>NW_028238198.1:32219543-42219543 GCF_041429995.1 Eschscholzia californica
ACCTCATCATCTTCTCCGGTGATGGTGGTCGGACGACATAATTTATAAAAAACACTTTTATAACAAGGGCAATCATGGAAACAAAAAAGTTAACCACCAAAGTTAACTGACGGTGTTAATAAAAGGGAGTCAAATTTTAATTTACAAAAAAATGGGGTCATAAAAGAAGTTTGTCACAAAGTAGGGGGTCAAAAAGGAATTAAGTCTAATTAAAATAAAAATCAGATTCAATAATTAAAATTCATAAAATATATTTTTTCTCAACTTCCAAATTTGTATATTGTATATATTTGATGTAGACATTTGGTTTGTCCAACTTTATTCTAAATTGGGTAGGCTCGTGGAGTCTGCATTATCACAAGGTTTTTAACGTGACAGGTCCACAGGAACAAGGAATTATATTCCATCTATTTTATTTGGGTTAATTCCGTTTTGGCCCCCGATTTGTGACCAACTGGCCGTTTTAGCCCCCATAAGTGTGCGGCAGTTCGTTTTGGTCCCAAGGACCAAATTTTTGACGAAATTATCCTCGGGGGCCAAAATAGAATTATTTCTGAAAAAGGGTAAAAAAAAAAAAAAAAACCACATCACCCCTTTCTTTATCATCCACTTCACCTTATCTCTCCTCCATCACACCACCTCTTCTCCACCTCACCCTTCTTCTCCGGCGAAAGGTTGCCGGTCGGAATAAAAATTCCGACCGGCCACCTTTACTAAAAAAAAAAAATTTTCTTCCTTTCTCTCTCCTCTTCCTCCTTTCTTTCTCTCTTCTTTTCCCTCAATCTCTCTCTCTCTCTTAGCTCCCCTTCGCCGGCAGAAATTCCGGCGAAGGGGACAAGGGTTTCCAGACCGGAAACCCTCGGTTTCACGAAGGGTTTCCGATCTGGAAACCCTTCCACTTCGCCGAAATTTCTGCCGGCGAAGGGGAGCTTAGAGAGAGAGAGAGATTGAGGGAAAAGGAAGAAGGGAGAGAAAGGAAGAAGAAGAAGAAAAGGAGAGAGAAAGGAAGAAATTTTTTTCTTATTTCATTAAAACAACGACAAATATTTTTTTGAATACTACCATGCACTACAAAGATTCCACCGTCAACACTTAGTTGCCCAAATGGTTGATAGTGTTGACATTAACTCCAAAACTCTATAGGTCCCAGAGTTATTCCCAGAGGAAGTGGAATCATAATTATTAAATTTAAGTTATTAAAATTATAAATAATAATAATTTTAATAACTTAAATTAAAATTATTGATTTAATTTTTATTTAGGTTATTTATTTTTAATTTAGGTTATTGATTTAATTTAGACGGTTATCGTACTTATCACATGTTGATGATGGATATAGCAATGCTTTTGTAAAGACTAACATATTAAACCGAAAAAAATACAAAGGTTTCACCCTAAAAAGTGAAAGGGGGCAGCCCCCACTCTGTCTCTCTCAAAGTTCCATTAACTGGTATCAACCACCCCTACCCCACTACTCTCTCTCTTTTCTTTGTACTTTCTTTGACTGCCTACCCTGGTGGTTCTGAGAAGCTGAGTACATTGACTCTCTCTCTCTCTCTCTCTCTCTCTCTCTCTCTCTAACTCTCTCTCTAACTCTCTCTCTCTCTCTCCCCAAATTCCTCCCATCATCTCTACAGAGAATACAAAACCACCCATTTTGCTTTAGTTCAAAATTCAGATTTACCCATCTCTGTTAAGTAGTTGTATTGAAGAATTAAGGAAAGGAAATGGGGAATCAATTAGGTGTTGGTAGTAGTGTTATTACACCCAGAGAACAACTTCTTCCAGTAAAACTTCCAGCTGAAGATCTACTTGCTTATGAAGAAGCTGTTCGAAATGATAAAGATGTCCAAAATTTCGACAGAGATTTACAGCTTCGAACAAATCATGCTATCAATGCTATGGCTACTGGAATTCAACAACCTCTAACTTTCTCTTTGGATTTAATAAGAGAAATCACAAGCTGTCTACTTCAAACCGACGAAAACGTAGCAGAAATCATATTACAAGGAAGAAATGATGATATATGGAAAAACAAAGAACTATCTTCTCTTATTGATGATTACTTCAAAACTAGTCTCCATACTTTAGATTTCTTTAATTCGGTCGAAAAATACTTGACAGATGCAAGAACAGGACAGACATTACTAACAGCATCGCTTCAACGATTAATCAACTCAACACCAGGAACCAATCAATACCAGAAAGCAATGGAAGATTTGAAAAAGTATAAATCAATTCAAACCCATTTTACAGAAGAGGTCTTGGAGTTATTCGGAACAGTTTATAGTGACCATTGGCAAATGTTACAAAGTTTGCAGAATCAGAGAATGAAACTAGATAAGAAACTTCGAAAAGTAAAATCATGGAGGAGAACTTCAAATATAATTTTTATAGCTGCATTTTCTACTATTATGATTGTTTCGATTATAACAGCTGCATTAGCTGCACCTCCAATTATTACAGCCATTGTAGCTGCAGCTTCAGCAACTTTAGCTTGGGCTCCTACAAGTAAATGGTTCAAGCAATTATGGAAAGGATATGAGAATGCAGTTAAAGAACAGAAGTTAATTGTAAATTCAATGCAGGCAGGAACTTATATCGCCATTCGAGATTTAGAAAATATCAAGTTTTTGGTGGAAAGGTTGGAGATGGAATCTGCTAATTTCGCCTGCGAGATGAGTCGGAGTCTGTCTGTCGAAGAGACAGAAAATGGTTTCTTAGTTAATGGCAGTGTGTTTGTTGAAGAGACAATGAAGGTTTGGTTGGTTATTGAAGAGATTGAGATTAAGGTTAGGGTTTTCAGTAGGAATACAGATGAACTTAGAGAATATGTTAATGGTTGTACTAGAAAGATTCAGAGAGCAAGATCAGTTGTGCTGCAGAGAATTATGAAAACACCCATAGAGGAAACAAGTTCAAGCTCTTAAAGAAGTTGAGTCTGGTTTTCGATTAAAATGTTGTAAATATTGATCTTATTATCTTTAAGCTATTAGTTCATTCTTCAAAAAACCTCATAATGAAGGTCCTAAGGTTTTGTTTAGATATAAATTTAGTTAAGCAATAAACCTCATAATGGTTTGCGACTTTGAGGCATCGCGCTCAAACGAGTAATCGACATCATTACTTGTTCCTTTGCTGTTTTTCGTTAACCATTACCTTAATGTTTCCTACTAGTTCTTTTTTGTAGAAGTGATATGAATTGAATTCAAGCAATCGAATTGTTAATCATTCTCATATCTAAAACAAGCAGCAATATCATTCTCTTATCTTCATTTTATAACAGATATAGCTAATTTGGGTTCTTTTAGGTCTTACTTACCATCCATTTGCATCCTTAAAATTAATTCCAAGGGAAGCTCTCATTGCAAACCCATTTTGAGAGCATACCTTGCCCATAATTGTATTCCAAGATACCAAATCTCGTTCAGGCATTCTATCAAACATCTTCCAAGCTTCATTAACCTGATGGCATTTCACAATACATATTAACTACTGCTGTCATTGCAAACAAATTTGATCCAAACCCATTACAGATTAACTGATAAATGAAGCATTTAACTCCTTTAGATCAAAATTATCCCCACAAATGTTCAAAATTGTAAACAACAATCATCATACAACATTCGATGAAAGAATGAAATAGATTCATCAAGAATATGAACTAATCATCTAGTTCGAATCGATCGCCGTTAGAGAGATAGATGCCTTCATCGATTTCCCTCCTTGATTTAGGGATTTCAGACGACGGAGTTCCCCTTGCTGTTTCGTTGAGCGAGTAACTGAGGGAGAAGAAGGGTTGGTGATATAAGCGCCTCTAATTCCAATCGAAGGCGCCCCATGTTTTTAGTATAAAAAAATCTAGTTATCTAGCAAATGGGCAAGTAAGTAATTTAACATGCACTAACCTTGTTTTTCAAATTTTTACAATTTTTACTAGAGAGAGAAGATCGGATACGGGCTGTTGCCGTGACTATGATTGTTCCCATGAAATCCATTATTATTGGTATTAAGATCGGGAGTAGACGTAAAAGAAGAAGATGCAGCAGAAGAATCATGCCCACGACTCATAGAATTGGATCTGCCTATCGACGCCCTATCAACAAGTAGGAAGCGCGTGCCACATTAACCCAACTGAAGGTCGTCGGCCACATTTTTTTGAAGGTTTTTCGGTCGGTGACCTTGGTCGGAGAAGAGAGAGGTGAGGTAGAAAGAGAGAGGTGAGGTGGAGAGAGAAGGGTAAGGTGGAAATAACTCATTTTATTAATATTTTTATTTTGAAATTAGGAAGGGTACTTATGTCATTCACCTTAAAAGAGGGGGTCAAATTTCAATTTATTAGAAATAAGGGGCCAAGAAGGAAGCTGGTCACAAAGTAGGGAATGAAATTTGAATTTATAAAACAAATAGGGCCCAAAAAGGAAACTGGTCACAAAGTAGGGGGCCAAAAAGAAAATAACTCTAATATTTTTTTAGTAGTTTCTAATTTCCTAATTTCTAATTTCCTAATTTCTAATTTCCTAGTTTCTAATTTCCTAATTTCTAATTTCCTAATTTCTAATTTCCTAGTTTCTAATATTTGAATTCAGGAAAGATATTTAAACCCGCCCAAATTTCTCTCACTCTCACAACAAACTTTCCGTTAACTGATATCACAAGTACATTGACTCTCCAAATTTCTCCCCAAATTTCTCCAAATTGCATTTGTACCCAGAACGCAAAACCACTCATTTTGCTTGATTTCAGATTTACCCATATCTGTTAAGTTGTTGTATTGAAGAATTAAGGAAAGGAAATGGGGAATCGATTAGGTATTGGTAAACCTAATGTTATTACACACAGTCTCAGACAACAACAACTTCGTCCAGTAAAACTTTCAGCTGAAGATCTACTTGCTTATGAAGAAGCTGTTCGAAATGATAAAGATGTTCAAAATTTCGACAGAGAATTACACCTTCGAACAAATCGTGCTATCAGTGCTATGGCTACTGGAATTCAACAACCTTTCACTTTCTCTTTGGATTTAATTAGAGAAATGACAACTTGTCTTCTTCAAACTGACGAAAATGTTGCAGAAATCATATTACAAGGAAGAAATGATGATATATGGAAAAACAAACAATTATCTTCTCTTATTGATAATTACTTCAAAACTAGTCTTCATACTTTAGATTTTTTCGATTCTGTCGAAAAACACTTGTCGAATGCAAGAACAAGACAGACATTACTAACAACATCGCTTCAACGATTAATCGACTCAACACCAGGAACCAATCAATACCAGAAAGCAATGGAAGCTTTGGAAAAGTATAAATCAATTCAAACCCATTTTACAGAAGAGGTCTTGAAGTCATTCGGATCAGTTTATAGTGATCATTGGCAAATGTTACAAAGTTTGCAGAATCAGAGAAAGAAACTAGATAAGAAACTTCGAAAAGTAAAATCATGGAGGAAAACTTCAAATATAATATTTATGGCTGCATTATATACTGTTATGATTGTTTCGATTATAACAGCTGCATTAGCTGCACCTCCAATTCTTACAGCCATTATAGCTGTAGTTTCAGCAACTCTATCTTGGGCTCCTACTAGTAGATGGTTCAAGCAATTATGGCAAGGTTATGAAAATGAAGTTAAAGAACAGAAGCTAACTGTAAATTCAATGCTCGAAGGAACCTATATCGCCATTCGAGATTTAGAGAATATAAAGTTTATGGTGGAAAGGTTGGAGACTGAATCTGCTAATTTCGCCGAAGAGACACAAAATGGTTCCTTAGTTAATGGCAGTGGGTCTGTTGAAGAGATAATGAAGGTTCGGTTGGCTATCAAAAAGATTGACATCAAGGTTAGGGCATTCAGTAAGAATACAGATGAACTTAGAGAATATGTCAATGGTTGTACTAAAAAGATTCAGAGAGCAAGATTTGTTGTGCTGCAGAGAATTATGAAAACACCCATAGAGGAAACAAGTTCAAGCTCTGAAAGAAGTTGAGTCTGGTTTTCGATTAAAATGTTGTAAATATTATATTTAAGCTATTAGTTCATTCTTTTATACTTGTAGCTAATATTGATCATTCTTTTGTAATTTCTTCACAAGTTTATATTCAATAAACAAATTTATCATTCTTTTTATAATCTCTTATTAACCCAAAATCAAATCTTTAAACAAGTCTTTTGCAAATGAAAAGACATAGTAATATATTAACAAAGTTGAATATTTTCAAAGTACATAATCAATAGAGTAAACCACAAATTCATACATGACAAGAACAAACATATAATTGTCTACAAACAAAGTAATAAGAAACCACAACCAATCTGCTTCAATAACAAAGGGGGACATTCACTTTCTCTTTCATCCCAAACTAGTCTAACAAAAACCAATATTTTCATTTTTGACCCACTTTATTGATATATTTGGGCGCTTGAAAAACAGATACCAATCGATTTTGCTGTCATAACTTAAGAACTAGCAGAGTCTTCTTTGCTTGGGTTGAAAGCTTCTTGTTCGGCACAAGTCAGAACTTCACTTGGTCCAGCTTCCTCACGACCGACTCCCATAAGATCAAGATAGTATAAATAGTGGGAAATTACATTATTCATGCCATCGTTCTCACCCTGACCACACATCATATCACCGTAAATAATGTTCATTGTGGTACCAAAACCAGGAAGCCTCTTAGCCAAAGTGTCGTTCACGGTGGGCTTCCAGGTTCCGACGAATGCCTCATGGGCTGACGGCTGTTTCTTCGTGATTGGGGTCATCCATCTCCACATAGCAGCTTGGAAGGCTATAGTTGCATTTTGTTCCAAGTATTCGGGATGGTTCAACAGATCCACCTTCAAACCATCTCCAACAGCTCCATAGTTGAAATTCCTGATACATCATCAATATGAACAAGTTGAAATTCGTTCAAATTTATAGTCGAAATCCATATATCAAAAGGAATTCTTTCTGCGTCAAAGATGAGCGGTAATGAACAGATGCATTCACATTATAATTGAAGCAAAATGAGTTTCCTTCATTCAGAAAGTTAAATTGATACAATGACATAGAGAGGAAATCTTCTAAACTACTTAAATTGGAGCGATATATTCATTTAGTAGACCTTTTTTTGCCTCATTTATCTCTCAACTAACAGCAAATTTAGAAGACACTGAATAAGGAACTACACTAAAACTAAATGATATAAGATACAACCAAAAACAAAGAAAGTTCATAACATAAATGAAGGTTAATGAATGTTTACAAGGTAAGGATTATAGATCTTTTACAACTAGGCACCGAATTGATCAATCCGAAATTCACATATCAAGCTTAGAAAGGCAAAAATTTGGAAATTCATCAAGAAATGAACATATGCATGAAAAGAGAGATCTGAAGATCGATGCTTCGTGATAGTTATGAATATACTAACTGTACTTCTATGGGGAGCCAACCGTTCTGTTCGACAGCCAGAGACTCGGAAAAAACCACATTTTTCGTTCAACTAATGCATAAAAATGATTAGTATCAATTAAGATAACTAGATTAGCAACAGCATATCTAAGGATTCCAAAATAGGATATATATATATATATATATATATATATATATATATATATATATATACATTAAATGAAGTTCACAATTAAGACAACATATACTTTCATGGGTGAAGCTGAATTTTGGACAATTACAGGAACCCATTAAGACAAAACAGAATCACAAATACTCAACCACAATTGAAACAAAGAAAAGCAAGTAAAGAAGGATCTGTAAAAATTGATCCATCACAATAAATTCAACCATACCCACAATAAATCAGCATTGTTCAGACCTAAATGATGCACAATTGGGGAAATTTAGCTAATTTTAACAAACAAAATTTCAAAAAGAATCAACAAACAAATGCAAACCAGATTAGAGAGAGAAAGTAGAGAGAGGGGGTACCAGAAAACAGGAATAGCACCACGACCATAGTAATCAGCACCAGGAGCACAAGGATATAGATAGCCATCTTTACAGTAAGATTGACTAGGGCTCATTTCATGATTATAACAAAGACCCCAAGCTAATGGACCACCAGTTGAAACAACTGAACCACAAGAAGTTCTACTACCAACATGACCTAAAAAAGCAGCAATTTCTTTCATTTGCATTAATTTCCCACCAGTAGTTCCAAAACCCAATCTTTGAAAATCAGTTGAAGCAAGTATAAATGATTGATAATCCCAAAATCCAACAGCATGAGCTATGGGTGTATTCCTTTTAGCAAATAGATTCTCAAATTGATAAACTTGAAATAGATCTGATATTGTTTGATTACAACAATAGATTGAATTTTTACATTCCCAACCCTTTGTACAAACTTTATCCTTCTTTCCTTCAACATTATTTACAGAAATCAAAGCAATTACTACCAATACCATCAACAATACCCATTTACTCCCCATTGTTCAGATCTCTCCTATAATAAACAAATCAGACAAAAACAAACAAATAAATAAAAGGGTTTTTAGAGAGAGAAAGTGAGATGGGGAAGAAGAAGAAGATGGGTTACCTGATGAGAGAGGAAAGAGTGGTAGTAGTAGTAGGTTGGGGTTTGCTTGTATTTCTTTCTGGAATCTGAAGCAAAGGAGGAAGAAGAAGAAGCAAGAAGAGAGAGGTAAGCTGTCACAAGTGTTTATTTTCACTGGTCCCACTTGATTAAAATCATATTTTCTTAATTTTGAAGATCGACGGTGGAAATTGAGGTTGGTAGAAAGATGATGAAGAAAGATGTTCGATGTTTAAGTAACTACAGGCTGGAGAAGAGAAAGGAACTTCTGACCCACTACCTTCCTCACCGACACTACCATACACAACCACACACTCTAAATTTAGGGCTGAACTCTAATTTTGTATCTCAATTTGGCCCCATTATTTGTTTAACATTTCAATTTAGCTCCACACTATATGATTCCGTTAGTCAAATATAATTCATCTCAAAAGGTTTACGTTCTTGTCCTTTTTCTCTTTTCCTCCATATCAAAAAGAGTTGCGGACAAGCTGTCGGTTGGCTATCTATTGACGATCCTCAGAGAGAGAAATTTTCTTATATTGAAGGTCTTACGCAGATGTCATACTGACTATCTACCATTGACTCTATCTGACCATGAGAAAAGAAAAATGACCAAAAAAAAATCTCTTTAAATTTTTTTATTAACGTAATCACAGTCTTGGACTAAATTGGTTTTACACAAGTATAGCAGCCATGTTCTCTAAGTAGTCACAATTTGAGAGCCAAGTAGGACCACTGCTTAATTTATTTGTTAATAGTTTCTCGTTTTCTTAATTTCTAAAGACAATATGAAAATTTAGTTCACAGTCAATATTTTAATAACCAATAAAAAACAGATCAATAATATTATAACATAGTATAATTAAAACAGACTTATGACAGAAAATAATAATCTTGGCATAACCATAGACAAAAAGATCCATATGGACAACTAAATAAATGCACTTAGAGTTTAAAATGGCCAGCGCTTTGGGGAAAGCAAAATAGTTTAAGGGGTGTAAAATTTTAAAGGGAATATGTGAAATTTTAGAAATTTTCTAGGGAAACAAATTTTAAGGAGAAATCAAACATTGCTTCTTCCTCTTCTTCTTCGTCATCTTCAACTCCTGCCACCATTTCCGGCCACTATCTCCGGCCACAACTATGATGAAGATGAATTTGGAGAAGGAACATTCAGCTGACCTGAATCATTCATTCCTTTACAGATCAAAACCCATGAGAATTCAACCCACAAACATGAGAATCTCCAGCTTCCGACACCAACAATAACAAACAAAGATTTAGTAGAACAAGAAGAGAATAAGTGATGATGAGCTTGACTTCATTTTCTCTCTCTACAAACTTCTTTTCCTCTCACTCACTCTTTTTAATAAACTATGATACACTTTTTATACAAAGAGAAGTATACCCAGATGGCCAGATTAAAACTTAATGAATCTTTTGGCTGGTTTTAGTAACTGATATTTATATAGGTTTTAATGGATGATCAAATCACATCCATGCCAATGATTTTACTTAATTTAACTTAAATGCAATCTAGATCTCTTCCCTTTAACGTTTTATAAGTTTCCATCCATCTTTTTATTACCTTAGGGTTTTGGGTTCCAATTTGAGCATATACCCTCCTCTTCCTTCTCCTTCTCTGTCACATTCGATTGCTTGATTGGGTTTTCCGGCAAGCATGCCACAAACTGGGCCAGAACCATAAGTAATGGCAATAGTGGAAACTGAACCAAGTCTTTCAACTAATAGAACTGTTGAAAAGACACCGAAGACGATGACGAGGAGAAAAGGATAGTGGGTCGTCGTCTTCGTAGTCATCTGACAAACTTGGGTTTTACAAGGTTGGTGAAACAGAGATCTTGTTTCCTCTTCATTGGCCGATTAGAGAGAGAAATGTAGAGAGAGAAAGAAGTGAAAATTAATAAGAGAGAGAGAGAGAGAGAGAGGGGAACATTAGTTAGGGTTTGGTGAAGATGGTGGTGGTCGGATTTTGGTGATGATGGTGGTGGTCGGATTTTGGTGATGATGGTGGTGGTCGGATTTTGGTGATGATGGTAGTGGTCGAATTTGGTGATAATGGTGGTGGCCGGGTTCCGACAACCTTTGCCGGAATGGAGAAGAAATGGTCAAAAAATTGTTTTTCCTCTAACATTTAGAAAATGTACTGGTCAACTTTAGTTGACCAGTTTTTGACAAAGTCTTCACACCCTGGAAACTATTTTGATTTCCCCAGAGCGCTGGCCTTTAAAATGGTCAATGCTAGTAATTCTTGTACCTACTTGGCTTTCCCTACTAAAATTATGAAATCTTCAACTTCTTATTTAACTTATTATTTTTGAAAAGAATTGAGATTCAACCTAACCCCTCAAATAGGTAAGAAAAAAAAAGACCCAAGCTCCAATGAGGTCTAAACGTGTCAAACTAATTGTTTGCTCATATGGAATCACTTTTAGGTTGCAAATACTTGTTTGAATATGTGGTGTGAAGCAAATTTAGAGTTAATTCATTTACTAGTATTTTTGGATGAATTTCTATTGTATTTTTCCAGCATTTCTTGCTAGACCTTTTGGCATCTACTTTCAAGTGTTATTTCACTTTACAATTTATTCTCCCTCAAATTAGTAACCATGAAGTATAGATATCATTATTTCATCAAAAAAAAAAAGTATAGATATCATTAGTAGTAAGCCTTTGTCTTCTCTAGTTTTTATAACTAGGCAGATTTGAGAGAACGGCCGAAAATTCACCTGATAGATCGTTTTCCATTTTTGTAGAAATATATTCAGAAATTTCTATCATTTAAATTGACATTCCATTAACTAGTTATTAAAAGAAAATCCACATCAAGGAGAGAAACAAATAACAAAAATTAAGAAAGCATCAATCATGAACCGGAAATATACAGTGGTTCAGACAACAAAACAACCAAAACCTAAAACCCAACAACAACAGAGGATACCAAACAAAATTACAAGGTACCCTCAAACTCTTCTTAAAACTATAACAAATGATGTTGGATTTTCATAATAACGATCTACATATATCGAAAGTGAAGATGGATATGTTTCCAAGATACTACAGGCAAAACTCATCATATTATGATATCAGAATCGAAGTTTTCTGCATTTTTTTGTCTTTTTCATTCCTTGCCTGTGGACGAAGCATATCTCTGTACTCCAGGTGGCGCTGTGGGCCTCGGGAAGTTAAAGTTACACTGAGCTCCGGCAAACTGAGGAGCTTCTACATATGGGCTCTGGTAGATAGATTAAGAGAAACAGAAATTAGTATCTTACGGTTTGGTTTATCACAAGACAAAGCAAGAATGAAGAATATGTAACTTACTAACTCAGGTCATAATATCAGCTACATTGTCCGTGACTTAGCTGATATTGTGATAAACCACATGGTATAGTTTTTTTTTTATGAGCCAGAAGTCCATTAGGCCTATCCGTATGTAAGAGATGCTACCTAATAACCCCAGTCTGAAATTCTTCCTATTTCCTAAATGCGCAACTTAGGTAATGTTTGTTTGTTTGTTTTATTTTTCTTTAAGTTAGATATGAAAACTGACTCAAGGTCTGAATTGAATGTTTGTTTTTGTTTGACATGTTGGAATAGCTGATTTGGTTTGATTTTGGGCCCATATCAGTCAAATATCCAGCTTCTGACGATTAAATTCAGAGAATGAGGAAACAAAAACTGAAGTTTCAATAAACATGGTGCTGCTAGCTAAGATCATTGCTCCAATTGAAAATTTTCAGCCTAATTTGATTAGACAAATGTCAAACAAGGAAATGGCATTTGCTTATTTGCTTTTGTTTTCATTTGGCTAGAAATGTGTAGACAAAGTTTTATATGGCCTTTGAGGCCTGTTGAGTTTTGTAGGCCTCAAAGGCCAAAGCCCTTAGTAGGCCTGATTTCACACCAGCAGTGAAAGCCAACAGAGAGAAACAAGTCACTATTGTTAATCAATAGTGAGAATTCGTTCTTCTGAATCAGTCTCTAAGAAGTTAAACATAGGTGACAATCCAATACTATGTAAATGAGAGAAAAGAAATACCTGGGGAGCAATAGTTTCATAAGACGGAGGTGGAGATCTTGGAGATGTTTCTGGCGAACTACTGCTATGGTTCTGATCACTGCTTCCATTCAGCTGTTCAACGGGAGTGTTTTCACCTACTCTCTCATTTTTCGACTTAACCCCCTATTCAATGAAAAAGTTATATTCAATATTTAATTGTTAAGTGGACTCCCTAAGAAAATAAGAAACATAATCATCCATAACCATACCTGAAAGATTTTGCCAAGAGTTTTTAAACCCTTCGCACGAGCACGGAGCTCCTCTTTCTTCACATTATTGTCTTGAAGAACCTGCAATGAACAAAACTTACTCTTATGGATCCATTACCAAATGTATTTCATTGGAAGATAAAAATCATATCCATTAGGCCAATTTCCAATAATAGAAGAACTGAATGCCAGCAAAAGAAACGAACCATCTGACAAACTCGAGAAAGAGTAGCTTCAATATCAGCAACATTTAGTTTCCATAAAGAATCAATCATAATCTTTTTATGTGACTGCATGTATTCTTCAAGCTCTTCTTCAGTATAGTTTCCCTCACTACTGAGTTGTTTCTTCATGTCCTCCTGTAGTTGAATCAATGCAATAGCACCTGCCATGAATTCAGCGAAGAAAAAAAGTGAACAAACCAAAAAGATACACATAGAAGTTGCAAAAAAAAAGAGATATACATAGGATATATCTTAATGGTCAATGTTTGATTTATTAACCTGTAGCAGCCGTTACTTGAGATTTGATGAAATGGCCTTTATTTCGGAACCACTCGGCAATAAAGGGCACTAACAAATACATTGCTTTCTTCCCTAATTCTTTAGCTGCTTGCCTTGCATATATGTAGCCGATTGTACTCAACATGTCCACCCCATAAGCTGATGAAAACAACAATAGATAAATTACACAGAAAATTGAAATAGAAGGCCTAGGAAGTCCTCTGTGTTCTCTCGCCGCCTATTAAAAGGCCATATATACTTGTGAGTTAGTATTTATTGCCAATGTAAGAATAACAAATCCTCCAGCATATATTCAAACCTGTCAATGATACAGAACTAAGCAGAAAAAGCAGTATGAATTGCGGCATTACCAGCACTAGAGAGCCTAGAGACCTCTGCTTTAGCATGACTAACAAAGGCATCTTTATTTCCTTGTACATACTGGTTCAGTCGATCTTTCAATGCTTCTGCAAGCTTCTCTTCTCTTTCCTTTTGAATAAACTGTGGTAAAATATATTGAAGGAAATCGAAGGAAATTTAATATTTCAGCTGAAAGAAACATTTCAATAGGGAAAGATAAACTGGAAGTGAAACAAGTCAAGCAGGAATATTTAAAATTCCAAGTAATAAGTGCTGCGAAAGACTTTGGAGAATGGTCAGAAACATATGACATAAATGCAGTAATCAGTTCTTTATTTCTACAATCTATGAGATGCCATTTTGGTTTAAGCATAAATTTCTAGCACAGTGAAGGAAGTAGAAGTCTTGAGTCTTCATATGATCACATTCCATGTTAGATGGTAAGTAATGGAAATGTGTATTGGTATTTGGTCATCTCTTTCAATCCAATAACAACTCAAGAAAAGGCTTGCTTAGATACTTAGATATGTATAGCTTCAGATCAAACTTGGACTAATGAAATTAGATAAACCATGGAAAAACATTTGAAACCTTAGGATAGATATTTCCATGTTTTGCCGAAAGATTTTAAAACGTGATTTTTCTTAAGATAATCAATATGATCAGTAGATCATGCTTAGGAAACCCGGCATGTGGGTCATTCTGACGCCCCATTTAGAGGTGAAACGGAGCCTAAAGAATATGTTATGCAATGGAAAAAGGTTATATGACAGCTTTACGTTCACATATAAAACATCTCGCCCTTGGGAGTTGGGAGTTATAATTTATTTTAACTTCTATTTTATGACAACTATAGTGCCAATTTGCAATTTCTTAGGATGAGCAATTAATAATAACTCATTAATTTACACACTACTACTGCAAATTCTGAATATAATATGGGTGGGGCTGAGATAGCTAAGTGTGGCAGTTGTCACCTTTTACAATAACATGACCCTTCTCTTAAAAAGTCTGTGAAACTCGAGATAGAATGCAAAAAGGTTCCAAACAAAATCTTACGGTCTTACCCTCATTTTTTCTTGGAGCTTCTTAACATCAAATTGTTCTCCTTCTGTGAAAATTTCAGGTGAAGCCATGGATGCCATCGCAAGTTGGCCTATATATTCTTCAAAAAGTTCACTTCCAAAAAGCATAGCAAAGATTGCTGCCGGATCAATGATAGCTTCACTGAAAAATAGTCATCCAAAAATAGTAATTTGATTTCTATTTCTTTGGGATGCATAACCATGCACAAAAGGAGGTCCTACTCAATCACCATGAAGCTATTACGTATGTGGAGTAAAAAAAAAACTTACGTTGAAATTCCTTGTTTCCCATAAGAATCATAAGCCTGCCGTTGTGTTGGGTCGCTAAGTACTTGGTAAGCCTCCCCCAAAACCTGAAACAAACTTCAATTAACTAACTATGTAATGGACGAAATAACCAGTTTTTCTCATAATTATAACCTTGACCAATTAAATTATTAATTGATTCATTTTGTGTAACAAAGATAACACATCAACATACACAACTTTCATATACTTCTCCCCAAACTTAAAAGCTTTCAATTTTGCAAACTTTTCCTAATTTATTGAATACCACTGTTTAAGACAAAGATATTTGACTTCCCGTGCCTACGGAGCTTTCAAAAGATTTGTTATACGACATACTATTGGCTATACAATACATATTTATCATAGTGTCCAAAAGATGTTAAGCTTACCTGAAAGTTTTGGGCTGCTTGAGGATCATTGGGATTTTTATCTGGGTGGACCTTCCGTGCCTACAACACAGAAGATTTACAGATAAGATTCTAATGAGCATGTGAATCAATACTCAAGAGAACAAGGAAATATAGACACAAGAAACCAAAAAATTGCAGAACAAGCATGAGAAATAAACAATATAATAGTACATCAACAGATTTAGTTGTTCAAATGACGAAACACCAAGGTTCACGATGGCTGTTCAAAAGACACTAAATCAGTAGGGATAGGCACCCCAACCATGAAGTAGAGCCTTTTCGAGATGTAGAGGAGCCTTGGACGTCATAGTATTTTCATGGAGCAAATAATACATCCCATCACTCCCCTACTTAGCTTCAGCTAAACAACTAATTCGATCGATGATTGAAACTTGTGCAGGAAATTCCCATAGATGTGTTGTAGCTTAAACTAACTTATATGAATCAAATAAGATATCCCATTGAAAGTCATTTGAAATGAGAGATATAGAATTGAATCAATTCAAACTTCTCATGGTTTACTTAAGTAACTGAGCTGAGTTTATTATCCAGTTATAAGTTAAGTTTGATTACAAATTTACAATAGGATATGAAAGTAAATTGGGTTTCATCCGAAGTCGAAAATACTCCAAAATTAGCCTATCTATAGTAATTTTTCATCAGAGAAGTAACAAAGAAGTTATGATTAACAACTTTTGTTTGAAAAATTGAGGGAGTGAAATATGTCTTATTCTGACAGAGCTATCAACTACTCTTTCAAAGAAGCACCGTTAAGACCTGACTTGGACAAAGGAAACAAACCCAATATTTAAAATATACGGACCCACCAATGACCCAAACTCTAAACCTAATACGTTTTGTTAATTCATCGAAAAGGGAACAAACCCTAACTAATGCCAAAAAACCCCCAACTTCCATTTAATTTCCAATTAGAAATCCCCAAATAAACTTATAGATCTTACTTAACACAGAAACCTAATTTTTCTTCTTCTGAGAAGTCTTAGATCATAATAAAATGAAAGGCAAATGATCTAATTGAGTGATAATCGAATTAATCTCTCTCTATATGTCTAACTATCGATTTTTCTTTCTTAATCGAGTGAGAGATGATACAAATTGATGAAGAAGTATGAAAAAATAATAGAAATTGAAAGTACCTTGTTGTAATAAGCTTTTTTAATTTCAGCTTCAGTAGCTGAAGGATCGATCCCTAGAACATCGTAATATTCTGTATCTTTCACCATTTCAAAACAAAACTAACTCCGATCCGAAACCTAGAAAGACGGAGGTTCTTTCTCTTTCTCTCTCTACAGATTAGAACTTTTTGTAATGAAATCAAAACAACGACGATCTCTTCTTCTTCTCCGTCTATCTTAGATTCTCGATTGAACCACAAACAAACTTGAAAAAGGAACGACGATCAGCTCCTCCGGTGGTATAGGAAAGAAGATGGATTGCCTGCTGGTTTAGAGAGAGAAAATGAAAGAAATGTTTTAGAGAGAGAGAGGAAGAAGGAGGAGGAGGAAAAGGGAACGATTTTAGACGCGGCGTTGAATTTATAGTACGCGCTAAGGTTAAGCCCATGATATTAAAATGAAGAAAAAGAAAAGATAAAAGATTCCGCGGTTCTAAAATGTAAAAAAATTCGCCACGTAAGAACGAGGTACAAATAGTAAGTATTTATTTATGTGACAGTGGGACCCACGTGGGGCATC
The DNA here is from genome assembly GCF_041429995.1 of Eschscholzia californica. Classification (NCBI taxonomy): domain Eukaryota; kingdom Viridiplantae; phylum Streptophyta; class Magnoliopsida; order Ranunculales; family Papaveraceae; genus Eschscholzia; species Eschscholzia californica. The sequence continues at coordinate 32,236,741 of NW_028238198.1, forward strand.
TGTTATTTTGAAGACACCGAGAGGAAGCTGTCTTTTCGATTTTGTTTCTGGCTCTTGGCTGTTGTGTGTTTGTTTAAGCTGGGATTCTTTAATCCTGGTGGTTTGAGTAAAGAGGACACATGATTTGGAGGGTTGGCAAACCCTTCTACCAGACATTGGAGAAAAATTCTAAAAATTTGGGTCAATTAGAATTGATACTTTAACTTTGGGCTTAGAAGTTTTGCTAGTTTATTTTTTACTCTCTAATTTTCATATCCCACATCCAACCACTACCCATCACCCACGACCTGACCACCACCCACCAACTCCGATCATCATTGCTATTGTTTGCACTCTCTCACTGTTTCTCTGAACGGAAGGGTTTCTTTTGTTGAAATCTCGTTCGTCTGAGACAAAGGGGACCTTGTCCGAGGGTTTCATGGCCGGTCAACCACGAAGTGTTCACCTACGACTACTTTTTGGCTGACTAGCAAACCTTAGGTCGAGGGTCTGAAGCATAAGACGAAGTGAACTTTCCCTAGACATTCAGAGTAGGGCAGCGACAATGCTGCCCTTCTACCGCGATTAAGACGAAGGGACGTCTTCATTCGTCTTAGGTGCTGTTTTTTTTTTTATGTCTGAATCTGAATTGGCTGAATCTGAAATTGGCTGAATCTGAATTTTACAAATTTAGTGTTTGTTTTTTAAATCTGAAATGTTAAATCTGAATTAAAATAATGACATTTATGCGCTCCTTTGGTATTTTCAAAAACAGAAACCCTAATTTCTATTTCTCCCTCAATAAATAAAAGAATGCCATAAAAAAACCCTAATCCCTCCCTCACCTCTTTCTTTCTCTTTCTCAACAGCCACTCTTTATTGTCGGAGATGGGCAAAGCTCTGGCGAGGGTTCAATCACGGTGACCCCCACCAGATCCGAAAACCTCTTTCTTCTTTTCCCTGTCTCTCTCTCTCTCTCTATTCTTAATCTCTCTCTCTCCCTCCAAACCGGATCCCAGTGGAGCAGTTCAAAGGAACCAAAGCATACCATCAAGGATTTTTCCGGTTAGTAATCCAATCATAATCACAACCCAAATCGATTCAATGCATAGTAAAATGAGTGAGTGGTGTTTCAATAATCGATTCCATGAAATCTCTCTAAATTCCTAATTCAGTTTCTCTCTCTACCTTTCCTTCCAACAAAAATAAATCTGGTGGTGATGTTGTGGTGGTTATTGTTGTGGTGGTGCTGGTCTATGGTGATTGTGTGGTGGTAGTGGTCTATGGTGATTATGTTATGGTGGTTTATGGTGATTGTGTGGTGTTGTGGTGATGGTGTTAACTGTGGTGGAGCTAACTGTGGTGGCGCTAACTGTGGCGACGGTGGTGGTGGCGTTAACTGTGGTGGCAGCGGTGGTGGTGGCGTTAACTGTGGTGGCGGTGGTGGTAACCGTGGTGGTGGTGGGGTTGTGTTGCTGGATGGAAGAGGGAAGAAGATGGATTTAATTAGGTATTTTAAAGTTTAACAAGGGTATATACGTCTTTAACATGTTTTCAGATTTTGGGCTCAATTTTCAGACTTGTTTTGTAGTCTGAAATGTGTGGGTCTTTATTCAGCCAATTCAGACCTCTAATAAATTCAGATAAAATTTCAGATCTAACTAAATACAAAAACAAACATCTGAAATCTGAATTGGGTTCCAATTCAGATTTCAGATCTGAAAATTTAAAAAAACAAACAGCGCCTTAGAGTAGGGCAAGGACAATGATGCCCTGCTGTAACGATGAATACAAAGGGGTGTCCCCTTTCATCTTAGACCAGGGGTGTGACAGTGATGGCTTACTGCAACGATGAAGATGAAGGGGCGTCCTCCTTCGCCTTCGTCGTCCCCAACAAATCTCAAATATGTTGGGTTTGTTAAAAAGACGGAGAGGAAGAAAAAGGAAGTAGACAGAGAGAAATGTTAGAATCGACACTCCAGCATGAGTGTTTCTGCCTTTTTGACAAGGTTTTGTTTGTGGAAAAAACTCAAAGAATGTACTATTGCATTCGTCTCGTCGAGGACTTGAAATTCTAGCTTTGGTTTGCTCAAAACCGATTCCGAAATTAATTTTCAAATTTGAGTGTACATATAGAAAGATATGAAATATTTAAGGAAAGCCCCATTTCGGATAATTAAAAGGAAGGTGAAAGGTTTATGTTAACTTGCTCTCTCATACTAGAGTATGAATGCGCGTGTGGCATGGGTGTTAGGGTGCTTTAGATGCGCCCACACGCACTTTGCACTAACGTATCGTCGTTAGGAGCCTTTACTTTTGTTTTGTATCAGATGTGATTCGACAGACAAGATTAAATCTAAATCTGAATGTTAGGATCTGACGATAGTAATCATATGATATTCTGACCGTTGTGATCAATTATGATCCACGGACCTGATTAAACCCGTGGACCAGTATCTCCTCCCTTCAAAAGATTGTGACGGTTCTCTCCAAATGTTAGTGTTTGTTAACAGTCACCTCTCACCTATAAATAATCTATGAAATCAGACTTAAAAACTACTTCAAATCAAGAGAGTTTAAAGTATTCAAGAGTTCTTCAATACTTACTAACGCTTGAAAAATTTCAGACCCAAGTATCTCTGGTCCGAAAAGGTAATCCATTGTATTCTGGGAGACAAATCGCCTATACTATTGGTACAATAAACAGAACGAATTTTTGTCTTAAAGAATGAGATCACTCATCTTGATTCTAATTAAACTGTTTTCTGTTCTCTCCCCTTTTTTCTTATTTTATTATTTGAAATACAATTTGCATCTGGAATTTAAAAAACAGAGTACGAACAATCTATTTTTACACAAAGAATTTTATAATCTATAATCCAATCTGTTTATCTCTGTATAAGTTCCAAAAAAATTATCATTGTTCTAAATAGGACGATAAACCAGTATACAAGATAAACAACAAGAAAGAAGAAGAAGAAGAATATAATGGTGAATGGTGGTAGGTGGTTAGACGTTGTAGTGGTGATTCACCAGAAGATGAAGTTTAGAGGACAAATTTCAATCGAATAAAATTTTAGACTGTAAAATCTAGATTCCTAAATTAATTTTAATTGATTAAATCACTATTCTAAAGAAATTATTTCAAGTTGTCTAAAAACTACAATGTACTGTTTTTTTTTTGTTGAAAGGACTGCAACCTACTTAATACATTATATTTATACAGTAAACCGTACTCTCGCATAGATAATGACGTGGATTGCCGAAAGTTCTAACCTCACCAACCCATACACAAACTCTCAAAAAATAAAATAAAAAACAAGTACTTAACCAGAGGAGAAAGATTTAAAAATACTAAACGTGCCTGTACTGCCAATTAAGTTGTATTATAAGTAATATAATCATAGTTTCGTCTCGACCACAATACTATTTAAACTAGTGAGAGAATTAAAGGGACGAGATTTTTTGTACTTGTAGTTGAAAACAATTTCGTGGAGTCGTTACAAACGGTGTAACTATGAAAATTGAGCATTTATGTGTGAGAAGTGAAAAGTCTACAAAGTTTATTTAAGTAAAAGCATTTGTGAAAAAATTCATTTTGATCACTGATATTCAGTTACACTTACATTTTTTCTTTTACCATTTGTACCTGGTTAAATATTTTTCAGTCTCTTCTTATATATTAAGTAATAGGAAAAACAATAAAAATATTAGGTGCTACTAAGTAATTTTAAGGCAAGAAAAGATAAATTCTAAAACTTAGAGTATCACACATAATTTTTTGGAATTTTTGTTAAAAAATCATCTTCAGTGAAACACTCTATTAGGGAGACTTAGTAATGATGGGAGGAGGTTATTTGAGAGAAACTCTAAGTTTTTACCATTTTCAATGGGACACTAAAAAAGAACTAAAAATCCAGTTGTCAAGTGTCAATTAGTGGGGGTTATTCGTTCACAACTTTTTGTTAGAACTTCAAAGTTCTTAGAAACTCTAAAAGCTACTGTTGTTGGCTCAAATTTTCTTTTTGAGTACTTTGAGATTCAACATTACTGGTATAGAACTATTTCTTAAGTTACAAAACATAGACACTCTAAACTTTTTGTGTTTCCACTGGAGATTTATAAAATAACTCTATTTGATACACGTGTCATTCAAATAGTTAAAATATAAAAAAAATCATTGCTTAAATTTCAAAATTTGATGAGTCGGCACCCATAGCACTTAAGAGTGTCTTCTTGGGAGTGTCTAAAATCACTATCTCCACATTATCATTAAGTGTCTAATAGAGTGTCTCGTTGGAGATGATTTTTTAACGAAAACTCTAAAAATCTTATGTGACACTCTAAGTTTTAGAGTTTGGGCGTCCCATTCGTAATGCTCTTAGAGTGTCGTCTTATGTATCTCTATGTGTCACGTCATCAAACTTAGAAGTTTAAACTATTAAGAAATTATGTTTGTTAAACTACTAAAAATACTATGAAATTTAGAAATGACATGTGTATCAAATATAGTTTGTTTAGAAATTTCTATTAGAGATACAAAAAATTTAGACTGTCTCTATTTGTCAATTAGAAAAGAGAATCTTAATTGACACTTGACACCTACAATTTTAGAGTTATGCTTGAGTGTTTCATTGGTCGTTAGGGGATAATATCTGATGATGATGTATCTTCTGTGACTGACAGTTAAAGATTTGTGTATAATAAATGGGGTTTGGCGTGTTTTATCCTTTCAGATCACATAGCTCTGCTCATGCTCTTCTTGGAGCTCGGGTGGACTGAGTTTATTTGGACGTTCTCTCCGTTCCAAACCTCAGGTCAGGTCGAGGCTCGGGTTGGTAAATCTTGACTAGGGTCCACTTTCCCGTACCTTGAGGCAGTACGGGGCCCAAGTGTCAAGCTAATTTTCACACACCTTTATTACTGTTTCGAGATCCGAAGTAGAGCTTTTACCGAAGCGGATTTGGTCTTTCTTCTTAGCTTACTTCTAAGTCGAAACAAGGTCCAAAGTGCCTAGGAACTCAGACCGACCTCTTAGGGTTTAGGTGGCAAGGTCGTTGTTTCTGTATTTCGTCAATCTGTTAGCTTATTGACTTAGTCAAAACGGGTCATTATTTGACTCACTAGACAGTTTTTAAAATTTTATATTTAAAGATGCTCTAATAATAGAATGTCCTCAAGAAAATATCTAAAATATCTCAACAAAAAAAAAAAAAATATCTAAAATAACCCAAACTTAAAGATTTTTTTGAACAAAATCTCTATGAATTCTATGGGACTCAAGTTGTAAATATAGTCTACCGTGATACCAGTATTTTATTTCATAAAAAAAAAGAGTTAATTCCTATATGGCCCCCTATTTTGTGACCAGCTTCCTTTATGGCCCCCAAATTTCTGTAAATTCAAATATGACCCCTTATTTTCATGAAAATGTCGTAACTACCCTTTCCATTAATATATTTTCAAAAGGAAATGATAATTGTAACCATAATAAATTGTGAAACATTAAATTAAGAAATGATAATTGTAATCATTCTTCATCTCCTTCAAAATTGAACAGCAAAACATAACAAAAATGGGGATCTATCATAATAAAAATAAAAACCTAATTTAATCGATCAATATCAATTTACATAAATAACTCTTGATCTTAATAATCTCAAATTTCCTTTTGATCCATCCAGATGAACAGAGACCACAAATAACCAATCCCTCAATCACCATTAAAATTCAGACTAAGATCAAATTTTAGTCAGACACAACAAAATATTGGAAACCCATAATTACTACTCAATAAACATACAGAATCAATGATACCCATATCTAAAAACATGATTTTTTTTCAGATCTAAATCAGGACATATATATATATATATATATATATATATATATATATATATATATATATATATATATATACACACATGAGGGAATGAAGAACTCTGAGCCAAGACACTACCATCATGACCAAGAATAGCAGCAGAAATTAGATGTTGACCAAGGCTTTCGATATCACACATAAGGTGGTCATCGACATAAGATTGCCACGACATTGTTTGATTGATAGATTGGATTAATTCCTTTCTTTCTCTATTTCTTCTTCTTCTTCTTTGGGTTGGTTTTTCAGGTTTTCTCTAAAGAATAGACTAGATTCCGTTCCCTTCGCCGGAATTTTAGAGAGAGAGAGATGAGTGAAAAAAAAAATTTAGTTTGAAGGTCGCCGGCCGGAAAATTTTCCGGCCGGCAACCTTCATCGGAGAAGAGAGTGCTGACTTGGAGAGAGAGAGAGGTGAGTTGGAGAGAGAGGTGACGTGGAGAGAGACGAGTGGTGGAGAGGGAAATGAGGTGGAATTTAGGTTTTTGTTTTTAATTTTATTTTGAAAATATATTAATGGGAAGGGTATATGACATTTCCATGAAAATAGGGGTCATATTTGAATTTACAGAAATTTGGGGGCCATAAAAGAAGCTGGTCACAAAGTAGGGGCCATGTAGGAATTAACTCAAAAAAAAATGATAACAGTATTTTAGTCAATTAGGTCAATGAGTGCAACGGAACAAAGTAACAGTGTTGCATAGTGTGGTGAAGTAACAGTTAGCAGTTGGTAGATTTCCCACGTGGAAATGGAACCCACGTCACCATCCTCGGTATTCTTTTCCTTTTCATACTTTTTCCAGTTAGCTGGTTTTTTCTCTCTCAGAGAAGAAAAAGAACAGTTGGTGGTGAATTGTGGGGGAGCTGTGGTTTACAAGTGGGTCCGGTCAAGTCGGTCCATAACCGACAAGTGCAGGTCCGGATTATCCAACTGAAGATTCGATTCACATGTAAAATCGGCGAGTCCAATTAATTGAAGTTTTTTTTTGGTTACTTTCTAGTCCAGAAATCCAGCGACATGATCAAGTCTAACTAATCCATGTTCTAGACAACAGATGGTAACCCAAGTGGTTTCAAGGTGTTGACATATATCCCAGAAAGCTCTGGAGGTCCCGGGTTCGAATCTCAGAGAAAGTGGAATCTTTGGTTTATTTGAATTGGGATTAGTAGGGTATAAATAATGTAATTGGGCTTGGGCTTTAGGCCATTGTTTAGTTGAGCTATAGGCCCGGTTCTGTTAGAGTTTGAGTGGGTGGTTATCGAGCTTATCACATCTTTGATGTATCAATGCCAAATGTAACGACATGCGTTGATCGTAGTCGACTTCCAAAAAAAAAAAAACTAATCCATCTTCTATGAAAAATATGAGTCTACGAATCTATAGGCAGATGATATCTGACTCAAGATTTGTATCGAATTGAATCATGTTCCATAATGCCTGATTTGTGTGATTCTTTTATCTGATTAAACTAAGAGAATGACATAAATGATTTGGGTCTATTTGTTTTCTTGACTAGATTAAGTCAGACTGAAATGTTATATTTACTGTCCTAAATTTTAAATGATTGAATAAATTCTTGTTGAGTAAGAAAGTTTGTGGAAGGATTTTGTTTACAGATAAGTTTCTGGTTGAAACACAAATTTTTAAATTTGATTTTTCAACAGTAATTTATTTCTACTTCAATTACGGACTTTTAAATCTGATTTTTCAACGTAGTTTTTTCCTATAGAATTTTAAAACCGAATTTTCTACAACAGTTTTTAACGGCCAATTTTTGAGTTAATCTTTGTTTTTAATGCATCGACTACAAAAGAACATACAGTCTAAGGGGTATTTTTTTTTTAATGAAAGGAGTGATATCTTCACTAAGTCCAAGGGATATGCCTTACTCGCTTGTTTGACAGGAATAAATTTTAAATTTAATTTATTCCTTTCAATGTTAACCCTTAGATCATCAGTTTCAAACGATTGAGAATCATTGGATTTTTGGACAATTAGATTTTGACTCTATAAATAAGACTCATATATTTAGAAGAAAGATATAAAGATTTCTTTTTCTCTATACTTCTCATCTCCACTTTCTCTGTCATTCTGTCAAGACCAGTAGATTAACAGCGAAGTTTGCTTCTTAAGTTCTTGATATAAAACAATTGAATCCTAGGAGACTTCGCTCAGATACTGCAAAGCATTACCTATATCACTGGTAGCAGGGGTGTTTTAAGTTTTCAGGACAACGTGTAAAACTCGTGCCTCTGTTCGCCATCATTTTCTCTCCATCTAGTGCAGGTTCATTATCTCTAGTGGTTGTCATGCTACTTCATAACAAAGCCTTAAAAAATAAGTTCTTCACTTTATTTTCAATTCATCACTCAATTTAATATTGTCTTTGTGTTACTGTTTTGATGATAAATGACTTAGAAAATATGGATCTATAATCCAAATCCACTTTGAGTCTAGAAATAGACTCTAAATCCTCACATTATATGTATGAGAAAACCAGCCAACAAAATAAGGAACCAACTCTTAAAACACAATCCAATAATTATGGTAATTCAATAACACAAACAAGACTCCTTTAATTGTTTTTCTCTTATTCAAAATCAAAACAAACCCACTTAACTATCTAATTATTATCATAATGAGAATCTCCTCAATTGGCTCCACTTAGCAATTAGAATTACCTCATGATAAAAGTTGTTTGCATTAAAAGTAGTAATGATGCATTAATTTAGTAGGTTTGAGTCATTATCGTAATCTTATCTATTCGTAGTGACAGGATGAAGATGTGTCGTTGTCAAGATTGACAAGGATCCTTGTTGTCCATGAAAGCAACAAAAGTATAATGGGTTTGGTGTGGTCTAAAACTTCCTTTGAGACTTCACTTGCTTTTCTTCTTCTCCTTTTTTCTTCCTTCCACATATCTTCTTTACATAGTCTCTCTCTCTCTTGGAAGAAAGAAGTTCTTAATTAAATTGCCCTTTTAATTAGTGTGAAATTTTAGTTTATTCATTGCCTCTCAATTCCTTCAACTTTTGGGAAGATTTTGTTGATCCCACAAATCTTTTCTAAAATTTTGGAAAATATCTTTGTAAAACGTCGTATTTTACTAGATAAAAAAGATTCACAAACTAGCATTACGTGTTATGTTTTGTTCCTCAATTTCAGATCAAAAACCTAATTGAAGTCGAATTTAGAAAAGTTTTTCAACTAGTTTGCGAATCGCCAGACGATTTATCGATTTAATTGACTCAAACTGATTTTTGATTAAGAACTTATTCTCTATGTTCACGTAAAAGTACTATGGTGCAAGCGAACAAAATAAATCAGTCTCAAAATGATTTAGATTAAGTCAAATTGAGATATCCAAAAGAGTCACACTACCTAAATCCATTTTGATTCTATTTAGACATAAAAGCTCACATATACAAGTGGAGCAAAAGATGAGGGTGGTGGAAAAGTCGTCTCCCATCCCATCCCATGTGATGAAAAATGCTCCATGTGATCCATGTCACCATGTGCGACCGTCTCCTTGCATGTATTTTTAATGCCATTTTACAAATTTGCCCTTTGACATTTGACTAAGGATCCCACCACTCCATAATTCTTGGAGGTTTTTCCTTCACCCGCGGGTGAACAAATTCGTCCAAACGAAATTTCTCATACTCCAAAGTGGTAGTAAGCCCTAAACTAACTTTCGACAAACTAGCCTAACAAGTCCAAATATGGGTTGTTCGTTTTAAATGACTAGCTAGATCTTTGTCACACTATCTAGTAGACTGAATTGGCTGGCCACCGACACTTTTTATAGCCAATAGTCCACAGGGTTCAAACTTGGGTGGAGTCTGTCTGAGACTCTGAGTCCCCAATATGAAAGAGTAACCGTAGAAGAAACTACAAGTCAAAGCATGCTCTTTACCTACAAAAAAAATCAATCGTTTTTATTTTCGGATTAACTTTCTTTCTCAATGTTGATAGAATTTTTTATTCTTGATAGACAATCGATTCTTATTTAGGTCTTCAGAAGGTCTAGTTTAGTAGTCTCTTTATCATTTTTTTAATGCTAATTCTTCTACCTCTGAATGGATGGGCATTAATTATTGTGCATTCGATTTGCAATCTGGATCGACCCATCTGTAACTCTGCCTCTAACTGTGAGGAATATTGGGTTTATGGGGGTTTTCCGGTCTAATCTATTGTACCTTATTGTGTTCTATTAATATGATTGTTTTCCAATTCAGGGATTTATTCAAAAACCAACTAGAAATTAGTCTAAAAATGATAATTTGCACTCCCTAACTTTGTTCTTATTTTCCCTGTTTCTCTGGTTGTTGTCATGTTCATGACATCAAAATTGGTCTCATATTTTAGATTACTTTGAAACTTGGAATTTGACCAACTCTTGTTCTAGAAATTTTGGGGTCTAAGTTGGTAGTCCAAGTTTCATTTTTTATTAGTAGGGTTCTTTGGATATATGAAGAAGACTTTAGATCATCTTTACTTTTTATTCAATCTTTTTTTTTCTCTAATTTTGTTATCTCTAATTTGTGCTCTTGGTAATTTTAGACTTTTGAGTTTTCAAAGCAAAATGCCATCATTGTGGAATGTTTGGTACAAATTTGACCGCTCGAACCTTAGACGAACTAATATTCTAGTTGGGTTTATTCGTTGGAATCCAAATATTGTTGATGGTACTAAAAGAATTTCAATCACGTATATCCCGGCCATTAGTTTTGTTTAATACTTATATGGTTTTTACATATAGCCGATAAAAAAACTAGAGAAATAACGTTTACATATACTCCACTTGTATAAAAGAAATTGCTATACATATAAAATGTACGATATTTTGTTTATTACATATATATAAATGTTATATCTTGTATATCGTACCCATTTTCGGATTAAAGGATGTGTTTTTTCTTACCTTCGTTTCCTGACAAAATATTTCAGAGCAACTCCACGATCGATTTAGTACTCTATAAAACAAAGTATAAGTAGTTAGTATTTGCTTAATTGTTGGTGTAAAAACGGAAATAAAGTACGATTTTTCGTTTACTCTCACTATTACTATTTCTTACTTGCTTGTTTCATTTTGTTGACATTGTTGTTCTCTAATTGTATTTGAGTCTTCCCTATCCATGGTTGCTTCCTCAAACACTAAGTCTTGAGTATATGGGTCAATACTTGTATCACCGTTATGAACTGAGGTAAGCGATAACCCATTCTGCCTAGGCTTATGAACTTGAGGATCTCCGAAGGAATATCCGTTTTCCTTTAATCGGGAAAAAGGTCGGACCTTTTCTTGCCGTAAAGTGCTTGCTTCTTGTCCTCTTGGTGAACTGTTCTCTGGGCTTTGAGGTAGCTCAGTGATTTCCTGCAACTTCATGTGCCTTAAGTTGTTTTCTGATAGGTAAAATGACTTCTGATATCTGCTTCGACCCATTATGATTCTTCTAGCATTTGGACTCTCGAGTGGTTGAGATGGTAGGAGGAATGGTCTAGAACGATGGTAATCCACCTGGGTTCTAGTAATTGACTCATTAGTTTCCTTGAAGATTCTCGATTGAGTTGTATCTAAGCTCATATTCACAGTAACGGGCCGACCTAAAGCATTTGTAAGAGCTTCTGAGATGGTTTCCTCGAGCATCTGGGCTTCCATCTTATCTTTATGCCTCTCAAAAATCAAGTGGATAATGGCATTGGCTGATTGGAATTGGTATAGAAATGCATCAAAACGAGCATACAAGCAGTAAAATCCATCGAGTAAGCTCTATTTCTTTGCTTATAAATGAAGTATCGACATATTTATCAGTGATAATATTAAGATAGAAAACTTGATAAGTTACCTCTAGATATGGTTAATGATGCTAGCTTCACTTGCCGAGACAGTAGTTCTTTTACGCGTCTGTTTTCTACCTCTCCTAACATGTTCTCCCACATCTCTTCCATATTTCCGAACTGTGACAAGTCGAGCTCTCTCGAAGAACTTATCTTCGTGCTTCTTCTGGTCGTAGAGATGCTATCGATACTTATTTCTCGCCCATTTCTGTTGATGTTTGAGTGCTCTTTGTTTTCGATATCATACTTATCATCTGAAATTAGAATCAATTTTTTTTTTCCAGTTTTTGAGGGGGTTGTGTTCTATCTATGAATCATTAAGTCTAGTTAACAGGCAACTTTATACTGTTTTTTGATGTTTTGAAAGAGTACCTGAAGGTATAAGTACGTTCCTAGGTGAGAAAGCATCGGCCCATTTTGCAATTTGTAGTAGAGCTTCAACAACTGAAGTGGTTTGATCATTTGACGAACAAAGTTCTTTCTCCGTTTCAACTAATATCTTTAAGGCATGACACAAACTCTGAGTCTGATTTTGAGCTGCAAAATACATGAAAGCCGTGAGCTAGCTAGTTGATATCAATCTTCAAAGATTCAAATGATTTTAGAGTCTTACTAAGTTTTGACCCATTCCTCACTAATCTATTATCTTTCGAAGAACTGGCTGACGATGAAGTAGTAGCTTCCACAGAACCTGAAAGGATGACAGTGATGAGAGATGCTAACTGAGACACAAGTGTTTGTGGTTGAACACCAGATAAAATCAGCTCCCTTGTCGATCGAACTGTCGTAATTATATCGGACGATATGACTGAAGTAAGTAAATCTAGAAGGTTGTCATTTGGGGCCAGACCTACCTATAAACAGCATAAGAAAACGTTCGTTAAGCTGCAAACGTTTCAAGAGGAGTTCATAACTCATAAGAAAGATTAATTGTTACTAATACCCACAATTTGTTGAACCATGAAAGTTGTGATTTTCGATCCAAGCAGGACTAACTGTTCAAGAATATTTTCGGCTTCTCTCATCGACCCGTCTGCCTTATAAACAACTAAGTTCAATCCATCTCGTTCGATTCCTATCTTTTCTCGTGCGACAATTCTTGCTAGTTTCAGTGTGATATCCATGTCCTTGAGCTTTGGAAAACAGAATTTCTGGCATCTCGACAGTAAAACTTTCGGTAATGTGTTTACGTTTTCAGTGATCATAACAAACACAACATTTATGTTAAAACCCGCCTCTGTTACGTCAAGAAATTCTTCCCATGCTTTTGCCGGAATCGATTGACATTCTTCGACAATGAAGACCTTAAACCTGGTCGATGTCTGCATAAATGTAGTACTTTGAAGGAGTGTTTTGATTTTTCGGAACCCCGAAATTCTACTTCCAGAGCACAAGTCTATGAGGTAATGGCTTCTTGAACAGAAACTGCAACCCCAACAAGGTTTAGTATGCGACGTTGATTCACAGTTCAAAGCCATGGCAAATATTCTAGCCATCGATGTCTTTCCAGTACCACTAGCTCCATGAAAAAGATAAAATGGTGAAACTTTCTCCTTCTGTACTGAACTCGAGAGTGCTTTGACGATGATTTCCTGTCCAATTATGTCTTCGAAAAGCTTCGGCTGATACTTTTCACTGAAATTTTTACTTGAATTGGATTCAATTTCTTCATGTCTCAGTTTGTCTTGGCAATTATCTTGGCAGCTGAAGAAAGTAGAACTCTGGTTAGTTTCTAGGTCAAGAGTAGTTGGATTCGATTCATTTTCTGATTCTTCGCATGACAAGCTTTGGTGCTCCTGATTCTTGCCCTTCTTAGCTGTTATCTGTTCATTGACATTGTTTCTAGTAGACTTTCTTCCTTTTAACTTGATAAGTTTTCTTGTTTTATATCTTTTACGGTTCTTGGAGAATTGCCAAGGGAGGTGCCATTGATCTTGTGCAGTACTAGCTACTGGGGTCAAGATCGATATACTCGTCGTCACATCTTCACCTTCGTCTTCACTCGTTGTCTCATCTTCACCTTCGTCTTCGCTCGTTGTCTCATCTTCTTCTTCGTCTTCCACACCTTGATCCAACGTTGGTTCCATTGTAACCTCTGCAGATTCTGTAGACAACGACATGGAAGATGACTGATGGAACACGTCTATATCGGAATGCTCTTTGCCAGGATCATTTGTTCAAAACTTGGGTCTTCAATGTCAAACAGGTACAAGTTATCGAAATTGAGGATTTATGTCAAGAAGAGAAGAGTGGGATGGGATGTTTGATGAATGGCCGGCCAAAATGGCTTTATCAACCGTTTACTTTGTGCTGAAGTGAATTTTCGCCGGCCTCTTAATTGGGGCCATGTCACAAATTATTATATTGTATAGTTGTTTCCAAAGAAGCAGTCATTTGTATCTACATAATGATTTTTTAACCATTCAAATCTGGATATGATACATCAAAATCTACATATTCCTACAAGATTCATCGAGATTTTCCCAATAAGATTCTACCTTTTTCAATGCCATCCAACGATAGGAAAGCGTATGACGATGGCGAGAAGTCCAATTCCGATATTATTGTACGAGAAAAGGATTCCTTGTTTCTTCTATTATGCCTTTCAGTTTCGTACAAGGAAATGAAAAGACTCCAAATTGATACTATAAGCAGAGTATAGACTTCAAAATAAACTATAGAAATTTGGAGCAGGCACCAAATTAACATAACAATTAAACTGGAGTCAAAATTTGGTTCTTTTTCGATCATACCAAACTGAAGCTCTGATATTTCCAAATAATGTTTTAAGTTGCATTTGGGGATCCAAGTAATGAACTAGCAAACATGTAATAATCGTGACAATGTTGATAGGGAAAAAAACAACAGAATCTTGAGCACAAACAACATGAAAACTGTTTTTTCAGTATATTAAGACACATCTTAAATTGAATAAACGTTTGGATCAAGATCGGCACGATTACTGTGACCTCATTCTGCTATTCTCTGCAGCTCTTACTTGTGAGAAGTATGGATGAGCCTGCACCAAAAATGAAGAACTTATCATATGCGTAATTCTGCCAGTTATTGCATAAAGACGTGTTGACTATTGACATTCACAAGTAGGAGTTTAACAAAGAGATAAGTTGCAGCTATTTAGTTGGGTTTGGGACCCCATCTTGGCGAAGCAGGCTCGCATTCGGAGACAGTTGGGTGAGCCTCTTGTTAAGTACATAAAATATCAACACAATATACTACTTTGAAGAAGCAAGAAAGAAATACTAATATGCAGCTATTACCCTCCATCTTATATATATACACATATAGATGAAGAAAGGAAAAAAAGGTAAACGATGAAATAGGCTAGGGGAACCACTGAGCCTACTATGAAACTGTTGGAGTTTGAGTACGCAGAACTGCAGATTTACAACTAGCAATTGAGAATTAGCCTGAAAACTAGAATCCCCGAAAATAGCTTTCTATAACCTTGGAATTCATGTTCATACACATACTAGTCAGATCAGCTAACAAGTAAATTAACAAAAAAGGTTGAAAGACAAAAAAGGTAAACTACTTTTTATTTTCATCAATATGTATTGTATTTGGTTGAACTAAAATGAGGCGAGGCGAGTAATTCAGGAAGTTAAAGCTAATGTGACAACGTCATGGAGAAGATAAACTTAAGTAGTCGTTTATAATCATGAAGCAATTGATAGATAAGTTTATTCACATAGAGAAAAACAATATTTATATATAACAACATTATACTAGGGTCCATGTACAGTACCATAGCTTCTCTAGCTGTAAGCCTGTCCTGATGATCATAGCGAAGAAGTTTATCGACAAAATCGATTGCCTGCACATTCAATCAAATAACGCAGTAATGAAGAGTTAGTGACAGTAATTTCAAATTCTACAGAATAAGGTTTTTGAGAAAACCACTGTTTTTTTTAACGAAAAGCACACAAGATTATATTAAAATACAAAAGAGAAAAACCTCTGGAGAAACCAGATGCTGATTATCTGCACTGATAAATTTGGACCAAGGCTTTCTGCTGTGCCTGTAGAAAGATAATCAAACACGTCAATAATTGTCTAAAGACAAGCGTCTGGTTTATATGGAGATATTCTGGCCCATTTTGAGCTGCAGTTCTTGACGGTAGTAACTAAAGAAGAGAGGAGAGGTATCTTTTGAATATACCTTCCTACAAGAGCTTCTAGCTGAGGATCAAGCTCCAAGTTGTATTTGTTCAAATATGCATTTAGCTCATCAGTGCCCAATATCTGGAAAAAGATAAACATTTGTTATCAAACTAGTCAAGCATGTTACAAATCCTTTTGATCATAGAGAGTATGAAATTTGTGTTTTAACAGTTGCAATAGAGATTGAATTTATGACGGATATGGACATAAAAGAGTGGCTCCTTATGAAATTACAAGAACCACATTTGCATTACCCTTGCAATTTTGACTAGCTGATCCTGGTTGTCATGACCATAAAAGAATGGCTCCTTACGGAATATCTGCAAAGAAGAAACACATTCGAAATAAAACTGAGCCACTAAACTCAAATAATAAAAATGTACTTGTGAGCAGAGATACTAGCATTTTCTTGAAAGAGAAGTACTCACCATTCCTGCAAACATGCATCCTAGGCTCCACATGTCCAAAGAATAATCATAGTCTTGCAAATCCACAAGAAGTTCAGGGCCTTTGAAGTATCTGAATAAATAGAACAAAATTCAGTTCAAGGAAAGATGAAAAATCAGTAAATCTTTTTTATTCCAATCCAAGCCATTTACATGATCTAAAAACTTAAAGAGAAGGTTAAAAATGTAAATAGAAGAAAGTGACTCGCTCACAAGTCATATCTCATAAAGATTTGGCATAATAATGAAGGGAAAGCTCCAAAAGTTAGAAACACATAGTCTCAAATTATTTAATATGGTTTACCTTGACGCTACACGAACATTGTATTCTTTGCCAGGATGGTAGAATTCTGCAAGACCCCAATCTATCAATCGAAGTTTTCGCAGATCATGATCTATCATAACATTGTGTGGTTTGACATCCCTATGCATAATGCCTTGTGAATGGCAGTAATCTAACGCCTGCACCCATAAAAAGGGTCAATATCAGTTAAACATGCAAGAACGAAAACAGTCATCTGAGACTTAAAGTCTTGCCAAGAGGACCATTTAGTCTAAAGCCACTCATCAGAAAAGAAAAATTATTTGGGAGCTCTGGGTCACCCTTTTAGCCGTTATTGCATCTAGCCTCTATATGCCTAGATCATTATAGTACCCAAAGCTCAAAGTTATGACAGCATAATAATTCAGGTCTAGACTATCATTTTATATATGATATGAATGAACAAAAACACATAAAGTATGAAATTTAAGTAGTTCGAAATTGAGAGATAACCTTGAGAAGCTCATATATATAGTAGCGTATGTCATAATCAGTCAGTGTGGGGTACAAAACTTTAAAATCTTTACTGTTTACGAACTCAAATATCAGGCTAGGTGTTTTTGAGTGCTGATCTCTGACAATGTCAAGTAGTTTCACAATATTTGGTCCTCCACACAGATTCTGAAGTATCTTGATCTCTCTCTTTATCTGCATAAGAGCACAAGAAAGCGAATACCAATTAAACGTGATATAGCATTCATACTTTCATATAAACTGAAAACAGTTAGAACTAACAACAACCCGCACTCGTTGAAATAGTTAGCCTTTTCAAGTGCACCAAATCATAAAATAAATAAACCAAGGAATTAAATTTCGAAATTATAACTTGGTCGAAATGACCAAAACATTTCTATTTCAATGCCTACCAAAATTTAACTAAGTTTCTCTTAACAATGATTTGTCAACGTAATTAAGTTCAAAATATTTCGGTCGAAATTACCGTAATATTTCCATTTCCATGCCTACCGAAACAGAAATTTCATTCTTTCTTCAAATAAACTACTTACAAAGCTAACATCTTAATAGAAGCAAAATGTAAACGCTTTCATCATAAGATTGACAGGTAGAATTTAGAAGTAAAATGATTACAAAACGTCAAGTTTCAAACCTTCTTTTTCTTGACCGGCTTGAGGATCTTGATGACACACTTCTCATTGTTCGTGACATTTATTCCTTGAAACACTTCACTGTATTTCCCCCTCCCAACTTTTCGAACAACCTCATAATCATCTTGATCACTAGACCATAAAACTTAACTTGATTATTATAACTTCTATACACAAAACACAAATAATAGAGAAACTGAAAATAAAAGATAGTATCTAGTAATTGGAAACCAACAAAGTAAATCGAGTCGGGAGCTGGTTAAATCATAATTGATTTCTAATGAAATGACATTCATGGGATCATGGGTTTGTGCCTAATCAGGTTAAAAATCAAGGGTAGGGTTGTCAGTGGCAAAAATTATAGCTAAAGTATTGTTTACTTCATGATTGAAACGAAAAGTTTCTATTAAAACCCTAATTCTAGGTTGAGAACTGAACCAAACTGTAAACATCATATATACAAACAAGAACTATAAGAAATTAAAAGGGATTGAGAGGGAGGGGAAGAGATTGAGAGATTACCCCCACTGGACGGAGAGGGATTCGTAATCCCAATATTCTTTAGGTCGGAGGACATTAATGTCTGTGTAAACTCTGGCCTTCGACATTGGTAGATCGGAAGGATCTTCTTTATGTTGAATAAGAAAGAAAGATCCCCAACCCACCAACACCAATCCCTCCAAGAACAAGAATAGGATAAAAGGAAAATTGAAAGATTTTTCTTTAGGGTACGGTACAAGAGAAAAAATGGGTCGATGGCAAGAGTACAAGTCTCTTAACCGCTAAGCAACTCTAGATTTACTGGGAATAACATTCCAAACTTGTGTCTTTCAACAAAAAAAAAAAAAAAAAAAAAGTCCAAACTTGTGGGTTGACAACCAGGAATACATTATGCATTGGTAGGTTTATTGTGCATCTACTATAAAAATCTACAGGTCATAAATTTGATTACCGGTAGAAATGTCATATTAAATATAATGACTTATATAGCTCATGTAAAACAAAATGAATCGGGAATTGACAATTCAATCAATCATCAGGTACTAGTAAAATTGTCAGATAAATATGTCCATTTAAAGATCCAATAAATATATCCAAGTTACAGATCTACGGGTCTTTTTTCTTTGAGGTGATCTCGATAATATCTATCTCTACAAACGAAATAAATTACTAATAAACATTTATGTTATTTAGAACTTTTGAATTTTAAAAGTGAATTTCGAACAAATTTTTCTAATTTTGGAGGTGACACTAGAAAAGATCCCTCTAAATATGTAAGTCAGTTAACATTTTCGGTGTTCCTCTTTGGAACCTTTAATGATTTATCTTACTTTAACATACATGTTATACAATTTTTCTTAGTTTGAAATCTCTTTTTGTTTTTTGTTTTTTTTTTGTTGAATTCTTTTTTTGTTTGGTGTGGTAATGAATTTATGTTGTCTTAGATTGAGAATTTACCCGAGAAAAATATATGTTGTTTTCCTAAAATATACATTTTCATATCAGGTATTTATTTTACATAAATAGATTTTTCACTTACGTCACAAAAAATTTCCAATTTTTTCTCAATATAAGAGAAAATTGTGAGCCACCTCCCCTAAGATTTAGAGCATCTCCAATGGGACACTCTAATAAACACTCTAAAAATCTAGTTGTCAAGTGTCAAATAAAGATTCTCTTTCCTAGTGTCAATATAGAGACACTCTACATTTGTTTGGTCTCCAATGGAGATCTCTAAAATCTCTTACTTAATACACATGTCCCTCTTCAATTCAATAGATAAAAAGTAGTTGAAAAGCAAAGTTTTCTATTGGTTGAAATAATAAAGTAACACTTAGAGAGTCTCAAGTAGACACTCTCATTTTAGAGATTCTCTCTCTAGACACTCTATAATAAATGTGTCCAACTCATAATAGAGTGTGTAACAAAGTGTTCCATTGGAGATGATTTTTTAACAAAAACTCCAAAGAGTCATATGTGGCACTCTAAGTGTTAGAGATTGAGTGTCCCATTGGAGATGCTCTAAGAGTTTATTTCTCAACAAAAAAATCTTTTCAAATAATTTCATCCTTCTCAGCCCAGTCGTATATTTCTCTTAAATATCTTTCCTTCATTGGATTATTTCCCATTATTTCCTTCTTCTTCTATCAATTATTTCAGAATTCTATCTAACATAAATTGTTTTTGATTAACAAATATTGGTCATCTTACTAAGTCAAAAAGTTACTAGATTGATCGAGGTAGGACGCGAGCAGATCCTCATCAAAGCCATTAGGGTGGTGGATCTGACACAACTCCGCCACCTAAGTCTTAGAACATGAGGTCGGCATGAGTCTTCTACGCACCTTAGAGACAAGCAAAGAGGTGAATTTGTGCCAACTCTAGTGAGAACTCTGCTTTGATGTCAGAACATAGTATGGAGGTCTGCAGCAGTCACATGCACCCTACACTGCTTCCAAGCAAAAGAGAAGGTGGATATGAGTTAGCATTGCCCTTTATCTTACTCTGGTCAGAGAGAGAAGTAGGGGAGGTTGGCAGAAGTCAACTCGACACCTCGAACTGAGATCTGCCTGAAGTGAACAAAAATGATATATGTGGAAGGTCAAAGAGAGACAAATATCCACTTTTCATACATGAAGTGTTATGTGTCAGAGGATCTGCAACTATAAGAAGATACACACTCATTAGATATTATCCTCAATGCGGCTATATATCATCAGAATCGATGCCTCATCACTGCAGGTAATCTCAGTCGTGCTCTCCCGCGGTCATCCAAACCTATATAAACGTATCGGGTTTTTCCTAAAAAGGGAACTAATGTCATCTTTTACACTCAGACTTTTGAATTGTAATTTCTTAAACTGCAAAAAATACCTACTAATTTGGGCATGAAAGTGTCTTCCTCATTTTTTACAAGCTCTCACTCACCTGAATTTCTCAAGCAACCTAGGGAAAACCCATTTTCTGTTTGAAGGTCTTGATATCACAAGAAAGATATCCAGGGAAACCACTTTCCGACATTATCACTTTGGTTTTAGAGGAAGGAGAGTGGTTTTAGAGGAAGGAGAGTCACTTCAACAACACCTCAACGTTTGTTAGAACATGAATCTAGTAATTACAAGCTTTCTCTTTTCAAAAAAATTCACCTGAGTTGAGGATATCACTATGTCTTCTGATGAAGATTTAACAGTAGAAATTGCACGATTGAAGGAGGAAAAGAGGAGGGATGCAAACGTCATGCACTAAATACAGTCGATCCTTCTGCTGAAGACAGTAAAAATTGCACGATTGAAGGAGGAAAATAGGAGGGATGCAAACGTCATGCACTAAATACAGTCCACCCTTCTGATGAAGATTTAACAGTAGAAATTGCACGATTGAAGGAGGAAAAGAGGAGGGATGCAAACGTCATGCCCTAAATACAGTCCACCCTTCTGGAATTCGTAAGAAGAAATGAACCAGATGAAGAAACAAAGAGAAAACAAGGAAAGAAATGAACCCTTCCAATTACTTGCGAAAACCTGTTCGCATCACCAATCGTTTCTTCGACCTCATTCATTGGCAATGACGTAGGTCTATAAGCCATAGAAAGACTCCGATAAAAGGAAGAGAAAGCAAGATCCAAAATTGACATACGTAAACATAGAAAGCCACATTTATTCATTTCAGGCTTTATAAATGTGGGGACCGACCCTTGACGCAGGCCTACCCAATAGCTTTGGTTTTCTAACTTCAAAAGTGCCCCCACTAGCCAATGAAATAAGAGAGATTTTATAGGCAATGCCAAAATTGTTAAAGACCATCTCGCTAAAGGAAATCTCCAAATGGCAAGAGACGATGGTCTATTGGGACAATGCCCATCTTCGTCTAGGATCTAGAATAACAAACCCTAGATCCAGACCAACTTTTGGCAAACAGGAACTCCCTTCGTCGGAACAAAAGGTGGAAACGAAGAGAGAAGAGAAGAAAGAAGAAGAAAAAGGAAGAAGAGAGTGAAAGACGAAGAAACAAAAAAGAATTGTTTTGAGTCAAAAGAGATGGGCATTGCCTCTAACTACATTTGGTCAACTTGTTTTGACCAAATCTAGTTGAAAACACATTTTCTTTAACAACTTTGGGCATTACCTATAAATCACCCGTTAAATAATAGTTCGACCGATCCAGTTCCCCACTGTAATCTATTTCGTCTACAGGAGAAGTGAACGTGCCCAAAGTATTTATTATAGATTAAGCCCAAAAGTAAAGCCCATTGGTAAGTCACTTTGACTCTCTTCAAGTCGGTTAACAGTCGCCACCCAAATAGCCTACCTCACCACCGCACGAGTAAGGACGTGACTGATTGCGTTCCATCGTTGATTGCGTAAACAACCTACCAGAAGATTTCATTTTTTTATTACCAAAAACAACCTTATATCATACGTGTGATAATTACATACGTGTCAATCATCTGGTGGTCTCATATTACACGTGTTAAAGTTGACCCACTCAAGCGCCGGTTATGCAAATAAACAAGAACCAAACCCTCACCCGCCAAACTCCCTTTCTACTCTCTCTCTACTCCTCCGCCCTCCGAAAAACAAGGAAGAAGTTAGAGAGAGAGAAACAAAATGAGCGGCAGTTTTCTCAGAAACACCACCAAACGCTACCTTCACAGATTACTTGAAAATGGAGTTTCAATTAAATCTCATACTACTACTAGTATTAGTAGTAGTCCTTTAGGAAATCAACAATTTTATAGAGCTTATGCTCATCAACGTTCTTCTATTATTTTCAAAAAGTTTAAAGATTTAGGGTTTTCTCCTTCTACATTTTCATCTTCATTTTCTTCTTCTTCATCATCGTCTTCGTCTACTGTTGCTTCAAGGAATGGATTTATTGGATGGTATTTAGGTATGATCGAGTCTCGACCTGTTCTTACTAAGAGTGTCACTTCTGCTCTTATTTATACCGCCGCCGACTTGTCTTCTCAGGTACTAATTCTAATCAAACCCTAGATTTTCTTCATTATAACTTCTTCATGAAATTTGTCTATGTACCCCAAATAAGTTAAATTTAGAAACTTGACTTTATGCTTAAATGGTAGTTTTAAGTTAAGTAAAATTAATTTGGGGAAACAATATGTATCCTTCTTTTGGTTTTGGGGTTTAAGTGAAGATATAAACCCTAATTTTCTTGATCACGTTTAGAAACAGGTTTTTGTTAGACAAGTCAACCTAATGAAATCCTGTTTTTCTTCTTTGAATCCTCTCATTTACTTAAAAATACACAAGTGTAAGAAGAAATCTTAATTTCTAATTGTAGGAAAAAAAACCCAAGTGTTTGTATGAAATTAGAGTAAACTGAAAGATCGAAAGAATGAGAATGACAGGCATGGGGCAAGAGAAACAAAAATTAGGGTTAGTAAGAATTGTAGGAAATTCTGACAGGCAATAAATTTCATTTTTGGAAAGAGAGATAGGCAAGAAGATGAATTAGTTATGGTTTGGTGCTATGTTGTTAGTACCTCATCCGTTGCTGTAGTGAACTATCATGTTTGGTTGTTCAAGTAACTACATTTTCTAATATACTTCAATACCATGTGGTTTAGCTGTGAAGTTAACTAATCCATTTGTGGACGATGTATAATAAGTAACCAAAATATTCAATAGAGATACTAGAAAGTGTATATAGCCACATATATTGTAATGGGGACTCACTCACGCTACCTTGCTTCGTCCACTTATTCCAAAATTTTCTTTACTTTTCGCCCATGAGTCCATGCCTACCTCGGTGGGTTGCTTGACCATCTAGAATAGAATGGATGAATGCTTAGATTCATGCTGGACAGCGAGCAAAGCATAGGTCAATAGGAACATCCCGACTCAGGGTAGGTGAGGGTTTAAATTGTGAAAGAGCATTTTAATTTTAACAATTATAAACACCTGCAGCTATAGTGAAATGACGAAAAGTTGAGTAACAGCTTAATGAATGGCGAGGGTGGCAGACCCTCTCTTGTGGTGTTTAAGGCGAACAGAGTTGGTGTGGGATAAGTCCCCCTTGTTTTTTGTTTTTATATCTGTGGTTGTGTTTTTGTTTGATGCTTCTCCCTATGACGGTGGGGGGAGCATACTATCTGATGTTTGCTCCTTTTGTTTTCGGGGGAGGTATTTGGTTCTCGATATACCTCCCAAGGCCTTCTTATTGCTTTCCGTCGCAATTCTTTTGTAACTTTTACTTTCAGTTAATATTAATTCAAACTTTTCAAAAAAAAAAACAGCTTAATGAATGTCAATTTTTGTATTTCATATTTTGATATCTTTTCTTGGTTGCCAAATAGAATGACATGAATAATAAATTGTGTTATTCAGTAATAAGTACAATCATACATTCACTGCTTTCTTGTGTGTGTGAGACTCTGAATCGAAATATTGTATCCACAAGTAATTTGGCTCAGATAACAAAAAACTAGTGCTAATTCTGTTATAAGTCGGCTTTAAGCGTGACCATTCAGATTTTCACACCTAAAAACAGCCCAATGATAAAGAAATACTTGTTTCACAGATTCTCATTTTGTCATTTACACTGTTCATATTTCAAAGTTTATTCATGTTATTTAGATGAGAAAGTGTTACAGTGGTAGTCTAGAAAAATTCATTAATCAATGTGTCTATGTTGAAATGAGAAAGTGTTACAGTGGTAGTCTAGAAAAATTCATTAATCAATGTGTCTATGTTGAAATTTTAAACAGATGATTACTCAACCAGAGTCAGAATCTTATGACTCGAGTAGAAGTTTGCGTATGGCTGGCTATGGATTGCTGATTATGGGACCATCATTACATTTCTGGTTTAATTTTGTTTCAAAAATCTTACCAAAAAGAGATGTGGTTACTACTTTGAAAAAGATATTTATGGGGCAGACTGTCTATGGACCTATAATGGCCACCGTCTTTTTCTCTCTGAATGCAGTCCTACAAGGTACATCCACAGTTCCACTCTTCTTCTTATTCTATTTCAAAGTGTTACAAGTTTGTAAAAAGTCAATACTTATGCTACTTTAAAGTTCTCCAATTTACACCAAATCGATTTTATTTCCGAAGGAAACGCACATATGCGACAGAAAATAGATTAGACTACGTAAGTTAAGCAGTATTGGCCGGGACGAGACACAAACAATTTGTATTAGTCTATCAGAGTTATGCTTAGGTGTATCCATGTTCCTTTGTTAATTTTATATGTTTCACTTGCTATACAACTTATTGTTTTAGAGTTCTATGGATTTTCACTTAACTGTTGCTCCTTCGTAGTATGGGCTCTCTTACTTCTTGTTGGTTTACTCTTAATGTATAACCCAAACTACAACGTTGTAATTTTCCTATAATACGACGAAGCTTCTTTTTTTCGTTCTTAAATCTTATACCTACTGAAGTAGTTAGTATGTTTGTCCGGCTGGCCTGTCTTTTATAATAATTTTGATGATTTGACTTCGAGATCTGTAGTCACCGAACTGAAAACAATATTTGGTAAGTGCAGGTGAAAGTGGTGCTGAAATTGCAGCTAGGTTGAAGCGAGACTTGATCCCAACACTGAGAAATGGTCTTTTATACTGGCCTATGTGCGATTTTGTCACTTTCAAGTTCGTCCCAGTTCGTCTACAGGTACCTTCTACACTAATGTCATGTTGTTCATCTCTCCTTCCCTTATGTTCATTCATTTATAACAATAAAATCTTTATCTCTGATTTCATTTTCTTCAATCGTAGTAGTGATTTTTCCGCCACAAATTCACCTTTAGAATTTAGATACTAATAAACCTGAACCCAAGCATTTTGGTTCCTCACTGATTCTTGTTCTTTTGTTTGTTGACAGCCTCTTGTAAGCAATTCGTTTGCTTTCTTGTGGACCATATACCTCACATACATGGCAGGCTTAAGCAAAGCAGGTCCAGCCGAGATATCTGACGATTGATTTTCTCCCCCAAAATATCATCTCCGTGTCAGATTGTATTTTCTGTGTTCCGCATTGGGTTAGATCACCTAGTAAACGATCGAATGTAAATGGGGTGCCTATATAATGGTTACAAGTTTAGGTTATGTTCGAACTAGAGGGAGACAAACACATTCATTTTGATTGTTCTCAGACACAAATGAGCTCATGTAACACTGTTTGGAAATGAAAACTTCTTTATTACTCTCACAAAGATTTCAGTCATACTTTCGTGAGAATAACTATTTCTTTTTTCACTTACGAGAAAAGGAAAAACGCTAGGAAATGTCCGAATGCGAGTGACTTGTGGCTGAAAATCCAAGTTGTGGAAAAATCTGAGCCACTACCAATCTCAAGTAAACCATACACGACTTCAAAAAAAAAAGAAAAAAGAGGTAACCGCTCATGAAGTTTTAGCATCTGAGAATAGTTGCACATAAAAAGAATCTTTGCTTTTCGACTTTGTGAGAATAGTTGCACATCAAAATAGTAACGAAAAATATGATATTTATAGTCTCTTCACTCATTATCAATCGGTTATGGGCATTATATTTATCTTTGCTTGTTTTAATAGTAAGGGAATAGCAGTAATAAAAATTGCATGATTGATGAAACCCTTAAGACAGAAACATGTAAACTATGTGATGTGAAGAGACCTCCACTGTTAGGTTTGGTGTGATTGTTACTATACACAGTTCTCCATTAATTTGTTCGACAACCATTCATTCAAGAAAGGACTACTCGCTACCTCTCTCTATATATACACATATACTCTCTTCACAACAAACCCCACCATTGATATCAGTGTTGGGGAGGGGTGGGGTCTCATAAATTTTTATTTACAAGAAACCAAAGTTATCCAAACTTTGTGTTCCACAAAACAGGACAAGATAATTTAGTTGGATCACCATAATAGGAATCTAGTTTGGGTTCTTTCTTCCTTCCACATATAGTAGTCTTGTATATGGATGGATATCTAATTCGGTTTGCCACATGTGAAACCTCTTTTATGTTCGCTCTAGTTTTGTTAGGGTGGTTGTCAACGTAAGAGGAAATCCATGTATTTTCAGAATTAGATATCTATCCATATCCTAGTGCATCCATATCTTGGATATATATGATAATATTTCCTTTGAATTTCTTGGGTAGGAATATTTGACGTGAATATATCTTTTACCCTTATTAGTGAGGTTGTGGGATCATGGTGTTCAGTGAGTTACATAAATTGAAATCTTAGAAATATCTTTGTAACTTTCTCGTGTTATGTGTGATTGTTTACGTTCTTTACTGTTTTTCTTGGTTGCTCGTTCTTCGTCCTTTAACTCTATAACAGTACCCACTTAGGTCACAATTGGATCTCACTTGTACAACCCCAGGAAGAGAGAGAGAGAGAGAAGAGTGGGTCCATTTCCCATGTGAACATTTGAAGATGCTTAGACATAAATGAGTCAAGTCCCTTCAACTCGTCTCCTCCCTCTCAAATTCACCACGAAATCAGAAAGCTCCAAACAGTCCTTACTTGCTATAAATTCAGGTCTCATTTTTTTTCCTATATTTGTAAGTAGTAGAGCAATCCATTATTAATCCATATAATGGAGTTGTCCAATGGTTAAACAGTGATGGCAAAGTTTGTAGAGAAAGAAAATGTGTGTTATTTAGTGATATAGCAACACAAAGAGAAAGGCATTCATCACTTCTAGTTTTCTCCTTACCATGTATTCTAAAAATCAGCAGCAGCAGCTTCACTCAACTGTTATGAAGAGAACTACTGAATGGTCTCTCTCTCTCTCTCTCTCCCTCTCTCTCTTCAGAGTTCATTCTAAATTGAGTTTCCTCTTAAAAGTTGTAATGAAGTTGAATTTCAAACAGGATTTTCTCCCAGGAAATTCCAAGCGATATCACCGTTCGGGTCCGAGGAACCTCTTTCTCATTGCACAAGGTAAATAAATACTAATGAATTATTGTTCACACTTGTTGGTTGCTCATATTTAGCTATATTATAATAGTTCAAGTTTATCGAAAATAAGACATATCCTGTTATAAGTCCTATACTAATCTTATATGTGTGTATGATTCATTTGTAACTACAACTGCAGTTCCCATTGGTCTCAAAATGTGGGTACATAAAGAAGTTACTAACAAAACTCGGCAGTCCTGGTAACACTATCATTGAAGTTCCCGATATACCGGGTGGCCCAGAAGCATTCGAATTGGCAGCAAAGTTCTGTTACGGAATAAATTTTGAGATAAGTATAGAAAACATAGCGATGCTCCGATGTGCAGCAGAATATCTCCAAATGACAGAGGATTATGCGATCGGGAACTTAGTAAATAGAACAGAGACCTACTTGAAAGAAGTAGCACTTAAGAGTTTATCAGGATCAATTATGATATTGCATCAATCAGAGAAGCTTCTTCCAATGGCAGAGAAGGTGAAATTGGTGAGCAAATGTATTGATAGTATTGCATTTCTAGCCTGCAAAGAGAGTGGGTTTAACAAAATTCATGAAAATGTTAGTTCTTCTTTGGGACTTCAGACTAAATCTAAACCCATGTTAGATTGGTGGGCTAAAGACTTAAGTGTTCTAACTATCGAAATCTTTCAACGGGTTATCATGGCAATGATAGCTAGAGGATTTAAACAATCGGCACTTGGTTCGATACTTATGCTCTATGCCGAGAATGCTCTTCGAGAATTGGTTAGTATCAACTTCTAAAGAAAAATGTTTACTTAATGTCGACTAAACTTGTTGCTTAGTGGGCTCCCTCAGTCCCTCCCAATATTTGCATAAATGTAAAACCTCATTTCTAGTGCTACTAGGAAAATTCAAACGAAATCACATGTTAGCACCGAGCGGGATCGTTGGGTACTTTGTGAGCCAACTATTAGGTTGAGGTTGGCTATTAGGGATAGTGGGCTCACTCCACATAATCACACGTTAGCACCGAGTGGGAGCATTGGGTACTTAATGAGCCAACTATTAGGTTCAGGTGGGCTAACTCCACATATATGCATAGATATGAATAAACAATTATCTCTACTAGTTAAAGTTATTAGAGAAAGATCTTTAACATTGTATTAGAGGAATATACCAAAAGTGGTCAAGGATTCAATTCCTGTTTCTAGTGTCAATATGAAAGATGAAAAGAAAGAACATGCTAGCACTGAGAGAGAGTGTTAGGGTTAGCGACCTACTCGTAAACAACTCTCGCTACAAGAGAATGTGTTTGTTCTAATAACATTTCATAAGAATTAGACAACATCCCAAGAAGCATGATATGTGGTTTCTGTTTTTTCTGTTTCTTTTTGTTATATGGCTAATGTAGCTAGTTTGAGAGCTGGATGCAGGAAATATTTGGGAGAAACAAGAAGAAAATGGAGCAAAAACATGAACACGAGAAGAGAATTATGTTAGAATCGATTGTTAGTCTCTTACCAAGAGAGAAGAATGCAATGCCGGTTAGCTTCCTCTGTATGCTCCTAAAAGCAGCAATACATTATGAAACAATGGTTTCCTGTCGACTCGATCTTGAGAAAAGGATAGCCCTGCAACTTGAACAAGCAGTGTTGAGTGACATATTGATACCTTTGAATTCTCTCACTATAGATACATTATATGATGTAGATACCGTAAAACGTATCATAAAAAACTACAAAGAATACAACTCCGAAGGCAACCCGTTTGGCTATGACATGACTAATAACTCTATTTCTCCTTCACCAAGTGAGATTAACAGAGTTGGAATCCTCTTGGAGAGCTATATTTCTGAAATAGCATCTGATCATAACTTAACTGCTTCGAACTTCATTAGTCTTGCAGAATTGATCTCACAACTATCAAAAACAACCGAGGGTGACATCTATAGGCCCATCGATATCTACTTGAAGGTATTATATATATATATATATATAATTATTTAAACTTGATTTCTTTGGTTATAAATTTCCTAACCTGTCTTGTTTTGATGCCATTTTCAGGCTCATCCCAAATTAAGTGATATGGAGAAGAGGAAGATTTGCAGCTTAATGAGCTGTTCTAAGAAATCAATTGAAGGTTCGGCTCATGAAACTCAGAGCAATTGGCTCCCTGTGCAAACTGTGGTTCAAGTTCTATACCATGACAAACAAAAGCTTCAAGATTCCTTGAATGATAATCTAATGACAGTAGAATCACCCACATTACCGAAAAAAGTTAAAGTGTATTCTATGGATTTTCAACCATCCCGAACCGAGTTGTTAAGTTTACAAAGAGAGAATGAAGAATTGAAAGTAGAGTTACTCAGTATGCGGATGCGGATAAAAGAACTAGAGAAATCATCGTTAAGCAAATCGCCTACTTTGAAGTCTATGGGTAAGTCACAATTACCTAAAAAGTCTATCATAAACACACTGTCGAAAAAACTTGGATGGTTCTCCCCCTTTATGCGTCTCGATGGGGCCAAGACTTCTGATGTCAAAGGCCATATGATGGGCAAAAGAGATCGACGACATTCTATTTCTTGAACAATTTAATTAGCTCTTAAGAACTATATGCTAGTTATATTACTTATCGAAGAGCACGTTATCGACGTTCCAAATGCTTCTAAAGATTAAAAAGACATTGTTTCTTCTAAGTAATCATAAGTTAGTTTCTCAGTACTAATCTCTGTTCCAAATAAAAAATTATCGATGTTACGAATGCTTAAAAGGATTTAATAAGTGTTTTATTACTGGATCTTGTGAGCACCCAATTTGCTCCCGTCGACTCTATCTCCAACTCTCTGAATTTTCGATGTAAGCTAAAAAGACAAAAAGTAATCCGCCCACCTGGAAGGTCATTAGGTCATGATAAAATAGACACTTAAGGTAGCAAAGGCAGACTAGTCAGCGCATAAACGCATTGTCTTATGTGGTAGAAGCATTTCCAATTTAATTTTGAAAAATAGCTAAAAAGAGAAACCATCTTTTCCATTGGGGTAAAAATTTCATCAATCACAATTCCTAACGAAAATGAATGCTCTCATCCAAGTAGTTCTCAACTATATAGTCAAATACAGGGAGAGCTAAACCAAAATAGAAAAATAAAAAATAACACGAAGATATTTGTTTGATTGCTTAAGAATTTAAAAAGGTACAATATATTAAACATGGCATCCACGTCTTGTTAGACGAAGGATATGAAAGTAGATTCTAGGAAAAAGTAGGCTTTAGTTAGAATATGAATTCTTTGGTTTGTTTGGCAACTAGAAATCCTAGGAACTCTAAATCCTGCAACTTATTTGTACTAGTGGTAAAATCCTAACCAATTTCAAGACTTGGTGGAAGTTTAGTTTATCAGACACCAAAACCAACAAATACACCCACCCAAAGCCCCCAATGGAAAATCAAATATAGGGGAAATTTTACCATATTTTCTATTAATTGTATTTATTTAACAACCACTTGCTACTATACGAAATCAGAATCTCATTTTGACAAATCGTGTAGACGTGGTATCAAGATTTAGACGTGTTATCCACATCACTTGTTGTCTTGTTGAGATATATTTTAGTTCGAAAGAGACTAGTTACTTTCTTTAAATGTTTAATTTTTAAAATTAGGAGTGTGGTAGAGCCATGTTAGTCATTCATTATTTTTATATTTAACTAAATGTTTTAGAATATTATATTACTCATTCATACTTAGTAGATTTTGATGGTTTAAGTTTTCTGGCATTCGTAGTTCTACAATTTCTTGGAAATTGTAGAGATTACACAAATTATTTGACTGGTAAAATTATTGTATCAATATAATTACTCGAATCATACTAGTATTATTTTATAGAGCTACCAACGAATCGTTGTTGTATTGTTTTGTCTCTTTTTATGGGTATGGACTTAACCAACAACCACTCATAAAAAAAATGAAATGAAGCCAAATTACCAAGTGGATAATCTTATCTTGATTATGGATTGTAATCACTAATTATACTTAAATTTGAAGGTCAATCAATCAAGAAGTTAAGTTAAATGGTGTCTAGTTACCAACCAATAATTAATAGGTACTAACTAATTAAAAATTGTTAATCAAAAGTTCTTATTATTTCTCTTCTCTCTCTATAAACGAGGGAAGCATTAACCTAATAGCCAATAGAGTCACTCATAGTCATAGAACCCCACCTTTGGAACATTCATACATGTAATATATTCCATGCCAACTATCTCAAAACCTATCTATAAATATTTGCTCAACTCATCACTACTAATCTCATCTCTCCTAAGTTATTGATCTTAATTGAGAAATTTGGTTCAAAGTAGAAGCTAGAGATGGCAAAATTTAATTTTGCCTTAGTTATTTGTGTTTTAGTTTTGAACTTTTGGTTCTTACCTTATCTCGGTTCTGCTCAACTTCGACCAAATTTCTACTCTAACCCTAACTCTAACTTTTGCCCAAACCTTGAAAACATCGTTAAAGGTGTCGTTAGTACTAAAGTGCAACAGACTTTCGTCACAATTCCCGCCACTCTACGCCTTTTTTTCCACGATTGTTTCGTAAACGTAAGTTCATTTCTTTTAAGTTTTGTTTTCATTAATTTCAAAAAGTGATTTCCCTTATTAATTTAGGGCAATCTTATTTATTAACTAAGATCATTTTATTAAATAGGGTTGTGACGCATCGGTAATTATTCAATCAGCCGGGTCTAATGTAGCAGAAAAAGATCACCCAGACAATCTTTCATTAGCAGGAGACGGATTTGATACCGTCATAAAGGCAAAAGCAGCCGTAGATAAACAATGTGGTGCGAACAAAGTGTCTTGTGCTGATATTCTTGCTCTTGCTACTAGAGATGTTGTTGTCGCAGCTGGAGGACCGTCATGGCAGGTGGAATTAGGAAGAAAGGATGGGTTTGTGTCGAGGAAATCAAGTGTTGAAGGCAATCTCCCAAAACCAACATTCAATCTAAACCAGCTCAATGCCATGTTTAATCGAAATGGCCTATCTCAAACTGACATGATCGCTCTTTCTGGTAAATTTACTTTAACTAGTCTTATTCATATGATTTGACTCGTGCGAAACTCATTATTACTTTTCTCGCAGGTGCACATACACTTGGATTTTCCCATTGTAGCAAATTCTCGAACAGAATATATTCGAACCCACCTGACCCAACGATGAACAAGGGCTATGCTGCTCAACTCAGACAAATGTGCCCTAGAAATGTGAACCCATTGATAGCCATTAACATGGACCCAGTCACCCCAAAGAGCTTTGACATTCAGTACTACAAGAATCTCCAACAAGGTAAAGGTCTCTTCACCTCTGACCAGGTCCTCTTCACAGACAGTCGATCAAGAGGTCTTGTTAATGCATGGGCCACCAATTCTGGCATTGCTGGATTTAACCAAGCCTTTACTACTGCCATGATCAAGCTTGGCCGGGTCGGAGTCAAGACTGGTAAACAAGGAAACATTCGCAAATTCTGTGACCGTTTTAACTAAGAAAAAAAGAAATCCTAAATTACTTGAGATTTTGATTCGAGTTTGGTGTGTTAATAATTTTGTACTTTGAAAGGTTAACCCATTGGCTTCCTATTGAAACTATGGTGTAAGCGTTCTGTTTTGTATTATTTTATTCGATAAATAATATCAATTGCTTGTTATTTAAAACAAGTTATATAATATTGTTAAAAAATGGTTATAAGTTTTCTATTTCAAAAATGGTTTGGAGTGGAGACTGTGGGGCATACTCCCTGGTGTACTCCCCCTCACAGAACAAGCACATTTTCGGTCTTTTCAGTTTGGCAAAACTGTGGAAAGAAAATAAAAATAAATTATGCTGAAACATTAGTTATTGCGAAAATTAAAGGAACCAGTTTGAATTGAGCGGTCATCATTTTAGTTTCGAGCTCTCGAAAACTGATGATGCCAGAAGACCAGGAGCTAGGCTGATATGTATAAAGCCACTACTTGACAGGAAAAAACCGCAGGAGCATGATACATACGGTGATACTGGGAATGCTATGTGCATGAAAAGGTTTGACTTAATTATGACTTGGATGTTGTTTGGCAACTAAAAGTATTAGTAATTTTGATTTGCATAAAAAAGTAACAAAATATCAAAAATATGATTAGCCAAAATGTTACTTGTAAGTAAAAAAGTTAGTTTAGTAAAGTAGGGTTATTTCCCGAAAGGCCCCTTACTTTATGACCAGCTTCTCACGTAGCTTCCTATTTTATCGAAAATACCTAGAAGACTCCCTTTTTCAGTTACCGTTAAATGTTCGTTAACTAGTCATCACCTCTCTCTGTCACCTTATTCTCTCGCCACCTCATCGTCTTCATCGACCTAATCACCAACTCCATCTTCGATTCACAAGGATTAGTTTCCACATAATTTCTCTCTTTAGATTAGACTTATTCGTGACAGCCCCCTCTGTCACTACTTTTTGGCTACATTTTCCACTGTTACAACTTATTTGTGGCAATTCACATATGTCACTGATTTTGCTACAGTGACTATATACTGTTGCGTCTTTTCTGTAGTTGCAACTAGTTTCTACTGATTTTTGTCAGCGACACGGAACTATACTGTTATTGTTTTTTGTTCCTTTTGTCATTTCCTGACAAAATATTTATTTTGTTTGACTTATTTCGTGTTAAATTTGGTCAATTCTTTCCGACAATGCATCATTTGTCGATATTTTCCACGACACCATCATGGTGGTTATTATTTATTTTCCAATCTTTTGGCATTCAGACAATGATTTCTTTGTCGACTTTCTCCACAACAACATTATTTTTGTTGTCGCTGATTTTATTCATATTTGACATTCTTCCGACAATGACTTACTTGTTGCCTTACCGACAATGTTACTTGAGTTGTCACTTCTTCAACCTAATTTTCGTAATTACTTTTTCAATATGTTTTCAATGATGCATTTCCTATCAAACATAACTAGCACACTACAGTTTCTCTTTGATTTTGACTTTTCCGGTTTACGCACCCGCGATTTCCTTTTCAAATACACTCCTACATCGATCGTGGTGCATTGGACTTTTTTTAGCAGGCTCTTACAACTTATTCTCTCGAGTTTTTCCACTACTTTTTGTCGATCCATGATCTCTATTCCTTCTCCTTCATTGAGATTGATTCTTTTTTCCTGTTATAGATTCTGGTGACCCTAACCTACAGCTGCGACACTTTTCTCGGGAACTATTCTCTCTATTTATCCTACTTCATGGATTATCGATAGTGGTGCTTCGAACCACGTCTGTTTTTGTTTACAATGTTTTAGTTCTTACGAACTTGCTCCTCCATCACTTTACGTTCAAATTCCTGACGGGAGTACCTTTCTTGTTAAACATATCAGTAAAGTGGTTTTTTCTGACTCTTTACATATCGAAAATGTTTATCACATTCCTAATTTCAAGTTTAATTTGATTTCTGTACGACAATTATGTAAATCTTTAAATTGTCTTGCGACTTTCTCACCGACCCTATGTGTCTTTACAGAGGTTTTGACAACCCGCCTGATTGGACAGGCTGATGAGGTTGGAGACCTCTATATTTTACGTCATAAATCTTCAACACTTAGTCTCTATAAGTCGCCTGACCTTTGACACAGACGATTGGGACATCCTAGTTTGGATCATCTCAAACACTTATCTCAGCGTTTTGATTTTATTCGCTTTGACTACTCGCATGACTGTACAATTTGTCCTATGGCCAAGCAATCTAAATTGCCTTTTCATAAAAGTACTTCTGTTAGTACTTTTCCTTTCCAATTAGTTCATGCTGACATTTGGAGACCTTTCCCTATTCCTTCGCTCACAAATAACCGATACTTTCCAACCTTAGTTGATGACTATTCCAGATATACTTGGACATTCCTTATGTAGTCCAAGTCTGAGACTAAGAAATATTTAGTCCATTTCTTCTGATTCGGTAACCAGCTCCACCTGCCCAATCCAAACTTTTCGTTCCGACAATGAAACTGAATTTCTCACTGATGGGTCATGAAAATGTCCCATCTAAGTCGTTTAATTTAGCCAAGTTAGTTCGTTTCGAGTCTTTATTATAATAAAATGGTTGATTTTTATGATTAGGTGTCTTTTGCGGACTTAGGTGTGAAAAACGGTTAAAAATGAGAAAAAGTTACTTGAAGGGCATTTTGGTCTTTTAGACACAAGGGTATTCTGGGAAATTTGGACAAGGTCAGTGACGAGTGAAAAGTAGAGTCCGAGACGAGCTCGTAGGAGAAAACGGAAGTCAATTCGGAGTCCGGAAGAGTGAGATATGCATAGTCAAAGTTGGAGTCAAACAATGTAGACTGGTGGGACACTTTCGAGCACCATTCTGGCTGGTGGGATAATATCAGGTGACGTGGCACGTCCTGAATGCACAAACCGGACAGCAGCATGTGGTCCCTCTTTTCACTTTTAAGCCCTCCGAAAATTACTTTTATACCCCTCCTTTTTGTCTCACTTTATGTTCAACCAATAGGAAATCATTTCTTGAGTAGAAAGCAACCCTAACTTCCTATTTTAACCCTCTTTCTCCCATTTTCTCCCAATTAACTCCTAAAACCCTAGCCATCAACCAAACCCATCTATAAATAAATCTCTACCTCTTTCATTTTTCTTTAGACTTGCAAACCCTCTCAATCTCTCTTCTCTATTCCCTTACCTTCTCTTTCTCTACTTTTCTTTCTCTAACCCTAAAATCATCCTCTCAATTCCCTCTCACCTATTTCTTTCTCCAACCTAACCCATCTTTTCCATTCTTTATTCATATTTCTCTACTACTACTTCTTCTCTACCACTATTATTCTTCCATTAATAGTCATCTCCTTTTTTCTTCCATATTCTTCTATCATCTTTATCCCCTTTCATCTCTTCTTTCTAACTTCTTTCTACATCTAATTTCTAATTTCTTCCTTCTCTTTCTTTTTCTTGTTTGGGTGCAATAAAATAGCTATTACTTGGATTTCTTGGAGTAAAATTCTTGAGCACAAATGGAGCAAATCTTGGACAAATTGGAGATACATGGGGATATGGAATTTGAACATTCTTGATGATTTCTTTCCATTAATTTCTTAGTATTTTCATTTATTTTACAGTGTCAATGAATGTTACTCTAAATTCCATGTATAGTTAACTTAGCAATCTAAGGTTGTGAATGAAACCCATTTTGGATCTTTATAATACTTGTTCTTGATTAATTAAATCCTTTGATGTGCTTTAATGTCTATTGATTGTTTATCTATATGGATTGGATTTTCTTTCCATTACTCATGCCTCATAATTAGATATTTCATACTTTCGTTAAGTTGTTAGATGAAGTATGCTTTTTAGATGATGAATAATAGTTTAGCAATCCGAATCTCTATAAGGTAGACAATTAGAATTAGTAATTATAAAATTGTTTTATCTAGAACATCATCCGGAATCCAAATAGTTCATTATATTGGATCCTGAGTAAATACAAAAGAGATTTAAGTAATTAAGTGTTTGTTTTATAAAGTGAAATTGTGCGGTGGATTTCATAATCTTAGATATCTTCTCACCTCTCTTAGATAGTTTAGTTTTATTTATTTTCTTATTTCTTGCAAATCAATTATCAAATTTATGAGTGGTGTGTGTGTGTTTTAGTCTAAGTAGTTATTGACATTTTAATTATTGGGCTAAACTCGCCGTCAATATTCGAAGTTACCTACCTATTCCTTGGGACGATTTCCCGATTTACTATAACATACTATAACTTGACCCCGTATACTTGCGGGAATAGACCTATTTTAGGCCTATCACTCACTAAGGACTTACAGTCTTGGTTTAAGTCGAATGGTATTATCCATCAACGCAGATGCGTTCATACTCCACAACAAAATGGGGTCATGGAACGCAAACATAGACACTTGTTGGATGTCGCTCGCGCCTTGCGATTTCAAGGTAATCACCCCCTTAGTTTTTAGGGTGAGTGTTTAAAAACGGCAACTTACTTAATTAATCAGATGCCAACTCCTATTTTATCACTTAAGTCACCTTATGAGGTTTTATATGATACTCCACCAGACTACTCGAACCTCCGTGTTTTCAGGTGTCTGTGCTTTGCTCATAATGTCAAAGCTACTACAAAATTTGATATGCGAGCTAAAACAAGAATCTTTATCGGGTACCCTTATGGAAAGAAGGGTTACACCATTTATGACCTAGAGACTAAAACTCTCTATGACTCTCGAAATGTAACTTTTTTTGAAAACAAATTTCCTTTTGAGTCGGTTACTGACGTTTCATCTGACTCACACATTTTTACTCCTTTGAATATTTTGGATGACCCTGTGCCTTATCTCGACACTTTCCAGTCTCTGTCGCGACACAATATTTTTCCAACTCCACCTTTGGTCGAGTCTTCTCCCTCGCCTTCGGTAGACTCTCCTCGATTGCCTTTTATTGAATCAGCGCCTCCTACTTCGATTGGGCCTCTGACTCCCTCTGATTCCAGCGAGGACTTATCTTCACCATCTCCTGTGGAGGTGCAAATAGCTTCTTCTGATAATGCATTTACTCCAGACTTTTTTGCTTCCGCTTCTCCTCAGCCTTCTACCACCGGTGGCACTTCACCACTTGACTCTCCTGCCGAGAAATCTGATAATCATACACGACCCATTCATGCTAGGAATCCGCCTGCTCATTTGGCTGACTATATTCATTCTAGTTCAGAAACGACATCTTCGGGCACTCCTTATCCACCGGTCGACTATATCAGTTTCGACCATTTTAGTCCTTCTCATAAGGTTTTTTTTAACTTCCGTCATCACCACAGAAGAGCCCAAATCTTACAAAATCGCCTCTGCTTCTTCAGAATGCCGTGAGGCGATGACTAAAGAGATTTCAGCCCTCAAGACTAATAATACTTGGTCTATGACTTCCTTGCCACCTGGCAAGAAACCCATTGGTTGTAAGTGGGTTTACAAAATTAAATATCGTTCAGACGGATCCATCAAACGTTATAAGGCACGCCTCGTCGCAAAAGGATATACCCAGGTTGAAGGTGTCGACTATCATGATACTTTTGCTCCAGTTGCGAAATTGGTAACTGTTCGTGTCCTCTTATCTCTTGCGTCTATCCAAGGATGGTCGTTGCATTAGTTTGATGTCAATAATGCTTTCCTCCAAAGAGACTTGGAAGAAGAAGTCTATATGACCATTCCCCCAGGTTTCAGCAGCAAAGGTGACACTAGAGTTTGTCGCTTGAACAAATCATTATATGGTTTGAAACAAGCTTCTAGGCAATGGTTTGCTAAATTTTCATCTGGTTTAAAAGCCGAAAGTTTTTCTCAATCTTTGTCAGACCATTCCCTTTTCAGTTATTTTAATGGTCCGACTGCTATCTATATTCTTGTCTATGTAGATGACATCATCATTACAGGCAATGACAACAAGGAAATTGACTCCCTTCGACAACGTCTCGAGAAACGATTTTCTCTAAAAAATCTTGGACGACTTCAGTATATTTTAGGCCTTGAAGTATCTAGGTCCCCTAAGGGTATTTTCCTCTGTCAACGGAAATACACTTTAGACATTATCCGTGATTCTGGACTTCTCGGAGCTAAACCGAGTTTATTTCCTATGGAACAAAATTTAAAATTGTTACCTACAGATGGTACACCTTTTGACGATCCTACTACTTTCCGACGTCTAATTGTTCAACTTCTCTATGTCACTGTAACGAGGCCTGATATCGTCTTTTCAGTGAATTAACTATTTAAGTCAATTTATGCAACATCCTCGTTTAACACATATGGATGCTGCGAATCGAACGCTAAGATATTTAAAGGGGACCCTCGATCATGGGATCCTCCTTTCATCTTCTAGCTCTTTGACATTTTCGGGTTTTACTGACCCTGATTGGGCCAGCTGCCTTATTGCACGTCGTTCCACCACCGGCTACTTTACAATGCTTGGTGCGAGTCCGTTGTCTTGGAAATCTAAGAAACAACCGACTGTCTCCCGGTCGGTCATCTGCTGAGGCAGAATATCGTGCCCTTGCTTTCTTTACTGCCGAGCTCCAATGGTTGAAATACCATTTCCAGGACCTTCGGATTTCAATTCCAGAACCTTTTCAGGTCTTCTGTGACAATAAGGCGGCTATGCATATAACTTCCAATCCAGTTTTCCACGAACGCACTAAGCATATCGAACTCGATTGCCACTTTGTTCGTGAGAAGCTTGAAAGTGGTCTTATTCAGATCTCTCATGTTCGCACCACTGATCATGTGGCTGATATTTTTACGAAGCCTTTGGGTTCTGACCAGTTTCACAAGTTACTTCCCAAGTTCTCTTCAACAAAAAAAAGTTACTTCCCAAGTTAGGCTTGACTCAACTTCCTTTCTCCGCTCCAACTCGCGGGAAGGGGGGGGCGGGGTGGGGTGGGGGGGGGGGGGGGGGGGGGGCGGGGTGGGGGGTAATGAGGTAATTCGGGAGGTGCCAATAACATTAGCACTTCCCATCCAATCTCCACCGGATCAAGAAGGTTTCTCAAGACCAAGATTAGAAGATTACTTTCCTTATTATTTGTAAATAGAAATAAGATGTTTCTATACTTGTTATTATATTTTTCTCCTTTTATTTTCTTTCTATATGTAAGTTATTTCTTTGTACAACTCTATTTTTTTTTTTTTTTGTTAAGAGTTTGTACAACTCTATTAGTTGTGTCGGAATTCTTGATTTAACACATGTCTTGATTCCGAGACGGTGAGACCCAATCTGTAGCAAAAATAACTGGTTCTTCTTCAAAGAGGAAAAGGACAATAGTTAAAAGAATATATATATATATATATATATATATATATATATATATATATATATATTTAAAGCTAAAAGAAAAAAGTATTTTGAGTAAAAATAAGAAACAATACAGAAAAATAAAACATGGAGACGTGGGACACCATAAGAGAATAAGTAAACCAGGAAGAGATTTCAAAAAAAAAAAAAAAAGAAAAGTAAACCAAAGAACAGGAGGAATGGGAGGAAGATTTATTTAAGTAGGTCAGTATGCAACTTTTCTATTGTTAACTGGGTTTATATTTTGACTTTCTAGCTATGAAATCAGGCCTTAGAGGAGCACCAGAATAGCCAGCTTTTCTCCCCCCTTCTAAAGTGGGTGCTTGCTCATAAGCATCTTATGGGCTCTCTCTGGCTAGGGGCCATAGCAACCGTTTGGGCCTAGGGCGGCTCTTCCCATCAAGTATCAAACCCTCCGAATATTTGGAGTGAACAACCACTAGGTCAAGACACCATATACATAAAAGTTATAACATACATTTTTTTTATCGTTTTTTTGTTTTACTTCGGGAGTTCGAGGGATATATTGCTTATAAGTACAAAAATGAAAAGTTATTTCTCTTAAAAAATGAAACAACGAGGGAAGCAGTAAGATTATAGAGTCAGTCCAATAGACATGAGAGGGCACCCATTGACTAATCAATATATTAATATAACCCTAACTTTTGAAACATTCATACCCCTAAACTATCCCATGCCAACTGTATTATATACCCTCCTATAAATATTTGATCAACTCATTAACACTAATCTTATCTCTCTTCTTTGCTTGCTTCTTTCTCATTGATCTTCAAAAAGAAGTTAGAGATGGCGAAATTCAATTTCGCACTGATTATTTGTGTTCTAGCTTTGAATTGTTGGTTTGGTTCTGCTCAACTTCGACCAAATTTCTACGCTAACTCTTGCCCGAACGTTGAAAGTATAGTTAAAGGTGTTGTTAATACCAAAGTCCAACAAACTTTCGTTACAATTCCTGCCACTCTACGTCTTTTTTTCCACGACTGCTTCGTTAATGTAAATCTTATGTTTACCTTTTTTATTTTAATTTCGTATTTTACATTGATTTCTATTCAAATTTTAAAAATCCTGATAATTCGTTAATTACGCTTATTTCATTTAATAGGGTTGTGACGCATCAGTAATAATTCAATCGACTGGATCTAATAAAGCAGAGAAAGATCACCCAGATAACCTTTCGTTAGCAGGAGACGGATTTGATACAGTCATAAAAGCGAAAGCAGCTGTAGATGCACGATGTGGTGCGAATAAAGTTTCTTGTGCTGATATTCTTGCTATTGCTACTAGAGATGTCGTAGTCTCGGCTGGAGGACCGACGTGGCAGGTGGAATTAGGAAGAAAAGACGGGTTTGTGTCCACAGCATCAAGTGTTAATGGAAATCTCCCAGGCCCAACATTCAACCTAAACCAGCTCAATGCCATGTTTGCTCGACACGGCCTCTCTCAAACTGATATGATCGCTCTCTCTGGTATATTTACTTGTCTAATCAAATTCTTTTGATTTTGGAATTTTGCCTTAGTCGAAAACTAACTTTTTTACTTTCTGACAGGTGCTCACACTCTGGGATTTGCCCATTGTAGTAAATTCTCAAAGAGAATATATTCGAACCCACCTGATCCAACAATGAACAAAGGCTATGCAGCTGAACTCAGACAAATGTGCCCTAGAAATGTGAACCCATTGATAGCCATTAACATGGACCCTGTCACTCCAAAGAGGTTCGATATCCAGTACTACAAGAACCTCCAACAAGGTAAAGGTCTATTCACCTCTGATCAAGTCCTCTTCACAGATGGTAGATCAAGGGGCCTAGTTAATGCTTGGGCTACCAATTCTGGGATTGCCGGATTTAACCAAGCTTTTAAAACTGCCATGATCAAGCTTGGCCGAGTTGGAGTTAAAACTAGCAGTAACCAAGGAAACATTCGTAGATTCTGTGATCGTTTTAACTAAAAACAAGTTTCAAAGTTATCTGATATTTGGAATTGAATTTGGTGTGGTAATAAGTTTGTGGGGGTGAAAGATTCAACTATATATCGACTTCTCGTTGAGAGTTGTGGTTCAGTTGTTCTATTATTTATATTTAATCAATTTATGTAACTTCTATTTTTGTTAATGTGCGTAGTAAAATGTACGCGCATATGAGTTCATTTGTTTTGTCATTCTATTTTGAAAATTTTAAAATATTTAAGAGATATATCTGTCATTATCATTTTATTATGTATTTGTGCATCCATCATCTCATCACATAAAACAATTTGGTTAAAGTGGGAAGAGGTTTAGTCTTCTATCTTAGATGTCAAGGATTCGAGGCATGCTGACAATTCAAACAAAAAATTACTACCATATTCTATATGTCAAACACAAATGTTTTAAAACTGGAAATGGGAGTTTGGTCCATATAACTTACCCTTAATACGCCGACAAGGCGACAATACTTTGCCCGAAAAAAATGGTTTGTGGAAGATCTATAGGACGGTATTTTGCCAGTTTTCTTGTGGACCCATTGTGCGGATTTATACTATGCAAGCTGCAATATAAATGAAACTAGAAAATTTGGGATGTGGGTTTGCTTTCTTTGTTCAATGAAGTTTGAACTTTGGATGGTTTTTAATGGTGATAGACTGATAGAATTTTTTTTAATGGAAGACAATGACAATGATACAGTTATTTCCCTACGACATCGTCAATAACACAACGTTTGAAGTTGTTGTTTACGGACGAGACACGTTTGGATGATTTCGATCGCCTCAGTACTCAACTCTTTTATATCAGTACTTCACAACTCAGTACTGTTTTTTAGTGAATTAACTCGGTCAATTCATGCAATATCCATGTTTAACACATAACAATGCAGTGAGTCAGGTTCTACGATTATTGAAAAGGATCCTCGATCATGATGTCTCTCATTTTTTCTTCTTATCTAACACTTTTGGATTTCGCTGACTATGACAAGGCCAATTTCGTTCCTACTTGATCCTCTGTATAATCTTATAAAAAATAACATTCATAATAATCTTGGAATAATTGTAGTATTAGAAACTCATTATATAGATCCACTTGGTACTAATCCCCAAATTATCATTTTCATTGACAAATGACATTGAAAGTCAACCTCCAACGAACTTACGAGTTTAAATTCACTAATGTATATAAATATATCAGAACGATTTCTTTTGTAGCATCTAATAGTTAAAACCGCAACAATTATTTTTCTATGATAACTATGAATTCGCAGTTAAATTATTTTCATATTATATCTACCTTTTAACTCATAAATGTGTCTAGTTTTCCGGTATTTCTAGAACAACAAATATTTTAACAAAAAACAGATATAACATCGTTTAATTCGTCTTTTTTGTTGTTGTAATTATTCAACCATTTCTAAAGTAAAAACAAAATGAAAATTATTCTCTCTAATCTTCTATGTATGAGAAAATGGTGGTAAGAGAGAAGCAAGTAAGATAATTGAGACATAAGAAGGCAACCATTGACAAATGCTATTTAGTTAATAGATTAATACAACCCACATTCCAAACATTCATACCTGTATAATAATTATTCCATGCCAACTGTATTCAAAATTCAACTATAAATACTTGCTCAACTCAACACACTAATCACCTGGTCTTCTTGGCTTCTTCTAATTCATTTGGATTTGAGCATTTTGGGTCCCATTAGAA
This sequence comes from Eschscholzia californica, assembly GCF_041429995.1. Classification (NCBI taxonomy): domain Eukaryota; kingdom Viridiplantae; phylum Streptophyta; class Magnoliopsida; order Ranunculales; family Papaveraceae; genus Eschscholzia; species Eschscholzia californica. The sequence continues at coordinate 32,280,957 of NW_028238198.1, forward strand.
GCTAATTAAAGATGGCAAAGTTCAATTTTGCCCTAGTTATTTGTGTTCTAGTTATGAATTTTTGGTTCTTACCTTATCTTGGTTCAGCTCAACTTCGACAAAATTTCTACTCTAAATCTTGTCCCAACGTTGAAAAGATCGTTAAAAATGTCGTTAATGCTAAAATCAAACAGACTTTCGTTACAATTCCCGCCACTCTCCGCCTTTTTCTCCACGATTGCTTCGTTAACGTTAGTTTACTTTTTTCCTTTTCGTTGTTTTAAATTTCTAAATGTACATTTGATTTCTAGTTAAAGTTTAAGGCGATGATCTTAATTATTTATTAATTAATTGAGATAATTTTATTTAATAGGGTTGTGACGCATCAGTGATGATTCAATCGACGAGGACTAATAAAGCAGAGAAAGATCATCCAGATAATCTTTCGTTAGCAGGAGACGGATTTGATACTGTTATAAAGGCGAAAGCAGCTGTGGATAAAAAATGTGGGGCTAATAAAGTGTCTTGTGCTGATATTCTTGCTATCGCTGCCAGAGACGTTGTAGTTTCGGTTAGTATCGATCTCAATTAGTTACGTAAACATTATTGAAGTTTTTTTTTTAGTTCTAAGTGATTGTTGAAATACAGGCCGGAGGACCGTCGTGGCCTGTGGAGTTAGGGAGGAAGGACGGGTTGGTCTCAACAGCTAAAAGTGTTACTGGAAATCTCCCACAACCAACATTCAAACTAAACCAGCTCAATGCCATGTTTGCTCGACATGGTCTCGATCAGTCTGACATGATCGCTCTCTCTGGTAAATTTAGAGGAGTATTTAGTTTGTCTGACTTATTTGATTTTAACTTATTCGGAAACTGACTTTTTTATTTTCGTGCAGGTGCACATACACTTGGATTTTCACATTGTAGTAAATTCTCAAACAGAATATATTCGAACCCGCCTGACCCAACAATGAACAAGGCCTATGCAGCTCAACTCAGACAAATGTGCCCTAGAAATGTCAACCCATTGATAGCCATTAACATGGACCCAGTTACCCCAAGGAGGTTCGACATCCAGTACTACAAGAATCTCCAACAAGGTAAAGGTCTATTCACCTCTGATCAGGTCCTCTTCACAGATAGCAGATCAAGGGGTCTTGTGAATGCCTGGGCCACCAGTTCTGGTATTGCTGGATTCAATCAAGCATTTAAACTTGGCATGACCAAGCTTGGCCGAGTTGGAGTTAAAACAGGTAGACAAGGAAACATTCGACGATTTTGTGATCGTTTTAACTAAGAATAAATTCGAAATGGTTTGAGGTTTGGTTTCGAGTTTGGTTTGATAATAAGTTTGTTATTCAACTTATATTTGTAATTTTTATTTATTTAATGAGCGTACAAGATGTACAAGCTACGCACATATGAGTTCATTTGTTTAGTCGTCATTCTGTTTTGAAAGTTTAAGACTTCCTATTGTAATATTTTAGTGCATCTAATAAATGTGTCATTGTCATTATATATTCATTGATTTTTTGAGTAATCACTCTTTATTTTCATGTTCGTTGAAATCACATACTTATATAGGATTATATTTTATAGGAAATGATAACCTTTAGTAGAGGTTTATCATTTCGATTTTGGATCTAATGATATGTCTTAAAATGTTAAGCAACTCTTATAAACCCTAACCAATTGTCAATATGATTGTACTCGATGGTGAGATTGCACAAAATTATTCGAATTGGAGAACTGAAGTTTGTGAAAAAAGATACAAAATGTGAATAGCTTAACTAGTTAACTTATAACGGGTTGATTCTTATTCAACCCCCCATATATGGTAACTTCACCATTTCATCCCCGAGACGGGGAGGTGGTCCATTGCACATTCCGCAATCCCCTTCCTTTTTTCCCCTCAATTTCCACAACTCCATCAAAATCCCACAAAATGTGGTTGATTCTGCATTGCATTTTAAGTTCATACACCTTAGATATCCACAAACCGTCTCAAGATTTATATATTTTGAATCCACAACCATAAATTTTGAGCTCTCTTTCTCTTCATGCAAATATTAACTAATTTACCTTGTGATGTTGATGTCATAGTAATTAAACACGGAGATTACTAATATCATAAAAAGTGTGCAATCTTACCTAGCTTCGAAAAGGAATGAGAGTTCCCTCATGGAAAATACACCCGTTAAGAGTACCACAATAACATTGACTATTCACAAGAATAAGTTGGTTCTCATTTTTCTTTTTTTTTTGGTAGAAATTGGCATTATTGACCACAAATTCAGGTCATCACATGTTACACGATCTTTCATCAACTTGTAAAAAAATGACAAATTATGTAATGGAGAATTTGATTATCAAAGTAGTAGTATGAAAATGTTTATCTTATGTTACAATTATTACTTGTTAGAGGCTAATAAGAGCTGTCTAATTAAGGCCAACCCCTAATAATAATACTATGTTAACTCCCAATTATATATAAATTGGCCGAACAAATGTAGCAAGATAGTTATGAATTGAACTTGGAGAGTTGGAGTCTTAGCCTCTTAGGTGGAAGGGCGTGTACATGTTAGGCTGCTTTTAAAGAATAAAATGTGGTTGATTGCACATTGGATTTTTAGTTTATTAGATCATCTCCCATGCAAGACTGAAACAGGAAAATTCTACGTCGTATCTAGAATTTTTTGAGGTTTTTACAAAAAAATTCTCTCCAATACATAATTTAATCTGTGTCTTAAATGAGGTGAAACATTTAATTCTAAGATGTCTCTAAAAGAACCTCAATATTTGTGATTTTTGAGGATCTCAACTGTTCACTCAATATTAAAAACGAAACTATTCGCATAAGAAATGATACCTAAATAATTTTTAAATTTTCAGAGCGTTGCATTTGAGATATCTTTTGGTTAGTGATCTCAAATTCTCAATAGTGTCATTTAGTAAAGAAATCTCAATCGAGACTTGCCACTTGCTGGATAGAATATTATAAAAAATTCTAAGTTTTGTATTGGAGATGCCCTTAGACCAAAGATCTCCCGTCTCTAAAAACCTTCTCAAGTTTTTTATTAGTAAAATTGGCACTATTGACCACAAAATAAGGTCATCACAGGTTACATGTTTTTTTTGTTAATCTATTTCAAAATGTAATTACCGAAGTAGTGGAATGAAAATGTATATTTATTTGAAATTTATGTCTTAGGAATCTTAAAGTTAGGTATGGGTGCACTTGTTCATTGGAGCCAACAAAAATAAGGTTTTTAATTCCCTTCCCGATCAAATCCGCTCCAATGTCCAATTGGCATAATTAATTTATGTCTCAATTGTTGGTCGTCGTATCGTGATTGTTTCAGCAATTGCGGCGGTCGTTTCTCGATACTAGATGCAATGTTTCGCTATTCCTAAAGGCGTATGCAAAAGTATTAAAACCATACACAGACGTCTTCTTCGTGGAGAAAATCAAAAGACATGCACGAAAGCTTGGTCTTCCGTATGTCGTCCCAAGAAAAAAAAAGACCTTGGTCTCAGAGACCCTTACATGAGTAATCATGCGCTCCTAGGTAAGATGGTTTGGCGCCTTAATATCGAGCCGAATGTTATTTGAGTTAAACTTCTTAAAACTAAATACTTCTACACAATCCAAATTCCTGGGCCAACCAAGCAAGCAAATTCGTAGACTTGGAAATCCATATGCCATCAAATGAAGAAAATTCACTCCTTATCGAAATGGGAAGATCACAATGGCACCCCTGGAATGATTATTGGATTCCTAATCATCCACCCCCGATCGGAAACAATCATAACTCCGCACTCACGTGGGTGTCACGATTATTTCATAATAACCATCGTAATCACAGCTTGATTTCCAATATCTTTGACGCTAACATTTGTAATATCATTAGAACTATTATCATTCAAGATGAAGGTAAAGATATGATTTAGTGGACGCTCACAAAATCAGGTAATTTTGTAGCCTGACGTATCACCACCTCGCAGAAGATAATAACACTGCAAACTAATGTCACTTGGAACTTTATATGGAATATGAAGATTATTCTGCGTATCACACTCTTCCTGTGGAAGTGTTGCACAGGTAGTCTCTTAGTTAGACATCGTATTGGTAAATAAAATGGTAACATATTTTCCTGCTCTTACTGTCGTCAAACTGAAACTCGGGAACAAGCTTTATTGCATTGTCATTTGCTAAAAATATTTGGTTTTACTATAATATCCAGTCCACCAACATAATATCTTTGAAGGAATGGATCATATCATAGAATAAAACATCAGAACCATGATATCCTCAATCTTGATATGTTCTGTGCTACTATTTTGTGGTTTATTTGGAAGATTCGTTGTGACCATTGTTTCCAACACCAAATACTCTCACCCATATAGGTTATAGGCTAAATTATGACTTTTCTTAATTTCAAGAACAATAGCATTACTAATTGTACCCCACCAAAAACAATCAAATAGTTGCCCCTTAATGACAATTATGTTAAGATAAATACAGAATCAACTGCATCATTCATAATCACAAAGCTCAGTTCATCGCAGTTAAAAATTATACACTCAGAGACAAAAATGCATGAAAAAAGCGAGACTATAGCCATTTCAGTGGGTATGATCAAATGGCAGCAAACAACAACCACAAATTCATTCATGTAGAAAGCGACAACCAAACAATAATTAATGATCATCTCCACAACCCGAGTAAAATGATCCAATGGCTACCCAAGATTCATGTCACAGAGATAAGGAAAGGGTTAATTCCGTTTTGGCCCCCGATTTGTGACCAACTCGCCGTTTTGGCCTCCATAAGTGTCCGGCAGTTCGTTTTGGCGTCAAAAGTTTCCTATTTGGTCCCAAATTTTATCCAACCTCCTAATTCTACCCCGATGGCATTTTTGTAATTTATATTTTTTCTTTTTGTTTGTCCGCCTCATCTAATCTCTCCTCCACCACACCTGACCCTTCTTCTCCGGCAGAATGTTGCCGGCCGGAATAAAAAATTCTGGCCGGCCACTTTATTAAAAAAAAAAACTATACCTTCGCCGGAATAGAGAGAAATAGAGAAAGGAGGGAGAGAGAGAAGATGAGGGGGAAAGAGAGAGAGAGAGAAGATGAGGGGGAAAGAGAGAGAGAGAGAGAGAAAGGAGGAAGCAGAGAGAGAAAGTTTTTTTTAATAAAGTGGCCGGCCTGAATTTTTTATTCCGGCCGGTAACATTCCGTCGGAGAAGAAGGGTGAGGTGGAGAGGAGGTGGTGTGGTGGAAGAGTGATAAGATGAGGTGGATGATAAAAAAAGGTTTGATGTGTTTTTTTTTTTGTTTTTAACCTTTTTTAACAAATAATTATGTTTTGGCCCCCGAGGATAATTTCGTCAAAAATTTAGCCCTTGGGGTTAAAACGAACTACCAGACACAATGGGGGGCCGAAACGGCCAGTTGGTCACAAATTGGGGGCCAAAACGGAATTAACCCATAAGAAAACTACTCCCAGGCTTTCTCGACATCAAATTGTTGTGTTTTTTTTTTTGATGAGAATAGGCTATTGCCAAACTTTATTAGCTACTAGAGCAAATATTCATATTGGCTAAATCTGTCGCCAATTGACTTACAATGGATCTGGGAGTATCATAAATCTCCACAGTCTGATTTAGATCAACATTAAAGTAATCTTTTGCTAACAAATGTGCTACCATATTTGCTTCACGAGGGCAATATTGGAAGGTACTACTCCGAAGATTACATACTTCACTTTGAATTTCCATAATGATCGCTCTAATTTTCCATGAAGACTCCTCCAAATTTTTTGAACAAGCATGGATCACATTTATCGCATCACCTTCCATTACACATTCATACTCCGGGAGCTCCATTGCCAAAGAGACCGCCAACCTAGCAGCTCTAGCTTCGGCTTCCATAGCTGATGTTGCTCGCCAACTTTGAACCATTGCCATAACAAAGACTCCCCCACTGTTTCGGCAGACTGCTGCCCCTACCGCTCGACCACGAAAAAAATGATGCATCAAAGTTAATCTTCAACTTGTCTAGTTGTGGTGGATCCCAAAAGCGATGAACTAATTGAGGAATCGGGTCTGACCTGTTATCTGAGTTGAATTCAGTACCTGAGAACTCTTGCAACATGATTTGTGCCTCTTGAATGATTCGGTAAATGTTTGGTTTAATGTCCTCAAATGTGCATTTATTTCTGGCTTTCCACAAGCACCATGCCACATATATTCTTAAATCAATGATATCACTTTCTTCATCTTCCACCAACCATTTACATACCAGTGATTTGAAATTTTCATCTCCATCTACCCTTAAGTGTAAAGGATAACTCATCCATAACTCCCTCGATACTTTACATTTTCGGAACAAATGGTCTATATCTTCCTCTGCTTCTTTGCACATTGCACAAACTTTTGAGACTTCTGGGTTAAATTTCAAAGCTCTCGATTTTGTAGGTAGAGCATTATGCAATACTCTCCATACAAATGTTTGGACTCTCGGCATCCAATGGTTTTTATCCCATAATTTTTTCCATGTCAAACCATGTGGTAATTCATTGGTTGATGAGGAACTCGGTGCTGCTCTAGATATTGAAGTATATAATGATTTCGTAGTAAAATTCCCCTTTTCCGTGTGTACCCATATCAATTTATCTTCCATACCCATGTTATTCAAAGGAATCTGAAGTATTGCTTTAGTCGATAGATCATCAAAAATATTCTCTATGAGTCTCGCATTCCATTGCCCTTCTGCGTTTAATAGATCCTTCACATAGAAAATGTTAGACATATCCACCTCCTCTGACTTCTTGTTTGGCTTAAATCCCCTTAGGTGTGGTACCCATGGGTCATCCCAAACTCTTGCTGAACTGCCATTACCAATCATAAAACAAACTCCTTCTTTTAAATATTGTCGCATCTCCATTAGACCCTTCCAAGTAGGTGTAGTAGCCGATTTTATCTCATAATTCCAGAAAGATTGTGATTTGAGGTATTTTTCTTGTAAAAGTTTTACCCATAATGAATTTGGTTCTGTTAAAAATCTCCAAGTAAGTTTACCTATCATCGATTTATTAACCATACCCATATCACGAATGCCCAATCCTCCATTTTTCTTACTTGCTTGCATTTTTTTCCAATTAACATAGTGCATTTTTGTCTTCTCAATACTATGTCCCCACCAAAAATTTCTTTGATATTTCTCAATACTTTCAACCACTCCCTTTGGCACAATATTTGTAGTAAGGAAATATATCGGAATAGAAGCTAATTCGCTCTTTAGCAATACTGTTCTTCCTGCATGAGATAGTGAACTTCTTTTCCATCCTGATAATTTTTTCTCAATTTTATTGAGAATAAAATCATAAGATGTAATTTTATGCTTCGGCTTTAGTAGATAATTACCCAAATATAAATCATCCTTCTTCATCTCTTTCACAACTAGTAAGTCCAAGATCTTCTTCTTTTTCTCGACATCACAATTAGGGCTAAATTGAATTGAGGACTTTTGATAATTTATCAATTGTCCCGAACATCTTGCATAAGAATTTAAGATACTTTTCAATTGTTCCACATTGAACTCTGATGCTTTCCCGAAGAAGAACAAATCATCGGCAAACATGAGATGACTCACACTTGGTGCATATCTATTAACCCGAAATCCATTATAAAGACCATTGTTCTCAGCTTGGCTTACAAATTTAGTAAGCATTTCTGAGCAAAGTATGAATAAATACGGGCTCAAAGGACATCCTTGTCGAAGACCTCTTTTACTATAAAAATTTCCTTTCGGACGCCCATTTAGTAATAGGGAAAAAGAAGCTGTAGAGACACAATTCATTATTAGTAAGTGAGAGTTTTCTATAATCCCATACCTCTTTAGGACTTCGCTCAAAAAATTCCAATCCACCCTATCATACGCTTTCGCCATGTCAACTTTGAGTGCAAATGCTCCTTCTTTAGCTGTAGTGTTAGCAATAGAGTGAAAAATTTCTTGTGCCACAATTATATTATCCGAGATTTGGCGGCCTGGTACAAATGCATTTTGAATCGGAGAAATCAATTTGTCCATAATTGGTCGAAGCCGATTTGTCAAAATCTTTGTTACTATGCGATACAACACATTACATAAGGAGATAGGCCGATAGTCTATTGGAGATTCTGGAGCCTGCTTTTTGGGAATTAATGCTATAAACGTATGATTTAGTTTACCTGGAAGTATTCCCGTTTCAAAAATATTTTTAATCTGGTCAGTAACTTCATCTCCAATAACTGTCCAACATCGTTTATAAAAAATGGTAGAAAATCCATCAGGTCCAGGCGCCTTACTGGATTTCATCTCCTTTATTATTTGCCATATTTCTTCCTTTGTTGGTATAACACTTAGCATCTGATTTTCTATTGCCGAGAGAGGCCGATCTGATAATTCTATAACTTCTGGAAATTTCGTTGTATATTCCGCTCTTGATGCCCTGTAAAAATGAGTCAAAAAAGTATTAGTAATTATAGTTGGGTCCGAAGACCAACTATGATCTGCCAGTTTTACCGCATTTATATTATTTTTCCTTCTTTTGTTCAAAACCAATAAATGGAAAAATCTGGTGTTTCTATCATTCTCCTCCACCCAATGTTTTTTCGCTCTCTGTCTCCAAAAGATCTCTTCTAACTTTCTCAACTCCTCCAGTTTATGGGTAGCTTGTTTTTCTAGTTCAATCATCTCTTTTGAAGGAGACTGATTTTGCACTTCCAACAACTCCTCTTCGGCAATCTTAATTCGCTCAAACAGCTGGCCTACCCTTACCTTGCTCCAAATTGATAATTTCCTAGCTAATTGTAACAATTTATCAGTAAAATTACCGCTAGATTGTTCCCAACCTGTTTGCATAATTTCATCAAACTCCTCATGCACAGTCCAGTGTGCCTCGAATCGGAATGGTAAGGTACCTTTTATTCTTGCTTGTACTGTATTCAATATAATCGGAGCATGATCACTATTGAACCTAGGTAGGTGTTTGACTAACGCACCCGGAAAGCGAAGTCTCCATTCCGGACTGACTAGTACGCGATCCAATCTTTCTCGAATATGGTGTTCTAGACCTCTTCCATTCACCCAAGTATAAGCCGGACCTGAATACCCAACATCGATCAAATTACAATCTTCAATCATGCTTCTAAATTTTTCGGCACCTCTTTTATTAAAACCTTTTCCACCCCATTTTTCTTCCTCCATTGCTATAGCATTAAAGTCTCCCATTACACACCACGGTTCACTCACCTTCCTCCCAAAATCTCGTAGGAAGTCCCAAAATTGATTTCTATCAATTGGGTTTGGAGGTCCATAAACACATAGTAAATTCCACTTTCCTGCTTTTCCAATTTCCTTGATTCTAGTATGGATGTAATTCTTGGAGTATGTCATAATTTCAATATCCACTGCCTCATCCCAAACTAGCCAGAGCCCCCCACTAAGGCCTGAAGATGGAACAATAATATGGTTTTTATAGACTAATTTTTTAATCCACTTTTCAGACGAAAGTTGCGATAGTTTAGTTTCAGACAAAAAAACTATGGATGGTTTAACTGCCCGGAGGAATGTATTCAAGTGCAGAATTGTCGGGTCATTCCCCACTCCCCGACAATTCCAGCTTTGTATTATCATCGAGCTTGCGGCCTTATAGGGCTGGCCGCCATTACCCGTTCAACATCCTCCATTTCAGTATCTACTTTCCTCTTCTTCTCTACTTCTTCCTCCAATTCATTACTTGCTCGAGCTCTCTTTGGCCGAGTTGTGATCATCGGTGTAGAAAGTTTAGTCTGTTTATGTACTTCTCGTGCCAACTGTCTCCACGAACCACCTCGGGTTTCCACACAAATTTTCTCTCCCTTCGTTGCTAATTTGTTAACCTCCTCACTAACCTTTACTTTTGTTTCAATAGGTTTAATATGTATCTCTGTTGATCGAGAGCCCTTCACTCCCGCCTTACACAAATTAGTTTCTTCAATACTTGAGTTTGCCTTACCCTCTTCAATAAGTAATTTTCCCACCCCCATTACCTCATCCCTGACTATATTTGAACCTACCAATGGTGCAGTAAAAATTTTCCCACTTGCTTCTTTTTCCACCTCTTTCCCTCCTAGAGCTAATTTCATATTAGTAGTTTTTCCTGATATTGTTGGTTTTTTTTTGTTCTTTGTTTCCTTTACCCTTGCCATGTATCAACTCTTCTTCAGTGTTATCCCTAATTCTAGTGTTCATAAATGGAGACACCACAATTTCTGTTATCGAATCATCGTCTAACCCACCAGCCACCGTTTTTTCGCTTGCGCCTTTCCCTATATATCTGGTTTCAAAAGTAATACTTCTTTCTTGTCCTGTAATTAATCCCAAGCTCGATTGAGGGTCGATGTTAAGATTATTGTCATCATACTTCCTTCGTGTCTGAGATTCAATTTCTAAATCTTCTTGATTTGGATTCTCTTCTTCTTCTCTACTTCTCTTGCTCCAATCATGTTGTACTTTTGTTCGAAACTCTGCTTTTAAGTCATCACCGAATCTTGGTAATAACAAACTATTTGCCTTAGTCTTCAACTCCTCTGACCAAGTCTCCGATATAGCTTCCCGAACTTTTGCCTTAGCTTCACAAGCATTCATAACATGTCCCAACTTTCCACAATAGTAACAGAACTTTACTAATTTCTCATATTTGATTATAAGAGTACACATCTTTTGATTTGATAATTCAATTTTGATCTCTGATTTTAACGCCTTATTGATGTCCATACATACCTTAATCCTTGCATACTTCCCCCACTTAGTAACCTCATCAGGGTTAATCACTTTTGGCTCTCCAAGCAATGCTCCAATCTTTCTTGCTGCTTCAATAGTTAAGTACTCAATTGGCAAACCATGAATTTGTACATTGAATTCGACTTTGTTGAGTTGGTATTCGGATGGTAGCTTGTTTCTTGTAGCTCTTTCCCATAATAGTAGATCATCCTTAACATACCATGGGGACCCATCTTCTACCTTCTCTCTGTCAACTGTGTGTTCAAAGGTAACCAGGTAAGAGTTATCAAAGAACTCCTTTATCCATATTCTACCTATAGTCCTCCAAGCCCTGGTTAGTATATCTCTAAGAATATTCATATTCATTGTTTTCCCCGAGATCAGCTTAATAACTAAGCTTTTCCTACCATCATCCTCTGATTTGGTATCCTCCTCATTAAGCTTCAAATTTCCTTCTTCTTCTCTTCCCATCAAGTTTCCCATTAGGGTTATTAAACTTTCAAAATCATTCTCCATTGATTAACTTTAAGCGAAGGTAATCCCTTCTCAGTAATAACGAGCCACCAATCTCCCTAGTAACAGTCGGTTTGCCAAACCCTAGTTTTGACTTCCGACGAGGAACAAAATCCTCACAAAATCGCCCTTCTCGGCCAGAAATCTTAAACCACAATTGGGCACTAGTTAAATTGTTGTGTTTGATACCATGGAAACAATTCCATGGAAATAAAAAAGTTTCCATAGAAATATTTCTATGGAATGTGTTTCGGCCACGGAAATATAAATTCCTTTATTTGGTTCTCATTTATTATTTCGTGGAATTGTAAAATTATGTTGTTTGGTTGAGAACTAGTTTCCACATAATTGATTGTAATATATACTCCATATTCTTCGAAAAAATGAACAAAATCCTTAATTAATTTCTTTTAGAAAAAAGTTAATTATATATATATATATATATATATATATATATATATATATATATAAGTCCAAACAATCTAACTTAATTACTAAGAATACAAATTTTGAAGTCAGAACTTACCTAAAGTAAATAAATACTACTTTAGCAAAGTAAAATAAAAAAAAATTAACATATAGGTTTCAAAAGTGACAAAAGTATGAAGATAAATATGAAAACATGTACAAAAGTGACAAAAATATGAAGATAAATATAGGTTTCATAGTTACACGTACGTACAAAAGTGACAAAAATATGAAGATAAATATTAGGATTTCTTTTAATGAAAACATAGTAATACATATAGGTTTCAAAGATCCAAATATATTGACTAACAATTGTTTGGCTAGTTGGTTGTGCATCTGTTCCGGAAATTCAGAGATTACAAGTTTGATTTATAGTGGTGTAGAGTCTATCGTTTATTGATTTTATGTTAATAAATAAAGTAAAAGTAGGAATGAACTTTTATGCGTCTAGGATAGTCTTTATATGGTCTTTAGGACCCAATATGTTTGTATTGATGATGGTTACCGTGATTATTCAATTTATGCATTTATTCGTATGTAGTCAACTTCCTTTTTGGTCTTTTAATTTTTCATAAACTTTAAAAATGAACACATTTTTGTTTAAATCGTCAATTAACTTTAACAATTGATTTTTTTTATTTCTTAAATTATCCTTCTTTTATAAAAGTATTTTTATATGTTTCTTCGCTCTTCTCCAAAGTTTGAGAAGTGGTCGTCGAGGTCGACCCGCCAACCGCCTACAACCTTCGTGAGATTTTTTTTCCATTTGTCTCGACTTCTTTCATTCAAAAGACAAAGTAATAAAACTTACCCACTTGTAAATATTATTTCGACTAGAGTATTTGTATTTTGTTGGGTTTTTTGAAGGCCCTAATCAAATGCATACACCATATAATGAAGGAGATGCCCTTCGACCAAGAACGCAACGCGAGTAATTTGTCGGATAGAAAAATTGATGGAGAAGATCATCAAGTCCGGTTGAATTAGGGTCGTAATGTATAGCTAGAAACCAACTACGATCGTCGAATTACGAAGTAATTCGCGGCTAACTTCGACCGGATCCTACAACGGGTTACACATAAGAATGACTATTTAATCAGATGATATGACTAGTGGGAATGAGATATATAATCATGGGAGAGTCCCATAAACATGTCTCATAGGCTTAAACCGAAAAACCGGATTTTAAATGGATGGTCTATTTTATTCTATATAGTCTTTTCGTTGATTTTTTACATATAAAAACCGGACTGTTATAATAGGTACCCGTTCAAATATGCATGTCAAAAGAATTGGTCCATCCAGACCGGTTTCATCCCTAGTTTGCTGTTGTAAGGAGTTAATTAAGGAGGGAACTTCTAAAATTGGAAACCGAAGTTTGCAAACAATGCATTCACATCACACGTTGAGTTGGAATTAATGGATGGAGTGTTCGAGGCACTCCAGATGATATGATTCTCAACAAGACCCATATAATAGCTTCAGATGTGAATTTCTTCAAATTAATAGCTTCTGTATATTTTTGAGAGTTTCCTGCAAGAACCTTATAATTTAATTACTTCTATCAAAATTAATACGTAAAGACTGTAAAATAAAGTCAAAAAATGGAGTATTTCACGTACTCATCAATGTCTATCTAAAAGTCTAGTTTGAGTTATCTTAAGGTGTCTAAATCTCTATAAAAGGGAGTCAAGTCTGTCTTGTTTTATATCTCCGAATATTATCAATAAAATCTATCTTGTTTGCATCTCTTTTATCAGTTATTTAGTTATTTTTTAGCTTAGTTTATCGTTAGTTTAAGGTGGCCAATACATGGACAACCAGTTTTCTTATATGAACAACTATTTTTGGGTCCGGTGCAAGTCATCTATGTTGGACTTAATTGACTTTGACTTAATAAGACGACAACTTTATAAGGGATTGAATATTAATACTAATTAATTCGAGGACCATTGTGAAATAGAGAAGGGGACGATAATGAAGATGAAATATCATTTCTTATTTTCTTTTAGGGTTTAGAGGGAGATAAAGAAATCTGCAACATGAAAAAGAAATACCTATTTCTCGACTATAACACATTCATGTTTCCCTCTTCACACCTACACCATAACCCTAATCACAATCACACACACACACACACACACTCTCTTATAACTCTAATTCATTTTTCTAAATCTTTCTCTCTTTCGAAATGGCTCAAGCTAATAGAGGTGTTGTAACATTAATCTTCATTGGTGTTGTTTTATTCTCAGTAAGTGCAGTAAAAACACAAATTGAAACTCAGTAGATGGCTTCCTTTCAAGTAAGATTCCATCAATGGTACTGGTAGGAGAATTTTCAACATCACCAGGAATCAATTTCGACATTAACAAGAGATAGGTTTGATCTTGTCTGATACTTGGGAGCTTAAACTCAATTTCGTTGGTTGCAGTACACAATGCCAAGTCTTTCTTAATTTGGATTCTGAGATTAGGTTTATTGGATCAACTATGTCTCTCCAAAGTTTTTCTCTCTACAAATGTGTGGGTGATGAAGAAGAAGTAAAATAAAGTCTAGGATTTATGGAAGAAAAGAGGAAGGATTTAAATTAAAACTTATGATTCTTAGAGGGCACTAGTGAAAAATAATAGAGTGATGTCCCCTTAAAAACTGTTGTCGATATAAATTTTTTAATTTTTCTAGTTGTCCATATACAACAGTTGTCCATATAGAAAAGTTGGTTGTCCATATATTGGCCACCTAGTTTAATTATTTGTTTCAATTCCACTGCATCTACATCATGTGGTATTCAGAGTCACCAGTTTCGTGGATGAATAATTCTGGAACTTTTTTTGCAAACAATTTATCTCAATATCAATCGTATTCTACTCCCCAAGGGAGGATGACTCAATGCTCATGCAGAACATGTTTTTCTGCAAATAGTTCGTATCATTATCATTGGAATCCTAGGGAAACCGTTAGAGAAAATCCATCACAACCCCCATATTCTTATTATCCTACATCATATTCACCATCACCTCCATCTTCTTATTCTTCCGCACCGTATTCACCATCACCTCAATCGTCTTATTATTCTACATTTAAGAAAGTTACTACAACTTTCGAAGCCGAATGGGAGAACATTGAAAGAGGACTCTCCACCATACCACTGTTGGAACAACCCATCAACGACAACAAACTTCAACAACTTCAAGAGCCCAACAACAAATTTAACGATATGTTCCCTAATTCTTCTCCCACAATTATTCCCTTGGGCACCACTTCTACTCCACTTATCACCACATCCGAAATACTACTACCCACACCATCATCGCCACTTTCAAACCAAGTTACCACCATCGCATGGGAAGGCATTGATGGATTGGGTAGAGGGCTCTCCAGATTTGGTTTCTAATGTGTTAAAGACCCCTACATGTCAGCTCTCCCGAGAAGACACATCATATGCGCAGAACCCAAAAGGAAATTCTAGTCAACCGTCCTCTCCAAGTTGTTCTACCGTTTTTTAGAGTGCTACTTCCTTAAGACACCCAGTTGCAGTCCACCCAACAAAAGCGTCTTCTTCGGCAAGAGACACTATAATTATATTTCTCAGTGATGATGAGGAGGATGAGTCACCTCAATTGTTTTCTGATGAGAAGACAAGTCTGTGTAATTCTCAGAAAGGTCGAAGTTTAGATATGCCACAGACGGATGCGTTTGTAATGAATGTAGCGGACATTAGATGTTTAGATATGTCGCAGAAGGATGTACCTGTAATGAATGAAGGGAATACTAATTTCTTGCTGATTAGGAGAAGAAGGATCATCCATTTGAACATGTGGATTTAAAGGATGAAGACCAAAAGAAACGGGGAAAAACCTTGAGTTCAACTTTTTGGGCCCGAGTGATGCCAAAGGAGAATTCTCTCATCAAAAAGTTTTTCTTGCCAGATCTTCAGTCACTGGTTTCAAAAAATTTACCCCAAGATCTATTACCTAAAAAGGATCCTGGTTATACTGAGTTTGATGATCAAAAAACAATTCTTGGTTCCAATTCAAAAGTAGCATATGAAGCAAATATGGTATCTGGAAACTCATCTTGGGTCTCCAATAATCTAGACAGATATTACTGCCCAAAGGGTCCTCGTGTTGCAAAAAACATTATGTTATCTATAAGAGAGTGGTTGTGAAAGATTCGACTGTGAATGCTATTTGTTATGGTGCTAAGTTGATGATTCCTAGGTTATTGAGATTTGAAAGCATTATTAAAATTTGGGAAGAAGTTGTTTTGCTGACTACTAAAGGAAAAGAAATTTCTTTGGGTCCTCGAGTTTCGATGAAGAAAAAGTTAATTGCAACAAGATTGTTGGATAAACATGGGAAGTCAAATGAGAAGGCACTGACAGAGTGGAAGAGAAATGTCGTTCTTCCAATAGGTGGTGAAGCCATTGTTGCGGGAATGGAAGTTATGTCTGAACCTGCGAAAGTGGATGAAACTATAGGAGAAAAGAAGCAGAAGGATGAAGAAGAAGATGACGAGATAAAAGTTGTTTATTCACCACAGTTAATTTTGCGAGACTCATTGCAATATGAGACTGAGAATGAGGTTGGTGATTTCTTGCAAAGTGGTATTCTTCACATCCAAAACAAATTCGTATGAAGTGGGACTTAAGGATCTCCTTGGTGGAATTCATCGATAAGAGAGTACATCAAACTTTTCTTTACCGAATGGTTCGGGACGAACCTCTTGAGCGAAGGGGAGGCTGATGCAGATCATATAAGGTCTCTCCACCAAACCTAATGGGCCTCACGACCATGAGAAGGGAAACCCACATGGCTAAGCCAAGTTAGGTAGATTTAGGGTTATTATTATTTGTTTTCATCGTTATGAGATTAGGATTACCAGCAAACAAGAAATTAGTATTTAGAGAATATTTCTTTCCTACTTTATGTTCATCTAAAAGTCTAGTTTAAGTTTATCTTAAGGTGTCTAAATCTCTATAAAAAGAACTCAAGTCTGTCTTGTTTTATATCTCCGAATATTATCAATAAAATCTATCTTGTTAGCATCTCTTTTATTAATTACTTAGTTGTTTTTAGTTTAGTTTATCATTAGTTTTAATTATTTGTTTCAATTCCGCTGCGTCTACATAACAAAACAAAGTCACAGTGTCTTCTATGACTAAAAAATTCAAATGTTATTATGAAAAATTACCTTATGTAGGAAATAACCCATAGGTTCACAGTGGTCTATTGTTGCCTAGTTTTGTTAAATTACTGAAAAATCAAGAATAAAACTAATGCCACGAAAGGCGCTTTTCGTGTCCCGGTCCCGGAGTTTGTTGTCGTGAAGGTCCCATCTGAAAATCATCAAGTTAAAAAACAATTAAGTTATTGTTTGTTGTCGCACTTCACTACGTGTGAATTCAAATATAAAGGTATTGACACGTATGTGTACACCCCAATATGTTCAGGATATTAGGGTTGTCTTTTTTTTTTTTTGTTGAAATCTATTAGGGTTGTCTTGGTTAGCCATCTGTAGGGGATTAATGGAGAAATGGTTGAAAACCAAAATTCTTTTACTCCATGTTGGGTGACCAACGAACCGATGGGTGAATATAATACATTTTTTTTTTTTGAAATAAACCAGAATGTCATTCATAGAAGGAATACGTTCCAACGAATTACATGGTTTTGGTGATTTTGACTCCTTTGAGTACAACATGGATTTACTCAAGTGAATAACAAAATGAAACTTACAAAAGTAAAGACAACATGAAGGAAAAGGAAGTACAAGATTGCAAAAATAAAATAAAAAGACCTTAAAGGTCACAAATAAAAGATCCTAAAAATCACGAGGGAGACCCTAAAAGTCGTGAATTGTAATACTTAATTATATGTAATCAGGATGGACCAAGTAGAGACGAATTACGGTTTCATCAAGAGCACCACCAAGTTTCTCGGAGACGAATTATTATACTTGATTTCGAAGATGAAGGTTGAGTGATTTCATAACTTCATCTTCTTGTTGTTTATGTATAATCTTTCCTCCTCCATTGATATTTTCTTCTTATCATCAAGAAACAGAACCCCAAATCGATGAGGAAAAGATGGAAACTTGGATATGAAAAAATACCTTCTAGTTTCCTCTCCGTCTTTCATGTTTTCTTGAAAATCTCTCAAATTCCAAAAAAATTATTATAGATTAAAAGAAAATATATACATAACAAGAGGAAATTCTGGAGAAGGAAACCCTCCTAATATAATAAGTTGTCAGCCAACTTATTTATTGTAAAAACTCAAGAGTAGAGAATAGTCCACGCACGTGAATACACACATGCCTATGCCCGACCCTGTGTGACGGCCTTTTTGTCCCGTTAGGTCGACCCGGCATATTATGCTCAAAGACACGGGTCGATAGTGCGGAATATCAAATCCTAACGTACCGTGCGGCGCTATGTATTCCCTCCTAACACATAGCCAGCCTTCCCGAACATATTCGGAGCATCTCGACTATCAAGTCACCTTGGTTCCCAACCAATAATGCGGCATGACACCATCGTGTCCCAAACCTACGAGCATAGCTTGAGCCGTCCCGTATAACGCTTCTGATGCAGGGGCACCCGGCATGGAGACTAATTCCATGACCGGACCCGGTCATGGTCCAATCGGCCAAAGAGAGAAGACTTAGAAAGTTCTTATTTTAGTATGTTTATTAATTAATTTTGGTTTAGGAATTATGCTATTTTAATATTTCCAATAATTGGAAAGGTCCAGAGTTAGTCCAGTTATTTAGGCAAGTTGCAGTATTTAATTATTTAGGAATTCTAATTCAAGTCTATCTAGGAAAGTCCAAAACCCTATAAGAGGGATATCTAGTTTGTCTATTATTTTCAGATTTGAAAGAAAAACCCCATTGAAGTTTTAATAAAGTTTATTATTTAGAGTTATTTGATCTTTAATTTCATTGTTCTTATTTAGTTATTCCATATCTTTAATTCCGCTGCGTTTCTACATCAAGTGGTATCTAGAGCCATAATTTTTTTTTTTTTTTCTTCATCACTTTTATCATCATGGTTAATACTACTACTACTACACCAACTAAGGAGAAATCACCAACTTTCTCTTCTGAATGGGACAACATTAAAGAAGGGCTATCTGCAGGAAGAAAATTGGAAGAAGGGTTCAATGAGTACAAAAAGGAAACAACAGAAAAATTCGACAAAATCGATAAAAGATTCGATCAACTCAATGACTCCATCATCATCATCTCCAAGCAACTTGAAGGTATGTGTAAAAACCAAACTCCATCTCCTACCACTATCACACATCAACCCTCCCCACTAACGGGCACCACCACCACCACCACAACCACTCGGTTTCTCCCTCTAGGTTTCTCCTCCGAACCGACGACACCACTCTTCGGCCACACCATTAGCCACCCTCCACCGATTATAACACCACCCTTCACCACCTCCTATTCACCAAACACATTTTTTCCAACACCTAGCTACCCCCCCTATACCCACTCTTCAACACCACCATCATTCTCCTTCCCCGAGCCGACGACAACACCACACAGACCACCACCCGAGAGCCACCTCTCGGCCGATCACAATACCCTCACCACTCCACAAACCAACAACCGAAACATCACCAACCTAACCCAACCAATTGGCCCTATAGGAACCGTTACAACCCATCAAGACCCACGTATCCTTTACCCGTATAACCGATACCCATCATTCCCAACAAACCCAATCGAAACCAACCCACCGTACCATCAACATCACTACCAATACAACCCTCCTACCGAAACACGATCAACCACCACACCTTTTGATCCGGTCACACCACCTTCACAACACCGTCGCCCCCTTGAAACCGAACCACACCACAACCTCCCTTTCCAACCCGACAACACTACCAACCAACGTCATTAAAACCACCCGGTCAACCGAAACCGAGACCACCTCTCCACCAATTCTCTAAACCGTGACCTTACTACCACTCTCACCCGTCCAACCAACATACAACAACGACAAACTTTGGGAGTACAAAGCAACCACACCGAACGTGATCACTACATCCCACCCACCGACATCGAATCTCCAAATCCTAGTTCATCATACCGTATTCGAATGGAGGTACCTTCATATGATGGTTCGATTAATATTGAAGATTTCTTGGATTACGTCTCTAGACTTGAGATATTTTTTGATGTTATGCAAGTTGAAGGCCCTGAACAGGTACGTTGTGTAACTGGTTATTTATCTAAAACTGCTCTTACTTGGTGGAAACAGGAATCTGAGAATCGTCGTTTATTAAACCTTCCACCTATTTCTTCATGGTTAGAATTGAAACCATTAATGTTCTCCCGTTTTCTCCCTCCGGATTATGAGAACCAACTATGTGTTGATTATTTACGTTGCCGCCAAGGAAGACGTTCCGTTGAGGAATATGCTTCGGAATTTCAAAGACTTATTACTAGACTTAATCTCCCAGATTCAGAGTCTATGAAAGTAGAAAAATTCAAGGACGGACTTCGTAATGATATTAAAGATTTGGTTAATTTGAGGGCTTTTAATTCGGTTTCTGAATGTATTAGTGTAGCTCGGTCTTTTGAATCTGATTCACGTTCAATTTTTCGAGGACATAGTACGAGAAATCAAACAGTCAGAACTCTACCAGATGAATTAGATCAATCAAAGCAGGCGGAAGACGGTACTAAATCACTAACAGAAAATCCTTATAAAAGGCCTCCACCAGTTAAGTGTTATCGTTGTTTTGAAACAGGCCACTATTCTAATGCTTGCCCCTCTCGCGGTAAAGCTAATCTGGTAGAAAAGAAAGCTGATTCGGATACAGATGAGGATCAATTTGAACGAATTAACACCATTCCCGACAATGGTGATAGGGTTATGTTACTCACTAGACGAGTTCTTTTCACACCTTTCAAGAGGAATTTATCTCAACGAAAGAATTTGTTCGTTACACGGGGAACAGTACTGAATAAAGTTTGTACTATTGTGATTGACAATGGTTGTGTAAAGAATTTGATTTCTACTAAACTAGTCAATTTCTTGGGTATTCCTACTGTGATTAAATCAACACCATATAAAACAGCTTGGATTCAGTCCGGTACTACTACAAGAGTTGATCATATGTGTACTATTAATCTTTCTATTGGTTCTTCTTATGTGTCTACAGTTAATTGTGATGTTACAGATATGGATTTATGCCACATCATATTAGGACGGCCATGGCAATCTGATGTTGATGCCACTTACCGTGGTCGTTCGAATGTTTATGAATTTCCATGGAAGAAGAAGATTGTGACATTATTACCAATTGAAGATGGATCGGAGGAACTACATTCTCTTCACAAACGGTTCGGGACGAACCTCTTGAGGGAAGAGGATGCTGATGCAGGGGCACCCGGCATGGAGACTAATTCCATGACCGGACCCGGTCATGGTCCAATCGGCCAAAGAGAGAAGACTTAGAAAGTTCTTATTTTAGTATGTTTATTAATTAATTTTGGTTTAGGAATTATGCTATTTTAATATTTCCAATAATTGGAAAGGTCCAGAGTTAGTCCAGTTATTTAGGCAAGTTGCAGTATTTAATTATTTAGGAATTCTAATTCAAGTCTATCTAGGAAAGTCCAAAACCCTATAAGAGGGATATCTAGTTTTTCTATTATTTTCAGATTTGAAAGAAAAACCCCATTGAAGTTTTAATAAAGTTTATTATTTAGAGTTTTTTTTTTTTTTGTTGAACTGTATTATTTAGAGTTATTTGATCTTTAATTTCATTGTTCTTATTTAGTTATTCCATATCTTTAATTCCGCTGCGTTTCTACATCAGCTTCCTTGAGTCATAGACTCTCGCCCACTATAAAGGATACCAACATATGTGCGGAGCACACCAAGCCGCATATGCGGATTTTGCCATCTAGTCTCAAGCATCCGGCACCTTATCATCTCGGCTTACCATCCGGACATTGGGCATAGGAGCATCCATCTCTAATAAGCTACCTCATGCCCAACATAGCACATCAAGGCTTGGCCCCTTGAATAGCTCAATCCTCCTTATGGAATATGCTAGCACGACGCACGCCTCGCCATGGCATGAGAACATGTAACACCTTTTCAAAAGGAACCCGCAGTAACCTATCTCCAGGTACTGTCCCGAGCCATTTCCTATGACAAGGGAACCCGTGCAATATGCTTCTCTCGCATACGCTAGGTCGTCCTCATGGGTTGCGCCACGAGGATGCTCACTTTCGTGCATACCATGCTAAGATGGGCGAGCTCCCATCCACGAGGTCTTGGCATATGATGGATGCAGCCTTCTGCTTTGCATCCACTGATGCGTTAGGATAATGGACTTCCCTACCATTCATCCATGCTCAATGTTGCTTCTCCGTTGCAGCCTCCGCCGCTCCTCGAACTCAGGTACCTCACCTCCTCGGCTTCACCTCGAGTTGGCATCTCGATTGTCACCTTCCATCTCTGCTTTTGTGACCAATCTTGCCATGCGTATCGCAGTTCACTGCGACACAACTCGTCACCCTGGTACCTCAGCAACCGTTGCCTTCACCCGAGTTAGCATCTCGACGCCACTGCGTCTTGCCATGTGCTCGCAATGTTACCATCGCGAAGCAACTCGTCTTCAATGTCACTCACCTCTGGATCAGACCTTATGTACCCATGTACTCCACGTTTTGACTCCTTGGTTTGCTTGTTCGACCACTGTCCCCAACTTCAAGTGCACTCTAGTACCTACGTATCCACTACTTGTACCCTTGAGTGTATACCACTTGACTCTTCGCAATGTCGCCCCTTCTCTTGACGACCCTTGCCTCACTTGCGCCCTTGCGCCCAGCACCTCTGTGCACATCTCAAAACCCGCACCTCTGCGCTTGCGCCACATGCGCCCGACATCATCCGTGCCATCCCTACCTTGGGAAATTATCGTGTTGCCTTCGATGTCCACTGAAACGAGCACGGTAGCTTCTCTCCGCGAGAACTACATGGTACCAAACCATCCACCACTGGCATACTCTTGGGAACGTCCTCTTTGACTACATCCAGACACACACTTGTCATTTAATCTTAGGCGATGCTCCTTAACCCGAGCATCTTGGTAGGCTCGTGTCCCTCTTGAACACATCCGAACGTACCACTGCATAAGTTCCAACACATCTCATGCAGCACCATACGGCTTACAACTCAATTGCAAACTCGACGTCTTAATATATCTCTGACGATCTGAACTTGGTTCCAATTATCACCAGAATTGGACGATGCTTAATGTCACCACGACATACCATCCTGAAATCCCATAACGTGAGCTGATCTCTTCTCAGTCACCACGTACTCATTGCACACTGTAGGCTTGAACTCGGTTCCAACTTACCTCCAATGCATAACTCAAACATGGGCCGATCCACTTCAGATACAAAGACCCTCATATTACTTGACGGCTTGAACTCGGTTCCAACTACCATCAGTTCTGTACTTGGTCTCGTGAATCTGTCTCCATAGACTTCACACCAATATGTCCATAAGCTTCAATGTTGGTTTCGGCTTATAGCACTCATGCAACATACCTCACACAACTGTGTTAGCATATCCATGTCTCATCTCAAGTGAGTCCATTCTCTTTGGAACTCAAATGCGCTTACAACACATCGTGTCGAACTCTATCGTGCACCATACCACATAAGCACAACTTGATCTAGCACCAACTTGCCCAACGATGTACTCTGTCCATCTATCTTACTCTTGACCTCTGTCTTCTGTAAGTAGCTTGAACTCACCACATCACAAGTCACTCGATGCTACCTTCGGCTTAAGCATAAGAGAGTATCCTTCAACACCTTGTTGCCATACCCTGCTCCAACGCTCAAGTATCACTTGGATCAACATAGCTCCACTCTTGGATGCCAATCCAACAAGCTTACTCAGATTAGCTTACCACAAGCTCTCAGTCTGACTCTACTTGCTATCTTGGTACACTTCCTACCAAGCATGTTGTCCACTCCAAGGACTCTAACATATGATGTACCCAATGCGCACCAAATCGTTCTGAGCATTACTGCACTAAGCTCGCACACGACTCATTGTGCCATTCTTGGTTCATCTCGTCTCTGCACTTGTCCTTACCTCTAAAGGACTCAAGTATATCTGGTACCTTCTTGTACACCAAGTCACACTAAACTCTTGCCACTGAGCTTGCACATGACTTCTTGTGCCAATACGGCTCCATCTCATATCTAGCATATGCCCTTCATCTCAAAGGAACATAGACCCAAGTATAGCTACCACCGTAGCATCCGTGCACACGGCCTATTCCTTCCATCAGAACTCTCGTCGCCTTATGCACCATGCATCCCTCGACAAAGGCCCCATCCTGCACTATAGCTTCAGAGACTATATCATCTTGAATGCATCTCACTCTGAAAGCCTTCTCTTGGAATCATGCTCTCAACGTAGCTCTTCATACACACTCTAGTATACCACATACCATAGTGGGAGAATCACTAAGCTCCTCTTCACACTCTTCGAGCATAGATACCATCTCTTGAACCTGCCAACCAGGCTCTAGAAGTATGCTTCCAAACATACCACATGTTCTTAGGCATATCTCCATGCTTGTCCTCTCAAGCTCCCAAAACACATCCATTTGCCACTATCACTAGGCTCTTGGAACATATCTTGTAGCTATCAAGCTCTAAGTCCATCCATCACAAGGACCAGAGCAATATACTCGTTTGCCTATCCCCTAGGCTACCACATCAATTGTCGAATGGGTATCAGGATGTAATACATCTTCAACTTGTACATCTTCATCCTGTATCTCAGGCTCTGACATCCATTTCTCATATAGGATCAGAGCACAATACTCTAGCCTGTACCTCATCAGGCTCTGATACCAATTGTCAAATAGGTATCAGAGTGTAGTATATGTCTAGCTTGCACCTCTTCAGGCTCTGATACCAATTGTCAAATAGGTATCAGAGTGTAGTATATGTCTAGCCTGCACCTCTTCAGGCTCTGATACCAATTGTCACGGCCTTTTTGTCCCGTTAGGTCGACCCGGCATATTATGCTCAAAGACACGGGTCGATAGTGCGGAATATCAAATCCTAACGTACCGTGCGGCGCTATGTATTCCCTCCTAACACATAGCCAGCCTTCCCGAACATATTCAGAGCATCTCGACTATCAAGTCACCTTGGTTCCCAACCAATAATGCGGCATGACACCATCGTGTCCCAAACCTACGAGCATAGCTCGAGCCGCCCCGTATAACGCTTTCTTGAGTCATAGACTCTCGCCCACTATAAAGGATACCAACATATGTGCGGAGCACACCAAGCCGCATATGCGGATCTTGCCATCTAGTCTCAAGCATCCGGCACCTTATCATCTCGGCTTACCATCCGGACATTGGGCATAGGAGCATCCATCTCTAATAAGCTACCTCATGCCCAACATAGCACATCAAGGCTTGGCCCCTTGAATAGCTCAATCCTCCTTATGGAATATGCTAGCACGACGCACGCCTCGCCATGGCATGAGAACATGTAACACCTTTTCCAAAGGAACCCGCAGTAACCTATCTCCAGGTACTGTCCCGAGCCATTTCCTATGACAAGGGAACCCGTGCAATATGCTTCTCTCGCATACGCTAGGCCGGCCTTATGGGTTGCGCCACGAGGATGCTCACTTTTGTGCATACCATGCTAAGATGGGCGAGCTC
This sequence comes from Eschscholzia californica, assembly GCF_041429995.1. NCBI lineage: Eukaryota > Viridiplantae > Streptophyta > Magnoliopsida > Ranunculales > Papaveraceae > Eschscholzia > Eschscholzia californica. The sequence continues at coordinate 32,306,479 of NW_028238198.1, forward strand.
CCATCCACGAGGTCTTGGCATATGCTGGATGCATATGAGGAAGGGAGACCACGCCCTCCTAAGGTCCAAACTTCTTGTTTTGCCTATTTCCAAAAGGAAACATCAATCCTTTTAACCAGGCATACTCTCGTCCAAATGACCCTTCGTATCCTTGACAAAGTCTTGAATGCCACGGATGTCCCCGTGCATGGCCTAAGGAAGCTTGCTGGCACTCTTGCCCTACTTCGACCTCGTATTCGGCCCTACGGCCTATATGCTCGTACGTGCTCTCCTAGCACTCGTCACGTCATATGCATGCTCAAGAATATGCACGTCACACCTGGTCGGCCTTAGGACTTGAGGCTTGAGGAATTAAAAAAATAAATAAATATCTATTAGTTATGGGGAGTAATTTTATTTGAAATGGTCTTTCATAACAACAAAATCGTTGGATATGACGATCTAGTCCGAGTATATCTCCACCGCCTCTATCTTCTTCTCCACGTTTTCAAGATGGTTACAATTTTTTTTGAGTCTATAAATCCAGATCAGGTTCATAGAAATAACATAGAGTGATTAAATTGCAATCTTAGTTTTTATGCATCCTCCGTTAGGGTTCTCTACAAGTGCAACCACAGTTAGAGCGTCCGACAGTTCACAAATTGCACTGGGATTGTGTCGTAATCGCTTTCAAGTCAGTGGTGTTTACCACCACACAATTTTGGTACATTCAGTTCTTCTTCTGTGATTTAGTCACTAAGGCACAGACCCGTGTTTGAGGGGGTCGACATGGCGTCCGCCCTGGCCCCCTCCTCAAAGGGGCCAGTCTTCGAGAGCTGGAGTTATGTGTGGGCTGATCCACCTGTAATCGTTAAGAATATTTAGTATGTACTTTTCAAACATAAGTTTCCTATAACTTTAGTCGTGACTTCCCAAGATGGCGCCCTTGAAGTTAGGGGCGTCGACTCCAACCTTAGACACCACTTAAACTTTTTATTGCAGCTTATTATCGAATGTAGTACCTCCTTATAGTTTTTGGCATTTCCTTTGCGAAGTTAAGACTCAATTATTTGTCTTAAGAAATATATAATTTTAAATTAACAAATATTTTTTGTTTTAAAGTTTCCAATTTTGTAAGATAAAATATCTTACGATTTTTATGACTATTAAGGTAGACCCAATGATACAAAATCAGTATAATATAAGAAATTTCGATTTTGATTAATTGTTTTAATTTATATATATTGTATATACGGCCTCCGAATTCCCCAGTCACGACTCGGATTCTATATATATATATATATATATATATATTACTTTTTCACATCTCTATCAACGTTATTATAGTTTTGTTTATTTTGCAAGATAACGAGATTTAATCAATAAAATTTAAGAGTGACAATTATACATTTTAATTAATTTTCGTCGGGTGATTATTAGAACTAAAAATCGGTCCAATTAAAGAATTTAATACCCAACAGGTGTTACCTAATTTGAACCCATTTACTCGGAAACGAACCGAAACCGGAACTATTTGTGCCGGTTTTGGATGCTCATTTTCATATCCGATAAGAATTTAATACCCAACGGGTGTTACCCAATTTGAACCGATAAGATTACAATACTTCTTGGGTATATCCGACGGGTACCCGATGGGTACTCGATACCCGAATTTAATGCATAATTAGTCGTTTCTTTCACAAATTTTAAGGTCTTAATTACTTATTTTATGTTTTTTCCTATCATATTATTTTATTTTAATTATATTCTAATCATGTCATATTGAGTTTCTCACTTAACATAACATTCTTAATCGATAATCAAACTATATTTAATAACAAATTTTATAGCAACTTATAATATGCAATACTCAGATTTGTCGTAAATTTTAATAACTCATTCATGTATTATTTAAGAATTTTTGAGTTTAAGGTCCAAAAATAGGGGGGGGGGGGTAATGAGTCATATATCCACTCCTAAATTAATAAATAAAATAAAACCAAAATAAACCGAAAATGTAAAATAAGTCCCAAAATTAACTATTTGGTGGGCCCCATGCATCAATCCTTTAATTATCTCTCATTTTTGCCTTTTCATAAATATTTTTTAACCATTGGTAAACCAAAGGTTTATACCGTTTAAGTTAATAACTCTTTCCATATATTTTATGAAAGAATATTTATGTTGGATATTTAATACCAATCTTTATTTCCATAAACTTCATAAATATTTAACCAAATCAGTGGATATTTAACAAAAATGAGTTGCACTCTCAAAAAAACGAGTTTCTATCTATGTAACTCTATATTCTTTAAATTCAAGAAAGTATATTATTTCTAAATCCGTTGTATTTGATTAAAGTAACCTACCAAATCAATGGATATTTACCTAAAACGAGATGTTCAATCCCAAAAACGAATTTCTCTCTCTGTAACTCATTGTTCTTTGAACTTCAAGAAAGTATGAAGTTGTGATTTGCGTTTTATCTCTACCTCGATCTAATTAGACATCTACAAATTATTTTGTGAGGTATGTCCAACTTAAATTGATCGTCAGAATCTATAAATCTCTATTACTACGATCTTCTTAAAAAAATTATATATTCTAACAAAAAACTTATATGTAACATTTTTTATCACTTTTTGGTAAAAAGTGAATGTTGAAATCTCTATTAATTCAATATTTTTTTCATAAAAAAATTTTATAAAGTGAAATTGTGTTTGCTACATTTTCGGTATTCTACTAACATTTTCTACATTCTATTAGCATCTGTTATGAATTTGTTACAATAGGTTAAAAAACAAATACTATTTTGTTAGCATCTTATTGATTCTAATAACATTTTTTACATTCCATTAGCATCTGTTGAATGTATTTATTGCAGTAGGTTAAAATGCAAATACTATTTTTTTAGCATCCTATTGATTCTACTAGCATATTCTACATTCTATCAGTATCTGTTGAATGAATTTGTTACAATAGGTTAACAAATACTTTTTAGTAATTAAAATGTATAAGGTGAAATTGTTTTTGTTACATTTTTCGTATTCTACTAGCATTTTATCGATTCTAGTGACATCTACTAGCATTTTCTACATTCGTATTCTACTCTGTCAATCTCATTGATCTCACATGTAGTTGCGGTAGGTGGTCGATAGATGGTATCCCTTGTCAACATGTCATGTTGTGCATCAAGAATTATGATGGTGATACGACAAGTTTTTTTTGATCATTTTCACCAAACAAGCGTTCGTCAACACTTATCAATATTATGTCTACCCAATACCAAATTATGATGAGCCAATGGAGTACATCGATGAAACAAGAACACTACCTCCGTTAACAAAGAGAAAACTGGGAAGACCAAGGACAGTAAGAAGAGAGAGCTCAGGAAACATACCCAAATTTCTTGGTTATATATGTTATTGGATTCAGCATTAAGTGTACGAACTATTTGTTTCCTTAGTTATATACTTATATATGTTATCAATGGATTCAGCATTAAGTGTTTGAGTTCATCATGCCTTTGCCCTACCACGTATTATAATTGTATAGTTTCAGTAGTGTCCAAGAAATTTGAATAACATCTTTATCGTATCTATAAACCTGTTGAACGACATCTAAAATATAATATAATTGTGGTATTATAGAACATTGATAAATAATCCCATAACTGCTCAAGATGTTATTCAAACTTAAAACATAAACATGTTTGCTATGTTTTATCACATAGTTTTTTACAAAATACAAGTTAAAAAACTTCAAAAAATTTTCTCCATATATCCTTCGATTCATTCAGCAACAACCAAGTTAGTTCACCTCTTTTCCTTTGCGCTAGTTTTGTCCAATCATCTTTTTGCATCTCGTTAGGAAAATGTTTATAGTTCGATTCGATATAAAGTTCTTCCATGTGCAAAATCACATACAACCTACAATCAGGCCTGTCAAAGTTCAAACAACAAACCAATTCAACATCTTTGGGTTGTAACCATTTATGCGTTTCTATAAGAACTAAAAAGTGCTAGTCAAACAAGTCATTTTTCTTATGAAACCAGTTTTGAACAGTAACCATTTCAAGGTTCTATGATAAACTTCAAAAATGCTAGACAAAAAAATGACATTGTTTTTATAATCCAATTTATTCTCTCATTTTTTTCCCATATTACACCATGTAATGTTCTATGGTTGTCAAAAATCAGGTTTGACTGGTAACCATTGATAAAGTTTTATAAGAAACTTAATAATGCTAGACAAAATATTAAATTTTTATTGAAAGTAACTATTTTCTGGATCTAACACTATGCTTGAAAGTCTACAATACAAAATCCTAAATTAGATAGAACCCTAAATTGTCGGTCTAAAATAAAAAAATTTAAGCAGAAACCATTTCTTCAAAGATATTTCACAACAACAGAGACAAGGTAACAATACAAATTTTTTGTTGCATGCAAAAAAGAAACATACTCTTCACTTTGAACTGATTTAGGGTTTTGAAAATAACTTCCATTAAACCACTTCGAAACAACTAAACCCTAAAATTTTTTTATTAACTAATCAATTTCAGAAAAATAAATCATAGTTAAAGTTTCAAAAATCAAAACCTAATTCGTTTTGTGTTGTAGAAATCAATCTAAATCATAAACAAAGTTGAAGGAACAACAAAAATGATGAAAACCAAAATAACTTACTCTTTACTGTTGATGATGATGAAAGAAACCAACAATGGATTCTCCCTCTCTCCTACTCGATGCTCTCTCTCTCTCTCTGTTAGGTTTATTTTGGGCGTGTTTAAGATAAAAGTTTCCCTCTCTTTCTCTCTCTCTCTCTCTTTAGTTTGATATTTGAGGAAAAGGCAACTTTTTTTTGGTTATTTTTTTGAAATAGAAAAGGCTACTTTTTTTTGTTATGCTAAACGAAAAAAGACAACTTTTTCCGGGGAAAGAAAGTATGTTTTTGAAGAAATAAATGTAATGAATCTCTATATATTATGGTATCTTTTATTTTGGGTTGTTTTTTTTTTAACTTAGGATAGGTTAGTCAGTAAAAGAGAAGGTGGCCAATACGCGGACAACCATTTTGTTTATATGGACAACTATTTTCGAGCCTGATGCGAGTCAACTATGCTTGACTTAGTTTACTTTGATTTAATAAGGGGACAACTCCATAAAGTCTTAAATACTAATAGTTAGTAAATTGTGGACTATTAACAAAAATAATAGTTAAAAATTGAAAACTTAAATTGTCTTCTTTATCATCATCTTCTTCTTCTTGCTTCTCGGAGTGTTATCATACTTGAAGTACAGTAATCTATCCAACTCATGCTACTAAATAAACATAAAAACTCATGAGAAAATGTAATAGTATTATGTTCTTGATAATCATGTAAACTTGTTATAAACAGGGAAAAGATGAAAATTGATGCATCAAGGAATATATAAAAAAAATCTATCCAACTCAGAGCTACTAAATAAAGAAGAAGAAATTGGAATAAATCCAAGTTTCTCAACCTCAAGAACAGAGAAGGCAAAACCCTACTTGTTTTCCCCTCTATGAGTGTAATCATACTTGAAGTACAATCATTTATCTAGTAATTTCTAGAGAGAGAAATTAGGGTTTAGAAAATTTTGATTTCTAGGTTTTAGGGTTTTTACATTTCTCTTTGGGGAGATTCTTTAGCAATTCCCTTCGCTTCGTTTGATGTCATAATCAACAATGTTTCTCCAAAAAAATTCTCTCTCTAGAAATTTGGGTGTTGATGATGAAGAGGAAGTAATAGAAGAAGAGCAAACTAACTAGGATTTATGGTCTTCATAAAAAAAAAACTAGGGTTTATGGAAAAAAAAAGGAGGTCATCAAATAATACATCTGATTCTAAGAGGACTTGAGTGAAAATAATAGAGAGTTGTCTCCTTAGAAACTGATGTCCATATAAAAAAATTAATTTTTTTGAGTTGTCTACATAAGATAGTTGTCCATATAAGAAAAGCGGTTGTCCACGTATTGCCCACCAAAGAGAATAAGAGGATAGACATGTAATTTACTTTGAGTGGATTTATTTTCTATTTCAGATTATCTTTGGTCTTTAGACTCATTGATCATGCGATTTTGGACTTAAATCTCATCCCCGATTATTTAATAGATTCTACAAAAACTATTTGAGTTTTTGAATGAAGTTTAACCTTCCTAATTAGTGTTAAACACGATTACATAAGAATCCATCAAATGAACCGATAAATATTCGATATCCGACGGGCACCTTCGTTTTTTTATAGGTTCCTTCTGAATCCTTAAATTGTGGAACCAGACCTGAACTGGTAGGAACCAGAACTGTAATTTTTAAAAGGTTCCAGTTATGGGTAGTGAGATACCCAAACCAAAACCAACCCGTTGACACCCCTAGTGAGAGTTCCACCGGCTTACCCACAGAGTTGATTTCTTCTCCCCCGGTAGAGGTAATAACATGGAAGTTTTTAGTGATGGACCTGGGGAAGGGAGTCGTGAGGGTTTCATTTTTTGGTACTTGAATAACTCATTTACAACCCTCTACATATATTTATCTAATAATTTTTGGATTTCTAGTCCAAAAATCTACACCTAAACACATATTTTGGTCCATCCTAATATTAATATAGGATTTAAGCCAAAATAATAATTATAATGGATATTTAGTCCAAATTGACCCATCTCTATAGAAAAAAACAGATCTCTATCATTTCTATTTAATCATAATACCCATTATAACCTTTTATATAAGAAAAAACTCACTTTTGGAAAGCAATCCCCAAAATTCTTTTTCTTTGTTTTTCTCAACTTTTTTTGATTGATTTCAAACTTACTATCTGTTTCGCAATACCCGTTATTTAGTATAAATTACGTATATTTCTACAACAAAACACATTTAGTATATAAAAGTATGTCTAGATGTCCAACTTAAAGGTCAAGGGTTCGAGGCACACACTTACCAATTCAAAAAAAAAAGTATGTCTAGATGTCAAAGTTACAGTGTTTTTCTGTTTATTGATTCTTGTTTTGTTTCATAAATAACGTGTTATTATTTTTAAAGTTTCATACCTTATTGCTTTTTTTTTTATATGTGTCACACATAACACATTATGTATTAACAATGTTGCTTTCAAAAGAGAAAATGACTAAAATCTTATTTTCTTAGAAGATTGGACCTTAATCCCTTTTTGAATTTTATATCGGACCTAAAACCCGTGAAACTTTACCTAATTGCATTAGCATTTATAGTATTATTTTGCCGAAACTTTAACTTTTAACTAAAACATATATATCCCGCTATAATGTAAATATTTTATAATTTGAAAGTATTTAACAAGATAATTCAAACATTTCAACAAAAATAAAAAAGATCTTTCAAACACGATCCTATGTCAATATGTTTTTCATATTATGGTTGAGTTCTAAATCGTTGTTTGACCTTTTGGTACTTCTGATTAACAACCACATATTGGGTAAGTTGAAATATCGAATCGCGAGTGAAACTTTTTGTAAATTTTATGATTGTAATTTCACCCATCGGTTGGTTTTAGGCCAGTTTCTCCATCACTTTAAGCCAAAAGTTACATAGAATAATAAACAAGAATTGCAAATATAATTGTGTAAACTCACAAAAATTGAATATTTGCATTGAAGGAAAAGAGATCACAAACCAAACATGGTTAGTGTTCCAATACAAGAAAGTCCATCTAATAACACATTTTTATTTATCACGAAAAGAACGTACTATTGTGTCCCCAAATCAACCAGCAAGGGAGTACTGTACTGTTTATTGATTTCCGATACATTAGCAGCAAGCACAAGCCTCTTCTCCAGACGGAGCGTGGAAGCAATAGTTGCTAACAACACCCTCAGATGCGAAGGCACCACATACCGCATCACATTGATCGCAAGGGCTTATTAGTGAGAACTTGACGGCCCCAGGGCAGTCAAACGGCACAAGTACACCCTTCACATTTCTGCCAACACCAGGGGTGGCCCTGGGCCAAAGCGAACAAAGCGTCGCTTCGGGCCACCGGCTTTTAGGGGCCACCAAAGACATTAATTTCTTCAAGAAATATATAAGAAGCCTAACTCTCTAAGAAAATTATAAGGGCCCCATCTAACAAACGTTAAGTAAAAAGGGCCACCAAATTTGATGATCTTTAAATGAATGATGGGCCCAACAGTTTGTTTGGCATGAAAAAAAAACTTAAAACTTTGAATACCCAAATCATGAAATCCTAATATCCTTTTCTTTCTTCAAGCCAAAATGCCAAACCGGACCTGAGAACACCCTCTTCTTCTCCACTACGGGATGAGAGATCCATTGTCATCTACTCATCTCACCTAGTCACCTTCCCTTCTTGGATTCTTCAAAGTCATTGACTTATTGCCTTATTTAAGATAGAACAAATCTTTTTTTCTACTATTTATTTATTTTTTCTCTCTCCTTCCTATTATATATAAATATATGATCTTTATATGTTGTAGAGTTTATTAAATTAATCTAAATCTAAATTTCTATTTATTTACTCTCTCTCTTTCCTGTTATATATAATAACAAAATTGACAATATCTAGATGGTGTAGGGTATATTAAGTTAACGAAAAATTATTGATGAAAACCTAATCTTCAATCCTTATTACTAGGAACTTTAGAAGAATTGGTGGAGACAAGTGATGATTCAAAAACAGCTCGTGCCGAAAATATATTAGAACAGGACATATAAAATTCTGAATTCCTTTTGAGAATGGTTATTTGGCATAATATATTGTTTGCGGTAAACTCTGTTAGCAAGACACTTCAAACTGAAGATATAAATATTGATGTTGCATTAGAGAAATTGAACGAGCTCATTCGTTATCTTGAAGATTATAGAGAAGTGGGGTTTGAAGAAGACACGATTGAAGCTAAAGAGATTGCCATTATGATGAGAGTTGAAGCAATATTTCGGAAAAAACGTATTATTCGAAGAAAGAAGCAGTTTGATGAGAATGTGTGTGAAGATCCATCAATGTCGTCTGCAGAAGCATTTAGTTTATTATTTCATATACATATTAGATTATGCTCTTTGTTCATTTAAGAGCAGATTCGAGCAATTCCAGAAGTACAAAGAAATATTTGGTTTGCTGTTTGAGTTAAAGAAGTTAAACTGATGGCGATTTGAGAGATTCATGTGTTCGCGTTGAATCCTTTTTCAAGCATAATGAGTCATATGACATAAATGGACTAGACTTATTTTATGAACTGAAAGTGTTGAAGCGTCTTTTACCAAATGAGATCAAAAGACCAGTTGAAGTGCTATATTTTTTGAAAGATAGGAAAGGTTGTTACCCGAACACATAGGTTTCTTATAGAATTATGTTGACTATACCAGTTACTGTTGCCTCTGCACGAAGAAGTTTTTCTAAGTTGAAGTTGATTAAGTCTTATATTTGATCTACTATGTCGCAAGAAAGGTCAAACGGGTTAGCTATATTATCTATTGAGAAGGATATGTCTGAAAGTCTTGATTGTTCGACGATTATTAGTGACTTTGCATCGAAAAATTTCAAAAGAACAAAATTTCAGTGATTGTAATCATCAGAAAAACTATTTTGTTTATAAATATGATGAAAATATTTTGCAGTACTAACGGTTTTCATGTAATACATTTTACAATTCGATAGAAAGGGCCACATTTTCAGACCTCGCTTCGGGCCACCGAAAAGTCAGGGCCGGCCCTGGCCAACACGAGCAAGGTTAAAACCAATACTCAGAACAACATTAACCCATATGTATATGTATATATTGTATTTACGTATAGTACTTACCCGAAGTGGAGAAAGATCAAAACGGATAAGAAGCCTACAAGAAAAGGAGACACACCTAGTTTTGCCATAATCTGATTTCGAGTATGCAACTTTGGTTTGTAGGAGTAACAAGATAGTTCTGAGTTTTTCCTATTTATAATAAGTTAATCAATACCCTATACACATTAATCTTTTCTTTTGGAGAACTAATAAGAATTCAATTATATTCGTTTGTACAATAGAATTTTAATTTTGGAAAATTTATTTTAAGTTCTAATCCATCATGACCAAATAAAATATACATAATATATTAGAACGGTAACATGTAAGCCTATACATTTGAAATTGATATGAAGAAGATCAATGTAAACGGTTTTTAATGCGTTCGCACCGTTATGCAATTTGCAACTATTTAAAAGATATAAAGTCCATGTGTACTTTTTTTCTTTTTCTTTTTGAGAAAGTCGGTGTCGGTAGCGTTTACTTTTGAACTTAAAAATAAGTCTAGTTCTTTTACATATGTTGGGCTGGGATACAATTCAATATTTAGTACAACAATATTTGTTACATTACTGGTCTTTTGTAAAAACATATAAACTCGCTTGCAACAAAACAAAAAAACATATACAGGAAATGGTTGTTTGGGTCATAATATTAATGATAATAACTAAAAAAACAAGTAAGTTTTTGAGTTATTTTGCGAAAGGGTCGTATATAAGTACCGGAGTTTTGCGAATGGGGATGACCGTTTATTATTTTGTAAAGGGATAGTGGACTAGGATTGACCAGTTAAATTTGAACGCTGCTAAGTTTTAACACCGTTAAATATTACCACCGTTAATTAGCCATATCTTCTTCTTCTTTAGACCTATCTGTAAAACCAGTTGATGAAGTTTGAAAAACAGAGGTTTGGTTTACGTTCTCGATTTACAAATCGAGTTTGCAAAGCTTGCGACTAACATTTTGCAAATTACATTTTGGAAATTTCAGTTTGCAGTTTACATTTCGTAAATCTCATTTGCAATTTACATTTTGCAAACTCAACTTTGCAGAAAAACGACGTTTTTCATAATTAACTGAAGGTGGAAAGACGACAACGACTCATGTTGCAGAAGGAAAGAAACATGCCATTGCTGATAAGGTTAGTTTTTGGAAGGAAATTTGATATGGCACATTGCCCCACTTGACTAATTGTATTCAACCTCTTAGTTTTTGGTACAATCTCTCTCTCTGGATGGTTTGTGAGTTTGCATATCTGAACTTGCTGATGTGGAAAACTGTGTTTCAACTTCGACTAGTCACTGTTGACACACATTTGGAAGCTTCTCTCTCTCTCTATATATATATATTACGTATATATATATATGCTTCGATGGAATTTGAAATTTTTGATGAAGAATTTGATATAAAAGAAGCTAAATTGAGTTGGGGTTTGTATTCATAAAATAAATATTCAGAGATATTAGATTCAGTCATTTGGTCGAGGGAGCTTTCTAGAGAAGTGAAATCTAAGGACATGTTGCGTGATGAGGTTAGTGGTGGCCAACGGGCCGTGCCGACACGAAAACGGACCGGCACGGCCCGCTTATTTGAAGACACGGAACGGCACGGAACGGTCCGTTCCGTGCCGTGCCGACCCGTCACGGGTCTGGCGTGCCGTGTCGGGGCTGGGATTTTAGAGCCCCAGACCCGTTAAACACGGCCCATCAGACACGCAGGAACGACACGGAACGGATCATACACGGCACGACCCGTGGGCACGGAACGACACGGAACGGAAACGACAACAACGACACGCTAGCAACGGCCCATTTTAGTTATTTGAATTTTTAAGAATTACTTAGGGTGTACTAATATTCTAATGTGTTTACAAATTGTTAGATTTTCATAACAACTACTTTATATTACAAAAAGAAAAAAACATTAAAAAAAAGTAATACTTGAATTAAAAAAAGAAGTAATACTTAAAGAAAAAGTAATACTTGAATTTAACAAAAGAGTTTTTACTTTATGTTTTTTTACTTAGATTTTTTTTTTGTTGAAACAAACTAAAACTTTTTTTCAAAAAAATTAACAAATAAAGTGGTAAAGATAGTCCCACACCTAAACCACAAAATATAAAGTAAATGTGGAGAATCTTTATACAACTCTTTTCCAATAAAATAAACAAAGATATGACATAAACTCTAAAGTTTTTGTACATCACAATTTTTTACTTGAAAAAAATGTAATGCTTCTTTTATTACTTTTTTTTGACAAGTAAAAAAAATATTTATGAATGAGTCGGAGCCACGGGAACGCCACGGAACGGCCACGAGAACGACTACGGGAACGCCACGGAACGACCACGGGAACGGCCAGAAACGCAACGGAAACGCCACGGGAACGGCTGGGCCGTTCCCCTGGGCCGTTTCTGTGCCCAGACCTTTGTAGTCTGGGCACGGAACGGAACGGCACGGCTCAAGCCGTGCCTGGCGTGGCCGTGGCGTGTCTGACACGCCACGGCTGCCAAACGGGCCGTGCCGGCACGGCACGGCCCGTTGGCCACCACTAGATGAGGTCATGAGTAGAAGCTTGATCATGTGTTGTCATTATGAAAGAGAGACGAAGTTAGAGATGAAATCAATTCCAAACGCTTAAATTTTGAATTTGGATGGAGGCAAATGAAGCTTCATCTTGTGTTGGCAATATGGAAATCCTCTTTGAAAATCCAACTCTTAATTTTTTGAATTTACATAAACTGTAAGACTAGCAAATGAAGTTCGCCAATTTTATTTGGGATGGAGGCAAAAATTCATTGGTGATTCTGAATTTGATTGAACTGATGAATGATGAAATCAATTCCAAACTCAAGATTTCGCAGACACATACTAATAATAATTTGCGAAAGGGGATGACCGTTTATTATTTTGTAATGGGATAGTGGACTAGGATTGACCAGTTAAATTTGAACGTTGCTAAGTTTTAACACTGTTAAATATTACCACCGTTAATTAGCCATATCTTCTCCTTCTTTAGTACTATCTGTAAAACCAGTTGATGAAGTTTGAAAAACAGAGGTTTGATTATTACCAATTGATGAACTTGTGGCCGTAGAAACAATAATTAGAGACAAGGGTCTTTGACGTTTTGTACGCTTACCCTTTGCTATATAAGTTAAATCGTTATAACCCATATTCACAGTCGATTCTTCTTGAACTTCCATGAAAATTAATTGAGAAATCTACATGGTAACAGTAACAGAGAGCAAAATTCTAGTGAGAGAAAGAGGTAGAAAGAGAGAGAGAAGAGGTTGATTGGTCCAACTCTAGTGTATGAAAATGACCCACCTCATCCATTTTTAGAGTTGAAAATTATTCACCAGTTCCAAATAATAGGGTATAAAAAGAACAATTTTGTTTTTGTTACATGATAATGTGTTATAGGATAATGCAAACCACCCTTGAGGACGACAAGTACTAGATTTTCACGGGATAAGAAGTCTAAAATAGATTGGTAAAAATTAAAAAACGAACAATCCAGAAGACCCAAGACAAAGTAAAAACTCTAAGATACAAAGTAATAAACCCTAAAATACAAAGTAATAAACCCTAAAATACAAAGTAAAAACTCTTGTCGTACTTATTGATTTTGGCCAAGAAAGATGTCGATTTTTTTTCGTTTGAAGAAATAAAAAGGGTTAAGCAAGTTCTATCAATCGACAACACTTCTTCATTATCCGGTGAAAATCAAAAGTTGAAGAAATAAAAAGGGAAGAAGATGAACAGAATAAGTTATTTTCGTTTGAAGCAAATGTGAGATTAGGCAAGTTTACTTAAATATAACCATAACTTTTTTTTTTAAAGAAAACCAAGGGTTAAGCAAGTTATTTTCGTTTGAAGCAAATGTGAAGAAATAAAAAGTTGAAGAAATAAAAAGGGAAGAAGATGAACAGAATAAGTTATTTTCGTTTGAAGCAAATGTGAGATTAGGCAAGTTTACTTAAATATAACCTTAATTTATTTTTTTTAAAGAAAACCAAGGGTTAAGCAAGTTCTATCAATCGACAACACCTCTTCGTTATCCGGTGTAAATCAAAAGTGGAAGAAATAAAAAGGGAAGAAGATGGACAGAATAAGTTATTTTCGTTTGAAGCAAATGTGATATTAGGCAAGTTTACTTAAATATAACCATAACTTTTTAAGTAATATAGTTAGAATTAACAGTGTTAAAATTTAACTGGTCAATCTGAAGACCAAAACTCCAACCCAAAGCCCAAGAGCCTAAAGAAGAGGAGCAATGAAAAATTCTATGAGCACTTTTGTGGTATGAAGACCAAATCTTAGTGGGTGGACTAAGATTAGAAATTAGAAATTAGGGTAAAGTCTGAAAAAGAAAAGAAAAAGAAAAGTTTGTGGGTGAAAAGAAAAGGGTAAAGTCTGAAAAAGGGCTTCATCTTCTCAATTAGAAATTAAAGTTTAGGAGGAAAAGTTTGAGGAAGAGAGAGAAAAAGGAGAGTTGCCGGCCAAGCTTGGTCCGGCCAGCACACTAGGCCGGCCAAGCTTAGCCGGCACATGCGAGAAGAAGAGTTCGGAACATCAGTTTTTCTACTCGGGACAGCAGGCACGGGAACAACGAAGGAGGCAGCAGCTCGCAGTCAGTGATAATATCAGGCCTTCCTAGAATTGCATCTAAGACTGACTCCTTACAAGTGCCAAAAATCGGATAGTTCATAATCGTGTCATCCTCAAACTTGCTCGTAGAGCCATCACCCTGAACATCAACGTCTAATGTAGTCCTATCATGGTGAGACGACATTGGTGGAGGAAACAAGACAACAAGGCCATCAGACCGTTCAGGCTCTAAGGTACTATCAGTAAATTCATCGACATTTAATTTAGTACTAGGGTTAGACGTATTACCCTCGTCATCGTACCTAGTACCCTCTTGAGTTTGGGGTGGTGAAACCCCTTCCTCGTCGGCGAATAACTGTGACTTAAGCATCTTTACCTGATGTCTTAAAGACTCAATCTCCTGCTTCGTTTGAGTTGCAAATTGTGACATCATCTCTGTAAGACGACTTGTGGACTCTTCAAGAGTCTCCTCATAATAAGGCTCACTAGTGTAATTAAATGAAGGTTCTTGATCATAACTCCCATCTTACATATTAGGATCATACCTGACTCTAAAATCATTGGTCTCAAAATAGTGTGGACTATAAGGTCTCTCATACATATTTGGTGTCAGACCATATCCATCACTAATCTGACCATCTCTGTACATTTGTCGGTATTATCCTAATGTCATACGAGATCGATCAGGTTCTGGTCTACTCCACTCACTAATCGGACCGTTTCTAGACATTCGTTGATAATCCCCAAATGTCATACCAGGTCGGTCAGACTCGTTTCTACTCATCTGTTGGTATTCTCCAAAGGTCATACCAGGTCGGGTAGTGATGGAACTCCTCAGATCAAGGTCATCATCATCATCAACATGGAATGACCAACCGTTAGAATAACGTGCCATGATCTCACAATGCTCAAGGAACTAACAAACAAGCTATCGATGCAAATCAAAACTTATCCAACCAATCACACACAAGTAAGAAAGAAAGAGATAGAATACGATACTAGCGGATGCTCCTCTCGTTTCGTTTTTCCTTCCGATTTCTTTCTTTTCCTTCGCTCTTATGTTCTTTTTTTTTTCGGTTTCTTCCTTAAAGTAGTTCCTGAAAATAAGAAAGAGTGAGAAACTAAAAAAAATAAACAAAAACGTCTAAGTTAACAAATAACACTAAACTAATGAACAAAACGAACAAACAATATCCGAACTACTAAACCTATCCCCGGCAGCGGCGCGAAAAACTTGATGGGGCTAAAAGGTTACCCTAAAAGGTCTCCACCCGCAAGTATACGGGCGTCAAGTAATAACCCGGTAAGACCGGGATCGATCCACGAAGATAGGATGGTAATACGAATATCTAGAAAGTCTAACCCACCGGTTTAAGTGTCAGTTATTAACTCAGACTAAAAACGAAAAGATAATAAGTTGGTTTTTGGATTGATTTCAAATAAATAAACAAATAAGGCTAACTAAACTAAAGGTGAGAGATTCGGGAAGAGTCGAGCAAGAATCGAGTGAGAGGGATACTTCGATCCACAAAATCGATAGTGACTAGTACTAATGATCTATAAGCATAAAAAGTTAGTTAACTTCACCCATTTACTTGGATTGGTCAACGAACTCTTGGTTTAACTCAGATTCCAGCCCATGAACGGTCTATAAACCCGGAAGATTTTATCATTAAAAGCAATAAAACTCTTTTGTCACATCAAAACATGTTTCACGAGTATCCGACTACAAAAGCTAGCTAGACATGGCGATACAAATAATAAACGGGAAGAAAACAAAGAAAGACATGAGTTAAGGTGAGAATCTCCCTATTCCGATGAGGCGCGAGACTAAGATCGACGGAAAATATATGTGTTTAAGTGCTGTCGATCTCCCTGTAACAGAATGCAAGAGTCCCTTTAACAATGTATAATAGGTGTCCTCTCAGCAGAACCAGAGTTCCCCTTAGTAGTCAGTCTTCTTCTTCCTCAAATCACAAAACACCATGAAAGCTTAACCTAGCTTTCTCCCTCTAGAATTTCAACAACCAAATCTCAAATAAATCACATGGGAGGCAAGCCAAAGATGAAACAAGTAAAAACCCTAAGATTTTAAATGAAGAAATTGGTCGGAATCACTCCAAATTGTTCCGGAAAGTCTGATATTTCCGGCGAAAAACAAGGTTGATTCCGGCTCGGGAAAATGAGATTCCGGCAACCTAAAGCCGTCCCGAGCTGCTCTAGATGATTCCCGAGCTGTCCCCTTGCCGTTTCTGTTGAGCTTACTCTCGGTTGCTGCTTCGAGCTAGACCTAAGCCGAGAAAATGTAGAACGAGCTGCTCTCCTTCACGACGAGCTGCACTGTGTTGAAGACCGAGCTGCTGTTCTTTGGAACCCTAGACCGAGCTGCTCTGTGTTGAAGACCGAGCTGCTGTTCTTTGGAACCCTCTCTCTCGGCAGTGGTTGCTGTACCAGTTGCTCTCTGTCCCGAGCTAGAAGAACCTGAGCTTCTTCTCTCCCTGCCGGCCAAGCTATGGCCGGCCTTAAGTGTTAGCCGGCCAAGCTTTGGCCGGCGACTTCTCTCTGCTTTTCTCTCTCTCCCCCAACTCTCCAAACCCTAGAAACCTAATGTAGAAGATGAAGCCCCTCCCATCAGAGATCAGACTTTTCCCTTTTTCGTTCTTTCACAACTAAAGCCCTAGTCAATCATGACTTATTTTGACTTCGACATTAAAATGAGGTGCTTATAGAATTTCTTTGTTCTTTGTTAGACTCTTAGCCTTTGGGCTTTGGGCCTTGTATCTCATTAGCAACCAAGGGGTGCCTTCAGCATATATTTCTACATTTCTTCTAATTTTCAGAAAAGACAAAAATGTCCTTCGGCTTCTTTCCTCTGTAACTTTTCCGTCCCAACTCCGATTCAACTTCCGTCTTCGCCGCCGGATTCGCCATCGACTCCACTTGCCACTTAGCCTATGATCTCTGCCAAAATTACCAAAATACCCCTGGTCTCTTTTTCCTTCTGATCTCTTCCACATGAGATAAAATGTGATAAATGTTCCGTTTTATTTCGAATGAAGCGTCAAACTCCAAATAAGGTACCTACCAAGAAAAACTTATAAATAATTAGAAATAAAACACGAAAAGAACTAACTCATCGAAGTTAAGTGGTCCAAATGTGACATTTTAACGCCACATCAAACATCCCCAAACTTGGAATATGCTAGTCCTCGAGCAAACAAACTTAAAGTAAAATCCTAACTCACTTTCGGAGGAATCCCGATTGCATTTAGCGTATGCAATAAGCCGTTAAACCCCTAGGTTACCCCTAGTGGACGAGTGTCGTCTCGTGAGGGTTTCCAGAGAATATACCCACAAAATTCAAGATTTTAAAGACATAAAAGAGTTCAACATCGATGTAAATAAGATAATGACAATTAATGACACACTCAAGCATGCTAAACAAGCGAATCAAGATCGATAAACGCATATAAATGCTAAAAGTCTCCTCACTAGTAGTTTCATCCTAAAATGTAAGTGTCTCCTCACTAGTAGTTTCATGCTAAAAGTCTGTTTTGTCTCCCGAGTCTAAACCTTTTACTCATCTTGTCCATGATAATCTTTTGGATCAATCTAGATTTCTTATTAAAGATGAAGATAAAGAACTATGGCTTGTTGGAATGTCTAAAGAGAGTGATGACTCATTTGACTTAGGTGAAACCTTAGAATTCTTTAAGGACACTAATGACATCATAATAAGAGAAATTTTAGAAAGTTTTTCAGAGTCTTTACCTAAGTCAGACTCAAATAAGCTAGAACCTAACTTGGAGGTGATTATACAACGAGTCAATGAGGCTATTTTAGAACCTCCTAGTTTGAGGGTTGATCTAGATGAGTCCAATCTCTTAAATAATTATGCACCATGTTCCTCGGAAGTTCAAGTTACCCCGTTGCAATCGCTTGTGCATTCTACCATAGTCTCTCAATCCATTTGTCATGTCTATGAGGATCCATTTTATCCAATGTCTGTTAACTCTAGTTTATCCTTGAACTTAATGATTGTTGCTTCATCTAAGTTTGGGGATAACTCATTCACATTGGAAGTCTCACTTAAACTGCCATATCATTCCATGGACGTGAGACTGAACCTTCCTGGATACTTCATCTTTTGGGTTGACCCTCAAATCTTCCGATTACTATTGTATGGGGAGTCATCAACCCTTAATCCAGTAGGTTTACTGTAACTTTTCTTTCCTTTTTCTTTCATCATCGTCTGGCTGAAGACGATAAACTTAGCGCTTCTTGGGAGGCAACCCATGCTTCTGATATAGGACAGTGGAGTATGGTAATATCTTCCCTCTCATCTTTTTATTTTTGGCATAGTCTTCAGAACATTGAGGACAATGTTCGGTTTAAGTTTGGGGATAGGGAAATACTTTTGCTAAGTCCTTCATTTCGAAAATTCAAGAGGGTTCAAAATTTTTCATTTTGGACCGAAAATGTGAGTCTAATGGTTGTTTTTGGCTTGTTAATAGTTATAGAGTCGAGTTGATCGTACTATCCGGTTGTTAAAGGTTTCTTCATGAATTTCGAGTCTTGAGGTCGTCTGTGTGCTAGCCATGTGAGTATTATGGAAGTGAAGGATTGACTGTTCCTAGAGAACTAGATTAATCATTAGTGGAGACTTAACCCTTGTGAGATTTCTAAGCCTTTCTATTACCTTTGAGCGTACTCTTCTGCGCTGACTCTGAGTAGAGAGTGAAGAGCTACTCAACCTCGCAACTTTGTAAAAAGAGCTCATTTGATCTCGTGTGCTCAACTTCCATAACCACTAGGAGTGACATCAGGAGAGCGAATAAACCTTACTCTTGTAGTCCATGAAACCCAAAAAAAAAAAGAAAAAGAAAAAAAACTGAAAAAGAAAAGTGAAGAGAAAAATCTCTGAAAAAGAAAGTTTATGTAAGAAAGTTCATGTTAGTTTGTTGTGTAAAATAAGTGTTCGAAGCAAAAAAGCTAAGTATGGAAGTTGCTTGAAGTTTTCTAACATTGAAGGCGTCGACATTCTTGGGATCTCATCACCATCCATCTCATTACTTGTATCCGTTGACCTTTAGGAAGCATTATTAGAGGGTAGAGTGGGTGAGAAGGGTAAGTGAGCTTCCCCATTCCATTTAGTGGTCATATTCCTTTTCGTAGATCATTCGTTCTAAAATGTTGTCCTCACCCTTTTTATGTGTTGAGTTCAAGTTTAGTGATCACACTCACACATACGAGCGAACCATTTCTGAGTGATTCATCTTTTAGAGTGTATGCCTGTGAGGCCAAAGTCGAGGCGAAATGTATTAAGATAGGGATCAAGGGTATGTCTGCTGAACTGAAGTGATTCTCATTGTGGCTAGTCACGTACACTTTGAGTCTAGATTACTAGTGAAGAGATCTTTAACGTCTGTATAGTGTTGTTAACTTTGACTGATTCCTATTAGCTTGCTAAAATTTTGTAGGAGATAAACATTTTTGGTCTGTCTTAGTTGATTTTGAGTGTTTTTTAACCCTATTGAATTTTTGAAATGTTTTTGAATTTTGTGGGTACATTCTCTGGAAACCCTCACGAGACAACACTTGTCTACTAGGGCAACCTAGGGGTTTAACGGCTTGTTGCATATGCTAAATGCAACCGGGATTCCTCCGAAAGTGAGTTAGGTTTTTCTTTTATTTTGTTTTGCTCGAGGACTAGCAAAATCTAAGTTTGGGGATGTTTGATGGGGCATGAAAATGTCCCATCAGAGTCGTTTAATTTAGTCGAGTTAGTTCGTTTCGAGTCTTTATTATAATAAAATGGTTGGTTTTCTTGATTAGGTGTCTTTTGTAGAGTTATGTGTGAAAAGTGATTAAAAACGGGAGGAAGTTACTTGAAGGGCATTTTGGTTTTTTGGACACAAGGGTATTCTGGTAAGTTTGGCCAATATCAGTGCATGGGTACAAAGTAGAGTCCGAGACGAGCCCGTAGGAGAAAACGGAAGTCAATTCGGAGTCTGGATGAGCAAACTAGGCAAAGTCAAAGTTGGAGTCAAATGAAGTGGACCAGTGGGACATTGTTGGGCACAATTCGGGCATTCAGGATGAGGTTTGGTGACGTGGCACGTCCTGAATGCACAAAAACGGACAGAATACCGTGGTCCCCTCCTTTCCCACTTTTAAGTCCCTGAATTTACAGAAATGCCCCTCTTTTTTGTCCCACTCATATTTCAACCTATAACTAATTAACAAGTGGCCATCTTTTCACCACAACTTTCACCAAAAATTTCAGATTTGTCCCCAATTGTACTAGTTGATTCCTTAGCCAATGCTTATCCATTTCTTGAGTAGAAAGCAACCCTCACTTCTTATTTTAACCCTCTTTCTCCCATTTTCTCCCAATTAACTACTAAAACCCTACCCATCAACCCATCTATAAATAAATCTCTACCTCTCTCATTTCTCTTTAGACTTAAAATCCCTCTCAAAAGGCTTCCTTCTCTAATTTTTAAGCCACTTCTCCTTCTACTTTCTCTACCACCTTCATCTCTTCTTTCTAATTTCTTTCTACTTCTAATTTCTTCATCTAAACTTCTAATTTCTCCATCTAAACTTCTAATTTCTCCATAACTTCTTCTCTAAAATCACTTCTTCTTCTATTTCTCTTCTAAATTTCTCTTCTTTCATCTTCTAAAAAAACTATTATTTGGAGTTTTGGGTAATATTCTTGGAAATATTTGGAGCTAATATTGGACATCAACATGGAGGCGCAAGGAGCTATGGATCTAAATCTCATTTGGTGATTTCTTTTCGTTATCTTTTGTAATTCCATTTACTTTAGAATTTCAATGAATATTACTTTAGATTTCATGAGTAGCTAATCTTGTATCTAGGGTGTAGAGGAAACCCATACTTGGGCTTATTTTGAAATATGTTATTAATTAATGAATCCTTGTATTGAGCTTCAATGTCTATTAATTGTTATTTCATATAGATCTTATAATCTTGTCTTTATTCATGCTTCATAGTGAGATATTTCATGCTTTTGTTAAGTTATTAGATGGGATATGCTTATTAGATGATGAATGATTATTAAGGAATATAACTTTTATGTGATAATCAATTAAAATATAAATGATTTTGAAATGTGTTATTAAAGAATATCTTCCGGAATCTAAATAGTTTATTATGTTAGATTTTGAGTTATATATGAAAAAAGGAATTTGTTAATTGAATGCATGTTTTAGATAGTCCATTTATGTGGTGGAATCAAGAACCCTATATTTCTTTCCCATCTTGATTTCATTATTCTTTAGTCTTTTCTTGTTTTCTTTTAAAAATAATTTTCACAAAATCAAACCAAAATTAATGAATGGAGGGTTAATTTAAGATTTAGATAAAATTACTTGTCCCTTGGAACGATTTCTCGATTTACTAATTTTACTATAACTTGATCCCGTGCACTTGCGGGAGTAGACCTATTTTAGGCCTATCAATTTATATACTTAAATATTTTTTATTTTATTTTGCAAACACAGTAATTAACAAAATATTTATTTTCATTTATTATATTAATACGTCAACGATTACAAACGCAATTGACCTCTACGAGATTTCATATTTTGAGAAATAATCATAATGGACTCATTCTTAATTTTACGAAAAAATATATTTTCAGTAAAGACTACTAAACTAACATTCAGCCACGAATCACTCATCTTATTTTTTAAACGTGTTTTAAATAGTGTTTATAGGATTTGTGGTAGATGAATTGAATTTTATATATAGGATTCATAACAGATAAATAGAAGTTTATAGGATTTATGGTAGATGAATTGAATTTTATGGGGTTTAGGATAGTTGAATTGAATAATTTCAGTATAGAAAACGTTTAAATGCATCAAATTGCTTATAGTGAGACTCGAACCCAGAACCACTGGGTCAAGATCTACTTGATATCATCTATACACACGATTAGGTATACATAGGTATAGACACATAAATATAAAAAATACTTAAAATGCTTGTAGAGGGACTCCAACTCATGTCCTCATGATCGCAGCCTCACCCAACTCGCGCTTTCACCACTAAGCTAGGGACTTCTTTATGTTATCTTAATACATCATAAGATGATCAGATATATATATTTATATTTACCTATGTATATATATATATATAAAAATACTACTACTATTTTTTTTCTCGGGTCGCGCTTCCTTGGATCCGTCTCTCAACACGTGTTTTTTTTTTCGGGTGGCGTGGAGCACGTTTGGTTTTTAATCCTATCACATTTGGTCGTAGCTCTGATACCATGTTAAGTTTGTGGTCATCCAACTCAAAATCAATTGGCAACGAGTGAAGAGGACCTAGATATTATATTCTTGGTTGCTAGATAACCCTTAATTCTTTATTCTACTAAGTTTGATTCTTCATTCTACTAATTCTTCAAGTCATTGTACTGGCTTCAACTCCATGTAACAGTACCTCCTGAATTCTTCACTCTACTAAGTTCTCCAACTGTTTCTCTTTGATAGTTCTCCTAATACCTCCAATCCTTCTTGGTTTACCATCTTCTAATTAGTTTTTTCACTCATCACTTTAATTGGTGTCTGTCATATTCTCCTTCCCGCAACAAAACTTAAACTTCTCTCTCCTGTTAGTGTTGCAAAAAGAAACTGAGAAAGAGATAGCGAAGTCTCCGGGGAATAAAGATTTAGTCAACAAATATTTGACTCAGTGGACATATTCTTTTTTTTAGTCCAAAATTTCACCTGATTGAATTTTACTCCCTAATCTTCATATCACTCTTGTTCATCCCCTTCCTTATCTTTCTCTCTCTCCTATTGATTCTCCCTCTTGTCTCTCTATTTATCTCACTCTCTCTTGGTCTCTCTCTCTATGTCGCTCTCTGCTATTTCTATCTCTCAGGAAAACATAGACGGAGAGAAGAAAATTCCTATATCAAGCCTTAATTAGGAAAAAAGATGTGACTTTGATCCAACAATAACTGAAACCCATTGCTCAAACTCAATCGAATTTTAATTTTCACATCAAATGATCTCCAATTAGTTAAATCTAGGAAGATCAAAATTGAGAAGATGAACAATTAAATAAATTAGGGTTTTCAGCAACCTACATAACAGCTTACAAGAATAAAACAACTAAATACATGGAAGCAATCAAGCAAATATAATCACAAAACAAAGAGGGTTTTAGTTCGATCCTATATATTGATATTGATGTTGTTGTTTTAGTTGGTGATCTAATGAAGAATAAGAAAAATGTAACGGTTAATGAGATATGAGATAGGGATGGCAGTGAAGAAGATGAGGATATGTGTAATGGAAGGGTGGAAGACATCAAGTTATGGAACGTGTGATAGTTGGTGGGCATTGATGTTTCTTGTGTGAAGATGGTGGGGATGGGTTTTGGATTGTTTGTATAAGTTTTAGAGAGAGAAAGTAGAGAGATGTTGTGTAGAGGAGTTGATTGTTGTGAATCCAGTCCTAGTAGACTAGTAGGAGGCAAGTAGAAACGCTGAGTTTTTTTTTTCTGAAAATAAAAGGTGGCCGAGAGAGATAGAGAGAACGAGAGGAAGAGAGGAGAGGAGAGGAGAGATGAAGATGAGGGAGTAGAGTTTAATCATGTGTATTCTTGGACTAAAAGATAAAAAATATCATTTAAGTCAATCTTAATTGACTAAGTCTCTATTTCCCGGAGATTTTTTTTTATTCCCCAAAGAATCCACCAAAAAAAATAGGGGTGAGCAACGGTCGGTTTCTTTCGGTTTTGGTTCGAGCCGAAGCCGAACCAATAAGTGGCGGTTTGGCTAAATCATCGGCCGAAGTCGAGTCGATCATTCGGCCGACCGACAAGGTTCGGCTCGGTTTGGTTCGGCTCGGTTGGGTTCGGTTGATCGGTTTAACCGAGAACAATTTTGAGAAAATTAAAATCATTACATTGCATATACCCAATTGCATCATCGACTTTCTCATGAGTAGACATCTATCTATAAATCACAAAAGAAAAAATATTCATTAATCAAAACTAGCATAATAATAAATAAAGGACAAGATAAAAAACCTAATGAAGCAATAACCAAGTGATACGAACAAAATAAAAGGCCAATCATATTGTCAGTGTTCGACATAGAAAATAGTTAATACATATCTAATTTTTTAATGAAGTAATAAGCAATAAATTTACTCCCAAGTTTGGAATATACGAGTATACAACAAAAGAAATTAGACTACTATTGTTGCACATAGCAACATAGACTACTATTTACGTACTAAAAATGCAGGACATATTTATAAAAATAATTCTAGTTTATTTATATTGCTCAAAGAGTTTCTGTTGTCCCAATCTCTATGTATTGAAAAAAAAATCAGATGGGTAAAGCTTCAAGATTGACTTGTTTATAATTACTTCTTCAAGAATAATTTAACCCTAAAGTGAATAAAAGTTACACCTTTAAATCTTTAATCAATGCTTCTAGCCTTGTATGATAATATATTCATAAGAGAAATAGGCATAGGCAATTACTTACTTGATTAATTGCTCCAATGCTCCTGCTTGACGAAGGATGATGAAGACGGCAACAACAGTAGGAGGGAAAGTGGAAAAACGTGGACTTTAGAAGACTTTAGGGTTTTTTGTTTTATTTTTTTCTTTCCATTTTAATAGTTAATACTTCTTTATTATATTAGTCTTAGGATTTAGTGTTTTTTAATTTCCACCCTTATATAATATTTTATTATGGTAAACTCCTTGGGGTTCGGTCGGTTCGGTTTGGGCGGTTTTCTAGAAACTCAAGCCGAAGCCAAACCAAACCGGTTTGGGTTGATCGGTTTTTCGGCCGAACCGAGCCGAACGGTGATCGGTTCGGCCTAAAAACCGATCGGTCCGGTTCGACTTGGTTTGGTTCGGCCGATTGGTTCGGTTTTTGCTCACCCCTAAAAAAAAATAACATACACCGCTGGTTTAAGTAAAAATTTATTAATTAGAAAGTATTTAACAAGATCTTTCAAACATGAAATATCTTATATGTCGGAAAATAAAAAAAGAACATGATCTTATATCGACATGTTTTTCATTAGAAAGTTGAGTTCTAATTTAATTATTTATTTTTTTAGAAATCAACTAAGATCTACGTTAGTTGTTATAAGATATTCTGAGTCTAAATCGTTGTTTTTTCTTTTTTTTTTACTTTTGCATTACGACCCCATGCTTGAAAGTCCAATACGCGAGTCAACCCTTTTTTAAATTTAAATTGTCAAATTTTGTCCATTATTGATAGCCAAAAGTTCTATCCAATAACAAACAAGAATTAAGTGGGAGCAGACAAATATAATTGCGTAAATTTACAACTAAATACACACAATAAATTGGGGAGGGCGTCACAAACCAAACATTATTTAGATTTTCAATACTAGAAAATCTCTTATAACACATTTTTATTTATCAGAGGACATAATATTGTGTTTTGGAATCAGCTAGCGAGGGGAGAGTCTCGAGTATCATCCATTTATTTTTGATAAATTAGCAGCAAGCACAAGCCTCTTCTCCAGACGGAGCGTGGAAGCAATAGTTGCTAACAATATCCAGATATGCTACCGAAGCACATATGTCGTCACATCGATCGCAAGGGCTTATTAGTGAAAATTTGACGGGCCCGGAGCAGTCTAACGGCCCTGTTATACCCTTCACATTTCTGTTAACATCAACAAAGTTAAAACCAATACTTGAACAAAATTAACCCATTAACAGAAGTAAATATATATATATATATATACTTTTTATATATATATGTTACTTACCCGAAGTGGAGAAATATCAAAACCGATATGAATCCTACAAGAAAAGGGGATGCACCTAGTTTTGCCATAATCTGATTTTGAGTATGCTAATTTGGTTTGTGAGGAGTGACAAGATAGTTCTGAGTTTTCCCTATTTATAACAAGTTAATCAATACCCTATTCACATTAATCTTTTTTTGGAGAACTAATGATAATTTAATTACTTTTGTGAGAAGAACAACTTGTCTACCTTTTAGTAATTTTTATTTCATTTATACAATAGAAATTTAATTTGGAAAATAAATTTTAAGTTCTAATCCATCTTGACCAAATAAAATGTTCATAATATATTATAACCCTGACGTGTAGGCCTAACCATTCGAAATTGATATGGAGAAGACCAATTTTGACGGTTGAGATGCATTCTTGTTTAACCAATAGTTCGAGTTATTTATTTATTTTGTATGTGACATTGAAAATTAATTTTGTACATGCATTCACGCATGTATGCTATTTGCAACGATTTAAAAGTATGAAGTCTCCGTTTACTTATTAAAAAAGACTTAAAAGTCCCCGTTTACTTTTGAGTTTAAAATACCTAAGTCTAGGTCTGTTTTAATATTTGGCTAACGTAAAACTGGATATTTACAACAACAACAATATTTATCTGTTCAACAAAAAAAAAAACAATATTTATCCCAAGTCCTATTATTCTTTCCCAAGAACATATAAACTCAAATATGAGCAGTGGGTGGTCTACATAGGGGTTGGAGTTGAAACCACTCACTTAAGAAAATACTATGTATAGCCTGTGTAAATAGTACACATAGAACTTTGGTACCAATTAGTTTTGACTTAAATGATCACAAGTTTAACACAAAAGAGATAAAAGAAAAAAATAAACGTAAGAATAAAAGGGTAATTTGAAGAATGAAAATTCATTTGGGAAAAATAAGGTGCTAACAAGAACGTGTTGAATAGACATCATAAGAAGGGTACTTCGGTGAGTTGGTCAAAATATGGAGTAAAAAGTAGAGTTGACCCATTATTTTTTAGATGGGTGATTTGGGGAAATAAGAAAATTATCCGGAATAAGAAATTTTAAAGGGAAGATGTGAATTTTGACGAATTTTTCAGTGTGCAAAATGTTAAAGGGAAACAAGTCATCTTCTTCCTCATCTCTTACTACCAACTCCGGCCACACGCTAACTCCGGCCACCACCTCTCTAACTCCGGCCACAAGCATTTTTTTCCTTCTTCTAGTAAAACTACAACCTTTAATCATGTTTCTTCTCTCTACTCATCCCTCTCTTTTCCTCTCTCTACTAGGGGTGGGAATTAAACCCTTGCGCAGGTTACCTGCCCAAGCCGACCCGTTTATAACTCGTTTAAAGCCCGCGATACTGATTTAACAGTTCTAATAAGGACACACTCATGGGAAGCTTAGATACAGCACTCAAAACCCTCTCCAACTTTGTTGTGGGACTAAACAAAAAAAAACGAAATCTCATACAATAAGGAAACGATATTGTCCCACATTATAGTTTGTGAGGAATTAAAGAAGCATGAGCTCCTATAAATACTTTCAACCACTTTCCATCTCATTAAAGCGTAACAACTTGTTATAGGCTTGTAACATTGGGTTGGTTTCACTCCTACAATTGGACTTTTCCATCGAAGGCTTCTAATTTGAGACCAATGAATTTTATTTTGTTTTAGGGCGCATCGGGCTACCCGAATTAATCCCGCCCGATGTGGCTGCTCAATTAAACGGGCACGGGCGGGCAATGGCGGACTAAGAAAGAGATTTTGCCCTCCCGACTCGCCCAAAAAATTAAGTGGTCATCAACTTAGGTCGCCCAAACCTGCCTCGCCCGACTCTTGCTATGCCCGCGTCCGGTTTGCCCGTCCCGATTCCCACCCCTACTCTCTACTCAACTTAGGGAAGAGAAAGAGGTAGGGAAGAGAAACAAAGAGAAAAGAAGAGAGGGAAGAGAAGAAAAAAAAGAAGAGAGAAAAACAATGGTAGTGATGGTGGTTGAAGGTGGTGGAATGAGGAGAAGAAAGATTATAAAAAAAAAAAAGTATTGAAGGTTAACGGCAATGGTCGTTTGCCGGCAACCAACGTCGGAGTGGTTACAAAATGGTGGTAGAGTCAACTAAAATTGACCAATTTTTGGGAAAGTCTTTGCACCCGGGTATTTTTTTATTTCCCCAAATCACCCACCGTTTTTTATTCCAATCCGATTTTTTTAAACTATAAATGTAATATTATTTATAAATCAAAGTTTACATTATGATAAACAAAGTTATAACATCAGCATGAAAATTGAAAGTATAACTTTTAGGACATCCTCTAAATTGTAACTTTCACAGTTGTAGTTAAAGTGGTCACATAAATCTTCTCAAAATTAGCAGCCTTCCAGCTAACCTACGATCGTATCCACGATCCCTCAAAAGAAACATCCATGTCTATTAGTGAGTAGTCACCAAGAAACAACCTCAACCAAAATCACCACTTTAAAACCTGAAAATTATCCAAATAACACTAGTAGAAAATATTGAAAAAAATAGATAACTTCAAGAAAGTCTTATGATTTCTAAATAGCGGAATCCAAAGATTCGAGAGTACCCACAAGAATTCTCTAGATAGAGAAATTATGTCTCGCCACAATCGAAAGAAATCGTAATTAGACATCTTATAACTTGGGTGGCTGACAAAACACAAGCCAAAAAGCTTGGGCAAAACCATTTAAATAACGCAGACAAACTTAAGAGGGTGAGAGGTGAGACAGAGATCCATGATTGGTTAAAAGTGAGATCACAACTGAGCCCAAAATAAAAGTGCTAACCCAAATGGAAGGAGCCCCATGCATTCCCAAAACAACCATTAGGGCTTATGGTCTTTCCAATGTCAAAAAGGCTGACAAAGAAGAAATATTGAAAATTATAGACAAGGCTTGTGCGGATGGCCAACTCATGAGAAAGAAAATCGACCTTTTCTAATGAAAAAGAAAATCAACATCTTCATATGTGAATTAAGTTTTAAAGTGTTTGATAAGCTTGTAGGAAAACAGTGGGTGCCTTTGAAAAATCGTTGACATTTCTTTTATTGACCAGTTTATTGGGGGTCCCTTCAAAATTTGTGATGATCTATTGATCTTCTGCCTTAACCTGGAAGCAATCTTAACCTGATCTTTTCTACAAATTTTGATGATCTTTGCTGTAAATTTCACATAGGGTTTGAGATTCTCCCAATTTTAAATTAGGGTTTCAATTTTTTCCCAATTTCGTATTAGGGTTTCAATTTTTCGCAATTTCATATTAGGGTTCATACATGGAAGCAATCTTAACCTGGATTTCATGATGATGAAAATTCTAGATATTGCTGAAGAAAATATATTTGATATTTACATTGGCGATGAGAGGATGATCAGTCATAGAAGTTTATTAATCAATGCAGAGAAATTGAGAGAGTAAGACAGAGAGAGAGAGAGGAAGATAGAGAGAGCGAGAAAAAGCTTAATCCAAGTTGCAAAATATTGAGATAGAGGGAGAGAGATCTGAGATTAGAGATTGAGTTGAGAGAAAAAAATTTGAAGGAATAATGGTAGTTATAGATAGAGAGAACGAGAGGAAGAGAGAGCCGGGAAAGATCGAGACTAAAGAGAACGAGATGAAGACATAGTCAGTGTGTGGGAATTTGATTTTACCACATTTTTGGTGATAAAATATTTAGAGTTCTTTTCCTACTTTTTTTTGCCACAAGAAATCGATTTCTCACACTTTTGGCCCAATCAAACACTGAAAAATCGACTTTCTCGCGAAAACGACTTTCTCAACCCTATTTTTCCACCAATCAAACGTACCCTTAGTTTAAATTGAACACCTGTGTAGAGTGAAGATTCATGAAAGACAAGTATCTCTCTCCTATCGAGTAAACTTAGATTAGCGAAGGATTGTCTGTACAGTTCAAGTGATGTTCGACTGAGAATTCTGGAAAGAAGAAACAGTGTGCAACAACATATCCATGGTGGAAGGGATCTTATTAGAACCAGAAAACAAGAAGGAAACTTGCACAAAGCTATTGATATATCATAAAACTCGATTTAAGGTGTTAAATCGACCACATATTACTAATTAAATAAAAACTACTAGAAGTGATTTTCACTTAATAAGTGAAAAACAAACAACTTAAAATTGTCGGCCCACACTCAATAAATCAAAATTACTTAGTAAGTGCAAAAATCGGACACCCTCTAAGCATAAGCTAGATTAAAGGTAATCTACCAAGAGGAGACATAAAAGAAATGAAGAAGAAAGAACAAATCTAGGGATCTATTCCTCAATTCTTGTTCTTTTTTCTTTTTCGTTTTTGCTTATCTCTTTTCTTTTTCAATTTCTTTTTTCTATTTTTTTTGGAATCTGATAACTTCATTGATAAGGTAAAGCCAAAATGGATTACAATAAGAAGTTAAAAGAAAGAACAAAGCACAAAGAAGTAACCCTATGCCCACTACCTATGGAGGAGACATTTTAGTTTCTATGTGACTTTAGTGGTTCCACCACTATCATGAGTTCATGACCCATTACCACAATACGGTTCCCTTGGTTGAGTAACTAACTTTGAGTGGGTCAAAGATTGTAACCGTTTCTCCACCACGGACATGAGTGATCGGAAAACTTCCATCGACCGTCGGTCGGGATCCTTCTCCCATTGTCAGTCCAGCTTCTTCCTCCATGAAACCAGAAGCTTGAGTTTGAACATGATGAGTTTGAAAATGATGGGTTTGAACATGAACAAAGGACCATACCGAATCAAAATCATGTTCAATCGTAGATTTGTCTGCTTCACATCTTTTGACCAAGATTGTATCCTCCCTATTACATGTGACTAAATCCACTTCTCCTGAGGTTTCTAGATTTGCAAGGAATTGAATATATGCGTCCTTTGTAAATGTATATGGATATGGGAGAATCAACACACCTCTGTAAATGAAAAGAGTTTTGAGTTATTAAAGAAGTTTCAAAAAGTTTTCCATGACCAAACACTCGAACCGGAAGAAACGCGAAAACAACAAAAAAAGATCCTATAGATCAACAAAAACAGGCCCTGAAAGACCAACAAAGATAATAAGTATTTATTAGAACAAGAAAAGAAAGAAATCCCTTTCGCCGGAGAAGCGAAGAATATAGGAAGCTTTACTCTAAAAAACGGTTACTTTCTAGAGAGAGAAGAGGAAGTTTTTACAAAGATAGAAAAAAGGTTAATTTCTTTTTTCTTAGGATAGGGCAGGGCAGATGTGAAAAGATCCAATAAGGAAGTTTTTTCGTGAGGCGTCCATAGCCATTTAGTGTCTTCAAAAGGTGCCTATAGAGTGCCCTTTCTTCTAAACTGGATTCCAAGTCTAATCCAACGGGGATTGGGATTGTCTAAGCCTGAGTCTGAGGATGTTCCATAGGCACCCCAAACTGCCCATCACAAGCCCCGCAACCTTTAGTAAGGCGGCGTTTGTTTTTCTTTTTGTAGATCTAAACGAAAAATAGTTGTTTATGTAATTCTAGTTGTTTTGCATGATACTAACTTAAGATATTGAAACAAGTTTTTTAATTCCAATTTCATAGTCTTAACTTGTAAAACAATTCTAGGTTTGAAAATAAACTTATTTTTAAAGTTTGAAATATTTATTAGAGTTGTAAACACAGGAAAGTACTCAAACTAAACACATGAAATTACACATTATTTATTTCATATTTTAAATTGAACATAAAAAACAAACAACACTTAAAAGTCCTAGTTTGGCTTTCTTTTTTGTTGAATAGTCGTAGTTTGGCTTAACAGTTTCATATATGCCTATTTTCTATTTTTATTTCTTTGGGAGTTTTACAATGAATGCACTTTCTTGTTAAAACCAATGTGAATTTTAGTCAAGAATTAATCTGAACATGTTGGTCAAACATGGTTGAAGGCTATCTCCTTGTATCTTCAACTTTGTGGGTGTTTATTACTCACTTTTTCTATTTATCTCAAAATCATCTCAAACCTTCAGTTCTTTCCTAGCTCATATTCTTACACATCATCTTCATTTCACAGGAATCATGAAACCATCATAGATGAATGAAGTACTAGGAAAAATTAGGGTAATAATTTTCTATACTAAATCAAATTATTTAAATCAAATTATTTCCGGATGAAGTATCAAACGATTCACTCAATTAATTAAAGGGTGCTTCTAAAAGCACCGGGCCAAAATGCTGTTAGCATCCGGAAATTTTATTGACTCAGGTCAATGGCTATTGACCCGGATTTTCTATAAGCACCGGTTTTTAATGTGGGTGACGTTCACCTATGTTTGTTTCTTCCATCTTCTTCTTCTAAAACAAGAGAGAGATAGGTAATATTACACTTCTTCTCCATGGAACTCCAACCTACATAATATTACATACATATAGTTAATTTAGAACATACAATCATCAAAATATATGAATAGAAAAAAATACTATTAATTGCTCAATGAGAAGAGCTAGCTAGGGTTAGGGTTAGGGTTTTGTAAGTAGCTCAAAGGAACTTGGTTTACTCATCAACATCACCCATCATAAGGTATTCCCATCTCTCTCTCTTCGTCTTTTTGTTTTCTTCTTTAATTGGTTTTTGGACTAAAAACCTAGTTTCATCTTCTTACTTCTATTGCCTTAGGAATTGCTCAACTCTTTTCAATACCCATCCGTATTATAACTCAAACAAAAGAATTACTATTAAGAATCTGTTATTATTATTTAACTCATCATCATACTTAATTTATTCTTTCTCCTATTTTTACAGAAACAAAAGAAAGATTGGTTTCTCATCCTTAGATCAGTCACGGCGGCTGGTTACAACCACTTATCAAGAGAAGACTAAGAAGTTGAAGACGGAGGGGTTGGTGTTAACTCTGACCGGTGCCTACATAGTTGGACGGTGCTAACAAAGAAACGAGTAGTTAGGTCTGGTGCTAATAGAGATGGATGCTAACAGTCTTTTGGCGCGGTGCCTTTAGAAGCACCCTTAATTAAACATCATCTTAATGTGGGTGCCCGACTCCCTGGCCTATGTGTCATTCGAATAAGACTTATCACTCAAAATATTTGAATTTTCTTAAAACATTTTTAAATTTCCACTTGACCTGCCACGTGGCAAGAGGCAAATAGCAGCCACTAAAACTGGATTTTGTGTTGCCCGGGCGCACATAGATATGTACTCTTAAGTCTCAACCTTTAGATGCAAAGTTCAATATAAAATAGTGGCTGGGATCAAGTTATATGAGCTTTTCAGTCTACTTTTAGATAGTGGGACCCAAACATGTAGAATATCATAAAGGGATGGAGTTGCTTGGTTGTTATTTAAGTGGCTTTGGAGGTTGAGTTGGGGTTTTTGTGGGGTTTACTCTGCAGCTGTCACTTTTTCATGGGATGAGAATAATATATCTGTTTTTTAGATATGGAATTTGCCCTTGGAAAAAAATGAAAAATTTCATAAAAACCGTTTCTAATAGGATATCATTTTCAAATAGTTGAAAATTATGAGAAGCCAATACTTGTTGGACTATAAAAGCTATGAAGGTCCATTCACATACTTGGAATTTTTTAATGTAAGTTTTTTTTGTTTGACACTTAGGTTGTTATTTCTTGAATGGGTTATCCTGATTTTCGAAGGCGGTGCGGTGTCGGGATCTCAAGGCAAGACACGGCTAAACCTTAACTTCTTGCTTGTCCCAAGGCTAAACCTTAACTTGACACTATAAAATATCAACGGATGTCAAATTTCTACTTGTGACGCATGTAATAGGTAGGAAACTAAAATGAGAATTTAAGTGATAACAATATATTCTCATTGATTCAGTTCATATATGTAATATTCGGACTGAAAACTTTAATACGCTCTTTAAAAAGCTTAAAAGAAAAAACAATGCACGAGGCTACTGTCTTTTTAACCTACTCGCATGGAGAGTATCTGGCATTTTAGATTCAGGCTATAAATGAAAACCAGATGTTAAAGTTCGCGGAACATATCGTTTTAGTAAGTGAAGTAAAACGGATGTTAAAGTTAGTACAACATTAGAGCATGGAAGAAGCGGTACCACGCATCGCATAGGGGTCGCTTCTTCTGATGACCCCCTTTTCGTAAACATAACTTGGTAGGTAATAATTGCACTCCGCGGAAGAGGTGTCCTAACTTCGAGTCTCACCAATGACATAAAAGAATTTAACAACATTAGAGGATGTAGTTTGAGCGGCTTACTTTGCTGCAAAGAGTTTTTCAAGAGACATTTCGAAAATCTTAGATTTCTTAAAATCCAGAAAATTTGGTAGTTTAATATTTTGGGTTAGTAGAGAATTACTATATTTAATTTTTTATAGGGGGATGTGTTTTAAGTCCAAAATCGCATGATCAATGAGTCTAGAGACCAAAGATAATCTGAAATAGAAAATAAATCCACTCAAAGTAAATTACATGTCTATCCTCTCATTCTCTTTTACTGCCTAACCTATCCTAAGTTAAAAAAAATAACCTAAAATAATATATACCATAATATTTAGAGATTCATTTATGGTGTGTTTGGTTGCAGGATTCCTAAGTAGGATTTCTATCAAAAGTGGAATTTGGTAGGAATCATGAATCCTTGGTCTGTTTGGCTACCAAGAATTCTAGGACTCTTGAATCCTAAGGATTCCTAATTCTAAAATTTGTATTGGACCAAAATCCCACCCTACCCCCTAGGATTTGCTAGGATTTTGGATTAATGAACCTAAATTTCAAACTTAAAATCAACAAAAAAATATATCCTTCTACAAAATCATTATTTTTTTTCAAAATCATTATTTTTTTCAAAAATCATATTTTTTCTAAAGACGTTTAAAAATACTCAAACAATAATAAATCATAGGATTCTTAGTTGCCAAACAAGCCAAAAAATATTACTTTGATTCATGAATCCGTGGAATCATGAATCCCAAGGACTCGTGAATCCGCGGATTCATGATTCCGCCATCCAAACACACCATAAATGATTTCCTTAAAAACAAACTTTCCTTCCAGAAAAATAGTTGCCTTTACCGTTTAGCAGAATACTTTCTTTTATATTTCAATTAGAATTGGGCAAAAGCAAATCGAAGAGAGAGATAGAGAGAGTGATAGGCCTAAAAATAGGTCTATTCCCGCAAGTATACGGGGTCAAGTTATAGTATTGAAAATAAGATCGAGTATCGTCCCAAGAGATAGGTAGGTAACTTTAGATATTGAATGCGGGTTTAACCCAATAATCAAAATGTCAATAGCTAACTTAGACTAACGCACACACACACCCCACTCATAAATTTGATTTGATTTGCAAGAAATAAGAAAACAAAAAGAACTAACTAAACTATCTAAGTGAGAGGTAAGAGGATATCTAAGGTTATACAATCCACCGCATAATTTCACTTTATAAACAAGCACTTAATTACTTAAATCTCTTTTGTATTTACTCGGGATCCAATATAATGAACTATTTGGATTCCGGATGATGTTCTAGATAAAACAATTTTATAATTACTAATTCTAATTGTCTTCCTTATAGAGATTCGGATCACTTAACTATTATTCATCATCTAAAAAGCATACTCCATCTAACAACTTAACGAATGTATGAAATATCTAATTATGAGGCATGAGTAATGGAAAGAAAATCCAATCCATATAGATAAACAATCAATAGACATTAAAGCACATCAAGGGATTTAATTAATCAAGAACAAGTATTATAAAGATCCAAAATGAGTTTCATTCACAACCTTAGATTGCTAAATTAACTATACATGGAATCTAGAAATAACATTCATTGACATTGTAAAATAAATGAAAATACTAAGAAATTAATGGAAAGAAATCACCAAGAATGTGCAATTCCATATCCCCATGTATCTCCATTTTATCCAAGATTTGCTCCATTTATGCTCAAGAATTTTACTCCAAGAAATCCGAGTAATAGCTATTTTATTGCCACCCAAATAAGAAAAAGAAAGAGAAGGAAGAAATTAGATCTAGAAAGAAGTTGGAAAGAAGAGATGGGGAGGGTAAAGATGATAGAAGAATATGGAAGGAAGAAGAAGAAGACTATTAATGGAAGAAAGAATAGTGGTAGAGAAGAAGTAGTAGTAGAGAAAGATAGAAGAAGAATGGAAAAGATGGATTTAATAGTAGAGAAGAAAGAAAGAAATAGGTAAGAAGAGGTATAGGTTGAGTAGAGAAGAGGAATATCTAAGAAGAGGTATGAAGAAATAGGTAAAAAGAAATAGGTAAGAAGAGATATTGAGAGGGTTTGCAAGTCTAAGTTCTAATGGAGGAGAAAGGGATTTATTTATAGGGTTAGGGTTTTGGTTGGGTTAAAGTGGTAAAAAAAATAAAAGGAAGGGTTAAAATTGGAAAAATGGGGGTTTAAAGGACAATCTGGTCGGCGGCTAGGGTTTGGTTGTGATTTCGGATGCTAGGGTGTGGTCGGGTATAACTTAATATCTTGCGCTTGGTTCAGCAGCCGTCGGATGGAGGGAGCACGGGATCTGGAGGCTGCTAAGGTGACACGCGTCCGAGACTACTTAAGCTAAGCAACTTCGGTTCACACGGAATACGCAATAAAGCACGGGATGCACAGGAGCCGTCGGATCTTGAAAACGCGGTAGCGGACGACCAAGATTAAAACGTGGGCTCGGGATCATGGGAGCTAAGTTGCGACGGGTAACACGGGATTACAACAAAGAGGTGACGCTCAGCAACCGTCGATCTGGGACACACGGAAGATTGCGGTCCAGATTAAAACATGAGAAGGGGGCTACCGAAGGAAGTCGCGACGCGCTACAGCGGATCATACTCATAGGTCTCGTTTTGTTGCTGAGCGAGAATACGGGAATTAGATGAACCGGCCTCCGGAGAGCGCCACGTGTTCCTTTGTGTACCGCGTGTCAGAATTTCTACCGAAAGTACCCCACCAAGTCAACAGCATTTGACCCAACTTTGACCTTGGTTTATTCCTTCGTCCGGACTCCGATCTGACTTCCGTTTTCTCCTATGGACTCGTCTCGACCTCTACTTTTGAACCACGCACTGACCTTGGCCAAATTACCAGAATTTCCTTCACTCCAAATGACCAAAATATCCTTCATGCATCTTTTCCTCGTTTTTAACCGTTTTTCACACCTAACTCTCCAAAAGACACCTAATCAAGAAAACCAACTATTTTATTATAATAAAGACTCGAAACGAACTAACTCGACTAAATTAAACGACTCAGATGGGACATTTTCATGACCCATCAGAGAGCATCGTCACTTTCTAATATATGAACTAGGTTTTGATTTCATTCATCATCGACGCCCAAATTAAACCGAGTGAAAAAGGTGAAAGCATCGAGTGGGAGAGAGAGAGAATCGATTGATGGTTTCATTCATCATCTACAGTATTGAAGAGTAAGAAAAAACAAATGTTAACATAAAATGTTAAAAATGTTGTTAGACTCGATAAGATTCTACCAGCATAAAATTTTATTAGAATCAACCTATTGTAACAAATTCATATCAAATGGTAACAGAATCAAGAAAATGCTAGTAAAATACTGAAAATGTAACAAAAACAATTTCACATAATATATTTTAATTACTAAAAAGTATTTGTTAACCTATTGTAACAAATTCATAAGATGCTAGCAAAATATTCTTGCTTTTTAAACTACTGTATTCAAATTTATTTAACCGATGCTAATAGAATGTAAAAGTTGCTATTAGAATCAATAAGATGCTAGCTAAATAGTATTTGCTTTTTAAACTACTTTATCAAATTCATTCATCAGATGCTAGTAGAATGTAAAATATGCTAGTAGAATCAGTAAGATGCTAGCAAAATAGTTTGCTTTTTAACCTCACAAAAGAATTTGTAGATGTTTAATTGGATCGAGGTAGAGATAAAAAGCAAATCACAAATTCATACTTTCTTGAAGTTCAAAGAACATAGAGTTACAAAGAGAGAAAATCGTTTTTGGGAGAGAGCATCTCGTTTTAGGTAAATATTAGTTGAATTGGTAGGTTAATTTAGACAAATATCAGTTTTAGAAATAATATATTTTCTTGAATTCAAAGAACATATAGTTACAGAAAGAGAAACTCGTGTTTGGGAGAGAGAGAGAACTAGTTTTAGGTAAATATCCATTGATTTAGTAGGTTACTTTAGAAAAATATAAGTTTTGGAAATAAAGATTAACATTAAATATCCACCATAAATATTCTTTCATAAAATTACTAAAAAGTATTTGTTAACCTATTGTAACAAATTCATAAGATGCTAGCAAAGTATTCTTGCTTTTTAAACTACTGTATTCAAATTTATTCAACCGATGCTAATAGAATGTAAAAATTGCTATTAAAATCAATAAGATGCTAGATAAATAGTATTTGCTTTTTAAACTACTTTGTCCAATTCATTCATCAGATGCTAGTAGAATGTAAAATATGCTAGTAGAATCAGTAAGATGCTAGCAAAATAGTTTGCTTTTTAACCTCACAAAAGAATTTTCAGATGTTTAATTGGATCGAGGTAGAGATAAAAAACAAATCACAAATTCATACTTTCTTGAAGTTCAAAGAACATAGAGTTACAGAGAGAGAAAATCGCTTTTGGGAGAGAGCATCTCGTTTTAGGTAAATATTCATTGAATTGGTAGGTTAATTTAGACAAATATCAGTTTTGGACTTAATATATTTTCTTGAATTTAAAGAACATATAGTTACATAAAGAGAAACTCGTGTTTGGGAGAAAGAAACTAGTTTTAGGTAAATATCCATTGATTTGGTAGGTTACTTTAGAAAAATATAAGTTTTGGAAATAAAGATTAACATTAAATATCCACCATAAATATTCTTGCATAAAATTTATGGAAAGAATAATTGTATTAACTCAACCATTATAAACCTTTGGTTTACCAATGGTTAAAAAATATTTATGAAAGGGCAAAATTGAGAGAAAATCAAAGGATTGATGCATGGGGCCCACCAAATAGTGAATTTTTGGACTTATTTTACATTTTCGGTTTATTTTGGTTTTATTTTATTTATTGATTTAGGAGTGGATATATGACTAATTACCCCCCCTATTTTTGGACCTTAAACTCAAAAATCCTTTTTTATATTATTAAGAAACTTTTTAGGTTTTAGATTTCTAGTATTTTACTTTTTTTAAAGATATAATTAGAATTTCACCAATGAAAGAGATCCAATAGTTTTTTAATTAATTCAACTTTACGAATAAAATTAATAATTTTTGAGTTTATAACCCAAAAAACGGGTCCTAATAGGAGATATAGTCCTCTATAATCCTATAAAGGGTTTTAAAACCAAAATAATAATATAAATGGATATCTAGTCCATTTGGTCTCATCTAGAGAGAAAACACAAATCTCTAGATTACCAAATAAATTATAATTCCTAATCTAACCTTCCTCATATATTATAACTGATTTATCTTCAAAATCCATAAATATCTTCTTCCATTTTTATCTCCCACATTCTCTCTCCAATCACGTTTCTAAACAAAGTAAGGTTAGCTTCATTATTTTTAGTAACCGAACCTCTTTATTATCTCTCTCTAAATCCGATTCACATAACAAAACCTCCATTAAACTCAGAAAGCTTGTTTCATCTTCATTAGAGCAGCTGTAAACACCTCCATTAAATCAGATTTAATATTGCTTTTCAGGTAATGTTAAAGATTTTGGTTTCTTCTTTTCTGTTTAATGTTTTTATTTCTTCTCTTTTAAACTCGAAGCTAGTTGTTAAACCTTCATTAATCTCAGAACTTTTCTTTCATCTTCATTAGATTGCTCGAAAATCATTCATCTTTTATAAAGTTTAAGATTTTCAGTTTTGTATTAACACCATTGTTAAGATCTAATGATGATTCTTTTTTTCCATTATCAGATTACGATGCTCTATTATTGAACATATTACATTTGTGTTCCAACTACATAAGATCTGTTTCCATCTTAACTACCTTCGAATGGAAGATTTATATTTTCTCTCTCTAAAACTTTCATAACTCTTTAAGATCTTTGATGTTTATTTCTTATTTAATGATGTGTTCAATGTTAGTATGTTATTTCTCCTTCTAATGTTCATTGTATATTTCTTCAGATCTACGTTAATTCCTCTTTTTTTTATTTTTTTTTTGCAGATCAGAATCATCTGTCCGTACAGTTCTTGATCTTTGTGATTATCCACACTTATTCCTTTAACAGAATATAAAGTACAGTTACTTTACGATAAATTACCAAACTTTCTGATACAATTTGCATACATTTCACATAAGATGATGTGTTAATGAACAAAGGTGCGTAAAGTATGAAAAATTATCCAACATTACACGTCCTTTTTTTACCAGAACAGTGGTCATGACAAGCATATAAAACTTCTCTTAACCTAATAAACAATTGTACTTTTCCATACATTATACATAACTTATTGATCTGTACCTGTTATTTATGATCCATCTCATTTGTTTTTTATTAAATGTTTCATTATTAATGTATGTAAATTTGATTATAAATTTTTTTAACTAATATATATGTTTTTTTTCTTGTAGTAAACCAGCACTGATGGAATTTCTTACAGAATCATCACATAAACTATAGAAGTCTAAATTACGATGAAGAAGATTGTTTCTATGATCCTGTTTGGACAACGGAGGCTTACGTGAAGACTTACAAGAAACATATAAACCTTGCCCCTAACTTCGATCAACCATGTACATTTAATGAAGAGTAAAAAACACTACCATGTTTGATTCGCCGTAAACCTGGAAGACCAAAGACAGTAAGGATCGAGAGCTCGGGCAACATTCTGACGGAGTTTGTTTTTAAGTTACCTAGACTACTATGTTCTTTTCATTTACAATAAAACACAGATTATTGTTCAATAAAATTTCATTTCAGTCGTACAAAGGTTGTGTTATTTACTATACAGTATACATAATTTATGATAAATCACATACTTTATAACAAAAAACATGATTTCAGATTTACATTTCCTAACAAGTTACTATAATTTATGGTACATAATGGACATGTACGCGTAAAAAACAAGTAATTTATGTCAGAAAATAATCTAAGTATTCAATGGTACATAATGGATGACACACACACATATGATAAATTACGTTGTATACATGACAAATGATGGTTTCCTCGTCATAAATAACACATAATTTACGAACTTGTTTCATAATTTGTATTCGATGTGTGTTTATGTATGAGTAAAAAACGAAAGTTAAGTGAGAGAAAGTTGATATATATGTTTTGAATATTAACCCCCAAATCACGCTAATTGATCTCAGAAAATATACTCATTCCAAATCTGAAAATTAAGTGAGAGAAAGTGATATATAGATTTGGTTTCCAAATCGGAAAGGACGAGAGAGAAAATCTATTTTGGAACATATCCGTTTTCCAAATCTGTTTTGAAAAATCTGTTTTGGAAAATATCCTTGATCCGTTACTTCCTATTAAATCTTTTCAGTTTATAACCTAAATATCTCCCCCAAATCACGCCCCCTGGTTTGGAAAATTTTCCGGATTCATTCCGAAATTTAAAAACCCCGGATTTTTTAGACGAGAGACATGGAAGGTATTTATCAATAAAGTATGAGTTATTTATGCCCTGAACAGGTTCTTCAATGGAAAAAGATGAATGGAGAAGATGAAAGGATGCAAACTTTCTGGGTTAGACGATCTCTTTAGGGTTTTTCAACGAGATCTTCGGACGATTTTGGTTGAAAACCCAAATCGAGTAGGTTTAGAGAGAGAAAGTGTCTTTATGAAGTGTGACATCCACTTTCTGTTTCGGCTTCTATAGATTCTCCACAAATCACGCCCACGGGTTTTGGGAAAGTTTCCTAAAACCCTCGGAAATTCAAATATCCCGGGGTTTTTTGATTTGGGATACATTGGGTAATACCAAATAAATTATCCATACTTTATGCCCTTCTTGTAAAAGGACCAAAAATCCATAATCTAAGAAGAGTGGTCTATAAACCTATTATCAAATTGATTTTGGTCTATATACCCATGGACTCTAAAATTAAATAGTATTTGTTTATGTGAGCTTCTCGAGTTCTAAGTTTTAGGTATAGATCTCAAGTTTGTTGAGTTTTCCGGTGCGTCACCTAGAGGCGATATGTTAAGGTAGATGTGTTCCTAGTGCTAGTGGCGGCCAAGGCTCAAAGTTGTTCGCACAACTTCAGTAATTCTACAATCCCCCAATAATAATGCTATTTTGGTCGAGTTGAAGACTAATAACATGCCAAAAATGGAAAAACTCAAGTCGTAGCTAACACCATCTCGAATGCAAGATCTGAAAACTCTAAGTGACACCTAATATTTTTAGAGGTTTTTAGAAATAATTCTCTCAAATGAAAAATATGGTTTTCAAACACCTTAAGGATCTGTTTGATACATAGGAAAAACCATATTAGAAACAGATTTTTATATGAAAAATAATTTTCGACCGTTTGGTTCAACTGAAATTGTTTGAAAATCTATTCTCCATAGGAAAAAAAAAATGGAGAAAAGTGTGCAAAATTTTACTACTTTCTACATAGTAAAATCGTTTTCTTATCCTCTCCAATGTCCTGGCTCTCTCCTACACACTCCATAACTCTCTTTCACTCTGTCGGTCTCTCTCGCACTCTCTCTCAACTGTTGTTGCGCCTTTTTACCCAACTATCCCAATCAACTGATCGCCTATAGGGATCAAGAATCATCTTAAGATTTAAGTATTTGATTTTACCAATTTTTTCAAGTTGCTTTGGATACACCTTCTTCTTGCATCAAAAAAGATATCGAAATTCTCAAATGTCCAATACATGATCGAAATGCCATCATCGTTTTCCACCCGAGAGTCAAAATTCAACAATCTTATCGTCTCGTCCGTCATCATCATAACAGTCATCAACTTCATATAAATAGGGAGTTCACTAACTAAATGAAATCCTAAAAAATCACCCAGAGATTTTCTCTATCTCGCACATCTCTATCCTCACTGATGGAACCTTAAAAATTTGTCATGATTTTCTCCAAGTCTATGTATCTCCTTGTGACTCACAAATATCCATTACCCTAAAACACCAATTCTATTTGGAAGGCATTCCCATTTTGAGTCGGGGATGATGAGATTTAGGGAAGATAAAAAATAGAAGAAGACACGAAGACGGAATTCTGAAGGGACCGTAAACCCATCTGAATGGACCAAAACACATTTCTGAAGGGACCAAAACACATTTCATACCGTAAACTCCTCCCTGATTTCGGAGGGGACATTTAAAAAGTCCAATATGTACATTACTTTCTAAACTCTTTTCTAATTTTCATGATTCCTGTCAAACACTTTAATCGTAGTTTAGATGTAAAGATTTTGACTTTTTTTTTCTCCCCCCTCATCAAACGAAATTCTGAAGACATCCTTTCATTTCCCACTCCTTATCAAACACTCTAAATGTGATTTCACTTAATACGCTAGCTTGCTTCCCTATTGATCATGCTGAAAACATTTTCATTTTAAAGACATTCCTCCAAAGGGTTATTGACACTTCTGTCGTAAACTCAACTTTTGTGCGAAGTATTTATTTTTTATTTGAAAGTGATTTACAAAGTCATTTCAATGGCACAGATACATCAAAGATGTGATACACAAGATAACAACTTTATTGAAACAAAGATGCTTAAAGCGCAACTAAACTATTGGCCTAAAGCCAAACCAACTTCCGTATGTATACTTTTTTAATAACCCGAGTACAAAATAACTATGAGTTCCACTAATTTTAAGAATTGAATCACCTTTAGAATTTTGGAGTTTATGTCAACACTATCTATCTGCCGCCAGTTGGACTAAAAGTGTTGACAAGTGGAGTATAAACTAAAATTAATCGGCGAGGAATTGAAAGGGGAAAGGAGCTGAGTAGGACATTAAGTGCGTCTACTTTCTTGGCAATGGGAGTGAGTAAAAGATAGCAAAGCCACAAAAATTTGTGGCTAAGAATTCTCGTATTGATGACGTGGCGTCCACCACCCCCCTCATCAAAACATTGAACCCCAAAAAGAAAATCAAAACCAACCTCCAAACCACAACACACAAAACTTCTTCAATCTCAACACTCAACTCAATCCCCACAGAAAATCTAGACTGCATCCAATCCAACTCCAATTTTAGAGAGAGAAAGTAAAGAGAGAGAGAGAGAGCCAATAATGTCGGAAACAAAAGATCCGGCGATTAAGTTATTTGGGAAAACGATTCAACTTCCTTTGTGCGAGAAGAATCCAGTACTTCTATCCAATAACGAAGGCGAAACTGGAATTCTTACTATTAATCAACATTCAGATCTTTCTTCAGCAAATTTGAAAGATAAGAAATTAAATAGTAACCATGGCGAAGAACAAACATATGATAAGGTATATAGAGAGGAGAGAGTGTGTGTGTGTGTGTGTGTGAAAAAAAAAAAACAGAGTTTCTTTGTGTCTGGCATATATCTATCTATTAGAGCCACGATTATAAATTTTAAGAACAACCCATATTTTGATTAACTTAAAAAAGTTGTGGGTCGATCTTAGAAATGAAAAAT
The DNA here is from genome assembly GCF_041429995.1 of Eschscholzia californica. Taxonomy (NCBI): domain Eukaryota; kingdom Viridiplantae; phylum Streptophyta; class Magnoliopsida; order Ranunculales; family Papaveraceae; genus Eschscholzia; species Eschscholzia californica. The sequence goes on from NW_028238198.1 coordinate 32,351,324, forward strand.
CTTTCCTTGATTTGTTTTCTGATGAACTATTCTTTTCGTCCTGTTCTTAACTAGCTCTCTGTTTTTCCTTTTTGTTCTTTTTTTTAGTCTCTGTTACAGGTTTAGGTCAAGAAGTTTTCATGGAAGTTTTTTAGTAACTTTTTATGACAGAAGTTGCAGTCTTTTTCTTTAATTTTAGTACTTCAAGCAAAGTTGTACTCACTTGGGTTTGATTTCTTTTTCTTATACTCCTTTAAAAGCTGTGTGAGATCTAAACAACTCCACTTCCTTTTTTGCCTAAAAAAGTTTCATTTCCAGTTTTGAACCTTTTAATTCACTGTCATAGAATTTACAATCTGACAGTGACTTTTACTATGAAGATTTTCACTTGTATTATCAACAAAATGATAGTAATTTTCGACGATTTCAAGTCCGATTGATTTTTAGTACTTTAAGGAAGAATTAAGTTTTTAACTTAGATATCTGCATGGGTTTAGTTTCATTTTTCATGTTTTAATCTAAGTTTTTCTTAACATAATTTCAGGATTCGTATGAAACCAAAGAGAACAATGGAGGATTAGAATCACCTCCGATTCTTGAAGAACTAACAATTACGACTACAATATCCTCGGGGGTTACTGACAATCCTAAATCATCATCCATTGAGAAAGAAGCTGTCGATAAAAGGTCTTCGAGAAAAGAAGAAGGGAGTGAAACAGATCTCTCGCAAGAGAAGACTCTGAAAAAACCCGACAAAATACTTCCGTGCCCTCGTTGTAACAGCATGGACACAAAATTTTGTTACTACAACAATTACAATGTTAACCAGCCTAGACATTTCTGCAAGAACTGTCAAAGATATTGGACAGCCGGTGGAACAATGAGAAATGTTCCGGTTGGAGCTGGGCGAAGGAAAAACAAAAATTCGACTTCACTTTATCGACAATTATCCGTTTCTGAAGCTCTTCAAACAACTAAAGCCCATATTGTTGATGGTATCCAACATCCATCGTTCAAACGAAATGGCACTGTTCTTACTTTTGGATCAGATAGTCCATTATGTGATTCAATGGCTTCAGTTTTAAGCCTTACTGATCAAACAATGAGAAACTGCACAAGAAATGGACTTCATAGAACAGAAGAACATAAAGTTATAGATTCTAATGGAGGTTTGTTGTTAAACGAAGACGAGAACTCAAGTAGATGTTCTACTACCGAAGGAAGTAGAGTTGGGATACAAGATTCGGCGATTCCGTGTCATGGGTTTACTCCACAAATGCAATGTTTTCCCGGGCCTCCGTGGGCTTATCATCCATGGAACTCGACAGTTTCTCCACCTGGTTTTTGTGCTTCTACCTTTCCTATACCGATTTATCCGAGCAATCCTTATTGGGCTTGTCCTGTTCCAGGAAGTTGGACCGTTCCATGGCTACCTCCATTATCCTCTTCACCAAATTCTTGTCCTCCAACACCTAGTCCCTTTTCACCAACACTCGGGAAACACTCGAGAGAAGGTGACATGCTTCGACCAAATCCTCCAGCAAAAGAAGATCATAAAATTTCAGAGGAAAATTCGGAGCATTGCCTTTGGATTCCAAAGACACTGAGGATTGATGATCCGGGTGAAGCTGCCAGAAGCTCAATATGGGAAACACTCGGGATTAAGAACAACCCTGATGAATCACTCAGTGGGGGACGTCTCTTTAAGGCTTTCCAATCGAAAGTTGATGAAAAGAAACACAAAATTGAAGCTTCACCCGCGTTCCAAGCGAACCCTGCAGCTTTGTCTCGGTCACTCAACTTCCAAGAGAGCTCACAATTGAGTTGTTGAAGAATCTCGTTGATATCGTTTTATAGGGCAGTGGGAAGCTTCCCGTCTCGGTGGATCGCCTACAATATTGGAATCAAATCAAGTAACCCAGTCAAGAAAAAGATATCAGAGTAGAATGAGCTTCAAGTACTCTATTTAGATTAGCTCAAATTAGATGTTTCTTTCTTGTTATTCTCCTTAAAGATTAGATGGTTTGCTCAAGTTAAATTCTTGTACATATCAATATATGAATCAAGTGAGGCTTCAGCTAGGAAGAATGAAAGATTTGTAGATGTACTAAAAATAAATTTGTCAATCAAATCAATAAGTTCTTTCTTCATCTACTTGGAGAATTTCGATTCGGAGTCGTTATACTAGCCAAAGGGCGATAATTCTGTCTGCATAGAGACGATAAAACGGAAAAGAGAGAAAAATAACTAAAGAAAATACATATCAGAAATTAGATTTTGCCCCCAATCTTGTCTGAGAGTTTGGGAAGATCCAAGAATGCTTTTCTTTGGTTTTAAACTTTTAATGGGGACAAGGTACTAAAAATCAATATTTACAGCTTTGATTGAAACAACCTAAAAAGACATAAATGTGGATATAAACATGAAATATTTCAATCATAAAACAGAAAAAAAAAATCTTGCAGATAAACTTCAATTCTACCATAAAAAGCCAAAGAATTTTAAATTTTCTTGTCTCCATGGTCCCAAACTCAAAAAGCTGTTATCAAATGTTGAAAAGCTGTGAATAAAGTTCTCTTCTTCTTCTTTTCTTGGGTTCCTTTTTTTGTTCTCTCTTTAGTCCTTTACTTTTTTGATCATTTAATACTTGCTACATGTATTTGATTAGTCTGTGGCCATGCTACTATATTCTTGTTCACAATCTTTTTATCGGGACAAGACTATTCATACACGCCCCTTCACTTGTAGTGTTCTTGAAACTAAAATTGTGTTCTTTTATGGGCGAAGTGGACCACATGCCACTGTTAGGCTTATTAGTGTCGGCCTAGTTTTGATACCATTATTGATTGGTTTTGTACTTTTCCTTTCTTAGGAGTTTTAGGCCTCTCTCATCGGAAGTTAGTTCAAATCCTGTGGTTTCTCTTACGCATGTACACTAACCACTTGCCACAAAATCAACAAGATATAATTTTTTTCTTTGCTCAACTAAATTGAAAGACTTTGATAAGCTTAGACTATAATACCATATTAAATTGTGGACATTCAGCTCAAAATCAGTAATCTATAAGTCAAAAGGTCTTAAATATTATATGTTTTATGTTGTGAAATTTTTCTTTGTCTATATGCGACTACTCTCACAATATTGACCTATGAAAGTAAAAAAGTAAAGTTAGGAGAAACTCAACTCGATTCAACAATATATATAGAAACAGAGTTAACAATATCCGGTTCAATTTTAATCTCAAATTGACAACCCAAAGGGATAACATTAGTAATCAAAGCACTCACATTTCTTTCTTTTTCTTGAAAGTGACATATGGTTTATCTAACACTTAATAAAAATTATGAAATTACAACAATTTTGTGAAGTGGATCATTTGATTGGTCGAATCTGAATAAAACATTCAGATATTTTATGCCATTATGGACAATGGATATCCACAAATTTTGTAACCAGTTGTGTTATTGGGACCCAATGCATGTGATTTTGTGAAACCTTTTTCATGTCTTGTTTTGGTTTACTTGTTCTTTCCTTTTATTTCCTTCTTTCTTTCATTTCTTCTACTTTCTGTTATGGGTTAATGCCAATTAAGATCCTAATTTGTGACCAACGGGAAAGTATACCTTCATATTTGTCTAACTATTTAGGGTAACTATTTAGGGAGAGACTGTTGAGGGTTGTCAGCAATGGTCGTTGCCACTGGAAAAATAACGGAGCCAAACTGTTGAGTTGATCACAAGTACATGTCTAAATTGAAATTAATACATTTGATATCCCTAATTTTTAGGTTTGATAAACTTCGGTCACATCACTTGAATCAGGAAACCATTAATGTTGTGTTTGGGCAGCAAGAGTTTGGATAATAATAGATGACTGGTAGAATTTAGATCGTCAGATATATTAAGAGATAACTGTATAAATGTAAACCGTTGGATTTGGACTAAACATCAATGGTTGCAAAGAATACTCTTGATGATAAAACTTGAATATTTTTGCATGATTTAGACACTCATAAGTACAAAGATTTTGAATATGTGGTGGTAATTGTTAAGTAATTAAAACTAGACTGTCCTCATTAGCAATATCTCTTTATTGTGTCTTTGTACTTAGATGTCCTTAGATACTTCCTTATTAAGTAAATGATAGTAGTTCAAAGTCATTTTAACTTGTAAGGAAAAAAAGTATAAGGCCTATAAGCTGTAATGATCAGTTGGTCCACGGAAAAGGGGCAACTGAAAATGGATTTTGTCCACACAAAAGAAGAAAAGGTTGTAATTTGCCCCTTTATAAACCAGTTGGGCCAGTTGACACATTCGGACCGGGTTGGGCAAATTTTGGACCACCCTTTACCAAGTTATGAACATTTAAACCGGGTCACAGGTTTATTAATAGTATATGTACTCGTTATGACAGAAAAACTATTTTTTATTTATTTTATTCCCTCAGTGCTGATTGGTAATTGAGTTTAGCCCCTTAAATAATTGGTAATCGAACTTATCCTTCCTCGACGTACTACTTTTGTTAGGAAAACTAAGATAATATTTGACATGTGGAAAAATAATATGAACACCAAAAGAAAAGCGATTGGATAATGTGAGTTTAGTAATTGTAATATCTTAGTTCAATATTGGGTTTAGTAAAAAATGTGGTTTGTAACAGACTTACTTTTTCGTATATTATTTAATTTATAATTTCAGTTCTTTTACACCTACCATGGCCCTAGTATGTTCTAAAAAATAACAAGTCTAAGGAGGTAAGCTCAATTACTAATAATTGAGGAAAGTAAATTCAATTACTAATTAGTGTTGAGGGGGTAAAGTCGACACATAGACGAGAGGTTTAACTATTTTTGTATAGGTCTGAGGCCCAAACTCTTTCTTAAACCCATAAATGGGGATGAGATTCTCTTTCTATGAAAATAGACGATATGTGCACAAACTGAACATGACGTTTTTGACCTTCCACTTTTTCTACATGAAGCACGATAAAAATGTTGTACTGAGAAATAACGTATTGCAAACAAAATATTTTAGTATTATAGTTCATAATGTATGAAAAATACGAGAATTTTTTAGAGAGATATACAATTTTAAAAACGAATATGATCGTTTCTATCGAGAGATACACAAATTTTATTGTAATTATATATGAAAAGAGCCTTTAAAAGATGGGCTATGTAATATTATAAATTTAGAAACGAAATCGTCAAACGAAAAACAGAATTTGTTGCATGCAACTATTATTGTTTTAGAGAGAGAAACCACTAATGAAGTTTAATCAGATGATGATATGCTCGATTTTTTCTTGATTCAACCTCTCTCTTACTATAAATGATGTTAGCGATGAACTAATGATAAAATTTACTTCTAACGGGTAGTTGAAGCATTGCAACAAGAAATAGTTTCGTAAGAAAAATGATTTTGTATTCGAGTTAAAGAACAACATGCGATTTTCTCATACAACATTATGAACTTCATAATACATCATGAGTGCTCGTAACAAAAAAGGACTGAAATAAGACAACTCATACATATTGCGAGAGTAGTCTCACATGGGAGAAGGGCTATCTAGCAAGTAGCAACAAAGAATATAATGTCTAGGTCCTCTCCACTCATTGCCAATTGATTTTGAGTTGGATGACCACAAACTTAACATGGTATCAGAGCTAGAGACACGCGTGATAAGCTTAAAAATCACACATGCTTCAGGTCACGCGAAAAAAAAAACACGTGTTAAGCTAACCACGCCACACGTGAGGGGCGTGTGAGAATAGTCCCACTTAATAGAAGGATTATCTAACAACCAATAATATAATGTCTAAGTCCTCTCCACTCATTGCCAATTGATTTTGAGCCAGATGACCACAAACTTAACATTACATTATGAAATTTTTGCGATGTTTCACAAAATAGAAGTTAGGTTTTGGTCGTTCAGTCAATTACTATTTTACCTCCAATGATTTTACTTACAATAAAAATTAGCCAAAAAACAAATTTGGATCAATTGCCTATTCTTGGTCAAGCCAAAATTTATTGTCCATTTCTTAACATAAAATGGATATTAGAACAATTTTTTTTTTTTTTGTTTTATTTGATCTATTTAGTCTTTTCTTTTAATTTCTTTTCTCTTGTTCTTTATTATTTGTGTTCAGTGTTCATTGAGATCTCCCTAGCTGAAGTTAACCTCCACTGAAAATTATCTTATCTCAAGTTTGACTTTTTTTTGTTTCCATTTTGATTAGAGGTACTCTCCTTTGGGCAGAGGTCTCAACTTACCTGCAAATCAGTAATAAATCATATGTGAAAAGAACCCTAACCAACAGATACCAAAGTATTGAAACCTATGCAATAGAAAGAAGCCTAATTGGTACAAGAGTCTTCCATATGAACATTCTAATCTAAGAGCAAGTCCAACCTCAACCTGTCTTAGGCTCTAAAAAATATTTTTTCCATCAAAATTTTCAGCCTCAGCTCTGTCCCAAAAATTCAACTCCAACCTCAGCCTCTCTTTGGGCCTTAAATATGTGTTTGTGGGAAACGCGTGTGTGGACTTTTCGTAGGTGTGCGAAAATGTGTGTGATTTTGTGTATGTACGAAACACTTATTTGAACTATTTTCAAAATAATATTTTTTTCTAAAGTTTGAAACTTATTCGGGAAGCGACACGTTGGTTGGATGTATTTTAATTATTAATGTGTTAGTTTTTGTTAGATATAAAAAAAAAACTAATCGAAGTTTTAAAAGAAAAAGAATTAAATTAATTTCTTAAAAATAAAAATTTAAGAAGATCCTATCAATTGGATTTTATCCAACTGCTAGGGAAAGCCCCAACATGACGAAACGGTCTGTTGGGGCTTTCAGCCGAACCTTAATTAAGGGACGGCTGGTGTTGGACCTGGGGGGAGGGGCTCCAGCCCCAAGTTGGACTCGCTCTAAAAACCCAAGACTCGAACTCTGCTGTGTGGTTGCTAGACGGACATTTATCCGACTGAAGTGGAGTTATATATATATATAAAATAAGGTGGAAATTTGTTTTCTGGATACGAAAAGAAAATAATGAATTCTCACAGCCCAACTCAATGTCCTTCACAAACTTATGGACAAAAATAATTTGTTATAAGTAAATGTCTTGTGAGATATAATGTTAATGAAGAAGACTTTTACCTACCCACTTTGAGAACATTTCAATTGAAGAACAATTAAAAGATAATGTACTTTTTTTCAAAAAGTAATAAAGAAAAAGAAAAAATTTAAAGATAATGGGAACAAGTCAACAACATTCCTAACTTTTTTGTTAGTGGTTTAAGTATAGTAAGCCACATAAAAAAGTTCAAAAAAGAAAGTTCAAAATTTATTAGCACTTTTGTGGATTAAAAGTTAGAGAGGGACCCCTTTTTCTCCATTTTCTATGTTTTGGAGCTAGAGATGTTAAATTGAAGGGCACAAGAAAAAACTATTATCTTAAAAGGTTTGTAGCTTAAGATAATCAAGATTTTTCTATTTGGAAGTTAAGAAAATCTAAATTTCGGGCGAAAAAAATAACTTCATGACATTACGTTTGGAAGAGAGCCTTCTCTATATATATATATTGGAAAAGTCAATGAATATGTTAAAGAATGGGAAAGAAATAAAATGGGCCTCCGGACCCCATAGAAGGAGATAGCTGCAGACAGGAAGGAAAAAGGAAAAGAAACGGCATAGGCGCAACACTAAGCTCCACAAAGAAGAAAAAAATGGATCAATCATAGACCCATAAAGCGTCTGAAATCCATCATTCATTCATACAGTGGTTCGCCTCGCTGCATTTGCTATCAATTCAAGATATTCGCTTCATAGGTAAATAAACCCAATTCGGTTCATAAATATATGAAAAATCTAATCCAAAATTGCTGAAGTGGACTGCCTGAAAATCTCCCTTCTTGATCATTGAATAAGACAACAACAGAGTTTCTGTTCATAGTGAATATTGTCGTCGAGGATGAGAATTCAAGAAGAGCCACACATACACGTAATAATATGAAGGTACATGAAACCCGATTGTATGACATCTAGTCTGTATTAGGTTGATTTTCCTATACGAAAGGGTGCATTTTTTTATGGGTGACAGAATCTAGGTTAGACATCTAAGCCAGAAACAGGCACTTGGGGTGAAACTAGCAGTAAGTGCTTCTTCTACACCATAGTGGAAGTGTGTTTGCAAGGGTTTGAACTGCTGACCTCCTTTAAGTCTTAAGATAGCAAATGCCTCAAGCTAAGTTAGCTCCATAACATTCCTACTTGGGCATTCTGTAGGCAGACCTAATGGGCTCAAAAGACGGTCTGAGGTGCCTATAGTCAAATAGCGAGTGCCTATAAAATTTCCTGCTAATTTGATACCTATGTGCACCTACCTGATAAGTTTGATTAGTAGCATGGTCTCAAACTTCTATTCTCACGTTTTAACTTTTTCTTAGGCCACCGCTTTGGGGAAAGCAAAAAAAATTTCCGAGGAACGCGGTGGGAAACAAAAAAATACGATCCAAACGCACCTTATCTCTCAACTCTCTCTTCTCCGGCCAACTTTCGGCCGACGGTCTCTCTCCTCTCTCTCTCTCCTCTCTTTCTTCTCTCTCCCTTCTCTGCATCTCTCTTCTCCCTCTCTCTCTAAGTTCCGGCGAAGGGAATGGTCCCTTCGCCGGAACCCTTCGTCTAGAAAACGAGACGAAGGAAGAACTCCTTCGTCTGGTTTTCCAGACGAGGGTTTCGACGAAAGGGACTCCCCTTCGTCGGATATTTGAGAAAAAAAAGAGAGGAAAGAGAGAGAAAAGAGAGAGAAGATAAAAGAGAGGGAGATGGATGGTCGGAGTTGTTGTCGCCGGAAATAATGGTCGTCGGAGTTGATGTTGGTAAGAAGGAAGATGGTGGAAGAAGACATAAGAAGTGGGTAGTGTTTGGAGGAAACAGAAAAAAATTGTTTCCACCCAAAACTTGTTGCTCCGGAAACTTTGCTTCTTTCCCCAAAACAGTGGCTTTTTTGTTATTTTGTTTCCTTTGGTATCTGTCTGACTAGCTGTGGTCCAAACCTTTATTTTTACCTTCCTACTCCTCTAAGAGATGCAATGGTTGGAATACTTTTTCCTTGATTTTGTGTTTGTTCGCAGAAAAAAATAAAAAAATAAGCAGTTACTTAAGAGTTATTTTTCGAATGCCCCTCTAGTTTATGACCAGCTATCCGTCTAGCCCCTAATTTATTAGAAATACCCATACGTCACTTTTTTGTTCTTTTCCATCCCACGCTCGTTATTGTTAGATTTTGTAATCTAAAATTACTCTTCCGCATTAGCATTACATGTTTGGCTGCTGGGAAGAACGGACTTGTGACGGAATAAAATAAATGGGACCATACAGGTGTTTTCAATAAATTAGGGGCCAAGAGGAGAGCTAGTCGTAAACTAAGAGACCATTTGGGGGAAAAATCCGTCTTATTATAATACTAGTGTTACAAACAAAATAGACTAATATATTACTTTTTTTTTTATGTCTAATGTGCCTTTGAACTAGTTCATTTTGTAGATCCATTCCTTATATTACATTTTTCTTCAACTAGTCTGAAACTAGTTTACCTATTGTTTATTTTTCGCGTAAACTTTCCTACCGGTCCAAAATTAAAAAAGAATAAACAATTCAACAACTATCTATTCAAAGTAAATTTTCACCAAAAAATCTATTCAAAGTAAATGTCATTTGACAAGAACTAATAACATACAGTCATTTTCATGAACCATGGATTGATGGAAGGGACAAAGAAAATATGGTGTAAATAAGGGTTAAATACCCAAAAGAGAGAAAAGACCTTTGAGAGTTGAAGCAACCAAAGACAAGCAAGACAAGCTTTACCCATTCTCAAGTCTTCCTTGTTACTAGTTTCAAAGAAACTTCCAAATCTATTTTCTATCTCTAAAATATAGCAAGCCAACCAGCTCTGTCTCTATCTCTCTCTCTCTCTTTCTCTCTCTATCCACCTCTTTTTTCTCTCTACCTATATGTCAAGCACTTCAAGAGAACTTTCCTCAGGACAACTAAAGAGGTATGAACATTTCTTGCTGTGATATTGTCTTCCACCACCTTCCTTTCCATATTAAATTGTTGCAGGAATTTCATGATTGTCTCCTAACCAACACTACCAAATCCTCTAATACATATATATATATAACACCATCTATGCTCTCTCAAATGGCACCCAAAAACTCCTGGCCTTCACTATTCCTCTAATCCTTATTATTCTTCAGTAACAATGGAGAAATCTTCATCACATTCACTCTCACTAATTTCACTTCTTGGGTTCTTTTTGTTTCATGGAATTATCTACTGGTTTATCCAAATTTCCTATACAAAGTTTGAAAAACTTCGCATAAATGCACAAAGGTTTCTGCAATATCAACTAAACTTCAATCTGAACAAGCCAAGAGCTCATCCTAGTAAAGAAATCCAGAATTCAGAGTTATATAATGAGATAGAGAGTGATGTAAAATTATTGAACAGAGATTTCGAGATAGTAGTGAAAAATTTAGGAATGTTTAGCAGTCAGTACTCTGTAGTTGATGGGAATGAGCTTAATGAAAGACTGGGTTCAGAGGATTTTACGAACTTGTTCGAAGAAGATGAACCAAGTTTAATGGAGGTGAAGGAAGCTTTTGATGTGTTTGATCAAAATAGAGATGGGTTTATATGTGCAAGAGAGTTGCAGAGTGTCTTATGTAATTTAGGGTTCAGGGAGAGATATGGTGTTATGGATTGTGAAAAGATGATAAAGGTTTTTTCTCAGAATGGAGATGGAAGGATAGGTTTTAGTGAGTTTGTAAAATTTATGGAGAAATGGTTTTGATGATTTAATTCTACTGTATAGTAAATACCTTAACAGAAATAACATAATCAGTATCAATTGAGAGAGTGAGAGAGACTTCTGTGACAATAAGAATTCATATCTAAATTGTGTTCTTACTTACTTTGGGTAATAGATAATAGGTTTTTACTATTCCTCAAAGAGAACAAAAATAAAAAGTATCGAGGTGACCGAATAAAATGGTAACGAATATCTATATGTGTTGTGTTTGCATGATAGGCTAAGTTCTAGGCATGATAAAATTCTGACTATCACTGTACCAAATACTTTTCTCTCTCTGACACCTCAACTCTGCGAATAAACCTTTCAACCATATCAGTTCCTTACTTTTTTGTCACTATGACATACTCTGCTTCAGTTGTTGACGATGTCACTAATTTCTGTAACCGTGATTTCCAACTCACTGCAATCGATCCCAAGGTACAAACATACCTAGTCGTACTTCGCCTTTTATCAAGGTCATCTGCGAAGTTTGCATCTAGATATCAGCTTAAAACACAATTTCCCTGTCCATAACAAAAAAGTACATCACTGGAGCCTTTCAAGTACCTGAGAATCAACTTCACCGCCTACCAGTGTTGATTACTAGGATTGCTAGAAAACCTGCTCACTACTCCCACTGCATGGGCAATATCAGATCTTGAGCACACCATAGCGGACATAACACTCACAATGGTTGATGCATGCGACACACCTGCCATAAATTCTTTTCTCCACATCTGACATAAGACAACTTTGAAAGCTTGAAGGAACGCCCATGTGGCATGCGACGTGTTTGGCAGCTTCCATATTAAACCTCTTCAAAACCCTTTAATCTATTCAACTTGACTGAGCATAACTGTACCCCTAGACTTATCCTTGCTCATTCTCATGTCAAGATTTTGTCGAACTTCACTGAGATATTTCATGGAAAATTCACCTGTCAATTGAGCCTTCAAGTTCTTGATTTCTTTTAGAGATGGTCCAACCACTAACACAACATCAAAGTATGCTAACAAAATGATGTAACTGCTAAGCCAAATATTTGTCAGCTTTTACTAGTCAAAAAGTCAACAGCGTGACCTAGATGACACGTGCAAAGCCTCAGACACACTCGAGCAAGCCCTCGTTAGAGGTATCAGAGAGTTAGACCTAGACAAGCTCTGCCACTTGAGCTCAACTCTAACCGGAGAGATTGTTATGAGATCGGCATGAGTCTCCTAGGCACATTGAACTCTGTTCCGGCCTAGAGGCAAACATAGAAGTGGATCTAAAATTGGCTCCGGTTTCAACGCAAGGAACTACAGGAGGCTTCACAATTGACACAACATTTACCTCAATCTCATTATGATTTAAAAGTCGAGATGATATGCCTCTAGAAAGAATTGTTAATAGGTGCAGCATTGACGAGTAAGTCTTCCATCTGAAACTGGAATCTGTATTTGCAGACCATTGGTTTGTAGATCAAGCAGTTAGAAGTGAATGAAGAAAGAATGCAGATAAATGGCCACCACCTTCAAAAATCCTTGAAGGGCAAGGTTTCTTCGATTAGTTTCCTCAACAATGGCATAAAACATAGGTTTCTAGGGTGGTGTTTTTCTTCTCGTTGGTTGAATCTGACTCGTCAAGATCTGAATAGTCGGACTCATATGAACCCAAAATCAACCCAAAACAGTCATTCAGACGAGTCAAACATTATGAATCAGAAAAAAGAACATTCTGAAATCTAGTTCAAGTCAATTCAGAACTCGCGTCAGATTTTTGATGAGTTTGAATACATTCAAATGCGTTAAAGTTACAGTATTCGTAGAGATACTTAAGACAATGACTAACATTATATTATAGTCACTTGAAAGCGGTACCGTATACATGGGGGTTTATGAGAGAGGAAGTCGAGAGAGAAACAACTTTAAGGTTGACACCTGAGAACCCAGCTTCAGAAATATACGTACCAGTATCTTTGGTTAGATGACATCCATCAGCAACTATCTGTTGTAATGGATCAGCAACATTTTGTATAAACCTGAGGGTTGTTCCATCTGCAGAAAACAGAAAAAATGAATTCCACTTGAATTCAACTAAAATTACATATTTACATGTTACAAGTTTAAATTGCTTCATCAATGAGTTAATATCGATAAGAATTACCTTGTGCTGCTACATGTTCTATGAATACGTATAAACCTCCAGGTTTCAGCACTCTCTTCACCTCTGATAAGTGATAACAATTAACAACGGTAAAATGGTCATTTAACAGCTTGAAGTTGGGATACAAGGCGTCGTAGGCAAAGATACGACATATATCCTTCTAATTAAAAACAACGGAGATAAATGTTTTAAGAACAAAACCTTTTAGGGTTCTTTTAGCATCTTTGACAGAACATAACACCAGTGTTCCAACTACTGCATCCATGGACGCATCACTAATTGGCAAAGCTTCCCCAACCTGCATAAGGTATTATACTTAACATTTACATAATCTTACGCCAGAGTATCCGATATCGAGGGCAATAAACTGGCGATATATTGTGCATTGCCTGCTGATAATACGCAATATATCTTGGATATATATTGCCTATTGATGATATGCAATATATCTTTGATACATCGTTTATCTCTTGGTGGAAGATATGTATCCTAAAACCCCAACGCTACTTAACTCCTTAGATCAAGACAAGAATTGAAGTGCATGAGCCAGTAAACTCCACATAAAGCCCACAACTTTACTTCAAGTTCCACCGAAGAACACGGGGGGAGGGCTGCTTCGGTCATGCACGAAACTCTAGCAAGAAGAAGAGCAGAGCTCAAAGCTAACAAGCAACCAAAGCCCAGGACTTGGGGAAACAAGTAGGTAAAGGAATTCTCAGACTCAGCACGGCCACGATCTGAAGATTTTAGGTTTGAAACTTTGAATCCTTTCCCTGCCTAATCACTTTAGATACACGGGAGTTGAATGCCATGGTCTAACTCATTCGTGTTAGTAATGTACTCCTATTCCAAAAAATGCCCAGTAATCTTTTGCCTTGCATGAAGTTAGGAAGACAACCCTACCAAGTAAGTTACACACGCCTAAGAGTCGGAATGAAAATCAGTGACATCGGAGTCCATCACTCCACTTCCAGCTTGATTATAAGACCCCACAATATGACAGGTTCCTAAGAAACATACCTTAGGAACTCAAAATACTAAATCGAAATTGACATGCCATTCAAATTTTTCTCAATTTCTTAACATAGAATTGGGGATTATCCACAAGAAAACGCATTTGAGCTGCAAACATACCGCTTGTTTAAAATAAAAATGAGTTAATGGTAAGCCAGCTTCAACAGCTGCTGCTTTAGCGTATTTCTCCATCTTTCTATTAGGATCGACACCAATAACACGTATACCAGCATCACCACCATAATATTTGAGATTAGGTCCAGTCCCAATTCCAAGCTCTAGTACTTCTTTACAATTTCCTCTCAAATTACTAAAGAGTTTATCTTTATAACCTGCAATCTGCAATCCATATTCTGTTTTCTTATAACCATAAACCCTAGAAAAACATAGTGATCATGTTTGTATTGTTCAATTCAGATCAAATTCAGGTAATAAAATTGAACTTTTCTAACCTCTTTTTCATAGGATAACATGCTATTCTCCATGGCAAATGCGAAAAATTCTTCATACCAATCTGGCCTTGGTGGGTGAACCCTATTCAGCATCTCCTGTTTACTATAACCATATGAATATAATATCTTCCAAAACAAATTTAGGGTTTTCTACTGATGGGTTCTCGGAGCTGGTTTACTGCAAATTAACTTCATTACCTGGAATTCTAGAACAGAGATTAAATACCCATTTCCAAGAATTTGTTTCAAGTTAAGTAGGGTGTTTTTTGAGTTGAGGGTACCTTTGAATCCGAGAGAAAATCCAGTGAATTTGAGGGGAGAATTGGAAGGAGAGATGTTGCTGATAATCCGATGAAATGTCTTCTTCCACATGAGCAGAAATTGTTGAATTCATTGGAGTTGTTCTTCTTCTTCAATTGTTTCGAGATAATGTGTTTTGGAGAAGATAGGGATTTTGATGTTAAAACAGCGTTCTGGTGAACTGAAATTGAATTAAGAAGAATCATTTAAACTGGTCAGGTTTTCTGGGTATAGATTATGGACTCTCTCTCTCACCATATAATGAGAGAGATTTGCCAACCAAAATCGGTTTTATTGATGTAACTAAGTTTTATAGGGGCCTTCCATTCTTGTTAAAAGGCTCCATTTGAATACGGTACAAATCTATCGAAATCACAAAGACAGGCTGCTAGAGTGGATTTTGGTGGACTCGTACAGAATTCACAAGGAGGTCCCCTTTTAACAAGAACGGGAGCCTATAGAACTTCCCTTGATCTAAATATTGGAGATATTTTCGTGGTGGGTCTTCGTAGTTAGTCTTTAGAACTAGGGTTGAGCAAAAATCAAATCGACCGTATCAAACCAAGTCGAACCGAACTGATTAGTTTTTGGGCTAACCGAGTCGAACAAACCGGTCAATGTTCGACTCAGTTCGACTGGAAAACCGAGCAACCCAAACCGGTTTGGTTTGGCTTTGGCTTTGGTTTATAGAGACCACCCTAGCCGAACCAACCAAATCCTGAGGGTTTTATCATAATAAAATATTATATATAGAGGGTATAGAGTGAGAGACACTAAACTTTGGTATTAAGTTCTGGGTTATCTTTGTTATCCTAAATTAATAATAATTAATCAAGAATAAGTAAGTTAATCCTTATGCAATGAATTTAATAACATTACTTTAGCATTTTCTCCAAATTTTAAACCGATCAACTGAATGCAACCGAGTCGAGCCGAACCAAACCGGGGCGAACCACGTCGGCTGGCCGAATGTTCGATTTTGGCTTTGGTCGACGATTTAGTCAAACCGCCACTTATTGATTCGACAAAATCAGTGTTATGGATCATATAGCTAGTCAATGACCTAAACTAAACAAAAAAGGGTTAATTCCGTTTTAGCCTCCAATTTGTGACCAACTCACTATTTTAGCCCCCATAAGTGTCTGACAGTTCGATTTGGCCCCCAAAAGTAAAAAAGATTTCAACTTCTTCGGGAAACACCCTTGGGGGCCAAAATGAAATTAATTATAAATTTTTTTGTAAAAACACAAGGCCACCTCACCTCCTCTTATTTCCCCCACTTCATCAATTCATAACATCTCACATTCATGTCATATGTCCATCTCATCATCTTCTCCAATGAAAGTCGTCGACCGACGAATTTTTCGACGATCTTCAAACATAAAAAAAAAAAAACTTCTTTCTCTTCTTCTTCTTCTTCTTCTTCTTCTTCTTCTTCTCCTTTCTCTCTCTTCCTCTTCATCTTCTTCTTCCTCCCACTTCTATTTCTTTTCTCTCTCTTCCTCTTATTCTTCCTCTCACTTCTCTTTCTTTACTCTATCTGTTTACCACTCTCCCTCTCTCTACTTATTGTCCGATGAAGGAAAGGATCCCCTCCGCCGGACTTCTGGTTTCCAGGCCTTCTTTTGGATCTGGAGTTCCAGATCTAGACGAATCTAAACTCCAGACAAAAGTATAGGTCTGTATACCTTCGCCTAGAGTTCCAGATCCAGACGAAGGTCTGAAAATCAGACCCGGCAAAGAGGAGGATCCCCTTCGCCGGATAGTAGGTAGAGAGAGAGTGTGGTAAAGAGAGAGAGTAAAGAAAGAGAAGTGAGTGGAAGAAGAAAAAGAGGAAGAGATAGAAATGAAGAAGAAGAGAGAGAAAAGAATTTTTTTTTTTTTTTTTAGGTTAAAGGTGACCGACCTAAATTTTTTATTCTGGTCGGCGACCATTCACCGGAGAAGATTGGTGAGGTGGAGAGGAGGTGGTGTGATGGAGGAGAGATAAGGTGAAGTGGAGGAGAAAGAAAGAGGTGATGTGGCTTTTATGCCTTTAACCCTTTTTAAGAAATAATTTCATTTTGACCCCCGAGGATAATTTCACAGAATTAACCCAAATGAAATAACTCAAAATATTTCTCTTCTAGTAAGATAAAAGCCTATCAAACATAGGGTAAAAATAATATCTGCAATATAGGGGTCAAAATCAACTAATTATCAGAAGTAATTAGTTTACATATGATAAGGCTTTGAATCTAGAGTAACTATTCTTAATTAAGAAAACAATGTGTTTAATTAGCGACAACTTTTGCTTATAAGTGACACTTTTATAGGGTGAGCTAATAATCTTTTTGTTTGGAGGTACAAAAAAGTTCAGAGTGATCAAAGAACTCAGTTTCTTCCTTGATGGTTTTTAAAAGAAATACAAGACTCTATTTATAGATTTTGAATACTACTAGATTCTAATTTACTAGTTGTTAATATCTAATAGTTTTTTAAAAGAAATACAAGACTCTATTTATAGATTTTGAATACTACTAGATTCTAATTTACTAGTTGTTAATATCTAATAGTTTCTAATATCTCATAGTTTCTAACATCTAATATTTTCTAATATCTCAATATAGGAAATATGTTACATGGAATATTTCAAAATAGGAAAGAATCTCAACACTCACCCTCAAGTTGGTGCATGGATATTGATGATGCATAAAATGTTCAGAGTCAAGATCAGACCTGAAGTCCACCGGGTCAACCCGGCTTAAGGCAGCAGGACCGCTGAATCCTTTAAGATCCATTGAATCCTCCCCTAACTGAGAGATCGGCTAGAGGAACCAGCCTTGTTTTGCCCCCAGCACAGACAGATCAGCCCTGGAATCTCTAAAGGAATGAGGGGGGGGGGGTCTTTGTAAGCTAAGCCTCTGTCCCACGCCCTAAACTGGGGAGGCAGGAAAGTGTTGCAGGCTTACCGACTCAATCCCGAAATCTCCCTATAAGATCTTAGTCGGTTACAGATCTGGAAGTGTTTAAGCAAGCTTGTGCTTCAAAAGTCGTAAGGGAGGAAATATCTCCTTAAAGATCTTTCACCTTGGTAGGATATCTACGAAATATCCTTGAACTTAGGATATTTCTATTTATCCTAGAAGCCAAGATTACTACAAAGGGAAACCCTAATTTGGCATACAAAATGGCCTCTTATCACCTTCTTCAAGGTAAGCGAAACAAGTCTAGCAGACTCCACACCCAAAAGGACCGATCAATACTCATTCTTTTACTGCAAAGAGCAATCTGACTGTCTTGAGCGTCGGAGTCTTTTTCTTTCTTTTTGCATGTTTTCTCCCCAGGTTTCTAAGAGAAGGAGCGGGAATCAAAGGAATATCGACCATCTAGACGGAGTATTCGATCATAACGAAGGTTGTCATGCATCAACTCCCTTTTCATGCTGATATAACGGAAAACCATTTTTTGACATAAGCATTTGGCGCTAGAAGA
Source organism: Eschscholzia californica (assembly GCF_041429995.1). Taxonomy (NCBI): domain Eukaryota; kingdom Viridiplantae; phylum Streptophyta; class Magnoliopsida; order Ranunculales; family Papaveraceae; genus Eschscholzia; species Eschscholzia californica. Next base: position 32,369,552 of record NW_028238198.1, read on the forward strand.
AGGGCATATCTCCAGCAAAATCTTTATCGATTCAGCTTCTTGAATCACATTCGATTCAACTTCTTGAATCAAGTTCATCAATTTCGTTCACGAAATCAACTACGTCAAAGAAATCGAAAATTTCAGGAGCTCTCAAGGTTTCTTGAGTAGTTTGAAGAAGATGATGGGAGTCGTTAAAGGCACCTGGTATTCTATGAAAGGGAAAACGTCAACAACAACTATTGGGGAACTAATTTTTGCTAAAAGGCAACTCTGACGAAGGGGGAACAACTATACCGCCACCGTTTCTTCGACAATCGCAAAGGTCTCTCGATCTGACGGAAAGGGAAGTTATCTTACTATCATTACGATTTATTTTATTATTTCTTAGAATTCTGTGACGACGAACTAAACATGGGTCAATCTCGACCAAAACTCGTAACTTTTACGAACAAATCTTATAATCCTCATTAGGATCAAAGAATCGTACCTAGAGTCGCTAAAAAAGATTACTCGAGGTACTGTAAAATTTGTCATTGATAAAGGTTATGATGACGAGGTTATGGTGACCGAGCTAACAACTCGGCTTGGGTTGAAAACTGAGGGGTAAGGCATCGGTAACATAGGCACCCTACTGACTGTTTTATATATGGATGGTGGTGATGAGTGTTGGCAAGTGATGCATATCAATTCATGCTGACTGTTTTATATATGGATGGTGGTGATGAGTGTTGGCAAGTGATGCATATCAATTCATGCTACAAATGTGCTCACCCACATGCCATAAACCAATCATTGATATTTCCTTTTATGAATTGCTTGTTCCAACTCTTTAGTTGATCCGTGGAGACATGTAGGGGTGAACATCGGTTGGATAACCGACTTTTTCGGCCAATCCAAAGTCCAAACCGAAGGGTTCGGTTTTTTCAAATCTAAATCCGAACCAATCCGTTCATGGTTTGGTTCGGTTACCGATCCGAACTATGCATGAACGGTTTGGATCGGTTGGATAACCGAACCACCTGTGATATTTTACCATATATAAAATTTCGCACTTTCGACTTAAAAACGCGGAACTAACTTAACTATTGAATTAAGCTACAACTCTCCACGCCATTTACTTCTGTTACACATGCATTAAGTTACGATATTAACAAACATGGAACTAACTTAACTATTAAATCTCAACCGTTCATCATTCCTATCATTTATATTTATATATATAATAACAATACATGGTTTGGTTTGGTTTGTTCGGTTATCCGTCAACCAAATCCATAAACCGATCCAAACCACTCGGTTTTGCCATTTTAACATCCGAACCAATCCGGAATACTATTGGATCGGTATCCAAACCGTTGAAATCTGTTTGGATCGGTCAGTTTGGATACTAAATGAACACCCCTAGAGGCATGTTAACCTCTCGACCATCTTCTTAAAGATGACCAAAAGTCCTAAGCGGGATAGAGAAATTAAAAATTGATTCTTGGTCACTATGAAACCTTCACAAGTTAACCAATGCCTAGGTTATCAATTCGCGAAACCCAAATGGAGTTTGGCGACATAGGAAATATTGTTTCAGCTATTAGTTAAAATTCACTTAGGTGTTGTTTGTTTTTTATAATTTTCAGATCTGAAATCTGAATTGTAATCCAATTCAGATTTTGGATGTTTGTTTTTGTATTTAGCAAAATCCGAATTTTCGTTTGAATTGAATAAAAGTCTGAATTAGCTGAATTAATGACCAGACATTTCAGACTTCAAAAGAAGTCTGAAATTGAACCCAAGATCTGAAAAATTGCAAAAGACAAATATACCCCTATTAAATTTTAGAATTCATAACTATATCCATCTTTTTCCCTTCTCTGCCACCACCACCACCGCCGCCACCAAAACCACCACCACTAAATCGCACCACCACTAAATCGCACGGAAACGACCTGATACGGTTCCTGCTATTGCTATGTCCGTCGATGGCACCTTGAAAACTCCAAAGAATACCCGACAACTAACAAAGTCAGTGGTGGTACCGGCATAGGTGGTAGCGGAAATGGTGAAAATACCAAGAAGAACAAGAGGAAACGACCTACTTCTGGTGAGATCAATGAATCTGGTAGTGGGGTTTCACTTTCTTCCAGTTTAGCCCCAATTGAGACTACTCCTGCTACTATGGTTGCTAGCGACGACGACGGCGGTGGCGGTGGAAAGAGTGGTGGTTCCATGTGGGCTTTTAGTGGCGGAGCAACAATTCTCCCATTAAGTTTTCCGAGTGGAACATTCTGGATGATTCCACAAACAACAACAAACACCATTACTGGACCTTCAAATAATGGTTGTAATGTGATGGAGAATTATAGTCTGTATAGTGATTGAGAAATAATGGTTGCTAGGGTTTGAGAGAAGATGATATGATGTTAGGGTTTTGAGTTTGAGAGAGATATAAGTTGCTAGGGTTTTGAGTTTGGGAGAGAGGCTGCTAGGGTTTTGAGTTTGGGAGAGGATAAATGAGTTTTATATTATAGATAAGGGTATAAAAGTCACTTTCGAATTCCAGACTTATCAATTCAGATGGAAAAAAAAATTTATTTTAATTTTTTAGATTCAATATTTTCAGATTCAGATTTTTCAGATTCAGCCAATTCAGATTCAGACTCAATAAAAAAAACAAACAGCACCTTACAGTTTTAGTGACCTATTAAACGACATTCAGATCCGAATAGTACCATCAATGGAGTTATGCCAAAATATGAAAACGATTATATCACTGCGGCTATTATTTTGGGAGACTAACCTATTAATTTTCAAGTTCGGTATTTAGAACGGACAGGTGTTACAGAATTAGAAGAATAACTAATCTATCACCTCAAACTGAAAGATGATTAAAACAACAACAACAACCAGGGAAGCTTCTTATTCCTCATAATAGTTAAACACATTACTTGGTTCGTGATATTTTTTCAAACACTCAGGTCTTGGATCTGATCGACACATGTCCGACATAACGCCTAGAAGAGATCAATATCTTTAAACTAAATTATTGTCGAAACGGCAAAACGCTACCACGTGGTCGGTTTAAACGACAAAGGAGCAGAACACAAGCAGAGACGGCTAGCTTTAATATCACCAACGCATGAATTAACCCAATTTGGGTAAAACCACTTAGAGGCCCTAAAAATTGAGATGATGCACACTTTTCTTGCTCAATCAAGTATAAATATTTGAATTATTTTATACTATAATGTTACCAATTGGCGAAAGCCAATTCAATGCCTGGCTCGACTCGAAACTCATAGGCTTGGATTAGAGAAACAATTTTCATTACCGAATAACGGTATTGAATATAAACAAGAGGACCTCTATGATTTCCTTTAACGGAAATCGCCCAGGATCAAGATTCTCTTAAGATAGAATATAAAGTTCTTTAACTTATTTCCTTTTAGAATGGTGTTATGCAGGACACTCTAAACAAAAAAAGACGAATAACTTCGACGAAAGGCAAGACTGAACTCCTCAGTCATTGCAAAACTCTTCAGACAAAGGTCTCATGTCAAAAGTGACGGAGCAAGGACATGAAAAACAGGGAGTAACTCTTACTCATATTGGTTATACTTCTCTAGTTTGATAATTAGTTCATTACTTTCACTAAAAATTAAACTAAGGAGGGTGTATATGCATATATATGCTGCTGCATTGAAAACATTGACAAGTATGAACGAACCTAGGCATATGAATACATCGATAAAATGCTTGAAAGGAAACTTGAACGGTGTAAACCACAAGCATGAATGGACAACTGCCTGCTACTATAAGCTAAAACAGGTTGCATATTATATTGTTAGTATAACGTCTGCCAAAAAATCAAAAGAGTACTTGTACTCAAAACGAGTCATACACAAATTTGGTTATACTGCATGAACATACACTGCCCGAGTTTGGAAGATACTTGGAATAAATCAGATTTACTTTAAATGATTGAGTATTTATATATCATACAATCCATACTGCTATCACGTGAACTGAAAAGTATATCTGAATATTTGCCATGCTAACTTTGCATAATATGAACCGAGTAAATACAATGGTCTTCCTATTGTTAGCTAATAGTGAATTAACAACTCTTGAAAGTCTAGATGACTGCTTTGAAACTGTCTATGGTAGATTCAAAGGATGAAATAGTTCAACCCGACGAACTCGAAGAAGAAACTGAAAGTCTCAGTTGGAGGACACGTCTTACCTCAATCAAAGAATGTAGAATACTTGCAGAAAGTCTCGGCGAAAGGACCCAAAGAGGGCCGCTAAGGTACACATACCTATCAACTACTTTGTGAATTTGATAACATATTCTCATTGTAGATTAAGCCCTACTTCGTTAGGCACAAACCCGACCTTTCTTTGACAAGGTCACAGATCAAATCCTACTTTGTTAGGAACCAACCCGACCTTGCTTGGACAAGGTCACAGATTACGTTCTGCCCCATCAGGAACAGTGTAGCGCCCCGACCTTCAAGTCGGAAAATCGAATGAGTTAGAGCGTCGAGCAGAACTAGTGGTTTATTTTGGATTTGACTTTAGATGCTTATTTTAGTTGATTCAGATAGCTCATCGGTTAGATCTCGAGAAAACACGCATTTTGACTGGTGACGGGTGAAGAACGTATATTGCTTAGCTATTATTCCGTATTCGGCAATTTTATTCGTAATCAAATTTTAAGGGTTAAGAATTTGTTCATGATTTGTTGTAGGAGGAAAAGAAAAGAAAGACTTAAAGTGAGGGTTATAAAGTGATTAATTAGGGTTGAATTATCAGGATATGAATATGAAAGGACTTACTTATTGGTTGTATATGAATAGAGGGACTTAGAATTAATTCTATATCATGGCCACTTCATAGCTAGACATATGGCAGTATTTGTTCTTTTTAAATATACCAAACCCCACCTCACCTCCCCACGTAGCTTCCATCAAACCCATCTCATATCAAACCATTTTCATTCCTTGTTAGCCTTATTTGCAAAACAGGAAAGTGGAGAAACCGAATGAGTTTTTGGCTGCTAAGGATTCCGAAATTTCAGTCGTCGATTTCTTCGCGAGTTTTTGTCGGAATTTAATGAAATTTCTTCCAGGTAACTCTGTTCGACTTGGTCTACATATTTAGCGGTTAAAAATTTTTAGTTTCGTCCAAATTTGATGGTTTTATTGATGGTTATATCGATAACTGTATGGTTATACTAATTTCATTTGGGATCAAAATTTGGAGCTATTTAGACGATTATTATTCAATTTGTTCGAATGCTTTGTGTTCAGAAACATGTTTAGGAGTTTGTAGGCTATTTCGGGGTGTCCAAATATAGACGGGGTGGTGCCGAATTATTTTAGTGCTCGAATTTCATATTTGGAATAATTTTGAAAATGAATTGGAATATAGATGGTTACCCGAATTTTGTCGTCTTTAACATAAATGGATAGGTTGAGTTATGGATTCGTAACATTAGGTTAATTTTATGATTTGATAGTTTAAGATTCATAGTATTTGGTTCGTTATATAATTTTTCAGCTTATGAGATATCGAAAATATAAAATAAAGTTTGTGGGAAGTTGGTTGGTTGATTTGTTTGTATTTCAGTTATTCGATAGGACGTCTCAGTGATCTCTTTAGAGCCGATAGGACATTTCTAGTATAGTTTCATTCATTTTATGCATTCGTGCTCGGCAAGAGGACTCTTGACAGTTATGTAACTGTCAAATGACCGTTTTGCCCTTTCATATTTCAGTAGGACTAATGAACTGCAATAGGGAGCTCGAGAGAAGTGGAGCTTAGTCAGGAGCACCGTTGGAAGTACAAGAAGAGGTAGGATCCTACGAATCTTACTTGGAGCACGGGTATTCCTCGTTTCACCATTATATATATAGTCATTTTTCTTCTTTTGATAGTTCTCTAGTTCAATTTATGATATGATATGGTATGATACGTATGTAAGTGGTGTGCTCTATGTTATGGATGTTTCTCTTTTCAAAACAAATTGGTTTTTCTGAAAAATAATCACATGGAGGCGGAATCGCTTGATCTGTGTGATCGTTTTGTGTGAATTGTAAACACGTGGTGGCGGAATCGCTTAAGCTGCGTGTATAACATGAAGGCGGAATCGCTTGATTTGTGTTACGTGTATTGATTGTTTGACGACGGGCATTGGTTGGTCCCCTTGTTTAAATTTCTGTTATGGATTAGCCATGAATTCATGTAAGGGTTACACTCAGTGCGTGTGGCCAGCCGTTTGGTAACGACCATTCTTGTTTACCCGGAATGGGGTCTGAGAGAGATTGGGAGTTGGGGTATTCCGACCCTTGGAGTGATTAGGGGACTGACCAGTGCCATGTTTCTTTATTTATTCTGTTAAGCCACTAGTGAGTGTGGTTTGAATTCTGTAATGACTTGTGGTTGATACTTATAATATTTTCACCGAACTGAAAGTGGGTGTTTACCTGAGTTTTCTTAATAAGAAAATACTTAATCCCTGAAAGTGGACACTTATAAAAGCTTGGCTTTAAACATGGTTTACCCTACCTTGAGAGACAAGAACGTTCTTCTCCTTTGGGTGGATGGGATCTTTAGGATGGCTCTGTTCTTGTAGCTTTGGGAGCCTATCAGATCATTTAATATTATTATAGGTTCATGCATATGTTTGGGTACTCTTCGAATGGTCATTGAGTTACCTTGCGAGGAAGCGTCAGATCTGTCCGGAAATAGGGCACGCCTTAAGACGAGATAATTGAATCGCCGTGGGTATATGGCTCGATTAAGCGATGATACTCTTATAGTCGTCTGGGTAGTCATGATATATTCTAAGCGTATCATTGTTTGGGTGAGATTTACTATTCGATGCGTATTGAGATCACAAGCCAGCCCGATGGGTGATGATGACGAAGGGAGAGTTACGGAAGCTCTTACCGGGGTATTACGTGGATCCAAGTTGGCCGACACCATACAAGAGGCCGGAGCAACAGACCAGCAGCATGAGCACGGGTAGCTGCTGCTCCAGCTCGGGAAAGCTTCATCACCAGCTCGGGTAGCAGCAAGAGAGCTTCGGCTGGGGACGCGCACAGCAGCTAAGCACGAACAGCAGCTGTTCCGGCACGGGAAGGACGCGCACAAGAACAATAGCTCGGGATTTTCCTTGGAGCAGCTCGTGCTAAGCTCCAAGGCTCGGGATGACCCAAGGACGCGCACGGGACACAAGCTTATAGCAAGGGACAGCTGCGTTTGGCTCGGACAGTGTATCTTGGACGGATCTTGTCTTGGCCGGATTTTCACCTTCTTTGGCCGGAGTTTTCATGGTTTTCCGGTCATTTTCTTGGTCGGAAAACATAGGGCTTTTACTCCCCATCATCTTGGCTAGCTACCCATGTTGTTTGATTCGATTTTGGTTGAAGATTTTTAGAGAGAGAAAGCTTGAGTTAGGGTTTAATGGTGGTTTGTGATAAATGGGGAAGATGATGGACATTGATATAGGGAATCCAGATTTTTGCTAAGGGGAGATCGGATGCACCTTAACTACTCAAATTTTCCGAAGAACCTAGCCTTGAACCACATTGGAAAAGGAAGATTTCTCATCATCTTCTTTTCATTTATTACTTATCACCATGTTAGCTAACTTTAGTGTGTCGATTATATGAGATGAAATGTGATGAATTTGTGATTATCTATGTGATGATTTAATGTTTTGATAATAAATTGATGTTCTCTTATTTTGATTACTTGTTTCAATTGTTTTTCATGTGTCTTATCAAGTACTTCGCATAGTTAATCGATTAGGCAAGGTGATCGATATCGATCGTAGTCTAGATCCAAATTTCATACGTCTTGTCATGCACTTCACATAGTTAGGCGGCTAGACGACATTTTCGATGATTCGGTGTTAATTGTTTGGGAAGTTTATTTGACTAAGTATCATCTCCGGACATACGTAGTGCTTATGAACATCCACCGTACGAATCGAGACTAGATTTGTATCAATATATTTGATTGGACCTTAAATAGTTGTAGGTTCACCACAACGGATTCCCGGACCTCGACACTTCTCTCACTTATTTGTTGCCTCCCTACTCTTGTTCCTTCAACTCCTCTCTCGAATCTCTCTCGCCCTCTCACATTGATATTTTAGTTTGTTTTACTTCCTTTATTCCCTTAGTGCTTATTCGTTAAAAAAACCTTTCATTATCTTCATTTACTTTCGCTTTTGTCTAAGTAAGCCTTTGATATCTGAACCGACGAATAAGACCATTCGATATCCAAACTACATTCCTATCCTTGGATCGATCCCGGCTTTGCCGGATTACTATTTGATACCTCCGCTTGGGTGTGCAACCTTTTCGGGTGCATCAAGTTTTTGGCGCCGCTGCCGGGGATAGGTTTAGTAGTTTAGATATCGTTTACGTGTTTTGTTCATTAGTTTAGTGTTATTTGCTTACTTGGACGTTTATTTTCTTTGTTTTTTTAGTTTCTTTTTAATTCTTGTTTTCTTTGAGGTACTCATCCAAGGAGCTTTAAAGGACGAAAGCAAACAAGTTTGGGGATAAAAAGGTAGAGACAAGAAAAGGGAAGAGGATCCAATTGTGGTAACAAACGCCACCTCTAGTATCGTTCCCTAACCTTTACCTATTTGAGCAGCTTAAGTGCATTTGCATCTTGTCTATTATTGATAGTTGTAGTCGAATTGAACACTTGTGATTGCTTGCATTTTTTAATTGTGCTCCAATGGATGTTAATGGGAATGATAGTTGGAATGATGGGTATGAGGTTCATCGACCGCTTAGAAGTCTTAGGGACTACCTTGAACCTAATATGGCTAGCATACCTTCATGCATCATATTTCCGAGTAATGTGTGTAATTTAGACATAGACCCTGAGATTATTCCATTACTTCCTATATTTCGAGGCTTAGAGAATGAAGATCCATATTTTCATTTGAGAGAGTTCGATGAGATTTGCTCGATACTCCCAATCAATGGAGAACTTGAGGGAATCGCTAAGCTCAAATTATTTCCGTTTTCATTAAAAGAAAAGTCGAAGATATGGTTTCATTCTTTAAGGCCTAGGACTATAAGAAGTTGGGATGAGATGACTAGGGTGTTTTTGAAAAAGTTCTTTCCCGCTCATCGAACCACCACCTTAAGAAGAGAAATTATGAACTTTGAGCAAAACAAAGAGGAGACCTTCTTTAGGTGTTGGGAGAGATTTAAAGACCTCCTCCTCGCATGTCCACATCATAACTACGAAACATGGAGGGTCATCGGATTCTTTTACGATGGCTTGACTTCCAAAATGAAACACTTCGTGGAAGTTATGTGCAACGGAGAGTTTATGAGTAAAAGTCCTAATGAGGCTTGGGAGTATTTCGACCTCTTAGCGGACAAGGCCCAAGATTGGGACACACCCGTTAAGAGTGACGAAGATATAGCCGAAGGAGACCATTACTCAAAAGGAGGCATATGCTTTTTCAAGGAAAATGGGGAAGTACATGATAAAATTTTCAACGTGCCTCGAAAAGAATTTACAGATATGCATGATGGTGATTTAGTGATTGATAGTGTTTGTAGCATTTGTGCAAGTCGAGAACACCTAACGGGTGAATGCCCTCCTATTTCTCTTTGTCGAGATGTCTCATTAGGATGCACAAATGTCATAGACACGTATATGAAGCCCGTAGGTTCAAGGAGTGATGCCTTTACAAATGATTATGAGAATCTTCAAGAGCCCTTAGTTGGTTTCACTAATGCATCTCATCATGAGAGGACTCTTGAAGATGTTTCAAAATCATTTTATGAGGTAGAAACTCAGATTAGCCAAAACACCTTGCACGCCCTTAAAGAGATGGAAGCAAAATTGAAAGACATCGAGAAAGGGGTTTCACAACCCCAAACTCCAACAAATCCTAAGGGTACAGGTGAGGGTAATACACCTGGTGCTAATGTTAAGTCCAACTCCATTCTCGAAAGTGATGAAATGATTAACTTAGAGACTCCCATGACGGTGGACATACCCGAGGATCGTACGATTTTTGAGAATGGTGGTGGGCATAACGAGGTTTTTCAGTCGAAATCTGAGTCTAAACCAGTTGATAGACCTAAACCCTCATTCTCTCAACAAATATTGCCTACCTGTGATATATATATGCTTGCACCGGTAGTTCAAAGGGACAATACTATTAATGCTCAGGAGGACCATAACAACATGACTAGTTTGATTCCTGAGACCTTTGTAGATCATTTTGGTGAAATACATGCCCCCTCTGTTATTTTATCAAACTTTGTTGCCTTGTCATCATCCAAGTTTGGGGATTACCTCTTATTTTTTGCCGTCTCACGTATAAACCCATACCATTACATTGTTGTGAGACGGTTCTTACCAGTTAAAACTTTCGTATGGGTAGACCTCCAAATATTTCGTCTTTTGTTATATGATTGGTTGGTCTATTGAGATGGGTTTGATGTTTGTGGGTATCATCTCTGAAAACCCTCCACGAGACCTAACTCGTGCTCTTGTGAAAGCAAGAGAATCAATGACTAATTGCATGGTTCGATGCAATCGAGTGATCCTGCGTGAGTGGTCAATTTTATGTTGCCATGCTTATGCTTCATTCTTATGTTTTATATTGATGTGTTAGGAGTGTTTCTCACTTTGTATACTTTTGGGACGTGGTTCGTTCCAAGTTTGGGGATGGCGATGGGCTTATCATCAACTTGGAACTCGAATACACAAGTCTTGGTAGTATAAATTTCTATCTCCGCCGGCTATGGTAATATCCTTCCACTCTTCTCTTTAACTTATTGTACCTCTTATCTTTTAGTGAGTATATGCTTAGAACATTGAGGACAATGTTGTTTTAAGTTTGGGGATGGGGATACGACTTTTTGGTCGCATGACATCATGACCTTAGATTTCAAAAGGCAAGAGGGTTCAACAAATTGACCAAATTTAAAAAAAATTGGGTAGATTTGGTATGATTCTAGTGGTATTCTTAAGTATGTTGATGCATGAGTGTCTTTCTCGATAAATCTTATGCATGCTCTTAGTCTTTTCATGAATGTTGAGTCCTTTGGTGTTGGTGTTTTATCATATGAGTATCATCTTAAGGAAGAAGGAACACTTCTAAGTGACCTAAAATAGTCATTAGTGGAGACTTAAACCCATGTGAGATATCTGAGCCTTTTTATTGCCTTTGAGTGTACTCTTCCGCGCTAACTCCGAGTAGAATGAAGAGCTACTCAACTTCGCAACTTTCAATAGAGCTTAGACGATCTCATGAGCTCAACTTCCTTAGCCACTAGGAGTGACATCAGGATAGCGAATAAACTTTACTCTTGTAGTCCATGAAACCCGATAATAGTGTCAACTTTAGGGAAACGGATACTCCACCATCCATTCATCATACTACTCCCGAGAATGAAGGCATGAAAAGTAAAGAAGAAAGAATGTGAAAGCAAAGTGTGAAACTAAAAGTGATTTGTTGAGAATACTAGTTTGTATTTTTGTTTTGGTGTTTAGGTATGTGTGTAAAAAAGAAAAGAAAGGGAAAGAAAGTGAAAAAGTGAAAAAAGGAAAAAAAAACGAAAAAAAAAGAGAAAAGTGAAAAGAAAGAGAAGAAAAAAGAAAGAAAGAAAGAAAGAAAGTTTGTTTATGTGTTATTTTGTGTTTGTGTAAGTGTTATGAAAATAAAGTATTCAATGCAAGAAGTCAAGTTTAAAGGTTGTTTGAGTGTTCTTTTATCATTGAAGGCGTCGACATTCTCGGAATTTCATCATCTTCCATTCCATCACTTGTATCCGTTGACCTTTAGGAGACATTATTAGAGGGTAGTGTGGGTGAGAAGAGTGAGTGAGCTTCCCCATTTTGTTAGTGGTTATTTCCATTCCTAAGAGATCATTTCGTTTTATAACTTGTTATCCTCATTTAATTTTGTATGTGTTGAGTTTACTTCATTCCATACTCACACATGAGAGTAAACCATCATGATTCGTTTTTGAGTGATTTCATGTTTAAGAGCGTATGACCGTGAGGCCAAAGTCGAGGCGAAATGTGCTATGATAGGAAACAAGGTTTTGTTACTTTAACCTTGGATGATACTCATGACGATGGGATACTTACATTTGAGTATAAAACTATTAGTGAGGAGATTCTTAGCATGCGTTTGTATTTATTGGTTTGATTCATATGTTTGACATACTTTAGTCTCTCACTTGTTGATCATCACCTTATTTGCATCGATAGTTGAACTCTTTTGTCCCTTGGAATCTAGAACTTTGTGGGTGTATTCACTGGAAACCCTCACGAGACAAAACTCGTCCCTTAGGGGTAACCTAAGGGTTTAAAGGCTTGTTGCATACGCTAAATGCAACCGGGATGCCTCCGAAAGTGAGTTAGGCTTTTATTTTGTTTTATTTGCTCGAGGACTAGCAAAGTTTAAGTTTGGGGATCTTGATGTGACACTAAAATGTCACATTTGGAGAGCCTAACTTAGACTAATTATTCCTTTTCGAGTGTTATCAATAATATTTTATGTGTTTTTCATGTTAGGTACCTATTTTGGAGATAGACATGAAAATCGGAATAAAGGGAACGAATTGTCACTATCATTTCATGTGCCGAAAATGAAAGAAAATGACTTCAAGCAAATCAAATTACAAATGGAGGCAATGATGAGTCCGACGGTGAAAACGGAAGTCAATTCCGAGTTCGGACGGAAAAGATATGAAAGAAAGAAGCCAAGGTCTTTATTTGAAGGCACTCTCCTTTGTTTCTAATTTGAAGTCAAGTCAAGCCCAAAGACAAGCCAAAAGCCCACAAAGAAAAAGAATAAGAAAGAAAGATGTAGAGATTTTATGGGCACCCTTCTTTATGGTCCAAGTCAAAATAGCCTGATGGGTTTGACTAAGTCAAGGGACCCTAGGGTTTGAGTAGTAAACACAAGTTGGGAGTTTACTATTCATCTTCTTCTAGCTTGGAAAGAGGAAGAGGAGAGAGGTGGCTAGGGTTTGAGTGTTCATCATCAAAAACCTAGAGAATCAACTAGGGTTTCAAAGGTTTGGGAGTTTGAGTGAGAGAGGAAGAGAGGAGGGGTGCCGGCCAAGTTGGCCGGAACCATACAAGAGGCCGGAGCAACAGACCAGCAACATGAGCACGGGTAGCTGCTGCTCCAGCTCGGGAAAGCTTCATCACCAGCTCGGGTAGCAGCAAGAGAGCTTCGGCTGGGGACGCGCACAGCAGCTAAGCACGAACAGCAGCTGTTCCGGCACGGGAAGGACGCGCACAAGAACAATAGCTCGGGATTTTCCTTGGAGCAGCTCGTGCTAAGCTCCAAGGCTCGGGATGACCCAAGGACGCGCACGGGACACAAGCTTATAGCAAGGGACAGCTGCGTTTGGCTCGGACAGTGTATCTTGGACGGATCTTGTCTTGGCCGGATTTTCACCTTCTTTGGCCGGAGTTTTCATGGTTTTCCGGTCATTTTCTTGGTCGGAAAACATAGGGCTTTTACTCCCCATCATCTTGGCTAGCTACCCATGTTGTTTGATTCGATTTTGGTTGAAGATTTTTAGAGAGAGAAAGCTTGAGTTAGGGTTTAATGGTGGTTTGTGATAAATGGGGAAGATGATGGACATTGATATAGGGAATCCTGATTTTTGCTAAGGGGAGATCGGCTGCACCTTAACTACTCAAATTTTCCGAAGAACCTAGCCTTGAACCACATTGGAAAAGGGGGATTTCTCATCATCTTCTTTTCATTTATTACTTATCACCATGTTAGCTAACTTTAGTGTGTCGATTATATGAGATGAAATGTGATGAATTTGTGATTATCTATGTGATGATTTAATGTTTTGATAATAAATTGATGTTCTCTTATTTTGATTACTTGTTTCAATTGTTTTTCATGTGTCTTATCAAGTACTTCGCATAGTTAATCGATTAGGCAAGGTGATCGATATCGATCGTAGTCTAGATCCAAATTTCATGCGTCTTGTCATGCACTTCACATAGTTAGGCGGCTAGACGACATTTTCGATGATTCGGTGTTAATTATTTGGGAAGTTTATTTGACTAAGTATTATCTCCGGACATACGTAGTGCTTATGAACATCCACCGTACGAATCGAGACTAGATTTGTATCAATATATTTGATTGGACCGTAAATAGTTGTAGGTTCACCACAACGGATTCCCGGGCCTCGACACTTCTCTCACTTATTTGTTGCCTCCCTACTCTTGTTCCTTCAACTCCTCTCTCGAATCTCTCTCGCCCTCTCACATTGATATTTTAGTTTGTTTTACTTCCTTTATTCCCTTAGTGCTTATTCGTTAAAAAAACCTTTCATTATCTTCATTTACTTTCGCTTTTGTCTAAGTAAGCCTTTGATATCTGAACCGACGAATAAGACCATTCGATATCCAAACTACATTCCTATCCTTGGATCGATCCCGGCTTTGCCGGATTACTATTTGATACCTCCGCTTGGGTGTGCAACCTTTTCGGATGCATCACTATATTGCCTTGCTTGGTGTGCATATTGATATCTTTGTATATATGTAACACTTATAACTATTGATATATTAAACTGTTGATGTGTGTGGTACGGGTAGGATGTCTAGGTATCCTACTGAGCTGACCTTCGGGTTATCTCATTCCTATTTGTTGTTGTTCAGTTGCAGGTATTGGTGCCCAGAGTGACATAGTTTACTTCGACGACTCACATTATGTAAGAATATAATTTCTATTATATTTTCAACTTACGATTTTATCACGACGTTAATATTATATATGTATCATCTAGAATAGTTAGGATCGTTCTCTCACTTGTTTGTGATTTTACACGTGTAAATAGTATGCACTTGTCACTTTCACTTTGATGTAATATCTTGAGTTTGGATTTCGTTTTATAAACTTTATGAAATATGTATGAATGTTTGACAGGTTTTTCAGGTTTGATATGTTCAATTTATAGAGGAGACTCTGTCCAAATCCAGTCCCTTCTGTGAATTGTTCATATAAATGAATTCAAATTGTTTTTATCTTTATGAAAACTATTTTTGGGTTACATATATTTTCCGAGCATATTTTCAAAAGGATTAAAATATATTTGATTTTTCGCTGCGTTTGTTCTTGATTTGTAACCCGTGATGAGAGTTTTGGCTTGGGTTTATATTTGAAACTGGTTTGAGTCAGTATTAGACCGAGTTTCTTTTATAAACTGCCTGGCAAACCGTGATTCGGAACACGGGGTGTCACAAACAGAGCCGACTTTGCTTCGACAAGGTCGCAGACTAAGTCCTGCTAGTCAGGCACAACCCTCAGCATGACCCCTGCTTTGAAGGCTCCTCATGAAGTTATAGCAATGTAAGTCCTGCGGAAACAGACCCGCAATGCAAAAGCCCTGACGGTTCTCAAGCGCCCAAACTATAGCCTTGCTTACGCAGGCCTAAGGAAGAGTCCTAGTTAAACTTACTTTGCTTCCGCAAAACGGATAACCCTGGTAGCTAAGGCGACGACCAGGGGTCCCAAGGAGCTGTCCTAGTTAAACTGAAACTTTGATCCTTCACCGGGGTCCTAAGGAGAAGTCCTAGTTAAACTGTCGCGCCCAAGCCGGCACGATAGGCAGCTCTGGTAGCCACGACCAGAGACCTCAAGGAGGAGTCCTAGTCAAACTCACTTTACTCAAGTAAAACATGATCCTTACTCAGGATCCCCAAGAATAAGTCCTAGTTAACCTGCAAACTCGGTAGAGGTGACCGGGGGGTCAAGGAGAAGTCCTGGCGAAACTAGTCATACTTAAGCCGACAAAACAGCCCTGGTAGCGAAAGTAACGACCAGAGGTACAAGGAGAAGTCCTGGCGAAACTAGTCGAGCTCAAGCCGATTAAAACAACCCTGATAGTGAAAGCAACGACCAGGGGCCCAAGGAGAAGTCCTAGTCAAACTAGTTGCGCTCAAACTAACGAAAACATCCCTGGTAGTGAAAGCAACGACCAGGGGCCCAAGGAGAAGTCCTAGTTAAACTAGTCGTGCTCAAGCCGACGAAACAACCCTGGTAGCGACGACCAGGGGTTAGAGGAGAAGTCCTAGTTAACCTACGACCCTGGTAGCGCAAGCAATGACCAGGGGCGGAGCTCAAACTCAGAAACTATTCGAAACTTCTTATACAGGGCTAATTTGGGTACTATTCTGCAGGGGGAGTTAGTAAGACAAGGGCATGATAGAACAGGTCTAACTTTTTCTTGTTATGCAGGAGCGATCATTCGGAGCATGAGTAAGCTAGGGAACTTGCATTAGTGAGCTTAGGATTATACTAACCCACTAACACCCTTGTTCGGATTAAGAATTACTGTTCAGGAAAGGAAGTTTGAGAGACGACGTCCGAATCATCACAAAAGCACACCAATCAGGAAGTGTTTCTTACTCGTTTAGATTATTATCTAACTTTTTGATGATTGTTTATTTTCCGGATGCGATAGCTTAAGGACCTACCCCGTAAACAATTCTCCTTGACATAACTCTTAGTCTCATAGTTAGTCATACTGGGCATCGTCTCTTCTCTTGCAGGCCGAATTACATTTGAATCTTACCCCTTAGCTCTAACATTGTTTCTTAACAGTTTTTAATCACTGTCATATGTCTTCTTCGCTAATTTATTAGCATCTTTGTGATTTGCCATCTTGAAAGATTTTAATATTAGTTTATTTAGTAATTCTGAGTATCACATGTTAACAGGAAATTCTCAACGTCAATCACAATGGAAAATGCGTCAGCTTGACGAAGTCGTCATGAAAATGCAAGAGCTGAGATGTTTTCTCTGCCCAGACACGGAGTTTGGTATTCGTCACGCAAAAGGAAATACGTGCACACCAATCCAGGAATCACCGCTCGATTACCCTTGGCAAAAAAGCTACAGTAAAGAAAACCTCACCAACACAGGTGGGAAAGAAGACTTCTCAACCAGCTCGACTAAAATCAGCACCGGGACACGGAGCTCAGGAAAATCAAGAGAATGACCGAGGTTCACAAAATGACTCTAGTCCAGGTAAACCCCTTGTCTTCAAGGTCATTTAAAATACTTAGTGGTCAGATCCGAGAGTTACTTCTACTCCTCAGTCTCTTTACTTTCGACTAAGGAGTGGCGGGACTCATGATGATGCATAAAATGTCCAGACGTTGGCTAACGTCTGAAGAGTCAAGATCATACCTAAAGTCCAACGGGTCAACCCGGCTGAAGGCAACAGGACCGTTGAACCCTTTACGATCCATTGAATCCTCCCCAAACTGGGAGGTCAGCTAGAGGAACCAACCCTGTTTCGCCCCCAACACAGACAAATCAGCCTTGGAATCTCTAAAGGAATGAGGGGGGTCCACAAAAGCTAAGCCTTTGTCTCACGCCCTAAACTGGGGAGGCAAGAAAGCGCAGCAGGCTTACCGACTCAATCCCCAAATCTCTCTAAAAGATCTTAGTCGGTTACAGATCTAGAAGTGTTTAAGCAAGCTTGGGCTTCGAGAGTCTTAAGGGAGGAAATATCTCCTTAAAGATCTATCACCTTGGTAGGATATCTACGAAATATCCTTCAACTTAGGATATTTCTATTTATCATAGAAGCCAAGATAACTACGAAGGGAAACCCTAATTCGGCCTACAAAAGGGCAAAGGGCCTCTTATCACCTTCTTCAAGGTAAGCGAAACAAGTCTAACAGACTCCACACCCAAAATGATCGATCAATACTCATTCTTTTACTGCAAAGAGCAATTTGACTGTCTTAAGCGTCGGAGCCGTTTTCTTTCTTTTTGCAGGTTTTCCCCCAGGTTTCTAAGAGAAGGAGCGGGAATTGAAGGAATATCGATCATCTAGACGGAATATTCGATCATAACGGAAGCTGTCAGGCATCAACTCCCTTTTCATGCTGATATAATGGAAGACCATTTTTTGACATCAACAGATATGACACATGTCAAACTAGTCCACCAATTCAAAAAATATTTGGCTTGAAATTGCTTTGGTAAAAATATCAACCAATGTGCTAACTATGTGCAAAACCTTCGTACTTGCAGCAGAATAATCACCATGACCCAACTCAAACTCCAAAACATATATTTCTTCATTGCGCTTGTCATTCTCTTGCTCCAATGATTTTTGCCTCTACACTTCGTTGTTTAGCCGTTCGTTGCGCTCATTGAGCAGGTTTATCTCGTTATGCTGGTGGGCCATGACCTCCTTTTGTTTTGATAATTTACATTCCAGTTCTTGATGGAGGATTCTTTTCTAGCAAGTGATGCCTCCAATGCCTGAGAAGAGTTTTTTGCTTCGTTGCACACTCTGTTTCCACAATTTTGTGCATCTTCAATTCAGTAGCCTCCTTTTTTATTTTTTTTCCTTTCTTCAATAAGACAACTGATCTTCAATTCACATCGTTTAACTTCTAATACTGACTCTTCTACCTTCTAGTTGGCTAATGAGGCCACAAATTTTGCATGGTGTTCACCAGGTTCAGCTGCTTCTAGAATTACCTCCATTTGCTTCAAACATGTTCTTCCTTGACCAACTATCGTCATATTTTCAGTCACCTCTTTCTGCAAGCCTGTGAACCTAATATTTATGTCCCTAGGACATGAAACACCAAGATTATCATTGGTCAATGACTTCCATTCCATTAGTTCATCTTCCAACTTTCTCACATCAAATTGAGTCTCTTATAGTTTAATTAACTCGAATTTCGCACGCACTCTTCTGCCTTTTTCTTCCAATAATTTCTCATTTAATAACTCATTTTTTGATGAGAGGATTTCAACTTCCTTGCTTTTTGGACTTTAGACTCATAGTTTCTTAGCTTTTCTTGCAACTACTTCACCAAAATACTTGTATCTGCAGAAGTACCTTCATGAGATAGAGAGCTAAGACGATAGTTTAAACTCCACTTCATACTTTTGGTGTAGACACTCTTTTAGTTGATTTTTGAGATTTCCTAGCTGGTCCACGTAGCAGAGTTTTTATCTCTAAAGTTCTTCCTCTCCGCTTCTACGTTACCTATAGTTGGATTTTCTTCCTCTGTCTTACAAGTGCAACTACAAGGGTTTTCTTAGAGGTTTCTTTCGATTATGATCCCACCATTCTGGATGACTTACTAGTTCACAACAATGACTTTTGGTATGACCAGTTTTGTTGTAGTGAGTACACTTATAAGAATATTTGTCGGACTGACAAATAGCTTAAACAAGATTATTTTGTGTCTTATTCGAGTCATCATTGCGGAAACATTAGTTATTTCAGATTCTCCTTTCATCGTTGTGAGTCGAACAAGCTCACGACGAACCAAAGCATAACACTCTTCTAAATCAGGAGTGGGATTCTTTCTCAAAATTTCACCAGGAATTTGTATAAATTCACCATCTACCCCAACAAGAAAAATATTCACAAGTTGTCGGTGAATTGATTTACAATAAGATATAATATCGTTTTCGTTTTCCATGATTACTTTATCACGGTGATCTAATTCACTAAAGATCTCAACCTGTTCACCATAATAAATTGAAAGTATCTTCCCATTCTGTTTGGCGGAAAACGTCCTCTGGTTAAAAAAGAAGACTTGCAAGTAAGATAAGAACCACTATTTAAATAAAAATAGCGGTTTGGGTGAAAATAATTTGGTCTCACCGAAATATCAATAGGGCGAAAAAACCAAAATAATATAGTTTGATGGCAGTTTTAAGCTACGAAATGACAGTTTTAAGTTACTAAATGGCAGTTTTTGCCATAATTTTTGTTCACCCACGCGTTACATTTTTCTGATAAGAACAAGTGTACCGGCCTTTTCAGTATGGCATGAACTTTTTCTTAATTCCTTTCGACATGAACTTTTTCTTAATTCCTGCCTTTTCAGTATGGCAAAGCCGCACAGCAAAAAAGAAGTTCAAGAAGTGAAACAGGCTCAGACAAGGATGTCCATTAAGCCCTTATCTTTTTAGTTTGTGCTCAAAAAGTCCATTTGATAGTGAAATGTTCTTTAACTGGAGGGTTTTCAAGTGAATTATGTTGACAATATTTTGCTGAGATTTCTCTTGTTTTACAAGGCTATGAATGCTAATAAGAGAAGTAAATAGATGTGTAAGAAGGATAAGACTTTGGAAGCGGTGGTAAAGACCATGAAGAAGCTCCATAGCTCATTTTTATTAGATTGTTCAATAATGTATTTGCCATCTCCACAAATACATGGTATAATTATCCTGAGAGATTGCAACTCATCTTGAAGTGATTTGAGTTGGGTGGAGTAGATAGAGACGTCAGAGTCGTTTTGTTTTAAAGTCGAAATAACTCGCTATAAGACATAGACTTTTTAGGAGCATTAGTCTGAAAAGGCCGATCATGAAGATGTTTACATTGTCGCCTCACATAAATCTTTATTTGAGTCTAAAACATATTTTTTTGTTTCCCAACATGAAATGAGTTTAACAATAAGAGCTACTGCATGCGGACCGCCCCTATGCCATACTAAGTTTGTTGTTTTTTTAAGTTGAAGATATTCAGTTTGTTGTCCCAACTCAAAATTGATAGCTTTCAACAAAACAAAAAAAAAAACTCAAAATTGATAGCCGTGAAAGGATAGAAATGTATCTTCTCGGAAATACTGGACTAAAGCCGGTTTATTATTCTTAATGAAAAATGAAGGCCACCGTTTTGGAAAAAGCAGAGAAGTTTCCGGGAAAGACGGTGCAAAACCCAAAAAACGCAAACCAAACGCACCTTAGAAGTCGTCGGCGACGGCCGACATCTTCTATCTCCCTCCTTTCTCTCTTCTGTCTCTCTCTCTCTCTCTCTCTCTCTCTCTCTCTCTTCTGTCTCTCTCTCTCTCTTCTGTCTCTCTCTCCCTCTTCTCCTTTCTCTCTCTAAATTCCGGCGAAGAGACCATTCCCTTCGCCGGAATTTAGAGAGAGAAAGGAGAGGAGGGAGAGAGAAACAGAAGAGAGAGGGAGAGGCAGAAGAGAGACAAACAGAAGAGAGAGAAAGAGGCAGAAGAGGGAGAAGAGAGAGAGCGAGAAAGGGATGAAGAGAGAGCGAGGGTGAGAGTCGGCCGGAATTAGAGTCGTCGACGTTAATAGTGGAAGCCGCTGGAGTTCTAGTTGAGGTAGAGGAAAAAAACAAAGAATAAAAAATTAAAAAGGTAATGTTTGGAGGAAACAAAAAAAATTTGTTTCCACCCAAACCTTATTGCCCCGAAAACTTTGCTTATTTCCCCAACACACATGCCAAAATGAAATGTGTTTACTTAGTCACAACTCTTGCTTATTGGCCACACTTTTTACTTTTATATGGTGGCTACTAATGCCATGTTTGTAATGGCAAAAAAAGGTAATCTAAAACTTACCATGAATTTTCACTTGATTTTAGGTCCTGCAGTACTAGAAAGATATCCACAATATTTAAGTCATTTTTTATCGACCAAATAAAATGCAAAATACAACTCCATATGTATTCAAACTATTAAGTATTATTGCCACTTTAATTCTTCTTCTTCTTCTTCTTCTTTAATGAGTTTCTGAAAACATGTTTTGAAGGTTGGTCGGGCCTCGAGTTGCAGCAACAATTCCCCCAGTAGCAGGAGTAGTAACGGTGGCCATAGCAAGTTTGCGGCAGCCAGATATACATTCTGTAGGACCCCAGAAACATTGTCCTAAGCTGTACGAGCAACACCAACAATCATATTTATAATTACCACATCGTCTTTGTTTGCATAATGGAATGTATAGTTTACTACCAATGTTATTAACCTTCTCCACATCCACTTTCACAGGTAAGTTGGCTCCTGTTAGAAAAATATTGAACATTTAAAAACCAATTCAGTATGACAAAAGAGAAAACCAATAAAGAAAAAGGAAACAACAATAGTAACCTCCATGAAGGGCAAAAAGAGTTGTGACAAAGAATAAGATAAGAGTTAGGCATGTAAGGTTGAAGGTAGTAGCCATGGTCTTTTAACAGAATGGGTTTTCACATCTATTATATAGGGATTATGAATGTGAAGATAGTTATGATTTTGAAACAGTATCTAGTTAGATCTTCTACTAATAAAACCTAATCTTTAGGCTTTTTATATTTCAGGGATTTGTTAATTAACATCAGTAATGAGCAAAAGAAAAATCTTAAAGATCTCTACGATATCTTCTTCAAGGAAGATGTCTTTGCAATTAGGGTTTTTTTTACTTTACTACCTCAAAACACTAACATTATAAAATATGTAATAGAAAATGTTGACCAATATATATCTTTTAACAAAAAAAAAACATTTTCATCAAAAAAAAAACAAAAAAATCATTATTTAAAGAAACATAGCGGTTTTGGCAAAAATAATTTTGTCTACCGGAGTTTTAGGCTACTAAATGGCAGTTTCCGCCATAATTTTCGTTCATCCACGCGGGTGACATTTACATTTTATCATGGGAAATGCTAAAGTTACTTAGAATTTCTTAGTTAGAGGATGACATATAGTCACACTTTGGAAAAACATTATCCTTTAGTAAAAAATTAATCATTATGTCATCTTTTATGTAATTCTAGCTTATACCTTTTCAAATAATGACAAACTCTCCTTGTGTAAAAATAGTTGGAAGTGGTGGAACAAGAATGAAGTTCAAGAAGCGAAGAAAAAGGCAAAAGAAACTTCTTTCTTTTTGCTGAAACGTCCAAAAAAGAAACTTGGGATAAGGAGTTTTGGCCATTTACCAAACATATATACCACACCTTTATGCCATCCATTAGATCGAGGCGAACTATATATATATAAGTATATTATATATATACAATTATTTCTACTTGATATATTCTATGTTTGTAGCAAATAGACTCGCCCAAAGAGCTTAACATGAGTGTTTTGACAGAAACCCTGACACATGCGAAAGAGGTGGAACCTAAAAATTCGAAATTAAGGTGTTAAAATATAACAAAAATGTCTAAATTCAAATTTAACATCGTCTAGCAAAAAATTAAAATTTAAATACATAATTTGATAACATTTGTCAAATTTTGTAAGCAAATTGAACACTCTAATAGTATATTCTATTTCTACTAACAAAATGTAACTGTTGTATAAACAAAATTCATTCTTTTACTATAGGGCTTTTGTGCATGAGATACTATTGGGATGAGACCGTTTTTTGCACCTATCATAAACACTCGCTTTTTCTATACCCGTCTCTATGACAGCCAACCGTCACCCTATATGGGCCTGGTATTCTTCATGAATCTGTAGTTTTTCTCGTACATATAGAGTAATGACATAGAGCATCTTGGAAGGCTTGAACAGTTGAACCCTACCTTCAAACACTCTACTTACGTGGGTGAAGATAAGACCCTATACATCTACTTGGTTATTTAGTTATTTTCTGTTTGAGGTAAGAAGTACTAACACTAAGACCTACTGCATGCGGGCTTACTCCTATACCATACCAAGTTTGTTGTGTTTTTAGTTTTTTGTTTAGAGTTTTTTCCTTTTTGGCCCCTACTTTGTGACCAACTTCCATTTTGGCCCCCTATTTTTCATAAATTTAAATTTGATCTCCTATTTTCAAGTAAATGGCATAACTACCCTTCTTAATTTCAAAATAAAAATATTAAAAAAAAAAGAAGATATTTCCACCTCACTTATTTTCAAGTAAATGCCATAACTACCCGAAATTTTTTCTCTTTTTTTAATATTTTTTTTGATATTCTTATTTTAAAACTAGGAAGGGTAGTTACGGTATTTACTTGAAAATAGAGGGTCAAATTTGAATTTATGAAAAATATGGGGCCAAAAAGAAAATAACTCATTTTTTATGAGATATATTGAAAACCAAAACCAAGTTCTTACAAAGAGAACCCTAATTTAAAGCAGTAATAAAAGGAGGGATTACATTCCATATTTTTTTCTGAAGATATTTCCTACCCCATTTTGCTAGTGCATCCGCCTTAGAGTTGCATTCCCTATGAGCAAAAGAGAATTTGATATCCGTGAAATGCCACTTGAGTATTCGAATCTCTGAGATATGTTTAGATTGCCAATGAATTCCTTCTTATTGACCTTCAATGTGTTTGATGATATTTTCATTGTCGCTTTCGATGTGAACATGTTGAATTTGAAGTTGAATTGCCCATAATATACCATAGTATATTACTAGACATTCGCATTCTTCTGCATTTTGTCCTCTAACTGTGTCTGTTGCCGCTATAATGAATTGTGCTTCGTCATCGTGAATAATGCAACCTCTTCCTGCCGGTTCCGAAAGTTTCGTGAAAGAAGCGTCTACATTGATCTTAAGAAATGGTGTCGATGGAGGTCTCCATTTTTGTTGTCGTGGTTTTACCTTACTTTTATTGGTTAGTATGGATTCAATTTTAAGTGGTGTGGTTGTCGTTGTATTGATTCGGTTGATCATCTGCATGGGAGTTTGTTTCTGAGTTGTGAAGCAATTTTCGCACCTAGCTTTCCATATAAACCATAAAATTTTAGCATATAAAGTAGTTAGAACGTCATCCAGTTCTTTCCATTGATTTATCCATTGCCTTACCGTGGTTAATTGTTCGGTTCTAACCTAAAAGTGAAACCAAATAGCTCTGGCGTAATTGCAGTGTAACATAACATGGTCTACAGTTTCAGTAGTATCACAATTGATGCATGTATAGATATTACCAATATAGCTACCAATTTTGTCCCTAACTGGTAGATTGTTCGTACAACATTTCTATAGGAATAGTTTTATGCGAGGTATGGTATTTAAATTCCATATGAAAAACCAATCGGTGGAGTCGTTCATAGGCCCATTACTACCTGTTCTCAGATAATTATACATAGATTTGATTGAAAGATTACCTGATTTTGTCAAGGTCCATTTTGCTGTGTCCTCTTTGTCATTCTGCAAGTTAATGCTTAAAATCGCACTACAAACATCACTATCAAAACAATTATTAATTAGATCAATATTCTAAGTGTTATTAGTAATGAGCTGGGCCACCCAGGTAAGATTAGAGTTTCTCTGATTCGTTAAAGGGGGGATGGTTCGGGATCCAAAAGTCGTGCCAGATGCTGATGTGAGAGCCTTTGTTGATGTCCCAGAAGATTAAACTGGCCACTTGACTAACTGTTTGCGGATTGCTTTCCACGGCCAGGAATGATTAGCTTTAGGGGGAGCTGGTGAAGGGCCTAGAAAGGTTACCCTAAATAGGTCTACACCCGCATACACGGGTGTCAAGTTGTAATATTTCCGGTAAGACCGGTTTGTTCCTCAGAGACTAGTTAAACTATTCTAAAACTTAGAATTAGTACGGGTTTTGAAAATGGTTTTGGTTTTGGTGATAAAATAATAACGAACAAAATAATAAAACAAATTATGATACAACGAACTTAAATGGGGGAGATGTCTAGGATTTTAGAATCCATCTTAACATGTATTAATGATGACCTAATCATGCATATCTTTTTTTTTTATCACTCAAGTTTTGGTAATGTACCAAACCCCGGAAAATATTCGAGTTAAAGCCGACTACCCTAAAGTTTAAACTCCAAGTATCGAAATGTCGAACTCATAACTATTATCTATCAATCATTAAGCATGACTCATTAAAGAACTTAACCTAAACATGAGCCATCAAATCAAAAGCATAGGTAATGAAGAAATATTCGAATATTCGACTCTATGAAATTTTTACAACATTGGAATCATTAAGATATTAAACATAAAAATATATATCATCGAAAATAACATGTCAAAACTTCATCGAAAACCTTAGACAAAGAGTGTTAGCTAATCATGATCAGGATTAAAAGTAGTAAGTATGATGAATTGGAAAGAAAAAGGAGAAGAACTAAACTTTTGTTGCTGAATTTTCCACTGGAAGCCAAACGCTCCCCTGGAGAAAATTATTTTCAAGCAACGTTGGAATATAATTTTCCAGCAGAAGTTTCGATCCAAACAGGGTCTTCTTCTTCACTAAATTTTCTCTTTCTCTCTCTACTGTTCTGATTTATGAAACAAAGATAAAGAGAAGATGATTCAATGTTGAATAATACTCTGTTTATTTCTTTTCTCTCTCTATTTCTCTTTACAATTACCTTCTTCTCTCTCTCACAAAGATACAAAGATAATGAAGAACTAGAATGAATTTGAAATCCCTCTTTCTCTCCTCTGTTTTCTCTATTTCCACTCTACAAATTGCTCTCTCTCTCTCTCTCCCTCTCTCTCTCTAAATCTATACTTGAAGCACAGAGAGGAAGAAGAACAAAGAGATTATTTTCTCTCTAAACCTCCCTGTTTTTGTTAAAGCCCAAAGATGAGATCCTTTTCACTGTCTCTTCCTCCCACTTTTATAATACGAACCCAGAAGACAAAAGATATCATCTTCAATCAATCACAGCTCTCTCCCCTTCCATTTTCGAAATATCTCTATCTCTATTACAACTCACTCTCTCTCTCTCTAAAAAATAGAGATTAAAATCTTCTCAATCTGTTGTAGCTTTCCATCTTTGTAATACCCATGATCAATATCTCTTATCTCAAACCTCATTCAATCTGTAATGTCCTCTTTCCATCTCTCTCTATATTCTCTGCCTCAAAGAAAGAAAGAAAAAAAATACTTTCTCTCTCTACTGTATTTTTATAAGAAATAACATAGAGAATAGAGAGGAGATCACTAGAGGAAGAGAAATAATCTGGATTGATTTGGGTGATACCCCAACCAAATTCCCGTGAAGTTGCTTATCCCTCTCTGGTTTCGTTTAAGATCCAGAGAGAAGATGTTTTCTTTTATTCTCCTTTCGAGAAAAAAGAGATATAATCTCTATCTCTAGATATTATATAGAAAATGATTGGCTACTTCACAGTACATGCTAATAAGATGCATTATGCACGTTAAAGCCGCGGGATTCCATGAGTTTTACAGGAGCCGTCGGATCGAGGTAAGCACGGAGATGAAGGGATAGATTTTCTGGGACCATCTTAGCAACTTGCGTCCAGATATACTGGACCTCCGCCTCTTAGTCATCCCGAGAGTGTACCGAAAATCTTCTTTGAGCTGTCCGATTCGCGCCATGTGTCTCTGGCTGATTTGGTCATCCCTCATTGACCCCAATCTTTGACTAGCTATATTTCTCTCATCCGAACTCCGATTTCATTTCTGTTTTCGCCTACGGGATCGTGTTGAAGTCTAATTCAACATTGGCCAACTCAACCGACTACCATAATCTCCAAATGACCTAAATGCCCTTAAGAGTCTATTTCTCTCGATTTTATCCGTTTTTGCGCTTGACTTCTTAGAAAACACCTGAGTAAGAGAAACAAGCAACTCATCAGAGTAACTGCTCGAAATAGACTAACTAACCCAAATTAAGAGATTCAAATGAGGCATTTTCATGACTCATCAGCTGGCTTCTCTGTTTTTGGAAAATATTTGGCTTTGAATACTTGAACCCATATCGGCTGAGGATTATTGATAAGACGCCAATTCAGTTTATTGAGGAAAGTTTGATTGTCAAGATGAGGGAAACGAAGACCTAGTCCACCTAATTTGCGTGGACGACAAATGGAGGATCAGTTGATGGTATGGAAGGTTTTGGATTTTTCCCACCAGAAAGTCCTTTGTAGGGACTCGATGCTAGTACAAATGCCTTCAAGAATGACAAATCACTGCATTTGGTATTGGGGAACGACTGCTGCAATAGTGGAGATCACTATCGAGTGGCCAGCTTGCGAGAGAAGATTGGTTTGCCACTTGGAGAGTTTGTTTTGAATTTGGGTGAGAAGAGCGTTAAAAGCCTGTTTTTTGTTCCTTTCAATGAACAAATTAGTACCAAGGTATTTGTCTCCGGTCGAAGATGGATGCACTTTGAGATTGCGGATGATCATCCTTTTAAATTTAGGATGCGAGTTTTTGGAAAAAAAGATATTTGAAAATATTCAGTTTGTTGTCCAACTCAAAATTGATAACCTTCAACAAAACAAAAAAAACTGAACATTGATAGCGGTGAACGAATAGACATGTATCCAGTTGGGAACAACAAGGCTACACAACCCACCTCTAGGGACTCCCACTTGAACCGCATGTGAGAGAAACAAGAGTTTCTCTCTCATCTCACATGTTTAGTCACGTGGTGAGAGAAACAAGGGTTTCTCTCACATGCAGTTCAACTGGCAATCCCTGGGCGGGCTGAGTATACTTTTTGAGTTGGGAATACTGGACTAGAGCCGGTTTATTATTTTTAACAAAGAACGAATTTGTTTACTTAGCCACAGCTCTTGCTTATCGGCTACACTTTTATACCGTGGTGGCTACTAATGCTGTAATGCCTATGTTTGTAGTGGTAAAAAAAAGTAATCTAAAACTTACCATGAAATTTCACTTGATTTTAGGTCCTGTAGTACTGGAAAGATATTGCACAATACTTAAGTCATTTTTATTGACTAAATGAAAAGCAAGATACAACTCCACATGTATTCAAACTATTAAGTGTGTACTATTGCCACTTTAATTCTTCTTCTTCTTTAACGAGATTCCGGAAACATTTTGTGAAGGTTGGTTGGGCCGCGAGTTGCAGCAACAATGCCGCCGGTAGCAGGAGCAGTAGTGTCGGCTGCCATAGCAAGTCTAGTGCAGCCAGCTTTACATTCTGTAGGACCCCAGAAACATTCTCTTCTGTTCCACGTGCAACACCAACAAAAATATTTTCCACATTGTCTTCTTTGGCATAGTGGAATGTTTAGTTTACTACCTATATCATTCACCCTCTCCACATCCTTCACTTCCACTGGTAAGTTGGTTCCTGTCACAAAAATAGTCATGAATTTTTAAAACCAATTGAGTATTACAAAAGAGAAAGAAAACAACAATAATATACCAATAAAGGAAAAGGAAACAACAATAATAACCTTGATGAAGGGCAAAGAGATCTGTGATAAGTAAGAAGATAAGAGGTAGGCTTGCAAGGTTAAAGGTAGCCATGGTTTTTTAATGGAATGTATTTACTGTATGATGATGATGTTGTAGTAAATTGTAAATGCACTAAAAGCTCATTATATAGGGGGTTTTCACATCTATTAGTTAGGGATTATGGATGTGAAAGTATTTAAGAGCATTTATGAGCATTTATGATTTTGAAAGAGTATCTAATTAGATCTTCTACTAATACAACCTAATCTTTGGGATTTCTAGTAATTAACATAAATAATGAGAAAAAGAAATATCTTAAAGATCTCTATGCAATCTTCTTCGAGGAAGATGTCTTTTGTGATATGGATTTTTTGACTTTAGTGCCTCAAAACTAATTTGTAATCAAGTTTACCCTCTCTATAATTGGTAATTGAGTTTTACCTCTTTGGACTTACTATTTTTTGTCAAAAACGCTAAAAATTGTGTTTGACACGCACAAAAGGAATATGTCTAATAGTATCAATATAATAAAACATGTAATAGAAAATGTTGACCAAGATAAGAGACATTATTTGAAAGAAAAATAGCCGTTAGGGCCAATATAATTGTCTAGTGGCAAAAAAAGTAGCTGAAATATCAATATGGTGAAAAAAGCCAAAATAATATAGCCTAATGGCAGTTTTAGGCCACTAAGTGGCAGTTTCCGCCATAATTTTTGTTCACCCACGCAGGTAACATTTACATTTCTTAACAAAAAAAAGGGTAACATTTACATTTTCTAATAATGACAAAACTACCATACTCTATAAACAGTTGAAAGCAAAAATTATGGGGGAACATGAAGTTCAAGAAGCGAAGAAAAAACTTAGACAAGGATGTCCATTAAACCCTTATCTTTTTAGAATGTGCTCAGAAAGTCAAAGCAAGTTGATGCAAATGCGGTACGAGGAGGATAATATAACGACTTAAAAATGAACAGACTTGCCCCTCCTTTCTTTGTTTTGCTCAAGGTAAATTAATCAAAGGAGTGACCATTTAAGTTTAGTATGATTTTTTTAGTTAAGTTTACGAAGTGCGAATCAGTGTTTCAAGTTCTTACATTTTATGATTATATTCCACTACGAGCCGTATCTTGGTTTCCATGCAAGTGTGCTTTCCGAATATAGATGAACTCATTGAAGAAAAGGAAGACAAGAACTCGGAAAATTATATTTTGCTGGGACTAATGTAAATTGTATTATTGTACAGTATAAACATGGTGAGAACAAGTAATTCCAAAAATGTTCTAATTATAGCAGGACGATTGTGAAGGAAGAAGCTGAAGTCTAACAAAATAAAAACTTGTCGAGTTTGGATCTTACCTAATGCAACCATTTCAAGCTCTTCTAATTACAGTAACCTTCAAACCATGTTTCATGGATAAAGTTGGCATCATCCCGTACATGACAGTATGACCAGAAACCAAATGAAAATCGAAGAATCTACATAAGATAGCTAGTGTCATCTTCATTTGGAGATATGATGAGTCCTTTCCGAGGCATATCCTTGGTCCAGCCTGCAACGTATTAACGTCACGAATAACTCAAGTTTAGGGTTTCAAAAAAATTAAACGGACTTCAATTGAAATCTAAGGTACCAAAAGAAAAAAAAAAACTACCTACCTGAAATGCAGAGAACTTGAACGGAGATTGGTTTTGGAAGAACCCATCTTTAAGCCATCTATCTGGGTTGAAGGAAGATACATCAGGTCCCCAATTGTACTCTGTTCTACCCATTGCATATGGGACATAAACAACTGCAGCTCCTGCTCTCACCTTAGTTCCATCAGGCAATACATCATCCTTCAGCACTTCCTTTGGATCCTATATATATACAGGAAAGTTGGCCTTGGTTAAAAGACACGTTGTTACTTTTTAGGCTTCGACTCCCTATGCAAACCTGAGGTGTTGTGCAATACCTTAACATTATGATAAAAATTGTGCAACCTTTCTCTGTGCAAACTGCAAACTTGTGCAAACCTAACATGGAGAACTGAAGCTTATAAAAACTGATGGATCTTTTTTGACAAAAGAAATTTGGGGTAAGGAATTTTGGCCATTTACCCAACATGTATATAGCACATTTTACGTCATTTATTAGCTCGAGGGGGAACTATATAGATAACAGTTCGAGTTTTTAGAGCCAGTAGTAAGTAGTTGTTACCAGTCAAATGCTAACTATGGACAGAGGGTCACAGACATACCTGAGGAACTGCAGGGTACAAACGAAGTGTCTCAGTGATCGCCGCATGCAAATAAGATAACTTTTGTAGAGAATCATAAGTCAGCAGACTCGCAAACTGTGTTAATCTCTCAGTGAATGATTCAAGGTGCTCATCTTGAGGATCATAAGGAAGTAACGAGACTTTTTCTTCCTTGGCTCGATCTTCTTCGAATACTTTAAGGTCAGAGTATAGCTTATCTGCTACATTAGGATTCATAATCATCATGTATATAAACCACGATAATGTTGATGCAGTTGTATCACGTCCGGCCAATACAAAATTTATGATCACATCTCTAAGATTTTTGTCCGTTACGTTGTTTTCGCTGTTGTTACTCAACTCGATGAATCTCGATAATATATCTTGCTTTCTCTGATAAGAACCATTCTTATTAGTTAACTTAGCTTCTTCTTTTAGTATCTCCGCTTTCCTTTTCTGGATCAAACTGTATGTAAATTCATTTATGACATGAATACTTTGAGAAAGTAAAAATTCCGACCCTACATTAAGAAATCTCTTTATTCTCCAAAAAGGGTCGACAAATCGAAAATGAATATTGGTAGTTGCAGTGTCAAATGCTTGAGCAAAGTGATTACATAGTGGTAGTTTATCATCCGAATGAGGATGATCAGAAGTCAGTCCCCCAATTTCGATACCAAATCCCACCTTACATATAGTGTTCAAAGTCATCTTCATCGTGAGTTCCTATACAAATTCATATAAATAACAAAATTTATAATCTTCTCAAGAGAATTACAACAACTCCACGGAATGATAATCAAAAAAATTAATTAGGGTTTCAAATTGTACTACTAGAGAAAGTAACTTTAGACTAATTTTCGACCAACCTGCATATCGATTTCGTCGTTACAGAGAGATGATTGGGATAAGATTCTGGATAATTTCAATGCATAATCTCTAAATACAATGGTACTGAAATCTCTCAAGTTCTTAGATGCGAATTCAAAACTAACAGTTTTCCTTTGAATCTTCCAATTTTCCCCATCTGAATTAAAAATTCCATCTCCAAGTAATATTTCCATATATGAACGGAAAAGTTCACCCTTCACAAACCTCATCAAAACAATATATCAGAATCAAAGCAGAATTAATCACAAAAACTAAATCAAAAACTCAAAAATCAAACCTTTGGGTAATTAACAAAGTTAGTTTTGAGGATATATTCAACATTTTCTGGATCAGCAGTGTAAGTGATATTGATACCCGGTAACGGAACCTCGATAGTTTTCGATTCAGATAAGTAATCGAGTAACCAATCGTGTAGTCGATGGTAATTCATTAGAACTTCGATTGTTGCCCCTATGAGCGGCCATTTTTTAGGGTTTTTTCTATTCTTCTGATTCCTTTTGTGGATGAAGATTGAAGGTAAGATGACACTGATAAGTACAGTACTGATGAAGATGAAGTTAATGGTGGTTTTACTGTATTCATTATAGTTCAAGTATGAAAAAATGAATGGAATTTGAGGTAATTCAGATTCCATGGCATTGAAATCAAAGTGAACTAAATAGTCTCAAACCCTAAAAACTGAAATTCTCGTTATTTTCTCTCTCTACTCTATCAAGTTTTGATCGGTCAAAGCCGATAACATCATGGAACTCGAGTCTTTAGTTTCAATATTTGAAATATGTCCCTTTTTTTTTATTAATTATAAAAAGCCCTCTCACAAGAGCAAAACCTACTTTAGATTTAGAGAAAAACTTAGTTTATGTGTTGAGTCTCAATTGAGATTCTCTTTCCTATGTGACTAACTTGAGTGTCTCTAATTCAAGTCCTTCTCCAATGCAACACTCTAAAAAACTTTAATAGATACACTCATACACATGTCACACATACATTTAATAGGAAAAAGTGATTGAGAAAGAAAAGATTTCTATTGGTCCAAAAATTAAATTTGATGACTAGGACACTTAAGACTCTCAAAAGAGATCTCAAAAGAGATCTCAAAAATAGAGTTTCTAGTTGAGACATCTTAAAACTTAATGCTTCCACATCATCTTAAGATCTCAATTGAGTTTTGCATTGGAGATGTTTTTTCTCAAAAAAAACTCTAAAGTCCTAGGTGGCACTTAAGATTTTAAGATTGAGTCTTGCATTTGAGATGATCTTAGGTTACAGCTACAATTATCAACTTATTGTTTTGCTTTTCTCATCAAAAAATAAACTTATTGTTTTGCTACAACTATGGCTTCAATTACTATGCATTGTGTTTGGGCTTCAATGTGATTGTCAGACTTACTTTAACTAGTTGATCTTCTTTTGCTATGAAGATAGATCCGAGTCAGTTTTAGTTTCACAACAGTGGAGGTAGGTCTGCAGTAGTTAGCTAAGCACTTTGACCCCTGCTTTGGCTCGAGGCAAAAGGGAAGCTAGATCAGAGTCAGCTTTGCAACATGAGCCCTGCTCTGATAAAAAACATAAACTAGAGAGGTCAGCTAAAGTAAACCTGACACGTTAAGCTCAGATCTGATTAAAGAGAACGACAATGACGTTGAAGTCCAAATAGAGTCAACGATCGCTGCTCATACACGAGTTGTTAGGTGTCAGAAGATATGTCAGCGTGAGAATGTACACACTCAACGGATATTACTTTCAAACGGCATACGCTCGTGGTCAGCATCATAGGCGGTGTCTTACCACCGCATCATCTCGGTCGTGCATCGTCACAACTCTCTAAACCTATATAAGCATATCATGTTTGTCCTAAGTATGATTGAACTTCATATTTTCACATTTGGCCTAAACGTCTCTTCTCCTCAATTATATGGCATATATGGAAAGTTAGATGTTAGCATTGCTTTCATTCTACTAAACCTTCACCATCAGATCACTGCTGAGTGTACACTACACTTCCATCCACCGAACTAGTTCTCTGACTATGACACATCCTAATAATAAACCACAAAAACTTGACCAAGACGGATTCCACCACCAAAAGACTATTTTAAACTTAGTGTTGACGCCTTTTTTTTTTTGAATTGTTCAGCGTGCCTCGAACCCTTGACCTCTAAGGTGGAAGACTTACCTCTTACCACTCCAATCAAGGGTTGTTGGCAACGTTGATGCCTCTTATACTCAACTACATGAGGATATATGTATAAGATTAATGATACGTTCCAACAATGCTTTCTTTGTGGCAGCAACTATTCAGCACAGGAAGGAAAGATCCAATGACTATATATTCAGCACAGGAAGGAAAGATCCAATGAAGAAGGTGGAACCTTTGTCATGTTAAATGCCCATAGTTGGGCAGCCCAAAAACGCGAGACTTCTCATTTTTGAATTTGATAGTCAGACGATTGTTAACAAACTAAACCATACATCATCAACTTGTCACTAGCAGACTAAAATAACCATCTAGGAGATAACAGCTAGGTCGAAGCTATTGCTTTCACCTACGTTTAACGACAAAACAACCGAGTAGCGATAAACTAGCAAAATGTCGAGGACGTGAAAAAAGAGTGTTATTGGACAACATTCTCCCTTTACTTTTCAACTTTTACTTAAATTCAACCCTATCTTTGATAACAACTTTTATTAGGCCGTGGAATTAGAGCATCCAAAAAAATCTTCGGAGAATAAAGATCTTGGTCAATTAGATTTAACTTAGGGAGTAACCTTGTTTTGAGTCTAAAATTCGACTTATTTGATTTTTACTCTCAAATCTTTATCTTCCACTTTCGACCATTACCTTCGACCACCACCAACCACCATATCTCTCCTATTTTTCTATCCTCTATCTATCTCAATCTCTTATTTTTCATGCCCATCTTTGATAACAATTTTTATTAGCCGCGACTTTAGGGCATCTAAAAAATAATTCCGAAAATAAAGACTTTGGTCAATTAGATTTGATTTAATCTAGGACTAACTTTGTTTTGAGCCTAAAAATCGACTTATTTGATTTTTGCCCTCTAATATTCATCTTCCACTTTCAACCACTACCACCAACCACCATTTCTCTTTCCTTCTCTCCTATTTTTGTCTCCTCTTTCTACCTCACTCTCCTCTCTTTTTCCTTTTCATCTCTCTCCCTCCTGCTTCCTCACTCTATTTCGGTGAAGGAGAGCCTTTCTAATAACGTGACCGGAAAGAGAGATGTTGGTGGATGGTCAGAAGTGGTTAGAAGTGGTGGTGCTAGTGGTGTTGGTAGGATGAGTTAAAGTAGAAGGTGAAGATTAAGTGACAAAAAACAAATAAGAAGATTTTTGGACTTAAAACAAAGTTGCCCCAAAGTCCAACATAATGGACCAAAAATTTTGTTCCCCACTAATTTTTTTTTAGATGCCCCAATTCCGGGGGGCTTTAACTAATAGGCGCGTGAAATTGCGGGTGAGCTCACAATTTTTTTCTCTTTGAAATTTTCTTTCCAAATTTTCTTGTCTTCGCCTTCGCTTTGAATACAATCAAAATCGTATCGAGATCTCAAACAGAGAAACTCCTAAAATCTTCTTCAACTGTTCTATATCTCAATCTCACTTCTCTAAGCAAAGTTTCTCTCTCAAAGAAAACAAAATCTTACCCTATTTAAGCTGTTCAAAATGTTCAGATCTAGGTTTGTTCTTCTAATTCTTGGTCTTCTCTTTACTATTACTCAATCTATTCGATTCGAGCTTCAATCCGGTCATACAAAATGTATCTCAGAAGAAATCAAAAGCAACGCTATGACAGTTGGGGATTATAAAGTCATTAATCCAAACGAGGGTCATCCACTTCCTGATTCACACAAAATCACTCTCAGGGTAACTAAAATTACTTCAAGAAAAAAACCCTAACCCTAATATTCTTGTTAACGAATTTCCTTCTCTAATTAACAATTCTATAATTTTGTTGTAATATCAGGTCACTTCTGCTCACGGTAACAACTTTCACACCGGAGATCATGTAGAATCTGGACATTTTGCTTTTACTGCTGCTGAAACCGGTGACTATATGGCTTGTTTTTGGTCGCCTGAACAAAAGCAACCAGTAATAGTGACGGTTGACTTTGATTGGAGAATGGGTTATGCTGCTAAGGATTGGCCTAATGTCGCTAAGAAAGGGCAGGTTGATGTAAGTAATCGATCAAATTTACTTCTGAAAATTTATTTGCTTTCTGGGTTTTGATTGTTTTTTGTGTAGTAGGAGAGAGAAAGAGAGTTGCAACTATTTGCTCGGATAGCATATAATAGAGCAGTTTCTCCAGGGTGTTATAGTTTCCGACCATTAGTTCAAAATCAATTGGCAATGAGTGAAGAACTCTTATACATATAGTAGGATATGGACTATAGCGTAATTTGTTGACCATGTTAGTAGATCAAAACAAACTACAATCATGCAACAAAAAAAAGCCGTAATCAAATTCTCCTAAATTTGTCTCTAGAGAATCAACGTTCAAAAATTATTGCCCCAATATTAACATGACGAACACAAATTTAAGATGGGAATAATGGGTAGTTATCTTAAGAAGTTGGTTAACCATGTAAGTGGGGAATTATATCTTGATTTACTACTACTTGAGCACCCTTTTGGCCTTTTCCCATGTGGGACTGTTTACCCACTGGATTGATCTGCATCTCATCGCCATTGATAAATTTGAGCTAGCATTGTTCTTTCCATATGATTGGTATTCCATTGCTTAAATGTTTGAACTTTGAACTAGGGTCTTCGTTTCTTAGCTCTCCAGTGATTAGAATTATTGAATTGTGTTAGAGAAGTCCATCTTGCCGTCGTTAAGGAAACAAGTGAATGACTCGTAACAAAGAATTGTTTAACTGAATAGCTAGACATTATTTCGTTCTCGCTTATGTTAAGTGGGTTAAGAATTGGATGCAATTCAAAGTGGGATTTTTTTTTCAAACGAAGGAATCTAGATATGAAAAGAGAAGAAATAAATGTATATATATATATATATATATATATATATATATATATATATATATATACATACATACATACATGTGAAGGTAGGGTCTTGGTCAAGTTTCAAGGGTAGATGGGTCCTTTTGAAGTTTACAAAAACAAAAAGGTAAATGGATTTTCATCATTAGTTTTTCTGTAGCATTATTATGCATGGTTGCAAGATGTAAGTTGATCTCCGTCATTTATACCGATCATGATACTCATGGTTTGCAATGAGTAGTTTTTATTTTCCAAGAACATGCTCAAGCCCTTGATCTCTAACTATGGTCCACTGGTGTCTTGACTCAGAGGAAAGTAAAGAAGGACCGTAGAATAATCCCTTAGTGGTTAAAAGTTAGATAATGTTATTTGCAAACATCTAAGATGTGCGTAATTTAGTAAAGAAAAGAGGAAGAAAGCAAAGAAAAAAGTTGTCATAAAATAGTTTTTAGAATGTAATTTAAAAAGATCAGTTAGAGCTTCTTGTTCTGCTTCATTTCATATTTGATGAAAAAATAGTTTTGAAGTACTTAAAATTTTCCTTAACTGCACATAATTCTTTAAATATCCACCTATCGTAATGTATTAGAAGGTGAAGATGAGAAGGGGAGCAAACCCAAGTTTTGTGATTTGGCTGGATTTGGCTTGATTAGTTTGCACTTTTATTTTAATCGAGAAATCTTACTTGTCATTATCTGTACAAGATTTTATGCCAAAATCAGAATATGATGTTACTTTGTTAAGTTGTATCGGAGTTTTGAATCCTAATATTTTCCATCTATTATTTTGTTGACCAGCTAATGGAACAAGAGTTGAAGAAGTTGGAGGATACTGTCCAAGCTATTCATGAGGAAATGTTTTATCTCCGTGAGAGGTATGTATTATACTATTATGAAAGGTAGAAAAAGATCGATGTTTGGTTGAAGTAAAAACTTTATTATAAAGTTTTGAATTTTGAAATAACAAACACTTAAGAAAACAAGAAGGAAAATTACTATTTAGTTGGGCCTAACTACATAACAATCCCAGGAATTATTGGGACCACAGTTGGTTGATTTCCATCATGAGAATTTTAAAGACTTGAAGGTAGTTCCATTATGGGATATTGAGAATTTTAGTGCAAGTTTAATCCCTATACATTTTTTGGGATTAATGGTCTAAACTCCAACCCAAGTTTTCTTTGTCAAATAGGATCCAACATTTTTTTAGGCTTCAGCTCCCTGGTAAAATTGCACAGATTTGCACGAGTAAAGTTTGCTCAAGTTCACACATATTTTGCACTTAGTTGCACGGGTTTACATAGATTTGCACAGGGAATGGAAGCCTAAAAGAATATTGATAATGGAGCCCAAGGCTCGAGAGTAAAAGAAACTATTTGCATGTTTTTCTTACTAAGGTCTTCAGCCTGATGTTTAGTGGTATTTGTATTTCAGGGAAGAAGAAATGCAGGAGCTAAACAGAAAAACAACTAGCAGAATGGCTTGGTTGGGTTTCCTTTCTCTCTTTGTCTGTTTATCAGTGGCAGGACTTCAATTGTGGCATTTGAAGAGCTTCTTTGAGAGGAAGAAGCTCCTGTGATTTTGCCTTCCCTCATTCTCTCCTTGGCACATGTAACATTTTTTTTCTAGTAATTTATTGTGTACTTATCGATACTTTTTCACGCAAATAGTCAAAAGATTGAACCTTTAACTCTTCGTTGTTTTAGAAGTATATTTTCCCTGTCAAGTTGGTGTATTTTATTGTGGTGTTTATTTTATTTTCTCTAACTTAGGTCTTAAACCTGCCTTAAGATCTGAACGGACTCGAGTTGTTCACGAAGTGTGTTAGTCTACTTGTGATGTGTGACTCGCCAAGATTGTCTCTTGTTGATTTTTGGTTGCACCTTGAGGCAGATATAAATTAGTATGCATTAAGAGGTCATCTTAGAAGTATCCTAACATGACTATTGCCCCCTTGACTTTTTTTTTTTTCAGTTAAACCATAATTATCATTCATACGTAGGAAATCAATTCGAAACATTACATTGGTTATGTGATTTTGACTCCTTTAATTACAACATGGGATTTACAGAAGTAAATTACAACACGGAACTTACAGACGTAAAGTATAACATGAAGGGAAAGGAGTATAACATTACAAAAACTAAATGAAAAGACCCTAAAGTCACAAAATGAAAAGGTCCTAAAAGTCATAAACTTTATTATAATGTATACATGAGTAGGAATAATGAACAGAGTAGAAATGTGTCCGTTGTCGGCCAATAAATATCATTTTTAAAGCAAAGAATCATAACGAAGAAGCAGATAGTGAGGCACATTCCTCTTCAAACCAGTCCAAATCATATAAGAACCTTTTAAATTAGAGAGGATATAAGAACACAATATTATTAATGATGAGGAAAGTTCGAAAATCTTCTCATTGTTCCACCAAATCACATGCCCGACATCTGTAT
Source organism: Eschscholzia californica (assembly GCF_041429995.1). Lineage (NCBI taxonomy): Eukaryota > Viridiplantae > Streptophyta > Magnoliopsida > Ranunculales > Papaveraceae > Eschscholzia > Eschscholzia californica. The sequence continues at coordinate 32,409,069 of NW_028238198.1, forward strand.
AACACAAAACTTTATATTCTTTTGAAGGTTTTCACCAACATCAGATTGCATCTTAATCCTGAACAATGAGGGAGTTATCTAGATCGTTGCATCCACAAACTTCCTTCCCCAATCCCTTCAAAGGGGAATGGTCATTTCCTTCGCGGGAAAGACAATGTAACACTTGGACTTTCTCTCTCTTGAAAACGGTTTATGGAAGTTAGAACGAAAAGACTTCTTCTGTTTGCCCCTTTTGACTTGGGGGGGTAGTGGAGCAAGACTTTCGCGGACTCTTGAGAGTCCGCGAAAGTCTGAGGCATTCAAATCCAGACATTTGAGAGTCCACGAAAGTCTGAGGCATTCAAATCCAGACATTTGAGATTCTATGAAAGTCCGAGGCATTCGATTGTAGACAAAATATGTCCCAGACTTTGGTGGACTTCATAGTTTGATGAATTTGTGAAGGATTTGGGACAAATTTGGAAGCCAAAATGTCTTTCAAAAAACAAGAGACATTTGAAGTCCATCATGTGATCAAACAACAATAATAATATTAAGGGGGGGGGGGGGGGGGGGGGGGTAGTGGAGCGGGACTTTCACAGACTTTCATAGACAAAATGTCCCGTAGACATTTCAAGACATTTTGGATGAGTTATTATAGACAACATGTGTTCATAGACATTTTCAAGACATTGAGAGTTTGTAGACAAAATGTCTTTATAGACATTTCAAGACATTTGATCCATAGACAAAATGTCCTGGGGACATTTTAAGATCTTGAGTCCATTGACAAAATGTGTAATGCATATTATATTTGTGCTAATCAAAAATATATTTTTCGACTTTTGTAGACATCTGTGAATATTTGTAGACATTGATGGACATTTGGTAGACATTTATTATTTTAATATTATTATTATTATTTAATCACATGAAATAATATATTAATACTAACATTTCAAAAATATATTTTTCGACTTTCGTAAACATCTGTGAATATTTGTGGACATTGATGGACATTTGGTAGATATTTATTATTTTAATATTATTATTATTTTTTAATTACATGAAATAATATATTTATACTAACATTTCAAAAATATATTTTTCGACTTTCGTAGACATCTGTAAATATTGTGGACATTGATGGACATTTGGTAGACATTTACTATTTTAATATTATTATTATTGTTTAATCACATGAAATAATATGTTTATACTAACATTTCAAAAATATATTTTTCGACTTTCGTAGACATCTGTGAATATTTGTGGACATTGATGGACATTTGGTAGACATTTATTATTTTAATATTATTATTATTGTTTAATCACATGAAATAATATATTTATACTAACATTTCAAAAATATATTTTTCGACTTTCGTAAACATCTGTGAATATTTGTGGACATTGATGGACATTTGGTAGACATTTATTATTTTAATATTATTATTGTTGTTTGATCACATGATGGACTTCAAATGTCTCTTGTTTTTTGAAAGACATTTTGGCTTCCAAATTTGTCCCAAATCCTTCACAAATTCATCAAACTATGAAGTCCACCAAAGTCTGGGACATATTTTGTCTACAATCGAATGCCTCGGACTTTCATAGACTCTCAAATGTCTGGATTTGAATGCCTCAGACTTTCGTGGACTCTCAAATGTCTGGATTTGAATGCCTCAGACTTTCGTGGACTCTCAAATGTCTGGATTTGAATGCCTCAGACTTTCGCGGACTCTCAAGAGTCCGCGAAAGTCTTGCTCCACTACCCCCCCCCCCCCCCTAGAAAATAATAAATGTCTACCAAATGTCCATCAATGTCCACAAATATTCACAGATGTTTACGAAAGTCGAAAAATATATTTTTGAAATGTTAGTATAAATATATTATTTCATGTGATTAAACAATAATAATAATATTAAAATAATAAATGTCTACCAAATGTCCATCAATGTCCACAAATATTCACAGATGTCTACGAAAGTCGAAAAATATATTTTTGAAATGTTAGTATAAACATATTATTTCATGTGATTAAACAATAATAATAATATTAAAATAGTAAATGTCTACCAAATGTCCATCAATGTCCACAATATTTACAGATGTCTACGAAAGTCGAAAAATATATTTTTGAAATGTTAGTATAAATATATTATTTCATGTAATTAAAAAATAATAATAATATTAAAATAATAAATATCTACCAAATGTCCATCAATGTCCACAAATATTCACAGATGTTTACGAAAGTCGAAAAATATATTTTTGAAATGTTAGTATTAATATATTATTTCATGTGATTAAATAATAATAATAATATTAAAATAATAAATGTCTACCAAATGTCCATCAATGTCTACAAATATTCACAGATGTCTACAAAAGTCGAAAAATATATTTTTGATTAGCACAAATATAATATGCATTACACATTTTGTCAATGGACTCAAGATCTTAAAATGTCCCCAGGACATTTTGTCTATGGATCAAATGTCTTGAAATGTCTATAAAGACATTTTGTCTACAAACTCTCAATGTCTTGAAAATGTCTATGAACACATGTTGTCTATAATAACTCATCTAAAATGTCTTGAAATGTCTACGGGACATTTTGTCTATGAAAGTCTGTGAAAGTCCCTCGCTCCACTACCCCCCCCCCCACCCCCCCCCCCCCCCCCCCCCCTTGGACGATCAAATGTAGACAACAAACAAGCCCTACCCTTTGAGTTAAGAGAGAGAGGAAGAGGTAGGACCCAAGAGAGAGAAATGCGATTTTCTGTCGAGGGGCTCACCTTAATGGGCCTAGACTAAACTTCCAAATTCGGTTGGGCTTAAAAGCCTACCACCGTCCAAAAGCATCAAAGAGAAGAACAAACACGCCAGGCAAACTAGGCGCAAGTAAGCCCTCGCAACGAAGCGCCCTCGCCACGAAGCAACCTCGCCTGGTCCTTCTGGGGTTTATATTATGATTATAAAGGAGGAGTTCTTGGCGGGATCTATCTCCATCTAAAATCCTCTTACCTCTCTTTCTCTCTCTCTCTAAACTTATCCTCTTTTTGTTCATCGAAGATAGAAAAAACCTAAAATGGCAGATCGATCAGAGATAGTGTTTTTTGATCTTGAAACTACAATTCCATCTAGAACTGGTCAAGGCTTTTCCATTCTTGAATTCGGAGCTATTCTTGTTTGCCCTCGTAAACTAGTTGAGCTTCATAGTTATTCAACTCTTATCAAACCTTCTAACCTTTCCGCCGTCTCTACCGCTTCCGTTAGATGTAACGGAATCACCAGAGAAGCTGTTTCAGTTGCTCCTACTTTTACTGAAGTTGCTGATATCATCTATGATATCCTCCATGGTAACTAATCTCTCTAACTTTCTCTCTCTCTCTCTATATATATATATATATATAGTTTGAGTTGGTTTTGATTGAAATGTTGTTTTCAGGTAGAGTTTGGGCTGGTCATAATATCTTGAGGTTTGATTGTCCTCGAATAAGAGAGGCTTTTGTGGGAATTGGTAGGTCGCCGCCAGAACCAAAGGGAGCGATTGATTCATTAGCCTTATTAACTCAGAAATTCGGGAGAAGAGCTGGAGATATGAAGGTAAAAAGATTGCCCCTTTTGTCAAAAAATAAAAAAAAGTAAGATTCAATTTTAAATGTTTGGGAATGTTGATGTATTTCTTGATTTTACATAGATGGCTACTTTGGCGACCTACTTTGGGCTTGGAAACCAAACACACAGGTAATTAACATTTGTTAATTTTGTCTGACATCCAACTCAAAACCAAATCAATTGGCAATGAGTTAAGAGGGCCTAGATGTTAATATCATGGTTATAAGAGTACCCTTCGTCTATCTCGTACCATTCTATTCTTAGATGCCTCCCCATGTGTTCTTCTAGCCTAATATGTGTCATTTTGTTCGGGGACATGTAGCTTGTGTCACTGTTGAGCCTATCACATGTGGTGCTAGCTTTTCATTATTTACTGAGTTCATGATTCATGAATATATGATTTGATATCATGAGGTTTTCACTCAAACTCTCGTAGATGATTGCCAAGTTGATGCATACACCGATGCAGCTCATTTTACTTGTATATAATGATTTTGTTTTAAATCTTTCAATGTTCAAGTACATTATTTTTGAGTTAGTAGCTTAATAAATGGTTCATATATTTTTCAATAAAGTACTAATTCGCTGTTTGAAAATAAAATTGAGGTACGAAAAAGAACAGAATTAAGAAAGGTCATGTGTGATTCAGTGGGGCCATGCTATGCCCACCAACTCATCCATTTGAATGGCAAAACCATAGTCCACAGGCTAGCGCTAGCCAGCTTATCTTTCGTGTCAATGCTGTGCCGCAAAGACATGTTATGTTTTGAACCCTAGTTCAGACCACTAGAAAAAAATCAAAGGGATGGAAATAGACATTGAACAGTTCAATAGAATAACTGAAAGGAGTGAAATATACTCAATCTTGGATAACAAGCCCAAAACCCTAATTTCTTCCCTAGATTCATGCTTATCTCATTGATGCCTCAGGAGCTTGGACGATGTTCGGATGAATCTCGAAGTTCTAAAATATTGTGCTACGGTGTTATTCTTGGTAAGCATACCTGTATATGCTAACTCCTTTGTGCTACTTTACATATTACACTTGAAGTAAAACAGAAGTGTTGAACTTGAGCAAACTATCATTTGTCCCTGTAAGACATCTTCTCTGTCCAATTTCTTGCATGTTAGTGTAGCAGTTTTATCTGTACTTTCTTTGCAACCCAAGATGAACATTAGTCCATGATGTTTAGTGAGTTTTTTGCTGGAAATGGAGGTATAGATGCATAGGCATTCTAAAGCAGCTTCTCGTATACATACCTTATTTTGGCTATCCAATTATTTTGTTCACATTCTTTTCCATGTGATGTAATAGGTGTTTTTCTGTTTTGTTGTTACTAGTTAGTTATTGCTTCATGTTGAGGTCTAATTCAGTTGCAGGTGTTCACTTTGCATATCTCATTTACCTAACGGTGACTTGATTCTGGTAGAAGTCTTTCCATTTTGGAGAAATCTAATTTTGTTAGAGTCTGGATATTATTGTTATTGGCCACTCAAAACAGTAAGCCGAAATTGCTCCCACTCATTTTACATCAAGATGAAGAATTAGCATAACTAACTCGCTGACCAAGGGTTAGAGTAGTTACCAACTTGCTTTCCAACCTCTAGGTCGTGGGTTTGAGACATGGAGTTATACCCCTTAAAGTATGCTCACCTCTAAAAAAAAGTTGACATCGCGCCATGTTTCTGAAATGTGAACATGGTTATATGTCATCGTTAAAAAAAAAAAAAATTGTTGTATGTCCCAGATTTGCGTATCAACTTCTTGTACATTCTAATGGATCTGTCTGGTAGATATTTTTTTCTTTGGCAAGTGAAAATAAGTGTTCCTCTCTCTTGATTAGTTCTATTTTCACCTGTGTTAAATAAACTCGCTGCGATTATCGTAACAGTTTGTAGTTCTCACTTTCTTGTTATTCAGGGATGTGTTCACTAGCATGAAGTGAATGTATATCAGTAGTTGCGGACGAACTACTAATCTCATTCGATTAACTTGCAGGAATCAAGCTTACCAGACGTACTCACAAACATTTCAGTTTCTCCTACTACAAGGAGTACTCGTAATGGGAAAGCTTCTACTGTGCAAAAGAACTTAAACACAAACAGCCCTTCATCTGTTCTCATGTTCACAGACCATCAGGTAATCCCCCCTTTGGATGTTGATAACAATGTAGCAAAACAAGATCCCTTCAATATGAGCCTGCTCATTGACCATGTTATAGCACCACCCACACAACATGATACAAACATGGACGAAGAAGTAGCTGACGCTGAATCTCCTGAGATTGTTGTTAATACTATTTCATCTGAGAGTTCGAGTGGTTATGCTGGATTCTTAGAACCCGATGAGGTGGCACTGGCTTTTGTCCGGGCGTCTTTTTTCCGCTCTCGTCAGGGGACTCAGCGGATACAACTACTGCACAAAGATGTCATTTTGCAGCTTTCTTCATCTGAACTTAAAGTTCGTTTTGGTGTAAGTACAAAGTTTCTTGACCAAGCTGGTCGGCCACGATTAAGCATTGTTGTTGATCCGTCCCCGAGCTTATGCAAAGTTCTTGATGATTGTAACCATCATGCGCAAAAGTTGTTTACGAAGTTAGGTAGCAGCTCAGAATGGAGACCTGTTGTTACCAGAAAGAACGGCTTCTTGAATTCCCCCACCATTCGACTACAGTGAGTTTTACATTTTGGTGGTTTTTGTTTTTGTTGTATTCAAACATGAAATCTGACTCGAGATCTGAAGTGGTTCGAGTTAAAATTTCAAAATGTTTGTTTTTTATTGTGGAATTTGCAGCGCGGGCATTTGACTTGTTCAAATGGCCGACTCAGGCTGATTTTTGGTCATATCGAAATCTGAAATAACCTAACGTGACTATTTGTCTGTGCATTTACAGCATACCCACGTTAACAAGTGGGGATACAGCCGTTTACGCTACCGAGATATACCAAAAAGAAGCTTCAGGGAACCCTCGGAGGATTATATTTAGCAAATTTGATGCTACTGAACTTGACTCACTGTTTACTCCAGGAACCTTCGTCGATGCGTTTTTCTGTTTAGATGTATATGATTTTCAACAATTAGCTGGTATCCGATTAGTTGCGAAAAAGTTCATAATCCATTCTAAGTAATAGGATATGATTCTTAGGAAAAGTTGGATCTTTGATTGTAAATATGTAAACAGTTAACAGATCTAACATGTTATATGTTTTAATATGAAGGGATTGTAACAGTTACTCATATGAATATATTATTTTCCCAAAGAAGTCTTTTCTGAGCATTGAATCCTTCCAACAAATTAGAGGCCTAGAGGTGTTTCAGACTTTCAGCCGTCTCCTTTCAAAATTTGGGACCTAGGTGGTTTTGGACAGGTACCGTCCCTTCCCTTTCTGGACCATTTATCGAAATTAGATTCAGATATTAAAATTTGTTTTTCAAAATATTCCATAGACTTGTCAAACAAGATATCGAAAATACCCTGAGCCTGTTTGTAGGAGTGGGATGCATGATTATATAACTAGGTTTGATTTTATCATTATTTATGTTTTCTTTTTCTTTTCTTTTTTCTATTAGTCGCTATTACAAGGCCGACCACTCAGGCCACCCACCATTTGTAAGAATGTTTGTGTCGCTTCTTCGATAAGTCAATATGATATTAATGATTATATATGGATTATAAGGAATCAACTAGAAATCATCAACTCAAACAATAAACAAATTTAAATGGTTCTATTCCTTGTAAGTAATGATATTTATTGTTTTTGAGGATTTCATGTGAATTGTTACATGGGATAACATCAGCATGTCCATACGATTATATGATAAAAAAAAAAAATCAAATCCTGTGAGCTCAAAATCGTCAAAAGAACATTTAACATATATAGTAACAAAAAAAAAAAGAAATTATAACTTATCATATTAATAGCAGCTTGTGCATCTCTTCCAGTTATGACCTTCCACTTGTTTTCCACTGACATGTTTGGGGTTTCTGGAATTACTACTTCAATAAGGTCGGTGCTATAGAGAGAAAAATAAGTTTCTAAATACAAAATAATAAAAATAAATTCTTCTTATGGCAAGATCTAATCTCCTGGTCTTTGCAGAAGTAAAAAGAATTTTACATTCTTCCCTTCGAGAAGGGATAGTGGGGTTATATTTGACACATGACCTAAACTGCTCGTCTTGAAGAGACTCTTTCTCAACTAGAATAGTGGATTTTATCAAATCTTCCCGGACAACAAAACTTTATCTTGCATATGATTTCATCTTTGATCATCAACTCTAGCCACCAATATTTTCGGTCATTTAGGGGTTCGTCATCTTTACTCACCAAATTCAAATTAACACCTTTAAGAATTGAAAAAGACAACTCTTATGGGCAATTCATGTAAGAGAAAATCAATACCTTATACCTACCAGCCTCATTGGTGGTCAACATTTGGTCGGCCAAATTGTTTTCTGGTACTTGAACTGAACGTAATGAAACTGCACGAAATAGAGATACATAATTAGGCCGAAAAATAGGCGATATCCCATTTTTATTTCCAAATGGCCAAAATCTAGCTAATAGGATGGAATCTATTTGTACACGAGTTCGGCTCCAAATACGTCATTGACCTTACCGTTAAACCCAACCACCACATAAACTAACCGTTAAAATTTTCCTTCACGCGTCCCCCTTTTCCCGCTTTTTTTTCCCCCTCCTGGATTGTAAACGAAACAATCACAACTTCAAACTCTTTCTTTCTCTCTCTCTCTCTCTAGAATTATTGATCTGATCGGTAATGGATGATGGAAGACAGAAAGCTGATGATGATGCAGTGGGATGGATTAGGAAATGAAGAAGACGAATTCTTTGAATCTTTTGATCGTATCTCTTCTGCTGTTTCAATCAATCTAGCTCCTAATTCATCTGGATCTAATGACGATGAAAACTTCGACGATAGTCGAATTTCTTTCGCATCCGCCATTTCTGGTCCTCATGATGATCATCGGAGTTATGTTGCTTCTGCTTGGGCTAATACTATGTCAAGGGTTATCGGCTATGGTGTACGGAAGACAAGAAGTTTGTAATCAGCAGAGATGTGGTGTTTGATGAGTCATCTATTGTAGCTATGGCGAAAGCTACGGTGCCTAGTTGTGGTGATGTTGGGTCTACTAAAGCTCAAGTAGTGGAAGTAGAAGCCGAAGACCAACGGGTTTCTAGGAATCATGATCAGGTGGAGCATCAGGATAATACTCAGGATGAGGAAATTGATGAACTCGATCATGAGGAGGTTCAAGGGGAAGGTACACAAGTTTTACAACAACAACAGCAGGATGTTTCGGTACACACTAGGCCGAAACGGTTATATAAGCCGGTACAGAGGTTAGGGTCAGACAAACCTCTTAGGCATTACGGGCAGGCAAATGTGGTTGAATATGCACTCTCGGTGGAAGACGACGAGCCGGTCACCTTCAAACAAGCTATTACCGCGGAGGAAAGAGAGAGTTGGTTGGTTGCTATGCAAGAAGAGATGGAGTCTCTTCACAAGAACAAGACATGGGAGGTTGTCCCATTGCCCGAAGGTAAGTCTGTTATTGGTTGTAAATGGGTGTACAAGAAGAAAGAGGATTCTTCCCAGATCAAGGGTACAAGGTATAAGGCAAGACTAGTGGCCAAAGGTTATGCACAGAAAGAAGGGGTCGACTACAATGAGATTTTCTCACCGGTCGTGAAACATACTTCTATTCGGGTGCTATTGAGTATTGCTGCTCATAGTGATCTTGAGCTGGAACAACTCGATGTTAAAACCGCCTTCTTGCACGGAGATTTGGAAGAAGAAATTTATATGGCTCAACCTGAGGGATACAAGGTTGAGGGTAAAGAAAATCAAGTATGTCGTTTGAGGAAGTCTCTTTACGGATTGAAACAATCCCCTCGCCAATGGTACAAACGATTTGATTTTTTCATGCTAAAGCATGGTTTTCGCAGAAGTGACTATGATTGTTGTGTATACATCAAGAAGCTTCGCGAAGGTGACTTTATTTATCTCCTTTTGTATGTGGATGACATGCTTATTGCTTCTCGAAGCATGGTGGAGATAGATAAGTTGAAATCTCAACTCAGTCAAGAGTTTGAGATGAAAGACATGGGCGCTGCAAAGAAGATACTGGGAATGGAGATTAAGAGAGAGCGGTCAAGTAAGAAACTGTACTTGAATCAGAAAGGTTACATCGAACGAGTAGTTTCTCGATTCGGGATGCAGAATGCGAAGGCGGTATCAACACCTTTGGCACCACACTTCAGGCTCTCGGGAAAACAATCTCCCACTACTACGGTGGAGAAGGATCATATGGATCGTATACCGTATGCTAGTGCAGTTGGCAGTTTGATGTACGCTATGGTGTGTACTCGTCCGGATATTTCACAGGCGGTCAGTGTGGTTAGTAGGTTTATGGCAAACCCGGGGAAGACACATTGGGAAGCTGTGAAGTGGGTCTTGAGGTACTTGAAGGGTACTGTTGATACGGGTTTGTGCTTTAGTGGAGACACATGTCAGGTAAGCGGTTATGTTGACTCGGATTATGCTGGCGATCTAGATAGAAGACGATCTACTACTGGTTATGTATTTAGGGTACATGGTGCTCCAGTTAGTTGGCGATCGATGTTACAATCTACAGTTGCGTTATCTACTACGGAGGCCGAGTATATGGCTATGGCCGAGGGTGTGAAGGAAGCATTGTGGTTGTGGGGTCTTCTGGATGATCTAGGGATTAAGCAGGAGTGCGTAGATGTATGGTGTGATAGTCAAAGTGCAATCCATTTGGCGAAGAATCAGGTACATCATGCTCGTACTAAGCATATCGATGTCAGGTATCACTTTGTACGAGATGTCATAGAGGAAGGTGATGTTTCTCTCATGAAGGTACACACGGATGAGAATCCCGCAGACATGTTGACTAAAGTGGTGACATGTAGCAAGTTTCAGCATTGTCTGGAATTGCTACAAATCGGCTCGTGTTAAGTTGCTCGAAAGGGCGTAACATCGACAAGGTTTTCTTTATGTGAAGGGTTGGTAGAACTACTGTAGGCTTGATCCTGTAAAAGGGTACGTAGGCAGCCATGGTCATATGGCGCAGTCGGATGAAGTTACAAGAAGAAGATATATCTTACAAGGAGTATCCTGGTATTCGTCCAAAATTTGAAGTATATCAAATTGTGTACGAGGTGGAGAATTGTAAGAGGCAGTTTCTAAAACTCTTGAAGAGGCGGTTTTGAATTGGCACCATAGGCGGTTTATTGGCACCATATAGGTGGTTTCTAAATTTTGGCACCAAAGTAATTTAGAAACCAAAGTTCCTTTTTTATGGGGCTTGATATCTATATAAATAGGGGTCTTGAGTCTTTGTAACACACACCAACACAAGCAACAACAACTCTTCTTTAGAGAGCTAAAGAGAGAGCAAGAGTGAGAGAAATTTTTCATAGTTTTTGAGCGGTGTTAAATTTCTCGGTCGTCGAAGATTTAGTATAGAAGGTTATTACTATACGGTACCATCTTGGGACGAACTTGCGGGTTGTGTTAGTCGTCTTCATCTATCCTTCAATAAAGATTTCTTGTTCGCCCGAGGACGTAGGCTTTAGGCCGAACCTCGTTAATTTCTGTTCGCATATTTAGATTTTGGCTTAGCTTTTCGATTAATCTTCATAGTCGGATCAATTTCTAGGTAGGTTCGATAGCTTCCGCGACTTTTAGTTCTTACAGAGTTTTCAATCCTAATATTTTCCATCTATTATTTTGTTGACCAGCTTATGGAACAAGAGTTGAAGAAGTTGGAGGATACTGTCCAAGCTATTCACGAGGAGATGTTTTATCTCCGTGAGAGGTATGTATTATACTATTATGTAATGAAGAAAAACATCGATGTTTGTTTGAAGTAAGAACTCCACTATGAAGTTTTGTCTTTTGAAATAACAAAAACTTAAGCAAACAAGAAGGAAAATTACTATTTAGTTGTGCCTAACTACATAACAATCCCGAGAATTATTAAGACCATAGGCGGTTGATTTCCATCATGAGAATTTTAAATACTTGAAGCTAGTTCCATTATGGGATATTGAGAATTTTAGTGCAAGTTTAATCCCTATACATTTTTTGGGATTAATGGTCTCGACTCCAACCCAAGTTTTCTTTGTTGAATAGGATCTAACTTTTATTTAGGCTTCAGCTCCCTAGTAAAATTGCACAGGTTTGCACGAGTAAAGTTTGCGCGAGCTCACACATATTTTGCACTTAGTTTGCACGGGTTTACATAGGTTTGCACAGGGAATCGAAGCCTACAAGAATATTGATAGTGGAGCCCAAGGCTCAAGAGTAAAATCTTCAACAAAAAAAAAAGGCTCAGAGTAAAAGAAACTATTTGCATGTTTTTCTTACGAAGGTCTTCAGCCTAATGTCTTGTGGTATTTGTATTTCAGGGAAGAAGAAATGCAGGAGCTAAACAGAAAAACAACTAGCAGAATGGCTTGGTTGGGTTTCCTTGCTCTATTTGTCTGTTTATCAGTGGCAGGTCTTCAATTGTGGCATTTGAAGAGCTTCTTTGAGAGGAAGAAGCTCCTGTGATTTTGCCTTCCCTCATTCTATATTTGGCACATGTAACATTTTTTTCGTACTAATTTATTGTGTACTTGTCGATACTTTTTCACGCAAATAGTCAAAAGATTGAACCTTTAACTCTTTTTTGTTTTAGAAGTATATTTTCCCTGTCAAGTCGGTGTATTTTATTGTGGTGTTTATTTTCTTATCTCTAACTTAGGTTTGAAACTTGACTTAAGATCTGAATCGACTTGAGTTGCCCAAATTGTTTATTTTCTTCTACTTGTGATGCCTGACTCGTCAAGATGGTGCCTTGGTTGATTTTGGTTGCACCTTGAGGTAGATAAAAATTACTAAATTAGTATGAATCATTGTTCATCAAAAAAAAATTAGTATGAATCAAGAGCTCTTTCAGAAATCACCCAACATTACTATTGGAGTGGAGCATGGCCCAAACAACAAAATGCCCCACCAATTCTTTTTACTTCTTTTTACTCTTGTCAGAGTACTCTACTCCTATTACAAAATTCTTCATAATCTAGGTTATTCACAGAACTGCCTAAAATTTGTGTGGCTTGTAGGATATTATATCTCTATGTGCTTTTGCTAAAAATAAAGAAGTTATTTTGGAAAAAGATTTGCTAAATGCCCTAAAATTTGTTCCGACAATAGGCGAACCCGGAAGTGGGCAACTTTAATTGGTCAGGCATAGGGAGAGAAATGGCCTACTTCAATTGGTCAGGCCATGGGGATAGAAATAGTCTGACCAAGTGTAGTCGGCCTCATCATCGTTTTAGTTGTATTCGGTCTCAATTTCAAGTCATTTAACATTTCTCATTTCGGAAACCTAACTTTATATGCAAAATGAATGTTTTTATACACTTACTACACACATGTTTATCTTCACCCGCTACCCAAATACATTTTATTATTTTCACCACTATTTTTTTTTTCTAGTTTTGACTAGAATTTCTATATCTCTCGAACTGATAAAACAATGTATTGTTACATCTACCTGACTTATCCATTCAATAGAAATGTATCGATAGTTAAACATGATCAACGGTGACTTTCCAGGGCGTTGTATTCATTGGTAGTGTCTTACCAGAAGAAGAAGAAGAATACAAATGATGAATACTCAAGTAGTGAATTTGAGTTAAGAGAGAGAGAGATATAGTAATCAGGGTGAGCGATTTTGGGACGAGGTACAATGTTCCATCCAAACCGGAATAACACTTGGCCTGGGCGCCTGGCCAAAGTAAATTGGCCTTGTCAAGGGCAATATATGTGAAAAACACAACACACCAAAGATTTCACAGGCTTAATAGGCCTAGACCTAGACTACACTTTTAAATGGGCTCCACCGTCCAAAAGCATCAAAGAGAAGAACAAGCACGCCAGGCAAACTTGGCAACGAAGCAACCTCGCAACGAAGCAACCTCGCCTGAGGTTTATCGAAGATATAAAGGACGAGTTCTTGGCGGGATCTATCTCCATCTAAATCCTCTCACCTCTTTTTCTCTCTCTCTATAATCTTCTCCTCGTTTTGTTCATCGAAGATAGAAAAAAAAACCTAAAATGGCAGATCGATCAGAGATAGTGTTTTTTGATCTTGAAACTACAATTCCATCTAGAACTGGTCAAGGCTTCTCCATTCTTGAATTCGGAGCTATTCTTATTTGCCCTCGTAAACTAGTTGAGCTTCATAGTTATTCAACTCTCATCAAGCCTTCTAACCTTTCCGCCGTTTCTACCGCTTTCGTTCGATGTAATGGAATCACCAGAGAAGCTGTTTCAGTTGCTCCTACTTTTACTGAAGTTGCTGATATCATCTATGATATCCTCCATGGTAACTAATCTCTCTAACTTTCTCTCTCTCTCTCTCTCTATATATATATATATATAGTTTGAGTTGGTTTTGATTGAAATGTTGTTTTCAGGTAGAGTTTGGGCTGGTCATAATATCTTGAGGTTTGATTGTCCTCGAATAAGAGAGGCTTTTGTGGGAATTGGTAGGTCGCCGCCAGAACCAAAGGGAGCAATTGATTCATTAGACTTATTAACTCAGAGATTCGGGAGAAGAGCTGGAGATATGAAGGTAAAAAGATTGCCCCTTTTGTCAAAAAAAAATTAAGATTCAATTTTAAATGTTTGGGGATGTTGATGTATTTCTTGATTTTACATAGATGGCTACTTTGGCTACCCACTTTGGGCTTGGAAACCAAACACACAGGTAATTAACATTTGTTAATTTTGTCTGACATCCAACTCAAAACCAAATCAATTGGCAATGAGTTAAGAGGGCCTAGATGTGAATATCTTGGTTACAAGAGTACCCTTCGTCTATCTCGGACTATTCTATTCTTAGACGCCTCCCCATGTGTTCTTCTAGCCTAATATGTGTCTTTTTGTTCTAGCATGTGTCGCTGTTGAGCCTATCACATGTGGTGCTAGCTTTTCATACCTTGTTAAATTTGTATATATCCAACTCAAAGACCAATTGAAATACGTGGATATGATCTATATATTATTTTTATTTATGGTTAGAGTACATTTTGGCCATGTGGTTTAGTTCTCACATCATTCACATCTAACATACTTATTAGCACTCACAGAAACAAAGAGTCCGCATTATTGTTGAAGGAATTTATTTAGAATAATAAGGAAAACACTTTAATGAGCCTGATACAATAGATTGCGATAAATTAGGAAATGTACAAGTGAGGAGTACATTAGAGGTATTCTTGGAGGTTTAATTGTAGAGTAAGAAATAAGGATTTCAAAGAGTTATTTTTTTGAAGTATTTGGTGAAGTAAAAAATCAATGGTTTTCCATGACTGGAGAATGTGATATGCTGCCATAGTTCATGAGGGTTTAATGTATATTATCTTTTCATTGGTTACTGACTTCATGATTCATGAGGTTTTCACTCAAACTCTCGTAGATGATTGCCAAGTTGATGCATACACCGATGCAGCTCATTTTACTTGTATATAATGATTTTGTTTTAAATCTTTCAATGTTCAAGTACATTATTTTTGAGTTAGTAGCTTAATAAATGGTTCATATATTTTTCAATAAAGTATTAATTCGCTGTTTGAAAATAAAATTGAGGTACGAAAAAGAACAGAATTAAGAAAGGTCATGTGTGATTCAGTGGGGCCATGCTGTGCCCACCAACTGATTTGAACGGCAAAACCATAGTCCACAGGCTAGCCGCTAGCCAGCTTATCTTTCGTGTCAATGCTGTGCCGCAAAGACATGTTACGTTTTGAACCCTAGTTCAGACCACTAAAAAAAAATAAAAGGGATGGAAATACACATTGAACAGTTCAATAGAATAACTGAAAGGAGTGAAATATACTCAATCTTGGATAACAAGCCCAAAACCCCAATTTCTTCCCTAGATTCATGCTTATCTCATTGATGCCTCAGGAGCTTGGACGATGTTCGGATGAATCTCGAAGTGATAAAATATTGTGCTACGGTGTTATTCTTGGTAAGCATACCTGTATATGCTAACTCCTTTGTGCTACTTTACATATTACACTTGAAGTAAAACAGAAGTGTTGAACTTGAGCAAACCATCATTAGTCCCTGTAAGACATCTTCTCTGTCCAATTTCTTGCATGTTAGTGTAGCAATTTTATCTGTACTTCCTTTGCAACCCAAGATGAACATTAGTCCATGATGTTTAGTGAGTATTTTGCTGGAAATGTAGGTATAGATGCATAGGCATTCTAAAGCAGCTTCTCGTGCACATACATTTCCGTGTGATATAATAGGTGTTTTTCTGTTTTGTTGTTACTAGCTAGTTATTGCTTCACATTGACGTCTAATTCAGTTGCAGGTGTTTACTACTTGTTGCCCCAACTTTACTTTATATGTTACTTTGAATATCGCGGTGACTTGATTCTGGTAGAAGTCTTTCTATTTTGGAGAAATCTAATTTTGTTAGAGTTTGGATATTATTGTTATTGGCCACTCAAAACAGTAAGCCGAAATTGCTCCCACTCATTTTACATCAAGATGAAGAATTAGCATAACTAACTCGCGGACCAAGGGTTAGAGTAGTTACCAACTTGCTTTCCAACCTCTAGGTCGAGGGTTTGAGACATGGAGTTATACCCCTTAAAGTATGCTCACCTCTAAAAAAAGTTGACATCCTGCCATGTTTCTGAAATGTGAACATGGTTATATGTCATCGTTAAAAAAAAATATTGTTGTATGTCCCAGAGTTGCATATCAACTTCTTGTACATTCTAATGGATCTGTCTGGTAGATATTTTTTTCTTTGGCAAGTGAAAATAAGTGTTCCTCTCTCTTGATTAGTTCTATTTTCACCTGTGTTAAATAAACTCGCTGCGATTATCGTAACAGTTTGTAGTTCTCACTTTCTTGTTATTCAGGGATGTGTTCACTAGCACGAAGTGAATGTATATCAGTAGTTGCGTACGAACTACTAATCTCATTCGATTAACTTGCAGGAATCAAGCTTACCAGACGTACTCACAAACACAAACATCCCTTCATCTGTTCTCATGTTCACAGACCATCAGGCAATCCCCCCTTTGGATGTTGATAACAATGTAGCAAAACAAGATCCCTTCAATATTAGCCTACTCATTGACCAAGTTATAGCACCACCCACACAACATGATACAAACATGGACGAAGAAATAGCTGATGCTGAATCTCCTGAGATTGTTGTAAATACTATTTCATCTGAGAGTTCGAGTGGTCATGCTGGATTCTTAGAACCCGATGAGGTGGCACTGGATTTTGTCCGGGCGTCTTTTTTCCGCTCTCGTCAGGGGACTCAGCGGATACAACTACTGCACAAAGATGTTATTTTGCAGCTTTCTTCATCTGAACTTAGAGTTCGTTTTGGTGTAAGTACAAAGTTTCTTGACCAAGCTGGTCGGCCACGATTAAGCATTGTTGTTGATCCATCCCCGAGTTTATGCAAAGTTCTCGATGATTGTAACTATCATGCACAAAAGTTGTTTACGAAGTTAGGTAGCAGCTCAGAGTGGAGATCTGTTGTTACCAGAAAGAACGGCTTCTTGAATTCCCCCACCATTCGACTACAGTGAGTTTTACATTTTGGTGTTTCTGTCTTTTGTTGTATTCAAACATGAAATCTGACTCGAGATCTGAAGTGGTTCGAGTTAAAATTTCAAAATGTTTGTTTTTTATTGTGGAATTTGCAGCGCGGGCATTTGACTTGTTCAAATGGCCGACTCAGGCTGATTTTTGGTCATATCGAAATCTGAAATAACCTAACGTGACTATTTGTCTGTGCATTTACAGCATACCCACGTTAACAAGTGGGGATACAGCCGTTTACGCTACCGAGATATACCAAAAAGAAGCTTCAGGGAACCCTCGGAGGATTATATTTAGCAAATTTGATGCTACTGAACTTGACTCACTGTTTACTCCAGGAACCTTCGTCGATGCGTTTTTCTGTTTAGATGTATATGATTTTCAACAATTAGCTGGTATCCGATTAGTTGCGAAAAAGTTCATAATCCATTCTAAGTAGAGAGGATAAATCTAAGGCCCAAAAAAGGAGCCTAAATAGGAAATCCAACCCAATAGGGAATTATATCCCAAAAAAAACCCAAAATGTTAGATTACCTTCCTATCCCTCCTAAAGAAAACGTTACCTCTCTTGTCCCACACTCATTTCCCGCCCAAACAACCAGCCTCTCTCTTTCTATCCCTGACTTGATTGACACAACCCCTCTCACATGCCAGCCTCTCTCTTTCTCTCTCGGTCTCCGCGCTCTCTCTCTTCATTCAAACCCTCTCTCTTGATTACACACAAACCATTTCTCTCTATCACTCTTCATTCAAACGCTTCCTCTCCATCTCTCTCTATCTCTCTCTCTATCTTTTTTTCAACCGAAACCATTGCAGCCATTAACCACTGAGAATCGAAACGTTACCGGCGATTCTCTCTCTCTCTCGTGAAAAGCAGTTTAAGCAACTTGATCTACTTATTTCTCTCTCTATTTCGCTCTCTTTCAACAAATCTGGTGCTTCTCTCTCTAATTCTCTCTTTCAAACACAGGTACGCCTCTAATCTTCCTCTAAATCTTGATCCTCTCTCTGTTGTTGGTAAATTATTTGGATTGTTAGAACATTTTTGGGGTTTCTTCTTTCAGATCTTGTTTGTTGGTAATATTTTAGGGTTGTTGGTACAGTTTTAGGGGTGTTCGAAAATTTGGGTGTGTTTTCAAACAATTAGGGTTTATTATTTCAAGTTCAGTACTCTGATCTTGAGTTTGTGATAAAATATTTTGGGTTGTTTTTCAAAAAAGTTTTAGGGTTAAGTTGCTCTCCAGTTTGTAATAAAACATTTTGGTTGTTGTTTTGTTATTTCGGAAGCATGCATCTTCACTATAGGTAATTTGGGTGTTTATGGTTCTTCATCAAGCTTCTAGGTTAGGTTTGTTTTAACATTTAGGGGTGTGATCCGAAAGTTAGGTTTCTGTGGAGACATTTAGTACTTTGTTTTTGATTTTTGGGGGTCTGTCTTTGGTGATGAAATGAATAATTTGTTTTAACATTCTGGGTTGTGTTAAAGAAATTTAGGATTATGTTTAGCCATTTTGATAGTTGTTTGTGATTTCAGAAGCATGCATCTTCACAGAAGGTAATTTGGGTGTTTATGAATCTTCATCAAGTTTCTAGGTTAGGTTTGTTTTAACATGTAGGGGTTTGATACGAAAGTTAGGTGTCTGTGGAGAAATTTAGTACTTTGATTTGGATTTATGGGGGTTTGGCTTTGTTGATGAAATGAATGGTTTTTTTTAAGATTCAGGGTTGTGTAAAAGAAATTAGTATTATGTTTAGCCATTTTGGTTGTGTACATACATTTTGGGCTTGTTTCAAACATGTGGGTGTCTAATACAAACATAACAAATTTTGCAGATAAATTTACCAAGATGGTTAAAGCTGCAACCAAAAAAGGAGATGGTCCAGCAAGCAGACAACAGACTCCAGTAAGGGCTAGCCCTAGAAAGAGGGCTAGTGAAGAGCCATCATCCGCTGGGCCTAGCAAAAAAGGCAAGAAAGTAGCGAGTCCTAAACAAGCTAAGGTCTGTTAGTCTATACACATCTGTGAGAATGTCCTCTAATTAATGTTTGTGCTCTCACATTTCATATAATGGTTTGACATATTTGTTAGTGTGTTGTCATTCTGTAAAATGTTACTTCACTTAATGATCTGTCATTATTGTGTAGACCATTGGTCTAGGCTTATTGTGTAGACACATTGCAAAATGATCTGTCATTATTTATAGTGATGTAGCATTCAGTGTAGTGTTGGACAATTTGGTGAATGCCCTGACATATCTGTTACTGTTTGTGTGAAGCATCGATCGTATACATCGAAAACGAGAGAGCCAATGGTGGAGGCTCAACCAACAGAGGCTAGGGAGCAGAAGAAGAAAACTATTTTTGATTTTCAATTTCTTCTTTGTTTTAAGAAGAAAACTACTTTAAATATTTTATAAATATTTCAAACCATTTTTAAGCATTTTACATAATTTCGAGACATTTTGGAGTTTGTCCTCTCAGTATTGTTTGTGGTCTCGCATTTCGTATACTGTTTTGGCATAACTGCGTGTGTGTTGTCATTCTGTAAAATGTTGCTTCACTTATTCGTACTCTTATTCTTAGGGTTTTGTGAAAAGTTCTGAAAATCATTGGCATCAGCTTACAGTGTTGTAGCATTTGTAGTCGTGTTGGAACATTTTGCTGAATGATCTAACATATCTATTACTTTGTGTTTGAAGCATCGATCTGCGACATCCAAATCGAAATAGCAGATGGTGGAGGCTCAACGTACAGAGTCAAGTGAGCAAAAGAAGAAAAATTGCAGTTCACAAGGTAGCAAGGGACAATTTGGAAGCATTTGTAGTCCAATTTTTGTTCTCTGGAATGTTGATGAAATGAATGAGTTGTTTTAATAATTTGAGTTGTGTTCGAGAAATTGGGGTTATGTTGAGACATTTAGTACTTTGTTTATGATTTTTGGGAGTTTTACTTGATTATTACAGTAATGTTATTGGTCAATGTGGTAGACAATTTGGTTTATGTTTTAACATTTAGTGGGGTGTTGATGGATTTTGTGGTTATTAATGAGTAAAAAATGATATGTTTTTGATATTTTGGGTTGTGTAGAAATATTTTGTGCAAAACATTTAAAAAAGAGAAGCAGCAGCAGCAAGACAATAGGTTGTACAAAGAGCTAGCTCTAGAAAGAGGGTTAGTGAAGAGACAACAACTGCAGGGCCTAGTAAAAAAGGCAAAAAAATATTAAAGGTGACTGAATCACAGACCAAGGCAAGATGCATTCCTAAACATTTTGCATAATGTTTAAGAATGCATACGAAATGACATAAGGTTCTGTGAAAAAAGATAAAATTTGGGGAAAACAGTGGCATCAGATTTTTGAAATGTCCTCTCATTATTGACTGTGGTCTAACATTAAGTATAATGTGTTCGCATTATTGGTAGTGTCCCGACAATTTGTAAAATAATCTCGCATTATTGACAGTGTTCTAGCATTGTAAATAATGTTTAGGGGTGCAAGGAAATAACAACAGTTGTTTCTCAAACAATTCGAATAATGTTGGAGCATGATCGATAATGTTGGAACATTTTCAAGAATGTTTAAGAATTGCATAAATTGTTCCTCGAGCATTATGTATAATGTAGCATGCAAGTTACCTAATCTTCATCCATTTCAGAATATATTCGGAAATGTTACACAACGACGGAGTATGCCCGTTTCAAAATCAAAAGTTCTCTCATCAGTGAAGAAGAGTAGGTATTTTAAATTGAACTCTGCTTTGCAATTTAACAAATGTTTGGACACTGCTTAAAATGCTTAGAAAACGTTAGACTGATCTGAACATCTTTAATACAAAATTGTGGTGAACATTTTTCAAAATGTTCACACATCCTTTAAAATGTTAATACAAATTGTAAAGTGTTTTGAACAAAATGAGAACCAATTGCTACTGTTAACATAACTGTACGGAATAGTGTTAACACATCCCGTAAAATGTTTAGACAAACTGTAAAGTGTTGCTTATAAAACGAGAAGTGGTTGCTAATATTAACAAATCTGTACGGAAGAACAATGAAAACACCATGAAAATACCCTAAAACCAAGAACAACCTCACCAATGGAGCTTCAAATAAGTAGATCTACAAATCTAAATATATTTAACTCTCTACAAACTATGAAAACACCATGAAAACACCCTAAAACAAGATTTGAAGTTTTTTTTAACCTCCATTAAAGAAGATGATGAATGAAGGTGATGACTGAACCACGAAAACGTGAAAAGGGTTATCTCTCTCGGTCTCGGTTTTTTTAGAGAAGAAGATGATGAATGAATGAAGGTGGAATAGATTGAAGATGATGAATGAAGGTGGAATAGATGAAGTTTATGTCGGCTTCTATAGTCTACAGAGAAGAAGATGATGAATGAAGGTGGAATAGAATGAAGAGATGGCCGGTGAGGTTCGGGTGAGAAGAGAGAAAAGAGGGTTTGGTGTTGGGAGGTAGAGAGAGAAAGTAAACCCAGATTATGAGAGGAAGAGAGATATTTTGGAGAGAGAAATTTTGATTTGTAAAGGGAGGGAGTAGTTGGATATATATGGGAGGGCAAAAGAGGGATTAGAAGAAGTCTTTAGGTCTTAGAGATACAAGTTGGGAAGGGATGGAGCATAGGGATGTGTATTTGGGTTTGATATGAGTTATTAGTTGATTATTGGGTTTTGGGTGGGATATTAATCCTTGTTGGGTTTTTTTTTGTATTTGGGCCCAAAATTTGGGCCTTTCATCAAAAAATTCTTCTAAGTAATAGGATATGATTCTTAGGAAAAGTTGGATCTTTGATTGTAAATATGTAAACAGTTAACAGATCTAACATGTTATATGTTTTTAATATTAAGGGATTGTAACAGTTACTCATATGAATATATTATTTTCCCAAAGAAGTCTTTTCTGAGCATTGAATCCTTCCAACAAATTAGAGGCCTAGAGGTGTTTCGGACTTTCAGCCTGTCTCCTTTCGAAATTTGGGACCTAGGTAGTTTTGGACAGGTACCGTCCCTTCCCTTTCTGGACCATTTATCGAAATTAGATTCGACATCTAATTCTAGTTCTCAATTGATTCAGATTTTAAAGTTTGTTTTTCAAAATATTCCATAGACTTGTCAAACAAGATATCGAAAATACCCTGAGCCTGTTTGTAGGAGTGGGATGCATGATTATATAACTAGGTTTGATTTTATCATTATTTATGTTTTCTTTTTCTTTTCTTTTTTCTATTAGTCGTGCTATTACAAGGCCGACCACTCAGGCCACCCACCATTTATAAGAATGTTTGTCTCGCTTCTTTGATAAGTCAATATGATATTAACGATTATATATGGATTATAAGGAATCAACTCAAACACTAAACAAATTTAAATGGTTTTATTCCTTGTAAGTAATGATATTTATTGTTTTTGAGGATTTCATGTTAATTGTTACATGGGATAACATCAGCATGTCCATACGATTATATGATAAAAAAAAAAAAATCAAATCCAGTGAGCTCAAAATCGTCAAAAGAACATTTAGCATATATAGTAACAAAAATGCTTCCGAGTTCCGACTTTGAACATCTAATTAGAACCTTATCATATGTTTCAACAAAAAAAAAAAAGAAATTATAACTTATCATATTAATAGCACCTTCTTTAAAAAAAAATTATTAGTAGCGGGCTAGCAGCTTGTGCATCTCTTTCAGTTATGACCTTCTGTTTTCCATTGACATGCTTGGGGTTCCTGGAGTTACTACCTCTATAAGGCTGGTGCTACAGAGAGAAAAAAAAGTTTCTGAATACAAAATAATAAAAATAAATTCTTCATATGGCTATATCTAATCTCCTCGTCCTTGCAAAAGTAAAAAAAAATTTTACATTCTTCTCTTCGAGAAGGGATGGTGGGGTTATATTTGACAAATGACTTAAACTGCTCGTCTTGAAGAGATTCTTTCTCAATTAGAATAGTGGATTTTATCAAATCTCTCCTGACAACAAAACTTTATCTTGCATATGATATCTTTTCATCTTTGATCATCAACTCTCGCCACCAATATTTTCGATCATTTAGGGGTTCGTCATCTTTACGCACCAAATTCAAATTTACACCTTTAAGAATTGCAAAAGACAACTCTTATGGGCAATTCATGTAAGAGAAAATCAATACCTACCAGCCACATTGGTGGTCAACATTTGGTCGGCCTTTGGGACCAAATTGTTTTCTGTTACTTGAACTGAACGTGATGAAACTGCACGAAATAGAGATACAGAATTAGGCCGAAAATTAGGCAATATCCCATTTTTATTTCCAAATGGCCAAAATCTAGCTAATAGGGTGAAATCTATTTCTTCATCAAAAAAAAAGGGTGAAATCTATTTGTACACGTGTTCGGCTCCAAATACGTCATTGACCTTACCGTTAAACCCAACCACCACATAAACTAACCGTTAAAATTTTCCTTCACGCGTCCCCCTTTTCCCGCTTTTTTTCCCCCCCTCCTGGATTGTAAACGAAACAATCACAACTTCAAACTCTTTCTTTCTTTCTCTCTCTCTCTCTCTCTAGAATTATTGATCTGATCGGTAATGGATGATGGAAGACAGAAAACTGATGATGATGCAGTGGGATGGATTAGGTAATGAAGAAGACGAATTCTTTGAATCATTTGATCGTATCTCTTCTTCTGTTTCAATCAATCTCGCTCCTAATTCATCTGGATCTAATGACGATGAAAACTTCGACGATAGTCGAATTTCTTTCGCATCCGCCATTTCTGGTCCTCATGATGATCATCGGAGTTATGTTGCTGCTGCTTGGGCTAATAATATGTCAACAACATCAACTTCAATGCCTGATGATTATGGTATTTGGATGTCTGAACCTGGATCTATTAAAGAAAGAAGAAAACGTCTTCTTCAAGGTATGGGTCTTTCAAGTGATAAAAATTTTCTCAGACTTGCTACTTCTGAATTAAAAAAAACTACCTCGAAAAAAAGACTTGTTGTAATTTCATCTTCATCATCACCATCATCATCAGCAGCAGCAGCAGCACCTATTGAAAACCCTAAAAGACATGATTTTTCCCCTAATTTGATTGTTAGATCTAGATCGGATGGGTTTATTGAATCTTCTTTAAATGTTGCTAAGCAAAGAAAAGATAAATTTATAGGTCAAATTTCAACTCATATTCTATTAAGATCTTTTTCTGCTCCGTCTTCGTTAGGAGATCGAAATTTAAGAGTTCATAATAAATGTATAAAGGGGAATCGTAGAATAAGTGGAATTGGGTCTATGAGTAGAATTGGGAATCGGGTTTTATCGTTCGTTAAGAATAGAAAAGGTGGTTCCTTTTTCTTGATAAAAAATTTGGATACGGGTAAGGAATTTATCGTTAATGATTATAATGAAGAAGGAATGTGGAATAAACTTAAAGATCTTCAAACAGGGAAGCAACTAACAATGGAGGAATTTGAGAAAACTGTTGGGCATTCACCTATTGTTAAGGAGCTAATGCGTAGGGAAAATGTAGCTAGGGTTTCGGATGAGACAGTTCGAACTATTGATAGAAAACTAAGTTTAAATTATTCTCTTAGTAAAAGTTTCAGATCAAGCAAGAAAAGGGGAGCTGCAATTTTAAAGAACATAAAAGGTGTAGCTAATTCCTTTAACGGATTTACCAATAAGGAGAGAGAAAACCCATCTTTCATGTATCACCAAGGATCTCGGAAAGGTTCTTCCCAAACAGGATGGACAAAAGTTCGTCAACAGGGGAAATCGTATAAGGAACTTAGTGGTCTTTATATGTGTCAGGAAATTCAAGCTCACCAGGGCTCCATTTGGACTATTAAATTCAATTTCGATGGTCGATTTTTAGCAAGTGCAGGAGAAGATCGAATAATTCATGTTTGGGAGGTAGTTGAATGTGATTCAATGTCGTTGAATCCCCTCGAAGAAGCTAATTTCACCCCAGTTCATCCCATGATGAGTAATTCTCTAGATAGACCTCCTTCTCTTGGAGAAGCTCAGTTATTTCCATCAGAGAGGAAAAGAAGAGGAAAGATTTCGTCGAGCAGTAGAAAAAGCAGTTCTTTTTCCGATCATATCGTCATGCCCGAAACAGTTTTTTCCCTTTCTGAGAGACCAGTTTGCTCCTTCCAAGGTCATTTGGATGATGTCTTGGATCTCTCTTGGTCTAAATCTCAGGTTAGTCTCTTTCTTTTGCATTCTCTCTATATATGTAGAATTTGCAGGCCAATCTGGAAACAGTTTCTGTAAATTTGCAGCAACTTCTTTCTTCTTCAATGGACAAAACTGTTAGATTGTGGGATATGGAAAGCAAGACATGCCTAAAGTTATTTGCGCACAACGATTATGGTGTGTTTCTTCTTGCATCTTGTCGATCTTAATACACTTTCTAGTTTCTTCTCCGTTGTTCTCATTTTTGTTTTGGGATGGGTTTGGTTGAGCAGTCACTTGTATACAATTCAACCCAAATGATGATAGATATTTCATCAGTGGTTCACTTGATGCTAAAGTTCGAATTTGGAGTATACCAGATAGGCAAGTTGTGGACTGGACTGATCTTCCTGAAATGGTTACAGCTGCTTGCTATACTCCTGACGGCCAGGTCTCGCTTTGCTCATTTATTCATTTTTGTGCAGTCTCTCTCTCCTTCTAGTATGACTGTAGTCCGATAAGTAGGAACATGTAGATTTTCTGTTCCTGATGTTTTTCTTCTTTTGGTTATTGAAGGGTGCTTTAATCGGGACACATAAAGGGACTTGTCGTCTATACAATACATCTGGTATGAAAATTTCCATTAACCATTTGAATCTTGCCAATTATTTCCAATATTATCTTTTACATCTTCGGATTTTATTCATCATTAAAGTAGCATCATCTCCATTCCCAGTAGTTCTTGAAAGATTTCCCACCCTCCTGAAAAATTAGTAAGAATTATTCCATGAGACTAATAGATTATGAATGTCAAAATTTATTTATTTCAAAATATCATCCTGCTGATCCAACAAAAGTCTGTCAAATCAGTCTCACGTCATCTCTGATATCCAAATCTCTAATTGATAGTGTTTATATGTGTTTCTGACAATCCTAACAATTCATCCACCATTATAAGCAACCCTAGTACGATTTTGATCATCCATTTTCATTTCTGTTCAGGTTGTAAGCTACGGCAAAAAGCTCGAATAGATGTTCAGAACAAAAGAAAAACCCATAAAAAGATTACTGGCTTCCAGGTAATAATTTCTATTTGGTTCATAATCATCAATTCATCTACTTTAACCTAAGAAAAGCTTTGAGTTTCCACTTGACATTGAAGAACACAAACTGATAAATTTGTACTGGACAGTTCTCTCCAGGGAATCCATCTGAGGTGCTGATTACTTCTGCCGATTCTCGCATACGAATTTTCAGTGGTACAGAAGTCATTCACAAATTCAGAGGTATTACTTAAAGCAAATCTTAACTGAACTAATTCAAATGCTCTTAAAAAGATGACATATATAATCTAAATTCAGTTTCCAGCCTACTAACAAGTTTAATTCTGAGTAATTGGTTTACAGGGTTCAGAAACACAAGCAGTCAGATATCAGCATCATTTACACCAGATAGAAAATATGTTATATGTGCAAGTGAAGATTCTCAAGTATATGTATGGAAAAGCGATGAAATCCAAAATATAGGTGGTGGAAAAGGGAAGGTGTATCATGCGACAAGATCTCATGAGCATTTCCCATGTAGGGATGTGTCAGTTGCAATTCCATGGCCTGGTAGTACGAAGTATGAACCACCCCTTTTGGTTCAATCAAAAAGACATTCAAAACGTTCAGTTTCTCAAGTACCGCCATATCCAGGGATGAGTTCTACCTACGAAGATGCCATTGTAAGTAGTAGTAATAGTAGTAGAAATCTCCCACCTTTACCTAGGAGGAATGGCTTACCAGAGAGAGAAGCAGAGGAAGATCTTGCTAATGCATATCGTTCCGACTCGGGGATTGATGTCAGTGGCCGTAGAAGAGGCTCATTTGCTTCGATGTCAAGCAATTATAATATGTCAAAGTATGGAGATTCACCTTCAGTATCAGTCTCAGGCGGCTCTTCGTCATCTTTTTCTCTCAGATGGCTTGACGGTCTGGGTGGTAGTAGTCGAACTAGTACTCATGCAACAGCTTGGGGGATGGTGATTGTGACTGCAAGCCTGGGAGGTGAAATAAGGACATACCAAAATCTTGGTTTGCCACTTCGGGTTAGTCGTCAGACCAATCTCTTTAGAGATTACGCGTAAACTTTCCACAACACTTCATAGATCTATCCTTTTATTCTTATATTCCTTTTTGTTCTGTTTACTCTCTTTTTTGATCTTCGACGTTTAATACAATTTACAAATGATAGATTACACAAGTGTCTGCTCATCTTAAGAACCAAATATTGATTTTGTAACTGAATGGAGTTGCTTGGCCTGATTATAGTTCACCCATAAGTGAAAACAAGAAAATGAACTTGTGACCTGTCATAAATCTTCTAAATTTCCTTAGCTGCAGAAAGAAAACCGTGAAATATATAAAGTTTGTATATAAAAGAACAAACGTGCCAAGCTTCTTACTGGGTGGAGGGCAATTTAACTCTACTTCGTTTCATGATGGACAAAATTCTCTCGATAGACCTCCTTGTGGAGAGGCTCAGTTATTCACGTCACGGAGCAATACAAGAAGAAGAATGAATTTCATCAAGCAGTAAAAAAGCCGTTCTACTTTGAGGGTTGTCATTATGCTGCAAACAGCTTTCTCATTTTCTGAGCGATAAAACTCTCCTGCAGTTAAGCTTGCATAATCTAGCTTCTCGCTGGTTTCTTCATGTTATATCTCTCAGAGAGTGAGAAAACTGTTTCTCGCTATATGAGAATGAAATCAGTAAAACGATAAATGAATAGGTGAAACGGTTCTTATTCTGAAGATTACTAATTATCAAGTCGCGGAAAGAAATAATATAACAATTTATAACAGCAGTAGAGTAGTTTCGGTTTTCTACCAGATGAATAATTCATACATTGAAATGGCAAGGAAAGCTAGAAAAATTCGGATTCCTTTTCTTTCGCATGTAAGAATTGGAGGGGGATAACTAGTTGCCTGATATTTGATCTGCAGACTATTTTGAAAGGACAGCAGGATATGAAGATCCACTCTTTTCTTGGTTTTATTGTCGAAATGATGGAAACCGTTAACCACCACCTTATAAAGCTCAACTACTGGAAAAAAGACTTGCAATGTGTATCACAAAGTATGTTGCCTGCGTCTCTCATTGCTAATTGGTTTTGATGGAAACACATGCTCCACGTCATCCAACAAAAAGACACGCATTGGGCACAGAGAACACCACACGTGAGAGGCTATTGAGAATAGTCCCACATGAGCAATAGGAAGTATCATGACATTGAGGGATTCTCTACTCATTGTCAATTGGTTTCGAGTTGGACGTCCACAAACTTAACACGTCTTTACTCACTCGTTCAACTTCTTTACTGGCTTGAAGACCTTTGCAATCGATGGATTTAATACATCGCTTGAGCAACTAAGTGCAATACCTTTTTCCATTGCCTCATCCCAAAGTTGTTTGGCCTTTTCAAACTTTCCTCCTTTAGAAAGCTTGGGTATTAACAGATCATAAACCGGCGCATAATCCCCTACACATATTCCCTTCATCCTCTCGAATAGCCATAAAGCATGACCTACTCTCTCGACTCCACAAAGAACACCAATCAGGTCATGGAAAAATTTTGGTTTCGGTATTAGCCCAACTTCAATCATTTCATCGACGAGTCCATTCCCTTTACCGAATCTCCCTGTCAAATACGAAACTCTCACAACAAGATAATAGCTAACCCAATCGGGAGAACAACCTGAACTCTTCATAGAAGAATGGAGAATTCGATAAGATTCACTCACTCTTCTTGCCTTACCCAAACAAGAGAGCAAAACATTGAAGCTAACAGTATTTGGTATGATCTTATAAGACCTCATCTCTATCATCAAATCAAAAGCTTCAGGAACCAATGCAGACGGGTTCGATTTAAGGTTGCTTTCGCATAAGCACTTAAGAAATGAGTTATAACAAAATAGGTCTAATCGAACTTTTACGGATTTCATCTCATCGAGGATCCTTCGAGCTTCCTTCACATTCCCATTTACACACCACCCATGAAGAAGATTTTTGTAAATGTAAGTTTCTTCGCCAAAAATTACATTTTTATGGTGGAAAACGACTCCTTCTGCTTTCTTAGCATGCCCTTTGGAACAAAGATTATGGACAATTGCACTTACAATAATCTTATCTTTCGAGCAATTGAATTTCTCCAAGTTCTTGAAAATCCCCATTGCTTCATCTTCTCGACCCATTTTTATTAAAGTCTCGGTAACAAGACTAAATGTTTCAATCTCCATTGTTCGCTCCTCTTTTCGAAGATCAGATAATAGAATATTTAATGCTGTAACATCTTTCTTTTGAGCAAAAACTCTAATTGCATAATTAAAAACTTCATCATCCAAACCATTATTTGAATTCTTTTTAGACCAAGAAAAGAATCTGAGAAGTCTTCTTGTGGGTGCTTCAGTTCTGCAAGAATCTAAGATCTGGGTAACTAGTTTTGAAGTTATGAAAGGTTTTGAATTATCAAGACTAGCTTCTAGTTCATCTAAACCACCAACACCACTTGAAACAATGTGACAGAGCTTCCTGAAATCAGGTGATTCAGATTTTCCAGGTAGAACAGTTGAATAAAGAGAGAAAGAAAGATGTACTAACCTACTGAGACTAATCAACTGGATTAATGGTTTCTCTCTCAATATGGAAAACATATTCAGTGAGGAGTTTTGTCAAACAGGTGATCTGCATTTACCTTTTCAATTGGGCTGTCTATTCCTCTAGTTCAGACTTTCAGGTGATGAAGGTTATTGATTGTACCCTATCTGTCCGCTTCTCGATGGAGCCTTCCTCGACTGGGGGAGTTTATCTCTGTGTGACTGGCGCCCCACTCTTTTTTGCTTTATGCTCGACATTCTCTAGGCGCACCACATTTTCACCTATTTTGTTTGTTTGTAGTAGGCTCCAACACTCTTTGAATTTTTTTTCTTCCTCTATTTTCATTTGGATTTTTCTTTCAAATCTTCGTTAAAAGTCTTACATTTCTTAGTGGTTTTGAAAGGTAGCATCTGTAATTCGTTAATTGAAGAAAGAGTCTATTCCAAATTATTTAGTGTCACGAAGAGATGCGTATAAAACTTCCCTAGGACTGTGTGTTGTGAATTGCATGAAGTCCAAGTGTAAGAGCATCTCCAATGCAACACTCAACTTGAAAAAGTCAAATTGATATCTAGAATTATTTGAGTTTTTAGCAAAACACACTATCCAATGTGACACTCAACTTGAAACTCAATATGATGTGGCAACAATAAATGTTGAGATACCTAAAAGAAAACTCAACAATTAAGTTTTCTTTTGAGAATCTTTATGGGTCCACATCATCATTTTATATATTAAAATAAAAACCAAGAGTAAATCTAAAGTAAATGTTGAGTTTTTTTTAGTATTGCATTTGAGAAGTATTTTGAATTAAGTATCTCAATAATGCTAGCTAGGAAAGAGAAACCAAATTCATACTTGACAGTTGACACATTGGGTTAATTGAATTTTTGTTGAGTGTTGCATTAGAGATGCTCTAAGCCAACTGAACAAGGGTCTCGAACACCAACTTTAATCTCATTTGGCTTGTCGTTTGATCCCGGTGGTTTCAATTGTTGGTGTGATCTAGACTGGTTCTTATTTCGTTTGAGCAGACCTCTTGATCAAAGAAAATCAAGTTTCACTTTCACGAGAAAGCTCTGGACGCGTTCTACTTCAGATAACGTTGCCACTTTGGTTTCAACTATGTCCTCACCACCATATAGCTTTGGTTTTCAGCCTCACCTCTCACCTCACACATTTTTCTACATTTTCTAACTGGTTTGTCGAGTCTTTCAATTCAGACTTAGTCAACAACCCTCTTCGCCGTGTTTGATCGCGATCTCCTAAGATTGTGGTGGGACATAATTTCTCTATCGGAAGAATAGTGAGGGGTAATCCTAGAATTTTTTGATTCCGCTTTTAAGAAATCACAAGGATTTTTTGAAGTTTAGAATTTCTTTTTTCTTCTTGTTATTCTTGTGTGGTTGGAATTGATTTTGGTATTGAATTGTGGTTATGGGTCAAACCGTTAGTTGTCGGCTACCTGCAAGTATGAAGGTCATGTTCTATCGAGCGATTGATGTTTAGGGACCCTCATTCTTGTTAAAAGGGTCCCTCCTGGTGAATTGGGTACGAGTCTACCGAATTCACAAGAGAGAATTCGGTACGAGTCCCATCGAAATTCACTCCAGAAGTGAATTCGATGGGCTTGTACCGAATTGTGAATTCAATCAACTCCTAGCGAATTACATGAAGGACCCTTTTAACAAGAAGGCCACGGCTTTGGGGAATAAAAAAAAAATCTCTGGGGAATAAACATATTTTTTTTTAGACCAAAAATTGACATGATTGTTGTTAACCCCCTAAATCTCACAAACTCTATCTCTAACAAACTCTCTCTCTCTTCCCCTTTCTCTCTCTCTCCCCCCCATTCTCTCTCTGTCGTTCTCCCCCTCTCTCTCCCCCCTCTCTCTCTGCCGTTCTCTCTCTCTCCCCCCTCTCTCTATCGTTTTCTTTCTCTCTATCTCTCTCCCTAATCTGGGGTTTCTAAATTATCTATCTCTATCTCCCTGATGTAGGGTTTCCTATAGAAACAATAACTTGAGTTTCTTATTGAGATTTAGGCACAAAAAGAAAATTCTTCTGATGTTTATTCTGTAAAAGAAAACATGGAGAATGGTGATTAACTCTCAATGAAGGGTAGAGGGTTAACAATTCAAAATCCTGGATTTTTTTGGATCAAGTAAAGATGGTGATAGTCATATGAAAGTTTAGAAGAATTTTAGATTTTAGAGGAACAGGTGGATTGGTTGAATCTTTTAAAAGAGATTTGTGAAAAAAAGAATTCTTTCTTCAATGGTGTGAATATATTATTTATCTTTTGTTAGTCAGAATCTGAGCATTTGGTGAGTTGATTTACTTTGTTTTTCTTGTGACTTGATATGAAGATGTGAGGAGATGAAGATTAGGGGTTAGGTTAATAACAACAATGTCAAATTTTGGTCTAAAACGAAAATATGTTTATTCCCCCGAGATTTTCTTTTATTCCGCAAAGCCGCGGCCTAACAATAATAGGGGCCCTATAGAGAACTTCCCTCCCTTAGAGCAACTCCAATGTATAGGGGGCTGGGGCTCCCAATTTGAATTTGGGAGCCCCAGCCCCTTGCCTCCAACCCGGGAGCCCCGGGGCTGGGCTCCCGGTGGGGCTGGGAGCCCCATGCTCCCGGGCTCCCAGCCCCCAAAATATGGCCGTTGGGAGCTCCAACGGCCATATTTGGGGTGGATCCCCTAAAAAGGGGATCCACCCCACTTCATTTTAATTTTTTTTAATTTTTTTTTTAAACTAATTTTTTTTCTAATCTTCTTATTATTTTAAATACTTCATTTTTAAGTATTTTTCTCTAATTTTTTATTTTTTTGTTTTTTTGTGTTTATCTTTTTGAAATTATCTTTCTTGAATAATATCACATTTTAATTCATAGTCGAAATCTAATAATTTATAGTCGAAATTTAAAATCAAAATTTCGCACACGTGCTTCGCACACGTATATTATTTTGATTTGGGAGCCCCGGTTGGGAGCCCGACGTTGGAATCGAGAAAAGCCCCGGGGCTCCCAAAGTTCAAGGGCTCCCAAAATTGGGAGCCCGAGCCCCACATTGGAGTTGCCCTTAGTGCCTTTATAAGTCACGTGCATAAATACTGTGTGGTGGCAGGAGTAATTTATTCAAAAGTTTAGGGCTATTGTGCAAATCTTCTCCAACATATTAAAACAGCCAGGTCAGATCTGCTAAATAGAATTCCAAATTCGATCCTCGCCAAGAACAAGACTTTAATACCTAAATTTAATCCCATTCGATCGACGACGAAGCCAACAAGCTTTCAACTCTGACTTTTTTCTAAAGTATAATTCGATCTCCCTTTGCTTTCCATTCGTTACCCTAACTATAGTATTTGATTTATAGCATAATTATCCCTTTCAAATTCTTCTACTTAATTGAACTAGGTTTTGCAATTTTCTGTTAATCGATTTGAATTGAAGGTAAAATCGTACTAATTTAGGTGTTTTTGATCATTTTTATGATTGAATTAAGTAGGATTTGAAGAAAAAACTTGGAATTTCGCTTTTCTTCTTTCCATTTTGGGGGTTTTGATTGATTATCTTTTTTCTTTGAGAAAGCTAAAAGGATCTTCCTTGTTTGATGAATTGATTAGGGTTTGGAAAGATGAGTGAAGTATATGAAGGGTACGAGCGCCAATATTGCGAGCTTTCTGCAAATTTAGCTAAAAAGTGTACATCAGCTGGTCTTCTAGATGGGGGTAAGAGATATTTGATCATCCTTATGTTCTTAGTTTCATTTTTTTATATACTGATATCATATACTTTAGGGTTTATCTTATTGAATTTCCCACACCTTGATTACTTAAGCCATGTTTGGCACGCGAGAACGGAATAGGATTACGATGTATAGCAATCCTCTAATGTGATTATTAGTAACTTAGTAACTGCAATACCTTACTATTCGTTTGGTCAGGAATATGATTGGTAGAGATTGATTTTCTTATTTCCGTAAATGATTTGAATGACCATTCTAAGAGAAAGGGGATTGCAAAAATTAACGTTATATGCTCCGAATTTTGTGACTAGTGTCTAAACCATCACATTCAATACAAAGACTTAAATTTTCCACTTCAAGATTTCATTCACATCTTTGGCACAAGAGTTTGGTATGTTTGTTAGGGTTGAGTGCCATTATCAGAGATAATCGTTGGTTTGCAATTGGTTCTTGGGAAGTCAGAGCAGTGAAATTTCTACTTGTGTTCACATTTGCATAAGAGCGACAAATGAGAACCGGCTGAGTTGTTGTATTGGGCATATGTATCTGGCAGATTGAGTACCCTAATTTTTCTTCATCTAAATTGAAAAATATGAGGATCTCAAATTCGTACTCCGAAAGAGATGATTTTTCAATTAAAGTTATTTTGGACACCGTACAAGCAACTCTGTAACTCGGGTGACAAGTTTGACTATGTATATAAGGTTTGTCAAGAGGATTATTGACCGACCATTTTACTTTTAACCAACTTATAATGTAGCTATTGGATGTGAATACTAAATATTCACCTGAATTTGATTTTTCAGAACAGAAGAAACAAAAGATTTCGGAAGTAAAATCTGGATTGGAAGATGCTGAGAATTTGGTAGTGTATTAACCTACTTGTGTATTGTTGAGTGTTGAAAATTTTCTTTGCATGTGTAATTCCAATAACTGTTGCATGAATATTTCAGATACGGAAAATGGACCTTGAGGCAAGAAGTTTGCAGCCAAGTGTAAAAGCTATGCTTCTCGCAAAGTTAAGGGAGTACAAGTCCGATCTGAACAATTTGAAAAGTGAAGTCAAGAGGATTACATCAGCTAATGTTAATGCAGCTGCAAGAGATGATTTGTTGGAATCAGGAATGGCAGACACAAAGATGGTATGCTTTATTTTCCATGCTTATTAGTTGACCCCTTACTAGTTAAATATGGAGGATACTATTCACTCAATATTGCTATCTACTTAGTTATCTCTCTGGTTGATTTGGTGCGTTCTTTAGTTTTGGAAACGAGCTACCTATCTACTATTCTAGTTAACTGTCATCGTTATCTTGTGAACTAACGATATATTCATAACCTTTCATAAAGATAATTTGTTGCCGTTCCTTCATTCGTAGATCCATTTCTTGCATTTAATCATGTTTATGTATTTCTTGTATTTTTTTTCTTAATAAATTAACCAATTTGACATTATTTCGTACATCACATATCTTGATTCTAGCGCATTTCACAACTTATTATGCTGTTTTAAGCTTCTGAAGCCGGATTCATCAACATTTTAGTGTTAGGACTAATAACAAATGTTTACTATTTGACTGAGTACGTTGGTCTTTGAAACGCTCGACATTCTGAAACAAAGGATCCAAACATCATGATGTTTAGGATCAACAGATAAATCATCTAGCCAGAACTAAAGTTATAAACCGACAAGATTCGACTTCACTTGTACTAAAAAGTACACACTACTTGAATAAGTGCGGACAATGGACCATAGTTTTTGGTTGTTACCTTACAAAAAAAACCTCTGGTGCTAAATGGATTCGTACCTTCTCTTGAACATTTCTTAGAAAAGGGTCAGTAGTTAAAACAATCTTATGAATTTATTTAATGATGTCAAGGTGTCTGCTGATCAAAGGGGGAGGTTACTAATGTCTACGGAGAGATTAAACCAATCCAGCGACAGAATTAAGGAGAGTAGAAGAACCATGCTCGAAACGGAAGAGCTTGGTGTCTCTATCCTTGAAGATTTGCATAATCAACGTGAGCGTCTCCTCGGGGCACATAATACAGTACGTCTCTCTCTCTCTCTCTCTCTCTCTCTCTCTCTCTCTCTCTCTCTCTCTCTCTCTCCATATATGTATGTATATATACACACTTGCTAATGGTTCTTTTCTTACTCGTGCAGCTTCATGGGGTGGATGACAACATTGGGAAGAGCAAGAAGATCTTAACTGCTATGTCAAGAAGGATGAGCAGAAACAAATGGGTTATTGGCGCCATAGTTGCAGCTTTGATCCTTGCGATCATCATCATCCTTTACTTCAAGCTTTCCCATTAACTGATATAATCGACTGGATTGCTTTGTTTGAAAACTGATATTCCTTGGTTGCTTATTTGCGTGAAGGTTTGAAGATTGTCCTGTCGTATCTGTTCTTGGTACTATTCGTCTCTATGGGTCAAGAATGTCTATAACATAATACATCTCCATATTTGTCCTCTGTTCTTTCCTCTATCATTACCTAGTTTTCACTATTGAAATGAAATATTACAGCCATTGTTCTTATCTCTACAAGTCTGCGCTATTATATACTTAACCCTAAACTTATTGAAAATCCATTTCAATCAGATTTCTTCATACAATTTATAAGCATCTGCACAGGTTAAAAACTGTATTTTCGTAGTATTTGTATCCACGAATTTACATCATTATGTGTTACCATATAAACTTATTTGCGGAGACGGTTATTGGTTTAGAAAGAAATCTTAACTCCATATTGGTTTTGGGAAATGGAAGTTAACAAATTCATTAGGTATTTGGAGTAATAGTCTATTTCTTTTGTTGCTTTTGGGAGAAATGAAAAGACAAGTCCTCAAAAGTAAGTAGATGTCAATTGTGGTGAGGGAGAGGGAAGAGGATTTATTTCAACACGAAATTAATGCAGCTACCCATTTGGGATGGATGGTTTTCCTCATGGATGTCTTATTTTTATCCCCTTTTGTTTGTTTTTCTAAATGACTTAAAAATCTAACAACAACTATACTAGTTTTTTTTTTATGAAATAACAACTATACTAGTTAGGAAACAAAATATGTGGTATACAAATCATCACCTTAGAACTTGGTCCAGTATTTTTTTTTTGATGAAAGACTCGGTCCAGTATTGACTAAGGCTATCTTGCTAAATTTCAACTATATAGAGGAAGAATACCTTACCTAATATCAAGTTAGCCTATTCAATATCTCAACAAAAAAAAAGTTTTTCATCAAAAAAAGAAAAAAAACAAAAAAAAAAATAGTTGGCCTATTCAACAAAAAATAATATATATACATATATATATATATATATATATATATATATCAAGTTTTTAGGGCTTGAAGAAATGCTCACTACGTAGTCGATGGAAAAAAAATCCAGCTTCTTTTGAGTTTTGATGCATATTCTGACTACTGTTTTTATTTCAAAAAATACAAAATAATATAGGTTACTGCAAACTAGATAGAATTGTTAAACAGGGGCGTGTTTGAGGGGATGCCATCGGTGCGGTCGCACGTCCCCCTCAAACTACAAAATTATTCCTTGGGTTTTTAAATTTCGAACTAAGTCTAATAACTAGACAATGGAAAATGATTCAAGAAAAGATGTGTAGCTTAGTTGGTAAACAAGTTATAAAATAAACTTGAGGTCACAAGTTCAATACTCTCCCTGTCATTCTTTTTTGTTTACTTTATGCGTGTGGTTCTTGCTTAAATAAAGTTTTGGAACAAAAAAATACACAACTTAGATTCATCTATGGAAAGAACAATATTTCTAACTTAGTCTATTTTGATCTTTTGCTAAATGCGTTACATTTGAAATAGAAATTTACGCTTTAATGGAATTAGTTTTGTTTTGTTTCAATAGATTTAGGAACAAAAAATATTTCTAACTTAGTTTGATGTTTGCTAAATGCGTTACATTTTGACATAAAAAATTACGCTTTAATGTTATCAGAGAAAGAACCCCAATTTTTTTTCGCACCGGATCTCCGAGTTCTCAGTCAGGCGACTGTTGTTAAAAGTCGGTTGGTCATCAAAAACTTGACCTACCCCAATAATTTGTCCTAACCCCAAAAAACTTGTTGTACTAAATGATCATAAGCTAAACACTTTAAGAGTTAAAAGTTGAATCGTTTGGTCATCAAAACTTGCACTAACTCCTCCCCAACTTTTTCTATAAATCTTATTTGTTTTTTTTTTGTTGAGAAAATCTTATTTGTTGTTATGTGCAACTTTTAACTCAAATAGCTATTTTTTTTATTTGTATTTTGAGTTTCTTAAGAAAAAGGCCGATTGTAATGTATATTATAAGACTATTACTACTAATGTTATTTTCACAAGAATTTTCTTACAATATATATACAATAATGTAAGAGCTTTTCTTTCTGTAATGTTATTTTCTTACAATATAATGTAAGAGTTTTTCTTACATTATATTGTGTATTGTAAGAAAATTATCACTACTTTATCGATGTCACTTCTGGTTACCCATTTAACTTCTTCATGGACAGCTAATGCATCTCCTTTAGGTTTGTATGTAAATACTCGAGTATTCGTATATAATCTGCATTTTGACTGCATGCACATCAAAGAATTCCAGTAACAAATACAAACATTTTTGTTGACTATTTTCATATATTAAGTAAAGTATAGATATTGCGCTATTTGTATCTGAAAATATTCAATCTCAAAAAATTATATATGTACCTAAATATATTAAATATTACGCACTACTCTTAAATAAGTAGAATAAACTGGATAGGTGTATAACAATTATATCATTTCAACTTAATGGTAAAGATTTCATTATATTGTGGGGAACTTAAAAGTGACGCTATCTTTCTTTCTACCTAACTTTTATTTCTGTTAACATAATCTTTCTGATCATGATCGTATCTTATGATATACAAGACTAATATCTGAAATTCTGACACTATCTTGCCTTCTGCCTAACTGTTATTTCCTAGAGATAATATAACTTAAAAGTGCTAAGTTTATTTCTAGGGTTATCTAGACATTGATCCCCAGCTTTTTAGCGATATTAGGACTGTCCATCATAAAATCTATGTCTGAAAACCTATAAAAATAAGAAGAATACAAAACTGCATGTGAACTACTTGGTTGGTATTTGACAACCACCCACAGGTAGAATTTCCATCCCTATCTGAGACCTTCTCTAACCTCTCTAATCAACCAGACTTATTGGACGATCAGATGTTGGGGTAAACCTTTTTTATATGTTTCCCATTGGTAGTTTATCTATTATATCTCGTGAGGCGGGTCGAAACCCTTATGGACTTCGAGTAACCTATTTTTCCTTAGATTCTTATGTGATCATATTAGGATGAACTATCTATCATAAAACTTATGTCTGAAAACTTATAAAAATAAGAAGAATACAAAACCGCATGCGAACTACTTAGTTGGTATTTGACGAAAAAATCGAAAATGAGAGTCAATCCTAAAGATATTTTTGTTCTGGGGTTGTAGTCCTAATATCAGTAAATATTTGGGGGTTAATGTATAAATAACCTAAATATTGTATGAAGGGTATTTTTGTCATAAGTCACACATATGGTGACACGTGAACCACTTAATTGATATTTAACGAAAAAATCGAGAATGAAAATCAACGCCTTACAAATTTTTATTTTGGGATTGTAGTCTTAGAGCAACTCCAACGCGGGCCTGGCTGAGGCCCTAACCGATGCTTCAGTCGCCCCTAACATTCCAACATGACCGTTGAGGACCAAACGATTATGTTGGGGACCCCTCCTAGCCGTTGGAGCAAATCCAACGGCTGGAAATGGGTTCAACCGCTATAAATAGGGGTTGAACCCATTCTTTCATCTCCCACTCTCTTCATCTCTAAACTTTTCTTTCCATTTCATTTCAATCTCTCTTTTAATTTCTTTCTTTCTTTCAAATTTTTTCTATCTTTTCATTTGTTCTCCCATGGATCCATTAGACATCAACGAATTCGACAACCAAAGTTATATGGAAATGTTGTCCCCTAATTCTACTTACCCGTCGGCTCAATTAGAAGTTGATGATTGTGAAGTATGTGAGGATTCTTCCGTGCAAGAAGGGGCGACTTCAGCAAAGATAACTAGACCGGAACCGTATAAGTCGGATGAAGATATTTTACTTGCTAATTGTTATTTGAAAATCACATTTGATGCGGTTGTCGAAAATAGTAAAAAATATAAAGTATTTTGGCAAAAAATATCGGATGAATATAATGCGATTGCAAAGTTTCTTGTAACTCTCGTTTCAGTAAGATAAGCTCGGAATGTCAAAGTTTTATATCTACTTTGAGGATAATAAATAAAGTTCCAAAAAGCGGGAAAAACGATTATGACCAGGTAATTATTTCAAACTTTTTAATTTTTTTTTTTAATCTTTTCATTTCATAATATATACTTAATATATATTTTGTTTATTTCAGTTACAAAGAGCACTTCAAATGTATAAAACAAAATCACCAAGAAAAAGGGTTTAGGTTCCAACATGTTTACAAAATTTTGATGACACACAAAAAGTGGATGGCAGACATGTCAGGAGAGTCAACATTCGGCAAAAGAGATTCTAATACAAATCCATCGGAGGAAAGACCAATTGTCCGTAAACAAGCCAAAACAAATGCAAGAGTTGGCGAACCATCCATACATTCTACTGCTTCAAAAACTCAGAATGAGGGATATTGGAAAAAAAGAGATGAAGAATCCCAACAGAGACCAAAAACTTTGACGCAAGCTGTACGGGTTCAACAAGAGACCCTACGGATGCAACAAGATTTTCTACAAGCAGATAAGGAACACAAGAACCGACAATATGGGATCGACTTAATGAAGGTTGATGTTAGGTCTCTCGACGAACATGCTTATAGCAGCGCGAGAAGTTTGGTTCAACGGTCTACCACGAGAACCCCTTCTAGTTATTTTTAATTAATTTTTCTATTGTTGTTTAGTCGTATTTAAGTAGTTTTAAATTTTTAATCAATTATTAGTTGTAATCAATGTTTTTTAAATTGAATTTTATTAAGTACATTGGGAAATTTCATTTTCAGCCTCAAGAGAAGATGAGACTGGAGCTGAATTTTAGAGACCGAACTAAGATCAAAAATTTTGGATGAAAAAGTAGTTTTTTCGGCCTAAGACAGACTGGGGTTGGAGTTGCTCTTAATATCGCTAAATAACTGGACTCAATGTCTATATAACCCTTGTTTCTACATACCTCCCTAATCCAACCCTGAAGTGAGGGTTCACTTGGTGCCTAGGAGACTCGTTTAATCGTTTTACCCCCAAAAATCTCTCCGGTTAAATTTGGTATGCAGAGGTGGTGGAGCTCTTCCAAATCCACCCATCTTCCCTCTTATTACAAAACGGGTAAAATGAACAATTTCTAGAAGACAAAGAGAGAGAGAGGGGGAGAGGACAAGTTACACGTCTTTGAATTTCGTCCGTGTAATAATACAGGATACACACAAAAACACGACCATCAAAATTTCTTCTCTCTGTTACTACAACCACACTACTACTACTACTACTCTCTCTCTCTCTACCTTCTCACACCCCTTCTTCTCCCTCCCAATCTAACTTTCTTTATTAGGGTTTCTCTTACTTTCTTCTGTTTCTTTCTCCTCTTTTGAGTACGCTCATGGCTGATGAACCTTATTCCGTGACCGGAGAAACTTCAAATGAATTCGATGACGTTGAAGAATTCGTCTTGGTTAGTTTTTGTTCCCTAAATTCATTTCTTTTATCTTGTTATT
Source organism: Eschscholzia californica (assembly GCF_041429995.1). Taxonomy (NCBI): domain Eukaryota; kingdom Viridiplantae; phylum Streptophyta; class Magnoliopsida; order Ranunculales; family Papaveraceae; genus Eschscholzia; species Eschscholzia californica. Next base: position 32,450,730 of record NW_028238198.1, read on the forward strand.
CTGAAATTTTGTGTAAAAAGGAGATTTTTGTGTTTTGAAATGTAGGCGGATGAAGATGTTAATGGTATATCAAGGGATCGATTCAGTCAGATTATTGATCTCATGCAAAAGGGTACCAGATATTTTCGAGAGAAACGTCTTGAAGATGTAAGATTTTTAGTTTATTTGGTCTTTTAATTTGAATTCAGAGTTGAGGCTTTTTGTTGGTTCTTCCTCTTCCATTCACCCCAGAATTCAATTGATTTTCTCTATTGGACAAGGTTTTATATTGAAATTCAAGGGTTTTTGTAGAAGGTTATACCTTTATGCAAACTCAAAATATAATAGAATAAGGTACCTAAAGCCTTTGAGCTGAATTGTTTTCAAGATTGCTATTTTCTAAAATGTTTTGGGTTTTCAATTGTATAATGGAGTTGAATTAAGCAGACCACAGTTTTGTCTTGTACTCTGAAGCTTTTGGTGTCTTTACTTCATTGGGCATCATAAGTTTCAGAAACCCTTTTTCAAAAAAATACATGGGATAACGGATCATGTGAGAACTAACATTAACCTTTTTTTTTTTTTTTTTTTTTTTTTTTTTTTTTTTTTTATGGTGGATCTGCTTGAATTCAACAGATTTTGGATTCCTCAATTTCGAGTTGAGAATGTTATGACATGATAGGTAAAGAGACTGTTGAATGTTCACTGTTGACTAATGAAAACTTAATAAGCATATATCGTTTCACTCTTGAATCCTTGATTGGAATATTAACATGGTTGTATAGTAGTTTTTGGTAGGATAGCAAGTAGGTCTGTTGATCTGTTTGCGTTCTCCGGATATCGAAGTTAGAAGTCTTCAAGTTTGTTGGTCGTTCTTATCTGATCAAAATTTCTAATGCTTGGTATGGCATGTCAAGATCAAGTTCGGTTTATCAATTTACACGTAGTATCTCTTGAAACTTAGTTTAGTTTGCGTTTTTGCCTTGTTGGGACTCAGAACTTTTGTTTGCATATTACGTTTCGCCTGGTCGAGGAATGAACATCCTTAAGAAATTAGGAAGATAAAATAATGGATTTTCACTAGGAAGACCTACCACTTTAATTCCCCTGAGTTTAATTTACCATGATAAACATCAATCATCTAAGCACCTCAACGTTCATAAATTGCATTACCCTATTAGAATAAAGTTTCTGACTCCTTATCAGCACAATAGCAGCAACTTCTCTTTAACGTTGTTCACTAATGATTAATATTTATATTCAGGCCGTCAATTGTTACTCTAAAGCTCACAATCTGAAGCCAGGTGATACAGTTATTCTCCGTAACAGAAGTGTTGCTTTTAGCAGGTGCATTTCTCTATGTTCTCCTGTTTTTCTGTATCTAATAATTTTGAGTTCGATTCTGTTTACATCATGATACACAGGATTCATTTTAATGATTATTTAAAGAGATAGGTGGAGCAATATGCTCTATTTGTGTACTAACATTATCTTTGACCCACAGAATTAGCCACTTTCTGAAAACTAGGCCAGCTTCAGATTCTGAATACCGACCTATGAATGGGCTAGATCCTACAACTCATGCTGAAGTATGCATTTTCCCCGCTTTTTTACTCTTGTAATATCTTGTTTGTAGTTTTATTTTCCCCCTTCATTACTTGTTCCGCTAGCCAATGATCTTTTTCTTAAACCGTCATATCAGCTCGCATTGAAGGATGCCGAGAAGGTAATCAGTATTCAAAGTGATTCAGCAAAATCATATTATCTGAAGGCCAATGCTCTTATTTTGGTAAGGATTAGCTTGAGTAGCAGTTTTATCTTTGGCACCTTGATTCCTTTTTATATTAGTCTAAGAAATTTATTTAGTGTTCTATTTCATTTCTTAATTGGTATATGCTCGTAGATGATTGATATGATTTTTTGGTACTTAGCATCCATTTATTCACTAGTACAACTACATTGCAGCTAGAGCGATATGAGGAGGCACATGAGGCACTAATTTCAGGTCTTCAAGTTGATCCTCTTAGGTATAATGTCTAATATCTGTATAAATTCTTGTAACTAGATATGGGCCTTTCAGTCTAATTATTACTATTTGTTTACGATATTTGGAAGTGTACCTGATAATTCTTTATTGTTTCTTGTTGGATTGCATAGTAATGCTTTTCAAACCGCACTTCGGAATTTGGAGACACTATCTGCCAGTTCAACCAAAAGAACAAAACATGGGAAACCTCAAAGATCCGACGAATTTGATTGCACACTTTGTTTGAAGTTGTTGTATGATCCAATAACAACTCCTTGTGGGCATTCTTTTTGCCGCGCTTGTTTATTTCAGTCTATGGATCACGGTCAGTATTAGACACCTTTTACTACCAATGATCTATTTCTTCTTGATTTTGTATTTATCTGGCTTTTGGTACTTGTAGGTAACAAATGTCCTATGTGCCGAATCGTACTTTTCATTACTCCAAGAACTTGTTCAGTAAGGTAAAGTAAGTTGTAGTAGGTGTACGTGAGAATTAGTTTTATTTTTGTATCTTGTAGCCGAATCCTGCTCTTGTTTTCACTTTAAGCTTCTTCAATGACTTCTTACTAGATGTTGAGTCACTACATCAAAATCGTAATATATTTTCTTCTCTTGTTTTTTTCAGTGTGACACTGAATAACATCATACAGAAGAACTTTCCAGAGGAATACGCTGAAAGGAAGTCCGAGCACGAGAATTTGACAAACTTAGGTGTTGATCTCATTCCTTTGTTTGTCATGGATGTTGTGCTCCCACTGCAGAAGTTGTCTCTCAATATATTTGAACCCCGTTACAGACTTATGGTAAGTTGGTTAATGTTTTGATCATGCTGAAATTACCCATCAGTTAAAAGTTTGTGGCGTAATTCTCCTAGTATGTGTTTTCTTGATTAAAGTAAAACACAATAATTGAGTAAATAGTATAATAAATTTATTAAGCGAGAGAAATCTAGAACAGCGTATAAAATCAGGAAAAGCAAAATGAAGAAATCGTAAGCTGATGGCGAAAAGTTGCTATTGAATATGCATGTGAGGGCTCGTGTTGAGGAGTGTTTAACATAAGATTATAATGATGAATCCCAGGAGCCTTTCATTTTCCATGTCAACCTTTTAACAATTTCCATGATGTATTCTGGAGAAAATCTCATAATAGTCCTTCTCCTTGTAGGAAAATTGTTATTGATATTTCAACTATTTGGACTTCCTATTCTGATATTTTCTTTGTTATATACCTTTATTTATTTACATCATATAGTAGTTTTATTCTAATTTTCCTCTTTAAACAGGTGAGGAGGATCATGGAGGGAAATCATCGAATGGGAATGGTGGACTGTTTGATTGATCTTTTACTCCTTTTTCAGATTTTTCATGTCTGTTTCTCCATCTGTATCCGAGCTTTTCTGAATTGTTTTACTTGTATTTTTGTAGGTAGTGATCGATTCATCAACCGGTGCAGTTGCTGATTATGCTTGTGAAGTGGAAATAACCGAGTGAGTGTTGATTTTTTTTCTTCCCTTGCTAATTTTCATGGTTAAAGACTTAAAGTTTCTACCTGTGTAACATTATACTTTTTCTTTTCAAAACACTTTCTGCCGTGTTGATTACGAATAATTATATTCCGTACTCAGATACTTGTTGTATAGGAATCACTTCATGGGTATATATTGTGGTATGTTGTGTGTTCATATGTGTGTACTTGCAAAAAAAAATTTAGGTCTTTGAAACAAACACTTTATAGCTTGACATTAGTTGTGTATGATTAAACGATGGGTGTCCAAAAGTTAAACTTTGCAACTAGAGATTAATAACCTAATAATTAAGGCAGTAATAAATATATACGTATAAGGCAATATCTCCAAAATGTGATTTGTTACTTTGTTAGGTCAACGTAGCCAGTACTTCGTACTGGTGCTGGAAACCAGCTCCTTTGTCCTTGTCCAATTAGTATGTTATATAGGTTTGAATTGGTTTTTAGCTAACCCTTTCATTGCTTTTTAAATTCTTCGTTGTCTCATTTTACTTCTGTAGGTGTGAGCCACTTCCGGATGGGCGCTTCTATATTGAGGTAACCTTGTAATGATTTTCTTGGATAATTGCTCACTTTTGTATTTCCTTGCTTCGCTTAAGTTTGGAACTTAACCTCGCGTAAAATGTATCTCAGTGAATATGAGTTGAAATATTTCAACCTAAGATCGAGCTCTTACTTCTTCCCTTTGGGATAAATGAGTGAGTCAGAGACCCAACTTGTGTTTTGTGATACTAGTAAAATGTTGACTCTGTCTTTTGATTGACAACATGTGTTGTGCTTGTAGTATATTTTTTTGCAGACTTTTCCTGTTGAACCAGTTTTCATGGAAAAAATAATCTTTCTAACAGGTTGACTATTTACCTAATGCAGGTTGAAGGACGACGAAGATGCCGTATACTCCGATCTTGGGATCAAGACGGGTTAGTTCTTTTACTTCCATTTGTAAATTTATCTATGCTGACCTATTAAACATAATCTACTTCATTAAAATTTGGCTCTTATAAATATTTATTAATCTAATAAGTTTTTTTCTTCGTGTCGAAAGGTATCGTGTTGCAGAGGTTGAATGGATTCAGGATATCTTACCAGTAGATGGGACAATAGAAAGGGAAGAAGTAAGTACATTATGATCTTTGGGGTTTCTTCCTCCCACATTTCCATTAGAAAAGTAAAATGGAAGCGTTGAATCCTTTTGATTGCACTAACATCATAAAAATTCTTAAACCTTGCAGTTACAGACAATGGCAAACGATGCAGCTGACCTAGCTTGTTCATGGATAAGGTGTGCCAAGGAAGCAGCACGGACAGGTACGCAAGAAAGAACATTTTAAGGAAGGAGGACGATAAAAAGCATAATTAAAATTGTTAATCCACATCGAACCTGGTTCTGGAACCCTAGCATGTGACTAGTGGGGTATGGTGGTCTTTAATAGTCACAATGATGGTACAGTAAGCTGATGCTTTTTTCTAGATCGTCCGAATCTGACTCGCCTAAGTCCATCTTTTCTGTATCTAACTTGATCTAGTCTGGCCTCTAGAGCATAATAGTCATTTCAGGTTAGTTCATACACAAGGCTGTTAGACTGTTTATGTCCCTATCAACTACATGGCGGGGTCCCCGTGGACATCCTAAACGAGGGTCTGCATGATTTGGTGTAGATCTGGAAATAAATATTTTTTCTTCCTTGGATTCATGCGTGAATGAACTGGTCTTAGACTGTTATTTCAAATATCTTGTCATTGAAGTCCCACATGTCTATCATTCATCCTGGGCTCACCTAATTGATATGCAGATAGGAGAGCAAGGAGCAGAGACGTTTTTCAAGCTGAACTGATGCCCAGACCTCAAGATCCGGAGCGTTTCAGTTTCTGGGTACAGACTTAAACTTACGTTCTCTCTATAGAAACTTGTGTCGTTCGGTTATTGCAGTCAATTTATTGCTCATTTTTATTTGTTTGCAGCTTGTTAATCTACTGAACCTGAGGCCTTCAGAAAGATTGGAACTTTTACGTTTAAGAGAGACAAGAGAGGTACTTGAACTCTCTCTCTCTAGTTTTCATATGTGCCTAGTTAGCTATATATGGGGCCAGTTTCTGTTCTTGCCACACACAATTGATGATTTTGTGATTTGGTTATATACTGCAGAGAATAAAACGTGGACTAGTTCATTTGAGAGCTGAAGAACAAGGGTGTCGAGTCCAATAACAAATCTCAGAACCAGGTCCTAATGGTTCATTGCTATATAGATATGAGAAAAAAGTCAGACTATATGTAAAACAATTTATATTCTTTCAATCACAAAGTCAATATGATTGAACTATTCTTCTTGTTATTATGACAAACTCCAAAACCAAACTTCAGTAATATTGTACACATCTTTGTACTTATTTTCTCTTGTTCTTGTGACAAACTTCAGAACCAAACTTCAGTAATATTATACACATCTTTGTATTTATTTTGTGTCCAATTACGTGAACCATTCATCGGTGCATCTTCCCCTATTTGTATAATGCTTCTCTGCTTCTATAGAGAAGTTGAAGAACAAGTTAAGATTAGTTCTCAAGTTTAGGGTTGTGAAACTCTACCTCATTCTTTGTTGATCTGCAACTTTGACTAGCTTTCTCACTCTGAAGGTTTCTCGCCAACAACCCTTGGTTGGAGTAGTACAACCCTTGGTTGGAGTAGTGAGAGGTTTGAGGCACGCTGACAATTCAAAAAAAAAACTCTTTCTCTATCATGGGGTTTGTCTTTTCCGTGACTCGGACAACAAGAGAATGCATGGTTTACATAATTTTTGTTTGCGGACAACCTCAGTCCAATCAATGAAATACTCATTAGTACCTTTCAGTTGAACACTAATACAAAGCAACTCATCCTGTTGGAGAGATGAACGCACGCTAAATGCTTTCTTGTACTCACAAGAGAAACCCCTCTCAGGCAATCGTGATTTGGTTATACGCTTTCTGAAAATATTTCCGTTTTTCTTTTTTATGGAATTGGGTCTTTCCTCATCTCGACGAATTTATTAATTATGATTTATTTGTTTTTTGACAAGGAAAAAGTTATTTAGAGTATTAATTAAGAATCTAGTTGTGGGGTCTTACTATATCACAAATTCACAATCCATCACTAATAGTTCATATTTGAACAAGTACTATATATTTGTGAAGAAAAGATGTAGAGAATATAACCAAAATGTGCATAGTTAGCAAAAGAATCATCAACCCCTAATTTAGGGCAGGATTGACCTTATGAGAGCCATTCATAAAATAGAATTCAATTGGTTGACTTGGTCTATCAAACTTTCAATCATAAAAATTGCTGTCTAGGCAAAAGTCCCAATCTCCACCAATTACAATATTGCATCTTCTTATCCTTACTTGCTTCCAACTAGCTTATGTCAAATCAATATAACTAATAACTAACTTCTTTCCTTTCCCCCTCTCTCTCTCTCTCTTCTCCTTCATTCTCTCTCTATACTTATCCGACAAATCTGCCTCTACACAAATCACATTCTAAAAAAACAAACATTTTGTTCCTCCCCTTGATCTCTTACCCAAACCAAAACAACACAACCCCCATTCTTCATCATCTTCTTCTCTCTCTTCCTCTGTTGAGGAAGTTTTGCTCTCACCAAGTTTTAATGGCTTCAACTTAAAATTTGATTGATCAAAGTAAAATTCAATAATGGGGAGAGAGAAAAGTGGGGTGGCGCCACCTCAATCCGCCATCTCTTCCCTCTCTCTCCTCCTTATTTTCTTCCTCATTCAATTACTTTTCTTCACAAATCCTTCCATTGCTAAAGGTCATCATTCTTCTTCTTCACCTTCACCTACATCATCACCATCTTCATCATTCACACCAGTTGATAGTTATCTCATTGATTGTGGGTCTTCCCAACCTACAAAAATCGATGACGGGCGAAGCTTCAAATCCGATTCCCAATCCGCTTCGCTTCTCTCTACAGATGAAGATATTCAAGCTTCTGTTCCTTCAATCACCTTAAAAGATTCTTCTTCCCCTGTTTCTCCTCTGTATCTTACAGCAAGAATTTTTTCAGGTGAATCTTCATACAGTTTCTTTGTTTCTCATCCGGGTCGACATTGGCTTCGATTATACTTTTACCCAATTACCCATCCTTCTTATAATCTAAACCAAGCTGTATTTACCATATCCACGGAAAAAACTGTTCTTCTCCGCGATTTCTCTATTCCAAATAGTGATTCTTTGGTGTTAAAAGAATATTTGATTAACATTTCTTCTGACAGATTTTCGCTTAAATTCGCTCCTCAGAAGAATTCGTTTGCTTTTATTAATGCGATCGAACTTGTTACTGCTCCTGACGTTTTGATTTCTGATTCTGCTTCTGGTGTTTCACCTGTCGGTGAATTTAAGGGTATGAATAATTATGATCTTGAAGTTTCTTATAGGTTAAATGTTGGTGGTCCTTTGATAACTCCATCAAACGATACGTTGAGAAGAACATGGGTACCTGATAATGCATTTATGAAGTTTCCAGAAGCTTCTGTTAACGTTTCCGTATCTCCAAGTGTTGTTAAATATCCAGAAGATGGTGCAACCCCATTGACAGCTCCAAATTCGGTTTATGCAACAGCGAAGGCGATGGCTGATTCAGGAGTTATAGATGCAAATTTCAATCTTACTTGGGAGATGGGTGTTGATTCAACCTTCTCTTACTTGATTAGAATGCACTTTTGTGACATAATAAGTAAGAATTTGAATGATTTATACTTCAATGTTTATGTCAATGGATTCACGGGTGTTTCTGGTCTTGATTTGTCGACACTTACATCTGGCCTTAGTACCGCTTATTACAAGGATTTCTTTCTTAATTCATCATCGATCGTAAATGGAACAGTTCGAGTACAAGTGGCTCCAGGAAATCTCGACTCGGGTAACCCAAATGCAATTCTTAATGGGCTAGAAGTTATGAAAATGAGCAACCAAGCTGGTAGCCTAGATGGGCTATATGCTGTTGATGGATCTTATAAAGGTCCAAGTACTCAATGGCAAACGATGAAGATTGTTGCTGTTGTCGGTCTTTTCATGGGAATTGCAGCTATGTTATTGCTCGCTTCGGTCTTTGTCAAGTGGCATAAGAGGCCAAATGATTGGGAAAAATGTAATAGTTTCTCGTCGTGGCTTCTCCCTCTTCATGCCGGCCATTCTAGCTTCATGTCGAGCAAAAGTGGGTCCCACCAATTTAGTTCTCACAAGAGTAAAAGTGGTTACTCGAGTTTTTTCTCTTCTACACTTGGACTAGGGCGAATGTTCACATTCGCCGAACTCCAGGAAGCAACGAAAAATTTCGACGAGAATGCAGTTGTGGGTGTTGGTGGATTTGGTAAAGTCTATCTTGGAGAACAAGAAGATGGTACTAAACTTGCTATAAAACGGGGTAATGCAAGTAACGAACAAGGAATTAATGAATTTCAAACTGAAATTCAAATGCTCTCTAAGCTACGACATCGTCATCTCGTTTCTCTAATAGGTTACTGTGATGAAAACTCCGAAATGATATTGGTTTATGAGTACATGGCTAATGGGCCACTTCGTGATCACCTTTACGGGTCCAATCTGCCTCATTTAACGTGGAAACAACGACTTGAAATCTGTATCGGGTCGGCACGTGGGCTACATTATCTTCATACGGGTACTGCACAAGGAATCATTCATCGAGACGTTAAAACAACAAATATCCTTCTTGATGAGAATTTAGTAGCTAAAGTTTCTGATTTCGGGTTATCTAAAGCTGCACAAATGGGTACTGCTGTTAGTACTGCAGTAAAAGGTAGCTTTGGATATCTAGATCCTGAGTACTTTAGACGACAACAACTAACAGAGAAATCCGATGTTTATTCATTCGGAGTCGTGCTTTTTGAGGTTTTATGTGCAAGACCTGCACTAAATCCAGCATTACCAAGAGAGCAAGTTAACTTGGCTGAATGGGCCATGCAGTGGCACAAAAAGGGCCTACTAGAGAAGATCATTGATCCGGTAATTGCAGGAACTATAAGCTCCGGCTCGTTGAAGAAATTCGCTGAGGCAGCAGAGAAGTGTTTAGCCGATTATGGTGTGGATAGGCCTTCAATGGGAGATGTTTTATGGAATTTAGAGTATGCTTTACAGCTCCAAGAAGCTTCAGCCCAGGCCGATCCAGTCGAAGATAACATTCCAAAACTCAACTCAACGGATCAAGCAAACGATAAGGCGCCCCAAAACGAAGTTCCTGCTATCGTACTTACAGATGACTCTAGTGCAACACATGATGATGAATCTCCATTGTTCTCTCAACTTGCTGGATTCCAAGGAAGGTAAGAAAGGGAAAAGAACTAAAATGGAAAACAAAGAAAGAAAGAAGTCATAATAAAGATTTGATTCAAGTACATAAAATAACCTGTACTTACTTGAAGAGTCACAGAGATAGACCCACGAAAATTTCGACTTTTTTCGGTTGATTCTGAAATACCCTTCATTAGAATTAATCATCTTATAATGTATTAAAGTGGGATTTAGATTTCATTGTGTAGTTGCTCCCTTTATGTTTTCTTCTTTGCTCCTAATTTTTTCGTCTGTTCTTTTATTCATTGTTAATGATCTTAACTTCAAAACACTTGCACTTGTATTCTCTCTATACCTCTTATTCTCTCACACACACTCTCTCTAATATAAAATCATCAATCAATAAGATACTTGTTTTGTGTACAATGTTCCTTTTTAACCCATTGAAGGGTCTTGAACTGTAGTTCTTAACTGAGTAAATGTAAAAAATGGTTATGTAATGAAGTAGTGTTCGGAAACCTATTAGCTTATATAGAAAATGATTCTATCTTTTTATTCTTTGGGATATAGTTTCTTTGGGACAAGTCGGAAGAGCCTCGAAAGAGTAAAAGGGCAAGGGTAGAAAAAACTGCTCGATACTTATGGGATTAGGAAGAAGAATAGATTCGAGAAATTTAGATAATAGATTTATATGGTTCTATTCTTTAATTGTTTTTATTACTACATTGTTACATATTTGCGACAAAAAAAAATTACATTGTTACATATGTGTGTTACCAAGAAAAATGAATGAAAGAATGTAATCGGAGAAGCGGAAAATAAAAGATGCATTGACATGGCATATCAGTTGTTGCCATACTCTTGAGCTTCTTATTCTAAGAAAGGTTGGTAGTGGCGCATTCTACAGGCATGCCCTGTGGGAAGCGTTTCGTGTCGGAGCAGTAGTTGTAAATCATGTAGTTCTTCTGCACCCATTGCATCTTACCTTGATTAGTTGAATCTAACTCTTGAGAAAACCATGGATTGTTTGTGGAAGCGTCTGAATTGAAGTTCCGGTAGGAAGCGGTAAATGGAGCATGGGACCAGTCTGTCTTAACTAGGCCTCCCCTTGTTGCCCAGTCGTCGGCGTTCCAGAGACTAGAATAGATTCTCATGGGCTGGTTCTTTGGGTAAGAAACTCCAAGGTGTTCTGGATTCTTAAACTCTCTGATTGGAGTTCCATCAACGGAAAAGCTGAAATGATAGCATTAACCGATCAGTTTTAGGACAAACTAGACTCAAACAACAATATGAATTAATGAACTTGAGATTTTGGGTTACTTACATGATGTGTTGAGGATTCCAGAGGATGGAGTAAGTGTGGAAATCGGCGGTTGGGTCGAACCACAGATAGAACTGTTGCTCTCTGTTACCTTTCCCTTGGCTGAAAACATTAGTATGAAGAATGTAAGGATCCCCACTAACATTCCCTAAGAATTCGAAGTCGATTTCGTCGTGGGTTGGTCCTTGAGATGATAACTACATCAAGATTCACAACAAACAAGTCAAAACCAATGAAAACTAATCAACTCTAGCTAGGAACATAATTGGGTGATGGGAGTTGTTAATGGAAGCTTACATAGTAGGCAGTGACAGTGCCTGCGGAGTTGCCAGGGACAAGCTTGAGTTGCATATCAATCTTCCCAAATAGGTACTCTTTCTTGGATTGAAAACCAGAGCCGGAAGTTTTATCAAGGGAGAGAGTAAGGAGTTGTCCATTGTTGAGCATCTTACCACGACCATCTCCCCAAGTTATATCGAATTCTTGATCTAAACTAGCAGCAGAGGCAACTAAGACAGTGGTAGCTAGTAAAGAGACTAGAAAGAATCCTACAGAAACAGAAGTGGCCATGTTTGATAAAAGAAGATGACAGATGATGCTAATGAATTGGTAAATGTGATTTGAAGTTGTGAAGTGAAAGATGATGAGTTGAGAAGGGAAGGGTGGGTTTTATATAGAGTAGCTAAAACCCTTGAAACTCAAGAGTTGGGTACAGTTGGAAAAAGAACATGATTACATCATCAATTGTGATGTTTTCCAATAGACGCGGTTTGGATGGTCTAAGGAAGAAGGCTAGAACTTGTGCACATTGGGACATAGCAAACCATATCCGTTCCCCAAAGCCAGCCCATACACAGCTACCTACTTTTCATCTCACAAATAATAAATAAATATATCAAAGTGAAGCCACCGCCTAGGCTTTACTCTTTGTGTGACCAGTGGTGTTTATTGGGTCTATCACCTGACGGTCACATAAATACAATTTTAATGTATACAATAGTTTAAAGCATCCACAAATTATCCGAAAAGTATCATTAATTGGTACTTGGATTACCATACATAACTAGTTAGGTCATTAATTCAACAAAATTGTCACTTGTTATGTAGTATTACATAATAAATCTTGTAACACATCATAATCTGTGAAAATAATTCTTTTTCAAGTACGATAGGTAGAATTATCTATCTCTTATTACTAAACCAATGCTGAAATCATTGTTATAGGATGGTGCTTAACTTCTTAAGAGGAGCACCACACTCCATCTCACCACCACCAATGTGTTATTGCTTTGCAACACACCCTCCCAAGCCCATATTAGTGATACTGTCCGCTTTGACACACCTGGGCCTCACGGTTTTAAAATGTCTCACTGAGGAATGGTGCTTAACCTCTTAAGAGGAGTACCACACTCCATCTCACCACCAATGTGGGATTACTTTACAGCAATCATTGAATTTTTTGTTGAGATTTCCTATATTATTGGTAAAATTATTGAATATCAAGTGTTGAAAGATAAGCACGGGTGCTTGAATATTCTATAAGTGGGAAAAGAGTTCCACGACACGCTACTCGTATTTTATAAGTCGGGAAAATATCTGATGAATCGTTACTCGGCACATCTGCCCAATACTGAGCAAAACTGTGGAGCCTGCGAACAATAACGGCCAGAGCCCAACCAACCCAATTGAGAAGGTGGGCAGGACTTGGTCAAAACGTTGTGCCGATTTGCATCTCGAGTCAGTCCGTCCGTTCGCACTATCTGATCGTCTGATTCTATTGGATAAGGGGCATATAAGGTGGTGGGTCACCGTGGGTGCAGTTGATATCTTTTTTTTTATGAAACGTGCAGTTGATATCTGATGTGCCCCCATCACTAGACTTAAATTTAATTTGTAAATTACCTACTATATGAAACTTTATAACTATTCACTGTGCCGGAAACATTACCTAAACTTCCGTTGACCGCATAAAATAACACAATGTTTAATTGGGTCACTGTGTTTTACTGGAATTAGGAGTAACTAGAAATAGAAACTAATAACTGAATTTGTTGTTTCCAGGAATATCCTACTTGAACAAGAATTAGAAAGTTTATTTGTCGGTTAGAGATGGGAAATAGAAATCCAACTAGGTTTAGGAACAAATCTCTAACATATATAAATAGAACAACTCCACTACACTAGAGAATCCATAATACTGCTTGATCGACTACTGCCTCTCTACTCTTCCACCACTTTTAAGTTTTGATTGCTTCATCACCACCATCCATCAATATTAACATGTCTTCTTCTCCTTTAAAATCACCTCTTTTCCTCCTCACTTTCATTATTCTTCTCTTCTTTTCAGCTTCATCCTCTGCCCAACCACTTCAACAAACTTGCTCCAACTATTCTTTTGCCGACGAAACCCTCCGTGTTTATAACTTCTGCAATGATCTTCCTGTTCTCGACTCTTTCATTCTTTGGAATTTCAACCAGTCAACCGGAATTGTTGATATCGCTTATCGACACGCAAACATCACTTCTTCAACATGGGTTGCATGGGCAATCAATCCTACTAAAACTGGTATGGTTGGAGCCCAAGCTTTTGTTGCTTTTCAAGGTCCCAATGGTTCAATGCATGCCTACTCTTCCCCATTGAATAGTTACAAAACCCAACTCCAAGAGGGACCTCTTAGTTTCCCGGTTCATGATATATCTTCAACCTACGCCAATAACGAGATCACTATATTTGCAACATTCGAACTTCCTGACGATAACATTACAACTATAAATCAGTTATGGCAAGATGGACCTCTTCTTGACGGAATAACTCCTGGGATGCACCGTATTTCAGGACCCAATGTTCGATCTTTTGGTTCTCTTAATCTTCTCTCAGGATACATATCAAAACCAACAAAAGGAGGAGCAAGTCCAAGAATTAAACTCAAGAATGTACATGGGGTGTTGAATGCCGTGAGTTGGGGAACACTAATGCCGTTGGGTGCGATAATTGCAAGGAACTTGAAGAGAGTCGAGTCCACAGGGCCGGCATGGTTTTACTTGCACATAGCATGTCAGACTACTGCTTATGCAGTTGGTGTTGGTGGGTGGGCAACTGGTCTAGTGTTGGGTAAGAAATCTTCGGGCATTCAATACGATGCTCATAGGTATATCGGCATTGTTCTCTTTGCTCTCGCTACACTACAGGTCCTTGCAATGCGTCTAAGGCCAAAACCAGACCACAAATACAGATGCTACTGGAATGTCTATCATCAGTTGACGGGTTATGTCGTGATTGTGTTGAGTGTATTGAACGTTTTCAAAGGTATTGACATATTAGACCCCGAGAAGAAGTGGAAGAATATCTACATCGGAGTTATATCTACCCTGGGTGCCATAGCCGTTGCTCTAGAACTTATCTCTTGGTCCGTGATCATCAAAAGGAAGAACGAGAACGCCACGACTGCCACTAAGCAATCAACCCCTGATGTCATGGTCTAGATTTTACAATTATTTACTGGAAATTTGATGTAACTAGCCTATTGGAATTCATGTTTTGTTTTTAAGTCAAATTGATTACTTGATTCTTGGATATACTGGGTGATCCATGTGTAAATTATAAGTAGCATAACACATTAAAGAGAAGAAATTCGATGAATATGTCCATAACATTTTGAACTCAATATACTTCAAATTATGATTTGAATCAACTGGTGTTCCTATGAGATTTAATATGTTTTTTTTTTTAGTTGTTGAAAGGAGATTAAATCTGGTTGATAGTCTTTCTTTATAGTTTAGTCATGCCATATTCTTTTCTCGTAGTTGCCAAATACTTGGATACCCATTCGTGTGTAGAAAGAAATAACTTAAAGAGAAGAAATTTGACAAATATATTTATACCATTTTATATATTGTATCATATTAGAATGAATGAACGATAAAAGAATAAGAATGAATGAACGATTTAGATATTACATATCAGAAAATCTATTATTACACCAAACACGGTAAAAGAATAAGAATGAATGAACGATTTAGATATTACATATCAGAAAATCTATTATTACACCAAACACGGTAAAAGAATAAGAATGAATGAACGATTTAGATATTACATATCAGAAAATCTATAATGTATGATCCATCAACTGTAGTTGTGTGGCAGTTTCGGTTGGTCGTAATCGAAGATTAATTGGTAGTGGCACATTCTACAGGCATGCCCTGTGGGAAGCGTTTCGTGTCGGAGCAGTAGTTGTAAATCATGTAGTTCTTCTGCACCCATTGCATCTTACCTTGATTAGTTGAATCTAACTCTTGAGAAAACCATGGATTGTTTGTGGAAGCGTCTGAATTGAAGTTCCGGTAGGAAGCGGTAAATGGAGCATGGGACCAGTCTGTCTTAACTAGGCCTCCCCTTGTTGCCCAGTCGTCGGCGTTCCAGAGACTAGAATAGATTCTCATGGGCTGGTTCTTTGGGTAAGAAACTCCAAGGTGTTCTGAATTCTTAAACTCTCTGATTGGAGTTCCATCAACGGAAAAGCTGAAATGATAGCATTAACCGATCAGTTTTAGGACAAACTAGACTCAAACAACAATATGAATTAATGAACTTGAGATTTTGGGTTACTTACATGATGTGTTGAGGATTCCAGAGGATGGAGTAAGTGTGGAAATCGGCGGTTGGGTCGAACCACAGATAGAACTGTTGCTCTCTGTTACCTTTCCCTTGGCTTAAAACATTAGTATGAAGAATGTAAGGATCTCCACTAACATTCCCTAAGAATTCGAAGTCAATTTCGTCGCGGGTTGGTCCTTGAGATGATAACTGCACCAAAAATAAATCACAACAAACAAGTTAGAACTACTCAAGTTTATGAATACAGTTGAGTGATGGGTCATGAGAGATGAAAGAAGGCAAATGTTGTTAATGGAGGCTTGCTTGCTTACATAGAAGGCAGTGACAGTGCCGGCGGAGTTGCCAGGGACAAGCTTGAGCTGCATATCAATCTTTCCAAATAGGTAATCTTTCTTGGATTGAAAACCAGAACCAGAGGCTTTGTCAAGGGAGAGAGTAAGGAGTTGTCCGTTGTTGAGCATCTTACCACGACCATCACCCCAAGTTATGTCGAATTCTTGATCTAAACTAGCAGCAGAGGCAACTATGAAAGTAGTAGCTAGTAAAGAGACCAACAAGAAACATAGAGAAGGAGAAGAAGCAGCCATATATATATATGAACTTTGAGAGATTGAAAAACTTAGAAGTTGTGTGAGAAGTAAGTTGTGTTGGTTTCGGTGTACCGATTCAGCGAGTTGACTCAACGATTCTCTAACCGGATCACTGGTGAAACTGGTTACTACTTTGATTTTATTTGTAAATCAATCAAAAACACTTTCTTTCCAAATTAATGGAGAAAAACTAAGGAATAAAACAACTCAATATCTTTCGTATTTCTAACCGATAATGTCTGTTATCCAGAACAGATGATTCGTAGTCGAATCTCACTATCGATTTAAGATCGGAAAGAGGAATTGTATCCTTCTGTGTTTACTGATTTATTACTTTAAAAAATCAACACACTTCTGATTTAGAAAATCAGAATGTCTTTGATTAAGAAATCAGATAGACTAAAAAGAAAAAGAAAAATCGGAGGATAAGAAGAAGAATAATTTTTAATCGAGGCGAGGTATTCCTCTTTCCTTAAGACAATTGACGCCCTGTATAGTACCAACAGTTACCGGCGTTTGTCTCCCAGGATACAACGATTACCTTTCGATTCAATGGTACTTCGAATCAGAAAGCAGACGAACTTGAAAGTATACTAACCTCTGACTTATGCAAATGGACCAAACTTCTTGCTTATGAAACTCCTTGAAAACTCTGCTAAATATTTATCTTAGACTCTCTAATATGATCTTCTAACAATGCTTGATGCTCTGGAAAAAACGGATTGAAATTTGGAGTTCATTTGGGTCCTATAAATAGGTTTCGAATAGACACATGCCTTTGGGACATTTCTGTTGGTTAGGGGACACATCTGTTGAGAACTAAAAGTGACGCATCACTTCATTCCCTACAATTCGTGTCGGTTGAGATTTGGACCATCAGATCGCTCTCAAAAATTGAAGCAACGCCATCCATTGGATCTTGAGACGTATACCGAAGGTAGCCCGACATCTAAAGGAAAACAACCGTTGGATTGAGGTTCGGGAGATGTCTCACTTCGTGCCCGACACGGGCTTAACCAGATCCGTTGGATCTTGCGCATTTACGCGTAGCGAACGCCAGCCGTCTGATCTAGGCGTGTTCGCTTTGCGTAAATGGTCCCCAAACCAACTTTTCCTTATTGCGATTTAGTCCCTAAATTAACCAAAAATCGATCAAACTTCAAACTTGAATATCTCATTCATCCGGAATCGAATTTGAGGTGATTCTTGGCTCTAAACTTAAGAGCTCGACGAGACGAACGCAATGGTCTGTTTCGTTTCTGAGTTTGACGACTTGAACCGATCCAAAATTGGCTCCGATTCTAACAATCCCCCACATGAATGAATATTCGAGATTTCTTATCATGCAGACTTACTAGACTGACACACTGACACTGACAGAGGTTAGAGGCAGAATTTCGCTGCATCGGGATAGATAGCTTGCGGCTTTGAATCTTCCGTAGTGAGTAGTGATGTGGTGTAAATTCACCACATTTATGTCACTTAATTTAAATGAGTTAGTCCATTTTATACTTTTATTTTGATTAGTTATAAACTTCTTTTGATTAGGTGCTATCTATGGAGTTGAACAAGAAAAACGGATAAAAATGGAAGAAAGGCGCTTGAAGGGCAAATTGGTCATTTGGACCAGGGGTGATTCAGTAACTTTGCATAAAAGTCAGTGGACCAATGGAAAGTAGAGTAAATGATGAACCCAATGGTGAAGACGAGAATCGAATCGGAGTTCGGATGAAGAAATGGTGATCATAAGAAGTCGATGGATATTTCGGTCTTTGCTAAAAGTTAGAAGATGTAGAGAATGATGAATCACCCACTTTGGTTTCTAATGAGAAGCAAAGCCTAACATCCAAGACCCAAGAGCCCAAGAAAGAAGAGAAAAGATAAGTTTTAAGAGCACTCTTTGAGAATTTGGCCCAAGTCAAAGGAGGACCAAGTCAATTTGACTAGGTTTTTGGTGAAAGAACAAAAGGAAAGCAAAAAAATCTGACTTGGGTTTGATCTATCTTCTCCAAGTGCAAGTTAGGGTTTATCAAGGGAGAGAGAAGAACCAGGGAGGCGATTCTAAGAGTAAGTGATGCAGGGGCACCCGGCGTGGAGACTATTTCCATGACCGAACCCGGTTATGGACCAACCGGCCAGAGAGAGTAGATTTAGGAAGTCCTTATTTTAGTATGATTATTAGATAAATTAGGTTTAGGAAATTATGCTATTTTAATATTTCCAATAATTGGAAAGGTCCAGATTTGAGTCTAGTTATTTAGGCAGTTGCAGTATTTTAATTATTTAGGAAGTCTAATTCAAGTCTATCTAGGAAAGTCCAGAATCCTATAAAAGGATATCTAGTTTGTCTATTATTCACAGATTGAGAGAAAAACCCCATTGAAGTTTTAATAAAGTTGAGTATTCAGAGTTATTTGATCTTTATTTTCATTGTTCTTATTTAGTTATTCATATCTTTTAATTCCGCTGCGTTTCTACATCAAGTGGTATCTAGAGCCATAATTTTTTTTTTCCTTCATCACTTTTATCATCATGGTTAATACTACTATCTCTACTACACCAACTAAGGAGAAAACACCAACCTTTTCCTCTGAATGGGACAACATTAAAGAAGGGCTATCTGCAGGTAAAAAGTTGGAAGAAGGTTTCAATGAGTACAAGAAGGAAACAACAGCAAAATTCGATAAAATCGATCAACGATTCGATCAACTCAACGACTCCATCAACATCATCTCCAAACAACTCGAAGGTATGTGTAAAAACCAAACTCCACCTCCCACCACTATCACACCTCAACAACCCTCACAACTACCGACTACCACCAACACCACCCGATTTCCACCTCTCGGTTTTCCTCCCGAGCCCACGACACCACTATTCGGTCACACCATTAGCAACCCCCCTCCGGTTATCACACCACCCTTCATCACTTCCTATTCACAAAACACACCTTTTCAAACACCTACGTACCCCTCCTATACCCACACGTCAACACCACCATCGTTTTCCTTCCCCGAGCCAACTACAACACCACATCGACCACCACACGAAGCCACTTTTCGGCCGACCACCACCTCCTCACCAACCACCAAACCAACAACCGAAACATCACCAACCAAGCCCAATCAATCACCCCTTTAGGAACCATTACAACCTACCAAGACCCCCGTCTTCTTTACCCGTATACCCGATATCCTTCAATCCCTACCAACCAAACCGAAACCCACTCACCATACCAACACCATCACACCCACCACAACCTCCAAACCGAAACACAATACACCCCCACGGATCATAATCCAGTTACACCACCTCCACAACACCGCCGTCCACATGAAACCGAGTCGACCATCACCCTCCCTCTACAACCCGACAACACCACACACCCACGTCACCGAGACCAACTCCACCCATTAAATCGAAACCGAGAACACAACTTCACCCATTCCCAAACCCGAGACCCTACCACTCCTATCAACCGTCCAATCAACCTACCACAACGACCCCACTTGGTTGTCCAAACCACTCAAACCGAACGTGAACACCACACCCCACCAACCGACACCGAATGTACAAACCCTAGTTCTTCGTACCGTATTCGAATGGAAGTACCATCATATGATGGTTCGATAAATATTGAAGATTTCTTGGATTACGTCTCTAGACTCGAGATTTTTTTTGATGTTATGCAAGTTGAAGGTCCTGAACAGGTACGTTGTGTAACTGGTTATTTATCTAAAACTGCTCTTACTTGGTGGAAACAGGAATCTGAAAATCGTCGTTTATTACACCTACCTCCTATTTCTTCTTGGTTAGAATTGAAACCATTAATGTTCTCCCGTTTCCTCCCTCCGGATTATGAGAACCAATTATGTGTTGATTATTTACGTTGCCGCCAAGGAAGACGTTCCGTTGAGGAATATGCTTCGGAATTCCAAAGACTAATTACAAGACTTAATCTCCCAGATTCAGAGTCAATGAAAGTAGAAAAATTCAAGGACGGACTTCGTAATGATATTAAAGATTTGGTTAATTTAAGAGCTTTTAATTCGGTTTCTGAATGTATTAGTGTAGCTCGATCTTTTGAATCAGATTCACGTTCCATTTTCCGAGGACACAGTACGAGAAGTCAAGCAGTTCGACCTATACCGGATGAATTAGATCAATCCAAACAGGCGGAGGACGGTACTAAATCACTACCAGATAATCCTTATAAAAAACCTCCACCAGTTAAGTGTTATCGTTGTTTTGAAACCGGCCATTATTCTAATGCTTGCCCCTCTCGCGGTAAAGCAAATATTGTTGAAAAGAAATCAGATTCAGATTCAGATGAAGATCAATTGGAACGAATTAACACTATTCCAGACAACGGTGATCGGGTTATGTTACTCACTCGGAGAGTTCTTTTCACACCTGTCAAGAGGAATTTATCTCAACGAAAGAATTTGTTCGTTACACGGGGAACAGTACTGAATAAAGTGTGTACTATTGTGATTGACAATGGTTGTGTAGAGAATTTAATTTCTACAAAGCTGGTCAATTTCTTGGGTATTCCTACAATGATTAAATCAAACCCGTATAAAACCGTTTGGATTCAGTCGGGTACTACTACACGGGTTGATCACATGTGTACTATTAATCTTTCTATTGGTTCTTCTTATTTGTCTACAGTTAATTGTGATGTCACCAATATGGATTTATGCCACATCATATTAGGACGACCATGGCAATCTGATGTTGATGCCACTTACCGTGGCCGTTTGAATGTTTATGAATTTCCATGGAAGAAGAAGATCGTGACATTATTGCCAATTGAAGATGGATCGGAGGAACTACATTCTCTTCACAAACGGTTCGGGACGAACCTCTTGAGGGAAGGGGATGCTGATGCAGGGGCACCCGGCGTGGAGACTATTTCCATGACCGAACCCGGTCATGGACCAACCGGCCAGAGAGAGTAGATCTAGGAAGTCCTTATTTTAGTATGATTATTAGATAAATTAGGTTTAGGAAATTATGCTATTTTAATATTTCCAATAATTGGAAAGGTCCAGATTTGAGCCTAGTTATTTAGGCAGTTGCAGTATTTTAATTATTTAGGAAGTCTAATTCAAGTCTATCTAGGAAAGTCCAGAATCCTATAAAAGGATATCTAGTTTGTCTATTATTCACAGATTGATAGAAAAACCCCATTGAAGTTTTAATAAAGTTGAGTATTTAGAGTTATTTGATCTTTATTTTCATTGTTCTTATTTAGTTATTCATATCTTTTAATTCCGCTGCGTTTCTACATCAGTAAGCCGGGAGAGAGAGAAAAACTGATGGGTTGTATGCGGGATTGCACTGAGTTTTCATGGGTTTAGTGGGGAGAAGGTGGTAGGTGAGTGGTTTCTTGGTTTTCACGGGTTGTTCTTGGTGGTTTTGGGATAGGCGGTTTGTGCTAATGAGAAAGGTGGTTTGGATGGGTTTTAATAAGTAGTTTAAAGAGGCACTTGGAACGGTGGTTTGTGGTTTAAGGGACTTGTAGGCAGTATTTGGTGAGAAAGGAGCAGGTGGTTTTGGTGGATTTAAATGGCGGTTTTCAAGGAGGAAAAACCAGGGAGCTAGTGGGGGTGACTAGGGTGTGTTTGGCTTGGTGTCTTAGCTGGAAATTTCTTCTTGTTCGGCTGCACAAGGAAAAGGGAATTTCAGCTGGGAGACCCCCATTTGTCTCTTACTTTCTCTTGAGTTCCTCCATTTTTACTTGTTCTTCATCTTATTCAATTACTCCAAGAGCATATTAGTTGTTGTTAAGTTACTCTTATCAATTGAATTGAGATTTTTAGTGTTCTAAAAGTATAAAATCATGTGTGTGGTTCATTCCTTGACTTTGAATCTCGATATTTGCTTGAACATGAGTAGCTAATTAACTTGTTGAGGTCTAGGGATGAAATCTTGATGAATTTGTGATTATGTTTGTGATAATTTAATGTGTTTGATAATAAATTGATGATCTCTTATTTCGATTACTTGTTTCAATCGTTTTTCATGTGTCTTATCAAGTACTTCGCATAGTTAATCAATTAGGCAATGTGATCGATGATTCGGTTTTATTCGTTTAGGAAGTTTATTTGACTAAGTATTATCTCCGGACATACGTAGTTCTTATGAACATCCACCTTAGGAATCGAGACTAGGTTTGTATCAATCCATTCGATTAGACCGTACATAGTTGTAGGTTTACCACATCGGATTCCCGGACCTCGACACTTCTCTCACTTGTTGTTCCCGACTCTTGTTCCTCCGAACTCTTCTCTCAAATCTCTCTCGCCCTCTTACATTGATATTTTAGTTTGTTTTACTTACTTTATTTTCTTATTGCTTATTCGATTATAAACCTTACATTATCTTCGTTTATTTCCGCTTTTGTCTAAGTAAGCCTTTGATATCTAAACTGACAAATAAGACCATTCGATATCCAAGCTACATTCCTATCCTTGGATCGATCCCGGCTTTGCCGGATTACTACTTGATACCTCTGCTTGGGTTTGCAACCTTTTCGGGTGCATCAAGTAGCCATCGGGTTTACAAACACCTTAGTGAACTATGTCTTGAACTGCGTCCCATGAGTTGTAAACCAACGAGTAACTATCACACAGCTAGTTCCTTACTTTCAAAAGTTCTCGGTTGTGTTCATTTTGGCTGAACAACCTGCTTTTCATGTGTGCTCTAGAGAAGTCGGCCATTACGACCTTCTCATAGAACCGACATCAGTTCGCACACATATAGGTTATCCGTAATAAGGTATTCTGCTATACCTCACGTTAGACTCAAGTTCTAAGTTTTCGGATTCATTAAAAGCTTAACGCTTAACCTCTCATTGCAGACAACACTGATGTCATCCTAGGAATGGGTAAGAGAGAAATCTCTTTCAGTGTTCCGTTCGAGTCAGTATATAACTTCAGTTTTCTCGTTGAACCTACATCTTGGGATCTCCAGTCACATAGGTTGGGTTTCCGTTATGACTTTACTCATTTACTTTAGGCAAAAGTCTCATTCCCCTTGATGAAGCAATTACTAACTCTCTAGGTAACCCTTTTGTAAATGGATCCGCTAGGTTATCCTTAGATTTGACATAATCTACTGTTATGACTCCTTCTGAGAGTAATTGTTTTACGGTGTTATGTCGTCGATGAATGTGTCGTGACTTACTGTTATACATTTTACTATGTGCTCTTGCAATAGCTGCCTGATTATCGCAGTGTATTTTTATTGCAGGCACCGGCTTAGTCCATATAGGAATGTCTTCCAGGAAGTGTCGCAGCCACTCTGCCTCTTCTCCTGCTTTATCCAGAGCAATGAATTCTGAATTCATTGTCGATCGAGCTATGCATGTTTGCTTTGAGGATTTCCATGATATGGCAGCCCCACCTAGTGTGAATACGTATCCACTAGTTGACTTGGTATCATCAGTATCTGAGATCCAGTTGGCATCCGCATATCCCTCTAATACTTCTGGATACTTGGTATATAATAGCCCATACTCTTTTGTCTGTCTCAAATACCTGAGTACCCTTACTATAGCCGTCCAAAGTTCTTTACTTGGATTGCTAGTAAACCTACTCAATTTGCTAACAGAATAGGCTATGTCTGGACGTGTACAATTCATCAAGTACATTAGACTTTCGATAACCTGTGAGTACCTTAACTGGTTTACTCCTTGACCACGATTTTCATCAAATGCACGGTCGGATCTATCGGCGTCCGAGCTAAACTCATATCATTCTTGCTGAATTTTTCTAGAATTTTCTCAACGTAGTGAGTCTGAGATAATTTTATCCCAGAAAAGCTTCTAGATATTTTTATTCCGAGAACGACTTCAGCCCTACCTAAGTCTTTCATGTCGAAATTCTTCGACAACATTTGCTTAGTTGTTTTTATGACATCTATATTATCTCCCATAATAAACATGTCATCTACGTACAGACATAAGATTACACATCCTTTAGCAGTGACCTTAGTGTAGACGCACTTGTCACACTCATTTATTTTGAACCCATTTGATAACATTGCTTGATCAAATTTCAAGTGCCACTGCTTAGGAGCCTGCTTTAAACCATAAAGCGACTTTACTAACTTACACACTTTCTTCTCTTGGCCGGGTACCACAAACCCTTCTGGTTGAGTCATATAGATCTCTTCTTCCAGTTGTCCATTTAAGAAAGCTGTCTTTACATCCATCTGATGTATTTCTAGATTGTGGATAGATGCTATCGCAATTAGCAATCTTATTGACGTGATTCGAGTAACAGGAGAGTAAGTGTCGAAATAATCTAGACCTTCTCTCTGTCTGAATCCTTGAGCCACAAGTCTGGCTTTATACTTGTCGATTGATCCATCCGTCTTCAATTTCCTTTTGATGATCCATTTGCGACCTAAAGGTTTGCAACCTATCGAGAGATCTACTAACTCCCATGTGTGGTTATTCATAATGGACTCAATCTCACTGTTCACTGCCTCTTTCCAAAAAGGAGCTTCTGGAGTTGACATAACTTCTTTATATGTTAGAGGCTCACTTTCTAACATGTAGGTTAGAAAATCAGGACCAAATATGGCGGTGGTGAACCACTGACTTAAAGAAGGCCACGTGCAGAGCCGTTAGTAAAATTTTCTGATTATGGCGGATATGATCTTATCTTGAGACAAGGCAAGCGGATATTTGGTGCTATCTAACTTTCTGTGTAGACGAAATTTCTCTTAGGCAGAACAAAGCTCAAGGTGTCGAGCATACTTACTACAGACCTCCCGTTACAGGGCTCAGGTTACAGAGTTGACTCAGATCCACCCTTCTGTTGGCATTTAAGCCATGACAGAGTTCAAGGTGTTTAGGAGACTCGTGCCGACCTCGTATGCAACATATTGCTTCCAGACACTTGCAAATAAACTCACTTATGACACATACAACACAACCTCATAACATATAACATGTCGTGCATGCTCTGCAATTTTCACTTTGCGAAATGAACGAGTTCTAAGAGTTCAATATTCAAGTTTAGAATGTACTAATTACAATTTAAGATAAGAACCACACCATGAAAGAATTAAGATTACACAAGTTTTAATAAACTTAACAAATTCTTTCTTGGTTGGCAAGGTTTCGGGCTAAGGAAGAGTGTGAAGCACCAAACCTTAGCCACCCAAAAGATTTTAGTACTTACTAAGCTTGAGCATATAGTTATAGTTCCGGCTTTGGACACTTCGCGTTTTAAAAAGGAAGATAAAGAAATTTTTTTTTTAAGTTGGAAGGTCGTTGGAAACAGTGATCGTCCTGCGACTTTCGTCAGAAAAGATAGTGAAGTGGAAAGAGGGAGATGTGAAGTAGAGGAGAGAAGTGATGAAATAGAGGATAGAAGGAGGGATGAGGTGGATTATAATATTTGGAGATTTTTTTTTTGAAGAATTTTTTTGGACGATGAGAAAGTATTTTAGCATTTGGGGTTCAAATCGAACTGACACTTGTAGAGTCAAACCCACTAGTTGACACTTAAGGGTTACCTTGATGATGTAAAGTGAATAAAATCCACACTGTCAAAGGGTTTATTTTTTGTCGGTATGAGTAGCATTATCCTTTGAAGTAACCCTGGATACGAATGATCCTAATTGGGCGGCCTCAGTGTGAAAGTCACTCAAAGTTGTCTTGAGCACCGCCTAGTATATCTCGAGTCTGGAACGATCAGGGGATTGGAGAATTAAGAGAGATCCCACGTGCCAATAATGAGTGTAGTTAGTAAGAACGTTAGTTGCGTGGCGAAACCCCCACGCTTGAAATTCTACTGAGAACTCCAAACGATGAATGAAAAAAATCCTAATTCCCTCACTCTCTCCATCAATCACACTTCATAAATCCTACTGTTGTAAGTATCTCTCTCTATCTCTCTCTCTAGAATTTGTTGATATGATTTTCTCTCTCCTCTCTGAGTGAACTTCTTCTTTTTGTTAAACTTATGGTGATGAATGAATCTCAATCTCGTTTTAAAGGAAACCCGTTTTGGTTTCTAAGAAATAAATCGTTACTAAACAGAAACCCTTTCTTCTAGTACTATATGTAAGTTGTTATTAAATATATAGGTAACTAGGTTTTTCTTCTTATGTCATAATTGATAGCTTTTTGTTTATATTCTGAAATTGGAATTTGTTACTAGGTAATAGGTATAGTCTATTTAGAGTAATAATTGATTCCCAATTTATAAACCAAGTCTTCATTTTTTATAAAGCTCCAAATGCTTAGCTATAAATTCTTCAATCCATTCAATTAAATGAACTTCTTGATGACATAATTGAATATGTCAAGTGTTTGGTAAGGTTTCAGCCATGTTGCCACGGTCCACACACCCCTACCACACAGCCCTATAGGCACCTAGGCGCCGTTTTTGCAACCTTAGGGTTTATATACTACTAATGCTTGCTTTCGGGCATGCTCCAAAAAGAGTGAGAGGTCGATTTTTCTCAAATCCTTTTCCATATGCAATATCTTACTAAGAAAAGTATATGTTGCTATATCAGTCATATGATTTGTTCTGGGTTTGTAATTTTTTACGCAGGTCTTTGACATGGGAGTTGAACTCAGGAGTTTTTGAAGCTTTGTTTCTGGCTTCGCAAATTTGTATGGTAGCGCAAAACTAATAAGTTTACTCGTTCTTAATGTTATAAGCTTTCTAAGTAATGATTGTCTCTGCTCTTTTAACGTCTGTCGGTATCAATCTTGGTCTTTGTATTTTATTTGTCACATTATATTCTATACTAAGGAAGCAACCTGGTAATGTCAATGTATATATTCCACGCTTGGTTGCTGAAGGAAAAGCTAAGCGAAGCATTAATTTTAATATAGAGAGGCTATTGCCTTCTCCCGGTTGGGTGAGGAGGGCATGGGAGACCTCAGAGGAAGAGCTATTATCGACTTCAGGTCTGGATGCTGTGGTCTTTATGCGTATTTTCACTTTCAGGTAAAATTTGATTATTATGAGCTATCCTTGTTACTTGGTTTACAGTATTAGTAATCTGACACGCCTAGTTTACCATTGGAGAATGTTATATATCTTCTTAAAGCTGGTGTTTCTCTACATTTTTCGGTGGCAATTTCACGGAATAGTACACATTCATAAAATCTGAACTTTTTCTTCATATCCACTGTTATAGTATGAACTCGAGCTATGTGTTTATTTATTCTGTTATGCAGCATAAAAGTATTTTCTGTTGCTGGGGTTGCTGGGATATTCATTCTTCTTCCAATAAATTATGTTGGGACTGGACTAAAGGATCTTGACTTTTCTGATCTTCCGAATAAGTCACTAGACTTATTCAGCATTTCAAATGTAGCAGATGGCTCCAAAAGGTAAAAAAGCTACATATCCTTTTTCTTTTGTCTAGGCAGTTTGATGCCTCATATCTCATAGTGTCATGTATTATCACTGATTCACTGTGGATATGAATTTCCATGTTTTAAAGTGGGTGGCACATTTGAACACATAAACTTGATTTTTTTCCTTTTTTTTCTTTACTGTTTTAATTTATAGCTATAAGGGGGTTTACATTATCATTTTATATTACTCGGTTACAGGTTATGGATTCACTTCTCTGTCATTTATTTTGTCACGGCAGTTGTTTGCTATCTTCTTTTTACTGTAAGTTATTTTGTTCAATTTTTATATTATATGATTCACCAAAAAAATTTTATGTTATATGATCTAGTAAATTCGGATGTTTTTTTTATAACTAACCTATTATTATCCCAAGTGTGTAGTATTTATGCAAAAACTAAAAAAAATGATGATTTATACTTGACTGCATTTTTTTAGAGAAGGCGGAAAATTGTTAGTTGAATAGTTAGCCAAAGCATAAACTTGAACATGAAGGCAAAAATTATTACTTGAATAGTTAGCCGAAGCATAAACTTGAGCGTGATGATAGCCGGCACTCAACATTGAGTGGCTATGTTCCCTTTTAGTTTTTGCTAAAAATGTTAATTTGAATTGTGGAAAGTAATTATGTATTTGAGTCATGCAGAAGTGTGAGGGTCATGAGTTATTAGAAATTATGAGTCAATAAGTCATAATTTAAAAAGTCATTAGTTACTAATCTAAAGATTCATAGTTAATTATATTAATTGTCTAGAGAGTCCTTTGAGTTTGCTTGATCGAATGAGAAGATCTAGAGTCTTGAGACAACCACTTTATAAATAGTTGCATGAACATGTTGTTGAGAAATTGACTACGTTCTACGTTAGTCGTTACAAGACATTGATACATCATGGAGATGTGGTAAGCACAATAACCACCTAAACTAGACCAAGAAATGGAAGAGGCCTAAAGCCCAACAAGATGAAAGAGGCCTAAAGCCCGACAAATTTATTACATTATTTATACTTTTAATAACTTAAGTTCAATATTCCCGGATTTGCACTTCCAGTGGATCGAACCTGGGACCTCTGAATTGCAGAGTAATGCACTAACCAACTGGACTACCAGTTGTTGGCACATGAACATGTTGTTCATGACACTAGAAATCATCCAAAAGATCAACCAAGAAAATAAGTAAATAGAATTAAAAGAAAGCTTGTGCAAGATAGAGTTTTGAAAGGAGCTTTATACTGGAACTTTACTCACACATCTCCAAGTTTAATTTAAGTTTATGACTCTTAATTATTTCCAAAACCCTTGGAGATCCCAGGTTCGATTACCAGAGGAGGTGGAATCCATGGTTATTGAATTTGGGTTATTAAAGGTATAAATACTACTACTAAGTTTGTCGGGCTTTAGGCTCTATGTTGTTGGGTTTTAGGCCCCTTCAATTGTTGGTTAACTTATGCAGTTATCGTGCTTATCACATCTTGATGATGTATCAATGCCTTGTAATGACTAACGTAGATCGTAGTCAATTTCTCACAAAAAAAAGTATTTCCAATTATAATAATAGTTTATTATTTCATTGGATATTATGCCCAGAATTTATATTACTAACCTACTCTCCTATTTCTCTATACCATCCCAACTGAAAAATAACTCCTTCCCTAACCAATTGGTATTTGAGCCAGAGGTCAATCGACTCAATCCTGAGTCCTATCTTGTAAAAGCTTTTGTCAAAAACTCCAGCAACTATGAAAAAGTTGAAACATGAAGAAATTTGTGTAATTCTCACAAAAGAATGCAAAAAAAGAAGGAAAACTGAAAAATAAGAAAAGGAGATAAAGCAGATGGAAAAAAATGAAAACTGGTGGCGTCATTGTAAGAGCCTCTTAATCAACGTGATCAAGCTCAAGTAATGTGAAGAGCCTTTAATCCCAACACGATCAAGCTCAAGCATGTGAAGAGCCTCTGGATTCATGTGATCAAGCTCAGTAAATTAAAGAGCCTCTAAATCTAAAGAGGCTCAAAATAACATTGAGAAATCAAAAGTATTTCGTATTAAAAATTCAATAAAAATTGTTGTCTAAATAAGAACGGTAGTTAAAGATACACCACAATAATGATGGGGCAACAAAAGGGACATTGCTCAAGAGAGAAGAAGTACAAGAGAAAACCAAAGATGATCAAGCTAGAAATAGAAGTAAGAGTACAAGAAAGAAGTTTGAGTGAAGTGTTCGGTATTTCGAGAGCTCTCTGCGGGATTTTAGCCCGTACATCTCCAAGTTAATCACTAGCTAACATTTTGCAGCCTTTCGAGTTCATGTTGTGTTTATACGACCCTCTATCCTCCAAAAAGATTTCGTACAGTTTTACAAATATCATTCCAGCTTGTGAGGATGAGGGAGTAAGGATAGAGCCTGAAAATTGAATCTCGTTGATATCTTTATGCCGATAAGTTAATCTTTGGTCTTGATTTTATAATGGCATCTATTTCGTCGCTTTCCACCCTTCAAAATTTTATTTTCCTCTGCTTCCGGAATAACTAAGTTGTGGGAAAGAAAATAAGTTTGCACGTAATCCATCTTGTGATTTACCCGGGAAACTTCCACGGGGAAAAGTTATCTTTGATTAGTCTTATAAGCACCCACGAGTAATTGAAAGTTTTCACAAAACGCTTCAAACCATCTGTTAGAAACATCCACACCAAGTCTACTGTTTCTCTGTTCTACTGTACAATGCACACATGCACCGATATGAGGCCCATTTGTCGAATCCATTTATTTTGCTGATTGATATTTTATTGTACAAAGTGAAATAGTTTAAACATTTCATGTAAGAATACCGATATCGATATGACATGCTAGACTAGTAAATGCTTTTTTATTGAAAAAATCAACATGCAGGCTAAACATCATATGTCTGCAGGAGTACAAATATATTTCTTCCAAACGAGTTGCTTGCTTTTCCTCATCTAAACCTCAACCACATCAGTTCACCATTCTAGTTCGTGGTATCCCTTCATCCACTGATGGGAATTTTAGTAACAGTGTTGCAAGATTTTTTACAGAGTTTCATTCTTCTAGCTATTTGTCACATTTGGTAGTCCACAGGAAAAGCAAACTTCATTCTCTTATGGTAAGCGTATTTTCCGTAGCGTCTTTTCTCTCATTAAGCTGTATATTGTTCTCAACTCTGGGTAAGTGATATTGGGCTCTTTTAGTTTAATATAAGCATCGTCATAGTGGCAGATTTGACATGTCAGTAAGTGCCTAAAATAGAGTACATTCATCATCACTCGGTGTCATGTATATCTATCTTATCCTAAACATGGACCAAGATGTTTATATTAAAAAAAAATTATGCCAATATATATGATGTAAGATCGTAAGTAATTTTTGTATCTATTATTACATCCTTCTAGGCTGATCTGGAGGAGCTTTATAAACTCTTACCCATCTAAAGTCTAGTTGTCCTTCTAAGCAGACGTTTAAGCGTGATGGTTTCTTGGGATTGTTTGGGAGGAAGGTTGATACTGCAGACCATTATGAGAAAAAGATGGGAGATTTAGACGGAAGTGTTAGAACGGGGCAGAGTAATGTTTCATTTGCAGGAAAGGTGTGTACTACTTAGCTCTTTGTTCTGCTACAATATAAGTTAACAGACCTTCATTCTGTTAAGACCTTTGGAATTGGTTAAATTATTGAAGCAAACTATTCCACTAACCTCGAGAGATTCCTGATTTACTGGCAGAAATAGTACTTTTAGGCTTTTAGTTTAGCCACAATAACCAGGGTGCGCTTTTACTTTGCTACTAGTGCAGATGTCTTTTAAGATCAGCACCCTTTGAGACTTTGACTCGGAAATTATATCGGGTATTTGGAAAGACAAGAGATGTCTAGAGGAGTATATGTCAATTTTGTAAGCATGAAGATGGATATACTCACTTCGGTATATTCTTGGGCTAAGAGAAAAAATTGGACACCGTTCAATAAATTCAAGAAACTTCACTGATAATTAACAGGAGATTTTGCAACTGGTTCCTTAACTAGAACTGGTGGGAACATCGAATTGTTTTTACATAATTACATATTAATGAAATATTCGTCCTCTTGTTCAGAAAAAAAGAGAAACTCTTTGTATCTGCTGGTTCTCAAAGCATACTGATATCATAACATACACATAATTCTTTCTTTTTTGAGACTCGTCAGTCACTACTTTTTCTTGAATATCTATAATCTAATATTGTAGATACTTAGTTATCCCGGTAAATTGCATTTTCCAATTTAACAGGAAGTACCAGCGGCCTTTGTGTCCTTTAAATCACGCTATGCTGCTGCAATTGCTTTCCAGATCCCACAATCAGACAATCCAACAAGTTGGATCACAGAGCAAGCACCTGAACCTCATGATGTTTACTGGCCTTTCTTTTCTGCGTCTTTCGTACAAATATGGGTTTCGAGACTAGTAGTTATTTTCCTATCAATTCTCCTTACCCTTGTATTCCTTATTCCTGTTGTATTTGTACAAGGTCTTACCAATCTGAATCAACTGGTAATTTGGTTGCCTTTTCTAAAAGGCGTACTAACCATGTAAGTAGCCTATCTTCAATGTTAGTCTAGTTTACCTTTTGCTTACGAGTCAAATGTCGAAGTTAGTTTATGTTCTTGCATAGTTACTATTCAGCTCTACTGATTATTTGAATTTCTTGGGTGGAAGCACAAAAAATTGTGGGTCCAACCTCCCTAACAAGTATGTTTGACTTTGACTAATGAACTTTGATATGCATTAAATTGCAGACCAGTTGTAAGTTCAGTGGTCACCGGATATCTTCCAAGTCTCATACTTCAGATGTCTCTGTACATTGTACCTCCAATCATGAAGATCTTTTCGGCCATGCAAGGATTTATTTCTAATAGTGGGATAGAAAAAAGTGCTTGCTCTAAAGTATTGTTGTTTACAATATGGAACATCTTCTTTGCCAATGTACTATCTGGGTCAGTTCTAACTCAACTTGATACTTTCCTCGAGCTCAAGAACATTCCTAGAAGACTAGCTGTGTCTGTTCCAGCACAGGTAATAATGTCTTCCTTTTCAGCAATTTTAAATTTACTAGAACTAGATTTTCTCAATATTATGCCCCTTGCCCAATTCTAGCCTGAACACTATGTGGTTAACAACCAGACAATTCATTCTTTCATCTTTTTTCGGGCATTGGGAGGTGGTAACCCCCAGGCTCAGGTGGGGCATAGCGTTCAAGCACAATATACTTTTCCATATATAATATGATTGATTTTATTCTTGCTTGCTTGATCATTCTCTGTTATAATATCCATTTCTTGATGTTCATTTCATGCTTGCTTCACCTTCTAATTATTTTTGATACAGGCATCATTCTACATTGCTTATGTTGTTACTACTGGATGGACTAGTCTATCGTCAGAGCTCTTCCAGATGGTATATCTTATCTTTAATTTATGTAAAGAAGTTGCTGGATGTGATGACGAATTGGTAGTCCCATCTTTTTCATATCACAGTGAAGTTCCAAGAGTTCTCTTCTTTGGACTTCTTGGTATTTCATACTTCTTCTTATCTCCACTCATTGTGCCTTTTCTCTTGGTTTACTACTGTCTTGGATACATTATCTACCGTAATCAGGTTGGAGCAGTTATTCACCCTTTCTGTCCCTTACTTTATGAATTTGAAGTTTTCGTTTAACTTACACTCCGTGATTCAGATGCACGTTTTCATCTTGTACTAACTTATGGAAATGGTCATTTGCAGTTATTAAATGTATACGAGCCAAAATATGAAACTGGGGGAAAGTTTTGGCCTATAGTTCATAATTCAACAATATTTTCTCTGATAGTAATGCAAGCAATTGCAGTGGGAATATTTGGGTTGAAGAAGCTTTCTCTTGCATCGACCTTGACTATTCCTCTTATAGTTCTCACACTTCTATTCAATGAATACTGCCGGAAACGTTTCCTACCCATGTTCAAAGCCTACTCTGCTGAGGTACTTACTCTTTTACTTACCACAGTTGCATCTCTCGTTCTACTTTTCGTACGTATGGCATGTTAAAATAATTGTTCTTTAAGTAGAAGTTCTAACTGAAATGAATGATTTAGAATTGACGAGCAATCAATTCATCCTTGGTATAATCAGTTCATACTTTCTTGACAAGTAAAAAGGCTTTATTGTCTCTTTTCATCAGTTCTAGTCCATCTAGACTTTCCTCTTTTCTGATGATTGGCATCTCCGATTTGGTGCAGAGTTTGATTAAGAAAGACAGAGAAGACCAAAACGATCCTATAATGTCTGATTTTCGAGATAAACTAGTTACTGCATACCAAGATCCAGCTCTAATGCCAATAAAGTACTCGGGTAACGACAGTGATCATCGTACTCCTCTTCTTTCTCATTCTGAAGCTTGAGTTTGGATTACAACTTTAGAAAAATGTTAGATACTGTGAACTGCGAAGGATAAGTATGATTGATTGAAATGACTTTTGTCCTTGTCTTTGTCGTGTTACTTTTATCAACTGATATTAGTAAATTCGTACACAACATTTGGTTCGTCATGTATGGATAAATGACAAGGAACATGCAAAGAGGATTTATCATTGTTGTGGCAACTTATTCTGCACCTTTTTTGGTGCCTCGAGCTTTTTGTGTGACATAACCGTCACCGCATTCGTAAAGCCTGTCTTTAATGACCAACTCGATACGTCTCCCTTCCATTCCCAATATTCACCAAAAGATCTTACATTAGGGCATCATTTGTGATGAGGTTAGCCATTTTGGTTAATTGATGCCAAATTTTGAAGGGAAATGAGAATTATCATGTAAACCCAGTTGCATTTTGTTAGTTCTACTTCTACAGTATAACTCAAACTGAGGAAATTCTACAAAAGAGTATGGACGTGGGTCTAAGAGAACTGGTTATAACTTGATTTTCAACAGAAATTAAGAAGGCAAGAGGTGGCAGAAAAAAAAAAGATGGCTCAGAAAAGATAAAAATTTCTTCGGAGTTTTTTTGAAAAAACAGCCTCAGTAGATTGTAAAGAAGTTCTTGCTTGCCTTTAATTCTTACTGACTGAGAAGACAGTGAAATCTTGTTCAGAGAGTAATTGTTTTTTTTAAATCTCAATGATTTAAAACTGAAGGTCACATATGACTCTAACTCAACTTTTAACGCAGTTGTAGCATCTCTTAAATTCAATCCAAAAAATGTGCAAGTCACAAAAACCGTTAACACAACAACTTATGAACTTTTTTCCACAAATTCTGAAACCTATTAACCGAGTTATGACAACTAAACTGATATAAGTTCAAGCCTGGACTACAAAATCAATCAGCAAAAATCTACCATCTGAAGAGACTTTGGTCATAAAAAACTAAAAAGCAAAAACGAAAAAGCTAAAAAAAGAGAAATGTAATCATGAGACTTCATATGTACAACAAAAACCTTCATTCTCAGATTTATTAACAAGGATCTTCAGAACGCTCCAGGTCTTTTTTTCCTTAGCAGTTCTAAAGGACTCGAAGCTGAGCAAGGAAAGCAGAACAGAGATCAAGGAATAGGAACTGTGGTCCATTGATCCTTTGTAAATCTAGCAGATACTTCTCGTCACGAGTCTTGTATAGCTGTTAACAATGAGAATTTTAGTACAATTAACGCAATTGATGATAAAAACGTAGATTATTCTCATAATGAACTAAAAACAGTTTCGTTTTTTTTCCTGTCCCTTTTTCATTCTAGAGCGAGCGGTATACGTCATGTTTGGTTAAATATGGTGGTAATGACTTAAATGAAGTATTGAGAATGTAGAATACCTGCAATTCAAACTTGACCACATTCTGAGAGTTGATGCTGTCATTCTCGACAATGGTTGATTCATCCCCGAAAAATTGGCCACCATGAATAGAATTGTTTACTAGCCCACCGGCGTGGGTGTGAAAGCCAGGAAACCACCTGCATTTCATGTTGTAATGTCCAATCTTTTTCCATCCGACGTTGAGTTGTTGTAGAGCTTTGAGAACTTCCGTGAAGATCTCACGAGGATGGGCTCGAGACTGCCAAGAAAATAAACGATGAAATTAAGAAATAAAAAAGGGTTGGCCATCCTACCATGCCCATACGTGTAATTCAGTTTTTGAACCCAAGACGGTTCTTAAGCACTTGATAGATCTGATCAGTGATATCCACCATCTGATGCACCGTGGAAGTATTGACAAGGTAGAAAAAGATTGCCTGTTTGTCTACCAAAACGAAGGGATGAAAATAAGGAAATATAACCTGAAGTCCGAGAGCCCATTTCCTCTCAATAGGAAATTGGGTTCTTA
Source organism: Eschscholzia californica (assembly GCF_041429995.1). Lineage (NCBI taxonomy): Eukaryota > Viridiplantae > Streptophyta > Magnoliopsida > Ranunculales > Papaveraceae > Eschscholzia > Eschscholzia californica. The sequence goes on from NW_028238198.1 coordinate 32,486,825, forward strand.
ACCCAACTCCTTGGTGATCCATATATGCTGGAGGACGGAGCGCAATGGCTGAATTGGCAGTGTCACCTGGGAGCATATGCGATAAGCCCGAGTCCTGGAGAAATGTCCAATAAAACAGAAATGTCAGAATTCGTGATCTAAAGAATGCTGGCGATCTCTGGTTAAGCAAAAAGGAGTGCTCCGATATCAAGGCGAGTTTTCAGACAAGTTGCCCTCGAGTCCCTCAGGCCCAGTCCTCACCAAGCCCAGATGGAGCCCTTGTCCCAACTGCTAAGAGCACAACGTTGGACCCAACATTATATGAACTCCACCTCAAAGATAATGTAGGATCTACAGGAGCTACTCAACCTTCTGTTGATGATTTAGATCTACCCAGTTATTTTGGACTATAAAATACCAGATTGCTGAAAGCATGACACTGGAGTACTAAACCCAACACTAAATGACCTCCACCTCGAAGATCATCTAGAATCTAAGGAAGATACTCAACCTTCTATTAGAACAAAATTATTTTGGACTATAAAACTGTGGGCTAAATGTCTTCCATGAAGGCATGAACTACCCCAGGAACTCACTAGCTAGAAGAAAGAAATAAACACAATTTCTCATAAACAAATAGACAAACCATGGATTCCTGAAATTCAGCTCCAAGATAGCCACTGGTCGTGCGGAAGCGATTATCTAGTAGCAAATAATATGCAACAGTTGCCTGAAAAGGTTAACAAGTAACCAACAATTGAAAATTAGGGAATTAAAGATAGAAACCTGCACATAAGATACATAGTATAATTTAGGCTAAAAGAATTTGGCAACTATTTGTAGGAATTTATACATTAGGAAATTACTACCTCATTTGGTACTCTGTTCCGAAGGGATTCAAGTAATTGATTTCTGTCGAATCCCATTTTAGTTATTACTTCCCGAAGAATGTCCTCATCAATCTGCAACAATGAGAGAGATAATATTTGCTAAGAAAAAGAGAATCAAAAGCAATAATTCCATACAAGGGTTCCAGTTTTCTTTCTTCTGAAAAAGTCATTCATGTTATAATGTCCTTTTTTGTAAAGATACGTCCATTTGTGAACAGCCTCGTTATATTACCTAACATGAGTTCAATGACATTCATGTAAAAATTTAGTGAGAGATTGAAAGCCAACATATACTCAACCAACTTATATCTTGCCTGTGAACGTGATACATTACCTTGAATTACTTTTTCAAATAAAATACTTACAGAACTACAGTGTACATTTTTTTTTCTGTTTTATTACATATTTAAACCATATAATCTCTAAAAAAGTGTTAGTCCACTAGTATAGATTCATGTATTATAAATAATTCATCAAATTATAGTTGACTAAGCAAAGATTTGCAAATACCAAAGCAAGAAAGTAGCTTGTACCTTTTTTGCCTGTTGCACAGTATCTGGCGGGGGCACGGCCAAATAACGTGGAAGATGAGCTTGAAACCAGGGATGCTGACGAATCTCAGGAATAGTCATTCGTTTCATAGGGTCAACTACAAGCATCCTTGGGATCAAATCCCTTGCTCCAGCTGACAAATGACTTGGTAGAGTATATATTCCACCCTGCATAGTTTTAGATATAACTGGAAGTTATAAACGCGCTCTCATCTTACAGAAGTAGTTACACCCAAGAAAAGTAACAGGAAGAAAAAGTAGATACAATTTCCTGTGCAGTGCAGACACACCCAATTTCTAGTGGACACCGGAAAGAGGCATAATGGATACTAGAAAGCTTTCTAGTATTATAGTTTTGATACCTATCAAGCATCAACTGGTTCTTAAAATTTCTGTTTATGAAGAAAAAAGATTCATTTGAAGAATTACAGGTAAAAGGGCCACAATTAGTATGGAAGACCCACAAAGCTTAATCATTACAATGCCTTGAAAATAACCTCTCAATTAGTAACAAAATCCAAATAAGATATTTTGAGTGTCCAATCTTTCTCTTAGTCCAATAGAGAATTAAGGTGGGTATCGTCGCCTTGATGTTTTCAAAGTCATTAGCTATCTCCCTTGAAGTTAGGCATTGTGTTTACAAGTTACTTCAACTATATTTATTTTTTGAAAAAAGAAAAATAATCATTGCATTATTAAAAAGAAAAGAAATGATTAAACAGTTATCAAATAGCCTATAAAGCAAGAAAAGGGCCCTCACAGAGTCACAGGAAACGGCCTCTGCCAGATTAAATGTCGTAACTTAAAGAGTCAGAGTGAAGGCCTCCCAAATTCGAAGTAAAATCCCAATGCGGGACTTAATTCACCTATTTCTTTTACAGCAAAGAAATTAAGAAGTGAAGGCATCCAAGTTGGTCGTGTTAAACTCCGGCCAATTTCTTTTTTTTTGAATTGTCAGCGTGCCTCGAACCCTTGACCTCTAAAGTGGAAGACTAAACCTCTTACCACTTCAACCAAGGGTTGTTGGCAGATTTTATTGACAACTCCAGCCAGTTTTATTTACAACTATAAAGTGTCACAGTTAATTGGTTGATTTGCGCCAAACTAGAGAAGTGCTTTTGTTGCTCATTGGATTGTCTTTAAGAATGAAATTCGAGGTATACATTCTCCACAGAGATTTCTTGTAATGATTGGAACACAAAAGCATGCTCTGACTTGTTTATTGCAAAATAAGGCACGTCATAAGAACAAGATGTGTCGTATCATACATATCCATCATTGTCTTAATTACTATGTACATCTAGTAACAAATTACAAAAAATGTACAAACAAGCCCAAACGTTATAATTGTACATATTCACCTAATATGGCACTATACTTATGACAGGCGAGTCATACACGTTACCGCAACATAGCAAAGTGATGCATCAAAACTAAGACAGCAGAAGGTACCTTTATCTTCTTGAACAGGTTTGGAATGTTTTCATCATCAAAAGGAAGGGTACCACAGAGAAGGGCATACAAAATAACGCCACAGCTCCAAATGTCTACCTCAGGCCCAGCATATAGTTTTCCTGAAATAACCTGCAAAAGTTCACGAGTCATATTTTAGAGCTTAAACGATTAGCTACAGACTAACTCTACACCTAACATTGCTTTTTCTCTAAGATCATTTTGGCCAAGGTATCAAATCAGAAACATAACCAATTATTGCGATCCCATTTATAGCAGGATTGTTATTTTGGACACAAGATCTGAAACTATGACCCCGGTGTCGCCTTTTTACTGTTGATGCTTCTTCTTTTTTCAGGCTGGTCGTTATTTCTTTCTTCGTCATTTTCTACATCATTAGGCTATTCAAAGCAGTATACTAAATCAAGTTGTTTTTCAGGTGACCAAAAATTTACACTGTTTTAGGCTTACGAGTTACGGGTCAGAGCCACTCTTAGAGTCTTAGCTAGGCACGAAAAACACTCTCAACCTTCGCGTCTGTGCAGTTAGTAATTGGAACTGATGAAACTTATCTTTTCTATTGGTAAGATTGATATATTAATGAAATGTGGTACAGACAAAAGAATCTGTACAAAATAACAGAATATATAAATAAATAAATAAACAAAACAAAAAAATTATACATATACATGTTACTAGGGAGGAAAAAGTAAAGCTTTCCATCAACACAGTTTCCCAACTTCTATGCATGATTCCTAGGCTCAATGGAAGTACCTCAGGAGCAGCATAGTTTGGGCTTCCACAACTTGTCTTCAAAAAATGACCATCACGCATGATATTGCTCAATCCAAAATCTGCAATCTTCACATTGAATTTTGAATCCAGAAGTAGATTCTCTGGTTTAAGGTCTCGATGAACCACCATATTCCTGTGGCAATATTCCACACCAGAAATAATCTGTTGCAAGGCAAATATTCGAGATAAGGAAAAACCTCATTAGTTCATGAAAATCTAGGCATTTGAAGTAAAGCTACGAAGGAACAAAACAAAGAATCGAAGATTACCTGCTGGAAGAATTTGCGAGCTTCATCTTCCTGTAGCCTACCCTTCTCTACAATGTAATCAAAAAGCTCTCCAGACTTGACATACTCCATCACAACATAAATATCTGATTGTGTTTCTACAATCTCATAAAGCCTTATAATATGAGGATGCATGAACAATCTCAAGATTTTGATTTCTCGCCTCACTGCAAAGATATCAAGCACATCAGGCTAATACTCACACCAGATACATAATTCTGAGGGAATGTCAAATTTAGTACTAATTCAGTTGGTGTATACTAAACATGGTAAAGAAATGAATCAATGAGGGCACACATACCTTTTTCTTCCATATCCATGTTCTTTATCTTGCGGCGATTAAGAATTTTAACTGCAACCTTATGACCTGTTAGTGCATGTTCCGCAATTTTCACCTTGCCAAATGAACCAATTCCAAGAGTTTTCCCAAGTTTATAATGTGATAAACATGAATCTGAAGTGCTTCCTTTTCCACCTGGGGCATCCATTTCCCTGAAGCAAGAAAACCAAAAAAATTCAGGACAGGCACATCTCCAAATAAACTATGTACAGCAAAGTAACTAGGCGAAAAATATGCAAAGCAAGTGTCAAACAAAATTATATTACAAGATGATGTTCTAAGTCGGCTTAGGACCAATGGAAGAGAGTCCGGAGACTTTTTCATGAGTTAAACCACTCAAAAGATAGAATAGTGTGAAATGAATGGTATGCCTATTTGCCTATATCATCACTTTCCACGGGGTCACAAGTTCAAAAATTGGAGTGAAAAGATTTTCTCTCGAAGCTTCTATTTATGTGTCACGTAGGGTTATTAAAAGAAGGACGTAACAAATCGACCAAGTGGTATGAAGACCCTGACTCTTACGCTCTTCATTAATGACTATTTTGTGCAACCTTTGGTAAATAATCACATTGTGCAAATTTGCCTTAATACACGTTATTTCGTTATATAAGATTTTCAGAAATGAATAGGACTCTCACAAACAATTCCCTTGCAATCCGGATTCTATATAGCTAAAGAATCTAGCTATTAATTACTAGTGTTTGTCCTTAAATGAAAGAGAATGATATGCGGGAAAGCGGATACCCTACTTCTATATATCGATTAAGTGCCACAATTAATCACGTTATCAAACAATTAATAAACCCTCAGACAGATTAGCTTATTTATAAGCTTGCGTATAAAAGTTTATCCACGTTATTTCACAGGTAGGTGAGCTCTTAAATAGTCATAAAATCGACAGGGTAATCTCATAAACTTTAATAAACTAAACACCAATCTCTTTAAACATGCCATAAAAACTCAAAACAACAATAAATTTACACACTAGTAAGCTCTCATTGATGGTAGGATTAGGGTTATGACAAATTATTCTTGAGAAATGAAGTTGATATGAAGAACAGTCCAATTAGAGGAACAAGTAATCAAAATATTCAAACATATAATGATGTCACACCCATAATGTAGAATTATGTTTCTCTTCTAGATTTCAGTACTTTCTAGATAATCCTACAAAATTTCTAGCTTTTTCACTAAAGAACAAGAAGAAGAATAAACCAACTGAAAACCTAATAAAGAATGAATACATTACAATCATCTGAAATAATATTTTCTATTCGCTTATCAAATTCCTTCTCCTTTATGCCAGTATTTCCCCCTAAAATCATTTTACTAATCTCCAACTTATAAAGAAAGAATCATCAAATGAAAATTGCAAAAACCCTATTTTTCTACAAAAATGAGTGCAGAAAAATCAAATGGAACATCTTTCCACCTGCTTATAAACATCGAAGCTTCGAATAAACATAAAATTAACCTAGCTTACAATTGAAGATCTGAGATAATATTGAAGCTCAAAAGCTGAAATCGAACGATGTAATCTAGAGAGAGAGAGAGTACTTACGAGAATAGACCTGTAAATTGTGCTCAACCACGAGATGATTTTTGGAGGATTGCCTGATTTGCTGGTCTCTCTCTCTCTCTACTAACGGAAGTCGGACCTCTCTCCCCTTTAAAATCTTATCCTGCGCGGGGCTGTTTTAAGTGGTACACTGCGCATCCTCTTACTTCCAAATGACTAATGGTATCAAATTAAAGGCACCACCTTTGCATCCAAAATAGTCTATAACGATCAACTAGGATTGACTCGTCCACCAACCTTTGGTGCAATGGTTGGATACTCGCGTTAAGTCCATGAAGTCGTGCGGTCGAGTCTCGGTAGAAGCAGTTTGCCATCAAGATTTATCCTATGTAATTTAGGTTATGAATAATGTAATAATTTGTTGGGGTTTAAGCTCTTTCATTCTTGATTTAAATTAAGCAGTTATCGTGCTTATTACATCTTCATGATGTATCAATGTCTTGTAGCGACTAACGTAGAACGTAGTCGAATTCTCAAAAAAAAATATTAGGATTGACTCGATCGACATTTTTAATCTTTTTTGTCCAAAAATAAATTTGATTGTAATTTAGCATCTAATCTTCATCGTCATCTTACTTCCGCTACTACAACTTCCGACCACAACCACTGATGATGTCAAAATTTGTCCTTCTAGTATCATTCAAGATGTTGATACTACTACGTTGAATCTCGATCTGCTCCTCACGAACTTGAGGTAAAACCTTCAAGGAACTTGGAAATCTTCATGACGCTTAAGACAGTCAGATCGTACTTGTAGTTAAATGTGAGATATTAAGATTCATCTTCGGGATTTACCGTATTTTTTTATTTATACAAGTTCCCTTGTTCGAGGATATTCAGTATTAAGGATAGATCATGTTTCCGATCTTGTAGATTTTGTGGGGGGAAAGTTTCCTCCCCGTAAGACTATTGCATCCAAAGTTTAATAAATACTTAAGATCATCCCCGGCTGAGATCTTTGATGAGATTCAGGATTAAGTTGGTAAAGCATTAGACACGCTTCTACCCCATGTTTCGAGATTGAGCTTTCAGCCGACCCCACTTACACGCACCCCCTTATCTTCTCTTAAATCACAGAGTAGACCTGATTGTATTTGAGTTAGAGCAGAGCTTATGCACCTAGGACGATCATACGGACCCCTCAATTATGGGCTTAAGTGGTAAACCTCTTTCGGATTCAACCTCCCTATTGACTTGATACGGGTTAACCCGTTAAGCTTTTAGTCTTTTCTTGACTTATTGACAGTAGTCATCTGGAAACAATCATTTGGATCATCAACCACCACCACCACCATTTTTTCTCATTCTTTCTCTCTTTCTCTTCATTTTTCCATCTTCTTCTTTTTTTATCCCTTCCTTTCCCTCTTGCTCTCGCTAAAAACTCCTAGCAGATTTGAAATCTGTTGGGTTTTTAGACAGAAAAGAATAAGATGATTGCGGTGGTGGTGGTGGTAGGACGTGAAGAGAAAGAAGAAGATGTGAACGTTTAAGGGTTGTTGGTAGTGACAATCTGTCGGCGATCCTTGCCGATGTGAAAAGAAGTGGTGGTGAAGGTTTGGAAAACAAATATAGAGTCACCACCAAAAAAGTTTCGTGCCTTGGAAATTTTTTTTGTTTTCTCAAAACATCGACTTATAGATCAGTCTCTCTCCATACTCTCTCTTTTCTCCTCGGTCCATAGTAAAAAGGAATCTTTAGTTGTATTCATCTTTTTTTTTTCTTCTTTTTATAATGTCGAAGGTTGTGATTAAAATATACTTTTTCCTTTTCATTCTTTGAAGCAAATATATACCTGGGTAATCAATAAATATATACCTGGGTAATCAATATGAAACATATTGTATACAATTTAGTTGTACATGTAGCATTCTTTTTTTTTTTTTCTTTTTTTTTGATGAGATAAGCTCTTTTTTGTTATATGGCGCTTTGTCAATCATGCAATTACTTAGTAATAAGATTGAAATTCTCTCCAGGGAATTTAGTATTGTAAGATGACTAATAATTTTTCAACAAAAGAAAAAACAAGATGACTAATAAAGATTCAAAATTTGATTTTCTAGAGATGACAAGTCTTAGAAGTTGAATATGAGGAAGAAGAAAAAATATTGAGTTATCAAGAATACTAGTGAATGCCCTTAACAAAAAAAAAGAATACTAGTGAATGAGATGTTTAGTGAGTTAAATAATCCTTTTAGATGGCAGAGGAAGAACCAAAGAGTGTAAATGTTGACCTCTCAAGAAAGCTAATTTATGAGCATGTAACATGCAACAATGAAGGCTCATTCTATTGTGACAAAAAATTTACTATAAGTTAACACTTTTTTTTTTTATGAGAGGAACATCGCATTACCAAAACCAAGAGTAAAAAGAACAACCAAGAAACTAAAGCAAATCAGAAATAAACGTAGGTACAGAATTCCACACATATCTGCAAGCATTCCTTCTTCCCCATTTGGCAAGCGCGTCTGCAGGAGTATTGCATTCTCTAGGAATAAACGTGAAGATGATGCCCTCGAATTTATCTACAAGGATCTTTACTTGTTGCATTATCTTTACTGCTTGCCAGTGGAGTCCGACACTGTGACCGTTGATAAAATTAATCAAAGATTGATTATCGCTTTCTATATGAGCGTGAGTGATATCCAATTGTAATGCCCATCGGATACTGTAGAGGATGGCTAGGCTTTCACATTCTTCCGCATTTTGGCATCGCACCGAGTCCGCTGCTGCTATAATGAAGGTGGACTCTTCATCTCTGATGATACATCCAATACCGGCCGGATCTGTAAAGTTGGTAAAAGAGGCGTCGACGTTCAGCTTTAAGTATGGTGTCGATGGAGGTCTCCACGTGCGTTGCTTAGTGTTCTTCCTGCTTTTGTTAGTGGTAATCGTCTCAATCTTGAGAGGGGTGATAGTAGCATTATTAATTCTGTCAATAATTTGTCTCGGGTTTTGTTTGTTTGCATTAAAACAGTTTTCACAACGAGCTTTCCATATAAACCAAAGGATTTTGGCATATTGATTAGTGATTTCCTCATTTAGGTCTTTCCATTGTTGAATCCATTGATCAGTAGATCTAATTTGATCTGTTCTAATCTGAAAATAAAACCAGATTGCTTTTGCAAACGTGCAGTGAAGCATAGCATGATCTAAAGTTTCGTTTTCATCACAGTTAATGCAAGAGTATGAGTTTCCAATGAATTTGCCTATTTTAGCTTTCACAGGTAAGCTATTAGTACAACACTTCCATAGAAATAGTTTAACTCGAGGGATAGCATTCATGTTCCATATAAAGAACCAGTCGGTTTGATCCTGCATTTGATTCGTGCTTTCTGTTCTCAAATAATTATACATAGATTTTATGGAATAGTTACCTGATTTTGTTAACGTCCACGTCGGTTTATCCTCTTGATTATTCTGAATATTAATGCTCAGTATTGCTCTGCAAACCTCATTATTAAAGCATTGCTGTAAAATCTGAAAATTCCAACTGTTATTAGTAATAAGCTGCGAAACCCAATTAAGGTTAGACCCACTTTGGTTGGTTATTGGAGGGGGGTGGTTCGGGATCCAAAAATCCTTCCAAATGTTAATATTATCACCTTTATTGATGTCCCAAAAAATCAGACTATCCATATGATTATATTGCTTTGTAATCGATTTCCAGAGCCAGGAATGATTGGCTTTCGGAGGAGTGGGCTTATGAGTTTTGGGATAGTACTTACTTTTGAGGACGCGAACCCATATGGCATTAGGATTATTGATCATGCGCCAGTTGATCTTGTTAAGGAAGGCCTGATTATCCAGAAGAGGGAGGCGAAGCCCCAGACCACCCATCTTCTTAGGTTTGCAAATAGCTGACCAGTTGATAGTATGGAAAGATTTGGATTTCCCCACCAGAAAGTCCTTTGGATGGACTCAATGCTGTTACATATGCCTTTCGGGATGGCAAAGCACTGCATTTGGTATCGGGGAACGGCCGCAGCGATAGTCGAAATGACTACCGAGCGACCAGCTTGAGAGAGGAGGTTAGTTTGCCATTTGGCAAGCTTGTTTTTAATTTGGGTGAGAAGAGATTGGAAGGCCGAGTTTTTGATGAAGAGCTTAGTGCCAAGGTATTTGTCGCCGGTCGAAGATTGATGAACTTTAAGCTCCCGAATAATCATACGCTTGAATTTTGGGTGCGAGTTTTTAGAGAAGAAGATATTGGATTTAGAGTAGTTAATCATCTGACCCGACGCGTCGCTGAATTCTTTCAAAATGTTTTTGAGATTGTGGATATTATCAAGAGAATTTTGACCAAAGATAAGGCAGTCATCGGCAAAAAGAAGATGAGTGATGGTAAGATTTGAATTAACAATAGGGAAGCCGATAAAGGGGATTTGGCTAGTCTGCTTAACAAGAAGACGGCTAAGACCTTCCATGGCGATCGCAAAGAGGAAAGGCGAAAGAGGGTCACCCTGTCTAATCCCCCGACTAATATTGAAAGTTAAACCGGGGCGTCCGTTTATCAGGACCGCCATGGAGCTAGTGTTGAGACAAGTACTAATGAGCTTAATCCAACTAGGGGAGAATCCCGGCATAAGCATAACTTTCAGGGGCGGCCCAGGCCCAAAACAGCCAAAGCAGCTGCTTTGGACCCCATTTGGAAAAGGGCCCCAACACTCGTTTTACTTAAAGGCACCCCCACATGAAAAAAAGATTTAGAGAAGAGATATTGCTTTTAGATTGACCGGTGAACCCAAACCAAGTTACTTATTTACCCAAACAATTTTTCACGGATAAAGTTACTGACCTACCTAACTAGGTAAACCTTTCAACAAAAAAAAAAAAAAAAAAAAAAACTAGGTAAACACCTAATTGGCTAATTACAATTGAAAAAGGAAACACCTAGATCTATACATACTTTCTTATTTTACTTTATTCAACTAAAATAATCTAAAGACCAAACCTAATCACATTCCTTTCAACAAAAATAACCTAATCATATTCAATTACTTCCTCTTTGCCTCTCGTTTACTCTTTCACTGTGTTCTCTCTTCTCTCTCATCTTCTTTCTTTCTCTTATCTTCTTTGTTTGTTCAATTTTAGTGTCTTATGCTCTCTCTCTATCTCTTCCACTTTTTTCTGTTCTTATCAGTTTTGTTTTGTGAGAGTTAATCTAAAATATTAGTTTAGGATTAATACAGGTTTCTAGACTGTATCATCGACTTAGTAGTGACTATATTATATTTTTGTATGATCTTTGCCTATTATACATGTTATGTACTTCTTAATATTTTTGACGCATAATTAGTAATTTTGCTTTTCAAAAAGCAAGAAGAATGTTTAAACATATTTAGTCAATTTCTATATGTGAATTTGGTGCACTTCTTATAAACTATATAGTTCACATTTATTATTTTTTAGTATGCTTTTCGTACTTGTTACGACAAAAAAATAGTCTTTTATAGTTACTATATAAAAGGCCCCCAAATTTCAGTTCGCTTTAGGCCCAAAACTACTAGGGCCGGCCCTGATAACTTTCTCCATGAAAAGCAACAAGAATACAAACAATCCAACATAATATAACTTAGTAATCAATCATCCAACTTTATCATAAAAAAAGAAAATCAATCATCCAACTTCCTCATTTCCTTTCTTCATCTTTATTGGTATCAAGCAAAAAAAACTCATACTTTTTCAAGGTTGGACGGCAGAAACAATAGGAAGATCAACATTCTCTTCATCATAAGGCAAGCTCACATAATCTCTATTAATTTCTTCCGCAACTTCTTCTCCATGAAAAGCTTTACAATGTATGTATAGAACAGTAATTGCAGCTACATTTTGAAGCATTAAAGCCATTAAAGTAACAGAAACCCCAAATATTCCAATTACATACAAAATCCAATTTGAAACCCCTGATTAGGGTTGGGAATTTGGTCCGAAAACCCGAATCCGCCCGCGTCCGCCCACGTCCGCAAAGGACCGCGACCGCCCGTGACCGAATCGGGCAAAGCCCGTCCGACCGAGAAGGCTCTAGTGGACGGTCACGGACAAAAGGGTCTGTCCGGAGGTTCGCCCGTGACCGTCCGATTTAGTTACTGCCCGTCCGCCCGAACCTTGACCGGAACACTATCGACCATTAGATTTTATAGGGTTATGTTAAAGCCGTTGGATTTTCGTAAGGCTAAGTATATAAACCCAAAGAAAACCCTAAGTCATTTTATCTTATTTCTTCATCTTCAGTTCTTCTCTTATAGCTTCTCGGCTACAAAGAAAAACCCTAACCCTAAATCCCTAAGCTTCCAAATCTTTTGAAGTTCGAATGTTCATCAACCCTCTTTAGTCTTTTAGTCTTCATTCTTCAACGAAGTGGTGAACTGGTGAAGTCGTTACTCGTTATTATCTTCTTCAACCTTCGATTCTGTTCGATTAAAGGTATGATTCATTCAACCCTCTTCAGTGGTTTCTTCTATGTTTACTTATAATAAAAATCTAGAAATAATTACTTATTATATTCACTTGTTCTTCGTCTTACATGGGCTGCGATACAAATATTGTTCTTCGTTATGCAAGATCTGCTAGATCTAAAGGTATTAACTTTTATATTCCTGTTTTTAGTATACTGTTACATTTTTCTTTGTTATTTTTTTCTAGTTAGGTTAAGGACAAACGCTTCCATTGATTAATCTTTATTATATTTTGTGTTCTGATTTTGGGTCTAGTTAGTTTACTCTTATAAACTTCCTTATTGATTTTGGGTTTAGTTAGGTTATGGACAGAAACTCCCTTTGAGTTGTAGCATTTATTGATTAATCTTTTCTTTTGTTAATTTTTAAGATCTAAATATATTCATTCTTCTTTTGTTGTTTCTAAGATCCAGAAATAATTTTAAGTAACTTTTTGTTTAAGATCTAGAAATATTTTGTGTTCCAACAAATTATTTTTTGTTCGAAATATAGTGTTTACTGATTCATTCATTTTCTCTGTTTTTTATTCATCTTCTTCATCTTACATGGATTGATAATTTTACATCATAAGATCTACAAGATGTATGTTTTGTGTGTATGTTGTTGTATTATGTTTGAATGATTTCAGTTTATATCTTATTTGTTATTTCAGGACACAACAACAACACATGAAGAAGAAGACTGCCAAAATCTGGAAAATGTGGGACATCGTTGAAGTATCTGATCCCGATGACGCTGGTAGAATTATAGAAGTCGCGCAATGTAAAATCTGTGGTGAAAGAAAGATATGCGAGTCTACGACTGGTACGCTTGATTTCTTCAGGCATACTCAAGTTTGTTCGAAAACGCACAATGTTGATTTTGAAACAGTCTAAGAATGCAACCAAAGTGACGGCGGAATGATGATATTATTGATTAAATTTTTGAATATGTAATTTTCTAAATTTTTGTTCATAAGGACTATGGATGTCAAGTAGTTACAGGCTGAATCTTCGTACTTTTGATTATGATGGTTTGTTACTTAGGTTAGGCTTCTTGAGTTTGATTGAAGTCGACCTTTGTGTCTGTTGAAATTTTGAAACCTATGAGGGTCATTCATTGGCAACATAATGGTGTGTCAAAAAAATTTGCATCTTTGTATTTTTTATTTAATTCTTCATACCCGAAGCCCGACCGTTCGCTGTCCGGGATGTCCGGATCGATTATACGGACACGGGCGGACATTTTGAGATAAAAATTCCGGTTAGTCCGTCCGTTTAGTCCGCTTGTCCGAGCGGTCAATGTGAGGTTTTGTCCGTTCCGTCCGAACCCGGATCAAGTCTGTCCGCGGACTGTCCGTCCGGACCGATTCCCAACCCTACCCCTGATGGACCATATCCCAAATTCCTAAAGTAAAGTGCAAGCACATAAATTAAAACATAATACCGACTAATAGATAAAGAAATCCATCTCATTCCTTTAATCAAATATTTACTTCTCTTCAACGGAGTAAACCCCCAACTTGATTCCATTATTACAATTACATAAGCTAATGACCAATTCGTCCATATATATAATAACCCTAACCCTAGAACCAAACAACATACCAAGATAGTAATAATTTCACGATAAGGAGAAGAAAAAGAAATTTCAAATCCTAATAGCCCAACCACTATAAATATGAAATATAAAACAAGACCCAGGATGGAAATGATCGAGAAGATGATAAATTGAATAGAAATTGTAGTTGTTATAAGATGGATAAGAGAATTGGATAAAGATTTAATGGCGGAAATGAATGTTACTGGACGACTAAAGAATCCATTATAAACAGAGTAAGTGATAGTTCCAGTAGCACAAAGAAAGAGAAATTGGATTATGAATGAGTACAGAAAATAGTAAAAGAGGATTTGGAAGATCTGATTTTGTTCACTATTCGAAGTAATTGTGGGAAGGAGAGATGGGAGAATGGCAGTGGAAAATGAAATTGGGAGGAGAAAGAGGGCTGATAGAGTTAAAAAATGGCGGGAATGATTTCTCACGATTTTAGATGATTCTGAGAGGATTTTACAAAAACTGGTTGGAATTGGTTCAGCCATGGCTGCCAAATTGAAGGAAGGAAAGTTGAGAGAGAAAGATAGAAGAGAGAACATTTAAACCAGCGAGTCAGAGGTCGTGGCGTTCAAGTTTTCAAAGTCTTCAATGGGGAGGACGTAAGGGTAGGGGTGGAATAAAGTCCGCGTCCCGGATCCACCCTCAACCGCTCGAGTCCAATGTGTCCACGAACTCGAGATGGGCACCATCCGGTGTCCGAGACGGGCACTGTCCGTCCAGACCACCAACTTTAGACGGACGGACACGGACAAGAAGCACTAACCGGCCTTCCGTCCTAGTCCGACTGATAAAGCCCGATCGATTGATATATAACTCATTTTGGAATTTTAATTGTATGTGAATAGTAATGATTTAACTAAAAGAATAGCATTTAAGTTGCCCACTTGAACCTACGTGTATTATTAGACCGAGTTATGATAAATCACAGATAAAACTAAGAGCGGTAATAAAAAAACACAACACATATAGGTTAGCTTAGTATATCTACATTCAAATCTTCGCAAAAAAGAACCTATTGTTATAGAAACATATGAAAAATGGAAACTCTTATTTGTCAAACGAATGTATGCCAGCGAGCAAAGTTGAAGCAAATGTACAAAACCAAGAGAACCACGACAAACCAGATAATCATAGCTTCTTGACATTGAGTCTTTGATGCCAAACGAAAAAAATGACATCAACATATCACTATGTGATATATGTATTTTACATGAAATCCAGAGGTGTTTTTGTCTTTATCACAATAATTATTTTTTTTATCGAAACTAACATAATTATTTAGTCTTGGGAACAACACTAAAAGCATGAGTTTGAAAAATTATACAGCAGATACAAAGTTGAAACTTGTTACAAGAAACAAAAAACAATGGATGATCCGATTAGAATTAATAGTAAATTCATAAAAGAGAAACTCATTGATTCTACGTGAAATGCAACATTCTTGAAAATGGGTTACAAATTGGTGAAGATTTACAAAGAAAATCCATGGGTTACGAAAGGGAATTGATCAATTGAATTCTAAAACTTACATGGACGATCCTAAAGCTTCATAGTTCAAACCAAGACCAAAAAGGTTTTGTGCCTTGGAAAATTTCTTTGTTTTCCCAAAAATCGACTTTCACATCTCTCTCTCTCTCCATAGTCTCTTTTTTTTCCTCGGTCCACGGTAAAAGGTATCTTTATAGTTGTATTCACCTTTTTTTCTATAATGTCAAAGAATGTGCTTAAAAATATACTTTTTTCGTTTTCATCCTTGCAAAAAAAAAATCAATATGATGTTGTAAATTTGTCGGTCTATTTTCTTCAATGTGTGTATATATTCGCATGCAACTTAATGGAAATAAAGGAAGAGAAAAAGATAGAAATATTAAGATATACTAAAACAAAGAGATGATCTTGAACCAAACTATATATAGAAGAATTCTTTCCAAATCTTTTCCATACACTTTCTCATTTCTCATAAACTTATCCGAACACTACACCATGTACACCTATTTATAGGGTGGGAGAAGTAATAGGAAGTTGACACATACCCTATGTGTTGTCACTTGCATGGTGTGTTGTCACCACCAAGATGACACTTTGCATATGGAGTTGTAGAATGGTGACACATAACCTCATGTGTTGTCACTTGCATGATGTGGTGTCACTTAACCACAAACACTTGTCATATGGAGCTACCATAAGGTGACACCTCTCATATGGAGCTACCATAAGGTGACACCACATCAAGGTAGTATTGTAGAAATGGTGGGTGGCTATAGATATAAGTTGGATAAGAAAAAGGTATATTAAAGGCACCTAAGTCCCCTTGCATAGCCAATGATTATATGGGCAGCCACATACCATATAACACTCCCCCTTGGATGACCATCACTTGGAATAATTGTCTCATTAAAAACCTTGTCAGAAAAACCCAGTGGGACAAAATCTGATGAAGTAAAAGAGTACAAATAATAGATTCCGAGTGACGATGGATACGCTAAATACTGCCTCGTTAAAATCTTGCCAGAAAAACCCATTGGGACAAAAACTGGACGAAGGAAAAAGAGTACAGAGCGTAGATAGCGATACATGAACCTGCACATGATAATAGAATTCCCCTGATGAATATCATATCTTGGAACGATGTAGTCTTACATCATCAGGCTATTTAAGCGTCGCATTCCGATGTCATCTACCAGTTTTCTGAACGTCGTAGTAGGCAGAGACTTGGTGAACAAGTCAGCATAATTCTCACACGATTGTATCTTCTGGATATCAATCTCATTATTCTTCTGGAGATGATGTGAGTAAACAAATTTAGGGGATATGTGCTTAGTCTTATCGCCTTTGATGTATCCTTCTCTGATCTGAGAGATGCAAGCTGTATTATCTTCGTGAATGACTGTGGGAGAATTTGTGATTGAATCTAGACCACTTGAGCTTCTAATGTGTTCAATAATGGATCTAAGCCATACACATTCTCTTGTTGCTTCATGGAGAGCAATAATTTCTGCATGGTTAGATGAGGTAGCGGGCATACTCTGTTTACTAGATCGCCATGAGAAAGCTATACCTCCGCTTGTGAATACATAACCTGTCTGAGAAATCCCTTTGTGCGGATCAGAAATATAACCGGCATCTGTGTATCCTTTTACTTGAGAATCACCAGATAAGTTCTTTGAATAAAACAATCCCATGTCAGTTGTTCCTCTCAGATATCTTAGAATTTGCTTTACTCCAACCCAATGCCTCTTAGTTGGTGCAGAGCTATATCTGGCCAATAGATTTACTGCAAAAGCAATGTCCGGTCTGGTGCATTGAGCTAAGTATGATAATGCACCAATAGCACTCATATATGGTACTTCTGGACCAAGGAGTGTTTCGTCCTCTTCTTTAGGTCGAAATGGATCTTTAAGAGCATCGAGAGACCTAACAACCATGGGAGTACTAAGAGGATAAAAATTCTCCATGTTAAAGCGCTTCAGGACTTTTTCTGTGTATAATGTTTGATGTACAAGTATGCCACTTGTGCTTCTCTCAATTTGTAAGCCAAGACAGAATTTTGTTTTTCCGAGATCTTTCATCTCGAATTCTTTCTTCAAATATTCTGCTGCTTTAAAGAGCTCTTCTGGAGTTCCTATAAGGTTGATATCATCAACATATACTGCAAGAATAGCGAATCCAGCATCTCCTTTCTTGATAAATAAACATGGGCAAACGAGATCATTAACATAACCTTCTTTGATCAGATATTCACTAAGACGATTGTACCACATTCGTCCAGCTTGTTTCAATCCGCACAAAGCTCGATTAAGCTTTAGTGAATACATGGTACGTGGGTTGCCTCCAGGCAATTTAAATCCTTCAGGGACTTTCATATAAATGTCAGTATCTAATTTTCCATATAGATACACAGTGACCACGTCCATTAAATTTATCTCGAGTTCTTCTAGAACTGCTAAACTGATCAAATATCGAAAGGTTATTCCATCCATAACTGGAGAATATGTTTCTTCATAATCGATCCCTGGTTTCTGCAGGAAACCTTGTGCCACGAGTCTCGCCTTATAGCGGACAACCTCATTGTTCTCATTTTGTTTTCTAACGAATACCCATTTGAAACCTACAGGGTTTACATCTTTGGGTGTCAGGACTACAGGTCCAAAAACGTTACGTTTTGACAGTGAATTCAACTTTGTCTGGATTGCTTCTTTCCATTTTACCCAATCAGTCCTTTTCCGACATTCCTCAATAGAATGTGGTTCATAATCATGATTTTCAGTGATAATATCAGTGGCTACCGAAAGCGCAAATATATCATCGATGATTATGTTATCTCGATTCAACACTTTACCACTACAAGCATAATTTATAGATATCTCTTCATTTGGAGATAACTCATGCTCTTCAAGAGCTTCTGCCTCTTCTGGGGCTTTACCCACTTCTAGGGGTGCATTTGTCGTTTCTTCTGGAACATTACTTACTTGTGGTTGGTTTTTCATCTTCCGAGGAACCATATCTTTAGAACCGATTGGTCGTCCACGTTTCAGACGTGCTTTGGACGATTCATTTGCTGCAATATTTTTATCGTGTCCTTCAGGGACATCTATCCTTGCTGGAACATTTGCAGCAGGTATATGTGACTTTGTCACTCTCGCTGCGTCATTAAATGCGTCAGGCATTTTATTAGCAATCTCTTATAGATGTATTATCCTTTGTACTTCAACTTCAGATTGATTAGTACGAGGATCAAAATGAGACAAATTTGGTGTAACCCAAGAAAGTTCCTTTTTGGTAACATTTGCTTCAGGGAAATTTACTCCCCCTAATGGCGGGAAAACTGTCTCATCAAAGTGACAATCGACGAAGCGTGCAGTGAAAGTCTCACCCGTCAGGGGTTCGAAATATCGAATAATAGATGGTGTATTAAAACCAATATATATTCCCAGTCGGCGCTGAGGCCCAAACTTTGTGCGTTGTGGGGCTGTAATAGGAACATATACAACACATCCAAAAATACGCAAATGAGATATGTTTGGCTGCTGGCCTTGAACATATTGCAAAGGTGAGAATTGATTATTTGAAGTAGGACGTAACCTTATCAAAGTTGCAGCATGAAGAACTGCAGGTCCCCATGCAGTAACCGGTAATTTAGTCCTCATCAACATTGGTCTCGCAATCAGTTGGATATGCTTAATGAATGATTCAGCTAGACCATTCTGAGTATGAACATGCGCTACAGGATGTTCAACATTAATTCCAACCGAGAGACAATAAGAATCAAAAGTACTCGATGTAAATTCTCCTGCTCCATCTAGACGAATTGACTTAATCGGATAATCAGGAAAGTGAGCTCGTAAACGAATTATCTGAGCTAATAACTTTGCAAACACCTGATTCCGCGTCGAGAGCAGATTTACATGAGACCATCTAGTTGATGCATCTATTAATACCATAAAATATTTAAATGGTCCACACTGCGGGTGTATAGGGCCACATATATCACCTTGAATCCTTTCCAAAATTTGGGAGATTCGATATGTACTTTCGTCAGGGATGGGCGAGTAATAAACTTCTCCAGTGAGCAACCAGTGCAAGTAAAATCCCTATCTATCAGAAACTTCTGGTTCTAAAGAGGGTGTCCCTAAGAGTTTTGTATTATTCTACTCATCATGGTAGATCCTGGGTGTCCTAGTCGATCATGCCAAATTTTATAAGTATTTGGATCGTGCAACTTCGGGTTGACAACGACATATGATTCAACTGTTTTAATCTCTGTAAGATATAACCCAGAAGAAAGAACTTCAAGTCTTTCCAGAACACGCTTCTGGCATGATATACTCGAGGTGATATATAAATATTCTTTATCATTCTCAGACCCAGTCTCGACGTGATACCCATTCAGACGAATGTCTTTGAAACTCAATAGATTCTTCAGAGATCTAGTCGAGTACAAAGCATCCTCAATATTTATTTTCGTACCACGGGGCAATATTATAGTAGCTCTTCCGGAGCCTTCTATAATGTTTGATGAGTCAGCGATAGTAATCGCATTTTCCTCACATAATTTTAAGGTCGAGAAATATTTTGTATTTCGAAGTATCGAATTTGTGGTCCCACTGTCTGCTAGACAGCCATCTTCATCACCTTTAGATATGTTTCTTCTAGAATCCATACCTTTCATAATATAATATAAGATTCAAACCACAACTATTTATAACATAAACAAAACTATTACAGATACATATAATATACTATCTAATATCTAACAGACAAAAGTTATTATAATATAGCATTATAATAGATAGAAAAGTTAATACACTAAATATTAAACATATCATCAGTTTGATTTTCTCCTTCAGGGAGATAATCTCCAACACACAATGGTGGATCAAGTTCCATGTGGTTCATCTCTGGTGCAGCTTTAGATTTCAGAGATGCTTGGTATAGGTCCACCAAATGTCTCGCCGTACGACAGGTACGGGACCAATGACCTTCCATACCACAACGGTAACAAGCTTCTTCACGAGCTTTGGGAGGGGTATTATTTTTACCCTTTACTTTATCAGGCTTTCTCGCTGCATAATTCTTTGAATTTTCTCCATTTTCCCACTTCCGGTGGTAAGGGGTTTGCCTGTTTCTCTCCCAATTTTTCGTGCGGGATCCACGTAGGTGGTTTCTTCCGGAACCACGCTTCCCTTTGTAATTTTGTTTCCCTCCATGATCTTTTGACAATATTGCATGTGCTTCAGGCACAGGTACGGACCCAGTGGGCCGAGATTCATGGTTATGCAACAACAACTGGTTGTTCTGTTCATTGACCAAAAGACAAGTCAGTAACTGGGAGAATTTAGAGAAACGTCGCTCTCGGTATTGTGACTGCAGGACAATATCCGAGGCATGGAACGTACTCAATGTTTTATCTATCATCTGTTCATCAGTGATAATATCTCCTCCCACTTTTAGTCTGGAAACAATTTTAAAAAGGCTGGAATTATAAGCAGAAATGGAAGAAAAATCTTGTAGTCGAAGATTTATAAAATCATTTCGAGCTCTTGGAAGGATGACCATCTTCAGGTGATTATATCTATCTTTTAAGATATTCCATAAAGCCAAGGGATCTTCCACATACAAATACTCTGACTTCAGGTCATCATGTATGTGACGTCTCAAAAAGCTTAATGCTTGAGCCCGTAACATTTCCTCTGCATTATTCCCTTCAACAATAGTGTTCAGGAGATTTTTGTATTTTAGAGTCAGTCTAGCTTCGACTGCCCACTCCATGTAATTCTTACCTGTTATATCTAGAGCTGCAAATTCAAGTCTAGCAAGGTTAGACATTATGAAATATGAATTAAAATATTATACCTTTCACTAGACGGAGTAGCGGCTTAGTTTGTTCGATATTCCACCGATGTTGATTTCGGTAACGGAGCAGAGTAACGGCTTCTTTCAGCTGGCTAGAGACTCGTGCTGATAACGTGTTGTAAATTTGTCGGTCTATTTTCTTCAATGTGTGTATATATTCACATGCAACTTAATGGAAATAAAGGAAGAGAAAAGGATAGAAATATTAAGATATACTAAAACAAAGAGATGATCTTGAACCAAACTATATATAGAAGAATTCTTTCCAAATCTTTTCCATACACTTTCTCGTTTCTCACAAACTTATCCCAACACTACACCATGTACACCTATTTATAGGGTGGGAGAAGTAATAGGAAGTTGACACATACCCTATGTGTTGTCACTTGCATGGTGTGTTGTCACCACCAAGATGACACTTTGCATATGGAGTTGTAGAATGGTGACACATAACCTCATGTGTTGTCACTTGTATGATGTGGTGTCACTTAACCACAAACACTTGTCATATGGAGCTACCATAAGGTGACACCTCTCATATGGAGCTACCATAAGGTGACACCACATCAAGGTAGTATTGTAGAAATGGTGGGTGGCTATAGATATAAGTTGGATAAGAAAAAGGTATATTAAAGGCACCCAAGTCCCCTTGCATAGCCAATGATTATATGGGTGTTGTAAATTGTCGGTCTATTTGCTTCAATGTGTATCGATATTTGCATGCAACTTAATGGAATTAAGAGAAGGGGAAGAGATAGAGGTAATGAGCTAAAATAAAAGAGATAAACTTGAACCAAACTTTATTAGATGAATTCTTTCCAAACCTTTTCCATCTCTTACCAACTCATCTCTTACAAACTCATCCCAACAATACACAAAGTACATCTATTTATAGGGTGGGAGAAGTAATAGGAAGTTGACACATACCCTATGTGTTGTCACTTGCATGGTGTGGTGTCACTTAACCATAAGCACTTGTCATATGGAGCTACCATAAGGTGACACCTCATCAAGGTAGTATTGTAGAAATGGTGGGTGGCTACAGATATAAGTTGGATAAGAAAAAGGTATATTAAAGGTACCCAAGTCCCCTTGCATAGCCAATGATTATGTGGGCAGCCACATACCATATAACATATGAAACATATTGTATGCAATTTAGTTATACATGTAGCCAGAGGCGAGACCACGTAGAGGCCTGTGGGGGCTTTAAGGACTGAGTCTAGTTTCTGCCCAAATTAAATGTCACCGGTCAAATATAATTTTGAAGACCAACCTACTATATGTTGTTTCCTTCGAAAAGAAAAAAAAAATGTTGTTTGAACATATGCAAGGGGGCCATTAATACAATTAATGTGTTACACTAATTAGTAATTCCAAGACCCATCATTAACTTTTATATTAAATTTCAAAGACACTTACTCCCTCCGTCTCATTTTGTTTGACCTTTTGGGAGATCCAACTTATTAAGGATTTTCATTTATTGTTTCCTAACTAAATGTATTTTCCTAAATTACCCATATTTACTTTAAAGTATTACAATGAAAACTACATTGGAATTAGCGTAGAACCAATAGAAATTTTTTATTAGTATTAAAAGTAAGGGTAGATGTAGAAGCATCAATAAAACCAGTAATAAATGAGTCTTATTTAAATTAAGTGGACAAACATTGACCTTACTACTCTTCCCGCGGATCCTGGATGTCGAACATGTATTTTAGATTATCATCCAAATATCCGAGACCAAGTTCGAAGAACATACCTACTAAAAGGACCTTGCCAACCTCGAAGTCATAATTTTTCTATGACAAATTTGAGAAAAAAAGCAAAGGTTTAGTCCGACTTGGTTTAGTGATTATTCTAATTGGTTAGAATATAGTATATCTAAAGATAATGTATTCTGCTTGTATTGTTATCTATTTATTGATCGTGACGATTCTTTTGTTGTGGAAGGCTTTTCAATTGGAAGAAAATGAAAGGTTGAAAGTGGATGTAGGAAGTCCTAATAGTGCTCATAATAATGCAGTAAGAAATGGTGAAGATTTATTACGAGAGAAACAACATATATATACGTCATTGTGCAAATAGTCCGATGAAGTGCGAAAGAATTATAAAGTTCGTTTGAATGTATCAGTTGATTGTGTTCGATTTGTTTTAACGCAAGGTCTTCCATTTCGTGGACATGATGAGTCTTAATATTCAAGTAACCCAGGAAATTTTGTCGAACTATTGAAGTGGTTTAGAGATAACAACGAGGATATAAAAGTTGTCACCATGGAAAATGCTCCAGAAAAATCTGAAATTGGTGACATCTGATATTCAAAAGGACATTGCAAATGCAATTTCATTTGAAATCATCAACGCAATTGTTAGAGAAATTGGTGAGTCTAGATTTTCCGTTCTTGTTGATGAATCTCGTGACAAATTATAAAATGACAATGCGCTCAATTTGTCGGTTAGGATAACGATGACTTTGTCCGGAAGATCATCTAGTCCGGACTAATTAGGGATCGCAATGCTTAGCTAGAAGCCGCTTACGATCATCGAGTCACTTCGGTCATCCGCAACTAACATAGACCGGATCTTATAACGGGTTACACCAAAGAGTGTTAGCTTGATCGGAGAGAGTTTACTAGTGGGAGCTTGCCTATAGATGGATATGATCCTGTTTGATAGGCGCAAAAAGATAGAAAGAACCGGACTCAAAAGGGAAGCCCGAAAAGTGTAAAACCCATTTTTTGGCCGGTCAGATCAAGCCCAATAATGGGTTGATCAGAACCGGTAAGAAAATAATGGGCCGGACAGACCAAACCCATTAAGGGTCTGGTCTGGCCGGCCACATCAAAGGGAAAACCCTAATGAGAATCCCTCCCATTTGGGATTCCCAGTCAGAAAGGGATTCTGACAAGTTTATCTTTTCTGGGGCTCTTATTGAAATCTAATTGGACTGGGATTCTAATTAGATTTTCTCTATATAAGGATCATTATAGAACAGAAAAGGTGTGAATTTTTCTTAAGAGAAAACGACCTCTCTATCTCTCTTAGACAACTAAGTGGAGAGAGAGGGTTTTGAGAAAAAGCTCTTAATCTATCTAGTATCTACTCAGTCAAAAGAATAATGGTTCTTTGATGGGCCTAAAAAGTTTCCTAAATAGGTCTACACCCGCAAGTGCACGAGTGTCAAGTTGTAATATTTCCGGAAAGACCAGTTCGTTCCTCAGAGACTAGTTAAACTTATTCTAAAACTAGGAAATAATAAGATTTTGAAAATGGTTTTGATTTTGGTTTTGATGATTGAAGATATTAAAATATTAAAACGAATAAAAACGGTAAACGGATCAATGGGAGAGAGGACCTAGGGTTTAGGAGTTCACCACATAAAATCACATTCAGACCCAATAATTATCTAACCAACTCTCTTTTTTATAACTCAAAATTCAAGGTAATGAACTACCCGAATTCCGGAAGATGTATTCGTTAAAACCCGATTGATAATCATAAACTTGTAATTATTGTATTTAGAAAAACAAATCTCTAAACTATTGACTATTAATCGATAAGCATACACCATCAAAGAATTTAATCTAAGCATGGTGTATCAAACTAAAAATATAGACAATGAAAAGAAAACAAGTTTAACTAACTAAAACAACTTGAACTTTTAAACACAATCAAGAGAATTAATCGCACAAAAAATTGGTCTCTAAAAGCTTAAAAATGGGTTTCATCCTAGCCCTAGATGAGATGGTTAGCTAATCATAATATGAGATTAAAACAATTATGAAGAATAAGAGAGAAAATGGAAAAAGAATGAAATTTTCTCACTGATTTTCCCTGTCGCAGCCAAACATGCCCTAAGGGAGCTATTTTCCTTTTGTTTTTACTGTTTTACAGACAAACAGACCCTTAGGGAAAACGATTTTCTCGTCTTCTCGGAAATATTTTCTCTGTGAGAAAATTATTTTCCAATCTCTTTTCTCGTCTTCTTCACTGGTTTTTCTCTCTCTCTCTCTCTCTCTCTCTCTCTCTCTCTCTCTACTGTTTTAAACTTCTTCCAGTACCTCTCTTTCATACACCATCTCTCTCTCTAGATTTCTCTCTCTCTCTCTCTCTCTCTAATAATTCTGATTTTGTCGAGCTTTAGAGGATGATGATGCTCCCAGCCGAGATGAGATGATCCGAAGAGGATCCATGGTTTCTGATATATAGTGGAAGCAGAGACACCAAAAATCTTTCCAAAACTCACACTTCAATCCTTCCTCAATCTTCTCTGATCTCTTCTTCAAATCTCTATCCAAAAACTCTTATATGATTCTGTTCTCGGTTCTCTCTCTTCCTCTTTCCATCTCTGAAACAAAGAATAGCTAAATCGAATCCTGTCTTTCCATCAATCTTTCCCTTTCTAAATTCATCCATATCAAATCCTCATTCAACTCTTTGCAACTTTCCATCTCCAGCTTCATGATTTCTATCTAATCCAGCCAAATCCTTCTTTCCCTTTCTAAAGATATTTCATCGAATCCAAAATTTCCAACAGTGAAGATTATACTCAAATCATCTCCATTATCCTCTTTCATATTCAGCCGAATCTTCTCTGAAAAATCTTTCTCTATCGAACTCAATCTCTTTCTTTAGTTTCCTTGTTTGCAAAATTCTATAATCTTCTTTACTTCCATTTTCGTTCTCTCTCTAAACTCTTCTGCCATTAACGCTCAAATGATAAGCTCTGTCTCTCGGAATTATATTCCTCAATCTCCTTCTCTGAATCTCTTCGAATTTGTAATAAGAAGTTGCCTTTTTTTCCTCTACTTCCAGCTATCCCTTTATCTAAATAATCAAATCATGAATCTCTCTTGATATCTCTCCCTAATTAGGATAAGAAAAATCTTGTCTTTCCCTGTTTTCAAATCTTCTTTGCTGTTAATAGAGTTAGTAGAGAGGGAAAGAAGTTATTAAGTAATTCCCATAAATCTGGGCAATTTACCTAGGGGTGGGAAACGGTCCGGACGGGCGGGAAACCGACACTAACTCAACCGGTCCGGGTTGAACGGGCACAAGTCTTAAGTGTCCACTCGGGCATCCGGACAAAACGGGCGGACATTTCAGATTTTTCTCAACAAAGTGCCCGTCCGTGACCGTTTTGATAGTCGGGCAAACCGGATATCGGTCGGTCGAGCACCGGTCACTAATGATCAAATAAAGAATTTTTATTCGAAACTAAAATTGTTTAGTAGCTAAATACAACTTTCTAAACTTCCACTTTACAATTCTAAAAAGTAAATGACTACAAAATTAATAATAATCATTGAGATTTCTCATGGATTAAGATCGGTTCTATTCTTCTTCTCATGGATTACGATCGGTGTATTATGGATTCTGTAGGGTTTTGTGTATCCTATACACTAACTAGTGTTCTAAGCGGAATCTCAAACATCATATGTTTAACACTGGATTGCCCAGGATCATATGCATAAACTAATCAATGAACTAGAAGAGGGATAAATACCTTAACGCGTTTTTCCCTCGAACCATTCCAATCGCATGTAAAGATCGAGAGCTCCAATTGTAGCTCCTCTACTTAAGACACCGAGTGAATAGACTTGATCTCCCTTCCTTTCAGACTGCTAGGACTTACTAGAAGGTTGAGAAGAACTCTTCTTCTTGACTAGATTGATAGAACGGGAGCTTTTTCTTTATATTCCCCTCTCTCCACTAGCTGTATATTGAGAGAGAGAGAGAGAGAGAGAGAGTTGTATATTTTTCCACTAGAGAAAAATCCACACCTTTTCTGTTCTCAACTGACCCAATATATAGACAAACCCTAATTAGAATCCCATTCAGATTAGGTTTTCTATTTTCGGGTCACAGAAAAGATAATTACCAAAATACCCTTTTGGGGTATTTTGATAATCCCTTAAGTGTGGCCGGCCAGGGCAGCCCACCATGGGCTTTATATGGCCGGCCCACTTACTCTGGTCGGCCATCATATGGCCGGTCCAATGAGCCTTCTTTTCTATCTTGTCCCGAATCTCCATTCGGACCCTTTCGGCCTTTCCAGTTGGATCCCATCCAACTTTAGCCAGTTCCCGTCTAGTCAAGTCTCTCCGATCAAGCTACCACTCTTATGTGTAACCCGTTGTAGGATCCGGTCTATGTTAGCCGCGAATCAACTCCTTGATCCGACGATCGTAGTTGGCTTCTAGCAAAGCATTACGACCCCTAATTGGACCGGACTGGATGATCTTCACGTGTGGTCATCGTTATCCTAACTGACAAATTGATCGCATTGCCACCTTGGTCGAAGGACACTCCTTCGGAAGGACATCTCCTTCAGACCGAACGGATAAATCCTTCAGTCTCCCACTTATACTTAGAACAAGTGCAATGCTCGATTCCCATGTCGCTTAATATCTCATCTGATACGTCACACGTTCAGACTTTCTTGATCTAGAGAACAACTGTCAATTCAAATGATTAACTCTTAATCCATTTGAGTGTAGCCACACATTTTCCAGTTGGTTCCCCTCAAGTGGCCCGGAGATACTTATTCCTAACTTAATAGGAGGACATCATCCAGTCTTGTACTCCCACTTAACTTCATGTCTATCCTGTCTCCCCCAGTATCCCGCCTTTATAACCTCCTTTTACGGCGCGGCGTTTGACGGTACCAAAGTTCGACATTCCTTACATAAGATGAGTGGAGTACTCATGTTTAAGGAATCTCTCCAATCTTGCCTATGAGAGTTTGTGACGTTTTTCAACTCCTTGAAGAACTCTCATCTTTGGGTTATCCAGTGTAGATTCCCCAATCATACACCCATGTAATTGACTTAAATACCATATTCCTATAGCCCATGGAACTGCGCTATCAGTCAATTCCCATGCTAGTCTTCTTGAGTCATTGTTGTCCATGCAATGACCTGGACTAGGGACTCAATAATGAATCTATTCCATGTTCACTTAGTAGGGTTCCATTTACCAGATCACGTATCTGATAAACCTACCTGGAATGCCTCATTATTTTTGGACTGTCATTAAACACTAAACCATGATTTAACGACGAAATAATTAACTTATTTCTGATAATAAGAGTTTGTAAATCTTGAGCCTTCCCGTGTAACTCCTTACACCCTCAAGTTTACCAGTCTAAGCTTTTCAGGAAAGCTTAATGCCTATGACCTTAGTATTACTTCCATACTTAGTCGAAGGTGACAGTTTAGTTAATAGATCAAATTTATATGGATTTTGCTTGTTATCATCTGATGATAATCTCCAGTATCACCATACTGAATTAAAACTTCCCAAGTTTTAACTATTTTCTTTTATTTGTAAAGTTTGCAACAATCTCTGCCTGGAACCCTTTTAGCTTACTGTTCTTCCAAGTCAAGATTGTCATGTTATTCTGGAAGTTTGCAACATATGACTTTTCAACCTTTTATTTTCATACCGAGATCTCACAAGTTCTTCTCAAGTACATTGTGTGATCCAGATCAACTCATCTGGATTTGATTAGTGACGACCATAAATACTCCAAGTACTTTGCGACGTCGAGGCGAATGCTAATCATGTCCCACATGACCGATCTTATGCCTTTTGCATAACCATTTTTCTCATGCGTGCTTGCTCATCAGAATCCTTCAGATTCTAAATCTTGCTAAGCTGTGTGCCATGAGACTTGGGTAGAAATACTCTGTTTGAGTGTTTCACATTGGACTTTTCAAGACCTTTTCTTGAACAAGTCTTATCACCTTCTCGATCCATCTCCATAGATCTTTGGTGCCCAAAAAGCATTTCACCTTTATGTGGTCCTTTTATTGAGTCAGTTCTAAACTGTTTTCAACATCAGAATGTTGTTCTCAATCTCTAGTATGTCTTCTACATACTGGACCAAAGAAAACTGGGTCACTCCCACTAACCTTCTTGAACTTTTTAAATTCAAGATTTCTCTTCATTCCCAAAGAAAACAACTTTTGTATACTTTGCTGAATCGAAGATTTCAACTCCTAGATCTTTAGTCATGCTCTGGGAAACACCAATGTTTCCATCCTTGTCTGTTTTTCACTTTGAAAAACCTATTTGGACTTAACAGGAACCCTTCCTTTAAGCAAAATAGACCAAGTTCCAAACTTGATTTCAGACATGGATTCCATTCTGATCATATGGCTCCAAGCCATGTTTCGGAGTGATTCCGTCATAGCTTCTGTGTAGCTAGCTCATTTTCTTCTTCAGCCGGATCTCCATCCTCTGAGACAGATTTATGAGCTTTCAAGGTCTATAAGGGGTGTGAGCAACTTTGAGATACTCTCAACTCCTTGAAAGTTCTCCTGCGAATCACATTCGCTCTGCGCGGGAGGATCTCCGAGATCTTCTATCTCTACCTCTCTTTCCTTATCTATAGGCTCTGAATAGATAGGAACCGCAATTTCTGACATTTGTACCTCACTGTCAGTTTTGTTGCTCAGATCGAATTTCTTCGATATCTAATATTTCTCCCACTTGTCTTCTTGAAATAACTCTTATTTCAAGGAAGACACCATCACGAGCAACAACCTCCTTGTTCTCTGATTGCTTGTGGAAGAATCCCCAATATTCATTTATCCCATAAATAAATATTCTTTCTTGATATGCAAACTTGGTTCTCGGAAACCATTTACGTTTCATATCTATAGACCTTCAGAAAAGACCACTTTTGGAACCCTTCCAAACCCATACTCTTATGGTGTCTTTTCAGCTTTTGACGGAATATGGTTAGCTAGGAAGAACGACCGTGTTTCAGAATATATCCTAGAAAGTGTTCGGAAGATTGGCCTTAACCCATCATTGATCGACTCATGTCTCACATGTTCGATTACTCCCACTAGACTCATCATCCATATGATGTGTTTGTGGAGCAAGGTGAGAAACTATTTCTCAACTTCTTTTGATGGCCATCAAATTTCTGATTCAAATATTCATCATCTCGATCCAATCGAATGACTTATATTTTCGTCAAGTGGATTCAGGTTAACTCTAGTTAGTAGATTAATAGTTTCATGTAATCTGTATGTACAATGACTATTAGTTTACTAGCCATTTCTCTCTTTCTAAAAGGTGACTTTGTCAAATGGCCACGTTGAACAAAATTCACATATGTCGTATGATTCAAAATCATTAGACCTAGAAGTCCATACCATTGGATCTTCTTCATGTGTCTAATGTCAATTTGACCAATGACAAAACATGAGTTGACCTTTTTGAATCCTTTAATTATAGCCTATCGTATCATTGTTAATGCTCTTGGTTCTCTAAGAACCTTTCATTAATTTAGCACTATTTTAAAACATCTGATGTTTCTAGAAGAACATAATAACGCTTATTAAGTTCTACCTAGATTAGTGTCTAAAAGAAGACTTTGATCCCTTTCAGCATCCTTAGCAACTCTTTGCTTCTGCTCCCTCTTGGATCCTTTCTTCTTTCAGTCAAGTATGTTATTTCCACGAAGGGAATCTACAAAACTTGCTAGATTAACTTAATTAACAAAGATATAAGAATCGGAATTTGTAATTCCTTTTCTTTCGTCTTCCACGTACTCAAGGTAGTTTCCTTGAATGGCCTAGCCAAACTTTTACGTCGACCCTTTAACCTTTTGAATCATAAGAACTCTTCTTATATTCTTTTGGTTTCTGAATCTTAAGAACGTTTCTTAGATTCACTTTTCCTCAATGTTCTTTTCAAGACGACTTTCTTAGAGGCACCATCCTCTCCATTCAGGACTTCTAGTGGAACTCTTCCTTTAGTTGTCGAATGGTTGTGCACGCATCCATATCATTAATCCCTACGTGAGAGAAGAATTTTATCGATGTTCACAAAAGACTTTGGATAATCATATCCTCAATCGTCTGAAGAACCAATGAACATTAGGAATGAGATATTCTCGGACGTTTTCTTTATTTCGAATTCGAAAACGTTTCTCGGATTCCTTTCCAATCATGAAAATAATTTTCGTTTAATTCCTTCTGAAGGAATGAACGAAGGTTGGAAAACTATTTTCTAATAGTCATATATCCTCTACTTTTAAAAGAAAATAAAACAAAATCCTAAAACTTTTTATCATTGCAAAAACAGTTTTTGCTATATTATTCAGTGAAAACCGTCCCCCTTTGAATAATATGATTCCAAGATCCCATTCCTGTGGAGTTAAGCGTACTTTGGCACTGCCCTTAACTACACCCTCCTGGGTGAGTAACTCCTTACTGATCATACTCCTACGACTCTTGGTTGATGAATAACACTTATGTGTTCAATTCATCCTTTTGCCTCGAAATCTAAAACCCTTTTGCTGACTCGTTGAGAATAACCATTTAGACATGTAGACCTCTTCATAGGTCTACCCGTATTGTCCCGAGGTAAAAGATGGCACCCTGCTTTGGCATGACCCACCATCGATGAACAAGGGCGCAACAGGTGTCTTAATCTGGGTAGGCATTACTCAAAATTCTTTTTGGGGAATCTTACGTTTTTGTTTGCATGCATTACTGTGAACTCTAACATAATCATACACCACATAAAACGTAAATAAGTAAATGCGCACGAGAAAATAAATCAAGCAGACATGATCCTAGTATGGCTCCTAACCTAAAAGATCTAATCTTCTTAGGTTCTTTGCTTGTTTAGCCTCCGTTCGCCTGGATCTCCATCCTCGAACATCCATTGAATTCTCCCACTCGAACCACGATCTCATCCTTTGCCTCTTCAATGGACTCTTTTGGACCCTTAACTCTAATTACAAGACTCAACGATTCGCAGATCGTATAAAACTTGAAATTAAATTAATTACATCGGGCACCCATCCGTGCGTAAAAACAAGATAGAACAATTCTATGGCCATACTAGAACCCGCATTCACATCCATACATACATAATAATATGACACTCATAAAACACCCAAGTATGTATGAGATTCGCTACCTTAGATCGAATCTAGGTTTGCTATGTTCTAGATAGCTATTCGGGAGATACTACCGACATCTCTATGTCTAACGTGCCTTAAGTCTAATTTTCTCAAAATTCTGACTAATGGCTCATTTTGGTTTTATCCTAAAAGATTCTGAAATCGTTTTGGAAAAACTCCGTTTTAGGCTTTTGATTGGCCCGGGTCGCTTTCGGAAAAAATATGGTCAAAGTCGGAAGAAGAAAATAGAAACCTCCCACTTAAGTCAAGGCCCAAAAGACCCGAGTCTAACTCCAAAGACTTAAGTCAAACTTGGTCAAGGAACCCTTTGACTAGACCAAGTCAAGTCACGGTCAAGGTCCGAGCCAAGGTCGAACCCGGATTGGCACGTTCCAGACCGTGCCAAGTCCCTCGGGTGGACGCGTCCTGGCCCTAGGCCAGACGCTTCCCAGTCCCACAAACGCGTCCTAGACGCTCTGTCCAAGCATATGCCTCTCGGACTCCCAGTCCGAGACTGCTACTGGTTTCACCAGACGCGTCCCAAACGCGTTCTGGAAGGAACAGTCCCGGTCGCGTCCGGATTCTCAATCCGAGACGCGTCCGGACTTCTCTGTGGTCGCGTCCTGAAGACGCGGCCTCAAGTGCCAGATGCGGATCTCCCGGGATCCCAGTCCGAGACGCTCTCGGACTCCCAGTCCGAGACGCTCTCGGACTCCCAGTCCGAGACGATCTCGGACGCGTCTTCCTGTCCGAGAAAAACTCGGACGCGTCTTACCCGAGACGCTCTCGGATTCCCAGTCCGAGACGATCTCGGATGCGTCTTCCTGTCCGAGAAAAACTCGGACGCGTCCTATCCGAGACGCTATCGGATTCCCAGTCCGGGAAGGACTGGGACGCGTCCTGAGCGTCCACGACTGGCCAGACGCGTCCTGGGACGCGTCCTGGTCAGTCCGGCTCCTGGACAACACCTTCTTCCCATCCAATTTTCGTATTCTTCCCACTTTTTGCTGCTGTTTTGATGAATCTTCATCCAAAAACTAGCAATTTTGAAAACT
Organism: Eschscholzia californica; assembly: GCF_041429995.1. Classification (NCBI taxonomy): domain Eukaryota; kingdom Viridiplantae; phylum Streptophyta; class Magnoliopsida; order Ranunculales; family Papaveraceae; genus Eschscholzia; species Eschscholzia californica. The sequence goes on from NW_028238198.1 coordinate 32,520,087, forward strand.
CTTTTCAAAAAACCATCCACTTTAAAACTTTCTTTTGAAAACTCTTTTCAAAAACTCAAAATTTTAAAGTTGTCCCATTGAAACTCTTTCAATTTTCTATCCGATTAAGTCTAAATCCAATTTAAACTAATCAATTTCATGTCTAAATCCCTATTTAAACTTAACATCATCTATTCAATCAAGCTCGAATCTAATTCGACTAGTCAGAGATAGTTTCATGCAACCGGCTCGTGATGCCACTGTAGGGTTTTGTGTATCCTATACACTAACTAGTGTTCTAAGCGGAATCTCAAACATCATATGTTTAACACTAGATTGCCCAGGATCATATGCATAAACTAATCAATGAACTAGAAGAGGGATAAATACCTTAACGCGTTTTTCCCTCGAACCATTCCAATCGCATGTAAAGATCGAGAGCTCCAATTGTAACTCCTCTACTTGAGACACCGAGTGAATAGACTTGATCTCCCTTCCTTTCAGACTGCTAGGACTTACTAGAAGGTTGAGAAGAACTCTTCTTCTTGACTAGATTGATAGAACGGGAGTTTTTTCTCTATATTCCTCTCTCTCCACTAGCTGTATATTGAGAGATAGAGAGCTGTATATTTTTCCACTAGAGAAAAATCCACACCTTTTTTATTCTCAACTGACCCAATATATAGACAAACCCTAATTAGAATCCCATTCAGATTAGGTTTTCTATTTTCGGGTCACAAAAAAGATAATTACCAAAATACCCTTTTGGGGTATTTTGATAATCCCTTAAGTGTGGCCGGCCAGGGCAGCCCGCCATGGGCTTTATATGGCCGGCCCACTTACTCTGGTCCGCCATCACATGGCCGGCCCAATGAGCCTTCTTTTCTATCTTGTCCCGAATCTCCATTCGGACCCTTTCGGCCTTTCTAGTTGGATCCCATCCAACTTTAGCCAGTTCCCGTCTAGTCAAGTCTCTCCGATCAAGCTACCACTCTTATGTGTAACCCGTTGTAGGATCCGATCTATGTTAGCCGCGAATCAACTCCTTGATCCGACGATCGTAGTTGGCTTCTAGCAAAGCATTACGACCCCTAATTGGACCGGACTGGATGATCTTCACGTGTGGTCGTCGTTATCCTAACTGACAAATTGATCGCATTGCCACCTTGGTCGAAGGACACTCCTTCGGAAGGACATCTCCTTCAGACCGAACGAATAAATCCTTCAGATTCTTGGGTTACTAATGAGATATTGAGATTTTTATGGAGAGTGAGACGAAGACAAGATTAAAAAAAGTGATTTCTAGGATTATATATTTTTACTCTTGAAATCTAACGATTGTAGCTAATCCTACAAATCTAAAGGCTTAAAATCAACCATATAGGCGGGCGGGTATAACGGGTAGGATAAACGGACGGGTTTGGTCGGGCGGACTATATAAGCGGACGGGTTCCGATCGGAACACCGGGTAAGGACCTATGCCAGCGTCCGTCCGCTTAAACTCTTTCGATCGGGCGGGTACAGACTGATTCGGGCATCGAACGGTCACAGATCTTTCGGACTCGGACGGTCGTGGGAGGGTTCCGGATTTTCGGGCCAAAATCCCACCCCTAAATTTACCTAACCCATAATTGAGGGGATAAGAGAGGGAGAAAAATTTCCCAAAGATTTTGGGATCAGCCAACCGAGTATACTTAGTTGTCAATAAGGAATGTTACGGTTTGATGGGTCATGAAAATGTCCCATTTGAGTCGCTTAATTTAGCCAAGTTAGTCCGTTTCGAGTCTTTATTATAATAAAATGGTTGGTTTTCTTGATTAGGTGTCTTTTGCAGAGTTAGGTGTGAAAAACGGTTAAAAACGAGGAAAAGATGCATGAAGGGTATTTTGGTCATTTGGAGTCAAGGATATTCTGGTAATTTGGCCAATGTCAGTGCGTGGTTGAAAACTAGAGGTCGAGACGAGTCCGTAGGAGAAAACGGAAGTCAATTCGGAGTCCGGACGAGAGAATTATGTAACGTCAAAGTCAGGTCAACACTTGGTCAACATCCGGGACAATGTCGGGCATCGTTCGGGCATGCGGTATACTACTGGACACGTGGTGCATCAACGATAGCATTATATCGAAGTTACGTACTCCCGCTAAGCACTGAAATGGAGCCCAAAAGCAAACTTGAGTGTAGCGCGTCGCAACTTAGTATGGTAATCCCGCTCCCACGTTCTAATCTTGACCGTTCTCCTCCGCGTGTCCCAGATCGACGGTTGTTGAGCGTCACCCCTTTGTTCTATTCCCGTGTTACCTGTAGCAGCATAGATAGCGTGCTCCCAAACGCGTGTCCACGCCCGGACCGTCCAGATCCCGCGTTATCCTGATCCGACGGATGCTGCTTTATGTAGCGTAGTTCGTCCACACCCGCGAAGCATCCTAGCCGCGTGACCCAGCTCCTACCAGATTGCTTACCCTCTGTCCAATTGACAAGTGTCCCTTCCCTTCATTTGTCCAGGTCCTTACATCTTCATTAACGGCCAGATTTCTCTCCTCTTTCATTAGCCGACACATGGCAGCCTCTCCCTTTCCCATTAGCTCCACCAAAAACCCTAGCCGACTTCATCATTAAAAACAATGAAAAATCCCCATTTTGTCCTTAATAAACCCTAACTCTATTTAATGGCCCTTCCTCCCTCATTAGCACTTAGACTTGCAAACCCTCTCAATCCCTCTTCTCTATTCCCATACCTTCTCTTTCTCTACTTTTCTTTCTCTAACCCTAAAATCTCCTCTTACCTATCCCCTCTTACTTATTTCTTTCTCTATTCTCTTCTCTACTACTAAATCCATCTTTTCCATTCTTTTTCCATCTTTCTCTACTACTACTATTACTTCCTCTCTACCACTATTATTCTTCCATTAATAGTCATCTCCTTCTTTCTTCCATATTCTTCTATCATCTTTATCCCCTTTCATCTCTTCTTTCCAACTTCTTTCTACATCTAATTTCTTCCTTCTCTTTCTTTTTTCTTATTTGGGTGGCAATAAAATAGCTATTACTTGGATTTCTTTGAGTAAAATTCTTGAGCACAAATGGAGCAAATCTTGGACAAATTGGAGATACATGGGGATATGGAATTTGAACATTCTTGGTGATTTCTTTCCATTAATTTCTTAGTATTTTCATTTATTTTACAATGTCAATGAATGTTACTCTAGATTCCATGTATAGTTAATTTAGCAATCTAAGGTTGTAGATGAACCCATGTTGGATCTTTATAATACTTGTTCTTGATTAATTAAATCCCTTGATGTGCTTTAATGTCTATTGATTGTTTATCTATATGGATTGGATTTTCTTTCCATTACTCATGCATCATAATTAGATATTTCATACTTTCGTTAAGTTGTTAGATGGAGTATGCTTTTTAGATGATGAATAATAGTTAAGCAATCCGAATCTCTATAAGGAAGACAATTAGAATTAGTAATCATAAAATTGTTTTATCTAGAACATCATCCGGAATCCAAATAGTTCATTATATTGGATCCCGAGTATATACAAAAGAGATTTAAGTAATTAGTGCTTGTTTTATAAAGTGAAAATTGCGGGGGATTTTATAACCTTAGATATCTTCTCGCCTCTTTCTTAGATAGGTTTAGTTAGTTTTATTTATTTTCTTATTTCTTTACAAATCAATCATCAAATTTATGAGTGGAGTGTGTGTGTGTTTTAGTCTAAGTTAGTTATTAACATTTCGATTATTAGGCTAAACTCGCCGTCAATATCTGAAGTTACCTACCTATCTCTTGGGACGATACTCGATCTTATTATAAATACTATAACTTGACTCCCTATACTTGGGGAATAGACCTAATTTTGGGCCAATCAGGTGTATCATGGAGCAAGTTAATAGGCTGCAAAACTCTCTCAAATGAAGCCATGTGCTGGGAATACGTTCTAGCCTTTTTGTATATGAACTCGGGTTCACAGTACTATATTACTCTCAGGTAAACGGAATCTTGAGCTATTCGTCATCCCAACGTACAACCTCTTGAGACCGAGATTAGCCCGGATTCCATCTGAGCCGTCAGATTCCAACCCTTCGCCCCATTGGATTAGTACCACGTGTCTTCCATCTAACATTTGGTCAACTGTCTTTGACCTGCTCTAGTTTTACACTCCGGACTCCGATTCCACTTCCGCTTTCGCCGATAGATTCATATTGGACTCTACTTTCACATGAGCACTAATATTTACCAGAATACCCTTATCATTAAAATGACCAAAATGCCCCTCAAGTATGTCTTTATCACGATGTTTTTGCATTGAACTCCGTAAATGAGACCTGAGAAAGAAAATCAAACAAATCATCAGAGTAACCGCTCGAACTAGACTAACTAACCCGAGTTAAGAGATTCAAATGGGACATTTTCATGTCTCATCATTCTTCTTCTTAACCTTCAATAGAGTCCTAAATGACATCAAAGAAGGGGGATCAAATCACTTACTCGGGTGTCTCAATAAGAGGAGCTACTCATGAAGCTCTCATCTTCGGGATAAAGGAGTTGAAATCTTATTCGGGAAAGCGAATCCAGGTATTACCTTTATGTTTCTAGTTCATTATTAGTTCTTGCATGTGATCCTGGTAGACTAGTGTTAAACATATGATATTTGAGATTCCGCTTCCAACACTAGTTAGGTGATTAAGTAGTCCAAGAGGCATACAAAGCCCTACAGTTGTTGTGGCAAAGAATCATACAAAAACTAATGATTTATTTATTTTGGTTGTTAATGCTGATGGAGCATCACCAAAACGTCGTGATATTCTTCACGAGAAACATGCTGATGTTATTTGAGAGGCCCTATGTAATAATGAGCTTTCTAATGGACAAGGACTGAATCAAGAAACAAGTCTTACACGAGCTGGGTATAAACGTTAGGGATCACACCACAAGACTTTATCAGGAATGATTAATATATTTTCATCAATAATAGGTGTAGTTGAGATTGTGGCCGATGACAACAAATCTGATCACAATTTTACAGCAAAAGTTGTACTAAGTTCTACTCAAACATTAAGTTTTGCTTTATCTCTCAATCTAACAAAAATATACTGGGGATCACAAATGATTTGTCACAAGCATTACAAAGAAAAGACTAGGAGAATGTTAATGCTATGAAGTTAGTTAAAATATGGAAATCACGACTGCAAGAGATGCGGGATAATGGTTGAGATTCTTTGCTTATTTAAGTGACTTGTTTGTGTGAGAAACACAACATTGAAGTTTCTGATATGGATAATGTGTTCAGACGTGAAGGTCGCCCAAGGATTAATACTCAAGAAATCACAAATATGCATCATTGTCGTGTTGAGTTATTTTATGCATTCGTTGATACGAAACTTCAAGAGTTAAATAATCAATTCAATGAGATGAACACTGAGTTACTTATTTGTCTAGCTAGTATGAATGCAGTCGACTCATTTGCAGCATTTGACAAGTAAATTTGATCCGTCTTGCTAAATTTTACCCACAAGATTTTTCTAATACAAAGCTTATTGTGTTTGAAGACCAACTTAAGAATTATATAATTGATATGTAGTCTGGCGATGAGTTCACGGGATTTAAAGTGATCACTAATCTTGCAAAGAAAATGGTAGAGAAAAGAAAAGATAAGGTGTACCCGCTAGTTTACTTTTTTTTTTTGTTGAAAGCTACCCGCTTGTTTACTTACTATTGACATTAACACTTCCAGTTGCAACTGCTACAGTAGAAAGAGTGTACTCTGGTATAAGTATTGTAAAAAAACAGATTACGGAATAGAATGGGAGACGAATTGATGAATAATAATTTACTTGCATACTTTGAGAATGATGTATTTGATACTATTAGTAATAAAGTTACTATGCAACGATTTCAGAAAATGAAAACTCGTCGATAACAACTATAAATACGTAATTCAGTAGAATTTTTATGAATTAATAAAAGTTATTTTTTATATCATATGCATTTGTTATTTCATGTTATTGAAATGGGCCCCCACATCAAAAAAGTCCTCGCCTCCCCACTGCATGTAGCATTTTTTTTTTTGTTATATGGCGGTTTGTCAATCATGCAATTACTTAGTAATAAGACTCGAAATAAGTCTCTCCAAGGAATTAAGTATTGCGTTCTTTACAAGATGACAAATAAAGGTTCAAATTTGGTGTTCTAGAGATGACAAATCTTAGAAGTTGAACATGAAGAAGAAGAAGAAAAACTATTAAGTTATCAAGAATACTAATGAATGAGATGTTTAATGAGTAACGTTTTAGATGGCAGAGGAAGAGGCAAAGAGTGTAGATATTGACCTCTCAAGAAAGCTAACTTATGAGCACGTAACAGGAAAAATTTATAAGTTAACATTTTAAAGAAAATGATAAACTTACAACATTTTATATGGAGTACTATAGATTTTATTTGCACGATTATGATTATTTATATGAAAAAAAAAATTTAGACAAACTGAAATATTAACAGAACCTCCTCACACTTATAAACTGACCGCCACTATGTCGTGATAACAACTTTCTTCTTCCCCTCATTAGAACCTCTCCCTTCCATAAATAGGACTTGAACAACTTTGGTTTTTAGGCATACTCATAAACTGACCACTATATCCTGGAGACCTCAATATGAGACAACTCCATCACACTCTAGACTCAAACCATGGATACATAACTCAAGCTTATAGATGATCTTGCAAACTTACAAAACTATAATACAAGTTTAAAAAACAAAAACCCTCTTCAAATACAAACAATCCAACATAATATAACTTGTAATCAATCCATCCAACTTCATCATTTCCTTTCTTCATCTTTATTGGTATCAAGAAATCAAAACTCATACTTTTTCAAGGTTGGGATGGCAGAAACAACAGGAAGATCAACCTTCTCTTCATCATAAGGCAAGCTCACATAATCTCTATAAATTTCTTCATCAACTTCTTCTCCATGAGAAGCTTTACAGTGTATGTATAGAACAGTAATTGCAGCTAAATTTTGAAGCATTGAAGCCATTAAAGTAACAGAAACCCCAAAAATTCCAATAACATACAAAATCCAATTTGAAACCCCTGATGGACCATATCCCAAATTCCCAATTTTAATTGCAAGCATAGAAATTAAACCAAAATACAGACTAATAGATAAAGAAATCCCTCTCATTCCTTTAATCAAATACTTACTTCTCTTCAATGAAGTAAACCCCCAACTTGATTCCATTACTACAATCACATAAGCTAATGACCAATTCATCAGTACATATAATAACCCTAACCCTAGAACCAAACAACATACCAAGATAATAATTTCACGATAAGGAGAGGAAAAAGAAATTTCAAACCCTAATAGCCCAACCCCTTTAAATATTGCAAATAAAACAAGACCCAGGATGGAAATTATCGAGAAGATGATAAATTGAGTAGAAATTGTTGTTCCTATGAGGTGGATAAGAGAATTTGATAAAGATTTAATGGCGGAAAAGAATGTTACTGGACGACTAAAGAATCCATTATAAACAGAGTAAGTGATAGTTCCAGTAGCACAAAGAGAGAGAAAATGGATTGTGAACAAGTAAAGAAGATAGTAAAAGAGGATTTGGAAGGTCTGATTTTGTTGATTATGGGGAGTAGTTGTGGAAAGGAGAGATTGGAGAATGGCAGTGGAAAATGAAATTGGGAGGAGGAAGAGGGCTGATAGAGTTAAAAAATGGCGGCGATGATTTCTCACGATATTAGATGATTCTGAAAGGATTTTACAGAAACTGGTTGGAATTGGTTTAGCCATGGTTGAGAAATGGAAGGATGGAAAGATGAGAGAGAAGAGAGAGAATTTATGTCTGCGAGTCAAGAGGTCATCGAATTCAAATGTTCAAAGTCTTCAATGGCAAGGCAGTAAGGGCGACGATGTCTCCATAAGGATACTCTCCTATATAATACTGTGTTTTTGCTCCTTACATCTTCAAAAACAAATTTGGCCTTTACAAGAACCTACTAAATAACTTTAGAAACCAATCATAATCCTCAATTGAATAACTTAAGGCGTATTTTGGTCAAAACTCCTTATATAAACTTTTTATTTTGGTGAAAAAAGATAAATCAAATTTTTCAGCCTCTAGCTCTCGAAGTACTTTTTTAACTTGCAACAATTTGCGACAACTTTGCGTCAGCTTTGTAACACTTTGCGACAGTTTGGAACACCTTGTGAGAGCTTTGCAACACTTTACAACTACGACATTTTTTCAACACCTTGTAACAACTTCGCAAAAAAATATTAGGTTTTTAACCAAACAAAATACAAAAATTTCAATTTAACCAAAAAAATATAAATTTTGAGTAAAAAAGAACATATAACTTGTGTTTTTAACTTAAAATAGTTTAAAATTGAATCTGCTGCCCAATTTCCTGTAAGTACAATAACTACCATCTCAGTAAATCATATTTCTACTTTATGTACACTTAAGTTCCACTTCTAGTTAATATATGTATAAGTTCAATAAATTATAGCTTCGTACCTTCAATGTATCTACTTCTTTTAGCATAGCTCCCTTCACCGTATCAAGAAAATAATCGTAAGAACTCGTCCGATGAGATTCCTAGAGGCACTATTATTGAACGCTCATCTAGAAAATAGAAACCATTTCTCAGATTCGATTTTTAGTTTGAAAATGTTGTTTTTAGATGTTGCCTACAAATGCTAGAATATGTCATACTTTACATTGTCCAACTTTTTATGTTCCCTCTACAGTTGACATAATGAATACGATGAACATTTACATTTTTGAATTATATTGTAGTTTTGTTAGATGGCTCGATATGCTTTTATTTTGACATTATAATTTACTTCTAAGATATTTTGTGTTAGGGTCAACGAAAAGTACCGGCATTAGTATTTGGGTCACAGACTAACAATCATTAAAGACCGTCGCTAGTTAACTGGTCAACAGTTTATCTGTGACCCGAACCCAATAATGAACAAACTCCGGACTTAAATGCTAATATCGATATTTTTCTTTCACTCTAACCCTAAATATCTCTAATTTATAACATATTTTAGTTAGTTATTTTTATTTAATAATTTTATCGAAGAAAAATAAAACTTTGTATAGTAATATCTTTGCTTTTCTTGAATTTTTTCTAGTGAAAGTAAAAGTTGTTGATTGAGTGGTTCTTCACCGTCAATTTGCTAAAAATATATGGTTTTATTTTAATGTATTATCTACGAATATTTCTTCTATTTTAGACTGGATTTTCTCTTGGCAGGACTCAAATAATACATCATGTACTAACACAGCTATTCACTTCTCCACCATTTTATGGCCCATATGGAAAACTCAATGTGGTCGCTGCTTTAAAAACATTATCAGCTCACCTATCAAGTTATTAATCAAATCTTGACTTTTCTTCGTTGCTTTGAAAATATTATCAGCTCACCTATCAAGTTATTAATCGAATCTTGACTTTTCCCAAAGTAACGAGAAACACAAAACCTACCACTCATAAAGTCTCTTAACGATGGAATCTGCCACCTCAACCTTTTATTAAAATTAATGTTGATGTCTCCTTTACTGACATGAATAATAGCATCGGTATAAGTTTTATTATCCATGACTCGCGGCAAATTTCATTGAAGCTAAAGCAGAAATCCTTAGGGCGCGATCTAGCGAGGAAAGTGAAGCGAAAGCCATTATATCAGGAAGTCGATGGGCAACTGAACATCACTATAAAAGATCATAGAAAGTGATAATCAAGCACTCATACGACATCTTCGGAATAACAAGCATATAATCCATTGGCAATCAATCCATATTCAGCTAATCCATGAGCTACTCCCAAGCATCACTGAATTTCGTTTCTCTCGTATAGCCAGAATTCAGAACAAACCCGCTGACAAGCTAGCAAAATGGACTAGGAAAAATCAAGGTCAAAGATTCTAGAAATACATCCCTAAACTTATCTCACATTTGTATTGTAACAGCACTCTTCTTTATTAATTTTAAATCTCTTTTAATAAAAAAAAAGTACATTTCATAGGCAACGTCCAAAGTTGTTAAAGACAATGTATTTTGTAAGCTTGGCTTGGTCAATTATGTATGACCAAGTCTGTTTAAAGGCAATGCCCTCTTAACCAAATTTAAGGGTTATCTTCATTCAAGTTGTCTTTTTCTCTCTTTTCAAAGTCAGAAATGTAGGAGTATTAATAATGTCAACGTGAGTGAAGATAACCCTTAAATTTGGTTAAGAGGACATTGTCTTTAAACAGACTTGGTCATAATGAATTGATCAAGTCAAGCTTGCAAAATACATTGTCTTTAACAACTTTGTGCATTACTTATAAAATCTCTAAAAAAATGACCCCTAGCATGAACAACTCGTTATGCCCTCTAATTTTTTCTAGAATTCCATTGGCACTCTTTTTCTTTTGTCATCACTTTTCCTATTAACCTGACTTCTGTTTTTCATGATTTTACTAATTTACTTGTCCAATTACTTTCAATTTCTCTCTCTAATTTTGATTTTTTTTTGTGTCATTTTCTTCTTCTCACTCTCCACTGTCTCCTTATCTCACACTTTTATTTCTCTTGTGGGTATCTTCTTTATTTATGCTCCCTATCTTTCATTATAAAACGTCAATCAATGATTCATTTATATTTCTTGCTCCCCTTTTTTCCTCTCTTAAATTTATCTCTTATATATATATATATCTATATAACAAAACACAATGTTTTGTGCTGACTGGGACAAGCCGAAAGACAAATCCGGTCGTTCGTTGCGTTTTTTCTCAAATCTTAGCCTTTAGATCCATTACCTACCCAAGAAATTAAAATATTGTTCACCCTTTCATTGGATCCATTATACAAACATCGTTCACCTTATGATATAGAGAAAATGCTCTTAACTATTCTAAATCAATGTATCGGTTACAAATTTAGAGAAATTAAGCAAGTTCTTTTTTCCCTATGGTCATTTATTTAGATTTGTGGATGCTCTTAACTATTCTAAATCAATGTATCGGTTACAAATTTAGAGAAAAAAAATATTAAAGTTCAATGTGGAGTTATGGATGCTATTAAACATGAAGCTTTTTTTTTTTTTTTATCCTGCTTCACTTATTTTTCATTTTCTTTTTCATTTTTTTCTAATCCAAAATAAAATATCGAAATTTGATCGTTTCTTATTTGGTTCTATAATGGAACTTTGTACCTACCCATTTCGTTCTTCGTTTTTCTTTTTCTGCTGGGACAATTTCCTTTGCATTAATTCTTCACCTTCTGCTTGTAAATTCAGGTGTTTTTTGATTCATTTTTCTTTAATCTGTTCATTCTTGCTTTATTTATGACCAAGGTAGAAGACATGGAAGATCAATATCGATGCCTCAGAGGAGAAGATTCATTGTTCAGTCTGTCTATAAGTTTAAATTTCAATCGATGACAACTAACTTCTATTATCACATAAAAGATTTTTTTTGTTAAATATTTGTTCTTTTCTCAGGATCTTCAAAGCTTGTCATATTGTGACCATTAGTTTTGTCTTCCTTGTGTCGATAAGCGGCTTATGAAGCAGGACTCTTGCGCACATTGGGGAAGGGATCTCTCAAGCTCGTACTTTCTTGAGGTTATACATTTTAATTGTCCACCTAAATCCACTTTGTCTTAGTAGTTTTTAGTTATACCATGTAATTTAATCATTTTTTTAATTATGTACATAGAATATGGGTTCACTTATAATGGTTTCTTGCTTTTTCATTGTTCTTTTCTGTTAATAGTACTAATCCTCATTTATCTCTTACTAAAATCATCGAGGAATCTATCAAGAAAGCAAGCGTTCTGTAAGCCAATCATCTGGTTTGTTTATACATAAATCATGTATTCTTTAATTTGAATGATTTTTTTTTTTTTTTTTTTTCGCAATTTCTTCACTGACTTATTGTCTTTGATGTTCAATATTTTTGTATGAAATTTAGGGTTATTTGGCATGACTTTTAGTTTGTATGATTGTTTACGGTTTTAAGTGCTGATAAAGGTGTGTATTGGTTGAATTATTTACATGATTTTCACTAATTTTTTTTCTTAGTCTCATATCCTTTTATTTGTTCTTTTTTCTTGTACATCTATGTAGGTTTAGGTTTGGGCTAGGTCGTTGCGCTACAACCACCTCTTAGCAAAGTAGATCGGTGATGGGCAAGCGAATAATATAAGTATGTTATCAGTCTCTTTGTTAACTTTTGCTTTTGATTGTTTTGTTTCCACAATTTAAGAATTGATTTACTCTCAAAGTTCTAAAGAGATTTTTGTAGGATATCAAACATAAAAAGGGAATTCTTCTCGGTTCTTAATGTGCGCTGCAGAATAAATAGGTGGGATAGACATCTACATACAATTTTTTTCATTTGATCTACTCTTTTTTTTGTTGAGGTAGTTAATATCTACTTGGTAAATTGATTTCCGCCCTCTCAACTCTATGAAATCTTTTACATATTTTCTCTCATCAACAACATCTTTTTCTTATTTTTTGGCTATGGGTAAGAAAAAATAATCTCTTTGCTTTTTGTTCTTTATTATTTTCCTTTCTTTTTGTTTGATCTTTATTTCCTGAAAATCCATTCCGTTGAATTAATGTTCTTTGAATAACATTTTGAAGAGACTTTTGGTTGAAACCTGATTTTAGCTGTACAACGACAATGAAAATAGAGAAATTGATTTTTGAAGCACTGACAAATATTCGTTGTCGAAATCCTCCTAATTGTTGAAATCATTTGTTCTGAAAAGGGTTGATATTTTACATATCTCTACCGGTTTTAGTAGTTTTTTTTTTCTGCAGAGAAGATTGTCATGTAAATTAAAGAAAATGTTTCGTTGTAACTGAATTTTAATCTTATTTTTTTAGTTGGTTATTCCTTAGTGACTTCTATAATCATCCAAAGGTTTTATATATCTTAATATTTTCTTCTTTTGGTTTGATAGGTGTGTAATTTTAACATTAACCTTACTTCTTATACTCAATTTGGAGACAATTAAACATACTTTCTTTCTTTTCTTCTTTAATTATGTGCTCATGTAATTATCCGTGCCCATGAGGCACGGGTTATATCTACAGAAGGAAGAAAAGAAAAATGAAACAGCCCATGTTTTGCAATTTTTTTTTGTCGCAAATGTTGTAATTTCTTTAGCTTCTTCTAAAGAGAAGGAAGAAAAGGAAAATGAAAGAGATGAAGACTTACAAGACGATAAACATCTGAGGTAAAAATTTGTGTTTTCTTTTTTTTGCAATTTGTAGAGACGAACATTTTTTCTTTGAGGTATTTCTACAAACATTTAAAATCGAACTAAAGTAAGTTGTTCCACATCAAATATTCACAATAATGGTACAATGGTAGTATACAGATTTTGTTCTTCTTTGCAATTTTTTTTTTTTTGTCGCAAATGTTGCAATTTCTTTAGCTTCCTGCACCGGAAGATAAAAACAAGAAAACTTTTTTAATTAATCCAACAAAAGTTAAATAAAGTAAACCGACAAATCCCTAAATATATGAGATCCAAAAATTGTGAAAGACGAGCTTCTTTAAAGATACAATATGTTCCCTAAACACTGAAAATTTCTTCTCGATTCTCGTCTCTTTATGTAGAATAACCATTTAAGTAAGTCCCTCTTCTAAAGAAGGAAAAAAAATGAAAGAGATGAAGACTTACAAGACGATAGACATCTCAAATAAAGATTTGTGTTTTCTCTTTCTTGCAATTTGTAGAGACGAACAATTTTTCTTTGAGGAATTTCTACAAACATCTTAAGTCAAACTAAATTAAACATCTGAGGTAAAAATTTGTGTTTTCTCTTTTTTGCAATTTGAAGAGACGAACATTTTTTCTTTGAGGTATTTCTACAAACATTTAAAATCGAACTAAAGTAAGTTGTTCCACATCAAATATTCACAATAATGGTACAATGGTAGTATACAGATTTTGTTCTTCTTTGCAATTTTTTTTGTCGCAAATGTTGCAATTTCTTTAGCTTCCTGCACCGGAAGATAAAAACAAGAAAACTTTTTTAATTAATCCAACAAAAGTTAAATAAAGTAAACCGACAAATCCCTAAATATATGAGATCCAAAAATTGTGAAAGACGAGCTTCTTTAAAGATACAATATGTTCCCTAAACACTGAAAATTTCTTCCCGATTCTCGTCTCTTTATGTAGAATAACCATTTAAGTAAGTCCCTCTTCTAAAGAAGGAAAAAAAATGAAAGAGATGAAGACTTACAAGATGATAGACATCTCAAATAAAGATTTGTGTTTTCTCTTTCTTGCAATTTGTAGAGACAAACAATTTTTCTTTGAGGAATTTCTACAAACATCTTAAGTCAAACTAAATTAAGTTGTTCCACATCAAATATTCACAATATGGTTACAAGGTTAGTATACAGATTTGTTAGTTCTTACCTCGAATCTCCACCTTGATTAGTCAAACTATATTAAGTTGTTCTTACCTCGAATCTCCACCTTGATTTTGTCCATATTTAGTTGGAGGATTTTGAAGATGAATTGGTACTTAAAGAAAAGAAAGAAAAGAAACGCATATATGTAAAAGATTGATTAGGAAAGAAAGTTAGGAAGATGGAAAGTGAATTTTATTATGAATTAAGAGGGAGAGAGAACGTAGGAGGATGATAAGAGGTTTATGTTGTCAAGTGGTGATTGAAGGATAGAGAACCGTAGGAAGAAAAAAGAAACAGATGCATGTGCTTTTAGTATTCGATTTTAGGGGATGATAATGATGAAAACGGTAGGATTCATGAGGGTGAGGGTATTTTTTTTTGTTGAGGGAGGGTGAGGGTATTTAATTGTATGCAATTCACCTTTAGTGTACGTTTTCATGAGGGGATAATAATGATGGAAACGTTAGATTCATAAGGGTAATGCAGAGGGTATTTAATTCACTTTTAGTGTACATTCATATTAGTATTTCATGAGGGTGAACAAAATTATGTTAGATTGAGTGGGTCAGTAAACTTGTAAATTTTAGGGTGGGTAATAGATCAAAGGGTGAGTATCTTATCAAAATCACAATCAACGACTGGATTTGTCTTTTGGTTTGTCCCAGCCAGCAAAAAACTTTGCGTTTGAATTATTGTTGATTGATAAAGACAGATATAATAGACACAAAAAGAAAATTGTATAGAATAATTTCGAATTTAAAACTTGAAAGTAGTATACAAACTTCAAATCATATTAAAAGGTATACTATACCTTAATACTTGCTAAATACAAACTTCAAATTATATATATATATATATATATATATATATATATATATATATATCTATTATATAAAACGCAATGTTTTTTGATGACTGGGACAAATTCGGAGACAAATCCGGTCGTCTATTGGAATTTTGATACATTTTTTGCCTTCAGATCAATTACCCACCTTGGTTTATTGACCCACTAATTGAAAAAAAGTGAACAAAACACTTAAATCTGGTCGGTTATCCATGGTGGCGCCTTTTCCCACCTTTCCTTCCCGCGTTACAAACCAGTTTTCATCACTGATGAAGAAAACCGACGAAGAAATTGATGACCGAAATTGATGACCAAAACGGATGAAGACCAAAACTCCAAATCGATTCCAGCCTTACAACCTCCAATTTCTTTTAAGGCTCAGGTATTTAGGGTTTGGTAATGGGTTTTCACAGAAGATTTCCAACTCCAATTTCTTTTAAGACTCAGGTATTTAGAGTTTAATTGTTTATGAAATGGTTTTGTAATGGGTAAACTGACGAAGTGATGACATTGAGTTTGGTTGAAGAACAAAACTCTAAATCGATTTCAACTGTATTTAGGGTTTGGTTGTTTTTTCTTTTGCTGATTTGAAGATAACATTGAGTTTATTGATGGTAAAGTTAGGTTTTGTGAATCTGATTGATGGTAAATTAAGATTTTGATAAGTATTTAGGGTTTGATTGTTTGTTCTTTTCAATTTCAGTTGTTTATGAAATGGTTTTGTAATGGGTAAACTGACGAAGTGATGACCGAAATTGAAGAACAAAACTCTAAATCGATTTCAACTGTATTTAGGGTTTGGTTGTTTTTTCTTTTGCTGATTTGAAGATAACATTGAGTTTATTGATGGTAAAGTTAGGTTTTTTTAATTTGATTGATGGTAAATTAAGATTTTGATATATATTTTTTCTCTTGATTTGCAGGTGATCCTTTATCACCTCCACATCATTTGTCAAGGTTTTGTGAATTTGATTGATGGTAAATCGATTTCAAGTAAGTAAATTACAAATTTGATATTGTAAGGTTTTGTATTTATTTTTAACACAGCCTTCTGTTTCTCTAATGACTTCACCTTCATTCATTTACTGCCAATGACGATGAAGATGATCCTTTATCACCTCCACATCATTTGTCATGGCTTTCTCAATTCTGAGTCTTTCACTATTAATTTTATTGTTTCTCCAGTATATATGTAATAAAATTAATGAACTGTGAGCTCTATTATTTTTGGTGAACATCCTCAACCAAGTAACCCATTTTGTCTTCATCAAAAAAAAAAAAGTAACCCATTTTGTCTTCAAGGTTAGCTTATTTTATCTTTAATATATCAGGTTCAATTTTGTGAATTGAACTGGTTTGGTCTTCTGGTAGATTGGCCTTCGAAATTCAATTTTTCAGTTTGGCTTACATTATTGTTGACCTCTGCTTTCAGGCAATTTCATCTACTATTTTTAGGTACAAAAAATTGAAAGCAACTCAGTCTGAATACCAAAATCATCGAAGCAAGCTAAACGCAACTGATAGTTCCCAATTTTCTCTTCTTTTGGGAGGCTTGGAAGCTATACTCGGTCTGAATACCAAAATCAGGTTCAACTTTAACTCGTAAGTCGTAGCTCACTTCAAAAAATTCAGATTACTTGAATACCAAAATTGAACTGTTTATTTTTTTCCTCCGCTCATTTTCAAAAGTAAAAGTGAAGTGAACGGTCATTTTACATGATTGCATTATGGTCCATCCCTGTAATTGGTGATTTTCCTTGTGGTTTACGTGTAGGCGGTGGGATTGTGTTGCGTTGCCAGATGATGTTGATCGTTGCGATGAAGCTTCCTTTAGATTGGAAATAAAGGAGTTAGCATCCGAGGTAATTCTGCAGCTATTTTATTTGCAATAATCTATTTTCATTTTACAACACTATAATTTACTACTGAAGTTTGTCCAGTTAACAACATTGCTTCACTTTAATAAGGACAATGGTGTGTGGTGTCATTACTCCGAAATTGAAATGGTTTTTTCTTTGGTGTATAGAGATTAGGGTTTCTAATGGGTTTTTTCTTTTCAATTTCAGGTGTTTATTGAAATGGTTTTCTCTTTGGTGTATAGAGATTAGGGTTTCTAATGGGTTTTTTCTTTTCAATTTCAGGTGTTTATGAAATTGAAATTGAAGACCAAAACCAAAACTGATTAAGGAAATTGAAATGGTTTTCTAGATAGATGTTTCTTTTCTTCTCTTTCAGGCTTATTGAGAAGTTGATAGATGAAATTTGGGGTTTGATGTTTATAAAATCACCTAATTTTGATTTTGTTTTCGGGTTTGTAGGAGGATTTGTTACAAGATGAACCCACACTCTGTATGAAACCAAATCTTCAAATTACTCTCAAGTTCATTAAAGAGATAAGTGGCAATACCCATATGACGAGCAGAGTCGAAAAGATCGATTGGCTCCTTATACTCAAACAGTAAGTTTTTTCTTGGTTTAATAAGAAAGTTCCTCTTAAATTTCATGTTCAGATTTGTGATTCTGTGTGGCAATATGTAATGTGTTTCAAGAATATTTACTTGTCCAAATGATTTGTAAATAAAAATAGTCCACTTGAATTCTATGAGGTAGCTAGGAGTTCGTTTTGTAATGGTTTTTGATTGCATCATTTCTATTCAATTGTCCATTTCAGCCTCCAAATAGCCTCGTCTCAGCCTCTAATTTCTCTGTTTTAAACGTGATGTCTCGTGTACTCGTACACCAATTAATACTTTAGACAAAAGAAAGAATTCTGACTGCAGATATTTTCCGAATTTCACAGCATCTCAATGAGTATTACTAATCTGCTGACCCTTGTCATTGAGCCAATTATAAGCAAATCCTTTACTCTCTTCACCCTGAAATGTTCCTTACTTTTTCCAGAGAACACTTGCTTATATATTTGGATTTGATCTTCACCTATCTTATAGATAGAGTTATATGGAGCCAATCGATCACATAATTATAACAAATGCTCACCTATGGTAAAATTTTATAGGCGATGGCATTTTATATGGACCAAAGACTTTCAGGTGATTTCATCGTTACTAAATGATACTGATGCTTAGTCCACTGTAGCTTCCTATTCCAAAGGTAGATGAAGCATTTGAAAGAGAATATGCCTCTCTGAGCGTACAAGACCAAGTTTTACTGCTATCATCGTTACTTAATGTTGTCTGTGCTGAATCACATGTTATTGATTATTTTAGTGCCCGGGTTTAAGGTTGGTTTTCATGTGGTAAAGAGTCATCCTAGGTCCATGGTTTTACTGCTATCATCGTTACATAATGTTGTTTGTGCTGAATCACATGTTATTGATTTGCTATTTTAGTGCCCGGGTTTAAGGTTGGTTTTCATGTGGTAAAGAGTCATCCTAGGTCCATGCATTAATATGTAGACATTGCAAGTTCGCAACCATCGAACCTTGGGAGGACGCATAACTTTAAAGTAAATTTCTTCTAGGAGGTCCATCTGTTGATAGCCAGAATGCTTGATCAAAATGAGTCGGAAATATTTTCTCTGTTGCTCCACCCGCTCTCAATTCTTCTCAGTTTTTACTTAGTTTACATAAGAAGCATTATAGGGTTTTTAATTGGTTTTTCAAATGATGAAATCGCGCCAGTTAATTTTTTTTAATTGGATCATTGTTTTTCAATTTAGGTTCAGAGATTTAGGGTTTTCTTTCTTCGTTTTTTATGGTGATTTAATGGTTTTTAATTGTTGAAATCATGGCAGAAGAAATGGTGAATCACACACCCACATCTTCAGAAAAGAAGATATCTTCGTGGAAGAAATATCTCCCTAAACTTCAGCAAAGAATCAAACTTCTGAAGGTATGTTCTTCCCCAAATCTTAACGGTAGTAATCAGTGACCCAGATATCTTCATGGGTCTCCCTAATCTTCAGCAACCAGATCCTCAGAATAAAAAAAAGTAATCTTCATGGTCCTCCCTAATCTTCAACAAAGAATCATACTTCTCAAGGTAAGATATAAGGTAAGATATTGTTACCGAATAAATTTGGTCTGCCTCTCTATAAAGATTGTTCTGAAAAAAACATTGTGGACCTCTCCACAACTTCAAACTTTGGGTGTTAATTGATTATGGTTTTCAATTGTTTTCTTTTCAGGTTCGGGTGTTTAGGGGTTTGATGAATCATGGCAGGAGATTTGGTTGGTGTTGTTTTCTTTTCAGGTTCAGGTGTTTATGGTTTTCACCTCTTCAATTCTTCATCAAATCGTTATTCAATCAAATTGATTATGGAATTTCATGAATTGATTATGGTTTTTAATTGTTTTCTTTTCAGGTTTAGGTGTTTAGGGTTTTGATGAATCATGGCAGAAGATTTGGTTGGTAATTATTCTGTCCTTTCTTGAGGCATAAATTGTTATGCAATTCAACATTAGGTTTGGCAGATACTATTGCTCCTAGAGCTAAGACTGATCCAGTGAACATCAATATGGAGAGTCCGAGTACTACAGCCTGCAATGCATACTAAAAATTAGATACAAAAATCCCTCTCCTGTTTATTAATTTATATTGTATTTATTTCAATTAGTTTTTGGTTTCTAGATGAAATATTGTTCATTTGAACATATTTGTTGACTTGACGTTATTTTGTTTGATGGTTTAAGTGCAGATTGTGGTTCCAGAAGTTTTGATTTTCAGAGATGGTATGTTAGTTACTTGTTTGATTCGATCTTTTAGGGTTAGGGTTTCTTTTTTGTTATTGTTTTCTAATGTAGTTGAATAAATTCTAATTTTTTGCTAATATCTTGATTTGTTATAGCTTCCTCTTTCGTTACTAAAGACTGCCCAAGGGCATCCTATGGTAAGAGTATTTTTTGTTTATACCCATTTGGATTTGTTTATGCATAAGCTTCTGTATTTCAGTCTTATACTGTTTGTGTTGTAGTTGGTGACAGCGTGAAACCTATAATGGGCATTTGGTCCATTGTTAATTGGATGAACATTCATCTATTATCTGCAGGTCAGAATTAATTTTGCTACTCAGCCCTTTCTTTTCTCTAAGTTGTAATTAAGTTTTATTGAAGTTGATTGAAAGTTTTGTGTATAGGATGGGGATAGGTTTTGGAGGATGCCCGAATGCTATATTCGCGGGGACACAGTTAAGTATCTTCGAGTTCCCGAAGAGGTATGGTTCGTAATTTGTTAGATAAGTAGAAGCCTTGATGCAACTCATGTGATGTTCACTTAGGTTTTCTGTTTAATGATTTACTTTTTGGTTGATAATGAAGGGTTAGGTTTGTTTAAATCAGATTTGATATTCTTGGGTTGTCATGTTGATAAAGTATTTCTTACCTTGTCGATTTGACTAATTTGTCAGAAGCCAAATCGTATATATTTACCAATTATAGGGTTTTCATCAATATGTAGGTGAGACTTAAGCTTATTTATATCTCACTTTTATTAAAATTTTAGTATTTGATAGGGGGTTTATTCAACAAAAATATGCTAAGAATGTGTTGTAGTTGGTAATCATGAATTAAACTATTACTGAAGTTTATTTTCAATTCATTGCCATTATATCTTGCATTCTAATTGTGACTGAATTCTTAAATGTATCTCTTTTTTTTCAGCTGTGACTGATTCCCTTCATGAATTCAAGAAGTACTCTGGCATCTATCGTATCTGTAACTCTGGAAACAAGAAGGACTTCCTTTCCTAGACTTCGGTTTGCTTACTCTGTCAATTCCTTGGAACACCCATTGCATACTTGAACTTCCAGTTGTTTAAGGCCGTCGACCGAAGTCCTTCATTTGTTCGAATCTCTGAGTCTTTCGGATAAGGCCGAATACTCCCTTGCTCATATCATTTGGAGAGATGGTTACTTCCTAAATTTCCATATCATCAAAGACTCATGCGTCCAGGTCCCTCCAGAGCCAGTTGCTTCTTCCAGTAGGTCCTCCTGATATTCACTCGGATTACGTTTTATATTATCTATTATAGAAAACGTAAAGTGTTGAGTTGACTGGGACAAACCAAAAATTGTAAATATAGAGGTTTGTTATTGATTTGTACAACATCAATGATAACAGTGAGGATCATGTTTGGTCATTTACCCTTCATTGCGAAAGGGCATTCATCGAACTCAATTCGGTATATTCCCCGCAGTCTTCTTCGGGTAATTCTTCAATCATTACTTAAGTTCACCTAAGCAAAATGATTTTATTTTTTTCCTTTTAAGTTTCAGATAAAACTTGTGAACTTCACGATTTTTGTTGGAGATGTAGCTCTTTTTTACTTGTGTTGGTTAGTCCGTTCACGTTGTCTACCGATCAAGCCGTTATCTTTTCCTTCAGGTGATAAGGGATATCGATGAGTTAGCACGTTGTTTGGAAGGCTGGTACGACAATGAGACACATTATTAATGGGGGTTGTAATTTAATTCAATTAAATGTTGGTTCTAGAAAGTAAAACTTCATTTTTCTTCGTAGGTTTTGATGTTGGACTTCTCTATGGTTGATAAACTTTGTAGTCAGGTACCTACCATTCGAAACCTAGAGTATATTGCTTTTTTACTACATAACAGCAACTCAAAATTATGAATTTTGTATGAGGACCATGCAGTATAAAGATCTTGCTTATGTCGTTTCATTTATTCATTATTGTTGGAGGGCAAAGCCGGTAGTGTTTATAGAATGAGAATTTCAAGGTTCTCATTTTCTTCTTAAATTTGTCTTTCTTTGGGAGAAACTGGGCATTTTGTGTCTGTTTTCAAGAAGTTCTTTTTTTGGGTATTACAGGAATGCTGAACCAATCGAGGAACTGAAAGAGATTTACTCCAAATTTTTAGAGAATGTCTAATTTAGTGAATTGTAGTTTGTCTAAGGAGGTAATTTATGATTGAGCAACTCTTGTTGTAAAATAAGAGAAATAAGGTAATAATTTTTTACAGTTCTTTAGCTTGGATGAGGAATAATAGGGTCATTACTTGTTTTTTGGATGCTTTCGTCTTGGGTATATATTTGCAAGTTGACATGATTTGTTTTGACATTAGCCTTTATGTACCTCAAGATGAAGTGATGCAAGTTGACATCATTTGTTATGAGACTCCAGCATTTAGTCACTCAAATGAAGTGTTAAATAGTGCACTATCTTTTGAAAGGTGTAGGTGTGGTGTCACTTAAGATGAAGTGATGCAAGTTGACATCATTTGTTATGAGATTCTAGCATTTAGTCACTCAAATGAAGTGTTAAATAGTGCACTATCTTTTGAAAGGTGTAGGTGTGGCCGAAGGAGGATACTGATAATGTAGATGTATATTGTTTCCGAGCTGAAAATTCTAAAATATTTGAAGATTCGATGATATTGTAGGTTCATATTTGTTGTTAGCTTCATGACTACCCCTTTGGATTGTCTTTTGTAGATCCACATTGACGGACATGTTGAGCTTCAAACTGTCTTAATCCGTGGACAACATCTACCATTACCAATTTGTTGAAGAAGATTAATCGGCAGATGATGAAGTACAATGTCCCCCAGGTTATTGTTTGAGAACTTTAACCCACTTTTAGATGTCCCCCAGGTTATTGTTTCAGGGTTACCGCAAGATTAACAAAATTCATACCGGGAAAGTTCCATTGTCATCTTTGCGAAAGACTACAAGTAATAAGATTGTTGAGATTGGTAGTAAATTAAGGTTCTGTATAGATTTTTTGAATCATTTCTAGACGAAAGCACCATTCGTGAAGATAAACCAAATCGAAAACAATTGCATCACCCGGCCATTTAAGTTGGTATAAAAATATGTAAATTATGTAAATTCAGTCCTTAACATCTATCATGGTATGACCTGCTAAACTCATATATGCCATCTGACTATTTCATAGTTCGTGAAGCGTTAGTTACTTCTATGTTTTATTTGATTGTACGCTGGATTTGGTCTTTAAACAAATATGTTTTTGTTCCTCTTTTAAATTTTCATGTGTTATGGCAAACAAAATTTGAGTTGTATAATTGTATAAAATTTGCGATATATATGATAAAAGAACATGCCCGTGCCCTAGGGCACGGGCTATACCTAGTATTATATAAAACACAATGTTTTGTGCAGGCTGGGACAAACCAAAAGACAAATCCAGCCGTTTATCGCGTTTTCGGTTTCGTCCTCACCTTTTGATGTATTACCTACCCTAAAAATAAAAAATTAGCTAACCCACTTGATCCAAGAGAGTAAATAAAACTCAACTATGAATCTAATGGCCCCAAAATTATCCCCGTTATATTATCTCGATCTCGAGTTCATCCAATTTAATCCTACGGTTAATAAATAAGGTTGCAAGGAAGAGCCAAACTCCCCACCCCTACCTATCATTTATTCTCATCTTTCTTACCTGACAATAATTTATTACACAAAGAAAATGGGTATGTGTATTTACTCCAATCATAACCACTATCCATTATTGAATTTTTCTTTTAAATACCCAACCTCTCAAGTCTCATCTTCTTGTCCGTTACGGAAATTTCGTATAATATATTTATTACCCAATCTCTCATCTATTTTGTATAAATAGGTTTATTACCCAATCTCTGGAGAGAGAAAATGTCTTCAACAACTTCAATGCTATACTAATAGATTCAAGGTAAAGTTTTTCATCTTCCTTTCCTTTTCTGATGAATTCTTAAAAGTTGCTTGTTTAGATACTATTTTGTGTGAAATTTCTAATTTTTCATCATCTTCTTTGTAACCTTGTAGTTTCTATTCTTTGTTTTCTAGATCTTCAGTTGAAACGGAAAAACGTGTAGGATTTCTAGCACATAGATAAATTTCTAGACATTATATGGGAAGGTATATATTTTTTTTTAATTTTAGTTTCTTCTTTATTTAATTTTCTTGTAATTTCACTTTTTTTAGTTTGTAAATCGTATGTTTTTATTTAGGTATCATTTTTTTGTGTGAAAGTTCTAATTTCTCATCATCATGTTTGTAACCTTATAGTTTCTATTCTTTGTTTTCTAGATCTTCAACTGAAACGGAAAAGGTGTAGGATTTCAAGCAAATAAGAAAATTTCCAAACATTATATGGGAAGGTATAATTTTTTAATTTTAGTTTCTTCATTAT
The DNA here is from genome assembly GCF_041429995.1 of Eschscholzia californica. NCBI lineage: Eukaryota > Viridiplantae > Streptophyta > Magnoliopsida > Ranunculales > Papaveraceae > Eschscholzia > Eschscholzia californica. The sequence goes on from NW_028238198.1 coordinate 32,544,479, forward strand.
TTAATTTTATTGTAGTTTAACTGTTTTCTGTTTGTTAATCGGTATGTTTCTATGTAGATATCATTTTTTTTGTGAAATTTCTAATTTCTCATCATCTTCTTTGTAACCTTATAGTTTCTTTTCTTTGTTTTCTAGATCTTCAGCTGAAACGGAAAAACGTGTAGGATTTCAAGCACATAGGTAAATTTCCAGACATTATGTGGGAAGGAATAACTTTTTTAATTTTAGTTTCTTCCTTATTTAATTCCCTTGTAGTTTCACTTTTTTTGTTTGTTAATTACTAATCTTCTTTTTCATATTTTGCTTCGTAGGCAATTGTGTTAAAAAAATTCAGAGTTGATATCAATCAGTCTCTATCGGTGGTTTTCAGACTAAATTTGAGTGTCTTTATACTCTCCATCTATCTTCAACACTTAGTTTTGAATTTGATTTGCTAAGTTGCAATTCTTTTTTTTATATTTGTTATTTTTGTTTTTTTACCATTCTTTGTAGTTTAATCTCCTTTGTTCCAAGATTTTCTCTTTAGCGTCTCTTTAATAACTCAAATTCCAACCATTGTCTTCCTCATTTTCTTTCAATAACTTATTTAAGTCTGTTAGTTGATCTAAGTTATACAGTTCGAATCTCATGTATGTCTCTTACCTCACATCTACGTTTTAGTTTCAAAGTCACATAATAATGGAAGGAAAATAGTAAAAAAGAAAATAAAATGTGTTCTTATTGTTCTTTTTATTTGCAGAAAGTTTTTTAGAATATGTCGTTTTCTCACGTATTGGTACAGTTCTTTTGCTTCATGTAGTTAACTTTAAAAGCACTAAACATACTTTTTTTCTCTATACATTATTTATTCATAGCCTTCTCTAACGTGCGTTAAATAATTGCCCGTGCACTTTCAACCAAAAAAGAAGAAGAAATTACCCGTGCCCTTAGGGCACGGGTTATACCTAGTATTATATAAAACGCAATGTTTTTTGCTGACTGGGACAAACCAAAAGATAAATCTAACCGTCTGTTGTATTTTTCTCAGATATTAGCCTTTAGATCTCTTACCTACCTAAAAAAAAAAGACAATTCGTTCACCCACTCACTAAATCTATTATACAAACCCATGATAAATTTTAACCCTTAAATTCCCACAGTTAAATCTCAACCCTTAATTCTAATCTCAAATTATAACCACCATCATAAAATTAATGACAGATTAATTTTATACTAATGACCATTTTCACAATGTATTATCTCCAATACTTTTTCAATATTAATTGTCTTTAGGTTATGAAAACATAACCCTTAGATCTGAATCCCTAAAATGTCCTTAAATCTTAACCCTTGATATCTCCCTCATAACCTCTCTATACCCATAATTTTCCAAAAAATAATTGTCGTTCGGTTATAAAAGAAGAAGATTAATGAATTTTATCTCCCCCTCATAACCTCTCTATACCCATAATTTTTCAAAAAATAATTGTCGTTCGGTTATAAAAGAAGAAGATTAATCAATTTTATCTCCCACTCCTTTCTCTATATATACTTTCCTCCTAAAATCTTTCTTTCTTACACTTTTGTCTCCCTCTTTCTTACCAAATTTCTCATTTGTTAGTAGAAGAAATTTTTGTCGATGGTTCAACATTAGTTTTTCTTAGTTGATTTAGTATTAGCTTTTCTTAATTTTGTTAATATGTAATTAGTAATGTATGATTAATACATAAAATTCAGTATATATAGATCTTTTATTAATATTGTGTATTCTCCATAAGTTTACTGAAATATTTAATTGTAAATACAATTGTTGTATGGTAAATCTCATTATCCCTACATGTATCTCTTTTTCTATCGATCTACTTTATTTTCGCTTTCTATATTAATCTTTCTAAAGTGAAGAATTAATTTTTTTTATTGAAATTTTGATTTTCAATCTTTTTGTATCGTTTCTACTAGATTTGAAAAACATCTATTTTGAAGAATTAGTTGTCATTCTTTCTCTGATTTTATAATTTAAATCTATTATCTTTTTTACTTTTCAATTTTTTTTTGAGATGAGTAAGAGTCAATTAGGTGATAGTCTTACAATCTTTTAACAAGACTTTACAAATTATGTAAACATATATATATAGATCTTTGCCAGTAATTTTTTAACAGGATTTTCTTTATTATAAATTTTCTCTTGATTTCTTCTTTAGATTTCAATAAATATGAATTGTTTAACAACTCTTTTAAACAATTCGAATTACCTCTTATAAAAGTCAAATGAATTTTTACCTTCATTATACGACCTCAAAACTATGTGATGTACTTCGTATTCATAGGTCAAAAATCATTGACTTTCTATGATTTGCAAGACACAATTGTCCGTGCCCTAGGAGCATGGGGTATAACTAGTATATATATATATATATATATATTTACAACAGATCAAAATGACTGGGACAAAATGAATGCTCTTAGATGCTGACTGGACAACCACGTACACATATGACTAGGACATTCACTTCTCATTCAAATCCAACCATCCATTTTCTTTTTCACATTAAATATGATTGTCCATGTACACTTTATTGTCCCTTCATTTATCTCATTAAGTAGAAAGATTAATTCTCATTGTCCATGTACACTTTTTTTTTTGTTGAAACAAACAAAATACACCGAACTAGACATTCAGCTCAAAACACATATTCTCCTTCGACTGTCCCCTCGAGTGGGCATTGTCCATGTACACTTGATTGCCCCTTCGTTTATCTTACTTGGTTACAAAATGTTCCTTTTCCTTCTCATAACTTCATTATTTACTCCTCTATATACAAACCCAAAATTATCCTCTCTTTTTTTCCCTCTTATAAACTTCACTACTTCAGACATCTCTTTCTCTTAACTCCTTACTTCTTCTCACTATCCAATTCTCTTTCTTCTCTCCTTTTTCTTGTTTTTATTCTCTCATCTTTTTTGTTTTTGTTGCTGTAATAGAATCCTATATACAAAGTATAAGTTACTACCTCCTCCTCAACTCCTCTATTTGAAGCAAACTAAATTGAAACAACAACAACAACAACCACCGTTAAGGAGATGTTAGTTGTATAACTTATAGAAGTTCCAATGAAGTCATATTCCAAGATAGAATATCAGATAACTCTCTTATTTTGCCTTTGGACCTAATCTAACTTTACAACTTTTACAGTATTGATATAACCATACAAAATCTATACCGATTTTGGAGTTTGTTTATACAAACCCTATCCTCTCTTTTTTTCTCTCTCACAACCTAATTCATTTTTTTCTCTCTCTATAAGAAAAAAAGTTCTTCGTTTGCCCAAATATAAAGTTGGAAGTTTCTCGTGTTCTAATCATAAGTTTCTGATATTGGCAAAGAAGAATTCATGTTTTGTTGTTTTTCTTCAATATTTTGATATGTTTTTTCTCATTTGCATATTGCACTGAGTTTATTGATGAAAAACTTAGGTCTTGTTGACTTGTTGAGTTTCTTCAGTATTTTGATGTGTTTTGGTTTGTTTATTTACATATAAGAATTAATTTATTGAAATTCTGTCACGTGAGACGTTTTTTTAACTTGACCTTTAGTTTTTCTAACGGCTTAATCATCATTCACAAATAACCTTTAGTTTCCTATTGCGGTTAGTGAAGTATTGCTTTTTAAACCATCAAAAAACAAGGAGATGATTATGTTATAAATTCTATAAGTAGTGTTCATGAGACAAGTTAGCAATTCAAAATTCTCATGAACACACAAGAATCTTGGGACTCATGTTTGTCACAAAATCAATATGAAAATATGAACATTAGGTAATTATTAACATGAAATAATTACATACCTTTCTCCATTGTAGAGACTAGAAACAACTTCTTACTAGAAACAATATAAGCTCCTTATAACCAATATAAGCTCTTTACTTCAATAAGCTTAACTCCTTAATTCTCTACTTACTAGAAGATGAACTTGTATACTCTTTTCTCTTCTATTCTTCAAGCACTAGTGATGGAGATACTAGCTTGAATTAATGAGCAAGAGCATAGCTTTCCATCTCTTTCTCCATCTCTATTTATACAAGTCTCTAATCCATCATAGAGTTTGTACAAGTTACTACATGGGTGTCATGTGTCCCTTATGTGTCAAGCAACAAGTCCATTAGGTGTCATTAGGTGTCATGAAACAAGACAAGTGTCCCTTATGTGTCAAGCCACAAGACCATTAGGTGTCAAGACACAAGACAAGTGTCCCTTATGTGTCAAACAACTAGACCATTAAGTGTCAAGACACAAGACAAGACAACACACCTCATTAGTCTATACACCTCATGCTTATAGATGGGCCTTGTTGTCAACACATAGTTAGTGTCCATAGATTCAATACATGAATGAGTTTTATGAGCCCAACAAACCTTTAGCCCAACAAGTCTATACATGGTCTTATTGTACGGGACATATTAATGGGTCTTGTTCATGAAAATTGGCAAATGGGCCTTGCACGAACATAGCCCATGTTTACATTCTCCCACTTGGACCATACAATTGAAAACAAAATTTTAGGTTTTCAAAGATCATTTAAAACTTTTAGTAAATGACTTGGTTAAGGCTTAGGCTCAAAAACATATATGCGCGCATTTAAAAAATAACTCCATTCATATCTAGTGAACACAATCTCATTAACAGGTAGGCTACTAATGCGAGTCATAGCGGTTACATGTCTTAAAGCGACATATTTCCTTCCATGTACCACGACATTAGCAACTTCCTGACATTACCATTCATTGGAGATTAGATACAAAATCAAGTACATAAGTGGTTTTTGTTTCAATTCAGCTATGTCTGATTAAGACTATTCCTGTCTAATCAAGCTATTCTTGTCACTTTCACTCATTTCGATTATGCACATACGAGTAAACAAGAATTTGGAAACATAACATTCATGAGATCTCAATTAGTATTTGTAGAAACTTACATACATATCAATCCACTACGATACAAGGATTACTAAGACCCATCGTTGCAACATGTTCCTTAAAGGTCTTAGATACCAAACCCTTAGTTAGTGGATCAGCTACCATACACATGGTACTAATATGTTCTACAATTACTGTATGTTTCCGAACCTCCTCTTTTACAATAAGATATTTGAGCTCAAGGTGTTTGCTTCCTCGTGAGTTCGAATACTTATCATTTTTATAGAAGTATACTGCGGCAGTATTATCACAATAAATTCTCAGCGGCTTGGCAATAGAGTCGACAAGTCCAAGTCCTGAGATAAAATTCCGCAGCCATAAAGCATGAATTGTGGCTTCATAACATGCCACAAACTCAGCCTCCATTGTGCAAGATGCATAAATACTTTGCTTAATGCTTCTCCATGATATCGTTCCTCCAGCTAATAGGAACACATATCCAGAAGTGGATTTTCTACTATCAGTACATTCAGCAAAGTCGGAGTCTGAGTAACCTATTACTTCCAGATTATCTTTTCTTCTGAAAGTAAGCTTATAGTCTTTCGTTCCTTGTAAGTACCGCATCACCTTCTTTGCTGCTTTCCAGTGAGTCATCCCTGAGTTACTTTGGTAACGACCAAGCATTCCTACTGCGAAGCTAATGTCTGGACGGTTACAAACTTGCGCATACATAAGACTTCCTACTGCAGAAGCATAAGGAATACTTTCCATTCCTTTTCTTTCAAAGTCATTCTTAGGACATTGCATGAGACTTAACTTATCTTCTTTCTGTATTGGTGTATCAGTCGGTGCACAATCCTTCATGCCAAATCTCTCTAAAACTTTTTCAATATAGCTCTTCTGAGACAAACCAAGTAGACCTTGTTTTCGATCTCGAAAAATTTCGATCCCGATCACAAATTTTGCCTCATTCATATCTTTCATTTCAAAGTTCTTAGAGAGAAATTTCTTGGTTTCATACAGTAGACCAAGATCATTAGTGGCTAGGAGTATGTCATCCACATATAAGATCAAAAATATGAACTTACTCCCACTGACCTTCTGATATATACATTGATCAACAATGTTTTCTTTAAATCCGAAGGTCACAATGGTATCATTAAACTTAAGGAACCATTGTCTGGAGGCTTGCTTAAGTCCATATATTGACTTATTCAATTTACACACCATATGTTCCATATTCATTTCTGAGTAACCTTCTGGTTGCTCCCTGTAGACTTCTTCCTCTAAACTCCCATTTAAAAAAGCTGTTTTCACATCCATTTGGTGAAGCTCTAGATCATAATGAGCCACCAAAGCCATAATGATTCTAAATGAGTCTTTTCTTGATACAGGCGAAAATGTATCATGATAATCAATGCCTTCTTTCTGAGTGAAACCTTTTGCAACAAGTCTGGCTTTATATCGTTCAACTTCGCCTTTAGAGTCGAGTTTGGTCTTGAAGACCCATTTACACTCGATTTTCTTACACCCTTCAGGCAATTGAACCAGATCCCAGACTTTGTTCTGTTTCATAGATTTCAACTCTTCATTCATTGCATCAATCCATTTAGAAGAATTATTGCTATTTACTGCTTGTGAAAATGAAACTGGATCTTCCTTACTTGTCCCAATGTCATATTCAGATTCCTGAAGATATACTAAATAATCAGAAGAGGTCGCAGACTTCTTTATTCTCTGAGATCTGCGTAACTCTACTGGATCATGAGATTGTGGGTCCATCAATTGTTGTTCACTATCAACAGTTGGATAGTTTTCATGAGGAACAACAATATTTTCAATAGGTAAGGGTATGGGAACAGTTAACCTTACTTCTTTAATAACCACATTTCGTGGTTTAGTACTCCCACTATTCTCATGATTCTCAAGGAATCTTGCATTGCCAGTTCCAACAATTCTAGTGGTATGGTTAGGACAATAAAATCTATACCCTTTGGATTTATCAGGGTATCCAATAAAGAACCCACTGATAGTTCTTGAGTCCAATTTCTTTTCTTGTGGGTTGTAGATTCTAGCTTCTGCTGCGCAACCCCAAACTCAAAAGTGCCTTAAACTGGGTTTCCTACTAGTCCATAACTCAAAAGGAGTTTTAGGAACTGACTTACTAGGAACTCGGTTTAAGACATATGCAGCAGTTTTAAGAGCTTCACCCCATAACATAATGGGTAAAGTAGAGTTGCTCATCATGCTCCTAACCATATCCATTAGAGTTCTATTACGCCTTTCGGCAACACCGTTCTGCTGAGGCGTTCCTGCATTGTATACTGTGCACAAATGCCAAGTTTTTCTAGGAGTTCAGCAAACGGACCAGGATGTTGTCCCGATTCGTCATACCTTCCATAATATTCACCACCTCTGTCTGCCCTGATGATTTTCACCTTTTTGTCTAATTGTCTTTCAACCTCAGTGATAAAAATCTCAACAACCGCTACTGCCTGAGATTTATCATGTAACAAATAGATATACCCATAACGTGAAAAATCATCTATAAATGTGATGAAATATTTCTCTCCACCAATACATGCAATGGAGAGAGGTCCACAAATATCAGTATGGATGATCTCAAGAAGTTCTCTGTTCCTTGTGGCTCCTTTCTTGGTGTGTGTTGTTGTCTTTCCTTTTATACAATCGACACACATCCCGAAATCGGTGAAGTCTAGGTTTGACAAAATCCCATCCTTCACTAATCTCATCATTCTTTCTTTGGAGACATGCCCCAATCTTTTATGCCACAAGTTGCTAGAGTTCTCATTTATTTTATGCTCAATTCCAAAACTTACATTAGGATGCAGGCTTAAAATAGATTCAGCAAGCTGATTATCAAGACTGATTTTATAAAGTTTATCATATAAAACGCCAGAACCTATAACACATTTATTTTTATACAAGTCAAAACGTTGATTTCCTAAAGACAGTTTATAACCCAAAAGATCTAGTTGAAACATAGAAACTAGATTACGAGATACGGTTGGAACAAAAAGAGTATTATACAAATCCATAAAACAACCAGTATCAAGTTTTAAACGATAGGTTCCAACAGATAAAACTTCAGAGGAAATCTGGTTTGCCATAAAAATGAAACGTTCAGTCTGACTTGGGTTTCAGCTTGAAACAAAGCCCTGCATCGTTTTAGAAACATGAACATTAGCGCCCGTGTCGAGCCACCAAGTATTATAAGGAATTTCAACAGGATTTGATTCGAAACATACAAGAACTAACTGCTCACCTTTCTTTTCGAACCAAGCCTTACGCTTTGGACAATCTGCCTGAAAGTGTCCAATCTTTCTACAAAAATGGCATCTGAATTCCTTCTTCTTAATATGAACCTGGGGAGCTAAAGCAGGTTCATGGTTCTTTGGTGCGACAACTTTCTTACCTTTCTTGGGCTTCCAATTCTTTCTTTTCACTTCTTGAGTAACAAGATTAGTAGAGAAACTTTCTTGTTGTCTTAACCTTGTCTCCTCTTGAACTAACATACTAGATAGTTCATTCACATTCCATTGTTCCTTAAGTGAATTGTAATTCATCTGGAATGGTCCATACTGAGGAGGCAAGGAATTCATAATAAAACGAACAAGAAAAGGCTCCTCAACATTCATACCAAGTCCATTAAGTCTCGCCGCAATGTTAGTCATTTCAATTAAGTGCTCTTGCATACCTCTCACACCGTCATACTTTATGGTAGTGAGTTGAGCCATTAGCGTGCCAGCTAGAGACTTATCGGCTGCACGAAATCTCTCCTCAACTGCATTAATGAAGTCTTTAGCATTATCAGTTTGAGGAAGGGATGACTTTATATTGCTTGCAATAGTCATTCGCATAAACATCATGCTTAGTCTGTTTGATTTTTCCCAAGCGTCAAACAAATTTTTCTCATCAGTGCTACTTGATACATTTAGAGTTGCAGGTCTATCAGACATAAGGGCTCGATCCATATCAAGAACACCTAAAGTGAACTTGACATGTTCGCTCCATTCTGAAAAATTTGAGCCAGTAAGCAAGGGAACAGACGCAGCTTGCGAATGTAGGGATATCGGCGCAGATACTGCAAACATTTAGACAATATACTATAAGCAAGTTAATTATATCAAAATTTATCCTTTGGGTCTAAATTAAGATATATACCATACCATTCATCATTTAAATATCATACATAAATGAGTCCATTAGTGTATCGCCTAACCACAAAAGGGTTCATCACCTTTGGGCAATAGAACCAAGTTGATTAGACGGTACAAAGCATTAACAATAATATTCAATCAACTTATAATTCTTCTTTGGAAAAATTACACGTTATCGAAATCGTTTAATGCAAATTATCCGACATAAGTTTGAACATTAATTAACCTTCTTAGATATGTAAGATTAGTTCAAAAGTCACTTTGGCAACCTTTTCACTAATTATACATATCATGGTTAAACTTTTATTCTTATGTCAAATTTTCATTTAAAACTTTTATAAAAGACAATTTTCATATACTTCAATTATTTGACTATAACCAAACTTTAATTAGTCAACATAATGAACTTTAATATTGTCTTCTTACTAGTTCTAAAATTAACCTTTGGTTAGTTTTATCGAAAATTCGAAAGGCGAAAAAAACACATAAAGAAGGTTCTTCTTAAATCAAAACCAAAATTCATTAGTGGTTTTAATAACTTTGAACCAACACAAAAGAAGCTTTTATGAAACTAAATGAGTTCTTTAATACAAAGGATTTTAAGTTTCAAAAATCAACTCATATAGCTTCTTAAAATTTATTTCTAATATGACAACTAAACATAGATTAAAATCCGATAATTTGCCAAAACGATTTTGAACAAACATGAAGTCCACACCCATAGCTCTCATACCACATGTTATAAATTCTATAAGTAGTGTTCATGAGACAAGTTAGCAATTCAAAATTCTCATGAACATACAAGAATCTAGGGACTCATGTTTGTCACAAAATCAATATGAAAATATGAACATTAGGTAATTATTAACATGAAATAATTACATACCTTTCTCCATTGTAGAGATTAGAAACAACTTCTTACTAGAAACAATATAAGCTCCTTATAACCAATATAAGCTCTTTACTTCAATAAGCTTAACTCCTTAATTCTCTACTTACTAGAAGATGAACTTGTATACTCTTTTCTCTTCTATTCTTCAAGCACTAGTGATGGAGATACTAGCTTGAATTAATGAGCAAGAGCATAGCTTTCCATCTCTTTCTCCATCTCTATTTATACAAGTCTCTAATCCATCATAGAGTTTGTACAAGTTACTACATGGGTGTCATGTGTCCCTTATGTGTCAAGCAACAAGTCCATTAGGTGTCATTAGGTGTCATGAAACAAGACAAGTGTCCCTTATGTGTCAAGCCACAAGACCATTAGGTGTCAAGACACAAGACAAGTGTCCCTTATGTGTCAAACAACTAGACCATTAAGTGTCAAGACACAAGACAAGCCAACACACCTCATTAGTCTATACACCTCATGCTTATAGATGGGCCTTGTTGTCAACACATAGTTAGTGTCCATAGATTCAATACATGAATGAGTTTTATGAGCCCAACAAACCTTTAGCCCAACAAGTCTATACATGGTCTTATTGTACGGGACATACTAATGGGTCTTGTTCATGAAAATTGGCAAATGGGCCTTGCATGAACATAGCCCATGTTTACAGATTAGCCACGGCTTCCACTATTCTCAATCTTTCGTCCCAATCTTCTTTGTTTTTTAGGAATTACATAACGGAATTAATGAACTGTGAGCTCCATTTGGTCGATGAAAATCCCCAACCACACAACTCATTGCATCTCTAATGTTAGGTTCTTTTATCTTCAATATATTAGGTTTTTTCATCAAAGTTGTTAGCTTGTAATTCTACCTTGATATTCTTACTTCAATTTTGTTTTTTATCTGGTTTTCATTTCTCTCAATATAATTTTGTCGTTGGAAGATAGAGAATCATTCTCTTTATTATTTATTTATGTCATCGTTACAGAGGCAATCCTCTCAATCAAATTAACTAAGAAATAAAAAAGAGAGTGAAAGGTTAATCTGAAACAAATTTTAAGTCTAAAAACACCCACGTCTTTGCATCATTTGAAAAAACATGTATATGTATGAAGGATAGTGTAGAAATATTTCTTAGGCCCTACTGAATTAAAGGAAGGGCAACACGGTGGTCCATTTGATTTCCAACAATTCTTGGAACGCGGATCTGCTCCAGATATACTTTCATGAGGAGATTTGCAAGGCTATCCTTAGTATAAACCTTCACCAGTCGGCGGAAGATGCAATGGTATGGACTCTTACCAATTCGGGTAATTTCACTATTAAATCTATGTACAGGTATTTGAGTAATGGCAATCGGGATTCTGATACTATTGAATGGTCCTTTATCTGGAACATTAGAACCATACCAAGAATTAAACTCTTCCTCTGGAAGTGCTGCACTAACAGTCTTCCTGTTAAAGACAAAATCGGTAAATATATCGGTAACAGTTATCGATGTGCGTTCTGCGAGGAACGGGAAACTTTAACTCATGTACTACTACATTGTAATTTCGCGAGAGCCATTTGGTTTCATTTCAACATTAGAACTGATGGCGTTGCTTTGGTGCTAGAGTGGATTATGTTTTGGCCTTTTCTGGATGATACAACCATGGCGCTCCTCGCCAAAATTATGTGGTTTATCTGGAAAGCAAGATGTGATCAATGTTTTGGAAAGAAAGACATTATGCCCATGCAGGTTATTAGGAAGATTCAATGCTATACTACATGCATCCACGACGAACGGAATCCAAAAAGCAAGGCCATCGCGCCAAAGTGGCTGCCACCACCTCAAGCCTTCCTCAAAATAAATGTCGATGCATCCTTCAGCAAGTACACAGATCCAGCAGGCATCGGTTGTATTATTCATGATGAGAATGGAGACTTTATTATAGCTAAGGCAGATCCAATTAGGGGACAGACGGCGGAGGAATGTGAATGTTTGGCTATCCTGAAAGCAGTACAATGGGCTGAGGAGCTAAATATTTCTCATCTCATTATTGAGAGCGACAATAACAATTTGATCAACCATATTCAGGATAAAAACAAGGACATCAACTGGCAGTCTCTACATCACATGGAACACATCAGAGCCCTCTGTGCCAACTTCGAGCAAATACAATTCCACTACGGCCCGAGAAAGATCAACATTTTAGCAGACGCTTTAGCTAAATGGGGCAGAAAACAAAGGGTCAGTCGAACTTGGCATTCGATGGAGACAATGAGGTGTGAGCTGAAGATGTAATTGCTTTGGTTTGGTTTTTTTGTGTTTAGTCCTTCAACAAAAAAAAAAAAAAAAAATTAAAGGAAGGGACAAAATTTCTCTTCTAATTATGGTAAAATAGATTGTTGATCGATACACTTCACTAAAGCATGAATAATGACATTTGTACCTGCACCAATAGGTAGATAATAATCAGATTTGGATTTTTTTCCCTTTCTCAAGTCCCACATCCCACAAAGCTCAAAGGAAGTGTTCGAAAGGGTTCTCAATCTTAACATTTTAAGATCAACTTCATGGTCTACAACAGAAATAGAGCTATGAATAAAGACAAAATAGAAGCTGATTCAATAAGGTGATATTGGGATCTTCATTATTTTGTTCATACGATATTTATGATTATAGACATAAAGAAGCTAAGGTTTTTATTTTATTCTTATTATTTACTTTTCAGTTTTGTGATTTAGACTTACTGGACAATGAAATTTATGAGATTTCTCAACCACAAGGTTGGAGTACGTGTTTGAGATTTTAATTTATTTCAAACACTAGATATTCTTGCATTTGTGTCGGAGTTGTATTTTTAGTTGTTTTATTCCATCATCACATAAACAACTTTCTTTAGACAAGACTTATCATAAAACATGATATTTTATCAATACACAACACATGCGTCTCGTCCGTAAATATATACGTTCCGGTAGAAAACTAAAAAAATTATAAACAATTATACCAACTTTAATTTCATTGACCCACTATCCGCATTTCGTAAGGGACAGGTTGACTGTACTAGCTGACTAAGATAAATTGCACCATCCAATACACCACGTCGAGTAAAATCCAACCGTACGCGTCGTTCTCCCAAACCTTGAATATCCAACCTATTTTTCTCGCGAATCAAATTCCCACATTGTTTCATTATTGTTTGATTTTTCATCTCTTCCTCTTTCTCATCCTCTCCCTCTTCCTCTTCTTTAAGAGTTCCAAGTCTGTAATTCCAATATTCAGATACCCAACTCCATTTCTCCCCAAAATCAAACTAATTTTCAATAATTCAAAGTTACACAAACAAATCTTCTCCATCCCCAATTTAGAAGGACAAAAAAACATCATATTCAGTGATGAAGAATGAAGAAAATGACTAATAACAGGTAAACAATTCTTATTTGTTCAGTCTTTTTATGTCCATTTCGTTTAGAAAGTTGAAACTAATGTAGATTTCGCATCTACAAATGAAATTACAAAAAAATTCCTAAGATTTTCTTCCAAGAAGAAAACCTTTATAGAAAGTTTGAAGATTATCATAATTTTGATTTTGTTTTTTCTTTGTACATTCTTATTACCAGTAAGTGAAAAGCTATTTCTCAAAACATTCTCATCTTCTTGCCATTTGAATAGACTGCATCACCATCTTCAAGTTTCAGATGGAAATCATGATCAGTTTTACTCTAACAAGTCTCAAAATTGTGCAAGTTTTGGAGGTGGGTTTGCTTCATCTAACAGAACTGATACCCAAAACTTTTCATAAAACCTAGATCCACCATATTCGTCTTCCGCGTTTTCGGTTCCTTGGGTATGAATTTGCAAACTTTGGACCTTTGGAACCCTTCTACAAAATTTGGTGGGTGTTCTACTCGATCTCATCCAGGTAGCAATTTATATTAAAGTAAGAAAACGAACTTATTAAGTAGTATTACTAATTATAATCTATATAATATATAATAAAACAGAAGGAAAAACGATGATTGAGACAAACATCCTTTTTTAATAAAGGATATTAGAGGCCCTTCTCAAAATTTAAAATACAGTCCTTCGTAGAAATAAAGTTACATATTTAAAAAACAATAATCCTTTCCTTCTTAGAAATAAAAATTCTAATTTAAGAAAAAAAGAAACAAAATAAATTTCAAGGGCTAAAAAAAGAAATTGAAATCTTTCTCTCTCTCTCAATAAAATAATAACTAATTTAAGAGAAAATAAACAAAAAAATAATACAAAAAAATAATAACTAATAAAAATCTCTCTCTCAATAAAATATAACAATAAATTTCGTAACATTTGATCGATAGAAGTGTCCGTGCCCTAGGGCACGAGATATACATTATATAAAACATGTTTGTATGATATAGGACTTTGTTTAATAACATGTTCAATGAATATCTATATAATAAAACAGAAAGGAAAACGATGACTGGGACAAACATCCTTTTTTAATAAGAGATATTGTCTAGAAGTCCTTCCCAAAATTTAAGATATAGTCCTTCGTAGAGATAAAATAACCTATTTAAAAATCTTTCTTATAAATAAAATATCTAATTCGAGAAAAATATGAAACAAAAGATATTACAAGGGTTAAAAAAAGAAATCTATTATATAAAACAGAAAGGAAAATGATGACTGAGACAAACATCCTTATTTAATAAGAGATATTGTCTAGAAGTCCTTCCTAAACTAAGATATAGTCCTTCGTAGAAATAAAATAACCTATTTAAAAAAAATCTTTCTTATAAATAAAATATCTAATTCGAGAAAAAAAAAAGGAAACAAAAGATATTGCAAGGGTTAAAAAAAAGAAATTGAAATCTCTCTCATAAAATAACTAATTTAAGAAAAAATAAAATAAAAGAAAATAAATAATAAGTAGAATACCAAAAAATTATGGTATCCACTGTATAGAAATAATAAATATTGATACAACTCTTCGTGCCCTAGGGCACGGGATATACCCTAGTTTATATTAAAGTAAGAAATCCATCTCTTTTATTAAAGAGAGAGAAAGAGGACAAGAAGGAAGATAAAAAAAGTAGAGAGAGAAAGAAATGGTGAGAGACAAATGGACAAAAGGAACATTAATAGTGTTTTCAGTTGGTCAGAAAAGATTTGGTGTGGGAAAGAGAAGATTTGGTTAGAGGGGTAGTTCGGGTATAGAAATGTATTGAATTTGACTTGATGACGTCAGCGCTGCCCGAAAAGTAGTTTGGGGGGCCAAACGAACTACCGGACACTTATGGGGGTCAAAACGGTGAGTTGGTCACAAATCGGGGGCCAAAAAGGAATTAGCCCAACATAATTATGTTGGAAACATTTCCAAGAATATGCAAGCACATACATTTACTAACTAATAGTTCGTGATACCTTAACAAAAAAAAAAAAAAAAAAACTAATAGTTCGTGATAGATCATTCCTGTATAGAATTTAGTGGTCAATCACATATCTGCCCATTGAAACTATAACAAAAAAGTTGATGTTACTTTAATTTTTTAAAATGAGATTTCTAACATTAGTTGTTCAGATTGAACCAGGGACATATAACAGTCTAATAGTAAAGGTAGTAAGGAGCAAAATTTGTGAAAATTAAAATACTATTGTCTGAAGAATTTTCCCAAACAAGTTGTGTGAGCATTAGAAAAATATCTGGATTAGTAGAGGATGATAGTCTTGAGTCTATCTCATTCAATACTCAATGATATACATTTCAAAAAATACGGACAACAATAATTTCAACTTTGCAAGATAGAAAGATATCGTGAGAATTTTCATATGAAGTTTTATTTGTTGGGAAATCCAAAGAAGCTAAAACGGCGGGCGTTTCGGGAGAAAAAAACTAAGAGAGACATAGATTAATTAGAATTCAAATTTGAAATAATGTGGGAAGAGTAAGTACATAGAATTAAAATAAAAACTAATTATAAAGAAATTGTTCGGAGGAGGGAGTGGTAAAGATGGAGAGTTAATGATTACTGAGAAATTAAAGAAATTTAATCCATATCCTTGTCACATATTCTAGTCCAAATCAGATTAAGTTTTTCCCAATCACATATCCTAGTCAAATTATTTTGTATTAATTATATCCTAGTCATATTGATGAATTCAAGTGTGAAATAAGGTGGGAGGAGTAAGTACATAGAATTAAAATTGAAGTTAATTATAGAGAAATTATTGAAGGAGATGTCCTTCAACCAAGAATGCAATGCGAACAATTTGTCGGATAGGACAATTGATGAAGAAGATCATAAAGTCCGGTTGATTTAGGGGTCGTAGTGTTTAGCTAGAAACCAACTAAGATCGTCGATTACGAAGTAATTCGCGGCTAACTTCGACCGGATCCTACAACGGGTTAGACATAAGAATGGCTATTTAATAAGATGATATAACTAGTGGGAATGAGATATATAATCATGGGAGTATCCCATAAATATATCTCATAGGCCTAAAACAAGTTTAGGCAAAGATAACACAAAAGGCCCAAAAGAGGGGTTTTGGGTCGGAGACAAAAAGGAAACCTTTTGGGCTCGGATTGGGCTGAAAATTGGAGGGAAGGTTCCCCTAATAGGGAAGGTTATATCTGCCAATTTTGGCCTGGTTTGGACGTCCCCTCATCAAGGAATTAAGAAAATACTAGTTTCTATCTTCGACTATTTCCTTAATCTTATTCAAAAGGGTCTTTTAGGAAACCAAATTTGAATGGGACTCTTATTAGAGTTCTATATAATGACCCTTAGGGCAGAGAATAAGGTGTGGAATTTCTCTAAGAGCTTTCATACTCTACAACATCAAGTAGAGAAGAGAAAGTGAGCTAGTTCTCAAAAGCTATCAACTAGTCAATTAAAGAAGAAGTAGTTCTTCTTATTATCAAACCACCATTGAAGTTCTAGCTAGCTTACAAGGTGGGAGATCAATTAGACCATTCGGCATCCTAAGTAGAGGAGCTACAATTGGAGCTCTTGGTCTTCTCAAAGCGATTGGAAAGGTTCGAGAGAAAACTAACGATTAAGGTAATCTGTAACTCTTAGTTGATTATTAGTTTATGAATGATGATCTTGGGACCATACTAATGTTAGACATGAGATGTCTAAGATTCCGCTAACAACAATAGTAGACACCACCAATACCCAACAGTGGCGTCAGAGCCTCTTGCAAATAACTAATTTTTGCCACTTTTTGGGCTAATCCATGATTGATTAGCTTGATAGTTTTGTCTAAAAGTGTTTTAGACATTCAGTTTGATTATTTTGAATGGGATTTAATAGTTTTCAAATTGATTATCAAATATTCAATTTTGAATGGAATTTATTTTGAAAGTGTTTCAAAAGATTCAATTTTGATTGATTTCGGTATTGAAAATTGTTTTCAAAAGTATTGTTCTTCATGGATTTTGGAATTCTCTCAAGAACAAACAAATTAGGTTTTAGAAGTATCTAAAAGATGGATTTTCAGATTGGGAAGCAAAAGAAAAAAAACATGGAAGTTTCTAAAAGTGAGTCGCATAGGGGCTACTGGTCGGACGCGTCCTCGAGACGCGCCTCGATCTGCTGATTGAGACTGACTCGGATTGCATATCCAAGTCGGTCGCATCTGCGACTGCTAAGGGCGCGTCTAGGACGCGTTCCAAACATCGGAGAGTGTCTTGGTCTAGGACCGAGACACATGCAACCTCACCAGACGCGCAAGAAGACGCGTCTGGGAGCTCGGACTTGATCCGAGACGTGAGGAAGCTTCCTCCAGGCGGATGACGATGCGTCTGGGGAGCTCGTGGCATCTCGGACTAGGTCCGAGACATACCCTATGGCCCGGCCTTAGGCCAGACGTGTCTAGGACGCGTTTGGGCCTAGGCTGACGTCCTGGCCTAGGGCGAGAACATGTCCTATGCCTGGGCCGAGAGCAAGGATGCGTCCGGCCCGGGCCAAGACGCACCTAGGCACGACCCTAGCACCTGGCCTTGGGCCGAATGGTCCATGGGTCGGACCTATGCACATCCTAGGGCTCTTTGGCCCGGACCACCTTGTTGAGTCTTGACCTTAGGGTCTTGGGCCTTGACCAAGGATTGCCCCAAGCCTTTTCGAGTTTGACCTAGGTTCACGGGCTGAAATTTTACGGGTCTTGACCCGAGTGGGAGATTTTCCAACGAAAGTCAAAATTTTCTCCCGATTCCACCCAAATTTTACCAAAATAGTTTCGGGCCCACCCAATGCCCAAAACGGTTTTTTTTTAAATTGATTTTGGAAATCATTAAGAATCAAACCAATTTTCCCCGAAATTGACTCGAGTTTTTAAAAATCCAAAACGGAGTTTTTCTTAAAATTGATTTTAGAAATCATAAAAGATAAAACCGGAACGCACCATTAGTCGAATTCCTCGAATTTAGACTTAAGGTCCGTAATGTGACATGGGGTGTCAACAAAAGTATCTCCCGAATTATCATGCATACATAATTCTTAGCCTTTAAATATTATATGAATGCATGTGATGTGAATGCAGGAAACTAGTATGGCCATAGAAACCGTTTCTTTTATTCTTGTTTTAAGCACGGATGGGTGCAAATTTGTAATTAATTTTAATTTCAAGTTTTTATATGATCTAAGAATCGTTAGAGTCTTGTAATTAGAGTTTAGGGTCTATGAGTCAATTGAAAGGCTCGAGGATGAGATCCAAAGGCGAGTGAGAGAAATCAATGGAGGTTCAAAGATGGCAATCTAAGGCGAACCCAAGATGAAACAAGAAGAAACTAAAGGAGATTAGATCTTCTAGGTTAGGGGCCATACTAGGATCCATGTCTGCTTGATTTACTTTCTCGCGCCCACGTACTTACTTATTTACGCTTTATGTCGTGGATGTTAGTTAGGCTAAGTAGTTCATTATAACATATGTCAGATTAGCGTAAAAGTCCCTAAAAGTAATTTTGAGTAAAATGCCTACCCAGGCTAAGACACCCTTTGAGCCCTCAATCGTAGAAGGTGGGTCGGCCTTCGCAGAGTACCTCCTCTATCTTGGGACAATGCGGGTAGACTCATGTCAAGGGTCTTTACGTCTAAATGGTTTTACTCAACAAATCAGCAAAAGAGTTTTGGGTACTCGGGGCAAAATGATAGATTAGTCATTCATCAATCTATCAACCAAGAGTCATAAGGGTATGCTCCGTGAAGTAGTTCGCTCACCTGTAAGGACGGAGTAGAGGGCAGGGCCCTAGTCCGCTTTACTCCAAAGAACTAGGATCTTGGAATCACGTTATTCAATGAGGGACGGTTTTGTATTGAATAATGTGGGAAAACTGAATTTTTCCAAAAACGATAACGAGGTTTTAAAAACTTTGCAAATTCTTTCATGTAGCTTTAAGATGACACAAGGAAACGGGTTCAACATTGAACAGGGCTGTGTTTGGGGGAGTGCGGGCAGGCGCCCGCACTGGGCCCCCAAAACACAAGGGGCCTACTTTTCATAATGTCCTAACCATTATATATAGCAGATACCTAGTTTATTACAAACCAAGCCAGTAGCTTAATTGGTAAGCAGGCGGGAATGCCTTGTGGCTGACGCGGGTTCGACTCCTCCAGCCTGTATGGTAATTAAATTTTATCTCTTTTGCAAATGTGATTAACACTAAAACCCAACAACATAGAACTTAAAGTCGGACAAACTTACTTGTATTTACACCTTCAATGACCCAAATTCAATAACTATGAATTTTATCTCTTTTGCAAATGTGATCTCTTAGGTTTTGGAGTTTATCCTAACACTTTCAACTACTTAGGCAACTAAGTGTTGACATTATTTTCCGAATTTGGAATTTCTGTTGGTTTTGTCTCCTCTATGAGCTTATTAGTATAACTGTTAAACCAATATTTATTTTTAGTCCGTTACACTTTTTCTTAAACATTTTGTTGTTTAAAGTCTTTGTTCCGCCCCTCGTCTGTTTGATAAATGACAAACTACATATTTAATATGATATTACATTCAGATCTACACGTTCTATTAGAGTTTAAGATAGAATTAATAAATCTTTTTGCTTACCGGTGATTGTGAATTCTTAGACTAGATTTCCAATAAAAATATTTTTTAGAGTGATATTTATTCTTATGACTACTTTTTGCAAAATATTATTGGGTTCATTTATGGTTTCATCTACCGATCATAAATTAGCTTACATTTTGTTCTTTTTTTATAATCTTTATGGCACGAAGGGCCCACATTCAAATTTCGCACAGGGCCTCTGAATTCTCAGGCACGGCTCTGACATTGAATCACACCTAAGGGAGGTGCTGAATAACTCTGTCCATGAAGGAAGGAATCAAGAGATACTTCATCGATTGGATGACGAGTTTGGAAACGAGCTAGATGTCTCAGACTATCCAAATTCGAAATTGGATGTTATTTCGACTACTGAGGAAGAAGAACATCAAAAGGATAATCGAAAGAGGGCAAAACCGGAACCAATGACATCTTGGATGTTATCATCCATGGAGGCTACTCTTGATGAGATACCTCATAACATAGAAGGACCCACCATCAGTCGAAAAACTAAGGAGTCGCTCCGAAGAAAGTCGAGATTTGAGAGGTTTGATACCACCAAGAAGTTATTGAGGCTGCGCCTCGAGGAAGGAAAACCAGTAGGCCCTCATGTTCGGCAAATGATTGAACTCTTTGCGAAACTAGAAGAGTTAAGTTCTCCGATTAGCCAAGAGGCGGCTAACGATATAATCCTTTGTTCACTTCATAGAGGGTTCAATCTATTTATGAACTACGGTATGAATGGATGGAGCAAGCCCTTGGAGGAGTTTGACGCAATGCTTCAGGCAGCATAACGATTCATAGCAGAAGTGGAGCCAGAGAAGGAGATTCTTGTGGCTCAAGGGAACAAGAGGCAGAAAAAGAAACCTGCGTCGAGAGGAAAATCAAACAGATTGCTAAACCTAAAGATAAAGGTTGTCCTTCTACCGCTAGATGTTTCTACTGCGATGGCAAAGGTCATTGGAAAAGAAACTACCCTAGGTTCTTAGAGGACACGAAGAATGGAATAGTAGCTTCCACTTCAAGTATTGGCAGTTAATTTATCAAATACTGTAAAAATTCCCAATATGGTATGAGATACCTAAATGCCTATCATTGTGAATGTACAGAAGCAGCTGGGAACTGAGAATTTGGCTAAAGGAGACAAGATCCAAGAGGGAGCAGAAGTCAGGACTGCTAAGGATACTGAAAGGAATCGGAGTCTTCTTTAGCCACTAATCTAGATCAAGTGTTTTTCTAGTTTTAACATCATCTTTGTACTAAGTATTATTGAGAATCAATAAAGAAGTTTATTTCTATATTGAGATGTTATAAAGTGTTAAATTAACAAATTATACAGAAAGATTCTAAACTTGGTTAAACCTATAAAAGAGACATGAGACTCTCATAACGGGTTCATCCCAATGACAAAGGGATGAGGACAAGATATCCAATATAACCAAGAATGCATAAGGAAACATTGAACCGACAGACAAGAAACAAGGTCTTAAGTCAAAAACAAAGCTTGATCGTCGGTGTACTTCTAACCTATCCAATTTGGAGTGTCCAAAAGGATAAAATTGAATAACACGAATCAAACCCTGCCCTCCAAAATCCACTAAGTCTAGACACAGCTTCCCACATATTACCAAAATCCGTCTAAAGAGCTAAGCTTGTGTAAAAACGTTTTACAATGATATAAAAATTAGCTAAAAGTCTGACGCAATTTCTTTAGAAGAAATTTGAGCTTTTTCCACAACCGATTAGAGAACAAAGTATTTGTTGCTCATGATGGTATTCTTGTAGTAGTTAGTGTAACGAGGTACTAATTATTACAAGAATAAGTGGGAGAAAAGTACAAGTCAATTAAATTCGACCATGAGAAAAGTCATGAGGAGTCATGAGGAACAATCATGCAAATTGTACAGGCCGAATAAGTTCGACCAAGAGCAACAAAACTGTTAAAAGGCAGTAAACCGCGGTTCTTCACGAAAGGAAACAAAAGGTAAAGATGGAATCTATATACCTACCCGCACATAGCGAATGTGATTCGCATGAGAACTCTCAAGTAGTTGAAAGTTGCTCAAAACGAGAATATCTCAAGTAGTTGAGAGTATTCTAAATTGTTGCTCAAAAGCCCTTAAGGTCAAGAGTTCATCTCACAAACTCAGAAGATTAAGTTCTTTCTGAAGAGATAAACGACCCGCGCAGAGACGGAAACTGACTCAAAATTTTGATATCAAGCCGAAATAACATGGAATCCATATCTCATCAAGCCATGAAGCTTGATAATTTAGTCAACGGAAGACTTAAATTAGTTTTCCAAGAAGAAAGCTGAGAATGATGGAAACTTCCGAGTTTCCCAAAACTAGACAAGACGAATGAGATTCTTCTAGTCCAGTTATGTCCATACGCATGCTGCGGGAATCCATCAACGGATTGAAGCAGACAAGAGTTGGAATCTTCGATTCATAGAGGTAATCAAAGTAGTTTGATTCCTGAGGAATGAAGAAAATCTTGAATCACGAGTTTTCAAGAACGCAAGTGTGAGTAACAAATTTTCCAGTTCCGTATGCAGAGTACATACAAGAGATTGAGAGCAACATAGAAATGTTGTTGAAATAGTTAGGAATTTACTCAATAAAGGACCACCACAAATGGATAAAATGCATTTTTTGGGCATCAAAGATCTACAAGCATACATCGAAAAGATGATAGGATTAAAGAACTAAGTACGCTGAGGTTCTGGGAATCCAAATTCAAAAAATCTAAGACTCGAAAAGTCTATAAGAATTTCGACCCAAAAACTCATGGCAGAGAGCGTTGCAAGACTCAGAGTCTAGAAGACATTGATGAGCAAGCACGCATGAGAAAGATATTTATGCACAAAACATAAAGTCGATCATGTGAGACATGATTAGCATTTAGACATCCAGAACACCGATGTCAACATCCAAATTCGGATTGGAGAATCCAAAACACTACTTAAGAGCATCCTAGAAGGTTTTAGGATGAAGTAGTACAAAAGTTGAACAAGTCATCGTAGCAAACTTCCAGACATGGAAGGAAAGTAGGCTGAAAATGTTTCGGGCCGGGAACTGTTGCAAATTCTACAAAAAAAAATCAAAGCCTTAATACTAGTAAAGAGTTATTAGAAATTATCAAGGTTGAAGGAAACGATCTTCAAATTAATTGATAATTAGCAAAGTTTAAACGGACTACATCCATAGTCAAAACTAAACTATCACCTAAGACAAAGTATGAGAGTCATACACAAGTCTAAGGCGTAAGGTATATTTTGAATAAACCTTGACAAGTAAATTGAGTGGGTAAAAGGAGTTTTACGGAAGAGGCTCAAATTTACAAATTCTCATTATCGGAAATAAGTTAGTTATTTCACCGTCGTCTAAACATGGTTTAGTATTTAAATGACAGTCCACAGATAATAATACATTCCAAATAGGTTTGCCAGATACGTGGTTTGATGAATGAAACCCTAGTGAACTTAGAATGATTATTATCATCTCCTTAGTCCAGGTTGTTGCATGGACAACAACGACTAAGGAAGACTAGCACGTGAGGTCGATGAGATGGCGCAGTTTTATGGGCTATAGGAATAGGAATATTCGGCTCGACTACGTGGGTGTGTAATAGGGATTATACACTGGATAACCCTCAAATGAGAAGTGCATCACTAGTGATGAGCGTCAAACGCTTCTCATAAGATAAAATTGGAGAGATTCCTCAAAACATGAGTGTTCCACTCATCTTATGTAAGGAATGTCAGACTTTGGTTCTGTTAAACGTCGCGTCGTAAAAGGAGGTTATAAAGACGGATATTGGGAAGGACATGGTAGACATGTAGTTGAGTGGGAGTGCAAGAATGGATTGTGTCATCCTAATTACATTAGGTAAAAGTGTCTCAAGACCGCTTGATGAGTAGCAACTGAAAATGCGTGGCCGCGCTCAAACGGATTAAAAGTTAATCGTTTTTCTTTGACAGTTGTGTTCGGTATCAAGAAAGTTTGTATGACGTGACGTATCAGATGAGATACAAATTCACACGGAGATCGAGCATTGCACTTGTTCTAAGTACAAGTAGGAGTCTGAAGGAGATGTCCTTCGACCAAGAATGCAATGCGAGCAATTTTTTGGATAGGACAATTGATGAAGAAGATCATCAAGATTTAGGAGTCCTAGTGTTTAGCTAGAAACCAACTACGATCGTCAAATTACGAAGTAATTCGCGGCTAACTTCGATCAGATCCTACAATAGGCCTAAAACAAGTTTAAAGATAACACAAAATGCCCAAAAGAGGGGTTTTGGGCCGGAGACAAAAATGAGACCCTTTGGGCTCGGATTGGGCTGAAAATTGGAGGGACGGTTCCCCTAATCGGGAAGGTTAGATATGCTAATTTTGGCCTAGTTTGGACGTCCCCTCATCAAGGAATTGAGAAAATAGAAACTAGTTTCTATTTTCTATTTTCGACTATTTCCTTAATCTTATCCAAAATGGTCTTTTAGGAAACCAAATTTGAGTGGGACTCTTAATAGGGTTCTATACAATGACCCTTAGGACAGTGAATAAGGTGTGAAATTTTTCTAAGAGCTTTCTTACTCTACAACATCAAGTAGAGAAGAGAAAGTGAGCTAATTCTCAAAGCTATCAACTCGTCAATTAAAGAAGAAGTAGTTCTTCTTATTATCAAACCACCATCGGAGTTCTAGATAGCTTACAAGGTGGGAGATTAAGTAGACCATTCAGTGTCTCAAGTAGAGGAACTACAATTGGAGCTCTTGGTCTTCTCAAAGCGATTGAAAATGTTCGAGGGAAAACTAGCGATTAAGGTAATCTCTAACTCTTAGTTAATTATTAGTTTATGCATGATGATCTTGGGACCATACTAATGTTAGACATGAGATGTCTGAGATTCCGCTAACAACATTAGTAGACACCACCAATACTCAACAATTGTTAGGAGAAGAAAGAGGTAAAGATGGAGACTTAATCATTACTGAGAAACTAAAAAGAATATAATCCATATCCTAATCACATATTCTAGTCCCAATCACACATCCAAGTTAGACAATTTTGTATTAGTTGTGTCCTATTGATGTGTTTTGTATAATAGATTGTTTCAGTATTAATCATGTCATTGTTTTAATGGAAGTCCTAACTTTTACATGTATAGGTAGGGAGTGATGAAGTAAAGTAGATATCATAGGAGAATCAACAAGGAAATGATAACCAAAGCTATCATAATCCAATTCAAAGTAAGTGTGATAAATTCTTGAGATACATTTGAGTTCATTTGGATTCTAGGGTTTCAATAGCTAGAAACGGTTTCACATACTTTATGCAACGATAGTATAATGTTTAGGTCAGTAGCAGCATGGCAGAGCCAAGGGTCGGGTTAAATTTATATCAACGGTTCACAAAAAAATTTCAATTTCTACACAAAACCTATCGAATTTAACAGCTATATACTTCAAAAATATCATAAAAATAATGATTTATATAAATGATCATAATCATAGTGCTAGCTCGCGTTTATATTGGATCTATCCCTATCTCTTGTATAATAAAGGCATTACTTGTCTTTGATACTAATATGAACCTTACAACATTACGAGTTGGGAGACGGAGTTGAAAGCAAGACCTAATGATAAGATTCTCAACGTTTTACCGAGTGAGCTGCCAACTAATCTCAGTCAAAGTACTCAACGTAAAGTAGAAGTTATATGTGGGAAAACCCGGGATGCAGCCCGGCCAAGCCCACATGTAGCTCCGCCCTAAGTAGCAGGACTTGAAGGTCTCAAAAGCTCTTCGAGCGTTCTAAGAACTTGTAAGTGGCCTTGAGACAACTCCGAAAAGATATATAAATAGTCACTTGAGGTTCAGATGGGGAAGTTAAGGTCGTTAGAGTGCGCAACACACCGTTTGATATTTATCCTTCATTGTGATTCTTAGTAACACACTGTTAGATATTGATATCCTAGATATGTTTTTTTGATCAATACGTATGGCAAATAAATTTTGGTTATTAAGTTTTGACCATATGATTCCAATATGTAGTTTCTTTACCCGAATAGGGTGGAGCACTTTTATTATACAACTTTTATCGCTAATAATAAAAGAAAAAGATTTATATGAGATCTTTTTTTATACAACTTTTATTTTACGAAGTAATTACTTTTTTGTTTATAAAATATTTAATTATTTAGTTTATAAAATATTCTAGTTGATAAAGTTTTTTTTAATGATACTCATTTTATAAAACCTTTATTTTATGAAATCCTTATCTTATACAAACTTATTTTATAATTTTTTTAAATAGTCTTTAATATATAGAATATCTTTTACAAAAAATTTATTTTGTTTATAATATTCTATTTTATATAATTTTATCTTGAATTAGGAGGTTATTTAAGATAAAAAGAGGTTAGAGACCATTAGGTGAATGTATTATTCCTCTCTCGAATATGTTAAAATTTTATAACAGAGTTTATGATAAATAATAAATAATTCAGATATTTAGAATATATCTTTCATAACTATGATAACTTTCGACTAGATCCAACCATACAAATTCGACTAGATCAAATTAAAAAAAGTTCAACTCTCATTTGTATCACCACGAGATGACAAAATATATCATTACACAGTTTTTTTTGTTGAACTATACAGCATTACACAGTTAATGAAATGAAATTGTGTGAGGGGGCTATTAAGACTAGTCTAGTGGTTGTTGGTTCAATCGTTAGTTGTAATGGTTTTGGAAAGTACTGGCCCAACTCATATATAATGATTTGAAAATTACAAAAGATAGCAATTATAAAATATATGAAATGAAACGAATGTTATCTCCTTTAAAATGAAATAAAGTGTTATCTGTTTTGAAAAAAATTCCCAAGACACTACAATAACATCAACAACATCAACAACATAACTTTGTATCATTAATGTTGAAAAAATAACTTAGAAAATAATTTTTTTATTTATTTTATAAAATCTTATTATATAAAATCTTTTAGCTGATAAAGTTTTTTTTAATAATCTTCATTTTATAAACTTTTATGATATATAATCTTTCTCTTATAAAATCTCTTTTTATAGTCTTTACTGTAAAAAAACATTTTTATAACACTTTTATTTAATAAAGTAATATTTTTTATAAACGAATTGTTTATTTTATAAATATCTTATTTATGAAGCTTTTATTTTATATAATTTTTATCTTGAACTAGGAGGCCGAAATAACCATTTTTTATGCTAAAAGGAAAAAAAAATTATAAATATTTGTTTTATAAAACTTTAATTTTACGAAGTAGTTACTTTTTAAATAAAATCTTTACATTATATAAAATATTTTACCTGATAAAGTTATTTTTAAATAATCTTCATTTTATAACACTTTTATTTTATATAATCTCATAAAAACTTATTTTATAAATTGATGTAGGGGTTATTTAGGAAATAACCGTAATAAAAGGAGGTCTATGAAGATCTTCCTAAAAAGTATAATGTTAAATAGTTTTGGCCTCATATTAATGCCACGAGCTATCCTCGTAATACCACACCCTCTATAATCATTAAGGAATGGATTCCTCCAACTCAAAACACTATCATATGTAACTTTAATGTATTAAGTTAACAGAAGATGCGGCAATATGAATTGTTTACCATGATTCTATGTCTCATTGTATTGCAGGGAAATTAGCAATCAGCAGGTGCCAATCAGTAGAAGAAGGGGAAGCTTTGGCGGCTCTCAATGCTCTAACTTTTGCCCAAAGCTTAAATTTTGTTAATATTATACTAGAAGAAGACTGCATCAACATAGTTCGGGCTATCAATGGAGAATCAAAAGCAGTTTAATGGACGTGTCGAAGAACTATTGAATCTATTAGAAAACTGTTAGAACTAAAAGTCGCGGAAGCTATCGAACCTATCATAGAAATTGATCCGATTATGAAGATTTATCGAAAAGCTAAGGCAAAATCAAATATGCGAACAGAATTTAACGAGGTTCGGCTTTAAAGCCTACGTCCTCGGGCGAACAAGAAATCTTTATTGAAGGATAGATGAAGACTACTCACACAACCCGCAAGTTCGTCCCAAGATGGTACCGTATAGAAATTAACCTCTATACTAAATCTTCGACGACCGAGAAATTTAACACCGCTCAAAAACTATGAATAAATTTTCTCTCTTACTTGCTCACACTCTCTAACTCTCTATTGAGTAGTTGTTGTGTTGTTGTTGGTGTTTAGAATCACTCTAAGACCCCCTATTTATAATTATATAAGCCGGTGGGATTGTCAATTCACCACTCCAAATTGAACAAAAAATTAGAAGCCAATTGAAAACCGCCTATGCTAATTAAACCGCCTATTCTTTAGATTTCCAAACCGCCTCATTGGAGATTTCCAAACCGCCTCATTGTTTCCAAACCGCCTCTGTGTCTCTCACAATTCTCCACCTCGTACACAATTTGATATACTTCAAATTTTGGACGAACACCAGGATACTCCTTGTAAGATATGTCTGCTTCTTGTAACTTCATCCGACTGCGCCATATGACCATGGCTGCCTACGTACCCTTTTACAGGATCAAGCCTACCGTAGTTCTACCAACCCTTCACATAAAGATTACCTTGTCGCCATTACGCCCTTTCGGGCAACTTAACACGAGCCGATTTGTAGCAATTTCAGGCAATGCTGAAACTTGCTACACGTCACCACTTTAGTCAACATGTCCGCGGGATTCTCATCTGTGTGTACCTTCATAAGAGAAACATCACCTTCCTCTATGACATCTCGTACAAAGTGATACCTGACATCAATATGCTTAGTACGAGCATGATGAACCTGATTCTTCGCCAAGTGGATCGCACTTTGACTATCACACCATACATCTACGCACTCCTGCTTAACCCCTAGATCATCCAGAAGACCCCACAACCACAATGCTTCCTTCACACCCTCGGCCATAGCCATATACTCGGCCTCCGTAGTAGATAACGCAACTGTAGATTGTAACATCGATCGCCAACTAACTAGAGCACCATGTACCTTAAATACATAACCAGTAGTAGATCGTCTTCTATCTAGATCGCCAGCATAATCCGAGTCAACATAACCGCTTACCTGACATGTGTCTCCACCAAAGCACAAACCCGTATCAACGGTACCTTTCAAGTACCTCAAGACCCACTTCACAGCTTCCCAATGTGTCTTCCCCGGGTTTGCCATAAACCTACTAACCACACTGACCGCTTGTGAAATATCCGGACGAGTACACACCATAGCGTACATCAAACTGCCAACTGCACTAGCATACGGTACACGATCCATATGATCCTTCTCCACCGTAGTAGTGGGAGATTGTTTTCCCGAGAGCCTGAAGTGTGGTGCCAAAGGTGTTGACACCGCCTTCGCATTCTGCATCCCGAATCGAGAAACTACTCGTTCGATGTAACCTTTTTGACTCTAGTACAATTTCTTTCTTGACCGCTCTCTCTTAATCTCCATTCCCAGTATCTTCTTTGCAGCGCCCATGTCTTTCATCTCAAACTCTTGACTGAGTTGAGATTTCAACTTATCTATCTCCACCATGCTTCGGGAAGCAATAAGCATGTCATCCACATACAAAAGGAGATAAATAAAGGCACCTTCGCGAAGCTTCTTGATGTATACACAACAATCATAGTCACTTCTGCGAAAACCATGCTTTAGCATGAAAAAATCAAATCGTTTGTACCATTGGCGAGGGGATTGTTTCAATCCATAAAGAAACTTCCTCAAACGACATACTTGATTTTCTTTACCCTCAACCTTGTATCCCTCAGGTTGAGCCATATAAATTTCTTCTTCCAAATCACCGTGCAAGAAGGCGGTTTTAACATCGAGTTGTTCCAGCTCAAGATCACTGTGAGCAACAATACTCAATAGCACCCGAATAGAAGTATGTTTCACGACCGGTGAGAAAATCTCATTGTAGTCGACCCCTTCTTTCTGTGCATAACCCTTGGCCACTAGTCTTGCCTTATATCTTGTACCCTTGATTTCGGAAGAATCCTCTTTCTTCTTGTACACCCATTTACAACCAATAACAGACTTACCTTCGGGCAATGGGACAACCTCCCATGTCTGGTTCTTGTGAAGAGACTCCATCTCTTCTTGCATAGCAACCAACCAACTCTCTCTTTCCTCCGCGGTAATAGCTTGTTTGAAGGTGACCGGCTCGTCGTCTTCCACCGAGAGTGCATATTCAACCACATTTGCCTGCCCGTAATGCCTAAGAGGTTTGTCTGACCCTAACCTCTGTACCGGCTTATATAACCGTTTCGGCCTAGTGTGTACCGAAACATCCTGCTGTTGTTGTTGTAAAACTTGTGTACCTTCCCCTTGAACCTCCTCATGATCGGGTTCATCAATTTCCTCATCCTCAGTTTTATCCTGATGCTCCACCTGATCATGATTCCTAGAAACCCGTTGGTGTTCGGCTTCTACTTCCACTACTTGAGCTTTAGTAGACCCAACATCACCACAACTAGGCACCGTAGCTTTCGCCATAGCTACAATAGATGACTCATCAAACACCACATCTCTGCTGATTACAAACTTCTTGTCTTCCGTACACCATAGCCGATAACCCTTGACTCCTGTAGCATATCCTAAGAAAATTGCCTTTTTTGCTCTATTGTCAAGTTTGTTACCTTTAACATGGTAATAGGCCGTACAACCGAAAACCTTAAGTCTCCCGTAATCTGCATGTTCACCTGACCACACCTCGTAAGGTATGCCGCCATCTAAAGAAGAATGTGGAGACCTGTTACAATATAACAAGCTGTAGCAACAGATTCTGCCCACCATTCTACGCCTAATCCCGAATTGGAGCGCATACATCTAGCCTTCTCAAGTAGTGTACGGTTCAATCTCTCTGCGACTCCATTCTGTTGAGGTGTGTTTACTACTGTCCAGTGCCTCACAATGCCTTCCTGGTTACAAAACTCCTTGAATGCCCCATCCGTGTACTCGGTCCCATTATCCGATCTTAACGTCTTCAGCTTTCGACCAGTTTTGTTCTCAACCATTGCTTTCCACACCAGGAACCTGTTGAATACCTCATTCTTATGCTTCAGAAAATAAAGCCAGACAAATCTCGAATGATCATCAACGAATGTAACAAAATACCTGGAACCACCCTTGGAAGGTAACTTTGCCGGTCCCCAGACATCGGTATGTACGTAGTCTAATACCTCTTTGCTCCTGTGCTTGCTTGTAGAGAACGTCACCCTGTGTGCCTTCCCGAACACACAATGCTCACAAAACTCCATGCAAGGCTTCTTCATGTCCTTCAACAAGCCTTTCCCGCGCATCAAAGATAGACCCTTTTCTGACATATGCCCAAGGCGCATATGCCAAAGCCTCGTACTAGCCGTTGGATCCCTTCCACTGATTCCTACTGCTACATCTCCCGTAATTGTTGTCCCCAAAAGTTTGTATAAATTACCGTAACGAGTACCTCTCATTACCACCAAAGAACCCTTAACGACTTTTATGGAGCCATTCTCTATAATTATCTTACAGCAGTTCCGCTCCAACACACCAAGGGAAATTAGATTTTTCCGCAAATCGGGTATGTGTCTTACGTCCGTCAATGTTCTCACCACTCCATCGTGCATCTTGATTCGTATTGTTCCGAGTCCCACAGTTTTACATATACTATCATCACCCAGTATAACTGTACCACCATCTATACTCCTATAGGTAGTAAACAACTCCCTATTTGGACACATATGGTGTGACGCCCCTGAATCAAGCATCCACTTATCGAAGATTTTCTCAGACACCTCTGTCACCGAGAAACATTCATCCGCCTCTTCTGACACATATCCCGCCTCTTGCATCTCTTGTTTCTCCTTGTAGCCTTCGTTCTTTTGCTTCAACTTTCTCTTTGGACAAGCCGCTTTAAAGTGGCCAAGCTCACCACAACTAAAGCACGTTTTCTTGAAAGAGCCTCTAGATTTGGATCTAGATTTCCCGCCCTTTCCCTTTCCCCTTTCATTACTCCTCCCCCTCGTTACAAACAACCCTTGTGCATGTTCTTTGTCTACTCCACCCGACGCCATACTGCTAGTAGCAACCTTACGAAGGTCATCCGCTAATAGCGAATTTCTCGTCTCTTCCATGCTTAGACTATCACCAACAAGCATCAAAGTTTGAACAAGGTTCTCATAGGATTTAGGCAATGAAAGTAACAATATGAGGGCTTGGTCCTCATCCTCAACCTTAACATCAATATCCTTCAAATCTGAGATAATCCTGTCAAACCTATTCACATATTCCTGAATAGAAGAACCCTCTTCCATTCTACATGTGAATAATTTGGATTTTAAGTAGACCCGATTCGTTAAAGTTTTCGTCATGAAACTGCTTTCTAGCTTTAACCACACACCCGCCGCCGTTGTTTCTCCGTCTACTAGGAACGCCACGTCCCTCTCAAGACACAACATAATGGTAGCCCGGGCTTCGAGATCTAACTCCTCCCAATCCTCATCTGACGTATCTCCTGGTTTCTTTCCCGTCAACGTCTTATGTAATTTCTGCGAGATTAACAGATTCTTCATCTGCAACCGCCAATAAGAAAAATCGTTTTTCCCATTGAACTTCTCTATCTCATATTTCCCTGATTTGACCGTACCACTTCTCGATCCCATCTTTTCTTCGTTCAATCTCAACAAGGCTCTGGTACCAATTGTAATAACTGAAAGTCGCGGAAGCTATCGAACCTATCCTAGAAATTGATCCGACTATGAAGATTATTCGAAAAGCTAAGCCAAAATCAAATATGCGAACAGAATTTAACGAGGTTCGGCTTTAAAGCCTACGTCCTCGGGCGAACAAGAAATCTTTATTGAAGGATAGATGAAAACGACTAACACAACCCGCAAGTTCGTCCCAAGATGGTACCGTATAGAATTAACCTTCTATACTAAATCTTCGACGACCGAGAAATTAAACACCGCTAAAAAACTATGAAAAATTTCTCTCTCACTTGCTCTCTCTTTTTAGCTCTCTCTAAAGAAGAGTTGTTGTTGCTTGTGTTGGTGTGTTTGAATAGGCTCTCAACTCCCCTATTTATATTAATATAAGCCGGTGGAGAAATTGGAAACCTTTCAATTTTTGGAAACCTTTCAATTTTGGAAACCAAAAATTGAAGCCAATTGCCAATTTAAACCGCCACAAGCCAGATTCATGAAACCGCCTATGGAACTGCCTATTTTGAAATCCGGGGAATGAAAACCACTTCTCACAATTCTCTACCTCGTACACAATTTGATATACTTCAAATTTTGGACGAACACCAGGATACTCCTTGTAAGATATATCTGCTTCTTGTAACTTCATCCGACTGCGCCATATGACCATGGCTGCCTACGTACCCTTATACAGGATCAAGCCACTTTAGTCACCACTTTCTCTTGTAACTTCATCCGCGGACATGTTGACTAAAGTGGTGACCATGTCTCATTGTATTGCAGGGAAATCAGCAATCAGCAGGTGCCAATCAGTAGAAGAAGGGGAAGCTTTGGCGGCTCTCAATGCT
Source organism: Eschscholzia californica (assembly GCF_041429995.1). Taxonomy (NCBI): domain Eukaryota; kingdom Viridiplantae; phylum Streptophyta; class Magnoliopsida; order Ranunculales; family Papaveraceae; genus Eschscholzia; species Eschscholzia californica. The sequence continues at coordinate 32,578,085 of NW_028238198.1, forward strand.
CTAACTTTTGCCAAAAGCTTAAATTTTGTTAATATTATAATAGAAGAAGACTGCATCAACATAGTTCGGGCTATCAATGGAGAATCAAAAGCAGTTTAATGGACGTGTCGAAGAACTATTGAATCTATTAGAAAACTTTGATCTTCTTTTGTTAACTTTTCTTGTAATCATGTAAATAGACTTGCCAATAGTAAAGCCGATGAGCTTGCGAAGGCATCTAGAATCTCTAAATGTTCTCAAGAATGGCATACTTGTATGAGGCTTTCATGTTGATGGACTGTTTGTACTATTCTTTAAAAAATATAAATAAAATAGTTTTGGCCTCTACATTTTAGTTCCAATAATTTTGGGTTTTTCCTGTATTTATCTCTTTTGGCTTCTACTTTCAATCAATTCATTATTTAGTTTTTTTTTTTTTAAAAAAAATTGATTTTTGACCTTGTTTTATAAGAACTAGGTTTCCACCGCATCCTGTGGACGCGACAGGTCCCTCTTAGCTAACGTCAAAGATGACATTTGAATTAAAATTTCTAATAAAACCATGTAGAGATGGAAAAGCAGGGAACAATCATTACTAAAGTGATGTCGATTTTGGAAAGAAAATAAAGAAGATAAAGGAAGAAAAATATGGAAGGAATATAAACAACTCATAAATAAGTTGGAAATCAGAAAATCGTGGGTAGGGATAGAAATACTTGGGTAATGGTTATTGTATGGAAATCCTAGCTGATTTGGTTGATTTGCACTAATACCCTTCTATTTTGATTTAATTTACATGAAGGAGATTTTATATCGGCCATCGGACGTGATCTCTGTCAATCTCCCAATAAAACCATGTAGAGATGGAAAAGCAGGGAACAATCATTACTAAAGTGATGTCGATTTTGGAAAGAAAATAAAGAAGATAAAGGAAGAAAGAGTTGTTTTTGAGTTTTAGGAAACTCCCAAAAACAAAAATTTGGAATTTAGAAGTATTCTAAAAGAATTGTTTTTGAGTTTTAAGAAACTCCCAAAAACAAAGTTTGGAAATTTTAAAAATTTCTAAAAGTTTTGGAAAATTTTGGAAGTGTTCTAAAAGGATTTCAAAATTTAGAAAGAGTTTAAAATTTGGAAGTTAGCAAATAGAGATTTGCAAAAAACAAAAAAGGAAAATGGAAACTAGGGTTTTGGAAACCCTAGTGTCCGGCCAGGAAGCTTCCTGGCCGGACAGAAGCTGCTGGTCGCGTCCAGAGCAGCTGCTGAGACGCGTCCAGGAGACGCGTCCAGCAACTGCGACCAGAATGCTACTGGACGCGTCTTAGAGACGCGTCCAGAGCAGCTGGGACGCGTCTTGGAGAAGCGTCCAGGTCGAGTCTAGGACTCGACCACCAGTTGTGATGGAAGCATCTGGACGCGTCTTGGAGACGCGTCCAGAGCAGCTAGGACGCGACCAGAAGCTGCACTGGTAGCTTCCTGGACGCGTCCTAGACGCGTCCAGAGCTCTCGACCAGACGCGTCTTGGAGATGCGTCTGGGAGGTTCTGGGTGTCTCGGACTAGGTCTGAGACACCTAGTGTTGGTCCGGTCCGGCACCAGACGCGTCTGGTACATGGACTAGCGTCCTGGCTCCGGCCAGGACGAGACCAGGCCTTGATAGGCCTCGACCAGGACATGCCGGCCCTATGGGCCGTGCTATGTCCGGACCTTGTCCGAGTCCTTTTGTGGGCTTGGGCCGGGACTTGTCTAGGACTTGTCCCGGGCTTTTTCGAGGCTTTTCGGACCACGAATAGGGACCATCATTCGAGTGGGAGTTTTTGCCAAATTTTCTTCCGATTCCAACCAAATAATTCCAAAATAAATCTGGGCCATCCAGAAGGCCAAAAACGGATTTCTCTTTATATTGATTTATGAAATCATTACGAATCGAACCAATATTTTTCCGAAATAGACCCGGGCTTTCAAAACCCAAAAATGGAGTTTTTCTTGAAGTTGATTTTAGATATCATAAAAGATAAAACTGGAACGCACCGTTAGTCGAATTCTTCGACTTTAGACGTAGGTTCGTAATGTGTGATGTCGACAAAGTGTCTCACAAGATAATCATGCATATATAATTCTTAGCCTTAATATATTATATGAATGCATGTGAAGTGAATGCGGGAAACTAGTATGGCCATAGATTTATTTCTATATTCTTGTTTTAAGCACGGATGGGTGCATATTTGTAACTAATTTTAATTTCAAGTTTATATGATCTGCGAATCGTTAAAATCTTGTAATTAGAGTTTAGGGTCTATGAGTCCATTGAAGAAACTCAAGAAAGGAATCCAAAGGCGAGTGGGAGGAATCAATGGAGGTTCAAAGATGGAGATCTAGACGAACCAAAAGGCGAAACAAGAAGCAAACCAAAGGAGATTAGATCTTCTAGGTTAGGGGCCATACTAGGATCCATGTCTGCTTGATTTATTTTCTCGCGCGCATTTACTTACTTATTTACGCTTTATGTCGTGGATGTTAGTTAGGATAAATAGTTCACTATAACAAACGCCAGACTAGCGTAAAAGTCCCCAAAACGTAATCTTGAGTAATCGCCTGTCCAGATTAAGACACTCGTTGCGCCCTTGTTCGAGGAAGGTGGGTCGGCCTTCGCAGAGTACCTCCTCTAGCTTGGGACAATGCGGGTAGGTCAATAGAAGAGGCCTACACGTCTAAATGGTTCTACTCAACGAGATCAGCAAGAGAGTCTTGGATACTCGAGGCAAAAGGATAGATTAGTCATTCATTAATGAAATCTATCAACCAAGAGTCATAAGGTATGATCAGTGAAGTAGTTCACTCACCCGGAACGACGGAGTCAAAGGGTAGAGCCTTCGTCCGCTTTACTCCGAAGAACTGAGATCTTGGAATCACTTATTCAATCAGGGACGATTTTAATTGAATAATGTGGGAAAACTAAGTTTTTCAAAAACGATAACGAGTTTTAAAACTTTGTCATTTCTTTATGTAGAATTAAGATGACACATGAAAACGGTTTCAACTTTAAAATCACACCTAAGGGAGGTGTTGCTCCACTTCCTAGAATGGAAGAATGAATCCGAGAATAGTTCTCAGATTCAAAAGGAAAGCTTACTAGAATACCCAATCCCAATGTTGACTCATACCGAAGAAGGTCAAAAGCCATTTGCAAGCAATCTTATAACATTCTCTTTGGAAGAGTAATGGATGCTAGCATAACCATTAAGACAAACTGAGGAAGAATTTCCCACAGAAGTCATAAATGGAGAGGTACGAGACCTCCAAGGCAATCTGAAAGTCATCCTAACGAAAGACAACATAATACATCTATCACCCAATTCAATATCGATTGAACAAAGATAGATAAAACCTTAGATGAGTCACTCAGGTTGTTACGAACAAACTGAGCAGAACATACGGGAATATCCAATCTAAGAAAGGTTCTTGAGATTTGGTACAAAAATCTAAGAAAGAGCTCTTAAGATTCAAAAGGGCAAAGGGTCAGTCAAGTGAGACAAACATTTGATCGAAGAAAAGGCAAACAGTTACCGAGTACATGATCAAGAGTATTTCTCATTACTGTGAATGTTTCCAAACAATGGTTAGACCATTCAAGAGGAAACTACCCTTAGCACCTGGAGGACATAAGGAATGGAATTACGAGTTCCGATTCCAACATCCTTGTTAACAAAGTTAAAAACAAGTATCGTAAAATTTCTTCATCAGGTATTTTATATCGGATGTACGGCTCGGTAAAGCTCAAGGAAATCACATACTTGATTAAAAGAAGTAAAGATCCAAGAGGGAGCAGAAGCAGTAATGCTAAGGATGCTGAAAGGGATCAAAGTCTTCTTTTAGACACTGATCTAGCTTAGAACTTAATAGTGATTATTTTGTTCTTCTAGAAATGTCTGATGTTTTAAACCAGTTGTAAAATTAACTGAAGGTTAACATTGATAATGGCTAAAATCAAGAGATTCAAACTCATTAAACTTCAACATTGTCAATTAGGTCTTAAGGACTAAATTGACAAGGTCACCCTTTTCAAAAGACATAGAGACTTATGCAGACCTATAAGTTTACTTGCAGAAGCTAACGAGAGCTACTTCAATATGTACGCTGATAACTTCATGAAGTATGGAAACGTACAAATCATAAAGTATAAGTCCGAATGTTTGAAAGGTTCAAACAAAGTACAAACCGAAGTAAAGAATCATCTTGACAAGAGAGTTTAAGTCATCCGATTAGATTGGAGTGGTAAAAACTTGAGTCAAACATTTGATAACCATCAAAGGAGTTGAGAAGCCGATTCCCAACTCGCTCCATGGAACACATCTGTGGGATGGTGGATTCAGTGGGAGTAATCGAACATTGCTATGCATGATTCGATCAAAGATGGGTTTAAGCCAGTCTTCCGAATATTTTGGGATATAGTCTAGACACGATTGTTTTCACACTTAACCTATTCCGTCTAAAGCTAAAACTTGTAAAAACGTTACAAAACTAGCTAATATCTGACGCAATTTCTTTTTGAAAGAAATTTGGGCTTCTTCCACAACCAATCAAGAGAACAAAGTGTTTGTTGCTCATGATAGTATTCTTCTAGTAATTAGCACACCTAGTAGTCTGGGAGAAAAGTACTAATTATTACAAGAATAAGTGGGAGAAAAGTACAAGTCGATTTAATTCGATCATGAGAAAAATCATGGAGGGTCATGAAGAACAATCATGAAACTTGTACAAGTCGATTTAATTCGATCATGAGAAAAATCATGGAGGGTCATGAGGAACAATCATGAAACTTGTACAAGACGATTAAATTCGACCAAGAGCAACAAACTGCGGCTCCTCGGAAAAGGAAAGGTTAAAGATATGATCTTGTAAACCCACCGCACAAAAGCGAATGTCATTCGCAGGAGAACTCTCAAAGCGAGTGAAAGTGTCTCTAAAGGAATATCTCAAAGTAGTTAAGAAAATTCCAAATTGTTGTTCAAAAGCCCTGAAAGGTCAAAATAAAATCTTAAAGACTCAGAAAATAAAGGTTATTTCTGAAGAGATAAAAGACCTGCGCAGAAACGGAAACTGACTCTAGATTTTGGCTAGAAGCCAAAATCATCGTGGAATCCATATCTCGTCAAGACATGAAGCTTGATAATTTAAGTCAACAGAAGACCTAAATTGGTTTTCCAAAGTAGAAAACTGAGAAGGATGGAAACATTCATGTTTCCCGACACTAGACAAGAAGAATAAGATTCTTCCAATCAAGTTATGTCCATAGGCATGCTTCAGAAATCTATCGACGGATTAAAAGCACGCAAGAGTTAGAATCTTCGATTCAAAAAGGCAATCAAAGAAGTTTGATTCCTGAGGAATGAAGAAAATCTTGAATCACGAGTTTCAAGAAGGTAAGTGGGAGAAACAAACCTTCCGGGTCCGTATGCTGAGTACATACAAAAGATTGAGTACGACATAAGATGTTGTGTGACAGTGAACACACTGACTCGATAAAAGGACCACACACAAGGATGAAATGTCATTTTGGGCATCTGAAGATCTATAAGCATAGATCAAAAGGGTGATAGGATTGGAGAGACTCAGTACGCTGAGGTGCTTGAGATCCGAAACAGAAAATCTAAGACTCGGAAAGTCTAAAAGAATTTCGACTCAAAACTCATGACTAAAAGCGTTGCTAAATCGGAGTTTGAAAAGACGCCGATGTAGCAAACAAGCATGAGAAAGAAATTTATGTTCGAATACATAAAGTCAATCATATTGGATATGATTAGCATTTGAATATCCAAATTCAGATTTGAAAACCGAAACACTACTTAGAAACATCCTAGAAGGCTAAAGGATGAAGTAGTACAAAAGTTGAACATGTCATCGTAGCAAACTTCCAGACATGGAAGGAAAGTAGGCTAAAAGTGTTTTAAGCCGGGAACTGTTGCAAATACTACATAAAGAATTAAAAGCCTTAACTCTAGTAAAAGTTACTAGAAATTATCAAGGTTGAAGATAACGGTCTTCAAATTAATTGATAATTAGCAAAGTTTAAACGGATTACATCCGTAGTCAAACTAAACTGTCACCTAAAACAAAGTATGAGAGTCATACACGAGTCTAAGGCATGAGGTATAATTTTAAACCTCGACAAGTAAAACTGAGTGGGTAAAAAGAGTTTTACGGAAGAGGCTCAGATTTACAACTCTCGTTATCAGAAATAATAGAGTTATTTCACAAGTCGTCTAAATTTGGTTTAGTGTTTAAACGACAGTCCATTGATGATAAAACATTCCGAATAGGTTTGTCAGATACGTGATCTGATGAATGAAACCCTATTAAGTGAACTTGGAATATTTATTATCAAATCCCTGGTCTAGGTCATTGCATGGACAACAATGACTCACGAAGACTAGCACGGGAGTCGATGGGATAGCGCAGTTTCATGGGCTATAGGAATAGTATATTCTATTCGACTACGTGGGTGTGTAAAAGGTTTATACATTGGATAACCCTCAAATGAGAAGTACATCACTCGTGATGAACGTCAATACTTCTCATAAAGACAATTGGAGAGATTCCTCAAAACATGAGTGCTTCACTCATCTAATGAAAGGAATGTCCGACTTTGGTTCCGTCAAACGCCGCGCCGTAAAAGGAGGTTATAAAGACGGATACTGGGAAGGACAGGATAGACATGAAGTTAAGTGGGAGCGCAAGAATGGATTGTGTCATCCTAAATCACATTAGGTACAAAGTGTCTCAAGGCCACTTGATGAGTAGCAACTGAAAATGCGTGGCCACGCTCAAACGGATTAGGAGTTAATCGTTTGTATTTTACAGTTGTACTCGGATATCAAGAAAGTCTGAATGACGTGACGTATCAGATGGGATACTAAATTGACACGGGAATCGAGGCGTTGCACTTGTTCTAAGTCCAAGTGGGAGTCTGAAGGAGATGTCCTTCGACCAAGATGGCAATGCGAGCAATATGTCGGCTAGGACAATTGATGAAGAAGATCATCAAGTCCAATTGATTTAGGGGTCGTAGCGTTTAGCTAGAAACCAACTACGATCGTCGAATTACGAAGTAATTCGCGGCTAACTTCGATCGGATTCTACATCGGGTTACACATAAGAATGGGTATTTAATCAGATGATATGACTAGTGGGAGTGTGATATAACATTGGGAATGTCCCATAAACATATCTCACAGGCCTAAATAGAATTTGGGCAAAAGATAGCAAAAAGGCCCGAAATAAGGGTTTTGGGCCTAGGCTGATTCGGGCACTTTTAGGGCTCGGATTGGGCTGATTTTTGGAGGGACGTTTCCTTATGTTATGAAAATTAAATCTGCCAATTTTGGCTGGGTTTGGACGTCATATCCTTAGGAAATTGAGAAAATATCAACTAGTTGCTATTTTCGACTATTTCCCTAAATCTTATTCTAAAGGGTGTTTTAGGAAACCTAAAAGGAGGTGGATTCTTATTAGGGTTCTATATAAACACTCTTAGGGCATAGAATAAGGTGTGGAATTTCTCTCTAAGCTTTCTTACTCTACCACATCAAGTAGAGAGGAGAAAGTGAGCTAATTCCCAAGCTATCTTCTAGTCAAGCAAGAAGAAGGTCTTCTTATTATCAAACCACCATTGGAGTGCTAGCGAGCTTTCAAGGAGGGAGATTAAATACACTATTCGGTGTCCCAAGTAGAGGAGCTACGTTTGAAGCTCTTGGTCTTCTTTAATCTATACAACTAGTTCGAGGGAAATAGCGATTAAGGTAATCTACTATCTTCTTATTGGTTAATTACTAGTTTTGCATGATGATCTTGGGGATACTAGTGTTAGACATTAGATGTCGTTATCCGCTATAAACACTAGTATAAGGGTATAATTCCCTTCAGGGGGTTGAAGGATTTCAAAGATGGGAGCAACCTCAAGGGTATCACAACGCTCAATGCAAAGTCGTTCCAGAGCAGGTATGTCACCATCCTTCAGACCCGTCCATGTCTGTAAGCAAGGTAAAGGACAAAGTTTTAACATCTTTAATGATGGAAATCTATTTGTAGTGATACTTCTTCGACTACTTAAGCAAAATCGATCGTCGACACATTTTAGTGAATCTATATGAAAGATTTCTAAATAGTTTAGATACGGAAGTTGCCCAAGAGGAGGGAGGAACTCACAGTAACTACAATCCCACAAATATATAATCTCAAGATAGGAGAAAGAGGGATTGCCAACCTCAACATTTGTAACTTTGATAACATGTTACTTCTAGATGCCTTAAATTTATGGGGAGTGTTAAAATGACAAAATCCTTAACTTAATGACTCACTTTCACTAAAAGACTGTTTTTTCAAAGTTTGACTTTAATCTAGATCGTTATTTTACTCGTGTGACTCATCAAGTCAAGTATTTTGTCAAAAATCCTTTGTACACTTAGCATTTTCCTATATTTATATGAGGTTGGAGAGTTTCAAGCATGTCTTCTACGGTTTTGATGTCTTGGAAATCATTCTAGGGTTGTCCTAATGAGCCAAGAGTATCCTTTGCCCAACGAACTAGCTAAACTGTTGTTGAATGTTAATAATATTATTTTTATACTGAAATACCATAAAAAAATCTTAAAAATATAAGGAGACAAGAAACAGAGGACTGCCCATTTGAAAGTAAACAATATTCTTTGGGTTTTAGACTCCAATTTATGACTAACTGGCTGATTTAGCCCAATAAGTGTTTGGACTTCACGTGTCTTCTTCCCCTCTTTGTTATAATGGAGATGGGGAAAGAAGGAAAGATTTATAGAAAAATTGAAGGTCGCTGAAAAATAGTAATCATTGGCGACCTTATTTGGTTAAAGAAAGTGGGGTGGAATATAGAAAAGGGTGAAGTGGAGGTGAGTTGGACAAAAAGGAAAGAAAGAAAATACAATTGTAGAGACGCCATGAGAGTAGAATTAGAAGGTTGGACAAAATTTGGGGCCAAACTGAACTCTCTGACACAATTAAGAGTCAAACAGGAAACCCATACACTAATGGGGCCAAATTAGCTAGTTGGTAACAAATTGTGGGCCAAAATGGAATTACTCCATCCACAAACTACCCAACTGCAAAATACAGGTAAACCATGTAAGAAGTGCCACGTCAGATCAACTAACTTAGCGTCATCTTCATAGTAGACAAACAGACACGCCAGGCATGCCTTGACCCTAGCTAGCTCTCACTTTTTATTTCTTGTTTTTCCCTACTATTATTTATTACTTTTTAAAATTGGGACCCCCAAAGTCTTGTTATTTTAGTATAATCTAAGATCTAGCTGGCATATTTGGCTGCTTCATCCTGATGATGTGAAGTGGAAAGGTAATGTTATATTATTAAAGTTGCATTATTCTAAGCTCTCTATTGCTATATATTTGCCCTTAGATAGACGTCCACACGATTTTATTCTTTTAATTTGATACCTCTTTATTTTGAGATGGCTACAAATGCATCATAGTTAGGTATAATATGTAGAGTGATTACAAGAGACCCTCTGCACAAGAATTCAAATTTTTAACATGTAATTGTACATTCATGTTCAATGTAGTTTTGTACAGGAAATATGAACCAATTGAAAAGTTAAGACTTGAAGTTTATCGTTTAATTCTTTTAATTACGTAAATATGGGATTCTGCATTAGAAATATTTTAAAAAATTATATTTGTAGTTGTATATCATATTCGAGATAGTTCAATATTGAAAACATGATTTAACGAGAGAATTAAGAAGGGCTTGAAATTTCTCTTTTAATTTTTTATAACATTGATGATATACTATCTAAGCTATGGAATTCTGCACGAGAATTCATAAATCCAAGGGGTAATTCTATATTGATATTCAAGGTAGTTCAGAATTTAAAGCGTGATTTAATAAGAGAATTAAGTTTGAAGTTAATCTTTTGTAGATAAAACGCTGAATGATCAAGTCAAATCATTTTGTTAATAAAACCAAGACTTCTTTAAGGGTGATAATAATATGACTTAATCCAATGTTGTGACCTCCTCAAACTTTTGACCTTTGTTACGATTAAAAAAAAGTGTTGAATTTATGTGGATGTATGTTGACCAAAAACTACACCTGGGCCCTCGACGATAAAATGTCCATCGGGACGTCAAGCCCAACCCGGCTCGCTTGTCCTTGTTTGGGCCCAGCCCAGAAGTCTCTTAATGGGTACTCGTCAACTAGACCCTAAAACTCGTGTCAAGGCCCAATCACGTGCAAAGAGTTCCCACGTGCACAAAACTCCACACGCCCGAATCTCCACACGTCTGGCGCTCGACACGTCTATATCTCCACGTACCACGTGTAAGAGATTATTTAATGAAGAGATACTCCACATGTCAAATATATCCATAATGACAAAGATATCTGACTTGGTCAACGTAACCCCAGCAACGAATATTCCCCCATTATTGACATGCATAACATGGTAACGTCTCACATAAATGCGAGACCATGCACATGCACAATCAGAGTAGTTGTCAGAGATCATGCACAACCGTTGTGCATGTACAGCCAGCGTACACGTCACCATATCCCAGGTATCTTGACATGCATTTACTCCGTAACGGTCAGCCTTTACTCCTCCCAACGGATCACTCCTCAAGCCTATATAAAGAGGAGCACTTTCATTTCTCAGATCATCGAATAGAGAGAAAAGCAACTCATACAACTTCTTCTTCTCCACTCGCCCTCTGTTCTTCGATTATCCTCGAGACGTTTAGCATACAAGTTCACCTGGTTCTGGTCACAGACACTACTAGACGCCTCAAAGGTGTTAAAGCTTATCCTTGCTCGACGCTTCCTGCTCGACGCTTCCGGCTCGACGCTTCCTGCTCGACGCTTCCGACTCGACGCTTCCTGCTCGACGCTTCCAGACGTCTTCGAGGAGATCACATCCTTCTTCTTGCTCGACGCTACTGGTAACGTCTACTCTCATACTCCTGATCCTTTCACTCCCGTAGATTCGAACTCCGGTCATTCTACGAGCCTAGCCACTCTCCGATTACACATCAACGGTTACATCCTCAGGCATTTCGTTTATTATTTATTGTAATACTTTGCTGACTTGACCGTCGGAGGGCCCTTGGCAGGCACCATCCCGGTGTCCCCCCAAGCCTTCACGGGTTTGTTTGTGTCTGTTCACCTTCTTTTGCAGGTTTCTTTCACACGTTGCTGGTGCCCATCAATCAGGAACTCGACGTTTGGAATTCCAGAAGACGTTTCAGCTACCGACCTTCTGACTTCCGACCCGTAGACTTCTCACCGTCTACAGTTTGGCGCCCACCGTGGGGCCTCAGCAACTAACAACGAAGACAATCAGCCAAATGGAAGAGAACATGACATCTGCTCCTCTTGACGTTTCTGCTCAACTTGCTGCACTTACCGCTCAAGTACGAGAGAACTCTGAACGCTTCAAAGCGTTGGAAGAAGAGAACCTGTTGGTTAGAGCAGAGAACCAATTACTCCAGGAAAAGATTACCGAACTTTCTATGATGACTCCAGGAGGTTCCAGAATTCATACCTCGAGAAATGCCAGACCAGTTCCTACAAGTACAGAAGGAGCAGGCCCCTCGAGTCAAGAAGTTCCTGTAACGGCTGGAGGATCGACTTCAGTCCCTACCGCTACTCCTGTCACACCATTGCGTGTCACCCAGCACACGCATCAAACTCTTCCAACTACTACACCCTTTTACTCTTCTCTCCCATATACTTTACCTACTATGTATCCTATGACAAACGGATCAACTCAAGCTAATGTATCTTCTGATTCGCTTCCGTTTGCGTTTACAGGTACTCCTCTAGAACAGGCAATGGCAAAAAAATTGGCAGAGATGGAAGCATTGATTACACGTATTCCAGGAATGCCCACTCCTTTCAAAAAGAGTCTTCCTCACAGTTACGCTGACTCGCCCTTTGTCGATGCTATTGCGTTGGTGGAGATGCCAAAGAAGTTTTCTTTCCCAAACATGAAGATGTATGATGGTACGTCTGACCCAGATGACCACATTGCCTCTTACAAGCAGAGGATGTTCACAGCAGCTATTCCAAGAGACCTGCGTGAGGCATGCATGTGCAAAAGTTTTGGGTCTAGTCTCATCGGACCAGCATTACAGTGGTACACAAACCTCCCAAATAACTCGATTGCATCATTTGCCCAGTTGACGGACACCTTTGTCGAACAATTCGCCAGCAGCAAAAAGTTGGAAAAACTTTCTGGTGACTTGTACCGAGTCCACCAAAGAAGAGGAGAACCACTACGTGACTACGTGGGAAGATTTAACAGGGAGAAAGTATCTATCTCTTATTGTAACCAAGAAACTGCTGTAGACGCCTTCAGAAAGGGTCTTCTACCAGATGGAGAGCTTTACAAAGAACTCACAAAGTTCAACTGCACTACAATGGAAGACGTGTTAGCAAGGGCGTGGGTAGAAATTCGTTGGGAAGAAGACGAAGCTCACCGAAACAGGTCATACTCGTATGAAGGAAGAAGCAGTGATCGACGCTCTAGACAGTCCGACAGAAGGACCGATCGTCGACATGCAGAACCATATCCAACATCCAAAGGACCCTAGTCCCGAGAGAACAGGAAACCATCCAACACCCCCTCTGGACGTCCAAGTGATAAGAATCAAGCGCCTGTTCGCTCCAAAATTCCAGAATACAATCTCAACATTGAACCTGTCGAAGTAGTCGCTGTAATGAAAGGAATGGGCAATGTAGTAAGATGGCCCGCCAAGACAAAAACTCCTAGTGATAAGAGAGACAATACCAAGTGGTGTGAGTTCCACGCTGACCACGGGCACATGACCACTGATTGCATAGCCCTTCGACTAGAAGTAGCTGAACTCTTGAAGAGAGGTCACCTCACTGACCTATTGACAGATAAAGGGAAACATACTATAGCCCAAAGAGATGTTCATCCAAAGGAACCAGAGGAACCAACTCCAACAAAAACATGTTTGGTTATCACAGGAGGATCAGAAGTAAGCGGAGTCAGTCATTCAGCCGCCAAAAGAAGTGCACGTGTAGCGGTCAACCCAGACGCTCACTCATCTAAAACGTCTTCACCTGTCTTCACAGACCAAGTTCTCAGCTTCCCAGACAATGAAGCATCAGGGCTCGTCAACCCTCATCATGACGCTCTCGTTATCTCACTTACTATTTTCAATGTTCTTGTTAAAAGAATACTTGTCGATAATGGTTCATCTACTAACGTGTTGTTTTTACATGCATTGCGAGGAATGGGATTGGAAGAAACGAGTATATATCGCCGACCCACCATTCTCATCGGTTTCAGCGGCGAGCAAAAGTACACGCTCGGCGAAATTTCTTTACCTGTTTTTGCAGGTGGAATCAACATGAGTACAACCTTCGTAGTACTCGACAGTCCCTCTGCCTACAACATCATACTTGGACGTCCTTGGATCCACAACATGAGGGCAGTCCCATCAACCTTCCACCAAGTTATAAGGTTCCCTACTCCGTGGGGGGTGCGTGAAGTCAAAGGCGAACAGAGCACGTCTCGAAACTGCTACAAAAACACCTTGAAGACGCCTAAAGCTCCTTTATAGCAATTACAGACAGAACAACTACTCCATAGTGACCCAGACAAGCCAACTATGGAGGAGTTGGATGAAGTACAGATTCACCCAGAGCTACCGGATCATAAAATACAGATCGGTTCAAGACTAAATCCTACGCTCAGAGAAAAGCTAGTAGAATTCCTCACGCTTCACCATGACTGCTTCGCATGGTCACACGCTGACATGACAGGTATTGATCCTCAAATCATAGTTCACAAATTGCAGGTCGACCCAAGTTTTTCTCCTGTCAAGCAAAAAAGGAGGAAGTTTGCTCCAGAGAGAAAAAGAGTTATCAATGAAGAAGTTCAGAAATTGATCGATATCGGATCAGTACGCGAAGTCAACTATCCTGACTGGCTCGCTAATGTAGTAGTGGTAAGAAAGAAGAATGGTAAGTGGAGAGTCTGCATCGATTTCACCGACCTCAACAAAGCATGTCCGAAAGATTCTTTTCCATTGCCATATATTGACATGCTGGTCGACGCTACCTCTGGCCATGAACTTTTGAGTTTTATGGACGCCTTCTCCGGATACAACCAAATCTTGATGCATCCTGAAGATCAAGAGAAGACGGCTTTTGTGACGGAACGAGGTATCTTCTGTTATAAGGTGATGCCCTTTGGGTTAAAGAATGCAGGAGCCACTTATCAAAGACTCGTCAACAGAATGTTTGCCGAAATGCTAGGTGATACCATGGAAGTATATATTGACGATATGTTAGTCAAGTCTTTGGAGGCTGAACAACATTTGGATCATCTCCGCCAGGCCTTCGACGTCCTTAAAAGGTATAACATGAAACTAAACCCTGCTAAATGTTCATTTGGTGTTTCCTCTGGAAAATTCTTAGGTTACATGGTGACACAAAGAGGAATCGAAGCCAATCCAGAACAGATACAAGCAGTCATGAACATTCCATCTCCCACTTGCATAAAAGACGTACAGAAGTTAGCAGGGAGAGTCGCCGCACTTAGTCGCTTCATATCAAAATCTTCTGAAAAATGCTATCTTTTCTTCGCCACCCTACGCAAGTCGAAAAACTTTGAGTGGACGCCAGCATGCGAAGACGCACTTCAACAACTCAAAGCGTACCTGACCTCTCCACCTCTACTCTCAAAACCCAACGAAGGTGAGAAACTTTATGTTTACTTGGTTGTTGCAGAAACGGCAGTAAGCGTCGTGCTAGTACGAGAGGAAGATAAAAAACAACTTCCAGTTTACTATGTGAGCAAGTCACTTCTAGACGCAGAGACGCGTTATAGCCAGTTGGAGAAGCTTGCACTTGCACTGGTCCACGCTGCTCGTAAACTCAGACCTTACTTCCAATGTCACTCAATGGTAGTGGTTACAGAATCCCCGCTGAAGAACATTCTCCATAAACCAGAACTCTCTGGACGCCTTACCAAATGGGCAGTAGAGTTGAGTGAGTACGACATCTCATACCAACCAAGGAACGCCATCAAGTCACAGGTACTAGCTGATTTCATTGTTGATTTTTCACCTAACATATCGGTGCATGCAGAAAAAGAATTGTTGTGCTTAACCGACAAAAGCGAGCAGAAGTGGAACCTATCAGTAGATGGTTCAAGCAACATGAACGGTGTAGGGTTGGGGATAGCTCTGACTTCTCCCGAAGGAGATCTAATACAACGAGCTATCCGTTGTGCGTTCAAAGCAACAAACAATGAAGCTGAGTACGAGGCACTTATAGCTGGACTTACACTTGCAAAAGAAATGGGAATCCAGAGAGTAGATGTTAAGTCAGACTCCCAACTCATTGTCAACCAATTACAGGGAACTTATCAAGCACGTGACGCCAAAATGACTGCATACCTTGCTCACGTAAAAGAGTTACAAACTTCCTTCAAAGAAATGAACATAACACAGATACCTCGTCTAGAGAATGGACATGCTGATGCGCTCGCTAACCTCGGTTCTTCAATTCAAACAAAGGTAACTCAAAATATTCCTCTGGTTTTGCTTAAGTGGCCAGCAGTATGGAAAAATCCTACTTCAGAGGTAGCCCTACGGATCAAATCGATAGCTGGATGAATCCGTTGATTCGATACTTGGAAAATGACGAGTTACCAGAAGACAGGGGAGAAGCGAGAAAGATTCGTGCTAAAGCTGCCCGATACACCATCCTAGATGGGCAACTACTCAAGAGGTCATACTCAGGACCTTATCTCAAGTGTATCACCCCACAAGAAGCCAGGTACGTCCTCGCTGAATTACATGCAGGAGAATGTGGGGATCATTCCGGAGGACGCAGTCTAACAACTAGAGTACTCACTACCGGGTACTATTGGCCAACTATGAGGTCAGATTGCATTAATTTCGTAAAAAAGTGTGATAGTTGTCAGCGCTTCGCACCCACATCTCATCTCCCCCCAGAACGTCTCAACTCAATACTATCTCCTTGGCCATTCATGAAATGGGGGATGGACATAGTAGGAAAACTTCCTACAGCACCTGGACAACGGGTGTACATGTTAGCTGTGACGGACTACTTCACCAAATGGATTGAAGCAGAAGCATTCCACCAAGTCCGTGATAGAGAGGTAAAAAGTTTTATTTGGAAGAATGTCATTTGCAGGTTTGGCGTTCCAAAAGAAATTGTGACCGACAACGGTTCGCAATTCATTAGTTTCGACTTTCAAGATTTTTGCAAAGAATGGGGGATCAAACTAAACTTCTCAACTCCGAGATACCCCCAAGCAAATGGACAAGCTGAATCTTCCAACAAAACAATCATGAACACAATAAAGAAACGATTGAAGAAAGCCAAAGGCGCCTGGGCAGATGAACTACCAGGAGTCTTATGGGCGTACAGAACCACTGTTCGAACTCCGACAGGAGAAACTCCTTTCTCACTCGCTTATGGCTCAGAAGCCGTCATACCAGCAGAAGCAGGACTTCCTTCTACCCGTTACCAATGGACAGAAGAAGAAAGTAACTGGCAACAACTCAATCACAATCTCGACACGCTCGATGAAATTCGTGATATGGCAGCCATTAGAAATGCAGCTTACCAACAGAAAGTAGCACGTCATTACAACAGAAACATACGAGCTCGAACGTTTAAGGTAGGAGATTGGGTACTTCGAAAGGTGTTCCAGAACACCAAAGAAAGCGGCGCTGGAAAACTTGCACCTACTTGGGAAGGCCCGTATCAGATCACTAAAGGGGTAGGACAAGGCGCGTATAAAATTCAAGCACAAGATGGACGTGACATAAACAACAGTTGGAATGTCGTGCATCTCAAACTCTATCATTTCTAAACTCTATTGTTACTTTTTTGTTTTCTCTCCTACTTGTACATGTACTGACTTAGGCATCGGAGAGTCGGTGGGATTTCCACCGACTATAGCCCCTCAACGGAAATTGTGCAGGTAACAACATCTTCACATCAGTACACGTTTCATGCTCACAAGAACATGTCGAGAGGAAATGGGAAGTAGTTTTCGCACTCTAAACTCAAATATTCCATCTTTCGCTTCTCTTTTAGTACTTGACTAACTTGAGCGTCGGAGGGTCAATGGCTATGCCATTGACCACTTGTTTCTTCCTCCACAGGAAATCGAAGACACCTCTTGCCGAAGGTTAACACAGCCTAAGTCCAGCACAAAGTTCAGTACTACACTTAGGCTGGGGGGAACACACTCATGATGTATTTTCACAGGACAAAGAGATGTGGGAAAAACAAACGAATGAAGAAGCAACAATTGAAGAAGCAATAAAATGCACATACAGACATGAGAAGAAGCAACATTGCACGTAAAGACGTATGAAGAAGCAACAATTGAAGAAGCAATAAAATGCACATACAGACATGTGAAGAAGCAACATTGCACGTAAAGACATATGAAGAAGCAACAGATGAAGAACCAATAAAACGCATGAAAAGACAACACAAACCAGGTGTGAATGTACAACAAACTCAACTACAAGACAATCCGTTTGTCTGTCTACATTCGCAAGCATCGACAAAGTGGCAACCCGATTGCTCATTTTCTTTACATGTACTTAGCTACCCGATTGCTCATCTGTTTTACATGTACTCGGCAACCCGATTGCTACCCTTCCTATAAAAGGGTCACATACGACAACCCGATTGTCTTGTACTCGTACTAACGCACGAAATTTTCACATGTATCAATAAAGAATTTCCTGAGGTATTATTCACTTAAAATCTAAGTCTCTTACTTCTGCTTGTCTTTTTACATGCACAAAATACTTGCACAGATTCGGCATGCTCCACATCTATAAAACATAAGTCAATATGACTCATAAAAGGCAACCCGTTTGCTCATACAAAGAACGTTCACACCTTGTGTGCACAGTATAAACGTAAACAAAATACTTCATTCATAACATAACAAGTGAGAATCAACGTCTAACCAAGTTCGAGTTGAAATACTTAAAAAGAATGGGGCAAAAACACACCCATTCACGAAGTTTATCAAACTAGTACTGAAACAAAAACAGACAAGCAAAGAAGGAAATAGAGTCCACGACTCGAAAGACATCTCTAGTCAGAGCAAGAATCCAAGCTGTAATCAACATCCTTCAGGGCCTCATAACGCTCAATCTCTCCTTCGAGGTCCCATCCTGTATGCTCGTTTGCGACGTACTGCTTCATCATCTCGCCTCGAGCTACTGCCACAGTATTGTAAGTCATCTCTTTAAGCACTCCCGCACACTTCTTATGCGAGATCTTCAGCTTGGAGTACTTGGCCTCTAACTCCTCATAGCGCCCTTGCATGGATCTCTCCGACTCTGCGTGGCGACTACTCTCCGCTTCGATCTGCGCGTTCAAAGAACTAATATGCTCCTGGGCGTAGTTCGCACTCATCATCGCCTACAACAAAGAATATGGACGTTAACACATACAAGTCGGGAAGCCAATGATGTAACAGACGTCTGTTCTAACACTTTTTGAACTACAAACCTGGTAACCACTAAGCGCAGTCTGCTCCAACGCCTTCTGAACACCTATCTTCTTAAGATAAGCTTTATCACTCTCAGAAGTTAAGGAGCTAGAAACACGTCGAAGGGAGGATGGGTCTTCGAACACCGACATCGAGGAGGAAAAATCCACATGCATCGCTCCAGAGTCTGCCTCATGCGTATTAACTCCCGAGGAAGAGGGCCCAATACCAGAAGTAGGGGGATGAACGAACACACACTCGGGAGACGTTTCGACTCTCGGCTTCTTCGTTGGAATTTTCTTCTTGGAGGCCACCTCCTTAGCTGATGGTACCTTAAAACTCTGTCTTGGAGCCATGTTTCCACCTGTAAGAAACAAAGGAAACAGCTGAAGAAAACATCTACACACACGGAGGAAACAGGTCAAAGTAAAACGCATGGAGAAAGCTGATGAGCGCAAAAAGCAGAACACGTACCCTGTGCACGTCTAGGAGCTGCAGACTCAGTCTCTCCGAAAACCAACCTTTTCCAACTCCTCCTCAATGCGGGCTCCTCCCAGAATTTCTGGAGCCTGACTATCTGATCGTCACGAGAAAATCCGTGCAAATTCCCGTCTGCTAATTCTACATTACACAGAGCAGACGTCAGAGTAAAACATGTGAAACAAAACATGTGAAACAAAACACGTGGAACAAAACACGTGAAACAAAACACGTGGAGCAAAACATGTGAAACCAAACATGTGAAGCAAAACACGTGAAACAAAACACGTGGAACAAAACATGTGAAACAAAACACGTGGAACAAAACACGTGAAACAAAACACGTGGAGCAAAACATGTGAAACCAAACATGTGAAGCAAAACACGTGAAACAAAACACGTGGAACAAAACATGTGAAACAAAACACGTGGAACAAAACACGTGAAACAAAACACGTGGAGCAAAACATGTGAAACAAAACATGTGAAACAAAACATGTGAAACGAGACATGCGAAACAAAACATGTGAAAACCAAACGCATAAGAACAATGCATGTGAAAGCGTAATCGACAATATGGACGACACTCACGAGCACTTCTCCATTTGAACGAGACATTCCCGCTCTCGCGCGGGGTAAACACGCCGTCCCTCTTAACAAAGAAGAACCGGCGCTGCCAATTCTTTTCAGAACGTGGCAAACCAACTATAATCTTTGCCATCTTTGGACGGACTTTGAGTTGGTATTGCCTTGATCCATGATCGTTTGCTTTCATGAAATAATGGGCAGTTACATCTTGCGCGGTTAGAGGATCATTCAGATTCTCCCCAAGCTTCTCCAAGGCCATCAACAACCTCCACGCGTTCGGCATGAGTTGAGTGTGGGCTATCCCAAACCTAATCAACACATCCCTCACCAGACAAGAAATGGGGAATCGTATGCCCGCTTCCAGAAAGTTCTCATAAAAGGCATAATATCCAGGCCGACGCGACTCGACTACAGTTTCACCAAGTTCAGGCGCTCTCATCTTTAGAGCTGCTGGAATTTGATAGCTCATCCTGAGGTTTTCTACGCACTCCTCAGTCAGCACCGAGAGTTGTTGTTCCACATCGATCTCGTCATCAGAAGACGAGTCAACATAAGGCCCTCCACCTAAATGCGGAGAAAGCTCAGCACTACTTTGTTCACGGTTGTATGGGAAAGTCCTGGCCATCCTACGTATCAAAGGGAAAACACACTCAGGAATGCCTCACACTAGTACAAGACAGACTAACTGAAGATCGCGTGCAAAATGGAGGCATGTACAAAATAAAGACACTTACGAATCAAGAACGCATATAGACGAGTCACGTTAAATTGAGGTATTTTCCGCACTACTTACAGGATTGAGTAATTTTTTCTCTTGTGAATAGATACACGTCAAAGATTTTGCACGCATCCTCCTCATGAGTACGTGTACACACCTCCACCTCACAAGTTTACGTGTACAACCACGCATATCATAAAGCTTTACATGTACTCCCACACGTGCTACTAATTTACGTGCACTCCTACAAGCTTCACCGGTTCACTCGTGCGCCAATACGAATTACAAGTTTACTTGTACTACAACTACTACCAGTTTGCATGCACATTTACAACTACTCCTAGTTTACACAACAGCTACAAGTTTCCGTGTAACTACTACGAGTGGATGCATACGCCTACTACAAGTTCACATGCATACGGGAAGTTTCATACAAGCACTAATATGGAAGAACATGCTGATCGGTAAGACAAACGAAAAATAGCAAGTTCCATACGACGGAAACAGATCGAAGGATCGAAATTTCAAAAAATGAAAAAATGACTTACTTGTTGAGAATTGGTATGAAGATCACGAAGAACGCGAAGAACAGGAGAAAACCGCCTCTAGAAATCCAGAGCTCTGAAAAAGTTTTCACAACAATGAACTTCAAAGGCCTAAGGATCCCTTTTATAGGACTCCCAACCCCTGATCAAAGGGACACATCGACTCATGGGTCACATCGGCACATGGCAAGATCCTGATGATCCATGACATAAACGCCACCTGGGCGTCCACATGGCACTACTCCGCCAAGTCCCCAAATTCGGTCTCCCCGAAAAAAGAACTCCCGGCGTCGTACTTCGACAACAGTGGACCCTCCGCGCTGCCCAGCAGCGTGAAGCAAGAGCTCCCCGCTGCCCAGGCAGCGTGGGAAGCTCCACGCTGCCCGGGCCGCGTTAGGAAGACCCTCGAAACGCCTCGAAACGCCTCGATTCAGACGAACCATCGACGTGGTCCGATAACGCAAGGGACATCTCGAAACCTGCCCGACGACGGGGAAGGTCTCCCGGACTTCTCCTCCCAAGCAGGGCTGCAACGTTGTTATCTGGTTCACACGCCTGACACAAAAATCATCTAACCAACGGGACCGCCCTCGTTCCTTCCTTCTCATCTACTCTCCAAGGAAATAGACCATTTACTTAGAGAGTGGGGGACAAACTGTGTTGACCAAAAACTACACCTGGGCCCTCGACGATAAAATGTCCATCGGGACGTCAAGCCCAACCCGGCTCGCTTGTCCTTGTTTGGGCCCAGCCCAGAAGTCTCTTAACGGGTACTCGTCAACTAGACCCTAAAACTCGTGTCAAGGCCCAATCACGTGCAAAGAGTTCCCACGTGCACAAAACTCCACACGCCCGAATCTCCACACGTCTGGCGCTCGACACGTCTATATCTCCACGTACCACGTGTAAGAGATTATTTAATGAAGAGATACTCCACATGTCAAATATATCCATAATGACAAAGATATCTGACTTGGTCAACGTAACCCCAGCAACGAATATTCCCCCATTATTGACATGCATAACATGGTAACGTCTCACATAAATGCGAGACCATGCACATGCACAATCAGAGTAGTTGCCAGAGATCATGCACAACCGTTGTGCATGTACAGCCAGCGTACACGTCACCATATCCCAAGTATCTTGACATGCATTTACTCCGTAACGGTCAGCCTTTACTCCTCCCAACGGATCACTCCTCAAGCCTATATAAAGAGGAGCACTTTCATTTCTCAGATCATCGAATAGAGAGAAAAGCAACTCATACAACTTCTTCTTCTCCACTCGCCCTCTGTTCTTCGATTATCCTCGAGACGTTTAGCATACAAGTTCACCTGGTTCTGGTCACAGACACTACTAGACGCCTCAAAGGTGTTAAAGCTTATCCTTGCTCGACGCTTCCTGCTCGACGCTTCCGGCTCGACGCTTCCTGCTCGACGCTTCCTGCTCGACGCTTCCGACTCGACGCTTCCTGCTCGACGCTTCCAGACGTCTTCGAGGAGATCACATCCTTCTTCTTGCTCGACGCTACTGGTAACGTCTACTCTCATACTCCTGATCCTTTCACTCCCGTAGATTCGAACTCCGGTCATTCTACGAGCCTAGCCACTCTCCGATTACACATCAACGGTTACATCCTCAGGCATTTCGTTTATTATTCATTGTAATACTTTGCTGACTTGACCGTCGGAGGGCCCTTGGCAGGCACCATCCCGGTGTCCCCCCAAGCCTTCACGGGTTTGTTTGTGTCTGTTCACCTTCTTTTGCAGGTTTCTTTCACACGTTGTTGGTGCCCATCAATCAGGAACTCGACGTTTGGAATTCCAGAAGACGTTTCAGCTACCGACCTTCTGACTTCCGACCCGTAGACTTCTCACCGTCTACAGGATGCTGAATTTATCAAGATTTGACACTTTATATTCCTTGAACTTTTTTGTTGAAAAATTATATTCCTTTAACTTATTTAGCAAAAATTAAGTGACAAGGTGTTGGCTTTAAAAGAAAGCTACATCAATGTAAAACTAGTTTTACTTATTCAATAGGAAAAGAAATAAAATTTGTTAAGTTTGTCGTTATTAAACTCAAAATCAACTGACAATGAGTGGAGAAGAACTAAACCCTATATATTTAGTTACTAGATCATTGTTTTCTCATATAGGACTATTTTCACAAAATTAAACCATTGATCTTGAGAAATAGTCTTCACTGAATTCGACAATAACTTCACTGAGTTACAGATTTCCAGTTTAATCTTTTCACAACCACTTTGATTTACACACTTAAGTTTTACATTTTATTGCTTCGTGAATGAGTGGATATTTGAATACTACCGTACTTGGTTTTAGAAAACAAATTGACATCGATGATATGTGAAGGTAGATTTGTTCCATGTACCAGAACAAACATTGTGGGTCAATTTGAAATGAGAGTACCTACCTAACAGTTTTCTTTTACAAGAAGACATATATATTGAAGGGGTAAGAGAATTGAGATAGATATTCTCTTTTAATTTTATACAACATTCTTGCAAGCTAAGTATCACCAACAATATAATAAAAGAAGAGATTGAGTAATTCAAAAGTAAGTAATTTATGATCATCAAAATCAAACCTTAATACTACTCAACAAGAATTCCCTAAAAGAAATAGAAGGAAGAGAAAGTGTAATTACTTTTACTAAAACAAAGTCCAAACTACTCTATCTGTTTATAGTTGTGGTGGTTTAGTAGTTGTTAGCCTATCCATAAAACATACTCAAACTCACCAACCAAATAATAGAAATTGTGTGAGAGAGAGAGAGAGAAGGGGTACTCTCTCTCTTTCTCTCTCTCTCTCTCTCTCTCTCTCTCTCTCTCTCTATATATATATATATATATATATATATATATATATATATATATATATATAGTTCTATATCAAAAAACATTGGAGATAAACCCATCAATCCCAATGGAGAACCCATCCAAGGTCATAAGGAGAGCAATCCATACTTACCTCAAAAACTATCAATACTTCACCTCTACCACAGCATTAATCATCTTACCAGTCTCCGTATCGATTCTCCTCTCGGAAGCCATTACTCCTTCCACCTCTCTTCTCCTCCCAACGGTATACTCCCGCTTTCGATTTTTTTTTTATGCAGCAGGCTTCCCAGAATCGTCGAAGTTCTTCTCAACTCTCAGTATAAAACTTTCTCAAACAATTTGTTGTACTCTATTCACTCTTCCTTTTACTCTTTCGTTTCTCCTTGTTGCTAAATCTTCGATAATTAAAGCTCTTCACCACGAAAATCCTTCTCTTCGACCTTCTTTCTTTTCTTACTTGCCCTTATCTTATCCTCTCTTGACTACCCATCTATGCAATTCATTCATAATTCTAGCAGCAAATGCTTCAGCATTAACATTACTCTTTCTCACCTTCAATTTATTTGATGCTTTCGGGTTTTCTTCTCCGAACTTTCTTCTCCTCTTTTCTGCAACTGGGGCAGTTCTTTATTCAGTTATCCTAGCAAACACCATTGTTGCCTGCAACTTAGCTTTAGTTGTCTCTGGAATGGAGAATTGCAGTGGGTTTTTAGCAATCCTTTAGGCTTGTTTTATGATCAGAGGAAGGAGTTCGGACGCTCTCTTGTTGGCTCTTCCATTCAATCTGGCTTTGGCTGCCATTGAAGCTCTGTTTCATTATAGAGTAGTGAGACTTGTTCTTCTTTTGGGTAACTTCAGTTCAGCCATGGCTTTTGAAGGACTAGTAATTGCTTACTTGTATTCAATCCTTCTCGTTCTCGACACGATAACAACCTGTGAGTTCTTTAGAAGTTGCAAGTCGAAGTCCCCGTTGGATTCACAAGATAAACACTATTATCTGATACAGATTGAGGTTGTACCTGAAAAGGATAATGGCAGTCTGAAGAGTTCAACAAATTTAGATGAACATCATGAACTACCATGAATGTTTGCAGGTTCAGAGAATCGGAAAGAAACGTCAAATTCTTGAAATCTTCTCAGTGCAAAAGATTGCTTCAAATATAGAAAGAGAGACCTGTAAATTTGTTGCAGAGAAAGTAAGCAATGATTGAATTCTAAACAAGATTTATCTGCTCAAGCAAGAGCTGAAAATGAAGAAGAATTGGGGGTAATGTCGATCCAGTTCTTCATAATTCAACATTTGTTTCGTTCTTTTTTCTCTTGTATATCTATAGCTTTTAGAGATAATGTGTTTTACTATAATGAAAAATAGAATGAAGAAACTATTAGCTGCACCGTGACTATTAGCTTTTAGAGATAATGTATTTTACTATAATCAAAATAAATTTATCTGCCAACAACCTTTGGCTCAAGTGGTAATAGGTAAGTCTTCCAACGAGGTCAAGGGTTCGAGGCAGGTGACGATTTTAAACAATTAAAAAAAACTATTAGCTGCAATTTGGATGAGAATTATTAGGAAATGGAAAAATGGCAGAACAAGTTTTAAGAGAAGATGAATTAATCTATGAACAAAAGTAATATGGATCTGAATAACATCATTCATGAATTCAACACTTCTAAAAGAAAAAGAAAAGATCGAGTTGCTTGAATTGCAGTCTGTTTCCCATCGCAACTCGACATCAAACCATCGGAAACCGAACAAAAATTTCTAGCATGAAAAGATGAGATTGGTTAATGGCCTAATGGGTCTCGACACAGATCGAAAACTTCATGATCGGGTAAAAGATGATATTGACTGTACTAGAAGCTTTCAATTTTTCCAGTTTGATGATCTATGAACAGTTCTAGAAGGAAACCAGTCACTATCTTCACCTCCCGATGCTTCGTACCCATCACTAATAGATCTCTTCTGAGAAGTTGAACCAGCAGCAGTACCAGCTATGAGCTCGCTATTTTCTTCTGCTCCTGATGAGGAAACATGGAATGGTTGAATGTCAGTTGATTCTCGACTACTCTCAGGAGAAGAAGCAATAATGGAGGTCGAAGCTGCTGACATGGCACGGCTTGTCTGGAAAGCACTCCGAGCTTCAAGTTGCAGTGGAGCTAAACTGATAGAAGTCTCTGCTAGTAGATCATTCAGCTTGCTATCAGCACTTCTAGTTGATATCTTTGATAAGGTTTCGAGGGGAAGATCCACTGGGAGACGAATACGTTTGCTACTGTGCTTTTGATTTTCGGGTCTTGGACCCATCGGTCTGCTGCTGCTGCCAAAGCTGTTCTCCCTTTCTAGCCCGAAAGGAACTTCCTTTCGAACCACAGGATGAAGAATTTTGGATTTCTTCCTTGCCTCGGCAGCAACCTTTGAGACTTCTTCTGCATTCAAGCGGGCCAACGCCCATGGACTAATCTTTACAGGTTTGGGATTCTTCTTTGTAATTTGTTCTTCTGATACCATCTTCTTTCCTGATGAACTTACTGACATGGCTGTGTCTGTAGGAATCACATCAAACTGGAGGCAAAACAACATCTTAGAATTGCTGTCAAATGGAAAAACACACAATAACAAGTCTGCGTCTGAAAGCCGTAATCATGAATATGGTTATACTAGAATATGGACAACTCAAACAAATGTAAAAAGAGGAAAGACGGAATTGTCTTTGTTGTAAAGGTGTCTTGAACATGGCATATGGGGTCGATCTCAGACCCCAACTGCAAGCTGAAAGAGATTTTTGGGCAATGGCCAAATTGGACCGGACCCACTTATGTTTCATTGCCCCAAGTGACCTAGTCTTATATTGTCTTCGTTATATAAGGTGCCTTGAATATGGGACGATCTCACACCCGAAGTGCAACCCGAAAGCTGTTGGCCAATGACCCAAATTTGGATTAGACCCACCTATGCTCTGCCGCTGCAATCTTATAAGAGTGGTTATCAATGTAGGGTTGCTAATGTCTTTCAGGCGGGAGTTTAACGGTTATTGATAACAAGCTCTTGCGAAATCTTTATAATCTTGTTTTTCATACATAGTGAAATCATCTTGCCATTCTTATCATGGACTTGGGTTTTATGACTTAACCATGTAATCTCTTGTGTTCTTGTATGTGATTGATTGTCTCTATCATCTCTCTGGTTTTCTGAGAATTGTTACAACAGTTCAGTCAAGTGGTTAAAGCCATTCAACAAAGCTCACTAGTATGTGTCTGGGATTCGATCCCGAAACTCCCTCAGTGATAGCCTGATAGGTTATGCTGAAGGGAATTTTTCGCAAGAACCCAAGTTTGCCTAGTATGTCTAAATTGGGCCTTGTTCGCTACATATTACGGGTCTTAAATCATTATGCTTCTCAAAAAAAGATACAATAAACAATATGTAGAAAGAAGAATGAACCAACCTGATCGTCAAAAATCAACCGAGGTGGGGTACACCATGCACCTCGCTGGAAAGTATTTAAGGAGCTTGCACTACTAAACCCAGTACGTGAACTCACAAGAGACATTTGAGGACTTTGTTGACCTTCTTCTTGTTGTTCCTGATCCCTCAAGGCTACGATATAGTCATATGTGCTGATTCCCTGTGACCCAATTCCACAAACAACATTAATATGAGCAGATAAAAACTTTAAGTTCGAAGGTTGGTTCAGTTATCTAAAGTTTGAAGTAATAAACACACAAGTATAAAGTGGCTCAATCATTTCAATAGACGTATCAATATTTTGTGAACTAACCTTCTTCACGAGAAGAAAATGAAAGCATAAAAGCTGAGCAAGTGGTAGAGTGGCAATCATCGCCAAAATTGTGCAGCACGCCTGTTATAAT
The DNA here is from genome assembly GCF_041429995.1 of Eschscholzia californica. NCBI lineage: Eukaryota > Viridiplantae > Streptophyta > Magnoliopsida > Ranunculales > Papaveraceae > Eschscholzia > Eschscholzia californica. The sequence continues at coordinate 32,605,707 of NW_028238198.1, forward strand.
GTATGCACAAATCTTGTCAACTAATGTAAATAATAATTGATTATAAAGATAGTACTTGAGGTAAAGGAAAATAGATTAAGATCCGAAACGCACCACTACAATAACAAAAGGAACCAACGAGAAACTGCTCCCCAACTTTGAGGCAATCTCCAAAGTGAATCTCTTCCTCTCAAGAAAAGCGCAAATCATTACAAGTATTCCGCTCAGCCATTGTATTATAAGCTGCAATCTCATGCCCAAGGCGCACAAACCATGTATATTCCTGTCAATAGTCAACCAAAATGAAAAAGTAACTGAAAGTAAAATGCTTACTCAACGACCGAGGTAACCCTTGGGATGTGGAATATATTTCAAGTTTTAGTGTTTAAGAAGTACAGATGCGACTACCCCGATCTCAAGGATGTTAAAATAAACAGTTTGAATGATTTGCTTTGGACACAGTTGAGAACCTACTAATAAGGAAGGTTAATGCTTACCAAGAGTAGGGCAGAAAGCATGAGGCTGAAAAATTGACGATAGTTTCTTTTGCCAATACAATTGTTAATCCACTACAAAAATGATAAAGAATATATTAGATGTTTGCTGAAAGGCAAATAGGCTTCCCACCAAAACGAATCTATATACCCTGCAGTGATGGTCGAAGTGGTTGACACATTTATTACAAACTCTACAGTGCTTGCTGTTCTTGAAGACCTGCAGAAAAGTTAAACGCAATTTAAGTACATCTTAAAGGACTAGTTCAGCATAATTTAATTAACTAAAGTCTAAAGGTCAGTTTGTTCAAAGTAATAGATGTGTTCGGAGAGAAGAGTCCAAACTTTGCTATTTAAAAAAAAAGGTATCCAGCTAAGAAAGAAATCAGAGTGTTATAGAATGTGAAACTAGTCCTTGTTATACCTACAGACCATTCTATTTATGTTGTTACTCGTCTAAGAGTTCGAGGTTTTAGATTGCGAACACTGAATATTCAACACATACCTCCACCTTGCACAAACTACAATAAAACATGCCGTCTTCACTCATTTGTTGATCAGGTGGTTCCTCGGAATGTCTTGAACAGTTTGAGATAAGAGCACATGGAAACCATCCCAACAAAATCATGTAACGTGAACAGTGGTGTTTTCTATTTATTTCAGTTTCATCAGTGGAGTCCCCATTGACCAAGCTCTCATCAAAGTCCTTCTGTCCCATACTGGAAGTATTCGCATCCCCGGTTGAAGAATTTGATTTTACTCCAAGTCTTGACTCCTTGAGTGGTTTTTGTTTTCTAATGCCAACACTTTTGAGGTACTTTTTGGACTTGAAGACTCCAGGGTCAGCAGGATCAGCGGCTGCACACCATATGTATAGGCAGACCGAGCATGTAATCTAACAAAGTAATAAATGTCAATGAAAGCATCTGATTCAAAGACACAATGCGCTAACAAAAATCAGTAAGCTAAAATAGTCATCCTGGCCATATCTAACAAACGAAGTAACAAATGTTAATGAAGATCTGTGGTTCAAAAAACTCAATGCGCCTAACTATTATTTTGACCAACTACCGTCATATGACCTTCAGAACTCTTATTATATTGATGAAGATATCGCAGATCAAAGTTATTCTGCCAAGCACTTCAAGTTACTTTTGTGCATTAAGACCAGGAATATAAAGATATTTCTCTATTTAACCCCTAAATTGATAGGAGATCTCAAACTTCACTCTCACCAATCTCAGATAAGTGACTTATAATATCCTTCACTCGTGGTGAACTTAACCATCCAATATCCTTCTAGTAGATCATGAGTCCTTTCGAAGAATTGATAAACCGAAAAATGCAAGTTACAAGTGATATACCATTGGCAACTTGAAAAAGTGAGCTTCATTTACAAACACCATTGTTGGTTTCTTAATCAACAGTCATTAAACTTTCTCTTGGACATTTGGCTTATTTGCTGTGACAGTTTCTTAATCAACCATCTGTTTCTTTGAGCAAGATTTGGCATTGACATGATACAGATATAGTCTAGTATTTCAACAAAATGGTGAATGATGTCTTCAGAAATTCAAAATCCTAAGAATATGTTCCTCATTGTTGAACTAAGATCAAAAGGTAGAACTTCATTGAGTCCCCAAAAAGACATTAACATAACAACAAAAGCTATAAGATAAGCAGCTATTCATCTTTTATGGTAAGGGGAGAGATCACAACATCAATGACAGAAGAAGATTAACAAAAAGAACAGAAAGCATGGAAGAGAGAAACTGAAAAGGAAACAACATATACCCTTTAAATATAAAACAACGTAATGTCAGAAAATAGCACTAAAAAGCACATCAGACAGATCTGAGATAGTAAAAACCAGAGAACTAAAATAAAGAACTAAAAGAATGGAAAAGCAGAGATAATGAGCTTACAAGGGGAGTATATAAACTCATGAGAACATACTGAAACACCTTCCCAACAAAGGGGACAAAGAAGACATAGAATGCAAACCCTAGTGCCAGAAACACAGCAACAGCAACCACCTTCACAGAAAGAACTAATGAGCACCTAAAAATGAAGAAACTGAAACAAAACAGAAAAAAATAAACCCATTTTTCTTCACCTGAAGAGGATGGTAAGGGAGCTGCCATCCATGTTTCCTCATTTCCTGCTTCAAAGGGTTAATAGAAAAACAAAAATGCAAAAATGGGTAGAAAGCTAAATTAGTAACCCAGAGAAATGAAAAAAGTGAATAAACCCAAATAGATGAGTTAAATTTCTCTTCTCTCTAAAAGAAGGGTTCCATTGCCATTTCAAACACTGAGTCTTATCAGTAAAAAGGAAGAGATAAAAAATGAGGATGGTTCTTCAATATCATTCTATTCATTCATAATCTGTAGAAGAAGTAAACATCAAGATCTTTGGTGAAGAGAGGAGAGAGAAAGAGAAAAGACTGGTTTACTTTTCAAGGCCTACCATCCTAAACTCATCTTGCTAGCTAGGTACTGCTTTTTTTTCTTGTTTGTAGTGAGAAACTTTTTCCTGTAGAGTGAATCACAGTTGCAGTAGTGTTAATCTCGAGATTCATAGTAATTGTTGAAAATTGATGACCCATTTGCCATTTTTACCCTTTGGATCTAACAACTTCATTTATCATCCATCATCAATGCTATACTAATAAGAGATGCTAGAATCACAAAAGATTTTGACAAAAAAAAATTACTATCTGATGTGGCGGTTGTGATTTTCATCTCTCAACGGCCTAGATTTGGTCAAAGTTTGAAACCACACCCGCCACATCAGCTGGAAACCTTTTTTTGTCAAAATCTTTTGTAACTTTATCATTTGGTCAAAGTTTGAAACCACACCCGCCACATCAGCTGGGAACCTTTTTTTGTCAAAATCTTTTGTAACTTTATCATTTCCCTACTACATACTCTTGTGTTTTCAAGAGCTCTCTAAAAATGATTTTGAATACATTTACATTCACTCGAAGATTTTGAATACATTTTTAAGAGCTCTCTAAAATGCCCTCAACAAAAAGAAAAAAAGAATAAAAAAAGAGCTCTCGAAAATGATTTATTCCTATTCACATTCACTCAAAGATGGCAGAATTACGACAATTTAAATTGTTCTTTTACTTTTAATGACTCAGCATGTCATAGATTTAGTTAAAATCATTTTGTATACTTAGTACTTTTATTTTTAAAGTGTATACAGAAATTTTTCCAGTTATTATTGTCGAATTAGATGCAAAAAAGTTAGAGCATCACTTAAATAATTTAAAATTGATATGTAATTCGCGATAGAACCTAAGTAGTTGTAGATCCATCGAAGTAACTCTAGAAATCAGTCTCTAAATTGGTTTATATTTGTAACGTTAAAAGAATATAATCTAATTTTAAATTTATTATACTAGAGTTTGTAATATTATGAAAAGGATTATATGTATTAACTATCATATATCTTAATATACTTAAGGTAGATTTTCAACACTAGAAGTGTCAAGTGTGTTATGAAAATGGAATATGGTAAAAAAAAAAAATTATTTTGATGAAATGAATGGTAAATTTTACTTTTTTTGTTGAAAGGGAATACATTAATATTAAGAAGTCTTTACAATAAACTAAGAAGAAAAACATAATTACAATAATTAAAGAAATACAACAAAATAACAGAACTGAAGAAGTGCAAATTATAACTTCTGTTTGTAGTGCAGTCTTCATTCTGTAGCTTGCAATGCTGGCAGCTCTTCTTGAGTAAGATACACAATATTTAAACTTGAGAGTCCGCCTGGTATCTATTAAGATGAAGCTCGAATCTAACTTCTTGTAACACTTGAGATGGATTAAGCATACACCCAACATTTCCGGAAGAAACGAGGGTGTCTGCAAGATGGAATCATAGGATGATTCCGGGGTATCCCGCCAGTATTCTCCATGTACAGAGACCATATCCGATCGAAATCTACAATGTAGAAATAGTTCGGACACCTGGGAAATGGGATAGCTGTCATAGCCCGAGTATGAATACCCTGCTAATCCGACATAAGTACACAATAAAATTGCGTAAAAGGGTGGAAGTGAACATGTTACAGAACTTGGATTCAGAGTTACACCTATAATATCACCAAATACACAAGTATTCATCAAAATGTGAGCTGGAAGATAGGTAACATAGACTTCACGACGAGTATGGAGATTAAAATGCAAAGTATGGTGTCGTCCAGGATCAAAATGTAAGTTAATACTTATATGAACCTCTTATAGGATAAACGGTATGAACTCATGATCCACAAAGTTAGTCGATGGATCCACATAAATCTAATATGATTCCAGGAGGTGAAAGCTATTTGGGTGCAGTAATGGAAGACGATAGGATGAGCTCGAAGGTTGAAATTATATTCAGTTGTGGTCGAAGAGATGTGTGCACCTAGGGTTAGTTCATCGGTTACCATGAAAGGGATGAAAAAAACCACCATATGTTGGGCTCTAAGCTCGCCCTCTAACGATACAAAGCTAATCATCAACAGAGAAAATAAAGAAGACATTCAATTCCGATTAAATGAGTATCTATGAGGCAAGATTTGGTGTTAATAGGTTGAAGGTAAAGACTCCAAATTGATAACAGTCAAGATAGGGGTGTAATAGGTTGTAATAAAAAGACTACAAATTGATACCTAGATGAGATGAATGGTCTCTACTGGTACAAGAAGTGCAATAACCAGATCTGAGAACAACAATCTATGGTTCGTATAGATTCAACGGAAGTAGAAAGAGATGAAAAGACGATAAAATAAAAGAGTTAAGATTCAGAAAGACTTTCCTCTGGCCGAAATACTTAGATCTGAAGAGGATAGCTGGGTGATTCTCTTTAGTGGTTATTTACAACATCTCTTGAACCTTCCTTGCTTATCTTCTTCTTCTCTGATTGATTGGAGATGTCTATGCTGCTACTCTTCTAGGGTTATTGACTGTGGGTATTATTAGATGAAATCAAGCCTTTATGCATATCTGTGATTGGTTGATCATTTAATTTCGTGGGTGGATGTTTATATGTGGTAGTTGGTGGTTGATATATGTGTTTGCATGTGAGATTTAATGGCGAGATTGTGTTGGGTTTGCAGTAGAAGATAGCAGTTTTAGGTTTTGGTTTGGGGAAAAAAGGAGAGTCTCCCTCTCCTCAAAAACCTCCTCATCATTTTTCTGGTAAATTTCACTTCAATTGGTAAAAAGTAAGTTGAGGAATAATGTAAAAGTATATTTATCCAACAACTTCAAGCAGCAACCCAGATACCATTTAGTAATCTCTCTACCATTTTTAAGTTTAAAATGGATTTATAATGATGAGCCCAAAAGAACCCCACTCTATTTTTATCTGGTCAAAAGGTTTGGAGATTAACATAATCTATTCTTATGAGATAATAATGCCGACAAGAGGTTGTTACTTTATGTGTTGGACTCAATGTAATGAACCCAGTAAAACATGTGGAATATTTGCCCTTGGCCCCCCCTTTTTTTTTTTGGTTGAAACCCTTGGGCCCTTACATAGAGGGGGATATTTATAGATATTGTTTTGTGGAAATTTTAATACTACATTTTTACTTAATTGAAAGAGATCTAATCTGTAGACAAAAAATCATTACAAATATTGATTGGGTTCATAAACAAAATATCTTGATATCAAATCTTAAAAATTTGTAATAGACATTTTATAATAGTGTAGTTACTATTACTATTATTAAAAAGTCCGCGTTTTGGGGGGAATAAAAAATAATCTCTGGGAAATAAATTCCCTAGAGAATTCATATTTTTATGTGTGTTCTCAAGGGAATATTGTATTTTAGTCCAAAAACTCACTTAATCAAACATTACCCCCTAATCTTCATCCTCTTTATCACCTTCACCACAATAACTTCCCACCACCATCATTCCAGCCACCACCATTCCGACCACCATTCCGACCACCATTGCCACCTCTTCTCTATTCTCCCCTCTCATTTTTAACTCACTGTTACCCTCTCTCTCTCTCTATATATCTTTCTCCCTCTATCTCTCTCACTATCTTTTTGTCGTGCTCACTCTACATCTCTCTCTCTGTCATTGTAGATTACTCTCATTATTTCTCTCGTTGTAGACATATCTCCTCTCTCTCACTATCTATATCTCTCTCACAGTCTTTATCTCTGTTTCTTGCAGTCTCTCTCCCTCTCTCTCTCTCTCTCTCTCTCAGTATGTATAGATCTCTCTGTGAAAATCACAGAGTTCGTGACCATTAAGTATTTTGTGGCCACGAAATCCTCAAAGAGGGGTTTCACCAGAAACCTCCTCCATGTCAGGTTCCGACGAAAAGAACCCTTTCCTTTGCCGAAGCGATGTCTGTGTGAGAGTGATGAGTCATGCAAAATGCCTCATTTCAATCTCTTAATTAGAGCTAGTTAGTCCATATTGAGTCGTTACTCTGATGAACTGCTTGATTTTCTTTTTCAGACGTCTATTGTGGAGTTTAGTGCGAAAAGCAGATAAAAACGGACACAAGAGGGGCATTTTGGTCCTTTGTTGGTTATGCTAATCCTGGTCGACTTTAATACTCAGATGAAAATAGAGTTCAAAACGAATCCAACGGCGAAAATGGGAGTCCAATCGGAGTTCGGATGAGAGAAATATAGTTGGTCAAGATTGGTTGACTAAAGGTCAGCATTGGGCATTCGGCGACACGTGGCGCAAATTAGGTGGCTCAAGGAAATATCTGTGATACTTGTGCGCAACCAACCTTCGATGGTCCCGCTTTCGTGCAATAATCCCAGACGTACACGTGCATATCAGCTTGACCCAACAACCATGTCACTGCGTCTGAAGTTCTCCAATAGTCCGCGAAGTACCTGATCATTTCGATTATTCCAACAATCACGACCAGTAAGTTGTACGCCCTCTTTCTCTCTTATCTCCTCAAATCTTGGGAAGATATTAGCAACCAAAATATATACCCGAGAGAGAGAGAGAGTGAGAAGGATTCGAAATCAAAATAGAAGGAGGAAGAGATGAGACCCGAGAGAGAGGGATTGAAGGAGGAAAAGGGAGGATCGGTTGATGGAACAAAAACACAGTTTAGAGAAGGAGAGTTGGACTCTCGGTTTTATAGAGATAACAGTAGAGAGAGAGAGAAGTTTTTAAACTCTAATCATTATATTTTTTTTCTTTTTCGATTGTAATCTCTTTATTTGTGAGAGATAGAGAGATTACAGAGAGAGAGATTGTAGAGGAATCAATAACAGAGAGTATTGTTTAGAGTTTTGAAAATCAATTATCATCACGGTTTTATTCTTTTTCTTTCTTTTTGTTTTCTGTTTAGTGAGAGAGAAGGATTATACAGAGAGATTAAGAATAGAGAGAGAAAACAGAAAGTTTAGAGAGAGAAAGAGAGTTAAGGAAGGTGAGAAAATAATTTTCTCAGAGAGGAAAATATTTCCGGGAAGACGAGAAAATCGTTTTCCCTAGGGGTGCGTTTGGCAGAATTTTCTGAAAATCAGAAGGAAATCACTTCCTTAGGCTCTGTTTGGTGGGAAAATCGCAGAAAAGTTAAGTTTCTTTCTTCTTTTTCTTATACTAATTCAAATATTTATCGTTTCTAGCATGAGTAGCTAAATCTTTTCTATCTAGGGTTTTAGATGAAGTCATAATAATTATTTTCTCGATAAATTTATTAAAGTTTTTACTATTTTAACGATAAAATCTTCCGGGTTTTTAGACCGTTCATGGACTAAAACCTGAGTTATATAAAGAACTCTCTTATTAGATCAAAATTAAATTGTCGTTAGAATTGTTAGGAAGATGGATTCGAAAACCCTAGGTTCCCTTTTTCTGAATACCGACTTATTTCTTTATTTATTTTTGAGTTTTATATTTTATTCTTATTTTACCACCATCAAACCATTTTTAAATCTCAATAGTTTTAAGGTTAGAATTTAGTTTAACTTAGTCTCTGAGGAACGAACCGGTCTTACCGGAACTATTACTTGACGCCCGTATACTTGCGGGTGGAGACCTTTTAGGGTAACCTTTTAGGCCCATCAGAGAGTTTGAGAGAGAAACAATGAGAGATCGAGACACAATGAGGGATCGAGAGATAGTAAGAGATAGACAATGAGGGATCGAGATAGAGACTAAGAGAAAAAAGGTAAAAAAAAAATAAGAGAACAAGAGATAGAGGGTGGGAGACAGTGGGGGAGAGAGCAACAAGAGAGAGATAGAGAAAGAGAGGGAGAGATGAGATGAAGATTAGGGGTCAATGTTTGATCAAGTCAATTTTTGGACTAAAAAAATATGCCCCTGAATCAATATTTATTGACTAAAATCTTTATTCCTCAGATATTTTATTTTATTCCCCAAAGTCGCGGCCTACTAACAATATGTGATATTATTATTGCATTTAATCAAGACACACTCTTCTTCTCATCTCGCTGACAGAAGGTCGCATAGTCGGCTCTCTGTCGGCTACCTTTATCGGAATTTCGTTTCTCTTCTATCTCTTTTGTATTCACCTCTTTCAATTTCTTCAGTCTCTTTCTCTCTCATATTTCTCACTATCCATCTCCCTCCTCTTTATTTTTCTCTAAGTTTGGGTGAAGGAAGACTCTCTTCGCATGGAATCTTTTGTCTGGATATGGGGTTTATAGACCCACGTGGAGCTTGGTTTGCCTGAATTCGAAAATCCCAAATCAAGATGAAACAAGGTTTTTCGCTTCCCACACGATTCTTCGACTGGGAAATCAAACCAAGGGTTCTAGCGAAGGGACCATTTTCTTTGCCAAAACACATAAGAAAGAAGAAATAGAGGTGAAGAAAGAAGGAAGAAGAGAGAGAGAGAGAGAGAGAGAGAGAGAGAGAGGGGAAGGAGCGGGTGGTGGCGACGGAGAGTGATGGTGGTTTTGGAGTTGACAGTGGCGTTGGAGTTGATAGTGGTAGTGGGAGGGAAAGATGAGGGACAAAGATGTTGAAAAGTATTAACAGTGGGGGATTTGAAGTAGACAAAAAATTACATTTCTTTTTTGTTGTATTTTAAGTTGGCCGCAAAAAGGATCAGTTGTTGTTCTTCATAAGGGCTTAAAAGGAAACCCAATAGGGGCTCCCAAATAAGGGTCTCCCATCGGGAGTCCATAAAATTTTCAACTACAATAGGGGTTCCCAGATTAGAGGGTCCAACTCAAGTTTAATGTGTGTTGTACGTAGGTAATGCTTGTGAATGTAATTTTGATTCTAAATAGCAAGGTGTTTGGGAGACATTTTTTTTTTGTTTTGACTCATTAAGTCTAGCTCATATTGTGATTGACAAAGGTATAAATTTTCTCGTTTTAACAATACTGATTAATCGATTATTGAATTCTTTATTTCACCGTCCTCTACAACCTTGTTCTCCCAATACTTACTTCTCGTAATAAAGGACGAAGAAGTTTCTCCACTTTTGCCTCTAATATTTAATTCCTTCCTTGTGTTTTCTACCGAGGATCAGTTTGATACGTGTGAAAATGTAAGCGTGAAAACCACTTTTTTTCTAATGGGAAATAAAATCATAATTTTCACATGTGAATTAAGTTTTTATGTGTTTGGTAGAGTTATAAGAAAATGGTGGGTGCCCTTAAAAAGTCTTGTTCTTTTCCTTAAATTATGCCATTCCCTCGAAGTGCCTTTAGAAATTTCGCCATAATTTTCTTCCTATCATCAGAAACCCTAAAGTCCAATTTTAGTTGTAAATTTCTCAATTCATCAATGTCCCAATTTTAGAAAAAAAATTTGTGGGCATCTTCTTCCCCCTTGTTGGATGATAATTTTAGAAACTCTAATGTCTCAATATTATAAATGCATTTCTCAATTCATAAACATCCCAATTGTATAAATAAATTTTCCAATTTTAGAAACTCGGTTTCAGAATACTATACACCAAAATTCATAAATTAACAATATCATAAACCTTAATTTCAGATATTTCTGTTCTAATTTCTGAAATCTCGTAACTTCAGAAACCACAATTTCAAAAATTTATAAACTTTAGAAACCTTAGTTTCAAAGAATCTAATTTTCTGATCTCTCTTACGTGTAGAAGCCCTAATTTCATAACAACAAGAAGAAGGAACCATAAATTTCACCGACCAGTTGAACAATAAGAACAAATATCCAGGAACCCTCTCATCTTTGCAGAAGTCCTAATTTCAGATCTCTTTTATCTTTGTCTTCGATCTGAGGAATAAGATTGTTCAAGAGGAAATAGATTTCCAGAAACTATAATCTTTGTCTACTAGTAGATGGTTGCTGATGGTGATTAAGTTTTATGAGATTGAGAATAAAGATGCTGTAGAGAGATAGTTGAAGAGAAAGAGAGAGATATCAAAAGAGAGAATGAATTTAAATCAATTGAGAAAGAGAGAGAGAGAGAGAGAGAGAGAGAGAGAGATAGAATCCAGAGGAACTCTCAAAGAGAGAAGGATGAGATAGTGTTCAAAAGAGAGAATCCACAGGAACTCTCAAAGAGATAAGGATGAAAGTTTAGATAGTGTTCAAAAGAGATAACAGAGTAGGAGACGGGATATTTGGATAAAGAAGAGAGAGCGTGTTTTTTATGGGAGAGGGCGAGAATTGTGTTTTCACACCTTTTGGGTGGGAAATTTTACAAAGCTATTTTCCTATCTTTTTTCTTACAGGAAAATGACTTTCACACTTCCTAAAGCTACTATCAAATGGACCCTGAGTGGGCTTTTGTTAGATACTCAAAGTGTGGCCCTACGTCCGGGTCGGTAGAAGGTTTATTTTGTTTGGTGAAGATTGTGATAAGTCTGACATCCAAATGTGCTTCAAAATTTGATAATATTGCTGAAACTTAAAAGTTTTGTCGTTATTGTTTTGTTTAAACCGTCCATGTTTAGTCTTCAATTGGAAAATCAAATATTAAAAGTCAATCAGGATAAAAAATAAAATAAAATTAAAGACACGTGTTTACAAAATTACTTTCTTTACTCAATACCCGATCATCATCAACATTTTCTTCGTTTTGTGAGTTTGTTAGTAACATGGCCAAGTAACCACAAAGTTTGGAGAATTGTTTATTTATCTCGTTCCCACGACATTTAAAACTATTTACAACACGAATTTTGATTTGCATGTTTATTGAAGTGTTCAACAACTTCGCTTAAAAAAAATACCTCCTTTTATCATTTTCAATAATTGCATCGGTTACGACGTGTAAATAGTCGTTTACAGTCACACCATCATCAGAAAACTCAAGAAATGTTTCTTGAACCTCATCATTCGTTAGATCAATTTGAGAACTCGTATTTAACATATCCAAAAAAAATATTATAATTAGTGTTTAGAGAAGTCATTGGATAAAAAAAAATTAGATTAAGATTGAAAAGAGAAAAAAATTTTGTAAAAGAAAGATAGAAAAAGAAGGGTGAAAAAATAATTGAGATAGGCCTCATTTGGATACGCATATAGCTTATTACTAGAGTTTTTTTTAGCGCTTCAATAAAAGTACTTTATAATAAGCTATGTTGGCCGTTTGGTATGACACAATAAAAGTGTTTTTTTATCTTCAAAAGCTATACTATAGCGTTTGGTAATAATAAGCTTAACGTGCTTTTATCTAACTTTTAATTTATATATATATATATATATATATAATCTATCTACCGCAATAAAACATAATAAAAAGTAATGAAATTTTATGTCAATAAAAAAAAACTAACTGTGACATGAGTTGGTTATAGAATCTAAACAATTAAAGGCAAAAGCTATTGAAATATCTTACGAATGGAAAATGTATTAAGTTAATCATCATCCTCATTCACATCATTCGCATGAGCAATATTGTCAACAATAATTTCTCGAATATTATCCATTTGTACTTGTTGTTGATTGATAATTTGTGGTCCCATTTCGTTGTAGCTTTCTTCACGCTCTTCTCCATTATCATAATCAACTCTGACTTCATCGTTATCATATTCTTCCATTAACCAATCTGCAATCGTTTCTTTGCGTATGAAGTTGTGGACCGACATACATGCTACAACTATTAATACTTGTGTTGCATATGGATACGTTGGCATACATTTAAGAATGGAAATCTTGCTTTTATTACACCAAAACACCGCTCTATAACACTTCGTAGTGACGAATGCCGATGATTAAACATTTCTTTTCGTGTTCTTGCTTGACCACTACGACGAAAACCAGGGAGATGGTATCTTACGCCGCGATACGGAGCCAAATAGCCGTTCATGTTTGGGTACCCAGCATCAACAACATAGTATTTACCTGAGATAAAATGTGAGACGTATTTTAAGTGTAAATCATAAATATCATGTGTAAAATGTTGCACAGTTGAATAAATTACTTTGTGGTGGATGAGGAAAATTCATTAACGGATTATTAATTGTTTCATAAAATTTTCCAATCATTAGCGGTACCTTCCCATCCGGCGATTACGAAAGTGAATGTCATGTCAAATGAGCATGCAACCATCACGTTTTGGGTACATATACTTTTACGCCCTCTAAATGGTACTTGTTTCGTCGTTGGAATATGTGCACTGATATGCGTACCGTCAATTGCCCCGATGCAATCCTATAAGTAAAAAAGTTATCATAAACAACCTAGTATATACCTGAATTTTATCAAAAACTTCAATGAATAATTACCTTGAAAAATGGCTAATACTTCGTGTTATGCCGGATATGGGATGAAACTGCAGTAGTTTCTGGAGGTTTGATAATTGAAGTAGAAAATTTCGTCATAGCTTGTAATGTCGAATTGAAATGGCGGCTGATAGTTTCTCCAGAGTATTGGAAACGATCACACATCATAACATTTCTTTCATTATGACCAATAGTCCTAAGAAAAATTGCCATTTGTTCTTCAATAGACACAGTCCTTGTGTTCTTCAACAAGCCTTGTTCTCTCATTGTATGACATAATTTTAGAAAAACATGTTGGTCCATCCGCAATAAATCACGACATGGTTGAGGATGTCCATGTAAAAGCTCGAGTACAAACGCATTGCCGTTTAAAACAGATTCTCTAACTGGATTCTTGATAACATAATTCTCACAATAATATTTTGCATTGGTGTAAGTTATAAGAATTATAACATCTTCTTCATCTGAATCCATTATAACTGTTCAAAGCAAATTATCATATGATTATATAAACAACCACATATAAGAAAAACACAATTTATTTAATAATTTTCCATTTATCATAAATTAAACCATAATAGTTTATCATAAACAAATAACCTAATAAAAAATTGAAAATATTACCTTAAGTGTTCAGGTCTAATAATAAAAAACAAATCAATATAGCTAATCTAAATTATTAACTATAAACTATTATTTTTCCTTTGTAGCCATTCAAAACGAACTTCAGCTGGTAGAGACATAAAAACCTCTCTCACATCTTTGTTCATGAAGTTGTCAATGGAAGCATAGTAAAGTTCGCTTCCTACTGGTATTACATCTGCCATTATACCTAGAGCTTCAATGCACTCTTTAATGCTATATACCTTTTCAATACTCTTTGTTCTATTCTCCACTGCATCTATCAATTTTTCCATAGAATTGGTAATCTTTGAAGCTCCAGACGATCGTTCCAAAACTCATCTGAAGCAGTCAATGTTACAGCAATCGGATCCCAACCCGAACCTGTGTTGTTAATTAATTTATGTCATGCTTTCCAATTTTCTTTAGTTGAATCGCAGTGACTCTTCATCTTCTTCTTGTCATATGCTTTTTTCGTCGAGTTGAAAAAATTTGCACACAAATTTTTATACCCTTCCCTATTCAAGGTAGTCCCTGGTCTATTACCCTTTTGTACTTCATCCATACACAAATTTCTTATGATACTCAGAAGTCCAATGTGCACAAGTTTGAGTGTTGGTTCCCGACATCTTTAGTTAAAAATTAATTAAAAAATTAATAAAATACCAACACAATCTACAACACAAGTGGGATGTTAAAGACTTTCAATAAATTCCCAGTCCATCACCCATTTGCATCTACTTCATAAAAATTGATTTTAACCTATTAAATTAGTACTCAAATATATAATATAAATTTTATCATTATAGCCACGTCCAAGGAGGCAGTTTCCGGGAGATAATTTGTGAGAAGCCAGGTTACAAAACAAACTCTCTTCCAACCAAAATCCAATATAAACCCTAAATTACAATAAAAGCTAGATCACTACTAAATTAAAACACCTTTACCCAAGGCTGATGAGGTGTTCTACATGATTTCTTATAAATTCAATTATGTTAGCTCTCACTTTAGCTAAGGTTTGTAGAGAAAATTCATATCACAAACAATTGATATTGAATCTTCTTTCTAGAGAGAGAGAGAGTTGAAATTAAAATAAAGATTAGACATTGAATACAACCATCTTATTCATCAAGAACTCAAGAATCAAGTTCTTTTAGTTGAACATATAATATCTAAGAAACAAATCAAAGAAGAAAACAAGATCATGATATTGAATCTTCTTTATAGAGAGAGAGTTGAAATCAAACTAGACAATAGACATTGAATACAACCATCTTATTCATCAAGAACTCAAGAATCAAGTTTTTTTAGTTGAACATAATATCTAACAAACAATTTATGCAAAAAAAATAATTGGGTTGCACTAACCAGAATGATGTTGACCAGGAAGGATATGGCAAGATTGATTATTTGGTTTCTCTGAAATCTTGGAATCCAAAAACCCTAAAAGAAGAAGAAGGGAAACATGCGTGCAAGATAGAGAAAGACAATAAATTTTTTTTAATCACCGTGAAAAGACCGTGTTGCTTTCCGGAAAAGCAGAAGCCAGAAATCGGGAAATCGAGCTTTTCGGGCTTAAAAAAAACTACAGCTTTTTTTACCCAAACGTGCAAAAAAACGAAAAAGCGCTTAAAATAAGCTAAACGCTGCCTTTTAGCTTATTTTAAGCGTTCCTAAACGAGGCCTAAATCCCTTTCAAACACAAGATACACATCCACTAAACTAGTAGTTGACAGCAAGTCCGACCAGGGGCTCTTAGTTCAAATTAAGGACCCCCTGGTCCAACCCCAGTCGACTCTTAATTAAGGGTCCGCTGAACTCCCTAACATGACTGTTGGGGAGCTCTCAACGGCCATTTTGGGTGATCACATCCAACAGTCCAATTTTTTTTATTAAAAAAAACTCATTAATTAAAAAACTTAAAATGCATTACATTGATAAAAAACTTGAAATGCGTCTATTCATTGTCGTTAGACCTCGTATTCGACACATGTTCAACAAGATCTGCCTTCAATCAGGTATGGATGTCATATTGTCATGGCTTCTTATTCGACCAATACAGTCAAGCAATTCGTTCGGTAAAGATTCTCCGCGATGTACCAGACCCATTTCACATGCATCGACAATGGTTGTAGCATTTGGTCCTTCGTCTTCAATAATCATGTTATGCATTAATTATGATACACGCCTTCATGATATCACTCATTGCGTTTATATCCCACCAACGTGACGGACCTCGAATAATTCCCCATCGAGCTTGCAGTACACCAAAAACTCGTTCAACATCTTTTCGAACCGACTTTTGTCTTTTGGCAAAGTATGCTTCTTTCGAGCCACATGGATTAGAAATAGTTTTGACTAAGGTACTCCATGAAGGGTATATCTCATCCGCAAGATAATAACCCGTATCATATTATGTGCCATTAATTACATAATTAGCCAGGGGACTCTCACCCATTACCAATTTGTCAAAAACCGATGAACGCTTAAGAACATTAATGTCATTGCATGATCTAGGCATCCCAAAAAATGCATGCCATAAATGGAGATCTGAAGATGCAACTGCTTCTGGGATGATAGTTGGGGCTTTGACATGGCTAGTATAGGTTTCATGCCATGTCGCAAGGCATTTACTCCATTCGCAATGCATACAATCAATACTCCCTAACATTCTAGGAAATCCTTGCGATTCACCAAGTGCTAGGAGTCTAAATATGTCGGATTCATTCGGATCCCTCAAGTATCCAGGGTCGAAGACATGGATGTCTCCTATTACAAATTCTCGTAAAGATACAATGACAACAGACTTACCAATTCGACAATATTCGTGTTGTGAATCGACCGGACCTCCATATGCAAGCATCCTCATCACAGATGTAATTTTTTGGTGAGGTGACAATCCCTTTTGACCCAACGCATCCATTCTTTCGAAAAATTTTGGGATTGTATTCCCTTACAACATTGAGAATACGCAAAAATAAATCACGATTCATCCTGTAGCGTGCGCGAAACTTTGTATCATCATACGTTCGAGTTTCATTGAAATAGTCTCTCATAATGATTTCATGACCGAGTTGTCTATTACGATCTATCGTTTGGTGACTCGAAACAGAACCAACATGACGAGAACGTTTTCGTTTAGCATTCTTTTCCATTTTTTCTAACATTCTGAGATCATCATCATCTCTTTCTGCAGCCCATGCATCTTCTCCAAGCATCATGTTCATTAAAAAAATTGTTTTGCATTGTAGAAAAGATAATGGGTATAGGAAGAGAGTTTAATAAGTTTGTAGAGAAAGAAGAAGATGAAATTGATTTGAGTTTGTAGAGAAAGAGAGTTGTATTTATAGATAAAAAAAGTTGATGAAGAATTTAATATGGTGGTTGGAAGGATAGAATAAAGATAAATTCAAAACTCAAATTCAAATTTTAGGGCTCCAAGAGAGGCTAGGGTTGGAGCTGAATTTTAGGGACTGAACTGAGGCTGTAAAATTTGGGTGAAAAAGTGGTTTTAAGGGCCTGAGACAGTCCCTGTTTGGACTTGCTCTGAGGCCCAATATCTATATAGGGAGGAAGGGCCTCCATTCGACCCTAGAGCCGGGCTGGGCTCCCAAATTTGGGGTTGCTCTATGGGGCAAATTTGAGAATGAGAACGCTAGGGTTCACCTATAAATGATGAAAGGAAGGGAAATGAAACACATCGCCTTAGGCCGAGCGCTTCCTCCTTAAGAAATGGAGGGGCGTGGTATTCCACGGGAGAGGTTAAATCGTGGCGTACGATTTCTTCTGAAATCGTGCGATAGGCGCACATTATCAATTGGGAATTCATTCTTCTCGCTTTATTGCTTCAGTTTTAGCACTCTCAGCGGGAAGAATCTCCCTACATTTTTCTCTTCAAACCCTCTTTTCTGTGAACAAGATTGAAAACCCTAGTGTTTCAGATCATTTTTATCAAAGCTTTTCTTTATACTAGTTTCTAACCACACATGAAGGTATCTATATATATGAAAAAAAGATTGTTTATTTACAGTGGGATTTACACACTTCTGACTAACACAACCTAGTTTAAAGATCCCCTTTTTGATCTCCTTAAATTTTGTTCTTGGTTGATCTTTGATTGCAGATTGATTCCTTTCACAGATGAAGAAGTTTATGAAGCTAATGGTGGCGTTGATGTTTTCTCCCTGCAAATATTAGTTTCAGATGATAATGGTGATTGGGAAGTTGGAAATTGGATCAAGATTTAAAAGAAAGTTGAAGTTTTTAGGGTTACCTGTGTGAGAAGAATGATGATGATAATGGAGGGTAGGATGGATATGAAGGGTTTTGTTGTGGTGCAAGAGTTCATCAACTTGATATGACTGTGGAGGCAACATTGGCCCTGAGAATTCTACTCTCTCTTCATCCTGAAAATACCCAATAAAATTAGATGGTTTAAAATTGTATTTACCCAAACTATACATACAAATACATTGTAAATTGTTTGGATAAAGGAAATGAAATTAGGAAATTTTCTAGGGTTTCAGTTTTCATGTCAATCTTGCCTAACAATGTAGAATTGTTAGGAATTAGGTTTCCAAGGGAAACACAGATTCCACCAAATTATCACCACCACAACTAATGAAACATCATCACCAACCAAAGAAACCAAAACATAGCCACCGCCATCCATCACCATATGGCTGATTTTTTGTTTATTTGAGTATGACGATTCAGATTCAGACTAGAGTCAAATTCAGATAATGAGAAAAATAAAAACTACTGCCTAACGTTTTTCTGAAGACTTTAGCCTAGAGTGGTAAAAAACTTTGTTTCTAACCTCAGGGTCAGGGGTTCAAGATGAGCCGTGATGTTCTCTACACGTATCTTGGCCGGAGTATGTGTCTTATGTGTCCGATAAGGATTCAGAGAAGAAAATGATTAAAGTGTTTACAATGTTAGAGAGGAAAAGTTGTAATGGTCTTACCACAATACGTTTCTTAGCAGGGTAAAGTGCAGCTGAAAGTCCTTGAGAATGAAATGCCTTAGAATCATCAAAAGAATCTAGTCTCTCAAACTTGCTCCAATGTTTCTGCATTTCACTCTTGGTATACAAATCATATCCGCCTGAATCGACTTGATAAGATCCAACAACCCAAGCCCCCATTTCTTGACCACTTAGTTCTGAAGAAGTTCTTGCTTGTAGAACACTAGTTGGATCAATTCCAACTCCAACTCTTGAATCATCATTATTATCGTGTGTTTGATTCTTTTTTTGATTTCTTGCCCATGAAAAACTATTTGATGTTGTTGTTGCTTGCAAAGGGCCTGACATAAATAGATTTTCTTGATTTGGTTTCTGTACATGGGGTAGTTCGTCTTCTTTAGGCAAGTGCCCAAAACTATTCCCCGTTTTACGAGCGCGTTGAGTACTAACCTGCAACACCATGGAATTTTTATTTTAATAATATCAATGGGATGATTCAAGAATTCGTAATAGATTTGTGGGGTAACTAGTTGTTGTTGTTGAGGCTTCTGGCAATGGGAAGAGATTTTTGAATATATATCTAACTAGTGGTTTGCATATTAGATGGCCTAAACGAAACTTTAGCTCTTTATAATTATAGTACAAAATACATCAATTCGTTTCAATTGGAGGGGTTGAAGTTAACCGTCCATGAATTTAAGTCTAAGTTGCATCCATTGTTCTAATATTCGGCAGTTATATGTCCAAGAGAAGGATGCATCATAAACAAGTGCCTCGACATGAAAGTTTGGTGTTATCGTGTAAGAATCAGCTGCCAAATTTCCTTAATAAATGTTAAAAATGTGGACAAAGAGCGAGAGAGAGAGAAGAGAGAGAGAGGATATACCTCAGTTGGTGCAGCAAATCTAATGGGAACAGTTGGTTCAGGCAGAACATTATAAACTCTCACACGTCTTCGTGTCGTTTCAGTTCTACGTGCTCTCCCAATTAACTTTTTCCTGAATATTTAGTTACACTTCAATTAAGTTGCAACAAAGGCTGATTCTAGTCATGCTTAAGGAACGGACAATCCGTCCTGGTTTATATATAGAAGGCCCTATTGATTTGGCTCTGACAAGTTTTCAAGGTTTTCGTGGTTGCGAAAATGAAAAGAGCTTCCCTCATAATAGAGAACCTTACTAGCATTTTCACTCGATCGTTCCAAATGCTAAGACACTTTAAGTAGGAGACTACGAAACCTGAACATTTACTGAAACTACTTACCTTCGGGCCTCCTCACGACTCCTAGCATCGATCTCCTTATTAGGCGGGTACTTCGGCAAGCTTGATGGATGACAAGCATAAGGTTTCGTCGCGAAATACTGAAATAAATCACAACCACCATTATACGAGAATATATATATATATATATATATATATATATATATATATATATATAGAATGGTTTTCGTTGATGACTTACCTTGGATTTGAGAGCGGAAGAGGCTGTACCACGCTTATAAGGTTCGATAGAGAGAAAAGTTTGTATAAGATTTAAAGCACTTGGTGAGATATCTTTACATGTAACAGATAGACAACTCTCACTAGAATGTTGGGGTTTGAATATAGTTGCTTGAGGAAGTTTAAACTTTTTCCAGTACTCATCTGGTGGTGAACCACAAAGCTTGAAGATTTTGTGTAATTGTTCAACCTGAATACAAACACATATGGGTATGAAAAATCTTGAAAATACATGTAAGATCGTATGCCTGAAGTTCAAACCAAATTCGGGTTACCTCTGTTCGACCTTTCAGTAAAGGCTTCCTGAGAAGAAGTTCAGCAAATACACAACCAACACTCCATAAATCGACAGATTGCCCATAATTTGTGGATCCAAGTAAAAGTTCGGGAGGTCGATACCATAGAGTGACAACACGACTAGTTAACGGTTGTTTATTTCCAGAACTAATGAAATTTGCCAAACCAAAATCAGCCAATTTAAGAACACCTTCGTTATTAAGTAAAAGATTCGACCCCTTTATATCTCGATGCATTATACCTCTTGAATGACAATGTTCAAGAGCAGATAGTAATTGTTGCATATAACATTTCACCTGCAACAATAGAGAAGCGATTTGTTCTTATTGATCAAGAAAAAACAAGAGAAATCAAACTCGAACACTTAAGAAGAGAAATGATGAACGAACCTGTGATTCGTTGAACTTGATGTCAGGACAAGATGACAATCCAGCAAGATCATGTTCCATGTACTCGAATACAAGGTATACACTAGACGATAATCGGGAGGTAATTAACCCGTCTAACTTCATAATGTTAGGATGGTCTAACTTACGAAGAATCATTATTTCTCGTGCCATAAACCTTACACTCTCCGGCTCAAAATTATCAAATCGGACCTTCTTTAGAGCAACTATCCTCCCGGTGTCAAGGTCTCGTGCTCGAAACACGCTGCTATATGTTCCTTGTCCAATCTGTTAATGCAGTTATTACTTGGCATGAGTTAGTCGCAATGATATATTTATGTGTACCTGCAGGGAAGAACGAATATATACTACTAGCGGAAAAAAAGAGGAAAGAAAGTTAGACCCCTTAACACGATATAAGACTAGATGTTTGTGATCGAAATCCAACACAAAATCGGACAACTCACTATCTACATAGTTGAAAAAAAGAAGGGAAATCATTGACTCTACAAGGAAAAGAAGAGGGGAAGCTACTTTCCCTTGACAATCAATGCCATTAGAAGCCGTTCTGGCACAATCTATAACATGTATTTTAAATCATTAGGATTTTCAAACAACAGTTGAGTGGATGTATGTGGTCAAGAACAAGCAGTATGAGCTTCAAAGTCATCAATCAAGTCACTCCTTCAAGCGACTAGTCATTAATGAAGTCACTTGTCAAGGGAAACTAGCATTTTTGATAAGTATCTCATTGACAGTATTTGCGACCACCAAGCCCCCATCAGACTGTAAATCATCCCCAATCAGGCACCACCACATGGTCTAGGTTTTGTTCCTGATGGGTGAGCCCAGGCTCCAGGCGCTCCTTCAAGTGACTTTGGACTCATAATGTACGATTAAATGGTCAAGTAGGTAATTGTAGTATCAGATCAATTAAACTTTGCAAGTCCAAATTAAAGAAAACATATAAAATTAATACCGTACTGCCTAATACAGATAAAATAGGTCTGCCCAATTTCTGCAAACTAACAAAAACCCATTGCCAACAATTGGTTGACCAGTTGTTTGTGCATATACTCCAAAAACCCGGAGGTCACATGTTCCCTTCATGGACTTATTCAATTCATTTATTTATATTCATTATATATATATCCATACCATATTGAATTTAATGACTAAAAAAAAAAAAACATTTATATTTTCTTTTCTATTTTACTAGATCGCATTTAAAACCTCTCTAAATCAACAAAAAGAGATATCCTTAACAAAAAAAAAACAAAAAAACAAAAAGAGAATTCAAAATTAAAATTAAATTGAAAGGCAAAAAAATTTTGGGGACAAAAAAAGAAAAGAAAAAGATGTTGTATATCAAAAAAAGCACAAGATTGATTATA
Source organism: Eschscholzia californica (assembly GCF_041429995.1). Classification (NCBI taxonomy): domain Eukaryota; kingdom Viridiplantae; phylum Streptophyta; class Magnoliopsida; order Ranunculales; family Papaveraceae; genus Eschscholzia; species Eschscholzia californica. Next base: position 32,628,023 of record NW_028238198.1, read on the forward strand.
CCTTGTCCAATTTCTCATAAGAATCAGCTCGAAGAGGGATCCATCCATGAATAGCTTCACCAGCAACAGCACTAAGCCAAGTAGGCCATCCAGCAGCAACTTGCTCCCCTTCTAAATACTTATTCATATTACTACCTAATCTGAAACTACTACTCATCCTTGATTTTTCTTCTACAATTTTACAACTACTCTTTCTCATTGATTCCCCTAATTTATTTCCAAAACTGATTCTCTTGTTGTTGTTATCTGGTTCTGGCAATATGGTTGGAATAGAAGAATTTGAAACTTGAGATGCATTTGACCTAAATGTTTCTTTGTGTAATTCATCAAATGGAGGAGGAGCAGGCTTGACTGATATTGTTTGCTTTGATGGAACACACCCCATTACTGATTTGTTAAGATGAAATGATGATCATCACCAGTATTGGTTGAATTGGAGAAAATAGAGGTACCCAGACTGAGAAAATGAAGAAATTAAGAGATGGGTAAACAAGAAGAAGAAGAAGATATGTTAGAGAGAGAAAGAGAGGATTAGTGATAACGTAAATGAGTTGTTGGTGTTGTGTGTTTGGGTTGGAAGAAGATGGTGATAACAGAGAGTTTTAAAGGAAGAATGACAAGGATTTAGTAACGACCTTTTTCAACCGAATCCAACCCCAGAAATGGATGGGTCCACATTTGGTACCAAAAGAGGAAGAGAGAGAGGAGTAGCCGTTAGAGCAAATCCACTACGTACGTTCTACATCATGAAGGATTCTTAATCTAATTTTTTTTTTTTTGAATTGTTCATCGTGTCTAGAACCTTTGACCTCTAGGATGGAAGACTATACCTCTTACCACTCCAACCAAGGGTTGTTGACTCTTAATCCAAAATTTGTATTGGACTAAAATCCCACCCCTATGATTTGTTAGGATTTTAGATTAATAAATCTACCAAGAATCCTAAGACTCTTGAATCATAAGGATTCTTAATCTAATTTTTTTTTTTTTTGAATTGTTCATCGTGTCTAGAACCTTTGACCTCTAGGATGGAAGACTATACCTCTTACCACTCCAACCAAGGGTTGTTGACTCTTAATCCAAAATTTGTATTGGACTAAAATCCCACCCCTATGATTTGTTAGGATTTTAGATTAATAAATCTAGATTTCAAACTTAAAATCAACAAAAAAAATATTTCCTTCTAAAAAGAAATTATTGTAAAATAATTATTATTTTTTCCCAAAAATCATTTTTTTCCTTCAAAAAATCGTTTTTTTTCTTCCGAAAGGCGTGCGTTTTTTTTCAAAAAACCTGATTTTTTCGAGAACTGTTTTTTTCACCCGAAAACCGATTCTTATCCGAATAACTTTTTTTTCGCGGAAACATATTTTTCCTTGAAAAACGTTTTTTTACAGAAAAATCACTTTTTTTCTGATTTTTTTTCGGGAAAAAATGTTATCGAGGAAAAAACGCTTTCGGAGAATCATGAACAAGGTTTCTTCAATATTTTTTTAAAGAAGCGTTTAGAAATACTCGAATAATAATAAATCATACTCCATTCTTGTTAGTTGTCAAACAAACCAAAAAAATATTACTTGGATTCATGAATCCGAACACTCCATCAATAACTTCTCTATTTAATTAGTTCATTGCTTATACATACAAAGTAGTCTTTGGGTTATAGAAAAGAGAAAAAGTCCTAGTTTGCTAAATTGCTTTTCCTGCTCCCTATTTTGATTGTGACTTTGATTTTTAGGTAAAGTTCAGATATTATGTCATCAACTAGTATTAATCATTTAGAGACGAGATTTGTGTACTAAGGGCAAGTCCAATGTGGGGTCCGGGCTCCCAATTTTGGGAGCCCCTGAATTTTGGGAGTTCCGGGGCTTTGTCTCAATTCCAATGTCAGGCTTCCAAATCCAAATAATGTACGTGCGCGAAGTACGTGTGTGAAATTTTGATTTTAAATTTCGACTATGAATTATTAGATTTTGACTAAAAATTAAAATGTGATATTGAATTTCAAAAAGAGAAACACAAAAAAAAGGAAAAGTAAGATATAAAAAAAGTTCAAAACATTTTAAGAAGATTAAAAAAAAAATTAAAAAAATAAAAAGAAGTGGGGCAGATCCACCCCAAATATGGCATTAGGGACTCCCAACGACCATATTTTGGGGCTGGGAGGCCAGCCCCCTAAAATTGGATTTGCTCTAAAAGATATAGTAGAGAGCTCACTTATGGATTAACACCTTAAACTCATCACTTTACTGTTTAATTCATACAGCTTAAATTATGTCGCGTAAAAACAAATTTGTTCTTTCACATACATACACCATCTCTAAACAATAAAAACATTAGTGATGTATTTGTAAATTTGCATGAAGAAAATACTTGGATTCAGAAAAATAGATTTATTATCATTTTTTTTTTGTTAAGTTTGATTCCTAAACTCTATATTTTTTTTTATCTTGAGTCCATTTCCTATCGATCAATGATACATGTTAGAAACCATCATCTTTTCAGCTAATATTCAAGTTTCTTACTCCTTTGCGGTTATTTGTCCCATTGACATGTGAAAGGAAAGTGAATGTGTTTCCACTATTTGTTGGATGCAAGGTGCATGTCTAAACATTTAAGTGAAACAGACGTCAAATCGCAAAGGTGAAACATCTCCAACTCCAAAATTAAAGAAAAGGCTGTAACTCTTCAAGTCTAAAATATATTTGACACTCCCAAATTGGTAAATTTCACATGACTGAGAATACGTACCATTATGGGCAAGAAATTACGTTTTAGAATTGATTGATTTTACCTACGATATTTATTGAAAATATCGTCTTTTGGTTGTATTAAAAAATTAGAATGAATTGGGGTATGGCGATAATTAATATTTTTAGGAGTTAATAACTAAATTCATGAAAAAGAAGATTGGCCTAACATATAGATAATAGATCCATCCTTTTGCCTAGTTGGTATATAAGCACACAATTGGGATAGAAAATACTAACCCTAAAGAAGAAGACTAATGGATTGAGGAAACAAACCACTCAAGAATGAGTAAAGAAAAAGCAACCTAAGTCACTATCTTTTCCCCACTATAATGACCCCACTAACCCCAAGTCCCAACCATAGTCTTTCAAAAGGATTTCCTAATTTTTTTCTTTATTAAAAAAGATTAGCTCAAATATCAATTTCTTACCATTCCAAATTATTGCTTAAAATTTGATTCTTAAGAACATGACGCGCAAGGCGTCCGCAACTAGGATTAAGTATGTAAGTAATATATAAACTGCTTGAGTTGAATCATTTAGCTCACTCGACTTACAAAAACACAAAAATTTGTAGCCCACTATCTACTTGTATATGATTAATGAATGCATGTTATATAATTATACACGATTTTGTTGCATTTGCATATAATCTTCGAGCATTGCTTAGCCCAATCTTAATGTTAACATGGATAGAAAATGAAAACTCTTGTAATTTAGTTATATCCTATACTATTATTTTCAACAAGACTAAAATAGTTTCACCACGATCACAATGACATTAAAATATTGGTTAGACAGAGAATATTAGGTTATGACTTCGAACATTAAAGGGTAAAAGGAGATGGGTTTGGTGATATTAATATTTATTATACTTCTTTAGTGGAAATAGTGCACAATCTTCCACAAGTTCTTCGATTGCCTATGCAATAAAGAGGAACTACTTTCAACAAAAAAAAATAAAGAGGAACTACTTCTCTTCTAAAAAATCCAATACCATCGCCAACTAGAGAGAGACTAATCTCATCACCTATTGAGACCATATTACTGTATGTTTCTCTGCTAGGAAGGAAGTTAGAGAGTGTGATGTATGAGACAAAGAGAAGGTTGGGTTGCCATCAGGGCCGGCCCTGACCCAAAGCGAACAAAGCTGTCGCTTCGGGCCACAAGATCTAGGGGCTACATTTAAGAGAAATTTTGCTTAAAGCGCCTTTAAAATTTGATACCAGACTCACAACTTTGTGAAGTAAGGGGCCACAATTAAATAAGTTCTAACGTGTTTGGATCCAAAAGAAAGTTCTTTACTACCCTTGTCAATCTCTCTTTCTCTCTTTCTCATACTATATCGAGGCACCATTGATTTCTGTCTCCCGCTGTTCTCTGTTACTCCCTCTCAGTAGGTGATATATTTTGTTATCCTCCAATTCAAATCTCTCCATTTCTTTTATATTGAAGTATTATACACAACACGTCATTACCACAATACTTCTACCACCATCCCGGCCACCAAGGTTACTAACCTCCACTAGCACTACACCACTATACCTCCACTACTACGACTACCACCATCTTTATTACACCTCCAGGACCAAAACCATCACCACCACTACCACGACAATCTCCAGACAGACTAAACCACAACCAATACTATCACCTTCACACCACCAAAAAGAAAGAAGAATTTTGAAGTGTTTGTTCTCCTACTTTTTATTTTGGAAAAGTCAATTTAGAGGAGAGAAAAATTAGCATCATGTGACTTGATTTTCAAAAAAAATTCTTTCTTTATCTATTTTTTTATTTTATTTTTTCCTATTTAAAGTAAAAAAGGAAGCGGACTAAGATATTGACTCACGAATTACACTGAGTATCCCATTGAACTACTGAACCGAAAATTCGACTGAAGACTGACTAAGACACTCTCTGAACCCGAGCCGATTTTCAAGTAACTCAATTAGATCGTTCGAGTCATACTGCTTATTTATTAGCATAAGTTTCATGTTTAAATCCGACATTAAGTGTAAGGAAAACGTAAAAATTTCAATACGCGATTTTTTTTATTGTGAAACACATGTGGGGCCACATTTTTTAAACTCGCTTCGGGCCTCCGATATCTCAGAGCGGGCCCTCGTTGCCATTGTGATGTAGCTAAACACCATTTTGAACAACTTTAATGCCTCTGTAAGAGAGCAATGTAAATCTCTAATTTGTTTTGTTTAGTTACGTAACATGATTTGTTTTCGTAAATAAATAATTAGTTATTTTGAAATTGTATAAAGTATTTTTTTTTTTTTGAAACTGTATAAAGTACTTGGCGAAAAACATAACCTAAAAATCGATTAAATACAATGAAACAATACATTTTACTAATTAAGAAGAAAAAAATGACACATAATTTCTTAGCAAAAGTGGATTTTTTCCTCATTATATAAATTTTATTAACTTATTATAATTTACCAGTTTTCAAGCGTAGCTTTCAACAAAAAAAAAACGCGTAGCTATATATATCCACAGGAGGGAGTTTAAAGGGTTATCTCCAAGGGGAATTTTGGGCACTATAAGTAGACAACCCTTAGTTGGAGTTGTAAGAGGTATAGTCTTCCACTTCAGAGGTCAACGGTTCGAAGCACGCTGAACCATTCAAAAAAAAAAACTCTTTGCTAAGAAAGCAATGGAGAATTTTCTACTTCAGGTCAGGCATCCTTGCTTCACTGATTGAAGGGCAAAGCTCCATCTAAAGTCAAAGATATTTCTGCAGGATCGGTGTTACATTATTCCCAAGTTTGTAACGCTATTCATCGTGCCACACTGACGACTAAACGTAATAGCCTATATGCAGAAGATGACAATGGGATCAGCCAATCCCCGAGTCTATCAGATGGAGAAGAACACGAGACACCCCAATTCAACTAACATTATTCCCAAGTTTGTAACGTGCCACACTGACTAAACGTAATAGCCTATATGGAGAAGATGACAATGGGATCAGCCAATCCCCGAGTCTATCAGACGAAGAAGAACACGAGACACCCCAATTCAACAAACAAATACTAAGTTTCACACCGAGGAAAATCGAAGGAAGAAGTGACAACAAACAACCAGTTAATTGTATGAAGATATATAAACACAACACTTGGAATATTGAATAGATATGTTATTGAAAGCTCAAGTAACATTCATAATAATAATGGCATAAGTCGAAGCACAAGAAGTTCCATATCATAAAAAAGAAAAGGAAAGATGAAGATACAACCCAGTGTCTCAAAAGCTTTCATAACAAAACTAAGTGTCATTGTATATCTTTCTTGCCTACAATCAGAAAGATTATGCTGCTGCAGCACCAGCACCGGTTGTAGTTTTGGTAGTAGGCGTGCTTACTCTTCCGATTACTTGGGACCAATGTCCTTCAGAGCATTGATCTGTTCCTCTCCCATTGCTGACATTACAGATACGACTAGATCTTTTCCCTCAGCAAAACCATCTTTGATCTGTAATTCATAAATTAAAAATATGAACACTAAGCAGTTGGGAGTAACCCAACCAAGTTTTCACCAACTTATATATATCTAGACATATGTAATACAGACCAACTACAAAGCATTTATATTTTTTTCAAACTAAAATCACAGCTTAAAAAGTTTTGAACATAATAACAAACTAGGAGTTCAGCATATGTCGGTCGCCCTCAGGCTACCCTCAATCCCAATCGAATGCTCGAGTTACTCGGGTAGATTGGTATAGCTCAAGTATTTGGTATAACATTAAGACATCTGTGGTATAGCAGTTATAAACAATTAACTCATAATTTTTATGTAATAAATTGAATTCTTCACGTCAGGTTCAAATCATAATTGATCCGCAGAAGGAAAAAGGACTACCCCACAAAAGATTAGCTTAAGATTTGAGGCTATTTATAAATAAGAGTTTAACTAGAAGAGATGAAGAACATCCAACTAACCTGGGTGAGCAGGCTCTCATCAGTTGGGAGTCTCAAGTCATCCTTAGTGCCACCATTTTCAGTCAGCAAACTCACCTGCACCATTTACAACGTTGTTAAAGAAAACTTGAAGAGCGAGATGTAAGAAACTAAGGAAATTAATGGGCTTCACTTACAAATCCATCCTCAGAGATATCAATCAGCTGGTAGTCGGTACGGTTAACATGTGGAACCTGATTTTAGGGGTACAAATTCAAGTAAGTATCTTGGAAGAGTAAATAGCATAACTTGTGAACATGGAAGAACATTAATGGTGAAGTTATAAGGTGTAGTTCATACATCACAATTGTGGGATGAGGGGACAATATCTTCGAGCTTCTTTCCATTGAATATGTCAATGGCAACAAAGTGACACTTGGCGTGACCATGCTTGCCAGTCTTGGAGGTCGAAACTTCAACAACCTATATAAAAGAAACAAGACACAATTATTAGAACGGTTGAAATCCAGAGAAAAGTAACCTATATAACCTATTCAAATGACTTAATCAACTATACAAGCAGATATAGAATAAAACAGAGAGCCTCATAAAACAAAGCAAATATGTATCATGTAGGGAGAGAAGAATGTAATGAACAGGTCGAACCAAATCAACAAAACTGAAATGCACTTTCCAGCAGAACCAAACCTAGCCAAATCGATACGGTGGCATGGTGCAACTTCAAATTAATTAATTCGGATTCAGCTTAACTGATTGATACTCCATATTTACTAGTTCATACTATGAAATTTCAGCAATTTAAATTCCTATGGGCATGATCCAAAAGTATATTCCAATCGGCACTGCTTATCTCGAAAGAGATCAAGCTCGCCTTAACAACACATTCTAAAATTTGTAAACCAACATACGTTTCATGTGAATGAAATCAAGTTTTTTAAAAGTTCTAAAATTCAGTATTTTCTGTAAGACTGTAACGATCTCTTCTAGCTAGAAACTGAAATAGGCAAACACATTTCCCTCTTATGAACTTTAAAAAAAATTACCATTTTAAAACAAATGATATTTATTGATCAGTCATACCAACTATTCTAACCGAGCCAAACTGAATTCGACCAAAATCTTGATTAGCCAAACAAACTAGATCAAACCTATTCTGCCGAAGTCTTGGTTGGATAGACTTAAGTTAAGCCAAAAATGGTTGGCAACCAAGCGATGTTCACCCTTTTGGGTGAGCATCGGTCGGTTGCCGACCATTTTTGGCTCAACCGAAGCTAAACCAATGAAGACTTTAACCGACGAAGTTGGATGATCTAATTTGGTTTGACTTAGTTCAGTTGGTAAGTCCGACCAGTTAAAAGTGTTACTATTTCAAATTGTTAAAATCTTCTTATAATTGGTCTAATCACATGAATCTCACAAACTTCCTTTGCTAATCCATAGTTGTAAAATATGTAAATAACTTAATTTTGTGATTAACTTTTACATAGCTCATTATGTAAGAATATTATGATACTAATTAAAATTTCGTTCTACACTACTAATAAATAACAGACAATTGATCGTTTCAGTTTGAGCAATTCCAAAAAGGCTCAAGTCGAAGTCAAACCAAATCGATTTGGTTCCGTTTGGTAGAACCAAAAAAGCGGTGAGTTCCCAGTCTGTCAGGTTTGGTTCTTCGCCCAATTTTTACAAACCCTAGTGTTTCGAGAAAGCATCAGTTCATTAATATGGAAACAAACTCGCACTATAAAACTATTTGGCAAAACATAAAAAAGTCTATATAACAAGATCGAAAACGCTTTATCTCTAATTAGAATCAAAACCAATAATAGACTTCTTAATCTCTGATTATAATCAAAATCAATATAAACCAAAACATAACAAGTAAGAATCTAAACCAAAACATAGGTATACAGATCTAGTAATTAAAAGATCAAAAACCCTAAAAAGATAAAAAGAAAAAAACAAACCTTGCAAGCTCTTCCTTTAATGACAATATGTCCATTCTTACGGATGGTTCCAGCTTGTTGAGGATAAGTCTTGGAAGCTCCGGCATCAGCCTTGGACTCAAAGTGATGTTCTTCGTCCGACATGATTGATTGAGAGCTCTACAAACTTAGACTGAAAATAGAGAGAGAGAGAAGAATAGCAGAGGGAAGAAGATGAGGGAATACCAAATTGAGGCTGCTGATAGAGACTTCTATTTATAGGATATATATCTCGTTTCTATTTCTATTAAAACTCTGTTTTCTTTTCAGTATATATCTCAACTTTCTCTCTCTCTCTCTCTCTAAAAAGCTAGTATAAAAGTAGATTCTCAGGAACCTAGGGTTTCCTGACTCTCTTTTAACTACGAATTTATACCGTTGGATTTTAAAAACCATTGCTTAATAAGTACGCTCAGATCTGACGCACCACACGTGTGATTTTATCGAGTGTCTTCTGAAGAAGATATAGGGACCAAATTAAGAAGAGATATTTTATGGTAGTTTCAACATTTGTATTGCACGTGACAAAGTTTACACCGTTGGATGGGAAAAGGTTCCCGTTTAGGATCCTTAGATCTAGTTTGTGTTATCCACGTCTTTTCTACATTTTTGTGGTCAAAGCATAGCTTGACCACTTCCATGGAATTGATACACCACATAGGCACTAAGGCACGTACTCAACCGTAGGGGTGAGCAAAAACCGAACCAATCGGCCAAATCAAACCAAGTCGAACTGCACCGATCGGTTTTTGAACCGAATCGATCACCGTTTGACTCGGTTCGACCGAAAAATCGAACAACCCAAATCGACTTGGTTTGGCTTCGGTTTGGATTTCTAAAAACCGCTCAAACTGAACCGACCGAATAGAAAGAGGGAATAATAATTTTGTAAAGTTAATAAGAAAAAAAATTAGGAAAATCATAATCAAATCTTCCAAGTCTAAATTTGTCCTCCTTCCTAGTTGTTGTTGTTGGCGGCTTCGTCAACCACAAGCTATTCAACTTGATTGAAAGGTTTTTAGAGGTAAGTCTTCACTAATGTTCTATGTGTCACAACTCATTCTTAGTTAGTAACTTAAAAATATAGATTTTGCATTCCGACTTCTACTTATTTTTTTGTTTGTATTGGTGAAAAAGTACGATGAATTTTTAATTTTTATTTTCCGTATATGTAATGGTGTTAAAGTACGATGGACTCTTAATTTTTATTTTCCGTATATCTAATGAAATGAATAACATTAGTTTGTCATTTTCTCTAAATTGTGTTCGGTTAAACCGATCAACCGAACTCAACCGAGCCGAACCATGTCGGTCGGCCGAATGATCGGCTCGACTTCGACCGATGATTTAGTCAAACCGCCACTTATTGGTTCGGCTCCCGCTCGAACCAAAACCGAAAAAAAACGAAAAAAACCAACCACTGCTCACCCGAGCTCAACCGTTATTCACACTTAACCCTGCTTTTTACCTTAACACGCTCACAAAACACAGATTGGTAAAATATGTTGACCAATTTCCATTTGAGATGAACCCGATCTCAAACTATCGGAAAGATGAGAAATATAAGTGATATCTAGTATTAGTTGTTGACGATGGGTGCTCTATTTGGGAAATGGGATTCTAAGTCTTGAAAATAAAAAATGAAATGTAAGTGGTTGATTTGTCAACCTCCAAAAGAATACTGCACGGTGATACAAACAAGAGTATTTTTAGAAGAATAATATTAACTCTAACCGAAACTAAACAGATAAAATATGATCAATTTTGAATTTACGAAAAACGGCAGTGCTAAAAAAAACTGGTCACTAAAAAGATCAATTTTGAATTTAAGATCTTGGATGGCTGAAATTAGAATGCTCTTGACGAGGCAAAGATTTCGAGAAATTGTAAGTTAAAAAGAACATTGGTGATCAAGAAACCCCTTAATATAGTTCAACAAAAAAAAAACCCTTAATATTAAATCTAATAACAAGAAAGTTCAGGAAAAGAACAAGAAAGCTTGCAATTAGGTCATGCAAAGGTACCTAAGTGGGGGTACTACTTGGTTGTTAACTAGCTTACCTAATTTTTTAGTGTATAAATAAGCATGAACTTAGAAAATTTACAAGCAAGTAACTTCATAATTTCAACCAAAAAAGTAACTTCATAATGTATGGCTTCCCTTCAATACTTAATTATTATCTTGCTCTTTCTCTTTGTTTCATTTCCTTTCTTCCTCTACCACTCCTACGCATTCACCCTGTCTAGGCCAATGCCGAGGATCGGTAGGCTTCGAGGTGGTATTGGCTCTGGGGGTACAGCTACTCGAGGTGGTCATCTGCGTATGGGTGGTCGTTTCCGTGGTGGTCGTCACCATGGCATGGACATACGCCGTGGTGGTATAGGAAGTGGTGGGTTAGGTGGTGGAGGTGTCGGCGGTGCCGGTACAGGCGGTGGTGGGGTAGGTGGTGGTCGTCATGGTGGTACAGGTGGTAGTGGCGGTGTAGATGGTGGTAATGGTACTGCTACTGGTATTACTAATGCTGGTGGTGGTGGTGGTGTTAGTGGTAGTGCTACTGGTGGTACTAGTGCTCGTGGCGCTCATCGTGGTGGTGGTCATCGTAATGGTAACCCTTGTGGCGGTATAGGTGGTGATCGTGGTGGAGGTACCAATGATGGTAATGGTAGAAGTGGTGGTACTGCCCATAGTGGTGGTCGTACTAGTCATCGTGGTGGTCGTACTAGTCATCGTGGTGGTGGTCATCGTAATGGTAACCCCGGCGGCAGTATAGGTGGTGATCATGGTGAAGGTATCGATGATGGTAATGGTACAAGTGGTGGTACTGGCCATAGTGGTGGTAGTACTAGTCATCGTGGTGGTGGTGGTGGTGGTAGTACTGCTCATGGTGGTGGTGCTGCTAGTGGTCACCGTGGTGGTCGTAGTGGTGGTAGTGTTGGTCGTCATGGTGGTCGTGGCCGTAGTGGTACCGGCCATGGTGGTGGTGGTAGTCATACTCACTCTGGTCGCGGTCACAGTCGCCATGGTGGTGGTGCTAGTGGTGTCGGGGGTGGTAGTAGTGGTACTGGTACTAGTGGTGGTGGTCATCGTGGAGGTACTAGCAAAAGTGGTGGTAATGATGATAGTGGTGGTGCTTGTGGTGGTAGTCCCTGTGGTCACCGTAAAGGTACGGGCACAAGTGCTGGTATCGGTGGTGGAACTGGTAGTGGTGGGGGTGGTACTAGCAGTGGTGGTGGTTCTAGCAATGGTAGTGGTACTAATGGTACTTCGGGTGGCGGTGATGGTGGTATGTCTTTAGTAAAGAAGACATGCAAACACTGCAAATTCAATGATCTTTGTTTCTCAACTTTGAAATCAAATCCTCAAGGCTTGATCATACAAGATGAGAAAGATCTATTAAAAATGTCAATTGATCTTGCAAAAACAAACACTTCAAACACTTTAACTTACATCCAAAAATGGATTTCACTCAACAATGAGACAAACTTAAGCTTTACAAACAGCATGGAATTATGTGCAGATGATTACCAAGATTCAATCTCTTCTCTCCAATATGCCATTGACACTCTCATTAATAATGATGATGATCATCATCATAATGATCAAGAAGGTTATATGGTTACTAACATATTCATACAAACTGCCATTGATAAAACAAATCATTGTGACAGAACGATAAATAACGACGGTGGTCATCATGGTAATATCGTCGTCCTCGATGATGATGTTGTCAATATACATAACCATAATGACGGGTACGGTGATGATGAGGATGGTTATGATTACAGTGATGATGATAAGGTTCCTAAACCAGTGGAAGATCAACCACGTACCATAAATAGTAAAAACGAGATGATATCTCAGCTTCTTCAAATCTCAAGGGATTTGCTTTGTTACTTTTCACCAGATTTAACTGACTGCAACTAACTCTGGTTTGTGTTCCATCAATGGAGATGATTTTAGATATATTCTATTTGTACAGAGCATGAATATTTATAAGTGCGTAAATCATCAGACTCGTTATGAACGCAGAACGCTTATAAGCGTCCACATAAAAAAAAAGGTTGAGACGGGTTGGGCCTGCCAGGCGGGTATTGCCCCAACATAGGCTCACTGTCGTGCCAGGCCAGACTGGTCTCTCGGGCTCAAAATCAAGCCCAATTCGAGACCGAAATATAACCCGAGCTGGCTTGGAAGTTTAAATCTAAAAAGAAATGGTGAAAAGAACTCCCATGAGTTATGCAAACTGTCAAGGATAAATTTAAGGGTCAAGGACAACAAATTGCAATACCCTAATCTCCATGACCCACAACTCTACCTACCCCAATATGAGGCAATAAAATGATAGAACTAAATCCTTATTACTTCCTCCATTTACCCATCTCTATATAATATCTCAACTTTTTTCTTCTCTATTCTTGAGTTAGAGTACCAGCAGGAAGTCTCTGCCTCCGAGGCCGTCTGGTCGTCTTTCCCCACCCTTTTAAGCTTCTCTCCTCTATTCTCGTTTCAGTATTGTTGTGTTGAATCTTTCTTTTCGGTGAGCATGGAACTGTCGTCGGAGGAGGTTCCTCTGTTCGTCTCTTTCCTCTTGCCCGCCCGTTTTTAGCAGCATTTCTTCTCGTGTTCCCGAACTTCCATGGATGGCCTGTAGCTCTCATCATCCCTCCGAATGCCTGTAGATCTTCAGTCACTTCATACCGAGACAAAGAAACGAGACCCGGAAGGATATCCTTTTGAAAATCCCTTTTCTGTCTTCCTCTCCTTGATTGCCCTCTTCCACGTCGTGTCAGCGACAAAGCATTACCTGTTTTTTCCTCTTCTTGAACCTCAGGCTCCCAAATCTTACATGATAGTTCATCAAATTTGGTTTCAGTCAGTCTCAGTGTCATTGACTCAAAGGAGTCAATATCCTTTGAGGAATCCTCATTATCTCTAACTAATACTCGAGACTCCCTTTCAAGATCAGCCATGTTCGAAGATATTATATCTGCAAACCAATTGAGCGACTCCATCAAAGATTCTTCACTTGAATTTAGATCAAAACTCTGCAAATTAGTGGATGCTGACATGAACACTATCGCCTCTGATGCAATTTTTTCCAGTTCCTCCAAAGGGTCTTTCCTTGTTGATGATTGAACAGTTTCCTCAAGTTGGTTCATCCACCAATCTCCATTTGGAGGAAATCTTTCTCGAGTCTCGGGCGATACTGGTGCCTCCAAATCTATCTCAGATGGGCTATCATCCTCATCAATACATAAGTTCAAATCAATCTCACTTCTAAAACCAGAACGGTTTATGTCACGTACATTCAGATTCTGCATTGCCAACTTTTGGCCTGATCCACTTCTTGAAGGCTGGCGGGAGAAATCAAAACTACAACCAACTTTTCTACTTTCCGAAATTTCTACCTGTGATGGGTTCTGAAACTCGGACGAAGAGCTAAGAGAATTTAGCTCCTCAGAAATGCAAGACTTCTCAATAATGGGAACACCAAGTATCTTTCTATTATCTGGGGAAGAACTCATCTTAACACTCTGGGTTTCATTGGCAAGCGAAGAAGCCAAAGTGAGATTTTCAAGAAAGCTTGGAGCTTGAATCTTAACCATTTCAGATCTTTCTAGGGAAGCCTGACGAGAAATACTATATAAAGAACCCAATCCTGTTTCATTTGTACTTTCCTTTCCTTTAGCAGGTCGATTTTCACTAGCTAATCTTTCTCTCATCCATGGTAACCCTTCTGGCAGGTTTCCATTCTTCTGTTCTCCATCTACAATCACAATATCATGTTGGGAAATTTCTCTGTCCTGAAAACCGTTTGGCACATTCAAGTCCATTCCTTTTGCAGATTTCACATCGATGCAATCTGAACCCCTAAATGTGAGCTTCACCTCTTCTGATCCTTTCCAAGCTGACTTGTTGATACTTCTATGAAGGTAATCAAAGCTAACTGAAGGGACGCGTGTTGGTGATCCCTTTGACTCCAACTTGTCCCCGTTCAAGTGAGGAAAAACTGGATATGATATGGGTATTCGGTTTTTAAGAGCTGATCCCGGATAGTTGCAATTGGCAAAACTACTTTCAGGGATTTCTATGCCACAAACTGCTTTTTCTCTCTGGGTTTCTCTCTTCTTATAATCAGATTTAGAAACTTCTGGAGTTCCATAATCTGTCCTGAAATCGATCTGCGATTCTGACAATGCGGGTAGCTTTTCTGAACCGGAACCTTGACAAGAAGAAATGAAGTTACCTCTGGTTTGACCTGTCAAGAGAGTAGCCGACATGAATTGGTACATGCGAAAAGAATATGATAAAAGATAAAAAGGTTCGAGTAAGCATTATACAAGTTTGACATGACATTATTTACTCATCAATATGCTAATCACCGTCAGGAAATAAAAAGTAAGAAACAGGAAATTAAACGTATCAGTTTCTCATGTGGTTCCCCTATTCACACACAACTGAAAAACAGGGAAAACCTCTCTCAAGGAAGCCACATTCCTCTTCTGTATGCAAGATATTATTTGTTATCCAGCATTTACATGTTGAAGTTGTACTAAGTTAAATTTCACAATGTAAGCTAAATGAATATGAAGTACAGAAAGAAACAGATACGTAAATCTGGACAAAGAATACTAACCAGCTTCAAGATTATATGCCCACTTTCTGTTTCCTTCATTCTCTGCTTTCGTGTGAGACCCAATGTTCCCATCTTTAAGCGGAGTTTGGGACAAATCCATAGGCAAACCTGAGTATTTTGGTTTTGGCGGAAAAACTTGGGCTTGAATCTGGCAGGCAGGAGTACTCATAAAGTTAAGATATCTCGACGTAGCTACCTCATCAACTAGAATTGGCTGATTCAAATCTGCCATTCCATGTACATCCCATAATTGTGAATCGTACTTTGAAGAATTTCGTTCATAATTAGTTTTCTCAGCACCTGTAAGAGACAGCTTTACATCAACCTCAGTTGTAACTCTGTAATTTCCATTAAAAGGTTTCCCCGCTACTGCATAAATTTTTCGCTCGTCATTTAGTTCCTCTTCTGTCTCTAGATACTCATCAGCCGGAAGTTGGAGGTCGAACATTCTTTTCCTTGGGACCTTGCACTCAATTGACTCATGTTCCTTCGAAGTGCATCCATTTAGTAATGGATATGGAGTGGGGATTTCCCACATCTTTTTCACATCTTCTAATGGTGCTTGAGATGAAGTGAGTCTCGAATGTGATCCCCCCACTGATCTCTTCCATTTGTGTTGTTCTTTGGATCTTAGTTCATTCATTAAGTCCCTCTGTGTTTGATAAAGACGGTGCAAATCATAGAGCTGGGATGAAAACAACAAAAAATGTCAATCTGAGTGTTTTAACAAATACCCGTACTCAGTATAGAGAGCAGTTCATGAACTTATCGATCAAACTATGAGATATTTGATATTCACCGAATTAGATAATAGACAATAAATCAATCCAAAGACCAACAAAGAAAATCCTGCCGAAGTACCTGACTCCTGAATAAAGATTCGTGTTCAAGGATTGTTTGCTTTAGCTTATCATACTCTGTGGATGCATCCAATCTAGACCTTGGGGAGAAACAGTTGTAGTGTTCCTCCTTCTTCAAGAATTTACCTTCATAATATACGTGCCAGCTACCACTGTTAGCATCCTCATTAAGATCTCTCATGGGGTAATATGATGCAGGAGAGAAGCTTTTATACTGCACTTTTGTTCCCATTCCTGCCGATTCTCCCGCATGTGATAAATTACTAAAGATGAAACTGCATAAATAGATATTAAATAATAAAGTTAATGAAACTAGCTTCACGAACCAAATTAATAACACAAACACTATAATTGGACTAATCCTTCCAGATAAGATACTAGACTAGTGAGACAACGTTCAACCATGAGAAAACTTAAAATAGAATAGGTTCCGAGACGGTATTTTTTAAATCAATTACTAGTCTATCTAGTACAGCAACATTCAAGTCCATCCAGCAGAGAGCCTATCTATTAAAGACTGATATTTACGGATTCTTCATGCTAATACCGACTACTCTACGAGTAAAATCCTCAAAACGTTAAGGAAGAAAACTTGAATGTAATTCCAACATTGAAAGCAAACCAAAATCCGGAAAGGGTTGATCTACTTTTTCCAAATTCATACATAAGTTGTGTCATTCAAACTTACACCCAGACTTCACTCAAACTAAGCAATCTTATCTTAAACCTATATTAATTAGAGATTTCGAATCATTATAGTAATCATAGACACAATCAGTATGAATTGACGACACCACAATCTGATAATCTAACACAAACCCAGTTCTAATTATATTCTCAAATTATTCAAATATCAAAGACTTGCTTCTTAAATGAGATTGTCAAATCTATGAAAGTAGAAATAAATTTATGTTCTCAAAAACTTACAAACTATCCTTTCAGGAATTTCCCCTATCCCCAAAAAGGGAAATGAGATTCCTTTCTTTTTGATAGCAATCAGAAATTGGATTTTTTTTTGTTATCAGAAACAACATTAAGATTCATCAAACAAAGCAGTAAATAAAGTTGATTGAAATAAAACATTAACCAAATCCAAAATCCCAATCTTGAAATCATACTAAAAGCCAAGGAAATAAATAAACCAAATGAAGAATCTAAGCAAAAAAAAAAAGACTAGTAATTTAGAACATTAAAAGAAGATTTACCTCAAACCCACATCTTTTTATCAGTTATCTTCAAAATCCCTTACATGGGTTGGGAAAGAAAATTTGATTAAGAGCCTAAAATGACCCAAATCTGATCTCTCTCTCTCTCTCTCTCTCTCTCTTCTGTGTCTTAGAAATTCACAGTCTTGGTCCCCCACTAACAACACCTAACAAAAAAAATAAGAACAAGAGAGAGAGAGAGAGAGAGAGAGAGAGAGAGAGAGAGAGAGAGAGAGAGAGAGAGAGAGAGAGAGAGTAGTAAATGAATTAGTAGAGAGAGAAAAAATGAGGAGGGTATCTCTTAAAAGTCATTAAAAGAGATTAGATCGTCGTATTAGATAGAAATAAAGACTCTGGCTAAGACTTGAGAGATTTTGATCTGTTTGGCCAGTCATTTGAGAGAGAGAGAGAGAGAGATCCGAGGAGATTAAAATCTCCAGAAAAACAAAAACAACCTTCTAAAAACAGTGACATGAAATTTGTCAATATCTAGTCTTCTTTTATTCTCTCTCTCTTCAATCTTTATTTGGAGTTTTGAGGAGGAAGTGTGAGAAAAGGGGAAAAAATGGGGGATATCTAGATTCTCTCCACCTTCCTTGCTTTTGGGTACAACAAAAATTAAATACTAAAAAAACAGACCTTATTTTTTGAACAACATACCATTATCATCCCTTTGTGATTCTTTTTGTTTTCCCTGTTTTAAGACAGTAATCAGTCGTGGGTCCCCCTAAAAAATGCAGGGACAATTCTATCTAATTTGACCCCTTTAAAATGGATAACCCACTAAACTAGCCCTCTAAAGTTGATTGGCTTTTGAAATGGCCTCTTAGAGTATTTTTTTTTTGTCGTTCGGAAATAATAACAATCATTTACACACCGAATTTTTGTGATTCAATTATAGCCAAGTTTTATTTTGTTCTTCGTGAAACTTCTTCGACAATGATGTTTTTTGCACACCGAATTTTTGTGATTCATCTCAAATTAACAACTAAGAATTTTCTTCTATGGAAATCTAATGTCCTTTCATTAAAAGTCAACACTTTTCTCGATTTATTGATCGGAAGAGTATACTACCACCTCCCCTTCGAATGTCCCAATGGAAGTCTTATTGTCAATTTGGACTAAGAATCTTGGGCAACCACTGATAGACTTGTCTTATCTATTATCTATAATCTTTTTATCCGCCCAAGCTATGACACGAAATTATTAGATTAACTACATCGTCCAAATGTTTCTTTTCAACAAAAAAAAAAAAAATACATCGTCCAATGTTTCACCTCAACTACATCAATGTTATCTCAACAAAAAAAAAAACATAACTACTTCAATGTTATGGGGATCCCTGAAACCAAATTAATTTTTTTTTTTATTGAACTTATTTGTATCATATCAAACACAACCTTATTTTAACAAAAAAAAAAAAGAAATCATTTTGATCATTTTTTTAGGGGTTATCTATATAACAAGGGAGGAGGTCATCTTTTGTAAAATATACCATCATCTTCGAAAACTAAAATTACACCCCCCAAATTTATATCCAATGGTTGAGATTACATCTACCAAACTTATCTCTCAAAGATTGAGATTATACCTCGATGGTTAAAAGTACACCTCCTAAACTTATTTCGAAGGGTAAGAAATTATAGAACTGTCTATCCCCACTGAACACGAGTAATCCCCACATAATATTATAACAAGGGGCTGCCCTTGTACAACCCCAAGTTAGACAAAATGCCCTTACACGGGTTCCCATGGTAAAACAATGGTGCCCATATACTTCCCTTGTAACAATGTCACTTGAGCAATTCGCAATTTGGCCCATAAGATAGTCTCATCTTCTATCCAGAAAAAAGAAAACAGACAAATCTCATCCTATTATATATGTAAGGTTGCAATACCATTTTGATACATTAAGAAAGATGATCAAAATGTTTTTTTTTAGCAAAATATTTGACCATATGTCAACCATCTATACAATAAGACATTACACCAACAATTATCCTTAACCACTACAAATGTGTAAAGTAGGTGTAGTAACAAACTAAAAAAGAGTAAAAGAAAACAATATCATTCAAGAGGTACAAACACCCAATGAGAGCGATAACACGATTAGCAAAATCAAGTCAAGATCCAAATAATGGGTTGGGGAGGAAATCCAAGTCAAGATTTCTTCTTCTCTCTACTTACCAATCAAGCGACGAGTACGTTGATTAGCACCTTTAACTCGTGAATTTAGCTCCTCCATGTCACCATCTAGAAGATCGAGAGCTTTATTTTGTCTGCATAATATTTTAAAAACGCACGTAAAACTTATGTAACACGGACACTGGTATAGCAAGCGATGCACGAGCTAAATGGAAAAAAAACTTGCATAAGAAAACGGTGTACAACTGACCTTTCTATTTCGGATCCCATATCAATAGCCATAGACTTCAGGTCACCCAAAATGTTGCTCAAATCATTCAGTGCATCATCTTGTTTATCCTTTTCCACCTGTTACAAAAAACATTCAAATATAAATAAACACAACTAAAAAGGATTAGTTAAGTTTGTAGACATAAAACTCAAACCATTTGATAATCAGTTGCGAAGCCCTAGATAGTATATATTCTTGGTCATGCGAGTACCCCTTCTCTATATCGGAGTAATTTGACACACCCTCTCATGGTGGCAGTCTTTGACTCTAACACGTCTTTTGTCGGGTTATGGAGGATGTGTAGCAGTTGGGAGTATCATGTGCATGCATAATAATCTGGACATCTGCTACGACGTTAAGTTTGTCACATCCAACTCAAAACTAATTTGCAATGTCCACTCATTGAGTGGACATTCACTAGATTCTTTTCATGAGAGTACCTTTTGTTCAAAAGGTACTATTCTTGCATTGATCATCAATCCTTTGATACTAATGAAGAACAATCACTTCAAAAACTATCTTTTCATGAGAGTACCTTTTGTTCAAAAGTTTGTCACACCCAACTCAAAACTAATGAAGAACAATCACTTCAAAAACTATCTTCAGTACTAATTAAAGTGCATTCTGTGACAATTAAACTATCTCCAACACTAGTCAAGGTGAAGAATAGGAGTATGAGTTCGAGTTTGTCTTTTAGAAAATGGAAACGGGTTTAACCATAACCATCTCAAAAAACAAGTTGGTAAGGTTAACTTCAGTTCGAGGTTAGAGTTTTCTGAAATCAATTTCATCTGATTTTATTGGACTAGGTTAAGCTTTGGGAGTTTTCAAATCAAATTTATTGGACTTGGTTGAGCTTGGGTTCCAAGGTGCGACCATTCTGAGTTCAAGTTTGGGATTTAGATTGCTAGTTATCTGCATCTGATTACATACCTCCACTTTCTGTATTGCATTTGTAGGTTCAGAAGTGTAAGAGCTCTTCGAACCTTTTGGAACATGTTTGATACCCAACTTCTCCCTTTGCTCTGCATGACTTGCCTTCATTTTATAGGAATCATCTGAAAGCACATCCAATGAATTCAGAAAAAAACAAAGGAATTTGGAAGCTGATTTTCGATTTTTTTCACTCTTCTTACCAGCCATGATAAGAGGCCCTGTTATTTCACGACCCTTCTTCGGCTTCCATGTTTTAGAAAACATACCGCCAAGAGTTCCCAGCAGTTTTTCTCCCTGATAATCAAATACTGAACTGATAAATTAACAAGCCTCAAGTTCTTAAATCCTTAAGTTAGGCAAATATACAGGCCAACATTACTAAATACCGGACGAGAAAAATGGAAAAGGCTACGTGATCCGGATTACTTATTTCTAGAAACACCATCAAATTAGTCCAAGGTTTCTAGGAATATCTGACTCAGATGGGCGACTTTAATCATCTAAAATTGACATGCGTGTTAACACCTATCTAACATGGACGTTCCATTTTTCCATGTCGATACTCGGGAACCTCATGCAGTACTTCCACATAAAACTATGAGGTTTATTCATGCCTGTGTGTACTTGTATATAGTCAAGTTAGACCATAAACCTATCAATAAACATTTGTGTTTGATGATATAATCGCATTTGATGAGATTGGTTCTCGATTTAAGATTTAGAGTCACGGTATCAACGGAGATAAATAGAAGCTGAGAGTTAAGCGAAGTCATGGCAAACTCTATTGAGCAAACAAACTATATAAGACAGTTATTCTCTAATGAAAAATCACAAGGAAATGAAAAGAATGAAAGGCCATACCCGACTAAGATCCTGATCAATATCTTGAGCTAACATGTGAGTCCTTGTTATTTGTTCACCTTGTTTATGTAAGGTGACCAAGGTATTAGTTGCATCTTCTCTGATGTCCTCAGCAATTTTAAGGCAATTGTTGACCGAGTTTGTAGTCTCCTCTGCCTTGTACACGGCGTAGTTTTCCAATTCCTGCACACTCTGGTTCTCTAACCCACCCGAGTCACGGAAGTCATTCTGATATTTGTTTTTTGCGGCCCTAGTAGCCGAGTAAGAAGATAAAGAGGGTTTAATGTCACCATCCTCATTATCGAAAGGGTTGGAGTTATAACCTGGTTTAATAACAGGTTCAGAAGCAGTTCTTCTTGCAGGTTTAGTTTTTGACTTAGTGTCTGATTCAGAATCAGAATCAAATGGGTTAGAGGTTGAAGTAGAAGAAGGAAATCCTGGTTCAACTGAGTTATGCTTTGAGATTTTATTCAAGGGAGATTTCTTAAATCCAAACATTTTCCTTCAATCAAAAACCCTGAAAAGGAAGAATAAAAATAGATAAATTAGATAACTCCTTATGATTAAATCTATGAACAGAAGAAGACTAGAATCAAATTCAAAGACAAAAATGGAACTTTGAACAAACAATTTATGAAACCCTAATATGCTATTCAGAATCAAATACTTTTGAAATACCTAAAAACCTTGAAATTATAAGTTATACCCTGAAGTCAAGAGATTCTAATTTAACTTTCACCCACCATGAAAAAGAGGATAACATTCAAAACCCACACTGAAAAACTAAAACTTGAAGAATATACTAGACGAATTCAGATAAAATCATATTCTTTCAAAAGGTAAGTAGGTTCCCCAATTTGACAATCAAAATTTGTTAGAAATTCAAAATTGAGTGGATTGTCGAAAACGTATTGATCATTTGGCTTAACTAAGAACACATAAATTAGGAGGAGGAGGCAATTAGAGTAATTGAGTACCTGAGTAATGAGGTTGGGAGAAAATGGAGAAGCAGAGGATGGGTTTGAACTGGCGAAGATGAAGGTGGGAATTTCTTCAATTGGATGATAAAGAGTTACCCTAAGAAGCAAGACGAAGGAGGACAACGTCAACAACACACAAGTGGGAATTTTGGATTGAAAAGTAAAGAGGGAAAGAAACGGATGTTTCTTTGTTGTTTCTCTCTCTACCTTTCTTTCTCTTTGAAAACTTCAAACAAGACTTATGGGTTTACCGAGAGGAAGTCAAGAACCCATCTTTGACGTATCCTAATGAATTAACAAGTTTTTTTTAGTTGAAAATAATGAATTAATAAGTTGTTTACTAACTTTTGGAGATGTCAATTTGCAACAAAAAAAAAAACTACTGTATTGGGGAAAGCAAAAAATTCCAGGGGAGACGGTGGAAAACAAATAAAGTCCAAACCAAACGGACCTTATGTCGCCGGCAGAAAGTCGTCGGGCGGCGACTTCATCATTCTCTCTCTCTCTCTCTCTCTCTCTCTCTCTCTCTCTCTCTCTCTCTCTCTTTCTCTCTATTCTCTCTCCCTCTCTCCTTCTCTTCTGCCTCTTTCTCTATCTCTTCTCTCTAAATTCCGGCGAAGAGAATGGTCCCTTCACCGGAACCTTCGTCTGGAAAACCAGTCGAAGGGAGGATACATTCGTCTGGAAGAGAATGGTTTTCCAGACGAAGGTCGTCTGGATCTGGACTTCAGATCCAAGCGAAGTTGTGTCTGGTTCTATTAGATTCGTCTGGTAGAACCAGATAACCTCATCTGGTTTTCAGACGAGGTTCCGGCGAAGGGGCATCCCCTTCGCCGGAGCATAAAAAGTTGAGAGGGAGAGAGAGGGAGGGAGAGAATCGGTCGGAATAGTTGGAGGTCGCCGGAACTAATGGTGTATGTCGCCGGGATTAGGTGGTGGTCGCCGGAGTTCTAGAAGATAAAGAACAAAAAAGGGTGATGTTTGGAGGAAACAAGAAAAATTTGTTTCCACCCAAAACTTATTGCCCCGGAAACCTTTCTTATTTCCCCGAAACACCGGCCAAAAAAAACTTTCGAGGTGTCAAACTATCATTTTATTTTTATTGTTCTATTATCAACCTAGGGCTGTCCGGTGGGTGATCATGGGTGGTGTGGTGGGAAGCACCAGTGGGGTGGCTGAACATTTGGAGGTCTGGTGCGAAATTTTAATGGGGGCCCTTTATATCGCAATAAGACGGTAAAAAAAATATCCCACGCCCCAAACGATAAATATTACAATAGTATCCATACAACAAACTAAACATGTGATTACATAGTCTACATCAACACTAAACATCAATTGTTTTTGCTTAAGGATTAATAAAAAACCAGAAGAAAAAAAAAATACTAATTTGATATAGAAAAAATCGTACCTATTAAATCAAAGGAGTGAAAGAGAAATAAAGATAAGAGGATGTCGAGAAAGAAAATTTGAAACGTCATTGAGAGTTACAGCGGAATCCACTACTTAGAAGTTATTGGTAGGGGCCTACGAAACAGTTAGTTCGGCCTTAAAACATTATAGCCCAAGTGAACTCTTTGGCCTCATAAAAAGAAAAAGATAAACTAAAAGCTGCTTATTGAGCTCGAACCCGCGACTTGTATGGTACTAAGCACGAAACGACTAGTTGAACTAGCTTGGTTCATTGTCCTGCTCTGGCTTCTTAGTTATAGATAGTCGTTAGGTATAAATTTCTATAAGTTTTTCATCGGAGGGGCCCTGGGGAGAGGGAGGCCCGATGCGACCGCACCTCCCGCACCCCTCACCCACGCCCCTGGGCGGTACAATCATTTTCTTTCATCCTATAGAACCATAGTAGTCTCTATCTAATTATTGACACTAATATCTTTCTATTTTGGGTCGAATTACATGAAAGTTGTGACTGGGTTGTGAGGGTTCTCAACCACATGGATAGTTCAATGTGCTCATCAGATTTTATATCAGCTATTGCATATAATCTTTATGAAACTACCAGGAGAAAAATGAACGGCCAGACTAATCTGGCCCATAATTGACTGACTTGTTTTATTATAGTAATGGACCCTATTAACCAACTTGTCAAGGTTGAAGACCGAAAAACATCCAATGGATTGTAGACATCGAATTCATTGAACCCTTTAATACATTTCTAAGAAGGGCAAACTCTTTCAAAGAAGAACCTAAGCATAAATATGGGTTATCAACTTTTAAAGTGTCACTTGGAAGATCATACAAGATTGACTTTCTTCGAGTTAACCAAAAAAACGTAAACCTAAGAGGTTGAGAAGGAAAGTGGGAGATGGCTCAGCTTTCTAGCCCGGATATACTCTCCAGTTCAACCCAACTACCCCAATCTGTAAGCACACTTTATTGTATCAAAATTTCATTTTACTATTTAACCAAGTAATCAACCAAGACTGTATTTGTAAATTTTATATCCACATCAATTTTTACATCAAGAATGAACTTGAGGTCATAATTAGAGAGGTTAAAAACAATCTCCCTGCAAAGGGCACAAAATTCCGCTGCAACGGCCATGTAAACGGCCAAAAGCCCAGGAAGTGACTACAGAAACACCCATGCTTCGATTCAGGCTGAATTTACTATGCTCAATTATCTTTAACCTGCGAGTTTCTTCACCATGGAAGCATGTTTCTGTCCAACTAAATGATAATTCAATACTATCTGACTGTTACACGCCACATTGCATATAGTGCAGATCCTCACACCTTCTGCTGCTGCACCACCTTCCATGAGTTTCTTCCTCTTCGTGTCCAAGTCCTCTGTAGCTGCTAAAGCTGCCCTTTTCTTCTTTGATGGTTTCTCTACTGGGCCAATTAGTTTGTTCGCAGGAGCTGGAGCTGGAGCTGGAGCTGGAGCCGGAGCTAGAACTGGAGTCGGAGCTAAAATTGGTTGACTTGCAATTCGTTTCGCTTCTTCAATTTTATCGAGGTTTTTCTTGTGCTTTTTCCCCAATTTGTGATTATCAAGCACTTCCTCACTGGTACAATTGATGTTACAAACCTCACAGTACGCAGATTGCACAATCTTTGTTTTCTTTGAACCTTTCTTAGGAGCACCATTCATGTATGACTGAGCCACTGGATTGGTCAACTGAATCGGGTATAAGTTCGAAGGTACCAGTGGCTGTGTTCCATTTGGAGTTATCGTGCTACCCTGCACAATAATGAGAAAGGATTGACTTTTGAACAATGTCAACCTTTCAATTTGAAATGGGAAAGCAATATAAGATGGAAGAAAATCCTTAGTAGAGACAATGAAATCCCTAAAGAACTAGAACCTCGAGAAACAAAACCTTGTGTTTCACGAGCATTACACAAAGATGTACCATCAAAATACACTCCGTCAGGTAGGACGCAAGTTAGATGAGAGAGAGAGAGAAGGGACATATTTTACTTATGAAAGAGATATAACGATTAGCGAATGACCTATATAATTGAATTGATCCCGAAGTTCTTGAAACTGTTCAGGTGATTCAGTCCCTATGATTTCTCTCATTAAATGTAAAATTGTTAATGCTCGTTCATCAATGCAAATTCCCAATTTACCTCTAATGCAAAAGTAAGCAAATTGACGAGTAATGACATGCTCGACTGAAAAACTCCAGATTCAACATAGTAGTAACATATGGAAGACAGACCATTAATAATTTTACATATCCAATAGAACAATATCAAAGAAGACTATACTCTAAAGAGCAACAAATCCAGAAGCAACAAAATGGTAAGTCGCGAAAATTATCTTGCAAAATGAAATTTCTAATAGTAACTAAAAAAAAAATCAAAATCAGTAGCAATAAATCGACAAGCTATAAACGCGCGCACATAACACGTTATACATGCATAGCTAACACACATACCGGATTGCATCATCTCTAAGTAACAGTTTTTTACAACTCTAAAAAGGTATAAACAAGAACGAGGAATAAAAAAGATTTTATGTTTCTGAAGAAAATTTTAGATGCTTAAATATAGTTCTAGATAAGAATCCAACAAACTGTGCATGAATAAAGTTGAAACTAAAAGATTCGAAGTTTAAATTTCAATTTTTACATACCCAAACTCATTGAAGAGTTTAACCTACCCATGATTCCCCTCCAAACCGAATCTTCATCTCATGATTCAAGGGCAGAAATCTATATCTTCGAAATCAAATGAAAATAACAATTCTAATCCTAATAACTTCAGTTCAACTTGATTCCATTCAAAAACCCATATTCGTAACCTTAAAATAACCTAATATATAATTCCACTCCAAACCCCATATTTGAAACCTTAATAACCTAATATATAATTCCACTCCAAAACCCATATTTTCACCTTTTGATCTTAGGAAAGAAACCTATTGCTTCCACAATCAAACCTACTACAATCCTAATAACTTTAATTCGACTTCAATGACATAAAAATTGAACTTTATAGAGTAAAAATAACAACACAAACAGGTACAGAACTGTCTAATTTCTTCTAATAACCTTCTAGAGAATAAGGAGAAGAAATGAGGGGAAAAAGGTAACTTTCTAGACAAAACAAGGATCACCCAAAACTCCAAACTCATAATTCATCTTTACAAACTCAATTCTATGAGAATCATGAAAAGGGGAAAAGAATCTCTATGAGAAGAATTGCTTACATCAGTATAAGCAACAGAATTCGCTGCAATCTGCGTTGGATTTTGATAAAAAGTGGTGGCAGCCCAATTATGCATTTGCTGATGATAAGCTGCGTCAGTTTGAGACTGAGCTACATAACCTGCAATAGGAGGTTGAAGAGCATTCATGGCGGGGTAGGAATCGATACCAGGTGGGTATACTGATGCATCTGGTTGAGAAGATTGAACCCCATAGTGTTGAACTAAAGTTTTGGGGTCAATGATATTAGGGTTAGGGTTCTGGGGAGGGTGAAGAGG
This sequence comes from Eschscholzia californica, assembly GCF_041429995.1. Lineage (NCBI taxonomy): Eukaryota > Viridiplantae > Streptophyta > Magnoliopsida > Ranunculales > Papaveraceae > Eschscholzia > Eschscholzia californica. The sequence goes on from NW_028238198.1 coordinate 32,655,538, forward strand.
GTAGTAAGAGAAATTAGGGCAAGAATACAATTGTACATTGTGAGATTGGGTATATGGATTGGTTGAAAGGTTAGGGTTTTGAGGTTGTGTATGATCAGGGGGGTGGGTATTGTTCTCCATGGAAGAAGAAGATCATCACAGACAGGGACGGAACTACAGCTAGGCCAAAGGGGGCCATGGCCCCCCTCGACCTAGCCGTAGTGGTTCCCGTTGTAACCCTAAGTCACTGTGGTTACGGTATTAGTTCAAGTAATACGCAAGTTACAACAGCAAAGTGTAAATGGCTCGCTGGTAGAACTACTTGTTTATCACCTACCTGGCCTAGGTTCAATCCCTAAGAATGGCAATTTCTTTTTCTTTTTGCAATATGTGTTCGTTTTCATTTTTCTAAGAGTGTTTGGAATATATCCCATCCAAGTTCTCTTACAAATTTCTCAACAAAAAAAAAAATCTCTTACAAATTTAAATAAATGATATTAGTTAGTCTTGTTAAATATTTTTAGTAGGGAACTTGAATTTATTACACATTACCATTTTTTTTGAAAACCTAGAGACCAACCATTCACATGGACGGGACAATAAAAGCAAATTGTTACTCATTTACGAACAATTTTGTCGATTTTGTCTCAAAAATCTTTATTTAGAAGACGTTCACAGTAATGAAAGCAAAATGATGTTAAACAAAATCATAGTTAAAAGGTACTAATTTATTTTAGATTATATATATAAAGACCATTTTCATAGGCGAAATACAAATATAAAATGTAAATAGATTGTCAAATAAAACAACCGAGTTCGTATTACATTGGCCCCCCTATATCTTTAATCCTGGTTTCGTCCCTGATCACAGAAAAGAACCTGAAAATTTCGAAATCAGGGTGGTTTTGATAAGAAGAAAAAAAGACGGGAAGGTTTATTCCCTTTATCCTCACCGTTGAATAGCAATTAGAAATTTCATCCAACGGTTTGTGTGCACAATTTGATTCCAACAGCTTCGTACGACAATACCAATGCGTACAAAATGAGGAATTTTTTGAAGAAAGATCACCAAAAATTTAGAATGTCTCTACATTGATACTTAGAAAATGAGGAATTTGTAAACGTAATTGTGAAAGTTCACCACAGATGGCTCAGACTTTACCGCAACTGCAACGAAGTGTACTTTTTACTTTTTTGTTGAAAGAATGGAGTGTACTTGTCAAAGTGTTAATGAAGATTCTCTTTTCTAAGTATCAATGTAGAGACACTTTAAATTTTTGTTTGTCTCTAATGGAGATCTCTAAAATATCTCTATCTAATGCACATATCACTCTTCAATTCAATAGATAAAAAGTAGTTAAAAAACAAGGAGTTCCATTGGTTAGAATTTTAAAGTGACACTTAGAGAGTCTCAAGAAGACACTCTAATTTTAGAGTGTCTCTAATAAAATACTTCACATCATCATAGAGTGTCTAGTTGAGTGTCCCATTGAAAAAGATTTTTAATAAAAATCTCTTACCCCCTGGTCAATTTTTTTTTATTAAAATTGACTACGACCTAATATAGTCATTACAATGACATTGATACATTAGAGATGTGATAAACACAATAATCGCCTAATTTAATTCTTACAAGAACGGGTCTAAAGTCCAACTAAACTATGGACTAAAGTTCACTTACATTATTTATACCTTAATAATCCAAGTTCAGTAAATTATGAAATCTACTTCCTCGGGGAATCATGACTCCAGGATTTTAGAGTTTATGTCAACATTATCGACCCCTTGGGCTACCAAATGTTGATCCTTTTGAAGAATTCCGAAAGAAGTGCCATCATGTTTTAATCGAGCATATTTAGCCATCCAAGGTTTAATACTATTAAGATTAAATTTAAAGTTAATTATGTTTTGGTCTCCAATTTGTGATCAATTGACCATTTTATCCTCTATAAATGTCCGACGGTAAGATTAGCCCTAAGGGCAGAATTTTTTTTTGACTTTTTCCTAAAATATCCTTTAGAGGCAAAATGGAATTAGTTCTGAAAAAAAATTCTCCAAAGGTTTAAATCCACTTCATCTCTCCCTCTCTGCACCTCACAATCTTCTCCGACAGAAGTCGAGGACCTTCAAACTTAAAAACAATTATAACAATTATTTATTCTTTCTCCTCCCTTTTATCTCTCTTCTTCTTCTTTTTCTCTCCCTTTTATCTCTCTCTCTTCTTCTTCTTCTTATGAATATATCTCATTAAAATTATAAAGCAAATTATGAGCGATGATTAATTGACCTTCCTGGTCAAACAAATCGAGTTAATGTTATAACTCAATCTTCACTTATTTTTTGAGAGAGAAACTAGTTTTTTGATGAAGTGTTTATCTCATTTCGAGAATCAAGATGTACATTGACATCCTCCATTTCTTTTGGCCCTTAAATTTCTTCCAAGATTTGCACCCTATTTTCCCCTTACTTGCCGACCAACTTCCTCTTTGATCTCTTATTTTTTTGTTAATTCAAATTAGATTCCCTTCTGTTCGGGTTCAGTTTAAACTCTATTAGAAATACTATTTTTCCTAAATTACCCTCATGGCCTTGTGTTCTTTCTCTTTTATATATTTCAGAATTAGTTTTTAGGAATAAGTTAGAAAATCAAGTTATTCGTGAGAATCATAACAAAAAAAAGAAAGATACGATACTCACTAAGAAAATGTCTCCGAATTATAGTTAGCAAGTATATCAACGGTGTAAGCTTGGCTCACTTGCTCTTCTCTTCTAATTTGTATCTCATCTTTTTAAGTTATACATTTATTTGCTTTGATTAATAAAACTCTCTTCATTAGTTTTAACCCTAATGGAATTGGTTGTATTCCATCGTCTCTTACTCTTCCAAGCAAAGACTTCTGAAATTGTTAGTGATTCACGTATATGGAGATGATAGGAGAAAAGATTGGGAAAGAGAGAAAGATGGAGGGCAGAGGCGTTAGATTGGTAAAACAATGTCTTTTAGTTTGCTAATATAACTTGATTTTCACGCACTCTCTTTCTCTCTCACTCTCTGTAATAGTACCACCTTGGTTGGAAGAATGTTTAAAGCGTGAACTATAGGCGGAGTTCAAGCTTCGTTTTTCTTTTTTGTTGAGAAAGTTCAAGCTTAGTTAGTGTAAGAGACTCTTTGAGTGGGTTCGTCAACCCTTCACCAACAACTCTAAATCTTAGAGTGCCACATAGGAATTTTTTAAGTTTTTCTTTAAAATCCATCTCCAATTCAAAACTCAATATGAATCTCTAAAATGATGTGTCAAGATTTGTTTTAGAGATCCTTAAGAGGAACTCTAAATTTAGAGTGTCCTCTTGAGTTTCTCTAAGTGGGGGTTATTCGTTCGGAGCTTTCGTGAGATCTTAAGATCTTTGAAGTTTGGTGTTATTGATTTAGACCTTTTTTTAAGATCTTTGGAGATCGGTGTTATTGGTTCAAGTCTTTTTTTAAGAACTTTGAAGTTTAGCGTTATTGGTTTAGACCTTATTTTGGGAACTTCGAAGTTTAGTGTTATTGGTTTGGATTTTTTTTTAAGAACTTTAAAATTCCGCGTTATTCATTTTTTAGAAAAAAATTTAGAACTTTTAGCAAAAGATCCGACCCAAGCACTTTTGGAGACAAATTTATAGTAATTTTGTCAAATCCAAAGTTTCACCAGTTTAGGTGGATCTTTGAAATTCTTTCTACTTGGATGTACATGAAAATATTGGGTTAAAATAGACAAAAATAAAAAACTTCTTTCTAATAATTTATATAAATAACGAATAGACCATATGAAACCCTACTTTTTCTTCTCCTACGGTTGTATTTCCACCACTTTTTCCTTCTTGTCTCCTTCTTGTCTCTCTCCTTGCTAATCTTAAGGTAAGAATTTATTGCTAGAAACTTTTACTATTGAGCAACCTTTTTTTATGTGTATATTCAATGTGTATGTACGTGTCAAAGCAAAACAAAGAAGAATGATTAGGGTTTATAGGGTTTATAGGCAAAGACCAATGATTAGGGTTTATAGGGTTTATAGGCAAAGACCAATGATAGGGTTATAGGGTTATAGGGAATTGATTTGACTAGTAACAACATAAGGATACGAGCAAAGATGAATCATGTATCGATGATGTCATCAGCTACTAGGTTTTATGGATTTTTTTATAAGACTATTGTTGTTAGGCTTGTAGGGTTAGAAAATTATGATGGTTATCTTTAATGTAGTAAGTCTCTTCACTGCATGTACTTTCTTCATGTATACTTAATCAATTAATATTTTTTTTGTGCCAAAACAAAAAACTAGGCTTCCTCAACAGATTCAACAGTTTAGGTTGGTAACTATTAGGCTTCCTCAACAAAAAAACTATTAGGCTAGGTTTATGTGCCAAAATAAAACTACTAGACTAGCATAGTTAAATAAATCAGAACCCAAGGAAAAAAGTAAGATTTAATCATGGAAACTTCAAGTATAGATCATCCTGAGATTTGGTTGAAAAAATAAGTTAAAAAAAATATGTAAATCATTATTTGAATTGTAGTATTATCTAGTATTTCGTTGAGTAAGATAATTTAATTTAAATTATTATTTATTTTTGTTAGATGAGTTCACAGACAACAAAAAAGTATATGAAATGGACTCCAACTGAAAATGAAGTGTTACTTCAACTTATTGTTGAAGCCATGAATAGCGGTAAATACGGAAAAAATGGTGCACTTTCAAAGACGTACTATGACCAAGTAATTATTCCAGCTCTAAATCAAAAGTGTAACGGTAATAAAACATCAGAACATGTAAGTAGTAAAATTAAGAAGTGGAGAGGTAAGTATAAACAAATTAAAGAGTTAATGGCTTCATGCTCTGGATTTGGTTGGGATGCAACCACCTGTAAGATCACCGCTCCGCAAGAAGTTTGGGAAGAATATTTCAAGGTAATTAAACATAAAATTTATACCAAGGTTTTTAGAGTTTCTCTTGAGTGTTGCATTGGAGAAGGCTTTGCAATAGAGTATCTCAAAAGGGCCAAATAGGAAAGAGACTATTTATAGATCCACTTTCCACACTTGACACATAGAATTTTTAGAGTTTTTCTTGAGTCTTGCATTGGATATGCTATTATACTTCTTGGTTGTGGGTCGGAATGAGATTGACAAGTGAAGATGTTGGGGTTGTTAAAAGAGTTATAAAGTGGGTTCCCCTCGTCCCAGATTGGACTTCGTACTTCCCTGATCTTCATTGAGATCCCCCCTTCCGGAAGTACAGGATCTTGGTAAACTCCAAAAATGAAGTTAGTTGGATTGTCAAAAGACAATAAACAGCATGATAACTACATAATTGCCACTCTGTAGGAAAATTTTGATGACAATTATAGCTTTGACCATGATAAGGTACCTAACAATAGCTAAAGGCCAAAACAAACCAAATTTTCTATTTCTACTTCTGATTGTGTGAAACAAAACAAAAACGAGATTGATTTTAAATCTCTCCTCTTTTAGATAGTTTGAAACATCTAATGAGCTCTAAAAAAATTTAGAGCCATGGATTCGACCGATTTGTGCCCAACACTCACGAAATCTTCCAAGCTTTAGCACCGAAGAAAATATTAGTTTCTCTCTTAAAGAACACTCCTACCGTCCCAAAACCTACTATCGTCTTACATCAAGTTCAAACAATATGATGAGCACTATTGCTTTACTAAGATAAGAGAGGTAGGGAGGGAACAAAAGTTAGGAAAGTACATAATTAAACATATAGAAGTGAGATTAGTTGTCATGTTTAATGTTAGGTAAACTAAAAGAATCACACTAAGCTTACATTCCATGTACTAATATTTTATGTATATACTTACTTTATCCAACTAGGGTTCTTCAATTTTGTTTCTTCATGAGTTCAAAAGTAAACCCCCAATCATCTAAATTCGATCTTCAAGTTCCAGAGTAACTTTAAGTACTTAAGCACTAAATAGTTTATCTCTTCATGTAACAAAAGCACAAAAGAAAAAGTATTGATTTCTCTTTACTTCAATTTCAAACCAACTCAAACCCCACTCTAGTTGTATCCATCAACATCAAGTAACAAAGTTAACTCTTTTATAATCACATTTCTAGTACTTCGATAGATATATTGATCTAGCACTCGTCTCAATCCTAGCCAATATGTAAGATAAAGGGTTTATGTGATAACCGGAGTCTAAAAGATCTTACGAAGCCATGCGGGACTAAGTGCCTTTAGCACGAAACATTCATATATCAAACCAGTTAAAGAGAGTAAACTCAACTCATATAAACGACATACAAATGCAAGTGAAACCATAAATTCCATTGTCCTGATTGATTTATGAACTTAAACTTTGGATTATTATCGAAATGAAGGAAGAAACATAAACGAAGAGCATGAACAACTCTCCTTTGAAGATCAAGCAACATCAGAAAATGTTACCTCTGTAAGAAGATTCATGGTAAAGAATTAATGAAATAATAGCTCCACCGACTTTTGTCTGTACACTTCTTGCAATTTTTTAACTCACCATGGCTTAAAACCGACATCATCCTCAATAGTTTCTTCCTCACCAGTAGGAGGAAGATTAAGATCGAGCAAATCTCGAGTTACAGGCAGCTTCTCATGACTTATCATCATTTGATTTGCTCTATGTTCAGATCCGCCTACTAAATGTGATCTTTTATGTCCACCCAAAGCTTGCCCCGATGAGAACACTTTGAAACAATATGGGCATTCATACTTACTTTTTTTCTTCACTCCAAAACTAGTTTCAGGACCACCCTTAACATCTTGTTCGACAAAATTCTCGCTTTTGCTAGTATTTTCGACCTTACTATTAGCCTTAGGATCATGAGATATATCAGTTTCGGTGCTAGTTTCACTTGTTTCGATTCGTGAAGCAAAGCAACCTTTGATTTTCTTATGACTAGCTCTATGACCTCCAAGAGCTTGATAAGAATGAAAGTTCTTGTTGCAGGTCATACACTTATATTTGTTTTTCCTTGAAGAACCTCGGCGAATCTCAAATTCCGAAGAATTGCTTCTTGCTTTCTCGACTGCATCTTCATCCAATTCGTTATCGTAAGAGTCGAATTTATTCTTAGTTGAATTGTTATCGTAAGAGTCAAATTTACTTTTCTTAGTTGAACTGTACTTCCCATACTTCAAATCATTGATCATATTCTTACCCAATTCAGACATTTTACTCTTATCAGCCTTGTTTCTACTATAAGAAGTTCTCTCTAATTCATCAAGATATTTAGGGTTCTTAAACTTATCATCCCTAGAAAACCCATTAGATTTAATCTTGTTGATTCCATTTCTTGACAACCCAGAAGAACCCATTTCAGATCTTTTTGTTTCGAATCGAATAGATTTCGATTCGGGCGTCTTCTCACTTCTTGGTTTCTTCTTTTTTGAGTTGTGATCACCATTAAACAAAATTTTACCTTCTTTTTCCTTAACTTTTTTGACTAAACTTGATGATCTAGATTCTAAGAACAAGGAACTATTATTATCTGAAGATTCAACTATTGAATTATCCAATTCAAATCTGTTACTACTAACATCTCTAGATAACATCATTAAAGATATAGCAACTTCTTCTTGTTCATGCTCAATTTCTGAAACAGATGAACAAGAATTAGTACTATTATTAGTATTATTAATGTTCTTGTGAATCAAATACCTGCAGGTTCTTCTTGATCTTCTTCTTTTTGCTGGTAGTGATGCTGCTGCTGTTTCATTATCAGATTGACTATCCATTACAATTTTCTGATTATTACCAGTCCATGAATCTTCTTCTTCTTCTACTTCTACTTCTTCATCATCATCTTCCATGATTTGAGAATGATATCTCATATGCTTAAGTAAAGATTTCCAAGATTTAAACCTTTCTCCACATTCTTCACAGACCTCTGTAAAGTACTTATTTCTCTCTCTAGAATCTGAAAATCTCCATGACTTTTTGGGATTTTCTCTAAGTCCATAACCAGGATGAGTAACAACTTCAGAACCCACCATTAAAACATTGTTATTACTTTCTCTCTCATCAACTTCAACTTGTGTATTGTTCATATGAGACCTCATATGACCTCCTAATGACCTGCCACAAGGAAACCCCTTTCTGCAGAATTTGCATATATGTTTGTACTCTTGATTTTCATCCATACTCTACTCTAAACCAAACTGAAAATTTTCAAAACCCAAGATCAAGAAACTAGATTAAGCTTCACTAAATAAACAAAATTGCTTCAAAAAGATCCCAAATATTAATGAAAAAGATATACCCATATCACAAAAGAAGATTAAATCTAAGAAGAAAATCCAATTAGATTGTGGGTAATCTTTGATTTTTGAATCAAATCAAAATCCATTTAGATTTTGAACTTAATGAGTAAGAAAAAGAGAAGTAGTAATGAATCTTAGTAGTCTTCCATTTATTGATGATATTGAATGAGCTCAAAATAAAAAAGATGGGAGGTTATGAAGGGATGGTGAAAGACTCACTCTTTCTCTCTCTAGTTTATATACTATATTTAGATGAGAAATTCATGCATGAAAGCAAAAAAAGATTAAAAAGATGAAACAAACTATAGATGCACGTGTACTCAACCGAGAATTATACGCCATTAATCTTACAGTTGTGATTTATTTGATTTGAACATTCATTTGTGGAGTTAGTGAGAGAAAAATAAAAAAAACTCCCAATGAAAAACCCAACTATCCTCCTTGATCACAATTCCATCCCTATTTTCCTCTCTCTATCCGCCATTGGTCCACTTCTCTCTCTCCATTCTGTTTCTCTCCAACTGCCATCCTTTTCATTCTTTACTTATTCGTATTTCCACTTCTTCTAGTTACTAAAATTCCAAGTAATTCCATAAAAAATTTCATGATACTTTTTTATGTGTATATTCTCATAGCAAAATTACCCAAAACCTCCAATGGTAAATTGTTTGCCTCACAACATATATATTTAGGTTTGAGCATGCTAGATTTTGTTTTGTCATATTTAATAGGTGTGCACAAACACACCCATGTTGTGTATCGTTTTTACAAATTTATAGTAGGACATTTAGATTAAGGAAATACTGACATGTGTTTTTTGTTGTTCCACTGGTTATGGTTTGAGTTCTGTCTTGTCTTAATTAAGACAGAGCCTGACTTGAAGTAGGGAACTTCCTTTCTCTAAGTTATAGAGAGATAAACGACAAGCGAATACCGACTTTATCGGTAATTCCTTCATTCGGATTAACCGAGATAGACAAAAGATTATGGAGTCGAGGCGAGAATAAATTATCTCTCCTTAAGACATTTTACAGTTGTGATTTATTTGATTTGAACATTCATTTGTGGAGTTAGTGAAAGAAAAATAAAAACTCCGACTGAAAAACCCAACTATCATCCTCCTTCACAATTCCATCCCTATTTTCCTCTCTACCCTTTCTCTATCCTCCATTGGTCCACTTCTGTCTCTCTCTTCTGTTTCTCTCCAACTGCCATCCTTTTGCTTTCCTTATTCATTTTTCCATTTATTCTAATTACTTCTTTTTTATGTGTATATTATCATAGCAAAATTACCCTAAACTTCCTCTGCTAAGTTGTTTGCCTCACAACATATCTATTGATTTTTTAGGTTTCAGCTTGCTAGATTAGGTTTTCTCACATTTGAATAGGTATGCAAGAACACACATATTGTGTATAGTTTGTACAAGACATATTTATACCTGACGGATTAAAAGAAATACCGACATGTCTTTTTAATTAAAACGCACATATGTCCTAGTGCATTGTCCTAGATTCCGATTCTTCTAATGAAGTTATGCATGTGATCTTCTCTGATGGGTTTAATAACGGCGAAAGAAAGTTCTATCTCCCACCAGCTAGCCATGCTTGGAGACTACTCAAATGAATCAAATATCAAAATCTCAATCTTTTGATTTTTTATGGTCCCATTTTGTTCTCCCACCATCTATTACACATATAGTCTCTTTTCAAGAATGGAGATTTTTTTAAAACCAAGATAATATAAAGCCCCTTTTAACAAAAATAAAATAAAATAATATAAAGCCCACAAAGAGTTCTTCCTTTCACAGTATTTGACAACCAAGATGAAGAAAGGGTGATTTTGACCTTGACCCTAATTATTATAAGAATTTTTAGATTACACTCTCACTTTTTAAAACAGGCGATTTACACTTTTACTTGGACGAAAAACGGTACAAACACAGATTTTTCGAGTGAAATCGAACAACCCAGTGAACCATAATCAAGAGTTTTGGTAATAGATTGAAATAAGACTGGTTGACTCGAAATGTGGGTCGATGCAAACAGATTTTGTTGACGTGATAATGAGGAACCTAATGAACTAATATTTTGAGTTCTGATAATGGATTAAACTAAGATTGGTCAGCTCGACACGTGGGTCGATGCATCAGGGGGTTTGTTGACGTGATAGTGAACAAACCAGTGTATTGTGGTCTTGAGTTCTAATATAGACTGGCGTTTGAACCCATTACTAATCGGTGGTTGACTCGACATAGTGACCAATACAAACACAAGTTCATTCTTGTGGACCACAAACTTCTAGTTTGAGAAGTAATTTACCAACTAGAGGTTGACTCGACTTCCACTCATATATGATATGCGACGATTGATGGGTCGCATGGTTTATTTGGGAGCCTAGACTGAGAAGGTCTCATGATTGTTTGGGAGGATAAAGTCGATGCAAACACGGATGTCATGTGAAACTATCTAGTGGACCTCGAAATTGGTTATAATCAATTCAAAAGGAAATCGAAATGTATGAATCTCTTCAATCGTATAATAATTTTACTTAAACGACTTTGTTTAGGAGACTTTGATATAATATGAGTTTTCCATTATGGCTTATAAAATTGTACACCGCTTGTGCCTCACTTGTACCAAATCTGGTCATGTGTTGACTATGATTTATTTTGGAGAACGTGTGCATGATGGTAGCTTAAACCTCTGGGTATAGAGTGCCTTATGTTGTGTTTATAGAACATATTTGTTCTATCATTTGGTAGCTGACTGCACTTGATTGCATATTGTTTGTAATTGTGGTATGTTTGACTTCGATAATGAAATCCTCTTTAGGATGGAAGATTTGTAACACGCCTATTTTTTATACGGAAGTGTTAGAATCACAAAAGATTTTAGGGTTATTTCCCAAATGGCCCCCAACTTTGTGACCAGCTTCCTGCCCTACTTTAGCAATAATTCTCGTATGGCCCCCTTTTTCCGTTATCTTTAACTTTCCGTTACTCTCTCTCCTCCATCTCATTTTCTCTCTCTGCCACATCATTTCAACACGCCACATCATCGTCTTCATCGGCAAACTTTTTTTTTCCTCTCACTTCTCTCCCTTTCTCAATTTTTTTTTACTCCGGTCTGTTCATCACGAACAGACCAGATCAGGGTTTGTTCGTGATGAACAGACCTCCGGCGAAGGGAAACCCCCTTCGACAGAGTTTAGAGAGAGAGAGGAGAGAATTTTTTTAAAAAAAATTAGAGAGGGAGAGGAAAAAAATTCCGGTCGACGACCCCTGTCGGTGAAGACGATGATGTGGCGTGCTGAAATGATGTGGCAGAGAGAGAAAATGAGAAGGAGGAGAGAGAGTAACGGAAAGTTAAAGATAACGGAAAAAGGGGGCCATACGGGAATTATTGCTAAAGTAGGGGGCCAAGCAGGAAGCTGGTCACAAAGTTGGGGGCCATTTGGGAAATAACAAACTTTCAAACCACATCAGCTGGGTAACTTCTTTTGTCAAAATCTTTTGTGATTTTAGCATTTTCCTTTTTTATATAGTAAATTAGGTGGAAGTAACAAAACTTTATGCCATTTTGGTTTGAATGAAATACTGATGGATTTAAAAAATCCTAATTTTCTTCACTTTTGACTGAAACATATAGAAAAGAAAGATTACGCAACCACTCCTTAGTGAAGGAATGGCAAATAAAGAGAAAAAGATAGAGATAAAGTTTCATAGAAAGAGAAATAGATCAATAATAGTGAGATTTATATTTAAGATTTGTGAGAAGACAACTTTTATCAAAGTGGTGAACTAAACTCGTTGGATTTTCGAAAGAAGGTGAAAACTTTGGATTTGTGGTGTTGTCAAGAAGAATTAAAGAGGCATGATTGTGGTCTTAAAGGAGTCTAAGGCGAAAAGAAGTAGACTTGTTGTCTCCTCATTCTTTCTTACGCTCTTTTAATTTATTCAATGACATGTTTAGTATTGGTAATCAAATGATTTCTATATAAAATCATTAAATGATTTAGATATTAGTTTTATTTAGAATTCCATAACATAGAGGTCAATGTTTCTTTTTAGTTTAAATTGAATCTGCTATTGATTGATGATGAATTTGGATTCGTCTACTTTTCAATGCTTCAAAGGATGCATACTCAGAATTTCGAATGTTGAGTTGTGATAATTTTCGTAAAAGGTGTCAACACAGTCTCCGTTGTAATAAGGTCTAGTTTAAATTGAATATAGTGTTAATAGGTGACCAATTTTCTGGATATATATGTTTCTTATATTGTTGGAAATGTCTATTCGTCTACTTTCTAATGCTTCAAATGGTGCATTAATTGGAGTTGTGAGTGAAGAATTATGATAGTTTTTATGTAAGACGTCAAGACAGTTTCCAATGTCTTTATCTAAATAATTCACTTGGTTCCTGCTCTTTAGGTAATATATCTCCTAGGTACATTCGTTTCTAGTAGTCAGTATATATTTGTTAATTATTATTGATATTGCTTTCTCTATTTCCCATGGCATCAAACGTGATGGTCTTAATCTTGATTATATGTTTATAACAATAAATTACTATTTGCTTGTTTGAGGTTGAGATCTAGGCGAGGATCTACTATGAGCATCATTTTTCTTTTGACTTTGTGTTTATTGGTTTAGTATGTTTAGTGAACTTATTTGTAATTCTTTATAAGAATCAATGTTTGTTGTGTATATAGGTCTGAGGCACCGAGTGAGTGTTTGATGATTTTGTTTTTGACATAAATTTGTGTTGCTTACATGTACAGTTTGGATGCTATAAGGTTTACCAGCCTGTCAATGGATATCCGAATATTCGACATCCGATCCGTATTCGTATCTATTTAAAAAAAACTGAAATTTCGAAAATCGGATTCGGATATTTCTTATCGGATAATTATCCGTATCCGATAAGTAATATATAAAAATAATAAAAATATAAACTTTATTACTAATAATATATAAATGGACGACTGAGATTAGGTATTTAGATCTAATGGTTGCAAATACCTTATGAGTTATGACCCAACCCGAGAAAACACACACTCTCTCTATTTCCCGTGAAGTCTGAAGAAGCAGAAGAAGTTGCAAACCCTAAGTCCTAACAATGGAAACTCTCTCTCTCTCTCTCTAAATGCTAGGGTTTCCTGAGATGTTCGACTGAATCACAGAAGTCTGAAGAAGTGAAGAAACGAAGTGAAGAGGGAAACTGAAAAAGACAAAGAATTGGCGAAATCTGGTTAGGAAAAGAGGGGAAGAAGAAGACCGGTAAGTTTGCCTCTCGATTTTGCTTGCATAATTCTAACTCTTCATTTGATTGTTTTAAGTGTCAAACATCTCAGTAAACCTTAGCTTCCTCAGTATGTTAACTTTAATTTCTTTCTTTATCTCTTTAAATCAAAGATTTTCCACTATAGGAACCCTAATTGTTACATAGATTTAAGATCTCAGCCAGTTGTAATCCTTGTGAGTAAATTAATTTATTTCCTTTTGAACGTGAGACTGAGATGATTGATGATGAAGAAAAAAGCATGAATATTTGAACTAATAAATGAATTACCTAAGTGTGTACTATTGTACTATATATGTTTTACTGTTTTAGAATCATTATTGTACTATATAAGATATTATTTGAGTCCGTAAACCATATATGCGCACCCCTTTTGAGTTTTGCCTTATAATTGGACATCTGGTTTCGACTTTGGACTTTAGCGCTTTATCTTCTTAGTTATTGTGAGTTTCTCTTCATGGGCAGCTAATATCATATGTATAGTTTTATTTTAACAATTAACCATGTCCCATGTCCCTAATGCTGGTATTTGTACATAACTGTTTAAGTGTGTACTATTGATAGAATTAGAGAGAATAGATAATTCTTATTTCATACAATTGTGGATTACAACCGAAATATATATAGAGTCTCGCTATCGCTCTATTAGGTAAGAAGACTAATTAAGATATCCTCTCAATATTACAATATATCTTTTATAAATACACTATAAAACAATATATTTGAAAGATATACAGATAATATCATGTTAAGTCTTTATCATCTAACGGTACATGTTATTGATGTCTTCACGATCCGATGGTAGATATTAGTCTCATTTACATTCCCCCTCAAGCTAAGCTGGTCGTTAGACTTGTTTAGCGTGCTATATAAATTATATTTTTTGCAATTTTTCAAGTCCTCTTCAAACTTTGTCTCTGGCCTTTAAATCCCTTTCAGTTTTTTTTTTCGAAATAGTGGATGCAGAGTTTTTATGTAACCATGACAGAAGAAGTGGGAAACCAGAGTCAGATCAACTTCTTTTTTTTAACACAATTTTTCCCTTTGTTGTTAGAAAGAAAATCAAATTAGAAGAAAAAATAGAAAATATGAGGTAGGCCTTGAGTTCCGAAAATCTTTGTCAAACTCTTTTTTTTTAGAAAATGAGAGAGATACAGGATTTTAACGAGAAAGCAATGAGGTCTGTGAAAACCCCACGAGAGAATAGAGTTTTATGGATTAGTCAAACTCTACTTTTTTTTTGAGAAAATGAGAAAGAAAGAGGATTTCAGCAAGAAAGCAGTGAGGTCGTTGAAAACCCCACGAAAGAGATAGAGTTATATGGATTAATAAAAGAGAGAATATTAAGATCCAAGAAAATTGTAACTGTAGAATAGAAGCCAGTTACTGTAATGAGATTGAATAGAAAGAAAAATTTGGAAGAATTTGATTTAATTTACCTCGATTAAGATATAATCATTGAAAATTGAATCCACGCATCCTCTAGAGAGCAGGAAGGTAAAGTAAAAAGTGAGAGATTTGAGAAATGAAAGATAAAAGGTAGTTAGGATTAATCAAGGTTTTGATGTTTATAAATCTTGATGAACTTAGTTGACAAATGAGATCAAATTGTTGATACTTGCAAGGAAGGAGTAACTTTGTAACGTAAGACATCTAGAACCCGTTCTCTTTTTATCTCCTTTAGATCTTAAACATTCTTCTACTATGGAAAAGTAGAAAAAATTCTAGATCAAGAAGTTTATTATTCTTTCTCGAAACTAAATGATTGAAAGGAAACACAAATTTAGAAATCAGTAAAAAAAAGATTAATAGACAATACTCCGGCGGAATGTAGTCATTGATATTGGCTACCGCCGCCGGCTTTGCGAAAGCTCACTAGGATCTAATTCAATACTCGTTAGAGTTTTTAGGCTCTAGATACCATGATAGAATTAGAGAGAAGAGATAATTCTTATTCCATACAATTGTGTATTACAACCGAAATATATATAGAGTCTCGCTATCGCTCTATTAGGTAAGAAGACTAATTAAGATATCATCTCAATATTACAATATATCTTTTATAAATACACTATAAAACAATATATTTGAAAGATATACAAATAATATCATGTTAAGTCTTCATCATCTAACGGTACATGTTGTTGATGTCTTCACGATCCGATGGTAGATATTAGTCTCATTTACAACTATATATGTTTTAGAATCATTATTGTACTATATATGGATTGTTTTTACATTCACAATATGAAGATAGTTCTTATTTAGTTAAAAGAACATGATATGGTTAATTTGGAGGTTTAGAACTTTAGCTCTATATAATGTCACAACCTACAACAAGTGTTCCGACTACTTGTCCTTTAGTGTCGTCTCAGCCAACAACCAATCTCAATGAGACAAATATAGATATCATTACAATGCAAGAAGAACATGGAGCTACAGAACAAGTCACTGAATACAAAAAAAGAATAAGAAAACAGAGGTTACCAGTGTGGCTAGAATTTGAGCAAAAAACAGTAAGTGACAAGACCGAGCTACATGCAGTCATTGTAAAAAAATCATTTGATCCTGATAGTAAACAAGGAACAACTCATCTTCAAAATCATTTGAATACTTGTAAGAGGAGGCCTGTGAATCGTGCTAACCAATCAATTTTGACTTCTCTTAAGAATAACGATAAATCCTCAAAGGTCGTAAATTGGAAGTTTGATGAGTCTGAAAGTCAAAAAATTATCAATCAAATGATTGCTAAGCATGATTGTACTTTTAATATGGTTGAATATGATTACTTTAGAAAGTTAATTAGATCTTACCATCCGACAACCAAGTTTTATTCGAGAAATACCATTTGGGGAGATCTTCCAAAAATTTACAATGAGATGAAAGTTGAGTTACAACGTGAGCTAGATTCAATATCTTCACGAGTTAGTCTCACGACTAATTTATGGACAGCTGAACATCAAAACAAGGGTTATTGTTGTCTAAATTGCCACTACATTGACGATGAGTGGAAATTGCATAAGAAGGCCATTGCTTATGTAATGGTGGCATCTCCACATACATGTGAAGTTCTAACTGAGGTTATCAAGTCTTTGGCATCGTCACGGAATATTGATAACAAATTATTTTCAATCCTAGATGATAATGCAACTAGTAATGATGTCATGATAAGAAATCTTAAACTATGGCTAAATGGAAAGAAATCGTTGCTTCTTGATGGAGAGATGTTTCATATGCGTTGTAGTGCACATATATTAAATTTTATTGTACAAGATGGATTACGAGTCACAGATGATTTTCTTAGAAAGATCCGAGAAAGTGCTAACTATATAAATGCTTCTCAAAGTACACTCGAAAAATTTGAAAGTGCATTGACTCAAACAAGATTGGTTGGAAAGGGAGTTGAAAGAGATGTTTCCACTAGGTGGAATTCACTTATTTGATGCTTAAGAGTGTCAGGCATTAAGCGCTTAATAGAGTTGGATCTAGGATATAAGTGTTTCCCTAATTTGGATGAATGGAAAAAAACAGAAGTTGTTTGTGAAGGGTTGAAAGTATTTTACGATGAAACACTAAAGTTTTCAAGTGTTAAGTATCCAACTGCAAATTTGTATTTTAGAAGTGTTTTTAAGTAAACAAAGAGATTCTTCGTTAGGAATTAAGTGAGCATTCATATCTTCATGACATGGCAATGAAAATGAGAGAAAAATTTGATAAATATTGGAGCGAGTGTAGCTTAATGTTGAGCATTGGTATGGTGTTTGACCCACGATACAAGGCAAAATATGTAGAATTTGTTTTTAAGAAGCTTTATTGTAACAATGTTGACATTAAGTTCAACATGCTTCTTCAATCTTTGAGAAATGTTTATTCTACATATAAAATGCCACAATCTTCTTCTAATAGTTTTTTCAGAAAGTATTTTAAGGGAGGAACATACTAGTTTAAAAAAAAATACAAAATCAGAGTTGGATAGATACTTGAAAAAAAGTTGTTTCCAAAAGGAAATGATGATTGGAGTTTCGATGTATTACGTTGGTGAAGAAATTGTGGTGTTCAATATCCTACACTTAATAAGATGGCTCGAGATTTTTTGGTTGTTCCAGTGTCCACGGTAGCATCAAAATCCGCTTTCAGTTGTGGGCGCAGGATATACTAATACAAATCTTCATTAGCTCCCGAAGTAGTGGAAGTCGTGAGTTGTTTAAAAGATTGGCTACCATCTTTACCAGGTAATACGTTATATTTTTTGTGTTTTCAATTGATTCTCTGTATTTGTTTTTATCAACTCAAGTAGTATATATATATACTACTTGAGTATAAGACCAACTTCTCAAGCACATTAAGACAATGATCAATTAAGGAACAATATTAACCCCCAAAAGTATTAAAACTACTCACACTTTTCATATCCCTATCTAGCTAACTAGTAGCTACCAATATCTTTACAGTTGGAGAATTTATTTTAAGTTATAATTGTGTTAATCCATTGTTATGCAAAATTAATGAATACAATTTGTCTATATTTTCAGAGAACTGTAATAAAAAAACGAATTCAAGAAGGGATGAAGGGGCAGCACAGGGCTAGAGGCGAAGACTGGTTGAAGAACCTTTTGATTTTATTTAGTCTTGCAACTTATATATTGTTTTCAGCCATTGACTTTGTAATTTAAATTAACAACCCTTATGAATTGTGTTGATGATTCTGAAGAGTTGTCGGCAAGTGAAACTGGACTGATATCTTTGAAGGAAGTTATGTCGAATTGAATTTTATTTGATTTAGGGTTACTGTTGCAGATGATACATGATTTTTTTTTTTCCAGATATCGGATATCCGTTAATACTAGCGGATACAGATTCGGATGCTGACATTTAATATCCGTCGGATATTTATCGAATTTGGATATCTGGTAACTTATCGAATATCGGATAAGGATATACCTATATCTGATCCGATAAGCTACCGTTTACATGCCTAGTTTACCTTAGCTAAAAGTATGATATTCTATATCTACTGAAAAAAGATGAAACGTCTTCAGAATATGAGGGACAATATGTGTTAAAATACAAGAACCTTGAAAACCTGATAAACAAAAAACATAAATTATCATTTTCTGGGTAAATCTCGTTGTATAATGTCTGTTAGGTTTTAGTTTAATCAGTTGAAGAAACCTACGGTTTTAATCCGAAAGAGAACGACCTGAGAGATGGAGAAAAACAATCTGAGAGAGATAGGTGGTCGGAAGAGGAGTGGAGAGATCAAGATCTGCAAAAAGAGAAGATCTCTTATATTATGTTTCTTCTTCTTCCCAAGCAAAGAAAAATTAACCATCATCATCATCGTCATCTTCTTCCTTCAAAATCAAATGTGATCTCCTAGTAGCCAAGCGAAACCTAGTATATATATATGTATATATATATATATATATATATATATTGAGAAATCGACTACGATCTACATTAGTTGTTAAGAGACATTGATACATCACGAGGATGTGATAGACACGATAACCACCGAAATTACACTAACAATGAAAAAGGCCTAAAACCTAATTATATAAAAGTGGCCTAAAGCCTTACAAATTTATTACATTATTTATACCTTTAATAACCCAATTTCAATAACCATGAATTCTAAATCATGAGACTTTCAAAATATTAAAGTTTATGTCAACACTATCAACCACTTGGACAATCGAACTTTGACATATATAAAATTAAAGGTCGCTAATATGGAAGCTTCCCGACGACCCTTACCAACATAAAAAAAAAAATGGTGATTTTTCACCCAAAAATTTGTGATCCCATGATTTTCTTGTTTCGTCAAAGAGGTGGGCAAAAAAAGAGCCCCGTCATAATCTAGGGATGATTGGGAATTAATTGCTCTGTTCTCAGCAAAAATATCAGTTCCCAAACTAGCCGTTAGAAGGAGCCGTTGAAGCGTTATAAGCCCAACGTTCATCTTCCCTCGCTTCCCCTCATTACTCACCAAATGCAGTAAAAGAAGCCTAAATTCCTCTCTCTCTCTCTTTCTTGGCAAACCCTAATTGCATCTCCTAATTATTCCAATTGAATCTCACCTTCTAAAAGAATTTGGATCAATTCCCGGCCAAGATAAGTGAATCCCCACCGGAAATATGACTCCCGTGAAGAACCCTCAATCATCCTCTCGATCTCATATTTCTGAGAATTTCAATCCTAATCACTCAACTTCAAGTAGTCCAGTTATTAAGTCTAAGAACTCCCCAGCAATCAAATCAGAAAAATCAAAGAAATCGGTAGCAAAGAGTTTAAATCAGATCGTTTCTCCACGAAACAAGGTTCAGGAACGAAGATTCGTAGTAGCAAAGAAAAACCCTAAAAAAGCATCAACATCAGCAACTATTACTTGCAAATGCAAAGATAAGATAGAGGACAATAAGAAATGTCCTTGTATTGCTTACCAGACTCTTAGGGCTTCTCAAGAAGATTTTTTCAGGAACCGGAGCATCAATCGAAGTGAATCAGGTGAATTGGAAAATTCTATTGCATCTCAGATTGAAGATGAAGAAGAGAAGAAACTGATGAAGTTTGTTAATGAAGATTGTAGAGATGAAAGTGAAACCCTAGAAAACAGTGGGTCGTTTTCAAATTCACCACCACTTATTCAAGATTCTGAGGAGATAGAACTACCAAGTGAATTGGGTACTTCAATGATCAAGAGAAGAAGAAATAAGTTACTTGAAGAAGCACGGAGTAGTGTACCTGAACCAGGATCTGGAAATGTAAAGGATTTGGTTAAGGCATTTGAGAGACTCCTTTCAACCCCAAATTCTGAAGATTTGAAGGAAACAGAAGGAGGAGTTGATAGAAGTGACAAGGGATTGAAGTGGGGTTTACATGGTTTTCAATCACTACCCATACTTCCTGATATAGAAATTTCTTCAAATTCATTTTCCCCACCTGGGATGTTCTTTAAATCCGGCAATTTCGAGATTGGATCAAGTGTGTCTTCTTCATTAGACAGTAGCCATGGAAGGTGGGTATCAACTCAATTGATTTTAAAGGTACCCTTTTTTTATTGTTGAATTCTAACTTTCTTTTTCGCCTTCCAGTATTACTAGCAGGATTTCAGCTGGGGGCAGAAGAAGCAGAAGAAATGTAAGACTTTATGGTTAGTTTGTGGTCATCCGACTCAAAACCAATTGGCAATGAGTTGAGAGAACCTAGACATTATTTGTATTTTCTTGTTCAAACGAATGATTTTGTTTACTTTTCAGAGCTCTGATTCTTCTGAAACATTTGGTTTGAGGAGATGGAAGAAGAAGCGACAAGCTAGAATCACCAGCCAGAAGCCATTCAAGCTAAGAACAGAGGTAATAACTTAAAACCAAGACCGCCACTGGGGTTTTAGAAATTAGAAGTTGTGTTTCTGATTCATCAGAATGTTTATTGCATATTATCTCTATCTTATTACTTATATATGGATAAATTAATTATGATTTCAGCAAAGGGGAAGATATAAAGAGGAAGAATTCGTAAAGAAAGTGCAGGAAATGTTTACGGAAGAGGAGAAGAAGCGGATACCTATAGCACAAGGCCTTCCATGGACTACAGATGAACCAGAGGTATGGTGCTGTAAAAAACTGTCAAGTATGTAATGCATAACCATAACTCGTATACATGTGCTACAAGGTATAGGACATCAAAATCTGGGGGACTTTTTTTTTTATTGATCTTGTTAATTTGATGGTAGATTCTTGAACTGGTTGCTGCATTATTATTAGTGAAGAGCCCAATAGTTCCGGTTTTAGAAATGAAGTTCTTTTCTAGAGTTTACACCATTAAATATGTAGAGTTAACAATTTGATTGCTCGAGTATTATTGCTCTTAATTTGATGGTAGATTCTTGAACTGGTTGCTGCATTATTATTAGTGAATAGCCTAAGAGTTCCTGTTTTAGAAATGAAGTTCTTTTCTAGAGTTTAGACCAATAAATCGTAGAGGTTCTTAACAATTCGATGCTCGAGTATTATTGCTTCATGTTTATTTGTGGATGTGATTTCATTCTTGCTTCGTATCCATCCCTCTCCGGAGCCGAAAGAGAAAGTGCGATGTGTTTTCTTCCCATTCGGCATAGCGATCCTCCCACTTGGGGCCATAGGACTGGCTGTTAGCTTAGTGGAATTGTGCACCCTAATGATCGCAGGGTTGTGCCTCTTTGTTCTCGAGGGCTCTCAACTAATGGATAGTTTAATTTGCTCATATGTTTATCTGCATTTTACTTTTATTTAACTATGTCTTTCATGGCATCCTCAGCAACTAGTAAAGCCACCCGTGAAAGATATCACAAGGCCGCTCGACTTGAAGCTTCATAGTGATGTTCGAGCAGTTGACCGTGCCGACTTTGACCATCATGTAAGTTACTACAAAATAGTTTGATTTGGTTGCAACATCATAGATTTTTCCCTTTTGCATTCGAGCTTTTTCAATGAAATTATTTGATTCTATTCATCTCCAGGTTTTTGAGAAGCTAAGCTTAGTTGAACAATATAGACTAGAAAGAGATAGGCAGCAGAAGGTATGCAACATGAGAAAAAGTTAATACCTACCATCATTAAATCCGATAATAGTTCAGAGTTGACATCTAATGTCTTTCTTCTGGTTCTGTCTTTTATAGTTGGAAGAAGAGGAAGAACTCAAGAGGTTGAGGAAAGAGCTTGTCCCAAAGGCTCAACCAATGCCCTATTTTGATAGACCTTTCATCCCAAAGAGGTAAAGTAACAGTTTCATTTAAATTGTTACATAATTAGCTCTCTATTGAATAACCTCACTGATGTTTTTGTTTGTGAATGATCTGATTTGTTTATCTACTTTTTATTTTGTTTTTCAGGTCAGAGAAGAACCCCACTGTTCCAAAAGAACCAAAATTTCATCTTCCTCATCATAAGAAGATCAAAAGTATGTCACTGAATGACATGAACATGTATACCCACCATCAATAAGATCGAGAAACATTGAAGGTGTAAGAAAAAACAACTAAAGTATCAGAAGTAGAGCAAGCGAGTTTATCTTCTCTTCATCATTTATCGACTTATCAATCGTTCAAGATTGTCTTTATTTCTGGGTTTCTTCTGCCCAAAATTTGGTGATTGATCAGTACTCGAGATCGTTCAGAAGGAGACCAAGAAGGCTTATCATCTGCAACATTTGCCGAGATAACTCAAGGTTGTGTTGTTTCTTCTGATGAAGGCTCAAGAATTCTGTGATGACACATTGATTGATACTCATTGAGTTTGAGTTGTTTTTCTTAGTTCTATTTGTATGAGTTGTGAATGTGTGAGCAATCACTATAATTGCATTATTTTGATGGTGGAAAAATAATATCATGATAAAGCAACTACTGTTGATTTTTAATTCTGGTAATAACAATGAGATATCATGTATTGTTTTGATTTTAACTGAATTCACTTTGTTGTAATATCACTAGTAATTCTAGCCCATAAGCTCTTCAAAAAGTTTGAATGTGACATATTATAAAATAGTGGCCAGAAGCATTACACACAGTGACATAAAGCATGATCGATATCTTTGTCGAATAAAATAAAATTGAAGGGTATATGCTAAACCATATTCCTTGGACTTATTCTTACAACTTCAATAAAACATTATCTTCCTTGTTGTGGATTAGATAATAGAGAGAAAATATTATTTTTTGGGGGAGCAATATGACTTGAACCCTCTTTTCTCCCTCGGAGAGAGAAGGGTCGGAATTGAGCCCGAGAGCTCGAAACCAGGCCCGAAACACCCAAGTTAGACTAAGAAATGGACTGGGCGACTGTGGTGGGTATTATCTGTCCACCCTGTTAGATTTTGGTGGGTGGGCTTGGGCTTTCCCTTAAAAAAGCTCAAGCCGAGCTACAAGCATAACTTATAAGAGTCCTTAGATTATAGTAGGGGTGAGCAACGGTCGGTTTTTTTCGTTTTTGGCTCGAGCTGAAGTCGAACCAATAAATGGCGGTTTGACTAAATCGTCAGCCGAAGTCGAGCCGATCATTCGGCCAACCGACATGGTTCGACTCGGTTGAGTTCGATTGATCGATTTAACGAACACGATTTAGAGAAAATTGTAAACTGATGATATTCATTTTATTGCATGTACCGAAAATAAAAAATTAACCATCGTACTTTTTTGCCATTACATATGTCGAGAATAAAAATTTAAAATTCATCGTACTTTCCACCATTCCAAAAAAATAAATAGAAGTGCGAATATGAAATTTATAATTTTAAGTTACTAACTAAAAATAAGGTCTTCAACAAAAAAAAAAAAAAAAAAAAAAAAAAAAAAAAAAAAAAAAATGTGTGGTAAATAGAAATCAGTGAAGACTTACCTTTAAAACCTTTCAATCAAGTTGAATAGGTGGTTGATGTAGCCGACAACAACAATTAGAAAGGAGGACGGATAATAATATGGGAGATTTGATTAGGGGTTTTCTAAATTTTTTCTTTTTTAGTTTAACACTTTATAACTTTACAAAATTATTATTTCATTTTAGGGTTAGGTCGGTTCGGTTTGGGCGGTTTCTAGAAACTCAAGTCGAGGCCAAACAAGACCGATTTTGGGTTGTTCGATTTTTCGACCGAACCGAGTCGAACGGTGATCGGTTCGGCCCAAAAACCGATCGGTGCGGTTCGACTTGGTTTGGTTCAGCCAATTAGTTCGGTTTTTGCTCACCCCTAAATTATAGTACGAGGACAACCATTAGATTAGGAGCCTCATTTCAAAAATTTCTACAAAAGCCTTACAGTTTCCTTTCTTCTTTTCAAGTTGCTAAGCATGAGTTAAGACAGAAGAGAAGGGAACAAAGTGGGGAGCAAGAAAGACGACCAATGAGGGGAGAGAGTGAAAGAAGTTGAAGATTTGAGAGAAAAGAGGATGAAAGATAAGATAATTTAATTTCTAATTTTCTGGTTAAATCAGATGGACCAAGCTAGGATGGGGCGAGTTCTTATTGGCTTGATCTTTATGTTCTGAGCCTTTGACCAAATAAGGACTAAGGTTGCATAAATCTCGCTGCAGATCTACCTTCTCATTTGCCTCGAAGCAGTATGGAGCTCAAGGTGCCGAGTTGATTTCTACATACCCTCCTTACTGAGACCAAGAACAAAGCTCTTACTATCACTAACTCGGTTTTTATTCTTGACTTCTAT
Source organism: Eschscholzia californica (assembly GCF_041429995.1). Classification (NCBI taxonomy): domain Eukaryota; kingdom Viridiplantae; phylum Streptophyta; class Magnoliopsida; order Ranunculales; family Papaveraceae; genus Eschscholzia; species Eschscholzia californica. The sequence continues at coordinate 32,680,317 of NW_028238198.1, forward strand.
CCAAGACAAAGCAGTGGCAATTAAAAGTCCTAACCATTCTTGGGGACAAATACGGGCTTCAAACTGAGAGGTTGGGTCCAGGCCTAGTTACTACGTCTTGAACCCGAGGGAATTTTGATCCATCATCAGTAGGGGTGGGAATCGGACCGGACGGGCAGTCCGCGGATAACTACTCTCTCGGTCCGGGCGGAACGGACACATGCTATCATTGACCGCTCGGACATTCGGACTAAACGGTCGGACTAAACGGAAATTACTTGGTGAAAAAGCCCGTCCATGACCGTTTTTATTGCCGGACTTTCCGGACATCGGTCGGACGGGACCGGGTATAAAGCCCAAACAGAACAAAAATATCAATATATTAAAATTCTTCTTCAGTTTAAACTATTAGATATTTAACCTACTACTTACATTTAAATACAAATAAGCAATGAACAAGAAACTAGGATGTAATAGAATTATCACTTGGTCGATATTTGTAAAGACTTGGACATATTATGTCGATACTTTGATTCGAAATCTTGACTCGCCATTATTTATACAACTGTCACATCTAAAACAAAAGATTACACATTAAACTGTTTCATATCCATAATTCCACACACAAATCATAAAGTATAGCATCATCAAGATTCAAGTAGCAGCATTGAGCAGCATCAAGGAGCAGCATTACAACACCACATCATCAGGCAACAAGTCGACAACAACAAAGAGCAACACTCCAGTAGGCAGTTGCAAGAGCAACACATCATCATTTGGTAAGAAATCCCATAGGCCATGTTGCGGACTCCAAATCAACCATCATAAACAGGAAGCGACTCAACTTACCAAATATCGGCAAGGAATCATATCGCGTTACGAGGCTAATTCTAGAGCCCACCATCACAAGTCTAAACTAGATTTCTATTTACCATCAGAATTTAATTCAACTAACCATTACAAACATGAATTATTTATCATCATTTGGTAAGAAATCCTATAGACCATGTTGCGGATTCCGAATCGACCATCATAAACAGAAGCGACTCAATTACCATATCGCGTTATGAGGTTAATTCTAGAGCCCACCTTCACAAGTCTAAGCTAGATTTCATTTCACCATCAGAAATTAACAAACATCACATAATCATGCATCATACCATAAACTCATGCATCTGATTCATCCAAAAAGAAGAATAAACATAATGTAATACTTATAGAGATGCTTGTGATGTAAAAGATGAAGTGATGAACCCAATAAAACTATAAGTACTTAAGTAAGAATGTGATACTGTGAGTTAGGATTTAAGAACTCAAGATGTGTATGTTGTTCTGCAAAAAAATAGACAATTAGCAAGTCAGTAGAAGATACAAAAACTAAAGAAAAAAATGATACAACATAGAAAACAGAGAATTAGATAAAAACTAAAACAAATCGAAGATTAAGAGAAACAAAAAAATAAAATAAAACAGACTTACATAAATCGAAGATGAAAATGAAAAAACGAAACAAAAGTACTAGGGTTAGAGAAGATACTTACAAAGATTTAAAGTTCAAGGGGTTCGAAACCTCGAACAGAAAAAGATAATCAATCGACGAACAGTCGAGAACAAGATCTAGGGTTTTAGGAAATAGTTATTTAGTCGAGATTCGAGAACAAGAACAAAGATTCAGTCGATTAGAATGAAAATAATAATAAAAGAAGAGTAATAGACTAAGAAGAATAATAAGATACTTACAGAGATTCAAAGATGAAAGGGGTCGAAATCTCGAAGAGAACATGTCCGTGAAGATCTTCGACTAAGAGATTCGGTCGGTCAATTAGAATGAGATGTTTAGGCTTTAGGAACTGAAGATCTTCGAACGATTATGTTTTAGGAACTGAAGAAGAAGAAGATCTGAGGAGGAAACAAAAAGAGGCAGCAGAGATAGAGAGAGGTTCGGTCGATTAGAATGGGTTATTTAGGGTTAGAAGTTTCAATACTCATTTATATATGCTGACCTATTTATTAATCTAACGGTCTATATCAAAACCCTAGTTAATCTAAGGGACGAAACACATCCGGACAGGCGGACGGTCTTTCGGTCGGGCGGACGCGGGCGGACTGCCGGGTAAGGGTTGCTGCCCGCGTCCGTCCACTTAACTCTTCCCGGTCGGTCGGGTTATGTCCGAGCCGGTAACCGGGCGTCCACGGACCGTGGCGGACCCGGGCGTCCGTGGGCGGATCCGGGACTCGGACCAAAATCCCACCCCTAATCATCAGTAGTATTTAGGTTACCCTCTCTCACTTGGTCTTCTCTTTTTCTTCAAAATCCGCTGCTGAACCTTGGTAGCCGCTCCAGGTATTCTTCTTCCCCCTCTCTCTAAATTAGGTTTTGCCATTTTAATTCTACCTCTATCATCTTAATAGGTATAGCATCGATATGTATCATTCTTCTCTGATGATTGATTCCAGTTTTATACACTCCTTACTATCTTCATTTGCTTGGACTTTTTGTTGATAATAGATCTGGTTTTTGGTTTGATTCAACGTTCTAAATCTAAATATATTAATTTATGGCCATAAAATCGATAAACCAAATCCAGTTTCAGTGATTTGAGCTGACTTTCAACGTTATTGAATTCTATTGTTACGATTAGGTTTTAACGTAAATTTTATGTTGTTATTTGACATTTCAGGAACGTTTCTCATACAGATAGTTTATCCCTTTGATATAGAAAAGGAGTAAAAATGGTAAGTTTTTTGTAGTATTTCAAGTTTCTATTGCAGATCTATTGTTTGTTTGCTTGCTTAAATTTCTGATGAGTTTTTCTTTCTTCATATGTTTTACAGGTGAAGTTCACAGCAGAAGAGCTACGCAGGATTATGGACCTGAAACACAACATCCGTAATATGTCTGTCATTGCCCACGTCGATCATGGTATGAAATTGTTGAAACTGCAATTTCTTTTCTGTATTGATATCCCTGAACTAGTAATTTTTTCTTGTTACTAGAGTTACCTGTGTCATCTTCGGTGGTCGTTGTAGTTATAGAAATGGTTGTTTATTGGGTACGCTTAAAACAACAATCAAATACCAGTATTTAAGTGATTGTTTTGTTTGTTTCTCATAGGGAAATCCACTCTTACCGATTCTTTGGTGGCCGCTGCTGGTATCATCGCACAAGAAGTTGCTGGAGATGTACGAATGACCGATACCCGTGCTGATGAGGCAGAGCGTGGTATTACAATCAAGTCCACCGGTATCTCTCTCTATTACGAGATGACCGACGCTTCTTTGAAGGCCTTCAAGGGAGAAAGAATGGGGAATGAGTATCTCATCAACCTTATTGATTCACCTGGTCACGTTGACTTCTCTTCTGAGGTCACAGCTGCATTGCGTATTACTGATGGTGCCCTTGTGGTGGTCGATTGCATTGAAGGTGTTTGTGTCCAAACCGAGACTGTCCTTCGCCAGGCCCTTGGAGAAAGGATTAGGCCCGTTTTAACTGTTAACAAGATGGACAGGTGCTTTCTCGAACTACAGGTTGACGGAGAGGAGGCTTATCAGACCTTCCAGAGGGTCATTGAGAATGCCAATGTCATTATGGCTACCTATGAAGACCCACTTCTCGGTGATGTCCAAGTTTACCCTGAGAAAGGAACTGTTGCCTTCTCTGCTGGTTTGCACGGGTGGGCTTTCACTCTAACCAATTTCGCCAACATGTATGCATCGAAGTTCGGAGTTGATGTGACTAAGATGATGGAGAGGCTGTGGGGTGAGAACTTCTTTGACCCGGCAACCAAGAAATGGACCAGCAAGAACACTGGATCTCCAACTTGCAAGCGTGGGTTCGTCCAGTTCTGTTATGAACCTATTAAGCAGATTATTAACACTTGCATGAACGACCAGAAGGACAAGTTGTGGCCTATGTTGCAGAAGCTTGGAGTTACAATGAAATCTGAAGAGAAAGATCTGCTCGGTAAACCCTTGATGAAGCGTGTGATGCAAACATGGCTCCCAGCAAGTACTGCTCTACTTGAAATGATGATCTTTCACCTTCCATCTCCTTCCACTGCTCAAAGATACCGTGTTGAGAACTTATACGAGGGGCCTCTTGATGACCAATATGCCAACGCTATCAGAAACTGTGATCCTGAAGGACCCCTCATGCTTTACGTGTCTAAGATGATTCCCGCACCTGATAAGGGTAGATTCTTTGCTTTTGGCCGTGTTTTCTCTGGTAAGGTTGCAACTGGTATGAAAGTTCGAATCATGGGGCCTAACTTTGTTCCTGGCCAGAAGAAAGACTTGTATACTAAAAGTGTCCAGAGGACTGTCATCTGGATGGGAAAGAGGCAAGAATCAGTTGAGGATGTACCTTGTGGTAACACAGTTGCTATGGTGGGTCTGGATCAATTTATCACCAAGAATGCTACTCTAACAAATGAGAAAGAAGTTGATGCCCATCCTATCAGAGCCATGAAATTTTCAGTATCTCCTGTTGTCCGTGTCGCTGTCCAGTGCAAGGTTGCTTCCGACCTACCCAAACTTGTTGAAGGACTCAAGCGTCTTGCCAAGTCCGATCCTATGGTTGTCTGTTCAATTGAGGAGTCTGGGGAGCACATTATTGCTGGTGCAGGAGAACTCCACCTCGAGATCTGCTTGAAGGACTTGCAAGATGATTTCATGGGTGGAGCAGAAATAGTCAAGTCTGACCCAGTCGTGTCCTTCCGTGAGACTGTTCTAGACAAATCATGCAGAACTGTGATGAGCAAGTCTCCAAATAAGCACAACCGTTTGTACATGGAAGCACGACCCCTTGAAGATGGGCTTGCTGAGGCAATCGACGACGGCAGAATTGGTCCAAGAGACGACCCCAAGGTCCGCTCAAAGATCTTATCCGAGGAATTTGGATGGGACAAGGATCTAGCCAAAAAGATCTGGTGTTTCGGGCCCGAGACCACCGGACCAAACATGGTTGTAGACATGTGTAAGGGAGTACAGTATCTTAATGAAATCAAGGACTCTGTCGTTGCTGGGTTCCAGTGGGCTTCAAAGGAAGGAGCATTGGCTGAAGAAAACATGAGGGGAATATGTTTTGAAGTATGTGATGTTGTTCTCCACGCTGATGCCATCCACAGAGGTGGTGGACAAGTCATCCCCACGGCCAGAAGAGCTATCTATGCCTCACAAATCACTGCCAAGCCCAGGCTATTGGAGCCAGTCTACCTAGTGGAGATCCAGGCGCCAGAGCAGGCTCTTGGTGGTATTTACGGGGTTCTGAATCAGAAACGTGGTCACGTCTTTGAAGAAATGCAGAGGCCGGGTACTCCACTATACAACATTAAGGCTTATCTTCCTGTCGTCGAGTCCTTTGGGTTTTCTAGTCAGCTTCGTGCTGCAACATCAGGACAGGCTTTCCCACAGTGTGTGTTTGATCATTGGGACGTCATGTCTTCTGATCCATATGAAGCTGGAAGCCAGGCTGCTGTCCTAGTTGCAGACGTCAGGAAGAGAAAGGGTTTGAAGGAACAGATGACACCACTTTCTGAATATGAAGACAAGCTATAAGCAACAAAGGTTTTTTTTTATTTCAGGAACAACATTCTATTTTTGTTATTCTGGATTCTGGGTTATGGATATTTGAAGTTTTCTTTAGTTTTATATGTAATTTTGGTACCTGGGATCTTCGTTTTTGTTATGGATTCAACTATTTTGCTCGCTAAATCAATGTTTGATTTTGTTAAACTCTGGTATTCAAGATTAATCGATTGGTTAACCTTGCATGAACGTTACAGATCTTATTGTTTGAATTTCTTATGTGAAATTTATACCTATTTTTTTGTATGGTCCTAAACCATTATAACCACCAAGACAACAAGAACCTTCAAATAACCAAAACTACTAGTACCTAAAACTGTATAAATCTCCCATACCACACTTGAGGTTAGAAATTCAAAATTTCAACTACAAGACCCATTCAGTTAGAGTCAGATACACACACGATTGTGCATCATTCCCCCTCAAACTGAACTGCGGTGCATAGTGAAAACTTGGAGCACAAAGCCTCCTTTAATGTTTTAGTAGGAATGTGAACAACATGAGAGCCTTCCTTCGAACAGGATTGTGGGCCATATATGGCTCCATATCACAAAATAACTGGGGAATATTTTTAAGAAAAACACCCAAATCTCTAACAAATGATGTATGAAAACTACTTCGGCCTAATTGCTTAGAAGACGTGGATATAAGATGTTTACTAAGAAATATGCAGTTGTCCGAAACCAATCTCGCTTAGTGTCTGGATCGGCGACCAAATCCACGGCCAAGAGTCCCTTTAAGATATTGAAGTAGGAGCTTAACAAATACCAAAATGGATCGTAGTCGGTGAATGCATAAACTGACAAACTTGATTAACCAGATAGATTATATCAAGACGAGTTAGAGACAAGTACTAGAGAGAACCAACGAGGGAGCGGTATAAAGTTGGATCATTAAACTTTTCACCATCAAAGGAAGACATTTTTCTTACCACAGAGACTCGAGTAAAAACCGATTTCGAATGAAGAAGATCAATACGAGATAACAACTCACCAGATAACATGTTTTGAGTAAGAATAAGTCCCTCAGTAAACCGAGTAATTCCCATACCAAAGAAATTGTGTAAATTGCCCAAATCAGTCATCGATAGAGGTGTTCGTTGGTTTGGTATCCGGTATTTTGGTGTCATCCGTTACCAAACCGCTCATGATTTGGTTAGTAATTTTTCAAACCGTTACTAAACTGCTCATGGTTTGGTTCGATTACCAACAAGACCATCAATGAGCAATTTGGATACAACTGGATACCAAACCATCCAGAGAAACAATTTGTTCTCCATGAAAATCGAGTTACTTTCTTCACACATTGAAGTATAAAATCAAGACAACTCCTTAAAATCCTGAAGAAACAACCGAACTAACATAATACGTCGAAAAACATTTTAAACATTTAAGACATGTGCGAGCCACCGACAAAAATATTATATAGTAGTTAGTAACATTAATGATACATGGATCAGTTTAATCTAATACTAGCTACTGACATTATATTGTAGTAGTGTTGTTGTTTTGTATGGGTAGTAGTTATTCTTGTTTTTGGCAAGAACTTGATGAAATATATGTATTTATATGAAATTATAGAGATATGATAGATATATTTTAGAAAAAATTATGTATATATATATATGGGCTATTTCCCTAATGGCCCCCTACTTTGTGACCAGCTTCCCGCCTGGCCCCCTACTTTACGAGAAATACCCATATGGCCCCCTATTTCCGTTAACTTTAACTTTCCGTCACTCTCTCTCCTCCATCTCTTTTTCTCTCTCTGCCATGTCACGCCACATCATCTGTTACGCCACTTCATCACCTTCTCCGGCAAGGTCGCCGGCCGACCAAATTTCCGGCCGGCGACCTTCAAACTAAAAAAAAAGAATTTTTTTTTCTTTCTCTCCTCTCTCTCTCTCTCTAAGAACTCCGGCGAAGGAACCCTTCGCCGGAGTTCTTAGAGAGAGAGAGAGGAGAGAAAGAAAAAGTTTGAAGGTCGCCGGCCGAAAATTTGGCCGGCCGGCGACCTTGCCGGAGAAGGTGATGAAGTGGCGTAACAGATGATGTGGCGTGACATGACAGAGAGAGAAAAAGAAATGGAGGAGAGAGAGTGACGGAAAGTTAAAGTTAACGGAAATAGGGGGCCATATGGGTATTTCTCGTAAAGTAGGGGGCCAGGCGGGAAGCTGGTCACAAAGTAGGGGGCCATTAGGGAAATAACCCTATATATATATATCTATTTATTGAATTTGACTGGTTCGGTTCAGTTTTAATGGTTTCTAAAAATTACATCCACTTACCGAACCAAACCAGTTGGTTTTTGGAAATCTACAACCGTACCAAACCGCTCGTTGTTTGGTTCGGTTTGAAAACGGACTGGACCGGTTTGGTCTATTTTTGCACACCCCTAGTCATCGAAAATTGAGCATTAAGAGAATTTATAAGACGAGATATTATCGAATCATTTGACTTAGTAATCAGGATAGTATCGACATAAAACAAAAGTATGGTAATAGAAGATGCAGTCTGAAAAAGAAAGAGAGAACGATGGTGAGGAAACAATACCCAAGTATTATTCTTCAATAATGCATTAAACTCATCAGTCATAGCCAACTGCCATTTGACATCCTCCGAGGAAATTGAAAGGAAAGTGGGGTCAAAAAGAAGATTCAATAAAGAAGACAAAAAAACCTGCCAAACATGATGTCTAGAGGCAATCATGAAGTTTATAACTTTAGGTTTGACAATACCTGATTTAGATTGTGTAACCATTGGACGTTGAACCGACATCGGCTGAATAGGGTCACTAACGTCTCCACGAGTCAGTTCAGACAAATCAGAATCAACAGTGTGGTTATCGGTAGTATCAACATCAAATAAAAGAAAAGAATTAGAACGAATGGGGTCTGAGATGGATCGTTGATGTTGTAATACTGTTGGTCGAAGAGGAGAGGACTAGACAACAACCTGAGCTGAATAAGATGGTGAACCATTGACTACCGAAGAGGAAAATGATGGGGTGAAGAGGAAGTCTAAAAACACCCAACCAGGGGTCTCATCCACAATAACTTATTTACCAAGATTTTGCAAACCATTAAGTGCAAATAGAAACAGTGTTTCATCAAACAAGATATGACAAGAGATAGAAATAAGAGAAGAGGCACTTGTGACCCTTATGAGTCTCACTTTCCCCAATGAAAACACACAGAGAACTCTTATAATTAAGTTTATTTTGCCGATAGGGTGTCAACAAAGGTAAACATTGACACCCAAAAACACGAAGAAAATCATAATCGGGTTGTCGCTGGAATAAAAAAAAAAAGTGAGACATTTTTTTAAAACATGCGCAGGTAAGGGATTGATAAGTTAAGACGCGGTGCTAAAGGCCTCAAGCCAAAATGATTTTAGCAAATGACTTTGATGTAAGAAGGGTAAACCATTTTGTTGAAGGGTGTGGGGACGAAAAAATTGTTGCAACACCATTGTCTGAAAAATATATTGTAAGAGAAGATGAAGTGTACTATCCTTCCCCGTCACTTTTAAAAACTTTAAATGTTTTGAAGTTGGCTCTCCACTAAAGATTTAAAATTTTGCAAGCAAGCAAAAACTTTTTACCAAATAGGGTTAATTCAGTTTTGACCCCCAATTGCGTCTCACAGTTTGTTTGGCCCCAAAGGGCCAAACTTTTTACCAAATTATCCTCGGGGGTCAAAATGGAATTATTTATGAAAAAAAAGGAAAAAGACACAAAATCCACATCACCTATTTCTTTTTTCTTCCATTTCACCTTATCTCTCCTCCATCACACCACCTCGGCACCTCCTCTCCACCTCACCTTTCTTCTCCGGCTAATGGTCGTCGACCAGAATAAAAATTCCGGCCGGTCACCTTCAACATATAAAAAAAAATTCTCTCTCTTCTTCTCCTTCTTTCTCTATCTTCTTCTTCTTCTTTCTCTCTTTCCCTCTTCTTCTTCTTTCTTTACCTCTCTCTCTCTCTCTAACCCCTTTCCCTAAATCTCTCTTTAACCCCCCTCGGCGAAAGGGCTCCTCCCCTTTGCCTGAGTTGTATAGAGAGAGGGGTTAAAGAGAGAGATTAGAGAGAGGGGTTAGAGAGAGAGGTAAAGAAAGAAGAATAAAAGAGAAAGAAGAAGAGGGAAAGAGAGAAAGAGAGAAAGAGAGAAAGAAGGAGAATAGAGAGAAAGAAGGAGATGAAGAGAGAGAATTTTTTTTTTTTATGTTGAAGGTGACCGGCTGGAATTTTAATTCCGGCCGGCGACCATTCGCCGCAGAAGAAAGGTAAGGTGGAGAGGAGGTGGTGTGATGGAGGAAAGATAAGGTGAATTGGAGGAGAAAGAAATAAGTGGTGTGGATTTTGTGTCTTTTTCCTTTTTTTTTCATAAATAATTCTGTTTTGGCCCCCGAGGATAATTTGGTAAAAAATTTGGCCCTTTGGGGCCAAAACGAACTGCCAGACACAATTGGGGGCCAAAACGGTGAGTTTGTCACAATATGAGGGTCAAAACGGAATTAAGCCTAAAAAATATAACCATGTAAATCGAGAGAGATCATTAACTAATACAAAAAAAATAACGGAAACCGCAGTTAGAAGAGACTGAAGATGATGCGTTTTCCCGGAAGCGTGAATTCTGAGTGAAGGTAAGATCGTAACAAGTAACTAGGAAGATCTGGATCACCACACTTTGATAATGTTGCCACCACATAGTGATAGTGAAACCGGTTGAGCTAACACCACACCTGGATAAAGTTGCCATCACCAGATGATAAAGACGCTCGAAATCCACCACCAATGACTCTTACAAAACCAAAGGATAAAAGAATTGATCTAAACAGATCCAAAGTCACAAAAGACTCTATGATTTCTCAAATTCGTTTTCTGTTTTTTCCATTAATAATAAGATTATATAGAGGAGAATACATTAACAGAGAAATAAAAGCTTCTTGAGCCACTTTTTGTCGTTCCTGACTAACATTTACTTCTTCATCTGTTTCAGAATCCTCATCAACAAGTTGAAGCTCTGGTCCACTTCTCCGACTATGGGTTTGTTGTTGTGCCCTTCTTCTCTTATAAGTCCTTGTGCCTGTACTTGGACCAACATGATCATCATCATCTCCTTCAGCCTGATCAACAAGACCATACGTTAGGTCTGTGTCACCTACACGATCATCAGCCACATCAAAAGGAGTAATCCACTCATCGAGATTGGGATTTTTCAAAATGATTGGATCTGCATCTCTTCCAGAAAGGCTAGTACGATCTAAGTATCGAGCTTTCAATTTGTTGTTGTACTGGACGAACACAAGATCATTCAACTTTTGATGATCTAACTTGTTACGCTTCTTTGTATGTAACTATTACACATAAAAGAAAACATTGTTATTGACTAGTTATAAATTTATAGTTATAAATTTATAATCATTCACTTGCGTTGTTAAATGCACTCCAGTTTCTTTCGCATGAAGACGCTGAACAAGTCAAACCAAACACTCTCATAGCAAAGTCTTGAAGCTCTTCAGTATCAGAACCTCATTGGAGCCACCATTGAACTGCATTTGTAGATGAATAGATTGAAACAAAGTTACCTATAAATTCCAAATTTCCAATTGAAACTTCAATAACTTTAGTTTGGAGTTTCGATTTCATATTTAATACCTGGTGATTGTGTGTTTCTCCTCGCCTTCGCTGCATGCGTGTCTATTAATCCAGTTTCGTTCCGACAGTCTGCAAGTTGATCAATAACGAGAGAACGAACAACATCATCCGCTAGAAGAGTGTCAATACAATTCATCAACCCTCTTTTTTATTTCTCCATTTCTTTCCATGGGTTTTTCCAGTGACGGATCATAATAAATGATAGGATTCAGGTAAAATCCTGCTGCATGTAAAGGTTGGTGAAGTTGATCTGCCCACCTATTCTCAAAAATCTAAATCACTTGAGTGATCACCTCATCCGTTTTCTCGAGATAATGAGCATTCAACTTCTTCTTGCATTGATTCATTGCAAGATAGATGTAGCCCATGTAAGGTTTTTCCTCCTTATCAACCAACCTAATCACATCCACAAATGGTCCAATAATACGTAAACAAAAATGCAAGTGGTTCCAAAAGCCTGACCTCTTCAAAATTTTTGTAACTTTCTTTCCATCAACTGATTTGGACCATTTGCTATTTGTCCACTCCTCAGAAATCATCATTGTTCTCAACCCCGATCTTTGATTGAAAATACTTTCCATCGACAAGTAACTAGTAGCAAATCTAGTTACTACAAGCCTTACCAAATCCCTTTTATTATAAAACGTTCTCATCATGTGCAGCACATAACCGTGGTTGTACATGTATACAACAATAGTCTTGCACTCTCTCACAATTTTACTCACCCTTGGAATGTTAGAAATATCTTGGCACATAAGATTTCACACAATGTGCTGCACATGGAGTCTAATAGAAATTGTAGTTCTCATCTTCCATTAACCATCTACCCGCAAGCTTGTAATTGGATGCATTATCAGTGCAAACCTACAAAACCAAATACGACAAACAAAAGCAATATAAGGAAGAAGGATTGGCAAAATGATAATATTTGAAAGTTAAACAAGTAAGACTCTTACTTGAACAACATTCTTAGAGCCCACTTCTTCAATGACTTCTTTCAATAAGTTGAGGATCAGTTTTGCATCCTTCACATGTTCGGAACCATCAAGACTCCTCAGAAAAACAGTTCCTTTTGGACAATTCACAAGAAAGTTAATGAGTGTTCTACCCCTTCCATCTGTCCACCAATCTGTCATGATAGTACACCCAAATTTAACCCACTCATCTTTGAATGTATCTACCCATCCCTTAGTATTTTTGATAGCTTTAACCAACAGGGGAACCCTCAACTCATGATATGTAGGAATCTTCACCTTCGGTCCATATTGTCCCACAACTACAAGCATCATAGCAAAACTAGTGTTTTTTATCACATTGAAAGCAATCCCATTATCATAAAAGAAGCTAGCTATATAATCATTAACATTATCTTGCGTTATCTTCCTATGAGGATCTCTCGCATCAACTTGTTGTTGTACTAACTTTGAGAGGTCAGTTGGGAATGCGGTATCCATCGGTCCTTTACCTTCTCTCCAAGTGGCATTCTGGATGTTGGTGTCCCACTTCCACTTCCCGTGACTTCCACATCTTCAAAACCTTGATTACAAGATGAGCTATATATGTTAATCCCCTTAATTGAAGTCTTTCTCAAAAGACTCCTTTCTTCTCTCTTTTTCTTCGATTCGGCCATATAATTTTTTTTTTATCAAATCTTGTACATTTTTAGGAACCTTCGTACATAATCTAACATCTCTATACCCCCCGACTAAATGTTGTTTTTGTCTATTAATTCCACCATTAGAAGTCACACCACATAAGTCACATTTTACGCTATTCTTTTCTCCATTCACAGGTTGCCCGTGATCCCAACCCGGGTCACTCGATGGTTTCACTCGAGGAGTCGAAGAATTGGCCGACATTAGCTTAAAACAGAGAATAAGAAAACATAAAAACAGTAGCTTAAATTAGTTGAAGAAGAAGAAGAAAACATAAAAACAGTAGCTTAAATTAGTTGAAGAACCATAACACTATAACAGAAAACTGAGTTATAAAGAAGAAGAATCATAAACCAGAGTTTTAAAGAAGAAGAATCATAAACCAGAGTTATAAACAAGAATAATCTTACTGTTAGTAAGAGAAAACAGAGTTATAAAGTCGAAGAATCATAGTTATAACTTACAAAGAAGAAGAATTTTCTGTTAGAGAGAGAAAAACATAACTCTAAATTATAAATCAAAGTTACTAATTATAATTCATAAATCAATAAATCATAATAGAGAGAGAAGAAGAATCATAGTTATAACTTGGAATCTATTAAACAGAGTTAGTTGAAGAAGATAATAAAAGCTTTGGTTGAAGAAGAAAAACCAAAAAATAGTTACTGTTAGTTGAAGTCTTGAAGAAGATAATAATAAAGAAAACAACTTTAGTTGAAGAAGAAGAAGAAACAGAAAATCGTTGAAGAAAAAGAAGAAAACAGAGAAGAAACTTAGAGAGAGAAAAAGGTTGAAGAACACTAGAAATAATGAGGAAAAGAAACAAAAAAAAAATCAAAGAGAAGGATGAAAAATGGTACCTTAACAGTTTAACTTCCAAATTTGTCTTTAATAATGGTAAAATAATGGTGGATCGAGAGAGAAAGAGAGGATCGTCTTCAATGTTGAAGCTAGTTTGAATAATTGAAAACCCTTGTTTAGATCTTTCTAATTTGGTCGACTAAGGCAACAGAAAATTGGGTTTGGGCCTAATTTTTGGGCTTCAACCCAAAAAAGGACCAAAAATTCTGAAGGCAGCCAGTCGCCTCCCATTCGACTTTATGACTCCCCTAGTCGACCTTAGTCGATCGACTAAGCGCGCTGAGGCAACACCTGGGGAAACCATGGGAACAGTATCTGAAGCGAGTCGATGGCTTCAGATACCTTGCGCCTTGGTCACCTCAGGCGCGCTTAAGTGCGCCTTTGACAACATAGTCCGATTGCGAATTATGTCAACCAACGGGCACGTAGCCATTGAGGTTAGGATGACATGTGGACATGGGTGTGACCCGTGTGAGACCGGTGAGGTGGCGCGACATTAGTCATGAGACCCGTGGTAGTAGAGTGCTTCACTTGTTGGCTATTAGTGCTCGTGCCTCCAGCTCGAGGCTCAGGGCCGTACACCCTGACCGCTCGTCTGGGAGGTGACATTGATTGGGAATCCCTCTGCTTTGTGTGCGATATGACTATTAGTTGTTCCATTTCCGTGTTTGATAAGATAATGAATTGAATGAGAATATAGGTTTTGATATATGAACGTAACTGATTTTGAAAGATCGCATTAGATGCATGACAGGGTACCAAAGAGAATGAGGTTCATGTCGTTCCATGGGTATTGGGGGACGACTCTATTATTCGAACTCGGTGATAAAAAATGTATTTAGGTACTTAAGGTATATATGTATCATGAGGTAAACTCTTCAATGATTGTGGAGTCCCTTAATGGGAAAGGGACTTACCGGCTAGGGGTAAGTCTCTTTCTCGAGGAGATGTTAGTGCATTAGCTAGTGCCTAAATGGGTCGGTACTATCTAACACACTCTAGATTCTCCTGAGGTACTATCTCGTAATTGGGAGCACACCATGGGTGGGCAGCTAATCACTGCTATTGGTTGCTAGATTAAGGAAAAATGGTTTTGTATATAGTGCATATGGTAACCGGTTTGATAACTCGTTTTGTCATGATGTTTACAACTTATTAAGTGAACTTTTGGAAACGTGATGGGTTTTAGATTGGTTTTCTACCAAAATAACTCGTGTTGGTGAGTATACTGATCCCTACCAGTTGTCAATGTGCAGGTTCTTGTAGTAGCCTCGAGGCGGAGTGTGTATTCCAGCCAATGATCTTGTCTGACGAAGCTAGTGGCGTTGCGTCGTTTTCTTCGGTTGTTTGCTTATTGACTTTTCGTTATTTTAAAGTTATGTGGTTGTTGCAGGACCAAACTCTAATATTTATATACTTAATACTTAGAGTTGTTTATAGATCATATCGATGTTTATGAGGTTTTTGTAGTTTTTTGTGGTTCGGGTTTCGACCCGAAACTGAGTTGAGTTTGTTTAGCTTCCGCTCGATATTGTGTATGCGAATGTATGGTTTGCATGACAGGTTTTACAGGTGCGACCGGTTCGATTTATAGAGGAGACTCTGCCGGATTTTTTTCTCGTCTGTGAATTGTTGGGGCGTGTCGTGTCTATTTTGGGACACAAGGTGTCACAGTCTTCTAGGTCGTAGTAGTATTCGAGAGCCGGACACTTAAATTTCTTGGGTTTCTCTGACTGGAGTATCTCTCGGCTGAGGGGAGGCTGAAGGATTACTGCTCTTCCTGTTAGTTTCTCCTTCTCTCTCTCTCTCTCGAGTCAGCTCCGCTATCTGATGTATAAGTACTTCACAGACGGTCGGCTCATTTGTGCATCCTTCGCCGACGCCACCTCGCTTGGGGATGTACGACCTGTATTGGTCCAGTACCTCAGATTCGTCTGATATGGTCTCCATATGCATCTGATCACCAGACCGTAGTTCTGTTCTTCTGGATGAAAACACGCCGCCTGGTGAGAAGAGTCTTCGGGCCTGCATCCTTATTGTCTCCTTCCTTTCCTCATGCATCATTCCTTTCCTGGAGGTTTCGGCCTTGCGAAGGCTTTTCTACAGTCGTTTTACCTCCTCTTCTCTTCGCGTCCCATCTGCCTTGAGTTGCTCGAGTTCGACCATCAGCTCGACTGCGTTGAGGATCCGGTGCTGGGATCCGCGGGGTGGGGGGGGGTGTTCTTCCGAAGACATGCTTGCCTGAGGGGTTGAGGGAAACAATTAGTATCGAAAGTGAACGAAATGGATTTGAGTTTTACCGAATCGATGGTTTTGCTGGAGAGATCCCCTCCTTCCAGCGCCAAATGCTGATGACAAAAAATGGCCTTCCGTTATATCAACTTGAAAAAGGGAATTGATGCATGACAGCCTCCGTTATGATGGTATATTCTGTTACGAGAGGTGAGATTCCTCTGATTAGTCCTGCTCCCAGCCCTGGTTCTCTGCTACATTGCTCCTCGAAACTGTTCCTTGCTTCTGGTTCCCATCTCCAGATTAGGTCTCTTGTCTTTTAGCTCCGATTCCAGCTATCTCCAAGCTCATGTTCTTCAATTCCCGAGGGGGGAAAACCTGCAAAGGGTTCGAAAACCGCTACGACGCTGAAGACAGTCATGGTGCTCTTTGCAGTAAAATAATGAATATTGATTGATCCTTTTAGGGGCGAGTTATGGGAACTCTGAGTATTTCTTCTAGGGTTTCTGGGGTAGAAGACGATGTTCTAAGATGTTTTCTTAGATTCGGGAAGTATCCTTATATCCAAGATTTTAGATGTTCCAAGATGATCTCAGATATCTTGTGGAAGACGATGTAGGGGGCCTTTTATAGGCTTGTGAGGTGACAATCTTTGTCGTTTGAGGGAAAGTTTCCTTTGTGTTTATCTCGGATTCAGGATATGTGAAAGTTCCTAAGTTCAAGGATCTTCCATAGTTATCCTGTCGATGTAACATATCTTCTGCGAGAAGTTTCATTCCTTAGACGCGTGGAGTCCAAACTTGCTTAAACACTTCAAGATCTGTAACCGACTAGGATCTTTGAGGTATTTCGGGATTGAGTCGGTAAGTTGCTAGTGCGCTTCTGCCTCCCCAGTTCCGGGTGTGAGGCATCGACCGAACCTACGTGGACCGCCCTCATTCTTTTAGAGACCTTAAGGCTGATCTATTCATGCCGAGGGTGTAACAGAACTGGTTTCCTCTAGCCGACCTCCCAGTCAGGGGAGTATGTTGTGGATCATCAAGGATTCAGCGGTCCTATTGCCTT
Source organism: Eschscholzia californica (assembly GCF_041429995.1). Classification (NCBI taxonomy): domain Eukaryota; kingdom Viridiplantae; phylum Streptophyta; class Magnoliopsida; order Ranunculales; family Papaveraceae; genus Eschscholzia; species Eschscholzia californica. The sequence goes on from NW_028238198.1 coordinate 32,697,355, forward strand.
AAGTCGGGTGACCCGTTGGACTTCAAGTCTGATCTTGACTCTTCAGTCGTTAGTCAACGTCTAGACATTTTATGCATCACCAAGTTCAATCGGTTTTTTGTTGCCTTTTGTCTGATATGAAAGAAAAACCTGCCCTAAAAATCTACATTCAAATGCCGTAAAATATGGCCGCAACGCATAACAAATAATCTGCAAGGAATAAATTTTTTGGGGAATCCATATTTCTTGGTACATCCAGGGGTATATTTTCTTAAGGAATACAGAAATAATTTACAATTAACAAAATTAACTTGAAGTAATAACTTTTTTTGGTATTTTAACAAATAATATTTATTTTTATCTACCCTCAAATGCCATAAAATAAGGCTGCAACTTCGGAACATAACAAATAATCTCCAGGGACTAATTTTTCTGGGGAATCCATGTTTCTTTGTACATTCTCCAGGGGCAAATTTTCTTAAGGAATACAAAAATAATTTACACCTAACGAAATTAACTTCAACTAATAAATTTTTATTTTTATTTTATTTTAAGTCTGTTTCCCTCTTTCTTCTCCCCTCTCCTCATTTTCTTCCCAAGAGAAAAACTCATCCATCTCATTTCCTCCATAACTTCTAGCCAAACATTTAGTTCTTCCTTCTCTATCTCTTTTCTTACTTATCTTTCCTAAATCTCCAACCCCTACTACCTTATTTCTCCAAAATTAGAAACAAAGTTAAATAGATAAAGAAGGAAAGACATTCTAAACCATGACAATCATCAAACAAAATCTCTTGAAGCTCTAAACCCACCTTCCATGGTGTGTACAAAGCAAGTTTCTTCGTCCATTAATCCTCCCCAAGAGAGGTTAACATATTCTAAACCCTAGGAATCCGTTTATTTTGAGCCTCAAACCATATTTTTCATAACTTCTAAACTCTACAAATTTGTGTGATTTGCACCCTTTTTTTGTGATTCGAATCATCAAGACAAAATTATTTTTTAGTATCTATGTATTCTTCATTATCATTACGCTTGTTCTCCATGTTTTTAGGCTTTAATGATTAGAAGAAAGTCAAACTTTGGAGAATAAGATGAAGAAAGAAGGAAATTTGGAAAGAGTCTTATTTTTGGATCCTTAGGATGATTTTGTTTATTTTATAAAAATTCTTTCTAAACTCTTTTATAAAATCTTCAAAAAAAAATTTACTTTTTTTAACTCTCAAAATAAGAAGCCCTATAAAAAAAAAGAGTTAATTCTTATTTGGCCCCCTACTTTGTGACTAGCTTCTTGTATGACCCCCTATTTTTTGTAAATTTAAATATGACCCCCTTTTTTATGTAAATGTCCTAACTACCCTTCCTTTAAATACTTTTTCAAAATAAAATTAAAAATAAAACCTTAATTCCACCTCATTTCCCTCTCCACCACACATCTCTCTCCACGTCACCTCTCTCTCTCTCCACCTCACCTCTCTTCCCAACTCACCTCTCTTCCCAACTCACCTTTTTTCTTCTCTCCAACTCACCCCTCTCTAACTCACGTTACCTCCTCCGACGACCTTCAAATTTTTTTCTCTCTCATCTCTCTAAAAACTCCGGCGAAGGGGGTTTCCCTTCGCCGTAGTCGGTCTGTTCAAGAACATACCTTCAAAGATCTGTTCGTGAACAGACCGGATCTGGTCTGTTCACGGCAGACCAGATCCGGTTTGTTCACGAGCAGACCTTGAAGTTCTGTTCTTGAACAGACCAGATCGGTCTTCCCTTTGCCGGAGTTTTTAGAGAGAGAGAGAGATGAGAAAAAAAAATTTGAAGGTCGCGACCTTTGTCGAAGAAGGTAATGGTGAGTTGGAGAGAGAGGGGTGAGTTGGAAAGAGAGGTAAGGTGGAGAGAGAGAGATGTGTGGTGGAGAGGGAAATGAGGTGGAATTAAGGTTTTAGTTTTAATTTTATTTTGAAAAAATATTTAAAGAAAGGGTAGTTAGGACATTTACATAAAAAAAGGGGGTCATATTTGAATTTACAGAAAATAAGAGGCCATAAATGAAGCTGGTCACAAAGTAGGGGGCCAAATGGGAATTAACTCCAAAAAGAAACAAAGAAGTCAATTTTATTTAATTAGTTTTGAAGAAAATTTTTATACGGCGGAGACTATTTGTGATGCCCCAAGTAGGGTTGGGAATCGGTCCGGACGGGCAGTCCGCGGACAGACTTGCTTCCGGTCCGGGCGGAACGGACAAAACTCCACGATGACTGTTCGGACTGGCGGACTAAACGGAATTTTTTCCTCAAAATGTCCGCCCGTGTCCGTTTTATCCATCCGGACATGCCGGGCACCGGTCGGTCGGGCTTCGGGAATGAGAAATAAAATACGTGCAAAGAGGCGAATATTTAGAATTTACTGAAGTCTGAACTAAGCGAGAAGTGTAACAAAAATAAAATTAAATTACAAAGCAGACAGAAGATAAATCAAAAAATTAAGTACCAAAGTAGCCTAACATCATTAGCTTCAATTCTTCGACACCATTAAATGCACACGATTAACAAAACACCATTCTTAATCTGTTTCAAAATCCACCTGATGCTTTTTCGAACAAACTTGAGTATGCCGAAAGAAATCAATCGTACCAGTCTTAGACTCGCATATCGTTCTTTCACCACAAATTTTACAGACCGCAACTTCTACAATTCTCCCAACATTATCAGGATCAGGTACTTCAATGATGTCCCACATTTTCCAGATTTTGGCAGTCCTCTTCTTCATGTGTTGTTGTTCTATCCTGAAATAACAAATAAGATATAAAAAGAAATCAGAAAACAAAATATAAGAGTCTAACATAATATCACACGACCATGAATGAAATGAAATAGTTACTAACCCTAATATGCCATCACAATCGGTCAACATTAACAACCCATATCGGATAAAATGAATATAAGAAAGCATACAATACATGTTTTACGGACCATGTTGCCAATGTCCATGACATACAACATAACTATTTCAGTTGTTCCTAACTCCACAACATGCCTAGAAATCTAGAAACAACATATTTACAATGTTAGAGTTTGTCATCATTTGGTAAACAACCTAAATCAGACCATGTTGCCAACTCCAAATCAACCATCATCAATAGGAAGCGACTCAACTTGAACAAGTCCGAAAACTTCTCTAGGAATCATATCGAGTTAACGAGGTCAATCCTCAAGTAAACAGAGAAAACATAAAAACAAGGTTATGAGTTTTACCTTTGGATCTTGTAGATCTTATATTGCAAAATTATCACAGCTAGTGTAAGATGAAGAAGAAAAATGATTCAGTAAACAGAGAAAATAACTAATCAGTAAACACTATAATTTGTAGATCTTAGAAACAAACATTCTTTTCTAGATATTAGAAACGAAAAACGATTTGAAGAATCAGTACACACTATTACTTGTAGATCTTAGAAACAAAAAATGATTTCTAGATATTAAAACAGTACACTTTTTTCCTAGATATTGGAAACAAAAAACAATTTAAAGAATCACTAAACACTATTATTTCTAGATCTTAGAAACAAAAAAATCGATTTCTAGATTTTTCGAAACAGATAATAAGTAAACAAAAAATCATTTGAAGATTCAGTAAGATTTTTAGAAACATAGCATAAGTAAACCTTAAGGCCTAACCTAAACAGTTAAATAGATCGAAAAAAAAGGAATAAATATTATTCTAACAAAAAATTATCTAAAACAGAGAAAAGGAATGAAATATTTAGATGATTAATTTGTAGTTTCGTACCTTTGATTCAATGAGAGTTGAGGGTTGAAACTAAAGAGGGTTGAATCTTCAACCGAATCTTCAAGACTACAACCCAAAAAAAAAACAAAAACCAACTGATTCTTCGTTGAAGAGTGAAGACTAATGGCTAATGAGGGTTGAACGTTGGATGATTAGGGTTTTAGAATACTTAGAAGTTAGATCTTAGGGTTTGGGATTTCAGAAGTTTTAGGGATTCCAGCCGTTTAAGAAGTGAGAAGAAGAAATGAAGAAGAAATGAAGAAGAAATGAAAGGATTGTAGGTCTAGGGTTTTTTTTTGGTTATATACTCAAGGAAATCCAGCGACTCTAATAATACCCTACAAAATCTAATGGTCAATCTTCTTCCGGGTATATGGTCGGGCGGTCGGTCTTTAGCTAAAGCAGTCGGTCACGGGCGGACCTCCGGGTAAGCCCTTTTGTCCGTGACCGTCCGCTAGAACCTTCTCGGTCGGACGGGCTTTACCCGATTCGGTCACGGGCGGTCACGGTCCTTTGCGGACATGGGCGGACGCGGGCGGATCCGGGTTTTCGGAACAAATTCCCAACCGTCACGGCCTTAAATATATACCTGGCCCACCTAAGTCTTAACCATTCTTTGGGCCAATATAAGCTTTGAAATGAGAGCTTGGGTCCAGGCCCAATTTTGTCTTGAACCCTAGGAGGAGGGCATTCTCATTTCATCAGTTATTTAGGTTACCGTCTCTCACTTGGTCATCTCTTTTTCTTCATCCGCCGCTGAACCTTCGCAGCCACTCCATCTCCAGGTATCTTTCTTCCTCTCTCTAAATTAGGTTTTGCATCTGCAAGATTATCTGTGTTAATAGATGTAGCTGAGAACATCTTTAAGTATCTTTCTTCTCTGATGATTGGTTCGAGCTTAATACACTCCTTGCTATCTTCATTTATCTGGTTTTTTGTTTAATTTAGCGTTCTAAATCTAAAGATATTCATTAATTGCCACAAAATCAATAATCTAAAGATGTTCTAAATCAAACATTTAAACTGACTTTTACAACCTCTTATACTGTATTTGTAGCGAATTAGTTTATAGACTTCATTCTTCTCGCTATTCATTACGATTAGTTCCTGTAATTTAACTTCGATTTTATGTTGTTATTTTGACATTTCAGAAACATTTCTCATACAGATTGTTTGACGTGTGATATAGAAAAGGAGTAAAGATGGTAAGCTTTTTGTATTTCAAGTTTCAATTGCAGATCTATTGTTTGTTTTCTTAATTTTCTGAATCTCTGATGAGTTTTCTTCCTTCATATGTTTTACAGGTGAAGTTTACAGCAGAAGAGCTACGCAGGATTATGGACCTGAAACACAACATCCGTAATATGTCTGTCATTGCCCACGTCGATCATGGTATGAAATTTTTGAAACTGCAATTTCCTTTCTGTATTGATATCCCTGAACTAGTAATTTTTTCTTCTTACTAGAATAACTTGTATCATCTTCGGTCGTTGTAGAAATCGTTGTTTATTCGGTACCTTTAAAACACCAGTATTTATGTGATTGTTGTTTGTTCCTCGTAGGGAAATCCACTCTTACCGATTCTTTGGTGGCCGCTGCTGGTATCATCGCACAAGAAGTTGCTGGAGATGTACGAATGACCGATACCCGTGCTGATGAGGCAGAGCGTGGTATTACAATCAAGTCCACCGGTATCTCTCTCTATTACGAGATGACCGACGCTTCTTTGAAGGCCTTCAAGGGAGAAAGAATGGGGAATGAGTATCTCATCAACCTTATTGATTCACCCGGTCACGTTGACTTCTCTTCCGAGGTCACAGCCGCATTGCGTATTACTGATGGTGCCCTTGTGGTGGTCGATTGCATTGAAGGTGTTTGTGTCCAAACCGAGACTGTCCTTCGCCAGGCCCTTGGGGAAAGGATTAGGCCCGTTTTAACTGTTAACAAGATGGACAGGTGCTTTCTCGAACTACAGGTTGACGGAGAGGAGGCTTATCAGACCTTCCAGAGGGTCATTGAGAATGCCAATGTCATTATGGCTACCTATGAAGACCCACTTCTCGGTGATGTCCAAGTTTACCCTGAGAAAGGAACTGTTGCCTTCTCTGCTGGTTTGCACGGGTGGGCTTTCACTCTGACTAATTTCGCCAACATGTATGCATCGAAGTTCGGAGTTGATGTGACTAAGATGATGGAGAGGCTGTGGGGTGAGAACTTCTTTGACCCGGCAACCAAGAAATGGACCAGCAAGAACACTGGATCTCCAACTTGCAAGCGTGGGTTCGTCCAGTTCTGTTATGAACCTATTAAGCAGATTATTAACACTTGCATGAACGACCAGAAGGACAAGTTGTGGCCTATGTTGCAGAAGCTTGGAGTTACAATGAAATCTGAGGAGAAAGATCTGCTCGGTAAACCCTTGATGAAGCGTGTGATGCAAACATGGCTCCCAGCAAGTACTGCTCTACTTGAAATGATGATCTTTCACCTTCCATCTCCTTCTACTGCTCAAAGATACCGTGTTGAGAACTTATACGAGGGGCCTCTTGATGACCAATATGCCAACGCTATCAGAAACTGTGATCCTGAAGGACCCCTCATGCTTTACGTGTCTAAGATGATTCCCGCACCTGATAAGGGTAGATTCTTTGCTTTTGGTCGTGTTTTCTCTGGTAAGGTTGCAACTGGTATGAAAGTTCGAATCATGGGGCCTAACTTTGTTCCTGGCCAGAAGAAAGACTTGTATACTAAAAGTGTCCAGAGGACTGTCATCTGGATGGGAAAGAGGCAAGAATCAGTTGAGGATGTACCTTGTGGTAACACAGTTGCTATGGTGGGTCTGGATCAATTTATCACCAAGAATGCAACTCTAACAAATGAGAAAGAAGTTGATGCTCATCCTATCAGAGCCATGAAATTTTCAGTATCTCCTGTTGTCCGTGTCGCTGTCCAGTGCAAGGTTGCTTCCGACCTACCCAAACTTGTTGAAGGACTCAAGCGTCTTGCCAAGTCCGATCCTATGGTTGTCTGTTCAATTGAGGAGTCTGGGGAGCACATAATTGCTGGTGCAGGAGAACTCCACCTCGAGATCTGCTTGAAGGACTTGCAAGATGATTTCATGGGTGGAGCAGAAATAGTCAAGTCTGACCCAGTCGTGTCCTTCCGTGAGACTGTTCTAGACAAATCATGCAGAACTGTGATGAGCAAGTCTCCAAATAAGCACAACCGTTTGTACATGGAAGCACGACCCCTTGAAGATGGGCTTGCTGAGGCAATCGACGACGGCAGAATTGGTCCAAGAGACGACCCCAAGGTCCGCTCAAAGATCTTATCCGAGGAATTTGGATGGGACAAGGATCTAGCCAAAAAGATCTGGTGTTTCGGGCCCGAGACCACCGGACCAAACATGGTTGTAGACATGTGTAAGGGAGTACAGTATCTTAATGAAATCAAGGACTCTGTCGTTGCTGGGTTCCAGTGGGCTTCAAAGGAAGGAGCATTGGCTGAAGAAAACATGAGGGGAATATGTTTTGAAGTATGTGATGTTGTTCTCCACGCTGATGCCATCCACAGAGGTGGTGGACAAGTCATCCCCACGGCCAGAAGAGCTATCTATGCCTCACAAATCACTGCCAAGCCCAGGCTATTGGAGCCAGTCTACCTAGTGGAGATCCAGGCGCCAGAGCAGGCTCTTGGTGGTATTTACGGGGTTCTGAATCAGAAACGTGGTCACGTCTTTGAAGAAATGCAGAGGCCGGGTACTCCACTATACAACATTAAGGCTTATCTTCCTGTCGTTGAGTCCTTTGGGTTTTCTAGTCAGCTTCGTGCTGCAACATCAGGACAGGCTTTCCCACAGTGTGTGTTTGATCATTGGGACGTCATGTCTTCTGATCCATATGAAGCTGGAAGCCAGGCTGCTGTCCTAGTTGCAGACGTCAGGAAGAGAAAGGGTTTGAAGGAACAGATGACACCACTTTCTGAATATGAGGACAAGCTATAAGCAACAATGGTAGTTATGTTTTTTATCATTTCATGAAACAATATTCTATTTTTGTTATTCTGGATTTTGGGACATGGATTTTGGGTTATGGATATTTGAAGTTTTGGTACCTCTAGAAATCTGGTTAAAGCTTAAACACCTTTTAAGAGTGATATTAATTAGTATAAGCTACTACTTAGCTTTGATTTGCTTTTTCTTGATTTTGCTTAAAAACATGGATCTTCTATGATGAATCAAACCATGCATGAATGCATGCAATTGCAACAATTCCATGAGTGCATGCAATTGCAAAATATTAAAGCAAAAAAGATCCCACCATTGTTTCATGAAGTTTTTTGATTTCATGAAACAATGGTGGGATCTTCTTTTTTTGCTTTAATATTTTTGTTAGGGATTCAGCTAGTTTGCTCGCTCAATCAGTGTTTGATTTCGTTAAACTCTGGTATTCACGATTCCTCGATTGGTTAACCTTGCATGAAAGTTACAGATTTTATTGTTTGAATTTTTTATGTAGAATTTATACCTTTTTTTTTGTATGGTCCTAAACCATTATAATCACCAAGACAACAAGAACCTTCAAATAACCAAAACTACCAGTACCTGAAAGCTGAAACTGTTTAAATCTCCCATGCCTCCACTTGAGGTTAGGAATTCAAAATTTCAAATACAAGATAGGTTCGTAATTGTTAAAGACCCATTCAGTTAGAGTCAGATAAACACACCATTGCATATCAGTACCCCTCAATATGACTGCCTTAAAACCCAACTCCATATGTTTCATCTAAAAGTGAAGAATAGGATTGTGTGCCATATATGGCTCGATATCACAAGATAATTAGGGAATATTTTTAAGAAAAACACCCAAATCTCTAACAAATGATGTATGAAAACTAGTTAGTCCAATTGCTATAGACCGATATTCTGCTTTCGTACATGACTTAGCAACCGTAGGTTGCTTCTTAAAAGACCAGGAAATAAGATGTTTACTAAGAAATATGCAGTTACCCAAAACCGGTCGTCTAGTGTCTGGATCCCCGACCAAGAGTCCCTTTAAGATATCGAAGAAGGAGCTCAACAACACCAAAATGGACCATAGTCGGTGAATGCATAAACTGACGAACCTGATTAATCAGATAGGTTATATCAGGACGAGTCAGAGACAAATAGTGCAGAGAACCAATGAGGGAGTTGTATAAAGTTGGATCATTAAACTTTTCACCATGAGAGGAAGACATTTTTCTTGCCACAAGTACTCGAGTAAAAACCGATTTGGAATTAAGAACATCAATACGAGGTAACAACTCAACAGTAACATGTTCTGAGTGAGAAGAAGTCCCTTAGTAGACCGACTAATTTCCATACCAAGGAAAATGTGTAAATCGCCTAAATCTGTCATCGGAAATTGAGCATTAAGAGATCTTATAAGACGATCTATTATCAAATCATTTGACCCAGTAATCAGGATATCATCGACATACAACAAGAGTATGGTAATAGAAGATGCAGTCTAGAAAAGGAAGAGAAAACTCTCAGACCGTGAGGCGACAAAGCCTAATCCATGAAAAAACGTAGTAAAGCGAGTGAACCATGCTTGAAGAACCTGTTTAAGGCAATATAAGACATTCATTAACTTGCAAATAATGTTAGGAAAGGTCGAAATGACAAACCAAGAGGTTGCTCCATACAAACCTCCTTTGTCAAGAAGCCCATGGGTAAGGCATTCTTGATGTCTAATGGCTTAATACGCCAACCAGAAGAAAATGCAACACTTAGTACCAAAAGAATAGTTACAAGCTCAACGATAGGAGAAAATGTCTTATCCAAATCAATACCATCTTGTTAGGGATAACCCTTAGCAACTAGACGACCCTTATACAGATTGATGATACCGTCATATTTGGATTTAATGCGATAAACCCATTTACACCCCCACAAGGTTGAAAGAAGGGTGGTGAGGAACCAGTACCAAGTATTATTCTTCAATAATACATTAAACTCATCGGTCACAGGGAATTGCCATTTGACATCCTTCTGAGGCAACCGAGAAGCAAGTGGGCTAAATAGGAAGATTTGATAAAGAAGGGTCTTTGGTAAAGGAACACCGTTATATTATTTTTTTTTGTTGAGGGAGGGACTTTCTAAAAAACTAACTTTTCATATTTATTTGTATATTTTAATAATTAAAATATACAAATAAATGTTTATAGGGATTCAAAACTAAATTAAAAAATAGCACTAAAGAATATACCAAAATTGTTTGTCTCTTAATTCATCTTTTAAACCCTACAAACTCTAGCACAAAACCCTACTTTTACCTTTTCTACAACAAATAATCACTATTAACAACCACCGTAACCTTGTTTTTTCTTGTTTAAGGCGTTTCTCAAGACTTAGATGATGCTTTACTAATGAAATATGATATTTCATGGACGGAAGATGATGTTTCATTAATACATATGGTTTTTCTCAATGTAGCAAATTAATAAAATCAAGTAGTGATAACGTTGGTGAACTTTTGTTGCAAGAGGTACGAAAATTATTTGATACTTAATTGAAGAATTTCTTTTAAAGAAAATCGATTTTTAGGTTTTCTCTTCATTGCAGAATTTCGACCACTTTTTTAATTGGTGGAGATGACATTTTTCGGCCACAATGGCCGCAATTACTGACTAAATTTGTTAACGAAAATGTTACATAATTTTGGTAGCGAAATATTTTATAAATTTCGACCACGATGGTCGAATTCTGCTATATTGGTCGAATTTATTTCTTCTGCAAATATTGTTTGTGATGATTCATTTATTTTACTTTATGTAGCCAAACATCTGCGATGAAGGTGAAAGTTTGGAAGAAGCTAAACCTTCCCTTGACCTGATATGACCAACTTTTTCGAGACGGATATGGTATACTTATACTCTAATTGTATTTTTAGTATTTATGCAAGTTCTGTTCTTTCATATTAACTATTGACTTTTGTTAAATTTATAGTATTTTGGATCGAAAGAAGAAGTTGTCAAGTGGTGCACAAATATTGGAAAACTTCATCAAACTGTATTAGTCACTCGTTCTTCACAGACAAAGTTATATAATGGAGGAGTTGGTTCCTTTGTTGTGTTAACTTGCGAGAGAGGTCGTGCTTATGTTAGTCATCAGAAGAAAGGCTACACGCCTAAGGCTAACGAACTGAAGATCGGGGTCAATGAAATGTCATTGTCCTTTTAAATTAACCGAAAAATGTGTGGCCAAGGAAAAATAGTTGGTTAAAGTATATAATAGTTTTCACAATCATGTTCTTCCTGAAAATCTTACTGGACATGCGTATCTTGCTCGGTTAACCAAAGAAGAAAAAGAAATTGTTGAAACTTTAACAAAGAGCGGATCCCGACCAAAACAAATCCTTTTAAACCTCAAGCAACGCGACAAAGGTAGTTATTGCACTGATGCGACAATATACAACGAAGTAAAACGAATCAAACTTGACTTTAGTGAGGGGGGGACTGTTATGCAACAATTCCACATTATGCAATGACCACCATATATGGTAAAACACCGGTGTCATGAATACTCTGATGAGGTAGCTGATTTATTCTTTGCACATTGATGGGCCTAAAAAGTTTCCTAAATAAGTCTATACCCGCAAGTGCACGGGTGTCAAGTTGTAAATTCCGGTAAGACCGGTTCGTTCCTCAGAGACTAAGTCAAACTCAAATTCTAACCTTAAAACTATTGAGATTTTAAAATGTGAATTGATGGTAAGATGATTCAAAATAAAAATAGCACATAAAACTCAAAAGTAAACAAATAAGTTGATATTCAGAAAAGGGGAACCTAGGGTTTTCGAATCCGTCGAAGTGACAATCCTAAAGATTATGTATTTGCCTTAGTCAACTAAGTACTTTGTTTTACTCAGATTCTATAACATGAACGCTCTAAAATCCGGAGAGTGTCATCGTTAAAAGCAATAAAGTTTTTAAAATATACTAAGATTTTAATCTAAACATTAATTGACTTGCATATAAATCAAAACGATAACATTCTCATTATGGACTTCATCTAAAACCCTAGATAGACAAGATTTAACTACTCATGCTGGAAGAGAACATTTAAATTTATATAAGTAAAAGAGTAAAGAAACTTAACTTTTCTGCTATTTTCAAACCAAACAGGGCCTTAGGGAAGTGATTTCCTTCTGTTTTTCCCAGAATTCTGCCAAACGCACCCTCAGGGAAAACGATTTTCTCGTCTTTCCGGAAATGGATTCCCTGTGGGAAAATTATTTTCTCGCCTTCTCCAACTCTCTTTCTCTCTGTAACTTTCTGTTTCTCTCTCTATTTCTACTATAACTCTCTGTAATCTCTTTCTCTTTATGTATTCTATCCCTCTCTCACAAAGAAAACAGAAACAAAAAGAAAATAAAAAACAAAGTGAAATAATATTTTATCAAAACCGAGCTCTGTAATCTCTCTCTCTCTCTCTCTCTACAATCTCTCTGTTTCCTTTCTCTCACTGAAATAAAAACAAAAGAAGGAGATTAAGGTGATTATGGTATGAGTTCTTTGTTACAAACCGTGTGGAGTTGATAAAATTGATTAACTTTCTCCCTCTCTCTCTCTCTAAAACCCGTGAGCTCCTTCTCTCTTTCTAAACCTACGTCTCTTATTGTAAGCCGTGGAGAGATGTCCACTGTGGGGTCACCGTAGAACACTTTGTCTCCTCCAACGGTGATCGGATTTATCGCTTCTTCCTCCCAGCCCTGGGCAGAAATGAGGTAGCATTCCCTGGCTACCTTTTGGTCTCCTCTGACCGTCCCTATGAGATTCGTTCCCGGAATTGGGAATTTCATCATGAGGTGGTTCATGGAAACTATTGCTTCTGACTCCCTCAGGATGTTCCTGCCTAGTATGATGTTATAGGCGTATACCTTATCGACAATGGCGAAGTTTAGCATTATCGCTTTCTTTGATTCTCCTTCGCCGATTAGTACAGGCAGGGTTGCTATTCCGTTTGTTTCGACCTGGTTGTCGCCGAACCCTGTCAAGCAAGACTTATAAGATTTGAGGTAGTGTTGACTTACCTCGAGTTTTTGGAAGCATGTCCGACTCATGACTTCCGTCGAGCTTCCTGTATCGACCAGGATGCGTCCTACCATCCAATTGGCCACCACAACTGTTATTACCAACGGATCCGCGTGCGGAGTTATTACCCCAACTAGATCATCATTAGTAAAAACGATGGGTGGTGTTTCTATGATAGGTTTGATTAGCAGGACTGACGGGTTCTTTGCCTCGTCGGCATATCTACGTTGTTCTCCCTTGGTTGCTCCGCCGAGGGTTGATCCTCCTGCTATTGTATTGATATTCCCCATCGCTCCGGCGGGTTCCTCCAAACCCTTGTTTGCTTTTTTGAAAGTCGGGCCCTGCTCGTTAGTTTCTGATTCCGATCTGATTCCTGCCCTGTTTATTGGCCTCTTGTTCCGGTGCTCGTAACGTCGCTGTTCTTTCTGGATGTATTTGTCCAACTCACACTTTCTTACCATTTCTTCGATAAGATTTTTGAGGTGCCAACAGTTGTCGGTCTTGTGGCCGTAGCCTCTGTGGAAGGCGCACCACTCAGTCATGTCTCTGGGCCCGAACTCCTCTCTGTCATCATTGGGTATGGGTAACTGATGTAGAAACGCAGCGGAATTAAAGATACGAATAATTAAATAAGAACAATGAAAATAAAGATCAAATAACTCTAAATACTCAACTTTATTAAAAACTTCAATGGGGTTTTTCTCTCAATCTGAGAATAATAGACAAACTAGATATCCTTTTATAGGATTCTGGACTTTCCTAGATAGACTTGAATTAGACTTTCTAAATACTTAAATACTGCAACTGCCTAAATAACTTGGACTCAAATATGAACCTTTCCAATTATTGGAAATATTAAAATAGCATAATTCCTAAACCTAAATTAATTAATAATCATACTAAAATAAGGACTTCCTAATTCTACTCTCTCTAGCCGGTTGGTCCATGGCCGGGTCCGGTCATGGAAATAGTCTCCACGCCGGGTGCCCCTGCATCAGCATCCCCTTCCCTCAAGAGGTTCGTCCCGAACCGTTTGTGAAGAGAATGTAGTTCTTCCGATCCATCTTCAATTGGCAATAACGTCACAATCTTCTTCTTCCACGGAAATTCATAAACATTCAAACGACCACGGTAAGTGGCATCAACATCAGATTGCCATGGTCGTCTTAATATGATGTGGCATAAATCCATATCGGTGACATCACAATTAACTGTAGACACATAAGAAGAACCAATAGAAAGATTAATAGTACACATGTGATCAACCCGTGTAGTAGTTCCTGACTGAATCCAAGCGGTTTTATATGGGTTTGATTTAATCATTGTAGGAATACCCAAAAAATTGACCAGTTTTGTAGAAATTAAATTCTCTACACAACCATTGTCAATCACAATAGTACAAACTTTATTCAGTACTGTTCCCCTTGTAACGAACAAATTCTTTCGTTGAGATAAATTCCTCTTGAAAGGTGTGAAAAGAACTCGTCGAGTGAGTAACATAACCCGATCACCGTTGTCGGGAATAGTATTAATTCGTTCCAATTAATCTTCATCTATATCCGAATCAGCTTTCTTTTCTACCAAATTAGCTTTACCGCGAGAGGGGCAAGCATTAGAATAGTGGCCTGTTTCAAAACAACGATAACACTTAACTGGTGGAGGTTTTTTATAAGGATTTTCTGTTAGTAATTTAGTACCGTCCTCCGCCTGCTTTGATTGATCTAATTCGTCTGGTAAAGTTCTGACTGCTTGACTTCTCGTACTATGTCCCCGAAAAATAGAACGTGAATCTGATTCAAAAGACCGAGCTACACTAATACATTCAGAAACTGAATTAAAAGCTCTCAAATTAACCAAATCTTTAATATCATTACGAAGTCCGTCCTTGAATTTTTCTACTTTCATTGACTCTGAATCTGGGAGATTAAGTCTTGTAATTAGTCTTTGGAATTCCGAAGCATATTCCTCAACGGAACGTCTTCCTTGGCGGCAACGTAAATAATCAACACGTAGTTGGTTCTCATAATCCGGAGGGAGGAAACGGGAGAACATTAATGGTTTCAATTCCAACCATGAAGAAATAGGAGGAAGGTGTAATAAACGACGATTCTCAGATTCCTATTTCCACCAAGTAAGAGCAGTTTTAGATAAATAACCAGTTACACAACGTACCTGTTCAGGGCCTTCAACTTGCATAACATCAAAAAAAATCTCAAGTCTAGAGACGTAATCCAAGAAATCTTCAATATTTATCGAACCATCATACGAAGGTACTTCCATTCGAATACGGTATGATGAACTAGGATTCGGAGATTCGGTGTCGGTGGGTGGAGTGTAATGATCACGTTCGGTGTGGGTGCATTGGACTCCCAATGGTTGTCGTTGTGGTATGTTGGTGGGACGGGTGATAGGAGTGGTAAGGTCACGGTTTTGTGAATGGGTGGAGATGTGGTCTCGGGTTCGGTTGAACGGGTGGGTTTGGTGACGTGGGTTTGTGGTGTTGTCGGGTTGGAGAGGGAGGTTGACGTTTGGTTCGGTTTCATGTGGACGACGGTGTTGTGGAGGTGGTGTAACCGGATCAATAGCTATGGTGGTGGACCGTATTTCGGTATGGGTTTTGGGTTGGTTGTGATGTTGATAGTATGGTGAGTTGGTTTCGATTGGGTTGGTAGGGAATGAAGGATATCGGGTATACGGGTAAAGGGGACGTGGGTCTTGATAGGTTGTAATGGTTCCTAAAGGGCCAATTGGTTGGGTTTGGTTGGTGATGTTTCGGTTGTTGGTTTGTAAGTTGGTGAGGAGGTTGTGGTCGGCCGAGAAGTGGCTCTCGGGTGGTGGTTGGTGTGGTGTTGTAGTCGGCTCGGGGAAGGAGAATGAGGGTGGTGTGGACGTGTGGGTATAGGTAGGTGTTTGAAAAGGTGTGTTTGGTGAATAGGAGGTGATGAAGGGTGGTGTGATAACCGGTGGAGGGTGGCTAATGGTGTGGCCGAAGAGTGGTGTCGTGGGCTCGGTGGAGAAACCGAGAGGAGGAAATCGAGTGGTGTTAGTGGTGCCCGGTAGTTGATAGGGTTGTTGATGTGTGATAGTGGTGGGAGGTGGAGTTTGGTTTTTACACATACCTTCTAGTTGTTTGGAGATGATGGTGATGGAGTCATTGAGTTGATCGAATCTTTTATCGATTTTGTCGAATTTTTCTGTTGTTTCCTTCTTGTACTCATTGAACCCTTCTTCCAATTTTCTTCCTGCAGATAGCCCTTCTTTAATGTTGTCCCATTCGGAAGAGAAAGTTGGTGTTTTCTCCTTAGTTGGTGTAGTAGAGATAGTAGTATTAACCATGATGATAAAAGTGATGAAGAAAAAAAAAAATTATGGCTCTAGATACCACTTGGTGTAGAAACGCAGCGGAATTAAAAGATACGAATAATTAAATAAGAACAATGAAAATAAAGATCAAATAACTCTAAATACTCAACTTTATTAAAAACTTCAATGGGGTTTTTCTCTCAATCTGAGAATAATAGACAAACTAGATATCCTTTTATAGGATTCTGGACTTTCCTAGATAGACTTGAATTAGACTTTCTAAATACTTAAATACTGCAACTGCCTAAATAACTTGGACTCAAATATGAACCTTTCCAATTATTGGAAATATTAAAATAGCATAATTCCTAAACCTAAATTAATTAATAATCATACTAAAATAAGGACTTCCTAATTCTACTCTCTCTGGCCGGTTGGTCCATGGCCGGGTCCGGTCATGGAAATAGTCTCCACGCCGGGTGCCCCTGCATCAGTAACTCAGCCTTTCCTTTCGCTATCAACACCTGCAAGATTTCCTCTCTCCCTTTCATCAGTGGGGTGTAGGTAGAGAAGTCAGGTCTGGGCCTCCTGCCTCGCTCTCGATCCCTGGGCGTCCTGGCTTCGTCCCGTTCCTTCTTTCGGGGAGGTTCACTCTCGTATGAGATGTTGGCCACTTCCTTCATTCGTAGATAATTTTCCTCTCTTCTAATAAACTGTTGCAGCCTCTCTATCAGTTCTGTGAGGGTGTCTGGTTTCCTCCCTGAGATATCTCTAATTATGTTGTCCTGTTTGAGGCCTCTCTGTAAGGCGACAAAGGCGACCTTTGGTTCTAGGTCGAGGACTGATGGGTCTAAAAAGTTTCCTAAATAGGTCACCACCCGCAAGTATACGGGCGTCAAGTGATAATTCCGGTAAGACCGGGTCGATCCGCAGGGACTAAGTGAAACCCGTTCTAGAACTTGAAAGTAGCACGGTTTTTGTTTGGAATTTGGTTTTGGTGATTAAAGATATTAAAATATTAAAACGAATAAAAACGGTAAACGGATCAATAGGGGAGAGGACTAGGATTTAGGAATTCACCACATAAAATCACATTAAGAACTAATAATTATCTAACCGACTCTCTTTTTTGTATAACTCAAAATTCATGGTAATGAACTACCCGAATTCCGGAAGATGTATTCGTTAAAACCCGATTGATAATCGTAAACTTGTAATTGTTTTATTTGGAAAAACAAATCTCTAAACTATTGACTACTAATCGATAAGCATACACCATCAAAGAATTTAATCTAAGCATGGTGTATCAAACTAAAAATATAGACAATGAAAAGAAAATAAGTTTAACTAACTAAAATAACTTACACTTTTAAACACAATCAAAAGAATTAATTACACGAAAATGTGTCTCTAAAAGCTCAAAAATGGGTTTCATCCTAGCCCTAGATGAGATGGTTAGTTAGTCATGATCAAAGATTGGAATAAATATGAAAAAAAATGGAAGAAGAATTCAAATTTCTCACTGATTTTCCTATATGGCAGCCAAACGCACCCTAAGGAAGCAGTTTTCTCGTCTTCTCGGAAGTATTTTCTCTCTGGGAAAATTATTTTCCAAGCAATTTTCTCGTCTTCCTCAACTGATTTCTCTCTCTCTTTTAATTTCAATCAGAGAATCAAAACTTGAAGGAGATTATATTAGATAACAAAATAGATAATCCTCTCCACAAATTGCTCCCTTTCTCTCTCTAATTACAAATAACTCTCTCTCACTCTCTCTTTGTTTCTCTCTTTCTCTCACTAAAAGATAAAGAAGACAGTAAAAGAAGAAAGAAGAATACAATGGTAGCAGCTCCCTCTATCTCTCTCTGATCTTGGTGTTTTATTTGAGCTCCAGAGAGGACCCCCAAAGATCCGATATGATCATCAACTAACCTTTGTTTTTATACAGCTCTCTCTAAATCTTGCTATCAATTTTCATTCAATCTCTTTATTTTTAGAAACTTTGTTTCTCTAACTAAAATAGGATATGAAGAAGAAGAAAACAGTCAACAATCATTTTTTCTCAAGATTTCTGATATTCTATCAATCGAATTTCTCTCTAATTTAAACTTTGAATCCAATCTTCTTTATAATCTTTCTAAAACTTGTTGTCAAGAGATCCCTCCATCAACACCTCTATTGATTTCTCTTCTTTCTATCAAATTCAATCAACCGAATCTTGCCTTTTGTCCATCATCTATTTCCAGCCCATGCAATCTCCCAAAAGATCACGTTCTCTGTTCTCCTCTCTCTGTTTTCATTCTCTCTCTAGAATATCACCTTAAATCTTCTTTCTCTCTCTCTGTTTACTATCTCATAATAGTTGGAGAAGGTAATAAATCAGATAAAGAGAGACCATTTCAAACGAAATTGAAGTCAATTAAGGAAGGCGTTGGTGGCTATGGTATTGATCAAATGTTTCGCGGGCTACCGCTAAATTTGAAGGGATGCCCAACAGAGAATATTAAGTCCCGAATTGTGACAGAAGAGAACCCGCACGTAACCTGCTTTGTACACGTGTCCTTCGCTGACTTTGATCTATTGACTTTAACCTAGTTTGCCCATCCGAACTTCGATTTGACTTCAGTTTTCGCCGTTAGGTTCATCTCGGACTTTACTTTCATCCGAGCATCAACATTGACCAAAATTTCCAGAAACAAAAAATGACCAAAATACCCCCATGTGTGTTTTCTCCCACTTTTATCCGTTTTTCGTGCTTAATTCTGTAGAAGATACCAGGACAAGAGAAACAAACAAATCATCAGAATAACTGCTCGAATTGGAGTAGCTAGCCTTAGTTAAGAGATTCAGATCGGACATTTTCACGTCTCATCAAACCTCCCTAAACTTAGATTTTGCTAGTCCACGAGCAAAACAGAAAAATGAAACTAAACCCATTTCATCACTTTCGTAGGGAATCACGATTGCACTTAGCACGTGCAACAAGTCGTTAAACTTCTAGGTTACCCTAGAGGACGAGTTTTGTCTCGTGAGGGTTTGCAGTGAATTTCCCACAAAATTCAAAAATTTCAAAAGTCCAGAAGGGTCTCAATATGATATGGAATAAAAATGTTTATCCGGTAGACTTTCGAAAGTTAATAGAAATGAAATCTAAGTCGACCAAACCATACAAATGCTAAAAATCCCTTCACTAGTAATCAAGACCCAAAGTGCACGTGACCAGCCAATATGAGTATCATCTCAGTTTTGAACAGACAAGACCTCGATTACCGTCTCGATACATTTCGCCTCGACTGTTGCCTCACTGTCATACACTCAAAAATTCAAGTCACTCAGAAATGGTTCACTTTATGTGTTAGTATGAATATGAAGGAAAACTCAACACATGAAAAAGACGGACTACAATTTTTTTGTGGACGACTGATCTCATAGGAAGGAAACAACCACTAATGTGGAATGGGGAAGCTAACCAACTCTTCTCACTTGATTTACTATCTAACAATGCTTCCTCGAGGTCGATAGACACTAATGATGATGTGACTAGAACTCCTGATAACTCGACGTCTTCAAATCTTCAAGAACTACTTTGGGATAAACACTTAAACACAAACAAACACTTTTTTTTTCTTCGATATTTTTTTTTTTTGTTTTTTTTTTTTGTTTTTTTCAGTACACTAGTACTATACTCAAAATACTACTTTTTGACATTATTCTTTCTTTGGTAATATTCTCTTCCTTTTGCTTCATGCCTTATTCTCAGGTTTCTAACTGATAAATGGGTTTCTACTAATGATTGATTAAGTTCTCTCAGAAAAGTCAACTCTTCACCTATCTAACACTCACATGGCTCGTGCACAGACAACTTCAAGACTCGAAATTCATGGAAAAACCTTTAGCAAACGAATAGGTCGATCAACTAGACTCTATAACTATTAACAAACAAAAACAACTAGACTAACGTTTTCAATCCAAAAATTAAAAATTTTGAAAAATTTTAAACCCTTTTGAATTTTTGAAATAAGGACTTAGCAAAAATTTCAATCCCCTATCCCCAAACTTAAACCGAACATTGTCCTCAATGTTCTGAAGACTATGCAAAAAATAACAGGGTGAAGGGAAAGATATTACCTGATTCCAACGTCCTAACAGTGGGTTGCCTCCATGAAAGCGTTAAGTTTAACGTCTTCAGCCAGACGAAACAGATGATTTGAAAAATAGAAAAGATTATACCTGCTGGATTACAAAAGCGTAACTAACTGTAAACCAATAATCGATACATCTGTGGGTCCACCCAAAACACAATATTTTCAGTGAACGATAGTCTCACATTTTTGTGAATTGGTGATAGCGTAAGTGAGACTATCAAGAAAGTAGGGCAATCCCCAAACTTAGACGACAATAAGGTCGTTAAGTTTGGCACCGCACTAGACAGAGTACAGACCGGATAGAATGGGTCTTCATATGGATGATCGACAGAGTGAGTGCTTCAAATCTAGAGGACTATCAATGACACCCGGACTTAAACTAGGGTTCTCTAAAAGAGGTACTTTGGGTTCCTTCAATGGAGAAACCCTACTATCAGACTCACATTCCCTAGAAGTCGAGTTAGACAGTCCTTCTATAATTTCTTTTATCATGTTATCATCGGTGTCCCTAAAGAACTCTAAATTTTCGCCTAGGTCAGGCGAGTCAATGTTCTCATTTAGCAAATTGGTCAACCAAGATTCATCATCATCAGTTGGGAGTTTCGGCTTCTCATCATCTTCAACTCTAGCAACCTCTTCATTTTGGTCTGAAGGGATTTCAAACTCAGCACACTGAGAGGATATTTCAATATTGGGCTCTACGTTTCTGAGATTTTGGGCTCAATAACGATGTTTTCGGGAGAATTATAGTCCTCTAAAGTTGTAACCTCATCATCATACACAGGGTGTTGTGTATTGTACTCTATATTTTCTTGGTAATCCTCTTCTATAATACTAGTTCTCCTATTGAGCATTTCTTGTATAGTTCTGCACATATTGTCGGTCTTTTGTTCTAAAGTCTGACAACTCTTTTGAAGATCACTCATAGTTTCGGCCAACGAAGATGATGATAAAGATGGAGAGTCAATAGTTTCAACATTATCCCGTTGATGTTGAGACACGTTTAAAGCATAAGACTCTTCATTAATCCTCCTTAACATACTCATAGTTTCGGCCAACGAAGATGATGCGAAAGATGGAGAGTCAACAGTTTCACCGTTACCCCATTGAGGTTGAGACACGTGTGGCGTATAAGACTCTCCATTACTCCTAGCTAGCATACTCACAGCTTCGTGCAATAAAAAGGAAGAGTTAACAGTTTCACCGTTATCCCATTGAGGTTGAGATACGTGTGAAGCATAAAACTCTTCGTTATAATGCATGTAAGAGTCATTAGTTTCAATGTTATCCCATTGAGGTTGGGACACATTTGGAGCATAAGACTCTCTACTATAATGCATGTAAGATGATCTGTCAGGATATCTATAATATGGTTCATAACTTTCTTGAGGTTGATAATAATCCCTACGACTATCATTATGCACATTGTCTGTAGGATGACTAATACTATTCTGCCCATTTGCTAAATACCACCATGGTAGATTTGAAGAACTCTCGTCCATTCTGCCGTTATGTTGCGACCACGATCTATCCATTTCTCATCATTTTTTTTATTTTTTATTTTTTGAATCGAAACCGAGGAAGCACTACGAAGATCCTAGAAGGAAAACAACCACAATCAAGCTGACTCAACCAAGCAACCTAAACAAAATCTAGACGACAGACAGGTTGGTCAATTTCACTTAAAAATCTAGACAGCTCCTACTTCGTAACAAAGCTTGAACTATGATTGTTATGAGGGTTACTCCGTCAAAGTACTATGGTCAAACAATTCTCCAGGTGACAGCCAACTATGAAAAATTGCAACCGTCCAACCTGAGGCAACGTTTCCTCTTCTCGAGGCGGCCTTTTTTAAAGAACTGTATGACACTTTTCCTTTTTTAATGCCCAAATAAAAATCGAGTTCCTAGATTGTTTTAAAGATCCTATGAGCTCGATACCCTAAGTCCAATGTCTAAACCAGATTTTAATTTTAAGTGAGGTTTGGGATTCGCAACGTTGTTTCCTAAATGGGCAAGAGATCGGTGATGAAATCCGACTCCTATCTTGTAATGGGGTTTGTGCCCTTACTAAAGACGATTAAACTAAGTAGTTCGTCAAATTAATTAGGCACACAAAACACATACAAGGACCCACTGACAGGGGATTCGTGGGAGATCAGAAAAGTTACCTCCCGTTCCAGACGGGCGACGACCTTTGTAGACGACCCGGGCCACTCTTCCCTTAAGTGTCCAAACCCGAGACTTCGTTTGATTTTCGGTTACAATTTAAAAGCCCTCTAATTTAGGGTCAAAACTTTAATCCAAAAATAAATAAAAACTAGAAAGCCTAAAGTCTCTCTCTCACCAAAAATAAAATAAAACTGTAAATTTCTTCTTTTCGACTCCTCCTCCTCCTTGTTTGCGCCTTCTCTTTCGCTCCTTAATGCCCTACACACCAAAAATAGAGAAGCAAGTCTAAGTGGCCAAAAATCAAAACTTACCAAAAATAACAACTTTCCAAGATTAGAACAAATTTAAAACATAGTTCCCGGCAGCGGCGCCAAAAACTTGATGGGCCTAGAAAATTTCCTAAATAGGTCACCACCCGCAAGTATACGGGCGTCAAGTGATAATTCCGGTAAGACCCGGTCGATCCGCAGGGACTAAGTGAAACCCGTTATAGAACTTGAAAGTAGCACGATTTTTGTTTGGAATTTGGTTTTGGTGATTAAAGATATTAAAATATTAAAACGAATAAAAACGGTTAACGGATCAATGGGGGAGAGGACTAGGGTTTAGGGATTCACCACATAAAATCACATTTAGAACTAATAATTATCTAATCAACTCTCTTTTTTGTATAACTCAAAATTCCAGGTAATGAACTACCCGAATTCCGGAAGATGTATTCGTTAAAACCCGATTGATAATCGTAAACTTGTAATTGTTTTATTTGGAAAAACAAATCTCCAAACTATTGACTATTAATCGATAAGCATACACCATCAAAGAGTTTAATCTAAGCATGGTGTATCAAACTAAAAATATATACAATGAAAAGAAAATAAGTTTAACTAACTAAAACAACTTAAACTTTTAAACACAATCAAGAGAATTAATCACACGAAAATGGGTTTCATCCTAGCCCTAAATGAGATGGTTTGCTAGTCATGATCAAAGATTGGAATAAATATGAAGAAAAATGGAAGAAGAATTCAAATTTCTCACTGATTTTCCTATATGGCAGCCAAACGCACCCCCAGGAAGCAGTTTTCTCGTCTTCCTCAACTGATTTCTCTCTCTCTTTTAATTTCAATCAGAGAATCAAAACTTGAAGGATTATATTAGATAACAAAATAGATAATCCTCTCCACAAATTGCTCTCTTTCTCTCTCTGATTACAAATAACCCTCTCTCACTCTGTTTCTCTGTTTCTCTCACTAAAAGATAAAGAAGACAGTAAAAGAAGAAAGAAGAATACAATGGTAGCAGCTCCCTCTGTCTCTCTCTGATCTTGGTGTTTTATTTGAGCTCCAGAGAGGACCCCCAAAGATCGATATGTTCACCAACCAACCTTTGTTTTTATACAGCTCTCTCTCTCTAAATCTTGCTATCAATTTTCATTCAATCTCTTTATTTTTAGAAACTTTCTTTCTCTAACTAAAATAGGATATGAAGAAGAAGAAAACAGTCAACAATTCTTTTTTCTCAAGATTTCTGATATTCTATCAATCGAATTTCTCTCTAATTTAAACTTTGAATCCAGTCTTCTTTATAATCTTTCCAAAACTTGTTGTCAAGAGATCCCTCCATCAACACCTCTATTGATTTCTCTTCTTTCTATCAAATTCAATCAACCGAATCTTGCCTTTCGTCCATCTTCTATTTCCAGCCCATGCAATCTCCCAAAAGATCACGTTCTCTGTTCTCCTCTCTCTGTTTTCATTCTCTCTCTAGAATATCACCTTAAATCTTCTTTCTCTCTATCTGTTTACTATCTCAGAATAGTTGGAGAAGGTAATAAATCAGATAAAGAGAGACCATTTCAAACGAAATTGGAGTCAATTAAGGAAGGCGTTGGTGGCTATGGTATTGATCAAATGTTTCGTGGACTACTGAAGACGATAGCGACATCATCCCAGAAGAAGACACGTGCTGCTGAAATGAAACAAACCGCTAGATCTGTAGGGATGCCCAACAGAGAATATTAAGTCCCGAATTGTGACAGAAGAGAACCCGCACGTAACCTGCTTTGTACACTTGTCCTTCGCTGACTTTGATCTATTGACTTTAACCCAATCTTTGACTTAACCTAGGTTGCCCATCCGGACTTCGATTAGATTTCAGTTTTGGCCGTTAGGTTCATCTTGGACTCTACTTTCATCCGAGCATCAACATTGACCAAAATTTCCATAAACAAAAAATGACCAAAATACCCCCGTGTGTTTTTCCGACTTTTATCCGTTTTTCGTGCTCAATTCTGTAGAAGATACCAGGACAAGAGACACAAACAAATCATCAGAGTAATTGCTTGAATTGACTAACTAGCCTTAGTTAAGAGATTCAAATGGGACATTTTCACGTCTCATCAAGGACCTGTACCATAAGGTTGCGAAATCTCTACCAGTAGCTTGTCAGAGCCTCGCTTTTTCCTTGTACCACATTGAACAACTCTTCGATTCCTCTTTTGATGGTGGTGCTTCCCCGGAAGGCTTCGCAGAAGGCCTGGGCGAGCTGATCAAAGGACTCGATCGATCCCGAGGCTAGCGCTTGGTACCATGCATGAGCGGGTCCTTTCAGGATAGTAGCAAAGACCACGCACCATATGTTTCGGTTAGTCGTGCATAAGCTCATCATCGCAACGTAGTTGTTGATGAATACCTCTGGGTCTTCTAGACCGTGATAATGATCCAGCGTGGGACATTTGAAGTTTTTCGGTTTTTCAGACTCAAGTATTTCCCGACAGAGGGGTGGTTGTCGAATTACCGTCCTCCCTAAAGCTTATCCTTCTCTCTTTCTCTTGTCAATTCCGCTACCTGATGTAAGAGTAGGTCACATATAGTAGGGTCATCCATGCATCCTTCGCCTATCCCCACCTTCTTGGGGGCGTAAGGTTGGTTTGGGTCCAGCACGCCTTGTTCATCCAAGATGCTCTCCAGGTGTATCTGGTCGTCTGGTTGTAGAGTTAGGGTTCCGGAAGTGTAGGTGTCGTCTGGCGAGAAGAGCATTCTCGCGTATGATCTGATCACTTCTTTCCTCTCCTCGGGTGCATCAGCCTTCCCGGCTGTCTCGGCTTTACGGAGACTTTCCTCCAATCGTTTTGCCTCCTGATCCCTTCGGAAGTATTCAGCCTTGAGCTGTTCCAGTTCGGCCATAAGCTCGACCTGGTTGGGAAGCCTGTGGGTTGTCTCACGTGGAGTGTGTTCGTCCGAGGACATGTTTGCCTGGAGAACTTAGGGGAAATAGTTAGTTCTAAAAAAGATATTGAATGAGGTTCAGGTTACCGAATCTGATGATTTGTTGGAGAGATGCCCTCCTTCTAGCGGCAAATGTGATGTCAAAAATTGGCCTCCCGTTAAAATTGGCCTCCCGTTAAATCAGCATGAAAAAAGGGAGTTGATGCATGACAGTCAACGTCTGGACATTTTGTCCGTCATCAAGTCCCAATAGGAGCTCTACTCTAGGTCTCAGGACAATAAGAGAGGTCCACAAACATCAACTCGGCACTTGCCTAAAGGCACGGGAAGTGAATACCATTCCAGATTTACCCAACCTAAACCCTTACCTTATCTGAAGTTTGGGCCATTAGTATCGACTAAATAAGATCGATCTGCTCGAGCTTCAAGTAAAGCCTGAATACGACAACGAGACGTGGAAGGTTAGAGTACACCAAAAATACACTTTCTCTACACGAGCAGTGGCAATTAAAAGTCCACCTCAAAAGTCCTAACCATTCTTGGGGCCAAATATGGGCTTCAAACAGAGAGGTTGGGTCCAGGCCTTATTACGTCTTTGAACCCTAGGGAATTTTGATCTATCATCAGTTAGTATTTAGGTTACCCTCTCTCGCTTGGTCATCTCTTTTTCTTCATCCGCTGCTGAACCTCCGTAGCCGCTCCAGAGGTATCCTTCTCCCTCTCTCTCTAAATTAGGTTTTGCATTTTTAATTCTACCTCTATCATCTTAATAGGTATAGCATCTATATGTATAGTTCTTCTCTGATGATTGGTTCCAGTTTTATACACTCCTTACTATCTTCATTTGCTTGGAATTTTTGTTGATAATAGATCTGGTTTTTGGTTTGATTCAACGTTCTAAATCTAAATATATTAATTTATGGCCATAAAATCGATAAACCCAAATCCAGTTTCAGTGATTTGAACTGACTTTCAACGTTATTGAATTCTATTGTTCTGGATATTAATTACGATTAGTGAATTTTATGTTTCAGGACGTTTCTCATACAGATAGAGTTTATCCCTTTGAAATTGAAAAGGAGTAAAAATGGTAAGTTTTTTGTAGTATTTCAAGTTTCTATTGCAGATCTATTGTTTGTTTGCTTGCTTAATTTTCTGATGAGTTTTTCTTTCTTCATATGTTTTACAGGTGAAGTTCACAGCAGAAGAGCTACGCAGGATTATGGACCTGAAACACAACATCCGTAATATGTCTGTCATTGCCCACGTCGATCATGGTATGACATTGTTGAAACTGCAATTTCCTTTCTGTATTGATATCCCTGAACTAGTATCATGGTATGACATTGTTGAAACTGCAATTTCCTTTCTGTATTGATATCCCTGAACTAGTATCATGGTATGACATTGTTGAAACTGCAATTTCCTTTCTGTATTGATATCCCTGAACTAGTAATTTTTTCTTCTTACTAGAATAACTTGTATCATCCACGGTCGTTGTAGTTATAGAAATGGTTGTTTATTGGGTACGCTTAAAACAACAATCAAATACCAGTATTTATGTGATTGTTGTTTGTTTCTCGTAGGGAAATCCACTCTTACCGATTCTTTGGTGGCCGCTGCTGGTATCATCGCACAAGAAGTTGCTGGAGATGTACGAATGACCGATACTCGTGCTGATGAGGCAGAGCGTGGTATTACAATCAAGTCCACCGGTATCTCTCTCTATTACGAGATGACCGACGCTTCTTTGAAGGCCTTCAAGGGAGAAAGAATGGGGAATGAGTATCTCATCAACCTTATTGATTCACCTGGTCACGTTGACTTCTCTTCCGAGGTCACAGCTGCATTGCGTATTACTGATGGTGCTCTTGTGGTGGTCGATTGCATTGAAGGTGTTTGTGTCCAAACCGAGACTGTCCTTCGCCAGGCCCTTGGAGAAAGGATTAGGCCCGTTTTAACTGTTAACAAGATGGACAGGTGCTTTCTCGAACTACAGGTTGACGGAGAGGAGGCTTATCAGACCTTCCAGAGGGTCATTGAGAACGCCAATGTCATTATGGCTACCTATGAAGACCCCCTTCTCGGTGATGTCCAAGTTTACCCTGAGAAAGGAACTGTTGCCTTCTCTGCTGGTTTGCACGGGTGGGCTTTCACTCTGACCAATTTCGCCAACATGTATGCATCGAAGTTCGGAGTTGATGTGACTAAGATGATGGAGAGGCTGTGGGGTGAGAACTTCTTTGACCCAGCAACCAAGAAATGGACCAGCAAGAACACTGGATCTCCAACTTGCAAGCGTGGGTTCGTCCAGTTCTGTTATGAACCTATTAAGCAGATTATTAACACTTGCATGAACGACCAGAAGGACAAGTTGTGGCCTATGTTGCAGAAGCTTGGAGTTACAATGAAATCTGAGGAAAAAGATCTGCTCGGTAAACCCTTGATGAAGCGTGTGATGCAAACATGGCTCCCAGCAAGTACTGCTCTACTTGAAATGATGATCTTTCACCTTCCATCTCCTTCCACTGCTCAAAGATACCGTGTTGAGAACTTATACGAGGGGCCTCTTGATGACCAATATGCCAACGCTATCAGAAACTGTGATCCTGAAGGACCCCTCATGCTTTACGTGTCTAAGATGATTCCCGCACCTGATAAGGGTAGATTCTTTGCTTTTGGCCGTGTTTTCTCTGGTAAGGTTGCAACTGGTATGAAAGTTCGAATCATGGGGCCTAACTTTGTTCCTGGCCAGAAGAAAGACTTGTATACTAAAAGTGTCCAGAGGACTGTCATCTGGATGGGAAAGAGGCAAGAATCAGTTGAGGATGTACCTTGTGGTAACACAGTTGCTATGGTGGGTCTGGATCAATTTATCACCAAGAATGCAACTCTAACAAATGAGAAAGAAGTTGATGCCCATCCTATCAGAGCCATGAAATTTTCAGTATCTCCTGTTGTCCGTGTTGCTGTCCAGTGCAAGGTTGCTTCCGACCTACCCAAACTTGTTGAAGGACTCAAGCGTCTTGCCAAGTCCGATCCTATGGTTGTCTGTTCAATTGAGGAGTCTGGGGAGCACATTATTGCTGGTGCAGGAGAACTCCACCTCGAGATCTGCTTGAAGGACTTGCAAGATGATTTCATGGGTGGAGCAGAAATAGTCAAGTCTGACCCAGTCGTGTCCTTCCGTGAGACTGTTCTAGACAAATCATGCAGAACTGTGATGAGCAAGTCTCCAAATAAGCACAACCGTTTGTACATGGAAGCACGACCCCTTGAAGATGGGCTTGCTGAGGCAATCGACGACGGCAGAATTGGTCCAAGAGACGACCCCAAGGTCCGCTCAAAGATCTTATCCGAGGAATTTGGATGGGACAAGGATCTAGCCAAAAAGATCTGGTGTTTCGGGCCCGAGACCACCGGACCAAACATGGTTGTAGACATGTGTAAGGGAGTACAGTATCTTAATGAAATCAAGGACTCTGTCGTTGCTGGGTTCCAGTGGGCTTCAAAGGAAGGAGCATTGGCTGAAGAAAACATGAGGGGAATATGTTTTGAAGTATGTGATGTTGTTCTCCACGCTGATGCCATCCACAGAGGTGGTGGACAAGTCATCCCCACGGCCAGAAGAGCTATCTATGCCTCACAAATCACTGCCAAGCCCAGGCTATTGGAGCCAGTCTACCTAGTGGAGATCCAGGCGCCAGAGCAGGCTCTTGGTGGTATTTACGGGGTTCTGAATCAGAAACGTGGTCACGTCTTTGAAGAAATGCAGAGGCCGGGTACTCCACTATACAACATTAAGGCTTATCTTCCTGTCGTCGAGTCCTTTGGGTTTTCTAGTCAGCTTCGTGCTGCAACATCAGGACAGGCTTTCCCACAGTGTGTGTTTGATCATTGGGACGTCATGTCTTCTGATCCATATGAAGCTGGAAGCCAGGCTGCTGTCCTAGTTGCAGACGTCAGGAAGAGAAAGGGTTTGAAGGAACAGATGACACCACTTTCTGAATATGAAGACAAGCTATAAGCAACAAAGGTTTTTTTTTATTTCAGGAACAACATTCTATTTTTGTTATTCTGGATTCTGGGTTATGGATATTTGAAGTTTTCTTTAGTTTTATATGTAATTTTGGTACCTGGGATCTTCGTTTTTGTTATGGATTCAACTATTTTGCTCGCTAAATCAATGTTTGATTTTGTTAAACTCTGGTATTCAAGATTAATCGATTGGTTAACCTTGCATGAACGTTACAGATCTTATTGTTTGAATTTCTTATGTGAAATTTATACCTATTTTTTTGTATGGTCCTAAACCATTATAACCACCAAGACAACAAGAACCTTCAAATAACCTCTTTCAAAATAAAAAAAAAGAACCTTCAAATAACCAAAACTTCTAGTACCTAAAACTACAAGACCCATTCAGTTAGATACACACACGATTGTGCATCGGTGCATAGTGAAAACTAGGAGCACAAAACCTCCTTTAATGCTGACACCTAGTTACTTGGGCTGAAATCGAAAAAGATTTTGAAACACAGTTGTCTAGGTTCAAGGTTATGTGGTCTAAAACTGACAAGGAAATAGTAAGGTATTGTATGGATACTTGGATCAGACCTTATATACATTTTTGGACTAATCAGGTAAAACACTTTGGCACTACACAACGAGTAGAGGAGAGGGTGAACATGGTAGACTTAAAGGGTTTTTAGCTAATTCATAAGGAATTTTTGTCACATGTTGACAGTATGTACACCTGCTGTTAGAGCATGAGTTTATTGGCATTACAAACTCATTTGAAAAAAAATCTAAGAACCATTATGCACTAACATAACATAAGATTGTTTGATAAGCTACGTAATCTGGTGGCACATCATGCATTGGATTTAATATTGGACGAGATTGAGAAATTATTCGCCGACAAAGTAAATTGTTTATGTAACAACCTTCAGAGTGCTTATGGATTACCATACGTACATGAAATTTTAGAATTTAAACAAAAAGACTCTATCATACCGTTAGATGTTATTGATCCTTACTGGAAAGAACTTCCATACACAGTCAAGAAGGACTTTACTAAGGTATCATTTTTGAGTAACCTATATTATAGAAGATCCAACAAAGGTGGGATGAGGCACCAGTTTCTGTATGAGATCAAATGTTAGTTGAGCTAGAGTTGATAAGTACTCCGAAGAGCACAAATATAATAGAGTCATGTGAACCAATTGTAGGAAAAGGACGAAAATTTACGAAGCAAATTGATTTGAGAATTCGACTAAGAGACAACTATCTAAATATGAAGTTATTTTAAGTAAGGTAGCTGCTACGCAATCCGTCAAAAAATATGGGTCAAAATTTGCTGAAAGAATTCTCGAACAAGAAAAACGATGTGCTGCATTGGCCGAACAAAAGAAGGAATTAGACAACATAATGCGATTCAAGAGTTTAAACCCAATTTATCCTCTCGATTGCAACCTTAGCGTACGTTCTCTATACTTGCACGAATTTCCTCATGCTTTACATAAATATATAAGTTCAATTGATAATGTTCCTGGAGATGGACATTGTGGATATCATGCAGTGTCAAAGCAACTCAATTTTGATAACAAGTATGGGTGGAAGCAAGTTAGAGAGTCAATGTTGAGGAATATGAATACATATTCCCCATTATACCTACAAATGTGGCTTGTTGAAATAGTGGAAGAGTTGAAGCAACATTTACATTGTTATACTACTCCTGCTCTGAAAATTGGATGTTACCAGAACTTGGACACGTAATTGCGGAGACTTTTGATACACCAGTGTCTCCCTTTCCAAACACTTGTGTCTCAGATATGTACCTACTTTGGAACCACCATCACCGGAGACAAAACATAACATGGTTGTATTAAGATATGTGTCGGGTAATCACTATGTTTCTGTAAATCTTGAAAGAGGATATCCTCTGCCATGTTTTCCACGTAATCCATATTGGGATAGAGTTTTCAATGATAATGCAGCAAAGTGGTGTGCGTTGTATGAAGAACAAATAGACAAATTTAAAGAAGAAATGGGATATGGAAGGTTTCAATGATTGGTTTGATGTCATAGGGGTAGTTCGTGAGTATAAGGTTTTTTTTATAGATATCGGTGGTGGTTGAAAATTTCAAGTCTAAAGCAAATATTTTAATAATTATGTTATAGCTTTGAAATTTGTAAATGTAAGGAATTTTAATAATAAAATTTATGAATTTACATTCTCTTGTTTTATTAATTGAGTGACATCTAGATTTATGAAATAAGAAACAAATCTTCAGCTTTCGACCAAACTTAACAATTTTGTAATGAAAGAGGGTCTACACTGGATTTTATGCTTCCCGCCGTTTTTGGACAAGTAGGGATCGAAATACCACTGTTTAGTATGTTTGTTACAAAATTTCGTCTGTTGTTGACGAAATTTCATAAAATGTCTCCAAATAGTAGAGTTTTGGCGAAATACCACTTTATGGTAAATATGGTATGAAATTTCGTCCACTGTATTCGTAATTCCGCCAACATTTCGTCCATTGTAGCCGTAATTAACTTATAATTTCGTCTATTGTGGGTGAAATTTTACTAAAATTATAGAAACAGTCGAATTTATACCGAAATACCACTGTTTGGTAAATTTGTTATACGATTTCGTCTGTCGTGGCCGAAATTGTCTTACAGTTTGACAATTTCGTCTATTGTGGCCAAAATTGTTTTACAATTTCGTCTAGCATGGCCAAAATTTTATAAGAATTTCTCGAAACATTAACATTTTCAGAAGAAAATCTTTGCGTATCCATAATTCATGAAAAAAACTTCCTGCTTGTTCAATTCGTGAGCTTAAATTATATATAAACACTTTATGTTCAAACGGACATAAAAAAATCACTGAACATAAAAAAAATATTCAAAAGAACTGTACCATATATCATAACAAAAAATCTCTAAATCATCACCATGGCAAAAGTATTCACTAGAAGTTTAATAACTCTTTGCAAAAAAATTCATCATTTTCAGCAAAATAAATCTACAAAATCACTGTAAAGAAACATCAAGTTAGTCTTCCTCAGCATCCCCTTGTTCCTCCTCGTATTCTGAATCGCTAGAATAGTAGACGGTAGAAAGTCTACAGGTCCGAAGTCAGAAGGTCGGAAGCGTGAACGTCTTCTGGAATTCCAAACGTCGAGATTTTGATTTGTGCGCACCAGTAACTTGTGGAAGAAACCTGCAAAGAAGGTGAACAGACACGAACAAACCCGTGAAGACTTGGGGGACCAAGGGCCCTCCGACGGTCAAGTCAGCAAACTGTAATAAAGGATAATAAATGGAATGTTGGGGATGTAACTGTTGACGTGTACTCGGAGAGTGGCTAGGCTCGTAAAATGGTCGGAGCTCGAGTCTACAGGAAGAAATGATCAGAATTGTGAGAGTAGATGTTACCAGTAGCGTCGAGCAAGAAGGAATATGACCTCCTTGATGTTTTCTGGAAGCGTCGAGAAGGCTTCGATCTCTTTGACGATCACTGGAAGCGTCGAGCAAGGAGAAGCTTTAACACCCTTGAGGCGTCTAGTAGTGTCAACGACCAGAACCAGGTGAACTCGTATGCAAACGTCTCAAGAACAATCGAAGAACTGTGAGCGAGTGGAGAAGAAGTAAGGGTTGATTTGCTCTACTTTTGATGCCTTGAGAAATGGAAGTGCTCTTGTTTATATAGGTGTGAGAGTGATCCGTTGGGAGGAGTAATGGCTGACCATTACGGAGTAAATGCATGACAAGATACCTGGGATGTGGTGACGTGTACACGAGTTGTGCAAGTTATCTGGTAATTACTCTGAGTGTGCATGTACGTGATCTCACATTTATGTGAGACGTTACCATGCTATAAATGTCATCAATGGGGGGGAATATTTGTCTCTGGAGTTACGTTGACCAAATCTGAGATCTTTGTCATTATGGATATATTTGACATGTAGAGGATCTCTTCGTTGAGTGATCTTTTGCACGTGGTGTGTGGAGATTTAGACGTGTCAAGCGCCAGACATGTAGAGATTCAGACGTGTGGAGTGTTGTGCACGTGGAAACTCTTTACACGTGATTGGGCTTTGACGCGAGTTTTAGGGTCTAGTCGACGAGGGCCCATTAAGAGACTTCTGGCATGGGCCCGAGAGTGTTGGTTGGGCTTGACGTCTTAATGGGCACTCTAGCGCTAAGGGCCCTGGTGTAGATTTTGGTCAACACAAGAATTAGACTCTTCACTTAAATAAACCTCCTCATCTACTTCGTTTTTACTTTCAATGACTTATTTTTCTCTTCTGGATTCCTCGTATAACAGCTCAGGACTTCCATGGAGTTTCTGTGTATCTTCTAAACTTAACGTTTTTTTCATGCCCCCACTATAAGTCTTCAATTCGCCTACAACTTTAACAATGTTTTTGTGTTGCATAAATGTGGACAAAATGTTAGTGTATGATACATTTGTAGTGATGATGTATTTATATAAAAGAAAAGTTGAAAAAGTTAAACTTACCAAACGTCTGAGTAAAGAAGATGTTCTTATGTCCATTTTATCACTCGATTTAACTAGTGGCATGGTTCTCTTACTTGGATTTGTTACAATTAAGTGTGAAACTGAACGGTACCACACCATGTAATCGGTAGTGCAATCATGATTCGACTTCCCCCTGATTTTTAGATTTTCGCTCAAAAGTTGGTTACTCCATTCATTTCGAGTCCACACACCCATGTTGGCAAAATATGGAGCATGAGTCTTGTGAGTCATCTTTGATCTTTTCATGTCGTGTTTTAATGGCTCTGATGGTACATCTTGATAAAACCAAAACTGGCGTAAACCCTTTTAGGATAAATCACTGAAGTCACCTCGAGGCAAACTACGAATCCGACATAATATGCCCAAGGTCCAATTGGGTATTCGACACGGTAGGTTTCTTAAGGGTCTCATACAGCCTAAGAAACTAAATGTAATCATACACGTGAAAAATAACGAAATAATTTATTTACAAGTAATATTGTTGTATACTTACATTGATATCTATAAGGTCGTCGTCCAGCTGCTCATGAAGACTCTTTAAAATCATCTCGTCCTTGCCCCTCTCTCTTTTAAATTCTAGTTCACTACGATGGACCAATGGCATCCCTAGTCGAAATCCATGAATTAAATTTCCTCTATCAATAGTGAGGAAATGGAGATAGATCCAACTCTAGAAAAAAAAATTTATCAACTCAAATATTTTATGACGAATGACAACCATAAAAAATATTCAACGTTAAAATTTAATACCTGGACTAAAGTGATGCATCCTGACACTGTCTGGCTACCGTGTCGGCTGGCATTTCCCAGCTAATGGAGTAAATGAGCCAAACAAGTTGTCCCCCATGAATATCATCCCAATGATTTGATGTCCCGCAAGCATAACAAATATAATACACAAACCTACCACCGCTCTTGTCGGGACACAAAGAACTACCTATAACGTACCAAACGTATGGTCTAGTAGTCAAATCTTTTCTCTATATTGGGTCATCCTTAGTAGAATTCTGAAACCGAGATCATAGAAATCCAGGAGTTATTGTTTTTACTATTCTATCCTTAAGCTCTTTAATTGACTCTGACTTACACAATCCAAGTGTTTCCTCCATAAGGGTGTAAATCTCATAGTATGACCTATTCCGAGCTTTGACATCTTCCACGGCTCACCCATCAATGGGAGAAATTCACTAAAGTTAAAAATCCAGTGCTTTTGATAGCGTCCATCACATAAGAGCATTGATTCTCAAGCTTTCACATGTCAATCATTGAAACAGAGGTCTTAACCTTTAACACTCGTTGAACATCTTGTAACATTAAGAATGACTCATAGCTCAAAGAAATGAAATTACTTTCAAATAATACTCAACTCAAGGAATGGAAAATTTTTTACCTCTCTGTTCCATATCTTTGTAGCAATGTGATATTTAAATGAATGAAGAAGTGAAGGGTTTACTGGACCCACACTACGAGATATAGAAAATTTAGGAGGTGGAGAAGAACCTCGTACAGTAGAAGTATTTGGCGCCTTGGAGGAACCTGGGGCCGAACTAGGTGTCTTAAGCGCTTTACTTGAATTACGTGGCTTGCCTTCCTAAGCCGCACTAGGTGCTCTAGATGAACTCGGTGGCATGGAGGAATTCGGCGCACCGACATCAATGTTGAGAGGTAATGGCTCAAGACTAGGTGTTGAAGATGATACATGCGCCCCTATGTTAACTATCTTTCGAGCTTTACGAGATTACTCACCATGAAGTCGTTCATATTCCTTGGCATTTTGCTAATGAACAGATGCATGTGGCCACTTTCTCGCTTCAACTTGTGTAACTTGAGCTACAAGATCATTCTTCTTTTTAGTTGGATTTGAATCAGATATCGGATCGATCTATATTGATTGACTGCCTCCATTATGTTGTTGCTAGCAAATACCACTATTTTTGGTTTTGGATCTTCCAAGTCATTCCCGCAGAAGATCCGGACTAATTTCTTTTTCTGATCCTTCGACAAAAAGATTCATTCTCTTCATACAAAATAGGAGGTAGAATCAATAGAGATTTATTTTTCGATTCATCCCTGGAGTTGAATACCTCATTCAATAATTTTTTTGATCCAATCCGTATGAATCAATAGAAAAGGAAAATCCCTTACGATACACCAGATCCGTCTCGGTTATTGATAGAGTGAATAGATCTGTCATTTCTTGACATCTCTCTTCTGATTCAAAATCGTGGTGTAACGTGTATCCCCCCTGTTCCGGTCATGGAATAGATGAAATAAATCAAAAATTGGATTTTGGTTCAAGAATAAAATAGCTAAAGCAGGATTATAATCTCTATAGTTTGATATATCTAATGCTTAATGAAACAGAAAAAAAAAAAAAAAAAAAGAATAATGACCTAGTAACAATTTGAAAAACTGATTTACTAATAAGGAGAAATCAAACTTGTTCAAGATCACTAACAAACTTATGAAACGTTATAAACCCTGCTAATTTGTCTCAAGCTCCACCTTCTCCTTAGCTATGTATGTTCAACCACTGATATTTTACTTAAGACAACCACTGCTAAACTTTTCTTTTTCCAACTTAATGTGTTTACCATTTCAACAATATATATAGATTCTCATCAACTATCAATTGAATCTTCTAAAAAAATTCTTAATACAAAAAAATGCAAAAAAATGCAAGAAGGCCAAAGTAGTTTGAGTTGACTTGTAAAATTTCTCATCAACCATCTATTGAATCTTCTCAAATAGTCAATTTATATGTTTGATAATCTGAAGCTAGTAGATTTATTAGGTCAATTTATTAACACTGAAACTTGGCATATTTGTTGGAGATGATCCACTGAAACTTGAATGATTAATTAAAGATGATGGAATTTGATGGAAGATTAGGATAAATTTGCTTCCAGGAGAGATTTGGAGGGAAGATAGAGAGAGGCAGAACGAGCAAGAATTGATTTTAGGATTTTAGTTATTGTTGAATTACTTTTATTTGAGAAGGTTTTTCAAATAGAGTTATTTCCCAAATAGCCCCAACATTATGACCAGTTTCCTGTCTAGCCCCTTACTTTGTCAAAAAATACTCAGATGGCCCCCTTTTTCAGTTATCATTATGACTCCGTTAACTAGTCACCACCTCTCTCTCTTCCATCTCATCACCTATCTCCGCCACCTCATCGTCTTCACCGGCGAAGGTTGTCGGCCGACCAATTTTGCGGTCGGTCAATTTTTCGGCCGGCGACAGTCAAACATAAAAAAAAAAAAAACCTTTTCTCTCTCTCCCCTCTCTCTCAAATATATATTCCTAACACAAGTTCCAATACCCAATCTTCCAAACAAGAAGAAGAAGAGGAAGTAGTACTGCCAGTGAAATCAAATCAGATCTCTGTTACAAAAACTATTTTCTCACTCATCATCATCAGAATCGATCTTCACTCTTTCTCTCCCTAAGAACTTCAATGGAGAAATCCGGCTGCGGAAAAGATGGTATTTTCCGATCTAATCGACCTCCTATATCTCTTCCTATTGACCCAAATACTTCAATGGTTTCATTCCTTTTCAGAAACTCAAATTCTTACCCTCGCACTTGTCGATGTCAATTCAAATGAAACCCTAACTTTTGACCAGTTTAAGTCAATGATTTATAGGAATTCTCGTGGTTTAATCCAATTACGTATTAAACAAAGTGATGTTGTTCTCATTACTGTTAGAACTAAGGAACCTCTCTCTCTGGTTCACATGAACCATTACTAGATCTGGCGATGCTAAGGTCTGGTTCGCTCTCAAAATCAGTTGGGGATTTGGGGTTTCAATTGAAGAAATATGAGAAGGAAAACTTGGGATTTGAATCTTCAACTGTGATCCAAATAAAACCATTCTACTTAACGGATTAGAAGATTTTTGATTTGGGTTATCATCAATTAGAGAATCATTAATAATTCCAAGACCAACACTTGAATCTGCTTTTTTCTTCCATGATCTAGTACCACCAGTACTACTAACTATGATATTTTTATCAAACCAAGAAGAGTTTTTTTTTTGTCTTGTATTTGAGTTTTTAATTAGGGTTTAACAGATCTTTTCCATTAAAAAAACTCAATTTCTTTCATACCCATTTCTCTTCCTCCCTTTTATTCCTTAAAGATCATGGCTTTTTAGTGAGAGAAACACTTAATTGTTAAGAAAAATAACCACTCTTTATAGGTGATCAGTTTACTTAGAGTTTTTCTCTAATGCGAAAAAAATAGGATCTTGGATGAAATGGTGAATAAATAGAAAATAACCACGAAGCAAATAAAGAATAATGACACACAAGATTTATAGAGGTTCGGAGCAAGTCCTACGTCCTCTTTCAGCCGCACCAAGCAAATCCACTACGAATATGAAGTTACAACTTACCCGAGTTACCGTACACAAAGTCTAGTGTACTCCCCGATTACAATGTCTCACTACAACTCTCACCCTCGCACACTTATACAACTCTCTGATCTCACTTTCTTCTCTTTACCTCTCACTTACAGAGAACTTCAGAATGGGATAATGAACTTGATGAATGGAGAGGCTATTTATAGCTCTCTGATTTCATCCGAAGAAGTGAAGGGACGTAAATGCTTTGCCAATAAAGTCTTCACACCTACACCTTCATTTAATGTGTAGGAGATAATTTCTTCCTCAAATCCAGGGAAGATATTGTGTATCCTGATTTTCTTCTTCCAACAGCATGAAGTAAGAAACACATGCTCTAACTATTTGGAGTTCAAGTCCTTTGACCCCACCACGTGACAATCTCCCACTTGGGGTCAAATAAACCTGTGACTTGGAGTTGTAGAATATCCACTTCTCTTTCAACTTGGATTAGTGCTAACACAACCTTCTTGATGCGGTTACCCGTCTCTATCAGACCGAGAGACCCACTGAAGCCTTGCAGAGCTTCAGCTTTTCCATTGTGACCCCTTTGGTTAACATGTCTGCTGGATTCTTCGAACCAAGAATCTTTTATAGTAGTAGCTCACCATCTTCCAGAAGCGATCGAATGAAATGGTAACGAATATCTATATGCTTTGTCCTTGCATGATAGGCTGAGTTCTTGGCAAGATGAATAACACTTTGACTATTACTGTACAAAATACTATTCTTCTTCTCATGCCCCAACTCTGCTAATAAACCTTTCAACCATATCATCTCCTTGCTTGCTTCTGTCACTGCTACATACTCTGCTTCAGTTGTTGACAATGTTACCAGCTTCTGTAAGCGTGATTTCAACTCACTACAGTCGATCCCAAAGTATAAACATACCCTGTCGTACTTCGCCTTTTATCAAAGTCACCTGCGAAGTCTGCATCTACATATCCATTTAAAACAGAATTTCCCCGTCCATAGCATAAAGGTACATTCATGGACCCTCTCAAGTACCTGAGAATCCATTTCACCGCTTCCCAGTGTTGCTTACCAGGATTGCTAGAATACCTGCTCACTACTCCCACTGCATGGGCAATATCTAGTCTTGTGCACACCATAGCGTACATAAGACTCCCAATGGTTGATGCATATGGCACACCTGCCATAAACTCTTTTGCCACATCTGTTATGGGACTCTGCAACTTGGAAAGCTTGAAATGACTTCCAAGTGGCATGCCGACTGGTTTGGCACCTTCCATATTGAATCTCTTCAGAACCCGTTCAATATATTCAGTTTGACTGAGCTTAAGTGTACCCTTAGACTTGTCCCTGTTGATTCTCATTCCAAGAATTTGTCGAGCTTCACCAAGATCTTTCAAGACAAATTCACCTGCCAACCGACCTTTCAATTTCTTGATTTCCTGTAGAGATGTTCCAGCCACTAACATATCATCAACATACAGTAACAAAATGATGTAACCAGAGTCAAATTTTCGAACATAGCAACAATGATCTGCGTTACATCTTGAGTAGTTGTTCCTGAGCATGAAGTTATCGAATTTCTTGTACCATTGCCTTGGGGCCTGTTTTAAACCATACAAGCTCTTTTGAAGCTTGCATACCATCTCCTCCTTTCTGTTTTCAACGAATCCGGCTGGATGCTTCATGTAAATTTCTTCATCAAG
The DNA here is from genome assembly GCF_041429995.1 of Eschscholzia californica. Lineage (NCBI taxonomy): Eukaryota > Viridiplantae > Streptophyta > Magnoliopsida > Ranunculales > Papaveraceae > Eschscholzia > Eschscholzia californica. The sequence goes on from NW_028238198.1 coordinate 32,737,681, forward strand.
GTCTCCATGAAGAAATGTTGTCTTTACATCTAGCTGTTAAAGGAAGAGATTTTCTGAAGCCACTAGACCGAGTACCACTCTGATTGTTGTCTTCTTCACAACTGGGGAGAATATTTCATTGTAGTCGATACCTGATTTCTACTGAAACCCCTTCACTACTAATCTCGCTTTGTAGCGAATGTCACCATTTGCTTCAGACTTTCTCCGATAAACCCACTTGTTCTCCAATGCCTTCTTACCTCTTGGTAATTTGCTAACACCCATGTGTCGTTCTGCACAAGTGAATCCATCTCGTCTTTCATGGCAAACTCCCACTTGCTCGAGTCCTCATCTTGTAGTGCTTCATCAAAATGTTCTGGCTCACCATCATCTGTCAGTAACAAATGATCCATCACATTAGCATATTTTGGATTCGGCTTTGGTACACGTGATGATCTCCTTGGGACGAACACCGTAGATGTCTTGGTCTGAACACCTGACTGGTCCTGTGGACCTGGTGGAGAAACTCCCACTGCTTGTGGAGTGTCTCCCTGTTGCATCTGAGATTCCTAATCACCTGGAGTCTCTGCTTCTTCCACCACTCTACTAGTCATCCCTGTAGTATCACCCATGTCAACATATTTTTCTTTGTCGACTTGAGTAATTGATCCTGCACTTGTGACCTGTGTTGCATCCTTGTCCTTGTATAACACACCCTCATTGAAGGTTACATCCCTGCTTCGGATTGCCTTGTGACTTTCATAGTCCCACAATTTATATCCAAATGCATCACCTCCATAACCAATGAAAATGCACTTCTTTGCTTGTGGACCTTTCTTTTTCCTTTCTGTAGGATTAAATGAACATAAGCAACACATCCGAAAACTTTCAGATAAGAGAGGTTTACCTTCTTGCCGGTCCAAACCTCTTCTGGAATCCTCATATCTAATGGACTGCTGGGTGTTTGATTGATTAAATAAGCAGCCGTTTCTAAAGCTTGTGCCCTAAAAACTTCAGGCAACCCGCATTGCAGTCTCATGCACCTTGCTCGTGCATTTAGCGTCCAATTCATACGCTCAGCTACTCCATTCTCTTGTGGTGTCCCCGGGAGCGTCCTCTCCATACGTATCCCATTAGTAGCACATAGCTGTAAGAATTCCTTCTTGTCATACTCACCACCATTATCTGATCTTATACATTTTAGCTTCAGACCAGTTTCCGTTTTAACCAATGCCTTCCATTTCTGAAATGCATCAAACACATCAGATTTATGTTTCAGAAAATAAATCCATACCTTTCTTGAGTGGTCATCGATGAAGGTAACAGAATATTCAGAACCACCATGAGAAGAGACATCAGCTGGTCCCCATACATCTGTATGAACTAGGTCCAACTTTTCTTTTCTCAAGCTTCTGCCGCCTCTATTGAAACTCACACGCTTTTGCTTTCTTAGAACACATTCTTCACAAAACCCATTTTTACAGATTTTACCTCCGTCAAATAACCCGCCTAATGCAGATTCTTCATGTTCTTCTCACTCATATGACCCAACCTTCTGTGCCATAATCTGACATCTTCAGAACTACTAGCCACTGCTAGAGTAGGTCTTTCTGAAGCTCGGTAGAGAGTACCATTTCGAAGTCCTCAAGCTAATACCATAGCTCATTTGGTCACTTTCCAATTTGTCTTGGAAAATTGAACCTCACAATCGTCGTCACAAACTTGGCGCACAGAAACCAAGTTCCTCGTCAAATTTGGAACATGCCGCACATCTTTTAGCTTCCATGTCGAACCGTTGACTTTCACGTTCACATCACCTACACCGATGATATCCCATGCTTCACCATCACCAAGGAAGACTTGGCCAAAGTTCCTTTCCTTGTAAGAGGTCATGATCCCCTTATTTCCTGTAGCATGGAAAGTATCTCCTGAGTCTACTATCCAAGACTCGTTCATACCGTCCTCGGAGAGTAATAGGAAACTCTCGGTAATCCCATTATTGTCATTAACAATAAAGACTGCATCGTCCTCTGCAGTTGCTGAAGGAGTTGAAGGAGATGTCCTTCGACCAAGGTGACAATGCGAACAATTTTTCGGATAGGACAATTGATGTGGAAGATCATCAAGTCCGATTGATTTAGGGATCGTAGAGTTGTAGCTAGAGACCAACTACGATCGTCGAATTACGAAGTAATTCGCGGCTAACTTCGATCGGATCCTACAACGGGTTACACATAAGAGTGTCAAATTGATCTAGGATATGACTAGTGGGAGTGAGATATAATCATGGGAGTGTCCCATAAACATATCTCATAGGCCTAAAAAGGAATTAGGCAAAGATAGTACAAAAAGGCCAAAAACAGGGTTTTTGGGTCTTAGCCGATTCGGGCACTTCTAGGGCTCGGATTGGGCTGATTTTTGGAGTGACGTTTCCTTATGTTATGAAAATTAAATCTGTCAATTTTGGCTGGGTTTGGACGTCATCTCCTTAGGGAATTGAGAAAATACCAATAGTTGCTATTTTCGACTATTTCCCTAAATCTTATTCTAAAGGGTGTTTTAGGAAACCTAAAAGGAGGTGGATTCTTATTAGGGTTCTATATAAACACTCTTAGGGCAGAGAATAAGGTGTGGAATTTCTCTCTAAGCTTTCTTACTCTACCACATCAAGTAGAGAGGAGAAAGTGAGTTAATTCCCATTAACTATCTATCTAGTCAAAGAAGAAGGTGTTCTTCTTTCCAACCACCATTGGTGTGCTAGCTATACAACAAGGTGGGAGATTAAATTGATTGCTCGTGTCCCAAGTAGAGGAGCTACACTTGAAGCTATTGGTCTTCTTCAATCAATTCAACTAGTTCGAGGGAAAAGCGATTAAGGTAATCTACTATCTCCGTTAGTTTAATTACTAGTTTTGCATGTGATCCTGGGAATACTAGTGTAGACATTAGATGTCTTATTTCCGCTATAAACACTAGTAGAAGGGTTTAAATCCCTACAGTGGTGTCAGAGCCTCTTGCAATTAACTAGTTTTTGCTAAGAATCGAACTAGTTCATATTGGATATGATTGATAGTTTAATAAATTGAGTTTATAAAAGTATTTTAAAAGTGTTTTAAAATTATTTAAACTCACAATTTGATATTATTGAATGGGATTCAATGAATTTCAAATTAAGAATCAAATTGATGATTGAAAGTGTTTTAAAAAAAAACTCAATTTGATTGAATTTCGGACTAATCCATGCTTGATTAAGTTGATAGTTATATTTAAAAAGGTTTTAAACATAAAATTTGATTAATTTTGAATTGGATTCAAAGATTTTTCAGATTGATATCAAAATTGTTATTTGAAAAGTTTCAAAAACCTAGATTTTGATCCAAAATTGGTTTGATTAAGAGTTGTTTTTAAGTTTTGGAAACTTTTGAAAAACAAAATTTGGAATTTTAGAAGTGTTCTAAAAGGAGTTGTTTTGAGTTTAGGAAACTCCCAAAACAAATTTGGAAAATTTTAAAAGTTTCTAAAAGTTTTGAAAAATTTTAGAAGTGTTCTAAAAGGAATTTCAAAATTTTAGAAAAGTTTTAAAATTGGAAAATTGCAACTTAGAGTTGCATAAGAAAAAAAAAAAAAAAAAAAAAAAAAAAAAGGGAAACTTGAAGTTTTAGAAACTTCAAGGTTGCTGTCCTGGTCAGGCCAGGACGCGTCTGGGACGCGACCAGGACGCGTCCCACTACTGTGGTCGCGTCTTCCAGACGCGACCAGTAGCTTTACCAGGACGCGTCCAGTAGCTACCACCAGACGCGTCTGAGGTTCTGGGTGTCTCGGACTAGTCCGAGACACCAAGTGCTGGTCCGGTCCAGCACCAGACGCGTCTAGGACGCGTCCGGTGCATGGACTAGCGTCCTGGCTCCGGCCAGGACATGCCGGCCCTATGGGCCGTGCTATGTCCGGACCTTGTCCGAGCCCTTTTGTGGGCTTGGGGCGGGACTTGTCCCGGGCTTTTTCGAGGCTTTTCGGACCACGAAAAGGGACCATCATTCGAGTGGGAGTTTTTTGCCAAAATTTCTTCCGATTCCAACCAAATAATTCCAAAATCAATCCGGGCCATCCAGAAGGCCAAGACGGATTTCTCTTTAAATTGATTTATGAAATCATTAAGAATCGAACCAATATTTTTTCCGAAATTGACCCGGACTTTCTCGAGCCCAAAACGGAGTTTTTTCTTAAAGATGATTTTAGAAATCATAAAAGATAAAATCGGAACGCACCATTAGTTGAATTCTTCGAATTTAGACTTAAGGTCCGTAATGTGACATGTGATGTCAACAAAAGTATCTCCCAAGATAATCATGCATATATAGTTCTTAGCCTTGATATATTATATGATTGCATGTGATGTGAATGCGGGAAACTAGTATGGCCATAGATTTATTTCTTTATTCTTGTTTTAAGCACGGATGGGTGCATGCTTTGTAATTAATTTTAATTTCAAGTTTATACGATCTGCGAATCGTTAGAATCTTGTAATTAGAGTTTAGGGTCTATGAGTCCATTGAAGAAACTCGAGGATGAAATCCAAAGGCGAGTGGGAGAAATCAATGGAGGTTCAAAGATGGCGATCTAAGATGAACCAAAAGGCGAAACAAGAAGAAAACCAAAGGAGATTAGATCTTCTAGGTTAGGGGCCATACTAGGATCCATGTCTGCTTGATTTACATTCTCGCGCGCATTTACTTACTTATTTACGCTTTATGTCGTGGATGTTAGTTAGGCTAAATAGTTCACTACAACAAATGCCAGACTAGCGTAAAAGTCCCAAAAAGTAATCTTGAGTAATCGCCTATCCAGATTAAGACACTCGTTGCGCCCTTGTTCGAGGAAGGTGGGTCGGCCAAAGCAGAATACCTCCTCTACCTTGGGACAATGCGGGTAGGTCTATAGAAGAGGCCTACACGTCTAAATGGTTCTACTCAACGAGATTAGCAAGAGAGTCTTGGATACTCGAGGCAAATAGATAGATTAGCCATTCATCAATGACTATCTATCAACCAAGAGTCATAAGGGTATGATCAGTGAAGTAGTTCACTCACCTAGGACGACGGAAGTGGAGGGCAGGGCCAAAGTCCGCTTCACTCCGAAGAAGTGGGATCTTGGAATCACTTATTCAATCGGGGACAATTTTATTGAATAATGTGGGAAAACTAAGTTTTTCAAAAACGATAACAAGTTTTAAAACTTTGCCATTTCTTTATGTAGAATTAAGATGACACATGAAAACGGTTTCAACTTTAAAATCACACCTAAGGGAGGTGTTGATCCACTTCCTAGAATGGAAGAATGAATCCGAGAATAGTTCTCAGATTCAAAAGGAAAGCTTACTAGAATACCCAATCCCAATGTTGACTCATACCGAAGAAGGTCAAAAGCCATTTGCAAGCGATCTTATAACATTCTCTTTGGAAGAGTAATGGTTGCTAGCATAACCATTAAGACAAACTGAGGAAGAATTTCCCACAGAAGTCATAAATGGAGAGGTACGAGACCTCCAAGGAAATCTGAAAGTCATCCTAACGGAAGACAACAGAATACATCTATCACCCAATTCAATATCGATTGAACAAAGATAGATAAAACCTTAGATGAGTCACTCTGGTTGTTACGGACAAACTGAACAGAACATACGGGAATATCCAATCTAAGAAAGGTTCTTGAGATTTGGTACAAAAATCTAAGAAAGAGCTCTTAAGATTCAAAAGGGCAAAGGGTCAGTCAAGTGAGACAAACATTTGATCGAAGAAAAGGCAAACAGTTACCGAGTACATGATCAAGAGTATTTTTCATTACTGTGAATTTTTCCAAACAATGGCTAGACCATTCAAGAGGAAACTACCCTTAGCACCTAGAGGACATAAGGAATGGAATTACGAATTCCGATTCCAACATCCTTGTTAACAAAGTTAAAAACAAGTATCGTAAAATTTCTTCATCAGGTATTTTATACCGGATGAGCGGCTTAGTGGAAGCTTAAGGGAATTACATACTTGACTAAAAGAAGTAAAGATCCAAGAGGGAGTAGAAGCAGTAATGCTAGGGATGCTGAAAGGGATCAAAGTCTTCTTTTAGACACGGATCTAGCTTAGAACTTAATAGTGATTATTTTGTTCTTCTAGAAACATATGATGTTTTAAACCAGTGGTAAAATTAACTGAAGGTTAACATTGATAATGGCTAAAATCAAGAGATTCAAACTCATTAAACTTCAGCGTTGTCAATTAGATCTTAAGGACTGAATTGACAAAGTCACCCTTTTCAAAAGGCATAGAGACTGGTAATCTATTAGGACTCATACAGTGTTATGCAGACCTATAAGTTTACTTGCAGAAGCTAACGAGAGAAACTTCAAATACGTACTCTGACAACTTCATGAAGTATGGAAACTTACAAATCATAAAGTATAAGTCGGAATGTTTGAAAGGTTCAAACAAAGTACAACCCGAAGTAAAAGAATCATTTTGACAAGAGAGTTTAAGTCATCCGATTAGATTGAAGTGATAAAAACTTGAGCCAAATACTAAATAACCATCAAAGGAGTTGAGAAAACGTTTCCCAACTCGCTCCATGGAACACATCTGAGGGATGGTGGATTCAGTGGGAGTAATCGAACATTGCTATGCATAATTCGATCAAAGATGGGTTTGAGCCAGTCTTCCGAATATTTTGGGACATATTCTATAAACAATTGTTTTCACACTTACCAAAGTCCGTTTAACAGCTAAGCTTGTAAAAGCATTACACAATTAGCTAAAGTCTGACGCAATTTCTTTAGAAGAAATTTGGGCTTTTTCCACAAGCAATCAAGAAAACAAAGTGTTTGTTGCTCATGATAGTATTCTCCTAATAATTAGCCCACCTAGTAGTCTGGGAGAAAATCACTAATTATTACAAGAATAAGTGGGAGAAAAGTACAAGTCAATTTAATTCGATCATGAGAAAAATCATGGAGGGTCATGAAGAACAATCATGAAACTTGTACAAGACGATTAAATTCGACCAAGAGCAACAAACTGCGGCTCCTCGGAAAAGTAAAGGTTAAAGATATGATCTTGTAAACCCACCGCACAAAAGCGAATGTCATTCGTAGGAGAACTCTCAAAGCGAGTGAAAGTGTCTCTAAAGGAATATCTCCAAGTAGTTGAAAAAATTCCAAATTGTTGTTCAAAAGCCCTAGAAAGGTCAAAATAAAATCTTAAAGACTCAGAAAATAAAGGTTATTTCTGAAGAGATAAAAGACCTGCGCAGAAACGGAAACTGACTCTAGATTTTGGCTAGAAGCCAAAATCATCGTGGAATCCGTATCTCGTCAAGACATGAAGCTTGATAATTTAAGTCAACAGAAGACCTAAATTGGTTTTCCAAAGTAAAAAACTGAGAAGGATGGAAACATTCATGTTTCCCGAAACTAGACAAGAAGAATAAGATTCTTCCAATCAAGTTATGTCCATAAGCATGCTTCAGAAATCTATCGACGGATTAAAAGCACGCAAGAGTTAGAACCTTCGATTCAAAAAGGCAATCAAAGAAGTTTGATTCCTGAGGAATGAAGAAAATCTTGAATCACGAGTTTTAAGAAGGTAAGTGGAGAAACAAACCTTCCGGGTCCGTATGCTGAGTACATACAAAAAATTGAGTACGACATAAGATGCTGTGTAACAGTGAACACACTGACTCAATAAAAGGACCACACACAAGGATGAAATGCCATTTGGGCATCTGAAGATCTATAAGCATAGATCAAAAAGATGATAGGATTAGAGAGACTCAGTACGCTGAGACGCTTGAGATCCGAAACAGAAAATCTAAGACTTGAAAAGTCTAAAAGAATTTCGACCCAAAACTCATGACTAAGAGCGTTGCTAAATCGGAGTTTTAAAAGACACCGATGTAGCAAACAAGCATGAGAGGGAGATTTATGTTCGAATACATAAAGTCAATCATATTGGATATGATTAGCATTTGAATATCCAAATTCGGATTTGAAAACCGAAACACTACATAGAAACATCCTAGAAGGCTAAAGGATGAAGTAGTACAAAAGTTGAACATGTCATCGTAGCAAACTTCCAGACATGGAAGGAAAGTAGGCTAAAAGTGTTTTAAGCCGGGAACTGTTACAAATACTACATAAAGAATTAAAAGCCTTAACTCTAGTAAAAGTTACTAGAAATTATCAAGGTTGAAGTAAGCAATCTTCAAATTAATTGATAATTAGCAAAGTTTAAAACGGACTACATACGTAGTCAATCTAAACTGTCACCTAAGACATAGTATGAGACTCATACACAGTCTAAGGCATGAGATAAATTTGGAATAAACCTCGACAAGTAAAACTGAGTGGGTAAAAAGAGTTTTACGGAAGAGGCTCAGATTTACAACTCTCGTTATCGGAAATAATTGAGTTATTTCACAAGTCGTCTAAATTTGGTTTAGTATTTAAACGACAGTCCATCGATAATAAAACGTTCCGAATAGGTTTGTCAGATACGTGATCTGATGAATGAAACCCTATTAAGTGAACTTGGAATATTTATTATCAAAAACCCTGGTCCAGGTCATTGCATGGACAACAATGACTCACGAAGACTAGCACGGGAGTCGATGGGATAGCGCAGTTTCATGGGATATAGGAATAGTATATTCTACTCGACTACGTGGGTGTGTAAAAGGTTCATACACTGGATAACCCTCAAATGAGAAGTACATCACTCGTGATGAACGTCAATACTTCTCATAAAGACAATTGGAGAGATTCCTCAAAACATGAGTGCTCCACTCATCTTATGAAAGGAATGTCCGACTTTGGTTCCGTCAAACGCCGCGCTGTAAAAGGAGGTTATAAAGACGGATACTGGGAAGGACAGGATAGACATGAAGTTAAGTGGGAGCGCAAGAATGGATTGTGTCACCCTAATCACATTAGGTACAAAGTGTCTCAAGGCCACTTGATGAGTAGCAACTGAAAATGCGTGGCCGCGCTCAAACGGATTAAAAGTTAATCGTTTGTCTTTTACAGTTGTACTCGGATATCAAGAAAGTCTGAATGACGTGACGTATCAGATGGGATACTAAATTGACACGGGAATCGAGGCATTGCACTTGTTCTAAGTCCAAGTGGGAGTCTGAAGGAGTTGAAGGAGATGTCCTTCGACCAAGGTGACAATGCGAACAATTTTTCAGATAGGACAATTGATGTGGAAGATCATCAAGTCCGATTGATTTAGGGATCGTAGAGTTGTAGCTAGAGACCAACTACGATCGTCGAATTACGAAGTAATTCGCGGCTAACTTCGATCGGATCCTACAACGGGTTACACATAAGAGTGTCAAATTGATCTAGGATATGACTAGTGGGAGTGAGATATAATCATGGGAGTGTCCCATAAACATATCTCATAGGCCTAAAAAGGAATTAGGCAAAGATAGTACAAAAAGGCCAAAAACAGGGTTTTTGGGCCTTAGCCGATTCGGGCACTTCTAGGGCTCGGATTGGGCTGATTTTTGGAGTGACGTTTCCTTATGTTATGAACATTAAATCTGTCAATTTTGGCTGGGTTTGGACGTCATCTCCTTAGGGAATTGAGAAAATACCAATAGTTGCTATTTTCGACTATTTCCCTAAATCTTATTCTAAAGGGTGTTTTAGGAAACCTAAAAGGAGGTGGATTCTTATTAGGGTTCTATATAAACACTCTTAGGGCAGAGAATAAGGTGTGGAATTTCTCTCTAAGCTTTCTTACTCTACCACATCAAGTAGAGAGGAGAAAGTGAGCTAATTCCCATTAACTATCTATCTAGTCAAAGAAGAAGGTGTTCTTCTTTCCAACCACCATTGGTGTGCTAGCTATACAACAAGGTGGGAGATTAAATTGATTGCTTGTGTCCCAAGTAGAGGAGCTACACTTGAAGCTCTTGGTCTTCTTCAATCAATTCAACTAGTTCGAGGGAAAAGCGATTAAGGTAATCTACTATCTCCGTTAGTTTAATTACTAGTTTTGCATGTGATCCTGGGAATACTAGTGTAGACATTAGATGTCTTATTTCCGCTATAAACACTAGTAGAAGGGTTTAAATCCTTACAGTTGCAACTACATGGACCTCTTGATCACCCCTGTTTCCCGTATGGTTAGCACCCTTTCTTTCTGGACAGTCTTTCTTCATGTGCCCTTCTTTATTGCATGTCCAACACACACCTCTAGGTCTAGATTTTGATCTCCCCTTAGATTTACCTCTAAATTTAACTTTAGATTTATCTGAATTTTTGTTAAAATTCCTGCCTCTTTCATATTGCATGCTTAAGACGGATCCTGAAGAAGAGCTAGAAACGGTATAGCCTCGTTCTAGTCTCCTCTCTTCTTCACCGAGTATCATAGCCGTTACATTTTCTAGCATTAATTTCTCACTACCCGCCGAGTTGCTTATAGACGTCACAGCTGTATCCCAACTCGACGGTAATGATGATAATAACCTTAATGCTTTAACCTCATCCGAAAATGTAATGTCAACCTTAGAAAGTTGGGAGATAATTGATTTAAACTTTCCACGGTAAGCGGATACTGCCTCGCCTTCATTCATTTATAAATTAAATAATTGTTCACACAACATAATTTTACCTGAGGCTGACGACTTCTGATAAAGTCTCTCCAAAGTGTCCATTAGGTCCTTTGTTGTAGATATTTCTTCGACATTGTTGTACACTTCCTCTGTAAGACACCTACAGATCACGCCAACACACTTGCGGCCAAGAATAGCCCATTCTTCATCATCGAGTTTACCCTTCTTTTCCACTCCATGTAATGGAGCATGAAGATCTCTCTCATATAAATAATCCTTCATCTGTGATTTCCAATATGAGAAATTTTTACCGTTGAAAACCCGAACCCTTGCAACGTTATCTGATTTATCATCCATAGCTCCAACACCGATATAAACACTATTCACGGCGAAAACACTATTCACGTCAAAAACACTATTCACGTGAATAGTAACTCCGTCCACCGACAACAGAAAAATTCAGCAATTCCTAACCCGGAAGCTCTGATACCAATTGTTGAGAAAAATAACCACTCTTTATAGGTGATCAGTCTACTTAGAATTTTTCTCTAATGCAAAAAACTAGGATCTTGGATGAAATGGTGAATAAATAGAAAATAACCACGAAGCAAATAAAGAATAATGACACACAAGATTTATAGAGGTTCGGAGAAAGTCCTACGTCCTCTTTCAGCCGCACCAAGCAAATCCAGTATGAATATGAAGTTACAACTTACCCGAGTTACCGTACACAAAGTCTAGTGTACTCCTCGATTACAATGTCTCACTACAACTCTCACCCTCACACACTTATACAACTCTCTGATCTCACTCTCTTTCTTTTACCTCTCACTTACATAGAACTTCAAAATGGGATAATGAACTTGATGAATGGAGAGGCTATTTATAGCTCTCTGATTTCATCCGAAGAAGTGAAGGGACTTAAATGCTTTGCCAATAAAGTCTTCACACCTACACCTTCATTTAATGTGTAGGAGGCAATTTCTTCCTCAAATCCAGGGAAGATATTGTGTGTCCTGATTTTCTTCTTCCAACAGCAGCATGAAGTAAGAAACACATGCTCTAACTATTTGGAGTTCAAGTCCTTTGACCCCACCACATGACATTAATTACCTTCTTCTTCTTCATTTTCTCTGTAGGAATGGGAAGAGCAAGAAGGTGGTTTAAGAGTTTATTTAGATCAACAAAGAAAGAAATTATAGAACAGAGAAAGAAAAATTCAAATCTTGGGTATGATCAGAATCAGATTGAGAAGAAGAAAAGATGGGGCATTACAAAGGGTAGAAGAGATTCCGTACGGGTCGAATTATAGGTACAATTCCGGTGGTGAATTTACAGGATGTTGAAGCTAATTGGTTAGAATACTTATTCTTCTATAATCAGAAAGAATAGATAAATGTTCTTCTCTAATCTTCTTCTCTAATCAATCACTTACAGGAAAACCAAAATCTTGGTTCTTCAAAACCTGAAATGGAAGAATACCCATTACCCCAAAATCTTATTTGATTACTTAAAGGAAAATCAAAATCTTATTCTACAGCAATTTTAATTAATCAGTTACGGGAAAACCAAAATCTTCTTCTCTAATCTCTGTTTTCGAGCTGTTTCTTGGTTCTTCAAAACCTAAAATGGAAGAATAACCATTACCCTATAACTCAAAGTTTCAACAAAGATGGAGAAAGAAATTAGAGAAAGAGAGAGATGAAACTTATCATCGTTTGGAAGATTGGGTACTGGAACTTCTGTTAGGGATATATTTTTTTTCTTCTCTCCTCTTTAGAGAGAGGAGAGGAGAAAAAAGAATTTTATTTATTTATTTTAGAGAGAGGGAGGAGAGAGAAAAAAAATTATGTTTGATGATCGCCAGCCGAAAATTGGTCGGTCGGCGACCTTCGCCGGTGAAGATGATGAGGTGGCGAGAAGATGAGGTGGCAGAGAGAGGCGATGAGATGGAGGAGAGAGGTGATGACTAGTTAGCGGAGTTATAATGGTAACTGAAAAAGGGGGTCATCTGGGTATTTTTGATAAAGTAGGAGGCTATGCAAGAACCCGATCACAAAGTTGGGGGTTATTTGAGAAATAACCCTTTTTAATAAATATGAAATGTTTGCTGGACTTATTTGTCAAATAATGTCTATTTACTAAAAGGGTTAAAGTCCCTTTACTATTTATGTCTCAGTACACCTTAACAAGGTCCTTATACCAAAAACTTAAAGAAGACAAAAGAACTTGCCAAACATAATTTCTAGAGGCAATCGTGAAGCTTATAACTTTGGGTTTAACAATACTTGATTTAGATCGTGTAACCATCTGATATTGAACGGACATCGACTGAATAAGGTCACTAGCGTCTCCACGAGTCAATTCGGACGGATCAGAATCAACATTGTAGTCAAGAAAATGAAGAGTTTGAAGGAACAAATGACACCTCTTTCTAAATTTGAGGACAAGTTATAGGCAACATTGTTTGATATAATTTTGATTTCATGAACAATATTCTATCTTTGTTATTCTGGATTTTTGTGTTATGGATATTTGAATTTTATTTGTGATGCAGGGAGATTTTCATGAGATATTCCAAGTATCTTGGAAATCTTAAAATCTGGTTATTTTAGTAGTATAATATTTTTGTTCGTAGAGAATTATTATTTTTAGCAATTTTATATTTTTAGGAAACCTTTTAGGTTTTAGATTCTAGTATTTTATTTATTTAGAAGTTGTTATTAGAATTTGATTAGGTTTAGGAAAGTAGTATTTTATTTATTAGAAATTGTTATTTGAGTTTGATTAGGTTCAGGAAACCCTAAGTCTATATAAAGGGGGATCTAGGAGTTGTTTTATTGATTCAAGTTGATCAATAATATTCAGTACTTTAGTTTATTCTTATTAATTTCGGTTCTATAGTCTTTAGACGGAGTTCTAAGGCTTTTATCAGTTTTGCCGCTGCGTCAGTTAGCATCAAGAGCGAGGTTTCTCCTGGCTTAATGGCAGAAGACGAAGCTAGAAACGCAAACCTCGACGGTGAACGAGGTAACGATGCTTTGTGGGTAAAAGTTGACGGTTTGAGTCATCAACTAAATCAGATGATGGAGATGATTAACAACCTGAATGTCAACATAAACCCTAGGCAACCTATTAACAGAGAACGTGTTGAGGGATTCGCCCACAACCAAGATGCTAATGGAAACGAAGGCAGAGCACAAATACTTCAACAATATGCTGGAAACCAAGAACGTGATGGTAACTATTATCCTAACCAACATTACCCACGCAGAGATTATGATGAATACAAAATCAAGGCATAAATTCCAATCTTCAGTGGCTATTTGTCGATCGAAGAATTCCTTGATTGGCTACATGAGGTGGAGCGACAAGTGGATATGTCCTATACTGTTCCTGACGAACAGATGGTAAACATTATCGCTTGTAGACTCAAAGGAAGTGTTGCGGTTTGGTGGGATGAATTACAATGTCAACGAAAGGGGCAAGGAAAGGCTCCAATCCAGAATTGGTCGTCTATGAAAGAGAACATGAGAGATAGGTTCTTATCTCCTGATTATCAACAACAGTTGTTCAGGATATACCAGAACTGTAGACAAAGATTGCGTTAAGTGGGTGAATATTATGAGGAGTTCTCGAAGTTGGCTCAAAGAAACAGTAGAGAAAACTTTACTGAACCTGATAATGTTTTAATAGATCGATTTCTGAACGGATTAAAATTTAGCTTGAGATGTAGTTTGAAAGAAAAGGTGAGTTTGTTAATTTATGGACTATTCAAGACGCATATAACTTGGCCTTAAAAGCTGAACCTAGTGAGCGGGAAAATAGGAACTTTGGATTTCAGAGAGAAGAACAACCTCGCTTTAATACAAAAAGGATAAAAGAAACACCATTAGAGAATGTTGAACCACCACGAATTGTCACCATAGCCGATTCAAACATTATTATTTATGAAGCAAAATCCGACGTTATCGTGTTCAAGGATAAGTTTTTTAATATCAATATACACAATAAGGAAATTGTTTCTGAAGAATTGGTTCAGGAAATTGAGATAAAAGAAGTTGTTCAAGAAATTGAGTGAAAGAGAGTTGTTAAGAAAATTGAGTTAAAGGAAGTTGTTCAGGAAATTGAGAGAAAGAACGTTGTTCAGGAAATTGAAGTGGTTCAGAAAATTGAGCCAAAGGAAGTTGATTCAAAAAAAGGTGAGAAGCTTGACAATTTAGACTTCAGTCCAGTTAAATTTCCTTCATACGAAGATCCGTTCTCAGATTTTTGCGAATCTCAAATTGTTTCACATAGATTGATAAGTAATTTTATTGAAAAGTCTTCATCGAAGTTCGTAATTTTCAACCACTATACTCGTGATCTATACAAGTATATTTTTGGAGTAAAAAGGGAGTTTGAAGTACATCACAATTATAGTCAGAAAATTTTATGTGACTTAATAAAGTCTCCCGTCCAATCTGATAGTTTGGTGACTCCCATGCACTTTCACGACAAAGTTTTCTCATGGGTGTACCATTCAAGACAACCTTCCAATCAATCAGTAAACTCGAGGTGAGTTTCTTTGAAGTGGAGGAGACTGATGCAAGGAGATTTTCATGAGATATTCCAAGTATCTTGGAAATCTTAAAATCTAGTTATTTAGTAGTATAATATTTTTGTTCGTAGAGAATTATTATATTTAGCAGTTTTATATTTAGGAAACCTTTTAGGTTTTAGATTCTAGTGTTTTATTTATTTAGAAGTTGTTATTAGAATTTGATTAGGTTTAGGAAAGTAGTATTTTATTTATAAGAAATTGTTATTTGAGTTTGATTAGGTTAAGGAAACCCTAAGTCTATATAAAGGGGGATCTAGGAGTTGTTTTATTGATTCAAGTTGATCAATAATATTCAGTTTTTTAGTTTATTCTTATTAACTTCAGTTTTATAGTCTTTAGACGGAGTTCTAAGGCTTTTATCAGTTTTTTCGCTGCGTCAATCAAATTTTGGTACGTGGAACTTCTTTTTTGTTGTTATAGTTTTGTTAGGGATTCCACTATTTTTCTTGGTAAACCGATGTTTGATTTGGCGCGCGGGAAGCACGTAGGAATGGAATGTGATTCATGGGAATCACAATCGTGACAGTAGTGTGGGTCGTGGGAATGTATGGGGAATCCTATTCCTCTAGGAATGGGATTCTCCTCAAGGGAGGTGACTGGGTTTGTGATTGTCATTCTCGAAAATGATATCATTTAATACGGATGGGACAAAATAATCCTTAATAAAATATTATAATGACTAATATTAAAGTCGTCTTTCTCATAATTTTTTAACTAAAAAAATTAAATTAGGTTTCAACCACCACTATAGCAGCTCTTGCTCGAACTTAAATCTCTCTCTCTCACTCTCTTCTCTCTCCCTATCTCTGATTTTTTTTCTTTTCTCTCTCGTTCGTTGTTCATTCAAAATCGATTTCATAACATCTAAAAAATAAAAATAAAATAGCAGAGAGTTTTATTTCTTTTAAATCTTTAAATCTATATAATAAAACAGAAGGGAAAACGATGACTAGGACAAACATCCTTTTTTAATAAAGGATATTGTCTAGAAGCCTTTCTCAAAATTTAAAATATAGTCGTTCGTAGAGATAAAGTTACCTATTTAGCAAACAATAATCTTTTCCTTCTTAGAAACAAAATAACTAATTTAAGAAAAAAAATAAACAAAATAAATTTCAAGGGTTAAAAAAAGAAATTAAAAACTCTCTCTCTCTCAGTAAAATAATAACTTATTTAAGAGAAAAGAAACAAAAACATAATACAAAAAAATAATAACTAATAAAAATCTCTCTCTCTCTCTCTCTATAAAACATAACAATAAATTTCGTAACATTTGATTGATACAAGTGTCCGTGCCCTAAGGCACGGGATATACCCTAGGGCTGGGAAAACGGTCTGAAACAAAAATAGAAATTAAAATCTCTATTATCAAGAAAAGAAATTAAAATAATGGTGGTGGATTAATAAAAGAAATTAAAATCTATCTCTTTCAATAAAATAATAACTAATTTAAGATAAAAGAAACAAAAAAAATAATAACTAATAAAAATCTTTCTATCTCGATAAAATATAACAAGAAATTTCGTAACATTTGATTGATACAAGCGTCCGTGCCCTAGGGCACGGGATATACCCTAGTACAACTTAAATTGGTGTATTGCGTTACTACTTCATATCTACAAATTTGAATAGATAATACTAATTAAAATATCTATTACACAAAACACATCAATATGACTAGGATAAAATTAATGTATGAATGTGATGACTATGACATGTCTAAGATGACATGGACACCACTAGCAACTCTTGAATCATTCACCCTTCCATGTAACCCCTAGCCTCTATCTCTTCCTCTTTCAATTTGTATGTGATATCTCTCTCACCTCCTCTCTCAATGGCTAAATTTAATTAATTTGGTTTCAATTTCAGATTTTACTATATATATTCCGGCTTAAATTTCTACATAATCGCTCAATAAATTTAATTATTTTAGTTTAAATTGTTCTATTTTTCATCTAATCCTCTCTCTTTAATTTGTTTCTTTCTCTGTGTATTAATAAATTTTTGGTTGTCGGAAGAAAGTGATTCCAGCATTTCATCTTCGACTAATCCAAGTATTGTTCTATTTCGTAAAATTACTTAGTGTATTGTACTGAATATCTGTAAATTGTTATAGTTATTATTTTCGTGGATTTTACATCTTTATTACCTTTCCTCCTATCCTACATTGTTTGTATTCTACTTGGTAATTGCCATCAGATTTTTTTCGACAAAAAAAAAAATTGCCATAAGATTTATTTAAATTATCATCACAAACTTGGTTGACAAAATTCCTCAATGAATTTAACTTAACTGCCATAAGATTCATCTTTTAAATTGGGAGCAAAAACTGAATGGCACAATGAATGTTACTGAATAGATGTAAAACATGGTATTTACGGTCATTTAAACTGCGTGAATTGGTTGTGTCCATCCATTACATCTCAAGTTCGAATTGTTGATTTAGTCAATATATATATATATATATACTAGGTGTCCACCGCGCCCTACGGACGCGGTAGATCCCATTTGGCTAACGCCGTTGTCAGTCAACCTGTAAAAATATGTGGCAAGTGAATCTCCCTGTCGCGGTGGAGCACGTAGTAGTGGTACGTTTTTGTCTGGGTCGTATAAACACCTAAGCATGTGTGTACCGCGATATTCATTTATACACCATCCGTAGGGTGCGGTGGACACCTAGTTATATGCAGGTATAACCAACTACCATGTTTGGAAAAAAAGAAATACTTTTCTTTAGTAGTAGAAATGGTGGAAAATCTTATCTGAAGTAAAACACTCTAACTAATTCATTTTAACTTTGAAGTTACTCAACTAAGACATTAATCAAAGAAAAATAAAATTTAACCGACATATGGTACACTTAAAAAAAGTAAGACTACATCTTTTTTCTTACTTGATATTCAATACATTGTAGCGCTCTCCTGTGATTTAAAAGAACATAAAAAATTAAGAATTAATTACAAATCCAATACATAAAATGTAGAGAGAGACATTTTTTTTGTTTCATGGGCATGAAAGATCAAAAACTCTAAAAATGACTTAAAATTCACATGACCATGAGAGAAATGCGGTGGACACCTAGTTATATGAAGGTATAACCAACTACCATGTTTGGGAAAAAAGAAATACTTTTCTTTAGTAGTAGAAATGAAGAAAATCTCATCTGAAGTAAAACACTCTAACTTCATTTTAACTTTGAAATTACTCATCCAAGATTTTAATCAAAGAAAAATACAATTCAATCGACCTATAGTACACTTAAAAAAAAGTAAGACCATCTTTTGTCTTACTTCATATTCAATACATTGTAGCGCTCTCCTGTAATTTCAAAGAACATAAAAAATTAAAAATTAAAAATTAATTACAAATCCAATACATAAAATGTACAGAGACATTTTTTCGTTGCAATAAAGATAGGCATGAAAAATCAAAAACTCTTAAACTGACTTAAAATTCACATGACAAGGTGAGAAAGATGAACAATGAAATAAATTTAGAAAGACAATTAATTACAGTTTCATAAATATTACACAAAAAAAACTATTAAAGAAGTAGAAAAACTAAACAGAATTAGAGACCTTGGATTGATTTCTTCTAAATTAACTATCATGAGAAACATGAAATATGACAACCTCTCATTAATTAAACAAACCAAAAATAGTAAACATAGGTACACTTGATAGAGAGAAAATTGCACTTGCAACAAAGAAAACGAAGAGAAAATTACAGAAAAATAACAACAAATGTGGTAAGAAAACAATACAAAATAATAAACAATTACATGTATATTATTTTCAATAAAATTACTCTGCTCGAATAACTCCATACAACTTTTACCCTCATCTTCTTTCATTCTTCCAAAAGATTCGGCATTGTTCTGTATTTATAACTTTTCTAGGGAGAAGATTGGGTAATTTTACTTCAGTTAATTTTACTTCTGAGTGATAATCGAATTAGGTTTGGATCTGGGTAATTTTACTTCAGTTAATTTAGGGTAAGATAGTTATACGAATTTTCTATATTCACGAAACATTGGTTTTAAGAAAGATATAGAGATAGTGGAAGCCGGTTAGGAAGAGAGAAAATAACTGAATGAGGATCTCTGAGTGATAAACGGGTTCGATTTGCATCTGGGTAACTTTAGTTGAGATAATTTAGGGCAAGATAATTATCTTCCGCTTTTCTGTATTCAAGAAACGGTAAGTTTTAAGGAGTTATGAAAAGTGGAAGTCGGTTAGAGAGAGAGGAAAAATTGAAGAATCCTAAAAGAGAAAAAGAGGAGATTGATAGAAAAGAATTAACAACTTAGGGCAATGAAATTTGAGTAGAGAAAGAAAAGATAAGAGTAGATGAAGGAAGATGAAGAAGAATAGGAGAAGAAGGTATAAAGAAAAATTAAGGTCGTCGAAGGGAGTTGTCGGCCGAACTCCGGGCGTCAATTTGCTCGAACAAGTGAAAAAGAAAACGTGGGTGACAAACACCCTCAAATTTCAGAATTGCCTCTAACAATACTTGGTCAACTTGTTTTGACCAAATCCTAGATAAAAAAACACATTGCCTTTAATATGTTTGGGCATTGCCTATAAAAATTCCCTATAAATAATACTAACATGAACAGTTTTCTTTTAAGAGAAGTAAAAATAGTAACTACACAAAAATAATAAGGAAACACGTGTTTCTTTTCAATACTTTACAGTATCCATTACTTGCACTCTCTTCATTTCTTATTGTAATTGTTTTCCCTCTCTCTCTTTTTGTTGTTGAAAATAATTCTCGCCCTTGATACGAAATTTGATACAGATATTTCTTCGAATACTTCGACAGCAAGACTACATTGAAGCTAAATAAAATTAGTAAGAAACAAAATTAGTCCGAAAAAAAAAGTAGAATCAAACTTGAATAGGTAAATCTAAATTTAATGTCCTATAAAACAGGAAAATCTAATAAAACTTGAATAGGTAAATCTAATAAACTGTCTCTGATGCTGATGAAGTAAAATCTAATAAAGGAGTTACAGTTTTTGTAAAGATAACCATTTAGCACATTTTTCTCTGAAAATATGGATGAAATGTGATTGATTTAAACCTGCACCTGTGGAGCAATGTTATCTAAACCTGCAAATGAAAATCATAAATCAATTATCAAAACTAATGAAAATCCAACGAACACGAATATCCCAGAGATAAATCTACGACCGAGCTCAAAAAACACCATTGTGCTGTATATAATCTATCTATTATATCTATTATATAAAACACAATGGTGTTTTATGAGGTGGACCGTCGATTTATGTCTGAGATATTCGTGTCTCTCGGATTGTAATCTGAATTTTTTTTATTTAACGGTTAAGCTACATTCCACGTATTTAGGTGAGTAGTTTTTTTTTTTTTTTGTTGAATTGTTGAACTAGGTGAGTAGTTACTAACCACCCGTGACCCGTTAAGTTCTCTTCCTTTAATTTAGTCTTAGTGGTTACACGTATTTGTCTCTCTCTGTATGTATAACAATTAACTACCCACTTTCAATTTCTCCTCTTTAAAATACTTATTTTTTCTAATGTATGAATTCTCTTATCTTTTTAATTTATGTTTTGTTTCTTCTAATGTTTGAATTCTCTTATTTACTTTTTCTAATGATTGAATTCTCTTTTTTTTCTGATGTTTGAATTCTCTTATTTATGTGCAGGACTTTAAATTGATTACTGAGATGAAGCAGACTCCAATGAAAGAAGGCTATTTCACCATCTTCATTGTGCATTAATCTTCTCCTCTCTTGCTCTTCTTCTCACTGTTGTTCTTAATTGTTATGTATAATTGTTTCTTCTTTGTTAATTTGTGGTTTCTCCGTCTTTCCATCTCTTTAGGGTAACTCATATTGTAATCGTTGTTTGGCGGTTATCCTTACTATGCTCCTCTCTTCACTGTAAATGCATTAATATATTTTTAATTTCAATTCTATGTTGTAAATCATTGTTTTTCTTTTTTTGTTTTGAGTGAGAGTAGTTATCTAGAAAGAACTATTTATTTTTCCGTACATTTTTAATGTTTTATTGGTTTAAGAAATCTTGATGTATCTATTCAGATATATTACAACCATGTACAGAGTTCAACTTTTAAAATTAAATTATTTATAACTATTTGCAGGAGAATGATATAATCAATGTAGTCCAAATATTTTGTCTCAAATATCGTACCTTAATTGTAGTCTTAGTTCTATAGCAGGAGAATGATATAATGAATGTAGTCAAACTATTTTGTCTCAAATTGGATATTTGAATTATATATCATCATCTTCACCCTAAATACTCTGTGTTTTCTCTTTGTCGAAATATTCATCAAGTTTGGTTGGTTGTAGTTATTATTTTATGTTGAAATAATGGTTATAATTATTTGATAATGTATGATGTCTCTTTTATACACATTTGAAGTGAACTTTTTAAGTTAACTACTTTTTTCATAATAGTTGGTTATCCCTTCTTTTAACAACTAGGTGTCCACCGCGTCCTACGGCTGCGGTAGATCCCTTTTCGCTACGCCGTCAATACACGTACCTGCCAAAAGGGATCTACCACGCCCGTAGGGCGCGGTGGACACCTAGTAGATATATATAATAGATATATATATATATTTGCGTTTTTTAAACTTAACAACAATTTACCAGTCTTCCTCTGACATCAGATCATCCTCTCAAATAATCATTATATCTTTCATTTTTAAACAGGTTTAGTTCTTAAAAAGAGAAGAAGATGAGCAATGATTAAAAAAGTAGAATCAAATGAGCCCTATGATCTAAGTTTAGTTAGATGAACAACCTCTTCATCATACACATTCTATGTTAAAACTTAAAAGCAATATTAAAATTTTATCACAATGACATTATGTTATGGGTTTGTAGTGAACTTTTAATCTCAAATCAATTATTTATGCATTATTTCTAGGTATAAAAAAAAGGAATCTGCATTCATGAACACTATCCAGTCAAGTTGTTCCCTACCTCACCATCTGACCACTAACACCCCACACCAGCATAAGCTTCTTTAGCCATTGTTTGCTGCAACTTCTCTCGAGCTTAAAGCAACGGAGCAAAAACGAACGGTTTAAGATGTCAGCTTAGCTAATCCTCTTGGGTTGAGTAAATTGGATATTCCAAGAGGAACCACAGAAAGAATGATAAATTGATATCCACGGGCAGAAGTAAAGAATCAAGTTTAAGATTTATGTTTATCTTTTATAAGAAGTATACTACAAAATGTACTTCTAAGTATAGAGTCATAAAAATGTTTTGGCGTGTAGTACCAAATGATACAGGCTTTGGACGACTTTTTTATGTTATGAGAAACAACTATGGCAATATATATGTAACTGTATCTCTTATGAAAACTAGAGAGACTTTAATTAGCGGATTGTACGGGCAAATTCGTATTTGAGCGAACTAGACGAAGAGCCTTTGTAACACCACAACTAGTGGCCTAAAGCCACCCAACAAAGCACATCGACGACCATGATCCATGTGGCCTGCAGACTTCGCTGAAACATGCAAAACCGTCCGACCTCCAGAACGCGAGCCCAATCTACCTCTACAACGCGAGGCTTACTGACCTTCGGAGCTCAATTCCAGTAAGTCCATCTATGCGTTGAGCTGCTGATGTAGAAAAGTGGTTTCTTTGGTTATCTTTCAGATGATTAAGATTTCTGATTGGACAATAAACTCTTTCTCAAATTCCAGTTTGATTAGGGTGATCAAACCTACAAAACACTTTACTGAGGTGTTTTCACCGTTAAAATAAAGAGTTCACCAAGTCTGAGTTTAGAATAAGATCTTTTAGGTTAAACTTGTTACGTTTATATAGGTTTGGATGAGTTGAGGTGATGCAATAACTGAGATGATGTGGTAGTAAGACAACTATCTTGATGATACCTACATACCTGTGGAAGTTGAGAGGAATATATATGATGAGTGCTTGTCTTCTGATACTGATAGATTTTATGACACATAACGGTTCATGTTTGAAAAGTGGATCTTTGGCTCTATTTGGTCTTCTACTTCGTTGGTGTTATGTTAAATAGATTGAGTCTCTGACCAGAGCATGGTTTCGGTTGCAGAGCTGACTTGAATCCAACTTCCCATCTTAGGCTTAAGGTGTGAAGCTGACTCCTGCAAACATCCTTGTACTGTTTAGATAAGACCAAACTTAAGCTCTTACTAGAGATGACTCGGCTTTACTCTTTGCTTGCCTTTATGCCAGTGTAGGGTTTAAGCTGCTATAACACTCTTGCCGACATCTCATGTCAGGGTCAGGCGGCAAAGTTTTGTCAGATCCACATCTCGGTATGTTCTCGGTCAATTTGTTAGTTTTTTTTACTTGGTCAATGTTAACCAATACTTAACATGAGTCCCCCCTCACTCCTTAGCTAAAATAGAAAAACTTGGGAATAGAAGAACTAATCATTGTCATTCACTTGCCATGGTTGGTCATTCATGTCAATATGGAATTAAACGAAGAGCTAGTTTTCTAAGGGAAATGGTACCTTAGGACAAAATCGGTTTACTTGGTCTCGTTTATTTTCTTGAAGGATCTTGGTCTAGCTTTGGGTCTAGATGCAAGTTTTCTACATCTGAACTTCCAGTATTCTTTAACCGGCGCATGCATCTTCAAGGATCTTTTGTTGCTCCAAGTTCTATAGCCGCCTCATCCGGCTATAAAGGGGGGGGGGGGGTTGTCGTTCTCTTTATTTTCTTCTTCTTTTCCCACTCGAGTATTTTTAGTTTGTCCTTCTTTTAGCGATCTTTCTTCGTCGACAATGGTGAGCCAAATAATGTTCAGTTTTTGCTAAGCCTAAAAGTCAATTTAGAAGGGTCGAGAAACGCTCGAATCGACCCGTATCCAAGTCATAAGGGAGGTGAATGCGAAAGAGCCATGTCACCTAAGTCTAAACACTGGAGGTTGGCACGAGTCTTTTAGAGACCTTAGGCCCTACTCTAGCTCTAAGGTAAATCAGGTCAGTCCCATTAGGAGCTCTACTCTAGGTCTCAGGACAATAAGAGAGGTCCACAAACATCAACTCGGCACTTGCCTAAAGGCACGGGAAGTGAATACCATTCCATATTTACCCAACCTAAGCCCTTACCTTATCTGAAGTTTGGGCCATTAGTATCGACTAAATAAGATTGATCTGCTCGAGCTTCAAGTAAAGCCTGAATACGACAACGAGACGTGGAAGGTTAGAGGACACCAAAAATACACTTTCTCTACACGAGCAGTGGCAATTAAAAGTACCATTCTTGGGGCCAAATATGGGCTTCAAACTGAGAGGTTGGGTCCAGGCCTAGTTACTACGTCTTGAACCCTAGGGAATTTTGATCTATCATCAGTTAGTATTTAGGTTACCCTCTCTCGCTTGGTCATCTCTTTTTCTTCATCCGCTGCTGAACCTCCGTAGCCGCTCCAGAGGTATCCTTCTCCCTCTCTCTCTAAATTAGGTTTTGCATTTTTAATTTGGTTTATCGATATGTATCATTCTTCTCTGATGATTGATTCCAGTTTTATACACTCCTTACTATCTTCATTTGCTTGGAATTTTTGTTGATAATAGATCTGGTTTTTGGTTTGATTCAACGTTCTAAATCTAAATATATTAATTTATGGCCATAAAATCGATAAACCAAATCTAGTTTCAGTGATTTGAGCTGACTTTCAACGTTATTGAATTCTATTGTTACGATTAGGTTTTAACGTGAATTTTATGTTGTTATTTTGACATTTCAGGAACGTTTCTCATACAGATAGTTTATCCCTTTGATATAGAAAAGGAGTAAAAATGGTAAGTTTTTTGTAGTATTTTAAGTTTCTATTGCAGATCTATTGTTTGTTTGCTTGCTTAAATTTCTGATGAGTTTTTCTTTCTTCATATGTTTTACAGGTGAAGTTCACAGCAGAAGAGCTACGCAGGATTATGGACCTGAAACACAACATCCGTAATATGTCTGTCATTGCCCACGTCGATCATGGTATGAAATTGAAACACTGCAATTTCCTTTCTGTATTCGCTATTATGGACCCGAACTGATTTTTTCTTGTTACTAGAATACCTTGTATCATCTACGGTCGTTGTAGTTATAGAAATGGTTGTTTATTGGGTACGCTTAAAACGATCAAATACCAATATTTATGTGATTGTTGTTTGTTTCTTGTAGGGAAATCCACTCTTACCGATTCTTTGGTGGCCGCTGCTGGTATCATCGCACAAGAAGTTGCTGGAGATGTACGAATGACCGATACTCGTGCTGATGAGGCCGAGCGTGGTATTACAATCAAGTCCACCGGTATCTCTCTCTATTACGAGATGACCGACGCTTCTTTGAAGGCCTTCAAGGGAGAAAGAATGGGGAATGAGTATCTCATCAACCTTATTGATTCACCTGGTCACGTTGACTTCTCTTCTGAGGTCACAGCTGCATTGCGTATTACTGATGGTGCCCTTGTGGTTGTCGATTGCATTGAAGGTGTTTGTGTCCAAACCGAGACTGTCCTTCGCCAGGCCCTTGGAGAAAGGATTAGGCCCGTTTTAACTGTTAACAAGATGGACAGGTGCTTTCTCGAATTACAGGTTGACGGAGAGGAGGCTTATCAGACCTTCCAGAGGGTCATTGAGAATGCCAATGTCATTATGGCTACCTATGAAGACCCACTTCTCGGTGATGTCCAAGTTTACCCTGAGAAAGGAACTGTTGCCTTCTCTGCTGGTTTGCACGGGTGGGCTTTCACTCTGACCAATTTCGCCAACATGTATGCATCGAAGTTCGGAGTTGATGTGACTAAGATGATGGAGAGGCTGTGGGGTGAGAACTTCTTTGACCCGGCAACCAAGAAATGGACCAGCAAGAACACTGGATCTCCAACTTGCAAGCGTGGGTTCGTCCAGTTCTGTTATGAACCTATTAAGCAGATTATTAACACTTGCATGAACGACCAGAAGGACAAGTTGTGGCCTATGTTGCAGAAGCTTGGAGTTACAATGAAATCTGAGGAGAAAGATCTGCTCGGTAAACCCTTGATGAAGCGTGTGATGCAAACATGGCTCCCAGCAAGTACTGCTCTACTTGAAATGATGATCTTTCACCTTCCATCTCCTTCCACTGCTCAAAGATACCGTGTTGAGAACTTATACGAGGGGCCTCTTGATGACCAATATGCCAATGCTATCAGAAACTGTGATCCTGAAGGACCCCTCATGCTTTACGTGTCTAAGATGATTCCCGCACCTGATAAGGGTAGATTCTTTGCTTTTGGACGTGTTTTCTCTGGTAAGGTTGCAACTGGTATGAAAGTTCGAATCATGGGGCCTAACTTTGTTCCTGGCCAGAAGAAAGACTTGTATACTAAAAGTGTCCAGAGGACTGTCATCTGGATGGGAAAGAGGCAAGAATCAGTTGAGGATGTACCTTGTGGTAACACAGTTGCTATGGTGGGTCTGGATCAATTTATCACCAAGAATGCTACTCTAACAAATGAGAAAGAAGTTGATGCCCATCCTATCAGAGCCATGAAATTTTCAGTATCTCCTGTTGTCCGTGTCGCTGTCCAGTGCAAGGTTGCTTCCGACCTACCCAAACTTGTTGAAGGACTCAAGCGTCTTGCCAAGTCCGATCCTATGGTTGTCTGTTCAATTGAGGAGTCTGGGGAGCACATTATTGCTGGTGCAGGAGAACTCCACCTCGAGATCTGCTTGAAGGACTTGCAAGATGATTTCATGGGTGGAGCAGAAATAGTCAAGTCTGACCCAGTCGTGTCCTTCCGTGAGACTGTTCTAGACAAATCATGCAGAACTGTGATGAGCAAGTCTCCAAATAAGCACAACCGTTTGTACATGGAAGCACGACCCCTTGAAGATGGGCTTGCTGAGGCAATCGACGACGGCAGAATTGGTCCAAGAGACGACCCCAAGGTCCGCTCAAAGATCTTATCCGAGGAATTTGGATGGGACAAGGATCTAGCCAAAAAGATCTGGTGTTTCGGGCCCGAGACCACCGGACCAAACATGGTTGTAGACATGTGTAAGGGAGTACAGTATCTTAATGAAATCAAGGACTCTGTCGTTGCTGGGTTCCAGTGGGCTTCAAAGGAAGGAGCATTAGCTGAAGAAAACATGAGGGGAATATGTTTTGAAGTATGTGATGTTGTTCTCCACGCTGATGCCATCCACAGAGGTGGTGGACAAGTCATCCCCACGGCCAGAAGAGCTATCTATGCCTCACAAATCACTGCCAAGCCCAGGCTATTGGAGCCAGTCTACCTAGTGGAGATCCAGGCGCCAGAGCAGGCTCTTGGTGGTATTTACGGGGTTCTGAATCAGAAACGTGGTCACGTCTTTGAAGAAATGCAGAGGCCGGGTACTCCACTCTACAACATTAAGGCTTATCTTCCTGTCGTTGAGTCCTTTGGGTTTTCTAGTCAGCTTCGTGCTGCAACATCAGGACAGGCTTTCCCACAGTGTGTATTTGATCATTGGGACGTCATGTCTTCTGATCCATATGAAGCTGGAAGCCAGGCTGCTGTCCTAGTTGCAGACGTCAGGAAGAGAAAGGGTTTGAAGGAACAGATGACACCACTTTCTGAATACGAGGACAAGCTATAAGCAACAACGGTAGTTATGTTTTTTTTTATTTCAGGAACAACATTCTAATATGTGTTGCTGATTTTCCAAGTTTTATTATCGACTGCATTTAGACTATTTTTCTTGTTAATTCCATGTTTGATTTCTTTAAAATCTTTTATTATATGCTTCATAGATTGGTTAAGTGTGTTAAACCTAGCTTTACCATCTTCGCCAATGACACCCCACACCTGTGTTTAAGTTTTTTAGCCATTGTTGTTCGCTACTTCTCTCGAACTGAAAGCAATGGGCTGACACTTCTCTATACCCATTGCTGTTCAGAACTTCTCTTGAACTGCAATGGAGCAAAAAAAAAACTGTAAAGTTGATTACAGAAGAGATATTGCACAGTTGGACAGTAGAGAGACTTGATAGTATAAATTTATATTTGATTACAGTTTGAGAAGTTCAGACCTACATTGTTAAAGAATTTGAATAGGTCTAAGTATGAGTTTCATCTCATTCTCCAAAGTTGAGGAAATTCGATATTATAAGAGAAACCAGGAAAGAAGGGTAAATTTGATTTCGAGCGAGAGAAGTAAAGAGTCATAAAAGCTAATTTGGTGGTAAATCTCTTCTTAACGACAAATTGATTGTTAGAAGAGAGGGATGCAAATACGGAAGAGGAATGAAGAGAAAGGAAAATTCCGAATGGGAAATGGATGAGAAACGTTTAGGAATGAAGAATAAGGAAATTTTCGAATGGGATGACTTGCATGAAAAGTGTTTTCGCTTATATTACGGAACGAATGACAAAATAGCTTTTCAAGATATAATTGAGTAAATGACTATGTTTTGTTACTGTCATCCATTTCTTATGAGTTTGATTGTATAGCCTGACCCATTAACGCTTCACGGGCATGCTGGACTTGGCCAATCCTCTTGGTTGGCCCCTCTACCATGCCTGGCCCATTAATTCTTCAAGGGCATGTTCGACTCGGCCACCACGTAATCCTTGTTCGTAACTGACTGATCAAGGTCAAAGTAGAAGTCGGCCATGCCTATAACATCAAAGGCATAACATTACTGTCACTCCAAGCTATAACTGTTTGACATATTAAACGATAAGAACTACATAAAGAAGAGGAACATAGACCACAATTTGGTCATTCATGATCTAGCTGATGGTAGAAATAAGGATTGTAGCATTCACGAGTATTGAGGACGTTAGACAAGTCCATCAAATATCGAAGATAGCGAGCAAACATCTTTGAGTCGCTCTTACCACAAAAAAGAGTAGAACCCATAAGGTGTAGAAGGTACCCTCTCGCAGCAATGGTTTTCTTCTAGTCGTCGTTGCAGACAGTGTCACCAATACAATTCTCTCTCAGACACAACATTCAGACACTCTTCGACTTGTTGAGTCCAGGCCCGTGGAAGGCCCAGTGCGGGCAGGGCGGCCGCACTGGGCCCCCCATTATTAGGGGCCCGTTTCATTTTTCTTAGAGACCTCAATCAGCTATATATACCCAGATCTGTGCAACTACACTGTTTATTCTCTTAGCTTTTTTAGGAAGTCATCTAATTATCCATGTCTGTGACCCGGGTTCAAGTCTTGTCCAACAAATCTCCTTTTATATTACCAAGTACCAACCTACCTTTTGAGACACAATGCTAACTAAATCCTCATTTCTTCTCCGTCACACTTTTTCAATCATATTCACACTTTTTCAATCATATTCTAGGAATAAATTAGGCTTTGTCATATTTAATAATTTGTAAACCAAATATTCAATATTATATTATATTAAAATGCAAACGATCTATAAGAATTGAAAATTTTGTTATGTTATTTGTAGTTATAATATATAATCTAAGGTATAATAAACATATTTTTCTTTTCGACAAAGTGATCTTGGATTCCTAGAGTTTGAAATAATTTTACCAAGTACCAACCTACCTTTTGAGACACAATGCTAACTAAATCCTCATTTCTTCTCCGTCACACTTTTTCAATCATATTCTAGGAATAAATTAGGCTTTGTCATATTTAATAATTTGTAAACCAAATATTCAATATTATATTATATTAAAATGCAAATGATCTATAAGAATTGAAAATTTTGTTATGTTATTTGTAGTTATAATATATAATCTAAGATATAATAAACATATTTTTCTTTTCCACAAAGTGATCTTGGATTCCTAGAGTTTGAAATAATTTTTTTCCCTGTAACTAATTTATTCAAAATACATTTCGGTCCATCTATGATTTTCATCTATATGTTGTTAAGTTATCTTGCATTTTTCATCAAAAAAAAAAAATTTATCTTGCATTTTAATTAATTTTTGTTTGTAGTATTTTTATTTTACAAAGGCCCAGAATCAATTTGGCACTGGGCCTCTAAAATCTCAGCCACGGCCCTGGTTGAGTCTCATTTCTTCTTTTATTGTCTCTAAGGTCATTCCTAATCCTTTCACGAGAAGCGCGGCCTCATCAAAGTTGGCACCCTTTATCATCATGGATTTACTTTTGATGGGGAGTCTGGTGATGAGATGTACCCTCCTCTAATGTGGTGGACATCTCTCCAAAAGGCAGATGAAAGGTGTTGGTGTCCTCGTGCCAGCTCTCGCTAATCGTTGTAATAAAAATCCAGTCCGAGAAATTTGTAGAACTCAAGATGCTTCCACCAGCTGAGAAACTTGACTACACTCAAGCTCAATATCACATATGTGGTTGTGCAATCTCAAAATCGGTGGTCCTGTCAAAAGAATGAAATATATAAACGTAAATAAATGACAAAAGCAACACCTATAAAACCAACATAAAAAATATATTAATCCACAATTACCTCACCGTTTCAAATACTATAAGCGATATGCTCCTCATAATTAAGGAGAAGCTTTCGGTCTATCGGACCTCCTCTTAAAGGGTCGTTAGGACCTAAGGCACCTCTCGGGCGCTTGAAGACAAACTGACTTCATTCATTGAGGAGCTGTGCCTTTGCTTCTTACGTATTTTCTGCCTCCTCTTTCTCTGGCTCCTAGTAGGAGGAACACCACTTTGCCTTTGCTAAAATTGAACAAATGCATTAAACATGGGTACTACCCACTTATTACAAAAACCATGATCAAATGTAAAAAATACTAAGGAAATCACATGGTGGGTATAATCGGTAAGGATAGATCGATATCTATCCACTAAATCGATGGCCTCGTGTCCACAACCTCAAAGGAGAAAGGAAAATCGACATGAGCCGACCGAATTGGAGCACAGTAGTTACTGATGTTCAAATCGGTGGGCAAATGTTGATGAACCTCAAAGTCAGTCGGAACTCCACCAATTTGAACATCAGTAAAGAACCCAAGCTACTATGTTCCAAATCGGTTGGCTCATGTCGAATTGCTTGTGCAGTTATGGACACGAGCCCACTGAATTTGACCTTAATAACTTGGCCTAAGTAAATGGGTTCAAATAGGTAGGATGAAGCTGATTTCGTCGAAGGAGTTCCGTGTGTTTCAACTGGTTTCAATTTAAAAAAATTGAAATTTTCATGCAATACATTGAAACCAAAAACGGCACCACAATCGACCAACATGGAAATATTCATAAATCTCTCACTTACACAAATATACAACATTTAAGATCATCTAAGCAATTCCAAAAGTCATTTTATGATTTTTCTTCTTCCAAGACAAGTCGGTAGAAAAGCTTCAACGATTCCCCTGAACTTCCCAAACAGAAGAATCAAGCGCTGTGACAATGATGTCGAAGAGAAATCTATTCCAATCCTAGAGCTTCTAAGTAGTTTTTGACGATTTTGATGAATATAAAGAGAGAAAACGAGTATTAGATGGATGATTGAGGTCAAAGTAGGAGATGTCATTTGAGTTTATAGAGAGAGATATTTGATGAAAGAGAAGGTGAACTCGATTGAAGGGGTTGAAGAAGAAAGAAGGGTTGTTCATTTTTTTCAAATTTTAGAGGGAGGTTTGGTTGAGTCAAAATTTTTGACTTGACCTTTAACCTTCCGCCATCAATTATGTAGTTGAAGCATTGTCCATTAATATGTCTATAGGTCAAACCTAGTTGAGACATTGCCCTCTATAGCTTGAATTGCCTCTACCCAAAATGGCCTGGTTGTGGGATCGTCTCTACCAAGATTGCTTTTAAGAAGAACGAGCATTTCCAACAAAACTTCTCAATTCTCAAAGGTTAATGCTACAAAATTTTAGGAAGGTAAGATTTGAGATCCAATGCAAATGAAGAAAATATGACACTTCCGCATTCAAGAACACAATGACTTTCCATCGCCAAACACGCCAAGGAATCATATCTTGTGGATTCCTTCGTCCAAATGCCATAATAATTCATTACCTAGGAGCCTCGACAAAGAAATCGGGAAAAATATTTAAGGCAAACTTGTGAATGAAATCATTTTCAAACTCAGATTTGTAACAGTGCAACAGAGAAAGGAACAGACTGAAAAGAAATTCCTGTTTTCAATATGTAGATCAAAAAACACATTAAAAGAGCCCAACTAGGCAACAACTGAACTTCTGACAAAGAAAGACATTGTCCACACTATTTGCATCTACCTCTAGTTCCAACAAATACCAAAAATGAGAACATTAAACCCTTGAAAACAATCTTTTTGTCAATCACTCAAGGAGTAGCAACTACGATACGACCAGCAACTTGGTCAAGATCCCTTCGGCCACTTGATGTAATTTGCCTCCCTCTGCAAAACAAGGAGAAAAAACACAATTACAACCTTTCAGAGCTTTAAATAAGTTAAAACTTTGATCCCTGTGTTAGCATCTAACAAGTACTACTATTCTGCTGGTTGAAGCAGCTCATACGGTTACTATTTCGGTTCTCGTCAAAATATACAAATAACATAGTAAACCATATATGGTTCCAAACTGTAAACGTATGATTAGAATGATCCACCTATCCGGCTTGTCAAAAGAAATTTTCGGAGAAACTTTCCCATCCCAGGATCAGGCTGGAATTTTTGTTTTTAACGTCTCAGTACCCCGTTCCCTGAATATCATGTCCATTTAACATATCTCGCAGACTAGATGGGTTATTTAGAGAGATACTTTTCATGCTATGTAATTTAAAAGTTCATGCCGTTAAAAAAATGAATGCCATTCATAACATCTAATCAAGCGCATAGTTATTCTGTAATAACAATAATGAAGCATGAGATTCAAGAAAATAAAGTATCTCACCCCTTGGGATCAATATCAACGATGTTCATGCTCTGCAACTGTTGGAGAATATGCCTTGCAATCGCACCACTGCTCTTGCAGAAATGAGGTGGACGACTCCCATTTCTTTTACGTCCACCGTAGATTTTCTTGAATCCACCTACTCCAATACCGTTCCTCAAGTAAATCTTCCTAGCCATGGAAGCTAAAACAAATAAAGATTATTAATAGACAAGCTTAGCGGATAAGTATGTAACCCAAATATAAATGCTACAAAATACTACAAACCCATGCATATCAATAGTAGTTAATAATAATAATAAGGATGGCGAATAATAATAATACCAGCTCTGATATAGTACCAGTCTTGATCATATGGAGCGAGCTCCTTGAAAGTTGCAGTCTTCACAATATCAGTCCAGTGAGGAAGTTCCATCTAATCACATATAAAGAATTAAAAGGCTAAAATATAGCAAAGATCAATACAATTAGGAAATTAAACTAAATCTACTTGGTAGATACACAACCCTAAAACCTAAACCCCTAAAAACTTTTTAGGCAGTAGTTTTGTGTCAAACAGATATAATTCATATGTGTATATTGAACAAAAAGCACTAAAAAAATTCAGGTTTTTTCAATAACCAAGAGTTTTGGCCTTTCATATTAGCCAAGCTTCTATATCAGATTTTGCATTTAACTAGAGAAAACAGATAAACCCTAATCCTCATTTCAGCAGCAAATAACACCCAAATTATGAAAGACTTGTTTTCATGAGGATTAACAAAATAAATGGAACTAATAATGTGAACGACAGAACCACCAAGGTTATGAAAAAACTATGAACTTAAACATGAAGAAATCTAAATCATGGCAGCAGAACTACTGGTACAAACATAAACCTAAACGTCTTAAAAACTGAATTTCATTTTTTTCATGGAATCAGGGGAAAAAATGGAGAATTACCTTTCCTGATCTCTTGAGATGAGCAGAGTAAGCTTTGACAAACTCATGAGGAGAGACATCTTTCACTGTTCGACCATTCTCCATGGTTGATACTAGGGTTTCTTCCACTGAGCAGAGTCCGATGAAAAGGTCTCTCATATTAGGGTTTCTTCATTTTATATACGGGTTTCAGAGGTAGGTCAATAGCAAGCTCTACTCGGGTTGGGTCAGCGACTCAGCGTTCAGCCCGCAACTGTTATTGGGCTTGGCTTCTTGGGTTTAACAAAGTCGTGTTGCGTCTTTACAAACTCCAATCACTGGGGGTGAGGGTGTGACCAAGGTCCTCCAACTGACAAGGAAGAATTCGGCCTTTGGTCGAACTGAACAATGTTGAAAAACTGATAAATCACTTTAGATTTGGTCCGGTTCAGGCTTTGGTTTCTAAAACAGCATAAGTTGAACGGGTCGAACTATACCCAGGGGCGAGCCCGCATGAGGGTTGTGGGGACACGTATCCTGCAGTTATCGTGCTTTTAACATCTTTGATGTATTATCGTCATTGTAATACAGTACCGTTCGCCGAAGTCAATTTCCCAAAATCCCTTCCTACCTGAAGTGGTGAAAGGCTTCAATTACCTAATTTAGGTCTTAGCATTGAGTCCAAATACACGACTCCTTTTTTTCAAAAAATAAATCTTGATGAATTTTTGTTCTAAATAACTCCCAACATTTTTAAATTTGTCAGATTTTTCAGTGACTTGAATTTTGGAATTCAAAATAGTATTTTCTATGTATTTGTTAGATTTTCACAGTAAACATGTTATTATAAAGAAAACTTTATTTTCATATTTCTTTCATTAAGATCACTTCTTCTTCATGTATCCATCATCTTTCATCTTAATCTTCCACAATATTTCTTCATCTCTCTCTCTCTTTGTTTTCTATTTTAGTACTTTTGGGGAATCTAGTTGGGGTAAAACTTTTGGATGTGAAAACAAAGTATATTTCGTGTGAAAGAAAATCGTTGTTTTCAAATGTAAAATCAAATTTTAATGTTTGTTAGGAATGTAAGAAAAGTAAGGGAGTGCTTTTAATAGATGATGTACTAATTAGATTTTATGGGGTGCCTTTAGATTTTTCTCTATTATTTCTCTTCTCCAAATCTCATCTTTTTTAATCGCATGACCCCTAAAATATCTCCTCTTACCCAAATCGAAACCTTATGATTCGGGGGAAGCAAACTCCAAAATCTCCCCCAAGTCGAGAGAGTTCATTGAAGATATCAGTTGAGGGATTTGGCATATACAAACTATTTTGTTTGTCCTTTAACCAATATTCATCATTAATGTGAAATCCATGACGACCATTCGACCTACATATACAAACCTAGTTCATCATTTAACCAATATTCATCAGCAACCCCATACACGAAACTCTTAAATATTCATCAGCAACCCCATACATGAAACTCTCATGCAATAGCCAAATCCCTCATGGCCATTTGACGTACATCCACTGACCAAATCCCTCGAGGCCCTTCCACCTTTCATCGCCTAATGTTCATCAGTAAAGTCATGATCATTCAACTTACATCCATTACTCCATATACAAAACCCTAACCGTCCATTTCTCTCTTTAAACAAAAACTGTTGTGAATTTTAGGCGAGAGGGAAAGAGAGATTTGAAGAGAATGTGTGGGAGAGAGAGACAGAGATGAGAGCGTCTTACAGTCACACAAATCTGCAAGAGAGGGAAAAAGAGAGAAACAAAAAAGAATTTACATAAATACAACCACTAGAGAAGAGAGCGCATTTTTGGAGAGTATGCCTAAAAAAAGGGTTTTCCCATCTCAGACGTGGGAAAATTATTTGGACGATTTTCACACTTCATTTTCCCGTCAGAAATTGACTTTCACACCTCAATGCCCTACCAAACAGTAGAAAATTGATCTTCATAAGAAGAGACCCTAAAGATAGACTTAGAAAGGTCTCCTTCTCTTATTAGAAACCAGTACTAAAAATCTCACTTTATTTTAATGATTTTATTTTTTAATCTAGTGTTTGAATTTTTTTTTGAAGTAGTTAAAGCCTTAAATAGTCTTTATCGCCGATTTAGGTTGATTTCGAGTGTTATGTAAGTAGGAATCGGTTCTCTCAAATCTTAAAAATTGAGTGGTCTCGGATTGGACAACCTTACACCTGAACTGGACTGTCCATGGCCTGACTTTAGCTCTTAAATTGCGACTGCCATGTATCATGTCTGGGAACCAAAGTCATGCCTCGCATTTGGTCGACTCCGAGATTATACTTACTTTTTTGGGAATTTGGGTGGAATAACCTTTGACTGGGCGGACTTTGTTGGAATGACCTTCATTTCCAAAAATTGACCAAATGACCCCATTTTGGTCATGAACTTTCATATTTGCCCCTCATTATAAAAGGATGTCTAGATAATTTAGACAACCCAATTTGCCCAAATTTGTAAACAGCTTGGAGAAAACAAGTAACCCTTTTCTTTCTCTTCCAAACGCTAGTTCCATCATCGGATTAAACAGAGGGGCAAACTGTTGTGTTGATCTTGATCGATTAGAGAGATATACCTATTTGGGAGAAGGAGAAAACGAGATATACCTATTTGTGCTGATCAGTTGAAGAAAACAATCTAGGTAAGCAACTCATTGACCTAATTTTTGTTATTGTGTCTTCTTCTTCTTGATTTATTGTGTCTTCTTCGTTTTCTCCTTAATTGTGTCTTCTTCTTCTTGATTTTTCCGCCATTTGTGATGATATGGGTATTTGTTGAGTTAGGGTTTAGGAGTGACTGTTGTTTTTTTTTGTTGAACAATTTACTGTTATTTGTTAGAGTGCATATATGAGTCGAAGTTTATTAGATCATGAACACCCATATGGGTAATTAAAAGTTGTTGTCATAATAGTCATTATTGTAGTAACTTTTTTGAAGAAATTAGTGTTTTTCCATTTTTCATCCTCAACCAAATTATTTCTTTGGGTTTTGATGTGAACAAATGACTTGTTAAGGGTTTGTTGAGCTCCTTAATTCTTATTCTAGGTGATCACATAACCAGATCAAAATTGAACTTGGTGACGTTTTCTCGCCACCATTTTCCTTAGTCATTTATACTAGATCAACTATGAATAGACAATCTATCAGTAACATATAGAATTGACTCTTGATATATATGTTTGCAATAGAAGCCCAAGGATATGGAATTGTTGATCTTTATAGGTTAAAATATGAGTTTACCTCCTGTACCCATGTAAAAGTTCACTTGTTAGAATTTATTTGCTTTACTTGTTTGTGTTTCTCTAATATGCAATATGTGTTTCTCTATTTCTTTTCGATTTATTTTGCGCCAATACATTCACCCTTTGATTACAGAATCTGATCCTACCCGAGTGTCGAAACATATGTCAATTGAACTAGCCTACTTTGACTTATCGCTTTAGTACACTACATTTTCCTTGAGAACAAACCATTGATGTAAAAACAATCCATGTAGTTAGAAGTTGTTTATCTTTGACGTTATGAAGTTTTGTTAGCAATATGTTTCATACCAAGTGTCATTTTCATTCTAGAATTTTACGTTTTTACCAATCTATTGTTTCTTAAAACAAGTACTAACATTTGACCTAAGAACATCATAAATCATGTTCACCATGTGTTTGTTAATAATCCTCAATGAATCAAATTATTGTTCATGTTTTATGAAGTTTGATCTTACTTCATTTTTATTATTACATCTTATATATTGCTTGATTGCCATTTTACATGTTGAATTCATCTTATGTGTTTTCAATTTACATGTTAAATTCATCTTATGTTTGTATGTATTTTAGAAGTTGGTAGTAATTTTAGTACGTACACATAATGAATTTATCTTTGTTTTGTAGGGTAATTTGTAATGGAATCCGTGAGCATTTGGTTATTTCATGGTGGTAGATTAGAAAATGTGAATAACGAAATAAAGTATATTGGTGGTAAACAAGCCGGAATAGTTCTATCAGGCAGGACTACACTTAGAGAACTTCGTGAAATTGTTAATGAAATAGTATGTGAAGATAGCACAACAAGTTAGCCAAAATTGAGTTTTATGGTTCCGGGGACGATTCAGAGTACTTCACCTATGGAAATTCAGGTTGAGCGTGACTTCACATTTTTCTGGACACTTGTGAAAGGTAATTTCCCTAAGTGTATTCCATTGTATGTTATTGTGGAACGTGGTTCACACTCTACACATCTAGAAAATGAATACCTAATCCCAAAGGAAGTTCCTCAAAGAGAAAAAGTTTGCTCGATAGATTTGACCATTCCCTTCACTAGTTATCCGACCACGTCACCAAACAGAACAATTACAGAAGAACCCATTATCCGAAAAAGTGATGAGGTAGGTGGAGGAGAAGAACCCGGAGATTTTAGACATGACCATTATTATGTCGATGAAGAAGATTATGTGGTAGATTTGAGTTCTCCCGGTGTAAAGGAAGAACTCGCAGAAGAGTTAAAACCAGACTTTTGTTCTGCAGAGCAAGAAGATTATTTGTTTGATTTGAGTTATTCTGAGATTTGGGAATACTCTGATGAAGTTAATTTGGATGTAGTGGATGGATCATCTGATGATGTTGAAGTACTTAGTGAAAATCCATTTGGTAGAGGTGGTTGCGAGCAGGAAAAAGTTAAAGGTAAGGAGCCATTAGAAGACTTTGTTGCGGAAGATGTTGATGTGCCTATAATTGTTCCTCCTTTACATGATCTACCACCACTTCCGAGTAGTTTTGAATCTATGTGTAACATATGTGAAGATAAAGACGAAGGGTCAGGTTCAGGAAAGAAAGACTTGGGTGTGAAAGTGTATGAGGTGTTTAAATGGAAGAGTGAATTAAAAGATAAGATGAGTTTATGGGCTCTTAGTAAAAAATTCGAGTTTCGAGTAAAGAAATCAACAAAGAGTTTATGGTCAATAGCTTGTGCTGTTGAAGGTTGCAAATGGAGTTTACGAGCAATTAAAATGGTGAATCTAATTTCTTTAGGGTGTCTAAGTGTGACGACACTCATACTTGCAACAAGATTGGCAACCTCCACCGTGTGCATAGACAAGCAACTTCTCGAGTTATTGGAGAGTTAATAGGAGACAAGTTTGTAGGAGAGTTAATAAGACACAAACCAAAAGACATCGTGGCGGACATACAAAACGATAATGGCATTACTATTAGTTACAATGTTGCTTGGCGGTCAAAAGAACGTGTGATTGATTTAGTAAGGGGGTCTCCTGATGAAACGTATGCTGTATTGAGCAACTACTCAAATGAGTTGTGTTGAAGTAATCCAGGTACCATATGTCACATTGAGAAAGGTAACAAATCACTTCAAATTTTATTTTATGGCACTTGGTTGTTGCATACGTGGGTTTAAGGAATGCATTCAACCAGTTATTGTGATTGATGGGACCTTTCTAAAAGCTAAGTATCTTGGTACTCTATTTGTTGCTGCTGGTCTTGATGGCAACAATAACATATACCCAATTGCATTTGGCATTGGTGATTCGGAAAATGATGAGTCTTAGCCTTGGTTTCTATCTCATATACGTTATTGGCAATGTTAACGACTTAGTCATTGTTTCAGATCAACATAAGAGTATTTTGAAAGGAGTTCGAACTGTATTTCCTGGTGCAATGCACGGTACATGCGTTTACCACCTTAGTAATAATTTGAAGGCAAAGTTTAAAAAAGATGATTTCCTTTCGTTATTTTTTAGAGCAAACAAGAGCTATAAACTTTCAGAGTTTGAACGGTTATTCTTTGAGTTGGATCTTACTTTTCCAAACGTTGGTCGTTATTTGCGTGATGTTGGAGTTGAGAGATGGGCTCGTGCTTATGGGAGTAAGAGGTGGTATGATATCATGACATCAAACATAGCTAAAAGTTTTAATGGTTTGATGCGTGAAGCAAGGGAACTTCCTATCACACATGTCATTGAATACATTAGAGCAACCATACAACAATGGTTTTATGAACGTCGGCAACAATCTAGTACGAGGGAAACAATTCTCACCCAATGGGCAGCAAACAAGATAACTTCACGGATGGAACAGGCAGCTCCACATTTCGTTATACCAATTAGTTCAACTGAGTTTCAGGTAAACTATGATCGTACAAGTGAAACAGTTGACATACTGAATAAAACTTACAGTTGTCGGGTGTTTGATCTAGAGCAACTACCACGTATACATACTATCGCGGTTATTAAATATAAGGACTTACACGTTTACAGTTATTGCAACAAATATTACTATCTTGAAACAGTGTGCAAAGCTTATGTCGAATCTGTGTACCCCGTCACATCTCAATCGGGTTGGTCATGTCCAGACCTTCGTGATGATTCATTTATTAGACCTCCAACTACCAGACGTCGAGGAAGTTGATGACATCGACTGCATGCCTTCCTTTGCCTTGGTAGAGACTCCCCACGCGATTCTCTTCTTGCTATCTTTGGTCTACTATCGCGGTTATTAAATATAAGGACTTACACGTTTACAGTTATTGCAACAAATATTACTATCTTGAAACAGTGCACGAAGCTTATGCCGAATATGTGTACCCCGTCACATCTCAATCGGGTTGGTCATGTCCAGACCTTCGTGATGATTCATTTATTAGACCTCCAACTACCAGACGTCGAGGAAGTAGACCAAAGATAGCAAGAAGAAAATCGCGTGGCGAGTCTCTACCAAGGCAAAGGAAGGCATGCAGTCGATGTCATCAATTGGGATATAATCGAAAGACTTCCCGTTCGAATGAAGCACATCTTTATGTCAGACCCTTCCTCTTTGATGTAAGTGTAAAAACAAAATATCTTTGCCTATTAAGTTTTTTACTACCTTAGTTGTTTATTTGTAGGTGTATAACACTAGTTATTTAAACTTAAATATGCAGGTTCAACACTTAAAGGAACTTTGGTCAAATATTTTAGAGTGATTGTAGTACAATTATGATGTATGCCACGATTTCTCGATACATGATGAATGAATTTGTATTTTTGATTTGTAATTATATTGTATACTTCGACTAATTAATATGTCGGTTATATCGCTCAATGACCAATCAACTAATGGAATACCAGATGTTAGACAATCGAGTATCTTAAATAAATAAAATCCGCAGTCATCCCTGTCGAACAAATATGAGAATACTGATTAGTAATAATAAAGTTAAGTGGTCTAATATGAATATCATAATATTAACTTTTGAGATAAACATTACGAGTTTTTTTGTTGCGGGACAAAATCAGCGTGTTCGAGTACCCATGAATTCTTCTTCACGACTGTCTTTCCTTCTTTGTTGTCCTCTAACTTTTCCATTAAATATGGCAACATAGACTTTAAATAAGTCATACCCCTGCTTTGCCATCTTCCATCTCCACGCTTTGAGTCGTAGATAACGATCTTTCTTGTTAAAAGGTGCACAACACCTAAGACCCAATGACCACCTTTATAATTGACCGGGAAATATATTTTGTTCACCGACTTCCATGATATACTTGGTACTGGAAGATCTCCCTTCAAATATTTCATGCATCTATCTTCTTCGCCCGACAATGAGTTTTCTCGAGAATGTGGTTTGTTGTAAAAAGTATCAAGTAGTTGCTTCGACAAAAACAAAAGGAAATACAATGTTAGTCATGAATACTAGATGATCTTTATAATCAAACTACTAAGGCTCGCAATGAAGATAACCAAAACAGGAAAGAAGCACACAAACGACTAAATAGTGTGAATAAACGAATTTGTATACATGCTGCCCAGCCAGTAAGTAATTCACATCAAGATATTGCAATCATATATTTTAACACCAGTACTTAACCCGTAACCACACTGAAATCTAAGATTCAAGGTATTAACAATTCCTAATCAGACTTGATAAGAACCATGTAAGTATATTATTACTAGTCGCGGAACCAACCTAACATAAGATTGTGAGGTCAACAAATACTGAATGCCAGTACAACATTGCCGAAACATTAATTTTAAATCACAAAGTTTGATATAAAGGGTTATACAAGACGACACAGAACATACAAACGCTTCATAATTTATAATCATGAAAGACTTACTGAAAAGAAACAGTCAGTCGTTGTCCAATCCTTTCCGAATCTTGAAGGGTCACAGTTTCTTCGGGCACGATAGTAGTGTAACCCAACATCGATTTGCTGCAACATACGAATGATAGCGATAATCAAGTCGTTCACTCTTTCATTAAAATTTGACTACAATTTGTATAAATACAATGATTATCTAATAACTCCAATAGTCTTATACCTCGCATGTCAACCATTGGTTCTGCATCCATAACTGTTTAAACCATTTTCCTTCTACAGTTGCGATGCCAACATTTATACGTTGGGTTGTTCTGTTAAAGGTACTAATCAATCAAATATATAACTATTATAATTATGAAGTGAAAATTCAGATTATAACAAACTATAAAATATGTACTTACTGGTGCTTCTTACATGCATTCACCCACGCCATAAATCTAAGAGTATCGTTCACTTCAAATGTTTCTCGAACGTTACCTTTTTTTCTTTTCATCCCCAAGTAAGGTGATGTTTTGGTTTGAATGTTATATCTGGGTGGTCGTAGGGTTACAGACAGATATTTTTTTAATATATCGTCAACCTCCTTCATTCGAGCGTCGTTGACAGCATGCATTTACATCACTTTCATGTACCTTATACACCTTAGTAAACACGCTATATATCATGTCTAATGACCCTTCGGTCGCATCCCAAAATATAAATAAATTAGGCAGAGGAATAAAAAAGAAACAAAACGAACCGATTATGATAGTCTCAAAACATAAATTTTAAGCCTCATATAAATTTTATTACCTCCATCAAATCTTCTTGCAATTGGGGGTTGGATTCACCTTTTCTCATCTCAGACAAAGGAAAATTCTTCACTCCATCACCATCATCTCCCACCACATCTATCACATCTTGCAAAAATATTTTAACTAAACACCTTCTCTGTTGGAACGATTAAAAATACTAATACAAGATATAAATTACCTTTGTAAAACAGTCATTTTCCATTTCATCAAGAATCTCATCTACATCTTTATCGCCTACAGTCTCCTGCAATAGACCGATATACAAACTCCTCAATATAATGTAATAGTTATGCAACTGCACTACCAAATAACGTTACCTTCGGAGACAAAAGGTCTTGGATCTCTGAGGGTGTCTCATCTGCATTGGTGTCTTCTACCTCATCCTGCGGTAAATAATTTTATTGTATAAATACCTTGTATGATGTAATCTAAATGTAGTTGAAACAAAAAAGGAAACTACTACTAAGTAAGTACTTTTCTCTCCATCTCGGGCATAAGCTCGTGTGAACTCTCTTCAATATCTTTTTCAGATCGCTCTAATCCACCACAAACACATAATTTCTTTGATTCCCACTTTTTTATTATCTCAACAGGTCGACGAAGATCTTCTCTAAGGTCAAAAATATCTTTCTTAAGTTGTTCAGTTTCGCTTCGTGGTATCTCTACCTCTGAAGTATGTTCTCTATCTTCTCTATTATAAGGTGTCACTTCCACCTAAAACCATTGCAAGAAGAACTTGTTAGTAGAAGTAATTATAGGGTTATAAAAAATATGTGAATGATTAGAGCATTTGAGACAAACATCTTACATTTGGATCAGGGCCGTGCTTGAATTTAGGCCCCTTGACTTCAATGCCGATCATACATAAAAAAACATAATTTATCAGTAGATCGATGAAAGCCATGAAATCTAAATGCATTTCAAAAAAAAAAATGTCATGGGAAAAATTCTCCGTTTTAAATTTTCATTTTTATAAAATATCTAGTTTAAGAATCTACAATCACTTATGAACAAAAAAAATTTTATTTGTATCATGATTTTACATGTCTATTTACATATTATGAAATTATGTGTTAAGTTTGTTAGATTTCTATTTCTTAAATGACTTAACGAAAAGGAAAAAGAATTATTGAGAAAAGTGTAATTGAGCATAAATGAAGAGTTATTTAAGTAGTATACCCTCATCATGACACAAAAAAAAGGGATGGTCTGTGGGTCGAACCCACGTCAATTGATTGGAATGAAACGCACCTTACCAACTCAGCTGGGTAAATATTTAAAACAGTTTTACACATCTTCTAAGATCTACGAAATATATATATTAAAATTTAATTCGGAGTGGGCCCTTAGTGGTGAGAGGCCCAGTGCGAGCGCCCTGCTCGCACCCCCCACCACACGATCCTGATTTGGATCTACAAATTTTCCCCTTAATGATTCAAAAGTGACAGCTTTGCATTCGGAATTCTACTTTACGATGGGAGGATCACCATTAACTCCTGCTTTTCTGTTTGCACATTCAACTGCAACTGTCGGAAGACATTAATTCGTATGCCCAAACCTGCAATCGATTACAACAAAGACAGTTTCGCAAAGTTATTCTAAATTTAAATTTTAAAAGAGATAATAGTTTAACTCATTGTGCAAATCTAATAAAAATTATAAAATAAAATCAAATAACATTACCTGAAATCCAAATGGGCAACCACTCAAATAATAGGTGATTCCACTTTCCTTCTTCCCTTTCTTTGGTTCCATTGCACGAGGCAATGCCTTCTTTAGGCAAGATAAAGTGCGGTGGAACACCTTAGGAACCC
The DNA here is from genome assembly GCF_041429995.1 of Eschscholzia californica. Lineage (NCBI taxonomy): Eukaryota > Viridiplantae > Streptophyta > Magnoliopsida > Ranunculales > Papaveraceae > Eschscholzia > Eschscholzia californica. The sequence goes on from NW_028238198.1 coordinate 32,782,344, forward strand.
ATGAAAATTTGTTGAATTTATCCATATTCTGCACCAATTTTATATGTTCTGTATCTACACTCGTGCTACAAGCATCTTTACCTAACAAAAAATATTCTAAGCACAACAATAGACAAAGCTTAACCTTATCTACATCATCTTCACAGTTCTCAATAGATCTCTTTAAGACTTCCTTGTTGATGCTTGAGTCTTCTGAAAAGTATTTATCTCTCAATGATACATCGTCAAGATCTTCCTCCATGTCTTTTACAAACGTGTCTTCTTCATCTACTTCCATATATTTCAACCTCACAATCTCAGAGAAGTCAACAATTGAAAACTTTAATTCCTTCTTACCAACAAAAACTTCATCGAACCATCATTCATATTCGATGATTTAGTTTCACGCAGCAACATGTTATGCACAAGTACATAAAAAAAAACTTAAGGTCATTTACCTCTAGAAGATGTCCAAAACAACTTTCTTTGAACATTTACTTTTATCTATCATTTTTCAAGTTATCCTTAACAAAAATCATATCCTCAATCCTTGAAATGCATGTTACTTTCGCACGACATGCTTCTTTTGTCTTTAATGGTAGGTTACGTGTCATCCTGCATAACAAATAAGAAATCATGGCGTGAACCTTCAATTTTAGTACTAAATATAACTTACCCAAAACTAAATTTAAACAAACACTATTTTACAATCAGATATTGATGTGCATTCCAACACAACAGATTCCTATAAAGAAACATGTCTAAGTGAAAAATATAATTCAAGAAGCATATATAACACAAATTCATAATTCAGCAATCTCAATGGGAGTTATAACACAGGTTCATAATTCAACACAACAGATTCCTATAAACAAACACTAGTTGCGTTCATTTGCTGAAAAGATAATAAGTAGCAGTAGAACCTTGTCTATGTCATAGATTTTTGTTGTTTGCCTTTCTCAGAATCCAGTTTCCGTAACGTCGATGAACTCACTTTTTCGCCTATTGATTCTTCAAAGAGAAGATCCACGACTACTACTTGCATTATGAGATCCTTTAGGTTTGAATATTACCGCTCCCAGAGCTTTAAAATCAAGTGATAACCAAAATACATTTAAATAAGTGAAAGAATTAAGACCTGCAATTGGGATAGGCCTTTCTCGGCTCTTTTCTTGTTAACTGATAACCCACCCGGCTAGGTCTCCTTACTACAACGAAGCAAATCCCTCAGACATATCACGACCAATGTGAACTGATAACCCAACACCCGATTAGTTGATAAGAAAAACCAGAAGCTAAACTAACCCAACCTTTATATATTCATAGGAGTTAGTTAAGATAATACGATAACAACGATATATAATGAATGTTAATAATGACCTCATATATAGTTTCTGAAAGTCTAAGGAAGTAGATCACAAATAAATGAATACAACAAACTCAATAAAGAAGAAAAATCAAGTACGCATGAATGAATAAGACAATTTAATCAAAATTAACATATTATAGAGAGCAAGAATCACCCCCTTAACAGCTCGTCTAGCGTTTATGAAAGGGATATTCAATGATCAGATGGTAATATGAAATATCATTTCAAAGTCATCTCGAAACTTTATGTCATATGTTTCCTTTTGCTAATTTCAACACCTATTTTTGGTAGAATCAGACATGTACAGAGTTACATGAATATATTTAACAACTTCAATGATCTCAACTAAATTGTATCTAGCTCTACCAAAATCTAGATCCAAACAAAATTGTATGTTTGATTTTTCAAGTCTTATTTGATTATAGAGGGTAACAACAAGCTTTTTCTGCATAGTAACAAAGAAGAAAATAAATCTTGTAACCTAATGTTTACTGTTTTATCTTCTAACTAATTCAACCATCCAAATAATCAAAACTTCTTGTTTGGTACTACTACTAATTAGGATAAGACCTCAAAAACAAAATAATAACAAGACTTTGAAATGATAAAATATAGTAACATATTTCCCTCTAGCTATTATCTTCACTCTGGCATTTCGACAAACAGGGTATGTGCTATATTTATCATGTGGGTATTATTAACTTCAAGAATGCCACTAATATACTACTAATAAAATCATGGCTTCTCATGAAATGAGGTCATCTCTCAAAGCAGTAAGAACCCTAGTTAGCCTCCATTAAAACCCTAATTAGAAGCCTCCATTAAAACCCTATTAGAGCTTGCTTCATAGGAAATTTGGGGATTTAGGATTTTAATTTGGAGGTTAGGGTTCCCAATTTTTAAGACAGATCCGAGAATAACAAACAAAGAGAGAGAGATCGACTCAACCAAACCGAGAAAGACATGAATTAAAGGTCTTTATAACTGAACCTAGAAAAAACATCGAGAGAGAGAGAGAGATAAGGATACCTGCATCAGAGATATGAGTGTGCGTGAGAGATCAATTGAGAGTATGCATGAGAGATCGGCCGAGAGTGTGCGTGAGAGAGAGTGATCGATTCAAAGAGGTGCGCGAGAATGAGAAAGATGAGAGAGCTAGGTTTTCGTTCTAGAGAGAGAGAGAGAGAGAGAGAGTTTAATCTGATATCCTTGTTATGTTTGGTTGTCTAAGTTATGTAGACATCCTTTTATAATGAGGGGCAAATATGGAAGTTGATGGCCAAAATAGGGTCATTTGACCAATACTTGAAAATGAAGGTCATTCCAGCAAAGTCCACTCAGTCAAAGGTTATTCCACCCAAATTCCCTACTTTTTTCCTCGAACTCTTGAGTCTGAGATAAGCACGTCTCTAGATATTTTCAATCATTATTGATTTGACTTGAGTCGATCTCTCTTGAGCTGTGCCCAAAGTAACTTTTGGGTGCGCCCATAGACACATCCCACACTGGAACTTTAGTTGCCCTATCCACTCTTCAGAGTGCCTCATCAAATATCCAGAAATGAACAAGTGTTCCCTTACGTACGATTCTGCAGCGGGACCCACAGCGTGGAATTTGATCTGCATGAACCAAAACGAAGAGCTGTGATTGGCTCTCTTCTCATGAAACTTGAAATTCATCTTCGTTTTGGTTTGAAATCAGATTTTTAGGGTTTCATTTTTTAATCTCTCATAGATATCAAAAAGGTGTGGTCTTAATATCTTACTGTTAAACATGGCTTCCTTCACTGTTCCATGCCCTAAATCATCCTCCATTCTAGCTGTGGGTGGATCTCGGCCTCAAGATCAGCCGCCGCAACTGCAGCAGCAGTCAAGTGTTTCTTTCCTTTCAACTTCTTCCAAATCAAGACCTACTTCTTTTAGATTTCAGGTACCTTGAAGACTCTCTCTCTCTCTCTAGATTTTGATTAATTTCCTATTAATCGTTTGCTTCTGCCACTATAATCTATGGTTCTAATGAGTACTAGGGTTTCATAATTGTAAAGCCTAAATAATGAGCAACTGGGTTTATATTCCTCTATTTGCTTCAACTTATCTGCGAGAATCAACTTCCCTTTCTTGAAACCCTTTTCGTCTGCCTATAATAAACCTTTTCGTCTATAATCCTATATTCTCCAAAGATGTAAAGATTGATATTTTACATCTTTTTCAGGGACCTAGTTGGAGCCAGTCCACCATTTGGAAGGTTCAAGCCCAACATAATGGCGTAAGTTGCATAAACCCGTTCGAAGGTTTTAGTTGTCTTGTCCAGTTTCTGAGTTTTGGTATCTTCGCCTTTTCTTTGACATGGTCTCTACTTAAAGGTTGCTGCTGGAAAATCTTCAAATTTTATTCCAGTATCCCAAACCAGTCCTGATACCCCATCATCTGGGAAAGACAACGAGCCAGCCGAACCAGATATCAAAAGTGTAGTTTCAGATGCCTCGACCATTTCGGCATTCATGACTCAAGTTTCGGAACTCGTAAAGTAAGTGACAAATGGTTGTGTTTCTTCTTCAATATGCAATTCAGGATTAAAATTGTCGAAATCTGAATAAGAGAAACACTAAATTATAAAACAGGCTTGTGGATTCAAGAGATATAATGGAGTTACAGCTAAAGCAAATGGATTGTGAGCTCATAATAAGGAAAAAAGAGGCTTTACCTCAGCCGCCAGCTTCAGCTCCTATTGTTATGACGCAACATTCTTCTCCTCCTCAATCGATGCCTTCACAGTTCTCTGCTCCAGTCTCTGCCCCATCTTCTCCCTCATCTAAAGCTCCTCCTTTACCGGCTCTTGCAAAATCGAACAAATCTTCACACCCTCCACTGAAATCTCCGATGGCTGGAACCTTTTACCGATCTCCTGGTCCTGGGGAACCACCATTTGTGAAGGTATGTCTCAGGAATTGATATATAAGTGCTCATGTAAGTATAAAGTAGTTCATTTCCGTTGGTTTAGTTCTATGTGTTCGTCGGAATTTATGGCATATGTTTGTTCTTTAGGTGGGAGACAAGGTTAAGAAGGGTCAGGTGATTTGCATAATTGAGGCTATGAAATTGATGAATGATATTGAAGTAAGTCTATTTTATGTCTTTGAGTTATGATTAAAATTTCAGGAGGTAGAAAGGTTATATTACAATAATAAATTATATTCCAAGGGTCGACTAGCTTCATATCGAAATTCGAAATGTCAAAACCTTGATTTTGCATTTCTCCCAAAAGAAAAAGGACCTGATTCTAGCATAAATTTTGTCAAGACGAACTTCACATCGCAAGTCATTGGTATTTTCGACTTAGCCAAGTTGAATATCCATTACTTGATTTGAAAACTATAAACTACCCATAGTTGGCAGACAAAATCGTAGGCCTTCACTATTATTCTCTAGTTCAGAAGATCAACTTTTCTTCTTCTTGTGCATCTGTTCTTATTTCAGGCGGATCAGTCAGGAACTATAGTTGAGGTACTAGCGGAGGATGGAAAACCAGTTAGCTTAGACACGGTATTCTCCTTTTCCTCTCTATCCAATTTTCCCTTTTTATTCCTTCAAGTATAAAAACTAATTATTCACTTCATCTGATTTTATCTTTCATTTCTTCTCCTTGCAGCCTTTGGTTGTCATTGAACCATGAACCTGTGTATTTTTAGGCTGAAGCAGCCTAATTATATTCTCAAGTCTAGGCTAAGTAGGGTTGGCAGTTTTCAGTCTTGAAATTTTTGCTTCCAATTTTTGGGTTACCATTATTGTTTTTTTTTTTTTTTGAATATGCATATTCTTAAGTAAATATTTAAAATTTGCAGGTTTACCAAGTTTTCGTTTTTTTTTCTCACCATGAGCATGCCCTGGAATGAATATTTTATGACAAGTCGAATTAGATATTGGTTGCAGGTCTTAACGGTGTAAGATACCTTCAGCTCTCCTTAGCTCAGAGTCTACTTGTAAGATCCGAAACAATGAAGAGAGAGGGTAACCCCTTCTATCTCTCTGTTCACAGCAAAGAGAGGGGAACCCATCGTCTCTTTACAGTAATGAAGAGCGGAAGAGCGGTTCCCTACTCTTTCTTTGTCAGACCTAAAGAACATTATGTAATTTGGTTTCTTGCCTGGTAAATGAAGGAATTTGTGTGCTCATTTCGATAGCCAAAATGTATAGGATCTTGCCTTATAAAGCATTATGTTTCCATGGCTGATACGTTCTGTCAAACTGGAACCTTTTTTTTTTGCATATATGCCAAGCTGGAACTTGGAGAAAGCTAAAGTTTTGATTGATCAGATAGATGCCTTATAAACCTGCGCGCGCAGACGCCTTTGGTTGGTTCGAAGAAGTAATAACCATGGACAGTTAGGAATTCAGAAATCTAGGGAATCAAAACACCACAATATGGATAGCGAATAAAAGGCAAGTTTCGTGTTGATGTCAATTTTCTATTTAGAATTTGGCAAATGGGATTATGTAGGTTAGAAAGGAGAACAAAAGATTCAGAGTGAAAGGGGAAACAGTGCATGAGTTCAAAATGCTCGCGACTGTTGAGCTAGCTTTTTGAGTGAAAAAGTCCAAGACCAACTGACGTTAGAAGAAAAACCAGAATGTTATGTTTGTTTTACCTTTTTAACTACAGCTTATGGGTCTTCTTATTCATCTTATGGTACGGATAGTCTCTCTCCACACACACAGCAGGATAATGCCTGAGCTGCTACCTACACCTTGGATTTCGGCAAAAGATGAAGCAACACCAACGACGACAAAGAAAGGTGTCTGCCTACATATTTATAAAGATAATGTACAAAGATCTACATACATATACTGACCTCCCAAAATTTTTTGACTATAGGCAGCCTCGACAAGAAATGATTGGGTAAACCTGTCTGATCACATAACAGAGAATACCCGACCAGAAAAACCTGACTCTTCCTGTCTTGCATTTCCCTCTTTTCATCACCTTCCTCAACCTTCCTCCAGCATGTCCAATATATAGTGAACATTGTTTGATGGGTCTAACTTGCCAAGCATACAAGTTGAGTAAGAGGAGATAAGATTCCGAACAGCTTCAGTCCCAAGCAGGCAGAGTAGCAAGACTTGCTGGCAGAGTTACACATGGTTCCGGTCTGACGAGAAAGGATCTCGATAGAGAAACCGATCGAAAACCCTCAATAAAGGAAATGGGTAGGATGGGATCGATTAGCTAATGATCAAAGTGGAAAACATTGTACTCCTTGAGGAACTTTTCTAGGCATCGGACAAGCTATAACATATCTTATTTTCTGTGTACTTGATGAAGAAGCAGCATTTGTATTGCCACCACCATGGAACTTAGCAAACCGGTTGATTACAGAAAATCTCTCTTGGTCCCGGCTTTCCACTCTAATATCCAAGATTGATGGTTTTTTCTCCAATCTGCATCAGCACCATCACAAGATTGCCACGAAGGGTGCGGTTAAGAAAAGAATATGGACTTCAGGAGAAATTAAATAAATATCTAGATTGAGAAATCACAAAAATTATTATGTTCAAATTCGTTGTGGTTAACGGATTCCTATTTCGAAATATGTGATAATAAACCTTAGACCATTGTTGTAGGGCGAAGTTGAACAGTGGAAATATAGGTGCAAAGCATAGTGACAGTGTGAGAGACATCATACTATTGACTAAACTCTTACCTCAATAAATCACTTTCCAGCTTCTTTGCTCTAGAAATGAAGTTTTCCACAACTTCCGAGATAAACAGATTGCTTGGTCTCTTAGAATTTTCAAACCTTGTTGATCTCCTAGATAGATAAGAAAAAGGATATAAGCTTAGCAAAACCCATGTAACTGCATCAATTGTTAGCATAGATGTATTTGAGGCATCCATTCATGACGTTACAACTTCAAGGACTGTTTACATGCAGACATGCTTAAATATGACATATTATAGGAAATTGCTTAATCAGTATTCTGGACAATTCTACCTGTTTTCTTTCTTAGGAGTCACATGCGATTCATTTACTGAGTAAGAGACCAGGCTGCATGCATCTCCTAATGCTAATTTTGCGACAACGAATGTTGCACTTTCATAAACTGAGGCGGCATCTGAAGAAAGGATAGCTGCTGATGGGGGGCAAAGAAGTTGTTGCATGAGCCGTGTCGTCAAAATAAGCCTTCTTCGTGATCGAAGCAGCAGTTGTCCATCTTCGCTCATCTCAGTTTCATGTTCTAACTGCAAGGGAAAAAACAGTTACTGAAACGGAAAGGACAGAAAAAAAAAAGAAAAAAAAAGAAAAGAAAAGGAAGAGAAGATGAATTTATATAGTTTTCAAAAAAAAAGTTATATAGTCATCCAGAAAAGATCACCTTTTCAATGAGCCGATTTGCAGCTTGCACCCAATCTTGCTCCGCCAAACTAAAATAAAAGATAACCATAACATGAAAAATGAAATCAATGCCCCAGAACCGAATGCATATAGTAAATGAGAACATAAAAATGTGAATACAAGTATAGCAGATGGTGTAACTATTAAATTACCTGATACTTTGGAGCCGCTGGGAACCATGGGCTACTTGTTTATGCCATGGTAGAATCTCCAGGGTTGCACTTTTCCGCTTCTTTGATTCCACAACAGTCAAACTAACATTACTGATTTGCTTAGTTGAAATATCTCCATGTAAACTCTTTGAAGCCTTTCCAATGAATTGTTCTGTATCGGTTCTTGTTGTCTCTGGAGTATCATAGATTTTCGGCTGACCATTCACCGTTCTATGTTGCTCAATGACGGAGGACGCCATCTGGTGATGTTTGGACCACCCAGATGTTGAACTAGGAAGACCAGAATGGATCTGATAACTCTGCTGGCTGAATATTGCCCTGTTCTGAGGAGGTATATCTCCAATAGGAGGTTCAAACGATGACATTGTATTTGGAACTTCACCAGATGGAAATAATATGTGACGTTCTGCTGTATTCATTTCATTATCTGCAGTTTCTCTGGCAGCTGCATTATATTCATCAAATAACTGCTTCCCTGCTGTAGCAACTTCTCCCTGCACATCCAAATCACAATTTGCGCCCTTGAACCTCTTAAAATCATTCTGAGTTGGATCAGTCTCAACACACTTCACTGCCTGATCTTGGCGCAGCTGGGAGTAATTTTGCTGCAAACCCTGTGATGGGTTTAAAGAACAACCAAATGCTTCAATTTGTTTGTTGTTGTTGACAGAAGTTAGAAGGGAACCATGATTTGTTTCGGAGACAAGTTCTGTGTCCTTACCACATCTTCCCTTGGTGTCTTCCTGTTCAAGAGCACAAACTCCTACAGCTGCAGTCCCATGGGATGCATCTGATGTCTGAGGAGCGAGGTCAACGTGCTCAGATGATTTATGTTGGCAAGAATTTTTTTCCTCAAGTGGATCGTCCTCAAAGGAGTGCTGTGAATTGACCGAACATGTACCATAATCAGATGGACCATTACTTCCTTTCTTAACATCTTGACCATCCGACATCTCTGTGGCCGACAAGATAGTTGGAGGATCATTATTTGGTATTTTGTATTGAAAGAGAACCTTCTCAGGTTGACCACTGGCTAGTTCGTGCTGATAGGGTAAACTATTCGATACACTACGCTGTGCTGAAAAGGCACGTTGCTGGGTCATGCCTGGCATTTCAGTAGGCTGAGATGCTGTCACAGCATCCATGACTGCACATTCTAGACCAGCAACCCTTGCATTCAACAAGTTGGTTTTAGTTGGTTGGGAAGGGTCTGCAGGAGGTTCATAACTGAAGGGTGGAATAGTGGTTGCACCTGGCAATGATGCTGCCGCAAATTGACCAGAAAGCGGTCCATTATGGAGATCATTTTGCTGCTTAAAACGTGTAGGATTTCTATCAAAAGAATGATTGGTCAAATCAAGTCCACTTTCACTTGACATTTGCTTATGTTGCAGGACATTTCTTGGATAAAATGCACCAGATACATATGCTTCTGAAAACTTTTCGTGCATATTCAAGCTTCCATTTCTCAGTTGCCCTGAAAAATCTAATTCATCGTCCTGGTTTCCTCCTTGAGACATTCCACGAGAAGGACGTGACGTTTGCAAGGAAGATGACCACATCCCACTCCTCTCTCCAACTTCAGTCTCAACTTGTCTTGGATTGAGACCATTCGCCATTTGTGAGGAATTCAGAGAAGTGAAAGCCTTATTTGGAACAGGGAACCCCTGGGACGGAGGACCTAACCGTAAACCAAAACCTTGGGCAGAAGTAAGTTGATACCCCTGAAATTGAGGACTAGGTGCATTGGGAGTTTCTGAGTCCCGCAAACCAGTTGAACTGCGGAAGGAATTTGCTATATGATTGTCACTAATGTTCCATCTACCAACATCATTATCTTTTTCTGTATGTGTTCCCCCACTTTCCTGATCACATCGCTGAGAAAGATGGATGGTGCTTAAATTATCAGGGATATTCTTTGCTGCTGCATCTCCACTTTGTGAAGGTGAGTCGTTAGTATTCCAACTTTTCTGTTCACTGGAGTTTGCGTCACCACTGTTGTATGAGGGTGTGCTCTTTCGATTTACCCAAGAATCTCGCAATTTGTGAGCATTCAACTCAGTTCCTGCAGGATGTACAGAACTTTCTGACAGTCCATAAATATGTCCATCCTGGGCACGTTCTCTAGCATTTTGCACAAACATTGATGCTTGAACTTGACGAGTGCCCTCAATCTGGTTTTGTTTAGCAGTTTGATCATACCTCTGCCCAGCTTCCTCGGACCGTCCGTGAAAGGATTGATAAGAGGCATTTCTTTGTACTATGACATCTTGTTGAAATGATAACTTCTTGTCTTGTTGAGGAAAACCATGGATGCTAGAGCTATTCTGGCCCATATTTGCATCATCAAAAATAACGGAAGACCTTGAAATTAAAGGAGCTGTTTTCATGTTCGTACCAACCAAATTCAACTGTTCCTTTTGGACGCCATCTAATGTTGCAGGCAGATTTCCGGTTGACCGTTCTGATTGACAACTGAAACCATTCCACTCATCCTGAAGCCTTGTGTCACCGCTAGAAGCTTCGCCAACGGCAGACTGCATCAAAGCACTCCATCTCCCACTTTGAAGTGAAGGAAAGCAATCTGTACCTCCCAAGGAGTTCCCGAAGCTTCGCGTATCCATGCTGCCACTCCCACCTAATGGAGCTTCCCAAAGATTTTCGTCTGTACCAAACAAAATCTCCCTTTCTGTAGGATCTAAGCTGACTGGGCCCTGGGAGGGGCCAATACGTGTCAATGCTTGTTCGTCTAAGTTTCCTGACCAACCATCGGGCCCCTCCCTTCTTTGAGATTCCTACACAGATGCATCTAACAGTATTAAATCAGTAAAGTGGACCTTGACCGGGAAGAGATTGGACAAAAGTTCAAGATACCTGCTTAGAGACCAACAGTTTTCCAGCACGCTTACCTGGCCCTGATGTACCGCAGATTGGTTGCCATGAAAAGAATTATCAAAAGCTGCTGACACCATATGCCTCTGCACTTGATTCTCACCTGCCTCGTTTAACATATCATCAGTATAACGAGAAAATCCTTGATATGGAAACTGATTCACTGCACCTCTTGTGCTAACAACTGGAGTGCCATACAGAGACTGGCCAAACTGTTGATTACCTAATCCTACGGAACGCACCACTTGACCTCGTTCATGGGATAACAAAGGACTGTTAACAGACACTTGCACAACAGGAGATCCACCACGTTGTGCCAAATTTATGTGAACAGGGATACCATTGACCGGATCTGGTAATTGTTCACGAACCGCATGTTTCACAATGAGTGGTGGTGGTTGGTTTGTTTGATTTCGTTGCCTTCCTGCCTGTTCAAGTAAATGGAATTGCTGCTGCTGTCTTTGAAGCCCTTGCAGTTGCTTAATCCTAAGGTTCTGCTGCCATAACTGCATTTCATTAAACCCTTGATGCTGCCTTGTCTGAGATTGTGGCATGCCTAACTGCTGGCTCCTCGTGAGTTGCTGCTGCCCATCAAGGAAATCAAATTTTGTAGGAGCTTCAAAAGTTTCCATTAGTCCAAAATTTCTCCTCATAATAGATTGGTACACGCTACCATTTCCTTGCTGTGATTCGGTAACAGGCAAGGTTCCTGGCATTATACTACGCTTATCAGATACAGTATCCTCGCCAAGAAACTCAAACACTGCCTGGTTCTGGTTCGTCTGAAAACCTTGATTTTCGGGCACAAAGCCATTCAAACTCAACTGTTGGTTAATAGATTGGCTCTTTGCGAACTCTATCCTGGAAGTTAAATGTGTAGGGTTCGTCCCAACGGGCACTTGAGGAGATCCCCTCCCAATTACTCTCTCCGAATCTGCAAACACAAATAAAAAAATGCGAACTTTTAGTAGAATAGGAACTGAGTTTGATTTAAATACGGTTTTGAAATCGCAAACCGAAGTGTGCTTTTCGTGCTTTAAAAGCAATTCTATATGTATCCAAAAGAAACAACCATTAAGTTTGCAGAAGACAACTAGATATCCTCAGTTTGGAAGCTTTGGCAAGTCAATGGCAAATAAATCAAACACAGTCAGGATACAGACCTGAACTAGACAAAATTTCAGTACCTGATTGATGAGCACCATAAGTCTTGACGTTGGGGCTAAGCTGTGAGTCGCCTGCTCTGTGGTTTCCAACCCACAAGTTGTGTTGTGATGACCAATTGCCACTTGGTACTTGAGATTGATGTCGTCCCCGTGACAAGCCGTCTTGCTCAAAGAAATTGTGGACCTTATCTGCAACCTCGTTAACAGGCATAGATAACGTAGACTGCACGTCATAAAGTTCTCCCTCCAATGTGTAAAAAGTTGCCTAATAGAGAGGCATCGGTAGATGTCAAACTTTCTCAACTAACAACTCTTATCAAGTTATATCACAAATTTCAATCCACAAGTTATTTTACTGCTTAACCATATCCTCTATATACCAACTGCCCTTCATGTGTGAACTTCAACCTCTCAAGTCTCAATCTTCTCCTCCCGAGAAGCAGGCTACCTAAAATGAACATGGCAGGAAAAGTTGAAGAAACTATCTCATTCTATCAACACTGTCCCTTAACAATATTCATTGAATTGACAAGCTATTTTGTATCATTACACCTCGTAGGCAACTTAAGAAACATTTACAATACGCTAAGATATGCAAACAAAATAAAATCCAAATGTAGAAATAAATCTCATATCCATGGGGTTGTATTTATATATTTGTTCACCGGAGTTTGATTCAACTGAAGTCCCCACAAAAAGCGTGTCTGTATTGGAACCACAATCAGCTAAACAGGTCCAAGATTATATCGTAAAAGGCAAAGCTGACCAAAGAAACCAAAAGACACTGAGGTGTCAATAATAGGAATTACTTTTCCAATAAATTATTTGCATCAACAAGGCAGCAAAAATATTGATTCCATGACAGATAAGGCAATCTAGGCACTGGAAACAAAATAAACTGGGCAATGTATTAAGCCTTTAAAAACTGGGACTTCGTAAGTTCTCTTTCTATGATTTTTTTCTTGGAAATGGTTTCTTTCGATATTCCAATTCCTATTAATTGTTATCATTTACACGTGCGTTTCCAAAAAGAGAAATGCTATATGTACAACTAAAAATCTGGAAATAGTGCCACCTAGATGGCTAGATCTGGCCACTATTTCCAGACTTTTAATTGTACATCTATCATTTCTCTTCCAAAAAACCTTCACAGTTGAAAGTAATGGTAACTAAGTGATTTAGGGTTCGTCAATCTTCTTGCTCTTAAAGTCCAACCAGTGAGAAGGGAATAAGGAATAAGATTTCTTTTCTTTGTGATTGTGACTCAACAAACCAGTAGCATTCATACCCTGTATGAAATCGAACTAGAAAAGTTTCCTACTTGTCTTGTTATTTGGAATAAATTCCAAAGCTGAAATTGCATGTCAAATATGAAACCCAAGTCTTTCCAACAAATTTAGATCACAAAAGGAAAAAAGGTCAAGCAGGATATACCGTTTCGTGTCACATTCTCTCATTAAATCAGAAACAACAGTTATCAAACCCTGATACTCTGACACTCATACTACAACCAGTAATCTAAACCCAAACCCAATTCCTTCACCAACCAAACCTAAAAGTTACTAATTTCTAACTAATCTTTCTTAATTTGCAGATTTTTCAAGCATAATGACACCAAAACAATCCCCATGGTGATAATAGAGATGGGAATGGTAATCCAGCTCAATATCTTGATCAAGTAAGAAAAACTAAAATAACCAAGAAAATGAGCTGACACAAACTTATTAAGCTAAAAATGAAACGAAAATCCTAAGTAAGAACAACATCACTAGTATAAATAGTGGAGCTAATGTGAAGAAAACTAGGGTTGAGGTCGAGAAAAGGATGACTTACTTTGTTTCTAAAAGGTGTTCAAATGGGGACCGAAATCCACTTTCTGTAAATTTCGTCCAATTAGGGTTTTAGTTGATGAAGAAACAACCAAGGCTTCCCTTTTTTCTTCTAGAGCTAATGGGAGAGGAAGGAAGAGATGAAGTGATTGAAATAGTGAGAAGTTCTCAACTAACTGAGAAATGATACCAGAGCTTCTGCGTAGCCTTGGGTTCGGCTGAGAAAAGTTTGGTTAGGGCCCGAACCTAGTAATGTCTCAAGGAAGCTAAGCATTCTATACTTCTCGGAGCAGTGGGCTATGGAAAAATCATAAACGACCATATTCGGGGGGTGGGGGGTGGGGTGGGGGGGGGGGGGGGGGGGGGGTAGTGGTTGGGGACATTGGGGGACATTTTCATGTCCCCCAATGTCCGTGTTATTGGTTGGGGACATTTGAAATGTCCCCAAATGTCCGTGTTATTGGTTGGGGACATTTCAAATGTCTCCAAATGTCCGTGTTATTGGTTGGAGACATTTCAAATGTCCCCAAATGTCTGTGTTATTCGTTCGGGACACAAAATTAGGGACATTTCAAGACAAATTGTTTTTGGGGACATTTGGAGACATTTTAGTGTAAATTTGGAGAGCTTTTGGAGAGAAAATGTCTCTCAAAATATGGAAGACACTTGGGGACATTTGAGTAAAGGAAGATAATAAAAATAATTATTACCAAATCATATTATAATAATATTATCTTATTATTATATTACTACATTATTGTATTATTATTATTATTATTATTATTATTATTATTATTATATATTTGAGTAAGGAAGGTAATAAAAATAATTATTATTATCAAATCATATTATTATAATATTATCTTATTAATATATTAATATATTATTGTATTATTATTACATTATATTATATTATATTATATTATATTATTATATTATATTATATTATTATATTATATTATATTATTATTATATTATATTATATTATTATTATATTAATATTTAACAATATTAAATAATAAATATTTACCAATTGTCCATCAATGTCCACAGATATCTACAGATGTCTACGAAAGTCGAAAAATATATATTTGGAAATATTAATTAATTATTTTTATTTCATTATTGTATTATTATTATTATTATTATTACTATTATTATTCTTATTATATTATTATTATTATTATTATATTATTGTTATTATTATTATTATTATATATTTGAGTAAGGAAGGTAATAAAAAATTATTATTATCAAATCATATTATTATAATATTATATTATATTATATTATATTATATTATATTATATTATATTATATTATATTATTATTATTATATTATTATTATATTATTATATTAATATTTAACTATATTAAATAATAATATTTACCAATTATCCATCAATGTCCACAGATATCTACAAATGTCTACAAAAGTCGAAAAATATATATTTGGAAATATTAATTAATTTTTTTATTTCATATGGTAAGACGGTAATAATATTAAAAATAATAAATATCAACTAAATATCTATCAATGTCCACGGATATTCACGGATGTCTACGAAAGTCGAAAAATATATTTTCAAAGTAGTAGGGCAAATTTATTTCGTATGATTAGACAATAATGATTACATTAAAATAATAAATGTCTACCAACCGCCATCAATGTCCTCAGATATCCACAGATGTCCACAAAAGTCGAAAAATATATTATTGAAACATGAGTACAAATATATTATTTCATATGGTTTGACAATAATGATAATATTAAAATAATAAATGTCTACCAATTATCCTTCAATGATGAGATAATAATAATAATAATAATAATAATAATAATAATAATAATAATAATAATAATAATAATAATAATATCCACTACACATTTTGTCCATGGATTCAATATGTTGAAATGTCCCCAGGACATTTTGTCCATGAACCAAATGTCTTGAAATGTCTCTGAGACATTTTGTCTATGAATCAAATGTCCTGAAATGTCCATAAAGATATTTTGTCTACGGACAAATGTCTCGAAATGTCTTGAAATGTCTCTGGAACATTTTGTCTCTGAGTGTCCTCCAATGTCCTGAACCACTACCCCCCCTTCATGCACTCTTTTGTAAACTACATTGCTTTTTTTTTTTTTTTTTTTTTTTTTTTTTTTTTTTTTTTTTGTTGAAACATAAACTACATTGCTTAGATGGCTAATAAGGTAATGGGTATTTTAATCTTTTTAATCGTGAAAAAAATTAAAATACCCTTGTGCTAGTAGGAGAGTGGACGAGGGAGTCTTTGTATCTGTTTTGGCCTCTTAAATTTTGTCAATATCTAATTTTATGTTATTTGTTATAAAAATACGTGTCAGAATTTTGTAGGCTTATATTTTCTGCATAAATTTTGTGCAAATCATGAATGAATTTATTTGAGGTTTTCTCATGTACCTTTGTGCGGACGTTGTAGCCGGAGTTGAAGCCAAAAAAAAATGATGGATCTTGCAGTTAGAAGAATTCTGCCATTGGTCTCAACACAATTCAAAAATAATAAAAAAAAAATAAATAACAATAATACGACAATTTTTTTTCTTAATGACAAGTTTTCAACTTTATAATGTTAGTCTTTTACAAACAATTATGACCATGTAACATGCATGATTATAATTGTTTTCGTATTAACAAAATGAATAAAAAAGGGGAAAAACTGAAGATTAGTATAAAGAACGATTTGCACATAATTTGGGTGCACCCGGCTATATTACATTTTTTTTCGTAGGGAATTAATTTATAAATTATTCTTTCGCTTCAACTCTCTATATATAGTCTGCTGTAAATGAACAATTTTCACATGGCTTGAATCTACGAAATCCCACCAAGAAGTCAAAAACACAAGCTTAATAGAAAAAACTGGATTTGCTTTTACCATAGTCCATAGCCAACAAGAAAATGGATTTATGTAACAAAAAAGAACACAAAAAAACGGATTTTGAGACCTAATTTCTTAGGAATGAATAGTCTAAAAGAAAACAATAAATTCAAATTAGAACTATATAAGTGTGTTGACACTGACAGGAGTCTAAAAATCTATACCACGTGTCATACTTGGAATTGAGAGCATATTTTATTAAGCAAACATAAGCAGTGTATCAAAACTCAGCTAGGTTGGCAAAAGAGGGTAATTCACTAATTCGGTCTCCTGCACGTTTAAAATGGTTTTTTTTTTAATTGATTGGTGATCCAGAAGTGTACTCCTTTTTGGAAGATTTAAGTTGTTTTGATGGGTTTTAATGTGATTTTCCCCCGTACTTGATAGGAAGACCTAAATCCAACTGAATTTTAAATGCTCATTATAACCCACCTATGACAAATTTTCCTTTTTTCTATATAATTATAGGTACAATTGTCTAGTTACATCTTACTCTCCTCTTACAATGGTCAGAACTTACACATGTGTAAGAACTTACAAATTTGGCCACGATAAATTAGGGTTATGTTTCGTTTTTCTTTTTTAGGAAATCGGCTGTCATTTTTAGTCGTTACAAGGCATTGATACATCATAAAGATGTGATGAGCACGATAACTGCTTAATTTAAACCATAGTGAAAGTGACCTAAAGTCCGACAACATGAAAGATGTCTAAAATTCGACAAATTTATTATATTATTACTTTATATATTGTCTAAATTACATGGGATAAATCTTGATGGCAAATTGCTTCCACTGAGACTCGATTCCACGACCTCGTGGACTTAAGAGGGGTGTCCAACTGCTACACCAAAGGGTGATGGACAGGGTCATGTCTTGCTACGACCCCGATTTTTGACCAATACACCTTTACACTACCCGACTTACACTTCTGACTCGGCAAACTGCGAGCATCTTTCAATTTTTCTGTTTTTCCGTTTGTTCTTCTTTTAGCACCGCTTTGTTTACAATTTCAAAGAACAATGGACTAAAAGAGAGAATGAGAGATTCGACCCATCCTCTCTTGTTGTAAGAAGAGAGGAGAAAAGATCAAGAAGGGTGATGAAGGAAGAGATTGAAGAGTCGCACATCTTTTAACTTCCATGCTTTCTCTATTTCCGTGCCTTATCTACGTTCTATCTGATTAAAACACTAAGACGAGAGAGCATTAGAAAATGATATAAGAGCAACTAGAAATAATTAAGTAATGCATTACTTAACGAACTGTCAGTTAGACGGTTTGTTGTCTGAAGTGTATCTGACGTGCACTGTCGAGCCCTTGGATCATTTTGTTTAAGCAGATGGAACACCGTAGTGAATATTTCACCTCTTAATTTTGATCCCCACTTTAAGTGCACAAATTCGACCGCTAGTACGTATTTTATCCATGATCATATTTAAGCAATTTGAGCTCTCGACTAAGATTTCAATAGGATGAAAGCAATTATGCGTAGATCTCTTAGTTTTGACGAGTCAACCCGATACAAATTTGGCTCAGACGTCAACAATTCCTCACGCGGATACATATTAAAGTGATTTCGTATAACATACACTTATACTTACAGAATGATGTTGTCAGATATTAAATGCAAAATTTTGTTGCACCGGGTAGATAATTTTTGGTATAGAGAATAAATATTGGATTTTCAAATAACATACACTTATACGTACAAAATGACATTGTCAGATATTAAATGCAAAATTTTGTTACACCGGGTAAATAATTTTGGTATAGGGAATAGATACTGGATTTTCAATTACCTTAGTGAATTGTGTCGTGCAACGGGTCATATGGATTATAAACCGTTGCAATAACTTTAACATAGTTAATCTATTACCCACTAAAATTTTAGGTTGCATTCGTTTTGGCCCTGAATATTCTGATTTTTATGTTGCTACAGAAAAGTCTGTCATTATGACTTTTTCATAGAACCGATATCAAGTCACAAACATATACGTCGTCATAATAAAAATGTCGTTGTTATTCTTTACGTTAGACGAAGTTATAAGATTTATTTAAAACCTGACCGTTATCCTCACTTATTAAAGAGGAACACCAAGCGTAAGGGAGAGAATAGTCTTGGTATCGAGTATGATCAAGCTCATAGTGATGATGTTTGGGAATGTTAAAAGGAAAAATCTTTTTATGCACAACATAAAAACTCTCTTCGGAAGAATTGTATAATCATTGGATTTATATTAGGGTTAATTCCGTTTTGGCCCCCGATTTGTGACCAACTGGCCATTTTGGCCCCGAATTGTGTCCGGCAGTTCGTTTTGGCCCCAAAAAATTTCTAAATGGCCCCAAATTTTTTCAACCTCCCAATTCTACCCCCATGGCATTTCTGTAATTATTTTTTTTTTCTTTGTCCACCTCATCTAACAATCACCACATCACTCTGTCCACCTCACCCTTCTTCTCCGGCGAAAAGTTGCCGGCCGGAATAAAAAATTCCGGCCGGCCACCTTTACCAAAAAAAAAAAAAAAAAAAATCTTCATCTTCTTCATTTCTCTCTCTTCTTCATTTCCTTCTTTCTCTCTCTTCTTCATCTCCTTCTTTCTCCCTCTTCTTCTTCTTTATCTCTTCTTACTCTCTCTCTCTCTCTAACCCCTCTCTCTTTCGCCCCTTCGCCGGAGAACCAGACCTTGAACCAGATCCCGGTCTGGTTTGAAACCAGATCCCGGTCTGGTTTGAAACCAGATCCCGGTCTGGTTTGAAACCAGATCCCGGTCTGGTTTGAAACCAGATCCCGGTCTGGTTTCTACAACCAGATCCCGATCTGGTTTCAAACCAGACCGGGATCTGGTTGTAGAAACCAGACCTTGAAGGTCTGGTTTCCGCTCCTTCGCCGGAATTATAGAGAGAGAGAGAGGGGTTAAAGAGAAAGAGAGGTAAAGAAAGAGGAAGAAGAGAGGTAAAGAAAGAGGAAGAAGAGAGATAGAAGGAGATGAAGAAGAGAGAGAAAGAAGGAGATGAAGAAGAGAGAGAAATGAAGAATTTTTTTTTTTTTTTTTTTTGGTAAAGGTGGCCGGCCAGAATTTTTTTTTCCGGCCGGCAACTTTTCGCCGGAGAAGAAGGGTGAGGTGGACAGAGTGATGTGGTGATTGTTAGATGAGGTGGACAAAGAAAAAGAAAAAGAAAAAAATAATAATTACAGAAATGCCATGGGGGTAGAATTGGGAGGTTGAAAAAATTTGGGGCCATTTAGGAATTTTTTGGGGCCAAAACGAACTGCCGGACACAATTCGGGGCCAAAACGGCCATTTGGTCACAAATCGGGGGCCAAAACGGAATTAACCCTTTATATTAATGAACAAAAAACAAATAACGTTGAAAAACAAATAACTTAAGTAACGCATCTTTCAAATAGAATTGACGTTCTTGAACAACGGAGTTAGAGTTATCGAGCAGAATCAGATTGGTCGTTTATCATAGTGTTTATAACCAACGTAAGCACTATAGGCTCACATTTCTCATGTTTAGGCACACCACTGCTACACTTCTTTTCATTGTTACGGAACATTTTCATTTGCTGACTTATGCGTAAATAATATATTTTATTTGTGGTTCTACATTTAATCATTTTGTACCATCTTTGCCTAACTGGTTGCTACTTGTTACACCACGACTACACTCTTTTTTTCGTCGCAAATAGTTTTTGAGATTCTTTTATTCGTTGTTGTGATTTCACCGTGCTACCTTGTACACTGAACTACATCACTCTGGTCCTCATGCAATAGAAATAAGTCTTTTAAATGCTCTATTGCAGACACCACACTATGGAACAAATGGTCTCATAACTTTCTAAATCTAGCTTTAAGACAAGGTAGGTATCTCTTAATGGGTGGTACCACATTCCTTAAAATATACTTTATCTTTATGTACGAAAGACTCCGACATTGAAGCGCAAAATTTTTGCATTATTCTCACTGTCAAAAAAATTGATGTTGCTCAATAAGGGTAATCTTTTCTTTTTTTGTAAAATATGACTCAAAGAGTTATCTTATTCATTACGTACCAGTGATTACATCACGAGAATACAATATCGAAATGCAAAATGAGGATTGAACAAGTATTGAACTACTTTCACCTAGACTCGAATGAGTCGAATAACTACCTCAGGGACTAAAAGGGCTAATTGTTAACAATCTTCTAAACTTTAATAGTGTAGAAAGTCTAAGGAATCATCAAACGACCGCATAGCGCAGTGGATTAGCGCGTTTGACTTCGGATCAAAAGGTCGTGGGTTCGACTCCCACTGTGGTCGGAATTTTAACTTTTTTACTTTCAATATTTGTTTAGTGGCTTCGAAAAACGAATCAAATTCTCCTCTTGAATCATAACAAGTTGTTAATTTGTCTGCAACTTCACGTTAAAATCGATTTTGATAATCTTGGACAATTCAATATTTCCATTAATCAACTCTTCTTTGTTTTCAATCTCTTTCTCTCTCACACATTTTGAATTCTAATCTATGGTTCCCAATTTTTGATCAGAAATTGAAATTAGGGTTTTCCTGATGCGTGTTATTTTCACATCTAAGAAATGAGAGAACTTGTAGAGTCTAATCTTTCTATATCACCGGTTCCGACAAAGGAAGCTGGGGATTATGATAGTGGTTCACCGCTTCTTAATTGTCATGGTTTATTGTATAATGTTGCTTTAGTTGTTCCATCTGTTATCTTCATTGGATACTTGGCTTATCAATCAAGAAAGAGTTTCAGAAAGCTTTCTCATGGCCGATCTTTTATTATGATTTCTTATTATGGGCTTGTTTGGCTTGTTAGCTTTCTCAATCTTGCTTGGTGTTCTTTTCAGGTATTCCATTATAGTATTTGTGTATCAGTTTTTGTTTATTTCCAATTTTCATTCTTCCTCTGGAGATGAAACTTGTGATTTTTGTTGCTTATGATATTTGCGAGAATAGTCCCACATTGGAGAAAGGTAATCTAGTAACCAAAAGTATAATGTCTAGGTCGCAATGGGTTCTGAGTTGGATGATCACAAACTTAACAAACGTTATTCTGATGTAGTAGTTATTGTTCTCTCTCTCTGTTGTGTTTCAGGCATGGGAATGCAGTTCTGGGAAGGAATCAATTTGGAATTTTCTATCATTATTTACTACATCTGGAATGTTGTTTTTGGAAATTAGCTTATTGGCTTTTCTGCTCCAAGGAAGTTATAGTAGTAGTTTGGAAGCTTTAACTCGTACTTTTGTTATCTCGGGCATAATCGATGGAGCCGATTTGCTTCTCAAGGTAAATCTTTTTATCTGTGTGTCCATCGTTCGTTTTTATTGTTTAATTTTGATGATGACCTTTTGATCATAATCATCAAATCAGATAAGCACGATTTAGATACATGGTTGCTCAAAACCTGATCGTTAGATACAAATATCAAACTTTACTATTAGTTTATGTTCTTCTTGGTTTGGGAAACAAGGGGAGTTTACGTACGAGCAATATAGGGCTCGTGCACAAGAGACCCACTTAAAACAAGTAGCAAGCTTAAGTGAAACAAGGACAAGGAAAACAAAGGACTGAAACAAGAAAGAGACTTGATGGTCACCACTTTCAAAGTGTCCAAAAGAGCCTCTCAATTAAACGTAAAATCCCTACACGTCAAAGCTTAGACCGAACTTTCCGTTTGGAATTATTGGAGATAGTATTTGAGGTCTGGGGAGCTTCCACTTTTCCAGTAGTAAGCTTTTTTGCATTATTCAATCAGCTCATAGACATACCATCTCTACGATTACCACAAGATAATCGTTATCTCTATACAGACTTTATTTGCCAAATTTCATGTACTTCGTGAATTTGTTGAGTAAGGATCCAAAGAAAACACAATACAATGCTAGACAAATTATCTATGATAGTTTTGATTAGTTAGGAAAAAACATGATTTTTATTCCAGCATTTAAAGGCTGGAAACGTGATTGTGCCTTTTATTTTATACGCCTCCAATTCACACAAATCAGACAATGGATGGTGAACCAAAACCGATCCCTTTGTACATTTTATGCATGTACCTGATCCCTAATCCATAGAAAAAAAAAATTGAATTTTCGGTTCTGGGTACATCAAATATGGTTTTCAATTCGGCCAGTAATAATTATTCACCTTAGTATTGATACATAAAATATGGTTTTCCATTCAGACTTTTGATTCTAAAATTTAGAAAAAAAGTTTGTACTTCGTGAGAATTCTCAGTACTCGATACACTATTTAGCACAGTTCTGTTTTTGCAGGCAATTTATATGTACGGTTTTGGAGTTCCTCTATTTATAGACACTGAGCAAACAACGGGTAAGGCGAAATGGGGTTTACTACTGATACACAGACTAGTTCTTACCACTGTTTACGGAGTTATATTGTACATGTACCATTCAACATGGAGAGAGAGATTGCCTGGTGAGTATGCTTGTGTCTTATTTCCCATTATATATATATATACATATCATGTTTGTGTGAATATATATATATATATATATATATATATATATATTTCCCATTTTGCATAATTTACTTTACTAGTTTTGATCTTACTCTTCTCTCTACAGCAAGACCGGCTTTCTACAAGTACATTGTCGCGATGCTTTCCTTAAATGCTATAGCACTTTTAGCTTTTGGGCTTCTGGGAACTGGAGCTCTCTTTGGTCTTTGGTATGTCAGATCCATCTTTGAAGCAAAACTAATTCGGAATTATTGCAATTTCTAGTATATAATTCTGAAGTATTTTGCGTTCCCCTTCTTCAGGTTGTACAATTTGACGACAATCTGCTATCACGCTTTCTACCTTCCTCTTATATACTTAACGTTCTTAGCAGATTTTTTCCAGGTTATTAAACAACTTCTGTTTGAGTTCTCCAATGCTTTTCTTTTAGACTAATGGGGGGAATAGATCCTAAATCTATACAAACAACAAATGAGGTTGATGTTTTATTTATTTTTGTTGGTTTTAGGAGGACGATATGCATCTAGAGAGTGCATATTACTCGGAGATGAAAGAGCAGGATTCTTTGACGACGATTGGGATTAAAATGTAATTTACGAGGGAAAGTATGAGGACAACTCTGCCCTTCTTTGGTTGTAATGTCTTTTCGTTCCCTTTTTCCTGATAATCTTTTTCTATACATTGTAAATAGAAGTAATGTTAGTTGGTATCAGATGTCTGTTGTTGCTTGTATGAAGAAATTTCTAGTAAAAATTTAACAATTTTAGTTCTCTCATTCGGTCTTGTTCTTGCAAGAGGCGATCGGGAAGTAGGACACTCATAAAGGTCAACATGTTTAGTCAAAGTGAGTTCCTATAAGTATTAGGATGATTAGATCAAAACGGGCTTTTGTTTCCTTTTTTTTTCTTAATGGATGTTCAATTGTATGCATTCAATGTGCCATGATTTTTAGTATAAAACATTATTTTCTTGATTTTTGTCTCCTAATCTTAATCTTATCAGCTTCACTACCACAACTTCCAAAATTTTCAACCACCGTTCACCGCCTACCACCATATTTTCAACCACCGAACCGCCACTCACCACCATATCTCTCTCTCTCTATTCTCTTGCACTTTTAGGAGCTTCTGCTAATTGCTTTTGCAGAGGAAGGCATATATAAAGTTTCTGGACTAGTATGTCCTCAATAAGCACAAACCCATGACAACCTACTCTTAATTTATAGAGAAAATGTACTCACACTACTATTCCTTCCCTAATATACCTAACTTAGTATTGTTGTCACCTGTACATTCTTTCTTTCTTGAGACTTGTTCCATGGAACTATTATTGAATATCAAACTTCTTGTAGAGACAATGTCATCTCCTTGTAAATCACAAAAATAGGACGGAAGTGTGACTTCCGAAACCAGTATTCTTTGTAGAAGACATTCTCCGTCGAAGATGTATGAAAACCCTGTAGAGGTGATACTTTCATTATATTCACCAACAAATTCTGCATCCATTGGCAACCAAATCTCAAATTGTCGTAGATGACTAACCTGTTAAGTGGGTTTTATCTTGCCACCACCTTGAACGAAGTCCACGATCAACTTGGAGACGGAGTTCGCTTTCTCTACGTGAGGAAGATGACCACAATTTGAAATTTGATGCAGAGTAGAGTTTGGCAGTTCAGAGTTAAGCTTCTGCATAGAAAAAACAATTGATCTTAGTCATACGCAACAACGGAAACTTTCCGTGCATCTACACTTCATGTCAAATACATTGTTTATTTTCTAACAACTACATGATGTAACAACTACATGCTGTATCAGAGAGCATATCGATTACAAGTTGCTATAGTGGCATGCACGTATGTACACAATCAACTACATAGCATGTGGTCAGTCATCACTGTGGTTCATATAGTGTGCTATTAGTCTTTGTCTTGCTCGAATTGAAAACATGATTACATCTTGGCTAGAAATGTAAGCTATGAACAACTCATGAATTTATAAAACGAACACTTCGAGAATAGGTGAGTTAGAAATATTGAATGGCAAACTTGTGAACTTTTCTGGGTTTATTCCTAGATATAGTACAAAATGGTTTACAAGATCAAGAAGCACAAGTACATTTAGTAGAACATCTCAAACGATAATAAGATTTTGATAAAGTTCAGACAAATAAGAAAACTAACCACTCCATCTTTGTTGCTGATAAACTGGTCGTCCGTACCCCAGATGATCAGTGTTTCCTGCTTTATCTGTTTGATATAACTACCCGTAGCATCAGAAAATCAATTTCTATGCTAACCATTCTTGACGAAAGTAGTCAACATTTTTTGGAAGTTAATATCTGATATTTACCTGTTTTATTTGTTGACTAACTTGATAGCCACCACTCATCATAAAATCAACTGCTGCATCTTTCCACCAAGGCAACAAACAATGTAAGCGACTAACCTAGAAAAGAATCGAATAAGGAGAACACATTAGATCCTATCTTATCCGGGTAACACATAAAGAACCCTTATAGAAATAACATCATTTTGAGAAATATTTTTTCATAAACAGAACTCCAAAAACAAGTAGATTAAAATCAGATACTCACATTTGTAATGTCGATGATGGTTTGAAATGAAGTTCTATGGAAGGCCAAGGATTGTGCATATAACCGTAACGGAACGCTCTTTAACAGAGATACCTAATCAATCGTTAGGCGTTTCAGAAAAGTAAAATAGAATGTAACTCCCAAAATAAATGTAACAGTGGAAGGAGTGTACTAACCCCAGCATAAGCTAATGTTCTTGGCATTCTGGATAACTTTCCTGTGCACTCAGTGTAGATACTACCATCAATTATGATCAGCTTCTCAACCTTTAAGAGTTAAAAGAAAGACGAAAAATATTTGTATTATCTCAGTTAGAGAATTTTATCAGCTTCAGCAATTCTGCTAATCTTTCTATGAAGGGCATTTATATTAAATCTTAATAGTGTACAATCAAGGTTAACATGTCAGTAGCCATTGGGTGCTTGGCTAGTCATATGGCCAGAATGAGACAATACAAACTCCGTCGAAATCAAAGTCAATTCCGAAGTGAATACACCCAGGTCAGAGCAGACTGAGTTGAACTCTTGCACAAAATCATGTGGACTCATAATCGAAAAGTCACTCAGCCGGATGAAAACAGACTTGATATGGATCAAGTAGCAACCCTGTAGGAAATAGATCATCAATGTATGTTCTAACACTTAAAATTACGGGTGAGCAGTGGTTCGTTCTCGACAATTTTGGGTCAAGCTGAAGCCGTACCAATTAATGACGGTTTGGCTAAATCGCCCACCAAAGTCAAGCCGGTCGAAGGGCCAACCAACTAAGTTCGGCCGTGTTCGGTTGTTTGATTGAGTTAGGTTGATCAGTCCAATCAAACAAACCAAAAATGAGAAAAAAAAAATGGACTTTGCTTTAAGTTATTGACTTGTTTACTTTGGTAATTCCAATTTTCATTAACTTGACTTGAGGACAAAAATGTTATAAAGTAAACTTCAGAGTCAAAACTCAAAACATTCTATTTTTGAATCTCCAAGCCGAAGCCAAAGTCAACCGATTTTGTCTGATCAATTTTCCAATGGAGCCAACTAATGTTCGGCTCGTCCTGGTCGTTTGGGCGACTGCTGCTCACACATACGTAAACCTTGAAAGTAATTTACAACTTTGGTCAATCCTAACAAAAATTGGCTAGTTTTAATGGTAAAAACCATTTCCTGCAACGGAGGTCTTGAGTTCGAACCCCTGTGAGAACTCGTGCCTGAGGTTCAACTCATGTGAAACAGAATAAGGGGACTATGACAAGAAATAAGAGGTTAATGTAAACTACAGATTGGATTTAACAAGATTTTTACCTATGTGGAAAAGAAAATGACAGAAGAACCGAGATACAACTAACAAGAAACACTTACAGCTTCTGAATGATTGAGCGCAAAGTCAACTGCCACAGCAGCACCAAGACTTGGTCCAACTAATATCATGGGCCTTCTGATGTAAGACCTCCATACCTGCGGTGGAGGTAAGATAAAACCTAGGTTAGGCAATCAAAAGTCGAAAGCTTTATAGTTTATGAGGTAACTATCCACCATCGATGGTCTGACTGGCCACCCCCTACCCGAGGTTTAAGGATTTGTCATGTTAACTGAGGCAACGGAAGCTACTGATGACTTGCCCAACTTATGTACTGGATAAGTTAAGATAGTTAATCAGGCAACATCGTATGTCTAGCCAAATGAGAAATTCATGCATTATGAAGGCTTTGATGGATATAAAAGTTAAGAAGTTGATCTCACTGTTGATTCTTTGAGACCCGAGTTTGAGCCTAGCCGAGGGACAGCGGGGTTAATAGGTTAAAAATTTCTGTATATGCACTACATAATCAAGGTCTAACCATCAATTAGAGTAACCGAAATAAACCATCCCCGGTCTCCACAAAAATTCCTCATTTCTCTACTGCAATGGAGGAAAAGTAATACCTGATAGAGATGTTCACGCTTTGATTCCACATTACATAACGGAAGTGTACCTAGTATAATAAGAAATAGAAGCAGGATACATCAAGATCAGATAAGATATTAATTCTGCCTGAATCCAAATGGGAGCTAAGATCAAACAGACCTAAATCAGAGAAACCCCACCCAAGAATATCAAGAGCCCATGTCTCCAAACCAGCCTCCTCAAGCAATGGGAATGTGTAACTCCATTCTAGACAAGAACTACATAATAAAATAGTATAAACAAATTGGGAATTAGCAAGCAAAAGCAACTAACTTGAAAGTGTATATACACATTAAACATGTAAATTTAGTTTATACCTGTCAAAACCATGTAGAAGAACCACTGGATTTGTCTCCTGCTGCATTAATGGCCGAACACAACTACTAAGGATGGGTTTCTCTGAAAAACTAATCTGCAATAATCTCAGATAAACTTGTCAAGTTAGTAAACCCCATACATGAACAAAAGAAGCAAACCCATTTCCAGATGAAATGAGGCCTAGTAGTAGTAGTACCTGAACCGGAAGTCTCTCAATTCTTGTAGCCAACATTCGAGCAAATGGGTCTTTAATTCTCTCAACTTCTTTAGGAAGAAACGATGGAAACCCATTTCCAGAAACCCCAAAATTACTCAAATTTCTTGAAAGATCAGCTGCCATTACTGGAGCAGAATGCATTGTTGTAGCACAAACCAGTTTCTCTAATGGGGGGTTTACTGAAATTACTGCTGTTAAGTGATATGGTCGATCTGTCTCACCTGACATGAATGTAAACTAGTTGGCAAAGAAGAGAAAAAAACCAAAAACAGTTTTCACATAACCAAAAAAAGCTAATTATTTGTAAGCTTAAGGGTGTGTTTGATTGATGGCCACTTTTCCTACAAACGGAAACCGTTTCCCTAAGAAGAAAAGTTCATTGTTTGATTGACATGTTGGAGAATGGAAGAGTTTCCTTCACGTGACTAAGAATTAGGCCAAAAAACCTCTATCTCAGGAACAACTTTTAATTTAAAATACCCCGACCACGCTTTCTCCCACTTTTAAATTGTCAAATTTTAGAGGAAACAAGTCTCTTTTTTTTCACAAAAAGCAAATTTGTAAAATAATTGGTGAAAGATGGAGAAAAAACCAAAAAAAAGTTTGGAGAAAAGAAATAACCGAGTATATAGGTGGAGAGGAGCGGATGTGTGCCACGGTACCGCTTTGTAAGCTTCATTTTGGACTCTACTTTGAGGAAGGAGGAAATGGGTATTTGGACTGTGTTTTGTGTATTAGGTGAGGGACAGAGGTGTGTAACCAGACCATTTTGTAGGTCTTCTTTTTGGTCTCTTCTTTGGGTAGGGAGGAAATGTTTATTGGCGGGGGGATGAGTTGAGGGGAACGGGGACGGGGACAAAGGCGTATCACAGGACCGCTTTGTACGTCTTCTTTTTGGACTTAGCTATGGGTACGGAGGAAATGTATGTTGGGAGGGGGACATAGGCGTGACACAGGAAATGTATGGGTACGGAGGAAATGTACCAATCTGATCTAGCTTTACTTCCATCGGCTCACTATTCTACCTCCATTGACATAACATTGAGACCAAATATTACATGGGTACTTTCGTGTGGAATATCAATGGTTATGGTACTGTGTCAGCCTTTGGTGAGACTACAGCCAGAGCCCAGAGATGTCTCGGGTTTTATTTTAGGTGGTAACTCGATTAATATCTCAAGTACGCCAATTATATTTACTGAAACATCAGGCTTCCTTTTAGATGTAGAGTTAACAAAACTAATGGGCATTACTAGATTCATCGTAGAAAGCGACTCCAAAACAGTGGTCGATGCAATACTCTGTCCATTCAAATCCTTAGGACCTCCAGTCAGTCATACAAGGTATTCATCATCATATGAAAGAGAGAAAAGGGTCGAATACTTCACGCTCTTAGATCCAACAGCCAGAAGAAGTGAACCATCAGCTACACTTCCATAATCACCACTACCTCCACTTCCATAATCACCACTACCTCCACTTCCATAATCACCCTGTACCCATTGGTTCTAGAACCACCATAAGCATTCCATCTCGGTTGAGGGGGTCAACAAATCTTATTGGTTGGAATATGGGTGTCTGTAACACTGTGATCTCGTAGAACATTTACTCAGCACAAGTTAAGAGTATCATAAATTCCACATAAATTTTCGAGTGATGACATTTTTCGATATTCTTTTATATAAATTCTTTTCGATTATTTTGTTATTCCTGCACAATGTAATTTTTTCTTACAATATCGTATTAGGGCCCAAAATAAAACTCCACACAGAGCCCTTAAGTTTCAGCCACGCCACTGTCGAGCATACTCCAGCCTTAATTTTGAATAGGAAATTAACACCGTATTAGCATTATCTCGCATCATCTCAACATTTATATTTGTAGTCTTCAACAATCTTTACATTGTAAGCTGATTCTCAAACAAAGTCATCTCCAATGAGCTCTAACACTTGACAAAGTCGAGTACAAAAAATAAGTTGTTACACAGAGCACAAATAAGAGATGGAAAGAGACGAAAACTTATAAAATTGTGATGTAACTTGATTGAATCTTCTTCACTCTAATCGAACTTCATACCATTGAATTGAACCAACTTCACCATCAAGTTCAAGTTCACAAACAGACTTTACAAGGTGAGAAACAGCATTATCAATTGATTTAAACCTAGCAAGGTCTGGTGGTAAGTTATTCCCTGGCCAGTTTTCTAGCCAACTTTTCAATCTCATCTTTAACTCCTCTTCAGAAACAAACTCCTCATTCTTACCAGGTTCAATTAAAACATAAGTATCAGTTTGTTGATATGATCTTCTCCTCCTTATTGCACAAACCTAGAAACGCGAAAAGAAACTCCAGGTATTAATTAAGATGATATTTACGTAACTACATCTGACTAAAATGCTAGAACAAGAAATGGGTAGGCTTTCTTAAGCTGGGAATGTAGCTTTACCTTATGCATATTGGTCCTACTAGCCATTTTATTTAGCAGTCCAAGGCAAAGTGAAGGAAATGTGTAGCTAGTCCTAGCTACTTGGGTCAAACAAGAAGCTCCATTATAGCATCTCGATGATTCTTTACCTGCACAGGCGAAAAAAGGAGGGTCTTTGTTCAAGTAAATATGTGGAGGATGATAGGTCGAGTGGCCCGTAAGAACTCTGGTGTCCATGGGTTCTCTGGATTAGTCAAGGCGCGAGCGAGCTAGGACAGGTTACCGGGTACATTCCGAAGTTGCCAAAAGCTCATTTTTCAGGGTTAGTCCAATGTGAATTAAGAGTAGAATGATGGCTTCTATGTCAACTAATCCCTCATGAGCAAGATGATAATAACCATTGGTTTTCTATTTAGACTTCAAATTAAAGATGAACATATAGTTCTTATGGATTATGTTTAATGTATCTTGATTTTAATAAATGATTCAATAAGATACAAGGATCCACATTTTAGGTTTGAACAATTTAGGGTTTGAACAATTTAGGGTTCATCACTACCACTGGTTTCCTTACCTTGACGACTATAAACTCAGCAATTTTTGCAGCAATGAACCCAAAAAGAAAAGACCCAAACTCACATAGTTCAATTGAAGAACTTCGTCGAGTCTACCAAGTTACTAGCTAAACCCCTGCCTTGGGCGTTCGGCTAAGGACCGACAGGGCTATAAGAACATCAACTTAGAAACTTATATTCAAATAAAGGAGAATAGAGCTTGTAACTTACAGTTGAAGTTATGAACTACTCCAGCACTTACTAATTGTCTCTCAAAAGCTCCATTCATTGCTGTCATACTTTTTTGCAGAGTTAGTTACCTTGTTTTTCTGGTCCAAGATCTTTAGCCAAAAAAATGTGATAGTTGGGAAGAAGGAAATGAACAGAAGCACAAAAAGAAAACTTTGAAGATAAATAACAAGATAAACAATATCTTCACAAACATGGTTTGTTTATTATTTATGTGAATAACTTTTCGTTGCACCCCACAAATTTTGGCCTTTTCCCCATTTTATTGGAACAAATCCTCGTGATCGTTTTGGTCTTACTCAATTAATTGACGACGTGTCTTTTAATATATTTTGCCGAAGATCTATAACTTCAACTTAAAATGAAAATTACTCGTAAATAAGATGTCACATCAACTTACGAGAGTTTGGTTGCATGTGTATATATGTTATAACAAAGACCAGATTGTCTTTATATAAGATGTGTAAACACTTCCTTTATCAGAAAAAAAGTATATAACAAGTTATTAGATCTCAATAAAGAATTCAAACTTTCCATGAACCTACTTACAATTCATGAAAAACATTGTAACTAAACCCATCTCTCTACTTCCTACTATCTCTACGTATTTTCACTACTCAAGTACTCAACAATGAATATCTAATAGAAAAAAAAATGAATCAGAGACTCTAGAGTTTCACCCCTCTTACAAATAGATATAGTATAACAAAGATGAATAACAAAAGAATGAAGATTTCGTAATGTATCAATATCAAATTTAGATGAAAAGAAAATAGTTATACTACATCTTTTTGCCCAAGATCTATGTGTTTACTCCTTATAGCTCAATTTTTAAACAATATACAGCAACGAAAATTGTTCCGTGTAATGGCAGCATCTCATGATAAACAATCCGCGAAAGTTATAAGGAATTTAAGAAGTTTCACGTATCTATTATTAGTAGTAAAGGCCATTATGCTGGAAACTACATTTAGAGAAAAAAAAAAAAACAATAGCAGTCAGGTTGTATGTGATCACACTGCCAATTTCAAAAAAAAAAAATGAAAGAAAAGAAGAAAGAGGATCACAAGGCCAAAGAATTATAGGTATCCAATAGTGTAATTAGTCTTGGCCATCCATGGTTTTGCCAAAAGATTTAAGGCTTCTTTGGGCCACCATTATAATTCCCATGACTCCAAGTTCCACCTTCTATGGAAGAAGTAATTAGTATTTGAACATGCTTCGAGATGAGATATTCCTTCGTGTGACGGTTGCTAAGCGTCCACCAACACTGACTTGTTTAGCCTGAAAAAGATAGAGACTTTAAATTTAAGTATATGGTAAAAGTTACATACTTAATTAAGGGTCTTATAAAAAGTAGACATATATGTACCTTGATTGCTTTTTCCATAGAAGTTTGCAATTTATATTTCACGAAACCAATGCAGCGCCCGTCTCTCTGTTATAACAAATTGTGTTCAAGAAATGAAATAAGAAATTAAGGATGCGATGTCCTCTTAAGTCGGTAATAACAAAAGAAAAGCCAAGTTAGGAAAAAAGAAGAAGATGATGTCCACATACCCTTTTGGTATCAATTTGGATTCCACCAGGCATGATAGGCCCATATGTCTCGAACTCTTTGGCAATCTGTGCAACCGTAACGTTAAGGGGCAGCCTCTCAATTTGTATGGAGTAGCCATGCTCTGTCATGAAAAGACAGATGAAGTAAATAAAACATAAAAGAAATTAAAAAGATGTCATCAAGATCAAAATGGAGGTTGGAGAATATACCTAAATTTTTCTTACTAGTACTTGTAGGAGCATTTAGTTGCACTGGTGCAACCTTCGCTGTTGCAGGATTTTCTACAGAATTTGGCACCTGCAAGTGCAACAACATTCATTTCATCTAATTTCTAAGGTTTATCTGCATTGCATAAGAATATTTCCACGGACCTAACTTATATAGCCGTAACTAGTCTCATTCTTATATGTTGGTTAGGTCTTTTGAGTAGGTGGCACCTAAACTGGCCAAAAGAGAAGTTTAATGTGGTCTAGGTCAAGCCCATCCGACCCATCCAACCGAGAATATAGGAATGAGAGAATGAATGACCACAGGACCCATCCGACCCATTCAACCGAGTTTGAAACAGCCCATGGGTGCTTGAAGCCCGAAATGGGCTCACTCATTTTTTGACCAGATTTTTTTAGACGAGGCTAAGTGTTTAGCGTGTTTACCGACCTCTCTTCCTGGCCAAACCCCGATGGAAGCCTAAAGTACTCATGAGGGTTGGTTAGGCCCTATTTGGACCCTTACTTATCGACTACTTAGTACTTCATTTTTTTTTATTGACATACATCGTACTCTACTTGATAAGCTATAGAATATACCTTTATTGATCTTAACATTGATGCATAAGAAGACTTTGAAGCATCTTCTTTCGAATTTGTTTCCTCCATATCCAGGGATGGTGTGTCTACCTTGGCTTTCACAATTGTGGGCCATTCATTCCAATCTTTCACAATTGCGGGCCACTCATTCGATTGGGAATTCTTAACTTCATGTTGATCTTCTGCATGATCTCCCACAATTAGCTGATCTTTCTCGAATGCCGATTGATGATCTACTAGATAACTCTCATTATCTAGAGATTCTTGGCTTTCCACTTCGACAGTTTCTTGTAAATACTCCTTTACTTGATTTTCCACATTAACATGGTCTTCCATAATTTCCGTCTCATCATCTGTTCCATCTTCTAAGCTTTCATCACTAAATTGAGACAGTAGGAGTTCTAGTTGAACTTCTTCTATTTCCCGTACGTCATTAGCTAGATCTTCCTCAGAAGGTCCAGTGGTCAAGATTGTAGATATTGCAGGTTCGTCAGTTATAACCTCAATCGGTAAGAGTCTGGGTTCCTCAAGTCCATCAACATACCTTAGAATTTCATGTTTAATAATGAAATTTGTTCCTAGTGAACCTTCTCCGTGGCGTAGGAATACTGACCGAACAAATTTTCTTTTGAAATTGTTTTCTCCCGTTAACGAACCAGTTATTAGTAGAGATACCCCGCACAACTCCACCAAATATGCATCGACACTTAATATATCCGCTTTATAGCGGATTAGGACCATGGAGTCAAAGTGTTCTTTAATAGCCTGCATATAGACGAATCATTAGGAGAATAAGTATCTGACTCAGGCTATTTAGATTCAGATACAAAAGTTCAACTTTAATATCAAAAGACTTACTTCAATATTTGTGAATGTAGTCACAACGCCATTTAGTGCCGGACAAGTAAGTTCACTTGAATCACCATAAAATATATGAAGTGACTCGGGAGAACTATGAAACACGTTGTAATAATGCTTCTCAAATTCTTCCGATATTTTACGGGGACACGAAATAAACTTAGAACACGGTTTTGGTGTTGTCATATCTGCAAAGAAAAAGAAATTAACATACATGAGAAAATTTATATAAAACCTAAATCCTAAGGATTGAAAAAACACTAGTTCGTAGTTCTAAATCCTAAAAGGATAATAAAGAAGAAACTACGTGAAGTGGTTTATATGTACTCTAATTTTAATATTACGAACAAGTAATTTCTGACATCGAAAAATTAGATTAGGTGCACTTGAACTGATCCAGATATAGAAGAAAAACCTACTATTGAGTAACCCTACTTGTGCTTTGTAAAATATGAAAATAGAACAACAAAATATAACACTATAACGAAACCGTGAAAAGCTAACGAAAAACATACTTTTAGTGTAATCCTTGAAAAGAAAGACCGAAGAATAAATTTGATTGGACTTCAGTTGTTGTATTTATAATAGTGATTTAGAATCCTAAGCTACTTTTCTTTTGAAAAGAATCCTAAACTATTTCTGATTCTATTTTTTTTCCTAAACCTATTACAACTCTTACAAATAAGTGTTCCAAAAAAAAAAACAAAATCTCTAATAGATAGGTAGAATAGAGATTTTATAGGTAGGTCCCTGAACTCTTTCCAAAAGTATTCGGCCACCCTCCTATATTCTGGGGGGTGATTTAATGAGCTCGAGCTCATACCCTGATGTATGAGCTCGAGTTT
This sequence comes from Eschscholzia californica, assembly GCF_041429995.1. Taxonomy (NCBI): domain Eukaryota; kingdom Viridiplantae; phylum Streptophyta; class Magnoliopsida; order Ranunculales; family Papaveraceae; genus Eschscholzia; species Eschscholzia californica. Next base: position 32,817,918 of record NW_028238198.1, read on the forward strand.
GTAGCCGTGGATTTCGAGAGATCAACGGTCATCGAAAAGATACCGCTGGCCTCCTCCTTAAGTTAAGGGAGAATGAAAACCAACAGAAATTGGGCCTTTACTTGTATATAATTACAAAATTACCATTGCTTCTCTCCACTGCCGTCTTTTTAATTGTCCAATTCCACAAACCACAATCATCAGTTTTCCATTTCTATATCTTAGAAAGGATCCTCACAGTTGCTTCTCATATTTACCAAATCTTGCAACTCATCCCTCTCACTAACCCTCATCTCCCCTTCCATCTTTTATGTATCAAACCCTCTCTCTTCTCTGTCTCTCGGTTGACTACTCAACTTCTCCAAGATATCATTAATACATATTTCTTCAATTAGGTTCCTTAATCCTACTCAATCTAAAACCCAAAATTCCAGTAGATCAAAGATAAATCCCAATTTCTTTTTCTAATTAGAGGGTACATTTCTTCATACAAACAATTACTACTACCAGTAGTAGAATTACTAAACCATTATGAGAGAAATTTGATTATTAAACCCCAAAACCAAATATCTAGAAGGCTATGAGATTTATTAAGGCAAATTATAAATCCTCTCATAAACATCTGTCAATTGAATAAACCCCATCAAGTATACAAAATCTACCAAAATAAATCAAGAATTTATTTTCAAGGTAGAGAGAGAAAGAGAAAAACAAAAAGAGAGAAAACTCATTAGGAAAATCGAAGGTTTTGGTAGAGTGAAGCAATGGCAATGTTGTAAATAAATGTAACTAAATGACTCAATTTCTGTTGTTTTTAATTTCTCCTTAACACAAGGAGGAAGACAGCTGTACTTTTTTGGATGAGAGAAATCAACGTCCACACAGCTAGAGCTCATACCGTGCGGAATGAGCTCAAGCTCATTAAATCACCCCTCTTGCTAGTATATCATGCTCTACATAGTACTTCTTCCTTATTGGGGCCACACCTCACCAACCCACCTAAATAGTTTTGAGTTAATTCCTATATGGCCCCCTACTTTGTGACCAGCTTCCTTTATGGCCCCCTTTTTTTCGTAAATTCAAATATGGCCCCCTATTTTCAGGTAAATGTCATTACTACCCTTCTTAATTCTAAATTTAAAACATTAAAAAAAAATTATTTCCACCTCACCCCTCTCTCTCTCCACCTCATCTCTCCCTACACCTCACACCTCTCTCTCTCTCTCAAATTCACCTCTCTCTCCAACTCACCCCTTTCTTCTCCGGCAAGGTGGCCGGCCGGAAAATTTACCGGCCGGCCACCTTCAAACCTAAAAAAAAAAAAAAAATTCTCTCTCCTCTCTCTCTCTAAATTTTTTTGGTGGCCAATACGCGGACAACCGTTTTTTCTATATGGACAACTATTTTCGGGCCCGGTACAAGTCAACTATACTTGACTTTGATTTAATAAGGGGACAACTCCATAAAGCCTTAAAAATTAACAGTTACTAATTTGTGGACCATTAACAAAAACAATAATTAAAAAAAAACCTAACTGTCTTCTTCATCAACATCTTCTTTTTCTTCTTCTTCTTCTTCTTCTTCCTTCTTCCTTCTTCTTCTTAGTGTTATTCTTATTTCTTCTTAGTGTTATTCTTATTTCTTCTTTATTTATCAAACCCTAATGGATGAAGAAGATAAAACCCCTCAATCTTCACCTGAAGACGTTTTTCCCGGCGTTTCTGTAATACGAATTAATAACAATGATGAGGTAAAACTATAACTTTGCTAATGTTGTTTTGTAGTTTGGAAGAACACAAAACGGTTTCATGGCAAAAGTTCGAGTTGAAGTAGAAACTCCCAGAATTTCGGATGAAATTTCCGAAATTTTGTTACCGTTCTGGGCTTTTACTACGAAAATATGGTATGATTTCATGTACTTTGCGACGAAATTGGCAAAGTACATATAAAATCAGGATGGCATCCTATTTTTTCTAATACTACTTGTTTATTCTTTAAAATTGTGTTATAGAGCACCCAATTTGACTCACAAACATCATCGCTTGGAGACGAGGCCATACCTTTAAGAGCTGAATTTCCTGACTTTAGTAAACACTTCATGACTAAGAGGGTATGCTTATTTTACTTACGCTTCGTATATTTTTTTAATACTCCATTTGTACAAATTGATGGAAATATTTCTCTCTAATTTCACAGTTTTTCGAGTCAAGAGAGTCAGTTGTTGACTGGTGCACGGAGAAAGGGAAGAACAATCTCTTCGTCCTAGTTAAAAGATCTGGAAGAAACAAAAATAATGAAGGGAAAGGGTCATTCACTTTGCTGAGGTGTTCTAGGGGTGGTACATATGCAAGTCACAAGGCGAAGAATTTCAAGTCCAACACAGACCCCGCCAAAAAAAGACGCACAAGTTCTTCAAAGTGTGATTGTCCTTTTTCTATCAGAGTAAAATGTTTGGAATACGGAAAGTGGAGTGTTGAAGTATTAAACGGCCGTCACAACCACGCGTTGGCGCAAAATCTCACAGGTCATGCATTTGTTTCTCGGTTGAAGGAGGATGAACGGGAACTTGTTTGGAGATTGACAGAAAGTGGAGTGCGACCCAAAGAACTTTTGTTGCTTCTAAAAAAAAAAATAACTCAGAAAGCCTTGCTTCAATGATAACTCTGTACAATGAGAGGGCAAAGTTGAGAGTAAATCAGAGTGAAGGACGATCAGCATTGCAACAGTTTATGAAGTTATCAACTGAGTACCACTATCTCGTGAAGTATAGGTGTGAGAAGAACTCTAATCAGGTGAAAGATCTTTTTTTCGCACACCCAAAGTGCATAGATCTTGCTCAATGTTTTCCTCAGATATTGATCCTTGACTGCACGTACAAGACAAATCGGTATAAGCACCCTCTACTTCAGGCCGTCTCCACAACTTCAACAGGAAAATCGTTCACAATAGCATGTGCTTTTATGTCTAAGGAAACTACAGAACACTACGTATGGGTTCTAGATTGTCTGAGGCAGTTGTATAAAGTGGATGATCTTCCTTCTGTTATTGTCACTGACAGAGAACAAGCTTTGATGAGTGCAATAGAAATTGTGTATCCGGACGCTAATCACATCTTATGTTCATGGCATATAAACAAGAACGTTCGAGCTCATGCAACCTTATTGTTAAAGAAGGTTATTTGTGAAGGTAAACATGTTGATGATAAAAATGTTGATGATAAAACAGATGAGCTTAATAAGATTGTGGATGAATTTTTCGATGAATGGCAAATGATAACATGGTCGGATACAGAGGAAACATTTACAGATAGATGTGATAGGTTTGCAAATAAGTGGAGTAAAGTCTCAGGGGGGTTGGTAGCATATTGTCGAAATACTTGGTTAACACCGTATAAGAAACACTTTGTGCGTTGTTGGACTGACAAAATACGGCACTACGGCACCACCTCCACAAGTAGAGCAGAGGGACAACACAGTAGGTTGAAAAAGTTTTTAGCTAACTCTATTGGTGGTTTTACTGTTTGTTGGGAAGCAGCTCACAAGTGTTTTGAACACGAGCTTATCGGAATAACAGACTCATTTGAGAAAGATTTGAGGAATGTTAAGCATCACCACCAAACAATTATATTTGATAATTTAAGAAATGTGGTTGCCCATCGTGCAATGGAAGCTATGTTGGTAGAGCTACACAAGGTTGAAACTTGGGCAAGTGCTAATGTTTGTATGTGCATCCTGCGTAGTACCCACGGGCTTCCTTGTCAACACGAATTGCAAGATTATTGTCATTCTGAAACACCAATACCACTTGATGTCGTAGACCGTTACTGGAGACAACTATCATATAATGTGTATGCGGAGGTAGAAGACTTGAATTTCGAAGACCTACCAGAACTTAAAACGGCTAAGGAAAGATGGGCTAACGCCTCAAAACCGGAAAGAGAACAAATGAGGATTGAACTTAGGTTATTGGGTGCTCCAAAAACAACTAATATGAGAGAGCCAACTGAACCTATTGTTGGAAAAGGGCGTCAACCAAATAAATCAAGTCAAAAAGATCGTTCTACCAAAAGGAAACCATCACACTTTGAAGTTGTAGATAAGATGGTTGTGAAGGATAAGGCAATGGCTAGAAAAAGAGCTAAGCAGATAGCAGTTGATAAATTGTCTAAAGATATAAGTAGGTATAAAGATACCTTTAACCATCTTGATGCTAATATAGAAACTTTGTTCAAGCAGAAAGCAGCTAAACTCCCTGTATTTAGGAAAAGGTCGACCGAGAAAGAAGAACATCTGCCAATGACTAATTCTGAGTTTTTGGATTGGATTCCTGAAAAAATGAAAAAATATGTTATCGACATCAACAACGTTCCCTCCGATGGACACTGTGGGTTTCATGTTGTTGGATACTTTGTGTTTGGTTCGTCAAAGAATGTTGGAAGAGAAGTTCGAAAAGTAATGTATGATCACATTGTAAATAACGAAGAATTTTATTCGAATATGTGGTCTGAGGTTGAGGTGCGTAATTTGAAAGTGACCATAGGCTGCTATGATAAAAGAGCGGAGGAGCCAAATTGGATGTACATGCCGGAAATGGGGCATGTTATAGCGGAAGCTTTCAAAATTCCAGTTGTGCTGCTATCCCATACATTGAGTCTGACTTTCTTACCAGTAATGAATCCTCCAGACGAAATGTGTAATGATATAGTGGTAATGTGTCATGTAAATTATAACCACTACGTTTTACTCAAGCTCCGTCCGTACAGTCCGCTTTCTCCTGTTCCACAAGCAGCTTATTATGAGAAGGTGCAAGGCTCATATTTTGATCTATGGTTTAAGAAGTTCGAAGGTCAATTTCAAAGTTTTAAAGATATGATGTCAAAAGAGAAGGTCGACAACGCCGTCGTCATAGTCGGAGAGGACAACTTGCAATGATTATATTATTGGTACACCATATTATTTAGGTATTTTTTTTATAGAAAAAACGGTATGTTTACGAGTCATTATTTTAAGTGAATATAGTTCCTATTTTAATTTTTTTCGATATATAATACTCCATAAAAATAAAATAAAACACTTAACTCGATAATTTCGTGGGTTTTGTACGAAAAAATGGCATAACAGAACCTATGTTACTACGAAAATCTGGCATAACAGGGCAAGTTGCCAGATTTCGTCATAACTTAGCTTCTGTTATGCCATTTTTTCGTAGATTTTCTGCGAAAAAATGGCATAACAGAAGCCAAGTTGCGACGAAATCTGGCAACTTGTCCGATTATGCCCGATCTTTCGTCGTAAGATATGTTCTGTCATGCCAATTTGCCGTGGGAAAAATGATAATAGTATGAATTTACGTTTTCAACTTTTCTTCTATATCGGACTTGAACAACTTATTTTGGAGAAAATGATAACGGTATGAACAATTGTAATTGAAGGGACGTTGATGAATAAGAAGTTTGAATTAAATGGAAGTCAAGTCATAAACATAAACCACACACAAAATAAAGGTTTTCGGTAACAATGTAGTATCACCGTAAAGTAACATAATCCTAACAGAAAGTAAATATTGTGACTTGAAAAAATGAAATTCATATCACTCTTCGTCGTCTTCCTCAGAACCCGAATTACTAGATTCATCTTCCTCTGCACTATCTTCTTCAGAGTCGGAACCAACGGATCCATCTTCCTCTTCCACATCTTCCACATCTTCTCCGATTTTCTCTGCCATCAGAACCATCTTCTTCTTCATGGTTGGATTGATAGGAGCGTCATCACCTCCGCCGCAGGTTTTAAGTGTAGAAGCAAATTTTTTGACTCGTGCTTTCTATAAAACAAAGAACATGTCAATATTCGTAGTAGGCAAGTAAGTAAATATATAATAGTAAAATTCAAAATTTTACCATTCTTTCATATAATGATTTGTAGTCCATTAGGTCCACCGTAGGATCGACAAATACACGTGTCGTTCTTCGATTTGGATTTGAAACAACAGGATGTGAATTGCGTGCAAACCACTCATCATAACCTTCAATACTCTCGTAAGGGAAACTTGCGGGAACACGGTGATCAGTACTCAAGGAGTGACATCCAGAATTATTCCAATCCCATAGAGCTGACTGACTATAATGAGCAATATAGTGATGCGGAGTAAAGGTTGACCGAACTATATCGTGTACGTGAGGTGGCGGCGGTATAGTCTGACGATAGTCTAGTTGACGCAACGCACGTTGTGGGTATAAGATAGAACCCATATCAAAGCAAATAACCATACCTGTGTAGTATGCTAATCTCTCAATCGGATAATAATCACGTGAAGTGGCATATGGGTTCCACACGACCTACAAATATTTATAAAATGATTGTTATATGATATTTAATAAGTTACAAATGGGTCATAAGTAAGTGAAAATCTTAGTTACCTGTGTCACCCTTGTGTCGTCAAGGAATTCTCTCAGATTCCGAAGACTTTGTTTTACATCCTTATACCGCGACAACTCTGCCACCCATTTTCCAGCTATAGGAGTACCTTCACGAAAATTAGGTTTCTGTATCCGTCTACCAATGGTAGGGAAATGCTCGTATATCCAAACCTAGGCACGTATAGTGGTAAGTGTTACAGATCCAACTTTCATATTAATATAAGCAAATTTATTATATACTAACTTACCATGAGAATGGGGAGACATCCTGAAATCTGTTTGCAGGTTTCTCTAGTAGCTTGAGATAACTCATGCAACAGAAAGGCTAAGCAAGCTGATCCCCAACTATACTTCCCAACATTATTTATGTCGCGCATGCAGTCTAGGTACTGTACATTGATACGACTGCCGCTTTTATCAGGGCACATGCAACACCCAATGACGTACAGTAGGTAAGCCCGAGCACATCGCTCTTTCTTCAGTTTGGAATCAGTGTCTTTTGACCCACTAAACTTCGTAAGAAGAAACTCTAGTTTCACTGATTTTAATTTTCCCCCAGATAATGCCGATTTTGCATGTGTTGTGGCAAGTCCGAGTGTGTCTTTCAGTAACTTGAGAACTCCTTCGAGCTTCAACTTGCCACTAGATGTGCCAGTTACAGCTAGTCCTTCAATAGGCAAACCCGTGATGTGTTTCACATCTTCAAGAGTAACCATCATCTCTCCGAATGGGAGATGAAAAGTATTCGTCTCTGGGTAAAATCTCTCAACAAATGCAGAGATGAGGACTTCATCAACTTTACGGTGAACAGTTTCGATGAAAGGAAGGAACCCTGAAGCACTCACCATTTTTTGTACGTCCCTACATTCCTCTCCCAAATCCCACTTGTTCAACCATTTAACTGGCGATTTGACCTTTAATACTCTCTCGGTTATCTGCAAGTATACGAAAAAAGTTTTTAGCTAACTCGTTAACAATTAAAATTTAATAACAAAAAACCAAATTGAGAAGTTCAACAACTTACTGATCCATCCCAAATCCGATTCGCTATATGCCACTTATACATGTGCAGCAACGACTTCTCAATTGGATATCCTTCTTCAGACTCCGTGTTTTGTTCGTGATCAATGTCTTCATTTAACATTGATTCAGTCCGATTTGGGATACTTTCTCTGGTCGCAAGATTCGTTGGTTGGTCGGCATTGCTCTTCGACCTTATTTCTGCTCTTCTTTTTCGCTCTAATACGACTGGGACATCATCCCTTTTTTGTTTTTTCCCGCTTCACATGAAATCAAATTACAAGCAATTTTAAGTTCAGTGGAGTTGAAAACTACCCTCTAATTCATTGAAATGGAGTCAAAATTAGTGAAAAACAATAAAATTGAGTGGTAATAAGTAAACATGAAGTGAAAAATTACCCTCTAAAAATCTACAAAGTTAAGAGTTATCTCCCGAAATTTCCAACAGATTTCGGAAGTTTCGCCCGAAATTTACAACAGATTTCGGAAGAAACTTCCGAAATCTGTAAAATCCACCTGATGGGGGGAGTTTCTCCCGAAATCAGTAGCAGTGACTGCTACTGGTTTTGGTTTCGGGAGAAACCTCCGAAACCAGTAGCAGTGACTGCTACTGTTTTGGTTTCGGGAGAAACCTCCGAAACAGTAGCAGTGAAGTCCTACTTCACTGCTACTGTTTCGGAGGTTGAAGCCCACGAACAGTAGTAGTTCGTGGGCTTCGAGCAGATCATCTGCTCGTGTTTCGTTGATTTCATACGAAACACGAGCAGATCTACTTTCAAAAAAAAAAGGGTTTTGAAGATATTGATTCTAGGTTTAGCAATTTAAGGGGGTTTAGAGTTTTAGGGTTCTAACCTTTGTCTTTGAGAAGATACTACAGCAACTCCCTTGTCTTTCTTTGGTGCCATTACCACCACTGATTTTCTCTCTTTAGAAATTAGTGAGTTTGTTGATGAAGAAGACCATGAAGAACAAGAAATAGAAGTCTGAACTAAACCTAGGGTTTATGGAGAGGGAGGTCATCAATAATTAATCTGGTTCTAAGGGGACTTAAGTGAAAATAATAGGGATTTGTCCCCTTAGAAATTGATGTCCATCTAAAAAATCAAAATTTTTTAGGTTGTCCACATAAAATAGTTGTCCATATAGGAGAAACGGTTGTCCGCGTATTGGCCACCATTTTTTTTTTTTTAAAAAAAAATCTCTCCACTCTCTCTCTCTCTAAAACTCCGGCGAAGGGGGTTTCCCTTCGCCGGAGGATCTGTTCACGAACTCTTTTGAGACCCATCTAGGTTTGATCTAGGAGACCTAATGGGGTTACCTAAATTTGAGAAAGTTTTGTAATCTAGAGGTGAAGTAGGGCTTCTAACTGAGTCAGAATCAGAAACACCTTTGACATTAAACCCTATGAACAAACCAGGGATAGTGAAAAAGGAACTCTTTTTATGCCCTAAATCAGATTGATAACTAGGGTTTTGTAGAGAATCAGACATCAAGTGATCCTTGCTTTGATCTTGTTCAAATGATCTATTTCTCTTCCTCTCCATTACCTTCTCAAATGATGAACTACCTACCCTCTGGATAAACCCAAAACCCTCTTCTGCATTATATCAAAAGAGACAAAAATCAAAACTTAGAAGCTAAATTGACAATGAGACTTGACTGATTTAATCAAATAATTTCAGATTCTAAAATACCCAAATTATAAAAACTTCTTTAGATTCATCATCAAGCATTGGATCAAACAAAAACTGGAAAAACACATATAAACTTGAAGATCAGTCACAAAATGCAAAGAAATAGGAGAATCAGAAGATCAAATCCAAAATTACTTGAATCAAAAGAAAGCATGCATGTAAAGATCAACTATATCAAAAGCTAATCAAACCATTTTGCCTCAAATTGACGAACCCAAACTAAACAAATACCCATTCATGAATGATTATAGATAAAAAAAAATCAAAATAGAGATGAAATCAAAACCCCATTTATAATCAGAAACAATTATGAAAAATTACCCAAGATTACAGAAAAAGGGTATGATCGATCGAATGGGTCTACATCATTAACCAAAATAAGAAATGAAATGGAAAACTTGCCTGGTTTTCTTCTCTGAAATACAATTTAATAAGTTTATCAAGAAAACCATATATATATATATATATATATATAACTTTCATATATATGTACCTGAATAGCCATTGACATTTGTGATCTGGTTGAAATAGTTAAAATTCTGAGATGGGTCATCACTACTCATGCAATTCCAGTTCAAGTTCCACTAATTTTGCTGAAGGGGTGAGTTGGAGAGAGAGAGGTGAATTGGAGAGAGAGAGAGGTGTGAGGTGTAGGGAGAGATGAGGTGGAGAGAGAGGGGTGAGGTGGAAATAAATTTTTTTTAATGTTTTAAATTCAGAATTAAGAAGGGTAGTAATGACATTTACCTGAAAATAGGGGGCCATATTTGAATTTACGAAAAAAAGGGGGCCATAAAGGAAGCTGGTCACAAAGTAGGGGGCCATATAGGAATTAACTCAATAGTTTTTCGAGAATCAAAATTCAACTTGGTCATTTTTTTTTGGTCGCAGCTTTGGGGAATAAAGAAAATTCTCCGGGGAATAAAGACTTTTCTTAAAACTAGTCAAATAAGATTGACTTTTATGTTTCTTTTTTATTGCTAAGGGGCTTCTAATTTTAGAAGATGCTATAAAAAAAGGCTCCTTCATCTCATCACCTCTCTCTAACACCTCATCTTCTCGCCACCTCATCATCTTCTCCGGCGAAGGTCGTCGGCCGACCAGTTTTCCGGCCGGCGACCTTCAAACATAAATAAAAAAAAAATTTCTCTCTTCCTCTCTCTCTCTCTAACACTCCGGCGAAGTGAGACCTTCGCCGGAGGTCCGGTCTGTCCAGGAACAGACCTTGAAGGTCCCGGATCTGGTCTGTCCATGAACAGACCGGATCTGGTCTGTAGACCTTCGCCGGAGTGTTAGAGAGAGAGAGAGAGGAAGAGAGAAATTTTTTTTTTTTTGTTTGAAGGTCGCCGGCCGGAAAACTGGTCGGCCGGCGACCTTCGCCGGAGAAGATGATGAGGTGGCGAGAAGATGAAGTGACAGAGAGAACAGATGAGATGGAGGAGAACTTTCAAAAAAATGTATTCTGTATTCCCCATTAAAATTTATTCTCCGGAGAATTTTCAAAAACATCTGGATTCCCTCGACAATTTATTCCCCGAAGAATTTTCTTTATTCCCCAAAGCCGCGGCCTTTTTTTTTGTTAAGGAATTCAACTTGGTCTTACTTCAAGAAATCAATACAAGAGAAACTACAAATCTTTTTATAGTTCTATCACAAATGCAATTAGATTATGTGTGCTTGAACTGATCCAGATAAAGATCGGTAATTGTTTTGTAAAGGGTTGAACAAATAGACAACAAAACATTAATAAAAAATCAGTAACCAGACATAACAACCATACTGAATCATGAAAAGCTAATGAAAAAAAAACTTACTTGTAATATAATCCTTGAAATAAAAAAGAAACAAACCTATGATAGTAAATTTGATTGGACTCTAAGGCCATGTTTGGCGCGCGGGAATGAAATGTGATTCCCGGGAATACCATTCCCGTAATGAGATTCCTGGGAATCAGATTACTTATTTTAATGTTTGGTTCGACCAGGAATAGGAATTTCATTCCTGATGGAATCCTAACTTGGTGTTTGGTTTGTATAGGAATGGGAATGTAAATTTTTGTAAAAGTTCACTTTTACCCTTACATAAACTACATAAAATACACATTAACTTTGTTATATATTAAAATCATTATTACTTATTCAAATTTATAAATATGAAATAATAACACGATACACCAAGGGTTAGAATTTCAAGATAATAAATAAAGGTCTTAATAAAATTTTATTTCGAAATAAAGTTCTGCTCATAAACCTAAATAAAAAAATTTGTTCATAAACCTAAATAGTACTTATTAATACCAAATCCCACAAAAAAAATTAGACTGAATAATTTTTTATATCTAGGGCCTATTTTTTCCAAGTAGCCTTAGAACCCAATATAGACGACATTCAGGTGGTAGTGCAAAGAAAAGAGCTGCTTTCGAAGAGTCACTATTGAGGATATCTGCTGCTTTTAGCATTTGATCGTAATCCAATCCTTCGTGTAACTTGGATAACTCGGCTACCACTTTAGTTGCAGTTTCATTTTTTTGTTATGAGTAAGAGCTACAACCATCTTATCCATATATTCCTTCGTTCCTTCAGCAATTTTTTCAATCGAACTAGCAATGTTTCCCAAACTCGTTATGAATTCATTTGATTTTCGGAAACGTTTCCTCTTATTAGAGTTTGAGGTTTTTGTTGTTGGAGCTGGACTGGGATTAGGTTTTCTCCTCGTTAGCAAATGATGCTTCAGAATCACATTCCCTATTGATTTCACCATCAAACCCATCAACACCATCTACGAAGGAATCATTTTCATTTGCATCAATTTGTTCCTCGTCGTAAGTTGGTGCTCCTGTCATCCTTTCTGTTTGCCCTCTCTTTCAAAAATATATCTGTCAAAGCATCATAATGTGGGAATGGCTTACTTCTAAGCCCTTTGGCGGATGGATGAGTCTGAAAAAATAAATATTTAAGTGATAAATAAAGAACTCAACATACACAATAAATTCAATAAGAATACTAATAAGTCAGAAAGTAAATGGACTTACCTTAACCCATTCGTCCAAAATTCTCTTTTCACATATAATCATTTTGTCTTCATCACTCCATGTAAACCCGCTTGCGTTTGAAATAATATCTGAGATAGCTGCTGTCTGTTTTTTTAATATTTTAATTCGTGATTCAATGTGAGGCATCCCTTTAATATTGCATCCTGGTAACTTTTCTTCCATCAATTTTTCTAGATGAGAAAGATATCCTGATCGGAAACCATTTTCCGCCTTCCAATGTCCACCAATAGCAATTTCTATCAGACATTCGACCAGTTTGTCATCTTCTTTAGGTAGCCATAAATGTTTTGTTGGTCTGGAGCGAGATTGTAGATCAATAGGAGGTGTCATATGGATATATAAGAAACAAGTATATCACATATAATTAAATAAATAACCAACATCAATGAACAAACTTGCAATAAAAATAAGATTATTATAACTATATATTAGTATTTGATGTAATTCGGAAAAGAAATAAACCAGTTTTTTATCTAATATGAAAATTAAGCATTTCTAGATGTTTGCCACTCATTGAACATTTTAGATGCTAATTCATCCCTCCATGTAGACCACTGTCCTGAAGAATCGATATGCGATATTGGATCACCATGTGGCTGTGTATAATTTAACATATATCGGTCTAATGCTTCTTCTAATGGATCCACTGACATTTCTTGGCGAATGAGATTGTGATAGAGACAACGAGCCATTATTATCCGATTATGCATCTTAACGGGATAAAATGAAGGACTTCTCAAGATAGCTCATCTAAGCTTTAGTAACCCAAAACATCTTTCTATCACATTCCGAGCACTTGAATGTTTCATGTTAAAAAACTCTGCAGTAGTGGTAGGTGTGTATCCTTCTCGCCAATCATTTAAATGATAACGTTGACCTCTATATGGGCCAAGAAATCATTCACTATTTGGATATCCAGCATCAACGAGATAGTAAAAACCTAATAAAAGAAACTAGAAGTTATAATTTTTATTTAAGGTGAGACAAAATACACAAGAAAATAATCACTGAAATCACATGTTTATACCATGAGGAACTTTCAATCCGTTTCTCCTAAGTAAGGCGTCCCTTAGAACTCGGGAATCCGCTGCCGATCTCTCCCAACCAGCCAAAATGAAAATGAATTGCATATCTTGAGAACACACTCCTAATACATTGGTAGCAATATCATTCTTTCTTGTCCGATATCGAGGTTTGTCATTTTCTGACACATTAATTCTTATGTATGTTCCGTCTAGAGCTCCCAAACAATTCTACATCAAAATTAATTTCTTATTCAATTAAGATGTATTTCTTACTTCATCTAACCTAAAAACCTTATTATTCAAAACATAGATAAGATGTATACCTCGAACCATTTCCATTTTGAATCAGTTGAATTCTCAGAGACAGCTTGAGATTTTTTCAACAAAACTGATTGCAATCGAATTACCCCATTTAACACGTTATTGAAACATCTACTAATTGTTTCTCCTGAACGAAAAAACCTTATTTTTATAGTTCTATTCTTCACATGGTGGGCAAGTATATGCAAAAATATCGCGACCATCTCCTCAACCAAAACCTCATTTGTGTCATTCACTTTACCAACAGTGCACAACATTTTACACAAAATGGTAAAAGTTTTCCTATCCATCCGAAATTTTTCTCTGCATACTAAATCACTATCCCAAACCATTCTCTGCATGTTCTCTGTACGCAATTTATTTGTAAAAGTCGATGATGACTTTAATATGTAAGACCTATAATAGTGTTCGACTTGAGTGACGACCATCACGGACAATAACGTCAACATATTTAACAATAGCCTCAAATTATCTAAAATAATCAAGATTTTTCGTTTTCTTGAGGCGATTAGACGAGCCATAACTGCATATGAATCACATGTCAATTAATTAGATCTCTAACACCCACTTCTTTTTTCTATTCTTTTTTCAGAAAATCACTTACTTCTTCTTTACTACCAAATTCCTAATTAATGTTTAGAAATATCATACTGTTTTGTCAACAAAAAAGAAAAGAAATAGTATCATACTGTGTACAACTATCCTATTAATATTGGGTGAATCAATTATTTTTTCTTTACTATCATGATTAATGTTTACAACTACCCTACTACTATTGGGTGAAAATCTACTATTTAGTGATACTAAAGTGTCAACTAGCAGGCAACTTACTCTCAACAAAAAAAGAAACTAGCAGGCAACTTGGTGGGTTTCAATAAGGAAGGACCTGAACCTCATTCTCTTCGGTACCCTGTCATGCATCTAATGCGATCTTTCAAAATCAGTTTCATTCATTTATCAAAACCAATATTCAATTCATTATCTTATCAAACACGGAAGTGGAGCAACCAATAGCCAGATCACACACAAAGCAGAGGGATTCCCAATCAATGTCACCTCCCAGACGAGCGGTCAGGAGTACGTCCCTGAGCCTCGAACTGGAGGCACGAGCACCAATGGCCAGCAAGTGAAGCACTCTACTCCCACAGGTCTCATGACTAGTGTCGTCCACCTCACCAGTCTCACACGGATCACAACCGTGTCCACATGTCATCCTACCCTCAATGGCTACGTGCCCGTAGGTTGACATAATCCGCAGTCGGGTACATACAAGAAAATCCCAGTAGTTCACAATCATCGTAAAATCAGTTCGAAAACATTTCTCGTATCGCATCAAAACATTTCAAGCATATTTCAGTTCATCACATAAATCGAGTTTCATGCTACCTAAACTCTAATTATAATGGCGCATATATAACTGTATAATCTAGCATATTCATTATCTATAAAACCATGCTGGATAAAGGATTCAGAACCCCTACCTCAGTCCTTGCATCACCAAAGACTTTCCGCCTACCAGACGAACTAATTCCTCCTCATTCGCATACTCTGGGATAAGGAAGAATAACCATAAATCGAATAGAAAGATTAGGTTCTTCGATAAGAACCTTCTCACGACAAAACAATAATTAAAAGAAAACGATAAAAACTTAAAACATAAAAACAATCAATAACGCTAGAAGACTTCGAATAATCGATTTGATCTCTAACTTTCATAGCCATGTCCACTGAATACTCGAAATGCATACAAATCGACCAACCGACTTCCCATAAATTCTATTTTTCATGTTAGAGTCATCATAAGCTGACAAACCATATGTTGAATTCCATACTATAAATCTATAGCTAAAACTGTCCATTTATATGAAATATGATAAAATTCGGGTAACTATCTCTATTCCAATTTATTCCAAAAACTAGTCCAAATATGAAATTCGAGCCGTAAAATAATTCGGCAGCACCCCGTCTGTATATGATCACCCCAAAATAGTCCATAACATTCTAAACATGATCCTGAACATAAACCATTAGAAGAAATCGAATAATAATTGTCTAAATAGTTCCAAATTTCGATCCCAAATGAAATTAGTCCAACTATACAGTTATCGAAAAAACCATTCAATAACCATTAAATTTGGACGAAATTGAAAATTTCTGAACGGATAGATACGTAGAACAAGTCGAATAGAATTACCTGGAAGAAGTTTCATTGAATTCCGACTAATACGCGCGAAGAAATCGACGAAAGAATAATTGAATAATTTGAGTTCCAAACACTTATTCTCTCGGCTGGATGAGTTTCAAATTGGTTTTGAAATGAAAAAGGAAAACATACTTAATTATATATGGTGGGGTCCACATGCAATAAAAAACCATCTCCCTCCAAATCGCGTCACACATGCACACCAAGGGACAAACTCGGTTGGAATGTTGGATTGCAAATTGGGGTGCCACTTGTCACATTCTAAAGTGCCCATTTTACTTACCCATTTTAAGTCTTTTGTTTATATGGAATTCATAAAAAGTCCCCCTATATTTATATCCAACTAATTTGATCTCCACGAGTTTCTTTATGACCCCCCGATTAAGCCTTTTTTTTTTAAATGCCGAACAGTCTCACTTCTAACCGTAGTCTTTTATTTCTTTAACCGAAAACATGGGATGTTACATTACCGCACCAAACTATGCATGAACGGTAGTTCGGTTAAATAATCGAACCAAAAGTCAAAATTTTGTCAAGAATAAACTTTCAAGTTTTCAACTTTAAAACTTTTTACAATTATACTTAGAACGTGCTAAAAATTAGTGTTACCTCACAAACCATTAAGTCTATATGTATGTGATTAATACGACATATTCTATCGACATTCGAGGAAGATTACAAATGATAAACAATTGAATCCACCATCCATCATGTAAAATCATATATCCTTACATATATAATATATAAAAGGTAATAATAAATGGTTTGGTTCGGTTTTTTCGTTTCTCCGTCAAACTAATCCAACTACCGAACCAAACCACTCGGTTTTTACATTTTAGTATCCAAATCAATCCGGATAACCATTGGATCGGTGTCCAAACCGCCCAAATATGTTTGGATTGGATTGGTTTGGTCGGTTCAAATACTGAATGTACACCCTAACTTTTTTAAAGAGTAGGGGCAATTTGAGTATTTCACATGTTGTATTTCCTTTGGTTAATTTTGGGGACGGGAAAGGAAGGGAGAGTCTCTAAGAGCATCTCCAATGCAAAACTAAAAAACACTTAATTGACTTATGTGCCAAGTTTCAATTGAGTGTCTATAATTTAAATCATTCTCCAATGCAACACTAAAAAAAACTTTAATAGTTACATGTCACACATACATTTAATAGAAAAAATTGGTTGAGAAAGAAAGGTTTTTTATTGGTTTGAAAATTAAATTTAATGATTAGGACACTTAACACTATCAAAAGAGATCTCAAAAATAGAGTTTGTAATTGAGACATCTCAAAATTAAATGCTTCAACATCATCTTAATATCTTAATTGAGTTTTGCATTCAAGATGTTTTTTTCTATAAAAAACTCTAAAGTCCTAGCTGACACTTATGATTTTAAGATTAAGTCTTGCATTGGAGATGCTCTAACTCCTCAATTTGACGACCATCAGGAAGAGCTCGAGCAACTAATTCTAGGGTTTATCATTAAACTTTAATCTCCGCTTTCGTAAATTCAAATTTAGTCCCTTTTGTTCACGTCGTCAATTAACTTTTATGGTTAATTTTTTTGTTTCCATATTTGTCCTTCTTATGAGAATGATTTTGTAAATTCAAAATTGACTCCCTTTTCAATTTGGGTTAATTCCTAAAAAATTCTAATTATTTTAGAACAAGTCATGGGGCCAAAATGGAATTCACTTACATAAAATAGAAACACCTCCTCTCTCCCTCGCTCTCCTCCACATCATCTCTCCCTCTCTTTCCTCCATCTCATCGCCTCTTTCCTCCACATCATCTCTCCCTCTCTCACCTCCATCTCATCGCCTCTCTCTTCCACATCATCTCTCCCTCTCTCTCCTCCATCTCATCGCCTCTCTCCTCCATCTCATCGCCTCTCTCCTCCGCACCATCTCTCCCCACCTCATTATCTTCTCCTGCCACCTTCAAAAATTAATTTTTTTTTTTTCAAATCTCTTCCTCTTCTCCCTCTTTTTTTCCCTTCATCTTTCTCTCTCTATCTCTAATCTCTCTATCTTTAATCTCTCATTCTCTATAGCTCCGGCGAACGGGAGGAGCCCCTTCGCAGGAGAAACCAGACCTTGAAGGTGATTTTCGAACAAAGTTACCTCCAATGAAGTCTAACACTTGACAAAGTCGAGTACTAAAAATAAGTTGTTACACAGAGCACATAAGAGATGGAAATCAACGAAAACTTATAAAATTGACTTTATTGAATCTTCTTCACTCTAATCGAACTTCATACCATTGAATTGAGCCAACTTCACCATCAAGTTCAAGTTCACAAACAGACTTTACAAGGTGAGAAACAGCATTATCAATTGATTTAAACCTAGCAAGGTCTGGTGGTAAGTTATTCCCTGGCCAGTTTTCTAGCCAACTTTTCAATCTCATCTTTAACTCCTCTTCAGAAACAAACTCCTCATTCTTACCAGGTTCAATTAAAACATAAGTTTCAGTTTGTTGATATGCTCTTCTCCTCCTTATTGCACAAACCTAGAAACGAGAAAAGAAACTCAACGTATTAAGACTACGTGTGCGTCCTCGTAAAATGCTAGAACAAGAAATTGGTAGGTCTTTTTAAGCAGGGAATATAGCTTTACCTTATGCGTATTGGTCCTACTAGCCATTTTATTTAGCAGTCCAAGGCAAAGTGAAGGAAATGTGTAGCTAGTCCTAGCTACTTAATTGGGTCAAACAAGAAGCTCCATTATAGCATCTTGACGATTCTTTACCTGCACAGCCGAAAAAAGGAGGGCCTTTGTTCAAGTCGAGTGGCCCGTAGCAACTCTGTTGTCCATGGGTCCAGTGGATTAGTCGAGGCGCGAGCAAGCTAAGACAGGTTACAGAGTATATAGCGAAGTTGCAAAAAACTCATGTTCGGGTCTAGTTGAATGTGGATTGGAGTAGAATGATGGCTTCTATGTCAGCTAACTCCTCGCCTTCATGTAAATTAATGATTCAATGAGATACAAGAATCCACATTCTGGGTTTGGATAATTTTAGCGTTCTGAATTATCCACTCTCTTAGAATGATAAAAACAGAATCCTCAGCAAATCATGTGTTTGAATTCTATGAGTTTTCTGTGTAATTAGGGTCTATTATTTTTTTGGGTTCATCACCATCACTGATTGCCCTACCTCGACCGTCATCAACTCGTCAATGTTGGCAGCACTGAACCCGAACTCGAGTTACTCGCTAAACCAAACCATTGCCTTGCAAGTTCGGCTAAGGACCGACTCCGCTATAAGAACATCAACTTAGGAACTCACATTCAAATAAAGGAGAATAGAGCTTGTAACTTACAGTTGATGTTATGCACTACTTCAGAATTTATTAATTGTTTGTCAAAAGCTCCCTTCATTGATGTCATACTTCGTCCCAGAGTTGGGAAGAAGGAAATGAACAGAAGCACAAAAGAAAACTTTGAAGATAAATAACAAGACAAGATAAACAATATCCACACAAACATTTTTTTGTTGTTTATTATTATTTATGTGAATGACTTTTTGTGACACCCCACAAATTGTCTTTATGCCTATCAATTGACCAAATCTGAACCGTCAATTGATGAACGGCCCAATCTACTCTCTAAAAATGTCCCTCATTATATAAATTATGCAAACACTCCCTTTTATCGAAAAAAATATATAACAGGTTAATTGATGATTATATTAGATCTCAACAAAGAACCCAAACTTCTCATGAAACTACTAACAACTCATGAAAAATATTGCAACTAAACCCATCCCTCTACTTCCCTACTATATCTAAAGATAAATAATTGGCGAAATTAAAACGAATTTAAGAAGTTTCATATATCCATTAAACTACATGTAAAAAAAAAAAAGTGCAGTCAGTTGTACGTGATCGCAGTATCGCACCGCCAAAGAATTATAGATATCTAATAGTGTAACTCAATCTCAGAGCAACTAAAGTAGATGGCCATCCATGGTCTTGCGAGAAGATTTTAAGGCGGTTTTGGACACCATTATAATTTCTATGACTTCAACTTTCACCTTTACCAGTAGAAATTTTGTCCTCCTAACTTCGACCTACAATAGACATTCAAAACCACATTTAAATTTTTACCATTTCGCGAAAACATAGCTAAAGTAGTATTTGAGAAATATTGTTTCAATGGTTTCAAAAAATAGATATTATAAATGTTGACAAAATGAACTTATAGGTAAATATATAACAAAAAAAGAAAGTAATTAGTATTTGAACTTGCCTTGAGATTAGATTAGCCTTCTGGAGACGATTGTCAAGTGTCCACCAACACTCACATATTTAGCCTGAAAAAGGGACACATTAAATTAAGTACATAGTAACAGTTGGATACTTCATTAATGTACTTATAAAAAAGTAGACATGTACCTTAATTGCGCTTTCCATGGAACTATGGAATCTATATTTCACAAAACCGACGCAAAATCTATCTCTCTGTTATAACATAAAAGGAAAATCGTCATAACAGTTTGTTTTCATTAAACTAAATATTACTAGCGACACAGGAAAAGTATATGATTTTGACAACAATTCAACAAACAAATTGTTCACATAATGAAGCAAAAAAAAACTAAGAAATATGGACATTAAAAAGCGATTGTTATAGGTAAAAAAAGAAGATGATGTCGACATACCCTTTTGCCACCAATTTCGATACCACCAGGCATGATAGGCCCAAAAACCTGAAGCCCTGTGGCAATTTGTGCAACAGTAACGTTAAACGGCAGCCTCTCAATTTGTATGGAATAGCCTTGCTCTGTCATGAAAAGACAGATGAAGTAAATAAAACATGAAGAAATTTAAAAAGATGTGATCAAGATTAAAGTGGAGGGTTGAAAAATAGAAGAATATACCTATATTGTTATTACTAGTACTTGGAGGAGCATTTAGCTGGACCGGTGCAACCTTAGCTGTTGCAGGATTTTCTACAGAGTTTGGCACCTGCAAGTGCAACAACATTCATTTCATCTAATTTCTAAGGTTTATCTGCATTGCATAAGAATATTTCCACAGACCTAACTTATATAGCCGCAACTAGTCTAATTCTTATATGTTGGTTAGGTCTTTTGAGTAGGTTGCACCTAAGCTGGCCAAAACAGAAGTTTAATGTGGTCTAGGTCAAGCCCACTTAACAAAGAATATATGAATGAGAGAGTGACCACAGGACCCATCCGACCCATTCAACCGAGTATGAAGCAACCCATGGGTACTTGAAGCCTGAAATGGGCTCACTCGATTTTTTGACCCGGGTTTATCAACTTTTCTTCCTCGCCCAACCCGATGGAAGTCCAAAGTACTCATGAGGGTCGGTTTGGCCCCATTTGGATCCTTACTTATCGACTACTTAGTACTTCACTGTTTTTTTGTTGAAATAAGTTGGACTCTACTTCATAAGATATAGAATATACCTTTATAGATCTTAAAATTGATGCATAAGACGCCTTTGAAGCGTCTACCTTGCATTTCACAAGTGTGGGCCATTCATTCGATTGATCTTTCACAAGTGCGGGCCATTCTTTCGATTGATAATTGATAATTTCATGTCGATCTTCTGCTTGATCTCCCACAATTTCGGATGGATCAGACACTTGGTCGCCCACAATTTCGGATGGATCAGAAACTTCGTCTCCCACAATTACATAATCATTCTCTATTCCCGATTGATCATCTACTAGAAAACTCTCATTATCTAAAGAATCTTCACTTTCCGCTTCAAAAGTTTCTTGTGAATACTCGCTCGCTTGATCTTCCACAATAACATGGTCTTCCATATCTTCTGCTTCATCAGTTATAACCTCAATGGGTAAGAGTCTGGGTTCCTCAAATCCATTAACATACCTCAACATTTCATGTTCAATAAAGAAATTTGTTCCTAGTGAACCTTCTCCGTGGCGTAGGAATACTGACCGGACAAATTTTCTTTTGAAATTATTTTTTCCCGTTAACGAACCAGTTATTAGTAGAGATACCCTGCACAACTCCACCAAATATGTATCAACACTTGATATATCTGCTTTATAGCCGATTTGGACCATAGAGACAAAGTGTTCTTTAATGGCCTGCATATAGACGAATTATTATCTGAGTCAGACTATTCAGATTCAGATAAAGAAAACTTCAACTATAACATAAAAAGACTTACTTGAATATTTGTGAATGTAGTCATGATACCATTTAGTGCCGGACAAGTTAGTTCACTTGAATCTCTATAAAATCTATGAAGTAAATCCGGGGTATCATGAAACACATCATAATAATGCTTTATAAATTCTTCAGCAATCTTATGAGGGCAAGGAATAAACTTAGAACAAGATATTGGTGTTGTCATACCTGCAAAAAGAAAAACACAGATACTAACATATTCTCATCAAAAAGATACTAACATATTACATGAGAGAATTTACATAAACCCTTGATCTTAACGATTGAAGAAAAAAAACGCTAAGGTTGTGGTGGACAGTAATTTGGAGAAAAGAAAAAAAATAGAGAATTTTTTAACGAGAGAAACATTTATTATGAGAAAAATTATTTTTCTAATTTTCAAATTCTGATTAGTATCAGAAAAAAGAAAAGAACACATCCTAGTATATATGCAACAACAAGAATGGTTTGCACGGAAACATCACCTTGCACAATATTTTTGTTTGACAAGCATAAAAGAAAACACACATTAGCATTTGACCAAGGGAGGTTAACAAGCACTTGTGAACTTATATATAAATGTAACATATCAAAACCTATCAAGAACAAAAGATAGTTTTACATCCATTAACAGAGAAATTCTAAAACAAAAATATACGGGAGTCAATTGATCTTTTTTTTCTTTCTCCCATTTTGTCGACCAAACATGTTTTTATTTTAAAGAAAAAAATCTCTTTTCTCTAGGAAAGTTGCCTATCAAACAAACCCTAATTAGTTCTAAACCCTAAAAAAATAAAATAACTAAAGATAAATTATTTGAAGTGATTTGTCTAGTTCAGACGTAAGCTTATCTCTTACATGTACTATGAGTTTAATCTTATTGAAACAATTGCAAACTAGATTGCGATGTGTTTGCACTGAATTAGACAAATATCCGTAAACAAAAACCGGTAACTATGCTTGTGTAGTTGTGTTTGGTGAAGTGTGTTAAACAAGTAAATAACAAAACATAAAAAATAAAGTAACATTCATAACGCATCGAAAAAATCATGGAAAGCCAAGCAAAAAATAACTTACTCGCAGTATGATCCTTGAAAACAAAGCTGAAGAGAAAGTTAGATTGGATTATAGTCGTATTTATAGTAGTATAGTAATTTAATATCCCTAGTTATCTAAAATTCTAGTATTTGGTATTTTAAATCAAGTAAACTCTGATAAATACCGGCCCCAAAATAGTCTAGGTCAGGGTCGTAGTAATTTCTAGGGAATAGGGGCAATTTGCGTATTTCACCTTCGACACCAGCAAGGTGGAGCCGGCGGCAACTAATTCTAGGGTTTATCTTTAAACTTTAAATCTTCATTTTCTCTCTCAAGGATTCGGTTGGTTGAACTTTCAATTTTTGAATACTCCGACATCAGGGATACTCAGATTTCGGGTGAGTACTTGATACTTCATTTGATTCTAACCACTTCGGTTGTGTAATTTGCAAAAGATTCTAAAATCTTATTGTTCTGACTCATATAGATTATTGATACTTATTCCTCAGGGTTTAGATATAATTTTTCTTTCCCTTTTGGCAAATCCATTAAGAAATTGATGAGTCTCTTTGAGAATTGTAGAGATGGTTTAGGTTGTAGGATTGTCACCCAACTGTTTGATGAAATTCCTTATAAGTTATGAATCTTAGGTAAGTTCAAGTTTTGTTAATTAGTCGATGTTAGTTGTCGATTGATGGTTATGATTTATGATTCTTACTTAAGAATGTAAACCATGGGTTCAATAGTTTAATAGTTCAAGCAGAAACAGTCCTTCAATTCTTCACATTTCCATTTCTTTTGGGTTGGATTTCTTTAACTCCACGGATTCAATAGTTCTGTTCATATTTTTTCTCTTTTTATCGTATGCCGCCATAAATGAATTATACTTACTTCGGTATCAACTATCAAATCGGATTACTGTTGCTGATGATTTGCTTATTTGGGGGTTTATTTGAACTTACTTATTCATTAGAAATAACAGAAAGATTGAAGGTTAAACCTGTTCTCAATCTTTAAATTTCAAATTTCTTTTGTTTAATAGATTTTGCTTGGTTACTGATTTCGCACGTGTTTGCTTACATGTTCTGCAAAATTCATGTATATGTTAGGTTGTTAGTGATTTGCTTGAAACTAAGTCAATAATAGGTTTTTTAATTGGTTCAATAATTTTTATAGCTAATACTGTCCTAGAGTTCTCATATAATCGCAAATGTTGTATCTTTCGCCTTGTTATTATTTGATCGTGAAATGCCTGAAATAGTTTAGTTCTTCAAATAGTAGCTTTTATTGGTAACATGGGTTTGAAGTTATAGGATTCAGAATTGTGCGTCAGGTACATTTGGTTCATTATCCATTAATGAGATGTCAGTAAGTTTTTGGCAATTCATAAGGGGGGTAAGTTTTAGTTCGCATACTCTTGTCCGAGATTTGTAGCCGATTGAGAAATGCTTCTGTTGCTTGTCTGTGGGTACTATGACTGTATGACATAAACGAAAGCCCCGACAAATTTTTAGTTTGATTAGTTGTTTAGATTGTGGTTTTGCATTCATGTTTCTTCATAGTCCAAGTAGTACAGTTAGTTGTTGAAAGGATCCCCGTATATTCTTCTTTTCAATTGGAGTTGTAAAAATTCACAGATGTTGTTATATCTTATATCTTCTACTTATTCAAAGTTAAGCCAGCTAACTTACCTTGTAGCTTATTCATTTGGTAATTGCAGGAGATTAGTTAAATCGTAATAGTCATGGCAGATGAAGAACCAAAACACCTTCCACGATAAGTTGTTCAAGTTACACAAATGCCCTAACTTTTTTGAAGTTCATATAGGCAACAGCAGGTAACTTGGGAGGGGAGTCGAGTATAATTTTGAACAATTTGCAGATCTAGATACATAAATTAAAGAAGAAAAACAGTTTAATCCGACCAGTTTGGATGGCGAATGAAATGTTAATAGTAGAATTAGGTCGATCTAATAAGAACAACAAGAGCGTAGTGGAGGAAATAGTAAAGATAGAAAAGAAACTTTTCCCAAAGCACGAATCACTCGCTACAGTATTTGAAGATGAGCTGAAAAAGAAGAACTGTGGTTTACTCTACTCTCACGTCAATGGTGAAGTTACTGGTTACGTCATGTACCAATGGCCTTCTTGCATGTTTGCTTCCATCACAAAACTTGCAGGTATCTAACCGTATCTAACTCTCATCACCATTTTATCTGTTCTGCATTCAATTCTAAAGAACCCTAATTATGGGCATTCAATTTGTAATTTGGAACACGTTAGACCGATTGTGTTGGTCATCTACAGTTTCTTGGTCTGAGTGGTTTGATTTTCAGTTGGAGTTTGTAAATCACCTGTACGTCTATTTTTGCAACATCTGGATAAAATAATAGTATCGAAGGGAAGACTGCTCACTCTGTGAGCGTGGGAGGATGTGATACTTGTCCCTTGGGAGAGAATGTCTAGAACGTGGGCTATTAGTTCGATTTCAAACTTAGTAAGTATTGTAGTGCCATCACCAAAACCAAAATATTCTAACCGCTTTTGGGTTTGAATCCTCACAGAATAGATAATATAGTATAAGCTTCTTTTTGTGTCTAATATGGTATTATTTGTTTGGTGTATTTGCTTAAAAACAAACAAAAGTGAAGGAGGAATTCAGGAGACAAGGTCACGGAGAAGCATTGATTAGAGCAGCAATTGTGAAATGCAGAACTAGGCACATTCAGCGTGTGCAGCTTCATGTAGATCCTTCGAGGACTGCCGCTCGTAATCTGTATGAGAAAATCGGTTTCAAAACGGATAGATTGATAGAAAGCTATTATTCTTTGAGCCGAGATGCTTATGTAATGTTCATTGAG
This sequence comes from Eschscholzia californica, assembly GCF_041429995.1. NCBI lineage: Eukaryota > Viridiplantae > Streptophyta > Magnoliopsida > Ranunculales > Papaveraceae > Eschscholzia > Eschscholzia californica. The sequence goes on from NW_028238198.1 coordinate 32,843,696, forward strand.
TTCAGTGAAAACTGAAAACAATAATCAAGAGAACTGTGAAACATCATCAAATATGTCATAAAATTGTCTTTCTTCTATTGAATTCATGGAGTCCACTCAAAGGCTTCTCAATTATTTTATGCAATTTGTGAACATGTATCGAGTGATATATCAGTTGTTCTTTCTCCACATTTGGACTTGGCCGGAAGAGGAAACACGTCTGTCAAGGTTCTACTTTCTCTCTTTTTTTTTTTTGATGAAGGTTCTACTTTCTCTCTTACTCTACCTTTCTCCACATTTCAGAAAACATGTCACCAGTTAAAGTTTTAAAATGATATCAAAGAATTTTCTTCGTTCCTACCAAATGTCAGCTATGCGGGGCTATTCTCTACTTGGCTAATAAATTTACCAGCGTAGCTACATTTGAGTTAAATATGACAAATTGCCTGTAACACTTACATGTGGTACCTCTAGACCAATGAGTGCTTCTTTATCGTCTGTAAGATAAAATTGACTTTCAGATCGTTGAGAGACCAATCGACCTTTTGAGTACTAAGATGAAATGCATTCTCGGGTTGGAGTAGTAAGATGAAATGCATTCTCGGTGTTAATATACTATAGGCCTTTCTTGGTATATAATTATTCAAGCGCTTCACTTGTGTTTCTTTTAGTTTGTAATGCAAATCAAAATTTTATTTTTAGAGATCATTTGTCTCTACATATTTCTTAAGATATTATGCGGCTTATTTCATCAAAAAGAAAGATATTATGCTGCTTTAGGGAGCTCTCCACGACTTCCTGAATAATCACATATGAGTATATTAGAGTAGTATATATTGTTTCAGTCTAGTGGACAAATTGTGCATGACTCACCTTTAGGCAATTTAAATCATGCTAATTTCTGTTTTGACCAATTTGTCTAGGGTCCGTGAGTATATAGCCCAAAATAATGTTCAAAAAGGGTTTAGGGTCCAATCTTCTCAAAACATGGATTTTTAGTCCTTTTACTCTTTGGTCAAAAAAACCCTTACCATCTCTATTTTATTTCCAGTTATGTCCCAACTCTATTTACACGGGATTTCTAAATGTGGGGTCGAGCGAATCTTGGTAACGGTTAAATGAAACGTGATTTTTGGGTATTTCCGTTTATAACAAAATCTCTTAATCGACTTTCTCTCTCATCAGTTGTACTGTTTAGGTAAAAATCACAACTTTCCCCAAATTGACGCTCCAAAATCCTAACGAGAAAATTGAATCGCCATCTTCCAGAAGGTAAGAAACGGGCTTTATTCTTCAACTTTCTTAATCTTTCAAGATTCTGATTCAGTTGAAGAGGTATCATCGCCATTAAAACGAAAAGGTTTCTTGATTAGTTTGGGTTTCGAACAATCATCACTTTCAGGTGAAAATCTTTATAAAATCGAGTTTGGATGGTTATTTTTCATCATAAAGAAGTTTGTTTCAACGTTATGGTGAGATTTTGGGTTGATTTTTATGGTTTTTTATGTTGTGACATAGTTTCTGATGTTCAAAGCTTCGTCATAAATCAATTTTTAGAGATCTGTTTGATAAATTATGTTAATTTCTGTCTGGTATAACTTAAACTACTGTAAAGTATGTATAATTTATTCACAAGTATCCGTGATTTACCACAGGATTTGGTAATGTTTTATATATAACCGATGATAACAGCAAAAATTTAAAAGTTTTTTATTGATCAAACCTTGTAATTTCTGATAGAAGTCATTTATATGAATGAATTTATATTGTATAATTTACAATAAATTATGCAAACTTTATGAAAAATAATGAGACATTTATCACAAATAATGAAATCATGTTTCATTTCCATGTCTTTCAATATGAACATAGAATCGCATTTCAATGGTGTCCATCCATGCACTATCCATTTGCAATCTTCAACAGGACACACAGCAGTTACACGCTTAGAATCATTCTTTATGAATTTGAAATCATGACCGGTGTTGATGCTATATTGCCTAAGAGCATATCGAAAAGCTTTTGCACCCCCAGGAAATAACTGTCATGGTTCTGTAAATATCTTATCCCAACCATCTGATTTCAGTTTGATTTCCTTATCTTGATTTGATGATTCTGCCTGGAACTCCATCTGTGATAACAAAGTGAGATAGATTAATTCAAATAAATTATACATACAAGTATATTATTTGCAGTAAATTATATGAACATTTGAATAAATTATATGTACTTTACAGTTTTGATATTAAATCATATATAATGTTTCATAAATTACATATGATTTACACAAAATAATATAATGTTAATGTTATTCGTGAAAAATTTGCAGAACCAGAACATATATCATGTTCTCAATTTGATATACATCGCAGGAAAAAGTTTATATAATTTACGTTACATTATGGTAATTTATTCTAAAGTATATATAATGTTAATTCTGTTACGAGTAACCGTGTGACAGAATCACGTTTCATCAATCTGTACGGAAAAAAAATCAGATCTGGAGAAAATTTGAATATCATACTTTGCATAAACTCCAAATCTATTGATAACTGATATGACGATTGATTGAAAACAATAAGTAAACTCGATTTGTAAGATTTAGAAATGAAGTATTAATCTCATGAAGATCGTGATCATTAATACAAACTTTAGAGAGAGAAAGACAATAATAACTTTCTTGATCTGAAACAAATCATCAAATAAGAAAATTGTTTACCTGATTAACAATTAAGATGATGATTTTGAATAGCTCTAATGATAATGAAACAAGTTAATGGAAGATTTTCAATCGAAACATAATCAGAAAACATAAAATCTGGTTTGAGTTTTACCTAAACTTAGAAACTCAGTTTTCTGTTTTAATGGAGGATAGTTTCAGAAGATGAAGATGTAGAGAAAGAGAAAGATAGGACGAGAAGGTTTCGGTTACAAAGTTTTTTGTTTTAATGGAGGATAGTTTCAGAAGATGAAGATGTAGAGAGAGAGAGAAAGATAGGAATAGAAGGTTTCGGTTACAAATTTAAGGAAGATAAAGATTTCTTTCTTCCTTTAGAGTCGGTAATTGGAGAGAGAAACAAGGAGATAAAATAGGAAAACGAATATTGGTTGATTTGAGCTTAAATTAGATCTTATATATATGGAAGGTTAGTTTAGGTATTATAAATTATTTGGGATTCTAGAGATTTGTGTTTTCTCTCTAGATGACACCAAATGGACTAGATATCCATTTGTATTATTTTTTTGGTTTTTAAACCCTTTATAGGATTAGAGAGGACTAAAAGTCCTATTAGGGCCCGTTTTTTGGATTATAAGCCCAAAAATTCATTTGTCTAAACTCTCTAAAATGGCTCCTATAAGTGTTCTAAAAGTTTGATTTGACCACCTATACCAAAAAAAAACAATTCAACTTTTTTGAAACTAAGGCCAAAATGAAAATAGTCGCAAAAAATTGTTAAAACGTTAATTCTACACCATCTTTCATTTCATTTCTCTGTCTCTCCACTTCACCTTTCTTCTTCGACAGAAGATCTCCAACAGATAACTTCTGGCCGACGACCCTCTTTCTCTCGTCTTCTTCTTTTAATTTTCTCTCTTCTTTCTCTCTCTACTCTCTCTGGCGAAAGGAAGGAGACCCTTCACCGGAGAGAAAATAGAGAGCGAGGGAGAAGAGTGATAAGAGAAAGACAAAAAAGAGAGATAACAAAGAGAAGAAAAAAAGAAGCCGAAGAAGAACAAGAAGAGGGAGAAAACAAAAGAAGAAGAAGAAGAAATAAAAAGATCTGGTTGAATGGTGTCGACCATAGATTGGCAACCGTCGACCTTCTAACGGATTAGAAAGTTAAAGTGGAAAGATGGAGAGATTAAGTGGATGAGAGACGGGGATCAAGTGCAAGAACGTGAGATGATGTTAATTAATACTTTAACATTTTTGAGATTAAGTCAATTTTGGTCTCTAAAGATATTTCTGGAAAAAATTTGTTTTTTTTTTTCTTTTTTGAGATTGGGAGCCAAATCAAACCGTTGAACACTTGTAACGGCAAAAACAACAAGCTAGTCACAAACTAGGAGCCAAAACGAAATTAACCTTTGATTAAATTGATTTTATTTATTCTATTGTTGATATACTCCTTAACTTTTAAATGATCTCCAACAATGGCTCAAAATCGATGGACCTAACTTGAGCATAAACAATCACCTTAGGGTTCTTTACTGACCATCCATTGCGTAGAGATCAATATGACAAGGACAAATCTTTTAAGGGGTTAGAGGTCTCTATATTTGCGTGTGAAATCAAACGTCTAACCCACTGTTTCAGTAACGTTTAGGGGGCAAAATTCAATTGGGCATTATTCTTAGGGTTAAGTTAGAATATCTATGTTCTTACATTTTGCTCGCTAGGCTAGCCCTCTAGGTGCCTTCTATAAATATACGTACCCTTACTCGGTCTCGATCTCATCTTCTCTCTCTCTTCTCTGTTCTTCGATTTTGGTTGTCTAGGGCTTTTCCGGGGTTTTCATACTGTTCTTGAATTTAAATTTCTCGCTTTCATTCTATCTACCAAATCTTAATGATTTTGCAGCACCTCTGATCCCCCAATTTCAGAAATTCCGAGCTAGGGTTTCTCGATACGAAGATTTTCTGTCATTTATAGTTGTCGGAGCTTCGTTATCGCTAATTCGACGGATATCTTTGTTAGACTCGAGAAACTACTGGTAAGACTTCTTCAGTACTTCATTTTTGTACCTCTCTTCTGATCTCCATTTATTTTTTTATTTTTTTCAATATCAATCTAGGGTTTCCTTGAATCTTCTTCTTCTTCGAAAGTTCTTGTTTTTGAATGATGGAATTATTTTTGTTTGTTAGAACTCTAGCAGGAAACGAAGATAGTGAAAAAATGTCATTTTGGCGAATGCCCTAGAGAGGGAAAAAGATGGTGGGTAAATTGATGAGGTTTTGAATATGAGCGATGGAGGTAGAGAGAATGAAACAGTGAACGAGAACGAATTAAGGAAGAAAGAACAAACTGGTAGTGATGATTTTGGTCGAGCAATTTCAAGAATTGCTGTGGCTCAGATTTGTGAAAACACTGGATTTGAATGTTTCCATGAGTCAACCCTAGATGCTCTATCTGATATTGTGATTCGTTATCTTCTTGATTTGGGAAAAACTGCTCATTTTTATGCTAATTTGGCTGGTAGAGTGGAGTGCAATATTTTTGATGTCATTCAAGGATTGGAAGATTTGGGTATTTCACAGAGATTTACTACTTCTTCAAGCCAGGGTAATTGCTTAATAGATTCAGCTCCAGTTAGAGAGATACAGCATTACGTAAATGTAGCAGAGGAAACTCCATTTGGTCGGACAATTACTCACTTTCCAATTATCAGGAATCTGAGACATACACCAAGTTTCTTGCAAATGGGTGAAACCCCAGCTAGTAAACATATTCCAGCTTGGTTACCTGCTTTCCCTGATCCCCACACTTATATTCACACTCCTGTATGGAATGAGAGGAAAACAGATCCTAGAATGGATAAAATCGAACAGGCGAGACAAAGAAGGAAAGCGGAACGTTCATTGTTGAGTTTGCAGCAGCGTTTGGCAAGTACTAGCTCAGAAGCTCCAGTTGATTTGAGAGACGATGATTCTGAGAAGGCTGACCCTCTACATGAGAGTGACAACGCACTTCTTGCTCCACCTATTGAAGCCCCTGACAAAGAACAATCAAACCCCATTGTTCCACTCAAGATTCAAAAAGATAATTTGTTAGAAAATCAGATTTCAGTTCTGGATACTTTTGCTCCAGCTATTGAAGCAGCTAAGAGTGGGTTTTCTGATTTAGGGGATGGTGAGAGAAAAACTCTGCCAAATAAGAGGCTTGTTCTGCATTTAAAATCTAGGGTTGGCAAGAAACCCTTAGGCATGCCTATTGATTTGAACCTTCAGATGAATGGTACTGGGTATGCAGCTGCTTGGTTTGGGAGGGATGGTGAAAGAGATGACAAGAAAAGGAGAGCTGAGCAAATTCTGAAGGATTCCATAGATAGGCAACATGATATTTCTTAGTTGTACATTAATTCATTGTCAGGCTTGCTAGATGGAACTTGTATACTGGTTTTAGAATTTAGCGATAGATGCAACCATCTTGTGGGGTTATAAATGGACATCTTCTTATTCTGGTATTTACATCAGTTCTCTCTGGGTCTGTGAACCCTTTTCCCATTATATGGTGGTATGTATCACGAACGATTCTTTTAAATGAAATCTCGCTTCTTCCATGATCCTATATTGAATGGGTTCATGGAGTTTTTAGCTTCTGGCTTCATCTTGTATAGTCTCTCTTTTCTTTATTGATTGTAGTGATTAGGAATCTAACTGTACACATTTTTCACCAGAGTTTATATAGCTGAAGAAAAATGAACTTGTAAATATGCAAAAGCTTTATCAAAAAGTCCGAAACTTCAAAAAGGATCTATTTATTCATGTTGATTAGGCCTATTTACTTGGAGTCCGGTATTTTAAAACTTTCGTAGAAAATTGAATAGAATTCAAGATTTATTCTCTTATTTCTCGGTATTAAGACTTATTAGAAGAAGTTATTATAAAGTTATAAACCCGAGCTTGTATTATGGCAGATCTATGTTGCATGGAGTTTTCTGCTGTTGGCTTGTCTAAGTAATATTTATTCCCTTTCTCATTTATTGCAAGATATTGTTATAGTGTTACATTTGTTAGCAGTAATTGCATAAGGCTTGTTATTGCCCCTCAATAAGTACCGAGTCTTCTTTTCTGAAATAATGGTTCTTAGGAGAAGTCAACTTCTAACCAAGTTGGACACGGCACGATACTTTTAACTTATAGCATTGATGAAGTACGAGACTTATAGCATTGATGAAGTACGAGACTACGAGTTTTGTGTAAGGTTACCAAAGGAAGCTAATTTCTTTTTCCTCTAATTCTGTATGCAACCATTTGAAGAAAAGCTTCCTGAAATCCAAATATATTATAGATGAAAACTTAGAAGGTTTTTTCTTCTCGTCGGTGTTCCTTTACTCATAAATTTGTGTGTTTTCTCAATCCAGCCTACAAACCAATCTAGGGTGCTAATTCTTTTTCAGGTTATATCATTGTGGCAATAATGTAGCAGAATATAGTTTTCTAGGAAAAGTCACTGATACATGGTTGTATTACATGTTAATGTTCATTTAAAAGAGTGTGGAGATGCAGGTTTAAACTTCTTTCCAGAAAGGCGCTTGGTGGGTCTTGGGTATGCCTTCATCGACTCAGTTAATTCTCTGTTATTCAAGTAAGTTTAGTTTTCACTTTGACTTGGGGTATCTTTGTATGAACTGCCTCTTTTGTCTTCTCGCAATATCTGTTCCTGCTTGTGCATGGGTACATAACTTGTTATGGAACAAAAGAATAGATGAAATTATGTCTGCAAAGCCTTTGCACTGCTCAATGTTGTTTTAGTAGATTAGTAGCATCATTTTTAGGTGTATGGGGGAAGAAACCCCTTCAATTATATCCCTTAGGGTTACATAACATGCTAATTTCTTGTGATTTGACATTAAATAATACAATATGCGTTACTTAATACTAGAGTCGACCATATTATTAATGTTAAAACGCATTAAATGTCATTATGTAACTTGTCATAATTTGGCTTCTATGCTCAAAGTTCCAGTCGATGCTTTTGCCTGATCTGTTTCACATTTTGGTCGAAGAAGTCTGAGCTGATCATATCTGTGATCTTTGTCTCATAAAAACAGATTCCCAAATATTGGGTGATGGGCTGGGTTGGTTGTCATTCGAGTCATTGGGATGAGTTGAGCCCCATTGAAGTTTTGATCATCTATCAGAGGAAAAAGAACTACTTGTTTTTGTTGGATTCCTGACATATAATATATCAGTTAACCTTTAAAGGGACTTAATAGGCCTAAAAATGTTGTATAACTGCTAGAGTCTCAGTAATCACTTGGCGAGGTATTTTGCAAACCTTGTGGCTTTACTTGAAAAGTAAGCTCCACCAAGTAACCCTCCATCACTCCCAAACGAACTATTAATCCCGCAAGTAATCCTTTTCATCTATTTCACGTACTGTATAATTGGTTCCAACTTCCAGACCCCAAATTTAAATATAATGGCACTATTTTGTTCTCTTTCTTTTGTTCTCCTCTCCATAATGCTTTTACATATTCTGTGGTTTAAATTTAGTTTAATCTTAGTTTCTGAAATCTGAAAGTCTCTAAATTAGAATATGATCTTTATTACTTCGTATTTGTTTTACCAAAATCATGTAGGAATCACTTCTCAATTCAGTTTTCTTCTACAGATTCTTGGGACTTTTGGCGGTATTGTTGGTGAAGAATATTGGAATGAGGAGGTTGATAACTACATCAGCTCAGGCATTCCAGCATCTCTTTAAGAGTGCAAATTTACTGTTTGTAATGAAAAGACGATATATATTTCAACATGAATGCCTCTTCTTGAAACAAAAATCACCCACCTCCGAATGAACCACCTATAGATGAAAACCAAGGAGTTGAGTAAATGAACGGATTTCAGTAGTTATAAACAAACCCTCATAAATATTTTGAAATAGAGGAAGTACATGAAAGTTTGGAGAAGCTTGTGATATGGTGTAAAGAAATTAATAGACCACACAAGATTATATTTTGTGTAGACAATTCAAGCAACCCATTTTATGATAGAAAACCGTGAAACTAGTGGTTTTTACTTGTTTTACTCTGAAGACGGGTGTAGGGCCAAAAGGTCCAGAAAGACACTACTAATAAGAGTAGGGACACAAGTACTTAGAAGTACAACCTTTCATTTGTTAGTGGAAGGGAAATGATAAAGTTACAAAGATTTTGACAAAAAAAAGTTCCCAGCTGATGAGGCGGGTGTGGTTTCAAATTTTGACCAAATCTAGGCCGAGAGATGAAAATCACAACCGCCACATTAGCTGGGAATTTTTTATTGTCAAATTTTTTTGTGATTCTAGCATCTCTCTTAATATTGTGATGTGTGCAAACTAGAAGTTATCTATGGAACGCACAATCAAAATTTAGGTAAAACTCTTACTGGACATGCTTATGCAAGTTATTTGAGAGATGAAGAAATAGCAAATTTAGAGGTTTAGAGTATAACGTTGATATCTATCTTGTGATGAGAACTTTTCGAAAATTGTAAACAAATGTTGTTATTTGTTATCTGTCTGTAGAGTTGTTATCGACGTCATCTGTTACATATTAGTAGTACCTTTTTGGCAGTTCAACAAAAAAAAGAAAAAGTACCTTTTTGGCCTGTAGAGAGAGAGAGCAAGGGAAATGAAATTTCTAATTTGAAATTAAATTTTGGTCAAGACAATATGTGTGGACAGGAGAAATGAGCGTGTCATGTAAAAATAAATCTGGCTTATGAGTGTGAATTACTGTGAATGTGTTCATTAAAAATGACAAGTGCGTATAACATTTCACTTTGAAACTTCTTTCTTTTTTTTGTTGAAAACTTAGAAACTTCGATGCCGTGTTATTTGTTTTTTCTGAAGACTGAATATGTAATCTGAACAAATTGACGGGTGTAATCTACATATATAGCTTGAATAAATGTACGAGTTTACTTCTCTAATAAATTCAGACTTTAAAATAGTGGCTTTGAACACAAATAATTATTTCTAAATCTTATAAGATAAAACCCTATAAAACAACCAAAATTACAAACAAAAGAAATGGAGATTTCGTATTGAGATTTGAAAAAAATAGGAAGGCACCTGGTTCACAAAGTTTTCTTGGAACTCATTCTTTGTCTGATTAGACTGAAGTTAAAAGTCATATGATTTGGTGGGAAATTTTTCAAATTCAAAAACCCTAATTCAACCCACAAACAATACTTGATGTTGGCACTATCTCGTCTCGTCGGGTCACTTCCGTGTAAAAGACTGATTATTTCAAACTCCCGTTTCATATTGTCACGTAAACTCATCGGACAAGCACGATACCTGTTCGACGAAATTTCTCACAGAGACCTTAGCTCTCTAAACGCTCTTCTTTCTCATCATGTTAGAACAAATGACGCACAAACAGCATGGGTTCTTTTCCAAAGAATGCACCAACACCGCTCTGATCTCGATCCTTACACTTTCACTCCTGTCTTTGGTGCTTGTGCGGCCCTCTCCGATGCTATACGAGGTCGACAAATTCATGGGTTGGTCGTAAAAAATGGATCGGAATTTGAAACTATAACGAAAACTGCTATTATCGACATGTATTCCAAGTGTGACAACATCAATGATTCACTTCGAGTTTTCGAAGAGATGACTACAAAGGATGTAGTTACATGGACCACTATGATTTCAAGTTATTTTCGTCAAGGACTTGCAGATGAAGCGTTACGACTTTTTAAAGAAATGCAGAGAGAAGGTGTTGAATTCAGTGGGTTTACTTTGAGTTCTGTTCTTAAAGCTTGTGCCTTTTTAGGTTCAGTTTGTCAAGGGAAGCAAATTCATGCATTAGTGATCACTATGGGTTATAATTCAACTATATTGGGGACTGCACTTCTTGATTTCTATTCGGATTCTGGGTTTATTCAAGATGCTATGAAGGTATTCTTTAATTTGAATTGTAAAAAGGATGATGCTGTTTACAATTCTTTGATATCTGCTTGTGTTAAGAATCGGAAATATGAGGAAGCGTTATCAATCCTAAGTGATATTAAAAAACCGAACGTGATTGCCCTTACTAGCGTTCTTGTAGCTTGCTCTGAAAATTCAAGTTTATTGAAAGGAAAGGAGATACATTGTGTTGTAATTCGGTTTGGGTTCGATTGGGATACTCAATTATGTAATGCATTATTGGATCTGTACGCAAAATGTGGAAATATCTTGAGTGCTCGTTTTGTGTTCAGTCGAATTCCCCGTAAAGATGTTATTTCATGGACTAGTATTATAGATGCTTATGGAAGTCAGGGTTGTGGCGTTGAAGCTCTGGAGCTTTTCAGAGAGATGGAGGAAGAGAGTGGTATTTTGCCAAATGATGTAACTTTTCTCACTGTTCTATCAGCTTGTGGGCATTCGTGTCTTGTGGAAGAAGGACGAAAATGTTTTTCTCTAATGAAGGAGAAGTACAGGCTTAATCCGAGTCCTGACCATTATGCCTGTTTTATGGACCTATTAGGCCGAGCAGGCCTTATAGAAGAAGTTTGGAATATTTATTGTGAAATGGGCGAGAATAGTGTCAAGTTGACATCATCTTTTCTAAATGCTTGTCGAGTTAGTCTTGATGTTGTTCGAGGTGAATTCGCAGCTAAGCGTCTGTTTGAGCTTGAACCAGAGAATCCTGGGAATTACGTTTCTGTCTCGAACTTCTATGCAGCCATTGGAAGATGGGATAATGTGGAAGAGTTGAGAGATTTGATGAGGGAGAAAGGATTGACAAAGGAGGCCGGAAGCAGCTGGATTGCTGTCGGATAATATGAGTAGACAAAGAGGGGCACAAAAACAGCACATCAGAAAGGTCGAAGAAGGTCAACGGAAAGGATAAAGACTGCATGGTTGTTGACTGTGGAGCAAATGGGGAAGCTAATGAAATGATATATGCTGATGGCCCAGAGCTTGGCAAAGAGCTGAGAGAGAATCTCGAGAAAGATCAAAAGAGACCTCTGGTGAGTCTTCAGAGAAACCATTGGAGCCAGGCTTAGAGAAGCGCAAGCTGCTGTTGAGAAAGCAACTGTAGAGCCTTGGCACCGCAGTTGCAATAGGTGTAAAAGACATCGAATTTGAGAGAACTTCTAAAAGTTTCTCAGAGGTTTTTCTCTCTGATCAGAACCCGGATCTAAGCTTCTCCGAAGTACTTTTCATTATCATCGTATCCATTTTTATAGTTAGGCTGTTTGATGCGAGAATTCGGCAAACTTACCATCATCTCTCAACTGGTTTGTGCGTCTCTTTTGTTTACCAATTTTACCACAAATTCCTTATCAAGATTGAACTAGTTCATTTTTATTCGAGGATCAAGTTCTTAACAAATGGTATTTCATATAAATATTTTATGTAAGTATTGATGCCATGTAGAAATTGTCGCTAAAAGGTTTGGAATAAGTTCTAAAAATTTACATAAAATTTTATGCAAGTATTTTATCCAAGTATTGTTTAGCTAATGTTTGATGATTCTCTGTTTTAAATTCAAATGTGATGCTAAGTTTTAGTTTGTGCTTCCATGAGGGCTACTTAAATTTTTGTTATCTTCTTTCTTGCAGTTATTATCAGGTGACGTGCACAAAATCTAGGCAGTTTTCTGCTGAAAGACGTTGAGAAAGAACAATCCTTTTATCATCTCATGGAAGTTAACTTTGAAGTTTGAACCACAGGTAAATCAATTGTTCAGATAAAGATACTTAGAAACAAAAAAGATTGTTATCTTTAGTTGCTTATTAATGGGTTTCCCCATTATACTTGTACACAAATAATGTACAACATGAACCATTGATTAATTCAATTGCATTTTAATAATCGGTAATCTTTTATTTCTATTAGTGATCAAAGTGAAACAGTGAAAGTGCAACCATATAGTGTATGTTTTCGGATGGTATGAAATTGGTCTGAAGTGTTTAATAGAATCTGAATATCAAATATAGGTTGATAAGTACTTGGTCTAGTTTTATATACTGCCTGCAGAATATGTGTTTTGGAACCCTTTTATCATCCTGAAATCTGAATCACTGCCAGAGGAACCATATGATCTTCAGGTTCTGCTTAATTTGTCTTATGAAGAGCTGCCCGGAGCAAGAAATAGCCGAAGTTACCTCTGATGTGATACTATGAAAGAGCATATTAGAATACTATGTAGCTTTCCAAATTTCTCAGCCTTTTCCATCTAACCGCCCAATGTCTTTCTTCTTTCATGCAAATAGTTACTTTTATGATCGAAAAATGGCCGTTACAAGATTGTTTCACGCACACGTGGTTTTTTTTAATGGGTTCATCTCTCTAATCTTCATGTAAACAGGTTGAGTTCTTATGATCAGAAGGAAAACATACTGCATTGTTTATTAGAAAAATTGATGCAGATTAGGGGTTTCCCTTAAGTGATTGATATAATCATGTTTCTTTTATGTTGTTACATGTATGATGAGAAGTCATACTGAGGAATTCTGCTTGTACAAAAACTGTTGATCGTATGCAACACATGAGAGGTCTGAATAGTGGGTCATGTGGGGTATGGGTTAACTCGCCAGACCTACCTCTTGGTCTGTAAGTACATTGAGGGAGTCTTGGATCATGTAAAAGTATAGGTTAGCCTCTGTCGCGTGATTCTGAGTTATGTTCCTAAAGTGAGTTCTCGCATGCCCATTTGAATCGCGTAAACATACCAAGTACTGGTCTCACACCAATAGCTTAGGGTCTTGGCAGTTGCCCAAGCGAAGTACGAATTACGATGAAGAGTTGTGTCGTACACGTGCCATTGATACTGATGATATTCTATCTGCAGCGTCACCTGATCTTGTACTAGCTAATAGAAGATGAATCACTTGGAGGACTAGTAATTCTAGAGCCGAAACTGGCATGACAACTACCCATCACAATAGGTAATAGCAGTGAAAGAGTAGACTTCAATAGAGTCAATGCAGAAGTATCATCTTATTGCAAAGAACCAAACTATTATGTAACTATTTGCAAAACTTTGTTGAGGAGTCCCAATCAAAAAAAGGTTGTTGAATTATGCTAAAAAAAAGTTAAAATTATAATATTAGACACATCGAGTTTTATTTTTATTTTTTTTTGTTGAAAGAGGCACATCAGGTTTAATACCAAAAAGTAAAATATGACCCACAAAGACTTTAAATTTACGTGTAAAATGGTCCGATTGACTTCGATTTCATATAACTCCGTAGGTAGACGCTACATTTTATTTCGTATTTTTCTAATTCGTGAGCTTATTTATTTCGTATTTTTCTGATTGGAACTAAGCAATTGTAGTAAAATTGTTGGATTCGTATTTCTTTTTCTTTGTTGCAAATATTGGATTTGTATTTAGAGAGAAAAAAAAAAAAAAGAGAGAGAGAAACTGCACCGACACATGTGGGGCCTAGTGGAACATCTAGAGGCTAGAAGATCACAAGGGTAACAGCATTACTGTCGGCAATCTCGACTTGCTCACTTTACCATAATGCCCTTTGTTTGAATATGAATGCCCTCAATTATTTTGGGTTAATTCCGTTTTATTCTATGATATGTGATTTAGCCTCCAATACGTGACCAAGTGTCCAAATTGGTCTCTATTATGTCTAGGGGTGGGAATCGGACGGGTTCGGACGGGCTCGGGCTACTCCTAGCCGGATTCGGACGGATCGGGCTCGAGTAAGCCGAGCCCGCGAAAAGATTCCGGGCGGATCGGGCCGGACCAAAAACTCCCATCCAGAGCCCGTAGCCCGTCCGAGCCCGGCTGCCCGATCGGGCTCCGGGCTATCCGTGAACTTTTAGGGTTTGAACTTGACTAAAAAAAAGAGAAAATTCTAGGGTTTTTTTTAACTGAGTTAATGAGGAAGAACCTAAATCTATAGATCTTAACTTTTACAGATCTAGTAATAGAAACAAATTTGTAGATGAACAATACTAAGTTTTTTTTTTAATGAATTAATATATGTCCAAATCTACTGGGTAGATGAAATGAATAGATCTACAAATGATATGAAGGTATCCATTCATGATTTCAACACATCTGTTGAAACAATATACATTCTAGAGATAAAGAAATAGCAAGAGAACACGAAGAGAGAGAGAGAGAGAACATATCTCTGATTTACTTACCATCAACTGGTTCATATTATCTATGAACATGTCTTTTACAGAAAAAAAAAAATAGAAAGAGAAATAAAAGAACATATGTAAAAACACACTACAAGGGAATAAAGATAGAGATACAGCAAGATATAACTTTCTTCTTCATCAAAATCGAGAAAGCAAGGGTCAAGATAAAATTTTCTTCCTCATCAAAACAGAGAAAGCAAGGGTCTTCATCTTTAGATCTTCTTCTTTGGTTTCCTTTCCATAATACTCTTTTTTTTCTTAGTAGAAGACTTTGTCTCTCTCTCTAGAAGTGTCCATCTCTCTCTCTCTCTGGTAAAAGAGTCTCTCTTTCTTGGTTGGAAACTGAAAAAAAACCCTAGGCCTAATGAGGGGTAAGGCAAAAGAAAGGCTTATATACTCTAACCCTAGATCTGAAGGGATAATGTGGCGGGTTTTAATCGGGCTGATATCGGGCTCGGGTGTCGGGCGGGTTTATCGGGTCGGGACTCGAAATTGAGTCCCTGTCCGAGCCCGGCCCTATAAGCCCGAGCTATCGGGCCGGGTAAGCCCGGCTCGGGTTGACTTCGGTCATCGGTCTCTCACGGTTCGGGCCGAACGGGCCGGATCGCGGAGTTTCAGACCGTTTTCCCAGCCCTAATTATGTCTGGTATTTTTTGTAATTTTAATTATTCTTTAATTTGTTCAACTCATGTATATTTTTCTTTGATCTTATCATTCTCTTTCCTCTACCTCACTTTCTTCAACCTAAGAAGATCGCTCGTCTGCGAACTTGATTTCTTTTTCAAACTCCTTTCGCCACATCCACCTCTCTCGATTTCTTTCTCTCTCTATCTTTTGTTTCACTCTCTTTCCAACTCTCTCTTTGTTCTAGCGAAAAAGATCTTCACTGAAACAAATAGGGGTTAGAGGGAGACAAAGAGAGAAAAAAGGAGGTTGTGGAAGGAGTTCAAGAAAGAAAAAGAACTTAAGACCTTAAGTTGAAGAAGATGAGGTGAAAGAAAGATAAGACTGTAATTAAAAAAAATTACATGAGTTGGACAAATAAAAGAAAATTAAATTTATAAAAAAAAAAAAAACCATAAGGTAGAATTAAAATGATTGACAATATTTAGAAGTCAAATTGAATTACCAGACACAATTAGGGGTCAAAATGAACTTCCGACCATAATTAGAGAACAAATTAGTCTGTTAATCAGAAATTCGAAACTAAAACAGGTTCATCCCGTGATTTTTTTAGCAGTATAAGTAGATATTAAGGTTGTGTTTGATATCAGGGAAATAATTCCATGGAAATAAAAAAGTTCCATGGAAGGTAAATTCCGTGGAAATAAGAGTTCTTTCGTTTGGTAGTCATTTATTATTTCGTGGAATTACGACCTCTGTTATTTGGTTGAAAATGAACTTCTACGGATATAATATTCAATTAAGAGTTTTTATTTACTCTTTATGTAGTCAAATGACCTTTTAATCTTTATGTAGTCAAATGACCCTTATGTTTTTAAAATTATATTTTTATCCCCATGTTGTAAAATTATTTAACCTTGTGTCACTTTACTAACTTAAGAGTAAGAGCGTCAAACTATGAATAAGACAAGATAAAAATGTAAGTTTGACAACGTATGGATAAAAAAGAGATTTTACTAATATAAAAGGGTAAAATTATCGTTTTAATGTAAAAGTGTAGACATACCATTTTTACAAGATAAAAGTAAGGATGTCATCCAGACCACATAAGGGTAAAGATGTCATTTTGATATCATACGGGATAAAAATGTAAATTTGACAACATAAGGGTAAAATGTCAATTTGCTATAATAAAAAGGTAAAATGTAATTTTAGCTATATAAAGTCAAAATGTCATTTTGACAACGTTGTAAACATGCCATTTGGTGAGAAAGACAAAAATGTCATTTGCCCAATGTAAGTAAAAGGATGTTTTCGGTAAATTTTGTGGATAAAAATGTCGTTTAATTTGAACATATATGGAGATAAATATTAAGTTTCAAGTATCCGAATATATTAAAAAAAATGTTATTTTTTTTATTTTGATTTTTCACGAACACTAATTTTCAGGGGGAGCAAAGAATTAAAAATGAACTATTTCATGAAAATAGATTCCATATGAAATTAAAGCCATGAAATATAGTACTTCGTACCAAAAGTTGGAATTACCGATTTCAATGGAAATTCTTTTATTTCCTTGAAAATAGGAGATATCAAACACACCCTAAAATTTTATTAACTTTTTTTTTGGAAATTGACTACGATCTACGATAGTCATTACATTGACATTGATACATCAAAGATGTGATAAGCACGATTACTGTCGAATACAACTCTTACAAAGAACGGGCCTATAGTCCAACTAAACTATGACCTAAATCCAACAACATTATATATACCCTAATAATCTCAAATTCAATAATCCAGAGATTCCACCTTCTCTGTGGATCGAACCCGAGACCTCCAGGGACCTTTGGAGTATATGTCAGCACATTGGAGCACTTGGGCAACCAATTGTTGACAAATTTTGTTAACCTTTTTTTTTTGGAAGTCGACTACGATCTACGTCAGTCGTTACAAATGGCATTGATACATCATAGATGTGATAAGCTCGATAACCGCCCACTCAAACTCAAACAAGACCGGACCTATAGCCCAACTAGACAATGACCTAATTAAAATCCAATTACATTATTTATACCCTAATAATCTCAATTCAAATAACCAAATTTTATTAACTTTTGTGCAAGGTAATGAATTTCTACTTAGTAAAACGTTGTTTAAGAAAATATGATGAACTAGTATGACATTCCGATTTTCACAACTTAACTCAAAACACAATATTGATTTTACATGTCAACACTTGGTTGCCGAGTGGTTAAAGTGTTGACATATACTCCAAAGTTCCTGGAGGTCTCGGGTTTGATCCCCAGAGAAGGTGAAATTTCTGGATTATTGAACTTGAGGTTATTAGGCATAAATCATGTAGATGGACTTTAGACCATAGTTAGTTGGGCTTTAGGACACTGGTTAGATGGGCTTTAGGCCTGTTCTTATTTGATTTGACAGCTACTGTGCTTATCGCATCCTTAATGTATCAACGCCTTGTAATGACTATCGTACATCGAACTCAAATTGTCAAAAAAATAAAAATAAATTAGTTTTACATTAATACTTCAAAATAAACATAATATTTCTTAATAATAGTCTGTATAACTAATTTTCATGTGCACCAAACTCGTCGGTGATATTGCTGTTAAAATAAAATACCTGTTCAACAGATCCGACACCTAATAAAAAAAAACAAAAATTAGTCAGTGTTGGGTAGTGTCATTCTCTGTAATTATATCAAATTAAATGGGCATAAAAACAATCAAACAATAATTAAGGACCTGTTTGGAAGGACATTAAATTACACACTAGTATTAACCTGTGCTTTGTTTTTAAAGAATCTCTTTATTTTTAAGCTGCCATGTGATGTGAGTAAGACCAGTTTGAGCAAAGGGTGTTTGCAGATCTCTTTCTCTCACTAAAAAGAAAGAGAGACTGAGAGAGAAGACCAACTTACACGAAAATGGTTTCTCTTTACTCCTCCAGATCTGTTTCCAAGTTCACCAGCTTCACCATTTTGCTTGTTTTCTTGCTTTCTTGCTTCAGTTTTACCACAACAGGTTGTTGTTACCTTATTTACATTTTAAGTTGTTTCTTTCAATTCTGTTGATCTTGTTTGGTTAATTAAGGTACTATACTTTATGGGTTTTGATTGGATTGTGAGAATTTAACCCCACCTTTGAAGGATTTAGCATATTCAGGAGGAACTATGTTGAAGCTGATAATGGAAATTTTGACATGTTCTTTTTTTAAGAAAGAATATGGTACCTAGTTTGTAGAAATGGGTTTTCTTTATTTGTTTAAAATTTTCAATTTTCAATAACAAATCTAGTGACTTTAAGTTGGAATCTCAAGATTAATCTAAAATATTAGTGGGATTAGAATGTTTTGTGAAATATAGGTGAATTAACTCTATATCTTTCGGATCTTTCAAGTGAGAGCTAAGACAAAACTTCATCAATTCAATTCTCTTCTTATAACTAGGATGTGATAGATTAGTGTGGTAAACTACCCATTTGCATTATCACATGGATAATGCTCAAGTTTATAAGAATTGGGGATATGGGGTGATTGCTAATGCTTCTAAACTTGATTTACGATATTATGTGTTTGGATCTTTCTTGATTAAAAATTTATAGCTGATAATTTTCTTATTGATTTCTACAGAAGCTTACGATCCACTTGATCCCAACGGAAATATAACAATCAAATGGGATATCATGAGTTGGACTCCAGATGGTTATGTCGTAAGTTATATAAACTACAATATGATTTGGATAGGATCTCATTCTGATTCAGTTTGAAAAATCTAAATTTAGTCAGTTTATGGCTTTACTCTATTTATAGTTGTTTTCATCATTCGACCAATACTTTTATTCAATTTCCGAAGGAAAATGATACCTTGCCCGCCAGTAACACCTCTTACTACACTCCCTATATGGTAATTTTGAAATTCTCAAAATTCTTGAGATCGACACACGTATCTTTATAAGGAAGTGGTTAATGAAAGGTGAGATGGTCAAAGGAGGTGTAAGTGGAGGGCAAGGTTCGAAAACTGTGCTATCTTAGGAGTTCGATATGAATTTACTTACATTGATTCATGAAATTTTGCATTTAGTTATGTGAAAATAACTAAGTTGTGATTGTCCGATTGGGATTCGACAGGCTGTTGTTACTATGTACAACTTCCAACAATATCGTCACATCCAAGCCCCAGGATGGACAATGGGATGGACATGGTCAAAGAAGGAGGTGATTTGGAGTATGGTAGGAGCACAAACAACAGAGCAAGGGGATTGTTCAAAATACAAAGGGAATGTTCCACATTGTTGTAAGAAAGATCCGACGGTTGTGGACTTGTTACCAGGAACTCCTTACAACCAACAAATAGCAAATTGCTGCAAAGGAGGAGTACTCAATTCTTGGGTTCAAGATCCTGGAAACGCCGCAAGTTCTTTCCAAGTTAGTGTTGGTGCTGCAGGAACTACAAACAAAACCGTCAGAGTGCCAAAGAATTTTACACTGAAAGCACCAGGACCAGGATATACGTGTGGACCGGCGAAAATTGTGAAACCAAGTAAATTTCAAACGGCAGATCAGAGGAGAACTACTCAAGCACAGAGTAAGTTTCTTTCTGAAATTCTTGGTTTCTTTCCAACCTTATATAAATACTAGTTGATCAAGAAAACCGTTTTTCGGTTCTCGGTATCTTTTTGACATGCTTCCTTTGTTGCAGTGACATGGAACGTTACATGCACATATTCTCAGTTTCTATCTCAGAAAACTCCAACTTGTTGTGTCTCACTCTCTTCGTTCTACAATGATACAATTGTCCCATGTCCGACTTGTACGTGTGGTTGTCAAAATAATATAACTCAACCAGGAAGTTGTGTAGAGTAAGTTCTCTTATAATTCTCTTCTTCTCACTTAGTCACTTATACTTAAATTGTTAGTTCTCATTGTCAAATTTCCTTTTCCGGATCTGTCTATCACCAGTTTTTCCTTACTGTTTTTCTTTTACAGGGGAGATTCACCATATTTAGCTTCGGCGATTCAAGCTCCTGGTAAAAACAATTTTTCGCCTCTTGTCCAGTGTACGTCCCATATGTGCCCGATTCGGGTTCATTGGCATGTGAAGCTCAACTACAAAGAGTACTGGCGGGTGAAGATCACAATCACAAATTTCAACTATAGAATGAACTATACACAGTGGAATATGGTGGTTCAACATCCGAATCTTGACAACATTACCCAAGTTTTCAGCTTCAATTACAAGCCATTAACTCCTTATGCTGCTATTAGTAAGTATTACCTTCAATTGTGATTGCTTCTTTCTTATATAGTTCATATACTGAAAGCGGAATTATCTCGTCGTGCCACTATGCTAAGATAGTTATGCCATACTCTGTAGGTATGCTTACATGAAAATCCGTTTCTTAAGAAAAAGTTTGCAAGGACATTTTTCTTTAGTATGGGGTTCCATGTCAACGACCTGGTCTAGTACTTCGAACTGTTTAAGAGGCCCCACAATGTGTATCACAAAATAATACAAGAGTAGATGGGCGGTCAATCACATAATCTAATACCCACATGATCACCTGATACACATTCTGATCCTTCGCCCTACATTTTGAAAATTTACTGAAGCAGACTTTAGTTGGGTGGTAACATGTGTGTCTCACCTCTATTGAGAGGAGGGATCAAATCTTTGTCGGAATAGGAGTCGATTTTGAATCGATTCAAATCCTCAACGACTTTGGATTAATAAATCAGACACATAAAGAATACACTTTCTCTTTCCTGTAAAGGCATGACACACATGTTACCACTCAACCAAAGTCTGCTTCAGTAAAATTTCCACCCAACCAAAGTCTGCTTCATTAGATTTTCCACCCAACAATTCCAAAATTTACAAGAGTAGATGGGCGGTCAATCACATAAGCAGACTTTGGTGTGAATCTGATTTCTAAATCAAAGACATACTGATTTTTTTATTCAAGAAGGGTATCAGCTTCAAGTTAGTAAATCAGAAAACACAGAAGAAATACAATTCTCTTTTCAATCTTAAATCGATGGTGAGATTCAATTACGAATCATCTGCTTTGTATAACATACACTATTGGTTAGAAATAAGAAAGATATTGAATTGTTCTCTTCCTTAGTCTTTCCCATTAATTTGGAACGGAGGTGTTTTTGATCAATTTACCAATAAAATCGAAGAAACAGTTTCACCAGTGATTTTGCTAAGAGACTCGTTGACCCAACTCGTTGAATCGGTACACCGAAAAAACAATCTTGTTGTTTCAAAAAATACAGTGCGAACATTTATAGCAAGTGGTTGTTAACATGTTAACGCATATTATCTTTTTTTTTTCTACTTTAAACTTCGTAATAACAATTTGTTTTATGATTTGGTGGACCAGATGATACTGCTATGCTATGGGGTGACAAATTCTACAACGATTTGCTCATGCAAGCTGGGCCTCTGGGGAATGTACAATCAGAGGTACTCTTCAGAAAGGACGAGTCTTTCACTTTCGATAAAGGTTGGGCTTTCCCTCGTAGGATTTATTTCAACGGTGACAACTGTGTCATGCCTCCGCTTGAAGCCTATCCATGGTTGCCGAATTCTAGTCCCCGATCAATGATCTCCTTAATGGGTTCTACCATGGCTCTTTTCACATGTTTGACAATCTTATTAGCTTATTCCTAGTACATTAAAACCGGGCAATATTACCGAGCTAAATCACAGAATTGTTGGCATTATTGGGCCTTGACTCTAAGAATTGAAGTGTGTTCAGGTACGACACAATCCGTTGAGCAAAAAAAGTTAGTTTCTTTATATGTACGAGAGCGGCTTTAATTCGAATTGATTTTGTGTATCTTTAGTTGTTGTATCTTAGTTTATATGATTGAATTATCTTCTTTGTATAAGATTCATGTTGAAATATGTTATTCTTTAAGTGAAAGAAACTGTTGTCATAGAGAGTAGGACTTGTGTATTTATTTTTGTCATAGAATTACTATTCAGCTTTATTCTACTTCATGAAAGAACTTGACTACTGCTCTTAATGACTACCATGTGATTGAAGATGACTGCTGTTTCATGAGTGAAGCTTCAACTTTCAATTTCATCTTCAATTGTTCAGTTCGTTTTCTCTTTGTGCCTTCTTCTCTGTTCAACCTCAATTTCTTCTATATATAATTTTAAGTGTCTTCAATTTGTTTCTCAATCAGCAGCAAATACCTTAAATAGGACACGTGATATGAGACAGATAGTAAATAAGAGATCTGGCGGTCAAGATGAGTTCCAAAAATAATAGACGTGTAACGTGTGTAACGCGTGTATGTACGTGACGGATCGAGAAGACGAGATCCGACGATCAAGAAGAATTCAAAGGTCGTCGGATCTCGTCTTCTCAATTCGTCACGTACATACACGTGTTACACACGTATATTATTTCTGGAATTCATCTTAACCGCCAGATCTCTTATTTACAACACGTGTTACACACGTATATTATTTCTGAAACTCATCTTGACCGCTGGATCTCTTATATATGATCCATCTTATATCATGTATCCTTTTATACCTTCCTTTAGGATTTTGACTTTTTTGGGATGAGTATGAATGGTTATGGATGATTTTGGTGGTTACATATACAGTACTACACATTAATGGTTATAGATTATTTTGATGTTTATGATAATTTGTTGTTGTTGATGTGATCGTCTTGATCGTGTAGTAGCTCTTGGTTTTTTGTTTTTTTTTTTTTTTTGTTAAGAGGCTCTTGGTTTTTTGTTGGTAAGACGACTACAGAGGCTCCTTAATAAAATCGTGAAGATGACGTCTATTGTGATTTTTGTCCGTTTATTTTCATCCTACGAACGGTAAAGTGAGAGTAATATCATATAAGGATAGCTCTAGTTTTTCTGTTGGTTGGACCGTTACCATATGAACCAAATAAAAAAGAGGCATTTGATTGCAATGTTTAACCGTTGGTTTTCATGAAAATTTCTCTGAAGTGTTAACATGGAAGTTTTAAAGGTGCCTTCTATAAATTATTGATGCCCCCCTGCACACCTTTTGACTTAGTAAATCTAATTTGATTGTGTTTGGTTATAGGTGCCCCAAATAGGTGGTTTCCGACTGAAATTTGTAACAAAAGTTCGGTACAAGTACATCGATTTGAGTTATATTCAATAGTTCTTGGTCTCTTTGGTTTCGGTGGACTTGAGCTTACTTTGCAGTCAAATCGGTTTGAAGTCACCTATTTAAGTTTTTTTTTTGTTGAAACGTCACCTATTTAAGTTTTTTTTTGTTGAAACGTCACCTATTTAAGTTTTTTTTTTTTTTTTGATGAAGAGAAATACCATTAAACTCAAGCGTCTATTACAAACCAACTAGAATTCAGAAAAGAAAGATGCAACATCATTCCATATTTTCTTATACCCGTGAGTTCGCCCCCATTTAGCTAAAGCATCAGCATAGCTATTAACAGTCCTAGACACATGAGAAAACATGTTGGAGTGCCTGTTTTGAAAGGAGACACTTTTATTCATTTTCTAGAAATACTAGGGTATATCCCGTGTCCTAGGGCACGGACACTTGTATCAATCAAATGTTACGAAATTTATTGTTATATTTTTTTGAGATAAAGATATTTTTATTAGTTATTATTTTTTTGTTTCTTTTCTCTTAAGTTAGTTATTATTTTATTGAGAGAGAGAGATTTTAATTTCTTTTTTGTCAATTAAAACTCTATAGTTGTTAGATGTGTTTCTCTTTTCTCCACAAATGGATGTTTATTATATATAGTATTGTAAATTACTTTTTCATTGTTGATTGAGATTTGCCTTCAACGTTTCCTAATTTGGTTTACTTTTCAATATTTTGAAAGGACTGCTAAAAATTGTGGGGATGGCAGATTGAGGTAAAAAAAATTTGGTTATGGCAAAAAAGTCATTATCTTTTTTAACGGTTGTTTCAGTCATTCCGTGTAAAGTCACCATATTAAATTTTGTTTCCAGATTTTGTAAAAGTTAATGTTTGTTTGGTCTTCTCAATTGTTGTGTCGTAATTTTCCTTTTTGTACTTTCTTCCTGTTATGTAATTGTGTTTTAGGTTTTGAAATGTTTTTTCTACCATTTTTACAAATTTTTTCGCTTCGCACCGTTTTTTCATTTTGTTCTTTTTGTTTTTGGCTTTTTTCAATAATTTCTTCCCAAATATATTTTTCCTAATGTTTTGTTGCACCGGTTTTTGATTTTTTTTCGTGATCGTTTTCCAACTTAAAGATGATCCTTTTTCAAAGAGTTTCTTTCGTTTTGTCACAAGCATCTATATCATTTTCTACATGAGTGGCCTATAAAAACATAGTTTGTCTACTTTAGGGTTTGCCTTGAACAAATTAATGTTTGTCCAAAACTGACTGATATTTGTCTTGAAACTGATGTTTATGCTGAAAAAAATGATGCTTGTTTGTTTTTTTAGTTCACTTTTTTCCAAATGACTTTTTTTTTTTTTGTTAAGGATTTTCCAAATGACTTGTTTGTCTCATTTGTTCAAGAATTTTTATCAAGCAAATAACAATTTCTATCGAGCAAATAATAGTTTGTATTGAGCAAACATCTGTTTGTATCGAGTAAACTATAACTTGTATCAGCGTGGGGTCGGTCTCTCCCCAGCTCTGCTTTGCATGAAAAAAACACCACCGACGTGGAAGGCCAGGCAGAGCCAAATATCCACTTTTCATACACGAACCTAGGGGCGACAGTGGGAGCAAAGCGAGCAAAGCCTCGCTTAAGGCCCCAGAGCCAAGGGCCTTCAGGAAGAACTACAACGAGAGAAGTAAGTGGTGTCCACTTTATTAATCTTTGTAGAGAAATTATCAAAACCAACAAGTAGTCTATTTTAATCAACTCGTGGAAGGCATGTTACAGAGACCAAATGACCCAAGTTCAATCCCAAGCTAGAACAATTTTTTCTTCAATCGTAGCTTTTTATCTTAATTTTGTTGTCACTACTTACATGTCGTGTGAAAACCAAAAATAAGTAATTCCAAAAGCACTAGTGTCGCGACGCCAATATTTTGTACTTCATTTAGGTTAAAATTTCGATTTTCTTTTAAAATTTTAGTATTTTTCAACCCAAGCACTTTTGTCTTTATCTAGTCTCTGTTAAACCATCGTTAAACCTCCATTACTATAAGACTCTTACCACCACCACGATTACAAAACTTCCACTATACATCCACTACTACAATCAGTCAATCACCACCACCACGATTACTAAACTTCCACCACCACTACCACTATACATCCACTACTACAATCAGTCAATCACCACCACCACCACTACTACCACCATCACTACGCTACAATGACCATCGTCATACCACTACCAACATTATCACCTCCGCACTTCTGAAAAGAGAAAGGGTCAAATTTTTTTGCACTCAGTTCTTCATTTCTAATTTTTGATTTTTTTATATTAAAATAAAAAGGAAAGAAACCATGATATTGACTAAGCTATTTCACCGAATATCTCATTGAGTCACAAAATCGAAAGTTCGATTAAGGACCGACTAGGCCTCTCTTCAAACCTGAGTCGATTTTCAAACAAGATCAATTAGATCGTCCGAGTCATACTGTACAATTTATTAACACATATTTCATGTTTGAACCCGACATTAGGTGCAAGGAAAACGTAAAAGGTCCAATATACAAATTTTTTTATATTGAAACACATGTGGGCATATTCTTTTAAGACGATTTTAGCCTCTGAAATCTGCACAAGCCGTTATGTTTCAGAGGATCTATTAGTGTGGGAAGATATACACTCATTAGATATTATCCTCCAAAATATCCGCGTGACTATCATCCCCTACCACTGCATCATCTCAGTCGTGCATTGTGGCAGTTCACCTAAACTAATATAAGCATAACAGGTTTGTCCTAAAAGAGGATCTTATGTAATGAACATAAATAAATTATCATTAATATGTAAACATAAATAGATTAAGATAAATTATGTAACATGAATAAGGAGGGAAATATAGGGGTTTAACATAGTATGTTTCGACATTTTTGGGGAGCCTCAACACAAGTTTGCTCTTTTTTATGTGGCGAAATCTAAAAGCAAAAAATAGGGGGACTCTTATATAATTAAGATAAAAACATTATTATTAGTAAATTGAAATAACCAATAGAAATTCGACAACCAAATAATGAAAACCACCCTGGTTTTCCAAAACCTCCTCTTTTCTGCATCTAAAACTATCACCCCATTCATCTGACGTCAACTCCTTTGTACCTAGTGGTAGTTAATGGTACAAAAATGAATCTGATATCCTACTTATTACCTTACATAATTCCAGTAGGACATTACGCGTTTCGATCTTTAATTGGTTATATTTGTTCACTCCTCTTTTAAAATTCACTTCCCAAAAATGGGTCAACAAAACTCCTATCCAAATTACATCTCACAATCTTAGTCTAATCTAAGCAACATTAATATGAGAATGAGTAAAATCTAGAGTAAGGAGTAAAATAAGAAAAAATAGTAGTGGTTGTATGAAATCAAATAGTCTTGTCCAATGAAAGGAAGACAGAATTGGAGCACGACCCTCAACGCTAAATTATTCTGTTTTTCACGTTTCTTTCTTCATTTGGTAGTTGTTTGTTGAATTTTCTCTCTTTCTAAAACTCTTTCTCTCTTTAGAAAGAGAGACCTAATAAGCTATAACAAGGAGAGAGGAAGATCTGGAAAATGGGAAGGGGTAGGGTTGAATTGAAGAGAATTGAAAACAAGATCAATAGACAAGTTACTTTTTCTAAAAGAAGGTCTGGGTTATTAAAGAAAGCTCATGAAATTTCTGTTCTTTGTGATGCTGAAGTTGCTCTTATTGTCTTCTCTACTAAAGGAAAACTATTTGAATACTCCACTGATACCAGGTACCACCGCACCTATATACCCAAACCCTAGACTCATTAAATTGTATTTAGGAAAATATGAATGAATAACTCCTCAAACCAATGGATTAATTTCGTTGAAATAGTAGATTTAAATTTAGGAGAGATGGGGAATATTGAATCTTTAGTTTATTATTCTTTTTCTATTGTGATTTTGATTTCGTAAAATATATTTATTGGGTTATCATATAAATGTATGTTAAATGAATTTTTGGATTTATATTAAGATAGAGATCAGGTAATTTATATAGCTTTGGTCATTGGAAATTTTTTATTTTTAATTTTCTAATGGTTTGTACTAAAAGTAGGATTAAAGACATACTTAGCCTTTAGTTTTGTTACTTATTTGAAAGCAAGTTGTGGTATGTTTTAGGAAAATTTAAAATAAAATTGTTATTTTTAGGTTATTGGATTTCTATGTAAACTAGGAAAATGTGTAACAATTTTATCAAGTGGTTGAGCTTCAACCACAACTAGCGTTGCTTATCGTAGCACGTGTTCCACGTCTCCTAAAGATAAATAGTTGTCGCATAGAATGTCATAAATTAAGGACATCTCGTAACCAAATGTATATAGTCTGGAGCCTCTCCATTCATTTTCAATTTGGAAGCGATGATGAGTCTACAGACTTAATATATTATATGTTCTAAATCTTTTAATTGTGTTTGTCAATAGTATGGAGAATATCCTTGAGAGATACGAAAGACAAAGTTATGTCGAGGAAAATCTCGTTGTGACCAACCCGGAATCACAGGTATGTATATAAGTCTATAGCAATCCAATCTTAGGGTTAAAGCTGATCATGTACTGCAAAATTGCATCTCTATTAATTTGTTTTATGATTTACAATTAAATCACATAGAATGTTATGAGTCTACCTAAACAAGTAGTGTGGTTAATGTTTTTATGCGAGCTAATAGATAATATATTCTTCGAGATAGAATTTCATTTTGTTTGACCTATTTTCAAATACTCTTTACATGTAGAGAAACTTATCTTTGGAACACACTAGACTTAAGGCTAAAATCGACATGCTACAACAATCCCAGAGGTATGTTAATAAAATACCACATTGGATGACATGGTATGTTCAATCCATATTAGGGTTCAAACCCTAACACAATAAAATTGCTCTTTTGACATGATGCGAAGGCATTTCATGGGAGAAGATCTTGAACCTTTGAGTCTTAGAGAAATACAAAACTTGGAGCAAGAGCTTGATTCTGCTCTCAAGCATATAAGATCAAGAAAGGTAAACCCTAAGTAATGCTTATCTTTTTTTTTTTTTTTTTTTTACTCGTGCATGCTTTCAAGACACAAGTTACTAATTAGTAGTTAGCACTGATATGTAGAACCAACTCATGTCTGCATCAATTGCTGATCTTCAGAGAAAGGTAAATTCTTCATTTCTTCCACCCCCCAAACAAAAACCAGAATCAAGTTCTTGAACTTGTTTTCATGTTCTTGTTGTTGTGGAAATGGCAGGAGAAGGTGTTGAAGGAACAAAATATGGGACTAATGAAGAAGGTAATTTCTTGTTTTCTTTTTCTCCCATCTTAGATATACCAAATCTTACGAAACTCACTTTAGTTGAATGGTAACATATCATATGTGTTTATTTGCATTGGGGAGATCAAGTTCGAGTTTTATTGTTTAAAAACGATAAGAATGATTTATGTATTTATATGAATGTATAAAATCAGCTCAAGGAGAAGGAAGATGAAGTAGGAAGTTTGGAGAAGGAACAACAAAACAAAAATGGCAGCTCATCTTCTTTCCTCTCACAGTGTCTCCCTTCACTTGCCATTAGGTACCTCTCTCGCTATCTCTCTCGAAGTTTTCAACAGTGCTACTTAACTAGTCTGATAAAACAATGCTACTTAATCCGACAAAAAGTTGTCAGAACAGACCCAATTTGCATATTAAGCCAGAAATTTGGCCTTTGTGGGTCTAAGTAGAATTGTCCAAAATGTAAACCCTAACTTTGGTAGGATATTTGTGACAACAGGTGTGGTAATTATCAGATGGGAGGAGGTGTGGGAAGTGAAGAAAGAGTTCAACAACCCAATATGATTGTGCCACGTTGGATGTTAAGCCATGTCACTCAATAGAGATAGTTAGGTGGAAGACCTTTTGGACTGGCCCAGCAATGATGATGATGAAGTTGAATTTCATACCTAATAGCCATGCAGAACTTTACATAAAAATGTTTAAATATGTCATGCATATATATATGAAACCTGTTTAGCTTCATTACTTTTTCTGGCTCTTTGGTCCTAATTTTGTGCTTTCTCCAAGGTTTTGAGGCCTAAACAAGAAGTTACTCTTTTGTTTAGAGAGCGATATAAAGTAGGGTTATTTCCCAAATGGCTCCCAACTTTGTGACCAGCTTCCTGCCTTGCCTCCTAGATTAGCAAAAATACCCGTAAGGCCCCCTTTTCCAGATTTCGTTATAACACCGTTAACTAGTCATATTCTCTCTCTCCTCCATCTCATCTCTTCTCTCTGCCACCTCATTTTCTTGCCACTTCATCATCTTCACCGGCAAAGGTCACCGGTCGGACAATTTTCCGGCCGGCGACCTTCAAACATTAAAAAAAAAAAAAAATTTATTTCTTGCTTGGGTTTCAATACTATTCCAGATTCAATCTTGGGTTTCACTTGTACCCCAGATTCTTCTGTTTTTAGCTCACGTCCAATTTCTTGTTCAAGCTCAGAAGCAACCACCTCACATTTGGTCACAGTGATATTTCCATCATTAGCATCAAACCTGCAAAACAAATAGGAACATAATATATTGAGAACTTATGTACACATCAAGAGAAACCCTAAAAGATTGATGATCTATTCATCAATTTTTTGAAGTTAGATGATACTGAAAATCATGTAATCTTAGGCTGTTCAAACATAAAAGTGTAAACCCCCAAAAAGTTCATCAAATAAAAAATTTGACATAGTAAGAGGAAAAAACCCTAATTTGTATTAGGAGGGTTATGAAACATGGAAAGTTAGATCTGCCCAGATTGAAGAAAATAAATCCAATATGAACACCTAAGAACTCTATAGAAAATGTAAAGCTTGATTTGTCAACAGAAGTTCTAGATCTAATCGAGAAACTGAACTAAGATACAAAAAGAAACCCTGAAAGATGAAGGACGAGTAAATAGATTCAAATCAAGAAGTTTCCAATACTGTGAAGTACTTACTTGTATCTATTCCCGACTGGTTTGAGACCTACAACTTGGACAACGAGATCTGGGATTTCAGATCCAGAAATGGGAGAAGGGTTTGATAATATGGTTAAAATAGCGTTTGGTGTGATGGATTTAGCCATTTCCATTGCTATTCTTCGTTACAGATGATAGAGAGAGAGAGAGAGAGAGAGAGAGAGAGAGAGGAGAGAGAGAGTTATGAGGAATGGACAAGAAGAAAGGAGCAAATCCATTTTGTGTACATCAATTTGGGCGGAAAATTTAAAGACATTGGACATGAAGAGATGAATATACTTACTTCTGATTTTCATGAACAATCTGGGCTGCTGATTTAGAAGCAAAATCTTGCTTGGGTTTCAAAACTATCCCAGATGAAATAAAAATATTTTTTGTAGAGAGAGAGAGGAGAGATGAAAAAAAAAAAAAAATTATGTTTGAAGGTGCCGGCCGGAAAATTGGGCGGTCGACGACCTTTGCCGGTGAAGATGATGAAGTGGCAAGAAAATGAGGTGGCAGAGAGAAGAGATGAGATGGAGGAGAGAGAGAATATCACTAGTTAACGGTGTTATAACGGAATCTCAAAAAGGGAGCCATACGGATATTCTTGCTAATCTAGGGGGCTAGGCAGGAAGCTGGTCACAAAGTTGGGGCCATTAGGGAAATAACCCTATAAAGGACTAATATGTGTAATTATTGTATGACTCTTGGTCTTTTTTTTCACCAATAAGATTTCAAGGGGGTCACATAGGCACATTAACATCAACCATAGTGAAACCCTAGTTTGCCTTAACTATATTTTACAAAAAACTTTAAAGAGGGTAGATTCTGAGTGTACTTTTTTTTTTGTTACAAGTACTGAGTGTACTTGATACTATTACAGAATTTAAATTTTACCCTAGATCAAATTTTGATTACTACCTCTCTCCCTAGATAATTTTAGAACTGAATTTATATGGGTTATTTCCCTAATGGCCCCCTACTTTGTGACCAGCTTCCCGCCTGACCCCCTACTTTACGAGAAATACCCATATGGCCCCCTAAAACCGTTAACTTTAACTTTCCGTCACTCTCTCTCATCCATCTCTTTTTCTCTCTCTGCCATGTCACGCCACCTCATCTATTAGGCCACCTCATCACCTTCTCCGGCAGAGGTCGCCGGCCGGCCAAATTTCCGGCCGGCGGCCTTCAAACTAAAAAAAAATATATATATATATTTTTTTTATCTCTCTTTTTTTTTTTTTTTTTCTTTCCCCTCTCTCTCTCTAGATCTAGAGAGAGAGAGAGGAGAACAGACCTAGGTCTGTTCGTGTTCATCACGAACAGACTTAGACCTGGTCTGTTCGTGTTCACCACGAACAGACAGATCTGTTCGTGATGAACACGAACAGACCTAGGTCTGTTCTCCTCTCTCTCTCTCTAGATCTAGAGAGAGAGAGGGGAAAGAAAAAAAAAAAAGAGAGAGAGAGGAGAGAGATAAAAAAAAAAAAAAAAAAATTTTAGTTTGAAGGTCGCCGGCCGGAAATTTGGCCGGCCGGCGACCTCTGCCGGAGAAGGTGATGAGGTGGCCTAATAGATGAGGTGGCGTGACATGGCAGAGAGAGAAAAAGAGATGGAGGAGAGAGAGTGACGGAAAATTAAAGTTAACGGTTTTAGGGGGCCATATGGGTATTTCTCGTAAAGTAGGGGGCCAGGAGGGAAGCTGGTCACAAAGTAGGGGGCCATTAGGGAAATAACCCAATTTATATTAGGCTTCCTCTTTAATATATTAGTTATGTTTAATTGCATTTTGCCCCCCTCAAAGATGACCAACTCATTATAATAGTCCTTTAAGATGATCAACTTTCAAAATAACTTACTAAACTATTTTTCTGTATTTTTCATCACATATTGTACTTTTCTGACAGTATCCAATATTTATGCCCCCAAGTACTTTAATTAATTATAATCACCCATTATCATATTTATAATTTCTCTGACCAATTAATTTTACTCCTTTTTTCTAATTGGATATTCTTCTCTGCATAATCTTTGACATCTTTTACTTCCATCTTCGTCACCATCATCTTCAAATTTTGAAAAAATTTAGAGTTCTCTATAAAACTCTCTCTTTTCACATCCCTTGTAAAACCCTAGCTACAATGAGCAATGAAAAAAAGTCGTTAAAGTTCTTCGCAAGTAATAGCAAAAATCACCTTATTCCAAAAGACGATCCACAAGTTATCTAATGAACTTTCCTACTAGAGTTCACCAATTCAAAACTACTTCGTTGTTGTTACACAAGTCGTTCGCTGGATGAGTTCAATCGGAATTAGAAAATTTTCAATCTTTTTAAATATTATTGTATGAATTTTAACTCATTTATTACAAATTCATGCCCTAACTAGTATTATGTAAAATGAAAAATTTGTACAACAGGCCAAAGTATCTATAATTGCAGGTTTCTGTTTATATTTAAAAATCACTTTCTAAGATAGATTATGAGCGGTGGCGCAAAAATTCCATCATCCCCATGTTTGGATCATGAGGGCAATTGATAGTTTGATATGTTTTTTTGAATAAAACCAGAATTACATTCATAAGTGAAATCGATCCACAACATTACATGGTTGAGAATTTTAATTCTTCTGAGAACTACATGAGAGTTACATAAGTAAAGTACTACACGGAACTTTCGAATGTAAAGTGCCCCACGAAGGGAAAGGAATAACAAGACAAAACTAAATGAAAGACCCTAAAGGTCGTACAATGAAAAGATCATCAAGATCAAGAATGAAAAGACCCTAAACGTCGTGAAATTTATTATACTAATTATATTAAAAATACTTGCTTACATCCATCTGCTTCCTTTCTCCACATCACCACCACGGCTGAGTCACCGAACACACCACGTGAACTTATGAGGACCGTGAATCACTCTGGATAGGCTTAACATGGCGAGAGTTATTTTAATTTTCTTTGTGCTTTGAAACCAGATAACCTCACTTTTAACTATTTCAATGTCGGTAGGGATTAGATCATCGTCTTCCACTGTGGTAGTAGTTTGATCATCCGTTGATAAAGCCGTGAATAGTTGAAGAAACGAGAGGCCATCTGATATGATAACTCTATTCTTCTCTTTTTCTTTCCCTTTCTGTGTTGAAAATATTATAGATTCCGAGAGCAACAAATTATATATCCAAAAATAAGAAGAGAAACACAGATTTGATGTGATCTCTCTATTATACTCTCTCTTTGTTGAAAATGATTATAGATAGTGATCGAAAAAAAGAGATAAAAAAAGAAGAGATCACGGATCTAATATGAACTATCTGTTCTTATCTTTTTCCCTCTCTCTCAAATCAATGATAGTTTGTAAAACAGAAAAATGGTATACAGAGATGAAACAAAACCTCTAATTGGATGGTAAAAGATTTAAAACTAAATCAAGAAACAAAACAACAAACTTTATTTTGAAAGGAAAGAGGGATTCTGGCGAAATGAGAACCTTTTGCGGGAGAAAATCAAAAATTTACTTGGATCTCTCTCTTGAAGAAAAACGGTTATTATAGTTGTCAATGGTTGATATGAAAAAATTAAAGTCTTAGAGAAAAAAAATAAGGTTTTTTGGGCTTATCCCCTCATCAGTAATTGGTAATTGAGTTTACCCCCCTCAATAATGGGTAATTGAGCTTACCCCCTTGAACTTACTATTAGTGACAAAAACACAAAGGCTATGTTTGGCGTACGTAAAATAATTGCCACTACCAAGAACAACTATTCTTCAATATGATTCATATTAGGGATTCTACCTTATTTTATTGTTTGATTTGGTCAGGAAAATGATTAGTAAAGATTGATTTTGTTTATATATTATTTACTATCTGATTTTATTATCACATACCAAACATATCCTTAGTAGTTTTGACAAAAAATCTAAATTCAAGGGGGTAAGCTCAATTACCAATTACTTAAGGGGGTAAACTCAATTACCTATTAATTTTGAGGGGGTAAGCTCAAAAAACCCAAAAAAATATATAATTTCAAGAATATTTTTTTAGGAAATAAGAAACCAAGGAGGCTCTTCAACAAACACAAAAAAAAAAAAAAAAAAAAATGAAAAAACGGTTATTACAGTTGTGAATGGTTAATATGAAAAAATTAAAGTCTTAGAGAAAAAAAATATAAAATTTCAAGAATATAGATTTTTTTTAGGAAATAAGAAACCAAGGAGACTTTTTTTTTTGTTGAAATACCAAGGAGACTCTTCAACAAACACAAAGAAAAAAAATGAAAAACCAAGGAGGCTCTTAAAATCAAAGTTATGGGTTAATTCAACAAAAAAAAGTTATGGGTTAAAGAAAAACAAAAGGCTAAAAATGCAACTTGGACCATAACACCATCTTACCAAGGCCATATTTGTGATGTGATAACCACTCTTGTTTTAATATTTGGCAGGTAGACTTGGGCTACACCCTACTCGGTTGGCTTACTAACAGCGAATCTCACAAGGAGCACTTAGGAAATTTTGCGTGCTCTTTTCCTTTCCGGATAATGCTACTCAGACTCCCAAAGTACAGAGAAAGTCAAGAATGTAAGCATTTTGAGGGTGTGGGTTTTATTCATCTTTACCAAAATAAATGTGATTTATAAATCTTTAACCAAATAGTGCCTACTTTCTTGACTCTGTCTGTACTTTGGGAGTCTGAGTAGCATTATCCTTTCCAGTTGGGTTCATGGACATCAGATGAGATGCGCGAACTTTAGAGAAGAAAGAAAATCTAGGGTTCGTTATGTGTAAGTTTTTTAACTTTCAATTTCAAGTGAATCAAGTCTTTGTCTGATGCAAAATGATTACAAACTATTCTGCCATTTAAGTTGCTCTTATGTTTTGCTAGATACAAACAAGTTTATTTTAATAACTTGCTAATTAGTTTTACCTTATCTATGCTAGAGGTTCTAGCTAACCTAGGAATCCCTAGATAGTTCCTTGTTAGAACTTACAGTCAGATATATTTTCTCTAGACTTACCTCTTGCTTGTGTTTGATTGGGAAAATGAAAAAATTTCTTCGAAAATTAAATCTCCCAATTTTCTCAAAAAATAGATAAAACCCGTCTCCAAGAAATTCTTTTTTCCAGATTTTCCTAATTTTTCCGAAGTCCATAATTCCCAGCACAATTTTTTGATTCTTTATACCTAATCGAATTCAAAAAATCGTTTATATAAGGTGTAAAGCCAAATAACAGAAAGGAAAAGTTGTCCCTGAATCCACTCAAGTTTCATTCCTTTCTGTAAATAAAAAGACAAAAAAAATAAGTCTACCCATTCTCCTCCAATCCATCGATGATATTTACAGAGACTTTTTACAGTATCTTCTTCTTTCTACTCTTTTTCTTTTGACTATGCAGCAATGAAGTCCGAATGAAGCAAAACATCAAGCAGTTTCATTAAATACCATCACCTACAAAAACGTAATCAAGGGAGTATGATGTCATAATAAATTCACAAAAGGGCTTTTAGCATAAAAAAAAATATTGACATTCTTCCGTGGATTAGTTCTTGACTTATACTTTAGTTAGCTTTCGGAGCAT
Source organism: Eschscholzia californica (assembly GCF_041429995.1). Lineage (NCBI taxonomy): Eukaryota > Viridiplantae > Streptophyta > Magnoliopsida > Ranunculales > Papaveraceae > Eschscholzia > Eschscholzia californica. Next base: position 32,879,856 of record NW_028238198.1, read on the forward strand.
GTATTTGGCATATTTCACGGAGATATGTTTTTAGATTACGACAAAAGTTGGAGTACGAGTTACTATTCTTCATGCAAGTTACCTCTTAATTAATATGGTAATTACCTTTTTCTCTAGAATCTATTTAAGCTAGAATTTCATCTCCTTCGACCTATTACGAGTACTCTTACCCGTAGAGGAACTCGTCTTTGGAGCAGAACATTTAAGGCTAAAACGAGACCCTACAACAAGTGGGTTAAGCATAAAGTTCCACAAAGGGCCCTGTCAGCCAGGAAGAGGTCGAGACGGTCCGTTTTATGAGTCAATATTCATGGAACATCACATTCAAAAATGATTGGGGGACCCCCTGACTCCCTATCAGCGTTCCATCACATTATGAAACACTAGTTAAGCGGGTAGGCTAAAAGCTTCTTGGTCTTATAGTGGAACCTTTGGGTACATTCAGAAAACTTTACGTAGCTAGCAGACCAAATAATGTATAAATTCGTAAAACAAAATATATTGGAAAGAGGAAACAGGTTACCTTGCCACAGACTGGACAACTTTCACTTCTCTCCATCCACTCATATATACAGACAAGGTGATAATGGTGAGAGCATTGCGTCATGATTCTAGGATTTTCCGGGGTATATTCTGCAGGTTAGTATAAGCGAGAAAAAATAAGTATCTTCTAAACATGAAAACGGCATTAGTTAGAAGCTTAGAACTATAAATAGAAATACAAATTCAAATTGGACCTTCAAGGCATGTTGGGCAAACATCTTCATCTTCTGATGATGCATAAACATAATCGACTCCCCTTGACACCATCTCTAATGAGTGCTTCATCGAGGACTCTGACTGGCCTTCTTTTGATCCACCTTCTTCAATATCGTTCCATTTGTCTCCCTTATGTACACATCCCTGATTCGCCTCAGAATCACTTCTTTGCAGTAGTTCAGATTCCTCGTGCAAATGAGTTGAGCCTTTTTCGTGTCTTGAGAGCACTAGATTCATTTGTGATCGGAAAGATCTTGGATCCGCATCATAAGGCAAAGGCCTAGGAGGAGAACGATAAATGTCAGGTAGAGAATTGTCATGTGATGTTGGAGAATTCGAGGTTCCCGTACTCTCGATAGATGATGGTATTGCATGCATACGGCCTCCCCGAAATAATGTTGTATACTACAGAGACAGAGAGCAAGAAAAAGGGAAATGTCAAGAAGCAACTCCACACAATTGAAATAAACTTGGATGCAAAGAGAGCTCACTTATTTCTATAAACATAGAATGAAAATTAGTCCACTCGTATTCATAGTTAATGGAATCATATTGATCTGCACTCTGAAATAACAGGTTAATTTCATAAAAGATATTACAAGACTTCCTTTCCCTACATCATTAAACTCTCAACGGATTTGCAAAATGAGAGCTTGCTACTTCCATATGTAGAGACAGAATTGAAGTATTCTAAGCACAGGAGGAAGGATTTTCATAGAGGTCTTCATTTTCGAAACACAACTAACCTAGAAATAGAAACTTGATATCTGCTACATATAACATTAAAGCCAAAACTAGTACGACTCCAAAATAATCCTGGGTTAGTCGTTATTAGAAGAGAAAAAACAATCCTACTGTAAGGCTATGACAAGTATTCTAGTGCTTTCATCAGGCTGCAGCTTCTAAAGTTTAGTCCGGTTTACACTCAGGATGGGTTCGGATTAAGGCCTTGAGCTACATGACCTAACTTATGATATATATATGATACATATTTAATATTTATTAGGTAACAAGCATACACCTTACCAAGTTCAAGGTTTTGGATCAAAAGGATTCCAGAAACACAAAGATCCTTGTCCTTAACGTCAAGTTACGTTATCATCAACAGTCCCTGCTCTGTCCTGGGTCACATTCTTTAGTGGGACTCATTCTATAAAAATCAGGTATGCTTGAACTTGAAGGACCTCGGCTTGAACTAATGTCCAACCCCCAATCAAAACCCAAACCCATCCACCCGAGTTACGGTCCTACACGACCTACGCATACCCAAAATTATACAATAGGGGATAACCTTACCAAACCCAATCTCTATCCGAACTAAGCTAGGTATCTTAAAGCTTAGTTCAGTCTCAGCTTGATGTTTTGCTCTCGTTGATTATTTGCTACTGCGGAAACTGAAATGACATGGGAATTGATTATCCATACACAGATACCATAGAACACTAACAATTAGCTTTTTTAAGTAATACACTTTCTTGATGGTAGTTCTCAAATACACCATAAGATCATTCTAAGATAATACATCAATAAATTTCTTGATATTGCTTTTGAATTCGGTAGATGAGATCTTGAAAGGAAATTACAGTTTCAATTGTAATACTTGTTTCAAACTCCAAATCCAAACAACTTACCAGCCCAATCTAGCCAAAAGTCTAAGCGAGCTAAAATAGGGGTAGGTGAGCCTCACATCTAATAACAGGGTTTGGTGGCTTGGACTCATGTTTCAATTGGAGACACGAAATCATCGATCTCGTTGAGTAAATGAAGCAAAGCAGATGACAGAATGACAAATATATCATGATATTAGGCAAAACAAAATACTAGCATTGTGTATGAGTAGCAATGACTATCAAAATTATCAATTCATTTAAATTATTTTTGCGAAGGGAAAACGTATGCAACAATTTCAAGAAAATAAGTGAATTTAAAACTTATGTGAACTTACAGCATTTAAGAAGCACTCGAGACAGATACAAGTTCTGAAAAAGGAACTGTTAGGGTTTACATATTCTTCAATATCTTCGACACGCAAACAGCAACAAAGTGCACCCATAGTGCTGGTTGAGTTTCTTCTCTAACTAAAGACCCCAAGAGCAATTCTCCAATCTCATATACCAGCACTCAATTAAATTTGTTTTCTTGTCAGAAACAAAAACACCCAAAGAACTTGCAACCTTTCTCTCTTCCTATAACAATAAAAAGCAAACAAAATCCTATTAGAAAACTTGTTTCCTTGGTGGTCAAATAGGAGAATGAAGTCATTATTTAGGTTGAACCAGTCAAAAAAAAAAATCCCCCAAAAGTGCACCAAAATTCAAAGTGAATTTTCTTGAAGGATGATTCAGAACTCAATCAAATTAAAGTAGTTTCAAAACCCATAAAAAAAAAACCCAATTATGATTTGTCAAAAAAACGTCTTTCAAAATGCCAGTAAACCCAATTATGAAACACAAAACCCTTATTTCTAAGATTTTTCTGCAAGTTCAATACCAATACCCATCTCAATTAAGAACTAAAAATTCAGAATTGAGCAGGAGAAAATAGCTCAATTTGATAAGCAGGGTACCTACTGATTAATTGATATTCATATTAAAATAGCTCAATTTGATCATCACAACAAAAGGAAAAAAGATCTACCCTTTAAACACAATAAGATCGATTAAGTAAATAGCATAAAATTAAGATTTTTGGGCTAGAAAATCATCGAGAACCTTCTACTACCTTATGAAAATAGGAAATCAGAAAAGGAGCAAAGAGATGAAGTACCTTAAGATAAACAGAGAAAGACCGAAACTTTGTAGAGGGATAGAGAAGAAGACGATCAACAACAACCGACAGAGAAATAAATGAGAGAATCGAGGACTGGGAAAGTTGAGAGTTGTGATCTTGACGTTGGAGTTCTCTCACCTTTGGAAAAATTAAAAACACAAGCGAATCTAATCAGACTTTGGTGGGGTGGTGGTTAGGGCTGGGAATCAGGCGGGTACGTCCACTTTAATGACTATTACGGTAAGCGGGTTAATCCGACAATTTTAAAATTCGCCTTGTCCATTAAAGTTCGGGTAATTCGGGTATGAGCGGGCAGGTAGTTCTATAATTAAAAAACTTCACTTTTTCCTCTCCATTTATAAAGGTGGATCTTTTTGGGCATAAAAAAAAATTTCTAGGGAATAAAGATTTAGTCAATAGAGATTGACTTAGAGAACACATTTATTCTTTAGTCCAAAAATCCACTTGATCGTTTTTAGGTGTATAATCTTCATCTTCATCTCCCTTCCTCCACCACAACTTTCGACCATCACTAATATTTCGAACATCAGACACCCTATTCGCTCTCTCTCTCTCTATCTCTTTCTCACTCTCTCTCACTGTTTTGTTTTATATCTCAGGCGTTTTCTCCCTCTCTCTAGATATCTCTCTCTAGATACCTATGTTTGTAGATCTCGACTTTTATTTCTCTCTGTCGCTCTTGGCAGATTTCTCTCTCTCTCTGCCTCTCTCTAGAGATCCCTCTGTCTCCTCGTTTGTCTTTCTTTATGTATCTCTCTTCTACTTGTCCCCCCATCTCTCTCTCTCTCTCTCTCTCTTTCTCTCTCTTCTTCAAGTTCAGATGATGAAGATTCAAATATCAAAAGACAAAGAAGAACAAGAAGAAGATGAATTAAATAAAGACCAAAAACAAGAATCTCCCCTTTCTTCTCCCATCTTCATGATCAGTAATTGCTTGGACTCTCTTCTTTATCTACTCTTCAATTTCATTAACGCACTAAACTAGGGTTTGTCCCCAATTTTGTTTTTTCTATATTTCAAATGTTGTTCCTCTATGTTAACTTCGAATGATTGTGATAAGTACTTCTAATTAGGTTTATTGACTTAAATTTTCGCCTATTTTTTTAACGTAATTTTAGTTTTTGATTCCTCAAAACTTTATACAATTATATCTTTTTAGGTTTTCAGTTATTTTTATGATCTTAGGACCAGTTACAATTTCTTGAGTCGAATATCTGTTCGTTAGGTTTTAATTTGTTATTCCTTGAGCAAGAATGTGTTTATTTATGACGGTATTGATATGAACCTGAGTGTGTTTTTTCCTCAAGTGAGATATGAAAGAGAGAATGACGAGAGAAATAGAGAATGAAAGAGACGCAGAGAAAGGAGCAACATAGACAGATGGAGACAGAGAGAGAAAGAGAGAAATAAGAGGTGGTGGGTGGTGGTCGAAAATAATGAGTTGTGTTGGTGGAGGAGAGGTGAAGATGAAGATTAGGAAGTATAATACAATCAAGTAAAGATTTAGACTACAAAATAAATATATTCCCTAGAGACTTTTCTTTATGTCCCAAAGCCGCGGTCTTTATAAAGTCTCCAAACATTTTTCCTAATTTTAAAGAGGCAATGTGAGACCAAAAACTAAAAGTTAGTTGTTTTGTTTCTTTTAGGAATTTTATCCCACATTGAAAACTAATGAAGAATAGTCTAGGAATGTAATAATATAAAGGGTTATTCCCCGAAAGGTCCCCTACTTTGTGACCAGCTTCCCGCGTAGCCTCCTACTTTATCAAAAATACCCAGATGGGCTCCTTTTTCTGTTATCGGTAAATGTCCGTAAACTCTTTCCCCTCCATCTCATCACATCTCTCTGCGACGTCACTCCTCTCGCCACCTCATCATCTTCTCCGATAAGGTCGTCGGCCGATCAAAATTTCTGGCGACCTTGATACTTAAAAAAAATTCTCTCTCTTCTCACACTCTCTCTCTGTTCTGGGCGGCGAAGGGGGAGCCCTTCGCCGACCGTCGGTCTGGGAAAACCAAGATATCGAAGGTCTGGGTTTTTCAGACCGACGACCTGCGAAGGGCTCTCCCTTCGCCGGCAGAATAGAGAGAGTTTTTTAAAGTATCAAGATCGTTGGAAATTTTGATCGGCATGCGACCATATCGGAGAAGATGATGAGATGGCGAGATGGGTGACGTGGCAGAACGAGGTGATGAGATAGAGGAGAGAGAGGTAACATACATTTAACGGTAACGGAAAAAGGGAGCCATCTGGGTATTTTCGATAAAGCAGGGGGATACGCAGGAAGCTGGTCATAAAGTAGGGTGCCTTTTGGGAAATAACCCTAATACAAACTTATCCCACTCCTGTTCATTCAAAGCCAAACGCGACTTCACTAACCCACTATGATTTTTTTGGGCTATTGCAAATCAATGCATTGGGTTCGTGTTATTTCCCTTTAACATATTGTTTAACATTTCTAGTAGGATTAGTAACGTGGACTGTTGGGCTTCATCAACCTAAAAAATTGATGTAATTTGGTTAATTATTATTGGGTGACGTTAAGTGGGTGCGGGCATGGACGGGTGTGCGGGTAGAGGTTTTAACCCGTGGTCGGCCATTAAAACTTAGCGGGTTGTGCCCAAAGCGGGTGCGGTCGTCCACGATCCTCGTTGAGCTCGGTGTCCGTGGACGTGTTCGGGGCTATGGGCATAATTCCCACCCCTAGTGGTGGTAAGCAATTCAGAATTTAGGTCTAAAATAATACCAAAAAAGGATTAGGACTAATCTGAGCTCGAGGGGAGCGAGCTCATAGTATCCTAGCTCGCATCCCTACTTTGAATCTCTGGCCAGAGCAAGGCTCAAGTTGCGAAGTTTGATTCGGATATACCTTCCTGAAGGATATTTCTTTGTAAAGGAGATGTCCTTGAAGGAGCTCGTAACAAGTTTGCAGTGTTTCGACCAAGGATGCAATGCGAGCAATTTGTCGGATAAGACAATTGATAAATGAGAACATCAAGTCCGGTTGAATTAGGGGTCGTAGTGTTTAGCTAGAAACCAACTACGACCGTCGAATAACGAAGTAATTCGCGGCTAACTTCAACCGGATCCTACATCGGGTTACACATAAGAATGACTATTTGATCGGATGATATGACTAATGGGAATGAAATATATAATCATGGAAGAGTCTCATAAATATGTCTCATAGGGCTAAAAGAAGTTTAGGCAATGATAGCACAAAAGGTCCGAAAAGAGGGATTTTGGTCTGGGGCACCGACATGGTGTTTTGGGCCCATTAGAGTGGCTGACCATGATCACTGGGGTGCCCTATAGGGGCCGGCCAGATCTGGAGTTTTTCCTCTATAGGGGACGACCACATCTAAGGAAATACAGAAAATAGCAATTAGTTTCTATTTTCGACTATTTCCTTAATCTTATTCAAAAGGGACTTTTTAGGAATCTAATTAGGGTTGGACTCTAACTTAGAACTCTATATAAGGTCTCTTAGGGACTTGAATAAGGTGTGGATTTCTTACTCTACCACATCAACTAGAGAAGAGAAAGTGAGCTAATTCCCAAACTATCAACTAGTCAATAAAGGAGTTCTTCTTATCAAACCACCATTGGAGTTCTAGCTAGCTTACAAGGTGGGAGATTAAGTAGACCATTCAGTGTCCCAAGTAGAGGAACAATAATTGGAGCTCCTAGTCTTCGTATGCGGTTGGAAAGGTCCGAGGAAAATAACGATTAAGGTAATATCTAACTCTTAGTTGACTATTAACTTATGCATGATGATCGTGGGAATACTAGTGTTTGACATTAAATGTCGAATTATCCGCACACAACACTAATAGGTGACTCCATAACCCAACACTTCCCTCTTGTCTCGAGGCAGTGCAAGTCTCGAGGTGCCATTCTAACTTCTCTTCGTTGTTATGAAAGTAAAGCAGATATCTTGTTAGAACTGATTCGAATTCACCTTTTCGCTTGCCTTTAGGCAGACTTGAAGGTGCCTAGGATAATCATGCCAATCTCCCATGTTATAACTAAAAGTCGCGGAAGCTATCGAACCTACCCAGAAATTGATCCGATTATGAAGATTAATCGAAAAGCTAAGTCAAAATCAAATATGCGAACAGAATTTAACGAGGTTCGGCTTTAAAGCCTACGTCCTCGGGCGAAAAGAAATCTTTATTGAAGGATAGATGAAGACGACTAACACAACCCGCAAGTTCGTCCCAAGATGGTACCGTATAGTAATAACCTTCTATACTAAATCTTCGACGACCGAGAAATTTAACACCGCTAAAAAAACTATGAAAAATTTCTCTCACTCTTGCTCTCTCTCTTTAGCTCTCTCTAAAGAAGAGTTGTTGTTGCTTGTGTTGGTGTGTTTTTAGATTGGACCCAAGACCCCCTATTTATATAATAATATAAGCCGACTTTGTGAATCCAATTTAGAAACTCAAATTGAATAACAAACCGCCTCACTAATTGGCTGCACCAAACCGCCACCAATTGTTAAACCGCCAATGCCTTCAATTTGGAAATTGCCTTAAACTGCCAATGCTCACTTTTAGAAACCACCTCTCACAATTCTCCACCTCGTACACAATTTGATATACTTCAAATTTTGGACGAACACCAGGATACTCCTTGTAAGATATATCTGCTTCTTGTAACTTCATCTGGCTGCACCATATGACCATGGCTGCCTACGTACCCTTTTACAGGATCAAGCCTACCGTAGTTCTACCAACCCTTCACATAAAGATTATCTTGTCGCCATTACGCCCTTTCGGGCAACTTAACACGAGCCGATTTGTAGCAATTCCAGGCAATGCTGAAACTTGCTACATGTCACCACTTTAGTCAACATATCCGCGGGATTCTCATCTGTGTGTACCTTCATGAGAGAAACATCACCTCCCTCTATGACATCTCGTACAAAGTGATACCTGACATCGATATGCTTAGTGCGAGCATGGTGAACCTGATTCTTCGCCAAGTGGATCGCACTTTGACTATCACACCATACATCCACGCACTCTTGCTTAATCCCTAGATCATCCAGAAGACCCCACAACCACAATGCTTCCTTCACACCCTCGGCCATAGCCATATACTCGGCCTCCGTAGTAGATAACGCAACTGTAGATTGTAACATCGATCGCCAACTAACTGGAGCACCATGTACCTTAAATACATAACCAGTAGTAGATCGTCTTCTATCTAGATCGCCAGCATAATCCGAGTCAACATAACCGCTTACTTGACATGTGTCTCCACCAAAGCACAAACCCGTATCAGTAGTACCCTTCAAGTACCTCAAGACCCACTTCACAGCTTCCCAATGTGTCTTCCCCGGATTTGCCATAAACCTGCTAACCACACTGACCGCCTGTGAAATATCTGGACGAGTACACACCATAGCGTACATCAAACTGCCAACTGCACTAGCATACGGTACACGATCCATATGATCCTTCTCCACCGTAGTAGTGGGAGATTGTTTTCCCGAGAGCCTGAAGTGTGGTGCCAAAGGTGTTGACACCGCCTTCGCATTCTGCATCCCGAACCGAGAAACTACTCGTTCGATGTAACCTTTCTGATTCAAGTACAGTTTCTTACTTGACCGCTCTCTCTTAATCTCCATTCCCAGTATCTTCTTTGCAGCGCCCATGTCTTTCATCTCAAACTCTTGACTGAGTTGAGATTTCAACTTATTTATCTCCACCATGTTTCGAGAAGCAATAAGCATGTCATCCACATACAAAAGGAGATAAATAAAGTCACCTTCGCGAAGCTTCTTGATGTATACACAACAATCATAGTCACTTCTGCGAAAACCATGCTTTAGCATGAAAAAATCAAATCGTTTGTACCATTGGCGAGGGGATTGTTTCAATCCGTAAAGAGATTTCCTCAAACGACATACTTGATTTTCTTTGCCCTCAACCTTGTATCCCTCAGGTTGAGCCATATAAATTTCTTCTTCCAAATCACCATGCAAGAAGGCGGTTTTAACATCGAGTTGTTCCAGCTCAAGACCCCTGTGAGCAACAATACTCAATAGCACCCGAATAGAAGTATGTTTCACGACCGGTGAGAAAATCTCATTGTAGTCGACCCCTTCTTTCTGTGCATAACCCTTGGCCACTAGTCTTGCCTTATACCTTGTACCCTTGATTTCGGAAGAATCCTCTTTCTTCTTGTACACCCATTTACAACCAATAACAGACTTACCTTCGGGCAATGGGACAACCTCCCATGTCTGGTTCTTGTGAAGAGACTCCATCTCTTCTTGCATAGCAACCAACCAACTCTCTCTTTCCTCCGCGGTAATAGCTTGTTTGAAGGTGACCGGCTCGTCGTCTTCCACCGAGAGTGCATATTCAACAAGATTTGCCTGCCCATAATGCCTAAGAGGTTTGTCTGACCCTAACCTCTGTACCGGCTTATATAACCGTTTCGGCCTAGTGTGTACCCAAACATCCTGCTGTTGTTGTTGTAAAACTTGTGTACCTTCCCCTTGAACCTCCTCATGATCGGGTTCATCAATTTTCTCATCCTGAGTATTATCCTGATGCTCCACCTGATCATGATTCCTAGAAACCCGTTGGTCTTCGGCTTCTACTTCCACTACTTGAGCTTTAGTAGACCCAACATCACCACAACTAGGCACCGTAGCTTTCGCCATAGCTACAATAGATGACTCATCAAACACCACATCTCTGCTGATTACAAACTTCTTGTCTTCCGTACACCATAGCCGATAACCCTTGACTCCTGTAGCATATCCTAAGAAAATTGCCTTCTTTGCTCTATTGTCAAGTTTGTTACCTTTAACATGGTAATAGGCCGTACAACCGAAAACCCTAAGTCTCCCGTAATCTGCATGTTCACCTGACCACACCTCGTAAGGTATGCCGCCATCTAAAGAAGAATGTGGAGACCTGTTCACAATATAACAAGCTGTAGCAACAGATTCTGCCCACCATTCTACGCCTAGTCCCGAATTGGAGCGCATACATCTAGCCTTCTCAAGTAGTGTACGGTTCAATCTCTCTGCGACTCCATTCTGCTGAGGTGTGTTTACTACTGTCCAGTGACTCACAATGCCTTCCTGATTACAAAACTCCTTGAATGCCCCATCCGTGTACTCGGTCCCATTATCCGACCTTAACGTCTTCAGCTTTCGACCAGTTTTGTTCTCAACCATTGCTTTCCACACCAGGAATGTGTTGAATACCTCATTCTTATGTTTCAGAAAATAAAGCCAGACAAATCTCGAATGATCATCAACGAATGTAACAAAATACCTGGAACCACCCTTGGAAGGTAACTTTGCCGGTCCCCAGACATCGGTGTGTACGTAGTCTAATATCTCTTTGCTCCTGTGCTTGCTTGTAGAGAACGTCACCCTGTGTGCCTTCCCGAACACACAATGCTCACAAAACTCCATGCAAGGCTTCTTCATGTCCTTCAACAAGCCTTTCCCGCACATCAAAGATAGACCCTTTTCTGACATATGCCCAAGGCGCATATGCCAAAGCCTCGTACTAGCCGTTGGATCCCTTCCACTGATTCCTACTGCTACATCTCCCGTAATTGTTGTCCCCAAAAGTTTGTATAAATTACCGTAACGAGTACCTCTCATTACCACCAAAGAACCCTTAACGACTCTTATGGAGCCATTCTCTATAATTATCTTACAGCCGTTCCGCTCCAACACACCAAGGGAAATTAGATTTTTCCGCAAATCGGGTATGTGTCTTACGTCCGTCAATGTTCTCACCACTCCATCGTGCATCTTGATCCGTATTGTTCCGAGTCCCACAGTTTTACATATACTATCATCACCCAGTATAACTGTACCACCATCTATACTCCTATAGGTAGTAAACATCTCCCTATTTGGGCACATATGGTGTGACGCCCCTGAATCAAGCATCCACTTATCGAAGATCTTCTCAGACACCTCTGTGACCGAGAAACATTCGTCCGCCTCTTCTGACACATATCCCGCCTCTTGCATCTCTTGTTTCTCCTTGTAGCCTTCGTTCTTTTGCTTCAACTTTCTCTTTGGACAAGCCGCTTTAAAGTGGCCAAGCTCACCACAACTAAAGCACGTTTTCTTGAAAGAGCCTCTAGATTTGGATCTAGATTTCCCGCCCTTTCCCTTTCCCCTTTCATTACTCCTCCCCCTCGTTACAAACAACCCTTGTGCTTGATCCTTGTCTACTCCACCCGACGCCATACTGCTAGTAGCAACCTTACGAAGGTCATCCGCTAATAGCGAATTTCTCGTCTCTTCCATGCTTAGACTATCTCCAACAAGCATCAAAGTTTGAACAAGGTTCTCATAGGATTTAGGCAATGAAAGTAACAATATGAGGGCTTGGTCCTCATCCTCAACCTTAACATCAATATCCTTCAAATCTGAGATAATCCTGTCAAACCTATTCACATATTCCTGAATAGAAGAACCCTCTTCCATTCTACATGTGAATAATTTGGATTTTAAGTAGACCCGATTCGTTAAAGTTTTCGTCATGAAACTGCTTTCTAGCTTTAACCACACACCCGCCGCCGTTGTTTCTCCGTCTACTAGGAACGCCACGTCCCTCTCAAGACACAACATAATGGTAGCCCGTGCTTCGAGATCTAACTCCTCCCAATCCTCATCTGACATATCTCCTGGTTTTTTTCCCGTCAACGTCTTGTGTAATTTCTGCGAGATTAACAGATTCTTCATCTGCATCCGCCAATAAGAAAAATCGTTTTTCCCATTGAACTTCTCTATCTCATATTTCCCTGCTTTGACCGTACCACTTCTCGATCCCATCTTCTCTTCGTTCAATCTCAACAAGGCTCTGATACCAATTGTTATAACTAAAAGTCGCGGAAGCTATCGAACCTACCCAGAAATTGATCCGATTATGAAGATTAATCGAAAAGCTAAGTCAAAATCAAATATGCGAACAGAATTTAACGAGAGGTTCGGCTTTAAAGCCTACGTCCTCGGGCGAAAAGAAATCTTTATTGAAGGATAGATGAAGACGACTAACACAACCCGCAAGTTCGTCCCAAGATGGTACCGTATAGTAATAACCTTCTATACTAAATCTTCGACGACCGAGAAATTTAACACCGCTCAAAAAACTATGAAAAATTTCTCTCACTCTTGCTCTCTCTCTTTAGCTCTCTCTAAAGAAGAGTTGTTGTTGCTTGTGTTGGTGTGTTTTTAGATTGGACCCAAGACCCCCTATTTATATAATAATATAAGCCGACTTTGTGAATCCAATTTAGAAACTCAAATTGAATAACAAACCGCCTCACTAATTGGCTGCACCAAACCGCCACCAATTGTTAAACCGCCAATGCCTTCAATTTGGAAATTGCCTTAAACTGCCAATGCTCACTTTTAGAAACCACCTCTCACATCCCATATCAAGGCTCAGATGGCGAAGTCCCGTTAGATCCACCTCTCTGATGGCTTCGACCAAGCTGTGCTTGTGTGTAACCTCGGTCGATCTGCCGACTACTTGACTTGGTGAAAGTTGGACAATATTTGGCTCAAGAATCATGACAAATCTTTTCTAAATGCGTAACTACCCAAACTAGACATCTAACATAATGTTATACATATTTAAAGTTTAAAGATAAAAGCTACACATAAGGGTTCATCATAATTAGTTTTGGCCTTAATAATAATTATGAAATGTTCCTCCTTTTTTTGTTCCTATTTGGAATATAATTTGAATTCAAATAATTAAAACCTCTTATCTTTAATAAGAAATCATAGAAGTACAACTGAAAATTTGAAAAAAAAAAAAAAAAAAATCTGATTGAGATGACCTCCTATCAAAGACATGTTTTGAAACTTAAATTACATTTATTGGTTCTTACAACAATATTGAAAAAACTAAAATATATTCAAGTGACCTTTTTTTTGTTAAGATTATATTCAAGTGACCTTATTAATTGAAATATGCCTCAATTCCACTATGCAAACTTTTGTATATAAAATCACATCACCACTCTAAAGAAAAAATCACACACATATAGAGAGAGAGAGAGATAGGGGGGAGAGAGAGAGAGAGAATGGAATTTGGAGTGAAGGAGTTCATACTAGAGAAGTGGAATGAATTTCTAGAGTTGTTTGAGAAATTTAATATAAGAGAAAAGTTGGATGAGTTAAAACCACTCCTCATCAACTATATCTTACCAGTTGTAGGAGGGATTTTACTCCTAATCTTGCTTATTTTCTTATGTAAAATAGCCTTCATCTGCTTCTTCAATTTATGCTCCAGTTGTGTCAGCTGCTGTAGCATATGCTGTAAAGGGATAATGAGTTGTTGTATGATGTCTATGCTCTTGAAGATGATGAAAGATGAACAACAAGGGGAGGATTCTGAAATTGACCCAAGTTCATATTATAATAACCAATACATGAAAGCTCCAGGGAGAAACTACCAGATGAAAAGATCAGATTTTGAAAGCAACCCAAGATCATATTTCCAAGATCTTAGAGGAAAACCCCCTCACAATTCTGATCATATTAGTTATCGCGTTTAATTAGACCTTGAATTTAATTTATTAAGGAATGAGTTACTAGTTTAAGGATCTGTTTATGTTTGCTGTTTTGATAATCTTGGTTCATCTAGTCTGTTTTTTTTTTGTTTCAGTTTTAGTGTTTATGTCTTATAAATAAATTGTTCTGATTTGGTTATGGATCCTTTAACTTAACCTGTATCACTCTCCTATCTGTTGTTTTTTTTTTGTAAATTCTCAGATAGTATTTGGTTTTGGGTATTTGTTGTTAATTACTTTTATTTTGTTTACCGGACTTACTGTAAATATATTTCGATGATGTCTGGCTTCCCGGATATCTCTACGAAATTCAATCATGTAGGCTATACTCTTATTAAAACTTCTCAACCTGTTAGGGTTTGTCGGAACATCATAATTTCGAGAAGACATTAATTCTATTAAAGGTGGTAACTGGTAAAGCATATAAACCTTTGGTAGAGCCTAAGATGTTGCTCTGCTTGGCCATCTTTTAATATTTGAAGATTGTTCATGCTTTCATGGGGCAAAACCTCTGCATTCACATAGTCGCATTCCTCGACACGCTTTGTACCCCTACTTACGTCCCTTATCACTTTTGGGACACATTAAATTCACGTAATGTTCTTCCAAAATCTACATGGTAATTCAAACAATTCTTCGATTTTTCTGTTCCAAGCTGCATTCTTGTCACGCGACCACAATTCATATATTTCGTCTGACATAGGCGACATGTCGTCACCATTCCTTTGACCACCTACTAATGGTCTTCGTTGTCGTTCTTTAAACTTTTTCTCGCGCTCCCAAGACAAACCAGAACTCCCATGTTTTCTTCTCCAAATTCTTGAACTTTGGACTCCTTTCTTGGCTCTAAAATATTATTTCTCATTGGTTTATGGCTATATCCAAGGATTCCTCTTCTTATTTGGCCAAGGGTCATTATGAACAGCTCGTCGTTGATCTGAGATCTCAGTATGTGCTTCTTGATCCAGCTAAAGATTTTACCACCGAGCTATTCGTCAACGTAGGAAGGACCACTATACCTCCTTTTGTCTCATATTTTTTGTTGTTTCCTCCTCTTTGTCTAGGATGATCTTTAAGTGGATCGAATCAAGCGGTTATAGTGGGTATTCAATCCATGAATCATGATGACCTTTATATTATTTCTTCATGATGCATCAATGTCTTGTAATGACTATCGTTCTCGATTTCCAAAAAAAAAGTTACACCATGACATGGCATAGAGGTACATCCTCGTTGAGGAGCCACCTTATTGTCTTGAATAAGACAAGAAGCAATATCATCTTTTCACACCCTTTTAGAGGAAGTCAATGAAGGTGTACTTTAAATGTTTCTCTTTGAACCCAAAACATATGTTCGCATATTTAGAGATATATTATAGGCTCATTTGTCGGTAGTTTGAGAATAATCTCACACGAAGCGAAAAATTACTATAGTGACAGAGAATATAATATCTGGGTGACCTCGCTTAGTTCCCAACCGGTTTAAAGGAAAATATCATACATATAGTAAGTATGACCTTCAAAAGTTAAGCTTTTTCAAAATAATATTACACCTTCATGTACTAGGAATCAATTTTACTAGTATTATAGCTTTCACTTTGGCTCTTTTCCCTTTCACGATTCCTTTTTCTTAGTGGATGTTACTATGTTAGTGCTTTACTTTTGCTTGCTTAATACAAAGGAAAAGAAACGAAAGATGAGAGAGAAATTGGATCATGATAATCTTAGTGTGGCCCATTCGAGCGACTGGGAACCAAACTTTTGTTTTAGTATTCGGAAGTGAACTCGGAATGATAATCTTAGTGGGGCCAATTTGAGCGACTCCGCAACCAAATTTGTGTTTTAGTATTCGTAGGTGGAAATGTTGTCAAAAAGTTGAAATATTAAAAGATTGAGAATGATATAGCGATTCAATGATGGAGATTTATCTCATCAATAAAGATGTCAAAAATCCTAAATTTTTCCTTAACATAGTAGAGTATATATACAATAATGCTTTACCTATATCACTTTTTGACCATCTCCAATCATCTCACCAACTCCTAGACCAATCCCCTTATTGACTCCTTTGAGTCATTGTCCCTATGTAGTTTAATATACAAGAAATTGTGGAAGGTCAGGTTTAAATTTTATTACAAATACATTGATTTTTTGTCCTTCTAGACAACATAGAAAATTTAAAAATACACTTGAAAAACAATCTCAAAAGCACTCATTTTTCAATACCGAAAATACTCTTTTTTTGATCCAAAATTTCAGAAAATTTAAGAATGAAATTTCGAGTTTTACTTCCAACAGTAGTTTACAGAGAGAGGGAAGATTGCAAAATTTGGTCAATTTTCGCGAGCTGAATTTTAAGGGTTCAGTCGATTTTTTGAAATCAAATCATCAATCTATTTTAGGTTTAGGTGTTTGAATCTCTTTATTTGTTGTTTGAAGTTGAATTCGTAGGATTTTCAACTAATTTTTTTAACAAATTCTAGAGAGATGAAGTTTTAATTTCCATGGATAAATAATAATGGAAACAAAATCTTCTATTGTCTCAAGGTACAATTTTACTTTTTGATTTACTTACTTTCATTGTTATATACATACAAAAATAATTTGAACTTGTAATTATTTTGCGGTAGCTGAACAAAATGTTGATGGCTACAGTTACTGTAAAACAGTGCACACTTATTGCAAAACAGTGCAAACTTGTTGCAAGCTCTTCAAAACACTCAAACTCATTGCAAAACACTGCAAATTTGTTGCAAGCTCTTGCAAAGCTTTGGAAATCTTTTACAACTTAGATGGAAAATCTTTAGAAAGCATTGCAAAGCTCTGCAAACCATTTTGCAAAGCAGTGCAAACTCATTGCAAAGTCATCAAAAGCTTTGGAATCCTTTTGCAACTTAGATGGAAATTAAATTACTCTTGGACATACTTGCATAACCTTCAACGTAAAGGAACTCAAATTATGTACACCATGTGTGTTAAATTTTGATGAATTACGAGCTATTTGCATTACGTATTTTTTTAAGGGAGTTCGGGGGCGCAACCCCTGTTTTTTTTTTTCTGTAGATATTTTCAAAGTAATTAATTGGATAAAAAATGTAATTTCAGCTTGCAACATACTTGCAAGACTTCGCATGATTAAGCGGGAATATCAACATTTTAGATGAAACATCAAAGTTTCTATTTGTAACTCAGTTTTAAACTACTGCAACTGAAATTTATAACATTAATCTAGATGAAATTGTCACCTTCCGTATCACAACCATTCATCAAAATATTCACAAATACATTCATCAAGATATTCAGAGCAAAAAATAAATTCAGATGTCTTTTTTTTATTTAACCCAACAGTATTTATCACCAAAAATAATTTGAGCAACTATTTGTCCTCTAAGTTTCCTCATCTCATTAGGTTCAACCTCAATTTCTTCAATATCCTGAGCTTTTTAATAATTAAAATGAATTAACATACATATAAAGTGCAATCAACTCTGTAAAAAAAAAAAAGACAAGTCATTTAACTAATAAATTGAAAAAAAAAACATTTTACTTGCTTGTTAATAATCATGATTAATTTATACTTTTGATGTTTCTAATTATTGTGGACAATCTGTTGGGTTTTGGTGTCACCTAGTGATCTAAGGAGAATCTCAGACGTCTAGTACGTCTGACACTAGCTACCAGGATCACATGCAAGAACTAAATATGAACTGGAACGGGGTAGAGATTATACCTGAATCGCTTTCCTTCGAACTAAATCTGATGCTTTACCCGCAGATGATAGCTCAAAATTATAGTTCTTTTACTTGAGACATCCGAGCAAACGACTTGATCTCCTGCCTGTAGAGTCAGTTGGGCCCTTTTCGAGAGATTGAGACGAAGAACCCTTCTTATTTAACTAGATAGATAGAGTGAGAGATTTTTCTCTAAAATCTTTGGATTTTTGAGTCAAAGGTCCAAAATCTGGGGGGTAAACCCAAAAAAAAATCCACTCTTGCCCAAAAATTAGTTGCAGGTCCAAATGTCAGTTTTTTTATTTTTATCCCTCTATTGCCCTTGGACGGGACATGCTGACGTTTTCCTGAAAAAAAAACTGACTGGTAAATAAAATAATTTACCAGTACACGAAAAATTCAAATTTTCAAACGAAATTTCAAATTCCCTCGCAGCAAACCATCTCTTCCCGGTAAATAAAATAATTTCCCGTACACAAAAAAAATCCAATTTCCGTCTAAAAATTCCAAATTTTTTTGGACGAAATTTCAAATTCCCGCCCAAATTTCCAGTAAATAAAATAATTTCCCGGTCACAAAATCTTTTTTTCAAAATTTTGAAATTTTCAAACGAAATTTCAAATTCCCGCCCAAATTTTCAAATTTTTTTTACGAAATTTCAAATTCCCGCCCAGCAAAAGTGTCTAGTACAGAAAAAATTTTCCAGTAAATAAAATAATTTGCCGAAAAAAATTTCATTTCCCGAGAATTTTTCGGTGGCAGTTCCGTAAATTTCTGAAGAGTACAGATTCTGCTGGACGGGTTGTCAGATTCTTTTTCAGAAAAAAAAATCGTTTCCCGAGAAATTTCGATAGCAATTTTGTAATTTTTCGATGGCAATTTTGTAATTTTCGATGGCATGAACCGTAAATACTTTGTTTTCCAAGGGCCATTTCGTCATTTTTTTTTCGCAACCTGACACTTTGGACCTGCTTTTTATTTTTTGCCTACCTAGGATGGGAATCCTATTAAGGGCCTCCTTTTGGACCCTTCACCCAATCCCCCTAAATTCTCTACTTGATATTGTAGAGGATAGATTTTCTCTTGAGAAAATTCCATGTCTTTTCTGTCAAATATTAGTCCTTATATAGAGAATCCTAAAATTAGAATTTTGTTTGAATTAGGATTCGGTAAGAACTTCGAAAAGATAAGACTCATAAACCTTTTCTGAGTGAGATTTCCAGATGAGAGTTCCATCCCACCAGGGACTCCACTTTATGTGGTCGACCAGGGCAACCCCTTTAGTGCGTTGGGTCTGGTCGCCCACTCGTTTCAATCCTGATTCAACCTTCAGCTTACCAGTAAAAAATAGAATTGATAAATACATAGGGAATAACTATAACTGCAAATATTGCAATAACACTCAAACCTTGGAACAGGCAGTTTTTACACTGCTCTTATGCTCGGATAATTTGGTTTTATTTCAATATCAAATCGGATAATATTAACTCAGTCTTAGAATGGATGTTACAATGAAAAGATATGGAAACCAATCTTGCAGATTTATTACTCCAAAATTCTGTGGTTTATATGGAAAGCCATATGTGAACAATACTTCACGTACAATCTCCTATCCAGGTTATTCATAGAATTTCAAGAATTTCCAGAACAACGAAAGAACGAAAACACTAAGCAAAACTACAAGCAAGCTGGTACTTGGTCCCCACCAACATTCCTATACTACAAAATCTATACGGATGTTTCTTACAAACAGATCCCAGAAAGGGCAGGAACAAGATGCATTATTTACGACTCCTAAGCACAGTTCAAAGAAGCGTCATCAGACACGACCAGAAGAAGAAACTCGAAAGAATGTGAAAGCAAGGCGATGCTACAGGGCATACAGTGGGTGATAGAGCTGCTCATCGAATACCTCCAAATTAAAAGCGACAACAAAGCAATTGTGAATTACCTACACAATCCTCACACGACGATTAATTGGCAGTCCGCAACTCACATGAAAGAGATTCAAAAGCTTACCTCGCAATTAAAAGTGTTATCTTCACTTATATCACCCGAACCGGAAACACTAAAGCAGATAAATTGGCAAAATATGTGCGACTTCACAATCGTTCATGCACATGGAACTCCTTACCCGTCTTTCTTCTTTCTTAATTTTCTGTAATTTAGAAATTGGGCTGAAAATGCAATTTTAAACTTTTTTAGTTAAAAAGACAAGTTATATTTTTTTTTGTTAAAAACCCAAATTTTGTATTTTTTTGTGAAAACCTCAAATATTTGTATTTTGTTTGGTTAAAAACTCAATATTATTTACAAAGGTGTTGCAAGGGGTTGCAAGGTGTTGCAAAGCTGTTGTAAGGTGTTGCAAGGCGCTACAAAGCTGTTGTAAAGTTGTCGCAAGGCGTTGCAAAGCTGCAGCAAGGTTTTGAAAATTTAAAAAGTATTCAGGGAGCTAAAGACTAAAAAAAATTGACTGATCCTTTTTAACCAAAGTCCAAAATTTTCAGGAAGTTTTGACCAAATTCCCCTTT
This sequence comes from Eschscholzia californica, assembly GCF_041429995.1. Taxonomy (NCBI): domain Eukaryota; kingdom Viridiplantae; phylum Streptophyta; class Magnoliopsida; order Ranunculales; family Papaveraceae; genus Eschscholzia; species Eschscholzia californica. Next base: position 32,900,248 of record NW_028238198.1, read on the forward strand.
GGTTTTTTGTCTTCCTTCCGTGTACTTCTCAACAAAAAAAAACCAACATATAAGGCCAAAATTCTTACGATTTCAATTTTTTTGTTGAAATTTTTTTTTGTTGAAAGGTAACTAATATTACTAAAAGGTAAGAGTGCGAATACAATACATGTTAGAAATAAGTTTTGGGATGTTTTTCCAGAATCTATTGTTTTGAGTTTTTCCAACCCATTTCGCTAGCTTATCAGCAAGTATATTGTGATTTCTGGCGGTGTAGGGGAACTGAATGTTGTTGAAATTCGGGATGAGATCTTTGACTTCCTGAATGTGAGTTGTCGAATGCCAATGTATCGATTTTCTAGAATCGTGCATATACTGGATTAGATTTTGGTTGTCGCTTTCAATAATGATGTGCTTGTAGCTATGAGTAATCGCCCATCAGATAAAATGGCTTTGGCTTCACTTTCCTCGCTCGGACGAGTTCGAAGAGTTCTACTTTTGCTTAGGCCTGTAAATGGATCGAACTATTTTCGGATACAGTACTATCCGAATTTGAAATCCGAAATTATTCGAACTATCCGATAAGGGTTCGATATCCGACGGATTGTCAAAAATGACATCCGAATCCGATATCCAAAATGTTATTCGAATATCGAATATTTGTCCCATCCGAAATTCTGAATTTTAAGCCATAACATTATATCACACTATTATTCGAAATTCCGAATATTATCCGATCCGAAATTCAAATACAATATTATCCGATCCGAAATTCTGATAAGGGTTAAAGACTTGAAGTTGAACTTTGATTCTTTCAAATCTGAAGACTTAGTCTTAGACTTGAAGTTGACTAGTTGAGGATAAAGTTTTGTTTATTTTTTAATCCCTTAGGTGAATCTTAACCATTGATTTCAAATGCGAATCAGATCAGATTTTTTCGAAATCGGATATAGCTATATCCGAATCCGAAACCGCTATCCGAAAATTATCCGACAAGACATCCGAAATTCGAATCTGAAATCCGAAATGTCGGATTATTTGAGTGCGGATACGGATCGGATTCGGATTTTTGGACCACCGTTTACAGGCTTACTTTTGCTTCAATGAATTTGGCCTGTGAATCATGACTAATAAAGCTAATTCCAATACAATTGTTAATGTCAGTAAACGAGGTATCTGCATTAATTTTATAGTATGGGTATACTGGTGGAGTCCTACGTTGAGTACATAATCGTTTAGTGGTTTTAACTGCACCACGAGTGCGAGTGAATAATAAAATTTGATTAATAAATTGAGAGAGTCTATTAATGATATTCTCAAAACATTGATCACATCGTGCTTTCCAGATGTACCATAAGATATTAGAAAAATGAATGACATTCGAAGTACATGAGATATTGTCTAAATCCTGCCAGGATAAAATTCAATTAGAAACCGACTTAATATTAGTAGATATAATGTTAAAATAAAACCAAATAAAACCGAACATTTTTTGCAAATTGACAGTAAAGAAGAGCATCTTCAAGGGTTTCAATCAGGGTACAATTTGGGCAATCAACACGATTACCTATATATTTTCTAATTCTTTGACGAACAGGGAGCGTTCCGGCGCAACATTTCCAGAGAAAGATAGAAATACGCGGGATAGTTTTAATAATAATATTAGTTTGATGTTGAGAATGCCGAGCCAAGGTTAAATGATGCTACATAGATCCTACGGTGAATTTGCCCGATTGAGTGAAGGTCCACCGAATTTTGTCTTGCCCATTTTTTTTTATATCCATGGATTGGATGAGGTTACAAGTTTGTCTGTCAAACGTATTTTCTAGGATCTTATCATTCCACGATTGTTATGAATAAGCTGAGAAACTTTGGTGAGAGTTGAGTTGTTAGGATTCGATAAAGGAGGGGGTCAGAATCCATTGTTCATTCCGATTGTTAATTTGAGAACATTCTGCACTTCCAGGAATGTCCTTACTCAGCTGGGCCCGGGTTAAGAGTGTGGTTATAGTATTTGGCTTTAAGAAGTTTAAGCCAAATCGCATTGGTTTCAGTTTTAAGACGCCATGCTAGCTTGCTGAGGAAAGCTTTGTAATTTAAGTAGGGGTTGTGTATACCAAGATCGCCCAATTTTTTTAAGAGACAGATATATGACCATGCTTTGGTCATATCCCTTTAGATTTTTCCTCACCAGAAGGAGTTGCGCGAAGTTGCAATGCGATTGCAAAGACCTTTGAGAATGACAAAACATTGCATCTGGTATATCTGGCATAACTACTCCCAAGAGCTTGCCATAACTGCTTGCAGCTAGGCGTACGGTCTAGAATAGATAACCAACATATGGCCAACTTGAGAAAGGAAGTTGTGATGCCAATTGGAGAGTTCGGCCTGAATTTGATCTAGAATAGACTGGAAGACCTTAGTTTTGTTGGCGCCAATGAACAAATGATCTCCAAGGTATTTATTAGAGAAGGGGGTGTTTCTAACTTTAAGGCTTCGCATTATCATGTGTTTGAACTTCGGGTGATAGTTTTTAGAAAAGAAAATGTTAGATTTATTATAATTAATCATCTGGCCAGATGAGGAGCAGAATATGTGGAGAATCGATTCAAGATTATGAATGTTTTCAAGCAAGTTTTTGGCAAAGATGATGCAATCATCTGCAAAGCGGAGATGGTTTATAGTGAAGTCCGGTTTAGTCGTAGGAAACCCATCAAAATTATGGCCTGATTGAGAAGAAACAAGCAGTCTACTAAGGCCCTCCACAGCAAGAGTAAAGAGGAAGTGAGAGAGGGGGTTTCTTTGCCTGATGTCGTTGCTAAGAAAAAGGTAGGGCCCGGACAACCATTAATGAGGATGGCCATAGAAGAGGTGGATATGCAAGCCAAAATCATATTAACCCAGTACGAATTTTTTTTTTTGTCGTTGAACACGATTTCATAGTCATATAGATATTCTAAAGGCCTCTCCAATCTTTCTTTTTTCTTTCTTTCTTCTTTATACTTTTATTTGTCTTCTTCTCTATGTCACATTCCTTTTCTCTTTTTCTCTTCGCTAGCTACTATTCTTTATATTTCTCATTTGCTCCTCTTTTCTCCCCCCCCCTCCCCCCTCCAACTAAGGGCAGTAGTACGTTGTACGCCATCTTTTCTAAGTGCGCATATTTTTTTCTCTGTCTTTTGATTAATTTTATATACAAAATTCTTAGTTTTGCTTGTCGATGAAATGAGTTTTCGAAATCATACTTGTTTATTATATGAATAGTTTTTTAATTCATATAATCACGTCTTTCAAATATTCAGTTAAATTTCGTTCATGGATTTATTTAATTACATCAAATATAGTTCAAATATTTTTACTGGTATTATGTAATAATTGCGTGCATTAATACTTTTACATAGATATATTTGGCCGCGATTTCAGAGCATAAGTAAAAGTCTCAGAGAATAAAGATTCTGATCAACTAGATTTGACCTATGGGGTATATTCATTTTGAGTCAAAAAATTGAGTTGTATTTTGTCTCTTAATCTTCATCTCACTCTCCACCACCACAACTTCTAAACACCACAACCATTCTGACCACCGACCACCACTAGTCCACTACCACCTCTTCTCTCCCTCTATTTTTTTTCTCTCTCATTCCCTCGATCTCTCTCTCTCCTGCTTGTTCTCTCTCTCTCTCTCTCTCTCTCTCTCTCTCTCTCTCTCTCTCTCTCTCTCTCTCTCTCTCTCTCTCTCTCTCTCTCTCTCTCTCTCTCTCTTGTCATTATCTGCTGCTCATTCTCCCTCGGTCAAAAAAATGGAAAAAGCCAACTTTTATACTCGAAATGAGTATGCCTCATAGGTCACATCTAGTTGACCAAAGTCTTTATTCCCCGAGACTATTTATGATGCCTCAAAGCCTTTGCATGATTATATCTTCTTTAATTAAACTGTTCGATATTTTCTCAGATCTCATATCACATGAAGGGCTCAGATTAAGATATCCCACCTGCCCCCAAAACTCAGACATGCCAAGTGTGCTCACACAATCCATATGTTTTTACAAAATCTAGATTGTAACCCTTAGGAGATTCTGATTCTGGAGACTCTTTAGCAAAACTCGCTTAACATAACATATTACGAGCTGAGTTGAGGGAGATGAGATTTGGCTTCAAAACCTAGAGGTAGATGACTAGATGAGCTTGCTGAAATGAAGACTAGCTCATCCAAAGAATAAATGTTTTGGATCCTGAAAGGGTTACCACTAAAGATAGACTATATCATCACAAAATGGTCTTAGTGTTTTGACTACGAGAGTGATAAATTATAAATAGCCATAAACTATATATCAACTATGGTAACAAGCTACACCAAATAGTTACCAATACTGTAATATGATAATTCATGAAATAACAACTTCACAAATGATAGATGCATGTTTTTATAGTTTATTATTCTCCCCAAGCCGGTTTGAATCTACAAAGCATGTAAGATGATCTGAAGTCCATGTTGAGGAAGAATAGTAAGACGTTGAGTCGGGGAGTGGACATAGGCAGGCGATATAGTAAACCGATAATGTCTCAGAATCATGGCAAACACAATCTTTGAATTGGTCATAGCAAAGTTCATACCTACACAATTTCGAGGTCCGGCACTAAAGGGAAGAAATGCCATGGATTTGTTCTTTGTTGCCTTTGCCACACCTTCCGAAAATCGTTCCGGTTTAAATAGGTGAACATCTTCTCCCCATATATCTGGGTCATGATGAACTCCAATGGCTGAAATCTCAAGTTCTAAATTTTCCGGCAATATAAGATTTCCAAGTCTTTCCTTTCTTGTTACTCTTCTTATAAGGTGAGGAACAGGAGGATATAACCTCAGAGATTCATTCATGATCATGTTCATCTGCAAAAACACAAACGAACGAATTTCAAATTACGTACGAAATTATTCTTCATTAGACTTGAGGTTCTTTTTGGTATATATGAATCATTAAAAAAAACAAAAGCAATATACTTAACATCTTCAATCTTGAGAGGGATCTTTCATCAAAAATTGGATTCTCACTACCAAACAACTCAATCACTTCCTTTCTTGCTTTGTCTTGCCAATCTGTGTTAAGAGCAAGAAGTAGACATGTCCATGTTAAGAAACTTGTAGTTGTTTCATGGCCACCAACATAGAATGTTTTGCATTCGTCGATTATATCTTGTACTGAGATCCTCTTACTATCGTCTGAATCACGGTTAGCTTTTATAAGCAGCCCAAGAAAATCATTTCCATATCCATCTAACTCTCCCTTTTCCATATTTTCTTCTCTTCTTTTTATCATATTCAATATCAATTTTTCGATCTCCTTTTCAAGTTTCTCCGATTCAAGTTCATCTTTGTTTGGCACAAGTTTCCTGCACAACAAGGAAACCAAGAAATAGCATTAGAACCTTCTAACCCAAAGAACTTGCTGAGTTGCGTCCGAGCATTTCAATTACATCAATACTAGTAAAAGCCGAAGGCCCGATTTTAAGTTAATAGACAAATTATATTTTGTTTGGTCAATAACCCAATATTTGTATTTTGTTTGCTAAACCCCCAATATTAACCTTTTTGCAAGCAGCTGCAGGGGCTGGATATAAAAAATCGAGTGAAAACAAAAAATTTATGGGGAGTTTTGACAAAATTTAGTGCCACACAAAAATGTACTTACTTACCCTATACCAGGAAACCTTATCTTAAATGAATTTGCAGCTAAAAGAGAAGAAATTTTGATTAACATCTCAAAGATGTTCTTTCCTTCAACATAACTACTTCCAAAAGCAGTTCTTGATATCACTTCTGATGTCAAAACCCTAAATTCTTCAGATACTTCTATCTCCTTCCCTTCTTGATGCATCCATCTATCTAACATTGAATCAGCAGCGGTAATCATATCGACGATCATTCCCTTCAATGATTAATCCCAATAAGCAATTAGGTAACTTATAAACTCTTACACCCTAAAATCTAAAGTCTTAACCCTAACTACAGAATAATGAAGAAGAAGAAGAAGCTAGAAGAAGTAGTACCTTTAAGTTTTCTGCATGAAACGCGTAGTTAGCTAATTTTCGATGCTTAACCCATTTTGCTCCTTTAGACATGACAAGTCCATCTCCTACTAGCTTCCTAACATACCCTTCATTCTTCTTCTTAGGATATGATTCATCTCTATTGCTCAAAATTTCCTTTATCAAATCCAGATCAGTTATCACCAACTGTGGTTTTGATCCATGCCAAGAAAGATAAGTCTTACCTATAAATATGTACATAGAAAGAGCATGAGATAATGGGCAATTAAAACTTTGATCACAAAATGAACAAAAATGATAAAAGAACCCCCTTGATGATCCCATGACAGCATCGTGGCAAATAAGATAAGGAGTATTTTAGTCTTTTATTTTTCTCTTACATGAAAATACCAAAATGGCCCTGTCGTACGAGGGAGAGGTCACCTAGGGTTCTTGTTGCAATATGAATAAAATAGCTACAGCAAGTATTACCATAAGTTTTGATCCAAGAGTGAATATGAGGTTGAAGCTTAGGGAAGATGTCATGGGAGAATTCTTCCATGGGTTTGCTCCTGGATTCAGTCATCATGTTGAGGATTTTTTTGGCATTTCCATGGAGAAATTTGTAAGATGGGCCTTGGATTCCTTGTGAAGAAAAAGATCTTGTTATGAGAATTGGGTTGAACCATACTTTGTGAAGGAACTTGATCACAGTTAAGAGGAGGTAGAGTGAGAAAGAAATTGGGAGCAAATAGTAGATGACTGTAAGAAAGATTGGTATAGTAGTAGTAGTGATCTCTTCATTTGAGCTCATTTCTTAAGCCTTTTCTTCAATGAGGGTTTGTGATGTTAGTTTCTTTGATTTTTTGTTGTATTTAAGTGTCTATGAGTGGACCCAAAAAAAAAAGTTAGGTGGGTACTTTTTGTTCTAATGGGCGCATGTCACATACATTTCAATATTTCTCACAAATGTTAATATTCTCTTGCAAATGTTATACACACATTTTTGGTACACAAGATTTCACACACGACTTAAACTCATTTTTATTATTTACAGACCTATGCTATTCACGCGTACATTCTCCCCAAATTTGGGCACCTCGTTAAAATGTCACACTTCTATCTCACAATTTGTTGAGTTAATATTTGGTCAGCTTTGACCAAATAAGAATATCAACGGATTTACTTAAGCGGCTTGCGTCGGTTTCGCCAGCACATAAAAGTTATAATTAACAGAAAATTGAACCCGATATCCTATCTTAAATTTCCTATCATATACCAATCATAAAAGGTATATGATAGGTCATATGCTATGAGAAGCTATTAAAGGTATATGATAAAATATATGCCAGAGAAATTATTAAAGGATTTTCTATTATGTGCCATAATAGCAATGATGGGACATAAACTTTTTTCCATTTTAAATCAAAATGTTTGAAATCGGTATAATCATTTTGAGTAAGTTGAACTTTGACATGTTAAAAGTTAAAAATTTATAAAGAATTACCATGTATTCTAAGGATCCCTTGTAGAACAACCAACCTATAAAATAAGCCAAAAAGTAAACCAAACTTCTCACACAAATTACAATACAATATACTTCAAACAGAAGAAATGAATACTACTACATTACCCATTCATCTCAATCTCATCTATTATTTTCTCCCAACTTTTTTATCTCTCTACCTGTTCTTAATTCTGATAAAGTTCCTTCACAAAGTATGGTGGAACCCAATTCTCATAACAAGATCTTTTGCTGCTCAAGGAGTCAAAGGCCCTTCTTACAAATTCTTCCATGGGAACACCAAAGAAATCTTGAAAATGACTACAGAATCCATGAGCAAACCCATGGAGGAATTCTCCCATGATATCCTCCCTATACTTCAACCACATATTCACTCTTGGATCAAACTTTATGGTACTACACTTTTGATTATAACAACCTTATCTTATTGATGTTCTGATTCAAATTTTAATTACCCATCACTAATTCTCTCTCTCTCTCTCTCTCATTCACTCTAAAATAGGTAAGACATGTATAACTTGGCATGGTCCAACAGCTCGATTGATCGTAACGGATACAGATTTGGTGAAGGAGATTTTAAACAACAAAGATGGAACATATCCTAAGATGAAGGCTGAAGAGTTCACTAAGAGGTTATTTGGAGATGGACTAGGAACTGCCCAAGGCCAAAAGTGGGTTAAGCAAAGGAAAATAGCTAACCATGCCTTTCATGGCCAGAGCTTGAAGGTACTTCTTTCTTCTTCTTTTTCTTTTTACAACCATTATAAAATCCTAAGATTTCTTAAACTCATTTATTAATCATTAAATATTAATAACTCAATGTAAGAATTTTTAAAAATAAAAATAAAATCTAACTCAAAACTGATAAAAAAATTTTAAAACTCATGTGTTGGGCCAAAAAGGCAAAAATCCTTCGTGGGCCCCAGAAGTAGGATAGATCCTCTCTCAACAAAAGATAAGCAAGAGGTCCACAGACTGGAAATGACGTTTTATGTCGTCCACCTCTTCTACATGAAACACGGGTAAAATGCCCAACTAAGAAATAATGTGTTATGTTTCAAAAAGAAAAAGAAATTATGTGTTATGAGCAAATATTTAGGTAGCTTGATAATTCTTAAAGGTGTTTTGAAAAGTACAGGATTTCTAGAGAGAAGAAGAAAACTCTAAACACGAATATGATCGTTTCAATTAGAGAGAAATGTAATTTCGTGAAACTATGTACCAAAAGAGCCTTCAGAAGATAGTCTATGTCATCGTACAAATGTACAAACGAATTCCTCTAACTAAAAAACGGAATTGATTTTGATACATGTAGCAACTATTGTTCTTGAGAGAAAATACTTATAGAGCTTAACCAGATGATGATATGTTTGATTTCTTTATCAACTCGATATCTCTCATGTTAGAAATGATCGACATTAATCATGAACTAATGATAAAATTTTATCTCTAATGAATTATCGAGATGTTGCAACAAAAAATGATTCGAACAACGATTTTGTATTCCAGTTGAAAACAAAATAGAATTTTATCATAATGCATTAACTATCGTAACAAGAAGGTATGAACTAAGACAGAGATCATAATACATTATGAAGAATCATTATCCATTATGAAAATTCACTGGAATTCGTAAACTGATGGGTATCTTGGTCTTGAAAAATGATTTGGACCTCTAACCGATTATAATTTTCCTAAAATTAACGTTATTCCAAAATATTTGTACTCGTCGCTTACTTTTTGCCGAATCAGGAGTAATTACCCTTCTCGTGACACAATGGATTTTAGGATGACTTTTTCTTTAACACCATACATGAAAGAACTCGTTTTAGCATAAAACAAAGAATTTAAAAGGTCAGCATTTTAAAACAAAAAGTTAAAAGCTAAATATAAAATTAAAATTCAAACTGAAATTGAAAGTCGATGTGAAAGTTAGGGTGAAGTCTCACCTTTGAATTAGCTTTTAGGAGAGAGAGGTCCAAGACCGTCCGGAATCTAAAATATGACAAGTCTCATCCCAATAGTCTGACGGAAACTAACATGCGGAGAAGTTGTTGCATAGGTGTTGTAGAAATGGTAGATCACCAGTTTGCGAGTGTATACATGGCCCCCTAGCTCTCAAACAAGCTTTTGTGGTAAGAGATGCTCAATACCACTCATCAACTTACTTGGGGATGACACTTCCTTGTCTGGGCATGACAGTATGTTACGCCTATCATGTGTGACCTAGATCTGGTACTATATTAAGATTGGCAATGAGTGAAGATGTCCCAGACATTATTTACTTGGTTATAAGACTTTTTATATGTCTACGTGTGACTACTTTTGTAGGGAACAATTCCAACTATAATCACGACAGTGGAAGCGATGCTAGATAGATGGAGGAATCAAGAAGGAAAAGAAATCGAATTATTGGAAGAGTTTAAAGTGCTTACATCAGAAGTGATATCAAAAACTGCTTTTGGGAGCAGTTATGTCCAAGGGAAGAAAATTTTCGAGTTGTTGATCAAGTTGGTTTACCTTATATATGTTAATTCATATAGGATGAGGTTTCCTGGTATAAGGTAAGCAAGTTCTTAACATTATTTTGTTTACTTCAAACCTATATATTAGCCATATTTCCTGATCTCCTTCTATGTTATGGTAGCAAAATTGTGCCAAGTAAAGATGACATTGAATCAGAGAAAATTGAAAAAGAGATAGAAAGATTGATATTAGAAATTATAAAGAGAAGAGAAGAAACGGCGAAAAAGGGAGACTTGGACGCCGAGGGATACGGGAACGATTATCTAGGATTGTTACTAAACGCTCACCATGATTCAGACGAGAGCAAGAGAATTACAGTACAAGATTTGATCGACGAATGCAAGACATTCTACATAGCTAGTCATGAAACAAGTTCAAGTTTTCTAACATGGACATGTCTACTTCTAGCCACTAACACAGATTGGCAAGAAAAAGTAAGAAAGGAAGTGATAGAGTTGTTTGGGAGTCAGAATCTCGTTCCGGACGACAGTTCTATATCAAGATTGAAAACGGTAAACATATTGCTTTTTTACGATTCTATATGCCAAACAAAAATGATAAAATTACCCCTTGATGACACCACCTAGGTGACTTACTTGCCTACATGGTGAAGAAGACCAAAATACCCCTCGTCTTATTAGAATGAGGTCACCAAGGAAGTACGTGTATCACTGTTGTATGCATAAGTCCAAAATGACTAGAATTTCATAAATTTGATAAAATTCATTTGTGTTTTGCAGATGAACATGATTATGAATGAATCTCTAAGATTATATCCTCCTGTTAATTACCTACTAAGAAGTGTAACAAGAAATGTAAGACTTGGAAAACTAAATCTTCCTGCAAATGTGAATGTTCTGATTTCAACAGTAGCAATTCACCATGACCAAGATATATGGGGAGATGATGTTCACCTTTTCAAACCAGAGAGATTTGCAGAAGGCGTAGCAAGAGCTACAAACAACAACCCAATGGCGTTTCTTCCGTTTGGCGCAGGACCTCGGATTTGTGTTGGTTCGAACTTTGCTTTAATGCAAGGAAAGATTGCTCTAGCCATGATTCTGCAACGCTATCACTTCACTATTTCGCCTGCTTATGTCCATTCCCCAACTCATGGAATCTCTGCTCGGCCTCAACATGGACTTCAAGTCATATTACATAGGTTGTAGAAGGGATGGAGATATACCCTACCCAATGATGAACTTTTTTTTTTTTTGTTAAGAGACCCAATGATGAACTTAAAATTAATAAATTATTTAAGTTTTATATCACAATTGAGGTATTGTCTACAATCATCCTCATCTGTCAGAATTTTGATTGTCTTTTACAGTATATTATTTCAAGAAACTGAAGCATAGAAGATCATTTTAAATCTACAATTGTAACGGAAAAAAAAGGAAAACAGTAGAATGCATAACGGATCATGACGGGATTTGGATCAACAATCATGTGGGTGTTGGTGATCAACTAACAAAGCGTTTCAGAATCCAGTTTGATGCAGGGAAATTTTCAGAAGATATTCCGGGAGTTGTGGATGTATATCTTAAAATCTAGTAATTAGGAGTATAATATTATTCTGGGTTAGTTGAGAATTGTTATATTTAATAGTTTTATATTTTAAAAAAAATTCCAAGTTTTAAATTTTAATATTTAGAAGTTCTTAATTCAACCAAACATTATTGAATATAATGCAAAGTTAAGTTTTTCACGACCATAATAAATAAACTATCCGATCTATCTAATTTAGATAATGAAACTATATTACTTTCTAGAAATCGAAGGAACATAAAATGTCTCTATGATATCCATTTAATGACTCGTCTTTAAGAGTAAGAGGTAGGTGATAAGCTACGTTTACCAGTTAGTTATGAATGAATCAAAATGTGTTTGAATTTTGAATTTCAAATGTAAACTCTACTTCCTGTAATCTTGGAATTGACCGAGTCATGTAAGAACTGAAGGATATAATGCCTAAGTCTGAAGGAATAGTATCCTTCCGAAGGAGTGTCCTTCGACCAAGGTTGCAATGCGTACAATTTGGCGAATAGGATCTTAATGACCTTACTCGGAAGATCATTAGTCCGGTCCAATTAGGGGTCGTAATGCTTAGCTAGAAGCCAACTACGATCGTCGAATCAAGAGTTGATTCGCGGCTAACATAGACCGGATCCTACAAGGGTTACACATCAGAGTAATGATTTGAACGGAGAGAATTGACTAGAAGGATAATGGCAAATAATTGGATTGGATCCATTATTGGTAAGTCCAGAAAGATTCGGAGAAGTCCGAAGAGATAAACATGTCCGGGCCCAAAAGGGAGGCCCGGAAAGGCTTTAGGTAGGCCGGCCATGTGATGGCCGACCTAGGCAATAGGGTCGGCCATGTGATGGCCGGCTAGGCCCTAAGTGGGCCGGCCAAGGAAGCCCATAAAGGGCTATGTTGGTCGCCCACTTTAAGTGACCCAAAGGAGGGTATTTTGGGTGTTGCCTTATAATTAGGTTTTAGGAATCCTAGTTTGAGTCTAATACCTCTTCTAGGGATTTCAATATATACCTAATTATACAACCTAAAGAGAGAGAGTTAAAAGAGACAATTCTCAAAGAGGTTTGAATATTGCCTGAAAGAGTTTCAGAATATACATCTCAGAGAGAGAGAGAGAGAAAAGGAGTTTTCTCAATTATCTAGTCAAGAAGAAGGAGTTCTTCATCTCAACCTTCAAGAAGGTCCTAGCTAACTGAAAGGAGGGAGTTCAAGTCATTACTCGGTGTCTCAAGTAGAGGAGCTACACTTGGAGCTCTTATCTTCCGAATACTGGTCGGGATTTAGTTAGTGGGAAAGCGATTAAGAGGTAATCATCTTTCCAATCTAGTTCATTGGTATGTTCATGTATAGATCCTGGAAACTAGTGTTAAACATAGAGATGTTTGAGATTCCGCTGCCAACACTAGACGATTAGGTGTATGAGATACCCTAGTATAATCCCCTTCAGTGGCATCACGAGCCGTTTGCATGAACTATCTTTGACTAGACGAATTAGATTCATACTTGAACAACTAGATACTAGTGTTTATGATGTTTGAATAGAGATTCAAGCATAGTTTGATGAGATCAAATTAGGGTTTTAGAATCTATTGACGAACTGAATGATGAGATCATGGTTCAAGTGGGAGTAGTCAATAGAGGTTCTTGGATATGGATCCAAACGAACCATAGGCGAACAAGAAATAAACTTAAAAGATGAGATCTTTTAAGGGGTAATACTAGGATTTAACAAATCATTACGCAAACCCACATAAACTTTTACGTAATAAATCATGAGTGGTTATGCAAGAGTTCACAGTAACGCAACTTGATAAATTACGTAATAAGTCCCAAAAAGAATTTTGAGTAAAGCCTACCCAGATTAAGACACCTATTGAGCCCTTGTTCATCGATGGTGGGTCATGCCAAAGCAGGGTGCCATCTTTTACCTCGGGACAATACGGGTAGATCTATGAAGAGGTCTACATGTCTAAATGGGTATTCTCAGCGAGTCAGCAAAAGGGTTTTGGATTTCGAGGCTAAATGACGATTTAATGTTTAAATCGTTAACCAAGAGTTATAGGAGTATGATCAGTAAGGAGTTACTCACCCAGGACGACGAATTAAGGGCAGTGCCAAAGTACGCTTAATTTCGAAGGAATGGGATCTTGGAATTATATTATTCTAAGGGGACGACAAAAGTATAATAATATAGGCAAATTAAGAAAATTGCCAGGATAACAAGTTTAATCACTTTCGCACTTCTTACATGTAGTTTAATTATGACAAAGAACATCTTCAACCTCTATACCATACTTGAGAAATTGAACGATACCAACTTTGTTCAATGGGAGAGGAACCTGAGAAAGGTTCTAGGAGAAAGCGCAGAAGTATTGGACATTCCGATCCCCGTGCTTTCAGAAACCTCTTCTGATGAAGAACGTAAGCAAGTAGACGATATTCGAAGGAAGTCAGCGCCAGTAACCGGTTTAATGCTAATGGTCATGGAAAGAAAATATATAGATATGTTCATTGACATGGAAGCATACACCATCATTCGACGACTAAGAGAAGTGTTTGGAACACAATGTCGAATGGAAAGATTTAGAATCACAATGGTGACACTGGGAATGCGACTGGAGAAAGGGAAATCCGTTCGTTATCATGTTTTGGAGATGATTGATCACTTCAAATACATGGAATGGATGGGGTCTCCCATGCCAGTCGACATGGCAGTTGACATCATCCTGAATTCATTAGATGAAAGATTTCAGGATGTAGTAACGAACTTTGAAGATAAGTTTGGCCGGGTTTCCTTCGAAAGTCTGCTAGCGATTCTGGAAGTTGCTGAAAGTAGGTTCAGCACCCCTGAAACTCTAGAAGAAATTCTGAGTGTTCAGGAGACTGTAAATACGAGAACGGAAGACGTTAGGAGAAGGAAGCCATCTGGCAAGAGAATGGGCAAGAAAGCACCGAAACCCAGAACTATCCTTCCTAACAAGAGATGTCTTGTGTGCGGTAGTACATCTCATATTCGATTTTTGGAGTTCCGGTCAGGGTAAAAATTATTAAAAGTTATTCAATTAAATACAAATTCCTCAAGGTATGTGATACCTAAAAGACTCTTATCATTATGAATGACAGGAGCAAGGGGGAGCTGAGTATTTATTGAAGAGGAGATGAACCTGTCAAAAGCTAAGAAAGCAAGAGTTGCTGGAAAAGCTCAAGAAGGATCATAGACTCGATAGGCAATACTTTAAGGCAGTTTTAGTATTTCTTTTTCTTTTCAGAACATTGACTCTGTAATGAGATTATGGGAGTGAATAAAATATGAGATATTTTATGATGTTCTTAAAATAGCCTATTTAACTTTTAAGTAATTATACCAAATGATCCAACTTAGTCATTCTAATCTTGTAAGAGTACAAGAGTTCAGTTAATCGTAGAAAATAATGTTAGACATAGAAGTCTACGATTAATGTGATTAGAATGGACGTAAGACTTGATTTTGGAGAAGTTTTGGAAACAAATCCTAAATCAAGAAGTGGGTCTGGGTGACTAAAGAATATGATGAGATCATAAGTTCAATAGTCATCGCTCTTCCGAAAACACAAAAGTCTAATACGTATCAGCCAACCCACTAAAAACCTAGAAAAGCTATAGTGAATAATTGAGTCCATATGAATATGGATATTCTTTTAGAAGGAGTTCTAAAATTTGTCAATTATTCTAATGTCTAAAGCGTGTTAGACATAAGTTCTTCGAAAAGAAGAACGGGGTTTTCTCACAAATCATCGAAACACAATGAGATTGTTGCTCTCGATGGTGTCTTCATTAAAAGGAAGGTCCTTCAAAGAAGACAAGTGGGAGGAAAAATCGAATAGGATTCGATAAAGAGCAACAAAAGGAAGTAAGGAGTTACTTGCCTTAAAACGAAAGGGAGTAAGAGTTACTCGGCTAACGTGACGAGGGATGTCGCCTTGAATGGTTCGAGGGACAATCGCCTAGAAACTTCTTAAGGAGTTAAGAAGGTTGCTCAAAAACCCCAATGAGCCTTGAGAAGATTCAAATGAACTATAGCAGAAACCACTCTGAAATTGGACCGGAAATCCAAAGAGATAAGAGTAAGAATGGTTAAATCTTGTGCGACAAGAAGGTAAGTGGGAGTGAAACAAGCGAGTTTCATGTCCTGTATGTAGGAGACATACACGAGAGGACAGAAGACGAGGGTAAATTAACCATGGGCATCAAAGTCTATGGAGATAGACCAAAGGATGATAAAGACTCGTTCAAAAGGAGTTTTGAAGAGGTCTGAATAAGAAGATCTCTTGGAGAGAAATTCTACCCAGCTCCCGTGATAAACATGGGAGAGACACTTATGTTTGAAAACATAAGAACGATCATGAGATGATTGTTGTTTACCCGAACATCTAAGAAGTACTTGGAGTACGAAAAGATTTCGTCACCCATACAAGTTAGAAGATTGAAGAAAGTCATAAAAGTAATCTTCCGAAAATAAAGATAGGAATCTTTTAGGTAGGGCTAACAGGTGGAAAAGAGTTTTTCATGCTGGGAGTCGTTACTAACTCTACTAGATAAGAAAGTAAAATTAGAATTTGGGAAGTACTAATTTCAGTGGGAGAAACTGATATTATCGTAATAGCTTACGAAGAGTTCGAAAGCAAGATAATAACAAAGCAAAGTGAAAAGGAAACTAAATTGTCACCTTAGAACGATCATGAGATGCTCGAATCTAAGGAATTAGGATCAAGGAAGGAGTATCCTAAGATGACTTGTAAAATTGAGAACATGAAGGAGTTCACGCGGGTGCTAAAATTTTACAGACTCTTGTTATCCGAAATAAACTGGGTTTATTTCGTCATCTAAATTGTGGTTTAGAATTTAGACGACAGTCCAAAAGGATGGAGTGTTCCAGGTAGGTTTATTAGATACGTGATCTAATAAAAGAAACCCTACTAAGTGAACATGGAGGCACACCATCTTACTATCCCTAGTCCAGGTCATTAATTGGACAATAATGACTTAAGAAGACTAGCATGAGTGATTGACAAGATAGCGTTGTTTCTTGGGCTATGGGAATAAGAGTATTCAAAGGTCAACTTCATGGGTGTGTAGTTGATACACTGGAAACCCGCCAAATGAAAGTACTTCAAGAGTTGAAGTTATAAGATGTCATAACTCTCATTTAAGCAAATTGGAGAGATTCCTCAAAACATGAGTACTCACTCAGTTTATGGAAGGAATGTCGAACTTTGGTACCGTCAAACGCCACCCGTAAAAAGTGGTTATAAAAGTGGGATACTGGGGGAGACAGGATAGACATGAAACTGAGTGGGAGTACAAGAATGGATTATGTTTTCCTGAATAAAATCAGGATAAAGTATCTCCGGGCCACTTGATGAGAAACAACTGAAAAATGCATGGCCGTGCTCAAACGGATTAAGAGTTAATCGTTTGGATTGGAATTTGTTCTCGGGATCAAGAGAGTTTGATAAATATGACATATCAGATGAGATACGGAAAAAACATGGGAATCGAGCATTGCACTTGTTCTAAGTACAAGTGGGAGGCTGAAGGATATAATGCTTAAGTCTGAAGGAATAGTATCCTTCCGAAGGAGTGTCCTTCGACCAAGGTTGCAATGCGTACAATTTGGCGAATAGGATCTTAATGACCTTACTCGGAAGATCATTAGTCCGGTCCAATTAGGGGTCGTAATGCTTAGCTAGAAGCCAACTACGATCGTCGAATCAAGAGTTGATTTGCGGCTAACATAGACCGGATCCTACAAGGGTTACACATCAGAGTAATGATTTGAACGGAGAGAATTTACTAGAAGGATAATGGCAAATAAGTGGATTGGATCCATTATTGGTAAGTCCAGAAAGATTCGGAGAAGTCCGAAGAGATAAACATGTCCGGGCCCAAAAGGGAGGCCCAGAAAGGCTTTAGGTAGGCCGGCCATGTGATGGCCGACCTAGGCAATAGGGCCGGCCATGTGATGGCCGGCTAGGCCCTAAGTGGGCCGGCCAAGGAAGCCCATAAAGGGCTATCTTGGCCGGCCACTTTAAGTGACCCAAAGGAGGGTATTTTGGGTGTTGCCTTATAATTAGGTTTTAGGAATCCTAGTTTGAGTCTAATACCTCTTCTAGGGATTTCTATCTATACCTAATTATACAACCTAAAGAGAGAGAGTTGAAAGAGACAATTCTCAAAGAGGTTTGGATATTGCCTGAAAGAGTTTCAGAATATACATCTCAGAGAGAGAGAGAGAAAAGGAGTTTTCTCAAGCATCTAGTCAAGAAGAAGGAGTTCTTCATCTCAACCTTTAAGAAGGTCCTAGCTGACTGAAAGGAGGGAGTTCAAGTCATTACTCGGTGTCTCAAGTAGAGGAGCTACACTTGGAGCTCTTATCTTCCGAATACTGGTCGAGATTTAGTTCGTGGGAAAGCGATTAAGAGGTAATCATCTTTCCAATCTAGTTCATTGGTATGTTCATGTATAGATCCTGGAAACTAGTGTTAAACATAGAGATGTTTGAGATTCCGCTGCCAACACTAGACGATTAGGTGTATGAGATACCCTAGTATAATCCCCTTCAAAAACAATGTTATTAATCAATATAAATACCTCTGATCCTAACTGAAAGGATCATAGAGACTTAAAGAATTCTCATGGTATCAGTCGCCTAGGTTGACATCTTCTTCTTCAATCATGGCTGGAACAACTCCCACTACTACCCCATTCAACCTACCTCATTCTTTTCCCAGCCTAACCAACCGTACCTTTAGTATCAATCAAACTGGATAACACTAATTTCTTGACATGGAAAAAGCAAGTTCTCCCCGTCACGAAATCTCAGGACCTCTTTACCTATGTTGATTCAAGTTCAATCCCACCCCCTCCATTCATTCGAAATCCTGCTACAGAACAAGATGAACCGAATCTATTATTTCTTCAAAGGGCTAGGATTGATCAAACAGTTCTCAGTTGGCTTAACACCACTTTGTCCCCTCCAATCATATGCCAAACCCCTGATTTCCAAACCTTAAGAGAGTTGTTTTGTTACCTTCAAGATACCTTCTCTGCCCAAAACACTGCTAGGAAGTCTCAATTGATTCTTCAATTGCAAACAATACAAAAAAACAATCTATCAATGGCTGAATATGTAGGAAAAATAAAAGAAATCTACGACGCTATTTCTGCCTCTCATGGTCCAGTTCCAGACATTTTTTAGTTCTTCATACCTTACGAGGTTTAGGATCTGAATACTCCTCATTCGTTACTACAATTGAAACTATGGAGACCTTACCCACTTTCACTCAATTGCAACCATTCTTGTATACACAAGAGATGAAGCATACTCATCATCAATCCCTTACCTCTTCTTCTACTGCCCTGCTTTTCAAATAAAACCCACCTCATGTTCATAGCTCCAAACCACAATATCGCCAAACTTATTCACGAGAGGTGGTGCTCATGGCAGACCATATCAGAGAGGTCGAGGTAGAGACAGAAATCAATACCAGGTGAGTTCACAACCTCAATCGAGGTCTTCTCCACATCCCTCTCTTCTTGGGACTCTACCTTCAACCCAGGTGATGATGCATAAAATGTCCAGCCGTTGACTAACGTGTGAAGAGTCAAGATCAGACCTGAAGTCTACTGGATCAACACAGCTTAAGGCAACAGGACAGCTGAGCCCCTGATGGTCCACTGAATATTCCCCTAACTGGGAGATCGGCCAGAAGAAATCAGCCCTGCAAAAACGCCCTTGGCATGGACAGATCAGCCCTGGGGTCTTCTAAGGAATAAAGGGGGGTCAGCACAGGTTCGGCCAGTGTCTTACGCCCAGAACTGGGAGGCAGCAACACTAAGCTATCTACCGACTAAATCCCAAAACTTCTAGAAAGATCTCAGTCGGTCACACATCTCGAAATGTTTAAGCCAGTTTGGACTCCACATATCTAGAGGAGGAAACTTTTCCTTTAGAGTCTATCACACCGGCAAGAAATCTACGGAGAATCCTTGAACTTAAGAACTTCCACTTTTCAAAGATCCGGGATAGACTCTGAGAGAAACCTTAGATACTCAAGAGAGGAAACTTCCTCTTTGGTTTGACGACAACCACCTCACCACCGCCACTAATCACAGTCGGCCTAACATCGCCTATAAAAGACCCCCCACATCGTCCTTCACAGGACACGATCTTTTTACTCCAAAAAAGATCACAAGAAACTCAGAGTTCTCATAACTCGCCCCCAAAAGGATCAATAAATATTCATTCTTTTACTGCAAAGAGTACCCTGACTGGCTTGAGCGTCGGAGCGGTTTTCGAACCCTTTGCAGGTTTCCCCGCTCAGGAATAGACGAACAGAAGCAAGGAGCAGGAATAAAGAGAAGCAAAACAGAAAGCAGAGCAAGAAGCACAACTGAAAACAGGAACGTCAGGCTAACTAACCCCCAACATAATAGAGGATTCATACATAACGGAGGCTGTCATGCATCAACTCCATTTTTCATGTTGATCTAACGGAAGGCCAATTTTTGACATCAGCACCAGGTAATTTGTCAAATATGTGGAAAAGCAGATCACACTGCTTATTATTGTTATCATAGGGAAGACCATGCCTACCAACCAAATGATATTCCTCAATCCTTTGCGGTATATCAACCTTCGGAGATTCAGTACGATCCTAATTATTATGCTGATTCGGGTGCAAGCAATCACATGACAAATGATGCTTTGACAATGGTTACACGGGGGTCCTTATTATGCAAATGATCAAGTTTCAATTGGTAACGGATCCCTTCTCCCGGTTCATAATATTGGTAATGTTACTATAGGTTCACCTTCTGCTCCCATCACCGTAAAGAATGTCTTCCATGTACCTTCAATTACTAAAAACCTATTATCTGTCTTCCAATTAACTTCTAACCTTGATTGTTAAGTCATATTTGATCGAAGCCAATTTTTTGTGCAGGATCGACGAACGGGGAAGCTGGTCATTCACGGTCTTAAGAAAGATGGTTTGTATCAGTGTTCGGGCAAAGCTCTTCATGATTTCAACAATAGTGTTAGGGTTTTAAATTCATGTTTCTTAGGCAGTAAAATAAAGAGTGATATATGGCATATGCGCCTTCGACATCCCCATTTTCGAAGTTTTAATCAAGTTATTTCAAATAAGTTAGTTTATTTCCTTCTCTTTCATCTAACAGTGATAATAAATGCGAAAGTTGTGTTTTGTGAAAACATCATCGGCTTCCTTTTTCTTTTTCTCAAAATCATTCCCTCTCTCTCGTATCTTTGTTATTCATGCTGACTTGTGGGGTCCATCTCCTACCATTTTTAATTCTGGATTCCGTTATTTTTTAATCTTAACTAATGAGTTTACTCGTTTCTCATGGATCAGATTTTTTCGTGACAAATCAGAGGTTTTTGCTTGTTTCAAATCCTTTACAATACTTGTTGAAAATCAATTTTAAAAGAAAATTCAAGTCTTTCAAAGTGATGGTGGGAGAGAGTTTTCATCTAAAGTTTTTCAAGATTTTCTCTCGAATCGTGGTATTTTTCATCGTTTCTCATGTCCTCGCACCCCCAACAAAATGGGATGGCGGAACGAAAGATACGACACGTAGTCGGAACCGGGTTGGCTCTTCTTCACCAAAGCCATGCACCAAAATCTTTTTGTGTCGATGCTTTTAACACTGCTACCTATTTATTAATCAACCGTCTTCCCACACAAGTTTTACAAAATCAGTCCCCTTTTTCCGCACTATATAACAAAGTACTCGATTATTCTTCATTGAGGGTTTTTGGTTGTCGATGTTATCCACTTCTAACTCCCTATCGTAAAAACAAATTACAATGCTTCCGTCACTTTTGGTAGCCAATGGTTATTCTCAACAATAAGGTTTGGACTACGATGAAACCTTTTCATCTGTTGTAAAGCGGGTAACCATAAGATTAGTGTTGAGGGTTGTTATAACTAATGGTTGGAATGTACGTCAACTTGACGTTAAAAATGCATTTTTGCATGGTTTTTTAGACACCGAGGTATATATGCAACAACCTGTTGGGTTTGTCAATAAAGAATATCTGAATCATGTTTGTCGCTTGCATAAGGCTATCTATGGACTCAAACAAGCACCACGTGCTTGGCTTACTCGGTTCATTAATTATCTTCAAAAGTTGGGCTTTATCGGTTCAAAGTCAGACAATTCTTTATTTACTTATCGCACTTCTTCGTCAATAACTATACTCTTATTGTATGTGGACGATATTCTTATTACTGGTGCAGATGCCACTGTCTTATCAAGCATAATTAGTCGATTAAATAATCAATTTTCTATGAATGATCTCGGCGATATTCACAATTTTCTCGGTATGGAGCTTAAAAGGGATGAATCTGGCCTTTTAAAAACTCAGTCAAGGTATACCCTTGATTTGTTAAGAAATTTTGATTTATTGAATTCCAAACCAGTGTGCACTCCGAGTCCCTCGGGTCAAAAGATGTCTCAAAATGATGGTGAACCATTTTCAGATGTTACCTTATATCGGTCGTTGGTCGGGGGTCTACAACATCTCTCCTTAACAAGGTCGGATATCACTTATTCGGTAAATCAAGTTTGCCAATTTATGCAGTCTCCCACGACGACTCACTTTAGTGCGGTAACACGTGTATTCCGTTATTTGAAAGGACCACTAGGTAGAGGTCTATTCTATTAAACCAAATCAGATTTACCAACTAATGGTTGCACTTATAATTTAACAGCTTTCTCTGACGCTGATTGGGCGGGATCCAGATAATCTGCGATCCATTACGGGAAGTTGTATTTATTTGGGAAATCATTTATTATCATGGGCCTCAAAGAAGCAACCTATTGTTTTGAAAAGTAGTACTGAAGCAGAGTATCACGCCATGGCGTATACGACTGCCCACATCGCTTGGATACAGTTTCTTCTTTGTGATATTGGTGTATTCATGAACTCGCCTTCGACAGTTTACAGTGATAACATCAACTCTACCTACATGGCTCATAATCCTGTTATGCACTCACGTACTAAACACATTGATCTTGACTATCATATCGTACGTGAAAGAGTTAACCGTGGGGCTTTAAAAGTTGTCTTTGTGCCAACACAAGACCAAATTGCCGACATCTTAACAAAAGATTTGGTTAAAGCTCGTCATCGTGTACTTTGCTCCAAGCTCTCACTGAAAGATCAACTTGAGGGGGGATGATAAGCTACGTTTACCAGTTAGTTATGAATGAGTCAAAATGCGTTTAAATTTTGAATTTCAAATGTAAACTCTACTTCCTGTAATCTTGAAATTGACCAACTCATGTAACAACAATGTTATTAATCAATATAAATACCTCTGATCCTAACTGAAAGGATCATAGAGACGTAAAGAATTCTCAATAGGTTCCAACAACCACCACTTCCGCTTTGAAACGATTCTCAATCCCCTTATAAACGAATTGTTTTCCTTATGTTTTCGGGTTGTAAGAATCTCTGCATTGAATATGATATCTTAGTAATGGAACTAAGATCAACCCACCGATTATCAGAAAGAACTTCAACAAGATTTTATTCACAACATATAAAAAAAATCACCAGAATTAATCCATCGAGTATCGAAAAGAACTTCAGCAAGATTTTATTCACAAAAAAAAAAAGATAAATGCATTTCGTTTCAGACTAAGTACTACGTTTGTTGCAGTCCTTCTTCACATGTCCCTTCTTGCCACAAAAATGACATTTGATAGCAAATTTGCTCTGTATGACTCTAAGCTCATTCAAATTCCACTTATCTTTGTTGGTGTTAGAGCATCTTCAATGCAAAACTCAATCTTAGAAATCAAGAATGATGTGTCGAGGGTGGAGTAGAGGTATCTCAAGAGGACACTCTAGAGATATCTCTAATTGTCTATCATAATTTGAATTTGAATCAATAGAAATCGAATCTTCATTTATTTTCCAAAATAACTAATTATTTCTTTACATAAATAACCATGCCAAATAAGTAAAAAAAAAGGCAAGTTTAAAGTTTTGCATCGGAGACATACAAGAATTGAGGATCTCTATTTTTGCCACCTGAGAATGAGAATATCAATTGAAACTTGAGAAACGCGACTAATTGAGTTTCTTTTGAGGTTTGCATTGGATATGCTCTTACCGTGAATTTTGAATGACAAACTGAGAAGAAAGTGACTTGAGAATAAATTGAACTTTTAAATTTGCAGCTTTATCAGCCATATTAAGTATGTGTTCTTGAACTCCTCTATTCCCCTCGTATTTCGTTGTGGTAAGATCGGCCATAGGAGTAGCTGCGAGTAACTCATCTACTGATCGAGATCGTTTTTTCACATCTAAGGATTCCTTCCCATTTTCACTCTGTGGAAGTGATGTTTTCATGCATGTCGTTTGTTATGGTCATACCCATAAACATAAGTCTATTAGATTTTCCCCAAACTCTCATTATGCTAATTTGATCAGATACGCTATCATCAGTATTGTCTTTAGGTTTATCCACTAATAATGCAACATCAATATCTAAGACTTCTTGTGTAAACAAGACTTGCTCAAATTGAAATTGGAATACTATAAGCATGAGAAAGTAAGGCAATGTCGAATATCCCCAAAGCGGTCTCGGTCATTCGTCGTCTTACTTTTGAGTCTGGGCGGCTGGTTAGCAGTTCTATGCAAAATTTCAATGAGAGAAATTACTATTCTTCGTTATTTTAAACTGACAGGTCGCCCAAGAAAATCACCTAAAATTATTCAAGTAGATTGGCACATGCCTCTAGCTAGCTGGGTAAAAGTCAACACAGATGATTCAGCGAGAAGTAATCCAAGGGTTTCTGGTTGTGGTGGGATATTTAGAAATAACAGAGGCTTTGTATTAGGTTGTTTTGCAATACCTTTGGGTATTCAAAACTCGGTCTACTCAGAGTTGATGGTTGTAGTACATGTTGTAAATATGGCGTGGACCAGAAGTTGGAAGAGGATTTGTTGGAATGCAATTCTATGTCAGTTTTGCAAGCACTTTGTAAAACCTTCATAGTTCCTTGGCGTCTGTGGAACCATTGGAGAAACATTTTAGATCAGATTAGAGAGATGGAGTTTGGAGTCTCACATATTTACAGAGAAGGAAATGTTGTTGTTGATCGGCTAGCAAATGAAGGTTGCTCATTGGCAAATGCTAATTGGTGAAGTGGTGCGCCAAATTTTATTCTACCCTATGTCCACAAAGATGTAAATGGCATTTCTTCAGGACCAGGCTTTAAGTCCCCTCTTCTATTTGTAATTCTTTTTCATTTATTAATAATATCAGGTGATGATATCTAATGATAGATGTTCCTTGAGGTGCCAACCTAGTTGGGATGTCATGTAAAGCATAGTGAAGATATCACTCCTTTTCATTTTATAAAAAAAAAAAGTAAGGCAATGTGTGCATCGACTGAAATTGGACAATATGCTCAAATTAATGACATAAGTATATTCTTAATTTGAAAGTGCTTACTCTGAAAACATGAACTAATTGATATCATAACCCAATTAAAATCAAGAGTGACAGATACAACCAGGGCACTAAGATGGAAGAGTCCCGTTAATATGTCAACGTCCCTGCTGCAATATCATGAGAGGCTAGAGGCCATTACTCCCAGAATGAAGGATAAAAACTGATGGATTTATTAGGTTTAATTGAAGTCTTTAGCATAATTGGCCGCTGATGGAGTTATTAAGTTTAATTGAAGTCTTTAGCACAATTGGCCCATTAGCTCAGTTGGTTAGAGCGTCGTGCTAATAACGCGAAGGTCGCAGGTTCGAGACCTGCATGGGCCATTTTGCTTTTTTATTCTTTTTGATTTGAGAGTTAAGCTTTTTTTTTTTTTTTTTTTTTTTGAAGGTCAACTAATAAGCTAGTTCAACTTACCCAAACCAAAGAAAGATGAAACAAAACCAAACTACTACGCCAATTCATAGTACATCTCATTTTTTTATATAATTGCTTATTCAAAGAATATAACGGGGTCCTGCGGCGAAACCTCAGTAAGAGTGCTTATATCAGGAAAGCAACTTCGATCGTCTGTAGAACATAAATGTCGAGAAACACCAGTCTGGATATCGTGTTCTACCCAATCAGATTTCCGTTTGCCAACCCTTGAAGACGGGCTCACGTATAAAATCAATATCTGACCATCAAAGAAGATGGGTTCAATACAAACTGTACTATTCTCCAAAGTTTTGATCACATCTTTTCTCTTCATTCTCCACCTGTTATTTTCGTGATCATCGAGTACCCAAATTACTATTTCATGTTCTGGGGTAACCACAACTATGTTTACTTCATCTTCTACAACTCCAAACCAAGGATTCCATCTATTTTCCACAATTTGCTTTACGCTCTTTGGTATTTCAATCATCCCGGTCTCTAATGCTTATCCTTGTAGTCTTCTTGGAAACTATCCAACTCCATTTTTCGTTATTGTAAATCTTGAATCTAACCATTGTCTTTGTTATGACCATACAAACTACACTGTAGTGGTTATAGTAATATGGAGAGGAGGAAGTTGGCCCAAATACTAATCCGAAACAAAAAGTGCTTGTTTTGAGAGGAGTTTGAATAAGTTGGTTCTTCTTGGTTAAAGGGTTAACAACACAAATATAATTGAAGCATGGAAACTTAACCAAAAGAATGCCATGACAACTAGCTAAAATGTCTGCCCCTAAATACAGTTGCGGTATGCGACCTAGAGAAATGGTGGTCTCACTGACGAGATTGGGTGAAACATCGGGCTTACAAACGTCGATCTTTTCAAGTAGGCCTAAAGAAAAAGTGGACTCACAATTGGGTGAAGAGCGAGCAAAAGTTCTCCGAAGGATTTTTCCATCGTTAGATGAATGGTCAGAAAGAAAGCTACAAGCATCTCGATTGGTTTGACGACTAGTATGTTTGTTTACAAAGAAAGGATCAGAGATCAAGGATTTCCATCTTTTGCTTACGAGTTTAAATCGAGTTACAGCTTTTGCAGGGAGACGGATTAGAATTTCATGAAGAAGATTGTCATCAAGCTTGTTTGCAATTGTTGTTTGCATACAGTAATCTGTTTTGGTTTTCACGGTCCTACTGTTCTGGTAAGTAGCCGTGCGTTTCAACGTCATTCTTCCGTCGGAAAGTGGTGACGGTGCCGGAGAAGAAGAAGAAGATGGTTTGGCCTGAGAGTTAAGCTATAACCTGGTTTTTTAACAAAACTCCGCCAAATTTGATTTCTATTAACATGGTGGAGAAGTGCTATCGTCAAAACTGTAAGTACATATATACTCCTTAGCAAATTATTTCGCTACACAATACTTTTCTTAAGTATCAAACAATTTTGACACCTATACTTCAAATTCTCAAACCCACTTATTTGCTCGAAATGTTAGAATTTTTCAAAACATTAACATGACATTATTCATATCTGTACTTTCTCTTTCACGCTTGTCAGATTACTCAACTCGACTTGTTGGTTTTCTATCCGCCTTAAAACCTCAGGAAAATCTCCTCCTACAAACGACATTGTGTCTTCCTTAGTAAGGCGGCTTCGTCTTATTCTTGATATGGCTTGTGAAACATCTCCAATTGATGGCCGTTTTCTTGGCAGTTTATGTATGCACCTCCAAGCAATACCCTAGAGGAGCCTTACCTCCTCAATATTGCATTTTCCAGCAATTTTCCTGTCTAGTATTTCATCTATACCATCTGAACTCATACCCGCCTTCCACAAATATAAAACAAGATCAAGAAATTTTTTATAAGTTATCAAGATTTTTAACGTACTTTTGGAAGTGATTCAAAGAGAGACTTACGAGATTTACGTACTCCATTAAGTTTTGTTGGGGATGGATCCCAGTGATAAGTTCGAAGGTGATAATTCCGAAACTATAGACGTCGCTCTTTTTTGTTAACTTGTTACTCGATACGTAATCAGGGTCCATGTAACCATACGTACCCTTTAGGTTTGATTTCCTGCCATCAAAAACCTCTTCCTTAGATAGCCCAAAATCTGCAACCTAATTTCAATAAAACATAGTTAAAGATCAAAATATGAACTAAAAGTATTTTGGTAGCAAATCAGATACTGAAGATACGTGAACTCTTTATTTTTTACCTTCGCAGTCATTGATCGGTTCAACAGTATATTAGCAGACTTTAGATCTCGGTGTATGACCGGTGGGATAGCCTGTTCCAAGAGCAACAACGTTTAGTCAATTGTTTGAAGAAGAAAACTCCGTTATTTTCACCACAGTAAGAATAAATTTTATCGACCAAACAATTTGTCGAGTATTGACTAACTTGTAATGCGAAGATGTGAAACAAAAGTTCCATGTGCAAGGCACTTAGTCCCACATTGCTCAGCGACCCCCTTCCAGACCTAAGTTACAAAGTAACATCTTCTATTACATATTACCTAGGTTTTTTGGTGCGTTCAGTGCCCAGATTGGTCCAGGAAAGAAACCATGTTGGTCTAGTAGGCCGGCCAAAGAAAAACCTAGTATCATGTCAAGTAGTCGGTGGACCTAGGTGGTGCCTAAATAAATGACAACATGGTTGGCTGGTATCAAGAGGGCTTTTACACTAGGCAGTTACTTTGCTCATTTCAGCCCCGAGTTAGTCCAGCTTGGCAACTGGAGGCCGAGGCGTCAACTCCATGACACTCGAACCGCAAGGACACTTGATCATAAGGAAAAAAGAAAAGATGAATCGTGTACTATACCCCTTCATGAAGATACTCAATTCCATGTGAAATATCCAGAGCAACTTGGAGTCTTTGTTCCCAAGTCAAACTTCTTTCACCTTCACCTGAGAGATTTAAAACGATGATAATAAAAAAAAACAGAGTAAGATTTAGGTATAAAGTTCCCTTCGTACGATGCAAATACATTTATGTGCTCTTCAAATATGACTGATATACCCAACAACAAAATATAGGCGTATGAACTTACTATATAAAAGATTTTCCAAACTCCCATTGCTCATATATTCATAGATTAACATATATTGACCTTTATCTACACAATATCCGACCAAATTCACCAGATTCCGGTGATGAAGCCTTCTTAGCAGAAGTACCTGCAAAAGATAGAACAAGTCATGATGGTACAACGCCCCAATACTGAGATTTTAGAAATCTAAGAAACTACAAGTACTACTTATTATCACATTTTTCTTTCCGGGGGATGGAGAAAAATGCTAACGATTTTATTTTTCCAAGTACGGATATAGGAAAAGTTAAACTTTTTTTGTAGAAATATGAAGGAAATGGAAGTTACCTCAGTTTGGAACTCTTTTTCGTCCTGTTTTGAGTCAGAAGCTAGCACCTTCACGGCCACTACTTCACTTGTTGCCATTATAGCCTTGTATACCGGACCAAAAGATCCTTGTCCTAAAATAGTCGTAAAGTTCTGTGTCGCTTTCTCGATATCCCTAGAAACCAAATCCATTAGACATGTTTACTTCAAAAGTGTATAAGTTATAAGAAAACACATACTTGTGTGAGTATCTCGGAATTCCTGATGTTGAACCAAGAACATCTTTACTTTGGTGGTTCCACCAAGATCTTGGAGAGATTCCGACAGGCAATTGGGAACTGTTAATAGACATGGAATTCGAGAATGACGTACTGGCGTTGATGCTTGAACTCAGGCCATTCGCGCGTATAGGTAGAGAACTTGCACTACGTTCGATTACATGGTGAACATAAGAACGCTTTCTATACCACCTTAACCCGAAAAACAGAAGTGCTGCAATTGACAAGCCAATGGCAACACCAACTGTCATACCGATTATAACCCAATCTTGAGGTCCCATATAACTGCGTAGACATGATTCACTTCTTAACCACTAAAATGAAATATATGAAGTCCCAAAAATCAATTCTGATTGAGATGAAAACCATAAGAATCAAATTACATATTATCAAAGGATCATAAGATCGTACTTCATGATTTACATATGTGGTACAGATACATCAGAGGATGGAATAAGCACGTAAATCACCACAGAAGCACGTCAAGGATGCCAAAAGAAAACAATCCTGAAGACCACAAAAACTAACCGTGAAAGGCCATGAAAACTACTTGTACTTTATTTTTTACATATAAATCACATGGTATGATACATGAGGGCAAACCACAGCTCGGAAGGGTCATCCGATGAGCTCCTGAATTTTGGAGGGGCGCAAAATCGTTGGACTACAACTCCATATTCATAATCAAGTTATTTTACGATACTCCTACAAGACTATGGTTAATCTGATTTCACAGAATTCTAAAGCAATTATTCGCTTCTCAAACCCCAAAGAACATCAAATAATTTCATGGTAATCTCTAGCTCTTCGCCTTGATGATTCAATCTCTAATTAGATCAACAGCCACTAAGACAAAAGTGTAAAATAAGTTTCGAGATAATCTACTTAATCAAAGATTTGGTACTAACAAAAGTTCAAATTGGGTCCTCCCTAAACTATCAAAATCACAATATGGGTGAAGAATAAACTAGCTAAAACAAACAAAATTTGAAGAAAAACCAGAATAAAAGAAAATGATTCCACTTCCATAATTTCTTAAACACGACAAAAGAACCCATTAAAATGGTGAAGGAAACTTACCTAATGGAGTTCAGGATGAAACCAAATCATCATACGTCAAGCGATGGTTTTATTCAATCATTTGTAGAAGAGATAGATAGAGGAATAAGTAATGGTCATTGACTTCAAGATGACCAGGCAAGACTTCTTCTTTCTTTCTCAAAGAATATTGCAGTTACATTGATTAATTTTTAATACACTGCTACCAACTATTGTATAAACTAGTTCAAAAACCCATAAGAACTTGTCTAAAAACTATAAAATTATATCTCTATTAATCCATTTCTTGTATAGAACAATACATTTTGTCCAAATTGAGTCAAATATATATACACCTTCATAACTTCGGTTGTTCTTCTTTAGCAAGCAAGATTTATGAAATATGAAAACTTGCACATGAATAAATGATCGAAAGGTATTCCGTTGACGTTTCTACAATATATTTTTAGAGATAACATGAATAAAGTTTACATGATGTTTATTATGAAATCTATACAGAACAATCGAATAATAGTGGAGCGAGAGATGCCTTTCAATTACACTATTGGGAGGAGTTCTTCATGAAAAGAGCATAGGCATCACTATAGATGGCAATCAAGTTGGAGAAAACAGCAAGCCCAATCATGAAAATACCCAAAATCTTGTCCTTCTTTGTTGCTATACCATGAGTATCCCTAATCAATACCCAAAAACAAAAAAGCACATGTAAGAATTCATTAAAAGTATTAAGAAAATTCAAGTACATTTTCACTAAGCAAAGACTACCAGAAAATAAAAAGTTAGGTAAAAGAAGAAGAACAAAAACTCACTTAAGGGTGATGGCAGCCGGAAAGATGAACCCAATACAAACTGCAGTAGTAGCTCCAGTAAACTGAAAAGCATCCCAAATACTTGGTATAAGAGTTGCACCTAAGAAAACAACAACAATGAGTCCAATGCTGATCAAGGCGAACCGTCTATTATTCGACGATAAAGGACCTGCATGTGGAAAGAGGAGGCCGTCCAAGTTTAGGCGAAGAGCAAAAAAGATAATCGGGAAGACGAGCATTAGGTGGAGAGCATAGCTAACACGAACAACGTCGTTAAAGAATGAACTGTATGGTATGC
Source organism: Eschscholzia californica (assembly GCF_041429995.1). Lineage (NCBI taxonomy): Eukaryota > Viridiplantae > Streptophyta > Magnoliopsida > Ranunculales > Papaveraceae > Eschscholzia > Eschscholzia californica. The sequence continues at coordinate 32,931,593 of NW_028238198.1, forward strand.
CAAGATCCGTGTCGAAGTTGGCAAGCACATCATCAGAGGTTGAATCGCCAAATAGAAGGTACCCGAAGAAGCTTGTCGTTATGTATACGGTTGAGCATAATGCAAGGGAACTTCGTACTATCGATTGTATCTGAGAAGAATCTTCAAGTTCGTTGTTTATCGTGTGCACTACAAAAGAAGCCCAAGATCTTCGCATTGTCAATTTGAAAAGGAAGATATATTTTGCCATTATTTTGAAAAGGGGAGTATTACCATTATAATGGCAAATGTAAGCATTGACAAGAACAGGAACCACTGTGAAGAGTTTCCACACTGCTGCCAAATCAGGTAAATGAGGAAACAATTGCGGCATTGCTATACTTCCATTAATCAATTTGATGATAGTTATTCCCGCCGTGACAACAACAAATAGAAATGCCAGAGCAACTGACAGTGCAGATGTATATCTCAATGAATCTGCCCAAAATATATAGATGTAAGAAAGTCTCTTCCGCAAAAAGCCCAACGACCATGGGCCTAGTTATGACGTGATTAAACATTATCTACTCGATGTAGTTATCTAAAAAGTAGTCACATTAGACATTTAAAAGAGCAAATTAACGATGTAAGAATTGCAATGCAAAGAAATGGTGCTATATATATAGTTCGACATAGAGCATTTAGAGAGACTTCAATGTGAAACTATCTTGTCGAACTCTCCTCACAAACAACAAGTAATTGACGCATTCTAGCTCTAGAAAAGCTAAAATATTCAATGCCAATAGATTGGATAATAAGTCCAAAGATGAGGGATCAAACTTACCTACGCGTTTAAAGCAGGCTAATGGAGAAAATATAGCAAGAGTTGCAGTAAGAAGTACAAAGAAACGTCCGTTCCACCAATGTGCTCCAAACCATCCTTCAAATATACCAGAATGATGTGTCCCGCTTGACGATGACCCCGAAAGTACATCCCCTTAACATTCAAACAACAAAAACAAGAACAACCATAACAAATAGAAACTCAAATTCAAAGAATATAAAGATACGGGTCGGATAGAGAAAAGTATACCAATTATAATCATGTAAACCACAAGGACGCCGACATTACTGACGATGACACAGATCTGCAATGCCATCCTTCCCATCTTTCCAAATGCATCTCCCATGACACCTCCATACGAAACCGATTGCGCTGGTTTGCTAAATCTTAGCAACATTTCAATGGAGGACTCCGTCAAAAACGCCATAAATACAATAATAAGAATGCCAGGGATGAGACCCAAGACCTTCATTGTAGCAGGCAAAGCCATAATTCCAGCACCAACAATGGTTGTAGATAAATTAGACACAGCCCCAGTATAAGAAGCTCCATTAAATTCATCCAAAACTTCATCTGCATCTTGTTTGATAGGCAATAAAGGGGCTTTCTCATCTGGGGTTTGTCTGTTCTTTAACAAAATCTTCTCTTTAGGAAGGGAAATGGTTCCCATTGTCAAGTTTGAGAAGTTTGAGAAGTTTGAAAGTGGAAAAATGAGAAAAAATTGAAACTAATAAAATTCACAAATTACTCAAAACCATTGACCCATAGAGCAATTTACAACCCTTTGCCCCAAATCAAACTTCTTGGCTGAAACAATCAAAACTCAGACCACCCAATTCTTTCTTTCTTTCTCTTCCCCACAAAAAATTTTTTGTTCCCATTTTCCTTTTTTTTTTTTTTTTTTTTTTTTGTTGAAAGGGACAATTACAAGCACCGGACTAGACATTAAGATCGATCAACAAGTTCTCCTTCGACTGCCAAGTACAACTGACCCCTCGAGTTCTTGCCCACTTTGCTAGAGCGTCCGCAAGCTTATTGGTTTGGCGTGGGCAGTGTTGGAATTGAATGTTGTCGAAGTGGCGGAGGCACTCTTTGATATTCTTCATGTGATGGGTTGATTGCCAGTTGAGAGAGTGCTTCTCATCTTTAAGGTGTTGGATGAGATTGTTGTTGTCACTCATGATGAGAATGTGTTGGAGCTGGAGATCAGTCGCCCATTGAATTGCGTTCAGGATCGCTAAGCATTCACATTCCTCCGCCGTCTGTCCTCGCACGGGTTCAGCTTTTGCCATCATGAAATCTCCGGCCGTGTCATGAATAATGCAACCAATTCCCGCCATCTCAGATAGTTTGATGAAAGAGGCATCCACTTGTATTTTGACCAGATGATTGCATTGATGTTCCGGACCCGCGGTGATGATTCCACTTGTGGAGATTTGCTTTTCCTGTAGGCTGGTTGAGTAACATAGAATCTGCCTGATCACTTGTTGTGGTGTGTGAGCCTTCCGACCAAAACTTTTATCGCATCTCGCCTTCCAGATGAACCACATGATTTTGGCGTGGATCTCTATAGTCGACTCGTCCCAATGTTGCCATGTCATGATCCACTCGTAAGCCGAGGTCACTGCATCCGCGCGAATGTTGAAAAAGAACCAAATAGATCGCGCAAAGGTGCAGTGGAGGAGCAAGTGAGTCAAAGATTCCCGCTCCTCACAGAATTCACAATTAAAGCTATTGCCGATATTTTTTCCGATTTTTTCCTTGACAGGTAAACTGTTAGTGCAACACTTCCAGAGGAATAGTTTGATTCTCGGGATTGTTTTGATGGTCCAGATGAAGGACCAGTCAATCGTACTGCTTGCTTCATTTTCGTTGCTCAGAAAATTGTACATGGATTTGACTGTGAAATTTCCAGAGTTGGTGAGAGACCATATCATCGTATCCTCTGCCCCGACGTGCAGATTAATACTAAGGATGGCATTACTTATGTCATTATTAAAATATTGATGAATCAGATTCGTATCCCACTTGTTATCGGTAATCAGCTGGTTCACCGTATGGAAAGGACAATTGTTTAGGTTTGGGGTAGGTGGTTTGTGGTTGGGGATCCAGAAGTCCTCCCAAATGTTGATATTGGTGCCGTGGTTGACATCCCAAAAGATAAGGTTGGTAGTTTTGCTAATTGGGATAGCTAGAGATTTCCACACCCAGGAATGGTGAAGCTTCGGGGTAAGACGGTTTGGTGGACTTGGAAAAGTATTTGGCTTTTAGGAGTTGGGCCCAGGGCGCATGAGGAGTTTTGAGTAGGCGCCATCCCAGTTTACAGAGAAAAGCTTCGTTGTCAATGAGAGGTTGTCGAAGGCCAAGGCCGCCCAACTTCCGAGACCGGCAGATGGCAGCCCACTTGATGGTGTGGATGGATTTGGATTTTCCCCACCAGAATGACCGTTGAATGGTCTCTATGCGAGAGCTTATGCCTTTTGGGATGGCAAAGCATTGCATCTGATATCGGGGAACCGCCGCAGAGATAGTCGAGATGACCACCGTGCGACCCGCTTGAGAGAGGAGATTGGTTTGCCACTTAGAAAGTTTATGGTTAATTTGATCAATGAGGGACTCGAAGGCTTGTTTTTTTTTTGCTCCAATGAACAGTTTGGTGCCTAAGTACTTGTCCAGGGAGGAGGCTTGGTGCACTTTGAGGGATTTAGTGAGCATCCGTTTGAACTTTGGGTGAGTGTTTTTCGAAAAGAAGATGGTGGATTTATTGTAGTTTATGATCTGGCCCGATTCTGACCCGAAAAGAGTGAGTATGTTGATGAGATTAGTAATATTATCAAGGGTGTTCCGCCCAAAAATGATACAATCATCAGCGAAGAGAAGATGTTTAATGGTGAAAGAGGAGCGAGGGATATTGAATCCAGTGAACCTGTGGGGGGAGTCCGAGGAGTCTAACAATCTACTGAGGCCTTCCATGGCCAGGGCAAAAAGGAAAGGGGAGAGCGGGTCACCCTGTCTTAATCCTCTAGAGACATTGAAGGTGGGGCCAGGCCTACCATTGATGAGCACAGCCAAGGACGAGGAGGAAATGCAAGAATGAATCATTTTGATCCAATGGTTGTCGAAGCCTAAGCTATCCATGATCTCCTCGAGATACTGCCATTCGACCCGATCAAAGGCTTTAGACATATCCAGTTTTAGGCCAAAGAAACTTTTTGAACCTTTCTTGTTTTTGAACGAGTGGGCTATCTCTTGGCTCATGATGATATTGTCGGTGATTTGGCGACCTGGGACATAGGCCGCTTGAAAGGGAGAGATGATATCTGGAAGAGTGAATTTCAGACGGTTTGCCAGGATTTTGGTGATTATTTTATAGGTGGTGTTAAGAAGGCTGATGGGGCGATAATCGGTCGTGGATTGTGGGTTCTTGGTTTTAGGGATAAGGCAGATATGGGTGTGATTCGTGGACGGAGGGATGAGGCCTGTTTGGAAGAAAGACCTCACCATCTGGCCTATATCCCTGTTCACAGTGTCCCAGTTGGACTGGTAGAAGAAGGGGGGGTAGCCGTCCGGACCTGGAGCTGCCTCGGGTTTAAGAGAAAAGGAAGCTTTTCGAATTTCCTCATCGCAGGGAGTCGCTAAAAGAATATAGTTCTGATTAGGTGTGATCTGATGGGAGAATAGCTGTTTAATGGTACCTGTGGATAGAGTGGGGCTGGAAGCTGAGATGTTGCTGAGGTTGGTAGTGAAAATGTCATAAATCTCTTTGGTGTCAGAGCTCCAGGTGTTATCCTCCCTTTTGATAGAAGTGATAGTGTTTTTCCGATTTCTGGTGATGGCTTTTGCATGAAAGAATTTGGTGTTTCGGTCACCAAGCTGGATATGGGCCACTCTGGATTTTTCTTTCCATATACTTTCCTGAAGATTATAGACTTCTTCCAGCTGGGACATGAGGAGATGAAGGGTATCCGGGTCACAAGTGGTTTGAATGGATGAGGTGAGCTGCCTGATTTGTTGGTCCACATGCCCAAAAACTGCCTTATTCCAATGAGATAACTTGATTGCTAGGTGGTTTAGTTTATATTGAATATGATTGGGGTTTTCTATCCAGTTTTCCAGAATGAATTCTTTGCATTCAGGGTGTGACATCCAAGTTCTGATAAATTTGAAGGGCTTTGATCCAGAAGGGTAAGGGGGGTTGGTGGACAGAGTAATGGGCAGGTGATCCGATCCCACTCCCGGGAGATGTTTAATGCGGGAGTGGGGGAAGGAGGACAACCACGACAAATTAGCTAGGGCTCTGTCTAGACGCTCCTGGATAAGATTACCGTGGAATTGCCTGTTGGACCAGGTATAAGGAGTGCCACTGTAGCCTAGGTCTTGGAGTCCTAATTCCTGAGTGATGGAGAGAATTTGTTTAGCTTTGGAGGGGAGGGGTTTAGGGGAGCCACTCTTATCTGCCGGGTTCATAATAGTATTCAGGTCTCCAATGACGAGCCAGGGGGTTGGTGGGCTAGGGTTAAATTGTCTAAGGAGGTCCCAAGGACCGAGTTTATCCTTGTTATATGGGCAACCATAAAAGCAAGTTATGAGCACATCCATTCCCTTCTCATCGATTTTCAAGGAAATGTGAATCATATTTTGGTTGGCGTGGAGCACAGTGAGATCAAAGTTTGGATTCCAAAAAAGAGCCAGACCCCCTCCTTTATTAATAGGTTCTATAGTGAATTGCTTGTAAAGGCCGTGAAGGTTGAGAAGTCTGTTGATGTTGGTATTCATACATTTAGTCTCCGAGAGGAAGACTAAATGGTAGCTACCACCCCAATTGTTTTTAGTTTGATTAGAAACACAACTTCGGATGATGACGTCTAACAACAAATTGACATTTTAAACAATATATATATATATATATAGCAATTTTGGTAATTTTAATTGGTTGATGATAAAAAAAAAATATGGGATGAAAGTTCAAATCCCCAACCGGTGGTTTATTAACGGCCAATTTTATGAGCAGCAGTAGAACTAGAACCCCCAAATAGACGTGTGGAAATGATTGAATTTGAAATTTCTGGGCCAATATTTGCTTTGGGAATAACAGAGTGTTCAAATAGTGATGATACAATGGTCCTCCTTAATCTTCTAAGGTTATTTAGATTGCCACTGGTGAATTGCTAATGCAAAATTTTTTTTTTGTTGAACATTGCTAATGCAAAATTGTCAACAAAAACTCTTAACAATCTTAGACTATCTCCGATGCAAAACTCACTCGGGCAAAATAGTCATTATGTCAAGTCTCAATTGAAATTCTCGTTCCTAGTTGAACAAATATTGGCCCAACTATTGTTATTTTCTTCATTGTTTTTGTTGGTCTTTTCATTTTTACTATTGGTGACCCTTCTCGGAAGAATACTGAGGTATTGAACATGGATAGCATCAATTTTGGAAAAAAGGGAAAAAAAATCAACTCACTTTTGCCTTTAGGGCACCCATTTGATGAGTTGGTCATTTTAGTGAGTTGGTCGTTAACGGGGGCAACAAAAAATAAACGTTTGCCTTTAGGGCGCCAATTTTATGAGTTGGTCATTTTGTTGAGTTGGTCGTTAGCGGGGACAACCAAAATAAAGTTTTGCCTTCAGGGCGCCAATTTGATGAGTTGGTCATTTTGGTGAGTTCAGAGTTGGTCGTCGGTCGATAGCTGGGCAAGAAAAAATGAATCCAAATGGTTATAGGCTCCACCACAACAGAGGAAGTCCTGTGGCTATTGAAAGTCCAACGTCTCCGGTCATAGTCATATGGCACAAATTGAGCAGTTATAGGCTATAGCCATATGGATGAAACCATAAACTCTTCTATCTTTGCAAGTGGTACTTATTGAGCAGGTCGGCCTTGGACTGGCCCGAGCCCGACCCATTTTAGCCTGGCTCAGTCCGCACAATAGACAGGCCAAGCTAGCCCAGGCTATGTCTCACTGTCGGTTGATTATGATCCTCTTTGACCCAACTCGACAGTGAGTTTGGGTGGGCAAAGTCCGCCGGCCTGTCTCAACTTTTTTCCCCCTACAACTCTTTTGCTTTTATAACGAGTCGTTTATACACTTATAAATGACCAGACTCGGCAGAGGAAGTATATATGTCTTTTAGAGCATCTCCAATGGGACACTCCAACAAACACTTTAAAAGTTTAGTTGTCAAATGTTAATGAAGATTTTCTTTCCTAAGTGTCAATGTAGAGACACTCTAAATTTTTTCCGTCTCCAATGGAGATCTCTAGAATACCTCTACTTAATGAACATGTCACTCTTCAATTCAATAGCTAAAAAGTAGTTAAAAGGCAAGGATTTCTATTAGTTAGAATTTTAAACTAGCACTTAGAGAGTCTCAAGGAGACACTCTATAATAAATACATCCACCCCGTAATAGAGTGTCTAACAAAGTGTTCCATTGGAGAAGTCTTTTTGACAAACACTCTAAAAAATTATATGCGGCACTCTAAGTGTTAGAGTTTGAGTGTCCTGTTGGAGATGCTCTTAGCTTTTCTCAAATCAGCTCGAGAGACACCACTATAAATGTTCATGTCTCTTTGTTTTTCCTTCAAATTAGATCAAATGTTTCAGACCAATTTTAGTGATTTTAGAAACAAACTTCTCTCGTAAATAATTGTACTATTTTGGGAAGATTTTATGAATTTCTCTTCCTCCCACAAAATTTAAAGAAGAAATTGTAAGTTTCAAAGTTTTTCTTTAAAATTTATTGAAGGACCAGCCAGCCCTCCCTCGTCCCACCTCCCAAACAGGGGTTTCTCAAGCCCGGTCCCGATCCAGACTGGGATTTAAGGTTCAACAGGGGGCCGACCCGAATCTATTTCAACCAAGGCGTGGTAGCCCAGGGTTAGACTGGCCCATTCATTTTTGGATCGGGCCGGCCGATATGCACCTATAATCTTTGCAATGAAGGGATACATGTTATCACTAAATGAACTTCACAACTAATGGGCCGCTTGATGAAAACGTGGATTCCAGAGGAGCCCCTAATCTACAATCACATATGATCTTCCCCATCAATATGGAGCTCAACAAGATTCAGAGTTCAAAATAACAACCTTCAAAGATTTTCGATTTATACAGCAAGTGTAGTAACATTCAGAATTCAACTCCATATTCAATGGAGCTTTTACTTTCCATGAGAAATTGCTATAAAACTCAGAAGAGAGGAACAACAATTTACCTGTATAAATATACTTGAAGAAGTCCTCTTGGGTGGGACTCATATCTCCCCTTCTTTTGACTATACAACAATAACAACTAACATTTAGTATTGGATTCATTCGACTACAGCTATCTTGATAAACAAACAAGCTACTAGTATAGATATTCGGCTCTGGATATAGACGCTCTTGAGGTTCGCCGCCTCCAGGGTTAGGTAAAACTACTTGCTAGTTGCTACAAACATCACTGAGTGGGTCCTAACGTTGGATCACTGTAGAAGAGGATGTTGATAATCAATGCTCAACTTTCATGTGGCCAGGAGTTGAAGGACCTGAAATCCCAAAATAAGAAATTTAACAGCCATTAACTAGTGATTCATATGAGGAGATAAGTATACGGCAAAAAATTTAAAATATATATTTATATGGTGAGAAAAAAAAAATTACCACTTGATTCTTGACCATTGAGAGGAACTCCGGCTTCAAAATTCATTTGAATGACTCTGTTCAATTCATCGTCCCACACATGGGGTATCTGTAGATAATTCATTACAATGTTCATATACTTTCTAGGAAAGATAAAAGTAAAAGTAATTGGAAAAGGAAGACATTTAACATAGTTCATAGTGATTCTCCATCTAGGAGTAAGTTCTGTAGCTGTGGTTTCGACAAAACAGAGAGAGAGAGAGAGAGACCTGAGAGTTAGGCTCTTTGTATCCTGCATTCATGGCCATTAACTGAGAATTAATGGTTCTCCGAAGTTCATCTGATGCGTTTGCAATACCAGGTACCCCTTCTCGGAATAGACCTGGTTGAAGCGGATTAAACTGAGGATGGCCCATATCCATATCAGGTGAAAACCCCATGGATGACGGACCGAGTCGTGATTGAAGGATCTATATAAAAGATAATTAATGATCAGTTTTTACGAGTTGTAAAAATAACAAATCAAAGATGTACAACGCAATTATTCACACTGCTTGAGAGGATTTAGGTGGTGATTTCGCTCACATCTTTTGCAAGGAGCCCTTCAATGTTGAGGTCAATTCGTGGATTAACAGTTGCAAGCTTCATTGACAGAAACTGAAAAACAGAAGATAAAATTTATACCATTATTAGATCGTGATCAAGAAAAAAAGAGACAACATAAAGATGGATTCAGCACTAATGTCTTCCTGCTGAACAAAGTGAAGGTTAGGGAGTAGTAAACGACTTAGGTGGTTGTCTTTTGTCAATTTCAGAACTCAAATTTAACTCGAGATATCAAATGGAATCAGGTTAGATTTCACCATGTCATTTTTTCATCTAAGCCGCGTGTCTGACTCAGCTTGGGTGGCTGAATTGGGGAGATTTTGGGTCAATTCGAGTGGGACATGAGTTAAGTCTGAAGCAACCCTTTATATGAAATGAAAATTTCCCTTGCTTAAAACAAGTCAGACTCAGACGACTCAGCAGATCCAGATAAGTCAGCCAAAGGTGATGCAGAATAGACAATTAAAAGGATCACCTCCTTCACAGATGTGTTTGTTACTACCGTTTAGGTTTTCCGTATGAAATTCAAACGCAACTGAATTTAGCATATCAAATTTTATCACTGAATTAGGTATTTTACATAATGTAAACAACAGGAATATAACAAAAAAAACTTAAAACTTTCTGAATCCAAGCCTCATACCTCAACCTGCCGTTGCAAGGATTGCACATAGTTAATGATCTCATCGAGCATGACCGCCTTGCCAGTTACCTATATAAACCAGGAAACCCCATAAAGAAGCTTTAGTTACTGAGCATATCTGATGAAAAATATTTGAACAAGCACAGGAATGAGCTCAAAGGATGCAACACCTTACTACAACCAGGCACAAGGTCTTGCAGATACTTCATCCTCTCACTGATCTTTTCTCTTCTCACCTTCAATTCAAACAGATCAAAATTAACCCCAATCTTCGAATAATGAATAAAAATGATAATTATTTGTAGGAACTAAGAATTTTCTTACTCTTTCTGCAAGACTGTGACTGTTCGTCGCCTGCCCTCTTCTCGCTCTAACATGAATATAATCTTGCTTAGGTGGATCCTGAGCTTCAGTGCTATCTTTACCATGCTTATTAGCTTTACCAGTTGAACTAGGAGCTTGATCATCCTTTTGTTTTGGGTCAACATTATCATTAGCAGCTTCTTTACCTTGGTCAAGCTCGGAATCGTGAACCTGAAGTTATTTTATAATTTTAGGATCATTCACATGTAAGAAACTATGAAAATATTCGAATTAGGATCACCAAAATAGAAGCTAAAATTAATGATTTCGCGCGAATTAGAAGCACTAAATAGGATCTACCTGACCACCCCTTTTCCTCTTTTTCATACTAAGTCCCTTGGATGATGAAGGTTCATGTAGTCCACCAGCACCTCCGCTAAATTCAGCACCATCGGATTCAATTTTTGATTCATCGGGTGTTCTCGGAACATTTCCAGCTTTTATATCACTCTTCAGTGGACTCCCATCGACACTCCCTCGATCCACAGAAACAGCTTTAGCAACTACTGTAGTACTCAGCTCGTTCATCGGAGAGTGGGAGCTAGTTATAGGATTTAACCCATCAAAATGAAAAGCAGAAGACCTGTGAACGGATCCTCCGTTCTTAGAGTGAAGATTCAGAGACTCAGATATATTAAAAGGATTCACCATATCACTAAAACTCCTATTGTTGAAGCATGAAAATCTCGCAGCTCGCTCGATGAATCCAGAATCAGCTGGGAAGTGAGACAAACTGTCATGGAGCATTCCAACACCAGGAGGTGAGAAAATACTAGTTTTTGGTACTGAATTTGTTGGATTCCAACCTAAATTATCGATATTTGTTCCGAAAGAATTAGGTATTCCTTTTGGGACATTACTATCACATAAGCTTAAGTTTTGTGAACTAGGGTTACCCCAAAGATTTGGGGAAAATGAATCCACCATAGAAACAGAAGAACAAGTAGAAGAACCCATTATCAGATCCCCTTTTCCAATAGTAATGGAATTATCATTTGTATGATTCGAACTGCCGAATTGCCAATCTGTGTTCATATTTGGGGGATGGCAATTCAAAGTATTCTCACTCCTCTTCTCTAACCCAAATTTATCTTCCTCACCCATATCCATTTATCTCAAGAACAAGAACTAGATGCCTAGATGGGTATCTTTCTCTCTCTCTTAACTTTGAGCAATCAGTCTGGTCATGAAATCTTCTTCCCTCAAATGATCAATCTATCACAAAACAAGACATTTTAATCTAACAATAAGGTAAGAAAAAAAGAGAACCAACTTAGAAACATAAAAGGTGGAAAACTAACAAGAATATCAAACAAAAGTACCTTGAATTTGTACAAAAGATCCCTAAAATTAACTGCAGTCCAAAAATTAACTAAAAGAAATCCCAAAATGAAAACCTAAAAAGAAAATTTAAACTTAAAAGCAATTCAACCCAAGAAAAGGCAAATTAACTAAACAGTCAAAAAAGTAAACATTGATTTCAGGGATCAAAACAAATAGCAGTAAAAACCCTAGTCAGAGTTCACAAAACCCGGAGCTCTGAAACAGAGAAAGACACCTGACCCATCAATTAAAAAGTGAAGAAGAAAGATACCCACCTAAGGTTTTCTCCTACTTTTAGCTTCCTGACCTCCATTAAAGCTTTTTAATGAAACTTTGTTGAAATTGGGGTTTGTTCAACCCTGTCTTTGTTTAGCTCAGAACACTACTAAAAACTGTCATTTTTCATGATTTTAATCACAACCCATGAAAGAGGAAGTAAGTTAGAAGAGATTCTGAAATTTAAAGAGAGAAAAAGAGGAGTAAATAACCAATGGGTACTTCTTCTTCTTCTTCTTTGAGAGACGAAAGAAAGAGAGAAAGTATTAATTGGCAAGGGAACTGCATTTATACCACGCCTGTATAGAAAAAGAGGTCATTGAATGATTAACCACCGCCACTTTAAAATATATGGAAAATCCACAAAGCTTTCTTCACCACTTTTTTTTATTTTTTACTTTTTTAATCTTCTTTTTATTTATTTATTATTATTTTTTCAATTTTAGGAACGAATCCAATTCTTGGTCACAGCTTTTTACACAGTTCTGTCATGTTCACAGACGGTCAACGGATGGTTTTGACTGTCAAAACTAATGTTTCGAGCAGACCTATATTAGGACCCTCAACTTTAACCTTAGGGTGTCATTTAAGATTGTTTTATTTATATTATCTCCGCAACTTATTTGTCAAGTGTTAAGGATTATCTTTCCTCGTTGGTTATTTAGAGATGCTCTATTTAAAAAAAAAAAAGTTATTTTTCAAATGGCCCCCAACTTTGTGACCAGTTTCCCGCCTGGCCCCCTAGATTAGCAAAAATACTCATATGGTCCCCTTTTTCCATTATCTTTAACTTTCCGTTACTCTCTCTGCTTCATCTGCTCTCTCTCTAGATCTGTAGAGAGAGAGAGTTAAAAAAAACAAAATTAGTTTTTAGAGAGAGAATAAAAAATATATATTTAAAGTCGCCGGCCGGAAATTTGGCCGGCCGGCGACCCCTGCCGGAGAAGATGATGATGTGGCGTGGTCAAATGATGTGGCAGAGAGAGAAAATGAGATGGAGGAGAGAGAGTAACGGAAAGTTAAAGATAACGGAAAAAGGGGGCCATATGGGTATTTTTGCTAATCTAGGGGGCCAGGCGGGAAACTGGTCACAAAGTTAGGGGCCATTTGGGAAATAACCCAAAAAAAATTCCAATGCAACCCTTAAGAGAAACTCCAAAACTTATATTTTAGTACTCCCTCTGTCCTATTTTGTTTGTAGTTTTGGAGAATTCAACTTATTAAGAAGTCAACAGTTGGTAGCCCAAGTGGTTCCAAGGTGTTGACATAAACTCCAGAAAGCCCTGGAGGTCCAAGGTGGAATCTTTGGTTATTTGAATTGGGATTATTAGGGTGTAAATAATGTTGTTGGCCTTTAGGGCATGTTCTAGTTGGGCTATAGGCCCGGTCCTGTTAGTGTTTGAGTGGGCGGTTATCGAGCTTATCACATCTATGATGTATCAAGTGCCAAATGTAACGACATACGTAGATCGTAGTCGACTTCCAAAAAAAAAAAACTTATTAAGAAATGTTATATTATTGTTGACAAATATGAAGACTTTTCCTAAATTGCCCTCATTTAATACAGAGTATTTCATTAAATACAACATTGGTAGAAGTGTAGAACCAATTAGAACCTTTGAATGGTATTCAAACTAAAGGGTAATTTTGAGAATTTCATCACTTTAATAATTAAAAGAATGTTATAAAAGGAAGGGGAACAAACATTTTGGGACATACATAAAAGGAATAACAACCAAACAAAATGGCAAGGAGGGAATATAAGATTAATTGATTTGCTTATGTGGCACTTAGAGATCCTCAAGCGGACACTCTAAATTTAGAGTGTCCTCTTAAGGATCTCTAAAATAACTACCGCCACCTCTAGTAGCGGACCTAGAAACATGTCTTAGTGGGGGCACATTTCCTTATGATAAACAATTGGAAATTGCCTAAAAGTATTGAAGTGATATTCAAATAAGTAATTTGTACATTTTTGTGTGATATTTTCGATCACAACCGCTACCGCTAATTAGTGAATCTTGTTGACTGCAATTTCAATATAGATAATTGGTTTTATATGCACTTCAATGATATAAAAAAAATATATAGTAGAGAGTCTATGTCTTGAAAAATATCACTACAATTTACGGCTTAAAGAAGTTGAAAGAAAGAAAGAGATCATAATAATTTCTGAAAATATAATAAGAATATAAATATCTATATATATATATATATGAAAGAAATGGAAGCATGGGAATTATATTTAGAAAAATAACTAGAACAAAATTTAGTCGTAACTATAATAAAAATGTGAAAACAGATTTATAAAAGGGTCAAAGAACAAGTGATTTTGAAATAGGGAAAAAAAGAAAGAAAGAGGGCGAAAACGAGTTTAAAATGAAAAAAACCCATAATGGGAGTCGAACCCTGGTCCCTTAATTCAGCAACAGATTATCAAACCACTTACGGACTTACCCAATACTCAACATCTAGTAATATTTGTATTAAGACTTTTTTATGAAATATTTTCTTCTTAGTTAAAACCAAATTTTGTACTACTATTAAAGGAACCTGTTAAAACTAAAAGTCGCGGAAGCTATCGAACCTTCCTAGAAATTGATCCGACTATGAAAATTAATCGAAAAGCTAAGCCAAAATCTAAATATGCGAACAGAATTAACGAGGTTCGGTTTTAAAGCCTACGTCCTCGGGCGAACAAGAAATCTTTATTGAAGGATAGATGAAGACGACTAACACAACCCGCAAGTTCGTCCCAAGATGGTACCGCATAGAAATTAACCTTCTATACTAGATCTTCGACGACCGAGAAATTTAACACCGCTCAAAAACTATGAAAAATTTCTCTCACTCTTGCTCTCTCTCTCTAGCTCTCTAAAGAAGAGTTGTTGTTGCTTGTGTTGGTTTACAAGCACTCAATTCCCCTCCTATTTATACACATGTATCCACCGACCATAATAGGGAAAATTAGAAACTTAAATTGAAACCAATTTGAATTGGCATTAAACCGCCAATGTTCAATTTGGAAGTTGCCTTAAACTTGGAAATTGTCTTAAACCGCCAATGCCAGCTAAACCGCCAATGTTCACTTTTGGAAACCAACTTTTGGAAACCACCTCTCACAATTCTCCACCTCGTACACAATTTGATATACTTCAAATTTTGGACGAACACCAGGATACTCCTTGTAAGATATGTCTGCTTCTTGTAACTTCATCCGACTGCGCCATATGACCATGGCTGCCTACGTACCCTTTTACAGGATCAAGCCTACCGTAGTTCTACCAACCCTTCACATAAAGATTACCTTGTCGCCATTACGCCCTTTCGGGCAACTTAACACGAGCCGATTTGTAGCAATTCCAGGCAATGCTGGAACTTGCTACATGTCACCACTTTAGTCAACATGTCCGCGGGATTCTCATCTGTGTGTACCTTCATGAGAGAAACATCACCTTCCTCTATGACATCTCGTACAAAGTGATACCTGACATCGATATGCTTAGTGCGAGCATGATGAACCTGATTCTTCGCCAAGTGGATCGCACTTTGACTATCACACCATACATCTACGCACTCCTGCTTAACCCCTAGATCATCCAGAAGACCCCACAACCACAATGCTTCCTTCACACCCTCGGCCATAGCCATATACTCGGCCTCCGTAGTAGATAAAGCAACTGTAGATTGTAACATCGATCGCCAACTAACTGGAGCACCATGTACCCTAAATACATAACCAGTAGTAGATCGTCTTCTATCTAGATCGCCAGCATAATCTGAGTCAACATAACCGCTTACCTGACATGTGTCTCCACCAAAGCACAAACCCGTATCAACGGTACCCTTCAAGTACCTCAAGACCCACTTCACAGCTTCCCAATGTGTCTTCTCCGGGTTTGCCATAAACCTGCTAACCACACTGACCGCCTGTGAAATATCTGGACGAGTACACACCATAGCGTACATCAAACTGCCAACTGCACTAGCATACGGTACACGATCCATATGATCCTTCTCCACCGTAGTAGTGGGAGATTGTTTTCCCGAGAGCCTGAAGTGTGGTGCCAAAGGTGTTGACACCACCTTCGCATTCTGCATCCCGAACCGAGAAACTACTCGTTCGATGTAACCTTTCTGATTCAAGTACAGTTTCTTACTTGACCGCTCTCTCTTAATCTCCATTCCCAGTATCTTCTTTGCAGCGCCCATGTCTTTCATCTCAAATTCTTGACTGAGTTGAGATTTCAACTTATTTATCTCCACCATGCTTCGAGAAGCAATAAGCATGTCATCCACATACAAAAGGAGATAAATAAAGTCACCTTCGCGAAGCTTCTTGATGTATACACAACAATCATAGTCACTTCTGCGAAAACCATGCTTTAGCATGAAAAAAATCAAATCGTTTGTACCATTGGCGAGGGGATTGTTTCAATCCGTAAAGAGACTTCCTCAAACGACATACTTGATTTTCTTTGCCCTCAACCTTGTATCCCTCAGGTTGAGCCATATAAATTTCTTCTTCCAAATCTCCGTGCAAGAAGGCGGTTTTAACATCGAGTTATTCCAGCTCAAGATCACTATGAGCAACAATACTCAATAGCACCCGAATAGAAGTATGTTTCACGACTGGTGAGAAAATCTCATTGTAGTCG
The DNA here is from genome assembly GCF_041429995.1 of Eschscholzia californica. Lineage (NCBI taxonomy): Eukaryota > Viridiplantae > Streptophyta > Magnoliopsida > Ranunculales > Papaveraceae > Eschscholzia > Eschscholzia californica. Next base: position 32,947,890 of record NW_028238198.1, read on the forward strand.
ACCCCTTCTTTCTGTGCATAACCCTTGGCCACTAGTCTTGCCTTATACCTTGTACCCTTGATCTGGGAAGAATCCTCTTTCTTCTTGTACACCCATTTACAACCAATAACAGACTTACCTTCGGGCAATGGGACAACCTCCCATGTCTTGTTCTTGTGAAGAGACTCCATCTCTTCTTGCATAGCAACCAACCAACTCTCTCTTTCCTCCGCGGTAATAGCTTGTTTGAAGGTGACCGGCTCGTCGTCTTCCACCAAGAGTGCATATTCAACCAGATTTGCCTGCCCGTAATGCCTAAGAGGTTTGTCTGACCCTAACCTCTGTACCGGCTTATATAACCGTTTCAGCCTAGTGTGTACCGAAACATCCTGCTGATGTTGTTGTAAAACTTGTGTACCTTCCCCTTGAACCTCCTCATGATCGGGTTCATCAATTTCCTCATCCTGAGTATTATCCTGATGCTCCACCTGATCATGATTCCTAGAAACCCGTTGGTCTTCGGCTTCTACTTCCACTACTTGAGCTTTAGTAGACCCAACATCACCACAACTAGGCACCGTAGCTTTCGCCATAGCTACAATAGATGACTCATCAAACACCACATCTCTGCTGATTACAAACTTCTTGTCTTCCGTACACCATAGCCGATAACCCTTGACTCCTGTAGCATATCTTAAGAAAATTGCCTTCTTTGCTCTATTGTCAAGTTTGTTACCTTTAACATAGTAATAGGCCGTACAACCGAAAACCCTAAGTCTCCCGTAATCTGCATGTTCACCTGACCACACCTCGTAAGGTATGCCGCCATTTAAAGAAGAATGTGGAGACCTGTTCACAATATAACAAGCTGTAGCAACAGATTCTGCCCACCATTCTACGCCTAATCCCGAATTGGAGCGCATACATCTAGCCTTCTCAAGTAGTGTATGGTTCAATCTCTCTGCGACTCCATTCTGCTGAGGTGTGTTTACTACTGTCCAGTGCCTCACAATGCCTTCCTGATTACAAAACTCCTTGAATGCCCCATCCGTGTACTCGGTCCCATTATCCGATCTTAACGTCTTCAGCTTTCGACCAGTTTTGTTCTCAACCATTGCTTTCCACACCAGGAATGTGTTGAATACCTCATTCTTATGCTTCAGAAAATAAAGCCAGACAAATCTCGAATGATCATCAACGAATGTAACAAAATACCTGGAACCACCCTTGGAAGGTAACTTTGCCGGTCCCCAGACATCGGTATGTACGTAGTCTAATACCTCTTTGCTCCTGTGCTTGCTTGTAGAGAACGTCACCTTGTGTGCCTTCCCGAACACACAATGCTCACAAAACTCCATGCAAGGCTTCTTCATGTCCTTCAACAAGCCTTTCCCGCACATCGAAGATAGACCCTTTTCTGACATATGCCCAAGGCGCATATGCCAAAGCCTCGTACTAGCCGTTGGATCCCTTCCACTGATTCCTACTGCTACATCTCCAGTAATTGTTGTCCCCAAAAGTTTGTATAAATTACCGTAACGAGTACCTCTCATTACCACCAAAGAACCCTTAACGACTTTTATGGAGCCATTCTCTATAATTATCTTACAGCCGTTCCGCTCCAACACACCAAGGGAAATTAGATTTTTCCGCAAATCGGGTATGTGTCTTACGTCCGTCAATGTTCTCACCACTCCATCGTGCATCTTGATCCGTATTGTTCCGAGTCCCACAGTTTTACATATACTATCATCACCCAGTATAACTGTACCACCATCTATACTCCTATAGGTTTTAAACCACTCCCTATTTGGGCACATATGGTGTGACGCCCCTGAATCAAGCATCCACTTATCGAAGATCTTCTCAGACACCTCTGTCACCGAGAAACATTTGTCCGCCTCTTCTGACACATATCCCGCCTCTTGCATCTCTTGTTTCTCCTTGTAGCCTTCGTTCTTTTGCTTCAACTTTCTCTTTGGACAAGCCGCTTTAAAGTGGCCAAGCTCACCACAACTAAAGCATGTTTTCTTGAAAGAGCCTCTAGATTTGGATCTAGATTTCCCGCCCTTTCCTTTTCCCCTTTCATTACTCCTCCCCCTCGTTACAAACAACCCTTGTGCTTGATCCTTGTCTACTCCACCCGACGCCATACTGCTAGTAGCAACCTTACGAAGGTCATCCGCTAATAGCGAATTTCTCGTCTCTTCCATGCTTAGACTATCACCAACAAGCATCAAAGTTTGAACAAGGTTCTCATAGGATTTAGGTAATGAAAGTAACAATATGAGGGCTTGGTCCTCATCCTCAACCTTAACATCAATATCCTTCAAATCTGAGATAATCCTGTCAAACCTATTCACATATTCCTGAATAGAAGAACCCTCTTCCATTCTACATGTGAATAATTTGGATTTTAAGTAGACCCGATTCGTTAAAGTTTTCGTCATGAAACTGCTTTCTAGCTTTAACCACACACCCGCCGCCGTTGTTTCTTCGTCTACTAGGAACGCCACGTCCCTCTCAAGACACAACATAATGGTTGCCCGTGCTTCGAGATCTAACTCTTCCCAATCCTCATCTGACATATCTCCTGGTTTCTTTCCCGTCAACGTCTTGTGTAATTTCTGCGAGATTAGCAGATTCTTCATCTGCATCCGCCAATAAGAAAAATCGTTTTTCCCATTGAACTTCTCTATCTCATATTTCCCTGATTTGACCGTACCACTTCTCGATCCCATCTTCTTCTTCGTTCAATCTCAAACAAGGCTCTAGTACCAATTGTTAGAACTAAAAGTCGCGGAAGCTATCGAACCTTCCTAGAAATTGATCCGACTATGAAAATTAATCGAAAAGCTAAGCCAAAAACTAAATATGCGAACAGAATTAACGAGGTTCGGTTTTAAAGCCTACGTCCTCGGGCGAACAAGAAATCTTTACTGAAGGATAGATGAAGACGACTAACACAACCCGCAAGTTCGTCCCAAGATGGTACCGCATAGAAATTAACCTTCTATACTAGATCTTCGACGACCGAGAAATTTAATACCGCTAAAAAACTATGAAAAATTTCTCTCACTCTTGTTCTCTCTCTCTAGCTCTCTAAAGAAGAGTCGTTGTTGCTTGTGTTGGTTTACAAGCACTCAATTCCCCTCCTATTTATACACATGTATCCACCGACCATAATAGGGAAAATTAGAAACTTAAATTGAAACCAATTTGAATTGGCATTAAACCGCCAATGTTCAATTTGGAAGTTGCCTTAAACTTGGAAATTGTCTTAAACCGCCAATGCCAGCTAAACCGCCAATGTTCACTTTTGGAAACCAACTTTTGGAAACCACCTCTCACAGAACCCACATTGGGTCGTGGGGGCACGTGCCCCCACGTGTCCCAATGTGGGTCCACCCCTGGCCACCTTAGAGATCCAAGTTCAATGTTGCATTGGAGATGGATTTTGAAGAGGAACTCTAAAAAATTCGATGTGGCACTCTAAGATTTAGTGTTTGAGTGTTGCATTGGAGATGCTCTAAATTTAGAGTGTCCTCTTAAGGATCTCTAAAATAACTACCGCCACCTCACTTTAGAGATCCAAGTTAAGTGTTGCATTGGAGATGGATTTTGAAGAGGAACTCTAAAAAATCCAATGTGGCACTCTAAGATTTAGAGTTTGAGTGTTGCATTGGAGATGCTCTTAGGTGTCAATATAGAGACGCTCTAAAATTTTTTTTGTCTCCAATGGAGATCTCTAAAATCTCTTTACTTATTGAACATGTCACTCTTAAATTGAATAAGGAAAAAATAGTTAAAAAGAAAAAGTTTCTATTGACTTAAATTTTAAAGTGGCACTTAGAGAGTCTCAAGGAGACACTCTAGTTTTAGAGTGTCTCTCTTGAGTGTCTCTGTAATAAATGCTCACACATTATCATGGAGTGTCAAATAGAGTGTCTCATTGGAGAAACTTTTTTAACAAAATCTCTAAAAAATCCTAAGTGACACTCTAAGGCCATGTTTGGCGCGCGGGAATGAAATGTGATTCCCGGAAATTGCATTCCCATAACGCGATTCTTGGAATCAAATCACTCACTTTGATGTTTGGTTTGACCAGGAATAAGAATTCGATTCCCAATAGATTCCTAACTTGGTGTTTGGTTCATGTAGGAATCCGAATATAAATTTTTGTAAAAGTCCTATTATATCCTTAAACTACATAAATAAAACGTCAACTTTGATTTATATCTTGATCGGCATTATTTATTCAAATTTGTAGATATGAAATAGTAACGTGATACACCAATTTAATTAGTATTTAAAAATTTATTTAAATAAATAAAGGTCTCGGCTAAAAACTTTTCCTTTTAAATATTATGAAATCAATTGGAATGAAAAAAGAATAATAGAAAAGGAAAAAAACTAGAGAGAGAAATAGAGAGTTACGATCGAGAGAGCGAAAGAATTGTTATGGTGGTGGTTAATAATAGGTTTTTTTGTTTTTTTTAATTGTGATATTATGTGGAGGGCGATTTTAATAATAGTCATTCTAATGTTTTATTAAGGATAATTTGGTATATAAATATTAAAACAAAGCATTCCCGGGATGGGAATCACAAATCTACCCCCTCCGCGGGTTTGCTATTACCCCATTTTGAGGGAATCTTATTCCTCGTGAATAGGATTCCCCATGTATTCCCGCGAGACAAACAGTAATGAGAGGAAGAGTTTCAGTAATTTTCAATTAAAATGGATATCCCTAATTAAACATTAGTGGTGAGGGGGTAATGTTAAATTCCCCTTTATTTATTTAAATAATTATTTGTGTAGGTGACTCTAAAGGCACTCCATCTTTTTTTATCTTAGCCCATCTCCCTCTTGTCATGCCATGTGCTGACGTGCACCTCGGACGGGTATGAGGTCATCTTCTCTATTTGTCACGTACCTCATGTATCTTAACACCCCATTCGAGGGGGGGGGGGGGGGGGGGGGTCACGGGTTCAACTCTTGGAATACCCTTTTTGTGGCGAATTAATTTGGGTACTTAAGGTTCCTAAAAAATTTCAAACTGGTTTTTATAGAGTCTTTTAGACCCCCTCAAAGTAAATCCTAGATACGCCACTATATGGAGGAAGAGTAAGAAAATATAATGAAGGTGGAGGTTATTTTCGTACTTTTAACTGAAAAATAAAGAATTTCATCAAAAAAAAAAAAACTGAAAAATAAAGAAAGTTTCACTAATTTTCAATTAAAAGGGATATCCCTAATTAGACATGGGAGATTTTAAAAGGCCTCCCCGTTTTTGTTAAAAGGTCTCCCCATGGTTTCGTTGACTTAGTAAAAAACCTTTGACTTAGCTTGGTTAAAGGGCCCCCCTCTTTGAATGGGTGAAAAAAACCCCCTTTAAAGGTGTATTTCACCCACATTTTCTCTCCTCCATCTCATTTTCTCTCTGCTACATCATTTGACCACGCCACATCATCATCTTCTCCGGCAGGGTCGCCGGCCGGCCAAACTTCCGGCCGGCGACCTTGAAAATTATTATTATTATTTTTTTTTATTCTCTCTCTTCTCTCTCTCAAAACAAAATATTTTTTTTTTTAAACTCTCTCTCTCTAGATCTAGAGAGAGAGAGCAGATCCATTGAGGTCTGCGAAAAGACCTTCAATGGATCTGTTCGCAGACTTCCAAAGGGTCTGCGAACAGACCCTTTGAAGGTCTGCGAACAGACCTTTTGAAGGTCTGCGAACAGACCTTCAATGGATCTGCTCTCTAGATTTGTAGAGAGAGAGAGTGTTAAAAAAAAAAAATTGTTTTTAGAGAGAAAGAGAGAAGAGAGAGAATAAAAAAAAAAAAAAATTTAGAAGGTCGCCGGTCAGAAGTTTGGCCGGCCGGCGACCTTGCCGGAGAAGATGATGATGTGGCGTGGTCAACATCACCGGTCTTGGGTTAAGTTTGACCTAACGGCGTTAACTTTGCCGTTAGGTCAAATATTGATGAAGGAGGTGCTCTTTTGTAGAGGGGGCCCTATAACCAAATGGGTTATAATGAGGGGCACTTTTAGCGGGGAGGCCTTTTTAAATTTCCCATTAGACATTAGTGGTGAGGGGGTAATGCTAAATTCCCTTTTATTTATTTAAATAATTATTTGTGTAGGTGACTCTAAAGGAACTCCATCTTTTTTATCTTAGTCCATCTCCCTCTTGTCATGCCACGTGCACTTCGGACTGGTATGAGTTCATCTTCTCTATTTGTCATGTACCTCACGTATCTTAACACCCCCTTCAAGTGGGAACACCGAGCTTGTCAAATGTCTAACTTGAAGAAGAGAAGAGAATCACGCAAAAAAAGGCTCGTTGAGTTCGGCTTCGCTGGACCTATGATAACAAGATTGCACTTAGTGAACATAATCAAGACGAGATTAAGAGGTTCGTGACAGTAAAAAAAGAGCATAACCACTCGTGGTCCAGAGGGTCTTTGACACAAAACGACACCAAGATTAAGGTGATATTGACGAATCGATACAAGTCCCAGTAAGAAAGAAACAACTACTCATGATAAAATTGTCACTTTTTCGTTTCGTTTACGATTGATCTTACACCACAATTGGACTTATTCAAACGATAATTAAATATCTTAAAATCTTGTGTGCTGACTCGAAATTGGTGGAGATCGTGATGTTGATGAATCGTATACGATAAAGATGTTTTAGAGAATACAAAAATTTAATTGAAACTAAAATAGAAAACAGATTCAAACTAACTAAGCTTCGGGTTGAGGGTAGTCACTGAAGCAGCTACAGCCGTTGAGGTAAGCGAAAGCAAAATAAGATCCAAACTATAGTCGTCAGGGTTTTCTAGACTCAAATACCATAATAGATTATAAATTAGAGTGACTAAACTCTTTCTCGTCCTTATTTATAATATTGAGGAGGTTACAAGAATAGAATCATTTCAAAGAGATAAACTCTAAAGGGAAAAGATAAACATAAAAGAAACTATAATCTAGCTAGGATATTTGTTTCCTCTTTCGAGCCAGATTCATCTTCCTCTAGGTTTCCTTCTTTTATTTGTTCTCACCTTATTACTGTGCTACTTGATTTATGGTTATGTACTTGATTTATGGTTATGAAGTCGGTTTTAATTGGTTGTTCTTAAGTACCCATTTTTGGTCAGCATTTAGTTATACCCTATCGATTGGGTGACTGCTAATCGCTTTTGTTGTCCTTCAAAATGTGCAGGTTCATATGCCCCATTAACTTTATGTAATATATAATTGACTAGTGTATAGCCCGTGCCTTCGACAGGGTGAGATTGGTTTTTTTTTTTTTTGTTGAAGGGGGGTGAGATTGGTTAAATACATATTCTAGATGAAAATGCATAAAAGAATTAGAACGATAAAATACAAGTCTTTACTCAAAACACCTTTATATCTTTCCGCCTCACTCTTGTCTATATTTTTGTGTACAATCTATGCTTCATTTCTCACTACAAATTAAGATCTTTCCTCTATTGCATAATAAATGCTCCGTTATTGAAAATCTACAGCACTCTCCTCTCTTGAGGATTGATCGAAACTTGTAATATAATAGTTAAAACACAAGATTGAACAACTTTTTTGTCTATCAAATACCAATCTGCATGAAGAAATAGTAATTGGAATCAATTTAAATTAATAAAAATAATAATGAATTCTACAAATGGTCATTAATATTTGAGTATAATTGGAAAGTTACAGGGTTCTTTTGCGACATGATAATCATTTTGTTGCCTTCAAACCCAGTCTGAATTGCCTAACATTCTGTAGTAACCCAATTTAAGAGCTAAAAGCTAGCTTTTCTACAAATTATATTCTTGTTGCTAGAAGTTCTTCTCTCATGTAGGACTATTTTCACAAGGTACAACAGTAGCCTCAAAATAACAACATAACATAATCAAAGGAAAAAAGTGAAACGAAATCCATCTTAAAACATAGAAATTAACCAACAGAAAGAAATAAGTCAAATTTAAAAATGGTACCCGGAAGAAGAAGAAGAATAGTAGGTTGCTTATAATACTCACGTTTACGCTACTACAATAGTAGAATTCTTAGATTTATCCCAATCAATATTTGGCAAAATTGTTTGATTAGACCCCAGAATGACATGTTGTGAGTTATATATTCACTTCCATGATTGGTTCATGACGAATTTTTCTGAAGATAAGCATATTGAATCAAGTCGTCCTCGTATTTTCAGTTTGGGTTGCTGCTTGAGATTTGTTAAGGGTAGAAGATGCAGGTAGGGAAAATGGAAAAGGATCCAAAGAGTTTATGGCGTAAGGACAACTCACAGTTGGTCAATTTTGGGGTGGGGAAGCTCAAATAGGAAAGAAATCCTTTTTAAGTTACCCATATATCCTTCCTGATATCTTCAAATCAATATGGGCGGTCCATTTAAGCTGGAGATTGCAAATTAATACTGACGGTCGATTTCACTACAAATACTTATTATGATTAAGGACCATATTATAAATGAGTAAGGGGTTTCTAGACAATATTCCTTATTAAAAAATGATGTTTGTCCCAGACAACATTTTCTCCTTCTGTTTTATTATATAGATTCTTAAGGGTAGAAAAAATATGTGATGCCCGAAGGCTTAGTACTTATCGATGTTTTTCTCGCTTTAGACACCTCATACCCAAATCCACAGGTACGGAGTTTGTTCTTGGTGAAAGCTCCACGAGCCCACTCAAAAGACCTCGACATTGGCTAAGACATACAATTCGCCCGACCATCAGAGTACGCAAACCGTGGACCACCCTCATATGTACGATTTTGTCCTTACTTAGGCAACACCTACCGTGGTGTGAGGTTTGTTCCACATCGAAAGGCCTTCACACCTGTAGCTCAGGCTCTGGACACTCTCGCATTCGATGTGGACTATCACAATCTCTCAACCTCAACGAAGAGTCGTCCTCCACTCTTATACCACTTGTGATGGTCCAAACCTTAGCAGTTATCGACCTCATCCCTCATTCATACTCTATTCTAATTTCTTTTTCTACTAAATTTTGAAGATATTGAAGAATGGTACAATTCAAAGAAATTGAAGAAGATCTTTTTGTTACAATATCTGTTAATGATTTTGTTACGAAGTATACAATTTTTTTTAATTTTATACTTTTATCAAATAATATAGACGAAACCAGTTTTAATTTTGAGATAAAATTAAAGTTGTGTGTATTTTATTATTTATTTTGAAGCTTCGTTTTCTCAAACATTTGGTTTGATTTGTTCATGGTACAACGGTAGTACTAAAAGGCCCATTTGTGTTGAAAGAAAGTTAATTCGTTTTGATGACGGATGGTCTACCATTTTGTAACGCTTCAAGTGCTCAACAAGAGTGTCTATGGTGAAGACACGATTCATACCTAATATAATCTAAAACACAAAAATACATAATGTTCAAAATATCTTGATTCTTGAATAGTAGATGACACAATGTGTCGGGTTTACAAAAATCCATTATACATGATTGTAATTCACGGTCACTTCTCTTTCTCAAGCTAACTTTTGTCATATAAAAAGAGATACTCTCCTTTTTTTTTTTTTTTTGTTGAAATACTCTCCTTTTCTTGCCAATGCAATGATCAATCACTAACACCTTTCTTTAATTGCTTACTCTTGCAGCTTATATCCTTTGTTTCTGTCTCTATCATCAACCCATTTTTGCTGTCTGATCAGTACCCAAGGGGCCCATGGCCCTCTTGGGTCTATTTGAGATAGGGTGCCTCTAAGAATGACTTCCTTTTTATTCAGGTCCACCTTCACTCTCGGAACTCATTCCGTGTTGACGTGTTGTTCAAGCTCAACACGAATTAGGCGGATTAGGCTTGTCCGGGCGCGTTCAGACTTGACTAATATGTGTGGAGTGAAGAGAGAAAGCGGGTCTAAGCAAAAAAGAGGAGCACCTATAGACGCACCACACCCTTTGACACACATATGATCTTCGAGCCCATATCACTCGTATCCCTCCTCTCTGTTGCAATTGACATCTTTAATCACATTTAACAGGTAAATTTGGTCTAGAGTACTGGTTGTGAGGGTTTAAATAATGGATCCTGTATTCCACATTCTCTTAGCCAATTACTTTCCTTTTATTTGCTGATGTTGAACACAAGCGACTGTTGCTTTATAATGCGATCGGTCCAACCAACTAGCATGAGCGAAGAAGTCGTAAATATAACATATTTGCATAAGCAGTTAGCTAAACATCACATATCTATATCTCCTCTGGACCTCTTCAAAGTAAGTTTCTTGGATACTTTTATTTCGAAAAGCTCTTTTTCCTTTCTAGGAAGTTTATTTCTTCACGTTTTCTTCCTTTATTCCAATTGGTACTGTTTGATTATATATTTAGGGTGGGGACTGCACTGTTAAATGCATTTTCAAATCCTTGGGGACCTCTAATATAGGAACTATAAAATAGACTAATCGTCATTTCCCTTATAAGTATTACAATCCAACATATGTTTTATTTTGAAGAGTACGAAATCGATACAAAAGGATTATATGTTCAATCAAACATAATTTGACACGTGATCGAATTAATATTGACCGTGTTGCATAAATATCATTGATGCACCTACAAATCCATGGGAACAAGTTAGAAACCATAAATAGAGTAATCGTAAATAGAACAGAATTTCACCTCGCGAGGCAAGGTTAAACCCTAATATCCTCTATGAGAGCGATAGTTGTACTTGATTGCTTGATAGTAATGACTAGCACTATGGATGACTTTTAAAGGTAAAGGAACGAAGAACTTCGTAAGAGCACTCACCTCGCCAAATAGTTCGAGAAGTAGAATTTTAACCATGGTACTGTACTAGTATCAGCAAATAACTAGTGGAGAAAAACAAAGTTATGTGAATATTGACACACAACTCCATTAATTCATAACTTTTATCTTGTTAAAGGTTGTAGTAATAGTTTTTTTTTCTTATGAACAACTAAGCAGATGTTATTACCAAATTTACTAAACTTTTGCTAAAAGCTTAATTTTGTAATGCATCACCAATATTTATATCAAATATGTTGGACGACGATTAAATGAAACGTTTATGCTTTTAGCGCGCGAGGCTATTAGCAGGCGACCACAATTCCCATCTCTCTCTAAAATGTGCCTTCCTTGAATATCTATCCATGGAATCAAGGATTCACATCTCTTCTGAAATTGTTAAAAAAAAACCAGATCTTACAACTTACAAGATTTTCCCATAACTATCCCCAATTCCTCTAATTTCACTTCAAATCAAGCTCTTCTTGAAGCTTCAGATGGAACCATACATGTTCATCCATATCATAGATTTTTATATTGGATTAGGAGGGCAATGGGCTTTATATACACAAGCAATTTCATGTAAATCAAAATCTAGTGAAATTCCTCCATCATCTCTTCGAGTTACTGCTATATAATACCTCAAGAATCACTAAACAAAAGGTAATTTGATTAGAGAAACCTCGTCCGCTAATAGCATTTCGAGGATGGGGGCTGCGTGCTAATAGGCTCGCCTACTAATAGCATTTTGGGACCGATGTTTTGAGCAGCGCCATTATGTTAAAAAAACAACTAACGAGCTAGAGAGAGATGGTAGTTATAGAAAAAAACATTTAAGAATGAACGAATGAATAATCAAACAACACTTTTATAATTAGTAATAGGGGGTTTCTTTGTTTAGATTGGCGAGTGGGAGTAAACGGAAAAAAGAACTCTTTGTTTACTCTCTGTAATTATGTTTCAATCAATCTCTAAAGTTTAGGATTGGTTGCTAGATAGAAGAAGTAAATCAAATGTGTATTTCCTATGCTTAGAGGTAATATGACATTGGATTTAACAAAAATAGCCTCTCTTCAACAAAAAAAAAAAAAAAAACAAAAATAGCCTGCCCTTTCAACAATAAAAAGAAACAAAAGTAGCGAGCCAATAAATAGTATTTTGTTAAACAGTGTCTCCCTTTGAGAAACCACAAGTTGAGAAGTTATACACACAAAACGAGTTTGGGAAATGTTATATGCACTCACCATTTTTGTTATGGGAGATGCTAGAGTGCCCAGCTCGGTGCCCACTAAAATGCTCAATTGACGTGGACATTCTAGCTGCGCACTCTATCATTTCCCTTTTGTTATACGCACTGACATCTCCTTCGACTGGAGCAAAAAATACTGTACCTTTCATGTGAGTGTCTATAAACAAAAAATGGTGAGTGTCTTTAAAATTTCCTAACGAGTGTCACAGTCCCAAACCCAGGTAACAGCGCCGTGGCTGAAATTGATGTTTTACAAGAAACCCAACGAACCCTACCGAAGGGGCGCTTATATAGAAGCATCCCTTCTGGTAAACCCCGACCATTTCATTCCCCGCCCAAAGTAAACCCTAACCCTAATCGTCTGCAAGAAAACTAAACCCTCTCATCATTTCTATAAAAGGTAATATCAACTTTAGTAGTGAAACTGAAGAAGTAGCCGCTATGGAAGTTAGATCTTGCAGCTAACGGAACTGACAAGAACAAGGTCGTCGTCGTCTCTTGTTTCTCGTTCCATTCCTTGAAACCTCCACTCTCTGTCACACTTTTCTTCTTATATATAAGGTTCCAAAAGAAGAAGAAGTAAGGTTTGTAACAGAAGATTTTTCGGTATTGTATTTTCGTTTTGATTGAATCAACTGTTAAGTTAGCTTCACTAATTAGATCATTTAGGGTTTTGTCTGTAGATAGTTGGTCGTCTCATTGCACCAAGTAGCCCTTTGCTTCTACAAGTTTTGTTGCAAGGAAATAACGGGAAATTGGTATTTCGGTGCTAAATTGATTTACTGGCAAATTACCATCTTAGTGATGATCATTAGTGAGTGAATCAATCATTAATCTGTTTTGCCAGAAAAGTAATTGATTTCTGAAAGCAATATTTCATGGTTATACTTATTTTTATCATTTTTGGTGATAGTAAAGCAAAATGATGAGTTTGATAAGGTCTGAATATTTTGTGGAAAAGTACATCAATGGTCTTCAAAGTTCTCTGATTGCTTTGCTTATATTAATGCTTCTTCATATTGTAGCTAAAATTAGTTGGATTTTGTTTATGTGCTTAAAATGCTTGACGGCCCGTTCTTTGGCGCCCAACCACGGGCCGATAGGTGACTTGTCCGGGCCTAATTTGTGAGGCCATAAAAGGGGACCAATTGGGCCGGCCACATTATCTTTTGGCCTTAGTCGCCCCCAAAATTTGGGCCGTTTAGCACTTGTCATTCATTCTTCATACTTGGGCTATATTGTTAGCCTAGAATGCATTTGAAACTATAACTAATTTCTTGTGGAAGAAAGCAAAATGATGAAAGCTGGTATACTCCGAATTTTATGTAGAAGTTGTGTATCAAATGGTCTTCAAAGTTCTCTGATTGCTTTCTCTAAGAATGTACATATAATTTTTTTTTCGAATTTAGCGATGTATCATTACTTGTTCAACAACCATTACGAAATTCCAACTTTTTTTTTTTCTTACAATGCATGATTCAATCTCATATTTGGGCTTTTATGTTTGGTTTACTAGAATGACAAAGTGGCAGTAAAGCAAAATGATGAGATGATATGCTCTGAATATAATGTGGAAGTCTGTATATCAAATGGTCTTCAAAGTTCTCTGATTGCTTTGCTTGTCAATGTTTGCATAAATACCATATAGGACTTTGAATTTGATTTGATCTTGAGGTCCCTGCATCTCTAATGTCTTTTTGCATGTTTATTTCATAGTATTGGATGTGCAATGTTTTTGCCTCAAGGCGAAGTGGTATGTTTTTGCCTCAAGGCACGCTTTCCTTGATGGAGCCCATACTGATTGGTTTCCATATGGGGAGTGCAGCATAATCATAGGCACATATATTTTATCATTTTCCTTTTGCATCAAAGCGTAGAATTTCATTGCTAACACTTTTAATCTGTGTATAATGATAAATAAGTGCAGGTGATATTGTCTCTTTCAAGGAAAGAGCGCTATGACATTCTTGAAATCCCGAAAGAGGTTCAGGTTTGTCATATTTTTCATGTGAGGTACTACAAATTTTGGGCTATAGGCAGGTGGTAGTACACTTAATATAGAGCTTTCATGTTCTGTAATTTTTGTCGGCTTCCATGGAATGTTTAACGGCGAAGAAAGAACATGATCTTGAGTCGTAAACTTAAATGTACATAGAGCATTTTCATCTTGATTCACAAGTGTAATTCCCACACTAGAAACTTAATTGGGAATTAACGTTTACCATCCATGTGGGGTGTATATTAGTAGTGTAAAAGAAATAGGGTGTAGTCCTAATATCAATATAAAAGTGAGCGTAATTGTCAAAATCTCTCATTTCCATTTGCTAAAGTTTCTCGGGGTTTCTCTAAGGTTTTGACGGGGCAGGTTGACGCTGGTAGCTTACTTCAACTAAGCATAACTGGACATGCATAAGCTTGTAGTATTTTTTTTTTTTGAAATAAGCCTTATACATAATAAGAAGTCTACAGTCGGACCAGTTCAGGAAGAAAGCAAAAAAAAGGTCTAAAAGTAAACAAATTTAACAGTTAAGGGCATAACAAAAAGTATCATCCAAAGTGGGCCGCGGCAGCCAGGTCATGGGCCTCCGTATTCTGAGTCCGACAGCAGTATTGGACTTCCATGCGGGTCGAATTGATCCTACATTTAAGACCGTCGATGAGATGCGAGATTCGCCATGGGGTATCCATATCCACGGCCGAGATTAAATCCACCGAAACCCTACTATCCGTCTCGAGTATATAAGGCGGCTTATTCAGTTCATTCGCTAGGGTTATACCTAGCTCCACCGCCATCAACTCACTGTTGAGAGGAGAGATAGCCTCAATCCTCTTCTTCTTCACACCCAAAGTAACTCCATTCGAATCCCTCGCTATTGCTGCACATGTAGCTCCGTCTTCTCTGTATGAACCGTCGCAGTTGATCTTCGTCTTACCTACTGGGGGTGGACTCCATTTATAACCCTGCAGAGATTCGTTAGTAATACTTGGCATGGATAGATCTGTAACATACCTTAGTTCCTCCTTGGTTAACCACCAACATCGAAGTAAATCTGGATCCTTGTTTTGGAACAGACACTCATTTCTTGTCTTCCACCAGAACCAATAAAGGTTTGTGACTATATACCATTCCTGATCTCCTCTTTCCTTTTTCGATAAGATGTTAGATAAACATTTAATCGGGTCTGTTTTGATGTGTTGGATTGATCTCAAATCTGCTTGATCGAGGAGCTGCTGGAACATCGGACATCTTCCAAAAAGATGGTAAGTAGTTTCATCCACTCCAGTTACACATAGCTTACATGATTGTGGTTTGTCTGGAATGCGTTTATGAATGTTGTTTAAAGTTGCCAAACCATCGTTTATAAGTCTCCAAATGAACATTTGAACCTTTGGGACCATCTGTTTCTTCTTCCAAAAAATCTTCCAAGGAAAATCATTAGCCTCCTGTGATCTTACTGGGTTGATTTTGATTTCTGAGTAGAAGGACTTGGCTGAGAATTTCCCTGATTCTCTTGGTTTCCAGATAAGCATGTCCTCTTGATCTGTTTGTTTAATTTGTGTATTAATAATTGCTTGAGCTTCTGATGCCGAGAACCATTTCATGATGTTGTCTCTGTTCCATGCTTTCTCTCCCTGTTTCATGAGTTGAGAAACATATACAATATCTTGTGGGAGATTATTAGTATCTGTAAGTCTATGATTAACAAGGTCCTGGACCCAGTGGTCCGATCGAATTTTAATATGGTTACCTTTGCCTACAAGCCAAATGATATTTCTTTTAATGGTTTCTTTCGTTTGAGCCAAGGCCTGCCAAAAGTGTGATGTGCCTTGAGTCAACTCACAGGACCAAAAGTCATTATTTTTAAGGTACTTAGCATTTATGATCTTGACCCAGACTTCATCTGGTCTGGTAAGAAATTTCCATGTCAAATTAGCTATAAGTGAAAGGTTAACTTCATGAATGGATCTTATACCTAGGCCTCCTCTATGTTTGGGGGAAGCAATAATGTCCCAATTAATGAAGTGTAACTTTTTTTCATAAGTATGGTGACCCCACCAGAAACTACGCTCGATTTGCTCTAGTTGATAGACTACATGTTTAGGGATCAACTGAAAGCTACTTGTATATGTGCAAAATGAGGCCAATATAGATTTAATGAGGACAGTCCTACCAGCTTGAGTTGTATATCTTTGTTTCCACCCAGACAAGGTATTAGTAAACTTTTCTATGAGCCAGTTATAACTCTGAATTCTATTGTCTTTTTTGAGGACTAGGGCCCCTAGATATTTCTCCATGTCTGTCATCAAAGGAGCCTGAAGTTTTCCTATGAAAGCATCTTTTATACTCAGAGGCACCCCTTTACTGAAGAAAATAGAGGATTTGTTGAAATTTACCTGTTGGCCTGAGAAGCTGGAGTAGTGATCCATAATTTGAATAACTGTATCAAGATTATCTATATTTGCTTTACCAAAAATAATGAGGTCATCAGCAAATAGGAGATGTGTAATGGGGGGGCTGCTGAATTGACCTTATAGCCTGTAAATTTACCTTTGTTCTCATAATAATTAATAAGGAGGGAGAGCGACTGAGAGCAAAGAATAAAAAGATAGGGCGAAAGAGGACAACCCTGTCTTAGGCCTCTAGAGGCCGAAAAGTTACCAACAATGCTACCATTTATCTGAACATTAAAAGTGGAAGTAGTGACACATGACATAATTAAGGCAAGGATATTGCCAGAGAACCCAGTAGATTTTAACACAGTATAAAGAAACTCCTAGCTCACTCTGTCATAGGCTTTCGCCATGTCCATTTTGAGTGAGAAGATTCCTTTTTTGGCCCTCGAAGAGTTCATAGAGTGAAGTAGCTCTTTGGTGATGATTATATTTTCAATTATTTGTCGATTAGGAACAAATGCATTCTGGTTCCAAGATATGCATTCCTCCAAAAACGGTCTAATACGGTTTGCTATAATTTTCGTGATGAATTTGTAGACCGAATTGCAAAGGGAAATAGGTCTGAACTCCGAGGTTGTACTCGGGTTCCTGATTTTGGGTATTAAGGATAAGCTTGTAGTATTTATAATGATATGTATAAGCTCGTAGTATTAAAAATGATACGCACAAGCTCGTAGTATTTAAAATGCACATTTTAGTGCCGCACCCCTTTTCTTTCACCTCAGTTTATCTCTTAGGGTCCGTTTGATTCGTGTGAAAACGTTTGGATGTGAAAAACCCTTTTCTTTCTCGTAGGAAAGAAAACCAAGATTTTCTTACCAAAATCTGTTTTCTAGTGTTTGGTAAGTTCATGAGAAAATTAGTGGGGGAGTGCTAAAGACACCCTCGGTATAGTTATTGGCGCTTTTTGTCACATCTAAAGAGGGCGCTAACAGTAAAAACACTAGGTGCTCCATCGGTTCTCTTTAGAACCCTAATCTTCATCGTCCTTTTTTTGTTACCACTTTCTCTCTCTATTCTTCATTGTGAAAGGGAACTCACCAAGGTTCCGTTCATCGATGAAACCGGATATTCAAAAGGTAAAGACTTAAAGTTCATCAACTAAAGATCAATTACTTCATCTCCATAATTCAATTTGACTTCACTTTGGTTCAGCTACCTTGAACCGAATGATGAACATCTACTGTCAATTAATTCTATTGAAATTCTTGTTTCTTCATCAGGATCACAAAAGATCCAACCGTAATTCGATATTGAAGAATGGATGAACACATACTAATGATCCGCTATCCTTTAAGAATGATGAACCGAATGATGAGAATCTACTAAAGATCAGCCATCTTTTTAGAAGATTTAATTTGATGTTAAATTCTGATCTAATTCAACTGAGATCCAACCGGAATTCGATATCGAAGAATGCGTGATATTCGATTTCTTAACGTGTTTTTATCTTTCAACAATTTCCAATTTGGTTTGGGTACTTGAACCGAATCTTCTGCAATCAGATGACAAAGAAGATCTTCTGAAAATAAGAGTTTTATCGATCAATTAAATGGTTTTATTGTTCAATTTAGGGGCTGGATTCGTCATCAATTGAACCTAATTAGGGGTTCATTCTTGCATGACTCTTGAATTAGGGTTTGATTCTTCCATTATCCTTCATCAATCCCTTATTAGGATTTCACTCGACTCACAAACAGAGATATGCAGAGAGAGAGAAAGATAAACACAGGAGGAGAGAGAGCGCTTTTTTTGGTAAGGTGAGAAAACCATTTTACCACCTTTTTTGTGGTAAAAACTTGAAGCCATTTTTCCCACTTTTTTTTCACGGGAGAAATCAGTTTTCACATCCTTATAGCCCAACCAAACAACAGAAAATTGGTTTTCCTGTGAAATCGAATTTCCCAGCCCCGTTTTCCCACGTATCAAACGGACCCTTAGGTTTCTAGGTGAAGTGTTGAAAACACAATTCTTAATGTGGTCACATCCAATTGAGTGTCCTAAATTAAATACTATAGGTGGATGATTACCAGTTTACCACCACAGCCCCTTCCGTTTTCTTAGCATTACTTTGTAACATTTATATGTGAATTGGGGTGAATGTGACTTCGAGTATAAAAGCTGAAACCTCTCACATAAAGACATTTTTTATGGGCCGTTGTCATTGTGTCAGAAGACTCTTTGCCTTTTGCTCTTTAATCTTCATTTTCTCACATCTTTCTCTCTGTCGTTTTCTCTCTCACACTGGCTCCCCAACCCTTTGTCCTCTAGTTCTCTCTTTGAACTCATTAGTCTTTTGTTGTTTCTTTGGTTATAACTTTATGTAACTTTATCTTTGTTTTGTCTCAATTAAGATAGTCTGGGTTGAAGTAGGAACTCCCATTTCTCTAAGTTATGAGAGATAGACCATAAGCGAATATTGAATTATCAATAATTCTTCTTTCCGATTAATCGAGATAGACAAAATGAATGAAGTCTAAGAAAAATTTATGAAGTCGAGGTGTGAATAAATTCTCTTTCCGTAACAGTACAAACAGTTATGTCTTCGGGGTGCAACGATTACCCTTTCAGAATTTAAGATGATACTTTTGTATTTTGAAAGCCGACGAACCTTCAAAAATATTATGGGCTCTTAGACTGATGCGAATGGATCTTCTACACACTTGAATGTTATAACTTCACTCAGTGTTTCTCACTTCAGAATTACAGACACATTGCAATATTTCTAAAATCAGAATTACATTTCAGACACATAACAGCATACTAATTTTAGAAGAGAAGAGGAATATGTACAAGTGTTTTTTGGGGTTAATGGACATCCCTTTGAAATGGCGGACTCAACTTGAAATAACTGTCCACATTGGAGTCGGTGGCAATTTGGAACGCCTA
This sequence comes from Eschscholzia californica, assembly GCF_041429995.1. Classification (NCBI taxonomy): domain Eukaryota; kingdom Viridiplantae; phylum Streptophyta; class Magnoliopsida; order Ranunculales; family Papaveraceae; genus Eschscholzia; species Eschscholzia californica. Next base: position 32,967,273 of record NW_028238198.1, read on the forward strand.
CCCTTAGACCCCGCCCAATATAGTCCAATAGCTGAGACATTTGGCCGTTAGATTGAGATCTAACGAAATCCCACTCCTATCCCGAATCAAACGTGACGCTGGTCGTTCGATCCATTCTGATCCAACGCTCTTCACATCGTCCTCAGGAAATCTTGAAGATATCAGAGCACGGCTGTTAGATCTCCTTCTAACGTGTGGATTGAACGCGAGCCGCCGAGATCTAGACGTGCTCACTTCGTCCAGATGGTCCCCAATCTAACTTGTCATCTTTGACGTTTTAGTCCATAACTTAATCAATCATTGTCCAATCTTTGAACTTGAATTTCTCGTTAATCTGGAATCGGATTTGGGTGACCCTTAGCTCTAAATTGAAGAGCTCGACAAGATGAATGCAATGAAGCACTTGATTTCTGTGTTTAACAAGTCGGGTCGAACCAAAATCGACTCTGATTCCGAAATCTTTAACATCAAAACCCTATAAAAGGAACTTAGGGTTCCTTCTTCCAATCATTTAAACAGATAAAAGACAACACTTTAAGATAAAGGAAATCAAATCCCTGTACCTCCCCCACCAAGGGGTATTATTAGGTCTCCAAAATCAACTCAAACCCAAAAATCAAAACAAATTAATTGTTAAGAAATAACAGAAATCAATGAAAGTTGAAGATAAATGATGGGTATTAAAAAATCACAGCTTTTCGGTGGGCGATATTGTTCTTCTTTGGACACCACTAATACCAGTAGGTGGATCATGCTGTAACCTCTCCAAACCCTTCTTGAAATCCCTCATTAATCTATTCCTTGCTGGAGTGGACATCACTTTGAAAATTCTTTCAATGATTTCTCTCTCCCTCTCTCTTCTGTTCAATGAACTGTAAAGAAATCAAAATAGAGAGGGGGTCTTTGTTCCGAAAGATTGACCCTTCTTTTCCTCTAACTTGAGATAGAAAACACGCTGAAAACATGAAGGGAGAGAGGCAGTGAGGTGGTCGGTGGTCGGAAATGGTGGAGGTGATCGGAAGTTGTGAAGATGATGAGAAGATGAAGATTAGAGGGAAATATGTGCAATCAAATGAAGTTTTCGGCTAAAAGATAAATGTGTCACCTAAGTCAATCTTGAGTGACTAAGTCTTTATGTCTCAGAGACTTTTCTTTCTTATGCCCCAAAGAAACGGAGATTGAATACACCATATTGAAGAAAAGTTTGCTTCAATGTTAAAGAAGAAAGTCTACTACCTTATAATCTCATATTCTTGTCTTATTACTTTTATATTTCACAACAATTTAAAACTCCACAAATTCATCTAGGCACACTCAATATGATTAGTTGTCCCTCCCTAATTCCCCTCACTCACTCTCTTTCTTTTTCTCTGTTTTGGAGGCCAACAAAAACATAAGAACATTATTAGTTACTTGCACATACCAAACTTTTACACAAAGGACTACCAATTGCTTTTAACTCTAAGATAAAACTTGCACTTCATGTCGATAAGCTATCAACCATATCAATTACGAAACATCCCAGGCATATTATTCAAACTGCATAGTACATAATAAAAGACTGTTGACAAGACCATCTATTGGCTTAGATGGTATGTCTATATCCTGGTCATGCTTTGTTATTCACCTCATGCATGATTGTCTCCCTCCCTATCAAACCTTCTAGTTCTGTTGCTACCTCTTTCATGGTGGGTCTTTCTTCACCTTTCAATTGAAGACATCTCCTTGCAAGTTCTGCTACTGAAAGGACTTGATCTTTGTTGCCTACATTCACAACTTGAGCCTCAAGGATTTGAATCAAATCTTCTTTCTCTAACAATGAAATGAAGTATGTCGAAAGATTTCTTTGTCCTTCAGATCTGTCGAAAGAAAAGGGTTTTTTTCCCGTTAAGAGTTCCACAAGAACTACACCGAAACTGTACACGTCGCTCTTAACTGTCAGTAGATTGGAGTGAAAGTACTCAGGATCCAGATAGCCTAACGTTCCTTGGACTAGTGTTGTAAAATGAGATTTTTCTAAGGGAATCAACCTTGATGCTCCAAAATCTGATACTTTTGCATTATATTCATTGTCTAATAATATGTTGCTAGACTTGATATCTCTATGAATAACAGGTATAGAAGCTGCAGAATGTAAATATGCAAGTGCTCCTGCGGTTTCTGTAGCAATCTTCAAGCGACTTTGCCAAGAAATTGACGACATCTCGTTACCATTAGAATGAATATGTTGGTGCAAGGTCCCATTCGAAACATATTCGTAAACAAGCAAGGGAACTTTAGTTTCTAAACAACATCCCAAGAGCTTCACCACGTTACGATGGTTAATTTGTATAACAATGACAACTTCATTTATGAATTGTTCGATTTGACTCTGATCCATTACTTTGGACTTCTTAATTGCAACAATGTGATTATCAGATAAAATTCCCTTGTAAACGGTACCATAACCTCCTTCACCGATGATTTGATCCTTGTGATAATTATTAGTCGCCAATTCTAGTTCATTTGCAGTAAAAATCTTAGCAGACTCTACCCCAGTATCATATGAAGCTAGTTGTTGCTTTAGTAGCAAACCACCATTATCTCTGAAGAGCTTTTGTTTTCGTTTGTTTCGTCTTACATTCTTTATACTCAAGAATAACCAATAACATATACCACTTAATAGCAAGAGTGATAACACAGTACCTGCATATACAATAGTTTTTCAATAAAGTGAAACATGAAGCAAACCAGATATATTGATGCAATAATAAGTTAAGAAATGGTACCAAGAACGATATATATTGTTCGGATTCTGCAAGTTTTCCCATTATCATGAGTTCCCCTTGGACATTTACAAGTATAGCTTCCAATGGTATTTATGCACCTACCTCGAGCACAAGGATTATGACCGGGATCCTTACATTCATCTTTATCTGTTATAAAACATTAGATTTTGAGTTCACAATAGTATAACAAAAAATGAAGTAGTTTAAATTCTAAAGGGTATTATGATATAACATACTAGCTATGCGAACTACATTAATAAGAAATAAATTACGTTAAATTAATCAATGTTTAGTACTTATAGGTAAATTCAGGACAATTTTAAAAATACAACAACAGAAATTTTGATGATTTGATATGTCAAAGAAGTGAGAAAATGATTATTTTTTGATAGAGATGTGTTTTATTATATGGTAGGAAAGTAGGTTGTAAATGACTCGGTGTTGAAACGTCGAGTGTATAAAAAGTGAGCCACCAAGTCACAAATTAAGGGATTCAAAGTTTGACTACAATTTTTAGTATTCTGAAACAGATTGATATGTTATAAAGACTGAAAATTAGTAGTTATGAAGTCATCTATTGTTCTTCGCCTTCGTAAATATCTACGATGATAGCTGATTTACGAAATGAATGTATATATTGCTCGTACCTTGGCATCCTGGACTAACATAAGGGTTACCTTCGTAACCTTTTTCACAAAAGCAACGGTATCCAAGAATGTTACTAGACCTATTACAGAAGCTTTTATCCTTGCATGCGTAAGTAGCCGGGTCTTTCTTCGCGTCTTCACAACTTTTATTCCCTATCGCCCATTCCAACACTAGTGGTATGTCTTTATGTTTCCTTCTGAATTTTGTATTGTTAAGATCTGTAGCACTGAATGTGTATCTTGCTTGCTCAGCCATGAATGAATGACCACAAGAAAGAGAAGAATAAGAAGACTTATTTGTAGGGTTCTCAAAGTGTTCGGCCCATGCTGCAAACTTATATACACCCTTTCCGATGGTGTCAGAGCAACACCCACTGCTAAGAGGACAAGACTCTCCTTCTTCAAATACCATAGGAGGGCCACATCCTGCGGAACAAAGGAGGAAATAATACCCACCCGCTTGTCTATACATGACAATGGTCCCGAGCGCGTTGCAACCCAGCGAAAAGAACTTGTTTTTGGTATCTGAAAATGTAAAGTTCGTGTGCCCCAAATCAACACGATAATCCTGATTCTTCTTTGACCCACTAGACTGATTGTTGCATCCGGAAGCTAGTCTGCTTTTTACGTGAATTTCACTGTCTGATATACTCATGATTTCAAGGTTATTAAGGAAGGGTTTGTGAGGGTTATAAGTTGTATTACAGTTTATGTTATAACCTTGCCCAAATCCAGCAATGGAACATCCTTTGTCAACTCCATCCACTGCTATACCAAACGGATAGGGAATGTCAACATTCCCACATTTGGCTTCGCAATCGGGTTTAGCCTGGTCGAATGTAGCCGATGTTGTTAAACCTAACAAACATGAGAGGTGGATTAAGATTAGTTGTGGAAACATTTTGCAGTAATAAGTAGCTAACTGGAGAGCGATTCTTAGTGAGGTGACTATTTTTTGTGGGTAACATTAGAGTTAAATAGCAATTTGATTTGGGTTGGTCAATTTGAATTAGTCTAATCGGTGAATTATATTATTGTTATTAAGTAATTTGGTGTATTAATTAATGTTGAGAAGACTTATCTTGTGATGTGTCTTGCTCGGGTCGTGGCGAAACAACATTAGTCTTTGTTGTGGGGTGTGGGACAAATGAAGAACACTAATTTGATTAATTCAACCTTTTTCGAAAGAGAAAGGCTATGACAACACAGTAATTCTGGATTTTCTATTCTGTTTCTCTAGTTGGTTACTTCAATACCTTAGCACCATCAACTTCATTAAACCAATCTGGAAACAAAACTAATTTTTTTTTAGGAAAGAAACAAAACTAATTGTATTATTCACTTTCAAAGAAGAAAAATAATTGTGTTACTAAATAAAAAAAGGCTGGTGAAGTTCACGAGATAACAATGTTGAACTTAAATATATTGGATTCAATTTATGCCACTCCATTATATTTACGCCACTCTATCAATTTTCGTCACTTGATTGCGGAACTAGTAGTGATGATCCATCACCAGTCTTGACAATTTCACGCATCCCAGAGAAAACTTGGTCAACTTGCAGTTTAATAGTAATTTTCTTGACATCAACCATGATCTATTCAAATCCAGTTTCGGTATACATTTCCAGATAAACAGTCAGACCTTTCATTAATTAGGAGATTTGTTATTTGGATCCCCTTGTCTGTAAATGACTTGTTGTTTAGACTCTCTTTTCTCAGTATTGCACTTTAGACTCTCTTTTGACAGTCATCAAAGTTATACTAAATCTTTTTTCACTTTACCTTTACATAATCACTATTGCAGTTTGGACCCCTAGTTTATAAGTTTGTTGTATCCACACTGAAATTTTGATCGTCATGTTCATAGATGACTGAAGTGAAATTCTGTCAGCATCTTCAATATAGTTTGATCAAAATCGATTCTTTCTTCTTATGGATACTATAATTTTAAATTTGAGGAGGTGGGTGGTTTTTCGGTGGTCGGGTTGTTTTCCAGTGGTCGGGTGGTTTCCGGTGGTGGTGGTTAACTGTAATTTAGGAAGAGGAAGTGTTAGATAATAATAAATTCAAATTCCATTCGAGCTTGATTCTTCAATATAATTTGATTCTTTCTTCTTCTAGGTACTATAATTTCAAGTTCCAGGTGGTGGGGTGGTTTTCCAGTGGTGGTGGTTAATAAATTCAAATTCCATTTGAGCTTGTTGAAATTAATAACGTGGTGGTGGTGGGGTGGTTTCTAGTGATGGGGTGGGTTGGTTTCTAGTGGTGGTGGTAACTGTAATTTAGGACGAGGAGGTGCTCGGTAGTAATAAATTCAAATTCCATTCGAGCTTGTTGAAGTTCATAATGGAGTTGGGTGATAACACCATGAAGAAGAAGGGAAAAATAGTCCAACGTATTTTAGAATTATTATATTTAATCTTTATTTCGAAAAAGGGAGTCTCATACTGGAAAAGGGAGTCCAAACAATAAGTAAATATTATAGGAAACGTGGTCCAAACAACAAATCTCCATTAATCTTATAGCAACATCAGTATGTAATTGTTACCTTGTTAACTGTTACTAATAGTTGGTATCGAATGGTAAGACCGAGTCAAAATTCAAAATTATCAAACTCAAATGTTGCTATTTATTTTGCTCCACTTTTTGTTTTTGGGTCATTGTCACTTTTCGCTACTTGAAGTAAAACTTTTCTAATTTTTAGAGGTCCTTAACACTATCAACACGACTCTCCCTACGTGTAGTCGCAATGGTTTTGGAGCGACTGCTTTCAGATTATCTTTTAGAGTTTGTCAACGTCTTGCAGAATTTGCAACCAAAGAAAAAATTCGTTGCATTACACCAAATCAATCTTTAGCGTCACCATGATGATTAGCTATATCCAAGGAATGAAATTTCAGTTTCGGTGCAAATTTCGGCCGGTTCAAAAGTGGAAACGTTTCGTGGAAATATTCCGGTCAGTGTGGAAGTTTAACAATCTAGGGAAATGATAGAAACACGTTGCAACTGAATTATTTATTGAAAATAAGACCTACAAAAAACAATTGTTATAAAGATATGATGTAGGGGCAAAAATGAAAAAAATTGATAGACTTTGTGATAAGATTCATTAATTTGAGGACTAATCTGTAATAAAATAATTAGATTGGGGGTCTAAATTGAATTATTTATCATAAATAACACCCAAAAAACAATAATATTACCGTAGGGGTTAATAATAGGACTAATTTGTTAATGTTAAGGTTAATTTGGAAATTCATAGTCACAACAGGGTGTTAGCTTAACAAAAACTAATTTCTAGGGGGTGATCATTAATAACCCTTACGAAACCCTAATAACCAGAAACCCAGCATCGATTTCATTTCAGTCGACCCTCCTCCTTCATCTCTTTCTCTCTCTAGGTTTTCTTGCCAAAATGAAGAGATTTCAAGAAGAAATTAAGAGACCTATTAAAGATTTGAGATGAAATAATGAAGAAATAAATAGAAAAAATGAAGAAGATAGCGATGAAGGTAACTATGCTTGCTTTTGGGTTCTTTAAGTTAGAGTTTCTGTAGATAGACAGAACTTTTTCAAATCTAACTACAATAACTCGAAATTTCCAATGATTTCAACCGAAATATGTATGGAATTTATGTAAGTGATGTTTCGTTTCCCTAATCTGGAAAGCCGACATATTTCGGCAATTTTGACGAAATATGTCGATTTTTCATTGCTTGGCTATATCACATATAGTTCAGTTCGGACTATGACATGCATCGTAGAATTAATGCTCGCGGATTAATATCGAAAATTCTTTTGTACACTTTGTTTGCACACTTTCATATTCGATCCATTGTCAAAGCCTTGACCTCATACATCATCATTCTCAAGATCAAAATTTTTTAACGTTGATTTTAACTCTTCGAGGAGTCCAGATTGAAATGTATTATTAACAATAAAAACTACACAAAATATTCTTTTATTTTCAACAAGCTATTAGATTTATGGACACACCTCAAAACCAAAGTCATTTGTTCTGGGTGATTAATATTAGGAGTGCAGTAAAAAATAACAGAAAAATATTTGACTTCTCTAACTTTTTTAAGGATTGCACTTCTAACTTTAAAGGACAGTTATTGTATCAACTCATTTGAATAACATTACTAATATAATGATGTCGGATTTCATTGTCAACTCATTTGAAGATACTGATTGTATCAACTCATTTGTATCAAAAACTCTCATTGACAAGATTGGAGAGATTCCTCAAAATATGAGTGCTCCACTCATCTTATATAAGGAATGTCTGACTTTGATTTCGTTATACACCGCGCCATAAAAGGATGTTATAAAGGCGGACACTGGAAAATACATGATAGACATGAAGCTAAGTGGGAGTGCAAGAATGCACTATGTCCTCGTAATTGAATTAGAATCAATATCTCCGAGCCACTTGATGAGTAACAACTGGAAAATGCATAGCCATGCTCAAATGGATTAAACGTTAATCATTTAGACTGACAGTGGCACTCGGGATCAAGAAAGTCAGAAAAGGGATGACGTATCAGATGGGATACAAAGTGACATGGGAATTGAGCATTGCACTCGTTCTAAGTACAAGTAGGAGACTGAAGGAGATGTCCTTCGACCACAGTGAAAATGCGAGCAATTTGCCAAATAAGACGATTGGTGAAGAGGACCATGAAAGTTTGGATGTAGGGATTGTAATGTTTAGCTAGAAATCAACTACGAAAGTCGAATCATTGACTGATTCACGACTAACTTCGTCCGGATCCTACATCGGGTTACACGAAAGAGTGTCGATTTGATCGGAAGATATGACTAGAGGAATGAGACATATAATCGTGAATTAGATCCAGAAATACGTCCAAAAGGTCATGAGGAAAGATAGCAAAAACCCGAAACAAAAGGGTAATGGGTCGGGCAAAAGTCCCGACCAAGGAAGGGTCGGCCAAGGCATGACCGCCCATACTATAAAGGCCGACTAGTCCCAATCTAATAAGGGGCAAATCTGGTCGGCCAACCTATTAGGGTTTCCCAAATGATTTACTCATCTAGGAATCTTAATCTTAATGAGATTTAGATATCTGTTTACGTGGTCATTAAGGAATCCATATCCGAAAGGGATTCTGACTCTTGAGATGCTATTTAAGGGTCTCTTTAGAACATAAGTAAGTGTTGAAAATTCTTAGAGAGATTTCCGCCTCTACAACATAAAGCAGAGAGAGAATAGTTTCGAGCTATCTATCTAGTCTAAAGAAGAAGGAGTTCTTCATCTAACTACAGGGGAGTTCTAGCTAACTTGAAAGGCGGGAGATCAAGTCGATTACTCGGGTGTCTCAAGTAGAGGAGCTACAATTGGAGTTCTTGATCTTTAAACCAAAGCAATCAATCGAGTCCGTTGAAATTAGCTATTCAGGTAAATCTCTAAACCCCTTAGTTTATCTTTAGCTTATGCCTGAAATCCTGGAGATACTAGTGTTAGACATTATATGTCTGAGATTCCTCTTAAAACACTAGGGGACACCATAAGCCAACACAAGTGACCATGTTAGCTATGTGGTTATTACTAAGTTCATGTTCTCAAAGCCTTTCACTAAGATGTCTCTAGTCTCCATAACCAACATTTACTAACTGATTTTTTAACAATTATTTCTTAAACAATTTATAACAAAAGTATAACGCTCTATCAACATTTTTTGGGTACACAACCCAAATCGTATCATGTTTTTGTCTGTTTGACAATTGTCAGGCGTACAATTCTGACAAAAAGTTACCTATTTGTCTTATCTGTAAGACCTTTCTATATTGACAGGTCTATAAATGGACCTTTTTGAACTAATAGATATTTCCATTTCTATCAACACTCCCAATTCCTCCAATCATAGATATCCGAAATTATTTCTATCCCCTCTGGCCCAAACCTATCCAAGGGCATCTTCTCTATAGTTTATGGGCTGGTGCAGTTTAAATATATAGAACTCAAACAACAATATTGACAAGTTTTGTAATACACCTCAGTGATAAGAATTTGATGTATGTTGTATAGGTCAAATGTTTGGTCCCCTCTTGAAAGGAGCACTAGGTATTTTATGTTCATTTTTTATTTATACATACATGGGCCCCATTCTTGACTTTACTCAGGGCCTAAAAAATGCTTGGGCTGTGAAGACACACGGATGACCCCTTATCATTATTGATTAATCAAGAGTGGGACAGCCTAAGGCGGCCTTGTTCTCTTTTCTGTGCACCCGTATATTGTTTAGAAGCACCACTAAACAGAGGCCTCAATTAATTTTCAACAAAAATTAACAACCACCTCAGATTCCTATAAAATATGGGTTCATTGGGGTTGTATCACCGCCTTTTCCTTTACTTAGGGTTATAAGTTTCCTTTGGTTCAGTTTTCTTGTACGCCAAGAAACCCTTATTCCTTGACTTTTTTTTTTTTTTTTGTTGAAAGAACCCTTATTCCTTGACTGACAAGTTCATAGATATCTACTAAGTATTCATTTCTATCTGGTTTTGCCGCCTCTGCTTCTATTTATATACATGGGTGGGGGTATAAGAATATGGACCTATTAATTGACAAAATTTTAGAGCCGGACTTAGTAATAAAATTTCTACCGTAATTATCAGTTTATGCATGTGCTGGTCCCGAGCTCCTACCTATACAGGATGACACTTCGGATGGAGGAATTGATATTTAGTTTATCGTTTATCACTGCTATGGTCCTTGTTCAACTACCTTATAAAGAGATAAATGGAAATCGAATTCCGACAGTAATATTCAACAATCAATCTTCTTCTATATTTCATGCTTTTGTGTTGGCTATCAATTTTGCCTTTACCGCAGCTGTTTTAACCATTATTCTCCGTCAAGATTTTCCGAAGTTTGCAAGACATTTTAGACAAAGTGCTATTGCTTTTACAGCTGCTGCAGTTTGTATATTGAGTTGGGTCTTGATACCTTTCTTCTGAAACAAGATGAGTCTGTGCTATATGAACAAGAAAACTATTATACCTTTTCCTCCACCGTCTATGCCAGTTTATATGTTATCAACACCAATTCTCCACTCTTCAACTACAACTTTGTAATATATACACATGATAGTTAGGTCAATAAACTATTAGATTATATACAAGTTTGCGTATATTGGTAATTTTATACATTTGTAAATTTACTTAGTTATTTATTACTTTTCTTTTTCTCTCTCTCGATTGATTGATGTAAAATTACAACCTAGTAGGCTGGTTAATTGATTAACTAGGAATAATGTTAGAATAGTGAGCTAGGAGAAAAATGAGATTCAATTCGTTAACTTGATGGTAATTACAATAGTTTTTCTACATTTATATGGAGAGGAAGAGTTAGTTAAGAATTTTTTTAGCATTAACAGAATCTTACGTAATGTAATCTTTGTGTGGTTACAAACAAAATATATAGGCACCACTCTTCTAACGGCACTTCCAGCCTCTACACTTTGTTTTATATTTTCTTACACTTTGTTTTATATAACCAGTGCCCATAGATCACTACTAGTTCTGTAAGCACGACATAAAAGGGACATAGCTTGCTGCACTAAGGGCAACTTTGTACTTCAAGGAACGACAACTTCTAATTATTGGAAACTGATATTGGCCAAAAAAACTTCATCTTTGATTGATGTTGTTCTCAAAATAGGTGCTTACAAATTCTTTTTCGAGAATTCATCTCTTTTACAATATTCTCAAATTTTACTCGTACCAACTAAAACTTTCTACTTCAAGGACTCTCCTACAATTTCTAATTAATAAAAACTTAGAATCACCAAAAACTTCATTTCTAATTGATGGTGTTCTCAAAATAGATGCTTATAATTTTTCTTGAGTTGGCCTCTTTTACAATTGTCAAAAATTTTACTAGCAATTAAGCTTTGATAGATTTGATCACTTGAAAGATGGGGGTTTTGGAAATTAACCCTAATTTTACTAGCAATCAACTGTAAATCATCCCTTCCCTAGTCGAGAAAGTGACGACGAAAATCATGTGGTTGGTTAGTGATGTGATTTGTTTTTCTATATTTATCAACAAAGTGATCTGTACCGAATTTGCATATCATCATATGCAGGGCCGGCCCTGACTTTTTAGTGGCCCGAAGCGAAGGGAAAAAATGAGGCCCCCTGTATTATCAGCAAACTCAAAGCTTACCTTATGACCCTGCGCTCATCCTATTGATTCTATGAAGAAACTAAAAATCTTTCCCTTCAATCAAGCATTCATACATAATATAATTTCTATAATTTAATCCTAACTCAATTCATCGCAATAGTTAGCTAGCGACATGTGTTATGCCAAAATGGTAGCCGATGATGCTTGGATGATTTTGTCTTTAGTTTTTCAAACCACTTGGTTTAGGCATCAAATTTATAGGGGTTCGTTCAATCACTAAAAGCAAGTGGTCATTCTTGTTCCCAGACTACATTTAGTACCTAAACGCAAGACCTATCGTTATATGACACATTTAGAAGTCAAGTGCAACAAGATGTTTATTAATGTGTTTGTTATCTCCATGGAGTGACTTCTTAAAACATTGAGTTCGAGATATCATATAAGGTTAGAAGGAGATGTATATAAGGTTAGGAGGAGATGTCTCCCAATAAACATGGTCATTTAGATTCATGCAAGATAAAAGAGAGTTTAACTAATTTCAATTATTTTGAACTTTTTGTTAACTACCTTACGTAAAAAAAAAATAGTTTTATATTTTACATTTTGAGAGATAAGACAACAAAACTTTTCGCGCAAGACCAAATTTCTCGACTTTCATTGATGAGAAAAAATGTTTTTTTTAAAGAGGTAGTTTAATACATGAAAGGGTTGAAAAATCTTAGAGGAGGCCAAAAAATGATGAAAAGTTCGAAACAACTCAAAAACTATAAGTAAATTAATTGTACTTCAAAAGTATGACAAAAATTAATAAGTGGATCTCAAACTATAATAACTTCAATAATTCACCATTAACAATACTGAACACTAATGAAATAAGTTTTGTGATGAAGTCAGAATAAATATAAATAAAAATAAAAATAAACTTATACTTTTTGTACAGATACTAATAGATAATAATGTAATTAAAGGCATTCAAATAAGTATGTAGCTGAATAAAGATGGGATGGGGTGAGAAATAGTGACCTATAGAAGTGACAAATAGAAATTGGAGATGAGTTGAGAAATACATCCACAAAGAGTACTTGTTACAATCAGACATGTGTCAAAACCGGTATTTGAAATTTTGGTGGGCCCCATGAAAAAGAAACAAAAGCATAAGGGCGGTGCATCTTGAATTGGGCGTTCTTCTGTTAGGTACACGTTGGGCCGCTTTAAAAAGATTTGACTAGTACAAAATCTTATAGACACCCTCATCAAATGTGGCCCCAAAAATTTGGTGGGCCAAAGCGAGGCATTGCTCGCTTTGGGCCAGGGCCGGCCTTGATCATATGTAATGCAATAGGAAGTTCAAGCAATAATAAACCACAAAACAAACTCGGTAAAATCAATTTTACACACCAAACACGACGAGGTTATTAGGGTTTTCTCTTAGGGTCCGTTTGATACGTGGGAAACGGCTGAGTAAGAAAATTAAACTTTTTCAAAGATATTAATTAACGAAATAAAAGTATGTACTTACTCGAAATAAATTTAGAACTGATATTGGATTTCTGGAAGTCAATAAAACTTCATTGGCAATTTTGAGATCAATCTAGTGGACAGTTTTCAATTTTAAACAGAATTGGCATTCACACACAAGACTTCGATGGAAGAAATTATATCAGACTTTCTAACAAGATTTATTGTTTGCAACAATTTTTTTCAAGGCTTATGTATTCAAAAGATTCTTGTGGTTAGAACGTCGTATTACTTACGCAGTAGCATTCGTGACGAATGGTAATTATCAAACTTATATAATGCTCGAAGGCCATTTAGTCACAACATAGGTCACGGTAGATAAACAATTTAGATAAAATCTATGTATGCACTGTTGGATCTGTTAATTTTTTTTTTTCAGAAACTTATTTTAGGAATATTTGTTTCCATACTATCTACAGAAAAGATCTTTTCAACAAAAAAAAAAAAAATCTACAGAAAAGATCTTCAAGTAACTAAAGGCACCTTTCAACAAAAAAAAATAACTAAAGGCATCAAACAGCCCAACAGCTGTGTACTCCTGGAATACCAATGATCCTTTACTGGCGGCATGAAAAGAAGAGTGTGTTTGGAAGAAATTTTTAGTTTTTTCACCCTATAAAATTTTGCACCTAAAATATCGACCTATTCAGAAATCAAAATCAATAGTTGTGATTTGCTCTTTCTCTATCAAAATATCGCCCTGAGATTTCTAATTTCGAAAGACTTCAATTGTGGCACTGTGTAGTGGAGGGGGCAAGTGCGGCGACATATCCGCACTGCCCACCACAAGGGCCAGGGGGCATCTTGAACTCTACGCTGATCCAAAGGCATGCAAAGAGTTGCATCCAAATTAGTTTTTTTCGAGAGTCCTGCTTAAATCTCGAACAAAGTACGAAACTCTACAGTAGTGAGAGGGAAGACACGTTGGCTATCCATTAGAGGGAAGACAAGTTGGCTATCCATCAGAGGGAAGTCGGAGATTTCTGCATGATTGATTAATCAAGAGTGAAACAACCATGCTTAAAAAAGAAAGAGTGAAACAACCTAAGACCGCCTTGTTCTCTTTTTTTTGTGCACTCGATGTTGTTTCGAAGTACCACACTACTGAACGGAGACCACAATTTTCTATTAAATAGGTTCATCAGGGGCTTTTCCTTTACTTAGGCCTATAAGTTTTCTCTTGATTTAATTTTCTTGTACGCCAACAACGTCCTTCTCCCCAAGAAACCATATTTCTTAATTGATAGTAAGGGTCCATTTGATACGTGTTAAAATAGAAGTGAGAAAGTCGTTTTCGTACGAAAATAGGTTTTCTGGTGTTTGATTGGACAAAAAAGAGTTTGAAATCACTTTTCGTGAGAAAAAAATGTGGGAAAAAAGGCCGAAACTCTTTCTCACCCTCCACATGTGAAAAGCCATTTCTCACGCTCTCTCTCCATTAACGCCCTCTCTCTCCACCCGTATCTCTCCCTCCCTCTTTCTCAGTTTCAGACTTCTCTCTCTCTCTCAAATCCCTCTACTATGAGATCTTGAAACTAATGGCGATGAGAGATTCAAACTAATGACTTAAATTTGAAATTCTAACTCCTTTGAACTTTCTGTTCAAAGTCGAAATTAGAACCCTAATGACATCTCTGAACTCCCCAATTGATGTAAATCGATTCACACAATTTATTCACATAAATCTATTAGCTTGAAGCCAACTATTGACTATGAAAACCCTAATTTCAGGAAGGTCGGAAGTCGAAGCTTCATTATCACCAACTTTAACAACCGATTAATATCTCTTTTGATCTCTTTCAACCGATTTAAACTTCTTGCTCTCTTTTGATCTCTCTCAATCTCATAAACTCTATCTCTCTCTACCATCTCTATTTTCTTTCTCAATCTCAGAAACACTAGTAACCACCACCATCAACATCCATTTACCAATAGATAGAGATTGAAGACAAAGATCAGTTTTTCTCTCGTCTTCTCTCTCTCTCTGATTCCTCACATGAAACAACAACCTTTTCTATGAGTTTGGTTCATGAAGCAAAGATGAGATTGAAATGAGTAGTAATGAGTTTGATCCATGTAGCTATCCTGCAGTACCCATCGAATTGCATAGGGAAGAGAGAATGATTTTGCTTGATGTGGTTGAGTTGCTATTGCAAACCTATTTTTGGATGAATTTGTTTGAGCAAAATCCATGAATTTGAAACCCTAATTGCAGCAGACTATGGAACTCTGAATCGATTTTGGGAGGGGAAGTGAGGTGGCTATTTCTCAATTTGCTAACCGACTGGGCCTATGAGTGGAGAAGGTGAGATGAAGAGAAAGAATTATGAAGGCACCACATGAAAGCCCAACTTATGGTAACATTTTCTAAAGGCACATACTATTTTCTTACTACCCAATCAAACGGACCCTTATAGTTCTCTTTCCCATCAGAAAAAAAAATGGTTTTCTTTCCTATCAGAAAAAAATGGTTTTCACACGTATCAAACGGATCCTAAGTTCAAAGATGTCTATCTATTCAGTATTTATCCAAAAATATTAATCCATTTATTGACCCCTACAGCGCCCATTCTTTTTTTGGCCAAAAGACATCCAGTCCAATGTTGATCTTGTTAGACTCAGTCATCAGAACACACATCTCAATATGATGATTATTCATTTATACTATATGACCAAAAGATTTTGTCAAAATATCGTGTTTGATTGATGATGTGACATGCCATTTTCCTCTTCTAGATCGACATGCCACGACATCAGTCGTGGTTATATTCAAGCAACATTTTCGAGCCATGTGGATTTCTCCTTTAATAATTATATAGATTTACTTTTTTTTTTTTGTTGGCTATATAGATTTACTTGGACCACAAGTCATTTCTATTTTTTTCGCCGCCTTAGAATTTACTTTACTTTTTTTAATCAAGTCCTATGCCTTTACCTATATATAGATGGATGCATCATGCATGTAAGCGTATGAAAGTGTTCAAACGTCCAAAATTTCTCAGCTGGGTTAAGAAACTAAATTTCTAGCAAATTGTTAGTTTATGCATGTGCTCCTCCTATCTTACGTATACACGATGAAACTTGGGGTTCAGATAGAGGAATTACTTTTTGGTTTCTCTTACGTCGCTGCTATGATACTTGTTCAACTACCTTATAAAGAGATAAACGGAAACCGAATTCCGACAGTACTGTTCGGCGATCAACCTTCTTCTATATTTCATGCTTTTGTGTTGGCTCTTAATTTCACCTTCACAGCAGCTGTTTTAACCATTACTCTCCGTCAAGATTTTCCCATGTTGGCAAGGCATTTTCGACAAAGTGCTATTGCTTTTACAGTTGCTGCAGTTTGTATATTGATTTGGGTCTTAATACCTTTTCAAAAATAAGGAACCAAAGATGGAATCAACTTAAGATAATAGGGAATGAGTTTGTTCTATATGATTCTTTGAACAAGAAAAACTATATATCTCTTCAACATACAAGTATACAGTCTAGGGAACTTCCTCCACCGTCTATGCCAACGCCAGTGTGTATGTTACGGACACCAATTCTCCGCTCCTCCAGCAGAAGTTTTAAATATATACACGTAAGAGTTCGATCAATAAACTATTAGATTATGTATAAGTTTGAGTATCCTGGTAATTTTTTACATTTGTAAATATACTTATTTATCAGATTACTTTTTATTATTCTCCTGATAGGTCGGTTGATGTACAGTTTAAACTAGTACGCTAATTATGTAAAACAAACTAGGTATAACAGTGCCCAACGGCCACAACTAGCTTTCTAAGCACGATACAAAATAAAACTGAAAAGGATCTTTTACCCTTCACTTATTCTTGACTTGTAACCTGCAACACTGACCTAACTTGAGCGTCAAAGTGTCTTTTTAGATATCCCCTTCCATCTCCTCACCGGCGAGCGACGGCTAGGAGGAAAAAAACTTTGAAGGTACAAGGACGATTTTCAAGGGGATTTCTGGGAAGCCACTTTTACGACATTATAAAACACAAAAACTAGAAGAAAACTGCATATACTAAAAGAAAATTTGAAACAACCTAATAACAAGGGCACTTTTCTTTTACTTCATATTAGAGCATAAGGATCGAGATCCGAAGATATCAAAGTCAAAGGTCCATGATATAGAAGAGATCCGAAGATATCAAAATCAACGGTCCAAGATGTAGACAATATTATTTGTATTTATCCTAGATAGATTCCTAGGGTAATAAGACACATAAGTCACTCTATAAATAGCAGTAACCTCTATGTATTTTATCATTGAGTTGCATTGAGTCTGAGTCTGTAACCAATCAATCCCACGATTGTGGAGATAATATAAAGCAGCCATTAATGGTTTTTTCCGTGGACGAAGGTCGTGATCATCTGACCGAACCACGTAAACTATTGTGTCATTTATTTTAGTTTATATCTTTTATTCTAACATGAAATCTTCACATGGTATCAAGTGCAGGTTAATCAATTTGATCAAACTTCTGCATTTTATCGATCTTTTTTAGATCGATTAGATTATCTTAAACAGGTTCACCAATCCTGTTTTATCAAAACAAAATCATCAACTCTCTCGTCATTTCATATGTATTTATCCACGGCTTAATCTCTTAGCCGAAGGTTGCACTATGCTCAAATCAAGAGAATCAGGTTACAAGTCTCTCTCGTTTTTATCAAGGATTAAGAGGGATTTCCTAAAACCTTTCCTGTCTCACTCGACTTCCATCAATCCCAGAAGAGGGTTATACTATAGTCGGTTAAACCCAACACTTTGAAGTTAAAACCCTAATAATAATTTCATCAATCATCTCCTTCAAGCTTCCGTATTATCCAAGGTACTTTCCTTGTGATTCAATTTTTTTTCTCTCAGCTTTTGTGTCAATCTAATATCCACTTGCGAACCATCATCATCATAAACTCTTTCTGAGATTTTCATCGATCAAAAACCAAGTTTCTGGATAGTTCAATCCCAAGGATCTCCATATGATTCTGCAGTTTCTTATATATGGTTTGTTACTTTTATTAAAGTATTAAGATCTATAGAAAAGTTCTAATCGACAACCTCTTGGTTGGGACGTTTTTTTATCTCTTTCTCTCTCTAGTTCTGAAACCTTATTTATGAATCCCAGAACAATCGATGAAGTGCTCTCCAATTCAAAATTTGAGCTTGAATTCTAGGTTAATCTGTTGCCACGGCATGACCACATGTAGGAGTTCAATGTTTTAAAAATAGAGTTTCAGAATTCAAATGCCTATACAGGTAACCCTACTTCTATGTATATGAAGTGTTTGTGAAAATGTTTCAATGAAACTTCTTTTGTTTCTTTCATGTCTTTTAGCTGTGTTGGTAACTGTAACGAAACAAGTCAATTATACGACTTTGTTGTTCGATCATGCAAGCTAAACGGTCGTTGAATCTTCTCTATGCCTGGAACAATTTAATACAAATCTCGTAAAGTCTCTGACTCCCACTCTGCTCTCTCTGTAAACTGTCTTTGTTCTTGTAACAAATGGTGTCAATGGGTTTTGATTCAGTGCTTACTATTCGTTAGCAGTACTTGGTATCCTTCTTATAATCCATAAAGAATGGCAAGATACCCATATGGAGGTTAGCTAAAGTGACGTTTGTATTTATCCTAGATAGATTCCTAGGATAATAAGACACCCAAGTCACTCTATAAATATAAGTGACCTCTATATATTTTATCATTGAGTTGCATTGAGTGTGAGTCTGTAACCAATCAATCCCACGATTGTGGAGATAGTATAAAGCAGCCATTAATGGCTTTCTCCGTGGACGTAGGTCGTGATCATCCGTCCGAACCACGTAAACCATTGTGTCATTTATTTTAGTTTATATCTTTTATTCTAACATGAAATCTACACACTTCAGAATCAGAATTTAGAAAATTTTGAAAACGGTCAAGTGAAGTAATCCTACAATTAGATTTTGTCATGTTTAGAGGTCTAGATAATCGTAAGCAAGGTTAAACAATGGCCACAAAAACATCACTACAGCTAAAGCTAAACAAACCTTGAACATGTATTATGAGTTTATGTGACATTTCTTAATCCAATGCATAAGTTTGCAATTCAATGATAAGAAACAAGACCTATTAAGGTGGCGAGAGGATACGGAGAACAATACTAACAGATTCTTAGTAGTCAATCAAGTTTAGAAGGGAGAAGAGAACCCAAGAAACGAAAAGAGCTCCAAGAACTCTTAAGCAATTGTTGCATCTCCACCACCCAGGAATTCTGCAAAAGAACTCATAAGAAACAAAGTAGGTTAGGTTACTTGTGGATACATTGAGACAACTAAACACTGTTAATGGATATTTAGTATAGATACATAATAAGCACAACAACTTCAATGAACAATTCAACGATGAGTAGCTTCAAGTAGGCTCACGTAGTAGCTAGGGCTTCAACAGTGGCATATGCTCATATTCATAATTTTCGAGGTGGTGGTGTGTGGTGCGGCATGGTATAGGTGAAAGTACGAGAATTGACCCAATGACCTAGAGAAGTATCTTACCATCTCAGCAAACTAAGTTCAAGTAATACAGTCTGTTCAATGAGAGTGGTGGAGTTGGAGGTGTAGTGGTCATGCGATACTGACGTGGTTGTGGAGGTAATGTGGTCATTGGCTGCAACTGTGATGGTGTGCGGTGGTGGTGGTGTTAGTGGAGATGGGGTGTGGTACTGGTGGCAGTGGAGATGATGGTTCAATGTTATTCGAGGTACGGTGTCGGTGTTACGATAGTGGTAATGGTAGTTTGGTGGTGGCGAAGGTATGGTGGTGGGGCAAAGATACTAAGATCTATTATGTGGCTCGATTTTTTTTCCCAAGATCTCGCCTTAGGAGAAAGTGGCATGTCCCGAGTAGAAAATAGGCATGTCATATCATCACTCCGACCTGACCTCTGAGCAGAAAAATTGGGCCACATAGCACAGTTGAAGAAAAACACATATTTGCCATAAACAAATCAACCCCTAACAGCCATACTACTTAAATAGGGTAAAACATCAAGTGAAAGTTAAATCTGATATCATCTGACTTAACTAGATTCTTAAAATATTTCTAGGTTTTTTTTTTTTTTTTTTTTTTTTTTTTGTCAAGGAATTGAAATATTTCTAGGTTAGTTCTAACAAAATGTTATATCATTCAACAAAAAAAAATTGTTATACAGTATTGTAATAAAAGTTCAGTTTATATTGTTCAATATTGTAAATAAAATGTTTCCTTGCCAAGTTATGTATCTTTTGGGGCGTTTGGTCAATATTGTGGTGTGGTTTAGTTGCACATTCACGATGGCAATTGATACATCAAAGATGTGAGGAGCACGATGACCGTCGAATTAAACCTTGAAACAAAGGGACTTGCTGAACGAAAGAAATGGCCTAAAATCCGTTCTAACTATATTATATATATACCTTTACGAACCCAAATTCAATAAACCATGGATTCTACCTCCTATAAGAATCGAATCTGAAATCTCAAGGATTTTGGAGTTTATGTCAACACTTTCAACCACTTGGACAACCAAGTGTCGGACATTTCAAATTCACAATTAGACTTAGCATGATGGCATCCATAAGTGGAAAATGTTACTACGCCCGACCAAATCCCAAACGAAGTACTTGGTTGTCCCAGATTTAGTGAGAGAAAGTACTCTTATTAAATCTGGCCCGATCGCGCACTTTGTGAGGGATTTGGTCGCGTCGGGTAGAGTATCTCCAATATAAAATTTAGGTTTTGCAATTGCAATGTACTTGCACCATATATCCTTATAATATTTATAGGTTAGGAGGGGAACATATTTCAAATAACAATTTACTGACCAGAATCTACACAAGTACTTCCTTAGAAATGTCTACACTCTACAAAAGATGCAGTTTCCATAAATGTTGTTCATAAAGTGCAACTTTGCAATTGCAAAACCTAAGTTAATGAATGCTAAGTCCAACTATTGCATGTGAATTTGAAACAAAACCACACCAAAATATTGAGCAAAAGACCCAACAATAGAATTGCAGTTTACTATTGTTAAGTACTTAAGTGAAAGCAATATTGTCTTAAGATAATCTTAGGTAAGCTAATCCCAGTTCAACTAAAAAAAAGGGTAAGCTAATCCAATTATAAGTTGTTTTTTAAATCAAAATTTTCAAAACAGAAAATTGGATCGAAGACTCAATTTAAGTTCTTTAAAGTCCAAAAGCAAGTTATATTTTGTTTGACTAAAAATACAACATTGTATTTTGTTTGCTTAACAATCCAACCATTTGTATTTTGTTTGGTTAAAAACTAAATATCTTTTTCAATCCCTTTGTAATTTTTTGCAACTATTTTGCAAGCAGTTGCAACCTTTTTGCAAACTAGTTTCAATCATTTCACAAACAGATGCAATCATCTTGTAACCAGTTGCAAACATCTTGCAATTAATTGTAAACCTCTCTCAATCAAATGTAAATTACGAAATACTTAGTGAGCTGAACAATAGAGAAAATTGAGTGATCATTTTTCACCAAAACAAATAATTTATATGGGATTTTAACAAATTTTCATATTTAAAAATGATGACTTGGACAATCTATATATATAATAAAAGAAGAGGGGTATCTTTTTTAGAATATACCCTCATATTCAATGACTAAGATTACACCTCTTAAACTTATCTCTGATCCAACTTCTCTATAAACCCTCTTCAATGGCTAATATTGCACATCCTAAACTTATCCCAATGCTTGAACTTATACCCCACAAACTTTCTTCAATGACTAAGATTACACATTCCAAACTTATTTCCAAAGGTGGGAAATTTGGTCAAAAACTCCCAAAAAAATTGGATGACTTTGGTTAAAAATGATCAGTCAATTTTTTTAGTCTTTAACTCCCTGAGTACTTTTTAATTTGTAACACCTTGCGACTGCTTTGGAGCGGCATTGCGACAACTTTACAACTATCTTGCAATAGCTTTGGAGCGCCTTACAACAGCTTTGCAACACCTTTATAAAAAATGCTAGAGTTTTAACCAAACAAAATACAAATATTTGTTTTTTTAACAAAAATACAAAATTTAAATTTTAAAAAATAAAATTTTATCTAAATTTTTAACTCAAAAAAATAGAAGTAGTTCAGTTATGTACTCACTCACCCTCTCCACCTTTCTCGCCAATTAATCACTTTTTAGTATTATGTTTGTATATGATGATTATACGTGACAGAGGAAAAAGATAAAATTTTAAAATTAAATGATAAAAGCACTTTGTCCTTTTTTAGTTGAATAGAAAAAGTAATGGTGCACGAAATCTTTGTTTGAAAAAAATACAGATGACAATCTGTATTTTAGATAGCCACTTGAGTTGGATGCACATTGAAGTTTTAGTTTCTTCTAGCTAGGAACAAGAACCAGCATAGAAAATGAAAACACAAAGATAACAATCGAATATTTTTCGGGTATTGGGGAAAAGAAAAATTTATGGGATACAAAATTTTGGATGGAAACAATTTCTTTTTATAATTTTGTGTTTCCTCCGAACACCACCTCACCCCGTTATTTCATTTTCTTCTTCCCCATTTTCCCTTCCCGCCACTACCAGCAACTCTGGCGACACCTCCACCATTAACTTCGAACATCGTCACCATTCCACCCTCTCTCTCTCTTCTATATTTCGGCAAAGTGGAGATCGCCGCAACCCTCCTCTCGAAAACCAGATGAGGCTTCACAGACAAAAGTTTCCGGCGAAGGGGGCCTCCCGTATGCATGAACTTAGAGAGAGAAAGAGATGAAGATGAGAATAGATAGAAATCGCCGGCCGACGACCCTCTTTTGACGACTTGAGAGAAGGGTATGTTTGGAGGAAATTTTCTGACTTCCCACTTATAAAATTTTGTATCCCGCAAATTTTTCTTGTTTCCTAAAATGTTGGCCTTTTCATTTTAAACTAACAAAGTTTTTTCCTTCAATTATAATGTCGAAAGAAATTCCATGTCCTTATGGTTAAATAGCAATGAACTACAAACCTTTTTACATCAAAATAACAAATTCAACATGTTTAGTTGGAGATTTACCCTTAATTTCTACGTGACTGGAATCTGTTAATGCATTATGCAGCTTGCTACTACAACATGCCTTAAATTTTGTATAGAAAATTATAACATTTCTCATAAACACATGTATTTACCAAAAAATACCAATTGTTATTGGGAGAGTAGTAGACTTCCAAGGGGACCGGCCAACACACAAATCTAACACCCCATGGTCTAACTAAATAAAACAGCTTTTTCACAAAAAACAAATAAATAAAAGAACTAAAACTCCATAAATATTAAAATAAATCTAGAGGACATTCACTAGTGGATGTAGGCATAATTAAAGATATTAATGGTAGAATTCAAGCATTTAACATGGGTTTACAAACCTTTTAGGAAAATGTTTGATCAACCCATTCCTCCACCTCGTGTCCTATGTGAATAATAAGACTCTCGATATTATTGTCTTCTAACACTTTTGAAAGTTGTCAAAATGAAATGGTGTTACTTGTCCTATCCAAGACGGTAAGATCAATTGTATTCACGAGTGTATTCTTATCAGAGTTCTAACCTGTTAATAATTTTTTGTTTAAGTGCATCATTAACTCAATCGTATCCCTTTGAATTTCAACACTTCTATTTGTACTAATAAGGTAAATGATTGTACATGAAGGAGGTTTTCCAAACTAAGTATGCATTAATTCAAGAGAACACTACGCAAGTGTTAACTGCATATAATATAGGGATATCACTTTAGCCCTAGCTACCCCCTAATTTAATTCTAACCATACTTTGGTGTTCTAATAGTGTTATATGACCTACAGATATTAAAGAATGCATGCAAATTAATTATATGAGCATTAAATTTTTGTGTACTATCACTAAAGGGATCTATATATATATACCTTCTGTCTTCTTCCTCTTCCTCTTCCTCTTCTTCTTCTTCATCTTCTTCTTCCTCTTCCTCTTGGTCCGCATTGGAATTGGACCATACAAAAATGGCTGTAATAACTAGGAGGAAACAAACAAATGGAACAAATATCTTATGTTCTCTCAAGAGAGAAACTACTAGAGCAAAGAATGCTAAAACCATGGAAAAACTTCCAACTAGCTGCAACAAGAATGCGATATTCGTAACGGCACGTAAGAACAAGCCAATAGCTGTAACTCCACGGCCAAAGGTCACTGCACGAAAAGCAGTTGGAGCAAAAGAAGGAAGAATTCCTACTGCTTGAAACACCAAGAAACCCGTTTCGGTACGAAATGAGAGTCTTGTCGATCCTATTCCCCATGATAGACGAGGAATAGAGAAGGGTAAAATCGAGATGAGAGGGAAGGGAATTTCCGCAGAAAATTCATAGCTGGATCGAGCACCAACGGATGAGCCCGAAGATGAAGAAGGGTTATCTTCTTTGAGAACAAGAATAACCTTAAAAGGAAATAAAGACCTATAGTTAAGTTGCTCAGATGATTCGACAGTGGGTTGTCCGTTGATAGTAGTTGAGATATCTAACTTAACCCAATTCAGTGGAGAAGTAGTGACAGAGATATTGAAAACTTCTTCTGAGTTGTTAGGACGAGCTTGCTCCATTTCTAGCTCTTAAGAAAAGATGTCTTCTACTGCTAGATTATTTGACAAAAGCTAGGGCTATAATTATTGCATGCCCTAGCTCCATCCATCTGAAGAACCTATGATGACTTTCCATGTTGGGCTTGGGCTTGGGCTTGGGCTCGGGCTCGGGCTCGGGCTCGGGCTCAATTCTGGGGCCGAGTATATACCCTCTTACCCCCATCCCAAATGGATCTATGATGACTTCCAATCTTGACTTACCTTTAGGGCTTGTGCTCGATCCTGGCCTTCAAATATGTTCTTGTTCCATTCTAGATCCTATCAGGCTATGATGACTAGTACCACTCTTGGATTTGGCTTGACCCATGAGCTTTTCAGGGCTTTGGACTCAGCTCCCGGATACATGGGCTGGCCATTCCCCTCATTTGTGACGATATCTTCTAGTCTGTTGGTAGGCGACAAAACTATTGACTTTGTCCACTCATGAGGTTGAAACCCTTGTTTTTGACATTTTCTCCTACCCATTTTCAGACAAGGACAAAGGGAAGGGGAGGAAATACCAGAACACCATCAAAAACCAAAACCACCAAAAAAGAAGAAGAGGAAGATTTCTTCCCTCTCTAGCAACAATAGACTAGTCGATTGGTAAAAAAAAAATTCAATTATTCCACATCAATCACTTATAACCGACAAGAGTAGACAAATATGTGACATACACACTGATGCGATGCATTGCGATCCGTACAATCATTTGATCGATTAATTCCCAAATTTAACAATATCCCAAGCAAAAAAAAAAGAAAATATGAGGAAGTAGTAATGATCCAAACACATTAATTATTTTCTCATGAGATCAACAAGAAGGCCAAATAAGAGCAGAAAAGACTTAAAGCATAAGAGATAAGAGGAAAATGTAAAGAGTAATGCTTAATTATCGATCCAATAAACTTTTGAAAGCTTATGTATATCATGATTCAAAGAAATTAATTAATGAAATAAAAGGACTTACTTGAAATAAATTTAGAACTTATAATGGGGTTCATGAATTCATCAAAACTTCATCAGCAATTTGGAGATCAATCTCCTAGACGATCTTCAAGTTTAAATAGAATTACATTATAATACAGGAGTTGATGGTAGAAATTCTATCAATTAGACTTTCTAACATGATGTATTGTTTGCAACAATGTTATAATAATAATTTTATGTTTATTTAATGATTTAATCCAGCTCTTACACTAGTAATTAAGAAAGTTAATGATATTTGGTCCTTTGACTTTCTAACATTTTTTTTTGTTGAAAGCATTGACTTTTTTTTTTGATGAAATGAAAGCATTGACTTTCTAACATGATGCATTGCTTTATTCTCTTTGTAAATGTACATGATTCTTAACATGCAATCATATATGATATGAAGGTTGTTGTATGTGATCAAGGTAGATACCATATGAAGAAGCAATGTTTATCTGTTTGGATCTTTATTTTTTTTAGATCTTTATTTTTTTGATTAAACCATAATTCCATTCATAACAAGGATATCAAATCCATGACATTACATGGTTGAGAGATTAACTCCTCTCTTCAAACAACATAAGAGTTACATAAGTGTAACAAATACTTTGTGGTGGCGTATGACATTAAGAAGCGGTTCTAAAGGTGTAACAAAAAGTGTTGGGGTACAAATAACTTTAGTTATAACCTTTCGACAAAGAAAAATGATTCCTGTGATTAATACATAGTTATTAGTTACGATGACAAAAGGTAATTTTAACCCAATATAACCCTTGAAGGCTCTCAACGAAAAACCCCTTGAAGGCCATTTTGATTCGGCCCGTACATTTTTATTTAATAAAAATAAAATGATGACTAACAAAAAAAGATGTAATAATAGCGAGTATGAAAATTATGGAGTAAAAATGACTAAGATAACACTCCGTGGTAAATAAAGTTGTGACGAAGATCTAATTTTAAATGTTTTTTTAGTTAAAAGGCCAAGCTATATTTTTTGTTAAAAACCGAAATTTTGTAATTTGTTTTGTTGAGAGAAACTAAACAAACAAAACAAACAAGAAACTATTAGTCCAAACAGTTGGCAAGATCTCCAATGGAGTGCCAGGAACGCCGGAGTTGATTTTGCCTTCCCCATTTTGCCAGCTTATCCGTCTGATTGTTGTTCAGTCTAGGAGTGTAGGAGAACATGATGCTCTCGAAACTGTTCTTAAGGCTGGCGATGTTGTCTAGGTGTTTCTCGGACTGCCATTGGATCGAAGTGTTTTTGTTGAGGAGGTGTCGGATCAAGTTTTGGTTATCACTCTCAATGTGGAGGTACTGAATTTTGAGATCTATCGTCCATTTCATTGCGCCAATAATGGCGCAACATTCTCATTCTTCAGCAGTTTGTCCTCTGGTTGTATCGGCTAATGCTGCAATGAAATCAGCCCGATCATCATACATAATACATCCAATTCCTGCTGGTTCTGACAGAGAGGTGGAGGAGGCATCAACATTTATTTTGATAAACGGGGTTACTGGTGGTTTCAATAAAACCTGACTCATTGTGGATTTCTCTGTACTCGTGGTCTTCAAGCTAGTTGTGGTTCCCATAATACGAGTAATAATCTGCATAGGTGTTTGATACTGTGAAGAAAAACATTTTTCACATCTCGATTTCCATATGAACTATAAGATCTTTGCATATAGGCTAGTAGTATCATCGTCTAATCTTTCCAAAGGAGAATCCATTCCTGTAGGCTGGTTATGTTATCTGTCATAATGTTAAAGTGAAACCAGATACAACGGGTATGACAACAGTGTAATAAAACATGAGTTATCGTTTCAATATTGTCACAGTATACACAATTGTAAGAATTACCAATATATTTACCTATTCTGTCCAGTACTGGTAGATTGTTCGTACAACACTTCCATATAAATAGTTTAATTCTCGGTGTAGTAGTTAAGTTCCATATGAATTTCCATTCTTTCATTTCATACATATAGTTTTAGTTTCTAAAATGAAAGTAAATAGAGTTGATAGTAAAGTTACCTGATTTGGGAAGACTCTTTGGGGAAGTACTTGGCTTTAAGAATTTTAGCCCAAGGAGTGCCCAGATTTTTGAGAATGCGCCAGACAAGTTTACTGAGGAAAGCTTGGTTATCAAGAACGGGAAGCCTGAATCCCAAACCTCCCAGTTTTTGGACAGGCAGATGGAAGACTATTTAATTGTATGGATGGATTTGGAGTTTCCCCACCAGAAGGACCATTGGATGGCCTCAATGCGATTACTTATGCCTTTTGGAATATCAAAACATTGTATTTGGTATCGAGGAACAGCCGCAACAATTGTAGAGATTACAATTAATCGGCCAGCTTGGGAGAGGAGATTGTTATGCCACTTGGAGAGCTTATTCTGGATATGCACGAGAAGATATGAGAAGACTTATTATTTATTGGCTCCAATGAACAGATGCGTGCCTAGGTATTTGTCAAGGGAGGAGGATTAGTGGACCTTTAGGTTTCGGATAATCATCCTTTTAAACTTAGGATGGGTGTTTTTAGAGAAGAAGATAGTAGATTTGGTATAATTGATCATCTGGCCAGAAGCCGCACTGAAAGTATTGAGAATTTGTTTAAGGTTGCTGATATTGTCAAGAGTGTTGTGACCAAAGATGATGCAATCATCCACGAATAGGAGGTGTTTGATGGTGAGTTAAAATTGGGGATTGGGAAGCCAATGAATCGATTGGGGTGTTCTGTGGATTCGAGGAGTCTGCTGAGGCCTTCCATAGCTATATTGAAGAGAAGGGAGAAAGAGGGCTTCCTTGAAGGAATCTCCTTGTAACATTGAAAGAGGGTCCTGGGCGGCCGTTAATGAGAACAACCATAGAAGAAGTGGTGATGCATGCATGAATCAGCTGAGTCCAATGTCTCGAGAAGCCAAGATGAGACATGATACTCTCTAAAAAGGACCACTCAATCCTGTCGAATGCTCTCGACATATCAAGCTTGAGGTCGAAGTAAATCTTGGGGCCACGAATAGTTTTGAAAGAATGGGTAATTTCTTGGTTGATAATGATGTTGTCAGTAATCTGCCTACCTGAGACGTAAGCGGCCTGAAAAGGAGAGATAATATCAGGGAGAGTTCTTTTGAGGCGGTTAAGCAAGATTTTGGTAATGATTTCGTAGGTGGTATTCAGAAGACTGATAGGTCTATAGTTTGTTGTGGTTTGAGGGGATTTGGTTTTGGGACTGAGACAAATGTGGGTGTGATTAAAGAGGGGAGGGAGGTGAGAGGTTCTGAAAAACTCTCTGACCATATCTATGACGCCAGTTTTGACAATGTCCCAGCTGGATTGGTAGAAGAAGGAACGGTAGCCATCTGGGCCAGGGGCGGCCTCTAGCTTAAGAAAGAAGACAACATTTTTTATTTCATCATCTAGAGGAGTAACCGAAATATTGAAATTATGGGCATCATTAATTTGAGGAGGAAACAGATGGAGCAACTCTTCCGAGGTATGGGTGCTTGTAGAGGAAGATATACCTAAGATTGGAAGAGAAGATATTAGCAATTTCCTTAGCCTCGTTAGACCAGGATCCATCATCTCTCTTGATGGAGGAGATTTGATTTTTTCTATTTCTATTGATGGCTTTGGAATGAAAGAATATAGTATTTTTGTCTCCCAGCTCGATGTTAGCGATGCGCGTTTTTTCTTTCCATAGGCTTTCATGCTGGTTGTAAACTGTTGGGAATTATACGTATCCAATACATCAATACATAACCTAATCATGTTACTAGTGTTGGTAGTTGAATCTCAATCATCTTATGATTAACACTAGGTTGTCCAGGATCTATGAATATCATCAAAAAAGAC
The DNA here is from genome assembly GCF_041429995.1 of Eschscholzia californica. Classification (NCBI taxonomy): domain Eukaryota; kingdom Viridiplantae; phylum Streptophyta; class Magnoliopsida; order Ranunculales; family Papaveraceae; genus Eschscholzia; species Eschscholzia californica. Next base: position 32,996,853 of record NW_028238198.1, read on the forward strand.
AAGGACGAACCTGCGAAGATATGGCCGAAACACATCATTCATAACCGACTGAAATGTTGATGGGCATTGGTGAGTCCAAAAGGCATGATCAGAAACTCAAAGTGGCCATCATGTGTGCGACAGGTTGTTTTAGGTATATCTTCTTCATGCATACGAATCTGATGATATCCCGAGCGTATATCAAGCTCTGTAAAAATGGTGGCACCATGAAGTTCATCCAGTAACTCGTCAATAACAAGAATTGGGAACCTATCCTTGAATGTGGCAACATTTAATGCACGAAAATCAACGTACATACGCCAACTCCCGTCTTTTTTCTTCACTAGTAACATGGGAGATGAATACGGACTTACGCTAGGACGTATAATACCGTTGTGCAGCATCTCTTGAACAATTTTCTCACTCTCAGATTTCTGAAACTGAGGGTAGCGATAAGGTCGCACATTAATAGGAGAAGTACCATGAATTAGGGGTATTTTGTGATCATGTAAGCGACGAGGAGGAAGACCAATCGCCGTCTCAAATATATCTTTATATGCTGCCAACAACTCATGAATTTGTGGATCACTACTTGCCCGAGTTGTCGTTGCCGTAATGAATGGTGCGAGTTGGGCCAAAATCCCAAATTTTTCACAAGCCAATAACCTTTGAATCACACGTCATTCAACAAGTACAATATGAGTAGTAGTATTGCCTTGTAAGGTATAAGTTTGCTGATCAATGATAAATGTCATGGTGAGCTCCTTAAAATCCCATAAGATAGGGCCAAGTGACCATAGCCAGGTAGTACCAAACACAATATCAGTCCCTGCAATAGCTAATAAATAAAAGTCTGCCTTGAATTGATAGTTCTGAAGTTTAACAGAAATATTAGCAACGCATCCCTTAGAGTAAGTTATAGACCCATCCCCCAATAAAATTCGAAATGTACTGGTTGAGTCTATCTTAAATCCTAATTGGTTAGCAAGAAACACATGCATAAAATTGTCTGTGGCACCTGAATCAATGAATACATTTACCTTGTGCATATTTGCAAATACTTGAAGACGCATTGTATGGGGTTTAAGTGAGTCTGTTAGTGCATGGATGGATATGGTAGGTTCAACGACTTCCACTTTTGCAGGTTGATTGCTCTCCATTTCATCATTGTTGTCCTCTTCTTCCTCAATAACCCATTCTTCTTCCATCATCAATAATTGAGGCTTTTTACATCGATGACCTGGGCTGAAGGGCTCATCACAACTAAAATAGAAAATTTTTGCTCTTCGTTCCTGCACCTCTGATGGAGTGAGGCGACGAAATTGTGATGGCACAAAAGCAGTTGATGGGTTGTTGACAGCCAATTGGGAGTTATAATTTGTCGTCCCTTTTGATGTAGCCACATTCTGGGACTTAACTACGGACCACGGACGGAACCAGAATTACAGACAAAGGGGGCACTTTAATACAAATTTGGTTGGTTTGTTTGACAATTTATTTACATGTTATACTTATACTTTGCTTGTAAAAAAATGATCTCTATGTATATATAATTCGAAATAAGAGTACTACCGTCGGTTAAAATTATGATTTTTTTAACCTCATTTTACTTTCATCACTTGAGACCGTCTTCTAAATAGTGATTTTTGAGTCAACAGTTGGTAGCCTAAGTGGTTCCAAGGTGTTGACATAAACTCCAGAAATCCCTGGAGGTCCCAGGTTCGAATCCCAAAGAAGGTGGAATCTTTGGTTATTTGAATTGGGGTTATTAGGGTGTAAATAATGTTGTTGGGCTTTTAGCCATGTCTTGTTGGGCTATAGGCCAAGTTCTGTTAGTGTTTGAGTGGGCGGTTATTGAGCTTATCACATCTATGATGTATCAAGTGCCAAATGTAACTACATACGTAGATCGTAGTCGACTTCCAAAAAAAAAAAAATAGTGATTTTTGAGACTAAACTTTTGTTAAATAAGTCACAATTCGTTTTTATTGTCCAATCTATGTGAGTGGTGGTCTCTCTCTCTCTCAAACTCTATAAAAATAAAAAAGAATGGGACAATATGTGTGAGGTTTTCAACAAAATAAATTATATGCTTTTTAAATTCAAGTTCCAAAGAAATTCGATGGTTAGTCTTAAAAACTAAGACTACATTGTAGAAATTATATAGGCACAAGAGATTGAACCCGGGTTGCTGAAGTCATTAACACAAGGTCCTACCATAAAACCTACAAGTATTTATTGTTATATTTTATGTACTCTTTGAACTAGTATCTGTAATCCTTGTGAATCAAAGTTACAACAACAGTTAATACGGCTAGGTCGAGGGGGGCCATGGCCCCCTTCGACCAAGCTGTAGTTCACCCCTGCTACGGACCATTTGGTGGAGAGCCTGCGAGCATTCAATTTCTCCTCTTGAATACGTGCCAGCTCCAAAGCTAAAGAGAGTGTCTCTGGTTTGAAAGATCTCACTTCATGACGTAATTCATCCTGCAACCCACTTATAAAACACCCAGTGGATTGTTCATCAGTCCAGTAATGTGCACGACAAGCCAACCGAACAAATTCTGTCTCAACTGACGCAACTTGACGCAATTTTAAAAGGGCCCCATTGAAATCTTCATGTCTGCGTGAACCAAATCGTCTCATAAAAGACTCAACAAAATGAGACCATGAAGTAAAAGCATGTTTAGTTTAATACCAGTCCATCCATGGTGTAGCATCATTTTCAAGGTGGAAAGAAGCTATTCCCACTTTTTGGTCTTCCGGTATTCGATGATACCGAAAATACCTCTCTGCCCTAGACAACCAATCAAGTGGATTACCATTATTAAATATCGGAAAGTCTAATTTCAAAGGGTGAACCATCACAGCAGATGATTCAGATCGAACAAACTGAGAAGACCCAGATACGTCGTGAATTGGTTCCTTTGAACCCACCCGAAGCTGTCGTATCTCCTCCAAAATTGTTTTCTGAAACTCATGCTGCTTTGTAACAATAGAATCAAGTGATTCTTGCAATCCCTTAAGCTTGGTGCCTGTTTCGGTTCTATAAGCTTGCAAATCAAGCTTGATTCCTCCCATCTCTTGAGCAGCCGGATCGCGTTTTCCCATTCTAAAACTGGCTCTGATACTAGAATGATAGAACTAAGATTAAATTGACAAATTTACTGGTTCGTCTCCACTCTAATACACTGCAAATTCAGAAAATACATACCTACATACAAAGACAATGAGGCTTTTATAAGCCTTTACCACTACCTGAACATGGATAAAACTACCTAGAACATGGATGGAAGTTACAATAAGTTATTGAAACGGAAATACAACTGGTTATTAGAACACGGTCTCTCTTATCTGAACAATGAAGAGTTCTGATGGTTGGAGCAGTTAATCTATCATTTTGGATCGGTTTGTTGTCGATCTTTGTACAGTAAACTTTAAATTCTACTTCTTGAATCAATTAGAGTTCATAGAACTAGGGTTTCCAGTTCAAGTGCATTACTGTTAATTGGAATTTTTTATCGATATAATTTACTTCGCTACAATATGTGAATTGATTTTTCTAGGGTTCACTTCTTGAATCGCCGACGACGCATAAGTGGGATTAGGATTTTGGATTGGGTTATGACTGATAAAATTTTTGCTACAATATGTAAATTGATTTTTGAAACTTCAGGTTGTTCTTGGCTACTTTTAATTGTTAATCTTGAGATGATTTTGATCCTTACAGAAAATCAAGTTAGATTGATAAAGATGAGTATGAGTCAGAACACCTGAGAAAATGTGAAATATAGATAGAGAGAAAGGGAGTGCAAGAGAGACTGAGAGACAGAGAGAGAGAGAGAGAGAGAGAGAGAGAGAGTTATCGGATGTAGAGAGGGTGAGAAAACCATTTTACCATCTAAAATGTGGTAATATTTTGTACCCCTTTTCCAACCTTTTTTCCTATAGGAGTTTTAATTGTATCAAACAGCTGAAAATAGACTTTTTTTTTTTACGAAAATCTATCTACTAACCTTATTTTCCTATGTATCAAACAGACCCTAAAGAAAGAACTGAAGTTTCTTTTCTTAGGGAAACAAGTTTTCTCTTGATTGGTAAGTTTTCTTGTACGCCAACAACACCCTTCTTCCCACGAAACCCTAATTTCTTAATTGGCAAGTTCACAGATATCTACCAAGTATTTATACAGATATATTTATCCATTTGCTGACTCCTAGGATCGCCCTTGACCATTGTTCATGGTCAAAAGACATCCTGTCTAATGTTTACCGTGTGAGACTCAATGATCAGCACACATCTCAATATGATTATTGAATAAACAACCGTGTATATAGCACTCAATACAGAAGTATTGTTCTAACACTATTTAATATCCATCAATGCTAATATGACCAAAAAAAAATTTTGTAACAATATTTATATTGATTTACTTAGGGAACAAGTCACTTCCATTTCGGTTTGCCGACTAAGCTTTTATTTATATATAGATGGATGGGTGTAAATGTGTGAAACTCTTCACACCTACAAAATTTCTGACCTCGCCTAAGAAACTAAATTTCTAGCAAATTATTAGTTTTGCATTTGCTCTTTCTATCCTACATATACAGAATGAAACTTGGAATTCGGTCAGAGGAATTGATATTTAGTTTATCGTTTCTCACTGCTATGGTCCTTGTTCAACTACCTTATACAGAGATAAATGGAAATCGAATTCCGACAATAATATTCAACGATCAATCTTCTTCTATATTTCATGCTTTTGTGTTGGCTATCAATTTTGCCTTTACCGCAGCTGTTTTAACCATAATTCTCCGTCAAGATTTTCCGATGTTCGCAAGACATTTTAGACGAAGTGCTATTGCTTTTACAGCTGCTGCAGTTTGTATATTGAGTTGGGTCTTAATACCTTTTGAAAAAGATAAGGAACCAAAGATGGAAACAACTAAAGATAACAGGGAATGAGTTTGTTGTGTATGAACAAGAAAAACTATCCCTTCAATATACAAGTATACACGTCTATGGAACTCCCTCCGTCAAGATTTTCCAGTGTATATGTTAGCAATACCAGTTCTCAACTCTTCAAGCACAACTTTCTAATACTATATACATGTAAGAGTTCGATCAATAAACTATTAAAGTGTGTACAAGTTTGAGTTTACTAGTAATTTTATACATTTGTAAATGTACTTAGTGATCTATTACTTTTCATTTTTCTATCGATGGATTGATGTAGGGTTCAAGCTAGTACGTTTTTTTTTTTTTGTTGAAACTTCAAGCTAGTAGGTTGGTTATGTAAATTAACCATAGTCCACCCCTGCATCAAAATTGATATCGTAATGGCACGTATGAACAAGCAAATAGTTGTAGCTCCACTAGCACCAATGGAAACTTTCAACTTCAAGAAAACTATCTTACAACCAATGGAACTTCCATCTGGTTGATCAAAAACTTCATCTCCAATTGATGTTGTTCTCCAATTAGGAGCTTACAATTTTTTTTTAAAATTCTCCGCCTTTTACTAGCAATCAAGCTCTTATTACATGATAAGTTGATTAATGATTAATCTATACATAACATTCAGAACTTACTATATACTTGGGCATGTAACATAGAGCTAATTAGTGTTTGGCTACTAATTCCGTGATCAGGAATTAGGTATTTAGTTTGTTGATAGTGGACGAGTGCCGTTCCTATGAGTTCGAGATCATACTGTGAGTTGAGCTTGAGTTCTGGAAAGTACATCATTGGATATCACCCATGATCATGAATCTAGGGCAAACTCGTGAAAATCATCTTGATTTAGGGGAAACTCATACATAGACTTTGGATTAGGTCAATTATGGTAACCATAATGAATTAGATTTGGGTCATAATCGAATTTGTAAAATGATGGCCATGTAGATGGAAGCATGAACAAAAATCAGTTTATGCATAATCATAACTTTGATATGGCAGAAAACCATGAAATGTTGATTAATTAGATGTGAGTTTTTGAATTGGGAACAGAAGAAGATGTCAAGAGTCAAGACTTTCTCAAAACACCCAAAAAGAACAAGATGAAAGCACGATTTCTAGGGTTCTAATGTGACCTTTTGTTACGATTGGACCACAGAAATAAAGTGTGCTACAAACAGGTGGCCCATTGTTTTAGTATTGTGCCTTTACAATATAGAGAAAATGACTGTATGAGTCATAATATTTTATATAATTAGTCAAAAAACACTAAACTTTTTCAAATAACTAAAATGTGTCATAATATTATATATAATGGTTAGTTTGGCTTAAAATAATATGATTAATTATTATTAGGGTTATTTCCCTAATGGCCCCCTATTTTGTGACCAGCTTCCCGCCTGACCCCCTACTTTACAAGAAATACCCATATGGCCCCCTTCCGTTATAACACCGTTACTCTCTCTCTTCACAATCTTTTCTCTCTCCTCCAGCATGTTTTCTCTCTCTGCCACCTCGTTAAAACAAGCCACATCATCGTCTTCACCGACGGGTCGCAGAGAGAGAAAACATGCTGGAGGAGAGAGAAAAGATTGTGAAGAGAGAGAGTAACGGTGTTATAACGGAAGGGGGCCATATGGGTATTTCTTGTAAAGTAGGGGGCCATTAGGGAAATAACCCATATTATTAAGGTCATTTTGAAAAAGGTTATTCCGGAAATGCCCCCATGCTCCTTCTTCACTTTTCTCTGTGTTTTTACTTTCTCTCTCTAGAACACCATAGCCATCATTTTCTTCATCTTCTTCTCCATTAAGGTAGTGTAAATGTTTTCTTCTTCAACAAATAAAATATAAAAATCTGAACCCTTTTATAAGGGTTTGAATGTTTTCTCTTTGTAATAAATAATCTTGATGAAACCCTAATTGATTCCAACTCCATAAACGAATCAGAATCAAACAAAATCGATAAACTCCTTGAAACCTACTCCAAAACCCAACTGATCGACGCTATAAACGATTCTTCTTTCTTTCGTAAAATACAAACCACAACTGATCAAGACATTTCTCACCGGAAAATATTCGTTCATGGCCTTTCCAGGGATACAACTCGTGAAACCCTAGTTTCTGTTTCTATAATGTATGGTATTCTCTCTAAAATGTATAAGTTAGAGATCTAGAGTTGATTGGTTGTATGAACATATATTTCTTATACTCTTTACATGTACTTCTTTGGATTTTGGATGAGCAACATGTTCTTAAAGTTTTGGCTTTGTTGATATTGTTTTTGCCAGGTCTTTGAAGGAACTTCAGGAATTGACAACAATTGTTGTAAACGCGTTTGCAGATCAGATTGTTGCAAACGCGTTTGCATATCAGATTGTTGCAAACGCGTTTGCATAACAGATTGTTGCAAACGCGTTTGCAGAAAAACGTAAAGGAAAAAAACGCCGTTTTTTTAAAGTTTTTTTTTGAAAAAAAAATATTGAAAGTGGATCTTGCTAGAAAGCTAATGGAAAATCATTTCTAAATATATAATTTTTATAGAAATCCGACATCTCAAACAAAAGTTATAACGATTTAAAATTTTAAAAAAATAAAAGAATTTAGTTACACAAAATGACAAAAAAGGGTATTTTAGTATTTGGACACTTTTTGACCTGAATAATAATTTTCAAATGTTTTGTGTTTTTCTACTCATTTTCAATATTATTTTGACCTTTCTAGAAATTACCTCCACAGCCGCTGTTTTAACCATTACTCTGTCAAGATGTTCCAATGTTCGCAAGACATTTTCGACGAAGTACTAATGCTTTTACAGCTGCTGCAGTTTATATATTGAGTTGGGTCTTAATACCTTTTCAAAAAGATAAGGAACCAAAGATGAAAACAACTGGGCATGAGTTTGTTCTATATGAACAAGAAAAACTATATCTTCAATATACAAGTATACAGTCTACGGAACTTCCTCCACCATCTATGCCAAGGCCAATGTATATGTTACCAACACAAATTCTCCACTCCTCGAGGCTCGAGCACAAGTTCCAAATATATACACATAAGAGTTTGAGTGTATATATTTGGAAAGTAATAGTAATAGATTATGTACGGTTTAAACTAGTAGGCTAGTTATTGATCGAACTAATAGATTATGTACGGTTTAAACTAGTAGGCTAGTTATTGATCGAACTATTAGATTATGTATAAGTTTGAGTGTACTTGTGATTTTTTACATTATGTATTAGATTATGTACGGTTTAAACTAGTAGGCTAGTTATGTAAAATTAACTAGGTACGACCGTGCCCATAGGCCACGGCTAGCTTTCTAAGCACGATACAAAAGAAAGCTGAAACAATTAAGCTGAAAAGGGACCTTTTACCCCTCACTTATTATTGACTTATAACCTGCAAGAGTGAACTATCTTGAACTAATTTGAAGGTACAAGGACGATTTTCAGGGGGATTTCTGGGAAGCCACTTCTCTGACATCATCAAACACAAAAACTAGGAGAAAACTGCATATACCTAAAAGAAATTTCGAAAGAACCTAATAACAAGGGCACTAAACTTTTACTTCAGAATCAGAATTTAGAAAATTATGCAAACCAGTCAAGTGAAGTAATCCCAATATGAGATTTTGTCATGTTTAGAGGTCTAGGTAAGTCGTAAGCAAGGTTAAACAATCACCACAAAGACATCACTACAGCTAAACTGCTAAAGCTAAACAAATTAACCCTGAACATGTATTATCATGAGTTTAATTAGGTGACATCTCTTAATCCAAAGCATAAGTTTGCAATTCAATAATAAGAAACAGTCACTAGAATCCAGAAAGAAACAAGACTACTAAGGTTGCGAAAGAATACGAAGAACAATACTAACAAATTCTAAGTAGTCAACCAAGTCTAGAAGCTAGGGAGAAGAGAACCTCAGAAACAAAAAGAGCTTTGAGAACTCCTTAAGCAATTGTTGCATCTCCACCACCTAGGAATTCTGCAAAAAAACTCATAAGAAACAAAGTAGGTTAGGTTATAAATTATGGATACAAACACTGTTAATGGATAGATTATATAGATACATAATAAGCACAACAATTTTCAATGAACATCAGCTAAACGATGAGTACATTCAAGTAGGTTCAGGTAGTAGCTAGGGCTTCAACAGTGGGCATACTGTATCTATTTAGTTCTGGATTGTTTCATCTCACTAAATATATGAATCTTTTAAAATCTTCTTATAAACAGAATCATACTTCATAATTTTTTATATCAATAGTCAATTGTTGGAGATTAAGAAAGAGATAACAACAATAACATTCAAGAATTTAACACAATATGGTGTGTTTGGTTGCAGGATTCCTATCAAAAGTGGGATTTGGTAGGAATCATGAATCCTTGGTCTGTTTGACTACCAAGAATCCTAAGACTCTTGAATCCTAAGGATTCCTAATTCCAAAATTTGTATTCGACCAAAATTCCACCCAACCCCCTAGGATTTGATAGGATTTTGGATTAATAAACCTAAATTTCAAACTTAAAATCAACAAAAATTTATTTCTTTCTACAAAATAATTATTTTAAAAATCATTATTTTTTGAAAATTCATTATTTTTTTGAAAATTCATTATTTTTTTAAAAAATCATTATTTATTTTAATTTTTTTTTTCAAAAATCAATATTTTTTTTCAAAAATCATTATTTTTTTCAGAAAATCATTATTTTTTTTAAAAGTCATTTTTTTTTCAAAAATCACTATTTTTTTTTTCAAAAATCTTTTTTTTTTTAAAAATCATTATTTTTTTTTTGAAAAATAATTATTTTGTAGAAGGAATAACTATTTTTTTGAAAAAAATAATGTTTTTTGAAAAATAATGATTTTTGAAAAAAATAATTGATTTTTGAAAAAATAATGATTTTAAATATATATAACTATTTTTACCGGAAAAAAATAGGTTTCATGAAATTTCAGTTACCTAGAGACAATATTTGGATGAGATTTTGTTTTTGAGATATTATTCATGAATTTGAAGGATATTATTTTAATTAGAATCTTATTTTATAAGAATCCAAATATAATAGACAAACAAACCAAAGGATTTTAAATGAGGGAATCAAGAATCCAAGAATTCTTATTGGTTACCAAACAAACCAAAAAAAACCATTTGGATTCATGAATCCTGCAACCAAACGCAGCATCAAGTTAATTATCCTTCAATCACAAATCCTCATTCAACATAAACACTAATAATGTTATTTTTGTCATTAACAAAGAAGAACACATTCAAAATTAGATAATAACTTTAAACACATACCCATAGATCCCTTGAATTTGTTCATCAAATTATTCTCCAAAGAATACCCTTATTCTTTTTCTCTCTCTAAGGTTTTTTCTATATACTGTATACAAAAAGAAGTTCTGCACCTCTTTTTTTAATTTAACTCTAGCAACCCTTTCTTTTTCTTTTACTCATTTCTACTTTATGACTCCATTTTACTCAAGCCCACCCTTATTTACACTTCATATTAGGCCCAGCATGTCCAAGTCTAAATTTGGTTGAAAGCCATTTTCAACATCAATGAAAAAAGGTCCACCACCCTTTGGTGCAAGTTGGACACCTCTCTTACCTCCACGAGATCGTGAGATCGAGTATCAGTGGAAGCAGTTTTTCATCAAAATTTATCTTATGTAATTTAGGCTATAGATAATGTAATTATTTGTCGGGCTTTAGGCCTCTTTGTTGTTGGGCTTTAGGCCGCTCTAATTCTTGATTTAGATTAAGCGGTTATCGTGCTTATTACATCTTCATGATGCATCAATGCCTTGTAACATCTAACGTATATCTTAGTCGAATTCTCAGAAAAAAGAAAAAAATCAATAAAAAATATATAATTTTCATGTAATATGTAACAAATATGAATTATATATGCCAAAGTACCTAAACAGTATCATGGAAATGAAATCAACTTGAGTGGTTGATCAAAGTTACCGAAGGATAAAAAATCAACTCTATTACGAGTGTATAATCATAACTATATATGTCTATTTTTGTGCTCCATTAACATCTTTAGATGGGAACGAATCAGAACCAAAAAGATTTGGTACATCTTGTAGTGATACTACAATTTGGAATGTTGAAAGAGGAATTATTAGAACTCAAATTACTAGCTCATGATAAAAGAATTTATGATAGTGCTTGGGGGTGAGATTGAATGACATGGTGACGCTATTATTTCTATAAGTATCATCAATCACAAAGGTGTTCCACGAGGCCAAAGGAAAAGAGACATTACAGGACAAGCCATTGTTAAACCAATTAAAACATATCTTAGGAACAATAATGACGCCTTTCACATAATCAATAAATTGTCTCTTACAAGTTTCTCACATGAGGGCAAGTTCGTTCTCGGACGAGTATGTATGATGGAGATCATCAACCACATACGGGCCCTACGACCAAGTCACCTAGGTTTAGGAACTAGGTACGTATTATAATTGTTTAGGAGTTTAGCTGTCTTATTTATTTAAGAGTTTTACCAAAATATTACTTCCTAATGTAGCTTCTTGTTAATAAAATTCGTACTAAATATATAGAACAACATAATATTTAGATTGTATAAATTGATTTTACATTTAGCAATTTCTCTTTTATTAAATTATATGTCCTTCCAGTCTGAAGGAGATGTCCTTCGGAAGGAGTGTCCTTCGACCAAGATGACAATGCGCTTAGTTTGTCGAATAGGATGATGATGACTTTATCCAGAAGATCAACTAATCCAGTCGAATTAGGAATCGTAATGTTTAGCTAGAAGCCAAGTATGATTGTCGGATCACTTCGATGATTCGCGACTAACATCAACCGGCTCCTACAACAGGTTACACCAAAGGGTGGTGACTTGATCGGAAAGAGTTGACTAGAGAGAAGTAGGCAAAAGGTTAGATCAGATCCAATTTGAAAGGCCAAAAAATTCGGATAGGATCCGAACAAAGATAGAAAGAACCAGACCTGAAAGGAAGCCCGGATCAAGAGAGATGGGTCGGCCATATGAAGTGGGTGGTCATGCCCAACCCATTAAAAGGGCTGCCCTGACCGGCCACATAAAAGGAATCCCAGATGGCACAGAACTCCCATCTGGGAAACCCACTCAGAAAAAGTTACTGAGTCTTATGTTTTCTGGAGTTCTTATTTGAATCCTAGTTCGAATAGTGTTTAATTTTAGGGTTCTCTATACAAGGACACTAATAAGAACAGAAAGGGTGTGGAATTTTCTCAAGAGAAAATCTATCTCTAGAACATCAAGTAAAGATCAAAATAGATTTTAGAGAAAATCTCCCAATCTATCTATCTAGTCAAAGAAGAAGAGTTCTTCATCTCAACCTCTCGATAAGGTCTAGCTGACTCTAAAGGAAGGAGATCAAGTCAACTTGCTTGGGTGTCTTAAGTAGAGGAGTGGCAACTTGGAGCTCCCGTCTTCGGGATAAAGGCATCGGATTTAGTCGAGGGAAAGCGATTCAGGTAATCTCAACCCCGTTCTAGTTCATCTTTAGTTCTTGCATGTGATCCTGATAGCTAGTGTTAGACATACTAGACGTTTGACATTCCGCTTAGAACACTAGGTGACTATGAAACCCTACATTTGTCTCATCCAAACATAAAGTATTTTACCAAGTAGCATCACCATGCCATTCAACCTCACCCTAATATCATAAATTCTTTTATCATGAGCTAGTAACTGAGTTCTAATAATTCCTCTGGCTCTTATAAGTTTTTCACCTAATGAAGGCTAAAGGCCCTCGGCGAAAATGTTGTAGGCCCCCGAATTACACATGAGACATCTCACAATTTGTGCTTAATCCGGGGGCCTACAACATTTTCGTCGGAGGCCTTTACCCGCACCCTTTCACCTATTCGTATCATTCCACTCGAGGAGCAAGTTAATAATACAAGGGTTCTTGCTACGCATCATATTTCAGTTGTCCTGCGGATTTTATATAATGACATGGTTCTGGTAGTTTCTTCCTTGAATCTTTTTTTATGGAATTTCGTTTATAAACTTCACGAAGATAATCGCGGGAAGATTGTTATCGTCGTTCTTGAAAGGGAAGCACTAGAAAAAGTGTTAAAGTTGATGAAGAAATTCAAGGTTGATTTTTCCATAGAATATTATGTTGTGTTTATGATCTTCTTCATCAAACTAAAAGATGACGGGTGATGTCGCAATTTGTTAGAAGTTTCTTTGTAGAAATTGCTTTTGCGAGATTCTTTGCAATATGAGATTGGAACTATTGATTTAGTCCAAGTGGTGTTCTTCGAATCCAATGCACCGTTCGCTTGAAGTTGGAATTAAGGATCGCATTGTTGATTGTCACTTGAGGGCAAGTTCGTTCTCGGATAGGGAGTAAGATGAAGACCATCAACCACACACGAGCCTTACGACCAAGTCACCTAGGTTTAGGAACTAGGTATTTTAATTGTTTAGGAGTTTAGGTGTCTTATTTATTTAGGAATTTTCAAATTTGAGTATTTTATGTGTTTCTAATTAGGATTAATTGCAATCAAGGAAACTAGAGTGTTATTATACTATTCCTAATGTAGCTTCACTAAATATATAGAACAACATAAAATTAAGATTGTATAACTTCATTTTATATTTAGCATTTTGGCTTCTGTATCATCCAAACATAAAGTATTTTCTCTCATACAGTACATCATAAACACAAAAAGATTTACTAAAATGATCTATGGTTCTTGCTACACTAGAAGACTCCCAACCCCCCCCCCCCCCCCCCCCCCCCCCACCCCCCCCCACCCCACCCCATCCTCACATACACCAATCTAACTTTCCATGGTGTAACACTAAATAAAAGAACTACCATAAACATGAAACACAAAACTAAAGGACAACCATTAGTAGATGTAGGCATAATTGAAGGCATTAATTGCAAAACTCAAACATTAAACATGAGATCACAAACCTTGTAAGAAAATATTTGGAGTATGTGTACACCCTGTACACCAAGGGTATCATTGTGTTCAGATACATTCCAAAGGGTCTCAAAAGACAACTTTGTCTCTTGTGTTATATCAGGCGGTAAGATGACAAGTACATACAAGTGTACTCCTATCAAAGTCGAACCCTTTAATGCTTCTTCTTTTAATTTGTCGTGTACCATAGGAAAATGGAATTGCGCATGTAACGCCCCAAACTTTAGCATTTGTAGATATTATCGTGCTCGACGATGTTTCTTTTTAGATTGCATTGTATTTGTGAATGCGAGTGTATGGTTTGCATGACAGATCTTTCATGTACGACCAGTCCGATTTACACAAGAGACTCTGCCGAATATTAATCTCGTATGTAATTGTCAGGCGTGCTCGTATCTATTTACGGGACACAAAGCGTCACATTACATGAAAGAAGTTCCCCAAACTAAATATGCATTATCTCAAGAGAACACTTGTGTAGTGTTTTCTGCATATAATATAGGGCTATTTTCACTTCAGCCCTACTCATTTAAATATAAATGTAACTTTTGTTATTTCCTCTTTTAATTGTTTTTAACTCTAACCATATATAGGCGTTCTAATAGAATAATATATAGTACCTAGTAACCTAGAGATACTAATGAATGCATGCAAATTTATTATATGATCATTAAATATTTGTCTACTAGTACTGAAGGGATATATATGTATATATACCTTCTTCATCTTCCTCTTCCTCTTCAGCATTAAAATTGAGCCATACAAAAATGGCTGTGATAAGGAGGAGGAAACAGACATATGGTATAAAAATCATATGCTCTCCCAAGAGAGAACCGACGGCAGCAAAGAATGCTAAGACCATGGAAGAACTTCCAACTAGCTGCATCAAGATTGCAATCTGTATGACACTTAGGAACAAGCCAATAGCTGTAGCTCCACTTCCAAAGGTCAGTGCACGAAAAACAGTTGGAACAAAAGTAGGAAGAATTCCTACTGCTCGAAACACCAAGGAACCCGTTTCACGAAATGACAATGATGCTGATCCCGATTCCCATGATTGATGAGGAACAGATACGGGCAACATGGAAATGAGAGGGAAGGGAATTTCAACAGAAAATTCATAGCTGGATGGAGCACCAACAGATGATGAGCTCGAAGAAGAAGAAGGGTTATCTTTTTTGAGAACAAGATTAACCTTAAAAGGAAATAAAGACCTATAGTTTAGTTGATTAGATGATATAACAGTGAGTTGTTCGTTGATGGTACTTGAGACTTCCCACTTAACCAAATTGGCTGGAGAAGTAGCAGCAACGGAGATACTGAGTAATTCTGATGAGTTGTTAGGAAGACCTCGCTCCATTTCTCTCACTAAAATTATCTGCTTCTGCGCTAAATTATCTCACAAAAACTAGGGCGAAATTATCGCATGCCCTAACACCTCCATCCCATTTATTACGTCCACCTGAAGAACTGGAACCGAATTCAAATAAAAAAAGAACTGGAACAGCAGCTTATTTTGTTGGTCTTGGGCTCGGGCATCTGACTTCAACAAAAAATACCTTATGTATGAGTGTATATATCAAACATGGTGAGTGCCTTTAAAAAATTTCTTATGATCTTTCTCCCGCCATAGAACATATTCCTATCTTGTCAATCTTGACTGACCTTTAGGGCTTGTTGACTACCAATCTTGGATTGGGCCTTGAGACATAATGTTTTCAGGTCTTGGGCTCAGCCCTGGGCTAGCTACATGGGCTGCCTGCCTGTTCCCACATTTGTGATGATATCTTTTAGTCTATAGGCAGGAAACAAAACTATTGATTTCGTCGACTGATCAGGTGTTTGCTCTCAAGCAAAAGCCAAAAAACAAAAAGGAATGGAGAAAGAAGATGAAGAGATTGGTTTTGCTCTCAAGCAAAAAACAATAAACCACATGAAACAAAGTCAGCCAAATCAAAAAATAAAATAAATTATTCGGATCAGACGTGAAACAGTTACTGGGATTTCTAATAACCATAACCTCAATTGAATTCCGCGCGTTTTGGCAACATGGGTAAACAAATATCTGACATACAGTCTACTGTGCTATGTTCCCATCCTTAGTTACGATCATTCGGTCGATTAAATCCAAAATTTAACAATATCCCACACAGAAAACAAAATACCGATCCGCAGTAATGATCTGGCCACATTAATCATTTTCTCATAAGATGAACGGCAAGAAGCCCAAGTAAGTATAGCACAGACGTAAATCATAAGAGATTAAGAGGAAATTTAACAGAGTTATGCTTAATTATCGATCCAATAAACTTGAAAAAAGTTGTGCAATTTATACTACCGGATTGGATGAAACATTTTCAAGGCTTATTATGTATAACACAATTCAAAGAAATTAACTAGTGAAATAAAAAAGGGGACTTACTCGAAATGAATTTAAACTTATATTGGCCGGGATTCTGAAATTCATCCAAACTTCATCTGCAGTTTGAGACCAGTCTTGTAACCATCTTCAATTTTAAACGGATTTGGGAGTCACATACAAGAGTTGAAGGGAAGAAATTATATTTTTGACTTTCTATTAGATCTATGATCTTCAACAATGTTATAATATTAATTTATGTTTATTTAATTATTTAATCCAGCTCTT
This sequence comes from Eschscholzia californica, assembly GCF_041429995.1. Lineage (NCBI taxonomy): Eukaryota > Viridiplantae > Streptophyta > Magnoliopsida > Ranunculales > Papaveraceae > Eschscholzia > Eschscholzia californica. The sequence goes on from NW_028238198.1 coordinate 33,013,414, forward strand.
ACGATGGTCCAATGTTTTCTTCTTTTCGGAAATGTACCATGATGCTCACAACATGCAATAATTTGACATGAAAGTTGTTGCAAGTGGTAGTTAAGGTAGATACTATGTCAATGTTTTTTTGTTCCGATTTTGATTTGTATAAAATAAGCAGAACTTCATGCAATATCACCTTAAGCCACGGTGACAATACGCGACAATAGCCAAGTTACAAATAGCTTTACCATTTAGTCAAGGAAAACGATTCATGTGGTTAGATCGTGGCAATAAACCATGACAAGGTAATTGTTAAACTAATATAGCTCTTGAAGGCCATTTAATTACAACATAGGCTACGACATAAAGTTCTTGTCTAATGTTGTATAATGTCCTACCGTCGATCTCTAAACATCGTAAAGAAAGGTTTTTGAACAATCTCTCCTTCTAATTTTTATTTAATTATTATAAAATGATGATTAACCTAACAAAAGACGTGATACTAGCAAGCACAAACTCATGCCGTAAAAAATATTAAGGTGACACTCCATAGTAGATTAGGGGTTCAGAGAATGGTCTAAAAAACAAGAGTCGAAAACAAGGAGATTCAATTAAGGTGAGAGAAAAATGGACGGATGTTCCAAAAATAAGGTTCTGAGTGGTCAAAAGTAAATTTCTTTTTGATTCGTAAATCAATTTATACGAAACATAAACTTTGTTACACGTAATGTAAGCAAATGATAGCACACATTTCATATAATGATTTTATGTGGTGTTAACATTTCTGTGCTTCTATATATGAAAGTTAGGTGAAAAGCATGGCCATGTGATTTTCTTTGTTAAATACAAATGAACTTGAGGTCTGATTAATCAGACCTTATTACTTTGTTGAATAAAAATGAACTTTAGTGCTTTGTTGAATTACTACTGAACTTTAGTACCTTGTTAAATATAAATGAACTTCAATTTTCATCATTTTCTCAATTAAAATTTCAGTACACATTCAAAATTTTCATCATTTTTCAATTTAAAAGGTCTATGAATAGAGAAGGCGTGATTTTTCTTATATTAAAGTTGTCATGGAGTGCAATTACTTTAGAGTTATTTCCTAAATGGTCCCCTAGTTTATGACCCGCTTCCCTCTTAGCCCCTTAAGTTATCGAAAATATCCAGATAGTTCTCTTTTTGTCATTTCCGTTCTTGACTGTTAAAGAAAGATTTTTTTTCTTCTATAGTTATCAATCTTTTATTTCTTTCACATTAACCAAATTGTTTCCCTCTCTAAAAACGTTTTGTTCATCTTCCCCGAATTGTTTCTCTCTCTAAAAACTCTTTCTCTCTCGTCAACCCAAATATTCATCATCAACATTAGGGGTGAATCATAGAAATTCATCATCACCATCATCAGAATGAACCCTAGATGTTCATCATAAAAAATTCATCATCAATATAAACAACCAAATTAGACCTAAATTTGAATTTGCAGTTGGTAAACAAAGCTAAAATGCTAAATCAATACCTTAGAAGAAAAAACAGACAAGAGATAAATTGAATTTTGTTACAGTGGTAAGTATTATTGCATATATCAGAGTTTTGGGGATCAATTAAGTAAGTAACATTATCGCCTCCAACGCACATGACAAGTTTGGTTACAATTTTTCAAGGGTTATCAAATGAACTTAAACCTCGATCATCTTCGTAATAACATTAAAAAAAAAAACTACATCTATTCTCTCGGTGGAGAAGCGCGTGAATTCTATATAAAAAGTAGGAACTCACTTTCTCTCCTCTAAAACTTTTTCTCTCCGGATAGGGAATTAAACTCTCTCTCTAAAACTTTTTGTCTCTAAAAACTCTCCTTCTCTCTCTCTCAAAGAAAAAGATATGGTAAGAGAGAGAGAACCAAGTTTTTTTGGTTGCAAGAGAGAGAAAAAGAATGTTGACGTGGAAGAACTAAAGATAGGTAGTTTTGGAATAGAAAAAATTGTAGCGGCTCTGAGACGGTAATAGCAAAAAGAGGTCATTTGGGTATTTTTGATAAACTAGGGGCTAGACGGGAAGTTGGTCATAAACTACGGGGACATTTGGGAAATAACCCTTACTTGTATGAATCCAAAAGTAATGATATTACTCCTCCAAAATATCTGTATCTTAAAGTGAATACAGATAAGGGTGTACATTTAGTATCAAGCCAATCCGATCCAAACAGATTTGGGCAATTTGGGGACCGATTTAATGGTTATCTAGATTAGATCAGATACTAAAATGTCAAAATCAAGTAGTTTGGTTCGGTTCATGGATTTGTTTGACTAATAACTGAAAAAACCGAAACAAACGATTTATTATTATTATCTTTTATATGTTATATACATATAAGAATATATGATTTGACATGATGGATGGCGGAGATTCAATTGTTTATCATTTTTTATCTTCCTAATTTGTCGAATTAATCACGTACATGTAGACTTAATGGTTTGTGAGATGATACTAATTTTTAGCACGTTCTAAGTATAATTGTAGTGGGTTTTAAAGTCGAAAACTCAAAAATTTGATCTTGACAAAATTTTAACCTTTGGTCGATCAGTTATCCAACTGAACCAAATCGTTCGTGCATAGTTTGGTTCGGTAACCAAACCAATCCGTAAACGAACCAAACCATGAACTGATTGATTCGGATTGAGATTTAAAATAAACGATCCCTTTGGATCGGACTATGGATAGGCTCAAAAAGTCGGTTATCCAACCGATGTTCACCCCTAAATACAGATGCCTCGTTCACTCCTAATAATGAGAAAGTAGGAATTAGTTTTGTTATCAATGGTCACCAAGCAAATTGCATTGCAGCGAGAATAGTTGACCTCAAAGTAAGAACAAGCGAAAAAAGTGAAGCTAAAGCAACACTATGGGGCATCAGATAGGCAGTAGACAATGCATATAGATTCATTAACATAGAGAGTGAAAACTTTGAACATCATCTATCATATGAAGGATCCTTCAAATGTCATTCAATGGCAAACCAAATCTACAATCAAGAAGATTAAACAACTTAGTAAGCATTTCAGCAACACCTGATTCTCTCATATCAAAAGGGCAAGGAACATTCAAACAGATAAATTAGCAAGACGGGCAAAAACTCATCAAGAGGATAAGATATAAAACTAAGTTCTGGTTGTTATTTGTCATATGTATTGCAATAATACTTTATGTTATTATAATACTTTATGTTATTAATATTAGTATCTTCTTTTTGACAAAAAATGTAAGGATATTGCGAAAAAAAATGTGTATTACATTTATCTAAAATATAAAAATGAAGTTACGGTTGTGTTTTTTTTTTTTTGTACTTTTGATTCTGAATTGGGTGGATTTGAATTTGCTAAATTATTTTGTAAGTTAGATGTTTTTTTTTTAAATTTGAATAAATTAACAGTTTTACATTAATACCCTATTTAATATTTGGGTTAATTTCGTTTTGGCCCTCAATTTGTGACCAACTCACTGCTTTGACCCTACAAGTGTCAAGAGTTCGATCTGACCCCCATGACCACTTTTCGGGCAATGCTCACGTCATCAAGTCAAAACCAATACTGTTCTATACCCGGACTACCACTCTGATGAAAATTTTCTTATTCCCACACCAAATCCAAAGTTGTCAAATCCAAACGGCTATTAAATGTTCCAAATCTTCCTTCTCAAGATAGTTACTTTCTTCTTCGTTTACTTCATCAGTCAATCACTCAACTCCCTCCATTAGCTTCTTCATATTTCTTAGCCTCTTCTTCACCAACAATAAGACCTCCATTAAAGTTTTCATTAGCAAAAATCAGTTTTCTTAGCTTTGTCTTCATCTTTCGCCAGGTTGAGATCTGGTCCAGTTTTATCATCTGACAAAGAGATGGGCGGAGTTAGTTCTTCAACCTCGCCAATAACTTTCTCTATTTTCTATCAAATGTGTGATAAACCATTTCATTCAGCAATCGAATGTCATGGGTTTACAGTTCGTGCAAAAGCCCCAAATGCATTGACCTCAACGTCTTCAGGTTGCTTACACTAGAGAATGTAGGGTTAGGAAATAACTTTCTTGCCAGTTTCATACATGTCATGGTTTCTAGTGGTTTGATGAAGCCAAGGATGAAGATAAAAAGGTGGAGATAGATGAACAAAAATCCCCTCCACAATAAAGATTGAAAAGTCTCAATTTTTACAGCAAAGATGCATCATGCTTTTACTGTAGTTTTATGATCACTAAATGAAAGATTGTCCATGGGTAGACACCCCCTGCCCAAGATCAAACTGCAAAGATGGGAGGAGGATCCAAACATCGCTAACATATTAGAATTATGAAAAGAATTTTTTCTTGTGTTGTTTGCAACAATTTCTATTCGGTTGATAAGACTAAAGCGACCAAAGGAAATGGAGCAACATAAGATAGAGAAAGGGAGAGAACAGATGAAGATTATGTGCAGTCTTTGATCAAATCAATTTTTGGGCTAAAAAAAGAATATGCCCGACTATTGCTGCTTCAAGAAAACTCTACTACAACTTCTAATTAATGGAAACTCACACTCACCGAAAACAAAATTTCATCTTTAATTGAAATTGTTCAAAAGATAGTTGCTTACAATTATTTTTTTCCTGAGAATTTCCCTCTTTCACATCCTTCAAATTTTATTAGCACTGAAGGAAACTTTCTACTTCAAGGAAACTCTCCTACCACTTCTATGTAATGGAAACTCAAATTCACCGAAAACTTTATTCTTAATTGATGTTGTTCTCAAAATAGGTGCTTACAATTTTCTTTATAGATTTCGTCTTTTTCAATTCTCAAATTTTACTATCATTCAAACTCTCCTTGAACTTCTTGATAGATTTGATCACTAGAAATATGGGGTTATATCGAAAATAACAGTATTTTTTCTAGTAAACAACACATATGGGTATATTAGAAAAAGTATAATAAAGTAGTAAAAATTTAAAAGCAGTAAAAAAGTTATAAAATTATTTAGTAAACTTTATTTTAGTTCTCCCCAATATGGCAGAGCTTTCATTCCCTTTACTGCATAAGCCTAAAAATGCAAAATTTAAGTTGAATATATATAGGTTGGAACTTCTATTAAAGTCCAAGTCCATTATTAGTGGAGATAGTGTGCATTACAAAATTACAAGAAAGCCTTTTGAAAGACTATGTATAAAATGAAAGAGAAGTGGTTAAGTTACTCATGGAAATTGCACAAGTATGTCATAAAGATTACATGTTTGAAACTAATTTTCACATGTTCCAATAAATTTTAGAAATTAGCTATCGTTATGACGAAACTACGCAGTCTATTATCGGCAAACAAAAAAATGTTATAGCTTAATGTTGGTCACTAGAAATTATATAAAATTGTTATTTGGGACAAAGTAACTCGGTGTAATGGTCATAAGGGCTTCTAAAATATTGGTATGGTTATGTGGGCCAAAATAATATGACCAAAGACAACTTGTTTTGGTTGCGAACCAATAACAACTTAGGGCAAAACGATTTGACTAAAAGATATGTAGGTAGGCCAACAACTCTGTCGACTCACGTGGGTATACAAATATTTTTTCGAAGTGACACAAAGGAGAGCAATTCGTTTTTCTATTGTTCGGTTTTCATAATCTCTTCTTCTTCTCTCTGTAATGAGATCCCATCTCTACAATGAGAATGGACAAACATAAAGGAAGAAATAGAAGAAAATAACACAATGGAAGACATCAAGGAAGAAATAGAGGAAAATAACACAATGGAAGATGACAAGAAGTTTCTCTGATTGGAAGAAGAAAGATTTTACATAAACAAGATAAAGTTATGGAATCACTCAACCTTCATCTTTGAAATCAAATGTCAATGTCTCCGACGGCGTTCATAAATTCTTCTTCGAGACACTTGGGTTCTGTTTGATAGACTCTTTCTCTTGGGAAAAGAGACTATTTTCTCTTACATCTTAATTTTCCTTATGTTTGGTAGGTTATTCAGGGAGAGAGAAATAAAAAGGCATGTGACCTTTTTTTCCCATTTTCTTCAAAACCGGAGAATTTAATTACCCAGGTTTTATTTAGTAAACTTTATTTTAGTTCTCCCCAATATCGAAGAGCTTTCATTCCCTTTACTGCATAAGCCTAAAAATGCAAAATTTAAGTTGAATATATATAGGTTGGAACTTCTATTAGAGTCCAAGTCCATTATTAGTGGAGATAGTGTGCATTACAAAATTACAAGAAAGCCTTTTGAAAGACTATGTATAAAATGAAAGAGAAGTGGTTAAGTTACTCATGGAAATTGCACAAGTATGTCATAAAGATTACATGTTTGAAACTAATTTTCACATGTTCCAATAAATTTTAGAAACTTAGCTATTGTTTTGACGAAACTACCCAGTCTATTATCCGCCAACAAAAAGAAGTTACAGCCTAATGTTTGTCACTACAAATTATACAAAATTGTTATTTGGGACAAAGTAATTCGGTGTAATGGTCATAAGGGCTTCTAAAATATTGGTATGGTTATGTGGGCCAAAATAATATGACCAAAGACAACTTGTTTTGGTTGCGAACCAATAACAACTTAGGGCAAAACGATTTGACTAAAAGATATGTAGGTAGGCCAACAACTCTGTCGACTCACGTGGGTATAAAAATATTTTTTCGAAGTGACACAAAGCGCTTGTTAATATAGGAGAGCAATTCGTTTTTCTATTGTTCGGTTTTCATAATCTCTTCTTCTTCTCTCTGTAATGAGATCCCATCTCTACAATGAGAATGGACAAACATAAAGGAAGAAATAGAAGAAAATAGCACAATGAAAGACATTAAGGAAGAAATAGAAGAAAATAACACAATGGAAGATGACAAGAAGTTTCTCTGATTGGAAGAAGAAAGATTTTACATAAACAAGATAAAGTTATGAAATCACACAACCTTCATCTTTGAAATCAAATGTCAATGTCTCCGGCAGTGTTCATAAATTCTTCTTCGAGACACTTGGGTTCTGTTTGATAGACTCTTTCCCTAGGGAAAAGAGAACTATTTTCTCTTACATCTTAATTTTCCTTGTGTTTGGTAGGTTATTTAGGGAGAGAGAAATAAAAGGCACGTGACCTTTTTTTTTCCCATTTTCTTCAAAACCGGAGAATTTAATTACCCAGGTTTTATTTGAGAAAGAATTTCTCCATTTGACGGTCTCTCTCTCTAAATAACACATCTCTCCCTAGTGAAAAAAGAACTATTTTCTCTTACATCTTAATTTTCCTTGTGTTTGGTAGGTTATTTAGATAGTGAAAAATAAAAAGGCACGTGACCTTTTTTTTCCCATTTTCTTCAAAACCGGAGAATTTAATTACCCAGGTTTTATTTGAGAAAGAATTTCTCCATTTGACGGTCTCTCTCTAAATAACACATCTCCCCCCTCCTCTCAGTACCGGCTCTGACTTTTGGGGGGCCCTAGGCGGACTTATCGACTGGGCCCCTACATTTTAAGTCGAAAAAATATAAAGTTGCAAATTTTTTTAAGTTGTTAAAATTACACATAAAACAAATATCACTTAAACACCGCTCTTCTTGCCTTTTTCGATATAAGATCACTAATCACATTTTCTTTTAGTATCTCTTTTGAAAAAGAAAATGTTATCTGAAAAATAATGTAGGTCACGGGAGTCAAACCCTTGACCTTAGGATCACCAATCAACCACTCTACCAACTCTACTGGGCAAACAAACTTGCAAGATATGTGCATCAAAACAATAAATATAATGGTACTATCTATATATTATATAATGCTATATAAAATGAGGGCCCCCAACATTTGGGGGCTCTAGGCGACCGTCTGGGTCGCCTAGACCCAGGGCTGGCCCTGCCCCCTCTCTCTCTCTCATAGTACAGAACTCTCTCTCTCTCAAAATACACATTTCTCTCTCTCTCTCAAAATACATGTTTCTCCGTCTCTCTCATAGTACAAAACTCTCTCTCTCAAAATACATATTTCTCTCTCTCTCTCTAAACAGTACTACAGTACAAAACTCTTTTTCTTTCTCTTTCTCTCTCTCTTTCTCTGAAGTAGAGATGTAGCGGTAGATAAGAACATAAATGTGTCTTCCTCACAAACACATTGATCTCTCTTTAAAATTTCATGATGTAGGTCACTTTTTTCATACCTATGTCCATGGTTTACTCTTTTTCTCTCTGATGGTAAGAGGAGGTAGTTTGTTTATAATTATTAAAGCATCAATTTAGGTTGCTTCTCCTGACGCTACTCTATCATCAAATTGCTCTATCACTCTCTCAATTATTTTTCTTTATATAATTGAACCATTTTCCCAGGAGCTAGCAGTATTTGATTCACCAAAGTTTCTTAAAGTTGCTAGAGGCATACCTCTTAGTGAAGCTCTACTAATGCATGATATTTTGATCATACCATTTCATAGTATTTCTTAACCAAAAATGTTGCACAATGTGATATTTTATTGTAAACTATTCTTAGCTGGGTGCCCATTAATGTATATATATATATATATATATATATATATATATTTTTAGGATATTCTTTTCTCCTTGTCATGGATAATGTGATTTTTTGTGTGTTGAACAAAATAAAGACAATGTAATGTTAGAATCTGTGAATATATATATTTTTCTCTATTGCTAGCCAAATAGAAGAAAAGTAGAGATAGATAAAAATAGCTTATTTTTTTTCTTAGCGAACCAAACAGAAGAAAATACAGAAAATACTTTAGAGTAATTTTTCTCAGGGTAAAAGTTTCTCGGAGTAAAAATTTCGCTATTTTTTTTTTTCTCTACATTGATATCAAACACAACCTTGGTGGTGTTCTTGATGAAACTGTAATTCGTCTCTACTTGTTCATCATGATTACATATAATTACTATAATAAAATTCACGACCTTTAGGATCCTCTCATTTGTGATCTTTAGGATATTTTTATTCTGTGACCTTTAGGGTCTTTTATTTTGTTTTTGCAATATTGTACTTCTTTACCTTTATGTTGTCTTTACTCTTGTCATTTTCGAGTTGTAATTTACGATGGTAAATCCATATTGTACTCAAAGGAGTCAAAGTCTCTAAACCATGTAAATTGGATTTAAATCCTACTTATGAATGAAAGTTCTGGTGTATGCCAAAAAAAATTAAGGAGAACAAAATTAGGTAATCTTTTTCATTTCCATAGTCCCTCTCTATCTCCCTCTCTGTGTCTATGTTGTTTTCCTTCCCCAACCAATATTCATCCTTTTCTCTCTCTCTTCCTTAGCCGAGAAATTGAACAATGAAAACCATGCGGTTGGTTAGTGACGTCATTGTTGATTTTGTATATGTAATTTATTGAACAATGAAAACAATGAAGTGGTTTATTGTGGCAAGTTCAAACGGCAATAAACCACGAAGGAAACTACATCAAAAAATCAATTTATTCAGATCAAACATGAAGCGGCTATTGTGATTTCTGATAACAATAACATCAATAAAATTCCCTTCTCCCGATATGGGTAAACAAAGATTTAAGGGTTAAGTACTCTATTTTTAAACAAGCAATAATATATGTCAAACGTCTGACACACGCACTATGTTGATCGAATAAACCCCAAATTTAACAATACCCCTATTAAAAAACGAAATATATGGAAGTAGTAATGATTTTACCACATTAATCATTTTCTCATAAACTCGACCATAAGCCCAATTAAGTGGAGAACAAACTTAAAGCATAAGTGATTAAGAGGAGAATGAAAAGACTTGCTTAATCATCCATCCAAACTTGAAACTATTATGGGTCTCTCACCCATATACCCGACACGAGCACAAGCCCGGCAATACCACAGCCGACCCATGCAAACAAGATCACAAACCGGGCTCCTCCATGATCTTACCTAACTTAGATTTGCTAATATCTATTGTATCTCTAGTTGTACTTATCTTGAATCATATGTATAAACTATATATAGTATCAATTGTAACCCTAAACATATACAGAGAAATATATCACTTGTTAATCCCATTTGATTGTCTCATCTCTATCTCTTTGTTAATAGAGTTCTCTCTCTCCCTCTCTACGATCCTTCCATTATTCAAGTGAGTTCATTCACTTCACATGGTATAAGAGCCACTTCTCTTATTTTTTTTTTCGATGACAACTCCAGAAGATACCATCTCTGAAACAACTATGCAAGTTCCAAACCAAGTTTTATCTCCTTATGCTGTTCATCCTTCCGACTCACCAACTACGGTGATGATAACGCCTCTACTCAGTGGAGATAACTATCCGTCTTGGTCTCGAGGTATGACCAAGGCCTTACGAGCTAAAGATAAGCTCGGTTTTGTCAATGGAACCATTCCAAAACCAACCAACCCAAACGACCTCCACTTGTGGGAGTGTTGTAATGATTTGGTGGTCAGTTGGATCAAAAATTCCATTGATCCAGATCTTCGTCAATCTGTTCTTTATGATGATGTTGCCTCAGACATATGGAAAAATCTCTACGATAGGTTTTATCAAACGAACGCTCCGAAAGTGTTTTAACTTAAACGAGCGATTTCGTCACTTAAACAAGAAACTTCCGATGTCTCTTCCTATTTTACTCGTCTTAAGTCTCTTCAAGACGAGTTGTTGTCCTTAATGGCTATAGATCCTTGCATTTGTGGCCATGGCAAATCGATCCTTGATCGTACTAACCAGGATCGTGCCATGGAATTCCTCCAAGGTCTTCACAACCGTTTCTCGGCTATTCGAAGCCAGATATTACTTATGGATCCTTTTCCATCACTTTTAAAGATCCACTCTCTTATCAAGCAAGAAGAGATTCAACTAAACATTGTGAACTCTTCCATCATTGACGTTGAAGCGGCCGGCGTCTTTAGCCGTCGGTCACAACCATACTCGGTTTGGAAATCGAGTGGATTCATTTGACAAACCTCGTCCTAAACGACCACGTCCATTCTGTGATTTCTGTAAACTTCATGGCCACCTTCAACAAACTTGTTACAAGTTACATGGTTACCCACATCGCAGACAATACGGTATTCCATGAACGCACGAAACATATTCAAATAGATTGTCATCTAGTACGTGAAAAGCTTAAATCAAACCTCATTGCAACTAAGTTCACACCCACATCGGAACAACTTGCAGATGTATTCACAAAACCATTGGGAGTTGACGCATTTTCGAAGATTGTTTACCATGAAAGATTTGGGTCTAGCGAAGCAGATTCTTGGTATAAGAATTTTCGAGATAGAGGAAAGAAGTTGATTCACCTATCGCAAGAGAAGTACATTGAGAAGATACTTCAAAGGTTTCATATGGACAAATCTAAAGCTGTCAGCACGCCTCTTGCTGGACACTTTAGAATGAGCAGTCAACAGAGTCCGAGTACAGATTCAGAGAAGGAAGATACGGAAAGGGTTCCATATGCTTCCGCAGTTGGTAGTTTGATGTATGCCATAGTGTGTATTAGACCAGACATAGCTCATGTGGTTGGTACAGTGAGGAGTTTTTTTTCAAATCGGGGGAAGGAACATGGAATGCAGTGAAGTAGATTTTGAGATATCTTCGAGGGACTTTTGATTTGAAGCTTACCTTTGGAGGTGATCAGTCATTATTGGTTAGTTATACTGACGTTGATATGGTTGGGGATATTGATTCAAGGAAGTATACTTCTAGTTACTTGGTAACATTTGCAGGGGGGTTGTAGCATGCGGTCAAGGTTACAGAAGTGTATTGCACTTTCTATCGTTGAAGCTGAGTGCATAGCCGCAACTGAAGCTTGTAAGCAGTTGTTGTGGATGAACAATTATCTTGAGGAGATCAGATTCAATCGAGATAAGTATGTATTGCTTTGTGACAGTCAAAGTGCAATACATCTCAGTAAGAACTCGACGTTTCATTCACGTTCGAAGTACATCGATGTGAGGTATCATTGGATACGTGATGTGGTTGCTTCCAAAAAAGTGGACCTTCTTAAAGTTCATACAAAAGATAACGGAGCAACTATGATGACGAAAGCTTTGTCGAACGGGAAGCTGGAGGTCTTCCGAAAGATAGCCGGGTTGGTTGTCTTTCCCACCTAGTAGGAGAGGGAGTTTGTTGGGGTTTCCTCCTAGTGGAGAAACCTGGTTGGGTTTGGTCTAGTAAAGGAAATTCGGGCCCAAGTTGGTTTTCTATAGGTTAGTGAAATTAGAGTTGGAGGGAGTCTATAAATACTACCCGTAATCTAATTTAGAAGAGGGAACACAACTAGTAATGCACAAGAGAAGAAAGGAGAGAAAAAGAGGTATGCCGAGAGGAGGTCTGCAACAGGAGCTGAGAATTTTCAGCACGCACAGTCTTTGGTGTTCGGGAAATCCAACGGTGAGACCTTGTCTAATTGAGCTGATATGTTGCAGAGTTATTCTTGACTTGTTCATCTAGTTTTTGGACAGCTAGATTGGTATTTGGTGGTCGGAATCTCAGTGAATTTAGGGACGTTTTGGACCTCATATTTCTGGGTTGGTTTACTCTTTCTTGTGAGGTTTTTTTCGTGTTTGAGATTGATTCTTTTGGAGTCTGAGTCTCGAGAGTTGTTCCATTTGAACAAGGAGAACGTAGTTTGTAACTCAATTGCTTATTATAGTGGATTTGGAGTGGACTACTTGTCCCGTGGTTTTTACTTCTCATATTGAGGAGGTGTTCCACGTTAAAACCGTTGTCTTATTTACTTTCAGTTCTTCGTTTATTGCTACCACTATTCTACATATTTTCCCCATCAATAACAGAAGTGAGGAAAAACTTCTATTCCGGCTGCGTCGATGCACCCGTTTTTCCCAACATGTACTTCTTTAGTTGCTAAGGAGTATCTTCTCATGTTGGAGTTCAGCCAAACTCTATAGACGTGTGCAGGGTAGAGAAAAAGTTGTGGAACTTTGCATACGACGGGGGGATGAAACGACCGAGAAATCGTTTTGGGCCAACAACTCTTCCAACATCCTTGATACATGGATAATAGATGTTTCATTACTGGCTGGAACTAGTTTGGGTTGCGTTGGATCCCTCTGCTGGTCACCATATAGCTTAGGAGTTTCCTCGGAGAAACACCAAATGGACATTTAGTAGGGTACTAATGTTATATTTTATATTATGTATACCTACATAATGAATACATCGAATGTCTATTGTAGGTCATGAAGATGTTTGTCAGCAACTACAGACTTGACTAGCATGTCATCGATAAAGACCTTCATGGTGTCCCCTAACATCTTGGCAAACATTTTGGTGACCCACCTTTGATGAGTTACTCCAACGTTCTGTAGGGAAAAATGGGCACTTAGGCGCAGCGGAAATATAAGAGTTTTTCCCCTTTGTGTTAGTTACGAGGATAATATAAAAGAATAGTGGGAGCAATAAGCAAAGAACTTAAAGTAAATAAGACAACGATTTTTAACGTGGTAAACCTCCTCAATGTGAGAAGTAAAAACCACGGGACTTGTAGTCCAACCAAATCAACAATAATAAGCAAAGTAGTTACCGACTACGTCCACCCGAGACTCAGACCCTTCCCAAAAGAATCAATCTCAAACACGAAGAAACACGGAGAAACCCTCACAAGAAAGAACAAAACAACCCAGAATTCTGCAGTCCAAAACGACCCTAAATTCACTAGGATTCCGGCGACCAATCAACGATCCCTCCGTACAAATACTAGATGAATATGTCAAGAACAGTTCTGCCAAATTTCAGCTTAACCGGAGAAGAACTCACCGTCGGATTTTCCTGAACAACGAAGACTGCGCGTGTTGAAAAAGTTCAGCCCCGCTCTTCTCAGCAACCTCCTTCTCTCCCTTCTTCTCTTGTGCGTTTCTAATTGTGTTGCATACTTCTAATTAAGATTAAGGAAGTATTTATAGACTTACCCTTAACCCTAATTCCACCGTCATAAGTAACCGACCCAAGGAAACTCGACTCGGGCCCGGGCTTGGTTTCCTAATCCAAACCCAACTAGGTTTTCCCACTAGGAGGAAAACCCAACAAACTCCCCCTCCGACTAGGTGGGAAAACAGCCAGCCCTGTCGTCCCCTTCACAACCCTGGAAACAGCCAGCTTCGCTTTTCCTCGACAGCTCTGAACAACTAGCCCTGCTTCTTCTTGACAACCCTGGAAACATCCAGCCTTGCTATCCTTGACAATCCTGTAATCAGCCATCCCTGTTATTTCTTCCTGAACAACCAGCCCCGCTATCCCTCGGCAGACCTCCAGCTTCCCCTTTGGCATAGCCTTCGTCATCATATCAGTTATGTTATCGTCTGTATGAACTTTAACCAGCTCTAACTCCTTGGAAGCAACCACATCTCGTATCCAGTGATACCTCACATCAATGTGCTTCGAACGCGAATGAAACGTCGAATTCTTGCCGAGATGTATTGCACTTTGACTGTCACAAAGCAATACATACTTATCTTGATTGAATCCGATCTCCTCAAGATAATTCTTCATCCACAATAACTCCTTACAAGCTTCAGTTGCGGCCATAAACTCAGCTTCAGTGGTAGAAAGTGCAACGCACTTTTGCAGCCTTGACTGCCATGCTACAGCTCCCCCTGCAAATGTTACCAAGTAACCCGAAGTAGACTTCCTGGAATCAACATCCCCAGCCATATCAGCGTCAGTGTAACTGACCAGTAGTGGCCCATCACCTCCGAAAGTAAGCTTCAAACCAGAAGTCCCTCGAAGATATCTCAAAATCCACTTCACTGCAGCCCAGTGTTCCTTCCCCGGATTAGAAAGAAACCTACTAACAGTACCAACCGCATGAGCTATGTCAGGTCTGGTACACACCATAGCATACATCAAACTACCAACTGCAGAAGCATATGGAACCCTCTCCATAGCTTCCAGCTCTGAATCTGTACTCGGACTATGTTGACTGCTCAATCTAAAGTGTCCAGCAAGAGGAGTGCTGACAGCTTTAGATTTGTCCATGCAAAACCTTTGAAGTATCTTCTCAATGTACTTCTCCTGAGATAAGTGAATCAACCTGTTCTCTCTATCTCTAACAATTCTTATACCAAGAATCTACTTTGCTGGACCCAAATCTTTCATGGCGAAAAACTTGCTGAGTTGCTTCTTCAACTCCAGAATTCTCCTCGAATTCCTCCCCACAATCAACATATCGTCTACGTACAACAGTAAGATGATAAAATCACCTTTACCAAATCTCTGAACAAACACACAATGATCTGAAGTAGTCTTGTTATAACCATGCTCCCCCATAACTGACTCAAACTTCTTATACCACTGTCTCGGTGCCTGTTTCAATCCATAAAGGCTTTTCTTCAAGCGGCAAACATAGTCCTCTTTGCCCTTCTTCAGAAAGCCTTCCGGTTGCATCATGTAAATCTCTTCTCCAAATCCCCATAGAGAAAAGCAGTCTTTACATCCATTTGCTCCACCTCTAGATCAAGGCTCCTGCCAATCTAATTGCAACCCGAATGGATGACATCTTCACAACAGGAGAGAATATTTCATCGAAATCAATTCCCTTCCTTTGGCTGAATCCTTTCACAACCAACCTAGCCTTGTATCGAGGGAACAACATGGTCTCCTCATGCTTAACTCTATACACCCACCTGTTAAGCAATGCCCTCTTACCTTGAGGCAACTTCACCAGCTCAAACGTATGGTTCTCCTCCAGAGAATTCATCTCGTCTCTCATGGCCTTCCACCATTCATGTTTATGTTCATCTTCCAAAGCTTCGCTAAAGCTTTCAGGTTCTCCTCCATCAGTAAGTAACATATACTCACTAGGATCATACCTTGTCGAACGTCTCTAACCTCTCTCAGATCTCCTAACAGTAGGGAAGTTCTTGATAGTTGGTGTTCCATCATGATCATCACCATGACCACCAGTACCATCTTCTTGTGCGGGAGCATCAGCACCGGGTGTATCAACTTGAACCTCAACCTCGACATGACCATCGACAGATGTAGAAGGAGTAACCTCCAAATCAATCAAACTTTCATAACCCTGAGCTGGATTTCCGGACTTGTCAATGTCCTTAATCGTTTGATCTTCCATGAACACAACATCTCTGCTCCTGATGAACTTCTTCTCCACTGGGTCATAGAACCTATACCCAAAATCATCCTGACCATAACCGACGAACACATACTGTCGCGATTTCATCTCCAGCTTCGACCTTTCATCTTTGGGAGTGTGGACAAACGCCTTACACCCAAAGACTTTCAGATGACCATAAGAAATATCCTTACCGGTCCATACCCTTTCTGGACTATCACCCTCCAACAGAGCACTGGGTGACAGGTTCAACACATGAACAACTGAGCTCAAAGCTTCTCCCCAGAAAGTCTGCGCAAGCCTGACTGTGAAATCAAACACCTAACTCTCTCGACAATCGTCCTGTTCATCCTCTCAGCCAACCCATTCAACTGTGGAGTCTTGGGTGGCGTCTTCTGATGCTGAATACCGTGTTCTCTACAGTAAGCATCAAATGGTCCAGAATACTCTCCACCATAAAAAATGCACTTCAGTTTCTTACCTGTCTGTCTCTCAACCGATGCCACAAACTGCTTGAAATAATCCAAAACCTGATCTTTGGACTTCATAAGATAAACCCACAACTTTCTAGAGTGATCATCAATGAACGTAACAAAATATGATGCACCACCAAGAGATTTTGTCTTCATTGGACCACATACATCTGAATGCACCATATCAAGTATCCCGGGTTTTCTAGAAGATCCAGAAGACTTGAACGAGACCTTGTGTTGTTTCCCTGCAAAACAATGTTCACACTTTTGTAATTGCAAACCAGAAATACTTGTAATGGCATCCCTCTTGGATAACACAGACAATCGCTTCTCACTGATGTGACCGAGTCTCTTATGCCATAACTCCATGGCATCATCATTCTCCACTGCATTAACTGCATCCATGGAGACCTTAGCTTTCATCCAGTAGAACGATGAAAACTTATCACCTCGAGCCACCACCATAGAACCCCATGAAAGTTTCCACTTACCCCTCCGAATAAGCTATAGAAACCCTCATCATCAAGTCTCCCTGTAGAAATCAAATTCAACCGAATGTCTGGGACATGCTTAACTCCTTTAAGCAACAACCTAGTACAAATACTAGTCTCCAAGCAAATATCACCAATGCCAACAACCTGAGCCAAACCATCATTACCCATCTTCATGGAACCATAACTACCCGAAGTATAGGAATAGAACAAATCCCGCTGTGATGTAGCATGAGTAGTTGCTCCACTATCAATAACCCAACTGGATTCATGGCATGCAACATTAATAACATCACTCTCACATAGGGGTGGGATTTTGGCCCGAAAACCCGGAACCGCCCACGACCGTTCGAGTCCGAAGGGTCCGTTACCGCCCGATGTCCGGACGTGTCCGTATCCGCCCGACCGAAAGAACTTAAGCGGACAGACGCGGACATAGGTCCTTGTCCGGTGATCCGACCGAGTCCGCCCGCTTATATGGTCCGCACGACCGAACTCGTCTGTTTATCAGACCCTTTATACCCTTCCGCCTATATAATTGATTTTAAGCCTTTAGATTTGTAAAGTTAACTACAACCATGAGAGTTCAAGAGTAAAAATATCTCACCAGTAACCCTAGAATCCACAATAGATCGATCCTAATCCATGAGAAATCTCAATGATTATGTTTTAATTTTGTATTCATTTACTTTTTCGAATTTGAAAGTGGGAGTTTATAAAGTTGTATTTAGCTACTAAACAATTTTAATTTCGAATAAAAAATTCTTTATTTGCTCATTAGCGACCGATACCCGGTTTGCCCGACCAATACCCGGTTTGCCCGACTATCAAAACGGTCACGGACGGGCACTTTGTTGGAAAAAAATCCGAAATGTCCGTCCGTTTTGTCCGGATGTCCGAGTGGACACTTAAGACTTGTGCCCGTTCCGCCCAGACCGATTGAGTTAGTGTTCGTTTCCCGCCTGTCCGGACCGATTACCACCCCTACTCTCACAGAGTACAAGAAAATCATCTTCAGTAACAGTTACTCTCTCTCCACTATCTTCTTGCTTCTGCCCTTGCTTACTCTCTTTCTGCAACAACCAGCAATTCTTCTTTAAGTGCCATCTCTTATGACAGTAATGGCACTTCACATTAGCAAACTTGTTAGATTTTCTTCTGCTTCTGTTCTTCTTCGATTCTCTATGTGAACTTCTCCCCCACGATTCAGTAACCAGCACATCTGAACTCAAAGAACTAGGATTTGACTACCTCCTAGCTTCTTCATTCAAGATACTGTTCTTCACTAAATCCATTGAGATAACTCCTTCGGAAGTAGAGTTACAAAGAGACATCCTAAACACCTCCCAAGAATCTGGTAACGTACCAAGAAGCCATAAACCATGAATCTCCTCATCAAAGTTTATTCCCATATCAGATAGTTTGTTGAGTAACCCCTGGAACACATTCAAGTGATCAGTCATGGGAGTTCCCTCTCGATATCTTAACTCGAGCAATTTTTTCATCATGTAAATCTTATTATTTCTTGTCTTCCGAGCAAACAACTGCTCCAGCTTCAACCACAATGAACGAGCATTAGTCTCATTCTCGATATGATGTAAAACATTATCATCTACCCATTGCCTCATCAAACCGCACACTTAACGATTTAGCAATGTCCACTGATCATCAGTCTTCTCATCGGGTTTCTTCTCACAAAACACAGAGCGTGAAATTCCTTCACAAAGAGCAAGTCTTCCATCTTACCCTTCCATAGATGATAATTAGAACCATTCAAACATATCATTCTACCCATATTTTCCATCACTAACACAAACAAACCAATAACCGAAGTTATCACAATCCAAAGAACTCTCTAACCTAGAGCTCTGATACCACTTGTTGGAAAAAATGGGCACTTAGGCGCAGCGAAAATATAAGAGTTTTTCCCCTTTGTGTTAGTTACGAGGATAATATAGAAGAATAGTGGGAGCAATAAGCAAAGAACTTAAAGTAAATAAGACAACGATTTTTGACGTGGAAAACCTCCTCAATGTGAGAAGTAAAAACCACGGGACTCGTAGTCCAACCAAATCAACTATAATAAGCAAAGTAGTTACAGACTACGTCCACCCGAGACTCAGACCCTTCCCAAAAGAATCAATCTCAAACACGAAGAAACACGGAGAAACCCTCACAAGAAAGAACAAAACAGCCCAGAAATCTGCAGTCCAAAACGACCCTAAATTCACTAGGATTCCGGCGACCAATCAACGATCCCTCCGTACAAATACTAGATGATATGTCAAGAACAGTTCTGCCAAATTTCAGCTTAATCGGAGAAGAACTCACCGTCGGATTTTCCGAACAACGAAGACTGCGCGTGCTGAAAAAGTTCTGCCCCGCTCTTCTCGGCAACCTCCTTCTCTCCCTTCTTCTCTTGTGCGTTTCTAATTGTGTTGCATACTTCTAATTAAAATTAAGGAAGTATTTATAGACTTACCCTTAACCCTAATTCCATCGTCATAAGTAACCGACCCAAAGAAACTCGACTCGGGCCCGGGTTTGGTTTCCTAACCCAAACCCAACTAGGTTTCCCCACTAGGAGGAAAACCCAACACGTTCTTCAGTCTGAAGTGCATGACAGAATACGTATGTCTCTGTGATGAAGGCAGTCTTATCTTGGTTTTGCATATGCATTATCTGATTGTACCCCAAAAAATGTGGCCATGAAACTGATCAATTTGTGATCAACAGTGGCATCGAATAACATGTAAATGTGAGATAGTAGACATAAGTCCTTGGTGCAAAGAAAAATGAAAAACTTATAACCAATGACTAGAAGGTTTAGCAAAATTACCTACAAAAAAACTGAAGAAGACATAAGTCCTTGGTGCAAAGAAAAATGAAAAACTTATAACCAATGACCAGAAGGTTTAGCAAAATTACCTACAAAAAACCTGAAGATAAAAACTAAAGAGAACTGCATATACCTAAAAGAAAATTCCGAACAAACTACTAGCTAGGACACTAAAATTTTACTTCATAATCAGAATTTAGAAAATTTTGAAGATGACCAAGTTAAGTAATCCCAAAATGAGATTTTTTCCATGTCTAGCGGTCTAGGTAAGTCGAAGTAAGATGAAACATTTACCAAAAAAACATCACTACAGCTAAAGCTAAACAAACCCGCCAGAACATTTATTATAAATTTATGAGAAATCCGTTGATCCAGAGCATAAGTTTGCAATTCAATACTAAGAAGCAATCTCCAGAAAGAGATAAGACTACTAATGTGCCGAGAGGATACGAAAAACAATACTAACAAACTTTTAGTAGTCAATCCAGTCTAGAAGGGAGAAGAGACCCCCAGAAACAAAATGAGCTTCAAGAACTCTTAAGCAATTGTTGCATCTCCACCACCAAGGAGATCTGCAATAGAACTCATAAGAAACAAAGTGGGTTAGGTTACTTATGGATACATTGAGACAACTAAACACTGTAAATGGATATATTGTATAGATACATAATTACTAATAAGCATAACATCTTTAAATGAACATCAGTCAAACGATCACTACCTCTAAGAATACTGGAAAAGATAAGTTAGAAATTTCGATATAAAGTAATCCTGAATCATATTCTCAAAAGTGTCATCTTAATTCTAGTATAAATGAATCTATTACAAAAAAAAAAAATTTAATGGTTATTGTTGAGATACGTGTGTAGACACGTGATATAAGAAACGGATCGAGATGAGGAGATCCGACGATCAAGAATATTCCAAATGAGGGGGACGGGACAAACTGACCCCATGACCTAGAGAAGTATCTAACCATCTCAGCAAACTTATGCACAAATAATACAGACTTTTCAGTGATAGTGGAGGTGTAGTGGTCATGCAATAGTGACGTGGTACTAGAGGTAATGTGGTCATGGCTGCAAGGGTGATAGTGTGCGGTGGTGGTAGGGGAGATGGTGGTTCGGTGTTGATCGAGATATGGTGTTAGTGTAGACATGTAGTGATTGTGGTGATGGTAGTCTGGTGGTGAGGGAGCTGTGGTACTGGTGGTGCAGAGATTTATTACCCAAACAATACATGAATTGATTCAATTATAGTTATTGATTGTAAATGTTGAATTTAATTAAGTGACTCAAATTTGTAGAAAAAATTAAAAGAAATTTCAGCTTTGAATTAAAGTAGAAGTGCATGCTTGACCAATATATATTATTTTTTTTACTTGATCAAGGCAAATGAAACCTGAAGGAGAGACAAAGATGTATTTACTTTTGTGTTTATTTTGTTTTTTGGAAACTAATATATTGATAAAAAAGTGTAGTTTTTAGTTTATATTGGGTAAATGAGAAGATCAAATGGCAGATTTTGTGTAGCCATATTTCCTCAACACATAGCTCATATGATATGCTCCCCAAAGATTGTTATTTGTAATGCTTTAAACTTTGCAAACCTACTTTAAGTTTGTCTAAATTCAATATTGTCTAGGATCATCATAAGAATCAGTTACTATCTTTATTATAAAAAAAAAAATGTTTTTTGGCCTAATTTTTGTTCCCAAGATCTGGCCTGAGGATAAAGTGGCATGTCCCGGGTAGAAAATAGGCATGTTAAATCATCACTTGGACCAGATCCCGGCCACAAAAGTCAGGTCATGTAGCACTGTTGAAAAAAACACCTATAATTACCATAAACAAATAGAAAAACAAATCAACTCCTAGTCGTGATACTACTTAAATAGTTTAAAACATTAATTCTTATATCTGATTAATTGCAAAACAAGGAAAATCTGATTTAGTTAGTTAGAGATCACACCTATATGTAAAGTTAGTTAGGAACTTATGATAAGCTCGATTACGATCTACGTATGTCATTACATTTGGCACTTGATACATCATAGATGTGATAAGCTCGATAACCGCCCACTCAAACACTAACAGAACCGGGCCTATAGCCCAACGACATTATTTATACCCTAATAACCCCAATTCAAATAACCAAAGATTCCACCTTGGAACCACTTGGGCTACCAACTGTTGACTCTCTTTACACTCTTGTTACATCACCTTTATTCCCCCTCAAGGTGAATTGGACTTTCAGCTTGGCCTTCAAATGAGGAAATTTTTGGAAGAGTAAAAGGAGGATCTCAATTGCTCAATTAAGGACCTTCTGGTTGAAGGAGAGTTCCTAATGACAAGAATGTCATCAACTTAGATCAAAACAACACTTCGGCAGAACCTTATAAACAGGGAAGAAAGAGAAATACAAGTGATAAATCCTAGACCCGATAGAACAACCGTTATTACCATGTTCTAAGGCTTGCTTAAGACCATAGAGATGGTTGTGTAACTTAGAAACAAAATCAAGATGAAGTGGATCTTCAAAACTAAAAGACCATGGAGCGGAAAGACATTACTTATATGTAACTGCCTTTTGAGTTAAACAATATCCCAAGAAGACACATTAGATACTTCTGGATTCTAGTTTGTGAGTAGACTAAGGCTTTAGCCAGAGGTAACAAGGACATCCAAAGGTTCTAAGCATGTTGTAGCCAGCAACAACACCATAGAGCTTTTCAAGAGGGCTAACAAAGTTAATAGACTTGGTGGGAAGTCTACCAATAAAAAGAATTGGCAGTAAGAAGAACTTCATTCAAAAATGAAGAAGGGAGCTAGGGAAACTTGGATCAGAAGAGTTCTTGTAACATCATTAAGATGTTTATGTTTTGATTCTGCCACGCCATTTTTCTCTGGTGTATGACAGGTTGTTTGAAGTTGAATACCATGAGAGGCTAACAATAGTTGAAGTTATTTATTAATTCACCACCATTATCAGTTCTAATAGTATATAGTTCTTTGAATTGAAAAAAAACATGCGTAAATTCGGACTTTATGGATTGAAGAAACACCAAATAGTATTTATTCCAATCATCAATGACAATAACATAGTACTTAGAACGAGATATAACATGCTCATTAATTAGTTGGTCCCCAATCATCAATGACATTAACATAGTACTTAGAACCAGAAAAGATAGAAAAACTTTGAAGATCTAGTCAGAAAAAGAGAGTGATCGAGGAGAAAAGTTGAAGATCTAGTAAGAGAAACTTGGAGATGGAGAAGAAGATAAAAGAGAGGAGAAATATATTTTGGATTGTTCTTGTTGAGCTAAGGCTCTAATACCATAATTGGGAAAGGAAAAATCTAATACAGTTTGTTAGAGACTACATCTCTCCTGGCTAGATATAGAGTATTTAGTTAGGAACTTATGATTTCAAATAGCATTTACTGTCCGGAATCTACACACTGCCAAACCTAAATTAATGAAGGCTAAGTCTACTTAATGGTAGAAACAAAATACTACTTTAGTTGGATTTTAGGAACTTCCTTTGAAATTTGACGGTTATCGTGCTTCTCTCATCTTATTGATGTATCAATGTCAGTGTAATAACTATTGTAGCCAATTTTCAAAAATAAATCCAATTATTACATGTGAATTAGAAACGAAACCACATCATAATAGTGACCAAAATCCAAAGCCCCATCAGTAAAAAGCAGTTTATTATTATTATTTTTATTATGTTTCAACCGAAAAAAGAATAAACTGGAGTTTGATTTGGGTTTTGATAGGTCCCACTTAAAAAAATTAACTGAAATCTACCAAAGTAAACTTTTAACTCAAAAAGTGGAAGTAGTTAATTTAAGTTCACAGTCTACACCTTTCTCAAGCAATTAATCACTATTTAGTACTATACTTTTATAAAATTACATGTGGCAGAAAGAAAATGGCAAAATTTTAAAATTAGAACACAAAACAATTAGTCCTTTTAGTTTATTAGATAAAATAGTGGTGTACAAAATCTTTGTTTGCCCAAGTAGCCACTTGAGTTCAATGCCCTATAAATTTTTAGTTCCTTAAGAACTAGGAATAAGAACCATTTAATTAATAATGTGCAGAGAGAATTAGAACATTTTCCCTGATTGACTATACTTGCATGGGAAAGAAATCTTGACTTATTAATTGTTCACCAGGCATCTAGCTTCTTGTTAATCAAATTCTTACTAAAAATATTAGAACAAAGTAAAAGATTGTACAATTTCATTCCATATTTAGCATATGGGCTTACTTATCATCAAAAACATAAAGTATTTTCTTTTCTCTAATTACAATCCACCATAAACACAAAAACATTTACCAAAAAAGATCAGTTGTTCTTGGTAGACTAGTTAGTAGACTTCCAAGCCCCCAACTCACACAAATCTAAACATTCCATGGTGTATCTAAATAAAAGAACTATCATAAATATGAAACACAAAACTAAAGGACAATCATTAATAGATCTATCTAGGCATAATTAAAGGCATTAATTGTAAAATTCAAAGCATTTAACATGAGTTTACAAACCTTTTGGGAAAATATTTGGATACACCCACGTGTACACTGTGTGTATCTCTTATCCTATGTGGATATTAAGATATTAAGACTAAGGGTAATATCGTCTTCTGACACTTTCCGAAGAGTGTCAAAAAACAATATTGCCTCTTATCTTATTTGAGGCGGAAAGATCAGTCGTACATACAAGTGTACTCTTGTCAAGGTCGAACCCTTGAATGCTTCTTCTTTTAATTTATCGTGAATTGGTAGTAAGGTAAATGAGATTGTACATGAAGGAAGTTCTCCAAACTAATTAGGCATTAACTCAAGAGAACACTACACAAGTATTCTCGATCTGCATATAATTTAGGGGTATTTTCGCTTTAGCCCTACTCATTTAAATATAAATGTAACTTTTGTTAGTTCCTCTTTTAATTATTTTTAACTCTAACCATATTTTGGTGTTCTAATAGAGCAATATTACCTACAGATATAAAAGCATGCATGCAAATTATATATATATATATATATATATATATATATATATACCTTCTTCATCTTCATCTTCCTCTTCCTCTAGAGCATTAAAATTGCTGGGCCATACAAAAATGGCTGCCATAACCATGAGGAAACACAGATATGGGATAAATATCATGATATGCTCTCCCAATAGAGAAGCCACCATAGCATAGAATGCTAAAAGCAGGGAAGAAATACCAAGTTGATGCATCAAGATTGCGAACGTAATGGCACGTAAGAACAAGCCAAAGATATGTGCACGAAAAACAGTTGGAACAAAAGAAGGAAGACTTCCTACTGCTTGAAACACCACGGAACCCGTTTCAGTACGAAATGATGAGAGTGTTGTTGATCCGAATTCCCATGATAGATGATGAAGAATATTTGAGATGGGCAGAGGGGAGGGAACTTCAAAAGAAAGTTCATAGCTGGAAGAAGAAGAAGAAATAGGGTTTCCTGATGAAGGGTTTCCTCCTGCGTTTTTGAGAACCAGAATACCCTTAAAAGGAAATGGAGACCTATAGTAGAGTTGGGTAGATGATATCACGAAAAACTGGGTAGATGATATCTCAGTGGGTTGTCCACTGATAGTAGTTGAGATCTCCAAATTAACCCAATTCCCTGGAGAAGTAGCAGCGACATAGATAGTGAGAAATTCTGAATTGGCAGGAAGACCTTGATCCATTTCTCTCTCTCTCTCTCTCTCCTGCTAGATAATCTGACAAAACCTAGGGCGAAATATTTGGATGCCCTAGCAGCTACGTCCATTTATTACGTCCACCTGAAGAACTGGAACCGAATCTCGTTTTGTTGGTCTTGGGCTTGGGCTGAATATATGATCTTTCGCTCACAATAGAACATACTCCTATCTTGTATCTTGACTGACCTTTAGGGCTTGTGCTCGATCCTGGGCTGCATTTATGTTCTTGTTCCATTCTGGATACTATCGGGCTACGTTGACTACCAATCTTGGATTGGGCCTTGAGACATGAGCTTTTAAGGGCTTGGGCTCAATTTTGGGCTACATGGGGTGCATATTCCCACATTTGTGACCATATCTTTTAGTCTATAGGCTGCAAACAAAACTATTGACTTTGTCGAGTGATGAGGTTTTTTTTTTTTCTTTTTTTTTGATGAAGAAGTCGAGTGATGAGGTTGAAACCATGTTTTTGACATTTTCTCCACCCCCAATTTCAAACGAGGAGAAGGGGAAGAAATACCACTGAAGAATAACAACAGCAAAAAACAAAAAGGATCGAAAAAGAAGAAGATGAAGAGGAAGATTGTTTTTCCTCACAAGGAACAATAAACCACATAAAAGAAAGTCGGTCAAAAAATCAATTATTCCGATCAAACATGAAACCGTTACAGGGACTACCATAACCTCAATAAAATTCCCTTCTGTCGATACGGGTAAACAAATATCTGACATAGTATGTTGTATTGCCATCCTTTAAGTTCAATCTTTTGATCGATTAAATACAAAATTTCAGAATATTCCACACAAAAAACAAAATATCAATCCATAGTACTGATCTCACAACATCAATCATTTTCTCATAAGATCAACCAGAAGGCCAAAATAAGTGCAGAAAAAGACTTAAAGCATAAGAGATTACGAGGAAAATTAAGAAAATTATGCTTAATTATCCATTGAAAAAGTTGTGCACTTTACTACCGGATTGGATGAAACTTTTTGAAGGCTTATGTATATAACGATTCAAAGAAATTAATTAATGAAAGAAAAAGACTTACTTGAAATAAATTTAGAACTTATATCCGGGGTTCTGGAATTCAGCAAAACTTCATCGGCAATTTCGAGATCAATGTCGTAGACGACTTTCAATTTCAAACAGATTTGAATTAGCATTCACATACAAGGGTGGGATGGAAGAAATTATATTTGACTTTCTAACAATATGTATTGTTTGCAACAATATTATAATATTAATTTATGTTTATTTAATGATTTAATCCAGCTCTTACTACTAACAAGTAAGGCAACGCTCTTTCATCCAATGTTCTCTTCTTTTTTGTAAATGTAGATGATGCTCAACAAGGAGTATAGGATATGAAAGTTGTTGAAGGGGTAGTTAAGGTAGATATTATGTCAATGTCATTAGGCAATATATGTTTTTTCTGTCTGATCTTTTTTTTTCTTTCTGTCCGATCTTTTTTTTTTCTGTCGGATATTGATCTGTAATAAATAACTAAATGAGCGAAACTTAATGACACATGACCTTAAGCCACGGTGACAATAGGCACAATAGTCTCGTTACAAATAGCTTTAGTTATAACCTTCTTGTTAAGGAAAATGATTCATAACGTCTTTTAGTTACACAGTAAACCATGACAAAAGGTAAATTTTAAATTAATAATAACTCTTAAAGGCCATGTTAGGGGTGTACACTCACCGAGATTTAACGAGTTGTTCGAGCTTGACTCGACTATTGCTCGTGTTCGACTCGGAGATTAACGAGTACGAGTTTAACACGAGCTCAAAATCATACTCGATTATGTAAACCAGCCGAACTTGATCATTCTTTAGTATATCTCGAGCTACTCGTGAACAACTCATTTAACATACAATTATAATATTGTAGTACATAATTACGTATTAGTATTGAAACTTGTACATGAAATATCAACCATTAAAAGATTATGGGAATATGAATCATTAATCATTATTATTGTATGTGACAAATCATCATTGAAGTATTTTGATAATTTAGAAAGATGTTTTAATTTGAAGTATTTTGATAAACGAGCTTAAAACAATGAGGGTTCGAGCTCTTTCAAACTTATACGGATCGAGCTTGAACAAGTAGACAATTACTCGAACGAGCACGAGCAAACAGTCAAATACACGAACCGAGCTTGAACATCTTATTACTCGGTTCGGCTCAGCTCGGTTCGGCTCGACTCGACTCGAGTACACCCCTAACCCATGTAGTCAAAAGTGAATTTCAAAGTGGACAAAAAGTCACACACTAGTGTATTTTTGTTCTAGCAAAAGTTATTCATTTTGATTCATAAACTTCTTTATATGAAACATAAACTATGTTGCATGTAATGTAACTCTCTTTGTATGTATCATTTGTATAGCAGTAATGTCAGATGCATCATGTATTTAACATTATGCATTTTAGACTGTGCACAATTTGTTTGTCAAAATCTGACGCTTATGCAGGGTCGGCCCTGGGCCTAGGCGAGTCGCCTAGGGCCCCCAATTCATAAAACATTATATGTATAGATAGTATTGTTATATGTATTAGTTTATGCACATTTATATCAAGTTCGTTAGAGTAGTGGATTTTGGTAGAGTAGTTGACTAATGAACCTAAGGTCAAGTGTTCGACTCCCCCAACTAACATTAGTTTTTAGATTTTTTTTTTTAAAAAAAATAGGCACTAAAAGTAAAAATTTAGATATCAAATAACAAAATTTACCCAAATCTACTAAAACTAATTAAAGTTGGAGTGTTAATAACAACCTAAGCATCTCCAATGCAACAATCCACAGAAACTCTAAAGATCTCATGACTTTTAAGTGTTCTGGCACATAAATGTTCAAAACTTTTTAAGTTCAGAAAGTTTAAAGTTTGAAACTTTTAAAGGTCCGGGACATTAAAGTCGTTGATCATTAAGTTCGGAAAAATCTTTTTATTGAAACTTTAAAAATCCGGAATTGTTCGTTAAAATCAAACTTATATTATTTCAAATCTAAGTCGTCCAAACTAATGTTTGAGATTACAACAAACGTTATATTATTTTAAAAGCTAAACTTTAAAGTATTATTTTAGAATGAAAGCTTGGGTTGTTCCTATACTATTTGCTTATAATTTTACAATAAATAAAATTTAATTTCTATGTACAAAGTATTATTTTGGAATTTAAAAAGAATATAAAAAGTAGGCTCCCAAAATAAATACTAAACACATAGACTTATTCGACTCGCGTAAAAAGAATTAATTAAGGGAAAAAATCGATTGTTTATATGAAAAAATAAATTTTTTTTATAAGAGGTGGATGCTATGGAGACAGACAAATTAGATTAGGAGTTCGAGAAGAAAAAAAAAAGAGGTTTGAGATAAGGAGAAATCAACAACACTGAAGAGATAGAAGAAAAAAAATATTTATGTGAAGCGAGAATTCGGTCACACTCAAAGTAGGAATATCAAAGATCCACCTATTTAGGTGGATCTTTGAATTTGACCAGTTTATAAGTAAATTTATCTCGAAAAGTCTCTGGGCCAGATCTTTGAATAAAAGTTCTTAATTTTTCATAAAAAATGAATAACGCGTTCCTTTAAAGTCCTTAGAAAAAAATCTAAACCAATAAAACGAAACTTTAAAATTCTTAAATAAAGGGCTGAACTAATAACACGGAATTTCGAAGGTTTTAAAAAGGTCGAAACCAATAACGCCAAACTTCAAAGGTCTTAAGAACTTTGAAGATCTGATAAAAGTTCTTAACGAATAACCCCCACTAAAATTGAATCTCTAAAAGGTTTCTTTCCTACTTGGCCATTTAGAGTTACTCTATTAGAAAACCTTCTCGGAACACTTAAGAGAAACTCTAAAGCTTAAATTTTAACCATAAAATTAATCGATTTACTTACATGACACTTGGAGAAACTCAAGAGGCCACTCTAAATTTAGAATTTCCTCTCAAGGATCTCTATTATAAATCTCGACACGTCATTTTAGAGATTCATATTGAGTTTTGCATTGGAGATGATTTTTTAAGATAAACTCTAGAAAATCCTGTGTGGCACTCTAAGTTTTAGAGTTTGAGTGTTGCATTGGAGATGCTCTAATTAATATGAAATTTAATAAAGGACACCTTAATAAAAGAATTTTTTTTCTAATTTCTCTTCGATCTAACATTTCTATTTTTCTATTTCAATCTCTAGAATCTCTACAAGGATTTATCACACATTTACACCTGAAGAATCATTTCGAGTCAACTACTTAATTACATATTGTCGAGGTCGAGGTGGTTTAGCTGATGAAAGGGGGTCTACAAGACCAGAAGATTCACAGGCACAGTCGGAGGGTCATGTAGGCTCAAATCCTAATCTGGGTGGGGGGCCAACTGTGACCATACGAATTGAGGAATTGCACAATATAGTTAACAATGTTGTGCATGCAGTGATGCGGGCTAATGAGATTCCACAGAATTTCACACCTGTAAGACAGGGATCCGTTGAGGGGCCAGCACCGTAAGTTGCCGTGAATCAGCGACAACAAGCTAAGATGACGGGTTAACCCCTAAACGAAAATGTTTTTAGTGGTGTCCCCCTAATATAGCTAAATAAATGGGGGTCATTCTCTAAAAAACCCCAAAAAGAAATGAAAACATAGAACAAAGTTAGGTTATAAAAGAAAAAACAAGTAGAGAAAGAAAATGGAGAGGCATTTAGAATAGCTATAACATAACATGGGCCTGGCCTGGGTGCCCTTAAAACAAACAAGATTTTGAGTTATGACTGAGGGGATTCGAACCCGAGACCTCCCGAGCACATGAATTAGATCCTCACCAACTGAGTTGCCAACCATCTTTGTATATATTATCCAGCGCTACTAATATATTACTAAACCATCTTCTGCATTACTAAAATGGAGCCCTTAGATGGGGAAGGGCCCGGTGCGACCGCACCGGTTGCACCCCCTCTCCCACGCCCCTGGATTTGAAGAGGATACAGAGAAGATAATTTACAGAGAGAGATGTCTCTCAAGATTGAAGCAAAATCCTTTCCTTATCTATTCAATCTCTCGAAATAGAAAGAGATATGAAGGTGAATATTTTCAGAGAATCAAGAAAGGATCGACTGGATTTTTGGGACTGCTGTAAATCTTCTTCTTCTTTATAAAAACAGAGTAGGCAGGGAATGAAAGACATCTTCTCTTGGAAGCTCAAACAGGGAGCTCTTCTTCTCCTCTCCAGGCTTCAAGTATATATTTTGGAGAGAGAGAGAAAAAAGCAGATTATTGTAGAGAGAGTGAGGAGAAAATAGAGAGGAGTTTAGAAAGAATTTTATATATCTTCTCTGATTTTGTTTTTCTTCTTCATCTTCCATTGGATTTCAAAGATTGATTTTGACATTTTGAGAGAAATTATTGTTTAAGGAGAAAGAGAGCTTTGCTTCTGTTATTCACTTTTCATGTTCTTATTATATAAAGAGATAAAAAGATTGTAGAGAGAAAAAAAAAGAATAAGAAATTTACTAGAAAACTTTAAGTGAGAGAAAGTTTTACAGAGAGTTTTTTTTCCTCTTCTTCTTCTTAATCTAGGATTTAAGAAGAACAAGGAGACTTATAAGGCTGCTGTCTTCTTCATCCATGATTCATCATCTTCTTCATCTAGAATCTTCGATGTGGTGAAATCTATCATACTTTTTTTCTCTACACTTTGAAATGAAAATGTTTAAGCTTTCTTTGATAACAATGTTTAGCTAATCTTCTCTGAGTTTAGGGTTTTGATGACACTAAAAATTTGCATGAGATATTGATTTAATGTCTTCCTAGTTTGATAAGCATCTCTTATGCATTGATTTTCAACAAAATTCGTGATTTCTTCATGGAGTAAATTTTAAGTTGATTCGTCATGTTAAGAGTAGTCTCTTTAATGGCCAATACTTCTTAGTTATAGTCTATTGTGGAGACATGTCTAATCTTTCATTACTTATGCTTCTTGAAGCTTGATCCACCATATTTAGGTTAGGTTCTTTAATAGTGGATACTTGCTAGTTGATAGGTAATAGTTAGATTGTTAGAAAATTGATCATGTTGAGCCATAAAAGATGTTAGATTTAAGTCGATCCTTATGCACGTGTGGATTCGAAACCCTAGGCCTTCTCCCCATTGATTTCCTTCTATTGCTACTTGTTTCCGCTATTTGTTTTAATATTTTATTCTTTCATCACTAAAATCATTTTCGAAAACAAACTCGTGCTAATTCTAAGTTTTAGAATAGGTTTGACTTAGTCTCTGTGGATCGACCCCGGTCTTACCGGATTTTACTACTTGACACCCGTAACTGGCGGTTGGTGACCTTTTAGGGAAACTTTCTAGGCCCATCACACCACAAATTAGTTTATCTTACCTCTAAAGTTATGTCTTCACTTAGAATGTTGTTATATGAGTCTAATGAAGAGTTTTAGTTGAGTTATTTTATATCAAACTCTTCCATTAATGAAGCTTCTTGACCACCAAACTCCTCATTGATGCACCTTCCTCATTGTTAGTTTATTCCATTACTAGTGTTTCTAGTAGGTGAATGTGAGTTGTTTGTTCATAGTTGTGGTGATGATTATTGGGGTGGTGGAAGGTGTTGGTGGAGAGATTTAGGAATGAAGAAGATAAAATATCTTTTACTCTATAATCAATATAAAACCTTTTTTCAGTTGGATCCTTATCAAAATTTTATTTTAGTCCCTTTATGCTATGTAAAGAGCCAAATTAGCTCTGTAAATATCAGCAACCATTATTTTCCAGTAACAAAGAGGCAAAATTGGAGAGAGAAAGTGAAGGAGAAGAAGGGAATAGAGAGCGAAAGTGAAAGAGAAGAAGAATGATCATCAAAGGGGCTTTGTTGGTGGTTTGATTTCTCCTTGTTTGTGCTACAAATCATGTAGGTTTTTTCTTCCCTAGGGTTTACATAGCATTCTTCAATTTCAAACATAGTTTTGAATAGTTAGAACTATAATAGCTTTAAAACTATCAATGTCTGCTAGGTTATCATCAACTTAGACCCAATTAGTTATACAATAGACATGTACTATGATTATAAATTATTTTCAACAACAATTTAGGTCATTATACTTATATTAATGGAGTATATACATACCCAGACAACAACCTAGACTATTAGGGTTATACAAAGTATAAATATACCTAGACAACAACATAAATTCTAAGAATTACTTGTGTTTACGTTATTGATGTTGACAATTGATGTTTGATATATATATAATGTAGTATTTTGCATCTTTAGACATACTTGTGAAAATAAACTCATCGTAATAGATTATAGTGATATTATAACCAATCCTCATCATGTCTGACTCGTTTGGTTGTATGAGATGATATGTCTGTGAATTAGATCATAAATGCTATGAATATTTGTGTGTGTTATATTGCTTTAGGTTGTTAACCTAGAAAGCATAGGTTAGCCGGAACTAAGAATAGTTGGCTCGACATATAGTCGATTGCAAACACTAGTTATTGATGTGATATTGGATAACTTAATGGACCATAGTTTTGAGTTCTGTTAATGGATTGAACTAAGACTTTTTTGCTCTCCATGTGGGTCGATGCAGACACGAATTTGTCAATGTGATATTGGACAACCTAGTGGACCAGGGTCTTGAGTTTTAATATGGATTGACTGTTGTAATCCATAAGTAATCGGTGGTTGGCTCGACAGAATGATCGATGCAAACACAAGTTCATGCTTGTGGACCACATACTTTTAGTTTAAGAAGTAATTTGCCAATTAGAGGTTGGCGCGTCTCCTGCTCATATGTGAATTGCTCGTGTTACACTGTGTTCGTGTTGCACGAATCCCCTTTGTAGAAGGTATCCATTGTCTATTGAGAGGTATAAGTCGATGCAAAAATGGATGACTAGTGAAGCCATCTCGTGGGCCTCAAAATTGGTTATAACCCTTTACGAGGGAAGTTGTATTATATGAGTTTCCTCTCACTCGTATAACAGGTTGGCTTTAGTTGTGTTGGCTTAAAAGTGGTAAAACATAGACTGTGTTATTGTCTTTCGTCTGTTCGATACTTGGTTTTGTTGTTGAATTGGTCTATTTAGACCTTCGGTAATTAGAAATCTACTAGATGGGTACTGACCCAACCCACTATTTTTAGGGGATAGAGATCGGGGAGCGCCACCAATTTGATCTCAGTTCGTCAGCTCAGAGTTTCTTTCGTAGCTTTTCTCTTTCGAGATTAGGTAGTTGTATTGATTTCTTTCTTAGATTCGTAGTATTCCTTCCAGTTTCGTTTATCAACCAATGTAAACAGATATTTCAGAGAGTATGATTTAATTCATTCATCGTTAGTTTGATTTGTGATTGCTTAGGAGCTCCATAATGTATTGGTTTGCCATTAATTTGGCTTTATTATGTTACGATCCTGTGGCGAAATGTTCTATATCTTGGTTTTCATGGCGAGCGACGTGAAAACTGGAACTTAGGTGTTAGAAAGTGGTATCAGAGCTTTAGGTTCATAAATCCTAGGGTCAGCGTGTAGGGTTCAACCCCATTAGGCGCATAGTATGTGATAATTTTCTACGCGGAGCTATTCATTGTCTAAATTTTAACTTAGTTTGTCTTTTGAATATGAATAGAGTTTTGGAAAGCGGAACGGATGTTGGTCGTGGCAGTGCTCGCACCCGAGGAGGTGGCAGAGGTCGAGGTCGAGGTGGTTTAGCTCATTTTCCTTCAAATAGCCGTGAAGTAGTGGTCGTGCGAATCACATGCTCAATCTCTGACTAAAATACCCCCGTCCTAATTTTTAGTATATGACCCCCATTTATTTAGCTATATTAGGACTACACCCCTAACCAAAATACTTTGTCCATTCGAATAGTTTATCCCGAGCCAATACTTTCCCATCTCACGATCGATTGAATCACCCAGTTACATGTCGAACCACTAACTCTGAGGTTCGCCCATATACTGGGGTCATGCTCACCCCTAGCCAGAGGACAGAGCTAGATCCAATCCACGACTGACTCTGGTTGGTTCACCCTTGTTACGTTCTCTGTCTCATAAGTCTGAGGTTCGATTATAGATTGGGTCATACTCTCCCCGAGCTAGAGCCAATCAGCGAGTGACTCTGGCCGAGGTGTCACTTGTACTCCGATATAGGGCGGGTCGTTTCTTTATCAGTCTGAGGTAGTTGTACCCAAAAATTACTTGTATGGGTCAAGTTTAAGTTATAATATCCACCAAACAGAATCCAAAAAAGAATGGAAGAACGACTAGTAGTAGTTGTACCCAAAAATGGTGTAATTGGTTTCAAAAGTCTCTGTTTTATAATTGTTTCTCACAAAAGTCTGATCTTGAATCTTTTAGTCATGTTTTAAGGATTTGGTATCCATTTCTTAGACATAGATTTCGAAAAAAGATGGAATCTTAAAAGATTTTGCTAGAGAAGAATTGAAATCTCGAATAGAAGTAAAAGAAATTAAAGAAGAAGGAGAAGCAATCAAAGGAAAGGAAACCGAGGAAGAAATTCATCCATGTTAAATTAGTTTTCAGATTGTCCTTCAACAACTAACCAAGATTCAGAGCAAAAAATAGAACCCAAGTTGACAATGAAGAAGAGCAAAAACAAGAAATTGGTGAACTCCATATTGAAACCAGGACCCTTTTGCTTAGTTTCAGCAAATCCACAAACTGAAGAAAAATCTGGATTTTATACTGAAAATTTAGATATTGGAAGCATCACTTATTCAAAAAGAAGAAGAAGATACTACATGTTGTGAAGTTGATGGTTGAGAGGAAGAAGATACTTGAGAAATAGGTGGTTGTGAAGCTCCAAGTGGTATTTTGGTTGGGGGTGTAGTCCTAATATAGCTAAATAAATGGGGGTCATATACTAAGAATTAAAACGGGGGTATTTTGGTCGGTAGGCGAGCATGTGATTCGCACGACCACTACTTCACGGCTATTTGAACGGAAAATAAGCTTTGGGGGTTAACGCCTAAACGAAAATGTTTTTATGGGTGTCCCCTTAATATAGCTAAATAAATGGGGATCTTGGCCTAAAAACCCTTTCTTTTTCTCTGTTGTACATTGTCGGTCTAGTTGCTTTAATGTGTATCGATATTTGCATGCAACTTAATGAAATTAAGAGAAGGGGAAGAGATATAGGTAATGAGCTATACTAAAACAAAGAGATGATCTTGAACCAAACTATATTAGAAGAATTCTTTCCAAACCTTTTCCATACACTTTCTCATCTCTTACAAACTTATCCCAACACTACACCATTTACACCTATTTATAGGTTGAGAGATGTAATAGGAAGTTGACACATAACCTATGTGTTGTCACTTGCATGGTGTGTTGTCACCACCAAGATGACACTTTGCATATGGAGTTGTAGAATGGTGACACATAACCTCATGTGTTGTCACTTGCATGATGTATTGTCACTACCAAGATGACACATTGCATATGGAGCTCCCATGTAGTGACACCACATATAGGTGGTTATATGAAAATGGTGGGCATCCATAGTATTTGTTTGGATAAGAAAAAGGTGTATTAAAGGCATCCAAGTCCCCTTGCATAGCCAATGATTATATGGGCTGCCACATACCATATAACACTCCCCCTTGGATGACCATCACTCGAAATAATTGCCTTATCAAAATCTTGTCAGAAAAACTCAGTGGGACAAAATCTGATGAAGGAAAAAGAGTACAAATAATAGATTCCGAGTTACGCTGGATACGCTAAATACTGCCTCGTTAAAACCTTGCCAGAAAAAACCTATTGGGACAAAAACTGGACGAGGAAAAAGAGTACAGGGCGTAGATAGCGATACATGAACCTGCACATGATAATACACTCCCCCTGATGAATATCATATTTTGGACCGATGTAGTCTTACATCATCTGACTATTTAAGCGTCGCATTCCGATGTCATTTACCAGTTTTCTGAACGTTGTAGCAGGCAGAGACTTGGTGAACAAGTCAGCATAATTTTCACATGATTGTATCTTCTGGATATCAATCTCATTATTCTTCTGGAGGTGATGTGAGTAAAACAACTCAGGGGATATGTGCTTAGTTCTATCGCCTTTTATGTATCATTCTCTGATCTAAGCGATGCATGCTGAATTATCTTCGTGAATGATTGTGGGAGAATTTGTGATTGAATCAAGACCACTTGAGCTTCTAATGTGTTCAATAATTGATGGGCCTAGAAAGTTTCCTAAATAGGTCTACACCCGCAAGTGCACGGGTGTCAAGTTGTAAATTCCGGTAAGACCGGTTCGTTCCTCAGAGACTAAGTCAAACTCAAATTCTAACTTTAAAACTATTGAAATTTAAAAAGTGAATTGATGATGGTAAGATGATTTAAATAAAAATAGCACACAAAACTCAAAAAGAAAACAAATAAGTTGATATTCAGAAAAAGGGAACCTAGGGTTTTCGAATCCATCCACGTGACAATCCTAAAGACGATGTATTTGCCTTTGTCAACTAAGTTCTTTGTTTTACTCGGGTTCTATTACATGAACGCTCTAGAATCCGGAAGATGTTGTCATTAAAAGCAATAAGGACTTTAAAAGATATGAAGATTTAATCTAAAAATTAATTGACTTGCATATAAATTGAATTGATAAAATTCTCGTTATGGACTTCATCTAAACCCTAGATAGAGAAATTAGTTTCTCATGATGAAAGATGAAAGGTTAACTATATAAAATGTGGGAGAAAAGTGGAAAAAATTGGATTTCTTACTGATTTTGCAGCCAAACAGAGCCTTAGGGAAGTGATTTCCTTCTGTTTTTCTTAGAATTCTGCCAAACAGACCCTCAGGGAGACGATTTTCTCGTCTTCCCAGAAATGGATTCTCAGTGGGAAAATAATTTTCACCCAAATTTTCTCATCTTCTTTTCTGTTTCTCACTCTAACCTCCTGTTTCCTTCTTTATCTCTTATTTTAATCTCTCTCTCTCTCTGTAATCTTTTTCTCTCTCACTAAGAAACAGGAAACAAAAAAGAAAGAGAAAAATAAAAAATAAAACGAAGCTAATAGTGTATCAAAACCGAGTCTCTCTCTCTCTCTCTCTACAATATCTCTCTTCTTAATCTCTCTGTAATCTCTCTATCTCTCACAAATAAAGAGAATACAATCGAAAAAGAAAAATAGAATGATCAGAGCCTTAAAAACTTCTCTCTACTGTTGTTCTCCAAAAACGTCTCTAAACCGTGATGCCCCTCTCTCTACAATCTCTTTCTCTTTTATAGACCCAAACAAATCGAATCCCATTTCAAAACCAACTCCCAAATCTTCAGTTTTATCTTCATCCAATCTCGGCCCAATCTGTTTCTCTCTCTATCCTCTTGATTTCCAGCTATATAAGAAAATAAAATCGAATTTCCAAATCCCTTCCATCATGCTCGGTCATCTCTCTCCATCCATTACTTGGTCAACTTTCTTCTTTAATCTCTCTCTCTCTCAGGTCTCTCTCTCTCGGGTCTCTCTCTAAAACTGTTTTGAACAGTTTCCATGAAGTATTAGATAGAGACGAGAGAGAGAAGAAAATAATCTGGGATTTCAAAATTATTAAAGTGAATAAGCTAGGGTGCATCTCGGTACAGTTTAATAAGCTGTACTTATCCATCCGGTGAAGTCACATGACGCAAACAAAAGATAGTCGTTGGATCTCAGCGTGTGTGGAGATGAAGGCATGGAGTACCTGGGACTACTGTGTTAACTTGCGCTCGGTTGCACGGAATCAAATCATAAAGAAGTCCCGTATGTCAACCCGTTGTACCAACCAGTATACCGAAATTTCACCCTAACGTTCGGATGTGTGCCAAGTGTCTCCTATCCAATACTTGGTCAACTTTCTTTGACCGAATCTTTGACCTAGTCCATCTTGCTGGTCCGGACTCCGATTTGACTTCCGCTTTCGCCATTGGGTTCGTCTTGGGCTCTACTCCTCATCCGAATACAGACGTGGACAAATCACCAGACTCAACAAATGACCAAAATGCCCCTCGTGCGTCTTTCTCCTATTTTTATCCGCTTTCACACTGAACTCCATAAAAGACACCTGAGAAAGAAAATCAAACAAATTATCAGAGTAACCGCTCGAACTGGACTAACTAACCCGAGTTAAGAGATTCATATGGGACATTTTCATGTCTCATCAATAATGGATCTAAGCCATACACATTCTTTTGTTGCTTCATGGAGAGCAATAATCTCTGCATGGTTTGATGAGGTAACGGGCATACTTTGTTTACTAGATCGCCATGAGAAAGTTGTACCTCCGCTTGTGAATACATAACCTGTCAGATAAATCCCTTTGTGCGGATCAGAAATATAACCGGCATCTGTGTATCCTTTTACTTGAGAATCACCGGATAAGTTCTTTGAATAAAACAATCCCATGTCAGTTGTTCCTCTCAGATATCTTAGAATTTGCTTTACTCCAACCCAATGCCTCTTAGTTGGTGCGGAGCTATATCTGGCCAATAGATTTACTGCAAAAGCAATGTCCGGTCTAGTGCATTGAGTTAAGTATGATAATGCACCAATAACACTCATATATGGTACTTCTGGACCAAGGAGTGTTTCATCTTCTTCTTTAGGTCGAAATAGATCTTTCTGCGCATCGAGAGACATAACAATCATGGGAGTACTAAGCGGATAAGAATTCTCCATGTTAAAGCGCTTCAGGACTTTTTCAGTGTATAATGTTTGATGTACAAGTACGCCACTTGTGTTTCTTTCAATTTGTAAGCCAAGACAGAATTTTGTTTTCCCGAGATCTTTCATCTCGAATTCTTTCTTCAAATATTCTGCTGCTTTAGAGAGCTCTTCTAGAGTTCCTATAAGGTTGATATCATCAACATATACTGCAAGAATCGCGAATCCAACATCTCCTTTCTTGATAAATAAATATGGGCAAACGAGATCATTAATATGGCCTTCTTTTATCAGATATTCACTAAGACGATTGTACCACATTCGTCCAGCTTGTTTCAATCCGTACAAAGCTCGATTAAGCTTTAGTGAATACATGGTACGTAGGTTGCCTCCAGGCAACTTAAATCCTTCAGGGACTTTCATATAAATGTCAGTATCTAATTTTCCATATAGATACACAGTGACCACGTCCATTAAATTCATCTCGAGTTCTTCTAGAACTGCTAAACTGATTAAATATCGAAAGGTTATTCCATCCATAACTGGAGAGTATGTTTCTTCATAATCGATCCCTGGTTTCTACAGGAAACCTTGTGCCACGAGTCTCGCCTTATAGCGGACAACCTCATTGTTCTCATTTCGTTTTCTAACGAATACCCATTTGAAACCTACAGGGTTTACATCTTTGGGTGTCAGGACTACAGGTCCAAAAACGTTACGTTTTGACAGTGAATTCAACTCTGTCTGGATTACTTCTTTCCATTTTACCCAATCAGTCCTTTTCCGACATTCCTCAATAGAATGTGGTTCATAATCATCATTTTCAGTGATAATATCAGTGGCTACTGAAAGCGCAAATATATCATTGATGATTATGTTATCTCGATTTAATACTTTACCATTACAAGCATAATTTATAGATATCTCTTCATTTGGAGATAACTCATGCTCTTCAAGAGCTTCTGCCTCTTCTAGGGCTTTACCCACTTCTAGGGGTGTATTTGTTGTTTCTTCTAGAACATTACTTGCTTGTGGTTGGTTTTTCCTCTTCCGGGAAACTATATCTTTAGAAACGATTGGTCGTCCACGTTTCAGACGTGTTTTGGACGATTCATTTGAAGCAATATTTGTATCGTGTCCTTCAGGGACATCTATCCTTGCTGGAACATTCGCAGCAGGTATATGTGATTTTGTCACTCTCGCTGCGTCGTTAAATGCGTCAGACATTTTATTAGCAATCTCTTGTAGATGTATTATCCTTTGTACTTCAACTTCTGATTGATTCGTACGAGGATCAAAGTGAGACAAACTTGGAGTAAACCAAGAAAGTTCCCTTTTGGTAACATTTGCTTCAAGCAAATTTACTCCCCCTAATGGCGGGAAAACTGTCTCATTAAAGTGACAATCGACGAAGCATGCAGTGAAAGTCTCACCCGTCAGGGGTTCGAGATATCGAATAATAAATGGTGTATTAAAACCAATATATATTCCTAGCCGGCGCTGAGGC
Organism: Eschscholzia californica; assembly: GCF_041429995.1. Classification (NCBI taxonomy): domain Eukaryota; kingdom Viridiplantae; phylum Streptophyta; class Magnoliopsida; order Ranunculales; family Papaveraceae; genus Eschscholzia; species Eschscholzia californica. Next base: position 33,054,240 of record NW_028238198.1, read on the forward strand.
CCAAACTTTGTGCGTCGTGGGGCTGTAATAGGAACATATACAGCACATCCAAAAACACGCAAATGAGATATGTTTGGCTGCTGGCCTTGAACATATTGCAAAGGTGAGAATTGATTATTTGAAGTAGGACGTAACCTTATCAAGGTGGCAGCATGAAGAACTGCAGGTCCCCATGCAGTAACAGGTAATTTGGTCCTCATCAACATTGATCTCGCAATCAGTTGGATATGTTTTATGAATGATTCAGCTAGATCATTCTGAGTATGAACATGAGCTACAGGATGTTCAACATTAATTCCAACTGAGAGACAATAGGAATCAAAAGTACTCGATGTAAATTCTCCTGCTCCATCTAGGCGAATCGACTTAATCGGATAATCAGGAAAGTGAGCTCGTAAACGAATTATCTGAGCTAATAACTTTGCAAACGCCTGATTCCGCGTCGAGAACAGATTTACATGAGACCATCTAGTTGATGCATCTATTAATATCATAAAATATTTAAATGGTCCACACTGCGGGTATATAGGGTCACATATATCACCTTGAATCCTTTCCAAAAATTTGGGAGATTCGATATGTACTTTCGTGAGGGATGGGCGAGTAATAAACTTCCCCAATGAGCAACCAGTGGTAGTAAAATCCCTATCTATCATAAACTTCTGGTTCTGAAGAGGGTGTCCCTGAGAGTTTTGTATTATTCTACTCATCATGGTAGATCCTGGGTGTCCTAGTCGATCATGTCAAATTTTATAAGTATTTGGATCGTGCAACTTCGGGTTGACAACGACATATGATTCAACTGTTTTAATCTCTGTAAGATATAACCCAGAAGAAAGATCTTCAAGTCTTTCTAGAACATGCTTCTAGCATGATATACTCGAGGTGATATATAAATATTCTTTATTATTCTCAGATCCAGTCTCGATGTGATACCCATTCAGACGAATGTCTTTGAAACTCAACAGATTCTTCAGGGATCTGGTCGAGTACAAAGCATCCTCAATAATTATTTTCGTACCACGGGGCAATATTATAGTAGCTCTTCCGGAGCCTTTGATGAGACATGAAAATGTCTCATCTGAATCTCTTAACTCGGGTTAGTTAGTCCAGTTAGAGCGGTTACTCTGATGATTTGTTTGATTTTCTTTCTCAGGTCTCATTTACGGAGTTCGATGCGAAAACATCGTGATAAAGACACACTTGAGGGGCATTTTGGTCATTTTAATGACAAGGGTATTCTGGTCAATATTAGTGCTCAAGTGAAAGTAGAGTCCAATACGAATCTATCGGCGAAAGCGGGAGTCCAATCGGAGTTCAGATGAGAGACTTATAGCTAGTCAAAGGCAATTGACCAAAAGTTAGATGAAGGACACATGGCGCAAATCTGACGGCATGGGGATAAATATTTGGTACACAGGTGGGACGTGTGGTTAAACTCGGGATTCCTATGGGTTTTAGATTCCATGCAACGTGGTACAGGTTAATAAAGTAGCTTCCGTGATCTAGCGGCTTTTATCCTTTCACGGACTCATGTACTGATCTGAGGATGCGCTGTTCCACCTTTCACTCGCCCGCGAAGCACAGAAATTTCCGCTCCCTCCAACTAACAGCTGGGAATGACGCCCGCTGTCATAAGCGTCTCTTTCCATCTTTCTCTCTTAATCTTCAAACTGGTTTGGAAACAAACCTTTAAAAAGAGAAAGAGATTTGGAGCGGATTGAAGAGATTTAGGGAAAGAGATGGAATGAGATATTTTTGGTGAGAGAAGAAATCACGGGCTGAGAAGGAAGGAGTCAACTGCTAGCTACTGAATATTTTCTTCTCTTTATAAAAGATTAACAGTGAAGAAGAAGAAGAAGACATCTTCCCACGGCTGAGTATAAGAAAAACCATTGTTATCATCTTCATCATCGGGGGGGTTAGATAGAAACGAAGGTTGAGAGAGTGAGATTAGTTCTTCATTTTCTTTTCGGTTAAGAAATAGAGTTAGAGAGAGAAAACCGAGATCATCATCCACTCGATCATCATCATCATCTATCTTTCTTCTTCTTCTTCTGTTTGTAATTCTTTTTAGTGAGAGAAAAGATTATCAAGAGAGAAAGAGAGATTGTAGAGAGAAAGACAGAAAGATTCAGTTCAAAATAAAATAGAAAGTGATTTTAATTCTTTCATACTGTTTGTGTGTCTCTTTTAGTGAGAGAGAGATTAACAGAGAGTTAAAGAGAGAAAGAGATTAAGAGAAAAAAAAACAGAAAGTTAGAGAGAGAAAGAGAGTTGAAGAAGGTGGGAAAATAATTTTCCCACAGGGAATCCATTTCCGGGAAGACGAGAAAATCGTTTTCGCTGAGGGTGCGTTTGGCAGAATTCTGGGAAAAACAGAAGGAAATCATTTCCCTAAGGCCCTGTTTGGTTTGGAAATAGCGAAAAAGTTAAGTTTTCTTACTCTTTTACTTATATGAATTTAAATGTTTATCTCCTCCAGCATGATTAGCTAAATCTTATCTATCTAGGGTTTAGATGAAGTCCAAAATTAGTTTTATTAATATGATTTATATGTAAGTTAATCAATTTTTAGACTAAATTTCCTATATTTTAAATTCTTAATTGCCTTTAAACAATGATATATTCCGGATTTTATACCATTAATGTTATAAAACCCGAGTTAAATGGAAAATTGATTAACTAATGCAAATACCTCATACTTAGAATTGATTATATGGATGGTTTCGAAAACCCTAGGTTCCCCTTTTTCTGAATATCAACTTTAGTATTATTTAAATTTTAATTGCTATTTATATTTTTTATTATTTAAAAAAAATATTACCAATCAAACCACTTTTTGAAGACATAATAGTTTTAAGATTAGAATTGGAGTTTGACTTAGTCTCTGAGGAACGAACCGGTCTTACCGGAATTTTACAACTTGACACCCGTGCACTTGCGGGTGTAGACCTATTTAGGGAAACCTTTTAGGCACATCAGCCTTCTATAAGCTTGATGAGCCAGCGATAGTAATCGCATTTGCCTCACATAATTTTAAGGTCGAGAAATATTTTGTATTTCGAAGTATCGGATTTGTGGTCCCACTGTCTGCTAGACAGCTATCTTCATCACCTTTAGATATGTTTCTTCTTGAATCCATACCTTTCATAATATAATATAAGATTCAAACCACAACTATTTATATTTATAACATAAACAAAACTATTACAGGTACATATAATATATTATCTAATATCTAACAGACAAAAGTTATTTTACATTATAATATAGCAGTATAATAGTTAGAAAAGTTAATACACTAAATATTAAACATATCATCAGTTTGATTTTATCCTTCAGGGAGATAATCTCCAACACACAATGGTGGATCAAGTTCCATGTGGTTCATCTCTGGTGCAGCTTTAGATTTCAGAGATGCTTGGTATAGGTCCACCAAATGTCTCGCCGTACGACAGGTACGGGACCAATGACCTTCCATACCACAACGGTAACAAGCTTCTTCACGAGCTTTGGGAGGGGTATTATTTTTACCCTTTACTTTATCAGGCTTTCACGCTGCATAATTCTTTGAAATTTTCTCCCTTTTCCCACTTCCGGTGGTAAGGGGTTTGCTTGTTTCTCTCCCATTTGTTCGTGCGGGATCCACGTTGGTGGTTTCTTCCGGAACCACGTTTCCCTTTGTAATTTTGTTTCCTACCATGATCATTTGACAATATCGCATGTGCTTCAGGCACAGGTGCAGACCCTGTGGGTCGAGATTCATGGTTATGCAATAACAACTGGTTATTCTGTTCCTTGACCAAAAGACAAGTCAGTAACTGGGAGAATTTAGAGAAACGTCGCTCTCGGTATTGTGACTGCAGGACAATATCCGAGGCATGGAACGTTTTATCTATCATCTGTTCATCAGTGATAATATCTCCTCCCACTTTTAGTCTGGAAACAATTTTACAAAGGCTGAAATTATAAGCAAAAAATGGAAGAAAAATCTTGTAGTCGGAGATTTATAAAATCATTTCGAGCTTTTGGAAGGATGACCATCTTCAGGTGATCATATCTATCTTTTAAGATGTTGCATAAAGCCAAGGGATCTTCCACATACAAATACTCTGACTTCAGGTCATCATGTATGTGACGTCTCAAAAAGCTTAAAGCATGAACCCGTAACATTTCATCTGCAGTATTTCCTTCAAGAATAGTGTTCAAGAAATTTTTGTATTTTAGAGTCAGTCTAGCTTCGACTGCCCATTCCATGTAATTCTTACCTGTTATATCTAATGCTGCAAATTCAAGTCTAGCAAGGTTAGACATTATGACATATGAATGAAAATATTATACCTTTCACCAGACGGAGTAGCGGCTTAGTTTGTTCGATATTTTATCGATGTTGACTTCGGCAACGGAGCAGAGTAACGACTTATTTCAACTGGCTAGAGACTCGTGCTGATAACGTGCTGTAAATTGTCGGTCTATTTGCTTTAATGTGTATCGATATTTGCATGCAACTTAATGAAATTAAGAGAAGGGGAAGAGATATAGGTAATGAGCTATACTAAAACAAAGAGATGATCTTGCACCAAATTATATTAGAAGAATTCTTTCCAAACCTTTTCCATACACTTTCTCATCTCTTACAAACTTATCCCAACACTACACCATTTACACCTATTTATAGGGTGAGAGAAGTAATAGGAAGTTGACACATAACCTATGTGTTGTCACTTGCATGGTGTGTTGTCACCACTAAGATGACACTTTGCATATGGAGTTGTAGAATGGTGACACATAACATCATGTGTTGTCACTTGCATGATGTGTTGTCACTACCAAGATGACACATTGCATATGGAGCTCCCATGTAGTGACACCACATATAGGTGGTTATATGAAAATGGTGGGCATCCATGGTATTTGTTTGGATAAGAAAAAGGTGTATTAAAGGCACCCAAGTCCCCTTGCATAACCAATGATTATATGGGCAGCCACATACCATATAACATCTCTACTATTGTCTTTATTTTTCTTTGTTCTTATCTTTATTTCTCTTTTTTTCTCCCTCTTAGCTACCAAAACACAATAGGGTCGTGTGTCTTCTTCTGTAAGTTTGTATATTTTTCTTTGTCATTCTAATAATTTCATTGCAAAATGTACAGGGTTTTCCATGTTGCATTGGATTTTCCAAATCATACTTATTTGTTATATGAATATTTCTTTAGTTCATATAATTGCATATTTCAAATGTTTAGTTAAATTGTGTTAGTTGATTTATTTACTTACAACAATTACTATTTAAATATTCTTAATAATATTATGTTATAATTTATGCATTAATATTTTTACATAATGTATTTTTCTTTTGTGATAATATTTTCTTCAGTTAAACTGTTTAAATATTTCACTAATATATCGTACGTAAATATTTATCGGTTCTTACAACATATGAAGGGCCCTGGTTAAAAGTTCGAACCGGGCCCCCAAAATCTCAGCCACACCACTGTTCAAATCAACCGAATCTCTTAAATATATCTTCTTCAATCATGAGAGACATCTCTCTCTCTCTGTTTTTCAAAAGTATGACGATTATGAAATCTGTTCCAAAATTGTATCTTCAGCCTTCCTAAACTCTCTCTACAATCTCTTCTTAATTTCTCTGTTTTTAAGAGAAAGAAAATCTCTCTCTCTCTCTCTCTCTCTACAGCTCCAACCGAGGTCCTCTGTTTGAATTTCAAGGGAGAGAGGGAGATGAATATCTTCTCTCACAGTCGGATTTTAAGAATCTCCTTTCTCTTTCCATTTATTAGAATTTCTTCCATCCCCTCTCATCTACTGGTTTTGAAAGTATTTCTTTCCAAAAGAGTTGGAGAAGATCAGAGATAATTAGAATTGTTCTACTTTACCGACCTAGCCACGCGTGATTGTTGGTTGAGTTGATTTGGGGTTGATTCAGTGGAGTAGGGACTATCGGGGCGATCGTGCGTCGAAGAAAAAGCCGCCAAATGCTTTCGTTCATTATTACGTTCGTCAGATCCTAGAGTCCCACGTTAATATCATGGCTTGCATTACATCAAACATGGGTTGAACAAAAAATCTGGAGCACCGTCCCACGGTGCCAGAAAGTACCCCGCTAATAACTTGGACCGTCAGATCTTCCTCCCGCCTGCATTACACGTGTCTCTGGAAGTTTGGTGCTGACTTTGGTCAACTGACTTCGACCAGACCTTTGCCACGGTCTGACTTTCTCGTCTGGACTCCAATTTGACTTCCGTCTTCGCCATTGGGTTCATCTTGGACTCTATTTTCATTCGAACACCAACATTGCCAAATCACCAGACTATCATAATTACCAAAATGCCCCTAGGTGTGCATTTCTCTCGTTTTTATCTATTTTCACGCTCAATTTCATGGAAGGCACCTGGACAAGAGAAAACGTAATTTATCAGAGTAACTGCTCGAAATGGACAAACTAACCCAAGTTAAGAGATTCAGATGGGACATTTTCATGTCTCATCATGGTGATTATTAAAAAAACTCAGAGGACAACATTTTTTCCTCGCTTTTATGAACGACCCAAAGTTTCAGTCAAATAATGCTTAGAACGATGAAAATTTTCGGTGACGTTTTTTGTCAAACGATTTTCGGTGAAAAACAACAAAACTATAAGCAAAATATGGCAACAAAAAAAAGATGGATTTTCGACAAAAACCACCAAATTTAATATGAAATTTTTCGGCAAGAACCAATAAGAAATATGACAACAAAATCTCATCTTCTTCTATGACAAGATTTCTTTGAAAACTACCTAAAGAGCTAAAGAGAAATCTACTTCATGAGTATATATGATTCAAGATAAATCTATAACAAGATTTCTTTGAAAACTACCTAAAGAAGTCGTGAAACCCTAATACATCAAAATAAAAGTTGAAAGAATGGGTTTAAGAATTTTCGGAGGGAAGAGATCAAGGGTTTTAGATGGAGGGAAGGACCTATCTGTAAAATAGGGGTCTAATTCTAAATGCCTAATAAGTTGTTTAGAAAGTCAAAGTATTTGTAAATACCAAAAAGTGTATCTACAAATAACGAGCTTTGTAAATAGTCATTAGCAGCTTTGTAAATACCTGGGGCCAAAAAAATAAGGGAAGGAAGAAAGTAGAGGATTTTAGGTTATAAGGTCTCGAGATGGCATTTGTTTTCTAGGATTTAGTATTAGGACGAATATTAAAGGCACCCCCTACATACATGGGTTGTTAGAAATAGTTAGAATCGTTAAGAGTTGATCATATTGAGTTATAAAAGATACGAGATTTACGTCGATGTGATTAGAATGGATTCGAAATTCTAGACTTCTCCTCCACTGACATTTACCATTATTATTTATCTTCGTTGTTTGTTTAAGCCATTTTGTTATTTTATTATTTCACCACCAAACCTGTTTTGAAAAGGAACCGTGGGAATTTTAAATTTTAGAATAAGTTTGACTAATCCCTGCAAGTCGATTCTAGTCTTACCGAGTTTATTACATGACGCTCATATAGGTGTACCCTTTATGGGCACATCAATTTTAAATCCAAAAGAGGCTTTGGCCAAAAAAAAATTACTGAATTCGACCAAGTCCATTAATTTGGGACGCCAGTAAATGAAAGTCAAAAGAAATTTTCCACAGTTAAATCCCTGGGAGAGTGGGAGGCGCCGATAACACAAACTAGAGACGCCTTTAAATCTTTCACCGGACTGGAAATCTTAAAATGGATTTTTCGAGCTTACCCCCTCAACGGTAATTACTAATTGAGTTTACCCCCTTCATTAATTGGTAATTGAGCTTACCCCCTTCATTAATTGGCATGTGAAAATAAAATCGTGATTTAGATAACCTACAAACAAAATAAATATTTATTAATTATATTCACGACCAAATCAAACAACAAAGTAAGGTGGAATAACTAATAGGAATCATATTGAAGAATAATTGCTCTTAGTAGTCACAATTATTTCACGTACGACAAACACAACCTTTATGTTTTTGTCAAAAATAGTAAATAGAAGAGGGAAAACTCAATTACCCATCATTGAAGGGGGTAAACTCAATTACGAATTAGTGACGAGGGGGTAAACTCAAAAAACCCTCTTCAAATTGATGAAAAGGATACTTTAGTAATTTAACAAGCATAGAATTCCATCGTATAAGATGTCGAAAACAGAGCTAGGAAGAAAGGAGGAACCTCTTTTAGGTTTCAATTTGGTTCAACCATGGCAGAAGTTGCAGATCTCCATCTACCTGATGATGACGTATCAAAAGCTCCAGATGAAGAAGTAATAGAAACCCTAACTTCTGTTCCTTACTGGTCTTCTTTCTTCGATCACGATGAAAGTAACCCATACGATTATTATCCTGATATCGATTCATTTTCTCCTCGACCATCCGATTTCGACCACTACTCCCTTCACGCTCAGACCATCCTTGACGGAGATGGAATCGACGAAGTAGAAGCTGGTGTTGAGCTTGTGGCATCAGACGGATCAGATTCTGACTCTGTTACCGATTTGAATTACTTTAACCGGCAAGATCATCAGGTAAACCTAGTTTTTAATATGTTCGAACGATTTAATGATGAAACCCATATTATTGAATACGGTAATAGTTCTTTTCCGAACCGGTTTGATGATGATGACGATGATGATCCTAATTTTAGGGTTATTGATGAAAATGATGAAATGGGTTTGAATTATCTTGAATTGGGATCGGATATTGATAGAGAAATTAGGGATGAAACTGATGATAATGGTGGGTTTATGATTGAGGAGTTTGAGGGTGAGTGTTATGTGAGTCGACTTATCGAATTGGGTGAATCTGGCGAGTCATCTGTTGTTCATCCTCCTGTTGAACCTTTTAGAGATGGACTCCGACTTGCTAGAATCGATTCCGATTCAGATGAGGAAGAGGAAGGAGATGTGGGGATTGAAATCCATTCTGGAGATGATGATGGGTTTGATGATGATACCCAGGATGAATTGGATCCTCCTCTTTGTTGGGATTGTCTCCGATTAGATGATCATAGAGAAACTAATGAAGAATTCGAGTGGGAAGAAGTTGATGAAAGGTTAAATGAGAGAGAGGGTTTGAATATGGTGATTGATTCTGATGAAAGGAGTTCAATTTCAACAGAACTTCATTCAGAAGAAGTGGGTGATGATGGTGAACCAACAATGAGAACTTTAGAATGGGAAGTGATTTTAGCAGTAAACAATTTAGATCGAAATTCTGAATTAGAACAAGATCCAGATCAAGATGGTTATATTTATCCAGCTGAATACGAATTGTTATTCGGACAATTCACAGAGCATGAAAGCTCTCTTATAGGTTCTCCACCCGCTGCAAAATCTGTTATCGATAATCTTCCTTCAATATTAATAACTCAAGACGATATCGAAAACAAGAATGCTATTTGTGCAGTTTGTAAAGATGATATAGCCATTACAGAGCAAGTAAAGAAGCTTCCTTGTACTCATTACTACCATGGAGACTGTATTTTGCCATGGTTGAGGATCCGAAATACCTGTCCTGTTTGTCGATATGAATTACCGACAGATGATCCTGATTACGAGAGAATGAAGACGCAAAGAGCTAATCATAATAACATTTCAGATAATAATCAGGTTAGAAATGATTTTGAAATGTTTCCTTAGCTATAGTAGATTGTGCATATAATGTAGATAAATTTTCGCCTTCGTCAATAAGTATGTTCGTGTATTACGTTTGAAATTGCTTGTTGTTTTCTGTTCTTGTTGTTTAAGTAAAAGAATGTAATGGTTATTGGATAATAATCTTAGAAATTTCCAAATAAGTGAAATGGAATTGGTTTTTGAAGCTTGAGCAATACATATTTTGCCCCATGTTATTCGACTTGTTGTTTCTCCTTCATCGCTTGAATGTATAATTGATAACTAGATACATATTTTAAAGGGGACGATCTCTTTCGGGGGCAGCAGCAAGAAGACTAAAACCTAATGCTTAATTCTAGGGCTGATACGTATCGAACTGCTTCGCTTGATAGATGAGCTATCAGAGAACCATTGTCTCAATCCAATTATTTTGGAGTAAATGGGGATTTCCTGTAATGTAATATAGAATGATAAGGGGCCTAATTTCATTCTCGATCAGACCGGACCAATTAATTGTGTTAGTGTTACATCATTCTGACAATCCAATTTTTTTTCAAACCCTCGTCATGAGCACGACGGAGTCGGGCCTACAATGAGAAGGTACCCATACCCGACACTACAAGACTTGACCGTTAATATGGTGAAGGTCTACTCGGGCATGGAAGGTGAACAAACTTCACTTTGTGGCCTACCCATGGGACTTACGACAGATATGATATGTCCGTCGGTGCCCTTTGCCTCCTCAAAAATCTTATAACCATATACCCTAATGAAACAGCTTGGGATCTCAGAAGAAATCTCAAGGACTAGAAAATCCCCATAATTGCAGACCTATTGCTTATAGAGTAGAAAACAAAGTCTTATCAATTAAGACACGTTATCAGCTGTTAACATGAAATCCTACTTGGAACAATAAGTCAGCTGCAATGACCTGTTGTGTATGGAAGGAGCTGAATGGCGAGACTTTTAAGGATAAGATCGTTTACGTATTTAATTTGGAGTCTTTGATGCATAACATGTTATTTTTGTTCTAGGCGAGGGCAAGTTTAGGCCTTGCTCTTTGCTTTCAAGGTCTAATACCTCAACCTCTTATAAATTCTCTCTTCTATACTTTTTCGAAGTTTCAAAAAAAGAAAGTATAATAACGAATTCTAACGAGGAACTTCTATTTGTTTGAATAAAAAAACAAGCATCTGATAATCACTTATTCTGCTTTCAATGAGAGTTGAACTCATGACCTCCCGCTTACTAAACGGGTGCTCTAACCAACTGAGCTATGAAAGCTACTTGATATGAATGAAGAGTAGACAACTCAAGAATGAGTGAAAGAACCCATTTTTTAGACTTGTTCTTGTTCATCAGTTAGGTTTTATCTTGTGAGAATCATATGGGCCCCTCCGTTTTCCCTATAGGCATACCACATCACATAATTTTGGTCAAGAAGAGAATTGTGTTAAATATACAAGCAATTCATATCCTAGGGTAGAACAAAATCAGGCCCATAAGCATAGTAAATAAAATTCAGGCCCATGTTGGTTGAGACAGATTTCTTGATTCGAGCAAAAAAAGAAACAAGTCTGCCAAATGAGATTGATCATCTGAAGCCTGAAGGACATCTGTTCTGCTTTGGGAATAACAACCCCTCCTATATACTATATATTATATATAGATAGACAGGTAGGGAGAGAGAGAGAGAGGTAGGTCTAGAAGTGGTAAAAGGGGAGAAGAAATCAAGATCATCACAGGTAGAGAGAGATAAGGTAAAGAGAGAAGAGATGAGTACTAGTATATTAATGGGAATAACAACAGTGGAGTGCTTGATGGATATAATGGTAGCAGGTATATCTTTGATGATTGGTTTTGGTATATTTGCTTTTATTGCTTCCATTCTCTGCTCTTCTGCTTTCTTCTACCATGCCAAGCAACTCTCTTGACATCCATACATATTCCACCCAGCCAGGGAAACAAGCTACTAATGTTGTTTTGGTTTAATATACCACATGGACTGCTTCTTCTACTTAACCAGGAACAAAAATCAGGCAGTTTGATGTTGTCTCTTTTTTTTCCCTTACTTTTTTGTGCTACTAGTATTTAGCTAGGTTAAAGTTCATGTTTATGAATATTATGTGTGTGTTTTAAGTAATGTAGTTTTATGTTGTGATATGATCAATAAATAGTTGAAATGAATCAATTAAGTCATTTCCTTGGTTACACCAATGTAATTTCAAGATATATCACTTCCTTATTAGTTATAACTTATAACAATGAATCACATGGAACTACCCCTAACCACTAAAATTAGGGAGTTGAGAAATGTTAAGATAACCTAGCATTTTCAACCAAACTAGTACAACTCCATTCCAACTGGAAAGAAAAATGAAAACTTGGAAAAAATTTGGACCACGAATTTTCTGGTTTAGCTGACAGCTGTACTGTCCGCTTAGTGAGTTGAAAATACTGGGTTATCTCGCATTTCCCAGACGGGTCGCGAGTTGAAAATACTGGGTTATCTCGCATTTCCCAGACGGGTGAACTTTACTTTTTACTTGGCAAGGAAGCGGTCATTCGTGCAGATCGAATCCACCTTTGCTCTTCTCTACAATTTCCTACTCCTTCCCTACACTTTCGAGTACTCAACTTCCATGCCTCCATCTCTCCAACTCTACATACAGAAAATTAAGTTGAAAAGAATAAATATATCTAATCTTATCGCAATCTATGTTGTTCCATGTCATTCTTCCGATGATGAAGATCAATGTGGGTTTCGTACATTGTCTCTGTTTGTGAGATGACGTTAAATCGATTTAAATCATTTTACCAATTCTAATTTGTTTGACAGTAGGAAATAATGAATTATTAATATATGAAGGTTAGAAGAAAGATGAGAAACAAAAGTCAAAAGGGTAAGCAAAAAAAAAAAAAAGACATATAGAAGGGAGAGAGAATGGAAGATAAGAGAAGAGAAAAACATAAAACAGAACACCACTACGTACAACTGGTAAATTAGGCAAAAATTTAGGACCAAAACGAACTGCCGAACACAATTATAGACCAATACAGAAACTCGGATACAATTGGGGCCAAACCGGCTCATTAGTCACAAATTGGGAGGCAAAATGGAATTAACCCAAAACTTTATAAGTTTGTGTAAAAGAGTAGAGAAAATGAAATGAGTCCTAGGAAATCAAGTCACATAGTTATAACAATGTTGTTGATATCAAGAATACTTATCTCTATCGTTTAGTGCCTCTTTCTTCTTACTGAAATATATCCCATGAAGAATTTCAGTATCATATATAACCAAAGTACAACATTTGACCTTACCTTCAACCAGTGGGGTTCTTCAATCTTATTAAGACATGAAGCAACAACTGATTTGAATCTGGAGCATTTCCTTGTCTGGCATGTGGTTGGTTCTGGTTTCGGTTCCCACTCATCTTCATCAGTAACAGCACTCCACAGCTCTTTCGATTTTTTTTATAGACTCAGAAAAGAAGATCTGATGCGATCAGATGGGTGACCTAAATGGAGTTTATGTAATCCTTAATCAAAGTGAAGATGGGGTTAGCAAAAGAAGTTCCTTCCAGTTTCTCGAACATAATCCCATCCATTCTTGCTTGAACTCCATCCGAAGGTGTGAAGTCTTGAAGTAGTTCTTTCATTGTGATGTCCATTCCAAGTAGGGAAGTTCCAATACCACTTAAGATCTCTGGCAATGTAGGTGACGGCCTTGACAGCTCAACAAGTGTAACCTGGTATCATTCAAGTAGTTTACAGTAAGTTTTTGGAAAATAAAAAACACAATCTGGAAAATGAAAACCACAATCTAAACGCGATGCAAGAAGGTATGAGAATGAAAAAGAAAGGGAAACCCCGAAGAAGAGGAATCTGACTTCAAGGAAACCAATATTATTTTAGATTTTTTGTGGGAGATCTTGGTTTCTATTTGGGGACAGTTCTCTCTTCCTCTTGCTTCATCCTCTTTTCGTTCGGCTTTGCTTAGGCTTCTCTTACCTTGTCAGAAGGATAGTTTTCTTTGAAATCTGTTGGGTTAATTCCATTTTGGCCCCCTTAAAGAGGACAAACTCACCCAAATTACCCCTTAAAGATGGCCAGCTTCCAGTTTAGCTCATTTTTGAATTTTTTTCGGCAGCCAGTTTTAACCATTGGCTATTTCTTTACCTTTTTACCCTTCTTTCCAAAACGTTTCCTCCCGTATGCCTTATCTATTTCTACGCCAGATTAAGGGTTGTAGCCCGTCTACCGGCGATCCTTCTCTGGCTAAAACAAAAAGAGAAAGGATAGGGAGAGAAACTTTTCTGAAAAGAAGAAGGGTAAAAAGGTAAAGAAATAATCACTGGTTATAGTTGACTAACGAAAAATGCGAAAGGGGGCTAAAGTGGAAGCTGGTCATCTTTACCCAAATAGAATTAACCCAATTTTTTTCATGTCTAGTTAAAAAATAAACAAGATTGTTTAGGAGGAAAATGTGTAGCAGTGGAGGAGTCTAGGATTATTGAGGCGAGCCAAAGCGGGTACTACATTTTATATGCATCTTAGCTAAAATCAACAGATAATGATATACAGTACCTGGATGATAAGAAAAGGCACTAAATCAGAAGGGAGAGAAACCAGTTTAATAATGCCACTCGTGCAATTGTTTGGTGTCACTTTTACAATATGCAAGGAAAAACAATTAAGGAATCTAGAAAACCAACCTGTTTATCTTGTGCTATACCAGCCTTTTGTTTGGCAATGGCAACAGATCGAGAGAATCCACCTAAAACATCGACCAAACCTCGAGAAGCCGCCTCATTACCAGTCCATACCCTGCCTTGAGCATATTCCTCCATTTTATCTACCTGGTCATTACAGTATTTGGACTCTTACTGAAGAGAATGAAGAAGGCCACTGTAATTCAAGATAAGTATGATAAACGTACGCTCATTGATCTTGAAAGAGCTGCTTTATCTCGAAACAGTTTATAAGCATTCTGCGCAGACTTGGCAAAGAGCTCTGCTTCATCTGGCCTGTAGTTAAAGGAAATAATAAAAATGGAATAGAAAACTAATGAAGACCGATAATGAGTTCAATAACATTATGAGCCATTGAAACCCAAGTAAGATAGTAAACGTGTGCACCAATTGAGTGAAACATGTATCTATCTTGTGATTCATGTTTCAGATAAAAATCACAGAGCATCTGACCTAAAAGGACGTTGCTCGGCTGCAGTGATTTCAGCATACTTTCCCCTTGATATAATCTCCTTATTAAAGCCAATCTTCTCATATAACTTCCCCAAATTAAACTTTCCTGATAAACTCAAAGACAACAGAGCATTAACATAAGTTTTATAATTTTATTTACAAAAATTATAGTTACTGTAACTAGAAATTATCGTCTAAAAATCTTCAATTTTCTAATACCCGAAGACTTGTCTAATTACCTGTGACAACACCAATTGAGCCTGTTAATGTAAGATTCTCAGCAACAATACATCCTGCTGCCATTGCCATGTAATACCCTCCACTTGCCGCCACGTCCGACATAGATGCAATTACAGGTTTAGAAGCAGCAAGAAGCTTGATCTCTCTCCACATTCTATTCAATTAAACATCAAACATATTGGCTTGGTAAACAAATAATAACTCGAAATAAGACTAAGAACCTCTCCATATTTTAAATGCAAGCAGTACTGGCAACATGGTTTGTCAACACCGACCTAACGCCAAATATGTCAAAGACCAGGTTGCAAATATTTGTGTATTTTGCTGTCATAGGCACATACCATACTTCCCTGGCTTATTAAACATGCTAAGTCAAGTATTAATAAGCATACCCAACTATGGGTTGGGTGATAACATTTCTCTCTCTCTCCACTGCGAAGAGCAGAGGTTGAATCTTGCAGTTTCAAGAAAAATGTAATTACTACATCTCCAAGTGTTCATGGTTATGGTATAAGCAAATTCATGCTATCACTTTTGATATATCACATTTTAATGGCTTATGTTTGCTCCTTACACATACTAAAGATGAGCTAGGTAGTTCACATATAACCAAAATGTACTGTCCTGTGACTTACAAATCAGAAGCCAGAGCATCACCTCCAGGACTGTCAATACGTAGGATAACAGCTTTATATCTTTTTGACTCTGAAAAGAGGAAAGACAAACTTATCAAGAGAAAGAGTTAACAATTGGCACAATTTATCACACATCATCTAACGCAGGTTTCGTATCATAGAGCAAAGTTAATTAGAAAGAGAAAACAAGTTCAAATGATACGGATAACTCTATATAGGTATAACAGGTAAGTATGAGTTGAATAGAAACCTACCTCTTACAGATCGGATCTTCTTAATAAATTGCTCGCCAACAATACCTGAACTACGTGCACTTAATGGACTACGTACACGGCTAATGCTTCCAGAGGCTCTAATTACAGCTATTAGATCTTTACCTCCTGTCAATCCCAACGTCCAATTGCGGACTTTAGAGTATTTCCTGCAATTAGATGGCATAGTCATATGTAACTGAAAAACCATTGAGTCCTCATGAAAAATTGCATGAAAGATCACTGGACATGCCAAAAGCTTAGACTCTTAAAAAGTGAACATACATAGGGATTCACATAATGTAAAAAGGGACCGAAAGTTAGGGAACTATTTCATTATGTAATGATTATTCAGGTGTTCGTTTTTTGCACTTTATAAGTGTTAGGCACTTGCTAAATGCAAAATATCAAATTTGGGGAGTTCGTTTTAGCACTTATTAAGTGGCGTGCATTTACACTGGAAGTGCTGAAAAAGACTAATACACCCCCAGAAGATTATAAAAATTTTTCTACGTCCCAAACTCCCAATAATATTTAAAGAAACCTATTTCACATTAACCACTAGATTGTTAGGCCATGTTTTGAGAGAAAAGGTCGTTCACGCCAACCAAGACGAGAAAAACTAGGTTGCTTCTTACTTCATAACATTGGCATTTAATGCTTATACTTTATTCTATGCTCTATGACATACGATGCTCATTTTAATTTTTCATTATATCTTGTGGAAGTTTTATCCAAGTGTGTTTATTTAAAAAAAAAAAATATATATTAGTATGAAGTACTCAACACTTTGGAATCAAAAGAAACATAGGATAATATCGTCAATTTGTCTATTTCCAAAGCACTTGTAATTGATTAAAAAACAAACCAGATGCACTTACAAGTGATGAAAAACAAAGGACATTGCACTTACAAATGAGAGCACTTGGGAAGTGGTGCTTACTTACTAAGTGCTAGCACTTGTAGTACTTGTAAGTTTTATAAAATTAAACACCCTAAAGTGCTGCATGGTTACAACATGGATGGAGATCCTTGAAGGGGGTCTCATCTTCTCATTTTTACTAATTTATTTCTTCGGATTTTGGAATAAGAGGAATTCCTACTTCCACACAGCATAGTGCATCAATCAAGCCATAACTTGACGCTTTACTTAAATAGTTCTCCTTCCAAATTGTAAATCGCAGCCAAGAAATGCACAATTAGTCATGCTTGCACAAAAGATTGGAAATTACTATGACAAGACATCCTTTTTTGACATACTAAATTACTAGGAGAAATTCATTCTGCTGATCTAGTTACTTATGAGGAAAGGAAATAATAGTAGAAAGAAGGTATCGTAAGAAAAATACTTATAGTCAACCATTCGGATATTTTTGTACTTCACTTGTCTTACTCTCTCTTTTAGCATCTGAATAATCTGCATTAATATAATATTGAATGAAAAATCCTGTATGACTCAACTTAAGCCAAGAGATGAAGGTTATGCAACAGGTTCAAATGGGATAATTTACTCAGTCAATTGTATATATAATTACATAATTACTTCTTTATGTTTTTATAACGGACTATACTTCACAATGACGTTTTTTTTTGAGAAATCGACTACGATCTACGTTAGTCGTTACAAGGCATTGATGCATCATGAAAATTTGATAAGCACAATAACCGCCTAATTTAAACCATTAATGAAAAAGGCCTAAAGCCCAACAACATGAAAGAGGCCTAAAGCCCGACAACTTTACTATATTTATTGCCTAAGTTACATGAGATAAATCTTGATGGCAAACTGCTTCCACCGAGACTCGATCCCATGATCTCATGGGCTTAAGAGGGGGTGTCCAACCACTGCACCAAAGGGTGGTGGATTCACAATGATGTATTTTCATGAAAAGTAGATCTACCAAACAAACCATCTAAATGTAAGTGGAAATAACTGGTCCCAGAACATGACACACTCAACAAACACTACATGCGTGTTTTACTAGTAAAGAGGTTCAAGAAAAGAAATAGTACTAAAAGGGTGGTCTCCTATCCTCCCATCACATGTGAAATTTATATGAACCCATCTCTGCTTCACCATTACAAGTGGGGTATCCTCGTCTTAAATCCATATCCTAGAATGATACTACACCTGAAAGCTCATTAAAAAGCTCAAAATTACCATAATACCTCCTTACACTACTTTAGCAAGAAGGCGCAGTGTGCTCACTAAATATGATCTGTGGTCTCAATATGTGTTAGGAGGCTGGAGCTCCACAGCAAAACAAACTTTGTGGTGAGCTAACACTAGAACTGGTTATTAAGATAACTATTTGCCAATAATCCTTGCCTCCTAAAGGGGAAAAACCTATGTGTGCCTCAAACTTAAAATCCTGCGGTGGTGTTTTCACCTACCTTCTTCGAGAACCACTTACTCCTTACCAATCGTGCTAGAAAGAATCATCTAGCACATATAATATCCAAACTGGATTAAATAAATGAACATGTAGTGCTATAAAAGATAAATGAAATTATATTTTAGCATAAAGATCTGCGAATAACAGTGTACCTCATCGTCATAGTGTATATTTGTTATCCAACCGTCTTGTTTCAACCGTTCTACTTGGTAAACTCCTTCATTAACAAAACTCTCAATTTCTTCTTTATTCTTCCCTGGAACAAATTATCCAGTATGAAAAAGGCTTTCTGTTTGATTAACTTAAGCAAAGTCAATAATGCAAAGTCATTAGTTCAAGGTCAAAGGCACCTAGAGTAGAGGAGATCTTATCCAACCAATTTCCATATATATTATCAAGCAACGAAGTCAGCATTTCACGATTTTCCTTTGACATGCTTTTGCGTGTGAGTTGATCCCCGGCGCTTTTATATTTACCAATTCTTTCTACTTGTGGTTCAATGCCAACTTTCTCAAAAACACCTGCAGTAATTGTGCAGGTGAAGCTGTAATTGCAAGTTAAAGAATGAAAAGTACTGTACTACATGCAAAAGAATAATAACAGAGGCCCCAGCGGGAAGGATAAGGGGAAACTTGTTCAATCAAGTTTATCTTTACCCGGAAAATCCCCATGAAAGACCCCTCTGGTAATGCAGGTCCTTATCTAGCAGAGTCAGAGGGAAGATTCTTGCCATCCAAGTTCTTCAGATAAGTTTGCAATCTAAAACTACGAGAGTACTAGAGAATACCAAATGAACTTACCCCCAAGGAACGATGATTGAACTGTCAAACCATACAAACTGAAATATGCACTGTGAGGGCAATACAGCTCCCCGCAAGCAGAACCAATATAATACTCCTTTTCTCGACAAATAGGTATATAAGCCACAATGAATTTACCTACATACCATCATTAGAACAAAATAAGAACTTGTAAGTTATAAATGAGCAAGAAGTACTAAGATTCCAAGACAGACGTATCAGAAACAAGAAAAACAGAAAAAGAAAAAACATCAGTCGCTCTGAAAAGGAAACGTTAACATTGAATAGAACAAACAGCGGTATGGAACATATTGCTTGTTACCTCTCGACATTCATCGAAAAACATGAATTCTCGCAATTTATAGAAATTCATTGTATATAATTCTATGAATTAAGAATGGTAGACAAACTACTTAACGTATCCAGACAATCAAATATGGAGAGCAAAATGGCTAATAGAAATTCAATATCAACAACTCTACCTGACTTCCTAAATTCCAGTATATGCCTCCGTATCTCCTCAACCTTCCCCCATCCACAGTTCAACGGATCTATTTGAAGATAAATGCCAGTAATACGAGGATCATAGGCTGATTTTACAAAATTTTCACAAATTTGAGGTAGAGATAGCCCTGTAGAGAAACGGCTCTTCAGCTGATCAGATATCTGAACAAAACATAAGATAAATAAAAGGATTCATAGCACATTCTTATACGCAAGTTTCATGAAGATGCTATTGAAAGCTCAAAAACCTATTAGTGATAATACAGTAATCACTAATCTAGCACTTCAAGAATCAAAATAGACATGATTCTGAATCATGACTCTAAACTAGTAAATGATTAACAACATACATTAATGTCATTGGATCCAAGTTTAATTCTCTACCCGACCATTAAATCATAGAAAAACAAACTACAAAAATTATGCCCACCCACTCAATCCATACTTTGCTCTGAAATGCTTCAATTTTTTTTAGTTATAATCATAGTATCAGGGACTAGGGCAGCTCAAAACTGCGAAAAACACATTTTTTTGGAAAACTAAAGTAGAGAGATGATGATGAAGACGAAGAAATAGTGAGAAATCGAACCTGCCCTCGTAATTTCATTGACAAGATGCTGCCCTTTCGGACACGTTCCCAAGGGTATGCAATTAACATCCGTAGCTTGACGATGAACCTCTTCCACCCAGTGGGCTCCTTAAAGTCAAATTCACCACTTGGGTATTCATCATTGTTGTTAAATTTAAGACTTCCATTTTCATCTAAGGTCCTATTTTCAGTTTTAGCTTCGGTTTCTTCCTTATTTGAAGTTCTCAGGTTTGTAGTTTCAGATGAAGAAGAAGAAAAGTCAAAAGCGCGAATCGATAAGTACCTCGGAGGAATTGAGTTGGAGAAAGGTAAACGAAGAATTGGAAGTGTTGGGGGTGAATTGAATTGTGATTTGAAGGCAGGAGGAGTTGTTATACTACGGAATTGGATTGGAATCAGTGATCTTGATAAAATTACAGAGGAACTCCGACGATGAAGGGCATTCAAGTGGGCTTTAGAGAGAAGCTTCGCCATTTCCTCTCTCTCTCTTGCTATATCTGTTGGTGCTATGTTGGAACTTGGAAGTGCAAATATCTTAGCATGGTCCGGGATTTGCCGTAACGAGGAATCTGGTGGCTTGGGAGTTAAAAATTTGGAATTGATGAACAAAGCCTTGCTTCTAGTTTGACGGTTGAACAAAGACATGGATCTTTAGAACGAAATACTCATCTCTTTAGAGAGCCTCGAAAAAGGAACAAGCATCTGTGTCAAGTACGTGGGAGGTAACTTTTTTTATGATTCATGGAATTACACTTTACCAAGCCTATAAATAAAATCAGATATTTCATACTTATTGATTATGTTTGAACCTATCACGTAGGCATCTAACTCACTATACTCCAACAGAGATGAAAGAACGTGGATCCCTCGTCCTGATGGCTTCACTGTTAATTAGGTCCCTCTATCAAGCATTAGAACAAACAGAAAGCTACCCTATGGACTTCACTTCCACATTCTACTGGAATAAGGTTATTCCTTTGAAAGTGTCTTTCTCTCTTTGGGCTTTGGAGCACTCTTCAATACCGACAACTAATAGGGTCAAGAAAGGGTTGATTATTCCAATAAATGCTCTTATGTAAGAAGGATAGAGAAACACAAGAGCATCTACTTCTCTTTTCCCCTGTACTAAGCAGGTGTGGAGTTTTTTAACACTTTTTTTGAAACCTTTTTTTTAACACATTTTATACATCTTATCATTGCTCAAGTTGTTAGAAAATGGAAGCACGAGGCAAAAACAAAGATAAGAAGAACTCAATCAACCTATGCACCTTTCCAGCTACAATTTAGACCCGCCGGAGTGAAAGAAATACTAAATTACTTGAAACAAGAACTGATAAAAAAGAAACAATAAAAAACATAGTTGTAAAGATCAAAGAGTTGGTATTCCGTTGGGCAATCAAACAACATGAACACAACCTTTAGTGACTTCATTTGTAATTGGGATGCTTAAGTCTTTAAATGTATAAGCTTGTAATCTTGTTCAGAGTTTTTGACAACGTTCTCGGCTTCCAATACTCTGTTTCTGAATGAACTATTCTACTTAAAAAAAAAAGAAGTTGGTGCTTTGTTCTTCTATTTCTTAGCTTGTTCGAACTCCGTATAAAATCAACTAAAGACGTCAATATTTGTCTAACGAGATTAGATTGACGGTAAGGATATATTTAGTCATCAACAGAGAGGTAAGGGTGGGATTTTGACTCGCAATTCGAAACCCTTCAACGCCCACCCGTGCCTAAAGGGTCCGTGGGCACAAGGTGATCGAGCCAGTCAAAACCTGCCAAGAGGACTTACGAGGCATACCGTCCACTTTGGGTGTTAGTTATCGTCTGCACCTGTAAATCCGAATTATATAAATCATTAGACGTTTAGGTTAAAATGGTGAGGTTAGATTAGATTGGGCTATGGTACCTTTTGGATAGTCAATATTTGATGATCAAACTCCGACCTACCTCTTCACTAAAGTGTGTTATGTTTGATTTCCTCATATTGTTACATAAATATATAAATTCAACTTCATTTTCGAAATTCAAAATTTCTTTGATATTAACGGATCTAATTTCCTATGAGCTTGTGAATAGAAAGTTGGCTTTCTCCTCTTGCGATATTCAGGTCCAAGCCTAATGTAAACAGAGTTCGTCGAAACCCGTTGGGTAAGGGATTTTGTTCCTCACATTGGCCCATTTACATTTTCGCCTAGGAGTTTCATTGCTAAGGATGAATCCAATTTCACCCCTTAAACTTGTGAGGCCCAATATTCTTTCAAATGTTATACAGGCTAGTTTTGTGTTTTCTAATATAGGCAGAACAACACTCCATTATAAGATATGGGCTACTTCTGGCTTTCTCGAGTAGATCCAATTATAAGCTCCTATGTATGGCTCAATAATTTTTTTTCTTAAGTCATCCATTTAATAAGTTCACATTGAATTTTTTCACAATTCGAAAGTTCATATAGGTTTCTTATGATTGAAGTTCAGATTCATCAATTATATTTCACAAAGAACAATTCACTAAGAACAACATTAACACAAATTATTGTATTATATTGGTCATTAGAAAAATAATCAACTAACGCACAAGTCTGGGATATAAAATTGAATTTCAAGGAACGAACAACACAGAGAGCGAGAGAGAGAAAGAGTGTGTGTGAGTTATACACCAGATTCGTATTTGTTGTAACTACAAAAACACATTAGAAAACTAATAGCAAAGCATATTTGGATCTGGAAAGGGAAAAAGGGGTGAAAATGACATACACTAGACTCGAAGTTTCTGAGCTTCAAGTGCTGAACTTTTTTATTAGCTTATCAACGTGAATAACGATATCATTGATATGTGGGCGAAGTGTGGCTTGAGGCTGGAGCATCCATTTTAAGAATTGATGGAGTGATTCAGGATATGAGGATTTGGGTTCAGTTGGCCACTTTATTTGTGCATTCTCAATGGCTAACTGTAAGTTTCCTTCTGGTTCCTCGAGCACATATTCGAAGGGCGATACACCATACCTGTAAAATCCGATAATAAGGAAATCACAAAATCTGTCGGAATAACAGGGTACATGTACGCAGATACTAAAGAATTAGGAGAGGCAGAAAGAGAGAGAAACCAAAAGAAAGACAGATATGCCTTACATTATTGCATACAAGGTGCATCCAAGGGACCAAATATCTGTTCTCTCATCAATAGATGAACGGCTTGAGCAATCCCACAGTTCCGGGGCACGGTAAAGTTCAGAACAGTGCTCCTTTGCCCATTCCTACAGAGAAACCCATAAATAAGTCTGAAGCCTATAAGCAAATACAACTGATAACCAACGATATAATGTAAGATATCCAACTTAGCACTCCACATATGTAAATATATATAGGGCCGAAATGAAGTGACGGGAGTATTTTACATGTATAACAATCCGATAAAACGTATAAAATGTCTGTAAGTTCTTGATGAACTGATACAAATAAAAAGCACAGAGGCAAAAAAAAGGTAATACCTGCACTTTTTGTGCATCAGACTGAGAAGAAATTTCAGTTCTTGCAGGCCTAGCACTTCCAAAATCCATCAAAATGGCAACTGGTGGCTGCCCTTTTTTGTTCGTGATAAGTACATTACTTGGTTTGATGTCATTATGTGCGTATGGAGGATCATAACTATGCAAGCTCTTCAATCCTGTAGACAACTAAAGCAAAAATCCTTTGTCAACAAAAACTGTCTTTGCGATAAATATAAATTGGGCCAGCAAGAAGTAACGACACAAAAATTACAGGTACATCTAAACAGGCATTTCTTATTTCCAACGCACAAACTATTTCACATATAAATTAGAATTGAAGTCACAGAAAAAAAGATCGATAGTTTAGATGTAAACAAACTGATGTGTCACTGAGGGGGCCAAGAATATTGGCCATGGATTTGGCCTGCGGACTCGATTGTACTTCACATGCCAGGCGAACAGGTTTTGATTGAAATCTTAGTTAAGATAAAAGACAGTTTGGTTCATATACTCACCTGATGGAAAATCTGAAGAACCTCCATTGTAGAAAAGGACTCATTCTTTGCTTTCATGGCTCTCGCATGGTCCACTAACGTTCCATCTAAATGTGCTGGAAATAGCAAGTATGCTTCATGGCTCCATGATCCTTCAGCCGAGGCCTGATGAAAACAAAATAAAACATGTTCACTAAACCTGAAGATAAAGGTCTATTAAAGATATTCAAGATTGGAACACCAACGTAAGGGTTACAAGGATCAGACTGAAGTTTTGATAAAAAAAAAAAGGATCAGACTGAAGTTTCAAAAAAAAAGATCAAAATGCAGAAACCATAAGAGTAGGACTTTCTCCAAGGAAAACAGCTAATTGATGTTTTCTGGATTCTGAAACGATCAGAGTAAAAGGAAGGGTATTTGTTACTCAAGATCATAGAGATAAGAGATTGGACAGAATGTCACAGCCTAGAACTGCAAACGTTTTACACAATTGTCTTGTTGTTTTACAGGACTCTGAATCTAACTTGTGTGAATCTTAATTGTTTAATCTGACGTAATTTGTGGTTATACTGTTCCACGCAATGAGACTGGCTTAGACACCTAAAATACACCGGCATAAAGTTTCTAAGAATTCCAAATATGTTGATTAAGACAGAACAATTCATGGTTAAACAAAAAGGGTGGACTTAACGGTATCTCCTTCTCAAACACCACGAAGACCAAGACAAACCCAGGACCGTCTTCATGCACAATAACAGAGGATTTAGGTCCTCAATGATCAAGAAGAGCTTGTCACAGGAAAATTAGCCATGGTTTTGTTGCTAATTGACTCAAGAATCAAATAAAGTCAACCTTGGAGTAATTCATGACAATGTTGTCAAATCAAAAATCATATCGTAAATCTATTTCCATTTAATAAAATGGTATTGTAGATATCGTCAGATAAATTTTCAAAGCAATAGAAGATAAATCGTAAATCGTCAGATTTGAATCGTAACTCGTCAGATTTGAATCGGAAATGTCATAATTAAATCACAAATCATCTGATTTAATTTTCAGATCATGAAAATGTTTTCAAATATTAAATCATAAATCTATTTCCATTTTATTAGTTTTTCCTTCAAACTTTTAAATAGTGGGATTCGCTGAATCTCAAGATTTGCGCTTAAGCTACGATTCAAAACTAACAATTGTGCGATTTTACCTCAAATGCAAATTTTTCTTGATTTAGATTGATTTTTTTACGACTCAAATTAAACCGTACAATCCAAATGGTGAATGGTACGATTGTAGCATCATTGATCCTGAATCATTACTCATGATTACAAGGATATTCTACGCAGTAAACGATGTCTTCTAGGTGTACAATAGAAGCTACAAATGAAAAACAACAAAACAACTATTGAACCAAAAAGAATTACCTTAACAGCAATTATAGCGTGATCAAGAAGAGGTAGAAGATTGGGATGATTAAACAAAGAGGAAACACGAATCTCTTCCCTCACCGTCTCTAATTGCTCATTGTTTTCGATCAACACCTTCTTTATTGAGTAAGTGCCATCATCTGAACAAGCATAAAAGACTAAATTAATTTACATGAAATATCATCAATAAACCCACGCTTGGCCACTTTCATCCATTAACACAAAAAAAAAAAAAAAAAAACAGAAGAAAGAACACTCATTATCTGAATACTTCATACAAGAAATTGGAATACAAAAAGAACACTCATTTGATCTCTGAATCATAACACTCTTTTGTGAAAGAATTATGGGCAAGCTAAACAATTCATGGAGTTTATACACAACAATTTCAGATCCATAATTTGAGATACACATAAAGGGGAAAATAATCTCCCCTTCAACTAAAAGAATTGAATTTTTTTTTCTTCTAAATTTGAACAAGACACAAACTTTTCAATTCTAATCACTATTAGAAAAAAGGCATTGTGCTCAAATTCCAAAAAGGATAGAAATGAAAGGTAAATTAGGGCATCTAATGAACCGACCTGAAACATGAGAAGGGTCCTTGATTTTTGTGCTTAAGCCACCATCAACGCTACCTGCAGCAGCAGAAGCACGGATCTCTTTGACAAGATAAACATAATCAGACCCACCTTCTCCAAGCTTCCTCACGATCCTGAAACGATTCTCATTGATCCATATATCACCACCGCCATTAACGGTATCATATAGATTATTCAAACCAGATATCGAGCACCCCATTTCTTCTCCCTTTCTCTTTCTCTCGCTGAAAATCCAAATAGATCTTCAGTTTTTCATCCCCAAATAAAGCTAAAACTACAGATCTCTCTCTCTCTCTTCTCCCCCTCTCCTCTCTTTGACTTGTATCTGAAATACGATTTCTTTGTTGACAAAATTTTGTACAGTTCTTAATGGCCATCAATCAAATTTAATTCCAATTCGGGTCCAACTACAAATTTTGGCCCCCTATTTGTCAAATGTTCTCATTTGGACCCCAAAAGTATGATTTTTTTAATATCGGCTACAAGAGCCCCGGAAAGATTTGTCAAGATTCTTTTTTTGTAACGAAAGAAAAGATGCATCAAGATTCATGAATTGAATAAAGTCTGATTCATCAAGAGTCACTACGATGCATCAAGATTCATGAATTGAATAAAGCTTGATTCTTTTATTTTGAATAAAGTCTGATTCATCAAGAGTTCCTATACCAGACCTACATTTGTTGTACGACCTTTACTTTATTTATACCCAAGTTCAATAAACCTTAAATTTGCACTTTTTTGGAATCAAATTTGGAACTTTTGGATTGCGGAGTTGGTGTCCAATCACTATACCAACAGGAGGAGCACAAATTATGATTTTGTTAGTTAAACATAGCATTCAATAATTTTTCTCCTTTTTATTTGTTTTTAATTCTTTCTCTCATGTTTTTTATCTCCGTAGTCGTCGAAATTGTCGCATGCGAGTTTATCGGCTCCCCTTTTTTTTCTCTCTCTACTGAAGCCAATTGAGTTACAACTACCTAAAATCAAATTGAGTTTCTGAAGACACTCCGATTGGTTCTTAGCGAAAGAGAGACTAAGAGAGAAAATGAAGGATGGAGAGAGCAATGGATGAGAGGAAGAGAAAGTGTGTGTGAGAGAGAAAATAGATGATCACGATGGTAATGAGATGAATAAGAATAGGTGAAAATTTGTTGAAGGACGTTGATCAGTCGTCCTCGATGACCTGTCTAGCAAGTGCGGAGAGGGAGATATAGTTAAAAAAAAGGGTAAAATAGAAAGATTTTGTTGACGGTTAAATTTGACTGAAGAATCAAAATTTTAGGATTAAATTAAAATATTAGACAAATATATGAACCACATTAGAATTTACCTACAATAAAATTATGGTAAGTAGATGGGTTAGATATTGTGGAATCTAACCGATTATATTAAAGTGTCGGCAATACTAAAATAAGTTACTTTTTTACTTATATAAGTAGAAAAGTAGAAAAGTTGGTTTGATAACAAGAAAATTTTCGACTTCACTTAAGTTAAAATTTGACTTTCTTTTGAAGTTCAGATTTTTAGATTTTGACTTTAAAGTAAAGTAACTTTTGTTCAATCACATGCATAAATTTTACTTTACCAATTCTTTTTTTTCTTTATCTCCGTTCCACCACCACACCGTTGTACCACCACCACCATACACCTCCACCACCATCTCAACCACCATCATCACCACCATCTCAACCACCGTCAACACCACCACCACCGCATCTCATCCATCATCACTATAGCTCAACCACCACCACCATATATTGACCACCATTGTACCTTCACCGCCACCATAGATCCATCTCCACCACCTAACCTCCACCACCACCGTACCTCCACCACCACCATACCTAAACCACCACAGTACCTCCACCACCACCATACTTAAACCACCACCATACTTAAACCACCACCGTACCTCCACCACCACTATACCTCCACCACCACCACCACCATTATACATCCACCACTATTATCCCATATCTCCGTCGTACATCCTCCACCAACACCATGCCTCTACACCACCATCATACCTCCACTATCACCATCCTCGTACATCCACCACCATCCACAACCACCGCTACCACATACCTCCGCTATCGAACTCCACCACTACCACATCACAATCACGTCACAAGCACCACCATGCTTCCAAGGCTCCACCACCACCACCACAACTACCACTAATAGTGCCGTCACCTCTTTCAAAAGAGTAATCATGAAAATTTCAAATAAAATAAATTAAAATTAAGTATCTTTATGAGAAAAATAAAATAGAAAAGAATTACATTACCAAACTAACTTTTTGACTTTTTTTTTACTTATAAGTAATAATTTTGCCAAATATACTTTTGATAACTTTTTACTTTTTTAAAGCAAAAGAACCTCTACTGCAAGCAAAAGTACTTATGTTTTTGGTTGCCAAACGACACCTAAGTGTTAAAACAAAAAGTTGTATAGCTCAAATACATTAAACCAACTTATGATTATTATTTACCGTCCAACTCTAAGTTTTTTAAGTTGAAAAGACAGTTACATTTGTTTG
The DNA here is from genome assembly GCF_041429995.1 of Eschscholzia californica. Taxonomy (NCBI): domain Eukaryota; kingdom Viridiplantae; phylum Streptophyta; class Magnoliopsida; order Ranunculales; family Papaveraceae; genus Eschscholzia; species Eschscholzia californica. The sequence continues at coordinate 33,083,077 of NW_028238198.1, forward strand.
GATAAAACTCCAATATTTATAGTTTGTTTGGTTAAAAACTTAATACTTTATGTGATTTTCAACTATTCTTTTGCAATCACTCGCAACTTTTTTGCAAATTAGTTGGAACCTTCAAAAAAATTGAAAATTGAGTGATATTATTTTACCAAAACAGAAAGTTTATAGAGTATTTTAACCAAATTTTTGTATTATTATTTATACCTTTAATAACCGAAATTCAATAAGCATGTATTCCACCTCTTCTGGAAATCGAAATTGGGACTTCTATCATTTTGAGTTTATGTCAACACAATAAACCACCACTTGGACAACCAAGTGTTACTTCTCTATTACTATTTTTTTTTTTTGTATCTCTCTCTAACATCCATGAGATCTACAAAATGTGGAAACCAACTTGATAACTATTCCAAGTAAGGGTTGTTGACTAACTTGATGATTATCAACTTTTTCATCTTTTACCTCTTAAGTGTGAATCAAGATATTGACCTTCCACGAACAATGGATCTCTGTAAATAAAAGTTGTAAATGTAATGCTTTACTGTCACTTAAAGTTAAAAAGATGTTCTTTCAGAGAAGATGAAGCATAAATCCAATTTTCTAGGGCATTATTTACCTTCATTTTGATAGTGTAACCCATAAACCAACTCCTTTTCTCAAGGTCACTAGTTCCAATTCCATTAACCAACCCTTTCTTGGGGTGGTGTTTTATTTTATTTGGATTGATTTTGACTTTTTTTTTTTTGTTGAAAGTTTGATTTTGACTTAAATTGGTTCAATTTGAATCAGACATACAATAAATCAGACCTAAAAATCCATTATCTGAAATATCATTTTCTAAATCGGAAAAAAGAACAAGGTGATATATAAACTTGTTTTCTTAACAAGTTTATATATAAACTTGTTTTCTTAACAATTTGAATCCAGGGACTTTTCCTTAACGATGTTTTCTTAACAATCTTCACCATCACTAACAACCAAAACAACAGAAACAGTAGGTAATGAAACCAGGAAAATAGTATAAACTTGTTTCACTCATTGTGGTTTTCAATCCAAAGTACATCTGAAATGTAGCTACAGAATGATCAGCTGACATAAATCTGTTACGTTAAAGACCATATCACATTCAATTCCCATAAAGGGTAAACCTATCATTCACGCGTTTTCCACCGTTAATGTCAAAGGAATAATCGTAAACACAACATAATATGCATAATCCCCCATTTCACAATGTGAACTCGCTTGTTACCTTTACTTCACAACACTACTTGGGGAGGCTGGTTGTTGCTGTGTAATACAATGTATATTCCCACCTGCCAAAACAATCTCTCTTGCACCTTTAACCATGACCACCTGAAATATCAATGCACTTATTAGACGAATATGATTCTGCCAAAATCGACCTATTTTAAATTAGGTGCAATTACGAACACGAGAAATGCATGGATGAAGTTCATATTATCGACAGATATAACATTTCGGCTATATCTAATTGGTTTCCGTGTCTAGATATGTTAGATTGTTTTAGAAAACAAGGTTAGAAAAAAGTGCATTTTCTTAGGTTGTTTTCATAAATGAGTATTCAGATGCAATCCTCGAAACAACCCGAAATCTAAAAATGAATTGTCATCGTCTTTGCTGAATATGTATCCATTCTCCATCTAAATCCCGAAACAGGTTCGGGTTATGAAACGTAGTTTCAGATACTAATGTGAAATTTCAATAAAAATGATGAAGCACGAAATTAACGAATGAAGCTTACTTCGTGATTTGGGAAGGCTGAAGACAGAACTTGATGTGCTTCAGCATCCCACTTTTCGTCCCCGAAAGCTGGGGCTATTATCCCACCATTGGCAATGTAGAAATTTACGTAGGAAGCAGCAAGTCTTGTACCCGGAGGTCTTGGTTTAGCATCACCATCCTGTATAGCCAAAACATGATGCGATTTTTATAATTGAGGTTACTATTTATGTTAGAAAAATAGAAAAAGGCAGGAGTAAGCTGGTGTTTGTTTTTCTTTTCTTTTTTGTCAAATTCTGATCTAAAATCTGAGTCATGAAGTATTTTACACAGTTTGTTTTTCATCTACTTCGTTCGGGTGGCTGACTCGGCTGATTTCGGGTGTCTTGAGTCAGACACAAAATAAGTTAGCATTAATAGCCCATCATGCGAAACATCCTGAAACAACTATTGCGCTCCTATTGAGAACAAGTCAGGTTTAAATGGTCCGACTGAAGAGAGTCAGTTTCAGACCATAAAGAAAACAAAGACCAGAGTAATTCTTATTACATTTTACTCTCTCCCAATTGCCTTATAAACTGAGTAATATATCTGTACATATATAAACAAAATAACGAACATCAAAATGGTGGGTATGAAGTTGTACTATGCTGACCTGAATAACTCCAGCTGATTCCTCGTCAGTCATATGAAGTGGTCCAGGAACATGGAGTTTGATTATTTCTAATTTTCTACCACAAGCATCTGTAGCATTTGAGAGAATGGAAAAAGCCTCGATCGCACGCTCATACTGAGGGTCTGATTCATCATTAGTCCACGACAACATAACTACACCAGGCTTTACAAAGCAGCACATATTATCAATATGGCCATTGGTATCGTCATCACCTACATAATCATAAGACAATAACATAAACGCAATATTTTATAAAGTGTCAAAATCCAAGAAAGGAAACAATATCATATAACCCAAGGGTAATTAACAGAATTGCTACCGAAGGTATGAGGTTATAAACTATAAAGTTAGTCTTCATTTGCCCATACCTTGATGTATCATTGAATTCAACACTTCGTTTTCGACTTTATTAATTTAGCACTGAAGGTTGAGTTGTAACATGTACGTTCCTCCCCTCAAGAGACCAGGGTTCGAAATTTACCATTTCCAAAATTTCTTTTACTAGTTTAGCTAAGAGAAAATTCCATGATTCATTTTTGTTTGACTTGTTAACTTTATTCGTAGCTCTATTTTGACAATTTTGTATTTGCAAAAAGCATGAATGAGCTTCTACAGGTAATAAATACGACATCCAAGTGGACATAAAAGCTGAGATCACCTGTTTATATAGTAGGCAAATAATTGATCACATCAGTGTGCCACAAAAATGACCATAACTGAGTTAGAAATCAAAAGGGAGATAACTGTCCATATGAACAAGGTAGAGAAACATGATCAAATAGTTAAGGAAGTGAGTAGTACCAAACAACCCACGAGGTAGCCAGATAATCTTCTTAACTCCAAGATAAATCTTAAGTTCCTCCTCTATTTGTTCTTTATTCAGAGTTGGATTACGATTTTCATTGAGAAGACACTCTTCAGTAGTAAGACAAGTCCCTGGAAAACAAATGCCAAATAAGTTCAAGACGTTCCAGTATTAAACTCAAGCAAGTTCTTTATGTCCATTAACAATAACTATATCAGCATATGCAAATAGAGGGGGTACTCATGTACCGGACTTTGTATTTAGAGGGGTAAGAATTTCTGCTGTATTCAGAGGGCCGAATAGGGGACACAATCATAGCAACATTGTAATTTGTTTTCCCATATGTGTAAAATGTGAAACTTATAGACTTAGGTTTTAACAATTTCGTCACATCCGTGTACAGTTTTTCTCTTTATTATAATGTATTCAAACTTTCCGAAAAGAAAAATCAGAGGGTTGAATGGTTGAAGTAAAATATGAGCTTCAAGAATATGTGAAAGATGAAAATGAGGATGACAGAAAACGTTGATCATGAAAAAGATAAGAAAGAATATAGGACTAAATAAGTGGATTGTTGCTAAACTTTCTATCCGTTATCTTTAGTTTAACTTTTCTTAGTTTGTTTCCCTACAACTAAACTTTCCGTCTGTTATTGATAGTAAGTGCAACGCTAAAAGTGTCAGCTTGTTTTCACTAAAAGTGTAAAGCATATGAACTATGAAAAAGAATAAGAGAACAAATACCATGAGACAAATTATTCAGGCCATTATTGAGAACAAAAGGTGTTAAAAGAACAATGCAAAGCTCATTCTCATAAAATTACATAAAAGTACCTTCTCCATCAACATGAATGCTTCCACCTTCAAGAATGAGAGAGTGGGGAAATCTTGGAACTTTCTCAATGTCCAAAATCTGAAAAAAATAATGCAAGTTAAGAGACAATTAGTCAAACTACATGTCAAGGAAATGTTAGCAAAATTTAGCGACGTACAAACTATAACACCACTATATGAAAACCTTGAAAATATGTTATGACGCAAGGCACTCCCTCCACCTACCTTTCGGGCAACAAGAGAATCCAGACTCCAGTCCTTGTAACAACCATCAAGTAAACCTAGAATCCAAAAGAATAATACAAACGAGCAAAATTTCAGCATTTCTCATATTTTCTGATAGGGTGTCGCCTCAATATTTGTAATGAAAAGTTGTATATTTCTAGCCTCACCGCCCCAACTGTTGAAAGTCCAATCAATTCCTGCAACCTTGTGGTCTTGGTCTCTCGAACTTAATGCCTTGTCAAGGACAACAAACTATCCACACATTGTTAGTTTAAATATTAACACAGAGTTTTAAGTATAAGGGTATCACAATTTTACAAAGGAAAGGTTATGTTAGAGAGAAATGAAGAAGCTCACAGTTGGGCCACTATCACGGAACCACGAATCGTTCATACTCATCTCAACCACCCTGATATTTTGTGGAATCTGATTGCGGGCATTGTCCCACTAGATGAATTTAACCCAAAAATAAAATTTAGTCCAAGTCAGACTATATGGAGAAACAAACTAGGGCACCATTGTTAAATACAATTTTACCAACCTGAGCAGCAGATGCACAAACAGTCACAGGCTCAAACTTTGATATTGCAGTTGCCACGTCTACAAACACCTTTTGGGCCGGTACTGCATGATCTCGCCAATTATCAGGGCGTTCCTGTGGTTCAATCAAATGGGTATAGTTATATATCTTACATTCGGGTCAAGTTCTTCAAAACAGACCCGTATTAAAATCAAACACCATAAAATATAAATTGGATTGGCAGTTAAAGTTTTCATAAAGAGTGATTACATACCAAGAGGAGTACTATTAGAGGCGCCTAACGAGTGATACTCAAAAAGGAAGTATCACTTTGGGGTTTAATTGATTCAAGATTTACCTCGTCTTCTTAAAGCAGTTGAATGCACCCGAGATGAAAGAAACATGAAGTAGAACAATCATGAAGAAAGTTCTAAGTAACTCTATGCACAAAATTTCGGCAGTGAATGCAAAAATTACAAAAAGGTAGAAATGGGGAAGTATAAAACAGACACATGATAAGAAAAAAAAAATTTAATTTTATACATTAAATAAAAAAACCTTCATTTCTCAACCATCACAACTGAACCATATTTGACAACAAATTGCAAAAGCGAAATAGAGTTAATGCTAGGGAACACGAAAAACTAGGCAGACTCTGAGCATAAATTCTATGTGGCTTGCCGTGATTCGCAGTTCAGTTAATCATCAGAAGCACGAAACACGGCAAACCACATAAGATTTCTGGCCAAAGTCTGCCTGATTGTTCTTGTTCCCTAGCATTTTTCAGTGAAAGAATTAGATAGTGACTACAATCTAAATTTGTCAATAGGCGGCTCATAGATCAAAAAAAAAAAAAATCATGTGTGAAGCATAAGAAGGGGGCATCAGTAAAACCAAGATGAAGGAAGAAGAAGAAGAAGAAACAGCAGGAATCATCAGCTTACTGGTACATGGTAAAGGTCTAGTCAAAGAAATCCCAATTCGAAAAGTATGTGATAGCAAGTTTATGAAAGTGAAATGATAGAAGTAGGCAAATTGAAGCACAAAATTAACCTAGTAATCAATAACCAAAGCATAGATAGGGAAATAAATCTAGAGAGAGAGAGAGAGTTTACAGGCCAACCCAGCCAAGTTTGAGAGTGTGTTTCCCATTCAGCGGGCATCCGGTAGCCGAGGAGAGCAGGTTTCCCTTCAAGATTCATCACTACCCACTACTGACTGTCTCAGTGTCTTCTCTCTTCTCTTTTCTCTCTCTACAAATCTCTTCTCGAACTTATAATTGGGTGGTTAGTATAGGGACATGAATAAATAGTATAGGGACATGGACAAAACATCATATTTTTAGATTTAAAGTCCCTTTACCGATTAGAAAATAGACATTGTTTTTTAGAGATTTAAATCGAATTAATTAATTTTTATTTGGATAAAAACTAAGATTAAAACAATACAAGTATCTAAGTTTTCTTTCATTTTCATTTTCTTCCTTAGATCCACAAATCCTAAAACAAAATCCTATTTTTAACTTAAAAACAACCATCATCTACAAACAACCTATTCTATAAAACAACCATCACCTATAAACACTACATCATTATTTACTATTAAGTTGTTCTCATCTCTTTTTTTTCTAGGTAAGACATTTGTTATTTAATCCTATTAGTGTATAATATTGATTAAATCTCTTAAAAAGTAAATATTTCGGCTACTATGTACTTATTTTTATTTTTCGCCAGAATTTCGGTCACTGTGGTCGAAATATTAAACATATTTCGACCACAGTGGTTGAAATATGCCCAAAATTTCGATCAGTATTCATATTTCGACAATAATGGTCGAAATTTTGCGCATATTTCGACAATATTGGTCGAAATTGTGGCCATATTTTGATTACGTTGTCCGAAATTTTTCTGTCAAATTTTATTTCATCATTTGTTCCGTGCTTTTAGATAGAGAAAGAGATTTTGACTATTAAAATATTTTATCTTTTTGTGGTTAATTTTAAATATGAAATTATTATCAATATTGTCATTCGAAAGTTAATATATGATGATTTATTTAGTTTTTCTGAGAAAAATGTCTACTTACTAAAAGGACTAAAGTCCCTTTACTAATCGTGTCCCAATACACTAGAGACAGGTCCCTTTACCAAAGACCTATAATTGGGTTTAGATCCCAACCAGAATTGTTTGTACATTCTGATCCACGTCCTACCTAGGCAGTACCAAATTAAGAAAGACGTGTTAGAGCATTTCCATTGGGTTGTGTTATGGGATGATGTCGACAGGTCTTATTGACTGCAAGTGATACTGTTTGATTCGGCATTTCTGGGCCTTAGGTTTTAAAAGGTCTCGCTAGAGAAGGGTGTTTAACCTCTTAAGAGAAGCACCGCACTCTGTCTTATCACCGACGTAGGATTGATTACATCACTAGCGGTCTTTTTGACTGCTAGTGATACTGTTTGCTTTGACATTTTTGGGCCTTAGGGTTTTACAAGGTCTCACTAGAGAAGGGTGTTTAACCTCTTAAGAGAAGCATCACACTCTGTCTCACCACTGACCACTCCCTAAACCACATCATAGGAGAGCGATTCTTGTTGATATTATAAGATGACGCGGACTAGCCTTTTGGGTTGCTAGTGATACTGTCCGTTTTAACATTTTTTGTCAATTGGATTGCTTGTCCTCTTCAGGTCTCGCAAGTTTAGAGTTCATGGGTTGGTGAAAGTCGTTTATTTCTTAGATTTAACTCATGTAGGTATAGGGGATAGATTGACTTTTAAGACCTTTTTTTTTTTATGAAGACTTTTAAGACCTTGGGATGACATTTAAGAATCTTTAGATAGGCTCTATGTAAAAGAGTTGTGTAGGGCAGTGAATAATGCCTTTATTCAATTCAAATTATATCTTCATGTAGCAATGTTATGTAATGAATGTAGTGCATCCTGGACTTCTACGTCAAGAAAAAAAAAATAGAAAACACAATAAATGCAAAAGAGATGAAATACCATATCTAAATACGAATAACCTTATGGTGTGTTTGGTTGCAGGATTCCTAAGTAGGATTCCTATGAAAAGTGGAATTTGGTAGGATTCATGAATCCTTGGTCTGTTTGGCTACCAAGAATCCTAGGACTCTTGAATCCTAAGGATTCCTAATTCTAAAATTTGTATTGGACCAAAATCCCACCCTATCCCCTAGGATTTGTTAGGATTTTGGATCAATGAACCTAAATTTCAAACTTAAAATCAACAAAAAAATATTTCCTTCTACAAAATCATTATTTTTTTTCAAAATCATTATTTTTTTCAAAAATCATAATTTTTCTAAAGACGTTTAGAAATACTCAAATAATAATAAATCATAGGATTCTTAGTTGCCAAACAAGCCAAAAAATATTACTTGGATTCATGAATCCGCGGAATCATGAATCCCAAGGACTCATGAATCCGCGGATTCATGATTCCGCCATCCAAACACACCATTATTGTAAAAGTGCTGTGTTGTGCTATTGTTGTATATATTGTTTTCTTGAATATATTGTTTTCTTGATAACTTAATATAGAGAAGAGATGTAGAAAAGAATTGTCTCAGTGTTCTTTTTTTTTTTTGTTGCAAATGTCAAAGTGTTCTGGTTAAGATTCTGAATGATATAACCTTTTATGAGATTCTATACATTACAAGAAATAATCGATAACAACCGCTGTGACCTCTAATATGTAAACTATTAAACTATACAACAAACTCTTCCAAACCAAAACTTCGATCATCTTTCTTCCTCTCTTATTGCTTTTGAGTATTTTACCTCGGGCCGGAGAGTTCCATTGCTTGGACTAGTAATGAGGAATTATCGGTGAGATCAGAATATCTTTCTGAGGACGAAAATTCATGAGCTGATTTACACTTAGTTGATTCAAGTCTTTGAGAAGCTTCCCATCTCTCAGCAAGCCCATCTCCTTCAAGCATTCGGACTACTTCCGACATCTTTGGTCTTTGGCCTGGAAGATATTGTGTACATAATAGAGCTACTTGAACCATCTCCTCAAGCTCGATGCTATCATAGCTGCTTTTCAAATCTCTGTCCACAAGCATGTCTAGCTTCTTTTCTTGGTGAATTTTCTTCACCTGTGACCATGAAGTATTGATGTTAGATGAAACACTTCAACCAAAAAAAGGGTATAACTAACTATAATTTGCATCATATATAGAACTATAAAAGTACTTTCGAGGTTTTCAAGTAATGGTTACCCAATCAAGCATGGCTCCTTTCTGGTTTGCTGCCTTGCCAAATTTCAAAGCTCTCTGGCCTGTGATTAACTCTAGAAGAAGGATTCCGAATCCAAAGACATCAGTCTTCTCAGACGATTGTCCTGTCGAGAGACATTCAGGAGCAATGTGACCGACCGTGCCCCTAACTGCAGTAGTTACATGTGAATCTTGGTGATCTAAAAGCTTTGCCAACCCAAAATCTCCAACCACGGCTTCACAATAATCATCAAGCAATATATTAGCAGCCTTCACATCTCTGTGAATGATCTTAGGATCACATTGCTCATGAAGGTATAACAAACCCCTGCCAGCTCCCAAGGCAATTCTTTTCCTAGTAGCCCAATCCAATGTCGGTTTTCCTGCAATTCCGAAACAAAAACCAAATTAAAGATTTGTTTGATCATAGATAACTACTCGAATTAAATCTTTCTAGAGTATGGTGAGCCATAACTCAAAATTCACGAAATATCATTTTGATTTCAGTAGTGACCAATACAAAGTACTTTCAGTTAAACTATGGGTTCTTTATGTACTGAAATTAGGTTAAAGTGTGTAGATATTAAACGACAAATGAAAACTGACTTAATTTTCAGTTTGTAATAATCCACATTGCTTGAGGGAAAGTTTGGAGATTGGGATATACGTGCGAGCGCAAGCCTAGTAAGTGCCTCATCTTCTGGGCGGGCTTATGGTGCCTTCGCCAGAAACAAAACCATGTACCCATTGGGCTAGAGCCTAGGTGGCAAAAGTAGGGATAATATGGGTAATTCTTGGGGCTTATGTTGTTACACATTATCTTGTCTTTACCTTTTAGGCGGGAAGCAACACTGCCGTTAGACATGTAAGGGTAAACTAGTAGTCTCTCTGAAGATGTCATACAAAATCCCCATAGCCTTAGAAGGTTTCGGTGCACCGCTAAGCTGATCATCTCAACTTCAGTCTGGAATTGAATTTCTCCTCCTATAGCATTACCATCTTTGAGCCTCTTTACAGCTACAAGTGTTCCGTCTTGGAGATAACCTTTATAGACATGTCCAAAACCACCTTCTCCAATCATGTTTTTTCTGTTGAAGTTCTCAGTAGCTACTTGAAGTTCCCTGAGGTTAAATCTCTTCAAATTTCCTAAGTAAACTCCTTCATGGTGCTGATCTGAAATTCGAAAAAGCAAGTGGTCGTTACAAATCAATTAACTAGCAATTTTAGTATCATTTAGAGTTACCTCATGTCTAAATTTCATCGAGTTGTTTATAGAGAACTAACCATGGACATCAAAGAATATCTGTTTGTTGTATTTTTGCCTCCACCTGAGAAAGAGCCCAGACCCAATAACAAGGAGGAATATGCATCCCAAACTCAAGCCAAGAGCAAGTGCCATTTTATGACTCCGGAATTTTCCCGAAGGTTGAGAACCTTACGAAGAAGAGATGATTGAATTAGTTGATGGACATAATGTTTCTACTAGTCTTAAAAATTGTATATGCAAACGCTAGAACAATAAGGTAAGATCAAACTCATGAGATACTATCATAGGTCGAAACAAGGTGATTGGATCCTTTTCTTTCGCCCCAATGTCCTTCTAACGGGCGACATGGGAGCCCAAAAAGGAAAGAGAGAGAGATGGGGTTTTTCTCGCTTTTGACATGGCAGGTCTCCCAGTTGGAGACCCCAAGGCAGACTATTAGCTCTAGAGCCCATTAACAATCACGGAACAAGAAACGTACTTCGTGAACTATTCAAATTGAAAGAAACCGGTATGGCGCTAGTTCCGTAGCACTGTTGCTCCGATCCCGTCGCACAGATCAGTGGATTTCCGACAATGCTGAATAAAAGATAGGAAAACAATAATCAAATTCCATCTTTTTCATTTTGGAAAGAGAAGATAAGAGAAGCTAAGGCACTTACTTAAATGTTCTGGCTGGGAACTTGGGTACAGGGCCACTCAAGTTATTATAAGACAAGTCACTAAAACATAAAACAAACCCAAAATCAGCTCTTCTACAAACTGATAGATTTTCATGAAAGAACTATGAAAATATTATACTATGAGGTAAAGAGAGAATTACAGAAAAGCAAGTTGAGTCATTTTAGCTAGAGATTGAGGGAATGCTCCAGAAAGACTATTATTATTAAGCCTCCTGACATTAATTCAAAATACCCATTTCAGATGAAGATTAAGCTCAAGAACAAGAACAATAGAACTTCAAACAAACATTGATCTTCTTACTTACAGATATTGGAGGGTTTTTAGATGGCTTAGAGAATTGGGAACTTCACCATTGAAAAGATTATTTGAAAGATCAAGAGTTTGAAGCTGTATAAGTTTCCCAATCTCTGATGGGATTGGACCTGATATATTATTGTTCTGTAGAAGCCTGAAAAAGTTCCAAAGTTTTTGTTGTGAAGAAGAACAAGTAACCAAGAAAAGTATAATTGAAATAAACAATGACACAAAACATAAGAGATTTATGTGGTCCGATTGGTGAAACCTACTCTATGGCGAACAACGGCGCGATGATTTCAACTACTCCTATGATTTCATATAAAATTATTAAGTTTCATCACTTACACAATCTTTAGATTTGTTAAGTTCCCTATGCTTGGAGAGAGAGTACCAGATAAATTCTGGCTTGGAGTTCCTCTGGAAAATCAATCACCATTAATAAAACTTCATTAACTCAAAGTTTATTATGAACCAACGAAAATGGAAGAAATCAATCTCTTAAATTACAATTCAAAAAAACTTGTTTTGGAATCAGAAACTTACAATCCAATAACCAAACTTTGAGTAGAACAAGTTACCATTGTCCAACTACAAGGATCAACAGAATCAGCATCCCAATTATCAAGAACACCATGAGGATCTCTTAAAGAATCTTTTATACCCATTAAAGCTTGAACTGTAAATAACATTACCCAGATTCAAAAACAAAAAAAGAAACTCAAATCTATTCATTGCTCTGAATATAAACAACTCCACTTACCTTCAAAATTAATTCCTTTAGGAGAAAGCAAACCACTTGCACAAGTACTAAATAACAACAACAAAACCAAAGAGTAGATGATTGGTTTTCTCTTTGCTACTTCCATTGTTGAATACTGATTTTCTTTTGAGGTAAACCTTAACCCAAAATCCAACAAAGGTAGCTTCTCATGCAACCCTAATGACCAAAATCAACTCTTACAAATCTAATTTGCCATACCCAAGGAAAGAATAAAAGAAAATCAAAAGTATAAGGTAGGACCAAAAGAAAGAACTAACATGTCTATCACTTGTTTTCTTCATTAAAGTAACTGAGAAGAATATAATATAGAAACTTTTAATGTTCAAACAAAATCAACCAAATCTACAGAAATTCAATAGAGCTTAAAGTCCTGGATGTCTCAATCGTACTTTTGTTCACAAAAGGGTACATGTGAGTATTAAGTAGAGAGAGAGAGAGACTGAGAGAGAAGGAGACTGGGAGAGAGAGAGAGAGAGAGAGAGAGAGAAATCAGTGAAGTTTTCTAGTCTAACCCAAGGATTCAACCAAAATCTCTTTGGGAAATTAAAATGGAAAATATTTTGGGTCTTAACCCAAGGAGGGGAATCCACCCATCCAACATTCTCTTATGTTTGGCCATCCATCAAAGTTTCAAATACACTTACTTTATGAATTTAAAAAATGTAGGTACCTCAAGGGATTGGACTTGAGATTGGTGATGTAAGTAGAGAGCAATGGATGAGATTGCTTTAACTCTGGAATCTTGGTTGCTTTATTGATTCCATAACCACTACAAGAGGCCCACCACCCTCATTCCAATTAACTAATCAACTTTCAAAAGCAAAAGCTGGTAGATCAATTTGTTCTTGTTGAAATAAGTAGGTGCACAAGGAAATATAATGAGCCTAGCAATCGGATGGTACATGGGTACCATCAAGATCGATGTCGATTGTTGAGACCGCCAGCTCAGCACATCAAGATCAATGTCAGTGATGTCTTTACGCCCTCGAAAGCCACATGGGCAGCTGTAGCTAGAGATGATGTAAGGTGTTTTCGCACATTTTCGCTTGTTTTGGCAGGAGGCTGGCTCGTGTAAACCAATTCAAATTTTGAAAACACTAGTGATCTTAATCGAGTGCTTATTAACATCTGGCATAGTATAGATATACATCTTCAAGTTTTGAAAAGGGCAGTAGCAGATATTTTTGTCATGAAAATCGAATGTCTCAATCTAACATTATTGTTTAGTATAATTTGTATACAGATCTTTAATCAAATTCTTATAAAATAAGGTACAAATACTTTTCAAAAATAAAGAATCTTAAGTTACCCAATGAGGGTGTTTCAGTGGAAAAGGAGGGCAATATCACATCAAGGGGACTAGACTAAATTGTAAGATTGCATGTAGACTTGAATTAGGTGATGAAAGGATAGACCAAATGAGTAGAAAATAATTGATGAGGTTTTGTTCTACCAAGTTATGATGAGTTCTTAATGTGGGAATGAATGTACTGGAAAATCACTTGTATCTTCACAAAAATAATGGCCATGAGTTATGACTATGAGCTGCCAAAATAATTTTCTTTCAATACAACAACTCAAGAAGACAGGAAACATAACTTACATCTATTGAGAAATTGGCTAATCTTCAAACTCATTAGTTTTGAGGGTCAAAAGATCTAGTAGACAAAATTAAAGACAGGATATAATTAAGAGACCATTGGGGAAATCACAACATTTGCACAGAAAACATCATCTTCTAAATAGAGCCCAGACCAATAATGACCATGCTTCCAACTTATAGAAACTACCCTAGAATTCCCTTCTCCCTTCCCACCATATACTTTTGTACTTTGTGGTGAGGGCCACCCCTACCCCATCCTCACACACCTATTATTTAACATTTAACATACAATAATGCTAGGATTAGAAAAAGATATCCTACTCTCTATTTGTTTCTTTTGGATCATTAGAACGTTTATTATGTGAATTGTCTTGAGATATCACTCTGTAAATGTCATAGAAATACAAATGTAACTCATAAAACCTATAATGTGCATTATTACTAATCATTTTCTACTGATAAAGTAACTTCTAGATGTATTTAGGTATTGAACTACCATAGGATTTTAGATTGTTATCCTCGAACAAGCATCAAGCTCTACGAGACCTGATTTTGGTATCTCAACCAATAGCATGATGAATTTTGTTCTATCCAACTCCGAATGATTTTGTTATCTCAACCAATAGTAATTAAAATAGAAGAATATAGATGTGACATTAGGCATCTTGGTGGCCTAACACTGGCTTTACATGGGAGTATAAACTTGTAGGATCGAGGATTTCCTTTCAAGTGATAATGATATGCTAATGTACAAAGTAAAAAAAAGCACATTAAAGAAAAAGTTAAAGGTAATTCAAATGTTGACAGGGAGCCAAACACAAAGGTTATTTGACCAGACATAAGGGCCTACTCATTCCCCGCTAATTTGGAAATGAAATGCATATAATATATTTCTATAGGTCAAACCTCTTTGACAAATGTCAAGGGTACCCCCAATGGACCGTTGTGTCACTTCTTTTTGCCCACAATGGCACGTCCGTCTACACTCTAGATCATTAATTGATTTGCTTGATATTTAACCAGTGGGGTGGCTGAAAAAACGGAATTCGGTGCAAAACTTTATTCGGAACCCAGTTTTATACGTAAAATAATAAACAAAATTTTCCACTTTGAATTACTTAACTTTTTTTTCGTTATAAATGTGAATTAGCATAATTATTTAATATGTATTTGGTGCATCAAAGTACTTACGACAAAACTACTTACTAATTGAATTACATTCTTTCGTGAAATAAGATATTAAGTTCTAGTTCTACATAAATGCATTTAGGAACCAACACCTAATAAAGTGAAGGAAAACAATTAGTTCCAAACTCCATAAAGCATTAGCCTGTAAACACATACCTGTAATTGACTATTGGGAGAAAAAAGTAAAAACCTAAAGGAGAGAGTATTAAACTCACGACCTTTAAGTTGTAAAACAAAGTGTTTACCAACTAAACTACAACTATATTCTTGTCAGGGGCGGCCCAAGTGTTTAGGGGGCCTAAAGCGAAGTTAAAATTGGGGCCCTTTTTATGTGTAATGAGAAAAAATATTTGAAGAGGAATTGAAGTTTTGACCACCTGAACATGAACCTCATTCTTAATAGCTAACCTACATTCTAAACTTTACACAAGTTTTACTTAAAACATTGATAAAAATAAACAGTCTAGACTAGTCTACAAGTATTAGATTATGAATGAACGCAAGTATTATCAAATATCAATTAGGGATCGATCTAATGCTACAATATTTTCAACTCATATTCGAAATAAATGTAAATGACATGCACGAGATTTTTTTTTTTAGTACAATAGCTTTTTAGATTTTTTTTTTAAAACACAACACATATAAAATCATGTTGTTTGAAGTGCACTCTGCGCTTCTTCAAAGACTGAAAATAATTCATTGTCGATTGGTTAGTTTGTTAGAAACACATTAAGTATAGACCAGGACCGTTCCAAATAGGATGAGCCTAAAGAGTACTTCAGGATGGAAGCCTTCTTATTAATTCTCAAAAAACGCCATCTGATTTCCCTAGCTTAGGTCCTAGGTCTATTATAAACAACATTTTTATTGGAAATACAGTTATACTAGAGAAATTAGGTGCAAACAAATAATTTTTAGTTGATTTAGTTACATGGTATAAGTGAACAAAATCATATAGCTTATAAAATGACACTTTAGAAGATGGCGAAGCGGTGACAACCTAATATTGAATATCATGTTTTTCAATGTCACGATCGTCTAAAGTATCACATAGAAAGAAGAAATGGTCATATCCATTTGGAAGCAAATCATTTCATATAACAAATATGAACAATAGCCAATTTTTTTTTGTTGAAGCACTTCGTTTTTATGTTATCAGCAAATCAAAGAGTTTGAATGAGACTAAAATGGACTAAAAGCTTATAAATATTATGTAGTACAAAAACAAGAGGAGGGTGAGTTTGATCTCACGACCTCTTGAGTTGTGCAAAAGGGAATTTACCAGTTGAGCCAATTTTCTCAAATGTTATACTTTATGTAGCTCCTTTATTAAAGCAGGAATATATTTGGGGCCCTTATAGTTTCTACAGAAAGATGAGGCCCAAAGCCACTGCTTTGGTGGCTTTGGGCCTAGGCCGGCCCTGATTCTTGTAAATATTTATGCCTGAGGTATTTGAGGGGCCCTTAATTCTTTAATTTATTGTTTTCTTGTGGTTTGAGGGGTCTGGTGTTGTCGCACCTGTGACACCCCTCTCCCACACCCATGTATTATTCATTGACCAGACAAAGACTCTTGTCTTCTTAGAAATCAAGGATACAAAGATAGTAGACTTCATGTCATTTTGAACAAAAGAAAAAAAGCTGTAAGATAGTAGACTTCATGTCATTTTGATCCCTTCCATACGGACGGACCTACCCGAAACAAAACTTAAGTTAAGATTTTGGTTTATATTGTCTCGTATGTGATTGAGTCATTTACTTTTTTATTGGTGTGACATATTGGATGGAGGGTGAGGCTAAAAGCACCTGCCCAAAATACTGTTGGCAGCCGACCAAAGTACAAATTCGGAAATGTCCCACGTGCAATCCAGGTGCCAACAACATTTTGGGCGTGGAAGGCTAGTTATTACTTACCCGATTGTTACTACATAAAGAATTTTAACCAGATTTATTACATGTTGATTCACTTTCAATAAAAGACAAATTTTTTCAAAGTTTAACTACGATTTGGACCGTTTACCTGAGTGGTCACCCTGCCGACTACATAGTCTTTTATGCATGTCTCTACCTTTCTCTCTCCCACGTACACCTGCCCACAATTTCTTTCCTTACAATGAAGGAATTTTTTGTTATTTCCTTTTTGGCCCTCTACTTTGTTACTAACTCCTTTTATGGCTCCCTGTTTTTCTTAAATTCAAATATGCCCTTATTGTTAACACCGTCAGTCAACTTTTTTGTTTAATTTTTTTATTTCCATATTTGTCCTTCTTATAAAAATAATTTTGTAAATTCAAAATTGACCCCCTTATAAATTTGGGTCAATTCTCAAAAAAGTTAAAGCTACTTTAGAACAAACAAGGGGGCCAAAAATGGAATACATTTACAAAAAACTAAAAACACCTCATCTCTCTTATCCATCTCATCGCCTCTCTCCTCCATATCATCTCTGGCCACATCATCATCTTATCTGGCGAAGGTCGTCGGTCGTCCAAATTTTTCGACGACCTTTAAACATAATTTTTTTTTTCAAATCTCTTCCTCTTCTCCCTCTTATTTTTTTTGCTTCATCTCTTTCATCTCCCTCTCTCTAATATCTCTTTTTTTTTCTCTCTCTCTCTCTATACAACTCCGACGATGGGGAGGAGCCCTTTCGCTAACCAGACCTTTCAAGGTCTGGTTTGAAACCAGATCTTAGTCTGGTTTCACTTTGATCCTGTTGTTATGATTCATTGACCTGATATAGACTCTTGTCTTCTTAGAAATCAAGGATATAAAGATCAGATGTACTGTCATATAATATAGAACCTAACATGTTGAAGTAAGGCAGTAGTTTTCATTCAAGGGTTCGAGGCACGCTAACAATTCAAAAAAGAAAAGATAATAGCCTTTGTGTCATTTTGATCCCTTCTATATCAATACCTTAGATACCTACCAGAAACAAAACCTAAGTTATGGTCTATATTGTCTCATGTGTAATTGAGTTATTCACTTTTCTATTGGCGAGGCATATTGGATGGAACGCTAGACGTGCAGAAAGAATTTTGACTTAATTTATTAAGTGTTGTTTCACTTTCAATAAAAGATATATATTTTCAAAGTTTACCTACTGGCATTCAAAGATAAAAACACAAAAATTAGGGGATTGAATTAAGACTTTTGTGAAGAATCTGGTTCAAGAAAGGTTTTTGTTTGATCACTGTGTATACCTCTTTTCTTTCTTACAATGAACAAGAAGATACACGCCTAAATAGGCATTACAAGATATGCAAAAATGGAAACATAATAAATGGTTGCCGAAATACGTGGTTGTAAATAAGCATGGAAATATGCATGAATATTTGATTGAGAGAAAATTAGGGAAGAGAGATATGTAATCTCAATACTCCCCCTCAAGGTGGAGCGTGTAGATTCCGCATACCCATCTTGACTAGAAGAAACTCGAGTTGTTCAACCTCCAAAGCCTTTGTGAGAAGATCAACTATCTATGTCTTCGTGTCAATGTAAAACGGCTTTATTTCCTGTGACTCGACTCGTTCCTTGACAAAGTAATAGTCCATTTCCACGTGTTTTATTCGTTCGTGGAAGACCGGGTTATTAGCAATATGTCGTGCTGCAT
Organism: Eschscholzia californica; assembly: GCF_041429995.1. Classification (NCBI taxonomy): domain Eukaryota; kingdom Viridiplantae; phylum Streptophyta; class Magnoliopsida; order Ranunculales; family Papaveraceae; genus Eschscholzia; species Eschscholzia californica. The sequence goes on from NW_028238198.1 coordinate 33,101,551, forward strand.
TGTTATCACAGAAGAGAGGTGTAGAGCTATGTTGTCTTGTCTCTAGTCCTTCTAACAACCAACGCATCCACATGATTTCACTAGTGGCATTGGCCATGGCGCGATATTCTGCTTCAGCCGAGGAACGAGAAACAACTGATTGTTTCTTTGATTTCCACGACATAGGAGCCTCCCCCAAAAGAAGAACATATCCTTTCCTAGACCTCCGAGTGAGTGAGCATCCCATCCAGTCCACATCACAGTATGCTACCAAATGAATTCCTCCTCTGTTCGGGAAGAAAATACCTTGTCCCATAGTTGCTTTTAGGTAGCGAAGAACCCTCATGGCTGCGTCCATGTGTTTCTGCCCACGGTCCGAGACGAACTGGCTTAGGACGTTTACCGAGTAGGCACTATCTGGTCTCGTTGCTTGGAGATAGAGCAATCGTCTAACTAGTCTTCGATATTTGCCAGCATCGACACGAACGCCTTCTTCTCCTTTATGCAGCTTCACATTCTGTTCCTTTGGGAAGGTGCATGGTCTACATCCTAGCATTCTACTATCTTCAAGGATGTCTAGGGTGTATTTTCGTTGACTTAACACTATCCCTTGTTTGGTTCGTGCGGCTTCTATCCCGAGAAAATACTTCACTGGCCCGAGACCTTTGATGCTAAACTTGTCATTCAGGAACTTCTTTGTTTCTTTGATTTTGTGTTCATCATTTCCTGCCATAATGCCTTCGTCAGCGTATATGAGAGCGGTGACAAGGGTGCTTCCTTCCTTGTATATAAAGAGCGAGTGGTCCGCAGCGGATTGCTTGTAATTGAGTTCCAAAAGGGCCGATGTTTATTTTTTATACCAATTTCTTGAGGTCTGCTTCAACCCCTATAGTGATTTCCTTAACCTACACATCTTTGTTCCTCCCCCTTTGTCGTAACCTTATGGTATTCGCATGTATACCTCTTCATGTAAGTCATCGTGTAAGAACGCATTATTCGTCAAGTTGATGAATACTCCAGTCCTTTTTTATGGCGACGGCAATGAGGCTTCTTATAGTCACCAACTTTGCTACGGGGGCAAACGTGTCGCGGTAATCGACACCTTCTATATGTGTGTAATCTTTGGTGACGAGTCTTACCTTGTACCTTTCGACTTCACCATTCGGTTTAAATTTCGTTTTGTATACCCACTTCGAGTCTATAACTCGTTTGCCATCGGGCAGATCTTCGATAGTCCAAGTACCATTTTCTTCAAGGGCTTTTAATTCACTTTGCATGGCATTCCTCCAATGTTGTTCCTGTATGGCTGCTTGTTTAAAACTTTTTGGCTCATCATTTTCAGTAATGGCCGCTAGGAAGGCTTTATGAGGTTTCGAAATTTTTTCATAAGAAACAAAGTTAGCAATGGGACATACCGTTGAGGGTTCTTGATCGGAGGCGGGGGCGGATGGTCTATAGATGGCGGAAGCTTCACATCATAGTCTCTGAGTCGTGCAGGTCTAGTTTGAGTTCGTCTCTCTCTTCCTTGTGCGACATTTTCACCATTTTCATTTTGGGTTTTACCAACAGAATGCTCATTTGTTGTTCGAGTTTGAGGAGTGGTATTACTCGGTTCATCAAAAACCGGCCCAGTATCACCATCACTTGGCCTGAATTGGTTTGACACTTCTAGTTCTTCTTCTTCTTCATTATGTTGGTCTTCTAAAACCAAATTTTTGGTGCTTGCTCCGTTGGGCCTGCTGGGCCCATCTTCTTCATCTATAAACGTGGTAAAAACATCCTCCTCTTCATATTTAACCTGTTCGATTTTTGTGGCAAATGGAAAAGTCTCTTCAGCAAATCGAACGTCTCTTGAAGTAATAATTTTCCCACCTTCTGGGTCGTAAATTTTGTATCCTTTTGTTCCATTAGGATACCCCATGAATACACCTGGTCTCCCTCTTATCTCAAATTTGTCTCCATTCGTTTCAATGCTTCGATAGTATGCCAAACAACCTAGGACCCTCATATGGTCGTAGTTCGGTTTCTCGTCGTGTAGCAACTCATATGAAGTTTTGTCTTTAATGACTTTTGAGGGTAACCTATTTATGATGTATGTTGCGGTCAAGACGCATTCCCCCCAAAACCTTTTCGGAAGACTTGCTTCGAACATGAGGCCACGCGTCGTATCAAGCGAGTGCCTATGTTTTCTTTCTACGATTCCGTTTTCTTGCGGAGTATGTGGACACGTTGTTTCCAACATGATTCCTCGCTCTTCATAGAAATTCATCATTCGGTTAGAAATGAATTCCCCACCGTTGTCGCACCTTATTCTTTTTTTTTTCCTTTCAAATTGTGTTTTGACCATCTCGTAAAAATGCGTTATGCACGTGCTTGCTTCATGTTTATGTTTGAGAAGGTAGACAAACCCATATGTTCCTACTATAGTCATCAATTATTGTCAGAAAATAGTTGGCCTTTCTAACGAAGGTGTACGGTACTTACACCATATATCACAATGAATGAGTTCGAAACAAGCATTTGTTTTGGTCATGCTAGTGGGAAAAGGTAATCTAGTAAATTTAGACTTCATGCAGGAATCACAAACATTGTTACTGTTCTTGAAAAAGAAATTACTAAGAAACTTTATTTGGGATAACTTCTCATCACCCGCATGTCCGAGCCGTTTATGCCATAAATCAGTAGTCACCATTATTGCTTTACTTCTAGCACCAAGCATCCCCATTTGATATAGACCCATCTTCGCACCTACCCTCTCTAATCAATTTCCTCGAACACAGTCCCTGCATAACAAAGAAATTTGGAAAAAAGGTTACGACACAACTTATATCCTTTGTGAGTTTGCTTACTGACAAGAGATTAAAAGTAAATTGTGGAACATGCAACACATCTTCCACTTTTGTCCCATTTTGTAAAGTATGGCTGCCCCTTCCTTTTCGACTGGTATGCTTTCTCCATTTGGTATGATTACAGGTGTTTCGTCGCTCGATTCGATTTTCGAGAGCATCAGACCTGTATGTTATATGTCCCTTACATCTGGAATCGACTATCTATCTATCATTGTGTCTAGACTTACCAGCCATATTTGCGGCGTGTGGAGGCTCACTATATGCCGGTTTACCTTCAGCAGCGAAATGCTTCTGGAACTGCTCGTATTGCTCTTTTGTCAAGTTCGTAATCAGGTCTGATTTCGTTTCTGTGCAGGCCGCCTTTGGCTTCACTTTTCTCGTTTATTCTTCACGTTCCACCATTCGGGGTAGCTGACTATCTTGAAACAACCGTCTCGTGTATGTCCGTCTCTGCCACAGTGATCACAGTGGACTTTGTTTTCTTTCTGACCGACCCTGTACGGTGTCCCGCCGCATTTTGCGGAGGCTTGGAAAGCCATCGTTTCATTCACAGGTTTCTGTCGATTATGGATCTTTGCTGCTCATCCTCGGCAACGAGATGGTATGCATTTACCAAAGATGGGATTGGTTTAGTGGCTAGTATTTGGGTTCTAATGATGGAGAACTCACCATCTAGACCCATAAGAAACTCATAAAGCTGCTCCTTTTCCCTGAGTTCTCTAAGAGATTTTCCAATGCCACAGGTACATCTATTGCATTTGCAAACCGGAGAAGGCAAGAAGGACTGCATCTCGTCCCATAATCCACGGAATTTCGTGTAATAGGCTGAAACGGTCATCCCTTCTTGTCTAGTGTTCGAGATAGCCTGCTCTAATTCATATGCGCGCGGCGCGCTTTCTTTACCGAATCGTTCTTTAAGATCCTTCTAGATTTCTGAAGCTGAATTGGCGTATTTCACGCTTCCTCGGATTCCTTTCTCCATGGCTGTTGTAAACCACCCTTTAATCATCGCATCGCATCCATGCCATATAACTAGCATCGTCCGCTTCTGGCCTTTTGATGGTTCCATCGATGAAGCCAATCTTGTTCTTGGCGAACAAGAAATTCTCCATCTCTTGGACCCAATCGAGGTAGTTGTTGTCGGTCAAGGCGTCGTTGACATGCATCTGCCTCGGATAATCGGAGGGGTGGAGATAGTATGGCGAGTTGTGGTCTGAGCTGTTAGCATCAGTCCTGGCAAGGTCTTTGTTTGCACCTTCTGCCATATCGGTGAGATGATGAGAAGGACTTTAGGATTCGGGTTTGGATCGAGCGTAATGTTTACTGCTCTGATACCATAAAGAATGTGGTTCAAGAAAGGTTTTTGTTTGATCACTGTGTATACCTCTTTTCTTTCTTACAATTAACAAGAAGATACAAGCCTAAATGAATGTGGTCCCGTTTGGTTTCGCTTAAAAAAAGCTAAAAGCCAGCTTTTAGCATATTTTAAGCGCTTATTGAAAACTTTGTGCGTTTGGTTCAAAAAAGCTGTAGCTTATTTTAAGCTTGAAAAGCCCATTTTCACCAAAAAGCAGAAGCCACGATTTTATGGCTTTTTCATAGCTGGTTTTTAAAAGCTAGCTATGAAAATAAAATACAGTAAAATATTTATCTTTTGTCACCATCAATAAACATCCACCACACCACCTCTGCCACCACAATCACTCCACCACCTCTGACCATCACCCCACCACCTCTTCCACCATTCCACCAGCAACATCACTAACGCTTCACCACTTCCATACCACCTCCGGCGCAACTCCATCACCACCACTCCACCACTTTCGCCGCAACTCCACCACCACCACAACTATTCAACAACCATCAAATGTTTTTTACAACCACCCCACCACCTTCACCACCACTCTACCATTATCGCCGACGCTTCTCCAACTCTCCCGCAACTCCACGACTCTCGACGTAACTTCACTTTCGGTGCAAATCCATCACTACCACTCCAGTTTCTCCCCAATTCCACCACCACCACAACTATTTCACAACCGCTTCACCACCATCGCCACAAATCAACCACTCCACCACCACCACCTACACCATTTCACTACTGTCATTGGAACTTTACCTCCTAACCACCAACACCCCCTCCATTTTACCACCACCATCACTATCATAATTCCTTCACCATTAAGCATCACCACAACATGTCCACCATCATTGACCACCATCACCACTACATAGAGTTTAAATTTCTCAAATTTTGATCTTTATGTGTATGAAAAAAATTTAAAATTTATATTATTTTAGTTTAGTTTTTAATATTTACAATTTTTTTTTTTATTAATGTAATGATATAAGCGTATTGTTTGATAACTACAATACGAAGATTAGATTTTTTTTACCAAATGTCATATCCTACCTTTTTTAGATATAAAAACACTTCTTATGTAGCGTACCAAACGACTCAAACAGATTTTTAAAAAGCACTTTCATTTATGGACTTATAAAAAAGCTCATAATATAAGCATGGAAATATGCATGAATATTGATTGAGAGAAAATTAGAGAAGAGAGATATGCAATCTCAATATTTTGACAATTCAAATAATTTGGTTGATTGGCACATGTAAATCTCTCTATGGGAGAGACTAGGGTCCAAATCTTTACACTGTTAAAACAAGAATTCATATATTTTAAACCATACAATCATCATACATGGGAAAACAGTGATAGTAATACCTAAATATCCTAAAGCATGCCAAAAACTGTCAATATAGAGAGTGACATTTCACTCTGTTTTTTGAGTTGTCTTTCGACTAGATGAAGATGGTGGAACCATCCATCAGACTGATGTTTATTTGGGTTTAAACACTTGGTCCCTACTTAACTCATGAAAATCCAACAAGACAATGTAAAATAGGGATTTCTGCTAACATTCAAATTGTCTTAAAGCAAAAAGTTAGAATCTCACTGACCTATGAAGATAAATGAAGGACCAGCTTCAAATGATAAGAATCAAAAGAGATGGGAAATGGGGAGTTGGCATTTTTGTCACATTACCTGTATGAACATGAGATTGTCATGCCTAATTTTCGACATCATTAACAACCATTTCAACTTTTATACACGTTAATTAAATTGACTAAGAGAAAAATAAGCGATATGTCGATGGTTTATTAGTATTAAGGCCAATTTTTTGGGATTTTCGCAAAAAATAACCAAGAGCCCTATCCAAAAAATCTCACTCAATAATCAATATGTTTAAAGGGATAAGTGTTACTCCATTATCTTACCAAATAAGATTTCATAAATCTTTTGGATTTTATTTTAAATAGACATAATCTTGGAGATTTATTATCAAAAAGGGTTTATGCACACATTTAACAGCTACAACCTATTTATATTAGCATCCTATAAACAAGTCCATTACATCAAACTTCATAGAGGGGAAAAGAACATAAAGATAAAAAATAAGAAATTAGTATTTGTTGCTTTAAGAAAATATGGAAGGTAAAATTATTAGGAAGATGCTAAATGTAGTTATTTTGTTCATGGTAGTACTTATGATGTCGGGGATGTTTAATCAACAAGTATCAGCACTTGAGCTAAGTTGTATTGCGGATTGTGTTAAGAAATGTCTTAACACCTATCAACGTATAGCCCATCTAGCCTATTCTCCCACTCACTACATTTTTTCGTATTGGTTATATATTATATTTACAGTTATGAAAATATGTTGTATAAAATCTGGTTGTATAAGTAAGTTCTTTTATATATTACGGCAACACTAAATATATTTTCGTTAAACTTTGGTGATTTGCAGCGGCGGTGGTGTGCCTTACTAAATATCTTCGACAATGCGCCTAACCGTATCTAGTCATTTTCGAGAGCCAAAATAAAGATGTTGTTACAGTAGATGGGCGATTTGAACACAATTAGTCAATGTATGGTTTGCAATCTTAAATAAAGTTATTCCCTTAGATTCTTAACAAAAAAAAAAAGCTATTCCCTTAGATGTCTCAAGCTTCTTGCCCATTTTTTGGTTAACTAAATCTTCTACCTTTTTAAATTATTTTATACCCTTCACAAATCTTGTGCCATATTATCCCACATGAATATTATACTCGTTTACCTACTTTGGGTCATGAAAACAAATCTCCAACTCAAAAACTGAGAAAGACATTAAAAAACTATAACCGTGGGTAGAGATGGTATAGTTTTATTGCTAATAAAAAACATCTTTGCTTTCGAATAATGTTGATGTGAAAACTATTTGTGACCTATGTTGGTCAGGGCCGGTCCTGGGCCTAGGCGGTCCAGGCGGCTGCCTAGGGCAACCAAGTTTAGGAGGCCCCCAATTTATACTAACATTATGTATAGATAGTATTATTATATGTATTTTTTTATGTATATATACATCAAGTTTGTTTGGACATTACAGTTAGTAGAGTAGTTGATTCAATAACCTAAGGTCTAAGGTTCGACTCCCATGAACTACATTATTTTTAGATATTTTTTCGTTTAAAAAGGGCCCCCGTCGATATGTTCGTCTAGGACCCCCCAAAGTCAGGGCCGGTACTAAATTTCTCTAAGAGCTTTCTTACTCTACCACATCAAGTAGAGAAGAGAAAATGAGCTAATTTCCAAAAGCTATCAACTAGTCAAATAAAGATGAAGGAGTTCTTCTTATTATCAAACCACCATTGTTGTTCTAGCTAATAAACAAGGTGGGAGATTAAGTAGACCACTCGGCGTCCCAAGTAAAGGAGCTACAATTGGAGCTCTTGGTCTTCTAAAGCGACTTGAAAGGTTCGAGGGAAAACTAGCAATTAAGGTAATCTCTAACTCTTAGTTGATTATTAGCTAATGCATGATGATCTTGGTAGTACTAGTGTTTGACATTAGATGTCAAGTTATCCGCATACAACACTAGTAGGTGACTCCATATCCCAACAGTAGCGTCAGAGCCTCTTGCAAATAGCTAATTTTTGTTAAATTTCGGACTAATCCATGATTGATTAGCTTGATAGTTTTGTCTAAAAGGGTTTTAGACATTCAATTTAATAATTTTGAATGTGATTCAAAGTGATTCAAGTTGATTATTCAAGATTGATGATTGAAAAGAGTTTCAAAAGATTCAATTTTGATTTATTTCGGTATTGAAAAGTGTTTTCAAAGGAGTTGTTCTTCATTGATTTTGGAAATCTCTCAATAACAAAGAATTGAAATTTTAGAAGTTTCAAAAGTTGTGATTTTCATAATTTTAGAAGTTGTTGAAAATCAAAATTGGGTTTTTTAGAAGTTTCCCAAAAGCTTGAAGAGTTGTGATTTTTATGATTTTAGAAGTTTTGAAAATCAAAATTTAAGCTTGTTGGAAGTTTCTAAAAGAAGAAAACAAAAGCTTTGGAAGCTAAAAGAAAAAAAAAATGGGAAGGAAACTTGGAGTTTTTAGAAGTTTCTAAAAACTCCAAGGCCGAAGCTCGGGTTGCGTCCAGGACGCGTCCTAGGTCCCGTCCAGGACACGTTCCAGGTCCCGTCTAGGACGTGACCAAGACGCGTCCTTGGACGCGTCTCGGGACTATCTCGGCTATGGCTGAGATAGGAGCTCCTATACTTGGGCAGGCGCGTCCTAGGATGCGTCTGGGCCGAAGTACCACGTCCTGGCCTAGGGCCAGAACGCGTCCCATTATTTATGGGCCAGAACTAGTCTGGCCCGGGCCAAGTTGCATTTGGCATATTCTTGCCCTAAACCGAGACAAGCCCATAGGCTTGAACCGAGAGTGTCTCGGGCCTTCGCCAAGGCTTGTCCCGGGCCATTCCTAGATAGGTCTCGGGCTATGGGTTAAGTTTTTCGGGTCTTGACCCGAGTTGGATTTTTTTTTCCGAAGAAAGTCCAATTATTCATCCCGGTTCCACCCAAATATTACCGAAATTGCTTTGGGCCACCCTGAGGCCCGAAACAAGTTTTTCTTGAAATTGATTTTGGAAATCATTAAGAGTCAAACCAATTTTTGCGAAATTGACCCGGGCTCTTCAAAAGCCCAAACAGAGTTTTTTCTTGACTTGATTTTAGAAATCAGAAAGGATAAAACCGGAACGCACCATTAGTCGAATTCTTCAAATTTAGACTTAAGGTGGTCCGTAATGTGACATAGAGATGTCGACAAAAGTATCTCCCGGATTATCATGCATATATAATTGTTAGCTTTGGATATTATATGAATGCATGTGATGTGAATGCGGGAACTAGTATGGGCATAGAAAGCTTTTCTTTCATTCTTGTTTTAAGCACGGATGGGTGCAAATTTATAGTAATTTTAATTTCAAGTTTATACGATTTGCGTATCGTTTGAGTCTTGTAATTAGAGTTTAGGGTCTATGATTCCACTAAAGAAACTCAAGGATGGATATCCTAATTCGAGTGGGAGAAATCAATGGAGGTTCAAAGATGGAAATCTTGGCGAACCAAAAGGCGAAACAAGAAGAAATCCTAAAGAGATTAGATCTTTTACGACTAAGAGGCCATACTAGGATCCATATGTGCTTGATTTACTTTATCGCGCGCATTTACTTATTTATTTACGCTTTACGTCGTGGATGTTAGTTATGCTAAATAGTTCACTATAACGCATATCAGACTTAGCGTAAAAGTCCCTAAAAGTTGTTTCGTCGGCTCGAGCACGACTAGTTTAACTAGGACTTCTCCTTGGACCCCTGGTCGTCGCCTTAGCTACCAGGGTTGTTTCGTCAGCTTGAGCACAACTAGTTTAACTAGGACTTCTCCTTGGGTCCCTGGTTGTCGCTCTCGCTATCAGGGTTGTCGGTATACATTACGTTAACTAAGGCCTTTCCTTGGACCCCCGGTGGGGGATCACGTTTTACTCGAGTAAAGTAAGGTTAACTAGGACTCCTCCTTAGGCCCCCTGGTTGTCGCCTTAGCTACCAGGCCTACCCGTTTTTCCTTGGAAAAGTAAGTTTAACTAGGGCTTCTCCTTAGGACCCCTGGTCGTAGTTATTGCTATCGGGGGTTGCCAGTTTTACTCGAGCAAAGTTTCAGTTTAATTAGGACTACCTTGGTCGTCGCCTTAGCTACCAGGACTATCCGTTTTGCCGAAGCAAAGTAAGTTTAACTAGGACTCCTCCTTAGGGCCCCTGGTCATTGCTTTCGCTATCAGGGCTATCATTTTGGGCCCCTGGTCGTTGCTTTAGCTACCAGGGTTGTCCTTGTGAGTTTAACTAGGACTCCTTCTTGTATAACACTTGTTTTGGAAAAGCATTATTTTATTGATGAAAGCTGTAACTTGTAGCGCTACACTCCTGCCTAACGACCTTATTATAAAGGAAATTAATGGAAAAGTAATTGTAGTGGTCGTTCGTCGTACCTAGACGGTTTCTGTCCTACTCCTGCATGTCTGTTGTGGGATCACCATAAAAGACTCTGTCCTTTCCAATAGTGGCCGGGTTGGTTGTCTCCTTCCCACAGTTCTGAGCTGAGATTAAGTAGCACTACCGGGTTACTTCTTGGTTTCCTAAGACCGTCGCCATGGATCCACCCCTGATACTTGCCCACTATTAATGTGGTCGTTGAACAATCTTCCAGCACCCCCATTCCCACGAACATTCATTAAAGCAATCCAGAGTTGAGAGGTGGAGTAGTTAAGAATTTGATCATTAATGTGTGATAGCTGGGATATCTAATTTTCGTCATCATTAACAAACATACTTTTATACACGTTAATTAAATTGAATAAGAGAAAAATAAGCAATATGTCAGTGGCATATAAAACATATATCAATCCTAATAAAATGTTGTATAGTGAGACAATGCGACTTTGAGGGTTCAATGGGTCACGGGCATAAGGTCCAAATAGAACCCAAATACTCTTATTTCTCTCAAAAACTACTTTCACAGAGAGAAACTCGTTTTAGATCTTGAATTTCCTCAGACGAAGGGACAACCTCGCCGGAATTTCTTTTTCCTTCCTACTATTAGTGTATTGCTTTCGGGTCTAGGCTTGGTTCTCACCTATTTTGTTGTAATTGTAATTGCTGGATGAGAAAATCAATTTTTTTCTCTCTCTCTCTTTGTATGAGAAGTTCAGATTCTCAAGGCAAAAGAGGGCTTTTAATCTAGGGTTTGTTTTCTTTCTTTTTCTTCTCTTATCTTCACTCTCTTTGATTTGGTTTAGTTTCTCATAGTTAATAAGAAAACCTATTACTTTTTTCGATTTCTCTGTACTTTCAATTCAGTTTTTCTGTTGTTGGGTATACAGTTTTTCTTGAATTGTGGGTTTAGGGTTCCCTTTTGTTCGATATGATGGATTCGATACGGAATCAAGAAGTTGAAGAAGAAGATAAAACTTTATTAAATCAACACCCAAATCACCAAACAGAAGAAGGAGAAAAGGTTTTGCCGACGGAGATATTGGTGGTAACATATACAGTAACAGCAAAAAGGGCTTCAACTTACTCGAGAATCAATGCACAAATACTGATTACATATATTTATGTACTAGGTTTCCTCCCCGTCCTCCGGACGGGGAAGATCCCTCTTGGCTAACGCCGTTAAACCGAATATTTCTTATTATCTTCAACCATACAGAAACAATCCAAATTAAATTAATGGTGAAAAGTTTTTTTGGAAAAGTAGTTTCTTTGTGAACAATTTTTGAGTATTAGAATATTTGGAATAAATTTTAACATAGATACAGGGAGTTTTAAAATCGATTTTGAAAACCAATTTACCTCTCTTGAAGAGTAACCGTGAGGATTAGTGGAGAGATTTGAGGGCACAACCTCTCCTTTTTTCTCTCTCTTCTGAAGGTGGGGTACTTTTACTTAATCCCCCCAAAAATATTTATGTAATTATAAAATGTGTTTAAACGGTTTAAACGGTTTTTATTCATGAATTATCGTCCGTTGGATCAGACTCCAACCAAATTTCTAAAATAAAATGGACGGCCAGACTTATCCCCTGGATAACCGACCGACCTGTTTTAATATAATAGATAATAAAATTCACGACCTTTAGGGTCTCCTTCGTGATTTTTTGGATCCTTAATTTGTGATCTTTAGGATATTTTTATTTTGTTATCTTGTACTCCTTTTCCTTCATGTTGTCTTTACTTTTGTGAGTTTCATGTTGTTATTTACTTTAGTAAATCTATGTTATACTCAAAGGAGTCAAAACTATCAAAACTATGTAATTTGTTGGATTGTAATCCTTTTATGAATGAAATTCTGGTTTATCGAACCCAAATAGAATTTAAAGTCCAAACATAAAAAAAAGATAGGTTTTTAGTCTTTTGCCATTATCACCCGTGTTATTTTTCTTTTTGAAACTTCTTGTTGTATATTAGACTTTGTACAATGCTTACGAAAAATGCCTTAATATTTCGTTTCCTTCTCTTTCCAAGTTTGTTTTGTGCAGTATCTTCTTTTCTTTTTTTCATTTTTAAATTTCTTGTTGTATATTATACTTTGTACAATACATAGAAAATGTTTTGACATTTTCACTTTTGAGGTTTGTTAATTACAGCCTCCTTTTTCATTTTGCATCTTTTACATTCTTGTTGCATATGAGATTTTGTAGAGTGCTTACGGAAAATGTCTTTACAATTCACCTTCTCTCATATGAGATTTGTTTAATGCAGCCTCCTCTTTTTATTTCGTATTTTTTAAACTTCGTGTTACATATTAGTCTTTCTACAATGCTTACAAAAAAAATGTATGGACTTTAATCTCCTTTTCTTTTGAGGTTTATTTTGTGCAACGCCTTATTTCCAATTTTAAACTCCAGGTATGTTTTGTGCAGACTTTCTTTTCGTTTTGTATCTAAAAGTTTCTTGTAGCATATTAAACTTTTTGTACGATGCTTTATTGAAAAATGTCTTGACATTTTATTCCATCCACTTTTGAGGTTTGCTTAATCTAGAGTCTTATTTTCATTTAGCATTTTTTAAATTTCCTTTCGCATAATAGATATTATACAGTGTTTACCGAAAATGCCTTTTACGTTTCGTTTTTTTTTTCTCTTTTGAGATTTGTTTAATACAACCTCCTCTTTTCATTTTGTATTTTTAAACTCGTTGTTGCACTTTAGACTTTGTATAGTGCTTAAGAAAAATCTCTATTACATAATACATCAATATGACTTGGACAAAATTCTATGAAAATGATGAGTAAGACATGACTCATGAGTAGCATGACATGTGTCTAATTTCTAACCCTTCCCTCTAATCCTCCTTCATTACCTCCCTCAATTATTCTCTCAATTTCTCTTATTTCATCAATGGCTAAATCTAATTACTTCTATTTTAATTTCTGTACTGTTATGGAAATAGTCGCAATGGGAGAACGGGTATCTAACAACAAAGAATATACTGTCTATGTTCTCTCTATTCATTGTCAATTGGTTTTGAGTTGTAAAATGTAATCACATACTTGTTGAAAATGGTGATGAGGAGTAAAGTTATTTTGTTTAGGCACGAGGTGTCTACATTAAGCAAGGCCGCGGCTTTGGGGAATAAAGAAAATTTTCCGGGGAATAAAGACTTTTCTTACAACTAGTCAAATTAGATTGACTTTTTCTGTTTCTTTTTATTGCTAAGGGGCTTCTAATTTTAGAAGATGCTATAAAAAAGGCTTCTCCATCTCATCACCTCTCTCTACCACATCATCTTCACGCCATCTCATCATCTTCTCCGGCGAAAGTCGCCGACCGGTCAATTTTCCGGCCGGCGACCTTCAAACATAAAAAAAAATAATAATTTCTCTTTTCTCTCTCTCTCCAATTTTTTTTCCCTTTCCTCTCTCTCTAGAACAGATCTAGAGAGAGAGGTTTCAACTTCATTACCGTCAGCCATGCACCGGACATCATCTTCTTTACTGGTATTACTGCCCGGGACTTCACAATCTCTCTGTATTCTTCAAAATGGGCAACAGTTTTGGGCAGATTTTGAACCTTGAAAATCATCTCGATCCGGCCGGAAAATGCTTTAGGAGACCAACTTGTATGGAAGATTATCTCGACGACGTTCCGAGATGGATGACCTTCTGGTAATTCGGTAAGGGTAGGAAAGAACTAGTCGGATGGTGAACGAGTTGATGACCGAGCTGAACGAGTTCCTGTACCGGTTCGATGAAGAACTCGATTTGTTGTTGGTGGTGTTGAATGATTTGAAATGGGTGGTTCAGATTTTGTTGATTTTGAGTGAAATCTTGAAATGGGTTTTGATTTATTTGATGATGATTGTGAAGGTGGGTTTGATTTTCTATGTTTTTTTTTGTTGGTTTTAACTACATCTTTAAGATTTTGAGCAGTTTTTCTACAACTTGAAGAATCAAGAAGATTGTTTAAATGTTTAGGACTATGAACATAAACATCTTCAAAAGCTCTTGATTTACACTGTAGTGCTTTAACCCAACCAGACGCCATTAATGGCAAGAAGAAGAGAGTAATGAGATTTTGATTTTGGGATTTTAGTGACGAAGTTTCAGTTTCTTTGCTCTTTTTCCTTTGAAATGTCATATAGAAACAAGTTTGTGGGGGGTGGGTTGGGGGTTGGGGGGGGGGGGGGGGGGGGAATGAGAAGGTTGAAGATGAAAGAGAAAAAACTTAGAAAGAGAAAGTATGTATAATTGAGAAGAGAGAGAGAGATAGAAAGTGGAATGGAGTATGTATTGGAGTATCTCTTCTTTATTCTCTGTTTTTTCGTACTTCTTTTTAATTTTAATATCTTACCCTTAATCAATTTAAGGTGTTTATCTCATAGTTATATACTTATGGAGTATTACTGGCCGGAGAATTGGCCGGCCGGCAATCTTTACCGGAGAAGATGATGAGGTGGCGAGAAGATGAAGTGGCGGAGAGAACAAATGAGATGGAGGAAAACTTTCAAAAAAATGTATTCTGTATTCCCCATAAAAATTTATTCCCCGGAGAACTTTCAAAACAATCTGGATTCCCTCGAGAATTTATTCCCCGGAGAATTTTCTTTATTCCCCAAAGTCGCGGCCTTAAGCAATGGTGTCAACAATCCAAGTAAGGTGTCAACAATACATGTGAGGTGTCAACAATATGGAACACCCATTGTGAGTGAGACATCTCACCTTGGTGATAAGTCTCTTACCATTTGAAGTGGCTATCTCTCAAGAGAACACCATGAGCTTATGAGACACCTCTTTGTTGAGGTGTCCACACCATATTTCTCCTCCAACACTGTAAAAGGAGATGGAGTACTTCAACTCAAGATTATCCCATTCCATCCTATCCATTCCATCTCATAAACAAGCCAAGAGAAGATAAACTAAGTTAGTATTAGAAAGAGAGTTTAGTTTCTTCTAAATATTTGTCTTTCCTTTTGTAAGAGAGAGTTGATAGTATTTCTCCTAGTATAAGAGAAAGGTTGTTCATAATTGGTATCTCCTTATTTAGAGAGAAGTAGTTGTAATTAATTCATCTCTAAGTATAAATCTATCTACAAAGTTGCTCATCTTCGTGTTGTTTGATATTCGACTTTAGGTTCAAATCGAGTGTTTAAGACTCACAACCTTTTTAACAGTGGTATCGGAGCTTAGGTTCTAGGCGTTGTGATTAATTTGAGAAGTAATGGAAAGGGAGGGAAATAGATTTTGGGAATGAGCAGCCCAGGTAATGTTTTGAAAAATGTGGGCTTGAGTTGTGTTTTAAAATGTGACCCATTAGTTGTTTTAAGAATTTTGGGGCCCTCAAATTCTAGCTAACATGTAATAAGATGTGGGAATGCTTTTAAATTTTTTTATTGAAATGTGGCCCCTATTGTGTGGTGGCCCAAAGCGAGGCTTTGCCTGCTTTGGGCCCAGGCCCGGCCCTGGGAGAGACAGATGATAAATATTCTTCTATATCCTTCAAGATAGGTTATTTTTTAAGCTTTATGCAAAAACCCAAGGTATACTCACGTTTCACTATTATTTTATTTTTGACATGAGTTTCTTCTGAGCCATAACCGATTCAAAATTCAGTCGCACTTAGTCTGTGTAACATGACAACTAAATAACGCATACACGTATTAATATGCGGTACCTATACGAGTTATCAAACATGGTGAGTGAAATAAGATCTAACCGAGGGATCGCAAATACGACGAACACACTGATACACCCGTATTTATATATTATTGTCTTAGTAAATTAGGCCATTGTTTTTGTTGAATTTTCTTTTCATTTGGATGAACCGTTTTAAATTATTCACATAACAACATCCACCTAGACTAGTGGAGTATTTTGTGATCCTAATATGATTATGTGCAGCTTGGAAAGCCCATGTTGGATATGCCTATGTTGTAGTAACTGATGCTTCACAAGATGCTACATATGGCTTTCTCCTTCATTAAAGTATATAGTCTATGGCTGAGCTTAACTTATAAAACAATTTTATTATGTCTAGGGTGAATGTAAAGTTAAGGTTTTTATTTCATTCTTATCATTTATTTTTTCAGTTTTGTAGTTTAGACTTACAAAAGAAAAAAATTTAGGAAATTCTGTGTAGCAGCCTTAATATCCCAACTGATTCGATGACGAAATTTTTTTCACTTGAGCATTATGTTATGTTCAAATTCGTTTTTGCTCAAAACTTGTTTGCATATATGTTTTGCATTTTGTTATTTGCTTTTGTAAAAAATATTAACTGAGAATAATTTGGCTTAAGCACTTTCGTTTGCCTTGTGGAGAAAATAATGATGTGCACCCTACCATAATCAAATTGAATGATACATAGACAAGTAAATTCCTTATGAATTCCAAGGTATTCTTTTAAGGGGATTCAACATTCGAAGGAAAGTAGACTACTCAAGAATTTAACATTTCATTTATGTCGTAATTGAAGAAGGAATTCAGAAAATCTAAATAAAAGATCTAAATAAAAGAAAAGGAAGAATGAATCAATGAAATGTTGGTGCATTTGACAAACACATTAACTTACAAATAACATTTTTTTTGTTGAAAGACAAATAACATTTAGATTCGTGCATTTTATTTGTCTTGTGCAAAAATTAATATGTTATGCATATTACTCTTTGTATTTGACAAACCCATTAGACAAGTAATATTTTGACCAGTGCAATTTGTAATTTGTCCTGTGCAGAAAGAAATGTGTTCAGTATCTTTTCTTTTGTTTTTTTCAAGCACATTAACAGACAAATAACATTTATATTAATGTATTTTCTTATTTGTCATGTGCCAAAAATTAATATGTTACCCATATTATTTTTTGTATAAATAATATTTAGCTAATGCATTTTGTAATTTGTCTTGTGAAAAAAGAAATGTGTTCTGCATTTTTTTTTTCTTTTACTTTTGACAAAGATCTTAACTAAAAAAATAACATTTACACTAATGCATTGTCTTGTGCATTAGTGCAAATATGTCATACAACCAACCCTTTGCATTTGACAAACCCAGTAAGACACATATAATATTTTGGTTTAGGCGTTTTTTTAATTTGTTTTGAGAAAAAATAGATATATATTCTATATTTCACCATTTGCATTTGACAGACACATTAATTTGCTCTAGCATTTTGGCTAAAACACTTTATTGATTTGTCTTGTGAAGAAAAAAATTGTTTCTGCATTTTTTTCTTTTACTTTGGACAAATACATTAGCTGTCAAATAACATTTCGATAAAAAATATCTTACAATACTTTCAACAATTTTCTGATTAAGTAATAATTTAAAGTTGTCTTGAACAAAATTGTTTTCATTCTCATTATTTATATTCCCTTGTACATAACTTGTGTTGCTCTCACTAAAATTAATAAAGTTAATAATTAATAGAGTCGTGACAATGAAAATCTTCTTTTGCTCTTCAGTTATTTAGGTGTGTTGATTCTCACTGGTTGGGTATCTTCTTCCTTTTCTCCTTTTCATCTTACCCAAAAAACTCTTGCCATTGTTGAAGACAAAGAAGAAAATTGTACTGAACATAGATTTGTGAGTTTAAGAGCCAAAAATAGGGGGCTAATTAGTCATATATCCACTCCTAAATTAATAAATAATATAAAACCAAAATAAACAGAAAATGAAAAATAAGTCAAAAAGTTTACTATTTAGTGGGTCCCATGCATCAAGCCATTTATTTCCTCCTATTCTTACCCTTTCATAAATATATATTTAACCATCTGTAAACCAAAAGTTTCTAATGGTTGAGTTAATACATTTATATTTTCCATAAATTTGAAGAGAAATATTTATGGTGGATATTTATTGTCAATGTTTATTTCCAAAACTTATATTTGTCTAAAGTAACCTACCATGACAATAGTGATTTACCTAAAAGGAGTGGATAATCACTTTTACTTTGGTAAAGTTGAATAAAACCCACACTCTCAAAGTGCCTACTTTCTTGACTATGTCTGTAAGTCTGAGTAGCATTATCCAAAACGAGTTCCTCTCCCTCTTTAACTTTATGTTCTTCGAACTTGAAGAAATTGTGAATATGTGATTGACTTTTTATCTCTACCTCGATATTTCCATCTCTAAAACATATTTTTCCTTGGAAATCATTAAGAAAATTGTATACATGTCGATTAAACTTAGAATCTTGTAAAAAATTATTTTATTATAACAACAAACTTAAAATGTAACACTTTTTCGTACACAGTGACTTTCGAGATCTCTATCACTATAATCTTGTTCTCATAAAAAATATAAACTGAATTTGTTTTTGCTACATTTTCAGTATTTTACTAGCATTCTATTAGCATATGTTATGAATATGTTAGAAGTAGGTTAATAACCATTTTATTATTTCGCTAGCATCTTATTGATTCTAACAACATTCTTATATATAAAAAATTCTCAAATTTTTTTCTAGCATTTTATTTATTTTAAAAATTCAATAATATACTTACAAAAATAAATTCTTCTGAAATTAGGATTGCATTTCTTTAGCATCTTATTGATTCTAACAACATTCTAAAAAATTTATTTAAGAAGAATGACCATTTTTTTCTCTAGAATTTCTTTAATTCTCCTGCAATAATTATATTTCTCTAGCATCTTATTGATTGTAACAAAATTTGTCTGAAATTATATTACGTTAACCAAATTTTTAATATTTCTCTAACATTTCATTGATTCTCCTGCACATGTCTTAAATTATGTTTCTCTAGCATTTCATTGATTCTGCTGCAATATTTATATTTCTCTAGCATCTTAATTATTCTGACACAATTCTCCTGAAATTATATTATGTTAACCAAATCTGTATAAAAAAGGTATAACTAAAAGCTTGGTCATTACGATAAGTGAAAAAAGAAACTTTTGTTGTGGAAGGAAATTTCTTTTTTGAGGAAATAATTTAGTGAATCTATAATTTGAGTTTTTTTTTAACTTAGGATTGGTTAGGTAGTAATAAAAAATTAAAGGTTAAACATGTAATTTACTCTAAGTGAATTTATTTTCTATTTTAGATTATCTTTGGGTTCTAGACCCATTGATCATTCCATTTTGGACTTAAAACACATCCTCCCTTTTCTATGGCATCAACTAACAATCTATATATTGTGCACAAATATCAAAGTGGCTTCATTAACTTACACCAATCATCAGACAAATAAGAAAAATACTCTACAGAAAACATCAATATATGACAAGTTTTTCTATTATAGTAATTTTTGTAATTCACAAATAAGTGGGAGCTTTAGTAGAAACATTTATGAAAATGAAAAAAACCATTTGGAGTTTGCTCTCTGTAACATTATACTGACAACACATCTAAAAATGGTTACTGTACCAGTCAATTTGTTCATTAAAATCAAGATTTGCTAAAAAACATAATTCTTAGAGAGAGAAACCGAAAAATAGATATTTCTCGTTAAACTATATGAATGAATTATATGTAAATAGCATTTTAAAATCGTGTGTAACGAAATCATAAATATTGCAAAGACAAGAGTTTACAGTAACAGTTTACATATTCGCTCTACGTAACCCACAAATGTGGTATACTCCCTTGTTGTGCTGAGTGCATATGAGACATTGCTCGTAAAATATAATGGTGCGTGTTAAGCAAATCTAAAAACACGAAGCAAACGAATTTGAAGGAGAGAAAAGATAAAATAAGAAACTAAAATATATTGTTCATCGTAAGCATTTACATGTTTGCTCAATTAAACAAAAAATTTGATGTACTCCCATGTTGTGATGAGCGCAGGTGAGACAATTGTTGAAAGTGTCTTGAATATGGATTGGTATCTAACTCAGATTCCGACGCGCCAACCCACTTACAAGGAAATGGTCCTCAATGCGGAATTTTTCACCGTTAGCAGAGCTGATTTTCGAGGCAGAGCTGGTATGCATAGAAGGACTCCAAGGCATAGCTGGTACGCGAGGCAAGTTGTATGTTATCTCGGTTATTATTGTTAGCGGTACTCTTGTGTATTTCGGAAATTAGAAAGAGAGGGGAAGAAGCGGTGTGTCGGTGGAATTAGAGTTTTAGTGGCTATATAAACTAAAATCCTAGGGGTATCTTGTTCGTTCTCACGGATACCTTGTGTAGCTTGTCATTCTTATCAAAGTTAACATCATCTCATCTTTGTCGTTGTGGAGTAGGTTTCACCAACCGAACCACATAAATCTCTTGTGTTCTATGTGATTGTTTACTATTCTTTTTGTTTTTCCTTGTTTACTTGATTTTATAGCAACAATAATGTTAAAAAACAATGGTTTATGTCAAGCATTTTCATAAACACGATACAAACGTATTTGAAGGAGAGAGGAATAGAAAGATAAGATAAAAACTTTATGGAATTTTCGAGTAAATACACTAAGTGTGGCCTTTAGTGGTGACATTTATAAAAATAAATAAAATATTTTCGAGTTTGTTTGGTATATCATCATCGTTCCTACAATAAATTTAAAATGCTTAACACACTAAACAATTTCGGTGAGACACAATTTCTGGGTTTTAGTGGTAATATCTATAAAAATATACATAGGATATTCTATTTTGCTCGCTCTATTAGCATTGTACTAACAAATTTTTTTGGTGGCCAATACGTGGACAACCGTTTTTCTTAGACGGACAACTATTTTTGGACCCGGTGTGGGTCAACTACGGGCGATTTACTAGACTTTGACTTAATATGGGGACAACTCCACGAAGCCTTAAAAGTTAAAACAATAATTATATGAGGACCATAAACAAAAACATTAAAAATAAAAAGAAAACCTAATCTTCCTCTTCGTGTTAGTCTTTATAGAGAGAGAGAATTTTCTACTAATTCCACCATTAACACATTTGAACAAGATATGGTCTTTTGATAATCATCCTGATTGGGAGAAAATAAGATGAACTATTAGTATCATCAATTTCATAATCTTTTGATAATCATCCTGATAGGGAGAAACTAATTAATTCTTGTACTAATAATCTCAACTTCATCATCAATTTCATTACAATAACAAAAAGAGAATAAACAATTCAGTTCAGTATTAATAATAGTTTGTAAACCTAATCAAAAGTTAAAGCAATCTATGAAAACAAAAATATCAGCAATCCAAAAGTTCCTCTTTAATATCCTAGAATCATGAGAATTGTGATTAATTCCGGACATCTTCATCTTAGAGAGAGAGAGAGATGATTACAGTCACATACGCAGAAACATCATCTTCTGAGCTTCAAATATAAATATTTTAATCACGGATTTCATGAAATTGTGGTCAAACAAAGCAGTTTTAATATGTTTATGTTTCTCCCATTGCAAATTTTGCAGTCACTCTCAGCACAAGGAGCTTCATCTGGGAGAAGTAGCGGAAAAGGAAGTGATGGAGGAAGTGGCAGTGGGGTTTCGAGACCATATTTGTCTTGTTGTTTGAAGAGCTTCGTCTTAGACTGACCCCCTTAGTGAACTACGAGAATCTTTGAGACTAGCAGTTGCAGAAGTCCCTTTTACCTACATACATAAATTTTTTTTACTAAAAACACATGAAACTCAAATTCTTTTTCCTACTAAAGAACACATGAAGAGAGAGAGAGAGAGAGAGAACTGGTTCAGTTAGGGTTTTAAACATTCCAAAGATAAAATCTTTAAACAAAATTATTCATAAATGCAAGGACCTTTGTGTTAATTCTATAGAATTGTCCCCATAAAAATTGGTGTCTATATAAAAATTTTAATTTTTCTGGTTATCCACATAAGATAGTTGTCCACATAAAAAAATCGGTTGTCCGCGTATTGGCCACCATTTTTTTTATCCAGTTCAACTAAAAAAAACAACAAACTTTTATCTTTCTTGGATACTAGTTGTTTGTTCTTCTTTTGTGAGTCATTAGTTGTGTTTATCTCCCTCCGTTAAAATTTGAGAACGCAAGTGGTTAGAGATCAGTAACACATAATTAAGGAATACTATGAACAAATTTTTTTTTTTTTTTTTTTTGAGCAAATAAAATACTATTCCATTAAACAAGGTTACAAAGTTAACCCGAATCGTTTTCACGAAGGGGTGATACGCAACACTGAAGTTAACATCAGGACTAACAAAGAAAGCAAGCCAAATTACGGGAGTAGGGATGAAGAAAAAGCCAGCTCATGGGCCAGCCGATTGTTGACACGCGGGCAGTATGCTAGGGAAACATCAAGGAGACGCGTGCGCGCCCTGAGATCGTTGATCTCATGCAGGAGTCTCCATGGGATCGACGGATCAGCAGCTGAGATCAACTCTAATAAAACCCTAGTGTCACCCTCAATAATATAAGACGCCTCTTTCTGTAGTTCCGCCAATTCCACAGCCGACCGGAACCCTATCATCTCGCTATGGAGGGGCGACACCGGCGAGAAGACTTCTGTTCTTACATCTATAATTTCTCCATTCTCATCTCTCGAAACAACTGCACTCGAAGCTCCGGTTTCTTTGAAGGAACCATCAAAATTAATTTTGATTTTACACGAGGGAGGCGGGCACCAATTATCTGCATGTTCGAAACTGTTAGTGGAAAGGGAGGGTTCTTGAGTATGATTATACCTGAGTTCTTCTCGAGTATTCCACCAGCACCTCTGGAGATCCGGTTGAGTGTTATTAAAGATAAGTTCATTTCTCATTTTCCACCAATTCCACATAATCGAAGTAGTTAAATACCATTTGTAGTCTCTGTTTTGATGATGTTCGAGTATTCTCTTTAATCTACCTACTGGATCTATGTTGGGCTGAGACAAGTCGTCTTCTTGGGTGAGTTGCAGGAGCTGGTTAAATTTTGGGCAACTACCAAATAGGTGTTCCACTGTTTCACTCTCATCGGAATCACACATCCGGCAGCCTTGAGGTATTTGTACTTGTCTCTTTCCTATATTACTTAGGTTGGCTAATCCGTCGTGAACCAGTTTCCATATGAATATTTGAACATTTGGTTTCATGTCTTTCCTCTTCCAAAATTGTTTCCATGGAAAATTTTGAGCCTTTTCACTAAGAATTGGTAGCTCCTTAATTTCTGTATAATAGGATTTTGTCGTGAATTTTCCACTTTCTGTCTTGCACCATATGAGTTTGTCTTGTTGATATCTTGGTGGGATTTTGATTCTTGAAATCTCAAGAATAGTTTGACTGTCAAAATAATCTGAGATTAAGGATAGATTCCAACTGTTTGTACGAGGAATGATTAAATCGGCTACCCAAAATACATTTGATGGGAGTTCTTTTACACAAACAGGTCTGTGATTAGGGTTGTTGGGGATCCAAGGATCTTGTTGAATTTTAATTGAAGTGCCATCCCCAATAATCCATAACACATTTCCCTCCATACTGTGAACAAATATTTAAATGGTCAAAACATGGATAGTATGCAATTAAAATAGATGGAAGTGTTCGAAACAAAAACGTGAATGTTCCAAAAAGTGAAGTCTATCTAAAAGGATTTTACTTGTTTGCTCTAAGTACCGTACACCATCGCTGTGCTTAGTGAATGTGAGATAGTACCAATAAATAAAGTAGTGTATGTTAAGAATTTATAAAAATATCATGGAAACATATTAGAAAGAGGAAAAATAAAAAATTTCAAATATAGTGTTTATAACTTATAATGGTTACAGTGAACACTTATGTATTTTCTCTAACCATATGCACTTATGTGATGAGCTAACACCTCGTACTGAAAGCATCTAAGATTGTTCTCCCACAACCGTGGTACCGTGGTTTCTGTTCAGTTTTTTCACAAAAACGTTGCAAACAGAAACTGATGAGAGAAAAATACAAAATTAAGATAAAAAATGTACGAAAATTTATGTTTGAAGAAAATTAGAAACGTCAAAAGAAAATGACGAAATTCGGATAAAAAGTAACCAAAAGTAAAACTATAAAGAGAATACAAGCCAGAGGTTTGGAATGAGATGAATCCATAAAAATATAAGTAAAACAATGAAGATACAAGATGAAGATAAAAGATAGAAGATAGAAGACAGAAGATAAAATATTGAAGATGGAAGAATAAAGAGAAAAGATGACTGATAGAAGATAGGAGATGAAGATGAAGATATCAGCTCCGGGGAGATTGGTTTTTGTGGCCCAAATTCCGGTCAACAAGAGGAGAGAAGAGAGGGAATATTGTGTTTTTTGGATAATGAGAGTGAAGATGAAAGTTAGATAAAGAGGTGGTTATATGTAAGAACAACAGGTATTAGCGAAAATATGGTATGCCTCGAGATGGGAGCATAGAGAACCGTATTATGACTTGACTTAAGTTTTCATTAGGGTTATTACCCAAATGGCCCCCAACTTTGGACCAGCTTCCTGCCCAGCCCCCTACTTTATTAAAAATACCCAGATGACCCCCTTTTTCAGATTCCGTTATAATACCGTTAACTAGTCATTATATCTCTCTCTTCCATTTCATCTCTTCTCTCTGCCACCTCATCTTCTCGCCACCTCATCATCTTCTCCGGCGAAGGTCGCCGGCAGGCCAATTTTCCGGCCGACGACTTTCAAACATTAAAAAAAAAAGTAATATTTTATTTTCCCTCTCCTCTCTCGCTCTAAAAAAAAAATATATATTTTTTTAAAAAGAGCTCTCTCCTCTCTCTTTCTAGATCCGGTGATCTAGATCTTCAATTACTTTCATAATCAGTGTTTAATGAAAAATATATGTCTGCAGTCATGAATCAGTTTGCTCTTATAACCTGCTTCCAGAGTGATCATTCAAGTAAGTCATCAACAAAACGCAAATTCGCATTGACTTTTAACGAAAATAAACTAAACCTAAAGAAATAAGAACTGCATCCATAACCACATCTTGTTAGTAACAGATAGATAGTTATACCTGATCAAGAACTGCATCTGAGATCAAATCTCCTGTTACCTCCTTTGATTCAGTGATGACAGTCAAATCCTCATGAACCCATTTTAGATTCGTCGGAGGAGATGTGACCAAATTGGCATATTTTTGAAGATCAGGAACTTCTTTATGCATCAATTTAGCAGCTTTCTTTTTTGCAAGACCAAAAATGATATGATCTATTGCATCATCATTCATATAAACTTCAAATGTGATCTCATCTTTACAAGGAACAATTAAATTGTAAACCCTAGATATCAAATCCTGTCTACTTTGAAGTTCCATAGTAGCTAATAATCCTTGACAAAATCTCCTCCCACTAGCATAAAATTTGAAAACATTTTGCCCTTCTTTCAACAACAATGGCAATCTTTACCAACTCCACTACCCAAAAGACTAAAATTCTTACCAAAAATTGAATCTTTAGTAGCAAATTTAGAGGCCCAAGCTAAAGCAATATTTTCATTTGCTTTCTTTACAGTGAAGTAATTCACAATGAACATAATAAGAAAACTTACAGAGATAATCTCAACGATGAACAAACGAAGAGAAAAGGGTTGAGATGGTGGGGTATCCGGGTTTGAATTGGATTCGGGATCTAAAGGAGAAACATTTCCATTTCCATTTTCGTTTTCAGATTTAGGGTTTGCTTCAGATTCTTGAACTGGAATACCTTCGAAATCATCTTCGTCCCAGTAATCAAATGAAGCAGATGATGAGGGTTTCTTAGTAGACGGATCAGAAGATGGAGAATTCACCGCGGGTTGTTCTTTGATGGGTTTCTTATGATCTTTTTGGTTTCAGATTGAGTTAGGGTTGGAAGAGGAGAAGGTGGTCGAAGATTGGTAAGTAGATCGGATTGGGATGATTCTTCTTCTTCTTCTTCATCACCTTCACCTCAGAATCCTTCAAATTCAGCAACAGAAGCAGAGAATCGAGAAAGTTCATAGGAAACAAGAGAGAGAAGAAAGAGTAAAGCTAGATCAAGCTCTTGTATAGGTTTAGTTTATTTTCCTGAAATGACTCTTGAGGAACAGTGTACATAATTGGGGAATTGATAATTCTAGGAGAAGGCGTTTTCTCTCTGTTGCCAAGTATCAAACTAGTGATTTAGAGAGAGAGAGAGAGAGGGAGGAGAGAGAAAATAAATAAAATTTCATTACTGAAGGTCGTCACCGGCCGAAAAATTGGTCGACCGGCGACCTTCACCGGAGAAGATGATGAGGTGGCGAGAAGATGAAGTGGCAGAGAGAAGAGATGAGATGGAGGAGAGAGAGATAATGACTAGTTAACGGTGTTATAACGGAATCTGAAAAAGGGGACCATCTGGATATTTTTGATAAAGTAGGGGGCTGAGCAGGAAGCTGGTCACAAAGTTGGGGGTCATTTGGGAAATAACCCTTTTTATTACGATATTTAGTTTTTTTTAGGGGTGAGCAGCGGTCGGTTGCCGATCATTTAGAGTCCGGCCGAACCCGAACCAATCAATGGCGGTTTGGCTAGATCACCGGCCGAAGCCGAGCCGATCAAATTGCCAGCCGACTTCGTTCGGCCCGGTTCGGTTTGGTTCGATTGACTTCGGTTGGTCGGTCCGGCCGAACACAATAAACCAAATAAAACGTGGGAAAAATGAAATTATTGAAAATGATAATGTTTAACAATGTAATTCCAATCAAAACGTAAAGAGATAACGTATTAGGCACAAAATAACTAAAATCTTTCAACAACCATATATCTAATTGTCTTGTAACCGTCATAGACACATAAATAACTTAAAAAAATAAATTTCATGCACAGAGGTCAAACAAGTATATAAAACTTGAATAGTGGTGTATTAGTTTGATGGGAGATTGGGAGCTTTGATGTTAAGACTTCACACCTTACAGGAGGCAGCAAGAAGAATAGTTGAAACTATATTAAATTAGGTTAGATTTTAAGCTTTTCACTTAAGGACAAAACAAATAGAAACTTGTAATTCAATGGAACTCTTTATTCTATTAAAGGTTTCAATCCGTAGAATATTCATTTGTTAATTTCCAATCCCTATTTACTATTTAGTTTCAACTTTTAAATACTTATTTTTAGTATTATTTTATACAATATATATATATATATATATATATATATATATATAATTAATATATGTAGTTTGGTCGGTTCGGTTTTGGCGGTTTTCAAAATCCCAAGCCGAAGTCAAACCAAACTTTGATCGGTTGATCGATTTTTCAGCCGAGCCGAGCCGAATACTATTCGGTTCGGCCTAAAAACCATTCAGCCTGGTTCGGTCGAGTTCGGTCTGGTCGGTTCGGCCGATCGTTGCTCACCCCTAGTTTTTTTTTTACAATTTTTTGTTAGTGGGCCTTATGTATTAAGGCACATTTTTTTGTAGTTCTTGTCAAAAATAACCAAGAGCCCCATCTAAGAATTGAATCACACTTAATATGTAAAAAAGGATGTGTTATCATCTTACCATATAGGGTGGATTTTATTTTAAATAGACATAATCTTGGAGATTTGTTAGCCAAAAGGGTTTATGCACACATTTAACTACTGCAATCTATTTGGATTCACATAGTATAAATAAGTCCATTGCATCAAACTTTATAGAGTTACAAGAACAAAAAGCCAAAGAACAAAAAATTTGTATTTTGTTGCTTTAAAAAAATATGGAAGGTCAAATTGTTAGGAAGATGCTGAATGTAGTTATTTTGTTCATTGTACTACTTATGATGTTGGGAGTGTTTCATCAACAAGTATCAGCACTTGAGCAAAGTAGTATTGATGATTGTGTTAAGAAATGTCTTAACAACAATGAACGTATAGCCCATCTAGCCTATTCTCCCACTCTACATTTTTTCGTGTTGGTTATATATATTATATTTACTACTATGAAAAATGTTCTATAAAATTTGGTTGTGTAAGTAAATTTTTTTTTTTATATATTACGGCAACACTAAATATATTTTCGTTAAACTTTGGTGATTTGCAGCACCGTTGGTATGCCTTGCTAGATGTCTTCGACGACGCACCTAACCATATCCAGTCATTTTGGAGAGCCAAAATAAAGATGTTGTTGCGGGAGATGGGCGATTTGAACACATAATTAGTCAATGTATTGTTTTGCAATCTTAAATAAAGTAATTCCCTTCTATGTCTCAAGCTTCTTGCCCATTTTTTCTTTACTAAATCTTTATACCTTTTACAATTATTTTATACCTTTTACAATTATTTTATACCCTTCACAAATCAGGTGCCATATTATGCCACAAGAATATTATACCCGTTGGGCCGTTTACCTACTTTGTGTCATGAAGACAAATCTTCTAACTCAAAAATCGGGAAAGACATTAAAAAACTATATCAGCCCGTAGAGATGGTATAGTTTTATTGCTAATAAAAAATGGTAGAAAACATCGTCGCTTACGGATAATATTGATATGAAAAATATTTGCGACCGATGTTGGTGACAAGTCACTTAATTGTCTTTGTTATCGTGGGTGGCTACACTACAACAAATCATATTATCATTTACGATAACTTATTTGTAGCGTAAACATATGTAGTCCCTAAAATTGTCAAGTCGTCACTTAACTAGATGCCAATACAGGGACAGATCTAGGATTTCTACTTAGGGGGTGCAGATTTATAGACCTAAATAAATTTTTCTTTTTGCAGCGACAATAATTAATAAAATACTTATATTCATTAATTATATATATTAGTACATCGATTACAAACGCAATTGACCTATACGAGAGTTCATATTTTGAATTGTTCGCATAATCGACTCATTGTCAATTTCACTAAAAACTTCTTTTTCAATAAAGACTACTGAACTATCATTAGCCACGCATCACTTATCATGTTTCTTAAGCGTGTTTTAACTAGCTTCATAGCTGGAAAAGCTCTTTCAACAGAGGCAGTTGCAACCGGAAAAATTAGTGCTAAAGTGATAAGTAAATAAACCAAATGATATGCTTTATCCCTCTTAATTTCCACCAATGTTCTAGCAAGAGCTCCAATTCCATCTAAATTTGAGAAATCATCATTTTGCCTCATATCGTAAATGTAATTATCAAGCTGAGCACTAAGTAGCATAGTGTCAAGACTATTGAAATCTGACGAAAATTTAGCAAGACTCATCAACTTACTTTTGTCGAAAAGGGCAAAATCTCTAGATGGACTCAAACATCCCATATAACGGAGCAACTCGATATTCTTCTCAGTGAAACGAGAATTAAATTCTTGAAGTTGCATATCTATAATGGTATTGAAAATCTCCACTTGATAGTGATAAAAGTTTGTAATTTGTTGTGCATTCCTTCTGCTTCTCCCTTGAACTATGTACAAACCATTAAGATCAACAACTTCAATATTATATTTTTCACAAAAAGTAAAAACATTCAAGACCAATGATGACCACTTATGATCTCGTACATATTGGATTCTAGATTTTGATGACTCAACAAAATCCATGACAGTCATAATATCTTGGTCTTTTCTTTGTAGTGCTTGTGACAATTCATTTGTTATTCCCAACAAAAGCTTCATCAAATGTAAACAAAATACGAACTAAAAAGTTTGCATCTTGGATAACAAATCTATTACTTCCCTCTTTTGATCCGCTTTAACAGAATGTGTAGCAATAACTTCAAGGACATCTATCACAGAACCGAATATCAAAGGTGTAGGGATTTACACCCTTCTACTAGTGTTTATAGCGGAAATATGACATCTAATGTCTACACTAGTATTCCCAGGATCACATGCAAAACTAGTAATTAATCTAATGGAGATAGTAGATTACCTTAATCGCTATTCCCTCGAACTAGTTGAATTGATTGAAGAAGACCAAGAGCTTCAAGTGTAGCTCCTCTACTTGGGACACGAGCAATCAATTTGATCTCCCACCTTGTTGTATAGCTAGCACACCAATGGTGGTTGGAAAAGAAGAACACCTTCTTCTTTGACTAGATTGATAGTTAATGGGAATTAGCTCACTTTCTCCTCTCTACTTGATGTGGTAGAGTAAGAAAGCTTAGAGAGAAATTCCACACCTTATTCTCTGCCCTAAGAGTGTTTATATAGAACCCTAATAAGAATCCACCTCCTTTTAGGTTTCCTAAAACACCCTTTAGAATAAGATTTAGGGAAATAGTCGAAAGTAGCAACTATTGGTATTTTCTCAATTCCCTCAGGAGGAGGTGCCCAAACACCACGAAAATTGGCATATATAATGTTTATTATATCAGCAACTAACTCTCCAAAATTCAGCCCAATCCGAGTCCTAGAAGTACCCGAACCGGTCTAGGCCCAAAAACCCTGTTTTTGGCCTTTTTGTACTATCTTTGCCTAATTCCTTTTTAGGCCTATGAGATATGTTTATGGGACACTCCCATGATTATATCTCACTCCCACTAGTCATATCCTAGATCAATTTGTCACTCTTATGTGTAACCCGTTGTAGGATCCGATCGAAGTTAGCCGCGAATTACTTCGTAATTCGACGATCGTAGTTGGTCTCTAGCTACAACTCTACGATCCCTAAATCAATCGGACTTGATGATCTTCCACATCAATTGTCCTATCCGACAAATTGTTCGCATTGTCACCTTGGTCGAAGGACATCTCCTTCAACTCCTTCAGACTCCCACTTGGACTTAGAACAAGTGCAATGCCTCGATTCCCGTGTCAATTTAGTATCCCATCTGATACGTCACATCATTCAGACTTTCTTGATATCCGAGTACAATTGTAAAAGACAAACGATTAACTTTTAATCCGTTTGAGCGCGGCCACGCATTTTCAGTTGCTACTCATCAAGTGGCCTTGAGACACTTTGTACCTAATGTGATTAGGGTGACACAATCCATTCTTGCACTCCCACTTAACTTCATGTCTATCATGTCCTTCCCAGTATCCGCCTTTATAACCTCCTTTTACGGCGCGGCGTTTAACGGAACCAAAGTCGGGCATTCCTTACATAAGATGAGTGGAGCACTCATGTTTTGAGGAATCTCTCCAATTGTCTTTATGAGAAGTATTGATGTTCATCACGAGTGATGTACTTCTCATTTGAGGGTTATCCAGTGTATAAACCTTTTACACACCCACGTAGTCGAATAGAATATACTATTCATATAGCCCATGAAACTGCGCTATCCCATCGACTCCCGTGCTAGTCTTCGTGAGTCATTGTTGTCCATGCAATGACCTGGACCAGGGATTTTTGATAATAAATATTCCAAGTTCACTTAATTGGGTTTCATTCATCAGATCACGTATCTGACAAACCTATTCGGAACGTTTTATTATCGATGGACTGTCGTTTAAACACTAAACCAAGTTTAGACGACTGGTGAAATAATTCTTATTATTTCTGATAACGAGAGTTGTAAATCTGATCCTCTTCCGTAAAACTCCTTTTACCCACTCAGTTTTACTTGTCGAGGTTTAAAATTATACCCCATGCCTTAGACTGTGTATGAATCTCATACTATGTCTAAGGTGACAGTTTAGTTTGACTACCGTGGTAGTCGGTTTTAAACTTTGCTTATTATCAATTAATTTGAAGATTACTATCTTCAACCTTGATAATATCTAGTAATCTTTACTAGAGTTAAGGCCTTTAATTCTTTGTGTAGTATTTGCAACAGTTCCCGGCTTAAAACACTTTTAGTCTACTTTCCTTCCATGTCTGGAAGTTTGCTACGATGACATGTTCAACTTTGTACTACTTCATCCTTTAACCTTCTAGGATGTACTAAGTAGTGTTTCGGTTTTCCAATCCGAATTCAGATGTTTAAATGCTAATCATGTCCAACATGATTGACTTTATGTTTTCGAACATAAATGTCTCTCTCATGCGTGCTAGCTCATCGGTGTCTTTTAGACTCCGAGTTTTGCAACGCCCTCTGTCATGAGTTTTTGGGTCGAAATTCTTTTAGACTTTCCGAGTCTTAGATTTTCTGTTTCGGATCTCAAGCATCTCAGCGTACTGAGTCTCTCTAATCCTATCATCCTTTTGATCTATGCTTATAGATCTTCAGATGCCCAAAATGGCATTTTATCCTTTTGTGTGTGGTCCTTTATTGAGTCAGTTCGTTACTGTTATACAACACCTTATGTCGTACTCAATCTTTTGTATGTACTCTGAATACGGACCCGGAAGGTTTGTTTACTCCCACTTACCTTCTTGAAACTCGTGATTCAAGATTTTCTTCATTCTCCAGGAATCAAATTTCTCTGATTGCCTTTTGAATCGAAGATTCTAACTCTTGCGTGCTTTTAATCCATCGATAGATTTCTGAAGCATGCTTGTGGACATAACTTGATTGAAAGAATCTTATTATTCTTGTCTAGTTTCGGGAAACATGAATGTTTCCATCCTTCTCAGTTTTCTACTTTGGAAAACCAATTTAGGTCTTCTGTTGACTTAAATTATCAAGCTTCATGTCTTGACGAGATATGGATTCCACGATGATTTTGGCTTCTAGCTAAAATCTAGAGTCAGTTTCCGTTTCTGCGCAGGTCTTTTATCTCTTCAGAAAAAAACCTTTATTTTCTGTGTCTTTGAGATTTGACCTTTTAGGGCTTTTGAACAACAATTTGGAATTTTCTCAACTACTTTGAGATATTCCTTTAGAGACACTTTCACTTGTTTTGAGAGTTCTCCGGCGAATGACATTCGCTTTTGTGCGGTGGGTTTATTAGATCATGTCTTTAACCTTTCCTTTTCCGAGGAGCCGCAGTTTGTTGCTCTTGGTCGAATTTAATCGACTTGTACAAGTTTCATGATTGTTCTTCATGACCCTCCATGATTTTTCTCATGATCGAATTAAATCGACTTGTACTTTTCTCCCACTTATTCTTGTAATAATTAGTGTTTTCTCCCAGACTACTAGGTGTGCTAATTATTAGAAGAATACTATCATGAGCAACAAACACTTTGTTCTCTTGATTGGTTATGGAAGAAGCCTAAATTTCTTTTTAAAAAAGAAATTGCGTCAGATATTAGCTAGTTTTGTAATGCTTTTACAAATTTAGCTTTAGACGGAATTTTGGTAAGTGTGAAACAATCGTTTATAGAATATGTCCCAAAATATTCGGAAGACTGGCTTAAACCCATCTTTGATCGAATTATGCATAGCAATGTTCGATTGCTCCCACTGAATCCACCATCCGTCGGATGTGTTCCATGGAGCAGAGTTGGGAAACTGTTTCTCAACTCCTTTGATGGTTATCAAGTGTTTGACTCAAGTTTTCACTATTTTGTCAAAGTGATTCTTTACTTCGGTTTGTACTTTGTTTGAACCTTTCAAACATTCTGACTTATACTTTATGATTTGTACGTTTCCATACTTCATGAAGTTGTCAGAGTACGTATTTGAAGTTTCTCTCGTTAGCTTCTGCAAGTAAACTTATAGGTCTGCATAACACCGTATGAGTCCTAATAGATTACTAGTCTTTATGCCTTTTGAAAAGGGTGACTTTGTCAATTAGTCCTTAAGACCCAATTGACAATGCTGAAGTTTAATGAGTTTGAATCTCTTGATTTTAGCCATTATCAATGTTAACCTTCAGTTAATTTTATCACTGGTTTAAAACATCAGACGTTTCTAGAAGAACAAAATAATCACTATTAAGTTCTAAGCTAGATCAGTGTCTAAAAGAAGACTTCGATCCCTTTCAGCATCCCTAGCATTACTGCTTCTGCTCCCTCTTGGATCTTTACTTCTTTTAGTCAAGTATGTGATTTCCTTGAGCTCCCACTGAGCCGCTCATCTGGTCTTAAATACCTGATGAAGGAATTTTACGATACTTGTTTTTAACTTTGTTAACAAGGATACGGAATCGGAATTCATAATTCGATTCCTTTTGTCCTCCAGGTGCTAAAGGTAGTTTCCTTTTAAATGGTCTAGCCATTGTTCAGAAACATTCACAGTAATGAGAAATACTCTTGATCATGTACTCGGTAGCTGCTTTTCTTTGATCAAATGTTTGTCTCACTTGACTGATCCTTTTGCCCTTTTGAATCTATTTCTTAGATTCTTTGTACCAAATCTCAAGAACCTTTCTTAGACTGGATATTCCCGTATGTTCTGCTCAGTTTGTTTGTAACAACCTGAGTGACTCATCTAAGGTCTTATCTATCTTTGTTCAATCAATATTGAATTGGGTGATAGATGTATTCTGTTGTCTTCCGTTAGGATGACTTTCAGATTGCCTTGGAGGTCTCGTACCTCTCCATTTATGACTTCTGTGGGAAATTCTTCCTCAGTTTGTCTTAATGGTTATGCTAGCATTCATTATTCTTCCAAAGAGAATGTTATACGATTGCTTGCAAATGGCTTTTGACCTTCTCTTGTATGAGTCAACATTGGGATTGGGTATTCTAGTGACCTTCCTTTTGAATCTGAGAATTATTCTCGGATTCATTCTTCCATTCTAGGAAGTGGATCAGCACCTCCCTTAGGTGTGATTCAATGTTGAAATCGTTTGTGTCATCTTAAAACTACATAAAGAAATGGCTAAGTTTTAAAACTCGTTATCGTTTTTGAAAAACATTAGTTTTCCCACATTATTCAATAAAAATCGTCCCCGATTGAATAAGTGATTCCAAGACCCCAGTTCTTCGAAGTAAAGCGGACGAAGGCCCTACCCTTTGACTCCGTCGTTCCGGGTGAGTGAATTCCTTCACTGATCATACCTTATGACTCTTGGTTAATAGATTTCATTAATGAATGACTAATCTATCCTTTTGCCTCGAGTATCCAAGACTCTCTTGCTGATCTCGTTGAGTAGAACCATTTAGACGTGTAGGCCTCTTCTATAGACCTACCCGCATTGTCCCAAGGTAGAGGAGGTACTCTGCGAAGGCCGACCCACCTTCCTCGAACAAGGGCGCAACGAGTGTCTTAATCTGGATAGGCGATTACTCAAGATTACTTTTGGGGACTTTTACGCTAGTCTGGCGTTTGTTATAGTGAACTATTTAGCCTAACTAACATCCACGACATAAAGCGTAAATAAGTAAGTAAATGCGCGCGAGAAAGTAAATCAAGCAGACATGGATCCTAGTATGGCCCCTAACCTAGAAGATCTAATCACCCTTGGTTTTCTTCTTGTTTCGCCTTTTGGTTCGTCTTAGATCGCCATCTTTGAACCTCCATTGATTTCTCCCACTCGCCTTTGGATTTCATCCTCGAGTTTCTTCAATGGACTCATAGACCCTAAACTCTAATTACAAGACTCTAACGATTCGCAGATCGTATAAACTTGAAATTAAAATTAATTACAAAGCATGCATCCATCCGTGCTTAAAACAAGAATAAAGAAATAAATCTATGGCCATACTAGTTTCCCGCATTCACATCACATGCAATCATATAATATATCAAGGCTAAGAATTATATATGCATGATTATCTTGGGAGATACTTTTGTTGACATCACATGTCACATTACGGACCTTAAGTCTAAATTCGAAGAATTCTACTAGTGGTGCTTTCCGGTTTTATCTTTTATGATTTCTAAAATCATCTTTAAGAAAAACTCCGTTTTGGGCTCGAGAAAGCCCGGGTCAATTTCGGAAAAAATATTGGTTCGATTTTTAATGATTTCATAAATCAATTTAAAGAGAAATCCGTTTTGGGCTATTGGATGGCCCGGATTGATTTTGGAATTATTTGGTTGGAATCGAAAAATAATTTTTGGCAAAAACTCCCACTCGAATGATGATCCCTTTTCGTGGTCCGAAAAGCCTCGAAAAAGCCCGGGACAAGTCCTAGACAAGTCCCGGCCCAAGCCCAAAAGGGCTCGGACAAGGTCCGGACATAGCACGGCCCATAGGGCCGGCATGTCCTGGCCGAGGCCTATCAAGGCCTGGTCTCGTCCTGGCCGGAGCCAGGACGCTAGTCCATGTACCAGACGCGTCCTAGACGTGTCTGGTACTGGACCGGACCAGCACTAGGTGTCTCGGACTAGTCCGAGACACCCAGAACCTCCCAGACGCGTCTCCAAGACGCGTCTGGTCGAGTGCTCTGGACGCGTCCTAGACGCGTCCAGGAAGCTCCTTCGCAGCTGCTGGTCGCGTCTTAGACGCGTCCTTAGTAGCTGCTCTGGACGCGTCTCAAAGACGCGTCCAGAAGCTTCTGTCGCAGCTGCTGGTCGCGTCTTCAAGACGCGTCTCAACAGCTGCTCTGGACGCGTCCAGAGGACGCATCCAGGAGCTTCTGGTCCGGCCAGGAGGCTTCCTGGCCGGACACTAGGGTTTTTCAAAACCCTAGTTTCCAAAAAGAAATTTTTTTTTTTTTTTCTTATGCAACTCTAAGTTGCTATTTTCCAATTTTAAAACTTTTCTTAAATTTTTGAAATTCCTTTTAGAACACTTCTAAAAAAATTTTAAAACTTTTAGAAACTTTTAAATTTTTCCAAATTTGTTTTGAGAGCTTCCTAAAGTTAAAACTACTCTTTTTAGAACACTTCTAAAATTCTAAAATTCCAAAATTTTGTTTTTCAAAAGTTTCCAAAACTTAAAAACAACTCTTAATCAAACCAATTTTGGATCAAAATCTAGGTTTTTGAAATTTTTCAAAGAACAATTTTGAAATCAATTTTGAAAAATCTTTGAATCCAATTCATAATTAATCAAATTTTATGTTTAAAATCTTTTTAAACATAACTATCAATTTAATCAAGCATGGATTAGTTTGAAATTCAATCAAATTGAGACTTTTAAAACACTTTTAATCATCAATGTGATTCTCAATTTGAAAATTTATTGAATCCTATCAAATTATGAGTTAAAAATACCTTTTAAAATACTTTTATAAACTCAATTTTCAAACTATCAAGCATATGAATTAGTTCGATTCTTAGCAAAAACTAGTTAATAGCAAGAGGCTCTGACGCCACTGTAGGGATTTACACCCTTCTACTAGTGTTTATAGCGGAAATATTACACCTAATGTCTACACTAGTATTCCCAGGATCACATGCAAAACTAGTAATTAATCTAATGGAGATAGTAGATTTCCTTAATCGCTTTTCCCTCGAACTAGTTGAATTGATTGAAGAAGACCAAGAGCTTCAAGTGTAGCTCCTCTACTTGGGACACGAGCAATCAATTTGATCTCCCACCTTGTTGTATAGCTAGCACACCAATGGTGGTTGGAAAAGAAGAACACCTTCTTCTTTGACTAGATTGATAGTTAATGGGAATTAGCTCACTTTCTCCTCTCTACTTGATGTGGTAGAGTAAGAAAGCTTAGAGAGAAATTCCACACCTTATTCTCTGCCCTAAGAGTGTTTATATAGAACCCTAATAAGAATTCACCTCCTTTTAGGTTTCCTAAAACACCCTTTAGAATAAGATTTAGGGAAATAGTCGAAAGTAGCAACTATTGGTATTTTCTCAATTCCCTAAGGAGGAGGTGCCCAAACACCACGAAAATTTGCAGATATAATGTTTATTATATCAGCAACTAACCCTCCAAAATTCAGCCCAATCCGAGTCCTAGAAGTACCCGAACCGGTCTAGGCCCAAAAACCCTGTTTTTGGCCTTTTTGTACTATCTTTGCCTAATTCCTTTTTAGGCCTATGAGATATGTTTATGGGACACTCCCATGATTATATCTCACTCCCACTAGTCATATCCTAGATCAATTTGTCACTCTTATGTGTAACCCGTTGTAGGATCCGATCGAAGTTAGCCGCGAATTACTTCGTAATTCGACGATCGTAGTTGGTCTCTAGCTACAACTCTACGATCCCTAAATCAATCGGACTTGATGATCTTCCACATCAATTGTCCTATCCGACAAATTGTTCGCATTGTCACCTTGGTCGAAGGACATCTCCTTCAACTCCTTCAAAAGGTTCTAACAAAAATTCCAAACTGTTATAGAGTGAACCCCAACGAGTAGCTCCAGATCGCCAAAGACTTGAAATTGGTAGCCTAATCCCCGAATCAGTTGGTAAAGATGATAAATTAAATTCGAGAGGACTTACCAATGTCGGAGTCGGTTCCGGTGTCGGAATCGGTCCCGGTGTTGGAATGAAAAATAAGGTTGAAGTCGATTCCGGAACTTCCGGTGTTGAACTTGATGAACCCGAAATTCTTTTTTCTTTTAAAATACATTTCTATAGTTGTTGAACTTGACTACTTGATTAGATGAATAAGAAGAAGAAGAAGTAGTAGTAGAGGATAAGTGATTTTGGTGTGGTTTGAGATGAAGAAATGAGAGATATATATAGAGGTAGAAAATTGTGTAGTTGGATGGTTGGGTAGATGAATTGAAATTTATAAGAGTTCAGGGTAGATGAATTGAATTTTATAGGATTTATGGTAGATGAATTGAAGTTTATAGGGTTTAGACATTAGGGTAGATGAGTTGAAGTTTGTAGCATTTATGGTTTAGAGTTCAACTTTGTAAGGGTTTAGGGTAGATGAATTGAAGTTTATACTGGGTTTATGGTAGATTAATTGAAATTTATAGAGTTTAGGGTAGATGAATTGAAGTTTGTAGGGGTTTATGGTAGATGAATTGAAGTTTGTAGGAGTTTAGGATAGTGGAATTGATTTTGTATAGGTTGGTAGATGAGTTGAAGTTTATAGGGTTTAGGCTTTAGGGTAGATGAGTTGAAGTTTGTAAGATTTATGGTTTGGAGTTGAAGTTTGTAGGGGTTTAGGGTAGACGAATTGAAGTTTGTAGAGGGTTTATGGTAGATGAATTGAACTTTGTAGAGTTTAGGGTAGATGAATTGAAGTTTGTACGGGTTTAAGGTAGATGAACTGAAGTTTGTAAGGGTTTATGGTAGATGAATTGAAGTTTGTAGAGTTTAGGATAGATGACGTCATCTAGGTACCCCATCCAGAAGACCATCCGTGTCTACCACCAGGCCACACTCTAATTTTGTTATATATATATATATACGCTCAGTTTCATGTACACTGAAAGACACATGCATTCTGAAAAAAAATTTAAAATGTAATGTGGGACTCGAATCATTACCTTACTGTCGAGTTGATTTGTAACTCGTGTCTTAACCACTACGCCAAAGTCTTCTTCATCTCATCTATTCACATCATTATATACATAAATATATATACGTACATATAAAAAAAATAATTACTAATACTACATTTTTTTTTCGGGAGGATCGAGGGGGTGCGGCCGCACCCCCCTCGCACCCCCACGGATCCGCCCCTGCCAATACATTGTACTCCACCTTGAAAAACTCAGTAAACATTTAACACATTCTTAAATTTTTTCACAAATCCAGAAACGGGCAAAACAATACTAATATACCACCTTATGTATTTGGATGGATACCACATAAGATAGTTTTCTTTTGATAAACCTCTTTTAGTTCCTTCTTTAGGTAGATGGATTCTTTGTATTTCAAATGAAAAACTCCATTAGAACTCAAATTATAGAATTATAACAATTTAGAGCGAGAAATGAAAATCTTTTACAAGTATGATAATAAATCTCAATAACACGTACATTAACAGTTCCCCTTTGAAATCCACTTAAAATCTCCATTTATTACAATTTTCTCTTACAAACCCTAACTAACTTGCAAAATAAATTCTCTTAGGTTCTTCACCTTCGACGAAATTGCTAAAACTTCCTGAAGTTTTCACCATTTGCAATTTAGTCCCTCCATTAACTTAACTACCTTGCAAACAATTTATCGTGCAACCCTAAATTATTGTTTTCTACTCATTCAATGTCTCATATATTAGTTTTGCCACTGGTGGTCTCATCTTGTGATTGCAAAGGACTCTGTCAAGTGGAGCCAAGTCAATTTGAATAGCCTAACTTGGCTTGGCTATCACATGAACCTTAATTATGGACCAAAGTGCAAAAACCTCTATGTAAACATTACTTGCACTCATTAATTTTGGATTAGTTCAAATACAAAAGTTTAATTAATAGCAAACTTT
Organism: Eschscholzia californica; assembly: GCF_041429995.1. NCBI lineage: Eukaryota > Viridiplantae > Streptophyta > Magnoliopsida > Ranunculales > Papaveraceae > Eschscholzia > Eschscholzia californica. The sequence goes on from NW_028238198.1 coordinate 33,141,628, forward strand.
GATCTTAGTACCAACTGCTTTTTGAATAGTGTGCTTCGAACAAGGATCTATGAATCTAAGACACGGATTGCAGTTCACTAATTAAAAAAATTCTGATGCGAGAGCGGCTGTTATTTCATTTAGACTTACTTCAAATTTGATTTGGATACTACCTAAGAGTATGTTCTTCATAGTATTTAAGCACATGAGTATGAGTAGATATACCGAAATCTTGTCAATATGAACGAATACCGACCACGAATGTCTGAGGGTCAAGACATTTTCCAGTAAATTGAGCCAGTGAGCAGTGAAAACCAAGATTCTGTAAAACAGATAGAAGTTTGTTAGCCAATGCATCAGGTTATGATAAGAAACTTTAATACCAACCAGAATAAGTAAGTCGTCTTCAAGTTTAATATCAGCCAAAAAAAGAAAAGAAAAAGAAAGGGTGAAGTGATTCTATGAGACGGTCCAACAAATTAAAGAACAACTGTACACCACCTTAATCTATAAATAGGATATGTGATTAAGTACGATTTTTAAGGGTTGTGTTTATAATCCTTAAGCTACTTTATGATGTTAGACCTTCAAAAACTCATGATACCATACGTTAAAACCCAAACATATAGCTAGCTTGGATATTAGTTAAGACAAAAGTTCTATGTGAGGACATAAGAAAAACACGTGTCATCATATATAGACATAAAATGGGTAACATAAAATCAAATTATAAAAAACCTTTCATGTGAAAAATTATAAATAGATTCCCATTACAGCAGGAATTGTAAATTAAAAGTAAAACATCAAGTATTGATAAGACAGAAAAATCGTACCTAACTCATAGGATATGTTCATTAGTTATATTTTTAAATTTGAACCAAGTTCATAGAAATAGCTTAAATCCATCTCAAAAAAACTTATGTTCTGCGTACGCACTTTAACAGTGCAGGCAAAACTTCATAGAAAAGAAAATACAAAATAAGAATCAAATTAAAAGAGACATATGGAGCTATGATACTTGGACACAAAAATGATAAACTAAGACATATATATCAAATAATCCTCTAGATTAGAAAAAATTTCAAACATATATCAAGATTACGGAATGAAAATGAATACCACATTAAAACTAATGAACATATCTGAGACATTTTATGAGATTTCAGAATAGAGCAATAGAATTGAAGTACCTGAAATATACAATGTCTGCATTGCTTAAAGATTTTCAACGAACAAATAGGGTTCATACTACATGATGTTTCTGAGATGCACAAAAAATCACAAACATAAAATCAAGTTAGTGAAAACTTAACAGCATATAAAGGGACCAGATAAAGTACAGCATGAAAGGGCAATGATATTTGCTCATATAGAAAGACATACGATAGTCGCCTGCGTATGAGAATATTGTAGCCAGTGAGATTGGAACTCCATGATTAACCAGTGAGCACCTGAAAGACCTATAATATTTACTCACCTAGAACAGAACACGTAATACCTCTTGTTAGCGATGTTTGAAGAACAATAGACTGTTAGTTTTCTCTTTGAAAACGGAATATCAAATTATTACTGTTTGGAGAACGTGTAGTTAATTTCAAAAATAATTCATCTGTAGCGTAAAGAAGCTCACAATGCTCTGTACCATTGCTGCCCCAAAATGCGTCGTTTTCCCTACTACTTGTAAAGCCACTTTTCCATCAGACTACTTTTCAGACTTCACTTACAATGCTCTATCACTTTGAGACCTCACTTACAATATCATCTATAACGAAATTTGACTTAGTACACAGTAAAGAAGGCATATAAACAAAAATGTTTTAATCATTTGCAGGCAATGAACAATGAAACGCCGAAGAAGCTTAACAAAGACCCACAAAGTGGTTGTATATTAATCAAAGTTATGCTAGTGGCATAAAGAATACATAGGGAAATAACACTCAAAGCACGCGTACGAAGTCAAATTGATTCATTAGTATTACGAAAATACAAATAGGGTGGACATATGGATGTACAAGGCAGAGAAGAGACACAATTAGCAAATAAAAAGTAAAGTTATGAGTGCATTATCACCACATGATTTGGATGAATTCGGCCACTAAAGCGTCTCCGAACGGTAGATAAGTTTGTGGGTTTTAGCATTGACACCAATCATAGTGAATTTCTTTTTGCATATGCCACAATGGACCTTTAGATATGACATGTTAACCCCTTTCACGTTCTCGACTTTAGGACAAATTCTACGGCACCGGGGGCAAACAGGCCGTTTATAAACAGGGATTGGTGGGGTCTTGTTGATGCGGATTTGTCGTACAGGTACATCACGTGAGACCACAACGGTTGCCGATGAAGATGAGTCTGACGATGAAGGTGAAGATAGACAGATGACATGTGGGGAAGACGATGTTGATGAAGAAGGAGACAATGGACAAGTAACAGTCGGAGATAACTGACAAGTAACAGTTGTCGATGAGCCACATGATGATTCAGTTGACGACGCCATAACAGAAACGGCGTTGATAATTTAACCTGTACAACAGGAAAACGAACAAACTAAACCAATTTGGAAAAGATGATAGCATCTAATAATTCTTAGCAGATTGGGTGTGTTAATAACCCAAATGTGAATAGGCTTCTTTATTTTTTTTCCTTTCCTGGTTAGTGTGTAGTTCCTTATCTACCTTGTGGTCAAAACCTGGTGAAGAACTTACACAAACTGAGCTATCAAATTTTAAGGACAAATATGTAGTTGGACAAAGAGGAGCCTAGGTAAGGAGTGTTGAGTCTCTGGTTTTGTGGATCGAAAGTCATTGAATCACACCAACACAAAGCTAAGCTATCAAATTTTAAGGGCAAATATGTAGTTTTGCAAAGAGGAGCTTAGGTAAGGAGTGTAGAGTCTCCGGTTTTATGGATCGAAAGTCATTGAATCAGATGAACACAAAGCTAAGCTATCAAATTTTAAGAACAAATATGTAGCGTAAAGAAGCTCACAATGCTCTGTACCATTGCTGCCCCAAAATGCGTCGTTCTCCCTACTACTTGTAAAGCCACTTTTCCATCCGACTACTTTTCAGACTTCATTTACAATGCTCTATCACTTTGAGACCTCACTTACAATATCATCTATAACGAAATTTGACTTAGTACACAGTCAAGAAGGCATATAAACAAAAATGTTTTAATCATTTGCAGGCAATGAACAATGAAACGCCGAAGAAGCTTAACAAAGACCCACAAAGTGGTTGTATATTAATCAAAGTTATGCTAGTGGCATAAAGAATACAGAGGGAAATAATACTCAAAGCACGCGTACGAAGTCAAATTGATTCATTAGTATTACGAAAATACAAATAGTGTGGACATATGGATGTAGAGGCAGAGAAGAGACACAATTAGCAAATAAAAAGTAAAGTTATGAGTGCATTATCACCACATGATTTGGATGAATTCGGCCACTAAAGCGCCTCCGAACGGTAGATAAGTTTGTGGGTTTTAGCATTGACACCAATCAGAGTGAATTTCTTTTTGCATATGGCACAATGGACCTTTAGATATGACATGTTAACCCCTTTCACGTTCTCGACTTTAGGACAAATATGTTACTATATTTATGTAAACTCTCTGGCATTCTTTTGATTATGTTACTATATTTATAGAGGGGTGGGTTTGAACTTCAAAACTCATTTTAGTGAAGTCAAATGCTTAAGCAAATATGTCCAATAATCAAATCCACACGAGTTGCATAGAAACATCATCAGTTTGCGAGGTGGCGGGACAAAAACTAATTGGGCATGCAAAGTATGACCACAAACTAAGGCAACTTATGTTGGTCATGATTAGGACACCACAGATATAAGCCACAGAATCCCAACCAACCCCTAAGTAAATAACAAACATAACAACTGAAGGATCTATGAATCTAAGACACGGATTGCAGTTCACTAATTAAAAAAATTCTGATGCGAGAGCGGCTGTTATTTCATTTAGACTTACTTCAAATTTGATTTGGATACTACCTAAGAGTATGTTCTTCATAGTATTTAAGCACATGAGTATGAGTAGATATACCGAAATCTTGTCAATATGAACGAATACCGACCACGAATGTCTGAGGGTCAAGACATTTTCCAGTAAATTGAGCCAGTGAGCAGTGAAAACCAAGATTCTGTAAAACAGATAGAAGTTTGTTAGCCAATGCATCAGGTTATGATAAGAAACTTTAATACCAACCAGAATAAGTAAGTCGTCTTCAAGTTTAATATCAGCCAAAAAAAGAAAAGAAAAAGAAAGGGTGAAGTGATTCTATGAGACGGTCCAACAAATTAAAGAACAACTGTACACCACCTTAATCTATAAATAGGATATGTGATTAAGTACGATTTTTAAGGGTTGTGTTTATAATCCTTAAGCTACTTTATGATGTTAGACCTTCAAAAACTCATGATACCATACGTTAAAACCCAAACATATAGCTAGCTTGGATATTAGTTAAGACAAAAGTTCTATGTGAGGACATAAGAAAAACACGTGTCATCATATATAGACATAAAATGGGTAACATAAAATCAAATTATAAAAAACCTTTCATGTGAAAAATTATAAATAGATTCCCATTACAGCAGGAATTGTAAATTAAAAGTAAAACATCAAGTATTGATAAGACAGAAAAATCGTACCTAACTCATAGGATATGTTCATTAGTTATATTTTTAAATTTGAACCAAGTTCATAGAAATAGCTTAAATCCATCTCAAAAAAACTTATGTTCTGCGTACGCACTTTAACAGTGCAGGCAAAACTTCATAGAAAAGAAAATACAAAATAAGAATCAAATTAAAAGAGACATATGGAGCTATGATACTTGGACACAAAAATGATAAACTAAGACATATATATCAAATAATCCTCTAGATTAGAAAAAATTTCAAACATATATCAAGATTACGGAATGAAAATGAAGACCACATTAAAACTAATGAACATATCTGAGACATTTTATGAGATTTCAGAATAGAGCAATAGAATTGAAGTACCTGAAATATACAATGTCTGCATTGCTTAAAGATTTTCAACGAACAAATAGGGTTCATACTACATGATGTTTCTGAGATGCACAAAAAATCACAAACATAAAATCAAGTTAGTGAAAACTTAACAGCATATAAAGGGACCAGATAAAGTACAGCATGAAAGGGCAATGATATTTGCTCATATAGAAAGACATACGATAGTCGCCTGCGTATGAGAATATTGTAGCCAGTGAGATTGGAACTCCATGATTAACCAGTGAGCACCTGAAAGACCTATAATATTTGCTCACCTAGAACAGAACACGTAATACCTCTTGTTAGCGATGTTTGAAGAACAATAGACTGTTAGTTTTCTCTTTGAAAACGGAATATCAAATTATTACTGTTTGGAGAACGTGTAGTTAATTTCAAAAATAATTCATCTGTAGCGTAAAGAAGCTCACAATGCTCTGTACCATTGCTGCCCCAAAATGCGTCGTTTTCCCTACTACTTGTAAAGCCACTTTTCCATCAGACTACTTTTCAGACTTCACTTACAATGCTCTATCACTTTGAGACCTCACTTACAATATCATCTATAACGAAATTTGACTTAGTACACAGTAAAGAAGGCATATAAACAAAAATGTTTTAATCATTTGCAGGCAATGAACAATGAAACGCCGAAGAAGCTTAACAAAGACCCACAAAGTGGTTGTATATTAATCAAAGTTATGCTAGTGGCATAAAGAATACATAGGGAAATAACACTCAAAGCACGCGTACGAAGTCAAATTGATTCATTAGTATTACGAAAATACAAATAGGGTGGACATATGGATGTACAAGGCAGAGAAGAGACACAATTAGCAAATAAAAAGTAAAGTTATGAGTGCATTATCACCACATGATTTGGATGAATTCGGCCACTAAAGCGTCTCCGAACGGTAGATAAGTTTGTGGGTTTTAGCATTGACACCAATCATAGTGAAGAAACGTGTGAAATAGTTCATCCATTCGAGCCATATTTATAGACCTAGGCCGTGGGAAGACGGAACGAACCGCCGGTTCGACCAAAGAATATTGACAAAGCAGTAAGAATGGAAGGCGAACCAACAGTTCCTTCGAGAAAAGGCGACCGATATTCGGAAAATAAGAGGCGATAAAGGGAGAGCCATGACAGATGAATTCATTACTCAGCTAAGTCTATTACAGAAGAAATTGCAACATAAAAAAAACATCAAGAAGAGTGTGACCATTCAGATCTATTACAGAAGAAATTGCTCGAAATAAAAGAAAAAGAAGTTGACGGTAAAAAAACATTAAAAGAGCAAAGGAACAAGCCTAGAATGCGATCAAGAGGAAAATCCCCTCATTAAAAGCATCACCCACGAGCAGCAGAAGAAGCTTTCAACAAGGAGCTAGGTCAATAATGGCGTCCGACCAGACTACCATTTTTGGGGCCGGACCCAAATTGGTATCCCGGGTAACTATCTCCATTATCTGAAAAACACCCTTTAAGCGGGAAGCCAGTATGAAGTCAGATGGAGGCCGCATCTCGGATCTCCGATAAAAACAGAAGACAAAATAGCCAGATTGAAAAATATCTGCAAAGGAAGGATTTTCTTTCCTCTGACCCTTGATGATGATTAGTCGAAGAACAAAGGCAGGCTATTTATACTAGAAGAAGGATAGCCAAGAGACTCCTTGAAAACGGACGAATGGTCATTAAAGGCGAAGACTAAGAGAAATCTTAGGAACACGCAAGGGAATGATGATCAACGAATACACACAGCTCAAGACCAAGCGGCAGATGGCGTATCGGCGGATTTCGAGGAGACGTGATAATCTCATCACTAGCGAGGCGCCACACGTCCATGCACGCCGAAAGAACTACCGTGAATAACAATCCAAAAGATCAGCACCGAAAATGTGTGATCAGAAGATCAAATACGTGAAGTCACAGAATCACGCATGAGAAGGAAATTAATTACTCGGGCAGAAGTTGTCACGTGTCTCGAGAAAAGGAAGCACGCGTCAAACCGTCTAAGGAAAACACAACTCAAGTTAGTTCTGGAAAATACGGCTCTAGGGAAGAAAGCTTCAACACCAGCAGCTCCCACCAGCTCAGTACAGAATAGCTCGGGAATGCACAGCTCTGGAAAATTAGAAGAAAGACCAAGCTTCACGAAACATCTTCAGCCAAGACCAAGAGAAATCTAAAGCGATAAATCAGAAATCATCGTCATCCTCCTCGGCAATGTGTTTGGCCAGCTCCTGCTCCTGCTGTTGTCTCTCTCTCCTCTTTTCTGCACTTTCTTTCTCCTTGTGAGAATTTGGTGGGAACCTCAGTGCACGAACAGCCTCGTTATGCATGTTGAGGCAGAAAGCAATCCTTGAGTTGAAAGCGGATTGAGGCTCGTTTGTTGAGTAAACATCACCAGTTTCTTTAGATACCATCCACCCGTTTGCATGATCAATTGTTGCATCAATAGCGCCATCTCTGATTGCTTTGGATACAATGCTTTCGGCATCTGCAACTGGATTTGGGGAGTCCAGCCTTAATTTCTGAGCAACATCAGCCAATGAGATCCGAGAATATGAAATGCTGATGTTGCGGAGACCAGTCCTAATGACGTTATGACGCAACCGTACTATCAGATTGTGGGTCCTGTCTGAGCTGAAAGTTGTAGCGAACTTTTCCGCCACATTCCTAAATAACTCTAGATCTCCGATTCGGACAGCCTGAAAATTGAAAATATATAGTCAATTCATCTAAAGAGTAACAAAATGAAGTGGAGCAAGCTTGCATAGTCACTTACTATAGTATCCCAATAAGATTACTATAGTATCCCAATAAGACCGAGCTTACAGAACCTAGTGAACTAAAAATTAAAATAAATTACGAACCCCTGGATATCGATGAAACATACAAGGTTCTTGCTGGGACCACTAAAATGCTAAATCACTTGGATGAATTTACAGCGTTGCAACACATTCTACCTAAGTGGTAGATGAAGCATAGTAAGTGCCTAACTATTTCTTGACACATGAAAAATTATTTAGCTAATCAATTTATATAGATCCGGGAGCAGCTTTCAGTTTCGAGGAGGAAGAGATAGAAAAAAGTGAAAACGAAAATAAAGGGAAAAAAAGAGAGGAAAATGAGTGGACAGCATTAGGGGAAAGCAGAGAAAGACTATTCTATTTGCATAAGCAATAAGGGGCACTCCACCTTTGTCATAGATTTCATACATCACACTAGACAGATATCATATTCATAGAACACGATTAACTTTCAAGATGCCTTGATGGTGAAATGGTAGACACGCGAGACTCAAAATCCCGTGCTGGGAACCAGGAACTCAACTAACATTAACAACTTTTTTTCTTGATTCTCCACAATGAAGTAATATAGATCAAAATTGATCTTTAGAACGATTGGTTTTATCTCAATTTCAGATATAGGAGTTTTTTTTAACTTGGGCTACATTGACTTATTTAATCTCAAGTTCAGAAATAACAGTGACTTTCCTCTAGCTTATAGCAACTTAAGTCTGAAGTCCAAAGAACGACTCTCAAAACTTCAAGTAGAAATCAGATTTGGGGTCTACGAAAGAACGAACAGCCCTTCTTGACTAAGCTTCCGCATAGCCATCTTTAGAACAAAAAGGAAAAGTACCAGAATGTAAACTAGTTCACTGCGAAGAGAAATTTCAAGATTGATGAGGCAAACTTACATTTGTCAACTCAAAGTATGGCCTTAAAGCTGTTTTCATGCCTTTCTGCATGAAGACAGTTCTTTCAGGTATTTCCCCCAATAATAAGCGAACTATGATAGCCCATTTGTTGCATTGCACGCGGAAACCAAGGGCTCCAATAGGTGCCTTGCGAGCTGCTTGGAGGAGGCTGTCTTTTGCATCAGTGTACTCCAACTGGATCGTCCTAATCTTTCCCAAATAGAAAAGATACCGACAAAACTGCAAACGAAACAAATAAAGTCAGATAATTGGAGTCCGAGTGCTTAACTAAATCATTCACAAGGTGAACTCCCATTCATCAAGATAAGATACATAAGCTACACAAAATCTTAAGCAATGAAACCAATTAAGTAATAAGCCATTTTTGCAGGGACAAAACCTGATAAGGATTTCCAGGAAAAGAAAATTTCAACAGATATTCAGAATATTTAGAAGAAAGAAATATGTAATTTAAGGTGAAAGAATATGAGAATTGCCTGCTGGTTTGAATGTGCTTCAAAACGTGGTGCCTTCGACCTCAATTTCTCTGCTTGGTCATACAGATTGTAATGAAGATAATTGCGAAGTAGCAGGTTGAGAAGGGTTTCCTGCATTATCAAATCATTTGTACTAGATGAGCTCAAAATCTGCAATGAAGTAGCAAGTCATTTATTCGAAACTGTACCTGACCAAGCTCGTCACGGCGCAAGGTGGCAATCCGATGCAAGGAGAGAAGGTTTCTGGTAATAGAAGACCAGCAAAGTTAGACAGCAGTGTAGTAGCAAAAAAACAACGAAGTAAATTGACATCATTAATAACTGTCTCTTAGCAAGAGAAATTGAGAAGGATTAGGTAGACGTTGCTAATAATTACTCACCCTCTAATTTCAACAAGCTCGTCAGTCAGTTCATAACTATAGGAGTAGTAGAAGTACAACCGCGATGCCAGAACATCAACAGTTCTCCTATTCATATTCTTCAAACGGGCAATGCTTGTCGAGGAACAAGTTTTTGCCTGGATAAAACAAAAATTAAGCCCGGAAGATAGCAAAGAATAAATTGCTACATCCTAGAAAAAATATATAGAAGAAATGAAGAAATTATGAACTTATAGTTGTTTGACAGTCCTACCTCCTTGTATTTCTTTTGATCAATCAGAAATATCAAAACAAGCAAGTAACAGTAAATCTCAATCTCTGGTACGGAATGCTTAATTGGGGCATGTGTTGCAGAGGTTGTTGCAGTGTCAACTTCCATATCATGATCATCTTCCTGTAACCAAAACAATAATAGAAATAAACCTACAGGTTATCAAAATGGACAAGTACTGGTGCAAAGAAGTCATGCAGTGATATCAGATATCACGATGTGAGGACTATACAAGTATTTGAAGTTTATAGTCATCAGGTTAAGTTATACAGTGTTTTATGATGTATAAAACCAGTTTTTAAAGTTCCTTTTTTGTAGAAATATTCTTCGAAATAATTCACATACTTACATCAGTATGGAAAAATATTAGACATTCTTTTCTAATTTTCTTAACAAGAAAATATTGGATCCGGGAACAACCACAACTCTTCAGAAGTTTGAATCGTATTTTCATCAACAAAGTTTAATCATGCGCTTCTTTCTGAGAAAGGTTCATTTAGACAGAACAACAGAACACCGTTTCCCATGTCACTCGATGCTCCTTAAGGAAGACAGATTGCACATAAGAACTGAAGAAAGAACCGAGACTAATTTGGGTGTAAACTACGGGTCACAACTCACAAGCTATTTTGAAAAGACGGAACATCTAAAACTAAAGATCAAATTCTATTTCTTCCCACACAGGCAGTAATGTTTAACTAATGAGGACAGTTTAAGTTTACAGGTGTAGGAGTAATGCTTGTTTCACACATGTTTAATTAATAACTTAACAATACAGTGCAGGAATAGCAAGGCATGCAAGCATCCAACAACACACTAATTCTTACATTAAAACGTTACTGCGTAAGACACATTTTTTATTGATTGGAAGAATCGATAACTACATACTTGCTTCACATAGCTTCGTGGTGTCAATAAAAGCGCAAGCAAGAAATGAATTTAAAGGATTCATAAAAATGATCATCAGCCTCCCTGCATTCAATGTTCCTCCTCCGTCTTTATGTAAAACAAAGAAATTTGATCTCGTCTACTTCATCACTACCCATCATTACAGAGCCCCAAACAAGTACTTATTCTCAGCCTAGTGATGTATCACCCCCATATTTGATACATCACGTGTGTATACTATCTTCAATATGTCTTAAAACAGTTGTACTTATGATCTTAATTTGGTTTATCAGTACTAAAAGAGTCTGATATAGCAACAAATAGTAACAATTTGCTATCCTAACTCTGTCGCATGCTGGTTAGACAAATGAATCTAACAAAACAGTTGTAACAAAAACACCACCTCACTGTGTAGTACCATCTTGGAAACTGAAACCTAGTGATTTCCGTTCACTATAACCTAACGAGTTCAGCAAAGCAAAGTATTTAATGTACGAGCTCAGAAAAAATTCAATAGATAGATCTTCAAGTAATCTAATAGTTTCCAATTATAAACCATCAACAGAAACAAAATACTGAATCTCGATGCATCTTAACCACTACGCTTATTAAACGGTGAAGAGTTCATGAACTACCTTAGGAAGATAAGAGTTCAATCTGGTATGTGCTTCTGAACCAGGAACCAGAGCATAATTAAGAAATGCAGAGAGAATCGAAGTCTTTAGCTTCTTCCTTAATGCGATTGTGAGACGAACAGCTCTCAAGATCCATCGAACTTCCCTAGCATAAGCACCAGTTTCGATCAAAGCAGCTATTTCTTTCAAATCTGAAACCCCCCAAAATTAATCAAAACAAAAAAAAAAACTAAATGTGCATAATGAAATCAATTTATTGGTTTGATCTTACGCTGCAAAGTTGAAGGGACATGAGAAGGAGCAGAATTGGAAGGAACTGGAACTTCTTTCATCTCCACATCTTGAGTCATCTTTGAATCTCGGTACCTAAATCACAATGTACTTTAGCTTATTCAATTCAAGTTGAAAGACAAATCACAGTGAACTGGAGAAAAAACTAGGGTTTTATTGGTATTAAAAATCAAACTTTGTTGGCAAAATCGGCCGAATATTTTCACTCTCGACCGTTTTAGACAGGAAATTAAACATACATGAAAGTTTTGCAAAATTCCGTACGAAATTTGAGAAATATTTCGACAAATCATTACCTACCCACAACGAAGTTCAAACTGTACAGAGATACGTACCCTAACCAAGAACTTGAAGCGTTTAGCGGTGGCGAGTTGAAACCCTAGAAGAAGTCGTAAAGAAGAAGAAGGAGTCGTGAAGAAGAAGAAGAAGAAGGAGAACTAGAGGAGAAGAAAATGGGGGCGCTAGTTTGATCTGCTCTTGAAGACTTGAAGTTTCTATTTTATAATTTTACCCCCTGAAATTGATATATACTGGATTTTACCCCCTGAAATTGATATAAGTGATGTTAACACCTTAATATTCAGTTTCTAGTTTGTTACTATCTTACATAATACCACCTAACTTAACCAAATTCTGTTAGTTTTCAGTTAATCACTTACAAAATACCCCTTACTTAACCAACTAATGTTAGTTTTCACTTAGCTTTTTATGAAATACCCCCTGATTTAGTGTTCGATTAGAGTTGTACAATACCCCTTTACTTAACCAACTACCTGTTACTATTGAGTTAGTTATGTACAAAATACTCCCGACCTAACCAACTTTTGTTAATGTTCAACTAGTTTCTTACAAAATACCCGCGGACTTACTAACTACTATTAGTGTTCAACTAGTTTCTTATAAAATACCCCTTGGCTTAACCAACTCCGTTATTATTTAGGGTCGCGGCTTTGGGGAATAAAGAAAATTCTCCGGAGAATAAAAATTTTTCTTAAAACTAGTCAAATAAGATTGACTTTTTATGTTTCTTTTTATTGCTAAGGGGCTCCTAATTTTAGAAGATACTATAAAAAAAGGCTCCTCCATCTCATCACCTCTCTCTACCACTTCATCATCTTCTCGACACCTCATCATCTTCTCCGGCGAAAGTCGCTGGCCGACCAATTTTCCGGCCGGCGATCTTCAAACATAAAAAAAAAAAAATTATTTTTTTAAGACATGCCCATACGACTTGTAAATAAATTCAATACGACTTCTAATAAACTCTAAAATGATTGTAACACTACAAGTTACTGGAAAAAGGAGGGCAATAATTTCTCTTTGGGCGTTTTATTTATTTTTCTTAAAAAACACAGTGAAATAGTAAGTTTTTCAATACGTTTTCCGCAAAAAAAAAAAAAGTATCACGAAATTTTATTTTGGATTAAAACAAAGAGTTAATTCCTATATGGCCCCCTACTTTGTGACCAGCTTCCTTTATGGCCCCCTTTTTTTCGTAAATTCAAATATGACCCCTTTTTTTGAGGTAAATGTCCTGATTACCCTTCTTATTAATATTTTTTCAACAAAAAAAAAATAAACTTGAATTCCACCTCACTTCCTACTCCCCCACACATATCTCTCTCTCTCCATCTCACCTCTTTCTCCAACTCACCTCTTTCTCTCTCTTCAACTCATCTCTCTCTCTAACTCACCTCTCTCTCTCTCTCTCTCTCTCCAAGTCACTCCTTCTTCTCCGACGAAGGTCGCCGGCTTTCCGGCCGGCGACCTTAAAAAAAAAAAAAATTTACCTCTTCTCTCTCTCTATATAAACTCCGGCGAAGGGGAAACCCCTTCGCCGGAGAAGGTCTGTTCTTTAATTGATTAGGATTTCCAAGATCTCTCTATAATTGTTCGAAACTTGAAGTTCTTGATCTAGGTCAGAACTATTTGATCGGACCGATTCCTGATGATATTGATCGGATTTCATCAAGTTTGATAGTACTGAATCTCGGAGCGAATAACTTGTTCGGTGATATTCCAGCTTCGATCGGTCGGATTCAGTCATTAAAGACTCTTCAGCTCGTCTCAAACTCATTCAACGGTTCTTTCTCGCCTGAAATCGGTAATTTATCAAATCTTGAAGTTCTTCAACTTGCTTATAATCCTTTCTTGCCTTTTAAGATTCCGATTGAATTCAGTAAATTGAAAAATTTGAGGATTTTGTGGATGACGAATACGAGTTTAATTGATGAAATTCCTGAAGAAATTGGTAGTTTATTAAATCTTGAACAATTAGATCTAGCTATAAATAATTTGACTGGAAAAATTCCTAAAAGTTTGTTTTTGTTGAAGAATTTAACAGATTTACAACTTTATAAGAATAAATTATCAGGAGAGATTTCTTCTGTGATTGAATGCTTGAATCTTAGAAGGATTGATCTATCTAAGAATATGTTGACCGGAAAGATACCGGAAGGTTTTGGTAAATTGCAGTATTTGAGTAACTTTGATTTGTATGAAAATCAATTAACAGGAGTAATTCCGGCGAGTATTGGTTTGATTCCGAGTTTAACTGATATTAGGGTTTTTAAGAACAAGTTATCTGGTTATTTGCCACAAGAATTAGGGTTTCATTCAAAACTTGTTTATCTTGAAGTTAGTGAGAACCAATTAACAGGACCCTTACCGGAAAACTTATGTGCTTCAGGAGTATTAGTCGGAATCTCCATGTTTTCGAACAATTTGACCGGTGGGTTACCGAAATCTTTCGAGAACTGTAATAATTTGTCAGAGGTTATGCTTGAGAAGAACAAATTTTCCGGTGAGATACCATCAAGATTTTGGTCATTAAGTAATCTGTCTCTAGTCAGTGTCAATGATAATTTGTTTTTCGGAGAACTTCCTAATAGGTTGTCATGGAATTTAACTCGGCTTGAAATGAGTAATAACAGATTTACAGGAAAAATTCCCTTAGAAATTTCGGAGTCGAAGAATTTGACCGTGTTTAGAGCTGAGAATAATTCATTTTCAGGTGAGATTCCTGTTGGATTAACTTCTCTCTCTAGTCTAACTACTCTCTCTTTAGATGGAAATCAACTTTCAGGTCATCTGCCTTCAAGGTCTGTTCAAGAACAGACCTTCTCCGGCGAAGGGGTTTCCCCTTCGTCGGAGTTTCTAGAGAGAGAGAGAGAAGAGGTAAAAAAAAAAAATCTTTTTTTAAGGTCGACGGCCGAAAAATTTCCCGGGCGGCGACCTTTGTCGGAGAAGAAGGAGTGACTTGGAGAGAGAGAGAGAGGTGAGTTAGAGAGAGAGATGAGTTGGAGAGAGAGAGAGGTGAGTTGGAGAGAGAGGTGACGTGGAGAGAGATGAGTGGTGGAGAAGGAAGTGAGGTGGAATTTAGGTTTTGTTTTTTATTTTATTTTGAAAATACATTAATCAGAGGGGTAGTTATGACATTTGTCTGAAAATGGGGGGCCAAATTTGAATTTACGAAAAAAAGGGGGCCATAAAGGAAGCTGGTCACAAAGTAGGGGGCCATAAAGGAAGCTGGTCACAAAGTAGGGGGCCATATAGGAATTAACTCTAAAACAAATGATATGCTCCTCATAGAGGTCGAAAATCCATGACTCATTTTTCATCTCCAATAATTCTCCTCGAGCACCACTGTAAATGAATACCAAAATGTTTCAAAACAATCCTTCTAATTTGATTCTACTTGTTTCTACAACCTCTAAACTTAAAATCAAAATGTAAATCTCCAACAGGGATCTCTACAATGCGAATTTGAGGCACTGAGGAGCTGGTACCCTGCAAAAGTTCAAAGCCGGTAGTGCCCAAGAAGTTGATGCATCTATGGAGAAAGAAACTTCTTTGGATTACTTGTAGAACCTTGTAATTCCTTTTCTTTAACGTGATTGATTGGAAAGACTCTTTCTATTTATTCTGAGGGTTTGTTTGTATAAGATAGGGACCTCAAGAAACTATGAATACAGCAGTTCATACCAAAATACCTCTGAAGTTTTCCTCTAATTGAAATTACACAAGGAACCAACAGTTTGGTGTATTGTATGAAACCTAGTTTTTTAGAGAGAGAGAGAAAAGACCTTCAAACGAACAGACCTTCTCTCTCTCTAGATCTGTTCTAGAGAGAGAGAGAAAAGAAAAAAATTAGAGAGAGAGGAGAGATAAAATATTTTTTTTAATGTTTGAAGGTCGCCGGCCGGAAAATTAGATGGCCGGCGACTTTCGCCGGAGAAGATAATGAGGTGTCGAGAAGATGAAATGGCAGAGAGAACAGATGAGATGGAAAATTTGGGATTTCTGGTATAGAAAAATTCGATTTCGTTACAGTTTGAATCCATTGAAATCAATGGGGCTTCTTCAGTCAAAGGGAAGGAGAGAAATGGGTTGGTTGCTTAAGAAAGAAAAAATAGGGTTTCGGTTCATCCGACTTCTACTAAGATTGTTACTGGCTTGTTAGTTGTGGTGGAACCTTGTTTTTGGTTTTGTGATCTTGTGTTTTGGTGATGGTGCTCGGCTGCTGGTGGTGGTGCTGGTGTCTTTTGTGGATGTGACTTTGTTGGCGGTGTTTGGCTGGTGGTGGTGTACGGCTGGTGGTTGTGTCTTTGGTGGTGGTGTTCGGCTGATGGTGGTGTTCGGCTGATGGTGGTGTTCGGCCGGTGGTTGTGTCTGATCGGTGGTTGTGTCCGACCGGTGATGGTGTCCGGCCAGTGGTGGTGTCTGGGTGGTGGTGGTGGTGGTAGAAATGGAGAGAATTTTTCTAAAACAGAGGGGGCAGAAGCGTCATTTCGTCCATTTCAGATATTGGGTTTGTATTTCAGACTTGTTTTGAAGTCTGAAATAAATGGTCTCTTTTTCAGCTCATTCAGACAAAGTCCTAATTCAGCTAACTTTTCAGATTTGCTAAAATTAAAAAACAAACACCAGAAATCTGAATTTTGACCCAATTCAGATTTCAGATCTGAAAAGGTAAAAAAACAAACAGCACCTAAGTCTAAATTGATAATGACTTAATTCACAATTGACAAGCTGTGATGATGTAACATAACTATCTAAGTTACCTGGGAAATTATACGTACATCTTATATAAGTTCATTTGAACTCCCCAAAAACAATAATAATATTTTAAGTTTTGTGATGATCTATTGTCTAAGTTTAGTTTTATCTATTCTATATGCATCATAGAGGATATATATATATATATATATATATATATTATGTTGGAAAATCATCCAAAACGTATCACGACTGAGAATAGCGTACCAACTACCAAAGTGCAGAGGCGGAGCCAAGATCGAGTAGGGACGGGCTGAAAGTCGATGTCCAGAAAAATCACCTTTACACTTAAATTAACAAAACAAAAATTGAACTTTTCTTGGCATTAATTGAAAATTGACACATCAACGAAATCATTTAAATTAAACAAACTCAACGAAGACATTATATAGTTGTCGTTGTTGTAAGTGTCGTGATCCAAATATAATCACGAAAACTTTTTAAATTTGATATAATAGAAAATGAAAAGAGATTTTTTTTTCGAGAACCACATTTTAGAGTAAATAAAACTTCATAGAAGTTATGTTTGATATGTGGGAGAATTAACTAAGAAAAGATTGTTTTAGTTTAAAATGAAATTTGTTTCCTCGACCAAATCACTCTTGGAAACAATTTCAGGCTTCCTTGTAGATGTTAGTGGATCGACCTGAGTTCAGAGGCGGAACTATTAATGGGCTTTTTATGTATTGTTCATAGAGGATTTTCATGTGAGAGGGTAAACTTCATTATCATAAATCATCCTTGGTTAAAACAATTTCTCACATAAAATTGATAATCAGTTTTCTCCGACATCTACAACTAGCTAGATAATCAATCAATCTTGATATCTCTGCGCTACAAGCTACAAAAATAATTTTTCAAACATAATGATTCTTCTTTTTCTTGTATTGAATCATGTTTCATGAACCACCATTGCTTCCTATTTATTGATGTTTCCAAGCCATTTTATACCAAGAGAAAAAAGAAAATGGAGTTTCTTGGAAAGTCAGAGATGTTCAATACAATGCTCATGATTCATTTTCTTTTCATGCAAAATTTTTCAAATTCTCTAGTATACCCTCAAGTGAAATATATGTAACATCAATTTTATGTGTTTTTCTGCTTGAGCAAATAATATTCGATCCTGGGTTGTGGAGGTCCGTCACCCTAAGTAGATTAGAGGCACCGATAGTAAATTTACTCCCCAAACCCTTCATGTTTTTGGAAAGTACTAGAGAGTCCAAACTCATGTGCAATAATATCCCAATCTCGTGGACAAAAACAATACATGAATTGGAACAGTTTCCTTCTGATCTGTTAGACTATTAGTACTTGTTTGTGCATCCCCTTAACGATAACTCTATTAATAACATAGAATTCTAATTGATATTGTGAATTACTCTCTCAATATTGTATGGAGGTCCATCAAATATAGCTCTGTTTCGTTCTTCCCGGTGATTCCAAAACAACGTGACACTAACATTGTTGAACATACTAATATCATCAGCAAGTTTAAGTCATGTTTGAAGACAGTCCCAGACGCGCGGCTTCTTGTAGATAAGTTGGGACGGAGGGACTATCATAGTTGTGTAGTGTTGCATAATTTGATTATATACTTTTTTTTGTTATATTGATATAGTATTTTAGAAATATTTTTTCTATTTTATGTTAAAACTTTGGTATTGTACTTTTTTTTTTTGTTGAGCAACTTTGGTATTGTACTTAACTTATTCTATTGAAACATTTCCACCTAAGATATTCAACTACTAGTAGACATGATATAAAAATTGTAACCGAAAAACAGTAGACATGATATAAAAATTTATTATAAATTGAAATGTATAGTAAATAACTTTGTTACAAAGAAAAAACAATATAATCGTAGAATTACTTAATCTCGTCTGCCACTTCGATTACCGAAGTATTATAATTTTCACTCTTATAGATATATTTGTATAGTCCCATGTTCGGAACTCAAAGACCTAACGAGTAGTTCTTTCGCATGAGGGTCTTTCGAAAACTTCATCCCCACTTTCATGTGGCAATTCTTTCTTGATCCGTCTGTACAGAATAGCCTAGTAAAAAATGATATTAAACAATCTGGAAACCACTTATGTTATCTTAGTGCAAATAGATGAAAGAAATAGTATAACTCCCTATCCAAACTTAATACTAACTTCACTCTTATTGATCCATGGATAAAGTTTGGCTGAAAAGTTCAAATAATCTAACTTTACAAGTTTTATATCTCGGTCAAAAGTGAGCATATAGAAACATTGAAAGTTTATGTTGAGGGAATTTTACCACATTATCTGTTTTCCGAGAAACTCAACACAATATAAAAAGATTGAAGCACTAAATTCAATCCTTACCATCGTTTAAAAGAAAATTGAGGTAAGATACTACCTTTCCTCGAGGGTGGTTCATCAGAAGGAAGCTTCCAATTATTTTCCATAAACTTCACAGCCAAATAACTAAATCAAACACTTATCCCTAATCCTTGAAACTTGAAAGTTGAAAAACACAACACTTATCAGTACTTAGTCGAACCTGGCCAAGTAGTGATTATATAAAGATGGCAAGAATTAAAGGAGTATAACTGAAGGGAGATTGTAAACTTATCAGTTCAAATAGGAGATAGAAAGAACAGTAACTGCCAATTTTAAGGAAAAATGACCCGTTTTTCATTCAATTAAATAACGTAACAGATGGTGTAAATACCAAATCTATAACTACTGTATAGTTTTAAACAAATCTTTGATAGATTTACTAATACTTAAAGGTCATACATGAACAATATTGTCCACCAAGATTTTTTGAAAACCAAGTGTAGATGAATTAATGAACCACCTGACATATCTTAATATTGACTTTGTTCTTTCTTACAGATTGCGCAAATTCCATTTCCTGCATAATTTGTGAAGCTAACGGGTAAAGACTTAACTAATTAAAAGATGAAGAAGAGCATATGAAGAGAACGGCAAAAACGTTTTACCTCAAGATGTGAGGGTGAAAGAATGCCTTCTAGCTTTTGGAGGTCTGTTAGATGCATCATCTCTTGGTCTGCACGAAAGCAATTTAAAAAACTTCTACCTGCGACATGAATGAGTTTGAGATAAACATCAAATGATGCTTGTTCGAGGAATATCAATTTGGGAAATTCAGAAAGAGACCACTGAGAAAGAAAACTTATTAAATTTACCTTCATGTGTGTGCCCTTTTTTGACAAGATCCATAAAACAATGGATAAATACTGGATAGAGCACATGTACCAATTCATGCTGCACATTTGTCATAAAACTATAATGTTACATAATTTGGTCCACGACAGGGAGGGTAATTGCTTAAAGCATTTAATAACAGAGTTGAGGAAACCTATTAAGACTTCTCTATTCATACTCTCTAATGTTTGCTTCTAAGAGAAAGAAAATGAAAAGAAGAAATCGGAATGGCGAGGAGAAAAAAGTAGAAAGAAAGACCAACAATCGTAAAATGGCTAGGTATCTAGGCCATAACACTTTCTTGAAATAAAATAGGTCACTCGCCATCAGGAACACATTTACAAGGAGAATGGTGATTGTTTAGTTTCTATGTCGCGAAAAGGAAATTATCGATCGAACTGTCATTAGAAATATTTCACTACTCGATAAGAGAAATTAGTTATTACCTTGTAAAGATCCAGACAACTCTATTTCCATGACCTAAACTTCCCATAATCCTTCTCGTATCGCGCAACACCATTCTGTGATCTGATTGTTTCAATTTTTCCGAAATATATTTAGCAAATGACCAAACAAAAGAAACCTAAAATCATGGGAAACAGAATTTTATGATGTTGTGCCAAACGGATTGATGATACTGCGATTGGTGATCTTGTTTGAAAGTAACGGGACACTGACAGTAACTTAACTCGCTTCAATGATTATGGGTACAAACTTTTCCTGCTAGACCATTAACTGGAAGAGAAGTTCTCTTTTCCGCAAAATCAATGCT
The DNA here is from genome assembly GCF_041429995.1 of Eschscholzia californica. Lineage (NCBI taxonomy): Eukaryota > Viridiplantae > Streptophyta > Magnoliopsida > Ranunculales > Papaveraceae > Eschscholzia > Eschscholzia californica. The sequence goes on from NW_028238198.1 coordinate 33,162,348, forward strand.
GGGTCCTCCATTTCCCGTCTTCTGTTTGGGTATGACCTTGGAGTTTTGTGACATATGACTCCCGGACAACAAACTCTGTACACCTTGCTTGTTCAACCTGTTGTCACCTTCCTGTGTTTTATAATTTGTTCCTTTTGTCCACATATTGTCAAAATGTTCGGGAGCAAGGGATTGAGTCTCTCAGTGAGAAACTCTATCTAGCATAACACCCCATTCTCCTCCAGATTGGTGTCCTTGCATCTTTGCTGGCAGTAATTGGAGAATTTAAGGGGAGAGAATTCCACGAACGGGAAGACCGAGCATCAATATAGAGCAACAGATCCTTTTGATTAGTTGTTTGATTCACTCTTTTCTTCACAGGTTCATCTGTGGCAATAGAGTTCTCATGCTTAAGTTGCACGAGTTCAACTCCACTAACAGAAGGATCTTGTGTTCCTAAGCATTGAGCTGAAGTACTCCTTGATGTGCCATTTTGTTTGTGATGTGATGCATCATGTGCTGTAGGAGTACCTCCTTTTGTAGACTTATTGGCATGAGAAAGAATTGGAAACTCCATCCGTTCATTAATAAACCTGCAGAAACAATTTGAAGAAGGAAGTATGTAAAGTAACAAAAATACAATCAAGTAAAGAGTAAGAGCACACAATTAATTAGTACCTTGGGCTAGCCAAGTTCAGTAAAGGTCCCATAACTGCACAAGCAAGAAGTTTCATGACAATATAACGAAAGAAAGAACACTGAAGATCTATATGTGTGAAGGTGATAGAGATAAGCCCATCCATTAAATGGTGCAAAACCTGAAACCTGTGAACACATAAAATAAGAACAGCATCATGATAATGATAAAGAAGCTCGTCAAACTTCAGACATACTCTCTTTACTACTTTATATGTCAGTAAACTTCGTAATATTTGGAAACCTTGTGCTTAGCTACAGCGGAAAAAAGAAAATGGAGTTTCTTGGAAAGTCAGAGATGTTCAATACAATGCTCATGATTCATTTTCTTTTCATGCAAAATTTTTCAAATTCTCTAGTATACCCTCAAGTGAAATATATGTAACATCAATTTTATGTGTTTTTCTGCTTGAGCAAATAATATTCGATCCTGGGTTGTGGAGGTCCGTCACCCTAAGTAGATTAGAGGCACCGATAGTAAATTTACTCCCCAAACCCTTCATGTTTTTGGAAAGTACTAGAGAGTCCAAACTCATGTGCAATAATATCCCAATCTCGTGGACAAAAACAATACATGAATTGGAACAGTTTCCTTCTGATCTGTTAGACTATTAGTACTTGTTTGTGCATCCCCTTAACGATAACTCTATTAATAACATAGAATTCTAATTGATATTGTGAATTACTCTCTCAATATTGTATGGAGGTCCATCAAATATAGCTCTGTTTCGTTCTTCCCGGTGATTCCAAAACAACGTGACACTAACATTGTTGAACATACTAATATCATCAGCAAGTTTAAGTCATGTTTGAAGACAGTCCCAGACGCGCGGCTTCTTGTAGATAAGTTGGGACGGAGGGACTATCATAGTTGTGTAGTGTTGCATAATTTGATTATATACTTTTTTTTGTTATATTGATATAGTATTTTAGAAATATTTTTTCTATTTTATGTTAAAACTTTGGTATTGTACTTTTTTTTTTTGTTGAGCAACTTTGGTATTGTACTTAACTTATTCTATTGAAACATTTCCACCTAAGATATTCAACTACTAGTAGACATGATATAAAAATTGTAACCGAAAAACAGTAGACATGATATAAAAATTTATTATAAATTGAAATGTATAGTAAATAACTTTGTTACAAAGAAAAAACAATATAATCGTAGAATTACTTAATCTCGTCTGCCACTTCGATTACCGAAGTATTATAATTTTCACTCTTATAGATATATTTGTATAGTCCCATGTTCGGAACTCAAAGACCTAACGAGTAGTTCTTTCGCATGAGGGTCTTTCGAAAACTTCATCCCCACTTTCATGTGGCAATTCTTTCTTGATCCGTCTGTACAGAATAGCCTAGTAAAAAATGATATTAAACAATCTGGAAACCACTTATGTTATCTTAGTGCAAATAGATGAAAGAAATAGTATAACTCCCTATCCAAACTTAATACTAACTTCACTCTTATTGATCCATGGATAAAGTTTGGCTGAAAAGTTCAAATAATCTAACTTTACAAGTTTTATATCTCGGTCAAAAGTGAGCATATAGAAACATTGAAAGTTTATGTTGAGGGAATTTTACCACATTATCTGTTTTCCGAGAAACTCAACACAATATAAAAAGATTGAAGCACTAAATTCAATCCTTACCATCGTTTAAAAGAAAATTGAGGTAAGATACTACCTTTCCTCGAGGGTGGTTCATCAGAAGGAAGCTTCCAATTATTTTCCATAAACTTCACAGCCAAATAACTAAATCAAACACTTATCCCTAATCCTTGAAACTTGAAAGTTGAAAAACACAACACTTATCAGTACTTAGTCGAACCTGGCCAAGTAGTGATTATATAAAGATGGCAAGAATTAAAGGAGTATAACTGAAGGGAGATTGTAAACTTATCAGTTCAAATAGGAGATAGAAAGAACAGTAACTGCCAATTTTAAGGAAAAATGACCCGTTTTTCATTCAATTAAATAACGTAACAGATGGTGTAAATACCAAATCTATAACTACTGTATAGTTTTAAACAAATCTTTGATAGATTTACTAATACTTAAAGGTCATACATGAACAATATTGTCCACCAAGATTTTTTGAAAACCAAGTGTAGATGAATTAATGAACCACCTGACATATCTTAATATTGACTTTGTTCTTTCTTACAGATTGCGCAAATTCCATTTCCTGCATAATTTGTGAAGCTAACGGGTAAAGACTTAACTAATTAAAAGATGAAGAAGAGCATATGAAGAGAACGGCAAAAACGTTTTACCTCAAGATGTGAGGGTGAAAGAATGCCTTCTAGCTTTTGGAGGTCTGTTAGATGCATCATCTCTTGGTCTGCACGAAAGCAATTTAAAAAACTTCTACCTGCGACATGAATGAGTTTGAGATAAACATCAAATGATGCTTGTTCGAGGAATATCAATTTGGGAAATTCAGAAAGAGACCACTGAGAAAGAAAACTTATTAAATTTACCTTCATGTGTGTGCCCTTTTTTGACAAGATCCATAAAACAATGGATAAATACTGGATAGAGCACATGTACCAATTCATGCTGCACATTTGTCATAAAACTATAATGTTACATAATTTGGTCCACGACAGGGAGGGTAATTGCTTAAAGCATTTAATAACAGAGTTGAGGAAACCTATTAAGACTTCTCTATTCATACTCTCTAATGTTTGCTTCTAAGAGAAAGAAAATGAAAAGAAGAAATCGGAATGGCGAGGAGAAAAAAGTAGAAAGAAAGACCAACAATCGTAAAATGGCTAGGTATCTAGGCCATAACACTTTCTTGAAATAAAATAGGTCACTCGCCATCAGGAACACATTTACAAGGAGAATGGTGATTGTTTAGTTTCTATGTCGCGAAAAGGAAATTATCGATCGAACTGTCATTAGAAATATTTCACTACTCGATAAGAGAAATTAGTTATTACCTTGTAAAGATCCAGACAACTCTATTTCCATGACCTAAACTTCCCATAATCCTTCTCGTATCGCGCAACACCATTCTGTGATCTGATTGTTTCAATTTTTCCGAAATATATTTAGCAAATGACCAAACAAAAGAAACCTAAAATCATGGGAAACAGAATTTTATGATGTTGTGCCAAACGGATTGATGATACTGCGATTGGTGATCTTGTTTGAAAGTAACGGGACACTGACAGTAACTTAACTCGCTTCAATGATTATGGGTACAAACTTTTCCTGCTAGACCATTAACTGGAAGAGAAGTTCTCTTTTCCGCAAAATCAATGCTGGGTCCTCCATTTCCCGTCTTCTGTTTGGGTATGACCTTGGAGTTTTGTGACATATGACTCCCGGACAACAAACTCTGTACACCTTGCTTGTTCAACCTGTTGTCACCTTCCTGTGTTTTATAATTTGTTCCTTTTGTCCACATATTGTCAAAATGTTCGGGAGCAAGGGATTGAGTCTCTCAGTGAGAAACTCTATCTAGCATAACACCCCATTCTCCTCCAGATTGGTGTCCTTGCATCTTTGCTGGCAGTAATTGGAGAATTTAAGGGGAGAGAATTCCACGAACGGGAAGACCGAGCATCAATATAGAGCAACAGATCCTTTTGATTAGTTGTTTGATTCACTCTTTTCTTCACAGGTTCATCTGTGGCAATAGAGTTCTCATGCTTAAGTTGCACGAGTTCAACTCCACTAACAGAAGGATCTTGTGTTCCTAAGCATTGAGCTGAAGTACTCCTTGATGTGCCATTTTGTTTGTGATGTGATGCATCATGTGCTGTAGGAGTACCTCCTTTTGTAGACTTATTGGCATGAGAAAGAATTGGAAACTCCATCCGTTCATTAATAAACCTGCAGAAACAATTTGAAGAAGGAAGTATGTAAAGTAACAAAAATACAATCAAGTAAAGAGTAAGAGCACACAATTAATTAGTACCTTGGGCTAGCCAAGTTCAGTAAAGGTCTCATAACTGCACAAGCAAGAAGTTTCATGACAATATAACGAAAGAAAGAACACTGAAGATCTATATGTGTGAAGGTGATAGAGATAAGCCCATCCATTAAATGGTGCAAAACCTGAAACCTGTGAACACATAAAATAAGAACAGCATCATGATAATGATAAAGAAGCTCGTCAAACTTCAGACATACTCTCTTTACTACTTTATATGTCAGTAAACTTCGTAATATTTGGAAACCTTGTGCTTAGCTACAGCGGAAAATAAAGTAGGATGTAACTTGTTCTCCGCAGCCAGAACTAACATTATTTCCTCGTCGCGGCTATGTATAGTTAAGCTGGCAAGATTTTGCTTCTAAATCTTGGCTTGACTTGTATGGAAAACTTCTAAGTGTGTAGAAAAGAGATTGGTTGTATCCCTGTACTATTCAATTATCGTAGGTCAGTTAAACTCCCCTATAAATTTGACAGTATAAGGCTATAAGCAGTTGAAGATTAAAATAATATCCCTAAAGCTTACCTACGTAGTAAGAAGATGGATAATATTTACTTCCCTGGCATGCCCTGAAATTACACCAAGAACACCATTTATAATAAACACCACCTCCTCCAGCCCATCCTTGTCAGCTGTCATATGGGAATAGCATAGATCAGTCACCCACTCAGCAATTAAGTGTTCGCTAAACTGATCAATTGCAGCCTCATCTTCAGGAGAATTCACCTTCCTTGTCCAAACCTTTCCATAGTATGCCGTCGAATACTGAAGAGCCATCGTCGAATACTGAAGAGCTATCGTCGAATATTGGGGAATGGGATATTTACTCCGGAAATGGTGCCTGGAACAGTGGATATGCTACAATCTTTAATTAAGTAATATATATGCCTCCTGCAGAGCCGCCTGAATGGAGAAATAATAAAGAAGAGAACTCAAACTCCATAATATTACCAGAGCATTCCAACAATGACAGTTGATACTCCAGTTCTTTCAGAACCTCCTCCTTTTCATTATTATTTTTCAGGAACGACGAATGAAGTGGTGATGCATTGTATACGAACAATCTCAAGTTTCAACCCTTCGAAGTACAAACTGAATTAATTGGATGTAATATTAATAACTTGATAGAAATATTACCTTTGCACGCTAGAGATTGAAGTAAAGAAGAGCTGAGACACTATCTATTAAAAAGAAAACTCTTGGATGAAATTTTAAATAGGTAGAATCTACCAAATATACCCATACTAACACCATTAACAACTTACAGTGATGGATTAGTCTCGGACTAAAGTGATGATGGTAGAAAGATAGAAAAGATTGAGGTATAAGAATAATAAAACTCAAAACAGAGTGATACAAGTATAATAAACCCCATCAATATAAATGTGATTTTGAATATGAAAACGATAAAGAAAAATACGTACGGAGTGTTGTGAATGTCTGCTGCCACCAAGTCCAGGTTTAAAAGTCACGCTTCTTGTCCTTTAAAAATCAAGCTTCTTGCCCTTGCTACACAAATGAAGATGAAAGTTTTAGCTTTAAAGTCTTAAATATGGTGTTGTACTACCCCAAACAATTTATACCTACATCATAAAATATATGCCGAAATCCAACAACATAAATAACATCATTAAGGTGAATTGTTACCTGCTATTGAATCTGCTAGGACAGTATAAGTAGGCAAAAGTGGTTTAACAATATTTGAAAGGTGGCTTACAATTAGAAAATTAGAATAACAGATACACAAAATAATTAGGCACAATTAAATAATCAGCCTAATATCAAAAACTAAAACAGTAATCACCCAAGTTAACTGGTATTCTAGTCTAACGAAATAGTAAGAGATCTACGAATACATAAACAATTATCATTTGTTTTTTTGAAGAAAATATATCATCAACTAAAACAGGAACCTAATGAATGAGCAAACAGTGGGAACCCATTTTCTTTACTAAAAGTTACTTTGCCCTACAATGGCCGATAAAGAAATGGAATAAGAACAAAGAAACCACCTAGTTAAGTAGAGATCCTAACCTCTTTGCTTTGTTGAAGTAGATGAAGGGAGAAACAGGAAGAATTTAACCTCAAGTATGGTTTTTTATTCAGAGGAACACAAAAACTTTTAACCTCAAACTGAAGCCTTCTTCAGTTTGCTCAAGTCCCAAACCGTTGAGCAAAAGGAAGAAAACAACCGGTTCTGGGAGGAAAGGGGTCATTTTGCAACAAAAGTAGGAACGATTATTACGCGAGATTACTTCAACTGACGTAGATACCAAGAGTCACAGTGAGAGAAAATTTTTTTTTGCCCCAGTCACCTCACTATTTCGTCCTAGTCAACGTGTAGTTGTCCTAATGACCCTCTAGAAGTAATTTCTTGAAATACCTTGAACACTCTTCTCTACAATAAAAATAAAGCAAAGAAAAATATAGTCAGACATTTCTTCAAACACCTTAAACATAAATGTCACCAAGAAGAAAAACAAAAGTGACATATTTCGAGCCCATACCTAAAGAGGGAGAGAAGACCCGTTCCAATGAGAACATTTTCGAATCCTTAGTCAATGGCAAAGAGGACAGATTCAAATCAAAATATTAACTTACCAATATGATTTACAGGGAGTGAGAAACTTGAATCTTCAAACACCTTAAACAAAGAAAAATTCAACGAGTCATTTCTTCAGACATCTTCAAAACCTTAACATTAACATTAAACAAGCAAAAAAATTCAAATCAAAATATTTTTGGATCCGTATCCAATGAAAGAGAAGACAAATTCAGACCAAAACATTAACCTATCAGAACAATTTTTGAATCCATATCTAATGAGAAATAAGACAGATTCAAACCAAAACATTAAACTACCAATCTGATTTGCAGGGAGTGAAAAATTTTTAGCTTCAAACACCTTATACACCTTTTAGCTTCAAAAACTTTAAACAAAAACTTATAAAAGTAAATCGAATAAGAAAGGGAACATATTTTGTGCATAAATAAGTTTTTTGGATGAAGAACTAATGGCAAAATATCAATTTCAGAACTAAACCTAATTAAAAACAATTCAAAATCTATATTACAAATTATAAAATTCTATAGACATAAGAGGTCTCACCATTAATCATTAACCTAAATGACCTAAAATACGGATTATATTACAAATCATAAAATTCTATACACATAAGAGGTCTCACCTTTAATCATTAACCTAAATGACCTAAAATACGTATTGAATCCAACTCAAGTCGCAGCGTGCATAAAGAGTTCTATAGACATGAATACAAATTGAAACTAAATATTGGTAATAGGTTAGTTTCAATCTAATGGAGCTCTATAAAGATGACCTAAAACAAAAGATGAATTCGGCCTAAATCACCATTAGCATCAACCATTATTTCAACTAAATACAGACTCAATGTTGATAATAGGTTAGTACCAAACTTATCCCTATGATATCAACTATCATATAAACTAAATAAGTAAATATCACTGTTAATCAGTAAGAAGCATGTAAAATTGTTTGGGTGATGAATAAGATATATGCCTAGAGGACAAATTAGACAAACAAATCTATAAAATCCCATGGTAAGAATAATAATAGACCTCTCTCTCTCTCTCTCTCTCTAATTCTAACAAGCAGAAACTTGAAACAAAAACTACCAGATAATCACAACAGTTTTAGAGATTGCAAGACAACTAATATATATAAAGATAGGATTAGGGCTTTAACTGAATGAACAATTTAGGTCAATGTTACCTATGTTGTCAATGGAAGGAGGAAGTAGAATCAAGCTTCATTTTGAAGAAAGAGAGACAGAGGAACAGCAAGCCAGCAAGGGATGTTTGATTGAAGAGAGAGTGGAAGAGCAAGGGATGTTCGATTAAAAAAGAAACATTTATTTTAGACATTTGGACCGTCATTTTGGATGGACGGTCAGATTATATGAACCAAATAAGGCAGTGGTTGGGATTAAAATCCATATGCTTTTGGACGGACAGATCGTAGCTTTTGTCTAAATCCAAGTATTTGTCCTAGTAAGCACTCCACGTGTTGTCCTAGTCACAAAAAGTATCATTCATTTTGTCCTAGTCACATTGACCTGTTTTGTATAATAGATATATATATATACTAGGTATAACCCGTGCCCATAGGGCACGGACAATTATAAGCACTATACCCAAGATACGAAAATTCAAAGAACAAATAAATTTTGTTTGATATTATTTTGCTAAAGAAAAAAAGTTGAATTTGAGATTGCAAACATAGAAATATGGCTTCATAAGTTTCTTGCACTTGTGGTTGAAAGATTTGATCAATTTTAATAGTTTGAGGTAGTTCGGTTATTTGTCTGTGAGATTCACCAGTGTCAACTTAAGTAAAAGACTCTTTATGGACCTTTTTTGCCCGGTTTTGAGGATCTTAGAATAAAGATTTTGAATACACTGAAAATGAACAACAAATTGTAGGCGATATTACTAATCTTTCCCCCCGTGTTACTACCAAGGATAATGTAAAAAGGTACAATTCAGGATGTAACAACTATTGATGAAGGAGACATCTATCCCAATTGAAATTGCGTATCGAAGATTTTGGTAACTTAAAGCTAGAACAATTGAAAACGATTTTGTTTTCTGAACTGTTTCATTGATTTAAATTATTAATCACATTATTATTAAATAAAAAGATAATTGAATATCTTCTCCCAACAAACCCAAAACAATATGTTTATTAATTTAACAAGAGATAAAGGTTTTAAAATTTAACTTCAAAATCTTCCACTGTCGAGCAAATCTGAAGAAGAGCTTAGTTTGTAAGAATTTTTAGGTACGTCTGAAATGGTGCAGTTGCAGAGCTTGAATATAAAAAATGACTTGTTTTTTAGTTTTTTTTTGTTAAAAGACTTGTTTTTTAGTTGGTTCATACAAAAAACAAAAAAAAACTATCTTAGCTTTGCTTATTGTCTCTCTCTCTCTAAATGGCCAATTGGCCATCTTTAAGAGATAATGGTGCTTTGATTTTCTTTTTTTGATGAGAATAATGGTGCTTTGATTACTAATTGTTCTTTTGGTATCAAGCTCTATGATTACTTTTATTCTTCTTCATCACCACTTTCACGCCTGACCACCATTTTCATTGGCGACCATCACCTTTATGAACACCGACCATCATCACCACCACAAGCCACCACCATAAGCAACCACCATCTCTTGAATTGAAGCACATTAATAATCATCAAACCGTATAATCATTTACATCGCTGACATAAAAAAATGAAGGGTTCTTGGATTTGATATGACAATCTTCGGGACTATCTTGGATTTGAACAAATAGATCGATATTGAGCACGCACATTACCACAATTTGAACCTATCAATAACCTTATTGCGTTACATATGTTTTGATCTGGAGAAGGCCATTAATGGATATGGATGAAGTGAAGGTTACAATAGACAAATAGCTTTTAGATTAATCTAATTTGTAGACTTCTCCTTGAATATAAGAGTAGTGAAAATGAATCAGACTTAAAACAAAGTAACATATCTGAAAACATAAATTAGTTCATTACCTAAATAAACAAACAGAAAACGTAGAGACAATTATCAACATTATATGTAATCTATCTTCACATACAGACATCTACATCTCAACAACATAAACCAATAAAATAGAGAGTAAAAAAAGTTTGTACAAAAGATAATGAAGTCTTCGGTTCACGATTTGGAACTACTTTGTTCCAAGGATCAATGAAACAGGAGATTGTTCAGTAGCTAAGAGATCTCCAGAAAAATAAGATGGAAAAGAGGATGATACAAATAATTAGTGGTGGTGGCCTGATGGGTACTCGTGAAGGTGGTAGTCACCGGTAACGGTTGTGGCCAATGAATATGGTGATGACAGATTAAGAAAAAGTTGGTTTATATTGGATTAGAGATTGTAATTTTTTTTTTGATGAAGATAGAGATTGTAACTGCTGGATTGTGGTATTTAAGAATGAAGAAGGAGACGTCAGTGAATATAGAGGGATATAAATTGTAACCGATGGATTGAGGAATTTTAAGAACCTTCAAACTGATATCTTAATGGTCAATTTAAGATTTCAGAAATTGCAAGATAGATGGATAGAATTGTAACTGACCTATTGACAAAATTTCAGTTTAATAAACCACATTTTATGTGTGGATTGAATTGATTAGCAAGGGAGATGAAGCAAACCGTTAAACTCAAAATGGTGGGTCATGCATTTGTAATAAAACACCTTAAAATTTGATTAGAGATTTCATGAGGAATAACTACAATTGATGAGAGTTGGATGGGTAATAGAAGGGATCTAAAGGTTGATGAAGGTTTACCATATAATTACGTTTATATAATAGATTTAACGGTTACTTTTTTTACGGTGAGATTTGAAGTTATTTTTAACGTTTAGATTTTTTAGCGGTTAGATTTAAGATGGACGGCCAGATTTATCTCAGGATTTGTCTTTGGTTTCTCCAAATTTTGTCCCAGTCATCACTCTTCATTCTATTTTATATAATAGATATATATATATATATATATATATATATATATATATATATATATATATATATATATACTAGGGTATATATATTGACCTGTTTTGTATAATATATATATATATATATATATATATATATATATATATATATATATACTAGGGTATATATATATATACTAGGGTAAATCCCGTGTCCTAGGGCACGGACACTTGTATCAATCCAATGTTACGAAATTTAATTGAGAGAGAGAAATTTTTTCTATTAGTTATTATTTTTTGTATTACTTTTTTGTTTCTTTTCTCTTAAATTAGTTATTATTCTATTGAGAAAGAGATAGAGAGAGAGAGATTTCAATTTCTTTTTTTAACCCTTGAAATTTATTTTGTTTCTTTATTTCTTAAATTAGTTATTTTATTTCTAAGAAGGAAACGATTAATGTTTTTTTAAATAGGTAATTTTATTTCTACGAAGGACTATATTTTAAATTTTGAGAAGGGTTTATAGACAATATCCTTTATTAAAAAACGATGTCTGTCCCAGTCATCGTTTTCCTTTCTATTGTACTATATATACTAGGGTATATCCCGTGCCCTAGGACACGAATACTTGTATCAATCAAATGTTACGAAATTTAATTGAGAGAGAGATTTTTATTAGTTATTATATTTTTGTATTACTTTTTTGTTTCTTTTCTCTTAAATTAGTTATTATTTTATTTTTTTTGGTTAACGGAGGCTACTTAGTTATTATTCTATTGAGAGAGAGAGAGATTTCAATTTCTTTTTTAACCCTTGAAATTTATTTTGTTTCTATTTATCTTAAATTAGTTATATTATTTCTAAGAAGGAAACAATTAATGTTTTTTAAATATGTAACTTTATTTCTACAAAGGACTATATTTTAAATTTTGAGAAGGACTTTTATTAAAAAATGATGTTTGTCCCAGTCATCGTTTTCCCTTCTGTTTTTATATAGACTAGGGTATACCCCGTGCCCTAGGGCACGAACAATCGTATCAATTAAATTTGACGACTTTCAATATTTATTATTGCTATATAGTGGATACCATAATTTTTTGGTATTCTACTTATTATTTATTTTCTTTTATTTTATTTTTTCTTAAATTAATTATTTTATGAGAGAGATTTCAATTTCTTGTTTTTACCCTTGCAATACTTTTGTTTCTTTTTTTTCTCAAATTAGATATTTTATTTCTAAGAAAGATTTTTTAAATGGGTAACTTTATCTCTACGAAGGACTATATTTTAAATTTTGAGAAGGGCTTCTAGACAATATGCATAATTAAATAAGGATGTTTGTCCCAGTCATCGTTTTCCCTTCTGTTTTATATAATAGACTAGGGTATATCCCGTGCCCTAGGGTACGGACACTTGTGTCAATCAAATGTTACGAAATTTATTGTTATATTTTATTGAGAGAAAGAGATTTTTATTAGTTATTATTTTTTTGTTTCTTTTCTCTTAAATTAGTTATTATTATATTGAGAGAGAGATTTTAAATTCTTCTTTTAACCCTTGAAATTTAATTTGTTTCTTTTTTTCTTAAATTAGTTATTTTATTTCTAAGAAGGAAAGGATTATCGTTTTTTAAATAGGTAACTTTATTTCTACGAAGGACTATATTTTAAATTTTGAGAAGGGCTTCTAAACAATATCTCTTATTAAAAAAGGATGTTTGTCCCAGTCGTCGTTTTCCCTTCTGTTTTATTATATAGACTAGGCATAACCCCCGCCGGCGGGCGGGGGAATGCCCTTTACGCAGTTAAACAGTAGACATGATGTTCGGTTATTTAAATTTTCTCTTTCTTTTTCACATTTAGTATTTTCCTACTATAGTTTCAACTTTTCGGATCAGTATTCTCCATAAGTGTAGTGTTCTTGATGGAAAAGATTTATCTTAAGTTATTTTAAAGCTTTGGAGTCTATAACACTATTTTTTTATTTTAATGTTTTTAGATCGACGTAAAGAATTTATTCTCAAAAATTATAGATAGCTCACTCTCATCTTACTATTTTATTGTTTACCATGTTACTTTATGGACACATATGTTACTAAAAATGTTTATATATTGTAATATAGTTGTTAGATGTAATTCTCCGTGAAGAATATAATGTTCAATTGAATGTAACCAATTTAGACTCCATAATAAATAAAAAAATAGATTGATGTGAATTGAAAGAGATCGGCTATTTTCCGAGAGAGAAGGTAACTCATCCACTCTACAGTTAGGTAGAAAAATTTAGTGTGGGTGAAAAAGAAATTCAAATACAATTAATGTAGTTCGGCCAATTCAAATCTTTTTCAAAATAACTTGCCAGAAAACATCATCAAATGACTTGTTCAACAGCGATGCCGGTTTTGTATTCATGTCACCCAGCATCTGAAAAGGTCCTATAAATCACAACAACACTAAGAGAGAACATAATTTGAATAAATACCACAACAACAAACCAACCCCTTGATTGTACAAAGCAGACGTGATATGGGAGAATACATGTGAAAATAGTACCTCAGAGACTGAAAAAACCTGTGAAAGTGAACCCCCATCTCAAGAATATGGAACTAAGCGCTATGAGTATGAGTTCCAAGAACTACATCAGAAGAAGGGTGAAATACCAGTATTAACTCTATTTCGCCACTATGGGCTCGGTGACCAGTTCTTATTAAAGTTGAAGATGTTGAAGAAGGTTTATCTATCACTATCTCACCTGTTGGTTCAAGGATAAAGTCTACAAAACAAACTCAAAACAATGTTACAAAAAAGGTGATGATATTGTACATACTACATACTCCAAAGTTTATCTTTTTTTTAGTTTCGCTCATTTCTATTTTATTTTGCGATATTACTCATTTGTAAATTATAAATATTAACCATATAAATAACAAAGTTGTTTTGTTTCAGTAAGAATTGACCAGAAAGAAACAAATTACATATTATGGTATCGTTTATTAGGATTTCTTACTTGCACTAATACAAATAGCTATTTACTCCTTCAACGACATAAAACAAATGTAATAACGTAACAGAGATGATAAACTATAGCTCAAGCAAGTCCCGGATAAAAATTGATTCCAATAACAACTAAAGTCTGGCAGCAAGCACATGAAGTCAAGTTAAGTGAAGGTCATACTTAAAGGTTGTAACAAAAGTACGAGTTACGCTGGTAAAAACTCCATTTTCATCATCATTTAAGTAAATATCTTTAATATCTTCACTATGTCCAAACTTAAAATATGAGCCACTACAAAAAGCACTCTATATATGTTTGTTATTACCTATAATTCTTGATCGTCGCGCATAGACCAACTTCGTTCCGATCCAGTATATGAATGTGTCTAACTTGTGTCACATTTATAAAACTTGCAATCAATTGTATGTTAATTGCAGACAGGAAGAACAACATTATGCATAATGATCGATGCAATTTAGACATAGAGGCTTGTCCCACTGTTTTCGAACAAAATGTATATCCTTGATAGTGGATGTGCTCGGTTTCTTTATCCTTAATCTTGTCTAGACTGTATTCAGTTATTTGAAATATTGAACCAGTTAGATGGACAAATATTTTTTCTTGAAACAAAAGACAATTTGTTCATAGATATCGTTACGCATTTACAAGGACATACTTTAAGGAACGAGTTAATAACAAGTGAATACCAGAGTATTTGCCTATACAAATTTACTTATAGATATTTCTTTCAAACTTGCTACTCGATCCAAGTGAGTACCAGATCTCGCAAAATGAAAGCCGACATTGACATATATGTCTTAAGTAAAAAAGAAGTAGAACTTGACCGATGCTTTAAAATTATTAAAACTTTAAAAATGAAACAAAAAAATTGGTTTACAAAAATCTGCAATATCGTTTGATTATACCTAAATTGAAATAATAGTGGAACTCCACGTGTTACCAATTGATGTAAGAAGTTACCATCATAATTAGCCATGTAAAATCACAATTTTTCTTACGACAGACTTCTTGAACTTGTTCGGCGTTAATATCACAGGGACAATGTTGCAAGATTATCGCAAAAGATGAAGGTTTCCTTGAGGACTTGAAAGGCCACCTTATATTGGTCATGAGTTAATAAAGGAAAATCTCAAAACTAAATTACTCACCTCATTCTTCCAACGCAAGATAGGATTTGTGTGAAAATGTTTAAAGCAACAATTCTGGAGGTCTCCCAACCATTATGAAAACTGAGGAACACAATGCAACGTGGTTAAGAAATAAATAAATAAACTGACATCAACCTACTTCACAATTTATAGCTCTATATTATGTTAATAATCTTGTAATATTTACCTATACCACAAAGTAATAACTCGATTCATTAAATTGGCATTGATATCATCAGATAAAGACCGTTCAAGATCAAAATGAACAACCTTCAGATATCTTCTTTATTTGAAGATTAGAACTTGCGAAGGTATAGCTAAAACAGTTGTAAATGAATCTTCAATTAAAAACCACAGAAATGGGAACAATTGCATCTTAACTTGATTAGTACCTATAATGTCACTCTGCATAGCTTGATTGGCACGAGAAAAATCAGATCCTGTCAACATTTGCCTCATATAGCATTGGCCGAAAAAAGAAATAACATTCTTCCACCACAATTTTCACCAATTCTGTGGATAAGCATATTATTATTATGCTAAAGTATGTTGACCTATAATAAAAGTATACAAACAAATATATATATATATATACCTCATAGGTATCTCCTGTATGTCCTAACTCGTTCTTTCATTCTTTTTTGTATCTCTTACCAATTGAAGAGACAATGAAGAGGTAATCGAAGGGACAATGAAGTGTTCATGGACAATGAAGTGTTCATGGACAACCAGATTTATTCCCGGAAAGAAAACAGATGACTGAATTTGAATGGTCGACCTATTGTTGTAAAAAATAACAATTTCTTATTCATTTATTCTATAGTTGCATTATTGTTCATAACCAAAATGTCAAAATAGAAGTAACAATGAACATAGAAATAATAAAAGACAGGGAACATTTCAATCAAATATGAACCGAAATTGAATTGAGTAGCGCTTACTAATAACATCCCATCCTCTTCTTCATAAGCAAACCCACTATCAAATGTCGTAGCATTTCTAGGGAGGCACTTATCTTCCTCTGCTTTGGAAGAGGTTGTTCCTGAAACACTTATAAGGAAAATTTCTAACTAATTTTGTTCCCGAGTATTTTCTATTATATATACATAAATAATATCATTTGATTTGATCATATAGATTACTATGGGTTGGTTTTTGTTTGTGAGCATAATTGTAGAAATGATTTTCTTGTAAGAAACTTTCTGGTTGTTTAAACCCCAATTCCTAAACCAAAATGGAAAATATGAACCGACCAAACAAAAGTAAGAACATGTTCTTGATACTCCCGTGAAACAAAAGCAAGTTCCCATTGAGACATAAATACAGACTCCATATTCAATGAGTTTACTCTACAAAGCTCCAAAACTTGATCTATAAAAAGCCATCAAAATTGATATTTATATAGAAAGTTTGAGGGTGGTTGAGCAGAAGCTTGACAGGACCTGTAGGCAAATATCAGTTACACCGACAATTCCAAACCAAAGTAAAGAAAATGTTCATATTTCTACTCATATAACTCAAATAATGAAACTATATATATATACGATGTCACCTTTACCCGTGCCCTACAGATTCATCTCTCTCTTTCTAGGTCTAGTTTATAATTCTAAACATTGAACCATAATCTAAGTTTATGAACTCCAACGTGAGACCTACAAGTATAATAAACACCTTTAAGAAGTAATTTAACCGGATAACCAAAGCATCAAAATAATGCTTGCTAATGAGGTGTACCAGAAAATTGCTCCAATTCATGTACTTCCAGGACCTTCACTCCCTGCAGCTGGTTTGCAATTGAGATACCGATTACATCATCTTCAACCCTATTAATGTTCAAAAAAAAAGATGATTAGTAAAACAAGAAAGACAATACTGAAAGTTGGTGATTATTCGGAAATATTACATATGAAGGTGCTCCTCCACGACTGAAGTATTCGGTACCACCAAAGTGAAGAGAAGAGATGCTAATTATACAAATCGAATATAAATAAGCAAGTAAATAAAAAGGAGGTATACCATGCTTGGTTGTAAAATTCAGCAAGCCGTTTTTTTTTTCTGCACTACGACTTGCTTCCCCAGATACCGACTTCAAGTCTTTACCTTGAGAAGATATAAGAGCATTAATGAACTGAACAGGTGATTGACTAAACCCTGGAAGGCTCTTCTTCGGAAATGTTCATGAATCTTCTTTATAGCAGCACAGATTGCTTCTTCACATGTATGGATCTCTTTATGTTTCTCACTGTTGGCCAAGAAAGCAGACATCTCTTTTTGCAAAGGAAGGGGAATATGTACCAGCACATCATAGCAGGCATCCCAGCTGGATTGTTTCCCGATAGCTTTATTTTGTGCTCCAAAATGTATAGGTTGAGGAGGCGATAAATGCTGTGAGATCTTCTGCGAGACTGCAGAGAACTTCACCTTTTCTTCAGTAAACGAAATAAGTTGATAAAGAGGAATCCTAAAATAAAATTCAATAATCCACAATGAGTTAGAGCTTCCTGATGATCTAAAATACAGATGAAGCAACATCCAAAATCGTATACACTAAACCTGATCACTAAATCTTCAATACGCATGAAGAAGCACATGATTACTTTCTCAAATCTACAAAATCTTAACTTTAATTACTACGTAGAGCTATGAAATGATTCAAATAAGAATATTAAATCAGTGACTTCTTCACTAAAATAAGGAAGAGTAAGATTAAGGGGAAAGTACTTACCCTGACGAGTACGAAAGATTAAAGAAACCTACGACTACTTCAGTAGCATTCAAGAGATATCTATTTCAGTTGTAAGAATTTTATAAGAGGGATTGAAAGAGGGAGGTAGGGAAGGAATTGATAGATTTTGTAGAGGGAAAAAGAGAAATACAGTGAAACACTAAACAATATACCAGTTTTAAGTTTTGAATAATAGCTTTTGTGGTTAAATATACAGTGAAACACTAAACAATATACAGTGAAACACTAAACAATATACCAGGTAGGGAAGGAATTGATAGATTTTGTGGTTAAATAATAGCTTCATTTCACCATTAAAAGTTATCAAAATTAGACATGGAAAAAGATCTAATGAATTTATCATGTTTGTTTAGTTTTAAGTTTTGAATCCAAAACAACAGTACCTTTTTCGCTTTAGAAAGATTATTTCCCGTTGTCAATTTCTTCGCATCCTGGAGTGAATAGATTAAGATCTTTTTCAATATCTTACAGAAACTCCTGTAGAAAACATGTAGATTCGGAATAGCAATTAAAATCCAAAGACCAAACCGTAAAAGAGCTAATCAAGAGATTAATTTACCTTAATAAGACTCTTCATGATCTTATTTATTCTACTCAAGGAAGAAACTATCCTAACCATCGAATCGAGATTATATAATTAACCTAACCCCCTCTCACCTGACCTTTTTGTTCTAAATCACACCCAAGTCCTAAAAATAAGTCATGAATCACAACCCTGCAATCAACACTCATCCAAATGACACTGATATGCCAAATAGTGGTTTCTTAAGTAAAAAAAATCCTTCCACAAGCATTGCAACAACAAGATACTGTAAAATCAAAAACCTTAAGTATAAACACATATGATTAAACAGGAAAGAACGGTATCAATACTTACATTGACTTTAGAAAGCTTTACTTGATCCAAAACTTTAAACAAGGTGAACAAGCCGGAGTTTCAAACAAAACCAACATCTTCAAATTCCAGAACACCTAAACAGAAGAGTTTCAATAAACAGAAGAGTTAGCAACAATTTTTTATAAATTAGAATTTGGAAACGATTATGATTCAATGGGTGATGTAGGAATTGATATTCATAGAACCACAATAATATATTTCATGGTATTAATAACCTCATATTTCAAGTTTTTCGATATAGAATCTTGAATCTAAATTCATATGGGAAGAAGAAAAGTAAATTTTACAGTAAGAAATCCACATAGGATGACTCGTTTTTTCAAAGACCACAACAGAAATGAGAACACTAACAAAGATCTAACAAAGTGAAAGATTTCATGGAACCCATATTTCATAGTGAGATGGAATTTGTGTATCATCTTAGACCAATCAATTTCTAGGTCAAGAAAGAAGTAGAGAGATAATAGCTGAAGAAACAAAATACTACCTTAGCAAAAAGAATCAAATGATGGGCAGAAAACAATAGTCAGTTACAGTTACAAAGAAAATGAAATTTACTTCTTAAAATCTATCACCAATGAATGCTATGCTAGGTAAACACATATGCAACCATGCTTCATAATCAGTGATTGAAGACCATTTGTAAACTCTGAAACTGAAATTGAAGAAAATTTGATTTACATTGTGAGATAAACAGATACTCATGAATTTTAAGAATGCCACAAGAATCTGATCATTAGCAACATAAGCTCTATCTAAAAGAACAAAAAACCAAAAATCTAAATGTATGTTATTTAGTTTGATCTCAACTTACCTTTAATTATGAAGAAGATTAGGACCTGTATTGGTTCTCCTATTATCATCTTCAAAATCGCTATAATCATCTAGACTAATACTACTACCATTAATTCTCTTCCCTTCAAATATCTTCTTCTTTCACACATTCTAGTTGAGACATTTTACCAAACACCTTGACGACAATTTCTGATTTAAAAGATCTAATCTCTAAAAACATCTAATTAAGCTCTGATTCTCATTGAATTGGTAAATTATAATAAGTTTTGATTGAAGAAGCAAAATCCAAACAGGAAAATAAAGATTACCTGTTGATTCCAGCTTTTTGATTTCCTCGTGAAGATTTCGGCACAGTTTTCTCTCTCCCGTGTAAAATCTATGGAGTAGAAAAATTTCAACATCTAACTCCCTTTCTCTCTCTTAATTACTCAGGAATTCACTTATGAATTCGATGAGACATTTACATAGGAATTTGTAATTGAAATCTTCACCCTCTATGAATCAAGATTCAAGAGAGACATAAATGAGAACCTTCAATATAAAAGAGTGAATAAATGAAGAAGCACCAAGTTCATGGAGGAACACCATCCGAAAGAAGGTCGAATGAATTGGCAGATTCAATCACAAAGACATTGAATAAAGGGTTGTGCAGGGAGAGAGATGAGGGGTTTTGGCGTTTCAGTTCATACAAGAGAAAGAAACGGCAGTAGGTGGGCGTTAGATTAACTATTACATCAATGATTAGGATCCACGGTAGATTAGGGGTTCTATATAATAGATTAATTATGTGTCCTAATAAGATTGTTTATGTCCTAGTCAGATTATATTTTTGTCCTAGTCATATTGTTTTATATTTATTATGTCCTAGTCACAAGTATCTGTTTTGTATAATAGATATATATATATATATATATATATATATATATATATATATATATATATATATATATATGTATGTATAAAAATTCAAACACCTTTTACATAGATATGTTCATGCACAATTCAAAATCTAATCAAACCCAGTATGTACATACAAATATCATTATAGTCCGTAATAGAAACCATACAAAAATATGAAACAAAAACCTTGTCAAGGGCCTGGAAGGTATGAAGCAACCATCTTACTTCGTCCGAAGCATCAAAGATCTTGTTCTATCCAACTCCGAATGATTTTGCTATCTTAACCAATCCAATGATTATAAATTCTTTAAAATCGAAATAAATAGACGTGACAATAGGCATCTTCGTGGCCTGACACTGGCTTTGGGTGGGTGTACAAACGTGTAGGATTAACAACAATGTTAAGGATTCTTCTTAAGTGATAATGATATGCTTTTGTACAAAGAAAAAAGCACATTGAAGAAAAGGGTTAATTCCATTTTGGTCCCCACTTTGTGATCAACTGGCCATTTTGACCCTCAATTGTGTCCGGCAGTTCGTTTTGGCCCTTATAGGTCCGGCAGTTCGTTTTGGCCCCCAATTTCTATAAAATGTTTCATTTTTGCCCTCATGGCATTTGTGCAATTTTTATGTTCTTTTTCTTTAAGATTCTTTGTTCTTTTTATTTTTTTCTATTTCTTTAACCGGCTGTCTTCTTTCTCTTCCTTCCCTCACTCTCCAAGTTATAGAAGTGAAGAAAATGGTGGTGCAGGTGGTGATGACGGATCATCATTGTCTTCTTCATTTGCTATAGATATTAATAATAACAACTAACCTTCTTCAATCACAACTTCCTTTATCTCTTAATACCCTTCTTCTTCAAACTTTCAGATCTTAATTCCTAGGGTCATTCTCCCATCTTCTTCAAACTTTTAGATCTCAATTCCTAGGGTCATTCTCTCATCTTGAAGCGGTGACTTAAACGACTGACAACCACAAATACGAGCGAAAATCCGATTTAATTACGACCAAATTTTTTCCTTCTTGAAGCGGTGATATCAATTGTGCGGTTTGGGTTTCACCCAAATTAAGGAAGGATTGGATGAAAAAATGGAAGCTAGGGTTTTAGATAAGTTGCAGTTGGTTAATGGAAAGATATTGTACATGTGGAATCTGATAAAACAGACTCTAGTGTTGCTCAGGAATTTGACTCCACATAAATATTCTAGGGTTTCTAGGGAATTTGGCTCAATAGAAATTAAATCTAGGGTTTCATTGCTTTGATCACCACTGAATCTTGTTGGGCAAAAGAGTTCAAGAAGCAACAGAAAGGTAACCCCCTCATGTGGCTATTAATTAGTTGCTACTCAATCACCTACTTATATGTTGTTGCTCCTGATTGTTGCTAGAAATTTCTCCTTTTTTGGTTTGTTGTGGTTTGTTGGGTAGCTAGATTGATGAGAAATTTGTTGGATCTACAATTTATGATTTTCATTGTCATTATTATTTTGTACGAGAGGAGAAAAATGGGATGATGGTGGTGGTGGATGAAGATGATGACAAAGAGGAGAGAGAAGAAGAATAATACATAAATTAACGGCCGCTGAAGCCGTGAAAGAAGAGAGAGAAAAAAATAAAAATAAGAAGAAAATAAAAGTAAAAGATATTTACAGAAATGCCACTGGGGCAAAATCGGGATGTTTCATAAATAATTGTGGCAAAAACGAACTGTCGGAGACAATTGGGGACCAAAACGGACTGCCAGACACAATTAGGGGCTAAAACGACCAGTTGGTCACAAATTGGGGGGTCAAAACAGAATTAACCCTAAAAAAAAAGTTAAAGGTAATCCAAATGTGGACGGGAGCCAAACACAAATTAAGGTTATTTGACCAGAAATAATGGGCATTTTCGTTCCCCACTGATTTTTTGAAATGAAGGGATATAATATGCATGTGTAGACTTATCATTTCTCTCTATAGGTCAAACGTCTTTGACCAATGTCAAGAGTATGCTCGATTGACCTTCGTGTCTTTTTTTTGCCTTAAAGATTAGAAAGTAGTCTGTCAGACGACACGACAATCTACAGTCAAGATCATCAGTTGCTTGATATGTAACCGTTAAACCATGCTTTGACCGTGTGGTTATGATTCGTCGACTAGACATAGACTCTTGTCTTTTTAGATATCAAGGATAAATATATGCACAATAATGTGCGACCACGTAGAACATATCATGTTCAAGTAAGGTGGTAGCTTTCATGTCATTTTGGTCCCTTCTATATATCCATACCTAACCGAAACAAAACCTAAGGTATGATTTTGGCTTATATTATCTCATATTGATTTGAGTCATTTACTTTTGCATTGGTCAGAGGTAGCATGGATGGTTAGTTATTAGTTACCTGACTGTTGCGTGAACATAGAACTTTTTACTTAATTTATTACACGATGACTCAATTTCATTAAAAGACAACTTCTTCGAAAGTTTGACTACGATCCTGATCGCTCTTTTACCTGAGTGGTCACTCCGCCAATTACTTAGTCTTTTATCAATTCCTCCACCTTTCTCTCTCCCACTTGCTCTCTCCTCCCCACACACCCATACACATTTTCTTTCCCTACAATACGGTGGGATCTGTTTGTTTTTATGTTAATCGATAGGAAGGACCCTTCTACGTGTGAAAATCCAATGACTTCGGCATTCAAAGATCAAAAACAAAAATCAGGGGCTTCCTTAAGATAAAACTTTCGAAAATTCATATAATTTGGTTGAGTGGCATATGTTCAATTCTTATTTTCACCATCAAAACAAAATTCATATACTTTAAACCATACAATCATCATAAGATCTTTATAAAGACTACTACAAGAGAGAAGTTTAAACATTTACACAATGTGGGACTATATATTCTAACATTCTCCCTCAAACGAATGACTTTTGCTAGTGAAAAATTCATGAGTTCACTAAAATTTGTAGATGTTCACTTGGTTTGATATGGAGACATCATTGTGAGGTTGCTATGTTGGTTGTTGTTGTTGTTTGTTGCTGTTTGTTGCTGTTTGTTGATGTTGTTGTTTGTTGATGTTATTGTTGTTTGCTGATGTTGTTGTTTGCTGATGTTGTTGTTTGTTGATGTTGTTGTTCTTTTCTCCATTGGAAGTCCATTTGAAGAAAATTTGGCTCCATTGCCAGGTATTGTTGGCTCCATTGCCAGGTATTGTTGGCTCCATTGCCAGGTATTGTTGGCTCCATTGCCAGGTTGGCCCCATTGCCAAGTATTGTTCTCTATTTAAAGAGAATTGTGTTCTCTATTTAAAGAGAAAGCGGACAATTATAACCCATTGTCCAATTGTGGGCGGAGATATACTCCTTGCTTTTAATAGCTCTCACAAATGATTATTCCTCCATATAAAATGCAAACCCTTGATCATATAATTTTATCCCTTTTCAAACACTAGCAATCACCATTCTTAATCTTTCCCACTTCAATTCTTCTGTATACTCTTTTATCTCCTCTCCTCTTCATTTGATCTTATGAAAACTAAGGAACAATAGTTTGAGAGTTCTCAACTTTGATATAAGAAGTATGAGCAAATCAACTAAGAGAATAAACTCTTTTGCCATTAAAGAACCCACAAACATGTTCACAAAAATATCAAAAGAAAACCCTCTTTGAGAATAAGCTTCATTTCTTGCACACATTTTACCAAACACTTGATGTGCATACTTTGGTAAATCAAAAAATTGGAAACTAGAAGTCTAATTTCAAGAGAAACATGGGGTATATAACAATTTTTTTTTTTTTTTTTTATGAAATCTCTCCCCTCTCTAATAGCTTTCCATTTTCTCTTTGTTTGGACATCTCAAATAGAGCTTCATTTATATAAGCTTGATCCACATAGATTTCATGTTGTGGAGAACTTGCGGCATCTGAAATGCTTAGGTCTTTGAAGAGTATATCATGTGATTTCTTCAACAAATCACTCTTGTTTTGATATTTCTTCTTCTTGTTAGTCTTCATCATTTTCAAATACTATTGAGAAGTATTGAAGAATGATTAGATCTCATCAATAGAAGAGAACTACTCTTATTTGAAAGGAAAAATATAAAAAACACTAAACTAGAAGCATAAAAGCTACAAACCGATAAAAATCCGGCGGACGGTAGCCATTAATGGGACTACCGCCGCCGGCTAGCGGAAGACTATAAACAACTAACCCAAGAAAGAAACCTAGAAGCTCTTATACCATGTAAGAAAACAGAAATTGTATTGATTGTATTTTTCCTAGCTATTACATAAGATCCTTATAAAGACTAGTACAAGAGAGAAGTTTAAACATTTACACAATGTGGGACTATATATTCTAACAAGTGTTGTTTTCTGGACTATAAGCCCAAAAATTAATTAAACTATCCCCACAAATTTTTATTTTTAAACGGTAAAAACCATAATAGCCTTAATTATCATCAAAGTCGCTGATTTTCTGACATTGATTTGGATAAATACTACTTAGGATAGTTTTCCTTTGATGAACCTCCTTTACTTTTTTCCATAAATCGTTGGATTCTTAAATTTCAAGTGAAAATTCCATTAAAACCAAATTTCAGATTTATAACATTCTAGAATGATAAATTAGAAGTTCTCATCACCCTGCTAATCAAATCTCAGTATCAGATACAAAACTAGAACCCACTTTGAAATCCACTCAAATGTCTTCTCTTTCCAATCCCTAGCTAACCTGAAAAATAATTTTTGCTTGTACAAAAATCTTTGGCGTCGTGTCTTACTAAAAAAGAGATGGGGAGTGGATAGTTGGAATTTTTGTCACATTACCTGTATGAACATGAGAATTTATGTCACATTACATCTACAACTCAGTCTGAAAATTCATCACGAAAATCATAACTAACAGAATTGACCCTTACCTAAATGAGCGTATAATGTGGACCCAAACGCTTTTGTGCCGGGTACACAAATAATGGAGACATTATTATAACGCAAGAACTATTACACTCCATGCGTAAATCGACGGCCAAAAAAGGGACCTTCTCCCTCAAAATAGACATAACCAAAGCCTATGATCGAGTCAGTTGGAGATTTTTAGAGGCAGCTCTAAAAGCTGCGGGTATTACTTGTAAGCTGCTCTCCCTACTCATGTCATACATCACCACCTCACACTGTAATATCCAATTCAGTGGACACTTGGTCGGAGATTTTACGACCTCTAGAGGCCTCAGGCAGGGATGTCCATTATTTCCTTATTCATCCTAGCCTCCCAGTCACTCCCCCTCTCATTATGAACATCAAAGAAAGTTTACAGCATACTAAGTTAACCAGGTCGCCCCTAGTATTACACACTTGCGGTTCGCGGACGACCTGATTATGTTTGGTCAAGCAACAAAAGAAAATTTGGACTCTGTTTTACAAATTATGGATCTCTATGCAGGGGGTTCCTACTAGCATAAAAGAGAATATATCTTGAAATTCAAAGCTCCACTGATGGCGGATCAGGAGAAGTACTTAGGCTCTTTCATCATCAGGCCAAGCAATCGAATCAGGAGTCACCAATGGTTAGAAGAGAAATATGCAAAATCATTAGCAAACTGGAAACAAAAATTCATTACCCAAGCAGGAAGAACGGTACTCATTAAATCAACTTTATCTTTTTTTTTTGCACTTATCTTCTTACTTTTCAGATAATACCTCAGCAAGTCATAAAGAACCTCGAAAGGGCCGAGAGAAACTTTTGGTGGGGACATTCACAAGATGAGAAAAAACTTCATTTTATTAACTGGGGATCCTATGTAGTCCAAAAAAGTAAGGTGGACTTGGTATAAGGTCCTTAAAGGAAGTAAAATAGTCTCTTATAGCCAAAAGGGCCTGGAAGCTACTCACAAAAACCTACTAATATGTTATGACCGAATGGGATTTTCAATGATAAACACAAGTAATCCAAAAAAAGCAATAGGAAATAAAGAACAATCAAGAACAGAACACAGAGATTTACGTGGTTCGGTTGGTGAGTCGTACTCCACGGCGACAACGGTGCGATGATGTCCACTATGATAAGCAAACAAGTTACACAAGAGATTTCGTGAGATTGTGCTACTGATATCTCCTTAGGATTTAGTTTATATAGCCACTAAACCCAAATCCCACCGCCTCACCAACTCTCTCTCTAAAACCGACATTATACATGGATACGCAAACACTAATCACCGACATAAGCCTAGCTTCCGCATTTCAGCTCTGCCTCCGAGTCCAGCTCTGCCTCACAGCCTGCTTCGCATACCAGCCCTGTCTCAGCAATCAACTCCGCTAATAGGTCGTAAATCGGGTTCGATATCAACCCATATTCAAGACACTTTCAACATGATACTTGGGTCAAATTGATCAAGGCAAAATATGTGAGAAGGTTGGCGGGTCGTAAACCGGCTTCGATATCAACCCATATTCAAGACACTTTCAACATGATACTTGGGTCAAGTTGGTCAAGGCAAAACAATGTCATATGGATCATAGGATCATAAGAGACAACACAACTAGGGACACTATGTAAAACAATGTCATATGGATCATAGGAGACAACACTACTGTTAAAATCAATCATGATCCATGGATCCCTTATTACCTGGACATTTACCCCAGCCAACCCAAGACTTACCCCCAAATATTTACTGGGTAGTTGATCTTATTACAATAGAAAACTCAACATATAGATGGAACACCAACTTACTAACAGATTATTTCAACTCTACAACAGTGCAAGCCATCACAAACATTAGGTTACCATAAAAACCACAAAGAGATAGACTAATCAGGTCGTGTGTGGAGAGTGGCAAATTCTCTCCTAAATCCTACTATAAAGAAATCAAGGCTACTCCAGTCACAAGAGAGGAAGCCCAATCTTTCCCTTGGACGAAATTTTGGAAACAAAAGCATATGGATCCCAACATACAAATATTCATTTCGAAGCTTATACATGATGAATTAGCTAATCTTAGCAACATAAGCAAAAGGGTACAAAATATACCTAATCTTCGCAAGATGTGTGATCGGCAAGAGGTTGCAACGAGATTCCATCTCTTTGGGGACTGCAACACCTTCCAACGACTACTCCAACATGTCAACATTCCTGCACTTCAAAATCTCACTTCAGATCTAATAGGAACTTTGAAAGAATTGATCATGAATGACTCAGATGTTGGAAATAATTGGATGGCTACTTACTTGCTTTGGTCTTGGTGGAAAATATGAAATGATCAAATCTTCAATTAAAATCCAGTGGATATCCCTCGGTGTTGGTGTCTGACAAAGGAACCTCTAAGGTATCTAAACCCTAACCCTTCTTCATCACTAACTCTCCCTTCTTTGCAGATAGAAAATTGGATCCCACCTCCAAGGGATATAATAACACTAAATTGTGATGGTTCATTCAGAGGTACAGAGGAATCAGATGCAGCGGTGGCAAGAGACTTCTGCGGCAACATCATCGCACAAAGATCTAGAAGAGAATCGCCGACTACAACTCAAGAGAGTGAACTCTTAGCGTATTCTCTGGGACTAAAGCTGGCAGATGAAATGAGATTAGGTCATTTTATACTAGAGACTGATTCTAGGTTTCTGATTGATTTGATCACAACCGTTAAACCTGTAATCCCTTGGCGCATCTACACGGCCATTATGGGACTACGTGCTTCCATCTCCAGAAGACAAGTGGAAGTTACCCACTGCCTGCGGATTCACAATCAAGTGGCGCATGATTTAGCCGTTACATGTTTAGCTCGTAAGTTGTGAAGTTTTACTTTTCACTCCCAATGTTGTTAACTCCGTTACGTTTTTGGTCCTATGTAATTTGCCTATGTTATATGGCACAAACTCTTATAATGTACCAAAATCTTTGGTGTAGGTGTCTTATAATATGCACAAAATCTTTAAGTGTTGTATACTTTATTTTAGTCTAATCATCTGACAAAAAAGGAATTAGGGTTTCATCAATAGGGAACTCCATTTGGTGTCTTACTGGATTCCCACACTCATTTGTTCTTTTTAATGGTTTAACAGAAGACCAAGAACCCCATCCAAGAAATGAATGTCATCTAATATGTTTAAAATGATAGGTGTTCTCATCTTATCAATGAGGATTTATGGCTTCATTAACTTTTTGGATTTTGTTTTAAATTGACATAATCTTAGAGATTTTGTTACTATTTATGACTTCATAAATTTTTTGGGATTTTATTTTAAATTGACATAATCTTGGAGATTTTCTTATTGAAAAAGGTTTATTCACACAATTAACAACTTCAATCCTATTAGGATTCCTATCCTATAAATAGGTCCATCGCATCAAACATTAGGAAGAAAACAAGTTAAAAGAACAGAAAGCTAAAGAATAAAAAATCAGTAGTTTGTTGCTTTAAGAAAATATGGAAGGTAAAATTGTTAGAAAGATGTTGAATGCAACTATTTTGTTCATGGTAGTACTCATGATGTTGGGGATGTTTAATCAACAAGTTTCAGCAGTTGATGAAAGTTGTGTTAATGATTGCACTGAGAAATGTGGTAACGCCGATCCAGGTATAACCTGCCTATTCTCTCACTCTCTCCATTTGTGACGTTGGTTATATAATATATTCACTATTGCGAAAAATGTTTGTACAAAATCTGGTTGTATAAATAAACTTTTTATATATCATTGTAACACTAAATTTTTTCGTTGAATTGTGGTGATTTGCAGGGGCAGCAGTAGCGTGTCTTACTACATGTATTCAACAATGTATCTAAAATGATCTAGTTATTTTCGTGAACAATAACAAAGATGGAAGTTGTTACAGTAAATGGGTGATGTGGGCACTTGTCGATGTATGAGTTGGCGATCTTAAATAAAATATCTCCCTTAAATGTCTTAATCTTCTTGTGCAACTTTTCAGTTAACTAAATCTTTGCAAATACTTTAAACCTTCACAAATATAATTATCCCAACAATACATCAATATAATTTGATGAAAGTATCGTGAAAAGATAAATGAGATTAAAGGTCCCACGCCACGGGCATGCGGTTAACTAAATCTTTATATCACAACAATACCACAAGAATATTAAACTCAATGACCAATGTTTACGGCTAATAAAACGGACAAATACGTAGAGAATGTCCGACTTTGATTCCGCCAAACACCGTATCGTGAAAGGAGGTTATAAAAGCAGATAATGGGAAAGACATGATAGACATGAAGCTGAGTGGGAGCACAAGAACAGACTATGTCATCCTAATTCCATTAGGAGAACGTGTTTCAAGGCCACTTGATGAGTAGCAACTGAAAAATGCGTGTTTCAATCACCCACGAAGGCCCTGTCAGTGGGTGATTGTGTGTTTTGTGTGCCTAATTACTTTGATCGAATTGTTTAGTATAAGCATTCTAGTAAGGGCAATAACCCAATTGAAAGATAGGAGACGGATTTCATCACCGTTCTCTTGCCCAAATAGGTAACAACATTCACGATCCTAAACCTCACCTAAAAACTAAAATCTGATTTAGACATCAACCCCTAAGGTTTCGAGCTCATAGGATCTTTGAAACAATTCATGGACTTGATTTTTATTTGGGCATTCCTCAAAGGAAAGTGTCAATCAATTCTTTAAAAGGTCACCTCGAGAAGAGGCAACGCTACCGAAGGTTGGACGGCTATCACAATGTTCATCGTTGGTCGTCACCAAGAATTGTTTGACCGTATTACTTTGACGGAGTAACCCTCATAACGATTATAGTTCAAGCTTTGTAACGAAGTAGGAGCTGTCTAGATTTTGAGGGTAAATCTGACCAACTTGTCTGTCTAGATTCTGTTTAGGTTGCTTGGTGGAGTCAGACTGATTGTGTTTGCTTTCCTCTAGGGTCTTCGTAGTGATTCCTCGGTTTTCGATTTTTTTTTTTAAAAAAAAAGCTTTGTTGAGAATATCCTTGGTCATTGGGCTCTAGTTTATGCCCGATAGATATCGTGATAAGATAGGTCGTTTCATTAGTAGAGAAACTCATCTAAGTAATATTCTAGCCAATCTCTCTTTGAGTGACACTATGGGTGAAAATCTAAACCAAGTCAGGGATGAAAATCCACCTATGACACTCAGGGATTACATGAACCCTAATCGCTGCGTTCGATTGGAAAGGTCCGAGGGAACACTAGCGATTAAGGTAATCCTGAGCTCTTGGTCTTCGCGTTGGAGAGATCACCCCAATTTTTCTTGGTCCAAGGGTCAAAATCAGGGTCAGGTTAGTAGTTCCATGAACCCTCCTGGGTTTAATGCTCCTAGGAATCCTTTTGCTCAAAACCAGGGTCAATCTAGTACCCAATATCCTTCTCAAAACAATGAGTCTTTAGCGGAAACCATGAAGCAACTAGCTAAAACCCATATAGAGTTTACACAACAGACCAACCAGGCTATACAACAGACTAACCAGACTGTACGAGAGACCAACCAGGCTGTAAGTAGTTTAAGAACCGAGGTAGGTCAACTTAGAGAAGCCCTTAGGCAGAGAGAACATGGGATGTTTCCTAGTCAACCAGAACCAAACCCGAAGGGTAAACAGTCGATGGACCAGGCTAATGCAGTAACCACCCTTAGAAGTGGTAGGGTAGTTGATAATAAGGTAGGAGTTCCCGAAGATAGTGAATTAAACTCTGAACAACCCACCTTACCAACTAATATCCCTAGTGATGAGCTCGAGAAGGCTCATGAGTCTGAGGAACCACCTGTAGTGCCTGAGCCTTACATTCCTAGAGCCCCGTATCCTCAGCGTCTCGTAGAGCCAAAGAAGAAGTCTCAGTTCGAGGAGATAATGGAAATATTTAAACAAGTCAACATTAATATTCCATTACTAGATGCAATTAAACAGATCCCAGCTTAGGCTAAGTTCCTTAAGGACCTATGTACTAGAAAGCGAAAGATGAATGTGCATAAGAAGGTCTTCTTAACTCAACAAGTGAGTTCCATCATCCAGCAAAACCTCCCACCTAAGTACAAAGATCCAGGAAGCCCTACATTACCTTGCACTATAGGGGACCATAAGATCGAACGAGCTTTGTTAGATCTAGGTGCTAGTGTCAACCTTCTCCCTTACTCTGTGTACTTACAGTTAGGTTTAGGAGAAATAAAACCTACTTCTGTAGTTCTTCAGTTGGCAGATCGGTCTGTCAGGCGACCACGTGGCATAGTAGAGGATGTTCTGATAAAAGTTGGTGAGTTAATCTTTCCTATAGATTTCATCATCTTAGATACTGAACCTATTCATGATACTCAGAGTCAAATCCCTGTCATTTTAGGTCGACCATTTTTAGCTACATCAAATGTTGTCATATACTGTAGAAGTGGTCTTTTAAGATTGTCATTTGGAAATATGACGGTGGAGATGAATATTTTTAATTCGGGACTCCATCCTGATGACATAGATGAGTTTAGTGGGTTGACCTTGGTAGAGTTATTAGTTCAAGATGGATTACCAACGACTCAGTCGAGAGATCCCTTAGAAACTCTATTAGCCCTTTTGAGCTTAGATGAGGAGGGTATTATTAATGAGATGGATAACATGTTGGAATCTAGCTCATGGTTGGTGTCTGAACCAATTACGTTGTCAATCGTGGAGACACAACTCCCACCGTGTGAACCCATTGTTAATTCTGAGGAGACTTTTGTGGCTCTTTTGGAGGAGCAAAAAGTCGAGGTTGTGTTATCTTTGACGTCGACGCCTTCATCCCATTTTCATGTGGATAAACTTGAGAGTCAATCCACAACCAAAGATGATGAGTCATGGCTACTTGACTTGTTGAATGAGACCATTAGCTCACTTGACTTAGGTGAAGATCTAGATGCCTTTAAGGACCCTGCTTACATCGGGATAAGAGAGAGTATAGAAGGTTTATCTAAATCGACTTTTGAGGACTTAGAGTCGGATGGCCGGGTTATTCCTTTAGAAGAACCCAACTTACATGTTTTAGAAACTTTTAGTCTGAATCCAGGTGTCTTTGATAGTCCTCTAGATCACCTCACATCTTGTCTCTCTGGACTATAGTTCTTCTAGTCCATTGCCAAACTTAACGACCTTTTTGTCGTCTAAGTTTGGGGATTCTCATCTGATCACGATAGTCTCTCCGGCACTGCTACATATTTATAAAAGTGTGAGACTATCATTCACTAATCACTTCGTGTTTTGGGTAGATCCTCAGATGTTTCGCCTATTGGTTTATAGAGCTATTTCTTAAGGTTTGTTGAAACACCTGTCTCGTCTGGCTGAAGACGTTAAACTTAGCGCTTTCTGGGAGGCAACCCATGCATGGGACATCTGAATCTGGTAATATCTTTCCCTTCACCCTTTATTTTTGCATAGTCTTCAGAACATTGAGGACAATGTTCGGTTTAAGCTTGGGATAGGGGATTGAATTTTTAGTCCTTATTTCAAAAATTCAAAAGGGTTCAAATTTTTTCAAAATGTGAGTCTAGTTGTTTTTGTTTGTTAATAGTTATAGAGTCTAGTTGGTCGGACTATCCGTTTGCTGAAGGTTTTTCCATGAATTTCGAGTCTTGAGGTTGTCTGTGCATTAGCCATGTGAGTGTTAGATAGGTGAAGAGTTGACTTTTCTGAGAGAACTTAATCGATCATTAGTGGAGACTTAACCTATGTGAGATTCTGAGCTTTTCTTGTTGTCTTGAGTGATCTCTTCTGAGCTAATTCTGAGTAGAATGAAGAGCTACTCAACCTCGCAATATTGAAAGAAGCACTCATTTGATCTCTTGAGTTCCAATTTTACAACCACTAGGGATGTCATCAGGAAGGGAACCTTTCTCTTGTAGTCTGGAAACTTGAAAACAGTGTCAACTAGAGGAAGATAGGAACCTCATCATTTAGAACCCTGAGAATAAGGCATGAAGCAAAGTGGAGAGAATTTTACCCAAGGAAAGTGTTAAGAAAGTATGTTGTGTATTTTGAGTTCTATTATTAGAAGCGTATTGGAAAAAAAAGTAAAAAAAAAGAAAAAAAAAGAAAAAAAAGAAAAAAAAAAGAAAAAGAAAAATCAAAAGAAAAAAAAGTGTTTGTTTGTGTTTAAGTGGTTATCCCAAAGTAGTTCTTGAAGATTTGAAGACGTCGAGTTCTCAGGAGTTCTAGTTCATCCTTAGTCTATCGACCTCTAGGAAGCATTGTTAGAGAGTAGATCAGGTGAAAAGAGTTGGTTAGCTTCCCCATCCGTATTAGTGGTTGTTTCCTTCTTTGAGATCAGTCGTCCATCTTTTTCATGTGCTGAGTTTTCCTTCATACTCATACTAACACATAGAGTGAACCATTCTTGAGTGACTTTAATTTTTGAGTGTATGACCGTAAGGCAATAGTCGAGGCGAAATGTATTGAGGAAGTAATCAAGGTCTTGTCTTTTCAGAATCGAAATGATACTTATATTGGCTGGTCACGTGCACTTCGAGTCTTGATTACTAGTGAAGAGATTTTTAGCGTTTGTATGGTTTGATTGACTTGGATTTCATTTCTATTAACTTTCGAAAACCTACCGGATGAACATTTTTAGTCCACATCATATTTAGACCCTTTTGCGTTTTTGATCTTTGGATTTTGTGGGTGTATTCACTGCAAACCCTCACGAGACAAAACTCGTCCTCTTGGGTAACCTGGAGGTTTAACGGCTTGTTGCACGTGCTAAGTGAAATCGTGATTCCCTACGAAAGTGGTGAACTGGGCTTACTTTTATTTTTATTTTTCTGTTTTGCTCGAGGACTAGCAAAATCTAAGTTTGGGGATGTTTGATGAGACATGAAAATGTCCCATCTGAATCTCTTAACTCGGGTTAGTTAGTCTCTTTTGAGCAGTTATTCTGATCAAATACTTGTTTCTCTTGTCCAGGTGTCTTTTTCGGAATTGAGCGCGAAAAACTGATAAAATCGGGAGAAAGACACACATGGGGGTATTTTGGTCATTTGGAGATTATGGTAGTCTGGTGATTTGGATATTTTGATGCTCGGATGAAATAACACTCCAAGACAAACTCGTGGGCGAAAACAGAAGTCAATACGGAGTCCGGATGAAGAAACTATAGCGGGTCAAGGTTTGAGTCAAAGTCAGTTGACTAAAGAAGCTAATAGTTTCCGAGAGACACGTGGCGACCAATGTGACGGTAAGGGATAATTTCTCGGTATTCTGGTGGGCACAAACGGTTATTTGCGGGATCAGCTTCATGCTAATTTCGTGTAAGGCGGAGCACGACACCATGATGCTCCTGTACGTGTGCTATTAGATCCAACGGTCGGTTTGAGTTACTACTATGTGGCTTCATCAAGAACACGTGCTGCACTGTTTTCCCTTATATCGAGATGCACTGAATCATTTACATTGGCAGCCAGTACATATTCACGGACAACTCATTGTTCTTCTCTCTCGTCTCCATCAAATATCTCTAAAAAACAGGAAAGAAAAGAGAGAAAAGGAAAGTGAGTGAGCAAGAGATATTGATGGAGAAGGAAAGTAATCGAAAGTTTCTAAAAATCGAGAAGGAAAGATTGGGAGAAAATAAATTCCTCTCTCTTTACAAAAAGGCTCTCGGCCAAAGACAGTGGGGGAGCTCTTGACGGTTTACAAGAAGAGACAGAGGTTTAGAGAGAAAAAAAAAGAGCTCTCGGTTTTGGGATAACATCACATCTCGGCTTTGAACAGAGAAAGGGGAGAACCAACGACCATTAATCATCTCCATTCGGCTAGAGAAGGACTCGGTTTGGGAGCAGAAATCAACTACTCCTCCACGGCCATTGAAGACAACCGAGAGCTAGAGAGAGATAGAGTTTGAATCTTTTCTGTTTCTCTTTCTTTTTCTTCTTCTTATCCTTCTCTTTGTGAGAGAGAAAAGGTCAGATTAAAAGAGTTAAGAGAGAGAGAGAGATATTATAGAGAGAGAGATTTTGAATTAATCATAAAACCACCATTAAAATCTCTTTTCTTCTTCTTTCTCCATTGTTACTGTTAGAGAGAGAGAGAGAGAGAGCTACTGTGTTTATTATAGAGAGAAAGAGAAAGTTTAGAGAGAGAAAGGAAGAGAAAACAGTAGAGAGAGAGAAAAACCAGAGAAGGAAAATAATTTTCTCACCAGGAAATCGTTTCCGGGAAGACGAGAAAATTATTTTCCCTAAGGGTCTGTTTGGCTGCACAGAGGGAAATTTGCGAGAAAAAAGGTGTTTTCTTCTCCGATTCTTTTTCTTTCTTTAATGTTATTATTTCTCATTTATCCCACCATGATTATGATCTCTTTAGTTATGAGTAGTTAACTTATCTAATCTGGGGTTTCGATGAAATTATGATTTTGTGTAAATTTTCACTTAATATCTTAGTACTTTGATAAGCAACTCATGCATTGATTTTCTATAAATTCTCATGATTTCTTCTTCATTTATGTTTCCGAGTTGATTAGTCATATTTAGATAATCTATTTAATGGCCAATACTCCTTAGTTAATAGGTCAATGTTGAAAACGTGTGTAAATCTTTCATTACCTATGCTTCATAAGTCTTGATTCGTCATATTTAGGTTGAGTCCTTTAATGAAGAACACTTGATAGTTGATAGGCAATAGTTAGAGTTGTAGAAAATCAATCATAGTGAGCCATACACGATATAAGATTTAGGTCGATATTTATGCCTGGTTATAATGGATTCAAACCCTAGACTTCCATCCCACTGATTTACTCTCATCGTTATTAATTGCCCTCGTTATTTTAGTATTTTAGTATTCTATCACAAAGAAAAAAAACCAATTTCAAAGAAAACCTTATTGGTCATAAGATTTAGAATAGATTCACTTAGTCTCTGAGGAACGAACCGGACTTACCGGAATCATCACTTGACGCCCGTATACTTGCGGGTGGAGACCTATTTAGGAAACTTTCTAGGCCCATCAGATCCCACCTCCAAGAGGTATAATAAAACTAAACTGTGATGGTTCATTCAGAGGTACAGAGGAATCAGATGCGGCGGTGGCAAGAGACTTCTGCGGCAACATCACCGCACAAAAGATCCAGAAGAGAATCGCCGACTACAACTCAAGAGAGTGAACTCTTAGCGTATTCTCTGGGACTAAAGCTGGCAGATGAAATGAGATTAGGTCATTTTATACTAGAGACTGATTCTAGGGTTCTGGTTGATTTGATCACAACCGTTGAACCTGTAATCCCTTGGCGCATCTACACGGCCATTATGGAGCTACGTGCTTCCATCTCCAGAAGACAAGTGGAAGTTACCCACTGCCTGCGGATTCACAATCAAGTGGCGCATGATTTAGCCGTTACATGTTTAGCTCGTAAGTTGTGAAGTTTTACTTTTCACTCCCTATGTTGTTAACTCCGTTACGTTTTTGGTCCTATGTAATTTGCCTATGTTATATGGCACAAACTCTTATAATGTACCAAAATCTTTGGTGTAGGTGTCTTATAATATGCACAAAATCTTTAAGTGTTGTATACTTTATTTTAGTCTAATCATCTGACAAAAAAGGAATCAGGGTTTCATCAATAGGGAACTCCATTTGGTGTCTTACTGGATTCCCACACTCATTTGTTCTTTTTAATCGTTTAACAGAAGACCAAGAACCCCTTCCAAGAAATGAATGTCATCTAATATGTTTAAAATGATAGGTGTTCTCATCTTATCAATGAGGATTTATGGCTTCATTAACTTTTTGGATTTTGTTTTAAATTGACATAATCTTAGAGATTTTGTTACTATTTATGACTTCATAAATTTTTTGGGATTTTATTATAAATTGACATAATCTTGGAGATTTTCTTATTGAAAAAGGTTTATTCACACAATTAACAACTTCAATCCTATTAGGATTCCTATCCTATAAATAGGTCCATGGCATCAAACATTAGGAAGAAAACAAGTTAAAAAAACAGAAAGCTAAAGAATAAAAAATCAGTAGTTTGTTGCTTTAAGAAAATATGGAAGGTAAAATTGTTAGAAAGATGTTGAATGTAACTATTTTGTTCATGGTAGTACTCATGATGTTGGGGATGTTTAATCAACAAGTTTCAGCAGTTGATGAAAGTTGTGTTAATGATTGCACTGAAAAATGTGGTAACGCCGATCCAGGTATAACCTGCCTATTCTCTCACTCTCTCCATTTGTGACGTTGGTTATATAATATATTCACTATTGCGAAAAATGTTTGTACAAAATCTGGTTGTATAAATAAACTTTTTATATATCATTGTAACACTAAATTTTTTCGTTGAATTGTGGTGATTTGCAGGGGCAGCAGTAGCGTGTCTTACTACATGTATTCAACAATGTATCTAAAATGATCTAGTTATTTTCGTGAACAATAACAAAGATGGAAGTTGTTACAGTAAATGGGTGATGTGGGCACTTGTCGATGTATGAGTTGGCGATCTTAAATAAAATATCTCCCTTAAATGTCTTAATCTTCTTGTGCAACTTTTCAGTTAACTAAATCTTTGCAATTACTTTAAACCTTCACAAATATAATTATCCCAACAATACATCAATATAATTTGATGAAAGTATCGTGAAAAGATAAATGAGATTAAAGGTCTCACGCCACGGGCATGCGGTTAACTAAATCTTTATATCACAACAATACCACAAGAATATTAAACTCAATGACCAATATTTACGGCTAATAAAACGGACAAATACGTAGAGAATGTCCGACTTTGATTCCGCCAAACACCGTACCGTGAAAGGAGGTTATAAAAGCAGATAATGGAAAAGACATGATAGACATGAAGCTGAGTGGGAGCACAAGAACAGACTATGTCATCCTAATTCCATTAGGAGAACGTGTTTCAAGGCCACTTGATGAGTAGCAACTGAAAAATGCGTGTTTCAATCACCCACGAAGCCCCTGTCAGTGGGTGATTGTGTGTTTTGTGTGTCTAATTGCTTTGATCGAATTGTTTAGTATAAGCATTCTAGTAAGGGCAATAACCCAATTGAAAGATAGGAGACGGATTTCATCACCGTTCTCTTGCCCAAATAGGTAACAACATTCACGATCCTAAAC
The DNA here is from genome assembly GCF_041429995.1 of Eschscholzia californica. Taxonomy (NCBI): domain Eukaryota; kingdom Viridiplantae; phylum Streptophyta; class Magnoliopsida; order Ranunculales; family Papaveraceae; genus Eschscholzia; species Eschscholzia californica. The sequence goes on from NW_028238198.1 coordinate 33,201,022, forward strand.
CTCACCTAAAAACTAAAATCTGATTTAGACATCAACCCCTAAGGTTTCGAGCTCATAGGATCTTTGAAACAATTCAGGGACTTGATTTTTATTTGGGCATTCCTCAAAGGAAAGTGTCAATCAATTCTTTAAAAGGTCACCTCGAGAAGAGGCAACGCTACCGAAGGTTGGACGGCTATCACAATGCTCATCGTTGGTCGTCACCAAGAATTGTTTGACCGTATTACTTTGACGGAGTAACCCTCATAACAATTATAGTTCAAGCTTTGTAACGAAGTAGGAGCTGTCTAGATTTTGAGGGTAAATCTGACCAACTTGTCTGTCTAGATTCTGTTTAGGTTGCTTGGTGGAGTCAGACTGATTGTGTTTGCTTTCCTCTAGGGTCTTCGTAGTGATTCCTCGGTTTTCGATTTTTTTTTTTTAAGAAAAAGCTTTGTTGAGAATATCCTTGGTCATTGGGCTCTAGTTTATGCCCGATAAATATCGTGATAAGATAGGTCGTTTCATTAGTAGAGAAACTCATCTAAGTAATATTCTAGCCAATCTCTCTTTGAGTGACACTATGGGTGAAAATCTAAACCAAGTCAGGGATGGAAATCCACCTATGACACTCAGGGATTACATGAACCCTACTAGAACATGTCAACCATCATGCATACAGTTACGGGTTACCCCACTCCACGGCTCACTTCGAGTTAAAGCCGAGCATTATCCAAATGCTCCCACTCTTTCGTGGAGTTGAGAAAGAGAATCCCTACCACCATGTTAGGGATTTTGAAGAAATCTGTGGGACTATAAGATTCCCCAATATGTCTGATGAAATAGTGAGGCTTAGGTTGTTCCCTTTCTCTTTGAGAGAGAAAGCAAAGTCTTGGTTGTATGCCTTACAAGCTCATTCCATTACCACATGGGAAGAACTAACCAGTTTATTCCTTCTGAAATTCTTTCCCAAGCACAAAACCACCTCTTTAAGGCAAAGTCTTAATAATTTTGTGCAACAAGAAGGAGAGTCTCTCCACAAATATCTTGAGAGATTTAAAGAACTGGAACTACAGTGTCCACACCATGGTTACGAAAAGAGAACACTAGTCCAGATTCTCTATGACGGACTAGACTATCCCACTACATCCATGGTAGAGTCATTCTGTGGTGGCGGATTTACTTATAAATCCGTCGATGACTGCACGACGTTTCTAGAAGATCTAGCTAAGAAATCCCACCAATGGGAAACTTCTAGAGGACCTCCTACTAGGGCAAACCCTACTTCGAATAAAGGCGGCATCTACAGAATTGATGAGACCGAACTTAAACTCGCCGCCATGACGAGAAGGATAGAAGCCCTAGAGCTTGGTCAGCCTAAAGCAGTCAGGGATGATCCCACTCAGGTCATGAGTGTTGGAAATGAATCCATCACTTATCCGTGCTTCGTCTGTGGAGACCCATCTCATACAGGGAATAAGTGTACCTTATTCTTTGTTTCTGACGAAAAAGAGTATGCTAATGCTCTTTATCTAAACTCTAGGCAAGATAACCGTCAGAAATATGATCCTTATTCAAACACTTATAATCCGGGTTGGAGAGATCACCCCAATTTTTCTTGGTCCAAGGGTCAAAATCAGGGTCAGGTTAGTAGTTCCATGAACCCTCCTGGGTTTAATGCTCCTAGGAATCCTTTTGCTCAAAACCAGGGTCAATCTAGTACCCAATATCCTTCTCAAAACAATGAGTCTTTAGCGGAAACCATGAAGCAACTAGCTAAAACCCATATAGAGTTTACACAACAGACCAACCAGGCTATACAACAGACTAACCAGACTGTACGAGAGACCAACCAGGCTGTAAGTAGTTTAAGAACCGAGGTAGGTCAACTTAGAGAAGCCCTTAGGCAGAGAGAACATGGGATGTTTCCTAGTCAACCAGAACCAAACCCGAAGGGTAAACAGTCGATGGACCAGGCTAATGCAGTAACCACCCTTAGAAGTGGTAGGGTAGTTGATAATAAGGTAGGAGTTCCCGAAGATAGTGAATTAAACTCTGAACAACCCACCTTACCAACTAATATCCCTAGTGATGAGCTCGAGAAGGCTCATGAGTCTGAGGAACCACCTGTAGTGCCTGAGCCTTACATTCCTAGAGCCCCGTATCCTCAGCGTCTCGTAGAGCCAAAGAAGAAGTCTCAGTTCGAGGAGATAATGGAAATATTTAAACAAGTCAACATTAATATTCCATTACTAGATGCAATTAAACAGATCCCAGCTTAGGCTAAGTTCCTTAAGGACCTATGTACTAGAAAGCGAAAGATGAATGTGCATAAGAAGGTCTTCTTAACTCAACAAGTGAGTTCCATCATCCAGCAAAACCTCCCACCTAAGTACAAAGATCCAGGAAGCCCTACATTACCTTGCACTATAGGGGACCATAAGATCGAACGAGCTTTGTTAGATCTAGGTGCTAGTGTCAACCTTCTCCCTTACTCTGTGTACTTACAGTTAGGTTTAGGAGAAATAAAACCTACTTCTGTAGTTCTTCAGTTGGCAGATCGGTCTGTCAGGCGACCACGTGGCATAGTAGAGGATGTTCTGATAAAAGTTGGTGAGTTAATCTTTCCTATAGATTTCATCATCTTAGATACTGAACCTATTCATGATACTCAGAGTCAAATCCCTGTCATTTTAGGTCGACCATTTTTAGCTACATCAAATGTTGTCATATACTGTAGAAGTGGTCTTTTAAGATTGTCATTTGGAAATATGACGGTGGAGATGAATATTTTTAATTCGGGACTCCATCCTGATGACATAGATGAGTTTAGTGGGTTGGCCTTGGTAGAGTTATTAGTTCAAGATGGATTACCAACGACTCGGTCGAGAGATCCCTTAGAAACTCTATTAGCCCTTTTGAGCTTAGATGAGGAGGGTATTATTAATGAGATGGATAACATGTTGGAATCTAGCTCATGGTTGGTGTCTGAACCAATTACGTTGTCAATCGTGGAGACACAACTCCCACCGTGTGAACCCATTGTTAATTCTGAGGAGACTTTTGTGGCTCTTTTGGAGGAGCAAAAAGTCGAGGTTGTGTTATCTTTGACGTCGACGCCTTCATCCCATTTTCATGTGGATAAACTTGAGAGTCAATCCACAACCAAAGATGATGAGTCATGGCTACTTGACTTGTTGAATGAGACCATTAGCTCACTTGACTTAGGTGAAGATCTAGATGCCTTTAAGGACCCTGCTTACATCGGGATAAGAGAGAGTATAGAAGGTTTATCTAAATCGACTTTTGAGGACTTAGAGTCGGATGGCCGGGTTATTCCTTTAGAAGAACCCAACTTACATGTTTTAGAAACTTTTAGTCTGAATCCAGGTGTCTTTGATAGTCCTCTAGATCACCTCACATCTTGTCTCTCTGGACTATAGTTCTTCTAGTCCATTGCCAAACTTAACGACCTTTTTGTCGTCTAAGTTTGGGGATTCTCATCTGATCACGATAGTCTCTCCGGCACTGCTACATATTTATAAAAGTGTGAGACTATCATTCACTAATCACTTCGTGTTTTGGGTAGATCCTCAGATGTTTCGCCTATTGGTTTATGGAGCTATTTCTTAAGGTTTGTTGAAACACCTGTCTCGTCTGGCTGAAGACGTTAAACTTAGCGCTTTCTGGGAGGCAACCCATGCATGGGACATCTGAATCTGGTAATATCTTTCCCTTCACCCTTTATTTTTGCATAGTCTTCAGAACATTGAGGACAATGTTCGGTTTAAGCTTGGGGATAGGGGATTGAATTTTTAGTCCTTATTTCAAAAATTCAAAAGGGTTCAAATTTTTTCAAAATGTGAGTCTAGTTGTTTTTGTTTGTTAATAGTTATAGAGTCTAGTTGGTCGGACTATCCGTTTGCTGAAGGTTTTTCCATGAATTTCGAGTCTTGAGGTTGTCTGTGCATTAGCCATGTGAGTGTTAGATAGGTGAAGAGTTGACTTTTCTGAGAGAACTTAATCGATCATTAGTGGAGACTTAACCTATGTGAGATTCTGAGCTTTTCTTGTTGTCTTGAGTGATCTCTTCTGAGCTAATTCTGAGTAGAATGAAGAGCTACTCAACCTCGCAATATTGAAAGAAGCACTCATTTGATCTCTTGAGTTCCAATTTTACAACCACTAGGGATGTCATCAGGAAGGGAACCTTTCTCTTGTAGTCTGGAAACTTGAAAACAGTGTCAACTAGAGGAAGATAGGAACCTCATCATTTAGAACCCTGAGAATAAGGCATGAAGCAAAGTGGAGAGAATTTTACCCAAGGAAAGTGTTAAGAAAGTATGTTGTGTATTTTGAGTTCTATTATTAGAAGCGTATTGGAAAAAAAAGAAAAAAAAAAAAAAAAAAAAAAAAAAAAAAAAGAAAAAAAAAAGAAAAAGAAAAATCAAAAGAAAAAAAAGTGTTTGTTTGTGTTTAAGTGGTTATCCCAAAGTAGTTCTTGAAGATTTGAAGACGTCGAGTTCTCAGGAGTTCTAGTTCATCCTTAGTCTATCGACCTCTAGGAAGCATTGTTAGAGAGTAGATCAGGTGAAAAGAGTTGGTTAGCTTCCCCATCCGTATTAGTGGTTGTTTCCTTCTTTGAGATCAGTCGTCCATCTTTTTCATGTGCTGAGTTTTCCTTCATACTCATACTAACACATAGAGTGAACCATTCTTGAGTGACTTTAATTTTTGAGTGTATGACCGTAAGGCAATAGTCGAGGCGAAATGTATTGAGGAAGTAATCAAGGTCTTGTCTTTTCAGAATCGAAATGATACTTATATTGGCTGGTCACGTGCACTTCGAGTCTTGATTACTAGTGAAGAGATTTTTAGCGTTTGTATGGTTTGATTGACTTGGATTTCATTTCTATTAACTTTCGAAAACCTACCGGATGAACATTTTTAGTCCACATCATATTTAGACCCTTTTGCGTTTTTGATCTTTGGATTTTGTGGGTGTATTCACTGCAAACCCTCACGAGACAAAACTCGTCCTCTTGGGTAACCTGGAGGTTTAACGGCTTGTTGCACGTGCTAAGTGAAATCGTGATTCCCTACGAAAGTGGTGAACTGGGCTTACTTTTATTTTTATTTTTCTGTTTTGCTCGAGGACTAGCAAAATCTAAGTTTGGGGATGTTTGATGAGACATGAAAATGTCCCATCTGAATCTCTTAACTCGGGTTAGTTAGTCTCTTTTGAGCAGTTATTCTGATCAAATACTTGTTTCTCTTGTCCAGGTGTCTTTTTCGGAATTGAGCGCGAAAAACTGATAAAATCGGGAGAAAGACACACATGGGGGTATTTTGGTCATTTGGAGATTATGGTAGTCTGGTGATTTGGATATTTTGATGCTCGGATGAAATAACACTCCAAGACAAACTCGTGGGCGAAAACAGAAGTCAATACGGAGTCCGGATGAAGAAACTATAGCGGGTCAAGGTTTGAGTCAAAGTCAGTTGACTAAAGAAGCTAATAGTTTCCGAGAGACACGTGGCGACCAATGTGACGGTAAGGGATAATTTCTCGGTATTCTGGTGGGCACAAACGGTTATTTGCGGGATCAGCTTCATGCTAATTTCGTGTAAGGCGGAGCACGACACCATGATGCTCCTGTACGTGTGCTATTAGATCCAACGGTCGGTTTGAGTTACTACTATGTGGCTTCATCAAGAACACGTGCTGCACTGTTTTCCCTTATATCGAGATGCACTGAATCATTTACATTGGCAGCCAGTACATATTCACGGACAACTCATTGTTCTTCTCTCTCGTCTCCATCAAATATCTCTAAAAAACAGGAAAGAAAAGAGAGAAAAGGAAAGTGAGTGAGCAAGAGATATTGATGGAGAAGGAAAGTAATCGAAAGTTTCTAAAAATCGAGAAGGAAAGATTGGGAGAAAATAAATTCCTCTCTCTTTACAAAAAGGCTCTCGGCCAAAGACAGTGGGGGAGCTCTTGACGGTTTACAAGAAGAGACAGAGGTTTAGAGAGAAAAAAAAAGAGCTCTCGGTTTTGGGATAACATCACATCTCGGCTTTGAACAGAGAAAGGGGAGAACCAACGACCATTAATCATCTCCATTCGGCTAGAGAAGGACTCGGTTTGGGAGCAGAAATCAACTACTCCTCCACGGCCATTGAAGACAACCGAGAGCTAGAGAGAGATAGAGTTTGAATCTTTTCTGTTTCTCTTTCTTTTTCTTCTTCTTATCCTTCTCTTTGTGAGAGAGAAAAGGTCAGATTAAAAGAGTTAAGAGAGAGAGAGAGATATTATAGAGAGAGAGATTTTGAATTAATCATAAAACCACCATTAAAATCTCTTTTCTTCTTCTTTCTCCATTGTTACTGTTAGAGAGAGAGAGAGAGAGAGCTACTGTGTTTATTATAGAGAGAAAGAGAAAGTTTAGAGAGAGAAAGGAAGAGAAAACAGTAGAGAGAGAGAAAAACCAGAGAAGGAAAATAATTTTCTCACCAGGAAATCGTTTCCGGGAAGACGAGAAAATTATTTTCCCTAAGGGTCTGTTTGGCTGCACAGAGGGAAATTTGCGAGAAAAAAGGTGTTTTCTTCTCCGATTCTTTTTCTTTCTTTAATGTTATTATTTCTCATTTATCCCACCATGATTATGATCTCTTTAGTTATGAGTAGTTAACTTATCTAATCTGGGGTTTCGATGAAATTATGATTTTGTGTAAATTTTCACTTAATATCTTAGTACTTTGATAAGCAACTCATGCATTGATTTTCTATAAATTCTCATGATTTCTTCTTCATTTATGTTTCCGAGTTGATTAGTCATATTTAGATAATCTATTTAATGGCCAATACTCCTTAGTTAATAGGTCAATGTTGAAAACGTGTGTAAATCTTTCATTACCTATGCTTCATAAGTCTTGATTCGTCATATTTAGGTTGAGTCCTTTAATGAAGAATACTTGATAGTTGATAGGCAATAGTTAGAGTTGTAGAAAATCAATCATAGTGAGCCATACACGATATAAGATTTAGGTCGATATTTATGCCTGGTTATAATGGATTCAAACCCTAGACTTCCATCCCACTGATTTACTCTCATCGTTATTAATTGCCCTCGTTATTTTAGTATTTTAGTATTCTATCACAAAGAAAAAAAACCAATTTCAAAGAAAACCTTATTGGTCATAAGATTTAGAATAGATTCACTTAGTCTCTGAGGAACGAACCGGACTTACCGGAATCATCACTTGACGCCCGTATACTTGCGGGTGGAGACCTATTTAGGAAACTTTCTAGGCCCATCAGATCCCACCTCCAAGAGGTATAATAAAACTAAACTGTGATGGTTCATTCAGAGGTACAGAGGAATCAGATGCGGCGGTGGCAAGAGACTTCTGCGGCAACATCACCGCACAAAAGATCCAGAAGAGAATCGCCGACTACAACTCAAGAGAGTGAACTCTTAGCGTATTCTCTGGGACTAAAGCTGGCAGATGAAATGAGATTAGGTCATTTTATACTAGAGACTGGTTCTAGGGTTCTGGTTGATTTGATCACAACCGTTGAACCTGTAATCCCTTGGCGCATCTACACGGCCATTATGGAGCTACGTGCTTCCATCTCCAGAAGACAAGTGGAAGTTACCCACTGCCTGCGGATTCACAATCAAGTGGCGCATGATTTAGCCGTTACATGTTTAGCTCGTAAGTTGTGAAGTTTTACTTTTCACTCCCTATGTTGTTAACTCCGTTACGTTTTTGGTCCTATGTAATTTGCCTATGTTATATGGCACAAACTCTTATAATGTACCAAAATCTTTGGTGTAGGTGTCTTATAATATGCACAAAATCTTTAAGTGTTGTATACTTTATTTTAGTCTAATCATCTGACAAAAAAGGAATCAGGGTTTCATCAATAGGGAACTCCATTTGGTGTCTTACTGGATTCCCACACTCATTTGTTCTTTTTAATCGTTTAACAGAAGACCAAGAACCCCTTCCAAGAAATGAATGTCATCTAATATGTTTAAAATGATAGGTGTTCTCATCTTATCAATGAGGATTTATGGCTTCATTAACTTTTTGGATTTTGTTTTAAATTGACATAATCTTAGAGATTTTGTTACTATTTATGACTTCATAAATTTTTTGGGATTTTATTATAAATTGACATAATCTTGGAGATTTTCTTATTGAAAAAGGTTTATTCACACAATTAACAACTTCAATCCTATTAGGATTCCTATCCTATAAATAGGTCCATGGCATCAAACATTAGGAAGAAAACAAGTTAAAAAAACAGAAAGCTAAAGAATAAAAAACGGGGGATGTGTTTTAAGTCCAAAATCGCATGATCAATGAGTCTAGAGACCAAAGATAATCTGAAATAGAAAATAAATCCACTCAAAGTAAATTACATGTCTATCCTCTCATTCTCTTTTACTGCCTAACCTATCCTAAGTTTAAAAAAATAACCTAAAATAATATATACCATAATATTTAGAGATTCATTAAATGATTTCCTCAAAAACAAACTTTCCTTCCGGAAAAATAGTTGCCTTTACTGTTTAGCAGAATACTTTCTTTTATATTTCTATTAGAATTGGGCAAAAGCAAACCGAAGAGAGAGAGAGAGAGAACATCGTCACTTTCTAATATATGAACTAGGTTTTGATTTCATTCATCATCGACGCCCAAATTAAACCGAGTGAAAAAGGTGAAAGCATCGAGTGGGAGAGAGAGAGAATCGATTGATGGTTTCATTCATCATCTACAGCATTGAAGAGTAAGAAAAAACAAACGTTAAAATAAAATGTTAAAAATGTTGTTAGACTCGATAAGATTCTACCAGCATAAAATTTTATTAGAATCAACCTATTGTAACAAATTCATATCAGATGGTAACAGAATCAAGAAAATGCTAGTAACATACTGAAAATGTAACAAAAACAATTTCACATAATATATTTTAATTACTAAAAAGTATTTGTTAACCTATTGTAACAAATTCATAAGATGCTAGCAAAATATTCTTGTTGTTTAAACTACTGTATTCAAATTTATTTAACCGATGCTAATAGAATGTAAAAGTTGCTATTAGAATCAATAAGATGCTAGCTAAATAGTCTTTGCTTTTTAAGTTACTTTATCAAATTCATTCATCAGATGCTAGTAGAATGTAAAATATGCTAGTAGAATCAGTAAGATGCTAGCAAAATAGTTTGCTTTTTAAGTACCTCACAAAAGAATTTGTAGATGTTTAATTGGATCGAGGTAGAGATAAAAAGCAAATCACAAATTCATACTTTCTTGAAGTTCAAAGAACATAGAGTTACAAAGATAGAAAATCATTTTTGGGAGAGAACATCTCGTTTTAGGTAAATATTGGTTGAATTGGTAGGTTAATTTAGACAAATATCAGTTTTGGAAATAATATATTTTCTTGAATTCAAAGAACATATAGTTACAGAAAGAGAAACTCGTGTTTGGGAGAGAGAGAACTAGTTTTAGGTAAATATCCATTGATTTGGTAGGTTACTTTAGAAAAATATAAGTTTTGGAAATAAAGATTAACATTAAATATCCACCATAAATATTCTTTTATAAAATTACTAAAAAGTATTTGTTAACCTATTGTAACAAATTCATAAGATGCTAGCAAAGTATTCTTGCTTTTTAAACTATTGTATTCAAATTTATTCAACAGATGCAAATAGAATGTAAAAATTGCTATTAGAATCAATAAGATGTTAGCTAAATAGTATTTGCTTTTTAAACTACTTTGTCCAATTCATTCATCAGATGCTAGTAGAATGTGAAATATGCTAGTAGAATCAGTAAGATGCTAGCAAAATAGTTTGCTTTTTAACCTCACAAAAGAATTTGTAGATGTTTAATTGGATCGAGGTAGAGATAAAAAACAAATCACAAATTCATACTTTCTTGAAGTTCAAAGAACATAGAGTTACAGAGAGAGAAAATCGTTTTTGGGAGAGAGCATCTCGTTTTAGGTAAATATTCATTGAATTGGTAGGTTAATTTAGACAAATATCAGTTTTGGAAATAATATATTTTCTTGAATTCAAAGAACATATAGTTACAGAAAGAGAAACTCGTGTTTGGGAGAGAGAAACTAGTTTTAGGTAAATATCCATTGATTTGGTAGGTTACTTTAGAAAAATATAAGTTTTGGAAATAAAGATTAACATTAAATATCCACCATAAATATTCTTTCATAAAATTTATGGAAAGAATAATTGTATTAACTCAACCATTATAAACCTTTGGTTTACCAATGGTTAAAAAATATTTATGAAAGGGCAAAATTGAGAAAAAATTAAAGGATTGATGCATGGGGCCCACCAAATAGTAAATTTTTGGACTTATTTTACATTTTCGATTTATTTTGGTTTTATTTTATTTATTGATTTAGGAGTGGATATATGACTAATTACCCCCCCTATTTTTGGACCTTAAACTCAAAAATCCAATAAAAAATCAGTAGTTTGTTGCTTTAAGAAAATATGGAAGGTAAAATTGTTAGAAAGATGTTGAATGTAACTATTTTGTTCATGGTAGTACTCATGATGTTGGGGATGTTTAATCAACAAGTTTCAGCAGTTGATGAAAGTTGTGTTAATGATTGCACTGAAAAATGTGGTAACGCCGATCCAGGTATAACCTGCCTATTCTCTCACTCTCTCCATTTGTGACGTTGGTTATATAATATATTCACTATTGCGAAAAATGTTTGTACAAAATCTGGTTGTATAAATAAACTTTTTATATATCATTGTAACACTAAATTTTTTCGTTGAATTGTGGTGATTTGCAGGGGCAGCAGTAGCGTGTCTTACTACATGTATTCAACAATGTATCTAAAATGATCTAGTTATTTTCGTGAACAATAACAAAGATGGAAGTTGTTACAGTAAATGGGTGATGTGGGCACTTGTCGATGTATGAGTTGGCGATCTTAAATAAAATATCTCCCTTAAATGTCTTAATCTTCTTGTGCAACTTTTCAGTTAACTAAATCTTTGCAATTACTTTAAACCTTCACAAATATAATTATCCCAACAATACATCAATATAATTTGATGAAAGTATCGTGAAAAGATAAATGAGATTAAAGGTCTCACGCCACGGGCATGCGGTTAACTAAATCTTTATATCACAACAATACCACAAGAATATTAAACTCAATGACCAATATTTACGGCTAATAAAACGGACAAATACGTAGAGAATGTCCGACTTTGATTCCGCCAAACACCGTACCGTGAAAGGAGGTTATAAAAGCAGATAATGGAAAAGACATGATAGACATGAAGCTGAGTGGGAGCACAAGAACAGACTATGTCATCCTAATTCCATTAGGAGAACGTGTTTCAAGGCCACTTGATGAGTAGCAATTGAAAAATGCGTGTTTCAATCACCCACGAAGCCCCTGTCAGTGGGTGATTGTGTGTTTTGTGTGTCTAATTGCTTTGATCGAATTGTTTAGTATAAGCATTCTAGTAAGGGCAATAACCCAATTGAAAGATAGGAGACGGATTTCATCACCGTTCTCTTGCCTAAATAGGTAACAACATTCACGATCCTAAACCTCACCTAAAAACTAAAATCTGATTTAGACATCAACCCCTAAGGTTTCGAGCTCATAGGATCTTTGAAACAATTCAGGGACTTGATTTTTATTTGGGCATTCCTCAAAGGAAAGTGTCAATCAATTCTTTAAAAGGTCACCTCGAGAAGAGGCAACGCTACCGAAGGTTGGACGGCTATCACAATGCTCATCGTTGGTCGTCACCAAGAATTGTTTGACCGTATTACTTTGACGGAGTAACCCTCATAACAATTATAGTTCAAGCTTTGTAACGAAGTAGGAGCTGTCTAGATTTTGAGGGTAAATCTGACCAACTTGTCTGTCTAGATTCTGTTTAGGTTGCTTGGTGGAGTCAGACTGATTGTGTTTGCTTTCCTCTAGGGTCTTCGTAGTGATTCCTCGGTTTTCGATTTTTTTTTTTTAAGAAAAAGCTTTGTTGAGAATATCCTTGGTCATTGGGCTCTAGTTTATGCCCGATAAATATCGTGATAAGATAGGTCGTTTCATTAGTAGAGAAACTCATCTAAGTAATATTCTAGCCAATCTCTCTTTGAGTGACACTATGGGTGAAAATCTAAACCAAGTCAGGGATGGAAATCCACCTATGACACTCAGGGATTACATGAACCCTACTAGAACATGTCAACCATCATGCATACAGTTACGGGTTACCCCACTCCACGGCTCACTTCGAGTTAAAGCCGAGCATTATCCAAATGCTCCCACTCTTTCGTGGAGTTGAGAAAGAGAATCCCTACCACCATGTTAGGGATTTTGAAGAAATCTGTGGGACTATAAGATTCCCCAATATGTCTGATGAAATAGTGAGGCTTAGGTTGTTCCCTTTCTCTTTGAGAGAGAAAGCAAAGTCTTGGTTGTATGCCTTACAAGCTCATTCCATTACCACATGGGAAGAACTAACCAGTTTATTCCTTCTGAAATTCTTTCCCAAGCACAAAACCACCTCTTTAAGGCAAAGTCTTAATAATTTTGTGCAACAAGAAGGAGAGTCTCTCCACAAATATCTTGAGAGATTTAAAGAACTGGAACTACAGTGTCCACACCATGGTTACGAAAAGAGAACACTAGTCCAGATTCTCTATGACGGACTAGACTATCCCACTACATCCATGGTAGAGTCATTCTGTGGTGGCGGATTTACTTATAAATCCGTCGATGACTGCACGACGTTTCTAGAAGATCTAGCTAAGAAATCCCACCAATGGGAAACTTCTAGAGGACCTCCTACTAGGGCAAACCCTACTTCGAATAAAGGCGGCATCTACAGAATTGATGAGACCGAACTTAAACTCGCCGCCATGACGAGAAGGATAGAAGCCCTAGAGCTTGGTCAGCCTAAAGCAGTCAGGGATGATCCCACTCAGGTCATGAGTGTTGGAAATGAATCCATCACTTATCCGTGCTTCGTCTGTGGAGACCCATCTCATACAGGGAATAAGTGTACCTTATTCTTTGTTTCTGACGAAAAAGAGTATGCTAATGCTCTTTATCTAAACTCTAGGCAAGATAACCGTCAGAAATATGATCCTTATTCAAACACTTATAATCCGGGTTGGAGAGATCACCCCAATTTTTCTTGGTCCAAGGGTCAAAATCAGGGTCAGGTTAGTAGTTCCATGAACCCTCCTGGGTTTAATGCTCCTAGGAATCCTTTTGCTCAAAACCAGGGTCAATCTAGTACCCAATATCCTTCTCAAAACAATGAGTCTTTAGCGGAAACCATGAAGCAACTAGCTAAAACCCATATAGAGTTTACACAACAGACCAACCAGGCAATACAACAGACTAACCAGACTGTACGAGAGACCAACCAGGCTGTAAGTAGTTTAAGAACCGAGGTAGGTCAACTTAGAGAAGCCCTTAGGCAGAGAGAACATGGGATGTTTCCTAGTCAACCAGAACCAAACCCGAAGGGTAAACAGTCGATGGACCAGGCTAATGCAGTAACCACCCTTAGAAGTGGTAGGGTAGTTGATAATAAGGTAGGAGTTCCCGAAGATAGTGAATTAAACTCTGAACAACCCACCTTACCAACTAATATCCCTAGTGATGAGCTCGAGAAGGCTCATGAGTCTGAGGAACCACCTGTAGTGCCTGAGCCTTACATTCCTAGAGCCCCGTATCCTCAGCGTCTCGTAGAGCCAAAGAAGAAGTCTCAGTTCGAGGAGATAATGGAAATATTTAAACAAGTCAACATTAATATTCCATTACTAGATGCAATTAAACAGATCCCAGCTTAGGCTAAGTTCCTTAAGGACCTATGTACTAGAAAGCGAAAGATGAATGTGCATAAGAAGGTCTTCTTAACTCAACAAGTGAGTTCCATCATCCAGCAAAACCTCCCACCTAAGTACAAAGATCCAGGAAGCCCTACATTACCTTGCACTATAGGGGACCATAAGATCGAACGAGCTTTGTTAGATCTAGGTGCTAGTGTCAACCTTCTCCCTTGCTCTGTGTACTTACAGTTAGGTTTAGGAGAAATAAAACCTACTTCTGTAGTTCTTCAGTTGGCAGATCGGTCTGTCAGGCGACCACGTGGCATAGTAGAGGATGTTCTGATAAAAGTTGGTGAGTTAATCTTTCCTATAGATTTCATCATCTTAGATACTGAACCTATTCATGATACTCAGAGTCAAATCCCTGTCATTTTAGGTCGACCATTTTTAGCTACATCAAATGTTGTCATATACTGTAGAAGTGGTCTTTTAAGATTGTCATTTGGAAATATGACGGTGGAGATGAATATTTTTAATTCGGGACTCCATCCTGATGACATAGATGAGTTTAGTGGGTTGGCCTTGGTAGAGTTATTAGTTCAAGATGGATTACCAACGACTCGGTCGAGAGATCCCTTAGAAACTCTATTAGCCCTTTTGAGCTTAGATGAGGAGGGTATTATTAATGAGATGGATAACATGTTGGAATCTAGCTCATGGTTGGTGTCTGAACCAATTACGTTGTCAATCGTGGAGACACAACTCCCACCGTGTGAACCCATTGTTAATTCTGAGGAGACTTTTGTGGCTCTTTTGGAGGAGCAAAAAGTCGAGGTTGTGTTATCTTTGACGTCGACGCCTTCATCCCATTTTCATGTGGATAAACTTGAGAGTCAATCCACAACCAAAGATGATGAGTCATGGCTACTTGACTTGTTGAATGAGACCATTAGCTCACTTGACTTAGGTGAAGATCTAGATGCCTTTAAGGACCCTGCTTACATCGGGATAAGAGAGAGTATAGAAGGTTTATCTAAATCGACTTTTGAGGACTTAGAGTCGGATGGCCGGGTTATTCCTTTAGAAGAACCCAACTTACATGTTTTAGAAACTTTTAGTCTGAATCCAGGTGTCTTTGATAGTCCTCTAGATCACCTCACATCTTGTCTCTCTGGACTATAGTTCTTCTAGTCCATTGCCAAACTTAACGACCTTTTTGTCGTCTAAGTTTGGGGATTCTCATCTGATCACGATAGTCTCTCCGGCACTGCTACATATTTATAAAAGTGTGAGACTATCATTCACTAATCACTTCGTGTTTTGGGTAGATCCTCAGATGTTTCGCCTATTGGTTTATGGAGCTATTTCTTAAGGTTTGTTGAAACACCTGTCTCGTCTGGCTGAAGACGTTAAACTTAGCGCTTTCTGGGAGGCAACCCATGCATGGGACATCTGAATCTGGTAATATCTTTCCCTTCACCCTTTATTTTTGCATAGTCTTCAGAACATTGAGGACAATGTTCGGTTTAAGCTTGGGGATAGGGGATTGAATTTTTAGTCCTTATTTCAAAAATTCAAAAGGGTTCAAATTTTTTCAAAATGTGAGTCTAGTTGTTTTTGTTTGTTAATAGTTATAGAGTCTAGTTGGTCGGACTATCCGTTTGCTGAAGGTTTTTCCATGAATTTCGAGTCTTGAGGTTGTCTGTGCATTAGCCATGTGAGTGTTAGATAGGTGAAGAGTTGACTTTTCTGAGAGAACTTAATCGATCATTAGTGGAGACTTAACCTATGTGAGATTCTGAGCTTTTCTTGTTGTCTTGAGTGATCTCTTCTGAGCTAATTCTGAGTAGAATGAAGAGCTACTCAACCTCGCAATATTGAAAGAAGCACTCATTTGATCTCTTGAGTTCCAATTTTACAACCACTAGGGATGTCATCAGGAAGGGAACCTTTCTCTTGTAGTCTGGAAACTTGAAAACAGTGTCAACTAGAGGAAGATAGGAACCTCATCATTTAGAACCCTGAGAATAAGGCATGAAGCAAAGTGGAGAGAATTTTACCCAAGGAAAGTGTTAAGAAAGTATGTTGTGTATTTTGAGTTCTATTATTAGAAGCGTATTGGAAAAAAAAGAAAAAAAAAAAAAAAAAAAAAAAAAAAAAAAAGAAAAAAAAAAAGAAAAAGAAAAATCAAAAGAAAAAAAAGTGTTTGTTTGTGTTTAAGTGGTTATCCCAAAGTAGTTCTTGAAGATTTGAAGACGTCGAGTTCTCAGGAGTTCTAGTTCATCCTTAGTCTATCGACCTCTAGGAAGCATTGTTAGAGAGTAGATCAGGTGAAAAGAGTTGGTTAGCTTCCCCATCCGTATTAGTGGTTGTTTCCTTCTTTGAGATCAGTCGTCCATCTTTTTCATGTGCTGAGTTTTCCTTCATACTCATACTAACACATAGAGTGAACCATTCTTGAGTGACTTTAATTTTTGAGTGTATGACCGTAAGGCAATAGTCGAGGCGAAATGTATTGAGGAAGTAATCAAGGTCTTGTCTTTTCAGAATCGAAATGATACTTATATTGGCTGGTCACGTGCACTTCGAGTCTTGATTACTAGTGAAGAGATTTTTAGCGTTTGTATGGTTTGATTGACTTGGATTTCATTTCTATTAACTTTCGAAAACCTACCGGATGAACATTTTTAGTCCACATCATATTTAGACCCTTTTGCGTTTTTGATCTTTGGATTTTGTGGGTGTATTCACTGCAAACCCTCACGAGACAAAACTCGTCCTCTTGGGTAACCTGGAGGTTTAACGGCTTGTTGCACGTGCTAAGTGAAATCGTGATTCCCTACGAAAGTGGTGAACTGGGCTTACTTTTATTTTTATTTTTCTGTTTTGCTCGAGGACTAGCAAAATCTAAGTTTGGGGATGTTTGATGAGACATGAAAATGTCCCATCTGAATCTCTTAACTCGGGTTAGTTAGTCTCTTTTGAGCAGTTATTCTGATCAAATACTTGTTTCTCTTGTCCAGGTGTCTTTTTCGGAATTGAGCGCGAAAAAACTGATAAAATCGGGAGAAAGACACACATGGGGGTATTTTGGTCATTTGGAGATTATGGTAGTCTGGTGATTTGGATATTTTGATGCTCGGATGAAATAACACTCCAAGACAAACTCGTGGGCGAAAACAGAAGTCAATACGGAGTCCGGATGAAGAAACTATAGCGGGTCAAGGTTTGAGTCAAAGTCAGTTGACTAAAGAAGCTAATAGTTTCCGAGAGACACGTGGCGACCAATGTGACGGTAAGGGATAATTTCTCGGTATTCTGGTGGGCACAAACGGTTATTTGCGGGATCAGCTTCATGCTAATTTCGTGTAAGGCGGAGCACGACACCATGATGCTCCTGTACGTGTGCTATTAGATCCAACGGTCGGTTTGAGTTACTACTATGTGGCTTCATCAAGAACACGTGCTGCACTGTTTTCCCTTATATCGAGATGCACTGAATCATTTACATTGGCAGCCAGTACATATTCACGGACAACTCATTGTTCTTCTCTCTCGTCTCCATCAAATATCTCTAAAAAACAGGAAAGAAAAGAGAGAAAAGGAAAGTGAGTGAGCAAGAGATATTGATGGAGAAGGAAAGTAATCGAAAGTTTCTAAAAATCGAGAAGGAAAGATTGGGAGAAAATAAATTCCTCTCTCTTTACAAAAAGGCTCTCGGCCAAAGACAGTGGGGGAGCTCTTGACGGTTTACAAGAAGAGACAGAGGTTTAGAGAGAAAAAAAAAGAGCTCTCGGTTTTGGGATAACATCACATCTCGGCTTTGAACAGAGAAAGGGGAGAACCAACGACCATTAATCATCTCCATTCGGCTAGAGAAGGACTCGGTTTGGGAGCAGAAATCAACTACTCCTCCACGGCCATTGAAGACAACCGAGAGCTAGAGAGAGATAGAGTTTGAATCTTTTCTGTTTCTCTTTCTTTTTCTTCTTCTTATCCTTCTCTTTGTGAGAGAGAAAAGGTCAGATTAAAAGAGTTAAGAGAGAGAGAGAGATATTATAGAGAGAGAGATTTTGAATTAATCATAAAACCACCATTAAAATCTCTTTTCTTCTTCTTTCTCCATTGTTACTGTTAGAGAGAGAGAGAGAGAGAGCTACTGTGTTTATTATAGAGAGAAAGAGAAAGTTTAGAGAGAGAAAGGAAGAGAAAACAGTAGAGAGAGAGAAAAACCAGAGAAGGAAAATAATTTTCTCACCAGGAAATCGTTTCCGGGAAGACGAGAAAATTATTTTCCCTAAGGGTCTGTTTGGCTGCACAGAGGGAAATTTGCGAGAAAAAAGGTGTTTTCTTCTCCGATTCTTTTTCTTTCTTTAATGTTATTATTTCTCATTTATCCCACCATGATTATGATCTCTTTAGTTATGAGTAGTTAACTTATCTAATCTGGGGTTTCGATGAAATTATGATTTTGTGTAAATTTTCACTTAATATCTTAGTACTTTGATAAGCAACTCATGCATTGATTTTCTATAAATTCTCATGATTTCTTCTTCATTTATGTTTCCGAGTTGATTAGTCATATTTAGATAATCTATTTAATGGCCAATACTCCTTAGTTAATAGGTCAATGTTGAAAACGTGTGTAAATCTTTCATTACCTATGCTTCATAAGTCTTGATTCGTCATATTTAGGTTGAGTCCTTTAATGAAGAATACTTGATAGTTGATAGGCAATAGTTAGAGTTGTAGAAAATCAATCATAGTGAGCCATACACGATATAAGATTTAGGTCGATATTTATGCCTGGTTATAATGGATTCAAACCCTAGACTTCCATCCCACTGATTTACTCTCATCGTTATTAATTGCCCTCGTTATTTTAGTATTTTAGTATTCTATCACAAAGAAAAAAAACCAATTTCAAAGAAAACCTTATTGGTCATAAGATTTAGAATAGATTCACTTAGTCTCTGAGGAACGAACCGGACTTACCGGAATCATCACTTGACGCCCGTATACTTGCGGGTGGAGACCTATTTAGGAAACTTTCTAGGCCCATCAGATCCCACCTCCAAGGGGTATAATAAAACTAAACTGTGATGGTTCATTCAGAGGTACAGAGGAATCAGATGCGGCGGTGGCAAGAGACTTCTGCGGCAACATCACCGCACAAAAGATCCAGAAGAGAATCGCCGACTACAACTCAAGAGAGTGAACTCTTAGCGTATTCTCTGGGACTAAAGCTGGCAGATGAAATGAGATTAGGTCATTTTATACTAGAGACTGATTCTAGGGTTCTGGTTGATTTGATCACAACCGTTGAACCTGTAATCCCTTGGCGCATCTACACGGCCATTATGGAGCTACGTGCTTCCATCTCCAGAAGACAAGTGGAAGTTACCCACTGCCTGCGGATTCACAATCAAGTGGCGCATGATTTAGCCGTTACATGTTTAGCTCGTAAGTTGTGAAGTTTTACTTTTCACTCCCTATGTTGTTAACTCCGTTACGTTTTTGGTCCTATGTAATTTGCCTATGTTATATGGCACAAACTCTTATAATGTACCAAAATCTTTGGTGTAGGTGTCTTATAATATGCACAAAATCTTTAAGTGTTGTATACTTTATTTTAGTCTAATCATCTGACAAAAAAGGAATCAGGGTTTCATCAATAGGGAACTCCATTTGGTGTCTTACTGGATTCCCACACTCATTTGTTCTTTTTAATCGTTTAACAGAAGACCAAGAACCCCTTCCAAGAAATGAATGTCATCTAATATGTTTAAAATGATAGGTGTTCTCATCTTATCAATGAGGATTTATGGCTTCATTAACTTTTTGGATTTTGTTTTAAATTGACATAATCTTAGAGATTTTGTTACTATTTATGACTTCATAAATTTTTTGGGATTTTATTATAAATTGACATAATCTTGGAGATTTTCTTATTGAAAAAGGTTTATTCACACAATTAACAACTTCAATCCTATTAGGATTCCTATCCTATAAATAGGTCCATGGCATCAAACATTAGGAAGAAAACAAGTTAAAAAAACAGAAAGCTAAAGAATAAAAAATCAGTAGTTTGTTGCTTTAAGAAAATATGGAAGGTAAAATTGTTAGAAAGATGTTGAATGCAACTATTTTGTTCATGGTAGTACTCATGATGTTGGGGATGTTTAATCAACAAGTTTCAGCAGTTGATGAAAGTTGTGTTAATGATTGCACTCAGAAATGTGGTAACGCCGATCCAGGTATAACCTGCCTATTCTCTCACTCTCTCCATTTGTGACGTTGGTTATATAATATATTCACTATTGCGAAAAATGTTTGTACAAAATCTGGTTGTATAAATAAACTTTTTATATATCATTGTAACACTAAATTTTTTCGTTGAATTGTGGTGATTTGCAGGGGCAGCAGTAGCGTGTCTTACTACATGTATTCAACAATGTATCTAAAATGATCTAGTTATTTTCGTGAACAATAACAAAGATGGAAGTTGTTACAGTAAATGGGTGATGTGGGCACTTGTCGATGTATGAGTTGGCGATCTTAAATAAAATATCTCCCTTAAATGTCTTAATCTTCTTGTGCAACTTTTCAGTTAACTAAATCTTTGCAATTACTTTAAACCTTCACAAATATAATTATCCCAACAATACATCAATATAATTTGATGAAAGTATCGTGAAAAGATAAATGAGATTAAAGGTCTCACGCCACGGGCATGCGGTTAACTAAATCTTTATATCACAACAATACCACAAGAATATTAAACTCAATGACCAATGTTTACGGCTAATAAAACGGACAAATACGTAGAGAATGTCCGACTTTGATTCCGCCAAACACCGTACCGTGAAAGGAGGTTATAAAAGCAGATAATGGAAAAGACATGATAGACATGAAGCTGAGTGGGAGCACAAGAACAGACTATGTCATCCTAATTCCATTAGGAGAACGTGTTTCAAGGCCACTTGATGAGTAGCAACTGAAAAATGCGTGTTTCAATCACCCACGAAGCCCCTGTCAGTGGGTGATTGTGTGTTTTGTGTGTCTAATTGCTTTGATCGAATTGTTTAGTATAAGCATTCTAGTAAGGGCAATAACCCAATTGAAAGATAGGAGACGGATTTCATCACCGTTCTCTTGCCCAAATAGGTAACAACATTCACGATCCTAAACCTCACCTAAAAACTAAAATCTGATTTAGACATCAACCCCTAAGGTTTCGAGCTCATAGGATCTTTGAAACAATTCAGGGACTTGATTTTTATTTGGGCATTCCTCAAAGGAAAGTGTCAATCAATTCTTTAAAAGGTCACCTCGAGAAGAGGCAACGCTACCGAAGGTTGGACGGCTATCACAATGCTCATCGTTGGTCGTCACCAAGAATTGTTTGACCGTATTACTTTGACGGAGTAACCCTCATAACAATTATAGTTCAAGCTTTGTAACGAAGTAGGAGCTGTCTAGATTTTGAGGGTAAATCTGACCAACTTGTCTGTCTAGATTCTGTTTAGGTTGCTTGGTGGAGTCAGACTGATTGTGTTTGCTTTCCTCTAGGGTCTTCGTAGTGATTCCTCGGTTTTCGATTTTTTTTTTTAAAAAAAAAGCTTTGTTGAGAATATCCTTGGTCATTGGGCTCTAGTTTATGCCCGATAAATATCGTGATAAGATAGGTCGTTTCATTAGTAGAGAAACTCATCTAAGTAATATTCTAGCCAATCTCTCTTTGAGTGACACTATGGGTGAAAATCTAAACCAAGTCAGGGATGGAAATCCACCTATGACACTCAGGGATTACATGAACCCTACTAGAACATGTCAACCATCATGCATACAGTTACGGGTTACCCCACTCCACGGCTCACTTCGAGTTAAAGCCGAGCATTATCCAAATGCTCCCACTCTTTCGTGGAGTTGAGAAAGAGAATCCCTACCACCATGTTAGGGATTTTGAAGAAATCTGTGGGACTATAAGATTCCCCAATATGTCTGATGAAATAGTGAGGCTTAGGTTGTTCCCTTTCTCTTTGAGAGAGAAAGCAAAGTCTTGGTTGTATGCCTTACAAGCTCATTCCATTACCACATGGGAAGAACTAACCAGTTTATTCCTTCTGAAATTCTTTCCCAAGCACAAAACCACCTCTTTAAGGCAAAGTCTTAATAATTTTGTGCAACAAGAAGGAGAGTCTCTCCACAAATATCTTGAGAGATTTAAAGAACTGGAACTACAGTGTCCACACCATGGTTACGAAAAGAGAACACTAGTCCAGATTCTCTATGACGGACTAGACTATCCCACTACATCCATGGTAGAGTCATTCTGTGGTGGCGGATTTACTTATAAATCCGTCGATGACTGCACGACGTTTCTAGAAGATCTAGCTAAGAAATCCCACCAATGGGAAACTTCTAGAGGACCTCCTACTAGGGCAAACCCTACTTCGAATAAAGGCGGCATCTACAGAATTGATGAGACCGAACTTAAACTCGCCGCCATGACGAGAAGGATAGAAGCCCTAGAGCTTGGTCAGCCTAAAGCAGTCAGGGATGATCCCACTCAGGTCATGAGTGTTGGAAATGAATCCATCACTTATCCGTGCTTCGTCTGTGGAGACCCATCTCATACAGGGAATAAGTGTACCTTATTCTTTGTTTCTGACGAAAAAGAGTATGCTAATGCTCTTTATCTAAACTCTAGGCAAGATAACCGTCAGAAATATGATCCTTATTCAAACACTTATAATCCGGGTTGGAGAGATCACCCCAATTTTTCTTGGTCCAAGGGTCAAAATCAGGGTCAGGTTAGTAGTTCCATGAACCCTCCTGGGTTTAATGCTCCTAGGAATCCTTTTGCTCAAAACCAGGGTCAATCTAGTACCCAATATCCTTCTCAAAACAATGAGTCTTTAGCGGAAACCATGAAGCAACTAGCTAAAACCCATATAGAGTTTACACAACAGACCAACCAGGCTATACAACAGACTAACCAGACTGTACGAGAGACCAACCAGGCTGTAAGTAGTTTAAGAACCGAGGTAGGTCAACTTAGAGAAGCCCTTAGGCAGAGAGAACATGGGATGTTTCCTAGTCAACCAGAACCAAACCCGAAGGGTAAACAGTCGATGGACCAGGCTAATGCAGTAACCACCCTTAGAAGTGGTAGGGTAGTTGATAATAAGGTAGGAGTTCCCGAAGATAGTGAATTAAACTCTGAACAACCCACCTTACCAACTAATATCCCTAGTGATGAGCTCGAGAAGGCTCATGAGTCTGAGGAACCACCTGTAGTGCCTGAGCCTTACATTCCTAGAGCCCCGTATCCTCAGCGTCTCGTAGAGCCAAAGAAGAAGTCTCAGTTCGAGGAGATAATGGAAATATTTAAACAAGTCAACATTAATATTCCATTACTAGATGCAATTAAACAGATCCCAGCTTAGGATAAGTTCCTTAAGGACCTATGTACTAGAAAGCGAAAGATGAATGTGCATAAGAAGGTCTTCTTAACTCAACAAGTGAGTTCCATCATCCAGCAAAACCTCCCACCTAAGTACAAAGATCCAGGAAGCCCTACATTACCTTGCACTATAGGGGACCATAAGATCGAACGAGCTTTGTTAGATCTAGGTGCTAGTGTCAACCTCTCCCTTACTCTGTGTACTTACAGTTAGGTTTAGGAGAAATAAAACCTACTTCTGTAGTTCTTCAGTTGGCAGATCGGTCTGTCAGGCGACCACGTGGCATAGTAGAGGATGTTCTGATAAAAGTTGGTGAGTTAATCTTTCCTATAGATTTCATCATCTTAGATACTGAACCTATTCATGATACTCAGAGTCAAATCCCTGTCATTTTAGGTCGACCATTTTTAGCTACATCAAATGTTGTCATATACTGTAGAAGTGGTCTTTTAAGATTGTCATTTGGAAATATGACGGTGGAGATGAATATTTTTAATTCGGGACTCCATCCTGATGACATAGATGAGTTTAGTGGGTTGACCTTGGTAGAGTTATTAGTTCAAGATGGATTACCAACGACTCAGTCGAGAGATCCCTTAGAAACTCTATTAGCCCTTTTGAGCTTAGATGAGGAGGGTATTATTAATGAGATGGATAACATGTTGGAATCTAGCTCATGGTTGGTGTCTGAACCAATTACGTTGTCAATCGTGGAGACACAACTCCCACCGTGTGAACCCATTGTTAATTCTGAGGAGACTTTTGTGGCTCTTTTGGAGGAGCAAAAAGTCGAGGTTGTGTTATCTTTGACGTCGACGCCTTCATCCCATTTTCATGTGGATAAACTTGAGAGTCAATCCACAACCAAAGATGATGAGTCATGGCTACTTGACTTGTTGAATGAGACCATTAGCTCACTTGACTTAGGTGAAGATCTAGATGCCTTTAAGGACCCTGCTTACATCGGGATAAGAGAGAGTATAGAAGGTTTATCTAAATCGACTTTTGAGGACTTAGAGTCGGATGGCCGGGTTATTCCTTTAGAAGAACCCAACTTACATGTTTTAGAAACTTTTAGTCTGAATCCAGGTGTCTTTGATAGTCCTCTAGATCACCTCACATCTTGTCTCTCTGGACTATAGTTCTTCTAGTCCATTGCCAAACTTAACGACCTTTTTGTCGTCTAAGTTTGGGGATTCTCATCTGATCACGATAGTCTCTCCGGCACTGCTACATATTTATAAAAGTGTGAGACTATCATTCACTAATCACTTCGTGTTTTGGGTAGATCCTCAGATGTTTCGCCTATTGGTTTATGGAGCTATTTCTTAAGGTTTGTTGAAACACCTGTCTCGTCTGGCTGAAGACGTTAAACTTAGCGCTTTCTGGGAGGCAACCCATGCATGGGACATCTGAATCTGGTAATATCTTTCCCTTCACCCTTTATTTTTGCATAGTCTTCAGAACATTGAGGACAATGTTCGGTTTAAGCTTGGGGATAGGGGATTGAATTTTTAGTCCTTATTTCAAAAATTCAAAAGGGTTCAAATTTTTTCAAAATGTGAGTCTAGTTGTTTTTGTTTGTTAATAGTTATAGAGTCTAGTTGGTCGGACAATCCGTTTGCTGAAGGTTTTTCCATGAATTTCGAGTCTTGAGGTTGTCTGTGCATTAGCCATGTGAGTGTTAGATAGGTGAAGAGTTGACTTTTCTGAGAGAACTTAATCGATCATTAGTGGAGACTTAACCTATGTGAGATTCTGAGCTTTTCTTGTTGTCTTGAGTGATCTCTTCTGAGCTAATTCTGAGTAGAATGAAGAGCTACTCAACCTCGCAATATTGAAAGAAGCACTCATTTGATCTCTTGAGTTCCAATTTTACAACCACTAGGGATGTCATCAGGAAGGGAACCTTTCTCTTGTAGTCTGGAAACTTGAAAACAGTGTCAACTAGAGGAAGATAGGAACCTCATCATTTAGAACCCTGAGAATAAGGCATGAAGCAAAGTGGAGAGAATTTTACCCAAGGAAAGTGTTAAGAAAGTATGTTGTGTATTTTGAGTTCTATTATTAGAAGCGTATTGGAAAAAAAAGAAAAAAAAAAAGAAAAAAAAAGAAAAAAAAGAAAAAAAAAAAGAAAAAGAAAAATCAAAAGAAAAAAAAAGTGTTTGTTTGTGTTTAAGTGGTTATCCCAAAGTAGTTCTTGAAGATTTGAAGACGTCGAGTTCTCAGGAGTTCTAGTTCATCCTTAGTCTATCGACCTCTAGGAAGCATTGTTAGAGAGTAGATCAGGTGAAAAGAGTTGGTTAGCTTCCCCATCCGTATTAGTGGTTGTTTCCTTCTTTGAGATCAGTCGTCCATCTTTTTCATGTGCTGAGTTTTCCTTCATACTCATACTAACACATAGAGTGAACCATTCTTGAGTGACTTTAATTTTTGAGTGTATGACCGTAAGGCAATAGTCGAGGCGAAATGTATTGAGGAAGTAATCAAGGTCTTGTCTTTTCAGAATCGAAATGATACTTATATTGGCTGGTCACGTGCACTTCGAGTCTTGATTACTAGTGAAGAGATTTTTAGCGTTTGTATGGTTTGATTGACTTGGATTTCATTTCTATTAACTTTCGAAAACCTACCGGATGAACATTTTTAGTCCACATCATATTTAGACCCTTTTGCGTTTTTGATCTTTGGATTTTGTGGGTGTATTCACTGCAAACCCTCACGAGACAAAACTCGTCCTCTTGGGTAACCTGGAGGTTTAACGGCTTGTTGCACGTGCTAAGTGAAATCGTGATTCCCTACGAAAGTGGTGAACTGGGCTTACTTTTATTTTTATTTTTCTGTTTTGCTCGAGGACTAGCAAAATCTAAGTTTGGGGATGTTTGATGAGACATGAAAATGTCCCATCTGAATCTCTTAACTCGGGTTAGTTAGTCTCTTTTGAGCAGTTATTCTGATCAAATACTTGTTTCTCTTGTCCAGGTGTCTTTTTCGGAATTGAGCGCGAAAAACTGATAAAATCGGGAGAAAGACACACATGGGGGTATTTTGGTCATTTGGAGATTATGGTAGTCTGGTGATTTGGATATTTTGATGCTCGGATGAAATAACACTCCAAGACAAACTCGTGGGCGAAAACAGAAGTCAATACGGAGTCCGGATGAAGAAACTATAGCGGGTCAAGGTTTGAGTCAAAGTCAGTTGACTAAAGAAGCTAATAGTTTCCGAGAGACACGTGGCGACCAATGTGACGGTAAGGGATAATTTCTCGGTATTCTGGTGGGCACAAACGGTTATTTGCGGGATCAGCTTCATGCTAATTTCGTGTAAGGCGGAGCACGACACCATGATGCTCCTGTACGTGTGCTATTAGATCCAACGGTCGGTTTGAGTTACTACTATGTGGCTTCATCAAGAACACGTGCTGCACTGTTTTCCCTTATATCGAGATGCACTGAATCATTTACATTGGCAGCCAGTACATATTCACGGACAACTCATTGTTCTTCTCTCTCGTCTCCATCAAATATCTCTAAAAAACAGGAAAGAAAAGAGAGAAAAGGAAAGTGAGTGAGCAAGAGATATTGATGGAGAAGGAAAGTAATCGAAAGTTTCTAAAAATCGAGAAGGAAAGATTGGGAGAAAATAAATTCCTCTCTCTTTACAAAAAGGCTCTCGGCCAAAGACAGTGGGGGAGCTCTTGACGGTTTACAAGAAGAGACAGAGGTTTAGAGAGAAAAAAAAAGAGCTCTCGGTTTTGGGATAACATCACATCTCGGCTTTGAACAGAGAAAGGGGAGAACCAACGACCATTAATCATCTCCATTCGGCTAGAGAAGGACTCGGTTTGGGAGCAGAAATCAACTACTCCTCCACGGCCATTGAAGACAACCGAGAGCTAGAGAGAGATAGAGTTTGAATCTTTTCTGTTTCTCTTTCTTTTTCTTCTTCTTATCCTTCTCTTTGTGAGAGAGAAAAGGTCAGATTAAAAGAGTTAAGAGAGAGAGAGAGATATTATAGAGAGAGAGATTTTGAATTAATCATAAAACCACCATTAAAATCTCTTTTCTTCTTCTTTCTCCATTGTTACTGTTAGAGAGAGAGAGAGAGAGAGCTACTGTGTTTATTATAGAGAGAAAGAGAAAGTTTAGAGAGAGAAAGGAAGAGAAAACAGTAGAGAGAGAGAAAAACCAGAGAAGGAAAATAATTTTCTCACCAGGAAATCGTTTCCGGGAAGACGAGAAAATTATTTTCCCTAAGGGTCTGTTTGGCTGCACAGAGGGAAATTTGCGAGAAAAAAGGTGTTTTCTTCTCCGATTCTTTTTCTTTCTTTAATGTTATTATTTCTCATTTATCCCACCATGATTATGATCTCTTTAGTTATGAGTAGTTAACTTATCTAATCTGGGGTTTCGATGAAATTATGATTTTGTGTAAATTTTCACTTAATATCTTAGTACTTTGATAAGCAACTCATGCATTGATTTTCTATAAATTCTCATGATTTCTTCTTCATTTATGTTTCCGAGTTGATTAGTCATATTTAGATAATCTATTTAATGGCCAATACTCCTTAGTTAATAGGTCAATGTTGAAAACGTGTGTAAATCTTTCATTACCTATGCTTCATAAGTCTTGATTCGTCATATTTAGGTTGAGTCCTTTAATGAAGAATACTTGATAGTTGATAGGCAATAGTTAGAGTTGTAGAAAATCAATCATAGTGAGCCATACACGATATAAGATTTAGGTCGATATTTATGCCTGGTTATAATGGATTCAAACCCTAGACTTCCATCCCACTGATTTACTCTCATCGTTATTAATTGCCCTCGTTATTTTAGTATTTTAATATTCTATCACAAAGAAAAAAAAACCAATTTCAAAGAAAACCTTATTAGTCATAAGATTTAGAATAGATTAACTTAGTCTCTGAGGAACGAACCGGACTTACCGGAATCATCACTTGACGCCCGTATACTTGCGGGTGGAGACCTATTTAGGAAACTTTCTAGGCCCATCAGATCCCACCTCCAAGGGGCATAATAAAACTAAACTGTGATGGTTCATTCAGAGGTACAGAGGAATCAGATGCGGCGGTGGCAAGAGACTTCTGCGGCAACATCACCGCACAAAAGATCCAGAAGAGAATCGCCGACTACAACTCAAGAGAGTGAACTCTTAGCGTATTCTCTGGGACTAAAGCTGGCAGATGAAATGAGATTAGGTCATTTTATACTAGAGACTGATTCTAGGGTTCTGGTTGATTTGATCACAATCGTTGAACCTGTAATCCCTTGGCGCATCTACACGGCCATTATGGAGCTACGTGCTTCCATCTCCAGAAGACAAGTGGAAGTTACCCACTGCCTGCGGATTCACAATCAAGTGGCGCATGATTTAGCCGTTGCATGTTTAGCTCGTAAGTTGTGAAGATTTACTTTTCACTACCTTCGTTGTTAACTCCGTTACGTTTTTGGTCCTATGTAATTTGCTTATGTTATAGGCACAAACTCTTAGAATGTACCAAAATCTTTGGTGTAGGTGTCTTATAATATGCACAAAATCTTTAAGTGTTGTATACTTTATTTTAGTCTCATCATCTGACAAAAAAGGAATCAGGGTTTCATCAATAGGAAACTCCATTTGGTGTCTTACTGGATTCCCAAACTCATTTGTTCTTTTTAATCGTTTAACAGAAGACCAAGAACCCCATCCAAGAAATGAATGTCATCTAATATGTTTAAAATGATAGGTGTTCTCATCTTATCAATGAGGATTTATGGCTTCATTAATTTTTTGGATTTTGTTTTAAATTGACATAATCTTAGAGATTTTATTACTATTTATGACTTCATAAATTTTTTGGGATTTTATTTTAAATTGACATAACCTTGGAGATTTTCTTATTGAAAAAGGCTTATTCACACAATTAACAACTTCAATCCTATTAGGATTCCTATCCTATAAATAGGTCCATGGCATCAAACATTAGGAAGAAAACAAGTTAAAAAAATAGAAAGCCAAAGAATAAAAAATCAGTAGTTTGTTGCTTTAAGAAAATATGGAAGGTAAAATTGTTAGAAAGATGTTGAATGCAACTATTTTGTTCATGGTAGTACTCATGATGTTGGGGATGTTTAATCAACAAGTTTCAGCAGTTGATGAAAGTTGTGTTAATGATTGCACTGAGAAATGTGGTAACGCCGATCCAGGTATAACCTGCCTATTCTCTCACTCTCTCCATTTGTGACGTTGGTTATATAATATATTCACTATTGCGAAAAATGTTTGTACAAAATCTGGTTGTATAAATAAACTTTTTATATATCATTGTAACACTAAATTTTTTCGTTGAATTGTGGTGATTTTCAGGGGCAGCGGTAGCGTGTCTTACTACATGTATTCAACAATGTATCTAAAATGATCTAGTTATTTTCGTGAACAATAACAAAGATGGAAGTTGTTACAGTAAATGGGTGATGTGGGCACTTGTTGATGTATGAGTTGGCGATCTTAAATAAAATATCTCCCTTAAATGTCTTAATCTTCTTGTGCAACTTTTCAGTTAACTAAATCTTTGCAATTACTTTAATACTTCACAAATATCATTATCCCACCAATACATCAATATAATTTGATGAAAGTATCGTGAAAAGATAAATGAGATTAAAGGTCCCATGCCACGGGCATGCGGTTAACTAAATCTTTATATCACAACAATACCACAAGAATATTAAACTCAATGACCAATGTTTACGGCTAATAAAACGGACAAATACGTAGAGAATGTCCGACTTTGATTCCGCCAAACACCGTATCGTGAAAGGAGGTTATAAAAGCAGATACTGGGAAAGACATGATAGACATGAAGCTGAGTGGGAGCACAAGAACAGACTATGTCAGCCTAATTCCATTAGGAGAACGTGTTTCAAGGCCACTTGATGAGTAGCAACTGAAAAATCCGTGGCCGTGCTTAATTAGATTAAAAGTTAATCATTTGTCTTTGACAATTGTACTCAGGTTCAAGAAAATCTGAATGACGTGACGTATCAGATGAGATACAAATTGACACGAGAATCGAGCATTGTACTTGTTCTTAGTACAAGTGGGAGTCTGAATGAGATGTCCTTCGACCAAAGATGCAATGCGAGCAATTTTTCGGATGGGACAGTTGACAAAGAAGATCATCAGGTCCGGTGGATTTAGGGATCGTAGTGTTTAGCTAGACACCAACTACGATCGTCGAATTACGAAGTAATTCGTGGCTAACTTCGACCGGATCCTACATTGGGTTACACATAAGAATGTCTATTTGATCGGATGATATGACTAGTGGGAACGAGACATATAACCATGGGAGTGCCCCATAAACATGTCTCATATTTAGGCAAAGATAACACAAAAGGCCCGAAAGAGGAATATTGGGCAGGGGGCAAAAAGGAGAGTTTTTTGGCCCGGATTGGGGCCGGCCTTGGCTGGCCAGTTCACTTAATGACGCCGGTCAGCTCTGCGTAATTTGGATAGATTTGGATGGCCACATCGTATGGAAATTAGAAAATATAAACTAATTTCTATTTTCGACTATTTCCTCTGATCTTCAACGCCCTCTCTTTCTAATTAGAATCAATCTCAATCTCGGTTTCTATCTCTTTCCATCACTGGGAATCTTCATATCTCCAATTCTCTTTCTTTCCTTCTCTAGGATTTTTCCAAGACCTTCTCTAAATTACCAATTATTAGTCAGATGATATAAGAGAAGAACAAAAGAAAAGGGAAATTACTTTCTTTGAAAATCTCGATCAATCTCCAGCTTGATTTTCCTTTCTCTGTCTACAATTGCTTAAATTATTTAGAAATAAGAGAGAGAGAGAGTGAAAAGTAATAGGGTTTTCCATAAATTTTGGGAAGCAGCCAATCGGTTAGTGTGTGCTGGCTAGAGGCGTCAATAATGTGCACCGCGAGCAGGCTAAAGAAATTGCAACGCAAGCCAGGAAACACGGGATTTAAGAGACCATTCTTCAACCATTGCATTTGTGCTGGGAGTACTGGAAAGGGACAGCGCGATGCACTTGATGTTGCTCCAGACTGCATCTCATTTATTTTGTACAGGTCGACCAACGAATCCCGAATGTATACCGCTCGCGTCCATGTTCGTCCGATCCTCCGTGCTACGCTTTCGCCACATGTCCTTCTTTCTTTTGGTCAACTGACTTTGAATAAAAGTTTAACTTGAGATAACTCTGCCATACGGATCTCGATTCAACTTCCGCTTTCGCCGTTGGGTTCATCTTAGACTGTACTCTTCATATGAGCATCAACATTAGCCAAAATTACCAAACTACCATAATCTCCAAATTATAAAAATTCCCCTAGATGTATCTTCCTCGTTTTTATCTATTTTTGTGCTCAATTCCTTAGAAGGCACCAGGACAAGAGAAACACATAATTTATCAGAGTAACTGCTCGAAATGGACTAACTATCCCAAGTTAAGAGATCTAGATAGGACATTTTCATGTCTCCGCAGACTCTAACTTAGGACTCTATATAAGGTCTCTTAGGGACTTGAATAAGGTGTGGAATTTCTCAATAAGCTTTCTTACTCTACCACATCAAGTAGAGAAGAGAAAGTGAGCTAATTCCCAAGCTATCTAACTAGTCAATGAAGATGAAAGTGTTCTTCATATCAAACCACCATTGGAGTTTTAGCTAGCTACAAGGTGGGAGATCAAGTAGATCATTCAGTGTCTTGAGTAGAGGAGCAACACGTGGAGCTCTTGGTCTTCGCGTTCGATTGGAAAGGTCCGAGGGAACACTAGCGATTAAGGTAATCCTGAACTCTTATTTTATTATTAGCTTTTGTATGATGATCTTGGGACCATACTAGTGTTAGACATGAGATGTCTGAGATTCCTCTTAGAACACTAGGTGACACTACAATCCAACAGATGGAACACCAACTTACTAACAGATTATTTCGACTCTACAACATTGCAAGCCATCACAAACATTAGGTTACCACAAGAACCACAAAGAGATAGAGTAATATGGTCGTGTGTGGAGAGTGGAAAATTCTCTCCTAAATCCTACTATAAAGGGATCAAGGCTACTTCTGTCCTGACAGAGGAAGCCTAATCTTTCCCTTGGACGAAATTTTGGAAACAAAAGCATATAAATCGCCACATACAAATATTCATTTGGAAGCCTTTTCATGATGGATTAGCTAATGTTAGCAACATAAGCAAAAGGGTACAAATTATACCTAATCTTTGGAAGATGTGTGATCGGCAAGAAGTTGAAACGAGATTCCATCTCTTTGGGGACTGCAATACCTTCAAACAACTACTCCAACATGTCAACATTCATGCACTTCAAAATCTCACTTCAGATCTAATAGGAACTTTGAAATAATTGATCGTGAAGGACTCAGATGTTGGAAATAATTGGATGATAGCTACTTACTTGCTTTGGTCTTGGTGGAAAATAAGAAACGATCAAATCTTCAATGAAAAGCCAATGGATATCCCTCGGTATTGGTGGATGACAAAGGAACCTCAAAGGTATGTAAACCCTAACCCTTCTTCATCACTAACTCTCCCTTCTTTGCAGATAGAAAATTGGATCCCACTTCTAAGGGGTACAATAAAGATAAACTGTGATGGTTCATTCAAAGGTACAAAGGGATCATGTGCGGCGGTGGCAAGAGACTTCACCGGCAACATCGTCGCACAAAGATCCAAAAGGGAATCACTGCTTACTGCTCTAGAGAGTGAAGCTGGCAGATGAAATGAGATTAGGTCATTATATACTAGAGACTGATTCTAGGGTTCTGGTTGATTTGATCACAACCGTAAAACCTGTAATCTCTTGGCGCATCTATACGACCATTATGGAGCTACATGCTTCCATCTCCAGGAGACAAGTGGAAGTCACCCACTGCCTACGGATTCACAATCAAGTGGCGCATGATTTTGCTGCTGCGTGTTTAGCCCCTACTTTGTGAAGATTTACTTTTCACTCCCTATGTTGTTATCTGTTACTTTTTTGGTCCTATGTCATTTGCCTATCTATTATAGGGCACAAACTATGTAACTCCTTATGTTTTACTGTATGGTTTTTCTCAACAAAAAAAAAAATCATTTCAACTTGTATACACGTTAATTACATTGGCTAAGAGAAAAATAAATGACATGTCTATGGTTTGTCAAGCATATATAAATTCTAATAAAATGTTGTATAGTGAGACAATGAGAGAATTTAATACAACAACCTTTATTAAAATAAGCATATCCAACAACCTCGCGTTTTAGTATGTGTGCTTCAAACGCACATAATTGAAAGTATGAGTCCTTCAATTGAATCTTTTGGTTTTTCACCCTAAGTTCATTAAGACAAAAACCCTTGCCGAAAAGGTATATTGATGTTCACTCTTTTTTATTTAATATGATATGTTTTAAATATATTTTTTCGATGAAATAAATGAAGATAGTTTCATTAAAAAAACGAATACAAGGTTGGTTAGCTAACAAAATCATCATCCTCTAGATTCCCACCCCCACACAATCTGGAGTTATGAACTATGGACTCCTCCCATGGTTGAAGTCACGAATTTCAACTTTGATGCTGCTTTTAAAGACGGTAAAGAGACAATAGTGGCGGTTGGAAGAAATAGTGATGTGTCATTCACAGCAGCCACATCTAGAGTGGTGATGGCGATGAATGCATTAGAGGCGGAGGCAATGGCGGCAAGGTTAGCCTTACATCTAGCTAATCAAAGGAGTTGTCGGAAGTGTATTATTGAAGGTGATGCAAAGGTTGTGGTTGATGTTTGCTCGAATAAAAATGAGACCCCTCCTTGGAAGATAAGGAATGTTTGTGGCAGACATAAAAAATGCAACTACCTTCTTCGATACTTTGCAGCTTTCCTTCTGTCCGAGAAAGGTGAACCAAGTAGCTCATATACTAGCAAAATCTGCGTTCGAATTAAATTTAAATGAGACTTGGGAGTTACCCAATATTACTAATTGAATTGTAAGTCAGTGGTCGACGGATAAAGCGAACATGTTAAATTCGAATTGTTAATAAATATTAGGCAAATACCTACATTCATAAAAAAAACACAATCTTGAGTTATTGCATTCTTCTTTTTGAAGGCTTCCCACAAAGATAGAAATCTCTTAGTATTTACCAAAATCTTTGGTGTCTTATTATATGCACAAAATCTTATTGTTATGTACTTTATTTTAGTCTAATCATCCGACAAAAAAAGAATCAGGGTTTCACCAATAGGAAACTCCATTTGGTGTCTTACTGGATGCTCAAACTCTTTTGTTCTTTTTAGTGGTTTAACAGAAGACCAAGAACCCCGTCCAAGAAATGAATGTCATATTGTCATCTAATATGTGTAAAAGGGTACGTGTTCTATTCTTATGAATGAGGATTTATGACTTCATTAATTTTTTGGATTTTGTTTTAAATTGACATAATCTTAGAGATTTTGTTACTATTTATGACTTCATAATTTTTTTGAATTTTATTTTAAAGTAACATCATCTTGAAGATTTTGTTATTGAAAAGGGTTTATTCACACAATTAACAATCCTACTAGGATTTCTATCTTATAAATAAGTCTATTGCCTCAAACTTTAGGAAGAAAACAAGTTAAAAAAACAGAAAACTAAAGAATAAAAGCTAAAGAATAAAGTAGTTTGTTGCTTTAAGAAAATATGGAAGGTAAAATTGTCAGGAAGATGTTGAATGCAACTATTTTGTTCATGGTACTCATGATGTTGGGAATGTTTAACCAACAAGTTTCAGCAGTTGAGCTAAGTTGTGTTAAGGATTTGTTATAACTAAAAGTCGCGGAAGCTATCGAACCTATCCTAGAAATTGATCCGATTATGAAGATTAACCGAAAAGCTAAGCCAAAATCAAATATGCAAGCAGAATTTAACGAGGTTCGGCATTAAAGCCTACGTCCTCGGGCGAACAAGAAATCTTTATTGAAGGATATATGAAGACGACTCACACAACCCGCAAGTTCGTCCCAAGATGGTACCGTATAGTAATAACCTTCTATACTAAATCTTTGACGACCGAGAAATTTAACACCGCTCAAAAACTATGAAAAATTTCTCTCACTCTTGCTCTCTCTCTCTAGTTCTCTAAAGAAGAGTTGTTGTTGAGTAGTTGTGTTGTTGATTTACATTGGCACTCAAACCCCCTATTTATAATAATATAAGCCGGTGGCATCACTCCTCAATTGGAAACCAATTCCAATTTAGAATTGGAAACCGCCACAATCAGTGATGCCTAAACCGCCTATGCTTAAACCGCCACTAGCAATTTGGAAACAACCCAAGAATGGAAACTGCCTCTTACAGGATTGCACTGCGAAATGTGTTAACCCCGATCCAGGTATAACCCGTCTAGCCTATTCTCTCACTCTCTCCATTTGTGGCGCTGGTTAAAATCTGGCTGTATAAATAAACTTTTTATATATCATTGTAACACTAAATTTTTTCGTTAAATTTTGGTGATTTGCAGGGGCAGCGATAGCGTGTCTTACTACATGTATTCAACAATGTATCTAAATTTATCTAGTTATTTTCGAGAACAATAACAAAGATCGAAGTTGTTACAATAAATGGGTGATATGAGCACTTGTCAGTGTATGAATTGGTGATCTTAAATAAAATATCTCCCTTAAATGTCTTAAGCTTCATGTCCAACTTTTCAGTTAACTAAATCTTTACAATCACTTTAAACCCTTCACAAATATAATTATCACAAGGGTGCTTCTAAAGGCACCGGGCCAAAAGGCTGTTATCATCCATCTCTATTAGCACCAGGTTCAACTGCTCTCTCTGTTAGCACCGTACAACTATGTAGGCACCGATCAAAGCCAACTTAACCCTAACGCCTCCATCCGTTTATCACAAAATCAAAGAAAATTTATCGGACGAACTGAACCAGTCCGAGCCCTAAGAAGACCAAAGGGATCAGCTGATCTGGGACCTTAGAGGCCAAAACGGATCAGTTGAATCCTCTTCTCTCTACTCAAACAAACTCAACCTCATCCTTCATCGTCTTCCCTCCTTTTATAAAGCTTTACGTACGACACCCACTCATCCTCCTTATGTTGTGGTTAGTCTTTTCTCCCTCTCTCTCTCTCTCTCTCTCTCTCTCTCTCTCTCTCTCTATATATATATATATATATATATATATATATATATCTTTAGAATTAACTATTTCTTCATATTTAAAGAAGAAGAAGAAGATGAAATAGTACTACTAGTGTTATTATTATTATGAGTTGATGAAGATGGGTTTGTTTAATTTTGTTGATCAAAGTTTGAAGAAGATACATAAAGTTTCAAACTGATTTCACCACGAACATGAGAAAAAATACTTCTTCTATCAAGAGTAAAAAGTTGAAGAATCTGATCATAATTATTATTAGTAGCTCCTTCTTGTTTAGAAATATTAGAACCAGAAACTCTTACTTTACCCAAGAAATCTCTACCATTAACAGATTTTTTGTTGTTAAAGATATTAACTTCAACATTTCTATAAGGAATGTCAGCAACATTAGCAACATGAAAAACAAGTTTTTCATTCCAAATAGGATTTCAATCTTTGTATTTAACTTGGGTTCTTAATCTTTGATTTTCAAACTCAACTTCAACAAATGGGGAAGATGAACCTTCTCCATCTTTGGTTAATAAGTTATGTGCTGCTATTACTTCAACTACTAATAAAATATTAATTTTTTATTTTCGATCTAGATCTCTTGGGATTTCCTCAATTTTTGTTCTCTCTAATAGTGATGCATTTACTGAATTGGGGTACTGAATTAGGGTTTAGGTTTTGTCTTTGGGAAGAAGAAGGTTTTGGTATTGAATCTTTCAATCTTTCTTCTACATTTATAGAGGAGATATAGAAGGGATGAGGATGAACATGCGAATGAAAGTGAATGTCACCCACATTAAAAACTGGTGCTTATAGAGAACTCGGGTCAATGGCCATTGACCCGAGTAAATAAAATTTCCGGATGCTAATAACCTTTTGGTCTGGTACCTTTAGAAGCACCCTTATCACAACAATACATCAATATAAACTGATGAAAGTATCGTGAAAAGATAAATGAGATTAAAGGTCCCATGCCACGGGCAGGCAGTTGACTAAATCTTTATATCACAACAATACCACAAGAATATTAAACTCAATACAAATGATTACCTACTTTATATCAAGAAAGCAAATCTTCAACTCAAAAAGTGACAAAGACGTAAAGACACAAAAACCAGCGGATGTTAAAGATGGTATAGTTTTATTGCTAATAAAAAACATTGTGGCTTGCGAATAATATTGGCTCGAAAATTATTTGTGACGAATTTTGGTGACGAATTCCAGAGTCTTTGTTATCGTGGGTGGCAGTGTACCGACTCAGATAATATAATCGTTTACGATAATTTATTTGCAGTGGAGACATATGTGGTCCCTAAAAGGTTTTACGCCATTATGTTGTTGATAGGGTTGTTAAGTCGTCATTTGACAAGCCAATATGTTGTATCCCGACTTGAAAAACTCAAACATTTAACTCATCCATAAGTTATCCACAAATACAATTGTTTGGGCATAATAATGCAAAAAATCCCACCCTTTTATGCATTCAGTTAAGGAAATTCACGAAATTTTTCATTTTTAAGCTGTAGAAACCATAAGAGCCTCAATTATCGGCAAAGTTGTTGATTTGCTTGACCTTGATTTGGATGAATACTATTGAACATTGATGATACATAAAATGGTCAGCAGTTGACTGTCGTCGATAAGTCAAGAAAAGACAAAAAACCCAACGGATCAACCCGTCTGAAGGGAACAGAACCGCCCCCAAAGAGATTTGTCACCTAAGCCCAGAATCAGAAGGTCGGCGAGGTCGGCAAGATCATCTAAGAAGCTTCAGCCCTGCCTTAAACACAACCAGATATGCCATAAGAGTCGTAAGGAGAGCGGGGGGTTCGCGTAAGCAAGATCAATGTCTTACACCCTGAACATGGGAAGGTACAAATGCGCCACACGCTTATCAACTTAATCCCAAACCTTCCTAACGATCTCAGTCGGTCAAGATCTTTAGTGTTTAATTAACTTGGACTTCAAAAGTCACAAAAGAGGAATCATCTTCTAGGAAATCTATCAACTCAAAAGGATATCTACGAAGGATCCTTGAACATGGGAACTTCTAAATATCCAATATACGAGATAAATACAAAGAGGGAGCCCTAACTACAAAATAGTAGTTCTAATACAACATGGTGGATCTCAACCGCCTTAATCTCATCGTCTATCATAGTCGTTCCAAAGTAGCTTATAAAATGACACCGCATCACCTTCAACAAGGTACATTCCACAAGGTTCAATCAATGCTCAATACTTTAACAACAAGGGGTAATCTGACTATCTTGAGCGTCGGAGAGGTTTAGAACTATTTGCAGGTTTTCCCTCCAGGTTTCCAGGAACAGGAGTAGGAGCGGAATCAAAGAAGCACTCACCCATTCAAGTGATCCAACATCACGTCTCTTATTTCAGACTCATAACCAATTTGATGTTTTTTGACATCAACAAAGATGGCTTTTCCTTGATGAATCTCTTTTGATTCCATAAGTAAGTTGTTGAATTCTTAAAATTTCAAGTGAAAACTCCATTAAAAGCAAAATTATAGAATTATAACATTCTAGATAAAGAAATTAAAAGTTCTTACAACCATGATAATGTCATATAGTGGTGCAGCCAAAGTCAAAAAGAATATTTGCTAGACTTGTTGTGTATGGTCTTCTCTGCAGGAAGGTGAAGATCTATAAGAAATCAAGAGTCAAATGCACCCATAATCCCATAAATGAAGATAAAGTGGGTCGAGAAAATCTTGCGAACATTGATTGCTCTCTCAATTGTTACAGGTGAATGAAGGTGTATAAATTGACTTCTTCATTCACAATCCCATCTCGAATGAGCTTCCCCTTTGTACAAATGAGATAAAGAACTAATGTGAGAACAAGAGAGTTTTGCAAGTGTGAGGGTGAGAGAGTTGTAGTGAGACTTTGTAACCGGGGAGTGTGTGCGGTAACTCGAGAAGTTTGCGATTTCATATTCATAGTGGATTAGCTTGGTGCGACTCAAAGAAAACTTAGGATTTGCTTCGAACTACAATAAATCTTGCGTGTTATTATTCTTTAGTTGCTTTGTAGTATAGTTGTATACTTGTATTTTATTCACCATTGCACCCTAAGATCCTAGTATTTTCTTCATTATAAAAAAAAACCTCTAATTAAATTGATCACCAATTTGGAGTAGCTTATCTTTCTCAAAAGATACTTAATCTCAATATCACATACTTTAGAAGAAAATTTTGTTTCCCGTTTGAAATCCACTCAAATTTTTGTTTAAAACTTTCTCTTCCAAACCCTATCTAACATGCAAAATGATTCTTGCATGCATGTACCAAAATCTTTCGTGTCTTACTGAAAAAGAGATGGGGAATGGTGGAGTTGGCAATTTTGTCACATTGCCTTTACGAACATGAGATTATCATGCCTTATTAACATCCAGGGATATACTAAAGAAAACAGCTTGATCCACTAGTTGTGATGCTCGATGATTTGGTGGTGGAAGTGGCTTGCAATTCACATTTAGTCAGCACATGTTTGCACCGAGTTTACACAGGAAAATTAAACCTAAAAACTATTGAACATGCCGTCCAAGTCTAAACAACTATTGGCATTTCTTTTTGAAACAAGACCAACATGAAACTTGGTTTGGAGCCAAATTTCTTACTACACAATTTCGACCACTTGAAATGCTATATATTTATCTATAACAAGTGTCTCCCATTTTAGAGGTACTCAACCATCAATAACTCTCGTTATCAGGAATAAGTCAGTTATTTCACAGTCGTCTAAATTTGGTTTAGCATTTAAACGATAGTCCACAGATAATAAAACATTCCTTAGATTTGTCAAATACGTGATATGATGAATGAAACCCTGTTAAGTGAACTTTGAATATTTAATTATCATCTCTCTAGTCTAGGTCATTGTAGGGACAATAATGACTTAGGAAGACTAGCATGTGAGTCGAGGAGATAGCAATGTTTCATGGGCTATAGGAATAGGAGTATTCAAATTGACTACATGAGTGTACTATTAGGAATATACATGGGATAACCCTCAAATGAGAAGTACATCAATCGTGATGGACGTCAAAACGCTTCTCATTGACAAAATTGGAGAGATTCCTCAAAACATGAGTGTTCCACTCATCTTATGTAAGGAATGTCTGACTTTAGTTCCGCCAAACGCCGTATCGTGAAAGGAGGTTATAAAAGCCGATACTGAACAAGACATGATAGACATGAAGCTGAGTGGGATCACAAGAACAAACTGTGTCATCATAATTATATTAGGAGAACGTGTCTCAAGGCCACTTGATGAGTAGCAACTGAAAATGCGTGGCCGTGCTTAAATAGATTAGAAGTTAATCATTTGTTTTTTACAGTTGTACTCGGGATAAAAATATTCTGAATGACGTGATGTATCAGATGGGATATAAATTGACACGAGAATCGAGCATTGCACTTGTTCTAAGTACAAGTGGGAGTCTGAAGGAGATACCCATCGACCAAAGATGCAATGCGAGCAATTTGTCGGATAGGACAATTGATGAAGAAGATCATCAAGTCCGGTTGATTTAGGGGTCGTAGTTTTTAGCTAGAAACCAACTATGATCGTCGAATTACGAAGTAATTCGTGGCTAACTTCGAACAGATCCTACATTGGGTTACACATAAGAATGTCTATTTGATCGGATGATATGACTAGTGGGAACGAGAAATATAACCATGGGAGTGCCCCATAAACATGTCTCATAGGCCTAAAACAAGTTTAGGCAAAGATAACACAAAAGAATCGAAAGAGGAGTTTTGGCCAGGGGCAAAAATGAGAGTTTTT
Organism: Eschscholzia californica; assembly: GCF_041429995.1. Lineage (NCBI taxonomy): Eukaryota > Viridiplantae > Streptophyta > Magnoliopsida > Ranunculales > Papaveraceae > Eschscholzia > Eschscholzia californica. Next base: position 33,242,340 of record NW_028238198.1, read on the forward strand.
AGGCCCGGATTGGGGTCGGCCTTGGCTGGCCAGTTCCCTGAATGGCGCTGATCAGATCTGCCCATTTTTGGGAGATTTGGACGGTCACATCTTATGGAAACTGGAAAATATAAACTAGTTTATATTTTCGACTATTTTCTCTGATCTTCAACGCCCTCTATTTCTAATTGGAAACCATCTCAATCTCGGTTTCTATCTCTTTCCATCATTGGAAATCTTCAAATCTCTAGTTCTCTTTCTTTCCTTCTCTAGGAATTTTCCAAGACTTTCTCAAAATTACCAGCTGTTAGTCGGATGATATAAGAGAAAGAAGGAAAGAAAAGGGAAATTACTTTCTCTGAAAATCTCGATCAATCTCCAGCTTGATTTTCCTTTCTCTGTCTACAATTGCTTAAATTAGTTAGAAATGAGAGAGAGAAAGAAAAGTAATAAGGTTTTACATAAATTTTGGGAAACAGCCAATCGGTTAGTTTGTGTTGGCTAGAGGCGCCGATAATTTGCATCGCGAGCAGGCTAAGGAAATTGCGACGCAAGCTAAGAAACACGGGATCTAAGAGACCGTTCGTCAACCGTTGGATTTGAGCAAGGGAGTACTGGAAAGGTATAGCGCGATGCACTTGATGTTGCTCCAGATTGCATCCCATTTATTTTGCATTGCTCGACCAACGAATCCCGAAAATATATCGCTGGCGTCCATATTCGTCTGATCCTCCGTGCTACGCTTTCGCCACATTTCCTTCTTTCTTCTAGTCAACTGATTTTGAATAAAAGTTTAACTTGAGCTAACTCTCTCATTTGGATCCCGATTTGACTTCCGCTTTCGCAGTTGGGCTCGTGTTGGACTATACTCTTCATATGATACATTGGCCAAAATTACTAGACTACCATAATCTCCAAATTATTAAAATTCCCCTAGATATATCTTTTCCCTGTTTTTATCTATTTTCGTGCTCAATTCCGTAGAAGGCTACTAGACAAGAAAAATACTTAATTTATCAAAGTAACTGCTCGAAATGGACTAACTAGCCCCAGTTAAGAGATCTAGATGGGACATTTCCATGTCTCCTCAGACTCTAACTTAGAACTTTATATAAGGTCTATTAGGGATTTGAATAAGGTGTGGAATTTCTCAATAAGTTTTCTTACTCTACCACATCAAGTAGAGAAGAGAAAGTGAGCTAATTCCCGAGCTATCTGATTAGTCAATAAAGAAGAAGGTGTTCTTCATATCAAACCACCATTGGAGTTCTAGCTAGCTACAAGGTGGGAGATCATGTAGATCATTCAGTGTCTTGAGTAGAGGAGCAATAGGTGGACCTCTTGGTCTTCGCATTCGATTGAAAGGTTCGAAGGAAAACTAGCTATTGAGGTAATCCTAAACTCTTAGTTAATTATTAGCGTATGCATGATGATAATGGGACCATACTAGTGTTAGAATTGAGATGTCAGAAATTCCGCTTAGAACACTAGGTGACATCACAACCCAACAGATTGAATACCAACTTAGTAATAGATTATTTCGACTCTAGAACAGTGCAAGCCATCACAAACATTAGGTTACCACAAGAACCACAAAGAAATTGACTACATGGTCATGTGTGGAGAGTGGAAAAATCTCTCCTAAATCCTACTATAAAGAGATCAAGGCTACTCACGTCATGACAAAGGAGGCCCAATCTTTCCCTTGGAAGAAATTTTGGAAACAAAAGCATATGGATCCCAACATACAAACATTCATTTGGAAGCTTATACATGATGGATTAGCTAATCTTAGCAACATAAGCAAAAGGGTACAAAATATACCTAATCTTTGAAAGATGTGTGATCGACAAGAGGTTGAAATGAGATTCCATTTCTTTGGGGACTACAACACCTTCAAACAACTACTCCAACATTTAAACATTCCTGCACTTCAAAATCTAACTTCAGATCTAATAGGAACTTTGAAAGAATTGATCATGAATGACTCAGATGTTGGAAATAATTGGATGATTGCTACTTACTTGATTTGGTCTTGGTGGAAAATAAGAAACGATCAAATCTTCAATCAAAAGCCAGTGGATATCCCTCGGTGCTGGTGTCTGACAAAGGAACCTCTAAGGTATGTGAACCCTAACCCTTCTTCACCATTAACTCTCCCTTCTTTGCAGATAGAAAATTAGATCCCACCTCCAAGGGGTATAATAAAAATAAACTGTGATGGTTCATTCAGAGGTACAGAAGAGTCATGTGCGGCGGTGTCAAGAGACTTCACTGGCAACATCACCGCACAAAGATCCAGAAGGGAATCACCGACTACAACTCTAGAGAGTGAACTCTTAGGGTATTCTTGTTGGGTTTTACAACCTTATACTAATGTCAATGGCGGAAATAAGACATCTAATGTCTACATTAGTATTCCCAGGATCGCATGCATAAGCCCATAATAATACTAAGCAAAACTAAAAGATGAATACCTTATTCGCTAGTTTTTCCCTCGAACCTTTCCAATTGCTTTTGAGAAGACCAAGAGCTTCAAACGTAGCTCCTCTACTTGGGACACGAGCAATCAACTTGATCTCCCACCTTGTTGTTAGCTAAGCACACTAATGGTGGTTGGAAGAAGAACACCTTTCTTCTTTGACTAGATAGATAGTAATAGGAATTTGCTCACTTTCTCCTCTCTACTTGATGTGGCAGAGTAAGAAAGCTTAGAGAGAAATTTCATACCTTATTCTCTGCCCTAAGAGTGTTTATATAGAACCCTAATAAGAGTCCACCTCCTTTTAGGTTTTCTAAAATACCCTTTAGAATAAGATTTAGGGAAATTGTCGAAAATAACAACTATTAATATTTTCACAATTACCTAAGGACATGACGTCCAAACCCAGGAAAAATTAGTATATTTAATGTTCATAACATAAGGAAATGTCCCTCCAAAAATCAGCCCAATCCGAGCTCTAAAAGTGCTCGAATCAATTTAGGCCCCCCGTTTTTGGGCTTATTGTACTATCTTTGCCTAATTCCTTTTTAGGCCTATGAGATATGTTTATGGGACACTCCCATGATATACCTCACTCCCACTAGTCATATCCTTGATCAAATTGTCACTCTTATGTGTAACCCGTTGTAGAATCCGATCAAAGTTAGCCGCGAATTACATCGTAATTCGACGATCGTAGTTGGTCTCTAGCTTAAACTCTACGATCCCTAAATGAATCGGACTTGATGATCTTCTACATCAATTGTTCTATCCGACAAATTGTTCGCATTGTCATCTTGGTCGAAGGACATCTCCTTCAACTCCTCCAGACTCCCACTTGGACTTAGAACAAGTGCAATGCTCGATTCCCCTATCAATTAGTATTCCCATCTGATACGTCACGTCATTTAGAATTTCTCGATATCCGAGTACAACTGTAAAAGACAAACGATTAACTCCTAATCCGTTTGAGCGTGGCCACGCATTTTCAGTTGCTACTCATCAAGTGGCCTTGAGACACTTTGTACCTAATGTGATTAGGATGACACAATCCATTCTTGCGCTCCCACTTAACTTCATGTCTATCCTGTCCTTTCCAGTATCCGCCTTTATAACATCTCTTTACGGTGCGGCGTTTAACGGAACCAAAGTCGAACATTCCTTACATAAGATGAGTGAAACACTCATGTTTCTAGGAATCTCTCCAATTGTCTTTTACGAGAAGTATTTTGACGTTTCATCACGAGTGATGTACTTCTCATATCGAGGGTTATCCAGTGTATAGCCTTTTACACACCCACGTAGTCGAATATAATACTCCTATTCTATTGCCCATGAAACTGCACTATCTCATCGACATCCCGTGCTAGTCTTCCTTAATCGTTGTTGTCCATGCAAGGACCTGGACTAGGGAGATGATAATAAATATTCCAAGTTCACTTAATAGGGTTTCATTCATCAGATCATGTATCTGACAAACCTATTCGGAATGCTTTATTATCTGTGGACTGTCGTTTAAGTACTAAACCAAACTTAGACAACTGTGAAATAATGAACTTTATTTTCGATAACGAGAGTTTGTAAATTTGAGCCTCTTCCGTAAAACTCATTTTTACCCGCTCAATTTACTTGTCAAGGTCTATTCTAAATGTACCCCATGCCTTTAGACTTGTGTATGAGTCTCATACTTTGTCTTAGGTGACAGTTTAGTTTGACTACCGATGTAGTCCGTTTTAAACTTTGCTAATTATCAATTAATGTGAAGATTGCTATCTTCAACCTTGATAATTTCTAGTAACCTTTACTAGAGTTAAGGCTTTTAACTCTCATGTAGTATTTGCAACAGTTCCCGGCCTAAACACTTTTAGCCTACTTTCCTTCCATGTCTGTAAGTTTGCTACGATGACTTGTTTCAACTCTTGTACTACTTCATCATTTAGCCTTCTAAGATGTTTTAAGTAGTGTTTCGGTTTTCCAATCCGAATTTGGATGTCTAAATGCTAATCATTTCCAACATGATTGACTTTATGTTTTCAAACATAAGTGTCTCTATCATGCGTGCTTCCTCATCGGTGTCTTTTCAGACTCCGGGTTTTGCAACGCTCTTTGTCATGAGTTTTTGGGTCAAAATTCTTTTAGACTTTTCGAGTCTTAGATTTTCGGTTTTGGATCTCAAGCGTCTCAGCGTACTGAGTCTTTCTAATCCTATCATCTCTCGTGATCTCCGCTTATAGACCTTTAGATGCCCAAAATGGCATTTTATCCTTATGTCTGGTCCTTTTATTGAGTCAGTAAGTTTACTGTTACACAACATCTTATGTCGTACTCAATCTTTTGTATGTACTCTGCATACGGACCCGGAAGGTTTGTTGCTCCCACTTACCTTCTTGAAGTACGTGATTCAAGAATTTCTTCATTCCTCAGGGATCAAAACTATTTTGATTGCCTTTATGAATCGAAGATTCTGACTGTTGTGTGCTTTAATCCGTCGATGGACTCTTTAAGCATGCGTATGGAAATAACTGGACTGGGGAAATCCAATTCCTATTGTCTAGTATCAGGAAACTCGAATGTTTCCATCCTTCTCAGTTTTCTATTCTAGAAAACTAATTTAGGTCTTCCGTTGACTTAAATTATCAAGCTACATGTCTTGATGAGATATGGATTCCATGATGATTTTTGGTTTCTAGCCAAAATCTAGAGTCAGTTTCCGTCTCTGCGCAGGTCTTTTATCTCTTCAGAAATAACCTTTATCTTCTGAATCTTTGAGATTTTACTTTTGACCTTTTAGGGCTTTTGAACAATAATTTGGAATACTCTCAACTACTTCGAGATTTTTCCTTTAGAGATACTTTCAACTACTTTGAGAGTTCTCCTGCGAATTACATTTGCTTTTGTGCAGTAGGTTTTAAGATCCAATCTCCACCTTTTCCTTTTTCTGAGGAACCGCGATTTTACTGTCTTTTAACAGTTTTGTTGCTCTTGGTCGAACTTAATCGGCCTGTACAATTTTCATGATTGTTCTTCATGACTCTTCATGATTTTTCTCATGATCGAATTAATTCGACTTGTACTTTTCTCCACTTATTCTTGTAATAATTAGTACTTTTCTCCCAGGAGACTAGGTATGCTAATTGCTATAAGAATACTATCATGAGCAACAAACACTTTGTTCTCTTGATTGTTTGTGGAAAAAGCCCAAATTGCGTCAGTCTTTTGGCTAATTATTGTAACGTTTTTACAAGCTTAGCTTTTAGACGGATATTGGTAAATGTATGGCAACAATCGTTTCTAGAATATATCCCAAGATATTCGGAAGACTGGCTTAAATCCATCATTGATCGAATCAGGCATAGCAGTGTTAGATCACTCGCACTGAATCCACCATCTCTCAGATGTGTTCTATGGAGCGAGTTGGGAAACGGTTTCTCAACTCCTTTGATGGTTATCAAGTGTTTGACTCAAGTTTTCACCATTCCAATCAGATGGCTTAAACTCTCCTGTCAAAATGATTCTTTTCTTCGGTTTGTACTTTGTTTGAACCTTTCAAACATTCCAACTTACACCTTATGATTTGTATGTTTCCATACTTCATGAAGTTGTCAGAATACGTATTGAAGTTTCTCTCGTTAGCTTCTGCAAGTAAACTTATAGGTCTGCATAACACCATATGAGTCCTAATAGAAAACTAGTCACTATGTCTTTTGAAAAGGGTGACTTTGTCAATTAGTCCTTAAGATCCAATTGATAATGCTGAAGTTAATGAGTTTGAATCTCTTGATATCAGCCATTATCAATGTTACCCTTCAGTTAATTTTACCACTAGTTTCTAGAAGAACAAATATAACTATTATTAAGTTCTAAGCTAGATCAGTGTCTAAAAGAAGACTTCGATCCCTTTCAGCATCCCTAGCACTACTGCTTCTGCTCCCTCTTGGATCTTTACTTCTTTTAGTCAAGTATGTGATTCCGTTGAGCTTTACCGAGCCGCACATCCGGTCTTAAAATACCTGATGAAGGAATCTTACGATACTTGTTTTTAACCTTGTTAACAAGGATACTGGAACCAGAATTCATAATTTTATTCCTTTTGTTCTCCAGGTGCTAAGGGTAGTTTCCTCTTAAATGGTCTAGCCATTATTTGGAAACATTTACAGTGATGAGGAATACTCTTGATCATATACTCGGCAACTGCTTTTCTTTGATCAAATGTTTGTCTCACTTGACTGATCCTTTGCCCTTTTGAATCCCAAAAAACACTTTCTTAGATTCCTTGTACCAAATTTCAAGAACCTTTCTTAGGTTTGATATTCCTGTGTGTTCTGCTCAGTTGTTCGTAACAATTTGAGTGACTCATCTAAGGTCTTGTCTATCTTCGTTCAATTGACATTGAATGGATAGTCAATTATGTGGTCTTCCATTAGGATGACTTTCAGATTTCCATGGAGGTCTCGTGCCTCTCCATTTATGACTTCTGTAGGAAATTACTTCCTCAGTTTGTCTTAATGGTCGTGCTAGCATCCATTACTCTTCTAAAGAGAATGTTATACGATTGCTTGCAAATGGCTTTTGACCTTATCTGGTATGCGTCAACTTTGGGATTGGGTATTCTTGTACGCTTTCCTTTTGAACCTGAGAACTATTCTCGGATTCATTCTTCCATTCTAGGAAGTTGATCAACACCTCCCTTAGGTGTGATTCAATGTTGAACTCGTTTTCTTGTGTAATCTTAAAAACTACATAAAGAATTGGCAAAGTTTTAAACTCGTTATCGTTTTTGAAAAATATTAGTTTTCCCACATTATTCAATATAAAATCGTCCATGATTGAATAAGTGATTCCAAAACCCCAGTTCTTCGGAGTAAAGCGGACTAGGGCCCTACCCTTTAACTCCGTCGTTCCGGGTGAGTGAACTACTTCACTGATCATACCTTATGACTCTTGGTTGATAGATTTTATTGATGAATGACTAATTAATCCTTTTGCCTCAAGAATCCAAAACTCTTTTGCTGATCTCGTTGAGTAGAACCATTTAGACATGTAGGCCTTTTCTATAGACCTACCCGCATTGTCCCAAGGTTGAGGAGGTACTCTGCGAAGGCCAACCCACCTTCCTCGAACAAGGGCGCAACGAGTGTCTTAATTTGGATAGGCACTTTACTCAAAATTACATTAGGGACTTTTACGCTAGTCTGGCGTTTGTTATAGTGAACTATTTAGCCTAACTAACATCCACGACATAAAGCGTAAATAAGTAAGTAAATGCGCGCGAGAAAGTAAATGAAGTAGACATGGGTCCTAGTATGGCCCCTAACCTAGAAGTTCTAATCTCCTTTAGTTTTTTGTCTTGTTTCGCCTTTTGGTTCGTCTTAGATCGCCATCTTTGAACCTCCATTGATTTCTCCCACTTGCTTTTGGATTCCTTCTTCGACCTTCTTCAATGGACTAATTGACCCTAAACTCTAATTACAAGACTCTAACGATTCGCAGATGTATAAACTTGAAATTAAAATTAATTACATATTATGCACCCATCCGTGCTTAAAACAAAAATAAAGAAACAAATCTATGACCATACTAGTTTCCCGCATTCACAACACATGCAATCATATAATATATCAAGACTAAGAATTATATATGCATGAAAATCTGGGAGATACTTTTGTTGACATCCCATGTCACATTACGGATCTTAAGTCTAAATTCGAAAAATTCGGTTAATGGTGCGTTCTTGTTTTATCTTTTATGATTTCTAGAATCAACTTTAAGAAAATCTCTGTTTTGGGCTCGAGAAAGCCCGGGTCAATTTCGGAAAAAACTTGGTTCGATCCTTAATGATTTCATAAATCAATTTAAAGAGAAACCTGTTTTGGCCTTCCGGATGGCCCGGATTAATTTTGGAATTATTTGGTTGGAATCGGAAGAAAATTTGGCAAAAACTCCCACTCGAATGATGGTCCCTTTTCATGGTCCGAAAAGCCTCGAAAAAGCCCGGGACAAGTCCTGGCCTAAGCCCCCAAAAGGGCTCGGACATGGCACGACCCATCGAGCCGGCATGTCCTGGCCTTTAGGCCTGATTCGTCCTGGACGGAGCCAGGACGCTAGTCAATGCACCAGACGCGTCCCAGACGCATCTGGTGCTGGACCGGACCAGCATTAGGTGTCTCGGACCTGTCCGGGACACCCAGGACCTCCCAGACGCGTCTGGTCGAGTGCTCTGGACGCGTCCTAGACGCGTCCAGGAAGCTTCCTCGCAGCTGCTGGTCGCATCTCCAAGACGCGTCCTAGTCGCCACCTGGACGCGTAGAAGCTTCCTGGTTGCAACTGCTGGACGCGTCCAGGAGCTTCTGGTCCGGACAGGAAGCTTCCTGGCCGGACACTAGGGTTTTCCAAAAAACCCTAGTTTCCAAATTTTTTTTTTGTTTTGCAAATTTCTATTTGCTATTTTCCAAATTTTTTAAAACTCTTTCTAAATTTTGAAATCCTTTTAGAACACTTCTAAAATTTTCAAAACTTTTAAAATATTCCAAATTTTGTTTTTGGGAGTTTCTTAAAACTCAAAACAACTCCTTTTAGAATACTTCTAAAATTCCAAATTTTTGTTTTTGGGAGTTTCCTAAAACTTAAAACAACTCTTTAATCAAACCAATTTGGATCAAAATCTTAGTTTTTGAAAAACAATCAAGAACAAATTTTGAAATCTTTTGAAAAATCTTGAATCCCATTCAAATTTAATCAAAATTTTGTGTTCAACACACTTTTAAACACAATAATCTATCTAGAAAAGCATGGAATTGGTCCAAATCTTATATAAGATAGGCTAATTGCAAGAGGCTCTGACGCCACTGTTGGATTTTACACCTTTATACTAATGTCAGTGGTGGAAATAAGACATCTAATGTCTACATTAGGATTCCCATGATCGCATGCATAAGCCCATAATAATACTACGCAAAACTAGAAGATGAATACCTTATTCGCTAGTTTTTCCCTCGAACCTTTCCAATTGCTTTTGAGAAGACCAAGAGCTTCAAACGTAGCTCCTCTACTTGGGACACGAGCAATCAACTTGATCTCCCACCTTGTTGTTAGCTAGCACGCCAATGGTGGTTGGAAGAAGAACACCTTTCTTCTTTGACTAGATAGATAGTAATGGGAATTAGCTCACTTTCTCCTCTCTACTTGATGTGGTAGAGTAAGAAAACTTAGAGAGAAATTCCACACCCTATTCTCTGGCCTAAGAGTGTTTATATAGAACCCTTACAAGAGTCCACCTCTTTTTAGGTTTCCTAAAACACCCTTTAGAATAAGATTTAGGGAAATTGTCGAAAATAGCAACTATTGATATTTTCTCAATTCCCTAAGGAGATGACGTCCAAACTCAGCCAAAATTGGCATATTTAATGTTCATAACATAAGGAAACGTCCCTCCAAAATTCAGCCCAATCCGAGCCGTAAAAGTGCCTGAATCGGTTCAGGCCCAAAACCTTATTTTTGGGTTTTTTGTACTATCTTTGCCTAAATCCTTTTTAGGCCTATGAGATATGTTTATGGGACACTCCCATGATTATATCTCACTCCCACTAGTCATATACTTGATCATATTGTCACTCTCATGATTATATCTCACTCCCACTAGCTTAAAATCTACGATCCCTAAATCAAGCGGACTTGATGATCTTCTACATCAATTGTCCTATCCGACAAATTGTTCGCATTGTCACCTTGGTCGAAGGACATCTCCTTCAACTCCTTCAATTCTCTGAGACTAAAGCTGTCAGATGAAATGAGATCAGGTTGTTTATACTAGGGACTGATTTTAGGGTTCTGGTTGATTTGATCACAACCGTAGAACCTGTAATCCCTTGGCGCATCCACACGACCATTATGGAGCTACGTGCTTCCATCACCAGGAGACAAGTGGAAGCCACCCCTTGCCTGCGGATTCACAATCAAGTGGCGCATGATTTAGCTAATGCGTGTTTAGCCCTTATGTTGTGAAGATTTACTTTTCACTCCCTATGTTGTTAACTCCGTTACTTCTTTGGTCTTATGTTATTTGCCTTTCTATTATGGGGCACAAACAATTTAACTCCTTATGTTTTATGGTATGGTTTTTCTCAAAAAAAATCATTTCAACTTGTATACACGTTACTTTCATTAACTAAGAGAAAAATAAATGACATGTCGATGGTTTGTCAAGCATATATAAATTCTAATAAAATGTTGTATAGTGAGACAATGAGAGAATTCAATACAACAACCTTCATTAAAATAAGCATATCCAACAACCACCCCTTTAGTCTGTGAATTTTTTATTTAAAAGCCCAAAAAATGGGGTGTTATAGTAAATTAGGCCCATCCTAGAATTATAATACCTATAAAACTCATTTTTTTAAAATAAACTCATATCAAACCCAATTTCGGTTCCTAGATGCATTTTCCCATCTCTAGGAACCCATTACTTTAGGTAATCCCTATTCTACCCTTTATATATAAACTCAAGATTTTTAGTTTTTCTTTCCTTTATAAGATAAGATTTTCTTTCCCTCTCTTCACTTTCCTACCATTATTCTCTCTCTCCTTGACAGCAAGAGTTTCTTTCACTCTCCAAAACTTTCCTTTCATTTTTCTCTCTCTCCTCTCTCTGCTCTCCCTCTCTTTAAGAGAAACAAAAGTTTCCTTCCATAATTCTCTCTCCTTAATAACCACTTAACTCCACCAGACTTTTCGCCAGATAACTCGACCGAAAAGATTTACAATTAACAGTTTCCTTTTCTTCATCTCTTCATTGCACTTTCTCTGTCTAGAATCATCTTCATCTTCTTTGCACTTTCCTTTCACCAGCTCTGTGTATTTCTTCTTCTTCTGTATTTTTTCGTTTCATAAAACTTTCTTCTTCTTCTGTATTTTTTGTTCATCTTTATCATCACCCCCATTTTTTGTTCATCTTCATGATCTTTATCATCAACACCATGTTTTGTTCCTTGAACCTTCTTTGTTCTTCATTTCTTTTCCATTTTCTTTTTTTAAACTTTCTCTTCATAAAACTTTCTTGTTCTTCTGTATTTTTTCGTTATGATGTTTCATGTTCTTCAGATTTCATGATTCATTTCCCTTTTTGTGATTTCATGTATTCAGTTTTCGTAATATTTGTTTGATTTTAAAACTCATCTTTCGTTACACACCAAGTTATGTCCTAAGCAAAACCTAATATGTTTTTGTGTATCCCGTTTAAACACATTACTTTTCTTTATATTTTTGAAGGAACACAGGAAGTAACTTTTTGTTTTGCATAAATTTCATGAAACATATTTTCACTTCTACAACACAAACTTTTTTGTTCAGATACTTTTTTGCTTTCCGAAGCATATATTGTTGTGTTAAGAAGTAGAAAATATTCAATGGGGTTTTCACTTAAAAATTCTTCCTTTTAAGAACATTGTATTTGAATCATGATGCACAAAATTAATTTTTATCACTTAGCTACTTATATTCTTTGCACAACAACATTTTTGGAAGCATAAAGTTTTGTGTTCTCGGAATTTTAGTAATTTGAAGACATTTGTTTTACATCATTTTCATATGGAGGTTGACCAAGACACAGATCAGGCACCATTGAGGGACAGACCACTAGTATCTGAATCTTGGGACCTTGTGTTTACTCATACTGGTCAAATATTTGACGGAGTGAAAGTCTTTCGAAATTCTCTTGGAAGATATACAATAGCTACTAAAACCACCTTCAAGTATAAAAAAAAAACGAACGTCTTTGTGTCACAGCTATATGTCCCAAACCCGGATGTAAGTGAAAAGTTCATGGTACTGCACCAATGTTAAAACACCTTCAACACCATGTTTTGTTCATTGAACCTTTTCTATTTTTTTTCTTTACACTTTCTCTCTCTGAAATTTCGTTTTGATAAAACTTTCTTGTTCATCTGAATGTTGTCGTTATGATGCTTCATTTTTTTTTGTGGAAAGTCGTTATGATGCTACATGTTCTTCAAATTTCATGTTCTTCCAATTTCGTTTTGATTTCATATTTTCAGATTTCATAATATTTGTTATTTTTTGAAACCAATCTTTCGACACACACAATGTTCTGACCTAAGCAAAAACGAATATGTTTTAATGTCACGTTTAAACAATTTACTTTTCTTTATAATTTGAAGCAACACAAAGAGTTACTTCTTTGTTTTGCAAAATGTCACGAAACATACATTCACAATTCCGAACACAAACATGTTTGTCTAGATGTTTTTTACTTTTCGCAACATATTTCGTTGTGTTACAAACAATAAACAAATCTCTGTTTTTTCACTAAAAATTTATTCTTTTAATAACATTGTATTTGAAGCATTATGCATGTCACTTATTTCCTTCCATTTTGTGCATACGTTCTAATTTTTGTAGCATAAACTTTCGTGTTCTCATAATGTTTCTAAATTTGAAGACATTTTGTTTCCAGCGTTTGCATATAGAGGATGACCGAGTAACAGATCAGACAATTTGAAGACATTTTGTTTCCGTAGCATAACCATGTTTTGTTAATTGAACCTCTTCTTTGTTCATGTCTCTCTGAAATTTCATTTTGATAAAACTTTCTTGTTCTTTTGTATTTTTTTATTATGATGTTTCATGTTCTTCAGATTTCATGTTTCATTTTACTTCTTTTGATTTCATGTTTTCTGATTTCATAATATTTGTTTGGTTTTAAAACCCATCTTTTGATACACACAAAAGTCTGTCATAAGCAAAAACTAATATGTTTTGTGTGTGTCCCGTTTAAACACTTTACTTTTCTTTATATTTTTTAAGAAACACAGAAAGTTACTTTTTGTTTTGTATAAATGTCATGAAACATGAATTCACTTTTCCAAACACAAACATGTTTGGTTAGATTCTTTTTGTACTTTCCGAAACAAATATTATTGTGTTAGAAACTAGAAAAAATTCTGTGGGGTTTTCACTTAAAAATTCTTCTTTTAACAACATTGTTTTTGAAGCATGATGCATAAAATAGAAATATGTTACTTACAAACTTCTATTCTTTGCATATGTTCAAAATACAGACACTTCTTCAATAATGAGAACACTTTCTCTTTTGTTAGAAGCATACTTATTAATTGTTAAATGTATATTTTCGCTCTTCATATTCGGGATTCATTTTGAATGAGAATATCTTTGACATTTTCCACTTCTTCTAAACATTTTTAGAAATGCTGATAACATTCGTTTTAATGTTTCGAGCATTTTTTTGTATTCCTTCTGCATATAATCATTTGTTCATTGCACATGTAGAATTTTCATCTATGGAACCGGATAAAGCACCTGCTACTTCTCAAAACAATGATAAGAAACTAGTTTGTGAATCATGTCGAGCCTAATTGTAGTTGACATTTTTCCGTTGTCTCCAACAGTAATTAAAATGTTTGCATATGTTGCTTATTTGTCTTAGAAGCTCATCTTTTTGTCTATGAATTTTATATATTGTTCCAAACATTCTAATTCATGTTGTTTAGTGAATGGATCTTTACATGGCTAACTCTTATTTCGTAAATGTTTTATTCATCCAAAAGAGTGTCAACAATGTAAATACAACTTCATTCTTGCTTCGAATTTTGTTCCCACTATATCCGCCTTTTTAGTATTGTTTTAAATGTTTCCCAAACACCCCAAAATGCTAAACGAAGAACAAAATTTTTTTTACCAAGTAAAACACTAAAAAATCATTAATATTCCCCCGAATGTCTGAAAACGAACCCAAAATGTCGTCAACAAAACCATAAATGTTTACAACCGAAACCAAAATATCTTCGACACATTTTTAAATGTTTCCAAAAACCCCCAAAATACTAAACGAAGAAAAAAAACTTTTTTACTCAGTAAAACACCCAAAATTCATCAACAAACCCCTGAATGTCTGAGACAGAACCCAAAATAACTACAACAAAACCGTAAATGTTTGAAACAGAAACCAAAATGTGTTTAACATAACTATAAGTATTTCAAAAAACACCCCAAAATGCTAAACGAAGAAGGAATTTTTTTTTTACCCAGTAAAACACTCGATATTCATCAACAACCCAAAATAACTACAACAAAACCGCACACATTTGAAACAAAACCCAAAATGTCTTTAACATAACTGTAAATGTTTCCAAAACTCCCAAAATGCTAAACGAAAAACAAAAGCTTTTTTACCAAGTAAATTACTCAAAAATCATCAAATTCCCCTGAATGTCTGAAACAGAACTTTAAATGTTTCAAAAAACCCCCAAAATGCTAAACGAAGAACAAAAGTTTTTTTACCAAGTAAAACACTCAAAAGTCATCAACATTCCCCTGAATGTTTGAAACATTACCCAAAATGTCATCAACAAAACCATAAATGTTTGAAACAGAAACCAAAATATCTTCAACATAACTGTAAATGTTTAAAAAAACCCCCAAAGTGCTAAACGGAAAACAAATTTTTTTTACCAAGTAAAATACTCAAAAATCATCAACATTCCCCTGAATGTCTGAAACAGAACCCAAAATGTTTTCAACATAACTTTAAATGTTTCAAAAAGCCCCCAAAACGCTAAACGAAGAACAAAAGTTTTTTTTACCAAGTAAAACACTCAAAAATCATCAACGTTCCTCTGAACATATTTTTAATACAGAACAAAAAATGTCTTCAACATATTTTTTAAATATTTCACAAAGTCCCCCAAAATGCTAAACAAAGAAGTAATTTTTTTTTCTCCAGTAAAAACCCAAAATTCATCAACAAATCCATGAATGTCTGGGACAGAACCCAAAATAACAACAACAAAATCGTAAATGTTTAAAACAAAACCTAAAATGTCTTCAACATAACTGTACATGTTTCTAAACCCCCCAAAATTTTAAACGAAGAACAAAAGTTTTTTTACCAAGTAAAACACTAAAAAATCATCAACATTCCCCCGAACGTCTAAAAAACGAACCCAAAATGTCGTCAGCAAAACCATAAATGTTTGAAACAGAACCCAAAATATCTTCAACATAATTTTAATTGTTTCCAAAACCCCCAAAATGCTAGACGACGAACAAAATCTTTTTTACCCAGTAAAACACCCAAAATTCATCAACAAACTCCTGAATGTCTGGGACATAACCCAAAATAACTACAACAAAACCGTAAAGGTTTGAAACAGAATCCAAAATGTCCTTAACATAACTGAAATGTTTTCAAGATCCCCCAAAATGCTAAACGAAGAAAAAAAACTTTTTTACCAAGTAAAACACTCAAAAATCATCAAAATTCCCCCAAATGTCTGAAAGTGAATCCAAAATGAACAAAACTAGGAATGTTTGAAACAAAACCTAAAATATCTTCAACATGTAAACTTGTTTACAAATGTATTGTGGTTTTGAAAAACAAACCCTCAAGTTTTGAAAACAAAGAATAGGAAAAAATCTAACCTAAAGTAACACAAAAACCAAAAATGTTTACAAACCAGGATCTTTTATATGTAGATCTGAAGAACAAACCATCCAAAATGAACAAAATTTGTTAAAACATATCAAATGTGTTCTGGGAAGACCTAAATGTTTCTACATATTAAATATTTCTGAAGAACAAAATCTATATTTTAAAAAACACATCAAAACATGATGAAGATCTTAAGAAACATGATGAAGATCTTAAGACAAAAAAACACATCAAAATCTCTGATTTTGTTAAACATGATGAAGATCTTAAGAAACACCCATATAAAATTGTTGTATATTCAACAATAAATCTTTCTTTTTCTCCTAAAAATCGAGTAACGAAACCAAAACCCTAACAAAAGATTTTAGATACCCTAGTTTTTTCAACATCGAATCGATGAAAAATCGAGTAATAAAACCAAAACCCTAAAAATCGAGTAACAAAACCAAGATCGAACCGATGAAAAAAGCCTTTTCAAACCGGAACCCTAACAAAAGATTTTAGATACCTTAGTTTCTCTGGATTTCAGTTGAAATTTTGATAGAGATGATGGAGATTAAAGCTCAAAAACGATTTGCAGAGAGAGAGATAAGATGGTTTTTGGTTTTTTAGAGAGAGAGAGAATGAGAAGATGAAATGAACCGTTTCTGTTCGGCTATGAGAGAGTAAAGGCATGTGTCTGACTTGATTGGACTGCTTCCTCTTTTTGGGCGGGAAAAATTGGGCGAAAATTTGGGCCAGGACTCTCTAGTCTTTTGTTTATATAAATGAGGGTAGTGAGGTACTTTCACCAATTGAGTTTTTTTCTCATTATTATTTGAGTCTGGACCTGATTCTCTCTTGAGTCCCATATTTTGGGCCTTATAATTATCGGCCCGTCGTCTGTGTGCTTCTAACACACATAATTGAAAGGATGACTCCGATTGAATCTTTTGGTTTTTCACCCAAACTTCATTAAGACAAACCTTTGCCGAAAAGGTTTTGACGTTCATTCTTTTGTGTTTAATATGATATATTTTAAACTAGTTCTTCACTATTATGAATGAGATTTATGTTACGGATACTTGTTTTTTTCTCTTACCCATCAAATTTACTATTGTTAAAACTTCAATAATTTCCAGATTAATTTTGATGTCCGTTAAATTATGAAGGGTGAGACTTTCTCTGTAATCAACTTGATTCTAACTTTGGTCTCTACTATAAAGAGACCCTATATGTTACCACCCAATTGAAAAGGACTACTCAAATTCTTTTAATCAACCATTCTTGTAATTAGTTCAACAAAAAAAAAAACGTTCTTGTAATTATCAGTTTATCACCATCACCAGAATATTATTTAGAACACTACTAGTACTACAAAAAACGTACAAATCACGACCACACATCTATTACAATGAACATGTCAGTTGGTCATCTTATGGATAAGTGTGACTGCCCATTTTTATTGAGAGTTCGATAAAGATCACTTCCAACGGATGATATAACATCATTTATATGTATATCGGCTAAAAACAGAAGGATATTGCTGTCAATAATTTAATTTAATTTAACTTTTTATAGATATGTAACTTTCATGAGGTTTTCAGATGAGAGAAATTAGAAATCATCCATGTTATCATATAGCCCGTGCCTCCGGCACGGATCTTTTGGATCACTTAACCTGTGAGTAAGCACGTGAGATACGAACAATTCCAAATATTTCATTCCAATGACTATCTACAATCAATTAGGTGAATAACAATCAACATATAAGTAAAAACTCGTACTTCCGGCACGACACCATTCGGTGAGCACCATGAAAATACAATACCATCAATTTCCTGTTGTTCAATCCAATATATATGTGTGTGGGGAGTTTGATCCAATGTAATTTGCAATTAAACCGTCATTAAATAAAGTGACACTTATAAATCCAAATTCCCATATAAATTTTTGTCTTTTCATCACAATTTCAAATGAAACGCATTTATATGACTGAAACATGAAGAATTGAATCGTTAAATAAAGTGACGCTTAAAAATCCAAATTGCCATCACAATTTTCGTATTTTCATCACAGTGAGCTAAAACATGGAAACTTGAGTAACCTAAATTCTCATTTATATGGTATGGATGCTTAAAGCCAATGGTGGATCGTAGATATAAACTTGCGCATAGAACACAATTGTTCCTTGCTCAAGTAAAAGTGACCCGTACTCAACAAAAAAAGAAGAGTAAAAGTGACCCAGTCTTATGCCTTCAGCACGACAAATCCCGTTGAACTTTGGAAGAAACTTACATTCTTTCAAGTAGGCAGGAATATCTGTTGGAATTTTAAGATATCCACTGGGAGCCAAGTTAGCCTGAACGTAGTTGTTGTAAATCTCGAACTTAATTAGGTTGTCTGCAATCATACACATGATTCCGGATCCACACAGTGGCACAGAAGCAGTACCAACATGAGGACCTGCTAGTGATATGAAGTTTCTAACCCGGACTCCTCCATCACAAAGTTCAGTAGCAGCTCCTGCTATCAAGTTCCCCTGTGATAGCCCAACAATGTTATATCCATCACTTAGCTCTTTCATTTTCTTCACCTTATCACAAGCAATTGTTGTCTGTTTCTCAAAGGGCATAAACCAGGAATCCCATGCTCTGTTTCTGATTTCTGCGCAAACTCCTTTACAGCCAGACCAGTTGTTCAAGTAGTTTTTTCCAAGTATATAATAGGAAAAAGAAAAATGTAGAGTTGCATTCTGATAACTATAAAAAGGTTAATAACTTCCCTTGATGAGAAAAATCGGATGACAAATTACTTTAAGCATAAACCATTTTAGTTTTGAAAGTCTAATTGATATATATGAGTCGACTTCTAATATCAATATTAGGATTGTGCAAGAATATTTATTTATGCTGACCTCATATGAACAGATCACATTAAACGAACTTGAAATCCTTCTAGGTAGTTTCCCGTGAACATACACTCCAAGAAAACTGATTTTGTAATAAACTAACTTCTTCTTTCTCAAATTGGTTCAGCTAACCTCTAGCTTCCCAAACTCGTTCTTCTTGAACTTCGGTAAACTTGGACAAACTTAGAGTGTCTGTTCGTGATCTCCCAACATGAAACCATTAGAAACCAAAAACAAAAATAAGACCACAAATAATAAGTATTCTTAAGCAATCTATACTTGATGAAAGCAGTGGAAGTAGTTACATGTATTGAGAAAAAGCTTTTGTTGACAATGCAAAATACAATTCCAGATGAGTTAAGTCTTGTTCAAATATGCGCAGAAACAATTGAAGAAGCGTGAATCTGGTTCCACTTAAAAATTTGACATCTTTAGCTAGAAGAAATAGAGTTTAAGATCATCCTCCGAAACCTGTTCAAACTTCTAGTTAGCAACAGAAAGCATCTTGTTTGCAAGTTCCATAGTAAAATTTGTAAAAAAGTATGCCTCAATTTCAGGAAATAGACATTGTTCTAGTTTATGATGAGGAACAATGTGGAAATTTCCCTAAATTGCAATTTGGTAGACCGTAGACCTTATTCTAGTTTGATTCCTGAGAAGTAAACACATCTTTATCAAATTCAATGCATGGAGACTAAAAGGTAGTACACAACAACGTTGAAAAACTAATACATAAGGACTCAATCCAACCAACACTAATGATGCAGACGAAAAATGTCATTTTACCTTCTCAAAACAATGACTGATGGATTTCCCTGGTTGAGATAGTTTAAGGAACTCTAAATTGATGAAAGATGAAGGTTAAAATGCAATACACAACAATGTGGAAAAACTAAAACACAGGGACTCAATCCAATCAATAGTAATGCTGCAGATGAAAAATGTTACAAATAAGTTCTGGCAACGTGAAACTTACTCCTACTTTTTCACCTAATTACGTGTTGTCATATGTTCATAAGCTCCCCGGCTCAAACAAGTTTTGGCAAGCCGTCAGAAACACAACACTCAAGAAAGTAAGATGAAACATACCTTTACGTACTTAACAACGCCATTTGACTTGACTGTTCGATAATTTCTTCGTCCATTTTAAGAAACGTGTTCCTAAAAAACTTCCAAAAACCACCAAATGCGAAAAAAATACCAATTCAATATGGTTGTTGTAATAGAATATACAATCCAATCTTCTCTACCTTTCATGGTTACTGCAAAATTATTTCAAAGAGATAGTGAATTGGAGATTTTTCTAATTCAAATTAGCTTGCACAAATTTAATTCGTCTATGAGACATGGTACTACATTATATTTTCTTATTCACATAATGTAGTAACATAATATCAAAAAATTTATATGACATGATTTCAAAATTATGGATTTTTGAATCTTCAGAAGTATGTGAAGTATAGATTTCAATCAAAACATGTTACTACATTATGGTTTTCAATCAAAAGTTCAAATGACAAGCTACTACAGTACTACTTTATGGTTTCTTATTCACTCTTCTTTTTTGAAACATGATATCAAAAGTGGATTTGAGAACACTTCAAAATGGATAAAAGATACAATAATTCGTCTATGAGACATTTCCTCGAGCACTTCATCAGCAAAACTCGACTTTGACCCAAAACATCAAAATCAACCCGAACTCAAATTAGTTTTTGGAACTCCACAAAACTCAAATTGAAAAAGATGAAAGAAACACAAATCAAAATTCAGAAAACTCTAATTCGACTAAGAACACTAAAATCAACAAAACTCAAATTGAATTTTCACACTCTACAAAACAAACCAAACAAAATACATACAGAAAGTATATAGATTTCGATTGAGAGGAATAAAATGTTACCTTGCCCAAGTGAATTGAATTCTCAATGAAAAGAAGCAAAATTTTTCTAAACCTCAGAAGCCAAACGAAGCAAAATATTTCTGAATCTCAAGAAGCCATGGTTTTAATAGAGGGAAGTGAGAGAGATGTATCCGCTCAAGTCTTAAGATGTGTCTGTTATTCTCTTCAACAAAAAAAATGCGTCTTTTGAGAAACTTAAAACGTGAGGCTACAGGCACCCGAGTGAATTTGTTGCTGAATCCAATGGTCCGGATTGTTGGTGATGTGGATGGGACGGCTGGATTTATCCAAGGGTTTGTCCCGGTCAGCATCCATCCACCTATTTTATTATATAGATATATTTTTTCCTTGGAATAAATGAAAATAGTTTCATTAAAAAAAACTTAAACACGGTTGGTTAGCTAAGAAAATCATCATCCTCTACATTTTCACCCCACACAATCTTCAGTTATCGCATTCTTCTTTTTGAAGGCTTTCCACACGAATAGAAATCTCTTAGTATGTACCAAAATCTTCAGTTATATACACAAAATGTTTAGTTGATGTATACTTTATTTTAGTCTAATCATGTGACAAAAAAAAACTGACAAAAAAATCAGAGCCTCATCAATACGGATCTCCATTTGGTGTATTAGTGGATCTGGATGCCCAAACTCTTGTTACTATTTTTAATAGTTTAACAGAAAGCTAAGAACCCCATCCAAGAAATGAATGCCATCTAATATGTATAAAATGAATGCCATCTAATAGTTTTCACATTTTGTATTAAATTGGTACATAATCTTAGAGATATTGTTACTATTTATGACTTCATAAATTTTTTGGATTCTAATTTAAAGTCACATAATCTTGGAGATTTTGTTATTGAAAAGGGTTTATTCACACAATTAACAATCTTATTAGGATTCCTATCTTATAAATAAGTCTATCGCCTAGAACTTTAGGAAGAAAACAAGTTAAAAAAACAGAAAGCTAAAGAATAAAAAATTAGTAGTTTGTTGCTTTAAGGAAATATGGAAGGTAAAATTGTTAGGAAGATGTTGAATGCAACTATTTTGTTCATGGTAGTACTCATGATGTTGGGAATGTTTAACCAACAAGTTTCAGCAGTTGAGCTAACTTGTGTTAAGGATTGCATTGAGAAATGTGTTAACCCGGATCCAGGTATAACCCGTCTAGCCTATTCTCTCACTCTCTCCATTTGTGGTGCTGGTTAAAATCTGGTTGTATAAATAAACTTTTTATATATCATTGTAACACTAAATTTTTTTCGTTAAATTTTGGTGACTTGCAGGGGCAGCGCTAGCGTGTACTAATACATGTATTCAACAATGTAACTAAAATTATCTAGTTATTTTCGAGAACAATAACAAAGATCGAAGTTGGTACAATAAATTGGTGATATGAGCACTTGTCAATGTATGAATTGGCGATCCTACATAAAATATCTCCCTTAAATGTCTTAAGCTTCATTTCCCACTTTTTCAGTTAACTAAATCTTTACAATTACTTTAAACCCTTCACAAATATAATTATCACAACAATACATCAATATATACTGAGGAAAGCTGACGAAAGTATCGTGAAAAGATAAATTAGATTAAAGGTCCCATGCCACGGGCAGGCTGTTAACTAAGTCTTTATATCACAACAATACCACAAGAATATTAAACTCAATGACGGATGTTTACCTACTTTGTATAAAGAAAACAAATCTTCAACTCAAAAACAGATAGAGATCTAAAGACACTATAACCAGCAGATTATTAAAGATGGTATAGTTTGATTGCTAATAAAAAACATTGTTGCTTGCGAATAACATTGATGTGAATAATATTAGTGACAAATGTTGGTGACGAATTCAAGAGGGGTCCAGCTAAAGGCCCGTGACGAAAATGTTGTAGGCCCCGGATTACACAAATTGTGAGAAGTCCCATGTGTAACCCGAGGGCCTACAATATTTTTCCTTAATCTGATGTACCTATATTCATCAGAATCTCGAGCGAGAGTCTCGTTGGATTCGTCTCGTCGAGATCTTGAATTTAGACTCAAATTTTGTCCAAATTCGATTTCGTATGAGTGAGTTATTACAAAATTAGTTTGATACGGGTACCAATAACTCGAAACCGGGATTTCGAGTTAGTACCACATTTATTATGGAGGAAATGTTTTAATTCCTTATATAGAATCTTCCATATATTTTTGGTATGTTGGTTGAAATGGAAAGGTGTTTTGCGTCGTTTGCACAACGCAAACCACGCACGCGCGGCGTGGGCAAATGGGCGTTTTGGGTGCATTAGGCCGTTTTGGGCGCATTGGGCGCTTTAGTGGCACTTTGCACTTACGCATCGTCGCGAGGAGCGATTGGAGCCTTTGATTTTACGGTCATAGATTTAATCCAACGGTCAGGATGATTGTTGCCCTTAAGATAGATCCGTTGATGATCTAACGGTGGCGCTCAAGGCACGATATCTTGATAGATCCGTTGAAATCTGACGTTCAAGATGGCACCCAAAAACCAAC
This sequence comes from Eschscholzia californica, assembly GCF_041429995.1. NCBI lineage: Eukaryota > Viridiplantae > Streptophyta > Magnoliopsida > Ranunculales > Papaveraceae > Eschscholzia > Eschscholzia californica. The sequence continues at coordinate 33,265,582 of NW_028238198.1, forward strand.
AGTCAAATATGACTGTTGGGAAGCATCCATTCGTCCATAGGCACCTGCCTGAAGTGTCCCCAATACTTCTATAAATACCAAACAGAATCCAGTAAAAAAAAAATACGAAAATTCTAGCATTCAAAGTTAAGAGCATTTTGAATTTAAGTAGTCACTTGCATCTGGATCTTATTGCTTGTTTAAAGTTCGCATGCTTTCAGAAAAACGAAGTACTCTTAGTCGTCATCCTGGGTATAGCCGTTGTATCCTGAGAGACAAACAACTGACTGATTTTAGTACTAATACCAGGGTGTTCACTGTCTTAAGGAAAGAGACAACTCGACTCGGCTTTCTCTCTCTAACCTTCTAATCAATTTCTGTTTTAAAATTATATTAGTTTTCTTTTTAATCTGTTTAAAAAACAATACTATTTTTTAGACTTAAAGTAATCTCTGAATTTATTTCAGAAAGACACTCTAAAGTGTATCCTTGTTTTTATTAAAACAGGAAGACCAGACTCTTGGTTTTCCATTATACCAGAGAAACAACAAATCTGAGGGCCTACAACATTTTTGTCGGGGGCCTTTAGCCCCTTCCATTCAAGAGTCTCTGTTATTGTGGGCGGAAGTGCACCGGCACAGATAATATAATCGTTTATGATAATTTATTTTGTAGCATAGACATAAGTGATCCCTAAAAGGTTTTACGCCAATACGTTGGTTGTTAAGTCGTGGCTTGACATTTGACAAGCCAATACTTTCTATCCCCACTTTAAAAGTCAAACATTTTGTTTATCCATAAGTTATCCACAAATACAATTGTTTGGGCATAATAATGCTAAAATTTCCACCGTTTCATGCATTTCCAAAATTTTTGATTTTTAAACGGTAGAAACCATAATAGCCTCAATTATCAGCAAAGTTGTGGTGCTTAATTAAAAACAGACGGGGAGCGGGTAGTAGGCATTTTTGTCCCGTTGCCTTTATAAACATCAGAACAAGAGATTTCACCCATATATTGGTATTGGCAAATTTTACCAGAATATCCTTGGTTCCAGAAGACCGAAATGTCCTTCGAGTACCTTTTTGTGTTTTTAGTACTTTTTCACACTTAACTCCACAAAAGACAGCTAATAAAGCCTCAAAATAGGCTAATTCGCATAAATTAAACGACTCAGATGAGACATTTTTATGACCCATCAACAAGTTGTCACAATTCTGTTGCAAAGTTGTTATAAGTAGGAAAATATCTAAGGAGCTAAAGACTAAAGGAAATTAGGCGTTATTTTTTCACAAGAACAAAAAATTTATAAGGAATTTTAGCTAAATTTCCCTTAATATAAGACCCACAACCCCACCCAAGAAATGAATCTCACCTAATATGTTTAAAAAATAGGTTTTATCATCTTATCAAAGAAGATTTTATAGATCTTTTGGATTTTATTTTATTTAAGTAGACATTATTTAAGTAGACATAATCTTGGATATTTTGTTATGCAAACGAGTTTATTGACACAATTAACAACTACAATCCAAGTAAGACTCGTATCCTATAAATAAGTATGTCCCATCAACTTTAGGGAGGAAACTAAGTTAAAAGAAGTAAAAGAACAGACAGCCAAGGAATAAGAAATTAGTAGTATTTTGCTTTAAGAAAATGTGGAAGGTAGAATTGTAACGAATATGTTGAATGCATCTACCATGTTCATGGTATTACTCGTGATGATGGGGATGTTTATGATAAGACCAAATCCTTGATAAGACCAAATCTCTAATATTGTTCATATTTTATCACATGCAATCTTATATTTTCGATATTGCATCTTGTATTTCTGTAAAGAATTATATTGTTGCCATGTAATACCGTTAACAATAATATATAAATTCACATCGGTTTGCCTAAGAAAAGCAACCGAGACTTCTCAATCTTTCATGGTATCAGAGCTTTGAGATTTTTAATGGTTGCAGCAAACACCACCAGCACCTCCTCTGATTCTATTGATCAACAACAACCCACCGACCTCTCTCCCACTATCACCATTCCCTCCCTCACAAACTTGGTCCCTCTTGTCTCGGTTAAATTGGACCACACCAACTTTCTCACATGGAAGAAGCAAGTACTTCCCATCATGAAGTCACAAGACCTCTTCCATTTCATTTCTAATGATGCCACACCACCACCACCTCTTCTCCTAGACGATGCTACAAATCAGCATATTCCAAATCCGGCATTTCACCATTGGCATCAAGTAGAGCAGACTTTGATAAGCTGGTTAAACACCACCTTATCACCGTCAGTTCTCTCCCAAACACCGGAGTTTTCAACAGCCAAAGCTCTATTTTCTCACCTTGAGTCTACCTTCTCAGCGCAAAATACGGCACGCAAGTCTCAACTATTACTCCACCTTCAGACTATCCAGAAGCACACCATGCTGATGACCGAATATGTGGGTAAGATCAAGGAAATCTCAGATGCAATTGCTGCCTCCAACGCAGCAGTCCCTGACACTGAACTTGTCCTCCATACTCTAAGAGGACTAGGCTCAGACTACACCTCATTTGTGACTGCCATTGAGACTAGGGAAAACCTCCCAACATTTGCTCAATTGTTGCCTTTATTATTTTATCATGAGATGAGTTTATCCCAACAACAACCTCAATCTTCTTTGGTTCAACCATCAGCTTTGGTGACTAAAACCCAGCAGTATCCAACTCCTACTCGTGAAAGAAATCAACCACGGTCTTCTAGTTCTAGTTTCTCTTGCCCTGGATTTCGTGGTGGAAGGAACGGTCGTGGTCGTGGTCGTGCTAGATCTACTTCAAATCCAAATTTTTCTGGTTCCTTTGGTAATCAATCTAAAAAATCAATACTTGGTTCTCCCTTCGTCTCAAAGGATCTGTTATCTGCCAAATGTGTGGGCGGGGAGGGCATACTGCCTTATATTGTTATCAACGACAATATCAAAATTATTAACCTAGTGATGTTCCCCAAAAATTTTCTGCATATCAAAATAATCCCTATTATGATGCAAGTGTCTATGCAGATTCAGGAGCCTCAAATCACATGGTTAGTGATGCATCAATGATGACTAACTTACATCCTTATTATGGACCAGATCAAGTGGTTGTGGGAAATGATTATCTCTTACCCGTCCAAAATACTAGTAAACTCACTCTAAAGTCACCAACTTCTTCCCTAACTCTCAAAAATGTCTTTCATGTTCCCGCCATCACCAAAAACCTACTTTCTGTCTCACAATTAACTTCTGACAATGATTGTTTTGTAGTGTTTGACGGTGATCTATTTTTTGTACAGGATCGGCTAACGGGGAAGCAGGTCCTTCACGGTCGTAAGAGAGGAGGCCTATATCAATGCTCGGCAAATGCACTTCGTTCTCTTCCCAAGTCTTTAAATATCCGACACTTTAATTTTGTAGGAACTAAGTTTGCCTCTAATGTATGGCATATCCGCCTCGGACACCCAAATAATCGCATTTTCTCTCGTATTATTAATAATAATGAAGTTTCCACCACCTCTACTAACTTGTCATCTCTTTGTCAAAGTTGTGTACTCTCTAAACATCACCGTCTCCCTTACTCCCCTTCGACTCATCGGGCAACTACACCTTTATTCAAACTTCATTGTGACTTATGGGGTCCATCACCTACTACCTCTCGTAAAGGTTTTCGTGATTTCTTTATTATTGTAGATGATTACACACGTTTCACATGCCTTTTCTTTCTCCATGAAAATCTCAAGTGCCCGGTATTTTTAAAACTTTTCGATCTATTGTTGAAAATCGATTTTCTTCAAAAATTTGTATTTTGAATAGTGACGGTGGTGTAGAATTTATTTCCAACTCTTTTAAAAGTTATTCAAATGAATGTGGTATTACTCAACAATTTTCATGCCCACATACACCACAACAAAATGGCATAGCCGAAAGAAAAATACGACATGTCGTTGAAACGGGCTTAGCCCTCCTTCATCAAAGCCACCTTCCTAAAACTTTTTGGCCAGAAGCATTTGGCACCGCATGTTTTCTAATCAATAGACTACCTACAATGGTTTCAAAGAATGCTTGTCCTTTCTTTCTTTTATTTAATCATCAACCTGACTACCGTTTTTTTCGTGTCTTTGGGTGTAGATGTTACCCCCTCCTAACCCCATATCGAAAGAACAATCTTGAATATAAAAGTACTCCATGTATTCTTATAGGGTATAGTGATTCACATAAAGGTTATCTTTGCTTTGAACCAAAAACTTCACGCACTTATGTTAGCCGTGATGTCCTCTTTGACGAAACCCTTTTCCCGTTTGCACTCCCACAAAATCAAGAAATTTCTAATGAAATTAAAGTCTCTAACGCCCCCTCTTGGGTCTTTCTTGATAACATTCCTTCTCCACCCTCTAGAGTTCCCCACACTTCACCTATACCTTATACTCCCCTTACTATACCGATCGCCCCTTCCTTATCAGCACCGCAAATGTCTTCTTCTCCCCACTCGCCTACCCTATCCTCCTCGCCTTCTACACCCTCCACTTCCCCCTCTACTCAACCAACAGTACCTTCCAGTGTTGATGTTCATCCTCCACCCGCCGACTCTGAAGCTCCCGCTCAACCGTTGCCTGTCCAACGAACACATAACATGGTCACTCGTTCAAAACAAGGTATTTCTAAACCTAAAATCATTCAATCAATGTGTGTTACCAAGTATCCTGTATCTACAACATTATTGGCATCTCTACCACTTTTGCAGAGAGAACCAACTTCTTTTACTGAAGCTAGCAAGAGTGTTAAATGGAGGGAAGCTATGTCCGTCGAGTTTGATGCTCTTCTTCATAATCAAACCTGGACTTTGGTTCCTCCACACCCTTCTATGAATATTGTTGGCAATAATATAGAGTTAAATCCAAAAGTGATGGGACTATTGATCGTTATAAGGCCCGGTTGGTGGCCAAAGGGTTTTCTCAACAACATGGTCTTGATTATGATGAAACTTTTTCACCGGTAGTTAAACCGGTTACTATACGTTTGGTTTTGAGTTTGGCAGTTTCTTCTAACTGGTTAATCAAGCAACTTGATGTTAAAAACGCAATCCTTCATGGTTTTCTTAACAAGGAAGTCTTTATGACTCAACCAACCGGATTTGTCGATCCCCAATTTCCAAATCATGTTTGTCGTCTTAAGAAAGCCTTATATGGGCTAAAACAAGCCCTCGTGCCTGGTTCAATCAGATTACTTCTTATTTGAATGAAATTGGCTTTCAAGGATCCAAATCGGACACCTCTCTATTTATTTTTCAGACTTCGTCAATCACTACTATGTTACTTTTATATGTTGACGATATCATAATTACAGGTTTCGACCCTCCTCACCTTGATTATGTTATTTCTCAATTGCACTCGACATTTGCTACGACTGATTTGGGGTGAAATTCATCATTTGTTGGATTTACATCTAACTCAGACTCGGTATACCTTGGATTTACTAAATAAATTGGACTTGGCCCAGTCCAAGCCTGTCTCTACTCCCTCACCTTGTGGAAAGAAGATGTCTCTAGCTGATGGCAACCCAATTTCTGATGTTACCTTATACCGCTCTCTTGTTGGAGCCCTTCAATATTTATCACTTACCCGACCTGATATCACTTACTCGGTCAATCAAGTGTGCCAATTTATGCATGCACCAAGTGATCCATTTTGCTGCCATTAAGAGGATTTTTCGTTACCTAAAAGGTACTCTTGGTCGTGGTCTCTTCTTCTCTACAGTCACACCTCCTAATAATCTGGCTTTCAATCATCAATTATTTGCTTATTCGGACGCTGATTGGGGTGGTGATCCAGACACCCGTCATTCCATATCTGGTGGTTGTGTTGATCTTGGCCCTCACCTTATTTCTTGGTTCTCCAAGAAACAACCAACCGTATCCCGATCTAGTACGGAGGCTGAGTATCGCTCTATGGCCATCACTACTGCTGAAGTTGCTTGGATTCAGAATCTATTACGAGATTTAGGTGTTTACACAAAGACGGTTCCTCATCTTCATTGCGACAAAATCAGTGCCACTTACTTAGCTCATAATCCAGTACTACACTCCCGAACTAAACACATGGAACTTGATTATCATTTCGTTTGGGAGCAAGTGGCTCGATCTTCTCTCCGTGTTACATACATTCCGACAATTGATCAGACGGAGGATATCTTCACCAAAGGTCTTGTGAAGTCGAGACATCAATATTTGTGTTCCAAGCTCTCACTTTTGGATACACCCGTTCGGCTTCAGGGGGGATGATAAGACCAAACCTCTAATATTGTTCATATTTTATCACAATCTTATATTTTCGATATTGCAATATTATATTTTCGATATTGCATCTTGTATTTCTGTAAAGAATTATATTGTTGCCATGTAATACTGTTAACAATAATATATAAATTCACATCGGTTTGCCTAAGAAAAGCAACCGAGACTTCTCAATCTTTCAGTTTAATCAACAAGCTTTAGCAGTTGAGTTAAGTTGTATTGAGGACTGCCTTAACAAATGTGTTAAGGGCGATCAGGTATGACCCTTCGAGCCTATTCTCTCACTCTACATTTGTGATGTTGGTTATATAATATATTTACTATAATGAAAGATATTTGTACAAAGTCTATAAGTCAACTTTTTATATGTTATTGTAACACCAAATATTTCTTTGTTGTATTTTGGTGATTTGCAGGGATGGTAGCGTGTCTTACTATACGTGTTCAACAATGTGTCTAAGAATATCTAGTTATTTTCGAGAATTTTAAGAAAGATCGACGTAGTTACATAAAATGGGTCATTTGAACATTTAATTTGTCAATGTATGAATTGGTGATATTAAATAAAATATCTCCCCTAAATCACTACAAAAACACGTAATATTGGTAACGACTAAATCAGTTACAAACTCCAAGAAAACCGTTACAAATAACTATTTGTAACGGCCAAAAGCCATTATAAAAAAAAGAGTTATTTCCCAAATAGCCCCCAACTTTGTGACCAGCTTCCTGCCTAGCCCCTTACTTTATCAAAAATACCCAGATGGCCTCCTTTTAGAGTTACCGTTATAATTCCGTTAACTAGTCATCATTTCTCTCTCCTCCATCTCATTACCTCTCTCTGCCACCTCACCTTCTCGCCACCTCATCATCTTTACCGGCGAAGGTCGCCGGCCGGCCCATTGTCCGGCCGACGACCATCAAACATTAAAAAAAAAAAAATTCCCTTTTTTTTTCTCTCTCCTTTCTTTCTCTCTAGATATGGTCTGCGGAACAAACCTTCTTGAAGCTTTACAACCTCTATTACAAGGATTTGCTTCACCATTACCATGACATTTATAATATGACGCTCCTGGATTTGAACAAGTCATATCTCTCTTCAATGATTCATAACTTATAAACTTCTTTTCAATCATCAAAATTCTTCTATTTATCTCTGAATCCATCTCCATTTTTGTGTTTTCTTCTTTCTCTCTTTTAATTCTTTCCCAAAAACAAAGACCTTTAGTACCAGTACAAGCTTTTTTCACCATCAAATACTCAGCATCTGTGTCATTCTTTGATTGTGAATATCCCAAATCATAACTAGTAATAAACTGGGCATTTTTTAGGGCATTTTTTGGGGTTTGTGATCTTTGTTGTGGGTTTAAAGGGTCTTAAATTCCTGGGTAGATTCCATAAAATAAGGTTTATGTTTTGTTGATTTGCTTCTTATGGGTTCATTTAGGGTTTAAAATTTAGGACTGATGAAAGGATATAAATTTGGTGGTTGAGAGATCTGTGGGGTTTCTATGAATATGGGTTTTTTGTTTTAGGTTTTTTTTTTTTTGTAATGGGATTAGCTCCTGGTGGTATTGAGGTTGAGAAATGGGGTTTAGAGAATCAAAAGGAAGGAAGAAGAAAGACAAGGAGGTAGAAGGAGAGACTGGTTGTTGGAGTATTAGGTTTAGTTATATGATGGGTAATTGTATTTCTTCAAAATCCAAAGGAGATACCTCTATAAGTGGAATCAGTACTAGTTATGGTAATCTCCATCTTCTCTCCCAGTTTAGCATAAATCATAGAAGCTTTGTTCGGCAGATCTGGTTCTTGAAGAACCAGATCTAGAGAGAGAAAGAAAGGAGAGAGAAAAAAAGTTAATTTTTTTTAAAGAGAGGAATTTAAAAAAAAAAAAAATGTTTGAAGGTCGCCGGCTGGAAAATTGGCCGACCGGCGACCTTCGCCGGTGAAGATGATGAGGTGGCGAGAAGGTGAGGTGGCAGAGAGAGGTAATGAGATGGAGGAGAGAGAAATGATGACTGGTTAACGGAGTTATAACGGTAACTTTAATAGGGGGCCATCTGGGTATTTTTTATAAAGTAGGGGGCTAGGCAGGAGGCTGGTCACAAAGTTGGAGGCTATTTGGGAAATAACCCTAAAAAAAATAAAGCCCGTTACAAAAAACCACGAGGCATATACATTTATAACGACCAAAAGTGGTTACAAAAGCCATTTGTAACGGCCTCTCGGTGATAGCCGTTACAGCTACCTAGTTTGAAAGAAAAAAAATAAGATGAAACCTGTTGAATCCAGCTGCAATATTTCGCAGCTTTTACCGTTGTCCCTGCTTGAAAATCAGAAAACTAAAACAAAAAGAGATAGCTTAAACTAATTAAACGATAAATCAAACAAAACACATTATATTAATTGATTACTCTAAACACAAGTTTTGAGTTCATCGCTTCTAACCCACATACATATATGTCAGATTAAGTAGTTAACCTGAAATCTTGTGGTTACTACTTGATCCTATTATGATGCCCCGTGTCCCAAAATAGACACGACCACGTCCCGGTAATTCACAAACGAGACAAAATCTGATAGAGTCTCCTCTGTAAATCGAACCTGTCGCACCTGTAAAACCTGTCATGCAAACCATACATTCGCATACGCAAAAAAATAAAATTATTAAGCGGAAGCTAATTAAAACTCAACTTAGTTTCAGGTCAAAACCCGAACCACAAAAATACAAAAGCCTCATAAACATCGATACAATCTATAAACACCTCTAAGTGTTAAGTATATACATATTAGAGTTTGGTTCTGTAATAACTACACAACTTTAAAATAACGAAAAGTCAATAAGCAAACAATCGAAGAAAACGACGCAACACCAGTAGCCTTGTCAGACAAGATTACCGGTTGAAATACACACTCCGCCTCGAGGCTACTACAAGCACTTGCACACTGACAACTGGTAGGGGGTCAGAATACTCACCAACACGAGTTATTCTGGTAGAAGATCAATCCAAAACCCATCACGTTTTCAAAAGTTCATTTAATGAGTTCTAAACATCATGACAAAACGAGTTATCAAACCAGTTACTATATATGCTACATACAAAACCGTTTTCCTTAATCTAGCAAGCAATAACAGTGATTAGCTGCCCACCCATGATGCGCCCCCAATTAAGAGAGAGTTCCTCAGGAGAATCTATAGTGCGTTAGATAGTACCAGCCCATTTAGGCACTAGCTAATGCACTAACATCTCCTCGAGAAAGAGACTTACCCCTAGCCGGTAAGTCCCTCTCCCACCAAGGGACTCCGCAATCATTGAAGAGTTTACCTCATGATAAATATATACCTTAAGTACCTTAATACATTTTTCATCACCGAGTTCGAATAAGAGAGCCTTCCCCCAATACTCATGGAAGGACCCGAACCTCATTCTCTTCGGTATCCTGTCATGCATCTAATGCGATATTTTAAAATCAGTTACATTCGTATATCAAAACCATATTCTTATTCAATTCATTATCTTATCAAACACGAAAATGGAACGACAAGAGTCATATTGCACACAAAGCTGAGGGATTCCCAACCAATGTCACCTCTCAGGCGAGTGGTCAGGGTGTACGGCCCTAAGCTTCGCGCTTGAGGCACGAACACCAATGGCGAAGCACTCTACTCCCACAGGTCTCATGACTAGTGTCGAACCACCTCACCGGTCTCACACGGGTCACACCCACGTCTGCAAGTCATCCTACCCTCAAGGGCTACGTGCCCGTAGGTTGACATAATCCGCAGTCGGTTACATACAAGAAAATCCCCAAATAGTTCTCAATCACAGTAAAAACAATTCGAAAACATTTCTCATGTCGCAGTAAAACCATTCAAGCATATTTCAGTTCATCACTTAAAATCGAGTTTCATGCTAACTAAACTCTAGTTATAATGGCGCATATATAACTATAGGACCTACCATATTTCATTATCTATAAAACCATGATATACAAAGGATTCAGAACCCCTACCTCAGTCCTACATAACCAAAGACCTCCCGCCTACAAGACGAGCTTATTCCTCCTCATTCGCATACCCTGGGAATAAGGAAGAATTACCAAAAATACCATAAAGAAACATTATGTTCTTACACTAAGAACCTTCGTACAATAAAGACAATAATTAAGAGAAAACGATGAAAACTTAAAACATAAGAACAATCTGTAACGCTGGAAGACTTCGAATAACCGAACTGATCTCAAACTTCATAGTCATGTCCACTGAATACTTGAAACGACATACTAACCAACCAATCGACTTCCAATAAACTGTATTTGACACTTCAGAGTCTTTATAAGCTGACAAAATCTTATAATGAATCCCATAGTACAAATCTACAACTGAAACTACACATTCACGTGAAATATGGTAAAGTTCGTGTAACCATTTTTATTTCACTACAAAAAATATGGTCATTTGGGATGGTTTTAAATTGTCTCCAATAGCCATAAACTGTCTGAAATGCCCATTGGGGACAGTTTCAAAACCGTCCCTACTACCGGCGTCCCAAATAATATTTGGGACAGATGTAGGGACGGCTAGATAACTGTCCCAGATTCATTTGGAACAGGCAGCAATTGTCCCCAATAGTATTCTCCATCCGTCAACCACCTATCTATTTGGGTCTGTTCTGTTTCACTTATCTATCCCGAATAAATACTAGGGACAAAAGACTAACCGTCTCTAATAAGTTCAAATTTAAAAAAATAAATTAATAATTTCTAGGTATTTAATATAAAATGTATTCAATGTTCCTAATACAAAAGAATCTAAACTAATTACATAACCGGAAGAGAATGCATTTTTCAGTCATTCTTTATACCTAATTCCCAAATATCAACAGAAAAAAAATATACATTCAAAACTTTGCTATTTAGTCTCCATGAATCGTCAAGATATCCAATCAGCTTCAACTTTGATGCTACCATTCCAAATGCCTTCAATAACGATCAAAGAGTCTGTAGTTTCCGGTCACATATCACACATAATTAAAAGTAAGAAGATACCTTTGTAAAAACTTGAAAACAATAGATAATCCTATTAGAAAGATGCAGAAAAAGAAAAAAAATAAGCAGCAAAATTGACAACCTATGTTACAAAAGAAAGAAAGTATTTAAGTAAAGAAGACATAAAGTAACATCATCCATGAATAAAGGATATACATAAAAAATAAAGTAGATATTTAAATAGAAACACCTATAAGTCACATTTGAAACGAAATGGGCAACATATGTTTTAAAACAAGTAGATCGGGTCACATAATGTTTTATGATGTAACTGTTACATAAGAAAACAAATGCTTAGAGTTAGTATTGTTCAACAAAAGGATGGCATCTAAATCGGTTAAATCGGTAAGCATTATGAAGGTGTCCATGTTACATAGATCCTATTTATGTAGATATACTAGTTAATACATATAAATGGGTCTATATTACACAGGTTATATTTATGTTTAGTTACATGGTGCTGTTGGGTTGGTTTAAAGCTTTACAGCTTAATTACAAGGTGTTCGACTAAGTGTCTCTTACGTATAATCTAGGTTTAAAGCTAGAGAGCAACGACTCCAGGAGAATATGTTCATAACTAAGATATGCATGAAGTAAAAGATTACCTTACGCTAGTTTAATGAGTGGATGAACTTGGATCGGTAGGAGTACTTCCAAACGACAACTCAGGTGTCGAAACATGTTGCTGTAAAACAATTATATAGGTTTGTAATATTGATTTTGTAATGATATTAGATCTTAAATCGTAATTATTCAGAATTACACCTCTTTGTTGTGAAGATTTCTCAAGTAATCCTTTATTGCTGCTAGTTCCACCCTTGTACTCTCAAGTTCGTTTTTCATCTCTTCTATTTTTTTGTCGTTCGGATGCTCCTCATTGCTCTTACAAGATCACGAAGAACGCCAAGAACAGATGAAAAACACTTCCAGAGCTCCACACTCACCCAAGCAACAATGAATTCTAAAGGCCCAAGGACCCCTTTTATAGGACTCTCAACCCTTGATCAAAGGGCCACATCGATCCATAGGTCACATCGCCACATGGCGAGATCTGGTCGATCCAAGACAACACATTCCACACGTTTTACAACCCGAAAAAATTTCACACGAAAGCTGACGCCATAACAGATGTCGATCTCCCTTGCCTCCATACACGTTTGTCTCAGAGCCAACTCCACGCGGACAACGCCGCGTTCCGGAACAACAGGGACCAACCCCGTGACTTCTCGATGAACGGAAGATAGCCTTCTTGCTGCCCTGCAACGTGTAAGGGTCTCCATGCTACCAGGCATCGTTAAGGATTTCTCACGCTGCCTGGCGACGCGGAGAGACCTTCAATCCATTCTTTCGCACAAAGGACCCACATCGCGTTCACAAAGCTCCTGGCTCTACGGAACCGACTCTGGACAAAGTTCCCGAACTGACCCACACAAGACAATGTCATATTGTTATTTGGCCTATGTGACTGACACGGGAACTATCTGACTTACGAGGCCACAATTGCCATCTCTTCGGATACTCATCTACTCTCTAAGAAAATAAAATATTTACTTAGAGAGTGGGGGACAAACTGTGTTGACCAAAAACCACACCAGATCACTCAGCGTTGGAGTGCCCATTAAGATGTCAAGCCCAGCGCAACGCATTCGGGCCCAGCCCAGAAGTCTCTTAATGGGCCCTCGTCGACTAGACCCTCTAAACTCATGTCAAAGCTCAGTCACGTGCAAAGAGTTTCCACGTGCACAAAATTTCACACGTCCTGATCTCTACAATCTAGTGCTTGACACGTCTGGATCTCCACGCACCATGTTTAAGAGATCACTTAATGAAGAGATCTTGTACATGTCAAATATACCCATAAAGACAAAGATCTCAGACTTGGTTAACGTAACTCTAGAGAGAAATATTCCCCCTATTGATGACATTTATAGCATGGTAACGTCTAACATAAATATGAGATCATGTACATGCACACTGAGAGTAATTACCAGATAACATGAACAACCGTTGTGCATGTACAACCAGTGTACACGTCAACTATCCCAGGTATCACGTCGTACATTTACTTCGTAACGATCAGCCTTTACTCCTTCCAACAGATCACTCCTCATGCCTATATAAAGAGGAGCACTTTCATTTCTCAGAGAATCGAAAGCAGAACAAAGCACCCATGCTTATTCTTCTCCACTCGCTCACTGTTTTTTGATTGTTCTTGGGACGTTTGCATACGAGTTACCTGGTCCCTAGACGCTTTACCTCCTTTATTTTACACATTCTTCTTGTCCTGGTCGTTGGCATTAGTAGACGCCCTCAGGGGTATTAAAGCTATCTTCTTGCTCGACGCTTCCAGAGATCCTCAAGGAGAACAAAATTTCTCGACGCTTCTGGTAACATGTACTCTTACACTTCTGATCATTTCACTCTCGTATACTCGAGCTCCGGCCATTCTACAAGCCTAGCCATTCCCAAGTACACGTCAGCGGTGACATCTCCAGCATTCCATTTGTTATATTTTATTACAGTTTGCTGACTTGACCGTCGGAGGGCCCTTGGCAGGCACCATCCCGGTGTCCCCCAAGTCTTCACGGGTTTGTTCGTGTCTGTTCACCTTCTTTTGCAGGTTTCTTCTAGACGTTGATGGTGCCCATCAATCAAGATCTCGACGTTTCGAATTCCAGAAGATGTTCACGCTTCTGACCTTCTGACTTCCGACCCGTAGACTTCTCACCGTCTACAATCTTTATTATCTTAAGTTAATAATAATTTAATAAAGTTAAAAGTGTTAAACTGAAAAGGAAAGGAAATTAAAAGAACCCTAATCAAGAATAAGAAATTTATTTTTTATGCAATGAAATTGTGTTCGGTTTAAATCGATTAATCGAACTCAACCGAGCCGAACCAAATCGGGTCGAACTATGTCGGTTGGTCAAATAATCGACTCGACTTCGGCCGACGATTTAGTGAAACCGTCACTTATTGGTTCGACTTTCACTCAAGCTAAAACTGAAAAAAAAAACGACCGTGGCTCTACTGGTGTCTTTCCACGCTTAATTATATATCCTAACTTATTGGTATTTCTTATGAAGATGACATTTCCGCTATATATAAGTTAAGATATATTATTAAGCCTAGCTCTACTAGTATAGGTTTCTGCATTCCAAGTTGGACGGGTTCAAATCCCGTTGAGGTTGAGAGGATTACTGCTAAATAAATCCTTTTATTTTCTCCGTTACACTTTCACTTTTAACTAATTTGTTGTTTGGGTGCATCTATTTCATTTTTAAGTTAGTCATGCTCAATAAAAGTCTTTGATCGGGTCGTGGTCATATTTTGATAAGTTCGAAACTGAATATTTAATGTTATTTTATATTGAGATCTATACATTCTATGAAATTTTAAAACTTCATTATGTTATTCGCAGTTATAAATTTTTAATCTAAAATAGAATAAACAAACCTTCTTACTCACAAATAATTCTGGATTCTTAGACTCTATTTCTTACAAAAATGAAATTTTGGAACGGAAAAGTTGTCCTGTGACTATCTTTTTCAAAATATATTTGGAATCATCTATTATTTTCATCATGAACTGATCAATCATCTCGCATTTCGTTCAATTTTTTGCTCGTACGATCCAAAATCAAATTTCGCACATGACCCTCAAATTCTCAGCCACGACTTTGGGTTGTTGTGAGACATTTTAACCGGGGATTGTACGATAACTCGGAAATTTTGTAATTTCATATTCATAGTGGATTAGTTTAGTGCGACTCAAAGAGGTCATAGGACTTGCTTCTAACTACTATAAATCTTGCATGTTATTACTCTTTATTTGCTTCGTGGTATAGTTGTATTTATTCGCCATTGCATCCTAAGATCTTAGTGTTTCCCTCACTAACCAAAAACTCTAATTAGATTGATCACCGATTTGGAGTAGCATGTTTTTCTCAACAGATAATAAATCTCCATAACACATACTTTAGAAGAAAATCTTGTTTCCCATTTGAAATCCACTCAATTTTTCTTTTGATTAAGTTTTTTCTTCCAACCCCTATCTAACATGCAAAATGATTCTCCCATGTACCAAAATCTTTGGTGTCTTACTAATAAAGAGATGGGGAATGGGGGAGTAGGCAATTTTATCACACTGCCTTTATGAAAATGAGATTGTCATGCCTTATTAACATTCAGGGATATACTAAGGAAAACATCTTGATCCACTAGTTGTGGTGCATGATGATTTGGTGGTCGGAGTGGCTTGGGTTTCACATTTAGTCAGCACATGTTTGCACCAAGTTCGCACAGGAAAACAACCTAACCAAGCCTAAGTCAACAGTTGGTAGCCCAAGTGGTTCCAAGGTGTTGACATACACTCCAGAAAGTCCTGGAGGTCTCAGGCTCGAATCCCAGAGAAGGTGAAATCTTTGTTTATTTGAATTGGGATTATTAAAGTACATATAATGTAGTTGGGCTTTAGGTCATAGTTTAGTTGGGCTATAGGCTCGGTCTTATAAGAGTTAGAATGGGCGGTCTCGAACTTATCGCATCTTTGATGTATCAATGCCAAATGTATTGACTATCGTTGATCGTAGTCAATTTTTTCTAGAAAAAAAAACTAACCAACCAGGGCCGGTCCTGAGTTTTTGGTGGCCCGAAGCGAACTCATATTTTGAGGCCCTTTAAAAAACTTTTTAAATGTGGTATGTCATCCAAGTAAAATTTTGATCGACGCTTCGAGAAACAAGAAAATCTTTTAGGGCACTAACTTATGAATGAATGTTATGGATTTTGTCTCATTTTCTAGGACAACAAAACTTTTTTTTTTCTTCTTCGTCTCCTCTAATCCTCTAACCACAATCTCCGACCACCACCACTATTTATCTTTCCTCTCTTCTCCCCTTCTCTCTCTTCTTGTTCTCTATATCTGTTCCGACGACGGAAAAGATCCTCCAAAATTGTGTGGTTTGGGTGAATCCCCTCCAAACCAACTAATAATTTGAGATATTCTCACAGACTTTTGTATACATGCAGTATGAATCGGGAAGAAATTGAGCAAATGTGACTTTACGAAGACGAAGAGGAAGTGAGAAAGGAGAGATGAAAAATAAATAAAAATATGTTCGCTATATTTCTTAAGATAACAACGAAGAATTGAAATGGAAAAATAAATTATAGAAAGAGACAAAAAAAGATAAGAACGTAATCGAAAGAGAGCATATAAGGGTCAAGCAAGAAACTAATTTTAAACTAGAGGTCGTATAAGAATAGACATATACCTTAATAAGTGAAAATGGATGACAATATTAGTTTTTAGAGACCAATTTTAAAGTAGAAGTTATATAAGAATGGACGGACAACTCAATGAGAGAAAAATAGTGAAAATGCTACTTTTTAGAGTCCAATTTTCATATGGTACGTTAACATGATATATTTGAGTTGACTCACTACATAGTTGGAAGCTTAAGAAGCTACCAATTAAGGGCAAGTTTAGTTTTCTCTTTGGTTAATCATTTCTTTAACCCTCCTGGTACATTGTAGTGGGAGTTCAACTTTTTTTTAATAAATCTGTTCTGGTAATGTTCCTATAACAGTAACGCTAAATGAACCGCCGAAACAAACAGCCTGTTTCCCTGTCAGGCGGTTTGGGTGGCGGTTTGTTTGGGCAGTTCATTTAGAGTTTTTGTTCCATAATACTTTATGTTTTCTTTTCATTACAGTACCTGTTTGGGTATAGTGTGAAATTAAAGGACAAAAGTGATAATTGGCACAGAACAAGAAACAATCAAATAACAAAGGGAATAACTTTGCCCTTTTAGCCGTATAGGTAACTAGTTTTCTTGAACTAATGAATCACGTGGGTCCCACGTTACTATTGTTCACCAACTAAAGAATGTGGGCTTCCCAATCCCGTAAATTGTGGCCCATTTGATAAACAAAAATTGAGTTGGGGGCCCTTAACTGGCAATGTAATAGGTTTGGCCCGTGGTTGATGCTCAAGAGAAAATTAGAGGTTGGGGGCCCCTAAATTTGGTGGCCCAAAGCGAGGCTTTGCTCGCTTTGGGCCCAGGGCCGGGCCTGTAACCAACCCTAAAACTATTGAACAGGCCGTCGTCTAAACAATTATTGGCATATCTTATTAAACAAGACCAACATGAAACTTGGTTTAGAGCCAAATTTCTTACTTTACAATTTCGACCAATGCCCTATTTTTATCTATAACAAGTGTCTCCCATTTTAAAGGTACTCAGCCATCAATAACTCTCAGTCGGTCGATCGAGACCACGGAAAGTTATAAATATACAATGTGATCTTTTTTAATCCTTCATATTCATATTTCGTCACTACTGACCAGATTGGCAAAATATCTTCTGTAAGAGGCCGTTGGTATCAAACTTGCTTATGGCGGTTTGCTTGGTATAGGCGGTTTTGAGAAAACTTGGAAACTCAATTGGCGGTTTCCTTGCTTATGGCGGTTTCCAATTTTGGATTGTTTCCAATTTTGGGTTCAATTCCCACCGGCTTATAATAATATAAAAAGGGGGTTAAGGGCTTTGTAACAACAAATCAACAACAACTTTTCTTTAAAACCGCCTTCTTGCACGGACATTTGAAAGAAGAAATTATATGGCTCAACCTGAGGGATACAAGGTTGAGGGCAAATAAAATCAAGTATGTCGTTTGAGGAAGTCTCTTTAGGGATTGAAACAATCCCCTCGCCAATGGTACAAACGATTTGACTTTTTCATGCTAAAGCATGGTTTTCGCAGAAGTGACTATGATTGTTGTGTATCCATCAAGAAGCTTCGCGAAGGTGAATTTATTTATCTCCTCTTGTATGTGGATGACATGCTTATTGCTTCTCGAAGCATGGTGGAGATAGATAAGTTGAAATCTCAACTCAGTCAAGAGTTTGAGATGAAAGACATGGGCGCTGCAAAGAAGATACTGGGAATGGATATTAAGAGAGAGCGATCAAGTAAGAAACTGTACTTGAGTCAAAAAGGTTACATCGAACGAGTAGTTTCTCGGTTCGGGATGCAGTATGTGAAGGCGGTGTCAACACCTTTGGCACCACACTTCAGGCTCTCGGGAAGACAATCTCCCACTACTACGGTGGAGAAGGATTATATGGATCTTGTACCGTATGCTAGTGCAGTTGGCAGTTTGATGTACGCTATGGTGTGTACTCGTCCGGATATTTCACAGGCGGTCAGTGTTGTTAGTAGGTTTATGGCAAACCCGGGGAAGACGCATTGGGAAGCTGTGAAGTGGGTCTTGAGGTACTTGAAGAGTACTGCTGATACGGGTTTGTGCTTTGGTGGAGACACATCTCAGGTAAGCGGGTATGTTGACTCAGATTATGCTGGCGATCTAGATAGAAGACGATCTACTACTGGTTATGTATTTAGGGTACATGTGTAGGGATTTACACCCTTCTACTAGTGTTTATAGCGGAAATATGACATCTAATGTCTACACTAGTATTCCCAGGATCACATGCAAAACTAGTAATTAATCTAATGGAGATAGTAGATTACCTTAATCGCTTTTCCCTCGAACTAGTTGAATTGATTGAAGAAGACCAAGAGCTTCAAGTGTAGCTCCTCTACTTGGGACACGAGCAATCAATTTGATCTCCCACCTTGTTGTATAGCTAGCACACCAATGGTGGTTGGATAAAAGAACACCTTCTTCTTTGACTAGATTGATAGTAATGGGAATTAGCTCACTTTCTCCTCTCTACTTGATGTGGTAGAGTAAGAAAGCTTAGAGAGAAATTCCACACCTTATTCTCTGCCCTAAGAGTGTTTATATAGAACCCTAATAAGAATCCACCTCCTTTTAGGTTTCCTAAAACACCCTTTAGAATAAGATTTAGGGAAATAGTCGAAAATAGCAACTATTGGTATTTTCTCAATTCCCTAAGGAGGAGGTGCCCAAACACCACAAAAATTGGCAGATATAATGTTTATTATATCAGCAACTAACCTTCCAAAATTCAGCCCAATCCCAGTCCTAGAAGTACCCGAACCGGTCTAGGCCCAAAAACCCTGTTTTTGGCCTTTTTGTACTATCTTTGCCTAATTCCTTTTTAGGCCTATGAGATATGTTTATGGGACACTCCCATGATTATATCTCACTCCCACTAGTCATATCCTAGATCAATTTGTCACTCTTATGTGTAACCCGTTGTAGGATCCGATCGAAGTTAGCCGCGAATTACTTCGTAATTCGACGATCGTAGTTGGTCTCTAGCTACAACTCTACGATCCCTAAATCAATCGGATTTGATGATCTTCCACATCAATTATCCTATCCGACAAATTGTTCGCATTGTCACCTTGGTCGAAGGACATCTCCTTCAACTCCTTCAGACTCCCACTTGGACTTAGAACAAGTGCAATGCCTCGATTCCCGTGTCAATTTAGTATCCCATCTGATACGTCACATCATTCAGACTTTCTTGATATCCGAGTACAACTGTAAAAGACAAACGATTAACTTTTAATCCGTTTAAGCGCGGCCACGCATTTTCAGTTGCTACTCATCAAGTGGCCTTGAGACACTTTGTACCTAATGTGATTAGGGTGACACAATCCATTCTTGCGCTCCCACTTAACTTCATGTCTATCCTGTCCTTCCCAGTATCCGTCTTTATAACCTCCTTTTACGGCGCGGCGTTTAACGGAACCAAAGTCGGGCATTCCTTACACAAGATGAGTGGAGCACTCATGTTTTGAGGAATCTCTCCAATTGTCTTTATGAGAAGTATTGACGTTCATCACGAATGATGTACTTCTCATTTGAGGGTTATCCAGTGTATAAACCTTTTACACACCCACGTAGTCGAATAGAATATACTATTCATATAGCCCATGAAACTGCGCTATCCCATCGACTCCCGTGCTAGTCTTCGTGAGTCATTGTTGTCCATGCAATGACCTGGACCAGGGATTTTTGATAATAATTATTCCAAGTTCACTTAATAGGGTTTCATTCATCAGATCGCGTATCTGACAAACCTATTCGGAACGTTTTATTATCGATGGACTGTCGTTTAAACACTAAACCAAGTTTAGACGACTGGTGAAATAATTCTTATTATTTCTGATAACGAGAGTTGTAAATCTGAGCCTCTTCCGTAAAACTCCTTTTACCCACTCAGTTTTACTTGTCGAGGTTTAAAATTATACCTCATGCCTTAGACTGTGTATGAATCTCATACTATGTCTAAGGTGACAGTTTAGTTTGACTACCGTGGTAGTCGGTTTTAAACTTTGCTTATTATCAATTAATTTGAAGATTACTATCTTCAACCTTGATAATATCTAGTAATCTTTACTAGAGTTAAGGCCTTTAATTCTTTGTGTAGTATTTGCAACAGTTCCCGGCTTAAAACACTTTTAGCCTACTTTCCTTCCATGTCTGGAAGTTTGCTACGATGACATGTTCAACTTTGTACTACTTCATCCTTTAGCCTTCTAGGATGTACTAAGTAGTGTTTCGGTTTTCCAATCCGAATTCGGATGTTTAAATGCTAATCATGTCCAACATGATTGACTTTATGTTTTCAAACATAAATGTCTCTCTCATGCGTGCTAGCTCATCGGTGTCTTTTAGACTCCGAGTTTTGCAACGCCCTCTGTCATGAGTTTTTGGGTCGAAATTCTTTTAGACTTTCCGAGTCTTAGATTTTCTGTTTCGGATCTCAAGCATCTCAGCGTACTGAGTCTCTCTAATCCTATCATCCTTTTGATCTATGCTTATAGATCTTCAGATGCCCAAAATGGCATTTTATCCTTTTGTGTGTGGTCCTTTATTGAGTCAGTTCGTTACTGTTATACAACACCTTATGTCGTACTCAATCTTTTGTATGTACTCTGCATACGGACCCGGAAGGTTTGTTTACTCCCACTTACCTTCTTGAAACTCGTGATTCAAGATTTTCTTCATTCTCCAGGAATCAAATTTCTCTGATTGCCTTTTGAATCGAAGATTCTAACTCTTGCGTGCTTTTAATCCGTCGATAGATTTCTGAAGCATGCTTGTGGACATAACTTGATTGGAAGAATCTTTATTCTTCTTGTCTCGTTTCAGGAAACACGAATGTTTCCATCCTTCTCAGTTTTCTATTTTGGAAAACCAATTTAGGTCTTTTGTTGACTTAAATTATCAAGCTTCATGTCTTGACGATTTTTGGATTCCACGATGATTTTGGGTTCTAGCCAAAATCTAGAGTCAGTTTCCGTTTCTGCGCAGGTCTTTTATCTCTTCAGAAATAACCTTTATTTTCTGTGTCTTTGAGATTTGACCTTTTAGGGCTTTTGAACAACAATTTGGAATTTTCTCAATTACTTTAATATATTCCTTTAGAGACACTTTCACTTGTTTTGAGAGTTCTCCGGCGAATGACATTCGCTTTTGTGCGGTGGGTTTATAAGATCATGTCTTTAACCTTTCCTTTTCCGAGGAGCCGCAGTTTGTTGCTCTTGGTCGACTTTTAATCGTCTTGTACAAGTTTCATGATTGTTCTTCATGACCCTCCATGATTTTTCTCATGATCGAATTAAATCGACTTGTACTTTTCTCCCACTTATTCTTGTAATAATTAGTGTTTTTCTCCCAGACGACCAGGTGTGCTAATTATTAGAAGAATACTATCATGAGCAACAAACACTTTGTTCTCTTGATTGGTTGTGGAAGAAGCCCAAATTTCTTTCAAAAGGAAATTGCGTCAGATATTAGCTAGTTTTGTAATGCTTTTACAAATTTAGCTTTAGACGGAATTTTGGTAAGTGTGAAAACAATCGTTTATAGAATATGTCCCAAAATATTCGGAAGACTGGCTTAAACCCATCTTTGATCGAATTATGCATAACAATGTTCGATTGCTCCCACTGAATCCACCATCCGTCGGATGTGTTCCATGGAGCAGAGTTGGGAAACTGTTTCTCAACTCCTTTGATGGTTATCAAGTGTTTGACTCGAGTTTTCACTATCTTGTCAAAGTGATTCTTTACTTCGGTTTGTACTTTGTTTGAACCTTTCAAACATTCTGACTTATACTTTATGATTTGTACGTTTCCATACTTCATGAAGTTGTCAGAGTACGTATTTGAAGTTTCTCTCGTTAGCTTCTGCAAGTAAACTTATAGGTCTGCATAACACCGTATGAGTCCTAATAGATTACTAGTCTTTATGCCTTTTGAAAAGGGTGACTTTGTCAATTAGTCCTTAAGACCCAATTGACAATGCTGAAGTTTAATGAGTTTGAATCTCTTGATTTTAGCCATTATCAATGTTAACCTTCAGTTAATTTTATCACTGGTTTAAAACATCAGACGTTTCTAGAAGAACAAAATAATCACTATTAAGTTCTAAGCTAGATCAGTGTCTAAAAGAAGACTTCGATCCCTTTCAGCATCCCTAGCATTACTGCTTCAGCTCCCTCTTGGATCTTTACTTCTTTTAGTCAAGTATGTGATTTCCTTGAGCTCCCACTGAGCCGCTCATCTGGTCTTAAATACCTGATGAAGGAATTTTACGATACTTGTTTTTAACTTTGTTAACAAGGATACGGAATCGGAATTCATAATTCCATTCCTTTTGTCCTCCAGGTGCTAAAGGTAGTTTCCTTTTAAATGGTCTAGCCATTGTTCAGAAACATTCACAGTAATGAGAAATACTCTTGATCATGTACTCGGTAGCTGCTTTTCTTTGATCAAATGTTTGTCTCACTTGACTGATCCTTTTGCCCTTTTGAATCTATTTCTTAGATTCTTTGTACCAAATCTCAAGAACCTTTCTTAGACTGGATATTCCCGTATGTTCTGCTCAGTTTGTTTGTAACAACCTGAGTGACTCATCTAAGGTCTTATCTATCTTTGTTCAATCAATATTGAATTGGGTGATAGATGTATTCTGTTGTCTTCCGTTTAGGATGACTTTCAGATTGCCTTGGAGGTCTCGTACCTCTCCATTTATGACTTCTGTGGGAAATTCTTCCTCAGTTTGTCTTAATGGTTATGCTAGCATTCATTATTCTTCCAAAGAGAATGTTATACGATTGCTTGCAAATGGCTTTTGACCTTCTCTTGTATGAGTCAACATTGGGATTGGGTATTCTAGTGACCTTCCTTTTGAATCTGAGAATTATTCTCGGATTCATTCTTCCATTCTAGGAAGTGGATCAGCACCTCCCTTAGGTGTGATTCAATGTTGAAATCGTTTGTGTCATCTTAAAACTACATAAAGAAATGGCAAAGTTTTAAAACTCGTTATCGTTTTTGAAAAACATTAGTTTTCCCACATTATTCAATAAAAAATCGTCCCCGATTGAATAAGTGATTCCAAGACCCCAGTTCTTCGAAGTAAAGCGGACGAGGCCCTACCCTTTGACTCCGTCGTTCCGGGTGAGTGAATTCCTTCACTGATCATACCTTATGACTCTTGGTTAATAGATTTCATTAATGAATGACTAATCTATCCTTTTGCCTTGAGTATCCAAGACTCTCTTGCTGATCTCGTTGAGTAGAACCATTTAGACGTGTAGGCCTCTTCTATAGACCTACCCGCATTGTCCCAAGGTAGAGGAGGTACTCTGCGAAGGCCGACCCACCTTCCTCGAACAAGGGCGCAACGAGTGTCTTAATCTGGATATGCGATTACTCAAGATTACTTTTGGGGACTTTTACGCTAGTCTGGCGTTTGTTATAGTGAACTATTTAGCCTAACTAACATCCACGACATAAAGCGTAAATAAGTAAGTAAATGCGCGCAAGAAAGTAAATCAAGCAGACATGGATCCTAGTATGGCCCCTAACCTAGAAGATCTAATCACCCTTGGTTTTCTTCTTGTTTCGCCTTTTGGTTCGTCTTAGATCGCCATCTTTGAACCTCCATTGATTTCTCCCACTCGCCTTTGGATTTCATCCTCGAGTTTCTTCAATGGACTCATAGACCCTAAACTCTAATTACAAGACTCTAACGATTCGCAGATCGTATAAACTTGAAATTAAAATTAATTACAAAGCATGCACCCATCCGTGCTTAAAACAAGAATAAAGAAATAAATCTATGGCCATACTAGTTTCCCGCATTCACATCACATGCAATCATATAATATATCAAGGCTAAGAATTATATATGCATGATTATCTTGGGAGATACTTTTGTTGACATCACATGTCACATTACGGACCTTAAGTCTAAATTCGAAGAATTCTACTAGTGGTGCTTTCCGGTTTTATCTTTTATGATTTCTAAAATCATCTTTAAGAAAAACTCCGTTTTGGGCTCGAGAAAGCCCGGGTCAATTTCGGAAAAAATATTGGTTCGATTCTTAATGATTTCATAAATCAATTTAAAGAGAAATCCGTTTTGGGCTATTGGATGGCCCGGATTGATTTTGGAATTATTTGGTTGGAATCGGAAAATAATTTTTGGCAAAAACTCCCACTCGAATGATGATCCCTTTTCGTGGTCCGAAAAGCCTCGAAAAAGCCCGGGACAAGTCCTAGACAAGTCTCGGCCCAAGCCCAAAAAGGGCTCGGACAAGGTCCGGACATAGCACGGCCCATAGGGCCGGCATGTCCTGGCCGAGGCCTATCAAGGCCTAGTCTCGTCCTGGCCGGAGCCAGGACGCTAGTCCATGTACCAGACGCGTTCTAGACGTGTCTGGTACTGGACCGGACCAGCACTAGGTGTCTCGGACTAGTCCGAGACACCCCGAACCTCCCAGACGCGTCTGGTCGAGTGCTATGGACGCGCGTCCAGGAAGCTCCTTCGCAGCTGCTGGTCGCGTCTTAGACGCGACCTGGACGCTTCTTCAAGACGCGTCCTTAGTAGCTGCTCTGGACGCGTCTTCATGACGCGTCCAGAAGCTTCTGTCGCAGCTGCTGGTCGCGTCTTCAAGACGCGTCTCAGCAGCTGCTCTGGACGCGTCCAGAGGACGCATCTAGGAGCTTCTGGTCCGGCCAGGAAGCTTCCTGGCCGGACACTAGCGTTTTTCAAAACCCTAGTTTCCAAAAAGGAAAATTTTTTTTTTTTCTTATGCAACTTTAAGTTGCTATTTTCCAATATTAAAACTTTTCTTAAATTTTTGAAATTCCTTTTAGAACACTTCTAAAATTTTTCAAAACTTTTAGAAACTTTTTAAATTTTTCCAAATTTGTTTTGAGAGTTTCCCAAACTCAAAACTACTCTTTTTAGAACACTTCTAAAATTCCAAATCTTTGTTTTTCAAAAGTTTCCAAAATTTAAAAAACAACTCTTAATCAAACCAATTTTGGATCAAAATCTAGGTTTTTGAAATTTTTCAAAGAACAATTTTGAAATCAATTTGAAAAATCTTTGAATCCAATTCATATTTAATCAAATTTTATGTTTAAAACCTTTTTAAATATAACTATCAACATAATCAAGCATGGATTAGTTTGAAATTCAATGAAATTGAGTCTTTTAAAACACTTTTAATCATCAATTTGATTCTCAATTTGAAAATTTATTGAATCCCATCAAATTATGAGTTTAAAATACTTTTAAAAACATCTTTTTAAAATACTTTTATAAACTCAATTTTCAAACTATTAAGCATATGAATTAGTTCGATTCTTAGCAAAAACTAGTTAATAGCAAGAGGCTCTGACGCCACTGTAGGGATTTACACCCTTCTACTAGTGTTTATAGCGGAAATATGACATCTAATGTCAACACTAGTATTCCCAGGATCACATGCAAAACTAGTAATTAATCTAATGGAGATAGTAGATTACCTTAATCGCTTTTCCCTCGAACTAGTTGAATTGATTGAAGAAGACCAAGAGCTTCAAGTGTAGCTCCTCTACTTGGGACACGAGCAATCAATTTGATCTCCCACCTTGTTGTATAGCTAGCACACCAATGGTGGTTGGATAGAAGAACACCTTCTTCTTTGACTAGATTGATAGTAATGGGAATTAGCTCACTTTCTCCTCTCTACTTGATGTGGTAGAGTAAGAAAGCTTAGAGAGAAATTCCACACCTTATTCTCTGCCCTAAGAGTGTTTATATAGAACCCTAATAAGAATCCACCTCCTTTTAGGTTTCCTAAAACACCCTTTAGAATAAGATTTAGGGAAATAGTCGAAAATAGCAACTATTGGTATTTTCTCAATTCCCTAAGGAGGAGGTGCCCAAACACCACGAAAATTGGCAGATATAATGTTTATTATATCAGCAACTAACCCTCCAAAATTCAGCCCAATCCGAGTCTTAGAAGTACCCGAACCGGTCTAGGCCCAAAAACCCTGTTTTTGGCCTTTTTGTACTATCTTTGCCTAATTCCTTTTTAGGCCTATGAGATAGGTTTATGGGACACTCCCATGATTATATCTCACTCCCACTAGTCATATCCTAGATCAATTTGTCACTCTTATTTGTAACCCGTTGTAGGATCCGATCGAAGTTAGCCGCGAATTACTTCGTAATTCGACGATCGTAGTTGGTCTCTAGCTACAACTCTACGATCCCTAAATCAATCGGATTTGATGATCTTCCACATCAATTATCCTATCCGAAAAATTGTTCGCATTGTCACCTTGGTCGAAGGACATCTCCTTCAACTCCTTCAACATGGTGCTCCAGTTAGTTGGCGATCGATGTTACAATCTACAGTTGCGTTATCTACTACAGAGGTCGAGTATATATCTATGGCCGAGGGTGTGAAGGAAGCATTGTGGTTGTGGGGTCTTCTGGATGATCTAGGGATTAAGCAGGAGAGCGTAGATGTATGGTGTGATAGTCAAAGTGCGATCCACTTGGCGAAGAATCAGGTTCATCATGCTCATACTAAGCATATCGATGTCAGGTATCACTTTGTACGAGATGTCATAGAGGAAGGTGATGTTTCTCTCATGAAGGTACACACAGATGAGAATCTCGCGGACATGTTGACTAAAGTGGTGACGTGTAGCAAGTTTCAGCATTGCTTAGAATTGCTACAAATCTGCTCGTGTTAAGTTGCCCGAAAGAGCGTAATGGTGACAAGGTAAATTTTTTATGTGAAGGGTTGGTAGAACTACGGTAGGCTTGATCCTATAAAAGGTTATGTAGGTAGCCATGGACAAATGGTGCAGTCGGATGAACTTACAAAAAGCAGATATATCTTACAAGGAGTATCCTGGTGTTCGTTCAAAATTTGAAGTATATCAAATTGTGTACGAGGTGGAGAATTGTAAGAGGCGGTTGGTATCAAACTTGCTTATGACGGTTTGCTTGGTATAGGCGAATTTGAGAAAACTTGGAACTTAATTGGCGGTTTGCTTGCTTATGGCGGTTTCCAATTTTGGATTGTTTCCAATTTTTGGTTCAATTCCCACCGGCTTATAATAATATAAAAAAGGGGTTAAGTGCTTTGTAACAACAAATCAACAACAACATCAACACAACAACTCAACAACAACTCTTCTTTAGAGAGAGCTAGAGAGAGGGCAAGTGAGAGAAATTTTGTTCATAGTTTTGAGCGGTGTTTAATTTCTCGATCGTCGAAGATTTAGTATAGAAGATTAATTTCTATACGGTACCATCTTGGGACGAACTTGCGGGTTGTGTGAGTCGTCTCCATCTATCCTTCAATAAAGATTTCTTGTCCGTCCGAGGACGTAGGCTTTAAAGCCGAACCTCGTTAATTCTGTTCGCATATTAAATTTTGGCTTAGCTATTCGATTAATTTTCATAATCAGATCAATTTCTAGGATAGGTTCGATAGCTTCCGCAACTTTTAGTACCAACATCTTCCAAGAACCACCGTTTTCACCCCTGCGACCCCGCCCCCAACTAGAGTCGTGGCTGAGAATTTGAGGGTCTGGTGCCAAATTTTATGGGAGGCCATCTAGTACGTTAACATAAGGTTGAAAATGTATTTAACACATCAATATATAAATATCCAAAATTATTTAATAATATAGATGACATTAAACTGTTCACAAAACCAAACTCGTAGCATGAAGTTTTTAATGATCGCTTCAAATAATTTCTAGTAAAGTTTCTTTGTTAAGCAAGCAGTATATACCAACTAAGTAATTACACCAACTAAGTAATAGACTCTTAGATGATCAAAGAAAACATAATAAATGTTAGAGATGATAACCAGTACATGTAGAACTAAGATTTCAAGTCAGAATAGACTAACATAAAATTTGATAATGTTGTGCAAATTATTTTGGTATAAAACTGAAAACTGTCTAAACACTTCGGTATAAAAAAAATTTAAAATAAGAGAGATAGTCATGCGTCTAATTTGACTTGTACTAGTTTAAAAAACAACGTTGAATGTATCCTCAAAACCATGAAACCTTAGAATATTTGAAACTTCATTAAATACAAGAAGAACCTGCAATTCTTAAGGGTACCAACAACAATAAGTGGGGGCGCTTATAGTAAAAAATAGTGCCTTACGTGTCGGTGACCATTAACACACGAAACAACCTTCTCTCCGTTCATCCATACACGTTACTAGTGTAAGTAGCTTAGTATTAATAATACTTAATACGAATATTTGAGATTGGACCCATGTTTGGTGGGGGGCCAGGGCGGACGCCCTGCTCGTCCAACCTCAAACACGACGCTGCCCCTAACTTACAAGCCTTCATTGGAGCAATTCGGAGCAATCCGAATTTGATCATTAATGTGTGATAACCAAGATACCCAATTTTCGACATCATTAACAACCATTTCTACTTGTATACACATTAATTAAATTGACTTGGAAAAATAAGCGACTGTCGATGATTTATGATTTATCAAACATATATCAATCTTATTAAAATGTTGAGACAATGAAACTTTGAGGATTCTATCCAACAACCTTGCCCTTAGCTGGGTGTGCTTCATAGGCACATTATTGAAGGCATTAGTCATTCAGTTGAATCTTTCAGTTTTTTACCCAAAATTCATTAAGATCGGATGTATTTGCTACCTTTTATTGAGGCCAAAATCTTTACATAAAAGGCACATTGAATCTCAATTTTGTATTTAACTAGACATAGCCCGTGCCTCGGGCACGGTGCAATCTCAAATGTCAACAGATAATGCGGTTACACCAAACTATAGGAAGAAAAAAAATTCGATCGTTTCAACACTCATATCCTTTACTGTTCGACTGCAAAACAGATGAGCGGAGTGGTAAATTACAAAACTTTTTATAAAAGTAGTCCAACAAATTGATTCCACGAGTTACGAAAGTTAATGATATTTGTTTCGCAGTTTATTAAATTCTGTTGAAGTATAAGAAAATCATACATAAATATTGAAAATCAATCACATCATTCTTCTAATTTGCTCACCATCTTTGCTAATCATTTTCACAAGCAAAATTGGAGAATAAACCCACTCCAACAAATTATATAGTCAATGTTGAACTGCCGTTCCAAGTGGGTTAGAACCACAAAATGATCAAAAGAGTAAGAGAATTTCATCAACATCTATGCCAAGTTCATCGACCTCTCATCTAACTTTTCCACCACCTGGAAAAACTTGCCCAACTAAGTCATCATATAATTCCCTTAATCCTGAAATGAACACAAGTTATATTGAAAGGTAAAATAAGTTAATGTTTGTCAACTACCATTATGGTTTGCCATATACAGACATTATTAAGTATGGATTTTGATTTACCAATATAATAGGAAACTCTTCCAACAAAAAAAGAATTGGAATCTCTTTCAACAAGAACAAAAAAGAAAAGGGATCTCAAGTAGCATGGGCACATATTATTTACAGACACTGTGTGTGACGCATGTAGGACAAATGTGTAACATTTAATTTCTCCTCTGGAAGCCAAGTTCTAAAATCATCTCCAAAAACGACCCTCAAGTTGTCCTTATTCAATATTAGTTCATTTGCCAAAAAGGAAAAAGGAAAATTCTTATAGATTATTAGATTAGCCTATCCAGAAACATAATCAAAACTAAACGGGAGGCTTAATTTAAACGATATCTTAGTTTAAAGATTAACTCGTATAATCTAAATTATAAGTCCACACCAAACAACTATACTATGAAATATAATAAATTAATACTCGACACTTAATTACCTTTAACCCATAAGAGTAGAGAAACGTGGGATCAGTTCAAAGATTAACTCGTATAAACTAAATCATAAGTTCACACAAAACAACAAATATCATATCACGAATACTCAAGACTTAATTACCTTTAATCCATATGAGTAGAGAAATGTGGGATCAACTGCACCTTGTTGTAAGCAAAGACCAACTGACATCATCTTTTATGGTATCCTCGTTGAATCTGCACAAAAAAACATGTAAAACTCATTACCAACTTCATAATGAATCCGGAAGGACAAGAACCAACTTTATATCGTTTCCTTATCCTTTCGTTCTTGCCAACTATTTTTCGACGGATGGAGGTTGTTTCTACAAATGCTACAAGATTCTCATCGCTTAACTTCAGACTTCTACAAAGAAACATAGGGTTTTAAACTTGCTGAAAAAAAATGCATGTCATGTATCGTAGTCTGACTGTCTCGACATACAATGGCATTGATGACCTTGAAAACTTGATCATCAACACCTTCATTGTCCTTAACACCTTCTGCCAAAGGACTCACACCGATGTTCACGTCAACTACTCTTTAAACAACTTCCTATTATTTATCCAAACATGAGTGTGAGAAAAAAGAAGATGCGGTGATTGTAAACTACCAACCTTCACCTCAACTTGTCAGAGCAACCATTATCAATTTGGGCCTAAGAGAACAAATAAGAGAGAAGTTCATCATCCAAAAGACATTAACACACCAACTATAAGACAGTGATGAAGTAAAATTCTATAATATATGTATCGGGATGACAATTAGAGAAATGAGTCAACTATGAACATAACATTGATTAAAGTTGGAAATACTAAATCAACTAAACAAATTTCGCTAACTTATTTTGGATTTTCAATTCTAACCAAGACTGTTTGACTATTTCTTACACAAGGGCATCTCAAACCTTAATTCCAAGGGAAAGAAAAGCAAGATATTCCCCAATCATCATATGCTTGCACCCACACAGGATAATACAAATCCTTATAATGTAATGTACAACGAAGTCTTACCATCACAAGTTCACAACCCACGTCATTGCTTGCATATGCTACCTCCTTTACAAGGCTTGGGTCCATGTCCTTGACTATATGCTCTTTGCAACAGTGACACCATATTGTGTAGCTTTCGGCGCCCTAAAGCTTTGTTCCAACACAAAGTTCGAATCAAGATTACTCATAAGAAACTAAAAAAGAAGAGTTCAAATAAACTTATTTTAATTGAAATGAGTTCGATTATAAATAAACTTATGGGGTGTTTGGATGACGGAATCATGAATCCGCGGATTATACTCCCTCCGTCCCATTTTGTTTGTAGTTTTGGGGAATTCAACTTATTAAGGAATGGTATTTGTTGTTGACAAATATAAAGACTTCCCCTAAACTACTCTCAATTAATATAGAAATTTCATTAAATAGAGCATTGGTAGAAGCGTAGAACCAATTTAGAACCTTTGAATGGTATTCAAACTAAAGGGTAGTCTTAGAAGTTTCATCATCTATATAATAAAACAGAAGGGAAAACGATGAATGGGACAAACATCCTTCTTTAATAAAGGATATTGTCTAGAAGCCCTTCTCAAAATTTAAAATATAGTCCTTCGTAGAAAAAAAGTTACCTATTTAAAAAACAATAATCCTTTCCTTCTTAGAAATAAAAATTCTAATTTAAGAAAAAGATAAACAAAATAATTTTCAAGGGTTAAAAAAAGAAATTAAAATCTCTCTCTCTCTCAATTAAATAATTACTAATTTAAGAGAAAATAAACAAAAAAATAATAACTAATAAAAATCTCTCTTTTTCAATAAAATATAACAATAAATTTCGTAACATTTTATTGATACAAGTGTCCGGGATATACTAGTTTTAATAATGAAATGAATGTTATAAAAGGAACGTGACCAAATATTTTGGGACATCCATAAAAGGAATAACAACCAAACAAAATGGGACGGAGGGAGTAATAAGTTACACTAATGATGAAGGGGAAGAAAGGGGACAACTACAATTTAGTAATGAGAAAAAAAAACAGAATTAAAAATTAGAGGGAGAAACAGGAGTAGAAGTGAGAGGTTTTATTTCAATTTTAATGACCTAAGCTATGGTTAGAAGATAAAATATTGGATGGCTAGTTGTTTCATATTATACGAAAAAACATGCTTTATAATATGAAAAATGATGGGACCTTTCGTATTTCTAAGTGTAAAGGGTATACTAAATCACAATTAACTCTAAACATCTAAAGGCTATGTTAGACCCAATTTCTCATATTCCTTTTTAAACTTTTCAGATTTTTATAGAGAGTATGAGTTAGATAAATTTTTTAATGACATTTATTATATATAATAATCATTTAGTAGAGGACATTTAAAGGAGGTTTTATGAGTGGTTTGTGAGGGTAAAATATGTTAGGGTTGAGATTTGAAGATTTGAATCAGACGGTCATGATTTTGAGATACATAAAACAGATAACCGTGATAATGGGTGGGTGAAAAAATTATGTTATTTTTAGGGAGGTAATAGATCTAACCGTCAAGATTTAATATCAAATTGAACAAACGGTTGGATTTATCTTTTGGTTTGTCCTAGTCAGCAAAAAACATTGCGTTTTATATAATAGAGGATAAACATCCTTCTTTAATAAAGGATGAATGGGACAAACATCCTTCTTTAATAAAGGATATTGTCTAGAAGCCCTTCTCAAAATTTAAAATATAGTCCTTCGTAGAAAAAAAGTTACCTATTTAAAAAACAATAATCCTTTCCTTCTTAGAAATAAAAATTCTAATTTAAGAAAAAGATAAACAAAATAATTTTCAAGGGTTAAAAAAAGAAATTAAAATCTCTCTCTCTCTCAATTAAATAATTACTAATTTAAGAGAAAATAAACAAAAAAATAATAACTAATAAAAATCTCTCTTTTTCAATAAAATATAACAATAAATTTCGTAACATTTTATTGATACAAGTGTCCGGGATATACTAGTTTTAATAATGAAATGAATGTTATAAAAGGAACGTGACCAAATATTTTGGGACATCCATAAAAGGAATAACAACCAAACAAAATGGGACGGAGGGAGTAATAAGTTACACTAATGATGAAGGGGAAGAAAGGGGACAACTACAATTTAGTAATGAGAAAAAAAAACAGAATTAAAAATTAGAGGGAGAAACAGGAGTAGAAGTGAGAGGTTTTATTTCAATTTTAATGACCTAAGCTATGGTTAGAAGATAAAATATTGGATGGCTAGTTGTTTCATATTATACGAAAAAACATGCTTTATAATATGAAAAATGATGGGACCTTTCGTATTTCTAAGTGTAAAGGGTATACTAAATCACAATTAACTCTAAACATCTAAAGGCTATGTTAGACCCAATTTCTCATATTCCTTTTTAAACTTTTCAGATTTTTATAGAGAGTATGAGTTAGATAAATTTTTTAATGACATTTATTATATATAATAATCATTTAGTAGAGGACATTTAAAGGAGGTTTTATGAGTGGTTTGTGAGGGTAAAATATGTTAGGGTTGAGATTTGAAGATTTGAATCAGACGGTCATGATTTTGAGATACATAAAACAGATAACCGTGATAATGGGTGGGTGAAAAAATTATGTTATTTTTAGGGAGGTAATAGATCTAACCGTCAAGATTTAATATCAAATTGAACAAACGGTTGGATTTATCTTTTGGTTTGTCCTAGTCAGCAAAAAACATTGCGTTTTATATAATAGATATTCTACTAGGCATAACCCGTGCTTCCGGCACGGGAATCCTGCGGTTACTAAAAGACCTTCGCGTAAGTTGAACCATTAAAAATAGTTTACAATCTAAATAAATTACCTAATTATTAGAATTTCAGTATCCAAACAAAAAAAATTTCAATTGCTTACTATCATTATACAATTAAAAAAATCATATTTAAGTAAACCCCTCTTTTAAAGAAAAAGAAGAAAAGATAAATGAAAGCTATGGAGAATTACAAGAGTTCTCTTTCTTGCAATTTGAAGACGCAAACATTTTTTTCCTTTAGGCAGTCCTATAAACACATAAAATTTAAGTTATTCCACATGAAATAATCACCATAGTGGTAGTATAAAGATTTGTTAGTTCTTACCTCGAATGTCCACCTTGGTTGTTAATTCGTACCTCGAATCCACTTCCATGTTTCGTTAGAGGAATCTAAAGATAAGTTAGTATTTAAAGAGAAGGAAGAAAATAGATGTTTGCATGTGAAAGAGTGATTATGGAGATAGATAGGTAAGATTATAGGAAGATGGAAGGTGAATTTATCATGAATTAAGAGGGAGAGAGGATGCATGAGGATGAGGGGAGGTTTATATTTTCAAGTGGTGATTAAGTGGGATAGAAAACGGTAGAGATAAAGAAAACACATGCATATGCTGTTAGTTGGACAAAAAAAAAACAGCCCTCTTTATCATTTAATGGTATTCAATTTCATTTTATGAGGTGCATTGATATTAGTAAGTGAGGGCTAAAGGAGAGAGTTGAACCATTTTGTTAATAATCCTCTTTCTTCTTTCAACAACAAAAAACTGCCCTCTTTATTTTAATAGTATTCAATTTCATTTCATGAGGTGTATTGATATTAGTATTTCATGAGGGTGAACAAAGTTATGTTGCATTGAGTGGGTGAACTAAGTATTTTTTTAATAGATAGGTAATAGATCTAGTGGCCTAGATTTAACAAAAAAGCCAACGAACTATCAGATTTGTCTTTCGGTTTGTCCTAATCAGTAAAAAAACTTTACGCCTCATATAATAGATGTCAAAAATATATTTTTGGACAAACGGTTTAATAGAAGATCCACAACTCCATCCAAGAATTGAATCTCACCAAAAGAATATGTGTTATCATCTTACCAAATAACACTTGTTGTATTTTAAATAGACAAAATCTTTGAGATTTTGTAACCCAAAAGAGTTTATTCAAACAGCTATAATACTTTTTGGATTCATATCCTATAAATAAGTTTGTTGCATCAAACTTTAGAGAGCAAAATAAGTTAGGTTAACAAAATTCCAAAGAATAAGAAATTAGTCTTTTTGTTGGTTCAACAAATATGGAAGGTAAAATTGTTATGAAGATGCTGAATGTAGCTATTCTGTTCATGGTAGTATTTATGATGTTGGGGATGTTTAATCAACAAGTTTCAGCAGTTGACATAGGTTGTGCTATGGGTTGCCTTCAGAAATGTGTTCACCCAGATCCAGGTATAGCTCATCTAGCATATTCTCTCACTCACTCCATTTGTGTTCTTGGTTATATAATATATTTACTATAATATACTAAATGTTTTTTTTTAAACTTTGGTGATTTGCAGGGGCGGTGGCGTGTATTTCTGAATGTCTTAAACACTGTGTGTAACAATATATAATCATTTTCGAGAACCAGAATAAAGATGTTACCGTTCAACAAAAAAAAAAAGAATAAAGATGTTACATTAATTGAGTGATTTGAACACTTAATTTGTCCCATTTTGTTATCTTAAGTAAAGTATCTCCTTAAATGTGTCAAGCTTCTTGTCTACTTTTTCCTCAGCTAAATCTCTATGCTTTTTACAATTACTTTAGACCCTTCACAAATCTAATTGTCACAACAATGTTAATGCATATAGGCTGATGAAAGCCTCGGGAAAAGACAAATGAGATTCAAGGCGTCACGGCTTACTTCAAGTCGGTTTCGAGTCCGATATTGAAAACGTATTCTGGTTTCTTATTATACCACAACAATATTAAACCTAATGACTGAATGTTTACCTACTCTCTGCCATGAATACAAATCTTCACCTCAAAGACCATGAAAGACCACGAAAGACATAAAAACACTACAACTAGGGGATTATTCTAGATGGCATATGTAGTTCTGTTGCTAATAAAAAAACATTGTTGTTTACCTATAATATTGATGTGAAAAATATTTGTGACGAAAGGTGGTGACGAGTTCTTCAATGTCTCTATTATCCTGGGTGGGTATGTAAGGGCGCAGATAATATTATCATTTACAATAATTGATTTGTAGCGTAGACATCTGGGGTCCCTAAAAAAGTTGACCCAATACGTTTGTAATGACATTGTTAAGTCGTCAATTGACAAGATACCAATACATTGTAAATCCACTTGAAAAACTCATAAACATTTACACATCCATATTTTATCCATGTTTACAACCGTTTGAGCAAAACAATCCTAAAACCGCACCCTTTTATGCATACAATTAAAGAAATCTCCAAGATTTTCAATTTTTAAACAATAAAAACCATAATAGCCTCTATTATCATCTAGCTAGTTGATTTTTCACCTTGATTTGGATGAATATCTTTTAAGATAGTTTTCCTTTGAGTTATTTCATCCCTCCATTTTGGTCGTTCCCACAGCCCTCCGCTGATCTGCGACATATATACCACTTGAATGTGGAGCAATTGGAGAGTATGGTGAAAAAACTATACTCTAGTGATATGTCGCCACATCAACAGAGGGCCGGAGGAGGGACCAAAATGGAGGGATGAATAGAATTATTGTTTGCCTTTACTGACCTGTTTTATTTCCTTTTAAGTCCAGGGATTCTTCAATTTGCAAGTGAAATCCCCCATTAAAACCCAAAATTATAAAATTATAACATTCTAGAAAGAGAAATTAAAAGTTCTTACAACCATGATAATACATCTCAATATCACCTACTTAAGAAATTCCAGTTTCCCCACGAAATCAACTCAAAATCTTCTTTAATTAAAATTTTCTTTTCCAAAATCTAGCTAACTCACCCTAACTATCATATGAACTTTACTAATGGACCAAAGTGAAAGTCAAAACCCTTAGGTAAACATTACTTGCTCATATAGTTTTGTATTAGTTTAAAGTCAACAACTACTCCTTTTTAAATTGTGTACTTCAGTATATGTCGACCTCGATGAGTAAGTTCTCATGCATCACCGAGACAAGATTAATCGTGACAGTTACATAGTCACAACTCCAACTCTATTTATATATAACGGCGTTAATAAAAAAAAATCTGTCGCGCCATACCTAGTTTGGAAATAATTTCGTTACAGAAAAAACAAATTAAAAAAATTATTTACCAATGAAACCTTAAGAATATTGTTAAACAACATTTACCTATTCCCGACGAAACACATTATTTCATACGCTTGAAACTAATCTAGTTTTCTCTCCTGAAAAAAAATATTATTTGGATTAAGGGAAGGCAAATAAGGAAGAAAGTATATTCAACCATCTTTCATCAAAAAAAAAAGTATATTCAACCACGTGGAGGACAAAGTGTCATAGACTCAATCGTAGGAGTAATATGTTAACCCTAAAAGAGGAAGAAAATAGAGAAATGTGATAACCAATAAATAATTATGAAGAAACAATTATCAAGCCAATTACATATTAGAGAGGAAAAATAAATTAATAGTTTGATGAAGAATAGTTATTGTAGATCGTAGTCGTCTTCCAAAAAAAAAAATAGTTATTGTAGGAGTAAAAGAAAAAAAATTATATTAGAAGAATGCTAAGGGCCTTTTGATCGATCAAAAGTTAACTAAATGTTCGTCAAAGACTAGATCAAATCATCTAAGACATAAATATAATAGCATGCACTAACTACTTGAATTCTTCAAATAACCATTAAATCATACAAACTGGCGAAAGAAAGATTTTATGAGTTCTAGAATTCTTTTATTAAAACTATGAAGATCTAGAAACTTTTAACTTCTGAAACTTTTATGTTATAGGACATCAAAAGTGCTAGATCATTAAATTCTCGAACCTATTTTATTAAAACTTTGAAGTTCCAAAACCTTTTTTGTTAGAGCTTTTAAAAGATCCCCTTTAAATCTAAGTCGCCCAAACAAATGGTTAAGATTTAAAACAATAGTTATATTCTTTTAATAGTTAAAATTCAAGGTCGCACTTTGGGGAATAAAGAAAAATTTCTAGGAATTAAATTTGTCTACAAAATTGGTCAACTAAGATTGACTTTTTCATTTCTATTCG
This sequence comes from Eschscholzia californica, assembly GCF_041429995.1. Lineage (NCBI taxonomy): Eukaryota > Viridiplantae > Streptophyta > Magnoliopsida > Ranunculales > Papaveraceae > Eschscholzia > Eschscholzia californica. The sequence goes on from NW_028238198.1 coordinate 33,304,033, forward strand.
TGTAACATTCCATGTTTTCGGTTGAAGAAACAAATGACTACGGTTAGAAGAGGGGCTATTTAGCAATTAGAAAAAGTCAAACTGGGGGTTAAAGGGTAATTAAAGGAGATTGAATTAATTGGGTACAAATATTGATGGGACTTATTCATGAAGTTTGTATAAATTGAAGGATTAAAAATAAATTAAATCTATGGCTACTTTGTTTTGTAACACTTGGCAGCATAAAAAAAACTTCCACCCCCACGTTGCCACGTATCCCCACTAACCCACCTTTTATTCCCCTTTCCATCTTTGTCTCAAATTGATTTGAGAATCAAATAAACGGCATTGAGACTTAGCCGTGGGAAGTGAAAGAAATATAAGGCTTAACGGCTATGAAATTCTTTCGTCAATTACTTCGCGCTCGCTTGTCGGAATTCAACGAAATTTGTTTCAGGTAATTTCATTCGACTTGTTTTACATATCTATCCATTTAGAATTTTCATTTGGTGGATTTATGATGGTTATTTCGATAACTGTATAGTTATACTAATTTCATTTGGGATCGAAATTTGGAGTTATTTAGACGATTATTATTCGATTTCTTCTAATGGTTTATGTTCAGGATCATGTTTAGAATGTTATGGACTATTTTGGGGTGATCATATATAGACAGGGTGCTGCCGAATTATTTTACGGCTCGAATTTCATATTTGGAATAATTTGGAAATGAATTGGAATAGAAATTGTTACCCAAATTTTGTCATATTTCATATAAATGGACAATTTCGGTTATAGATTTATATTATAAAGTTCATTATATGATTTGTCAGCTTATGAAGACTCTAAAATGAAAAATATAGTTTTTGGGAAATTGGTTAGTTGGTTTCTATGCATTTCAAGTATTCAGAGGACTTGGTTATGAAAGTTAGAGATCGATTCGACAGATACTTGAAGTCTTCCGAATTTAGCGAATTTGCTTTTAAGTTTTCATGGTTTTGTTTTAATGAATCTTTTTATTTACGAAGGTTCTTAGTATATGAACCTAATGTTTCTTTTCGATTTTGGTTATTCTTCCTTATCCCAGAGTATGCGAATGAGGAGGAATTTGGTCGTCTGGTAGGCGGGAGGTCTTTGGTGATGCAAGGACTGAGGTAGGGGTTTTGAATCCTTTATCCAGCATGGTTTTATAGATAATGAATATGCCAGATTCTATAGTTATATACGCGCCATTATAACTAGAGTTTAGGTAGCATGAAACTTGATTTATGTGAGGAACTGAAATATGCTTGAAATGTTTTGATGCGATATGAGAAATGTTTTCGAACTGATTTTACGATGATTGTGAACTACTGGGGATCTTCTTGTATGTACCCGACTGCGGATTTTGTCAACCTACGGGCATGTAGCCAATGAGGGTAGGATGACATGTGGACACGGTTGTGATCCGTGTGAGACCGGTGAGGTGGGCGACACTACTCATGAGACCTGTGGGAGTAGAGTGCTTCACTTGCTGGCCATTGGTGCTCGTGCCTCCAGCTCGAGGCTCAGGGCCGTACACCCTGACCGCTCGCCTAGAAGGTGACATTGATTGGGAATCCCTCTGCTTTGTGGCGATATGACTCTTGGTTGTTCCACTTTTGTGTTTGATAAGATAATGAATCGAATGAGAATATTGGTTTTGATATACAAATGAAATTGATTTGAATCGAATATGAGAATGGTGGTTTTGATATACGAATGAAATTGATTTTGAAAGATCGCATTAGATCAAAAAAACGTATTTAGATACTTAAGGTATATATGTATCATGAGGTAAACTCTTCAATGATTGCGGAGTCCCTTAGTGAGAGAGGGACTTACCGGCTAGGGGTAAGTCTCTTTCTCGAGGAGACGTAGTGCATTAGCTAGTGCCTAAATGGGCTGGTACTATCTAACGAACTCTAGGTTCTCCTGAGGTACTCTCCTCTTATTGGGAGCGCACTATGGGTGGGCAGCTAATCACTGCTATTGCTTGCTAGATTAAGGAAAATGGTTTTGTATATAGTATATACAGTAACTAGTTTGATAACTCGTTTTGTCATGACGTTTACAACTTATTAAAGGAACTTTTGAAAACGTGATGTGTTTTGGATTGGTCTTCTACCAGAATAACTCGTGTCGGTGAGTATTCTGACCCACTACCAGTTGTTAGTGTGCAGGTTCTTGGTTGTAGCCTCGAGGCGGAGTGTGTATTCCAGCCGGTGATCTTGTCTAACGAGGCTAGCAGGGTTATGTCGTTGTCTTTGGTTTTGTTTATTTGTTTTCCGTTAGTTTAAAATTATGTATTTATTGCAGAAACCAAACTCTAATATGTATATACGTAAAACTTAGAGTTGTTTATAAGTTGTATCGGTGTTTTATGAGGCGTTTGTATGTTTGTGGTTCGGGTTTCGACCCGAAACTGAGTTGAGTTTGTTTAGCTTCCGCTCGATAGTTTATTTCTTTGTGTATGTAAATGTATGGTTTGCATGACAGGTTTTACAGGTGCGACCGGTTCGATTTATAGAGGAGACTCTGTCGGATTTCTGTCTCGTTTGTGAATTTTCGGGGCGTGGTCGTGGCTATTTTGGGACACGGAGCGTCACAGTTGGTATCAGAGCAGTTAGTTCTGGTGACCTATATCAGAGCATGAGTTCTGGTGACCTATAAGTCGTGTATAGTGTAGAGCATTGGCTACTCTAGTCTTTAGGGAAAGATAAAAATGATCAAGACTAGGTGTCTAAAAGCTTCAAGATTAAAAGCGACCAAGAATAAAAGATGCTATATATATGTATTTGTTTCTTTCGATTTTTGTTTCTTGATTCGTTTTACTCGCTAGAGGAAGACTCGACGGATGGTTTAAGATTGTTGTAGATTTCTTGCAATGTTGTACAAGATGTTATGGGAGGACAGTCAAGGGTTAAGAGGTTTCAGACGTAAATTTTAGGCAAGTCGACATATCGATGTTGTGGAATTATCTAAGGCAATAGTAGATGAGGAGATGAGTTAGACTTGATATTGTGGACCTTATGGTAGTTATACACATTACTTCATTTATGAATGTCGATCAGATCCGTCAGAGATAGTTGAGATTGACTTTGATCAGGTTGTTTCGAGCGTGTATTGTTTCAGTTTGATTACAGATAAGTATGGGTCTGGATTAGTGGGTTGACAGAATGTTTCTATATTAGAGGTTATATGGATTGAGTTGGTGTTGGGATTAGAAGTATCGGAGATTCTTAAGTTATTGTAGAATGTTTTTCGATGATTGGTTTATCTATGACATGTATAGATATTATAGCGGATATCTATTTTCATTTTATCATCTTATCAACAACAACTATATTTTTCTTGAGATTATAGTGTCAACGCCAACATTGACTTGAATTTATTATAGATGTATTCATTCATTTTATTATTTTATCGAGTCAACGGTATTTTCTTATATTATTGAGAACGATATTTTCTGAGGATGTGGGATTCACTAGATAGATTATGGAGGTCTTCATTCTTTATTTTATTATATTATGGACAACAGTATTTTCTTATATTATCGAGAATGAAATTTTCTTTGAGGATATGGGATCAACGAGAACTTATTCTTATATATAGATTATAGAGGTCTTCATTTTTTCTTTATCTCTTCATATCGTGGATAGTCATTGTCATAGAATATTCTTGGGTCCTGTGGTTAGGTAGAAGAATTGGGGACATGAAGGATTGAATCTAGTTGGTTTATAGAGTTTAGCCAGATTAATTTTTGTTAGAGGCAGTGAGTTTGTGATTTTCGAAATGGGTCAGGTTCTCTCAAATTCAGAGTTGGTAGAAAGAACAGGGCAAAAATAAGCGAGTTGATCAAAATTTCGGGGACGAAATTTCTCTTAAGGGGGGAGGATTGTAACATCCCATGTTTTCGGTTGAAGAAACAAATGACTACGGTTAGAAGAGGGGTCATTTGGCAATTAGAAAAGGTCAAACTGGGGGTTAAAGGGTAATTAAAGGAGATTGAATTAATTGGGTACAAATATTGGTGGGACTTATTCATGAAGTGTGTATAAATTGAAGGACTAAAAATGGATTAAATCTATGGCCACTTTGTTTTATAACACTTGGCAGCATAAAAAAAACTTCCACCACCCACGTTGCCACGTATCCCCACTGACCCATCTTTTATTCCCCTTTCCATCTTTGTCTCAAATTGATTTGAGAATCAAATAGACGGCATTGAGACTTAGCCGTGGGAAGTCAAAGAAATATAGGACTTAACGGCTATGAAATTCTTTCGTCAATTAATTCGCGTTCGGTTGTCGGAATTTAACGAAATTTGTTTCAGGTAATTCCATTTGACTTGTTCTACATATCTATCCGTTTAGAATTTTCAATTTTGTCCGTATTTGGTGAATTTATGATGGTTATTTCGATAACTGTATAATTGTACTAATTTCATTTGGGATCGAAATTTGGAGCTATTTAGACGATTATTATTCGATTTCTTCTAATGGTTTACGTTCAGGATCATGTTTAGAATGTTACGGACTATTTTGGGGTGACCATATATAGACGGGGTGCTGCCGAATTATTTTACGGCTCGAATTTCATATTTGAATAGTTTGGAAATGAATTGGAATAGAGATTGTTACCCAAATTTTGTCATATTTCATATAAATGGACAATTTCGATTATAGATTTATATTATAAAGTTCATTATATGATTTGTCAGCTTATGAAGACTCTAAAATGAAAAATAGAGTGTTTGAGAAATTGGTTCGTTGGTTTCTATGCATTTCAAGTATTCAATGGACTTGGTTAGGAAAGTTAGAGATCGATTCGACAGATACTCGAAGTCTTCCAAATTTAGCAAATTTGCTTTTAAGTTTTCATGGTTTTGTTTTAATGATTCTTTTTATTTACGAAGGTTGTTAGTGGGGGTTATTCATTCAGACCTTTTAACAGATCTTCAAAGTTCTTAAGACCTTTGAAGTTTGGCGTTATTGGTTTCGGCCTTTTTTTTAAGAGCTTCGAAGTTTTGTGTTATTAGTTCAGACCTTTATATAAGAACTTTAAAGTTTCGTGTTATTGGTTCAGATCTTTTTTTAAGAATTTTAAAAGAACGCGTTATTCATTTTTTTATGAAAAATTAAGAACTTTTAATCAAAGATCTGGCCCAAGGACTTTCCGAGACAAATTTACTCATAAATTAGTCAAATTTAAAGATCCAGTTAAACAGGTGGATCTTTGAATTCCTACTTTGGGTGTACCTAAAAATGTTTTTTTTTTCTTATCTCTTTAATGTTGTTGATTTCTCCTTATCCCAAATCTCTCTCCCCCTCGAACTCCTAATATAATTTGTTTGTCTCCATAGCATCTACCTCTTATAAAAAAAAAGGAATTTTGAGTTTAAGGTCCAAAAATAGGGGGGTAATGAATCATATATCCACTCCTAAATCAATAAATAAAATAAAACCAAAATAAACCGAAAATGTAAAATAAGTCCAAAAATTAACTATTTGGTGGGCTCCATGCATCAATCCCTTAATTATCTCTCATTTTTGCCCTTTCATAAATATTTTTAATCATTGGTAAACCAAAGGTTTATACTGGTTAAGTTAATAACTCTTTCCATAAATTTTATGAAAGAATATTTATGTTGGATATTTAATACCAACATTTACTTCCATAAACTCCATAAATATTTAACCAAAGCAGTGGATATTTAACAAAAACGAGTTGACCTCTCAAAATTACGAGTTTCTATCTATGTAACTCTATATTCTTTGAATTCAAGTAAGTATATTATTTCTAAATCCGTTGTATTTGATTAAAGTAACCTACCAAATCGATGGATATTTACCTAAAACGAGATGCTCAATCCCAAAAACAAATTTCTCTCTCTGTAACTCTTTGTTCTTTGAACTTCAAGAAAGTATGAAGTTGTGATTTGCGTTTTATCTCTACCTCGATCTAATTAGACATCTACAAATTCGTTTGTGAGGTATGTCCACCTTAAATTGATCGTTAGAACCTATAAATCTCTATTACTACAATTTTCTTAAAAAAATTATTTATTCTAACAAAAAATTTATATGTAACATTTTTTATCACTTTTGGGTAAAAAGTGAATGTTGGAATCTCTATCAATTCAATATTTTTTTTCCATAAAAAAGTTTTATAAAGTGAAACTGTGTTTGTTACATTTTCTGTACTCTACTAGCATTTTCTACATTCTATTAACATCTGTTATGAATTTGTTACAATAGGTTAAAAAGCAAATACTATCTTGTTAGCATCTTATTGATTCTAATAACATTTTTTACATTCTATTAGCATCTGTTGAATGTATTTATTACAGTAGGTTAAAATGCAAATACTATTTTTCTAGCATCCTATTGATTCTACTAGCATATTCTACATTCTATCAGTATCTGTTGAATGAATTTGTTACAGTAGGTTAACAAATACTTTTTAGTAATTAAAATGTATAAGGTGAAATTGTTTTTGTTACATTTTCCGTATTCTACTAGCATTTTATCGATTCTAGTGACATCTATTATGAATTTGTTACAGTAGCTTGTGTATGAGGTATGCTCATTTCCTACCCACTTTGTCAATCTCATTGATCTCACATGTAGTTGCGGTTGGTGGTCGATAGATGGTATCCCTTGTCAATATGCCATGTTGTGCATCAAGAATTATGATGGTGATACGACAAGTTTTTTTGATCATCTTCCCCAAACAAGCGTTCGTCAACATTTATCAATATTATGTCTACCCAATACCAAATTATAATGAGCCAATGAAGTACATCGATGAAACAAGAATACTACCTCCATTAACAAAGAGAAAACCGGGAAGACCAAGGACAGTAAGAAGAGAGAGCTCAGGAAACATACCCAAAAAATGAGGGGTTGCGGTGGGTGTAAAAAACCGGCATATCACAATAGTGCCTCATGCACGACAGCTATATAGTAACTAACTTAAATTTTGATTATGCAGGTTTTACTTATTCTGCTAGAAACATAAATATTCTACTTATGTCTTTTATATGTTTAGAGAATTTGATCAACGTTACCAGATTATCGTATTTAAACAAGAGGATTTTCCTATTTCCTATTAAATTTTATCAATGGTTACGATATTATCGTAGTTATACTCATATGTATTTGGATCAATGTTTCAGTTTGTATTATGATTTGGCTAGAGTAAGTTACAAAATGTCGAAAAACTGAAAAAATGCTGGTAGTGTTGGAGAAATTTTGTCAACATCTTACTGGTATCTTTATACCCATTGGACCATGCTAGAAAAATTTGTTTGATGTTTCTAGCAATTTTCAATACAATCAAAGCAGGTTGGTTTTAGCCTGTGTTATATTTTAATCAAAATGTCCAGATTTTTGATATATTTTTGTACGAACTATTTGTTTCCTTAGTTATATATGTTATCAATGGATTCAGCATTAAGTGTTTGAGTTCATCATGCCTTTACCCTACCACGTATTATAATTGTATAGTTTCAGTAGTGCCCAAGAAATTTGAGTAACATCTTTATCGTATCTATAAACCTGTTGAACGACATCTAAAATATAATATAATTGTGGTATTATAAAACATTGATAAATAATCTCATAACTGCTCAAGATGTTATTCAAACTTAAAACATAAACATGTTTGTTACGTTTTATCACATAGCCCGTTACAAAATACAAGTTAAAGTACTAAAACATTTTTTCTCCATATATCCTTTGATTCATTCAGCAACAACCAAGTTAGTTCACCCCTCTTCCTTTGCGCTAGTTTTGTCCAATCATCTTTTGGAATCCCGTTAGGAAAATGTTTATAGTTCAATTCGATATAAAGTTCTTCCATATGCAAAATCACATACGACCCACAATCAGGCTTGTCAAAGTTTAAACAAAAAACCAATTCAACATCTTTGGGTTGTAACCATTTATGCGTTCCTATAAGAAACTAAAAAATGCTAGTCAAACAAGTCATTTTTCTTATGAAACCAGTTTTGAACAGTAACCATTTCAAGGTTCTATGATAAACTTCAAAAATGCTAGACAAAAATATGACATTGTTTTTCCAATTTATTTTCTCATTTTTTTTCCCATATTACACCATGTAATGTTCTATGGTTGTCAAAAAATCAGGTTTGACAGGTAACCATTGATAAAGTTTTATATGAAACTTAATAATGCTAGACAAAATATTAAGTTTTTATTGAAAGTAACTATATTCTGGATCTAACACTATGCTTGAAACTCTACAATACAAAACCTTAAATTGTCGTTCTAAAATAAAAAATTTAAGCAGAAGATGTAGTAGTAACTACAATTTATAAAGAGTTCAAGCTTCATATGTTATTTCTTCAAAGAAATTGCACAACAACAGAGACAAGGTAACCATACAAATTTTTTGTTGCATGCAAAAAAGAAACATACTCTTCACTTTGAACAGATTTAGGGTTTGAAAATAACTTCCATTAAACCACTTCGAAACAACTAAACCTTAGAAATTTCTTATTAGCTAATCAATTTCAGAAAAATAAATCATAGTTAAAGTTGTAAAAATCAAAACCTAATTCGTTTTGTGTTGTAGAAATCAATCTAAATCATAAACAAAGTTGAAGGAACAACAAAAATGATGAAAACCAAAATAAGTTATTCTTTACTGTTGATGATGATGAACGAAACCAACAATGGATTCCTCCTCTCTCCTACTCGATGCTTTCTCTCTCTGTTAGGTTTATATTGGGTGTGTTTAAGATAAGAGTTTCCCTCTCTCTCTCTCTTCGGTTTGATATTTGAGGAAAAGACAACTTTTTTTTTTGGTTATTTTTTTTAAACAGAAAAGGCTACTTTTTTAGTTAAACTAAATGGAAAAGGCAAATTTTTCCGGAGAAAGAAAGTTTGTTTTTTAAGAAATAATTTAATGAATTTCTATATATTATGATACCTTTTATTTTGGGTTGTTTTTTTTTTTTTTTTACTTAGGATAGGTTAGGCAGTAAAAGAGAGGATAGACATGTAATTTACTTTGAGTGGATTTATTTTCTATTTCAGATTATCTTTGGTCTCTAGACTCGTTGATCATGCGATTTTGGACTTAAATCCATCGCCCGTAAAAAAAATTTATTTTTCTATATAAGCAATTGATTTTTTTTTTTTACTTTTAATTCTTTTTACGCGAGTCGAAGACGTCTATGTGTTTAGTATTTATTTTCGGAGCCTACCTTTTTATTTTCTTCTTAAATTCTAAAATAATACTTTGTATATAGAAATTAAACTTTATTTATTGGAATATTATAGCTAGTAATATGGGAACGTCCTGAGCTTTCATTTTAAAATCAAGTTTAGCTCTTAAAATAATAAACGTTCATTGTAATATCAAACATTAGTTTGGACGGCTAAGATTTGAAATAATATAATTTGATTTTGACAAAAAAAATCCTGATTTTCAAAGTTTTTAATAAAAAGATTTCCGAACTTCATGATTAAAAACTTTAATGTCCCGGACTTTTAAGAGTTTCAAACTTTAAAGTTTCTGAACCTATAAAGTTTTGAACATTTATGTGCCAGAACACTTAGAAGTTATGAGATCTTTGAAAGTCCGGAACAAAAAAAATCTAGTAAAAATCTAGTAAAAAAATCTAGTAAAATCTAGTATAAGAACCTAATGTTTCTTTTCGGTTTTGGTTACTCTTCCTTATCCCAGAGTATGCGAATGAGGAGGAATTTGGTCGTCTGGTAGGCGGGAGGTCTTTGGTGATGCAAGGACTGAGGTAGGGGTTTTGAATCCTTTATCCAGCATGGTTTTATAGATAATGAATATGTTTGATTCTATAGTTATATATGCGCCATTATAACTAGAGTTTAGGTAGCATGAAACTCGATTTATGTGAGGAACTGAAATATGCTTGAAATGTTTTGATGCGATATGAGAAATGTTTTCGAACTGATTTTACGATGATTGTGAACTACTGGGGAATTTCTTGTATGTACCCGACTGCAGATTTTGTCAACCTACAGGCATGTAGCCATTGAGGGTAAGATGACATGTGGACACGGTTGTGATCCGTGTGAGACCGGTGAGGTGGGCGACACTAGTCATGAGACCTGTGGGAGTAGAGTGCTTCACTTGCTGGCCATTGGTGTTCGTGCCTCCAGCTCGAGGCTCAGGGCCGTACACCCTGACCGCTCGCCTAGGAGGTGACATTGATTGGGAATCCCTCTGCTTAGTGGCGATATGACTCTTGGTTGTTCCACTTCCGTGTTTGATAAGATAATGAATCGAATTAGAATATTGGTTTTGATATACAAATGAAATTGATTTGAATCGAATATGAGAATGGTGGTTTTGATATACGAATGAAATTGATTTTGAAAGATCGCATTAGATGCATGACAGGGTACCGAAGAGAATGAGGTTCAGGTCCTTCCATGGTAATTGGGGGACGACTCTCTTATTCGAACTCGGTGATCAAAAAAACGTATTTAGATACTTAAGGTATATATGTATCATGAGGTAAACTCTTCAATGATTGCGGAGTCCCTTAGTGGGAGAGGGACTTACCGGCTAGGGGTAAGTCTCTTTCTCCAAGAGACGTAGTGCATTAGCTAGTGCCTAAATGGGTTGGTACTATCTAACGCACTTTAGGTTCTCCTGAGGTATTGTAACACCCCTATTTTCTATATATATCACATTAGGTGGAAATAACCAAACTCTAGGTCAATTTGGGGTTGGGCCTAATATGAAGAGTAAGTTAGTGTGGGCTTAGCATCATAAAATAGAAGTGGGTTAGAAGGAAAAACTAGGGTTGCTTGAGATAATTATATAAAAAGGGGTCTAGAGCTCTTTTTGTAGATCTAAAACAAAACTTAGAGAGAGAAAGAGAAATGGTATTCTTTGGAGAAGATTTTGATGAATAAGTTGAAGAAATCTATGTATAGTTTATGTTATAGTTAGTATATCTTCTTAATCTTCAACAAGCCACTCTTAGTGAATGAACAATGGATAAAGAAGAAAACAGGTAGAGATGGAGTTCTCTAGAGAGAGAAAGAGGCATGATTGTGGTTTTGATGTCATCTAAGGCAAAAGAAGTAGATTTCTTATCTCCTAATTCTTTTTTAGGCTTTTTCAATTGATTCCATGATAGGTTTAGTATTGTTAATCACATAAAGTTCTATAAAGAATGATTGAATGATTTAGATATTAGTTCTATCTTGAATTCCATAAAATATCTATATAGGACACTGTTTTGATCTAACTTCAAAATTAGATCTGGATTTATTGGTAACGAATCTCGGTGTGTATTTTATATGGTTGGAAAGGTCTGTTTGTCTACTTTCTAGAGGTTCAAACGGTGAGTTAATTGGTGTTCCGAGCGAGGAGTTACAATAGTTTTCGTACGAGGTGTCAGAGCAGTCCCTACTGTATTTCTGTCTAGATTAAAAGTTAATCTGATATTTATTGGTAACGAATCTAGGTGTCTATCTTATATGGTTGGAAAGGTTTGTTTGACTACTTTCTAGTGGTTCAAACGGTGAGTTAATTGGAGTTCTGAGCGAGGAGTTATAGTAGTTTTTGTACGAGGTGTCGATACAATCTCCAATGAGCGAATTGATTGAGATAATTGACATGGTTTCTATTCTTTAAGAAATGTATTTCCTAGGTATATGATACCTTATATTGGTGAGTCTATATTTGTTAACTATTATTGTTATTTGTTTGTTTGAGGTTGTGATCCACGTGGGGATCTATTATGAGCATCATTCATTTTGACTTGCCATGTGTTGTTGGCTTGAATGGTTTGGTGAACTTGTTTGTAATTATTTATTAGAACCAATATTTGTGGTGTGATGCTATTATGATTGTATGATGCTATTATGTGTGTGATGCGATGGATGTGATGGAGGGTTGAATGAGTTTATGTGGTTGGTTCGACCCTCTCTACCGAAGGTGATGTAGGTATGGAGCGTATGGGGTCGGCGCTAACACAATGGATGACCTTGTGGACCACACTCTCATTCGACTTATGTTTGTTGTATGATGCTATTATGTGTGTGATGTGATGGAGGGTTGTATGAGTTTATGTGGTTGGTTCGACCCTCTCTACCGAAGGTGATGTAGGTATGGAGCGTATGGGGTCGACGCTAACACAATGGATGACCTTGTGGACCACACTCTCATTCGACTTATGTTTGTTGTATGATGTTATTATGTGTGTGATGATGGAGTTGATGGAGGGTTGTATGAGTTTATGTGGTTGGTTCGGCCCTCTCTACCGGATGTGATCGAGGTATGGAGCGTATGGGGTCGGCGCTAACACAATGGATGACCTTGTGGACCACACTCTCATTCAACTTATGTATGTTGTATGATACTATTATGTGTGTGATGATGGAGTTGATGGAGGGTTGTATGAGTTTATGTGGTTGGTTCGGCCCTCTCTACCGGATGTGATCGAGGTATGGAGCGTATGGGGTCGGCGCTAACACAATGGATGACCTTGTGGACCACACTCTCATACAACTTGGACACCAACTTGTCATATCATTCGACGAGAGTTGGATGATTGTGTCTTTTGGCATAATGTTTTGTCGACTTAATTGTCAAGTTAGGGTTCTATAATAGTCTATCTTGGTGAATAGTGTGATCTTTTTATATCTATTGAAAAAGAGAAAGATTATTATCCCAAGAGTTAATATTGGACTAGAATACGAGGACGTTGAAAGCCTAATAACCAAGAACATAAATTACTAATTTCTACATGCGTGTGGTAAATCTCGTTGTATTATGTTAGTTGTCACGTTAAATTTCAGATCACGCCAATAATGAATATGAATGAAATACTTCCTTGATTGGGGATTGAGCTTGCCTACCCGAGACTTAGGTTTGAGGAAATCTACTGCAGTTGGGTTTTAACCCAGCTATTTCATTTTTCAGGTACTAATTGTGCACTCATGGTAGGCGTCGCTCGTGGATCCAGTTTGAAGGTCTCAAATCTTCGATTTCAAGGCGACTTGAGATTTGAGATTTGGGGCGCTACAGGTACTCTCCTCTTATTGGGAGCGCACTATGGGTGAGCAGCTAATCACTGCTATTGCTTGCTTGATTAAGGAAAATGGTTTTGTATATAGTATATACAGTAACTGGTTTAATAACTCGTTTTGTCATGATGTTTACAACTTATTAAAGGAACTTTTTGAAAACGTGCATGATGGGTTTTGGATTGGTCTTCTACCAGAATAACTCGTGTCGGTGAGTATTCTGACCCCCTACCAGTTGTTAGTGTGCAGGTTCTTGGTTGTAGCCTCGAGGCGGAGTGTGTATTCCAGCCGGTGATCTTGTCTAACGAGGCTAGCAGGGTTATGTCGTTGTCTTTGGTTTTGTTTGTTGGTTTTCCGTTATTTTAAAGTTATGTATTTATTGCAGAAACCAAACTCTAATATGTATATACGTAAAACTTAGAGTTGTTTATAAGTTGTATCGGTGTTTTATGAGGCGTTTGTATGTTTGTGGTTCGGGTTTCGACCCAAAACAGAGTTGAGTTTGTTTAGCTTCCGCTCGATAGTTTATTTCTTTGTGTATGTAAATGTATGGGTTGCATGACAGGTTTTACAGGTGCGACCGGTTCGATTTATAGAGGAGACTCTGTCGGATTTCTGTCTCGTCTGTGAATTGCCGGGGCGTGGTCGTGTCTATTTTGGGATACGGGGCGTCACAATTCGTTGTTACAGGGTTCCAATTTTGGGAGTTAAAACAAAATTTAGGAGATCTCATAAAGGAATTTAGAAGGAACTTTTATAACTTAAACAAAATCTTTCTACGGATCTAAACCCTAAACTCCTTCATTTTTTTCATCTTCTTCTGCAAAGTTTTGTTTTCTCTAATCACCAACTCCTAAAAACATGGAGAACAAGCCTAATATGATTAGAAGTGATAAAAAATATATTTTAGGGCTCAAAATTAACAAATTTCTATAATTTAAAATGTGCTTATCTCTTTTGGAGAGGATTAATGGATGAAGAAACTTGTTTTGGGCGTCCCATGGAAGATGTATTTAGAGCTTAAAGAGTTTTTTTTTATGATTTCTAGGGTTTAGAATGTTTTCCCCTCTTTATCTCTCTAACTTTTTTTCTATTGATTTTAGAGAAGTAAGGATAGTAGCGGTTGGAGATTTTGGGGAATAGAAGTGACGGAGAAGTAACAACAAAAAGTTTGACTAGAAGTTATGGAGGAGATGAGATGGATGAGTTTTTCTCCATTGAAGAAGAAAGAAGAGGGGGAAGAAGAAAGGGGGAAAAGGAATTAAAAGAAAATTACTTAAAGTTAATTTTGTAGTAATTTAGGCTATGAATAATGTAATAATTTTTCGGGCTTTAGGCCTCTTCGTTGTCGGGCTTCAAGCCTCTTTCATTCTCAGTTTATATTAGGCGGTTATCGTGCTCATTACATCTCCATGATGCATCAATGCCTTGTAACGACTAACGAAGACCGTAGTCGAATTCTCAAAAAAAAATTTTGTAAAATGTAAATTTTTTCTGTATTCTTCGCGCAAAAATATGTCTTAGAGATTTAACAATGAAACATGGATTTCTCAGAATTTTTTTTATTTCCCAAAGTCGCGGCCAAATTTAAATATTTGTTGTTTTACTCTCTCTCTGCTCCCCTCTCTATCTTACTCTTATGTAAACACAAGAAAAATTAAATTTATTTTTTATTTGCTTATTCTCTTATTCTCTTATTCTCTTATTGTTATATAATAAAACAGAAGGGCAAACGATGACTGGGACAAACATCCTTCTTTAATAAAGGATATTGTCTAGAAGCCCTTCTCAAAATTTAAAATATAGTCCTTCGTAGAAATAAAGTTACCTATTTAAAAAATAACAATCACTTCCTTCTTAGAAATAAAAATTCTAATTTAACAAGAAAAGAAACAAAATAAATTTCAAGGGTTAAAAAAAGAAATTAAAATCTCTCTCTCTCTCCAAAAAAGAATAACTAATTTAAGAGAAAAGAAACAAAAAAAATAATACAAAAAATAATAACTAATAAAAATCTCTCTCTCAATAAAATATAATAATAAATTTCGTAACATTTGATTGATACAAGTGTCCGTGCCCTAGGGCACGGGATATACCCTAGTATATATATATATATATATCTCATATCTCATAATTCTTCTGTAAACATAGAATGCTATAGAAAAAATCAAATATTCTAAGTTTTCTTGTCCATAAAACATGATAATAACTACTAAAATTCGAATACAGAAAAAAACAGCCAAATGTTTGACATAACTATATGACTCTGTCGTTCCACATTATTTCAGCAATACTATCTCCAATCACTAGCTAGTTGTCTATGTTGTTCTTGAGTTCGAATCTCTTCATCGTAATCTTTATCTGGGGTACACTAGCCAGTTTCTTCTTCATCTGGAGCAAATTTGTTTGAACTGCATTCTCTTCGAATATTGTTGTGCAATCCTGCACGTGCTAAAACTAATTGTGTTTGTGATTTGAAAGGAAAAAACAAAGCAACTTTGAAAATTTTAAAGTTCGATAGGATACGAGGAATGGATTATGATACATATATATCCTATAAATCTCATGAAACTCGTCAAAAAAATCACTTATTTTTTGTTGCATATAAACAAATTTTTTACCAGTGATGGACTTTCTTTGAACATTATGTATACGTATGTATATAGTAATTGCAAAAGAATGCGATTGCACGAATAATGTCATTGTTATTATTAATTTTTGTACGTGTTCCTCACCTTCACCATGATCTTCATAATCCATTTGAAACTCCTAATGAATAAACATATAAATAAAATACGTTAAATTTTTTTATAGCACAACACTTGTAAGATTGATCAATATAAAAAAACATAACAAAAAACATAAAGTAGTCACAATAAAACAATATGTTGTTGCAGTAACATAAATAAAGCATTATCTAATGTCTTTGAAGCATAAACCAAATAAACCAAAACAAATCTTAAACCCTAAACTCTAAAGTCTCATTTTTCAAGCTCAAGTAGTATCTAATTTTTTGCTCATCTAGATTCATCATGGCAAACATCGTTTGTGCTCCGGTGATTTAAAAGTTGTACTCCTTTCAGTTTCATTGAGTAGTCCAAAGTTCCAAACCAGGAATATCATGAAATGTTCAACACCAACCATTTGCACTCTTTGTAGTTTGAACAAGTTCTTCAAGACTCGAAGGTTCTTTCACCAACATCGTCATATTGTGTCTTTGCTCCTTTTCATTGGACATGTAATTTGTTCCTATTAGCTTTGTTTGATCTACATTTATTGTCCTCTGCAGTTGGAAGCTCATAAGGTTGGTCATAGTTAATCACGTCGAGAAAAGGGTCTAAGTCGACATCGAAGTTGTCGATGTCAATCCCTTGTAATCCGCCGACTAATGCTTCACAGACATTACGTCTAACAGCTAAAGACCCGTCAAATATCATGCATCAATCTTCGTATTTTGGATACTTTTTTATTCCCATAATCTTTAGTATTAGGGCGCTTTTGAAATAAACTAGGTGAATCAATATTTGATTAAAAAATTTATTGCAATTAGTTAAGTTAAATTTGATGTTTAAGTACCGTAAATCATTCTTCCCAAACTTCTTGTGGAGCGGTGATCTTACCGGTAGTTACATCCTAACCAAACCCGAAGCAGGAAGTCATTAAGTCTCTAACTTGTTTATACTTACAATAAACAACCAACCCTAATCTATTGATGATCCTGTTAATTCAAATATGCTTTAAAGACAAAGACAAACATAACCTCTCCCAGAATTGGTGAAGATAGGAATTAAAACCTTAACAGAAGGCTTTGGACTTCCTAAGAGAAGAGCCAAAAGGTTCCAAAGTGACCCTCCAAATTTTCTTCGATGGAGAAATACCCGACCAATCTTCAGAAGAAAATGAGTTAGAAACCTGGCAAATAAAAGCATATTTAGTTATTTGTCGCATATGATATTACATAGAAATTGATCAAGAAACATTTATACTTAACAAGGAGATAATGGGAAAACGTTTAGTAAGTGAAGTAACTAGAGAGAACACCAACAAGAAAATTAGAGAAAGAAATATATGTATATATATGTTGTTCCTCTGGTTAGAAGTCGATGTTGCGATCTTTCTCTGTTTTGTCTTGCGTAAGACAGAGTCTGAGTTAAAGTAGGAAACTTTCTTTTTCTATGTTTTAGACAGATAGACAATAAGCGAATAATACTGACTTATCAGTAATCCTTCTTTCGGGATAACAAGGATAGACAAAAATAAAGAAAAAAATTAGGGGATAAAAGGAACAATTTATGTAGTCGAGGAGAATAAATTCTTTTTTCAGAAGACACTTTACACCCCTGTAACAGTACCAACAGTTAGGATGTAGGCCAGTGGAACACAATGACTATCCTTTCAGAGTTTGAATGGTATTTCAATGTTTCTGAAGCGGACGAACCTTCAAAAATAATATGAGCTCTTGGACTGATGTGAATGAATCTTCTAGACACTTGAATGTGATCTTTTAGACTCTTGAATGTTCATAACTTCACTCAGATACTTCTCTCTTCGAAATTCCAGGCACACCTCCCGTCCAAGAATTGGATTTCACCTAATTTGTTTAAAAGGATGTATATTATTGTCTTATCAAAGAGGACTTCATAAATCTTTTGAATTTTATTTTAAATAAGCATATTCTTGGAGATTTTGCTACTCTCTAGAGTTTATTCTCACAATTAACAACTACAATTCTATTTGGATTCATATCCTATAAATTAGTCTATCCCATCAAACTTTAGAGAAGAACAGAAAGCCAAAGAATAAGTATTTGTTGCTTTAAAAAAATCTGGACGGTAAAATTGTTAGAAAGATGTTCAACGTGGCTATTTTTTTCATGGCAGTACTTATGATGTTGGATTGCAGATTGCGTTAAGAAATGTGCTACCCCGATCCAGCACATAACCTAAGTTGTATTGCAGATTGCGTTAAGAAATGTGCTACCCCCGATCCAGTGGTATAGGCTAGATCTCTCCATGTGTGATCATATTAATATATTAACTATTATGAAAAATGTTTGTAAGTAATGTGGATGTATCACTAAATATATTTTTTTTAAACTCTGGTAATTTGCAGGGGCAGTGATGTGTCTTACTACATGTCTTCAAAAATGTATCTAGCAACTTGGAGAACCAGAATAAAAAGCTCTTGGTGCAGTAAATGGGTGATGTGAACCCTTAATTTATCAATGTATGATTTCGCGATATTAATTAAAGTATCTCCCTTCAATGTCTGGAGCTTTTTCTCCATTTTTTCATTGGCTATATCTGCGTACCTTTATGCAATTACTTTATACCCTTCACAAATCTAATTAGCACAACAATGCATCAATAGAGGATGACTAAAGTCTCCAAAAAAGATAAAATGAGATTAAACATCTCACCGCTTATTTCAAGTTAGTTTCGATTTTGAAAACGTAATCTGTTGTCATATTATACCGACAAGAATATTAAACATAGTGAGCGAATGTCTACCTACTTTGTCTCATGAAGACAAATCTTCAACTCAAGAACTGGAAAAGACATAAAAACACTACAACGAACAGATTATTAGAGATGGATTAATTTTGTTGCTAATAAAAACAGTGTTGCTTGCGAATAATATTAATGAGAAAATTATTAGTGACGAATACTTGTGACGAATTCTTCAACTGTCTTTGTTATCGACTTATCGTGGGTGACTATGTATCGGCGCAGATAATATTCTCGTTTCCGACAATTTATTTGTAACGTAGACATGTGGTCCATAAAAGATTTGATAGCAATATGTTGTTGACAACGTTGTTATGTCGTTACTTAATTTTCCACGTCATTTGTTTCCTTCATTAAGATATTGACACGTCATTTTTTCCTTCATTTTCCAGTAAAATTACAAATCTGTCATCCATTGAGATAATGACACGTCAATTTTTTCTTTCTTTTCCTGTAAATTAATGTGCCCGTCCATGAACTAAAATCTCGTGTTTAATATGTACTGTACATTTTGTTATGTACAGTACATAATGTTTTGTACAAAACATAAAAAAAATTCATCTACATTCTTTCCAAGAGGTAAACTATAATATTGAATATTAATAAGATATTTTGTTATGTAAAATACATAACAAAATTTCCTACACATTCCTTCCAATACGTAAACTATTTCACTGAAAATTTATAAGATATTTTGTTTATGTACTGGACAATTTTTATGTACTAGACATTTTTTTTATGTACTGGACATTTTTTATGTACTTCAATCTGGTTTAAAGATACCAAAATTGTTATTATTCGATCTAATTTTTAAGAAATCTTAGATCTTGATTTTAAGATCCATGAATCCAGAATCATCAATGATCCTTGGGATTCTGAACTCAAATCGGAAATTTCTTCACCATTAAATTTTCATCAAATCTGTTCAAGAAAATAAACTCAAACTTGTTCAAGAAAAAAATCCAAATTGTTCAAACACTTCATGTAATTTTGATGATGAATCCTTCAGATTTCTCCTTAAAACCCTATCAACTTTGCTTTATTGATTTATAGATAAGGTTTTAGAGGGAGAATAAATAAAATTTTTGTAAATTTTAGAGAGAGAAATGATGAAGGAAATATAGAGAGAAATAAAGGAAAATGAAGGTTTCCTTCTCAGATGGGACATGCAGTAAATGAAAATATTTACTTTTGTCAGAAAAGTGGAAGCTTTATTTTTTTTGTACTGTAAAGGATATGTCGGGATGTAAAAAAATAGAAAAAGTGACGCTTTTCTATGCATTTGAACCTGCACCTTATTTTTTTCTTTGCTGGGGCAGAAACTTATTAACCACCTAGTATTTTGGGCTCCAACTCATTTCCGGATTAAATTTTGGGTTTTTTCCCAAATTGTCCCCTAATTTATGACCAACTTCCAACTTAGCCTCCTAGTTTATCGAAAATACTCAGATGACCTCCTTTTAGATTTTAACGTCATAAGACTGTTAAAGTCAGATTTTCATTTCCAAACTTACCCTTCCATGTTGTCACCCTATTTTCGATGTGTCACTTCAAATCTGTTTGATTCATTTTCCAAAATAAACTTTTTGTCATTTTCAAAACTACCCAACTTAAACCTCTCTCTCTCTAATACTCCCCCTCTAACACTCTCTCTCTCTCTCTCTAATACTCCCCCTCTAACACTCTCTTTCTTTTAAATTTATCTTTCTCATTCTCTTTCCTTCTCTCTTTAAGTTGATAAAATATCATGAATATTATGTGATGTAGTTGCACTGATAAGCCCTAATTTGGTTTTTCAACCTTATTTTTTGAGTTCTAAGATAAGAGTTATTTTTTCAATCTTCCTTCAAAGGATTTAATTATTCAAGTCTAATTGGAAATAGAGAAATGAAAATCTTCACTGAGTTCATCATAGACCTAGAGAGATAAATTGTTCGTCTTCAGCATCTCATCATTATCATCAGATTCAATCCAGAGAGTGAATGAAAGTGAAATTTTACCATCGTTAAGAACCAAATGAAATTCAAACTTGATCAACAACCACCAATTTGTGATTATTATCAAATGAATCGGAAAACTGGATCAAAATCGAAATGATGATGGGTATTCGGTTTTCCAGGGATTTAATAAGAATCAAATAAGGGATTCATCAATTTGATCAAAGACCTAGGAGTTTCCATTAATCATGCTTGAAGCTCTTGATGAAGTCTCTAATCCTTCAGTTTCATCATCTTAAATAGACTAAAGAGTTTCATTAAACCATTTCATCTTCTCACCTTCAAAAAAGGAAACCATTTTGACTTCATTTAAACCAAGTCTTGATGAAACCTATCACTAGGAACTCACTTTACCTCTCTAGAACATTCTTTTTCTGACTGAGAAAGTAAATCATAAATAATAAACTTAGGTTGTGTTTGATATCAGAGAAATAATTCCATGAAAATAAATAAAAATTTATGGAAAGTCTTCCACGGAACTTATTCCGTGGAAATAAAAACTCATTCTTTTGGTAGTCATTTATTATTCGGTGAAATTACTAAAGGATATATATCCTTAAGGTCAGAAGGTATAACCTTCTGAAGGAATGTCCTTCGACAAAGATGGAAATGCGTACGATTTGACTCATAGGATAATGATGACCTTATTTGGAAGATCAATCAATCTGGTTCAATTAGGAGTCGTAATGCTTAGCTGGAAGCCGCTGACATAAGCCGGATCCTACAATGGATTACGCATAAGAATGGTAACTTATACAGTGAGAATAGACTGATGGGAACTAGCATATAGATGGATATGATCCAGTCTAATAGTACTTAAAAGATCGAAAAGAATTGGGCTCGAAAGGGAAGCCCGAAAAAAACCCACTTTTTAGGCCGACAAAGGAGATCCCTTAGAGGGAGATCCTTGGCCGGCCATAAGAGGGATATAGGTCGGACATACGAAGCCCATTAAGGGCTAGTCTGGCCGGCCACATGAAGGGGAAACCCTAATAGGACTTTGGTCCTAATTAAGAATCCCAGTTAGATAAGACTCTAACTAAAGCTTATCTTTTCTGAGGGACTTTTAGGATTCCTTATTTGAGTGGGGCTCTAATAAGGTAATGCCTCTATAAGGACCAGTTTAGAGTTCAGAAAAGGTGTGGAATTTTCTGAGAAGAAAATCATCTCTCTCATACATCTCAGAGAGAGAAGAAGATTTTAGAGAAAGGTTCCCATTCTATCTATCAAGTCTAGAAGGAGTTCTTCATCTCAACCTTCAAGAAGATCCGAGCTGACGGAAAGGAGGGAGTTCAAGTTATACATTCGGTGTCTCAAGTAGAGGAGCTACACTTGATGCTCTTTATCTTCCGAATACTGGTCGGAATTTGATTCCTGGGAAAGCGAATAGAGGTATTCTTCTTTCCTTCTAGTTCATAGTTAGTTCATGTATATGATCCCGGATAACTTAGTATTAAACATTGGATGTTTGAGATTCTGCTACCAACATTAGTTAGATGATTAGGGTAGTCTTAGAGACATGTAATTCCTAACAGTGGCATCACGAGTCGTTTGCATGAAACAATCTTTGGCTAGAACGAATTAGAAATACACAGATATAATTGTTTGAATAAAGATTCGGACATATTCATGATTAGTTTGAATTAATTTAAACGTAATCAAACACGTATTTGAAAGAGATTCAAAGCATAAAATCATTACATTTTGATTCTTTTGAAAAAGATTTTCGAAAACGGATGTAATGGATTATAAATTTTGAAAAACGGGACCAAGGTCGGTTGGGGGTTTTAGAAAAATCTAAAAACCCACTGTCCGGACCGGGCAGGACGCGTGTAGGACGCGTCCAGACCGGTCCAGCAGGTCTCGGGACAGCATCCCGAGACACGGGACGCGCGAGACAGGGAAATCCCGGTCCGAGTAGGACCGGGATTCCTAGTCCATATTGGACTGAGAGTCCAAGATTTCTAAATCTCGGACGTCCCAGACGCGTCTGGGGATTCCTAGTTGGCCTCGGTCCTAGACCGAGACCATGGACGCGAGTCCAGACACATGTAGATGCGTCTGGAGCGACCAGATGCATCTAGGATGCGTGTGGAAGCTTCCAAACGCACCTAAGATGCGGTTGGAACGTCCAGACGTGTCTAGTGCGTCCAAAGGCGTCTCAGACTTAGAGTCCTAGACGGCCCATGCCGTCCCATGCACAGGACGCGTCTAGGACGCGTCCATGGTGCACTTAGGCATCTCGAGTCCGAGATGGCCAAGTATCGTCCCATGCTAGGACACGTCTAGCATGTCAAATCCGAGATGGTCTAGGCATCCGTCCCTAAAATCCGGAAATTTGACTAACCTTAACATAGGACTAGTCAAAGGACTTTTTACCAAGTTTGACTTGAGTCTTTTCGAGTTTAGCTTGGGCACATTGGGCCATGACTCGAGTGGGAAATTTTTCTTACCTTTTCTTCCGGTTCCAAACATATTTTTCCGACATTGACCCGGGCCATCCGAGGGCCCAAAACGGAGTTTTTTCCAAATCAATTTTAAAAATCACTAAGGAAGAAACAAAATGGGCCATTAGTCCGAAATTCATGAAAATAGACTTAAAAGCCCATAAGACATAGAGATGCCACAATATCCCACGAATAGCTATATGGAACATAGCAAAACCTAGAAACGAATTTAGGAAACATACTTTATCTTATGAATGTCATATTTTTGTATGTATGTATATATGTGAATGCGTAGAATAGTATTGCCTTTAGATACGTTATCGATTCTTGTTTCTTAGCACAAACGAGTATGTGTCTGAATAATACTTAGAGTATAGTGTCTATAGTAACCATTGATGAATCGAATAATGAGATCATGATTCGAGTGGGAGTGATGAATGGTGGTTCAAGGATGAAAACCCGAACGAACCATTAGGCGAACAAGAAATAAGCTAAAAGTAGATTAGGTCTTTTAAGAGGCTATACTAGGGTTTAGTTGAAACCTTGCGATAATTCACATAAAACACTTTCCTATACGTCACGAATGGTTACGATACAGTTCACAATAACGCAAACTTGATAAAACACGTAATAATCCCTAAAAGAATTTCGAGTATAAGCCTACCTAGCATAGGACATCTGTTGAGCCCTTGTTCGTCGATGGTGGGTCTGCATCCGCAGGGTGCCATCTTTTACCTCAGGACAATACGGGTAGATCTATGAAAAGGTTTACGTGTCTAAGTGGTTATTCTCGACGAGTCAGCAAAAGGGTTTTGGACTTTGAGGCAAAGGGTTAGTTTGACACTCATGTGTGAAACTAATCAACCAAGAGTCGTAGGAGTATGATCAGTAGATGTTACTCACCCAAGATGATGGATTTAATGGCAGTGCTCTAGTATGCTTAACTTCGAAGAATTGGGATCTTGGAATCGTAATATTCAAATAAGGAAAAGATTCTTGAATAATATGGCAGAATTAGAATCTTGCTAGGATAACAAGTTTAACTCACTTTGCCTTCTTAACATGTAGTTTAATTATGACATTCGACGATATCTTCAACCTCTACATGGTGATGGAAAAATTGAACCACACAAACTACGTTCAATGGGAAAGAAATCTGAGAAAGGTTCTCGGGAAAAGAGCAGAAGTATTAGACACCAATCCTGGTACATACAGAAACCTCTTTTAAAGAGGAACGTGAGCAAGCTGACATTATCATGATAAAGTCAGCACCAGTCACAGGACTGACGCTAGTTCCATGGAAAAAGAATATCAAGATAATTTCATTGACATGGATGCATAAAGCATTATTCAACCACGAAGAGAAGTGTTTAGCACACAATGTCGAATAAAAAGATATATGATATCCAGAATTGTACTGACAAAGCGACAGAAAAAAGGGAAACCTATCTGTCTTCATGTTTTAGAAAAGATTGATCATATCAATGACTTGAAGTGGTTGGGAGCAACTATGGAAGTCTACTTTGCAGTCGACTTGATCTTACTTTCCTTACATGATGGATTTAGCGAAGTAAGATGCAACTTTGACAAAAAGTTCGGCATAGTATCCCTCGAAAGACTGCTCACAATTCTGGAAGAAGACGAATCCAAAAACGGACTACCTGAAAATACAAAAGAAATTCTTATTATTCAAGAAGGTACCATCCTTCCTAACATTAGTTGTACATTCTGTTGTAGCAAATCTCATATGTGGATAAGATTGCTCACGCTACCAAGAAGAGCTGACCAATTAGGTAAAAATGTTAAAAGTTGATTCAATTAAATACAATTCCTTTAAAGGTATTGGATACCTAATGCTCATTTCATTATGAATGACAGGAGCAAGTGGGAGCTAAGTATTTAACTGAAAGGAGGCGAACCTGTCAAAAGCAGAAGAAGCAATGGTTGTTTTTTTTTTGTTGAAGAAAAACACAAAACGAAACCACAAGCTAGTACACCTTCAGCTCGAACTTCATTCTCTCCTTCGAATGCCACGTACGGCTGACTCCCTGTTTTCTACCCCACTTTGCTAAAGCATCCGCTAACATATTTGTCTGTCTCGTGCTGTAGTGAAATTGAATGTGCTCAAAGTGGATACAGAGGGCTTTTATATTTTCCATGTGATGAAGAGACTGCCAGTTTATTGTCGTGTTGTTATCCTTGATATGTTTTATCAGATTGTTATTATCACTTTCGATGAAGAGATGAGAGATTTTGAGTTCCGCCGCCCATTGAACTGCCTTCAGAATAGCCAAACATTCGCATTCCTCCGCTGTCTGTCCCCTAACAGGCTCTGCTTTTGCTATAATGAAGTCTCCGTTTTCATCATGAATGATGCAACCTATTCCAGCCGGATCTGAGTATATGCTGAAGGAGGCGTCAACATTTATTTTGAGGAAGGAATGGGGTGGAGGTCGCCAAATCGAGGGGGGGCCTTGCGTGTAAGAGTTTGTATGTCCTGGACACTGGTAGTATAACATTGAATCTTTCTAATTACCTGCTGAGGCGCACTGTCTGTTCTTCCAAAACATTTTTCACATCTTGCTTTCCAGATAAACCACATGATTTTGGCGAGAAGCGCCATAGTTGATTCGTCCAAGGACGGCCAGGACTTAATCCATTCCAGCACCGAGATCACACCATCCGTTCGAACATGGAAGTGAAACCAAATAGATCGCGCAAAGGTGCAATGAAGAAGTAAATGAGGCAAGGTTTCCCGCTCCTCGCAGAACGCACATTGATAACTGTGACCGATGTATTTACCAATCTTGTCTTTAACCGGAAGACTATTAGTGCAGCACTTCCAAAGGAAGAGTTCAATTCTGGGTATAGTTCTAATGTTCCAGATAAAAGACCATTCGACCGTATCATTTTCCCGATTGTCGTTACTCAAAAATTTGTACATGGATTTAACAGTGAAATTACTTGAGCTGGTGAGAGTCCATATCATTGTATCATCTGCCGAATGGTGAAGGTTGATACTAAGGATGGCCCTGCAAATATCTCCATTAAAGTAACGCTGTAGCAGATTCTCGTTCCAAGTGTTATTTGAAATCAAATGGTTCACCGTGTTGAAAGGACAGTTATTGAGATTAGGTATAGGCGGCTTATGATTAGGAATCCAGTAGTCATCCCAGATACTAACATTAGTACCTTTGTTGACATCCCAGAAGGTGAGATCGGCGATCTTTTCGAGAGGTTCCGCCAGCGATTTCCAGACCCACGAATGGTTTTGTTTAGGAGGATTGGGTTTGGCCGATTTGGAGAAGTATTTGGCTTTAAGTAGTTGAGACCAGGGCGCTTGAGGAAATTTAAGGAGACGCCATCCCAATTTGCATAGGAAAGCTTCATTGTCAAAGAGAGGATTCCGAAGGCCAAGGCCTCCCGTCTTACGAGAACGGCAGATGGCCGCCCAATTGATAGTGTGAATGGATTTCGATTTTCCCCACCAGAATGACCTTTGAATGGTCTCTATGCGGCTGCTGATGCCTTTTGGAATGGCGAAGCATTGCATCTGATATCGGGGAATCGCCGCAGTAATATTCGAAATGACTACTGTGCGGCCTGCTTGAGAGAGGAGATTAGTTTGCCACTTAGAAAGTTTACCTTGAATTTGATCAATCAGTGACTCAAAAGCTTGTGTTTTCTTGGCTCCAATGAAGAGTTTAGTGCCCAAATATTTGTCAAGGGAAGAGGCTTGGTGCACTTTGAGGGATTTGGTGATCAAACGCTTGAATTTGGGATGGGTGTTTTTGGAGAAGAAGATGGTGGATTTGTTATAGTTGATGGTTTGACCTGATTCTGCCCCGAAAAGAGTAAGAATGTTGATGAGATTGGTGATATTATCGAGGGTGTTCCGCCCAAAAATGATACAGTCATCGGCGAAGAGTAAGTGATTGATTGTGAATGACGTACGAGGGATAGAGAAACCAGTGAATTTGTGAGGGCTGTCCGGGGAATCCAACAACCGGCTTAGGCCTTCCATGGCAAGAGCAAAAAGGAATGGAGAAAGCGGATCTCCTTGTCTTAAGCCTCTAGAAACGTTGAAGGAAGGACCCGGTCTACCATTGATAAGCACGGCCATAGAAGAGGAAGAAATGCAAGAATGAATCATCTGTATCCAATAAATGTCAAAACCCAAGTTAACCATGATGTCCTCAAGGTAGTGCCATTCTACCCGATCGAAAGCTTTTGACATATCCAGTTTTAAACCAAAGAAGCCTTTAGAACCTCTCTTATTTTTGAATGAGTGGGCTATCTCCTGGCTCATGATAATATTGTCAGTGATTTGGCGACCCGGGACGTAGGCCGCTTGAAAGGGGGATATAATATCCGAGAGGGTAGATTTCAAACGATTAGCTAGGATTTTGGTAATAATTTTATAGGTGGTATTGAGTAGGCTAATAGGTCTGAAATCTGTCGTGGATTGCAGGGACTTGGTTTTGGGAATGAGACAGATATGAGTGTGATTAGTGGAGGGTGGAAGAATGGAAGTTTGAAAGAAGGATCTCACTATCAGGACAATGTCCATTTTCACCGTGTCCCAGTTGGACTGGTAAAAGAAAGGGGGGTAGCCGTCTGGGCCGGGGGCTGCCTCGGGTTTAAGGGAAAGAGTAGCTTTTCGAATTTCCTCATCGCAGGGAGCCACTAGGAGGATGGAATTTTGGGAAATTGAAATCTGGTTAGTGAATAAGTGTTTAATGATGCCCGGGGAAGATTGGGGGGTGGTGGAGGAGATTTTTCTCAAATTGAGGGTGAAGATATTATAAATCTCTTTGGTATCAGAGCTCCAAGAGTTATCTTCTCTTTTGATAGACGTGATATTGTTTTTCCGATTTCTGGTTGTTGAGAAGGCTCAAGAAGGATTTTAGTCTCCTATAGGCATTACTTTTATTAGATTTTAGTATTTTCCTTTTGAACATCATCTCTAAAATTGGATTTATGAGAAAATAAAGTATTTGGTTTCAATATTTTATGATGTTCTTAGAAAGGTGTCTATTTCAATTTACAAACATAAATACCAAACGATTCAATCTGTTATTTTAATCTAGTCAGACAACTAGAATGAACATGGTTCAAACTAACTAGTCTGACAAGATCTCTTATGACAAAACAGTGGTCAATTAATACTTATGTTAGACATAAGATTATAGTTAATCTGACTAAAATCAACTAAAGTACTCGAATTTAGAAAAGTTTTAGAAACTTGAACTAATCAGGTAATGAATCCACATGACTGAAGATTCTGATGAGATCAAAAGTCTTAGTCATGACAAGTCTCCCGAACCAAAAGTGTCTAAAACAAGCTGCATACCAACTAAACCTAAAACTGCTATAGAAATGAAAAGAACTCCATACGTGTATGGGTTTTAGAAGAAGTTCTAAAAAGTCTTTTATTTATGTCTGAGAACTTTAAACACAGTTTCTTCTTCAAAAGAAAAAATATGGGGTTTTTCCCTCACAACATCGGAACAAAATTAGGTTGTTGCTCTCGATGGTGTCTTCCTTGAAAGGAGTTGTTCGAGAAGACAAGTGGGAGAAATATCCGATTCTGATTCGAACCAAGCAATAAAAGAACAAGAAATAGGAGGACGAGAAACTCGCCATGCAACTTCTTAGAAGAGTCAAGAAGTTTTGCGATATTGTTCAAAAACCCCAGTGAGTCTTAAGAAGACCCACAAAACTATAGCAGAACCAGACTCACATTTGTTGTTCTTTTGTTTTGTTACATGAAAGATGTACGAATTTAAGGAGTTAGGGTCATGAAAGACTGCCCTAAGAGACTTGTAAAATTGGGCACGTAAAGGAATTTACGTGGGGAACTCACTTTTACAAACTCTTATTATCCGAAATAAAATTAGTTTATTTCATCATCTAAAATTGTGGTTTAGAATTTAGACGACATTCCAAAATAATGGAAAGTTCGAGATAGGTTTATTAGATACGTGATCTAATGAAACAAGCCTTACTAAGTGGACATGGAAACATTCCATTGTATTATTCTTAGTCCAGGTCATTGGTTGGACAACAATGACTTAAGAAGACTAGCTAGCATGAGTGATTGACAAGATAGCGTTGTTTCTTGGGCTATGGGAATAAGAGTATTCAAGTCAACTTCATGGGTGTATGAGATACACTGGAAACCCACCAAGTGAGAGTGTTCAAATAGAAATGCATGGCCGTGCTCAAATAGATTAATAGTTAATCATTTTATTTGATAGTTGTAATCCCGATCAAGAAAGTCTGATAAGTGCGACGTATCAGATGAGATATGAAAAGACATGGGAATCGAGCATTGCACTTGTTCTAAGTAGAAATGGGAGACTGATGGATATATCCTTAAGGTCTGAAGGAATATCCTTCTAAAGGAATGCCCTTCGACAAGGATGGCAATGCGTACGATTTGGCTCATAGGATAATGATGACCTTATTTGGGAGATCAATCAATCCGGTTCAATTAGGAGTCGTAATGCTTAGCTAGAAGCCGCTTACGATTGTCGGATCACTTCGACTATCCGCGACTAACATAGACCGGATCCTACAACGGGTTACACATAAGAATGGTAACTTGTACAACGAGAATAGACTGATGGGAACTAGCTTATAGATGGATATGATCCAGTCTAATAGTGCTTAAAAGATAGAAAAGAATTTGGCTCGAAAGGGAAGTCTGAAAAGGAGCTAAAGCCACTTTTTAGGCCGACAAAGGAAATCCCTTAAAGGGAGATCCCTGGCCGGCCATAAGAGGGATATGGGCCGGACAGACTAAGCCCATTAAGAGATAGTCTGGCCGGCCACATGAAGGGGAAACCCTAACAGGACTTTGGTCCTAATTAGGAATCCCAGTTAGATAGGACTCTAACTAAAGCTTATCTTTTCTGAGGGACTTTTAGGATTTCTTATTTGAGTGAGACTCCACTAAGGTAATACCTATATAAGTTTGATGCCCCGTGTCCCAATATAGACACGACCACGCCCCGACAATTCACAGACGAGACAAAAATCCGGCAGAGTCTCCTTAGTAAATCGAACCGGTCGTACCTGTAAAATCTGTCATGCAAACCATACATTCGCATACACAGAAATAAACTATGGAGCGGAAGCTAAACAAACTCAACTCAGTTTCGGGTCGAAACCCGAACCACAAAAAAAACTACAAAAGCCTCATAAACATCCATACAACAACATCCAAACAACTTAGACATAATTCTATACACAAGTCAAGAGCCAAAATTTTATACACAAGTCAAGAGCCAAAATTCATAAGTTTGTGAGAGCTTTTTAAAGAGAGAAAAAGCAAGAAAGAGAAAAGTGAGTTTTCTCTAAAATCTAATCAAGAAGAAAGGTTCTTCTCAACCTTCCATTGAAGTCCTAGTAGACATTAATGAAGGGAGATCAAGTTAACCATCTCGGTGTCTCAAGTAGAGGACTGACAATTGGAGATCTCGATCTTCACACGCAAATTGGAATGATTCGAGGGAAAAACGCGAAAAAGTATTTATCCCTATTCTAGTTCATGTATACAACGATCCTGGAAACTAGTGTAAACATATTATATGTTGAGATTCCGCTTAGAACACTAGATAGTGTATTAGATACACCCATAACCCTACAAGACACAGTGTTGATATGTGTTTTTTTTAAGCCTCCACCGTCCAGACGGGATCATAAAAACAAGTACTATCACCTGGAGTTTTGTTGATGCATAGCATTGCATGTTGGCAAGGAAGGGAGTCTACTTTCCAACGCCGACAAGAGTATGTAAGAGTACCAAGATTTGGGGAATGACGTGGGGTGGAATAAACTTCATAAATAAGTGGGCCCCTCGGCGTAACTCCACGTCTCAGAAACTTTGAATTTCCCATCCTGAACATCATTAATGGAGGGGCAAAGAAATGTATTCCATCCAATAGCGGCATCTCGATGATTTCTCATCTTGTTCATGATTTTCCGTCGAATGGCATCTAATAGAGCTGTAATAGGGAGGACACGGGCTTTCTTTATCATATTATTGAAGCTTTCAGACAGTTAAGAAGATATTGGGCCGTACCTAGAATTAAAACGTAAACAAATATTATAATGTTGAAACTTAAATAAAGGTGTCATCATAATAACGGGAATGTCTACAACAGAAATATACTAACATCGACAATAACAGGAGTAAAAGTTCACGTCACAAAGGAAATGACAGAGAACATTCCTCATTATGCAGAAGAATTTGATTGAGTGTTAAGGAAAGTTCAGAAGGTATAATGCAAATTGGGAAACAATTGAAGATGAACAAAGTTGAAGGAAGCATAAATACCTATCACCGGGGAAAAAAGAATCGGCCTGTGATTCCGGATTAAGGGATTCGAAGAAACGTTGAACATTAGTTCCGCCCATCTCAACCATTTGTTCAATGGTTGCATGATATTCACTTTCGTGTAATGCACGGGCAGCCGTAAAAAGAAGACTCTGAAAATAACGTGACTGGCGCGCCCCGTTACGTATTATCAGGTTTAGATTACACCGTAAGCGCCAAGCCCAAAATGAGTGATGAGCGGTAGGGAAAACATTCTTTACCCCTTTCAGAATTCCACCATGTCGATCCGAAATAAAAGTTTACTATTTTAGTGGATCAACGACCAACTTTAGATTTCCAAGAAACCAATCCCAATTATCATCATTTTCAATATCAACAACTGCGTAAGCAATGGGAAAGAGACCTAATAAAAAAAGAAATACAAAATCAGTTCTGTAAGATGCATTAAAGCACATTACATAAGAATTTCCACAAATGTCTAAACAGAATTTGAGAATGCAAATGAATTCTTAAATTTCGAAACATTACAAAGAATGTCGGAACATTCACTTAAATGATTGCGACAGAGTATATAATGTTTGCATGAAAATCATAATATCAGCAGAAGATGTGAAAATGCAAAAACATACCGTCGTTTCCATCCTTGGTAACAGCAGCTAAGATGCAACCATTAAAATGAGTTTTCGCGAAAGTTCCATCAATATAGATTACAGGATGACAGTGTTGAAAGCCAAGGATCGATGCTTAGAGAGCAATAAAAACTCTAACAAATCTATTGGTATGGGGATCGATTTACAAATTGATTCTACTTGGAGGATTAGTAGTTGCCAAAGCATCTACGTACCACTTCAGTTTTGCATATGAATCACCCTCCTGACCAAACACTTTAACCATTGCCACCTTCTTACCACCGAAAGAAAAATAATAGCTCAACTCAACACCGTAGTCATCCCGAAACTTCTCTTTAACTTCCGCCGTACTCCAATCTGGGTGTTTTCTAATGTCTTCATCGATCAAAGTGGCAACCAATTTACTAGACAATTTTGGATCAGAAGGTTTGAGGACAACATCCGAACAATCATGTTTCGGTTCGTACTCTTTCAACAAAAACACAGATTTACATCCCAATGGTGCAACCGCATGGACTCTCCAATTGCATCCAGGTTTTGAGCAAATGGCAGTGACACGACCTGGTTCATTCTTGATAAATTTGTAGTTATTCTTTGTCGCAATGGTATATCGACTAAGAGCGTGTCGAAAAGCGTTCACAACACCGGGGAATATTTGCCCAATCTCAGTAAATATGTCGCCCCATGATTCACACACTAACTTCTTATCATTGGTTTGAGAAGTACAGAGTGACCTATCAGGTTTCATAGTTGCTACTTCTGCATATGGAAGAGACAAAATGATTATATGCAATAGGAACATGAACAAATATCGCTAACAATATCTCAAAATGTTTAGTTTCAGTGGGGAATGTGTTGCCATTTTAACGAATGTTACAAATATGTCGTAAAATGTTATTGCTTATGAGGAAATGTTTGAGCATGTCAGTAAAATGTTTAATGACATTTTACTGAATGTTACGAGAATGTGGTAAAATCATATGGTTCACGGAAAAATGTCTGAGCATTTTAAAACATGTTGGGACAGTGATGAAAATGTTACACGACCGAGAAGTAAGTTTTCATCAAAAACCAAAGTGGTAGCATTGTAACAAATGTTTTAATATAGTGTAAAGTTTTGTTAACATGTTTACAAAATGTTCTCTAAACCACGTAAATGTCAACATAAACTGTACAGTTTTTTAACAAAAACAGAAGTTCTAGCTAAAATTAACAAAACTTATACGGAAGAACCAAAAAGTTGAGAAACATTATCACAAAGAAGGATGAATAAAAGGAAAAATGTCATGATATTCAAGGATAGAGAAAGGGAAAGAACTGACCGTCATCAACATTACCTGGTTTTATAGGCGAAGAAGGTGATGGCTGAAGTTGATGAACGGCGGTCTAGAAAAGAAGAAGTTGATGGCTGGAGGAGATATGATGAATGAAGATGGCTGGAGGTGATGACTGAACCACGAAAAGTAGAAAAAGGGTTTGGTGTCTCGATTTTTTAAGAGAGAGAAAGGAAGAAAAAGATGATAAAGGAATATGATGATTGAAGAAGATGATGAATGTATCTCGGTTATGATCTTGAAGAGGGTTTGGGTTTGTGTTTCGGTTTAGGTAGAGGGAGAATGATAGAGAAGATTTTGGAGAGAGAAAAAGATATGGATTCAGTTAAAGAGAGATTTTGGAGAGAGAAGGGATTTCCAGTTTTTCGAGATACTGGGGAGAGAAGGGTTGGTCCGGTTTATAGAGATTGTTGGATATATATAGAAGGGTAAAAGAGGGATTAGGGAAAAAAATTAGGTCTTAGAGATACGTATTGGGAAGGGATTAAGCCTAGAGATGCGTATTTGGGTTTGATTTGAGATAATATTGGATGATTGGGTTTTTGATGGGATAATTTTTCGGGTTGGGCTTAATTTAGTATTTGGGCTTTAACTCAAAATTTTAAGCGGGTAAGAGGATGGGGACGTGGGGTGCAAAGCATCAAAGAAGGCTTAGTGGACATGTCTCACTTTATAAAGTGGCCATGTTACTTAATTCATTTTAAGTCCTACTTCTACATAACTCATAATTAAGACCCATCATCTTTGTAACCCATTAAATCAACCTCCCTTAATTACAATATAACCCGCACTAACCTTTCGTTTACTTTTTCTAAATGCCAAATAGTCCTTCTAACCGTAGTATTTTATATATTTAATCGAAAAAACATGGGATGTTACAATAAGGACCAGTTTAGAGTTCAGAAAAGGTGTGAAATTTTCTCAGAAGAAAATCATCTCTCTCATACATCTCAGAGAGAGAACAAGGTTATAGAGAAAAAGTTCCCATTCTATGTATCAAGTCTAGAAGTAGGAGTTCTTCATCTCAACCTTCAAGAAGGTCCTAACTGACTGAAAGGAGGGAGTTCAAGTTATACATTCGGTGTCTCAAGTAGAGAAGCTACACCTGAAGCTCTTTATCTTCCGAATACTCGTCGGAATTTAGTTCGTGGGAAAGCGAATAGAGGTATTCTTCTTTCCTTCTAGTTCATAGCTAGTTCATGTATATGATCCTGGATAACTTAGTGTTAAACATTAGAAGAGTGATATTCCGCTACCAACAATAATTAGATGACTAGGGTACTCTTAGAGACATGTAATTTCCGACAATTACGAACTCTGTTATTTGGTTGACAACTAACTTTTACGAATATAATATTCAAATAAGAGTTTTTATTTACTCTTTATGTAGTCAAAATGACATTTTTACTTTTATGTTGCCAAAATTACATTTTCATCCTTATGCTGTCAAATTTATATTTTTACACTTATGTTTTCAAAATTATATTTTTACCACTATGTTGTAAATTATTTAACCATGTGTCACTTTGCCAATTTAAGAGTACGAATGTCAAGCTGTGATTAAACAAGATAAAATTGTAAATTTGACAACGTATGGATAAAAAAAGATTTTACTAATATAAAAAGGTAAAAGTGTAGACATACCATTTTTACAAGATAAATGTAAGAATGTCATTCAGATCACATCAGGGTAAAAATGTCATTTTGATATTATACGAGGGTAAAAATGACAACATAAGGATAAAATGTCATTTTGGCTATATAAAGCCAAAATGTCATTTTGACAACTCTCTAAACATGTCATTTTGTAAGGACAAAAATGTCATTTCCCCAATGTATAAGTAAAAGCTTATTTTGCTAAATTTTATGGGTAAAAATATCATTTTGAACATATGCGGAGATAAATATTAGGTTTGAAGTATCTGAATGTAATAAAATATTTTTATTTTGATTTTTTATTTTTGAGTTTTGAGTTTTGACTTTCTACGAAAACTCATTCCTAGGGGGAGCAAGGAATTAAATGAACTGCTTCATGGAAATAGATTCTTTAGAGAATTAAAGTCATAGAATTATACTTCGTATCAAACGGTGGAAATAGGAGATATCAAACACACCCTTAATGACCTTTTCTTCTTGATAATTTGAAAAGACAAGTTGAAAACACGTGGCTTGTCAAAGAGGATGGGTAATTTGAAATAAAGAATTTGACTTTAACGGCTATAGGACTGTAACAAAAAAACAAAAGGATAATCTGGGTATTTTCGATAAATTAAGGAATTAGGCGAAAAGTTGGTCATAAACTACGGTGCCATTTTGGAAATAACCCTTAAATTTGAGATATTTTATCAGCACGATTCGTTCTATTGTGACGTGTTCTTGCGAGGGTGTGTTGTAAACAATTCCACATCGTTGTTGAGACAAAGTGTGGTGCTCCACTGCTTCTCTAAAGAGGTTAACCACATATCTCTAGTGCGGCCTTTTAAAACCGTGAGACTTAGAAATGTCAAAGCGGGCAATACCACTAGCAGCCCAGAAGCCTAATCCGCATCATCCTATAACCGTTTCCCCTTGCATTATGTAGTGTGCATTCTTGTCGTGGGGTAGTAATATTGATGTTTGAACTTATATATTTATGGAGACGGTTCTTGCGAGGGTTGTTGTGTTGAATATGTAGTGTGCGTTCTTCTCGTGGGGTAGTGATATTGATGTTTACTCAGATCTTGGTTGGTCAAGGGAATTAAGTCCTTCGCCAAAAATTTCAGAGAAAAAAATGATTTGGGAAGAAGCTGGAAGAGATTTTGCTTCATTTTTTAGAGATTCTGGAGTTTTGGTGAGAAAACAAAGTTGATGGAGATAGGTCAAGAAAATAGGCATTTGATGGACATATGGCAATTGATAGGGTTTTGTATGAAGACCAATTGTTTAAGGAAGCTTTAATAAGCTTTAAGAGATCTTTTGAGCTTCAACCTACTGATATTAGGGCACATTTTAGAGCGAAAAATTGTGTATACGTTAGCAGTTGGCATAAAGAAGCAAAAGAAGATTAAATCATTTTAGGACAGGAAATTGTTTATATGTTTATGCGTTTCTCTCTCTCTCTCTCTAAAATCCCTCTTTCAGAGGAGTTAGTATAATCCAAAACAATGAAATCGTTGGTGTGTTAAATTTCTGTTGTGCATTCTTCTCGTGGGGTTGTATGTTCCATGGATTTGGTGCTTCTATTTGAACTTTCTGCTAATTGTAAGAGAAATAAAGAGATAAAGGGATGGTTAGAGATAGAATGTGAGAATAGAGAGTTTTGAGAGGGCGGAAGGATAGAGGTTAGAGAGAAATAATAGGGTTTATGTGTTCTTTAAGGGTAAAAGAGATAAAGTGTCAAAGTAAAAGAGTGATCTGACAACATCGAAGTGTAATTTAGGAATAGCAAATCTAAAGTTAACGGTCTTGTGACGGAAACGGCAAAAGGGTACCATCGAGGTATTTTGGATAAGCTAGGGGGTTAGATCAGAAGTTGGTCAGAAACTAGGGGTTATTTGGGAAATGATTTTTTTCTTTCTCATAAAAAAATGATGCTTTTTCACACCAAATATTTTCACACGTACCAAATGGACCCTAAGTGACATAACTGATATATGAGTTAGGAAGTTGTGCAAGAAAAATTTAGCTTTGAAGTATCATCCTCCCACACAATCGTTAATTGTTGCATTTCTTCTCTTTCAGTGCTTTCCACCTTGTTTTAGTCCAGTTTGGCAACGTCCAATTATCTAATAAAAAATTTGAGTGTTACGGTATGC
The DNA here is from genome assembly GCF_041429995.1 of Eschscholzia californica. Taxonomy (NCBI): domain Eukaryota; kingdom Viridiplantae; phylum Streptophyta; class Magnoliopsida; order Ranunculales; family Papaveraceae; genus Eschscholzia; species Eschscholzia californica. The sequence goes on from NW_028238198.1 coordinate 33,341,134, forward strand.
TCTAATAAAAAAATTTCACAGGTACCAAATGGACCCTAAGTAACATAACTTACTATTATGGATTTTTATTTTGGTGTAGTACGGTATGCTCAAAATCTTTTGGATTCTTTTGAAATGGTTTAATAGAAAATCAAGAGTCCCGTCCAAAAATTAAGGCCAGCGCTTTGGGGAAAGCTAAATAGTTTCCGGGGTGTGAAATTTTAAAGGGAATATGTAGAATTTTAGAAATTTTCCGGGGAAATAAAAAAAAACACTCCACCTCACCTCACCTCTTTGTCTTCTCCGATTAGGTCGCCGGCCGGAAAATTTTCCGGCCTGCGACCATGAAAAAAAAAATATTTCACTCTCTCTCTAGAAACTCCGGCGAAGGGGTTTCCATTCGCCGGAGTTCCGGTCTGTTCTTCATGGTCGAGGTGGAGAGAGAGAGAAAATTTTTTATTTTATTATTTTCATGGTCGCCAGCCGGAAAAATTTCCGCCCGGCGACCTAATCGGAGAAGATAAAGAGGTGAGGTGGAGAGAGAGTGAGGTGAGGTGGAGAGAGAGAGAGCTGAGGTGGAGAAGTATTTTGCTTTCCCCCTAAATAAAATTGTCAAACAAAATTGACCATTTTTTTACCAAGTCTTCACACCCGAAAACTATTTAGCTTTCTCCAAAGCGCTGGCCAAAATTAAATATCTCTTAAAATGTTTATAGTTTTATCATTTAACTAAACAGGACATTTATATTTTGGTGTGTTACTGGAATAAACTGATCAAGAGTTCCTCTTTGGTAAGATGATAACACCAAATATTTTTTTTTTTAAACTATTGGTAATTTGGAGGGGTGGTGATCTGTCTTACTACATGTCTTCAAAAATGAATCTAACAATATCTAGTCAATTTCGAGAACCAGAATAAAAGATGTTGTTGCAGTAAATGGGTGATGTGAACACTTAATGTATTAATGTATGGTTTAGAGATATTAAATAAAGTTTCTCCCTTAAAGGTCTCGAGCTTTTTGTCCATTTTTTCATTGGCTATATCTGCATACCTTTGTCACCCACCATATAGAAAAATGTTGCCCAACATTCAAAATACCCATATGAATCAAAGGAACGCACGTTACAGCTTAACTGTTTTCCTATAATCGAATGCAATTCTGAAAAATATTCAGAAGCTTCACGTCAAGAAAGATTTATGGTGGCTGCTAGTTAACAACATACTGAAGTTACAGATTTAATAGTACAACAAAAGCTCCGAATTATATTTGGAATGCTGTAATAAAATTCACCAAACTAAGGAGAACTACACATATAAGACAAACAATTGAGTACTAAATATTTCTCATAATAATAAAAAATTCTATCCATCCCTCCATTTTGGTCCCTCCCGCAACATTCTGTTGATGTGGCGACATATCATTGGAATATATTTTCTCACCATTTTCTCTCCAATTGCTCCAAACTCCAGTGATATGTCGCCACATTAGCGGAGGGCTGAGGGAGGGACCAAAATGGAGGGATGAATAGAATTTCTCATTTCCTACTAAACTATCTCATTCAATTTCCATTAATTTAAACACCGTAAATATAATCTTGTCATTATCAGTCTACCCAAATGCAAAATTCAAAGTGAAGACTAAAATCTGAAATCATAATTGCAACAAACAAATAAGATAATAATTTAATTAACCTCTGGAATAATGCAAGTAAGAACAATATTTCTTTCTTGCAATCTTATTACAGGGTGAAATAATTGGTCCTGTCTCCTGGGTATTGCGGGAACCTCCTCCATCTGAACCCCAAGTAATTTACCATTACCCATAACACAATATGCATCTATATACTACTTTAAGAGTGATCTATCATCTATATACCGTTCCAATTTTGCTGACGTTTCTGAAATTCTAAGAGGGCCAGTTTCATAAGCCATCCTACTTTGAAGAAATCCAATTTTATCCCCAAATGACTTCATACTATTAGCAACATTGAGTGTCTCATCAAGATCAAAAACAATGGCGAGACATCGGATAACAATCCTAAACAATGTGCATAAAGACCAACCGGAACTGAGAAAAACAAGAAACATGAAAATTTCCTCTCACTCGGCATTGCCACCGAATGAACCTCTTGTCCTCAGTCTGTAAATCAAAAAAATAAAAAATAAAATTATTCAAATTTCACAATTCTTTTTTTGATTAATCAAGATTAAATTTTGAGAAAGAGGCATGAAGATGACCTAAGTGAGAGTTAGTAGTAGTTGTAGATATTGTTTTCATCTTGCATAGAACTGGAGATGACGAAATCGTTTGAAAAACTGCTAACGGAATACATCGATCGCTAGTTGGAGATATATGATTGATGCGAATTGCATTATTTGGAAATTGAAAATGTTGATTTTTGGTGGATAAAATGTTTACTTCTCCCGGACTAAAATCTCCATGATAAACCAAGATTCAAACCCTGTTAGAATGTTTCCCGAAGATCAAGATCAGAACCTTTAAAGGTTTATCTGGAAACTAACGAATATAAATTAAAATTATTGTTGATTTAAAACCTGAAGAAACTGTACTAAATCGAGAAAAAATGAAACACATAGCGCATCACATAGCACATAATCTTGGTGTTCTAATAATTTTGACGAAGACAATTAAAGGTGGTGGATAATAAATGAAGAGATTTTTTTTATTTGCGTCAACAATATTAAAAACAGTTATAAAAACAATAAACATTTAGTGATAATTATTCTAGTCAAAATATGTAATTTCATCAAATAACAAAAGTCAAAATATGTATAAAAACTAAAATATCTTTTTGTGAAAGTAAAAAAGTAATTATAAAAACAGTAAACATTTAATGATTATTAGATTTCGACAAAATTGTTAGTTACAAAAACGAATTGCAAGATTTTGTTTATATTCAGAAGTTACTTTTTGAGATAATACACACCAGAAGCAAGTTTTCTCTCATATTTGGAACAGACTTCATGGGGCTAACAGAGCTTGATGGCCAACGTTTCAGTTTATTTGGTTTGAGTTGAGAGAAGTCTATTTTTTAATGTGTTTGAACAGCAACATGCTTCAGTAGGTTTTTTTTTTTTTATACCTGAGTCAATTCAAATATCAAACTAGACTTTTGATCTAATTTTGAAAAGAAAAACAAACAAACACTACCTACGTCTTGACAATAAAACAGAAAAGTGGGCGGAGAAAAAAAACTTCGCTTTAAAAAAAATAATAATTAAATACCCTGAATTATTATAAAATATTTAGTTACCATAAAAAAATAATTAAATACCCAGAAATATTATGAGATATTTAGTTACCATATTTATGAGGTAACCAGGAGGGTTTGATCGTTGCTTTCCCATACCGCACATTCCTAGATTGTTTCACTTCACCATCGTCACTATTGTCATGGCAATTCAGTTCTATAAAAAGAATGTAAAAAAATTTTAGAAGGAACTTAGATCTAAACATAAATTAGAGGATAAAATTCATTCAAAAGTCAAAGAAATTGGTTAAAATCAAAATCAGAGAAACTTACCATCAATTTTGAGCCCCTTGACCTGCTTTTTGTGTATCCCAAATGTCATATCTATCATTTGAGGTAGAAATTTCTTAGGATGGGAGAGAGAAGTGTTTATGGTGTGCCTTTTTATAGGCCTAAAACCTATAGTTATCTTTCCAAACCGCGGCGATGAGCCCCTAGTTTTGAAAAACCATGGTTTCAAGATATAATTCTTTGCCTGACGTGGATCCTAAGGTTCTAGATTCTAGAAATACCTTTCTTACTCAATGCGTTTCTATTTTTGTAATATATTGCTTTGCATGTCTTGTTGTATGAGACTCAATCTTTACAAATATACCGCTTTCATCCCACGTGACTCCAAGGTAGTAACTTTTAAAAATAATGAAATGTGATGAAACCAAATTTTCTTTTTTTTTTCTCTCAAAGGCTTGAATGATTTCCACATCTTGTGAAAGAGACATGATCTTTTGATTAATTAAGATTTTTTTTCTCTGTAAAAAGCTTGAATGATTTCCACATCTTGTGAAAGAGACGTGATCTTTTGATTAATTAAGAATATGGTCATAAATGTTAACTGCCAATTGACTTCAACTAACAGTCGTGGGTGACTTTGTTAGAGATCCCGGTTTTGGGGCATGATCTTCTCTACTTCTCTTACACTCATTATCTCTCTCTTTCTCTTACTCTTGCTCTTTCATTGTATCTTTTTCTCTCTATCACTCTCTACTCCCTCGCCGATAGATTTATCAGTTTATGTTTAATGACTAAAGATCTCACCTTGTGTTTAGAGAAATGTTCTTTAACATGACTAAACACGTTATCAGTTTTTGTTACTAAATCCACCTGCATTGTCAAATCTCATTCAAAACTAGATCCCCAAACAAGATATAATTCATTATAAAACCCCAATTCTCAAAATATGTTATTAGATCAATCTTTTAAAATTCTTACAAATATGGTAAAAATCTAGTCCTAAAAAAAGATTGCTTCATATTGAACCTTAACCAAACACATCAGTTCGGAATTTGAAATAGAAAAGAGATAATGATGAACATGATTTGACAAATAAGGAAGAAAAAATTATTGACCCTATATACTTGACATTCTTCTTCTCATGAAATCCTTTAGGGATTATCTAAAAGTTCAGAAATCAGGCCAAAATTAAGGGGAAAGTGAGAAGATCACAATCAACGAAATTAGGGTATTTTATATGGGTTATTTCCCTAATGGCCCTCTATTTATGACCAGTTTCCCTCCTAGCCTCTTAATTTATTGAGAATACCCATACTACCCTTTTTGTCGTTATCGTCATGGGACCGGTAAAGTCTAATTTTTTATTCTAAAACTTCCCTTATTGAGTTTATCGAAAAACTTGATATTATTATCTTTTTCAAAAAGTTTTCTATCGCTCTCCCTTCTATTTTAGAGAGAGAAAGTAAGAGAGTTTTTAGCGAGAGGAAGTGAGTTTATCCGTAGTTTTGTTGATGAAAAATTAGTTCCATCAAATATTTTTCCCTAAAAAATCATCGATTCCTAACTGTCTCTCTCTCTCTAAATCTTAGAGGAATGCAGAAACCAAAAACCTTCTTTACCAGAAAGTGAATCAACAATTCGATAAAATAGAAGAAAACCCCAATTTCACCTCTCTCTCTCACATCTACCTTTGTTGCTTCATTTCTCGTAAAGATGGCTTCAAGGGGCAGAAGGTAAAGAGAAAATTTCAAGAATTCAATATGAATAAAGATGGTGGTCTTAAACGAGAAGAAATGGTCCCCTCGTTATCGTTGTTAACCGTAGGGTTAAATTCAGCGAGGAATAGATCAATACCAGTCTTGATGAGGTTTTTGAAACCTATTCTCAATAGACCAAAAGATCTTACCTTTGACAGTTTCCTCCGTACTTACGATGATGGTGTCATAGATGTTTTTTTTTTTGAGAAATCGACTACGATCTATGTTAGTCGTTACAAGGCATTTATACATCATGAAGATGAGATAAGCACGATCACTGCCTAATTTGAACCATTAATGAAAGAGGCCTACAACCCGACAACATGAAAGAGACCTGAAGCCCGACAAATTTATTACATTATTTACTATATTTATCGCCTAAATTACATAATCTTGATGGCAAACTGCTTCCATCGAGACTCGATCTCACGACCTCATGGGCTTAAGAGGGGTGTCAAACCGCAACACTAAAGGGTAGTGGACGCGCCACAGATGTTGATCGTGACCTCCACGCCCACTCTCCAATTGAAAGTTGAATCATCTACCACGTTTGTTGTGCTAGTTATGAAGCTTCTTCCTCCTCCATTCTCGATGATCGAAATTTAGAACAAAACAAGAATCGAATGCCTGCTGCTTGGGTAGCTTCCTCAAATCATGGGATAATGTTTGATGATACTCATAAAATTATCGATGATTTGGAGATTTTAATGAAGAGAATGAAAGCTAAACAAGAAAAAGATGGAAGATTGGAAGGGGATGATATTGATGTTTACTCAGATGTTGGTTGTTTAATGGAATTAGGTCCTTCGACAAAATTTTCAAAGCGAAAAATCATTTGAGAAGAACCGGAAAATGGTTTTGCGTCATTTTTTTTTAGAGATCAAGGGTTTGAGAAACAAAGCTAGTGGAGCTTGGTCAAGAGAAGAGGCATTTGATGGACATATGGCCATTGATAGGGTTTTATATGAACACGATTGTTTAAGGAAGCTTTAAAAGATCTTCTAAGCTTCAATCTACTGATATCAGGGCACATTTTAGGGCAGAAAATTGTTTATACTTTAATGGTTGACATAAAGAAGCAAAAGAAGATTATATCATTTTTAGGGCAAGAAACTATTTACACGTTAATGGGTTTCTCTCTCTAAAAAATCTCTTTCAGAGGAGTTTGTATAATTGATGGCAGTCAAAAGTCAGCTGACTTTTGATTTACACCAGCACATGTTTTATAGTCTAATTTATGATCATTATCTTGCATTAATATTTTAACCTTTTGTTTAAGTTCCTAAGTAGTTTAAGAGTCCTTCCGTATTTCTATGTTAGCACTAAAATTGAGTTAAGTTTGTTTGTTTTTTGAAGTCTACCCTCTCTATATAGCTGTAATTCTTAATTGATGAATGAAATTTTTTCTTGGTTTTATTTTCTGCAAAAACTATCTTGTTTCGAGTGAGTGATTCCTCTACAATCAAGCGTGTGGCTTGGTCACGTGAGAGCATCCGCGATTAGCAACGTATAGTAAGATTCATTGCCTCTCTTAGTCTCTTTTGTTGTCAACTAGCTTCCTGAAATGCAGGATACAACCTTCATCAAATTGGTATCAGACCCTAAAAGTTCATATTTTTCTTTAAGGAGATAGTTGTGGTATGTTTTTGCTGTTTGTAACTGCTGATGTCAAGAGCATGAAAAATAAGGACTTGAATGCCTGACAGCGTCCGTTAAGGTTAAAAGTTATGTTAGATAAATTGATAATGTTCCCTCTTTGCTTCATGAAACCTGAGGGGAAAACCTGCAAAAAGAAATGAACCCACTCTGAAGCTCAAGACAGTCAGATTACTCTTTGCAATAAAGGAATGAGTATTGGTTGATCCTTTTGGTGGTGGAGTCTGTTAGACTTACTGAGCTTACCTTGAAGAAGGTGATGTGAGGTCCTTTTATAAGCCGAATTAGGGTTTTCCTTTCTAGTTATCTTGTTTCTAAGATAAGTATAAGTTCCTAAGTTTAAGTATACTTCGTAGATATCCTACCGAGGTGATCTTCAGAGAAAAATTTCCTCCTTTAAGACTCTTGAAGCCCAAACAGACTTAAACACTTGAGATTTTTAACCGACTGGGATCTTTTAGGGGATTCCGGGAATGAGTCGGTAAGCCTGCAGAGCTTTCCTGCCTCTCCAGTTTAGGGTGTGAGACAAAGGCTTAGCTTACACGGACCCCCCTCATTCCTTTAGAGATCCCAGGGATGATATGTTCATGCTTGGGACGAAACGGGGCTGGTTCCTCTAGCCGACCTCTCAGTTAGGAGAGTGTGTGATGGATCGTCAAGGATTCAACTGTCCTGCTGCCTTAAGCCGGGTTGACCCGTTGGACTTCAGGTCTGATCTTGACTTTTTGACATCAGTCAACATCGTGGACATTTTATGCATCATCATAAGTCCCGCCACTCCTTAGTCAAAAGTAGAGAGACTGAGGAGTAGAAGTGACTCTTGGGTCTGGTCTCTAAGTATATTAAATGGTCCTGAAGATAAGGGATATACCTAGACTAGAGCTCTTTCGTGAAGCTCGGTCGTTATTTTAAATTTCCCGAGTTCCCTATTACGGGACTGATTTTCGTGTGATTAATCTCTGTGCTCCTGAGCTAGTTTGGCGGAGCTGTTTCAGAGCCTTGTCTCTCAAACTGCGTTGGTACTTACTTCGTTTGTCGGGGACGAGCTAGGTGGTGAATTCTGAGGGGTGTGTCCACTTGTTGATTTTGTGCATGACAAATATTAATTCTGCGTCTCGAGAAGTAAACTTCCTATTATTCACTTGATTCTGAGCAGTTGACCTCAGCTGGGCTATAGCGGGCTTCTCCGCTATGCAATTTCTTTATGACTTTATCAATTCGTTGTTAAACGACATACTTTCCAATGTGACCGACCATGGAAGTTTCTGATTGATGTGCTTTCATGATGAACCGGAAGTTGTCTCATTGAACTTTTTTTTTCTACATAATAATTCTCAATTTAAACAAAGATGTTAGTGGGTTAGTATAATCCTAAGCTTACTAATGCAATTTTCCTAGCTTACTACGCTTGCTCCAAATGATCGCTCTGCAAAAAATAAAGTTTAAGTTATACCTATTCTAGCATGACCTAACTTACTAATTCCTTCTGCAAAACAGAACCCAAGTTAGCCTGTATAATTGATTTTTTGAGCAGCTTCGGAGTTTAACTAGGGCTTCCCCTTGGCCCCTGGTCGTGGCTTTCGCCACCAGGGATGTTTCATCGGCTTGGGCACGACTAGTTTTACGAGGACTTTTCCTTAGGCTCCTGGTCGTGGCTTTCGCTACCAGGTTGTTTCGTCGGCTTGAGAACTAGTAGTTTAACTAGGACTTCTCTTGGGGCCCCTGATAGTGGCTCTCGCTACCATGGTTGTATTTGAACAAAGTAAGTTTAACTAGGACTCCTCCTAGGGGCCCCTGGTCGTGACTCTCGCTACTAGGGTTGTATTTGAGCAAAGTAAGTTTAACTAGGGCTTCCACTTAGGGCCCCTGGTCGCGGCTTTTGCTATCAAGGCTATCCGTTTTGCTTTAGCAAAGTAGGTTTAACTAGGACTCCTCCTTAGGGCCCCTGATCGTGATTTTCGCTACCAGGGCTATCAGTTCTGCTCCTGTACAGTGAGATTAACTAGGACCCCTCCTTCGGGCCCCTGGTCGTGGCCTTATCTACTAGGGCTATCAGTTTTGCTCGCGTACAGTAAGTTTAACTAGGACTCCTCCTCAGGGCCCCTCGTCATGGCCTTGGCTACCAGGGTTGTCCGTTTTGCCTTATCAAAGTAAGTTTAACTAGGACTTCTCCTTGGGCCCCTGGTGATATTTTTAAATTAGTAGAGAGATCAGAAAATAGAGATACAACTTTAGAAATATCACCATTAATCTCTTCAATTAGGTAAACATTCTTTGCAGGATTATCTGGATGTTTCGGATAACGTTACCAGATACTCTCCTCCACCCTACGTACCGCGTATCCGATTCACCGTACCCGACATTCGTACCCTTTTTGGGCGGGTTCGCGATCCAGTACCCCACAATTAGTGTACCGGAATTTTTAGTCTTAATTAACCTAAAATCTTTGTAGAAAATTATAAATTGGACTAGTTGGGTAGTTAAACTTCAAATTTTTTTTTAATGGGCTTGTTAGATTGTAAGTTTTATGGAGAAATGATGTCTAAGACTAGGTGTATCTATTATAAATGCATCATAGGGAGTATTTATTGTCTACGAAAATAGTCCAAAATGTACTGAAATCGAAAATGGCGTTTCGAAAAAGTATACCCTTAGCGTACCCTATTCTCACATAGTAGCGTTCCGCGTACCGGTACCCGTACCACGTACAGGAGCGATCCACGTACCAGGTAACCTCTTTCGAATGGTGATTCTCAATAACTTGTTGAATCAAAATTAGATTTTGATCTAAAATAATTTGGACCCGACAAACGCTTTTACGGATCATCTTTCATACCTCTCAATCGGAAGAAGAAGAAGAAGAAGAAGAAGAAAGAAAAACCCTAGAAATATTCTCGTTTGTTTTAAGAGAGAGAATTCTAATTTGTGAGGGTATTTTGGGAATTAAAAGAGTAAAAATGACCTGGTCCATAATTACCCATATTACTTTAAACTTGACGTATCATTTCCCATAATATATTGAAAACTTCTAGTTGATAGAAAAAGTTACTTTGCTTATTTTAATTATTATCAATAATTTTTTGACCCAAACAATCATTTTCTAAACAAAAATCATTATAGTTCGTTACAAGAAACATACAAAAATATTAAGCTGAAACCGTGTCAAGGTAACATATCCAAGAAAGCGTATTACTATTTTATTGTTGAATCAGTTCCTCTAATATTAAGAAATTAAAACATTATTACAATACAGATTAACAAGAAAACAGGGAACATTATGCCAAGTCTTCGTTCTGTTCTTTAACCTGGTCCATTTCGCTAGCTTGTCTGCAGGAGCGTTGTATTTCCTGATCGTGTGTTTGAATTGCACCTTTTGCAGCCTCTTTTTTAGTTCATGAATTTTTTGGATGTGAATTTTGGATTGCTATTGAATTCCTTGCTTGCCATTCTTTATGTTATTGATGATATTGATGTTGTCACTCTCGATGATGATGTCGTTATATTTTTTTGCTTCTGCCCATAACAGTCCATTCAGGATAGCTATGGCTTCGCTTTCCTCACTAGTTCGACTTCTAATAGTAGTTGCGTGGGCTTCTATGAATTTCGAGTTCGAATCATGTATTATTAAGCTGGTACCTGTTACAGATTCAACATTTATAAAGGAAGCATCTACGTTTATTTTTAAGCAGGACTGTTCTGGGGGTTGCCATCTATTTTGAATGATAGATTTATTGTTTTCCAGCGGGGGAATTGTTTTCGGGAAGTTTTTAATCATGGTTATGATTGTAGTAATAGAGTTGATTTCATGTTGAAAGCAGTGGTCACATCTGGTTTTCCATATTATCCATAAGATGGTAGCGTAGTGAATGTTACTTTCCGTTTTACCTTTGTTCGAAGCATTCTCCCAAGAGAAGATCCAGTCCATCACTGATGTAATATTAATGGAGATGATATTGAAGTAGAACCACACGTTTCTAGCTAAAGGGCATTGTAAAAGAGCATGTTCTATAGATTCAATTTCATTGCAGTTGGGGCAATTCAGATTATTGTCAATATATTGACCTATTCTCGCTCTCACCGGAAGAGCTTTGGAGCAAATTTTCTAGATGAAAATTTATATTCTAGGCACAGTAGGGATAGACGAAATAAACTTCCAGTTGGGCGACTGGGGCATAGGGGAGTTCATACTGGTATAAAGATGATTATACATAGATTTAACCGTGAACTTACCTGAATCTGTAAGGATCCATTTCTTCTGATCTTCACAATCTTCATTAATAGGGATAGTTTTGATAAGGTTCTTGGTAGCATCGTCAAAGTTGTTATTCAACATGTCCTCGTTCCAGTCATTATTCGAGATCAGTTGAGAGACCTTTGTAAGATTAGATTGATGATTATTGCTCGGAGGGTTGCTGAGAGAGGGGATCCACTTGTCTTCCCATATATTAATCTTATCTCCATTGTAACTTCCCATGTAGTAAACTCTTCAATATTATTTAGGTGTTTTCTGATGGTTTTCCATTGCCAAGAGTGATGAGATTTAGCATGGCCTGGGTTCTCCGTGTGCGGGAAGTATTTAGCTTTTAAGAATTGGACCCACATGGCTTGAGGTTCGGCTTTGATTCTCCAGGCTAACTTACTTAACATAGATATGCTATCGAGTTCGGGGCGATGAATACCAAGACCACCCATGTGCTTCGGGAGACAAATAGTAGACCAAGATTTGGTGCATATGCCTCTAGACCTACCCCCACCAGAATGACTTTTGGACAGACGAAATGCATTTGCTTGTGCCTTTGGGAATTGCAAAGCATTGCATTTGATATCGGGGTACGACAGCAGCTATTGCCGAAATGACAACAGTACGCCCAGCTTGGAAAAGGAACGAGTGGTTCCATTTCTCTAGTTTGTTCTTGATTTGATGGATGATGTCATTGAAAACCTTCTTCTTCTGAGCTCTAATGAAAAGCTGCGCTCCCAGGTATTTCTCAGAGGTGGAGGCATATTTAAATTTGAGAGAGCGCATGATGATCCGCTTGAATTTAGGGTGCGAGTTCTTGGAGTAAAAATATTAGATTTGTTATAGTTGATCATTTGACTGGAGGAGTCACAAAAGGTTTTAAGGGTGGCTTTGAGGGTGTGAATGTTGTCGAGAGAATTCCTGCCAAAGATGATGCAATCATCCGCAAAGAGGAGGTGAGAGATGACTAGGTTAGGGTTGTTGGTGGGGAAACCTTTGAACTTTCCTGTATCATGGTCAGCTGCAATAAGACGACTGAGACCTTCCATGGCTAAAGTGAAAAGAAACAGGGATAGCGGGTCGCCCTGTCTAATACCTCTGGAAGGGTAAAACGTGTCTCCCGGGCGACCATTGACAAGTACAGCCATGGAGGAGGTGGAGATGCAGGTGTTAATCATCTTGATCCAGTGATCAGAGTAGCCTAGCTTCGCCATAATATCGGTCAGAAAATTCCATTCAATCCTATCAAATGCTTCGGACATGTCTAGCTTAAGTCCAAAATACCCTGTAGCACCTTTCATTTTCTTAAGGGAATGAATAATCTCTTGGCCAATGATAATGTTATCCGAAATTTGTCTCCTAAGAATGTAAGCAGCTTGGAAAGTGGTAATAATAGGAGATAAAGTGTATTTAAGTCTATCAGTCAGGATCTTAGTAATGATCTTATAAGTGGTATTAAGGAGGCTAGTAGGTCTATAGTCAGCCGGGGACTGCGGGGTAGCTGTTTTCGGGATAAGACAGATGTGAGTATGATTGGCTTCAAGGGGTAAATCTGCTGAGATAAAGAAGTTATGGACTAAGTTGTGAATATCCGGGCTCACCGTATCCCAATTAGACTGGAAAAAGAAAGGGGGATAACCATCGGGCCCAGGGGCCGCTTCTTTTTTAAGACCCTTAATAGCTCCATGAATCTCTTCGTGATCGGGGACAACAGTGAGCATATGATTCTGACCAAGGGAGATGGAGTTATGAAAGAGGTTGAAGATGTTGGGGTCTGGTCTGGTGTTGGAAGTGGTATTGATGTGAAGGAGGTGGGAGGTGAAGGCGGATTGAATGTTGTTGATCCCTTCTTGCCAGTCACCTTTATTATCCTTAATGGTCATAATTTTGTTGGTGCGATTACGTTGGATGGCCTGCGAGTGGAAATATTTTGTGTTCTTGTCTCCTAGCCCGATGAAATTTATATCTAGATTTCTCATTCCATAAGCTCTCTGATATCTGTATCATTCTTCTAACTGATTGTTCAGACAGATAATCTCTTCGCTATTTTTACTATTCTGAAGAGATTTTATGATTCTCTTAATATTCATCTCAATGTTACCGAAAACTCTTTTGTTCCACTTTGTGAGATGCTTACTGAGATTCTTGAGATCCGCTTGAATGTTGAAGTTACTCGTCCAATTAGAGGCAATAAATTCATGGCAGTCAGGGTGGGACATCCAAGTGCGAAGGAATTTGAATGGTTTCGGTCTAGGTTGGTTCTAGTCTGTATCAGAAAGAAGGATAGGGAGATGATCAGATCCCACAGCTACAAGGTGAGTGATGCCAGAGGATTGATAGGTTTTCAGCCAGGTAAGGTTAGAAAGAGCTCTGTCTAATCTCTCTTGAATCAAGTTTTCTCCAAATTGCCTGTTGTTCCAACTGTAGGGGTTACCCTGATATCCCATGTCCATAAGCTCAAGATGGTTAATGTCGGAGAGGATCTTAGGGATATGAGAACTGGCAGTGTTGGAGTCACCCATCTTTTCCTCACTATCCAGGATACTTTAAGAGACTCTAAAGTTTTCAAGGGTTTAAGCTTGTTCTTGTGATAAGGGCAACCATAAAAACCTGTGACAATGATATCAGAGTTCATGGATATGTTGTCAATGCAGATGTGGATAATATTATTATCATTGTAAGGAATCTTAGTATTAAGGTGATGTTTCCAATATTTAGCTAGCCCACCTGCTGTATTACAAGGTTCTACAAAGTAACTATTATAGTGCTTGTTTATCTTAATCTGCTTATTAATGTTATTAGATTTATTCTTGGTCTCGGCTAGGAAAATAATGTCAGGGCTATGCTTGTTGATAAGGGTCAAAAGATGTTTTCTGGTAATGTAGGAAGATATCCCCCTAACATTCCAACTAAGGATAGAAGGGCCAGGATTAGAGTAGGCATCCATGTTGTCACTTCTAAGGAGAAGAGTAACTTCACGAAAGCCAACTAATTAGGGGTGCCTCCGGCCAAATCTCAATGAAGCTAAAAGAAGCTCAAGGGTGCCTATAAAATTCCCTTGTCCACCAAAATGAAGGTCTCACCTACAGCCTCTAACCCTAAAAATTAAGACAGACAGAGCTCTAAGAATGGAGGAATATCTCAAAGCCGAGAATAAGAAAAACAACTAACGGAGAAGATGAACATTAGAGTAAAAGATGATAAATATATATATATATATATATTAAAGGAAAACAACAAGACTAATACAGTAAAAACTAAAATTCCTACTCTAGAACGAACCTGATTTCGAGCCGAAGAGAAGCATGTACATGGAGATAGATTGGATAATAGGAACTACTATAAGATATGCCGAAAAATCAAAAGAAACAAACTGAGCAGCTTAAACTTTAGATAGAGAGACTAAAAGCATCATATACTTGCATTAACCATATTTGAAGTCCATTACAAGAAGCAAAACAAACATCAGATATCAACATCATTATACTAACATGACATTGGTATTAAGCATAGACTACCAAAAGAAGGAGTGAGACATTGATATGCAAAAAGATGTGATTTATGCCCAAATTATCACAGAACATACTAATCAGGAGATAAGTAAGGTAGAATCTAACTAATCACAGATCTAGAAACAAGAGGATGTCGCAGATCCGGTAATGAAAATCATAAGATAAAACATGCAAAAGAAAAACGACATGAAAAAGAGGTGAGTTATGCCCAAAATTAACAAAAACTAACTAACAGATGATAAATAAGTTAGATACTAACCATTAATACTCAAACCAGAGATGAACAAGTTTAAATTACTTCCCTTCCGTCGTTGAGGTTCGGGAAAACCGTCGCTTTTGCTTTGCCGGTGATCTATTGTAACCTATTTATCTGGCATATGATGGAACTGAATCCCGCTTCTATTTGGTGTTTCCCTAACTGTTTCGCGGAGTTGATCTCTGCTGATGATAGGCTAAAATATATAGTTCTATTGAGAGTGGGTTTAGAGTGGTATGTAACTCAAATTAAAGGTCTCATGTTGGGTTGAATCTGTGGGATTTTATTTTCAGATCTAGTAGTATTATGAAGACTAGGGTTTCATGTGGGATTGGTACTGATATTAGAACGGTTAATGATTGAAAATGATGGTTGGGTCTTTAGGTTGATTTGGAGAGGATTTGGAAAGATTGAGAGCAAGATTTCTGCTGGGATTGAAGGAACAAGTGTGAGCTTTGCTGGATTACATGCTTCTGTAGAGGTTTAAAGATGATTGTTTGGTGGATTTTGGGTTTGAATTTGGTGATTCTATGAAATTAGGGCTAAGCAATTTGAACAAGTCTAGTGATATTAGTGATAGGTTTATGAAGATCCAAGAAGATGAGAGCGAATCCGAATATAATTTAATGGAGTTGTTTGTAGAATTGGATCTTGAAATGAGGCACTGATTAGAAAGTGAAAAGGAGAGTCATTTCTCTCTCCTCAAAAAAGCTTTCCAAGAAAGCGTATTAGGTTATACAACACTAGCTTCTTTCATCTATATTACTCTTCATTCAACACAGAGTTAAGCTTGTCATGTTCATGATTATGAGCACGTCTGCCTGCAGTATATGCTCAAACTGTTGATGGTCGAGTATAATGTGTGTTCAGCAAATCCAAAACTTTTCTTTCCCACCCACCATATAGAGTAGAAGAATGCTGCCCAACCTACAAAATGCTCATATGAATCAAAGGAAATCAGGTTACAGTTAACTGCTTTCCTATAATCAAATGCAATTCTGAAAGATATTCAGAAGCTTCAAATCAAAGAAGGAACTATGGTGGCTGCTAGTTAACAACATACCGAAGTTACAGATTTGACAATACAATGAAGGCTCCGAATTATATTTGGAATGCTGTAATAAAATTCACCAAATTAAGCAGAACTATACATATATAAAACAAATAATAGAGTACTAAATGATAATCTATTTACCTATATGGCTATATTCTTATATTTTAAATATATATTGTGATGTTGGTGGAAAATGATATATAGATAATTTGTGTTTTTCTATCTTAAGCTTCCGAAACACCAGTTTTTAATATGAGTTAATGAGAAAAACCTAAACCGTAGTTATCTGATCTACACTACAGTCTAGATCGTTATCCTCAGTGGGGAGGTTCTTGGGCAAATCTAGAGTTTCTTCTTTAAAAAATAAGTAATACTTTATGAAATTAATTTGCTAGAAGTATAAATCAACACAATTTAATATTTCAAAATGATTATAAGAAAATAAATAAGTTAAATTGATCATGAAAAAGTGATATTATGAAATAACGATTCAATAAAACTGTTACAATGAAAAGATCATGTAAATCTAGATATTAAGATTAACATAAATGGATTCATTAATTATTATAGATTAACTTGAGAAGACCAAACGTCAAACACCATTTATAGCATTTTTCTATAATTAATTTTCTTCCTTATTTTGTGGTGTCAAAAGCAATGGTAACTTTCAAAAGAGTCCACTTAGAGCATCTCAAATGCAACACTCAATCTTAGAAACTCCGAGTGCCACCTAGGATTTTAAAGTTTTTTCTTAAAAATCTTCTCCAATGCAACACTCTATTTGGATCTCTAAGATGACGTGTCGAGGGTGAAATAAAGATATCTCAAGATAACACTCTATTTCCAGAGTGTCCTCTTGAGATATCTCTAATTGTCCAACTCATCAATATTTGATTTTCAACCAATAGAAATCGAGTCTTCTATATTTTTTAAAATAACTTATTATTTATTTACAAAAATAACTATGTCACATAAGTAAATAAGATAAGTTTAGAGTTTTGCATTGGAGACAAAAAAAAAATTGAGGATCTCTATTAACGTCACCTAGGAGTGAGAATCTCAAATGAAACTTGACACCTAGGATGAATGGAGATTTTTTTGAGTTTTGCATTGGAGATGCTCTTAGGATGCCAACTAGATCTAGATTACGTTTTCCATATATTTAGTGCTAAACTTAGGGGTCGTTTGGCAACACTAAAATAAGTTACTTTTTTGCTTATTTAAGTAGAAAAGTCGAAAAGTTAGTTTGGTACGCAAAAATTATCGACTTCATTTAAGTTAACATTTGACTTTTTTTTGTAAGTTAAAATTTTTAGCTTTTGACTTCAAAGTAAAGTAACTTCTTTTTGAGACAGACATGAATTTTACTTGACGAATTTTTTTTTCTCGACTCCATTACCACAACTAATCTTCTACCATACCATTCTACCCTCCCCACCACCACAACAAGCATTGCACCTCCCCCACCACCCTACCTCAACTAGCACCACCACACCTTAACCACCATCTTCGTACCACCACGACCACACCTCGACTCTCCACCACCACCACTATCACCGTACCTTCACCACAACCACGGTACCTTCACCACCACTGTCGTACCTTCACCGCCACCGCCACCGCCACCACCACCATACTTTCACCACCACCACGGTACCTTCACCACTACCGCCACCATACCCCCATCAGTACCACCTACATATCTTATCCACCACATTTAACACCATCACCAAACCACCACCACCATAACTCTGTCACTATCATTCACATACCTTATCCACCACCTCCACCGTATTTCCACCATCACCACCACCGTACTTCCACTACCGCCATACTTCTATCATCATCGCCACCATCATACCTCCACTACCACCACCACCACCACCATAACTCTGTCACTATCACTCACATACCTTATCTACCACCACCCTATATCCACCATCACCACCGCACTTCCACCAACCATACTTCCACCACCATCGCCACCATCATACCTCCACCACCACCCCTGCCACCAACATACCTCTCTACCACCACCACCATCAAACCTCAACCACCACCACAACCCATAACCATACCTTCATGGCACCACTACTACTACCAATATCACCACTACTTCGTATACAAGACTAATCGTGGAAATCATAAATAAATTCAAATTAAAATCAAGTATCTCTGTGAGAAAGAAAAATAAAATTATCAAAAGTAAATTGAATTACCAAACCAACTTTTTGACTTTTTTTACTTGTAAGTAACATTTTTTTCAAATATACTTTTAAATTTTTTTACTTTTTTAAAGCAAAAGAACTTCTACTACAAATAAAAGTACTTATACTTTTGGTTGCCAAACGACACCTTAGCATTTCTCTTCTTTGACTGTACGCAGAGATAGACGGATGTGTGTTCTCCCTATCTCAAGCCAGGTGGGTGAACAAAAGAACTAATCTCCTACAGTCCAACGTATGGCCAATGGATATTGTGTTTCTCTTAGTAGAATGAAAGAAATTATGTGAGTATCAAACATAAAATAGGAAATGGAATATCAAAAACATGTAAGTTAGAGGCACTTGTCATTATCACAACAAAGATGGTGGATGTGATTGCTGCAGTTGAAATAACGACAAATGCTACTGACAATGCCCCTATATATACTACTACTAGATATGAGCCATGTTTCCGGCACGACGAAGTTCATTAAACATGTAATCTAGATGAATTTGGATTGAGGTAGAATAGTATACTTTGATAGTCTTTTTCATGACTATTCACTGACAAATAAACCTTAATTAGTTTTGAACGTACAAGTCTGATAAGAACCTTCAAGTTCTTCTCTAGGCAAGCCTAAGATAAACGTAATACTAATATAAAACTTTATTATAACTTCAATATTCATATTCATATCCATATTCATATTCCTTACTACTATGAACTCATCCATATATATAGGCTACAATTAGAGAATTTATACTCCAACTAGGATTTAATATTTAGAAATATAGAAATATGGAAACTCCTAAATTACTTAGAAACTCTAAAATATGGAAACTCCTAATATTAGATAACTATAGAATATCTTCTAAAATATAGAAACTCCTAATATTAAATAACTATAGAATATCTTCTAAAATATATCCTAATATTAAATATAAAGAATATCTTTCTCTATCATTCCTCCTCCCTTGACAGCATCCTTGCCCTCAAGGATGTTCTCGGTCATAGTTAACACCGGGTCTCCCGTATCTTCGACAATTGGTATTTCATCATAAATATAGAGAATATATTTGTCTATCATTCCTCCTCCCTTGACAGCATCCTTGCCCTCAAGGATGTTCTCGGTCATAGTTAACACTGGGTCTCCCTAATCTTCGACAATTGGTATTTCATCATCAATTGCAATATTGAGGATAAGTGTCTTCTTCGAAACAGAAACATGAAAAACAAGATGAATTTTAGTTCCGTCTGGTAATTCCAAACGATACACTATTGGACCGATTTTTTCCAGTATTTTGTATGGACCATAGTACTTTGCAGATAACTTCAGAGATGACCTTCTTACTGTAGAACTTCCCTTCTCAGAGCAATTACTCTTATTCGATGCTACTTGTTTGGAATATCCTCCATATATGATCAGTTTCTTTTCCTTCAGTGGATTGATGTTCATCGAACAGTTTGATCGAGAATAAGGTCTAAGAACATTTTCTTCAATGTGAATTTCCTTCTTTTTGGATTCTTCTTTTTGTATATTCATCAGGATGGCATCAATGTCGTCTTCCTCTGAGATTTTTGTGTTCTCTCTGTGAGCTTCCTCTCATCTACTTTGGTTGTTTTTCTCTCCGTCTTCTCCTTATCTTTTTCGGGCTCCTTAACCATATTTGAAAGACAATCAAATTTTTCTTGATATTTATAGTAGGGGTTTGTTTGTTGTAAACTGAATCTTTTGGTCTTGTGTAGTGTCATAGATCTCAAAATATTGTTCAGCTTGAAAAATCCATCCTTCCACATCTGATCCCTTAAACCGTTTAAAATATAACCTTTCACCTTCAAAACGATCACCTCTTTGATGGTCTTTTTGATGACTATTCACTGAAAAATAAACCTTAATTAGTTTCGAAGGTACAAATCTTTCTTTTTAATAGATAAAAACATGTGCAGTTAAATTTGTAAAAATTGAAGAACTAAATGAGAGACTTTGGGATAGATGAAAGTAAGAAAGACAAAAACAATGATTAAGCTCAAAAATACCAATGAGATCTTTACAAATTAAATTGATATAGAAACATATCTAATTTTGTATAAACAAAAAAGTAACAGAAAATTTCTCCCAAGTATGAAAAAAAAGAGTGAAAAAACTGTAAACATATACATGTAAATACAAATATCATACAACAAACATGAATTAACTTCAGACATTAGTTTTGTTCGTGCAGAAAGTGGGATTTTCTCACCTTGTAATATGCTTCATACTACTTTCTAACGTGTTTATGTACAATTTAAGCTCCACCATAGAATACCATAAAACTAAATAACAACAAACATCTTCTGTGTTTAACTTTTTTCCTATAAATATTATATGCAATGTTTGCACTCAAAATATATGAAACTGCATGGTTCTTTCTGTGGACCATTACCCTTGGTTGTTCACCTATCTTCCACCCAATTCCACAAACTTAAAGGTAGCAGTCTTATAAACTATTTAGGTTGATAGATACAGATCAAATATAAAATAAAACGACAATAATAAAGAAGTAACAGCGAGGACCAACAATAAAATTTTACTCTAAACTTCAAAACAAATTAAACCACAAAAACTTTAGAACTCCTAACCCTCAGAAAATCGAATTGAAATGTAACGAACACTGGACAATTATTTAGATGGGTATTATTATTCAGTGATTAACATATATGAATTGAAGTAGCTTAATTATCTAGAGAGAAATCCGCTAAGTACTGATTTAAACTACCATCAATGATTTTTTATCTTAGTACAGAGAGGCATTTACACTTCGAGTTCCTTCTAAGCACAAGGTTATGTATCGGATAGAAGCCACAATAGCTAGATGATCTGACGTTATATTCTGTTGTGAAGTAATTTCAGTCTATGATGGTGAATATAACCAAATAGGATGAGCAAAATCCTGATTTCACTTTTGTTCGTCCTCTTGGTTTAACTCTCGCCATAATGATTTTCATGACCCTTGAGTTTACATAGTTATATCAGCTATTTGACAGTTATTCTCATCATTTATTTCATACGATCAAAACATTCTAAGAATGTGCTCGAGGTGTCCCCTATTGAGATTTGGTACTTGAATTCTTATAAACATTCGAAAGAAGGTTGTACAAGTTCAAAACATCTTACGACCAAAGCATGTTACCAATCTATGAGATCAATAAAAAATATGAATCCAAATTTCCTGATAATTTAAATTTAATTGGAGGAAATCATCAACAATATAAGTAGTTGATCTTTATGGAGATCTTTAACTTATTGTTGGAATTTGTAGCGCCCCAAATCCCAAATCTCAAGCCAACCGCCTTGAAATCGAAGATTTGAGACCTTCAAACTGGATCCACGAGCGACGCCTAACATGAGTGCACAATCAATACCTGAGAAAAACAAAATAGCTGGGTTAAAACCCAACTGCAGTAGATTTCCTCAAACCTAAGTCTCGGGTAGGCAAGCTCAATCCCAAATCAAGGAAGTATTTCATTCATATTCATTATTAACGTTATCTGAAATTTAACGTGACAACATAATACAACGAGATTTACCACACGCATGTAGAAATTAGTAATTTATGTTCTTGGTTATTAGGCTTTCAACGTCCTCGTATTCTAATCCAATATTAACTCTCGTGATAATAATCTTTCTCTTTTTCAATAGATATAAAAAGATCACACTATTCACCAAGATAAACCTTTATAGAACCCTAACTTGACAGTTAAGTCGACAAAACATTATGCCAAAAGACACAATCATCCAACTCTCGTCGAATGATATGACAAGTTCGTGTCCACGTTGTATGAGAGTGTGGTCCACAAGGTCATCCATTGTGTTAGCGCCGACCCCATACGCTCCATACCTAGATCACATCCGGTAGAGAGGGTCAAACCAACCACATAAACTCATACTACCCTCCATCAACTCCATCATCACACACATAATAGCATCATACAACATACATAAGTTGAATGAGAGTGTGGTCCACAAGGTCATCCATTGTGTTAGCGCCGATCCCATACGCTCTATACCTACATCGCCTCCGGTAGAGAGGGTCGAAACAACCACATAAACTCATACTACCCTCCATCACATCACACACATAATAGCATCATACAACAAACATAAGTCTAATGAGAGTGTGGTCCACAAAGTCATCCATTGTGTTAGCGTCGACCCTATACGCTCCATACCTACATCACCTCCGGTAGAGAGGGTCGAACCAACCACATAAACTCATACAACCCTCCATCACATCTATCGCATCATACAATCATAATAGCATCACACCACAAACATTGACTCTAATAAAGAATTACAAATATGTTCACCAAACCATTCAAGCCAACAACACATGGCAAGTCAAAATGGATGATGCTCATAATAGATCCTCACGTGGATCACAACCTCAAACAAACAAATAACAATAATAGTTAACAAATATAGACTCACCAATATAAGGTATCATATACCTAGGAAATACATTGCTTAAAGAATAGAAACCATGTGAATTATCTCAATCAATTCGCTCATTGGAGATTGTATCGACACCTAGTACAAAAACTATTATAACTCCTCACTCGAAATTTCAATTAACTCACTGTTTGAACCACTAGAAAATAGACAAACAGACCTTTCCAACTTTATAAGAGACACACCGAGATTCATTACCAATCAATACCAGATCTAATTTTAATCTAGACCGAAATACAGTAGGGACTGTTGTGACACCTCGTACGAAAACTATTATAACTCCTCGCTTGGAACTCCAATTAACTAACCGTTTGAACCACTAGAAAGTAGACAAACAGAGATTTCAAATCATATAAGATACACAACTAGATTCATTACCAATCAATACCAAATCTAATTTTAATCTAGACTGAAATACAATAGGGACTGCTGTGACACCTCGTACAAAAACTATTATAACTCCTCGCTCGGAACTCCAATTAACTAACCGTTTGAACCACTAGAAAGTAGACAAACAGACCTTTCCAACATATAAGATAGACACCTAGATTCATTACCAATCAATCCAGATCTAATATTAATCTAGACCTAAATATTGTCCTATATAGATCTTTTATGGAATTCAAGATAGAACTAGTGATGCTTAAAAGGCCGGGTCGGGCCGGGCCTAGCCAACCCGGGTTGAAAGTTTCCCGGGCCGGGCTCAACCCGGGTTGGCTAAACAAGGGCCCAGCCCGGGACTGGGTATAGACCCAGGCCTGGCCGGGCCGGGCCAGCCCGGATTTTCTATAATATATATATATATATATTTTTATTTGAAAAACCAAAATTTAAATTAAAAAAATACAAACCTATTGTTTATTTTGAATATAAATAATTAAAACTCTAGAAAGGATTTTCTATAAATAATGACATGATTTAGAAATGACTTTTGGAAAGATTTTAGGAATAGTTATTAGTTAATAGGATATAATTTTCATAAATAAGTATAGAAAAGATTTTTAGAAATAGTTTTTTGAATTGATTTTAGAAATTATTTTTTAGAAATAATTAATAGAGGGTGACTTACATAAATAAATGGGTTATTTTGCGAAAGGGTCATATATAAGTACCGGGTTTTGCGAAAGGGGCATGACCTTTTATTTTTTTGCAAAAGGGTCGTGGACTAGTGTTGACCAGTTAAGTTCTAACACCGTTAATCTAATTCTATTACTTAAAAAAATATATTGTTACATTTAAGAAATTTATGCGATTTTGACACTAAATTCGCAAAGGGAAAAATAAGACATCCACCTTGAAAAACATTATTTTTCTAGATTTTCTAGCATTACACATTTAAATAATGAATTTCATAATCTAATACATGATGAATAAATGATATAATCAAAATATATTTATGTGAAATATAAAAAAGGAAGCAAAATTTCAACTCCGGCATAAACAAGAGAATAAAAAATCTAAAAGCACATGAATATAAATCTAAACTATATTCTATCTACTCAATTTAAAGAGTTAGAAAGTAAAAGGAATTTAAGAAATGTGATGAGGATTCCTAAAAAAAAAAAATTTTAAAAAAAAGACCAAAAAACTGACCAAAAAAACCGTAAGCTCTTCTCTTGTCGGCACAATCTCTTTGTAAAACTCAAGCGACAACACCTCTTTCAATTTCCGATGAAAATCGAAGGTGGAAGAAAGAAAAAAAGAAGAAGATGAATAATGTTAACTATTCATGTAATGTGAAGTTAAATTTAACATTTATTTAACGGTCATTGTTAGTCCACGACCCCTTCGCAAAATAACAAATAGTCATGTCCCTTTCGCAAAATCCGGTACTTATCTACGCCCCTTTCGCAAAATAACCCTAAATAAATTAATAAGTTTAGGAAAGATTTTATGAAAAGATTTTTGGGAAATGATTTTAGAAATTATATTTTGAAACTAATTAGTAGAGGATGATTTATATAAATAGAAGATGATTTACATAAATAGGTTAACAAGTTTAAGAAAGATTTTTGAAAAGATTTCGTGAAAGTAATTTTAGAAATTACGTTTTGGAAATAATATAGAGGATGATTTAAATAGATAAATTAACAAGTTAGGAAAGATTTTTCGAAAATATTTTATGGAAATGAATCTTTTAGGAACGATTTTGTTGGATAGATCTTTTCGAAAAGGAATGTTTTCAAATTATCTATGCAATTTTTAAAATAAGCAGGCATGAAAAAAAAAATAGGTTTTGACGGGCCGGGCCGGGCCTGGCCCGTCGGGCCCAAACCATAGGCCCAGCCCGGGCCCGGAATAGAACCCGGGTTGGCCAGGCCCGTTTTCCTTACGGGCCAGGCCTGTACGGAACGGGTCGGTCCGGGCCTAACCCGGGCCGGCCTGGCCTTTATAACAACACTAGATAGAACTAATATCTAAATCATTCAATCATTCTTTATAGAACTTATATAATTAACAATACTAAACCTATCATGGAATAAATTGAAAAAGCCTACAAAAGAAGTAGGAGATAAGAAATCTACCTGTTTTGCCTTAGATGACATCAAGACCACAATCATGCCTCTTTCTCTCTCTGGAGAACTCCATCTCTACCTCTTTTCTTCTTTATCCATTCTTCATTCACTAAGAGTGGCTTGTTGAAGATTAAGAAGATATACTAACCATAACATAAACAATTCATAGATTTCTTCAACTTATTCATCAAAATCTTCTCCAAAGAATACCATTTCTCTTTCTCTCTCTAAGTTTTGTTCTAGCTCTACAAAAAGAGCTCTAGACCCCTTTTTATATAATTAACTCAAGCAACCCTAGTTTTCCTTCTAACCCACTTCTATTTTATGATGCTCAAGCCTACACTAACTTACTCTTCATATTAGGCCCAACCCCAAATTGACCTAGAGTTTTGTTATTTCCACCTAATTTGATATATATAGAAAATAGGGGTGTTATAGAATTAGAGCCCATTAAAGTAGTTGATTTTCATGTGGTTTAAACGGTCTTACCGGATTTATTACTTGGCACCCGTATACTTGCGGGTGTAGACCTTTTAGGGTAACCTTTTAGGCCCATCAAACCATCGCTACGATTATCGGTAACTTACAAGATAAGGTTCCTCGTATTATGAGTTTGATCAAGTAAGGTTCAGGTGGTAAAATAAGATCAAGGTATTCTTCTGTAGTGTCTATTAGACTAATACATCTGCTCTGAAAAGATTTCAGACATACCCATGGCCCGTTTAAACCACATGAAAATTTAAGACCTTATTGAAGTTGTGTCCTGATTAATATCTTAGCCCTTAACCCAAGCTGGAAATAAGGCATAAACAATCAGGCAAACTGAAAACCTAGTCCATTATGCAAAGTAGGCCAATGCTACTAAACCTAAAAAGGATTAGTGTTACTTTTGCACCATCACGGAAACACATGAAGTTTATAATAACTACGAATTACCCTTACATAATAACACTTACTGTTTGGCTATTGAGTTATGATACTTAAGACCAAACACAATGAATATATTGTGAGATAAAAAGCAATTATATAATCAAGAAAAAGATTCATTCTGCTTCAAACATGAGGTTGTCTAGAGTCGGTCCACATCTAACGATTAACCAATTTTTTTATTTAATGACTGGTTTGGACTATAATCTTATACTCAACCAAAATCATCACTAAACATCCCCATATCATCTCCACCAAAGATCTATGAAAATGTTTGATCTATGCTCGAAAAGTCGGAAATGGGGACTAGACCTAGTCGGGCAACTAGGGAATAGGAAATGGGGACTAGTCGACCAACCGGAGCCTAGCTACCAGGCGAGATGTCATCAAGACTGTTTTGGGGCTAGGAGGCGGCTAAAGGCGCCGATTTACTCGGTCCTTGGAATCGAGGCAGTGAGCCAAGCCTAGGCGCTGATTTTTAAAGCATAGTGTTTGATAGATCTAACCATTTATTCAAATCTGATTGAGGATTAGTGGTTCAACATAGTAAAGCTTTAGATAACTTCTTAAAGGGTTATTTCCCAAATAGCCCCCAACTTTGTGACCGGTTTCCTGCCTAGCCCCCTACTTTGTCAAAAAAACCCAGATGACCCCCTTTTTCAGATTCCGTTATAACACCGTTAACTAGTCATCACCTCTCTCTCATCCAACTCATCGCCTCTCTCTGCCACCTCACCTTCTCGGCGCCCCATCATCTTCCCTGGCGAAGGTCGTCGGCCGACCAATTTTCCGGCTGGCAACCTTCAAACATAAAAAAATATTATCTCTCCTCTCTCTCTCTAAAAAAAATATTCTTTCCTCTCTCTCTCTCTAAAACTCCAGCGAAGGGAAACCCCTTTGCCGGAGGTGAGTCTGTTCGTTGAACATACCTTCAAACATAAAAAAAAATATTATCTCTCCTCTCTCTCTCTCTCTCTCTCTCTCTTTAAAATTAACAAGTTTCTGAATTTGGGTTTCACCGATCTACTTGTATTCTTCTTGAATTTGCATTACTGGTAAAATTTTCAGTCGAAATCTAAGGTCGGTGGAGTTTGAAAATCGTTTGAGATCAATAAAAAATGTTTCTTGTTGATTGGTTTTTTAGGTTCTAGCTTCTCTTGGGTTATGGCAGAAAGAAGCCAAGATCTTGGTTTTAGGGCTTGATAATGTTGGGAAAACAACTTTGCTTCATATGTTGAAAGATGAGGTATTTAATCTCTTAAAGTTTTGATCTTTGATTCTCAAGTTTGGGTTTTTATTGATGTTATTTGTTGATTGATTATCAGAGATTAGTTCAGCATCAACCAACACAGTATCCAACATCAGAGGAAATGAGGAATTGAGTATTGGAAAGATCAAGTTTAAAGCTTTTGATTTGGGTGGTCATCAGATTGCTAGAAGAGTATGGAAATATTATTAAAGCTTTTGATTATCAAAAGCTGAGAATCTCACGACCAAAAACCCATTTCTCGCCTATTCTTCTTCCCTTTATCTGAAACTATCAGTGTCTCTCTAATGGCGTCGATCTCAAGTCTTTACTCTTCTTCTTCATCAACCTTCAAAGCTGATAAAATCTTAAAGTTAGATCCCTAATTGTTGGAGATTAGAGGTATAGATACTTCAATAAACTCAAATGAACTCAAAAGATTCACATCAACATACTTTCATATAATAAAGTTTCTTTAGATCTACACAATCTCATAAACACAACACACAAAGTTTTGTCACAATATTTAACTAGATTTGAAGTTAGTTCTTACCTTAAACACAATATTCATACTAGATCTATTTCTCCTTCTTCTTCAAGTTTCTTCTATACTATTCTCCTTTTACTTTCTCTCTCTAGATTGTTCTTCAACTAGTCAAAACAAAAGACTCTACACCCTTTTAATTAATTTCATGATGCAATTTTACTTATTTACTCCTTGTAGTTTGATAAAACCATTTACTCAAGCCCACATTTTGTATTGGGTCCAAATCCAAATTTGGTTTAAAAGCCACCTTTTAACATCCCCCCTTAAACCAAATTTTCATAGCTTTTCATACCTAACATCCACTTCAATCTTGCAAAGACATCATGCTTCAAGAGTTGTTCATCAAACTTTTCTTCTTCGGGAACACTATTTAAGATTGTCAACTTGACATCAAATTGATAATTTTTCCAGGAATATTTACCCGTTATATAGATCCATATTTTCATATGAACAAAAGGAATAAATACCTTACTAAAATCAATGTCGACTCTTTGCTTGTAACTTTTATCTACAAGCCTTACTTTGTACTTTTGGACTTCACCACTTGTATTCTTATTTGGTGTGTACCTCTTTGTCAACTCATATGCATCATTCTATTCAATTGTATTAATTTCTTCATCCACTGTTTTTTCCATTTTTTCTTCTTGATTGACTTCTTCATGACTAGTAGAATCATAATCCATAAGAAAGAAACATAAGTTCACTTCTTCTTCATTATCAATAACTTCATAAATCTCTCAAGTTTCTTGTTTTCATTGGTCTTTCACTTGAACTTCCTTCCGATGATGAGGATGATGGAGATGAAGATGATGGTGATGATGATGCTCTACACATTGGTGTTTGTGGCTCTCTTTGAATTTCGTTTGGTGCTTCTTCTTCTTTTTCACCTTCAAGCTCAAGTTCAACTTCAATAGTTTCTTTTCTTTTCCATTCCTATGTCATTTCTTCTTCAAATACAACATCTCTACTAAGTAGAACTTTATTGGTAGTTAGATTAAATAACTTGTAACACTTTGTTTGCTCACTATAACCAAGGAAGATGCATTTTTCACCCTTGTCATCAAATTTTGTTCTTTTTGGTTCCGGTATCTTTGCATAAGCAATACATCCAAATATCTTTATATGAGACACACTAGGCTTGTAATAGCCCCATGCCTCTTGAGGTGTCTTCATATAAACACTTTTAGTGGGACATCTATTTAACAAGTATACGGCACATGCAACGGCTTCACCCCAAAATTCTCTAGGCAAACTTTTCCATTTAGTTGTTTCTCAACCGTATTCTTGAATTCTTTGAACACTTCAAATAGTTCGGATTTATTTTTCAAGAAGTATACCCATGTTTTTCTACTATAATCATCAATAAAAGTGAGAAAGTAATTGTTACCTCCATTTCTCATTGGCTTCAATGGACCACAAACATCGGTATGCACAAGCTCTAGAGGATTGTAAGATCTCCACCTTCCTTCTTTAGAGAAAGTTGTTTTATGATGCTTCCAAAAGATACATCCTTCACACACTTTATTTGGGTGATCAATATATGATAAACCCCTTACCATGTTCTTGCTTTCCAAAGCTTTCATTCCATCAAAATTTAAATGTCCAAGTCTCAAATGCCACAACCAAGATTTATCTTTCACAATAGAGTTCAAGTATTTTACATCACCATGTTAAATGTTTAAAGGAAATAATCTATTCTTTGCCATTTTCACCTTAGCAATTAGAGTTCCACTTTTATCTATTAATATGAGATGAAGATCCTTCAATCTTATATCATGGCCTTTTTCCAAAAGTTGCCCCAAACTTAAAATGTTATTTTTCATTGCGGGAACATAATAAACATCAAAAATAAAGTTATGTTTTCCATTTTTGAGTTAAATGAGGATATTACCTTTCCCTAGCACCGGAATCTTTGACGACTCACCAAACTTTACACACCCTTTCACACTTTCATTCACCTCAACAAACAATTCTATTTTCCCACAAATATGATTACTTGCACCGGTGTCGAAATACCAAGTATTTGTTTGTGATTCATCAAGTCCATTACAAGAAAAAAGCAATGTAGGATCTACATTAATTTCTACATCATTTTCAACAAGATTTGCATCTTCACGTACCTCATTTTTTTTTGTTATACCAACATTCATTACTATAATGTTCAAGTTTGTGACAAGTTTGTGACAATTATAGCATTGAATATTCCTTTTATCTCTACCTTGCCTATTATAAGGTCTAGTAAAGTTTTCCCTTTCTATTGGTTCATTTGTTCTTCCTCTATTAAAAAAATTTCTTCCTCTTTGGCTTCCAATTTCACTTCTACTATTATCATAATCTCTACGATACCTCTTATAGTCTCTTTCTCTTTGGGGTGCATATTGTTTTTCTTCTAGAGTGAGTTTTGCTTGAAGTACTTGATCCACCGAATAATTTGAAGTGCTTGCACTATTTCTATTAACCCTTTGTTCGTGAATTTGCAATGTTCTCGTCAACTCATCCACCGTCATAGATTCCAAATCTTTTGACTCTTCAATAACAATAACCACATTATCAAACTTAGGTGTCAAAGAGCGTAGAATCTTCTCCATCACCCTAACGTCATCACATTTTTCGCCACACCTTTTCATTTCGTTAACATTCGACAATACTCTTGAAATATAATCGGAGATAAGTTCTCCTTCATTCATGCTCAACTTTTCAAATTCACCACGCAAAATTTGGAGACGAACCTCTACCACTTTATCAACTCCTCTAAATGAATTCTTGAGAATATTCCAAACCTCTTCCGATGATTTTGCTTCAGAAACTTTTTCAAATGTAGGGCCATCAATTCCTTAATAGATAAGAAATAAAGCTTTCTTATCCATTTTTCTTGAGTCTTTAAGAACACACTTTTGTACATTATTCATAATAATCTATTCTTCTTGAGTTGGTTCTACATAGCCATTTTGAACAATATCCCACAAATCTTGAGAACCTAATAATACACTCATTTGAATACACCAATGTTCATAGTTCTCTTTAGTTAACCTAGGTACTTGAGGTTGTATCATATTTGACAGTTTCTTACAAGATCCCCAAAAAAATTTCACAAACCCTAGATCTCAAAATGTTGAATAAAAGCTTGGAATGATAAACTAATATGACTCTGATACCATTTGTTGGATATTAGAGGTATAGATACTTCAATAAACTCAAATGAACTCAACAGATTCACATCAACATACTTTCATATAATAAAGTTTCTTTAGATCTACACAATCTCATAAACACAACACACAAAGTTTTGTCACAATATTTAACTAGATTTGTAGTTAGTTCTTACGTTAAACACAATATTCATACTAGATCTATTTCTCCTTCTTCTTCAAGTTTCTTCTATACTATTCTCCTTTTACTTTCTCTCTCTAGATTGTTCTTCAACTAGTCAAACCAAAAGACTCTACACCCTTTTAATTAATTTCATGAGGCAATTTTACTTATTTACTCCTTGTAGTTTGATAAAACCATTTACTCAAGCCCACATTTTATATTGGGTCCACATACAAATTCGGTTTAAAAGCCACCTTTCAACACTAATTTGGTCTTAATCATTCATCAACGTAACAGTAATGATGATATCAAAACAAGCAAGACCCAAATTGAAACCAAATTTAGATTGACATATCAAACCCCTAAACCTAATTTCCAACATAACTTTATAAAAAATAAAACATGTTAATTATAGATCTTTGTCGGTTGATGATGACTTTTTCTTCCCTGAACAGTTTTCTCCATCACTTTCTCTGCTATTTTCTGAATAGCATCTCTAGCAACTTTTGCTGTTTTCTCAACTGTTTCTTTTGTTCCTTAAAAGCTCTTACAAATGGCCTCTTTCACCATTCCTCCTGATGAATCCGAATCTTCTTTATTTATTGGCTGAGAATCAGGTGGTCTGAGATTCATCCAAACATATTTAAACCAAGATGTAATTGTAATCCATGGAGCAACAGGTGGTAAAATACCTACAACTCTTTCAGCAGCATTTGGGTTTTGTTTCTTTGAATTAGCATTTGTCGATTGTTGTTTATCTTCTCTTCCATTAATATCTTCTGAGGATGATATAACAAGAGGAGATAGAAGAAGTAGAGAGAGAAACGGGATTTGGGATGTTGAAATTGTTGTCAATTTATCCATGTTTTTTTTTCTGGGTATGATTGTAATGGTATGGTGTAGGTATGTTGATTGGATGTACCCACATAAAGAGTTAGGGTTATTTATTGATGTTGGTCGGATTGGATATACTGATGAATTTGTTGAGAAAATGGAACCAAAATTTCAAGCTGCGTTAAAAGATAGGAGAGAGTGAGAAAGGAGAAGGGACCTGTCTCTACTTTATTGGGACACGATTAGTAAAGGGACATTGATCCTTTCGGTAAGTAGACATTTTTCTTTGAAAAACAAATAAATCATATATTTACTTTCAAATGACAATATTAATATTACTTTAATATTTAAAATTAATCACAAAAAGATAAAATATTTTAATAGAGAAAATTTCTTTTTGTATCGAAAAACACGTAACAAAAGGTGAAATAAAATTTAACAGGAAAATTTCGGACGAAGTAATCGAAATATGTCCAAAATTTCGACAGATATGGTCGGAATATGTGCAAAATTTCGACCAATATGACCGAAATATGAATATTAGTCGAAATTTTGGGCATATTTCAACCACGATGGTCGAAATATTAAACATATTTCGACCACAGTGGCCGAAATTCTGGCGACAAAAAACAAAGTGATCACGGTAGCCGAAATGTTTACTTTTTGAGAGAAATGTTCATCGACATTATACACTAATATGATTAAATAACAAATGTGTTACATAGGAAAGAAAGAGATGGGAACAACTTAAATGTAAATAAGAATGTTGTCTATAGGTGATCGTTGTTTCTAGGTTAAAAAAATGATTTTGTTTTAAGATATGTAGATCTAAGGAAGGACATGAAAATAAAAGAAAACTTCGATATTTGTATTAGTTCAATCTTACGTTTTATCCAAATAAACATTAATTTATTCGATTTAAATATCTAAAAATAATGTCTATTTTCTAATTGGTAAAGGGACCTCGAATTTAAAAATATGATATTTTGGGCATGTCCCTATACCATATATCAATGTCCTTATACTAGATCTTGAGAAAAAGAAGAAGAGAGATTTTTTTTTAATTTTTTTTAGGTTTGAAGGTAGCCGGCCGGAATATTGATCGACCGGCGACCTTCGCCGGTGAAGACGATGAGGTGGCGAGAAGATGAGGTGGCAGAGAGAGGTGATGAGATGGAGGAGAGAGAGGTGGTGACTGGTTAACGGTGTTATAACGGTAACTGAAAAAGGGGGTCATCTGGATATTTTTCATAAAGTAGGGGGCTAGGCAGGAAGCTGGTCACAAAGTTGGGGGCTATTCGGGATAACCCTTAACTTAATACGTATAATGTGTATCGAATAGCTTGATTTCATATTATGAGATACATATCGTCAAAATTATATATATATATATATGTGTGTGTGTGTGTGTATGCGTGTGTGTGTGTGCGCGCGCGCGCAAAATCTTGGCGTGCTTTAACCTACCAATGTTGGACCCTTCCACTTTCCAATTGTCTAATCAAGGCAAGTTCAAAAAACTTGTGAAAAGAAGCTATTAAGAAAACTACTCACAAACTGGTTTTGTCGCAGCTTATATATGAGAATAAATTTAATTAACCCCAAACCCTAATTATGTTCATCGCTTATGGCCAATCTTTGGCAAACTTTAAACATTTATAAGAATGTTTTCAGAGCGAAACAAATGAAAAGTATGTCAATAATAAAATAAATTTACACCTACTTAACTTTCTCGATAATGTCACGGATTATTACCCACATTTTATGGACTCATTTTGGGATCTCGAAAACAATAGTAGGATGACTCAAAAAGGATAAACTAGATTTAGTGACTTTAGTTTTAGTGAAATGTAAAAGTAACATGTAATCTTTAAACATCTTAAAAAGAAAAAGAGGCGAAACTTCAAACAATCATTTATTACGCGATAATATAACGGGGGATGTGTTTTAAGTCCAAAATCGCATGATCAATGAGTCTAGAGACCAAAGATAATCTGAAATAGAAAATAAATCCACTCAAAGTAAATTACATGTCTATCCTCTCATTCTTTTTTACTACCTAACCTATCCTAAGTTAAAAAAAATAACCTAAAATAAAATATACCATAATATTTAGAGATTCATTAAATGATTTCCTTAAAAATAAACTTTCCTTCCGGAAAAATAGTTGCCTTTTTCGTTTAGCAGAATACTTTATTTTATATTTATATTAGAATTGGTCAAAATCAAATCGAAGAGAGAGAGAGAGAGAGAGAGAGCATCGTCACTTTCTAATATACGAACTAGGTTTTGATTTCATTCATCATCGACGCCGAATTAAACCGAGTGAAAAAGGCAAAAGCATCGAGTGGGAGAGAGAGAGAATCGATTGCTGGTTTCATTCATCATCTACAGTAGTGAAGAGTAAGAAAAAACATACGTTAAAAATGTTGTTGGACTCGATAATATTCTACCAGCATAGAATTTTATTAGAATCGACCTATTGTAACAAATTCATATCAGATGGTAACAAAATCAAGAAAATGCTAGTAAAATACTGAAAATGTAACAAAAACAATTTCACATAATATATTTTAATTACTAAAAAGTATTTGTTAACCTACTGTAACAAATTCATAAGATGCTAGCAAAATATTCTTGCTTTTTAAATTACTGTATTCATATTCAATCAACAGATGCTAATAGAATGTAAAAATTGCTATGAGAATCAATAAGATGTTAGCGAAATAGTATTTGCTTTTTAAACTACTTTATCAAATTCAATTATCAGATGCTAGTAGAATGTAAAATATGCTAGTAGAATCAGTAAGATGCTAGCAAAATAGTTTGCTTTTTAACCTCACAAACGAATTTGTAGATGTCTAATTGGATCGAGGTAGAAATAAAAAGCAAATCACAAATTCATACTTTCTTGAAATTCAAAGAACATAGAGTTACAGAGAGAGAAAATCGTTTTTGGGAGAGAGCATCTCGTTTTAGGTAAATATCCATCGAATTGGTAGGTTAATTTAGACAAATATCAGTTTTGGAAATAATATATTTTCTTGAACTCAAAGAACATATAATTACAGAAAGAGAAACTCATTTTTGGGAGAGAGAAACTAATTTTTGGTAAATATCCATTGATTTGGTAGGTTACTTTAGAAAAAATATTTGTTAACCTACTGTAACAAATTCATAAGATGCTAGCAAAATATTCTTGCTTTTTAAACTACTGTATTCATATTCATTCAACAGATGCTAATAGAATGTAAAAATTGCTATTAGAATCAATAAGATGTTAACGAAATAGTATTTGCTTTTTAAACTACTTTATCAAATTCAATTATCAGATGCTAGTAGAATGTAAAATATGCTAGTAGAATCAGTAAGATGCTAGAAAAATAGTTTGCTTTTTAACCTCACACACGAATTTGTAGATGTCTAATTGGATCGAGGTAGAAATAAAAAGAAAATCACAAATTCATACTTTCTTGAAGTTCAAAGAACATAGAGTTACAGAGAGAGAAAATCGTTTTTGGAAGAGAACATCTCGTTTTAGGTAAATATCCATTGAATTGGTAGGTTAATTTAGACAAATATCAGTTTTGGAAATAATATATTTTCTTGAACTCAAATAACATATAATTACAGAAAGAGAAACTGATTTTTGGGAGAGAGAAACTAATTTTAGGTAAATATCCATTGATTTGGTAGGTTACTTTAGAAAAATATAAGTTTTGGAAATAAAGATTAACATTAAATATCCACCATAAATATTCTTTCATAAAATTTATGGAAAGAACAATTGTATTAACTCAACCATCACAAACCTTTGGTTTACCAATGGTTAAAAAATATCTATGAAAGGGCAAAAATGAGAGAAAATTAAAGGATTGATGCATGGGGCCCACCAAATAGTGAATTTTTGGACTTATTTTACATTTTTGATTTATTTTGGTTTTATTTTATTTATTGATTTAGGAGTGGATATATGATTAATTACCCCCCTTATTTTTGGACCTTAAACTCAAAAATCCATAATATAACGTGGTTTGGTCGGATAATGATGGCCTACATCCACGGAGAATAATTTCTTTATTAATTATCACCACATACAATTGTGGGTTGATCAGTTACATTGGTCAAACATGACTCGATGAATTTAATTCCTACAACCCTCTTCTATTTATAGAGGCATTAGGATTTAGGGATTCCTAATTTCTCCTAACTAAACTAGAAAATAATATAAAATCTATCTAATATTAATATCAGATAAATTACAAGAGATATTCCAAATATATTAAACTAAATATTATGGATCTTCACATATTTTAGAATATTCTGAATTCTTCTTGATCGTCAAATGTCGTCTTCTCGATGCGTTACGTACATACACGTGCCACGCATATCTCTTTGCTTGGACACATCTTCATCGTCGGATCTCTTCATCTCGATCCGTCTTATATCACGAATCCTATTACCCCCCCCCCCCCCCCCTCCCCCACCATCTCGCAAGTTGAAGCACGTAAATTATTCGTATTTTTGCAACTCTCAGATTGTGGATGGGTTGTGAAGATGATTGAAGGATGATTAAGTCACAACTAAAAAGTTGGTAAATGCGGTCAAAGAATGAACGAAAATCAATGACAATGAAAGTAATGATATTGTTATTATGGAGGAGAAGATGTCATTGTGTGAACAATGTGAAAGATCAAAATATCGAGAACAAAAAAATTGTGATGACTAATATCGACAAGAAAATTATTATCGTAAAAAAATGTCAAGTATGAACTTAATGAGTGACAACAAAATAAAATTGTTGTGTTTAAAATTGTCAAGTTAAATATCGCCTAATGAGTGACAACAAAATAATATTGTTGCGTTGAAAATTGACAAGAAAATTATTGTTGGATTACCAAAAAAATATTGAAAAAGTAACAACCAAAAAAAATCGTGTTGTGAAAATTGTCCACAAAAGATTAATTGTCAGATAAGAAAGAGTCTGAAATAGGCTGAGAAAGAAACAACATAACTAATTTCGTTGTCATGGTCGAAGAAATTCATTGTCAAAAAAAAACAAGGTCTCGGGTTTAATTCCGGAATTAAAGGTCAAAATAGATATTTTCTATTAGTTGAAAGGAATTTCCAAAATATAACTTGGAAATAAATAAAAGTTATCACAGAAAAGTAAGATATGAAAAATGTCATGGGTGAATTCGTGATTAAAAGTCAAAAGGGATGAAGTAAATCCATTTAGTGTCACAGATTGAACAGAAAATGTGACATAAATATTATGTCACAACTGAAACAATTGGATATAAGTGACAGAACAGAAGACACTCTCGTAAAGAGGTAGAAGTATTACCAACAATATAGAACTGTGGAGAAAATGAATTTGCCGACAGTTGGGTACTGTGGGTAAGAGGGTCGTCGCATAGAAATGCAACTGCAATGAATACAATGATGGAAAATAGACGTCAAAGTTTGGTCTGTCCGGTTGGTTCACATTTCGGTCACTGTTGATTCCGCGTAATCAAGGATTTGTTTCAGGTGAAGTAGGAAATGGATCCAAGTGGAGATTGCTTTGGTTTCGAAGGAAAAATGATGTCAATTTGGTCTGTACTTGCTTCGTGCCCGATGATCTGTACTTGCTTTGTGCCCGATGAGTTCTAGAGAGAGAATTGTCGGTAATGGATTGTGTCGGTGAGGCATTAGTGCCGACCACCTTAGGGTTTGCAAAATGATGCAAAGCGAAGGAAAAAGTAGACCGAACAGGTCTTAGGGTTCGTCGAGAATCGTTTGATAAGAAAAAAAAATGGGGCCGAGCAAGTCTCCAGTTGCAGCCGACGGGCAATTCCAGAGAGAGAAAATAGCTCATCAGTTAAAGAACCGAGAAAAAGAAGGCTCGATCCGTCACCAAACCAAAGGGAATCGGTTCCGATTAGTCCAAATCGATGGAAGTAATCAATTGGTACTGGAAAGTCGATTGGAAGTAATCTTAGGGTTTCTACCACAAGGAAGAAGAAGTAACAGGGCGGGTCAACATTATTTAACTACGATCAACGAAGTCAAATGAAAATGTGGGTCCACGGGTCGATTTCCGGGTTAGTCACGGGTTGAAAAAATCGGGTTATAAATGGGTGTAGCGCAGTCAACATCCGTTTCCTGGCTCAGCGAAGTCTAAATGGTTCGCGGGTCAAAGTTCGCTGACTTAGTCAGCGTGCTCTAAAAACTTCGGTCTGTTTAGTAGAGGACTTAACGAAACCGGGTTGTGTTCTGGCCGGAACGAGATAAAATCTAGATCTTGTCGTTTTTGGTTCCAGAAGTTCTTGTCGTTTTTGGTTCCAGAAGTGTCTTTCTCAATTTCACACCTATTTTAGGTCTAAAACAAATCGGAAAAATTAAAAAAAAAAATCGGAAATGAAACTAAAACTAACCTTTGTTGAAGATGAAGTGTTTGGTGCTTCTTTGTTGAGTAAAAATAGATTTCTTTTTCTTTCACTTGATTTTCTCGTCGTGTATGAAACATAATCACAAGAATAATCTTGGAAAATTTAAACAAATCGAAAAAAAGATTGAACAATAATATAATCACAACTAAAAAGAAAAGTTAGAATTTTGCGGAAGCAGAAATTAGGATCAATTAACCTGCTCATGATACCATGTTAAATTCGCAATTATAGATAATCAAAGAAATAAACTTAAATAGTGACATGATAATATAACGTGGTTCGGTCGGATAATCATAACCTACATCCACGGAGAATAATTTCTTTATTAATAATCACCGCGTACAATTGTGGGTTGATCGGTTGCAGTGTTAGACATAACTGGATGAGTTTAATTCCCGCAACCCTCTCCTATTTATAGAGGCATTAGGGTTCAGGGTTTCCTAGTTTCTCCTAATTAAACTAGGATATAATATAAAATCTATCTAATAATAATTAATATCAGATATATTACAAGAGATATTCCAAATGTATTAAACTAAACATTATGGATCTTCACATATCTTCAAATATCTTAGATATTCTGAAGTCTTCTTGATCGTCGGATCTCGTCTTCTCGATGTCTCACCTACATACACGTATCACACGTATCTCTTTGCTTGGACACATCTTCATCGTCAGATTTCTTCATCTCGATCTATCTTATATCACGTATCCTATTAGTAGAACCCTAATTATGTGCATCGCTTGTGGCCAATCCTTGCCAAACCTGAAACATTTATAGGAATGTGTCAACGGGAAAACAAATGAAAAATATGTCACTAATAAAACAAATTTACACCTACTTAACTTTCTCGATAATGTCACGATTATTACCAACATTTTATGGACTCATTTTTAGATCTCAAAAACAGTAGTAGGATGACTCAAACAGGATAAACTAGGTTTAGTGACTTTAGTTCTAGTGAAATGTAAAAATAACGTGCCAACTTTAAACATCTTAAAAAGAAAAAGAGGCGAACTTCAAACGATCATTTATTGCATGTCTCAGCATAAATATGAAACTGTTAAGTTGGTAGGCATTTGTTAACAACATTAATTATGTTTAAATTTTTTCAAATGATTAAATAAACAAAGTAGGTGAAAGTTGACCGGCCTCAACTACTTATGCGAGGTAAAGTTTAGGAGACTACATAGCACATGACGTTGAAATCACGTACACCTATCACATGAAATGAAACTTATGATGTGAAAAAGCGCGCAACATTACCAAACTGAAAGTAGCACCATCTATTTGTATAAAAAAATATACTACTTGGATCCAGAATCATACTTCTAGTTTGGAGATGAACACGGGTTCTCCTCGGTGCCGTGCCTATAAGGCTCCCTGCGAACACATATAGTGAATCAGTTGATTTAATGTAGACAATGGGAAAGTGGACTAATTATGTATATG
This sequence comes from Eschscholzia californica, assembly GCF_041429995.1. Taxonomy (NCBI): domain Eukaryota; kingdom Viridiplantae; phylum Streptophyta; class Magnoliopsida; order Ranunculales; family Papaveraceae; genus Eschscholzia; species Eschscholzia californica. The sequence goes on from NW_028238198.1 coordinate 33,381,052, forward strand.
CCAAAAGTTTAGAAACAAGACTTAATTATACAGACTAAGAGATTAAGATAGCGAAGGCAAATCAATATTTAATTACCTCCCACATTCTAATGTATCTTTCAGGACCCCAGTGAGTAGCTCCAGCCGAAACACTAGCCTTTGAAGTACTAGCTTCATTATGAATTGCTTTTCCTGCATGTACTTGCTCAGATGTTCTAGTAGTCGGAACGCTTCTCCAGACCCCTACAGAAGAACTTGATTGGCCTGGGCAATTAGTAAGAGGTTGTGATGGGCCTGACGGCTCAGCAGGAATAGGTTTCAGTCCCTGACGAATGGTCTGAGAAGCATCACCAACAGAGGGAAAAACGGAAACTAGAACCCGACGCGCCAGTAGCAGGTTGTAGTCCCTGAATAGAAATTTGAGTTCAATAACTTCTATTAAACACAAAGTATTGAAATAACTAAGATACACTCAAAACATATTTTCAACACATTTATTTATGTGAATTTGAGAATACGGTCAATCAAAAAAGACTTGCCACATCATTTTGTTAAAAAAAATGTGAACTTAGCATTTCCCTATACATATATATGTGAGTAAAAGTAGCGAAAAGAAAGAGTTCGAACAACCAGAAGGGATAACTATTAAGGGAGAACCCCGGGACACCCAACCTGCAGTCTTCTGTGAATGATTCCAATTCGGTGCCATGTTTGTGATTCCGCCCAAGCGGCTTAGAGAAGCAGGAGCATCACGGAAGCTTTCAGAGATTAAGACAAGAAAATCAGGGGTCTCAGGAGTATTGAATGGAAGATCTGCCGCTTGCGGATTAAGCTTTTCCTACATTTACAAGCATAAAAGAAAAGCAAAAAGTCATTACCAAGAAGAATTTTGTTTCTTCACAGATGTGATTGAAATATAACCGAAACTAAATGAAACAAGGAAGTATTAATTGAAAAGGAAATTTCATAGGTTTTCAATTTAATACCACATTATATATCTCTCTCAGCTTTGGTAGTTGTTTCGGAGACATTACTGATAGAGAAACGTCAGCCTGCAATCCGAAGCAATTAAAACGGTTCATTCAACCAAATTACAACGAATATGCATTAAAATTTTCTTTTGTGGACAAGATTATTCAAGCTAATTTTGATTTATTGTTTTCGCAGTTCCAAACTTGTTAAAGAAAATTTAGCAACTAAGTCGAATTTGTTGTATCATTGTGATAAGTCTGTTGTATCAATTGAAGTACTAGTACAGTTTTCTTAGATTTGTGCTGTCGATATATCTTTTGTATATGAAAAGAAGTAAACAAGGAAAGAAACATAAATTCGTAAACATTGATGATCTTCAATTGGATCATACTACTGCCATAGTCATAAAAAATTTTTGCCCAACTATTATAACACCTGAAAATTAAGCTACCAAAAGTTGCATGTATTACTTGAGCGTATTGTCCAGCAACTCTATGAGCATCTGCAAGCGAACGTGTTGGATTCCCATTTATCTCTGGCACATACACTAGGGTCGGCAAAGGGTACGGCTCACTAGCAGCTACAAGGATGACATGTTTGCGAACATTGTCATTATGTGGATCATAAGGAAATAAACGGAATTTCTGCATTTTACAACATGAAGATAATAAAATTTAGTATAAATAAATCAACAACTTAACTGATATTTCCAAACACTAGGGGCCAAAATCCGACGCATACAAAGCCCATACTAGATCACCACCCTATAAACCAAAAAACCCTAAGTACACATAACCACATAAGGACGAGAACATATATATGATAAAAAAAAAATACACACCGCAAGTGCATCCGCGAGCCCTTCTCCAGTTAAAGAGCCACTAACACTGTCGGCGCCACTGAAAGTAATAGTAAAGAGCTCCTTCAAGAAGAGATTAACATATCTCTTCCAAGCGTTTCTACGTACTGACGCCTCTGACTAGAAAAAAAAAAAAAAAAAAAAAAAAAAAAAAAAAAAAAAAGCGAAAAGAATGAAAAGAAAGATGATGACAATAAGGCGCGTACTGAAGTCTGCATTATGAGTAGAGGAAGTGAAAAGAATGCTTAAGTTGAACTATAGCAATAAAACTAAATGTGTTTAGAAAGTCACATAGGATTCTGCAGTTTAGGGAGATAACCTCAAGCCTCATTAAATTAACAAGTTCAATACAAATAATGATATAGTAATATCACTAGAGTATAAAATGTGAAGCCTTAAATTCTTATATTATAGTTTGTACAGAGAGAAGTGCGTATCGATCGATATGGTTTATTGGTTTACTTGGAAATATACAAGAAACTGGAATTCAAACTTCAAATATTAATCTTAATAGTTTAGGTTTGGTAAGACTAATGAGGAAATTAGACAAGAATAATACTAGAAGAGTCTACAAGTCAAAGCCTACTCCAGACTTACACGAAAGAATAGTCTCTATTTTGAGAGTCAGCTCTCTTTCTCTTTCTTGGTGGATTTTGTAACTCTAAATGGAAAGTAGATTCTTATTTAGGTCCGGGGGCTATTAGGATCACCCGATCCATAGTCCACCCATCAGCCGAGACCCACACAAGACTTGGTCAAATGGGAACAATAGTTGGTTTGGTCAAATGGGAACAATAGTTGGTTGTGTATAGTTAAGATTTTATGTATATTTTGTTAACAATACTTAGGGTTTCTTGTATTACTATAAATACTTGTATCATCTTCACATGAAATAATAAGAGGGAATATTCAAATATTCAAACTCATCTTGTTCTTCCTCCATCTCTCTCTCTCGGTCACTGTTCTCTCTCTTCTATCTCTCGGTTTACTATCATCAATCAAGAGGTTATCACCTCTCTTTATGGTATAAGAGCCTAAATCTCCATTTTTTTTAACTCATGGCTGCCTCGGCTGACACCTCTTCTGGTACTACTTTACCACCTGTTTCCACTCAATCATCACCGGTGTTCGATGTCCATCATTCGGACTCCCCAACCACTGTCCTCATCACCCCTCTCCTATCCGGAGATAACTACTCGTCTTGGGCTCGTGCCATCAAAATGGCTTTACGAGCAAAGGACAAACTTGGATTTGTTGATGGTACCGCCCCTCAACCATCTTCTCCTTCTGAACTTCATTCATGGAATCGCTGCAATGACCTTGTTGCGAGTTGGTTAATGAATTCCGTTTCTGAAGATATCCGCTCATCCATTTTGTTTGATAACAATGCAGCCGATATATGGCAAAATCTTCACGACCGCTATTTCCAGACCAATGCTCCGAAGATATTCCAATTGAAAAGAGCTATCTCTTCCCTCAAACAAGAGGGATCCGATGTTTCATCTTATTTTACTCATTTGAAAACATTCCAGGATGAGCTTTACTCTCTCATGGTCATCGAACCATGTATATGTGGTCACGGGAAGTCCATTTTGGACCGATCAAATCAGGAACGTGCAATGGAGTTTCTCCAAGGATTGCACGATCGTTTTTCGGCTATTCGTAGCCAGATTCTTTTGATGGACCCTTTCCCGTCGATCTTACGTATCCACTCACTCGTGAAGCAAGAGGAGGTGCAACAAAACATTTCTGCTCCTCTTCTCGTAAGCAACGAAACTGCTGCCCTCGCGGTTAGTCACCATGATGGTCATTCTTCTCGGTTTGACAAACTTGAGAAGCCGAGACCTAAACGAGCAAGACCCTACTGTGATCATTGCAAACAACATGGACACCACGTGTCCACGTGCTATCAATTACATGGCTACCCGAATCAGCAAGGTCCTCGTACACGATCACGATCGAAACCCGAGAGTTTGGCTGCTTCGGTTTCAAATGAAACTAATCTCCAGTAGGTGCCTTTAGCGACTTCACTTACTCCAGACCAGTACCAATCCCTCCTTACTATGTTGGACCAGCAAAAACAGACTGGAGGCACCTCCACTAAAAGCACCAAGGCTCCATTCATTAACCTAGCAGGTATGTCGTTTTCTTCTTCTTCTTGGGTAATAGATTCAGGAGCAGCGAAACACATTTGTGTTTCTCTTTCTCGATTTTCAAATTATTCTAAAGCACCTCCCAATTACTTTGTTAAGTTACCCGATGGTTCACGGGTTCAAGTGCTTCACATTGGTTCCGTATTTTTTTCTAATACGTTTTATCTTACAGAAGTATTACATATACCTTCATTTCACTTTAATTTACTTTCTGTTTCTCAAATATCTCGCTCACTTCATTGTACCGTGACGTTTGATTGTGGCCTTTGTGTCTTTCAGGACCGCACAACGACAGTGACGATTGGACATGGTGATCTCTCTGACGGTCTTTACTTCCTTCGCATGGACAATCAAGTTTTTCAAGTTTCTAGCTTAGTTGATTCTAGTTCTAGCAATGTTTCTTTTAGTGTTTGGCATTGGCGTCTAGGCCATCCATCCCTTTCTCGCTTTAAATATTTTAGTTCAAGGGTTCCATGTATGAATTTTTTGAATTTTAATGATAATAAGACTCCGTGCGATGTATGTCCTCGTTCAAAGCAAACTCGCTTACCCTTTCCTTCTAGCACTTCTTCTTCTTCTCATTGTTTTGAACTTGTTCATGGTGATTTATGGGGACCCTTTTTGGTCCCGTCTACTTCGGGTTGTCGATATTTTCTTACCCTAGTGGACGACTATTCTCGTTGTACATGGTTATTCTTATTACATTCCAAATCCGAAACCACTAAAGTACTAATTATTTTTTTCACTTATGTTAATACACAATTTCACACCACCATTCAAAAATTTCGTTCCGATAATGGTTCGGAATTCGTGAATTCCAAATTTCAATCTTGGCTACTTGATCATGGAATCATACACCAAAAAAGTTGCCCGTACACTCCTCAACAAAATGGAGTAGTAGAACGGAAACATCGTCATATACTTGAAGTCGCACGATGTCTCCGTATTCAAGCCCATCTACCCCTTTCTTTTTGGGGAGAATGTGTGCTTACAGCAGTATATTTAATTAATAAACTTCCGACTCCTATCCTTCATGGATTATCACCTCATGAACGTCTTTTAGGTTCTCCTCCGGATCTTTCTCATTTACGCGTTTTTGGTTGTTTGTGTTACGCGCGTATATCATTACCAAAAACGAAAATGGACCCAAGGGCTTCACCTGGTCTCTTCATCGGTTATCCAGACGGACAAAAAGGATACCGTATATTTGATCTCAAATCACATCGCATTTTTGTTTCTCGAGATGTAATGTTTAGGGAAAATTACTTTCCTCTTTCGTTCCCTGCCAACACTACCTCGCCTTCTCCACCACCACACATTCCATTCGTATCCATTTCCGACGATGGATCTTTCGTCTTTCCCACTCCTCAGTCAGCAAGGACTCGGTCTCCTTCCCTTACTTCTTCACATCCAACTGATCTCATGCTTCCGCAACAGGAGGTGCCTATAACACCTCTTAATGTCCTTTAGGGGGCGCCTTCAGATGACCCGTCTCCATCTCCTTCTCTGTCGGCACCCACTCAGTCTTCCCCTAGTTCATCAGCCGAGTTGCCTTTAGACCCGACTAAAGACTCTACAGGCACCACCGCTCTTGCTCGTCCACAACGAACCAGGAAACAACCGGACCGCTTACGTGATTACGTATGTTCCAGTTCTCCTTCCGTCGTATACCCTCTTGAACACACTTTCTCCATCAATTGTTTTTCGGCTCCTCATAAGGCCTTACTAACTTCCATTCTTTCTTCTAGAGAACCTTCAAATTTTTCTGAAGCAATGACATCTCCTCATTGGCATGAGGCAATGTCCAATGAAATTAAAGCATTAGAGACAAATAAAACGTGGTCCATTGTCCCACTACCTCCAGGAAAACGACCCATTGGCTGTAAATGGGTGTATAAAATAAAATTTAAGTCCGACGGTTCTATTGAGCGCTATAAGGCTCGTTTGGTTGCTAAGGGATACACTCAAATTGAGGGCCTCGACTATACTGACACCTTCGCTCCTGTCGCTAAACTAGTAACGGTTAGGGTTTTATTATCAATCTCTACCATCAAGGGATGGTCCCTTCATCAACTAGACGTAAACAACGTCTTTCTTCAAGGCGATTTACATGAAGAGGTCTTCATGAAATTACCCCTGGTTTTTCACGACAGGGGGAGTCATCTGTCTGTCGTCTCCATAAATCATTATATGACCTTAAACAAGCCTCTAGACAATGGTTTTCTAAGTTTTCTTCTGTTCTCCTTCATAAAGGATTCAAACAATACAAATCGGATTACTCTCTTTTCACCTTCATCTCTTCCACCACCTCTATTTTCGTCTTAGTATACGTGGATGATATCATTATTACAGGAAATAATGATTCAGCAATTTCAAAGCTTAAAAGTTACCTCGACCACACCTTTTCTCTTAAAGACCTTGGTCCTCTTAAATATTTTCTGGGTATTGAGGTTTCTAGATCCTCTCATGGACTTTTTTTATGTCAACGGAAATACGCACTAAATATTCTCAAAGATTCTAGTTTAACTGCTTCCAAACCATCTCCCTTTCCTATGGAACAAAAACTTCGTCTGACACCCACTGATGGGGATCCACTTCCAGACCCTTCTGTTTATCGTCGCCTCATTGGTCGCCTTCTCTATCTAACGGTCACTCGACCTGACATTACTTTCGCAGTAAATAATTTGAGTCAATTCATGCAACGTCCAATGACTACACATCTCGACGCTGCCCATCGAATACTTCGTTATATCAAAGGTTCCCTTGGTAACGGTATTTTTTTATCATCTTCCAGTTCTCTTCACCTTACGGGATACTGTGATTCTGACTGGGCTAGTTGCCCTTCCACACGAAGATCAACTACTGGTTATTTTACCATGTTGGGCTCCAGTCCCTTGTCCTGGAAGTCTACGAAACAACTGACGGTTTCGAGATCCTCTGCTGAAGCAGAATATCGTGCCCTAGCAGTACTATCTTGTGAGCTTCAATGGCTCAAATATCTTCTACTTGATTTCGGTATTGATCACTCTCTTCCGATCACCGTCCATTGTGACAATAAAGCTGCACTCCACATCGCGGACAATCCTGTCTTCCATGAACGTACGAAGCATATTGAAATAGACTGCCATCTAGTTCGTGAGAAGATTAAAGACAACACCATTGCACCAAGATTCACACCTTCAGAAGATCAACTTGCGGACATATTTACCAAACCTCTTGGTGCAGATTCTTTCAAGACGATTGTTGGCAAGTTGGGCGTTACATCCTTGCACGCTCCTACTTGAGGGGGATTATTAGGATCACCCGATCCATAGTCCACCCATCAGCCGAGACCCACACAAGACTTGGTCAAATGGGAACAATAGTTGGTTGTGTATAGTTAAGATTTTATGTATATTTTGTTAACAATACTTAGGGTTTCTTGTATTACTATAAATACTTGTATCATCTTCACATGAAATAATAAGAGGGAATATTCAAATATTCAAACTCATCTTGTTCTTCCTCCATCTCTCTCTCGGTCACTGTTCTCTCTCTTCTATCTCTCGGTTTACTATCATCAATCAAGCGGTTATCACCTCGCTTTAGGGGCAGGTCTACAATTGTAGCTTCTATTATTAGACAAATTATTTTCGTTAAACAAATTTCTATCCTACCTGGTCTCACCCTGATCTATATTAAGTTTTAACTCCTTCATGCTCCACTTTTTTGCCTCTTGCAGCCTTTGGAACTTAATTTTTTTTCCTTTTTCCAAGCTTTATTAAGTTTTAAAAACATTTTGATGGTTGTGGGTCGGAGACGGTGGTCAGAAATGGTGGCGGGAGTTGAAGATGATGAAGAAGAAGAAGAAGAAGAAGAAGAAGAGGAAGAAGCAATGTTTTATTTCCCCTTAAAATTATTTCACTAGAAGATTTCTAAAATTTCACATATTACCCTTTAAATTTCACACTACGGAAATTATTTTGCTTTCCCCAAAGCGCTGGCCTTTCATCATTTGATAAAAGGAATTCTCCATTGGGTCAATTTCCTTGAGAATCTATTTCCATTAAATACATCACTTTTAATTTCTTACTCCACCCTAGGAATTAGAGTCCATAGAAACTGAAGAAATGGTATTTCAATATATCTGGATACTTGAAACCTATATGTATTTCTAAATTTTCGTCAAATAAACTTTATTATTTGTCTTCATATTCTACATCGCTGTTTTATACGTGTAAATTACGAAACTAATTTCAAAATTCTTTTATGTTTATTTTTATCGAAGAATGTTAAGTTTTTACTTTACTGCTAGAGCAGTGTATATCTACTCTAAATAAGTTTTGACTTCAGATTTTGTATTTTTAGTAATAGAGTTATTTCCTTTTTTGCCTTCCAGTTTGTGACTCGTTTTCTTTAAGGCCCCTATTTTTCGAAGTTAAAAATTTTAGTCCGCTTTTTTTTTAACTTCGTCAGCTAACTTTAATGGTTAATTTTTTTTTGTTGCCAAAATTACCCTTCTTATAAAAATGATTTTGTAAATTCAAAAATTGGTCCCCTTTTAAACATGGGTTAATTCCCAAATATTCCAACTTTTTTATAACTAACTTGGGGGACCAAAATAGAATTCATTTAATTATATTTTAAATTTTTATTACAAACTTGGGGGCCAATATATATTTTTAAGTTTTTCGAAAATATTTCATCATCTTGGAATGCTTTGATAACCAATTTTACATGTAATATTTTAGTACGAGGGTTATAACTTGTATAGGTCGACACAGACAGTTATGTATTCTCAACCTTTGGAGATAAATTTGGAAGGTGTAAGTTTAGCTATTGAAAATAAATTTTGGAGGTATAATTTCAACCCTAGAGTTTGAACTCGAGTCATCTAGGTCAAACTTATTATAGTTAGGGTCGGAATAGTCATTTCAGATTAATAAATTCTTAATTCAGACTTATTTTATATCTGACTCGAATAGAACTAAAATCAATCTCAATCAACTATATCAAATCAATCTGATGCATTAGTCAGATATAGGATCAAACAAAAAACACGTGAGTCAATTCAAATATCAAATTGGATTTCTAATCTAATTTTGAAAAAAAAACAAATAAACACAACCTACGTCTTGACAACTAAAAAAACGAAAGTGGACAGAGTAAAAATACTTTGCTTTAAAAAGAATAGGAATAAATAATTAAATACTCTAAAATATAATGAGAGATTTGGTTACCAATATTATGAGGTAACCAGGAGGGCTCCACAGTTGCTTTCCCATACCGCACATTCCTAGATTGTTTCACTCCACCAACGTCACTATTGTCATGGCATTTCAATTCTATAAAAAAAAATTGAAAGAAATTTTTGAAGGAACTTAGATCCAAATATAAATTAGACGATAAAATTCATTCAAAAGTAAAATAAATTGGATAAAATCAAAGCTAGAGAAACTTACCATCACTTTTGAGCCCCTTGACCTGCTCTTCATGTATCGCAAACGTCATATCTATCATTTCCGATAGAACATTTCTTAGGATGGCAGAGAGAAGTGTTTATGGTGTCTTTTTATATAGACCTTAAGCCCATAGTTATCTATCGAAACTGCGGCCATGAGCCCCTAGTTTTGACAAACCATGGTTTTCAAAAAATACTTCTTTGTCTGACGTGGATCCTAAGCTTCTAGTTTCTAGAAATACTTTTCTTACTCAATGTGTTATTATTTTTGTAATATATTGCTTTACATGTCACGTCGTACGAGACTCAATCTTTACAAATATACAAATTTCATCTCACGTGACTCCAAGGCAGCATTTTTTAAAAATATTTCTCAAACCCTTTTTGTTCAAGGGTCTTACGTAATGAAATACTCTTCCACACACTTGTTGTTAAAACGTAAACTTTTATATCATTCTAATGTTTATTCTCTAAAAAAGACGTTAATAGGACGTGATGATGAAATCAGATTTTCTTTTTTCTGTAAGTGCAGGGACGGATAGAGGGGGTCCCCCCCCCCCCCCCCCCCCCCCCCCAAGAAATTTAATTAGGGTTAGTTTGGAAGATCAAGTTGTTTGGAGTGTAGCCTTATGGTCTTATTCTTGGTCTAACATGCGACACATCAAGGGATCAAATCCTTTTTCCCCAAGGCTAGTCATGAGATTTCGGAGGCCCGGATCGAGTTTTAAGAATGTGGCCTACAAGCATTTCACAAGAAAAAAAATTGTATATCGGAACTTTGTACGTTTTGTTTGCTCATAATGTGAGGTTTAAACATGAAACTTCTTTTCATAACATACAGTCTGACTCGAATGATCTGGTTGAGTTGCTCGAAAATCGGCATGGGTTCGAGGAGAGTCCTCGTCGGTCCATGGCTGACCTCACGATTAAGTGGTTCATTGAGTACGGAATTCGACGAGTCAGTATCTTGTATAGCATTTTTTTTAACCGAAAAATGTATATATTATAAAATGATTCTCCGAGAAAAATCTCAATAGGTTTCAACATCCTTTTTTTGGTGTTTATGGTGATAGTGTTGGTTGTGCTTTTATTGTGATTGTGGCGGTGGAGATTTTATAATGGTCGTTCTTGTGGTGTTGAGGTTTAGTAATGGTAATGGTTCTGGTTGTGATTGTAGGTGGTTGTGGGGCTACAATGGTAGAGGCTTAGTGATTGTAGTGGTGGTATTGGAGGTTTAATAATCGTCATGATAGAAGTTTCAACCGAAGTAATTTTTTTAAGAAAATGTACAGTTTAGTGGTGGTGGCGATGGCGGTGGTGGTAGTGGTAGAGGTTTAGTGAGCGTGGTTGTAGTAGTGGATGTACAATGTGGAGGTTTAGTACTCGTGGCGGTGATAGAAGTGTCAACTAAAGTAATAAAAAAAATACAATTTAAATAAGAAAAAAAATGCTAATGTTTGCGATCAAACTAGGGTTGTTAGGACTCTTTAACATGTTTTCTACCAATTGAGCTAAAGTAGGTTCCTTGGCAATTGTGATCACTTGGTTTATAAAGATACAAAAAATTGGTGCCTCTTCAGTTCTCTATTTGTTGCATTTTCGTGAGGCCCTTGGCCCTAGGGGGCCCCTGCTTCCATATTGGCCCTTTGTATTGTATATTTTAACATTTAGTCCCAAGTTATGCCTCCTATTTCTAAGCTAAATTGTTTTTTGACTTCATTTTTTACCAAGTCAAGTTTATCTCTTTTATTAGGTTTCATCCAAGCTGTGTTCTAGTTTGTATTTTCTTCGTCCCCAGTATACAGATGATCAAACTGGTAATGATTTCGTTAAGTTCTTTCTTTTTGAATATCAACGAAATTTACCAATATCCTATTTATTTTATCAACACTTGGTTGCCCAAGTGGTTGATAGTGTTGATATAAATTCTGAAATCCTCGGGGTCTCAAGTTCGATTTTCAGAGGAGGTGAAATTCATGGTTATTGAATTTGGGTTATTAAAGGTATAAATAATAAGTTTGTCGGACTTTAAGCCTCTTTAGTATGTTGTTGGGCTTTAGGCCTCTTTCATTTGTAGTGTACGTAACTTAAGCGGTTATCGTGCTTATCACATCTAGATATTGTATCAGTGTCATGTAATGCCTAACTTAGATCGTAGTTCATACTAAAAAAAACTTCCAAATATAGAGATGAAATTAGTATAATAATTAGTAAATATAAATATTTTGTTAATTATTGTGTTTGCAGAAAAAAAAAAATCTTATATAACTTCGCACCCCTTAGGTCGAAATAATACAGCCGTCCCCTGATGTGACACTAAAATGTCACATTTGGAGAGCCTAACTTAGACTAATTATTCCTTTTCGAGTGTTATCAATAATATTTTATGTGTTTTTCATGTTAGGTACCTATTTTGAAGTTAGACATGAAAATCGGAATAAAGGGAACGAATTGTCACTATCATTTCATGTGCCGAAAATGAGAGAAAAAGACCTCAAGCAAATCAAATGACAAGTATAGTCAATGAGGAGTCCGACGGTGAAAACGGTATTCAATTCGGAGTTCGGACGGGGAAGATATGAAAGAAAGAAGTCCGAGGGTATTCTAGTCCTTTGTGAGAATTTGAAGATGTAGAGACAAGGATAGAGGCACTCTCTTGGTTTCTAAATCAAAGCCCAAGAGCCCAAGGAAGAATTATATGGGCACCCTCTCTTTATGGATCCAAGTCAACATAGTCTAAAGAAGTTGACTAAGTCAAAGGACCTAAGGGTTTGAGTAGTAAACACAAGTTAGAGTTACTATTCATCATCTTCTACCTTGGAAAAAGGGGCAAGAAGGAAGAGAGAGAAGCTAAAGGAGCTCTAGGGTTTGAAGGGTTCAAGAGTGTGAAAGAGAGGGAAAAAGAGAGAAGAAGGAAGAGGCCGGCCAAGCTAGGTCGACCAACACTAGGGCCGGCCTAGTCTTGGCCTGAAGCAGCAAGCAATAGCAGCTCGGCTGCAAGCACGGGCAAGGAAGCTGCTCGGGATAGCTGCTGTACACGGGATGCGTCTGCTCCAGCACGGGACAGCACGCACGGGAGGCAACAGCAGCCCGAGCTCTCATGGAGCTGCTGCTCGGGATTCCAAGGGGACGCACGGACGGCAGCTGCGCAAGCTCGGGACAGCAGCTTAGCACGCGCACTAACAGCTCGGGACGGCAGGAACGTGTACGGGAGCTGCTGGTCGGACCTTCTTGGGATTTGGCCGGATTTCCTCACCTTCTTTAGCCGGAATTTTCTAGGGTTTTTCGGCCACTTTCTTGGCCAGAAACCTTAGGGCTTTTACTCCCCATCATCTTGGCTAGCTTCTCACATGGTTTGATTTGATTTTGGGTTACAAATTTCTAGAGAGAGAAAGCTAAGGTTAGCTTTAATGGAGGTTGTGTTCTAAATGGAGAAGATGATGGGGGTCGCTATGGGAAAGCCAGAATTTGCTAAGGGGAGATCGGCTGAACCTTAAAAACTCATATTTTCCGACGATCTTAGCCTCGAACCACATCCAAAAAGGGGGATTCTCTCATCATTTTCTTTCCATTTCTTATTCAATCACCATGTTAGCTAACTTTAGTGTGTCGATTATATGAGATGAAATGTGATGAATTCGTGATTATGTTTAATATGATTTGATGTTTTGATTACAAATTGATGTTCATTTATTTCGATTATCGTTTCGATCGTATTTTTATGTGTTTTGTCAAGCACTTCGCATAGTTAATAGACGAAACGAAGTATTCGATTTCGATCGTAGTCTAAGTCATAATTTCATGCGTCTTGTCATGCACTTCACATAGTTAGGCGACTAGACGACACTTTCGATGACTCCGGATTAACCGAATTAGGAGTTTGTTTGACTAAGTATGATCTCCGGATATACGTAGTACTTAGAAACATCTACTTTAGGAGTCGAACATCGATTATACTTCGACACATTAGATTGGATCATACGTAGTCGTAGGTTTATCATTATGGATTCCCGGACTTCGACACCTCTCTCGCTTATTTGTTGCCCAAATCGAGTCTTACCGTCTCCTGACTCTTGTTCCTCCGACACTTCTCTCGAATCTCTCTCGGCCGTTTACATATATTGTTTAGTTAGTTTTATTTGTTTTCTTTTGTTTCTTATTCAATATCATAACCCCCCATTTATCCTTGGTTCTCTCCTTTTTAGTCTAAGTTAGCTTTTAATATCTAGACCGAGGGATAAGACCCTTCGATATCCAAACTACTTTCCTATCCTTGGATCGATCCCGGCTTTGCCCGATTACTACTTGATACCTCCGCTTGGGTGTGCAACCTTTTCGGGTGCATCAAGTTTTTGGAGCCGCTGCCGGGGATAGGTTTAGTAGTTTGGATAGCGTTAGTTGTTTTGTTCATTAGTTTAGTGTTATTTGCTTCTTAGACGTCTTTATTTTACTTTGTACTTTCTTAATTTCATTTTCTCTTAGGTACCATTACAAGAAAAGAGCCAAAAATGACATAAAGGCGAAGGAAAAGGAAGGATTCGAGAAGCTTAAGAAGAAAGATGAACTAAACGAGAGGAACACTCGATCGTATCGCATTCTATCTCATCCTTTTTACTTGTGTGTGATTGTTTAGTTCTATAAGTGTTTGTTCCCATTTTGCGATTGGGTGTTAGTATCCTTGAATATTGTGAGATCATGGCAAGTTGGTCATTTGATGAGAATGACCTTATGCGAACACTTTCCAACACTAGTCGACCATCTACAAGTCATCAGGACTACTCAAACTTATATAGGAATGGTCCGACTAGTGATAGGAATAGGCGAGTTGAGCCTGATCGATCTAGGATGATCATGGGTGAATATCGACGGATGTATGGAGTCGGTCAGACTCTTCATGAATATGGTTTTAGGGATTATGAGCATGAGGGTAATCAACCCCGTAAGAGTCTTCGAGACTATCGACAAGAATTTGGGATGACAACACCTTCATTTATGGATTTGTCATTTGATGATAACCGTAGTTCTATTAGTATTGATCGACCACGTCGAAGTCTTCGTGACTACCGACAAGCATATATGAACGGTTCACTTAGTGATAACAATTCCCGACTCGATGATTCCACTCCAAGAGTCGAGTCTAGGTATCTACATGAAGGTAGTGAAGAAATGACCATGGAGACCATTAGCCCGGTTTGTGCTATTTGTGCGAGCTTAGACCATTTGACTGAGTATTGTCCCATGATCCGTGTTCCGCGAGAGTCTTCGTCTAGTTATACTCATGTGCCTTATGACGAGGAGATGTCTGAAGACACTCTCCAAGCAATTTTAGAGTACCAAGCTAGATTCAATCATCAGATATAAAAGAGATCACGGAATGGATTCTCAATATTGTTGATAGAATTGAGTCGGAGCCTATCATCGACGAGGAAGGGGTTTGCGCACCCCAAACTCAAGAGGAGACTATGAATGATGGTGAGGGTAATACACCTGACTCTAGTCTTAAGTTAAATGTCGAAGAAGCTCCTGATAGACCTTTTGAGGTGGAATTGACCGGTGACCCTTATTGCGCACTCTCCCGACCTTCGTCATCTCACCATGATAGGACTACAGTAAACCTTGATGTTCAGGATGAGGGCTTTATGACCAAGTTTGGGGATGAAACTATTATGAACTTTCCAATTTTTGACACTTGTGAGGAGGCAGTCTTAGATGCCATATTAAGAAGGAATGGTGTTGTAACCAACTTTGAGGCTCCAGATGCCTTTAAGGACGTCGACGACATAGAAGTTAGCGAGATAATGGATAACCTGTTGGATTATTTACCTAAGGAAACAAGGGACCTTGACTTTGTCCCCGAGCATATTGCCTTACCCTTAAAGTTTAGTTCGACCTTCCACATGATCTCAGACTCCGTTGTTGACTCCTTTTGACGATTTTTTAGTCGTCGCCCCTAGCATTTATGTGTACTTAGTAGACCGTGCATCCACTAAGTTTGGGGATGGTCTCTTTTCGCTTTTAGTCTCACGTGCACTTCGTTAGTTTAATATTTTTGTGAGACTTTTAGCATTTGTATATAGTTTTCTTTGGGTTGATCCCCAAATCTTCCGTTTGTTAATTTATGATCGTTAGCCAATTAAGATGGACCTTGATGTTTGTGGGTAACATCTCTGGAAACCCTCCGCGAGACATAACTCGTGCTCTTGTGTGAAAACAAGAGAATCAAAGGCTAATTTCATAGCTCAATGCAATCGTGTATACCCGCGTTAGTGGTAGACTTTATATGGTCATGTCTTTTATGTGCTTAATTCTCATTATGTTTTGGATATTTTAGGATCATTTCTTATATGTTTTACTTCTAAGGCGTGGTTTGTTCCAAGTTTTGGGAACATCTCTAAGAGACCTAGAGTAGTCATTCGTGGAGACTTAACTCATGTGAGAGCTCAAAGCCTAAATTGTCCTTCGAGTGTACTCTTCCGCACTAACTCCGAGTAGAATGATGAGCTACTCAACCTCGTAAACTATCAAAAGAGCTTATTTGATCTCGTGTGCTCAACTTTCTTAGCCACTAGGAGTGACATTAGGATAGCGAATTAACCTTGCCCTTGTAGTCCATGAAACCCAATAAGAGTGTCAACTAGAGGGAGGCGGATACTCCATTACCATCCATCATCTTATATCCCGAGAATGAAGACATGAGAAGAAAGAATGAAGAATGTCAAAAGCAAGTATGAAATGAAAAGTTGATTGCAAGAATAGAGTTGTGTGTGTTGTATTTTATTTTGGTTGATTGTATTTGTGTTATGAAAAGAAAAAAAAGGTGACAAAATGAATGAAAAAAAAGGAAAAAGAAAAGAAACGAAAAAGTGATATGAAAAAAGAAAGAAAGAAGGATGTGAAATAAAGTGATTTATGTGTAAGTTTGAGCATGTGTTAGCTCTTTTGTGTGAGTGGTGTGATTGTATATATGTGTTGGTGTTTTTGTTCATGAATAAGTATTCGAAGTAAGAAACGAATGTGGAAGTGCTTAAGAGGTTCGATCATGAAGAAGTCGACATTCTTGGGAATCCTCCATCGTCATCCATCTCTAGTATCCGCTAAACTTTAGAAGGCATTTTTAGAGGGTAGAATGGGTGAGAAGGGCGAGTTAGCTTCCCCACTCTATTTAGTGGCTAATTCCTTTTCGAAGATCATTCGTTCCAAAATGTTATCCTCACCCCTTCTTTATGTGTTGAGTCCATGTTAGTGATCACACTCACACATACGAGCGAACCATTCTTGAGTGATTTCATTTTTGGAGTGTATGTTCGTGAGGCCGAAGTCGAGGCGAAATGTACTAAACTAGGAATCAAGGCGTTGTAGCTTCGGAACATAAATGTTGCTCATTATGGCATGACACGTGCATTTTAGGATGAGATCATTAGTGAAGAGGCCTTTAGCTTTTACATGAACTTATTTACTTGATTCATTATGTGTTGACATGCTTAAACCCTTTACTATGTGAACTATGCTTATCTATGATTTGGATGTTGGACCCTTTTGTTTCATGAGACTCAATGTTTGTGGGTATTATCTATGGAAACTCTCACGAGACAAAACTCGTCCTCTAGGGGTAACCTAGAGGTTTAAAGGCTTGTTGCATACGCTAAATGCAACCGGGATGCCTCCGAAAGTGAGTTAGGCTTTCATTTTATTTTATTTGCTCGAGGACTAGCAAAGTTTAAGTTTGGGGATCTTGATGTGACACTAAAATGTCACATTTGGAGAGCCTAACTTAGACTAATTATTTCTTTTCGAGTGATATCAATAATATTTTATGTGTTTTTCATGTTAGGTACCTATTTTGAAGTTAGACATGAAAATCGGAATAAAAGGAACGAATTGTCACTATCATTTCATGTGCCGAAAATGAGAGAAAAATACCTCAAGCAAATCAAATGACAAGTATAGTCAATGAGGAGTCCGACGGTGAAAACGGTATTCAATTCGGAGTTCGGACGGGGAAGATATGAAAGAAAGAAGTCCGAGGGTATTCTAGTCCTTTGTGAGAATTTGAAGATGTAGAGACAACTTGGTTTCTAAATCAAAGCCCAAGAGCCCAAGGAAGAATGACAAGGAAGAATTATATGGGCACCCTTTCTTTATGGATCCAAGTCAACATAGTTTAAAGAAGTTGACTAAGTCAAAGGACCTTAGGGTTTGAGTAGTAAACACAAGTTAGAGTTACTATTCATCATCTTCTACCTTGGAAAAGGGGGCAAGAAGGAAGAGAGAGAGGCTAAAGGATTTCTAGGGTTTGAAGGGTCCAAGAGTGTGAAAGAGAGGGAAAAAGAGAGAAGAAGGAGGAGGCCGGCCAAGCTAGGTCGGCCAACACTAGGGCCGGCCTAGTCTTGGCCAGAAGCAGCCGGAGGCAGCAAGTAATAGCAGCTCGGCTGCAAGCACGGGCAAGGAAGCTGCTCGGGATAGCTGATGTGCACGGGATGCGTCTGCTCCAGCACGGGACAGCACGCACGGGACGCAACAGCAGCCCGAGCTCTCATGGAGCTGCAGCAGCAGCTCGGTTTTTGAAGCTCTCATGGAGCTGCTGCTCGGGATTCCATAGGGACGCACGGACAGCAGCTGCGCAAGCTCGGGACAGCAGCTTAGCACGCGCACCATCATCTCGGGACGACAGGAACATGCACGGGAGCTGCTGGTCGGACCTTCTTGGGTTTTGGCCGGATTTCCTCACCTTCTTTAGCCGGAATTTTCTAGGGTTTTTCGACCACTTTCTTGGCCGGAAACCTTAGGGCTTTTACTCCCATCATCTTGGCTAGCTTCCCACATGGTTTGATTTGATTTTGGGTTACAAATTTCTATAGAGAGAAAGCTAGGGTTAGCTTTAATGAAGGTTGTGTTCTAAATGGAGAAGATGATGGTGGTCGCTATGGGGAACCCGGAATTTGCTAAAGGGAGATCGGCTGAACTTTAAAGACTCATATTTTCCGAGGATCTTAGCCTCGAACCACATCGAAAAAGGGGGATTCTCTCATCATTTTCTTTCCATTTCTTATTCAATCACCATGTTAGCTAACTTTAGTGTGTCGATTATATGAGATGAAATGTGATGAATTCGTGATTATGTTTAATATGATTTGATGTTTTGATTACAAATTGATGTTCATTTATTTTGATTATCGTTTCGATCGTATTTTTATGTGTTTTGTCAAGCACTTCGCATAGTTAATAGACGAAACGAAGTATTCGATTTCGATCGTAGTCTAAGTCATAAATTCATGTGTCTTGTCATGCACTTCACATAGTTAGGCGACTAGACGACACTTTCGATGACTCGGGATTGACCGAATTAGGAGTTTGTTTAACTAAGTATGATCTCCGGATATACGTAGTACTTAGAAACATCTACTTTAGGAGTCGAACATCGATTATACTTCGACACATTATCATTATGGATTCCCGGACTTCGACACCTCTCTCGCTTATTTGTTGCCCGAATCGAGTCTTACCCTCTCCCGACTCTTGTTCCTCCGACACTTCTCTCGAATCTCTCTCGCCCGTTTACATATATTTTTTAGTTAGTTTTATATTGTTTGGAAGTTTCTAAAAGTTGGAATTTGATGCTTGAGATGGAATAGCAAATATGATTTGCAAAGAAAAAAAAAAGATATTTGGAAACTCCTAAAATCCGGCCAGGATGCTTTGGAAGCTTCCTGGTCGGACCAGCAGCTTCTGGGGACGCGTCTGGGAGACGCGTCCAGAGTAGCTGCTAGAGGACGTAGCAATAGTGGAGCATAAGAAGGATGTTCTTATGGAACAAAAGGACAAAGGGTTCAAGAAAGGTGGGAAACAGAAGAAGAAAACTGCGTCAAAAGGAAAAGGCAAACGGGTTGCCAAACCTAAAGACGAAGGTCCTCCTTCTGACACCAAATATTTCTACTGTGATGGCAAGGGCCACAGGAAGAGAAACTGCCCTAAGTTCTAGGAGGAAAAGAAGAATGGAATAGTGGTTTCAACTTCAGGTATTGACAGTTAATTTATCAAATACTGTAAAATTTCCAATTTGGTATGAGACACCTAAAATGCCATATCATTGTGAATGTACATGAGCAGCTGGGAACTGAGTATTTGGCTAAAGGATATAAGATCCAAGAGGGAGCAGAAGCCTATACTGCTAAGGATGCTGAAAGGGATCGGAGTTTTCTTTAGACACTAATCTAGATTAAGTGTTTTTCTAGTTTAACATCATCTCTGTACTAAGTATTATGGAGAATCAATAAAGAAGTTTCTTTCTATATTGAGATGTTATAAAAGTGCCAAGTTAACAAATTATACCAAAAGGATTCTAAAACTTGGTTAAACCTGCAAAGAGACTTGTGACTCTCATGACAGGTTCATCCCAATCACAAAAGGATGAAGACAGTATGTCCAAAATAACCAAGAATGCTTAAGGAAGCAATGAATCGACTGACAAGAAAGAAGGTCCTTAGTCTGAAAACAGAGGTTGATCGTCGAAGTACTTCTAACCTATCCAATTTGGAATGTCCAAAAGGATAAAAATAAAGAATATGAATCAAACCCTGTCCTCCAAAATCCACTACGTCTAGACATAGCTACCCACATATTACCAAAGTCCGTTCCAAAGCTAAAGCCTATGTAAAAGTGTTTTACAAGGACACAAAAATTAGCTGAACGTCTGACGCAATTTCTTTAAAAGAAATTTGGGTTTTTCTCACAAACGATCAAGAGAACAAAGTCTTTGTTGCTTATGATAGTATTCTTATAGTAATTAGCATAACCAGTGTTCTGGGATAAGAGTACTAATTATTACAAGAATAAGTGGGAGAAAACTACAAGTCGATTTAATTCGACCATGAGAAAAGTCATGAGAAGTCTTGAGGAACAATCATGTAAATTGTACAGAACGATTAAGTTTGATAAAGAGCAACAAAACTGTTAGAAACGGTTAACCGCGGTTCCTTAGAAAAGGGAGAGGTAAAGATGGGATCTTAAAACCTACCGCACAAAAGCGAATGTGATTCGCAGGAGAACTCTCAAGTAATTGAAAGTGTCTCAAAAGGAAAAATCTCAAAGAAGTGGAGAATATTCCAAATTGTTGTTCAAAAGCCCTTAAGGTCAAAAGTAATCTCAAAGACTCAGAAGATTAAATTCTTTGATATAAGACCTGCGCAGAGACAAATATTGACTCAAGCTTTTTGGCATCAAACCAGAACAATATGGAATCCATATCTCATCAAGACATGTAGCTTAATAATTTAAGTCAACGGACCTAAATTAGTTTTCCATAGTAGAAAACTGAGACGGATGGAAACATTCATGTTTCCCGAAACTAGACAAGACGGATTAGATTCTTCTAGTCCAGTCGTGTCTATAAGCATGCTTCAGAAATCCATCAACGAATTAAAAGCATGCAAGAGTTGGAATCTTCGTGATGGCCTAGAAGGTTACCGTAAATAGGTCACCACCCGCAAGTATATGGGCGTCAAATGATAATTCCGGTAAGACCGGGTCGATCCGCAGGGACTAAGTGAAACCCGTTCAAAGACTTAGAAGTAACACGATTTTTGTTTGGAAATTGGTTTTGGTGATTAAATGATAAAATACCTTAACGAAAGAAAAATAAATACAAATGATACAATGAACTCAATGGAGGAGAGGATCTACGGTTTCTGATTCCACCACACAAAATCACTTCTAAGAACAAATAATGAGATAAACTAAATTACTCGTTTTATAACTCAAAAATCAAGATAATGAACTACCCGATTCCCGGAAGATGTTTTCGTTGAAACCCGATTCATAAACTTCTAATCAATTTATTTTAGAAAAACAAACCTCTAAACTATTATCTATCAATTAATAAGTATACACCATCAAAAGATTTAACCTAAGCATGATGTATCAAACTTAAAAGCATAAAAAATGAAAAGATAACCGATTTAACAAAATAACTTAAACATTGAAGCACAATCCGAGAATTAATCAATTCAAATATGTTTCTAAACAATCGAATATGGTTTCATCATCAACCCTAGATTAGAGATGGTTAGCTAATCATGATCAAAGATTGAAATAAATATGAAGAGTAAGAGAAAAAAAGGTAAAAGGATTGAACTTTTCTTGTTGATTTTCCCTGTTGCAGCCAAACGCGCCCCTACTAGAAATATTTTCCTTCTGTTAATATCGTTTTACAGACAAACAGACCCTTAGGGAAATCGATTTTCTCATTTTCTTGGAAACGATTTCTCTCTGGGATAATTGTTTTCCATGCAGTTTTCTCATCTTCCTCAACTGATTTCGCTCTCTACTGTTTCTCTTTTACTCTCTAAATCTCTATCTCTCTCTCTTTCTACTCTGTTTTCTCTCTTTCACAAAAATAAAAACAAAGGAATAAGAAGGAGAAATAAATGATGAACAAAATGTCTTATTTGATTTCTCACTTTCTCACTATACAATTTCTCTCTTTTCACTATCACAAGAAAAGAAGAAGATAAGATGATGATTCAAGTAGTTGGTTCTTTGTTTTCTTTTGCTACTCTCTCTCTCTCTTGTTGAAAGTGTGTTTTCTCACCACCAAGAGAATTTCAAAGAGACCCACAAACACCATTGTCCTCATCTCCATCATCCTCATCATCGGGGGGGGGGGGGGGAGTTGTAATGAAGGGCCAATGAAAACTAAAAGTTTGAGAGAGATTTATGAAGTCGTGGATAATGAAGAAGAATTGAACTTGTGTTGTTTTCTCGTGGATTGTGATCCTATTAGTTATGAAGAGGCCATCCAAGAAGAAAAATGGAAAAATGCAATGAATGAAGAAATTAATGCAATTGAAAAAAATGATACTTGGGAATTGACAAGTTTACCAAAGGGATATAAACCTATTGGTGTAAAGTGGGTGCATAAGACAAAGAAGAATGCAAGTGGAGAAGTCCACTGATATAAAGCAAGACTTGTAGCTAAAGGTTACAAGCAAAGAGCCGACATTGATTGTAGTGAGGTATTTGCTCCCGTTGCTCGTATGGAAACAATAAGATTGTTAATCTCTATAGCGGCTCAATATTCATGGAAGATTTATCAACTTGATGTCAAGTTGGCATTTTTTAATGGGATCCTAGAGGAAGAGATATATGTTGAACAACCTTTGGGGTATGTTAGAAAGGGAAAAGAAGATAAAGTTTATAAGTTGAAGAAGGCCCTTTATGGGTTAAAGCAAGCTCCACGTGCATGGAATGCAAGAATTCATAAGTATTTTCAAGAAAATGGGTTTGAAAAGTGCCCTCATGGGCACACTTTATATATGAAAATGAAAGTATGTTATTTGTTTGTCTCTATGTTGATGATTTGATATTCACCGGTAATGATTCAAGACTATTTGAAGAGTTTAAGAAGAGCATGGTTAAGGAATTTGATATGACCGATATTGGGTTGATGGGTCATTTCCTTGGTATCGAAGTGAAGCAAATGGAAAATAGAATATTTATTTCTCAAAGTGGATATGCTAAGGAAATACTTAAAATATTTAAAATGACGTCGTGTAATCCGGTAAACACCCCTCTTGAAAGTGGAGTAGAATTGAGAAAATGCACAAGAAGTAGTAATGTGGATCCTACATATTTCAAAAGTTTGATTGGAAGTCTACGTTATCTTACATGTACAAGACCGGACATTCTCTATGGAGTTGGGCTAGTGAGTAGGTACATGGAGACACCGTATGAATCTCATCTTAATGTTGCAAAGAGGCTCCTTCGATATATTAAAGGTAAGCTCAATGATGGTTTATTTTTCTCTTGTGCACAAGATTTTAAGCTTATTGGTTATTCCGATAGTGATTGGGGTAGAGACTTAGATGAAAGAAAGAGTACATCGGGATTTGTATTTTTAATGGGTTACACGGCATTTACTTGGTCTTCCAAGAAACAACTCATTGTGACTTTATCTACTTGTGAAGCGGAATATGTAGCCGCTAGCTCTATGGTTTGTCATGCAATTTGGTTAAGAAATATGTTGAAGCATCTTCAATGCCCTCAAGTTGGTCCAACCGAAGTGTTCCTTGATAACAAATCGGCTATTGCTTTAGCCAAGAATCCCGTTTGTCATGAAAGAAGCAAGCACATTGATACACGCTACCATTTTATTCGTGAACATGTTAAAGAAGGTAATACTGAAGTGATGTATTGCAAGTCTCAAGATCAAATAGCCGATATATTTACGAAGCCCTTGAAGCATGATGGCTTTAAAAGAATGAAGTGGATGTTAGGTATGAGAAGCTATGGAAATTCAGTTTAAGGGGGGATGTTGAAAGTGTGTTTTTAAACCAAATTTGGTTTTGGGCCCAATATGAAATGTGGCCTTGAGTAAATGGGTCTATCAGACTAGAAGGGGCAAAGAAGGAAAAAGACTCCTTAAATTAATTAAAAAGAGGTAGTAGAGATTCTTATGTCTACAACTTGAGTAAGCTTAGAGAGAGAAAGAACTAGGGCTTTTTTTGGAGAAGATCCTTTGTGAAGAAATTTGAAGTAATTAATTAGTATGTATCTATGACTATTATCTAATGTTTTTGAATGTCTTTTTCTTTGTTAATGAAAGAAACAACAACATTTTTTGTGTTTATGATGAATGAAGATTTGTGATTGAAGGATAGTTGGTTTGAGTATATGGTGTTAGATCCTTTATGTTATAGTTGTTATTTTTCTTAAATCTCCAACATCTCTCTCTCTCTCTAATCTTCAATAGTTGAGCTCGAGAAGAGATGACCTCCCCAAAACCGAGATATCCTTCTGTAATTTTTCTCTAAGTCCCAGATGATCCCTAATCGAGTACTCTGTCTCCCCCTTAGTAGCCGAGTCGCATCCTCTGTCTATCTTAGTTGCAGTTTTTAGAGAGAGAAAATATCTCCTCTCTCTAAAAATAGCAACTCCATCCTCTATTCGATTTTTAAAAGAGAAAGAAATCTTTCTCTGACTAAATCCCCCCTTCAAACCGAATCCTTCATTCATCGATCTTCTATTATCTCTTTCCTTCTTCAAAAATTTCTTTTCCAATTCTCTGTCCACTTTCCATAGTACTCTCTAAATCTTCCTCAATCTTTCCTTTCCTCTTCTGTCCAAATCATGTTTTATATCTCTCTCTAAAACAACAACTACTTCTCTGTAAGAAATCTTGTTTATTCTCTTCGATTTGATCTCCAGCTGTCTCGGCTATCTCTTCTCACAATCAGATAAAATCTTGTCTCTTTCCATTTCTATTTTAATTTCAAATTTCCAGTTCTCTTTCTTTCCAAAATCCATCTCTCTCGGTTCTCTCTTTAAAACTGTTTTAAACAGTTTCCTAAAGAAGCCGAGAGAGAAGGAAAATTCAAATCTGGCTGCATGGTTGTTAAGTGAGACGGATCTCGTGCAACGCGGCCCATTTGAGCAAGTACATCGGTGGCCTCTAAATCGCGAGATCGAATTTGATGAGCACCTGCTGTTAAATGTAAAATCCCGTGTAAGGAAGTACCCTAGAAAAGTGCGTCGCGTTACATTGAAACATCTTCAAAGAGAATCCCGAATATCACCCTGCTTGTGACAGAAGATAGCCCACACGCGGTCTGCCTGCACCACGTGTCCGTGGATGATCTTTAGTCCACTGATTTGGACCAAAACTTTGACTCTCTCAATTTTCCTCATCCGGACTCCGAATCGACTCCCATTTTCACCTACGGATCCGTCTTTGACTCAACATTTCATTCAAGCACTAAAATTTCCAGAATACCCTAACCTCTAGATGATCGAAATGCCCTCAAGTGCGTCTTTCTTTCGATTTTATCTGTTTTCCGTGTTCAATTCTGTAAAAGACACCTAGACAAAAGAAACGCATAATTCATCAGAGTAACTGCTCGAATTGGACTAACTAGCCTTAGTTAAGAGATTCACATGGGACATTTTCATGTCTCATCACTTCGATTCATAGAGGTAATCAAAGTAGTGATTCTTAAGGAATGAAGAAATTCTTGAATCTCGTGTTTCAAGAAGGTAAGTGGGAGTAACAAGCTTTCCAGGTCCGTATGCAGAGTACATACAAGAGATTGAGTACGTGATGTAGATTGTTGCGGAAGCGTAAAACTAATAGAATTCATCGATAAAAAGTAGGAATAAACGATAATAAACGAAGAATAAACTGAAATAATTAAAGGAAGAAGATGCAATCAAGGTGATTTGTATTTGATATTCAATTCAATTGTTCAATAGACAGACTGGACTTCTCTTTTATAGAGATTATTATTTCCTAGATAGACTCAAATAAGAAAGAAAATAAAAGAAGATAACAACTTAAGGATACTTTCCTTGATTGCTAGGACTCATAATTATAGGAACTCAAAATACTAAAATATAGAAACTATGCTAATATAGCAACTTGGCCATCGGGCCCCATAATATCCTGGCCGTGAGGCCCACTTGCCGGATGGTCTCCATCATACTCCCCCGCTGCGGAACAACTTGCCCCCAAGTTGGTGTTGTCATAAAGCGGACCGTCCAAGTAATGAGGATATATATCAGCGATGTTGAAGGTAACTTCGGCGACGAGTTTGAAGGCAATCCTTAGTTCCCACTTTTCATGAAAATTGCCGAAAATCCGAAGAAGAAAAATATTGACAATATCACCAATTATAATGTGAAACATATATTGCCAAGATACTCGCAAAAGCAATACCAACGTAGATACGTTTAGTAAATTGCGACATCGCCCGTCGTCTTTTAGTTTGACGAAAAAGGTCACATATACAACCTGTCTTGCTCTTGGAAAAACAATGGATGGCCATGAAGATTGGTTTGTATGATTCTTTGAAGTTGAAAGCCATGAAGAAATCAATGGAGGAGAATGTATTTTATGAGTCGACACAACTAATTCGTCTCCCGGAATCATATATGGATCAAACCACTTATTCGAGCTTGTGTTAGTTTGTTGAATTTCTTCTTCTTGATCTGTCTCATCGAAATTTTCTTCCTCCTTTTTCATCAAATCAACCTCGACTTCAATCTCATTCTTCTTAGTACAAATTATTTCATAATCACACTTGAGTTTCTTAACTTGAGATTCAAGTTTGTCATTCTTTTCCATCTGGGTTTTCAAGGATTCATCTTGTTTGGATGAAACAACTTTGAGATTACTTAATTCTTTCTGAAGCTCAGCAAACTCAATCTCACCATTGATCTTGTCCTGCTCAAGCTTTGCTTTTTTTTCACCTATCTTCTCTAATTCACTTGTCTGATTACTAAACTTCTCTAAAGCTTCTTTCAGTTTTCTACTGATCAAATCTTTTTCATCCTTCAATAATTCATGGGTTTCCTCTTTCTCTCTCTTCTCTCTAGCTGAAGCATCCAACTCCATTTTCAACAATTCAAGTTTCTCTAATGCTTCTGTATAATTCTTGTTCATCTCAATCGCTTTCGACTTCAATTCTTCTTCATTCTTTCGAATTGCAGAAATGGCAGCATTAAGCTTTTCAACTTCCTTTTCTAATTTCTCTATTTCGCCAATTGATTAGTTCTCTGTTCTTCAATCTCATTCTTCTCTCTAACAATTTCTTCTTTCTCACTCTTCAAATTCGTAATTGACTTTGTCGAATCAACCAAATTTCTTTGAATAGAATCTCTATCGTTTACCAAGGATTCGATTTTTCTTTGATTAATCTTCCCTTCTTCAATAAGTTCGTCTCTTTCCTTCTCAATTTGATTGAGTTTCTCTTGAATCTTCGATTTACTCTCCTCTAATGGAAGAACTTTTGCTTTCACACTTTCCAATTCATTCGTCTTCAATTCGAGATTCATCTGGATTGAGAATTTCTCACGAAGAACAGTTTCAGACACACTTTTTAAACGACCTAGATCTCCATTGACAACATCGACCTGATTCTTCAATTTACTTATCCCAACATTTATCTCAACATCCCGTTCAATCTTTTCTTTCTCAAGTTCCTTTCTCTCTCTAACAACATCAACCTTTTCTCTCTCTAGATTCCCAACATAAAGCTCCAATCCATCTTTCTTCTCCACAACCTCTTCATATTCCTTCCGAATCTGCTTATTCACTTTCTGAGCTTCGCCATTATTCTTCTCCAAATCTTTCACTGACGATTTCAACCTATCAACTTCCGTTTGCTTCGTTTCTAGATCCTTCTTTACCTCATTCTGATAACTACTAAACTTCTTACTCACCTCATCAATCTCTCTGATCTTCTCTTTCACTTGATCTTTCCGTTCTTCCGGTTCTTTCTTCATCTGTTCCTCTAATGCCTTCTGTTTCTCATTAAATTGTTCAGAGACTGAAATTAGGGTTTCTTTATGTTGAGTTTCAGCCGCCGCTACTTTATCTTCAAGTATTTTCTTCTCCGATCCCATAAGCTTACTAACCTGTTCTCTCTTCTCTTTTGCTTCTTTGAGAGTGATTGGCTTTTCTTGATGAGAAACCTCTTCTTGTTTTTGGTGAGCAACCAGATCAGATGAGTTTTCTTCTTGATGAGAATCTTGAGTATGAGAAGATTTCTTCTTTGCCATTGGATATTGAAAGTGAGGAAGTAAACTATCTGGATTACTGGTATCCAACTGAAGTGCATCAATTTGATGTTGATGGGGAGTTGGTTTAATTGGTCGTGTGGAATAGTAAAGAGAAGATGGTATAAGAGGTGGTTGTGTAGAAAACACTGGTGGTGGTGACGGTTCGTCCGGTAGTGGTTGTAGTGTGATTCGTTTCCGGAACCATGTGAATTCGAACGTGTTGTTGCGACAATGGTGAGTAGCATTGACGTCGAAGATCCATGGTCTACCAAAGATAATGGGACAAATATCCATGTCTACTACGTCACACGTAATGGAGTCACGATAATGCGAACCAATGGAGAAAGAGAACGAACATTGTTGTACGTGCAACTCTCTCTGAGAAGAAGTCCAACCGATTTTGTATGGAGTCGGATGGTCGGTTGTCGGAAGGTTTAGTACTTCGATAAGACGGCGAGAAACTATATTTTCCTCACTGCCATTATCAATCATAAAATCACATACCTTGTGGTTAATGGTTAGACGTGATTTGAAAACCTTATTTCTTTCGGGATGATTTGGTGGTGAAAAAAAATTTGTCTCTTTTTGCTCAGGAATTTTAGGGCTCATGATACCAGCTGATGTAGATTGTTGCGGAAGCGTAAAACTAATAGAATTCATCGATAAAAACTAAGAATAAACGATAATAAACGAAGAATAAACTGAAATAATTAAAGGAAGAAGATGCAATCAAGGTGATTTGTATTTGATATTCAATTCAATTGTTCAATAGACAGACTGGACTTCTCTTTTATAGAGATTATTATTTCCTAGATAGACTCAAATAAGAAAGAAAATAAAAGAAGATAACAACTTAAGGATACTTTCCTTGATTGCTAGGACTCATAATTATAGGAACTCAAAATACTAAAATATAGAAACTATGCTAATATAGCATAGTTTCTATATTATATTCGTCAGTTTATTTACGTATTTTATCAGTTTATTTACGTATTTTATCAGTTTATTTACGTATTTTGTCATTGTAATAATCAAGTTTATCTCTTAAAGGTAAAAGAGGATAATTCACTTTGTTCTTCTTGTTCCACCTTGAATTTCTTCACTTGAACGATCTTCCCACGTTCATCTTCGTGTTGCTTATAAACCAAACTCGAATATGGCTTAATCAAATCTAAACTAGAATGAACTGACCTTTTCAAGCTAAAAGAGGATAATTCACTTTGTTCTTCTTGTTCCTCCGTCATTGAGAAAATTTTATTTTTTTTGTCAAGAACTTCTTCAATACCATCGAACACGGTGACCGAAGTAACATTCGAGAACTGTCTACTGGATTCAATCTTTGTCTCCACATATGAAAAATATTCATCTAAAGGAAGAAAAACATACCTAAAGATGCTTTTCAATGTAGTCCAATCGTCGACGAATTTTTTTCCTTGATCAATGAGTCTCCATTGCATCTCGTTGAATTTTTCATAGACTCTTTTAGACAAGTGTTGTTCGATGACAAAAACCTTATCTTCGTCATGGACTTCTTGGTTTATAAACCAATCTTCCATCTGTTGAATCCAAAAATCTATATGATATTGATAATCAAACATAGGAATTTTGGAATCGACATTAATTTTGTTTTGATCTTTTCGATCAACATAGAGTTGTTGTGCATCTCTTAAAGGATCCCAACCTAAACGCGGAAGATTATTCCAACATTCAAGATGAGAAGTATTTAAAAAAAAATTATCTGTTCCCAGATTCTTAAAGCTCTGAATACCAGCTGATGTAGATTGTTGCGGAAGCGTAAAAGTAATGGAATCCACCATTATAACAATGACAAAATACGTAAATAAACTGATAAAATACGTAAATAAACTGATAAAGTAAAGAACAAAACGATAAACTTAAGTAATGGAATCCACCATTATAACAATGACAAAGTACGACATAAGGATGTTGTAAAACAGTTATGAACTGACTCAATAAATGACCACACACAAAAGGATAAAATGTCATTTTTGGGCATCTGAGATCTATAAGCATAGATCGAAAAGATGATAGGATTAAAAGAACTTAGTACGGTAAAATTCTTGAAATCCAAACTACGAAAAATCTGAGACTCGGAAAAGTCTATAAGAAATTTTACCCAAAAACTCATGATAGAGAGCGTTGCAAGACTCGGAGTCTAAAAGACACCGATGAGCAAGCACACATGAGAGAGACATTTATGTACAAAACATAGAGTCGGTCATATAGCCCTTGATTAGCATTTAGACATCCAAACTCAGATTGGAGAATCCGAATAACTACTTACACATCCTAGAAGGCCATTTGTATTGCATATTTTAACATTTAGTCCCAAGTTATGCCTCCTATTTCTAAGCTAAATTGTTTTTTGACTTTTTTTTTGCCAAGTCAAGTTTTATCTCTTTTATTAGGTTTCATCCAAGCTATGTTCTAGTTATTATTTTTTCGTCCCCAGTATATAGATGATCAAACTGGTAATGCTTTCGTTAAGTTTTTTCTACTTGAATATCGACAAAATTTACACATATCTTATTTATTTTATCAACACTTGGTTGCCCAAGTGGTTGATAGTGTTGATATAAATTCTGAAATCCTCGGGGTCTCAGGTTCGATTTCCAGAGGAGGTGAAATTCATGGTTATTGAATTTGGGTCATTAAGGGTATAAATAATAAGTTTGTCGGGCTTTAAGCCTCTTTAGTATGTTGTTGGGTTTTATGCCTCTTTCATTTGTAGTGTAACTTAAGCGGTTATCGTGCTTATCACATCTTGATATTGTATCAGTGTCATGTAATGCCTAACTTAGGTCGTAATCCATACTAAAAAAAACTTCCAAATATAGAGATGAAATTAATATAATAATTAATAAATATAAATATTTTGTTAATTATTGTGTTTGCAGAAAAAAAATTGGTATATAACTTCGCACCCCTTAGGACGAAATATTACATCCGTCCCTTTATATGGGGCTTGAATAATTTCCCTGTTTCGTGAAAAAGACATGATCTTTTGATTGATTAGGAATAGGGTCATAAATCTTAACTGCCAGTTGACTTCAACTAACAGCCTTATGTGAATTTGTTAAAGGTCGTGGTTTTGGGGCATAAAGAAAAGTCTCCAAAGCATAAAGACTTAGTCAACTAAGATTGACCTAGGGCGCATATTTACCTTTTAGCCTAAAAGTTTGTTTCCTTGAACTTTTCCCCATAATCTTCATTTTCTCTAGTTCTCTTACACTCATTGTCTTTCCTTCTCTCTTAATCTTTCGTTGTATCTTTCTCTCTTTATCTCACTCTAAACCCTCACCAACAGACTAAAGACTAAAGACTTAGTCAACTAAGATGGACCTAAGGCGCATATTTACATTTTAGCCTAAAAGTTTGTTTCCTTGAACTTTTCCCCATAATCTTCATTTTCTCTAGTTCTCTTACACTCATTGTCTTTCCTTCTCTCTTAATCTTTCATTGTATCTTTCTCTCCTTCTCTCTTTAAAGACTAAAGATCTGACCTTGTGTTTAAAGAAATGTTCCTTAACATTGAAGTAGATGTCCTTCGACCAAGATTGCAATGCGAGCAATTTTTCGGATAGGACAATTGACGAAGAAGATCATCAAGTCCGATTGATTTAGGGGCCGTAGTGTTTAGCTAGAAACCAATTACGATCGTCGAATTACGAAGTAATTCGCGGCTAACTTCGATCGGATCCTACAACGGGTTACACATAAGAATGGCTATTTAATCAAATGATATGACTAGTGGGAGTGAGATATTAATAATGGGAGTGTCCCATAAATATATCCCATAGGCCTAAAACAAGTTTAGACAAAGATAACAAAAAGGCCCGAAAAAGGGGTTTTCGCCTAGAGCCAAAAAAGTGACTTTTTGGGTTCGGATTGGGCTGATTTGGAGGGTCGGTTCTTCTAATAAGTAACATCAAATCTGCCAATATTGGTTGGGTTTGGACTTCACCTCCTCAAGGAATTGAGAAAATATCAACTAGTTGCTATTTTCGGCAATTTCCTTAATCTTATTCTGAAGGGTCTTTTAGGAAACCAAATTAGAGGTGTACTCTTATTAGGGTTCCATATAAAGACACTTAGGGCAAAGAATAAGGTGTGGAATTTCTCATATAACTTTCTTACTCTACCACATCAAGTAGAGAATTGAAAGTGAGCTAATTCCCAAAAGCTATCAACTAGTCAAGAAGAATTGTTCTGCGTATCAAACTATCATTGGGGTTCTAGCTGACCTTCAAGGTGGGAGATTAAGGAGTCCATTCAGTGTCTCAAGTAGAAGAGCAACAATTGGTGCTCTTGGTCTTCTAAAAAGATTGGAAAGGTTCGAGGGAAAACTAGCGATTAAGATAATCAAACTAGTTTTAGTTTATTACTTAGTTAAACATTAGTTTATGCATGTAATCCTGGGATACTAATGTTAGACATGAGCTGTCTGAGATTCCGCTATATACATTAGTAGGGACTAAAACCCTACAAACATGACTAAACACAAGCTTTATCAGATTCTATAACCAAATCTACCTGCATTCTCAAATCTCATTCAAAACTAGATCCCCAAACAAGATATAATTCACTATAAAACCCCATTCTGAAAATATGTATTAGATCAATCTTTTAAAATTCTTACAAATATGGTTAAAATCTAGTCCTAAAAAAAAGATTGTTTCATATTGAACCTGAACCAAACACATCAATTGGGAATTTGAATCGGAAAGATATAATGCTGAACATGATTTGACAAATAAGGAAGAAAAATTTATCGACCTTTTATGCTCGACATTCTTCTTCTCATGAAATCCTTCGCGGATTATCTAAAAGTTCAGAAATCATACCAAAATTAAGGAAAAAGTGAGAAGAACACAATCAACAAAATTAGGGTATTTTTTTGGGTTATTTTCCTAATGGCCCCCACTTTATGACCAGCTTCCCTCCTAGTCTCCTAGTTTATCAAAAATGCCCAGATGACCCTTTTTCGTAGGTGTCGTTGTAGGACCATTAAAGTCATAATTTCTATTCTAAAATGATCCTTCTTAAGTTTATCCAAAAAATTGGTATTATAATATCTCTCCAAAACTTGTCTATCTCTCTCCCTTCTTTTGTAGAGAGAGAGAGAGAAAGGGAAATAGAGTTTTTAGAGAGAGGATGTGAGTTTACCCAGATTTCTGTTGATGAAAAATTAGGTGAAATAACCAAATATTTTTCCCTAAAATTCTCAACTTCCAACTATTTCTCTCTAAATCTGAGAGGAATGTTGAAACTGAAAAACTCTTTTTACCAGAAAGGTGAATCAACAATTCGATATTATAGAAGGAAACCCCAATTTCATCTCTTTCTCTCTCTCTCTTTGCCTCTGTTGCTTCATTTGTCGTAAGGAAGGAAAAGAGAAAATTTCAACAATTCGATATGAATGAAGATGGTGGTCTTAATCAACAAGAAATGGCTACCCTTACTACTGTTTTAACCTTAGGGTTAAATTCAGCGATGATTATACCAATGCCATTCTTAATGAGGTTTTCAAAACCTACTCTGCATTTATCAATGGACAAGAAGATCTTAACTTTGACGGTTTCCTCCGTACTTACGGTGATGGTGTTGTAGATGTTGATCGTGACTTCCACGCTATGTCTCCAACTCAACCCTGAATCGTTTGTACCGATTTCATTGGTTGTTGATGAAGCTTCTTCGTCCTCTATTATCGATGATCCAATTTTGTAACAGAACAAGAACTGAATGCTTGTCGCTTGGGCAGCTTCCTCAATCATGGAATAATGTTTGATGATACTCATAAAATTATCGATGATTTGGAGGTTTTGATAAAGAGACTGAAAGCTAAACAACCAAAAGACGGAAGATTGGAAGGGGATAACATTGATGTTTACTCGGGTGTTGGTTGGTCAAGATAATAGGTCCTTCGCCAAAAATTTCAGAGAGAAAAATCATTTGGGAAGAACCAGAAGTGATTTTACTTCATTATTTAGAGATTGATGGGTTTTGAGAAACAAAGTTGACGGAGCTAGATCAATAGAAGAGGCATTTGATGGACATATGGAAATTAGTACGGTTTTATATGAACACCAATTGTTTAAGGAAGTTGTAATAAGCTTTAAGAGATCTTTAGAAGTTCAACCTACTGATATTAGGGCACATTTTAGGGCAGAAAAAAGTTTATACGTTAATGGTTTCCATAAAGAAGCAAAAGAAGATTATATCATTTTAGGGCAGGAAACAACTTGCACGTTAATGGTTTCACTCTCTACAAACTCTCTTTCAGAGGAGTTAGTATAATAAAAAAAATAATGAAATGGTTGTTGTGTTGAATATCTAATGTGTGCATTCTTCTCGTGGGGTAGTAATATTGATGTTTACTCAGATTTTGGTTGGTCAAGGGAATTAGGTCCTTCGCCAAAAATTTCAGAGAAAAAAAGATTTTGGAAGAAGCAGGAAGAGATTTTGCTTCATTTTTTAGAGATTCTGGGGTTTTGAGAAAACAAAGCTGATTGAGATGGTCAAAAGAAGAGGCATTTGATGGACATATGGCAATTGATAAGGTTTTATATGAATACCAATTGTTTAAGGAAGCTTTAATAAGCTTTAAGAGATCTTCTGAGCTTCAACCTACTGATAGTAGGGCACATTTTAGAGCGAAAAATTGTGTATACATTAACAGTTGTCAAAAAAAAGCAAAAGATAATTATATCATTTTAGGACAGGAAACTGTTTATATGTTTATGGGGTTCTCTCTCTCTCTCTCTAAAATCTCTCTTTCAGATGAGTTAGTATAATCCAAAACAATGAAATTGTTGGTGTGTTAAATTTCTGGTGTACATTCTTCTTGTGGGGTAAGTTCCATGGAACTATTTTGGTGCTTCAATTTGAACTTTCTTAATTGCAAGAGAAACAAAGAGATAAAGGGATGGTTAGAGATAGAAAGTGAGAATAGAGAGTTTTGAGGGGGCGGAAGGATAGAGGTTAGAGCGAAATAGTAGGGTTTATGTGTTCTTTAAGGGTTAAAGAGATAAAGTGTCAAATTAAAAGAGTGACCTGACAACATCGAAGGGTAATTTGGGAATACCATATCTAAAGTTAACGGTCTTGTGGCGGAAACGGCAAAAGGGTACCATCGAGGTATTATGGATAAGCTAGGGGGCTAGATGGGAAGTTGGTCAGAAACTAAGGGTTATTTTGGAAATGATTGTTTTCTTTCTCATCAAAAAATGGTGTTTTTTCACACCAAATATTTTCACACGTACCGAATGGACCCTAAGTGACATAACTGATCTATTAGTTACGAAGTTGTGCAAGAAAAATTTAGCTTTTAAGTATCATCCTCTAGATTTCCACCCCAACACAATCGTTAGTTGTTGCATTTCTTCCCTTTCAAAGCTTTCCACCTTGTTTTAGTCCAGTTTGACAATGTCCAATTATCTAACAAAAAAATTTGAGTGTCACTATTATGGATTTTTTATTTTGGTGTAGTACGGTATGCTCAAAATCTTTTGGATTCTTTTGAAATGGTTTAATAAAAGATCAAGAGTCCCGTCCAAAAATTAAATATCTCTTAAAATGTTTATTAGGACATGTGTTATCATTTAACCAAGCAGGACATTTAATTTTGGTGTGTTACTGGATGATCAAAATCTTTTAGATTTTTTTCAAACTGTTTAATAGAAGATCAAGAGTTCCTCTTTGGTAAGATGATAACATATATCCTTTTAAACATATTAGGTGAAATCCATTTCTTGGATTTTATATTAAATAAGCATTTTCTTGGAGATTTTACTACTCAAATGAGTTTATTCTCACAATTAACAACTACAATACTATTGGGATTCATATCCTATAAATAAGTCCAACATTTAACACATCCATAGATTATTTACCAATAAAATTGTTTGGGCATAACAATACAAAAATCCCACCCTATTATGCACACAATTGAGGAAAGGGAGCGTCTGTAGGCGCCTCCCAAACTACTGTAGGGGCCTCTTCTCTTTAGGCGCCTCCCAAAACAAGTATATGGGCCTCCAGAGCACTTTCGTCTTCTTCTCTTCTTCGTGTTTTTCTTCTTTCTCTCTCTACTTCCAATCTAAAATTCCATAAGAAATCTGAAAATCAACAAAGTAAAATCCATTAATCTTCAAAAAGATTAAACACAACAAGATAATCCATATTCATTTTCCAATCTTCATCGGCTTCTTCCTCTGTCTATCTTAAAATGAACTTAAACACAATGAATCTAATGGTTATATAATCACAGGGCCCTTTGGATGAGAGTTTGGGTCATTCACTCGTTTATATACATCTTGTTACAAATCGATTTGTTTCATCTGAAGTTTATTCACAAGAAACAAGTACAATTTTTAGGTCGATTTCAGGTGCTCCTGTAAGTGCTAATACTTCAATTCCTCTCTCTAATTCTTTTGTTGATCTTTATTCTTTTAATAGTTTTGATTGACTTCGGCTTTTGAAAGCTCTGCATCTTCCATTCAAATTTTGGGATTTTCTTGGGGAAGAAAAGAATAACAAGAGGAGCCCATTGGATAATCCAGTCTGAGTGGGAGGCGCCTATAGTGGTTGGGGTTTACCTACAGTCAAATCCTTTTGAGATGCCCCTATAGCAATTTTGAGAGGCGCTTTTAGAGGGCCCGTTAAGGAAAACTCCAAATTTTTTATTGTTTAATCTCGATTTGGATGAATACCACTTAGGATAACTTTCCTTTGATGACCTATTTTAATTCCATTCTAGTAGTTGGATTCTTCAAATTTCAAGTGAAACCCCCATTAAAACTCAAAATTATAGAATTGTAACACTTCAGAGAGTGAAATTAAAAGTTCGTACAACAATGATAGTGAATCTCAATATCACCTACTTTAGAAAAAAAATCAAGTACAATCTTATATAGTATCTCCATCCCGTATTCTTAAAGTTCGATTTGAGTTTTATAACAATTAAAATTTGAGGAGCTGGACAAAACGCCCAAAAACGAACCCACAATGAGAGTTCAACTCCCGTTAGAAAAAAAAAGTTCGTTCATTGTCCACACGCAGGTTTTCTGACAATTAAAAAATTGAGGTTATAAAACAGGTCTACTTTACACTATATTTACAGATTTGTCATAAAAGAAAATCCCGTATTTTTCTTACTTTCTGGTAAATTTACAAATATGGTATCCACTAAGATATCAACACGTCATTTTTTTTCCTTCCTTCTCCAATAAAATTACAAATGTGTCATCCATTAAGATAATGACAAATCAATTTTTTTTTCTTTTCTTATAAAATAATGTGCCATCCATGAAAGAAAATCTCGTGTTTAATATGTATTGTACATTTTGTTATGTATAGTACATAATGTTATGCACAATACATAAAAAAAATTTCCTATACATTCTTTCTAAAAGGTAAACTATAACACTGAAAATTTATAAGATATTTTGTTATATCCAGTACATAGCAAAATTTCGTATACATTCCTTCCAAAAGGTAAACTATTTCCAAAAGGTAAACTATTTCACTGAAAATTTATAGGATATTTTGTTTATATACTGGACATTTTGTTATGTACCAGACATTTTTTTGTCCTGGACATATTTTATGTACTTCGATCTGGTTTAAAGATACCAAAATTGTTATTCGATTTAATTTTTAAGAAATCCTAGATCTTGGTTTTAAGATCAATGAACTCAGAATCATCAACGATCCTTGGAATTCTAAACTCAAATCGGGAATTTCTTCACCATTAAATATTCATCAAATTTGTTCAAGAAAATAAACTCAAACTTGTTCAACAAAAAAATCCAAATTTATTCAAGAAACACTTCATGTAATTTTGCTGATGAATCCTTCAGATTTCTCCTTAAAACCCTACTAACATTTTGCTTCATTGATGTGTATATAAAATTTTAGAGAGAGAAGAAATAAAATTGTAGAGAGAAAAGTAACAAAAATTTTGTAAATTTTAGAGATAGAAGTGATGAAGAAAAGATAAAGAGAAATAAAGGAAATGGAAGATTTCCTTCTCAGATGGGACATGCAGTAAATGAAAGATTTACTTTTGTAGGAAAAATGAAAGCTTTATTTTTTTTTTGTACTGTAAAGGGTATTTCAGGATGTACAAAAATAAAAAAGAGAAAAGTTGACCCTTTACTGTGCATTTGAACCTACAACTTATTTTTTTTTCTTTGTTGGGTCAGAAACTTATTAACCCCCCAGTTTTTTGAGCTCCAACTCATTTCCGGATTAAATTTTGAGTTATTTCCCAAATGGTCCCCTAGTTTATGACTAACTTCCCGTTTAGCTCCTTAGTTTATCGAAAATACTCAGATGACCCCCTTTTAACCGTTAACGTCATAAGACCGTTAAAGTCAGGTTTTCATTTCCAAACTTACCCTTCCATGTTGTCACCCTGTTTCAAAGTGTCACTTCAAATCTGTTTGATTCATTTCCAAAATAATTTTTTTGTCATTTTCGAAAATTTACCCAACTTAAACCTCTTTCTTTCTCTCTAAATGTCCACTCTCTCTCTACTTCTCATGATCTATGTCTTTCCTTCTCTCTTTAAGTTGATAAAATATCCTGAATATTATGTGATGTCATTTTGATATTATACGAGGGTAAAAATGTCATTTTGACAACATAAGGGTAAAATGTCAATTTGATATTATAAAAAGGTGAAAATATCATTTTAGCTATATAAAGGCAAAATGTCATTTTAACTACTCTGTAAAATGTCATTTGGTAAGAAGGACAAAAATGTCATTTCCCCAATGTATAAGTAAAAGTTTATTTCGCTAAATTTTATAGGTTAAAAATTTCATTTTGAACATATACGGAGATAAATATTAGGTTTTAAGTATCTGAATATATCAAAATATTTTTATTTTGGTCTTTGACTTTCCACGGAAACTAATTCCTAGGGGCAGGGAATTAAAAGTGAACTATTTCATGGAAATAGATTCCCTAGAAAAATAAGGCCATTGAATTACACTTCGTATCAAATGATGGAAATATCTATTTCTATGGGAATTCTTTTATTTCCATGGAAATATGAGATATCAGACACACCCATAATGGCATTTTCTTCTTGATAATTTGAAGTGGCAAGTTGAAAACGAGTGACTTGACAAAGGGGATAGGTAATTTGGAATAAAGAATTGACTTTAACGGCTATATGACTGTTATAGTAAAAAAAAAAAAGGTCATCTAGGTATTTTCAATAAATTAGGGGATTAGGCGAGAAGCTGGTCATAAACTAGGGGACCATTTTGAAAAAACCCTTCAATTTAAGATATTTTTATCAGCACGATTCGTTATATTGTGACGTGTTCTTGAGAGGGTGTGTTGTAAACAATCCCACACCGGTGGTGAAACAAAGTGTGGTGTTCCTCTTAAGTGGTTAGCCACCTTTCTCTAGTGAGGCTTTTTAAAACTGGAGACTCAAAAATGTCAAAGCGGATAATACCAGTAGCTGCCCAAAAGGCTAATCTGGATCATCCTATAACAGTTTCCCCTTTGCAATCCGCTCAAAATCTTCATTGATTAAATTTTCTCTTCCACACCCTAACGAACTTGCAAAATAATTTCTTTTTCACCATTCGTAATTTAATCCCTTTAATAACTTAACTAACTTGCAGAATAGTTTCAAAAAAAAAAAAAATATGACGGATATCACATTATTGATTTGTATTCAATCAATATCCCGGATATCACAGTTTCCCCTTTGCAATCCACTCAAAATCTCCATTGATTAAATTTTCTCTTCCACACCCTAACTAACTTGCAAAATGATTTCTTTTAGGTTGTTCAAGTTTGGTGAAATTGCTGAAAACTCCTTAAATTTTTCACCATTTGCAGTTTACTGCCTTTAATAACTAACTAACTTGCGAAACAATTTCTTTGTATTCCATCAATATGACGGACATCGCATTATTGTTGTGTATTCAATCAATATCCCGGATATCACAATTAGAAGAGCCTTCAATCACATAAATCTTACGAATGGATCAAAGTGAAAGTCAAAACCCTTAGGTAAACATTACTTGTTGCCCTCGTATTAGTTTTGGATTACTTCAAACGCGAAAATTTAACTAATAGCACCTTTGATCTCAGTAACATATGCTTTTTGAATAATGTACTTCAAACAAATCTCCACAAATATATAAGTTCAAAGACCTTTTACACCGATTTGTCCATGTACAATAGGAAAACTAATCAAACCCAGGACATACAAACAAAAATCATTATAGTTCGTAACCAAAAACATACAAAAATATGAAGCTACAACCGTGTCAAGGTAGCATATCGAAGAAAGTGTATTAGGTTATATAACACTAGCTTCTTTTATCAATCTTACTCTTCATTCAACAGAGTTAAGCTTGTCATGTTCATGATTATGAGCACGTCGACCTGCAGAATATGCTGAAACTGCTGAAGTGGTTAAGTATAATGTGTGTTCGGCAAATCCAAAGCTTTTCTTTGTCACCCAGCATATAGAAAATGTTGCAGAACCTTCAAAATACCCATATGAATCAAAGGAATTCAGGTTACAGCTTAACTGTTTTCCTATAATCAAATGCAATTTTAAAAAATATTCAGAAGCTTCAGGTCAAGAAAGAACTATGGTGGCTGCTAGTTAACAACATACTGAAGTTACAGAATTAACAATACAACGAAAGCTCCGAATTATATTTGGAATGCTCTAATAAAATTCACAAAACTAAGGAGATCTATACATATAAGACAAACAATTGAGTACTAAATATTTCTCATAATAATCAAAAACTCTATCCATCCCTCCATTTTGGTCCCTCCCCCAACCTTCCGCTGATGTGGCGACATATGATTGGAATATATTTTCTCACTATTCTCTCTCCAATTGCTCCACACTCTAGTGATATGTCGCCACATCAGCGGAGGACTGAGGGAGGGACCAAAATGGAGGGATGAATAGAATTTCTCATTTCCTACTAAACTATCTCATTCAATTTCCATTATTTCAAACGCCGTAAATATAATCTTGTAATTATCAGTCTACCCAAATATAAAATTCAAAGTGAAGACTAAAATCTGAAATCATAATTGCAACAAACAAATAAGATAATAATTTAATTAACCTCTGTGTTAAATTCACCATTATATGATAATCGGAGATATGATAAAGTGACGATTATATAAGAATCGGATATATAAACATAAATGAATGACACAATGTTTAACGTGGTTCGGTCGGATACTCAAGACTCGGATATATAAGAATTGGAGCACGTAATTTTGAAGTGTCCGACTTGCAGAGAAGATAAACTTGTTGATTCTTTTTTTTTGCTTGCAATTCTTCGATTTTGGATGCTTGGTGAAGATGATGGAAGAATGATAAAGTCACAACGAAAATGTTGGTAAAGACGGTCATAGATTGAATGAAAATCAATGACAAGGAAAGTAAATTTATCGTTCTCATGTATGAGAATATGTCATTGTATAAACAATGTGAAAGAAAATGTCGACAACAAAGTTGTGTTTAAAATTGACAAGAAGGAAAGCAATGTCAATTTACCAAAAAATGTGTAGAAATAACCATAATGATGGTTTAGGAAAAATTGTCGAGAAAAGATTTCTTGTCGTAAAAATGTCGAAGTCGCGAGTATAATTCCGGAAAAAAACCAAAATAGATCGATGAATCAAGTCTATTTTGGAGAAACATATAAGTCATCAGAAAGTATGATCTTGAAAATGTCACGGTTGAATCCGGAATGAAAATCAAAATAGAGATTCTATTCGGTGAAGAAATATTCCAAAAATGTAATTTGGTAGGAAAGACAAGTCATCATAGACAAAGTATGAGTTGGAAAATGTCACGAAAGAATCGGGAAATAAAAGTCAAAATAGATATATTCTATTCGTGGTAGGAAGAATCCAAAGTATAATTGGAAAAAAAGATAAGTCATCATAGACAAAATATGAGTTTGTAAATGTCACGAGTGATTCCGGAAAGTAGATGAAATTAATCTATCTTGGTGTCACATATTGAAGAAAAAAGGTGACAGAAAATATTACATCACAACTTGTGGTAGTTGGTTATAAGTTACAGGAACAGAAAACTGTCAGAAAAATAATTTTTCCAACAGCTGTATGCTAGGGTAAAAACACTAACAAAAAGTGAAGTGTAAAATCAGAACAGTGACAGTATATGAATGTCGCCAACTGCTAAAATAGTCAGGAAAAGATTGTGACATCTGAAGTTGTCGCAAATAGAACGAATATTTCCATTGTAAGTACTGTGGCATAAGGACTCTATCACGATATGTCCCGTCACGAAAATGAAAGCTGCCGGCCAAAGAAGAGGCCAGGATAGTCACCCGATTTTGGGTTTCTGTCAAAGACCCTAATCGATGAATATTAGGTGATTACTAAGTCCAAAAGCCGAGGCTCAAAAATTGAATTAGGGTACTAGAAGAATCCTAATCGATGAATATTAAAGGTTGATTCGTCACCAAACCCAAAGGTAATCGATTGTTATAAGTCCAAATCGATGAAAGTGATTGATTGCTAACGGAAATAGTCGCCGGAAAGAATGTAAATCAAAGGTTTCAAGAAAGAAACATGTCTCCATTAGGTTTGAATTTGGTTGGAAAACAATGAAACAAAGATCCCTTGGCATGGTATGGACAAGTGATGACATAGGTGAGAACTCCTAGCACTGGTTAGCAAGATCAACAGGGCGGTGATTCGTCTTCCATAGTGAGAAACGCTAAGAGGGTCTTATCTCC
Organism: Eschscholzia californica; assembly: GCF_041429995.1. Classification (NCBI taxonomy): domain Eukaryota; kingdom Viridiplantae; phylum Streptophyta; class Magnoliopsida; order Ranunculales; family Papaveraceae; genus Eschscholzia; species Eschscholzia californica. The sequence continues at coordinate 33,423,799 of NW_028238198.1, forward strand.
GGTGAAGACAATATGCACATGAGGGAATGAGCGTTGGGCCCAAAATTGAAACCCAGACCAAAGTCGGCCAAAATTGCGAATTAGGTCCAACGGGTCAGAGAGCCACGCGAAATTACCGTCGCCCCCGTCTACTGCTACAAATTTACGATAGATGCCACTCAAAATTTAGGCGCAAAAGAGAAAGATTGTCTGAAAAAGCGGGATCTCGAGGGTGACGTGCGTCAGGCGAACTGACCGTTGCAGCTGCCCAGTCCCATCTCCCATTAATTTCTCTCTCACGCCTAATCTAATCAAATCCAAAACAAAATCTTCTCTCAAAACCATCTCCAAACCGTTCCCTCTCCCTTGAAGTTCCCTTTCCCAAACCGTTCCAAAGAAGGCGAATCATCACCCTGTTTCACCTGGTTTAAGTTCAAAAATCGTATTTATCTCTCTCTTCTACAAAACAAAATCAAACGAAGGTTTTTTTATCTCTCTCTTCATCCTGCGAAAACACTAGTGTTCATAATTTTTTAGGAAGATGGTGGAACCTAATACGCCGAAACAATCAACAAAGAAAATAAGCCTTAAAGAGCCAAGATCTACCAGATCGAAAACAGTTACGGAAGAACAAGGTACAAGAAGAATGAGCCCCAGGAAAAGGGTAAGTAACTGAAAATGTTTATTTTTTTCTGTTTCACAAATTATTATTACTACATAATAAAATTTCTTGTAGATTGATCTGTTTCTTAAAGTTCTTATCTATGAACAGAAAATTTTCTAGGAAATTTTTTAGTGTATTGGTAGGACTAAAATGATTTCCTAGGGTTTGTATCTGTTTCTTGCTAATGAAAGTTCCTGTACATTGATCTCTTTCTTACGTGAGTGGTTTGAAATCTGTTTTTTGATAAGGTTGTATATTATAAACTGTATAATTCCTAGGAAATTTTACAGTGTACAGGTAGGAGAAAATATCACTGGTAAACCAGTTGATTTCATGAAAACTGAATGCAAGACATGGTTAAGTATTTTGTATGAAAATACAAAAATGATTTCCAAAAATTAGAATCTTTCTAATGTGAGTGGTTTGTATTATGTTTGTAATATGTTTTTTGATAAATTCTTAGGGCTATTTTTGGGTGTACTAGTAGGACCAAATATTATCGGTAAACCAGTTGATTTTTCTATAAACTTTCATTTTATAAATAGAAATATTCCTAGAAAATTTTTCAGTGTATAGGACGGACCAAATATTACTAGTAAACCAGTTGATTTCATGGAAACTGAATGCTAAACATGGACAAGTCTTATGTGAGTGGTTTGTAATATGTGTTTATATAATGTGAGTGGTTTCTAATCTGTGCTCTTATAATGTGAGTGGTTTGTAATCTATGCTTTTATAATGTGAGTGGTTTGTAATCTATGCTTTTATAATGTTGAACATTATAGAGAAAATAACACCTAGGAAATTAGACAGTTTACTGGTATAAGAAAATAGTAGCAGTAAACCAGTTGAACACCTCTGAAGTGGATGCTTACTATCATTTACTAACAAGTATGTAAGACAGTGAGTATTGGAAAAATTCAACACTTCCTTATGTGAGTGTTTTTTTTAATTTTTCAGGTCTCCGTTGATGAAAGTTCAGCAGTCGTGAAACCAACTAAAGCAAAGAGGAAAATGCCAAAGGATAAAGCAGAAGAAAGGCAGACAAAGAAGTCCAAGCTATCTGTACAGGAAGCTGGTTCTGGTAGTGAGGCCAGAATAATCCAACATGGACTGGTTGGCTCTCCCAGTGAGCACAAAAATGTACCAAATAATTTGGCGACGAGATTGACAAAAGTGTACAAGTATTCCCTGAAGAATACATGGACACAGCTGAAGATAACTTATCCAAAGTTGACACAGAGCTAGAAGGATTTGTTGCCAGAGAGTCCATTCAACAACTTGATCCAAGCGTTTATGAGTGACAAGATTGACATGGACCACCCACCTAGACCAAACAGAGTTGTTTTTTACCTTCTCTGCCTGTATTCATCTTCAACTGAAACTATCAATCTCGCCGGGAAGGCATTAAAAGTAAAGCCTCAAGATATTTCGCTGATTCTTGGAATGCCGTTGGGAGGGAAGGTGACAGATGTCTTCCCAAGCACAAAAGTAATGAAGAAACCACAAACATCTTTTTGTGAAAAGTACTTTGGAGAGGTGCCTCCCAAAGTTTCATGCATTAAAATAGGTAAGGCATTGAGAATGGCAGTTAGAGATGAGGATGAAATGGATGCAATTAGGTTGATAATCATGTGTATTGCTGCAAATATTCTATTTCCTACAACATCGGGGTACTCGGTTTCCACACAGATTCTACTTTACTTAGAATCAATGGAAACCATTAGGGCTTACAATTGGCCAGTTGCGGTGCACCAATTCATGATTGACCACATCAATAGGCACCCGAACGACCCAATAAAAGCTTCAGGCTGCCTGTTAATCCTCCCTGTAAGTATGTTTAAGTTTCTTTGAATTATGACTTACCATTGAAGTTCCTTACTCAATCTACAGAAATTTGTTTGTGTTATTTAAAGCTCTGGTTCTGCGAGCATACTACATGTTACGAAAGAGAGGAGAAATACAAAGAAGAAATACCAAGGATTTTAAGGTGGTCTCTTAGCAAAATAGAGGAAACCTTTGTTGAAAAGCTAGAAAGTCTGACAGAATAACAGGTATAACATGCCATTTAGATAATGGATAGATTTTTGGTTTCTAGAAAACTGAGTTGTTTCTGCTAAAATTATTGATTTATCGCAATCTTGCTGATTTATTAAACATTCTTTGGTTTAATGGAAACTAACTGACTTGTTTTCTCTTTCAGGTGAGCTAAGAATATGTTATCCCCCTAAGCGAAGAAGAAGCAAAGATGTTGCAGACAACAGAAACTGGGGGCAACGAAAGTGAGATGCTTCTCCTGCTTGAACAACAGAAGGAAACAACTGCCCAGCTCAAGACAGAAATAGATAAACTTAAGCTCGAAAATGAAGAGCTTAGGAAAGAACTGGCAGAAGTTGTTGATGAGAGGGACGAAGCATACAAAGCTTATTCTGAACTACTGGCTGAGGGAATGGTTCAAGAAAACAAGGACATTGGACTAGAGGAGAGCAATTTCATGCCTGCAGAAGAGAGCAGTTTAGTGCCTGCAAAGAAAGCACCAACACAACAACAGACGGGTCAGAAGAAAAAAAGAAAGGGAAATGGAGAAAAAGAAATAGAGAAGAAAGAAAAGGTAAAGGGTAAACATAGTAAGGAGGTTTCAGGAAAGGAGATTACAGGAAAGAAAGTTTCAGGAAAAGAGGTTTTAGACAAGCAAGTTTCAGGAAAGGGACAAAAAGAAAAGGAGAAGAAAGATAAGCTCAATGCTAAAGAGAGCAATGAAGAAAAAACCGAGAGTGAAGAAGAAGATACGGATGAGGAAGAAGAAGATGAGGAAGAAGAAGATGAGGAAGTAGAGGGTGAACAAGATGAGGGTGAGGAAGAAGATGATGAGGACAGTGAGGAAGAAGAGTCGAAAGACAAAAAGGAAGAAGAAGAGGAAGAGAGTGAGTAAGAGGAGGTTGAAGTTGAACCAAAAAAGGTTGCAAGAGAGGGTACAGACAAAGGTCAAACCAAGGGTGCGAAAAAAGGCAAACACTAATTTCAAATGTTCCAATGTTGTAAATATTTATGTTCTTATTCAAAAAGTAGTAAACAATTGGCAAGTTTTAAGTATTAATGCACAAGGTTTTTAAGGTATTGAAATTCTGATAAACAGAATTTTGATAATACTTAGTAAATTTATACATTCTCAGAAAATTATTATATGTCTGGCAATGACTTAGTGTTGTTTACACTGATGTTATATCAGACAGTAGCGATGACAACGAGGAAAGCGAGCAAAGCAAGGATAGCGAGGAAAGAGAGGAAATCGAGGATAGCGAGGGAGATGCTGAGAATAACCTAGGCAAACTATTATTTTTATGATATATAGTTAATTTAGACATTCATAGTAAGTTATTCAATGTCTGGAAAATAACTTAGTGTTGTTTACACTGAAGTTATATCAGACAATAGCAATGACAAGGACGAAAGCGAGGAAAGCGAAGAAAGCGAGAAAAGCGAAGTTAGTGAGGAAAGAGAGAAAAGCGAGGAAAGCGAAAAAAAGCAAGGAGAGCGAGGAAAGAGAGGAAAGAGAGGAAAGCGAGAAAAGCGAGAAAAGCAAGGAGAGCGAGGAAAGAGAGGAAAGCGATAATAAAAAAGCAAAGGTCGAGGGAGATGCTCAGCAAAACCAAGGCAAACAATAATTTCCCTTCAAAATTAATTTCAATAATTTAATAAATGATCCTCAAATTAATGTTTCAAATTATTCTTCTTGTCTACCATTTATAAAGATGATCAAGAGGAGGTAGAAGTGAATTTGTCAAGTGAGGAAGGATGGTGGGTTGCAGATACACTGGAAAAGGATCTGTCAAAAGGAAGAGGTAGGTACCCACATACATTCTTAGGAAACTTAATAGTTTATAGGAAACTGAAAAATTTTCCGACATTCTTACTTAGGGAACTTACGAAGTGGTTAGGAAACTGAAAAATTCACAAACATATATGCCTTGGGAACTTACTAGTTTAGAGCAAACTGGACAATGTTCCCACATTCTGACTTTGGGAGCTTACGAAATTTGTTTTGTTTATAGATAATAATGTAAGGAGGAGGTTGGATGAAATAGACGACTGTCCTAGTTTTGATCTCAACATAGATCTCGGGACTCAAATAATTGAGTGGACTCCTCCCAAAAAGTCTTCCATGATGGTTAAAGAAGCTGAAGAGAGTACAACAGGGAACAATAAATTCAAAAATATTGCTGAAATTGGAAGAGAATCATTGTCAAAACTACCTGCAGACATGAGACAATTTGAATCACCACATGTCAGTCCTCCCAAAAGAGTAGCTTCCAAAAAAGGGAACAAAGGGTCATCCCCGGTCCCAACATCACTTGTTAAAAGGATTAAAAATAATCCAAGGGTGAGGAGAAAAACAGAAAAAGGAGGTGGCAGTGAAGTACAGGTCATTGACTTGGAGATGATTAAACTAAAGAAAGAACCCCATGTCAAATTGAGTGACTGGAGAAAAGGGGGGTTATGGCCTTATGTGCAAGAAACTGAAAACTTCTGATGGAAGAATTCATGAAGAATGGATGGACAAGGTATAATCTTTTCTCTCTAGAATTTTTTGGTTGGTTATAAGTTTGGCCGACAGAAAATTAGTCTGTGTCTGGTACACATGTAGGTTAAATGTAAACAAGTATATATGTAGTCAAGAAACAAGATAGTTTCTGGTAAATTATCCTGTGGTTAATGCGTTCTACATTGTTTTATACAGCCTGGATGTCTGGAACAAGGACCAACAACACTGTCTAAGAGCAAAAGATCTAGATGAACTGATGATGAACAGAGGGTGTGATTCCAAGATAATTGATTGGTTTGAAGACCACTTAATGTTCTCATCTACCAACATCGACCGTGAAGTGTTGTTCCTATCATCATTACTATTTGTAAGATTCCTAAACATTACTATAATTCATTTGAATAGGATTTGTGAATTGACTAGTAAACTTACATGACACAATTGCAGACATTGATAAGGCAGAAGCGCAGTGAGAAGACAATCGAAGTGAATTTTGATAAAAGGATGGAAAAACACTTAATCAAAGATCATACGAGCAAGTTGTGCGTTCCACTTAATACACCATACAGAGATGACTCTTTCGAGGGCCATCACTGGACTTTGTTGGTGTATGATTTTGAGGAGAACGAATGGACGCACTTCAACTCCTTATATCGGGACATGAACCTGGCAAACAGATGTAACTACAATGCAAAAGAATTGGCACGCATCCTGGCAGAAAAGATGATAAAGAAGAAGTGCGGAAGGGAAAAAATTGACAAAAAAATCCCATTCATTAAAGATGTTGAATGCCCCCAACAAGGGGAAAGGTGAGGACAAATTTTGGAGCATTAATTAACTATGTTATTCCTTACTTGAAACTAACATTATCTTGCTCAAACTTTAAAATCCAACAGTCCAGATTGTAGTCTATACGTGATGCTAAAGATGGAAGAAATATTTCTCGAAAGCATCCAACATAATTACCCTGCAAAGTGCTCACAAAAGGAAGCATATGAAGATGAAGCAAGGAGATTGAGGGCAGAAGTAACATACATAATCTTGGACGAATCAAAGGACGGATGGAGAAACCAAATTGCAGAAGAAAACTAAAAATTGGATAATCTGAATTTTGTTAACGTTAGAACACTATTTATGTGTTGTTTTGTTAATGTTACTTACGAACGGATTATATGGTGACAGTTATATGGTTTATAACTTAGAAGACTCAACAACAGAAATCCTTACACTAATGCGAGAACACATAAATTCATCAGTTTCTGGTGCATTCATCAGTTTCTAATGCACCATAAAATTTTCCAGTAACCAAAAACAATGCGAGAACACATAATTAACTTAGGTACCAGATAGACAGTACATTTACAAGCTCCAGTAGATAGCTCTATTTCCAATACATTACGAGATTTTGTTCAAACAAAACAGAATACTCAACAACAAAAATCGTTACACTAAATAAATGTCTTAAATTCAATCTTACGAGTTTATAAGATACTGGAGAATGTACCCCACATAAATACTTAGGGAATTTTCGAGTTTACAATGTACGCGCAAAATAAGTAGCACAATAGGGAAATTCTTATATTTACCCATATACATGCTTAGGGAACTTAAGAAGTAATTAGGAAACTTACTAGTTTGCAGAAAAAGGGAAAATTTACCAATATACATGCTTAGGGAACTTAATTCATTATGAGAAACTGAGAAATTTCCTATGCAACATGAGAATAAAAAGGGTAGTGTACCGATGTATTTCCTGTCCTTACACAAAATAAATGTCTTACATTCAATGTCGAACACATTACATGATGTACAGTAAAAAACATGGAATCCGGAACATAATAGTTTGGTTGAGCTAAATAACTAAATTATGCTCCGTACAGAAAGAAAATTTACAAGCTCCCTGTAAACATCTCTATTTCCAGAACATTACCAAATTTACTAGACAGAAAATAGAATACACAAAAAGAGACATCGTAATGTCAACAAAAACACAGGCTCTCTTCAGAATCTGAAAAACACCAACACTGTGGAAGCTATTCAAAATTGTAGAATGCCCGCTAAGATATTTTCCCACATCAAATAGGTTGGTTGCACGAAGCACTGTTGTGATAAGAGAGTTGTTTACATCTACAGCATACCCTCTGCCTTCTACGAAAGTTCCCTGAACTTTCAATCCTAACAGTGCGCGGTCTCCCTGGACGCTTCTCGGTTAAGGGAGGAAGTATCATGTTGGCTTTATCGAATGATTTTGGTGCATCAAAAGTAGGGACAAGGTTGATGGAAAGACGGTAGGTCTTACAATAAGCTTCCGTTGTTACGGCAGGATCAAAAAACTTTGAGCTATCACCTCCATGCAGTTTAATACACAAGATAGCATGTTCACATGGAATACCTTGAACTTGCCACTTACGACATGAGCAAGTCAGATTAGCAAGATCAACAGAGTGGCCGGGGTTCGACATAACTTCATATTTAAATTCAGCTGATTGAAGACACTTCCAACTGCAGGCAACGTTAAATCTGGACTTCATTGTCTCATTGACTTTCGGGCATAAGAATGAGTTCCAGGAGGCCGATTCAATCCTTCGATCGTTCATCATGTTCATTATTTTAACCCGCAACATATCGAGCATGACAGAAATGGGAAGAACTCTCTCATCCTTTATCTAAGAATTGAATGACTCAGATAGAGAAGAACAAATTAAACCATACCTATTACCCGAAAAATACACATCCGCCCAGTTTTTAGGATCGATAGAGTACAAAAACGACTGAACACCATTTCCACCCATGACAACAAGTTCTGTAGTGTACTTTTGAAAGTCCGATACAGTAAGCGCCCGAGCCGCTTTAAACATTTGCGACTGAAAATAATCTGACTTCTTTGCGCCATTTTTTACACGTACATTCAAATTGTTGCGTAAATGCCAAACGCAAAATGAATGGTGGGCCTCTGGGAATATGTTGGAAACTGCATTAATAATACCATGGTGGCGATCCAACATAAACGTCAACGCTGAACTACTAGGAACAACTCGTCCCAAATGGCAGAAAAACCAAGTCCAGTTTGCATCATTCTCTACATCAACAACGGCGTAAGCAACCACAAAAAATCCTGCAATGAAACAGAAATCGGAATGAATATACATTCCTCATTTACATTAGGGACAAGACCCGGTAGTGTTACGGAAATTAGGATGTGTTCAGAAACCGTTTAATGTTCCAAAAAGCAGGTAGTTCTCGAAAAAATAAATGAGGAAGTACTTACCATCGTTCCCATTCTTTGCCACAGCTGCAAGTATGCATCCATTGTATTTAGTTTTGGCAAAGGTACCATCAACAAATATTAGCGATCGGCAATGCTTGTAGCCTTCAATACTTGCTCCAAGAGAAATAAAGATTCTAACAAAACGACGGGAAACTAGATCAACTTGAAGATCAATGTGACTATTTGGGTTCGACCGAGATAGTGCATCCACATACCACTGGAGCTTACCATATGAATCCTCTTCTTCACCATATGTTAAAGAAATAGCAGCATTCCGAGCTTTATATGAATAGTAGTAGCTAAGAGATATACCATAATCCTTTTTAAATGATCTTAAAATATCTTTGGTACTCTTAGTAGGATTCTCTCGGATGTCATCAGCTATTAACTGGCTGACAGATTCTGTTGACAACCTAGGTTTACGACAAGACAATACAAAATCATCACACGTATGGACAGGGTTGAAAGCTTTCAGAACAAACATGGAACGGGACTTAAGAGGAGCAACAACATGAATGGTCCAACCACAGCTAGGAGTTTTGCATACACAAGTTATCCGGGATAGATCATTCTTAAGGAATTTATAATTGTATCCATGTTTTATGGAATATCGACTAAGAGCCTGTCGAAACGCAGAAGCACCCCCGGGAAATTCCTACCCAATGGATGTAAAAACTTCCGGCCAACTATCCGATCGTATAGGTTCACTCCTAACGAGGGCAGTAGATGCATCAACATGAGTTGTTGAAGAGGGAGAGAGGAAATCTTCAGGAAAACTGCATGACACAAGCTAGTTTTTAAGAAACTATTAGGTTTACTAGGAACAAAATAATGTATGAATCATGCTTCGGGATCTTACGAGTTTATAGGATACTGGAGAATGTACCCCACATACATCCTTAGGGAACTTTCGAGTTTATAATGTACCCACAAACTAAGTAGCACAAACTAAGTTAGGAAAATTCTTATATTTTAGGAAACTGGACAGTTTCCCAAAATTCAGAATTAGGGGACTTAAGAAGTAACTAGGAAACGTACTAGTTTTTAGAAATCTGGTGAAAGTCAAGACACAAGCTAGTGTTTTGGAAAATATAATGTTTACTAGGAACAAAATAATGTACGATACGTGCTTCGGGATCTTACGAGTTTATAAGATACTGGAGAATGTACCCCACATACATCCTTAGGGAACTGTCAAGTTTACAATGCACCAACAAACTAAGTAGCACAATCTAAGTTAGGGGAATTCTTATATTTTAGAAAACTGGACAATTCCCCAAAATTCAGACTTAGAAAACTTAAGAAGTAACTAGGAAACTAGTTTTCGGAAAATAGGAAAATTTACCCATATACATGCTTAGGGAACTTAATTGATTATCAGAAACTGGAAATTTTCCTATGCAACATGAGGATAAATAGGGTAGTGTACCGATGTATTTCCTGTTGGACAGAAGCAGAGGTGGGACAGAAAAAGTCGCGCTCCACACTGAGTAGTTCCCTAAGAAAACAGAAGAAACAATAAGAATAAGAAAACATTTACATATGTGATCAGGAAACTTAGTAGTTTAATAGAAATTGGACAATTTTCGCCTAAGGTAAATAAATCGAAGCACATAGACTCTTAGGAAACTTACTAGTTTAGTGAAAACTGGACAATTTACCAATAAGGTATATAAATTGTTATGAAGTTAGGTAGTGTACCGATGTATTTCATGTTGAACAATTTCATCCTGTGCTACAGCTACAGAAGCCGAGGTGGAAGAGACAAACTCGCCGTCCACACTGATTAGTTCAAGTAATCATCTTAAGAGTTTGTCATTTTAAAAAGAAAAATAGAAAAACTAAACAAAGCAACATAAAGATTGATTCACCAGAGAGGAGGGGTGGACTGAACATTCAAGAGCATCTGACTGAAACATGGAAAACAAAAAAAATATTAAAGTACGAAAAAAGTTACATAAGTGAGCAGAAACAAGTTAATTTACTGAAAACTTGATAGTTTACTGGATAATGCACCCACATAAAAGCTTAGCAAACTTTATACTTTAGAGGAAACTTTTGAATTTACACGTATACATGGAGACTGGAAATCTTACGACTTCAAAAGAAACTGGATAATACACCCACAAAGGCTTAGGGAACTTACTAGTTTAGAAGAAACTGGACAATTCCCCTACATAAGTGCTTAAGAAACTGGACATTACACCAACCAAGTTATTGGAAAACGAGAAAATGCACCAACATACATGCTCAGGAAACTTACTAGTTTAGAGGAAATTGAAAAATTAACCCACATACATGCTTAAGGAACTTACCAAGTTATTAGGAAACGGAAAAAATTACACCAAATAAATTCTTAGGGAATTTACTACTTTAGAGGAAACTGAACAATTTACCCACCTAAATGCATAGGGAACTCATCCAGTTATAAGAATCCAAAAACAGAAAAGATAAAAATAATCCGAAAACAGTTACATCAGTGATGAAGAAATAACATTAAAAATATCAAACGAACTACTTACGTGAATGATACTATGTTTGAAAAGGTGGACAATTGTGCAATACTATCCATTATGTAGTTGCAAAATCAGAAACAAAATACCGGTGAGGACTTATTTGGTTTGGTGGATCTTAAATAGCATTAATGTTTAGTAAATCAGAAACCATCAGGTGAACTATTTAGGATAGCATTGAAGACAAAGGAAGATAATGGAAGATAATGGTTTTTGTTAAGCATTGAAGTTAATGGTTTTGGGTAAGATAATTAACTTCATCTAAGGTATAAATAAGGTAGAAAATGAATTTTTTCAAACTTATGGGCGGGATACGAAATTTTAGTTTCAAATTTCGCCAAAAATTTGAAATTTGGAAAAAAAATAGAGAGGGATGAAGCTGTTTTGAGAAGGATTTTACAGAGAGAAAGAAGAAAAAGGATGATTTGCCGGGATTTAGAGAGATGGAGGGAAGATTTAGAGAGATGGAGGGTGACATTAAGGTCAAATCATGGCTGGGAATTAAATGCTCCCATACAAATCAACCTGACAAAGCCCATTCCCTAATTAACTAATCCCGGTTTCCAATCGGAGGGGTAAAAGGGGGAAAAATTAAAAATAAAAAGGAAAACTTGCCTGATTTCTGGCACAAAGGACTGGAAATGAATTTCGAGTCGTTTTTGGACGACTAGCTTATTTCCCTCTCCCCCCCCCCCCCCCCCCCCCCCCCCCCATTTTTTGTATCAAACGCTCATTTTTATTTTTTGTAGGCATATATAGTCTTTATTAGGGTTGATCCTTTTGTAATTTGGGTGGGTTGAAGAACCGGGTCGGGTGAACCTGGTTTTCAAGTCAAGTAATAAAACCCAAATCTGACTAGAAAAGTCTATGGGGGGTAGGATCAGGTTGTTATATGCAACTGGGTATATTTTGGGCCAGTTATTTTCGGCCACTGTGACCACCACCACCTTCTTTATCCAGATTTCAACCATTGTCTCTTACCCCTTAACCTCAACCCCACAACTCTAGGCAACTAAAAATTCCATCCATTTTCATCTTCTCCTTCTCTTTCTCTCTCTAAAACTATCTTCTTAACTCATTTTCTGAGTTGAAGAAGAAGATAAAGGGAAAAAAACCCCTTAATCACGGCTGTAGATGAGGGTGCTCGTGATGATTTTGAGTTTAAAGGTGAAGATATTGACAAGATCTAGGATTTGCCATTCTATCTCTTCTTTATTTTACTTTAATCGTATTATTGTATTTAGTTTCTTTGTTTTGTAGAAAAACAAGGTCAAACCATATATGATAATCATTGTGTATTTTGATGATATAGTTGAGGAGTTATGATTTTGTTATTGCTAAATATGGTGTTTGAGTTAGGGTTCTTCAATGGTACCCTTTTTTGCTTTATGTTGCTTTCATAAGAATATAAAATATAATGGAAACGGTTGATGGTATTTGAATTAGGGTTCTTCAATGGTACCCTTTTTTGCTTCATGTTGCTTTTATAAGAATGTAATGGAAACTATTTATGGTTGATTAAATAAGTGATATTTAATTTATAGTAATTTGCTTATGCCAGGAGTTAACTCTAGGGTTTGGCTTTTTTTCATGCTCTTGTAGATCCGAAGCTTGGACTTTTGATGAAGAGATGATATTACTAGGGCATTAGGTAGAAAAAATCGGAGATGAAGAAGGTGTTGTGACAATAGGGGGCAAGAGACAACTTAGTAACTTTTAGGGCCAAAAGATAAATATTCTCCTAAAACTTTATTCCCCGGAGACTTTTCTTTATTCCCCAAAGCCGCGGCCTATAGAAATTGTTGGGAAAAGCGGAAGCTTAATCACGAACAAATGACCTTCTCTGATACCATGTTAAATTCGCGATTATATGATAATCGGAGATATGATAAAGTCACGATTATATAAGAATCAGATATATAAACATAAATGAAAGACACAATGTTTAACGTGGTTCGGTCGGATACTCAAGACCTACATCCACGGAGAAATACTTTCATTATTAATAATCACCACATACAATTGTATGTGGGGTTGATCGGTTACATAACTCAATAACTCAATAATTTAAACTCTGTAAACCAACTCATATGTATAGAGTGATTCGGGTTATCTAGTTTCCAAAGTTTCCTAACTAAACTTAGGAAAGAATACAATATAAGAGATATCTTGAATATATGAATATATCTTCTGATCTTCATATATCTTGGTCTCTTCTTTTATCGTCAGATCTCTTCATCTCGATCTGTCTCATATATTTTGTATCTTCCGATATCTTCCATATCTTGTATATTAGTAGTCACTATATCCAATATATCTTCCATATCTCAATACTCTGGATTAATGCGAGTAAGAACAATATTTCTTTCTTGCAATCTTATTACAGGGTGAAATAATCCGTCCCGTCTCCTGGGTATTGCGGGAACCTCCTCCATCTGAACCCTAAGTAATTTACCATTACACATAACACAATCTGCATCTATATACTGCTTTAACAGTGATTTATCATCTATATACCATTCCAATTCTGCTGACGTTCCTGAATTCTAAAAGGGCCAGTTTCATAAGCCATCCTACTTTGAAGAAATCCAATTTTATCCACAAATGACTTCATACTATTACCAACAATGAGTGTCTCATCAAGATAAAAAACAATGGCGAGACATCGGATTTTTAACAATCCTAAACAATGTTCATAAAGACCAACCGGAACTGTGGAACACCAGAAACATGAAAATTTCCTCTCACTAGGCATTGCCACCAAATGAACCTCTTCTCCTCATTCTGTAAATCAAAAAAATAAAAATAAAAATATTCAAATTTCACAATTCTCTTTTTGATTGATCAAGATTAAATTTCGAGAAAGAGGCATGAAGATGACCTAACTAAGAGTTAGTAGTAGTAGTTGTAGATATTGTTTTCAGCTTGCATAGAACTGGAGATGACGAAATCGTTTGAAAAACTGCTAATGGAATACATCGATCGCTAGTTGGAGATATATGATTGATGCGTATTGCATTATTTGGAAATTGAAAATGTTGATTTTTGGCGCGTAAAATGTTTACTTCTCCCGGACTAAAATCTCCATGATAAACCACAGATTCAAACCCTAAATAATTCATTAGAATGTCCCCGAAGATCAAGATTGGAACCTTTAAAGGTTTATCTAGAAACTAACGAATACAAATTAAAATTATTGCCGATTTAAAACCTGAAGAAACTGTACTAAATCGAGAAAAAATGAAACACATAGCGCATCACATAACATATGGGCCATAGCAAATAATCTTGGTGTTCTAATAATTTTGACGAAGACCATTAAAGGTGGTGGATAATAAATTAAGAGATTTTTTTTATTTGCGTCAACAATATTAAAAACAGTTATAAAAACAATAAACATTTAAAAATAATTATTCAAGTCAAAATATGTATAAAAACTAAAATATCTTTTTGTGAAAGTAAAAAAGTAATTATAAAAACAGTAAACATTTAATGATTATTAGATTTCGACAAAATTGTTAGTTACAAAAACGAATTGCAAGATTTTGTTTATATTGAGAAGTTACTTTCTAAGATAATTTTAAGAATGAAATCTTTTCTAGGAAATAAGTAACCAAACCGTCACCCTTTTTTTTTTGTTGCAAACCAAACATTGAGTTAGAATCCAAAACCTAAGGCCAAATATTTCATTTCGTAGCTGAACTGGATATGTTTCTGCCAAATGATCTAGTAACCAACAAGGTGAAATTTGGCCATTATACCATCTTACCTATGGCCAAATATTTCATTTCGTAGCTGAACTGGATATGTCTGCCAAATGATCTTACCTATGGCCAAATATGTGATAAGAATGTTACCCTTTTATCAACTATATTTTGGTAGTTTGACACTAACAAGCAACAACCCACCCATGCTAGTCTCTTCCCGTAAACCGTAAAACTATCTCTCTCTAACTCTCTGTCTATAAAACACTCTCTCTAAGACTGTTTATGAAACACTCTCACTCTCTAAAACATTCTCGCTCTCTCTAACTCTCTCTCTCTCTGTAAGACTCTGTAACGAGAACTCTCGAACGTCTAAGAAATTAACACAGTTTTCTCTCATCTTTGGATACCTTAGAAGCTCTGGATTTTCTAACCCAGTTTCGAAATCAAACTGAGATAATACACACCAGAAGCAAGTTTTCTCTCATCTTTGGAACAGACTTCATGGGGCTAACAAAGCTTGATAGCCAACGTTTCAGTTTATTTGGTTTGAGTTGAGAGAAGTCTATTTTGTAATGTGTTTGAACAACAACATGCTTCAGTAGGTTTTTTTTTTTTTGTTATACCTGAGTCAATTCAAATATCAAAGTATACTTCTGATCTAATTTTTAAAAAAAACAAACAAACACTACCTACATCTTGACAATAAAAAAGAAAAGTGGGCAGAGAAAAAATACTTCGCGTTAAAAAAATAAAATAATTAAATACCTTGAAATATTATAAGATATTTAGTTACCATAAAAAATAATTCAATACCCAGAAATATTATGAGATATTTAGTTACCATATTTATGAGGTAACCAGGAGGGTTTGATCGTTGCTTTCCCATACCGCACATTCCTAGATTGTTTCACTTCACCATTGTCACTATTGTCATGGCATTTCAGTTCTATAAAAAGAATGTGAAAGAAATCTTAGAAGGAACTTAGATCTAAACATAAATTAGAGAATAACATTCATTCAAAAGTCAAAGAAATTGGTTAAAATCAAAATCAGAGAAACTTACCATCAATTTTGAGCCCCTTGACTTGCTTTTTGTGTATCCCAAATGTCATATCTATCATTTGAGGTAGAAATTTCTTAGGATGGGAGAGAGAAGTGTTTATGGTGTGCCTTTTTATATAGGCCTAAAACCTATAGTTATCTTTCCAAACCGCGGCGTGAGCCCCTAGTTTTGAAAAACCATGGTTTCAAGAGATAATTCTTTGCCTGACGTGGATCCTAAGGTTCTAGATTCTAGAAATACCTTTCTTACTCAATGCGCTTCTATTTTGTAATATATTGCTTTGCATGTCTTGTTGCATGATCTTTTGATTAATTAAGAATATGGTCATAAATGTTAACTGCCAATTGACTTCAAGTAAGTCGTGGGTCAATTTGTCAGAGATCTCGGTTTTGGGGCATAAAGAAAAATCTCCAATGTATAAAGACTTAGTCAACTAAATTGACTTAGGGCGCAATTTATTTTTTAACCTAAAAGTTTACTTGATTGAACCCCTCTCCCCCCCATCCCAATGTTCATCTTCTCTAGTTCTCTTACACTCACTATCTCTCCCTTTCTCTTACTCTTGCTCTTTCAATGTATCTTTTTCTCTCTATCATCCTCTCCTCCCTCGCTGATAGATTTATCAGTTTTTGTTTAATGACTAAAGATCTCACCTTGTGTTTAGAGAAATGTTCTTTAACATGACTAAACACGAGCTTTATCAGTTTCTGTTACTAAATCTACCTGCATTGTCAAATCTCATTCAAAACTAGATCCCCAAACAAGATATAATTCACTATAAAACCCCAATTCTCAAAATATGTATTAGATCAATCTTTTAAAATTCTTACGAATATGGTAAAAATCTAGTCCTAAAAAAAGATTGTTTCATATTGAACTAAACCAAACACATCAATTGGGAATTTGAAATAGAAAAGATATAATGATGAACATGATTTGACAAATAAGGAAGAAAATATTATTGACCCTATATACTCGACATTCTTCTTCCCATGAAATCCTTTACGGATTATCTAAAAGTTCGTAAATCAGACCAAAATTAAGGGGAAAGTGAGAAGATCATAATCAACGAAATTAGGGTATTTTATATGGGTTATTTCTCTAATGGCCCCCTATTTATGACCAGTTTCCCTCCTAGCCTCCTAGTTTATCGAGAATATCCAGATTACCCTTTTGTCGTTATCGTCATGGGACCGGTAAAGTCAAATTTTTTATTCTAATATTGCCCTTATTGAGTTTATCGAAAAACTTGATATTATTATCTTTTTCAAAAAGTTCTCTATCGCTCTCCCTTCTGTTTTAGAGAGAGAAAGAAAGAGAGTTTTTAGCGAGAGGAAGTGAGTTTATTCGTATTTTTGTGGATGAAAAATTAATTGCATTAGCCAAATATTTTTCCCTAAATAATCATCGCTTCCTAACTGTCTCTCTCTCTCTCTAAATCTTAGAGGAATGCAGAAACCGTAAAACCTTTTTAACCAGAAAGTGAATCAACAGTTTGATAAAATAGAAGAAAACCCCAATTTCACCTCTCTCTCTCTCTCTCACATCTACCTTTGTTGCTTCATTTCTCGTAAAGATGGCTTCAAGGGGCAGAAGGTAAAGAGAAAATTTCAAAAATTCAATATGAATAAAGATGGTGGTCTTAAAGGAGAAGAAAAGGTCCCCTCGTTATCGTTGTTAACCGTAGGGTTAGATTCAGCGAGGAATAGATCAATACTGACCTTGATGAGGTTTTTGAAACCTATTCTCAATAGACAAAAAGATCTTAGCTTTGACAGTTTCCTCCGTACTTACGATTATGGTTCCATAGATGTTCTTTTAGAAATCGACTACGATCTACGTTAGTCGTTACAAGGCATTAATACATCATCAAGATGTGATAAGCATGATCACTGCCTAATTTGAACCATTAATGGAAGAGGCCTACAACCCGACAACATGAAAGAGGCCTGAAGCCCGACAAATTTATTACATTATTTACTATATTTATTGCCTAAATTACATAGGATAAATCTTCAGGGCAAACTGCTTCCATCGAGACTCGATCTCACGACCTCATCGGCTTAAGAAGGGTGTCTAACCGCTGCACCAAAGGGTAGTGGACGCGCCATAGATGTTGATCAAGACTTCCACGCCCGCTCTCTAACTCAACCCTGAATCATCTACCGTGTTCACTGTGTTTGTTATGAAGCTTCTTCGTCCTCGATTCTCGATGATCGAAATTTGGAACATAACAAGAATCGAATGCCTGCTGCTTGGGTAGGTTCCTCAAATCATGGAATAATGTTTGATGATACTCATAAAATTATCGATGATTTGGAGATTTTGATGAAGAGAATGAAAGCTAAGCAAGAAAAAGATGGAAGATTGGAAGGGGATGATATTGACGTTTACTCAGATGTTGGTTGTTTAATTGAATTAGGCCCTTCGTCAAAATTTTCAAAGCGAAAAATCATTTGAGAAGAATCAGAAAATGACTTTGCATCATTTTTGTCAGAGATTCAAGGGTTTGAGAAACCAAGCTAGTGGAGCTTGGTCAAGAGAAGAGGCATTTGATGGACATATGGCAATTGATAGGGTTTTATATGAACACAATTGTTTAAGGAAGCTTTAAAAGATCTTCTAAGCTTCAATCTACTGATACCAGGGCACATTTTAGGGCAGAAAACTGTTTTTACTTTAATGGTTGACATAAAGAAGCAAAAGAAGATTATATCATTTTTAGGGCAGGAAACTGTTTACAGGTTAATGGGTTTCCCTCTCTAAAAAATCTCTTTCAGAGGAGTTAGTATAATTGATGGCGGTCAAAAGTCAGCTGACTTTTGATTTCCATCAACACATATTTTATAGTCTAAGTTATGATCATTATCTTGCATTAATATTTTAACCTTTTGTTTAAGTTCCTACGTAGTTTAAGAGTCTTTTCGTATTTCTATGTTAGCATTAAAATTGAGTTAAGTTTGTTTATTTTTTGAGTTCTACCCTCTCTATATAGCTGTAATTCTTAATCGATGAATGAAAGTTTTTCTTGGTTTTTTTTTCTTCAAGAACTATCTTGTTTAGAGTGAGTGATTCCTCTACAAGCAAGTGTGTGGCTTGGTCGTGTGAGAGCATCCGCGATTCGCAACGTATAGTAAGATTCATTGCCTCTCTTAGTCTCTTTTATTGTCAACTACCTTCCTGAATTGTAGGATACAACCTTCATCAAATTGGTATCAGAGCCTAAAAGTTCCTTTTTCTATTTAAGGAGATAGTTGTAGTATGTTTTTGTTGTTTGTAACTGCTGATGTCAAAAAATGGCTTTCTTTTAACAGCATGAAAAATAAGGGACTTGAATGCTGACAGCGTCCGTTAAGGTTAAAAGTTCTGTTAGATAAATTGATAATGTTCCCTCTTTGCTTCATGAAACATGAGGGGAAAACCTGCAAAAAGAAAGGAAACCGCTCTGAAGCTCAAGACAGTCAGATTACTCTTTGCAGTAAAAGAATGAGTATTGGTTGATCCTTTTGGTGGAGTCTGTTAGACTTACTGAGCTTACCTTGAAGAAGGTCATGTGACGTCCTTTTATAAGCCGAATTAGGGTTTCCCTTTGTAATTATCTTGTTTCTAAGATAAATAAAAGTTCTTAAGTTTAAGTATACTTCGTAGATATCCTACCGAGCTGATCTTCAGAGAGATATTTCCCTTTTAAGACGCTTGAAGCCCAAACAGACTTAAACACTTAAGATTTTTAACCGACTGGGATCTGTTAGGGAGATTTTGGGATTGAGTCGGTAAGCTTGCAGCGCTTTTTTGCCTCTCCAGTTTAGGGTAGTGATGTTATAAAGGCCAGGCCGGCGCGGGTTGGGCCCGGGACCGGCCCGTTCCGTACAGGCCCGGCCTGGCCCGTACGGAAAACGGGCCTGGCCAGCCCGGGTTCTATTCCGGGTCCGGGCTGGGCCTATGGTTTGGGGCCAACAGGCCAGGCCCGACCTGGCCCGTCAAAACCTGTTTTTTTTTTCCCATGCCTTATTTTTAAAAATTTCATAGAGAATTTGAAAACATTCTTTTTCGAAAAGATCTATCCAACAAAATCGTTCCTAAAAGATTCATTTCCATAAAATATTTTCGAAAAATCTTTCCTCTATATTATTTCCAAAACGTAATTTCTAAAATCACTTTCACGAAATTTTTTCAAAAATCTTTCTTAAACTTGTTAACATATTTATGTAAATCATCTTCTATTTATATAAATCATCCTCTACTAATTAGTTTCAAAATATAATTTCTAAAATCATTTCCCAAATTTTTTTTCATAGAATCTTTCCTAAACTTATTAATTTATTTATGTAAGTCACCCTCTATTAATTATTTCCACAAAGTAATTTCTAAAATCAATTCAAAAAACTCTTTCTAAAAATCTTTTCTATACTTATTTATGAAAATAATATCCTATTAACTAATAACTATTCCTAAAATCTTTCCAAAAGTCATTTCTAAATCATGTCATTATTTATAGAAACTCGTCTCTAAAGTTTTAATTTTTTACATTCAAAATAAACTATAGTTTTATATTTTTTTAATCTAAATTTTGGTTTTTCAAATTTAAAAAAAGAAAAAAAATATTATATGAAATTCGGGCTGGCATGGCCCGGATTCCACCCAGCCCGCCCAGGCCTGGGTCTATACCCAGTCCCGGGCTGGGCCCTTATATAGCCAACCCGGGTTGGCTAGGCCCGACCCGGTAACTGGCCCGGCCTGGACAGGTCTGGGTCGGCCCGGCCCGACCCGGCCTTTTAAGCATCAGTAGTTTAGGGTGTGAGACAAAGGCTTAGCTTACGCGGACCCCCCTCATTCTTTTAGAGATCCCAGGGGTGATATGTTCATGCCTGGGACGAAACAGGGCTGGTTCCTCTAGCCGACCTCTCAGTTAGGGGAGTGTATGATGGATCGTCAAGGATTCAGCTATCCTGCTGCCTTAAGCCGGGTTGACCCGTTGGATTTCAGGTCTGATCTTGACTTTTTGACGTCAGTCAACGTCTGGACATTTTATGCATCATCATAAGTCCCGCCACTCCTAAGTCAAAAGTAGAGAGACTGAGGAGTAGAAGTGACTCTTGGGCCTGGTCTCTAAGTATATTAAATGGTCCTGAAGATAAGGGATATACCTAGACTAGAGCTCTTTCGTGAAGCTCGGTCGTTATTTTAAATTTCCCGGGTTCCCAGTTCCAGGACTGATTTCCGTGTGATTAATCTCTGTGCTCCTGAGCTAGTTTGGCTGAGCTGTTTCAGAGCCTTGTCTCTCAAACTGCGTTGGTACTTACTTCGTTTGCCAGGGACGAGCCAGGTGGTGAATTCCGAGGGGTGTGTCCACTAGTTGATTTTGTGCATGACAAATATTAATTCTGCGTCTCGGGAAGTAAATTTTATGATTTTTCACTTGATT
Organism: Eschscholzia californica; assembly: GCF_041429995.1. Lineage (NCBI taxonomy): Eukaryota > Viridiplantae > Streptophyta > Magnoliopsida > Ranunculales > Papaveraceae > Eschscholzia > Eschscholzia californica. The sequence continues at coordinate 33,444,961 of NW_028238198.1, forward strand.
CTGAGCAATTGACCTCAGCTGGGCAATAGCGGGCTTCTCCGCTATGCAATTTCTTTATGACTTTATCAATTTGTTGTTAAGCGACATACTTTCCAATGTGACCGACCATGGAAGTTTCTGATTGATGTGCTTTCATGATGAATCGGAAGTTGTCTCACTGGACTTTCTTTTCTACATAATAATTCTCGATTTAAACAAAGATGTTAGTGTGTTAGTGTAATCCTAAGCTTACTAATGCAATTTTCCTAGCGTACTTTGCATGCTCCGAATGATCGCTTCTGCAAAAAATAAAGCTTAAGTTATACCTATTCTAGAATGACCTAACTTACTAATTCCTTCTACAAAACAAAACCCAAGTTAGCCTGTATAATTGATTTCTGAGCAGCTTCGGAGTTTAACTAGGGCTTCCCCTTGGCCCCTGGTCGTGGCTTTCGCTACTGGGGATGTTTCGTCGTCTTGGGCACGACTAGTTTTACTAGGACTTCTCCTTAGGCTCCTGGTCGTGGCTTTCGCTACCAGGTTGTTTCGTCGGCTTAAGAATGACTAGTTTAACTAGGACTTCTCCTTAGGCCTTTGGTAGTGGCTCTCGCTACGAGGGTTATATTTGAGCAAAGTAAGTTTAACCAGAAATTCTCCTTGGGGCCTTTGGTCGTGACTCTCGCTACCAGGGCTGTATTTCAGCAAAGTAAGTTTAACTAAGGCTTCTCCTTAGGGCCCTTGGTCGCGGCTTTTGCTATCAAGGCTATCTGTTTTGCTTTAGCAAAGTGAGTTTAACTAGGACTCCTCCTTAGGGTCCCTGGTCGTGGCTTTCGCTACCAGGGCTATCCGTTTTGCTCGTGTACAGTGAGTTTAACTAGGACCCCTTCTTAGGGCCCCTGGTCGTGGCCTTAGCTACCAGGGCTATCAGTTTTGCTCGCGTACAATGAGTTTAACTAGGAATCCTCCTTATGGCCCCTGGTCGTGGCCTTGGCTACCAGGGTTGTCCGTTTTGCCTTAGCAAAGTAAGTTTAACTATGACTACTCCTTGGGCCCCTGGTGATATTTCTAAATTAGTAGAGAGATCAGAATAAAGAGATACAACTTTAGAAATATCACCATTAATCTCTTCAATTAGGGAAACATTCTTTGCAACATTATCTGGAAGTTTAGAATAACGTTTCCAGATACTCTCCTCCACCATACGTACAACATATCCGATTCACCGTACCCTTTTAGGGCGGGTTTGCGATCCAGTACCCCACAATTAGTGTATCGGAATATACTTTGATGGTCTTTTTGATGACCATCAAAAAGACATGTGCAATTAAATTTGTCAAAATTGAAGAACTCAATGAGAGACATGTTTGGGATAGATTAAAGTAAGAAAGACAAAAACAATGATTAAGCTCAAAAATACCAAAAAACAGAGTTTTTTTTAGGAGAGAGAGGGTCAGATACGACGTCACCATAGGTGATTTCCCCTCTTTCCTTTTTACTCGAACCCTAGGAATCCAACACCTCAATCACACCCTAATCCCTTCGGCAAACCAGATCTGCAAACAAACATCACAAAGTAGGTCTTTCAATCCGTGATTTCCACCTCTTATTGCTAGAACCTTGTTTTCCATCCAAAAAAACTCAACCTACTTATCACAATCCAGACTTAGTAGTTATAACTTGGCAACCTCTCAACAAACCCTAGATCTAGGTTTTTTCTGGGACTAAATGGAGATTTAGGAAACTCATACTCGGAGGCTGCACCACTACCAGAAATCTTCCGATAGATAGTGAAGGAGATTAATCGAGTTAGTAAAGTATAGAGGTCAAGGACGAAGAACAGGGAAGCTCTATATTCCCTTATCCTCTTTTATTTTCAGGTCTTTCCTTTTAAGTCAAGCTTGGATAAACTATTAGTTAATTTTTAGTGTATATCTTGTGTTCATCTTTGCTAAATTCTAGAGCTGCTTTCATCCCTGGAACTTGTTGGCTTTGTTGTTCTTTCTATCGGTTAGCCCTTGTTGGCTTGTGGGATTTTTGCGTTGGTTTAGACTTGATAAGAAACCCTTTAGCTTACAACAGATCCATACAATACTAAGTAGACACCCTCTTTAACCCCCTTTTCTAATATGTATTTCAATCTTGCATGTAGATTTTAATGGGTATTGGAATCTCTTAAACATTTTTTGTTGTTGTTCTTGTTTATTTCTAGGTTTAGATAACTTAATAGTTTCTCTTACTTACCCTTCTATATTCTTGTGCAAATTATTAGGTTTTACTAGGTCTCCCATCCTCTCATCATTATTACTGTTTCATAAAAAAATTAGAAAAAAGAAAAGAAAAAAAAAAAATATATATATATATATATATATATATATATATATGTATAAGTATATAGTAGTTTTACTGTTGGTCTTAGTTTCCTCCCTCTTTTAATTCTTCCCTTCGTATTTTCATCTAATGTTGTTTTGTTCTTATGTTGTTTTAGTTGTTCTTGTGAGGACTATAGGGGAATATGTTATCTTTTCTTCTATAGTGTTTTAAGTTGACTTTGTGTGCTCCTTCTTCATTTCTTTTTCTCTTCCTAGTATAGTCAACTCATTTCATCTAATTGAGGATAGTCATCTGTCCTTAGATATTTAATTACACCCCCACCATGGAAAATCCATCCATTCTTAGTTGGAATGTGAGGGGAGCTTCTTCTTTCCTCACCATGAAACACACTCTTAATATTATCATGAAAAATCAGCCGGACATCATTTTCCTTTCGGAAACGAAAAACAAATCCTACAATATGAACAAAAACATACCTATCACCAAAAACTACTCTGGTTATTTTGTTGATCCGATTAACAAATCAGGAGGCCTTGCTCTTTACTGGAAGCACCACTTCGATCTCAAAGTTAATTACTCGGACAACAACATTATTCAAGCCGAATTGAATAATGCCAGATGGCCCACTCCCATCACGATTACAGGCTTCTATTGGTCCCCCTACAACAAAAACAAGCTCAAGCCTTGGAAGATTCTGAGTCAACTGAACCAGGACCATGACAACCCTTGGGTTATCATTGGGGATCTTAACTGTATCCTTGATCGAATGGAGAAGAGTGGTGGCTCTAAAGGTTCAAATTCTATCGTACCCAAAATCATAGATATTATTAACAGCTTAGGTTTATTAGATTTGGGTTATCAGGGTAATCCCTACACTTGGAGTAATAAGCAGCTAAGGGAACACTTGATTCAAGAGAGACTGGATAGGGCTATGGTTAATCTTCATTGGCTTCAAAAATTCAATCATATGGCATCACTCACCTTGAAGCAGTTGGTTCTGACCATTTGCCTATCCTGCTTGACAACAAGGATCCAACTCAGACTAACCCGAAACCCTTCAAGTTTATCAGGACGTGGATGACTCATCCTGACTGCTTCAACTTCATTGCAGACAACTGGAACCACATAAAAAAGTACCATAACCCAAATAATATCCAACAGGACCTTCATAAGCTTAGCAAGCAGCCCTCAAAATGAAACAAACAGGTCTTCGGCAACATAGAGAACAACATCAACCGGATTACAAAAAGCCTTCAAAATAGTAAATCTAAAGAAAAAGACCACAGACTCTATCTTGCCCTGGAGGAGCTCTACAATCAGCAAGAGAGGTTATGGAAGGAAAAATCGATAAACAACTTTATCACCTTGGGCGACAAAAACACAAAATGATCAATTATGCTAAATCCAATATTTTTCACTCTAAGAATTCGCATCCCAAATTCAAAAGGCTTATCATGCGCGCCATTAAAGTCAAATATGCCTCCGCTTCAGAGAAATACTTGGGGGCCCAACTTTTCATAGGAGCTCAAAAAACGAAAGTTTTTAAGGATATCCTCGAGCACATCAAGAATAAACTTTATAAGTGGAACCACTCGTTCTTATCCCAAGCTGGTCGTACTGTGGTCATCTCAGCCATAGCCCGGTCGTACCCCGATACCAGATGCAGTGCTTTGCTATTCCTAAAGGAATAAGCAAACGCATCAAGGTCGTTAAACGGAACTTTTGGTGGGGTAAGTCGAAGGGAATATGCACCAAAGCCTGGTCGTATATATGCATGCCTAAGAAACTTGGAGGTCTAGGGCTCCACCTGCCAGATCTTGATAACACCGCTTTACTTTCTAAGATGGCTTGGAGGCTAAAAACAGAACCTGAGGCGGTATGGTTTAACTCCTAAAAGCTAAGTATTTTCCGCACTCCGAAACCTCGGGTCCAGCTAAAGCGCATCACTCCTGGAATTGGAAAACGATCAGGAAGCACTACAACCTCATTGAAGGTTTATCCACTTTGGAAGTGCAATCGGGAAATGACATCAACATCTGGACAGACAATTGGATCCCCGATATCAATGGTACAGTTCCGAACAACAATCACTCCGATCTTACCAAAGTAGCTCAGCTTATTTCGAACAGCAACTGGAATAATGATATTCTCAGAGCCAATTTTGATGCAACTACTCAAAACCTTATCAGAGCTATCCCGGTAAACAGCGAAGGTAAAGACCATCTCAAATGGAAGCTTACCAAATCCGGGAAATTCACAGTAGCTTCTATGTACCAGCACCTCACCAATAATAATAGCAATCAAAATACGAGCAATCAGAACTGGAATTTCATCTGGTCTCTCCCGACCGTTCCGCGAATCAATTTGTTCATATGGAAAATCTGTACCAAAGCTCTCCCAGTTAGAGAACGAATAGGAAAATACATCAACAGTAATACTTCTTGCCCTAATTGCACGCATACAGAATCTATTGAGCATGCTCTTTTACACTGCGCTTTGGCGAAAAACATTTGGTTTCATTACAATATCAACTCTTAAAATATTACTTCGATTTCAGATTGGATCTTCTCGTGGGAAGAGAATGTTCATCTGTGCTATACCAAAGAGAATATTAACTTTGCGAGCATACTATGGATTTTAAGGAAAGTGAGATGCGACCATGATTGAAAACTTCCCAAAAATCAATAAAAAACAAGAGAAAATCAAACAAAAAACTAATGAGAAATGGCAACCTCCGACTCAAAATTTTATAAAGATTAATGTTGACGCATCGTTTATTAATTTAACATCCAATATTGGAATTAGCTTTATTGTTCACAATGCAGAATCGAAATTTATAGAAGCGCATGTTAAATCTACTAGAGCCAGAAATAGCGAAGAAGGATAGGCTATGGCGATCTTATTCGGTCTCGAATGGGCGAAAGATAACAACCACAATAATATTTATAGAAAGCGACAACATCAATCTCATCAAGCATCTTCACAATAAAAATCACACGATCCACTGGCAATCCCTGATTCATATCCGGAAAATTGGAGAAAGCAAAAAAGAATTCGAAGTAGTGAAATTCAAGTATACAAAGAGAGAATTCAACGCGAGCGCCGATAAATTAGCTAAATGGGCGAGGTAGAAGAAAGCAAATAAGAAGTGGAAGAATGTCCCTTGTATGTTAGTTAATAAATATTGTAATAACGTTGTTATTTAATACATGAAATGCTAGTTCAGCAAAAAAAAAACTCAAAAATACCAATGAGATCTTTACAAATTAAATTAATACAGAAACATATCTAATTTTATATAAACAAAAAAGTAACAGAAAATTTCTCCCAACTACGAAAAACAAAAAGAGTGAAAAAACTGTAAAAATATACATGTAAATACAAATATCATACAACAAACATGAATTAACTTCAGACATTAGTTTTGTTTGTGTAGAAAGTGGGATTTTCTCACCTTGTAATATGCTTCATACTACTTTCTAACGCGTTTATGTACAATTTAAGCTCCACCATGGAATACCATAAAACTCAATAACAACAAACATCTTATGTGTTAAACTTTTTTCGTATAAATAATATATGCAATTTTTGCACTCAAAAGATTTGAAACTGCATGGTTCATTCTGTGGACCATTACCCTTGGTTGTTCACCTATCTTCCACCCAAATTCCACAAACTTAAAGGTAGCAGTCTTATAAATTATCTAGGTAGATAGATACAGATCAAATATAGAATAAAACGACAATAATAAAGAAGTAACAGTGAGGACCAACAATATAATTTTACTCTAAACTTCAAAACAAATCGAACCACAAAACTTTAGAACTCCTAACCCTCAGAAAATCGTATTGAAATGTAACAAACACTGGAGAATTATTTAGATGGGGTCAATATTGTAACGGACAAACCCCGTCTTAATGAGTCTCATATTGCCTTAGTTTTGTCAATTTTAATTTCAGGCTTTCCACTCCAAATAAACTAAAAAGTCATCACAACAGGTATTATTATTCATTGATTAATATATATCAAGTGAAGTAGTTTAATTATCTAGACAGAATTCTACTAAGTACTGATTTAAACTACCATCAATGATTTCTTATCTCAGTACAGAGAGGCATTTACACTTTTGTTGGTTCTCTTGGTTTAACTCTCGCCATAATGATTTTCTTGACCCTTGAGTTTACATAGTTATATCAGCCATTTGATAGTTATTCTCATCATTTAGTTCAAACAATCAAAACATTCTAAGAATGTGCTCGAGGTGTCCCTATTGAGTTTTGGTACTTGAATTCTTATAAACATTCGAAAGAAGGTTGTACAAGTTCAAAACATCTTACGACCAAAGCAGGTTACCGATCTATGAGATCAATAAAAAAATATGAATCCAAATTTCCTGACAATTTAAGTTTAATTGGAGGAAATCAACAACAATATAAGTAGTTGATCTTTATGGAGATCTTTCAACTTATTGTTGGAATTAGAGCCCATTAAAGTGGAATTACAGCCCACTTTGCAAACAAGTTCTGCAAACACGTGTTTGCAACAATCTTTAAGTTCTTTATTAGCATTGTTAGGTCGTAAAATGGACTTAATCTTCAACACATTCTCTTGCAATCTTGGCTAAAGTAACCTCGGTTTGGAATGAATAAGAATGCCCCATTGCATTATCAACCCAATCTTTAAGTTCATTATTAGCATTGTTAGATTGTAAAATGGACTTAATCTTATTTGAGAGTAGAATACTTCCTTCACCTTTATCGTTGGCTCTAGTTGTTGGTGTTTGGCCTGATAAGACATCAAGTAAAACCACCCCATAAGCGAATATTATATAGACAAAAGAAAACCTAAATTGAGTAAACCTAAATTGAGTAACATGAGGATGATATGGAAGGAAATACCATACATATACAAAAGAAAACCTCCTCAACTATTATTGAACACTAAAGTTACTAAACTTGGTATTAGAAATATCAGCGATGAACCATGATGAGACATGAAAATGTCCCATCTGAATCTCTTAACTCAGGTTAGTTAGTCCATTTCGAGCAGTTACTCTGATAAATTACGTGTTTCTCTTGTCCAGGTATCTCCTACAGAATTGGGCGCGAAAATAGATAAAAACGAGAGGAAGATAAAACTAGGGGCATTTTGGTAATTTGGAGATTATGGTGTTCTGGTAATTGGCTAATATTGATGCTCTGATGGAAGTATAGTCCAAGAGTAACACAACGGTGAAAACGGGAGTCCGATTGGAGTTCGGATGATAAACTTATATCTAGTCAAAGACAATTGACCAAAAGTTGTTGAAGGACACGTGGCACAAATCTAGCTGGTGATACGGTGTTATCTGATGGTGACGTTCAATTATCGGTATTCACTCGGGCTTCACTCGGTACAGTGGGATAGCGTTAGTATTCGCAATATGATATGATGCAATGCATCGCACGTCATGGTTGCAATGATTCCGCAAGAATCTAAGCGGTGGGATCTATCGAACTAACACAAGGTGTGATCACAGAAGACCGTTTCACCGTGTACTGTTGCTACGAGAAGCACTGAATCCTCCGTGTTTGACAGCTCAACGTTCTCCACAGATTGACCCAAAATCTTGGGAATGAGATGCTACAATGACTTAGAGGGTGACTTAGAGGATGACATAATGAAGTGGAGTACACTAAAAGACAAAGTTTTTTCAAAGTTTGACTACCGTGGGGTCCGCTTTTGTTTCCAAATGAAGAAACATGTCATCCTCTAAGTACCAAATTCTAAGTCACTCTATCATTTCCCTATTTTCATTCCTTTTTATCCTTCTCTAAATCGTTCTCTCTTCTTTTTCTTATGAAGAAACAGAGAACACATGAAAGAAAAGAAACCGAGAGAACTTGCTAAAAGAGAAAATTCAGAGTAGAGAGGGAGAAGGAAAGAAATCAGAGATTGATTGAGTTTTCTAGAGAGAGAGATTATAAACCAGAGAGTGAAAATGTTGATGAAGATTGAATGAAGAGATATTCGGTTGAGATTTTATTTTGCTGGAGATAGAATATAGCAGAGATTGAGGAAGAGATATTTTGAGAAGGAGAAATCAGGAAATCAGATTGGAAGTTGGTTGTTGATTTGCTGGATTGCAAGGAAGACCAGTGATGTGACACGAAAATGTCACATTTGGAGAGCCTAACTTAGACTAATTAGTCCTTTTCGAGTGTTATCAATAATATTTTATGTGTTTTTCTTGTTAGGTATCATTTTTTGAGTTAAACATGTAATTTGAAATAAAGAGAGCGAATTATCAATATCATTACATGTGCTGAAAACGAGAGAAATAGACTTCAAGCAAATCAAATGACAAGTATAGTCAATGACGAGTCCGACGGTGAAAACGGTATTCAATTCGGAGTTCGGACGGGGAAGATATGAAAGAAATAAGCTAAAGTCTTTTCTTGAAGGCACCCCTCTTTGGTTCTAATTGTAGAGACTAGTTTAAGGCACTCCCTTGGTCTCTAATTCAAAGCCCAACATCTAAGCCCAAGTTCAAGAATACCCAAAGAAGAAGGAAGGTGTAGAGATTTTATGAGCACCCACTTTTGGGCCCAAGTCAAAGTAGTCTAAAGACTTAGTCAAGTTGACTAAGTCTAGGGTTTTAATCAATCTAGACTATTCATCATCTTCGACCTTGGAAAGGAAGCAAGAAGTTAGAGAGAGAGAAAAGGAGGCTACAACTTAGGGTTTTAGAGTTCTTGAGTTTGAAGGGTTTGGTTGGGTTGAGAGCTAGAAAGAGAGAAGGAAGAAGGAGGAGGGCCGGCCAAGCATAGGCAGGCCAGCACACTAGGCCGGCCTAGCTTAGCCGGCCGAGTTGCTGTCTTAACAGCAGCTCGGGCTGCTTTCAACAGCAGCTCGGGTGCAGCAGCTCTCGGGAGGAGGAACAGCAGATCGAGAAGCTTTCACGGGCGCAACAGCAACATCTTCCGGGACGCAGGGACAGTAGCTCCGACCGGATCGCCCAGAAGCTTGCTCAGCTGCTCGGATGTGCACGGCTGCAGCTCGGGACGCGTACGGGAGTGCAAGGGACGGTCGCAACTTGCTCGGATCTGGCCGGACTTTCTTGGATAACCACTTCCTTCAACTTGGCCGAATTTTCCTAGGTTTTCCAGCCACTTTCTTGGCCGGAAACTTTAGGGCTTTTACTCCCCATCATCTTGGCTAACTTCCTATATAGTTTGATTTGATTTTGGGTTAGAAATTTGTAGAGGGAGAAAGCTAGGGTTAGCTTTAATGGAGGTTGTGTTCTAAATGGAGAAGATGATGGTGGCCGCTATGGGGAACCCAGAAAATTGCTAAGGGGAGATCGGCTGCAACTAAAAACTCATATTTTCCGACGATCTTAGCCTCGAACCACATCGAAAAAGGGGGATTCTCTCATCATTTTCTTTCCATTTCTTATTCAGTCACCATGTTTAGCTAATTTTATTGTGTCGATTATATGAGATGAAATGTGATGAATTTGTATTACGTTTAATATGATATGATGTTCTGATTATAAATTTATGTTCATTTATTTCGATTATCGTTTCGATCGTATTTTCATGTGTCTTGTCAAGCACTTCACATAGTTAATAGGCAAAACAAAATTATTCGATTTCGATCGTAGTCTACGTCATATTTTCAAGTGTCTTGTCATGCACTTCACATAGTTAGGCGACTAGACAACACTTTCGTTGACTCGGGATCAACCGATTTAGATGTTTGTTTGACTAAGTATGATCTCCGGATATACGTAGTACTTAGAGACATCTACTTTAGGAGTCGAACATCGATTATACCTTAAAACATTAGATCGGACTACACGTGGTCGTAGGTTTATCATTATCGGATTCTCGGTTCGACACCTCTCTCACTTATTTGTCACCTCTCGACTCTAGTTCCTCTGACACTTATCTCGAATCTCTCTAGCCCGTTTACATACATTGTTTAGTTTAGTTTACTTGTTTGCTTTATTCTCTTATCACTCATTCAATCTTTAAACCCCCCATTTACCTTGTCCTTTACGTTTTTGTCTAAGTTAGCTAGTAATACCTAAACCGACGGACAAGACCTTTCGACATTCGAAGTACCTTCCCATCCTTGGATCGACTCCGGTTTTACCGGTTACTACTTGATACCTCCGCTTGGGTGTGCAACCTTTTCGGGTGCATCAGTCAGTTGTTTCTTCTTCTCTTTCTTACCTTCTCTATATATAAACAAAAGCAAGAACAGTTCGAGGGGATCTCATCTTGAGTGGAGATCTTCTCTCAAGGGCTCAACCATCACAGAAATATCAGAGAGATAGAGAGAGAGAGATCTCTCGGCTGGGGGCTGAAACTACACCATTATCATCTTCATTTTCTGCTTCTTCTTTATTCTTTCTTTGTATTTTATTCTTTTTTTGTGAGAGAAAAGAGTAATTGTGGAGAGAGATCAACAGAGAAGTAATAAGAGAAAACAAAGAATTTTATTCATCTTTTTCCATTATCTTCTATTTGCTTTGTTCTTCTTTGAGTGACAGAAAGAAAACAGAATATATAGGGAGAGAAAGAGAGTTGTAGAGAGACAGAGAAGGAAAGAAGCTTAATTTCTGGAATCACTTCATCTTCTTTGTATTATCTTTTCTGGAATCAAGGTAGACTAAGATGAAAAGAAAATTGTAGAGAGAGAGAGAGTGAGGATTGAAAGAGAGAAAACAGTAGAGTAAAAGAGGAGGAAGAAAACCACATTTGGGTCAATAGTTTTTCTGGAAAATAATTTTCCCATAGAGAAAATATTTTCGAGAGTCGAGAAAATATTTTCGAGAGTCGAGAAAATTATTTTCTCTAGGGGAGCGTTTGGCTGCGAGTGGGAAATCAGTGAGAAAAGTTCTGTTTTCCTCCCTATTTTTCTTTTATTCTTTATATTTATTTTAATCTCGTATTATGATTAGTTAACCGTCTATCTAGGGTTGATGATGAAACCATGTTCAATCTCTTAATCGGAGTTTTAACGAAAACATCTTCCGGGATGAGGATAGTTCGTGTTGAAATATCTTTCTATATATTAAGATATCCCATATAATAGATATTAGGAAATATCAAATATTAGAATCTACTAAGAATTAGGAACTAATAAATATATTAGTATAAACTATTAAGAAACTAGTAAAATATTAGAAACTAGTAAAGTTAGAAACTAGTAGTATTGTAACTCTATAAATAGAGTCTTATATTTCTTTTGTAATCCATCAAGGAATAAAACAATTTCTTTGATCAATTTCAACTTGGTACCAGAGCCAAAAGTCTTAAATTTTTGTTTGGGAATTTATATTGATTGAAAGAGAAGAGCCTTTCATCTTCGTCTTGTTTTTCCGGTTTAGCTAAAGTGAAGGGCAACTGATGCTTCCGCAATAATGACTCTCAATAAGGCAAATTCTAATTTTGCTAAAGTTGTTGGTCAATCTGACAAAATTACTTATAAGTGTACTCACTGCAACAAAATTGGTCATACGAAAAGTCATTGTTATGAACTATTAGGCTATCCAGAATGGTGGGATCATAATCGAAATAAAAACTCTAAGAAGACCCTTGTAGATCCAATTGTTAAACAAGCTTCATCGACGGTAGCCACTACAGGTAATGTAGGCAAGACTTTAAATATGTCTACACAATTTTCGAATAGTACTTGGATAATTGATTCTGGTGCTACAGATCATATGACTATTGATTCTAGACATGTCTCAACCATAAACCAATCTTCACATAAATATGTCTCTACTGCCAATGGCACCTCAGCCACTGTTGTAGGGGAAGGACCTATAACTCTAACGAACACATTGAACTTAGACTCTGTTTTGGTTGTCCCATCTTTAGATCATAATTTCTTATCAGTGTCTCAAATAACCACCACTCTATTTTGTGTTGTCACCTTTTGGCCTGAATTTTGCGTCTTTAAGGACATCCGGACAAGGCAAACAATTGGTTATGGTGTTAGGAGAGGAAAGTTGTCTTACTTAGATTTAGTATCTGAAAGCTCTAATAAATTGCGTCAGGCATTAGTAGTGAACAATTCTGAAATAAAAAATAAAGATGAAATATGGTTATGGCATCGTCGTCTGGGGCACGCCTCCTTTGGTTACCTTAAGAAGTTATTTCCATCGCTATTTATTAAATGCGATGTTTCAAGTTTTCAATGTGATGTTTGTGCACTTGCAAAAAGTCACCGTGCATCGTTTCCGTTAAATTTAAATAAAAGTCCAACTCTTTTTATGATCTTACATTCCGATGTCTGAGGTCCATCTAAGGTTTCTACTTTGGGTGGGGCACGGTGGTTTGTTACCTTTATTGATGATTGTACTAGGATGACTTGGGTGTGTTCGATGAAATCTAAAAGTGAGGTAAAGTTATTGTTTCAGAAGGTTCATAAACTGTTTCGTACTCAATACAACGCAAATGTTCAGATACTCCGTAGTGACAACGGAGGAGAGTATATGGATCATGAACTTCAAACTTATTTGGTTTCTCATGGTATTGTTCATCAAACTACTTGTCCAAATACCCCTCAACAAAATGGGGTGGCTGAAAGAAAGAATCGTCACTTGTTAGAAGTTATCAGGGCTATGTTGATCGAAGCACATATGGCATTATCTTATTGGGGAGAAGCACTTCTTGCTGCAACCTATTTAATTAATAGAGTACCATCTAGTACTATTGAGTTTAAGACTCCTTTTCAAGCTCTATCGGATGTTACAACTTCTCCGACAGTTTCAAATTTACCTCCCCGTGTCTTTGGGTGTGTAGCATTTGTTCATCTTCATGAGCACCAACGTACAAAATTAAATCTAAGGGCATTAAGATGTGTATTTGTAGGGTACGGTGCAAATCAGAAAGGGTACAGATGTTATCATCCTACAACTAAACGAATGTTTGTTACATCGGATGTTATCTTTCATGAAGATTCTAAGTATTTTTTACCTGAGTCTGAACTTCAAGGGGGAAAACTAAGCAGGAAGTTCTGACTCTTGATTATGAAGAAACGGATAATCATGTAGAAGAGAACAAAATTGGATTTAATATTGAAGTAAATTTGATTCCTGAAGAAATAAGTAGAGCTGAAATTGAAATTCCAGAATTATCAACACCTGAATCGGTATTGGAAGAAAGTGTTAATGAAATCATTGAACAAATTGTGGATTCACCTCCAATTGAAGTCGTTGAACCAAGGGTTAGTAATACACCAAACCAATCAGTTGTCGAGGATGTTCCTGAAGCACCTTCCGAACCACCTAGGAAAATATTACCGTCGCGTCAAACCAGAGGTATTCCTCAACCGACATATGAACCTGAGCTGTCTAGTAGAGTCAAATATCCTATGAGTCAGTATGTGTCAGATCATCGGTTGTCAGAATCAAATAAGTCGTTTGTAAATCAATTATTTACTGTATATATTCCTAACAACGTACAGGAAACCTTATCTGATTCAAAATGGAAAGCATCTATGAATGAGGAGATGAAATCCTTACAAAAGAATGACACTTGGGAGCTAATTGATCAGCCAGAAGATAAAAATCCAGTGGGATGTCGGTGGATTTACAAAAGAATGACACTTGGGAGCTAGTTGATCGGCCAGAAGATAAAAATCCAGTGGGATGTCGGTGGATTTATTCAGTGAAGTATAAAGCAGATGGTACAATTGAACGTTACAAAGCGAGACTAGTGGCAAAAGGATACACTCAAACTTATGAAGTCGATTACACAGAGACATTCGCTCCAGTTGCAAAAATCAACACTGTTCGCGTCTTGTTATCGTTAGCAGCAAATTTAGATTGGCCACTACAACAATTTGATGTAAAGAATGTTTTTTTGCATGGGGAACTATTAGAAGAAGTCTATATGGACCTTCCACTGGGATGCAAGATACCACAAATACATAGCCAGAAGGTATGTAGATTGAAAAAGTCATTGTATGGATTAAAACAATCACCAAGAGCGTGGTTTGGAAGGTTTACAAAGGCTATGAAGGAATTCGGTTATCACCAAAGCAATTCTGACCATACCTTATCTACAAAGAGGCAGAAAGGAAAACTCACAACACTTATTGTATATGTTGATGACATGGTGGTTACTGGGGATGATCCTGAAGAACGAAAGTCTTTACAGAATAACTTATCTAAAGAGTTTGAGATGAAAGACCTTGGTCCATTGAAATACTTTCTTGGAATTGAAGTATCTCGATCTAGTAATGGAATTTTCTTATCCCAAAGAAAGTATACTTTAGATTTGTTACATGAGGTGGGTATGTAAGCGTGTGAGCCGATTGATACACCTATCGAAGAAGGATTAAAGTTGTCAGTGCAGCCTAATCAGATACCGGTTGATAAAGGAAGATATCAACGACTGGTTGGAAGGTTGATGTACTTGGCGCACACGAGGCCAGATCTTGCATATGCGTTAAGTATTGTTAGTCAATTTATGCACAATCACGGTGAAAAACACTTGAATGCTGTTTTACGCATTTTGAGATATTTGAAGGCGGCTCCTGGAAAAGGTATTTTGTTTACTAAAAATTCGAGTTGTCGAACTATTGATGTATATACTGATGCAGATTGGGCTGGGGAAGTAAATGGTAGGCGATCAACTGCAGGATATTTTACCTTTGTTGGTGGAAATCTTGTTACATGGAGAAGTAAAAAACAGAACATGTTGTACGTTCAAGTGCAGAGTCTGAATTTAGAGGAATGGCTGATGGCATATGTGAAGCGTTGTGGTTAAGACTCCTGTTGGATGATTTAGGATATCCTTCTCAAAGACCAATTCAATTATATTGTAACAATAAAGCAGCATGTGATATTGCTCACAATCCAGTCCAGCACGACCGCACAAAGCATGTTGAGGTGGATCGATGTTTTATTAAAGAAAAGTTGGAAGACAACATTGTAGAGTTACCAAAGGTCCAAACTGAAGATCAATTAGCTGATGTTCTTACCAAAGCAGTTTCAAGTCAAATATTTTCGAAAATGGTAGACAAGTTGGGCATGTGCGATATCTATGCACCAACTTGAGGGGGAGTGTTGAAATATCTTTTTATATATTAAGATATCCCATATAATAGATATTATGAAATATCAAATATTAGAAACTACTAAGAATTAGGAACTAATAAATATATTAGTATAAACTATTAAGAAACTAGTAAAATATTAGAAACTAGTAAAGTTAGAAACTAGTAGTATTGTAACTCTATAAATAGAGTCTTATATTTCTTTTGTAATCCATCAAGGAATAAAACAATTTCTTTGATCAATTTCAACTTGGTACCAGAGCCAAAAGTCTTAAATTTTTGTTTGGGAATTTATATTGATTGAAAGAGAAGAGCCTTTCATCTTCGTCTTGTTTTTCCGGTTTAGCTAAAGTGAAGGGCAACTGATGCTTCCGCAATAATGACTCTCAATAAGGCAAATTCTAATTTTGCTAAAGTTGTTGGTCAATCTGACAAAATTACTTATAAGTGTACTCACTGCAACAAAATTGGTCATACGAAAAGTCATTGTTATGAACTATTAGGCTATCCAGAATGGTGGGATCATAATCGAAATAAAAACTCTAAGAAGACCCTTGTAGATCCAATTGTTAAACAAGCTTCATCGACGGTAGCCACTACAGGTAATGTAGGCAAGACTTTAAATATGTCTACACAATTTTCGAATAGTACTTGGATAATTGATTCTGGTGCTACAGATCATATGACTATTGATTCTAGACATGTCTCAACCATAAACCAATCTTCACATAAATATGTCTCTACTGCCAATGGCACCTCAGCCACTGTTGTAGGGGAAGGACCTATAACTCTAACGAACACATTGAACTTAGACTCTGTTTTGGTTGTCCCATCTTTAGATCATAATTTCTTATCAGTGTCTCAAATAACCACCACTCTATTTTCTGTTGTCACCTTTTGGCCTGAATTTTGCGTCTTTAAGGACATCCGGACAAGGCAAACAATTGGTTATGGTGTTAGGAGAGGAAAGTTGTCTTACTTAGATTTAGTATCTGAAAGCTCTAATAAATTGCGTCAGGCATTAGTAGTGAACAATTCTGAAATAAAAAATAAAGATGAAATATGGTTATGGCATCGTCGTCTGGGGCACGCCTCCTTTGGTTACCTTAAGAAGTTATTTCCATCGCTATTTATTAAATGCGATGTTTCAAGTTTTCAATGTGATGTTTGTGCACTTGCAAAAAGTCACCGTGCATCGTTTCCGTTAAATTTAAATAAAAGTCCAACTCTTTTTATGATCTTACATTCCGATGTCTGAGGTCCATCTAAGGTTTCTACTTTGGGTGGGGCACGGTGGTTTGTTACCTTTATTGATGATTGTACTAGGATGACTTGGGTGTGTTCGATGAAATCTAAAAGTGAGGTAAAGTTATTGTTTCAGAAGGTTCATAAACTGTTTCGTACTCAATACAACGCAAATGTTCAGATACTCCGTAGTGACAACGGAGGAGAGTATATGGATCATGAACTTCAAACTTATTTGGTTTCTCATGGTATTGTTCATCAAACTACTTGTCCAAATACCCCTCAACAAAATGGGGTGGCTGAAAGAAAGAATCGTCACTTGTTAGAAGTTATCAGGGCTATGTTGATCGAAGCACATATGGCATTATCTTATTGGGGAGAAGCACTTCTTGCTGCAACCTATTTAATTAATAGAGTACCATCTAGTACTATTGAGTTTAAGACTCCTTTTCAAGCTCTATCGGATGTTACAACTTCTCCGACAGTTTCAAATTTACCTCCCCGTGTCTTTGGGTGTGTAGCATTTGTTCATCTTCATGAGCACCAACGTACAAAATTAAATCTAAGGGCATTAAGATGTGTATTTGTAGGGTACGGTGCAAATCAGAAAGGGTACAGATGTTATCATCCTACAACTAAACGAATGTTTGTTACATCGGATGTTATCTTTCATGAAGATTCTAAGTATTTTTTACCTGAGTCTGAACTTCAAGGGGGAAAACTAAGCAGGAAGTTCTGACTCTTGATTATGAAGAAACGGATAATCATGTAGAAGAGAACAAAATTGGATTTAATATTGAAGTAAATTTGATTCCTGAAGAAATAAGTAGAGCTGAAATTGAAATTCCAGAATTATCAACACCTGAATCGGTATTGGAAGAAAGTGTTAATGAAATCATTGAACAAATTGTGGATTCACCTCCAATTGAAGTCGTTGAACCAAGGGTTAGTAATACACCAAACCAATCAGTTGTCGAGGATGTTCCTGAAGCACCTTCCGAACCACCTAGGAAAATATTACCGTCGCGTCAAACCAGAGGTATTCCTAAACCGACATATGAACCTGAGCTGTCTAGTAGAGTCAAATATCCTATGAGTCAGTATGTGTCAGATCCTCGGTTGTCAGAATCAAATAAGTCGTTTGTAAATCAATTATTTACTGTATATATTCCTAACAACGTACAGGAAACCTTATCTGATTCAAAATGGAAAGCATCTATGAATGAGGAGATGAAATCCTTACAAAAGAATGACACTTGGGAGCTAATTGATCAGCCAGAAGATAAAAATCCAGTGGGATGTCGGTGGATTTACAAAAGAATGACACTTGGGAGCTAGTTGATCGGCCAGAAGATAAAAATCCAGTGGGATGTCGGTGGATTTATTCAGTGAAGTATAAAGCAGATGGTACAATTGAACGTTACAAAGCGAGACTAGTGGCAAAAGGATACACTCAAACTTATGAAGTCGATTACACAGAGACATTCGCTCCAGTTGCAAAAATCAACACTGTTCGCGTCTTGTTATCGTTAGCAGCAAATTTAGATTGGCCACTACAACAATTTGATGTAAAGAATGTTTTTTTGCATGGGGAACTATTAGAAGAAGTCTATATGGACCTTCCACTGGGATGCAAGATACCACAAATACATAGCCAGAAGGTATGTAGATTGAAAAAGTCATTGTATGGATTAAAACAATCACCAAGAGCGTGGTTTGGAAGGTTTACAAAGGCTATGAAGGAATTCGGTTATCACCAAAGCAATTCTGACCATACCTTATCTACAAAGAGGCAGAAAGGAAAACTCACAACACTTATTGTATATGTTGATGACATGGTGGTTACTGGGGATGATCCTGAAGAACGAAAGTCTTTACAGAATAACTTATCTAAAGAGTTTGAGATGAAAGACCTTGGTCCATTGAAATACTTTCTTGGAATTGAAGTATCTCGATCTAGTAATGGAATTTTCTTATCCCAAAGAAAGTATACTTTAGATTTGTTACATGAGGTGGGTATGTAAGCGTGTGAGCCGATTGATACACCTATCGAAGAAGGATTAAAGTTGTCAGTGCAGCCTAATCAGATACCGGTTGATAAAGGAAGATATCAACGATTGGTTGGAAGGTTGATGTACTTGGCGCACACGAGGCCAGATCTTGCATATGCGTTAAGTATTGTTAGTCAATTTATGCACAATCACGGTGAAAAACACTTGAATGCTGTTTTACGCATTTTGAGATATTTGAAGGCGGCTCCTGGAAAAGGTATTTTGTTTACTAAAAATTCGAGTTGTCGAACTATTGATGTATATACTGATGCAGATTGGGCTGGGGAAGTAAATGGTAGGCGATCAACTGCAGGATATTTTACCTTTGTTGGTGGAAATCTTGTTACATGGAGAAGTAAAAAACAGAACATGTTGTACGTTCAAGTGCAGAGTCTGAATTTAGAGGAATGGCTGATGGCATATGTGAAGCGTTGTGGTTAAGACTCCTGTTGGATGATTTAGGATATCCTTCTCAAAGACCAATTCAATTATATTGTAACAATAAAGCAGCATGTGATATTGCTCACAATCCAGTCCAGCACGACCGCACAAAGCATGTTGAGGTGGATCGATGTTTTATTAAAGAAAAGTTGGAAGACAACATTGTAGAGTTACCAAAGGTCCAAACTGAAGATCAATTAGCTGATGTTCTTACCAAAGCAGTTTCAAGTCAAATATTTTCGAAAATGGTAGACAAGTTGGGCATGTGCGATATCTATGCACCAACTTGAGGGGGAGTGTTGAAATATCTTTTTATATATTAAGATATCCCATATAATAGATATTATGAAATATCAAATATTAGAAACTACTAAGAATTAGGAACTAATAAATATATTAGTATAAACTATTAAGAAACTAGTAAAATATTAGAAACTAGTAAAGTTAGAAACTAGTAGTATTGTAACTCTATAAATAGAGTCTTATATTTCTTTTGTGATCCATCAAGGAATAAAACAATTTCTTTGATCAATTTCAACTGTTCATTATCCGAAATTCTGAGTTATAAAAAGAGTGATTTAATTCGTCTGGTTATTGGTTCTTCAACTGATTGTATGTGTTGAATTCAGAAACCCTAGGCTCTCTCCCATTTGACTTCTCCCAACTTGAGTTCATTTTCATTTTCGTTATTTTATTTTAATATTTTATTCATTTTATTTTATCACCAAAACCCAATTTTCAAACAAAACCATGTTACTTTCAAGTTCTAGAACGGGTTTTACTTAGTCCCTGCGGACCGGGTCCCGGTCTTACCGGATTTATTACTTGACGCCCGTATACTTGCGGGTGTAGACCTTTTGGGCCCATCAAACCATCGCTACGATTATCGGTAACTTACAAGATAAGGTTCCTCGTATTATGAGCTTGATCAAGTAAAGTTCAGGTGGTAAAATAAGATCAAGGTATTCTTCTGTAGTGTCTATTAGACTAATACATCTGCTCTCAAAAGATTTCAGACATACCCATGGCCCGTTTAAACCACATGAAAATTTAAGACCTTATTGAAGTTGTGTCCTGATTAATATCTTAGCCCTTAACCCAAGCTGTGGAAATAAGGCATAAACAATCAGGCAAACTGAAAACTTAGTCCATTATGCAAAGTAGGCCCTAAAAAGGATTAGTGTTACTTTTGCACCATCAGGGAAACAAATGAAGTTAATAATAACTACGAATTACCCTTACATAATAACACCTACTGTATGGCTATTGAGGTATGATACTTGAGACCAAAGTCAATGAATATATTGTCAGATAAAAAGCAATTATATAATCAAGAAAAAGATTCATCCCGCCTCGAACATCAGGTTGTCTAGAGTTGATCCACATCTAACGATCAACCAATTTTTTTATTTAATGACTGGTTTGACCTATAATCTTATACTCAGCTAAAATCATCACTAAACATCCCCATATCATCTCCACCAAACATCTATGAAAATGTTTGATCTATGTTCGAAAAGTCGGAAATGGGGATTAGACCTAGTCGGCCAACCATGGAATAGGAAATGGGGACTAGTCGATCAACCGGGACCTAGCTACCAGGAGGGATGTCATCGGGACTGTTTTGGGGCTAGGAGGCGGCGAAAGGCGCCAATTTACTCGGTCTTTGGAACCGAGGCAGTGAGCAAATCCTAAGCGCTGATTCTTAAAGCATAGTGTGTAACGTCCCAAATCCTGATTTTCACGTCGGCCGCCATGAAAACCTAAACTTAAAGCATTTCTCCGCAGAACAGTGAACATATACGATATACTCATCAAAAAGACAAATAACATCGAACATGAAGCTCAAACGTAACAATAAATCATCTAATAAAACTTTACTAAGTTTCTCAAAACTCACATGATGTCTCTAAATCATCGACACATATGTCGGACAAGTTCAAACAAAAACAACACCAAGTATTTAGGAGATACAACTCCAAATAACTACATAAAGAAAGAAAGAAAATCCCTAAAGAAACTCCTCCAAGGCTAACTATGACTCAAGCAGGTGGCACTTTCCGATTCCCTTGTCCTGAAAAATAAAAGGTTGGACAGACCCCAACAAGTAGATTTCGAAACCTCTAAAGCCTTGATAGACAGTTTCAAGAACTACCAAAACAAATAAATTACTCCAAAACAATATAAAGGTGTCCGAAAATAGAATCCGAGTTGTGACCGTTAAAATAAAGTAAACCACATATGTGACAAACAACCAAAAGCGATATGACGAGTTGGTGTCCACCTTATGTAAGAGTGTGGTCCACAAGGTCACCATTGTGTTAGCGCCGACCTCATACGCTCCATACCAATATCACATCCGGTAGAAAGGGTCGAACCAACCACAAAACTCCTACAACCCTTCACCAACTTCATCACGTCACACATACATAATAACATCACACCATTTGTAATAAATAATCAAAAACGATATGACAAGTTGGTATCCACGTTGCATAAGAGTGTGGTCCACAAGGCTACCCTTGTGTTAGCGCCGAACCCATACGCTCCATACCTATATCACATCCGGTAGAGAGGGTCGAACCAACCACAAAACTCCCACAACCCTCCACCAACTCTATCACATCACACACATATAATAGCATCACACTAAAACATACATAAATCAAAATCATATTCATTAGTGTACTACAACATACGAGTTTCATATTTATAATGTTTGCAAGTAATGGATTAATGATGATAATAGCCTAAAATTCTCATATCATGTTGAGTTCTAGCACATGTTCATGTATCTATATAAAGGGTACTATTAAATAGTGAGAGACATCTAATTATAAGAGTTATATACTAGAATCATGTCAAATAAAGGGGTTTAGCCCTAAATCTCATTGTAGTACATGAATGTAGCATGAGAATGTTAATAGAGATTGCATGGTTCATCAAGTATGTCATTGGGCAAATATCCTACAAAACCTAATACACATAGATGGAATTTCAAAGTGACCTAAAAATGAGTTTGTAGAAATGAAGGATCTACAACTTCTAATATATACATTTGTGGCAAGAACCCTAAACTATGTTCATGTAATACTAAAACCTAGGGTTTGTAGTGTTATCTAATTTGTCTAGGTTTTCTATAAAAAAGGCTAGTCAAGCCTTAGAGAGATAGAAATTTACCTTAACCAAAGCAATGTAAGCCCCACACCAATAAACAACGAAGAAAAGAATCACCAAGCTCCAAACCTTCCTTCTTCTTGGCTCTTTCTCTCTCTAGCACCTTCACTATCCCACCATCACTTTCCGACCCACTTAAACTCACCCCGTGCTGCCTAGTGAGGAGGGGAAAGTAGGGGAAATAGAGTTTAGGGTAAAAGAAATTAAAAAGGCTTGGTGCTAAAGGCACCCCAAAAAATGATCGGGACACCACATAGTGTTTGATCGATCTAACCATTTATTCAAATATGATTGAGGATTAGTGGTTCAACACAGTAAAGCTTTAGATAACTTCTTATCCAATGCAAAAAAGAAAAACTACCTTATAGCTGCTGCTTCATCTGCCTCCCAATGTTTCTCTTTCTATAATCTAATCCCTTCTCTCACAAGATCCCTGTATTTCTTTTTTCTTTCTCTAAAACCCCCCACGACAACAATATACAATTTTATTTCTTCTTCTCATAAACCCTTTCTCTGCCACAATCTCTCTCTAACTTTCTCTCATAGTTTCTCTCTACAGCAAGATATTGCACTTGGTTAGGGTTTGCAGATCAGGGATTCTTAATCTTTAAGTTCTCAAACTTTCCTGTCACGATTAAGTTAAAGATCGTTCAAATTAAAAATGTATTTGATTTGTTTGTTTCTCTTCTGTTCTTAGAGTAGAGAGAGAAAGTGAAAAACTAGAAAGAAAAAGTTGTGAGAGAGAGCATAATTTTGGAGAGCGGAGTTATTTTGAAAATGAAATTAAAAAAAGTGACCTTAATCATAATTATCAACATTATGTCAAACTTTACCTATTATTACACATAAAATTTTGGTAACTTCTATGTAATAAATAAAAAAATCTAGACTTTTTGGGTTATTATAATGGCCGCGGCTTTGGGGAATAAAAAAAATTCTCCGGGGAATAAAAATTAATAAATAACTATTGACTCGCAAACGTATTTTCTTTTTAGTCCAAAAATTGAGTTGATCGAACATTGTCCCTTAATCTTCATCTTCTCCCTCTCTTCCCCTCTCTCTCTATATCTCTCTCTAAACAAACAATCACCCAAACATAAATGGCCTCTAAATCTCCTCCTCCCTTCTCCCAGATTTCCTGAACCTTCATTCATCATCTGTTTTTACCATTCATACATACACCCATCAATCATCCACACATCATCCATCATCATTATCGTAATCATCATCACAAACTCAAAATTTAGAACGGATAACTAATACAATAGGAACAAAACGAGTAAAAAAATGACATAAACAACTTAGACTCCAAAATGAAAATGTTGATGATGATCTAACCGGATCCTCGAGGAAAAATCTCTGCAATAATATTCTTATATCGATTACAGGTTGTCTAGATCTTGCTCGCATGACGGGGAAGAAAAAACAGAGGCTCCCGCAGATCGGCAAAACTTTCCTCGACATGAAACCCATCTTTAACCAGCAAACAAACTACAACAACCTTGGTTATGTAAAAAGGTATCTCACTTTCTTCCCCTTACCAACTCAACAAAACCTCAACTTTGATTCTTTTGGTTTCTAACCAAAACTACCAAGGTGATAATGAAATGAGGGGAAAAGGAAGAAATTACTTCTTCAAGAATCGGCAATAGGGTTATCCTTTTTCTTTTTTATTGTCTTGTTAGGGTTTTGAATATCATTCCCCTTTTTTATTGTATTTTTAGGGTTATTGTATACTTTTTTTTATTATATTACTAGGGTTTGGAATTGTATACACTTTTGAATATCCTTCCTCATTTTTATTGTGGTGGTGAAGGTGATAAAGAAGATGAAGATTATGGGTCAATATTAGATCAAGTGAATTTTTGAACTAAAATAAAATATTCCCCGGAGAATGTACAAAACAAATATGAATTCCCTAGAGAATTTATTCCCCGGAGATTATTCTTTATTCCCCAAAGCCGCGGCCATTATAATAATTTCTCACCCTAAAGAGTCATTTTCCCTATTGATTACATAAACTTACCGCAGGTAAAAGAACTCCTTTCAAAATGTTGTTTTTATCCGGAACAGTCAGCAACAACGTCTGAAAAGGAAGTTGGATGACTACACTCTAAATTCATAGCGAACAAGACTTGACATTAGGAACTACTCTTGAACAAATGACACTACTAACATAGAAACATAACAAAAACAAAATGTCAATAAATACATATATACTAATACATCATCCTTATTGATGGAACTGACTAATTAACTTAATACGTATAATGTGTATCGAATAGCTTGATTTCATATTATGAGATACATATCGTGAAAATTATATATATATATATATATATGTGTGTGTGTGTGCGCGCGCGCGCGTGCGCGCAAAATCTTGGCGTGCTTTAACCTACCAATGTTGGACCCTTCCACTTTTTGCCCACAACAATTTTGGTCATAAGAAAACCCTACCTAAGAAAGTAGGACTTGCAATTATAATACTTAATATCTAAATATTAGTTATAGATAGTGCTTCAAGTGTGAGGTGTACCCTTTCGAATTGTCTAATCAAGGCAAGTTAAAAAAACTTGTGAAAAGAAGCTATTATGAAATTGGTACTATTTAGAAAACTACTCACAAAATGGTGTTCTAGCAGCTTATATATGAGAATAAATATAATTAACCCTAAACCCTAATTATGTTCATCGCTTGTGGGCAATCCTTGGCAAACTTTAAACATTTATAAGAATGTCTCCAGAGGAAACAAATGAAAAATGTGTCAATAATAACATAAATTTACACCTACTTAACTTTCTCGATAATGTCCCGGATTATTGCCAACATTTTATGGACTCATTTTCAGATTTCGAAAACAACAGTAGGACTCAAAAAGGATAAACTAGATTTAGTGACTTTAGTTTTAGTGAAATGTAAAAATAACATGTAAACTTTAAACATCTTTAAAAGAAAAAGAGGCGAAGCTTCAAATGATCATTTATTACGCGATAATATAACGTGGTTTGGTCGGATAATCATGACCTACATCAACGGAGAATAATTTCTTTATTAATTATCACCGCATACAATTGTGGGTTGATCGGTTACATTGGTCAGACATAACTCGATGAGTTTAATTCTTACAAACCTCTCTTATTTATAAAGACATTAGGGTTTAGGGTTTCCTAGTTTCTCCTAACTAAACTAGAAAATAATATAAAATCTATCTATTAATAATATCAGATAAATTACAAGAGATATTCTAAATATATTAAACTAAATATCATGGATCTTCACATATCTTGGAATATTTTGAAGTCTTCTTGATCGTCAAATCTCGTATTCTCGATGCATTACGTACATACACGTGTCACGCGTATCTCTTAGCTTGGACATATCTTCATCGTCAGATCTCTTTATCTCGATCTGTCTTATATCACGTATCCTATTACCTCCCCTCCCCCCCCCCCCCCCCCCCCCTTACACCATCCCGCAAGTTGGAGCACGTAAATTATTCGTATTCTTGCAACTCTCAGATTGTGGATGGGTTGTGACGATGATTGAAGGATGATTAAGTCACAACTAAAAATTTGGTAAATGCGGTCAAAGATTGATGAAAATCAATGACAGTAAAAGTAATGATATTGTTATCATGTAGGAGAAGATGTCATTGTATGAACAATGTGAAAGAACAAAATGTCGACAACAAAAAAGTTGTGATGACTAATATCGACAAGAAAGTTATTGTCGTATAAAAACGTCAAGTATGAACTTAACGAGTGACAACAAAATAAAATTGTTGTGTTTAAATTTGTCAAGTTAAATATTGCCTAATGAGTGACAACAAAATAATATTGTTGCGTTGAAAATCGACAAGAAAATTATTGTCGGATTGCCAAAAAAATATTGGAAAAAGTAACAACGAAAAAAAATGGTGTTGTGAAAATTGTCGACAAAAGATTGGTTGTCAGATAAGAAAGAGTCTGAAATAGAATGAGAAGGAAACAACATAAATAATTTCGTTGTTATGGTCGACCAGAAATTCATTGTCAGAAAAATCAAGGTCTCGGGTTTAATTCCGGAATTAAAGGTCAAAATAGATAGTTTCTATTAGTTGAAAGGAATTTTGAAAAATATAACTTGGAAATAAATAAAATTTATCATAGACAAAGTAAGATAAGAAAAATGTCACCAGTGAATCCGTGATTAATAGTCAAAAAAAAAAATCCATTTAGTGTCACAGATTGAACAGAAAATGTGACAGAAAAATTATGTCACAACTGAAACAGTTGGATATAAGTGACAGAGCGGAAGACACTCTCGTAAAGAGGTAGAAGTATTACCAACAATATAGAACTGTGGAGAAAATGAATTTGCTGACAGTAGGATACTGTGGGTAAGAGGGTTGTCGCACAGAAATGCAACTGCAATGAATACAATGACGGAAAATAGACGTCAAAGTTTGGTATGACCGATTGGTTTACATTTACGATCAATGTTGATTCCACGAAACCAGGATTTGTTCCAGGTGAAGTAGGAAATGGATCCAAGTGGCGATTGCTTTGGTTTCTAAGGAAAAATGATGTCAATTTGGTCTGTACTTGCTTCGTGCCCGATGAGTTCTAGAGAGAGAATTGTCGGTAATGGATTGTGTCGGTCAGGCATTAGTGTCGACCACCTTAGGGTTCGTCAAGAATCGTTTGATAACAGAAAAAATGGGGCCACGCAATTCTCCGGTTGCAGCCGACGGGCAATTTCAGAGAGAGAAAATAGCTCGTCGGTTAAAGAACCGAGAAAAAAAGGCTCGATCCAAATATATATAGAGGCATTAGGTTCAGGGTTTCCTAGTTTCTCCTAACTAAACTGGGAAATAATATAAAATCTATCTAATAATAATTAATATCAGATATATTAAAAGAGATATTCCAAATATATTAAACTAAATGTTATGGATCTTCACATATCTTCAAATATCTTAAAATATTTTGAATTCTTCTTGATCATCGGATCTCGTCTTCTCGATGTGTCACGTACATACACGTGTCACACGTATCTCTTTGCTTGGACACATCTTCATCGTCGGATCTCTTCATTTCGATCTATCTTATATCAC
The DNA here is from genome assembly GCF_041429995.1 of Eschscholzia californica. Lineage (NCBI taxonomy): Eukaryota > Viridiplantae > Streptophyta > Magnoliopsida > Ranunculales > Papaveraceae > Eschscholzia > Eschscholzia californica. The sequence continues at coordinate 33,472,339 of NW_028238198.1, forward strand.
GTATCCTATTAGAAGAACCCTAATTATGTGCATCGCTTGTGGCCATCCTTGTCAAATCTGAAACATTTATAAGAATGTATCCACGGACAAACAAATGAAAAATATGTCAATAATAAAACAAATTTACACCTACTTAACTTTCTCAATAATGTCACGAATTATTACCAACATTTTATAGACTCGTTTTTAGATCTCAAAAACAGTAGTAGGATGACTCAAACAGGATAAATTGGGTTTAGTGACTTTAATTCTAATGAAATGTAAAAATAACCTGGAAACTTTAAACATCTTAAAAATAAAAAGAGGCGAACTTCAAACGATAATTATTGCAAGTCCCAGCATAAATATGAAACTATTAAGTTGGTAGGCATTTGTTAACAACATTAATTACGTTTAAATTTTTTCAAATGATTGAATTTTTTCAAATGATTAAGTTGGTAGGCATTTGTCTGGCGTATTATCAACAATCCTCATTCTGTTTGGGTGCAAGTGAAGGGATTTATACCCTTATATTAGTGTCTATAGCAGATAACGACATCTAATGTCTAACACTAATATCCCCAAGATCATCATGCAAAACTAGTAATTAACTAATAAGAAGACAGTAGATTACCTTAACCGCTATTTCCTTCGAGCTAGTTGAATAAATTAAAGAAGACCAAGAGCTTCAAACGTAGCTCCTCTACTTGGGACACCGAATAGTGTATTGAATCTCCCTCCTTGAAAGCTCGCTAGCACTCCAATGGTGGTTTGATAATAAGAAGACCTTCGTCTTGCTTGACTAGAAGATAGCTTGGGAATTAGCTCACTTTCTCCTCTCTACTTGATGTGGTAGAGTAAGAAAGCTTAGAGAGAAATTCCACTTATTATTCTCTGCCGTAAGAGTGTTTATATAGAACCCTAATAAGAATCCACCTCCGTTTAGGTTTCCTAAAACACCTTTAGAATAAGATTTAGGTAAATTGTCGTAAATAGCAACTATTGATATTTTCTGAAATTCCCTAAGGAGGAGGTTTCCAAACACCACGAAAATTGGCAGATATACTTCTTATTATATCAGAAACTACCCCTCCAAAATTCAGCCCAATCCGAGTCCTTGAAGTACCCGAATCGGTCTAGGCCCAAAACCCTTATTTCGGGCCTTTTTGCTATCTTTTGCCCAAATTCTACTTAGGCCTATGAGATATGTTTATGGGACATTCCCAATGTTATATCACACTCCCATGAGTCATATCATCCGATTAAATACCCATTCTTATGTGTAATCCGATGTAGGATCCGATCGAAGTTAGCCGTGAATTACTTCGTAATTCGACTATCGTAGTTGGTTTCTAGCTAAACACTACGACCCCTAAATCAATCGGACTTGATGATCTTCTTCATCAATTGTCCTAGCCGACATATTGCTCCCATTGCCATCTTGGTCGAAGGACATCTCCTTCAACTCCTTCAGACTCCCACTTGGACTTAGAACAAGTGCAGCGCCTCGATTTTTTGTGTCAATTTAGTATCCCATCTGATACGTCACGTCATTCAGACTTTCTTGATCTCCGAGTACAACTGTAAAAGACAAACGATTAATTCTTAATTCATTTGAGCGCGGCCACGCATTTTCAGTTGTCCTACATCAAGTGGCCTTGAGACACTTTTGACCTAATGTGATTAGGATGACACAATCCATTCTTGCGCTCCCACTTAACTTCATGTCCATCTTGTCCTTCCCAGTGTCGTGTTTATAACCTCCTTTTACAGGGCGGCGTTTGACGGAACTAAAGTCGGGCATTCCTTACATAAGATGAGTGGAGCACTCATGTTTTGAGGAATCTCTCCAATTGTCTTTATGAGATGTATTTGACGTTCATCAAGAGTGATGTACTTCTCAATAGAGGGTTATCCAGTGTATAAACCTTTTAAACACCCACGTAGTCGAATCGAATACACTATTCCTATAGCCCATGAAACTGCGTTATCCCATCGACTCCCGTACTAGTCTTCACGAGTCATTGTTGTCCATGCAATGACCTGGACTAGGGATTTGATAATAAATATTCCAAGTTCACTTAATAGGGTTTCATTCATCAGATCACGTATCTGACAAACCTATTCGGAATGTTTTATCATCAATGGACTGTCGTTTAAACACTAAACCAAATTTAGACGACTTGTGAAATAACTCTATTATTTCTGATAACGAGAGTTGTAAATCTGAGCCTCTTCCGTAAAACTCTTTTTACCCACTCAGTTTTACTTGTCGAGGTTTATTCCAAATTTACCTCGTGCCTTAGACTGTGTATGAATCTCATACTATGTCTTAGGTGACAGTTTAGTTTGACTACCGTGGTAGTAGGTTTTAAACTTTGCTTATTATCGATTAGTTTGAAGATATCTATCTTCAACCTTGATAATATCTAGTAACCTTTACTAGAGTTAAGGCTTTTAATTTCTTATGTCTAATTTGCAACTGTTGCGGCTTAAACACTTTTAAGCCTACTTTCCTTCCATGTCTGGAAGTTTGCTACGATGACAATTTGTACTACTTTCATCCTTTAGCCTTCTGGGATGTTTCAGTAGTGATTCGGGTTTCTAATCCGAATTGGATGTCTAAATGCTCATCATGTTCAACATGACTTGACTTTATGTTTTCAAACATAAACGTCTCTCTCATGCGTGCTTGCTCATCGGTGTCTTTTCAAACTCCGATTTGGCAACGCTCTTTGTCATGAGTTTTGGGTCGAAATTCTTTTAGACTTTTTCGAGTCTTAGATTTTCTGTTTCGGATCTCAAGCATCTCAGCGTACTGAGTATCTCTAATCCTATCATCTTTTTTATCTATGCTTATAGATCTTCAGATGCCCAAAATGGCATTTCATCCTTGTGTGTGGTCCTTTTATTGAGTCAGTGTGTTCACTGTTACACAACATCTTATGTCGTACTCAATCTTCTGTATGTACTCGGCATACGGACCCAGAAGGTTTGTTTCTCCCGCTTACCTTCTTGAAACTCGTGATTCAAGATTTTTCTTCATTCCTCAGGAATCAAATTTCTTTGATTGCCTCTTTGAATCGAAGATTCTAACTCTTGCGTGCTTTTATTCCGTCGATGGATTTCTGAAGCATGCCTATGGACATAACTTGATTGGAAGAATCTTATTCTTCTTGTCTAGTTTCGGGAAACATGAATGTTTCCATCCTACTCAGTTTTCTACTTCGGAAAACCAATTTAGGTCTTCCGTTGACTTAAATTATCAAGCTTCATGTCTTGACGAGATATGGATTCCATGATGATTTTGGCTTCTAGCCAAAATCTAGAGTCAGTTTTCGATTCTGCGCATGCCTTTTATCTCTTCAGAAATAACCTTTATTTTCCGAGTCTTTGAGATTTGACCTTTTAGGGCTTTTGAACAACAATTTGGAATTTTCTCAACTACTTTGAGATATTCCTTTAGAGACACTTTCACTTGCTTTGAGAGTTCTCCTGCGAATGACATTCGCTTTTGTGCGGTGGGTTTATAAGATCATATCTTTAACCTTTCCTTATCGGAGGAGCCGCAGTTTGTTGCTCTTGGTCGAATTTAATCGTCTTGTACAAGTTTCATGATTATTCTTCATGACTCTTAATGATTTCTCTCATGATTGAATTAAATCGACTTGTACTTTTCTCCCACTTATTCTTGTAATAATTAGTACTTTTCTCCCAGACTACTAGGTGTGCTAATTACTAGAAGAATACTATCATGAGCAACAAACACTTTGTTTTCTTGAATGATTGTGGAAGAAGCCCAAATTTCTTTCAAAAAGAAATTGCGTCAGATATTAGCTAGTTTTGCAACGCTTTTTACAAGTTTTAGCTTTAGACGGAATTTTGGTAAATTTGTGGAAACAATCGTTTCTAGAATATATCCCAAAGTATTCGGAAGACTGGCTTTAACCCATCTTTGATCGAGTCATGCATAGCAATGTTCGATTACTCCCACTGAAACCACCATCCGTCGGATGTGTTCCATGGAGCAGAGTTAGAAACTGTTTCTTAACTCCTTTGATGGTTATCAAGTGTTTGACTCAAGTTTTCACCACTCCAATCTAATCGGATGGCTTAATCTTTCTTATCAAAGTGTCATTGCTTCGGTGTGTACTTTGTTTGAGCCTCTCAAACGTTCTGAAGTTGTCAGAGTACATATTGAACTAGCTCTCGTTAGCTTCTGCAAGTAAACTTATAGGTCTGCATAATACTGTATGAGTCCTTATAGGTTACCAGTCTTATGCCCTTTTGAAAGGGTGACTTCGTCAATTAGTCTTTAAGACCAAATCGATAATGCTGAAGTTGATGAGTTTGAATCTCCTGATTTTAGCCATCATCGATGTTAACCTTCAGTTAATTTATCACTGGTTTAAAACATCAGATGTTTCTAGAAGAATAAAATGTTCTAAGCTAGATCAGTGTCTAAGAGAAGACTTCTATCCCTTTCAGCATCCTTAGCATTACTGCTTCTGCTCCCTCTTGGATCTTTACTTCTTTTAATCAAGTATGTGATTTCCTTGAGCTTTACCGAGCCGCACATCCGGTTTAAAATACCTGATGAAGGAATTTGACGATACTGGTTTTTTTAACTTTGTTAACAAGGATACGGAACCGGAATTCATAATTCCATTCCTTTTGTCCTCCAGGCGGTAAAGGTAGTTTCCTTTTAAATGGTCTAGCCATTGTTTGGAAACATTCACAGTAATGAGGAATACTCTTGATCATGTACTCGACAACTGTTTTTCTCTGATTAAATGTTTGTCTCACTTGACTGATCCTTTGCCCTTTTGAATCTCAAGAGCTCTTTCTTAGATTCTTTGTACCAAATCTCAAGAACCTTTTTTAGACTGGATATTCCCGTATGTTCTGCTCAGTTTGTTCCTAACAACCTGAGTGACTCATCTCAGGTCTTATCTATCTTTGTTCAATCGATATTGAATTGGGTGATAGATGTATTTTGTTGTCTTCCCTTAGGATGACTTTCAGATTGCCTTGGAGGTCTCGTACCTCTCCATTTATGACTTCTGTAGGAATTTCTTCCTTAGTTTGTCTTAATGGTTATGCTAGCATCCATTACTCTTCCAAAGAGAATGTTATACGATTGCTTGCAAATGGCTTTTGACCTTCTTCGGTATGAGTCAACATTGGGATTGGTTATTCTAGTAACCTTCCTTTTGAATCTGAGAACTATTCTCGGATTCATTCTTCCATTCTAGGAAGTGGATCAACACCTCCCTTAGGTGTGATTCAAAGTTGAACTCATTTCTTTGTGTCATCATAAAACTACATAAAGAAATGGCAAAGTTTTAAAACTCGTTATCGTTTTTGAAAAACATTAGTTTTCCCACGTTATTCAATAAAAACTCGTCCCAGATTGAATAAGTGATTCCAAGATTCCAGTTCTTCGGAGTAAAGCGGACGAAAGCCCTACCCTTTGACTCCGTCGTTCCGGGTGCATGAACTACTTCACTGGTCATACCTTATGACTCTTGGTTGATATATTTCATTAATGAATGACTAATCTATCCTTTTGCCTCGAGTATCCAAGACTCTCTTGCTGATCTCGTTGAGTAGAATCATTTAGACGTGTAGGCCTCTTCTATAGACCTACCCGCATTGTCCCAGGGTAGAGGAGGTACTCTGCGAAGGCCGACCCACCTTCCTCGAACAAGGGCGCAACGAGTGTCTTAATCTGGATAGGCGATTACTCAAGATTACGTTTTGGGGACTTTTACGCTAGTCTAACGTTTGTTATAGTGAACTATTTAGCCTAACAAACATCCATGACATAAAGCGTAAATAAGTAAGTCAATGCGCGCGAGAAAGTAAATCAAGCAGACATGGATCCTAGTATGGCCCCTAACCTAGAAGATCTAATCTCCTTGGTTTTCTTCTTGTTTCGCCTTTTGGTTCGTCTTAGATCGCCATCTTTGAACCTCCATTGATTTCTCCCACTCGCCTTTGGATTTCATCCTCGAGTTTCTTCAATGGACCCATAGACCCTAAACTCTAATTACAAGACTCTAATGATTCGCAGATCGTATGAACTTGAAATTAAAATTAATTACAAAGCATGCACCCATCCGTGCTTAAAACAAGAATAAGAAATAAATCTATGGCCATACTAAATTCATGATTATCTTGGGAGACACTTTTGTCGACATCACATGTCACATTACGGACCTTAAGTCTAAATTCGAAGAATTCAACTAATGGTGCGTTCCGGTTTTATCTTTTATGATTTCTGAAATCAACTTCAAGAAAAACTTCGTTTCGGGTTTTGAAACCCCGGGTCAATTTCGGAAAAATATTGGTTCGATTCTTAATGATTTCATAAATCAATTTAAAGAGAAATCCGTTTTTGGCCTTCTGGATGGCCCGGATTAATTTTGGAACTATTTGGTTGGAATCAGAAGAAATTGTGGCAAAAACTCCCACTCGAATGATGGTCCGTTTTCGTGGTCCGAGAAGCCTCGAAAAAGCCCGGGACAAGTCCTAGACAAGTCCCGGCCCAAGGCCCAAGCCCACAAAAGGGCTCGGACAAGGTCCGGACATAGCACGACCCATAGGGTCGGCATGTCCTGGCCGAGGCCTATCAAGGCCTGGTCTCGTCCTGGCCGGAGCTAGGACGCTAGTCCATGTACCAGACGCGTCTGGTGCTGGACCGGACCAGCACTAGGTGTCTCGGACTAGTCCGAGACACCCAGAACCTCTCAGACGCGTCACCAAGACGCGTCTGGTCGAGAGCTCTGGACGCGTCCTAGACGCGTCTAGGAAGCTACCAATGCAGCTTCTGGTCGCGTCTTAAGACACGTCCTAGCTGCTCTGGACGCGTCTCCAAGACGCGTCCAGATGCCTCCATTGCAGCTGATGGTCGGGTTCTAGACTCGACCTGGACGCGTCTCAGCAGCTGCTCTGGACGCGTCCAGTGGACGCGACCAGCAGCTTCTGTCCGGCCAGGAAGCTTCCTGGCCGGACACTAGGGTTTCTAAAACCCTAGATTCCAAATTTTTTTTTTCTTGTGCAAATCTCTATTTGCTAACTTCCTATTTTTAAAACTCTTTCTAAATTTTGAAATCCTTTTAGAACACTTCTAAAATTTTTCAAAACTTTTAGAAACTTTTAAATTTTCCATATTTTGTTTTGGGAGTTTCCTAAAACTCAAAACACTTCTAAATTCCAAATTTTTTGTTTTTGGGAGTTTCCTAAAACTCAAAAACGACTCTTTTAATTAACCAATTTTGGATCAAAATTCTAGGTTTTTGAAATTTTTCAAGAACAATTTTGAAAACCAATTCAAAATCAATGAAATTCAATGTTTTGAAACACTTTCAATCATCAATTTTGATTTTTAATTTGAAAACTAGTTGAATCATATTCATTGTAATCAAATCATGAGTTTGTAAATATTCTAATTATGAGATTAACATAATGGAGCAATCTTGCAAACCACCCACAAGAAATTATCGATAAATTCCATCGAAGTTGATCAGTTCCAATCCAAAATGATCTAGCTATTTTTGTAGCAGGCATAAACAGAAATCCAGCAAGACAACCAGCTAAACTAGAAATCGTAAACTTCTCAAATCCATCAATTGACTCAAAATTGAAATCAATTATTGAAGGAGCCTTAACATGAAGAATCGAAAACCCTAAAAGAAACCCTAACCCACCAAAAATCACACTAAGTTGTTTCTCTGTCCTCTTAGATGCAGATCTTTCAAATGATAACTTACCAATCACTACAAACACCTTAAGAAGAGCAAAAAACCCTAAAAAAACTGGAACCAAAGATCCATTAACTAAAACTCCAGAAGATTTGTTAGGTACTACTGATAAGAATTGTTGAAGAAGAATAGATGAAATTCCAACAAAAGAATAAGTGAAAACATCTTGATAATCAGAATAATATAATCTTGATACTAAATGACAATCAACTAATTGTAATCTAAAAATCTGTGCATTATTTTCATCAAATTCAAATTTTTCTTTTGATTTTTTCTTTCTAGGTTGTTCATTAATCGAAGAAGAAGAGAGATTTTGATACCCTTGAGGAATTGAATCACTGTTGTTGTTAGGTCTACGAATAGCAGGACGAAACCCAGATTGAGATTTGTCATTAGCAATATTTTCAGGGTGAATATAAGTATTGAGACCTTCAAGGAATCTGATTGGAAGATGAAGAACAGTGAGGATTAGAGTTATAGTGAGAGAAAATAAGATTTGGAGTATGAGATTCTTGTAATTGAAGAAAATTGATAACATTGTGTTTTCTTCATTTACTTCATGAGAGTTCATTTGGATTTTTGTCTCAGGAAGATGGGTAATCTGATTTTGGATCTGAAATTTTAGGTTTGAAAGAAGGAATCTATGTCTGGCCCTTGAAAAATTACCTATAGCCTAAAGGAGTAAAGGGCATATGAGGCGATACGGCCGTGGGCTTGGGATAGTAAGGTTTGAGCTTGGCTTGGGCTAGTACTGATCCTCCGGCGAAGGGGGGAGTTTTAGAGAGAGAGAGTGAAGAGATTTAAAAAAAAAAAATTAGAGAGAGATAGGAGAGAGAATTTTTTTTTTTTTTTAAGTTTGAAGGTGGTCGGCCAGAAAATTTTCCGGCCGGCTACCTTGCCGGAGAAGAAAGGGGTGAGTTGGAGAGAGAGAGAGAGAGGGGTGAGGTGTAGGGAGAGATGAGGTGGAGAGAGAGAGGGGTGAGGTGGAAATAATTTTTTTCATTGTTTTAAATTTAGAATTAAGAAGGGCAGTAATGACATTTACCTGAAAATAGGGGGCCATATTTGAATTTACGAAAAAAAGGGGGCCATATAGGAATTAACTCAAACTTTTATGTACACCAAATATCTGTTTCTTAGAACTCTTGGTAATTTGGAGGGGTGGTGATGTGTCTTACTACATGTCTTCAAAAATGTATCTAACAATATCTAGTCAATTTCGAGAACCAGAATAAAAGGTGTTGTGGCAGTAAATGGGAGATGTGAACACTTAATTTATCAATGTATGGTTTCGAGATATTAAATAAAGTATATCTGTTAAAGGTCTCGAGCTTTTTGTCCATTTTTTCATTGGCTATATCTGCATACCTTTTTACAATTACTTTATACCCTTCATAAATCTAATTATCACAACAATGCATCAATATAAGATGAAGAAAGTCTCCAAAAATGATAAATGAGATTAAACGTCTCAGCGCTTATTTCAAGTTGGTTTCGATGTTGAAAACATAACCTAGTGTCATATTATACCGACAAGAATATTAAACTCAATGAGCGAATTTCTACCTACTTTGTATCATGAAGACAAGTCTTCAACTCAAAAACCGGAGAAGACATAAAAACACTATAACAACAGATTATTAGAGATGGTATAGTTTTGTTGCTAATAAAAACAGTGTTGCTTGCGAGTAATATTAATGACGAATACGGGTGACGAGTTCTTCAACTGTCTTTGTTATCGTGGGTGGCTATGCATCGGCGTAGATAATATTCTCGTTTCTGACAATTTATTTGTAGCGTAGACATGTGCTCCATAAAAGATTTGACAGCAATACGTTGTTGATAACATTGTTATGTCATTACTTAATAACAACATGCCCATACATTGTATATACTCACTTGAAAAACTCATAAATATTTAACACATTCATAGATTATTCACCAATACAATTGTTTGGGCATAACAATACTAAAATCCCACCCTATTATGCACACAAGTAAGGAAAGGGAGCGTCTCCCAAAACTACTGTAGGGGCCTCTTCTCTTTAGGCGCCTCCCAAAACAAGTATAGCCGGGGCCTCCGGAGCACCTCCGTCCTCTTTTCTTCGTGTTTTTCTACTTTCTCTCTCTACTTCCAATCTAAAAATCCATAAGAAATCTGAAAATCTAAAAAGTAAAATCCATTAATCTTCAATAAGATTAAACACAACAAGATAATCCATTTTCATTTTTCAATCTTCTTCGGCTTCTTTCTCTGTCGATCTTAAAATGAACTTAAACACAAAATGAATGTAGTGGTTATATAATCACAGGGCCCTTTGGATGAGAGTTTGGGTCATTCATTTGTTTATAAACATCTTGTTACAAATTGATTTGTTTCATCCGAAGTTTATTCACAAGAAACAAGTACAATTTTTAGGTCAATTTCAGGTGCTCCTGTAAGTGCTAATACTTCAACTCCTCTCTCTAATTCTTTTGTTGATTTTTATTCTTGTAATAGTTTTGATTGACTTCAGCTTTTGAAAGCGCTACATCTTCCATTCAAATTTTGGGGTTTTTCTTGTGGAAGAAAAGAATAACAAGAGGAGCCCATTGGATAATCCAGTCCGAGGCCCAAAACATGGACTCGGACAAATCCAGTCCGAAACTAATCGGACGGGACAGTGCGTCTTGATGCACCCGAAAAGGTTGCAAACCCAAGCGGAGGTATCAAGTAGTAACCGGTAAAGCCGGAGTCGATCCAAGGATAGGTAGGTAGTTTAGATATCGAAGGATTTCATCCGTCGATTTAGAGATTAAAGACTTACTTAGACAAGAATTAGAAAGAAACAAGGTAAACGAGGGGTTTATAATCGAATAAGCAATAAGAGAATAAAATAGGTAAAACAAACTAAAATATCAATGTAAGAGGGCGGGAGAGATTGAGAGAAGAGTTCGGAGGAACAAGAGTCGGGAACAACAAGTGAGAGAAGTGTCGAGGTCCGGGAATCCGATGTGGTGAACCTACAACTATGTACGGTCTAATCGAATGGATTGATACAAACCTAGTCTCGATTCCTAAGGTGGATGTTCATAAGCACTACGTATGTCCGAAGATAATACTTAGTCAAATAAACTTCCTAAACGAATAAAACCGAATCATCGATCACATTGCCTAATTGATTAACTATGCGAAGTACTTGATAAGACACATGAAAAACGATTGAAACAAGTAATCAAAATAAGAGAACATCAATTTATTATCAAACACATTAAATTATCACAAACACAATCACAAATTCATCAAGATTTCATCCCTAGACCTCAACAAATTGATTAGCTACTCATGTTAAAGCAAATATTGAGATTCAAGTTAAAGAGTAAACCACACACATGATTTCTTAATTTTGAAACACTAGAAAATCTCATTAAATTGATATGAGTAACTTAACACAAACTAATATGCTTTTGGAGTGAATAAATCTATGAGTAGCTAATAGTTCATGATAAATATTATGACAAGTCTCTCTCTATAATCACTTTCTATCTCTCAAATGAATCACAATAGTAACTAACAACCTTAATACCATACAAGGCTAAGATAGATAGTCAAATAATCATAACAAAGAAGAAATACAAGAGAAATGAGTGAAGGAAAGCCTTATGAGAGTCAAGGGAATGAAGCTCCAAGCAAAACCAACAATTGGGACTTCAAAAGCTGCTGTCCAAAACGAGTTGGAGCTGCTGTCCAAGAAATGGAGCTGCTGTCCAGACGAATTTGAGCTGCTGTCCACACGAAATGGAGCTTCTCCACCCAAAACAAGTTGATTCCGGGCAACTATAAGTGATCTTCCTTCCTTCCCTTGCTTTTTCTTCTTCCCAAACCCAAGATTTCCAAAACCCTAGCCTCCTTCCTCTCCTTTCTCTCACTAGAAACCAGCCACTTGAGAAGATCATCCAAAAAATGAGGGTTTTCCCCTCTTTTCTCCAAAAAAAATAGCCCAATGACAAAATTACCCTTGGGCTTTAAGTTCCATAACTCCTTGAGGGTGCCTTCACGATTTTGCATTCCTTTTTTTGGCCCAAGTAATCTAACATGGCCCATCTTATCTCATTTACCTCATGACCTCTCTCCATGTGACCCAACAATCAAAATGTCTTGGCTCTCTAAATTGTTTTCCAACTCTCCATCACATCCTCTCCTTTATTGTTTCCTCCTTTGATCCTCATATGGTACCTAATCAAGAGAAGTTTACAACTAATCAAAATAAACGTATAAAATAGACTAACTCATTTAAATTAAGTGACATAAATGTGGTGAATTCACACCACATCAACATCCCCAAACTTAAAATTTGCTAGTCCTCGAGCAAATAAACAAAACAATAAAGTAAAATCCTAACTCACTTTCGGAGGAATCCCGGTTGCATTTAGCGTATGCAACAAGCCGTTAAACCCCTAGGTTACCCCTAGTGGACGAGTGTCGTCTCGTGAGGGTTTCCAGTGAATACACCCACAAAGTTCTAAATTTTCAAAAGACATAAAAGTCCAACTATCGATGCAAATAAGGTGATGACCAACAAGTGAGAGACTTAAGTATGCCAAACATATGAATCAAACCAATAAACACAAAAACATGCTAAGAGTCCCCTCACTAATAGTTTTATCCTCAAATGCAAGTGTCCCATCATCATAAGTATCATCCTAGTCTAAAGTAACAAAACCTTGTTTCCTATCATAGCACATTTCGCCTCGACTTTGGCCTCACGGTCATACGCTCTTAAACATGAAATCACTCAAAACGAATTATAATGGTTTACTCTCATATGTGAGCATGGAATAAAGTAAACTCAACATATACAAAAATTAAATGAGGATATCAAGTTTTAAAACGAAATGATCTCTTAGGAATGGAAATAACCACTAACGGAATGGGGAAGCTCACTCACCCTTCTCACCCACTCTACCCTCTAATAATGCCTCCTAAAGGTAAACGGATACAAGTGATGGAATGGAAGATGATGAAATCCCGAGAATGTCGACGCCTTCAATGATAAAAGAACACTCAAACAACCTTTAACTTGACTTTTTTGCTTTGAATACTTTATTTATTCCAAACACTTACATAAACACTCAAAAGTCCACATGAACTTTTACACAAAAACAACTTTCTTTCTTTTTATTTTTCTTTTCTTTTCTTTTTCTTTTTCTTTTTTTTTCTTTTTTTTCTCTTTTTTTTTTTTTTCTTTTTTACACACATAACCAAACACCAAACACCAAACACAAAAGTACAAACTAGTATTCTCAACAAATCACCTTTACTTTCACACTTTGCTTTCACATTCTTTCTTCTTTACTTTTCATGCCTTCATTCTCGGGAGTAATATGATGAATGGATGGTGGAGTATCCGTTTCCCTAAAGTTGACACTATTATCGGGTATCATGGACTACAAGAGTAAGGTTTATTCGCTATCCTGATGTCACTTCTAGTGGCTAAGGAAGTTGAGCTCATGAGATCGTCTAAGCTCTTTTGAAAATTGCGAAGTTGAGTAGCTTTTCATTCTACTCGGAGTTAGCGCGGAAAAGTGCACTCAAAAGCAATAGAAAGGCTCAGATATCTCACATGGGTTGAAGTCTCCACTAATGACTATTTTAGGTCACTTAGAAGTGTTCCTTCTTCCTTAAGATGCTACTCACATGACAAGACACCAACACCAAAGGACTTAACATTCATGAAAAGACTAAGAGCATGCATAAGATTTATCAAGAAAGAACCACATGTATCAACATACTTAAAAATACCACTAGAGGCATACCAAATCTACCCAAAAATTTTCAAATTTGGTCAATTTGTTGAACCCTCGTGTCTTTTGAAATCTAAGGTCATGATGTCATGCGACCAAAAGGTCGTATCCCCATCCCCAAACTTAAAACTAACATTGTCCTCAATGTTCTAAGCATATGTTCACTAAAATATAAGAGGTACAATAAGTTAAAGAGAAGAGTGGAAGGATATTACCATAGCCGAAGGAGATAAAAGATAATACTACCAAGACTTGTGTATTCGAGTTCCAAGTTGATGATGAGCCCAACGCCATCCCCAAACTTGGAACGAACCACGTCCCAAAAGTATACAAATTGAGAAACGCTCCTAACATATCAATAATAGAATAAGAATGAAGCATAAGCATGACCATATAAAAATGACCACTCACGCGGGATCACTCGATTGCATCAAGCTATGCAACTAGCCTTTGAGTCTCTCGTATGCACGAGAGCACGAGTTTTGTCTCGTGGAGGGTTTCCAGAGATGATACCCACAAACATCGACTCCGAGAGGTCTGACTATGAGAGGGGGGTCAACCCTGATGTACAAGATTGACCAACATGAGAGGGAGATTGATCCTGGTAAACCGGATCAACCAATGGGGTAGTCTCAACCTCCGGGTCTTCAAGGTCCAAAAATGGCTTCAACCGTTGGCCATTCACTTTAAAAGAATTGCCATCTTTGGGATCCTCGATCTCAACGGTACCGTAAGGGAACACGGTCTTCACAATATATGGGCCAGTCCAACGAGACTTGAGTTTACCGGGAAATAAATGGAGCCTAGAGTTATAGAGAAGAACTTTGTCTAAAGGTTCAAACGTCTTCCTAAGAATTCGTTTTTCATGAAAGGCCTTCATTCTACTCTTATAAATCTTGGCACTCGTGTAAGCCTCATTCCTAATCTCTTCAAGCTCATTAAGATCAAGCTTCCTCCTAGCACCTGCTTTGTCTAAGTCAAAGTTGAGCCGTTTTATGGCCCAATATGCCTTATGTTCCAACTCTACTGGTAGATGACATGCCTTGCCATACACAAGGCGGAAAGGGGACATTCCTAAAGGGGTCTTAAAAGCTGTCCTATATGCCCACAAAGCATCAACTAGTCTTAAGGACCAATCTTTGCGATTCGGGTTTACCGTCTTATGCAAAATACGCTTTATCTCCCTATTAGACACTTCCACTTGCCCGCTTGTCTGAGGGTGATAGGGGGTAGCCACTTTATGCGTTATTCCATATGTTCGCATCAAGCTTTCAAATGGTTTATTGCAAAAGTGACTACCTCCATCACTAATAATAGCCCTAGGGGTGCCAAATCGAGCAAAAATGTGTTCTTTCAAGAACTTTATGACCACCCTATGGCTATTATCCTTGCATGGGGCTGCTTCTATCCATTTAGATACATAATCAACTGCAACTAAGATATACACATAACCAAAAGAAGAAGGGAAAGGGCCCATAAAGTCAATACCCCAAACATCAAATAACTCAACAATCAATATAGGGTTAAGGGGCATCATGTCTCTACGGGTCATGCATCCTACTCTTTGGCATCTATCACATGCTTTGCAAAATTGATATGCATCCTTAAAAATTGAAGGCCAATAGAAACCACATTGCAAGATCTTAAAGGCAGTCTTCTTACCAGAGAAGTGACCTCCACATGCCTCAGAATGACAAAAATTAAGTATACCTTTTTGTTCCCATTCTGGGACACATCGTCTGATAATCTGATCAGGGCAATACTTAAACAACAACGGGTCATCCCAAATGAAGTTTCGCACCTCGACAAAGAATTTCTTCTTGTCCTGAGCACTCCACTGAGAAGGCACATGTCCTACAGCAAAGTAGTTAGCAATATCTGCATACCAAGGACACTGTGAAGCTAAAGAGACTTCAAACAACTGCTCATCGGGAAATGTCTCGGTCACTGGTATAGCCTCTATAGTGCTATGGGTAACAAGCCTAGACAAATGATCAGCTACCACATTTTCAGACCCCTTCTTATCTTTTATCTCTAAATCGAACTCTTGCAAAAGAAGAATCCATCTAATCAATCGTGGCTTAGCATCTTTCTTGGATAAAAGATATTTCAGGGCTGCATGGTCTGTGTATACAACAACCTTAGATCCTACTAAGTATGACCTAAACTTGTCTAATGCGAAAACAACTGATAACAACTCTTTCTCCGTGGTGGAGTAGTTGAGTTGTGCCTCATTAAGAGTTTTACTCGCATAATAAATGACACATGGTAGCTTGTCTTTTCTTTGGCCTAACACCGCACCAAGGGCATAGTCGCTGGCATCACACATCACCTCGAATGGTATAGACCAATCGGGTGGCTGAATAATCGGTGTCGTGGTCAACAAGGTCTTAAGAGTATCAAAGGCCTTCATACATTCATCACCAAATACAAAATCTTTCTCTTTAGACAAAAGAGCACATAAAGGCCTAGATATCTTGCTAAAGTCCTTGATGAATCGTCTATAGAACCCTGCATGTCCTAGAAAAGACCTAATGTCTTTCACACTCTTAGGTATAGGCAAGTGCGAAATCAATTCTATTTTGGCACGGTCAACTTCTAGTCCACTAGATGACACCACATGACCTAACACAATTCCCTTTGAGACCAAGTTGGTACTTTCCATTACTCCCATCCATCTATCAAACCCACTCCTGGTATATGACTTGGCTGCATTCCAAGCCAATTCTTCAAGATGCAGACCAGGGTGGACCCTTTTGAAGTTTTTGTACATATGCCTGAAGCAGTACCTATGCCTACCAGGACCAAATACAGTATCTACTGCATCTACTAACCCTTTCTGTCGGTCTGAAATAAGGGTAAGAGGTTGAGGGTGTCTCTGTAGATGACCTCCAACAGTCTCAAGGAACCTAGTCCAGGTTTCCTTACACTCATTTCGACAGATGTATATGGCTATTGGAAAAAGGCCATTACAAGCATCGAGAGCCATTATAGACAAACATACACCAACATATTTACCCTTCAAAAAGCACCCATCGAAACCCAATACTGGTCTACAACCATTCAAGAACCCATCAATACTAGATTTGAAAGAGACACACATACCTGTGAAATTGCCACTGTTGTCATCCCTAGAAACAGTTGCAATACTACCTGGGTTAGACAGAAGTATCTGTCTTGCCATTTCTGGTGCGAGACGATACCCTTCTTCAAAATTCCCGTTAACCTTCTCCAACATGATATTCTTAGCATTCCAGGCAACTTTGTACGTGACATTCACCCCATGATTTGCCCTAACCCATTTCATTATAGTATCGACAGTCATCTCTTGGTTTCTCATAAATTCCTCTATCAGACCCTGTGCTATCCACTGAGAATTAGCCATTGGGTTTTTATCTTCAGCATTCGCGGCACAAGTATGCACAAAATTACATTTCTTCCCAACCCTATAAGTATTGCCATCAGGCATTAGAGCAATGGTAACCCTTCAACGACAACTCGGTTCCCTACATTTGAACTTCAACCTCTTCGTCTCATTCTTCACTTGTTTGAATGTGAAATGATGAGAGATGGCATATGACCTCATGAATGATCTGGCCTCATTAATGGTTGGCCACATCATGCCTGCCACCAGTGGTTGCTCCCCAGCTTCTCTTTCGGCCCCTGCCTCCTCTGCCATGTACATATTCTGAGTCCCTTCAACAAAATCTAAATACTCATCAAATCTTGAATCGTATTCGGCATCTTCGTCCTCTGAATCCATACTCTGATAACCTTCTTGAGGATCGACATTCTCGTCTAAGTTACAACCCTCCTCTTCTTCAGTAGGGTTATCCTCATCCCCTCTTTCAGTTCCTCCTACTATGACCTCTTCTGCCCCCACCATCTGTCTTAATATCGACCTCCATGTATCAGCATCACTAGACATAAACTGATCCCAATCAAAGTTGGCCCAGTCAGTATCATTTCCTGTTTGACCCCCTAAATCATCCTCAACTTGGTTTGAATCTGTTCGAACCCCTAAATCTTCCTCCATTTCATCATTTCCTGTTTGGCCCCCTAGATCTTCCTCCATTACATTGTTTCCTGTTTGGCCCTTTAGATCTTCCTCCATTACATTGTTTCCTGTTTGGCCCCCTAGATCTTCCTTCATAACATCGTTTCCTGTTTGGCCCCCTAAATCTTCTTCCATTTGATTGTTTCCCGTTTGACCCCCCAAATCTTGATCCATCGTACCAACCTCAGTATCTCCACCTATGTCTTCCTCCATTCCATCAATCTCTGTGCCTTCCCCAAAATCTACATCTGGTTGATCAATTTCAGTTTGCTGGCATGGTGAATGTTGTTCGTTCTGGTTAATGTCTGGTTGTCTAACTTCTGAACCTGAATCTGACGAATCCGTTGATGAATCTGATGAATCTGTTGATGTCGATGATTTAGCATCTCCCATTTGCCCCCCTGAAGATTGTAGACAACTACCAGACCCGCTAGCAAAATCACCTCTTTTCTGTTCAATCTCATCATCAGAATCAATAATGATCAGGTTAGGTCTTCTTTTTACTGCTCCTCTAGTCAACATAATCCTTTTTCCCTTCCTCTGTTCTTCTAGAAACCTCAACCCTTTTGTGGCAATTCTTTCCCTCAGCCCATGCCCACCCTTCGACTTAAACCTCTTCATTTTAGGGGGGTTATGCCATTCACCATGCCATTCAAGGTACAGACATGGTGGTGGGGGGGGGGACTTCTGGATGTTCAACAACAAGAAAAAAATGAAGATATCCACCGCCCCTTCTCAAAGTTCTAGCCTTCAGAAAGCAAAGGTTCAATGTTTCATCGTCTAAGACCATACCAATAAAGGACTTGCTTTGAACAATTGCCCACAAACTAACCTCAAGCGTTCCCTCTGGTAACTTAAACCCTTTGCATGCGGCGTCAAGGAACTTCAGGAGCGTCCACTCCTTCGTCAAAGGGACATCAATGTCTTGAAATATAACTACATCTCCACCAATGTACTCTGTGTAGTGAATATGGTTCCAATCGGTGCCCTCAGGAAAATAACCACCATAGTGAACCTGAACATCGATCAGATCTTCTACTGGATAAACGGGTTTGTATTTGTCGGCCATGGAAGAATTTTGGGGAAAATCAGATGAGAAGAAGAAGAATAAAGTAGGTGAATGAAGCAGAGTTTTAGAGAGAGAAGAGATAAGAGTCAGAGAGAGAATGAACCAGAAGAAGAGGGAAGTTAAATGGTGGGTGGGTAGGTGAAGACGAAAGTGTCTTCCCAAGAAACGGCGGGCATGGGGGAAAGGCAACCTGATGGGGATTGGTATTTAAAGCGTTGATTTGACGGGCTGCGTCCATTTAATGTTTCGATTTGACGGGGCGTGGTTGTCAGGCACGCCTGACAACACGGAAGGGCAATTACGGAAGTGAAATGTGCGATTTCACGGTTTTCTGACGGTAACGGAGATTAGGGGGCCATATGGGTATTTCTTGTAAAGTAGGGGGCCAGGCGGGAAGCTGGTCACAAAGTAGGGGGCCATTAGGGAAATAACCCTTTAAATTAAGTGACATAAATGTGGTGAATTCACACCACATCACGTCTCCATTCGGGCTGGCCTAGTCCGAAGTCATGCTTTGGGCCTCGGACAGGTTAGTCCGAGTGGGAGGCGCCTATAGTGGTTGGGGTTTAACTACAGTCAAGTCCTTTTGAGATGTCCCTATAGCAATTTTGGGAGGCGCTTTTAGAGGGCCCCTTAAGGAAAATTCTAAAATTTTCCAATGTTTGATCTTGATATGGATGAATACCACTTAGGAAAACTTTCCTTTGATGACCTATTTTAATTCCATTCTAGTAGTTGGACTCTTCAAGTTTCAAGTGAAATCCCCATTAAAACTCAACATTATAGAATTATAACACTTCAGAGAGTGAAATTAAAAGTTCTTACAACAATGATAGTGAATCTCAATATCACCTATTTCAGAAAAAAAATCAAGTACAATCTTATCTAATATCTCCATCCCGTATTCTTAAAGTTCGATTGGAGTTTTATAACAAATAAAATTTGAGGAGCTGGACAAAACGCCCAAAAACGAACCCACAATGAGAGTTCAGCTCCCGTTAGAAAAAAAGTTCGTTGAATGTCCACAAGCAGGTTTTCTGACAATTAAGAAATCGAGGTTATTAATTAAACAGGTGTACTTTACACTATATTTATAGATTTTCCATGAAAGAAAATCCCGTGTTTTTCTTACTTTCTGGTAAATTTACAAATATGTAATCCACTACGATATTGACACGTCATTTTTTTCCTTCCTTTTCCAGTAAAATTACAAATGTGTCATCCATTAAGATAATGACACATCAATTTTTTTTCCTTTTCATGTAAAATAATGTGCCATCCATGAAAGAAAATCTCGTGTTTAATATGTATTGTACATTTTGTTATGTATAGTACATAATGTTATGCACAATACATAAAAAAAATTCCTATACATTCTTTCCAAAAGGTAGACTATAACACTGAAAATTTATAAGATATTTTGTTATGTCCAGTACATAGCAAAATTTCGTATACATTCCTTCCAAAATGTAAACTATTTCCAAAAGGTAAACTATTTCATTGAAAATTTATAGGATATTTTGTTTATATGTACCGGACATTTTTTTATGTACTAGACATTTTTTTTTTGTCCTGGACATATTTTATGTACTTTGATTTGGTTTAAAGATACCAATTGTTATTATTCGATTTAATTTTTAAGAAATCCTAGAACTTTGTTTTAAGATCCATGAACCCAGAATCATCAACGATCCTTGGAATTCTAAACTCAAATCGGGAATTTCTTCACCATTAAATATTCATCAAATTTGTTCAAGAAAATAAACTCAAACTTGTTCAACAAAAAAATCCAAATTTGCTCAAGAAACACTTCATGTGATTTTGCTGATGAATCCTTCAGATTTCTCCTTAAAACCCTACTAACATTTTGCTTCATTGATTTGTACATAAAATTTTAGAGAGAGAAGAAATAAAATTTTAGAGAGAAAATAAAGAAAAATTTAGTAAATTTTAGAGAGAGAAGTGATGAAGAAAAGATTGAGAGAAATAAAGGAAATGGAAGATTTCCTTCTCAGATGGTACATGCAGTAAATGAAAGATTTACTTTTTTTAAGAAAAATGAAAGCTTTATTTTTTTTATACTGTAAAGGGTATGTCAGGATGTATAAAAATAAAAAAGAGAAAAGCTGACCCTTTACTGTGCATTTGAACTCCCTTGAACCTACAACTTATTTTTTTTCTTTGTTGGGGTAGAAACTTATTCACTCCCCAGTTTTTTGAGCTCCAACTCATTTTCAGATTAAATTTTGGGTTATTTCCCAAATGATCTCCTAGTTTATGACTAACTTCTCGTTTAGCCCCTTAGTTTATCAAAAATAATCAGATGACCCCCTTTTAGTCGTTAACGTCATAAGACCGTTAAAGTCAGTTTTTCATTTCCGAACTTACCCTTCCATGTTGTCACCCTATTTTCAAAGTGTCACTTCAAATCTGTTTGATTCATTTACAAAATAAATTTTTTGTCATTTTCAAAACTTTACCCAACTTAAACCTCTTTCTTTCTCTCTAAATGTCCTCTCTCTATTTCTCATGATCTATGTCTTTCCTTCTCTCTCTAAGTTGATAAAATATCCTGAATATTATGTGATGTGGTTGCACTGATAAGCCCTAATTTGATTTTGAACCCTATTATTTTAGTTCTCAGATAAGGGTTATTTTTCCAATCTTCCTTCTAAGAATTTAACTATTCAAGTCTAATTGGAGAAAGAGAAATGAAAATCTTCAATGAGTTCATCATAGACCTAGAGAGATAAATTGTTCGTCTTCATCATCATCATTATCATCAGGTTCAATCCAGATAGTGAATGAAGTGAAATTTTGCCATTGTTAAGAACCAACTGAAATTCAAACTTGATCAACAACCACCGACTTGTGATTATTATCAAATGAATCGGAAAAGTGAATTAAAATCAAAATCAAAATCGAAATGACGATGGGTATTCAATTTTCAGGGATTTAGGAAGAATCAAATAAGGGATTCATCAATTTGATCAAAGACCATTTAGTTTCCATTAACCATGCTTGAAGCTCTTGATGAAGTCTCTGATCCTTCGGCTTCATCAGTTTAAACAGACCAAAGAGTTTCATTAAACCATTTCATCTTCTCACATTCAACAAAGGAAACCATTTTGACTTCCGTTAAACCAACTCTTGATGAAACCTCTCACTAGAAACTCATTTTCTCTCTCTAGAACTTTCTTTCTCTAACTGGGGAAGTAAATCATAAATAATAAACTTAAGAGTGTTTGATATCGGGGAAATAATTCCATGGAAATAAAAAAAAACTATGGAAAGTCTTCCACTGAATTTATTCCGTGAAAATAAGAATTCTTTCTTTTGGTAGTCATTTATTATTCCGTGGAATTTCGAACTCTGTTATTTGGTTGACAACTAACTTTTACAATTATAATATTCAAATAAGAGTTTTTATTTACTGTTTATGTAGTCAAATGACATTTTAATTTTATGTTGCCAAAATTACATTTTCATCCTTATGCTGTCTAAATTACATTTTTACCCTTATGTTTTCTAAATTATATTTTTACTCTCATGTTGTAAAATTATTTAACGTTGTGTCACTTTTCCAATTTAAGATTAAGAATGTCATGCTGTAAAAAAAACAAGATAAAAATGTAAATTTGACAACGAATCGATAAAAAAGAGATTTTACTAATATAAAAGGGTAAAATTGTCATTTTAATTTAAAAGTGTAGACATACCATTTTTACAAGATAAATGTAAGAATGTCATTCAGACCACAGAAGAGTAAAAATGTCATTTTGATATTATACGAGGATAAAAATATCATTTTGACAACATAAGGGTAAAATGTCAATTTGATATTATAAAAGGGTGAAAATATCATTTGGGCTATATAAAGCCAAAATGTCATTTTGACAACTCTGTAAATATGTCATTTGGTAAGGACAAAAATGTTATTTCCCAATGTATAAGTAAAAGTTTATTTTCTTCATTTTATAGGTTAAAAATGTCATTTTGACATATAGGGAGATAAATATTAGGTTTCAAGTATCTGAATATATCAAAATATTTTTATTTTGGTATTTGACTTTCCACGGAAACTAATTCCTGGGGGGTAAGGAAGTAAAAGTAAACTA
This sequence comes from Eschscholzia californica, assembly GCF_041429995.1. NCBI lineage: Eukaryota > Viridiplantae > Streptophyta > Magnoliopsida > Ranunculales > Papaveraceae > Eschscholzia > Eschscholzia californica. Next base: position 33,495,112 of record NW_028238198.1, read on the forward strand.
TTTCATGGAAATAGATTCCCTAGAAAAATAAGGCCATTGAATTACACTTCGTATCAAATGGTGGAAATATCTATTTCTATGGGAATTCTTTTATTTCCGTGGAAATATGAGATATCAGACACACCCATAATGGCATTTTCTTCTTGATAATTTGAAGTGGCAAGTTGAAAACGAGTGACTTGACAAAGGGGATAGGTAATTTGGAATAAAGAATTGACTTTAACGGCTATATGACTGTAATAGTAAAAAAAGGGTCATCTAGGTATTTTCAATAAATTAGGGGATTAGGCGAGAAGTTGGTCATAAACTAGGGGGCCATTTTGAAAAACCCTTAAATTTAAGATATTTTTATCAGCACGATTCATTCTATTGTGACGTGTTCTTGAGAGGGTGTGTTGTGAAAAATCCCACATCGGTGGTGAAACAAAGTGTGGTGTTCCTCTTAAGAGGTTAACCACCTTTCTCTAGTGAGTCTCTTTAAAACTGGAGACTCAGAAATGTCAAAGCGGACAATACCAATAGCAGCCCAAAAGGCTAATCTGGATCATCCTATAACAGTTTCCCTTTTGAAATCCGCTCAAAATCTTCATTGATTAAATTTTCTCTTCCACACCCTAACTAACTTGCAAAATAATTTATTTTTCACCATTTGCAATTTACTCCCTTTAATAACTTAACTAACTTGCAGAATAGTTTCAAAAAAAAATATGACGGATATCACATTATTGTTTTGTATTCAATCAATATCTCGGATATCACAGTTTCCCCTTTGAAATCCACTCAAAATCTCGATTGATTAAATTTTCTCTTCCACACCCTAACTAACTTGCAAAATGATTTCTTTTAGGTTATTCAAGTTCGATGAAATTGCTGAAAACTTCTCAAATTTTTCACCATTTGCAGTTTACTCCCTTTAATAACTAACTAACTTGCGGAACAATTTCTTTGTATTCGGTATCACATTATTGTTTTGCATTCAATCAATATCCCGGATATCACAATTTCCATTGAGTGTTGGTTTACTTCAAACGCGGAAATTTAACTAATAGCACCTCTGATCTAAGTAACATCTGCTTTTTGAATAATGTACTTCAAACAAATCTCCACAGATATATAAGTTCAAAGACCTTTTACACCGATTTGTCCATGTACAATAGGAAAACTAATCAAACCCAGGACATACAAACAAAAATCATTATAGTTCGTAACCAAAAACATACAAAAATATGAAGCTACAACCGTGTCAAGGTAGCATATCGAAGAAAGTTTATTAGGTTATGTAACACTAGCTTATTTTATCAATATTACTCTTCATTCAACAAAGTTAAGCTTGTCATGTTCATGATTATGAGCACGTCGACCTGCAGAATATGCTGAAACTGCTGAAGTGGTCAAGTATAATGTGTGTTCAGCAAATCCAAAGCTTTTCTTTGTCACCCACCATATAGAAAAATGTTTCCCAACCTTCAAAATACCCATATGAATCAAAGGAATTCAGGTTACAGCTTAACTATTTTCCTATAATCAAATGCAATTCTGAAAAATATTCAGAAGCTTCACATCCAGAAAGAACTATGGTGGCTGCTAGTTAACATCATACTGAAGTTACAGAATTAATAGTCCAACGAAAGCTCCGAATTATATTTGGAATGCTCTAATAAAATACACCAAACTAAGGAGATCTCTACATATAAGACAAACAATTGAGTACTAAAGATTTCTCATAATAATCAAAAATTCTATCCATCCCTCCATTTTGGTCCCTCCCCCAACCTTTCGCTGATGTGGCGACATATGATTGGAATATATTTTCTCACCATTCTCTCTCCAATTGCTCCACACTCCAGTGATATATTGCCACATCAGCGGAGGGCTGAGGGAGGGATGAATAGAATTTCTCATTTCCTACTAAACTATCTCATTCAATTTCCATTAATTCAAACACCATAAGTATAATCTTGTAATTATCAGTCTACCCAAATGCAAAATTCAAAGTCAAGACTAGAATCTGAAATCATAATTGCAACAAACAAATAAGATAATAAGTTAATTAACCTCTGTGTTAAATTCACGATTATATGATAATCGGAGACATGATAAAGTCACCATTATATAAGAATCGGATATATAAACATAAATGAAAGACACAATGTTTAACGTGGTTCGGTCGGATACTCAAGACCTACATCCACGGAGAAATATTTTCATTATTAATAATCACCACATACAATTGTATGTGGGGTTGATCGGTTACATAACTCAATAACTCGATAATTTTAACTCTGTAACCTAACTCATATTTATAGAGTGATTCGGGTTATCTAGTTTCCTAAGTTTCCTAACTAAACTTAGGAAAGAATACAATATAAGAAATATCTTGAATATATGAACATATCTTCTGATCTTCATATATCTTGGTCTCTTCTTTTATCATCAGATCTCTTCATCTCGATCCGTCTCATATATTTTGTTTCTTCCGATATCTTCCATAACTTGTATATTAGTAGTCACCATATCCAATATATCTTTCATATCTCAATACCACCCCCGCAAATTGGAGCACGTAATTTTGAAGTATCCGACTTGGACAGAAGATAAAGTTGTTGATTCTTTTTATTTTTTTTGCTTGCCATTCCTCGATTTTGGATGCTTGGTGAAGATGATGGAAGAATGATAAAGTCACAACGAAAACGTTGGTAAAGACGGTCATAGATTGAATGAAAATCAATGGCAACAAAAGTAAATTTATCGTTGCCATGTATGAGAATATGTCATTGTATAAGAAAATGTCGACAACAAAGTTGTGTTTAAAATTGACAACGAAAGCAATGTCAATTTACCAAAAAATGTGTAGAAATAACCATAATGACGGTTTAGGAAAAATTGTCGACAAAAGATTTCTTGTCGTAAAAATGTCGAAGTCGCAGGTATAATTCCGGAAGAAAACCAAAATAGATCGATGAATCAAGTCTATTTTGGAGAAAAATATAAGTCATCACAAAGTATGATCTTGAAAATCTCACGGTTGAATCCTGAATGAAAATCAAATTAGAGATTCTATTCGGTGTAGAAATATTCCAAAATGTAATTTGGTAGGAAAGACAAGTCATCATAGACAAAGTATGTGTTGGAAAATATCACGAAAGAATCCGGAAATAAAAGTCAAAAAAGATATATTCTATTCGTGGTAGGAAAAGTCCAAAATATAATTGAAAAAAAAAAGATAAGTCACCATAGACAAAATATGAGTTTGTAAATGTCACAGGTGAATCCGGAAATAAAAGTAGATGAATTTAACCTCTGTGTTAAATTCACGATTATATGATAATCGGAGATATGATAAAGTCACGATTATATAAGAATCGGATATAAAAACTTAAATGAAAGACACAATGTTTAACGTGGTTCGGTCGGATACTCAAGACATACATCCACGGATATATACTTTCATTATTGATAGTCACCACATACAATTGTATGTGGGGTTGATCGGTTACATAACTCAATAACTCGATAATTTAAACTCTGTAACTCAACTCATATTTATAGAGTGATTCGGGTTATCTAGTTTCCTAAGTTTCCTAGCTAAACTTAGGAAAGAATACAATATAAGAGATATCCTGAATATATGAATATATCTTCTGATCTTCATATATCTTGGTCTCTTCATTTATCATCGGATCTCTTCGTCTCGATCCGTCTCATATATTTTGTATCTTTCGATATCTTCCATATCTTGTATATTAGTAGTCACCATATCCAATATATCTTCCATATCTCAATCATGTAATTAATTCCTACTAAACTATCTCATTCAATTTCCATTAATTCAAACACCGTAAATATAATCTTGTAATTATCAGTCTACCCAAATGCAAAACTCAAAGTGAAGACTAAAATCTGAAATCATAATTGCAACAAACAAATAAGATAATAATTTAATTAACCTCTGTGTTAAATTCACGATTATATGATAACCGGAGATATGATAAAGTCACAATTATATAAGAATCGGATATATAAACTTAAATGAAAGACACAATGTTTAACGTGGTTCGGTCGGATACTCAAGACCTACATCCACGGATATATACTTTCATTATTAATAGTCACCACATACAATTGTATGTGGGGTTGATCGGTTACATAACTCAATAACTCGATAATTTTAACTCTGTAACCTAACTCATATTTATAGAGTGATTCGGGTTATCTAGTTTCCTAAGTTTCCTAACTAAACTTAGGAAAGAATACAATATAAGAGATATCTTGAATATATGAACATATCTTCTGATCTTCATATATCTTGGTCTCTTCTTTTATCGTCGGATCTCTTCATCTCGATCCGTCTCATATATTTTGTATCTTCCGATATCTTCCATATCTTGTATATTAGTAGTCACCATATCCAATATATCTTCCATATCTCAATACTCTGGATTAATGCGAGTAAGAACAGTATTTCTTTCTTGCAATCTTATTACAGGGTGAAATAATCGGTCCCGTCTCCTGGGAATTGCGGGAACCTCCTCCATCTGAACCCTAAGTAATTTACCATTACCCATAACACAATTTGCATCTATATACTGCTTGAACAGTGATCTATCATCTATATACCGTTCCAATTCTGCTGACGTTCCTGAAATTCTAAAAGGGCCAATTTCATAAGCCATCCTACTTTGACTGAGAAACACCAGAAACATGAAAATTTCCCCTCACTCGGCATTGCCACCAAATGAACCTCTTTTCCTCAGTCTGTAAATCAAAAAAATAAAAATTATTCAAATTTCACAATTCTCTTTTTGATTGGTCAAGATTAAATTTTGAGAAAGAGGCATGAAGATGACCTAACTGAGAGTTAGTAGTAGTAGTTGTAGATATTGTTTTTAGCTTGCATAGAACTGGAGATGACGAAATCGTTTGAAAAACTGCTAATGGAATACATCGATCGCTAGTTGGAGATATATGATTGATGCGAATTGCATTATTTGGAAATTGAAAATGTTGATTTTTGGCGCGTAAAATGCTTACTTCTCCCGGACTAAAATCTCCATGATAAACCAAAGATTCAAACCCTAAATAATTCATTAGAATGTTCCCGAAGATCAAGATCGGAACCTTTAAAGGTTTATCTGGAAACTAACAAATATAAATTAAAATTGTTGTTGATTTAAAACCTGAAGAAACTGTACTAAATCGAGAAAAAATGAAACCCATAGCGCATCACATAACACATGGGCCATAGCACATAATCTTGATGTTCTAATAATTTTGACGAAGACCATTAAAGGTGGTGGATAATAAATTAAGAGAGTTTTTTTATTTGCGTCAACAATATTAAAAACAGTTATAAAAACAATAAACATTTAATAATAATTATTCAAGTCAAAATATGTATAAAAACTAAAATATCTTTTTGTGAATGTAAAAAAGTAATTATAAAAACAGTAAACATTTAATGATTAATGTTAGATTTGGACAAAATTGTTAGTTACAAAAACGAATTGCAAGATTTTGTTTATATTGACAAGTTACTTTCTAAGATAATTTTAAGAATGAAATTTTTTCTAGGAAATAAGTAACCAAACCGTCACCCTTTTTTTTTTTTTTTTGCAAACCAACCATTGAGTTAAAATCCAAAACCTAAGGCCAAATATTTCATTTCGTAGCTGAACTTGGATATGTTTCTGCCAAATGATCTTGTAACCAACAAGGTGAAATTTGGCCATTATACCATCTTACCTATGGCCAAATATGATAAGAATGTTACCCTTTTATCAACTATATTTTGGTAGTTTTACACTAACAAGCAACAACCCACCCATGCTAGTCTCTTCCTGTAAACCGTAAAACTATCTCTTTCTCTAACTCTCTGTCTATAAAACACTCTCTCTAAGAATGTTTATAAAACACTCTCACTCTCTAAAACATTCTCGCTCTCTCTAACTCTTTCTCTCTCTCTCTCTGTAAGACTCTGTAACTAAAACTCTCGAACCTCTAAGAAATTAACACAGTTTTCTCTCATCTTTGGATAACTTAGAAGCTCTGGATTTTCTAACCCAGTTTCGAAATCAAACTGAGATAATACACACCAGAAGCAAGTTTTTCTCATCTTTGGAACAGACTTCATGGGGCTAACAAAGCTTGATAGCCAACGTTTCAGTTTATTTGGTTTGAGTTGAGAGAAGTCTATTTTTTAATGTGTTTGAACAGCAACATGCTTCAGTAGGTTTTTTTTTTTGTTATACCTGAGTCAATTCAAATATCAAACTAGACTTCTGATCTAATTTAAAAAAAAAACAAACAAACACTACCTACGTCTTGACAATAAAAAAGAAAAGTGGGCAGAGAAAAAATACTTCACTTTAAAAAAATAAAATAATTAAATACCTTGAAATATTATAAGATATTTAGTTACCATAAAAAATAATTCAATACCCAAAAATATTATGAGATATTTAGTTACCATATTTATGAGGTAACCAGGAGGGTTTGACCGTTGCTTTCCCATACCGCACATTCCTAGATTGTTTCACTTCACCATCGTCACTATTGTCATGGCATTTCAGTTCTATAAAAAGAATGTGAAAGAAATCTTAGAAGGAACTTAGATCTAAACATAAATTAGAGGATCACATTCATTCAAAAGTCAAAGAAATTGGTTAAAATCAAAATCAGAGAAACTTACCATCAAGTTTGAGCCCCTTGACCTGCTTTTTGTGTATCCCAAATGTCATATCTATCATTTGAGGTAGAAATTTCTTAGGATGGGAGAGAGAAGTGTTTATGGTGTGCCTTTTTATATAGGCCTAAAACCTATAGTTATCTTTCCAAACCGCGGCGATGAGCCCCTAGTTTTGAAAAACCATGGTTTCAAGAGATAATTATTTGCCTGACGTGGATCCTAAGGTTCTAGATTCTAGAAATACCTTTCTTACTCAATGCGCTTCTATTTTGTAATATATTGCTTTGCATGTCTTGTTGTATGATACTCAATCTTTACAAATATACCGCTTTCATCTCACGTGACCCAAGGTAGTAACTATTAAAAATAATTCTCCAATCCCTTGTGGTTCAAGGGTCTTATGTAATGACATTCTTCCATTCATTTTTTTTTTTTGTTAAAATGTAAACTATTCATATAATTCTAATTTTTTACCTCAGAAAAAGAAGTTAATAAAATGTGACGATAAAACCAAATTTTTTTTTTTTTCTCTGTAAAAGGCTTGAATAATTCCACATCTTGTGAAAGAGACATGATCTTTTGATTAATTAAGAATATGGTCATAAATGTTAACTGCGAATTGACTTCAACTAATAGTCGTGGGTCAATTTGTTAGAGATCCCGGTTTTGGGGCATAAAGAAAAGTCTCCAATGTATAAAGACTTAGCAACTAAATTGACTTAGGGCACAAATTTATTTTTTAACCTAAAAGTTTACTTCATTTAACCCCTCCCCCCCATCCCAATGTTTCTCTTACACTCACTATCTCTCCCTTTCTCTTACTCTTGCTCTTTCACAGTATCTTTTTCTCTCTATCACCCTCTCCTCCCTCGCCGATAGATTTATCAGTTTTTGTTTAATGACTAAAGATCTCACCTTGTGTTTAGAGAAATGTTCTTTAACATGACTAAACACGAGCTTTATCAGTTTCAGTTACTAAATCTACCTGCATTGTGAAATCTCATTCAAAACTAGATCCCCAAACAAGATATAATTCATTATAAAACCCCAATTCTCAAAATATGTATTAGATCAATCTTTTAAACTTCTTACAAATATGGTAAAAATCTAGTCCTAAAAAAAGATTGTTACATATTGAACTAAACCAAACACATCAATTGGGAATTTAAAGTAGAAAAGAGATAATGATGAACATGATTTGACAAATAAGGAAGAAAAAATTATTGACCCTATATACTCGACATTCTTCTTTTCGTGAAATCCTTTACGGATTATCTAAAAGTTCAGAAATCAGACCAAAATTAAGGGGAAAGTGAGAAGATCATAATCAACGAAATTAGGGTATTTTATATGGGTCATTTCCCTAATGGCCCCCTATTTATGACCAGTTTCCCTCCTAGCCTCCTAGTTTATCGAGAATATCCAGATTACCCTTTTGTCGTTATCGTCATCGGACCGGTAAAGTCAAATTTTTTATTCTAAAATTGCCCTTATTGAGTTTATCGAAAAACTTGATATTATTATCTTTTTCAAAAAGTTCTCTATCGCTCTCCCTTCTGTTTTAGAGAGAGAAAGAAAAAGAGTTTTTAGCGAGAAGAAGTGAGTTTACCCATATTTTTGTTGATGGAAAATTAGTTGCATTAGCCAAATATTTTTCCCTAAAAAATCATCGCTTCCTAACTCTCTCTCTCTCTCTCTTAATCTTAAAGGAATGCAGAAACTGCAAAACCTTTTTTTACCAGAAAGTGAATCAACAGTTCGATAAAATAGAAGAAAACCCCAATTTCACCTCTCTCTCTCTCTCACATCTACCTTTGTTGCTTCATTTCTCGTAAAGATGGCTTCAAGGGGCAGAAGGTAAAGAGAAAATTTCAAAAATTCAATATGAATAAAGATGGTGGTCTTAAACGAGAAGAAAAGGTCCCCTCGTTATCGTTGTTAACCGCAGGGTTAGATTCAAGGAGGAATAGATCAATACCGGCCATAGATGAGGTTTTTGAAACCTATTCCCAATAGACCAAAAGATCTTAGCTTTGACAGTTTCCTTCGTACTTACGATGATGGTGCCATAGATGTTTTTTTTTTAGAATTCGACTACGATCTACGTTAGTCCTTACAAGGCATTGATACATCATCAAGATGTGATAAGCACGATCACTGCCTAATTTGAACCAATAATGAAAGAGGCCTACAACCCGACAACATGAAAGAGGCCTGAAGCCCGACAAATTTATTACATTATTTACTATATTTATTGCCTAAATTACATAGGATAAATCTTGATGGCAAACTGCTTCCTTCGAGACTCGATATCACGACCTCATCGACTTAAGAAGGGTGTCCAACCGCTGCACCAAAGGGTAGTGGACGCGCCATAGATGTTGATCAAGACTTCCACGCCCGCTTTCTAACTTAACCCTGAATCATCTACCGTGTTCACTATGTTTGTTATGAAGCTTCTTCGTCCTCCATTATCGATGATAGAAATTTGGAACAGAACAAGAATCGAATGCCTGCTGCTTGGGTAGCTTCCTCAAATCATGGAATAATGTTTGATGATACTCATAAAATTATCGATGATTTGGAGATTTTGATGAAGAGAATGAAAGCTAAGCAAGAAAAAGATGGAAGATTGGAAGGGGATGATATTGATGTTTACTCAGATGTTGGTTGTTTAATGGAATTAGGCCCTTCGTCAAAATTTTCAAAGCGAAAAATCATTTGAGAAGAATCAGAAAATGATTTTGCGTCATTTTTTTAGGGATTCAAGGGTTTGAGAAACAAAGCTAGTGGAGCTTGGTCAAGAGAAGAGGCATTTGATGGACATATGGCAATTGATAGGGTTTTATATGAACACAGTTGTTTAAGGAAGCTTTAAAAGATTTTCTAAGCTTCAATCTACTGATATCAAGGCAGATTTTAGGGCAGAAAACTGTTTATACTTTAATGGTTGACATAAAGAAGCAAAAGAAGGTTATATCATTTTTAGGGCAGGAAACTGTTTATACTTTAATGATCTATTGAAGCAAAAGAAAGCTTCAATAGACCAAAAGATCTTAGCTTTGACAGTTTCCTTCTTACTTACGATGATGGTGCCATAGATGTTTTTTTTTTTAGAAATCGACTACGATCTACGTTAGTCGTTACAAGGCATTGATACTTCATCAAGATGTGATAAGCACGATCACTGCCTAATTTGAACCATTAATGAAAGAGGCCTACAACCCGACAACATGAAAGAGGCCTGAAGCCCGACAAATTTATTACATTATTTACTAAGCCTAAATTACATAGGATAAATCTTGATGGCAAACTGCTTCCTTCGAGACTCGATATCACGACCTAATCGACTTAAGAAGGGTGTCCAACCGCTGCACCAAAGGGTAGTGGACGCGCTATAGATGTTGATCAAGACTTCCACGCCCGCTCTCTAACTCAATCTGAATTGCAGGATACAACCTTCATCAAATTGGTATCAGAGCCTAAAAGTTCCTTTTCTATTTAAGGAGATAGTTGTAGTGTGTTTTTGTTGTTTGTAACTATTGATGTTAAAAAATGATTTTCTTTTAGCAGCATGAAAAGTAAGGGACTTGAATGTCTGACAGCGTCCGTTAAGGTTAAAAGTTCTGTTAGATAAATTGATAATGTTCCCTCTTTGCTTCATGAAACATGAGGGGAAACCTGCAAAAAGAAAGGAAACCTCTCCGAAGCTCAACACAGTCAGATTTCTCTTTGCAGTAAACGAATGAGTATTGGTTGATCCTTTTGGTGGTGGAGTCTGTTAGACTTACTGAGCTTACCTTGAAGAAGGTCATGTGAGGTCCTTTTATAAGCCGAATCATGGTTTTCCTTGTAATTATCTTGTATTTAAGATAAATAAAAGTTCTTAAGTTTAAGTATACTTCGTAGATATCCTACCGAGCTGATCTTCAGAGAGATATTTCCTCTTTTAAGACGATTGAAGCCCAAACAGACTTAAACAATTAAGATTTTTAACCGACTGGGATCTTTTAGGGAGATTTCGGGATTGAGTTGGTAAGCCTGCAGAGCTTTTTTTCCTCTCCAATTTAGGGTGTGAGACAAAGGCTTAGCTTACGCGGACCCCCCCCCCCCCCTCATTCCTTTAGAGATCCCAGGGCTAATATGTTCATGCCTGGGACGAAACAGGGATGGTTCCTTTAGCCGACCTCTCAGTTAGGGGAGTGTGTGATGGATCGTCAAGGATTCAGCTGTCCTGCTGCCTTAAGTCGGGTTGACCCGTTGGACTTCAGGTCTGATCTTGACTTCTAGACGTCAGTCGATGTCTGAATGTCTGAACATTTTATACATCATCATGAGTCCCGCCATCCCTTAGTCAAAAGTAGAGAGACTGAAGAGTAGAAGTGACTATTGGGTCCGGTCTTTAAGTATTTTAAATGGTCCTGAAGAGAAGGGGTATACCTAGACCAGAGCCCTTTTCTGAACCTCGGTCGTTCTTTTAAATTTCCCGAGTTCCCTGTTTCGGGACTGATTTCCGTGTGATTAATCTTTGTGCTCCTGAGCTAGCTTTGGCTGAGCTGTTTCAGAGCCTTGTCTCTCAAACTGCGTTGGTACTTACTTCGTTTGTCGGGGACGAGCCAGGTGGCAAATTCTGAGGGGTGTGTCCACTTGTTGATTTTCTGCATGACAAATATTAATTCTGCGTCTCGGGAAGTAAATTTTCTGATTTTTCACTTGATTCTGAGCAATTGACCTCAGTTGGGCAATAACGGGCTTCTCCGCTATGCAATTTCTTTATGACTTTATCAATTCGTTGTTGAACGACATACGTTCCAATGTGACCGACCATGGAAGTTTCTGATTGATGTGCTTTCATGATGAATCGGAAGTTGTCTCATTGAACTTTCTTTTCTACATAATAATTCTCAATTTAAACAATGATGTCAGTGGCTTAGTATAATCCTAAGCTTACTAATGCAATTTTTCTAGCTTACTTTGCATGCTCCGAATGATCGCTTCTGCAAAAAATAAAGTTTAGGTTATACCTATTCTAGCATGACCTAACTTACTAATTCCTTCTGCAAAACAGAACCCAAGTTAGCCTGTATAATTGATTTCTGAGCAGCTTCAAGTTTAACTAGGGCTTTCCCTTGGCCCCTGGTCGTGGCTTTCGCTATCAGGAATGTTTCGTCGGCTTGGGCACGACTAGTTTTACTAGGACTTCCCCTTAGGCTCCTGATCGTGGCTTTCGCTACCAGGTTGTTTCGTCGGCTTAAGAATGACTAGTTTAACTAGGACTTTTCCTTCGGCCCTTGGTAGTGGACGGGCCCGTGGAAGGCCTACTGCGGGCATGGCGGCCGCACTGGGCCCCCCAGCATTAGGGGTCCATCTCTGAGAGATCTGGACTACATATATTACATAATTGGAGCTACAATTAACGTCTGAAGCATTGTAGCCCAACTGGCAAGAAATCCTATCTTCCATGTAGGTAACGCAGGTTCAAGTCCTTCTGCCTCCAAATTCCCTTTATTTTTTTTTTCTACTTTTTTTCTACTACAATTGTTAACTAACTTCTAAATTCTGCTCCATTACACCTTATTTTTGTGAATAAATTATATTCATTTTGGATTAGTGATTTTAATAATTTGAAAACTATATTAAAATGCAAACAATCTATAAGAGTTGAAATTTCATTGTGTTATTTGTATTTATAAACGAATAATCTAAGATATAATAAATAGATATTTTTTATTTTATTTACGAATAATCTAGATTTCTTTGAAACACAATTGCGTTCATCTATGATTTTCATCTTTCTGTTGTTAAACTATCTCGGTACAGGGCCCCGAAATTCTCAGCCACGGCCCTAGTAGTGGATCTCGCTACTAGGGTTATATTTGAGCAAAGTAAGTTTAACCAGGACTCCTCCTTAGGGCCTCTGGTCGTGACTCTTGCTACCAGGGCTGTATTTCAGCAAAGTAAGTTTAATTAAGGCTTCTCCTTAGGGCCCCTAGTCGCGGCTTTTGCTATCAAGGCTATCTGTTTTGCTTTAGCAAAGTGAGTTTAACTAGGACTCCTCCTTAGGGCCCCTTGTCGTGGCTTTCGCTACCAGGGTTATCAGTTTTGCTCGTGTACAATGAGTTTAACTAGGACCCCTTCTCAGGGCCCCTGGTCGTGGCCTTAGCTACCAAGGCTATCAGTTTTGCTTGCGTACAGTGAGTTTAACTAGGAATCCTCCTTAGGGCCCCTGGTCGTGGCCTTGGCTACCAGGGTTGTCCGTTTTGCCTTAGCAAAGTAAGTTTAACTATGACTTCTCCTTAGGCCCCTGGTGATATTTCTAAATTAGTAGAGAGATCAGAATAAAGAGATACAACTTTGGAAATATCACTATTAATCTCTTCAATTAGGAAAACATTCTTTGCAAGATTATCTGGAAGTTTCGAATAACGTTACCAGATACTTTCCTCCACCCTACGTACCGCGTATCCGATTCACCGTACCCGATTTTCGTACCTTTATCGGGCGAGTTCGCGATCCAGTTCCCCACAATTAGTGTATCGGAATTTTTAGTCTTAATTAACCTAAAATCTTTGTAGAAAATTATAAATTCGACTAGTTGGCTAGTTAAACTACAAGAATTTTTGTAATTGACTTGTTAGAATGTAAGTTTTATGGAGAAATGATGTCTAAGAGTAGGTGTATCTATTATAAATGGATCATAGGGAGTATTTATTGTCCACGAAAATAGTCCAAAATGTACTAAAATCGAAAATGGCGTATCGAAAAAGTATACCCTTAGCGTACCCGATACTCACATGGTAGTGTTCCGCGTACCGGTACCCGTACCACGTACAGGAGCGATCCACGTACCAGGTAACCTCTTTCGATTGGTGATTGTCGTTAACTTGTTGAATCAAAATTAGATTTTGATCTAAAATAATTTGGACCCGACAGACGCTATTACGGATCATCTTGCATACCTCTCAATTGGAAGAAGAAGAAGAAGAAAGAAAAACCCTAGAAATATTCTAGTTTGTTTTAAGAGAAAGAATTCTAATTTGTAAGGGTATTTTGGGAATTAAAAGAATAAAAATGACATTATTCATAATACCCATATTACTTTAACCTTGACGTATCATTTCCCATAATATATTGAAAACTTCTAGTTGATAGAAAAAGTTACTTTGCTTTTTTTAATTATTATCAATAACTTTTTGACCTAAACAATCATTTTCTAAACAAAAATCATTATAGTTCGTAACCAAAAACATACAAAAATATTAAGCTACAACCGTGTCAAGGTAGCATATCCAAGAAAGCGTATTAGGTTATATAACACTAGCTTCTTTTATCGATATTACTCTTTATTCAACACAGAGTTAAGCTTGTCATGTTCATGATTATGAGCACGTCTGCCTGCAATATATGCAGAAACTGTTGATGGTCAAGTATAATGTGTGTTCAACAAATCCAAAGCTTTTCTTTGTCACCCACCATATAGAGTAGAAGAATGTTGCCCAACCTACAAAATACTCATGTGAATCAAAGGAAATCAGGTTACAGTTAACTGCTTTCCTATAATTAAATGCAATTCTGAAAGATATTCAGAAGCTTCAAGTTAAAGAAAGAACAATGGTGGCTGCTAGTTAACAACATACTGAAGTTACAGATTTAACAGTACAATGAAAGCTCCGAATTATATTTAGAATGCTCTAATAAAATTCACCAAATTAAGCAGAACTATAAATATATAAAACAAACAATTGAGTACTAAATGATAATATATTTTCATATATTCTTATATTTTAAATATATATTGTGATGTTGGACCAGTTTTTAATATGAGTTAATGAGAAAAACCTAAACCGCAGTTATCCGATCTACAGTCTAGATCGTATCCTCAGCGTGGAGGTTCTTAGGCAAATCTAGAGTTTCTTCTTTAAAAAATAAGTAATACTTTATGAAATTAATTTGCTATAAGTATAAATCAACAAAATTTAATGTTTCAAAATGATTATAAGAAAATAAATAAGTTAAATTGATCATGAAAAAGTGATATTATGGAATAACGATTAAATAAAACTGTTACAATGAAAAGATCATGTAAATGTAGATATTAAGATTAACATAAATAGATTCATTAATTATTATAGATTAACTTAGATATTTTTGGCTTATAGCCCAAAAAACGGGCCCTAATAAGACATTTAGTGCTCTCTAATCCTATAAAGGGTTTCAAAACCAAAATATTAATGTAAATGGATATGGGAGATTTGATGTTTGGACCCCCTTTCGTATAATTGACTTGCTGTTTGGACTCCCTTTTTCCAGAGTTGCGTTTTGGACTCCCTTTTAGCGGAATCACCAAGAATATTGCGTCACTGTATTTATACTTTAAAAAATTCCCACTTTACCCTTATATAATTAATATTGCACTTTGGACTCCCCCACTTTACTTATAGTCCTCCAACTATCATCAGTACTTCTAAGACAATTAAAATAAAATCATCAACTCAACAAGGCCAACCTTCATTATCAACAATTTTAACCACATTTGAGCCATCTAGTGTTCTCAAAATAGGTATTGAGATCTTCTATCTCACCGTCCCAACCTTTCTCTCCAGAAGAAGCAACAACAACCCAAAACTCAGATGGTGAAACAACAAGACTAAAATCAACTACTTCGTAAGGAGTTAGTTTTGGAGTTTTCATGGATAGAAAACATTGATTTGATTTTAGGTAAGTTCCATTCTTCAAGAACTGATCTATTTATATATATAATTCACTAATTGGAACATCAATGTTTCTTAGATATAGTTGTATGGAATTACTTGTCTTTAAATATCAACACCAACAGTAAGCATCAATTATACTTATTTGGTTTGACAATTGATCTTTTTAGGAGCTTCTTCTTCATCATGAGGAAGAGGTTGATGACAACCATAAGAAAGGGTAGATTAACAAATCCATTTAGAAGATAATCAAACCAAGTGAAATTCAAAGTTGTGGTATTCAATATTTCAGGACAAACATCTTCGTCAATCATGAAATCTTTTCTAGCGATCGTCGTGATTCTATTTTCAGGATTGATTGCTAAAGAGAGATATTTTAGAGAGAGAGAGAGAGAGAGATAGCAGACTTCCAGATGTAATCAGCTAAAGAGTTGCCTCATAAGTGAATGCTAAAAGATCGCTTGATAAATTAATGGAGATGTAACCAGGATTGATTGCTAAAGGATTTGCCTGATAAATGGAAGATATTAATCATGATTTTCTGAAAGCTAATCAGCTAAAGAAAAGTATTTTAGTGAGAGAAAATCTAGAGAGATGGAGAAGAGAAGAGAGACCAGGTCGGAGGTATTTTTAAAAGTTGGTCGATTTGGTGATCTTCCATTACTACGCGAGGAACTTGGGTTGATGGCTAGAACTGGTGATTGATTGAAGAGAAAAGATGAGGGAGTCCAAAACGCAACTCTGGAGAAAGGGAGTCCAAACAGCAAGTCAATTATACGAAAAGGGGCCCAAACAGCAAATCTCCGAGTGGATATCTAATCCATTTGTATCCATCTCGAGAGAAAACACAAATCCCTAGAATACATAATAAATCTTAATACCTAAACTAACCTTCCTTATATATAAAAACAAATTTACCTTCAAAATCCCTAAATATCTTTTTCCATTTTTACCTCCCACCTTCTCTCTCCAATCGCGTTTCTAATCAAAGTAACCTCTATCTTTATTATCTTCAGTAACCGAAACCTGTTTATTTTTCCTCTCTCTAAATTCGAATCATCTGATAATCCTCCATTAAACTCAAAAAGCTTGTTTCATCTTCATTAGAGCAGCTGTAAAAACCTTCATCGTTTATCAGGTTTTACACATTTTCGAAGTCTTTGTTCGTGTCATTGAAACAGATTCTGAATCAGATTTAATATTGCTTTTCAGGTAATGTTAAAGGTTTTGGTTTCTTTTTTTCTATTTAATGTTCTTCATCTTTAACTTTGTTCATGAATTTCATTATAATTAAATTTCTCTCTGAACCATCAAATCAAATTTTTATCATTATTCAGTATTTTCTCTCTCTAAGATACATAACCGATTTTATGATGTTTATGTTAAATCCGTCTTTATAAGTCATTTTATTCGATTAAGAAGTGTTTTTCTCTATGTATTTTGTTACTTTTTAGTAATTTTAGGTTACAGGTTTTGATTTTTAGATCATTTTTTTAAATCTTCATCAAGGTTTCCGTACAATTTTTGATGCAGAGAAGATCTCGTACGATTTGTTATAAACTGATGCAAGCGATATATAATTTAAAATAAATTACGAATCGTTTACAATAAATTACATATCATTTTTTATCTAGAAAAGATCTAGTACGATTTGGTTGTAATAGAATGTAAACGATATATAATTTACACGACATTACATGATGTTTACTGAACATAACACATTCATAACGCAAACATCTTCTGTATGATGTTTTTATAACAGAATGTAAAATATATGTATTTTATTACAAATTATACATACTTTATAAATAATATCAAAAACATCTTATAAATCTGCATAAATTATATATAATTTATTCAACATTACGCGTACTTTTTCCCCAAAACAGTTGTCGTTTATAGTATAATAAATGTTCCAAAAATTATATGTAATTTATTGCACATTATACATATTTTTTTCACATAACAATGACCTTGTGATTCAAACTAAAGTTATGTTTATCTCCTAACACATTATGAAGTTTAACAAACAGTATGCATAATTTATTCCATTATACATGTCGTTTCCAGTAAATTATATTATTTGTTGACAAATGTATATGTTTTCTTTTTGTAGTTTTGATGTTACTTTAGAATTTCCAACATAATCATCCAATCTAAGTAAGACCACAAAACTAAAATCTGATAGTTGGGATGGTGGTGCAAAAGCATTTGGATATGTTCTTCGACAATATAGTGTAAATGTTGTTTGTCCTGCTCAAGACTACATATGATCTTCGACAATATACTGTAAACGATTTTTTTGTAACAGAATGTAAACGATGTGTAATTTATTGAACATGACACACATACAGTTGATAAATTTTGTTGTATACATGACAAATGATGGGTTTCTCGTCATAAATAACACATAATTTACGTATTTTTGTCATAATTTGTATTCGATGTGTATTTATGTATGAGTAAAAACGAAAACAAATGTTGTTGTAATGTTCCCAGAAAAATATACCATTTCCAAATCTGAAAAATTAAGTGAGAGAAAGTGATATATACGTTTTGTATATTAACCCCCAAATCACGCTAAATTGATCCCAGAAAATATACTCTTTCCAAATCTGAAAGTTTAGTAAGAGAAAATTGATTTGGTCCAAATCTGTAAAGAAGGGAGAGAAGATTTGATTTCCAAATCTGTTTAGAGGAGAGAGAAATTATGATTTTTTTCTATCCTTTTTTTGCTAATAAATCTCCCAAATCACGCCCAAATTTGATTTCCTTCTTTTCAGCGTTTGATTAGTTTCTGGTAATGGCGTTTCGAAGATTTAGGTTAGGGTTTTTGGAAACGTTTCGTTTTGGAAAATTTCGATTTTGTTTCTAAACTATTTAAGGATGGGAGAGAAAGTTGAGGGTTAGAAATATCTGATTTCCTATAATTTATCCCAAATTCGCGGTTAATTAAGCCGTTGGAATTTTCGGTCCGATCCTCACAATTTGAAATCCCGCGAAAATGGTTTGGGACACAGATGAAATTGTTGTATAGATAGTAAGGGTTTTTAGACCCAAGAGCAAAAGGACTAAAAATCCATCTTTTGACAAGATTGGACCCTAAACCCTTTCCGAACATTATTATGGTCTATATACCCATGGACCCATTAACTTAAGAAGACCAAACGTCAAACACCATTGATAGCATTTTTCTATAATTAATTTACTTTCTTATTTTCTGGTGTCAAAAGCAATGGTAACTTCCAAAAGAATCCACTTAGGGTGCCAACCAGATCTAGATTACTTTTTCCATATATTTAGTGCTAAACTTAGCATGTCTCTTCTTTGACTGTACGTAGAGGTAGACGGATGTGTGTTCTCCCTGTCTCAAGCCAGGTGGGTGAAAAAAAGAACTCATCTCCTACAGTCCAACGTAGGGCCAATGAATATTGTGTTTCTCTAAATAGAATGCAAGAAATTATGTGAGTACCAAACATAAAATAGGAAATGGAATATGAAAAACATGTAAGTTAGAGGCACTTGTCATTATCACAACAAAGATGGTGGTTGTGATCGGTGCAGTTGAAATAACGACAAATGCTACTGACAATGCCCCTATATATACTACTACTAGATATAACCCGTGTCTCTGGCACAACGAAGTTCATTAAACATGTAATCTAGATGAATTTGGATGGAGGTAGAATATACTTTGATAGTCTTTTTCATGACTATTCACTGACAAATAAACCTTAATTAGTTTTGAACGTACAAGTCTTTCTTTTTAATAGATAAAAACATGTGCAATTGAATTTATCAAAATTGAAGAACTCGGGGAGAGAGATGGCCGTAGAATATACTTTGATGGTCTTTTTGATGACTATTCACTGACAAATAAACCTTAATTAGTTTCGAAGGGACAAATCTTTCTTTTTAATGAATAAAAACATGTGCAGTTAAATTTGTCAAAATTGAAGAACTCAATGAGAGACATGTTTGGGATATATGAAAGTATGAAAGACAAAAACAATGATTAAGCTCAAAAAAAACCAATGAGATCTTTACAAATTAAATTGATATAGAAACATATCTAATTTTGTATAAACGAAAAAGTAACAGAAAATTTCACCCAACTACGAAAAACAAAAAGAGTGAAAAAACTGTAAAAATATATATGTAAATACAAATATCATACAACAAACATGAATTAACTAGACATTAGTTTTGTTTGTGTAGAAAGTGGGATTTTCTCACCTTGTAATATGCTTCTTAGTTTTGTTTGTGTAGAAAGTGGGATTTTCTCACCTTGTAATATGCTTCATATTACTTTCTAACGCACAATTTAAGCTCCACCATGGAATACCATAAAACTCAATAACAACAAACATCTTATGTGTTAAACTTTTTTCCTATAAATATTATATGCAATTTTTGCACTCAAAAGATTTGAAACTGCATGGTTCATTCTGTGGACCATTACCCTTTTTTTTTTAGCTAAGGACAATTACCCTTGGTTGTTCACCTATCTTCCACCCAAATTCCACGAACTTAAAGGTAGCAGTCTTATAAATTATCTAGGTAGATAGATACAGATCAAATATAGAATAAAACGACAATAATAAAGAAGTATCAGTGAGGACCAACAATATAATTTTACTCTAAACTTCAAAACAAATTGAACCACAAAACTTTAGAACTCCTAACCCTCAGAAAATCGAATTGAAATGTAACAAACTAATGAAACACTTAAAGTGAAAACAGGCTGACCTTACTGTTTACAGCAGTAAGGAGAGCTAATTCGTACTCCAAACACCGTTGGAGCCTTGATTTCTTGAGATAAAACCAAGGGAAAGACTTAGAGAAGTTTGCTGGGGAAGAAGATCTGATATTACTTGGTTATATGAGAATTCTTCACTGATTTTCCAGACTAGAGAGATCCCCATTTATAGGACCACACTATTACATTCCCTAGGCAATTACTAGACACTTCTTAAGACTAAACTCTTATATTTCCTAGGCAACTACTAGATAATTCCTTATAACTCTATTCTTACATTTTCTAGGTAGTAATAAAATTAGTTGACTAACTACTAATCTATCTTGACCCTTAAAGAGATACTTTGCATCAACCCTTCCTTCCTGAAGAAAACTCGTCCTCGAGTTCGTTGTTGGTCGCGTCATCCCCGTGATAAGCATACAAATTTGAAACGTTGAATGTAGAGTCAATGCCCATGTATGGTGGTAAATCAACTTCATAGGCATTTTCCCCAATCCTTTTGATAACCCGATATGGTCCAATTTTTTTTTTGCTCAGTTTCGAATAAGTTCCTGCTGGGTACCTCTCTTTTCTTAGGTAAACCATAACCAGATCCCCTTCTTTAAAAGTCTGACCCCGTTTCTTCTAATCTGCATGTTCTTTGTACCTGGCATTGGATTCTTCAATCTTCAACCTGATTTCGTTATGAAGCCTCTTCATCTCCTCAGCCATGTCTTCTCCCTTTCTATTTCCCTTACTGTTGTTTACTATGGGAGTTAAATCAAGAAAATGGAGTGGTTATTTTCTGTATACGACTTCAAAAGGACTTTTACCCGTGCTTCGATTCTTGGAATAGTTGTAAGCAAATTCTGCCTGAGCAGTAACCACTTCCCACTGTTTTGGGTTATCCCCAATTAAGCAACGTAGTAGATTTCCAAGGCTTCGATTGACCACCTCAGTCTGCCCATCAGTTTGTGGATGGTGGGAACTGCTATATTGAAGTTCAGTTCTAAGCTTTTTCCATAAACTCCTCCAAAAATGTGATAAGAACTTAGAGTCTCGATCTGATGTAATGGTTTTTGGTACCCCATGCAAGCGAACAACTTCACGAAAGAAGAGATTGGCAATGTGAGAAGCGTCCATAGTTTTCTTGCAACAAATGAAGTGAGCCATTTTAGAAAAACGGTCCACCACTACAAAGATGGAGTCCATCCCTCGTTGGGTTCTAGGCAATCCCAAGACAAAATTCATGCTCACATCTTCCCAAGGCGAAGTAGGAACCGGAAGAGGGGTATAAAACCCTGTATTTTGCACCCTTCCCTTAGACTCTTGGCATATTTTACATTTATCAACAAACCTGTAAACATCACGCCTCATTCTTGGCCAAAAAAACTTTTGTTCGACCATAGCATAGGTTTTATCACGACCAAAATGTCCCCCCAAGCCACTACTATGCATATCAAAGATGATTCTTTCTCTTAATGAGCAATCAGGTATGCACAACTGGTTTCCTTTGAAAAAGAATTCATTGTGCAAGACAAAATTACCTTGCTGTCCTGTTTCAGAGTCATTCCAAATGGAACTGAAGTATGGATCAACAGCGTACAACTCCTTGAAACAGTCAAATCCTTCAATAGTTGTTGTCATACTTGTCAAAAGCATTGTTTTCCTGCTGAGTGCATCAGCCACTTTATTGGAGATTCCAGACTTATGTTTTATGGCAAATGTGAATTGCTGAAGAAATGAAACCCAACGGGCATGTCTTTTGTCTAATTTCTTTTGGTTGTTAATATGTTTTAGTGCTTCATGGTCAGAGAACAAAACGAACTCCCTTTGTATCAAGTAGTGTTGCCAATGCCTTAATGCTTGAACAATAGCATAAAATTCTTTATCGTAGGTATTATATCTCCGCCTTGTATCATTTAACTTCTCGCTGTAAAATGCTATTGGTTTCCCTTCTTGGCTTAGGACTGCACCAATCCCCACACCTGATGCATCACATTCCACTTGAAAAACCTTGTCAAAGTCAGGCAATGCTAGAATAGGTGCTGAACACAGCTTTTCTTTTATATCTTGGAAGCTTTTTCCAGCATGTGCAGTCCATTCAAACTTCCCTTTCTTTATACAATCAGTTAATGTAGCCACTATGGTGCTGAAATTTCTGATAAAACGTCGGTAAAATGTCGCTAATCCGTGAAAACTGCGTACCTCTCGTATTGTAGTTGGTACTGGCCAGTTTTTGATTGCTTCAACTTTACTCTCATCCATTTTAATTCCACTTGCACCTACCACATAACCCAGAAACAACAAAGAGTCGGTGAGAAAGTCACACTTCTTCACGTTAATATAGAACTTTTCTTGGTGTAAGACAGCAAGTACTTCCCTTAGATGTAGTAGATGTGCTTCTTTGGATGGACTATAGATTAAGATGTCGTCAAAATATACGACAACAAACTTCCCAATGAATGGTTTTAAAACTTGATTCATCAAACGCATAAATGTGCTTGGCGCATTTGACAAACCAAAGGGCATCACCATCCATTCATATAACCCTTCTTTTGTTTTAAAGGCCGTCTTCCACTCGTCACCCTCCCGAATCCTTATTTGGTGATAACCACTTTTGAGATCAATCTTGGAAAATACCTTTGCCCCATGCAACATAATCGTCTAATCGGGGTATTGGAAAACGATATTTGATTGTTATCTTGTTGATTGCTCTACTATCAATACACATCGATCCGTCCTTTTTGGGTGTTAACAATGCTGGAACAACACAAGGACTCAGTGATTCCCTAATAAATCCCTTATGCAGCAGCTCTTCAACCTGTCTTTGTAGTTCTCCATGTTCCTTAGGATTCATTCAATAATGTGGCAGATTCGGTAAACTAGCTCCTGGCACCAGATCTATGTGATGTTGGATACTCCTTTGAGGCGGTAATCCAGAGGGCAGATCATGAGGAAAGACTTCTATGTATTCATCTAACAACGCTTGTATTTCAGCTGAATGAGTTTGGTGTGGCTTCCTTGCTTCTTTCACAATAAGAACATATGCCACTGAGTTTGCCTCAAGCTCTTCTATAAAGTGTTGGCTGTCAATGAGGCATGTTCTCCTTCTCTTGTGAGTTCAGGAAAGTCTTCCTCTATCATTGGGGCAAGAACCACTTTCACGCCTTTTTTGTGAAAAGCGTAAATGTTCTTTTCTCCAAGGTGGACGGTCTTGTTGTCATATTTCCATGGTCTCCCTAGCAATATATGACAAGCTTCCATATCCACCACGTCACATAAAACTTTATCCGAATAATTTTTACCAATTGAGAAAGGAACATAGCATTGATGGGTTACCTTTACTTCGCCCCCTTTCTTGAACCAGACTACTTTGTATGGTTTTGGATGTGGTTGCATAGCAAGGTTCAATTTTGTTACCATTTCTCTAGAAGCAAAATTCTCACAGCTACCACTATCAATGATAACATTGCAAAGTCGTCCATGTGACGAACACCTTGTTCTAAAGATGTTATTACGTTGGGGTTTAGCTTCGATAGCTTTAGGTGCTAGCATGGCTCGTCGAACAACTAGAGCTGGCAAATCCTTGTCATCATATAAGACTTCATCTTCTGTAAACTCTAACAAGTTTTCCTCATTAGTGCTGCCACCATCGTCATAAGCAGCTCCAAAGTCCTCAACTTCTTCATTCACTAGTAAATTGGCATTCCTCTTTCGACATTCAGCAGACTTATGCCCTTCTTTCCCATACTTGTAGCACTTCATTTTGTCTCCCACATATTGATTGGTATTGTCACGACCTCCCATATTGAAATTTGGTGTCCCACTTCCTTGATTCTGTCCACGCCCTTGAGAGTAAGGTGTTGGTCCAGACCTTTGTGTGAATGAAGGTCCTGCTTCGAGCTTTTGAGTTGAACCACCTTGACCATTATAAGCCCCTGCTTGCACTTGCCCTCTGCCCATCTGATTTTGCCGATTATGAGGTCTTGTTTGTTGTAATTCAACCTTCATTGCCAACTGAGCAACACTAGCCAATGTTCAACAAGGCTGTAACTCGACCCAATTTATAATATTTGGCCTTAGTCCCATCAGATAATGATGTATGACTTGTGTTTCTGGTTCAACCAAGTTTACACGAGCCTTTGTTTTGCAGAAATCATTGGTGTACTCCCGAACTGAACGGTTTCCTTGCTAAATGGATTGGTATTGTTGGAACAACATACCTTCATAGTTTAATGGAAGAAATTGACTCTGAATCAACCGTTGCATCTTTGACCATGTCTGAACTCGCTCCTTTCCGGACTGCATTCTTGTCATTTGTAATTGTTGCCACCAAGAAGATGCATACCCTTTTAGTTTAACAGCCACCAATTTGACTTTCTTATTTTCTGGTAGCTCCAAATACTCGAAAATTCTTTCAACCTCATTCAACCAGTCCAAAACTTCTTCTATTTGTTCCTCTCCTGTAATGTCTGGAATTTCTACTCTCACATGTGGATCTTGATTACGTCGAGTACCAAAATTGAAAGGAGGTTGTCTTTCATAAGGCCGATCTTCACCTTCTTCGTCTGAAGATTCTTCTACATGGTGTTGTGTTTGTACCCTTGATGGATCTGGTTGTCTTCTTCGATGATACGTTTGCTGAAATATGTTGGCACGTTGCTCTCTTTGTTCCGTATTAGTCACATTACGAGGCCCGAAGATTCCAGCTTGCTTTAGGCGATCACAAAGTTGTGTAAGTTGTTGCTGAAGCATCTCCACATCTTCTTTTGTAGCCATATTACTTGCTGCTGGATTTGTTTCGGTACTTCCTTGACTTTGCTCCACGTTATTACACAGTCCTGCCATAGATTCACAGAATCACAAATCTAGCGTGGCTCTGATACCACTTAATGAAACACTTAAAGTGAACAGGCTGACCTTATTGTTTACAGCAGTAAGGAGAGCTAATTCGTACTTCAAACACCGTTGGAGCCTTGATTTCTTGAGATAAAACCAAGGGAAAGACTTGAGAGAAGTTTGCTGGGGAAGAAGATCTGATATTACTTGGTTATATGAGAATTCTTCACTGATTTTCCAGACTAGAGAGATCCCCATTTATAGGACCACACTATTACATTCCCTAGGCAATTACTAGACACTTCTTAAGACTAAACTCTTATATTTCCTAGGCAACTACTAGATAATTCCTTATAACTCTATTCTTACATTTTCTAGGTAGTAATAAAATTAGTTGACTAACTACTAATCTATCTTGACCCTTAAAGAGATACTTTGCATCACAAACACTGGACAATTATTTAGATGGGGTCAATATTGTAACGGACAAACCCAGACTTAATGAGTCTCATATTAACTTAGTTTTGTCAATTCTAATTTCAGGCTTTCCACTCTAAATAAACTAAAAAGTCATCACAACAGGTATTATTATTCAGTGATTAATATATATCAAGTGAAGTAGTTTAATTATCTAGACAGAATTCTGCTAAGTACTGATTTAAACTAGGGATATTTAGTGTTTGGGTCAAGGATAAGTACCGGCTTTAGCGTTTAGGTCACAAGTTTGTCCGTTATAGCCTTTGGGTCACGGACTAACAGTTGACCGCGTTGACCGTCGACGGAAACTAACTACTGTTTCAATTCAACCGAAATTACTGTTTCACCCTAACTCTTAAATATAATTTACGGAATAACCTAACTTATTTCCGTTAGCTTGACGGAATGAATCCGACGGCCCAGAGTCGTTCTGAATGGATGGTCAGATTGAAAACGAAAATATAATTTGGGCCAGATTCGTTATATCTATTTCCCCTGACAGAATTGGGGATTTTTGAAATACCTAGGGTTTGTGCGATTTCTGTGCGATTTCTGAATTTAGGGGTTTAGGGTTCTTGCGATTAGGTCAATTCCGGCTGGTTACATGTTCGTGCGAGCTTCTTTGTTTACTTCGAAGACAAATTTCTAGGGTTTACAAGGCAGTAAGGTAAGTGTTCATCAATTTTTTCTTATTTGACCTAATTTCTATTTAGAACTGTTCCAAGATTTCGAACTTGTTTAGGTTTAGGGTTTATTGCATTTTCATATGAATGATTAACCTAATTTCTATTTAGATTGCTGAATAGTTGAATGATTAACCTAAAATCTTTGTTTTTCGAACTTTCTCTCTCTGGATGTAGGTTTAGGGTTTATTCCATCAAAATTACTTTCATGTTTGTAACACTTACCTTACTGCCTTGTAAACCCATTTAACTTACTGCCTTCCATGTTTGTAACACTCACCTTACTGCCTTGTAAACCCATTTACCTTACTGTCTTCCATGTTTGTAACACTTACCATATGGAAAAGGTTTAGGGTTTATTCCATTTCCAGATGTAGTAATTTAGTAATTCTGAAACACTTTCACTCTTTTCCATGTTTGTAATTTTGAAATTCTTTCACTGTGCTTTTGTATTGTTTATTATATGTGGTTGTTGTTGTGGTTGTAAGTTTCAATGCTTTTGTAGTGTTATATCATGAAAACTTTGCAGAAAAATGGTGGGGTTTACCTCTAAAGAAACAGTAAACAATAAGGGTTTGGGTAAACAAACCAAAACAAAGGACAAGAGCATTGACTATGTGTCTGAGGAAGAGTTAGATTGGCTTCCTATCATAGATTTTGCTAACTAACCCTCATGAACCTTTTTCCTCGTTTTTATCCAACTTTCGAGCACAATTCCATAGAAGACACCTGAACAAGAGAAACTTACAAATCATCAGAGTAACGCTCGAAATAGACTAACTAACCCGAGTTAAAAGATTCAGATGGGACATTTTCATGTCTCATCAATATGTAATAATCCCTTAAAAGAAAATTTGAGTATAAGCCTACCCAGAAATAAGACACCTGTTGAGCCCTTGTTCATCGATGGTGGGTCTGCCTCCGCAGGGTGTCATCTTTTACCTCGGGACAATACGGGTAGATCTATGAAGAGGTCTACGCGTCTAAACTAGTTTTACTCAACGAGTCGGCAAAAGGTTTTTGGATTTCGAGGAAAATGATTAGTTTGACACTTAAATGTGAAACTAATTAACCAAGAGTCATAGGAGTATGATCAGTAAAGATGTTACTCACCCAAGACGACGGAGTTAAGGGCAGTGCCCTAGTACGCTTAACTTCGAAGAATTGGGATCTTAGAATCGTATTATTCAAATAAGGGAAAAGATTCTTGAATAATACGGAAAAATTAGGATTTTGATAGGATAACAAGTTTAAAGTCACTTTGCGTTCTTTACATGTAGTTTAATTATAACAAGCAAAGAAACTATCAACATCCGTTGGCTTATTAAGAAAGAAAAGTTGAACGAGGATAACTTTAAAGTATGGGAACGGAGCTTGGGGCTCGCCCTCAGATCCGAAAACAATGCAGCTTCCTTAGACACTCCTATTCCAATACGGAAGAATTCACTAATGAGGAAAAGGAGTAAGAAAATAGACTTGGGAGGAAATCGGAGCCCGTAACGTGCTTAATGTTAGCAACCATAGAATCCAATCTTTAGGATAAGTTCATACACATGGATGCTTACACCGTGATAGGACAACTTAGGGAATTGTTCCAAAAGAAGTCCATAAGGGAGAAGTACGAGACGTCAAAAAAAATACTAGACTGCCGCCTTGAAAAAGGTAACCCTGTAGGGCCACATGTTTTCAAAATGATCAGTCTTTTTGAGAAACTAGCACGACTTAGAGTCGATCATGACAAGGATTTCGCCACTGATATCATCCTACATTTACTTCATGATGGGTTCAATCAATTCATAATGCACTACAATATGAATGGATGGGATAAATCTTTGAGGAACTACCCCCAATGCTCCAAACAGCCGAGGAGAATATCGTAGTAGCTTAACCAAAGAAAGAACTTCTAATGGTTCAGAACGACAAAAGATTTAAAAAGGATGGGAGACAGAAGAACAAAATGAAATTTGGCAAAGCAAAGGGTAAACAAGTTGCCAAAAACTCCTCTTCTGACCCCAAGTGCTTCTACTGTGATGGCATAGGGCATTGGAAGAGAATATGTCCCAAATTCTTGGAAGACAAGAAAAACGAAACGGTAGTTTCCGCAAAAGGTAAAATTGTTAAAATTTGATTCAATTAAATACATTTCCCTTAAAGGTATTAGATACCTAATGCTTATTTCATTATGACTGACAGGATCAAGTGGGAGCTGAATATTTAACTGATAGGAGATGAACCTGTCAAAGAGCAGAAGAAGCAATAGTTGCTGAGAAGGCTCCAGAAGGATTTTAGTCTCCTATAGGCATTACTTTTATTAGATTTTGTTATGCCCATCGGGGTTAATGTGAACAATACGAGTAATCCAAGACAAGAAATAGGAATAGTAAAGAACAATCAAGAACAGAACACAGAGATTTACGTGGTTCGGTTGGTGAGACGTACTCCACGGCGACAACGGCACGATGATTTCCACTATGATAAGCAAACAAGTTTACACAAGAGATTCGTGAGATTGTGTCTTACTGATATCTCCTTAGGGTTTAGTTTATATAGCCACTAAATCCTAATCCCACCGCCTCACCGACTCTCTACAACCGACTCTCTCTACATCATACACAGATAACACTAATCACCGACACAAGCCTAGCTTCTGTATCCCAGCTCTGTCTCGGAGTCCAGCTCTGCCTCACAGCCTTGCTTTGCATACCAGCTCTGTCTCAGTAATCAGCTCTGCTAACGGGTCCAAAGTTCAGCGCCGAGACGGGTTGGCGGGTCGTAAACCGGGTTCGATACCAATCCATATTCGAGTCACTTCTGACAGATTTTAGTATTTTCTTTTTCTTTGAACATCTTTTATAGAATTAGATTTATGAGAAATAAAGTATTTAGTTTTAATATGATGTTCTCAGAAAGGTGCATATTTCAACTTTCAAACATTAAAGACCTATCGATTCAATTAGTTATTCTAATCTAGTCAGACAACTAGGATGAACATGAAATTCGAAAGAATAAACATGGTTCAAACTAACTAGTCTGACAAGATCTCTTATGACAAAACAGAGATCAATTAATCACTAATACTTATGTCAGACATAAGATTATGGTTAGTGTGACAAGAATCAACTAAGTACTCGAATTTAGAAAAAGTTTTAGAAACTTGAACTGAATCAAGTAGTGAATCAAAATGACTGAAGATCTTGATAGGATCAATAGTCTTAGTCATAACATTTCTTCTGAAACAACAATGTCGAAAGACAAGCTGCATACCCACTAAACCTAAGACTGCTATAAGAAATAAAAGAATTTCATACGTGTATAGATTTTTTAGAAAAAGTTCTAAAAAGTCTTTTATTTAAGTCTGAGAACATCAGATATAGTTTCTTCTTCAAAGAGAAGAAACAATGGGGTTTTTCCCTCACAAAACATTGGAACAAAATTGGATTGTTGCTCTTGATGGTGTCTTCTTTGAAAGGAGAAATTCAAGAAGACAAGTGAGAGAAATAATCGAATTAGATTCGAACCGAGCAACAAAACAACAATAAGTAGGATTAAGAGAAACTCACCAAGTAACTTCTTAAGAAAAAGTTAAGAAGATTCTACGATATTGTTCAAAAATCCCAGTGAGTCTTCAGAAGACCCACAAAAACTATAACAGAACTGGACTCTGAAAATTGGCTAAAAGCCAAAAAACAAAAGTAAGAATTGGTATCTGATATTCATAAAGAAACTCAAGGGTTGATTTTCTGATAAGAATAGTTAGAATCTTGTTGAGACAAGAGGGTAAGTGGGAGTAAAACAAGACAGTTTTACGTCTTGTATGTGAGACATACTAGTATTGAGAAAAGTTAAGGAACTAGCTCAATAGGACACCAGACGAGGGTAAATAAAATTAAATGGCAATTGAAATTTATACAGTTATAGATTAACAAATGATAAGACTCGTTCAGGTCTAACTAGAAATACTCTTAGAAAGAGATTTTACCCATCTCTCATGGAACACTGCTCAGCAAGAAATCAGAATTTGGAAGTTCTGATGAGCAAAGGCACACATGAGGGAAACACTGATGTCACGAGACATAAGATCAAAGAGATGATCGACATTTACCCGCACATCTAGAAATACACAAGTATTTGATGTCGTCACCCATACACAACAGAGAAATTCCTAAGATATTTAGAGCATCTAGGAGAAAATCTCTGAAAGTAAATAGTTGAAGAAAGTCATAAAAGCAATATTCCGAATAAAAAGACAAGAATCTTTTAGGAAGGACAACCAGGTGGAAAAGGGATTTTCACAGTGGGAGTCGTTGCAAACTCTACTAGTGAAAGAAAATACAATTAGGACTTAGGAAGTGTTAGTTTCAGTTTAAGAAAACTGACATTATTGTAAAAGCTGATGAGGGCATTTTTCAGCATGATAATAATAAGCAAAGTAGAAACCAAAAGTGGACTGAATCCACAAAACTAAACTGCACCTTAGATCAAACATGAGAGATGTACGGATCTAAAAAATTAGGGTCACGAAAGACTGCTCTAAAAGACTTGTAAAATTGGCCACATAAAGTAGTTTACGTTGGGAACTCACTTTTACAAACTCTTGTTATCCGAAATAAACTAGTTTATTTCGTCATCTAAATTGTGGTTTGGAATTTAGACGACAGTCCAAAATAGCGGAAAGTTCCATGCAGGTTTATTAGATACGTAATCTAATGACACAAACCCTGCTAAGTGAACATGGTAGCGTTCTATTATATTATATCCCTAGTCCAGGTCATTGGTTGGACAATAATGACTTAAGAAGACTAGCATGAGTGATTGACAAGATAGCGTTGTTTTTTGGGCTATAGGAATAAGGGTATTCAAGTTAACTTCATAGGTGTATAAAGATACATTGGAAACCCACCAAGTGAGAGTGCTTCAAAAGTTGAAGATATGAACGTCATGACTCTCATTTAGCAAATTAGAGAGATTCCTAAAAACATGAGTACTCGCTCATCTTATGTAAGGAATGTCGAGCTTTGGTCCCGTCAAATGTCGCGTCGTAAAAGGAGGTTATAAAGACGAAGGCCAGGTAAGACAGGATAGACATTAAGCTGAGTGGGAGTACAAGAATGGAATATGTCTTCCTAACGAGAGTTAGGATAAAGTATCTCTAGGCCACTTGAGGAGCGACAACTGAAAATGCATGGCCGTGCTCAAATGGATTAAATAATTAATCATTTGGTTTGACAGTCTGTCATCCCGATCAAGAAAGTCTGATAAAGTGTGACGTGTCAGATGAGATATGAAAAGATATAGGAATCGAGCATTGCACTTGTTCTAAGTACAAGTGGGAGACTGAAGGAGATATATTATAAGTCTGAAGGTATGACATTCCTGATAGAAATATATCCTAAAGGTCTGAAGGTATAACCTTCCGAAGGAGTGTCCTTCGACCAAGATGGCAATGCGTATGATTTGACTTATAGGATAATGATGACCTTATTTGGAAGATCAATCAATCCGGTTCAATTAGGAGTCGTAATGCTTAGCT
Source organism: Eschscholzia californica (assembly GCF_041429995.1). Taxonomy (NCBI): domain Eukaryota; kingdom Viridiplantae; phylum Streptophyta; class Magnoliopsida; order Ranunculales; family Papaveraceae; genus Eschscholzia; species Eschscholzia californica. Next base: position 33,526,778 of record NW_028238198.1, read on the forward strand.
AGAAGTCGCTTACGATTGTCGGATATCCGCGGCTAACACAGACCGGATCCTACAACGGGTTACACATAAGAGTGGTAACTTGAACAGTGAGAATAGACTGATGGGAACTAGTATATAGATGGATATGTTCTAGTCTGATGATACTTAAAAGATAGAAAAGAATCGGACTCGAAACGAAAGTCTGAAAAGAGCAAAACCCACTTTTAAGGGCAAACAAGGGATTCCCTTACAAGGAGATCCCTGGCCGACCACTTAAGGGGATTGGGTCGGATAGACTAAGCCCGTTAAAGTCTAGTCTGGCTGACCATAGCATAAGGAAACCCTAATTAGGGTCTTATCCCCTAATTAGGAGTTTCAGTTAAATTAAACTTTAACTTATGCTTATCTTTTCTGAGGGACTTTTAGGATTCCTTATTTGAGTAGAACTTTACTAAGGTAATGCCTATTAAAGGACCAGTTATGAGTTCAGAAAAGGTGTGGAATTTTCTCAGAAAGAAATCACTCTCTTCACACAACTATTAGAGAGAAAGGACTTTGGAGAAAAGCTTCCCATTCTACCTATCAAGTCTAGAAGAAGGAGTTCTTCATCTCTACTTCATTCGATGTCTCAAGTGGAGGAGCTACACTTGAAGATCTTTATCTTCCGAATACTGATCAGAATTTAGTTCGTGGGAAAGCGAATAAAGTTATTCTTCTTCCTTCTAGTTCATAGATTAGTTCATGTATAGATCCTAGACAACATAGTGTTAATCATATGATGATTGATGTTCCCCTTAAAACACTAGTAACATGATTAGGATATTTATTAGATACATGTAATTCCCAATATACCGTGGTTCGGTCGGATAATCATAACCTACATCCACGGAGAATAATTTCTTTATTAATTATCACCACATATAATTGTGGGTTAATCGGAACACTGCTCAGACATAACTCGATGAGTTTAATTCCTACAACCCTTTCCTATTTATAGAGACATTAGGGTTTACGGTTTCCTAGTTTCTCTTAACTAAACTAGAAAATAATATAAAATCTATCTAATAATAATATCAGATAAATTACAAGAGATATTCTAAATATATTAAACTAAAAATTATGGATCTTCACATATCTTGGAATATTCTGAATTCCTCCTGATCGTCAAATCTCGTCAATGCGTTACGTACATACACGTTGTCAAATCTCGTCTTCTCGTTGCGTCACGTACATATACGTGCCACACGTATCTCTTTGCTTGGACACATCTTCATCGTCGGATCTCTTCATCTCGATCTGTCTTATATCACGTATCCTATTACCACGTAAATTTTGAGGTGTCTGACTTGGAGAGAAAAATACTGGTGATTCTTCTTATTCGTATTCTTGCAACTCTCAGATTGTGGATGGGTTGTGAAGATGATTGAAGGATGACTAAGTCACAACTAAAAAGTTGGTAAATGCGGTCAAAGATTGAACGAAAATCAATGACAATGAAAGTAATGATATTGTTATCATGTAGGAGAAGATGTCATCGTATGAACAATGTGAAAGATCAAAATGTCGAGAACAAAAAAGTTATGATGACTAATACCGACATGAAAATTATTGTCGTATAAAAACGTCAAGTATGAACTTAATGAGTGACAACAAAATAAAATTGTTGTGTTTAAAATTGTCAAGTTAAATATTGCCTAATGAATAATATTGTTGCGTTGAAAATTGACAAGAAAATTATTGTCGGATTGCCAAAAAAATATTGGAAAAGTAACAACCAAAAAAGATCGTGTTGTGAAAATTGTCGACAAAAGATTGATTGTCAGATAAGAAAGAGTCTGAAATAGACTGAGAAGGAAACAACATAAATAATTTCGTTGTTATGGTCGACAAAGAAATTCATTGTAAAAAAAAAACAAGGTCTCGGGTTTAATTCTAGAATTAAAGGTCAAAATAGATATTTTTTTATTAGTTGAAAGGAATTTCCAAAAATATAACTTGGAAAGAAATAAAAGTTATCATAGATAAAGTAAGATAGGAAAAATGTCACGGGTGAATCCGTGATTAAAAGTCAAAAAATATGAAATTAATCTATTTAGTGTCACAGATTGAACAGAAAAATTATGTCACAACTTAAACAGTTGGATCTAAGTGACAGAACGGACGACACTGTCGTAAAGAGGTAAAAGTATTACCAACAACATAGAACTGTGGAGAAAATGAATTTGCCGACAGTAGGGTACTGTCGGTAAGAGGGATGTCGCAAAGAAATGCAACCGAAACTAATACAGTGACAGATAATAAACGTCAAAGTTTGGTCTGTCTGATTGATTCACATTTCCGATCGCTGTTGAATCCGGGTAATCAAGGATTTGTTTCAGGTGAAGTAGGAAATGGATCCAAGTGGCGATTGTTTTGGTTTCGAAGGAAAAAAGATGTCAATTTGGTACTTCGTGCCCGATGAGTTCTAGAGAGAGTGTTGCCGGTAATGAATTGTGTCGGTCAGGCATTAGTGCCGACCACCTTAGGGTTTGCGAAGCGAAGGAAAAAAGTAGACCGAACAGGTCTTAGGGTTCTTCGAGAATCGTTTGATAAGAGAAAAAATGGGGCCGAGCAAGTCTCTGGTTGCAGCCGACGGGCAATTCTAGAGAGAGAAAATAGCTCGTCGGTTGAAGAACCGAGAAAAATAAGGCGCGATCCGTCACCAAACCAAAGGGAATCGGTTCTGATTAGTCCAAAGTGATTGAAGTAATCAATTAGTAGTGGAAAGTCGATTGGAACTAATCCTAGGGTATCTATCACAAGGAAGAAGAAGAAGTAACAGTGTCGGTCAACGACATTTAACTATGGTCAACTAAGTCAAATGAAAATATGGGTCCACAGGACGATTTCCGGGTTAGTCACGGGTTGAAAAACCGGGTTATAAATGGGTGTAGCGCAGTCAACATGTGCTGCCTGGCTCAGCGAAGTCTAAATGGTTCGCGGGTCAAAGTTTGCTGACTTAGTCAGCGTGTTTTAAAAACTTCAGTATGTTTGGTCGCGGACTTTACGAAAACCGGGTTGTGTTCTGGCCGGAACGAGATAAAATCGATTCTGGTGGTCGGTTGGAATGGAAATAAACCAAATCTGATCGTTTTTTTGTTCTAGAAGTGTCTTTCTCAATTTCATACCTATTTTAGGTCTAAAACAAATGGAAAAAATTCCAACAAAAAAAACGGAAATGAAACTAAAACTAACCTTTGTTGAAGAGGAAGTGTTTGGTGCTTCTTTGTTAAGTAAAAATAGATTTCTTCTTCTTTCACTTGATTTTCTCGTCGTGTATGAAACATAATCACAATAATAATCTTAGAAAATTTAAACAAATCGAAAAAAAGATTGAACAATAATATAATCAAAACTAAAAAGAAAAGTTGGAATTTTGCGGAAGCAGAAATTAGGATCAATTAAGCTGCTCATGATACCATGTTAAATTCACGATTATATGATAATCGAAGAAATAAACTTAAATAGTGACACGATAATATAACGTGATTCGGTCGGATAATCATGACCTACATCCACGGAGAATAATTTCTTTATTGATAATCACCGCATACAATTGTGGGGTTGATCGATTACATTGTCAAACATAACTCGATGAGTGTAATTTCTGCAACCCTCTCATATTTATGGAAGCATTAGTGTTTAGGGTTTCCTAGTTTCTCCTAAATAAACTAGGAAATAATATAAAATCTATCTAATAATAATTAATATCAGATATATTACAAGAGATATTCCAAATATAGTAAACTAAATATTATGGATCTTCACATATCTTTAAATATCTTAGAATATTTTGAATTTTTCTTGATCGGCCTTCTCGATGTGTCACGTACATACACGTGTCACACATATCTCTTTACTTGGGCACATCTTCATCGTCGGATCTCTTCATCTCGATCTGTCTTATATCACGTATCCTATTAGAACCCTAATTATGTGCATCGCTCGTGTCCACGGGAAAACAAATGAAAAATATGTCAATAATAAAACAAATTTACACCTACTTAACTTTCTCGACAATGTCACGGGTTATTACCAACATTTTATGGACTAATTTTTAGATCTCAAAAACAGTAGTAGGATGACTCAAACAGGATAAACTAGGTTTAGTGACTTTAGTTCTAGTGAAATGTAAAAATAACCTGCAAACTTTAAACATCTTAAAAAGAAAAAGAGGCGAACTTCAAACGTTCATTATTGCAAGTCTCAGATAAATATGAAACTGTTAAGTTGGTAGGCATTTGTTAAAAACATTAATTACGTTTAAATTTTTTCAAATGATTAATAAACAAAGTAGGTGAAAGTTGTCGGCCTCAACTACTCATGCGAGGTAAAGTAGAGATCTAGATTTTTATATACAACAGATAAAGTTTATGAGACTTACATAGCATATGGCGTTGAAATCACGTACGCCTGTCACATGAAATGGAACTTATGATGTGAAAAAGCACGCGACATTAGCAAATTGAAAGTAGCACCAACTATTTGTATTAAAAAAAATACTACGTGGACCCAGAAACATACTTCTACTTTGGAAATGAACACGGGTTCTCCTGGGTGTGGTGCATATAAGGCTCCGTGCGTACACATATTGTGAATCAGTTGATTTAATGTAGACAATGGGAAAGTGGACTAATTATGTATATGTCGTAAGTTTAAAAACCAGACTTAATTATACAGACGAAGAGATTAAGATAGCAAAGGCAAATCGATATTTAATTACCTCCCACATTCTAATGTATCTTTCAGAACCCGAGTGAGTAGCTCCAGTCGGAACACTAGCCTTTGAAGTACTAGCTTCACTATGAATTGCTTTACCTGCATGTACTTGCTCAAATGTGTTAAATTCACGATTATATAATAATCGGAGATATAAATTTAAATAATGACTCGATAATTTAACGTGGTTCGGTCGAATACTCAAGACCTACATCAACAGACAAATAACTTCATTATTAATAGTCACCACATACAAATGTGGGTTGATCGGTTACATTGGTCAGACATAACTCGATGAGTTTGAATCCTAGAACCCTCTCCTATTTATAGATGACTTACGATTTCTAAGTTTCTGATTACTAAACTAGGAAATAATATAAAATCTATCTAATATTTCCATTAGATAGTTACAAGAGATATTCTGAATATATATATTATACTAGGAAATAATATAAAAACATGATTAAGAAAATCAGCAATGGAAGCGGCAGTAAGAACCCTAGCTCAATAGATTAAGTCCCGGGAAAAAGAAGTGAAAGCAGAAGATGTCGGGTCAAAGTCTGTTTACTGAGTCAATCTTGTGTAAAAAACACGGGTCAACATTGGTTGACTGAGTTAGCGGGTTCTATTGACCTAGAGTTGTTTGGCCGCGGGCTGGACAAGAACCGGATATGCTTTGGTAGTTGGAACAGGGATAAATTGGTCGGGAAAAGAACCAAATCTGATGGGTTTTGGTTCTGAAGTTTGTATTGCCAGTTTCAGACCTATTTTAGGTCTAAAAAAAATCCTAAAAACTTGAAAAAAATTCCGAAAAAATTGAAAATAAATGTAGAATCATACCTTTGTTTGAGAGAGTGCTTCTTCGATGAACTTTTATAATCCTAGAAAATCATTGATAATCTCGGGTCTCCTATTCTTGGTTGAAAAAATTCTTCTACTTTTACTTGATTTTCTCGTCATAGTCACAAGACTAATTTTGGAAAAGTTAAAACAAATCGTATACACGATTGAACAATTATATAATCACAACTAGAAGAAAAGTTAGAAATTTGCGGAAGCATAAATCAATAACATTAACTTGTTCATGATACTATGTTAAATTCACGATTATATAATAATCGGAGATATAAATTTAAATACAGACACGATAATTTAACGTGGTTCGGTCGAATACTCAAGACCTACATCCACATAGAAATAATTTCATTATTAATAATCACCACATACAAATGTGGGTTGATCGGTTACATTGGTCAGACATAACTCGATGAGTTTGAATCCTAAAACCCTCTACTATTTATAGATGACTTAGAGTTTAGGATTTCTAAGTTTCTAATTACTAAACTAGGAAATAATATAAAAGCTATCCAATATTACCATTAGATAGTTACAAGAGATATTTTGAATATATTATACTAAATATTACATATCTTCACATATCTTCAAATATCTTCACATATCTTCAAAGATATTCTGAATTCTTCTTGATCGTCGGATCTCGTCTTCTCGATCCGTCACGTACATACACGTGTTACACACGTATATTATTTCTGGAACTCATCTTGACCGCCAAGTCTCTTATTTACGATCCGTCTTATATCACATACAAAGCCCATACTAGATCACCACCCTTTAAACCAGAAAACCCTAAGTACACATAACCACATAAGGACGAGAACATATATATGATAAAGAAAATACACACCGCAAGTGCATCCGCGAGCCCTTCTCCAGTTAAAGAGTCACAAACACCATCGGCGCCGCTGAAAGACATAGTAAAGAGCTCCTCCAAGAAGAGATTAACATCTCTTCTCGAAACGTTTCCAAATACTGGCACCTCTGATTTAAAACAAAAAGAGGCCATAAGAATGAAAAGAAAGATGATGACAATAAGGTACGTACTAAAGTGGCATTAGGAGTAAAGGAAGTGAAAAGAATGCTTAAGTTGAACAATAGCAATAAAAGTTAATGTGTTTGGAAACATTAGCCTTGAGGAATGTTGAATTACCACCAACATATCCATGACCATTGAAAGTCACATAGGAGAGTTCAGCAGTTGAGCCCAAAAGATTCTGCAGTTTAAAGAGGTATCGAACCTCATTATATTAACGAGTTCAATACAAATACTGATATAGCAATATCACTAGAGTCTAGAGATAACTTATAAAATGTCGAGCCTTAAGTTCTTATAGGAGTATTATAGTTTGTACAGAGACTAGTGGGTATCGGTCGATATGGATTATTGGTTTACTTGGAAATATACAAGAATCCGGAATTCAAACTTCAAATATGAATCTTAATAGTTTAGGTTTGGTAAGACTAGTGAGGAAATCAGACAAGAGTAATACTAGAAGAGTCTACAAGTCAAAGGCTACTCCAGACTTATGCGAAATGAACGGTCTCCATTTTCAAAGTCAATTTTCTTTCTGTTTCTTAGTGGATTCTTAACTCTAAATAGACAGTATATTCATATTTAGGTTTGGGGGTAGGTCTACTATTGTAGCCTCTTTTATTAGACAAACTATTTTCATCAAAAATATCCCTATCCTACTCGGTCTCACCCTGATCCCTATTAAGTTTTAACTCCTTCATGCTCCACCTTTTATCTCTCACCCTCTTCGGAACTTAATTTCTTTTCCTTTTTTCTAGTTTTATTAATTTTTAAAAATATTTTCAAGACATTTTTGAAGAAAGTAAATTCATTTTTATAGCATTTTCACAATATTAAGCCCTAATAACCCCATCAAAATAAATTATAAACCCGAAAATTGATAAATAACCAAATTTTTCCAATATAATATGATTCGTAAATCCATAAATAATATACCTGTGCTGATTTGTCACTAACACAAAAACTCCTGTCCACAGACAAAACAAAATTTAAGTAAACAAATCAATTAAGATAAAAATAAAAAAATTAACCTTTCAATCAATAAAGATTAAAAAAGATTTAGATCAACTCCATCAAGAACAAAGAGAGTGAGTTAAGAACCTAATAATCTTTTCCAGATAATCTTTGAGAATGCTATTCCAGTAAGGACCCATAGCTGGAGTTGTATCAATTACAAGAATCAATTGCTTTTCCGCCATTAGTACTGAAATCACGCCCTGTCCCTCTCTTGCTCTTAATCTTTTGGTTCTTGCTGAAATGGATAGATTCAAAGAAGATTACTTCTCTTCAATATATAGACTTAACAATAGGAATCTAAATAGGATTTTCTCTTCAATATATAGACTTAAGAATTGGAATCTAAATAGGATTTTGATTTCAACGAAATGAGTTACAAAAACACATTCTGTTTTGGTAACTTCATAATTATTGAGAGAAAATTACATGAATTTTCTAATTCTGTCATTTATTAGCCATTTGTTCTTCTTCTATAGTTCTACTTTGTAAGTTGTAGGCTTGTATAGGTGGCCACAGACAATTATGTACTCTCAACCTTTGGAGATAAATTTGGAAGGTGTAATCTTAGCTATTTAAAATAAATTTACAAGGTATAATTTCAACCCATGAAGTTTGAACTTCAGCCATCTGGGTCGAACTTATTATGGTTAGGGTCGGAATAGTCATTAGATTAATAAATTCTTAATTCAGATTTATTTGTTATCTGACTCGAATAGAACTAAAATCAGTCTCAATCAACTATTCAAATGAATCTGATGCATGAGTCAGATGAAAGATCAAACACGAACCACCTGAGTCAATTCAAATATCAAATTGGATTTTTGATCTAATTATGAAAAAAACAAATAAACACAACCTACGTCTTGACAATTAAAAAACGAAAGTGGGCAGAGTAAAAATACTTTGCTTTATTAAAAGAATATGAATAAATAATGAAATACTCTTATATATATATATATATATATATATATATATATATATATATATATATATATATATATATATATATATCAATCTTTGAATTGACCACAAAAGAAGGGAAAACGATGACGGGGACAAACATCATTTTTTAATAAAGGTATTGTCTAGAAGCCCTTCTAAAAATTTATAAAATATAGTCCTTAGAAATAAAATAACATATTTGAAGAAAAAAATAACTGGTCCTTATAAAAAAAATAACTAATTTAAGACAAAATGAAACAAAAGATAATTCAAGAGTTAAAAAAAGAAATTAATATCGCTCTCAATAAAATAACAATTAATTTAAGAACAGAAAACAAAAGAAAATAATACCAAAAATTAGAGTATGCAAAATATATCAATATTAAATATGGAAAGTCGGGTGACATGTTTGGAGAGAGCGCCTAAAACAATACTATGAGGCGCGCGACTCTAGAAGCACTGGGTTAGAATTTCGTCACATTTGTGCCCGTGCCTCGGGGCACGGGATGTACCCTAGTATATATATAGGGAGATTTAGTTACCATATTTATGAGGTGACCAGGAGGGATTGACAGTTGTTTTCCCATACCGCACATTCCTAGATTGTTTCACTTCACCGACGTCACTATTCTCATGAAATTTCAAATCTATAAAAAAGAAAAGTAAAAGAAATTTTAGAAGGAACATAGATCCAAACGTAAACTAGAGGATAAAATTCATTCAAAAGTAAAATAAATTGGATAAAATCAAAACTAGAAAAACTTACAATCACTTTTGAGCCCCTTGACCTGCTCTTTGTGTATCTCAAACGTCATATCTATCATTTCAGATAGATATTTTCTTAGGATGGCAGAGAGAAGTGTTTATGGTGTATCTTTTTATATAGACCTAAAGCCCATAGTTATCTCTCAAAACCGCGGCGATGAGCCCTTAGTTTTGAAAAATCATGGTTTTCAAGAAATACTTCTTCGTCTGACGTGGATCCTGAGATTCTAGCTTCTAGAAATATTTCTCTTACTCAATGTGCTTCTATTTTTGTAATATATTGCTTTGCATGTCACGTTGTACGGGATTTACGTCTTTCATCTCACTGACTCCAAGGCAATAATTTTTAAAAGTAGCTCTCCAAACATTGTTGTTTCTTACGTAATGAAATACTTTTCCATTCATTTTTTTGTTAAAATGTAAATTTTTTATATCATTCTAATGTTTAGTTCTCTGAAAAAGAAGTGAATATGATGTGATGATAAAAAGAAGTCTCCAACACCGAGACGCTTGCACATGTTCCAGGTGGTCCTAGGTCGTGCCAGTCTCCGAGACCGATACGCCTAGGACAGCCCAGACGCATCTGGTGAAGTTCCAGATCCTATATGTCTTGCACTCCCAGTCTGAGACGCGTATGCGTCTCGTATGGACGTGTCCTAGCCAGATTTTGAAAACTTCCAAAATCTTTAAAACTTCTCTTCTTTTTTATTTTGGTTGTTGTTCCTATTGTTTAGAAGCCTTCCAAAACCCAAAATAAGATTTTCAAAAACTTCTAAAATCATGAAAATCACCATCTTTTCAAAACCGAAATTTTTCAAAATCGAACTCTTTTGAAACTCTTTTCCATCTTCAATCTTGAAATCAATTTGAATAACTTTCAAATCTAATTCAAATTAAACTAAACAAATTGATGTCTAAAACTCCTTTTAGACTTATCTATATATCTAAATAAGTATAGATTTAGTCTGAAACTAAGCCAAAATTTGCTACGTTGAAGAGGTTCTGACGCCATTGTTGAGTTATGGTGTACCCTAGTGTTCTAAGCGGAATCTTAGACATCTAATGTCTAACACTAGTATCCCCGGTATCTCATGCATAAGCTAAAGATGAAACTAAGTAGTTTGGAGATTACCTTGATCGATATTTCCCATGGACTTATACGATTGATATCAAGAAGACCAAGAACTCCAAGTGTAGCTCCTCTATTTGAGACACTCGAGCAATCAACTTGATCTCTCACCTTCAAGTTAGCTAGAACTCTACGGTGGTTAGATGAAGAACACCTTCTTCTTAGACTAGATAGATAATTGGGAACTATTCTCTCTTTCTTTCTCTACTTGATGTTGTAGAGTTGGAAATATCTTTGAGAATTTTTCACACCTAATTCTGTTCAAATAAGGCCCTTATATAAAATCCATAAAGTTAGAGTCCAACCCTAATTAGAAGTCCTAAAAGACCAAAATAGAAAAAGACTTAGGAATTCACAAAATAGAAACTCCCACCTAAAGGGCTAGGTTTAGTCGGCCCTATTGCTATGGACGACCATGCCTTGGCCGACCCACTAAGGGCCTTATGTGCCCAGCCCAGAATTCCCTTAGTTCTAGCCTTCGTACTATCTTTACTTTAGATTTCCTTTGGTCTTTTGGACTTTTATTGGTTTAACCCGTGCTTATGTCTCATCCCTCTAGCCATATATTTCAATCAAATGAACACTCTTTCGTGTAACTTGATGTAAGATCCAGACGAAGTTAGCTGCGAATTACATTGTGATTCGACGATCGTGATTAGTTTGTAGCTGAACATTACGATCCCTAAATCGTCCGGACTTGACGATGTGTGATCGGCAAGAGGTTGCAACGAGATTCCATCTCTTTGGGGACTGCAACACCTTCCAACGACTACTCCAACATGTCAACATTCCTGCACTTCAAAATCTCACTTCAGATCTAATAGGAACTTTCAAAGAATTGATCATGAATGACTCAGATGTTGGAAATAATTGGATGGCTACTTACTTGCTTTGGTCTTGGTGGAAAATATGAAACGATCAAATCTTCAATTAAAATCCAGTGGATATCCCTCGGTGTTGGTGTCTGACAAAGGAACCTCTAAGGTATGTAAACCCTAACCCTTCTTCATCACTAACTCTCCCTTCTTTGCAGATAGAAAATTGGATCCCACCTCCAAGGGATATAATAACACTAAATTGTGATGGTTCATTCAGAGGTACAGAGGAATCAGATGCAGCGGTGGCAAGAGACTTCTGCGGCAACATCATCGCACAAAGATCCAGAAGAGAATCGCCGACTACAACTCAAGAGAGTGAACTCTTAGCGTATTCTCTGGGACTAAAGCTGGCAGATGAAATGATATTAGGTCATTTTATACTAGAGACTGATTCTAGGGTTCTGATTGATTTGATCACAACCGTTAAACCTGTAATCCCTTGGCGCATCTACACGGCCATTATGGAGCTACGTGCTTCCATCTCCAGAAGACAAGTGGAAGTTACCCACTGCCTGCGGATTCACAATCAAGTGGCGCATGATTTAGCCGTTACATGTTTAGCTCGTAAGTTGTGAAGTTTTACTTTTCACTCCCTATGTTGTTAACTCCGTTACGTTTTTGGTCCTATGTAATTTGCCTATGTTATATGGCACAAACTCTTATAATGTACCAAAATCTTTGGTGTAGGTGTCTTATAATATGCACAAAATCTTTAAGTGTTGTATACTTTATTTTAGTCTAATCATCTGACAAAAAAGGAATCAGGGTTTCATCAATAGGGAACTCCATTTGGTGTCTTACTGGATTCCCACACTCATTTGTTCTTTTTAATGGTTTAACAGAAGACCAAGAACCCCATCCAAGAAATGAATGTCATCTAATATGTTTAAAATGATAGGTGTTCTCATCTTATCAATGAGGATTTATGGCTTCATTAACTTTTTGGATTTTGTTTTAAATTGACATAATCTTAGAGATTTTGTTACTATTTATGACTTCATAAATTTTTTGGGATTTTTTTTTAAATTGACATAATCTTGGAGATTTTCTTATTGAAAAAGGTTTATTCACACAATTAACAACTTCAATCCTATTAGGATTCCTATCCTATAAATAGGTCCATGGCATCAAACATTAGGAAGAAAACAAGTTAAAAGAATAGAAAGCTAAAGAATAAAAAATCAGTAGTTTGTTGCTTTAAGAAAATATGGAAGGTAAAATTGTTAGAAAGATGTTGAATGCAACTATTTTGTTCATGGTAGTACTCATGATGTTGGGGATGTTTAATCAACAAGTTTCAGCAGTTGATGAAAGTTGTGTTAATGATTGCACTGAGAAATGTGGTAACGCCGATCCAGGTATAACCTGCCTATTCTCTCACTCTCTCCATTTGTGACGTTGGTTATATAATATATTCACTATTGCGAAAAATGTTTGTACAAAATCTGGTTGTATAAATAAACTTTTTATATATCATTGTAACACTAAATTTTTTCGTTGAATTGTGGTGATTTGCAGGGGCAGCAGTAGCGTGTCTTACTACATGTATTCAACAATGTATCTAAAATGATCTAGCTATTTTCGTGAACAATAACAAAGATGGAAGTTGTTACAGTAAATGGGTGATGTGGGCACTTGTCGATGTATGAGTTGGCGATCTTAAATAAAATATCTCCCTTAAATGTCTTAATCTTCTTGTGCAACTTTTCAGTTAACTAAATCTTTGCAATTACTTTAAACCTTCACAAATATAATTATCCCAACAATACATCAATATAATTTGATGAAAGTATCGTGAAAAGATAAATGAGATTAAAGGTCCCACGCCACGGGCATGCGGTTAACAAATCTTTATATCACAACAATACCACAAGAATATTAAACTCAATGACCAATGTTTACGGCTAATAAAACGGACAAATACGTAGAGAATGTCCGACTTTGATTCCGCCAAACACCGTATCGTGAAAGGAGGTTATAAAAGCAGATAATGGGAAAGACATGATAGACATGAAGCTGAGTGGGAGCACAAGAACAGACTATGTCATCCTAATTCCATTAGGAGAACGTGTTTCAAGGCCACTTGATGAGTAGCAACTGAAAAATGCGTGTTTCAATCACCCACGAAGCCCCTGTCAGTGGGTAATTGTGTGTTTTGTGTGCCTAATTGCTTTGATCGAATTGTTTAGTATAAGCATTCTAGTAAGGGCAATAACCCAATTGAAAGATAGGAGACGGATTTCATCACCGTTCTCTTGCCCAAATAGGTAACAACATTCACGATCCTAAACCTCACCTAAAAATTAAAATCTGATTTAGACATCAACCCCTAAGGTTTCGAGCTCATAGGATCTTTGAAACAATTCAGGGACTTGATTTTTATTTGGGCATTCCTCAAAGGAAAGTGTCAATCAATTCTTTAAAAGGTCACCTCGAGAAGAGGCAAGCTACCGAAGGTTGGACGGCTATCACAATGTTCATCGTTGGTCGTCACCGAGAATTGTTTGACCGTATTACTTTGACGGAGTAACCCTCATAACAATTATAGTTCAAGCTTTGTAACGAAGTAGGAGCTGTCTAGATTTTGAGGGTAAATCTGACCAACTTGTCTGTCTAGATTCTGTTTAGGTTGCTTGGTGGAGTCAGACTGATTGTGTTTGCTTTCCTCTAGGGTCTTCGTAGTGATTCCTCGGTTTTCGATTTTTTTTTTAAAAAAAAGCTTTGTTGAGAATATCCTTGGTCATTGGGCTCTAGTTTATGCCCGATAGATATCGTGATAAGATAGGTCGTTTCATTAGTAGAGAAACTCATCTAAGTAATATTCTAGCCAATCTCTCTTTGAGTGACACTATGGGTGAAAATCTAAACCAAGTCAGGGATGGAAATCCACCTATGACACTCAGGGATTACATGAACCCTACTAGAACATGTCAACCATCATGCATACAGTTACCCCACTCCACGGCTCACTTCGAGTTAAAGCCGAGCATTATCCAAATGCTCCCACTCTTTCGTGGAGTTGAGAACGAGAATCCCTACCACCATGTTAGGGATTTTGAAGAAATCTGTGGGACTATAAGATTCCCCAATATGTCTGATGAAATAGTGAGGCTTAGGTTGTTCCCTTTCTCTTTGAGAGAGAAAGCAAAATCTTGGTTGTATGCCTTACAACCTCATTCCATTACCACATGGGAAGAACTAACCAGTTTATTCCTTCTGAAATTCTTTCCCAAGCACAAAACCACCTCTTTAAGGCAAAGTCTTAATAATTTTGTGCAACAAGAAGGAGAGTCTCTCTACAAATATCTTGAGAGATTTAAAGAACTGGAACTATAGTGTCCACACCATGGTTACGAAAAGAGAACACTAGTCCAGATTCTCTATGACGGACTAGACTATCCCACTACATCCATGGTAGAGTCATTCTGTGGTGGCGGATTTACTTATAAATCCGTCGATGACTGCACGACGTTTCTAGAAGATCTAGCTGAGAAATCCCACCAATGGGAAACTTCTAGAGGACCTCCTACTAGGGCAAACCCTACTCCGAATAAAGGCGGCATCTACAGAATTGATGAGTCTGAACTTAAACTCGCCGCCATGACGAGAAGGATAGAAGCCCTAGAGTTTGGTCAGCCTAAAGCAGTCAGGGAGGATCCCACTCAGGTCATGAGTGTTGGAAATGAATCCATCACTTATCCATGCTCCGTCTGTGGAGACCCATCTCATACAGGGAATAAGTGTACCTTATTCTTTGTTTCTGACGAAAAAGAGTATGCTAATGCTCTTTATCTAAACTCTAGGCAAGATAACCGTCAGAAATATGATCGTTATTCAAACACTTATAATCCGGGTTGGAGAGATCACCCCAATTTTTCTTGGTCCAAGGGTCAAAATCAGGGTCAGGTTAGTAGTTCCATGAACCCTCCTGGGTTTAATGCTCCTAGGAATCCTTTTGCTCAAAACCAGGGTCAATCTAGTACCCAATATCCTTCTCAAAACAATGAGTCTTTAGCGGAAACCATGAAGGAACTAGCTAAAACCCATATAGAGTTTACACAACAGACCAACCAGGCTATACAACAGACTAACCAGACTGTACAAGAGACCAACCAGGCTATAAGTAGTTTAAGAACCGAGGTAGGTCAACTTAGAGAAGCCCTTAGGCAGAGAGAACATGGGATGTTTCCTAGTCAACCAGAACCAAACCCGAAGGGTAAACAGTCGATGGACCAGGCTAATGCAGTAACCACCCTTAGAAGTGGTAGGGTAGTTGATAATAAGGTAAGAGTTCCCGAAGATAGTGAATTAAACTCTGAACAACCCACCTTACCAACTAATATCTCTAGTGATGAGCTCGAGAAGGCTCATGAGTCTGAGGAACCACCTGTAGTGCCTGAGCCTTACATTCCTAGAGCCCCGTATCCTCAGCGTCTCGTAGAGCCAAAGAAGAAGTCTCAGTTCGAGGAGATAATGGAAATATTTAAACAAGTCAACATAACTAATTTATAAGTTACGAAATTGTGCGAGAAAAATTTAGGTTTTAAGCATCATCCTCTCGTGGGGTAATCAAAACAATGAAATCGTTGTTGTGTTGAATTTCTGGTGTGCATTCTTCTCGTGAGGTAGTAAGTTCCATAGAACTGTTCCGGTGATTCCATTTAAACTTTCTGCTAGTTGCAAGATAACTAAAGAGATAAAGGGATTGTTAGAGAGAGAAAGTGAGAACATAGAGTTTTGAGGGGGTTGGAGGATAGAGGTTACGGAGAGATAGTAGGATTAATGTGTTCTTGAAGGGTTAGAGAGAGAAAGTGTCAAAGTAAAATAGCAGTTAATGTGATGTGACAGGTTAAAAAAGAGTGACCTGACAACAGTGAAGGGTAATTTGGGAATACAAAACCTGAAGTTAATGGTCTTATGACGGAAACTGCAAAAAGGGTACCATTGAGGTATCGATAAAGTAAGGAGTTAGACGGGAAACTGGTAAACAAGCGGACTATTTGGAAAATTATTGTTTTCTTCCTCATCAAAAAATGATGACACCAAATATTTTCACACGTACCAAATGGGTCTTAAGTGACATTACTAATCTATGAGTTACGAAGTTGTGCGAGAAAAATTCAGGTTTAAAGCATCATCCTCTCGTGGGGTAATCAAAACAATGAAATCGTTGTTGTGTTGAATTTCTGGTGTGCATTCTTCTCGTGAGGTAGTAAGTTCCATGGAACTGTGTCGGTGGTTCCATTTGAACTTTCTGCTAATTGCCAGATAAATATATAGATAAAGGGATTGTAAGAGAGAGAAAATGAGAACATAGAGTTTGAGGGGGTGGGAGGATAGAGGTTACGAAGAGATAGTAGGATTTATGTGTTTTTGAAGGGTTAGAGAGAGAAAGTGTTTAAGTAAAATAAAAAGTAATTTGATATGAGAAGTTAAAAAAGAGTGACCTGACAACAACGAAGGGTAATTTGGGAATACAAAATCTGAAGCTAAAGGTCTAATAACGGAAACGGCAAAAAGGGTACCATCGAGGTACTTTCGATAAAGTAAGGAGTTAGATCGGAAGCTGGTCATAAACAAGCGGATTGTTTGGAAAATAATTGTTTTCTTTCTCATCAAAATATGATGAAGTGACATAACTAATCTATGAGTTACGAAATTGTGCGAGAAAAATTTAGGTTTTAAGCATCATCCTCTCGTGGGGTAATCAAAACAATGAAATCGTTGTTGTGTTGAATTTTTGGTGTGCATTCTTCTCGTGACGTAGTAAGTTCCAAGGAACTGTTCCGGTGATTTCATTTGAACTTATTGTTAATTGCAAGATAACTATAGAGATAAAGGGATTGTTAGAGAGAGAAAGTGAGAGTATAGAGTTTTGAGGGGGTAGGAGGATAGAGGTTACGAAGAGATAATAGGATTAATGTGTTCTTGAGGGGTTAGAGAGAGAAAGTGTTGAAGTAAAATAGCAATTAATGTGATGTGACAGGTTACAAAAGAGTGACCTGACAACACCGAATGGTAATTGGGGAATATAAAATTTGAAGTTAACGGTCTTATGACGGAAATGGCAAAAAAGGTACCATCAGGTACTTTCGATAAACTAAGAAGTTAGACGGAAAGCTGGTCATAAACATGCGGACTATTTGGAAAATAATTGTTTTCTTCCTCGTCAAAAAATGATGACACCAAATATTTTGCACATGTACCAAATGGACCTTAACTCCTTAAGTGACATAACTGATCTATGAGTTATGCGATAAAATTTTAGCCCCCCCACCACACACACAATCGATATTTGTGTCGTACGGTCTTTCCACCATGTTTTGGTCTAGTTTGACAAAATCCAGTAATCTAACAAAAAAAAAATTGGAGTGTCATTGTTATGGATTTCGATTTTTGGTGTGATACTGTTGGAATATATTGCTAATAATTTGAAATGGAAAACAGAAAAGAAAAATGATGTTGTACACTAAACTTCAAAGCTCGATTATATCAATTCTTTTAGACAGAAATTCTCCCCCTTCTGGTAAAACCACGAGTACACAACGGGTATGGAATTTTGCCTTCAGGATACGATGAAGTCTTAACAACTATCTTGGTTCAAAGTATGCACGCCTTGACCAAAATCGTGAACACTCTAAATATAACTGATAATGCCAAATGACTTGTTAATATAAAACCCAAACAATCTTCTCTGTTAGTAACAAAAGAAAAGGAAAAACAAAAGCCAGAGAGAGAAATTCGTTAGATGTGTTTCCTGTATATGGAGGGTTGATGCCACTTATAAATTTATAGTGTACCAAAAGAATCAAATGCATGGGATGTAACCATTTAGAATGGGTATTATGCCCATTCATGAAGCCTTACTGTGTGGCGGTGGAAGCCGGAGGGAAATGGTGCATCCCTTCATTTCCCATGCATCAACTTCCCTCCATCTTTTCAATTTTAAATAAAATCATCCAGCATTCCCCCACCATTTTAAAACAAAATTGAAAGTTATAAAATAACTCAAACATATAGACAAAATAAAACAACACAAATGACTTTGGCATTATCATAGAAACTTGTACATACATGATAGGTATCTTATGGATTTGAACCTTCACTTAGTGCAAACAACTCAAAGCTTTATCAGAATGCTATGGTGAACGTATCTTGAACCAAGGATCCTTTAGTGATGAAACCGGAGCCGTCGCACATACTTATTTCGGTGAATCAGAGTGTTCATACTCCGCACATTAATGGCCATGTGCAATATCCCTTTCATGAGTCTTCTTCGGAAAACGGTCTTATTTTCTTAGGAGACGGCCTGATCTCCACACTCACTTAGGTAAGTCCACTTGAGGTGTTTCCGCGGGGCACCACTTAAAGATTAGGACTTATTAAGGATTTATCATCCATCGTTTGTCTTGCAGAAAACCAATACTAGCTCAGAAATGGGAGAATATAAATTGCTAGTATTCCATAATCGCGAAAGCTTTAACTTGTTGGTACCCGTTGAACTTTGCCTATCTATTTCAAGACATAAGTTGGGTTTCCGTTAAAGGCGATCAACCTTCATTCACAGACCTGAGTCCCATTTTTTTATTCTTAACCGAGACCATTACTTTAGGAAGTCCTTTAGTTAATGGGTCCGCTAAGTTTTTCTTTGTTTCTATATAGTCGACTGTAATTACTCCTCTCTTGAGTAATTGTCTCACAAATTGATGTCTGAGACTCACATGTCTCGACTTGCCATTGTAGGTCTTATTTGCAATGTTATAAAGTGCTGCCTGATTGTCACAATTTATCATGACTGACGGAGATGACTTCTTCCATATGGGAATTTCTTCTAGTAGGTTTCTAAGCCATTCCGCTTCCTTACTTGCATCTGCTAATGCAATTAATTCTGACAACATAGTTGAATCAGAAATTATGGTCTGCTTCTTGGATCCCCAAGACACAGCAGCACCACCTAGAGTAAAAATCCATCCAGTGGTAGATTTTGACTTTGTCTCAATACTATTCCAGCTGGCATCGCTATATCCTTCTAATATAGCGGGGTCTCCTTTAAAATGTAAACCATAATCCATGGTTCCCTTCAGGTAACTTAGCAATCTAGAAATAGCTTTCCAATGCTCTGGTCCTGGATTACTCGTAAATCGACACAGTACACTGACAGCGTAGGCTATGTCAGGTCTAGTGCAGTGCATCGCATATATCATACTACCTATAACACTAGCATACTCAAGTTGAGCTTAGGCACGACCAGTATTCTTTAGTAATTTAATACTGGGTCCATTGGAGTTGGATCTGGTTTATGATCGAAGTGATCATACCTTTTCAGAATTTTCTCGATGTAATGTGTTTGACTTAAAGCCAATACATTATCCTTTCTTAGAATTTTAATTCCTAAGATAACATCAGCCACCCCAAGATCCTTCATATCAAACTTTGATGATAAAAATTTCTTTCTTTCTTCGACAGAAGATAGATCAGATCCAAAAATGAGCATATCGTCAACATACAAACAGATAAGTACACAACTAGACTTACTTACTTTACAGTAAATACACTTATCTGCATCATTAACGACAAACCCATTTGATCGGACAATATGGTCAAATTTTTCATGCCACTGCTTAGGCGCTTGCTTCAGACCATAAAGAGATTTTACCAACTTGCAAACTTTCTTTTCTTGGCCTGGAGAAATAAATCCTTCAGGTTGTTCCATATAAACTTCCTCCTCTAAGTCACCATGTAGAAACGCCGTTTTCACATCCATTTGATGAATAACTAAATGGTAAATTGAGGCAAGGGCGATCAACACACGAATTGAGGAGAGCCACTGGTGCATAAGTATCGAAATAATCAATACCATGCCTCTGTTTAAAGCCTTTAGCAACTAATCTTGCTTTAAACTTATTTATGGAACCATCAGGATTTAACTTCTTCTTAAATATCCATCTACATCCTATAGGTTTAGCCCCAGGAGGTAAATCAGACAATATCCAAGTTTGGTTTGATAAGATAGAATTCAATGGTAGACTCAGAATTAGACAACTTTATGGGATCTACTAAATTATGATCATTAGCACTAGATCTCGTCAAGTTCTCGAAAAATTCTACGTCTACAGATTCTATAATTTCAAAGGTGTCTAGATTTAAGAATCGATATGTCACACTATTATGAGAATAACCTATAAAAGCACACTTGTAGGCTCTAACACCTAATTTTGGTCTCTTAGGGTCTGGTTTCCTAACATATGCAAGGCAGCCCCAAACTTTTAATCTACTAAAATTAGGTTTTCTTTTAAACCATAGTTCAAAGGGAGTTACATTTTTATTCTTTAAGGGAATCCTATTCAAAATATGACATGCTGATAATATTGCTTCACCCCATAAAGATAATGGTAAGTCAGAACTAATTAACATTGCATTGACCATCTCAATCATAGTCCTATTTTTCCTCTCTGCAATACCATTTTGCTGAGGAGTGTAAGGTGCAGTGACTTGGTGAACAATTCCATGTGTTTGGCAGAATTTAATAAATTCATTTGGATAGTATTCACCACCTCTATCAGATCTTAAAATTTTAATCTTAAGACCAAGTTGATTTTCAACTTCCGCTTTAAATATTATAAATTTTTCAAAGACCTCATCTTTACTTTTCATTAGATATACGTAAGTATATCTAGAACAATCGTCAATGAAGGTTACATAATATTTGTTGCCACCTCTGGTTATGTGATTTTTTAAATCACCCACATCACTATGAATTATGTCAAGCAAATTAGAATTCCTAACAATAGATTTATGAGATTTTCGAAATATTTTAGCTTGAACACAAACATGGCATTTAGTAGTAGAATTAAAATCACAATTAGAAATTAAACCTAATTTTTCCATATTCCTAAGAGAACCATAATTAACATGACCTAATCTACCATGCCATAAATTAACAGAATCAACAATGTAAACAGAAGAATTATTATTTATTACATTCAACTTAATCATTCCGTTACAAGAGTACCCCTAACCAACAAACGTGGCCCTTTTGGACAATACAAATTTATCAGACTCATACACCATCTTAAACCCCTTCTTATTAAGACGGTCTCCCGATACAAGATTTTTAGTCACATCGGGCACATGATGAACATTTTGAAGAGTTAGAGTCTTTCCAGATGTAAAGAAGAGTTCCACAGTTCCTAATCCCATGACTTTAGAACGAATATTATTGGCTCCTTTAATATCGTTTCCGTCACCGCCAACTTCGTAAGTCTTGAAAAGATTACGGTCATTGCAGACATGGATAGTAGCTCCTGTATCGTACCACCAACCACTGTCGGCATCTACTGTATTGGCTTCAGAAACTGTGGCTATAAATTTTTCTTCGACCATGTTTGCTTGCCCATTAAGATTTTTCTTTCTTGATTTATCAATGTATGATTTTGCAATATAAAATTAAAGTATCTCCCTTGGAATGTCTCTGAGCTTCTTGCCCATTTTTTCATTAACTAAATCTTTATGGCACCTTACAATTGCCTTATACCCTTCACAAATCTAATTATCACAGCCATGCATCAATATAGGTTGACAAAAGGCCCCTGAAAAGATAAATGAGATTATATGTCTCACTGCTTATTTCAAGTTGATTTCAATGTTGAAAACGTAATCTGGTGTCGTATTATACCAAAAGAATATTAAACTAAATGCGCAAATTACCCACTTTGTGTCATGAAGACTGTGAATAGGGAAATACCTTCTTTAGTATTTGAGTTAACCGAGAGAGAGATCGAGCTAGTCGAGAGAGAGAGGGAGAGGTGTAGATAAAATACTTCTCGTTTGGTTAATTTTATTGATATGAATACATGGGTATTTATACAAGTTGTGATGTTTATTTAAAACTATTAGGATTACATGAAACTATAGAATACATGGGATAAACATTGAGGCAACAAAGTTGGTGATGAGGTATATCTTGATAGATCTCGGTTTGGTCGAGATCCTTCTTTGTAGTTGGGGGGTCATCGTGACGGGTCCATGCATGGACCCGTGCATGGTGTAGGCCGGTGACCCTAATACTCCCCGTCAAGTTGGAGCAGCGACTAATGATGCCCAACTTTCCAATTGTCTTCTTGAAAGTGTCAGCTCCCAGTGGTTTGGTGAACATGTCAGCTAGTTGATCGGCGGAGGGAGTATTGTGGAGCAATGATTCCTGCTTTAATGTTCTCGCGAAGTGGCAATCAATTTCGATGTGTTTGGTACGTTCGTGGAAGACAGGATTGTCGGCATGTGGAGGGTTGCCCGATTGTCACAGTGAACGTCATAGGAGCGTGATGATCGATCCCAAAATCATGAAAAAGATATTTTAGCCATTGCAACTCACAGGTGAGAGAAGCGAGAGTGCGATATTCAGCTTCAGCGGAAGACTTGGCAACTGTAGGTTGCTTCTTTGATTTCCATGATAAGGGACTCGAACCTATCATGGTAAAGTAACCAGTCGTGGAGCGTCTGGTGGACAGACAACCAGCCCAGTCGGAATCACAGTAACCTGAGATTTGGAAGGAGCCGGTGGCGGAGAGAAAAAGGCCATTACCAATGGAGCCTTTGAGATAACGAACGATTCGGTGTGCGGCATCGAGATGAGTATTTCGTGGAGATTGCATGAACTAACTTAAATTACTGACGGCAAAAGTAATGTTAGGGCGCGTAACCGTAAGGTAAAGTAATCTGCTAATGAGACGGCGAAATATTTTGGGGTCAGGAAGTGGATCCCCATCAAAGGGAAAGTGACGAAGCTTTAGCTCCATTGGGAAGGGAGATGGTTTGGAGGCCATCAAGCCAGAATCCTTGATGATATCTAGAGTATATTTACGATGGCAAAGAAAGATTCCCTTAGAGGAACACGATACTTCGACACCAAGGAAGTATTGTAAACGTCCTAGGTCTTTAAGCGAAAAAGTGCGATCGAGAAAGAGCATTAGTTTGTTAATGGCAAGATTATCATTACCAGTGATGATGATGTCATCAACGTACACGAGGACGTAGATGGAAGTGGATCCTTTATGAAAAGAGAAAAGAGAATAACCAGAAAGAGATTAAGTAAAACCCTTTTGGAGAAGCACAGACGAGAATTTAGAAAACCATTGGCGAGAGGCCTGTTTGAGACCATAGAGGGATTTGTGAAGACGACAAACCAACTCCCCCTATTTGGAAGAACCCGGAGGGAGTTTCATGAAGACCTCTTCATCGAGGTCACCTTGAAGAAAGGCGTTAGTGACGTCGAGCTGATGGAGAGACCATCCTCTGACTGCAGCAATGGAGGAGGACCCGAACAGTGACCAGCTTTGCCACGGGGGCGAGGGTGTCGTGGTAATCTAACCCTTCGATTTGGGTATAGCCTTTAGCTACCAGTCGAGCCTTGTAGCGGTCGACAGACCCGTTGGGTTTGAATTTAATCTTATATACCCACTTGCACCCAATTGGTCGTTTACCAGGAGGAAGTGACACAAGAGACCAAGTATTGTTGGCTTCCATGGCCTTTATTTCCTTTGACATAGCCTCACGCTAAAGAGGTGATTTCATTGCGTGGGTAAAGGATGCGCGCTCATTTGTAGAAACAACAGAAGTCAAAAAAATCTGATGATCTAAGAAACATTGACGAAGAGAGAGATAATCTGTCAGTGGATATTTGACAGTGTCGGACGGAAAATCAAAGGGCGAGCTATGACAGAAGTAATCTCGAAGTTTAACTGGTGGGTGCCTAGAGCGCTGATTTTGAGGGAGAGAAGGAACACATTCCGTGGGGGTACCCACAAACGGTGTGTGGAGAAGCAACCGAGCTGGGCCCAGTAGGGGAGGTCTCCTCGTTGGATGGTTTTACTGAGGTTGAGGGAGTGCTTCCAGCAGAAACGAT
This sequence comes from Eschscholzia californica, assembly GCF_041429995.1. Classification (NCBI taxonomy): domain Eukaryota; kingdom Viridiplantae; phylum Streptophyta; class Magnoliopsida; order Ranunculales; family Papaveraceae; genus Eschscholzia; species Eschscholzia californica. Next base: position 33,551,038 of record NW_028238198.1, read on the forward strand.
GAAGAGGGCATAGCGTCGGGGGTGCCTATAGGAAAATTTGTAGTGGTGAGTGAAGGAGGGTCGGGGTTCCAACAGAAAGGACGCGAGAAGACGATAAGCATGGAGAAGTGACTGGCAAAATTGGTGACGTATCCGGCGGTCGATGGATAAACGATCTGTCGTCATGTAAAAGAGACGAATGAGAGTGGAGGAGACGAAACCGGCGAAGGAGGTCGAGAAGGAGAAGACATCGGAAAACGGTTTTCACGAAAGATAACGTCGCGTGAAGTAATGATACGGCGTGTTTTGATATCATGGACGATGTACCCTTTCTGACTATAGGGATAGCCGACAAAAATCCTTGGTGAACTACGATGGTCCATTTTAGACGTAACGGTTGGAAGTCGTGTAAAACATAGACAACCAAAGACTCGGTGATGAGAAAAATTAAGGGGGAGCCTAGTAATTTTCCATGGGGTGACATGCTATTTAGAATGGGAGTAGGTAATTTATTGATTAAATATACCGCAGTGAGGACGCATTCTCCCCAAAAAACTAATGGGTAGGTTGGCCTGAAGACGAAGTGATCGAGCTACTTCAAGTATGTGACGGTGTTTGCGTTCGAGCACCCCATTTTGTTGGGGTGTATGCGTACAACTACGTGGTGAATGATTACATGTTGTTGAAACCATTCTTGAAGATCATGATTTAAGAATCTTGTTCCACTATCAGAACAAACAATTTGGATGCGAGGAAGAGGGATGGTACCGCCGCTGAAGTAGATGGTAGTAATATGAGTGTCAAATTGTGTACGTACATAATCTATAAAAATTAAGTAGGTGCTTTTTAGTATCATATTTACTTGTCATTAAAAAAAGCCAAGTGGTACGTGAAAAATCGTCAACCACTGATAAAAATTAAAGACATCCGGATAAAGAGGGGACTGAAAAAGGTCCCCATAAGTCAACATGTATTTATTCAAATATGCGACTAGATTTGGAAGAACTTATAGGAAACGATGAGCGAGTTTGTTCAGCAAGTGGACAAATATCGCACGAAAAATCTTTTATTGAAAGTAATTTCATACATGGAACGGTAGAAACTAAATACTTTAAAAGGGAAATAAAAGGTTGGCCCAAACGCCAGGGCCAAGTACTAAAAGAAACATTATTAATAAAACTACTAATAGCTCTAGAAAAACGGAAACTAAAGAAAAGCGTTCCATGCTTCGGGAGAAGAAAATAGAGTTCGTCTTGGCGATCACCACGTCTAATAGTCTTTTTCGTGTAGAGGGAGCAATATCATAACTAGAGAAACGAGAAAGAGACGAGCATATATGCTTAGCCGCGCCGGGATTAGTAACCCGTGGAGGCGAAAGAGAAGAAAACGTACTAGTGAGGTGAACGTCGAGGTCGATGTTGTTTGGAGCATGGGCGGTGGTGCCTATAGACTATCATTGGGCGTCAAGAATATGGAGGATGCCCTGGTACTTTTCGTCCGTGAGGGAAGTAGCTAAGGGCGCTCCCTGTTGGGCCAAGCAGGCGTTACCGAACCTGCTAGTGGGCCAGGTCGATTTCGTGGTCGAGGAACTGAGCCCGAAAGATCTAGGTAGCATGTAGCCTTGACGTGGCCATGCATGTGACAATGGTCACAAAACGTTCGAGCCCGTTTGGGCCTAGACCGGTCAGTTCGGTCGGAACGGTCAGACCGAGGATGATCAGTCTTGCCGACGGCCAAAGCGGCAACTTCTACACCCGAGTTGGTGGAGCTGATGATGTTTTGCTGAACCTCTTCCTGTTTCGCGAGAGAGTGGATGTGTAATATTGTCGAAAAATGATCCATTAGAAGAATTTGACTACGGATAGCCGGAAAAACGATCGTGTAAATCCTGAAGGAATTCCATAGCCCTCTCTTGATTGGAGCGATCAAGAAAGGACTTGTCATGACCACAGATAGTTCGATGGCGAGAAGATTATTGAGTTCATCTTGTAATGATTTTAACTGTGTGAAATAAGATGAAACATCAAGACACATCTTGCTTGAAGGTAGTGATAGCCCGTTTAAGTTGATATATTTTCGGGGCATTGGTTTGAAAAAACCGATCGTGAAGATTCCGTCAAATATCGGCGGCATTGTTATCATAAAGAATTGATGATCGTGTATCCTCGGCAACCGAGTTCATGAGCCAATTGGTGACAAGGTCATTTCATCAACTCCAAGAATGAAATTCAAATGGAGTAGTAGGTGGTGGCATTGTACCATCGACAAATCCCAACTTATCTTTAGCCCTTAAAGCCATTGTCATGGCACGGGACCAAGAAGCATAATTGTCTCTAGATAATAATGGAGTGATAAGGACCGTAGTCGGAGAGTCAGAGTAGTGAACATCGAAAGCAGGTGGGGGTGGAAGTGGAGTGTACTCAGATGAGGAATAAATTGGAGTAGTCATGATTCAAAAAAAATGAGTTAGGCTCTTATACCATGTGAAGAGGGAAGTACCCTCTTTAGTATTTGAGTTAACCGAGAGAGAGAGATCGAGCTAGTCGAGAGAGAGAGAGAGAGAGAGCTAGTAGAGAGAGAGCGAGAGGTGTGGAGAAAATACTTCTCGTTTGGTTAATTCTATTGATATGAATACATGGGTATTTATACAAGTTGTGATGTTTATCTAAAACTATTACAGTTACATGAAACTATAGAATACAAGGGATAAACATTGAGGCAGCAAAGTTGGTGATGAGGTATATCTTGATAGATCGCGGTTTGGCCGAGATCCTTCTTTGTAGCTGGCGGGTCATCGTGACGGGTCCATAAATGGACCCGTGCATGGTGTAGGCCGGTGACCCTAATAAAGACAAATCTTCAAACTCAAAAACCAAAGAAGATTTAAGAACACCACAGTCGGCAGATTATTTAGGATGGTATAGTTTTGTTGCTAATAAAAAACATTGTTGCTTGCGAATAATATTAATGAGAAAATTATTTGTGAAGAGTGTTGGTGACGAGTTCTTCAACTGCTTTGTTATCGTAGGTGGCTATGTATTGGCACAGATAAAATTACTGTTTACCAAAATTTATTTGTAACATAGACATATGTGGTCCCTAAAAGATTTGACAACCATAACGTTGTTAAGTTGCCACTTAATAACAACATGGCAATACATTTTTTTTTTGACATAGCACGAAACTAACAAAGCTAAATCAAAGAAAGATCTTGTTCGGAGGCCCAGACGCGACGTTGCTGGCTATTCCTTCCCCATTTGGCTAGCTTATCCGCCTCTCTGTTATTGGTTATTGGGATATGCGAGAATACAATGCTGTCAAATTGGTTTTTGCTCTTGATAATCACTTCTAAATGTTTTTCTGATTGCCATTGAGTTGATGAAGCTCTATTGTTGAGGTAGTTGATCAAGTTCTGGTTGTCACTTTCTACTCTTAGTTGTTTCACTTTGAGCTCGGCCGCCCATTGCATCGAGTTTAGAATTGCTAGACTTTCGCATTCTTCTGAGTTCTGTCCTCTAATGGTATCTGCTAATGCTGAGAAATTTTTCTTTGTTGTCTTTCATTATGCATCCGTATCCAGTTGGGTCATTTAAAGAGGTGAAGGAAGCATCTACCATGATTTTTATATAATTGTCTCCCAGAGTAATGTCTTCTTGATCTTTTTTTCTGAATTGCTAGTTCTTAATGATTTTGAAGCTGGTAACTGTATTCTGGATTATAGTTGTTACCTGCACGGGGGTTTGATCTTTTCTTGCAAAAAAAATTCACATCTTGCTTTCCATATAGTACAAAGAATTTTCGAAAATAGCGATATCTGTTCTTCTTCCAAATCTTTCCATTGAATTATCCATTCTTTAAGATCGGTGATTTTGTCGGTCTTTATATTAAAATGGAACCATATTTGTCGGGCATAGAGACAGTGGAGTAAAACATGTGAGATCGTTGCAATATTGTCACAATAAGTACAACTGATCACGTTACCGATGTATTTGCCAATTCTATCTCTCACTGGTAAACTGTCGGTACAACATTTCCAAATGAATAGTTTGATTTTCGGAGTGGTGTTTATTTTCCATATAAAGTTCCAATCCATAGTTTCATAATCTTTATTATTTGTTCTTAAAAAATTGTACATAGATCGTATTGTGAAGTTACCTGATCTGGTTAGGGTCCATCTCATGTTGTCCTCTTTTGATTCCTGCAAATTGATACTGAGAATAACATTACATATATCAGGGTTAAAAGTTTGAGTAAGGCATTTCTGTTTGATGTATTGTTAATTACGAGTTGAGAGACCATCGTGAGATCGCTATTATTTTCATTAGTTATCGGTGGCGGGTGGTTAGGTATCCAAAAATCTTGCCAAATGTTAATCTTGACACCTTTGTTCACTTCCCAAAAGATCAGTTTCGAGACCTGATCAAAGTGTTTAAACAAAGTTTTCCACAGCCAGGAGTGATTAGGTTTATGGGTTTGGAGTCCTTAGGAAAATATTTGGCTTTGAGGATGCGAGCCCAAGGGGACTCTGGGTTTCTCAGAGTTCTCCTAGCCAGTTTACTGATGAAGGCCTGATTGTCTATGTTGGGAAGTCTAAAACCTAGTCCTCCCATTCGTCTAAGGCGACATATCTTGGCCAGTTAATGGTGTGAATGGATTTGGTTTTTCCCCACCAAAAAGACCTTTGCAGAGTCTCAATGCGATCGCTTATACCTTTGGGGATGGCAAAGCATTGCATCTGGTATCGTGGAACAACCGCTGCTATGGTTGAAATAACCACCGAGCGGCTAGCTTGGGACAGAAGATTAGTCTGCCATTTGGAAAGCTTGGTTTGGATTTGATTAACAAGGGGAGAGAATGTTTGTTTTTTGTTTTTGCCTATGAAGAGATGGGTTCCAAGATATTTATCTAGGGAGGAAGCTTGGTGAACTTTAAGTTTTCGGGTGGTTATACGTTTAAACTTGGGAGTAGTGTTTTTAGAGAAGAAGATAGTAGATTTGGAGTAATTAATCATTTGACCAGAAGCCTCACTAAAGATTTGCAATATATTCATGAGGTTGTTGATGTTGTCCATAGAATTTTGGCCAAAGATAATACAATCATCAGCAAAAAGAAGGTTGTTGATAGTAAGATTCGATTTGGGGATCGGGAAGCCTATAAATGGATTATTGCAATCCTTGTTCTCAATCAATCTGCTAAGACCTTCCATTGCCAGAGTGAAGAGGAAAGGGGAAAGGGGGTCACCTTGCCTGATTCCTCTTGACACATTGAAAGTGGGACTTGGTCTACCATTGATAAGGACCGCCATAGAAGAAGTAGTAATACAGGAGCGGATCATTTGAATCCAGCGGTCGTCAAAGCCCAAGTAGTTCATGATGTTTTCAAGATAGGACCATTCTACCCTATCAAAAGCTTTTGACATATCTAGCTTAAGGCCGAAGAAACTTTTGGCTCCTCGTATATTCTTGAGGCTATGTGTGATTTCCTGACTAATGATGATGTTATCAGTTATTTGTCTGCCTGGAACATAGGCCGCTTGGAAGGGAGATATGAGATCTGGGAGTGTTCTCTTAAGGTGGTTCGCCAGGATTTTAGTGATGATTTTATAGGTGGTGTTTAGAAGACTGATTGGTCTGTAATCCGAAGTGGCTTGAGGGGTTTTGTTTTTGGAGATCAGACAAATATGAGTGTCATTTGAGAGAGGGGGAAGACTAAAGGTTTGAAAGTAGTTATTAACAATATGGTTTATGTCTTCTTTCACAGTGTCCCAGTTGGACTGGTAGAAAAAAAGGGGGATAGCCATCCGGGCATGGGGCTGCATCAGGTTTCATCGAGAAAACTGCGCTTTTAATCTCCTAATTATTAGGAATTGTAGTGAGCATAAGATTTTGCGCCCCCGTAATCTGGGAAGGAAAAAAGATCTAAAATATCCATCGACGTATGGTTTTCCGTGGAAGTCGAGATATTTCTGAGGTTGTTACTGATATATTAGCAATCTCACTATGGTCACTATTCCAAGAGTTGTCTTCCATTTTGATAGCCATTATTTGGTTTTTCCTATTTCTATGAATGGCTTTAGAGTGGAAGTATTTTGTGTTTCTGTCTCCGAGTTGAATGTTCACTATTCTCGATTTCTCTCTCCATAAGCTTTCTTGTTGATTATATAGTTCTTCTAGTTCGGTGGAAAGCCTATGGAAGGTCTCCTGATTGTGCACCTTCTGAAGATCCCTAGTCAAACTCTTGATTTTGTTGTCAATGTTGCCAAACACCTCTTTATTCCATTGGGAAAGCTTTATAGCCAAGGTGTTGAGTTTGTTGTGGATGTGGAAATTGGTGTTGCTCCAGTTTTTATTGATGAAGGTGCTACAATCTGGATGGGACATCCAAGTTCGGATAAACTTGAATGGTTTCGGCCCCAAATAAGGTTTAGGGTTAGTCACTAGCAGTATGGGATTGTGATCAGATCCTACCCCAAATAAGGTTTAGGGTTTAGGGTATACTCACTTGCGAAACTCATAAACATTTAACACATCCATAAATTATTCACGAATACAACTGTTTGGGCATAAGGACACTAAAACCCCAACCTTTTATGCATACAATTAAAAAAACCTCAAAATTTTCGATTTTCTGACCTTGATTTGGATGAATACTATTTAACATAGCTTTCTTTTGATGACCTCTTTTAATTCCATTAGTAAGTCGATGGATTTTTCAAATTTCAAGTGAAAAAGACCCCATTAAACATAATTATAGAATTAAAACATTCTTGAAAGAAATTATAAGTTCCTACAACTCTGATAATAAACTTAATATCACTTACTTCAGAACAAAATCAAGTACAATCTTATCTACTATTTCTTTTTTGAATAAGGTGATTTAATTGATTAAAGAGAGGATATTACAATCCCTTAGAAGGGTAGGACAAAAACAAGAAAGAAACACAAACAAAAAACAAAACCAAAACACAAAACATTACACGAGAGAGATGAAAGAGTCCCAAGTCCCCACCATACTGCCAAAAGAATAAGACTTCGCCCAAGAGAACTTCCTGCTCCAGTGGTAAATGAGGCATTTCTACGAGAAGAAGATGTGCTCTTTTGACGTAATTTTATCGTTGAAGATGGTGTCGTTCCTTGCCTTCCAAATTCCCCACATAATTGCAAAAGGAATCAAATTGAGGATAGCTTTCTTGTGATTACTCTCTTTCAACTCGTACCAAGCAATGATCACGTTCGAGTTTTATATCTGAGTTTTATATCAATTAAATTTAAGATATGTTATAACACGTTATCAGCACGATTCGCTCTATTGTGACCTGGTCTTGTTAGGGTGTGTCGTAAACAATGTCACATAGGTGGTAAAATAAAGTGTGATGCTCTTCTTAAGAGGTTAAGCACACACTCTAGTGAAGTCTTCTAAAACTGTGAGACCCAGAAGTGTCAAAACGACAATATCACTAGGCTCTTAAGAATCCCGTTGAAGGGATCTCCCTTCACCGGATTAGATTTATTTCATTTTCAATGTTTTAGTTTCCCGTTTCTTTTCTTTTAGATCTAACCTAATGGTGTGTTTGGATGGTGGAATCATGAGTCCGCGGATTCATGAGTCCTTTGGATTCATGAATCCAAGTAGCATTTTTTGGTTTGTTTGACAACTAATAAGAATCATATGATTTATTATTATTTGAGTATTTTTAAACGCTTCTTTAAAAATAATATTTGAAAAAAAAAATCTTATTCTCGAAACTCGTTTTTTTCCTCGAAAACCCTCCCTTTTTTCGGTAAGATTTCATGGATGTTTTTTTTCACGAAAATCGTTTTCCCTGGAAAACAACAATTCGGAAAAAAAACGGTCTTCATGAAGCAAAAATGTTTCAGGAATTTTCAATCATCAAAAAAATGATTTTCGAGAAGAAAAAAAAGTTTCGAGGCAAAAAAAACGATTTTTCGAAGAAAAAAACGGATTTGGATAAAAAAAAGTTTTCATGGAAGAAAACAAATTGAATTTCGGGAAAAAATTATTTGGGGAAGAATCGATTTTCGAGGAAAAAACTATTGTCGAGAAAATTGGGTTTTGGGAAAAAAAAAAAAAACATTTTCGGAAAAAAAAAATTCTAAAAAAAAAAATTTTTAATAATTATTTTGTAGAAGGAAATATTTATTTGTTGATTTTAAGTCTGAAATCTAGATAAATTAATCCAAAATCCTAGAAGTATGGTGGGATTTTGGTCTATCATAAATTTTGGAATTAGGAATCCTTAGGATTCAAGAGTCTTAGGATTCTTGTAGCCAAATAGACCAAGGATTCTTGATTCCTACCGAATCTCACTTTTGATAGGAATCCTACCTAAGAATCCTGCAACCAAGCACACCATATGTTTTTTTGGGATAACATAGAGTAGAAGAAAAGATGAAAGAAGATGTTGGGATGGATACAAGTTTGTTCTCTCATGAAAAATCATCTCGATCTTCATGAACTAATGAGACTATATTCAAGTAGTGTTAGTTTTCCTATATCTCTTTTAGGGTTACTAAATTTGACCGAAGACAAATAGTTTGTTCAAATTATCAACCCTTTTTAGGGTTCACCTTACAATAATCACCACTTCAGATTTCGGCATCAAGAAAAAAATACGGCATGAAGAAGAAAACTCGACATCAAGTAGAAGAGATGAACAAATGAATCTGCAACAAACTATGAAGAGAAGACATCAAGAAGACAAAATTGTATTCCATCAACAACCTTCTTCCACAAACTCATCAAATCTCAAAATTCTCCACTAATTGTTATGTTAGATTTATAGTAACGTTCACGACCTTTAGGGTCTCCTTCGTGATCTTTAATTTGTGACCTTTATGGTATTTTTATTTTATTTTTGCAATATTGTACTCTTTTCCCTTCATGTTGTCTTTACTTATGTAAGTTTCATGTTGGTTATTTACTTTAGTAAATCCATGTTGTACTCAATGGAGTCAAAACTCTCAAAACCATGTAACATGTTGGATCGTATTCTTTCATATGAACGAAGTTCTAATTTAACTCAAAATGGCAATATCACTAACAACCCAGAAGGCTGGCGCATCAACTTATAACAGTTTGCCCTATGGAATCCACTCAAAATCCACCAGTTAAATTTTCTCTTCCACACCCTAATTAACTTGCGAATTAATTTCTTTTAGGTTCTTCAATTTTGATGAAATTGCCAAAAACTCCCTCAATTTTTCACCATTTGCAGTATACTCCCCTCTAATAACTTAACTAACTTCCTGAACAATTTCACGGATATCACATTTGTCACTGAGTGTTGGCGGCATCTTTTCATTGCAGGGGACTCTATAAAATCAATTTGAAGAGCCTTCAATCTCGCTATCAAATGAACCTTACTAATGGATCAAAGTGAAAGTCAAAACCCTTAGGTAAACATTACTTGCCCTCATATTAGTTTTGGATTACTTCAAATGCGGAAGTTTAACTAATAGCACCTCTGATCTCAGTAACATCTGCTTTCTGAATAATGTAATTCAAACAACGCTAATAGGGGGAATCCATGGTGTACTCCCCCTAATACTACGAGGGGTATATTGGTCTTTTTAGACAGAAAAAGACCAAAATATTCCTTTATCTTATTAACTAACTTTTTTTTTTTGTTGACATGTCTTATTAACTAACTCAGCTATCCCTTGACAAAACAAAAAAACTAACGGTATGGAGTATGTCAGGGAGTCCCCCAATCATTTTTTTGTTTAAACAAACCCCCATAGATATATAATTTCAAACACCTTTTACACAGATTTGTCCATGTACAATAGGAAAACAAATCAAACCCAGGACGTACAAACAAAAATCATTATAGTTGGTAACCAAAAACATACAAAAATATGAAGCTACAACCGTGTCAATGTAGCATATGCAAGAAAGCGTATTAGGTTATAAAACACTAGCTTCTTTTATCAATATTACTCTTCATTCAACAGAGTTGAACTTGTCATGTTCATGATTATGAGCACGTCGACCTGCAGAATATGCTGAAACTGCTGAAGTGGTCAAGTATAATGTGTGTTCAGCAAATCCAAAGCTTTTCTTTGTCACCCACCATATAGAATAGAAGAATGCTGCCCAACCTACAAAATACCCATATGAATGAAAGGAATTCAGGTTACAGCTTAACTGCTTTTCTATACCCAAATGCAATTCTGAAAGATATTCAGAAGCTTCACGTCAAGAAAGAACTATGGTGGCGGCTAGGTAACAACATACTGAAGGTTACAGACTTTACAGTACAATGAAAGCTCCGAATTATATTTGGAATGCTCTAATAAAATTCACCAAATTAAGCAGAACTATGTATATATAATACAAAAACTTGAGTACTGAATAATAATCTATTTTCATATATTCTTATATTTTAAATATATATGTTGTGATGTTGGTGGAAAATGATATACAGATAATTTGTGTTTTTCTAACTTAATCTTCAGAAACACCAGTTTTTAATACGAGTTAATGAGAAAAACCTAAACCATAGTTATCTTATCTATAGCCCTAGACAAAGAGATGTGTATCACTTTCTACAGCGTTATCCAGTGGGGAGGTTCTTGGTCCTCTATATAAACCATGTGAATCATATAAAAAAATTCTGCTAAGTGGTATTTTTATGAATACGACTTTGCCACCCCCACTTATGAGGTGGGCCAGCACAAGTGCACAACTGTTCGCGAACCTGTTTCCGGTATGTTTTACTACTATTCTTCGACTGTAGGCAGATATAGACGGATGTGTGTTCTCCCTACTCTCAATACCCAGGTGGGTGAAAAAAGTATAACTAATCTCCTACAGTCCTACGTATGGCCAATGAATATAGCGTTTCTCTAAATAGAATGCAAGCAATTATGTGAGTACCAAACGTAAAGGAAATGGAATATCAAAAACATGTAAGCTGGAGGCACCTGTCATTATCACAACAGCGATGGTGGTTGTGATCACTGCAGTTGAAATAACGACAAATGCTACTGATAATGCCCCTATATAAACTGCTGTTACAGAGGCGAAAAACATAGCTAAGAAGCCTCCAGCAACAGCCAAAGACACGAAAAGAGAGATAATAACTGCATTGATGGTTGCCGCCAGAAAGAAAAACATAAAAACCATCAATCCTGTCAAAGCCAGAAGTGTGATTGCTCCGACCTGTGAAATTTAGAAAAGATAATAAATCGGAGGGGTCATGAAGATTAAACAGGCCAGTATCAATCACAATAAAAACCTCGGCCACAGTTTTCCATCATATCAAAGTCTCTTTATGTATGAGTTCATATAATTTTTAGACGAGGAGCTTAAATGGGACTCCTTCCCAATGAGACATAAACGAGGCTACAAGTGTCAATATCTGAAAGAGGTATATTTGTTACATACAATGAGTTGAAAAACCAAAATACCAAACAAGGTCACTGCGCATACATAGTTCTTAGTTGTAGTTATTTTTGTTTGAAAATTTCTCAGTTACCGGCAGAAACATATAACAGGGTAGCATACTGAGAAAGCTACCAACTTTAGCACTATAAATCTAATCTTCATATGCAACTTCTTTACCTATATTTTCTTTTACCACTAATTATATCCCTTTTAAGTAGTCATTAGAACTCCTGACATACAAATACAGAATAGAACTTAAGGCGTCTGTAGTTGTAAGCAACACGAACAGACCCCATGTGTGCCCTTCATCTGTAACAAGCGAAACTGTCCATTCATGGTAGAATATTATGCTGAAGTGATAAAACAAACATAATATTATGTGAGTAGTAGTAGTAGTAGTTTTTGGTTTGTTTAGTTGTTGCCCCGGTGGGCTTTTGAGGTTTGTCCTGTAGGCGCCTTCCTCGGCCGGGTGAGGTTGGCTTGTTATGTTTTTGGTGCCCACCGGTGTGGGTTTGTACGGGGGAGTGTCCGGCCCGCTTCCCCGCCTACTGTGTTTTCTTTTATCTCCTTCATTATTAATTCAAATCGCTCAAAAAAAAATAAATAAATAAAACAAACATCGACTTGATATAGGATGCAAGGTTGCTTTGAAATTATAAACAACAAAAAAGGATCCTATGATCAAGTTAAGTTTGTTCAGTTTATTGAGGACAAACGAAGTGAGCATATCAGATGCTCCTAATGCGTACTTGACCAAAATGCTGTTAATAATTAATATTATGGTGGTGGCTATGCCTAAAATGAGAAGTTGCTTAAACAACTAAATGATCTAAATATAGAAACAATAATAATGATAAACTAATCTGGAGAGAAATAAAAATGAAAACACGTGTACTAGAATGATTTACCCACGGGTATGCTGCATCAATCGTTTCACTGGAGCTAGAATTTAATAAAAACAGGTATAAAAAGATAATATCAACGAAATGAGTTTTATTTGTTTTTCTTCAACCAAATTTGTAATACAAAAATATATAAGTCTGACTAATTTTTACTGAAACTTATTGCCTTTAGTATTATAGCACCATCGTTGCACACCATGAAAAGGACGAGGGTTAATAAAAACAAATTTAATACATGAAGAAAACTCTTATATAGGTGAAGTGGAACTACTCTTACATTTACAATAAGCTAAAGCGTTTACAGTATGAATGAAAATGTAAATAAGCCTACTACAAGTTTAGAACAACTTTGCGATTTTCACTAGTTAACACCTAAATATTCCTAACCAAATAAATAAAGTGACTCAGAACAGCAGGTGAGATGTCAACCAAGAATTTCTGTCAACTTTAAGTTTCTTAAGGGCCAAATTAATTAAATCAAATGCTTGACTTCTCTGGTTATTAGTCTAGGCTTATTACTTCAAAAAATAAAGTCAAAGCAATTGATCAAGTCGGTCACTCAGCAGTCTCTCGCTCCATCAATTGAAGATTAGTCAAAAACAAAGTGAAGATTGAAAAACAATTTAGGAACAACACAATAATAAGAAGAGAAGAAGACATTCGAAGATCTAAATATTAAATTAACTAATTAAAACTGAATTTAGAGAGAAAAGAAAAACTGACAGAGATAACAAGTAAGGCACGGAGAGGACTGCCTTGGCGAGTCCAGTGAAGAAGATCCTTAGTGGAACTCATAGAAGCCTCTCGAAGTAAAGGACCATTCTCGTAAATTGATTTCTTAATACGTTCAAGCAGATGAGAGGGCTTATAATCACCATCTTCAGGAAAGAAGATAACTCCAAACAGGCGTTGGAATAGTGTAAACAAATTCAACTTCTCTTCTTCCCGATTTTGATCTTCTACTTCCTCGTTTCTGCTCGTAGTTGTTGTTGTTGTCGATGTAGGGGGAGGGTTCTTCGTCCCCGGGATCTCATCCAGTGTTGGATTTTCAGACTCCAGTCCGTTAGATTCTTCTACCTCTACAGTTCTACCTTCTTCAGATTCCGCCATTTCTCTTACCTGTTGTTAGTTCTCATAATTAAACAGTAGAAAATGCTGGTTCTAAATATTATCCATAATAAGCATAAAACCTAGTTATTTTGTGAATTTACTAAAAGTGTCAAGATTAGTATGTGTAATTGACATTTGTGTGTGAAATAGTATTAATAATTATCAATCAGATCAAAAATCTAATTTTAATTTTTCATTTATGCCCAAAATAACTTTCCTCCTAGAAAAGGAAGAGGAAGGTATTAAAAAAAAATTCAACCAAAAATCTAACCTAAAAGCATAGAGGAGAGAAAATGAGAAAAGAAGAGACATGAAGGAGACAATGGATGAAATCGGTGGAGAATCTTCCAGTGAACCTTCATGCATCGACTTCGTGTGCTTTGCCGCCATTATCATATTGATTTAAGGCATTAATTTTGTCTTCATCTTCATCTGCTGATTTACGTATTGATTTGAGTGTTTTTGTGTGTGTACTCATAAAGGAATTAATTTCTTCTTCTGCGTAACTACTCCTTTGTCATCGCCAAAATCTTCTTGTTCTTCCTCTATTTGTTAATTAGGTTAATCTGTCTTCATCGTATAAACTCTTTATTTGTGTTTTTCTAACATAATTTTTAACCAAATCTAAGTTATTTGAATGAACAAATCTAGGTTATTCGAATGCACAAATCTAGGTTATTCGGATGAACAAAATCTGGGTAAAAGAATCATTAACTTAATTAAGCAGCTTAGTTTTATGCAAAATCAGTTACCAATATTTGTTATTGAATAACTTACTGCAAACTGAGTTTGTTAATCACTAACATGTGTGCACCAGTGTACCAGTTTTACAGACCGTACACTGTGTACTATAATGCTCATAACTTTCTCTTCCGAACTCCAAATGACTATAATTATACCTTTCTGGAATCATCTCAAGCCAAGCTACCGTGTTGTTAAAGACTCAATAAGCTTCCGAGACTTCTCGGACTTGCTAATCCCTAAAGCAGTACAAAAGTTCCTTGTGTGAAGTATGTGAACAGATTTCTTCTAAGTTCTAGCTACTCTAACACATAATTCTTTATGAAGGAATTAAGGAAATCTCTAACTTACCTAAATTCCGTACCAATGTCACCATCAACACATATAAATAGTTAATTCCTCATACCAAACTGATTCCTAATCAATAACAATTGTTTGGGCAGAAAAATACTAAAATCCCACCCTTTTATGCATACAATTAAAGAAATCCCCAAAATTTTCGATTATAAAACCTTAAAAACCATAATAGCCTCAATTATCATATAAGTTGCTAATTTTCTGACCTTGATTTGGATGAATACCACTTAGGATAGATTTCCTTTGGTGATCCTCTTCTAATTCCTTCTTTAAGTCGCTAGATTCTTCAAATTTTAAGTGAAAAACTCCATTAAAACCCAAAATTATAGAACTATAACATTCTAGAGAGAAAAATTAGAAATTCTTACAACTGTGATAATAAATCTCAATATCACTTACTTTAGAAGAAAACCTAGTTTCCCCTTTGAAATTGACTCAAAATCTTCGTTGACTAAAATTTTCTCTTCCAAACCCTGATCCAAGCAGAAGAACTCGAACAGGAAAGAAAGAAAAAATCTGTTTTTTTTCTTCTATAAACTCTCACTAAATTACAATTAGGTTATTCGGGTTTGCCGAAAATGCTAAAAACTTCCTGAACAATTACTATTTGCAGGTTAGTCCCTCTGTTGACTTAACTAACTTTCAAAACAATATCTTATTGTTTTCTATTCAATTAATATTTCAGATATCACAATTGCCACTGAGTGTTGGTGGCATCTTGTAATTACAAATAAGTCAATTTGAGGAATCTCGTCAAAAAAAAAGTCAATTTGAGGAGCCCAACTTTGTCCTGCTATCACATGAACTTTACTAATGAACTAAAGACAAAGTCAAAACTCTTAGATAAACATTAGTTGCACTTTTATTAATTTTGGATTAGTTTAAATATCCAAAGTTTAGCAAATAACACCTCTGGTCTAAGTAAATACTGCTTTTTGAATAGTACTTCAAACAAATCTCTATATATGTTCAAACACCTTTTACATGGATTTGTCCATATACAATCGGAAATACTATGTGTATAATGTAAGGAAGAAATGATGGTACATAACTGTGGCTCGTGCAGATTGAAGTTAATCAAGATTCCACATCTATCATTGAAATTATGGGGGAATCCAACGCAATCCCATAAACCATACATTAAACTTGAAGCTTATACTTCATCATAGCTTGTTCGAAGTTATGTATGATAAGGCTAACAAACATGATAATCTGATGGATGTTCTTTTTCTACACTAGCCCCTTAAAATGTAAGAAGTGTTACCTTTGGTTTCTCCAAATAGAAAACTACATGCATTCCACTTTCAATACCACGATATATTTTCAAGCGATGTCTTACTTGCACAAATTAGATATATGTGAAAAATGAAAAATAAATTAGCATGCTTGGTATGAATGACATATGACTGACTAGTAGCCTTTAATCTATTTGTCCCCGTACTCGGCGTTGTTATTTTGAGCTGCAAGTATTTTGTGTTCGTGTTGGTGAGAATGTAGGAATCATGTGTAAACATGTATAAGATTAACATGTAAAACAGAATTAGCCGCCCTTACATAGCTAATCTAAATGGATCCCACTTCATTACAAACTCAATTTATTGCGCCATGTCGTGTTCGGACCTACCTATGCAGCTTGGACAAAGATGACTGCAATGCTAGTTTGACAAGTCTCATGACTCACCATGTACAACATCCACACATATTTTACGTTGCTCTTAAACTAGTCTCTCCACAAAAAGTTGTTAAAATATAAAGAAATAAAGCTTTTCGAAGCATCCATGGTAATAAATCATGTGTTGGAGCATCTCTACTGCACGTGTCTTACATGGTTGTCACATTTTACAATAGCAGGTGGAGGTGGTGTATGTAGCATTTATCTAACTAAAACATTTTTTTTGAGAAATCGACTACGATCTACGTTAATCATTACAAGACAATGATACATCATCAAAATGTCATCAGCGCGATAACCGCCTAAGTTAAATCAATAATTAAAGAGGTCTAAAGCCTAAGGGTAAGTCCAATGTGGGGTTCGGGCTCTCAATTTTGGGAGCCCTTGATTTTTAGGAGTCCCGAGACTTTTTTCAATTCCAATGTCGGGCTCCTAACAAGGACTCCCAAATCTAAATTATGTACGTGTGTAATGCACGTGTGCGGACTTTTAATTTCAATTTTCAACTATAAATTATTAATTTTCTCTTAACAAAAAAAAAAAAAAAACTATAAATTATTAATTTCAAATATAAAATTGAAATTTAATATTATGTTAGAGAGAGAAGGAATTTTGAAAAGATGAAAAAAATTAAAAAAAGAAAAAATTAGAGAAATGATTGGAAAAACAAATTTATATCTTTTGAAAAAAAATTAGTTTAAAAGAAAAACTAAATAAAAAGAAGTGGGGTGGATCCCCTTTTTAGGGGATCCACCCCAAATATGGCCGTTGGGAGATCCCCAACGGCCATATTTGGGACTGGGAGCCCCCTAGTCGGGGCTCCCATTTGGGAGCCAAGGAGCATGGGGCTCCCAGCTCCACCGGGAGCCCAGCCCCGGAGCTCCCGGGTTGGACTCCGTGGGCTGAGGAACATTGGAATTGCTCTAACAATGTAGAACCTAAAGTCCGACAAACTTATTACAGGATTATTTATACCTTTAATAATCTAAATTCAATAATCATGAATTTCACTTCATCTAGGAATTAAACCTTAGACTTCGAGGATTTTGTAATTTATGTCACCACTATCAATCTTCGGGCAACCAAAGATTGGCCTAACTAAAACATTTTACAAGAAAGCTTAGCTTCTAAGGCGGATTTTTTTATTATTACGAATCTGATTTAGGTATTTTTGTTGGATCAGCTGTAGCGCAGCAGCACCTAAAGTACAAAGCATTTTGAAACCCCTCCGGACACATGTGGCCAAATTTCTACTGAAGGCGCGGGAAAAAACACAGAGGCTCGAATTCAGAGGCCAGATCTGATCATCGCCTTCATACATTTCTAGAGAGAAAAAGAAATTGTAAAACACTCCAATCTCTGATCTTCTTCTCTGCGATTTCCCTCTCTCTTCACTCTCTTTGCAACTCACAGAACAGGTAGGGCAAGTCCTCGGGAAGGGGATATTGTTTGTTCATCTCTCTTTCTCTCTCTCTCTAGATTTCTGATTACTCTCGTTCTATCCTTCTGATACGCTTTTAGGTCTAAAACCATTTCTTTTCGATTTTTTGTTAAACACCGATGAGATTTGCTTATAGGAGAACCGGTTATTGGTTTCAGTCACTAGTAAAGTTGTTTGATGGATTAATAGGTTTGTTTTTTGAGCAGGGATTATTACATAGTTAGATAGATAAAGGAGGAGGAATTTGGAGATGGGTTATATTGGGGCACATGGAGTTGCTCAATTGCACAAACACAAGTACAGTGGGGTTGATCATTCTTATGTAGCAAAATATGTCTTACAACCCTTTTGGAGTCGTTGTGTTAATCTTTTTCCTCTTTGGATGCCGTAAGTTTTCCTCTAATTCAACAATTATATCTCTTTGTTTTTTTTTCCTAATTTTGATGTTGCAAGTGTGGTCGTATCTCTTTTGGTATTTTAGAATGGGTTAATTTTTCACAATCTATGTTACAATTGTTAGATTGCATTTTGGTACAAGGGTCTCACCAGGTACATTTTAAGCTATAAATTCTTTCTTTTGTGTGAGAATAGTCCCACATGGGAGAATAGGGAACTAGCAACCAAGAATATAAAGAATAGGTCCTCTCCACTCATTGCCAATTGGTTTGAGTTGGATGACCACAAACTTAACATGGTATCAGAGCTAGGCCCACACGTGATAGGCTTAAAAGCCACACGTGCTCCACGTCACCCGTAAAGAAAAAAAAAACACACGTGTTAGGCTCAAAGAACGCCACACGTACATCTAGAGAATGAGGTCGATAAAAGAGTCTGGAAACATGATGCTAAGGAGTCACTCTCGGTTAAACAATGTTATGGATTATTGGATGGAGGAGACCAAATCATAGCTCCAACCTTAGTAAAAGTACTAAGGAGGGTTGCAGCCCCTCCAAGAGTTGGATTTATGCTTTGGGCCACCTTCATAGACAGGTTACCGACGGTGGACAAGTTAAAACGCAGAGGCTTCCAGCTGGTTAATCGTTGCATTCTATGTAAGCAGGAGGAGGAATCAAGAGATCACCTATTTATTCATTGTAAGGTAGCATATGGGATATGGTCCTACTTTTTATCGACTTTGAAGATAAAATGGTGCATGCCCTCAACGGTCCACAACTATTCGAGCAATGGTACTCCATCCCGAAGCCCAAGGCAACGAAAGAGATTTGGAGTGTTATCCCAGCGGCAATTGTGTGGAGCATATGGAAGGACCGGAATAGTAAAGTGTTTAAGGAGGCTAATGGGAACACGAGCCTAGATGTGGACGATGTTAAGTCGATAATTTGTATGTGGGCGAAGGGTATCCCTAAGTTTAGCCACTCGTCTTATGTAGATATAGTTTGTAATTGGGAGGCGTGGATATCGTGAGGAATCCACTCCAACCTCCCTGTTCCTTTCTTTTCGTTTTCTTCTCTTTGGTTCTGCTGCTGTATAGCTTTCTCTTTGATATATTCAATCAAATTTTCAAAAAAAAAAAGAACGTCACACGTGAGGGGGCGTGTGAGAATAGTCCCACATGGGAGAATAGGGAACTAGCAACCAAGAATATAAAGAATAGGTCCTCTCCACTCATTGCCAATTGGTTTTGAGTTGGATGACCACAAACTTAACATTTTGCAATGTAGAAAATTGAATCAATGCAATCACTGAAGGGAGTCGAAGTTTAATTGTTTAAAAATAGAAAGAATTATGACTTCGACTTGTGTTATTCCTTTTTAGAGACAACAATAGTACAATACCGATAATTGAACTCCAATTACCTTCGCTATCGAATTGCACATGTCTAATTTGGTTATTCTCAATGTTACTAGATGCGTTACCTGATTTCCCATACCCTTTTAGGGTAGTTCGCCTTCCGGTACTCCAAATTTGGCATACCAGAAATTTATGTCGGTAACTAACCCAAATTCTGCGTAAAAATCTATTAGCTAGTTGAGTGATTAATTAGAAGATTTTCTTGTTTAGCTAGTTAAAGATTTTAAGTTTTATGGAGATTGAATGTCTGAAAGTTGGTGTATCTATTATATATGCATCATAAAAAGTACATTGTCTTGAAATTAGCTCAAAACGTATTGCAACAGAAAATAGCGTAACGAAGAGGTATAACCTTAGCGTACGGCGTAGTCGATACTCACAGGGTAGTGTACTGCGTATTAGTACCTATACCACGCACTTGTACCCATACTCTGTACCAGCATGGTCTGCATACTAGGTAGGTAACATTGGTTCTTCAAAATCTCTAGTCTAGTCTTTTCCCCGTCTTCAAAATAGTTTCTGGCCGACTAATTTTTGAAATTCTTATAATATAAAATCTTTTGGACTCCAATTGACTATTTAAGATATTTATCGAAGATGAATGGGGGCATAGGTGTATGTGTTTGTATTTATATATATGATATCAAATTCACCTAGTGTCTAGATAAAGGGTTCGAAACTAGTCTTGCATCCAAAACAACATACCTAAGATGTAATCCTCAAACCATTCCACCTAATGGAAAGGGTAGCATATTTGACTACTATCCATATTCCATACCAGGTATTAGAGCAATTTACATGCTAGGTAGCATTCGTAGAAATGGTAATGTGATTCTGATTGTAGTTTCATTTTAGTTTCCAAATATTGAGAAACATTTTCCATTAATTTTTCTATTCAGTAGATATAAGTGTAGTGGTAACTTTATGACTTAAAATATACCTTGCGGTCAAAATGTAAATCAGAGGCAAACATCATGCAGGAATGAAAACCACTTATTTTCTGCATTCCGTACACTTAGACAAGCAAATAGCCTGTGTAAGCACTTTCATTTAGTGCATAAGAAAACTAGCTTCATATTTGCCCAAGTTTTATTCAGATACAACGCAGTTTTTATACCTTTTAATGAGTTTGTTTGTTATTACATATGGAAAAATTAGGCCAAACGCCCTCTGATAACTTGATTGAATATCATAATAGGCTAGACTTATATCCATCTATTGTAATGGGGTTTACTGTTGTTTTTCAGTGCAAGTTTAGTCTTTATTGTATTTTTCTAACTATCTTTTACTTCTTTTTGTTGACATATTTGGCTGCTTACCATTCAGACCCAACGCGGTAACCTTCTATTTGCCAATTAACCTTTTTCAAACATTATCTTGAAAGACATGTGATTGTTCATTTTACTAATACAACTTTTGGTATTTTAATATACATTTTCAGATAACGCTTACAGGATTCATATTCTTATGTACGTCAGCATTGCTTGGCTATGTAAGTGAACATTTCTTGTAATCGTTATATTGTCCAATCATATGTTGTCATGCTCTTCAAAATGAGAGGTGAAATGTTTGTTGCCTTGGTTAGCTTTTTGTTGTTCTCAACCTGCGAACTGAAATTACCTTGTAGTTGATAGATTGAACTAGTAACATAACTAGAACCGCATTATATTGGGATTTTTTGAACTTCATTAAAAAACCTCATTGCTTAAAATTTTGCATGTGATTTATGTTAACCTAACGTCCTCATATTTTATAAGGGTGCACGGCCGGATAGACCGCAGAGGCGAGTCGGGCAACTGTTGTGATTTGTGAACTGTGCACGGGTGCATAATACACTTTAGGCAGATTACTAGTCTAGGAGAGTTAGAGGTTAATGTTATTTATATCATTTCCTGCATAAGTTTCTTTCTGATGATTTGGATCGTGTCCCTTGCTCAATTATAAGAGAAAGTAGAAAACGAAGGAGATCGTGATTCTTGGACGACTTCGAAAGTTTTAGTTGTAGGTGAACCGTGCATGATTGTTCTTACTAGTCTTTCTTTATATATTTTCCATCTCAGATATATTCACCGGCTTTGGACTCAGCTCCCCCGAGATGGGTACATCTTGCACATGGGTTGCTCCTTTTCCTCTACCAGGTTTGCTCTTGTCTTAATTTCTTCTTGTTTGGATCTTGACTAAACATTCTGCATCCACTCTTTCCATAAGAGTTTGTCCATTTTCTTTGTTTGGATATGCATAATTACATCATTGCACCTCATCTGCTTTTGTAAGGATATTAGGTGTAGCTCGAAGCCCCATCTCGTGTTTTTCTTTCTCATATATGATACTACTTTGTAATTGAAATTGACCTTACGATGATTTTGAAAGGATTTCTCGTTTGGTATGTTGGACTTGGTCTTTTATTTGTCGTAAACTCAAAGGGTGAAAAAGAGGGTGATAATTTTTGTGAATCAAGAGATTGAAGATAGACTTTTTCTGAGCAAAAGTAAAAGTTTCTATGGTGTTTGAAAGATTTGAATTAATGCATTGAAAAAAGTATTTACAAGTGAGTGAGAAGGAATCAATAAAAGGAAAATGTTACATCATTATCTCCCCCCACTTGGACACAAAATAGTAATATGGTTTATCACTTTATCCTTTGCCCAAGGGATTAATCTACTCCAATGAATAGTAGCGCAAGGACATCTTCCACCTCCAGGTTGCTATTTGTGTTTGAGTCTTTCCAGATACTCCATATTATCGCCTAGGGAATAGGGTTCCACAATTCTTTCTTGTTCTTGTTGATTGGAATATGCCTTCATTTCTCAATGGTCTGCGGTACTGTCTTAGGGGAGCACCATTGATTCCTTGTGGATGCTATGAAGTAGTTCCAAATTCCTCTGGCTTTGTCCCATTGAAGTAATAAGTTCTCGGCTGACTCTTCTGCAACTTTGCATCGGATGCATCTATTTGGAATGATCATCCCACGTGTCTTCAGGGAGTCGAGTGTTGGTATGTTATTGTTTATTGCAGCCCAAACCACGAAACTGACTCTTGGAGGGATCCTTATCGTCCAAATGCTCTTACGGTCGAAAGAGAAAGAGTTTATATTGATGAATAAAGTGTACAAGTATGACGCCCGAGAAGCCTAGATGCCACATATGACTCAGAAAAATTTGCAAAGATGCAAACATAGCCTCCAGTTTGTGGTAAAGTCCCTAAAAGAGATAGATTGTGCAATTCTTTCTCTTAAATAAATTAAAGTTAAGATTGACAAACCGTGTTACGGGGATTAGCTCTGTTATTACGAGAAGAGAGATGAAGCTCTTGATTCTATGAGAAATAAATAAATTCGATTACTATTCTTTACTCCATGATTAAGCTTTACCCTAGTTTTCATAAACAATAACTTAGATATAAGTCATGGGTTTCAACTTAGTGGGCTTCAACTTAGAAACCTACTTACAACATTCTCTTAAAACCATGTGGTTATAAGAAATAGGCTAGTTTCCATTGTTTGATTGCAATGTTATTAATACGAAGAGTGGGCTCATGAATTTGAAAGTTAAAACTATGACGAAAAATGCAATTTTCAACACTTTTATGGAATACACTTATATGCTCTCCAGTCCCCCTAGTGATTCACTTCTGCCCGTGGAAATGGACACACTTCCATAAAATGCATCAGATTGTGGTATTTGAGCTTTTAGCAACTTAATCTATTGCTTAAATTTTATCTATGTGAATTTCCTTAACGCTCAGCTACGAACTGTTTTCTTCACTTTGCTGTTATTTAGGTGGTTAATCAGAGGTAGTGAGACTTGTTACTATGTGCCGAAAATGTCATGCATGGAGAAGTTTCCATCTATCTAATCTCTACGCCGCATGAACCATGGGGTCACTTTTTATTACTGTCTGTTCCTGCTCTTAGGTTTCTAACAGACTTAGGATTTAGGAAATTTTGAGTATTTTTTATGATATGTGAATTTCAAAGTGCATTTATTATTTTAAAATAACTGATAAATCTATTATACACCAGAAAATTCATGTTCGAACTATTATGTTGTGGAAGTCTTATTTCTTTGGTTCCAATTTCCATTTTCATTTCTTCGAACAATTAGGGTCTAATTATTTTCTTGAAGCATATATACATATAGCAGTATTTTCAATTGCTAATTGTTGAATCCGTCTTCCAGACATTTGATGCTGTTGATGGGAAGCAAGCAAGGCGCACAAATTCAACTAGTCCATTGGGAGAACTTTTTGATCATGGTGGTTATTTTATCCCCTACTTTTTCCCCTTCCAGTAAACCTTTTGAAGTTAATGAATATGTTTCTTGCCTTGCAAAACCAACGCAGGATGCGATGCGCTGGGATGTGCGGTATATATTCTCGTCTTTGTTGATCACTCTGTAGGTGTGTTTGCTGGGTTCCTTTGAAAAATGTTCCTTCTTTTCTCAGCTTGAAGCTTTGGCTTTTGGGAGCACTGCAATGTGTGGAAAGAACACTTTCTGGCTCTGGGTTATTTCAGCTGTTCCATTTTATGGTGCGACTTGGGAGCAGTATGTTATACTAACGATGCTACAACTATATTATGTGCTATATTGGTTTCATTGCCTAGTTACAGCATGCAACTATAAGTAGACTTTTCTAAGACGTCTATTGTACTTCCATGGCCCGTATTGTTTTTCTTGGAGCTTGTGTTTTGGGTGGACGGTGGTGGGGGCACCTTCCTCACAATCAAGACAACAAACTTAAGGATACATCCCTTTTTGTAATACACATATGTTTCGACTATGGATTTCTCTTTCTTTTGGGCACGAAGATTTCTGGTGTAAAGCACAAAGACGGTGCGATGGATTCATCATGTCAGATACTTCAGTTGCCAGTGGAAAGGGTATAGGATAATATATCTGGCATTATAGCGAAAAAAAAATCCTCTTTCTCTCTCTGTCTCTCGTTTTTCTTTATGACATCTTTTGAAACAAGTTACAATATGACCAAGAGAAGGAAAATAACAAAACAGTCGAAAAGTAATCCAATTTAAAGTTATACACCTTTGCTGAGGGTGATGGTCTGGAACAACGTATTCAAATTGACTATCCAAATGGGAGACTTCCAGATTCCCGAATATGGTGATCACTTTCAGCTGCATGTATCTTGATTAATATACGAGAATTTTATTTCCTATAGAGATCCAAAATATCATAGTATGAAGTAATATAAATAGGCTTAGCACTCCTTATCCTGTCCTTTCTTTTGTTTTCCCAAGACTGATTCTCACTTTTAGTAGTTTTCAGATATATTATTTATTTCTAATTATTGGAAGTTTTTAAGTTAATTTATTGACAATGTCGTCATCCGTCAGCTTTTTCACCAATACACTTATCCTTCCGGTGGTAAATGGACCTACAGAAGGTCTCATGCTGATCTATGTGGCTCACTTTTTTACATATTTTGTTGGTAAGCACTTCAAATTTGTCATTCTTGTTTTAATCAGGCTTGAGATTTCGTTGTTAATTTAACAATTCACATTTCTAATTTTATATTGAACCAATTTATATCAGCCCAAGTCTTATATGTGCATTTCTGCGAGACAACAGAACTGCATATGGAAAAGAAAGTTTCACTTGATTAACATGTAACTTAGAATATTTAGAGATGTTGGGATACCAATGGCGCAAAACAGCTTCTTCATTAGGAAAATTTTGAAAAGCAATAAAAAAGAAGAGTCCCCATATCAAAGACCCGAGTGTAGAAAGTAGTCTCCAAGTATAACCTATGTTAGTACTTAGTAGTCCTCGAGTACATACAATATTCCTAGTGACGACTGCACCCAAAACAGAGATACTCCTTGTGGCGAGCATTACACGACATCTTTTCCTTGCCACTAGGAGCATCTTGAAGATTTGACTATCTGTATACTTCCTTCCTTACATTTACTGTTGAGTCAAACATTTGGGTTTTGTATTTTTGTTATTTCATGGATAGTTTGTGATTCCTTTAATTTTCAGGTGCTGAATGGTGGGTTCAACACTTCGGGAAATCTGTTCCTTTTTTGGGTTGGATACCATTTATAAATGGTATGATGGTCTCCAAAATTATATTTGACTAACTAAATGACTAACGTGCTACTAAAGTATTAGCTTCACTCCCTGCAACATATGTCAGAAAATGAGTTAGATTATGCCCCTAATATGCACCACAATATAGTTGTGGGGAAAGAAGATCCCGTATATGAAGTTTTTGTGATACTGTTTTTTGTTTGGCTGCTCATATAAGATATAGATTTCTGTTAACTTATTTGTACAAACATTATATTGCTCTGATATAAAGGTGTTGGTTGACTGATGATTTAATGCTTTCAGCAGTCAGCACTAAGTGACGTGGTATAGTTAGCAATTATAAAAAAGGGGAAGTGGTATGTGCTATTGCGCTTTGCGGTTACCGCCAGATGCCAAAGTTATTCAGTAGTATAACTAATTATTTGTAGAGTTTTTAAGTTACTCTTGTTTTCTAGCACAAAACGGTATTACAGGTAATTAAAACCTACAAACCTGTTTACTATGTCTGTACAGAAGTGGATAACTATTGAATTGCCTGTTCACAGTAGAGGTTAATCAGTTCTGTAATATTTTGGTCTAGTATTTATCTTTATGTACCGATAGTTTGTCATATAGGTCCAGTATATCCTTATGTGACATGGATATTGGTATAAAAAAATTGTACCAGGTGTTTGACACAGTGGGTGGTAAATGGATACATCAGGGACATGACCATACAAGTATACTCTTATGTTCTTGCCTTGGATATTTGAGTATTTTATTTTCTAATAACAACTCTATTTTTTTTTTACTTTTGGATTCAACCTTTAGTCATATTATACACGAAAACGGTAACATAGAGCATTACATTCAAAATCTCATATTGTATTGACTGAAGTAAATATGACTTTCCGACACACGTGAGTTTGAGTATGTGACACCGCAAAGAACTACTTTTTATACCACGAGCATTTGTAATCAACATTTTCCTAACTTCTGCAGTTCATCTATATTTTTTATCCTTTATGACTTGTGTTCTATTTTTACTAACTGTAACAGAAATTCCGATGATCAGTGTTGTCATATTTCTGATGACTGCTTTTGCCGTTATTCCGACCGTCACCTGCAAGTAAAGACCTTTTTATATTCTTAATAGTTGGAAATCTTTTCTCCTCTTTCTGTCTTGCTATTTGTGTAAACATTTGTAGCATTGGTAAGGCTGTCTGTGTCGGTTTCTGACACGGTTACTGGTACAAATTAGTTGGAGAATGCAACAAAGGAGGACAAGAATGTACACTGTATACCAGCATGGTAGCTTGTAATAAAGTAAATAAGTATGTTCAGTCCATGGCATGTATATAGTCGATTCTATTGCCATTGATGTACAATTACTATGCCATCTCAAACAGTTGCATGTGGAAATCACAAACCACCACAACAATAATTTCCACCATGTAATTAACAGAGGGGCGCCTTATTGATCCAAAATCCCAGTCCTTGGTTAAAGTCCTAGGTGTTATTTAAACTCGTCTAATTGGCACTGGCCGTGCTGAAAGGTGAGAAGTACGCTAGTCCAATTGCTGAATCTAACTGATTAAGTAGGCACATATTTCACTAGACTGTAGCATAAAGAATGTCTGCTACGGAATTAGTTTCAGTGGCATGTTTGTATACGATATGGCACTATGTTGGAAAAGTCGGCAAAGGGGACTAGTCGGCGGACTCGGGACTAGGCATAGTCGCTACTAGTCGTATTTACACGGGACTAGTAGTCGAATATAAATATATAGTCAATTTTGTATATATAATTATATATAAGTATAAATATAAGCATTTGGGCTTAATGAAGTATAAACACTACAAATTCATCCCTAAGAAGCACACATCTAATTATCAACAAGTTCTATAATATTAATGAAAAAACACTAAAAACTAACATCTATGTGAGTTTTTACAGAAAAAGAGTAGAATCTGAGTTCTAGAAAGAAATAGTAAAAAAAGATTGAGAAGATAGAGAAACTTCGAAACTTGTTTGGAGATGAAGAGAACTTCAAATTTACTTCAATCTAGTTATAATGATGTTTAGAGGGGAGAGGAAGGGTGAAGAAGCCGAATGAGCAAATCCCGACTGGCCTGACTAGTCGACTCGGTCCTAGTCGGACCGAGTCGGGGATCTACTCGGAATTCCACGGGACTAGGGTTTTGGCTCCTAGTCGAGTCGGCAAAATGGGGACTGAGGAGTAGTCGGGGTGTACTCGGGGATTAATCCCGACTTTTTCTTCATAGATATGGCATACTCATTACAGATTAGGAAAACTATATGAAGATTAGATAAACTGATGATATATGGATGTTAAGTCGAGTCTAGCTCTCCAGTTGCCCCGAATCTAGCTGTGCTATAGTTAATGTTGAACTGACCAAGCTTGAGAATAAAGCTCAAATTTGAGTTGGGCTCTTAGAGAGGGATGTTAATAAGCTGGGTGTTTTTAGTGTCTGGCCAGGCAGAGCTTGCATACTGTGGTACCTTTCAGGCTCAATTTGAAACCAGAACATGTAGCAACCCCATTGTGGTGCAGACTGTGGTCTATCTAGAACATTTATAATAAAAATGCATTTTCATGAAGCGTGACATCCATGATGCTTATGTCACGCATTCTGCCATTTGGAACTTGAAGGCTTGCTTGGTGCCTTCACAAATAAAGCATTCACTGTCGCGGCTTAGCCTTTGTTTAGCTAGTTTGTATTCTGATTTAGTTTCATTTTCCTTGTAGCATTTCTAATGTCTTTAAGGTTGTACAAGCAAGAAAAGGGGACATGTTCTCCGCATTAGCAATGGTAAGTTTGTTATTCTCTATGGTTTACTTCAAGATTTCTTGGTCGCCTAATTGTTGCACCTTTCTCTTACCAGATTTTCCCTTTCGGATTACTCCTTGGAGGAGTTCTAGTTTGGTATGATTTTCCCTTTCATCTTACCAATTTCTTTCACCTTGTTGTACTTGATCTTGTATTTACATAGTTGTTTTCTGCAGGGATTATTTGTCTCCATCTGATATAATCAGGAGCTATCCACATTTAGTTGTACTAGGAACTGGATTAGCATTTGGGTTCCTCGTGGTAAGAAATGTGTAGTCGCTATCTCTTTTTTTTTGAATTGTTCAGCGTGTGTCTCGAACCCTTGACCTCTAGGTGGAAGATTATACCTCTTACCGCTCCAACCAAGGGTTGTTGGCACTGAATTTGAGCTTTATTCTCAAGCTTTCAATCTGATTTGAGCTCTTAGAGAGGTGGAAGATTATACCATCTTACCACTCCAACCAAGGGTTGTTGGCACTGAAATTCAAGGGTTGTTAAACAAATGTGTAGTCGCTATCTCATTAACTGTTTTCTGTTATTTTTTTCTTTCATTATCTGACACTGAATTTCAATCTTGTATGGTTTCTGATCCCACACCGAAATTTGCTAACTTATATTTTCTTACTTTATCAGTTAAAATTTTCTTCTCTATCATTCAACAGTTAATCAATCTTGTGCTACCTATTTGTTTCGTAGTCCACAAGAATTTGCCAGCTTGTGTTTTTTTTTATTTGTTGATACTGATAATTGGGGATTGCAGTGGACCTAGTAACCGTTTTCTTGCCTTTTATTATGTTACCTTAGAAGAAATGGTTATGTGTTGTCAGGGAAGGACAGTTCTGGCTCACTTGTGTGATGAACCCAAGGGATTGAAAACGGGAATGAGTATGGTATGCATCAACATCCTTCAAATAATTCTGAAATCTTATTTGTCGATTTTAATTTGGTTCAAACTTGCGTTGGAAGTCGTTCACTTTTTTTCGAGAAGTGTATTCGAATAATCAAGTATCTATATTATTTCATTTTAGAAGCGAGAAGTTTATGTAAGAAAATTACCATCTCAAAAGAGAATTTTTTTCGTCAAACTTTTCAAAGATAAAATTCTTTTTGAAGCAAACAGCCATGTTAGATTTCCTTTTCGGCTTCTCATGTAGTTACCAGCATACCAATTTACGCCTTTTCTTTCTGAACAGTCACTACTATATCTTCCGTTGGGTATCGCGAATGCTCTCAGTTCGAGGCTAAACAACGGGTATGTGATAATTGATTATTCTCTGAAGTATATATGCAAAATTCAGTAATGATATATATATATATATATATATATATATATATATATATATGCGTGTATGTATATATATGTAGTATACATATATGTGTATTTTTTACTTTGTTTATGTCTTTGTAGTCTTACTAGTTTTGGTGACTATTTGTTTTGCAGAGTTCCGTTAGTCGACGAGAAGTTGGTTCTTATTGGTTACTTCATTTTCACAGGTAAGACTCACGAGCGAGTTACTTTAGTTAGTGGTCTAGCTAGTCCTTTCCTTAGAGCATCATAAAGCACTCTTCTTACCTCATTTACTTCCCGAATGTGCTTTTTTAGAAATATTTTCTCTTGACATGGCTGATTACACATTTGAAACTAAATTTTGGGGAAGAATAACCGCAAAACTTATCATGCAGACTTGCATTTACTGTCTCACTTTTAACTTAAAAGTATGGCATAAGCTGCTTTAGATCCACCTACCTAATGCCGCTAACTGGTCTTTCTAGATCTTTATTTTTATCCCTCTGTGTTCATAACTTCTCTTTCATTTCTGCCTCACATTTTCTTTTCATGTTTCAGTATCACTCTACCTACATTTTGCCATGTCCGTCATTCGTGAAATAACCAAAGCGCTGGGAATCTGCTGCTTCAGGTAAAAATGCTTTACTAAAACTCTTGGACAATTGAGAGAAGAATCTCAGAAGTTGCTATTTCACCATCCAATTGACTATTTTGGTCTCTACTGATAATTGCTACACGTGAACTCCCAAATAGTTATCGATAAGAAATGATTATCTTTATTAGGTCTATATCATTATAAAACGCCAAGGCAGAAGGTGGAGAAATGTCGTGATTTTGCACCCATTTGCCGCCTCTCCCTATATATTTGCAGTTATAAGGCTGCCTCATGAAGTGTCAATTTCTTCTCTCTAAGTTTGAGACTAACCAACATTTCTCATTTTCGGAAAGGCACAATGTGACTGCGGTCTTAACCACTGTTTAACAATTCACCTTGCTTTTGGAAGTTCGACAATAATAAACTATTGTAAGATAACGTATCTAGGAATCTTTTGTAGATTTCTCCAAGTTATAATACTTCTATGTTAACTAAAATGCAGGATAACAGCGAAAGAAGCTTAAAGAGAGTTGATATTTGGCCCTATTGCGCAAGTATTGGCCCCGATACATGTCAATTACCTCTCCAAAATGTGGAAGGATCTGTTACATTTATGCAAAACCTATCGTTTCTCAGTTATAATTCCTCAAATTCAGTTTTGTTTGAGCAAATTCAGCCGATTATTCGTAATCAGATAAATTAGATTGCAGCTCAGTTTGTGTTAGACAGTAAATATATATAATGATTCAGGTTCAGCTTTTTTCCTGGGCAAAAATGTATACATATCTACTAGCATTTAAATCATCGTTGCGGTCCACCACCCTTTGGTGCAACGGTTGGACACCCCTCTTACCTCCATGAGGTTGTGGGATCGAGTCTCGGTGGAAGCAGTTTGCTATCAAGATTTATCCTATGTAATTTAGCTATAAATAATGTAATAATTTGTCGGGCTTTAGGCTTCTTTAATTCTTGGTTTAAATTGAGCGGTTATCGTGCTTATTACATCTTCATGATGCATCAATACCTTGTAACGACTAATGTATGTCGTCAAAAAAAAAAAATTCGTTGCGCCATGATGAGAAAGCCATTTGTGTAAGGAACTTATTTTTCATCTTTTTTGCCTTAGACTTTTGAACAAGATTTTCTTGCGGACGGATGTTCGATGAAAATATAACAAGAATAACCCTTTATACAAAACAGAGAAATAATTGATTTGACTCTATACTTTCTCCATTTGGGTAGCTTCTTTGTTTTTTTTGTTTGATCAGAAGGTAGCATCCTTGTTAGCATCAAGGATTCTTAGTTCCAGATGATGGCGACCATCCGGCCATAGGACCTCACGGCCATGATACTATTGCTCCTCACGGCCAAGAAGCTGTATTAGCACAGTTTCTAGAATTTAGTATTTAGAGTTTCTATAATTATGAATCCTAGCAAGCAAGGAAAGTATCCTTAAGTAGTTATCTTCTTTTATCTTTTTTCTTATTTGAGTCTATCTAGGAAATTACAATCTCTATATAAGAGAAGTCCAGTCTGTCTAATTAATCATCGAATTGAATATCAAATAAAAATCCTCCTTGATTGCATCTTTTCTCTTTTATTGTTTCAGTTATTATTGTTTATCTTAGTTTATTATCAATGAGTTCATCTATTATTACGCTTTTGCAAGAATCTACATCAGCTGGTATCATGAGCCCTCAAAATCCTGAGCAGAAAATAACAAATTCTTTTACACCACCAACACATCCGGAACGAAACAAGGTGTTTAAATCACGCTTAACAATTCACAACAAGGTTTGCGACTTCATAATCGATAACGGTAGTGAAGAAAACATGGTCTCAAGTCGTTTGGTTGAGGTACTACAACTGCAGACAATTGATCACCCGGTTCCTTACAAAATCGGTTGGATATCCAATCAAAGAGAGTTGTCGGTTCAGAAACAATGTTCGTTCTCCTTCTCCATTGGTATACATTACCGTGACCCAATTACTTGTGACGTAGTAGACATGGATAATTGTCACATTATTTTCGGAAGACCATGGATTTTCGACGTAGACGCTACTCACCATTGTAGAGAAAACACATTCGAATTCCTTTGGTCCCGTAAACGAATTTACCTTCTACCACTATCGGACGAACTCACTCCACAACCGACGAACACAGCAGCTCCGTCAACACCAAGAACACCCGAACCGAGAGGATTCCTCCTCACGACGAAGGACGCATCCACCGCCGGAAACCCACCGAACCCGGAGGTCCAAGCTCTTCTCGATGAGTACCACGACCTCAATCCATCGTCATCACCAACTTCGTTACCACCATTACGAGATATTCAACACCAAATCGACCTTATACCCAGAGCGAACCTACCAAACCTACCACATCACAAGATGAGTTCGCATGAACATAAATTACTACAAGAACAGGTGGAAGAATTATTGGACAAAGGTTTTATCCGTGAAAGTCTCAGTCCTTGTGCGGTTCCGACATTGTTAGTACCAAAGAAAGACGGAACCTGGCAAATGTGTGTTGATAGTCGGGCTATCAACAAAATTACAATTAAATACGGATTTCCTATTCCCCGACTTGAAGATATGTTAGATCACCTTTCCGGGGCTACGGTATTTTCAAAAATTGATCTAAAAGTAGGATATCACCAAATCCGAATTCGTGAGGGAGACGAATGGAAGACCGCGTTCAAGACAAAAGAAGGTCTTTATGAATGGTTAGTTATGCCCTTCGGGCTCTCTAACGCACCTAGTACTTTCATGCGTTTCATGAATCAAGTGCTTAAACCATTCCTGAATAAATTTGTGGTGGTTTACTTTGATGACATACTCATCTTTAGTAAATCTAGAAGTGATCGCCTTCAACATATTCGAGAAGTTTGCGACGCAATGCGTCTTAATTCGTTATTCATGAACGTTCCAAAGAGTCACTTCTTCCTCAATGAGGTGTACTTCCTAGGTTTTCTTATTAGTAAAGAGGGTATGAAAATTGATCAAGCTAAAGTTTGAGCAATTTCTGAGTGGCCGACTCCTTCTTCACCGTCTGAGGTCCGCAGTTTCAATGGGTTAGCTTCTTTCTATCGAAGATTTATACGGGATTTTAGTACTATAATGGCTCCATTAACAGATTGTTTGAAGAAAGGAAAATTTTCCTGGGAAAGTCCACAGGAAGAAAGCTTTAACCTAATAAAACAACGTCTATGTTCAGCTCCAGTCTTAGCTTTTTCGGATTTTTCCAAACTATTTGAAGTCGAATGTGACGCTTCAGGCCTCGGTATTGGCGCGGTTCTCTCCCAACAAAAACGTCCTATCGAATTTATAAGCAAAAAACTCGGGGAAGCCCGTCGTAAGTGGACCGTCTACGAGTCCGAATTTTATGCGCTTTACCGCGCCCTACGCCATTGGAACCGTTTTCTTATAGGAGTAGAATTTGTCTTATATACGGACCATAAAGCATTACAAACACTGAATGATCAACGTACAGCTGATCCAATGCATATGAGATGGATTTCGTATATTCAACGATTTAATTTTGTGATTAAACACAAATCAGGGAAAACTAATACGGTTGCCGACGCTTTAAGCCGAAGAGCTAGTCTCCTCACGACAATGGCAGTACACGTTTCGGGGTTTGAAACAATAGCGAACAACTACAAGGATGATCCAGATTTCGGCCATATATGGGAGCCTTGCACTACTAACCGGTCTACGGGTGAGTTTTTTTATTTCTAACGATTATCTTTTTCGTGGACAGCAGTTGTGTATTTCAAATTTCTCTACGTGAACATATCATTCGGGAATTACATAACGAGGGTCATGTGGGAAGAGACAAGACGTATACACTCGTATACACTCGTATCTGATCGTTTTTTTTTGCCAAAATTACGACGTGATGTCTCCCGTATAGTTGAACGATGTTATACATGTCAAACTAGTAAAGGCAAAACTCAGAATACGGGTTTTTATACACCACTACCGACCCCGGTCACTATTTGGGAAGATTTATCAATGGACTTTGTTCTTGGTCTTCCCCGCTCACAAAAAGGTAGGGATTCAATTTTAGTAGTGGTTGATCGTTTCAGCAAGATGGCCCACTTCATCGCTTGTAAGAAGACGGACAATGCTTCTAACATTGCGAATTTGTTTTTTTGGGAAATTGTTCGTCTCCATGGCTTACCAAAGAGCATTGTTTCCGACCGGGATGTGAAGTTTCAAAGCCACTTTTGGCGCTTCTTGTGGAAACGCCTCAGTACTAAACTAAATTTCAGCAGTACATGTCACCCTCAAACTGATGGGCAAACTGAGGTCGTTAACCGTTCGTTAGGGAATTTACTTTGTTGTATTACACGAGACAAAGGTATTAATTGGGAAACGGCTCTTCCTCACGCCGAATTTGTGTATAACAGTACTATTAACCGAACAACGAAGAAGGCTCCGTTTGACATTGTTTATACATCTTCACCGAAACATGTCTTGGATCTCGTACCACTACCGACCATTCCGGAGTACAATTCCAATGCGGAAACCCTAGCTTCGAACATCCTCCGTCTCCATGATGAGGTTCGGCAGAACATTGCCGCGGCGAATTCGGCATATAAACTCTCGGCCGATAGGCATAGATCAACTCAGTCCTTCGAGGTTGGTGACTCGGCTATGGTCCATATTTCTAAACAGAGAACTCCGACAGGAACTTACAAGAAGCGTGGTTAAAAGAAATTCGGTCCTTTCAAGATACTCACCAAGATCAACGACAATGCTTTTGTAATCGATCTTCCACCGGATTTCAATATTTCTTCCACTTTCAACATCTCCGACATCTTTCCGTACTACCCGGATGAACCTCTTTATGACGACTCGGGGACGAGTTCTTCCTCGGTGGGGGAGTATGATGGCGACCACCGGCCATAGGGCCTCACGACCATTATATTATTGGGCCTCACGGCCAAGAAGCTATATTAGCATAGTTTCTAGAATTTAGTATTTAGAGTTTCTATAATTATGAGTCCTAGCAATCAAAGAAAGTATCCTTAGGTAGTTATCTTCTTTTAACTTCTTTCTTATTTGAGTCTATCTAGGAAATTACAATATCTATATAAGAGAAGTCCAGTCTGTCTAATTAATCATCGAATTGAATATCAAATAAAAATCCTCCTTGATTTCATCTTTTCTTTTTTATTGTTTCAGTTATTATTGTTTATCTTAGTTTATTATCAATGAGTTCTTCTATTATTACGTTTCCGCAAGAATCTACATCACAAGATAACATGTAAAAGATAATTATACACAACATAGCAATTTAGCATTCTTGACTTAAATCTCGTATTTACCGTATATATTTTAATAGTCTAATTTTGATAGCTTAACAATTTCATTTGGAACAATTTGAACACAGCTAATAAGACATCGAGGGCATGCAATCTCATTTTTCGTTCTCTCCCGCAGATTCTTATTCTTCATTTCTCTGTCCTTTTTTCTCTCACAAATCTCTACCTCTATAACTTTTCTCTCGCTATCTCTCACAAATCACTTTTTTGTTTTGTTTTGGTCAATCGATTTTGTTCCACGAATTTACTTTTCTTCTCATATCAAAACATACTTTGTGGAATTAAAAACTTGTACAGATCGGTTTTGAAAAATATTAATTAGTGACATAACAATGTCATATATATCAGGCTTGGATACGTTGATGACTTATTATTTTGTTATAGTTGAATTACATTAATGGCTTCGTGCATATATAAATTTTTCTTTTAGCTCATGTGAGAAAATTTCAATTAAAATTTGACATCGACCTCTAATTTCTGTCACTGTCCTGCCACCTGAACAACACCTCATTTTAGAGCTGAACTAGTTAATGAAGAAGAGTTCAAAATTTTTTTTGCTGAAGAACACTTGTCAAATGTCCCAAAAATAATAGTAACTGGCACCACAACATGACAGACACGTGTAAAAACATGTCATCATGCGCGTAAGCATGACACTTGTCAAAAAAGAAAACGTGAAAAAACCTATAAATACCCAATCTCATTTTGGGTATTTTTCATTCACACCAAGATCTCTTTGATTATCAAACTGTCAAATTAAAATCCCTTTCTTTTCTGTTTTTAGTGTTGTGAAAGTTAAAAACTTCATTAAAATGGATAACTCACAGAGCATGAGTTACAACGCTGGTCAAGCCAAAGGTCAAGCTGAGGTGAGCTACATTATCGATATTATTCAGAAGCTACGTTATCGATTAAAAAATGGCTTTGTTCGGCCTTAATTCCAAGCAAGATACGTGGCTGGGTTAGATTTAGAGAAAGTATTGTATCTCGCCAAGAATTCTATCAGCTCTATTATAAACTATCATGGTTATAAGAGCACGAGTTATGTGTCATACGAATGAATGATGTCATGATGCATTATGATGTTTGTTTTTTTCCTTCATTTCGGTTGAAAAGTCATGATGTTTGATGGTTTGGTCTTGCCTTTTTTAGGTTAGGAAGGATCAAATGGTGGACAAGGCATCCAATGCAATGCAATCTGCCAAGGATTCATGCCAACAGGTTCAACCAAGATCTGTACACTCTCATAGTCTCATGTCAAAATATTTATTTATCGGATCATAATGGCCACTTTTTCCCATTCAACCACCCATTATCCAGTTCAACAAAAAAAAAAAACACCCATTATCCTATTTTCATCTTCAAAATACCCATATAATTTTTATGGCCGCGGCTTTGGGGAATAAAGAAAATTCTTCGGGGAATAAATTCTCGAGGGAATCCAGATTTTTTTGAAAATTCTCCGGAGAATAAATTCTCGAGGGAATCCAGATTTTTTTGAAAATTCTCCGGAGAATAAATTTTTATGGGGAATACAGAATACATTTTTTTTGAAAGTTCTCCTCCATCTCATCTGTTCTCTTTGCCACTTCATCTTCTCGACACCTCATCATCTTCTCCAGCGAAAGTCGCTGGCCGACCAATTTTCCGGCCGGCGACCTTCAAACATAAAAAAAAGAAATTTTTCTTTTTTTTTTAAAATTTTGTCTCTCCTCTCACTTTAGAACAGATCTAGAAAGAGAGAGACCTTCAATGGTCTTTTCCCCACATTTACCCAAATCAGTCTATGCATGTTTTTGAGATTATAATTTCTGAGAAGACGCATATCTAATCATAAACTGTTGTTGTTCATTCCACACCAATATTTCCATAAAAAAAACATCTGAACCATTAGGTGTAAAGAGATTATAATTAGATAGAGATATACAAATGGATACTATTTTAGCTCAGGAATTGTGAGAAGAGTTCGGATTAACGATAACAAAAATGTGATCTTTTCATGTTCGTTTCAATGCTAAAAGACCCCTACTTGCATTCTGGACTCCTGAATCCTTCTTTTATTAACGATTTGATGACCATATAGAAAAATGGGAATGTAAACCCATTTTCCTACACCCAATTACCCAAAACAGTCTGTTACCAATAATTTACCCTAATCAGTTCAAGTATTCTCATTATAAAGTGTTCATCTTTGATACTAAAGTTTCTTAGGAAACAAGCTTATATTAAGCAAACACAGTGATTTTCAGAATTCCTTCTACCCCTAAAACGATTAGGAGGAAATAAACAACATACACAGAGAGAGAGAGAGAACAAACCTTTTCTCTCTCTCTAGATCTGTTCTAGAGAGAGAGAAAAGAAAAAAAAATTAGAGAGAGAGAGAGAGGAGAGAGAGAATTTTAAATTTTTTTTTTTTTTTTATGTTTGAAGGTCGCCGGCCAGAAAATTGGCCGTCCGGCGACTTTCGCCGGAGAAGATGATGAAGTGCCGAGAAGATGATGTGACAGAGAGAGGTGATGAGATGGAGGGACCTTTTTTATAGCATCTTTTAAAATTAGAAGCCCCTTAGCAATAAAAAGAAACATAAAAAAGTCAACCTTATTTGACTAGTTTTAAGAATTTTCTTTATTCCCCGGAGAATTTTCTTTATTCCCCAAAACCGCGGCCATTTTTATATACCCAATGTAGTTGGTATTTCCCATATCCTTTTGCCAACATACAAAAATATTTGATATATCACTAGACTTCTACACCAGAAAATCTTTATAGGGTACCTTTTTATTAATTATCCATGGTATATACTACAAAACTTGTTTCTACTAAAGTAGTGACTATTTTTCGTTTATGTCAGATTTGAATCTGATTGGACATTTAAATTGACTCAAATTAGATTTCAGAATATTTATTTTTGTCTGACTCGTTTCAATAGTTATTTGGGTTGATTTTAGAACCTTTGGTTCAGACAGCTCGGATTCTTACGAGTAAAGACTCAAAAAACAAACACCGTTGTAGTATGTATGTAGGATATTTTAGTAGACTCTGAGGGTTTTGTTAATGTCTGTGGATGTTATGTATAGGCTGGACAACAAATGATGGAAAAGGCACAAGGAGCTGCAGATGCTGTCAAAGATGCAACTGGAATGAAGAAATGAATGTTTTGATTCAAGACACACTGAATAAAGAATCCAGTTTTTTCTTTTCCTAGCTGCTACCATCTATATATATATTTATATATAAAAGATGGTGTATTTGGTTATATGTTTCGAGTCATTTTAGATGTTGGTCGTCATGTACAACAACTTCGATTGTGATTTATTGTTTCAACGAACAAGGCATTTCTCTCTAGAGTAATTCTCATAGCATTGATATATGAATTATGTTTTCATTTTTAGCCTTAAAATCTCGAAACTCTTTTTACTCAAATGCAAAACCTAAAACAAGGAATTCCACTGCCCCATGTAACTATAGCTTCTCTTTCTTGCTAAAACAAAGGAGTTAAGGCACCAACAGAGACAATGTTTTTTGCTTTTAGAGTCCCATATCGCTCGAGAGAGCATCCGTCTATTGACGAGGCTACCGTAGGAGCTTAAGCTTAGAAAGTTTCCAGGCGTTTTGGGTCGGATCGTGAAGCCTTATCCAAGATCAACACCCTTTGTTGTTGGCCTTGGGCCTAGCGAAAACGAACAAGACAATATTAGTGGCTACTTGGGGTTGGGTTGCCAAACTTGCTCTACTGCACCGAGCCTGGGTAAGTTGTGATTATAAGAACATTAAAAATCATTTTCAATTGGCCATTATCATCAATTTAAAATGCATATTTTTGTGTCGTGTTTCCTTGTCGGTAAGGACAGTATGGCCTAAACTGGTTATAGAAAAGTTTTGTTTTCTAAGAGTAGCACTAGATGTGTATGAGGCCTGTGTGTGTACTCTTATTTTTGGAAGAAAAAGACTGAGCTAAAATGCGAATCCTTAATAGAATAAAGCAAGAATAACATCTCTCATGTACGTTTACTCGTGATGCATAAATGTGTTAAGTCCCACTCTCCCAACGATATAACGAAATTTGTGAGATCGCGAGTTACCCACCATGTGTTCTTGAGGCAAATCAAAGTTATGAAATAAGA
Organism: Eschscholzia californica; assembly: GCF_041429995.1. Classification (NCBI taxonomy): domain Eukaryota; kingdom Viridiplantae; phylum Streptophyta; class Magnoliopsida; order Ranunculales; family Papaveraceae; genus Eschscholzia; species Eschscholzia californica. The sequence goes on from NW_028238198.1 coordinate 33,590,680, forward strand.
AAATTAGAATTGAACTGCAAAATTGTATTATTGTTTACATACCAACAATCTCATTCATATATTGAGATAGTCAGAAAAACAGATCCAATTGTGGAAAATGAAAAATTCTCGATATATTGTGAGTAAAAAAAATCCACCAGCGAGCAAAAAAACTTGGGTCGCCATACATGTCTTGAATTGAAGAACGATAACCAAGAAAAGGATTGAAGTTTTTTTTAATCAAATCAGTATTGTTGGCCGTGACGCAGTATGCCATAAACATCGACGGTACCATGAGGAAATACAGGATCCGTTGCAGCTCTTACAGCAACCTTTGCAACAGCATTCACGCTCACAGGTGGTGTCAGTAATGGACCGAACAATGGTAATCGGTTTAAGGGTTTAGCATATTGAAGAACCTGCATCAGTTAAATACTACCGATAATGAAATATATATAATTTACTGAGTCCGGGTTGTCTCGAACGGTTGGCATAATAGCTATCAAGATCTGTGCACCAAGCATCTTAATTCTAAAATGTCAGTGAGTGCCAAAGGGGTCAAACTATATATGAGAATCAAAGCATTTTACCATCTCTAATGGAGCTCCAACAAGACCAAGAGGTAGCTTTATACCCCCAACTTGGCGTGTACCATGAATAAAACCTGGCCTAAGAATCACTCCTGAGTAACAAAACGTCCAACTCGTTAACAACACCATAAAACTCGCAAAAAACACTATAATCGTGTTGAATTTCAAGGAAAGTTCCATGCATTTGGGCATCTCTTGTTCACTTCTAGCTAGCTTAGAACAAGTGATCAAATGCCAATTTCAATTAGGATGGATACTCGAATAGAAGATTACGGGTACTACTACCCGCGTATTACTTGGACTTTAGCAGGTTCCAGTATGAATTGGTTTAATTGGTTGACATCACATAAACCAATTCATATTAGCGCGCATTAATTAGGCATATTAGGGTTTTGATATTGGTGTTGTTAATTCCATTTTGTGCCCCTAAAGATGACTAACTGAAATGGCTTATAAGGATGAGTAACTCACCTGTGTATGGGAATCTTGTCAATACCTCTGTTTCAGCAGCTCTCTGCACCATACAATTTAAAGGTAATTCATGAGATAACACAACTGTTAGCTACTCAAGAATCTCAAATACATACAAATTTCTGGAAATTGAACTACTTCTCTAGTCTAAAGCTGAGATAGTAGATTGTACAAATAACTGTTTAGTTTCATACTTATATGTCTTATAAACGATTAACTGGCGAAAACTTTTAGGGCTATTCAGAAATACGCTCAACAATCCCATTTCTAGGTTGTACACAATTAGTCAAAAAATTTAAGAAATGTTAAGAAACAGTCGAAGAAAAATACCTTTCCCTCGTAATATCCCTGAAGTAAGTAATTTGCCACACCAAGGTCAGAAGCAGATATATAGACAAATCTTTTTACACCTGAAGATGAAATACATGAAATAAAAGCGATACGAAAACAAATGAGTGTTTTGGATCATGTATCAGTAAAGATGGGGAAGACGAGATAGTACTTCTTAAAACTCTTAAGCTACTAACTAGTCTTTTAAAGTTATAATTCATGATGCCTAGTTGGTTCTTTTTTACGCTTTTCCATTTTATTCTACAAATTAATAGTATTTTACAATACCTTGTTCTGCTGCAACTCTTATTGCATTCATATTTGCAGTTCCACTTATTCTATACATATAAGAATTTGAACCAAAAGCTCCCACGCATGATATCTACAAAATATATTTCCGATAAGTAGAAAAAGAAGAAGATAGTTCTTAAAAAAACTCCTTAATCAGGGCAGACGAGACTTACCACGCCGGTTACATCTTTCAGGGCATCCTTCAAAGAGTCAGGTGCAAGAAGGTCCCCTGGAAAGAAGAAAATTATGCGATTTAGGAGTATATGGTAGCTCTAACACTAAAGAGATACGTGAATAACGTAAACATGGTGGAAGTTAAAGTCATGTAAGGGAAAATACTGTGTGATTGAGACAGACCTTGGTGCCAAACAACATTGTTAGTCCATGATTCATTAATGGGCGGCCTTCCAGATCTGAAAGGAGAAAACTGTGTGATTTACTTTTACGAAAATGAGAATATTTTTCTATTACAAATTGGAGAACGAAATAACAAAAATGCAGTGTCAAAGTAAATAGTCACGATACTTATGGGTTTAAGGAGAATTATACCTGCTCAAACTAGAGATCGATAAACCACGACCTAAAGCTTCTTTGCAGATATTTGAGCCGACAAAACCATTTCCACCCAGCACAAGCAACTGAAAACGAAGAATATTTAAATGGCCGTTAGAAAAAAAAAAAACTCGATAACTTTGTATCTTTTACATAAAATTGAATGAGCAAATGAAATAAGTTTTGAGTTACTTCAAACTCGGTTTCGTTCGAGTACCTTTTCTGATAAAGGTGGTGGAACATGTACAGTTTCTGCTTCCGCAACTTTAAACGGTTCATCAACCTTATTAGAATCTGTCGTAAAAAATCTACCAATTCCAGACAAAGACACTGCACTGTCTTGGTAATGAACATAATATCAATTAATAAGAAAAATCGATTGTTTACACTATGAAATTGAAAAGGATTACATCTTCTTGTATACGTTATGTAAGAGGGTAGTTTCCAAAAGTGGAGAGGCGGTTTAAGAGGCAGCAATAGGCAGTTTCCAAAAATTGGGATGGTTTCCAATTTTTTGGCTCAATAGGCAGTTTCCAATTTTTTGGCTTATAATATATATAAATAGGGGTTGAGTGCTTTGTAATCAACACACCAACACAAGCAACAACAACTCTTCTTTAGAGAGAGCTAGAGAGAGAGCAAGTAAGAGAGATTTTTTGTTCATAGTTTTGAGCGGTGTTAAATTTCTCGGTCGTCGAAGATTTAGTATAGAAGGTTATTACTATACGGTACCATCTTGGGACGAACTTGCGGGTTGTGTTAGTCGTCTTCATCTATCCTTCAATAAAGATTTCTTGTTCGCCCGAGGACGTAGGCTTTAAAGCCGAACCTCGTTAAATTCTGTTCGCATATTGATTTTGACTTAGCTTTTCGATTAATCTTCATAATCGGATCAATTTCTAGGATAGGTTCGATAGCTTCCGCGACTTTTAGTTATATCAATTGGTACCAGAGCCTTGTTGAGATTGAACGAAGAGAAGATGGGATCGAGAAGTGGTACGGTCAAATCAGGGAAATATGAGATAGAGAAGTTCAATGGAAAAAACGATTTTTCTTATTGGCGGATGCAGATGAAGAATCTGTTAATCTCGCAGAAATTACACAAGACGTTGACGGGAAAGAAACCAGGAGATATGTCAGATGAGGATTGGGAAGAGTTAGATCTCGAAGCACGGGCTACCATTATGTTGTGTCTTGAGAGGGACGTGGCGTTCCTAGTAGACGAAGAAACAACGGCGGCGGGTGTGTGGTTAAAGCTAGAAAGCAGTTTTATGACGAAAACTTTAACGAATCGGGTCTACTTAAAATCCAAATTATTCACATGTAGAATGGAAGAGGGTTCTTCTATTCAGGAATATGTGAATAAGTTTGACAGGATTATCTCAGATTTGAAGGATATTGATGTTAAGGTTGAGGATGAGGACCAAGCCCTCATATTGTTACTTTCATTGCCTAAATCCTATGAGAACCTTGTTCAAACTTTGATGCTTGTTGGTGATAGTCTAAGCATGGAAGAGACGAGAAATTCGCTATTAGCGGATGACCTTCGTAAGGTTGCTACTAGCAGTATGGCGTCGGGTGGAGTAGACAAGGAACAAGCACAAGGGTTGTTTGTAACGAGGGGGAGAAGTAATGAAAGGGGAAAGGGAAAGGGCGGGAAATCTAGATCCAAATCTAGAGGCTCTTTCAAGAAAACGTGCTTTAGTTGTGGTGAGCTTGGCCACTTTAAAGCAGCTTGTCCAAAGAGAAAGTTGAAGCAAAAGAACGAAGGCTACAAGGAGAAACAAGAGATGCAAGAGGCGGGATATGTGTCAGAAGAGGCGGATGAATGTTTCTCGGTGACAGAGGTGTCTGAGAAAATCTTCGATAAGTGGATGCTTGATTCAGGGGCGTCACACCATATGTGTCCAAATAGAGAGTTGTTTACTACCTATAGGAGTATAGATGGTGGTACAGTTATACTGGGTGATGATAGTATATGTAAAACTGTGGGACTCGGAACAATACGTATCAAGATGCACGATGGAGTGGTGAGAACATTGACGGACGTAAGACACATACCCGATTTGCGGAAAAATCTAATTTCCCTTGGTGTGTTGGAGCGGAACGGCTGTAAGATAATTATAGAGAATGGCTCCATAAAAGTCGTTAAGGGTTTTTTGGTGGTAATGAGAGGTACTCGTTACGGTAATTTATACAAACTTTTGGGGACAACAATTACTGGAGATGTAGCAGTAGGAATCAGTGGAAGGGATCCAACGGCTAGTACGAGGCTTTGGCATATGCGCCTTGGGCATATGTCAGAAAAGGGTCTATCTCTGATGTGCGGGAAAGGCTTGTTGAAGGACATGAAGAAGCCTTGCATGGAGTTTTGTGAGCATTGTGTGTTCGGGAAGGCACACAGGGTGACGTTCTCTTCAAGCAAGCACAGGAGCAAAGAGGTATTAGACTACGTACATACCGATGTCTGGGGACCGGCAAAGTTACCTTCCAAGGGTGGTTCCAGGTATTTTGTTACATTCGTTGATGATCATTCGAGATTTGTCTGGCTTTATTTTCTGAAGCATAAGAATGAGGTATTCAACACGTTCCTGGTGTGGAAAGCAATGGTTGAGAACAAAACTGGTCGAAAGCTGAAGACGTTAAGATCGGATAATGGGACCGAGTACACGGATGGGGCATTCAAGGAGTTTTGTAATCAGGAAGGCATTGTGAGGCACTGGACAGTAGTAAACACACCTCAGCAGAATGGAGTCGCAGAGAGATTGAACCGTACACTACTTGAGAAGGCTAGATGTATGCGCTCCAATTCGGGATTAGGCGTAGAATGGTGGGCAGAATCTGTTGCTACAGCTTGTTATATTGTGAACAGGTCTCCACATTCTTCTTTAGATGGCGGCATACCTTACGAGGTGTGGTCAGGTGAACATGCAGATTACGGGAGACTTAAGGTTTTCGGTTGTACGGCCTATTACCATGTTAAAGGTAACAAACTTGACAATAGAGCAAAGAAGGCAATTTTCTTAGGATATGCTACAGGAGTCAAGGGTTATCGGCTATGGTGTACGGAAGACAAGAAGTTTGTAATCAGCAGAGATGTGGTATTTGATGAGTCGTCTATTGTAGCTACGGCGAAAGCTACGGTGCCTAGTTGTGGTGATGTTGGGTCTACTAAAGCTCAAGTAGTGGAAGTAGAAGCCGAAGACCAACGGGTTTCTAGGAATCATGATCAGGTGGAGCATCAGGATAATACTCAGGATGAGGAAATTGATGAACCCGATCATGAGGAGGTTCAAGGGGAAGGTACACAAGTTTTACAACAACAACAGCAGGATGTTTCGGTACACACTAGGCCGAAACGGTTATATAAGCCGGTACAGAGGTTAGGGTCAGACAAACCTCTTAGGCATTATGGGCAGGCAAATCTTGTTGAATATGCACTCTCGGTGGAAGACGACGAGCCGGTCACCTTCAAACAAGCTATTACCGCGGAGGATAGAGAGAGTTGGTTGGTTGCTATGCAAGAAGAGATGGAGTCTCTTCACAAGAACAAGACATGGGAGGTTGTCCCATTGCCCGAAGGTAAGTCTGTTATTGGTTGTAAATGGGTGTACAAGAAGAAAGAGGATTCTTCCGAAATCAAGGGTACAAGGTATAAGGCAAGACTAGTGGCCAAGGGTTATGCACAGAAAGAAGGGGTCGACTACAATGAGATTTTCTCACCGGTCGTGAAACATACTTCTATTCGGGTGCTATTGAGTATTGTTGCTCACAGGGATCTTGAGCTGGAACAACTCGATGTTAAAACCGCCTTCTTGCACGGAGATTTGGAAGAAGAAATTTATATGGCTCAACCTGAGGGATACAAGGTTGAGGGTAAAGAAAATCAAGTATGTCGTTTGAGAAAGTCTCTTTACGGATTGAAACAATCCCCTCGCCAATGGTACAAACGATTTGATTTCTTCATGCTAAAGCATGGTTTTTGCAGAAGTGACTATGATTGTTGTGTATACATCAAGAAGCTTCGCGAAGGTGACTTTATTTATCTCCTTTTGTATGTGGATGACATGCTTATTGCTTCTCGAAGCATGGTGGAGATAGATAAGTTGAAATCTCAACTTAGTCAAGAGTTTGAGATGAAAGACATGGGCGCTGCAAAGAAAATACTGGGAATGGAGATTAAGAGAGAGCGGTCAAGTAAGAAACTGTACTTGAATCAGAAAGGTTACATCAAACGAGTAGTTTCTCGATTTGGGATGCAGAATGCGAAGGCGGTGTCAACACCTTTGGCACCACACTTCAGGCTCTCGGGAAAGCAATCTCCCACTACTACGGTGGAGAAGGATCATATGGATCGTATACCGTATGCTAGTGCAGTTGGCAGTTTGATGTACGCTATGGTGTGTACTCGTCCGGATATTTCACAGGCGGTCAGTGTGGTTAGTAGGTTTATGGCAAACCCGGGGAAGACACATTGGGAAGCTGTGAAGTGGGTCTTGAGGTACTTAAAGGGTACAGTTAATACGGGTTTGTGCTTTGGTGGAGACACATGTCAGGTAAGCGGTTATGTTGACTCGGATTATGCTGGCGATCTAGATAGAAGACGATCTACTACTGGTTATGTATTTAAGGTACATGGTGCTCCAGTTAGTTGGCGATCGATGTTACAATCTACAGTTGCGTTATCTACTACGGAGGCCGAGTATATGGCTATGGCCGAGGGTGTGAAGGAAGCATTGTGGTTGTGGGGTCTTCTGGATGATCTAGGGATTAAGCAGGAGTGCGTGGATGTATGGTGTGATAGTCAAAGTGCGATCCACTTGGCGAAGAATCAGGTCCATCATGCTCGTACTAAGCATATCGATGTCAGGTATCACTTTGTACGAGATGTCATAGAGGAAGGTGATGTTTCTCTCATGAAGGTACACACAGATGAAAATCCCGCGGACATGTTGACTAAAGTGGTGACGTGTAGCAAGTTTCAGCATTGCCTGGAATTGCTACAAATCGGCTCGTGTTAAGTTGCCCGAAAGGGCGTAATGGCGACAAGGTAATCTTTATGTGAAGGGTTGGTAGAACTACGGTAGGCTTGATCCTGTAAAAGGGTACGTAGGCAGCCATGGTCATATGGCGCAGTCGGATGAAGTTACAAGAAGCAGATATATCTTACAAGGAGTATCCTGGTGTTCGTCCAAAATTTGAATGTATCAAATTGTGTACGAGGTGGAGAATTGTAAGAGGGTAGTTTCCAAAAGTGGAGAGGCGGTTTAAGAGGCAGCAATAGGCAGTTTCCAAAAATTGGGATGGTTTCCAATTTTTTGGCTCAATAGGCAGTTTCCAATTTTTTGGCTTATAATATATATAAATAGGGGTTGAGTGCTTTGTAATCAACACACCAACACAAGCAACAACAACTCTTCTTTAGAGAGAGCTAGAGAGAGAGCAAGTAAGAGAGATTTTTTGTTCATAGTTTTGAGCGGTGTTAAATTTCTCGGTCGTCGAAGATTTAGTATAGAAGGTTATTACTATACGGTACCATCTTGGGACGAACTTGCGGGTTGTGTTAGTCGTCTTCATCTATCCTTCAATAAAGATTTCTTGTTCGCCCGAGGACGTAGGCTTTAAAGCCGAACCTCGTTAAATTCTGTTCGCATATTGATTTTGACTTAGCTTTTCGATTAATCTTCATAATCGGATCAATTTCTAGGATAGGTTCGATAGCTTCCGCGACTTTTAGTTATAACACGTTATCAATGCAATCAAGCAAGATACTTGTGTGTGCCCAATTGAAAATTAACAATTAACTGGTGAATGTTAGTTCATGACCCTTCCGCACTAAACTGAAAAGTCATACCCCTACACCAATAGGTAATACTTATGTGTGCCTAATTCGCAAAATAACCTAAAAAAACCCATTCATAACTCATAATGGATTACAAATCTATTCCTCCGCTCCTTTAATTAGAATAACCCATGATTCAAAGACATGATAAGAACTTAAACATGGAATGCAATTTAGAAACGGATCACGAATAACGAAATAATCGAAATGAGAACTTACTAGAATCTTGGAAGTGAAGATTGTGGTTGAATAAAGCGTGATAAGATCGATTTCATCATTATCTGCTTTCTTTTCAAATGCTATACCGTTCAGATTTTAGAAACCCAAATTAAAATTTCGTCTGGTAATTTGGGTTCTTGATTAAAGAAGAAGAAGAAGCTTTCAGAAACAAATGTGGCTCCCAAAATGCCATGTATACCGTTTATTTCGTTTGGGAAAAAAAGACCGTTAATATAACAACTGTATATTATAACGGTTTCGATCAAGGGTTTCTGTCAGGTCACCCAACTCTACCCGAGATTGAGTAGACCGATTCAAATCGGATTCAGTAGAATCATCGGCTACTTGAAGTTGGACTTGGGACGACGCTGAAACTGAATGAAAGCAAGTAGAGAGAGGGATTTTTTTTTAGAGAGAGAGAGAGATGGGAGATGATGAAGAACAACAGAAGATAAAGAGGAAAGCAGCGGCATCTTATGATTACGAGAGTGATACAAGATGGGCAGATTACTGGTCTAACATCTTCATCCCTCCTCACATGGCTTCTCGCTCTGACGTTATTGATCACTTCAAACGCAAATTCTACCACCGTTATATTGTTAGTACTATCTAAACTCTGGCTTTCTCTTCACCCTTTTATCTGATCAACTTCAACCTTACTTGGGGTTTATGTACTTTTTCGCATTCCATTGATTTGGTATTTGGGTGATGTTAGTTGGGGTTTCAATCTCGCAAAGATTTAAAATTTAGGTCATTTTTCTTCTCTTAATAGCACGTCTGTAGTGATTTGGGGAGAGACAAACTGTGTAAATGGTGTTCAAAGATCTTCTGAAACTGAAGTTTTGTGTTTGGTTTCAGTGGTGTCATCTTTACTTGATCTATTTTATTATAGAAAGTAGTCATCTTTCTAGTTCAACATAACTTAATCCCAAAATACCATTTTGGAAATAATTTCTTAATATTTCATTTGAATTATCATGGCAGATTGGCAGTCAGATTGGTGTGCTTGTCCCATACATTTACCTATTGTTTTCGTAACGAATCAAGCTTAAGTAGTTACCTTGCTTTTCCTGCCCATGTCCAATTAGTATAGGGGTTTGTTCCTAGCGAAGCTCCACGAGTCCACCCAGAAGGCCTTTGCAATTACTAATAGGAAGCTTGAGCTTGCAGTTGTAGGCCAGGCTTCCAATGTTCTCCCAAGCAATGTGGGTCTATTATCACTGTTTTGTTTTGCGTTGAAGTTGACTTGATTACAATTTTATTCTACCCATACTAGAGTTTAAATATGTAATTGAATCAGGATAGATTTAATGCATGTATGCCTCTTGCAATGTTGTTTACAATATTTAATGGAATAAGAGAAGCTAGGCAGAACAAATTCTTCTTTGCTGCTTTCCACTGAAGTGTTTTATTCCTCCGACTGTACCAGGATCCTGATCTTGTAGTTGAGGCGATGCCTTCAATTGGTTCTTCCCAGTCACCAAGTCCATCAACTGCTTCGTCAGTTTCACCCACAACAGAGCAATCTCGACAACGGAGTTCAGGTAGAACAAGAAAATCGAGTCATAACCCACCTTTTTCTTTTTAAAGACTAAACTGTTTATACCGTTTTCTATAATCGAAGTCACTATCCAATAGATGGCTTCTACCTCTTTCATTGCTTTTCAGATTTCTTCTGTCATTTAATGAAGCTTACTCTGGTCCAGGTTCAAATAATAGAACATCAGGATCCTCACCAACTATGGCAGCAAATCGAAGATCACTGCGCTGGGATCGACAAACACTACAATTTTCTGTCAACGCTTGGGTACTTCAAACTTGTTTCTTGGATAAATACACTTACATGTCAATGCATATTAATATATTGCCTCTAATTAACGTCTGATAAATATTTACTATTCTGAACCACTTTTTTTTTCACCATATAATAATGTATCCAAGTAGGAAACTCATATTTATATTTCTTACTGATATTGCACGTTTTATTTCTGATGACATAAGCAGTGGTAACTAACATGCTTAAATCTTTACCATACAATTCACTCTTTCTAATCCACCGGTATGATTGTAGCTGGTGTTTTAGAACTCCAGAGAATCAAGAACTCTGAAGTATTGAACTTATGTGCTCAGTTATCGTCCCCTCGCCGGACATTACAGATTCACTATTTATAGCTTAGACTTGCATCCCTTGCTTGTTGGAGTTGGCTGCTTTAGAGACTGAAAGTTCAGATAAACGATCTGCAATGTTTCCCCTTAAATTTCTTTGGCTAGAATTAGCCTAGTAACAGAAATATGCTAATATCTTAATGAACAAGTTCTTGTGAGTTACTCTTCTGAATAATTTCCAGTAGTTTCAGTAGGCAGAGTGATAGTCGGTATTTTTTTCGAAGACGAGAATCAATCTTTTGCTTCACTTATCAATTATCATATTCTCCTCGTGCATTAACACTGTTAACTCGACTGTATCTCTCCAGGTGTTAGTTGTGGCTATGATAGCTACCCTTCCAATTATACCTAAAGATCTTTCGATAAGAGCTTACAGGTTGTCCTTTATGGGCACTCTATGTTCGTCTTCGTATTCTTTATACTCACTACACGGGGTAATTATTACAATCAAACTTTTTTACATTCTCTTTGGAGTTTGCTGCATTTACTCCTGTACGAGGTTTTCTGTTTCTTCTTGTCAAACGTAGCTATTCCTGTTTACAGAAACCTAGGGCGTGGACTCTGCAAGCTCTCCAAGTATGGTTTGAGTCGGTATCTGCAACCAAAGATTTTATAACTATTGTGTACAGCTTGATGTTTGTGAGCTCCAAACTTCATCTCAAATGTGAGCACACTTGATTTTACAAAATATTTGAGTCGATTATGTTCTCTCTGCAATTAAATAAAGTTAACTGATGATACCGTTAATCATCTACTCCGGTATCATTGTTCTAATTTTCATAACATGCATTTGAATGTATCATTAACGGTGAAGAACACAATTTGGTGTTGGATAAGAACAACGTCCAGTTTTTGAGATTTATTTGATCTCATCTTTATTGGTATACGATAGATCCACGGGGAGCAAAATCCAATTTGCGAAGGGAATTTTTTTTCAGTTTTGTTAGTTGACCTGCAATTTTGATTTTGAATATAGTAATTAGGGGAGAGAACCACCACCATCACCTCAACTACCACCACTCGGATTTTATTTGAGAAAACCATATTTTTCGTTTTTCCAACAAGAACTTGAAACACTTATCAGAACAAAGAATACAATCAAGGGATATAATGTCTTCATGTTCTGTCACTGTACTATTATTACGGTTCTTCACTGGTGTTGGCATTTCATCTATCCTCGGGCTCCTTTTTAAAACCATAATTGCTTCCTTAATCTAACCTTGTATTTGGATAGTGTCGCAGTGTTTGTGTAATTCTAAATATTCTTAGGTATTCAGTTATTGATTGATTTATTATCGTATATTATGCTGATGTTAAGCTAATTGCAGTTGCTTTAATACCTGTTCTTGGTCGAACGCTTGAAGTGGTAGCCAAATTCCTAAGACACAATTTTCAGCGTTCCTCTTTGTATAGGTAAACTTGCAAAAGAAATACCTTTGATTCGATTGATTTTATAGCCCATCAAATTTGTTATGACCAAGCATTTCAGTGATTTGAATTCATTCAACATCTTTTCATTCTTAAAGAATTAGAATAATGGGACTACTATCTTTTTGAATAGGAAGTACTTGGATGAACCTTGCATATGGATTGAATCAAGCACAGGTTACCTCAACATACTCACTTCACAGGCTGAGATCGGACTAGGCTTTCTCTTGATAATTTCATTACTCTCGTCAGTTTTTCTGCCTGTATTTCATTATTCTCTTAATGTTTTGTTTATTAATTAGACGGTTAAACAGTTGGTGAAAACCGTACGTTTGTGAATGCAGATGGCAGCGAAATATTATACAAACATTCATGTACTGGCAGGTAAAATTATGTTTCGCTTCTATGTCTACAAATTGGGGACTTTTAGATACTTTGTTGGGTTATAACTACTATCTAGGGTTTCCTGTAACTAATTATGTGTTATATCCACCTTTTTGAAACTGTCGGTGTCAGTTATTGAAGCTCATGTATCATACTCCAGTCACGGCAGGCTACCATCAGAGTGTATGGGCTAAGGTAGGTGGAAGTACTGCTCCGCTTATAAATCAGTATGCACCATTTATGAATTCTCTCATCTCCGCTGCCCAGAGGTGGTGGTTTGGGTGAATCGGTTTGAGAAAAGGGAAGATGAAAATGAAGGGTCGTTGTGATAAATTATGAGGTTTTGCTTACATGAAGGAAACCATCTAACCCTGAGTATGTAAATCTGAACCATGTTCTAACTAGTAGTAAAAGTTAGGTCATGAATGGTTGCTATTTTAAGCATGTAATTTTGGAAGGATGGTTGCTCTTTTATGTCCTTCCTACTGGGGTTTTAGAGTATTTGCCTGTTGCTTTCAACAAAAAAAAAAAAAAGTATTAGTTCAACAAAAAAAAAAAAAAAAAAACAAAAAAAAAAGTATTTGCATGTTTAAATAAAAGAAAAAGGAAATTTCGTGTTACTTGTATAAAAAAAATTTAGATGCAATACAAAAGAAATATCGGGGGGCAAAACATCGTTCGATGGGGGACTAATAAATTCTTGTTTTATTGTGTGAAACTAGGGTAAAATTTGCGCCCAATCAAAATCAAATTTAAATACAATTATGAAAAAATAAATATATGATGCAGTAAGAACTTCACCTCTTCGTAACACCCTGACTAGAAAACATCATCATTTAGTGTACTCTGATTTGGTTTTGAAAATTGATCTGATTGTTTGCCTTTTTTTAGTTAAACTAGAATTTATATTCATGTAGGAACTCAATCCAAGATATAACATGATTTTGAGACTTTTGACTCATTTGAGTGCAACACGAGATTTACAGAAATAAAGTACAACATGAAACTTACAAATGTAAATTACAACATGAAACTAAAGGAGTACAACATTATAATAACAATATCAAAAGATCTTAAAAAAGACCTTGTCAACTAAACGAGTAATAACTATGTTACAACAGGTTCAATCTTCCATCTTACAAAACAAAAACAGGTTCAATCTTGAAATTTAATGTAACTTGTTCCATATTACAAAAAGTTCAACAATCTCATATTCATGAGGTATGCAAAATCAAATTGACCAGCATCCGATATTTTATTTGAAGGGTGAACGGCTAAAACAAACAAACAATTGCAGATTTTATGGTGTCTGCCCCGTGTAGTTTTTGACAATTACACTGAAAAAAGAAAAAAAGAGAGAAAAAAGTGAACGCCCACCGTGGGGCTCGAACCCACGACCACAAGGTTAAGAGCCTTGCGCTCTACCAGCTGAGCTAGACGGGCTTTAGTGGCTATTTAACATCATAAGCTGCAGTTAGCTCTTAAGAAAGTTTCGCACTAGAAATTCGACCATACCTTATTATCCTTATATTGAAAAGTGAAGATGAGTAAAAGGAAATAATTCCAACAACATTTACAAGAAATTGTTTGAAAAATCGACAACAAAAACAACTAAACACCAAAGCAACATATAGGGTGAAAATCAACAACTCATTCAATATATATATGAATATGTGACCATATAAATTCAGCCTACAAGTAGATAAAACTGATAGCAACCCAACCAGTAAATCACTTGCATATTCTATAAATTCCAAACTCTCAACAATCTTAATTACTCCCAAGGGTGCTGCAGCATGTTAGCTATCTTACATTTTCTTGCCCCCTAATCAAATTCCTTTCCTACCAAACTTCACTAGAATATCTTGATGATCTGCATTAGATATCCTTTACATAATCGAACTCGTCATGACTTGCAGAATTGGTCAAGTTAGAGGAGGGAAGTCGGCGTCGTTCCTGAAGTCATACTCAACGACCAGGTTTAGATTGTCAACTAACTTGTGATGTTTGAGACACCCGGCACACTGATAAAAAGAATTACCCATTAGTATTTCGAATTACTTCACATAATTAAGACTTGAGAGAGGTTTAAGCAGTCCACGGAGAAGAACCATGATAATATATAGTAGCAGTTTAAGTAAATCACGAGACCTCACTCTCAGAGTAAAAGCATTTATGCGTGTCGTCGGTGTTAATATCACCTAGTGACAAAACTACTATACACGATGAAGTTCCTTCATATAGGAGTAGCTTTATCGATTTTAACAAGTAGCGACGAAGTTCTTCGACATGGATAAAGCAACTTATTCAAGTAAGTGTTCTTCCACATTTACAAAGTATGGAATTTATATTTTAGAAGTGCAAGTGAGAAACTAGCAGCTGCTTAATCAACTGAAATCTGAAAAAACATCTTAATTGACAAATGCTAAATGCATTCTAACATGTGATAGATGTGACGAACTTGAGCGGCTGAATTTGGTATTAGCTGGTGATGACTATACCAATCATTTCTAGTACACAAATACAAGTACAGGCCTGAGTTAAGATCTGTTCATCTGTATGAGCGCAAGCCTTTTATAGTACTAACTTAGAACTACTTTGTTTTTAGCAACCTTCCAACCAAGCACATAAATCAAACAAAAATTTATCAACATTGGAGTTGCCAGGAAACGAACTTTGGAGTGAATCAACCTCTTAGAGGCAGACATATTAAATGTTTTATCTTCATCTTATTTTTTTCCCGAAATAGAAATGAATACTGCGAAATGGTGATGACCATTTGTACTTTTTGTGTCCTGGACGTAAAACAAATGTACAAGTGCAATTTATTGCTGTAAACCATCATACAAGAGTAACAAATGCATCGACCAAGTAGTAGCATTACCAAGGGCTTTCTCTTGCTTTTTTTTCAATTTGTAGGTCTTTGCCGCTTTACCCCAATCCCAAGAAAATAGGGATCAACCAAAGTTTACAAAAGCATAATATATATATATATATATATATATATATATGTATATATATATGCACATGATCAATGAGAATGTTTGCGGCGCGTACAAGTTAACCACTAACTAGGTTAAACCTTCATGATGGAGTCCTGGAGTCCATCATAGTTCGGGTGGTCCAGATCCGAACTACACAACCAGTTAAGCTAAAGAGGCCAGTAGACCACAGCATGCACTTGATCTTATCTCCCTCCCTCCCTCTACTTCCTGATTATGATGATAAGGCAAACTCTTTGGCTATTAAAATTCGAAACCTTCATCATGATAAGGCAAACTCTTTGGCTATTAAAATTCGAAACCTTCATCAAGAGGTTTGTGATAATCTAAGGAAGGCCAACGTTACCAACAAGGTCTAGGCAGATAGGAAACGAGTCGAGATAACATTCTCGGTTGCCGGTTGATGAGTTAGTGATGATCCATATAACCAACCATCTTGTTCTACAAAAAATTGGGCCAAAACCAATTTGGCAGTTTCTATGCTCTCCAAGATCAATTTGAATGCTTACAAAATTGATCTCCCCCCGACATGAACATCTCCAAGACTTTTCATGTGTCCAACATCTTCACTTATCATCCATCGGGACCCCTTTACTTTGATGATCACTTGAGGACGAGTTTTGCGTTGGAGGAGGCATATGATAGAGTAGTTTGGGTGGTCCACACCCGAACCATACAACGGCGGATGATGCCAACCGACCGAGTCCTTCCCCTTAAAGTGACCCATGATTTAGTAGTTTCCGTGCTTGGCTAAATTTCTTATAGTTACTATAATTTGTATTTACTTAGTGTTTCGCTTCCACTTCCTTAATTTGGAAGTTATCAGTTTCCTATTCAGAATAGCTTTGATTTCAATTGCCTATGTAAAGGGCTTTACTTGTTATTCAACACGTCTGAGTAATTGAAGATACAAACAACTCACAATTAAGTTATCAATTTCTTCTCCTGTTGTTCTTATTCCTCGTATTATTCTACTTCTAATTTATATTTTTAGTTCATAATATCAGTTAATTCTTCGCTTTTGGTTTTGCAACATCTACATCACTATATGAAAACATAAACAAGTAATAAGCCGCAAACAGATAAAATCTTAATTTGTCTAAGATAAAATTTATATCAAAATACTCATGGAGTCATGGGGTAACAAACTATAAATGAGACGAGGATCAATCAAAATTCAGAATTCCCTTTTTCAAGAAAATAATTAGAATTACAAAGCTATACTACAAAAAGATAAACAATACCTGGACAAATACAGTTCCTCGCTCGTATGCCAATCGATTTACAAGTCTTTTTGTTCTTTCACCACAAGAATTGCAAGTAAACTGTACACTTAAACTTCTCCTTGGAAGCTTTAAGTCAATAGTTGCTTCCTGCCCACAAGAAAACACACAAATTAAAGTGAGTTTGATAGTTGAATGCACCAAAATAGAACCCTAGAGATACAATATAACCTAATCATTCTGATAAATTTAAATGACTTTAGACTCATCAAGAACTAATGATACCCAAAATCTGAAACAAAATATAAAGGTTAGAAAGAGTATATATACCTTAATATTTGTATTGTTTGATTGTGATTCCGGGGGAAATTCTGATTCATTGCTTCTTCTAATACAAGCAAAAATAGGTCGACGAAATGCCCAAGACTTTGAGGATGAAATGTGTACCAAATGAGTAGTAATTTTCCTTGAACTGGAAATTGAAACAGAAGAAATTGATTTTGACCCTTTAACTATCTGATAAAGTAACAACAGGGAACAATTGAAAGAAGAAAAAAAGAGAGAGAGAGAGAGAGAGAGAGAGAGACAAACCTGAAGAGTATGGTTGGAGGGGAAACGTTAGATGGGTTGGAGAAGAAGGAAGAAGGTTTGGGTCTACAACTGAGAGAAGAAGAAGAAGATATGGCAGGGGAGGAGAGCATAAATGAAGCCATCCCCTTTGCTTAGTTCGTCCTTCACTGGATCGGTAGATAAAGAAGTGGGGTTTGTTTCTTTTCCTTTCTTTCAGAGGAGAGAGAAACTGGACGGGTGCCTCTAAAGGGGCCCCGTCAATTTGTTCTTAGCACTCATCGCACTTCTCAGTCCGAGGCCCACAGGTTGGGGCAGTCCGGGGGCACTCGGACGAGGCTGAGTCCATGTTGTTCAAGCCCAGTACGGATGAGATGCGGTCCGAGTGCCCTTGAGCTGCCCGATCTTTGGCGCGCTAAGAGAGATAGAGGTGCAAGTGTAAGAAAAGGAGTCTATAATCATACCCAGTGTTATATACACTTAGCATTTTTATCAGTTACACTCAGTCATTGGCACTCACCACCTAGCTTGACCTGTTTCTACCCTCTACACTCACTTTTCATATACAAATTTGGACAAAAAGATTTACCTCCTTAGGATGATTACCCACATCATCTGAAGTAAATCAGAAAGATGCATCTCAGATATTCGGTTGTTGGTAGTCAGTCATTTTAGAGACGAAAAACTAGGAGCAATGTTGGAACTTTGGTTTTCAGTTAAAAACTAGGAGTTGGAACTTTGGTTTTCAGTTGGTAACAGGGTAACCGATGCTATTTAAGTTAAATCGAAAAGATACATCTGATTTTGATGTTTGGAAGTCGGTATTCATCCAACTAACTGAAAACAGAGAGTAATATGTGGCTCTCCGTTTTTCGTCAGTAAGACAGCTACCGACTCCATATGAAACAAATTGGAAAGAATGGCCTAGAGTGGTCTTGGAATCGATCAGTTTGTGTAATCATTCAATGATGGTCCTCATCTGCCACAATCAGTAACAAATACTTCGCAAATATTTCCTAACCGAGACATTTTTCAGTTTGTCAAAGAAAGACGAAAAGAAAAGAATTCAAAAGTTAGAGATCAATGGAACAACAAGATCATAAAATGAAGTAGCATCCGTGTTTATGTCAAGATAACTTTGCCCAAAAAATATGATCTGGAAGGCATTAGTCTTGGCCTCAGTTTCCATTACAATCCTTTACACCCAAGAACATGGAAAAATAATAAAGATGAAGATTTGGAATCAGTTTCGTCTTTCCGTAAGAACTTATGCTAGATGTTCTCTTCAATTTCTTCATACGTGATTCACTGACAAAGATCAAGTCCAAGTTTTCATTTAGTAATAGCCAACACCTTTCAACTCGGTCCGCCCAGGTTGATCAGCATCACTATCGTTACCGAGAAATACAAGGCGTCCTGTACATTACGAATTCAAAACAATATTAATGTGTACAGATTTGTTCTTTGAACAATTAGCACACTTTAAGAATACCGAGTGATCTTCGGATTTTAGGCATTTGTTAGTTTTTTAGTATCGTAAGCAAAACAATATACAGCTTCAAATATAATCTCAAACTATGTAGTTGATATTGGAATATCAAGTGTCGGCTAGTACTATCTGATATGATATACCAAAACAGAACCGACATTGATCTGGCCAATAATATCGGTCATACATCGGGAAACATGTGCTAGGTAAAAAGATGGTTTCTTTTGGTCTTTTGAACTTTTTTGAAGAAAAGAAAGATAGTACCAGAAGAGGAAGTATATAAGAGATTCACGAATGGCTAAACAAAGTATATATCCAATCATCCACTGAGGTTGGGTAAAAAGACCTCAATGAGGAAAACCCCACAGTCATTTGTTCTTATTTCCTAATTTCTTTTCCAATGTTTCATAGTATAATTCCCGATATACCAGTCTTATTGCTTATAACTACCCCTTGGCTGATACGATTTGATATCCGATATCAACAGCTTAGATCTAAAATAAAGCCAAACATAACAAAATTAAATAAAAGAGATATACCATAGCATGTGGGATAAAATATACTAGCAAAGCAACTGAGAAAGAAACTCAGGATTTATATCAAATTAAACATGAACCGGCGAAGGAAACAACACATAAACAGAAAAAACAACTAAAGCAAGAGTGTGAATACTCACCATCTCGACGAATTGCAATCTCTCTTATACGCCTAACAAGACCAGTTATTGGATCACTAAAGATTTTAGTTTCCAAATTACCCTCCAGATATATAATGGACCTACAAAACAGACACGTAACAGAGAATATGAAACAATATTACTTGGGATAGGGAAATAAGTTAAACTAAGTTTCACCTACTAACCGTTGTTTTGGGACATTATAAACCTAAAAAGTAAAAAACGTCATGCTTTTGATCAAGCATGATAACCAAAGAGGCAAGGTGTACTGATGTAGGACGGTGTAAATGGTCATGTTATGCGTATCCGAGATCAAATAACACATTAACATAAACAACTAAAACGGTAAAGTGCTCTGAATTTATAAATAAACATTTAGAATATCACTAAGATATTATATATACGATTCAAAGCCTACTACGATTCTACAATATCGCCCCTTACGTTACTAAACAGTTATTACAAGTCTAGGGATCAATACTAACTCGAATGAGTAAAGGGTTGTCTAGGTTACAAAAACAGAGGTCCAGAAAAATTTCGGTTCAGCAAATAAAACAGAGGAAATAAGTGTCTATAGATGTATAAAATACCTGGAATTCATGGAAAGAAAAGAAAATGAAACTTCATGCATAATTAGATAGATAAAAAAAATAATAAAAAAAAGGGTAGGAAATAATTTGGACAACAACAATCATCTTCGTTAACTATAACCAAGCATCAAAATTCATAATACTATTGGCTTCACATCACGAATAGGTTTTTGGAATCACTTCAATTAGCTTCATACCAACGTTAAGGAAGCACTCCAAAAGTATCAAACTTTAACACTTACAATTTATTTCTTCCTTTTCTTTTTCACCGCAGATTACCATCCTTAAATATAAACTAAAACATAACTTCCTAGAACTACTCTTGCTTATACATGTCTCTCACACATGAAAAGGCAAATAACTCCTTAACTAAGCATAAAACTACTTGCATTAAAAAGCAAATAACTACTCAAAATAATAAAATAAAAGAAAATAATTTTTTCTACATCTAATTAGCTACTAAATACTACGGCCGCATCATATATTATATATAATATAATCAACTAGTGGCCATCTACCAGTGAACGAGACACATTATTAGTCCTTCATCGCATTAGTGATTACAATCTCCAAGGGAAAAAACAATCTCTCTACTATAATTTTATAAGACGAACATGACCATTATACCCTTCGGATCGGCCAAGGGCACGCGTGAGTCAAGGCCGAGCGACGCCCAGGCGGGCTGAGTCATGCCTATATGCAATTCTTTTTAATTTGAATGACTATATATTAAGCAATTGAACTCGAGTTTTTGGCGAGCCGAGTCACTCAGCTGAATCCTAGAGTTGGGAACTCGGCTCGGGGGCGGACTACCCCCGAGCCCGAGCGGAGTCTCGAGCTACTCGGCTGAGTTTAACTGCATTACGCTAACCTTTCGAATCTTGTCCAGATTAAAATTACAAGATCGATAAAACCTCAACACAATCTAGCAACAAGTAGAGTACCATGGTCATAACCTGATAGTTTTTACACCTCCGTTTCAATTTTTTTTTTCGCTTGGATGATTAGTTCTATCTCTTGCTTAAGAGTACATACATTAATCAACTAATGCACAAAGCCTGTACTCTTATTTTAAGATACAGATCCTTAGAATTACTTACTTGCCTTGTATTAAATACAAAGTCACAACTACTCAACTACTATAATCACCAACTAGTATTACCTATCAATTCTAGAGTACAAGCTTTCTCAAAAAAAAAATCTAGAGTACAAGCACCTAAGCAGCTGGGGTGGGATCAGGTACGGGCCAGAGAAGGGCCGATCCAGATTCACGCCGAGTAACTCAGCTAAGCTTCAGTCTAACTCAACGCAGTTCTCGATCATGATATTCTTCTAATTCAATTGAACATTTAACAAATAAAACTTTCACACATAACAACTAACTCAGATGTTCGGCTTGGGCTACCTACGATCCCCATTCCTGACCCAGTCAAGGGTGAGTCGGCCGATACCAACTACTTAGACAGGGAGTGAAGCAATTTCAGCAAACTAGTAGTATATCCTTACCCATGTAAACAAATTCAAAATGCTTAAGCTAAACAACTTTCGAACTTAACCATTTTCGTTCCACATAGATAATGCAAGAACCCCTTCAAAGTTTTCAGAATCTATGTACCATAATCCATAACCAAACCCAGATACAGAAAATGAGCCTCTAGAGAGAAGCAATAAGAGCAGATACTAACCCGGGTTTAACGTGCTTGAGTGCTAGATCACCCAATCTCTCAGGATAAACAGCAACTCTGTGCCATTGAACAGCACACCGATCAGCATATTCTCTTGGCTCTTCATTATCCAAAGGCCTTCGATTATTTCGAATTCCACCCGTTCCTAGAGAAAACAATGTTACAGGCCTACCACTCTTCAACCTCTTCTGTACTGGATTTTGTCCAACTCTCCCAACCAAAATAGCCTATTAAAGACAACACACCATAATGTTGAAAACCCTAATTCACAACAAAACAAACGAAGAAAACCCAGAAAGTGAAGTGAAATGAATGTTACCTTGTAAACCCCAATATCCAATCCATTTTCAAGAGGCCTTTGAAATATGGGTCTTTGATGGTTTGAATCCATTGAGGAAGAAGAAGAAGAAGATGAATATGCTGATGATTTCCTCTCAGTTCCTCCAAGTGAATCAACCGAGTCGTCAAATACATCATTGGAAGTGTGATTTGTGCAGAAATTCATGGAGAGTTTAGTGGGTTTAGTTGTTGTATAGAGAAGTGAACGAGAAAATAGTCTTCTTGATAATGATGAAGCCATGATTGCTAGGTTTTACGTTCTCCTCTTCTAGTCTTCTTCTTCTTCTTCTTCTCTAGCTTAAACCCTTGTGCCCCAATTTTCAAAACCCTTTCTTTCTCTGCGTCACTACGTGTCGAAATGAAATGAGAGTATGAATTTTGTTCACCTAATTTACTTGTGGGTGAGTATTACTTACTATTTAGATGTGACAGTCAACCGTTGACTGAATGACGTTAAACTTAACGGTTTTTTAAAACAGTTGACTTCCGACGTGGCAGTAATTTGCTGTGCTATTCTCTGTTGAAGATTGAAATGCGTTTACTGAAGAAAAGGGATCTGTCTCAAAAACCCTAGTTCTACCCCCATTACCAATCTTCATCGAACATCAAAATTCAGCAACATTTCTGACTCTCTCTCTCTCTCTCTCTCTAGAATGGCGGTTCCCTTAGTTGGGTTTCGGATTGTCCTATTGGTTCGGATGATGGGAATACTAGTTTCAGCTATGGTTCTTACATGGACTGTGCATTATAGAGGAGGATTATCTCTAATCTCTGATAACAAAGATCTTATCTTCAACGTAATCTCTCTCTTTCTCTCTCCATATTGTTAAATTTGGTTGAAATTGATGATCTTATTGAAGGATTATTACAATTTGAACCCATGATATCCTTTTATTTCAGTTTTCTCTATAATTTTCTACAATTTTTTATCCGAATTCTAAATTAGTTTGACCCTTGATGAAGGAAAATGTTCATTTTTCATAATGTATCAAGAGTACACTCAGTTGATGAAAGAAAAACCCTAAATATTGTAGTGGTTATGCTTCCCCAATAGTTCAAATTAAGGGTTTCTTTCTTATGTCTTCAGTGTCGTAAATACGAAATATGCTACTTTTGGTAGGGGACCCAACTCCCATTTTGGGATCCGAGCTGAAGTTCAATGACTTTGTTTACACTGAGAGACGATATTCTACCCCTACTCGATATATATCGTGTACTACCCATGATATGTTTCTAGTATCTTATTCAGACTATTTAGTATTTTGGCTTGTCAAGTGACTCGAGTTAGTATAATCTAGTAATTCTCGGATTATATCAGGTTTTAGACCAAATGAAACTATCCATTTCTTTCTTATTGTCGGGTCAATCTATATGTGTATTTGATCTTCTACTAAGAGGATCTTTCATTCATATTTTATTTTATGTTTGTGATTTTTTGGTCTTCTTATTGTTATTCTCTGGAATAGGTGATTCATTAGATAGTTCTTCAACTATTACTCAATCAACATTTAATTAGAAAGCAATCCGTGAATCTGCTGACGGATTTTGGTGCTTTAAACTTATGACATTGTACCGTTGCACTTTAAGTTCAGTAATTGTTTCGGTGTACAGTATCCTCCTGACAGTCAATGTCTAACAAGTTAGTCAGAAATTATTATAAAACTGATGCCAGGATGCTTGAAGTATGTAAGAACCTGAATCAGATCTTTTAGTTACTTAGCTGCACTGAAAGTAGTAAAAAGTCATGTAGAAACGTGGAACTACTAACATGAGTCCGTTTAGTTACCAAGCACAATTCTTTGATGGCTCTGTTAGGTTTTCGCATTTGAAATGAATTGCCACGCCATTCTGTTAAAATTTATATATGAAATCAGTGGCTTATCCTCATGCTTACAATTTGCCAGAAAACTACCGAAATATTAGACCTTATCAACCGAGATGCTTGTGTTGAAAATTTGCCTGGCTGAACTTATTATTTATTATGACCTCCTTACAGATCCATCCGGTACTAATGGTGATTGGACTCATACTTGTGAATGGTGAAGGTAAGAAACCAAGATGCCTATGTCTTATGTTATTTATGTACTACTATTATATAAAGCATATGGCCTTTCTTGTTATCTACAGAAGATAAAAATTTCGTCCTTGCTCTATTGGTCTATCCCTACTAGACTAAAGTTCAAAGTGGCCTGGATTGATAATTCCATCTTCACAGTCTTAAGTAAAAAGTAATGGCATACTTTCTGCAAATAAGAAGCACAATAGAGATCCTTGACTCGTCTTAGAAAAATATTCTACCTCAGCATCTCACTGATATATTGATTGTTAATGTTTGATTATATCGTCAGAATGACTGCATAAGAATGAATTAACCAACCTGTAGTCACTATCTAATTAGTTTCAAACTATCAAAATTTTCCCATATAATGTTTGATAGTTCCCTCCGGGGAATCAACTTTAGGAGTGTTTTGTTTCTGTATTTTCATGTATAGAACCAAAGAGAACATAGAAGGAATGGAGAATCAGAAAACAAAACAGATTACGTTCGTTCCTCCGCATTTGAGATTCCGAGTTCACTTACTAACTTTTGAAGTCTATTGCTTGTATTACACGCAATGACCTGGTTATTTTAATTTTGCAACTTGGTCATGTTGTCAACGTATCTTCTCTCAATCTTAGTTTCATTGGGTAATTGCAGCCATGCTAGCGTACAAGACAATGTCTGGGACAAAAAATTTCAAGAAGGCAGTGCATCTTCTACTACAATTCTTAGCTCTCATCTTAAGTGTTATAGGTGTATGGGCTGCTTTTAAATTCCACATTGACAAGGGCATCGATAACTTCTACAGTCTACATTCCTGGTTGGGTTTAGCTTGTCTATTTTTATTCATAATTCAGGTATGCTCTTCTACTCAAAGCTTGACTTGTTTTCGTCATAGGCATAATAGCAATTTGGGAGATACTTATTTTATTTTGACTCAATTTGACCCAAAATCAACCGGACTCGACCATGTAGACCAGACAAATGCACGAGATAGAAAAAATACAAACATTCTAAAATGTTTGCTCTGGTTATTTTAAATCTCGAGTCAAATTTCAGACTGAAATGTGGAAAAAGAAAAGCCAAAGATCTCCTGTATATTCTTGTTTTTTGACACAGAAAAATTATAAAACACTTGTATCATTCCTTTGAATTAGTGGGTGGCTGGATTTGCGACGTTTTGGTATCCTGGTGGGACAAGAAGCAACAGAGCTGCATTGATGCCGTGGCATGTATTTTTAGGAATTTATATATACGCCCTTGCTATTGCAACTGCTGCAACTGGTCTCTTAGAGAAGGCAACTTTTCTCCAAACAAACAACGTAATATCACGATACTCTTCTGAGGCGATGTTAGTAAACTCTTTGGGTATGTTAATTGTTGCTCTTGGTGGTTTTGTTATTCTTGCAGTCATTAGTCCTACCACGAATAGCAAGATAGATCCATATAGAGCAATGGAATAGGCAGAACATATAACAATTGTTTATTCAATCTTATATTAATGTGTGTTATTAAGAAACAAATTTGTCAGGATAAAATCCTACGAGTTTCATTTTGAAGTGATCTAATTTTGTGCTCTATTTCTGTAATTTGGTCTCTTCTCAACATTTAACTGCTTAAGTGCAAGTGGTGGCGAGAAGAATCTTTCGGAGGTATTGTTCTCATCATTATGGATTTATGGTAACTGGTTCTGATAGGAAACAAAAGCTTCATGTGAAAGACATTTAGCCCCATATTGCTTAGAAAAACTTTACATTAGTGGTTTATAAAACTAAATATTGGATAGGCATTTTGGATGGATTCGGTCGAAAAAGACTATCCAGATATATGGGTCCCCCCAGCATCCAAGCGAGACTCCATCCAAATCTGCCACTCGTATAGTCATTTGGAGAAGCGTAAAGTGATCAAGGGTAGAATCGGTAGACATGTGCAAGTTTGCCACGAAAAAAGTCATATACTGTCTCATACAGTATAAAACATGATATTATATGGAACTATGGAAGTACTTCGTGGGCCGAGGCAGTGCCTAAATCATGTTCAATATGGATCCTATTGAAATAGGTGTTGCATCACATTCATACCAAACTTCTGCACAAGTAACAACTTGAACTGTATATGCATCCTTTCAGTTTGTTATCCAGAACTAGAGTAGAATACAACCAAGTAAAACCCCTATATAACCCTAGAAAAAGAAAGTCACAAAAATTCTTGACAGTTTTAAAGAAAGTTTGTATGTTAAAATTGCACTGATCATTGAGTCGTTAACAAAAAAATCAATATTTACCAGCTAACTTGGTCAGATGAAACATTTCCCTATTGCGAAAGGGTCAAAAATAGATGTATTCTTTCCTGCTTTGAGTTCCCGATAATCTTATGTCTTATGTCTCATGCATATAATCACTTGCCCTTAAAGACGATACCCATGTAGAAAAGTAAAACAAAAATAACTGCTGCTTCTTCGCTACCGAACAGAGTAGCCATTTAAGTTCATAACTGTTATCTGCGGTATTCTAGCACAATTGCAGGAACACTTGTAGGTGCGACGTCAACCTGTTAACAACACAAGGCCTCAATGATGTTAGTATACTAAAGAGTGAATCTATATCTGCCCACCTGAAAAATGATTGATTTTACTCAGCCCAGTATTATAGGAATTCAGCCAATAAATGATTGGTTTTACTCAATGGGGTATTATGAAATTTCCCAGGAAAAAGCTGGCTTCACAATTTGGAAAACGAAAAAAAAGTGAGATTCTGGTCTGCAGGTGTTCCACATCAGAAATTGAAACCTCCACAAGGAAAACAACTACACTATTACTATATTCCACATAATAGCTTAAGGCTAAATCATATGAGATGTCCCTTACCATGCCATAATCTGTGACAAACATCAAGACATAATAATCTAAAGGTGTTGCGTCATAGCTGTGGTAAGCTTTCACTTTGGGACTAGTTATCCAAGAAATTTATGTCCTCCCTTCCAGGAACCATTGTATCTGGATTGCCTACAAAAGTAAAAGCTTATAACATGATTACGAGCCAAATTGCTATGAAGTAACAAGACTAGAGAAGCAACTCAAGCATATGCATCTGAGGGGAAACATACCAAGTACGTTAGAGCAAATAGAATCAAGATATACCCTCTTGTGAAACTAGTAAGCTTCAGAGCATACCAAGATGGGAAGACGGAATGCATGAGCAACCATAGCCACACATGCAGTTCTTGCCCTCAAACAAATTGTTCCATTAGACAACACACCATAGAGGCTCCAAGAAAAACCCTGAATAGTGAACATAGGAAGATCTTCTCTACCTTATGCACGAAATAACCTCTTCCGCCTCTCTTTCATTTCGTATCTCTTGTTGTCTTTTTTCTTTTGCTCGAACCACATATAATGTGATGAAATTAGAGGTGTTTACCTTCATATCTATGATCAGACTCTAATGCTCACCAGAAATCTCCACAGTTGCAACCCCCATCTTTGAAATGATGAAATCTAGTTGCATCTCTTACAGTTATCGCTCTGTTTGTGATTTTGGAAATTAACTTGATGGCAGTGTGGCAATCCCCACAAATACGGAGATTCTTAGTAACAAAAATGGGTTTGTTGGGCCTTAAACTCAGTATCCCGAATGCAATTGCTAGTTTCTCACTGTGGTAAAGGAGAATTTTCTCTTTTTCTTCCTCTTCAACATCTTGAAACACAAAACTCGTATCAGATCGATAACCAAGCTTCTTCATCTCTACTAGAAGGTCCTCAAGCTTCTCATATATCCATGTAGACTGCAAGTGGGACTTATCCCCACCAACAAATGCATGAACGCTTCCATTAATCTCTATCCAACTACATCCAGGGCTTTTCTTTAACCCCTTTTCTCTCTGCAAAATTCTAACTTGTGCTGCATCGTCCCATCTCCCTGTAGCACTGTATATGTTGGATAAAAGAACGAAGTTTCCACTACCTTCTGGTCCTAGTTTCTGAATCATATTTGATACTTCTTCCCCTAGTTCAATGTTTTCATGGATCCTACAAGCGCCTAGTAAGGCTCCCCATATACGAACATCTGGATCAAACGGCATATTTTTGATAAAATTGTAGGCCTCGTTCAAAAGCCCACTTCGGCCAAGAAGATCAACCATGCAAATATAGTGTTCCATCCTTGGGGTGATCTTAAAATCTTGATTCATCACAGTAAACCAGTATCTGCCTTCAGAAACAAGACTCGAGTGACTGCAGGCGGATAAGAGGCAAATGAAAGTCACGTCATCCGGTTTTACACCAAGACTTAGCATTTGGGAAAACAACAAGAGCGATTCCGTGCCTAGCCCATGAATTCCATATCCTATTATTATAGCATTCCACGAAATGATATCTCGCTTTGGCATCCTGTCAAAAACTTCCCTTGCAAACTCGATCTGCCCGCACTTCGAGTACATATCAATAAGTGCATTTCCAATTGATGGATCTGATGCAAACCCACGAACAATTAAGTGGCTATGGCTGCAACGACCATGTTGAAGAGCAGCTAACTGCGCACAGGCTGGAAGAATTCCAACCATGGTTGCAATATCTGGTTCAGTACTAGATTCCTGCATCTTCCGAAAAGTAACCAAAGCAACATCTGCTTTACCATTCTGTACACATCCAGAGATTATAGCACTATAAGATACAGAATCCTTCAGCTCCATTTCATCAAAAAACAAGTTTGCATCATCTAGAATCCCACCCTTTGCATACATAGCGAGAAGTGAATTTGCAACCATTAAATCTAAAACAAATCCAGACTTGACTAGGTAACAATGAACCTGTCTCCCCGTACTCACATCTGTAACATCTGCGCACCCACGAAGTACAGTTCCAATTGAAACGGGTGTCATGATCACATCTTCATCACGTAGCATTTCAGCAAATAGCATTAGAGCCTCTCTTGTGTGACCACAAAGAACATAAGCTCCTACAATCGCACTCCATGTCACCTCATTCTTTGTGCCCAATATATCAAAAATTCTTTGAGCACATTTCAAGTTGTAACATTTCCCATACATGTCCAGAATTGCTGTTCCCACAAGTATGTCTTTATCGAAACCTTTCCTTACACAATACCCGTGAACTTCCCGCCCTTGATTCAATGCTTTAGCTCGTCCCACTGCAGGTAAAATCGATACAATTGTCGAAGAATTTGGATTTGTCCCAGCACACTGCATTTTAAAAACCAAATCTATTGTGTCTCCATAAAGCCCATGAAGGGCAGAGCCTGCAATTATAGCATTCCATGAAACTACATCTCTATTAGGCATTTTATCGAACACCATTTGCGCCTCAGTGATACACCCACATTTCGCATATAAATCAATCAAAGCAGTACAAACAAACACATCTGAATCTAACCCAAGTCTTTTAGCATGAAGATGAATCTCTTTAGCTTCCACCAATGCTCGTAAACCAGAACACGCTTTCAGGAGAAAAGGGAAAGTGAATTTGTTTGGTCTGATACCCAAATTAATCATCTTGTAGTATAACTCAATTGCTAAATAGAATGGTCCATTCCATGCATAAAATCTGATAATCAAGTTCCACACAATAATATTGGGTCTTGAAATTTGATCAAAAACGTTGCGGGCAAGATCAATATCACCACATATTACATACAAGTAAGTAATTTTTTCAAGTAGAGTAGAATTGGTAATGTGGGTATTACTATTTAGTATATGTTGATGAATTATCTTACCTTGGGTAAGAGATTTTGATTGAATACAAGCTTCAAGAAGCTGAGTATAGGTATTAAAGTCCAAGTTGTTTGAAGATGAATCCAGTTTATTAATGGCTTCTCTAACAGAGGAGGGATCATTTGAGAGGAGTTTAACAGGAAGACTGTTTGATTTGCATCTGATTCCCCCATTAGAAAGGGTTGAATTGAGGTAGCTTGAGGAGAACAAAAGTTTGCCATATCTCAGACGCTTTGAGAGTATCATCTCTGTTAGTTCATGCGGTTGTTATTGGGGTTGTATCCGGATTGTCCTATTGGTTCGGAATTGAATAGGTTTAGTTGATGTATAGAGAAATGAAGGAGAAAATAGTCTTCTTGATAATGAAGAAGCCATGATAGCGAGGTTTAGCGTTCTCTTCTACTTTTCTTCTTCTTCTTCTTCTTCTAGCTTAAACCCTTTGCCTCAATTTCTATCACCTTTCTAAAACCCTTTCTTTCTCCGTGGGTGGAAATGAATTAATGAAATTAGAGAGTGATTTTGTTCACCTGATTCAGTTGTGGGTGAATATGACTTACTATAGTTCAGATGTGATAGTCCACCGTTGACCTAATGACGTTAAACTAAACGGTTTTTTAACTCAGCCGACTTCGGATGTGGCGCTGATTTGCTGTCAAAGAAGCCGCCCTATGTTCAATCCTATTTGGGTGGCAGTCTGGAGAGCTGACATAACCGGCTCCCATTAGTCTGAGAGTTTTTGTCTCACATGCCTAGACTAATGCGAGTAGGTCGCATTAATTTTCAGGCTACTGGGACTCTATTTTCGTGCTAAATAGCATTTACTTGAAACGAATCAGAGAGTACATCAACCCAGTATCATGTAGATTCGCCCAATTAACGATTGATTTTACTCAAAGAAGAGTAGGAAAAAGGTTGCTTCACAATTTGGAAAAAAACAGAAGTGAGATTTTGATCCAGAGGTGGATTCACATTAAAAGTTGAAACCTCCACAACAGAAGGATTGCCAGCCTCCTTGTCATCTCTTTCAAACTAAATAAAATTAGAAGTATTTGAACAGATTGAAAGGGGCTGAAAATCGAAGAAGAGAAGATTCTCTAGGATTTTGTTTTGAAAGAAAGAAGAGCGAAACAAAATCCCTAGAATAAGAAATGGAGGGAAGTAGGCTCGACCAACTGAACTTTTTTTTGTTTTAATTAAAAGAATACTTCATTGTAATTAAAGCAACGGTGAATGAGTTATTTCAAAATTTAAATTGAACTGTTGCACCACTTAAGATGCTCTGCCTGACGTGACGCGCCGCATAGGTGCATCAGGATTGGGCCGAGATCAGTCCGCAGAGCATCATTTTTGTATTATGATCTCCCAAGAGTTGGGAGATTTGAGGAAAGGAGTGAAAGTTGCCTTAGAAAAGCCATTGTCAAGGCCTAGTACTGCCTTACAGGTTTTGACTTAGGTATTAAACTTGTGTGAAAATGTGTTTAGTATTTAGTGCTTGGTTGTTGTTTGCTTTTTCTAACTAAATAAACTTTTCAGGTAATACCTACCTATAATCACCAAAAAGCTCACACAAAATCCTTGAGAAATGAGGGAAGAAAAGAAAGGAAAAAAGAGAAAAGAGTTATCTACCCTATCTTTGGAGAATGGAAAAATATTGTGTATTTAATTAGTTACCTTCTGGCAAGAGTATAAGGTCAGGTTGTCAAAGTTTCAAAGAAAGACGCAAACATACAAACTCGATGAAGAAACATAAGTGATCGATTACGACCACATCAAATATATGTCCTTCAAATTTAGACCTGAAAAAGTATACCTCAGATTATCCCAGGGACGGAGCTATTTTCAACTCACAAAAAAGGATAAACCCTGAGCTGTGAGGTCTAGGCAGGGCTCAAGTAAATAACAGAATAATCGAAGGGGCAGGACAATAGTTTATGGATAACCAGGCTATCAATCTAAAACATGTAGGAATTTTACTAGATGATCTACATAACAATCATATTATCTTCATCTAAGTTCAGAATTTGGATCTCAATTAGGGTCTCAAAATTATCCCTTGTGTAAAACTATATGACAAAATATTCGGACCTGAAGAAATGCTTCAGTCACTACTTGGCCCCTGGCCCTTCCCAAATCTCATCGAGACAATACAACTGTCAAGGCGATATTCAAGAACAAACCTAATAGAATGAAGATTAGGAATCTAACATAATTTAACTCTGCCTATTATACAAACCGTGTTCGGAGAAAAGATGGGGTTTTTGACTTTTGTTAGCCTTCCTCCCAGTCAATTTCGTCCTCATCGTCACCAGATTCCTCCACAGGAGCATTTAAATCGTTTAGCTTGTACTTCTCTGTAGTAGCACCTGTAGTGAAGTTCGGGGTAGGCACATAAATGTAAGTAAACTCAGAAACTTTCTTTCACATTACTTTAGAAAGACTTAAATGCTGCTAGAATTCTAAATTATTATCATGATGATGTGGTTCCGATCTCCCGTCGACAATGAGCTTCAGTGTCTTTTGAAGGGAGATGAATTCTCGACGTCCTTTTAATAGGAAATTCACATCAAGCATCGAGAGTAAAGACTAAAGGTAATAGGAGTCACCAACTTGTATCATTTATTTTACCCAGAAGAGCACAGCCAAATCAGCAGTTAATTAAACCATACCTGTAGTTGGATGTGTCCATATATCTTTATCATCATCGTTATCTTCCTCGCGTTTTGATTTCATACCAACTTGGCGATCAGAAAGCGTATCAGATAATGGATTTGCTGTTTGTTCTTCATTCTTCTTGACAGCTTCTGCTTGTTCTTGTTGCCTCTTCAGTCTTGCAGCATAATAAGCTCTAGCGTACTCATGCTAAACAGAAATGGAAAAACTACAATTAGATTTTATTCTCAGAAGATTTAACGTAATTTGTTGCGTACAATCTATATTTTAACACAGAAATAATAACATTAAAATTAATCGCTTTGAACTAGCCTCTAAACTCTTGTCATCCTCCTTTTCATTAACTTTTGACTTTTTGTCATCAGATAAATCTGAAAGCACTGATTTGCTGTCCACTTCCGTCTCCTCTTTGGCAACTTCTCCACGTTGTTCCTTTGTAAGAATCATGCCCTGTTTAATCATCCAAGGGGGCAGGACTTTTAGACCTGTTGCAGCATCAGGTTTGGTGTCTTCTTCCTTTACTGCAGTTTTCCATAGATCAACTTCAACCTGCCAAGAATCAGCAAAAAATCTATTATCAACCCGTGCAACTATGTTTCAGCTGTCTGAAACATGATAGAAAATATATAAAGAAACAAACACAAGTACTAAAGAAGGAAAATACTGCAAACCTTTGTATCCCCAACAAATGGCATAGGTGTTCCACCATATCCTTGCCCTTGCGAAGACTTAGATGGATCATTGACATTAGGATCACCATTTGCTGCACGGTTAGCAGCACTTGCCCGGGCTTCCCATGCTTGGAGCGTTCCAAATTCAGGAGCAGGCAAATCCTTTACTCTGTTAAGTTGGTCCATCAATGGCTTCAACTGGCCCTGCATTAAAAATCCAGCATATTTAAAGAGAAAACACATACTATACATTAAACCATCTACTCCCCTGTGAAACTCAACATATCAATCAAGAGATATAGAAGAAGTAATTAGTAGCATACTTCCATCTTTTGAAGCATATCTTTCAACTTTTCCCGTCTCCTCCTCCTTGCATTGTCATCTCCATCTCCCATTTCCTCAGCAGCTAATTTATCACTCTCAGCAACAAGTTCGCCATTGCAATTTTCACAGTGAAAAGCTTCATCAAATGGGGAGACCAGTTGAAGTGCATCAAATGCTGTATACCTGAAAATAGTCAAATTATTCATGAGGAAATTCGTATTAATATAACAAAAAAGAGATGGATTTTAAGAACACAAGGAGCAAGTATAACCTTTTGCCACAATCAGGGCACACATATTCCTGAACTGTGTTTCTATTATCCAGTTCATCCTTCAATTTTTTCTTCAAGCGATGTAGTCTGTATCTCACAACATCATATATCTGCAAACAGAGTTTCCACTTAACATTGTTCACAGAAACATTTACTAGCGCTTACACCATAATGATGACAGTAACAAAGTTACTTAATAAATATAGATTTTGTAACTAGTATAAAAAAAATCTTAATTCAAGTGATTCAAAACTAACAAATGCAGAATATTATCTTGTGAGATGCATTACCCACAGCTTCATATAAAACCAACTCCTACTTGTGGCTCCAAGTCACCTTTACAGAAAATGAGGCCCTAAGCTAAGATTATCAGCTATGTTAACTAAAGCCAATGGAGAAAATAGTGACCTTAGTCAAAACTCGCAAAGACTGTAAAATGAGATAGAGAAATGACTGTGAATGTGGCCTTTGGATCTACGTTTTTGGAAGGGTGCCTTAACAGGTCGTGTTGGATATTGTTTTTTCTTTTTCAAATAATTCTTTTTGTATTGAATGATGATTACAATCTGCATAGAGGTATAGAAAGAGTAAATATCATGCATATCTAATGACCAATGTTATATTTTCAAGCTTGGTTGACTTACTAACTATCTATACCTGCATATCATTTTTAATGATTAGGGGCCACAAGTAGCAACGGGTTTAAGACTCCTAATAAATATTCAGATATGAAAGATGTATTTTAGATTTATTCTGTTCTGTTATTTTTTTATACTTACATTCTGTTATACAACACTGGTTAGTTTATGAAAGATTCATCAACATAAATAAATCTTGTCACTTTGGAAACTTGTTGACTATTCGAACATTTTCGAAGCACGCTCATGGTTTAGAATACGAAAACTGAGAGTGTTTTGAAATATAAGTAAATATAATGAAAGAAAAGAAGAATATGAAAACTGAGTTAGCAAATTCACAGCAATACAATGTTGATGGTGAATAGACACACATGATCAAAGAACTATCTCATATGGTTGATGAATCAGTAAAGTTGCACTGTTGCAGTTTCAGTAACAAAATAAGTGAAATAGTTTGTTTAACTGCTAACGAAGTTTGAGCCAGCAAACTCATACCCACGCCTCTTTGGACCAAAAACTAATCAAGTTATGCAAGTAGAAACAGAACAGACATACAACCACAAAGACCAACCTGTGAGTAATCTAAACAGCAGTAGGAGTGGGTGTGCAGCTTTATCTTTTCTTCCCCCTCTTTCCCATTTCTATGTCCATCACCAGTGGCAGCGATTGCAGCACTAAATACTTTTGCTCCTTTAGCTGTCTGTACAAAATCAAGCATCAAATCATAAATTATCGGTGTTCGTAAAATAGGCAACATCACTGAAGGATCCACTAAACTGAAAAGCTATGTTGTTTAGGGCGTGAGGCGAGGCGACAGACCAATCGCCTCGCCTTAGCACGCTTAGGCGTGCTTAAGCGACCGCCTCAGACGAAGTAAGAAATTAAGTATAGTGTATACTGTAAAAGAAGAAGAAGAAAACAAGTACTATTAAAGTATTAATGAAGTCCCAAAGTGTTAATGAAGTAGTAAACTACTGATTCTGTATACTATATTACTATGAAAGACTTCAAGTGTTAAAGTCTCAAAGTATTAATGAAGTAATAATGAACAAAACAAGTACTATTAATGAAGTAATAAATATAGTTTATATTGTAAAAGAAGAAGAAGAAAGTAAAAGAAGAACAAAAACAGATTATGTTTGAGAGAGAAAGAAACTGTGAAGGTTAGAGAGAGAAAGTGAAGTAGAATTATTTAAGGAGAAGAAAAATACAATGCAGAAAGAAGAAAACAAAAGTCGACACCCGAGGAAACCAGGGCTCGCTTCCCCAAGGCGACTAAAGGCGCTCGCCTAAGCGTCTCAAGTCGACACCCGGGGAAATCAGGGGAAATCGCCTCTAAAAGAGGCGACACCCTTGTTTACCCATCGCTTTTGGCGCTTAGGCGCGGGGAAGCGTCGCCTTTGACAACATAGCTGAAAAGTACTATTAGGAACTATAAGGCTTTTCCGCTTATTAGAATCGTATACGACTATACGTAAGAAAACTAGTTGATAAGCGAAAATGTCAGAATGCTTGAAACATTTAGACCACCAAAGGTTAGACGAACCGTGGTATTGTCCAGGGTAAGAGAAACACAAGTTCATAACACATAAGACACGGGAAGATACCTAAGGAGCAAAGCAAAATTTCGATAACCAATGGAAGGGCTCTCCTTCAAGGCTCTATAGACCTTTAATACTTGTACTGCCAATGATGGTTATAGAAGAGTTCCATGAATTTTGATATATGCAACTACTTTGTTCAATCAGTCCTGTAGACGTTCGAGATTAATGTTGCCTTTAATGGGATTATCAACCATAAAGCCATTCAACAGAAAACTAGAGGAAGCTCTTAGAACTGAACAATAACTGATCTATCACAATGGTTGAAAATCATATATATAAAAAGGAAAAACTTTTACTCAATTCCTCCCATGCTGTCAATCAAAGAGGTCAACAAAGTGACAAACCACAGATTGTACTCATTGTCAATAACTGCCACTGGAGAGACAGTGCATAAGCTGTTTCTTACAGAAACAATTTAAACGGAGTATCTCCCAACATTTTCCGACTATGATAAATAGTTCCACATATTTACCATCCTAAAGTAACTCACTTTATCTCTAGTGGGCAATGCTTCACATCATAAGAGTTTCATACAATGCTAAAAACCAGAAGCATAACAAATTGGTGACAGCAAAATTTAAAATAGAAAGAAAGTAACAGTATATTTAATGATTTAATCAAGTCATATCACAAGATTTAAGTACATGAGACTAATAGACATTTATCACTCAATCACGGTACAAAAAACTGACCTCTTTCCGATGATCCCTTGTCACTAGCTTCTCTTCTTCAAAAAAACGCAAAGTGCGGCGAAGTTGCTTGGAATGCAGCTTCAAATCCTTAGCCAAATCTTCTTCTCTAACCCACTGACGCCTAAACAATTGGAAGTATAGGATTAATCAGAATCGACAAGAAGCACCAATAACAAACCCTATTTAGAACTTATTTAACAAGTGAAAAAGAGTTAATAAATTATCCCAGAAACCCAAACTCAACATGCATATTTCTAAGTGGGGCTTAGTGTCTGTAAAACTATTCAATTATTTCCAAGAATATCTATTCCACCATATGCATAACATGCTCATACTACTCCACGATAAGCTTTATAACCTTGTGGTTGGAGGACTCTACATTACTTTCTTTTTAAGACTGCAATACATGGAGCTTAATGAATAACACACTGATTCAGTTTGGTACTTCAAATGATAGCAATACATGGATGAGATGTACCAACGGAGAATGGACTAAAAGATCAATCCTGTACAACAAAACCTTGGAGTTTAGGACCTTTTGGCTATAACTAAGAAGTGTGGATTTTGCATTACCCTAAAATGTCAACACTCCACAGAACAACTTGTGCTGTTTTAAAAAGTGCTAAAAATAATAATGCAAATCTCAGTATCGGTCTCGTACGGAAACCAACACTGTTTCTTTGGATAGAGAAGCGCTATTTTGCAAAGGATCTCCATCAATATCCTGCCGAGATAGCCTTCATGGCTTCATCATTATCCAAGAGACACATCATTCCCTTGGAAGTTATTCCAGAGGATATAGACACAGAGTGGGTTCAAAGGCTGTGTCAGTGACAACATGGTCGAAAAGTGGGTAGGGACTTAAGCTGTTGACTTATAAGATGACATTTACATTTGCATATCATCTACCAATTTTCCATTCAACTATTTCAACTGTTTAAAATATGCATGTCTCCCAACAGCACTCCAATTATAGGCATATGCAAATAATACTAATCTGTCAAGTAGGGCCCGACTTTACACATACATAACGTAAGGACATGTTTGCAAAACAGAATATAACCTCACAAATATTCTATTACATCATATTAAGCTTTTGATAACATAAAAGATAATAATCACCTTGAATCTAATTCTGTATCCACTCATCCGCATATCCTCTATGTATCATCCTTCGCTTCTTCACAATATATATAATCCAAATAGTAAAGGTGACACTATGTTTCCTATGGTTTTTAATCAGCTACCATTTAAACCTAGAATTTTGGTTATAAATTCACTGCCCACTTAAGATCATCAAATCAAATACAAATCTGATAAATTTATCAACGGGAAGTTGAAATTTAGTAGGTGATATCAACAACAATGATTGATCAAGACATAACCTTGTCAGAGCATCTAAAATCACGACAGCCATCCCTCTGTTATCACTCCTTCCATTCTTTTGCTGGTTATCGCCTTTCAAGGTTATGTCATCGTAAAAAGCTCGAGCAACAAGCTTGACCAACCTAAGATACACCAATACTTGAAATAAGGTCAATGGCAATAGATGTCATCAGTGATCACTTAAATACAACTTGAAGACATTACCTGTTAAAAGGTTCTACACTCATCTTCTTCAAATTATTCTACAGATATTATGATCATCAAAAATCTACCTCTGCTTCACTGTACACAAATTAAGAGAGACACAAAACAAGAAGAGGTAATAAGAAAGCACTCTTATCTTCCCAAATAACGCTAGGTAAAGTAGGAGAAATGGACAACCAAGTTTTATATCAACTGCACTTGATTCTCTTTTACATTCTTTATGTTATTGTTTACTAATACGATTTTCTAGTATTAAAAGATTAAAGAAGAAAAACCCCTTAATCAATCATAAGAATCCATTAATCTGCTAAGGATCAATACAGATAATGTTATTTGAAAATCAAAGTAAAAGCGGTACCAAGTAAACCTCCTCCTGATCTAGGATTTAGGTTTAACGGTACAACTTCTATAATTGTCTAGGACATTGTAATTACTACTTGCAGGAGGACCTCCACTTAGCCCTAAAAGTGGAATTACTGAGAGAAAGAGAGTGGGACAGAGACAGAGAGAGAACCCTCCTGTTGTGACCATCGACAATCAGGACAGAAAACAGAGACATGGTGCATATTCAGAAACAACAACGAAACGATTAGTCAGCAGAACAAACAATTTTTGCGGCTGCGCTATACCTAGATTCTCCCATTAAACTTTATGATTAACAATTCCCTCTCTCGTTCCACGAGGGGAGTTACGATCCTATTAGAAGCTTTGAGCTTTTTTCAGTTGGCAAAGAGAAAAGGAAACAAATAAACCCAAATTTCAACAGAAAATTAGTGAATCTAGAGAGAGAAGCCGAACCAAATAACAGAAATCTGATCTTTCGACCTAGGGTTTTCTAAACCCTGAGGTTTCCAGTGAAATAAGATGAGAAAGAAGACGAGAAGAAGAAATTCGCTCAGAATTTTTGTTAAAGGTTTCAATTCGAGCTGATTACAGGAAACCCCGCCTTTTATTATTAATTACTAAAACCCCTAATTTGATATTTTCAATATTACTTTCTTGCCCTCTTACGTTTTATCCCACCTTTTGATAATCTGATTACTAAAACCCCCACATTTTCTAACAGACTTGCCTCCTTACGTTTTACCCCACCTTTTGATAATTGATTTGCGCTTTACACCAGGTTTTTGAAATGAATGGACAAGATCAAAATGAAAAAACATGAGCGAGGCTAAACGAAAGCCCTACGAAAAGGTTTGTCTGACTGGCTGACTGACATTAGTTTAAAAAGGGCCTATTAGTTGTTTGAGGAAGTGTACATATTGGTTTGTGTTGTCCTATTAATTTTGTGGTAAATTTGCAGATTGCAAAGCAACAAAAGGAAGAGTATCTTGAAGAAATGGAAGTTTTATAAGAAAAAAAGAAAGAAAGAAAAAGCTGAAATTCATCAGATGGAAGAAGAAGAACATATGAAAATTCAGAAACAAGAAGCTCTTTAACTCCTAAAGAAGAAGGAGAAAACTGAAAATATCATTAAGGTTTTGAACTTCTTCAACTAAGTATTATTACAGAGATATAAATTAATCTGATTAAGAGTTAGGGTCTGATTGTAATTTTACTAATGCATGGCATTAAACAGAAAATGAAAGAGAACCAACAAAAGAACCAAAAGAGAGAGAGAGAGAGAGAGAGAGAGAGAGAGAGAGAGGGAGAATACCTGGTAGAGAGAGAGAGATGCTAGTTTCATGGAGCTTCTTGATTTCGTCGAGGGGTCCCTTTCGTCGACTGGTTTCAAAAATGGTTGGGAGAAATCACGACTAAAACTCCTGTAATCTGATTTTGGGTAAGGGAGAAGAGGGTTTCACGATATAAGCGCCTTGGCTTTGAGTCGAAGGCGCCCCATTTTTCTAGTCTGTTTAACATGTCCGGATTTAGTAAATGGCCCTTTTGGTAATTTCCTCCCGCTAACGGCTGGATTCCGTCAAATCTAGCGAAAGGTGGGGGTTTTAGTAATTACTAATAAAAGGTGGGGGTTTCAGTAATCAGATTATCAGAAGGCGGGGGGGTTTAGTAATTCTTCCCTCCACCATAATACTTGGGCCTATAGCAAGGCACTCTAATTACAAAAGTTTACCTCTTTAGTTGTAATCTAATTCTGCTAAATTTCGTCTGATATTTTAGGTTTGGAGATTACAAGCTGCTCTCGGTGAGCAAACCGTAATTACAAAATATAGCCAACAGGAGATTGAGCGACTCCAAAACGTAACTTCCAAAACTTCTCTTGTTTTTGTATTGTTTATTTAAAATCACATGCAATATTTATTACTTGGCCGAAAATGCAAGTATAACTATAGAATGTATTTTTTTTTTGTTGAAATACTAAATAATGTATTTAGTTTAGGGTTATTTCCCAAATAACCCACAACTTTATGACCAACTTCTTGCCTAGCCCCCTACTTTATCAAAAATACCCAGATGGCTCCCTTTTTCAGTTACCTTTATAACTCCGTTAACTAGTCATCACCTCTCTCTTTCTTCCATCTCATCACCTCTCTTTGACACCTCATCTTCTCGTCACCTCATCGTCTTCACCGACGAAGGTCGTCGGACGACCAATTTTCCGGTCGACGACCTTCAAACATTTTACAAAAATCCTCTCTATCTAAACAGACTTCTCCCTCTCTAACCCCTCTCTATCTATATACAAAACTAAATTTTTTTACATCCATCTGTTCTTGAATTATCATTTTTCAGTGACCATATTATCTTCCTTTTCATCTCATCGAAATCTACATGTCAACTGAAATGTGCAGTAATTCTTCCCCAATCAACCTCGGCCGACAAAAGCCCTAGAACAAGCAGATGAAAACAATGTCTCTGATAACAAATCAATGCTCGAGTTGTTATGGAAAATCAATCAAAAACCTCTATAATCCGGATATCTTCTGATATATCCGTAAGAATGTTCAGGTAAAAGTATTCAAATACGTTAAAAATGGTGATAAGTCGAATCAACCAACTTTCCTTTTTTGATCCTTGAAATCAAATTTCACGTTTTTGCTAGAATAAACAAAATCGAACTTAGATCAATTTCTTCCTATTAACTTAACGATTATTCAACCGATTCTTATCAAAAATTTTGTTCTCGTGATGATCGACGGCGAAATCAACTGGAATCTCGCCCTGGTTGGCTTTAACCAGATTCCGGTCTGGTTTCTCCCTTCGTCGGAGTTTTATATAGATAGAGAGAGAAGTCTATTTAGAGAGAGAGGTGAGAGGATTTTTTTTTAGAGGGAGAGATGAGAGATATTTTTTATGTTTGAAGGTCGCCGGCCAGAAAATTGACCGGCCGACAACCTTCGCCTATGAAGAGGATGAGGTGGCAGAGAGAGGTGATGAGATGGAGGAGAGAGAGGTGATGACTAGTTAACAGAGTTATAACGGTAACTGAAAAAAGGGGTCATCTGGGTATTTTTTATAAAGTAGGGGGCTAGACAAAAAGTTGGTCATAAAGTTGGTGGATATGTGGGAAATAACCTTTTAGTTGATCAACTTCTGTTCGTTGGTAAGTGATAACAATGAAAGCAAGGAGAATGAGTAGAAAGCTCAAGATTATATGTATAGTGCCCTCATTTTGGAATGTTTTAGGTTGAGGTGTCCGACACATGTGATGTGACATGAAAATGTCTCATCTGAATCTCTTAACCTGGGTTAGTTAGTCCAATTCGAGCGGTTACTCTGATGATTTGTTGTTTTCTTTCTCAGATGTCTTTTACGGAGTTTGGTGCGGAAAAATGGTTAAAAACGGGTAAAAGACACATTAGGGGCAGTTTGATCATTTGCTTATTTTGGAAATTTTGATACTCAGATGAAAGTAGAGTCCGAGACGAATCCAGTGGCGAAAACGGAAGTCGAATCGGAGCACGGATGACAAAACTGTAGTTAGTCAAAGTTTGGTTCAAAATCGGTTAACCAAGTCAACTGTAAGACACATGGCACGCAGGAGGGGAGTAAATCAGATGGTCCGGATCAGTTGTGGGATACATTCCGTCAGTAAAGTGGGTCACGGGACTCTCTAAGATCACGAGATCTGGTACGTCCGAGCACAAGACGTGACCGTGTCCAGGAGTTTATCTAGTCAGATCGAACGGTCATTATAATTTCCGAGCACATGACTCCACTTGTGATTGCGCGTCCCACTTTTGTTCTTTGTTCCGCGATGCACCTAAGTTGTTCCTCTTGACAGCCAGTACGTCAACAACTCACGTATTCCCTCTTTCCCTCTTTATCTCCTCAATATTTTCTGTTTTAGAAACTAAAACACTAGGGAGAGAGAGAAAGAGAGAAACAGATTGAAAGATGAAGGAAACAAATTCGATTGGGGATTTCAGAGCAAGAAATATTTTGTTTAGAGAGAGAAACCGAGATTAAGTTTGATTCGATTTAGAGGAGAGAGAGATGAAGCTAAGGATTTGAAAATGAAGATTTCTCTATATTCAGGAAGATTACAGAGAGGATTTTTCTCTTCTCTCCTTACAGAAACAGTAGAGAGAGCGTGATTTGAAGATTGAGAGATGAAGCATTCGGTTGTTCTTGGGAAGAAACAGCAGATAATATATTCTAGAGAAATAAATCAAGGACTGATTTTATTTCTTCTT
The DNA here is from genome assembly GCF_041429995.1 of Eschscholzia californica. Lineage (NCBI taxonomy): Eukaryota > Viridiplantae > Streptophyta > Magnoliopsida > Ranunculales > Papaveraceae > Eschscholzia > Eschscholzia californica. The sequence continues at coordinate 33,633,329 of NW_028238198.1, forward strand.
CTGCTACATAAAATGACAGAGAAGAGGATTCGATTGCTATATTCTAGGGAGAGAAAGCTCTCGGCTGGATATATAAGAGAGAGAGAGAGAGCAACTGTTGAATAGTGAACTGTTGAACAATTGAACTACTAAACAATAAACTATAGAGCACAAAACTTATTGTGTCTTCACTTGATGAAGAACACATAAATCAATCTATATTTATAGATATACAATAGACCCTAATTAGGGTTGTTACTTGATTTACAAGATACAATTTAAACAATACTAAGAAACCATATATTATGAGATATAGAGAATTATCTTAGAAATCCACAAGATTACAGAATCACTAAACTATGGAAAGAGGATATGAGATTCTCTCTTATCCTAGTAAATCATTATATCCAATATCCCCCCTCAAGTGGGCGGGGGTTGAACCACCGTCAACTTGTCTCGAAGAAAACAGAATCGATCTTTGGGTAGAGGTTTGGTAAAGATATCAGCAACTTGATCCTTCGAGGAGACAAACCGAACATCCAATTGACCATTCGTTACTCGTTCCCGAACAAAATGGTAATCGATCTCAATGTGCTTTGTACGACCATGAAATACTGGATTCATTGTGAGATATGTGGCTCCCAAATTATCACACCATAAAAGTGGGGTTGCAGACAAGGTGACCTTAAGTTCTTTAAGAAGCGATTCTACCCACATTAGTTCTGCTGCAGCAATAGCAAGACCTCTATATTCTACCTCAGTGCTGGACTTAGAAACAGTCTTTTGTTTGCGAGCACTCCAAGAAATAAGGTTATTTCCTAAGTACACACAATAACCGCTAGTAGACCGACGATCGACAGGGTCTCCTGCCCAGTCCGCATCAGTATAAGTCTGGACTGAAAAATACAATGACGGTGCAGGTTGTAGAAGGATACCGTAGGTCGAGGTGTGATGTAGATAACGCAAAATGCGTTTGACAAGACCCATATGAGTTTCAGTAGGATTTTGCATGTGTTGGCAGACTTTATTCACAGAGAAGGCAATCTCAGGTCTAGTGAACATCAAATATTGAAGACCCCCTACAAGACTGCGATATAACGTCGAATCAGTAAGTATCGAACTAGCAATAAGGTCACTTGAAGGGGTAGTCGCCATAGGTGTTGTAACTGGTTTCGCACCGAGCATGTTGGCCCGAGTTAACAAGTCCTCAATATATCGTCGTTGAGTTAGAAAAAGACCACCTGAGACTTTAACTGCCTCTATGCCTAAAAAATATGACAGTTCACCAAGATCCTTAATGGCAAATTCAGACTGCAATAAGGATATTAAAGAAGAAATGCATGATTCAGATGATGCCGTCACAATAATATCATCGACATAGACCAAGAGATATATAATGCCATCAGAAGACCGACGGATAAACAGAGAGGAATCCGACTTAGATGATGTAAAGCCAACACGATGAAGGTATGCGCTAAGACGGTGATACCAAGCACGAGGGGCCTGTTTAAGGCCATATAATGAACGATGAAGTTTGCACACATAATCAGGAAAGCGATGATCTACAAACCCTGGAGGTTGTTTCATGTAGACAACCTCATCAAGAAACCCATGCAAGAATGCATTCTGAACATCCAGTTGACGAATAACCCAATTGTAAGTGAGTGCAAGTGTGAGAACAACTCTGATAGTGCAAGGTTTAACCACGGGACTGAAGGTTTCACCGTAGTCAATCCCTTCTTGCTGATTGTAACCCTTCGCGACAAGGCGAGCTTTATGGCGTTGAATAGAGCCATCGGCATTTCTTTTTATTCGAAAAACCCATTTGCAACCAACTAAGTTCATTTGGGGATGTGGAGGAACTAAGTACCAAGTATTATTCTTTAAAAGGGCATTGACCTCGTCATCCATTGCTTTCCTCCAAGATGGATCACTGTTTGCCTGAGTGAAACAAGAAGGCTCAAACATGTTGTCAGTTACTAGTGTGTGTTTTGAAGCTTGTAAAGCCTTTGGTTTAAATATACCATTCATTGAACGAGTAACTACACGATCAAGTGGTGGGAGAGGTGGTGGTGGTAGAGGAGTTTGAAGGCAATTGGGGTTAGGGACAGTGATACGTCTAGATCTAGGTTTGGTGGGTTGAGGTGGTAAAAAGGTGGTTAAAGAGACGACTGTGGGTTCTAGACTTTGGTCAGAGCTATGGGTTGGTGGGCTTGGAGGTGGGCTTGGAGGTGGACTTGGAGGTGGACTTGGAGGAGGGTTTGACACATTAGTAGTTGGGTTTGGGGACATTATGCTTGGAGTAACTTGAGATTCAGTATTGGATGGCATATGAATAAAAGGAGGGGGAGAGTTTACCTGAGAAGTAGTCGATGGCGATGAAGGAGATCCTTGGGCGACTGCATAAGGGAAGGAATCTTCAACAAAGACAACATGCCGTGAAATGTAAATCCGGTTTGAGGGTAGATGTAAACATTTGTACCCTTTTTGAGACGAACTGTAGCCTAAAAAGAGGCAAGGGGAGGAGCGTGGCTGAAGCTTGTTAGACCTGTATGGACGAAGGTGAGGATAACAAAGACAACCAAAGGTACGAAGAGAGAGATAGTCTGGTGGTCGTTTGAATAATAGTTCATATGGAGAAGAAAGACCAGTCGGGGAGGTAGGAACACGATTAATTAGAAAACAAGTTGTGTGACATGCATCATACCAAAATCGATTAGGTAGAGAAGCCGTGGACATTAATGCAAGTGCAGTTTCAATAATATGTCTATGACGCCTTTCAGCGAGCCCATTTTGTTCAGACGTGTGAGGACACGTGAATCTGTGTTCAGTTCCATTTTCATGTAAAAGAGTCGTGAAACGCTTAAATTCTCCGCCATTGTCGGATTGAAATATTTTTATTTTAGTGCCAAACAAGTTTTGCACATGTTTATAAAAGACATTGAAAATAGTGAAAGCATCAGATTTTGCAGACATAGGGTAAATCCATGTGAAGCGACTAAATGCGTCAATAAAAATGATATAATAGCGATACCCTTCATTAGAATGAACTGGAGATGGACCCCAAACATCTGATACGACTAAATCCAACGGACTAGAATAAGTAGTGGTACTTTTGTTGAATGACAACTTATGACTTTTATTTTCACGACATGAAGAACAAAATGAAAAAGTATTATTAGAACTAGGCAGATTGTGTCGCGAAACGACAGATTTGACAGTGTTAAGCATAGGGTGACCAAGACGGTGATGCCAACCATGAAGAGATGTACGTTCTCCAACGAATGCTTTAATAGGAGAATGAGAGGAGAACGTAAGATGGTAGAGTCCTTCCAAATCAGCCGGCCCGCGAAGGACCTCCTTCCCTGTCCATCGGTCCTTCACAATACAAAAATCCGGGTGAAACTCAAAAAATACATTGTTATCACGAGCAAAACGAGATACAGATAAAAGACATTGTGTTAAAGATGGAACATGAAGCATTTTAGAGAGATGAAACTTACGGGTGGGAGTGGGAAAAGTGGAGGAACCGACGTGAGAAATGGGTAAAGTGTTACCGTCTCCCACCTTAACCTGATCTGGGCCGTTGTACTCATAATGGTGTTGGATGTCAGCAAGGTTATTCGTCATATGATTGGTAGCTCCTGTGTCAGCAGTGGCAGTCCAATCATATGTATATCCGCCGGAATTTTGAGCTACATAAGCCATTGGTGGACGAAAGTGGGAGGGTGGTTTATTTTTCTGTGGCCTGAAATTTTTGTCAAATCTGTTCCAGCATTGCCATGCTTGATGATTACCTCTACCACAAAGTTGGCATACATTTTCATTAGGATCAGCAGTAGATTGCAACTGGAAGGATCGACCCCTTCCTCTACCACCATCACGACCTCGAGAGATATTACCACTGCCACGACTATGGTCAGGCTGAGAACGAGATACATTTGTGTAATGTGCCTGTGGATGAGAAACTAGAACAGAATTTTGTGTATCCAATCTTAATTTTCATAAGTGTATAAAAAAGATGCAAAATCATCAAAGTTAAACTGGTGCATAGTTGTTGTTAAAGAGGAAACAATGGAATCATATGAGCTATCCAAACCATCGAGAATGGCATGTTGAAGTTCAAGTGTGGAGATAGCATAATCGGATGCTGCAAGAGTATCGGCTAAGAATCGGGCGTGAGAAATAAACTCGCGCATGGTTCGATTACCCTTTTTAATAGCGTTAAGCTCACGTTTGAAATGTAGTAAATGAGCTGAAGATTTGGAAGTAAACTGTTGCTCCAAGGAAGTCCAAACAGCAGATGCGGTTTGACAACGGATAACTTGACAAAGAACTGGTTCGGAGAGAGACGATAATAACCACGCAAGGACTAACTTGTCCTTCTTTTGCCACAGCGGAAACATTGGATTAACAGATCCATCACTTAGTAGTGGAGATGGTGGCGACTTCGAACCATCAATAATATCTTCAAGATCAAAGCTTTGAAGAGACGGTAGAAATTGAGCTTTCCACAACAAATAATTAGTAGAATCCAATTTAATGTTGACGAATGAATGGGGTTGAGTAAAAGGGAGGGATAAGATAGTATTTGAGGGTGGGACAATTTCTCCCATGGATTCTGTACGCTGCTCTGCTACCATGTTGAATAGTGAACTGTTGAACAATTGAACTACTAAACAATAAACTATAGAGCACAAAACTTATTGTGTCTTCACTTGATGAAGAACACATAAATCAATCTATATTTATAGATATACAATAGACCCTAATTAGGGTTGTTACTTGATTTACAAGATACAATTTAAACAATACTAAGAAACCATATATTATGAGATATAGAGAATTATCTTAGAAATCCACAAGATTACAGAATCACTAAACTATGGAAAGAGGATATGAGATTCTCTCTTATCCTAGTAAATCAGTATATCCAATAGCAACCATTTGAGGGACATCTCGGCTGGGAGCATCATCATCCTCTAAAGCTCAAACAAAATCAGAATTATTAGAGAGAGAGATCAAATCACGGTTTTGGGGAGAGAACAGCAAAGAGAGAAAAGGAGAGCCAGTATTAAGTCTCGGTTTTAAAAGATCTTCATCACTCGTTTTTCTTTTTTTAATTCTTCTTTTTCCATTGTTGTAGTCTTTTTCTTTGTGAGAGAGAGAGGGAGATTACAGAGAAGAAGAGAGAGATTGTAGAGAGTTAAAGAGAGAGGCTATAGAGAGAGGCTATAGAGAGAGAAATTACATAGTTTGAATCTTCTTCATTTATTCTCAACTCATTCGGATTGATCTCCTTAGTTTTTGTTCTTAATTTACTGTTTCTATAGTGAGGAAGAGAAACCAGAAAAAGTGAGAAGAAATAGAAAGAACAGTAGAGAGAGAAAAAAAAAATGGAGAAGATGAGAAAGTAATTTTCCCATAGAGAATTCAATTCCGAGAAGATGAGAAAATCATTTTCCCTTAAGGTCTGTTTGGTTTGTTTATCTGGAATACAGTAAAAACAAAAGGAAAATAGCTCCCTTAGGGGTGCGTTTGGCTGCAGACAGGGAAAATCAGTGAGAAAGTTTCATTCTTTTTCCATTTTCTCTCTTATTCTTCATAATTGTTTTAATCTCATATTATGATTGGCTAACCGTCTCATCTAGGGCTAGGATGAAACCCATTTTTAAGCTTTTAGAGACCAATTTTTGTGCGATTAATTCTCTTGATTGTGTTTAAAAGTTCAAGTTGTTTTAGTTAGTTAAACTTGTTTTCTTTTCATTGTCTATATTTTTAGTTTGATACACCATGCTTAGATTAAATTCTTTGATGGTGTATGTTTATCGATTAATAGTCAATAGTTTAGAGATTTGTTTTCCTAAATACAACAATTACAAGTTTATGATTATCAATCGGGTTTTAACAAATACATCTTCCGGAATTCGGGTAGTTCATTACCTTGAATTTTGAGTTATGAAAAAAAAAGAGTTGATTAGGTAATTATTGGGTCTGAATGTGATCTTATGTGGTGAACTCCTAAACCCTAGGTCCTCTTCCCCATTGATTTGTTTATTTTATTTTAGTACGTTATTATTTTATCACCAAAATCATAAAACCAATTCCAAAACCAAAACCAATTCAAAAACCAAAAACCGTGTTACTCCCGAGTTTTAGAATAGGTTTAACTAGTCTCCGAGGAACGAACCGGTCTTACCGGAAAAATTACAACTTCACACCCGTGCACTTGCGGGTGTAGACCTATTTAGGAAACTTTCTAGGCCCATCAACATGCTTTACGGTGTCTGATATTGATACCGTATTTGATGAGTAAGATGGTATTTTGTTCTAGTCCACCAAGTTCCTTTCAATCACGGTACTCCATTAATTGTGCCTACTCATTTTCTCCATGGGATGATCATGAAAAGGTCTTGGACAAGGTTTGTTCTGTGCAAGAGATTAGTGTCGTCCTCGTTCCGTGCAGACACCGAATCTTCTGTAGGTACGCAAGTTACACTGTGAGAGTAATGTTTATTCTTTTATATCTGAAACTACAAACTTTTTTGCTTTCTTTACATGTATGTTTAACATTGGTCAAATAATAGTTTAATCTGTAGTGTTTGTTCTGAGAAGCTTAAGACATGCCCAGTTTGCCGAGTCCCAATTGAGGAGCGAATATCTGTATATGACGTGTAGATTCTAACCAATGGTAAAAGTTTGTACAACTAAAATTTCCCTTACACGATAAGAAAATCACATTTCAATTTAAAGGCTCTTTTAAGTTGGTTGTCTTATTTTATATTTCAATTTGTTTAGATTCTAACTAATGTATATGAATGTCTGTAACTTCGAATGTGTTCAATAAAAAGACTCCTTTAGCTATTGCCCGTCTGTTTTATATTTCAAATTAGTGTTGTGTGGTTTATTTTCTTAGTTGACAGTGCCACAACTTATATTTATCTAACTCGAAAATGTTAGGAATAGAAAAGAAATAGTACTTGAATAAAAGGAAGCAACTTATAAAATAAAAGTTTTTGTCTATGGAGTTATTTTAGTGTGTAACTTGAGAATCATGAATACGTAGGATTCGGACTCTTGAGCCCTATGGTTTATAAATCCATATGATTTTGCTTGGTTTAAAAGATTTGTAAAAGATGGTTAAAATGAAACCTTTTTTTGAAAAAAAAAAAACAGTTCGCGCAAAAGAAAACTTTATGTCAAAAGTTGCATTATTCGTCAGACTATAACTCCATACATACCGGAATAAAATAGTGTACCATTGCGAACTAATGCGTTATTACTCAGTTTAGAGTTCCCTTAGAATTTGTTAGGGTAGCCTGAGGCAATTACTTAATAAATATGTTATCTCACAAGAAAATGAATAGTTTTACTTGTGGATAGGGGTGGGAAAAAGGCATGTGAGCTCGGATCAACCCACGAATGCCTGGATCCGATGTGACTATGGGAGCCCGGTGTCCGAGACGAACACTACCCGACCGAACTGCCAAATTTAGTCGTACGGACACAGACAAAAGGGTCTAACCGGCATTCCGCCCGAGTCCGACCGATAAGCCTGATCCATTGATATTTTTCGACTTACTTGGACATTTTAATCATATATAAATAATTATAATCAATTAATGTAGTTAAAATTTAGACTACACACTTACACGTGTATGTTAATCAATTATTATCGTTAACATTCAGACTACACAGTTACACGTATATGCATGGAAATACTAAATTTACAATGTGGGATTATGTTTTATCGACTTTGCTTGGGTGAAATCCTAATGAGTATCTTTTATAGGCATTCAAGCAAAAAAACATTGTGTCCGAGTCCGACCGATCCGGTACACGGATTGTCCGACAATTTAGGCGGACACGGACAGGTAACAGACAACCGAATTTTGTCAAGTAACCGCCTGATTTGTCCGACCGGACAAATTGTCCGCACGGACCGAAAGAGTAAGTGACCGCAGACTACCCCGTCTGATCCGTTTCCCACCCCTACTTGTGGATCAGCTAAAAGGCCCCTTTTAAGATTAATTAATGTGTGGTCGTAGCTCCTTGTGGTCTAAATATTGTTTCCCAAACGCGTAAAAATATATCCTAAGATAATGGAATGTATTTTCGTTAGACGAGCACAAAGGTATGATGCATATAGTCATATAGGTTTGGGAGATTTTAAAGGCAATGCCCAAAGTTTTTAAAGGCAATTTCGCTAAAGGCAATCTTTGGTTTGGTTAAAGGCAGTGTCCTTTAAAAGGCAATGTCCTTTTAAGAGGCAATGCCTAAATCAGAGTTTAACCTACCGTCGTCAAGTCGCCGGCTGGAAACCACCGACCAGGGACCTAACCTTAAAAAAAAACTTTCTCTCTCTTCTTCTTCCTTCTGGTAAATTAATGGATCTATTAGAGCATCCCCAACGGATCAGGAGATCGCCAATTTTTGGTGATCTCCTGAAAATTCTCCACCCAACGGCACAGCAGATTGTCAAAAATCTGCTGTGCCGTGAACAGTAACTGCCCAAATCATGACTACCTTAAATATTTTTATTTATACCCTTAATAACACATAATCGGACTATTATGATTTTCATTTCTACCGTTATCGATTTTGTGTACTCCGGGTTTTCGGAGACATTTCAATAAAAAAAAAGTACTCCATGAATCAAAGTAGATGTCGTTTCATAGAAATAACATACATAATTATACTTTTTAGGGAATTCTAATATTCGTAATAAAACATTGGGATCCCATATATTAATCGCAATCGCTCACCCCCGAATAATACGTTGGAGGTTCGTCTTTAGGCTCGACTCCCGGACATGTATTATGATCGTGTCCAACCTCATCGCAAACAGGGCATGGTGTTTCAGCCACCTCCTGAATAAATTGAACATATTTGCTATGTTACACTGGGAATAAAATTTATGTATACATATAACCACAATCGTAACCTAATAAACTAACCTTTAACAAACGATCGATATAGTCTGAAACCCAATCAAAATAGTTGCACTTTTTGCAGTGAAGATAACCACCTCTTCCACTAACTCCGTCTGCATAACTCAAGGTTAGATAATCATGACAATCGTTCGGACAATAACACCAACTCCATCCACACTCGCTCATGGAATGCCCGGAACGATTACAGATCAAGCAAAAAGACGACGATGAACCAGACATCAATGGGAACGCTCGAGCAACAAGGTATATTTATAATCTCTAACTAATACTCTGCAACAACCTCTCCATGCCACAACACTTTTATAGGGGAGGGTTCAATAAGATACTCTGGGTTGAGCGGACAAGGCTACTTTTGCAGGGTTGACTGGACAAGACAACTTTTGCAGACTTGAGGGGACAAGACATAGTGTCTGGGTTGATTAAACAAGACATACACCTTGGTTTGAGAGGGAAAAAACACGCAACCGGAGTACAACGGTCAAAATGACCACATTTAATGAATTCGTTTAACGAGACGCAAATAGGAAAAAAACACGCAACCGGAGTACAACGGTCGAAATGTCGTATTAGTTTCGGTTTGTAGTTTTATTAAAATGTCGTATTAGTTTAATTTGTAGTTTAAGTCTTGTAATTTCAACTAGTTAAATTTATTTTATAAAAAAAATTAGTGTTAAAAAATGGTAAAAATGAAATTTGGTGTGATGAATAGTGATTTGGTGAGACTTTTAGTGTTTTGCCTTTGGGTTCCCCAATTTGAAAACACCAAAAAATTTGGTGAAGATTCTTTTTTGGTGTTTTTTTTGGTGCTAACCATTGGGGATGCTCTTAGGGTATTAACTTCTTCCGCCAAGAATTGTATCGAATGATATTTTAGGTAGATAATTGTAGGGGTTTATTAATGGCATCTGTTGGATTCTTCTTGATTTTTTTTTTGTTGCAATGGATCATTTTTAATTTGTTACTCCATTCTGTAATTGCAGTAATCCCTAGGAATTTGATGATGTTTTATCTTAAAGAAATTTGTTTTTGGTCATGGATCTGAAATCGCAAGTGAAATTTTAGGATCAACTCTACATGATCATTTACTAATCAAAACATCATATTCATCTGGTGTATATTGCTCTATGTGATAGAAATTCTTCTTTTCACAGTTGGTTCGCTAAAAAGGTGAGATTTTTATTCATATAAGTATGGCTCTATGGAGGGTTTACTTTGAAGATCTTGATCGTGATTGGTGGTTTACTTTGAATAAATTTGAAGATTTTGTTCGTGATTGGCCTAGCCAGGTTGTTTGCAATGTTGTATTAGCTGCTTCATGGGTTTCCTTCCTTGTTTATACATGTAGAGAGAAATACGATTTGATTTTAATCAAGGAATATTTTCATGATTTATAAGGTGAAAAGAGTTCTCATGACCTCCTATTCTGATCTTCTTTGATGAGATTAAGATGTGAGTTTGCTAATTCTGCTACTGAAATTTGGTGATTTAACAAAGATCAAATCAATGGAGTAATCGGGTATAAGAGCATTTGGATTTCTAGGGTTTGATGGGCTTATGAACTGAAAACTCATAAAGTAATGGGAAAGAATGAAACTTTTGTTTTGGGGTAATGTAAGAAAGAGAAGAAGAAGAAGATATTTTTTTTAGTTACGGTCGACCGAAAATTGTCGGATCTTTGTCGGAGACGAAAGGAGCATTGCCTCTAACAATAATTGGTTAAATTGTTTTGACAAGGTCCTAGGAGAAAAATACATTGCCTTTAACAAAAAACACATTGCCTTTAAAATTCCCTATAGGTATTTGGTTCACAAATGTGATATTGAAGATATACATACAAGCACAATTTTGAGAAGGGGTAGGCGATTTTTTGAGCATAGAGAAAAGCCCTTTGTTTTTTCCCTCTTCTTTTTCATCGCAAATCCTAATCCAACTAATGGATCCAAATCAACTATCTTCACCCACTGTTTCTTCACATGCAGCTACTGAGATTAGTAGATTTACTCCCCCTATGACCTATTTTTGTTAAATCTCACTAATACACTCCATCATCTCCCCCCAAATAACCAACCACAAAACGGATCATCATCGACAAATAAATACCCTGAAGAGGACTCAAATCTGTTCTGGGAGCTGAGAGAAGAACGACAAACTGCATCGAATCCCCCATAAACAAAACAACTCCTACTATTGGCAACAACAAAACAATCAACGACGAAAGCTTACAAATTAGGGTTTCACTATCTTGCACAGTACCGTGTTGGCATCCCAGGGTAACAAACTGCAGAGGACAAAGGAACAACTTGGAGCAAATCATGGAGGCTTCGACCAACTTCTAAGGACGACGATGCATTTTGGAGGGTTCCAGCATCTCTTATCAATTTAGTCCATCAATTTTCCAGGGAGTTTATACCCTTCTTTATCTTATTTATTTCTAATATCATCAAAATCTATGGTTTACCCTTTGATAATTTTATTCCAATCTCAAACTTTACCTTGTGTCTGTGTCTTATTGATTGTCCATCCTCGTACTCTTTGTTCTAAGGGATCGAAGCCTCAAAAGTCACTTCTCCGTCTACGAGACAAATCAAAGTTAGATAATAGAAAGCCAAAAACTACTTGTAAGAAACCTGTTAGTGTTACTTCCTTTCAGATCTAGGTTTCTCTATTGATCAATTATGTTTGTTTTACATGGTGATATCGATTGTCGACCTTTTCATCTTTGTAACTTTTTTCCCCACAGCCGGCCATCTTATGCTCACTTTTATCAGTCTTGGTTACTTTTCATGTTGATTTTGGTTGAATTTATTTTCATCCTTATAAATTTCATGCTTAATTTAATCTTCGATACAGGAGGATATAATTTACTGTGAACGACATTTCTCCTTAATCGCATAGGATTTGTTCCTGATCTTTCAGCTCCTTTGTTGTCACTTACTTTTGACTTTGGTTATCTACTAGATCTAAACTTGCCTTTCGACCCTGGAGGATATTATATTTCAGATATTATATTCCACCTCCATCGCCCGCCTTTTGTTTCTCATCTCTCGACTCAAGTTTTGTCGATTACTTTTGTGTTCGGTTTTTAAATAGATTTAACTCTTTATTGAAGTTCATTAACATTTTCACTTCCACCCCTTGTCGTAATTCATTTGCGATCATTCGTCAGATTAGTTGGGTATTTATACTCGGGCTATGACTGCGATCCCATTTACCAGGTATCTGAACAGATTTTACTTTGTAGAACTCAGGGGGATATGGTCTTTGTATATGGAGAATACTGGAGGGATAACTGTTGGGTTTTACACCCTTATACTAATGTCAGTGGCGGAAATAAGACATCTAATGTCTACATTAGTATTCCCAGGATCACATGCATAAGCCTATAATAATACTAAGCAAAACTAGATAATCGATTACCTTATTCGCTAGTTTTTCCCTCGAACCTTTCCAATTGCTTATGAGAAGACCAAGAGCTTCAAGCGTAGCTCCTCTACTTGGGACACGAGCAATCAACTTGATCTCCCACCTTGTTGTTTAGCTAGCACACCAATGGTGGTTGGAAGAAGAGCACCTTTCTTCTTGACTAGATAGATAGTAATGGGAATTAGCTCACTTTCTCCTCTCTACTTCATGTGGTAGAGTAAGAAACCTTAAAGAGAAATTCCACACCTTATTCTCTGTCCTAAGAGTGTTTATATAGAACCCTAATAAGAATCCACCTCCTTTTAGGTTTCCTAAAACACCCTTTAGAATAAGATTTAGGGAAATAGTCGAAAATAACAACTATTGATATTTTCTCAATTCCCTAAGGAAGGAGCGGTCCAAACACCACGAAAAATTGGCAGATATAATTTTTATTATATCAGCAATTAACCCTCCAAAAATCAGCCCAATCCGAGTCCTAGAAGTACCCGAACCGGTCTAGCCCCAAAACCCTGTTTTTGGCCTTTTTGTACTATCTTTGCCTAATTCCCTTTTAGGCCTATGAGATATGTTTATGTGACACTACCATGATTATATCTCACCCCCACTAGTCATATCCTATATCAAATTGTCACTCTTATGTGTAACCCGTTGTAGGATCCGATCGAAGTTAGCCGCGAATTACTTCGTAATTCGACGATCGTAGTTGGTCTCTAGCTACAACTCTACGATCCCTAAATCAATCGGACTTGATGATCTTCTACATCAATTGTCCTATCTGACAAATTGCTCGCATTGCCATCTTGGTCGAAGGACATCTCCTTCAACTCCTCCAATAACTCAGAATCATCTTTTGGTTCCATCTTGCAGACATCCTCGTTTCTTCTTGAAACTTTGGGTGTCTGTTTAACCCATCTTCAGTGTTACAAGAAATTAAGTACTAGTTTTATTTGGCAATCAACCAGAAGGACTCTGAATATCAAACTTCATATCATTCTCAAGATGCGCCGTCAGACTCGCAAGCTACAGAATGAAGAATGCTCTAAAAATCGAAGTGACATGATGCAATTCCTCAGTTCTGTAATTTTGTTTTTCTACTTTGTTTATGTAATTTTATTTTTCTACTTTCTATATTGTAAGAGACTCTAAGGTTTAATGCATTTTCTTTCAACAAAAAAAAAACACAATTTTGAGAAAGGATGCCAAATTCTTTTGTACATACATTTCATCTAAATTAATTTCAGATAAATTTTTCTTCAACATAATATGTGGCATTGCGGTGCCCTGTTATTGTTTAACAAGTCTAAGTGACTTGTCTATAGCGGAGTTGGATGTATATCAAAACGTATTTTAGAAAAAGAGAAACAATATTTCGGATAAATGGTTTTTGAGTTGATGCTATACAAAGTTGGATTCGTGATTCAGTAACTATATTTGTTTGATTTAAACTTTATAGGTCGTATACATATGTCCTTAAAGTTCATCGCAAGGTGCCTAAAGACCAACTAATCTCATCCTACTTTATCTACACCCAAGTTTAATAAATTATTCATGGAATCGAATTTAGGGCTCCCGTGTTGTAGAGTGGGTGTCCGACCACTACACCAAAAAATAATGGATCAAGATTCATGAATCGAATAAGCACTATGACGGTCTTATTTAAGATATTTTGAGGCCTTAAAGCCTAAAGGTGATATATCACAAGTTTATCTCTAATGACTTGGATTGATTCTCAATAGAAACCTATTTATACCCAGGTATAAAATCCTTAATCTAACGGCTGATAGTGTTACTAATCTCTTAATCTAACAATTGTTAAGAAAATCGGTCCGGGCGGTCCGGGCTTAGTAATGTGACAACCGGTCAGTGCTTCAAAACCGAGACTGGCCCGACAACTCTAATCGGTCGGTTCGGGTTTGCCCCGATTGGATTTCAGACGGTCTCGGGTGTCTCCGGACTCGGGTGGACACCACGCGGTTCACAATCAACGGGCTTTTTTCGCAGCCCTACCTCTAAGACCAGATTTAATGGCTGAAATTTGATTTTTTTTTTTTATGGGTTAATTCCATTGTGGCCCCCTAAAGATGACCAAATCGCCAAAATGGCCCCCCTAAAGATGACCAGCTTCTATTTTGACCCCCTTTTTCATTTTTCTGTCAGTCAACTTTAACAGTCAATATAACTTTTACTTCTTTGCCCTTAATTTTATAAAACATTCTTTTCTGTCCCATTATTTATTTATTTGCCGGAGATGGTGTCGCCGGCGCCGCCCAGCAGGTCGCCAGCGACCACATCATCTGAAGAACAAATTTTTTTTCCTCCTCTTCTAATTTTCCCATCCCTCTCTTCTTTTTAGTTGGTTTCACATTTTTTCCTGTACTACTTTACCCCCTTCTCGTCTATTATCTCTCAACCTCTCTCTAAACTCTCTGGATCTCTTGTCCTTCCCCATTAATCTCACAACATTAGCAGCATAAAACTAGCTTTAGGTTTCTCTAGAAGCAAAACTTCAATTTTAGAGATAAAAAAAAAGAAAGGAAGAGGTAGATAGAGAAAGTGAGAGAAGATAACTTAAAACAGGAAATTAAAACATTCAAAGATATCTTCATAGTAGCATGTGATCTCTTAAACAACAATTAAGTAAAAGAAGAATTCTTTTGGTGGATGGAAAAAAACTGAAGAATTAGATTCTCTCTCTAACTTCATGGATGGCTGGTACAATAATCTCTCCTACCAATTTCAAAATTAATTCTAAACTATCCACCAAAACAACATCAAATACATTACATTTTCTTCCCTCCTTCATGCCCTGCGGGGTAACAACACTTTCCAAACAATTCCAATTTGGATTATAACTCAGAATTTCTTCCCCCATTACAGCTTAACAACCACCAAACTCCAAGTTCTCATCTTTTCATGGATAACACAACACTATTTATTTATGGTACGTTTACCATTTGAGATATGAGGAACAACTGGGTACTCCATATCTGGGCTCTAATGAAATAACCAAATCTCTCTCTCTCTCTCTCTCTCTATCCCAAATCTGGTATTCTGTCTCTTTCTATACCAGATCTGAGATTTGTTCATGTTGTCTGGATTCAACCAAATCCCAGACGAAGGATTTTGTTAAATCGGATCCCCAACTTGAATTTGATTCGACCAAATCCTCAAAAGATATGGGGCGAAATCCCAGATCTGGGATTTGGTTATGGATTTGGGGGAGAGAGAAATGAGAGGTTTATTTACCTTCAAATGAGGTTCTTAAGCATTCAGCTTTGAGAGAAAGAAAGTGAAAGATTGATTTTCCATTCATTAAACACATGAGTTATCCTCTTGTTTGAGATCCTTCTGTTTTGAGAGAAAAAAAAGAGAGAAAGATGTGGTGGTGTAGAAGGAAGGAAAAGAATATAACAGTTAACCTTTTTTTTCTTTGAGTTGATGGATTGCCGGCAGGTGGTCGGCCGACCATCCACCGGTAACTATTCCCGACGAAAAAAGTGATTAAGGACAAAAAGGTTATTAATTTTAAATATAAGGTTAAAAAAGGAAAATCAGAGTCTGATATTAATGTTGACTAACAGTTGACCGACGGAAAAATGAAAATGGGGGGCATATTAGAAGCTGGTCATATTTAGGGGCTATTTTGGTGAGTTGGTCATTTTTAGGGGGCCAAAATGGAATTAACCCTTTTTTATCCACGGTTTAAATTGTCAGAGAGAGAGAGAGAGAGAAAAAAAAAACATCTTCTAAAGATTCTCTTTTTTGAACTTACCCTCCCGCCCAAACACTCATCTCTCATTTTTTGGTCCTTCCCTCTCTCTGTCTCTCTCTCTCTCTCTCTCTCTCTCTGTCGCAGCTCATCTCCTCCCCTCTCTCTCTGTCGCAGTTCCTCTCCCCCCCTCTCTCATCTTCGTCGTCCTCTCTCTGATCTACATCGCAGGTAGCTCCTATTTTTCTTGATCCAGTTACTTCTCTTAGTCTCTTTAATAGGGTAAGAAATTTAAGACCTAGCATTGATAACTACTGTGTTGCTGTTCATATCTTAGCTTTTATTTGTTCAAGTTCTAGGGGTTCTACTTAATTTTGGGTTTAATGACTGGCTATGAAAAAACATTTAAGGGTTTACTCATTGGTTTTCATTTGTTTGGGTTTTAGGGTTTAATGATTTGGTTTTGGGTTTTAGGGTTTAATGATTTAGATTTGGGGTTTTAAAGTGGCCTAAGAAGAAGTGATTTGGAATATATATCTTTGCTTGATCTATTATACTTCAGATGACTTTCGAGTTTCGACAAGTTGTTTTGCTGCTATAGCTGACATGAGAGAGTTCTCCAGAAAGTACTAAACCAGCTATTATGATGGTAGCCAAAAGCCTTGAATTTGATCTTGGTGATTCTTTATTTGCACCTTTTACACCAAGAAGTTTAAACATGCTGATTGTAAAGGAAGTTGTGTTCCCCCACAAAGAGTGCCCACTTGAAACAGAACACAATAAGAAAATCTGGGCTCAAAATTTCAAATTTCCAATACCACAAAAAAATTCACTGTTTCTGGGTTATCCACCAATACCTGAGAGTACTCTCATAACCAAGACTATAATATCACCTATTGATTTTAAGTTGGATCTCCACAATCTTAACTTGCTACTATAGATGTCCTTACGCGTGATAGACCAACGGGCTACAGACGCTCCACATCACTTGACAAAAAATACACCCCAGATACCCTTACTCATTGGTTCTCGATTTAAGGTTTTGATGTAGGGCTTCCCAGAAGATGAGTTTTAGGCAGGTTGGTCGAATGTTTTGATTTAGGGTTTCTACTTCATTTTGTTTCATCTACTTTTTCTGCTTCAGTTTGTTTTATTCGCTTGTTTTAGTTATCTATAGAGGTTGGTCAAATGTATTGAGGGTTTATTTGAACTCATATGAAAAAAATTAGTTCCTTTACTATAAAGAATATCATGACTTCGATATATCGAGGGGGAAACCAAGAAAGTGTGAACATCTTCGATGTCGATAGCATCGATTGACTGAACTTCTTTCCTTATGTTTTATTTCCTTAGTTTACTTCATTTCAGTCTCAGTTACAAACCCGCCTCTTATTCCTCTACTTCTTAAATTATAGGTGCCTTCATGTATTTTACAGATTCTTCAATTTATTAGGTTAATTTAGTTTAACTCATTAGCTAGTATTTGATCTCCCTAACTTATCTCCAGAGGTAATATTTAGTTCCTAAAATGAGGGTATTCAATCACGTAAGAGTTATGGTTTAAGATTGAATGAGAGAGAGAGAGAGATTTATGATTGATATTTAATTTGTTTTGTTAATATTTATGGAGGTAGGGTTAGTGGTTTAAGGTGAAGTTGATATTTAGTTCATGTTGTGTTGAAAAATTAGCCTAATGAGTAATATCACATAAAAATCTCTAATTTTCTCAGTCGCCCCTCTCTATATAGTTTGCTAAATATTTTGGCATCTTTGTCTCTACAGTTTTGGTGAATGCTTTGTCTGTTAAAGTTAAGTAAAACTTCGTCCTTCATTGCAACTGTCTCAGGTAAACATTTTGTCTTTCTAGCCATATTAGATTTCTCGATCGATAAAACACAAGAACTATCACTTATCTCTCTATATATAGTTCACAACAAATTTGAGCCTCGTTTTTCCTATATAGTGCGACTTCGTCCTTCGTTGTATCTCTCTTAGGCTTCAGTGTGATTTAAGTCACTAATTTGGTGTTCAACTATCATATTGGCTCTTAGAGTCAGTATAACTTAGGAGAAATCTTTATAGTAAAGCTCCCATCTTGCTGATTTTATTCTTTGAAGAAATCTGTGTAATTTAAGCTTACAATGTGGTGATTTTTAAAGCCCTCCCTATATATTTAAGCTTACATCTTGCTGATTTTGTTGAGGGTAATTAATTCAATGTGATTTAAGTTTAGATTCTGCTATTCATATTCACCATGTTTGTCTATCCTACGGAGGGTCGAGTTTTTAGTTGCACAAACTGATGAGCGAATCCATATGATATAGATTTGTGATTTAGAGTGCTTCCATTTTGTTGCATTACATGTTACTAATATCTGTAACGTTATTTAGGTGCCGTAAATGCGACATTTGGATGAGAATGTGTGATGTTTTCTAAAGAAGACCTATACAACTTCTTTTATTTGTAAGTGCTCTTATCAGAATTATGTCGTTGAAATAGGTAAACAGTGAACAGCCATGACTTATAAATATTTGATTGTTAAGTTGATTTTACACCGTTCCTTTTAGAGATTTTAGTTCAGGATTACATTAGTAACCATTTGAGATTTTAGTTCATGCATTCAGTTTAGGGATCCTTTTGGTTACAAATGCAATAACAATTCATAGGTCTGTTTTCGTTTTTGTATCATATTTTTTATTTTTTATTCAGGCTTACATTAGTAATCTTTGTAGGGTTATTTCACGCTTTCAGTTTAGGGGTCGTTGTTGTGTGCTTTGGTGCGCATAGGATTTACATGTTACGTTTTTTCAGCCATATGTGATTAGAGTAGAGGATACCATTTAAAGCCTATTCATTATTTGTAAAACCACTAGATGCTTTAAAGAAAGTTATGATGTATTCATGTTTTGTTAACTGTGTTTTTTCTATGAAGCAAAATTTGTTTGCTAGTTGTTTCATAATATTAAAGGGCGAAGAAAGAAGCTTCATCTAATGTGTTTATTTTAGTCAAGATTGCAGGTCTCGAAAGTATTAATTTGGTTGGCAACTTGACATTTTTAAGTTCTTAGGTGTTTCGATTTTCTGATTAGGTTGCTATTTTGTAATGTGTTGCAGTTCAACTTTTATCAAAATCTATTTGACCATGAGCATTTAGTTAGCTGCATTAACATGCCAATAATCTTAGCTCTATTAAAAAATTTCTCTATGCTTCAGGATTAGCTTCTCCGATGAAATTCTTTACCAGTCGATGTAGTTTGTTAAGTTCATTATGAACTGGATATTCCTGACTTGGGACATCTTGGGTTTTTAATAGTTTGGTTGCAGTGGAAGAAGTCGTTGCAGAAATCGTTTGAACTGGTTTCGCTGCGCTACTACAACTGGTAATAAATCAAACATTTGACACACTTAATGTTTGATAATATGGTCAGCTAATGTAATTACATTATCCTTTTCTTTTTTGTTATAGTTGGGAGGTTGGAAACTACATATCACAAAAATGTATAAAGCATTTGAACTCCTAAGAAATATAAAAAGAACTCATATGAGAAAGTACTGTTTGTGCCCCATGGGCACGGGTTACATCCTCGTCAACCCTTAAAGGTCATTTTAAGGAGCCTAAACCCCATCTAATCTACTTTATTTTATTTATACCGAAGTTCAATGAATCTTAGATTTCCACTTTCATGAGATTGAATTTAGGACTGCTGGATTGTGAAAGTGAGTGTCTAACCACTACACACACAAAAAAATAGTAGATTAAATAAACCATTGTAGTCTTGTTTGTGAAAGAGGTGCAATAAAACCGTTAGAACCCTATCTGTTTCCAATTGAGTGTAATTAATTAACAATCACAGACCAGGACAAAAAAAAGAAAAAAGAAAAGGAGTAGCGCAAATTTGTAGACTGACCAGTAAATAGCTTTTTCCGCGGTCTTGCTTATTTGAAATTCTTTCACTCTCCCTTCTACAGTTCTACTCTCTTTCTTTCTCTCGAATTTTTGAAGAACCCAGGGAAACATGAAGAGTAAGAAACCTATGAGTTTAAAGCAGCTAAAACTCTCAGTTCCTGCTCAAGAAACCCCAATCACTAACTTCTTGTAAATTCTTAATTCCTTTTTCTCATCTTTCCTTTTTCAGATTCTCTATTTAATAATTCATTTTATCAATCGATCCAAGAGTTATTAAATCTATTATGGATGTTTTTAGAACTGCTAGCGGAACATTTCATGATGGAGATCTACTGTTGAATCAGAAAGGTCTTCGATTAATTTCAGAAGAAAATGAAACTCGCGTAAGTTTTCAATTTGGGGTTTCTTCTTATATATATATATATATATATATATTCTTCTTCTCCTTAATTAGGTTAACATTTGCATTTACAGTTTACTCCTGTCAACATTAGACCTTTCCAGTTTTTATAGTTTCTTCTTTTTGATTATTGACATTAATGCTTGCTCTTGTACCCCATTTCTTTTAATTGGGTTTGAATATCTTATTGAATAGCCTTCAGATGCTAAAGAGCTTGATTTCCAATTCATGTTGGAAGACCTTGAGACAATCAAAGTCATAGGGAAAGGAAGTGGTGGAGTTGTTCAACTCGTTCGCCATAAATGGGCTGGAACTCTGTTTGCTTTAAAGGTACTTATTTGTTTATATATATCCCACTTGCTACCTTGTTCTAGGATGCATCTTATTTGATGATTTATATGAAATTTGGTTCTTCTTGTTGCTACTTATCTCATTTCCCTTTATTGAAGGGGATAACATGCGAAACCGACGAAGTTATGTACTAGCTCATGACATTCTATATTCTGAAATCTGAGGGGATAGGATTAAGAAATTTGTTGATTAGCTTTACTTGGTTTTTGCAAACGTACTTATTATTTGAAAAAAAAAAGCTGTAATATTATTGTGGGTGAAGGCTTCTTTGTAAAAAAGCGTAAACTTTGACTTGATTATTGTTGTGTAGGTCATCCAGATGAATATCCAAGAGGATGTTCGTAAACAGATAGTGCAGGAAGTGAAAATAAATCAAGCATCACAATGTCCTCATGTGGTTGTTTGTTATCACTCATTCTACCACAATGGGGTTATTTCTCTTGTGCTAGAATACATGGATCGTGGCTCTCTAGTTGATGTTATTAAACAACTTAACACAATACTCGAACCTTATCTTGCAGTTGTTTGTAAGCAGGTCGGTATACGTCCTAATGTTGAATTTCACATTTCTCACTAATGAAGTAGATTGAAGTTCCTCTTTGAAATTCTTCTAATTAGCCTTCTCTGCCAAAACTTTCTTATATTGCTGTGCCAGGTTTTACTGGGTCTTGTGTATTTGCACAATGAGAGACATGTTATTCATAGAGATATAAAGCCGTCCAACTTGTTGGTGAATCAGAAAGGAGAAGTAAAGATAACAGATTTTGGGGTGAGCGCCATGCTTGCTAGCTCCAAGGGTCAGCGAGACACCTTTGTTGGCACATATAACTATATGTCGGTAAGTTCCATATTTTTAATTGTGTGCTTGTTTTGCGGTACTGTGTTCTCTATACTTTTCCGGAAAAACAACAACACCCGAATGAAAAAGACGAAACTTCTTTCTCAGGGTTTCACAAAACACTGAAATGACTCATCTAACTATTATTATTTGGGTGAACAAATTCTTTGCCAAATTTATATCCTTTACGTGATTGAACTTTGCGGGCTTTTATGAGTTCATCTCTATCTTTCAGCCTGAGAGAATCAGTGGGAGTACTTATGATTATAGCAGTGATATCTGGAGTTTGGGTATGGTAATACTTGAATGTGCCATAGGGCGTTTTCCTTATGTACAATCTGAAGAGCAAGGAACCCCCAAGTTTTATGAGCTTTTGCAAGCCATTGTTGGAAAACCACCCCCTTCTGCTCCACCAGACCAGTTCTCGCCCGAGTTTTGTTCATTTATATCAGGCTGGTATGTCTTATATAACTACTTAGATATCTTTGTCATCAAACCTTATGTATCCCATTATCTAGTCTCTTATATTTCATATTTTAACTGCTTCGAAAGTTTTGCAATCTCGTGAAGTAGTTATTTACTAATTGTCCAATTCAACTACGGCATTAAGGTCATAATAAAAAGTTATATAATGTGTTCATCTCAAAACTCAGATAATATTCAAATATTGAACCTTGTTAAAAGAATTCAAATCTTACTCTTCTTGCAGCATACAAAAGGATCCCCGTGACAGAATGTCGTCATTAGAACTTCTGGTAAGTGCTTTCTAACCAGTTTCCTCTGTTCCACTAAGAACAGGTTAGAAATTTATTTTTCTTTTCTTGCTTTTATAGAGCCATCCATTCATCAAAAAGTTCGAAGACAAAGACATTGATCTGGCAATTCTTGTTGGTAGCTTGGAACCTCCAATAAATTTCCCAAGATAAGTTCATGTACTTGTATCTATGAATGCGAAAACAAAGCCAAGTCATATCATGATCAGGGTTGTTTTAAGCTTAAAAGATAGGAAGTGTGGTCAAAATGAATTCAGATATGAGATTGCGATATCTGTTTGAAATGCTTTAAACAAACATAACATTCAAACTATTTTGGCAAGGAATGTTATATTGTTGATTTATCTTTAAAGAAAGATGGTACTTCTCGTATATCTTGATTAGGTTTTAGCAGAATACTTTGGAAAGAAAATCTCTGTTCTATATACTTAGCAATGATTGTTTAGTCAAAATTAGGAAATGCTTGTCGTCTTGACACATGCAGTCTAAAATGTTCAAGATTACACCAGACCAAGCCAGTTGTGTCTGTATGCTTGGCCTTAAGATGTCATCGGTTTCGTTTGGAATAGTATTTCGTTGGTGTTGTAATTTGCGGTGCTTTCTACCGTCATCGGGTCAACCGAGCGTTTAACACAATATATATGGCATCCTTTTTCTCTGCTCTCGGGAATATCTCTATCATTTTAGAAGCTTCTTTTTTTCCAACGAGCAATTATGAAAATGTGATCTCCAGTCTCAAACTTCTCGTGGATCCCTTTTGTCTTAACATTTTCAAAGTTGTTCTTCTAAAAAATATTATGAACAAAGTACTAGTTCATCCTTACTCTTTTTCTGTTTGATGTTTCTCATTGTAGAACTACATTCGTATTTATCAGTTCATCCTTATGTACATCACATAATTACAATATAAAATGTCAAAGTGGGCAATCCTATAGCTAATTGCAATAGCATTTTCATATAAACTTATCCGTGAAACTCCATATTGTCCCCCAAGCAATTCCGAAATATTCTTTGGAACTTTTGCTCTCGGATAAATAACATTTTGGTTTATGCATGTTTCAATTTGCCTAGTGAATGAAAGAATATGTTCTTGACTTTACCCTTTATATTTTCGAATCAAATTACGAAAGTTTTATATTTGTCTAACTAATGTTTCACGAATTTGAAAATACATTAAGCAACATTACTATAACTATTATGGAAGCAATTGTGGAAATGTTTATATATTTGTACCACATACACAAGGAAAAAAATATAAAATATCTTTGTTTTTACTTCGAATAGTTATGTTGTTTAATGCATGTTCAATCTTGTCGAACTCAATTTTTTTTTTTGATGAATTGTCGAACTCAATTTATACAAATACAAAATATTTCGGCATTTGTTTTGAAATTGGGTAAAATAAAAAAAATATGTTTATTCCACAAGGCATATTGGAAAATGCACGAGGGGAAACATTATTTGTCCGATATGCAGAACGTATTTTGTCCCCCAAAGTAAATTGGAAAATACCTAAGCTAAATATGCAAAAAAAAATTACCCTTGCTAAAACTTTAGTTAGTATGTTTTGATTGATCTTTGTTAAACTCATGTACAAAGCAAGTTTGAAAATGCCTAACCCACTATCCGAAATGACAGTTGAAAGTGATCATGTGCCCAAAAACAAATTCTTTTAGAGAGCAAAACTTAAAAATGATATGGTGTTGTACTTTTTTTTTGTGAAATAAAATATTGTAATAACAAAAACACTAATGAGTGTTACTTGGATCTGGTTGAAAGTACCCATTTATTAGATGTTAAATTTAAACATTGTGGAAGTGGAGATTGAAACTAGTTGCAAAAACTGAAAAGGATAGATCTACGATGATTTCTTGTTGAAACGTAGGTATGGACGACGCTGAGGGTTTGATTCTTGGTCAGAAAAGAGTTTTTTTTCTTTACCTTTTTGTGTTTGTGTAGAGAGATTTCTTGATAATGAGTGGCCCGAACTCTTATCCATCATAAAAGAAAACCTCGTTGAAGGCACTTGTCCGAAAACATAGAATTAAAGCAATGATTTATCACATGCTAATTGGTGATATCTTAGAGCATCTCCAATGCAACACTCAACTTACAAAACTCAATTTGACACATAGGACTACTAGAGTTTTTGACAAAAAACACTCTCCAATGCAACACTCAACTAGAGTCTCAATATGATGTGGCAACAATAAATATTGAGATACTCAAAAGAAAACTCAACAATTGAGTTTTCTTTTGAGTATCTCAACATTTATTGTTGTATCTCCATTGGTCCACATCAACATTTTATATATTAAAATAATAACCAAAAGTAAATCTAAAGTAAATATTGAGTTTTTTTTAGTGTTGCATTGGAGATGAATTTTGAATTGAGTATCTCAATAATGCAACCTAGGAAAGAGAAACTCAACTCATACTTGACACATTGGATTAATTGAGTTTTTGTTGAGTGTTGCATTGGAGATGCTCTTATGTTGAATAAAAAATAAGATAACATAAGAAGGTTTTCATTTCTTGTTTTTTTTTTTTTTTGATGAAATTGGTTTTCACTTCATACGAATAATATGACCGACCGACCAATTCAATCCTGTGGTGTGGAGAGGGTCCCATGGCTGTTCAAAGAAATTCGTACATAAAATAACATCATCATATGAACCCTAATTTCCAACAACCAACAACCAATCCTGTCTAGGGAGATCTTGTCTAAACCCTAAAACCATACACTTCTAGTCAAGATTAGCTAGCCGCCCTCTCTCTTTGACCTAACCATCAAAAGTGCCCAATCACTTATTTTTTCTTTTTTTTTTGAGCTTCATTATATAACATGGACACATCAACATGGATACATCATAAATTCGATAACTTCTATATCTATCGTCTCAAAGACATCTTGAGTTCTAAAGACCGTATATGACTCTCAAGGTCGTCTATAGAGCACGAGAGTCCATTTATTCCAACGTCCATCTTATTTATATTCGCGTTCAATAAATCACGAATTTCCACTTTCGTGGAAGTTGAACTTGAGACCTTTCAACATGCAGTGTGAGTGTCCAACTAAGTCAAATAGTGGTGGAATCACCAATCAATCCTAAGATTAATTACAGCCAAAAGAAATTTATAATAAAATTAGTAATAATAGTCCCATACCGGAAAGTAAAAGAGACTTTTTAGTAGTGGAATAAAGAGTCATGATAGAGTTGTTTAGAGAAAAATACAAGTACCTCCCTCCATATGAAAGAAACAACATTTATCTAGTGGAATTGGAATTTTACTCGATCACCACATAATACAGACTGGCGGTTTCTAGCTATTGGGACTCTCGTGGAAAAAAAAAGTCTAAATACAATCCTCTTTGGTGGTATTGACTAAAAATAGAAATATTTCTTTAGACAACCATATCTGTTTGTTGAGATCCATGACCTATAACTTGTCATTATATGTTAAAGTGATCTACTGAGCATTCCCCTTATCTCCCCAAATGTTTGTACCCCTAAATTGATTTACTTGAGAGAGAAGAAATAGAGAACTTATTTATGAACAAAAAGTCTATAAGCACGCACCAGACATTACGTAACTAGTTATAGTGTAAATTCACGATTATTTGACAATCAAACAGATAAATTGAAATACCGACAAGATAGTTTAACGTAATGCAGTAAAAGATCTTCCTACATAGTCTCAACTTACATCTATAGAGAAACCAATAATGAATTTATTAGTAGTCACCACAACTGTGGCTTGATTGGTTACATTAGTGAAACAACTGAATTATAAAACTTTAATACCCAACTCATATTTACATAGTAAATTAACGTTTTTCAGTTTCCAAAGCTTCCTAACTAATCCACGAAAGAATTACTATCTAATAATAATAATAACAAGAGATATCTTAAATACATGTTACTAAGTTCTCCAAATCTTCAAACACGTTGAACTGTTGGTAATCGTCAAATCTTTGTCTTCTCGATTAATATCTCATTATATAGTTTTATCATTATAGGTGACCAAATCATTGTCATTGGATATGTTAACGCGTGGACTAGTTTATACAGGGCCACAAGTGAATGTACATGTATACTTAGCTATTTACGTGGACTTATTGAATCCAACATAGTTCAAAAAAACATTTAGGTGGGTGAGATTTCATTGAGAGGTTTATGGATAAGTGAGAAGAATGCATGGAGAGGACCTAAAAGAAGGAATGGTAGAGATTAAAGTGCCAATCAAAGCCAATGACTAGTTCATCCATCCTAGTCAACTCTCTCTTATCCCTTATCTTCCTCTATTTTGGTTGTTTTAGGCCCACTAATGACTATTAAAAGTGTATGACTTTATGTCAAATCATTTAAAAATGTGATTCTTCCTAGGGTTACGTTTTAGGTTTAGTATGATCTATTTCTCATAATTCACATGTTTAGCAACTAAGTATTTTTTCTTTCATAAAAAAAACAATATAAGTAGGTTTTCTACTTTATTTTAGTGGAGTTTGCATTAATTAAAAAGAAAATAAGTGGAATATATTACAAAATATAGTAATCGTGCTAATGGATATGACTTTATGGACGCGGAATATTGTTGACCTATAAGTTTCTTACAAACCTAAATTTGTGTCAAATTCATAAGTAACTTATACAAGAATGTTTTCAACAAATAAAAACTTATACAAGAATGAAAATGTTAGTATTTGATTCGAAAATTGAAATCAATAATAGGTAGAAAGTTGATGTAGTCAACTTACATTGATCTAGAAACGTAAAGATAAAAACACCTAGACCAACGAAAGTCGATTACATCAGCTTTGTGTTTGTGGTCGCACTCATTTTTTCCGTCACATAGCATTTCCCATAAAAGAAAGACAAAGATGATGATGAGTTGGATGGATGTGGATTAATTTCCAAGCAATAAAACCTTATCCCCTTTATATATTCAATGTGTGAACACTTCAACCTGATAATGTCGAATCTCAAGATAACCCACAAATATTAATCAAATCACAATTAATAATTAAACTAATCCTTATTGGTTTCAATGCTTTCTTCCACCATTTATCTTATCCTAATTAACTAATTCATTTTAAAAAGACAAGAAATAAAATATTATTACTAAAACATATTTCATATTTGTGGAACAAAAAATATGTATATATAGGTGACTAGTCTTCTTGAGAAATAACTTGTGACCTTCTTTCAATATAATTTCTCCTCTATCTCTAAAGTTTGAAGATCAATATTATGGGTGAAGCAAAGAATCAGTATTTTCAAGATATAATATCAATGAATATAGGCATGAATAATGTTTTTCCTATGGTGAGTGTTCGAAATAACCAATGGGTTGTCATGGGTGGTGATGAAGAATTTGTTCATTTGGTTTCAAAAACATCTTCCGAAGACGAAGAAGAAGATTCAACTAGTTCAATTGGGTCATGTTCTTCGTCGGAATTTGAAGAAGATGCATCTTCTTCTTCTTCAAATTCATATTCGTCTTCCGAAGACTCTTCTTCCAAAGGTCCTCTGTACGAATTATCCGAGCTCATAAGTCAATTACCTATGAAGTGAGTTCATCTTTATTTTATTATTTTCCTTATGTTTTGAAACGGTACACTGAGAAATGGCTAAGACCCGAACTAAATTGAACAAAAGCAACTAGCTAAAACTGATTTGATTATAGAAAAAAATTCTTATTTATTGTTAAATGTTTGGATTTGTAGGAGAGGTCTTTCAAAGCATTTTCAAGGGAAATCTCAATCTTTCACATCTCTATCTAATGTGAAAAGTTTAGAAGATCTAGCAAAAAAAGAGGATCCTTATAAGAAAAGGATGATGATGATGAAGTCATGCAAGAGCTATGGAGGTGGACTAGATAATCCACAAAAATCTTATACACCCAAAACTAGTTCAAAGACCATAACAAAGAAGTCTTCAAATAGGGGTTCTTTTTCATCATTATTAGGTAAGAGAAATGGGTTTGTCAATTGTGGCTTTAGTAAGCCCCCTCTCCATCAACAAAACAATTTCTAGATATGTAATATCCCATTTACATAATTTTTATATACAATTTTTTTGTTGGAAATTTTGTATATGATCTTTTATAGATGTTGATGTATATAAGAGATAATTTTTTAATAGTGAAGTTTCTATTATGAAATTACAATGTAGTGAGGTTGATATTAACAATATTTATTTTTTGAGCAAATGATTCTCCTTTGATGTGCTTGGTGTCCAATCCAATAATGTAATCTACATCTTTTAGCTCAGAGTGGAAGGTTTAGGTAAACTTTTAAGTTTTTTTGTTGTTCAACCCACTCTTCCAAAAAAAAAAAATGATTCTATACTACTTTTCGGAAAAATTATTATTCAGTACCTCGCCATATGAACAACTCAAAACAGAATACTTCTGAATGCAGTTACATTTGTACATCTCTTGGGAAACCTAATTTTCTCCAAGCCTGTAAGAGTCACCGGCAGACTTGCGATCGCCACTACCATCACCTACAACCCTTCGGGAAAAAAATCAGTCCTTGCTCCTCCCCAACCTTAATTTCTCTCTAACTCTCCTCTTTCAAATTTTATCCCTCTTTGAAGACTGAGGTAGAGAGGGACGAAGTTTGAGAGAGAGAATTAAAAGGGATATAGAAACAGTGGAGATGGTCGGTGGTCCAAGGAGGAAGAAAATCTGATTATTTTGGCGGCCGGCGATGGCAGTCCACCACCAACTCTTTCTGGCATGAAGAGAAGAGGTGGGGTCCTGCGGGAGAACTTTTTTTCTATAGAAAAGTCTTTGTACTCCAAAAAGTGATTTGTTTCCCCAACCTAACAGCAAATATGTAAGTTCTAAAACCAAATGACCCCATATCAAAAATTTCACATCTCTTTTCTTTGAACCTCAAGTGTGGTGTATTTAGATTTTCGCATTATCAATCAGTGACAAACATAATATCACATCTATGGGTGATAATCAAAATCAAATCATATTTTGTAGACGGGCGTAACTCCAAGTAGATGGAAGCATTTCCTCATGACAACAGCTGTAGCTTCACATAATAACAATCTGCTTGTTTCCTCTGCTGATCCAACGACCTGTGTAGAATTTCAATAGTACCAAAATCGAATCAATAACTTGTCTGTGTAGTGGGCTCATCACCCGAGCTGACCCATGCCCGAGCTCAAGCAACAGCCCGAGCTCAAGCAACAGCCCGAGCACAAGCAAATAACTTGGCCGAAAAGACCACTGGTTTTAGTTTTTTAAGACCAAAGCTTTGTTAGTGATTTAAAGAGATTGACGTTGATAAATTACCTGACAGTTGGAATAAAATTTTGTGAAGTTTTCGGATAAGTTGTAAAGATACTCGCACAATAAATTTGGCAAGAGATTGGTACATGCATCCTCGACGATCTGAAAATGAAAATCGAACAGTTAAACATAGAACAGTAAGCTCGTGAGGAGTAGACGAATGATGTTAGGCAAAGCACGCAAGGATAAGAGAGTGAGGGAGAAAGAGATGCTTTTAAAACTAAATATCATATCTGAAGAAGACATTTCCAACCTCGGCAAACTGAAGAAGATGGAGACCTAGACCACGCTCATCTGCATGATCCAATGCGATACTTCCCGTCTGCTCAAAATAGAATGAGAAACCCAAATATGAAACTTGAACTAACTTTCTAATGAGAAAGGAGACTTGACGGGGGATGAAAATTCTAAATTCAAGATGCTCTTGAGAATTCAGATAGAGGACTTACTTTCTTTAACTCTTCTATATCTTTACCCGATTTCCTAATGATGGAACAAATACGAGCATGTGCATACAGCAGGTAAACAGCAGTGTTCCCCTTCAGGACACAATGGGGAAAAGAAAGTGTTTAAGATTATCGCATATGGCGTCACTCGAAGCTTTGCAAAATCTAAACTATAATACTATATAGCTTAAAATTTGAATAAAAAACACACCTTATCACTAAGCATCTGGTCGAAACTAAACGAGTAATTTGTTAGCCTGTTGTTTTTGAGGTCCGCATACCTGGTATAACGAAAAATTACATGTAAGTCAGAACTACAGACTAGCAGGAAAATATGTAATCTTACTCGCTAAGAGAACTCGCTGAACTTACTTAATGGCTCCATAACCAACTGCATCTGCAGTTTGTTCCAGCTCTTCCTCAGTCCACTCTTTATCCTTCCCTATTTCAGAATGAAAAAAATAACTGACACATTTAACGACAAGAAAATTTTGTTAAGGTGAAACTGAATATGGGGAAGGGAAATTACAGCAGATAGATGTCAGAAATGCACTAATTGACCAGGAAGTTGAAATAAAAACAAGTAATAACTTGAAATGAACAAAACATTAATTCTTGATCATAAACTCATAGTACCTCGTTCAATTAGCACAGCTTTACTTCGAGTTTTCGCTTCATCAAGCAAATCAACTAATCGGATCACTTCACCAGAACGAGTTTTGATGCGCTTCCCATCAGCTCCAAGAACTAAACCAAATCCCACGTGGTTGGTTTTTGGGTATGATTTATCATCAGTTGGGAGCCACCCGGCAAGTTTGGCAGCCTGTAGTAAAAAGTGCAAAATTCATGATTGCTTTACCGATTATGAGTAGAATCCTGTGGATCATACAAAGGTGGTTTTTGTTTTTCTACAAATGCAATCCAAAATTTAATTCCTGGTCAGACTTGGGAGAGTCAAATTCAGACAATAAAGGAACGCCATCCAAGTAGGGAGAAACTATTTTATGTGACTCTATGTCAAGTTGGTAAGAAGTTCTTTCTCTAAAATGGACCACAGGTGAAGATGGCTTAGATACTTACACTAAATACCATTTCAAAATGCAATGATTGACCAACGTCAGTAACATAAATGATCCATTCAGCCTTTTCTTCATTGAGACGATACCTGTAAGTAAACAATGAGTAACATTTGGATAAATTACTCTCGCTTTAGAATGTCTCTGATCGGTATGCAATATACATAGAAAAGTTTATTATGTATGAGTTGAGGTCAAGAAAGCATTCAGAATGAAAATTTAACGGGCATAGATTTTTTGGATAGCAAGATGAAGACTGACCAAAGAGCTGTTAGATCAGTTGATGCATAGTTGTAACCGCCATCACTCTTAACAACCATTAAAGGTATATTTTTCCCTTCAATAAAGATCACGCGAGCACCTTCACTTTCAACGATCAACCCTTTATTATTTAAAGCCTCTAAAACTCCAGGAATATGGGGGTTATAGAAACTCTCCCCCTGATACAAAATGAAGTTACACATGTCACAAATTTCTCTCTTTCTGAAAAATTAATTGTACATACAAACTATTACAAGAGAGATATACGTATACATTTGAAATTTCAGCACATAAATTCAATATATACAAAACCCAAATAGCTTTTCATTAAAACTGGTTCTAATAACAACGACAGCAAATAACATGTAGAAATTAAATAACTATTATCTATACTCTCTTCATTTATTATTACACTATAAGTAACCTTATTATGATATGTACGGGTTATTCCTTTTCTTAACCCTCAGACTTGAGGTCTGCTTAGAACTTACACAATGGATGTGAAAATGTTAATGTTTTTCTTATAACAAAATTATTTCCATTGGTCTCTCTCACACATTCCTTTTTTCAGTGGCTCCTCACTTTTTTAACCAGAAAGTCAGTCTACTCGTTAGAAGGGGGGTCAAATATTTAGAAAAACAAATACAAATCAAGTTAAGCTTCCTACTTCACCTTCGTCACAAACACCAAAGACATGAAAAATGAACCTATCTACACAAAATATATTGACAATAGACAAAAATTCCAAAAATTAGGACTTCTGACTAGCTTCATTTGGAGCTTCAAAACCTTCAACTCTACACGAAAACTAAAGCGGCACATCTAAATTTCAAGACTTGTTTGTAGATAAACATCAAAGTTCAAAAACGATAAATACTCGTATCCGTGGTTCAATGATAATAATACTACCTTTTCCTCCAAGTGTACCCCAAGGCGTTTATAGACCTGATCAAATTCTTTGCGGCTGACCTCACAGATT
Source organism: Eschscholzia californica (assembly GCF_041429995.1). Lineage (NCBI taxonomy): Eukaryota > Viridiplantae > Streptophyta > Magnoliopsida > Ranunculales > Papaveraceae > Eschscholzia > Eschscholzia californica. The sequence continues at coordinate 33,665,739 of NW_028238198.1, forward strand.
TGTGCCCATGCCTTACGATACACGGCATCTCCACCCTGTCATACATGTCAAACAATGGAATCTCAAGATTTTAACAGAAAATGAGAATCTTTATTTAGGGGGGGGGGGGGGGGGGGGGGGGGGGTAGTGGATCAAGACATCGGGGGACATTAGGGGACAATTAGAGACAAAATGTTCCGTGGACATTTCAAGACATTTCGGGACATTTGTCTGTAGACAAAATGTCTTTATGGACATTTCAAGACATTTGATTCGTAGACAAAATGTCTTTATGGACATTTCAAGACATTTGATTCATAGACAAAATGTCTTGGAGACATTTCAAGAATTTGGTTCACGGACAAATTGTTCCGGGGACATTTCAACATACTGAATCTATGGACAAAATGTGTAGTGGACATTATTATTATTATTATTATTATTATTATTATTATTATTATTATTATTATTATTATCTCATCAGATATTTATTATTTTAATATTGTCTAACCATATGAAATATATGATAATATATTTGTACTCATATTTCAAAAATATATTTTTCGATATTTGTGGACATCTGTGGATATCCGAGGACATTGAAGGACAATTGGTAGACATTTATTATTTTAATATTGTCATATGAAATAATATATTTATACTCATATTTCAAAAATATATTTTTAGACTTTTGTAGACATCCGTAGACATCTGAGGACATTGATGGACAATTGGTGGACATTTATTATTTTAATATTATCATTATTGTATAATCATATGAAATAATATATTTGTACCACTAATCTGAAATATATTTTTTGACTTTCGTAGACATCCGTAGATATCTATGGACATTGATAGACATCCGTAGATATCTGTGGACATTAATATAATAATTATATAATAAAATAACATAATATAATAATAATATAATAATATAATAATAATATAATAATATAATAATAATATAATATATTACAATAATAATACAACGATATAGTAATATAATAATAAGATAATATTATAATAATATAATAATAGCACAATATAGTAATGATAATAATATCATTTTTACTATAATAGAATAATAATATTATAACATAATATAATATAATAATATAGTAATATAATAAGTGAATATAATAATAATATAATATAGTAATATAATAATAAGATAATATTATAATAATATAATAATAGTATAATTCAGTAATATGATAATATTTTATATGTTATTTATTATTTTTAATCTAATTTGATAATAATAATTATTTTTATTATCTTCCTCACTGAAATGTCCCCAAGTTTCCTCAATGTCTTCCATATTTTGAGAGACATTTTCTCTCCAAAAGCTCTCCAAATTTACACTAAAATGTCTCCAAATGTCCCCAAAACTAATTTGTCTTGAAATGTCCCCAAATTCGTGTCCCAAACGAATAACACGGACATTTCGGGACATTTAAAATGTCCCCAACCAATAACACGGACATTTGGAGACATTTCGGAACATTTGAAATGTCCCCAACCAATAACACGGACATTTGAAGACATTTCGGGACATTTAAAATGTCCCCAACCAATAACACGGACATTTGGGGACATTTCAAATGTCCCCAACGAATAACACGGACATTGGGGGACATCAAAATGTCCCCCAATGTCTTGATCCACTACCCCCCCCCTTAGTATTTGCAAATCCGTGATATTTGACCAAGAAAATAGAAAACCACAACGGGTAAGAACATATATAAAATTACTTGAAGAATAATATATTTCACAGGGATCTTATCTTACCTGAAGACGAACCACGGCTTGTTGTGCCTTCTCCTTGAAGATCGGATCAGCATCAAACTTCACTTTTGATGCCTTATAAAATGCCTGGAAAGTGATCCGTAATTAGAATGGACTACCATAAAAAAATGAACAAGTAAGCTTTGATGCCTTATAAAATGCCTGGAAAGTGATCCGTAATTAGAATGGACTACCATAAAAAAATGAACAAGTAAGCACTTCTCTAAGTGTGTGTGTGTGTGTCTGTATGTGTATATATATACACACACAATGTTCGAAAAAACAGTTAAGGCGTACGCCTCGAGGCGAGGTGGTCACAAGGCGCCTCGAGGCATACATATTTTAGACAAAGAAAAAAAACCATAAGCATCTTCTGTGTAAGGCGTACACCGATGGAAGTTGTGATGACGTAGATGATGACCACATCCATGGTTGATGATCTCATTCAAGGAATGAAAAATAGAAATATGTCGGTCGAAAAATCCGAAATATTTCGTTTTTTGAAATTAGGTGCACGAAATGGAGCTTACAAATGTTTCGTGCAAAATTTCGTCCAGAAAATAGAGATTTCGACCGAAATAGTTCAGAGATTTTCAAAGATTAAAGAAAAACCTGGTTCGTTTATCGTTTTTTTCTTGTTTTCTTCATCGTATGATCTTAATTTCTTCTTATCTTCTTGATTTCAATGATTTCAAATTTTAAGGTGATTTTAGAGGTGAAAGAAGAAGAAAAATGGGTTAGGGTTTCAGATGGGGAAGGAGGAGAAGAAAGGGTTGCGGCTGAGAAGAAGAAGAATAAAAAGATTAGGGTTTTTAAGAGTATAAGGCTACAAACCCCAATAGAAAGTGTTACTGGCACCCCTTCCTCACTGCCCCTATGCCGGCGGGGGTGCCATGAACACTTTGGAGGGGTTCTTCAGAACCTTAAAACTAATTATTATTTAACCCCTAAAAATTTCTGAGGTAAATATAACCCCTCAAATTAATAGAATGGTTAAGATTTGATAACATTTACCCCCTAAACTAACTATTTTTGGGTAATGAGTCATATTAGCCTCTAACTTCTATTTTATTGCGTATTAGGCCTCTAAGATACTAACCTTTCATATTAAACAAACGTTAATAAAGATAATAAATTTCGGCAAATTTGCAAGATTCCCACACAAACCGAAACGTTTCCATTTTTGGACCGACCAAAATTTCCATCGAAACCGAAATTTCATTCCTTGATCTCATTAGGGATATTAATGCATTGCATTGTCTATTGAGAAGCTCTTTAGATTTTTGGTTTTGCTTCTCACTGCTATTTTTGAGTTGTTAGGTAACAATTGAGAATTTATACTATGGTTAAAGTAGAATATCTTCTTATGCTATGTTTTTACATAATTAATGTCATTTTCTTTACCAATTTTTTTTTTCGTATTTTATGCCTCGAGGCACCGCCACGCCTCTCAAACTGCCTTGAGCCATAAAAACATATTTCAAAACCTTGTATATACATATATGTATCAAGTGCATCAAGCTGAACTCGTGACATATTTGTTTTTTTTTTTCTTTTACTAGCTTAGGCAGCAGTTAATGAGTTAAGTTCAAAATGGCAGAAGTTCTACTGATATTCTGTATGTAATGTTGTGCAAACATACCTGTAGATCTCCAATTGCTTGCTCCCCTGCATCCTCCCAGTTTGGGAACTCCTCAAAGAGATACTCAATCAACATACCAAACTGCAACACACATAGGACTCACTCAGCTATTGAGGTATTAAGCGAGAGTCCGCACATTGTAACAAATGACCCACATCACATTTCTCTGTAGGTAAGATCATTCATAAAGAGTAAAAAAGCCTATAATCCTATATTCTTAAGAAAATTGGTTTTCCTAGAAATGTAACTAACGAACTTGTTCGGCACGAAATGATAACCAACAAGTAATAAAAGAAACATGTCTTCTTTTTCTCAATATACATAACAATATTTCTGTTAGGAGGTTCCAGTTTCACATCTTTTATGTCCGTAGCTCGACTGAAATTTTAACAAACTTTAAGCATATAACAACACAAATTATAAACATCAAGACTTCAAGAATACACATAAAGTTTCAAACCAATCAAGAGTTCAAGACAAGCTTTTTGAAGCACGAACCTGTGTACCCCAATCACCAACATGATTTCGACGAAGAACTTCGACATTTGAGAATTCCAGCATCCGAGCCAAGGTATCACCGATAATAGTTGACCGTAAGTGGCCAACATGCATCTCTTTTGCAATATTGGGAGAAGAGAAATCAACAACTGCTCTAGTCACTGCAAGCTTTGGTGCCCATATCTCAACACCCTTTTCAAGCATCTTTTGTATACTCTGCACCAATATACTCTTACACATTAATAATCTCACAAGTAACAGAAACACGAAAGATAATTTCCTATGGAATGATCCAACACCTTAGCTATCCATTTGTCTGACAAGACAACATTCACGAACCCTGGTCCAGCAACAGAGCAAGATTCTATCATCTCCGATTGCGGAAGATTTTTCATAATGGCCTGAAAAAATATGCCAATGTGAATATGATGAAAGAGATGTAAGAACATTTAACTCCAAACGTGTTAGTACGTGACAAAACCTGTCCAACTGCTGGAGGACCTCGGAATTCAGTCTTCTTGCCCTTTATCTTCGCCCACAAGCTCATCGCGTTATTACTAAAATAAAGCGAAAAGTCATAGCACCTCTCCTTAATATACCAAAAATATAGTTTCCAACCAAATAATATTTTTAGCAGATAGTAGGTACCAAGTATTAACATGAGGAATAAGAAATGAAATTCATTATTCAACATTTTCTAAGATAAGCTTGAGCTGAAACACAAAAGACCCAAAACATACCATTGGTAATCACCATGCTTTCCACTACAAGCAACGACCAAGGGTTCCAGAGTCGACTCCTCGGGAACAGTAGTTTTAAGTGATTCTTCGAAGATTTTTGCTAGTTGTTGTTTCAAACTGCCTAGATTATCTTCTCCCTGTTTGCATTTTGATGTAAAATGAGCAATGCAACTTTTAAAAAAAATAAAGCCTTGAACTACCTATCTACATGAAAGAGATATTCAATATGTAGGAGTACTTGTATTCAAGATAAACTTACCATGGCTGAAGTTGATGGTGTACTAATGCTAGTAAAATATCTTCTAGATGCTGCTCTCAGAAAACCTGTCTAGTTCCACAATAACCAAACTGATTACATGGGTATAATCCGTTTACACCATTCTGCTAGTACAAAGAGTGAAATGTATGAAGAATTTTCCGAACAGACTAAATCCATCAAAATGATAATAGAATATAAGTGGAGATGTTAAGAACAAACAAGAGAGGGGGTAGTGATTACCAGCCTTAGGGGGAAGTAGGGATGAGTTATTGTAGTGGAAACGAGAGAGGCGATTGAAGGAGAGAGAAGGAAGAAAAAGGGCTGAGCTTCCACTCATGTTCTACTTCTTATTCTCCTTTCAGAATAAATAGTCTGGCCCCCTTCTTCTCGCCGTCTTGTTTCTTTGCTGAAACTAGGGTTTCCTATCCCGGATGGAAAATTTTGTCAATTATATTATTTTATTTTTTTAACTTTTTATTTCTTATTTCTTTTCGATTTTTTTACTTTTTTAGCTTGTGTATCTACTACGAGGAAATAAACCTGTGCCCGTGTCGGTGAAAGACAATCCTGTTACGTGAAGTTATTCGATTTCAACCCAGAATTTATCAATAGAAGTGTTAGATTTTGAAATGAAATCGAACACTTCTATAATCTACAAAACAAAAACAAGAAAGGGGATCATTAAGCAGATACACATCTGCTTAACTTAGTCCAAACTCCAACTACCAGAAAAAATGACCATATTAAAATGGGAGCCTTACAAACATCCATAGCCCGAATCACAGAATCCGGCAAAAAATGCAGAAAAATCCTAAGTTTTTCTACAAAATCCTAATCAATGTATCATGGAAGGACTATACACGAATTTTACAAAGGGTCTGAATTAAAAGTTGAAAAAAATATCTACATCGAGGAAGCTTAAGAATTAGAGATCTACATGTAAGAGGGTGTTTGATTTTTGCACTTATCAAGTGGTTTTTCATTTATTAAATGCGGGCCGACAGTTTTCAAGCTTTTGTTTTTCACTTATATTAGTTAAAATTACTTTGAAGTGGTAAGTAAGCTCAAACTTGAAGCTTATTTTTTTGCACTTACTTCAGAAGTGCTAAAAATGACACATATATCCCTTCCCCTAATTTAACAAATGTCTGTTATTGTTTGAGGCGTGACTCGTGAGGTGAGGCGACAGACCTTTCGCCGCTGTCGCCTCGCCTAGGCGAGAGCCCTCACACAAAGGCAGCATGCTGCTGCTGCCTTTGTTTGACTCTCCATAAACCACTACAAACGAATTTTATTATCTGTTACAAATTACAACCTACCATCAAGTAAACATACCTATCCATTCATAAACAATTCAAGGTTGCTTAAAAAAAAGTGCAAAACAATTCATATTTCATAAAGAAGAAGAAGAACAAAAATGATTAAGAAGGATGAAAAAACTGAAAAAGAAGCAAAAACAGTGAAAAAGAAAGAAAAACAAGTTGAGAGAAGAAGAAGAATAAGAAGTAGACATACCGTTGAGTAGAAGAGGAAGATGAACGTGGAGGAAGAAAAAGACTGTTCTTTGGTCAAAAAAATGAAGAAGATGATGTTTTGGTCGATTTAGGGCTACTGGAAGACAGAAACTTATTTAAGTCGAGTGGGCTTGGACAGTTTGGGCCAAACAATTACAAATAATCTCTAGACACCCACCTCGCGTTGGCCCACTCCTGGGTGCCCCTACTCGACTTAAAGCGTTGTGGCTTAAGCGCCTAAACACGCGCCACACGAGGAAACAAAGCGCCTCCCGAGGAGGCTACAACTCGACTTAAGGCGCTGGCTTAAGCGTCTAAACACGCGCCACACGAGGAAACAAAGCGCCTCCCGAGGAGGCTACCCCTTTGTGAACCCGTTGCTTTGGGCACCTAAGAAAAAGAAAACAACACAAATAAAACAAAAACAAAAACAATTACCTTTAAAGTTGGAGAACTGATTTCGAAGTTTCAATCCTTGAAGAAAAAGTAGAAGATGGTCGTTGAACAAAAATCAATTTCTCTCTATCCTCTTTGAACGATTAGGGCAATGGGACTAGAGGAAGGCTAATTTTTACCTTTTCGTCGAGCGGGCTTCCCCTTAAATTCTCATATTTTCCAAAGGCACTCTAATCACTTCTCACTTTTGGACTTCCCCTGGGTGAGCAAAGGCGCCCACCTACACGAGAAAAAGTGCTCACTTAGGCAAGAAGTCGCCAACCGGAAAACTTGGGGGAACTCGCTTCTAAAAGAGGTTTGGAGACGACCCCCTTCACAACCTAGGGCCCAGACAAGCATTTAATACTCCCTCAGTCCCAAAAAGAATGACCTATTTTGAAAACACAACTTTTTTAGGGAACATCATTAATTGAAGTTTGACTTTAAAAAATAACATGGTTTTTCCAATTGTAACCTCATTAACTTTTGTAATTTACAATGAAAAAGTTGAATTTACTTTTAAATAAAGTTGTCATTAAATTTATAGTAATGGGTATTGTTGGAAAGAGCGAAAAGTTATTTTCTTTATTTTTAGAAACAGGACACTAAAATGGGACAACCCAAAATAGAAATTAGGTCATTCAATATGGGACGGAGGGAGTAACATAGATCTTAAATCATTGATATATACAAACTTTTTTATGGCCTTAGAAAACTCTTTCCCTTCAACACTCTTTCACCCTAGCATTTTTCCTAAGTTCTTCCCCTGCACTAATTGCGGAAAATTAACTAACTTCATGTCGCATTTTCTTTTTCTCTATCATAAATCTAAATTTTTTGCGATGTATATTTCGAGGCAAATGCAAACGGAAAGATGAATCCTACACACCTTTAATCCTGCGTTGGCATAGAGGCAAGTAGAAAATGGATTTCAGCTCGCTCTGGTGAGAGCTCTGCTTTGGTCTCTGAACATCAGAGGGAGGTCTACAAAGTCACCTCAGCACTTTGGGTCTGCTCAGGAGGAAAGGTGGATCATAGTCAGCTTTGTAACGGAGCACGCCCAGGCAAGAAGCGCAAAGTAAGGAGATCGTCCAGATCTGCTCGAGTTCATACATTTTTTAAGAGAGTAACAATGATAAAAAAGGCCAGATAGAGCCAAAGATCAACTTTACATACACAAACTGTTATGCGCCAGAGAATTTGTCAATGTCAGAAGATATACACTCATTAAATGTTATCCTCCAAATGACCATGGATATGTGGCTACCATCAAGATCGATGCCTTACCACACATCATCTCGGTTGTGCACTATTATAATTCATCCAAACATATATAAACATATCATATTTGCCCTAAAAAGAGTCGAAAGTCATCTTCTACACTAAAACTTTTGAATTTTTTCTTAAAACTGCAAAAAAATATCTCATTGACTTGAGCATTAGAGTAAATATTTTGGTTTTTGCAGGTTTTGCCCACACAAATCCAACTGGAAACCAGAAGATGTATGGGCCAAAATACGTCACCAGGAGCGACTCCAGAAATCCACGATAATGGGCTTACACAGTGACCAAGACCATGAATAAATGCCTAATGGGTCCGACCCATTTATCTTCGGGCCCCCGAAGCAACGTTAAAATACGGAAGCACATCAATCCCTAGATGAAGAGGTCCGCTCTCACCTCCTCAGCAGACCAAAATACGGAAGTATATCCAGCCCTGGATAAAGAGGTTCGCCGTCACCTCCTCAACAGACCAAAATACGGAAGTACATCCATCCCTGGATAAAGAGGTCCGCCCTCACCTCCTCAACAGACCTCTCTTCGTATATCCGTTGGGGAGGCGTTACAGTCATTCAAGATGACAATATCCTGAATATACCCGTTAAGGGGTTACGATGTCCATATTAATGGTGACATATTCGTGCGTTACCACATTGAAGAAGACAACCCACCACCAGGTGACAGTTGACCAAGAAAGACAGTTGACAACTAAACACTATATAAGGGTCATCTTGTCATCGACTAAGGCATCCAAGTACGGAGAATAATACGCCCGACATCTAATTCACCTACAATCAACTAACCACTCGCTTTCTCTCTCACATCGATCATCCAAACTTCTGGCAGACGACCATCGACTGCCGCTATCACCATCTCTCCAAACGATCACTTGATCAAGCAGTTGACGAGTGATCTTTCTCTCTCCTAACGACCACCTGATCAAGAAAGACGACTGATCTTTTCTCTCTCCACACAACTAACGGGCGCGAGCTATTTATTTCACTTACAACTAGAGAATTAGGCAAGTATGCACCCGGTTGTATCACCTTCTCTCCCAACGATCGTCTTGCTCATACAATATATTTAACTCGATAGTTGGAACTCTGGTTTACAATTCCTATTTACTATGGAGTATTTGCCAAGTTTACTAACTTGACCGTCGGAGCCCCCTTAGGCCGGCACCATCCCGGTGTCCCCTGAAATCTTACGATCACGTGTATTTTGTATCTTTTGTCACAGGTTAAGCCCAAAAACGTCGTCGGTGCCCACAAAATTATTAAACAGGTGAAGGTCCGATTTCCGGTCAACGACCCCGTCCTATTGACTTCTTGACCCGCGATTTCTTACCCTCACAGAAGAAGAGTTCACTATCTAACCAGAGATCTTGATCATTAGGAAGATGCCCAGGAAAATCACTTTTCGACATCATCACTTTGATGCTAAAGGAACGGGGCACTTGAACAACCCCCTAAACATTCGTTGAACACAAATTGAACAATCTTCTCAGAATTTCGTTTCCACAAAATTCGAGTATATTCAATCCTTTTATTAACCATGTCTTTTAATGAAGATTTAGCTTCAGCCGCATGGTTAAAGGAGGAAATAAGGTGTGACGTTGATGGCATGTTTTTGAGGCACTTCATTCTTTGAAACTCCAAGAAGAAATGAACCAGACGAAGAAGCAAAGAGAAATATATGAGGGAAAAACCTATCAAATCCCTTGCGAAAAACTTGTTTGTGACATTGTCATTTTTTAACCTCATTTAGTGGCAGTTATAAAGATCTGAAAGCCTTATAAGAGATCCGACAAAAAAAAAAGAAGTTAAGAAAAGAAAACAAGAGGTGAAGCAGAAAAAGCTAGAGATATTAATTACAGAGAAAACATGATGAAGTTGCCTTTCTAACAGAAAGAAAATGCAGGGTGTTCCTCGATGGTGGTCCTAGAGATCGACCATGAATTAGATGATCTCTGATGATCCAACATTTCATAGAAATGAGAAGAAAGATGTGGAGAAAGAAACACTAATGCTAGGTAAAACAACTCCACCCCTCCTTAGTATGACAATCCTGAACGCTGAGAGGCTAAAAGACTTCAAATGCGCAACTCTGGAAACATAGGACAGGTCGGTACATCACGCTCATGAGCTTGACAACCACAGATGAGTTAACAATGTGTCGAGTTTTCTTCATAACACTGAAGTCCTTTTTACATATGACTTAACGTTTCCATTGCATTTATAAAATCTGAACTTGCTAGGGCTGAGAGGATGGTTATGGTCAAGAAAGGATGACATCATTTTTCATTTCTCATCTCCTTCAGACATTATTCTAATCTTAACTAAACTTCCTAAACAACCTATCCTCTGATGAGGGTTCCAGGGTTAAGCAATTGGAAAAAGTATTTCTAGATTCTCTTTCTCTACCACGAAAAAGTAACCCATCGAAGCACAAAAATGCATATTTCTTGAAAAGTTCAAACACAATCTCAAGATTATCATCTATTGTTCCAATCTTTAGTTGTCCAATAGTTCTAAGTTACTATATTACGAACAACCAATATCATTTTTCACTTTCTACACATTCCTCTTCGGAACCACAATCACCTTTGGGTCCACTATCATCTTCTTCACCAAAATTCACATAATCAATATCCTCGTTAGAGTCTACATTATAGTCCAGGTATTCCTTCCATATATCCCTTAAATAAAACAATGAGAGACGCAGAGAGAGGAAAGAATTTAGGATATGTTCTCTTCTTTTTTTCTTTTGTTTATACGGTGCATTCAATATACATATCTGAAATGAAAAAGAGAAATATTGAGAACAAAAATGATAGGGGAACCGAATTGTTGAGCAGACCCCGGGCAGATGGCCGACATGGCGAAGCCACGTCGGCCATCTTGCCGCGTTGGCGCACTATTTTGATCTTTTTAAGTTTTCTTTACAGTTCAGTCCAGCTTTTTTCTTCCCTTACGTTTTGCCCCTTCCTCGTTTTAATCTGGACCGCTGAGTTATTAACGGTCCAGATGGAATCAAATAAAAAACCCTAACTCTACATTTTGTTAACAAAATAATGGGGTTTAGAGAGAGGGAGAGAGGTGACAAAAAGTTTTAAACGAGGAATAGTGCGCCAGCCGAAGGTTTCTTCACATCTCACTAACCCAAATCGAACAATCTTCTTGATAGGTAACCACATAACTGAAATATTGATAAAATGTTGGTTTGTTACTTTAGGGTTTCAAATCGAAAAATCTTCTTGTATTCATGCTTCTAGCTCCGAATCTTTTTTATTAGTTTATGTTTAATCCTTATTTAGATTTGGTTATAGACCTATGTCTGGCTGGAATTTTGTTTCTCGTTTACCAGTAAGGAATTTAATAATGTTTTTCTTCTCTACTGAATTTTTGTTTCTTAGGTAAATGTTGTTTTGTGTACTCTTTTCAAAGTTTTTATAGGTATACTAGTTTGTATGCATCTCTGAATTGTTATTCTTCTATACTAGTTTGTATTTATCTCTTTTATTTTGAAGTTTTTTAAAGAAACATGTTAATCTCTGCAATTTTTCTTCTTTACTTGTTGTGTATTTTCAAAATTTTATTCTTATGCATACTGTTTTGTGTTTACATTAATTTAATATGCTGGTTTCTTATTGATTTTTGTTGTTTTGAAGTTGTAATCACGTTGGTGTTTGAGAATGGGTCCAGAAGAAGAAAATGTAGCGAAGGAATCAACGGAAGTCGAAGTACCTAGAGTTGGGATGAAGTTCCATACTGTTGAAGACTTGGCTGATTATTGTCTTCGTTATGCCAAACAGGCGGGACATCCAGTGAAAAAGACATCGATGAAGATTGTCCACGGAGTTCTTTAGTATGTTACGGTTGCATGTGGTAACCATGGAAATGGCTGCGAAGCCAAAATTGCCGCCAAGTTAAACAGAAACGGGAAATGGGAGACTACTATTGTGTCTCTAGAGCATAATCATATCGTTAGGCCTGGGAGAGCCCGTCACTATAAAAGTAATATGAAGATCAATCCAGAACATACTGTGGGGGTAGCGAACATAGAGGTAGCAGACATGAAAGTATCGAACATGGAGGTAGCAAACATGGAAGTGGCGGAGAAAGAGATGATGAACATGAAGATAGTGGAGAAGGAGATGATGGACCTGAAGATAATTCCTTGAAAAAAACTTAACTTGGTTTGATATTTTTTTACATTAGCATCTAGAAATTCTATTTGTTTGATATTGATTTCAGAAATAAAGGAACAAAATTTAGTTTTGTATTTAGCTTAGTCACATTTGAATGCTGAATTTTATGGTGAGGGAATTTTATTCTATTCTCTTAAAACAGGTACATATCATTCTGTTGGGAGTCGGCATTCTGTCGAGAATTTTTAAGAGAATTTTATGGCTTGATTAGTAACATCAATTTATTTTTAATTAGCAATGTAAGATCTCTTGTTATTTTTTAATTCGGACTGCAGCTTTTTGGACTGCACAGTCCATATTGCTGCACTTTGGATTCCAAAAACTGCAACACTTTGTTCATTTGTGCTATAGGTGAACCTCAAAAGTATTGGTTCTATGTATTAGAAGAGTCAAAAGTATGGTCCTCAGTACCTACAAATGAGGAATTCAACTCATTTATGTTCATAAAAGAGTTTAGAAGGCAAACACACATGTAAAATTGAAACAAGATGAAATCATTGAGCAAGATATGATAGCAGATGAAGTTGACCTTGGTTTTCTGGTTAAAAAATATCAACTGTGTTTGTTTCCTTCAAACAATAAGTTTCACAGCTATGAAAAAAATTACCTATATCAGGCCAAGTAAAATTTTAAAACCTAAGCTTCAAAGTTAGAGGGGATTGGATGGTACTCTTCCATTCAGAACTTAAGCTCTATCTCAACTACATTATATATATATATATATATATATATATATATATATATATATATATATATATACATCGGAACAGTTCAGTTTAATCTTCGTAGTGGTAGCTTTTAAATTCTACAGCTAACGAACTACTATGAATTTTACACAAAAAAATAAGATACCTTAACCTTCGAATTCTGATCAGATTTCAGAGTTATATAACCAATTCAAGTAAACTAATATTATACAACCGACATTCTTAAACAAAACTAATACTTTGGAAAGACGTTTTATTTTTGAACATAAACCATATAGACCTGTATGTTTTATTCAATACTTTATATCAGAGACCAAAAACAAAAAACTAAGTAAGAAATGAATTTTGAATATAGCTGCCAAACTACTGCTACACTTCGGAAAGACTGCAGTTTTTTGGACTGCACAGTCCATATTGCTGCACTTTGCAGTCCAAAACCTGCTGCACTTTCTTCATTTGTGCTATAGGCGAGCCTCAACCACATCAACTTGAGTTCTCTTCATGTGATACTTCATCTTCTTGTCCGCTGTGTCCATGCCCGATGTTTCCATGTCCGATGCCTCCATATCCGCTCCCTCCATGTCCGCTGTTGCCTCCATGTTCGCTGCTGCCTCCATGTCTGATATATGTTCCGAGTTGGGCGTAATATTGAGGACCATACATGCCCGTCAGTAACGCCATATGTGACTGAATAAGTAAAAAAATGAAATAAAATAAGTTTATACATATATCTAATTTGTGTTAAACCAAACAATAACAAGAAGCATTACCATGTGCACGGGAGGTGTAATAAACATGTTTTCTTGCATAACGTTACCACCAAATTTACTTTCTTGTGTGGCTGTAAACTTCCAATTTGGATCGCTTGTGGTTGTAGAAGTGCCAAACTAGATATACAAGTGAGTCCAATATAGTTAGCATCGAAAATAACATTAAAAAAAAATTCAATTCAGGTAAACAAGTGTCACGCTAAATTACCATAGGTGTGGAAGGTGTGTAAAACAAGTTCTTCTGTGTAGCAATATCAGCCAATGTACTTTCTTGTGTCATGTTACACTAAATATAAGATAAAAGACAAGTCAGATAAAATCAATGTAAGTAAGAAATGTAAGAAATCATCAAGTTTAAGTATTCTGACCTGCTTCTTTGACTTGTATTTGGTTTTCTTGAATCTAGTCTCTCGAGGTCGACCTTTCGCCTTACATGATCACGGATCGCGAATGTCTTCTTGTGCATTATCTTCACAATCAACGGTATAACCTTTGGACTTACTTGTTCCAGAAGAATTACTGACTTTATCTTTAGGAAAAAACTTGGGTTTATATTTAAGGAGGTAATCATTGAAATGTTCTGTTGATCTTTCATCGTCACAAGCAGCACTTGCTAGTTCGTTGAAAGAACGAGACAAGACATCATAGCGTTTTACCTCCGGTGACGTTTTCCAATCCCCGTAGTTGAGTTTAATCTTTGTATAGGATCTTGTTACATCCTTCCTCCATCTCTTTAGGATATATTTATCCGACACAACATTGACTTTGTTTCTACATAAGACGGTAATTGAGTGTCGACACAACATCCCTTTATACTCGAACAATAAACAATTGCACCTAACTTCACATTCGACAGGGTTAAATAAAACCTTGTAGTCGAAATACTTCGATTTTCCACCTATTTCTTTCTCCTCCGAAATATTATATTAAAAAACGGGACCAAACTCTATACAATCTCTCGTTTCGCAAGCCATCTTTCCAGCCATTTCCTTTTGAAATTCTTGAAATTTTGAAAGTGTGTATTTATCCCTCATTTGCTTTTCTATCGCGAACGGACTCACACATCTGATTTGTAAATGATATGATCTAAAATCTTCTCGTGCTTCTTTTTCAATTTTATCCTTCATTGCCAAATTATATTGCTCAAAAAAAAGCTTTAAACTAGTCTTCGGGCCCATATATCCGTCAAAAAAAGCATTCATACTTTCACTACGTTGGGTACTAGACATTCCCGCCCAAAACTTATCTTTCACGTAAATTGGTACCCAACGTTTTCTCTCTTCATACAAGGAGCCCAACCAAGAATTCCCGTGTAACTCATATTTTACAACCATTAAGTTCCACCTAAGTTCAAACTCCTCTTGACTAAGAGTTTCATATACAATTTCACTAAGAGTGTGACTTATCTCATCGAATCTTTTGTAGCTTCTGAGTTTTTCTGGTACTTTCTTCATTACATGTCAAAGACACCATCGGTGTCTTGTGTTGGGGAATACGATTGCAATTGCATTTTGCATAGCTCTATCTTGGTCTGTAATTATGGCAGATGGAGCTATTTCATCCATACAAGCAAGCCATGTCTTAAACAACCAAGTAAACGTATCCGTGTCTTCGTTAGACAACAAACCACAACCTAGAATAGATTGCCCGTGATGGTTTACTCCGACAAACGGAGCAAAAGGTAGACCATACTTATTTGTTAAAAGTATGTCGTGTCAAATGTGACAACATCTCCGAATTCTTTATATGCTTTGTAGGGATTTATACCCTTCTACTAGTGTTTATAGCGGAAATATGACATCTAATGTCTACACTAGTATTCCCAGGATCACATGCAAAACTAGTAATTAATCTAATGGAGATAGTAGATTACCTTAATCGCTTTTCCCTCGAACTAGTTGAATTGATTGAAGAAGACCAAGAGCTTCAAGTGTAGCTCCTCTACTTGGGACACGAGCAATAAATTTGATCTCCCACCTTGTTGTATAGCTAGCACACCAATGGTGGTTGGATAATAAGAAGACCTTCTTCTTGCTTGACTAGAAGATAGCTTGGGAATTAGCTCACTTTCTCCTCTCTACTTGATGTGGTAGAGTAAGAAAGCTTAGAGAGAAATTCCACACCTTATTCTCTGCCCTAAGAGTGTTTATATAGAACCCTAATAAGAATCCACCTCCTTTTAGGTTTCCTAAAACACCCTTTAGAATAAGATTTAGGGAAATAGTCGAAAATAGCAACTATTGGTATTTTCTCAATTCCCTAAGGAGATGACGTCCAAACCCAGCCAAAATTGGCAGATTTAATGTTCATAACATAAGGAAACGTCCCTCCAAAAATCAGCCCAATCCGAGCCCTAAAAGTGCCCGAATCGGCCTAGGCCCAAAAACCCTGTTTTTGGCCCTTTTGTACTATCTTCGCCTAATTCCTTTTTAGGCCTATGAGATATGTTTATGGGACACTCCCATGATTATATCTCACTCCCACTAGTCATATCCTAGATCAATTTGTCACTCTTATGTGTAACCCGTTGTAGGATCCGATCGAAGTTAGCCGCGAATTACTTCGTAATTCGACGATCGTAGTTGGTCTCTAGCTACAACTCTACGATCCCTAAATCAATCGGACTTGATGATCTTCCACATCAATTGTCCTATCCGACAATTTGTTCGCATTGTCACCTTGGTCGAAGGACATCTCCTTCAACTCCTTCAGACTCCCACTTGGACTTAGAACAAGTGCAATGCCTCGATTCCCGTGTCAATTTAGTATCCCATCTGATACGTCACGTCATTCAGACTTTCTTGATATCCGAGTACAACTGTAAAAGACAAACGATTAACTTTAATCCGTTTGAGCGCGGCCACGCATTTTCAGTTGCTACTCATCAAGTGGCCTTGAGACACTTTGTACCTAATGTGATTAGGGTGACACAATCCATTCTTGCGCTCCCACTTAACTTCATGTCTATCCTGTCCTTCTCAGTATCCGCCTTTATAACCTCCTTTTACGGCGCGGCGTTTAACGGAACCAAAGTCGGGCATTCCTTACATAAGATGAGTGGAGCACTCATGTTTTGAGGAATCTCTCCAATTATCTTTATGAGAAGTATTGACGTTCATCACGAGTGATGTACTTCTCATTTGAGGGTTATCCAGTGTATAAACCTTTTACACACCCACGTAGTCGAATAGAATATACTATTCATATAGCCCATGAAACTGCGCTATCCCATCGACTCCCGTGCTAGTCTTCGTGAGTCATTGTTGTCCATGCAATGACCTGGACCAGGGATTTTTGATAATAATTATTCCAAGTTCACTTAATAGGGTTTCATTCATCAGATCACGTATCTGACAAACCTATTCGGAACGTTTTATTATCGATGGACTGTCGTTTAAACACTAAACCAAGTTTAGACGACTGTGAAATAATTCTTATTATTTCTGATAACGAGAGTTGTAAATCTGAGCCTCTTCCGTAAAACTCCTTTTACCCACTCAGTTTTACTTGTCGAGGTTTAAAATTTATACCTCATGCCTTAGACTGTGTATGAATCTCATACTATGTCTTAGGTGACAGTTTAGTTTGACTACCGTGGTAGTCGGTTTTAAACTTTGCTTATTTATCAATTAATTTGAAGATTACTATCTTCAACCTTGATAATATCTAGTAATCTTTACTAGAGTTAAGGCCTTTAATTCTTTGTGTAGTATTTGCAACAGTTCCCGGCTTAAAACACTTTTAGCCTACTTTCCTTCCATGTCTGGAAGTTTGCTACGATGACATGTTCAATTTTGTACTACTTCATCCTTTAGCCTTCTAGGATGTACTAAGTAGTGTTTCGGTTTTCCAATCCGAATTCGGATGTTTAAATGCTAATCATGTCCAACATGATTGACTTTATGTTTTCGAACATAAATGTCTCTCTCATGCGTGCTAGCTCATCGGTGTCTTTTAGACTCCGAGTTTTGCAACGCCCTCTGTCATGAATTTTTGGGTCGAAATTCTTTTAGACTTTCCGAGTCTTAGATTTTCTGTTTCGGATCTCAAGCATCTCAGCGTACTGAGTCTCTCTAATCCTATCATCCTTTTGATCTATGCTTATAGATCTTCAGATGCCCAAAATGGCATTTTATCCTTTTGTGTGTGGTCCTTTATTGAGTCAGTTCGTTACTGTTATACAACACCTTATGTCGTACTCAATCTTTTGTATGTACTCTGCATACGGACCCGGAAGGTTTGTTTACTTCCACTTACCTTCCTGAAACTCGTGATTCAAGATTTTCTTCATTCTCCAGGAATCAAATTTCTCTGATTGCCTTTTGAATCGTAGATTCTAACCCTTGCGTGCTTTTAATCCGTCGATAGATTTCTGAAGCATGCTTGTGGACATAACTTGATTGGAAGAATCTTTATTCTTCTTGTCTCGTTTCGGGAAACACGAATGTTTCCATCCTTCTCAGTTTTCTATTTTGGAAAACCAATTTAGGTCTTTTGTTGACTTAAATTATCAAGCTTCATGTCTTGACGAGATATGGATTCCACGATGATTTTGGGTTCTAGCCAAAATCTAGAGTCAGTTTTCGTTTCTGCGCAGGTCTTTTATCTCTTCAGAAATAACCTTTATTTTCTGTGTCTTTGAGATTTGACCTTTTAGGGCTTTTGAACAACAATTTGGAATTTTCTCAATTACTTTAAGATATTCCTTTAGAGACACTTTCACTTGTTTTGAGAGTTCTCCGGCGAATGACATTCGCTTTTGTGCGGTGGGTTTATAAGATCATGTCTTTAACTTTTCCTTTTCCGAGGAGCCGCAGTTTGTTGCTCTTGGTCGACTTTAATCGTCTTGTACAAGTTTCATGATTGTTCTTCATGACCCTCCATGATTTTTCTCATGATCGAATTAAATCGACTTGTACTTTTCTCCCACTTATTCTTGTAATAATTAGTGTTTTTCTCCCAGACGACCAGGTGATCTAATTATTAGAAGAATACTATCATGAGCAACAAACACTTTGTTCTCTTGATTGGTTGTGGAAGAAGCCCAAATTTCTTCTAAAGAAATTGCGTCAGACTTTAGCTAATTTTGTAATGCTTTTACAAGCTTAGCTGTTAGACGGACTTTGGTAAGTGTGAAAACAATCGTTTATAGAATATGTCCCAAAATATTCGGAAGACTGGCTTAAACCCATCTTTGATCGAATTATGCATAGCAATGTTCGATTGCTCCCACTGAATCCACCATCCGTCGGATGTGTTCCATGGAGCAGAGTTGGGAAACTATTTCTCAACTCCTTTGATGGTTATCAAGTGTTTGACTCAAGTTTTCACTATCTTGTCAAAGTGATTCTTTACTTCGGTTTGTACTTTGTTTGAACCTTTCAAACATTCTGACTTATACTTTATGATTTGTACGTTTCCATACTTCATGAAGTTGTCAGAGTACGTATTTGAAGTTTCTCTCGTTAGCTTCTGCAAGTAAACTTATAGGTCTGCATAACACCGTATGAGTCCTAATAGATTACTAGTCTTTATGCCTTTTGAAAAGGGTGACTTTGTCAATTAGTCCTTAAGACCCAATTGACAATGCTGAAGTTTAATGAGTTTGAATCTCTTGATTTTAGCCATTATCAATGTTAACCTTCAGTTAATTTTATCACTGGTTTAAAACATCAGACGTTTCTAGAAGAACAAAATAATCACTATTAAGTTCTAAGCTAGATCAGTGTCTAAAAGAAGACTTCGATCCCTTTCAGCATCCCTAGCATTACTGCTTCTGCTCCCTCTTGGATCTTTACTTCTTTTAGTCAAGTATGTGATTTCTTTGAGCTCCCACTGAGCCGCTCATCTGGTCTTAAATACCTGATGAAGGAATTTTACGATACTTGTTTTTAACTTTGTTAACAAGGATACGGAATCGGAATTCATAATTCCATTCCTTTTGTCCTCCAGGTGCCAAAGGTAGTTTCCTTTTAAATGGTCTAGCCATTGTTCAGAAACATTCACAGTAATGAGAAATACTCTTGATCATGTACTCGGTAGCTGCTTTTCTTTGATCAAATGTTTGTCTCACTTGACTGATCCTTTTGCCCTTTTGAATCTATTTCTAAGATTCTTTGTACCAAATCTCAAGAACCTTTCTTAGACTGGATATTCCCGTATGTTCTGCTCAGTTTGTTTGTAACAACCTGAGTGACTCATCTAAGGTCTTATCTATCTTTGTTCAATCAATATTGAATTGGGTGATAGATGTATTCTGTTGTCTTCCGTTAGGATGACTTTCAGATTGCCTTGGAGGTCTCGTACCTCTCCATTTATGACTTCTGTGGGAAATTCTTCCTCAGTTTGTCTTAATGGTTATGCTAGCATTCATTATTCTTCCAAAGAGAATGTTATACGATTGCTTGCAAATGGCTTTTGACCTTCTCTTGTATGAGTCAACATTGGGATTGGGTATTCTAGTGACCTTCCTTTTGAATCTGAGAATTATTCTCGGATTCATTCTTCCATTCTAGGAAGTGGATCAGCACCTCCCTTAGGTGTGATTCAATGTTGAAATCGTTTGTGTCATCTTAAAACTACATAAAGAAATGGCAAAGTTTTAAAACTCGTTATCGTCTTTGAAAAACATTAGTTTTCCCACATTATTCAATAAAAATCGTCCCCGATTGAATAAGTGATTCCATGACCCCAGTTCTTCGAAGTAAAGCGGACGAAGGCCCTACCCTTTGACTCCGTCGTTCCGGGTGAGCGAACTACTTCACTGATCATACCTTATGACTCTTGGTTGATAGATTTCATTAATGAATGACTAATCTATCCTTTTGCCTCGAGTATCCAAGACTCTCTTGCTGATCTCGTTGAGTAGAACCATTTAGACGTGTAGGCCTCTTCTATAGACCTACCCGCATTGTCCCAAGGTAGAGGAGGTACTCTGCGAAGGCCGACCCACCTTCCTCGAACAAGGGCGCAACGAGTGTCTTAATCTGGATAGGCGATTACTCAAGATTACTTTTGGGGACTTTTACGCTAGTCTGGCGTTTGTTATAGTGAACTATTTAGCCTAACTAACATCCACGACATAAAGCGTAAATAAGTAAGTAAATGCGCGCGAGAAAGTAAATCAAGTAGACATGGATCCTAGTATGGCCCCTAACCTAGAAGATCTAATCACCCTTGGTTTTCTTCTTGTTTCGCCTTTTGGTTCGTCTTAGATCGCCATCTTTGAACCTCCATTGATTTCTCCCACTCGCCTTTGGATTTCATCCTCGAGTTTCTTCAATGGACTCATAGACCCTAAACTCTAATTACAAGACTCTAACGATTCGCAGATCGTATAAACTTGAAATTAAAATTAATTACAAAGCATGCACCCATCCGTGCTTAAAACAAGAATAAAGAAATAAATCTATGGCCATACTAGTTTCCCGCATTCACATCACATGCAATCATATAATATATCAAGGCTAAGAATTATATATGCATGATTATCTTGGGAGATACTTTTGTTGACATCACATGTCACATTACGGACCTTAAGTCTAAATTCGAAGAATTCTACTAGTGGTGCTTTCCGGTTTTATCTTTTATGATTTCTAAAATCATCTTTAAGAAAAACTCCGTTTTGGGCTCGAGAAAGCCCGGGTCAATTTCGGAAAAAAAATATTGGTTCGATTCTTAATGATTTCATAAATCAATTTAAAGAGAAATCCGTTTTGGGCTATTGGATGGCCCGGATTGATTTTGGAATTATTTGGTTGGAATCGGAAAATAATTTTTGGCAAAAACTCCCACTCGAATGATGATCCCTTTTCGTGGTCCGAAAAGCCTCGAAAAAGCCCGGGACAAGTCCTAGACAAGTCCCGGCCCAAGCCCAAAAAGGGCTCGGACAAGGTCCGGACATAGCACGGCCCATAGGGCCGGCATGTCCTGGCCGAGGCCTATCAAGGCCTGGTCTCGTCCTGGCCGGAGCCAGGACGCTAGTCCATGTACCAGACGCGTTCTAGACGTGTCTGGTACTGGACCGGACCAGCACTAGGTGTCTCGGACTAGTCCGAGACACCCAGAACCTCCCAGACGCGTCTGGTACTGGACCGGACCAGCACTAGGTGTCTCGGACTAGTCCGAGACACCCAGAACCTCCCAGACGCGTCTCCAAGACGCGTCTGGTCGAGTGCTCTGGACGCGTCCAGGAAGCTCCTTCGCAGCTGCTGGTCGCGTCTTAGACGCGTCCAGAAGCTTCTGTCGCAGCTGCTGGTCGCGTCTTCAAGACGCGTCTCAGCAGCTGCTCTGGACGCGTCCATAGGACGCATCCAGGAGCTTCTGGTCCGGCCAGGAAGCTTCCTGGCCGGACACTAGGGTTTTTCAAAACCCTAGTTTCCAAAAAGAAATTTTTTTTTTTTTTTTTTCTTATGCAACTTTAAGTTGCTATTTTCCAATTTTAAAACTTTTCTTAAATTTTTGAAATTCTTTTTAGAACACTTCTAAAATTTTTCAAAACTTTTAGAAACTTTTTAAATTTTTCCAAATTTGTTTTGAGAGTTTCCCAAACTCAAAACTACTCTTTTTAGAACACTTCTAAAATTCCAAATCTTTGTTTTTCAAAAGTTTCCAAAATTTAAAAAACAACTCTTAATCAAACCAATTTTGGATCAAAATCTAGGTTTTTGAATTTTTTCAAAGAACAATTTTGAAATCAATTTAAAAAATCTTTGAATCCAATTCATAATTAATCAAATTTTATGTTTAAAACCTTTTTAAATATAACTATCAACATAATCAAGCATGGATTAGTTTGAAATTTAATGAAATTGAGTCTTTTAAAACACTTTTAATCATCAATTTGATTCTCAATTTGAAAATTTATTGAATCCCATCAAATTATGAGTTTAAAATACTTTTAAAACATCTTTTAAAATACTTTTATAAACTCAATTTTCAAACTATTAAGCATATTAATTAGTTCGATTCTTAGCAAAAACTAGTTAATGGCAAGAGGCTCTGACGCCACTGTAGGGATTTATACCCTTCTACTAGTGTTTATACCGGAAATATGACATCTAATGTCTACACTAGTATTCCCAGGATCACATGCAAAACTAGTAATTAATCTAATGGAGATAGTAGATTACCTTAATCGCTTTTCCCTCGAACTAGTTGAATTGATTGAAGAAGACCAAGAGCTTCAAGTGTAGCTCCTCTACTTGGGACACGAGCAATCAATTTGATCTCCCACCTTGTTGTATAGCTAGCACACCAATGGTGGTTGGATAATAAGAAGACCTTCTTCTTGCTTGACTAGAAGATAGCTTGGGAATTAGCTCACTTTCTCCTCTCTACTTGATGTGGTAGAGTAAGAAAGCTTAGAGAGAAATTCCACACCTTATTCTCTGCCCTAAGAGTGTTTATATAGAACCCTAATAAGAATCCACCTCCTTTTAGGTTTCCTAAAACACCCTTTAGAATAAGATTTAGGGAAATAGTCGAAAATAGCAACTATTGGTATTTTCTCAATTCCCTAAGGAGATGACGTCCAAACCCAGCCAAAATTGGCAGATTTAATGTTCATAACATAAGGAAACGTCCCTCCAAAAATCAGCCCAATCCGAGCCCTAAAAGTGCCCGAATCGGCCTAGGCCCAAAAACCCTGTTTTTGGCCCTTTTGTACTATCTTCGCCTAATTCCTTTTTAGGCCTATGAGATATGTTTATGGGACACTCCCATGATTATATCTCACTCCCACTAGTCATATCCTAGATCAATTTGTCACTCTTATGTGTAACCCGTTGTAGGATCCGATCGAAGTTAGCCGCGAATTACTTCGTAATTCGACGATCGTAGTTGGTCTCTAGCTACAACTCTACGATCCCTAAATCAATCGGACTTGATGATCTTCCACATCAATTGTCCTATCCGACAATTTGTTCGCATTGTCACCTTGGTCGAAGGACATCTCCTTCAACTCCTTCATGCTTCTCTACTCCTCTGATCTGCCCAAAACACATTACGTAAACAACAATCGTCATCTAAGTCCATACTGAAAATGAAACCATTATTTATTCTTTGTTGAGCCAAAAAATACTCCTGAATCGCTGTACTATCTCCTTCCCCAAGACGTAACACCCTTGCTTTTTGGATGTAATTTCTACAATCTCTTTCATTAAATGGAACATTTTCGTGTCCACCCGCTGCTACAACTTCTTGTCTATAACTTCGACTCAGTCTAGTTCCTGCCATATCACAAATTTCTAGTTGTCTGGCGACACGTGGATCGATTTTTCTATTACATTTATAGTGACGGACTTTCCCAGGACTAAGGATATGATTATGCTCTAGAGACACAATAGTAGTCTCCCATTTCCCGTTACTGTGTAACTTAGCGACAACTCTAGCTTTGCATCCATTTCTACCACTAGGTCGGGGACCAACTAGATTGGTTCCTCTTGGATTAAATTTTCCATGCTTACCACATGCTACCGTAACATACCGAAGAATTCCATGAACACTTTTCATCGATGTCTTTTTCACTGGATGTCTGGTCTGTTTGGCATAACGAAGCCAATAATCGTACAAGTCTTCAACAATATCGAATTCCATCCCAACTCTAGGTACTTCGATTTCTGTTGATTCCTTCGCTACATTTTCTTCTACCGAATTCATCTCAAACAACGACAATGATTACAACTTCAAATCAACAAAAAAATCAATAACAAATAAGTAAAGAAGAAATATTTCAGAGATGAACATGTTTTTTGGAAAAAAAATCTTTAAAACAAAAGAGAGGAATACAAACCAGTATTACTAGAGAAGAAAAATTTCAGAGATGAAAGACAAGACATCAGAGATGAATTACACAAATTTCAGAGATATAATACCATTAAAGAAGAGTAAGAATCAAAACAACACACACATATATATATATATATATATAAAGCATTTTACTCAAGATGAATACAACAATTCAAAACAGTAACAAACTTGCATTTTTACCCAAATTTCAAAGTTGAAATACATGAATTTCAGAGATGAATTACATAGATTTTGTTAGTGAGATGATAGCTTCTTACCTTCGGCCAGATGTTGATTCCTCGATTTTAAACCTTCCTCACCTCTCTTTATATCTCAATTTATAAAAAAGATTTCAAAACCTAAATTGCAATGGTGGTTTTGGGAAGAACAAGCTCTGTTGATGAAAGAGGAAGAAGAAAAATCGTGGGATTCAACTAGCCAAGATTTAGGGTTTTTTATTTGATTCCATCTGGATCGTTAATAACTCAGCGGTCCAGATTAAAACGAGGAAGGGGCAAAACGTAAGGGAATAAAATAGCTGGACTGAACTGTAAAGACAACTTAAAAAGATCAAAATAGTGCGCCAACGCGGTAAGATGGCCGACGTGGCTTCGCCACGTCGGCCATCTGCCCGGGGTCTGCTCAACAATTCAGTTCCCCTATCATTTTTGTATTGAGAAGGAGGGGAAGAGAAAGAGAGAAAAGATGGCGGTGATTGGTGGTGGGTGGTACTAGGGAGTAGGAGATGAAAATTAAAGAATAAAAAATAGGGTCCGTGGGTATATAGCCCAAAATAATGTTCAAAAGGGATTTAGGATCCAATCTTCCCAAAAAATGGATTTTTAGTCCTTTTGCTCTTGGGACTAAAAACCCTTAATATATATTACATAATTCCTTCCATGTCCCAGTCGTTTTTTCCGGGATTTTAATATGTGGGGCCGGACAAAAATTTCAAACGGTTTAATGTACCTTGATTTTAGGATAAATTTAGGAAAAAACGGATAGATTCTCACGAAATTTTCTCTCTCTTCTATAATCTGTTTAGAAACAAAATTCAAACTTTTGCAAATCAATTTTCTCTCTCTTCTTTACAGATTTGATATGGAGATTTATTAGCCAAAAATATGGAGATTTATTAGAAACAAATGGATAGAAACAAATCATAATTTCTCTCTCCTCTAAACAGATTTGGAAATCAAATTTTCTATTTCCTATTATCCGAATCAATCATAAACCAAAATCCTAACCAAAACCAAAACGTCATCACCACGGATATTTCCAAATCAATTTTCTCTCTCTTCCTTACAGATTTGGAAACCAAATCAATTTTCTCTATCTTACTATGTAAATTTTTTTTCGATTCAAAACAATTTTCTCTCACTTAACTTTCAGATTTGGAAATAGTATATAATCTAGGATCAATTTAGCGTGATTTGGGGGTTAATATCTAAAACATATATGTCACTTTCTCTCACTTAACTCTTAGTTTTGGAAATAGTATATTTTTCTGAGAACATTAAAGCAGCATTTGTTTTCGTTTTTACTCATACATAAATACTCATCGGATACAAATTATGAAATAAATACGTAAATTATGTATTGTTTATGACGAATAAACCATCATTTGTCAAGTATACAATGTAATTTATCAAATGTATTTGGGTCTTGTTCAGTAAATTACACATAATTTCTTTTACATTACACATAATTACCTTTACATAACACATCGTTTACATTCTGTTACAAAAAAAACGTACAAAATCTTCTCTGGTTCAATAATGGTGCCCATCCATGTTGCCCTATTGCTTGGAATGCTAATGGAGGGGGCCGAATATGAGGCTTTTCCAAGGAATCATGATCAAGATCCATTCAAGTGTGCATTTCTTATGAAATATTTCGAGGAGTCCATCAAAAAGTTAAGTAACAAAAACAAGGGTATTTCAAGTTTGATTTGCTTATTTTGATTTGATGATTCTGCCTGGAACTCCATCTGTGATAACAAATGGAGAGAGATTAATACATATAAATTATATAAAAAAGTATATAATTTACAATAAATTACATGAACATTTACGTAAATTATATGTAATTTATTTCAAAGTACACGGGATTTACATATATAAGCGAAGTTGTTCTAATAATGAAACGAGTACTGTTTTTGAGATTAAAGCATAATTAATGTTCCATATAATATTCAAGATATTCGTGATAAAGTATGTTTAATTTGTCAGAAAATACATATATCATGTTCTCATTTTGAGAAACATCGTACGGTAGATGTTTGCATAATTTACTATAAATTATGGTAATTTATGATAAAGTACATGTACTGTTAATTCTGTTATGAGGAACCGTACGAAAAAACCACGTTTCATAAATCCGTACGGATTGAAAATCAGATCTGAAGAAAAAGTACGAATATCATTAGGTTTAAACTACATATCTAAAGATATCTGATACGATGATTGATTGCAACAATAAGTATACTCGATTTATAGGAATTAGTAATGAAGGATTATCTCATCAATATCGAAATCATTAAAGAAATTTTTAGAGAGAGAAATACAATAATAACATACTCGATTTGAAACAGAATCATTAAAGAAGAATTTTGTTTACCTGATTAACAATTAAGAAACTGATTTTGAAAAACTCTAATGAATATGAAACAATTTCTTTGTTTTAATGGAAGATTTTCGGTAGATTAAGATGTAGAGAGAGAGAATCAACTACTATAAACTGAAATAGAATCACAAAAACTTATAAATTGATTTATGTTTTACCTGATTAACTTGATATGAAGAGACATAAATGGAAATGGAGTTCTGAGCTTGTGTATTGGATTAGAAGACGAATGTTTGAAAAACAATCTAATGAAGATGAAACAAGATTTCTGTTAATGGAGGTTTTGTTATGTGAATCGGATTTAGAGAGAGAGAATAAAGAGGTTTCGGTTACTGAAAATAATGAATCGATTGGAGAGGGAATGTGGGAGATAAAAATGGAAGAAGATCTTTATGGATTTTGAAGATAAATCAGTTATAGTATATATTTCTTTGTTTAAAAACGTGATTGGAGAGAGAATGTGGGAGATAAAAATGGAAGAAGATCTTTATGGATTTTGAAGATAAATCAGTTATAATATATGAGGAAGGTTAGATTAGGAATTATGATTTATTTGGTATTATAGGGATTTGTGTTTTTTCTTTAGATGACACCAAATGGACTAGATATCCATTTATATTATTTTTTTTGGTTTTGAAATCCTTTATAGGATTAGAGAGGACTAAATGTCTTATTACGGTCCGTTTTTTGGGCTATAAACTCAAAAATTCTAAAAAATAATAAATTGATTTAAGATTCAAACAGTAGTTACACCTAGATCAAATCTAATTGACCAAATTATTTATTTCTCAGAAAATATTTTGGATGATCAAAAAAAGCACACTTCGGGAAAACCTAAGCACACTTGAGGAAAACCTAGGAAGCCGATTAGTGTCATCAGGTAACCCACGTTTGAGGTAATTTGATATCATATCCTTCGACTTAAAAAGAAGGGGAGAGAACGAAAAGGAAATGAGAGAAGATGAGAAAATAGTAAAAATTGATTAACCCATAAATATAGGTTAAAAATCACGAAAGGGCGCCTAACCCTAATAAATAAGTTTTGAAATGGTTTTGATGTTTGAAAAGGAAATAATCGGAGATAATCTTCTTCTGAGTGACCCTAAAATTTCTACCTGGAAGATATCGATTTTGGTCAATCATCACCAACCAGCGCATCTAAGTCACCAAATTTCACACTTGTCTCAAATACACTGTTTTCTTCACTGGTAATGGCGGTTTTAATCACTACTACAAATACTACTCAATCGATAAAATCCTCTTATCATCAACAAACAACATTCAGAAATCAACTTCATCTTCTTCATTTCTACTTCCACAAGCTACCATGAGTCTTCGTATTATAGATCCTGAATTGAAGTACTGTCACCAGGTAAGTTAAATTTATAGTTTTAAGTTTATTTGATTCATTCATCAGTCGATCGATCTCTTTGTTTGTCTAATCAATCTTTCATTTTGATCATTTTTAATTGAAATTTCACAGTGTCGACAAAAAAAAGTAATTGAGGCTTACTGTAACAACGATACTAAGAAATGTTCCAACAAATTTTGCCGTTCGTGCCTTACCGGCAGGTTTGATTTTTTCAGTAACTAGTTCGATGGATCATAATTTCTAGTATTTTTTTTTCTGAAATTTTCATCTTTGTTATCATCTTCCTTGATCTCCGATCTCTTCCTCTCTCTCTATGTAAGTTGATTTTGATTGCATGAACTGATGAACACAGGTACGCAGAGAGGCCAGAAGAGATGCCGGAAAATTGGAGCTGTCCAGAATGCAGGGGTTTCTGCAACTGTAGTGCCTGCATGTATGTGCATTGTTCTTGATAATCTAAATTGGATTTGCAAATTTAGGTTTTGGTTCTTTTGTTTTTGTGTCAATTTTTTAGATGTTTAACTTACTAACTTCTTTGTGCAGGAGAAAAAAGGGATTTTTGCCTACTGGAATCCTGACTAAAAAAGTGAAGCAATTAGGGTTCGCTTCTGCTTCTCATTACTTGCAGGCTGGAGCCCCTGAACTTTTGCCTCAGAAACCTGAACGCGAAGGTTCTAAAATAGATATTCGTTTTCTACAAGAGAGAGCTTTGAGAGAGATAAAAGTAGTAGCAAGAAATGTTGGTAGTACATCAGAGTTCAACGGTACTTACCGTTTTCTACTAGAGAATGAGAATGATACTCAGAACTCTGTAAGTGATCAAGAAGAAATCATAAACCTATTGCCTGAAGGAGCTACTCTAACATCTATAGCTGATATTAACTTAAATCCCGAGATTATCGGACCTTCCCTGCAATTCCTAGAGTTCTGCAAGACTTTCGGAAAGGTAAAACAACCTAAGTAATACTTCTATTGTTAGCTATAAATATAAGTAAGCTATTTTGTATTAGTGTTGGATCTTAATGAGATGTTTGTGATTGTTAATGCACGTGTTTTTGTATTCTTATATTACTTTACCTTCCTTGTAATTTTCCTTCAATGTCGGTGAAATTTATGATTTTTCTTTAGAGTTGGTGGATTGTCATGCATATTTGAGTAGTTATTTTGAGTGACACACTTGTGTTTAGGATTCTTAATATTTAAGTTTTGATGTTCTTGTCTTATAAGCAATTTTCTTCAGGGTGATTCCTTCATAAAGTTCGCGGATTCTCGTATGTCTATGTATTGTTGATATGATCAATTTTGGGATGCATACGATATTTTCCATATTCCTATCTTACCATGTTTGTAATTTCCCTTCAATATTGGTAACAATTTATCCTCTATGGAGTTAGCAGATTTCGTGAATTAAGTTTGGAAGGAGAACCTGATGTTTGACGTCAAATAAATATAGGAAACTATGGTTCCTCGTGACATTGTTATTAGTTATTTGGTTTGCTAGGATTCTACGATTATCGCTATATTCTTAGATTGTCCCTAAATGCATTTCATGGTACTGCTAGGTTTAATTTGTGCTTCACAACTTGATTTTTTTCCTTCGAATAGAATAATATGTATTATCATTGGCCTCATCTTATTGAAGATTTTCTTCTCCCATATTAGGTTTTCGGTATCAAAGATGGTGAACCGTTATTGCTTCTGAGAGAAGTAACGTCCGAAAGCGTTGACGTTCTCTCAAGTGGATGTACTCCAATTCTCAATTTTCAGTTCAACCTTTTGTCAACTATACAGAAGGACTCTGGATCAAAGTATAGTTCTCTTACTTGCGATTTATATAGAAAAAGCATTTTAAGTTTACTATTTTGATGGACTAAATGCATTCCTTTTGTCTTCATACTTCTATATCTTTAGATCGCCAGTGAATTCTACAAGAGATGGAGATATGTTTTTGCAAGCTCTTGAGAAATGCATATCTGGATCAGGTTGTAAATTAGAGGGATTGCCAGTAGATTGTTTTGTTAGGGATGATGTCAATAATGATGCGTATTACAAGCTAGACTCCTTAACAAAGCTGAGAATGTTGAATTTTCTGTGTGATGAAGTTCTTAACACTAAGTAAGTAATACTAATGGTTGAGTATTTTCTTTTTCCTGCATTTTGCTCTTCTAAGAACTCTAACATCACTATTTTGTTATCTCAGAGACATGAGGGGAAGGATAGATGAACAAAACAAAGACTTCACTGAAAGACAGAAAAAGGCAAAACAAATTGCTAAGGTACACTACATTTACTTATAGAGAACAAAACTTAAGCAGTACTTGTTCAGATAAATACTTAAGTACGAAAGAATTTTGTATTTGAATATGAGTTTTGGTGTACTTTTTTTGTCTTTCAACTTGAGTTAGATCTTAAAACAAGTTCCATCTCAAATGCGTGAGTTTTCAACTACAAAGTATTTCTTGATTTGAAAGAAAGACTTGTGATCCGATTTTATTTAAGAGTTAAAGGATTGCATCAACCCGTGTAAAATATGTAAAATATGCTTAACATTAATATGTAATATATTTAGATTCAGATGTTAAAACAAGCAAAAACTACCTTGTACTGATTTTTGAGTTCGTCTGCAAAATGGACTTTGTATAGGAGAACCAGATGAAACAGATTGTTCTGTATGATGAGGCTATCTTGACAAATGGCTCAGTTTCTGTCTCTCCATGCGAAGAAATTCCCTCATCAAGAAAAGAAGGAATGGAGAAAACTGCTGAGATGTTAGAAGCAGAAGTGACCGAACCACCTCAGAGTACGCTTTTTCATTCATTTTTTTTTTGAATTGTCAGCGTGCCTCGACCCTTGACCTCTAAGGTGGAAGACTAAACCTCTAACCCCTTCAACCAACGGTTGTTGGCACGCTTTTTCATTCAATACCTTTACTCATTTAATTGTATCGTACGTGATAGTTCATGTTGATGGATTAAATCAAATTACGTTTAAGTTTGTGCTTCCAACTGACCCACCAATTGTGCAGAGAGTTGAGAGGTCTTTAATCCCTATAAAGTACATTTCTGAACTATTCTTTGTCTATGTGGGACTATTCTGGCAAACTCATCATCTACGTAACCAATGCAATGCACCATTACATATCTTGGATATGCTTGTTGCTGAAGTTAGGGTCATATATATTTCACCATCTGTTCCTATTTAGTTGATTATCCAGGAGGACACTTTTCATCGTCATTTATAGTCAAAAGTAAACATTTTGAATTCTTTTATTTGTATTCCTTGTTGTTGGAGTTTTGATAGTTTGCGCATTCATTTTCATGGTCCATGTCCATATCTTGCATTTATACCCGTATATTTTCCGTCCGCTAACAATATAATAACCTTTCTTTTAACCAGATGAAGAAGAAGAAGAAGAGTCAGTGGTTCTTAGAACCAAGACTGTTTGTTTCGACAGGAAGGGCAACTTGTTTTGGAAACTGAGAGGGTATCCTCCAGAATCCTATGCTTATTTGGTTCAAGGTTTGTCATACTACATTACCTTACTATTTACAGATTCCATTTCATCCAATTTATATCTCACTTCAGTATTACTTTTCTACAGAGATTAAACTCACCGAGTCTGGTTCTCCTGAAGAGAACTGGTACACTTATGGCCCTGAAAAGAGAAAAGCTGTCGAGGATTATATATCCATAGAGTAAGTCCAGTCCACCCCTTTTATGGTACTAGGTATAGCTCGTGCCCATAGGGCACGGAAATTTCTATATTTATGTTATACAAAATTATCAAATATTTTGGTCTTATACAAATATTGAAGTAATAAAAGTATATTTAAAATAATAACCGAGATTATATTGAGTTGTCTGAAGGGAGAAAAGAGGAAAGAGAGAAAAAGAGTTAAGAGAGTTTTTAGGGAGTGGGAACTATTTTGACTGTTAAATATCTATCTTTTGAAAGACTCTTTAAAAGGAAGGGCCATGATTTACAGAAGAAAATTGGACGACCGAAATTTATAAACCAGAGTTACGACATGCATGGGCGGAGGTACTTGGAGACCATCCCTGGCTGCAGCCAGGGATGGTTTCCCAAGTATCTCAAAGATGATAGCCACCAAGTACCATGCAGCCAGGGTTATTTTACCATGCATCTAAAAAATTTAGTCATTAAGTAACAAATAGCTTAGTGGTGAACTTCTTACCTCACACACTTGAGGTTTTGAGTTCAAATCCCTTCAAGTGCATTATTTTGCTACTTGCACTCATTGGTTTTCTCTTGTGCTCCCCAATTTCAAGTTTTTTATAAAAGGATTTCTATACTTATAACTAATTTCTTTTTACTAGTTCTATTATTTCAAGTAATATCAATGGTGATTAAAGTTGTAGTTTACTAATTGAAAATTTGATTTGTGCCTGGAGTTTCAACTCTCACAAGATCCGATCTTTTTCCATAATTTAAAACGAATAAATACTAATCACTAGTATATATTTACATTGTAATATTTACTAAGATCGATCGAGACTAATAAATAGTAGTAGTATATTCCGTAGAGAGATGTGTGAAGATCAATTTTGTTGACTTTCAGTTTTGCTCCTGTTGCATTGGTTATTTTACGCTTTAATTAAAACTATATGTCGCTAATGAAATAAGATTGTACTACATTTACCATGGATTCGTAAGGATGACAAAATTACATTAGCAATAATTTCTGTAGTTTAAATCATTGTTAAGAAATCCATCATTCTTAGGGTTGATAAAAGTTTTAGCGTTCTAAATCATCAATTGACTTTTGGCGAAAAATATTAGGAGACATGCTCGTTAATTAACTCCAATTGTAAGTACACTAAACTTACGTCTTCCAAACAAGAGATCCACGAAAACAAAAGGTTTCTTTTCTATCGTTTGTTTTATAGCAATTTTAGGCTAGTCAGGGGTGATTTCGAATCCTGGCTCCGCCCTTGACGACATGGCACCAAAACCTATGTCATTTGTTATATAGATTAGAGCTTAAGTAACCATTTCCTTACAAGTAGGTTTTCAAGGATAGTTCAGCCTGACAGGCTTTAACATTACCCCTTATATATTTTGCTTTATGGATTCAGAAACAAGAACAAGAGGCGTCGAAGGGGAACTCTTCTGAGGAAGTCTTTAGCTGAGCCTGTTTCTGGAAAACCTTCAACTGGGACAAATGCTGCAATCATGGAACTAGGAACTTCGAACGGTCAACTGACTCTGACATATGGAACTGAAGGTAATATGGGTTTATCAGTTTTGCAATTCATTTATAAAAAATCCATGGATAGATACTGGTAGATATTTACTACAAAACATTTTTTTTCTTATTTTCGTCAGTGTCTAGTCAATTTTTCTCAATACATGAGGCACTTTACATTCGAAATTCTGCGAACTTACTTATGTAACTCTAGTCTCAAGTATCTGGCCGAGAGTAATAACATTTTATCCCTGTAAAATTTGTGATTGTATCACTTATATGAATGAAATATGGTTTCGGGGTTTCAAAAAAAAACAAAAAAAAAATTTCTTTCGGGAGTGCTTCAATGACAAAATCCTTGAGTTAATGATTCGTTTTCATTGAAAGACAGTTTTTTCAAAGTTTGACACACACACACACACACAACACACACAGACACAAATATAGTTATGAAACCCTCTTTCTATATATAGAGAGAGATGGAGGTTATGTGACGAGGTCCGACACATGGACATATCTTGATTTCGTTTTAGAACATAAGTAGATGGAACAACATGTATTTATTTGTCCTTTCGGATGAGTAACCTTGGTCGTCTAATAAATTTGTCCATTTATCATGATGTTTTAGGCATAGAATTGAATCTACAGCAATAGATTGTTTGTAGTAACTTTTTCATCCTTGAAATGTTCTCTTCCTTTATATGGTTATTATGTATTATTATCCTTGAAATGTTCTCTTCCTTTATATGACGTTACGTTCTGCAAAAATTTTCTGTAAATTTAAGGATCTTATGAAGTTAATAGTTGACATTATAAACAACTCATTTACTTGATTTGTGTGCAGGAGAAGAGCTTGTAGGAAATAATCAAGAAGAGGAGACTCAGCTGCAACCTTCTAATCCACCCTCCTAAATAAATTCAAAATTATAGAACTATACAAAGCTCTTACTTCTAGTAAATTATTAAATATATATTTCTGTTGTGAACTTCCTGCACAATGACTGGTTAAGATATTAGTTATATAAATTATCGAACAGTTAGAGCTATTCATGAGCATCTTCAAATTTTATATTGAAATGGAAGTAAGCTTACAGTGTGAGGATTTGTTATGTTTCTCAGGCTGAAGATCTTGGTTTGATTTCATGAGATCTACTAATTTAGTGCAGATTTGATGGCGAAAATGCGCACTGATCAAATTTAGTGGTCTAGATTGATTTCTTCTCGAATAAATGTTTCTATTATGATGAAGCATCAGTACCTTGTATTTATGTCCACTGAGAATAGATTTTCACTATGATTGAAAAATGTGGACTCTACCCTGTCACAATCCCGATCGAGGTATGTGACCAGGATGTACAGAGAGAAAGTTCAAGCATAATAGTCTAAGAGCATCTCCAATGCAAGACTCAATCTTAAAATCTTAAATGCCACCTAAGACTTTAGAGTTTTTTTTGAGAAAAAACCTCTCCAATGCAAAACTCAATTGAGATCTTAAGATGATGTGGAAGCATTAAGTTTTAAGATGTCTCAACTAGAAACTCTATTTTTGAGATCTCTTTTGAGAGTCTTAAGTGTCCTAGTCATCAAATTTAATTTTTGAACCAATAGAAAGCTTTTCTTTCTCAACCACTTTTTCCTATTAAATGTATGTATGACATGTGTATCTATTAAAGTTTTTTATAGTGTTGCATTGGAGAAGGACTTGAATTAGAGACACTCAAGTTAGCCACATAGGAAAGAGAATCTCAATTGAGACTCAACACATAAGCCAAATAGAGTTTTTTTTAAGTTTTGCTTTGGAGATGCTCGTATGGTTAATAGAATCTTTCTTGTTTAGTCGACGTCAGACTATATCTTCCTTGTTTAAATTAGTCAATGTAGAACTAAATTTCTTCTCCCATCACTTATCATCTTTTCTGGATGGGCCTACTCCCTCATGCATATGGGCCTACTGCCAACCTTTACACGTTTCAATTCCATTTAGGAGGCCTTCCATGACAATGTGGGCCTACTCCCTCATCTATTTCTTAACAGTTGTTTATCATTTTACCCGACCCGTGAAACAAGATCTGATTTTGATACTCCGTCTCATCCATTTTTAGGTCCTCAAGTCAACTACTGAAACTTGTTTTTTTTTTTCCCCAGTACATTTTAGAGGTTACTTTGTTAGTTTTAACAACCAGTCGTGTGTGCTGTTAGATTTGTTAGTTTGGAACCAATTTTATGGATCCTGTACTTCAAAAAGTCAGACATTGTTGTTAGATCTAATTCAAAACATTAACTTCTTTATCATATCAAACACTGAATATTGTTCAAGATCATTTATAGGTCAAATAACATTACTTTCTCCAACTCATATAAACGTTAAATTAAGTAACCCATCACTCAAAAAAACTGTTACAAACAACAAAGTAGGCAAGTAGCTAGAACTTTATTATTGTTTTTTATTGATTGAAGTAGAACATAAACCCTAATTAGTGAAGTTAGGAATAGTAGCATCCACATGACATTCCTTTGCTAAAGGTGCTGGTTCAACTCCGGGATGGGGATCAACCGGCGTACCCAAAAGTTCAGCTGGAAGATCCGGTATCCCTTTAAGATAAAAAGTATAGAAAAGCTTGAAAGGAAAAATGATCTGTTTCAGTTTTACTTGTCCTGTAACACCTTCAAAAATACCAGATCCACCCGTTACAGCAAGATATGTATCTTCATAAGTTAGATACGATCCTTGTACCGCTATATGACCATAATCTCCGAAATAAAAACTGTATATTGCTTCGTAACGGTCTCCTTTCTTTTCTGGTACATGTTGGATTAAAATACAGAGTCCTGCTGTTATTCCTATTCTCTTCTCCAAATTTCCACTATAGATCTGTTTTCAAAAATTAAATTAATTCAAAGGGTTTACTTTAATTGATGTTTTAAGAAATGGGTTGTGATTAGAAATTGATTTCATTATGAGTTTAGCTATTAATTAGTTAAATTAGTTACCTTGTTGCTGAAAGGAACAAGATCTCCAAGTGAGTTCGTTTCTTTCTTGCTTAATCGGAGGTAAGCTGGACTTCCTCTGTCTCTCTCATTCATTTCATAAACATGAAGTTCTTGAACTTTGGCTGAAACAAAAATCATAAACATTAATTAAGATCCAATAGAAATTACTCTGCAAAATTATGATCCTGAGGAATAAATCACTTACTGGGTTTTGGGGATTCTTCTGATGATGTTTTAGTACTTTGTTTGTTCTCATTTTGTTTGCAAAAGAAAGATCTAGTTGTTATGGATTTTGTGTGCTGAAGATTGGAGAAGTTCTGATGAGTAGTTGGAAATTTGAGGTTTTGGGTTGTGGATGAAAATGATAGAAGTTTCTTGGTCTGTGAGGTTAAAGAGGAGGAGATGACTCTTGCAGTTGAAGTAGCAGAGAAAGCCATTAATGAAAAGGGAGTTCTTCTAGGTTGAGAGAGAAAGTAACAGTAAATGCGCCCAGTATTAGGAGATTTTAGAGAGAGAGAGAGAGAGATAGAGAGTACTCTTATTGGTCCTAATGATGAAGAAGGAAGACTAAACTTCGAGATGTATAAATAAGTAAGGAGATTCAAGGATGGTTCATGGTTGGTGGTTTCGCAAAAGTTGCAGAAAATGGACGGTGGGATCTTCTTTGTCCATGTGAAAGTTTTTTTTTTTTTTGATGAAAGAGTCCATGTGAAAGTTGATTAATGAAATTGACGCTTTGATCTTGGCTGCTGTTGAATTTGATGCACATTTTTTTTTTCAACAGCCACATCATGTAAGCTTTTCCACGTGCCATAATTTTTAAAGTAGGTGTATTATTAGTGTGCCTCTAAAAGCGCCCTGTTTATTTGCCTTTAGTCCATCCTTCTCTTGACCTTCACTCCGACCACATTCGGAATGGCCTGAGTCTAGATTGTTTAAGCCAAACAGAAATGAGACTGAGTTCGAATGTTTTCAGACTGAGTTCGAATGTTTTCAGACTGGTTCAATTCGAGAGCGCTAAGAGAGGAGGCATAAAAGTAAAATAAAACAGGCGCATATCGACAGACAGGGACGTAGGTATGCATGGGCCAGGAGGGGCCATGGCCCCCCTGACCCATACTACTTCCCATCTTAAAACATATTAAGTTATTAAAATATTGTTCCTTTAAACTTAATTAGCCCCTCTTTAATTCAAACCCAACCTAAAACTTAACAAGTCCACTGTATGTTTCTGCCATCCATGACCTTACACAAGTTTCCAACACGGCCTATAGGTCTTAATACGAATGATCTAAGTTTTTTTTTTTTTTTGTTGAACAATGATCTAAGTTGAATGACCTAACTTTTGTAGTCCATAAATTTCTATTATTTCAAATTTCTATTAATTAAAGTTTTTATTATATCAAGTTTTAATTGTTTTTTGTTTGTTAATTTATATTAATTTCAGTTGTGAAGAGAAATCAATTTGAGTCATCCACACTTTGATCTCTCATTTTTTAAAAACAATTTTCTCTCCGTTTGTAATTCGAGAAGATGTAAATTTATTCAAGAAACAGTCTCTCTATCAATCGCCCTCTCCGTTTGTATCTCTCTCTCTTCTCTGCATTTACAAGTTAATTGTATATATTTTTGTAAGTAGACATTTAACTAATGTCTCTAAAATGTATTTTGTGTTGGCACGATTCAAATGGCTAGCAGGAGTAGTCGAATTACTAATTGCGGTCTAAAATAAGTGGCATAAAAAAGATCAACCTTTATTTTATTAGTCTACTTATTGTTCTTAATGTTCTTAATATATACTATTATGTGTAGCATTCATATACTATTTTGTAATTTACAATCTAGGAAATCTCCATTAGTCGGTCAACTTTTAAAAGAAAAAATATGACGGGGCAGAAGAAGATTCACATTCAATACTAAAACTTCAACGATAGATGCGCTCCTACGAAATCTCAAAGAATTGAATCGATATTTGAGTTTAATCATTATGACTTATTTGTGTATAAATATTTTAAATTT
Source organism: Eschscholzia californica (assembly GCF_041429995.1). NCBI lineage: Eukaryota > Viridiplantae > Streptophyta > Magnoliopsida > Ranunculales > Papaveraceae > Eschscholzia > Eschscholzia californica. The sequence goes on from NW_028238198.1 coordinate 33,704,567, forward strand.
AATTTATGAATAAAATAGTTCGGCCCCCTCTTACCAAAAGTTCTGGTTCCGTCCCTGTCGAGAGACGCACCCGTATTATTATTATTATTTTGTTTTTTGAGAATTCGACACCGATCTTTGTTCGTCGTTACAAGGCATTGATGCATCAGAGAGATGAATAACCACGATAACCGCCTAATTTAAACCGAGAATGAAAGAGACCTAAAGGCCGACAACGAAGAGGCCTAAAGTCCGACAAATTATTACATTATTTATAGCCTAAATTACATATGATAAATCTTGATGGCAACTGCTTCCATCGAGACTCGATCCCACGACTTCATGGGCTTAAGAGCGGTGTCCAACCATTACACCAAAAGATGGTGGGCTAATGAATTTAATTTAGCTGCTAACAGATTATAGATTGATGTATTTTTGTTGCAAAGGTTATGGTTTAATTTAGTTTCATTAGACTCAATTATCTCAAATTATGTTATATGAGGAAAAAAATGGGTTAAACTAAAGTAGTAAAATGTGACATAAGGTTGGGTATCCCGGTATCCAAGATCAAATAGTAGTTTGTTTGTAAAAAATGATGCTACGCCCGACCACTTTCCCGACTGAATCTCGGCAAGGTGACGTGTCTTGACCAGATTTAGAGAGAGAAAGTGAAAAGCTCTCTTTAGATCTGGCCGATCACGTCACCAGATCGAGATTCAGTCGGGAAGGTGGTCGGGCATAGCATCAGCTCTGTCTGTTCAAACATTATGGATTGTTTCTTGCTCCGTTGCTGATTTTGGTTTTTGGAAACACAAAAAAAGGAAATGATTCTAATATATGTCAATTTATACCCACTTTACAAGTTGGTGAACTACACCTTCATCCACCCAGTACGGAAGTCAATTGGTGTGGATTGACTTCCACCCAAGGGGAAGGGGCCAAGTTCCTAAGTACAAACACTATGGGTTGTTTCTTGCTCCGTTGCTGGTTTTGTAAACACATGAGACAAGTCAAAGTTAAAGTCTAAGTCAAAGAGTCTATTTTATTTGTTTCCCGATCAATTCACATGCGTGTCAAATAAATATTTTCACACTACCATGGTAATTATTAAAATAATTTTTGGATTTATATATAGACTAAAAATTGGCACTTAATACCACATTTAATCTACTATAATATTAAAAAAATTATTTCTTTTTTAGCCCCTACTTTTTTGTTTCCCCAATTGCCCTATTTTACAAAAATAATATTTTAAATACAAAATTGACCCAGTTTCAAATTCGAGTTAACTCATTTTTAAATTTAGGTTAATTCTCAAAAAAATTCTAATTATTGTAGAACAAACTAGGGAGTCAAAATGGAACTCATTAAAAAAAAAAGTAAAACACCTCATCTCTCCTCCATTTTATCACCTCTCTCCTCCGCATCATCTCTCGCCACCTCATCATCTTCTCCGACAAAGGTCGCTGGCCGGCCAAAATTTCCAGCGACCTTCAAACTTTATTTTTATTTAATTTTTCTCTCTAACCTCCCACTCTCTAATCCCTCTCTCTAATCTCCCTCTCTATAGCTTCGACGAAGAAACCAGACCTTCAAGGTCTGGTCTGATACCGGACTTGGAAATTTTAGAGCAGGATCAATATGGGTTTTAGTTGGAGTTGGATTAGGTGAAAATTTAGGACTTTTTAATTTCTTCACACTATCTTCTAACATAGCTAATGCACCTAAATCTTCTTTCCCACCTGATAATATCAAATGCTAGGAATTGATTACTTGAGTTGGAGAAACTGATGAAACTTGGTTATTAAAAGAAATTTCGGAACAGAATCTAGGATCAATCATAGTAAGAGGTGATGCTTCCTGGTAAGAAGAAGAAAAACACCCATCAACACCACCACCACCACCACCACCATAGCTCCGGTGATCAGAAGGACCCCTTTTGCGGTGGTTTTGATGATGAAAAGAACAAAGGGTAGGAGGAGGAGGAGATGAGAAGGTAAAGATGAAATTGGTGAAATAGAAGAAATGGGTTTTGGTAAAGAATGAAAATTAGGACAAGCCAACAACCCTTGGTTGGAGCGGTAAGAGGTATAATTTTCCACCTTAGAGGTCAAGGGTTCGAGGCACATACTGAACAATTAAAAAAAATAAAAATTAAGACAAGTTCCTCTTTGAGATGTTCAGAAGCAGTTCTAGATGGGTTTGAAGCTGAAAAAGTAGAATCACAAAGTAAACATCTTAGTTTAACAACTTAGGGTAAACCAGTATCAGAATTATGAACAAGTAATGGTTCAAGGTGAGTCCAATACCAAGCTCTTTTTCCTTTAATGACTTTATTTCTAAATGCTACTAATCCTTCATACCTTTTATTAACAGATTTTATTAATAAATCACCAGCTGACTCTTGAATTGAAGTGTTGTTGTTACAGTATTTGCAGCAGCAATCACCATTGTTGAAGAACTAAAAACTACTTGAAGGAGTTTTTTTTTTCTGGGGTTCTGGGTTTTTTGCTCTGAAATTACACTTCCATTAGTTCTACGACTCTTTCCTTGCATTTAACAGGAAAGCTGTCGGTGGTGGCTGAAATTCCAATTGAAAGAGATTAGAGAAAGAAAAAAAAAAAAAAAAAAATTAAAGGTCGCCAAAAATTTTGGCCGGTCGGGAACCTTCGCCGGAAAAGATGATGAGGTGGTGTGAGATGATGTAGAGGAGAGAGGTGATGAAATGGAGGAGAGATGAGGTGTTTTATTTTATTTTTTTAATTAAAATCCATTTTGGCCCCCTAATTTGTTCTTAAATAATTAAGATTTTTTGAGAATTAACCCAAATTTAAAAGGCGACCAATTTTGAATTTAGAAAATCATTTTTATAAGAAACGCAATTATAGAAACAAAAAAATTGACAAAGAAAGTTAACTTACGGTGTTAACAAAAGGGGACCAAATTTGAATTTACGAAAAGTAGGGGGTCATAAAGGAAGCAAGTCACAAAGTAGGTGGCCAAAAAGGAAATAACTCGTATTAAAAAAATATTTCAAAAAAAAAAAAAAAAATTCAAAATAGATATCTAATCCAAAACAACCAATCTCCATAACAAACACAAATCTCTATAACACATATTTTTCTCTAATACCAATTATAACCTTCTATATAAAACGTTCAAAATCACCTTTTCAACTAATAATCTCAAGAAATTTCTCTATTTCCTAATCTCAATTTCTCTCTCTTATCAAAAGACCGGGTGAATGAGTTCCCCTTCCACCACTTTTTCTTTCTAAAAATATCTTATCAAAGGCGTTTCGTAAGGGAGATTGTTGTTGGGGAGCTATTATGGTTGGGGAACTATAAATCTATATAACAAAACAACATGGGGTTAGTGCTGTCTATATAACAAAACAACATGGGGTTAGTGCTGACTAGGACAAAATAAATGCAAGCTGACTGGGACAAAATTAATACTACATCTTATTTGAATCCCAACCTTTGAGTGTCAACCCTTGAATCCTAACCATTAGACCACTCTTGAATGGGTGAAACCTTGCAATTAAATAATAGTTGTTTTACTTCCCAACTCCCAACTCTTCCTACGCCCTTTCACATTTGAAATATTTAGGTTTTGGTGTAGGAAAACCATATACCTCCATATTTATCTATAGTACTAGAAGCGAATTACAATGGATGGAAATAAATAACGTAGATATAGAAATAATCCTAATTCTAATATATTCATATCTTGGAGATACATATGAGAATATTTCCTTTGAACTTCTTGGGTAAGAATATTTGACTTGAATACCTCTATGTCGAAGTCGGTTCCGGCGTTGTAAGTTTGTAGGGGATTTATTGTAGATGAATTGACGTTTATAGAGTTTAGGGTAAGTGAATTGAAGTTTGTAGGGGTTTAGGATAGATGAATTGAAGTTTGTAAGGGTTTATGGTAGATGAATTGAAGTTTGTAGGGGTTTAGGTTATTTGAATTGATTTTATATAGGTTGGTAGTTGAATTGAATGGATTACATTTCAAAAATAAAACTAAGAATATGGGAGTTGGGAGTTGGGTTCGAATTCGCGCCATTTTAAAATCTGTCCAGTAGACCATCCGTGTCTACCATCAAGCCACACTCTAATTTTTTTATAACTATACACGATCACTTAAATATACACTTAAAGACACATGCATTTCAAAAAAAAAAAATTAAATGCTTAAGGTGGGCTTCGAACTCATATAACCTAAGGTCAAATTGATTTAAAATACATGTCTTAACCATTACGCCAAAATCTTCTTCATGTCATTTGTAGACATCATTCTATACATAACTATTTACGCCTACATATATTAAAAACAAAAAAATATTACTACCACTACATTTTTCTTTCGGGAGGATCGAGAGGGTGCGGCCGCACCCCCATAGATCCGCCCCTGCACCTATCCCGTTTCTATCGCCGGGAAAAACGAATCCAAATCCCTTTGACTACTTAGACTAAATAAATAGTAGATTCGAAGCTCTAACCATTCTACATGCCGCGTTATTCTCAAGTTTTCAAAGCTTTTACGATTTTATTGTCTTTTGCTGGTCTACGTCAGAGTTTCTATTTGTCAATTTGTTTACTTTCAAGTTGGTCGCAAAGGTTGCTGGTGTCCTCATACTGAATTGCTCTCATTATTTATGGAGCATATAAGTGTTTTAAGTCTCTATATGTTTAAAAAAGAAATGTTGAAATCAGAGTATCATTAATGAGGGAACTTGAACATTTATTTGTTAAAAGTAAAAATAAACTATAAACCTAGATAGAATTTTAGGTCACATCTTACGTGGCAAAATCTTTCCATTTCTAAAAAGTAAAGATTCAACTCACTTCACTCTTGGCTTCAACTTTTCTCTTTCAAAAACATAAAGAGTTAATGCCTCCAAAAAAATAAATGGCAAATTCTTAATTAATTACTCACCATAATGCTAGGTTTATCACTTTAAATCATAAATGACCTAATTACTTTTGGCTATTTTTTTTTGGTTCTTAAATTCTCACAAATTTCTTTTCGACCTTCTATATTTCGTAAATTCAATATTAGTCACTTTTTGTTGAAGTTCTTATTAGACCATTAAACATCTTCTTTGTATTTTAAAAGTATCGTTATTGTGTTGTCTGTCTTTAATTTTTTTCATTTATTATTGTATCCCTCTGTATTTCACCATTTTATCTTCTCTCTCCAACTTTCTTGCCATCTCTTTCGCTATATTCTACTCCCTCAGTCCCAAACTTTTGAAGGGAACATCATTAATTAGAGTTTGACTTTCAAAAATAACATGGATTCCAATTGTATCCTCATTAACTTTTTTAATTTACAATGAAAAAGTTGAACTTAGTTTTAAATAGAGTTGTCATTAAATATATAATAGTGGGTATTATTGGAAAGAGCGAAAAATTAGTTTCTTTATTTTTAGAAATAGGACACTAAAATGGGACAACCTAAAATAGAAATTAGGTCATTCAATTTGGGACGGAGGGAGTACCATTTTTCTTCTTTCAATTTCTAATAATTAAGGTGGAAGTTCTCAAGGAATTAAAACTAGTTCAATATTTCTGATTGAGAAAGGGAACAATATCCTTCTCCGATAAAACAATCTTATTCATTCGAGAAGGGCGTGTACCTCATTTCTCTAAAAAAAGCCCCCTGCAAAAGGGAAACCCCTCTTAGTCAAGGAGACCTGTCCCCTTGTAGAGATGAAAAGTCCCTCCGAGCGAAGGGATTTGTTCCCCGGAAAGGGACACCCCCCTCTACGTTGAGGGAGTATTTTTATTTGGGTGAGGAGATTTGTCCTTCCCACGTAAACAAGCTTGTCAGAGAAGGGCGACAATCACCTTTTACGATAGAGTTTCCCCGGAGAAAGAGCAATAGAATAGTTTCAAAGAAAATTTTAGCGACCTCTGTCAACGAAAAAAATAATGAAATAGAAGATGGTAAAAAGAAAATAAGGAGCATGATTGAAATTCTTCTAAACAATAAGGGTATTTTGGAAATGTAATAATGGTGTGTAATAGATGGAGCTCTAATCAAAGAGGGCCAAATTTGAAATTAAGAAAAGCAGGGGGGCAAAAACAGAAACCAGTCACAAATAGGCGGTCAAAAAGCGATTTCTGTTATTATAGGAAGGTGTGGACCAGCCTTCTCGGCTGCTAATGATACTGTCCGCTTTGGCACACCAGGGCCTCACGGTTTTAAAAGGCCTCTCTAGGTAAGGGTGCTTAACCTCTTAATAGGAGCACCACACTCCGTCCCACCACCAAACAACAATTTTTACCTTTATTACTCCCTAAAAAAAATTCTTTCTATTGAAACAACAATAAACTTACATAGTAGAAGAAGAACAAATGGCTAATAAATGACAGAATCAGAAAAAATCATTTAATATTCTCTAAATATTTATGAAGTTACTAAATCAAAACATTTTTTTATTCATTTCATTGAAATCAAAATCCTATTAGATTCCAATTCTTAAGTCTATATATTGAAGAGAAGTAATCCCTTCTTATCTACTCATTTCATCAAGGTTCAAAAGATTAAGAACAAGAGCAAGAAGAATTTGATTTCAGTAATGGCAGAAAAACAGTTGATTGTTGTTATTGAGGGAACTCCAGCTATGGGTCCTTACTGGAATACCATTCTCAAAGATTATCTGGAAAAGATTATTAGGTTCTTAACTCACTCTCTTTGTTCTTGCTCTTGATGGAGTTGATCTAAATCTTTTTTAATCTTTATTGATTGAAAGGTTAATTTTTTTATTTTTATCTTAATTGATTTCTTCACTTAGATTTTGTTTTGTTTGTGAACAGGAGATTTTGTGCTAGTGATAAATCAGCACAGGTATATTTTTCATGGATACCAAACATATTATATTGGGAAAATTTAATTTGACTAATTATAAATTTGTGGGGTTTTAATTTGTTTTGATAGGGTTATTAGGGTTTAATGTCATGAAAATATTATAAAAATGAATTTACTTTCTTCACAAATGTCATGAAAATATTTTTAAAACTTAATAAAAACAAGAAAAAAGGAAAAAAAATTAGGTTCCAAGGGTTGTGAGAGGCAAAAAGGTGGAGCATGAAGGAGTTAAAAATTAATAGAGTTCAGGGTGAGACCGGGTTGGATGGAAGTTTTTTCTTTTAAGGCAAATAGTTTGTCTAAAGAAAAACGATAAAAGAGGCTACAATAGTAGACCTACTTCCAGACCTAAATAAGAATCTACTGTCCATTTAGAGTGAAAAATTCATCAAGAAAAAGAGAGTTGACTCTGAAAATGGAGACTGTATATTTCGTGTAGGTCTAGACTAGGCTTTGCCTTGGTTTTTTCTAGTATTACTCTTGTCTAAATTTGTAATTAGTCTTAGCAAACCTAAACTTTTAAGATTAATATTCGAAATTTAAATTCTGGATTCTTGTATATTTCCAAGTAAACCAATAAACCATATCCATGGATACCCACTTCTCTCTGTACAAACTTAATATAAGAATTTAAAGCTTCAGATTCTATAGGCTATCTCTCGTGATATAGCTATATCACTATTTGTATTGAACTTGTTAATATAATGAGGTTTGATGTTATCTCTCTGAACTGCAGAATCCTTTGGGCTCAATGGTTGAACTCTCCTACGTGACTTTCAATGGTCATGGATATCTTGGAGGTATTTCAACATTCTTCAAGGCCTATATTTTTAAACACATTTACTTTCATTGCTAAAGTTCAACTTAAGCATTCTTTTCACTTCATCTCCTTTACTCATAACGCGACTTTAGTACCTTATTGTCATCGTCTTTCTTTTCATTCTCTTGCCTTATTCTTGAATCAGAGGCGTCAGTACGTAGAAATGTATGGAAAAGAGATGTTAATCTCTTCTTGGAGGAGCTCTCTACCACGTCTTTCTGTGGCGGTGGTGTTAGTGGCTCTTTAATAGGAGAAGGGCTCGCGGATGCACTTGCGGTGCGTATTTTCTTTATCACTATATGTGTATGTATATATATGTATTCGTCCTTATGTGGTTATGTCGTGTAATTAGGGTTTTCAGGTTTAATGGTGGTGATTGAGTATGAGCTTTGTATGTGTCGGGTTCTGACATGTAGTTTTTTGAAAAATCGGTTATGTTGTTAATCTTTTTATACTAAATTTGATTCTCTTCATGATGTAAAATGCAGAAATTCCGTTTATTTTCTTATGATCCAAAAAAAGGGAACGTTCGCAAACATGTCATTCTTGTAGCTGCGAGTGACCCATATCCATTGCCCACCCTTGTGTATGTGCCAGAGATATCAACTTTGGGTCAGACTACAATAGGCAATCCCACACGTTCGCTCGCAGATGCTCATACAGTTGCTAGAAAATATGCTCAGGTAATACAACGTTTTTGTAGCTTCATTTTCAAGTGTTATAATCGTTGATCAAAAACTCGTTATGACTATGGAGATGGTGTGCGCAAATTGAAGATTGTCAATATTTATGAATTTATGGTTCTTTCCTTGTTTACTTGTTTCATAAACCAAAGATATATTGACAACACAAGTGTGAGGAAAACTACGGAGTACTTCTATTGATACAACAAACTTACAAAAATTATACAACAAATTCAATTTTAATTTTGTTGCCAAGTTTTTCTTTAACAAGTTTGGAACCGCAAAAATATTAAACGATAATGAGGTGGAATAATCGTGTCCACAAAAAAAGATTTTAATGCATATTGATTGTAATTTGGTTGTATAAATAGCTATTCTTAACGCATTAATGATTCTGATTGCAGGCTGACGTTTCTCTATCGGTAATATCTCCAGCACAACTACCAAAGCTGAGAGAGATATACAATCTGGTATTAATTCGAAGACCTATGAAATTTCCTTTCAATTCATACTTCCTAGTTTCATTTCGTTTTGATTGTATTTCAATCACATCTGTTAATGAACAAAATTCTTCTTGGTAATGACTTTTTGCTTCTTTTATGTTTGTAAATGTAGGCAAAGCATAATCCCCAAGCGGTAGATCTTCCATTCAATACACCTGAGACCCCTGACTTTCTTGTGTTAATCTCTGAAAGCTTCCGTGATGCTCGTGCTTCTCTAAGCCGCTCCGGATTAACAAACATGGCACCCAATCAAAGTCATTCACAGATGAATGCAGTTTGGGGTTCCCAGGGTTCCCCCTCAACGGCAATCCCTTCTGGTTGTTCAACTCTTTATTTTCGCTACTTTTACTCATATATATATATAAATATACATATAAGATGGACTTGGATTCTTTAGGTGACTGTATACTCAAATTGACATAAATTAATGTGTTGAAGCTGTTTTCTTGTGTTAACAGTGAACATACCGATGATGAATCGTCAAACGACTCCTCTTCAAAATACTTCCAATGCCTTGACAATGGTATGCTTATGGCTTGAAATATGTTTTGAGAGTATCTTAGTTATTTTGATACCTTGTGTGTGAGAGAAGTTATTGAACTCAACTTTCTATTTAGGGACTAAATCCCGCTTCTACTAGTGATGCTTCGGGGTCTACTTTCCCTATTTTTCCCTCTGTCAATGATGCTTCTCAGATGATTCGTCAGGGACTGAAACCTACTGCTGCTGAGCCGTCAGGCCGGTCACAACCTTCACTTCGAACGGACCCATCAAGTTCTTCTTTCGGGGTCCGGAGAAGCGTTCCTACTACTTCAAAGGCTAGTGTTCCAAGGGAAGAGGAGACACCCCCAGCTACTCAATCCAGTCGTGAAAGATACATTAGAATGTGGGAGGTAATTAAATACCAATTTGCCTTTGCTGTCTTATTCTTGTCTGTGTTATTAGGTCTTGTTTTTAAACTTCCAATCTTAGACTTGAGCGTATACATAATTGTCTACATTAAATCAATTGATTCACTATATATGTATGCAGGGACCCTTATATGCATCTCACCGAGGAGAACCCTTGTTCATCTCCAAACTAGAAGTATGATTCTGGTTCATGTAGTATTTTTTTTCTTTATCATATGTACAAAAATAGTTCGTTCTAATTTCAATTTGGTAATGTTGTTACGCTTTTTACAACATAAATTTCATTTCATGTTACAGGCGTACATGATTTCCACGTCATCTGCTACGTAAGTCTCCTAGACTATATCCGCCTTAAGATAGTATATAAATTAGGAAACCTAGATCTCTACTTTGCCTCATATAGCTAGTTGAAGCCACCAACTTTCACCTACTTTGTTTAGTTAATTATTTGAAAAAAATTAAATGTAGCTAATGTTGTTTCAGAGTTCAGACTTTACAATTTCATATTTGGAGTTGCAATAAAATGATTTTTTAAGCTCCAGGCCTCTTTTTCTTTTTAAGATGTTTAAAGTTTGCAGATTATTTGACATTTCACTAAAACTAAACTCACTAAACCTATTTTATCCTTTTTGAGTCATCCTACTATTGTTTTCGAGATCTCAAGATGAGTCCATAAAATGTTGGTAATAATCTGTGACATTATCGAGAAACTTAAGTAGGTGCAAATTTGTTTTATTGTTGACATATTTTTCATTTGTTTTCCTCTTGACACATTCTTATAAATGTTTCAGGTTTTCCAAGGATTGGCCACAGGCGATGCACATTATTAGGGTTTTACGTCCGGAGGATATGCATCCTGAGTACTTTCCTGACATCATGTCTAATTTATTCTCATATATGCATGCTCAAGTATTTTCCTTTATGTTAACTAAAGTTTACTTCATAACAGGGATTTTTCTACAAAAGGAGATACTCTAATTTTTAGGGCTGTCAGGAAACATCAATTTCTAGAACGGCTGCGAGAAAACCAGTTTGTGAGTAGTTATTTAAATAGTACCAATTTCATAATAGCTTCTTTTCAGAAGTTTTTTGTACTTGCCTTGATTTGACAATTTGAAATCCTACACCTTCACACTTAGAAGCACTATCTATAACTAATATTTACATGTTACGTATTATGAGAATGTTTCAACAAAAAAAAAAGAAGAAAAAAAAGAATGTTGCAAGTCCTACTTTCTTAGTTAGGGTATTCTTATGACAAAAAATTTTGTGGGCAAAAAGTGGAAGGGTGTAACATTGGTAGGTTAAAGCACGGGTAGGTTTTGCGCGCACATCATATGTATATAGATAACTTTGGCGATATTTTATCTCATAATATGAAATCAAGCTATCCGATACACATTATACATATTAAGTTAGTCAATTCCATCAACAAGTATGATGTATTAGTTATGTATTAGTTGTCATTTTTTATTATGTTTCTATATGAATATGTTAGTACTGTCATTTGTTCAAGAGTAGTTCCTAATGTCAAGTCTTGTTCGCTATGAATTCAGACTGCAGTCATCCCACTGCCTCTTCATACGTTGTTGCTAACTGTTCCGGATAAAGACAACATTTTGAAAGGAGTTCTTTTACCTCCGGTAAGTTTATGTAATTAATTTTATCCTCTTTTTCTCATGTAAATGCACGATTCTTTTTTTTTTTTTTTTCAATCTTAACTTTGACATCAAAGTCTTATGTGGTCTTTGATTATACACGTATCGTCTCTATCCGATCACTCGATGTGAATCTAATTTGATTATCAGAAATACAATAATCACTTGAGTTTATTTCACATATTCCCATATTGGTGTCTTAATATAGACATATTTCATGTCTAGTTTGAGGGTTTAGAACCAACTATTAGACATACGAACCAAAAATCCCAAAATAAATATTATGATATCTAACAGGAGATAACTTAGAGCATCTCCAATGCAATACTCTATCTTAAAAACTTTGAGTACCACATATGATTTTTATTGTTTTCTCTTAAAAACTCTCTCCAATGCAACACTCTATTTGGATCTCCAAGATGGCGTGTAGAGGGTGGAATAGAGATATCTCTAGAGTGTCCTCTTGAGATATCTCTAATTGTCCAACTCATCAATATTTGATTTTCAACTAATAGAAATCGAGTCATCTATATTTTCTAAATAACTAATTATTTATTTACAAAAATAACTAAGCCACATAAGTAAATACGACAAGTTTAGAGCATCTCCAATGCAAATCTCAATCATAGAAACTCAGAGTGCCACTTAGAACTTTTAGAGTTTTTATCTTCAAATTCATCTCCAATGCAAAACTCAATTCAAATCTCCAAGATGACGTGTCAGGAATGGAGATATCTCAAGAGGACACTCCGTTTCTAGAGTGTCCTCTTGAGTTATCTCTAAGTGCCAACTCAATATTTTCATATATTTTAATGAAAAAAATATGTCACATAACCAATTTTAGGAATTTTAGAGTGTTGCATTGGAGAAGTCCTTCGAATAGAGGATCTCAATCTTGACAAATAGGAAAAAGAAAAATTAGAGATTGACATTTGAATCTCGACACATAGGATTTTTAGAGTTTCTTTTGGGTTTTGCATTGGAGATGCTCTTAGAGTTTTGCATTGGAGGCGCAAAAAAATTGAGGATCTCTATTGGAACTTGACACATAAAATGAATAGAGTTTTTTTTTGAATTTTGCATTGGAGATGCTCTTAGATCTCAAGTAAGATTTCAAATTTAAATGCAACAAAACAAACAGATATCATATTACTTTCCATATCCTAAACTTACAAAATTTGATCTAAATCTTATACTGAAAAGAATTTAAGGGAGAATCCTGAAGTTTCTTACTACTAAATCTTATATTGGAAGTCTTACGATTTACGACCTGAATTTTAAAACCACAAGACTGGCTATTGAACTCTAAGACCATAAAGAGTTCTTGATCTTAATTAAGTTTTTGAATTTTAAAACCACAAGATTGGCTATTGAACTCTAAGACCATGAAGAGTTCTTGATCTTAATTAAGTTTTTGCCATGACGGCTACCAGGATATTGTTGTGTATAAGTCGAAGACATCGAACCAGCAAAAACAAGGGGAACCACAGAATCAGCAGCAGCAGCAGCAGCAGCAGCAGCAGCAGCAGCAGCAGCAGCAGCAGCAGCAGCAGCAGCAGCAGCAGCAGCAGCAGCAGCAGCAGCAGCAGCAGCAGCAGCAGCAGCAGCAGGAGATGGTTAGTAGAGTGACGGGTCAAGGACAAGATGAAGGCCCAAACAGGTCATAGCTGTTGTCATAGACAGAATTTGGTTATATTACTAGTGGAGAGAGAGAGAGAGAATTTGGTTACAGATTTTTGTAATGTTTAGTCACCAGTGGTGAGAGCCCTCTACGGGAAACTATGTGAACAGTTTTTGGTGTTGGGGGGGTTATTCCCTAGCGTAAAAGGAGTCTGATGTTAGACTATTCATATGTGTTGCTATCTCTAGTTTTTATTACTAGGTAATTTTTGTCTCAACATTACAGGGGTGGCCCTGGGCCAAAGCGAACAAAACGTCGCTTCGGGCCACCAGCTTTTAGGGGCCACCAAAGACATTAATTTCTTTAGGAAATATACAAGAAGCCCAACTCTCTAAGAAAATTATAAGGGCCCATTTAACAAATGTTAAGTAAAAAGGGCCACCAAATTTGATGATCTTTAAATGAATGGTGGGCCCAACAGTTTGTTTGACATGAAAAAAACCTAAAGCAAAAAGACTCTGCAGTACAATTGAGGAAATGATCTCATTCCTATACAAGATTGGGTGGGGAGGTGTATCCGGTGCGGTCACACCGAACCCCCCTACCGAAGGGCATCTTCTAGTAAAATTAACTACTAGTGAGTATAACCTAATTCATGTGTTATTTTCATTGAGGTAATTATAGCTGAGTTCGTGTAGAGTTCATATCCCACTTAAGATATCATGGGTTCAATCTCTCCTACAATCTAATTTTTTGGTAGTGTTCACTTCATCTCCCTCTCTTTATTTTGCTTACTCGTGTTCTCTCTAGTTACTTCACTTACTAAACGTTCTCCCATCGTCTCCTTATTAAGTATAAATGTTTCTTGATCAATTTCTATATAATATCATATGCGACAAATAACTATATATCTTGTTATTTTTCAAGTATCTAACTCATTTTCTTTTTCTGAAGATTGGTCGGATATTTCTCCATCGAGGGAAATTTGGAGTCACTTTAGAACCTTATGGTTCTGCTCCTAGGAAGTCCAAAATCTTCAGTGAAGGTTTTGTTGGAAATTTTCAACATTGAAATGTTGGGAGCCTCTAACAGTGGCAACGAATGAGTATGATACCCATCTGAATGAATGCAAAGTTCCATCAAATGGACACAACCCTTGTGAATGGATGTATATCCATTATAATTTATCTCTTGATGCCTTATAAATTAATTGGCTCAACCATTTGGATTGAATAATCCAACGACCTACTCTCAATTTCTCTATATCTCTATTTTGTTTTCCTTGAATTTTCACAAACAACAGTGAAGGTGCATTTTATTAAGTGGTTTATTTATGCAAGTTTTTTGGTGAATTCGAAGTCGTTTTTCTTTGGCATTATCAGTGTACTAATACAGAGTGTTCTTGATCTTGGGCAAAGCGTACATACTTTGAACCAAGTAGTTGTTGAAGGGCTTCATCGTATCCTGAAGGCATAATTCCTGACCCGTTGTATACTCTTGGTTTCATACCAGAAGGGGGCGAATTACTGTCTAAAAGAATCGAGATTCTCGAGCTTTGAAGTCTAGTGATCAACGTTATTTTACTCATTGATTATTTTTCATCTTCCATTTCAACTTAAAACGCCAAATTTTCCAACAAGTTTTAATTCTTATTATCACCCTATCGGGGAGAGGTTATCTTTGTGTTTGTCCATGTCTTTAAAGGAGATTTGGATTGCCAGGATCATCAATAGATTGGAGTTGGCTGTTTATTCTGAGTTTACTAGCTCAGGGCAGGTGTGACAACTCTTGTCTTCTTTTGGTATCGAACCCGGTTTACGACCCGCCAAGGTTTCGACGCCGAATTTTGGACCCGTTAGCGGAGCTGGTTACTGAGACAGGTCTAGTATGCGAAGCAGGGCTCCGAGGCAGAGCTGGACTCCGAGACAGAGCTGGACTCCGAGGCAGAGCTGGAATGCGAAGCTAGACTTATGTCGGTTATTAGTGTTAGCGTATCTATGTATAATGTCGGTTGCAGGTAGAGAGTCGGTGAAGCGGTGGGATTAGGGTTTATTTAAACTAAACCCTAAGGAGATATCAGCAACACAATCTCACGAACTCTCTTGTGTAACTTGTTTGCTTATCATAGTGGAAATCATCGCGCCGTTGTCGCCATGGAGTAGGTCTCACCAACCGAACCACGTATATCTCTATGTTTAGTTTTGATTGTTCTTTATTTCCTGTTGCTTCTCTTGGATTACTCTTATTGATCACATTAAACCCTAATTGGCATAACAAACTGGTATCAGAGCTAAGTTTGGAGGTTTTGAGGTTTCTGAGATGGCAAACTACGAGATAGAGAAGTTTGATGGAAGTAACGATTTTAATCTTTGGAAGATTAAGATGCGAGCAGTATTAGTTGAACAGGGTCTGCTGAAGACGTTGAATGGGAAGGATGCACTCGCTGAATCACTTTCAGAAGCAGAGAAGGAAGATCTCATGGAGAGAGCTCATAGTCAGATTCTACTCTGTTTGAGCAATGAGGTCTTGCGGGAAGTAGCGACGGAAACTATAGCCGATGGGCTATAGAGTAAGCTGGAGACATGGTATATGACGAAATCTCTAACTAATCGTTTGTATCTATAGAAGAAATTATTTAGTTTACAGATGTTAGAAGGGGAATCATTGAAAGACCATACAGATGAACTCAACCGAGTATTCTTAGATTTGGCAAATATAGAAGTCAAATTCGAAGAAGAAGATAAGGCAGTACTATTGCTTGCATCCCTCCCGCCTTCATATGAAAGCTTTGTTGATTCTTTTAGGCCTGGTAAAACAATTACAACCTTTGAAGATGTTAAAGTAGCATCGGACTCGAAAGAGTTGAGGCGAAGGTCAATGGAAGAAAGCACTTCAGGAGATGGTTTGGTTGTAAGGGGAAGGTCGCGGCATGTGGTCGATGGGAAGGGCCATCCTCGATCTAAATCGAAACCTAAGAAGTACAGATGCTTTAATTGTAAGAAGGAGGGGCACTTCAAGAAGAATTGTCCTGAGCTTAGGAAGAAGCCAGGTGAGGCAACAGTCATCGAAGAAGATGATGGTAGTGTCTTGGCAATCATTGAAGAATGTGATGGGGCTATGGTTCTGGCGATCAATGCCTGTTTCGCTGAAGATGGGTGGATTTTGGATACTTGTTGTACATTCCATGTATGTCCTCATAAGGAATGGTTTTCAACTTACACAACCATTAATGCCGGCAATTAGGGTGTTAATGGGAAACGACGCTCCTTGTAAGGTTGTTGGAATTGGTACTATTCAGATGAAGATGCACGATGGTGTTGTGAGGACTATAACAGACATCAGACATGTTCCAGATTTGAAGAGGAATCTAATCTCTTTGGCACTCTGGATGATAATGGTTGGAAATATACTGGTGAAGGGGGTGATCTTCGTATTTCTAAGGGGAGTCTTACAGTTATGAAGGGGTTGAAAAGGAATGGTCTATATGTGCTACAGGATAACACTGTTACCGGAGCTGTAGTGGTATCATCATCAGACAAGGAAGTTGAGACTACCAAGCTATGGCATATGCGGTTAGGGCATATGAGTGATAGGGGGATGGCTATAATGAGCAAGCAGGGTTTACTCTGTGGGCAGAAGGTTGGAAAACTAGAATTCTGAACATTGCGTCTTCGGAAAGCGGTATCAGGTAAAGTTCAGTACAACGGTTCATACTACCAAAGGAACTTTGGATTACATATATTTAGATCTTTGGGGTCCCTCCCGGGTTAGCTCACATGGTGTGGATAGATACATGTAAACCTTGGTAGATGATTTTTCAGGAAAGTATGGGTCTACATACTGAAACGCAAAGATGAGGCATTCGTCAAGTTCAAGTAGTGGAAGACCTTGATCGAGAAGCAGACTGAAAAATCGATCAAACGCTTGAGGACTGACAATGGCATGGAATTTTGCGGAAGAGAGTTTAATAGGTTCTGTGTAGACCAAGGGATTGTGAGACACCATACAATCAGAAAGACACCACAACAGAATGGCGTGGCAGAGCGTATGAACCGAACTCTATTGAAACGAGCTCATTGTATGCTTTCAAATGCAGGGTTGTCGGAGGTGTTATGGGTTGAAGCAGTGAACACGACAGCGTATCTGATAAATATTTCACCCTGTACATCTATTGAATGTAAAACTCCTAATGAGGTGTGGTCTGGTTATCCTGCAAAGTATGAGAACTTAAGGATTTTCGGTTGCCCGGCTTATGCACATGTTAAGGAAGGTAAACTTGATCCGAGGGCTAAGAAATGTGTTTTTCTTGGATATGAGCCTGGAGTCAAGGGTTTCCGATTGTGGAATCCAGATGGAAAATTAAAGAAGTTTCTTATCAGTAGAGATGTTACTTTTGATGAGTTAGCCATGGTAACTCAGAAGGTAACGCCTGTAGATGCTCGGGAGGGTGTTGGTAAACAGGTGGAGCAGGAAGATCATAGAGAACAGGTGGAGTTTGAGATAGACACTCCGGAAGAGGTTCGACCGCAGATAGATAAGCAAGTTGAGGAAGATGAACCAGAGCTAGTTCATTACAGTGTTGCGAGGAACAGGGGAAAGAGAGACATTCGGGCACCGGAAAGGTATGGAATGACAGATATGGTTGCATTTGTACTTAATGTGGGCGAAAGCATTGATGGAGGTGAACCATGCACCTATGAAGAAGCTATGAGGAGTGATGAATTAAGGCAGTGGTCTCTTGCCATGAATGAAGAAATAGAGTCTCTTCGGAAGAACCGGGCCTGGGAATTAGACGAGCAGCCTAAGGGTCAGAAGATTGTTGGTAGCAAATGGGTTTTCAAGAGGAAAGAAGGAATCCCGGGAGTGGAAGATGCACGATATAAAACACGGTTAGTAGCTAAGGGGATTACACAGCGAGAAATGACAGACTTCAATGAGGTATTTTCTCCTGTTGTTAAACATAACTCTATTAGAGTATTACTTGCTATGGTTTCTTTGTATGATATGGAATTAGAGCAGCTTGATGTTAAGACTGCATTCTTACATGGAGAGCTGGAGGAACAAATCTATATGCATCAACCAAAGGGGTTTGAGATTCTCGGGAAAGAAGACCAGGTCTGTTTGCTGAAGAAGTCCTTGTATGGATCGAAACAGTCTCCTAGGCAGTGTATAAGCATTTTGACACGTTTGTGGTTCAAAACGGCTATGGCAGAAGCAGGTATGATAGTTGTGTGTACCACAGGAAACTATTAGATGGTTCTTATGTGTATGTACTCCTGAATGTGGATGACATGCTGATAGCTTGCAAGGATATGTCGGAAATCCACATGTTAAAGGATCAGTTAAAGGGTGAGTTTGAGATGAAAGACTTGGGTGCATCAAGGAAGATATTGGGTATGGAGATACGGAGAAACATATCTGTTGGGAAACTGTTCTTGTCTCAGAAAACGTACATCGAGAAGGTGTTGGAATGTTTTGGTATGATTGAGGCAAAACCTGTCGGTACTCCATTGGCAGCACACTTCAAGCTTTCAAGTGAACTGTCACCGACAACTGATGACGAGACGGAGTACATGTCTCGAGTGCTTTATGCAAATGCAGTAGGTAGCATTATGTATGCTATGGTGTGCACAAGGCCTGATATTTCACATGCTGTTAGTGTAGTAAGCAGATACGTGGACAAACATGGTAGAGATCATTGGCAGGCTGTGAAATGGATACTGCGGTATCTGGGAGGAACTGCGGAGCTTGGTCTGGTTTACGACAGAAGGGCTGACACTTCTGGTTCGGTAGTTGGATTTGTAGATTCAGATTTTTCGTGGGATCTTGATAGGAAGAGGTCGTTGACGGGCTACACGTTCACACTTTGCGGGAGTGCCATTAGCTGGAGAGCAGTGCTGCAGTTGGTAGTAGCTCTGTCTACAACGGAAGCTGAGTACATGGCAGCAACAGAGACGGTGTGTTCCCAACCAAATCTCTAAAATAAAATAGACGGTCAGAATTATCCCCTGGATAACCGACCGAGCTGTTTTAATATAATAGATAGCCCTCAACAAAAGTGTTTCAAATGTCTTGATCGCTCTACGGGACGTGTCTATATCTCCCGTCATGTGGTATTTGATAAGTTTGTTTTCCCGTTTCATAATGGTAATGTTTCTCTAACTCCATAGACCTCTTAAGCTTTAATAATTTACCAGATTTTCTTTTACAGCCAGATCCGTCTCCACCCTCTGCCTCAGTTGAGACGGCATCACCGTCTCGCACAGTTCTCCTTGACTCGTTTGTCCCTCTACCTGTCTTGGCCAATATTGAGAGTCTGAATCTAGCTCAACTACCCCTTAGATGATGATAATTTAGAGTTGGGTCTAGATACTAACCTGAACACTCACAACTAATATACGTTCCTTATGGGAGTGGACCAGACCCGCCCTCTCCTCGGACGCCGAGTATGTTGTTTCCACTGTCGATATCTTCCCCAGTTAAGTCCAGATGTGATTCGAATTGTACTGCCTCGTCTACCAGGTTTGGCTCGGTCTTAGTGCCTTTGTCTATGGAACCCACAACTGACTCATCTTCTCAGGCCTTGTCGTCACCATCTCATGCCCCCCGAGGATATCGTGTTGTGCAACAGCTGCTGGTCAAACCGTCTCCTGTGGTGGACCAATCTTATCTTACTCCACAGGTGTTATGTCGTTACACCATCCTCCTCTAGAATCTACTATTTTTTGTGATGTTGGTTCTTGTTTCTTTGCTACACTTTTGGCAATTAAAGATCCACGAAGTTATCCTTTGACTTTTTGTTATCCTCATTGGCAATTGACCATGGAAGAGGAGATGGCAGCTCTTCGTAGACAGGACCCTTGAGCACTTGTGCCTCACACCCCTCTATGAATGTGGTTGGTTGTAAATGGATTTATCAGACAAAACTGAAATTCAACGGTACTATTGATTGATATATGTTAGGAGTGACTCGAATATGGATTGGTATAGAACCCGGTTTTCGACCCGCTAAGGTTTCGGCGCCGAATTTTGGACCCGTTAGCGGAGCCGATTACTGAGACAGGGGTAGTATGCGAAGCAGGGCTCCGAGCCAGAGCTGGACTCCGAGACAGAGCTGGAATGCGAAGCTAGGCTTATGTCAGTTATTAGTGTTAGCGTATCTATGTATAATGTCGGTTGTAGGTAGAGAGTCGGTGAGGCGGTGGGATTAGGGTTTAGTGGCTATTTAAACTAAACCCTAAGGAGATTTAAACAGCACAATCTCACGAAATCTCTTGTGTAACTTGTTTGCTTATCATAGTGGAAATCATCGCGCCGTTGTCGCCGTGGAGTAGGTCTCACCAACCCAACCACGTAAATCTCTGTGTTCTGTTCTTGATTGTTCTTTATTTCCTATTGCTTCTTTTGGATTACTCGTATTGATCACATTAGACCCTAATTGGCATAACAATATAAGGCTCGTTTGGTGGCTTAGGGTTTTACCCAAAAATTGGTACTTGACTTTGATGAAACTTTTTGCCCTGTTGGCAAGCGCACTACCATTCGTATAATTCTTTCACTAGCAATTTTCAATATTTGACCTATGTATCAGTTGGAGGTAAAGAATGCGTTACCTCATGGGGAATTACAGAAGAAGGTTCATATGGCTCAACTGCCTGGTTTTACTGACTCAGCTCGCCCGAAGTATGTTTGTAGCTTTAAGAAGACTTTGTATGGCCTCAAGCAAGCGCCTCGTGCTTGGTATGATCGTTTCAACATTTATCTCACTCGTCTTGGTTTTAAGACGAGCAAGTCCGATATATCTCTGTTTATTCTATTTACCGTTGTTGGGTTTGTTTACTTACCTTTGTACGTCGATGATAGCATACTTACAGGTGGGAATTTTTCTATCATCTCCAATATTATATCCTCTTTAAACTCAGAATTTGATTGGAGAATTTGGGTTCTTTGCATTATATTTTTGGGTATGAGAATTTGGGTTATGTGCATCACACAATCTAAGTATGAGCTCGATATTCTTAAGTTTCTCTATATGGATGGGGTTAAACCATCACTGACTCCTCTATCTTCCGGTTGCCATGCATCTTACTGCAAGTTGGGCTCCCTTTAGTGATCCCACCATATACCATAGGATTGTTGGTTCTCTTCAGTATATCACGTTAACCATACAAGATCTCGCATTCTCTGTTAACATGGCATGTCAGTTTATGCATGCCCCAACCCCGGATCACTTTTAGGCAGTGAAATGCATTCTTCGTTATCTCAAGGGAACTATTAATCTAGATTTAAAAATTTATAAAGATTCTTCCAATACTTCTCATTTGGTGTACTTTGATGCCGATTGGGTTAGGTGTCCTAATACTCATCGCTCCACTACAAGTTTTTCTGGTTCTTGGGGCTCAAATTTAATTGCTTGGAGTGCGAAAAAGCAGCCGACAGTCTCTCGCTCGAGCTCTAAAGCTGAATATCGAGTTGTTGCTGCTACGGCTGTTGACTTGACATGAATAGGTTTTGTTGGTTTGTGGTGTGTATTCTTATCTGGTGGTACTTGGCAAAGGCTTACATTAAACTTAATAGAGCATCTCCTATTGGCGAGTCTACTAGTTGGTCGAAGGAAGGGAAAATCACTCTCCGAGACAAGTTGTTGGGTTCAGGCATCTGCATAACATAAAATTCAAAGAAGAGTGAGTCAAACTTACCTCTGCAATGTCGAACAAAGAAAACATTTTGAAATACAAAACAAGAAAAAACTAAGGCGAGATACTCTTAACTTAAGACGAATTACGCCTTGTGCGTTCCCACAGATCAATGGCGTCTTACCTCCAGAATCGAACGGCTTAGTTCTTCTTCTCAGGTACGTCGAAGAAGAACACAACGAACGATGACTAATATTATGAACTTTAGGGTTTCGAAATGACCATAAAACCAGATGACTTGTGGGTTTATTTTTCCGAAGTAATTTGGAAATTTTTGTATAATATTACTACTCTGAAGTGATATTCTATCTATGCTCTAAAACCTGGAAAAAAGACTCGAAATCACAGTTGATATCAGTTTCTTTAGAGTAATCGAATGAGGAGACATATTAGGGACGTGTCTATTCATTTTGGGACACATTCAAGTCGTTGGGGCCGAGAGACACGACGCTTTGTGTTTGCAAAGGTCCGTTCCCTTTTGGATCGTTGGATTGAAAGGAAATTAACTCGTGGGAGAGCGCCATCCATTGGATTATTTTCGCGTCCCCGAAAGAAATCACAAATAGGGATCAATCTTGTCCCTCAGATCGGGGCGCTAGGGACCTTCTAGAAGGTTGCTCGAAGCGCGTCCAACATCAAGGGTCGTCACATTAGTTCACCAGGGTGCAGCAGGATCTGTCAAATCTGGACGTTATACTACTGTGTAACAACCTGTGGACTAACTCTTCTTACTTGCTATTTAGTCCCCCAATTAACAGAATTTTAACTGAGTTCCGTCCAAATTTCAAACGAGAATATCCCATTCATCCGAAATCGATTTTAAGTGATTCTTGGCTCTAAACTCAAAAGCTCGATGAGATGAACGTAGTGTTGTATCTATCTCTTCAGTTTGACAAGTGGAACTATTCTAAAATTGGCTCTGATTCCAACACAAGCTTCGTTCAAATTAGTGTAGTCAACACACATTCTCTACGTATTGTTCTTCTTTGAGACAAACACTACGTTGGTCGACCACTTTAGGCAGCATGCCTTTCTGATCACTCCTGAGGTCAGGACCTTCTTACCTATTCGACTATTTCTGATTGTGTTAGTGAAAAAATTGACTATTTGACAAC
Source organism: Eschscholzia californica (assembly GCF_041429995.1). Taxonomy (NCBI): domain Eukaryota; kingdom Viridiplantae; phylum Streptophyta; class Magnoliopsida; order Ranunculales; family Papaveraceae; genus Eschscholzia; species Eschscholzia californica. Next base: position 33,727,438 of record NW_028238198.1, read on the forward strand.
TCCTCGTTTTGGCTTCAAATTCAATCCATGGGAGATTACAGAGACATCCATGCTTGACATCTTCTTCGTGCTGAAGGAAACTATTTGCCTTTAGTTTCTCAAAAACTCTGCCAATTCCTGTCTTTTCACTTCTATTAGAATATTGCCCATATATATAGGTGACCACCGCCTCTGAACTCCCGATCGTCGTTGGGATCATCGTATCCTCCAAGATGGTTTGTTTTGTCGTTTATCTTGCTTTGCATTTTCCTGCCTCGATTCGGGGCTCTCCCATATCTTCATCTATCATGACGGAATCTGCCTCGTCCTTTGTCATCAAATCCCGAACAACTTAATTTGGCTTAATTTCAGTAACGCTACCTTCGTTGATTCTTTTTTATTTCCAGGGGAGACACTCCAGCATAGAGCTCTGTTGTCGCCCTTATCGAGCACCCTCATCTTGCGAAGCATTCTGCAGTTGTCGGTATCCTAGACGACGTAGTTTTATCCCTTTTGTTTTCTTCTCTTAGACGAGTTATTTCTCCATCTTCAGACATGGTGACGATGCGTCTGAGTGCTGAAATGTTTTAAAGATTATTGGATTTGTGCGAACGAATGTATGGGGTAGTTGAAGTGATAGCCCCTTCATGTAGTTTCAAAGTGATGATGTCCAAAAGTGGCTTCCCAGAAATCGTCCTGAAAGTCGTCCTTGTTACCCTCAATTCGATACTTCTCCTTGTCGTAAAAGACATGATAAGGAATACCTACAAAGACACTTTGATGCTGGAGGCAATTCAATGTTGCAGATTATAAGTCAGTGAGTATCCAAAGGTTAAGGATGAGATCCCTTCTCAGAGGCAACCTGTGTTGTTTATACAGACTTGCATGGAAGTGATGAATCACCACATTAATGAGGGTCACGTGGCAGAGTCGTTAATAGAATTTTTCTGATCATAGTAGATATGATCATATATCAGGATATAGAAAGCGGATGTTCGACGCTATCCGGTCTTCCGCATAATCGATATTTCTCTCAGGAAAAATTTGGGATGAGATAGATGTAAGGAAATTATATGCACACACATTAAACTTTAAAAAAAAAAAAACGCATGCATTTATTCAAAAAATTAAATTTAGTCCTCAAATGTTAAAGGGAATAACATCTGCTATTTTCTCCAATAATCTTATTCTGCCGACATTCAAAATGAAAAACACAACCATTTTGTCGAAGAATCTTATATATTAGTCAAATTTCAAATAGTATAGGAAAGGAACTCTTCTCCAAAAATCCTATTATCAATCAAATATAGATTAGGAGGCTGGGAGAAAATAGGGAAAAATAAAGATGAATAAAGAGGTTTCAAACTTGTAAGGATCGAATGCGACCTGGATTTGGACATTTTCGTTTAATCTATACGAGATGAAATTTTCGAATATGGTTCAATGAGAGGGAGTCCGCTTGCCTCACCGATCTCGACTACTGATCTGATTGGTTTGAAGAGTGCCTAGAGATTCAACAAATTGCAGATGATATACTAAATATGTCCCCTTTGTGTGATATGTCCCCTTTGTGTGACTTGTGTCAACATATTTTATTGTTCAGGAGGGTTTACGCTAAAAAATATAATTATTCGTCAAACTTTATAGAAGAACACACATATTATCTCCAAAAATCCTACATCGGAGTCGAACTGTAACGGGAAGAGTGCATGCATCTTTTTAATCATGTTTATTCGTGAAAGTTCATATAGAAAATATAAATGAAGTCTCATAGGACTACTTAAACAAGAATGCTAACCCTAACCACAAGAATGCTTATAAATAAATGGTATCTGCAAGTTTTTTAATTTTCTCACACAACAGTAAAACACAACAAGGATATTACAACCACGACTAGTTTGTATACGAATTTCAGTAAAACATTTAATACTAGAAGGCGAGTAAGTAGTACTAGATGGTATTGGTTCTTTGGTTACGGGTCGAGTTCACTTTATCTCTGTCTTGTCTTGATCAAGACAGAGTCTGACTTGAAGTAGGTAACTTCCTTTCTTTAAGTTATAGAGAGATAGACAATAAGTGAATACTGACTTATCAGTAATCTTTCTTTCGGATTAACTGAGATAGAAAAAATTTATGGAGGGTAAGAAGAAGAATATATGGAGTCGAGGCGAATATAATTTCTCTTTCCTTAAGACATTTTATGCCCCCGTAAGGCAATAACAGTACCAACAGATAAGGTGTATGCCTTCAGGATACAAGACTATCCTTTTAGAATTTAAGATGGTACTTCTATATACTGAAAGCAGGCGAACCTTCGTAAATAATATGAGCTCTCGGAGTGATGCGAATGGATCTTCTAGACACTTGAATGGGATCTTCTAGACATTTAAATGTTATAACTTCACTAGGTACTTCTCTATTCAGAATTCCAGACACATTAGCATATTTCTAAAATCAAAATTATATTCCAGACACATACCAGAATACTGATTTTAGAAGATAAATGAGTGATTTGAATGATTTTCAGGATGAATTTGGATTGTTTATATAGGAATCGAATAGGCACTTTATTTTGGGACAAAACTTTTGATTTTTCGGACATATCCCTTAGTTTTTTGGGACACAACTCTTGGAATGAGTTGGTTATATAACCGGGATTTTCGGATAGATTTTGAGCTGTTGGATCTAGCTTCAAATCGCGGACAAAACGCCCATTGTTAGATGAACCTAGATGCAACCTGAAGCATGGCCAACAGATTAGAAAGATGGTTATCAGATTAAGTTCTGACGAAATCCCGACATAAGCCCGACGTGGAGGTGACGCACGTTGTTCGATCTCGCAGATCTAATGCTTCTGGACGCGCCCGAAGCTGACCCAAATATCCTCACGCGCAGCCATTAGATCTTCGGCATTTTCACGGAGTAAACGTGAGCCTTCCAGGTCAGGACGTGCTTGTTTCGCTCAAATGACCCCCAAATTGACATGTCCAATTTGACACTTTGACGTGGTTTTTAAATAACTCCTTACATTGACTTGGTTTTTAAATTAACACCTGACTTAAGTTTTGTCTTCTAGTCATAATCAGATGCTACGAACTCCAAGTTCTCGATGCGATTGAATATTCTTTATTTTAGATTCTAGACATACCTGAATGTTATTGATTATGTATTCTACACATACTAGAATGCTTTCAATTCTATGTTCTTGATTCCTCTACTGAATTAAGGCTTATGTTTTAGACACACTTGGAATGCATGCTTAAGAAGATAATGAGAGACTGAACAGAATCCTTCTGGCATTCCACTACAGTGTTATTCTAGACATACTAAAATGCTCATTTTCCTTAGAGTTTATATTCTTGACACGCAATAATATAGAGCTCTTAGTGTTGAAAGCACATGAAAAATAGAATTAAGTTTGGAGTTCATTTGGGTTCTCCTTAGGGACTGTTGTTCCACTGCCCCGATTCAAGGGGTAGTTTGCAATAATACCCTCTTTCAAGGTTTTCTAAATTTTGTTTCCTTTTTTGCCCTCCTATAAATGGAAATCTAGAAATTTCTAGATTCTCATTATTTCACCCAAAATCCCATCCCAGTCGAGGCCTCTTCCTCTATTGATTCCGTCTTCTTCTAGCTTTGATATTCCATACAAGACTATTGAAAGCCTTAATCAGTGATTGAAGGAAACTTTCGGCACCTACTTTACATGATTGAATTTCGTTATGCTCTTCACGATCTGGGAGGCAAAACCTGCAAAGAACTCGAAAACCTCTGTGGCGTTAAAGACAGTCAGATTACTCTAGTAGTTAAATAATTTAGTATTAAGTGACATAAATTTATGGCATTGTGACTTCCTCCTTGATTGTGGGTGTGTCTATTTTGAAACGAATTTTCTGAAAATCTTATATAACATCAAATAGTTATTTTAGTAGTTTCCTATTTTTTTTAGTAGAGAATAGTTAATTTTAGTAGTTTTATATTTCTAGGAAACCTTCTAGGTTTCAGATTCTAGTATTTTATTTATTTAGAAGTTGTTATTAGAATATGATTAGGAAACTAGTATTTTATTTATTAGAAATTGTTAATTAGAGTCTGTTTAGATTTAGGAAAACTATAATGTCTATATAAAGGGGATTCAGTAGTTGTTTTATTCATTCAATTCAATCAATAAAATTTCAGTTTTTAGTATTACTTCTTATAGTTTCGGTTCTATAGTCTTTAGACGGAGTTCTAAGACTTTTTCTGAGTTTTAAAAGTTTTAGACGGAGTTCTAATTCTTTCCGGAATTTTCCGCTGCGTCACTTTCGCATTCTCCGGTATACTTGGTTTTGGCAGGTTTCCTTGTTTAAGGATATTTTGTATTTAGAAGAGATCATGTAGCCGGTGGGGAAAGTTTTCTTCCACGAGATACTTGAAGTCCAAGTTTAATAATTACTTAAGATCCTCACCGACTAGAATCTTGGACAAGATTTTGGGATTAAGTTGGGAAAGAATTAGGCACGCTTCTATCCCCCTCCCCTTATTTTGGGATTGAATTCATTGCACTTACCCAGACCCCCTAGTGTTCACTTAAATTCTATGGCGGACCTGGTTGTATTTCAGGAAAGGCAAGACTTAGGCGCCTAGGACGATCGTACCGACTAATGCACCCGAAAGATTGCAAACCTAAGCAGAGGTGTCAAACGATACCTGGTAAACTGAGATCGATCGATAAGGACAACAAGTATAATTAATTTACGATCTGAAAATGTATAACAGACTAAAAAGTTAAAGCGAAACAAGTAAAAGGGGTTTTATACGAAAAGGTGACAAACGGAAGAAAACGAACAAATAACTAGGAATAACGAACTAGACTATCTAAGATGCAAACCGAGGATGAAGAATCTACGGTCTTTCAAATGAGAGAAGGTTGATGATTTCGGGAATCCATCTTGAAGTGATCATGTATGTGTTTGCTTCCGTCCGAATCTCGAATTTGAGTTATTCTCGAATCTAAGGTAGGCAACTTAAATACTAGCGTATATCTCGTGATGATACCTAGTTAGAGTGTGACATGTTCAAGTGACATCGAGTCTCTACCAAAAATATGCCTAACAGATAATAATGATTGATGTGAAACATACAACATCAAACTAGTTTAGACATTTAATCGAACATGGGAAGTGCATCAAATTCAAGAATCATATAAAGATAACCACACGCAATAACACATCAAAACCGTCCCTAAGCCTCAACATATTGATTAGCTACTCATGGTCAAGAAAACATTAATATTCAAAATAAAATAAAAAATCACATACATGATTCTAATATTTGGAACACTAAAAATCAGAAACAAGTCGACAAATGTAACTTAAAACAAGCTATAATATGATGTTGGAGTACTTGAATAAGAAGAAAAACTAGTAAACATGAGAGAGAGAGATCTAGAGAAGATGAAGATTATGGGAAAAAGTTCAACCAAGTAAACTTTTAGGCTAATAAATAAATATGTCCCCTAATTCAATCTTAACCAACTAAGTCTTTATGGCTTGTCCCCTAATCCAATCAGACTAAGTCTTTATGCCTTCAAGACTTTTCTTTATGCCCCCAATTCGCGACAACAAATTCACCCACGACTGCTAGTTGAAGTCAACTGGCAACTAAATATTTACGACTTTATTCCTTAATTAATCAAAAAGTCGTGTCCTTTTCACGAAATGGGAAAATTATACAAGACCCTTACAAAAAAATCAGGTTTTATCATCACATCTTATTAACTTTTTTTTTTGTGGGAATATAAAATTAGAATGAGATAAAAAGTTTAAATTTTAGCAAAAAAATGAAATGAAGAGTTTTCCATTACATACTCTTGAACAACAAGGGATTGGAGAATTAATTTTAAAAATTAATGTCTTGGAGTCACGTGAAATGAAAGCAGTATATTTGTAAAGATTGAGTCTCTTACAACGTCACATGCAAAACACACTATATCACGAAAATAGAAGCACATTGAGTAAGGGAGGTATTTCTAGAAACTAGAACCTTGGGATCCACGTCACACAAAGAAGTATTTCTTAAAAACTATTTTTTCAAAACTAGGGGCTCATCGCCGCAGTTTAAAAAGATAACTATGGGCTTTAGATCTATATAGAAGTACACTCCATAACCACTTCTTTCTGCCATCCTGAGAAAATTTCTATCTGAAATGATAGATATCGCGTTTGAGATAGCCAAAGAGCAGGTCAAGGGGCTCAAAAGTGATGGTAAGTTTCTCCGTTTTTTATTTTGTCTAATTTATTTTACTTTAGAATGAATTTTATCTTCTGATTTACGTTTGGAACTCTGGTTTTGATTTTCTCCAATTTATTTACTTTTGAATGAATTTTATCCTCTAATTTATGTTTGGATCTATGTTTCTTCTAAAATTTCTTTCACATTTTTTCTATAGGATTGAGATGTCATGCCAATAGTCACGTTGGTGAAGTGAACCAATCTAGGAATGTGTGGTATGGGAAAGCAACTTTGAAGCCCTTCTGGTTACCTCCTGGTTACCTCATGAATATGGTAACGGAGTCTCTCATTATATTTCAAAGTATTTCATTATTAATTTTTATTCTTTTTAAAGCAAAGTATTTTTATTCTGTCGATTTTTTTATTGTCAAGACGTAGCTAGTGTCTGTTTGTTTTCTTTCAAAATTAGATCAAAAATTTAATTTGATATTTGAATGACTTGGGTGGATTTTGTTTGGTATTTTATCTAACTCATGCATCAGATTCATTTGAATAGTTGATTGAGACTGATTTTAGTTCTATTCGAGTCAGATGTGAAATAAGTCTAAAAAAGTTATTAATTTGAAATGACTATTCAGACCCTAATGATAATAAGTTCAACCTAATGACTCAAGTTCAGATAAATCTGACTAATACGAGGTCATGTTCAGACAAAAAACAATGACGATTACATAACGTTATTTGCAACTTGAATACTATAATGATCTTTGATTGAATGATTTTTAATTTTCATAAATAGAATAGGGTTATTTTTCTATTTGTCTCCCTTGTGTGTGCAAGAAGTTATTGAACTCAACTTTTCATTCAGGGACTAAAACCTGCTTCTACTAGTGGGGTGCGGCTAAAAGCACCCAGCCAAACTGCTCTAGACTCCCGGTCAAATCGCAAATTGTGAGATGTCCCATGTACAATCCGGGTGCTTACACCACTTTGACCAGGGGCCTTTAGCCCCTCCTTTTTCAATGACACTTCTCGTACGCTTCGTCAGGGTCTGAAACCTACTGCTGGTGAGTCGTCAGGCCCATCACAACCTTTCACTTCGAACCGGCCCATCAAGTTCTTCTTTTGGGGTCTGAAGAAGCGTTCCTACTACTAGAACATCTGAACAAGTACATGCAGGATAAGAAACTCATAGTGATCAAGAGACACCTGGAGATACTCAAACAGGTCCTGAAAGATACATTAGAATGTGGGAGGTAACAAATTATCGTTTTGCCTTCGCTATCTTAATCTCTTAGTTAGTGTTATTAGGTCTCATTTTTTAACAAATTTCCAATCTTGGACTTCGCCATATGTAGTTCACGTTCCGATTGTCTAGATCATCTCCACTCATTGCTAATTAATTTAGACGAGTTAGATGTACGAACCAAAACCCACAAAATAAATATTATGAAATATAACTAGAGATAACTTAGATCTCAAGTAAGATTTCCAACATAAATGCAACAAAACATCCAACTATATCATATTACTGTTCATAAATACAACATTTGAAACTAATTTAAGAGAGAATCCTAAAGTATCTAACTAAATCTTCTACTGAAAGTTTTACGATTTATTCTTTCAATTTTAAAACCCAAAATGGTTATTTAACTCTAAGACCAACTAGAGTTCTTGATCTTAACTAAGTTTGTGCCATGAATGGGTACCAGGATATTGTCGTGTATGAGCCGAGGACATCCAACGAGCAACCGGAACAACAACAGCTACAACAACAAATGGTTAGTAAAGAGACGAGTCAAGGACAAGATCGAGACCTAAACAGGTCACAACTGTTGTCTCATATAGAAGTTAACTCTCAAGGTCTACCAAACGTGCCAGGCAACAGATTTTCCAAGGCCGTGGCTTTGGGGGACAAAGAAAATTCTCCGGGGAATGAATTCTCGAGAGAATCCAGATTTTTTTGAAAGTTCTCCGGAGAATTAATTTTTATGGGGAATACAGAATACATTTTTTTGAAAGTTCTCCTCCATCTCATATGTTCTCTCTGCCACTTCATCTCCTCCATCTAATTTTTTTGAAAGTTCTCTTTCAAACATAAAACAAAATTATTTTCTCTCTCCTCTCTCTCTAAATTTTTTTTCTTCTCTCTCTCTAGAACAGATCTAGAGAGAGAGGGTTTGTTCTCACGAATAGAGATTTTTGGGGCTTTTGGGATTTCTCTTTGAAGCTCTTGAAAGAAAACCAAACCTCTTTACTTCTTCTTCATTATTTATTCATCAGCCGGTTTAAGATCCTCTAAATTCAGATTTTTCATCAAAATCCCTCATTTATATAGCCTTTTTTTTTTTTACCGAGTTTGTGTTTAAATTGTTCTTCTTTATCTTTTTCTGATTGTTTCGAAGATAATCGTGCGAGTCTTTGAATTTTACTTATTTTAATCATCGTTTCATGCTCGGACGAAAATCGTTTATGGGGTTTTAAAGGTTTTTGATTTTAAGTTAGGTTTTTTAATCAATCGGTTGTTTGGGATTTCTTAATTTTGATTGCACTGGAGAACTCAATTCATTCTCATTATCGCCGAACGGCATCCCATTGGATTTGGAACTGTTTCCAATTCCTGATTTACCTTCTTATGTGCCTTTGACTAATCCAGATCCTGATTCAATTGATGAATATTGTTGGCTGATAGCTGAAGCTACTATTATAAATCACATTCATCCTACTGTTCTTTCTGAAAAGAGAAGGAAAGCTATTATCAATTATATCAAGAGGCTACTTGGATGTAACCTAACCTTGGAATTCAGGTGAATCCCTTACTTTAACTCAGTCTTTTGTGAATTATCTCAAGTTTTGTTCATTCTTTATGTTGTTTTGTGTGTTTACATGAATGATGAATCCCTTATTACTTGCTGAATTGGGGAGTATTTTCTCTTGGAGATTGCTATTTTATAATGAGGGTATTGAAGATTGTGTCATCCAGAAGGATGGGAGTTTGTATGGTTTGATGTTGTTTGGCTAGTTATGCTAATTTAACTTAAATTTTTTTTTGAACAGAGAGAGAGAGAGGAGAGAGAAAATAAAAAAAAAAGTTTTTTTTTTTTTTTTAATGTTTGAAGGTCGCCGACCGGAAAATAGGCCGGTCGGCGACCTTCGCCGGAGAAGATGATGAGAGGCGTGAAGATGAGGTGGTAGAGAGAGGTGATGAGATGGAGGAGCCTTCTAAAATTTGCTTTATTTTGAACTCACAAAATTAGAAGCCCCTTAGCAATAAAAGAAAACATAAAAGTCAATCTTATTTGACTAATTTTAAGAAAAGTCTTTATTCCCCGGAGAATTTTCTTTATTCCCCAAAGCCGCGGCCTTTTCCAATGATTGGACACAATAAAGCCAGTACGGGGAGAGAGAATTTGGTTACAGTGGGGCCTCGTTTGTTTGGTGGTAATATGTGTTGCTATCTACAACTTTGAGGGGACTTTGATCACCAGTGATGAGGTTATGTTAGGCATATGGATGTTCACCACTCGGACTCTTCGACTACTGTCTTGATTACCCCACTTTTAGGTGGCGATAACTATGTCTTCTGGTCTTGGAGGATTAAAATGGCTCTCCGAGCTAAAGACAAGTTTGGCTCCGTTGATGGTTCTCCTCTGAAACCAACTTCTCTTACTGAGTTGCACGCATGGAAACATTGTAATGATTTGGTTTCTAATTGGTTTGTTAACTCTGTCAACCCATATATTCGCCAATATATTCTTTATGATGAAACCGCGACTGACATTCGGCGAAATCTATATGATCGATTTCATCAAACTAATGCACCAAAAATATTTCAACTCAAACGTGCGTTTTGATAATTGAAACAGGAGGGTTCTGACGTCTTTGCCTATTTTCCACATCTCAAAACTCCACAAGATGAACTTCAATCATTACGTGTCGTAGAACACAGTAGAACCTTGCTTATGCGGGCACGGTAAATCACTACTTGATTCCGAGCCGTGGAGTTCCTTCAAGGACTCCATGATCGTTTTGCTGCTATTCGGAGTCAAATACTACTTGTGGATTCTTTTCCTTCCGTTCTCAAGATTCATAGTCTTGTAAAATAGGAAAAGGTACAACAAAATTTAATGCATGATGCTACTACGGGTGGGGAAGCCGCTATCTTGGTTGTTGGTTCGCATGGTCCAGCTTCTGCCAACGGTTTGACCGTCCTGACCGGTCTAATAGGGCTGATCCTCCTCGGCGAAAACACTCACGATCCTACTGTGATTATTGTAGGCAACACGGTCACCTTCAAGCTACATGTTATAAGTTGCATGGATATCCTCCGCATACCTGCCAAGCCCAACTCGTTGGAAGTGTTACTGCTGGTTCGGTTCTTGGCCCTACCCAATATGGAGTGCCTTTAGCCACCTCTATGACTCAAGACCAATATCATCACCTAGTCCAACTATTTGAACAACAGAAGTCACTTCAAGGCAATGCGGCTACAGGCACCTCCGACCTTCCATTAACCTAACGGGTAACTTTCTTTACAACCTTCTTTGGGTAATAGATTCTGGAGCCGCTAAAAATATTTGTTCTTCTCTTTCTTCCTTCTCTAATTTCATGATTGCACCTCCTAATTATTTTGTTCACTTATCTGACGGTTCACGATCTCGTGTTTCCCACATTGGTTCCGTTCCTTTTACTAAGGATTTTTATCTCAACAATGTCTTACATAATCCTTCGTTCAAATTTAGTCTCATCTCGGTCTCTGAGATTACTAAGTCTCTCAATGGTGACGTTACATTTAATTCGTCTTCTTGTATTTTTCAGGACCAAGCGACAACAAGGACGACTGGACTTGATGATCCTCACGATGGGCTTTACTTCCTTCACATGGAACCTAAAATTTTATCTTCTTTTGTTTCTAGTATTTCGAATATTTTTGATGTATGGCACCGGCGTTTACGTCATCCTTCTTTAGTTTGTTTCAATTTTATTTTATCTAAGTTTCCACGTTTTTAAAGCAGTTTAGTGAATAAAATTTTGTGTGATGTATGTCCCATTTCCAAACCACCTCGTATCTCTTTCACATAATTCTTCAACAATTTCTCGTCCATTTGAATTGGTTCATGCCGACTTGTGGGGACCATTCTCCGTGACTTCCCATTCCGGTTGTCATTATTTCATCACTGTTGTTGATGATTTTTCCGGTTGCACTTGGACTTTTTTGATGCATTCTAATTCCGAGACATATAAATTTATTTCTAAGTTTGTCAATTATACAATTACTCAATTTCATTCTCCTATTTCCACTTTGCAAACGGGAAAAGGAGCTACACTTTTTCCACAATTACAAACATTTAGATCTGACAGTGGATCGGAATTTCTTTCCAATACTCTTCAACAACTCTTTAGTGACAAATGTATCGTTCATCAACCGAGTTGTGCCTACACCCCTCAACAAAATAGGGTGGTCGAGCCCAAACATCGGCACATTCCTGATGTGGCACATCGGCACATTCCTGATGTGGCCCAAGCTCTTCGTTTTCAACCCCACTTACCTTTGTGTTTTTAGGGAGAATGTGTCTTGACGGTCGTTTATTTAATCAACAAAATTCTCACACCCATTCTCAATGGCCTTTCCCCTCATAGGTTCTCCTTGGGTCTCCTCCCACACCCGTTTATTTGATAGTTCTCACAGGGTCTCCTCCCACACCCGTTTATTTGATAGTTCTCACAGGATACTTAGTTCCTCTATGAAAACCATGTGAAAAGTTTCAATATCATAAAAGGAGTATGATCTTAGACTATTGGTTTTTGGTGTTTGGGTGTTAATTTGTCGGATCTAAATCAAAACTAATTAGCAACTAGTGGAGATAATCTAGATATCACTAGTTCACCTATTTTTCATTGTGAGATTTTAAAGGACACTCCCTCTCACGTGGGGTGTCCTTTGAGTGTAACACGTATTTTTTTCTTTACGAGTAACGAGGAGAACGTGTACATGGCTTTGAAAACTATCACGTGTCGACCTAGCTCTGATACCATGTTAAGTTTGTAGCAACCGAACTCAAATCAATTGGGCATGAGTTAAAAAGGCCTAGACATTATACTCTTGGTTACTAGTTCACCCTTTTCTAATGTGAGACTACTCTTACAGAAGGTAATATGTGTTGTTATCTCCGGTTTCTATTATTACTAATTTATGTCTCAACAAAACCTAGAACAAAAGGATTCTAATATGAAATTGAAGAAATGATCTCATTCTAAACAAGATTGACAATCTGCCTGTGAGAATTGATGCGAAAGATGATTTGAGATGATAATTGGTTCCTTGAGAAGATAGTATTTTTTGTTGAATCCATCTAACGATCTCATCTCTAACACCTTACTTGTGAATCAGCAGTCGACTTGTTTGGCACATAAGATGATATGGAGAGAACGTAAAAATCGGACTCTACGTGTCTAATGAACTCTCGTTTCCGTTCTCCAATAGAATTAGGTTTTTCGGTGAGAAATAACCTATACCTCGGTGTGTATTTATGTGTAAAAAGGTTAGAAGTTTAGAAGAAAAAAAAAAGGAATCCATATAAACTTAAACTTCCCAAATTCGAGAATTGTCTTCTTTATGAATGTCTCCAAGTTAGCCACCGAGAAGAGGAACTTGGAAAGAACATAATAGTTTACGTGGTTCGGTCGGAGGATCACGACCTACATCCACGAAAAAAGCCATTAATGGCTATATTATATTATCTCCACAATCGTGGGATTGATTGGTTACATACTCGAAGACTTAATGCAATTCAATGAATAAAATACATAGAGGTCACTTCTATTTATAGAGTGACTTGGGTATCTTAGTTTCCTAAGACTCTATCTAGGATAAGTACAAGATAACTAAATAATATCTTCCAAATCTTCATATATCTTGGACGGTTGATCTTTGATATCTCCGGATCTCGATCCTAATACTCTAACACTCACCCTCAAGTTGGAATGCGGAACTTGTGAAGTATCCAACTTGAAGGTTGAACTTGGAAAAGATGAATGTCGTTCGCATATGATCAGATTCAAAACTTGAAGTTGAACTTGATTTTTTTTTGTTTAACGTCGAAAAATTGGCAATGGTGGTGAATACTTTGTTTGAAACTCCACTTTATAGGTAGATGTAGCTTCGTAATTTGAATAGTCTTGTAAACTTGAAATTCTTTTTACCCGAAGTAATCTTGATCGCTAATGCTTGAATAAAATTCTTTTTTTCTTTTCTTTTGTCTTTCTTTCTTTCATTGACAAAGATGAGAATATAATGGAACTCAACATTGTGCATAAAAAGTAGTGATTGAGGGGAGGGATGGATTGATCTGTAAGGTACCAAATTCAAGAGAAGATCAAACTCGTTTGAATGTTAACGGATTGTTCATAGCCGAATGGTTACGGTTTGCTGCAAAATATCGTCATTGTAGACGAAACAAGAAGAAAGATGTTCGAATGATATTTGAATTTCGACCAAAGAGAGAGAACAAAATATTTCATAGCTAAAAACTTAAGCTGGAAAAAAAAAATTAAAGAAGGAAGAGATGAAGTTTCATATAAGTGATAGAAGACCACATATAGTTTGAACAAAAAAAATCGACAAAGCGATTTGATTGATGATTAAATCATAACGATTTAAGAGACTTCGAAATGAATTAGAGTGCCGAAAAACGATGACGGAAATAGTAGAAGAGTAGCAACTGATATAGATAATGATATAAGAATAAGTGAAATACGAATATCACATCGCACAAAAAAAGTCGGGAATTTGCCGAAGCTTGAAAAGGATTGATTAACCCGTTCAGGATTGAAAATCACAACCGAGATAGATAATGAGGGTTTATTAACCATGTGAAATTATAGAACCCGAATAGGCAAATAATCCAGGAGGAGCGAAAGTAAGTGGCTGTGAGTTAGAGAGAGCAAGTTTTGTTGATGGAAAACAGAAACCATGACTGAAGTTCTTCTGACATGAAATTGGCTTTAAACCAATGTGATATCGGTTCTGAACATCTCATGATGATTGATCACGACCTAGCTACTACACCATTCATAACTTTCCCATAGAAAAAAATGGTACTCCTATTAAAACATCCAAGTTGATTGCCAGGGCCGACCCAAGTATATCGGAGGCCCCAAGCGAAATAAAAAAAATTGGGGCTCCATACAATGGAGATTAGAAAAAGTTAAATAAAATTTAAAAAATCCAAAGGGTAGGAATCAAACCCTTGACCTTTTATTCAAGATCTAAACTCTTTACCACTAAGCTACGCCCTAAATTATGTTTGAAATTGGTTTAATGTATAATTAGTTTTTCGAAAGTTACATACAAAATAGGAAACATGAGGCCCTTGATTATTTGGGGCCCAAAGCGACCGCTTTGGTGGCTTTGGTCACGGGCCGCCCCTGTTGATTGCACATAAAATTTGTAAATCTCGATTTGAGAGAAGTGCAAATAACTCAATTAAGCGATCATTGATGAAAAAAAAAACTATTCGACAAAGACGATATTCTTGCATCATGAAGTCTGATGGAAAACCTGATGTTGTAAAGATCGTTTTGAGAAGAGAGGGAATGGCCGATTAAGGCTTAGTCATTGCAGCTGACAGAGAACTCTAGATAGAGAGTGATCGGAGGTAATCGAAGACCGAGAAGAAAACGGTCTATTCTTCACCAAATCGAAAAGGAAATCATTGGTGGTTAGGCCAAATCGATGGGAGCAATCGATTAGTAATGGAACACTATGAAGAAAATAAAGCTATGACTTGAAGTAACTATTCAAATCACACAACTCAACAGTAATACTAAGGAAATTAACATTCATCAAAAAATTTTCTTGTCTTTTCAACATATTCTGGACTCTATCCATAGACTCTACTATAGCTACCCACTTCCTATCAAGACTAACCCACTACACCGCCATTACATACACTACCCACTAATACACCCATTACTGCCATAATACCCCCACTACTAACACCCATTACTGCCATAATACCCCCACTACTAACACTTATTAAAGTCTAGAAAATAACTAGTTAAGATAACAACATGATCAACTACTTGCTAAAAAAAACATGGAAACCACTAATAAGATGCACTAGTTTTTTACACTCCCCCTTAGTGCATTCTTACGACCAATTATACCAAGAATGGTTCTGAACTCTTCAAACTTAGCTCTTGGAAGTGCTTTAGTAAAGACATATGCCACTTGATTTTCACTTCGAATATTATGGAGTTTAATTTCTCCATCAAGTACTTTCTCACGGATAAAATGATATTGAATCTCAATGTGTTTGCTGCGAGCATGAAATATAGGATTGGCTGCTAACTTCACTGCACTTTGATTGTCACTTAGTGGCTTCCCTTTATCTTTCTTTAACTTGAAACATGACTCCATAGGAGTCGTTACTGCATTTGACTCCCCCATACCAAAACGATCCAGCAGATTGCTAGCATAACCCTTTTGAGAAACAAAATAGCCATCTGATTTTTCCACTTCAAGGCCAAGAAAACATCCCAGTTCGCCCGGACTTTTCATTTCAAATCGGATAGATAAATCCCCTCTCAGACGTGTAATTTCAGCAAAATCATCTCCAAGATTATCATATCATCCACATATAATAAAATAATTGTACACAATGTGGAATTCATTTTCACAAATAAACTAGAATCTGAATTTGAAATTTCGAATCCACAAAAGGTAAGATATTGAGCAATCTTACCGTACCAAGCTCGTGGAGCTTGCTTTAGACCATACAAGGCGTTCTGATTGAGTCGACAAACATAATGGGGAAATTTCTTTGAGATGAAACCTTGGGGTTACTCCATAAATATTTCACGATCCAACTCATTGTAAAGAAATGCATTCTTTACATCAAACTGCCATAAACTCCACGAAATCCATGCAGCCAAAGAGATTATGGTTCTAACTGTCACCATCTTGGCGATGGGGCTGAAGGTCTCTTCATAATCTAATCCATAATTCTGTGAGAACACTCGTGCAACCAGGCGTGCTTTGTACCCGTCCACAGTTCCATCTGCCTTCTTCTTCAATTTATAAACCCATCTACATGTCACTAACTCAGCATCTTTTGATTTTGGCACGAGCTCCTATGTGTTGTTCTTGTCCAAGGCTGAGATCTTATCTTGCATTGCGTCTTCCCGATTCTAAAATTCCTTTTGCCTCTGATAGGCCTAAAATAGGTCTATTCCCGCAAGTATACGGGGTCAAGTTATAGTATAATTTGTAAATCGGGAAATCGTCCCAAGGAATAGGTAGGTAACTTCGGATATTGACGGCGAGTTTAGCCCAATAATCAAAATGTCAATAGCTAACTTAGACTAACACACACACACACACACCCCACTTCATAGATTTGATGTTTGATATGTAAGAAATAAGAAAACGAATAAAACTAAATAAACTAACTAAGAGAGAGGTAAGAAGATATCTAAGGTTATAAGATCCACCGCATAATTTCACTTTATAAAACAAGCACTTAATTACTTAAATCTCTTTTGTATTTACTCGGGATCCAATATAATGAACTATTTGAATTCCGGATGATGTTTTAGATAAAACAATTTTATAATCACTAATTCTAATTGTCTTCCTTATAAAGATTCAGATCATTTAACTATTATTCATCATCTAAAAAGCATACTCCATCTAACAACTTAACGAAAGTATGAAATATCTAATTATGAGGCATGAGTAATGGAAAGAAAATCCAATCCATATAGATAAACAATCAATAGACATTAAAGCACATCAAAGGATTTAATTAATCAAGAACAAGTATTATAAAGATCCAAAATGGGTTTCATTTACAACCTTAGATGACTAAATTAACTATACATGGAATCTAGAATAACATTCATTGACATTGTAAAATAAATGAAAATACTAAGAAATTAATAGAAAGAAATCACCAATCAAATTCCATATCCCCATGTATCTCCAATTTGTCTAAGATTTGCTCCATTTGTGCTCAAGAATCTTACTCCAAGAATTCCAAGTAATAGCTATTTTATTGCCACCCAAATAAGAAAAAGAAAGAGAAGGAAGAAATTAGATCTAGAAAGAAGTTGGAAAGAAGAGATGAAGAGGGTAAAGATGATAGAAGAATATGGAAGGAAGAAGAAGAAGACTATTAATGGAAGAAAGAATAGTGGTAGAGAAGAAGTAGTAGTAGAGAAAGATGGAAAAATAATGGATAAAGTAGATTTAGTAGTAGAGAAGAAAGAAAGAAATAGGTAAGAGGAGATTGAAAGAGGAGAGGGAGATTGAGAGGGCTTTCAAGTCTACCTTTAATGGAGGATCAAGAGTTATTATATAGGGTTAGGGTTTTTATTGGGTTAAAGTGGTAAAAAGTGAAAAAGAGAGGGTTACTTTGGGAATTCTAGGGGCTTAAAATATAAGAAACCCTAAATTGGTCGGCGGCTGGGTTAAGGGTTGAAATCCGGATGTTAACGTGTACCCGGTTTCATGGAGTTAAGTTGCGGGAGGGACACAGCAGCCGTCGGATGCTAGAGCACGCGGATCTGGAGTGTTTAGAGGGAGACATGTGCTTGGGAGCACGGTAGCTCTGTTGCTACGAGTGACACGGGATCAGAACAAACGAGCAGACCATCCGAAGCCGTCAGATCTTGAAAACGCGGAAGCGAGAGGCTGAGATTAAAACGTTGGATCGGGACCACCGGACTAAGTTGCAACGGGATGTATGGGATCATGCTCTAAGGGTCCTATTTCGCTGCTCAGCGGGAATACGGGAACTGGATGTAACGGCCTCCGGGTCTCAACACGTGTCCAAAGGTATACCGCTGGCCAGAATAGTGCCCGACATTGTACCGAAAGCTGACCAAATGTTGACCTGACTTTGACTTTGCATTTTTCACTCATCCGGACTCCGAATTGACTTCCGTTTTCTCCTACGGACTCGTCTCGACCTCTACTTTTCAACCACGCACTGACCTTGGCCAAATTTCCAGAATGTCTTTGATTTCAAATGACCAAAATACCCTTCATGCATCTTTTCCTCGTTTTTAACCGTTTTTCACACCTAACTCTACAAAAGACACCTAATCAAGAAAACCAACCATTTTATTACAATAAAGACTCGAAACGAACTAACTCGACTAAATTAAACGACTCAGATGGGACATTTTCATGACCCATCAGCCTCATTATAGCATGAGGGATCGTGACCAACCATAGCTTCTGAAAGATAACAAGAAGTAATAGTACAAGGGTTTAATTGAACCTCATAATTATTTAAATAACCAGGTTGTTTTCTTTCTCTCATAGATGCCCTTCTCATTGACCTATCTTGGTGTGTTTTTTTCAGTAGACTCACTCCCCCTTTCTTCTATGATGGAGCCATCACTAGCATCAAGTTGTATACTTGTCGAACTTTCTCCTTCTACAACTAAAGATTCATTACTATCATCTCCCAATTCAGTAGGAGTGTTTGAATAGTTTTAATATATTGCTACCTCATCAAACACCACATCTCGTGATGTAACAACCTTCATTGTGTCTGGATCCATACATTTCCAACCTTTCCTGTGTGGGTCATAGCCAACAAAAACACATTTTCTTGCTCTTCGATCTAGTTTAGTTCTATTGCTTTTAGGCACATGGACATAGCAAATAGAACCAAATACACGAAAATAGTTCACATTTGGTTTTCTATTAAATAATACTTCAAATGGAGATTTTTCTTTACCTGGCCAAGTGGGAGGCGATTTATTACATGGCAAGCACATTGTATAGCTTCTGCCCAAACCTCTCTAGGAAGATATTTATCATGTAACCAAGATAAACTCATTGAGGTGAGATGTGTTAATTTTCGTTCAGCTATCCCATTCTGTTGTGGAGTCTTTGGACAAGTCATTTGTCTACGAATACCATGTTCTCTGCAATTAAAAAACTCTTCGGGCATATATTCACCTCAATTATCGGTTCTTAAGCACTTAACTTTAGACCCAAATTCCTTCTGAACTCCACAAATTTAGAGCATGCCTCATTTTTGCTCTTCATAAAATAAACCCACGTATATCTTGAGCAGTCATCAACAATGATCATTAAGTAGTGAAAACCACGATTACTTGGTGTTTTTGTTGGGCCCATCACATCTAAATGCACTAATTCAAACAACGTAGATGATCGATTAGTTGAGTTATTAAAAGGAAGGCGATGAGATTTACCGTATTGACATCCTTGGCAAATTACGTCTTGATATATATCTTCTCTAAGTTAGGAACACCATCCAATAAACTTCTGGAAGAAATTTGTTGTAACAGTTGATAACCAATATGGCCTAATCTGGCATGCCGTAAACAACCATCATTACGACTTGTATTTTCAACAAAGGCTTCACTTGCTGTCATGACAAATAATGACTCCTTCTTCTTTCCAGTGAGAAGAATATCAGCAACCAAGGTATGCAAATTGTCAAGAACTTTCGCATCATCTGGAGGAAAAAGAACATACTTTCTAGACTTAGTTATTTGTGAGACTGACAGGAGGTTCTTCTTCAATCCTGGCACATGATAGACATCGAAGCAGTCGCCACATGTATTTTTAGCTATGAACATCAGTTGTCCTTCATTGACCACTGGATGTATAGAGTTATCGGCTGTAATAATCGTCTGATCTCCATTATGCTTACAGATAGAAGAAAGCAGTGATTGATTCCCGGTTGCGTGATGTGAGCAGCCAGAATCAATAATCCATTCTTTATCATAATCGATAGATATATTAGCTTCACTTAGGTTTTTATCACTTTGTCTTGCTGCAACCTCAACAGAAAAACATTGTTCCCACTTTGGTTGATCATCTTTTTCACTATGTACAGCATTTGCATTTTCATCCTCGAGCTCTACGCGACAATTTTATTGGGTATGACCTCGTCTTCCACATCTATAACGCTCAATGCAGTGTTCATATTTTACACGACAATTTTGCTTAATATGACCCACCTTTCCACACCTGTGACACTTAATTAATTTTCTTTTATGATCAGACTCCATCTCTGCACCTGAACTTGATGAAGAAATTGAAACGGCTTTATCCTTTGACTGATTTTTGGTGAAAAGTACGTCATCTCTGTCGGGTTTATTTGACATTTGCTCCATCAAGGCTTCCTGGTTAGATAGCAAGTTCTCCAATTCAATAATAGATGGTTGAGTTACCCAACCTTGAATAGAAGAGATAAAAGGCATGAACTCTGTCCGTAAACCACGAACAAGGTAGCGACACAGCCGTGCCTTGCTAATAGGTTCCTCTACATCTAGCTCTGAAATTTCTGCACATACATTTTTTATCTTCAAAAAATATTCTGAAATAGATTTACCTCCTTGAGTTAATGTTGCAAGCTCATTTTCCAGGAATTGCAGTCTTGTCGTATTCTTTTGAGTAAACAACCTTTGAAGAGTCTCCCACACTTGTTTAGGTGAATCCACATCACGAACATGGTCAATAAGTTCCTTACTTCTTGATGTTCTTAGAGCAAAAAGAGCTTTTCCGCACTTTATCTTCCACTTTCGTCGCAACTCGACATTCTCTTGAGTGTCATCCGGAATTAACGAATCGGTACAACAAACAAGATCCCATAAGTATTGACCTTGTAAATAAGCTTCCATACACAGTCGCCAATACTTGTAGTTATTACCTACAAGTTTCTCCACACATACTTGAGAGATACCATTACTACCATTCATTGCAACAAGCAAAACCAGAAAACAAAGAAAATAACCAAGCTTTTCTTGTTGGACTTTTATCAAACAGGTTGTACTCAACTTAAAAACTAGAATTTTTGAATACTAACACTCTCTCCAACCTAGCTCTTTTACCATATAGAAAATAAAGCTATGACT
Source organism: Eschscholzia californica (assembly GCF_041429995.1). Lineage (NCBI taxonomy): Eukaryota > Viridiplantae > Streptophyta > Magnoliopsida > Ranunculales > Papaveraceae > Eschscholzia > Eschscholzia californica. Next base: position 33,748,534 of record NW_028238198.1, read on the forward strand.
TTGAAGTAACAATTCAGATCACACAACTCAACAGTAATACTAAGGAAATTAACATTCATCAAATTTTTTTCTTGTCTTTTCAACATATTCTTGACTCTATTTATAGACTCTACTATAACTACCCACTTCCTATCAAGACTAACCCACTACACCACCATTACATACACTACCCACTAATACATCCATTACTGCCATAATACCCCCACTACTAACACTTTCTGAAGTCTAGAAAATAACTAGTTAAGATAACAACATAATCAACTGCTTGCCAAAAAAACCTGGAAACCACTAATAAGATGCACTAATTTTTTGACACACTAGTCGGAAATTTTTTGACTTGAGTGGTCGATTGATAACGGCATCACAATGATTAGAAAAAAAATCGTCGAAAAAGTGCAGAAGCATGAATGAGGGTCTATTAACCTGCTCAGATACCATGTGAAAGTTCATGTTAGTCGGTAGAATAGAAGATACAAACTAAAATAAAGAACACAATAGTTTACGTGGTTCGGTCGGAGGATCACGACCTACATCCACCGAGAAAACCATTAATGACTATATTATATTATCTCCACAATCGTGAGATTGATTGGTTACAGACTCGAAGATTCAATACAACTCAATGAATAAAATACATAAAGGTCATTTCTATTTATAGAGTGATTTGGGTATCTTAGTTTCCTAAGACTATATCTAGGATAAGTACAAGATAACTAAATAATATCTTCCAAATCTTCATATATCTTACACAGTTGATATTTGATGTCTCCAGATCTCGATCATCTCGATCCTAATACTCTAACAAGAGGAAACAAACTTCACATGTAAGGAACTCGATGTTATTTTCTGTTGAACAAAGTGATAATCTATTTTAATTTGCTTGGAGCCGTACCTTTGAAATATTGGATTAGCTGTCATAGAGATGACGCTCTTGTTGTCATAGTAGAGGGTAGCCGATTCAAACAAAGTGACGCCTAAATCACGGAAGACAAACCCAATCCAAATGATATTTGAAGCAGCAAGTGGTAAAAACACCATTCAAATTCCAAACTGAGAGGCGGTACGTGCGTTGCTTTTTAGCACTCCAAGTAATAAGATTTTATAGAGAACCTGTAGTTGAATGTCTAGCATGGAAGCAATCAACCCAATGAGTATCTGAGAAGGCAGTCACTGCAGTACAATCTAACAATCTAAGTCTTTATAAATTTGAAGATGTAACTAAATCGCCCCCACAAATTTGGCCCGACCACAAACATAACAGTTACCTGACCGACTCTAATTTTTTTTTTTGTTGAGAGACTGACCGACTCTAATTTTTTTTTGAAAGCCAAATATAAATAAAAAGATAACGTTTACAAAGTTCAGTCCCCAAGATAACAATAAGTTCAAATAGGGACGAAATAGAAACTAATTTATCAACATAAGGGCTAAATGTTCAACATTAAATTTGGTTGGATAGAACCGAAGCTACCAATAAGTGTGCGTCCTGATTTTGAATTCTCGGGCAATACTTCACATCCAACGGTCTATTAGCAATTCTTGCTCGGATACCATTGATTTCAGCTGATATCTTCCATGGGATCTCCGGATCCACGGCCACGATTAATTCTAGCAAAATCCTAGCATCTCCCTCAATTATAAAAGAGGAGAGATTCATTTCCTCTGCTAAGGTTAGCCCAAGCTCCAAGCCGGCGATTTCACTTCTCATCGGAGAAATGGGTTCAGTTAAGGTTGCTCGTGATATTATCGTTACTCCATCGGAGTTGCGGATTAAGGCTGCACATGAAGCTTGTGATTCTCGAAAGGAACCGTCGAACTTAATCTTCAGGACTCCTTCCGGTGGGGGCACCATCGGTCTTCCTGCATGTGAAGGTTAGTTGTTAAGGAAGAGTTCGGAATGGCAACATACCTGAGTGCTTCTGTTATACTCCAATAACATCTATTTAGATCTGGTTGTCTCTCTTGAAAATGGAGATCATTCCTGGTTTTCTACCAAAACCACATGAGATAAGTTACCCTATACCAATATTCTTCCCTTTTTTCTTTATCTTTTATAACCGAATTAAGAGCTCTAATTGGATCTGTGTTAATATGTTGTAGATGGGCTAATCCTGCCTTTTGAAGGAGGGTTTGGTACACCGAGCATGATCCGAATAGATGAGTTATACTCTCCAAGTCCCCTGTTCCACACATCCTACAAGTCTGATCAATATATGAAATCCTAGCTCCTATATTGGTAAGTACTGGTATCCCATTATGAATTAGTTTCCATATAAAGTTATGAATCTTCGGTTGAGCTTGATTCATTTTCCAAAATTGGGACCATGAAAATTCTTGTACTTGATTTGGTAGCTCAGGGGTGACCTTTATTTCTGCATAAAATGATTTTGATGTGAACTTACCATTTTCCTTGGGGCACCAAATCAATTTATCCTTAGTATTAACAGTGCGAATGGTTATATTGAGTATATTATGTGCTTCTTCTTCACTGAACCATCTTCGAATAAGCTCCTCATTCCAAACCAAATTATCCTGCATGATTAGTTCGGAAACAAACACAATACTTTGAGGTAAATTAGTAATGGGTCCATGGATATATAGACCAAAATAATGTTCAAAAAGGGTTTAGGGTCCAATCTTGTCAAAAAATGGATTTTTAGTCCTTTTGCTCTTGGGTCTAAAAAACCATACTATCTATAAAACAATTTCATTCGTGTCCCAAACCATTTTCACGGGATTTTAAATTGTGGGGCCTGACCGAAAATTCCAATAACTTAATTAACCGTGAATTTGGGATAAATTATAGGAAACAAAATCGAAACGTTTCCAAAAATCCTTACCTAAATCTTCGAAACGCCATTACCAGAAACTAAGCTAACGCTGAAAAGAAGGACATCAAATTTGGGAGTGATTTGGGGAATTTATTAGCAAAAAGCGAATAGAAGCAAATCATAATTTCTCTCTCCTCTAAACAGATTTGTAAATTAAATTTATTTTCTCTCTCTAAACTTTCAGATTTGGAAAGAGTATATTTTCTGAGATCAATTTAGCGTGATTTGGGGGTTAATATACAAAACGTATATATCACTTTCTCTCACTTAATTTTCAGATTTGGAAATAGTATATTTTTCTGGGAACATTACAACAACATTTTTTTTTGTTTTTACTCATACATAAATACACATAGAATACAAATTATGAAACAAATACGTAAATTATTTGTTATTTATGACGAGGAAACCAACATTTGTCATGTATACAACGTAATATATCAATTTTACGTGTGTCATGTTCAATAAATTACACATAATTTCTTTTACATTACATATCGTTTACATTCTGTTACAAAAAAATCCTTTACACTATATTGTCGTAGAGCATATGTAGTCTTGAGCAGGACAAACAACATTTACACTATATTGTTGAAGAGCATATCCAAACTTTTTTGCACCACCAAGAAACAAATGACCAACTTCAGTAGGAAATTCCATAAGTAACAGCAAAACTACAAAAAGAAAACATATACATTTGTCAACAAAACATATAACTTACTAGAAACGACATGTATAATGGAATAAATTATGCATACTGTTTGTTAAACTTCATAATGTGTTAGGAGACAAACATAACTTTAGTTTGTATCACAAGGTCACTGTTATGTGAAAAAATTTGTATAATGTGCAATCAATTACATATAATTTTTGGAACATTTATTGTACTATAAACAACAACTGTTTTGGGGAAAAAGTACGCGTAATGTTGAATAAATTATATATAATTTATGCAGATTTATAAGATGTTTTTTATATTATTTATAAAATATGTATAATTTGTAACAAAATACATAAATTTTACATTATGTTATAAAAACATCGTACAGAAGATGTTTGCGTTATGTAAGTGTTATGTTCAGTAAACATTATGTAATGTCGTGTAAATTATATATCGTTTACATTCTGTTACAACCAAATCGTACTAGATCTTCTCTAGATAAAAAATGATATGTAATTTATTGTAAACGATCCGTAATTTATTTTAAATTATATATCGTTTGCATTCAGTTATAACAAATCGTTCGGTATCTTCACTGCATCAAAAATTGTACGGAAACCTTGATGAAGATTTGAAAAAATGATCTAAAATTCAAAATCTGTAACCTAAAACTACTAAAAAGTAACAAAATACATAGAGACAAACACTTTTTAATCGATTAAAATGAATTGTAAAGACGGATTTAACATTAACATCATAAAATCGGTTATGAATCTTAGAGAGAGAAAATACTAAATAATGATAAAGATTTGATTAGATGATACAGAGAGAAATTTGATTATAATGAAATTAATGAACAAAGTTAAAGATGAAGATGAAAAACATTAAACAGAAAAGAAGAAACTAAAACCTTTAACATTACCTGAAAAGCAATATTAAATCTGATTCAGAATCTGTTTCAATGGAATGAAAAATGACTTTTGTAATGTGTTTTACCTGATAAACGATGAAGAAGATGATTTCAGTTGGTCTAATGAAAAAGAAACAAGATTTCTGAGATTAGTGGATGATTATCAAACAGTTACTTTGTTTAGAGAGAGAGAAAATAAGCAAGTTTCGGTTACTAAAGATAATGAAGATCACGGTTACTTTGTTTAGAAACGTGATTGGAGAGAGAAAGGTAAGAGATAAAAATGAAAAAAGATATTTTGGATTTTAGAATGTAAATCAGATTTTATATATAAAGAAGGTTAGTATAGGTATTATAAATTAATATGTATTATAGGGATTTGTGTTTTCTCTCTAGATGACACCAAATGGACTAGATATCCATTTGTATTATTTTTTTGGTTTTGAAATCCTTTATAGGATTAGAGGGGACTAAATGTCTTATTAGGGCCCATTTTTTGGGCTATAAACCCAAAAATTCATTAGTAATGTCTGAAGGGGTTTTATGATTGTTATTATTAGGTATCCATGGATCTGATCTTATTTTGATTGATAATCCATTATAGATATGCCATATACTGTTATCCCTAATAATCTCCTTAGTATTGTTCAAAGCTTTCCAAAGATGGGAAGAACCACTTGAAATAGAATGTGACCAAAAATCACCATTCTTGATGTACTTAGCTTGAAGGAGTCTGACCCAAACTTCATTAGGTTTGGTGATAAAGTTCCATGTCATTTTGGCAATAAGAGAGGAATTAACCTCGACAATGGACCGAATACCTAAACCTCCTTTGTGCTTGGGGGATGTAATGGTGTCCCAATTAATAAAGTGGAGTTTTCTTTCTAAAGGGGAGTGACCCCACCAAAAACTCCTCTCTATCTTTTCAAGACTATTGGCCACTGCCTTAGGCATAACTTGATAGCTACAAGCATAAGTACAAAAGGAAGATAAAATTGATTTTATTAGAATAGTCCTACCTGCTTGAGTGGTGAATTTTTGCCTCCATCCTGCTAATGATTTATTAAATTTATCAATGAGCCAGTTGTAACTTTCAATTCTGTGATCTTTTTTGAGCACTAGTGCTCCCAGATACTTTTCTCTATCAGTCATCAAGGGAGCATTGAGAGTTTGTACAAATTGCATCGTTATATTTGAAGGGACTCCTTTACTAAAGTACAGTGAAGATTGGAGTAATTTACGTGTTGACCTGAAAATCTTCCGTACTCCTCCATTATTTGCATTACTGTATTAAGATTCTCTTGTGTTGCCTTTCCAAAAACAATCAGATTATTAGCAAATAGTAAGTGTGTAATGTTAGGGGCTGCTTGATTGATCTGGTACCCTGTAAATGTACCTTGATTCTCATAATAATTGAAAAGGAGAGAGAGAGACTGTGAGGTAAAGATAAAAAGATAGGGCGATAACGGACATCCCTGTCTAAGACCTCTAGAAGCTGTGAAATCACCCACAGTACCCCCATTGAGTTGAATGTTAAATCTAGAAGTGGTGATACAAGACATGATAAGCGTAAGAATCCGGCCAGAGAGGCCTGTCGCTTTCAGAACACATTCTAGAAATTTCCAACTAACTCGGTCATAGGCTTTAGCCATGTCCATTTTCAATGAGAAAATTCATTTTTTTGCTTTAGATGCATGCATAGAGTGTAAAAGCTCTTTAGTTATAACAATGTTGTCCATAATTTGCCTATTAGGAACAAAGGCATTTTGGGTCCACATGATACCGTCCTCCAAATAAGGCCTAATTATATTTGCTATTAATTTTGTGATGAATTTATAGACCGAGTTGCAAAGGGAAATTGGTCTATACTGCGAGGCCGTACTCGGATTCCGAGTCTTAGGAATTAAAGCTATCGTAGTATAATTTAAATGGGGTTCGATTAAACCTGAAGAGAAAGCCGATTGAATATACAAAATAAGATCTTGTCCCACGATGTCCCAGTTGTGTTGGAAGAAGTAACATGGTAGCCCATCTGGTCCCAGACTTTTAATCGATCCCATTTTCATAACTACATCTTTAATTTCCTCAGCAGACGGAATTCTTGAGATATCGGCCAGCTGTTCGATCGAAAAAACCTTGTATGCATTAATTATCTCGGTTGGCGGTTCACTAACTGGATCTGCCTTGAATAAATTCTGAAAATGCTCAATAAACTCTTGAGAAATACTATTCAAATCTGATGTTGTCTGTCCATTTGATAAAGTGATTTGGTGTATTTTATTCTTTTGCCTCCTGGTAGACATAGCAATGTGAAAGGCCTTCGTATTTCGATCCCCGTTTTGAACCCATTTGGCTCTTGATCTCTGTTCTGCTTTAGTACGTTCAATATTTTCCAAGAATAAGAGTTCCTCTTGTGGTTTACTCTCCATTTCGAGAAGTGCCATTGTTGAAGGTAAATTTTGTAGATCACCTAGTCTTTCCCTTAAAATATTCAATCTGTTTTTGATTATACCAAAAGCTCTTCTGCTCCACATTTTAATTGAGTCTTTTACTTGATGTAATCTCTCTAGAAATCTACCTTCTGACTGACCGACTCTAATTGATCATGTCATTTCTGATTTGTCAAAAAGTCCTATATATTTGTCAAAAAGTTCCTAAACAAGATTGGCAATCTTCTCCCAAAATCCTATTTATTTGTCAAATTTAAAGTCTGAGGCTGGCAAAAAAATAGGGAAAGAAAATATTATTGAAAAGGCATGTGATGATCATGATCAAGATGACAGTCACATCTGCCACAAACAATATTTGGCTATTTTTGCTCATTCAATACGAGATGACAGTCTCACGTATGGATCTAAGAGTGAGGCCCTTGGTTTGAAGAGTGTCTGGAGATTCAAGCAATTACAGACTGAGACGTCACTAGTCATTATGTTCCCCTTGTGTCAACATATTTTATTGTGTAAAGGGAAGCTCAAAAAGCCTACTTATTCTTCAAACTTCATGGAGAATCGCAAACATATTAACTCCAAAAGTCCCATATACGAGTCGAACTTTAATGGGAAGAGTGCACACGTCTTTTCTTTCAATCATGTTCATTTGAGAAAGTTAAAACAGAAAAGATACATGAAGTCTCATAGGAATACTTAAATAAAAATGTCAACCCTAACCACTGGTGATGTTTATAAATAAGGGAAATGATAAAGTTACAAAAGATTTTGACAAAAAAAAGTTCCCAGCTGATGTGGCGGGTGTGGTTTCAAACTTTGACCAAATCTAGGCCGTTGAGAGATGAAAATCACAACCGCCACATCAGCTGGGAACTTTTTTTTGTCAAAATCTTTTGTGATTCTAGCATCTCTCAATAAATAAATGGCATCGACAAGTATTTAACTTTCTCACACACACTGCAACAAAGACAAGGATATTACAACCACCACCAGTACATAAACGAATTTCAGTAAAACATTTAACATAAGAACGCGAGTTATAAGTAGTAGTTGATAGGTCTCCTCCCATGTATTTTAGAACCAGTCCACCGGAAACCTACAATATGGTGCAGCACTGGTTTGTTTGCTTTGCTTGCTTGTAGAACATCTGTTACAAATATTCATAACCATATCATTCAGTATTAGCCGTGAACCTTAACATGAAAATAATGCTACAGAAACTGATTTACATTTGCTTTAAAATAAAATGAACTGAACAAGGGACATGACATGCTTATAATGCGACATCAAGTAGCGGTAGTTATTAACTACCCATGTTCATATAGCCTCCTCGAGAAGGTAATAAATAGGACATGTACAATTCCGAGGTGCAAGCCTTGTTTCAGGAAGGAGGGAGAACTTCAACATTAGGAAACTAACGCGTGAGAATACTTAAAGTGGCGAGGGAGAAAAATTTAGCAAGGGATGGAAATAACGTGTACTACAGTTTCCACCTTGCACAAAAGAATACCGGGTAAAGGATTGTTTTTCCATCGAAATTGACATTACGGGGTTCAACTGAGAGAGGCTTAGATACAGCTGAGGAGCGCTTTTGAGGTGGTGCAGCGTCATTAATTTTGTTCTCAGCAAGCCGAAATCAAAACAAAAGAAAGAATGCTAAATCCAAGCCTAATTTTGATAGGTACGTATAGATTAAACTGTCCATGATGTTAGCATGGCCTTGAGTTCACCTGAGATGCTGCACTGAGATCCGAACTCTTCTCAACTAAGCTATCCAGGTTCTCGCCTCTTGCAAGCACACTATCAATGGTCTTGTGCTCTGTGTTTGCGAGAAAAAAATAATAATGAGACAAAACACTACAATCCTGCAACTGGTTTTATTGTAAGAATGGTGAATTTTCACAGTGCATTCTTACAATAGAAATGGTTGTTGGTATCGGGTTACGGATTGGGTTCTTGACAACTAATCCTATGACACTAAAGATTATATAAATATGAAATGAAAAATTAACTTATCTTATTTGATGATCGAGGCGAGTGGTCACTCTTTCCTTAAGACAATCATGTCCCCGCAATGGTGCTAACGGTTCTACGGACATTTGTCTTCCAAGATACAACGATCGCGTCGTATAGAAAGAAGCACTACAATTCTATACGCTCCATCGAACTTTCCAGTTACTATACTCTCATTGACGACTCTAGACTACTCAACTATTGTTTTCAAAAACTTGATTACAACAATTCAAAAACTTATGTCTAAAAGAGAAATCAAATTGAATATTTATAGAGTTACTCGTGACTCTACAAATCCACAAGATGTCTCTCTCCATTTGGGTTGTGACTACCCATAACTTGTGTCTTTTCACAAGTAACCATTAGATTTAATTTCACTCAAATAAAAAATTATTTATACCATAAATAATTTTCCAACAATCCCCCACATGAGTGAAATTACCAACAAAAGACAGACGACATACAAACACATGACAGACAAACATACATACATATGAGAGCATAACAGGAGGTACCATGCATCGGGAAAGATAGCTTTTGGCTTTGAATCTTCCGTAGTGAATAGATACCGGGTTTACAAGGACCTTAGTGAACTATGTCTTGAATTGGGTCCTATGAACTGTAAACCGATGCAGTAGCTATCACACATGACATTCCTTGTAACCTTCAGTTCTCGGTTGTGTTCATTTCGGCCTTGAACATTCTCGGGATTCATGAGCGCTTTAGAGAAGTCGGCCATTACGACTTTCTCATGGAACCGGCACCAGTTCACACTCATATAGGTGATCTCCTATTAAAGATATCCTGTTATACCCCATTTAGAAAAAAAGAATTCTAAACTATAGGAATCATTAAAAGATAACCTTATCCTCTCTTATTACAGGCAACACTGATTCATCCTAGGAATGGGTAAGAGATAAATCTCTTTCAGTGTTACTGGCGAGTCAGGATATAGCTTCAGTTGCCCTTTGAACCTAGATCGTGGGATCTCCAGTCATCTAGGTAGGGTTTCACCATGTCTTTACTCAATTACTTAGGCGTTTTAGCCTCATTCCCCTTGATGATAATTGCTCGCAATTGACACACCTTTATCTAATTGGATCCTGTTAGGTTGTCGTTCAACTTTATATGCATGCATAATTGATTCACAATTTCAAACTGTATAGAGCAATCATTTAATGGTAATATTATGTCAACGCACGTACGATGACTTATCATATTCCATTTTCGAATATCCTGAAAAAAATTCATTTTTCTTCAAGTTATCTATTTCAGTTGAAATACACACCTGCTATGTGGATTTGGACAACTGATTGGACATTCATTTAGTTTTATAAAACTAATACATTGGTATACTATTTTGTAGTCAACAACCAAACAAGATATCATAGGTCCATGCTTCCCCCACATTTCATGACTAAAACTAAGTTGTCATGAAACCAAACTCAGAAAACTAAAATTGAGTCTGTCCCATTAGAAAATGATGCTGAAAGATAACAATACTAAAATTGCTATTTTACTTTTCTCGTACAAGAGAAATAATTTGATCGTTTTTTATCCTTCTTCTCGGATGACCTTGTCTCCTTTTTAAAAAAAAAAAAATCAATTACTCAAAGTTTTTTTTTTATAGGAATTTAGGCTAATAAAAACACCCTTCTTTTGTAAAGCCTCCACACTAAGATCGTTTACAAAATAATTCATTGTTCAGGTACTGCCCCTAGTTCTCTTCACTTTTATTGTGAAACTAGGACTAGATATTTAGCCTTTGTACTTCCTTTACTGGAAGATTTCATGTTTCTCTTCTTACGGTTTCTCCGATGAAAGATAACACCAATTCATCTTGAAATGGGAAGAACATGAAAACCACCTCATTGCTTCTAATGATGAAATTATGTCTATATGTATGGTTTTACTAGATGTACCTGGATGCATCTAATAGCAAGTGAATGCATTTGTTAGTAAGTGTTTTCTTTATCACTTGATATTCTTTTTCTCCTCCATAGAATTTTGGGCAGAGACATCAATGTCCTTATATATACAACCCCCACAATGTGATTATTCTTGACTCACCATTTTTATGAGAGAACCCTTACCATACATAACGTATCTTGCCTTCATTACCCCCACAATTTGAAATGAGTTTATCACTGACTTAGTTTGATTTTACAATCAACCAAAGAATGCGTCGTCCTCTTGGAATTTAAATTCGGTATCTTAATTAATTGAAATAATTAAGATATTTCAATCTGGTTATACTCAAATGCCTTATTAGGCGTGAACCAAGTTAAGCACCTATTAATGTACTGAACCACAACAAGAGACTCCACAACAGAAAATGGGTTTCATTGTTTGCCTTGATTCCATTTGGTATAGTCACCTTTTGACTTTGTAATACACACCATGGACTATGAACATAACCGTTGTAGTGTGAATACAAACAACTATTTTTCAGAAACCCAAACGAGACAAGTAAATATTAATTTCCTTTTGTTCCTCATGTCTGCTCTTGTCATTGAGTTAGAGTATCTCCAACTGTTAAGTTTGTGGTCATCCAACTCAAAACCAATTGGCAATGGGTGGAGAGGACCTATTCTTTATATTCTTGGTTGCTAGTTACCCATTCTCCCATGTGGGACTATTCTCACACGCCCCCTCACGTGTGGCGTTCTTTTGAGCCTAACACGTGTATTTTTTTCTTTACGGGTGACGTGGAGCACGTGTGGCTTTTAAGCCTATCATGTGTGGGCCTAGCTCTGATACCATGTTAAGTTTGTGGTCATCCAACTCAAAACCAATTGACAATGGGTGGAGAGGACCTATTCTTTATATTCTTGGTTGCTAGTTACCCATTCTCCCATGTGGGACTATTCTCACACCAACATTAGTAAGTTGTCATGATGATCATAATTTAAGGAAAACTGTTAACAATAAACAAACCAAAGATCTTATAGTTAATTGGTTGCTTCCTTATTACATTTCCTTCAGCTACACTATTTTGTGATGTCAAAATCATTTTCTTTTTGTCTATTGTTAAGGTTTCAAAATGACCATCATACAAGTTCTCAACACTTCATCTCTGAGCCGTGGCAGGAGCAGGAAGATGGAACATATTCTTTCCAATTAGACACAGACACACAGTGTTTGATGGGCCAGAGCTTATCGATCTTTTTTATCATTCATGCAGATGTTGATGATCTGCTTGATGAGTTCATATGATCTCATGCAACCCTCAACTACTTACAAAAAATAAATAGAATCTATGACATTGAGATTTCATGTGTTAATTGCATGACCTTGAGAAAAAGTAAAATTGGTATGTAATTTGGATAACTTGGAGGTAGAATTGGAAACCTCAAAATTTCAACATTAAAAGACTTTTTTGAAGGTTTTCTGTCACCAAAATGAAACGGTGTATCACATGAAAATGTCCCAATGGTCAGTCATTTGTATTTCTCATTCTGAAGGGTTAACTGCTAAAGTGCAGACCTTTCCATTAACATTCTCTTCTTTCCTCCATTAATTTTCCAAAGGAACTTCCCCTCATCGTGTCTAATTATGTTCACATATCTTACATCAATAATCAATGATAATTCACTTATTTTTACTTTTCCTTGGCTCTTTCACCAACCAAATTGGTTTTGTTATGTCAACCTTTCTGCTGTTTCTATAGGGTAAAAATTGGGACTCATCCCAGTCCTAATAAATCAAATGATGCCCATGACACTTTTCACAACCAAACTATATATTCATACAAATATTACTCATTTTTAAGAAAGAGAAAAAAAAAAAAAGACTTATCTGCTGGTTATAATAATTGTGACTGCAATGCGTTTCATAACCGTGTTGAACCAAATCGAATAAGTTGGAAACCCAAAACCATGGAACCAGGAAACCAGCCTATATACATGATTGTCTTAAGATTGTTGGTATCGGGTTATGGATTGGGTTCTTGACAACTAATCCTATGACACTAAAGATTATATAAATATGAAATGAAAAATTAACTTATCTTATTTGATGATCGAGGCGAGTGGTCACTCTTTCCTTAAGACAATCATGTCCCCGCAATGGTGCTAACGGTTCTACGGACATTTGTCTCCCAAGATACAACGATCGCGTCGTATAGAAAGAAGCACTACAATTCTATACGCTCCATCGAACTTTCCAGTTACTATACTCTCATTGACGACTCTAGACTACTCAACTATTGTTTTCAAAAACTTGATTAAAACAATTCAAAAACTTATGTCTAAAAGAGAAATCAAATTGAATATTTATAGAGTTACTCGTGACTCTACAAATCCACAAAATGTCTCTCTCCATTTGGGTTGTGACTACCCATAACTTGTGTCTTTTCACAAGTAACCATTAGATTTAATTTCACTCAAATAAAAAATTATTTATACCATAAATAATTTTCCAACAATGGTCTCTGTGCTGTTAGCTTTATGAACGACCATAAATGTTACATGTAGCTTTCCTGTGAAAATTCACCATTTTTTGTTGTTGCATGAATGCACCTTGTATTCTGAAAACAAGCAAACACCACTTCAATGAAAGAAAAAAGTACAGCTTTTCGGCCTTATAAGGGGAAAACTGACACCATATGTGGTTGTGGAGGATAATAAAAGGCAAGGAGCAACATGATTCCATCAATCAGGTGAATCACAGGAAGGAATTTGCCTCTAACTGTAAAGACTTTTAGTTATGAAGCAAATCAAAGAAGAGTCTGCTAGACCTACCCAAACAAGGAATAGCCAGCCTTCTCTTGGTCTAACAATCAGGAGAACCCAGCGATGAGCCTCCTGGATCGTTTCCCTAGTAAACCAAGACCGAGAGGATCATTACCCCCCAAGTGAGCAAATCATCCTACCAAAATCAGTCTCCGACACTGACTAATACTACTAAGAACAGAAACACAGAAGTTCAACCCACTGACTTTCAAGTTGGAGTAAGTACGGGTTTTGGATCCAGAGTTCAAGGACAGAATTAAAGAGTGTTGGAGCGAGCCAACCCCAGAAGGTCCCGAAGGCAGGAGAAGGTCCCGAAGGCAGGAGAAGGTCCCGAAGGCAGGAGACTGTGGATTAAGTTGCAGCACCTCAAGGACAGACTAAAACCTCGGTCAAGAGCCTAATTTTGTATCTTCATAAATAATTTGTGACAACTCTAGGAAGAAATATCAGGGTGGGATAAGGAGGAGAAACTAACTTATCTAGGCAGAACTTCCAAGCGAGAAAAGACTAAAGTTGCAAAAATGTTGAGCTTAGAAGAAATAAGTCTGCTGCAGAAGTTATGAGTTCAGTGGCTGGAAGCAGGAGATAAAAATTTTGCTTACTTCCATAAAATCATAAAGTGTAGAGCAAGAACTGATCGATTGAATATGATAGTGGAGGGCAGACACTCAGACAGGCCTTGATGGAAGAGCAAGAAGATATCCAGAGAGTCACGACCAAGTACTTAAGTAAGTTATACACGGAGCCAAAAATTTGGAGACCTGGCATTAACAACATGGAGCTGTTAAGTTTATGGCCATCCAACTCAAAACCAATTGGCAATGAGTGGAGAGGACCTATACTTTATATTCTTGGTTGCTAGTTACCTATTCTCCCATGTGGGACTATTCTCACAGGAGCTACCTCCGATGGCAAACGAAACCTCCACATTCCTTGACACTGATTGCTCAGAGAAGGATATTTTGAGGGCAACCAAAGGATTGGCTAAGGATAAAACTTCAGGTCTCAATGGATTTCCCATCTCCTTCTTTAACAAACACTGGGATATCATAAAAATAGATTGTATGTGAAGGATTTCCCATCTCGCGGATCCAACGCTTCTGGACGCGCCTGAAGTTGTCCAGAAGATCCTCACGCAACCGTTTGATTGTACGCATTTTCGGGGAGTGAACGCGAGCCGTCCAAATCTGGACGTGGTTGCTTCGCTCAAATGACCCCCCCTCCCCCCTCCAAATTGACATGTTCAATTTGACGCCTTAGTCCCTATTTTCACCGATTTCCCTCTAAACTTTAAACTTGAATTTTTCATTCACCCATAATCGGTTTTGAGTGATTCTTCGCTCTAAGTTGAAGAGCTAGACGAGACAGACGCACTGATGCACTCTAGTTTTGATTTTGACGGATCAGGTCGAGCCAAAATTGGCTCTGATTCGAACAATCCCCCACATGAATGAAAATTCGAGGTTTACTAAGATATATGTAGACATACTATACAGACTGACTGACACTAGCAGTGCTCATATGCGTAACTTCTCTGCACCGGAAGAAGTTAGTCTATCGACTTTGAACTTTTTCTAGTGAGTAACTACAAGGTCTACAAGGACGGCAGTGAACATTTTGTCTTGAACTGAGTCTTGGGAATTGTAAACCAAAATAGCTACCACAAAGCTAATCCTTTACTTACTTAGGTTCTCTGTTGTGTTCATTTCGGTCCTGGACAATCCCGATTTCGTGTATGCTTTAGAGAAGTCGGCATAGACGACCTTCTCATGGAACTGACACCAATTCACACAAATATAAGTTATTCGTAATAAGGTATTCTTTTATACCTCATGTTAGAATCAAGTTCTAAGTTTTCGGATTCATAAAAAGCTTAATCATTACCTTGTTGGGTTATGGTGTCACCTAGTGTTGTTAGCGGAATCTCAAACATCTAATATATCTAACACTAGTTTCCATGATCACATGCAAGAAGTAAAAATGAACTAAACATGGAAAGAGGATTACTGTGAGGGGTCGAAATCGCCGGTCAAGAAGTCAATAGGACTGGGTCGTTCACCGGAAGTCGAACCTTCACCTGTTAATATTTCTATGGGCACTGATGATGTGTTTGGGATTAACCTATGACAAGAGACAAAACAAATGTGACCGTAAGACCCTTGGGACACCGAGATGGTGCCGGCCTAAGGGGGCTCCGACGGTCAAGTCAGTGAGCTTGCAAGAAAAATAACAAATACGTGAATGTTTATCCCTGGAATTAATGTTACCGTTGGTGGGATGGTCGGAGTATGGCACGACTCGCAGAGTGGCTGGAGCTCGATCTCTGCGGGTAGACTGACTTGCTGGGAGAGAGAGAGAGTGTGTGTGACAACACTCGTGGATGAGACAACCCTCCAGGAGAGACAAATTATCTTGCCTACTTCGACGATCAGATAGGTCGCCTTTTCTTGGTCGTCCAGGAGAGAGAAATATTGGTTGGCCTCCTTTGATCGAATAATAATGGTTGTAGGTTGTTCAATGGATGATGGATTGATCGGTCATAGAGAGAATAAGATGATAGTAGTAGTAGGAGTGTCGTAGACCACTAGTTGATCACTCTGTATGAGAGAGAAAGTGGTGGGTTGTGTATATGATCAGATGTTTGGATATTTGGTGTTGTTTTTTGTAGCTCGATGCCCCGTATCATCTTTTTCTCGGTCCTTTTATAGTGTTGGTGGTCGAGCGCTACACGGTGATGAGTCGTCGTCTTAAATGGTGATAACTCGTGGGCTGTCACCATAGATACGGGTATCGTAACCCCCCTAACGGGCATATCGGGGATATTGAATGATGGTCACGTTCCCCCAACGATGAAGACAATCGATAAACGTGTCGCAGTACTTGATGCTCTTAGAGGAATATTAAGACAATTAAAATTATTCTGACGAGATTAACATGTTCGGCAAAATTCTCGTTTGAAAAACAGTAACGTGATCGAAAAATATTAATAATCCGGAGATTATTTTGGTCTGGGAAAACAAATAAGGAGACGCCAACAATAAATAAATAAAAACATATCTCACTCTAAAAATACTTTTTTTTTTGTTGAACCAATCTAAAAATACTTGAGAAACAAAAATTAAAATGAAGTTTCCCGTAGACCAGCCGGGACATTAGCGCATGTCCACGTGAATATTGTTACGCTTTTTCCCAATTTTGTCCTCAGTCTGGAAAGAAGCTAAATGAAATTGGGTCCACGTGCCTAGGGTTTGAAAATCAGTTTATGCTTTCTGACAAATTTATCTTGGGTTTGGAAAAGCAAAAATGAGGGAATGGTCCAAATTTTGCCCCATCGATACGCGTTCAGCCCAAATTCAGACCTAAATGCGTTTTAGGTTCAAATGTCAGGGACAACTCAGAGTCTTCTGTTTTTCAAAAAAATTATACCTGTTTTGCTCTTCCAATGGAAACACTCTTGTTTCCTGTTGTTTTCTGACGTGTTGTCAGCGTGATGGAGAGGGAACATTTAATTCCCAGGTTGGATTTGACATTAATTAAACCCCCAAATCCCTCAAAATCTTTATAAATATCTCTGAATTCCACAAAATACTCTGTTTCCTTCTGTTTCTCTCTCTAAAACCTTCTCAAACCGATGATTCTTCCCTATTTCGTTCAAATTTTGAAAATTTTGGATAAAGTTTTGGTGAAAATTAAGCCTCCCGCCAAGATTTGTGAAAGATTTCATCTAAAGTAATTAAGCCTCCCACAAGATTTTTGAAAATTAAGCATCCCGCTGATTATTCTTCCATATCTCTCTAAATTAATTAAGCCTCCCTCTCTCTCTCTAAAAATTCTCCCCCTCTCTGTCTAAACTAATCTTAGGAAGTTGATTATGTTCTTCCTCTCTCTCTTTCTAAAATTTTATTAACTTCTAATATCTCTCTTTAAAAAAAATTCTGTAAATATTTTTAGAAAAACAGAGGAAGAAGATATGTAAATTTTCTGTAAATTTTCTCTCTATATATAAATATTTCGAAATCGATTATATTCTCACCTCTTATATTCTTGCCATCTCTATCTTTTTGAGAAAAAGAAAGTAGTAAGATTGGAGAGAGAAAATATGAAAAAGGAATAAAATTTAGAGAGAGGGAAAATAGGAAAAATCTAAAGAGAAATTCGAAAAGTGTCTAGTACACAAGAATATCCCTAGTAAATTAAACAGTTTCTGGTAAACCAGAAAATTCCTAGCACAAAAGTGTCTAGTAGACAAGAAATTCTTAGTAAATTAAACAGTTTCTGGTAAACCAGAAAATTCGCAGTACAAAAGTGTCTAGTACACAAGAAAATCCCCAATAAATTAAACAGTTTCCGGTAAACCAAAAAATTCGTAGTACAAAGGTGTCTAGTACACAAGAAAATTCCCAGTAAATTAAACAGTTTCTAGTAAACCAGAAAATTCCTAGCACAAAAGTGTCTATTCTTTCTGAAAATTTCCAGTAAGTTAAACAGTTTCCGGTAAACCAGAAAATTTCCAACACAAAAGTGTCTAGTACACAAGAGAAATTCCCAGTAAATTAAACAATTTACGGTATACAAGAAAACTCTCAATACAAAAGTGTTTACTAGATAACCAAGAAAAATCGAAATTAGTTAGAAATTGGTTAAAATTTGAGAGAAATTAGGAATTGGTTGAATTAATAAATACGGAAAGTTGGAGTGAAAAAATAGAAATTTGAACCAATCTGGAAAAATTCGAAATTTGAACCAATTTGGAAAAATTCGAAATTTGAGATAAGAAACAAATCAGGGAAAAAAAAAGAAAGAATTTTGAACCAATTGGAGAGAGAAATTTAAAGAAAAATATTTGTTGAGAGTCGAGAGAGAATTTTAAAAAGAGAGGAAGTTGTTGAGATTGGAGAGAGAATAGGAATTGGAGAGAGAAAAAACCCTAAATTTGTTAGAAATTGGTTAAATTGGGAGAGAAATTAGGATTTAGTTAAATAAATAAAGAGAAATAAATCTGGAAAGAGAATTAAAGAGATTAAGTAAAAGAGTAGAGAGAGAAAGTAAAACGTGAAGTGGAGAATCCTGTGATTTTTCAGAGTGGCAATTCCGTAAATTTCTGGGTGGCAGCTTCCGTAAATTTGACGGAAAATCGAGGGGTTCACGGTAATTTCCAGTGTGTGTCTGACCCTTTGGACTGGGTTTACATATTTACCCGGTAATGGACTGGGTTTATATTTTGGGCCCAACGCTCATTCCCTCTTTGGAAAATAAGCTAAGTACAACTGGGACACACGCTATGTTGTTGATGCACTTCAACACACTCGTGTGTGACCTTGTACTTCCTTTATAAGGTCGTTTGCTCCTTCGTTTTTGTTCTGTGATGCTTGTGGAGGAAGGTAGTTATTCGTTGAGAGATTCTCCTCTATCTGTCATGGAAGGAAAGTCTTACTATTTAGAAGGGGCGTATCTTCGTTGTCTTCATCGTCTCCCATCTTCTCTAACATCAGATATGGTAGCATAGTGAGAGGTAGGACTCTTCCGTTGCTTTCGTTTCCTTATTAATTTGCCAAATCCATCTGGTGTTTCGTATATTCTTTTTATAGATTCCGGAGACAAAGTGACCCGATCCCCTTTCGCCATGAATGCGGTTGGGTCTTATGTTCCAAAGTCTAAAACTGGCTTGCGAAAAAATCCTCATTCAAATTGAAAGAGGCTGACATGGTTAGCATTCGACAGGCATATAACATCCCCAATTCTATAGAGATTCGTTTGCCTGGTACTGGAGAGTTAGTCACCAGTGATTCCGCAACTTGGTGGCTTTTAATGATTCGAATCGGGTTTCGTTTCCCTATCCCGGTCATAGTGCGTGGTTATTTAGCTTTTTACAGGATAGCTCCTACCCAGTTGATGCTGAACGTCTATAGAGTTTTAATGGCACTTGAAGTGGTGTGTCGTCTCGAGAGCATACCTGGTAGCGAAAGCCACGACAAGGGGTCCAAGGAGAAATCCTAGCCAAACTAGTTGCGCTCAAGTCAACGAAACCAACCCAGGTAGCGAAAGCCACGACCAGGGGTCCAAGGAGAAGTCCTAGTTAAACTAGTTGTGCTCAAGCCAACGAAACCAGCCCTGGTAGCGAAAGTCACGACCAAGGGTCCAAGGAGAAGTCTTAGTTAATCTAGTTGCGCTCAAGCCAACAAAATTAGTCCTGGTAGCGAAAGCCCCGATCAGGGGTCCAAGGAGAAGTCCTATCCAAACTAGTTGCGCTCCAGCCAACGAAACCAACCTTGGTAGCAAAAGCCACGACCAGGGGTTCAAGGAGAAGTCCTAGCTAAACTAGTTGTGCTAAAGCCAACGAAAAGCAACCCTGGGAGCAGCAGTCATGATCAGGGGCAAAATTCAGACCCGAAAAGCATTCAGAGTTATGCGGTTACGCTAATTTGGGTTCTATTTTGTAGAAGTAATTAGTAAGCCTAGGTCATACTAGGATAAATCTAAGTTATTCTTTTTGCAGGGGCGATCATTCGGAGCCTGCGTAGTAAGATTAGGGAAACTGCATTAGTAAGCGTAAGACTAATCAAATTAACTGCTTGTTTTGGTATATATATGTACTAAAAAAAACAGGGAAACATCATTCATGAACAACTATGGCGCATCGGAAGAAGAAGAAGAAGAAAGAGCAGCAGGAGGACCGCCAACGACCACTGAGGCTTTAATAATCACGACAAGTAACCGACCACCCCCACGACGGCGAACCAAAAACCCGACGGTCAAAAAAAGAGCAGGTTCAGAAGCACTTGTGACGCCGTTTAATGAATAGACCAGGGGATAAAGAGGATTGGCTACGGCCAACGTCGAAAGATTGTCATCATCCAGAAGGTCTCGAGGACGAAGGATCTCAATGAAACCTTCACCGGCCACTTCCATGCACAAGTTCTCAACAGAGGAATCATTGTCATTCAGGACCATGTAGAAAGAGACCCTCACGTCACCACCAGGAAGAATTCCATTAACCATTAGGAGACTCATGGCGAGAATTGCAAGATACTCGTACTGTACTTTCAGGCGTATTTATAGCACGAAGTGTAGTTATGAATGGGCACGGTCACCGAAGAATCGCGACGAACATAAGTGAATGTAAGACCAACAGATTGATGCGCAAAAAGGAATATCAAGAGAAACAACATAGAGGCGAAAATTTATTTCATTCATTTTCAAAGAAGGACCTATTAAAGAAGAAATTGCAGCACTGAAGTTACAACCGACATTCAAGTTTATTACAAAAAAAGATATAAGATCCACAAAATGAAGAGAAAAAGCAAGAAAAAAAAACCAAAGAACGCGAGAGACTAGAAGAGCAGTCGCGCCATTCGGTTGAGGAAGAGTTGGGAAGTTATCAAGTACCCCTTTCTCGAAGAGCTGCCAAGACAAAAAGACAACCGAGGAAAAAATAACCCACTTCCCTCTATTGTCAAGTTCTCCGCACCTCAGCTGGAAGCAGCACGGGTAAGTCTGCTTCCTTGTGGAACCTCCCCAAATGGGACATGGGGTTACCACGACCATTATGGAGAAGTCCGCCCTTTACCACGGTCATTATGGAGAAACCTCCCTCAAGCAGGTAGCTAGTATGAAATCGATTAGAGGCCTCATCTTGGATCTCCGATGAAAACTAAAGATAAAAAGCAAAGTGAAAAAAATATTTCCTAAGGGAGGACCTTCTCTGACTTTTGATGATGAGGAGTTAAAGAGCCAAAGTAGGTTATTTATACTGGGAAGTGATGATGCATAAAATGTCCAGACGTTGACTAACGTCTGAAGAGTCAAGATCAGGCCTGAAGTCAACAAAGTCAAGCTGGCTTAAGGGGCCGGGGCAGGATCGTTGAGCTCCTGATGGCCCACTGAATGTTCTCCAAACTGGGAGGTCGGCCAGAAGAAACCAGCCCTGCAAGACGCCCTTGTCATGAACAGATCAGCCTTGGTCCTCAAAGGAGTCAGGGGGTCCACACAGGTTCGGCCAGTGTCTCAAGCCCAGAATTGGGGAGACAGCAGCGCCAAGCGACCTACCGACTTCATTCTGAAACTTCTAGAAAGATCTCAGTCGGCTACACATCTCGAGTGTTTAAGTCACCTTGGACTGCACGTATCTAAAGGAGGAAACTTCTCTTTCAGAGTCTATCACACAGGCAAGATATCTACGAAGAATCCTCAAACTTAGGAACTTCCACTTATCAAAGATCCGGGATAGACTCTGAGAGAAACCCTAGATACTCAATGGAGGAAACTTTCCATTTAGATTAACGGCAACCGCCTCACCACCGCCACTAATCACAGTCGGCCTTGTAGGGATTTAAACCCTTCTACTAGTGTTTATAGCGGAAATAAGACATCTAATGTCTACACTAGTATTCCCAGGATCACATGCAAAACTAGTAATTAATCTAATGGAGATAGTAGATTACCTTAATCGCTTTTCCCTCGAACTAGTTGAATTGATTGAAGAAGACCAAGAGCTTCAAGTGTAGCTCCTCTACTTGGGACACGAGCAATCAATTTGATCTCCCACCTTGTTGTATAGCTAGCACACCAATGGTGGTTGGATAATAAGAAGACCTTCTTCTTGCTTGACTAGAAGATAGCTTGGGAATTAGCTCACTTTCTCCTCTCTACTTGATGTGGTAGAGTAAGAAAGCTTAGAGAGAAATTCCACACCTTATTCTCTGCCCTAAGAGTGTTTATATAGAACCCTAATAAGAATCCACCTCCTTTTAGGTTTCCTAAAACACCCTTTAGAATAAGATTTAGGGAAATAGTCGAAAATAGCAACTATTGGTATTTTCTCAATTCCCTAAGGAGATGACGTCCAAACCCAGCCAAATTTGGCAGATTTAATGTTCATAACATAAGGAAACGTCACTCCAAAAATCAGCCCAATCCGAGCCCTAGAAGTGCCCGAATCGGCTAAGGCCCAAAACCCTGTTTTTGGCCTTTTTGTACTATCTTTGCCTAATTCCTTTTTAGGCCTATGAGATATGTTTATGGGACACTCCCATGATTATATCTCACTCCCACTAGTCATATCCTAGATCAATTTGACACTCTTATGTGTAACCCGTTGTAGGATCCGATCGAAGTTAGCCGCGAATTACTTCGTAATTCGACGATCGTAGTTGGTCTCTAGCTACAACTCTACGATCCCTAAATCAATCGGACTTGATGATCTTCCACATCAATTGTCCTATCCGACAAATTGTTCGCATTGTCACCTTGGTCGAAGGACATCTCCTTCAACTCCTTCAGACTCCCACTTGGACTTAGAACAAGTGCAATGCCTCGATTCCCGTGTCAATTTAGTATCCCATCTGATACACCACGTCATTCAGACTTTCTTGATATCCGAGTACAACTGTAAAAGACAAACGATTAACTTTTAATCCGTTTGAGCGCGGCCACGCATTTTCAGTTGCTACTCATCAAGTGGCCTTGAGACACTTTGTACCTAATGTGATTAGGGTGACACAATCCATTCTTGCACTCCCACTTAACTTCATGTCTATCCTGTCCTTCCCAGTATCCGCCTTTATAACCTCCTTTTACGGCGCGGCGTTTAACGGAACCAAAGTCGGGCATTCCTTACATAAGATGAGTGGAGCACTCATGTTTTGAGGAATCTCTCCAATTGTCTTTATGAGAAGTATTGACGTTCATCACGAGTGATGTACTTCTCATTTTGAGGGTTATCCAGTGTATAAACCTTTTACACACCCACGTAGTCGAATAGAATATACTATTCCTATAGCCCATGAAACTGCGCTATCCCATCGACTCCCCGTGCTAGTCTTCGTGAGTCATTGTTGTCCATGCAATGACCTGGACCAGGGATTCGATAATAAATATTCCAAGTTCACTTAATAGGGTTTCATTCATCAGATCACGTATCTGACAAACCTATTCGGAATGTTTTATCATCAATGGACTGTCGTTTAAATACTAAACCAAATTTAGACGACTTGTGAAATAACTCTATTATTTCTGATAACGAGAGTTGTAAATCTGAGCCTCTTCCGTAAAACTCCTTTTACCCACTCAATTTTACTTGTCGAGGTTTAAAATTATACCTCATGCCTTAGACTGTGTATGAATCTCATACTATGTCTTAGGTGACAGTTTAGTTTGACTACCGTGGTAGTCGGTTTTAAACTTTGCTTATTATCAATTAATTTGAAGATTGCTAACTTCAACCTTGATAATATCTAGTAACTTTTACTAGAGTTAAGGCTTTTAATTCTTTATGTAGTATTTGCAACAGTTCCCGGCTTAAAACACTTTTAGCCTACTTTCCTTCCATGTCTGGAAGTTTGCTTCGATGACATGTTCAACTTTTGTACTACTTCATCCTTTAGCCTTCTAGGATGTACTAAGTAGTGTTTCGGTTTTCCAATCCGAATTCGGATGTTTAGATGCTAATCATGTCCAACATGATTGACTTTATGTTTTCGAACATAAATGTCTCTCTCATGCGTGCTAGCTCATCGGTGTCTTTTCAGACTCCGAGTTTTGCAACGCCCTCTGTCATGAGTTTTTGGGTCGAAATCTTTTAGACTTTCCGAGTCTTAGATTTTCTGTTTCGGATCTCAAGCATCTCAGCGTACTGAGTCTCTCTAATCCTATCATCCTTTTGATCTATGCTTATAGATCTTCAGATGCCCAAAATGGCATTTTATCCTTTTGTGTGTGGTCCTTTATTGAGTTAGTTCGTTACTGTTATACAACACCTTATGTCGTACTCAATCTTTTGTATGTACTCTGCATACGAACTTGGAAGGTTTGTTTCTCCCACTTACCTTCTTGAAACTCGTGATTCAAGATTTTCTTCATTCCTCAGGAATCAAACTTCTTTGATTGCCTTTTGAATCGAAGATTCTAACTCTTGCGTGCTTTTAATCCGTTGATAGATTTTTGAAGCATGCATGTGGACATAACTTGATTGGAAGAATCTTATTCTTCTTGTCTTGTTTCGGGAAACATGAATGTTTCCATCCTTCTCAGTTTTCTATTTTGGAAAACCAATTTAGGTCTTCTGTTGACTTAAATTATCAAGCTTTATGTCTTGACGAGATATGGATTCCACGATGATTTTGGCTTCTAGCCAAAATCTAGAGTCAGTTTCCGTTTCTGCGCAGGTCTTTTATCTCTTCAGAAATAACCTTTATTTTCTGAGTCTTTGAGATTTGACCTTTTAGGGCTTTTGAACAACAATTTGGAATTTTCTCAACTACTTTGAGATATTCCTTTAGAGACACTTTCATTTGTTTTGAGAGTTCTCCGGCGAATGACATTCGCTTTTGTGCGGTGGGTTTATAAGATCATATCTTTAACCTTTCCTTTTCCGAGGAGCCGCAGTTTGTTGCTCTTGGTCGAATTTAATCGTCTTGTACAAGTTTCATGATTGTTCTTCATGACCCTCCATGATTTTTCTCATGATCGAATTAAATCGACTTGTACTTTTCTCCCACTTATTCTTGTAATAATAAGTGCTAATTATTAGAAGAGTACTATCATGAGCAACAAACACTTTGTTCTCTTGATTGGTTATGGAAGAAGCCCAAATTTCTTTCAAAAGAAATTGCGTCAGATATTAGCTAGTTTTGTAACGCTTTTACAAATTTAGCTTTAGACGGACTTTGGTAAGTGTGAAAACAATCGTTTATAGAATATGTCCCAAAATATTCGGAAGACTGGCTTAAACCCATCTTTGATCGAATTATGCATAGCAATGTTCGATTACTCCCACTGAATCCACCATCCCTCAGATGTGTTCCATGGAGCGAGTTGAGGAACGTTTTCTCAACTCCTTTGATGGTTATTTAGTATTTGACTCAAGTTTTTATCACTCCAATCTAATCGGATGACTTAAACTCTCTTGTCAAAATGATTCTTTTACTTCGGTTTGTACTTTGTTTGAACCTTTCAAACATTCCGACTTATACTTTATGATTTATACGTTTCCATACTTCATGAAGTTGTCAGAGTACGTATTTGAAGTTTCTTTCGTTAGCTTCTGCAAGTAAACTTATAGGTCTGCATAACACTGTATGAGTCCTAATAGATTACCAGTCTCTATGCCTTTTGAAAAGGGTGACTTTGTCAATTCAGTCCTTAAGACCTAATTGACAATGCTGAAGTTTAATGAGTTTGAATCTCTTGATTTTAGCCATTATCAATGTTAACCTTCAGTTAATTTTACCACTGGTTTAAAACATCACATGTTTCTAGAAGAACAAAATAATCACTATTAAGTTCTAAGCTAGATCAGTGTCTAAAAGAAGACTTTGATCCCTTTCAGCATCCCTAGCATTACTGCTTCTGCTCCCTCTTGGATCGTTACTTCTTTTAGTCAAGTATGTAATTCCCTTAAGCTCCCACTGAGCCGCTCATCTGGTCTTAAATACCTGATGAAGGAATTTTACGATACTTGTTTTTAACTTTGTTAGCAAGGATACGGAACCGGAATTCATAATTCCATTCCTTTTGTCCTCCAGGTGCTAAAGGTAGTTTCCTTTTAAATGGTATAGCCATTGTTTTAGAAACATTCACAGTAATGAGGAATACTCTTGATCATGTACTCGGCAACTGCTTTTCTTTGATCAAATGTTTGTCTCACTTGACTGATCCTTTTGCCCTTTTGAATCTCAAGATCTCTTTCTTAGATTCTTTGTACCAAATCTCAAGAACCTTTCTTAGACTGGATATTCCCGTATGTTCTGCTCAGTTTGTTCGTAACAACCTGAGTGACTCATCTAAGGTTTTATCTATCTTTGTTCAATCGATATTCAATTGGGTGATAGATGTATTCTGTTGTCTTCCGTTAGAATGACTTTCAGATTGCCTTGGAGGTCTCGTACCTCTCCATTTATGACTTCTGTAGGAATTTCTTCCTTAGTTTGTCTTAATGGTTATGCTAGCATTCATTACTCTTCCAAAGAGAATGTTATACGATTGCTTGCAAATGGCTTTTGACCTTCTCTTGTATGAGTCAACATTGGGATTGGGTATTCTAGTGATCTTCCTTTTGAATCTGAGAACTATTCTCGGATTCATTCTTCCATTCTAGGAAGTGGATCAGCACCTCCCTTAGGTGTGATTCCAAAGTTGAAACCATTTTCATGTGTCATCTTAATTCTACATAAAGAATGGCAAAGTTTTAAAACTCGTTATCGTTTTTGAAAAACTTAGTTTTCCCACATTATTCAATAAAAATCGTCCCCCGATTGAATAAGTGATTCCAAGACCCCAGTTCTTCGGAGTAAAGCGGACGAAGGCCCTACCCTTTGACTCCGTCGTTCCGGGTGAGTGAACTACTTCACTGATCATAGCTTATGACTCTTGGTTGATAGATTTCATTAATGAATGACTAATCTATCCTTTTGCCTCGAGTATCCAAGACTCTCTTGCTGATCTCGTTGAGTAGAACCATTTAGACGTGTAGGCCTCTTCTATAGACCTACCCGCATTGTCCCAAGGTAGAGGAGGTACTCTGCGAAGGCCGACCCACCTTCCTCGAACAAGGGCGCAACGAGTGTCTTAATCTGGATAGGCGATTACTCAAGATTACGTTTTGGGGACTTTTACGCTAGTCTGGCGTTTGTTATAGTGAACTATTTAGCCTAACTAACGTCCACGACATAAAGCGTAAATAAGTAAGTAAATGCGCGCGAGAAAGTAAATCAAGCAGACATGGATCCTAGTATGGCCCCTAACTTAGAAGATCTAATCTCCTTTGGTTTTCTTCTTGTTTCGCCTTTCGGTTCGTCTTAGATCGCCAACTTTGAACCTCCATTGATTTCTCCCACTCGCCTTTGGATTTCATCCTCGAGTTTCTTCAATGGACTCATAGACCCTAAACTCTAATTACAAGACTCTAACGATTCGCAGATCGTATAAACTTGAAATTAAAATTAATTACAAAGCATGCACCCATCCGTGCTTAAAACAAGAATAAAGAAATAAATCTATGGCCATACTAGTTTCCCGCATTCACATCACATGCAATCATATAATATATCAAGGCTAAAAATTATATATGCATGATTATCTTGGGAGATACTTTTGTTGACATCACATGTCACATGACGAACCTTAAGTCTAAATTCGAAGAATTCGACTAATGGTGCGTTCTCGTTTTATCTCTTATGATTTCTAAAATCAACTTTAAGAAAAACTCCGTTTTGGGCTCGAGAAGGCCCGGGTCAATTTCGGAAAAAAATATTGGTTCAATTCTTAATGATTTCATAAATCAATTTAAAGAGAAATCCGTTTTGGCCTTCTGGATGGCCCGGATTGATTTTGGAATTATTTGGTTGGAATCGGAAGAAAATTTGGCAAAAACTCCCACTCGAATGATGGTCCCTATTCGTGGTCCGAAAAGCCTCGAAAAAGCCCGGGACAAGTCCTAGACAAGTCCCGGCCCAAGCCCACAAAAAGGGCTCGGACAAGGTCCGGACATAGTCCTGGTATAGCTACAGGTCGCGTCTGGAAGACGCGACCACAGTAGTGGGACGCGTACTGGTCGCGGCCTTGGACGCGTCCTGGTCGCGTCCCAGACGCGTCCTGGTCGCGTCCTGGCCTGACCAGGACAGCAACCTTGAAGTTTCTAAAACTTCAAGTTTCCATTTTTTTTTTTTTTTTTTTTCTTATGCAACTCTAAGTTGCTATTTTCCAATTTTAAAACTTTTCTTAAAATTTTGAAATTCCTTTTAGAACACTTCTAAAAATTTTCAAAACTTTTAGAAACATTTAAATTTTTCCAAATTTGTTTTGGGAGTTTCCTAAACTCAAAACTACTCTTTTTTAGAACACTTCTAAAATTCCAAATTTTTGTTTTTCAAAAGTTTCCAAAACTTAAAACAACTCTTAATCAAACCAATTTTGGATCAAAATCTAGGTTTTTGAAACTTTTTCAAATAACAATTTTGAAATCAATTTGAAAAATCTTTGGATCCAATTCAAAATTAATCAAATTTTTATGTTTAAAACTCTTTTAAACATAACTATCAACTTAATCAAGCATGGATTAGTCCGAAATTCAATCAAATTGAGTTTTTAAAACACTTTTAATCATCAATTTGATTCTCAATTTGAAATTCATTGAATCCCATTCAATATTATCAAATTGTGAGTTTAAATAATTTTAAAACACTTTTAAAATACTTTTATAAACTTAATTTATCAAACTATCAATCATATCTAATATGAACTAGTTCGATTCTTAGCAAAAACTAGTTCATTGCAAGAGGCTCTGACGCCACTGTAGGGATTTAAACCCTTCTACTAGTGTTTATAGCGGAAATAAGACATCTAATGTCTACACTAGTATTTCCAGGATCACATGCAAAACTAGTAATTAATCTAATGGAGATAGTAGATTACCTTAATCGCTTTTCCCTCGAACTAGTTGAATTGATTGAAGAAGACCAAGAGCTTCAAGTGTAGCTCCTCTACTTGGGACACGAGCAATCAATTTGATCTCCCTCCTTGTTGTATAGCTAGCACACCAATGGTGGTTGGATAATAAGAAGACCTTCTTCTTGCTTGACTAGAAGATAGCTTGGGAATTAGCTCACTTTCTCCTCTCTACTTGATGTGGTAGAGTAAGAAAGCTTAGAGAGAAATTCCACACCTTATTCTCTGCCCTAAGAGTGTTTATATAGAACCCTAATAAGAATCCACCTCCTTTTAGGTTTCCTAAAACACCCTTTAGAATAAGATTTAGGGAAATAGTCGAAAATAGCAACTATTGGTATTTTCTCAATTCCCTAAGGAGATGACGTCCAAACCCAGCCAAAATTGGCAGATTTAATTTTCATAACATAAGGAAACGTCACTCCAAAAATCAGCCCAATCCGAGCCCTAGAAGTGCCCGAATCGGCTAAAGCCCAAAACCCTGATTTTGGCCTTTTTGTACTATCTTTGCCTAATTCCTTTTTAGGCCTATGAGATATGTTTATGGGACACTCCCATGATTATATCTCACTCCCACTAGTCATATCCTAGATCAATTTGACACTCTTATGTGTAACCCGTTGTAGGATCCGATCGAAGTTAGCCGCGAATTACTTCGTAATTCGACGATCGTAGTTGGTCTCTAGCTACAACTCTACGATCCCTAAATCAATCGGACTTGATGATCTTCCACATCAATTGTCCTATCCGACAAATTGTTAGCATTGTCACCTTGGTCGAAGGACATCTCCTTCAAATCCTTCAGGCCTAACATCGCCTATAAAAGCCCCCCCCCCCCCCCCCCACATCGTCCTTCACAGGACACGATCTCTTGACCCGAAAAAGATCATAAGAAACTCAGAGTTCTCATAACTTGCCCCCCAAAAGGATAAATCAATATTCATTCTTTTACTGCAAAGAACACCCTGACAGGCTTGAGCATCGGAGCGGTTTTCGAACCCTTTGTAGGTTTTCCCCCTTCAGGAACAGGCGAACAAGAGCTAGGAGCTGGAGCAAGGAGCTGGAGCAGGAGCCAAGAGCTGGAACAAAGAGAAGCAGAGTAGGAAGCAAAGCTGCACGCAGAGTTGGAAGCAGGAACGCTAGATTGAACAACACTCAACGTAACGGAGTAATCTTACATAATTGAGGCTGTCATACATCAACTCCCTTTTTCATGTTGATATAACGGAAGGCCAATTTTTGACATCAGTAGGAAGGAATAGCCAAAAGGCTTCTTGAAAACAGACGAGGGGTCATAAAAGCAAAAACCGAACAATTCTCGGGAACGCTCAAGGGAATAATGACTAAAGGATACACACAGCTCAAGACGGGTCAGATTTGAGGGGATATCGGAGGGTCTCGAGGAAACATGTCAACTCTCCCATTGAGGAAACGCCACGTATCCACGCATGATGACGGAATTGCCGTGCACAGTTTTTTAAATGTGTATCGCCGAAAACGCGTTATCAGAAGATCAGATCTATGACGTCACAGAATCATGCATGGAAAGAAAATTAATTGCTTGAGCAGAAGTCGAAACGTGTCTTGGGAGAACAAACCACGCGTACTTCAATACAAGACTTGAATCAGTTCTTGCAAGTACAGCCTTAGAGAAAAAAGTTTTACCATCAACAGTATCTACCAGTTCGGGACAAATCAGCTTAGGGATATGCAACTTTGGGAAACCAAAAGAAAGACCGAGCTTCGCGAAAAATCTCTGGTCCAGGTAAATTCCTTGACTTCAAGGTCTTCAATGTTTAAAACACACAAGTTACTTTTACTCCTCAATCTCATTACTTTCAATTAAGGAGTGGCGGGACTCATGATGATGCGTAAAATGTCCAGACGTTGATTAACGCCTGAAGAGTCAAGATCAAACCTGAAGTCAACAAGGTCAAGCCGGCTTAAGGCAGCAGAACCGCTGAGCTCCTGATGGCCCATCAAATGTTCCCCTAACTCGGAGGTCGGCTAGAAGAAACCAGCCCTATAAGACACCCTTGGCATGGACAGATCAGCCCTGGGGTCTTCAAAGGAATAAGGGGATCCACATAGGTTCGGCCAGTGCCTTACGCCCAGAACTGGGGAGATATCAGCGCCAAGCGACCTACCGACTTAATCCCGAAACTTCTAGAAAGATCTCAGTCAGCTACACATCTCGAAGTGTTTAAGCCAGCTTGGACTCTACGTATCTAAAGGAGGAAACTTGTCTTTTAGAGTCTATCACACCGACAAGATATCCACGGGGAATCCTCGAACTTAGGAACTTCCACTTATCAAAGATCCGGGATAGACTCTGAGAGAAACCCTAGATACTCAAGGGAGGAAACTTTCCCTTGAGATTGATGGCAACCGCCTCACCTCCACTAATCACAATCGACCTAACATCGCCTATAAAAGGCCCTCCACATTGTCCTTCACAGGGCACGATCGATTTACCCTAAAAAGATCACAGGAAACTCAGAGTTGTCACATCTCACCCCCCAAAAGGATCAATCAATGTTCATTTTTTTACTGCAAAGAGCACCCTGACTGGCTTTAGCGTCGGAGCGGTTTTTGAACCCTTTGCAGTTTTCCCCCCCCTTTGGAAACAGACGAACAAAAACAAGGAGCTGGAGCAAGGAGCGAGGAACAAGAGCCGGAACAAAGAGAAGCAGAGCTGGAAGCAGGAACGCTAGGCTGAACAACACTCAATGTAACGGAGTAATCTTACATAACGGAGGTTGTCATGCATCAACTCCCTTTTTCATGTTGATATAACGGAAGGCCAATTTTTGACATCAGCAATGTATACTTTGATAATTGTTCTCTTGAAGATCTTTAGCCGACATTGCTTCACCACTCATATCCAACCCAACAAAATCCACCTTCTCTTCATCTTGATTAATATCATTACTTGAAGTCATAGCTTCAGGCTTTCTTAATAATTGAACATAACTCTTAATTTTCTCCATTTCCACTTATCTATCTTCTTTTAAATTCACCCATCCACCAGTTTTAAAACCCAAATGGTTAGAGAGAGAAGAGGGGTGATTTTTGTTGCTGGAGTTGTGGTTGTTGATGATGATATATGCCATGATGTCGTTGTTGTCGGCATGGTTGTTGATTTGTGAGTTTCCATCACTGGAAATTTTTCACATCTCATAAATATCGATTGAACTCTGGAAATCAACATCGTGGAATTGATCCAAACTCAAATTAACTCGAGAGGAGAAGAAGAAGAAAATGGCGTCTTTTGATGAATTTAGTTACGAAGGAGAAGATACCAGTTACGTAGGTTACTAAAATTTTGACGCCGATGAACTACCCAAAGTAGAAAAAAATCACACAATCGATGATGAATCCAAGAATCGTGATGGTTTTCCAACATATGAAGATGTTGTCGTCGATCAATCTATGACACGGTATATGGATTTCCTGTTGGGTCCCTCCTTTCAATAGAAGTACTCCTAATTGAAATAGGATATTCCTTCTTCCTTACTAGGTTTCCGCGGCGTCTATGAATCTTTTTGACTAACGCCGTAACATTCTCAAATTCTTCCTACAAATTAAAAACTTTGATAGTTGCAGAGATAGTAGAGTGAGAAGAAAGTGGGGCAGTAGTTATTTTAGGGATATCCTAACCGTATTTAATTTTTTTTAATTAATGACACTATTACCTTCTCTTTTGAGTTTATTTACATAAAGAAGGATTTATACCAGTCGTCGGATGTGATCTCTATCAAGCTCCCAACAAAAATTGATGGCCAGACTTATCCAAAATAACCGACTGACCTGTTTTTGTAGATTAGATTTGGGGAGGAATAAAAAATTCTTTTTCAAGCCTAAATAAGAATCTTATTTATATTCGAAATACCTCCCTATTTATTATTATAAAAAGGGAGGAAGGGGAAGAAATTATTCATGCTTTCAAGTTAGAGAGTATCCTCTCAGATAATCTTCTCAGACCATATCTTCTCGGATTAGAGAGAGAGAGAGAGGTCAGAGAGATGAGACAAAGAGAGAGGGAGAGAATCCTCTCAGGTCATATCCTCTTAGGTTAGAGAGAGATCAGAGAGATGAGACAAGAAGATAGAGAATCCTCCCAGATCATATTCTCTCAGGTTAGAGAGAGATCAGAGAGATGAGACAGAGAGAGAGAAATAAAGATTTCAGAAGCGGTTCTTTCAAGAGAGGTTGAAAGAGAAGAATATTGGTTTGAAGGAAAGAAGATTATTAATCTTGTGAAGCAATTTAGTTTGTGTTGAACTTCTTCAGGCTTTTTGGTAATCTAGGATTTGCTCAAATCCCAAGGAGTAAGAAATCTTTGTATCCCCTTTCTTGTTTGGTTTATCCACCATAGGTTTGGTGAAGAATTGGTTAATCCTCTATTTGTTTAGGGAAGAGTTGTTATCCAAGAGTGTTTCTACAAATCTTGAAGAATTGGTTAATCCCTTATTACTTTATCGAAAAACGGTGTAACCCATTATTTAATCATAGTGGAAGATTTCTGGACTAGGTCCCGTGGTTATTTTACCTTCAATCTTGGAGGGGTTTTTTGTCAGGTTAAATTATCTTGGTGTCTCTGCTTTTACATTCACATTTTTCATCTTCATATTCCTGAACAAGTTAATTAAGTTATTTTTTCTAACATTTCCTCCATCTGAACAACTCTTAGGCGTTGGTTTCTTCCCTCGTTGATGATGAGTCAGACTATGTTCACGCCGATATCGGAATCGAAAGGTAACGAGAGGATGATCAGTGATGGTGGAGAAGTTGATGGTGTTTTATCCTCTGAAGATGGATAGACCAGTTCTTCTTCCTGTTGGAAAATTGGTGTTTAAGTTGAAATGGAAGGTGGAAAATGATCGATAAATAATCGATCAAAAAAATAACGTTGATCACTAGACTTCAAAGCTCGAGAATCTCGATTCTTTTAGACAGTAATTCGACCCCTTCTGGTATGAAACCACGAGTACACATCGGGTCGGGAATTATGCCTTCAGGATACGATGAAGCCCTTCAACATTATCTCAGGTCAAAGTATGTATGCTTTGACCAAGACCAAGAACACTCTGTATTAATAAGATGATAATGCAGAAAACCGATTAAATTGACCAGAAGAGATCAAATCACTTAACTACGACTTGAATGTAATTTAGAGAGAGAGAGCTTGAAGGAAAGAGAGAGAGAGATAGAGTCTGGATTTCTTAGTTACCAATTCAACATGATGTGAACTAATTTATAAAACCAGAGAGATACAATTGTATCCTATCACATGGGATGCATCACATTTTAAAATGAATGGGTACACTCATTTTACCTCATTCAAGTCCAATATAGTTCACGTCCAAGGAATGAAAGGTTCTTCCTTTCATTCTCATTTAAATGGCCACCTCCCTCCAAGACTTTCTCTATCTAATTTTTGAAAAAAAACTCCAACATTCCCCCACCATTTTCGAAAATTTGAAAGTTACAAAATAACTCAACGATAACGAAACATAAAAGACAAAATAAAACAAAACAAATAACTTTGGCATTATCGTAGAAACTTGTACATACATGATAGGTATCTTATGGATTTGAACCTTCACTTAGTGGAAACAACTCAAAGCTTTATCAGAATCCTATGGTGAACGTAACTTGAACCAAGAACCCTTTAAATGATAAAGCCAGAGTCATTGCACATACTCGTTTCAGGGGATGGAGTGTACATACTTCGCACGTCAATGGCCATGTGCAATATCCCTTTTGTTATGTCAATTAGGTTTTAATGTGATCAATACGAGTAATACAAGAGAAGCAACATGAAATAAAGAACAATCAATAACAGAACACAGAGATTTACATGGTTCGATTGGTGAGACCTACTCCACGGCGACAACGACGCGATGATTTCCACTATGATAAGCAAACAAGTTACACAAGAGATTCGTGAGATTGTGCTTCAGATATCTCCTTAGGGTTTAGTTTATATAGCCACTAAACCCTAATCCCACCGCCTCACCGACTCTCTCTCTACAACCGACCTTATACACGGATACGCTAACACTAATAACCGACAAAAGCCTAGCTTCGCATTCCAGCTCTGTCTCGAAGTCTAGCTCTACCTCGGAGTGTTAGAAGTGACTCGAATATGGATTGGTAGCGAACCCGGTTGAATCTACCGAAGCTTGGACCCATTAGCGGAGCTAATTACTGAGACAGAGCTGGTACGCGAAGCAGTGCTCTGAGGCAAAGCTGGACTCCGAGACAGAGTTGGAATGCGAAGCTAGGCTTATGTCGGTGATTAGTGTTTATTCATGTATAATGTCGGTTGTAAAGAGAGAGTCGGTGAGGCAGTGGGATTAGGGTTTAGTGGTTATATAAACTAAACCCTATGGAAATATCAGTAAGACACAATCTCACGAATCCTTTGTGTAAACTTGTTTTGCTTATCATAGTGGAAATCATCGCGCTGTTGTTGCCGTGGAGTAGGTCTCACCAACCGAACCACGTAAATCTCTGTGTTCTGTTCATTGATTGTTCTTTACTATTCCTATTGCTTGTCTTGATTACTCGTATTGTTCACATTAACCCCGATTGGGCATAACATGGAGCACTGCTTCGTATACCAGCCCTGTCTCAGCAATCAGCTTCGCTAGCAGGTCCAAAATTCGGCGTTGAGACCTTGTAAGCGGGTTGGCGGGTCATAAATGCGGTTCGATACCAATCCTTATTCAAGACACTTTTAACACCTTTCATGAGCCTTCTTCAGAAAACGGTCTCATTTTCTTAGGAAACGGCCTGATTTCTACACTCACTTGTTGTGTTATGGTGTCACCTAGTGTTCTAAGAAGAATCTCGGACATCCCATGTCAAACACTAGTATGGTCCCAATATCATCATGAATAAGCTAATAATTAACTAAGAGTTAGAGATTACCTTAATCGTTAGTTTTCCCTTGAACCTTTCCAATCGAATGCGAAGACCAAGAGCCCCACGTGTTGCTCCTCTACTCAAGACACCCAAATGATCAACTTGATCTCCCACCTCGTAGCTAGCTAGAACTCCAATGGTGGTTTGATATGAAGAACACCTTCTTCTTTATTGACTAGTTAGATAGCTTGGGAATTAGCTCACTTTCTCTTCTCTACTTGATATTGTAGACTAAGAAAGCTTCTTGAGAAATTCCACACCTTATTCAAGTCCCTAAGAGACATATATAGAGTTCTAAGTTAGCGTCCAACCCTAATTAAATTCCTAAAAAATCCATTTTGAATACGTTTAAGGAAATAGTCGAAAATAAAAATTAGTTTCCATTTGCCACTTTCCTTAAGTCGTGGCCGCTCAAACCTACCCAAACTGGGCAGATCTGACCTGCCCCATTAGGGGAACCGGCCAGCCAAGGCCGTCCCCAATCCGGGCACAAAAGGTCTCCCTTTCGCCCCCGACCCTAAACCCTTCTTTTGGGTCATTCGTGTTATCTTTGTCTAAACTTACTTTAGGCCTATGAGACATGTTTATGGGACTCTCCCATGATTATATGTCTCATTCCCACTAGTCATGTAATCCGATCAAATAGACATTCTTATGTGTAACTCGATGTAGGATCCGATTAAAGTTAGCCGCGAATTACTTTGTAATTCGACGATCGTAGTTGGTTTCTAGCTAAACACTACGACCCCTAAATCGTCCGGACTTGACGATCTTGTTCATCAGTTGTCTTATCCGACAAATTGCTCGCATTGCATCTTTGGTCGAAGGACATCTCCTTCAGATAGGTAAGTCCACATGGGGTGTTTCCGCGAGGCACGACTTCAAATTTTGGACTTATTAAGAATTTTCATTCATCCTTTGTCTTGCAGAAAAAGTCAATACTAGCTTAGAAACGGGAGATTATAAAATGCTAGTATTCCATAATCGCGAAAGCTTTAACTTGTTAGTACCCATTGAGCTTTGTCTATGTATTTCAACACATAAGTTGGGTTCCCGTTAAAGGCGATCAACCTTCATTCACAGACCTTAGCCCATTTCTTTTTCTTTAGAGATAAGTTCTCTAAATAACTCTGAAAACATTAGAGAATATTTGTCTAGATGACAACAACTTTAGAAAATATTTCTCTAGAAACAAAATTGATTTAATACAATCAACCATAACTTTACATGAACAACAATTGATGAGCCTGTTTTGGCCAAAACATTTTATGAGTAATAGTTTCTCTACCGTCTACTATTTATCTCATTTAGCTAACTCAAAATAATTGATCACTGAGCTTCTTTCTAGTGCACATGACTAGAGAAATTAATCAAGTCAATTTTAGTGAAATTAAATCACCACTTATTTCTTGGATGCCCAAGACAACAACATCTCACAACATGAGGATTTATGTATGGACCCCGAAATGAATCCACCAACTTTTGTAATTGTATTCTCTTAATACAATGGGATATTCTTTTAAGCTAAAACAAATATCATGTCACTTGAGAATAAATAGTTCAAAATGAACTATAATTGTACCCTTACTCAATACAATTTCATTTATATTTTTCATTCAAGAATATGACTATTCATTTCTTAGATTTCTAATTCTAAGATCACCATTAACTTTTTCACAATGTCAAAGTTAGAAGTTATCATTCATTTCTTCCACAAAAATGAATTATAGTTTGACGAGCATTATTAATCGTTTCTTAAAATATTTGATACTCAAAGATAATGTTTTGTTATTCTGTAGACTTGAATTTCTCAAACGCATATCGTCTCCTAAAATCTCAATTAGAAGGTTTCGCATATGCATAGATAACAAAATGATGCACTCATAACATGAAGTAAAATACTTTTGTCTCTCTAAGTTGAACAAATATACACATGATGCATCTCTTATACCAAAATATTATATTTCACTGTCTCGTAAATGGCTCAAGTGCACTTTCACCTAACACACCAAAATCACTTCTCTCTAAGGCCCTATACATAACTCTTCAAGTGGGTAACCACTTGAATTCCAAAACCAAATAGTTCTCACGAACAAATAAAATGGATCAACACTAATTTTAAGGGTTTCATGGTAACCACAAAATCATAACCAACCTTTATTATGTATTATGGCTGAAAGATATTTTATCTCAAATAGCCAGGGACTTAGAGCAATTAGTGTGGTGTGTGGATCGCTCACTTACATCTCTTACTTGTCAAACAAAAAAATTATTTTAAGTTAGACCACGAGACACAACTAAATAATTAATAATTTTTCACTATTCATCTTATCATTTATAAGTGAAGTTTATTAACCTTAATGATCTGTTACGATGGTCAACATGTGAATCTCCTGAATATCTAACAAGAACAAACTATATATAATATGTAATATGTATGTATTTAAATACATGGTGCACACGCATGCCTGTGTTCTTGTATAATAAAAATTCACATATGCTCGCAGGAGATGACTCACTTGAAATATCGCAGAATATCAAACTACTCCATTTTATCACATAAAATCACGCATCAAATTTAACTGAAATACTTACAGGTGTTCTGCTAATTTTATTCACTGGGTTGCGTGATCATATGGCGAGATGT
This sequence comes from Eschscholzia californica, assembly GCF_041429995.1. Lineage (NCBI taxonomy): Eukaryota > Viridiplantae > Streptophyta > Magnoliopsida > Ranunculales > Papaveraceae > Eschscholzia > Eschscholzia californica. Next base: position 33,787,150 of record NW_028238198.1, read on the forward strand.
TAATTGAAATGACTTCCATTTCAACTACAAAATTACTAACTAAAAATTGTTGGAAGATTGGCGTTTAAGTTGAAATGGAAGGTGGAAGATAATCAATGAATAAAATAACGTTGATTACTATACTTCAAAGCTCGAGAATCTTGATTTTTTGAGACAGTAATTCGCCCCCTTCTGGTATGAAACCACGAATACACATCGGGTCAGGAATTATGCGTTCAGGATACGATAAAACCCTTCAACAAATATCTTAGTTCAAAGTATGTACGCTTTAACCAAGATCAAGAACACTCTGTATTAATAAACTGATAATGCCAAAAAACCGACTTCAATCGACCAAAATAGATGAAATCACTTCACTATAACTTGAAAGTTAATTTAGAGAGAGAAAGTTTGAAGGAAAGAGAGAAAGAGATAGAGTCGAAATTTCTTGGTTACCAATTCAACATGATGTGAACTTACTTATAGAAACTAGAGAGATGCAATTGTATCCCATCATATGGGATGCATCTCTTCACATTTTAGAATGAATGGGTACACCCATTCTGTTGAAAATGGTGATGAGGTGTAAAGCTACTGTCTTTGAAGCTTTAGGTGGCATCAACCAAGCTTTTGGTGTCAACTACTATGTGATGTCTCAAAAAACATGAACCACCTATTGTAAATGAGACATCTCACCTTGGTGATAAGTCTCTTACCATTTGAGGTGGCAATTTATCAAGAGGACACCATGAGTTTGTGAGACACCTCATTTGTTGAGGTGTCCACACCATGTTTCTCCTCCAACACTATAAAAAGAGATGAAGAACTTCAATTCAATATCATCCCATTCTTATCCCATCCATTCCATCTCATAAGCAAGCCAAGTGAAGAGAAAGTGAGTTAGTATTAGAAATAGAGTTTAGTTTCTTCAAAATACTTGTCTTTCCTTTGGTAAAGAGAGAGTTGATAGTACATCTCCTAGTATAAGAGAGAGGTTGTTCATAATTGGTATCTCCTTATATAGAGAGAAGAAGTTGTAAGTAATTCATCTCTAAGTGTAAATCTATCTACAAAGTTGTTCATCTTCGTGTTATTCGATATTCGACTTTAGTTGCAATTGAGTGTCTAAGACACACAACCTTTCTAACAGTGGTATCAGAGCCCAGGTTCTTGTCGGTTTGGTTAGTGGAAGAAGACACCAAAATAATGACGGCAAAGTACGATATAGAAAAATTCAATGGAAATAATTTCTCATTATGGAAAGTGAAGATGAAGGCAATTTTGAGAAAAGATAATTGTCTGGCGACAATTGAAGATAGGCGGGTTGATATGCTTGATGACGCTAAGTGGAACGAGAGAGATGGCAATGCTATTGCAAATCTACACCTAGAACTAGCCGATGGAGTATTATCAAGTGTAGCTGAGAAGACGTCAGCAAAAGAAATATGGGATACTTTAACAAAGTTGTACGAGATCAAATCACTACACAACAAAATCTTCTTGAAGAGAAGACTCTACACTCTTAGAATGATGAGTCAACAACGGTAACAAACCACATCAACACCCTTAATACTTTATTCTCTCAACTTACATCAATAGGGCATAATATGGACACGGTTGAACGTGGGGAAATCCTACTTCAAAGTCTACCAGATTCATATGATCAACTCATCATCAATATTACCACCAATATAGAAGTTATGTCCTTTGATGATATTGCTGTTGCAGTTCTTGAAGAAGAAAATCAGTGCAAAAACAAAGAAGATAGACAAGAAAGCTCACAACATGCTGAAGCTTTGACGATGATGAGAGGACGATCAACGAAACGTGGCTCAAGTGGGAGTCAGAAGCAAAGTAGATCAAAATCAAGGAGTAAGAAGAATGTGAAGTGTCACTATTGTGGAAAGAAAGGGCATTACAAAAGGGAGTGTTGGAATCTCAAGAAGAAAGAAGGAAAAAGTCCTGAGTTGTCAAACGCTCAGGGTTGTGCAGCAGGTACTTTGGATGAAGGCGAAATTTGATACAGCGAGGCAACAACAGTTCATGAAGGCAGAAAATTTTTTGCCGAAGTTTGGCTAATGGATTCAGGAGCCACATGGCATATGACCCCTCAGAGAGAATGGTTCCATCAATATGAACCCACCTCTGGAGGATCTGTGTACATGGGAGATGATCATGTTGTGGAGATTGCTGGTATTGGGAGCATCAAACTGAAGATGTATGATGGTACCGTTCGCACTATCCAGGAGGTACGACATGTTAAAGGTTTGAAGAAAAATCTATTGTCTTTAGGAAAATTAGATAGTCTCGGGTGTAAAACCCATATTAAAGGTGGGAAAATGAAGGTGATCAAAGGTGCGCTTGTGATCTTGAAAGCGGAAAAGATAGCTGCTAATATGTACATGCTTGAAGGAGAAAAACAACAAGAAGGAGAAGTTTCAGTAGCATCAACAAGTTCGATAGAAGAATCAACAAATCTTTGGCACAAAAAACTCGGTCACATATCAGAACAAGGTATGAAGATTCTCGTCGAACAAAACCTTCTTCCAGGGCTCAAAAAGGTTTCCTTACCATTTTGTGAGCATTGTGTTACTAGTAAACAGCACAGATTGAAGTTCAGTAGTTCAAATGCTAGAAGCAACACTATCTTAGAACTTGTTCACTCTGATGTATGGCAATCACCGGTTATATCCCTAGGAGGTGCAAGATACTTTGTATCTTTTATTGATGATTACTCCAGGAGATGTTGGGTGTTTCCAATCAAGAGGAAGGCAGATGTATTTCCAGTTTTCAAAAATTTCAAAGCGCAAATAGAGCTTGAATCTAAGAAGAAGATCAAGTGTCTAAGGTCAGACAATGGAGGAGAATATACTGGTATTGAGTTTGATACCTTTTCTCAAGAAGAAGACATCAAAAGGCAGTTCACAGTGGCGTACACTCCACAACAAAATGGAGTAGCAGAGCGGATGAACAGAACCTTGTTAGAAAGAACAAGAGCAATGTTGAGAGCTGCAGGAATTGACAAATCTTTTTGGGCGGAAGAAGTCTAGACCGCGTGCTATGTGATCAATCGGTCTCCATCAACCGCAATTGATCTAAAGACGCCAATGCAAATGTGGACAGGTAAACCAGCTGATTATTCTCGCTTACATATATTTGGAAGTTCAGTGTACGTAATGTACAACACCCAAGAAACATCAAAGCTAGATTCGAAATCTAGAAGATGTATTTTCTTAGGGTATGCTGATGGTGTGAAGGGGTACCGCCTGTGGGATCCCACTGCCCACAAGGTAATAATCAGCAGGAACGTGATATTTACAAAAGACAAAATACATACAAATGATAGCACTTCAAAGGAGAAACCAGAGACTAGTACAGTTCATGTTAGAAATGAACAAGAAGATCAAGATTCTTCTGAAGCAAAACTAGAGCAAGAAGAACAAGAAGAAGCTGAGACTGAAACTCCACTAATTCGACAGTCAACTCGGGAGCGGAGAGAACCAGCTTGGCACTCGAATTATTTTATGGAAGGTAATATTGCATACTGTCTGCTAACAGAAGATGGAGAACCTTCAACTTATCATGAGGCTATAAAAGGTCAAGAAGCTTCTCTATGGATGACAACAATTCAAGAAGAAATAGAAGTTCTCCATAAAAATAATACATGGGATCTTGTTCATCTACCACCTGGATGGAAAGCTATCGGAAATAAATAGGTCTTCAAGATCAAACGAGATAGCAATGACCAAGTGGAGCGGTATCGTGCTAGACTACTAGTGAAAGGGTTCGCTCAGAAAGAAGGTATTGACTTCAACGAAATATTCTCACATGTTGTACGAATTACAAAAGTTCAGGTAGTCCTGGCGATGTGTGCTACATATGACTTGTACTTGGAGCAGTTAGATGTGAAAACTGCATTTCTTCATGGAAAACTTGAAGAAGAAATTTATATGCTCCAACCAGAAGGTTTTGAAGAAAAAGAGAACTTGGTTTGCAGGATGACAAATCTCTATACGGTCTCAAACAGGCGCCGAGATGTTGGTATAAGAGATTTGATTCCTTCATTACGAGCCTAGGATACAACAGACTTAATGCAGATCCTTGTACTTACGACAAGAGATTTGGTGATGGTGATTTCATAATTTTGTTGTTGTATGTAGATGACATGTTGGTTGCAGGCCCCAACAAAGATCGTATTGAAAATTTGAAGGCTCAAATGGCTGGGAGTTTGAAATGAAGGACTTGGGACCAGCAAACAAGATTCTAGGGATGCAAATTCACCGAGACAGAAATAATAAAAAGATTTGGCTTTCTCAAGAAAACTACTTGAAGAAAATCTTGCGACGCTTCAATATGCAAGATAGTAAGTCAATCTCTACCCCTCTTCCTATTATTTTCAAGTTATCTTCCAGTATGAGCCCTAACAGTGAAGCAGAGAAGATGGAGATGTCTCGAATACCATATGCATCAACAGTGGGTAGCCTAATGTTTGCCATGGTATGTACAAGACTAGACATTGAACAAGTAGTGGGAGAAGTTAGTCGGTACATGGCAAATCCTGGTAGAGAGCATTGGAATACGGTGAAGAGGATCCTGAGATATCTCAAGGGTACCTCAAATGTTGCATTATGTTATGGAGGACCAAACTTTCTTGTTAAAGGCTATGTTGATTCGGATTATGCAGGTGATCTTGATAAAAGCAAATCCACCACAGGGTATGTGTTTACTCTTGCTAGAGGAGTAGTAAGTTGGGTTTGGAAACTGCAGTCTATCGTGGCTACTTCTACGATGGAAGCAGAATACGTGGCAGCTACACAATTCAGCAAAGAGGCAATATGGTTGCAAATGTTATTGGAGGAGCTTGGACACAAACAAGAGAAGGTAACTTTGTTTTCTGATAGTCAAAGCGCTTTGCACTTGGCAAAGAATCCAGCTTTCACTCGAGGACGAAACACATACGAGTTCAATATCACTTTGTTCGTGAGAAGGTGGAAGAAGGAAGCATTAGTATGGAGAAAATTCATACAAAAGAGAACCTAGCAGACATATTGACAAAGCCAGTAGACGGTAACAAGTTTATATGAGGTGTAAAGCTACTTTGTTTGAAGCTTTAGGTGGCATCAACCAAGCTCTTGGTGTCAACTACTATGTGATGTGTCAAACAACATGAACCACCTATTGTAAATGAGACATCTCACCTTGGTTATAAGTCTCTTACCATTTGAGGTGGCAATTTATCAATAGGACACCATGAGTTTGTGAGACACCTCATTTGTTGAAGTGTCCACACCATGTTTCTCGTCCAACACTATAAAAAGAGATGAAGAACTTCAATTCAATATCATCCCATCCATTCCATCTCATAAGCAAGCCAAGTGAAGAGAAAGTGAGTTAGTATTAGAAAAAGAGTTTAGTTTCTTCAAAATACTTGTCTTTCCTTTGGTAAAGAGAGAGTTGATAGTACATCTCCTAGTATAAGAGAGAGGTTGTTCATAATTGTTATCTCCTTATATAGAGAGAAGAAGTTGTAAGTAATTCATCTCTAAGTGTAAATCTATCTACAAAGTTGTTCATCTTCGTGTTATTCGATATTCGACTTTAGTTGCAATTGAGTGTCTAAGACACACAACCTTTCTAACACATTCAAGTCCAAGTTCACATCCAAGGAACCAAAGGTTCTTCCTTTCATTCTCATTTAAATGGCCACCTCCCTCCAAGACTCTCTATATCAATCAATTTTTGAAAAAACTCCAACGCCTCCTCTGGCGGAAATGGAAGATGAAGAATAAATTGTTCTTCCTGAATGGCGTCGGTGAGTTTTCTGACTTCTTTTGCTTTGATTTTGATCATTCTTCTATCTAGAATGCAAATGTACTTTTAATTTTATGGTTTCCTTCGTGATTGTGTTCCTTACTTTTTGATTGAGTTACTTATGCTGAACGAATGAATGTTGATGATGATGAATGTTGTTGATGATGCATGTTTTTTTTATTGTTGATGCAATTTAAGAGATGTTTTTCACTTTCCTCATGAATTTAAGAGATGTTCCTTTTGTTGTTGTTGATACATAACTTGATGCACTGTTTTTTTGTTGTTGATGATGATGGTGATGATAGAATTTGGAAGCTTAAAAATATTTAATGCTGAATTTTCACTTTTTGTTTTCAGAGAAGGGTTTTAGAAATATAAATAAATGATGAGAGACAGAGTTACGTTAGACAATTGCTAAAAGGGTAATTTTGGGAGAAAACATATAAAGTAAATGGTCTTTTGATGCCAACGGCAGAAAGGAGGTTATCGGGATATTTTTGATAAATTAGGGAGCTATACGGGAAGCTGATCATAAACTAAGAGGTCATTTGAGAAATAACCCTTCCAAAAATTAGTTACAATCAAAACTCCGGGCATAATACAACACAAAGATCTTTCTTGACATTCCTTTTTAATTATGCATATTGTCTAGACACCTTTTGTTATTATAGAGAAGTCATTCTATTTCAATGATTTAGATTGAAATCTATTATAAATCTTAGCCAATTACTCCTTCTGTTTCTACAAAATTTTGACTTTCCATCAATCAACTATACAATAATCTCTCAACTATCGCAGCGGCTGTTCCCCGATACCAAATGCAGTGCTTTGCCCTTCCCAAAGGCATTAGTGACAACATTGAGTCTATTCAAAGGACTTATTGGTGGGGAAAATCCAAAATTTTCCATACTATCAACTGGAATTCGATTTGCAAACCTCGCAAACATGGAAGACTTGGTCTGCGTCTACCCCAACTCGATAATCAAGCTTTTCTGCACAAACTTAACTGGCGCATCATCAACAACCCAGAGGCTATATGGGTTCAAGTGCTTAAAGGGAAGTACTTTCATAACTCTCATAAACCCAAGCAACCCAAGAATCATCATTCTTGGCCTTGGAAATCTATATCTAAACACTACCATCAGAGGAGAGTCTTATTTTTTGGAATATTCACAAAGGTGAACATATCAATATTTGGACTGACTATTGGATACCTAATCATCCACCTCCGATCACGAGTGATAGAGTTTGTACGTTAGATAAGGTATCTCAACTTATTACGAATGGTATGTGGAACTTAAACGTCATAAATATGTGTTTTAATAATGATATTTGCAGTTCTATTCTCAGCATCAATCTTAATCCTAACGATGAGGATAAAGCCATCTGGACATTGACCAAATCAGGTAACTTCTCTCTTAAATCCATTTATAACTTTTTACGGAACAATACAGTTTACACTACACAAGATCAGATGGACTGGTTCTTTATATGGAATATGAACACAATTCCACGGATTAAACTATTTCTTTGGAAATGCTGCACGAATAGCTTACCAGTAAAAGCAAAAATTGGTAAATTTATTGGTAATAATTACTCCTGTATTAACTGTAATGAGGAGGAGACTCTTGATCATGTTATGCTGCATTTCTCTTTCGCGAAAGCAATTTGGTTTCATTTCCAAGTTAGAACGGATCATATCACTACCACAATTCAGTGGATTCAACAATAGAAACCTCTAGAGGAAGAAACTATTAATCTATATGCTAAAATCCTATGGTTTCTGTGGAAAGCCAGATGTGAGAACTGTTTTACGACGAATAAACAAAATCCATTACAGATGATAGAGAGGATTACCAATGCCAAGACCACTCCACTCAGAACTGAGTCTAGTATTACCACTAAATGTAAGGAAAAAACGAATATTCAAACATGGAGACCTCCATCGACACCATATATAAAGATAAATGTAGACGCCTCCTTCGTTAGTTTAAATGAACAGGCTGGAATCGGTTACATTATACGAGATGCAGAGGCCAACTATATAATAGCGGTAGCAGATACTGTGTGAGAGCAACATGCGGAAGAATGTGAAAGCTTAGTGATATTATCAAGTCTTCTAGGTGCTATGCAACTTCAACTATCTTATGTGCATTTAGAAAGTGATAATCAGGCAATAATCCTAGCTCTCAATGGCAATAGAGGAAGTCTTCACTGGCAATCACAAAGAATCATCCAACAGATCAAAGACATCAAGGACAAATTCACAGGAATTATATTCACCCATGTGTCTAGAAATTGTAATACTTATGCAGATGCTTTAGCTAAATGGGGTCGTACCCACGAACAAAAGAAAATTTGGAACGATGTCGCATCCTTTATTTCTGAATTTTAGTCGGTTTGTAATAGACTCTTTTATTTAATGGTATTTCTCTTCATCAAAAAAAAAAAACTATACAATAATCTCTTCTATACATTACTACCAATTATCATTAACACCCAATATCATTAATACCCATAAAAGTGTCTTCCCGACGTCTGTCTATGTAATTATTCTTTCCCCTGTATCCAATGTCACATACTTTTTCTCCATTTAAAACCCATTGTATTCCCGTATACATCTCTCTCCTAATTCTCTTTTTATTTCTCTCTTTATTCCTTACGTTTCGGTCGTCGTTGTAGATTTCTTTTTCAGTGGCCTTTAAGTTTTTTATCAGGGTCTGCATCTTTTTCTTTCTATCTATGCTTTGCCTGACTAACAGTCCTATAGCTTCTGAACTGCTAATACTATCAAGGCATGGCTGGAATGCACTAGCAGGAGTTGAAAATAGATTTCAAGAAAGGGTCTTTACTGTCTCTTCCCGATTCTCGGCCTCTTTAGTTTTCTCAACGAAGGTGCATCTTTTTGGGCTTTTGAGAGGTTTGTTTGCAAAGCATAGACTTTTCATATTCCCGTATTTTTTCTACTTTGAGGCGTTCAACCTCAACAGCCAGTTCTTCTTTCGAAGATATTGTTGATTTTCATAGTAAAATTTGAAAGTAAAGTAAAGATGGGTTTCCGCTAGGAGTCGAGTTTGAGATTCAGGTTACCTAATGATGGTGATTTTGCTTGTGTTAGCCCTCCTTCAAAACCAATTTGCTAATGTCAAAATTTTTTCTTTTAGCATCAGTCAAGATGTTGAGACTACTGCGTTGAATTCCGCTATGCTCCTCACAATCTTGGGGACAAAACCTACGAAGAACTCGGAAACCTCTGCGGCGCTCAAGACAGACAAATTACCCTTGTAGGTAAATAATTTAGTATTAAGTAAACCTGAATTTATGAAATTGTGACTTACTCATTGATTATGTTTATGTCTACTTTGAAACGATTTTATTACCTTTATAGGCCTTCGTAACCAATTGCATCGAGTGGCTTAGATGAGGCGACTGAGATCCACCGTGTTGGACTCAACCTACTGTTTCGTAGTCTAAGAAAATTAGGATTTCGCTTTTGCATTCTCCCGTATATTTGGTTTAGGGAGGTTTCATTGTTTAAGGATATTTTGTATTTAAAATAGATCGTGTTTTCGGTCATGTAGAGTCGGTGGGGAAAGTTTCCTTCCGCGAGACACTTGAACCAAGAGTTTAATAAATGTGTAAGATCCTCAGACTGGGGTCTTGGATAGGATTTCGAGATTAATTCGGGAAAGCATTAGGCACGCATCTACCCCTTTTTATCTTAGAATTGAGATCGTCGTGCTTATGCAGACTCCCTAGTCTTCTCTTATATCTCAGGACAGATCTGGTTGTATTTCAGCCAAGACAATGCGCCTAGGACCATCGTACCGACTGATGCACCCAAAAGATTGCAAACCCAAACACATGTGTCAAATAATATTTGGTAAACCAAGATCGATCCACAAGGATGACAAGTATAACTAAGTTACGATCTGAAAATGGTAAAACATACTAAAAAGTTAAAGCAAAACAAGTAACAAGGGTTTTTTAACGAAAAGGTGACAAACGGAAGAAAACGAACAAATAACCGGGAATAACGAACTAGACTATCTAAGGTGCAAACAAGGATGAAGAATCTATGGTCTTTCAAATAAGAGAAGGTTGAGGATTTCGGGAATCTATTTTGAAGTGATCATGTGTGTGTTGGCTTCGGTCTGAATCTCGAATTTGAGTCATTCTCGAATATAAGGTAAGCAACTTAAATACAAGCGTATATTTCGTGATGATACCTAGTTAGAGGGTGACTTGTTCAAGTGACCTCGAGTCTCTACCGAAAATAATGTCTAACAAATAATTATGATGGATGTGAAACATATAACATGAAACTAGTTTAGACATTTAATCGAACATGGGAAGTGCATCGAATTCAAAAATCATAGAAAGATAAACACACACAATAAAACATCAAAACTTCGTCCTTACGCCTCAACAAATTGATTAGCTACTCATGGTCTAGCAAATATTAAGATTCAAAATAAAATAAAAAGTCACATAGATGATTTTATGATTTGGAACACTAAAAACCCCAAACAAGTTGACAAGAGTGACTTAAAACAAGCTAATATGATGTTTGAGTACTTGAATAAGAAGAAAAACTAATAAAGATAAGAGCAAGAGAGTGTGCAAGAAAACTAGAGAAGATGAAGATTATGGGGAAAAGTTCAACCAAATAAATTTTTAGGCTAACAAATAAATATGTCCCCTAAGTCAATCTTAATTGGCTAAGTCTTTATGCTCTGGAGACTTTTCTTTATGCCCCAAATTCGCGACCTTTAACAAATTCATCCACGGTTGCTAGCTAAAGTCTACTGGAAATTAATATTTACGACCTTATTCTTAATTAATCAGAAGGTCATGTCTTTTTCATGAAATGGGAAAATTATCCAAGACCTTTACAAAAAAAACGAGAAAATTATCCAAGACCTTTAAAAAAAAAACGGGTTTTATCATCATATGTTATTTACTTCTTTCTCTAGGAATAACAAAATACAATGACATGAAAAGTTAAAATTTGGCAAAAAAAAAATGTAAGGAAAAGTTTTCGTCACGTAAGACTCTTGAATAACAAGGGATTGGAGAATTACTTTTAAAAATTACTTTCTTGGAGTCACGTGAGAGGAAAGCAGTATATTTGTAAAGATTGAGTCTCTTACAAGTCACATGCAAAGCACTATATTACGAAAATAAAAGCACATTAAGCAAGAGAGGTCTTTCTAGAAACTAGAACCTTGGGATCCACGTCGGAAGGAGAAGTATTTCTTAAAAACCGTGGTTTTTCAAAACTAGGGGCTCATCGCCGAAGTTTAGAGAGATAACTATGTGCTTTAGATCTATATAAAAAGATACACCATAAACACTTCTATCTGCAATCGTAAGAAAATTTCTATCTGAAATGATAGATGTGGTGTTTGACATACACAAAGAACAGGGGCTCAAAAGTGATGGTAACTTTCTCTGTTTTTGTCCAATTTATTTTTCTTTACGATGAACATTATCTTCTAATTTATGTTTGGATCTCTGGTTTTGGTCTTATCCAATTTATTTACTTTTGAATGACTTTTATCCTCAAATTTATGTTTGGATCTAAGTTCCTTCTAAATTTTCTTTCACATTTTCTTTTAGGATTGAGATATCATGCCAATAGTGACGTTGGTGAAGTGAAAAAATCTAGGAATGTGCGGTATGGGAAAGCAAATGTCAGTCCCTCCTGGCTCCCTCAGGAATATGGTAATTAAATCTGTCATTATATTTCATAGTATTTTATTATTTATTTTATTCTTTTTAAAGCAAAGTATTTTTGCTCTACCGACAAGACGTAGGTAGTGTTTGTTTGTTTTCTTTCAAAATTAGACCGCAAATCCAATTTGATATTTGAATGACTTGGGTGGATTTTGTTTGATTTTTTATCTAACTCGTGCATCAGATTCATTTGAATAGTTGATTGAGACTGATTTTAGCTCTATCCGAGTCGGATATAAAATAAGTCTGGAGAATTTTTTTAATTTGAAATGACTATTCTGACCCTAACCATAATAAGTTTGACTTAGATGACTCAAGTTCAGATAAATCCGACTAAGACGAGGTCATGTTCAGAATAGAACAATGACGATTAAATAATGTTATTTGCAACTTGAATACTTTAATGATCTTTGATTGAACGATTTTTCTGTTTTTTTTTTTTTTTTTGTTAATAAATGATTTTTCTGTTTGATAAATAGAGTATGGTTATTTTTCTATTTGTCTCCCTTGTTTTTTACTAGTCTTATGCCAATGAACTTTACCAACTTGTACTAATATCTTAAAATGTAAGTTGGATGACGAAAAAATTGGGTTATCTATATAAGGGAGGAGGGTTAGTCAAATCATGAAATAAAAATGGTGAGAATACGTTTATCCAAGAAAGAATTCAATCACCCAACTCAGACCATAGAAAAATAACCATACTCTATTTATCAAAGAGAAACATGTATAAATATGTCGTTTATATTGTTTCTTCATCCTCGTGCTTATATACCCTTTATATTGTTTCTTTGGTTCTCATTTGTTATTTTGTGGAATGTATAAATGTCATTTGGTTGATACCTAATTTTCTGGAAATGATTATAATACACTCAATATTCTCCAAAGAAATGAACAAAAACATTAATTGTGTTTTTTAGAAAATGTTTTAATGTATATAAGTCAACAAAATCTAACCTATTTATTACTAAAAATACAAAATCTGAAGTAAAAACTTATTTAAAGTAGATGAAGACTACGTGGCAGTAAAATAAAAATTAACATTCTTCAATAAAAGTACGCATAAAAGAATTACAAAATTAGTTTCGTAATTATATGTATAAAAAAGTGACGTAAAATTTGAAGATAAATATTGGGGTCTTTTTACGAGAATATAGAATTACATATAGTTTCAAGTATCCAAACATAATGAAATACTATTTCTTTAGTTTCCGTGGAATCTAATTCATAGTGTGGAGTAAGGAATTAGAAGCGGTATATTTTATGGAACAATATTTGTTCGATCTTCAAATATACTCTTTTTAATTGTCGGATCTTATTTTCTCTTTCCATTTGGTTATTCACATACCAATTAAAGTACAAAAAAAAAACCTTTGTATATTGTTGTACGGGTGATGAGACATGGAAATGTCCCATCTGAATCTCTTAACTCGGGTCAGTTAGTTCATTTCGAGCAGTTACTCTCATGAATTACTTATTTCTCTTGTCCAGGTGTCATTTATGGAATTGAGCGGGACAAACGGTTAAAATCGGGAGATTGACACATTTGGGGCATTTCGGTAATTTGGTGCTAATGTTGCTCTGGTAGTTTGGTCTACTTTGATACTCGGATCAAACTAGAGTTGAAGACGAACTCGTAGGCGAAAACGGAAGTCGAATTGGTGTCCAGATGAGTGAGTTATAATAGGTCCAAGTTCTGGTCAAAGTCAACCGATCAAAGACCAGGAAAGGAGATATAATTCAAATCTAATTTGTTTCTTTAAAACTAAAGGAACAAATTCGATGGATTTAGATAGTTGAGGAAGAGATAAAACCGAGAGAGAGAAACAGATATTCTCGGCTGAAGGATGTGAAGATCTTGGAGTGAATCAAAACAGAAGAAGGAAAGAGAGAGACCCGAGAGAGAGAGAATGTGATGTACATTCAAATATAGTAACAGAAAGGAGGGAGGATTGAGAGAAATTCGGCGAGTTGGTTTTTGGAGCAGATTCAATTTATTTCTCGGGTCTATATAACGGAAGCAGGTCACAACAGGAGATATCACGGGTTTTAGAGAACAAAAGAACAGTAGAGAGAGAAACAGAACCGAAAGCTTATCGTTCTAAGATTTTCTTGATTTTTGATTTTTGTTTCTCTTTTGTAATCAGTAAAAAATCTGATTTTTTCTACTTTTCTCCCATAATTTATTTAGTTAAACTTCCATCTTTAATCATGAGAAAATAATTTTACCATTTAGGGTTTAGATGAAGTCCATAATGAGAATTTTATTAATTCGGTCTATATGCAAGTCAATTGATTTCTAGATTAAATTTTCATATCTTTTAAATTCCTTATTGCTTTTAATAACAACATCTTCCGGATTCTAGAGCGTTCATGTGATAGAACCCGAGTAAAACAAAGAACTTAGTTGACTAAAGCAAATATATCACATTTAGAATTGTCACGTGGACGGATTCGAAAACCCTAGATACCTCTTTTTCTGAATATCAACTTAAGTGTTATTTAAAGTTTATTTGTTATATTTTTATTTGATTTGAATCATATTACCATTAATCAACTTTTGAAATCACAATAGTTTTAAGGTTAGTATTTGAGTTTGACTTAGTTTCTGAGGAACGAACCGGTCTTTCCAGAAATATTACAACTTGATACCCGTGCACTTGCGGGTGTAGACCTATTTAGGAAACTTTTTAGGCCCATCAACGGGTCAACTCTTTTTCTCTCTCTCGATAGATTTTTTCACTCTAGATAAAAAGTAATTTTTTGTTTAGGTCTGGGGGGTAGTACTACTATTGTAACCTATCATTTTTCTTCAGACAAACTATTTTCGTTAAAAAAACTTATGTCCTACCCGGTCTCACTTTGATTTCTATTAAGTTTTAATTCCTTCGTCTTTCACCTTTTCGCCTCTCACAACCTTTGGAGCCTAAATTCTTTTCCTTCTTCCTAATTAATTAATATCTTAAAATATTTTTGAAGAAAGTAAATTTGTTTTTATAATATTTTCGTGACATTAAACCCTCGTTCTTCTCAACAAAAGAAAAGGGCATTAAACCCTCATAATCCCATCAAAATAAAATATAAATCCACAAATTAATGTGTTGAAGCTCTTTTCTTGTGTTAACAATGAACATACCGATAACCAATGATGAATAGTCAAATGCTTCCTCTTCAAAATACTTCTAATGCCTTAAGGATAGTATGCTCAGGGGAGGCCCGTGACCAAAGCCACCAAAGCGGTCGCTTTGGGTCCCAAATAATCAAGGGCCTCATGTTTCCTATTTCGTATGTAACTTTCGAAAAATTAATTATAATTTAAACCAATTTCAAACATAATTTAAAGCATAGCTTAGTGGTAAAGAGTTATGGTCTTGGATAAAAGGTCAAAGATTCGATTCTTACCCTTTGTATTGTTTAAATTCTATTTAATTTTTTTCTAATAACCATTGTACGGGGCTCCAATTTTTAATTTTGCTTGGGGCCTCCGATATACTTGGACCAGCCCAGTGCTTATTGGTTGAAATATGTTTGGAGAGTATCTTAGTTATTTTGATACCTTGTGGGCGAGAGAAGTTATTGAACTCAACTTTCTATTCACGGACTAAAACTATGGGGTTTTGTTCAAATGCCCCAGTTTGGGGTCATTTGAGCCATTTTACCCCAAACCAAGAATTTTTTGAAATAAATGTCCGTTTTCAGGTTTTTCATTTTTTGACTTGCAAACCTTGTATAAATACGATATCAAGAATTTCTAGATGTCCTTAGTTTTCCCCCCAAAACCCCCAAAATCAGAGTAAACCGAGTTCCTCTTCATCTCTCTTCTCTTGATTCCCTCTAGTAGCTCGAAATCTCTCAACCCAACGTCCAATTTCTTGCTCGAAATCAGTGTATCCACTTGAACTAACTCGATTGATCTCCATCTTATCTCTTCAAGATACCCAAACTTTGATCCAATTTCTCTCTCTCAATCTATTCAGCCACCGGTTACACTCGATTGTTCAACCTAAGATTTATATCAAATACTAATTACGTAACTAGAATTGGGTTTCATAGATTTGCTATACATGATTTAAATCTGGGTCAGATGAGTTTTGACTCAATTTGGTGTGGTAATTATCAACTTCCTGGTCTGGAGGTTGGTTGAGGTTATGAATTATCAGGCAGAAAACCTAAATTCTTTAATCTCTTATGTTTACCCATTTGTTTTCATCTATAGCAAAATCTAATTTCTTTAATCTCTTGTGTTTTTTGTGAATTGTAGTGTTGTTGATATGTATTGTAAACTGGTCTTAGAGAAGATGTCAATAAGATGTTTGATGAAATGCCTGAAAGAAATTTAACTACTTGGGATTCTTATATTTTCATTTTAGTGTTTGATGGAAAACCCATGATGCAATTTGTGCTTAAATTGAGTTTCATCTCCAACTTCTTTCACATACATAAAAATTATATTTCTGAATGAAGTGGAATTATTTCTGAATCTTCATCGTTTTCTTCTTTTTCTTATAAGATAAGACGAATGACTTGGGTATGTGCTTTCTCATGGAGATTCATGATTATTCATTATGTCAAACAAGAGAATGGGTTTGGAATTTGGTTCACAAAGATATTGAACTGAAAGATGTTTTAGTTCGTTGTAGTAACGTCATAGCCAATGATACTTAAACCGGCTATTTGGACTATATTGAGGTACACCAAAGTCCATTTATATGATTGAAAGTCTGTTTGTACTTTTTTTTTTTTTTTTGTTGAAAAAGTCTGTTTGTACTTAGTAATTGAAGTTCTCATCTTTGTCTTCGTTGTTTTGTTAATATTTTAATACTTGGTTATTGTACTTATGGAATTTGGTTCACAAAGATATTGATATTGATAATTGAAGTTCTCATCTTTGTCTCTTTTGTTTTGTTAGTTTTTTAATACTCTGTTATTGTACTTAATTTGGTTCATAAAGATATTTTTTTTGGGAGACGACTACGATCTACGTAAGTCGTGATATTTGGCATTTGATACATCATAGATGTGATAAGTTCGATAACCGGGCATATAGCCCAACAAAGCAATTGACTGAAATCTAACAACATTATTTATATCTTAATAATTCCAATTCAAATGACTAAAGATTCCACCTTTTCTGGGATTCGAACCTAGGACTTCCAGGACTTTCTGGAGTTTATGTCAACACCTTGGGACCACTTGGGCGACCAGTGGTTGACAGTTCACGCAACCAACTGTTGACGGTTCATAAAGATATTGAATTGAAAGATGGTTTTTTAATTAAGTCACTTCTTATACTACTCTAAATTGTCAGTATATGAACATATTTCTCTTTTTTGTTTTGGGGTTAGAGGTAGTCAATTTTTCAAAACCAAATTTATAAAACAAAAATGCTTACAAAAAGATATTTCATTAATTAATTTAAGGATACAGAGTAAATATCTATTTAATTATTGAACGTAGCATACTAAATTACATAAGAGAAACCATTAGAATAGTACCCAACATTGATGTGTGATGGGACATTAACTTCTACATCTCCAAATGGGAAGGCACTTCGTACTTCCTTCAGTTATCGAGGAGTAGTGTCGAACCCCATGGACAACTGGGCATGCTTCTTGCTCTGCTTCCTGAATTAGAGAAAATATAGACAATAAATTACAACTAACAAACTCTTAATGTACGTACACGAGATACCTGATCATCCAAATATGGACAATATATATCGGTGGCTTAGTGTCGAACTCCCTTCAAGAGAATCGACACTAAGACACCGATTTGAACTCCATAGAAGCAACTGGATTTGAGTTCGGTGGTTTCGTGTCGATTTCTCAAGAAGAGAATCGACATGAAGCCACCGATTTGAACTAATGTAGCTTAGACATGTCACTGGTGTTGAATTCGGTCGCTTCGTGTCGACTTCTTAAAAAGAGAATCGACATGAAGCTACCGATTTGAACTGCAATAGCTTAGGCATACTACTTGTTGGGTTTTTCTCTTAGTGGGGAAACCTAGTTGGGTTTGTGATGTGGCGTTAAAATGCCACATTTGGATCACTTAACTTTGATGAGTTAGTTCTTTTCGAGTTTTATTTCTAACTATTTATGTGTTTTTCTTGGTAGGTACCTTATTTGGAGTTTGATGTTTGATTCGGAATCAAACGAAGCGATTCATCACGTTTTCATCTCATGCAGACGAAGTCGGAGGAAAATAGCACCAGGGGTATTTTGGTCATTTTGGTGAAATCAGAGGTTCAATGGAAAGTGGAGTCAATGGTGAGTCCGGCGGTGAAGACGGAAGTCGAATCGGTGGTCGGACGGAAAAGTTACGGAGGAAAGAAGCCAAAGGACATTTTTGTCTATTCTGGAAATTATAGGATGTAGAGACAAATTTGAAGGCACCCATTTTGGCTTCTAAATGAGAAATAGGCCCAAACCCAAGCCCAAGTCCAAAGAAGAAGGTAAAGAAGACTTTGTAAGCACCCCAAGACCAAGTCAATGGCCCAAAAACAAGTAAGGGTTTTTAGTCTTTGTGGGTGTGAACAAAAGAGGGGGGAATCAGACATCATCTTTTTGAATTAGAGTTTTAGGGTTTGTGAAGAGAAAAAGCTAGAGAGAGAGAGGAGAAGCAGCCGCCGGCCAAAGCTTGGCCGGCAAGGTTGCTACACGGGACAGCAAGGGAAGACGAACAGCAACTCGAAGAACAGCAGCAGCCGGTGTCACTAGGAGCAGCAGCTCAGGAAATCGAGTGCTCCATTGAAGCAGCTCGGGCTGTATCACCGGCACGGGACAGCAAAGACTCGCCAGATTTCATCGAAGTTCTGGCCAGCACAGCAGCAACAGCAGCTCGGGTTTCATTGACGGCAGCAACAACACGGGACATCATCGGCACGGGACAGAGTTGCAGCTCGGGAAGGAGCTGTTCTTGGCCGGAATCTCACTTCCATTTAGCCGGATTTTATAGGTTTTCCGGCCATCAATTGGGTTGGAAACCTTAGGGCTTTTCATTGACATATTATTGCCTTGATTTTCTTAGTGTTTGATTGTGATTTGGTTGCCAATTTCTAGTGAGAGAAAGCTTGAAGCAAGCTTTCATGGTGGTTTGGTTTGAGAGGAAGAAGATGACACTCTGTTAAGGGGAGGTCAAGTTCTGCTGAGAGGACACCCATTGTATACTGTTAAGAGGACTCCTGCATTCTGTTACAGGGAGATCGACAGCACTAACACATATATTTCCCGTCGATCTTAGTCTCGCGCCTTATCGAAATAGGGATATTTTCACCTTAACTTATGTCTTTCTCTATTTTCTTCTCGTTTATTATGTGCTCCACCATGTCTAGCTAGCTTTTGTAGTCGGATACTCGAGATACATGTTTTGATGTGACAAGAGTTTTATTGCTTTTAATGATAAAATCTTCCGGATTTTTAGACCGTTCATGGACTGGAATCTGAGTTAAACCAAGAGTTCGTTGACCCATCCAAGTAAATGGGTGAAGTTAACTAACTTTTTATGCTTATAAATCATTAGTACTAGTCACTATCGACTTTGTGGATCGAAGTATCCTCCTCATTCGATTCTTGCTCGACCATTTTTCCCGAATCACTCTCACCTCTCACTTTTAGATTAGATCGTTTTATTTGTTTATTTATTATAAACCAATCAAAACCCCAATTATCATCTTTTCATTTTAGTCTGAGTTAGTGGTTGACACCTAGACCGGTGGGCTAGACTTTCTTGATATTCTTATTACCTTCCTATCTTCGTGGATCGATCCCGGTCTTACCGGGTTATTACTTGACGCCCGTATACTTGCGGGTGGAGACCTATTTAGGGTAACCTTTTAGGCCCATCAAGTTTTTGGCGCCGCTGCCGGGGATAGGTTTAGTAGTTCGGATATTGTTTGTTTGTTTTGTTCATTAGTTTAGTGTTATTTGTTAACTTAGACGTTTTTCTTTCTTTATTTTCGTAGTTTCTTATCTTTTTTTTTTTTTTTTTTCAGGTACCACTTTAAGAGAAAAGCCCAAAAACAGGAACATAGGAGCGAAGGGGAACAAAAGAATCAGAAAGGAATCGGAAGGAAGAACGAAAAGAGAGGAGCATCCGCTAGTATCGTATTCTATATCTTTCTTTCTTACTTGTGTGTGATTGGTTGGATAAGTTTTGATTTGCATTGATAGCTTGTTTGTTAGTTCCTTGAGCATTGTGAGATCATGGCACGTTATTCTAACGGTTGGCCATTCCATGTTGATGATGATGATGACCTTGATCTGAGGAGTTCCATCACTACCCGACCTGGTATGACCTTCGGAGAATACCAACAGATGAGTAGAAACTAGCCTGACCGACCTGGTATGACATTTGGGGATTATCAACGAATGTCTAGAAACGGTCCGATTAGTGAGTGGAGTAGACCAGAACCTGATCGGTCTCGTATGACATTAGGAGAATACCGACAAATGTATAAAGTTGGTCAAATTAGTGATGGATATGGTCTGACACCGAATATGTATGAGAGACCTTATAGTCCACACTATTTAGAGACCAATGATTTTAGAGGCAGGTACGATCCTAATATGTACGATGGGAGTTATGATCAAGAGTCTTCATTGAATTACACTAGTGAGCCTTATTATGAGGAGACTCTTGAAGAGTCCACGAGTCGTCTTAGAGAGATGATGTCACAATTTGCGACTCAAACGACGCAGGAGATTGAGTCATTGACTCAACAGGTAAAGATGCTTAAGTCACAGGTATTCGTCGACGAGGAAGGGGTTTCACCACCCCAAACTCAAGAGGGTACTAGGTACGATGACGAGGGTAATACGTCTAACCCTAGTACTAAGTTAAATGTCGATGAATTTACTAATAGTACCTTAGAGCCTGAACGGTCTGATGACCTTGTTGTCTTGTTTCCTCCACCAGTGTCGTCTCACCATGATAGGACTACATTAGACGTTGATGTTCAGGGTGATGGCTCTATAAGCAAGTTTGAGGATGACATGATTATGAACTATCTGATTGTTTGGTGGTAATATGTGTTGCTATCTACAACTTTGAGGGGAGTTTCATCACCAGTGATGAGGTTATGTTAGACATATGGATGTTCACCGCTCGAACTCTCCAACTACTGTCTTGATTACCCCACTTCTATGTGTCAATAACTATGTCTCCTGGTCTCGGAGGATGAAAATGGCTCTCCGAGCTAAAGACAAGTTTGGTTCCGTTGATGCTTCTCTCCTGAAACCAACTTCTCCTACTGAATTGCACGTATGGGAACGTTGCAATGATTTGGTTTCTAACTGGTTTGTTAACTCTGTCAACCCAGATATTTGCCAATCTATTCTTTATGATGAAACCGCGACTGACATTTGGCAAATCTATATGATCGGTTTCATCAAACTAATGCGCCGAAAATATTTCAACTCAAACGTGCGATTTCATCATTGAAACAGGAGGGTTATGACGTCCTTGCCTATTTTCCACATCTCAAAACTCCACAAGATGAACTTCAATCATTACATGTCGTAAAACGTCATAGAACCTTGCTTATGTGGGCACGGTAAATCACTACTTGATAGGTCTAACCAACACCGAGCCGTGGAGTCCCTTCAAGGACTCCATGATCGTTTTGCCGCTATCCGGAGTCAAATACTACTTATGGGTTCTTTTCCTTCCATTCTCAATATTCATAGTCTTGTCTAACACGAAGAGGTACGACAAAATTTAATGCATGATAGTACTACGGGTCCCGAAGCCGCTACCTTGGATGTTGGTTCGCATGGTCCAGCTTCAGTCCAACGGTTTGACCATCCTGACCGGTCTCATAGGGCTGATCCTCCTCGGAAAAACAATCACGACCGTGATTATTGTAGGCAACAAGGTCACCTTCAAGCTACATGTTATAAGTTGCATGGATATCCTTCGCGTACCCACCAAGCCCAACTCGTTGGGAATGTTACTACTGGTTTGGTTTTTGGCCCTACCCAAGAGGGAATGCCTTTATCCACCTCTATGACTCAAGACCAATATCATCACCTAGTCCAACTATTTGAACAACAGAAGTCACTTCAAGGCAATGCGGCTACAGGCACCTCCAACCCTTCCATCAACCTAACGGCTAACTTTCTTTACAATCTTCCTTGGGTAATAGATTCTGGAGCCGCTAAAAATATTTGTTCTTCTCTTTCTTCTTTCTCTAATTTCACGGTTGCACCTCTTATTTTGTTCGCTTCCCTGACGGTTCACGATATCGTGTTTCCCACATTGGTTCCATTTCTTTTACTAAGGATTTTTATCTCAACAATGTCTTACATGTTCCTTCGTTCAAATTTAATCGTATCTCGGTCTCTGATATTACTAAGTCTCTCAAAAGTGATGTTACATTTAATTTGTCTTCTTGTTTTTTCAGGACCAAGCGACAACAAGGACGATTGGACTTGCTGATCCCCATGATGGGTTTTACTTCCTTCACACGGAACCTAGAATTTTATCTTCTTTTGTTTCTAGTATTTCGAATAATTTGATGTATGGCACTGGCGTTTAGGCCATCCTTCTTTAGTTCATTTCAAGTGTACTTTATCTAAGTTTCCATGTATTAAAATCAATTTAGTGAATAAAATTTCGTGTGATGTATGTCCCACTTCCAAACAACCTCGTCTCTCTTTCACATAATTCTTCTACAATTTCTCGTCCATTTGAATTGGCTCATGCCAACTTATGGGGACCATTCTACGTGACTTCCTATTCTGGTTGTCGTTATTTCATCACTCTTGTTGATGATTTTTTCGTTGCACTTGGATTTTTTTGATGCATTCTAAGTCCGAGACAAATAAATTTATTTCTAAGTTTGTCAATTATACTATCACTCAATTACATTCTCCTATTTCCACTTTGCAAACGGGAAAGGAGCTACACTTTTTTCACAATTACAAACATTTAGATCTGACAGTGGATCGGAATTTCTTTCCAATAATCTTCAACAATTCTTTAGTGCCCGTTTAAAAAAAAAAATTCTTTAATGCCAAATGCATCGTTCATCAACGGAGTTGTACCTACACCCCTCAACAAAATGGGGTGGTCGAGCGCAAACACTAGCACATTCTTTATGTGGCACAAGCTCTTCGTTTTCAAGCCCACTTACCTTTGTCTTTTAGGGAGAATGTGTCTTAACGGTCGTTTATTTAATCAACAAGATTCTCACACCCATTCTCAGTGGCCTTTCCCCTCACGATGTTCTCCTCCCACACTCGTTTATTTGATAGTTCTCACAGGATACTTAGTTCCTCTATGAAAACCATGTGAAAAGCTTCAATATCATAAAAGGAGTATGATGTTAGACTATTTCTTTTTGGTGTTTGGGTGTTAAGTTTGTAGGATCTAAATCAAAATTAATTAGCAATGAGCGGAGATAATATAGATATTACTAGTTCATCTCTTTTTCATTGAGGGACTTTAAAGGACACTCCCCCTCATGTGGAGTGCCCTTTGTGTGTAACACTTATTTTTTTCTTTACGAGTAACGAGGAGCACGTGTGGCTTTCAAAATTATCACGTGTCGACTTAGCTCTAATACCATGTTAAGTTTGTAGTAACCTAACTCAAAATCAATTGGGCATGACTTAACACATTATACTCTTGGTTACTAGTTCACCCTTTTCCAATGTCAGACTATTCTCACATAAGGTAATATGTGTTGTTATCTCTAGTTTCTATTATTACTAATTTGTGTCTCAAAAAACCTAGAACAAAAAGATTCTGAAATGAAATTTAAGAAATGATCTCATTCAGATTGGCAATCTTCCTCTGACAACTAATGAGCAAGATGATTTGAGATGATAATTGGTTCCTGAAGAAGATAGTGTTTTCTTGTTGAATCCATCTAACGATCTCATCTCTAACACCTTACTTGTGAATCAGCAATCGACTTGTTTGCAAATAAGATGTTATTGAGAGAACGTAAAAATCGGACTCTAGGTGTCTGATGAACTCTCGTTTTCATTCTCCAATAGAATTAGGGTTTTGGGTGAGAAATAACCTTCTATGTATATTTATGTGTAAAAAGGTTAGAAGTTTAGAAAAAAATAAGGAATCCTTATAAAGTTAAACTTCTCAAATTCGAGAATTGTCTTCTCTATGTATTGAGATATGGAAGATATATTGGATATATTGGAAGATACAAAATATATGGGATCGGAAGATATATCTTGGTCTCTTCTTTTATCGTTGAATCTCTTCATCTCGATCCGTCTCATATATTTTGTATCTTCCAATATATCCAATATATCTTCCATATCTCAATACTATGTAAAAGGAACAAGGGCCTAGTACTCAGGGGCGGGGCTAGTAAGGGGCATGTGGGGGTGCGTGCCCCTACAAGTTCCCAAGACCTTCCCTTAACACTACCCCAAATAATTTTTCTTCTTATTCTTTTCTTATTTCTTTTCTTGAACCCACTATTTAGTTATTAAAGAAAATCCACTTCTCATGTGTACCCACCACAACAATTAAGCAATTATAATTCAAGTCCATGAAAAAATAGTGTAAAATCCATCTCACCATAATCTCATTCACCTACTTATCCTTGATGTGGCGTGAAAATGTCACATTTAGGTCACTTAACTTTGATGAGTTAGTTCCTTTCGGGTTTTATTTCTAATTATTTATGTGTTTTTATTGCTAGGAAGTTTGTTTGGGGTTTGGCGTGTAATTAGGAATAAAGAGAGCGAATATCACATTTTCATCTCATGCGGCAAAAGAGAAGAAAAAAAACCAGGGGTATTTTGGTCATTTTGGTCAAAATCAGAAGTCAAACAACAAGTGGAGTCAATGGCGAGGCCAACGGTGAAAACGAAAGTCAATTCCGAGTACGGACGAGGCAGTTGTGAAAGATAGAAGCCAAAGTCTTTTCTTGAAGGCACCCTCCTTTGGTTCTAATTGTAGAGACTAGATGAAGGCACTCCCTTGGTCTCTAATTCAAAGCCCAACATCTAACCCCTAGTTCAAGAATATCTAAAGAAGAAGGGAGGTGTAGAGATTTTATGAGCACGCACTTTTGGGCCCAAGTCAAAGTAGTTGACTAAGTCTAGGGTTTTAATCAAGAAGGGGACTATTCATCATCTTCTTCACCAAGCAAGGAGAAAGAAAGGAAGGAGAGAGAAGGGGCTAGGGTTTCAAGGTTTCTCTAAGGTTCTTCATCACCAAAGGAGAAGCTTGAGTGAAAGAGAGGGAAATAGAGAGGAGGAGCCGACCAAGCTTGGTCGGCCATCTCTAAGGCCGGATTTTTCTCAACTTTGGCCGGAAACCATAGGGCTTTTACTCCCCATCACTTTGTCTAGCTTCCCATGTTATTTGATTTTGGTTTGGGTTGAAGATTGCTAGAGAGAGAAAGCTAGGGATAGCTTTAATGGAGGTTGTGTTCTAAATGGAGAAGATGATGGTGGTCGCTATGGGGAACCCAGAAAATTGCTAAGGGGAGATCGGCTGCAACTAAAAACTCATATTTTCCGACGATCTTAGCCTCGAACCACATGAAAAAAGGGGGATTCTCTCATCATTTTCTTTCCATTTCCTATTCAATCACCATGATTAGCTAACTTTAGTGTGTCGTTTATATGAGATGAAATGTGATGAATTAGTGATTATGTTTAATATGATTTGATGTTTTGATTATAAATTGATGTTCATTTATTTCGATTATCGTTTCTATCGTATTTTCATGTGTCTTGTCAAGCACTTCGCATAGTTAATAGACGAAATGAAGTATTCGATATCGATCGTAGTCTAAGTCATAATTTCATGTGTCTTGTCATGCACTTCACATAGTTAGGCGACTAGACAACACCCTCGATGACTCGGGTTTAACCGATTATGACGTTTGTTTGACTAAGTATGATCTCCGGATATACGTAGTACTTAGAGACATCTACTTTAGGAGTCGAACATCGATTATACCTTGAAACATTAGATCGGACTACACGTAGTCGTAGGTTTATCATTATCGGATTCTCGGTTCGACACCTCTCTCACTTATTTATCTCCCGACTCTTGTTGCCTCCCGACTCTTGTTCCTTCGACTCTTCTCTCGAATCTCTCTCGCCCATTTACATTAGATTATCTAGTTAGCTCTACTTGTTTTATTCTCTTATTGGTTATTCATTAAAAACCCCCGTTTATCTTTGTTCATCTCCTTTTTAGCCTAAGTATTTGACATCTAAACCGAGGGATAAGACCCTTCGTTATCCAAACTACCAACTTAATCTTGGATCGACTCCGGTTTTACCGGTTACTACTTGATACCTCCGCTTGGGTGTGCAACCTTTTCGGGTGCATCAATTAAAGAGCAATAGATTGATTGGAAGAAAAATTTCGTCCAACTTTGTCGTTTTCTAAATATAATAAATTATAGTGTAGGACGAACCTCTTTTTTATTGAGTCGATCCAGAAAGTATTCAATACACTAAATTAAAATATAACAGGTTAATATATATTGTTTGATTTATTAATATATGTGGATTTTTCTTTTTAAAAGTGCCCACACGGAAGAAATTTCTGGCTTCGCCACTGCTAGTACTTGATCGAGTGCAGGGCCGTGTGGTGGGGGGTGCGGGCCGTGCGCCCGCACAGGGCCCCCCACCGGGCCCACTTTTCTATTAGTTTCTGTTTCGTTCTATTTCGGATTATTTTATAACCCCTAGATATATTATCAACAAGCGTGGATAGCTCAGTGGGTAAGTTGGCAAATTTTACACATAAGGTCATGTGTTAGAGATCCTTAGAGAGCAACTTTTTTTTTTCCCTAATAAAGGCCAACTTTTTTTTTCCCCTAATAAAGGCCAACTAGTTCAACAAAAAAAAAAAAAAAAGGCCAACTCTCCATACCACCATGAAATATTTTAAATGTCCATTCCACTTAATGTTATTGGTTTAATTCAAATATAATTTTAATATTCAAATAATTTCTTGTACTATTTGCGTAATATAAAATACACTTAGGTCTCTCTCCAAATCTCATATCTTTCACACAAATCTCTATCTTGCAATCTTGTTTATTTTTATTTTTTTTTCTCTCTAACTCAATTTATAATCTCTCTCATTTGTCTATCTCTCTCTTGTGGTTCCTAATTTCGAATAAAAACCTGTACTAATCCAGGACAACTTTATTAGCAAAAATGTTAGACTAATCATATAAAGTTGTTATTCATTGATTTTAGATTCATCATTGTTTTACTAAAACAATTTACAGGTGAAATTTGTGTTATCACTTCGCGTGTAAATTTTGTTTACCTCACATCTATACAAAGGGTCCCGATTAAGTTTCGCACCGGGCCCCTAAATTGTCAGGCACGACCCTGATCGAGTGGGTAAAGGTGGCCAAGTTAGCCACCTACAAGAGCGAACAGACAACATGCTATGCATGGTTTCTCCATCATAGATATTCTTAATATCCTCGTGCAAATTGTACGTCGGATTAATTGGAAGGTTCAATTTGCAAAATAGCTAAAAAAATCAAAATTTAGATATACTCTCTATCAAAATATACTCCAATTGATCTCGAGAGGAAACAATGTTCACATGTAAGGAACTCGATGTTATTTTCTGTTGAACAAAGTGATAATCTAGCTCAATTTGCGTGGAGTCGTACCTTTGAAATATTGGATTAGCTGTCACAGATGACGCTCTTGTTGTCGTAGTAGAGGGTAGACAATTCAAACAAAGTGACGCCTAAATCACGCCAGACAAACCCAATCCAAATGATATTTAAGGTGACCAATATATGGACAATCAAATACTTTACGTGGACAACATTTTTCGGGTCGGATGCAAGTCAACTATCCTTGACCTAATTGACTTAAATTTGATAGGGGGACAAAAAATCTAAGGTCTTAAATATTAAATCATAATTAATAGGAGGACCTAAACAAACATGATTAATAAAAAATAGAAAACCTAATGCTCCTTCTTCTTCTCTGCGAAAAAAAACCCAAATTGAGAACTAAATTATCTACAAAAAGAAACTCACACTTTCCTCTAATGGCAGCAAATGGAAATTTCGATTCCTCCCAACTTCTACTTTCAGAGGTACCATCATCTCATCTTCCATTACCACACCAAATCAATCTCTTCCTCCATTCCACTTTTCCCAACTACTTCTCCTCAATTTGTAAACCAAGCAATTCCAGACAGAAGTTGGGAACTTGTTCATCTTCTTTTTGTTGGAAACTAGTACTAGTTTCGAAACTGATACACAAAATCACTTCGAAATTGATATTATCCAAACTTATATGTCAAGAGTTCTTCAAGTTTCTTCCGTTTTTAATGACTTTCAGATTTAATTGTCTGATGAAATTTTGTTCAAACATGGAATTATCAATATTTTGGAGGTCAATCTACTGTTTT
Source organism: Eschscholzia californica (assembly GCF_041429995.1). Lineage (NCBI taxonomy): Eukaryota > Viridiplantae > Streptophyta > Magnoliopsida > Ranunculales > Papaveraceae > Eschscholzia > Eschscholzia californica. Next base: position 33,815,068 of record NW_028238198.1, read on the forward strand.
TGTGAAGAAATTCAGTTCTAATAATAGAGGTTTAAACCCTTACTTTTTCCTATTAGAACTTTAAGATCTCAGATTTTGTATTCAAATGTTGTTGAATCTGTTAAAGACAAAGAATCATTTGAATCCTCGGGGTATTTTATGATCCTGTTGATAATATTAATAAAAATGTTAATGGGGTTAATGGGGATTTTAGTTCTGATGGTTAGAGAAGACTAGTACTAGTTTGCTTGGGTCTACTAAAACCATTTAAGTTGCTTACTTGGTTCTTTATCTCTAACAAAATTCGTATTGCTGGTGATAATTTGTGAGCTAACAGTCGATCTTGATGTGTTAGTAGTTGGAAGATCAAGAAGAAGAAGAAGAAGAAGAAGGTGCTTAGGGTTCAGGGAAAAAAAAGAAGAAGAAGACTTATAATAAAAAAAATCTAATTTTAGAGGGTATGAGTGAAAATATTAGAGTGTTCTCCCCTTAAAACATGTTGTCCCTATAAAAATTTTAATTTTTCTGGTTGTTCACATAAAATAGTTGTCCATATAAGAAAATCGGTTGTCCACGTATTGACCACCATATTTAAAGTCTGGGGCCGGTAAAAAAATAGGGTAAGAAAATATCGAAGAGGCATATGATGATCATGATAAAGCAAGTGAACCCAGTTCATGGATAAAATGTTTCAAACTTTCTATTACACATCCTTCACAAACAATATTTGGGTATTTTTGCTTATTCAATACGAGAAGACAGTCTCGCATATGGATCTAAGAGTGAGGCCCTTTGCTTCACCTATCTCTAATATTGTATGTGATTGGCTCGAATAGTGTCTCGAGATGCAAGAGATTGCAGACATCAGTAGTAATTATGTTCCCCTTGTGTCAAGATATTTTATTGTCTAGAGGAAGCTCAAAAAGCCTACTTATTCTTCAAACTTCATAGAGAAGTGCAAACATATTATCTCAAAAAATCCCACATACAAACTTTAATGGGAAGAGTGCACGCATCTTTTCTTTAAATCATGTTTATTCGAAAAAGTTAAAACCGAAAAGATACATGAAGTATCATACGAATACTTAAATAAGAATGACAACCCTAACCACTGGTAATGTTTATAAATAAGTGGCATCGACAAGTATTTAACTTTCTCACAAAACACTGCAACAAAGACGAGAATATTACAACCACCACCAGTACGTAAACGAATTTCAGTAAAACATTTAACACAAGAACGCGAGTTATAAGTAGTACTTGATAGGTCTCCTCCCATGTGTTTTAGAATCAGTCCACCGGAAACCTACAATATGGTACAGCACTGGTTTGTTTTCTTTGCTTGCTTGTAGAACATCTGTTACAAATATTCATAACCATATCATTCAGTATTAGTCATGAACCTTAACATGAAAATAATGGTTCTACAGAATCTGATTTACATTTTCTTTAAAATAAAAATGAACTGAACAAGGGAAATGACATGTTTATAATGCGACATCAAGTACCCGTAATTATTAACTACCCATGCTCATGTAGGCTACTTCAGACACTGAGGTGGTTAGCCTCCCCGAGAAGGTAATAAATAGGACATGTACAATTCCGAGATGCAAGCCTCGTTGCGGGAAAGAGGGAGAACTTAAACATTAGGAAACTAACTATTGCGTGCGAATACTTAAAGTGGGGAGGGGGGAAAGTTTAGCAAGGGATGGAAATAACATGTACTACAGTTTCCACCTTGCACAAAAAAAAAAAAAATACCGGATAAACGATTGTTTTTCCATTGAAATTGACATTACGGGGTTCAACTGAGAGAGACTTACATAGTTAGATTGCACAACTGTTTATAAAGATGCAAACATGAAGCAAAAGTCTCACAGTATAACCTTATGGATACAGCTGAGTAGCGCTTTTGAGGTGCAGCGTCATTAATTTTGTAATTTTTGTTCTCAGCAAGCCGAAAACAAAACAAAAGAAAGAACGCTAAATCCAAGCCTAATTTTGATAGGTATGTATAGATTAAACTGTGCATGATGTTAGCATGCCCTTGAGTTCACCTGAGATGCTGCACTGAGATCCGAACTCTTCTCAACTAAGCTATCCAGCTTCTCGCCTCTTGCAAGCACACTATCAATGGTCTTGTGCTGTGTTTGCGAGAAAAAAATAATAATGAGACAATGCTGCAACTGGTTTTATTTCCAAAGCAATTTAAATAACTTATATAGATCCAGCATTGACATTAAAAAATCATCATTCTGAGCTTTCCCCTCTGTGGCAAATGAAGTTGCAATTTTGGCTTTCTGCAGAACTACCATTCCTACAAGGAGCCTAACATTATAAAGGTGATTTTCATTCTAAATTCACAGATATCGTTTCCAACGAGAGACATGAAAACATGTACTGTGGTAAAGCATGACTCAAAATGCTCAGTTTTTTTAACAAGAATAACAATTTATATTTAGAGTAAGTTTATACCCTATGAAAATCATGTATCGGAGTTGTTCAAGAATCAAGAAAAAGAGTGCATCTCAATTTGATGGTTGATCGTGCTTAAATGGATCAATTAATTGGAGCAGAGGCAAAAAATGGCCTAAACCCGTCAGCTTTCAAGACTTTGATTTTGACAGAGACGGTACTCTTCTAACCCGATTTTTATCTTAACAAAATTACATGCATCTTCGAAAAAATTATTTACAATTGAAACTCACTACATAGTGTATATACAAATGCATCAATAACCTATACAATATTGAATTAGGTAGAACTACTCATACGGATAACGAAAGCACCAGATTCAGAATTGTTTAGAAGATGCAATATAGAGCTCAACACTTACAAGGATAATTTTAGTTTCATCTAATTCCTTCTGGATTTTTAACAACTTATCAGCCTCCGCAGGGTCCTGAAGGGAAAAAAAGAAGAAAATGGTCGGAGTACAAGGTTAGTGAGGAATGAAATCTAATAAGAGTTAACATTCACTATGATAAAATTGAGAAAACATTGTTTAAAAAAAAAGTGACAAACTTTAAGAACGAAAGAGAAAAAGAAATTATATTGATAATGGGTGCATTACTTTTGGATTGCATAGGGCAGAAAAGCAGACAAATACCTGAAATTTGGTTAAAGCTTCATTCAAATAGGGCCACGGCTGAGTTGAATCCGCCTGTACAGTCCTCCAAGATTCCCCAAAAGCTTTTTGATATTCATCTAATACCTGCAAAGGGAATTTTATTTCATAACATCGTAAAATGAAATCATCAAAACATTGTGAGGAATAGGGGTACACTAATGTAGGTATTTCAAAGCATGTGAAAGAACAAATGTGGCCCACACTATATAGAGCTTTGTAATAAGGTAATCTACAATGGGGGCACTAACACTATGGGGCTTTAAAAGGATTATTGAACAGAAAAGTTCATGAGAACAACAAAAAATAGTGAATTTTCCCAGGGAAAGGTACATGTAACTATTACAAGTACGTACCTTGTTGAGAAGGGAGAATGCACTTCGGATGGGGTAATGGTCGTCCATAAAGCCAACAGCACAGAGACCATTTCTATTGTAAGAATGCACCTTGTATTCTGAAAACAAGCAAACACCACTTAAATTGAAAAAAAAAATCGTCAGCTTTTCGGCCTTATAAGGGGAAAACTGACACCACATGTGGTTGTGGAGGATAATAAAAGGCACAAAGCAACATGATTACATCAATCAGGAGAATCACAGGAAGGAATTGCCTCTAACTGTAAAGACTTTTATTTATGGGGCAAATCAAAGAAGAGTCTGCCAGACCTACCCAAACAAGGAATAGCCTTCTCTTGGTCTAACAATCAGGAGAACCCGGCGATGAGCCTCCTGGATCATTTCCTTAGACCAAGACCGAGAGGATCATTACCCCTCAAGGTGGAGCAAATCATCCTACCCAAATCAGTCTCCGACACTGACTAATACTACTAAGAACAGAAACACAGAAGTTCAACCCACCGCCTTTCAAGTTGGAGTAAGTACGGGTTTTGGATCCAGAGTTCAAGGACAGAATTAAAGAGTGTTGGAGCGAGCCAACCCCAGAAGGTCCCGAAGGCAGGAGACTGTGGAGTAAGTTGCAGCACCTCAAGGACAGACTAAAACCTCGGTCAAGAGCCAAATTTTGTATCTTCAAAAATAACTTGCGACAACTCCAGGAAGAAATATCAGGGTGGGATAAGGAGGAGAAACTAACTTATCTAGGCAGAACTTCCAAGCGAGAAAAGACCGAAGTTGCAAAAATGTTGAGCTTAGAAGAAATGTCAGCTGCAGAAGTTAAGAGTCAGTGGCTTGAAGCAGGAGATAAAAATTTTGCTTACTTCCATAAAATCATAAGGTGTAGAGCAAGAACTGATCGGATGAATATGATAGTGGAGGACCGACAGGCCTAGATGGAAGAGCAAGATATCCAGAGAGTCACGACCAAGTACTTAAGTAACTTATACACGGAGCCAAAAATTTGGAGACCTGGCATTAACAACATGGAGCTACCTCCGATGGCAAACGAAAGGCCAGCGCTTTGGGGAAAGCTAAATAATTTCCGGGGTGTGAAATTTTAAAGGGAATATGTAGAATTTTGAAAATTTTCCGGGGAAACATATTTTATGGGGAATATTTTCTAACACCTCATGTATTCGCCACCTCATCGTCTTCACCGGTGAAGGTCGCCGGCCGGCCAATTTCCGGCCGGCGACCATCAACCATAATTTTTTTTTTCCTTCACCAAGAGCATCGCCATTTCTCAACACACTAGGGCTTTCCTCATGCATTAATTTTCCAATACCACCCATACATGATAATTTATCCATATGACTATTAAGGTTGTTTTCCCGGGTATCTGCATTATGATATGAAAAACATAAGAAAAGAGATACAATCATATCATATATATATATATATATATATATATATATATACACTAAACAAAATCAAGATTGAAAATTAGGGTAATCATCTTATACATAGTAATCAAATCAACCATTTTCATAAGTGATTCACATCCTATATACTTAATAATCATAAACTAGAAAATTCAGTGTTTCTTATAAGAAACTTACTGGTATTGTAGTTGGAAAATCGATTCTCAATTAAGCGAAGGGTTTCATAATCATCTTCCTCCTCGTAGTCATGAGAAACAAATGACGGTAAACAATTGAGAGGCTTCAAATCAAGTGGTTGATTAGGGTCATCAGGAATTGAGTCCCTCATTTGGATATCTTGAACAAAATCAAGACAATCCGTTTCTACTTTTACGGTTATGGAATCAGCGACAGGGTTGGTAGTGGTGGTGGGTTTTGTGTGATTGACAACTTCGACTACGTTAGGGTTTAATTTCCACGTCCTTTTTAGAGCTTCAACGGCGTCACCAGCAGCAGAAGCGTCTCCTTCATTATATGTTTCTTCTGTTTTATCAATTTCCTCTCTTCTCTCGGAAGATATCGCCATTGTAGAGAGAGAGAGAGGGAGAATGGGTATTGGAGGTCTGTTCGGACCTTTAATGGAGCTCTCCTCTCTCTCTAGATCTGATCTAGAGAGAGAGGAGAAGGAAATTTTTTTTATTTTTTTTATTTTTTTTATGGTTGAAGGTCGCCGGCCGGAAATTGGACGGCCGGCGACCTTCACCGGTGAAGACGATGATGTGGCGAATACATGAGGTGGCAGAGAGAGAGAGAAGTGAGGTGGAGAGAGAAAGAGCTGAGGTGGAGAAGCTATTTTGCTTTCCCCCTAAATAAAATTGTCAAACAAAATTGACCAATTTTTGACCAAGTCTTCACACCCCGGAAACTATTTTGCTTTCCCCAAAGCGCTGGCCCAAACGAAACCTCCATCTTCCTTGACACTAATTGCTCAGAGAAGGATATTTTGAGGGCAACCAAAGGATTGGCTAAGGATAAAACTCCAGGTCCCAATGGATTTCCTATCTCCTTCTTTAAAAGATACTAGGATATCATAAAAATAGATTGTATGCAATGTTTAAAAATGCGCATTAGATGTGCATCGAGGCGTACGCCTCGAGGCAAAATATAGGTGAACCGCATCATAGCTTACACCTTGGTAAGCATTCATATCCTTTAACTTTACTATTAAAAAATTAATTTTCTTTAGTACTACAAACAAATTCAATACAAAAAACTATTAATAGAATAAAATACTATAACTATATTAAATATATGAGATTGAAGCTACGCCTCTTTACAGCCTCGAAGCACCGCCTCGCGTTGTAAAAAAAAACCGCATCGATGCGTAAAAATGCTTTTTGAACATTGATTGTATGGATATGGTTAGTGACTTTCTAGCTACAACCTCGATGGATTGGAGGCTACATCAAATGTTTATCGTGTTTATCTTTAAGAAGAAAAAGGCAGAAGTACTATCAGACTTCAGACCGATCAAATTTAGGAGGTCCCTAAAATTTCACTAACTGTAGACAGTCTGATCTCTTCTTTCCCGAGAGCTTTCGTTGGGTGCAGGAAGATTCTTGAGAGAGCCCTTAGTGCTAACAAACTTATTGACTCTAGAAGAAAGGAAGGAAAGTGCGGCTTTCTCATCAAAGTAGACTTACAAAAAGCTTATGATAGAGTATGTTGGGATTTCTTGTATCAAACTATGGAAAAAAATGTGGTTTGGCTACAAATGGAGGTCCTGGATCTAAGAAAGGAGCCTTCAGCCGGCCAATATGTGTGTATTGTGCAAGGAAAGGGAAGAATTCTTAGAACACTTATTCCTCAATTGTGAAACGGCTGCTACTATGGAACTGTTTCATCAAGACGGGGAATAACCAATGATGCCCCCCACACTCAGTTGATCAAACTATCCACCAATGACAGGCTTTGAAAACCACAAAAACAAAGAGAAATTAATGAAACTTGGTTCCTATGGCCATAATATGGGGCCTATAGAAGCACAAAAATGACAAGATTTCCAAGGCCTCAAACCAAACAGCACCATGGAAATCGAAGATGTAAATTGCCTTTTGTTTCAGTGGAGTAGAAATATGTGCTGGGCTAAAATACAAATCTCTAATAATTTTGTACACAACTAGGAGATGATATTGATATAACATAGTCACAATCTTGTTCTTGTAAAAAAAAATCAATAATTATTCAATCAAAGTAAAAACAAAATTATGGGGTATTTTGCGTTCTTAGTACACTAAAGTAATTAAACATGAAAAATGTCTAAATAAGATAAAATCAAATGGCACAAATCAATTAAAGTAACCAATATTTTAAAAAACACTAATTAATCATAATTAAACACCCTAAAAAAGGATTGAAGAAGAGGGGACCTTCGTGTTCGATGGATTGGCGTTGGGCAGGGGGAGTTCGTTTAGCAACAGTACGTCCGAAAAAGGTAATGAATTCCTTGACACCAGTCCTCTGAAAGTAGCCGAATTGACTCACATCTGATGCATTAGCCAGGATGATTGGATCTGGTCCAGAATCTCCCCCGTTGTTGCACTTGAGTACCAGAAGCGCTGTGATCTTCATCCCTGCAACAAAAATTATATGCAAATCTCAACAATCTAAAAAAGATTTCAGACTTTGTCCTTTTTAGCCTTCCTTCCTAATCTTAAACCCCCTTCTATTTTAAAACAGTAGCCAAAAAACCCCATAAATCTAAAGAAAAATAAAGAAACAATATGAACCAGAAATTGGCCGACTATGATTATAATGTTGTTTGTCTTCGTTTTTTTACTCTGAATTCTTTAATTACTTATCTTCCTGTCGATTACCTTCTTGTTGACCCTTTTCAGTTTTCCCAACTCGGATAAAGTATTTCAAACCTTCGTTCTTTCTACTAAGGAGTCGTCTTCATTCACTGGGGCAATAAAATCATCTCATTGGCACGAGCCCATGTCTAAAGAAATCCAAGCCCTTGAAAGAATAAGACTTGGAGTTCAACTCCTCTCCCTCTGATCAAGTGCCCCATTGGTTGTAAATGGGTGCTCAAGATCAATTTCCATTCTCCATTCTAATGGCTCCATCGTACGATGTAAATTTCGACTCGTTGCCAAGGGATACACTCAGATTAAGGATCTCGATTATCATGATACCTTCGCCCCTGTCACTAAATTGTTATTGTTCGAGTTCCTTTATCAATGGTCACCATTAAAGGCTTGTCCCTTCATCAACTCGGTCTTAAGTAGCCTTTTACAAGCCGATCTTAATGAAGAAGTTCTCCAAATTAACCTTTTCCTTGATTAGTAAGGATTCATTTATCTCTTTCTGAGTATTCGCAGTTTACCTTTACCAAACAATCGACTTTTATCTATGTCATCGTCTATGTTGATGATATAATCATCACATGAAAAAACAACAAGGCTAGCACTACACACAAATTATTTCTTGATCGAACCTTTTCCCTTAAAGACCTTGGGCGTCTTCAATATTTTTTAGATATTGAGGTTTCTCATTCTTACCATAGAATCTTTCTTTGTCAACGTAAGTACATCCTTGATATTCCCAAAGACTCAGGTATGATTGCATCTCAGACTTCATCTTATCCTATGGAGCAAAAATTATGTCTTCGTCTGACTAATGGCATTCCTTTATGTAATCTAGATCCTGGTTGTTGTTTCATCGTTTGTCTTCTCTATTTGGTGGGTACTCGCTTTGATATAATATATGTCGTTAATACATTGAGTTAGTTCATTCAAATCCCTCACACCGCACATCTCAGTACTGCCCATTGTGTTATGTGTTACCTAAAAGGCACTATAGGCAAGGGCCTCTTTCTCTTTACTTCGAGTTCTCTTCATTTCTCAGACCATAGTAACTTTAATTGGGTTAGTATGTCACAGTATTTCACATCTCGACGATCCGCCACTGGTTACTACACCATGTTTGGTTTGAAACCCCATTTCTTGGAAATCCGAAAAGCAAAACAATAGTTGCCAAAGCAGCACTTTATCCGCTCTTACTTACAAGTTCCAATATCTCAAATATTCGCTTCCTGATTTTGATGTACACCAATCTTTCCAATGTCCATCTACAACGACAATAGTGCCGCCTTACACATTGTTGATACCCATATTTTCTACGAACTCACCAAACATATTGAGATTGATCACCTTGTTGGTGAAAAGATACAATCTAAGTTGATTGATCCAAAGTTTACATCCACTGGACCACTGCTAACCAGCTCGCCGACATCTTTACCAAACCCTTACATGCTCAATACTTCAACGAAATGATTGGCATGGTGGGCATCATTAGCTTTCCTGCTCGCACTTGAGGGGGAGTATCCACAACCCCCATGGGTCTACCGCAACTTGATCACCACCAAGATCCTTCTCGTTAACCTACATTATTTATTTTATTGTTCATGTCTCTGTAGTTATCTAAATGTAACTTGTCGTTATATAAATGTGACCCTAAAGCTATCTCAACTCCTACAAACACATGTACACTACACAAAAATCAAACACAACAAAGAGAATTAGCTTTATCTCAGTATCTTCAAAGCTCCCGAATGCTATCTTTATCTCTTTCTCATGACTCCAGTCATAATTTAATAACCTAGTATAAGCTTTCAGATAAACGTTTCCCTCTGGTGATGATTCCATCAGAGACATTTTTTAAAACCTAATTCTAAGAAAACTGAATTCTAATTAGGTCAAAATTTATGAATGAAACGAAACTCAAGCTAACTAGATCGTACAAGTAAGAGCATATTCTCAATCTCTGTATCAACCTAGACGTACTTAAATCAAAGTGATAAATCTTAGGGCAGCATCTAAGGAAGTGAGGATCAAAAGGTTGAATTTCATTGAATGTCAAAAGAATTAAGAAAAGAAGTATAGCGGAAAGATCATTAAAAGGTTAAATATGATGATAGATCTGAGTGATATTAATCTATGTATGAACTGAGGACGAAATGAATAATATTAAGATTAGAAGACAAAAAAATTACCTCAAGAACAAGATATCCCAAGTACGAGCTTGTTACCTCTCTCTCTCTCTCTAGAATGAGAGGGGGAAGTGGAAATGGGGTTTGGGGAGTGTGTGGGGGGAGGGGAGCAAAACCGCGCAACTGAGAAGGCTCTTTGGCTTTTGATGATAGATTGCCTTCTTAACGTGATTTTCAGCCAGAACGAGTAGATGTTGGCGCTAACCTCTGTTCATAATTGCTCTTTGATGCCCCCTGTCAAGATTCTTCTGTCCCGAAATAGACCATCACGAATGCCAAGAAGAAATCACATTTTATTTTTTTGTCCGCCTTTCAAAAATGCAGAAAAAATCTTACTAGCAGTAATCTCTCATGTTCATATAGAGAGTGACAATCAAGCATTAATCCTCTTCATCATCGGCAACAGCTATGCTCGAAAAGTTGGAAACCGGGACTAGTCGGTCGACCCGGGCCTAGCTACCAGGCGGGATGACAACGGGACCAGTCGGATTTCATCGGTTAAACTTAAAATATAAATACATATATATGTATTTATATATATATATAAATATATATATATATATATATATATATTTACATATATAATTATAATATATATAAATTATTACAATTGTAAACATGGTTTATACATTAGAAATACAAAATTATAAATAAAATCAACTAATTGTAGAAGTTACAGAGCAAAATCAGTCCATAAACTTACTTAATATCAATTATAAACATGTTTTAACGTTAGAAATACAAAACTATAAAGAAAATCAACTAATTATAGAAGTTAGATAGCAAAATCAGTCCATAAACTCAAATTATATCAATTATAAACATGTTTTGTACATTAGAAATTCAAAACTATAAAATAAATCAACTAATGTTATCCAGTTAGAAGTTAAAACTTACTTAAAGAAAGAAATAAGAACAAGATGTAGAAACAATTAGAGTATAGAGACAAGAGAGAGAGAGAGAGAGAGAGAGAGAGATAAAAAAACAAGGTCGAACTTACTTAGAGAGCTAGAGAGAGAAAGAGATGAAAAAATAATGATAGAGAGAGAAACTTTGCTTGCAATGGAGGATTGAAGCTAGTTTTTGTTGAAGTGAAGGGAAAACCCTTAAAACCTAGATCTAAGAAAATCTTGTTTCAAAAAAAAAACCTACCTGACCCATGAACAAGTAACTCAGGGCCTACCCGAGTTGGCTCCAGGCGGCGGGTTACTCGCGTCTCTAAAAGGACAAAAACTTTTGTCCCTAGTCGAGCGGTCACATGGAGACTAGCGTGTGATCGGGGCCCAGGCGATGCCAAAAGCATCATACAACAGATTATGGATCTTAGAGTTAACTTCTCAGGCATTATCTTCACCTATGTTCCTAGAGCATGCAATGCTCAGGCGGATGCGCTCGCAAAATGGGGTCGTAGATGTGGTCAAAAGAAAATTTGGAACATTGTACCCTCTTTTATTTTTGCTTTTCCTTAGAAACCTTGTATGAGATGGTTTATTTAATGTTAGATCCTTTCATCACAAAAAAAAAATTAACTTGTTAAAACAAATTGGGTTATTTCCTAAATAGCCCCTAACTTTGTGACCAGCTTCCTGCCTAGCCCCAAACTTTATAAAAATGTTTTAGATGGCCCCTTTTTTCAGTTACCGTTAGAACACCGCTAACCAGTCATCTTTTCTCTCTCCTACATCTCATCACCTCTCTACTACCTCATTTTCTCGCCACCTCATCGTCTTCAGTGGCGAAGGTCGCCGGCCGACCAATTTTCCGGCCGGCGACCTTCAAACATAAAAAAATATATTTTTTTCTCTCTCCTCTCTCTATCTCTAAAAAAAACCTCACCTCTCTCTATAGATCTGGTTCACCAGATCTAGTTTCTCCTTTCATTTTCTTCCAGCCATAGTTGTTTTACAATTCACACACACATCATTGAAGGGAATTATACCCTTATACTAGTCTTTATAGCGGATAACGACATCTAATGTCTAACACTAGTATCCCCAAGATCATCATGCAAAACTAGTAATTAACTAATAGGAAGATAGTAGATTACCTTAATCGCTATTTCCCTCGAGCTAGTTGAATAGATTAAAGAAGACCAAGAGCTTCAAACGTAGCTCCTCTACTTGGGACACCGAACGGTGTATTTAATCTCCCTCCTTGAAAGCTCGCTAGCACTCCAATGGTGATTTGATAATAAGAAGACCTTCTTCTTGCTTGACTAGAAGATAGCTTGGGAATTAGCTCACTTTCTCCTCTCTACTTGATGTGGTAGAGTAAGAAAGCTTAGAGAGAAATTCCACACCTTATTCTCTGTCCTAAGAGTGTTTATATAGAACCCTAATGAGAATACACCTCCTCAAAGGTTTCCTAAAACACCCTTTAGAATAAAATTTAGGGAAATAGTCGAAAATAGCAATTAATGATATTTTCTCAATTCCCTAAGGAGGAGGTATCCAAACACCACGAAATTTTGTGTGCATACTACTGGGTATGTCAGAAACTCACCCTTCAAAATTCAGCCCAATCCGAATCCCGAAAGTACCCGAACCGGCCTAGGCCCAAAACCCTTATTTGCCTTTTTGCTATCTTTTGCCCAAATTCTATTTAGGCATGTGAGATATGTTTATGGGACATTCCCAATGTTATATCACACTCCCACTAGTCATATCATCCGATTAAATACCCATTCTTATGTGTAACCCGATGTAGGATCTGATCGAAGTTAGCCGCGAATTACTTCGTAATTCGACGATCGTAGTTGGTTTTTAGCTAAACACTACAACCCCTAAATCAATCAGACTTGATGATCTTCTTCATCAATTGTCCTAGCCGACATATTGCTCGCATTGCCATCTTGGTCGAAGGACATCTCCTTCAACTCCTTCAATCATCCTCCTCCATTAATTTTTCTTTGATAGATTTCAACAACTTATTCCAACTCCCACCTTTTCCATCTCCAGTTCCCACCTTTTCTATATGCAAAATCTTTGTTTCTTTCACACCGATCTCTCCACCGACAATACAAACATTATTTTCTTTAGTTCCCCTTTTACTAGTACTCTTATCTGAATCATCTTCTTCTCTTCCTTTAGCCCTAATTGAAGCTTTTTTCAATGTTCTAGAGACACGACCTCCTCCTCCATTGCCATGGGAAGATGCCTCGAACCAGCAACACCATTTCCAGATCGCGGCCCTTTGTTGTTATTGTTGTTGTTGGTTTGACTCAGAGTATCTAGTTTAGGATTGATAACCTCTATGACATCATCATCATCACTGTCATCTGTAATTAATAGATCTTTCATAGTAGTTAATATTATCTCTTTATTTCTAAAAAGAAAGAAATAAATCAGTAAGAGGAAGGAATTTAATTTACTTAATAAGTCTATGAAATCGACTTGAGTTGATACAGAAACCTGATGATGATGATGATGATTCGTATTTTCTGCTACAACCTCCACCCGTTGAGAAGTAACTTCTGCTTGTTCACGAGTAAATCTGTGGAGATCAAGAATTTGATCCTAAGATGGTGAGATGAACCATGACCCCATTTGTAGGTTTTTTTTCTCTCCTTAGTCTCTATAGTTTGTACCACTACTTACTCTGTTGTTATATAGGAAGGGGAAGGGGTTTTATGAAGGGTTTAGGAAACCGTCGATTTGTTCCATCAAGTCCCATCCTGTGCTACTTCAATGGTTCGCCAGATCTAGAGAGTGAGGTGAGGGTTTTTTCTTAAAAAAAAAAATTTAGAGATAGAGGAGAGATAAAAAAAAATATATCTTTTTTTATGTTTGAAGGTCGCCGGCCGGAAAATTGGCCGCCGGACGACCTTCGCCGGTGAAGACGATGAGGTGGCGAGAAGATGAGGTGGCAGAGAGAGGTGATGAGATGGAGGAGAGAGAAAAGATGACTGGTTAACGGTGTTCTAACGGTAACTGAAAAAAGGGTCATCTGAGAATTTTTTATAAAGTTAGGGGCTAGGCAGGAAGCTGGTCACAAAGTTAGAGGCTATTTGGAAAATAACCCAAACAAATTCAAGGTGGTGACTGGTGGTAGATAATACGCGGACACCTATTTTTCTTATATGGACAACAATCTTATGTGGACAACCCAAAAAAAAATTAATTTTTTTATATGGCATCAGTTTCTAAGGGGACAACTCTCTATTATTTTCACTCAAGTCCTCTAAGAATCAGATGTATTATTCGATGACCTCCCTCTTTTTCCATAAACCGTAGGTTAGCTTAGTCTTCACCTCTTCTATTACTTGCTCTTCATCATCACCCAAATTTCTAAAGAGAGAACTTCCTTGGAGAAGCATTGGTGGTTATGGCATCAAACAAAGGCAGGGGAGTTGTTGTAGAATCTTCCAAAAGACAAAACTTAGGACCCTAAAACTCTAAAACCCCTTAAATTAGTAAACCTGGAATCAAAATTTTCAAAACCATTGTTTTTTTTTAAAGAAGTAGATCTGCTCGAAGCCCACGAACTACTACTGTTCGTGGGCTTCGAACCTCCAAAACAGTTGTAGTGAAGTAGCACTTCCGAATCAAGTGGATTTTACAGATTTCGGGAGAAACTTCCGAAATCTGTAGCTAATTTCGGGAGAAATTCTCGAAATCTGTAGTTAATTACAGGGTAGTTTTTATTGATTTTCACTTCATTTTTACTGATTATCACTTCTTTTTACTGATTTTCACTCCATTTCAATAAATTAGAGGGTAGTTTACAACTCCCACTAAACTTTTTATCACATAGACATGGTAAAGGTTTGAATTTTACTATTATTTATTTATTTACTTGCCTACTACAAATATTGACATCTTCTTTGTTTTATAGAAAGCACGTGTCAAAAAATTTGCTTCTATACTTAGAACATGTGGCGGAGGGGATGACGCTCCTATCAATCCAACTATGAAGAAGAAGATGGTTCTGATGGCAGAAAAAATCAGAGAAGATGTGGAAGACGAAGTTGGATCCGTTGGTTCCGACTCAGAAGAAGATGATGAAGAGGAAGATGAATCTGGTAATTCGGGTTCTGAGGAAGACGACGAAGAGTGCTATGTGTTTCAGTTTTTCAAGTCACGATATTTACTTTCTGTTTGGATTACGTTACCTACTTTACGGTGATATTACGTTGTTACCGAAAACCTTTATTTTATGTGTGGTTTATGTTTATGACTTGACTTGTATTTAATTCAAACTTCTTATTCACCCATGTCCCTTCAATTACAATTATTCATATTGTTATCATTTTCTCCAAAATAAGCTGTGTTTCAGTTTTTCAAGTCCTCAGAACCCGAATTACCAGATTCATTTTCTCCAAAATAAGTTAAATCTGTTGGTTCCGACTCTGAAGAAGATGGTGAAGAGGAAGATGAATCTGGTAATTCGGGTTCTGAGGAAGACGACGAAGAGTAATATGTGTTTCAGTTTTTCAAGTCACGATATTTAACTTTCTGTTTGGATTACGTTACCTACTTTACGGTGATATTACGTTGTTACTGAAAACCTTTATTTTATGTGTGGTTTATGTTTATGACTTGACTTGTATTTAATTCAAACTTCTTATTCACCGATGTCCCTTCAATTACAATTACTCATATTGTTATCATTTTCTCCAAAATAAGTTGTTCAAGTCCGAAATATAAGAAAAGTTTAAAACGTTGTAAATTTAAGTAGCAACCGTAACATACTTGAACAAATACAAAAATCGAAAAAGATATTGACCGAAAAACAAAAGTCAGAAAGCAAATTAGTTGCATTTAAGGCAAAATCGGACAACTTGCCAGATTTTCGTAGCGACTTAGCTTCTATTATGCCATATTTTCGTAGAAAACCAACGAAAATATGACATAACAGAACATCACTTGCGACGAAAATCTGACATAATCAGAAAACTTGCTAGATTTCCGTCGCAACTTAGCTTCTGTAATGCAATATTTTCGTCGGTTTTCTGCGAAAATATAGCATAACAGAAGCTAAGTTGCTACGAAAATCTGGCAAGTTTTCCGATTTTGCAAGATTTTCGTTGCAAGTTATGTTATGTTTTACCTCATCAATGCCATTAATACCTATTATAGATGCGCCCGGATAAACTTCTTCAGGTGGAGATTGAGGGGTTTTGTCTTCTTCATCCATCTAAGGTTTGATAAAAAAAAGAAAAGTGATAGAAACTACAGTTTACTTTTAGTAGAAGTGAAGAAAGAAGAATAAGACTAAGATGAAGGAAGATGAATAAGATGAAGAAGAAGACAATTTAGGTTTTCAATCTTTAACTATTATCTTTGTTAGTAGTCCATAACTTACTAACTATTAGTATTTAAGAATTTATGGAGTTGTCTCCTTATTAAATCAAAGTCAACTAAGTCAAGCATAGTTGACTCGCATCAGGTCCGAAAATAGTTGTCCATATAAGAAAAACGGTTGTCCGCGTATTGGTCACTTCTCAAAATAATATTTTAGAAAAATTGTGGATTAAACAACCCTTCCACTTAATATTAAAGGCCGCGGCTTTGGAGAATAAAGAAAAGGGTCCATGAGTATAAGACCCAAAATAATGTTTAAAAAAGGTTTAGAGTCCAATTTTCCCAAAAAATGGGTTTTTAGTCCTTTTGCACTTGAGACCTAATAACCCTTACTATATAAAAAAAAAAACCGTCGTTCAGATTTCCCCCTACTTTTTTAATTGGGGTCGGACCGATTTTGAAACGGCATGTTTCAAGCGTGATTTAGGGTATTAAATAGGAATAAGGAATATTTTTCAAATCAGATTCTCTCTCATCCTTTCAGATTTGGAAACCAAATCAAAACAACCTCTTCCCGAATCAGATCAAGGATCGAATTTTTCTAGGATCAATTTAGCGTGTGGTTTGGGGGTTAATATACAATATGTATATATCACTTTCTCTCACTTGACTTTTAGATTTGGAAAGAGTGTATTTTTCTTGGATCAATTTAGCATGATTTGGGGGTTAATATATATCACTTTCTGTCACTTTACTTTCAGATTTAGAAATAGTATATTTTTCTGGGATCAATTTAGCGTGATTTGGGGTTAATATACATAACGTATATCACTTTCTCTCACTTAACTTTCAGATTTGGAAAGAGTATATTTTCTAAGATCAATTTAGCATGATTTGGGGGTTAATATACATAACGTAAAAATCACTTTCTCTCATTTAATTTTCGTTTTTACTTATACATAACCAAACATCCCTTACAAATTATGAAACATGTTCATAAATTATGTACTATTTATGAGCATTATAGCAACATTTGTTTTCGTTTTTACTCATACATAACCACACATCAAATACAAATTATGAAACAAGTTCGTAAATTATATGTTATTTATGACGAGAAAACCATCATTTGTCATGTATACAACGTATTTTATCCAATGGTTCACATTATTTATACCAGAACTTAATATTTTTTTACACAGGTACACTGCAGTATCTTCTCAACTATTTAAGAACGATAGTTACACGCTCTAAATCATTCTTGACAAACTTGAAATCGTGTTTGTGTTTATACTATATTGTTGAAGGGCGAATCGAAATGCTTTAGTTTTATCTTCTTCCCTACGTTGGATGATTTACATAAGAATTTCCATTAGTAATAGCTAAACTACAAAACAAAAATGTAAATAATTGTCAACAGTACGTATCATTTATGAAAAACTACAATAAAAAATGTTATCAAGTATATGTACTGTTTGATAAATTTCATCATGTGTTGGAGACAAAAGAACTTTAGTTTGAATGACAAGGCTACTGTTATGTGACAAAAATATATGTAAAGTGAAATAAATTAATATAATTTTTGGAACATTACACATTGTTTACCTTCTGTTACAATAAAATTGTACGGAATCTTCACTGGTTCAAATGTGTAAAGCGCAATAAAGTACATATAATTGTTTGAACAATACACATTATTTACATTTTGTTACAATGACATTGTACGGAATCTTCTTTGGTTCAAATGTGTCATGTTCAATAAATTATACATAATTTCTTTTAAATTACAAATCGTTTACATTCTGTTACAAAAAAATGTACGGAATCTTCTCTGGTTCAGAAATGCTACAGTTACCGGGATCTGATATCAAGAAATTTTCTAAACATCAAAATCTTTAACCTAAATCTAATGAAAAATAAAATAATACATAGATACAAACATAAGATAATTGAAGATAATGAATTAGTAAACAAGGATTTAACATTGACATCATAAATCGGTTATGAAGATCTTAGATAAAGAAAATCATGAATAATGATGAATATTTGAAAAGATGATACAGAGATGAAACCGATTGTAATGAAAATCATAAATATCTTTACAGATGATTATGAAAACATTAAACAGAAAGATTAAACCTGTTACTTTAACCTCAGAAGCAACTGTTGATCTTACAAATAAAATAAACTGAATCTTTGATGAAGGAAATCGAAATAACCGATGGAGGTTTCAGCTGGTGTAATAGATTGGAAGGAGATTTTGAGCTTCTTCAAATCCAAATTAAGTAGAGTTTTCGGTTTTAGAGAGAGAGAAATAAGGTTTCCATTTTGAGGAATAAAGAAGATAATGGTTTCCGTTAATAAGATCGTGATTGGAGAGAGAAGGTGAGAGATAAAAATAGAAAACAGATATTTGGAGATTTTGATTGAAAAGAGTTTTTGTTTATATAGAAGGTTAGTTTAGGTATTATGATTTAATATGAAATCTAGGGATTTGTGTTTTCTCTAGAGATGGATAAAAATGGACTTGATTTCCATTTTTTTTAATATTTTGGTTTATAAACCCATTTTAGGATTAGAGAAGATTAAAAGTGTTTTTAAGGGTAGATTTTTGGACCCTAAGTCCAAAAATTATAGTTTTATCTTCTTACAACAATAAAAACAAAAGAAACTAAAGCAAGCAATGCCTGCCACTCATTTAATCAAACGTAAGAAAACTTAAATAGAAAAATGTCTATTCAAGTGGGACGTATCCAGCATAATTCTAGCCAGAGTATGTGCCCAAGCAAGATGTAGAGAGAAAACAACTCTCTCTAGATCTTGACAGACACATACCCGCCGAAGATATATCGGGCAGAGCATCACTGATAAAAATATATATTCCATTCTTTTTATATCGGTCAACAATAATTTATGGTGGCCAATACGTGGACAACCGTTTTTCTTATATGGACAACTATTTTCGAATCGGATGCGAGTCAACTATGTTTGACTTAGTTGACTTTGATTTAATAAGGGGACAACTCCATAAAGTCCTAAATATTTACAATTACTAATTTGTGGACTCACTAACAAATATTAAAACAATAATTGTTCAACAAAAAAAAAATAGTAAAACAATAATTGACATTATTAACTTGATGATCATAAACAAGTGAGAGTTTTCTACTCGTTCTATTGTGAAATAAGAACAGAACCCCTAAACATAAACCATACCTTCACAAATTAGGTTGCTTCTTCATCTTCTTCAATTGATGGCATTGTTGATGATCTTTCTCTAGGTTTCTACGAATCTTTTGTTCGATCAATTAGCTATAACCTTCCAACTCCACACGAAATGGGTATGGTGGTCTTCTCAGCGACGTCCTGATCCATTCATCTCTCACCGCCACCAAAACCAGAGGCACCAGTCAATTAACAATTCCGGCAACAAGTCTTCCACTTCCACCACCGCATTAGGAATCAGAGTTATAACTCAACATGGTGTGGTGAAGGCCCTTCTCAGTTGTGATAACACATCAATAGTTACCCAAAATTAAAAACCCTTTTTTTCTGTTGCAATAAACCCTTCTTCTATAATCAAGAAAATTTTCCCTATCTCATCAATAATAACCCTAGTTTTGATTCTAGAGTAACCAAGCTATGAAAGATTGTAGTATAGTAGTAGTAGAACTTGTCTAGATCGTGGTAACAAAGACTGTGATAAAACAAATAACTATAAAGACTTCCAAGCACCCAATTTCTCTCTCTAAAAATCAAACAGTTATTAATGAAGAAGAAGAGGGTTTATGGAAGATGAAATTTGGAGGACTTAAAGTTAATAATTCTAATTTCAGAGGGTGTGAGTGAAATAAATTAGAGTAATGTCCCCCTATAAAGTTGTTGTCCATATAAAATTTCTAACTTTATTATTTGTCCACATAAAATTGTTGTCCATATAAGATATTTGATTGTCCGTATATTAGTCACCTAACTTATCTTTCTCACTTTCTCTCTCCAGAAAAGAAGTTCAAAACATTGGTACAGCTCCGGTAGAACAAGAAAACCCAATTTCACAAGTTACATATTTAAACATTTCTCATACTCAACTTTCAAAATAGGCAACAAAACAAACTCTCACCAACAAAACTTTTCATTCCCAAGAACTTGCATGAATTCTTCTTCCGTTCTTGAGATTCTACATAAACCTTGACACTAAAACTTATAATAATGTTCCTAGGCTTATCCATCCAAACAAACTTCTCGATTCTGAAATTAAATTATTCACTTCTTAAATCAAAATCCAAATTCAAAAGATCATTAAGTTGTTCAGCAAATTGATAATGTTGAGTATCATCCCAGCCACCAAAATCATCTAATACTTGACCGATAACATCCGTAAAGAAAGAATCCATCTCAAATTCTATCTCCATTGAGGACGAAAAATCAGTGACTCCTCCAACATTTCTGAAATGGGTAATTGTTCTTCTTGTTGTTGTTTATCTTCCGAGGTAGATTCAGTTGTAGAGATAGAAGAAGAATCCAGCTTATAGTAATTATCCTTGATGTTATTATTCTTCTCATTAGAATGATGATTTCTCTCCAAAACTCGAACTTCTTTGAAGCTCTTTCATAAGCTTCTGATGCTTCTTCTTCTTCAGTTTCAAAAGTACCCAACCAAACTCTAACACTGTGGGATGCGGTTTAGATGCTATGGCGGTTTTAGAATTGTGATTAAAGGCGGTTTTGCAAATTGGCACCAATTATTAATGGCGGTTTTGCAATTAATTCCTAAATTTTGGTGTTTCCAAAATTTGATTTTAAATTCCTACTTCCTATTATGGGTCGGTGGCTATAATGTATAAATAGGGGTTTGAGTGTTTGTATTCAACACATCAACATCAACACAACAACTCAACAACTCTTCTTTAGAGAGAGCAAGTGAGAGAGAAATTTTGTTCATAGTTTTGAGCGGTGTTTAATTTTTCGGTCGTCGAAGATCTAGTATAGAAGGTTAATTTCTATATGGTACAATCTTGGGACGAACTTGCGGGTTGTCTGAATCGTCTTCATCTATCCTTCAATAAAGATTTCTTGTTCGCCCGAGGACGTAGGCTTTAAAGACGAACCTCGTTAATTCTGCTTGCATATTTAGATTGACTTAGCTTTTCGATTATTTTCGTAGTCGGATCAATTTCTAGGATAGGTTCGATAGCTTCCGCGACTTTTAGTTCTAACAATTGGTACCAGAGCCTTGTTGAGATTGAACGAAGAGAAGATGAGATCAAGAAGTGGTACGGTCAAAGCAGGGAAACATGAGATAGAGAAGTTCAATGGAAAAACGATTTTTCTTATTGGCGGATGCAGATGAAGAATCTGTTAATCTCGCAGAAATTACACAAGATGTTGACGGGAAAGAAACCAAGAGATATGTCAGATGAGGATTGGGAAGAGTTAGATCTCGAAGCACGGGCTACCATTATGTTGTGTCTTGAGAGGGACGTGGCGTTCCTAGTAGACGAAGAAACAACGACGGCGAGTGTGTGGTTAAAGTTAGAAAACAGTTTCATGACGAAAACTTTAGCGAATCAGGTCTACTTAAAATCCAAATTATTCACATGTAATGGAAGAGGGTTCTTCTATTCAAGAATATGTGAATAGGTTTGACAGGATTATCTCAGATTTGAAGGATATTGATGTTAAGGTTGAGGATGAGGATCACGCCCTCATATTGTTACTTTCATTGCCTAAATCCTATGAGAACCTTGTTCAAACTTTGATGCTTGTTGGTGACCGTCTAAGCATGGAAGAGACGAGAAATTCGTTATTAGCGGATGACCTTCGTAAGGTTGCTACTAGCAGTATGACGTCAGGTGGAGTAGACAAGGATCAAGCACAAGGGTTGTTTGTAACGAGGGGGAGGAGTAATGAAAGGGGAAAGGGAAAGGGCGGGAAATCTAGAGGCTCTTTCAAGAAAACGTGATTTAGTTGTGGTGAGCTTGGCCACTTTAAAGCGGCTTGTCCAAAGAGAAAGTTAAAGCAAAAAAACGAAGGCTACAAGGGGAAACAAGAGATGCAAGAGGCGGGATATGTGTCAAAAGACCCTGACGAATGTTTCTCGGTGACAGAGGTGTCTGAGAAGATCTCCGATAAGTGGATGCTTGATTCGGGGGTGTCACACCATATGTGTCCAAATAGGGAGTGGTTTACTACCTATAGGAGTATAGGTGGTACAGTGATACTGGGTGATGATAGTATATGTAAAACTGTGGGACTCGGAACAATACGTATCAAGATGCACGATGGAGTGGTGAGAACATTGATGGACGTAAGACACATACCCGATTTGCGGAAAAATCTAATTTCCCTTGGTGTGTTGGACGGAACGACGGTAAAATAATTATAGAGAATGGCTCCATAAAAGTCGTTAAGGGTTCTTTGGTGGTAATGGAGGTACTCGTTATGGTAATTTATACAAAATTTTGGGGACAACAATTACGGGAGATGTGGCAGTAGGAATCAGTGGAAGGGATCCAACGGCTAGTATGAGGCTTTGGCATATGCGCCTTAGGCATATGTCAGAAAAGGGTCTATCTTTGATGTGCGGGAAAGGCTTGTTGAAGGACATGCAGATGCCTTGC
Organism: Eschscholzia californica; assembly: GCF_041429995.1. Taxonomy (NCBI): domain Eukaryota; kingdom Viridiplantae; phylum Streptophyta; class Magnoliopsida; order Ranunculales; family Papaveraceae; genus Eschscholzia; species Eschscholzia californica. The sequence goes on from NW_028238198.1 coordinate 33,837,845, forward strand.
ATGGAGTTTTGTGAGCATTGTGTGTTTGGGAATGCACACAGGGTAACGTTCTCTACAAGCAAGCACAGGAGCAAAGAGGTATTAGACTACGTACATACCGATGTCTGTAACCGGCAAAGTTAGCTTCCAAGGGTGGTTCCAGGTATTTTGTTACATTCATTGATGATCATTCGAGATTTGTCTAGCTTTATTTTCTGAAGCATAAGAATGAGGTATTCAACACATTCCTGGTGTGGAAAGCAATGGTTGAGAACAAAACTGGTCGAAAGCTGAAGACGTTAAGATCAGATAATGGGACCGAGTACACGGATGGGGCATTCAAGGAGTTTTGTAATCAGGAAGGCATTGTGAGGCACTGGACAGTAGTAAACACACCTCAGCAGAATGGAGTCGGAGAGAGATTGAACCGTACACTACTTGGGAAGGCTAGATGTATGCGCTCCAATTCAGGGTTAGGCGTAGAATGGTGGGCAGAATCTGTTGCTACAACTTGTTATATTGTGAACAGGTCTCCACATTCTTCTTTAGATGGCGGCATACCTTAAGAGGTGTGGTCAGGTGAACATGCAGATTACGGGAGACTTAGGGTTTTCGGTTATACGACCTATTACCATGTTAAAGGTAACAAACTTGACAATAGAGCAAAGAAGGCAATTTTCTTAGGATATGCTACAAAAGTCAAGGGTTATCGGCTGTGATGTACGGAAGACAAGTAGTTTGTAATCAGCAGAGATGTGGTGTTTGATGAGTCATCTATTATAGCTATGGCGAAAGCTACGGTGCCTAGTTGTGGTGATGTTGGGTCTACTAAAGCTCAAGTAGTGGAAGTAGAAGCCGAAGACCAACGGGTTTCTAGGAATCATGATCAGGTGGAGCATCAGGATAGTACGCAGGATGAGGAAATCGATGAACACAATCATGAGGAGGTTCAAGGAGAAGGTACACAAGTTTTACAACAACAACAGCAGGATGTTTCGTTACACACTAGGCCGAAACGGTTATATAAGCTGGTACAGAGGTTAGGGTCAGACAAACCTCTTAGGCATTACGGGCAGGCAAATGTGGTTGAATATGTACTCTCAGTGGAAGACGACGAGCCGGTCACCTTCAAACAAGCTATTATCGCGGAGGAAAGAGAGAGTTGGTTGGTTGCTATGCAAGAAGAGATGGAGTGTCTTCACAAGAACAAGACATGGGAGGTTGTCCCATTGCTCGAAGGTAAATCTGTTATTGGTTGTAAATGGGTGTACAAGAAGAAAGAGGATTCTTCCGAGATCAAGGGTACAAGGTATAAGGCAAGACTAGTGGCCAAGGGTTATGCACAGAAAGAAGGGGTCGACTACAATGAGATTTTCTCACCGGTCGTGAAATTTACTTCTATTCGGGTGCTATTGAGTATTGTTGCTCACAGTGATCTTGAGCTGGAACAACTCGATGTTAAAACCGCCTTCTTGCACGGAGATTTGGAAGAAGAAATTTCTATGGCTCAACCTGAAGGATACAAGGTTGAGGGCAAAGAAAATCAAGCATGTCGTTTGAGGAAGTCTCTTTACGGATTGAAACAATCCCCTCGCCAATAGTATAAACGATTTGATTTTTTCATGATAAAGCATGATTTTCGCATAAGTGACTATGATTGTTGTGTATACATCAAGAAGCTTGGCGAATGTGACTTTATTTATCTCCTTTTGTATGTGTATGACATGCTTATTGCTTCTCGTAGCATGGTGGAGATAGATAAGTTGAAATCTCAACTTAGTCAAGAGTTTGAGATGAAAGACATGGGCGTTGCAAAGAAGATACTGGGAATGGAGATTAGGAGAGAGCGGTCAAGTAAGAAACTGTACTTGAATCAGAAAGGTTACATCGAACGAGTAGTTTCTCGGTTCGGGATGCAGAATGCGAAGGCGGTGTCAACACCTTTGGCACCACACTTCAGGCTCTCGGGAAAACAATCTCCCACTACTACGGTGGAGAAGGATCATATGGATCATGTACCGTATGCTAGTGCAGTTTGCAGTTTGATGTACGCTATGGTGTGTACTCGTCCGGATATTTCACAAGCGGTCAGTGTGGTTAGTAGGTTTATGGCAAACCCGGGGAAGACACATTGGGAAGCTGTGAAGTGGATTTTGAGGTACTTAAAGGGTACCGTTGGCGATCTAGATAGAAGACGATCTACTACTGGTTATGTATTTAGGGTACATGGTGCTCCAGTTAGTTGGCGATCGATGTTACAATCAACAGTTCCTTTATCTACTACGGAGGCCGAGTATATGGCTATGGCCGAGGGTGTGAAGGAAGCATTGCGGTTGTGGGATCTTCTGGATGATCTAGGGATTAAACAGGAGTGCATAGATGTATGGTTTGATAGTCAAAGTGCGATCCACTTGGCGAAGAATCAGGTTCATCATGCTCGCACTAAGCATATCGATGTTAGGTTTCACTTTGTACGAGATGTCATAGAGGAAGGTGATGTTTCTCTCATGAAGGTACACACAGATGAGAATCCTGCGGACATGTTGACTAAATTGGTGACGTGTAGCAAGTTTCAGCATTGCTTGAAATTGCTACAAATCGGCTCGTGTTAAGTTGCCCCAAAGGGCGTAATGGCGACAAGATAAACTTTATGTGAAGGATTGGTAGAACTACGGTAGGCTTGATCCTGTAAAAAGGTGCGTAGGCAGCCATGGTCATATGGTGCAGTCGGATGAAGTTACAAGAAGCAGATATATCTTACAAGGAGTATCCTAGTGTTCGTCCAAAATTTGAAGCATATCAAATTATGTACGAGGTGGAGAATTGTGAGATGCGGTTTAGATGCTATGGCGGTTTTAGAATTGTGATTAAAGGTGGTTTTGCAAATTGGCACCAATTATTAATGGCGGTTTTGCAATTGGTTTCTAAATTTTGGTGTTTCCAAAATTTGGTTACAAGTTCCTACTTCCTATTATGGGTCGGTGGCTATAATGTATAAATAGGGGTTCGAGTGTTTGTATTCAACACATCAACATCAACACAACAACTCAACAACTCTTCTTTAGAGAGAGCTAGAGAGAGAGCAAGTGAGAGAGAAATTTTGTTCATAGTTTTGAGCGGTGTTTAATTTCTCGGTCGTCGAAGATCTAGTATACAAGGTTAATTTCTATATGGTACAATCTTGGGACGAACTTGCGGGTTGTCTGAGTCGTCTTCATCTATCCTTCAATAAAGATTTCTTGTTCGCCCGAGGACGTAGGCTTTAAAGCCGAACCTCGTTAATTCTGCTTGCATATTTAGATTTTGACTTAGTTTTTCGATTATTTTCGTAGTCGGATCAATTTCTAGGATAGGTTCGATAGCTTCTGCGACTTTTAGTACTAACAAACACCTCTAATTGGATCTTTAAATCTCAGCACCCCATTTCCCCATCTCCTTTTTCGAACATCGATCTCCGCCTTTTCTTTAAACCCTTGTTAGTGTTGGGGTTTTTGATGAGCTATTTAGGGGTTTTGCCTCCATTTCTACTACCTTGAGAAGAACTGTCTATTCCTATATCAGATGATGATGGAAATGTAGTCAATGGGAAATGAAATTTTCTGAACTGTCTAATTGTTTGTTTTTTGTCTTCCCTGATCTAGTTGCATATAAATGGAGCCGAAGTGGATATTCTAACCATAGATCCTTTCTAAAGCTTTAATAACAATCCATTGATTAGAAGATAAAACTCAGACGAATTCAATAAGCTCTCTAAATAAATAGAACAGATGAGAAAAAGATATCTGAATCTACAATCCACAAAGGTATGTACTACCAAAAAACAATCAACTTAAGAAGAGAGTGAACAGTATGCAATTATAATGATTCATTTTATTTGAGGGTTAGAGCAGGACAATTAGTTGTATAAATAATTAATCATGGAACAGAAAAATTAGTTAGAATCACCAAGCTTAAGAACCAATTTATGTGCTTGCCTAAAGCACCTAAAAAACCAAGCTTAAGAACCAATTTAGGTTGTCCTGTAACTGCACAAGAAGGTTAATTTGTTTTCTCTTTCTAAAAACTCGCAATGAAGTTTCATAGCATTCTGAAACTTTACAAGGATAATGGTGACATAACTGAGCGTCTGAGCAAGAAAAATCACAATTGTGACAATACATAATAGTTAAAACTTCTCCTACAAAAGCAACAAGCAAAAGTAACAATTTGAAACCAATGCTTCTTTGTTTCTTATGGGCGTGAAAAAAGTTTAAGATACATCTCTAAAAGCCATCAAGATACGACATAAACTTTTTTGCTCTTAAAACAAAAACTATCTCAACATAGCCAAGTTTTATGATAACATAGAAACAAGGAATACTTAATACATTAATAGACAGAAAGAATAACATAGATTTGAAAAATCTATGTGAGCCAAGAAGCAAACAATATGAAAAAAAACTCCGCAGCTACATGCTGGAGTAATCAAAATTTTATTGTATTGCTTTCTAGAATTCAAAATACACACCTGGTTAACTTGGTCAAGCTTGCTAATAATATTAAGCCGGACATAGGGAATTCATCTTTTAGCAATGAAAGGAAAATAGGTAGAAGTTGCTCAATTGTTGCATCCTGAATTAACCACAAACATCGATTAGACTCTGCTTCAGAGGGAGCAAAAGCAATATGATGAAAGACTAAAATATTTACAGCAAAATTAAAAGCGTAACTAAATGTACAAGCTATGGGAGGTAAATTTCCAAAAATCACATTGAGAAAAATGCTTCAAGATGAAAGTGATAGAAGTAATGTAGGAGGAAGAAGAGTAATGATTGAGATATCTAGCTATTACACTTGGATGCCTTTATATATGCTATATGAGATGATAACAAATTTATCTTCACCTATGTGGGACTATACCTCTAACATCTCTCACATACTCTCTAACACTCCCCCTCAAACCAATGTACTTATCAAGATATTGGCAAGCACAATGGTTTGCTACAATAACTACCTAACGCATTACAATAATATCTAAAAAACAAAATAAATTAAATGTAAAAATAACTTTTATTCTTCTATTGTACTTCATTGGGTCAATGGTGATTTGGCTTCCATAATACCCCACGTCAAACTAATGGTACTTTCAAGTATGGAAGACCATAAGTTTGTCTAGATACTGCCTTGATGATGTTTCAATCTCTTTCATTACTAATGTTGGTGTTGCTTTGGTGTGTGTTTGTTGTGGCGCTTGAGAGAAATATGATGTAGAATAGTGGTAGCTTTGCCCATTTGGACTTTAAAAATAAAGAATAAGCATTGATAGCTAGGCCCACTTGGTTTGAAATAGAAAGGACTGAAAGGGAAAAGCTTAATAGCTTGCCACTTGGAATTGAAAGAGCAAAGATTTAAACAGAAAAGCTTAATAGCTTGGTCCACTTGGGCTTGAGAAAATAAATATTAAGCTTAATAGCCCGGCCCGTTTAAGTTTGAAAGAGAAAAATTTGTGAGAAATTTAGAGTGAGAAAGTAAAGATTTAGAATGGGAAGGAAAAGAAAGACTAAGTTTTATAGCTTGGCCCACTTGGGGTAATAGGAGAAAAATTTGTGAGAAATATAGAGAATGTTGACGTTAGAGTGAGAAAGCTAAAAAAGGAATTAAAGAAAAAGAACACCACACACATCACATCTGTTTATAGGCATCACAGTTCCATGATTTTTTCTTTGAAAGCCCCAGGAGGTTCTAGAGATTACCATTCTTAAGAGCATCACCAATGGAAGAAGCCCAACAACTTTAAACATGGTCCTCCAAAATCTTAAGGGCACCCACATACTAAAGAAATGAAGTTGAAACCCTTGATTTCATTTTCATCTTCTTCTTTCTCTGCTTCAAGAAGAACATCTAACCTTCTTCTCACGCTCTTATGTATTGATTTTATTTCGCCAGGAAAAGGAGCTTCGTCAAAGACAATCATTAAGAAACAACTAAACCACCATCTCATATCTCACAAACCTTCTTCATCTTCTCTTTTTTCTTTTTTTTCTTTTTTGTTTTTGACATCTCCAAGAAGTAAAGAGGAACAGTTCAAAAATCATTTCATCTACTCGGTTGATTACTAGATCAATATCTGTTTTGCTCAAACGTTTGAATCTGAAGAACCCTTTGACTTTTCAGAGATTTATCAACAACCATTTTTGTTTTTGAAAAACTCCATGAATATGTCAATATTAAGATAACTATTTAAGACAACATGAAGAAGATATGATAGAGTAGAGGAACAAGGATCTGCTCGATTTAAGGGATTTTCTTTATTGAACATAAACTTTGAAGAGAAGACCACCATGTCGAACAAAAAATAGTTGTTTGCTTTTATTCTTTGGATCTTCATCTCCTACTACTGCCAAGTAGAGATAGATAGATCTAAGAATGAGAAATTGATCTTTAAACCTTCAAACCTTTAATGGTGAAAGCCATTAGTCAATGGTTGAAGACTTACATAAAGAATAAAAAATATTGGAACTAGAACTTGAAAGAGAAAATGAAAAATTAATAAACTTAGTTTATTTGGATAGAAGAAGAAAATTTAAAACTAAACAAATGATGTTTCGACGGACGGTAGCCATTGACGGAGCTACCGCCGCTTAGTCGAAAACCCAAGGATCGAACTCGTTCGAGTAAAAATGCTCTTGATACCATGATAGAAGTAATGTAGGAGGAAGAAGAGTATTGATTGAAATATCTAGCTATTACACTTGGATGCCTTTATATAGGCTATATGAAATGATAAAAAATTTATCTTCACCTATGTGGGACTATACCTCTAACATCTCTCACATACTCTCTAACAAAAAAAATATACATCAAGAGCCCAATGACAACGGGTTTCTTCTTTTTATCAATTATACTAAATCGTGCATGTCATGCTAACTGTCGTAGATCAAGAGTTAAAGAAGAAGTAAAGAAAAGTAATACTCTCTCATCATCATATTCTAACGGATTCTTTCTTTTTATCAGTTATATTAAACCGTGCATGTCATGCTAACTGTCGTAGATCTAGAGTTAAAGAAGAAGTGAAGAAAAGTAGAACTCTCTCATTCATCATGTTCTAACTAGTTTCTTACAAGAGAAAATACCCAAGATAAATGAAAACATTCTATATAGCTATATTACCCCTTACATTAGCTATATTTTACACACACACACACACACACACACAGATATATATATATATATATATATATACATAAGTCATAACACCAACACCCCCCCCCCCCTCAAGTTGGAGAGCAGATGTTCGAAACACCAAGCTTGTTACATATACTTTCTAATTGACTGTTAGGAAGAGCCTTTGTGAACATATTTGCGAGGTGATTAGCATAAGAAACAAATGGGGTGCATATCTATTTAGTTTGGAGTTTGGACCGATCGAATAAAGTGACAATCTACTTCTGTGTGTTTAGTACGCTCATGAAAGACAGGATTACTTGCGATATGAATAACAGCTTGGCTATCATAATAAAGAGGAGTTATGCTTGAAGAGGAGTAGTCAAGTTCTGCTAGAAAATATCTCAGCCATACAAGCTCACATGTTGTATGTGCCATAGCAACAACAGATTGCTTTCAATGACATCGAGCAACAACAGATTGCTTTTTTATTCTTCCAAGCAACTAGGTTACCTCCAACAAATGTACAATACCCTGTTGTGGAGCGTCTATCAGATGGAGATTCTGCCCAATTTGCATCTGTGTATCCTTCAATGTTCAAGTGTTCATTGGGACGATATAGAAAACCACGACCAGGTGCTCCTTTAAGATATTTAAGTATCTGAATCACTGCCTTTAGATGAGGATCACGAGGGGCAACCATGAATTGGCTAACAATAATCACAGCATAATCTATATCTAATCGCGTGATAGTCAGATAGATAAGTTCCCCAGCAAGACTTTTATACATTTCAGGGTCTGCAAGTATTTCTCCAACTTCAGGACAATGTTTAGAATTTGGATGCATATGAGAGTTAACGGGTTTGCAATCCAAGTAACCTGCTTCCTCCAAGAGATCCAAAATATATTTCCTTTGCGACAAGTTAATCCCAAGCTTCGAGCGAGCAACTTCGATACCAAGAAAATACTTGAGGTTACCCAAGTCTTTTGTACAAAAATGAGTGGCTAAATGATGCTTCAGAATCTGAATCCCTTCCTCATTACTCCGTGTGACGACAACATCATCAACATAAACTAGTAAGGTATATACCTCGAGAAATTTTCTTATAAAAGGGAGTGATGGACATGGCTTCGGATCATCCCATGAGAAGTAACTATAGTACTAAATTTATGAAACCATGTCCGAGGAGATTGTTTGAGTCCATAGATAGTTTTCTTCAGATGACACACCAAGTCATTAGAGGATTCGAAACCAGGGGGTTGCGCCGTATATACAGTTTCTATAAGATCTACATGAAGAAAAACATTTTTCACATCAAGTTGATGAAGGGACCACTGTAAATTTACCGCTAGTGAAATAAAAACTCGGATGGAGTTAAGCTTAGCAACGAGGGAAAAGGTTTTATCGTAATCAAGGTCATAAGTTTGAGTGAACCCTTTCGCCACTAAACGTGCTTTCACGCCACTAACTGATCCATCTGGGTTAGGATATTTTGGACAAGAATGCTTACCTTTACGAAGGGCAATGGGCATATCAAGATCAGTATAAAGAGGCAGACCCGTAGATGAAGAAGGCAAGGGTGAAGGAGGTGAGATGACGTTGATGGTCTCACAGGAAGGAACAATCTCTTGTCGTGGACGACGAGTGTACACAATATCAATCGAGGGTGTCATGGTTGGGGGGATACTCGAAGGTGGTGGAGGTTGGGGATCAGTGTGCAGTGGAACATGTTCAAAAACAGGATGGGGAACCACTACATTTTCACTAGTAATTGTAAATTACACTCTTTTGAAAATAAGGAACATGCTCAAAAAATAAGACATCTGCACTAACAAAATGTTTTCTCAATGTAAGACTATAACACCTATAAACTTTTTGAGTACGAGAATACCCCAAGAAAATACATTTATAATATGCATGACGATCGAGTTTATCACGACCAAGACTCATGTTATGAACAAAACAGACAGAACCAAAAACTTTAGGAGGAATAGAAGACATCTCATCATTCGAAAATAAAAGTTGAAAGGGAGATTTACCTTGCAACACATGAGAAGGCATACGGTTTAAAAGATAAACTGCATCCATAACAACATCTCCCTAGTAAAACTTTTAGGACATTCATCTGCAGTAAAAGAGCACGAACAATGGCAATAATAGGACCATTCTTTCATTCTGCTCGACCATTTTATTGTGGTGTAGCTACACAAGAAGTTTGGTGAATTATTCCCTTTGATTTTAAGAATTGGGACACACCAGATTTTTATTCTTGTGCATTGTCAGAACGAAAGACTAACACTTTAGCATCAAACTGATTTATTATTTCAACATAAAAGGGTTGAAAAATAGTAAACAATTGAGAACGATCACTTAAAATATATAGCAAAGTCATTCGAGAATAATCATCTTTAAAGGTAACAAAGTATTTAGACCCACAAAAGCCAGTTGTCTTACTAGGACCTCAGACATCAGAATGTATGAATTCAAAAGGTCGAAGTCTATGACTATTAGGTCGAGGAAAGTAACTAGATCTTTTGATGTTTACTAAGTTCACATGTTTCACAATCAAGAGAAGAAAAAGATGGTAAAACAGGAACAAAATGACGTAAATTGTCAGCTGAAGCCCTAATCTGCAATGTCATTGAAAGGGAACAAAAGAGGTCTACAAAGCTGTATACTCAATCGGTTGGAAAGAATAGAGACCATTCTTCTCAAATCCTCCACCAATCGTTTTCTTCGTCTTTGGATCTTGAAAAACATAATATTCAAGATAGAAGGTTACAAAACATTGTAGTAGTTTGGGAAGTTTACTAACAGTTAAGAGACTAATAGGAAAATGAGGTATATATAGAACAGTAGAGAGGTTGATTTTAGAGGAGGAGAAAACGACTCCAATACCACTAACTTGTGATTTAGTGCCGTCAACCAACGTAACAAATGGAGGAGCTATATTGCTTTTGAGGTTTCGTAAAAGGCTAGGATTACTTGTCATGTGATCAGATACACCCGAATCGATTACCCATGAAGTAGAAAAGATAGACTAAGGACAAGTGTTACCCGAGGCTGAGAGAGCAGCAACGGAAGAGGATGGAGAGGGACCAAGCACACGCATCTTTTCAATCATAGACTCGTATTCCTCTTTAGAGAGAGTTACCTGACTCAAACTAGCCTCAATAACTTTGAAATTACCCTTTTCAGAAGTAGCATGATTAGCCCATACTGGATTTCCTTGTAATGCCCAACACTAATCAACAGTGTGATTCTTACGACCATAATTAGTGCAATGTTTGAGGCCCCACCCTCGACCACGACCTGTAGATGGAGCACGGGTTGTCGTCCATCCAGGTGTTGAGAATCACCTTGTTTCCCACGAGCATAACTAGATTGTTCAACAGAGGCATCACAGTCAGATCTAACAATGGGCTCTTGACGAATAACACGTTGAATACGGGCCAAATGACTCACTAGTTGTAGATATATCCTTATCTGACAGTATTCGTGACCCAATATGAGTTAAGTTAGGACTTAATCCTGAAAAGAATTTGGAGACTCAAAATTCTTCGCGTTGCCGTCTTTGAGTTTTAATGTCATTGAGTAAACATTTAACTCCTCCAATAAGCCTTTAAGTTCGGAAAAATACTCACCAACTGACCTTTCACCTTGCTCAATGGTGAAGATACTTTGAAATAGTTCATGTGTACGAGTGATGTTTTTATCTGATGAGTACGATTATCTGAGACTATCTCAAATTTCCTTTGTCGAGTTCAAGTAGTTGACCGTTTCAAATATCTCCTTCTCCAAACTATTCCATAACCACGTCATAATCTGAGCATCATCTTCTTCCCACAACTCTATTTACTTCGAATCAATTGGTGGAGTCGATGAAATATGCAACCACTTTCTACGAGCTTTAAGAAACACACTGATAGCCTTTGGCCATTGAAGGTAATTGTGACCATTAAGTTTTACGGCAATCATCGATCCATAAAGTATCGGTCCAGATTTTTCATCCATTATGAAGTGACCAAGTAACAAGGTATACTAACAATATGATGACTTTGAGTTCAACAAATAATCCAAGTAAAGCAGATTCAAGTAACCCTTAGTTTCATTTATGAAATAGCAGGTCCAACAACAGCAAAAACAACAGTTTGAAGCCCAAATTAAGTGCAAATAGTATGTAGATCGAGGGTAAACCTTAACAAATCATAAATCCAGTGTAATCCTAGTAAATCCAAGCAAAAACGAGATGAAATAAGGCAGATTTTGCCAAAAAACAAGTGAAATCTAGAGAGAGAAGGTCCAGTGATTTTGAAACCCTAAACAAGAGATATAAAGAGAAAAAAACGAGATTGAGATTACCAAGTGTAGATTCACTTCATGTGTTGCTCTGATACCATGTTGTAGATCTAGAGTTAAAGAAGAAACGGAGAAAAGTAGAACTCTTTCATTCATCATTCCTAACTAGTTTCTTATAAGAGAAAACACCCTAGATAAATGGAAACATTCTATATAGACTATATTACCCTTACATTAACTATATATTTACATATATATATATATATATGCATAAGTCATAACACCAACACTAACCTTTCTCAAGAATGGTGCCATTCCCATAATAACTGAAGACAAAGCTGAGGGGACATGTTGGGATGAATCTGTAGACGTACAATTCCTGTAAAAATACGTGTTGTTATGAATCATCCCACAATTTAAAATAACAAAATCCATAAGATGTGCGCAAGTTGCGGATTCAAAATTCGGCTAAATTTGGTTACTTTTCCTGCAACTGATATTCGTACTTGAGCCTCATTATCCCGGAGTAGGCAAACATATGCAGGAACCTGGTCCACCCTAAAAACAATATCACAATCAAATACAATCAAAAAATTGTACAAGAACTTCAAAATAAGATAAGCAGGCAAGCAGCTATTTCCAACCAATATACTTATGCATTACTATAAATGGATATTATAGATAAACAAGATGCTAAAAAAAAATCAATAGTGCGTCTTCGTCAAAGTTCTGATGATGGTTTGAGTATAAAAAATGTTAACAACTTCGTCGACTGCTTTGATGAATCCTGCATTGATCACTCTCTATTCATCACTAGCGCACTATTCATTTCACACATAAACAGTGTCATGGAAGCTATATACCTAGTAGGCTCGGGCCCGTAGCTTCGTAGAGCTCATATAATTGGTTTGCAACCATGTAGTGAATACGCCCAGATTTATCCTGTTAACAACTTATGAGTTTTTTTTTGGGCTTCTGGCTCTTACATTATTTGACTTTGAACAACTGTTAGTTTCCTTGTGAAAAGGTTTTAGAAGTTACTATAAATAACAAGGAAGGTACCCTCTATTGAGAAACCTCCCTTTCATTTTTTGCCCTCTCGGCACCCTTCGTTTTCTAACTTGATGTATTATCTTGTTAGAGAACAATCTTATCTCTTTATGTTGAAACTCTTGATTGTCTATTATGGGTAGAGAGTCAGACTATAGCATTAAGGTTTCGACTAGGGGTGGGAATCTGGTGGGTTCATTCGGGTTCGGACTTTTGCTTCTCGGGCACGGGCGGATCGGGCTCGAAACTGAAATGTCCAATCAGGAACTTCGGGCCGGACAATTATGAGTATATTAGTGTTCGCAGCCCGGTTCAGCCCGAGAGCTCGCTCGGGAGGACGGGTTGCGGGCTTCTTGAATAAAAAATAAAAAATAAAACTTAATTAAAGAAACAAAAAATTACACTATCATCCATCATATAGACTACAAAAAGGTAAAGGAAAAGAAAAAAAAACCTCAACAAACAAAAAAAAGGGAAGAAAATGAGGACCTTTATAAACCCTAATTTCTTGTTGAAACCCCATCATCTTCATCATCAAATAGTCCTGAAAAGGAAATAAAGTTTCGACCTTGTTTGTTATATCAAACTCTAGTTTTTTGCAACAAGGGAGTGAACCCATGGTAAGAATCTTTACCATCTCTACAAGTAGAACCAAAAGATTCAAAATCCACATCAGAAAACATCTTCAAAAACTCATCCTACCCTAATCTTCAATATCTATGTTCATCTTTCTCAAGAATTTCCAAGACCCTTTTGAAAAATAAAACTTCACAAAGAAAAACCAATCCACCATCAGATTGATACCTAAAATCCTCTTCAGCTTATTCTTTTGCTCATTTTGAGGAAGACAGTGGATCTAGACTTGACTTGATATATAATCTTTCTATCAATGATATACAATTTTGATCCATCTTTGAGTGTTGAACAGTGGAATGATATACAAAAACAATCAATAAGAAAATCAAACAGATCCTAACTTGGTCGATTAATGAAACCAAGAAGGTGTGGTGGTCGATTAGTGAAGCCTTAGGGTTTGACGGTTTGCAAAGAAAGAAAGAATAATGTTGGTGGACTGGTGGAGTGGTGGAGTTGGAGCGGTAGAGGAGTGGAGGCAGTGGAGGCAGTGTAGGGTTTCTAATGAATGAAAGATGTGATTGGGGATTTATTGAGAAGGTATTTTGATCCAACGGCTGGTGATGCTCAGTCATTGGATTATATAATCTGACTAATGGATTTAGGGTTAATTAAATGGGCGGACGGGTAATGGTCATATCGGGCGGACGGACAGCAGACTCTAAACGGGCGGGTGTAATGGGTCGGGACTCGGGTAGGAGGCCTTATCCGAGCCCCTCCCACATCCGCCCGAGTCGGGTGCCTTTCGGTTGCCGGATCTCGCCAGACCGGGCGGTTAGGGCTGGGTTTCAGGTTTTCGGGCCGTTTTTTCGACCTAGTATTGACTACTCTATAAATATCTTTTAGAGAGCAAACCCAATAGAGGCTTTAAATGTAGGGCTACCGTCTCATTTCGGGAGCTTGTTCGGTTCCTAACTCCAAGAAAGGCTGCTAAAAAAGGGGTTATAACCCAAATTTTATTTGTTGTGTCAAATTTTCACTATGAAATTTTTTGTTTCAAATTTGTTTGGTTTTCCATTGTAAGATTGCCTCCAACAACTCATGAAGATAACAAAAAGGGTCAGAGAAAAACTAAAGAAAAGTTATGCATTTCATTCATTGTATTTTGGACTTCAGGAATTTCAAAAAGTTCCCATGAGGTACACGATAATTGGAGGCGATTTTAATTGGGACTTAAACAACCGAATATACAATAGAGAAGGGGGATATTGGACGCATGGGCTATAAGTGTATATATTACAATTTAGTTTTTAGTCTTTAGTAAGGGTATTTTGGCCATTTCACATTGTAACACTTTTCTATATTATAGAATTTGTTGCCCCTCTTTAGGGCATCTTGACCAATACACTCTCATGGTATCAAGAGCCACCTAGGGTTATTTCTCTCCTTGTATTCAGTGCATTCTTTTTATCTTATTCTCTTCTTTCATGGCTGACTCTACTCGGCATACACCTTGTTCTACTGTTATCTCTACTGCAAACCCACCCTCTTCATTTTCTTTTCCCTCCCTCACTAACATTTCCAGTCTCATCTCTATCAAGCTTGATCGAACAAACTATCTCCTATGGCGTAGTCAAATGCTTCATATCTTGCACAATCAAGACTTATACAAATTTGTTAATGCTTCTTGTTCTACTCTTCTTGAGTTTCTCTCTAATCCCTCTTCTTATTTACCCACTCCTCCAGATTTCTTCTACTGGTATCGTATTGACCAAATGTTGTTGTCATGGATCAATGCCACTCTAACCGAACTAGTTTTATCTCAAGTTCTTGGTTTAACAACCTCTCAGGCTGTCTGGGAGGCTCTTTCTCCTCTGTTAAGTCAGCAAGATTAATGAATATTAAATCAGCTTCAAACCTGCAAAAAGGGTTCCCAAAGCATCTCAGATTATCTTCTTCGCATTAAAAATTTATTTGATTCCTTAGCTTCTGTTGGTCACTCTGTTTCTGATCAAGAACTTGTTCTCATTGTTCTATCTGGTCTAGGGTCTGAATTTGAGTCATTTGTTGCTTCTATCACCACTCGATTAACCCCACCTTCCTATGATGAGCTCTACCCTCTCTTTCTCACACAGGAGTTTCGTATTGAGTTACTTCAAACTCAAACTCCTCCACCTAATGGTCTGCTCACTCAATCACCTACTCCTTCACGACCTCCTTTCACTCAATATCGACCCAACAGGAGGCGTTCTTACAATAGAGGGGTGGAAGAGGATCTTACAGAAATAGGGGGAGAGGTGCAGATCATCGTTGTTTCTCCTCTGTTCTTGGACCTCCTCCAGATAAACAGCAAGTTACTTGTCAGTATTGTGGCCGAAATGGTCACACTACTCGTCAATGTTTTCAAATCACTTGTTCCTCTGAATTGGCTCAATCTTTTGTTGTTCTTGGTCTTGATAACTTTACTCATGCTCCACGCTGATACTGTTGTTCTTGATCAAGTAATGGTGGGAAATGGTCGGACTTCTACCGTAGCTGGTACTGGTAATGTTCTTCTCCCTTTTCATAAATTTCTTCTTAAAAATGTCCTCTATGTTCCTGATTTTAAGAAAAATCTTATCTCCATCTCTCAACTCCTTCGAGATGTTGATTGTTTTATTCTCTTCCATCAATCTGGTTTCTTTGTTAAGGAAATTCTCACGGGGAAGACCCTGCTCGCCGGAACGATCTCTGATGGTCTCTTTCGTCTTTTTCCTGTCCCTGCTTCTGAAACTACCTCAACCCTATTCACCGAAGTGGCGTCCAAAGGATCTCGTACCATCCCTGAAATCTGGCACAAGAGACTTGCCCATCCACATTTTTGAAGTTTTAAATATATTATGTCAAAGTTTAAATTACCATAACTACATATGTAATCAAAAACAATTTATGCGAAAATTGTGTTTCAGCTAAGCATCATACTCTTCATTTTGCTCCTGTTACTAATTATTCCACTTCTTGTTTGGACATTATACATGCTGACCTATGGGACAGCCCCTGTAATTTCTTCATGTGGCTAAAAATAGGTTCTTTTGTTGATCAATGAATTTACTCGATACACATGGATTTACTTCCTACAACAAAAATTAGAGGCAACTATAGTCATAAAACAGTTTAAAGTTTTAGTTGAAAATCAATTTCAAAACAAAATTAAAAAATTTCAATCAGATGGAGGAGGGGAGTTTGTTAGTCATCAACTTTCCCAATTTTTTGTTGATTCTAGCATTGGTCATCGCTGATCATGCCCTAACACACCGCACGGTGTTGCTAGGAGAAAGATACGGCATGTGGTTGAAACATCTCTTGCACTCCTTTTTCTGTCCTCTACTCCCACTATCTTTTGGTCAGATACCTTCTGTATTGTTGTTTACACCCTCAATCGGTTATCCACACCAATTCTTCGAGGTTCCTCCCCATTTCATAAGTTGTACTTATGGTCCCCACACTACTCTGATCTTCGAACTTTTGGGTATAGGTGTTATCCACTATTGATTCCTTATAATACTTCAAAACTTCAACCTAAAACCAAACCATGTATCTTCATCGGTTACAGTTCAGATCACAAATTCTACCGGTGTCTCGAAAAAAACTCGACTCAGATTTTTGTCTCTCATAATGTTCTCTTTGATGAGGATGTTTTTCTCTTTTGAAATCGTTTGCATTCTTCGTCTCTCCACTTGAATCCACCATTAATATCTCCTGGTGTTTCTCTCCCATGGAATGTCCTTCCTCCTATTTAAACCTTTTCTACAGAACGAAGGGTTAATTTCAACCCTTCTTTAAACGTCCCTGTCCCACCACATAACTCTCACCCTTCACCTGTCCAGTTTTTGCGAATTGCCGATCCATCTATAGTGGCCCGATCTCCTTCAACTGTCTATTCCAATCTCTCATCTCCCACAGTTGTTACTCGTCCACCTTCTCCGACAACATATGTCCCTTCTCCTGCCACGTCTCGACGGCTTCTTGACGACCAAACAGAGGGAATGTCTACTGCGAATAAAGAGACTGAGTCTTTGTTACCCACTAATACTGTCCCTTCGTCTCAGATGGGAATCCAGTCAAGACATCCGATGGTCACAAAGAGCCGTGATGGTACACGTAGGCCAAAAGTCTTGTTCACCTACTCGCATGGGTTACCACTTCTATCATAACTCGAAAACCCTAATTTCTTTGAACCCACCACTTACCATGAAGCTTCCAAATATGCCCACTAGAATCAAGCAATGAAAGAGGAGATCTTTGTTCCTCATCACAACAGAACACGGGATCCAGTTCCTCATCAACCAAACATGAATGTTATTGATAACAAATGGATTTATAAAGTAAAGCAAAGATTTGGTGGAACAGTTGAATGATTTAAAGCAAGATTGGTAGCTCGGGGGTTTCATCAACAACAAGGGATCCATTAGATTCAGATGTTTAGTCCGGTGGTTCGGCCGACAACAATACGAAGTGTTCTTACCCCTTGCTGTGAGGAATGACTGGTCGGTGAGATAACTCGACGTCAAAAATGTGTTTCTCAATGGGGATTCGAATAAGGAGGTCTTTATGAATCAGCCAAAAGGTTTTCAACATCCAGATTATCCTTCTCACGTGTGTAAGTTAAAGAAGGCAATCTATGGCCTTAAACAAGCTCTTAGGGTCTGGCATCATAAATTCACCTCTTCTTTAATTCAAATGGGTTTTCAACAATCTATTCTGATCCTTCGATGTATTTTGGAAGGACATCTAATAGTTTCCTTGTTATCCTCTTATATGTTGAAGACAATTTAGTCACAGGGTTCTCCAATTCAGAGGTTAGTAAACTCATCTCTCATCTTCACCAACAATTTATGCTTACTGATTTGGGCAATCTTACATATTTTCTAGGCATGGAGGTCAACCAGACTTCTGATTCGATTACTATTACTCAGAAGAAATAGATACATGATCTTCTAGTTCGATTTGGATTGATAGATTCGAAACCAACACCAACACCAGCAAAATCAGGGGCAAAATTATCCTCTAAAGATGGAGAATTGATTTTAGATCCACAATCATGTAGGAGTTTGGTTGGAGCTTTACAATATCTCAATCTCACTCGACCAGATATCACTTATGTAGTAAATCAAGTGTCCAAGTTTATGAGAGCTCCCACCTCTGTTCATCTTACGACCGTGAAGAGAATTCTTCCATATTTGAAAGTTACAATCTCCGATGATCTTACTCTTCAACGGTCTTCTTCGTTTTGCCTGAGAGCTTACCCACATGCTGATTGGGTTGGGTCTCCTGTTGATAGGAGATCCACGTCAGGCTTATGTGTTATGTTGGGTCCTAACATTTTTAGTTGGACCTCCAAGACTCAGCCCACAACCTCTCGGTCCTCCACTGAGGCTTTCGGGTCATGGGCCACACTACTGTTGATGTCACATGGATAAAAATCTTTTAAATGAGCTTGGTTTTTCTTTAGAGGTGCCTCGGGTCATCTTCTGTGATAATGTAAGTGCTACCTATCTTGTTGTGAACCCTGTCCTCCATTCACGAACAAAACATGCAGCTATCGACTTTCACTTTGTTCATCAACGAGTTAACAATGGCCAACTGCAAGTTCACTATATAAATGGAGAAGACAATGTTACTGATATCTTCACAAAAGGTCTATCAACGACTAAATTTTTGATGTTAAAGAACAAGCCTTCTCTCGAGAACCGACATTCGGCTTGAGGGGGGATATAAGTGTATATATTACAAGGGTAATGCTACTCAGACTCCCAAAGTACAGAATAAGTCAAAAAAGTAGGCAATTTGGAGTCTGGGTTTTATGTCATTTCACCCAAAGTAAAAGTGATTTACAAATTTGGTGACTTCTAGTGCCTACTTTCTTGACTTCTTCTGTACTTTGGGAGTCTGAGTAGCATTGTCCATATTACAATTGTATTTTTTAGTCTTTATTAAGGGTATTCTGGCCCTTTTACATTGTAACACTTTTCTATATAATAGAATATGTTGCCCCTCTTTAGGGCATCTTGATCAATACACTCTCATGGACCATCACAAATGTTATCTAATATGTAAAAACAGGTCAGTCGGTTAATTTGGATAAGTCTGGCCGTCCATTTTGTTGGGAGCTTGATAGAGATCGCATCCGACACCTGGTATAAATCACTTTTTATGTAAATAGACTCAAGAGGAAAGGGTAATAGTGTCATTAATTAAATCTTTTTAAATACGGTTAGGATATCCCAAAAGTAACTACTGCCCCATTTTCTTGACTTCTTCTGTACTTTGGGAGTCTGAGTAGCATTATCCATATTACAATTGTATTTTTTAGTCTTTATTAAGGGTATTTTGGCCCTTTTACATTGTAACACTTTTCTATATAATAGTTACTGTTGCCCCTCTTTAGGGCATCTTGACCAATACACTCTCATGGACCATCACAAATATTATCTAATATATAAAAACAGGTCAGTCGGTTAATTTGGATAAGTCTGGCCGTCCATTTTGTTGGGAGCTTGATAGAGATCACATTCGACGGCTGGTATAAATCACTCTTTATGTAAAGAGACTCAAGAGGAAAGGGTAATAGTGTCATTAATTAAATCTTTTTAAATACGGTTAGGATATCCCTAAAATAACTACTGCCCCATTTTCTTCTCATCCTACTTTTCTCTCTCACGGTTTCTCCAACAAATCTTCCCACTAAATTAGTCGGTTAGGATCTCTCCACTAAATAAGTTAGAATATCCCTACGATTATATTTAATGTTACGGCTTTAGCCAAGAGGGATCTGTCGCGTTCGTAGGACGCGGCGGAAACCTAGTCAGAGTTAAGAACAACTCGTTGCTGACAATATGAGATTGTGATAATCCCACATCGCTCACAAGAGTTTCCGGAGCCTTTGCTATAGATGTATGCTCAAGCTTAGCAAGTGTAGTGGCTTCCATATTTGGAACAAAGCCCCACCACCAAGGTGTTGCTTCTTACTCTGATGGTAGGGCAACTCATGTGTTCGCCAACGTCGAGGTGTCCCAATGTGGAATGGAACCTCACACGTCGGAGGATAAAGTCGTGTATGTAGGGTTCCATGATGTCACTGCGCACTGAAGGTCTTTTGAGTGGGCTTGCTTAGCCATTAAAAAAACTTATCAGCGAAGGTGGGTCTAGGTGTCTAAAACGGGGACAATATTAGTAACTACTGAGGCTTGGGACGTCACAAATTGTATCAGAGCCGATGACGGCTCGTCGACAAGTTTTAGAGATTGTGATAGTTCCACATCTCTCCGGAGAGAGTCCGAAATCTGGACTATAGGTATATGCTGTTAGTAAGTGTCAGAAACAGAGACATTACTTGTAACTGCTAACGTCACAACTGAGGCTACAATTTTGTACTGGAGATGTTCCGACTTCTTGATATCACTTTACAGTTAACTATAATTTCTTAAAATTGTAAATGCAAGACCTCCATTGGTAAACATATGGATTAGCTTAGAAACTCACTCAGATAATTATACTATGGACTTGTATCATTGCTTTAGAAGTATAGCTAAAATTTAACAATGTCAGGAATTTCAACTGGATACCTATCAATACAATCAAACCATGGACTATCACTATCTTTTTCAATAGCCTTATTACATCTCCAAACTGCACTATTACATTTAAACCCACTTCCAAATGCAATTTGCCAAACCCTATCACCTTTCTTCATCCTTCCTTTAGCTTCAATATAACCAAGTTCATACCATAAAGAAGACGAAGACGTATTACCAAAACGATGAAGTGTCATCCTTGAAGCTTCTACATGCTGTTCTGATAATTCAAGTTTCTTCTGTAACTCATTTATTACAGCTTTTCCACCTGCATGGATACAAAAATGCTCGAATGCTTTCTTAAAATTAGGTATATAAGGTCCTCTTTTAGGGTTTAATACGTTTTGAATGACAAGGGTGTACAAAAAGAGAAGTTTTTCAGATGCAGGAAGAACAAGAGGTCCTATAGTTGTTAAATTTGATCTTAGAGCTTCACTAGCTATTGTCCTTAAATGTTTCGAAAGAGAAACACCTTTGATGCCTTGAGGATCTTCTTCTTGATAAATACATTTATATGCTATATCATCTGATCCTTTATGGGTTCTAACAACACGAAGTAAATTATACTTCGAACGTGGTTTTTCAATTCCACGATTTGATAAAAGTATAGCTGCACCACCCATTCTAAATAAACAGTTCGGTAAAAGCATAGATCTTTGTTTTCCACTGTAATAACTAGGAGTTATTACTTCTAAAGTTATGACTAAAGCATAAGAGTTTTGATGGACTAGTAATAAATTTCGAGCTAGATCGATCGATGTCAGACCAGCACTACAACCCATACAAGACAGATTAAAACTCTTTATATTACTTCTCATTTTGTACTTGTTTACTACCATAGCAGACATCGACGGGGTTGGCGAAAACATACCACAATTTAAAACCAATACATCAATGTCTTTCGGATGAATACCCGTCTTTTTAATAAGCAAATCCGTGACCGAAAAAATAATTGATTGAGCTTCAAGTATTGAATCTTCCATAGATGGTTTAGGTGGGATATAATTATTTGCAGGTGGTAAACAAGTTTCTTCACCAAGACCCGATCTTTCAAGAATTCTCATTTGGAAATGAACACTTTGTGGATCAGAGATATTGTTGAGTTTTGAATGTTCCATGAATGTTGAGTAAGGAACTCTACATGAAACAGGTGGTTTATAAAGAGTGTAATCAACAAGGTAGATTGATTTTGGTTTGGATATGAAATACAGAGTTGTAATTATAGTTATGAGGAGTAAAGAAGAAAGAATTTGAACATGATTTAGGTTTAGTAATTCTTCTTGGGCTAAAGGAAATAGTTTCATGAAAGATGTAGCCATTATGGGTATGAGGAGAAATGTGAGGAAGTTGTTTATAACTTATAAGGAACTGAAAACCTAGTTTCATATATTTGAGATGAACAGAATTGGAGGTAAATGAAGTCTTATGATATAAGGATATCAACCACTTAATGACCAACCAATATAAAACCAAAAAGGAGTGATCTTGGGGAATAGAAATAATTTTAAATAAGAAACAAATGGTGACATAAAATACCGAAAACGCTCGGCTGTTAAAAATACAAAACGCTTTGCCTTATAAGCGACAGTCTTTTAAACTACATGGGGGTTTTAACCCGCCCCTAATGGTTCACAAATCAAAATCAAACTACTTGTATAATTGAAATTTTAGACTATACATATTTTGTGCATCTTGCAAGAAAAATTGCTTAAAAGGCTTTTTAGTAGAAATCATTTTATTGATACGTGAAAGCTATAGCTTATGATAACATAAAGAAAATATATATTTGAAGGACCGAATCCTTGGGGTGTTAACTGAAAATGACAGTAAGCCATTTTTATATTGATTTTGGATTTGTGAACTTGAGTATATCCAGTAAAGCCGTTTTCCACACAAATACACTAGATGTGTTGTCCATTCATTCATATGGTTGTTCATGTGTGACAACATATCACAAATTACACCCTAATTTGAAATATATTTTTGTTTCGATCAATACGTTGTTTCAACAAAAGAAACGTAAGAAAATATACTAAACACAATTATTTTATCATTCATTAGTAACCTTCCCCTTTATTTGGCAACTTTAAAATTTAGTGAACTATGAAAAGAGGTCAATATATGACCCAATATGGTTTTATCTTCTTACAACAGTAAAAAGTAAAAGAAACTAACGCAAGCAAAGCCTGCCATTCATTTAACCAAACGTAAGAAAAATTAAATAGGAAAATGTCTATTCGCGTGGGACATATCCAGCCGAATCCTGGCTAGAGTATGTGTCCAGGTAAGATCTAGAGAGAAAGTTAGGCTATTTCGAGAGATCCGGACGCTATGGGAACAATTTGAGGAGTGCTCCATTGCACATGTTTTTCGAGAGATAAATCAGGCAGCCGACTATCTCTCGAAGATGCGACCTGCTAGTGGGACTATTGAGTTGTTACCAACAGAATTACCGGAAGACCTACAAAAGATTTTGAGGGATGATAAAAGGGGTGTTATCAGAGTCCGTCATCCTTAGTTTCTTTGTTTTTTTTATCTTGATGTTAAATTTATATGGTTTATTATAGTTGATTTGAACTTTTCATTGGTTAATTTTTTGATTCTTTCGTTGTAAAGGGGCGGGCCCTTTAACCCGTTGACAATTTCAAATAAAAAAAAGTTAGGTTAAGAGTTAGTTAAGTATAACTAACAACTAATCTGACCGTTAAAAAGAAAGACAAGAGCGAACCAAGCGTGTGATGTGAGTCCCCATAGAAACAAACTATTCTCACTTTTATCCATTCTTTAACTGCCTAATCTACACTTAAGCCCTCTTCTATCTTCAGTCTTTAACATCAGCCCCTTCTCTCTCTTGTCTCTTACAACCCCCCTCAAACAGATATTCCAATGAAGGAAGGAACAAAAGTTTGCTTCTGAGAAACTCAAAAGCAAATGACAATGCTCTATACTCCGCTTTAGTTGATGATCGAGAAACTATATTTTGCTTCTTGGAGGACCATCAAATCAAAGAAGACCCCAAAAAGATACAGTACCCACTCGTAGACCTCCTTGAATCTGGACAACTCCCCCATTCCAAATCTGAGTATCCTGATAGAGAAGAGATATCTCCTGAGGCTATGGTAATGCCAGCCCCAATGGTTCCTTTCAAATATCTGAGAACCTTCTTGAGCAAAACCAAGTGAACTGATCGAGGTTGGTACATAAATTGAGATAGGTAGTTGACAGCATATGTCACATCTGGTCGAGTCATAGTAGCATACTATAATCCACCGACAATACTCCTATAAAATAGTGCATCATTAAGTAGAGTTTCATCCATCTTAGACACTCGTTTGCCATGAGACACAGGAACAATGCTAGGTTTACAATCCACTAACTCTGCCTTCTAGAAAATCTCAACTATATATTTTGTCTGAGTAAGTTGAAGAGAGGGGGAGGCAGAACATCTATGAACCTCAATGCCCAAGAAATGGTGAAGAATGCCCAGTTCCTTCATAGCAAATTTTGTTCCCAAATCATGAACCAGACTCTTAATGAATTTTTTACTTGAACCAGTCAAAATTATATCATCCACATATAAAAAGGAAAAATCAAGAGTTGACCATTTGCTGTATAGAAAAACATGGAAGAGTCTAAGGAGCTCTTATGAAAACCCCAGCTAACCAGATAGCTTGCTATCCTTGTAAACCAGGCTCTTAGGGCCTTCTTAAGTCCATACAGAGACTTGTGCAAATGACACACAAAGTCAGGGTAATTAGGGTCAATAAACCCTTGTGGCTTCTTCATATAAACATTCTCAGATAAATCCCCATGGAGGAAAGCATTAGATACATCAAGTTGATGAATAGGCCAGGAATTTGTAACTGCCAGTGTGAGCACAACTCTCACTGTTTCTATTTTAACCACTGGGCTGAAAGTTTCCTGATAATCAATACCCTCTTGCTGGTTGTAGCCTTGTGCTACCAACCAAGCTTTGTATCTCTCAAGGAAACCATCTGACCTATATTTGACTTTGAATACCCACTTACTGCCAAGAACATTCATGGAAGGAAGTTTAGGGACCAAAGACCAAGTCTTATTCTAAAGAAGAGCCTAAAATTCTTCAAACATAGCTTTACACCAGTGCTCACTTTTGCTAGCCTCTTTATAAGAAGTAGGTTTAGGCATGGACAGACTTTTATCAGCAAAAAAAGATGAATGAAGCACATGGGGAGATGTCATAAAAGCCACATGATCAAGAATCTATTTAGGTTTGGTGATGTCACTTTTTAACCTTGTTTGCATAGAGTGAGTATTTATGATAGAAGAGTCAACTGTTGGAGTGGGTGAAGTTATAACATTTTCTATCTGAGGTTGAGTGGTGATGATAGTTTGGTCAGTATCAGGATAATTGGTATGGTGATCACCTAAATAAGTGTCACAGCTAGAAGGTAAAGCAGGTAAATTTCATAAGGGGAGATGGACTCCTGATCTAAAGAAGCAGACACTTTAGACTTATCCCTGAAAGGAAAAAAGTTCTCATCAAATTTAACATGTCTAGACACATATTCCTCGTTGGAGGTTAAGTCTAGACATTTAAACCCCTTATGCAAGGATTGTAACCAATAAACACACATTTTGCGGACTTTGGGCTGAGTTTATCACTCTTACTGTTACCAAGATAAAGATAACAGGTAGACTTAAAGACTTTAATCATGTTGTAATCTGGACTCCTATTGAATAACACTTCATATGGAGTTTTGTAGGATAATATCTTACTAGGTGTCCTGTTGATAAGATAAGTGGCAGTAGAATAGGCATGATACCAGAAATGTTTGGGCATAGAAGCTTGAAACAACAAAGTGTTGCCCACAGATGTGATATGCCTATTTTTTTCAGCTTTCCCATTTTGTTGTGGGGTATATGGGCAAGAACTTCTAAACAGCATCCCACACTTATTTAGATGGGCTTGAAACTCACCCTTGGCCAATTCCAAAGCACCATCGCTCTGAAAGCTCTTGATAGGTAGATAAAAGCTTTTCATAGTGCCTTTGGAAGTGTTGAAAACACCCCAAACTGTCAAATCTTTGTTTCATTAGGTATATCCAAAAGAAACTACTAAAGTCATCCATAAATAAAATATAGTATCTAACACCAGAATTTATAGTGACTGGAGAGGGACCCATATGTCACAGTGAATCAATTCGAGTGGAGTGGAGGAGGAGCTTGTGGGTGAAGAGAAAGGAAGTCTCTGACTTTTCCGTAACTGGCATGAGGTACAGAGATCATAGTTGTCTTTGGAAGAAATGGAAATCTGCTGACTTCTTTCCAAAACTGAGATTACATCTTTGGAGGGATGACATAGTCTGGTGTGCCAAGTCCTAGGTGTGGCATTGACACTATAAGCTTGCTCCAGTGGCATCTCTGATGGACTATCACATAGACTCGTAGTAAAGTCAATACTGTACAGATTATTCACCATTGGACCATCAGCAAGGACCTCTTTGGACCATAGATCTCTAATAAGGAACCCCCAAGGTAAGAACTCAACACTGCAGAATTTTTCCTTAGTGAATTTTGAGATAGATAGGAGATTCGTATGAATAGATGGGACATGTAATACCTTTTTGAGCTCGAAAGTATGTGCACCAACAATCACAGTAGCTCTGTCAGTATTCCTAATGTCCAGACAATGCCCATTTCCTATCATAACTTCCTTATCACCTCTATAGGGAGAACTGTGATTGAGAATACCCATGGTATGTGTCATATGACTTGTGGCTCCTGTGTCAGCTATCCACTTCCCATCTTTGACACTGTGGCTAATTAAGTGAATCTCTTCAGCTGGGGAAGAGGGATTCTTATCAGTGCTCCAAAGTGAGCTTGCTCTTCCTCTTCTTCCTGTTGTTCTAAGAAGTCCTCCCCTTCATCTTCATCCTCTTCAATCTCTTGTAAATGGAGATTAGCAAAGTTTCTTGGTGGGAGTTTTTGTGAGGAACTTGACTCTGAAAAATCTTTGAAACTCATGCGACATTGTCCAGCTGTGTGACCCCATTTGTAGCAAATAACACAAGGTATATTCGTATAATCAAGGAAATTATTCCTAACTGGAGAAGGATTTGTTTTTGATGAAAATCTTGACCCAGAATTAAAAGATTGATTCGGCGTAATTGATCTTGTACGTTGAAATGGGGAAGATCGAGACATGCCCCTAGTTGGAAATCTCTTGACAAAGTAAGACTCATGCTCATTAATGGTTTCCTGTTCTCTGAGCCAATGCTCATGATGGGTTAGTCGACTTCTGAGTTCAGCAAAATTTAAAGATCTCTCTCTATTCTGAATTGTAATAACAAATTGCGAATACTCTTTTCCTAGACCTTGAAGAGCAATTTGTGAGAATTCTGAGTAAAAAACTCGATCATTCACAGCCACAAGTGAATCAGCAATATTCTTTATCTTACATACGTATTCAGAAATGGATGTTGAACCTTTCTTGATGGTTTGAAGCTGTTATGTCAATCGGGTTTTAATGTGATCAATACGAGTAATCAAGCAGAAGCAATAGGAAATAAAGAACAATCAAGAACAGAAAACAGAGATTTACGTGGTTCGGTTGGTGAGACCTACTCCATGGCGACAACGGCGCGATGATTTCCACTATGATAAGCAAACAAGTTTAGACATGAGATTTCATGAGATTGTGCTACTGATATCTCCTTAGGGTTTAGTGTATATAGCCACTAAACCCTAATCCCACCGCCTCTCCGACTCTCTCTCTCTACAGCCGACATTATACATGGATATGTTAAAACTAATAACCGACATAAGCCTACCTTCGCATTCCAACTCTGTCTCGTAGTCCAGCTCTGCCTCGAACCCTACTTCGCATACCAGCTCTGTCTCAGTATTCAGTTTCGCATACCAGCCCTGCTTCACATTACCATTGCCTTGTAAGCCGGTCGGCGGGTCGTAAACCGGGTTCGATATCAACCCATATTCAAGACACTTTCAACAGAAGCTTATGTCTGAAAGAAGATTTCTTAGCCTCAAATTCTTGAAGAAAGATTAGCTCAAGATAAGTCCAAATTTCTCTTGTTGTGTTCAAACCCAATATATCTGATGCTATTGAGTAAGAATAATGGCTTTAATGCAAGATTTGACAAAACTGTCATTTTTCCGCCATTGAAGATAGGTTGGGTTAACAACATCTCTTCCCTCAAGAACAATCAATTGTGAGCTTTCTTCATTTGTGCCATCAATATAAGAAATTAGATCATTTCCAATTAGGGTATTCTCAATTTGGTCCTTCCAGACCAAGAAATTTGAACCATCTAAACGAGCAGAGATTAAACTTGTAATATTTGTATTATGAGAAGACTGACCTAAATTAGGGTTTTGATTAGTACCCATTTCGTGAAGAGATTGAATCTTTGATTCTTTGATACAGAAGATTCAACTCTTTTCCAATACAAACTTGAGAATCTAACTCGAATAATGACAAAGAATAGCAGAAACCATTGTCGGTTTGAAGCTATCTTGTTCTTGAATTTAGTCCCAATTGAGTTTTCCCGAATTCATCGATTCGAAAAAGAACTAGCTAGGGCTCCGATACCATGAAAAGTGAAGCTTTGATATTATTACTTCAACAACTCTCAAATGGATTACAAGCTTTCCTTTTATAGGGTTTTAAAGAGAGAGATTAACAGAATTGAGATTTCGATTTTAGAGAGAGAAAGTTAGGTTAAGATTTAGTTAAGTATAACTAACAACTAATCTGACTGTTAATAAGAAAGACACGAGCATACTAAGAAGTTTAAAACATTGGTATGGCTCTGGTAGAACAAGAAAACCCAAGTTCACAACTTACAACTTGAAATATTTCTCATACTCAATTTCATAATTGGCAACAAAACAAAATGTCACCAACAAAACGTTTCATTCTCAAGAACTTGTGTGAATTCTTCTTCAGTTCTTGAGATTTTACATAAACCCTAACACTAAAACTTATAATAATACTTGCATATGTTGTAAAAATTATGGGCAGACAATGTTCATAGGCTTACCAATTACAACAAGCTCCTCAATCTTGAAATCCAAATTCAGAAGATCATTCAGTTGTTCATTAAATTGATAATGTTGAGTATCATCCCAGACACCAAAATCATCTAATACTTGACCAATAACATTCGTAAAGAAAGAATCCATCTCAAATTCTAGCTCCATTGAGGACAAAATCAATGGCTTCTCGAACATTTCTGAAATTGGTACTTGTTCTTCTTGTTGGTGTTTGTCTTCCTGTTGTTCTGGAACAAATAGATGAGAGGTAGATAGTGAAACTGATTCTCATTAAGAAAGAATCGAAGAGATTACAGAGATATTTAAAGAGAAAAGTATAACAAACTCTAAGAAACTCTCTTATTCTCTGACTAACTCTTAACTAACTTATAACAACCAAAAGCAGTTATTATAGTGTGTCACAAGAGTGGACTAACCTATGTACAGCTCTTAACTAATTCTAACTACCCACGAAGGTTCTAATCCAGTGGAACACTTGTTGTTTAGCATTAGTCCAACTCCAAACTTAAATTTAGTAATTATGCTCTATTACCCTCCCTCAAGCTAAAGCTGTTGACAAGAGCTTAAGCTTGGATCTGAAAAGAACAAACCGAGGGCCAAGAAGTGCCTTAGTAAGAACATATGTTGGTTGATCATTTGTAGAAATATAGGAGAGTTGAATTCTTTTGTTGGCAATCAATTCTCGAATAAAATGAAAATCCAGAGCGAGGTGTTTGATTTTGGAGTGGAACACTTGTTGTTTAGCATTGGTCCAACTCAATGATAGGCTCAGCAGATGATGGAAGAGGCAGTGGTGTTGGTTCAATGATAGAATTGGAATTTGAGAAGAAATTGTGTGAATCAATAGAATGATCAATAAGAGTATCATTAGAATTGACAGAAGGACCTGAATTACCAATTGGGTTTAATGGAGAAGATGAAGTCTGAATGGGGGATATATGAACGGAGTAAGAACTAGTAGGTGATGATGACATGGTAGGTAATGATATTGTTGTTGATTTTAAGGGAAAGTAATCCTCATTGAAAACTACATGTCTAAAGATATATACTCTTCCTGATGTGATGTCTAAGCATTTGTAGCCTTTTTTATTCTGAGCATAACCAATGAATATACACTCTTTGCTTCTAGGTTCAAGCTTGTTGTGTGCATAAGATCTCAGCCAAGGATAACAGCCACATCCAAATACCCTAAGAAAATCGTTGATGAGATAATTTGTTGTGTTAAGTGCCTCAAGCCAATAGAAACTAGAGAGACAAGATTGAATAAGCAATGTTGTAGTGAGATCAATCAAGTGTTTATGTTAAGACTCAACCACACCATTTTGTTTAGGTGTGTGAGGACAGGTCATTTGATGTAAAATGCCTTTGTCTTGAAGAAAAATTCTGAGAGATGTAGATAGGAATTCTCCACCCTCATCAGTACGAATAGTTTTAACTTTATGTCCTAATTGGTTCTCAATGGCAGTAACAAGGTAATAAAGACAGAAGTGAATTGTGATTTATGTGTTAAAGGAATAACCTAGCAGAATTTAGTAAATTCATCTCTATCACATTAGCATAATACTGAAATCCACTAATAGATGCAATAGGTGCAGGACCCCATAGGTCTATATGCAACAGTTGTAAAGGTAAAGAAGCTACAACAGTAGAGAATTGAAATGAAAGTTTCTTGCTTCTGCCTAATTGACAATCAGTAAAAAAAATAGACTTTAAAGAAGTAAATGAAAACAAGTGCTTCAACTTTTGTGAAGATTGAAAAAAGGGATGTCCCAGCCTTTTGTGCGAAAGAGTAAGAGATGTTGGTCTAGCAATCAAAGCCTTTATTTGGGGTTTGGAAGAAGTGTCAGTGTGAAGCTGTATTGGATAGAGACCTCCTTTAGCTGGCCCTTGGAAAAGAGTTTGGTTCGAAGTTAAGTCCTTCACACAGTACTGAAAAGGGTCAAAAGTTAAAAAAACAATTATGTTCCACTTTATGAGAAAATCTGACAAGTAGATTGTTCTCCATTATTGTTCCTTGAAGCTTGATGATCGTAAGTCTTCATCTGATTGGAACCATTATTGGAAGTAAAATTCCTTTCTTGAGAAGAATGATTTTAATTTCTTGACCCTCTGTTGCGATTTATATTTTGATTAAAAGAATTGCTATTATTGGGTCGAGATTGAGGGAAGCGAGTAAAAGGTTGTTGGAATTGAGTGTAGGGTTGTGGTGTCTTCTAGTGTTCTAAGAGGAATCTCAGACATCTCATGTCTAATGCTAGTATGGTCCTAAGATCATCATGCATAAGCTAATAATTAACTAAGAGTTTAGGATTACCTTTCCAATCGAATACGAAGACCAAGAGCCCCACGAGTTGCTCCTCTACTGAAGACACCCAAATGATCAACTTGATCTCTCACCTTGTTGGTTTGATATGAAGAACACCTTCTTCTTTATGACTAGTTAGATAGCTTGAAAATTAGCTCACTTTCTCTCTCTACTTGATGTGGAGTAAGAAACCTGCTTGAGAAATTACACACCTTATTAAAGTCCCTAAGAGACCTTATATAGAACCCTAAGTTAGAGTCACACCCTAATTAGAAGTTCCTAAAAGTCCTTTTTGAATAAGATTAAGGAAATAGTCGAAAATAGAAACTAGTTTCTATTTTCCTACTTCCCTAACATGTGGCCGTCCAAACCATGCCCAAAAGGGCAGATCTGACCGGCCCCATTAGGGAAACCGGCCAGCCAAGGCCGCCCAATCCGGCCCCAAAAACTTCACTTTTTGCCCCCAGCCCAAAATTCCTTATTTCGGGCCTTTTGTGCTATCTTTGCCTAAACATCTTTTAGGCCTATGAGACATGTTTATGGGACTCTCTCATGGTTATTTGTCTCATCCTACTAGTCATATCATCCGATCAAATATATATTCTTATGTGTAACCTAATGTAGGATTCAATCGAAATTAGCCGTGAATTACTTCGTTATTCGACGATCGTAGTTAGTTTCTAGCTAAACACTACGACTCCTAAA
Organism: Eschscholzia californica; assembly: GCF_041429995.1. Classification (NCBI taxonomy): domain Eukaryota; kingdom Viridiplantae; phylum Streptophyta; class Magnoliopsida; order Ranunculales; family Papaveraceae; genus Eschscholzia; species Eschscholzia californica. The sequence goes on from NW_028238198.1 coordinate 33,869,568, forward strand.
TGGCCCGGACTTGATGATCTTCTTCATCAATTGTCATATCCAACAAATTGCTCACATTGCATCTTTGGCTGAAGGGCGTCTCCTTCAGACTCCCACTTGTACTTAGAACAAGTGTAATGCTCGATTCCCGTGTCAATTTGTATCCCATCTGATACATCATATCTTTCAGACTTTCTCGATACCGAGTACAACTGTCAAAGACAAATGATTAACTTTTAATCCATTTGAGCGCGACCATGCATTTTCAGTTGCTACTCATCAAGCGGCCTCGAGACACTTTTTTCTAATGTAATTAGGATGACACAATCCATTCTTGTACTCCCACTCAACTTCATGTCTATCATGTCTTTCCTAGTATCCTCTTTTATAACCTGCTTTTACGGCGCGGCGTTTGGCAGAACCAAAGTCGGGCATTCCTTATATAAGATGAGTAAAACACTCATGTTTTGAGGAATCTCTCCAATCTTGTCAATGACAAGTGTTTTGACGTTCATCGCAATTGATGTACTTCTCATTTGAGGGTTACCTAGTGTATATTCCTAATAGTACACCCACATAGTCGATTTGAATACTCCTGTTCCTATAGCCCATGAAACAGCGTTATCTCCTCGACTCACGTGCTAGTCTTCTTAAGTCATTGTTGTCCATGTAATGACCTGGACAACAATGATAATTAAATATTCCAAGTTCAATTAATAGGGTTTCATTTATCAGATCAAGTATCTGACAAACCTATTTGGAATGTTTTATTATCCGTGGACTGTCGTTTAAATACTAAACCAGATTTAGACGACTGTGAAATAACTAATTTATTTCCGATAACGAGAGTTTGTAAATTTAAGTCCTCTTCCGTAAAACCCCTTTTACATACTCAATTTACTAGTCAAGGTTATTCTCAAAATTTACCTTATGCCTTAGACATTTTGTGTGTCTCTCATACTTTTGTCGGAGGTGACATTTTAGTTGACTACGGATGCAGTCCGATTAAACCTTGCGAATTATCAACTAATCGAAGGTCGATTCCTTTTATTTTCCATTAATAGTTTCTAGTAACCCTTTACTAGATTTATGGCTTCCATTCTTTCGTACGTAGAGTCTGCAACAGTTTCCGGCTAGAAACACTTTCTGCCTACTTTTCTTCCATGTCTAGAAGTTCGCATTAACATGTTCAACTTTCTCCACTCTAACTCATCCTAGCAATTTTACAAGCCTTTTAGGATGTTAGTTGTGGTTTCAAATTGTTTTATTTGAGTTCGGATGTTTACATCTCTCATTACTCCAGTATTTAAGATGCCTTTGATAAATGCTAAATCATGTCCCACATGACCGATCTTATGCCTCTAGCATAACAATCTTCCTCATGCGTGCTTGCTCATCAGGGTCCCCCGACTCTGAGTCTTGTCGAGTTATGTGCAGCCATGATTTTGGGTCGAATATCTCTTTTACAGTCTTTCGCATTTGGACATTTAAGAATCTCAAATTTTCTTATCTTAGTCCTATCATCTTTTGATCTATATCCATAGACCAGTGATGCCCAAAGTATTTCATTCTTAGTGGTCCTTCCTTAACTGATTCCAACATCTCTATGTTGTTATCAATTCTGGTGCGTACACTGCACACCATCATCTGAAAAGCCTTACTCCCACTAACCTTCTTGAAATCCTGAGATTCAATATTTTCTTCATTCTCTAGGAATCAAACGACTTTGATTTCCTCTTTCCAATCAAAGATTCCAACTCTTGCTTGCTTCAGCTCTTAATGGATCTTCCGAAGCATGCTTGTTTACTAACCACTAAAAGTCGGTGACCATTACAGTTTTGACTTCCTTGTGTTAGTTATGGACTTAAACATAGTCTGATGTAAAATCTCGTTCATAGTCTCTTGGTATGAATCCACGATCTTAACCTTTTCGTCTAGTTTGGGAAAATTCCAATATTTCCATTCCTTCTTAGTTTTCTTCCTTGAAAACTAATTTCGTCTAATAGTTTCGCTCCATTGACAAGATTATCAAGTTTGGGATCTTGATGAGAAAGGATTCCATAATTTATTGACTCCTAGCCAATAGTTGAGTTAGTTTCCGTCTCTGTGCAGGTCTATATTCTTTATCTTTTATCAGTAAGATTTCAATCTTTTGATCTTTTTAGATAAACATTAAAAACTTCAGGGCTTAAGAACAACAATTCGGAATACTCTCAACTCCTTGAGATATTCACGTTTTGAGCAACTTTCAACTATTTGAGATTTCTCTAACGAATCTCCATTCGTCTTGGGAGATAGGTACTTAGTCCTTTTCCTCCCACTGTCCTATAACAGTTTTGTTGCTATTGGTCGAGGCATTCGACTCTTCCTCTAACTTATCCTACACAATTAGTTATTCTTTTAAACTAATTATTAGGAGGATACCATCATGAGCAACAAACACTTTGTTCTCTTGACTGGTTGTGTGAAGCCCAAATTTCTTTTCGAAGTTATTGCGCCAGATTTGCTAATTTATGCCTTGTAATCCTTATACATGGAACTTTTAGACTTTAGACGAATTTCGGTTATGTGTCGGAAGCTGTGTCTAGACATAGTGTTTAGCGGAGGACAAAGTTTGATTTGTACTCTTCAATTTTATCATTTTGGACACTCCAAATTGGATAGGTTAGAAGCGTCGATGTACTTCTGTTTTCCCTCGAACTTTTCCAATCGAATGCGAAGACCAAAAGCCCCACGTGTTGCTCCTATACTCAAGACGCCGAAATGATCAAATTGATCTCCCACCTTGTAGCTAGCTAGAACTCTAATGGTGGTTTGATATGAAGAACACCTTTTTTATGACTAGTTAGACAGCTTAGGAATTAGCTCGCTTTCTCTCTCTACTTCATGTTGTAGAGTAAGAAAGCTTCTTGAGAAATTCCACATCTTATTCAAGTCCCTAAGAGACCTTATATAGAATCCTAAGTTAGAGTCCCACCCTAATTAGGAGTTTCATAAAAGTCTCTTTTGAATAAGATTAAGGAAATAGTCGAAAATAGAAACTAGTTTCTATTTTCCTATTTCCCTAACATGTGGCAGTCCAAACCATGCCCAAAAGGGCAGATCTGACCGGCCCCATTGGGGGAATTTTCCAGCCAAATCCGGCCCCAATCCGAGCCCAAAAACTACACTTTTTACCCCCGGCCCAAAATCCCTTCTTGTGTTATCTTTGCCTAAACTTCTTTTAGGCCTATGAGACATGTTTTTGGGACTCTGCCATGATTATATGTCTCATCCCACTAGTCATATCATACGATCAAATAGACATTCTTATGTGCTCGATGTAGGATCCGGTCGAAGTTAGACGCGAATTACTTCGTAATTTGACGATCGTAACCCCTAAATCGCCCGGACTTGATGATCTTTTTCATCAATTGACCTATCCGAGATATTGATCGCATTGCATCTTTGGTCGACGGACATCTCCTTCTTTGAGGATTTGTTAATAATGCCTGATTAATATTAAGGTGTCGTTTGGCAACCAAAAGTAGAAGTACTTTTGCTTGTTGTAGAAGTTCTTTTGCTTTAAAAAAGAAAAAAAGTTTCGAAAGTAAATTTGGCAAAAATGTTACTTATAAGTAAAAGAAGTCAAAAAGTTAGTTTGGTAACTCAATTTACTATTGATAATTTTATTTTTCTTTCTCATAGAGATACTTCATTTTAATTGAATTTATTTATGATTTCCACGATGACTCTTGTATACGAAATAGTGGTGATATTGGCGGTAGTGGTGGTGCCATGAAGGTATGGTTATGGGGTGTGGTAATGGTTGAGGTTTGATGGTGCTGGTGGTAGAGGTATGATGGCGGCAGCGGTAGTGGTTGTGGTGGAGGTATGATGGTGGCGATAGTGGTGGAAGTATGGTGGTGGTGGAAGTACGGTGGCGGTGATGGTGGAAATACAGTGATGGTGGAAATACGTGGTGGTGGTGGATAAGGTATGTGAGTGATAATGACTGAGTTATGGTGGTGGTAGTATGGTGATGGTGGTGGATAAGATATGTAGGTGGTAATGATGGAGGTATGGTAGTGGTGGTGAAGGTATCGTGATGACGGTGGTATGCTGGTGGTGGTGGTGGTAGCGGTGGTGGTACGCTGGTGGTGGTGGTGGTGAAGGTATAGTGGTGGTGGTGGAGGAGCTCCGAGGTGATCATTGTCGAGGTGTGGTGGTGTATGGTGGTCGTGGTACGAAGGTGGTGGTTAAGGTGCGGTGGTGGTAGTTGAGGTAGGGTGGTGGGGGTAGAATGGTATGGTAGAAATTTAGTTGTGGTAGTGGAGCGGAGATGGACAAAAAAAAATCGTCAAGTAAAATTCGTGCATGTCTCAAAAAATAGTTACTTTACTTCGAAGTCAAAAGTTAAAAATTTTAACTTTAAAAGAAAGTCAAATTTTAACTTAAATGATGTCGATAATTTTTGCGTACCAAACTAACTTTTTCACTTTTCTACTTAAATAGGTAAAAAAGTAACTTATTCTAGTGTTGCCAAACGACACCTAAGAACAGACCTCTTCTGTCTTTCTGAAATGGTGATTTCTTCACTAATGAGTAAATTTTGAAGTTCAGTTACTGAAACATGAGCCTTTCTCAACCTAATTGCAGCTGAAAAGGAATCATATTCAGAAGGTAGAGCTCTCAAGATGTTTACCACTAGTTCAGCACTAGAAGCTGGACTTCCTGCAGTAACAAGAGCGTCTGAGATTTTCTTTACTTTTGTGAGGAATTCAGGCATCTTCACATTGTCCTTTTTCAGATCACGGAGATTTTCTTGAAGCTGAAAAATATGAGAAGTTGAAGCTGAAGCAAAGGAGTCTTCAAGATTTTGTCACAACTCTTGGGAATAACTATTTCCACCGACATAAGGAATCACAGAATCTAATAAAGTTGAATTAATCTAAATTAACAAAGTTTGATCTTCTTCGAGCCAATCGATATAAGTTGGATTAATCTCCTTTTTCTTATCATCTAAGAATTGTTCTGGTTGAGGACGCGATCCATCAATTAGATCTAATACTTTGTGTTTCTTGAGAATCGACAAAAACAGTGATCTCCAAGCCAGATAATTACCACTTTGAAGCTTGATTGGAATCACATTTCCCATAGAAGTACTAGCTAACGAAAAAAATTTAGGATGATCTATATTAGAGATCAATCCTAGAAAGAAAACAGAAGAAGACGTGAAGAAAGAGATTTAGAGAGAGAAGTTTTCAGAGGAGAGCGTGATTAAGCTCTAATACCATAGTGAAACTGATTCTCATTAACAAAGTATAACAAACTTTCTTACTCTCTAACGAACACTTAACTAACTTATAACAACCAAAAGTAGTAATAACTGTGTCACAAGAGTGGACTAACCTATGTACAAATTCTAACTACCCACAAAGGCTCTAATACAGTGTAACACTTGTTGTTTAGCACTGGTCCAGCTTACAGTAACTATCCGGGATGTTCTTGTTCTTCTCATTAGAATTGATATTTTCTCTCTAAAACTCAGAATTTCTTTGAAGCTCTTTCATAGGCTTCTGATGCTTCTTCTTCAGTTTCAAAAGTACCCAACCAAACTCCTTAACACCTCCAATTGGATCTCTAATCTCAGCACCCCATTTTCCGCATCTTCTTTTTCGACCACCGATCTAGGCCTTCTCTTTAAACCCTTGTTACCATTGGGGTTTTTTATGAGCTATTTAGGGGTTTTGCCTCCATTCCTACTAGCTTGAGAGGAACTGTATTCCTATATCAGATGATGACAGAACTGTAGTCAATGGGAAATGAAATTTCTAAACTGTCTACTTGTTTGTTTTTTATCTTCCCTGATCAAGTTGCATATAAATGGAGCCGAAGTGGACTTTCTTACCATAGGTCTTTCTAATGCTTTAATAACAATCCATTGATTGGAAGATAAAACTCGGAGGAATTCAATAACCTCTCTAAAATCACAAATCTGTTTTAAAGTTGGAACAGAAAACCAAAACCTAATTACACAAACTAACATAAAATATGGCCCAAGAGGGATTCCAGGTAATCACTAACACTGAATTAATCTCAAGAGTTCGGTAGAATGAAGCAGGGAATAAAGCATCTAAGATATGTGACATTATATTTGAAATTTAGTACAACATTAGTTCCAAATTACGATAACTACAAGTCCGATATACCGGACAAACATGAAACCAGTAAAATCATCAAACATGATAACATATAGAAAGAGAAAATGGAGGTAACAAAAAGCGGTAAAAACAAGTGCAGATATTTCAGCAACCTATCTACGAAGTCTCTAGGTAATTTTTGGTCATGGGGGAGAGTTGAAGTTTGTTTGTCTAGCTCATCATGATTTGCTCACTTGCCTGTAACGCTTGGTTGGCAAAATATCTGACATCAACGTCTGGGTCCTCGCTAAGTTCAACCAAACAGGGACGAATTGTCTCTTCCACGACCTACGTTATCAAGCAAACCATAAACAACCCAAGTTTCTTGGTTAATCGCATTTAACATACTAAAAATTCACGAGCTATGTTTACTTACAGACTGATCAACTATTGGAATCAGCGATTGCAAAACCTTTGCCACATTGAACTTGATATTGGGTACCCTACATATATTGTAACACAATCAGAAGATTCTTAAGGTACCATTCAAATCGGTAACGATTTTATCCAGGCATAATGAAATGAGCACGAATTCTATATTCATCTGAGAGTAAGGGACTTACCTATCCTTTGATGCATTTATGACAATTGGTAGTAGTTTTGAACACGTGATTTCTGAGCCCATGACAGGGGCAAGTAGAGAAATTGCATGTAAGATAGTCATCCGATACAGATAGTGTGGGTTATTGATCATATCCAGCACCTGGTTATAAGACATAGCCAGTTAAGTAACTACGGCCACTCTCATCCACGAACCGTTTAAACAATTAATCATTGATGTAGCTAAGGAACTGTAGATCAAATGAATAGCTACAATGCCGCATAATCATCAGTATTTTCAGATAATAGTGAATCGTCAAGCACGTCTACACATTACATCTTAATAATGGGGAACCATTTATTGGGTGCAACCAACCCTACAAATTTCAAAAGAAATGTGATTTTGTACCAAAAAGAGGATAATGACAAACTAGTAACAAGTTATTGTGAAGACTAATAAGAACTAAGAACAAACCTGTGGAATGATGTGCTGCATTGCCCACTCAGGGCCGAATTCTTCTGCGAGACGTTTTACATTATTAGCAGCCGCGTCACGAATAGAGTAAACCTGAATACGTATACCGAGAAAAGCAGGATATATAAGCATATCAAACTACAAACAGATAAACAATAAGTTTTCGTTTGAAAAGGAAAATGTAATTTTATAAACTATAGCTATAAAGTGACTTTTACATGTAACATATGATAGATTTACAAAATATGGTTTCATTGGCCCCAGCGCAATTGCTATGAAATGTGAGCTGGCGATAACAAGAACCTAAAGTCATAAAGCTAGTAGTTTTTTTGTTCATTCTGCACGAAAATGCATCCGGATCGCAGATCAAAGACTCGTATCTGAAGAAATAGTGAACCAGCAGAAGTTTCAGCTCTTTCCTGTGTTAATAAATACTATATCTAGGCGTAAACTTAATAAATAGAACAGATGACAAAAAGATACTTGAATGATTGAATCTACAACAACGTGTGAACCTTTAGAACAAAAACTACCTTGTGGATAACAATCAACTAAAACTGTCACCTATGTATATGTGAATAAATATAATGACAATTATGTTACTACCACTATTTACCGACAATCAGAAACAGATCCGAGAGAAGAAACGATAAGAGAAAGAATTGGCAAAAATGAACAAAAAACAATCAACTTAAGAAGCAAGTGAACAGTATGTAATTGTAATGATGCATTTATTTGAGAGTTAGAGCAGGAAATTGAACAATCTAGAATGGTACACCTTAAGTATGTTATGTATATCCAGTTTATCAGCTAAAAAAAGTAACTTGACCAACCTTATCTTCCAACCACTGCATGCAGAGAGCACCAAGCTTATCATCAAAAAATCCAACACCCAACTGACTTGCCAATAAGGGTATGTACTCTATTATTGCAAGCCTAACCCTCCAATGTCTATCTTCAGCCAGCTCAACAATGGCAGGTAACAGAGATTGGGACAACAGATCAATTCCAATCACCTGCAAGGATGAGTTATATAAAAATTTAATCATGGAACAGAAAAATTAGTTAGATTTACCAACAAATCAGTTCCAAATCTTCTTTATTGAATCTTCGTGATGATTTAAGATAGCATCAAAGTGTGATAGTACAGAAGGCTTCCTGATAAAATCTAGTTGGCATGTAGCTGCTTATAGTAGTTACCTGAACAAAATCTAACTTCTAATGGTGAATTTTTAGCTATTTCATGTGCTTACTTAGAGCACCTAAAAAACAAGCTTAAGAACCAATTTAGGTTGTCCTGTAACTGCACAAGAAGATTAATTTGTTTTCTTTTCCTAAGAACTCGCATTGAAGGTTCATAAATTCTGAATCTTGGTCTTGTTGTTCCCTTTCATTGGTCTAGAAATATAGGGAAGTATAGGAACTTGTCATATTGTGATTTCCTATCCAATTGGGAGGATATCATAAAATAAAATTGTCCTATATAGGTGTCGTTGCTTTGTTGTTGTTCCCTTTTCACTTCGTAATTCTTTTCCCCATATATTAATTCAAACGTTTCAAAAAAAAAAAAATCTGAATCTTTACAAGGATAATTGTGACATAACTGAGCAAAGAAAAAACAGAATCGTGACAAAACTTAACAGTTAAAACTTCTCGTACAAAAGCAAAATGCAGGAGTATAATTTGAAACTAAGGCTTCTTTGTTTCTTATCAGAGTGAAGAAGACCAAGATACACCTCTAAAAGCCATTCAATTACGGCAAAAAGTTTTTTGCTCTTAAAACAAAAACCATTTCAACATAGCCAAGTTATGATAACATAGAGACTGAAGGAATATTAATGCATTAATAGACAGAACGAATACCATAGATTCGATCAGTGTGAGCCAAAAAGCAGACAAAGTGCAAAACAAACTCAGCAGCTACATGCTAGAGTAATCAAAACTGTATTTTAATTGCTTTCTCGTTTCAAAACACATACCTGGTTAACTTGGTCAAGCTTGCTAATAATATTAAGCCGGACATCAGGGAATTCATCTTTTAGCAATGAAAGAAAAATAGGTAGAAGTTGCTCAATCGTAGCATCCTGAATTAACACAAACACCAATTAGACTCTGCATCACGGGGAGCAAAAGCAAGATGATGAAAGACTAAATTTTTCACAGTAAATAAAATTAAAGCTTAACTAAATGCTCAAGCTAGGGGAGGTAAATTTCCAAAAATCAACATCAAGAAAAATGATTCAAGATAAAAGAATATACAGCAAGTGCTCAATGACAACGGGTTTCTTCTTTTTATTAATTAAATGAGACTGCATGTCATACCTTTCCCAAGACTGGTGCCATTCCCATGATAACTGAAGCCAGAGCCGAGCGGACATGCTGGGATGAATCTGTAGACAATTCCTGTAAAAAGAAATAGCTGTTGTTATGGATCACCCCACAAATGTAAAAGAACACAACCCACAAGATGTCTGACATTTTTCACTAGCAGCAGCCAGCAAGTAGCTAAGTACTGAACACTGTAAAACCTGAAACCTCATGAAGTATATGTACCTTTACACAAGGGAGAATGTGCTGAATCGCAAGTTGCGGATTCAAGATTCGGCTAAATTTGGTTACTTTTCCTGCAGCTGCTATTCGTACTTCAGCCTCGTTATCTCGAAGAAGGCGAACATATGCAGGAACCAGGTCCACCCTTAAAACAATATCACAATAAATTCCAATCAAAAAATAATACGAGAACTTCAAAAGAAGATAGGCAGCTATTGTAAACCAATATATTTCTGCATTACTACAAAGGCATACAGATAATAAAGATGAGAAACAAGAATTAATAGTGCGTCTTCGTCAAAATCCTGATGATGGTTTGAGTATGAAAAACGTTAACAAAATTCATTGACTGCTTTTATGAATCCTGCCTTGATCACTCTCTATTCATCACTAATACACTATTCATTTCACATATAAGTGTCACGGAAGCTATATACCTAGTAGGCTCGGGCCCCACAGCTTCGCAAAGCTCATATAGTTGGTTTGCAACCATGTAACGAACACGCCAAGATTTATCCTGTTAAAGAATATAAAGCAGATGTTACGCTGGCAATACCGATAATACAAGTAAAATCCAAAATCTGGTTTTGAGAACTTCACAAGGTGGTTCCTCAGAGTATAATGATCGCAAAGAAATGTTATAAATCTGCTTTGCATTATTGTACATGATTATAAACATCAGCACAGGGATATGGTATCTAAAACTATATTTACTAATAAGGTGCCGTTTTTTTCTGTAGGTCTCAATCTGATATACAAGCAATATTCCGAGGGTTATGCTTCATTAAACGATGTGGTTTTTTACGAGAGTAGACAGAAATACATGCATACTGCCCAGCAGAAAAAAGAAAGGAATACATGCTTTCTATCAACACAAGTAAACAATGAGAGAATTACAGTAAGATTCAACTGATACCAACAGAAGTGGCGGCCCAAAAGATAAATACTTATCAGTTTTACCTGAGAGAAATTAACAATCACTGGGAGAATATGTGCTACACAGTCCTGGGGTTCTAACAACTTTCCAAGTGCTGCACAACCCTCAACAGCCAATAACCGAACAGAATCTTGGTCTGAAAATAGAGGTTTTAATATACATCCCAATTAGAAGCTGCGTGGCCAATTAAAAGATCACATACACAAAAGTAGCACAAAGGCTACTTAGATAGTAGGTTTCAAATGAAACAAATTATGAATTAGTTAACAACTTTGTTCCAAACTTGTGTGAAAAGGAACAAAGAACATGTGAAACTATCAAACTGTGCAACAATGGAGAACACTTCAAGTTGTAAACCAAATTTCGTTAATTAGTTAGTTCCGTACGTAATGTAGAGGAATTAACATACCATCCTGTGTCAGATCATCAAAGATTGACATAATTTCAGTCTTCAGATGGGCGGATTCGACAGTAGCAGCAAACTTTCCCAAGTTCGATGCAGCAGATCTCCTTACCATTGGCATGTCATCTTGACACAACTGGCTGTATATTGTCCTTAACTCTGCCTTCAAAGCATCAGGGGCGCTCGGGTAAGCAATGTGAAACAGTCCACATGATGAAACCCTAGCCGTGAACCACTCACCAGCTGCTAGTCTCTGAGGCAAGAAATTAGAAGAAGTCAAGACAAATAGCACTGAGTATAGTAATGTTAATGATAGAGCATATTGATTCAATATCTTTGAACTGGGAAAAAACGAAAAGTAGACAACGCATCATAATCTCGAAATTGAACCCCTCAGGCTACGAGCGACCCCTAGTCTCAAAACTGGGACCTCGCAAACCTACTCATTCTACCTAGCATAAAACTTAAAATGGTAAACTCCACGTGTTAGAGCAGTGGTTCATCTGGTAGTCAGTGGTCAATCACATTGTTATGCAAAAGGCAAGACCGAAATGTTAGTGATTTTAACAGAAAAAGAAAACAACAAAACTGGCCGAGTACTTCATTCATTTCGCAAGAATGATGCTGTATTTCAGGGTTGGGGAGGTTCAATGCCTTATGGTCTATACCAACTGCCTGACTGAGGCTTCCTGAACAAACTAAAATTTATCCCATTACCAGTACCACTTTTGTATTTCCCCTACACAATCATACTACTGTAACCCGTCTCACAAGTTGCATCGATTAAAAGAACATCTGATGAGGGAAGAGAAACATGACTTTTTTTCACATGACACAGCTTTTTTAAATGATCAGATCGGAGGCAGGATAATGATTAGTCCCGTGGCCTCTCGAGACCTCCCACTACCAACTTCCCTGAAGAAGGGATCTACATACAGACTATTTTAGTTTATCATCTCGCTATTCAAATATCATGGATTAACACGGTGGAAATCATAATGTGAGTCAAAATGCACATAATGGGAAAATGAAACCAAAAAAGGAACTTACTTTTACAAGTGGAACAAACGAATCAACTAGATCACTCTCCTTCATTTGAGCCCCAATTCGACATAATGACTCTACAGCTTTATCCCTAACACAGGTTTCTTCAACAGTGCATAGGGTTTCCAATGGTGGTAAAAGAAAATGAGCATAATCCACTCCACCAACATAAGGAATAAAAACCCCCAATTCTTCCGCCATGGCAAGTAAAACTTCATCATCATCGTCATTATTCTCGCTAAGAAATGGAATCAGTTCTTTTCTAGTTCTTTCCTCGCCAAGTGCACGAGCAATCGTTGATAGTCTACGAATTGAGTTTAATCGAAGCTGAATGTCTTCATTTTTCAGTTCATCAATCAAAATTGCAATCGGATACAGCGGCTCGTCGATCATAGCCATTGTTTCTATACAAAAGAAAACCCTAAATTTAGAACGAAAAGGTAATGTTATGTGCGAATGATTCAAACAATATTACTAAAAAACAAAACGTAAGGAGATCGTAACCTGAAGAATGTCTTCTTTCTTACTTTCTTAGCCTAGAGTGTTGATGAAGATTCTGAGATCTGAGAAAAAAACCCTAGAGTTTCAAGTCAAAATATGAAGATGTGAACATGACGTTGTTTCCACTCAAAGATAAAACCCAGGAAGAGATTATTATTAAAATTGTACCCTCGGACCTCGGACTGATTTCGACTCTAGAGAGAGAAAGAGAGAGAGAAAGGGAGAGAGAGAGAGACCGGTGGTGATGGCTTCTGGAACTGGTTTTGTTCTAAATGGATTTGTTCTTCTTCAAGTTCCAGCCCGATCTGTTCTTCTTTTTTCTTTTATTTCTTTAATATTGACTACAATGTTTTTTTTTCTAATTATGGGGTAAAATGGTTATTACATGGGATACATCCATACGCTATGATAAGCTGCTGAAATATTACTGGTCTAAAATCCGACGAAATTAATGTCCTAAAAACCGAAAGATATTACTTCATTTATAACTAAGTTTAATATTTTTGGATTGCACTTTCATAGACTTCCGTATTACGGAGTAGATGCACTTACCAACTTTACTGTAGGTGGGTAATATATGAACAAATTCATTTTCTTTTACGACACATTTTATTTCATTCTTTAGCAAGTGGGGCAAATATTAGTACGATGAGACTAGCTTTAATGGGACAGTGAACTCTAAAATTTAAAATGTCATTCAGAATTTTTTAAATGAATATTGAAAAAATCGCGAATGAAACTCTCTATTCGACACTCCATAATGATGTGAGAACATTTATTATAGAAACTCTCAAGAGAGTCAATCTAGAATTAGAGTGTCTATGTGAATTTCTTTAGTTTTTTTTTTTTTTTGTTGAAAGGAAATATTATATTAATAGGAAATGAGAGTACTATTACAATACATTTTACAAAGAAAATAGGGAACGTGTTTCCAAACTTTCGATCTATTTTTCGCTCGAGCCCATTTAGCCAGCTTATCTGCCACTCCATTGAATTTCCTGCTTGTGTGAGAGAATTTGACTGTTTCCAATCTGTTTTTTATTTCTAGGATTTTGTTCAGATGCACTTGAGATTGCCATTGGATATTGTTCTTTCCTTTCTGAAGAAATTTTATAATATTGATGTTGTCGCTTTCAATTATGATTTGTTTATATTCATGAGATTCTGCCCATTGCATTCCTTTAAGTATTGCAATTGCCTCACCTTCCTCTGAGTTTCTGCTTCTAGTTGTGGAAGTTGCCGCTTCCACTAGTTTAGATTCATTGTCATGGATGACTAAACTGATTCCTGTTATATGATGTATATCTACAAATGATGCATCTACGTTTATCTTGACAAAAGGCGTAATTGGAGGTGCCCATTTGTCTTGTACTTTTTTGTTATTCTGATCTTGTTCCTTATGCACTTGTGGGAATGTCGTTATGATCGAGATCATATTTTCTAGCTTATTAATTTCATGTTGGAAGCAATGGTCGCATCTTATTTTGAATTTCTTTAGTTACAAGTTCATTGACCTTTAAAATTCAACTAATAAAAAACTTTTTTTTTTTTAACTATTTTTGTCTTATTAAATTTAAGAGTAATATACATATTAAATAGAGTTATTTTAGATATTTCAATTTGAGACAAAAAAATTTAGGATTTTTGAGGGAGAGGACCAAAAAAAGGGGTGCTTATGTGGGTAAGATCCAGGGTTATCCGGATATAAGGTTTAGGTCCAAATATTAATGGTTTTGGTGGGCCCGAGATAAAGGTACAGCAGGGAATTGTGCCTAACTAGTTTAATACCCCTAATACCCTTTTTATCTTTATCTTCTTTACATCTCTCTTTCTCCAAAAAATTTATACAGCTCTAATTTTCTTTAAAACATCTCTCTCTCTCTCTCTAAAAATCTCTTTTTCTCTCTCTCGAAATTTATACATCTCTCTCTCTAAAACATTTCTACACACTTTTTTTTGGATCTTTCCTATCTCGGTAGAAACCCTAAATCCAGCAGAGATCTGGAAGCAACAAATCTGGATTTAGGGTTTAAAATACAAAATGTTGGCTCTCTTTTCTACATGGATATAGTGAAGAATGATGTTTTTGAAAGAAAAAATTAACGGTGAAGAAATCAGACCTAAGGTTATTGTTTCTGGAATAATTTGATTTTTTGGACAGGTTTTGGTGAAAGCTTAATGGTGAAGAAATATTGAAAAAAATCTGACGGTGAATTTTTTTGGAAAAGTCAGATTCAGTGAAAATTTAATGAGGAATAAATCATTTTCTTGAACAGGGATTCATGGGTTTGGGAGAAATTCATCTTTGGGTTCAGAAACAAAGCTTCTAGTGAATATAGTGAACAATGAAGATTTGATTTACATTTAATGGTGAAGAAATCAGATCTGGAGTTATCCTTAACTTGATCTGCTTTAACTATATTTGCTTTTTTACTTCACATATTTGTTCTGGGAATATTAAAATGTTGAGTGCATAGAATGGTGCACTGAACATCTCCAGGTTCTCTTAGATATTGTCCCAATTTTTGTTATATTTAACGTCATAGATATACGTTTACGTGTTGGAATGTAGTGTAAATTCCTCAGTTCCCGTCACATTTTACCGTTCGCAATCCGTTCCCGCGATTCGTTGTTATGTGGAAGTTCACTGTACTTTTTTTAGTTTCATTCGTCTTATATTTCTATCTTTTTCCTTATTTTGTGAAGGTTGCAACGTGAAATATTTTTCTTGAACAGAGATTCATGGGTTTTAGCGAAATTTCAAATTTAGGTTTAGAAACATAGCTTATAGTGAAGAATGAAGATTTGATAAATATTTAATAGTGAAGAAATCAGATCTGGAGTTATCCTTAACTTGATCTGCTTTGACTATTTTATTTTTCTAGTGTCTAGTACATAACCAAATATCCCGTACTTTCGAACATGTCCCGTACATTCACAAATGTCCTGTACATTTAAAAATTCCTGGTTCATGTTAAGAAGGCAGAGTACATAAAAAGTTATATTATGCCCAGTACATAAAAATCAGATTCAGTGAAAATTTAATGTACAGTACAAAGAAAAATGTCCCATAAATTTCCTTTGAAAGTAATTTACGTTTTGGAAGGAATGCCTTATAAACGCTCCATCATATAAGGAGAAAATGTTTGAGAGAAGGAAAGAAGTTAAGATTAGAGAGAGAAAATATATTTAAAAAAAAATATAGAGATAGAATCAAATCAATGGGAAACTACCAAAAAATATATGGAAACAAACTAATGAAAACCTACCAAGAATGAGAAAAAATTCTCTTTGTACAGTTTGTTATCAAGACGTAATTGTTACTAAACCAGAAAAAAAATTTAGAAGTAATATCTATTACATATTTCCAAAAAAGAAAAGAACTTTTAGATTTTAAGAAAAAACTATCCTTAAAGTTTCCCGGTGGACAAGAAAATTTTCGGTATACAAGAAAATTCCCGGTATCTAACATCTTAAAGTTTCCTTCGAATATTTTTCTAGTGTCTAGTACATAACCAAATGTCCCGTACATTCGAACATGTCTAGTACATTCACAAATGTCTTGTACATTTAAAAATTCCTGGTTCATGTTAAGAAGGCAGAGTACATAAAAAGTTATACTATGCCCAGTACATAAAATAATTTCCGGTACACAAGAAAATTTCTAGTACAAAAAGTGTCTAATACATAACTAAATGAGTGGTACATAAAACAATTCCTGGAGCACAAAAATATTCCCAGAACAAAAGTTTCTCGTACATAACCATATGCCTAGTACAGGAAAAAAATTCCTAGTACACAAGAAAAATCCCAATACAAAGTGTCTAGTACATAACCAGATGTCATTACATAAAATAATTCCCGCTAAACAAGAAAATTCCCGGTACAAAAGACAATTCCTGGTACAAAAGTGTCCAGTAAATAAAAAAAATGTACAGTACAAAGAAAAATGTCCCATAAATTTTCTTTGAAAGTAATTTACGTTTTGGAAGGAATGTCCTATAAACTCTCCATCATATAAGGATAAAATGTTTGAAAGAAGGAAAGAAGTTAAGATTGGAGAGAGAAAATATATTTTAAAAAAATATAGAGATGGAATCAAATCAATGGGAAACTACCAAAAATATATGAATGAAAGAGCCCTGATTCAATGAGCTCAAGCTCATAGGTTGAACTATGAGCTTGAGCTCAAGGACCGTTAGATTTTATTAGATCATCTAGGTCAAAATATGTACAGCTGTAATCCTAATAAATATGTAAAGTAATAAATAATAAACCATGCTTTGTATATTTAATTACAATGTTGCCATCGTCTTTCCTTTGTCTTCATCGTCTTCCCTTTCTCTGTCACTTACTTTCTCTCTGTAAAACTTCTCTCTCCCGAAGTCACCCAAAAGTACACTTCTTTGAACTAAGTTTGTAAATGATTTAATACTCAAACTTTCTGCAAATAATAAGATTAAGAGTAGGCACAAAAAAAAAACAGAAGATGATTTCATTATTGATTTGAGTTACATGGCTAAAACAAGAAAATTTTACATCCCCAAACCAAAACCTTTATATAAGACAGATCATATTGATTGTTTATTCAGCTACATAAAACTATTAAAATCCCCAATTAAAAACCCTTAATTTTGAAGACCTTTACTGAAATAGATAAAGTAAAACCCACACCCATTGTCGCAAAATTGAGGCACTTCATTACTACTTCTAGAAATCTTGCTCTTGTTTTTTTCTTATTGAATTCTTTTTTTAATTGATCAGATTCTGGAGTTCTTGACGCTTCAAAATTTTGATACTTAGGAAGATGAGTAATTCATACTAAGGTGGAGACTGTAGAGATCCTCCATTGATGAATATTAAGAAAGAATATGAAATTTAGAGAGAGAACCCCAAACTAACTTTCACTAATGGTATCTTATGATTTTGTAATGGTTATTCTTTCTTTCTTCATATTATTTATTGAATCGATAAATCAATCAACTTTTATTTACTTGTTCTTCATCGATTGATACATCAACCCCGTTGATGACTTGAAGAAGAAAGAAAGTGAAAGTTACAGAGAGACAAGGATTTGCAGAAATAACAACTGCTGGGGATGGAAGTTTTGTCTGTGGCAGACTTGTAATTAAAGTGATACGGATGGGTTAAGTTTTCTAGTTTTTAGAGAATCCTTTAATTAAGGAGAAAATAAGGGGATATATTTTGCCATGGGAAGATCTTGACAAATCCAACGGCCACGAGCTCAAGCTCATACTTCTCTCCATGAGCTTGAGCTCATTTAATCACCACTCTATATGAAAACAAACTAATGAAAAACTACCAAGAATGAAAAAAATTTCTCTTTGTACAGTTTGTTATCAAAACGTAATTGTTACTAAACCAGAAAAAAATTTAGAAGTAATATCTATTACATATTTCCAAAAAAGAAAAGAACTTTCAGATTTTAAGAAAAAACTATACTTAAAACAAAAGAAAAAAAATCACAAAGATATAAAGTATTTGAAGAGGAAGAGAAAATATTTGTAGAAAGAGAAAAAAATTAGTTTAGATTTGTGAGAGAGAGAGAGATGGAGAGGACGTCATTAATGTAGAGAGAAAGTGGAGGACATAGTGTAGAGAGAGAAACGTGAAACACGAGATTTATTAATGGCATTTCTGTAATTTCGGGTGGCAATCTATGTAAATAAGAATAAAAATTTGGTTATTGTTGTAATTTCCTCCAATGGTGTGACTAGTGGACCTGCCCCTCATTCTTTGTGGGCAGTGGGCCTGCTTCTTGTTTGGGAGAAACAAACAGACCTTTTGCCCAACCCCTCAAAAATTTACAATGTATCTATTTTGCCACTTAAAGCATATCTAATGAGACGCTCAAGAAAAAACCTAAAAATCCTCGTTGTCAAGTGTCAATTAAATTTCGCCTGCTTTTGTTTTATTTCACCTTTCCTATATATGCATCTTGAATATCTAAAGAAGTGACTTTGGCTTTTCTTTTTCAGATATGAATACTGCTAAATCAAAAAATAAAAAATAAAAAACGAACCTAGCTTAGAAGAAGTTAAAGATGAATCGAAGTCTTCGTTGGTAGCAAGAAATTTTGAGATGCCTTAAAAAGCATATAACTTTTTTTTTGTCAGTGTGTCTTGACCCATGACCTACAAGGTGGAAGACTAAACCTCCTATCGCTCTAACCAAGGATTGTTGGCTAGTAAACTTATATAATTACTAAACTTTTCAAGGGTGCCTTTAGATATTTAAGGTCTCTTCACCAATCTAGAGGAAAGAGATTCATAGCCGTGAATATGGAGAGATGAGGTATATGATCCCAAGTTTGCTTGACCGGCTTCATTGAAAGGTAAAAACCCAATTCTCAACAAATCTGAAAAGCAGAAGAAGTGATTTACGAGTAGAACAAAACCTCCTTTACCATTGATTTGTGTTCGCAAAGGGGCGGTCTGAATTTCCACTCGAGTTGTTCTGATTTCTCCTTCGGTTAAAAAAATAGAAACCAGAGAAGAAAACCCTAGATTTAAACTAGAATAACGTATTGATCATCCCATACAATCGATTTGATCAATCACTGATCATTCCATACGACCCATTTGTTTATGGTTCAACAAATTCTTAATTCAAGCTTTAACATCTATGAAGAAAAAGTCGGGATTAATCCCCGAGTACACCCCGACTACTCCTCAGTCCCCATCTTGCCGACTCGACTAGGAGCCAAAACCCTAGTCCCGTGGAATTCCGAGTAAATCCCCGACTTGGTCCGACTAGGACCAAGTCGACTAGTCGGACCGGTCGGGATTATTTAGCTGAGCCTTTTTTTCTTTTGCTCAAATCGACAAAGGTGGTTTAGGATTTGCTCATTCGGCTTTTCACCCTTCCTCTCCCCTCCAAATATCATTATAACCAGATTGAAGTAATTTTGAAGTTTTCTTGCTCTCCAAACAAGATTCCAAGTTCCTCTATCTTCTCAATCTTTTTTTACTATTTCTTTTTACTTTTTTAGAACCCATAGTCTACTCTTTTTCTCTATAAACTCAAATAAATGTTAGTTGTTAGTGTTTTATACTTCATTAATGTTGTAGAACTTGTTGATAATTATATGTGTGCTTCTTAGGGATGAATTTTTAGTGTTTATACTTCATTAAGACCAAATACTTATTTATACCTATATATAATTATATATTTATATTCTACGACTAGTCCCGTGTAAATACGACTAGTAGCGACTATGCCTAGTCCCAAGTCCGCTGATGAGACATGAAAATGTCTCATTTGAATCTCTTAACTCGGGTTAGTTAGTCTATTTCGAGCGGTTACTCTGATGATTTGTCTGATTTTCTTTCTCAGGTCTCATTTACGGAGTTCGATGCGAAAACACCATGATAAAGACATACTTGAGGGGCATTTTGGTCATTTTAACGAAAAGGGTATTCTGGTCAATATTAGTGCTCATGTGAAAGTAGAGTCCAATACGAACCCAACGGCGAAGACGGAAGTCGAATCGGAGTTCGAATGGGTGAACTATAACAGGTCAAAGTCCGGGTCCAACATGGTTGACTAGTGGGATGACCTCGGGAACTATTCTGGCCAGCGGGATAAGTTTTATAGCGTGGCGCAAAATCGAAGTATTGAGCATCCGAGATTCGTATACCAGGGCTACAGCAAAATAAACCTCAACCGGATGATTCAGTACAGCCGTTGCCGTTAACTCCTGAACTCCCGTTTGCCAACTCGCGTTCAAATCTGGTGTTTCATAAATCAGACGGTTTCTGGCGCTGAGGTAAGTTAACTCAGTAGTTCCTGTTGTATGGAATCTTCAACTCTTCAACTACCAGGCGATGGCACGGGATTGGCGACAGCGTGGACTTTGATTTGGGGATATTACCAAATCAGTTCAAATACTTTCTCTTGCTCGTGATTTCTTTCCTATTTCATGGTTATGGCTTTATGGGTATGTCTGTTCTAATTAGAGGGATTTCTCTCTATAGAAACCGAGAGAGAGAGTGTGTTTTAGAAACCAAATGAGAAAAAGGAAAGAAGAAATCAGAAAGGAAAGAAGCAAGAAGAAGGGTAACATTCGGCTGGAAATAGAAGAGGATCATCACAGCTTAAAACAGAGAGCTGGATGATGGCTGGAATGGAAAGGAGGAGGAGTGATTGATGGAGAATATATTCTAGAAAGAGGGAGTCGATTCGGATTGAGGAGCTTCTTCTACTATATAACAGGGAGCTACTCCATCATATTGGGGCATCGGATCTCGGGTTAAAACAAGAAAGAAGTAGGGAAAAACGAGGAAGCAACTATCACAATCATCATCTATTTTTCTTCTTCATCTTCATTTTCTGAATTTCTTTTAGTGACAGAGAGAAATTAAGAGAGGTTGTAGAGAGATTAGACAGGAAAGAAGAAAAACAGAGAAGGTTCTTAGTGAGAGAAAGAAATTAAGAGAGAATTAGAGAGAGAGACAGAGAGATTAAGAAGAGACTTATTGTAGAGAGAGAGAAAAACAGAAACTCGGTTTTGAGAAAGTAATTTGATTTTTTCTTGATTTTTTGATTTCTCTTGTTGTTTTCTACTTCTTAGTGAGAGAGAGGGAGATTACAGAGAAAGAGAGAGAGAGATTACAGAAAGAATAAGAAAGAAACAGAAAGAAAATACTTTCAAGAAGACGAGAAAATAATTTTCTCTCAGAGAATTCATTTCTGGGAAGACGAGAAAATCGTTTTCCCAGAGGGTGCGTTTGGCAGATTTCCGGGGAAAACAGAAGGAAATCAATTCCTTAAGGCTCTGTTTGGCTGCAAAATCAGTAAGAAATCAAACTTTTTCTACTTTTCTCCCATCATTTATTTAGTTAAACTTCCATCTATCATTATGAGAAACTAATTTTCCTATCTAGGGTTTTAGATGAAGTCATAATAATTATATTCTCGATAAATTTATTAAAGTTTTTATTATTTTAACGATAAAATCTTCCGGGTTTTTAGACCATTCATGGACTAAAACCTGAGTTATATAAAGAACTCCCTAATTAGATCAAAATTAAATTGTCGTTAGAATTGATTATATGGATGGATTCGAAAAACCCTAGGTTCCCTTTATCTGAATATCAACTTTAGTATTATTTGAATTTTAATTATTGTTTATCTTTCTATTATTTAAAAAAATATTATCAATCAACCCATTTTTTGAAAACCTAATAGTTTT
Organism: Eschscholzia californica; assembly: GCF_041429995.1. NCBI lineage: Eukaryota > Viridiplantae > Streptophyta > Magnoliopsida > Ranunculales > Papaveraceae > Eschscholzia > Eschscholzia californica. The sequence continues at coordinate 33,891,393 of NW_028238198.1, forward strand.
AAGATTAGAGTTGAAATTCGACTTAGTCTCTGAGGAACGAACCGGTCTTACCGGAATTTTACAACTTGACACCCGTGCACTTGCGGGTGTAGACCTATTTAGGAAACTTTTTAGGCCCATCATCCGCCGATTAGTCCCCCTTGCCGACTTTTCCAACATAGTTTAACATTACAATCGATTTGATCAAGAACCCACTATGATCATCCCATTCAATCGATTTTATCATGGTTCAACAGATTTTTTTGGTTCAAACTTCAACAAAATAACCAATTTGATCAAGAACCATCTCTGATTTGCTTTAACCTAATTGATTGTCAAGTTGGGTTTAGGGTTTCCAATATCTGAGTTTTCATTTTAGTTTTTTAAATTTCTTAGATGGAGCTAGGGGTTCCATATGATAGTAAGTTCACATATTATGTGAATTTTAGAGAGAGATAGTGAGTCATTCAGAGATAGAGATAAATCATAGGGGTGAGAGAGACTCTGAGATAGAGTGTGAGAAAGTAAGGAGTGTAAGAGTTACTAGTGACTTACAAGACAAGAGAGGAATGAGAAAGCTTTATGGAACAATAGGAGCATCTCAACAACACTCAAACTCTAAAACTTAGAGTGTCACATAAATTTTTTTAGAGTATTTCTTTCTAACATGTCTCCAATGCAAAACTATATTTCGAGTGTCTTCTTGAGGATCTCCAAGTGCCACATAGACAAATCAATTAGTTTTATAGTCAAAATATTAAGTATAAAGTTTCTCTTGAGTGTTGCATTGGATAATGAGTATCTCTAAATGGCCAAATAGGAAAGAGACCGTTTATCTACTTTTCACACTTGGCATTTACGATTTTTAGAGTTTTTCTTTAGTGTTACATTGGAGATGCTCTAAAGTAAGAAATCTGTTTTACCATCTAAAAGGTGGTACAAGAATTTAGATCAGTTTCACACCTTTTTTCTCTTAAGAAATCGATTTTCACATCTAAAGTGACCAACCAAACAACGGAAAATCAACTTAAAAATTGATTTTTCCAATGAATTTTCCTATGTCACAAACAGACTATAAAGTAAGGCCACTGTTTTGGGGAAAGCGGAAAAGTTCTCGGGGATGACGGTGGAAAACAAAAAAAATTAAACCAAAAACACCTTTAATGTCGTCGGAAAAAATGTCGCCGGCCAGTTGTTGCCGGCGACTTCATCATCTTCTCTCTCTCTCTCTTCTGTTTCTCTCTCTTCTCCCTCTCTTCTCTCTTTCTTCTCTCTCTTCTCTTGCTCTCTCTTTCTTCTCAATGTCTCCGGCAAAGGGGAGGAGCCCCTTCGCCAGAGCTCGTCTGGTTTGAACAACCAGACAAGATCTGGTTTGTTCTTCAAACCAGACTTGTCTGGTTTCGTCTGGAAACCAGAGCTCCGGCGAAGGGGCTCCTCCCATTCGCCGGAGATGAAGAGGAGGAAAAAAAATCGTCGGGAACGGTGGTTCGACTGAGGGTTGCCGGAGATGGTGGTGAAAGTGGGAGAGGAAGAAGAGGGAAGAAGCTGAAAAAAATAAGTGTTTGGAGGAAACAATTTCTTTTTGTTTCCACCCAAAACTTATTGCCCCGGAAACCTCGCTTATTTCCCCAAAGCGCTGGCCTAAAGTAATTGAGTATCAATTCGAAGAGCCAAACGTTAAATCTGGATATCACAAAGTTGTGGTTCAAACTGGTGATCGACGAAGACTAGAGACAATTTCACAACTGAACTATTTGAATGGTTTCTTAGAGCATCTCCAATGGAACCCTTAAGAAAACTTCTAAAACCCGTAGTTGTGACACTTTAAACTTCTTTTTGTCTCCAATTGAGATCTCTAAAATAACTCTATTTGATACACATGACACTCTATATATAAGGTAAGTAATGTGGTCTGGTGGTGGAGTCTCACTTGAGAGTGCAAAACATTCACAAGACAAAATGGAATATATGTAGAATATCATAGACGAAGGGTTCAATCTACTTGGTTGGTTTCTAAAACAAGTACTGGTAGTCGGTGGTAATCCCATTGAGCAAAATTTGGTTATACTCATAGACTTTCTCAATATGAACTGGTCATAAAGGCGAAAACGAAGACATTGGTTTTTTACAGTAACTATGTACATTCAAGTCATTGAAGAGTAATGAAGAGCTCATCTCTTGCTTGACAATAGCCTTTCCTATTCCCATGGAAAAAACAATGTAGTTCATTTAATTCTGGACAGGAATTGTAAGTTCCGGGGAAAAAGAAAAGAAAAACTTAAAAGTAACCAAGCATCTTACACACCTGAAGGTCTCCGTGCAGAAATCTGCTCAGGATTCCAACCAACTGATGAACTACCTCTCCGTTTCCCAATTTTTCTTTTCTTTCTAGGAACACCCGGGAATTTAGAGCAAATGGAAATGTTCTGAACTGTCTCCTCCTTTATTACACTGGCTTCTTGAGCCGGTTGTTCACGTTTCTTTTCGGCTTCAGGTTCTTGAGTTGGAGCTGGCTCTGCATCCAGGACTGGAGCTGGTTCCGGGTCCGAAACTGGAGCTGGAACGATTTTATTCTCCACTTGTTCTTCTTTCACCTTATTTGGAAGAATCCTGACTTTTCCTATATTCTGCAATTCTTTCTCAGCTGTGTTGTTTAGGACATTGTCCACCAACTGCATACACGAGAACGATTATTACATATAAGTAGAAAGGACTTGCAAAATTATAGCAAGTAAAAACTGAAAATTTGGGTTTCAAGCTTACGTTCACAAACATAATAAATTTAACAGCACCAGCAAAGACATGATAATGACGACACTACAGGTTCATGAACCTATTAGAGGTCTAGGAGCAACTACAAAGTAATGAGGGGTAGTTAGTGGTCAGTCCCAAACATTTAATAAATAGATCTGGCCTGAAGGTGTCAAACCCCAAGTGCACCTGAGGAGTTTTATTCAGGGAATCAATAAGAAATAGGAAGATACTGTGAGTCGAAAAGGTCAGAGCTGAATTAATTCACAATGATTCAGGAAAGATTGAACTTTCATACAAGTAATAAACGAGTTGCCAAAAAAACCACGATGAAATATTTTTCCATACTCAAAATATCTCCAGAAAACAAATTTGGCATTTGCCTATGTGGGAAAATTTTGTATCTCATTCTTTAAAAGCAATCAATGGTAACTCATCTATTAGAGGAAAAGCTTACATCTTGGCATAAATCTCCAACCTTTGGCTGAAGGGTTTCGCCAGATAAAGGCGAAACGTTGCTTTCAGTTATATCAAAAAGAGGAGTCGCCTCTACATAACTTGAAACTGCATTTTCTGCCATAAGAATCCCAATATCATGCTCCGGCACATGTTGAGGAGGACTACAATGTGCTCCATTTGGCATCTCATCGCCACAGCCTTGAGAAAGACTTCTAGCTAAGCTCGTCAGCAGGTCACTCGGCAAATCCTCAATGGAAGAAAACCTTACAGTATCGATAGGAAGTTTTTCAATATCAGCCTTTAGCTTCTGAACTTTAGATTGTGCTAATTCGATTTTCCAGAGGATCTGCTCAATGGAGTTATCACTGTCTCTGCCCTGAAGTTGTGGCCGTTCATACTTAAAATCGAGTTCGTCATTGCTGTTAAAATCTGCCACATTCACTGACCCAAGAATATTTATCATCGTAAGCAGCGAAAGATAGCAACTGAAATCAAAAGTAACAAATTTGAAGTGAATTGTTATATATTCTCGACTAATTTCATAAATGTCAAGACTCCAATTTGAATAATAATGCAACATTGCACACTTTGACCAGAAAAAACCCTTGTCCGAAATAATTGATTTATCAAGTACAAAGTTCTTTCGGCAAACAGAAAAATGGATCCAAGAAATTTTTTATAGAATGTATCAACAGGATAGACTGATAGACCATTGCCGAGGGTTGTGAAATACAAGTTGAAGATATATGTTATGAACCTACAATAAATATAGGGAACATGTATTATTTAATTAGTAAATTAAGTGATATATATACGATTTTCCTCAGACTTTCGTCTTCACGATCGCATTCTGATTACAAAGCTCAAGTTGTGCTTAAGAAATTCGGTAGATTATAAGATTAGCTTTTCCTCTTTTTAATAAGAGAACTTGATAAAGTACCAAAAGCTAAACAGGTTAGACATTAACTTGATCATGTAAAGATTTGTTATCATTTCCACAAGAAAGTGAACAAAACATAAGAAAACTACCATCTGCCGCAACGTTGGTAGAGAATTCTGTAATTATATAAATCTTTATACTTCGTTTTGGGATGGGCTAGTTGAGTGATCAACCTTAAAGTAAGAAACCGTTTTCTTGACCCTCGAGCTTCGTCACTAATCGACCATCGTTCAAAAGAATAGAAATAATATCTGAATAGTGCAATGATAACTATCCAACTTGTATATCGATAAGTACTCCTTAGTCCTTAATCATCAATATAATTTATCAATCTGAAACCAACGACAAATATAGATGAGGCAAAGCAATAAATTCTTACCTTGATTACCTCCATCTTCATCTGCATCAGCATCTTGAATAGATTTCGTTTCCTCTGCAAGAAGTTTAACAGAAAAGGCTATATTTGAGTCTATGACTTCATTATATATGCAAAGAAGAAGAATATCTAAGTAAAAATGCAAGCAAGATGTACCATAATATGAGAACAGCCTATGTGAAGACATATATGATGGTATATCAACCGAGTCTTCAATTCTCTTTCTTTTCCTCCTCTTCATGACCTTTTTTCTATGAATTAGATGGCAAAAAGGAAGTGTTCTCCCACAACCTTCTGATGCATATTGCCCTAACTCCAATTGCTTTCGTTGGTAACATGATGCAAGTTCTCTCTCATACCTCAATGCCTGGGAGCGGAATTCCTTTACCCTCAGCTCTACCCATCTACACCGCCACATTAAAGGCTGTATATAGCGCTTCCAATGGGTTGTCAACTTTTTCTTCCTGGTAATTTGGACATAGTGATTATTAAATAACTTAAATTACTCTAAATTCGTAAAATTTATTTGATGAACCTTAGAATCTTCGATAACTTCATAATGTTAGTAATTAGCCTATTCAATATGTAAGAGCATAAGCATAGGAGGAAAAGGAGCAACGAGTTCTTTCCTTTGTTGATAGTAAATGTTGAAAGTGCAAATATATAATCGAATAAAATGTACCTCATATGTAATAAGCTGTTGAATCCATCAAAAAGGTTAGAACCAAGCCCATTGTCAACACAAAACCCAGAGTCAACTTCAGCATCACTAAGTCTTGAAGCGTCGTCATTTCCCGACACAGTATCAGCAAACGAGCTTGAATACTCAGTTGCATTTGGATCATCAACTTCAACAAACATATTTTCACTACTACCCACACCTTCAACCACTTCAACCTCATCCTTTTCAATTGCCTCAGGTGCATCAGCTTGTTGATCCAGCATCACTTCCATGTCAAAGTCAGTACCCTCACAATTATTCGTACACCTAACACTATCATTTGGGGTTTCATCTTGATTTAATGACTCTTTTATACCAACTTCCAATTTATTTTCATGCTTTACATCAACTAACATAGGAGAAGGAACCATTTTTTAGGGTTTCTTCCAAATTCTTGAACTTCAGTTCACCTGCTAGTCAAGTATCCAAATGAGAGAAAATTGAAGAAAAGTACATTAGGGCAATAACCAAATACCTTCAATTGAAATACTACCAAATACCCATTAATCCTAAAGCAACTAAAATTGGGTAGCAAAATTTCATGATATTTTTGCAATTACCAACACAAACAAGATAAATAACATGAGAAACTGATTTATAGAGTGGATTTATTATATGAATGCTTACGTACAACAACAAGAAGGGTTAGGTTTTCGACCTCTTGTCTTGAATCATTATCCGCGGGGTGATTCAGAGAGTGGTGTTGTTACCCATGGCAAACTCCTTGTTCATCGGTTGAATTTGACATGTGTATTTGAGGCTATTTAATTTTGTTTTCTGCTTATTGATCTCGGTTAACCTTATTTATTCACCAGTTTAAATTTTCGTCTTCCCTCCAGCCAACCTCTGATCGTCTTGGTAGCTTGCCAGTTTAACAAACTTGTCTCACCACGGTTGTCATGGGATTGGAAGAGGGTTGGTTAGTTAAGTGGGAAAGTCTGGCTGGGAAAATCAATTTTCGCAGGAAAGTCGATTTTAACAAGAAAAAACGATTATCGCGGAAAAGTCCATTTCTAATGTTCGGGTGAGAAAATGGCTTTCTCACCCTTTTGACCATTCAATTTCAGGCTTCTGGGTCTTGAGGGGTCAAGAGCCCATTCTGTTATATGTAAGACTTTTACTATATAACACTTAGAATGTGTTATAGGAGACTTACTGTCTTTCAGATTATAATGGTGGTGTACCATTTGTACAGATTCTGTTTCATTCAAAATGGCTTCATAGATATATCTATGCTTGCCATCTTGGATAGGATAGTTTTGTACTCCTAAGTACCGTTCCTTGATGTGCCATGGATCATGTTTCCACTGGACATCTTCTAAGGATACAGATAGAATTTTTTCAGTTACTAACTTTTTAGCATAAATGATTTCCTTTTTTAGGATATCTTTAGCAGTTAGTTTCGGATTAGGTTTATCCTGAGAGGATGATCCTACTACAGGGAATTCTGATAGAGAAGAAAACTTCCCTTTTTTCTGATTTACTTTCTTCGGATATCTGAATCCTCCTGCTCCTTTATCAGGTGGTTCCATCTTTATTCTGCAAAAATTCACGGGTTAAGAAATCAGGAAGAGAGTTCTGATTTCCTTTAATATATTCAATTTTAAAATCGAATGCAGATAATTCAGATTGCCATCTTGCAAAAATTTGTTTAGAAACTAAATTTTTAACATCCTTTTGCAAAATATCTTTTGCAGCACTACAGTCAATACGGAGTAGAAAAGATTGATTTAATAAATCATCTTGAAATTTAGAAATGCATTTGACTATTGATAACATTTCTTTTTTGATGGTGGAATAGTTTTTCTGAGCATTCTTCCACAGTCCAGATGCGAATCTAAGTAATTCTTCTTTATTGGTAGAAGGGTTTTTCTGTTTTAGAATACCTCCATAACCAATATCAGAGGCATCCGTTTCAACAATTTTGAACCATTGAGGGTTTGCTAACCCTAAACATGGTAATTGTTTTACTCTAAGTTTGATTTTTCGGACTGCTTGGGTATGCTGATCATCCCAAGGTAATGGATTCTTTTTAAGCCTATCATATAAAATAGCACTATCCATTGCTATATTCTGGTAGTAGTCTGCTATATAATTAAGACTTCCTAAAAATCTTTGCAATTGATTTTTGTCTCTAATTTCATCAGGAAATTTAGAGGCAAATTCAATGCTTCTGTCAATAGGGATTATTGTCCCTTGACTAATATTCTGTCCTAGAAATCTAACTTCAGTTTGAAAGAGTTTCATTTTAGGTGCAGATATGACTAAACCATTTTTTCTGATAACATCTTTTGTAATTCTAAGATGTCTAAAATGTTGATCTATATTAGATGAAAATACTAATATATCATCTATATAGACAATAGTAAAATTTGAATACGGAATAAAAATATCGTTCATAATATTTTGAAATTCTGAAGGGGCATTTTTTAAACCGAATGGCATAACATTCCATTCATAATGCCCAAAGGGTACAGTAAATGCAGTTTTATATCTATCTTCTTCAGTTAGTTGAATCTGATAGTATCCAGATTTAAGATCAAATTTAGAAAATATTTTTGCAGAATGCAATCTATCTAAAAGATCTTTTTTGTTTGGAATAGGATATCTAATCCATTTCAGAGCATCATTCAAAGGTTTGTAATTTACTACAAGCCTTGGAACACCTCTTTCCTTTTCAGCTGCTTTATTTACATAGAAAGCGGTACAACTCCATGGTGAATAACTTTTTCTGATAAGCTTCTTTTCTAATAAATCTTGAATTTCTTTCTTACAAAGTTCAAGATATTCAGCATTCATTTGACTAGGACGAGCCTTAGTCGGAATCTGAGTTTTTTCATCAAATTCAGGTTTATAAGGTAAAGATACAATATATTTTTTCCTTTCCCAAAAAGCATTGGGAATATTGCTACAAACTTCGGTTAGAAATTGATTTTCAATTTCTTTGATTTTTAGTTTTATTTCTGGGGAGTTCAATTTCTCGGAAATATTCAAATTATGTATTTCTTCTTGTAAGAAGTTTAAATGAGCAGTTTTAGAATTAATTAAATATTCTAACTCATTTAAAGTCCTGGTTTCAGGGCTAGTAATAAATTCAAAATGTATTTTATGATTCTGAAAACTAGCATATAATCCTGTTTCATCTATCTTGTCATAAGGGAAAAATAAATTAATAAATGGAGTTCCCAGAATAACTTCTTGAGATAAATTTCGGATTAAAATAAAGGTTTGTGGAATACAGATTCCTTTATTACAAATATAAGCTTCAGGTAGCTTATAATTAATTGGCATTCTATCTCCACTTGCAGAATGTAGAGATTGTACGGTTTTTTCGAAGTATTTAGTCGGAACTAAACCTTCTCTAATACAGTTCATGTCAGCTCCACTATCCACCAATGCTACTGCATTAGTAATGGTATATTCTTTGTTGATAACAATATTAATACTTATATACCATTTCTGATAGGTAATTTTCTGCATAGTATTTAAAAAGATAAGATTATTATCTAAAATACTAGATGGTTCTGTGTTTAGAATAGTAATCGATTTATCTTTTGATTGATGTTTTTCAGCTAGACTTTTTTCAGCTAGACTTTCTAATTGCATAAGTCTGATCTTCTGGTTATCTAACTCTTCTCTGATGAGTTTTATTTCAGATTTAACTATATTTACCTCACTTCTTAAATCTTGAGAAGTAGAAGGTTTTAAAGAAGTTTCTGGTTTTCCTTCAAGTCTTTGAAGTACTTCTTTCATACTGTAATGTTTAGTAATATTCGGTTTCTCAAAGGAACTAGGAGAGTTTTTTGTCTGTTCTAAGCAAAATTGTAATATTTTACTTTTTAGCAGAGGGTCTGTTATTTTATCTATCATAGATATTATTTCTGATTGAGTATCCGTTAAAACATTAATACTCAAGCCATTCATTTCTACAATGGCTTTCCAATAGTCTTGGTTTTTGGAACATTGTCCTGAACAAGGTTCCTTTTCAGATATATCTTCTGATTGGCTAGAAGATAGAAAGTCAATTTCATTGACATCCTCAGAGTCACTAGAAGATGAAGACTCTTCTTCAGTATTAGAGGTCAGGAAAACTTTGCTTAATTCAGCTTTTAGATTGTCATCAATTTTTAATTCATTCAGTTTTCTTTTGGTAGAACATTTATTAGCATAATGCCCTATTTTTCCGCATTTAAAACAAGTTTTATTACTTGTTTTTTGTCCTGATTTTATTTCAGATTTATTAGGAATATAATTTCCTTTAAATCTTTTCTTATGTCGAGGCTTCTGATAATAAATTTCTTTATTCTGTTTGTATTTTCTTCTTTTCTTATAATAAGATTTTCGAGAATACTCTTTCGAATCTCTAGAATTCCTTTTATGAGATTTTGGATAATCAATTTTCATATCATATGCAAATTGACTACAGAATTCACCAATTTCTTTTTTCCCATGCAAATTCTGTTTTTTCAATTGGTATTGTAATTTCATATCATTACAAATTTCTAAACCAGTTTGAACACAAGTAGTAATTTACATAAGAGATAAAGAGAAAACTTACAAAGATGGGAGAGCAGAAACCAGACTTAATCTTCAAAAGCTTTATTACAATCTTATTATTACAGAGCTTGACAGAGAAAGAGAGAAGAAACTAAAAACTTGAAAAGGGAAAAACTTAGAAGAAATTGCTTTTCCACATGAATGGGTTGTACAGGATGCTGTACCACCTGTCAATATTATGAACAGGAATTTAAATCAAATAACCCAAACACCTGAGGGAGATGTTGAAATAACATTTGCCCCTAATAAAATCAGTAAACTAAGCTTAACTAAAAGTTCTTCTGCCAAAAGGATAGAAGACTATAAAGTCTCATATCCTAGTAGTTTATCTAGATACTCTGTATCAAATGATGAACTTAAAGAGCAGATCATCCGAGGATTAAAGATTTCTGATCAACAAATTCCACATGGAGTCTATGTTGAACAGACAACTGAACAGGAGAAAGAACAAAGGACTTCTCCGACTCAATCTGAAATGAGTTTCCATTTATAAAATTTTATGGATTATAGTCCAGGATCAATACCTAGACAGTGGCTTAATCAGGAGCTCATGATGACAAAACATGAAGCTTTCCGAAATTGGTTTTTTGCAGCCTTTAATAGTAGGACTCTTGAAAATATTAAAAATATTTATTATCAAGAGTTAGAAAGGGATCAAAAAATGACAACCTTTACTATTTGGTTTCATAATTGGTACCCTAATCAGAAAACTATCCATGTTTTAGAAGATTATACAAAAATGTGGACTAAGAGTGATGGAACTAAGATTAATTCTATTCATCCTCCACCTGAAGCCTTGACTCTTAAAAATGACAATGAAAGTAAAGCACTAGAAGCAGTTCCATATGCTATACCTAGTGAATCAGTAACTACCGTCATAAAACAGCACAATCATACCAATCTAAGTCTTCAGACTATTGGTAGTCAATTAATCAGAATTGAAGATACTATTCATAATCAATTGAGTAGTATTGAAGAAAAACTTAAAGATATACCTAAAGTTTTATCTACCAAGGTTGAATCCACTTCAAAAAATAAAGACAAAGAAATTGTTGAAGTAGATGTTAAACCTAGCCCAGAAATCAAAGACTTTAAACTGTCTGATAAACAGGATGTAGACTTTGCTAATTTAATCATTGAAAGAATGAAAAATTTAAAGATTAATATTATTAGCCAAGATTCTAGTACTGAAAACTCTGATCTTGAGTCTGGACCAGATATCAGTAAAATTCAAACCATGTTATATAAACTTGGTAATGAACCTAATACAGGTTTTAAGACCTATTATAAAAGACCTACTCCTCAAGATCTCCTCTTTGAAGAAGACTTTTATCAAAATCAGAATTCTTATAATGGTCGTTCCATTTATGAATGGAATATTGATGGTCTTTCAGAATATCAAATTTATGAAGTTGTTCATAAAATGTTAATGTATGCCAGCATTTGCAAAGCTAGTGGTAATGATGATTCGGCTGTGGCTAAATTCATTGTTACTGGTTTTGTTGGTGCCTTAAAAGGATGGTGGGATAATGTTCTCACTGTTGCCCAGCAGACTGAAATTTTCACAGCTACAAAACCTGAACCAAATACTGCACAAGTTAAACCTGATGCAGTTTATACTTTACTTCAGACTATTCTTTTGCATTTTGTGGGAAGTCATCCTCAAAGACAAGAGAAAAGTCGAGAACTTTTACAGAACCTTAGATGTCCATCTTTAACCCATTTTAGATGGTATAAAGATGTCTTTATCTGTAAAGTTATGCAACGCAATGATGCTAATTCTGAATATTGGAAGGCTAAGTTCATTGATGGACTTCCTCCTCTTTTTGCTGAAAAAGTTAGACAAAGACTAAGAGATCAAAATAATGAAAACATCATCTCTTATAGTTATCTAACTTATGGACATATAATTACTACTTGTGTTCAAACTGGATTAGAAATTTGTAATGATATGAAATTACAATACCAATTGAAAAAACAGAATTTGCATGGGAAAAAAGAAATTGGTGAATTCTGTAGTCAATTTGCATATGATATGAAAATTGATTATCCAAAATCTCATAAAAGGAATTCTAGAGATTCGAAAGAGTATTCTCGAAAATCTTATTATAAGAAAAGAAGAAAATACAAACAGAATAAAGAAATTTATTATCAGAAGCCTCGACATAAGAAAAGATTTAAAGGAAATTATATTCCTAATAAATCTGAAATAAAATCAGGACAAAAAACAAGTAATAAAACTTGTTTTAAATGCGGAAAAATAGGGCATTATGCTAATAAATGTTCTACCAAAAGAAAACTGAATGAATTAAAAATTGATGACAATCTAAAAGCTGAATTAAGCAAAGTTTTCCTGACCTCTAATACTGAAGAAGAGTCTTCATCTTCTAGTGACTCTGAGGATGTCAATGAAATTGACTTTCTATCTTCTAGCCAATCAGAAGATATATCTGAAAAGGAACCTTGTTCAGGACAATGTTCCAAAAACCAAGACTATTGGAAAGCCATTGTAGAAATGAATGGCTTGAGTATTAATGTTTTAACGGATACTCAATCAGAAATAATATCTATGATAGATAAAATAACAGACCCTCTGCTAAAAAGTAAAATATTACAATTTTGCTTAGAACAGACAAAAAACTCTCCTAGTTCCTTTGAGAAACCGAATATTACTAAACATTACAGTATGAAAGAAGTACTTCAAAGACTTGAAGGAAAACCAGAAACTTCTTTAAAACCTTCTACTTCTCAAGATTTAAGAAGTGAGGTAAATATAGTTAAATCTGAAATAAAACTCATCAGAGAAGAGTTAGATAACCAGAAGATCAGACTTATGCAATTAGAAAGTCTAGCTGAAAAAAGTCTAGCTGAAAAACATCAATCAAAAGATAAATCGATTACTATTCTAAACACAGAACCATCTAGTATTTTAGATAATAATCTTATCTTTTTAAATACTATGCAGAAAATTACCTATCAGAAATGGTATATAAGTATTAATATTGTTATCAACAAAGAATATACCATTACTAATGCAGTAGCATTGGTGGATAGTGGAGCTGACATGAACTGTATTAGAGAAGGTTTAGTTCCGACTAAATACTTCGAAAAAACCGTACAATCTCTACATTCTGCAAGTGGAGATAGAATGCCAATTAATTATAAGCTACCTGAAGCTTATATTTGTAATAAAGGAATCTGTATTCCACAAACCTTTATTTTAATCCGAAATTTATCTCAAGAAGTTATTCTGGGAACTCCATTTATTAATTTATTTTTCCCTTATGACAAGATAGATGAAACAGGATTATATGCTAGTTTTCAGAATCATAAAATACATTTTGAATTTATTACTAGCCCTGAAACCAGGACTTTAAATGAGTTAGAATATTTAATTAATTCTAAAACTGCTCATTTAAACTTCTTACAAGAAGAAATACATAATTTGAATATTTCCGAGAAATTGAACTCCCCAGAAATAAAACTAAAAATCAAAGAAATTGAAAATCAATTTCTAACCGAAGTTTGTAGCAATATTCCCAATGCTTTTTGGGAAAGGAAAAAATATATTGTATCTTTACCTTATAAACCTGAATTTGATGAAAAAACTCAGATTCCGACTAAGGCTCGTCCTAGTCAAATGAATGCTGAATATCTTGAACTTTGTAAGAAAGAAATTCAAGATTTATTAGAAAAGAAGCTTATCAGAAAAAGTTATTCACCATGGAGTTGTACCGCTTTCTATGTAAATAAAGCAGCTGAAAAGGAAAGAGGTGTTCCAAGGCTTGTAGTAAATTACAAACCTTTGAATGATGCTCTGAAATGGATTAGATATCCTATTCCAAACAAAAAAGATCTTTTAGATAGATTGCATTCTGCAAAAATATTTTCTAAATTTGATCTTAAATCTGGATACTATCAGATTCAACTAACTGAAGAAGATAGATATAAAACTGCATTTACTGTACCCTTTGGGCATTATGAATGGAATGTTATGCCATTCGGTTTAAAAAATGCCCCTTCAGAATTTCAAAATATTATGAACGATATTTTTATTCCGTATTCAAATTTTACTATTGTCTATATAGATGATATATTAGTATTTTCATCTAATATAGATCAACATTTTAGACATCTTAGAATTACAAAAGATGTTATCAGAAAAAATGGTTTAGTCATATCTGCACCTAAAATGAAACTCTTTCAAACTGAAGTTAGATTTCTAGGACAGAATATTAGTCAAGGGACAATAATCCCTATTGACAGAAGCATTGAATTTGCCTCTAAATTTCCTGATGAAATTAGAGACAAAAATCAATTGCAAAGATTTTTAGGAAGTCTTAATTATATAGCAGACTACTACCAGAATATAGCAATGGATAGTGCTATTTTATATGATAGGCTTAAAAAGAATCCATTACCTTGGGATGATCAGCATACCCAAGCAGTCCGAAAAATCAAACTTAGAGTAAAACAATTACCATGTTTAGGGTTAGCAAACCCTCAATGGTTCAAAATTGTTGAAACGGATGCCTCTGATATTGGTTATGGAGGTATTCTAAAACAGAAAAACCCTTCTACCAATAAAGAAGAATTACTTAGATTCGCATCTGGACTGTGGAAGAATGCTCAGAAAAACTATTCCACCATCAAAAAAGAAATGTTATCAATAGTCAAATGCATTTCTAAATTTCAAGATGATTTATTAAATCAATCTTTTCTACTCCGTATTGACTGTAGTGCTGCAAAAGATATTTTGCAAAAGGATGTTAAAAATTTAGTTTCTAAACAAATTTTTGCAAGATGGCAATCTGAATTATCTGCATTCGATTTTAAAATTGAATATATTAAAGGAAATCAGAACTCTCTTCCTGATTTCTTAACCCGTGAATTTTTGCAGAATAAAGATGGAACCACCTGATAAAGGAGCAGGAGGATTCAGATATCCGAAGAAAGTAAATCAGAAAAAAGGGAAGTTTTCTTCTCTATCAGAATTCCCTGTAGTAGGATCATCCTCTCAGGATAAACCTAATCCGAAACTAACTGCTAAAGATATCCTAAAAAAGGAAATCATTTATGCTAAAAAGTTAGTAACTGAAAAAATTCTATCTGTATCCTTAGAAGATGTCCAGTGGAAACATGATCCATGGCACATCAAGGAACGGTACTTAGGAGTACAAAACTATCCTATCCAAGATGGCAAGCATAGATATATCTATGAAGCCATTTTGAATGAAACAGAATCTGTACAAATGGTACACCACCATTATAATCTGAAAGACAGTAAGTCTCCTATAACACATTCTAAGTGTTATATAGTAAAAGTCTTACATATAACAGAATGGGCTCTTGACCCCTCAAGACCCAGAAGCCTGAAATTGAATGGTCAAAACTATAATTATTGGGATTATGTTTTGGCATGGTCATTCATGTTCTATTATCAGAATCCGATCAGGAAACACTCCTGGTTTATCAGTATTAACCCTGAAATTGTTAAAGGAAAAGGTTTCCCTCTCTGGTTTCTGCATTGGTGGGAGAAATTCGGTCCAGAACTGAGTTTCTTACCAGATACACTGAAAGACCCTTGGCTAAAATGGTATGAGTATCATCCAAAGCTCAAGGGAAAAACTGCAGAAAAAACCCCAAAAGGGTTATCAGCACTCTGTTATATGGCAGAGTTCAAAATACCATGGATATGGAGATGGGATCTAGAATTTCACTTTGATGATCTCTTAATTCCATGTATTAGCAGAACTTTTCATTACAAATGGTGGGATGGATTTCCTATTACAGATACCCATAAACTCATTTGTCAAACTGTAATTGAGTATGAAAATGCCTATAAGGCTACTCAAAAATCCGTACCTATTTCACCTTCTGATAATATTTTCCAATTTTTATTGGATGATATTCAGAAAAAATATCCGAACCTTTCATCTATAGATCAACAGATTAAAGCTATGGAAATAATTAAAAATCAATTCCTAGCTCATCATCAGAAGCAAGATATAGAGGCTGAAATGCTAGATGACTCGTCATCTCAAGAAAATCAGTATGCTGTATTGGCTGGAGAAAGCCAAGATCCGAATGAGGATTTCGATGACTCAAAATCAGCAAAATCGGATACCTCAATGGCAGATTACTGGGATGCTATCATCGAAGTGCATTCTCAGAAGTTACTAAAATCTGCAAAAGGCAAACAAAAAGATCAGTAGTTTGCTACAGTTACTGTACAGTAAATCCGTATTTCAGTATTATTTTTCAACAGTATCAGCATCTAGAAGACACTATTCAAAAAAAGTGATTGTCGGCTTAAATAGTAAAGGTCAAGACTATTTCGACAGGAAGAGTCAAGAACTATTTCGACAGGAAGAGTCAAGAACTATTCTCAACAGTAGAAGGCGGCTTACTGTGACAAATAGTAAAAGGCAAATAGTAAAAGTCAATTTTACTATTCACTATTCATCAGAAGACGACGAAGTAGACCTGGAAACCGGAACTGTTCCGGTCATCTAAAAATTTCTATAAATTCCGAATGTTGGTTCATTCTGAACCTAAGCAATTTCTTCTAAGTTTTTCCCTTTTCAAGTTTTTAGTTTCTTCTCTCTTTCTCTGTCAAGCTCTGTAATAATAAGATTGTAATAAAGCTTTTGAAGATTAAGTCTGGTTTCTGCTCTCCCATCTTTGTAAGTTTTCTCTTTATCTCTTATGTTAAACGATCCTCCTTAAGATTGGTATCAGAGCCATGTTAGCTTAAATCCGAATTAGAGGAGAATATGTAGATATAGACTAAATCCGAATTATGATAGTTAGAAATTTCCTTTTAGAAATTTGTTCTTAAAAATAATTTATTATAATCCTTGAATTATGGTACGTCACCCAAGTCGCGTATGGGTTTAGATCCGTTGTTGCCGGGTAGGCGTTGAGGATCGTTTGATACCCTTTAAACCGTTGACAGACGTGTAATTTAATGATTATATATAAATATTTTTAAGAATATAATTTTAAAGGAAATTACTAAAAATCATAATCTGCTATTTATGCTAAGTCTATATGATTTCCTCTAATTTAATTCAATGAACAAATTGGATTCTCGAGACTTAACTGAAAGTTCTATAAAGAACTCCATAATTGAAGAGTTTGACCAAACTCAACAATTAAATCAATGGACCATACCCGCAATAAAATCAAATAAAATCTATAAAAAAGGATTTTTTGATTTCATTAGTCAAAATAATATCAAGACTCTTGAACAGTCAATCGGACTTGACCAAGAAGTCAAAACCCTTAGACTTTTGAGTCTTAAAGATATTGAAAAGTATTTAAAATCTAAATACAACTACCTGCACGTTGGATGCATTCAAATAGCATTCAAACCTTTGACTTTGGCCGGATTAAATGCCAGTATCTTATCCTATTTGCGAGATGCTAGGTGTTTGGATTTCTTACCATCTTTAATGGGAATAATCCAAACTAGTTTATGCCATGGACCGGTTTATTTTAATGTTTACCCGAATTTGACCTTATCTTTGACAGATAGAAATCTGTTTGAGGCCGTGTCTCTGCATATTCAAACTCAGGGATATAATTATCTCCCTGGATCTGAGACAATATCAGTAATATATAGGATTCATTATAAGGTAATGAATACCTTGACTCCTAACGCAATACTGCGTAGTGAACCAGGCAAGACTATAGTAATAGATAGTAATTGCTTGACTACTAATACAATTTAAGGAGGATCGTTTAACATAAGAGATAAAGAGAAAACTTACAAAGATGGGAGAGCAGAAACCAGACTTAATCTTCAAAAGCTTTATTACAATCTTATTATTACAGAGCTTGACAGAGAAAGAGAGAAGAAACTAAAAACTTGAAAGGGAAAAACTTAGAAGAAATTGCTTAGGTTCAGAATGAACCAACATTCGGAATTTATAGAAATTTTTAGATGACCGGAACAGTTCCGGTTTCCAGGTCTACTTCGTCGTCTTCTGATGAATAGTGAATAGTAAAATTGACTTTTACTATTTGCCTTTTACTATTTGTCACAGTAAGCCGCCTTCTACTGTTGAGAATAGTTCTTGACTCTTCCTGTCGAAATAGTTCTTGACTCTTCCTGTCGAAATAGTCTTGACCTTTACTATTTAAGCCGACAATCACTTTTTTGAATAGTGTCTTCTAGATGCTGATACTGTTGAAAAATAATACTGAAATACGGATTTACTGTACAGTAACTGTAGCAAACTACTGATCTTTTTGTTTGCCTTTTGCAGATTTTAGTAACTTCTGAGAATGCACTTCGATGATAGCATCCCAGTAATCTGCCATTGAGGTATCCGATTTTGCTGATTTTGAGTCATCGAAATCCTCATTCGGATCTTGGCTTTCTCCAGCCAATACAGCATACTGATTTTCTTGAGATGACGAGTCATCTAGCATTTCAGCCTCTATATCTTGCTTCTGATGATGAGCTAGGAATTGATTTTTAATTATTTCCATAGCTTTAATCTGTTGATCTATAGATGAAAGGTTCGGATATTTTTTCTGAATATCATCCAATAAAAATTGGAAAATATTATCAGAAGGTGAAATAGGTACGGATTTTTGAGTAGCCTTATAGGCATTTTCATACTCAATTACAGTTTGACAAATGAGTTTATGGGTATCTGTAATAGGAAATCCATCCCACCATTTGTAATGAAAAGTTCTGCTAATACATGGAATTAAGAGATCATCAAAGTGAAATTCTAGATCCCATCTCCATATCCATGGTATTTTGAACTCTGCCATATAACAGAGTGCTGATAACCCTTTTGGGGTTTTTTCTGCAGTTTTTCCCTTGAGCTTTGGATGATACTCATACCATTTTAGCCAAGGGTCTTTCAGTGTATCTGGTAAGAAACTCAGTTCTGGACCGAATTTCTCCCACCAATGCAGAAACCAGAGAGGGAAACCTTTTCCTTTAACAATTTCAGGGTTAATACTGATAAACCAGGAGTGTTTCCTGATCGGATTCTGATAATAGAACATGAATGACCATGCCAAAACATAATCCCAATAATTATAGTTTTGACCATTCAATTTCAGGCTTCTGGGTCTTGAGGGGTCAAGAGCCCATTCTGTTATATGTAAGACTTTTACTATATAACACTTAGAATGTGTTATAGGAGACTTACTGTCTTTCAGATTATAATGGTGGTGTACCATTTGTACAGATTCTGTTTCATTCAAAATGGCTTCATAGATATATCTATGCTTGCCATCTTGGATAGGATAGTTTTGTACTCCTAAGTACCGTTCCTTGATGTGCCATGGATCATGTTTCCACTGGACATCTTCTAAGGATACAGATAGAATTTTTTCAGTTACTAACTTTTTAGCATAAATGATTTCCTTTTTTAGGATATCTTTAGCAGTTAGTTTCGGATTAGGTTTATCCTGAGAGGATGATCCTACTACAGGGAATTCTGATAGAGAAGAAAACTTCCCTTTTTTCTGATTTACTTTCTTCGGATATCTGAATCATCCTGCTCCTTTATCAGGTGGTTCCATCTTTATTCTGCAAAAATTCACTGGTTAAGAAATCAGGAAGAGAGTTCTGATTTCCTTTAATATATTCAATTTTAAAATCGAATGCAGATAATTCAGATTGCCATCTTGCAAAAATTTGTTTAGAAACTAAATTTTTAACATCCTTTTGCAAAATATCTTTTGCAGCACTAC
Source organism: Eschscholzia californica (assembly GCF_041429995.1). NCBI lineage: Eukaryota > Viridiplantae > Streptophyta > Magnoliopsida > Ranunculales > Papaveraceae > Eschscholzia > Eschscholzia californica. The sequence goes on from NW_028238198.1 coordinate 33,910,899, forward strand.
AGTCAATACGGAGTAGAAAAGATTGATTTAATAAATCATCTTGAAATTTAGAAATGCATTTGACTATTGATAACATTTCTTTTTTGATGGTGGAATAGTTTTTCTGAGCATTCTTCCACAGTCCAGATGCGAATCTAAGTAATTCTTCTTTATTGGTAGAAGGGTTTTTCTGTTTTAGAATACCTCCATAACCAATATCAGAGGCATCCGTTTCAACAATTTTGAACCATTGAGGGTTTGCTAACCCTAAACATGGTAATTGTTTTACTCTAAGTTTGATTTTTCGGACTGCTTGGGTATGCTGATCATCCCAAGGTAATGGATTCTTTTTAAGCCTATCATATAAAATAGCACTATCCATTGCTATATTCTGGTAGTAGTCTGCTATATAATTAAGACTTCCTAAAAATCTTTGCAATTGATTTTTGTCTCTAATTTCATCAGGAAATTTAGAGGCAAATTCAATGCTTCTGTCAATAGGGATTATTGTCCCTTGACTAATATTCTGTCCTAGAAATCTAACTTCAGTTTGAAAGAGTTTCATTTTAGGTGCAGATATGACTAAACCATTTTTTCTGATAACATCTTTTGTAATTCTAAGATGTCTAAAATGTTGATCTATATTAGATGAAAATACTAATATATCATCTATATAGACAATAGTAAAATTTGAATACGGAATAAAAATATCGTTCATAATATTTTGAAATTCTGAAGGGGCATTTTTTAAACCGAATGGCATAACATTCCATTCATAATGCCCAAAGGGTACAGTAAATGCAGTTTTATATCTATCTTCTTCAGTTAGTTGAATCTGATAGTATCCAGATTTAAGATCAAATTTAGAAAATATTTTTGCAGAATGCAATCTATCTAAAAGATCTTTTTTGTTTGGAATAGGATATCTAATCCATTTCAGAGCATCATTCAAAGGTTTGTAATTTACTACAAGCCTTGGAACACCTCTTTCCTTTTCAGCTGCTTTATTTACATAGAAAGCGGTACAACTCCATGGTGAATAACTTTTTCTGATAAGCTTCTTTTCTAATAAATCTTGAATTTCTTTCTTACAAAGTTCAAGATATTCAGCATTCATTTGACTAGGACGAGCCTTAGTCGGAATCTGAGTTTTTTCATCAAATTCAGGTTTATAAGGTAAAGATACAATATATTTTTTCCTTTCCCAAAAAGCATTGGGAATATTGCTACAAACTTCGGTTAGAAATTGATTTTCAATTTCTTTGATTTTTAGTTTTATTTCTGGGGAGTTCAATTTCTCGGAAATATTCAAATTATGTATTTCTTCTTGTAAGAAGTTTAAATGAGCAGTTTTAGAATTAATTAAATATTCTAACTCATTTAAAGTCCTGGTTTCAGGGCTAGTAATAAATTCAAAATGTATTTTATGATTCTGAAAACTAGCATATAATCCTGTTTCATCTATCTTGTCATAAGGGAAAAATAAATTAATAAATGGAGTTCCCAGAATAACTTCTTGAGATAAATTTCGGATTAAAATAAAGGTTTGTGGAATACAGATTCCTTTATTACAAATATAAGCTTCAGGTAGCTTATAATTAATTGGCATTCTATCTCCACTTGCAGAATGTAGAGATTGTACGGTTTTTTCGAAGTATTTAGTCGGAACTAAACCTTCTCTAATACAGTTCATGTCAGCTCCACTATCCACCAATGCTACTGCATTAGTAATGGTATATTCTTTGTTGATAACAATATTAATACTTATATACCATTTCTGATAGGTAATTTTCTGCATAGTATTTAAAAAGATAAGATTATTATCTAAAATACTAGATGGTTCTGTGTTTAGAATAGTAATCGATTTATCTTTTGATTGATGTTTTTCAGCTAGACTTTTTTCAGCTAGACTTTCTAATTGCATAAGTCTGATCTTCTGGTTATCTAACTCTTCTCTGATGAGTTTTATTTCAGATTTAACTATATTTACCTCACTTCTTAAATCTTGAGAAGTAGAAGGTTTTAAAGAAGTTTCTGGTTTTCCTTCAAGTCTTTGAAGTACTTCTTTCATACTGTAATGTTTAGTAATATTCGGTTTCTCAAAGGAACTAGGAGAGTTTTTTGTCTGTTCTAAGCAAAATTGTAATATTTTACTTTTTAGCAGAGGGTCTGTTATTTTATCTATCATAGATATTATTTCTGATTGAGTATCCGTTAAAACATTAATACTCAAGCCATTCATTTCTACAATGGCTTTCCAATAGTCTTGGTTTTTGGAACATTGTCCTGAACAAGGTTCCTTTTCAGATATATCTTCTGATTGGCTAGAAGATAGAAAGTCAATTTCATTGACATCCTCAGAGTCACTAGAAGATGAAGACTCTTCTTCATTATTAGAGGTCAGGAAAACTTTGCTTAATTCAGCTTTTAGATTGTCATCAATTTTTAATTCATTCAGTTTTCTTTTGGTAGAACATTTATTAGCATAATGCCCTATTTTTCCGCATTTAAAACAAGTTTTATTACTTGTTTTTTGTCCTGATTTTATTTCAGATTTATTAGGAATATAATTTCCTTTAAATCTTTTCTTATGTCGAGGCTTCTGATAATAAATTTCTTTATTCTGTTTGTATTTTCTTCTTTTCTTATAATAAGATTTTCGAGAATACTCTTTCGAATCTTTAGAATTCCTTTTATGAGATTTTGGATAATCAATTTTCATATCATATGCAAATTGACTACAGAATTCACCAATTTCTTTTTTCCCATGCAAATTCTGTTTTTTCAATTGGTATTGTAATTTCATATCATTACAAATTTCTAATCCAGTTTGAACACAAGTAGTAATTATATGTCCATAAGTTAGATAACTATAAGAGATGATGTTTTCATTATTTTGATCTCTTAGTCTTTGTCTAACTTTTTCAGCAAAAAGAGGAGGAAGTCCATCAATGAACTTAGCCTTCCAATATTCAGAATTAGCATCATTGCGTTGCATAACTTTACAGATAAAGACATCTTTATACCATCTAAAATGGGTTAAAGATGGACATCTAAGGTTCTGTAAAAGTTCTCGACTTTTCTCTTGTCTTTGAGGATGACTTCCCACAAAATGCAAAAGAATAGTCTGAAGTAAAGTATAAACTGCATCAGGTTTAACTTGTGCAGTATTTGGTTCAGGTTTTGTAGCTGTGAAAATTTCAGTCTGCTGGGCAACAGTGAGAACATTATCCCACCATCCTTTTAAGGCACCAACAAAACCAGTAACAATGAATTTAGCCACAGCCGAATCATCATTACCACTAGCTTTGCAAATGCTGGCATACATTAACATTTTATGAACAACTTCATAAATTTGATATTCTGAAAGACCATCAATATTCCATTCATAAATGGAACGACCATTATAAGAATTCTGATTTTGATAAAAGTCTTCTTCAAAGAGGAGATCTTGAGGAGTAAGTCTCCTATAATAGGTCTTAAAACCTGTATTAGGTTCATTACCAAGTTTATATAACATGGTTTGAATTTTACTGATATCTGGTCCAGACTCAAGATCAGAGTTTTCAGTACTAGAATCTTGGCTAATAATATTAATCTTTAAATTTTTCATTCTTTCAATGATTAAATTAGCAAAGTCTACATCCTGTTTATCAGACAGTTTAAAGTCTTTGATTTCTGGGCTAGGTTTAACATCTACTTCAACAATTTCTTTGTCTTTATTTTTTGAAGTGGATTCAACCTTGGTAGATAAAACTTTAGGTATATCTTTAAGTTTTTCTTCAATACTACTCAATTGATTATGAATAGTATCTTCAATTCTGATTAATTGACTACCAATAGTCTGAAGACTTAGATTGGTATGATTGTGCTGTTTTATGACGGTAGTTACTGATTCACTAGGTATAGCATATGGAACTGCTTCTAGTGCTTTACTTTCATTGTCATTTTTAAGAGTCAAGGCTTCAGGTGGAGGATGAATAGAATTAATCTTAGTTCCATCACTCTTAGTCCACATTTTTGTATAATCTTCTAAAACATGGATAGTTTTCTGATTAGGGTACCAATTATGAAACCAAATAGTAAAGGTTGTCATTTTTTGATCCCTTTCTAACTCTTGATAATAAATATTTTTAATATTTTCAAGAGTCCTACTATTAAAGGCTTCAAAAAACCAATTTCGGAAAGCTTCATGTTTTGTCATCATGAGCTCCTGATTAAGCCACTGTCTAGGTATTGATCCTGGACTATAATCCATAAAATTTTATAAATGGAAACTCATTTCAGATTGAGTCGGAGAAGTCCTTTGTTCTTTCTCCTGTTCAGTTGTCTGTTCAACATAGACTCCATGTGGAATTTGTTGATCAGAAATCTTTAATCCTCGGATGATCTGCTTTTTAAGTTCATCATTTGATACAGAGTATCTAGATAAACTACTAGGATATGAGACTTTATAGTCTTCTATCCTTTTGGCAGAAGAACTTTTAGTTAAGCTTAGTTTACTGATTTTATTAGGGGCAAATGTTATTTCAACATCTCCCTCAGGTGTTTGGGTTATTTGATTTAAATTCCTGTTCATAATATTGACAGGTGGTACAGCATCCTGTACAACCCATTCATGTGGAAAATCAATTTCCTTCCGTCACAAACTTTCTCTCTAAACTCCCTCAAATTCATCTTCTTCAGCAAGAAGACAACAATGGTCGATCAAATCGTCAATGGGTAAAATAACGATTATGGAGTCGGAGAGGTAACGATTTTGAACAAGGTGAATTTCTTGAGATTAGGACAAGGTGTAGATATGGTTTGGAACAATTCGTTTACCCTTTGACAAGATCTAGAAACGAGGTGAATCTCTTGATGTAATCGTTCTTTTCTGTTGAATCTGTTTTAGAATGGTTTCATCAATTGTTGATTTGACAATTTGTAGTTTAGAAACTTTAGGACAAGATTTATAAATGGCTTTAAAACAGATTCATATTATAGATCGGAAATCATCAGTTAGATATGAAGTTTATGTCGAATTTGTGTTTTTTCTCTCTCCTTCACTGAATTCTCTTTCGTTGCCGACGTTTTTTCAAAGAAAAAATAAGGTTTAACCATTGTTGATGATTCAAGTTAAATCCTATCATTATAAAGTGAAGCTAAAATCATTAGAAAACCACAGTTGGTAGTGTTCATTTTATAGAAACATTTTTTATGAATGGGTAAAGAGCCCCTACATGTCCATCTTCACCAGAAAATTCAACGGCAAAAGGGTCCAAGGATTTTAGGCCCAAAATAAAATTCAAAAAGGGATTAAGGTCCAATCTTCCTAGAAAATAGGATTTTAGTCATTTTCTCTTGTAGAAGAAATATTGTTGATACATAATGTGTTATGTATGACACATAAAAAAATGAAATAAAGTATGAAACTTTAACAATAAATAATAACACGTTATTTATGAAACAAAACAAGAATCAATAAACAGAAAAACACTGTAACTTCGACATCTAGACATACTTTAACTATACTAAATGTGTTTTGTTGTAGAAATATACGTAATTTGATACTAAATAACGTGTATATTGCGAAACAGATAGTAAGTTTGAAATAAATCGAAAAAATCTGAGAAAAAAAGGAAAGAAAACTTTGGAGATTGATTTTCAAAAGTGGATTTTTTCTTATATAAAAGGTTATAATGGGTATTATAAATTAAATAGAAATGATATAGGTGCGTTTTTTCTATAGAGATGGGTCAATTTGGACTAAATATCCATTATAATTATTATTTTGGTTTAAAATCCTATATTAATACTAGGGTGGATTAAATTGGTGTTTAGGTGTAGATTTTTGGACTAGGAACCCAAAAATTAATGGGCAAATGAGAATTGGGAAGGAAAAATGAAAGGAGAAGAAGACAACCCTCTCTTTGTTTTCTTTGTTTCTATTACTGATCGATTTCCATGAATGAGTCTTCTTTGTGTTCCATTAGTAATGGTGTACGCAAAATGGTGAAGTAAAACAAGCAAAATAATGGATGAATAGATGATGAAGGCATTGCCAAAGGGATTAAAGATAGAAACAAAAAAATATCGATCTGGTCGGTTTGGGATGAACGTCTGGAGCCGCCCAAACTTGGCGTAATTGCCGCTCCTCGTAAGTATAATATAGGGCATCGACAATAATATTGTCGGATGCCTTTAAATGTGCGTACGCGCGTTTGGCGACCATTCTCTTCTCCTCTTCCTGTTTACAACAAGTTGTCAAACAATCTATCTTAAACACTCACAAATTTCTCTAACAAAAAGATAAATGATGTTCATCTCTCAACAAGTGGTAGTTGTTAGAATATAGCAGTTTTGCTATTATGTAAAGTTGTTAATAATTGTAATATTCATGAATAGGGAAGTTTCCCATTATTCCTAAATTACTTCTATATGTAAATCCCTTGTAAACCTATAAAAACTTGTGTAAATCAATGAATAAAATACACAGAGAAATCTTCTCACATCTCTCTCTCTTTCTTGTCTTCTCTCTCTGTGTTCAAGCTATTATTATTCAAGAGGTATTTCCCTCTTCACATGGTATAAGAGCTAATTCAGTTTTTTTTAATCAATTTCTTCTATCATGACTACTACTGAAGTCGATTCTGGAGACTATACTCCTCATTCTCCACCTAATCCGGTGTTTGATGTTCATCACTCTGACTCACCAACTACTATTCTCATCACCCCATTATTAACCGGAGATAACTATGCCTCTTGGTCAAGAGCCATGAAGATGGCTCTTCGGGCAAAAGATAAATTCGGGTTTGTAGATGAATCTATTCCCAAACCCACTTCTCCAAATCAATTACACTCATGGGGAAGGTGTAATGATCTTGTTAGTAGTTGGATTATCAATTCCATTGCTCCATATATTCGGTCTTCCGTTTTATACGATGAAAGTGCCGCCGATATTTGGCGTAATCTTTATGAAAGGTTTTTTCAAACCAATGCCCCCAAAATTTATCAATTGAAACGGGCAATTTCATCCTTCAAACAAGAAGGACATGATGTCTCCTCCTATTTTACTCAACTCAAAACTCTACAAGATGAGTTACAATCCCTTATGGTAATCGATCCATGTATTTGTGGTCAAGGGAAATCGTTACTTGATCGTACTAATCAAGAACGTGCTATGGAATTTCTTCAAGGGCTTCATGATCGTTTTTCGGCAATTCGAAGTCAAATTTTGTTAATGGATCCTTTTCCTTCAATCCTAAAGATTCATTCTCTTGTCAAACAAGAAGAAATCCAACAAAATATCATGGCCGCTACTTCCAATCCACCGGAAGCCGCCACCCTTGCAACATATAACAATGATTAACGAAATTTTCGAATGGAGAAACCAAACGCTCAACGTCCTAAACGAGCTCGTCCCTTTTGTGACTATTGTCAACAACATGGCCACGTCCGGGCTACATGTTATCAATTAAGCGGTTATCCAAACCGTTCCAACTCAGGTGCTCGGCCAAATCGCCCACCACGACCGACCGGTCCACTTGCCGCCACCGTAACCGAGACGGTTGATCCTCCAACGGGAGCACCTCTAGCCACCTCATTAACTCAAGAGGAATATCAAGGTCTTCTTTCACTTCTCGATCACCAACGCCATTCTAACGGCACTTCCAATCCTACTCAAGGATCTACCGACGTAGGTATTAACTTTACAGGTATTCAATTCCTCCCTTCTCTTTGGGTTATTGATTCTGGTGCCGCCAAACATATATGTAGTTCTTTATCTCGTTTCTCACATTATGTTGATGCTCCACCTCAATGTTTTGTCCGTTTACCGGACGGTAAACGTATTCAAGTACGTCACATTGGAACGATTGTTTTCAATTCAAATTTAATTCTCAAAAACGTTTTACATGTTCCGGAATTTAAAATCAATTTAATTTCTGTCTCCCAACTCACCAATTCTCTTCGATGTTTAGTAACATTCGATTTTCGTTCATGTGTCTTTCAAGACCCAGTGACGAAAACGAGGATTGGACTTGGTGATCTCCATGAAGGACTATACTTTCTCCGCACGGATATTAGGATTTGTTCCTTTTCAATTTCTAGTAATAGTCTATATAATAAAGATGTTTCCGATATTTGGCATTGGCGCCTCGGACATCCTTCTTCTTCTATTTTTAAGTCTTTAATTTCAAGAACTCCATGTATGAAATCAGTTTCATTCAATAAAAATCCGTGCGAAATTTGTCCCTTGTCCAAAGTTACACGTTTATCTTTTCCGTTAAGCAATTCTACTTCTTCTCGTCCCTTTGAATTAATTCATGCGGATTTATGGGGACCTTTCTCCGTCCCCTCAAACTCTGGTTGTCGTTATTTCTTAACTTTAGTGGACGATTTTACTCGTTGCACTTGGATTTTTTTAATGTCACATAAATCCGACACTACTCAATTTCTCAAGAATTTTTCTAATTATATATCAACTCAATTTGATTCTTCCATCTCCAATTTACAATCCGGATAAGGAACGATTCCTATTCCGAAAATTCAATCAATCCGATCTGATAATGGTATGGAATTTATGAATCATGAACTTCAATCATGGTTCCGTAAGAAGGGCATTATTCATCAAACTAGTTGCCCTCATACTCCTCAACAGAATAGCATCGTCGAAAGAAAACACGACACATTCTGGAAGTAGCACGCTCCTTACGTCTTCAAGCCCATCTCCCAATTTCCTTTTGGGGTGAATGTGTTCTAACGGCAGTATATCTCATCAACAAATTGCCAACACCAACATTACAAGGCATTTCTCCTCGTGAAAAACTCTTGGGTTCTCCTCCCAAATTTGACCATCTTCGGGTCTTTGGATGTCTATGCTTTACTAGACGTCCTTTGGTAAAACAAAGTTAGATTCCCGAGCATCTCCGGGTATTTTCGTCGGCTATCCCCACAATCAAAAAGGATATCGCGTTTTCGACTTGAATTCTCGTAAAATAATCACCTCTCGTGATGTCCTTTTTTACGAAGATAAATTTCCGATGTTGTCTAAACATCCGATCTCTTCTCCTCCTCCTTACCGACCGATGGTCTCCATCCACGATTATGGTTCCTTTAATTTTCCGAGGACATCACCATCGGCTCCTCGTCAAGTCTCTCATCAAGCGTCTGATGTGCCTATAGGCACTCTCTCACGGCTTTTCGGCTATGTCCCTTCCGCTTCGAGTCAGCCCGACAGCGACTCCTCTTCGGGCACTCCTGGGCACCTCACGGACCAAAGCCAGAGCCCGGCTCCCTCCTCCATCGATCACGCACCCACATCTCTAGGGACGCCTCCTCCCGATGGTCCAATTCATCCTTCACGGCCATCCCGCAACCGCCGACCACCCACTCATCTCAATGACTACATCTGTCACTCTTACCCGGATTCTAATGTGGTCTACCCTCTTACTCAATATCTAAATTTTGAACAATTCTCGGGTTCTCATCAAGTCTTTCTCAATTCGGTAATCACAACCGTTGAACCCACTTCTTTTTCTCAAGCCGTCAAATCACCTCATTGGCGTGAGGCAATGTCTAAAGAAATTGCCGCTTTAGAATCAAATAACACATGGACCATTACAGACCTCCCTTCTGGAAAAAGGGCCATCGGATGTAAATGGGTCTACAAAATCAAATTCAAAGCCGATGGTTCCATTGAACGCTACAAAGCTCGTCTTGTAGCAAAAGGATACACACAAATCGAGGGTCTCGATTTTCATGACACCTTTGCCCCCGTCGCAAAGTTAGTTACTGTACGCGTTCTTCTATCAATCGCGTCTATTAAAGGTTGGTCTCTCCACCAACTAGATGTAAATAATGCCTTTCTCCAAGGCGACCTCGATGAAGAGGTCTTCATGAAATTACCTTCCGGTTTCTCCAAACAGGGGGAGTCCAAAGTCTGTCGCCTTCAGAAATCTCTCTATGGCCTTAAACAGGCATCTCGTCAATGGTTCTCAAAATTTTCATCCGTCCTTATCAAGAAGGGTTTCACTCAATCCCTCTCTGACTATTCATTATTTTCTCTCTGCACATCTTCCGTACATCTATACGTTCTAGTTTACGTAGATGATATTGTCATCACTGGAAATGATGAATCCGCCATTTCCAAACTTAAATCCTTTCTCCACACCACTTTCTCTCTCAATGATTTGGGTCCTCTTAAATATTTTTTAGGGATCGAGGTCTCCCGATCCTCCAAAGGCATATTCCTTTGTCAACGCAAATATGCCCTTGACATCATTAAAGATTCAAGTCTTTCGGCATGTCGTCTTTCTCCTTTCCTAATGGAACAGAAACTTCGCCTCAGTCCTTCCGATGGTGATCCTCTTCCGGATCCCACCGTTTACAGACGGCTGATTGGTCGTCTTCTCTATCTCACCGTAACACGTCCTGATATCTGTTATGCGGTCAATAATCTTAGTCAATTTCTACAAAAACCCAGCACTACTCACCTTGATGCTGCTCATCGGGTCCTTCGTTATCTCAAAGGATCCATTGGCCATGGCCTTCTACTCTCTTCTTCCAGTTCTCTACACATCACTGGATACTGTGACTCTGACTGGGCTGGAAGCCCCTCCACTCGTCGTTCTACCACGGGTTACTTCACTCTGTTGGGTTCTAGCCCTCTCTCTTGGAAATCCAAGAAACAACCAACGATTGTTAAATCTTCTGCTGAAGCAGAGTATCGTGCGCTAGCACATCTCACTAGTGAGCTTCAATGGCTGAAGTACCTTCTCAAAGATCTTGGCATCACACATTCTTCACCCATGACGGTTCACTGTGATAACAAAGCTGCTCTCCATATCGCCGATAACCCAGTCTTCCATGAACGAACAAAGCATATTGAGATTGATTGTCACTTCGTTCGGGAAAAGATCAAAGCAAATGTCATCGCTCCTCGTTCACACCACTAGGAGCTGATGCATTCAAGACGATTATTGGCAAGTTGGGCCTCACGTCCCTTTCGGATCCAACTTGAGGGGGAGCGTTAGAATATAGCAGTTTTGCTATTATGTAAAGTTGTTAATTATTGTAATATTCATGAATAGGGAAGTTTCTCAAGTTTCCCAATATTCATGAAGAGGGAAGTTTCCCATTATTCCTAAATTACTTCTATATGTAAATCCCTTGTAAACCTATAAATAATTGTGTAAATCAATGAATAAAATACACAGAGAAATCTTCTCACATATCTCTCCCTCTTTCTTGTCTTCTCTCTCTGTGTTCAAGCTATTATTATTCAAGAGGTATTTCCCTCTTCACATTAGTCTCCCACCATGTTGAAACAAAATAAATGGATCCTGCCAAACCAATTAAATACCCAACACCATGTGCCTCTCCACACTTAAGACCCAATTACTTTGAGTTGAACTTATCTACCTAACATGAATATTCGTGTTTATACGAGTTTCTACACAAGCCAATTTAATATTAGATGACATTTTTATTATGTTCGTATATATAATTTTACTTAACTCTAATGAATGTATTAGTAATTTAATACGACCGCGGCTTTGGGAATAAAAAATTCTCCGAAGAATAAATTCTCCGGTGAATCCATTTTTTTTTTTTGCAAAATCTCTAGGGCATATTTTTCTATGGGGTATACAAAAAAAATTGAAGTAACAAAAAATTCATTCCCCCTCTGTCTTCTTCTCCTCATCTTTCTTCTTTAATGGAGAAAAACTCATTCATCTCATCTCCTCTATAAATTCTAGCCAAACTTTTTCTTCTTCTTTCTTCTTTAATGGACAAAAACTCATTCATCTCATCTCCTCTATAAATTCTAGCCATTAAAGAAAAATTGAAGTAACAAAAAATTCATTCCCCCTCTGTCTTCTTCTCCTCATCTTTCTTCTTTAATGGAGAAAAACTCATTCATCTCATCTCCTCTATAAATTCTAGCCAAACTTTTTCTTCTTCCTTCTCTATTTCTTCTCCTCTATAAATTCTAGCCAAACTTTTTCTTCTTCCTTCTCTATTACTTCTCTTACTTATCTTCCCCAAATCTCCAACTCTTCTACCCTTACTTCTCTGAAATCGAAAACAAAGTTAGAGAGATAAAGAGGGAAAAACATTCTAAACCCTAGAAATCATCAAACAAAATCTCTTGAAGCTCTTAATACACCTTTTACGGGACTTTCAAAGCAAGTTTCTTCATCCATTTATCCCCTCCAAGAGAGGTAAATACATTTTAAACGCTACAAATCAGATAATTTTGAACCCTAAAACATATTTTTCATCACTTCTGAACATATTAGGTTTGTTCTCAATGTTTTTAGGGTTTAGTGATTAGAAAAAACAAAGATTTGGAGAAGATGTAGAAAAGAAGAAACACTTGGAAGAAGTTTAGGGTTTAAATCCCCCGAAAGATTTTATTTAAGTTTATAAAAGTTATTTCGGTTACATTCTTTTTATTGGATCTTCTAAAAGTTTAATTTTTTTAACTCTCAAAACTAGATGCCCTAGAGCAATAAATAAAAATAAAAAGGTCAACCTTAGTTGACTAAGTTTGTAGAAAATTTTTATTCTCCGGAGATTTTTCTTTATAATTTTTGGGCTTAGGGTCCAAAAATCTAACCTGAAACGCATTTTTAATCCTCTCCAATCCTAAAATGGGTTTATAAACCAAAATATTAAAAAAATTGAAATCTAGTCCATTTGTAACCATCTCTAGAGAAAACACAAATCCCTATTCATATTTAAATCATAATACCTAAACTAACCTTCTATATAAACAAAAGTTCTTTTTGCTTCAAAATCTCCAAATATCCGTTTTCTATTTTTATCTCTCACTTTCTCTTTCCAATCACGATCCTATTAAAAGAAAGGGTTATTTCCCAAATATCCCCTAACTTTGTGACCAACTTCCTGCCTAGCGCCTAACTTTATGAAAAATTCTCAGATGGCCCCTTTTTTCAGTTACCGTTAGAACACCGTTAACCAGTCATCAATTCTCTCTCTCCTACATCTCATCACCTCTCTCTGCCACCTCATCGTCTTCTCCGGCGAAGGTCGTTGGCCGACCAATTTTCCGGCCGGCGACCTTCAAACATTAAAAAAAAATTTCTCTCTTCTCTCTCACTCTCTCTAATTTTTTTTTATATTTGCCTCTCTCTCTCTCTCTCTAAATGCTCTGACGAAGGGAAACCCTTCGCTAGAGTAGGTCGAACTGACCTTGAACAGATTAAAAAAAACCCCTAACAGAAACCATTATCTTCTTTATTCTTCAAAACGGAAACCATTACTTTTCTCTCTCTAAAACCGAAAACTCTACTCAATCTGGATTTGAAGAAGCTCGAAATCTTCTTCCAATCTATTACACCAGCTGAAACCTACATCGGTTATTTCGATTTCCATCATCATACATTCAGTTTATTTTATTTTTAAGATCAACAGTTACTTTTGAGGTTAAACTAACAAGTTTAATCTTTCTATTTAATGTTTTCATCATCATCTGTAAAGATATTTATAATTTTCATTATAATCGGTTTCATCTCTGTATCATCTTTTCAAATATTCATCAGTATTCATGATTAAGATCTTCATAACCGATTTATGATGTTAATGTTAAATCTTTGTTTACTAATTCATTATCTTCGATTATGTTATGTTTGTATCCATGTATTATTTTATTTTTCATTAGATTTAGGTTACAGATCTTGATGTTTAGAATATTTATTGATATCAGATCCCGGTAACCGTACCATTTCTGAACCAGAGAAGATTTCATACGTTTTTTTGTAACAGAATGTAAACGATGTATAATTTAAAAGAATTTATGTGTAATTTATTGAACATGACACATTTGAACTAGAGAAGATTCCGTACAAGGTTATTGTAACCGAATGTAAACAATGTGTATTGTTCAAACAATTATATGCACTTTATTGGCTTTACACATTTGAACTAGTGAAGATTCTGTACAATTTTACAGTAATAAAAGGTAAACAGTGTGTAATGTTTCAAAAATTATATGTAATTTATTGCACTTTACATATATTTTTTGAAACATCACAGTAGCCTTGTCATTCAAACTAAAGTTCTGTTGTCTCCAACACATGATGAAATTTATTAAACAATGCATATACTTGATAACATTTTTCATTGTAGTTTTTCATAAATGATACGTATTGTTGATAATTATTTACATTTTTGTTTTGTAGTTTAGCTGTTACTAATGGAAATTCTTACAGAATCATCCAACGTAGGGAAGAAGATAAAACTAAAGCATTTTGATTCGCCTTTCAACAGTATAGTATAAACACAGGACATGATTTCAAGTTTGTCAAGAATGATTTAAAGTGTGTAACTGTTGTTTGTTGAATGACTCAGATAGTTGAGAAGATACTACAGTGTACCTGTGTAAAAAATATTACGTTCTGATATAAATAATGTGAACCATTGGATAAATGACGTTGTATACATGACAAATGATGGTTTCCTCGTCATAAATAACACATAATTTACGAACTTGTTTCATAATTTGTATTTGATGTGTGGTTATGTATGAGTAAAAACGAAAACAAATGTTGTTGTAATGTTCGTAAATAGTACATAATTTGTGAACATGTTTCATAATTTGTAAGGGATATTTGGTCATGTATAAGGAAAAACAAAAATTAAATGAGAGAAAGTGATATATACGTTATATATATTAACCCTCAAATCATGCTAAATTGATCCCAGAAAATATACTCTTTCCAATTCTGAAAGTTAAGTGAGAGAAAGTGATATATACGTTATGTATATTAACCCCGAAAATGATTATGGAGGATCTTAACAAAAAAAGAGCTCTCGGGCAGAGATATTTCCCTTAGATAGGCAGTTATTATCGGAACCACCATAATAGGCTGTTCCTCCTTTTTAGTAGGCAGTTAGTTTTAAACTTTAGTCAGTTATTTTCAAATTCCATTCAGTTACGGGCGGTTCTCCGCCTCTAAAATAAACTGCTCGATTTGGATTTCAATTAGAAATCCTAAATCTTCTCATTCGTCGCTCTAAAGGGGCCTTAATAGTCGAGATTTAGTCTCTTATTCGTATCAAATCACTGTTTTGTATTAAGTTCTTATCATGGATACAACTGAGAATCAATTCATTCAACAATTCGAAGCATTAACCACAGAGGAAATCACCCCTATTACAGTTGATGGAGGGGACAATCAATCGGGAGTGTTAGATCTCATCAAACAAGGAGTTATCTGGTTTCAGAGTCCAAAAAAGGTTGATATTGGTCAGGCCATGTACAGACTCTCAAGAATCATTCATGGACCGAATAAATATACTATCTCTGAAGTTAAAGACAACTTATTTCTCATAAAATTCCAAACGGCAACAGAATTGGATATTGCCTCGGACAGCTCTCCATGGATAGTTCAAGACGAACTTATAGTTCTCCAACCATGTGTTCCGGAAATGTCTCCAATGGATCATTCCTTTGATTTTGTTTGGTTTTGGGTGCAATTACACGGAATTCCGCCTAGTCACCTGAACAGCACCATAGTCAACCGTTTGGCAGGTTCTTTAGGAGATTTCGTTCCGACAACACCAGAAGACGCCATTAAATGGAGTCTCTTTGGTCGAGTTCGGATTAATTTATGTATCAATAAAGCCCTCACCCAGAGAGTGAATCTAAAACTCTCTAACACTAAACTTGTCTCTATTGAAATTAGGGTAGAAAAACTCCCTAGGTTCTGCATATATTGTGGATTTATAGGGCATAATATAAAATTCTGCTCTACTATTTTGGCCTTTGGAGACCTCCTGAAACAAAATTTGACTGAGACAGTTAGAACTCGTATTCTTAAGGAGATGATTCCAAAATATCCGGAGACCTTTAAAGTTCCCTTTACTACCAGGAACCCTCTCAAAGAATTGGGGTCCTTTGGGCAGGAATTAATTCCTAAATTTAATGAGATGAACATAGATAATGATAAGGATAATTTAGTAGAAACAGTATGTGCTAAAAATCCTAATATACGTGCTAATTATGGAAATTTGATTTCTAGTCTATGTCAGGTTAAAAGAAGCAAAATCCAGACATCTAAAGGAATAACAGCAGTGTATTCGAATAACTTATTTGCTGAATCACAAAAACCATATGATTCAGGAAAGCAGAGGAGTACAAATGAAAGAGAATCCACGGATGACGATATGCCTTTGGCAGATGTTCGAGTGAGAAAACAATTCAAAAAGACAATTCGGTCATCTTCACAATTAGAGGTGGAAGGAAGGGTCACGGCAACCCAAATGCCGAAGGAATTATGAATACACTAGCTTGGAATTGTCAGGGCCTAGGGAACACCCCGACAAGAGATACTTTATCACAGTTCCTAGGAGCAATCCGGCCATCATTGGTTTTCCTCTCTGAGACAAGAATTACCGATTATAGTCCTTTGCCTTGTTTCAGTAAATTTAATCTATCTAAACATTTTACTGTTCCGTCTATAGGTCGTAGTGGGGGTTTACTATTACATTGGTCTTCGGATCTGGATGTAACAGTAAATTCTCATTCTAGGAATTATATACATATTACTATTATTAGTTCGAATAATCCTAGCCCTTGGGATATGTTATGTATTTATGGTCCACCAAGGGTTCAGGATAGAACATGTTTTTGGTTGAGTATTTTAAATAAAATCAGTACTATTGTTAATCCTTTTTATTGTATAGGGGACCTCAATGCTATCACCAACAGATCCGAAAAGAGCGGGGGTTCTTCAAACATTCCATTCATGTCACAATTTCAGAAGTTTGTTAGGGATGCAAATCTGGTTGATTTAGGCTACAATGGGCCAGGATTTACTTGGACAAACAGTAAATCGATACATCATTTAACTAGAGAACGTCTCGACAGAGTACTCTGTGACGCAAATTGGTTACTTGAATTTCCGGAATCGGGTGTTTTTCATCTCCCAAGATACAATAGTGATCACGCCCCTATTCTTTTGAAATTAAAAGTTCAAGGTCAAATCATGAATACTATAACTAAGTATGAACTTTTTTGGACTAAACATGGGGACTACGATTCTATATTCACCTCTGAATGGGAGAATACAGCGGGTAATCTCTTGGAAAAATTATAACTTATCAAAAACTCCATCCAATTCTGGAGTAAAAGGGCTTTTGGTTTAATTAAAAATAGATTAACCATTCTTAGGAAGAGACTATCTGATATTCAAGCCCTTACTCCCTCGGAATCATCACTGTCTTCTGAAAGCAATATTCAGGAGCAAATTATTTATTTAGAGGAAGTACAACGTACCAAAGCAGAACAAAGAGCTCGTTCAAACTGGGTGAAGAACGGGGATAGAAATACGAAAGCATTCCACCTAGCAGCATCAATTAGAAAACAGAAGAATCATATCCATCAGATAAAGACCACTTCGGGGCAAACAGTGACAAATGAGGAAGACATTGCAACAGAGATTATAGGGCATTTTCAGAATTTATTTCAGGGTGAGCCGGTGAGACTCCCTCCGATCGAGATTTTAAATGCTTATAAGGTAATTTCAGATTATAATCAGGACCACTTCTCAAGGGTTCCTACAAAGGAGGAAATTAAAGATGTAGTGATGGAAATGGGATCGATAAAAAGCCCGGGGCCAGATGCTTTACCGTGCTTTATTTTCCAACGACATTGGGACATCATAGGTGACGAACTTACTCATTTCATCCAATCGGCTTTCCATACAGGTTCCATCGATCCTTCTCTCAATCTCACTACACTGGCTTTAATTCCTAAGTGTCATCACCCGAGTTTGGCCTCAGATTATAGACCGATTTCTCTTTGCAACTCGATCTATAAATTCATCACTAAATTAATAGCCAACAAAATTAGACCTTGCCTTGAGGAATCTATAATGTGGACCCAAAATGCTTTTGTCCCCAACCGACAGATTATGGATAATATCATTATTACCCAAGAATTGTTACATTCCATGAGTAATTCTAAGGCTAAAAATGGAGCTTTTGCTCTTAAAATGGATATGGCGAAAGCATACGATAGAGTAAACTGGGATTTTCTGAAAAAGGTCCTTACTGCTACTGGCTTTTCCGGCCATCTTTTGAACCTTATTTTGTCTTGTGTTACTACTACTAGATTTAATATCAAATTGAATGGGAAATTAGTAGGGGATTTCCAGGCCACTAGAGGCCTGAGGCAAGGTTGTCCCTTGTCCCCTTACCTATTTATCATATCCTCTCAGTCTCTCTCTCTCTCCTTATTTCTCATTATGAAATCAATAATCAGTTTACTCCTATAAGATAAATCGGTCCAGCCCTAGCATTACACATTTGCTATTTGCTGACGACCTGATTATCTTTGGGAGAGCAAATTTACAAAATCTAAATTCAATTTTACATATGATGCACAATTATGCAGAATTCTCAGGACAAAAGGTCAATTTCACCAAATCTTCTCTTTTCTTTAGTAAAGGTGTCCAGGATAATATCAAATCTTCATTCATCTCCCAACTACATGCTCCACTTATGACAGATCAGGCAAAGTACCTAGGAGCATTGATTCTCAAGCCAGGTAATCGAATAATGAGTCATCAATGGTTAGTATATAAATTTGATAAATGTCTTGCAGGTTTGAAGCAGAAATACATTACTCAAACAGGTAAAACTGTCCTTATTAAATCAGTGTTATCCTCATACTGCACTTACCCATTCAGCTATCAAATCATTCCTAAGCATATTATAAACAAACTTAGCATGGCAGAAAGGAGCTTTTGGCGGGGTCATCCTCATGACATTACCAAAATGCACTTTATTAAGTGGGAGATTATTTGTTCACCTAAGCATAAGGGAGGATTAGGCATTCGTAATCTTCAATTAGTCAATGAGTCATTAGTGGCTAAAATGACTTGGAGATTATTAACAAATGCTAATTCCATCTGGGTTAAACTTCTTAAGTCGAAATATTTTAAAAATGACGACTTTTGGACTACGGATAGTCCCTCATCTTCGTCCCCTTTCTGGCAATCAGTGCTTAACACTAAAACAACCATGAGACAAAATATAATGTGGCAAATAGGAGATGGATCTAGTGTCAAAATTAAAACAGACCCTTGGATACCTAATCTGTTGAACAAAATCCAATTATCATAAACGAGTTACCTAATAATATTTATTGGGTTGCAGATTTGATTAACAATAATACTAATAGTTGGAATTATGAACTTCTAACCAGACATTTTGATCAAGAAAGTGTGCAGGCAATTCAAGATATTATTATCCCTAATAATACGAGAAGGGATAAACTCATCTGGTGTCCTAATGAAAATGGTAAGTTCAATACCAAGTCCTACTACACAGAGATCAACACTTTTCCAATTCTGAATCAAGCGGCTCATGCATTCCCATGGAAAGAGTTCTGGAAGATTAAAGAGATGAACCCTAATATTCATCAATTCATATGGAAAATCATACATAACGGCATAGCTACCCTGAGCAACATAGGTAAAAGAATTCAAAATATACCTCAAGCCTGTTTGTTATGCAACTCAGGAAATCCAGAAACTTTAAACCATCTTTTTGGGGCTTGTCCGATATTTAATCAACTGTTACTCCTTACTGGTATCACGGATCTGCAACAGATGGGAGCAGATGTTATAAGAAATCTAACACATCTTTTGCTTGATAAGGAAAATAGGAAAAATTGGTTTATTTACACTTATCTTATTTGGGAATGGTGGAAGATGAGAAATAATAAACACTTTCGACAACAAGAAGTTGATCTCCATCGCTGCTGGTGGAACACCAAAGAAGCCCTCAGGTATGTTCCAACTCTAACCGATTCTAATTCTTCATCATTTACTCTAACCCCTGAAACAGAAAACTGGAATCCACCTTCACTTGGGAAAATCAAAATCAATTGCGATGGCTCGTTCAAGGAGGAAAGAGCATCAGCTGCTTCGGTAGCAAGAAATTCAAGTGGAGAGATAGTCGGAACTAGGAAGATGATCTTCAGACCAAAATCGCCTCTTCATAGCGAGCTAATAGGGTTTCGGCTGGGAGTAGATTTGGCCGACGATTTAGGTTTAGAAGACTTTATATTGGAAGGGGATAGTAGGGTTTTGGTAGACATCCTATCCAACGTAGATCTGGACGTCCCTTGGAGATTAACGGCTGAGATTGAGGAGTTACGTGGGAGACTACATAACCGACACATCCAAATCATCTTCACTCCACGTAATTGCAACCAGTTGGCTCATTCCTTGGCAATTGAAGAATAATCCCTATTTTTGTTATATTTGTGTTTTAGTCCTTAACGGTAATATTAGAATACTCTGTTAAGAGTGTTGTAAACTTTGTTTTTAATGGATCTTTTTCCCTCAAAAAAAAAAAAAAAAAAAAAAAATTGATCCCAGAAAAATATACTCTTTCCAAATCTGGAAGTTAAGTGACAGAAAGTGATATATACGTTATGTATATTAACACCAAAATCACGCTAAATTGATCCCAGAAAAATATACTCTTTCCAAATCTGAAAGTTAAGTGAGAGAAAGTGATATATACGTTTTGTATAACCCCCCAAATCATGCTAAATTGATCCCAGAAAAATTCGATCCTTGATCTGATTCGGGAAGAGGTTGTTTTGATTTGGTTTCCAAATCTGTAAGGATGAGAGAGAAAATTTGTCTTGAAAAATATCCATTATTCCTATTTAATACCCTAAATCACACTTGAAACATGCCGTTTCAAAATCGGTCCGACCCCAGTTAAAAAAGTAGCGGGAAATGTGAACGGGACATGGACGGTATTTTTTTCTTATAGTAAGGGTTATTATGTCCCAAGTGCACAAGGACTAAAAACCCATGTTTTGGGAAGATTGAACCCTAAACTCTTTTTGAACATTATTTTGGGTATACCCATGGACCCATAAAACTATCGGGCCATATTTTGACCTCTTTTCATAGTTTACGAAATTTTAAAGATGCAAAATCAAGGGAAAGGTTACAAATGAATGATAAAATAATTGTGTTTAGTATATATATTACGCTTCTTTCGTTGAAACAACGTATTGATCGAAACAAAAAACATTTCAAATGATATGTTGCCACACATGAACAACCATATGAATGAATGGACAACACATATAGTGTATCTGTGTAGAAAACATCGTTACTTGATATACCCAAGTTCACAAATCCAAAATATCTGAAAATGGCTTACGGTCATTTTCAGTGAACACCCAAGGATTCGGTCCTTCAAAAATATATTTTCTTTATGTTATCATAAGCTATAGCTTTCGTGTAATAACAAAATGATTTCTACTAAAAAGCCTTTTAAGTAATTTTTCTTGCAAGATGCACAAACCAACAATCTTGTTACAGATTCGTTTACATTAAGAAAGAATATATAAGCTAAAATTTAGATAAATCAAACGTAATACACTAATAATAGTACATTAAGAAAATAAGAAAAACATATGCAATTTCAGTTATTTTACATAACTTTTTCAATATCCGAGAACTTGTGGTTTTTAAACTTTATAACACTCATAAACTTAATCTCCAAAATGCCTCATTCGCATTTCCCGTAGAAGCAACAAACAACATTTCAACAACGATAAAACAAATATAAGTATAAGAGAACAGTAGAAATGAAAGTTCCGAAATGATTTTTATGAATGAATGGACAACACATCTAGTGTATCTATGTACAAAACGTCGTTACTAGATATTCCCAAGTTCACAAATCCAAAATATCTAAAAATGGCTTACGGTCATTTTCAGTGAACACCCAGGAATTCGGTCCTTCAAAAATATATTTTCTTTATGTTATCACAAGCTATAGCTTTCGTGTAATAACAAAATGATTTCTACTAAATTTTTCTCGCGAGATGCACAAAACATGTCTAATCTAAAAATGCAATTATACAAATTGTTTGATTTTGGATTTGTGAACCATTAGGGGTAGGTTAAAATCCCATGTAGTTTAAAAGACTGTCGCTTATAAGACTAAGCGTTTTGTATTTTTAACGGCCAAGAATTTTCGGTGTTTTATGTCACCATTTGTTTCTTATTTAAAACTATTTCTATTCCCCGAGAATCGAGATTACTCCTTTTTGGTTTTATATTGGTTGGTTTGGTTGTTAAGTGGTTGATGTCACACTTATTATGTTTTTTTTGTAAGGATTATGTTTAGGAGATCCTTATATGAAAAGACTTCATTTACCTCCAATTCTGCTCATCTCAAATATATGAAACTAGGTTTTCAGTTCCTTATAAACAACTTCCTCACATTTCTCCTCATACTCATAATGGCTACATCTTTCATGAAACTAATTCCATTAAACCAAGAAGAATTACTAAATCTTTTGAAATCTTTAAACCTAAACTACGTTCAAATTCTTTCTTCTTTACTCCTCATAACTATAATCACAACTCTGTATTTCATATCCAAACCAAAATCAATCTACCTTGTTGATTATACTCTTTACAAACCATCTGTTACATGTAGAGTTCCTTACTCATCATTCATGGAACACTCAAGACTCAACAATATCTCTGATCCACAAAGTGTTCATTTCCAAATGAGAATTCTTGAAAGATCTGGTCTCGGTGAAGAAACTTGTTTACCACCTGCAAATCATTATATCCCACCTAAACCATCTATGGAAGATTCAATACTTGAAGCTCAATCAATTATTTTTTCGGTCACGGATTTGCTTATTAAAAAGACGGGTATTCATCCGAAAGACATTGATATATTGGTTTTAAATTGTGGTATGTTTTCGCCGACTCCGTCGATGTCTGCTATGGTAGTAAACAAGTACAAAATGAGGAGTAATATAAAGAGTTTTAATCTATCTGGTATGGGTTGTAGTGCTGGTCTAATTTCGATCGATTTAGCTCGAAATTTATTGCTAGTCCATCAAAATTCTTATGCTTTAGTCATAACTTTAGAGGTAATAACTCCTAGTTATTACAGTGGAAAACAGAGATCTATGCTTTTACCAAACTGTTTATTTAGAATGGGTGGTGCAGCTATACTTCTATCAAACCGTGGAATCGAAAAATCACGTTCGAAGTATAATTTACTTCATGTTGTTAGAACCCATAAAGGATCAGATGATATAGCATATAAATGTGTTTATGAAGAAGAAGATCCCCAAGGCATCAAAGGTGTTTCTCTTTCGAAAAATTTGAGGACAATAGCTAGTGAAGCTCTTAGATCAAATTTAACAACTATAGGACCTCTTGTTCTTCCTGCATCTGAAAAACTTCTCTTTTTGTACACCCTTGTCATTCAAAAAGTCTTAAACCCTAAAAGGGGACCTTATATACCTAATTTTAAGAAAGCATTCGAGCATTTTTGTATCCATGCAGGTGGAAAAGCTGTTATAAACGAGTTACAGAAGAAACTTGAGTTATCAGAACAACATGTCGAAGCTTCAAGGATGACGCTTCATCGTTTTGGTAATACGTCTTCATCTTCTTTATGGTATGAACTTGGTTATATTGAAGCTAAAGGAAGGATGAAGAAAGGTGATAGGGTTTGGCAAATTGCATTCGGAAGTGGGTTTAAATGTAATAGTGCAGTTTGGAGATGTAATAAGGCTATTGAAAAAGATAGTGATAGTCCATGGTTTGATTGTATTGATAGGTATCCTGTTGAAATTCCTGACATTGTTAAATTTTAGCTATACTTCTCTGATCTAATGCAAATATGAATTTGGGTGGATCAGTCTACTTCTAAAGCAATGGTAAACTAAGTCCATTATATAATTATGTGAGTGAGTTTCTAAGCTAATCCATATGTTTATTAATGGAGGTCTTGCTTTTACAATTTTAAAAATATTAAAATTAACTGGAAGTGATGTCAAGAAGTCTGAACATCTCCAGTACAAAGCGGCAGGCTCAGTTGTGACGCTAGCAGTTGTCAATACTGTTTCTGCTTCTGACACTTACTAAGAGCATACACCTATAGTCCATATTTTAGACTCTCTCACTAGATATGTGGAATTATCACAACCTCTCACTCTTGACGACGAGCCGTCCTCGGCTCTGACACCATTTGTGACGTCCCAAGCCTCAGTCGTTACCGATATTGTCACCGTTTTAGACACCTAGACCTACCTTCGCCGATAAGGTTTTTTATGGCTAAGGCTACACGAGCCCACTCAAAAGACAATGAGTACACAGCGGTACCATGGAACCCTACATCCACGACTTTGTCCTCACTTAGTCACCACTGACCTGGTGTGATAGTCTATACACCGGGACACCTCAACATTGGCAAACGCATGATTTTCCCTACCCATCAGAGTAAGAAGCAACACCCTGGTGGGGGCTTTGCTTCAGACTTGGAAGCCACAAGATTTACTAAAGCTTGAGCGTACACCTATAGCAAAGGCCCCAGACACTCTTATGAGCGGTGCAGGACTATCACAATCTCCCATCCTCCGCAACAAGTTGTTCTTAACTCTGATAACATTTGTGATGCCCCATACATCCAATATTTCCCCCTCTCTATTGTCTATTCGGTGATTGATTTCCAAGTCCCAATTAAAATCGCCTCCAACTATCGTTTACCTCGGGGGGAACTTCTTCAAATTCCTTAGAGAACTTGAGCATATCCTCTCTAAGACCTTAATAGAAGTTCGGAATAGAATGAATGAAATGCATAACATTTCTTTAGTTTTCCTCTTAACCCTTTTTGTTATCTTAATGAGTTGTTCGAGGCAATCTTACAATGAAAACCCGAACAAAATTTGAAATAAAAAATTCCATAGTGAAAATTTGACACAACAAATTAAATTTGGGCTAGAACCCCTCTTTAGGAGCCTCTCTTAAAGTTCAGAACCCAACGAGCTCCCGAAATGAGATGGTAGCCCTACATTTGAAGCCTCTATTGGAAATCTAGAGGAAACATTCAAACAAGAAAGATTCAAACAAAGTAGTTAATCCTTGTTCAAAATCAAAAAATGTAAGAGCGAGTAATAGTCAAGATAAGTCAAAGATTGGTCATAGTTTACAAGAGGTGTAAGAAAACATAAGAGGGTGTTGTTTGTGTTGTATCTTGGTCAAGTGTGGCTTGTCACACTGAATAGTTAGTTCATAACAAACTAACCAACTATAGCATACTCTAACAAACTCTAACTAACCCCTCTATATAAGTTGTAATATCTCACCAAATCAATACAAGTTTATGTTTCGATTATGGTATCAGAGCTATTAGCTCACAAGCGCGATCCTTCTCCTTTCTCTCTAGTTTCTCTCTCTTTCTTTCATCTCCTTCTAATCTTCATCATCGTCTTCATCTTCTACTTTCTCTCACTAAGAATTTAGTTTTTCAGAGAATCAACCTTACAAATTTAAAGATCAAGATAATTGAATATCCTAAAATCATTTCACTTCTAGTAAATTCTATGGCAAATGCAATTCCTGTTAAGCTTCAAGGTGATGATTACATTGCTTGGAGGTCACTAATTCTTCCTATTCTCAAAAAGTAAAAAGTTCTTGACATAATTGAAGGAACAAGATCTTGTCCTTTAAAATTCATTGATGATAATAATCAATCTTCTGAAAACATAAATCAATCATATATTGACTGGATCGAAGAAGATCAGTCACTTCTAATTTGGTTGAATTCAACACTTTCTGTTTCTGTATACCGTATGTTGTTGGTATAACTTCTTCTCGAGATTTATGGCTAAATCTTGAAGAAAACTTACTGCTTCCTCCACTACTCATGTTCTTCAACTGCAGAATAAGCTACGAGAAATTACAAAAGGAAATCTCACTGTTACAGAGTATCTAGGTCAAATCAAGAAAATCACTGATAACCTAGCAGCAGCAAGATCACCTTCTTCCAAAAATGGAATCATAATAACTATGCTTCGAGGTCTTCCATCTGAATATGATGCTTTCTCTGCAGCAATTAGAGTTAGACATCCTCGAGTAACAATTAATGAACTTCATAATCTACTAGTCAGTGAAGAAATCATTGTTTCAGATAAGATCAAACAGTCCTCAGAATCATTAACCAAGCATTTCTTGCTTCATTTTCTAGTCGAAATACCTCTTTTGGTCATCCAAACTCAAATAAAAGCACTTATGATAAAAAGAAATATCAAGGAAGAGGTGGTGGTCGTTATCAAACTCATTCTAATCCACATCAAAATCGACCTAATCAGTCGATTCTAATGTCTATACCTCCAAGAATCATAACAACTCAGGTAACACAATGAGTTCCTTCTCAGACAAACCTCTTCCAAGGTGTCAAATTTTCAACAAGCTTTGTCATGTTGCTTATGAATGTTATCATAGAACGAATTTTGCTATTCAAGGAAGAAATCCTCCTCGAAACCTTTGAGCAATGCTGGCCTCAACCAATATCAATGGCATAAATCCCTGGTATGCTGATACTGGAGCACCTAATCATATTACTCTAAAAGGTATACTACATGTTCTGCAAGCTTCACATAATCTCCTATCCATTCACAAATTCATAAAGGATAATCAGTGTTCTGTCACATTTGACCTTGATAAATTTCTTGTGAAGGATCTTCACTCTCAGAGAATGTTTTTTCAAGAACCAGTTGAAAATGGTCTCTATCCAATACCTATTCAAATTTCCCAACCTCCTGTTGTTAAAGCTTTTCATACTATTGCTGCATCATCCATTTTATGGCACAAGAGACTTGGGCATCCTTCATTTCAGTCTATTCAAATAATAAAAACCTTTTACTGATTCTTGTAATAAACCTATGTTATGTGAAGAATGTCAATTAGGAAGAAGTATAAAGCTTTCCTAGGCCCGTGCATGGCCCAGTGCGGGTAAGGCGCCCACACTGGGCCCCCCAATTGTTGGGGCCTACAGTGACCAATTGATTTCAGTGACCAATTGATTTCGTTTCTTAAGCACACATGCACGGTAAGTTAGAGAGAGAAACAGGGGCAGGGATAAATTAGAGAGAGAAAACGCAATAACTTAGATAAACTTGAGTAACTGACGGGGCCCACAAAAGTTCACATCCTTTTATACACGTCAAAATTGATCAAAGTGTTTTTAAATATTAAATTCTGATCTTTACCTTCAAATTTGATAAGAATTCCGCTTATCAATTTGTATGCACCAAAGACCAAACCTTTTCTTTTTATATTAGTACCTCTCTCTTTTTAATTTTAGTTAAAGTTCTATTTTGATATTTTACGTTTCACAAATAATTAAATTCTTTTATTTATTTATTTTTCTCATATTCTCTCTAACTTATTTGTTATAAAATCTAAATCTCTTTATTTAAACTTCTAATTTATTTCTTCTAGATTACAAAAAAGACTGAATTTTATACTATAGAAATAAATATAGTATTTTTTACAATTTTGAGATCTAATAGTCTTCTCCATTTTTCAATTTTATTTGTATAGTTATGTACATGGCACCAAAAAATATAAACTAGAAATTTGAAGAGGCAGAAGAAGAAAAATTGATGGAAAATTGAGAGACCTGCTAGCAGAGAAAGGTCCTAAAGATAAAGCAAATAGACGTTTTTCATAGGTATCTTACACAAGACAATTATCAAACGAAGAGAAAAACGATAGAGTTTGACTATACAAGGTGCCCCAACTGAAATTAGGCACTGGGCCCCCAGATTCTCAGGCACGACCCTGCGTCCCTTTTCAATGTCTACAACTACTTCTTCTAGACCATTTGAGCTCCTTCATATGGATGTATAGGGGACCAACTAACGAACCTTCTATTTCTGGTTTCAAATACTATGTGAATCTTATTGATGATTGGAGTAAATACTGTTGGGTCTTTCTTCTTTCTGCTAAGTCTGAGTTCAAACATGTCTTTCTTCAGTTCAAAACTAGAACTGAAAATCATTTTTCATGTAAAATAGATACTATAAGAACTGATAATGGTGGTGAGTTTCTTCATAAAGAACTCCAATTTCTGCTAGCCTCTCATGGTATTCCCAATCAAACTTCTAACCCACATACACCAGAACAAAATGGTGTTGCAGAATCAAAACATAGGCATCTCATTGAAATTACAAGAACCCTTCTTATTCAGGCTTCTCTTCCATCTTCCTTTTGGAATGAAGCTCTTCTTACTACAAATTACTTGATAAATAGATTACCAACTAAGTCCATTGACTTTAAGAGTCCTCTTGAGAAACTTTATGGTGTTGTTCCTGATTATTCAATGCTTAGGTATTTTGGATGTGCTTGCTATCCATGGTTAAAACCTTATACTACTCATAAGTTGGAACCAGGAATTATTCAGTGTGTTTTCTTCGGTTATTGTCCAACTCAAAAAGGCTACAAATGTCTAGATCCTAAAACTGATAGGATTTATACTTCTAGCCATGTGGTCTTTAATGAAGCCTTTTACCCAATGGCTAATACTCCCAAACGTGTGCTAAATCCATCTCCCACCAAATCTACTGCCATATCTTTGCCTACAGTCCCTATTTTTAGCAATTCATCAATGCAACCTACCTGTGCTACTTCTGTACCTCTCCTTGACCATGCAACTCTTATACCACCTACCACTGCACCTAACATTGCATCTCCCACTTCACCTAACATTGCTCTCCCACTACACCTAACATTACACCTCTCACTACATCTACTACTACATCACCTATTGTTCCTAATGTCACTACATCACCTATTGTTCCTATTGTCACTACATCACCCATTACTCAACCTTTATCCCCAGACCCATTACCTACATTACCCAACACTCATCAAATGGTTACAAGGTCTAAAGCAGGTATTTTCCAACCCAAGGTGTTTCAGGCCACCAAACATCAAGTTTCTCAAGCTCTCCTTACTAGTTTCATTCCTGATACACCGACATGTTTTACCCAAGCTAATAAGGTTCCACATGAGAAAGATGCAATGCAAGCTGAATTTGATGCTCTTCTAAAGGCAGGTACTTGGACCTTGGTTCCCTCTAATTCTTCTCAAAACTTGGTTGGTTGTAAGTGGGTATTTAAGATCAAACAAAAGTCAGATGGTTCTATTGAAAGATACAAGGCAAGATTAGTTGCCAAAGGGTTTCATCAGAAGCAGGGTATTGGTTTTTCTGAAACTTTTAGTCCAGTAGCTAAACCCACCACCATTAGAGTGGTTTTATCTCTTGCAGTTCAACATGGTTGACAAATTAGACAATTAGATGTGAGTAATGCTTTTCTCCATGGCCAACTTAAGGATGAAGTTTATATGGTTCATCCCTCTGGTTTTCAAGACCCACTTCACCCTCACTATGTATGTAAGCTTCATAAATCCCTTTATGGTCTTAAGCAGGCCCCAAGAGCTTGGTATGAAGCTTTAATGGATGCTCTTTTGGGTTTGGGTTTTACTACATCAATGTCTGATTCATCCTTGTTTGTCAGCTACTCTCGAGGTGTTCTTACCATTGTCTTGATCTGTATAGATGATATTCTTGTCACTGGTACTTCTCCTGATGCATGTAAATCCTTGATTGATAAGCTAAGTTCCTCCTTTTTTATGAAGGATCTTGGAGATCTACACTATTTTTTGGGATTAGAAGTCAAAAGAGACAACTCATGTCTTAGTCTTACTCAAACTAAATACACTTTGGATTTATTAAAAAAAGTGATATGATAGGTGCTAAGCCTTGCTCTTCTCCAGTTGTAGTTGGTTCTAGGCTTACTCCTAATGACAGTCCATTACTCTCTGATCCTACTTCATATAGATCATTAGTTGGGGCTCTCCAGCACTTGACTTGGACAAGACCTGATATATGGTTTGTTGTGAGTTAGGTTTGCCAACACATGCATTCTCCCACTGAGTATCATCTAGCTGTTGTCAAAAGAATCCTTAGATATCTCAAAGGCACACTTCATCAGGGACTTACATTTAGGAAAGGAACCATCTCTTCACTGGTTACTCAGATGCGGAGTGCGCTGGCGACCTTTTTACTAGCAAGTCTACTATAGGTTTTATATTTTTTCTTGGATCCAATCATGTTTCATGTTCGGCCAAGAAGCAATCAAGTGTGGCCAGATCTTCAACAGAGGTAGAATATAGAAGCTTGGCCCAGTGTGCAGCAGAGTCAGTTTGGCTTTACTCTCTTCTTCAGGATCTTCATGTGTTTCTTGTCTATCCTCCAACACTATGGTGTGATAACATTTCAGCTCTTTCTCTTGCCTCTGATCCAATGTTTCACTCTAAAATGAAACATCTTGCTATAGGATTTTCACTTTATAAGAGAATTGGTTTCATCTGGTCGAATCAAAGTGGTGTATATCAAGTCAGCTGCTCAACCTGCTGATGTATTCACCAAAGCTCTTCCTTCTCCTAGATTTCAAGATTTGAAGACCAAGCTGAAAGTGCTTCTCATCCAATTTCATCTTGAGGGGGAGTAATAGTCAAGATAAGTCAAAGACTGGTCATAGTGTACAAGAGATGTAAGAAACCATAAGGGGGTGTTGTATTGTGTTGTATCTTGGTCAAGTGTGGCTTGTCACACTGAATAGGTAGTTCTTAACAAACTAACCAACTACAACAGACTCTAACAAACTCCAACTAACCCCTTTATATAAGTTGTAATATCTCACCAAATCAAATACAAGTTTCTGCTTCGATTAGCGAGAAGCGCAAAGAAAAATTCAAATTTAAAGAATTGCTCTGTGACTAGGAGGTTCATACTCTGGTACACCACCCTTCAAGGAAAAACCACATTAGCAATTGAACATTAAGGGGAAAAAAGACTTATATTTAAAGAATTGCGATGTAATTTCTCATCTTTTTAACATGCATGTGTTTTGCATGAACCATTCAGTTCTTCACTATGCAAGGCACACGATGCAAGGGATTAACAACAAATTGATTTTTGGGGCTCAGTTCTGCAAATTTTTAACAAGTAGTATAGCAACTAGTAAGAAGTCTTAAAGTATTTTTTATGCTACTCGATATTTATTTTTTGTCATGAAATTTCGTAAAAGGTTGCTTCGTGGTGTGTGGTTGTCTTAGTATTTTTAGTCTTGAGATGTGACATCTGAATTGGACCTCAATTGAGAATTTTGATTTTTGTTTTATCTTTTAAACAAAAACCTGAAGTGTTGGCTGAATGCATAAAATTGCTGAAAGGGCTGATTACAGGGCTACTTAGACTTTAAAACAAGTCCAAAATGGAAGCCACAAAAGGGAATTGTAAGCCCGTGAAATCTAGAAAAACACTTCACGATCTGCATCTTATCTTTGTAACTTCACCACCACCGACCACACCGGTGACCAGCACCATCACAATCTCTCTCTCTCTCTTTCTTCTTTAGAAAAAATCTAAACCAAGGGGTGATGAATTAAAGAAGAAAAAAAGGATAAAAAAAAAGAAATTAGCAATTTCTTCTCTCCCCATTCAGGAACAAGTTCAACAAAATCCCCAACAACAACAATCATAACAACACTCCTATTAACTCATCTTCTACTGATGCAACAAACCAAATCACCATCTTCGATATCTTTGTAAGACTATTACTCTATTAGTCTTGGTTTCCACTTGTGTTATCTGAGGAAATCCTGAATTACTTTGGTTCATCAAAGGACTCTCCGACAAGCAACCCCAATAGTCCTTTCACTGATCATCTCTGTAAATCCAAAACTTTTTGTTAACCCTTCCCAGCTCTAGCGAGTGTTTCCTCCGCTCATTCGGCTTCCAACCCTCGCAAGATCTGGTGAGGGTTTCTTCGACTTCTTCAACCCTCATCGGATCTGGCGAGAGTTCTATGATCGAACAAGAGAGAGGGAGAGAGAGAGAAAACATGGGAGGGATCGCAGTATAGGAAAGTGAGAAAGGAGAACGGAAGAGAGGAATCGAAAGAGTTCATTCACTCATCAGTAAGGGTGTAAGTGTGAAAAGAAACTATCAGACGACAAATATAACAATTTAGATGGGTTGACTATATTTAATTTAGATAGGTCTCTTGCCCTGCGAGTTGGTCTAGATTCAAATGATATGCGATTCAGATCGAGCATAAAAGCTTCTTAATCTCACTTTCTCCAATGCAATTGGAGATATCAGGGAAGTTCTCTTATCTATCCTCTTAATTTCTTAGCCTATTTTCATATCCAGAGTCCTTAAGTTACTTGAGTATTAAATCTTCTTAATTTCCTAATTCCAATGACCTCATGCATATATTTTTTATTTGTCTTGTTCACTTGTTGTACTACTTTGATCATATGGTAGTACCTGCCTGATTTAGGTTGTAATAGTTTCAAATCTTTTCCCCTTTCTGGTAGCTCTCATATAGTACATATCAATCTTAGGTTTAGTTTGAACTTTATCTTAGATCTATATTGCCTTAGTCTAGACTTAGTAGCTCTTTTTGTTATAGCCCCTTTAAATCACTACAAAATAGTCAGGCTTTAGTTACGCATGTAATTCGTAACAGATCAGTCAAAATCCGTAGCAAATGGTCAATTGCTATGACTTCATCCCTGTGACTAATGTTGTCGTAGCAAAAAGTTTTAGCTACGACCTTTTGGCTACGGGCTCAGATCTGTAACTAACAAACCCACTTTTGGTTACAGAATTTTTCGTAGCTATAGGTCATGTATTTTCAAAATATAATGACCGTTGGACATTTCTTTTGTTACGGGGTTATGTGTAGCAAAAGGTCATACTATGATGTCTGATGCACCCGAAAAGGTTGCACACCCAAGCGGAGGTATCAAGTAGTAATCCGGCAAAGTCGGGATCGATCCAAGGATAGGAAGGTAGTTTGGATGTCGAAGGGTCTTATCCCCCGGTCTAGATATCAAATGCTAACTAGGACTAAAAAGGAAAGGAAACAAAGATAAATGGGGGTTTTTAATGAATAAGCAATAAGAGATTAAAGCAAGTAAAATTAAAATAAATTAGCAAAGTAAAACGGCCGAGGGAGATTCGAGAGAAGAGTCGGAGGAACAAGAGTCGGGAGGCAACAAGAGTCAAGAGACAAATAAGTGAGAGAGGTGTCGAACCGAGAATCCGATAATGATAAACCTACGACTACGTGTAGTCCGATCTAATGTTTCAAGGTATAATCGATGTTCGACTCCTAAAGTAGATGTCTTCAAGTACTACGTATATCCGGAGATCATACTTAGTCAAACAAACGTCTAAATCGGTTGATCCCGAGTCAACGAAAGTGTTGTCGCCTAACTATGTGAAGTGCATGACAAGACACATGAAAATATGACTTAGACTACGATCGAAATCGAATACTTCATTTCGCCTATTAACTATGCGAAGTGCTTGACAAGAAACATGAAAATACGATCGAAACGATAATCGAAATAAATGAACATCAATTTATAATCAAAACATATTAAACGTAATCACAAATTCATCACATTTCATCTCATATAATCGACACACTAAAGTTAGCTAAACATGGTGAATGAATAAGAAATGGAAAGAGAATGATGAGAGAATCCCCCTTTTTCGATGTGGTTCGAGGCTAAGATCATCGAAAAATATGAATCTTTAAGGTGCAGCCGATCTCCCCTTAGCAAATTCTGGGTTCCGCATAGCGACCACCATTATCTTCTCCATTTAGAACACAACCTCCATTAAAGCTAACCCTAGCTTTCTCTCTCTAGAAATTTGTAGTCCAAAATCAAACCACATGGGTAGCTAGGGGTGGGAATTGGGCGGGTATGAGCGTCCATGGGCACTTGAAGCATCGGGCACAAAATTTCAATGACTATTAGGGTAAGCAGGTTAATTGGGCGAGCAATTTTGAAATTCGTCTTGCCCATTACCCGCCCAAGCCCATTAAGAAGTTCAGGTAATTCGGGTATGGGCGGGCGGGTAGCAGGTAATCTCATGACTTGAAAAAAATAACATTTTCCCTTTTTTTTATTTATAGAAACTGCAAACACCTTTCCTGATTCTAAAGAGACAATGTGAGATTGAAACTAGACATTATTTGTGTTGTTCCTTTTAGGAATTTAATCTCACATTGAAAACTAATAAAGATTTCTCATGAGATATAATATAAACTTACCCCACTCTTTGTTCCCTCAAAGTCAAAGACTACTTCAGTATTCTACTAGGAATTCTCTTAGGCCAATGCAAAGCAATGTATTGGGTTCGTGTGATTGCCCTTAAACATATAGTTTATCATCTCAACTAAGCCTAGCAACATAGACAGTTGGGGCTTCACCAACCCATAAAGTTGATGTAATTTGGTTGGTTATCATTGGGTGAGGTTAAGTGGGTGCGGGCATAGGCGGATGCGCGGGTAGAGATTTTAACCCATACCCGCCCACCAAAATTTGGCGGGCTGGGCGGGTTGTGCCCGAGACGGGCGCGGGCGTCCATGGTCCTCATTGGGCTCGGGTGCCCGTGGGCAGGTTCGGGCTCATGGGCAAAATTTCCACCCCTATGGGTAGCTAGATCATGACATGGGGAGTAAAAGCCCTAAAGTTTCTGGCCAAAAAAGTGGACGGAAACCCTAAAAAGTTCCGGCCAAAGAAGAAGCTATGGTTCGGCCAAAAAACATGGAGATTCCGGCCAAGTAAGCTACTGTTGCGGCCGTCCCTAGCTTGTGCCAAGTTGTCGCGTGCCGGCATAGTACGTCCCGTGCATGAGGAGCTACAGCCCATGCTATGTGAGCTATCCCGAGTAACTCCAAGTCCGGCCAAACTCGTGTTGTTCGCGCCGAAGCCGTGAAATGACGGAGAGGTGGCATGAAGATACTAACACCTTTCACATGCCATTTGGAGAAATGACGATCACACTAGAGGATGTGCATCGTATTACAGGACTTCAAACTCCTAAGCGGAGGTATCAAGTAATAATTCGGCAAAGCCGGGATCGATCCAAGGATAGGAAGGTAGTTTGGATGTCGTAGGGTCTTATCCCCCGGTCTAGATATCAAATGCTAACTTAGACTAAAAAGGAAAGGAAACAAAGATAAATGGGGGTTTTTAATGAATAAGCAATAAGAGATTAAAGCAAGTAAAATTAAAATAAATTAGCAAAGTAAAACGGCCGAGGGAGATTCGAGAGAAGAGTCGGAGGAACAAGAGTCGAGAGGCAACAAGAGTCGGAAGACAAATAAGTGAGAGAGGTGTCGAACCGAGAATTCGACAATGATAAACCTACGACTACGTGTAGTCCGATCTAATGTTTCAAGGTATAATCGATTTTGGACTCCTAAAGTAGATGTCTCTAAGTACTACGTATATCCGGAGATCATACTTAGTCAAACAAACGTCTAAATCGGTTGATCCCGAGTCAACGAAAGTGTTGTCTAGTTGCCTAACTATGTGAAGTGCATGACAAGACACATGAAAATATGACTTAGACTACGATCGAAATCGAATACTTCGTTTCGCCTATTAACTATGCGAAGTGTTTGATAAGAAACATGAAAATACGATCGAAACGATAATCGAAATAAATGAACATCAATTTATAATCAAAACATATTAAACATAATCACAAATTCATCCCATTTCATCTCATATAATCAACACACTAAAGTTAGCTAAACATGGTGAACGAATAAGAAATAGAAAGAAAATGATGAGAGAATCCCCCTTTTTCGATGTGGTTCGAGGCTAAGATCATCGGAAAATATGAGTCTTTAAGGTGTAGCCAATCTCCCCTTAGCAAATTATGGGTTCCCCATAGCGACCACCATCATCTTCTCCATTTAGAACACAACCTCCATTAGAGCTAACCCTAGCTTTCTCTCTCTAGAAATTTGTAGTCCAAAATCAAACCACATGGGTAGCTAGATCATGACATGGGGAGTAAAATCCCTAAAGTTTCCGGCCAAAAAAGTGGCCGGCAACCCTGGAAAGTTCCGGTCAAAGAAGCTATGGTTCGGCCAAAACACATGGAGATTTCGGCCAAGTAAGCTACTGTTGCGGCCGTCCCTAGCTTGTGCCGAGTTGTCGCGTGCCGGCAGAGTGCGTCCCGTGCATGAGGAGCTACAACCCGTGCTATGTGAGCTATCCCGAGCAGCTTCAAGTCCGGCCAAACTCGTGTTGTTCGCGCCGGAGCTGCTGATGTCCGTCCCGATCTCCTTTGGCCCGAGCCGGTACTTGCTACTGCTATTGTCCCCTTGTGTTGCAGCAGTCCCGAGCCGGCCCTCCTCCTTCTTCCTTCTCTCTTTCTAGCTCTCAACCCAACCAAACCCTTCAAACTCAAGAACCCTAAAATCCTAAGTTGTAGCCTCCTTCTCTCTCTTTTTAGCGTTCCTCTTGCCTTCTTTCCAAGGTAGAAGATGATGAATAGTAGATTAGACTACTAAAACCCTAGGGTCCCTTGACTTAGTCAACTCATTTAGACTTTGTTGACTTGGATCCATAAAGAAAGGGTGCTCATAAAATCTTCCTTGTCATTCTTCTTTAGACTCTTGGGCTTTGATCCAGAAACCAAGAGGGTGCCTCCATCCTTATCTCTACATCTTCAAATTCTCACGAAGGACTAAAATACACTCGGACTTCTTTCTTCCATAACTTTCCCGTTCGAACTCCGGATTGACTTCCGTTTTCACCGTCGGACTCGTCATTGACTCCACTTGTCATTTGATTTGCTTGAAATCTTTTTCTCTCATTTTGGGCACATGAAATGATAGTGACAATTCGTTCCCTTTATTCCGATTTACATGTTTATCTCCAAAAATGATACCTAACAAGAAAACACACATAAAATATTATTGATAACACTCGAAAAGGACTAATTAGTCTAAGTTAGGCGCTCCAAATGTGACATTTTCGTGTCACATCAATGCCCATTAAACGTGCACTGGATTCAGGATTCTACGTCGCAAATATTCTAAAGCTAATGTTCAAGCAATGTTTTAATGACACTGAGCAAAAAATCCATTGCATATAACAAGCTGAGTACAATATTAACAAACAAATTTCTATTATATAAAAAAACATCCTCATGTTTACATTGATGATATAAATCTAGAAAGAGCATTAGATATGCAATGCTACAAAATCTAAAGGTTCCAGTATAAGGCAAATAACATAGAAGATCAGCTGCAAGTATCGTTCTTCATTGTTGGACTTGAAGCATCTGCAAGTAGTAATACTATTGCCGGTAAAAATAAGTCATGGGCTGAAAGATTGGTATAATTGAGCCAACTCCTAACAGGAGATATCAACATACAAAGAACGCAGCAGGTCAGGTAACAAAATGATGGAGACTACCACCTTACTCAAATTGAGAACGAAATGACTGAGGTAATGATGACATTAACAGCAACCCTGAACGGACTTGAAGATTAGCTGCAAGCAGTAGTGCGCTTTCCTTTTCACCTGGGATTGAACTGTAAGAGAACCAATCCAATTCTCTTCGAATAGCCAAGTGAAAAACTTCAAATCGAATACATGTTGAAGATTAGCTGCAAATAGTAAACCATAGTATTTAGTTTAGTAAATTAGTATGAGTATGTCGTTCAAAATTGCGATTGCAACTTAGCCGAAAATGACATTGAAATACCTGTAGTTTGCAAGAGGTTAAACATGATAGATGAAAATCTATTAATGTTACATGTCCATTTGTCTGGAGTAAAACCCTTTTGGTTTTCAAATATCTATACATGATACCTGAACTGTGAAATAATCAAACATAAATCACGACAGTGGTTTGACATAATCTAATCATGCAAATTACAACAAATGACTCGAGGTTTGACTCAATGTTCGAAAATACGTTTTTAAGCCTCGAAGCGGTGGACTCTCAAAAAGCGAAGCGGTGCATCGAAGCGTATGCCTTGATGCGTAAAATACGTAGTTTTATATATGTATAGAAAAGTAACTTCAAAGAGTGTAAAAACATAACATGACATAATTTTACTACCAATTTACCATTATAAAGTCGCAAGGGCTTCATAAACAAAAAACAAGAGTTTCATCGTCATAAACTCGTAGCTCATACCACTTAAGCAAACCAAAAAACGAAAATAAAGTCATGTTGTCCAACATCTCAAACAAAAACAAAAGAGTTTTTCTTTTCAAAATTCAATGTAGTGCATCATCTCCTAACGAGACCATCATCCAAGGATGTTTTCATCTTCGTCATCACTAGTTCCATCACCATCTTCGTTGCTTTTAACAACTTGATCATTTTCTTCATCAGACAAGAAATCTCCCCACTCATGTTCTTCCTCATCTACCAACTCCATGGGTGCTTTTCCGTTCTTTTTTCCTATTTCAAAGAATAAAAAACATGAACTCAAAATAAAAAACTCAATAATAACAACTGAGATACTATTACTAAGTTATATAATTACCTCCATCTTTTCTTCCCTTTTTACTCGATCCTCCCTTCTTTCTAATGGGTTGGCTGGGTTCCTTTCTTTTCTCTACTACTTGTGGCATTTCTTCAGAGGATTCTCCAATCGCCTTTTGAAGATTATTGATATCCAACTCATCAAGATTTTTCTCCCAATTACTAGTAATAATACTAGTATCCTCATTTTCATGGACAAGCCATTCATCCTCACAATCTATCTCATCAACAACTAACACATCTTCTTCTTTTCGATTCCTCTTTCTTAATTGTTTGGCCCTTAGTCTCTTGTTGTACATGACGAAAGCTAAAGCATTTAACTTTGTTGTACCCAATCTGTTTTTCTTCTTTGTATGAATCTACAAATTCCATTGAATCCCATGCCAATTATTAATTATACGATTCTTGTGAATGTCTAGTAACTTGAATTTAGCTTAACTTAAGTATTATATGGCATTTTACCTGATTAAAGGTTGACCAATTTCTTTCGCACGCGGACGAGGTACTTGTCAAACTTAATATTCTAACGGCAAACTTCATCAATATAGGTGTCTCCACGCCATAAGCTGCCCACCAACGTGCTACCAAAAGACAATTATGAAGTAGTTTAATAAACATAAACTACGATGAAGTGTAAAGACAAGCAATATAAGATATGGACATTACCAGGTGTTCTCCTCAGCCTAGTTGCCTCTGGACGACCAAATAATCCTTCTCTTGCTACATATTTGTCAAGTTCTACATGAGCCTCACTTCTATCATCTTTATTTGGAATTAGTTTGCCCATACAATTATAAAGTCCGTTTGAGACTTCTAAATGTCTCGAGAAATTAGGCTCATATCGAAATTGAGGGTCTAAGAAATATGTTGCAGCATGAAGATCTCGATGCATTTAGAAGTCCCACTTTTCATCTATAATATCCCATATTTCTTTGTACTTCGAGAGATCATTGCCAAAATTTGTTGCAATTTCTTCCTTAGCCTTGTCCATTGCTCCATATAAAAATCCCATAAAAGGCTTATCTTCTGAATCAACAAGTCTGAGAACACCAACTAAAGGTTTTGTAGCTTTCAACGACTACACTAAACTTTGCCAAAAATTGTTATCTCTCAAAATTATTTTCTTTATAGCTTTCTCATCATCTTTCTTTGCCCATGAGCTAGTGTTCCACTATTTGGAACTAAACATAGCCTCTAAACCCCGTTTGCTTTGTAACATACTTTGTAGAGTTAGATTTGCCGTAGCAAATCGTGTTGCAGCCGGCCGAATCAACTCTCTCTTTGTGAAATCCCTCATCAAAGCGAGCACCCAACCATGATTATATATGAAATTACTCACCTGTTTCGCTTTTCGATAAGCATTTGCAAGTTGAGGTAATTTGTAGATCTTCTCAAGCATCAAGTCAATACAATGGGCAGCACATGGAGTCTAATACAAACACTTCCTCTTCTACATTAGTTTCTCTCCCGCCTTTTTATAAGCAGCTGCATTGTCAGTTACGACTTGGACAACATTTTCTTCTCCCACCTCCTCAACAATCTCGTCTAAAAGCTTCATTATCATATCAGCATCTTTAACTACATTAGATGCATCAACGCTTCTCAAGAAGACAGTTCCTTCTAGAGAATTAACCAAAAAATTAAGCAATTGCCTACTCCTAATGTCTGTCCAACCATCAGACATTATGGTAACACCGATAGTTGGCCACGTCTTCTTAATCTCGGCAACCATATTGGTCGTAGTTTTAACCTCTTCTTTGAGTATCCAAGTACTCAACTCATAACTTGACGGCCTTTGAAACCCACCCCCAAAATCACTAACTGAATTTAGCATATTAGCAAAAGAGGGGCTATTTGCTACATTGAAAGGTATTCCATTCTCATAGAAGAATCGACCAATATCCATGCACACTTGGTTCATCTTTTCCTTCATATTTGACGGTGGAATTACCCGTGGTTCACCCCCATCTTCCACGAAATCATCAACTGAAACGACATATGGATCAATCGAACCTCTAACCCCACGACTAGATGCTCTGGGTCTACTACTAGTAGTAGTAGAAGTATGATTTGAACCTTGATCTTCCCGTGCATCTCTGTAATAAGCTCCATCAGTGGCTATAGAAAGTTCTCTTGATCGGTATGCTTTTGCCTAACCCCTTTAGCCATATGTAGTTTGATTTCTTCTTTTACCTCGGGAGGTACCTGATCACATGGTTGACTATCTTGATGGTTACCGGCAAGGTGATTCTTCAATCTTGTCACTCTTCTCGTTATCTTCTTCGCACAAAACTTACATTTAAAATAAGTGTAAGCTTTACCATTAACACTCGGTCCTTCAATTCGAATTCCATACTTACGACCAGTATCAATACTCTTTGAAGTCTTCGACCTACCCATTCTAACGCCCTACATAACAAATCAAACAACAATATACAAATCAAACAACAATATACAAATCAAAGTATCAAACAACTATTACTAACACAATTAACACATATCGAACAACTATTACTATTTACTACCACATTACACATACACTATAAGAGTGTATAAGTATAACAGTAAGTCAGTAAGAAAATCGAGAGAAAGAGAGAAGAAACTTATAACTACTAATGAAAACCTATTTAGTATTAGTTAGTCTAACACATATTTAGTATTTCTTCATAAACATAATAATATTAGTATTACTATGAAAACCTAGGAAGAAATCGAGAGAATGACTGAATGAGTATGATTTATGAAAACCTAGAGAGAGAGAGAAGAAAACCTAGAGAGAGAAGAAAATCGAGAGAAAGAAGGAAAACCTAGAGAGAGAGAAGAAAATCGAGAGAAAGAGAGAAAACCTAAAGAGAAAGAAAAGAAAATCTAGAGAAAGAGAGAAGAAAATCGAGACATACCTGTTGTTTACTTGTTTTGGTTGCTGCTTGAGTACTTCCAGTTCGTAGAGAGAGAGAGAACGAAGGAAAAAAAACCCTAACAATCCCTCTATTTTATCCCAAAATTTCTAAATACACACCAATGGGGTGAAGCGTACGCTTTGTACGCTTTGTACGCTTTGATGCGTACAGCCCCGACTCATACGCTTCGGGTTAAGAAAGCACACGAGTTGATTTTGCTGTAAAAAGCGTACAACTCAATACGGTGGGGTTACGCATCGAAGCGAAGC
Organism: Eschscholzia californica; assembly: GCF_041429995.1. Taxonomy (NCBI): domain Eukaryota; kingdom Viridiplantae; phylum Streptophyta; class Magnoliopsida; order Ranunculales; family Papaveraceae; genus Eschscholzia; species Eschscholzia californica. The sequence continues at coordinate 33,952,306 of NW_028238198.1, forward strand.
GCGCCTCGATGCGCCCGCTTCAATCGCATTTTCAAACATTGGTTTGACTTACACCATAAACCATGACAGTGGTACTTTAACAAGTAAATGTGAAAGTACCGAATCTAATCCGTAGAATAACTTATATGTGGTTAATCACCTCCTAACTAAAAATCATTGGAAGAGAAAAGATTGACATGATGAGCTTGCTGAAAATTTGAAATGAAACCTTACTTGTTTGAACTTAGATGTCATATGATGGCATTTGGAAGCAAGGTTTTAAAAAACAGCCGTATCGTACGCCTCGAGGCGCGCATCGAGGCAAGGCGGTCCCGAGGCGCCTCGAGGCGTACGTTTTTTCGTTCAGAAAAAGGCATTATTTTTAGTCGTCTTCTCCTACTTTTCTTGTTGGTTGATTGCTTGCTGCTACAAGCCAGACCCTCTCTACTTCTTTAGTCATCTTCTATCTCTTCTACTTTTTGGCAAGGGTTTCTCTCTCTACAATTTTGAGTCTCTGACTTCTTCTGCTTTTATTGTTGCTATCCTGCTACATGTACCATCTTCTATCTCTTCTTCTACTTTTACTGTCGCTAGCCTGCTACATGTACCAATTCTCTGTCTAGTTTTTAATTGTTTGCTACAATATATACTTTCTAGTTTTACTATTTTCAAGTTTTAATATATTTTATGGTATTTAAGTACAAAAACTTGTTATGATATATTTTTACATTGTTGATGAGAGTTTTTTTTTTATGTTTAGGTCGTCGGCCGGAAAAATTTTCAGCCAGCGGCATTCGCCGGAAAAGACAAGGATGAGTTGGGGAGAGAGAGAGATGTGAGTTGAAGAGAGAGGTGAGGTGGAGAGAGAGATGTGAGGTGGAAGTGAGGTGGAATTTCATGTGTTATAATTAACTTTATTTTGAAAAAATATATATAAGAAGGGTACTTATGACATCTACACTAAAAAAAGAGGGACATATTTGAATTTGTGAAAAATAGGAGTCATAAAGGAAGTTGGTCACAAAGTGGGGGGGCAAATAAGAATTAACTCATTTATTTATGCGCATTCTCAATGCGGTTGGGGAATACAATCCCAAATTTACCGAAAGAATTGATGCAATGGGCCAAAAGGGATTGACACCTCATCAAAAAATTACATTTGTAATGAGGATGCTTGCATATGGAGGTCCTACCGATTCACAGGACGAATATCGTCTGATTGGTAAGTCTACAGTCATTGACTCTTTAAAAGAATTTGTAATAGGAGTTATCCATGTCTTCGGTCCTAAATACTTGAGGGATCCGAATGAGTCAAACATATCTAGACTCCTAGCACTTGGTGAATCACAAGGATTTCCTGGAATGCTAGGAATATTGATTGTATGCATTGGTAGTGGAATAAATGCCTTGTCTCATGGCACGGAACCTACACTGGCCATGTCAAAACCCCAACTATCATCTTAGAAGCAGTTGCATCGTCAGATCTCCATATATGGCGTGCATTTTTGTGATGTCTGGATTCTGCAATGACATTAATGTTCTTGAACGTTCACCAGTTTTTGATAAATTGTTAATGGGTGAGAATCCCCCGGTTATTTATGTAGTTAATGGCACACAGCATGATATGAGTTACTATCTCGCTGATCGGATATACCCTCAATGGGGTACTTTAGTTAAAACTATTTCTAATCCATATCGCCCGAAAGAAGCATACTTTGTCAAAAGACAAGATTCGGTCCGAAAAGACGTTGAACGAGTTTTTGGTGTACTGCAAGCACGTTGGGGAATTATTCGGGGACCGTCACGTTGGTGGGATGCAAATACCATGAGTGATATTATGAAGGCATGTATCATAATGCATAACATGATTATTGAAGACGAGGGACCAAATGCTTCAACCAATGTTGAGGGATGTGAAATGGTTCAGATACGTCGTGGAGAAAATTTACTGGACGAAGTGCTTGAACGTATTGGTCAAGTTAGAAGCCAGGAAATTCATACTCGGTTGAAGGCAGATCTTGTTGAACACTTGTGAAATACGAGATCTAACGATGACAATGAAGAGATTTGGTCGTTGGATTGTTAGTAGTGTATGTTGGATTATTAATGCAAAAGTTGGATTGTTAATGTATTTGTATTATTAGTGTTTGAGTATTTAATTTTTTTTTTTTAATTAAGATAATTTATATTTTAAAAAAATTTAAAAAGAAAATTGGAGCGTTGGACTCAAATCCAACGGCCAAGATGAAGCCCAGCATGACCGTTGGGAGTCCCCAACGGTCATGTTGGGCAGACTTCAGTCGACCCTGATGTTAGGGTCAACTGAAGTCGTCGGTTAGGACTCAGCGTTTTGTATTTTTAACGGCCAGGCATCTTGGGTGTTTTAGGTCGCTATTTGTCTCTAATTTAAAGTTATTTTTGTTCCCCAAGATCACTCCTTTTTGGTTTTATATTGGTTGGTTGTTAAGTGGTTGATATCACACTTCTCATGTTTAGGAGATCCTTATATCAAAGACTTCATTATAAGTTTATACTACCATCAATCAAAAATAACAACAAAAAATGCCTGATACCTCCAATTCTGTTCATCTCAAATATGTGAAACTAGGTTTTCAGTTCCTTATAAACAACTTTCTCACATTTCTCCTCATACCCATAATGGCTACATCTTTCATGAAACTAATTCCTTTGGTCCAAGAAGAATTACTAAACCTAAGTCATGTTCAAATTCTTTCTTCTTTACTCCTCATAACTACAATCACAACTCTGTATTTTATATCCAAACCAAGATCAATCTACCTTGTTGATTATACTCTTTATAGACCATCTGTTACATTTAGAGTTCCTTACTCGACATTCATGGAACACTCAAGACTCAACAATATCTCTGATCCACAAAGTGTTCATTTCCAAATGAGAATTCTTGAAAGATCAGGTCTTGGTGAAGAAACTTGTTTACCACCTGCAAATCGTTATATCCCACCTAAACCATCTATGGAAGATTCAATACTTGAAGCTCAATCAATTATTTTTTCGGTCACGGATTTGCTTATTAAAAAGACAGGTATTCATCCAAAAGACATTGATATATTGGTTTTAAATTGTGGTATGTTTTCGCCAACCCCGTCGATGTCTGCTATGGTAGTAAACAAGTACAAAATGAGGAGTAATATAAAGAGTTTTAATCTATCTGGTATGGGTTGTAGTGCTGGTCTAATATCGATCGATTTAGCTCGAAATTTATTACTAGTCCATCAAAATTCTTATGCTTTAGTCATAACTTTAGAGGTAATAACTCCTAGTTATTACAGTGGAAAACAGAGATCTATGCTTTTACCGAACTGTTTATTTAGAATGGGTGGTGCAGCTATACTTCTATCAAACCGTGGAATCGAAAAATCACGTTCGAAGTATAATTTACTTCATGTTGTTAGAACCCATAAAGGATCAGATGATATAGCATATAAATGTGTTTATGAAGAAGAAGATCCCCAAGGCATCAAAGGTGTTTCACTTTCGAAAAATTTGAGGACAATAGCTAGTGAAGCTCTAAGATCAAATTTAACAACTATAGGACCTCTTGTTCTTCCTGCATCTGAAAAACTTCTCTTTTTGTACACCCTTGTCATTCAAAGAGTCTTAAACCCTAAAAGGGGACCTTATATACCTAATTTTAAGAAAGCATTCGAGCATTTTTGTATCCATGCAGGTGGAAAAGCTGTTATAAACGAGTTACAGAAGAAACTTGAGTTATCAGAACAACATGTCGAAGCTTCAAGGATGACGCTTCATCGTTTTGGTAATACATCTTCATCTTCTTTATGGTATGAACTTGGTTATATTGAAGCTAAAGGAAGGATGAAGAAAGGTGATAGGGTTTGGCAAATTGCATTCGGAAGTGGGTTTAAATGTAATAGTGCAGTTTGGAGATGTAATAAGGCTATTGAAAAAGATAGTGATAGTCCATGGTTTGATTGTATTGATAGGTATCCTGTTGAAATTCCTGACATTGTTAAATTTTAGCTATATTTCTCTTATCTAATCCAAATATGAATTTGGGTGGATCAGTCTACTTCTAAAGCAATGGTAAACTAAGTCCATTGTATAATTATGTGATGAGTTTCTAAGCTAATCCATATGTTTATTAATGGAGGTCTTGCTTTTACAATTTTAAAATATTAAAATTAACTGGAAGTGATGTCAAGAAGTCTGAACATCTCCAGTACAAAACTCTAGCCTCACTTGTGACTATAGCAGATACCAATATTGTTTCTGCTTCTAACACTAAAAGCTTATACCTACGGTCCAGATCCTACACTCTCTCACGAGCGATGTGGAACTATCACAGTCTCTCACTCTGGGCGACGAGCCGTCCTCTGCTCTAATACCATTTGTGAAGTCCCAAACTTCAGTAGTTACTGATATTGTCCCCGTTTTAGATACCTAGACCCACCTTCACGGTAAGGTTTTTTTTATGGATTGCGAGCCCACTCAAAAGACCTTGACATTGGCAAAGACATACAATTCGTCTTACCTATCAGAGTACATAGTGACATCATAGAACCCCACATGCACAACTTTATCCTCAGTGAGTCACCACTGGCCGTGATGTGAGGTTCTACTCCACACTAGGATGCCTCAACATTGGAGAACACATGATTTGTGCTACCCGCTAAAATAAGTAGCAGTCCTGGTGTCAGACTTTATTCTAAAAGTTGGAAGCCACTGCACTTATGAGCGTACACCAGTAGTTAAGGCTCTGAACAGTCTTGTAAGCCATGCGGGACTATCACAATCCCCTATCCTCCGCAACAAGTTGTTCTTAACTCTTATACCATTTGTTATACCCCACGCGTCCATTATTCCCCCCTTTCTATTGTCTATTGGGTTGATTTCTAAGTCTCATGCCTCCAAATTATCGTTTCCCTTGGCCGAACTTCTTAAAATTCATTAGAGAACTTAAACATTTCCAAGACCTTACTAGAAGTTTAGAATACAATGAATGAAATGAACAACTTTTCTTTAGTTTTTCTGACACATTTTTCTTATCTTAATGAGTTGTCCGAGGCAATCTTACAATGAAAAACCAAACAAATTTGAAACCAAAAATTTCATAGTGAAAATTTGACACACAACAAATTAAATTTACACATTAAATTTGGGTTAGAACCCCTCTTTTAGGAGCAACAAATTTGAAACCAAAAATTTCATAGTGAAAATTTGACACACAACAAATTAAATTTACACATTAAATTTGGGTTAGAACCCCTCTTTTAGGAGCCTCTTGGAGTTCGGCACCCAACAAGCTTCCGAAATGAGATGGTAGCCCTACATTTGTGAAGCCTTTTGGGTTTGCTCTCTTTTAATGAGATGGCAGCCCTACATTTGAAGCCTCTCTTGGAGTTTGCTCTTAAAAGATATTTATAGAGTAGTCAAAACCTTAAAGCTGTAGTCTGATTCTCTACCCAGTTTTGTAATAGACAAGCAAAGAGTTTCAACATAAAGAGACAAGATTGTTCTCTAACAAGATAATACATCAAGTTAGAAAACTAAGCGTGCCGAGAGGGGAAAAAACGAATGGAGGTTTCTCAGTAGAGGATATCTTCCTTGTTAATGATAGAAACTTCTGAAACCTTTTCACAACGAAACTAATACTTGTTCAACATAAAAAAAAATGTAAGAGCGAGAAGCGCAAAGAAAAATTCAAAGAAGAAAGATTTATTTAGGTTCGGATGCCATCATTCCATTTTCGTTCCAACCGTAACTTCTGTGATCTCCTGCAAGAAAGGTGTAACTGGAAATCTAGAGGAAACTTTAAAAAGCTCAGCTCTTCCAAGTACAAAAACAACAATTGTTCTTCAAAGACCAACATAATTCCTGTTTATCATAAAGTCGTCTATCTAGAATGAAATTCAAATAAAGAAAACTCTAAAATGTTTGTATGGGTGAATGCCAATTAGCTAGTCCCATTCCATAAACACTTTAAGACATGCATCTTAGTCGTTCATAATTTAACCCTAGAGAGCAAACACCCATAATAGCCCCTGAAGATCGAGGATATTATATGTTACAAAAATGCCTAACAGACTTAGTATTGGTAAGGAGCTTGCTGATACAAACCTTGCTGCTCGGCAACTGGTTGGTAAAGGCTTCCTTCTTGAACGCCTTGTTGTGCTAACCCTTGTTCAGAGCCTTGTAGAGGGCTTTGTTGTAGGCCTTGCTGGTAAGGGGCTTGCTGGTAAGAAGCTTGCTGCGACACTTGTTGGTAAGTGGCTTGCTGAGTGGCATGTTCATAATGGGGTTGTTGAGACCCGTAATCATAAGGGGTTTGTTGTGCTCCTTGCTCGTAGAGGGCTTGCTCTGCACCTTGTCCGTAAGGTGTCTCCTGAGGAGCTTGTTGATACGCGCCTTGCTGGTACGGTGCTTGCTGAGGGGTTTGTTGGTAAGGGGCTGGAGCATGTTGGTAAGGGGCTGGAGCTTGCTGGTAAGGGGCTTGCTGAGGGGGTTGTTGTTGGTGCGAATTGAAGTTATTTACGACAGAAGATATGTAAGCTTGGAGAAGACTCTGTGCCGCATTCATTTGCTCAGAAGACCCACGGATCTCAACAGTGCACTCTGAACCATTCGTAGGATTGTTCAATTTTACTTTAGCTCCAGACATCTGAAATTCAGAAACATACAAGACGAGTCAAAATTCATAGACACAGTCATACAGGGCCTTTGTGATCGATAGAGTTTCTATTTAATACAACTTATAATGGAATATCGAACGTGTTCATGGAGATACTAAACAACTAATGGTTCAGCCCTTCAGCACAAATTAGAAATAATACCTGGCCTATATTAGCAATGTTGCTTCCACCTGCTGCAAGAACAGGACCAACTGCACCATTTGGAATTGTTATCTCCATACAATGGTCAATTGTTTGATAACTGGATAACAAAAAATATTAGCCGTCAGAGGCCCATAGCCAAAATAAAGAATGATTTTGTTTGCTTCTGATTAAGCAAGATAATCAAAGAACTGATGCTTAAAATAGAACAACTTGGAGGGTGTCAGTGACAATACCCAGGAGTAGCTGGTGGTGGCCGAACTGGATAACTAGGAGGTTCATACTCTGGTACACCACCCTTCAAGGAAGAACCATATTAGCAATTGAACATAAGGAAAAAAAAAAGGACTCATATTTTAAGAATTGCTCTGTAATTGTTCGTAATTTAACATGCATGTGTTTTGCATGAACCATTCAGTTCTTCACTATTCAAGGCATACGATTCAAGGGATCAACAACAAATTGATTTTTGGGGCTCAGTTCTGAAAATTTTCTAACAAGCAGTACAGCAACTAGTTAGAAGTATTTTTCTGCTACTCACTGTTTATTTTTTTCATGAAATTTCATAAAAGGTTGCTTCTCATTGCGTGGTTGCCTTAGTGTTTTTAATTTTTAGTTTTCAGATGTGAAATCTGAATTAAACCTCAATTGAGAATTCTGATTCTTGTTTTTTCTTTAACAAAATCTGAAGTGGTGGCTGAATGCGCAAAATTGCTGAAAGGGCTGATCAAAGGGTCACTTAGACTTTAAAACAAGTCCAAAATGGAAGCCGCAAATGGGAATCGTATGCCCGTGAAATCTAGAAAAGCGCTTCACTATCTACATCTTTATCTTTGTCACTTCACCACAACCGACCACAACCGACCACACCGGGGACCAGCACCATCACAATCTCTCTCTCTCTCTTCTTTAGGAAAGATCTGAACAAAGGGGTGATGAATCAAAGAAAAGATGGTAATGATGTGGATGATGAACTTAGAAGAAAAAAACAGATAAAAAAGAAATTAGCAATTTCTTCTCTCCCCATTCAGGGATAAGTTCAACAAAATCCCCAACAACAACAATCATAACAGCACTCCTATTACCTCATCTTCTTCTGATGCCACAAACCAAATCATCCTCATCGATATCTTTTAAGACTATTAGTCATGGTTCCCACTTGTGCTATCTAAGAAAATCCTGAATTACTTCGGCTCATCAAAAGACTCTCTGACAAGCGACCCCAGTAGTCCTTTCTCTGATCATCTCTGTAAATCCAAAACTGTTTGTTTGACCCTCGCCAGCTATAGAGAGGGTTTCCTACGCTCGTTCGGCTTATTCAACCCTCGCCAGATCTGGCGAGGGTTTCCTCGGCTTGTTCAACCTTCGCCAGATCTGGCGAGGGTTTCCTCGGCTTGTTCAACCCTCACAGGATCTGGCGAGAGTTCTATGATCGAACAAGAGAGAGAGAGAGAACAGCGGAGGAGGGAGCGCAGGATAGGAAAGAGAGAAAGGAGAAGGGAAGAGAGGGATCGAAAGAGGTCATTCACTCACAAGTAAGGGTATAAGTGTCAAAATAAAATATCAGACAACAAATACAACAATCTCAATTGGAAAACAAGCAGTCTAACTTATAAAACGATTCAACCAATTCCAGATTCAGATAATTAAGATTTAGACGATTCAGATTCAGACAAACAAACAAACACAACCTGGGTATTTTTTGACATGAAATGATGGAATTCATCTCACAATTCTCAAGAAATGCATTGCCATGCATGCTTACATGACTTAAATGTTAGACAGTATCGCCCACACCTACAGGGCGCGGTTATATGTAGTACATAAATATATCTAATACGTATGTAGGATACACTTATTTAAGGTGGGTGATTTGGGGAAATAAGAAAAAGGGGGCATCAAAAATGAAATAAAGCATTCGGAAAGCATGCATCTCCACTCAACATAGCAAGAAATAAATAACATACCTGCATATCATATGCACTGGAACTCCCAGCTCCACGCATGCCAGATGGAGGTACTCCTCTTTCATAGAAGCTCTCAGGAGGACCATATCCCCTGAAAGGCCTCGGAGGGAGAGGCTCAGCTGCAGCACTTACACCCTCAAGGCTTCTCGCTCTTAGCCTTGATGCAATCTCTGCCAAAGCATCTCTAGCAACATTTACGTTTCCAGCTATCTATATGATTAAGACACATCAGGAACTAATTATCAGAGAACTAACATATAAATTACATTTAGGAATGCTGGTGCATCTCAATGCCAATTGCGTTATAGGCATTAATGCATTATGCTAACAACTTCACCTGCACAAGCTCTTCATCATTTGACGCACAGGGGGGCTTTCCTTCCTTGGAGATGATACGTATGTCTGCTCTGGTTCGCCTCCTCATCTCATTAATTATATGACCTCCCTGACCAAGTAGGCACCCAACCTTACTTGATGGAACCAAAAGTCTTGTAACAAGGTTACCCTTTTCGCCAATCTCATTTGTTTTGCTCTGAAGCAGAAGAATCGCCTCAATAGTTTGAGATCTTGGGTCCCAAGGAGCCTGGAAATGATTAAGATATGAAAACAGTTAGCAATTCTCTTTGTGGTCAAGAGTTCAGAAGAAAGCATTCAAATCAGAAGAAATTGATCGAATGTCATATCTAACGAGATGGACAGATATTACAAGTTTGGTATTGAACTTTGAGAAGTGTATGAGATATTCGCTTAGCACAGAGGTATAAAATTTACTTCATATGATGAGACAATAATCACACGCTCGTCTGCCTCTTGTGCTGTATCTGCAACATGAATGCTAGCCCCTGTCTCTTGCTGGAGCTGATTTACATTACTGCCTCCCTTGCCAATCACCCCACCAATTTTCTCAGCTGAGCACAAAATTTTCATGGAAAACTCATCTGATGTTTTCCCATTATTTGCAGGGGGGGCACCATTGAAACCACCTCGCCCGTATCTAGATGGCTCATTTCCAAATCCTCTGTCCCACGGCATTGGCGGTGGAACATCTCCAGGCCGGTGAGACCACCCACGGTTTCCTTGTGGCAACATGGGAGGACCTCGTGGATAAAAATCTGGCCCACCAGCAGCCATAGGATAATCCATAGGGGGGCGTGGATTCTCATGCAACATAGTTGAAATGTCATATAGAGCCCTCATGGCAACAGCTGTAACTCCGGATATCTGAAAAGTGCTATGTGAAGTTAGAGTTTGCAAGGGAAGTGAAGAGCATGCAAAGAACTCGAGAGCCAATTAGCAGGTGTTTATTTGCAAATAAATAAAAAGTCTGTAAATAAGGACTTCGTATTTCTGTAATATATAAAGTATGATGCAAACAGCCATAGTCAAGTAAAATATATTTGCTCAGGCAACTATGAGGAGCACTATAGCTTGGATCCGAAATTAAGTTACACTTGTATTATGGCACCTATACAATTAATCAAACTGCAGAGACGTACATGAAGAGAAATAACATTGGGTAACCAGAAAGGTGTTTTTTTATCGTTTAGAAAATTAATAACAAACAAGAAATAGTGCCCAAAATAAGTTACCTGCACTAATTCATCAGTCGCCATAGCACAAGTGGGAAGGTTCTCTGCAGGGAGAATACGAATGTTTGCACCAGTGTTACTCCTCAAATTTTGAATAATATGTCCACCTTTACCCAAAAGACACCCAACTTGATTGCTAGGAACAAGAAGACGTGCAGTAACCACATCCTCCTCGTTGTTATCTTCATGTTCCTCCTTGCCACCATATAGATCATCATCCTCATTTATCCTTTTTTGAACTTTCAAAAGCGCATCCTGAGCAGAACAATGTGGCTCCATGGTCTCAAGTTCTTTTTCAATGGGGTCATCATTCTCAGGATCTTCAGCATCCTCTGTTGTATCCTGCATCCTAGGCTTTTTTGCTGCCGGGCTAAAGATATTAATTACTCTCTCGTCAGAGCCTGGAACAGCTTCGTCTACCTTAATCTTCGCACCAGTCTCATCTCTAAGGGCCTTAATTATGCCCCCTCCTTTTCCAATAACACTACCGATCTTTCTTATAGGACAAAGAAGGCGATAGATGGTCTCTTCTGAACCACTAGGAATTGGTGCATTTTGTTCAAAAGCAGAATTTGATCTTTTGCTTCTTTTGAAACCACCTCTTCGATCAGGTTGGAAAGGAGGACGTTTTCGAAATGAACCCGACTTGTTCTTGTTCCTAACCATATTGCAATATAAAATACTGTACGGCTTACGATGTTGAAGCAAGACAAAAGTCTGTTATGGAACAACGAAAATAAACATCACAGAAAAAAAAAATTAATTGCCCGCATATGAGAAAAATAAACAGAAACTGATCGGAACAAACAAAAATGTTGAACAAATATATTATCTTAAAAGTTTATTATATTAGTTATGCAGTTACTGAGATCCCAAGTTCACTTGATACTGTAATTAATGAAATACATTTCTTCGAGTGAGTGAAAATTTTAACCCTCTTTGTTCAATTTGTATTCGAAGAAAATTTTGAAGTTACCCACCGAAATTACACTCAAAAGTTCCAAGCTTTGGTTTAAACTTTAAACCACGCATATTATCTGACAAGAGAGAGAGAGAGAGAAAGAGATGCCCTAAAATCTTATATGTCTTGGCAGTAAGATAAATAAAGGTTTCAAGGGTTCTACATGAGAACTGACAGAAATCACTTAACTCCACCACTTTGAGCTATTAAGGTTTCAAGGGTTCTAGATTTAATGATAGGGCTTCTTTAACCGCTTCACTATGAACCAAAACTAGGGTTTACGAACATTGATCAAAAAATTCAATTTCAAGAGGTGAAACTTTTCTAATCGACATATCTGTCTACAGGTATAGTTAATTTCAAAAAAATCTGAACTTACCATCTCGATATCAAACAGACATCAAAAAGCATATAAACGAAATCGAAGATGATTGTAATAGAAAAGAGGGAAAATAAAGAGAAATAAAATCGTACGTACCAGAAGAAATTAGGTAAGATTTGTTAATGGGAGAAGCCATGAATTGAGAAAAAAAGCCCTTCTGTGTTGGTTTTGATAGTGTTGGGTTTAGAGATGTTGTTGCATATCTCTCACTCACTCTCTCTCCTTTATTTCTTTCTTCCTCTCTTTCTCTCTCTAGGGTTCGAGACTTCGAGGGATTGTGTGCTTCTTGACTTCGGTCTATGGATTTGGGAGAGACTAAAAGCGCCCGGTATAAATGCTGTAGGCACCAAAGGATTTTTTTTTTTTTTTTGGAAGATAACTTCATTGATAAACTGATAACAGTAGTGAAATACAATGCTCAAGAAGTTAAATACAAAGAAACACACCCACAACCAAAACACAAAAGGTAAAAGGTTACTGGGCCATGAATTGCTGGGCCCTTAAGTGGGCCGCAGTGTTAGCAAAGCGGTGGCAATAGCGAATTGAACTATTAGGTTGTCTAATAAATTTTGCCCTAGCTTCTGGAATCCTCTTTTTGATCCTCCAAGGAGGCTGATCCTGACCGTTCAAAATGGAGTTAATGACCAGCTGGTTATCACCCTCATATATAATGTTGAGTTGCCCTAGAGATAACCCTATTTCCAGAGCTAGCAAGGCAGCCTCTACCTCACTTTCTAATGTCGAGCTTGCATTAATCCTCCTTCCTTCACTTTTAATGATATCTCCTGTGTGGTTCTTCACAATCACCCCAACCGCTGATCTATCTACTTTGAATGCTCCGTCGAAGTTAATTTTCAAGGTATTTGCCGGAGGTGGAGTCCAAGATGATGGTGGATCTTGATCTAGATTAGCGAGGTTCCGAGATTTGAGGCTAGCTTGGTATATTATATAGTTCAGATCTATCTGTTCACCTCTAAAAATCATGTTATTCCTCCCTTTCCAGAATCCCCAAAGAAGGTAAGCATAGAATACCCTCTTTTTTTCTTCTTTTGGTTTCTTTATAAGAGATTTGATCATGTCTATCCCATCTGTGTGTCGAGGTAATATCTCTACTGGTTCAGCCAGCCGACACAAGTCTTTGAACTTCACACATGCATGGAACAAGTGATCTGATGTTTCCTCCTCGAGTGAACAGAGTACACAAGTTGGATCCATTGTTGGGTTACCTTTTCTTAAGCTCGATTTGAGAGGTAAGCCATTATTAACTAGTTTCCAAAGGAATAAGATAATTTTTGGTTCAATATATTTCACACTCCAAAGTTTAGTCCATGGGAAGTCCTGAGGACCCCTTTGATTTGTTTGATGTGAACTGATTCCTTTGAAATACGATTTAGCCGAAAAGACCCCACTGATGTGTGGTGTCCATATTAATTTATCTTCTCCCATGTCTTCATCGAGCTTTATCTTTAATATTGCCTCTGCAGATTCTTGTTCAAAATAGTTATGAATAAGTTTGTTATTCCATGTGTTGTTTACTATCAGTTCAGCCACATAATATTTCTCTACATGTATCTGATGTTTGATTTGTGGAATCAAACCTTGAGTGGTAGGGACCCAAGGATCAGACTCGATATGAATGGATCTACCATTACCAACTTCCCAGCAAATGTTGTTTCTGATGGTGTCTCGAACCAGGAGCATTGAAGACCAAATAGATGAAGAATTCTGTTTTTTACTTGTTGTCCAGTAATCTTCCATGTTGTTGTACTTAGCTTGTAATACTTTAGCCCATAGTGAATCTGGTTGAGTGAGGAATCTCCAGGCTAGCTTAGCCACGAGAGATTCGTTGACCCTGGCCAGTGCCCGTATGCCTAGACCTCCCAACTCCTTGGGTTTCTGGATACAATCCCAAGGGAGAAAGTGCATCTTATGTTGGTCTTCTTCTTGGTCCCACCAGAAATTACGTTCTAGTCTCTCCAGTTTATTAATAATCCCTCGAGGCACAAAAGAGAGGCTAAGAAAGTAAGTACAAATGGGATTTAGGGTTGATTTGATGAGTGTTGTTCTCCCTGCTTGGGACATAAGCTTCTTTTTCCACCCGGCCAGTCTCGCTTTGAACTTCTCTATAAGGAACTCATGAGACTGTATTTTGTATTTAGGCTTTAGCAACAGAGTACCAAGGTACTTGTCTGATTCCTGCATCACAATAGTGTTTAATTAGGTTAAGAATCTGACCTTAATGTCCTCCGAGACTCCCGAGCTAAAGAACATCGATGATTTGTTAAAGTTAACTGCTTGTCCCGAAAACCCGGTATATATATCAATAATATGTTGTACTGCCTCAAGGTTTTTAATAGTAGCATCACCAAGGAATAGGAGGTCATCAGCAAAGAGTAGATGAGATACTCTTGGTGCATACCGATTGACCCTGTAGCCTTCGAATAATGAATCCCTTTCAAATTGTTCTATTAGTATCGAGAGAGCTTGAGAAGATAGAATAAACAGGAATGGGGATAAGGGGCAACCTTGTCTAAGTCCCCTAGTTGACTTGAAGTTCCCATATTGTTTCCCATTGATTAAGATACTAAAAGTCGGGGTAGAGACACAGGTCATAATAAGCTTTAATAGTAATTCTGGTACTCCAATTGTTGCTAGGATTGTTTCTAAGAACTTCCAGTTGACTCGGTCGTATGCCTTGGCCATGTCAATTTTCAATGCAAATGCTCCTTTTTTGGATTTGGATAGATTCATTGAGTGCAGACTCTCGTGAGCTATAACTAGATTATCAATAATCTGTCTCTTGGGCACGAAAGCACTTTGGTTACAGCTCACTGTTGCTTCCATAAAAGGTCGAATACGAGTCGCTATTAACTTTGTGATGATCTTATAGCTTGTGTTACAAAGAGCAATGGGTCGGAAATCAGTAGCCATCGCTGGATTCCCAGATTTTGGAATCAAAACAATATTAGTATGATTAATTGCTGGATCGAATGTCCCTGTTTCGAATGCCTCTTTCACAAATTCCACAATGTCGGGGCCAATGGGTTCCCAACCATTTTGGAAAAATAAGGGTGGGAATCCGTCTGGACCTGGACTCTTAATAGGCCCCATACCAAAGACTACAGTTTTGATTTCTTCTTCTATTGGAGACCTCGATAGGGAATACTGGTTTTCTCCCGTTAATTGCTTAAAGTTGTTTAACACCTCGTTGGGGACTGGTGATACTGGTTCAGCTGTAAACAAGATCTGAAAGTGTTCAACTAAATGATTAGCAATACCCTCTTCAGTAGTAATACGGTCACCGTTAGGCTTGACTATATATTGAATGTGATTTTTCTTCCGTCTAATAGCATTAGCAGTATGGAAGGCCTTGGTGTTTCTATCGCCGTTAAGGGCCCAGAATTGTCTTGTACGTTGCTCTAACTTGGTACGTTGCATTTCTTCTATGAAGAGGATCTCCTCCTGAATGATTGATTCATTTTGCATAGACTCTGTGTTGGGAATCGAACACTGGATTCTCTGTAGTTGGTCTTTAAGCACTTTCAACCGTCTTTCCATTTCACCGAATGTTTGTTTGCTCCATTTAGTCAACTCTGTTTTAACAAACTGGAGTTTACTATTGAGTGACCCTGCATCTTGGAGCCAGCATTGCTCTAGGATATTGTGATAGAGGCGATGTTTGATCCAATGAGCTTCAAATTTGTCCAATCTAGGACCATTAGACCTGTGAACAGTAGTTTTCAGCAAAATAGGACAATGATCACTATTGTACCTTGGAAAATGAAAGACGCCTGCATTTTCATAATGATTCAACCAGTTCGAATCAGCTAAAACTCTGTCCAATCTTTCCCTAGTCAGATGGGTAAAAGACCTGTTGTTCGACCAAGTATAAGCCGGTCCATTGTAACCCAAATCAATAAGGCCTGTAGCAGAAATAAAATCATTAAATTGAGATGAAAAAGGAATAGTTGATGACCCTTCCCATTTATCCTTTCTCATACTCAAGGCATTCATGTCCCCCATACAAAGATATGGCGTAGAGAGAGACTGTATGGTAGATTTCAAGTTCTGCCAGAAGACCGGTCTATCTGTAACGTGGGGTGGCCCGTATATACAGAACAGATCCCAAACGAAGTCCGAGTCAGTTACTTGTCCATGAATAAGATTCATGGAATTGGAAATAATTTGCAATCGCACCGAGGAAGACCAAAATAAAGCTGTACCACTTCTTCCGACTGCCGGGGTGGAAGAATGATTGATAAGATCATACCTGTTCAGATTTAAGGTAGTATTTATATCGTGTAACCTTGTTTCAGAAAGGAAAAGCACATCAGGCTTGACCGATCGGAGGAACTGATGTAAAGTGATGGTTGTCGAGGAGTTCCCCAATCCTCGGCAGTTCCACGAAAGGACTAGCATTGGCCTTGCGGCTCTTCGGGAGCAGCCGCCACGACCCTTAACGTATCAACGCCATCTTCAGACCCCATGCTTTTTGGGACTTTAGAAACCAGTGCCTTAGGTTCTTGATTGCGAGCACCCCTTTTAAGAGAACGTCTAAGTGAACCCAAGTTTGGAGACGAGGGTTCTGCAATTTCTTCCTCCTCCATAGTGATGTCAAGCTCAGAATTAATTATTTGGTTTTGGTAAGTAGGGTTTACAAACTGAGTCAACTGGGAGTCCAAGTCACGTGGGATACTAAAGAAAGGTAGATAAGGTGTTACATTATTCATCCTCTTGCATAAACCAGCTTTGTGGGACCCCTCTCCTAACACGTTTTGGCCCATTACTTGAGTGGAAGTGGGGAGAGTAACAGTAACCGTTTCCACCTCCTCATTGGCCACATCACGATCTGAAACCGTCGGGTTATTGGTGTAACCGTCTACAACCGACTTCATGGGCAGGGTCGCCGGAGAAGGTGGCGCTGCCTCACCGGTGGTTCCCTGCAAATTAATTTCTATCATAGATGGTGTAGGGATTAAGTTCTTACCTCTAGTATTAGATTCCCAGCGTTGAAGGACTTTGAAATCATCTGGGTATTTTGGTTTAGCTTTATCCAAAATCATTTGTTGTTTATCTTGAGGGAGGCTGTCATTAAGCATATCAAGTAACTTCAGTCTACTTGGACAGAAGGTTATTAGATGTCCCAAGAACCCACAATAGTTACAGAATCGGCCCAGTCGTTCAAACCTAAGATTCACCATAGACGATGAACCTTTTTGTTGTAATTGCACTGCTTTCGGTAGCGGTTCTGTTAGAGGTATCTCCACCTTAATTCTACCGTAAACTGACCATTTCGCCACCTCTTCCTGTGTTGCCGGTATGAATTGGCCTAGAGTTTTCGCCAAAAGGTTTATTGTTTTAGCATTCAGTAATTTACTAGGAAGACCATGAAATTGTACGAAGAACCATGCCGAATTAAAGTCGTGGTCCATTGGGGATTTCTCCGAAACACATTTTTCGATTAAGAACAGATCCTATTTAATTATCCATGGAGATCGCCTTGTCACAATATCCACCTCACCAGAAGTGCCAAGTTTTGCCAAGAAGATGTTGTAAGACAGTTCTGTAAAAGTGTATGGAAATGGTAGATTCCAAACACCTTTTAATTTCCTAGCCAACAGTTCAATTGAGAATTGTTTAACTTTCACAACACATTGTTGTTTGTATTCAGTTGATTCAATCTCCTCCTGGTTGTTACTTACTATTTTGAAAGTTAGTTCATTAGTTGATAGTTCAGCTAATTGTCGGAGAAATTCTTCATCAGAGTTCATATTACTAGAATTAAGAGGTAATAGGAGAGTAATAGAGAGGGTCCTAAAGACCAAGGAAAGGTCCTAAAAGACCAAGGAAGAAGACAAAATGCCAGTACCACCAGCCACCACCGTGTGTAACCGTTTCAGATTTCCGGCCACCTCAGAGGCAAATCATGGGAGGAGTGTGAAAGGGCACCAAAGGATTTTGTATATGCTTGATGTTTTTTTTTTTGGGAATCAAATTCATATACAGGCTCTTCATCAAAAGAAAAATTCATATACAGGCCCAAAGGCTAATGATAATTACATAATGAAGTTAAAAAGACCAAGAAGAAACTACAAGAGGGAAACTTAAACAAAACCTGTGTGGGGTGCCTCTAGAGTCGCTTGAGCCAGATGATGGGCCTCCGTGGTGGTTTGTCTTGGGCTGAACCGGAGAGACTTCATGTTTTGGAGAGTTAGTAAATGACACGCCTGTAAAATGCAGCGTTGTATCCTGTATGGGCCTAGATCCTGGTCGTTGATCACTAGGTCAATAATGACCCTACAGTCACCTTCCACTATATAATCCTTGTCTGAGGTCGCCTCTACTACCTCCAAAGCCATTAATAAAGCCTTCACTTCACTCTCCATCGCCGAGTTGTTGAAAACTCGTTTACCCACCTTTGAAATTTTCGAGCCCCTACTATTGTGAATCACGATTGTCGCCGACGAGCCTCTGTGGGAGTATGCTCCGTCAAAGTTTATCTTGAGGCACTCATTTTCTGGAGGGATCCACTCTTGGATGATGCTTTCATGAGTCTGGTTTGTCGATCT
This sequence comes from Eschscholzia californica, assembly GCF_041429995.1. Classification (NCBI taxonomy): domain Eukaryota; kingdom Viridiplantae; phylum Streptophyta; class Magnoliopsida; order Ranunculales; family Papaveraceae; genus Eschscholzia; species Eschscholzia californica. The sequence goes on from NW_028238198.1 coordinate 33,970,586, forward strand.
GTTGGTTAAACCTTTGGCATGGGTTCGGCCCTGGTGTATAATCTCACGAAAGTTGATCTGCTTCCCTTCGAACTGCTTATGATTCCTAGCTTTCCAAAAACCCCACCAAAGGTAAGTTGTAATTACTACTTTCCTTCCATCCTTTTTGTTTACGATCAAATCTCATCCAACGTTCTGTTCCCTTAGATCTTTCACCTTTGGGGTCGATAATGCTAGTAAAAGGTGAATCCTCTAGGGCCCCAAGAAAAATGTCCGAGTAATAAAGACTGGGATGATGTTCGATCTTATAACACTTTTAAGTGCTACCACTTCTTTTTGTAGTATTGACTACAATGATAATTACAAAGGCATTGATACATCAATTCAATGTGATAAGCACGATAACGGTCGAATTACTGCCGGTCCAAAGACCGACGAATTAAAATAGCCTAAAGTCCGACGCCTAAAGCACACACATAAACTACTTTATTTATACCCAAGTTCAATATTCTTCGATGTCCTAACTTCGATTCCATGGAATTGCAATTCCAAACCTAGGACCTCCGCATTGTGAAGTAGATACCCACTTTAAGTGCTACCACTTATTGATAATTACTTAGTAAGGGATATCAAATGTAAATGTAATGTCGTTCGTTTCCATCAGTTTTAGTACATGATATTTGTTTTTATATTGATTTTAAGTGTCATAAAAATGAGTAATTATCTATTTTATCCTTAAAGTATTTCAATATTAGCATTTCATACTAATTTCTTAAACTCATGATTTAGGTTAAGAAATAACTAAGATTGATGAATAGTTAGCATTGAAAACATAAAAACACAAACAATAAAGAATTACGAGGGAGAAATGGACTACGTTGCATCGTGGAGTTTGGGTGGTTCCGTGATTACTGAAGGAGGAGAGGTGAAAAAAGCAACTTCGATGAAAGATGCGCGGTGAGAGATGAGAAGAGATCATGAGAGAGGGGGGAGAGATAGTGAGACATATATATATATATATATATATAAACAATGAGAGAGTGGGAAGAGCATCATGAGAGAGATAAAAAGAGAATGAGAGAGAAGGACAGAGAAAATCACGAGGATATGAAGATTACAACAAAAAAAAGTTCAATTTTTGAATTTAAAATGAAGATGCCTCTGAGTCAAATTTTGTTCACCAAAGTCTTTATCTTTATGCCCCCAATCCAAAGACTTTTCTTTATGTTCCAAAGCCGAGACCTAGTAAAATGAAGGTTTAATCCCATTTTGACCCCCTCAAGATGAACGACTCACCAAAATAGATGCTTTAATGTTTTTATCATCTTTTAAAAGGTCTAAATCACTTTTATTGCTAGATTTTCTAATGTGTGTTTTGGACTAGGTTTAACTCGTATTCGTAAACATAGGAGTTCGGTGGAGTGTAATGGTTTAACCAAAACAGTGTTAACCCAAGTGAAATTAAAACCAATATTGACAGTGACCTTGTTGGTGAAAAGAATTTTATTTCTTATTTTCTCTTGCTTGTAACTCTTCGTACAAGAGGTATTTATAGATATACAATATGTATACAACTGTATTGGGTAAGAACAAATCAAATTCAAAATTGAAAATGATTTAGAAATATTGGGATTGATATGGAAATATTGAGAATGATTTGGAGATATTTGAAGGCTGCTTTTACTCCATGCTTTATCACCCCACCCCCCCCCACCCCCCCCCCCCCCCCTCTCAAGCCGAACGTCTGGATCTTGAAGTGAAAGCTTGAAGCAAAGAAATTTATGCCGAACTTTGGCCAATCCTTTTGTAAATATATCTGCAATTTGGTGATGCGTCGGTATGTAGACAACCTTTAGAGCTCCTCTAGTTACTCTCTCATGACCAAAATGATAATCAAGTTCCATATGTGTGGTCCTTGAATGTAAAATCAGATTATGGGTCATGTAAGTGGCACTTATATTATTGCAGTGAAGAATAGGCGGAAGCTTCATATAGATCCCTAAATCACGTAATAAGAATTGGATCCATGCGATCTCAGCTGTAGTGATTGCTGATGTCGAAAATTGGCTCCCGGTTAAGTCAGCATGAAAAAGGGAGTTGATGCATGACAGCCTCCGTTATGGTATATTCTGTTTGGAGAGGGGAGATTCCTCTATACAGTTCTGCTTCTCTGCTCTGCTCCGCTCCTCTGCTCCACTTCTCTGCTTTGTTCCACTCCTATGTTCTACTTCTTTGCTCCTTGCTTTCTGCTTCAGCTCCTGACTCCTTATCCAGCTCTTGATTCCTTGCTCCAGCTCCTGATTCTTTGTTCATGTTCGTCTGTTTCCGAGGGGGAAGACCTGCAAAGGGTTTGAAAACCGCTTCGACGCTCAAGACAATCAGGGTGCTCTTTGCAATAAAAGAATTAATATTGATTGATCCTTTTGGGGGGGCGAATTATGAGAACTCTGTTTTGGGGGTGATCCTTCTGGCGTGAAGGGATCTTATTTTTAGGAGAGATGGTGTGCTTGTTCTCCAGAGATAGTGTCCTTTGAAGGACGATGTGGGGGGCCTTTTATAGGCGAAGGTAGGCCGACTATCCTTAGTGGCGGTGGTGAGGTGGTGGCCGTCAAACCGTAATAGAAGTTACCTCTTTTGCGTATCTAGGGTTTCTCTTCGAGTCTATCCCGGATCTTTGATAAGTGAAAGTTACTAAGTTCCAGGATACTTCGTTGATATCTTGCCAGAGTGATAGACTCTAAAGGAGAAGTTTCCTCCTTCAGATACGTGGAGTCCAACCGGGCTTAAACACTTCAAGATGTGTAACCGACTGAGATCTTTCTGGAAAGTCCGGGATTAAGTCATTAGATTCCGCAGCGCTGATATCTTCCCAGTTATGGGTGTAAGATATGGGTCGAACCTGTGGAGACCCCCCTTATTCCTTTAGAGATCCTAGGGCTGATCTATCCATGCCAAGGGCGTTTTGTGCAGAGCTGGTTTCTTCTGGCCGACCTCCCGGTTGTGGGAATGTATGGTGGACCATCAGGGGTTTTAGCTGTCCTGCTGCGTTAAGCCGAGCTGTTCCGAGAGACTTTTGGTCTGATCTTTGACTCTTCAGACGTTAGTCAATGTCTGGACATTTTATGCATCATCATGAGTCCCGCCACTCCTTAGTTAAAAGTAGAGAGACTAAGGAGTAGAAGTAACTCGTGTGTTTTACTTTGAAGGTCAGAAGTCGAAAGTGTTACCTGTCCCTGAGCTGTATCGTGAAGCTCTTTGGGCCTTACCTAGACCGTGGCCGTTTGGTGGAGTTCTGTCTTACTATCAATACTCCAGAGCCGATTGATGTTCACGAATTAGAGATTTTCTGGCTAAGTGTTATCTTTATCGGAGCTGACCCAGCTGTGTTCTCGTTTTGACGCGTGATTTGTTATTCCGAGACACGTTTCGTCTTCTGCGCAAGTAATTAATTTCTTTTCATGCGTGATTTTGTGACGCCACAGATTTGATTCTCTGATTGCCTATTTTCGACGCTGATCCCTCTGAATTACTATTCAGGGCAGCGTTTTTTGGCATGTGTGGACACGTGGTATCTTGCTAGTGGGAGAGCGGGTGCGTTCCCTAAGGTTTTATTAATTCCTAACGCTATCTTTGGGCTGATCTGGACCGTCGATTGTCTCTAGCTATTGATTGAAGAGATGTTAGGGTTTTTTCGGTTGTGACTGCTATCGCGAGTCTTTTTAAGCCTCCGGATTTGCTCATATTTTCTTCTTTTACTTTCTTCGTCTACTCAGTTCTTCATTTCTTGAGTTGTGCTCTCCTTCTTTCTCTGTTTTCTTTTAAAAAAATGACAACTTCTTCTCCCGCTGCTGATTTTGCTGGTCAACACCGCTTCTCGAGTCAGATGACTCAGGGTGATCTTGACATTCTTCGAAATAATCATGCGATTCCAGCTTCCGTCAAACTTCTTTTGCCTTCTCCTAACGATAAGATCTACCTTTCCGATGATCGTCGTGTTGGCGTATATGAGGTTTTTTTCAATCTAGGGTTGGTGGTTCCTTTCCCTGCTTTTCTTGTTGATTTGTTGAACTTCTATGGATTGCGACTCTTCCACATGAGCCTCAACGCCGTTATGACCATCATGGCGTTTTACTTCCTTTGTCTTTATCTTGGTGAGAAGGCGAGCTTGTTTGCTTTTGACAAGACTTTTTCCCTCAAATCCAGTGACAAATGTTGGCATTTTTTTCCTCTCGCGTCGGCCCGTTTTTTTCCACTCCGAATATTCCGAAGGTTTATAAGGATAAGTTCTTTTTCGTTCGTCCTTCCCTTGCGACTGAAAAATACGATTTACGTTCGCCTGATCCTAACTATACTCGTCCAACTCTTGTTCCTGATGAAGGAGACGTTAAGTGTCTAGCGGCTTTCAATGCTTTAGTCAGAGACAAAAAGGGTCTTATTCCTGAGAGCGTTGCTGATCTGCAGCCTCTTTATCAGCAAAAGAAGCTCCCTTCTATGCCTAGTAAGCTTTGGTCGATAGTCTTTATTCGTATTTTCAGAACGAGGTACTTCTGGCGCTATTTTTCTGCCTTCTTTTCTTCCTTATGTAATTTTTCCAATTTTGCGTATCCTCTTTCTCTTTTTCAGAGTTATCAAGTTAGTCACAACGTCGCATCTCAGTTATCCTCGATCGAGCGCCTAGAATCCCAACTTGCGAAGGCCGAGAAGGATGCCTTGTCTTACAAAGCTGAAGCTGAGATTTTGGCCAACGACGTGAAGATTGTCTCCGCTGAACGGGATTCATAGAAACTGGAGGCGGAGCAATCCAGGACCAGTGCTGAACTTCGGTCTTCTCAATCTGATGCTCGTGTTGCTAGTCTAGAAGGGAGGCTTCAAGCCCTTCAGGAAAAGGAGGCTACTCTGATTCAGCAGAGGGACAAAGATAGGGTCGCTCTTCAAGCTTCTTATAAGAACATCTTCGAGATGATCGACATGAGCCGTCAGAGGGCGATAACGACTTTTAAAGAGGGGATGAGTTCTCGGCGATCTTGAGGCAGCAACGTAAATCCGCGTTTCAAGTTACCTTGGATGCAGCTCGTCGTTTCTACATTCCTAAGGAAACTACTCCCCTGCGTCATCTTGATAAAGAGCGAGTCGCCTTGTCCGTTAATGTTGTCGTTGTTGATCGAGGGTTGGAGGAAGACTTTCCCTTTAGCGAGGACGAGTGGGACCAGGAGGCCACCAATTATGTGGTCCATGTGGGTGATGACTCCGACGAAGGCTCTGCTTCCTTCGTCCCTGGTCCCGATGGTCATTCTGGTCCTATCCTTTCTGGCGAAGAACCGTAGTTGTTTTTATTTTTCTTTTGTCTTCTGGATGCTCTTCCTTTTCTTGTCTGAATGGTGACCCTGCTACAATGGCTTTTTTCTGTTTTAATCTTAATGGTTTTGATTTGCTTCCATATCCTGTTGTTGCACATATAAGAACATCCCAAGGTAGGATATAGTTAGTCCATCCTAACTTACTAATGCAATTTCCTAGGCTTACTACGCATGCTCCGAATGATCGCACCTGCAAGAGAAACAATTTCAGACCTAGTCTAGCATGCCCTAAGCTTACTATTTCCCTCTGCAAAATAGAACCCGAGTTAGCCCTGTGTAAAAAGTTTTGGATAATGTTAGAGTTTTCAGCTCTGCCCCTGGTTGTTTATACCAGAGTTGTCTTCGTATAACTAGCGTCGTCAGGATTCTCCTTAGACCTCTGATCGTGAGTTTCGCTATCAGAGCTGGTTTCATCGGCTTGAGCTTGGCAAGTTTCACTAGGACTTCTCCTTAAACCTCTGGTCGTTGCTTTTGCTACCAAAGCTGGTTTCGTTGGCTTGAACACAATTAGTTTTGTTAGGACTTCTCCTCAGACCTCTGGTCGTGGCTTTCGCTACCAGAGTTGGTTTCGCCAGCTTGAGCTTGGCTAGTTTAACTAGGACTTCTCCTTAGGCCTCTGGTCGTGGCTTTCGCTACCAGAGCTGGTTTCGCCAGCTTGAGCTTGGCAAGTTTAACTAGGACTTCTCCTCAGGGCCCTCGGTCGTTGCCATAGCTATCGAGGTTGTCCTGTCCCTGTTCGTGGCTTTCGCTAGCAGAGCAGTTTTCGTCGGCTTGAGCTCGACTAGTTTTCGTCGGGACTCCTCCCGTGCCCCTGGTCGTGGCCTTAGCTACCAGGGTTGTCTTCCTCATTTTAAGCATGAATAGTTTCGCAAGGACTTCTCCTTATATCTAGGACTTCTCCTTGGGGATTGATGTGGCGTGAAAATGCCACATTTAGGTCACTTTACTTTGATGAGTTAGTTCTTTTCAGGTTTTATTTCTAATTATTTATGTGTTTTTATTGTTAGGTATCATATTTGGAGATAAACATGCAAATCCAAATAAAGGGAGCAAATTGTCACTATCATTTCATGTGCGCAAAACGAGAGAAAAAGATTTCAAGCAAATCAAATGACAAGAGGAGTCAATGACGAGTCTGATAGTGAAAACGGAAGTCGAATCGGAGTTCGGACACGGAGAAATTATGGAAGATGGAAGCAAAAGTCGTCTCTTGAAATTAGATTTGTAGAGATCAAGTATGAAGGCACCCTCCTTGTTTCTGAAGAAAAGCCCAAGTCCAAATCAAGCCCACAAAAAAAAAGAACAAGATAAAGAGAAATTTATGAGCACCCTCTCTTTGGTCCAAGTCAAAATGGTCTAAGACTTAGTCAAGTTTGACTAAGTCTAGGGTTGTGTATACACAAGTGAGAGAAAGGGGTCAAAGGGAGCTATCAACTATTCATCATCTTCTTCACTAAGAATCAAGAGAGAGGGAAAGAGGCTAGGGTTCTTCATCAAGGGTGCTAGAGTTTTAAAGGTTTGGGAGCTAGAAAGAGAGAAGGTAGAAGGAGGAGGGTCGGCCAAGCATAGGCCGGCCAGCACACTAGGCCGGCTTAGCTTAGCCGGCCAAGCAGCAGCTTGGGCTGCTCTAGAGACGGGACATCAGGCCGGTGAAGATCAATCTAGCACGGAACAGCTCGGGTGTAACCAGCAACAGCTTCAGTCGCGCGCGGGAGCAACAGATCGGACGCTGGACAGCAGCTGTTGTTCGGTCTTCAGCACAGCCTGCAACAGCAAGCTTCTCATGCTCGGTTGCAGCTCGGAGCAAGCCCGGGACACGGATGCAGGTCGGGCCGGCACGGGGGACGCGCGCACTCGGCCGGGACAGCAAGCTTAACCGGATTTTCAAACGATTTTTGGCCGGAAACCTTGCCGGATTTTCTTGTTTTTTCCGGCAACCTTCTTGGTCGGAAACCTTAGGGCTTTTACTCCCCATCATCTTGGCTAGCTACCCATGTGGTTTGATTTAGTTTTGGACTAGAAATTGCTAGAGAGAGAAAGCTAGGGTTTAGCTTTAATGGATGTTGAGTTCTAAATGGAGAAGATGGTCGCTATGGGGAACCCAAAAATTTGCTAAGGGGAGAGCGGCTGCACCTTAACTACTCATACTTTCCGACGATCTTAGCCTCGAACCACAACGAAAAAGGGGGATTCTCTCATCATTTCCTTTCCATTTCTCTTATTCAATCACCGTGTTTAGGTAACTTTAGTATGTCGATTATATGAGATGAAATGTGATGAATTCGTGATTATGTTTAATATGATTTAATGTTTTGATTATAAATTGATGTTCATTATTTCGATATCGTTTTGATCGTATTTTCATGTGTCTTGTCAAGCACTTCGCATAGTTAATAGACGAAACGAAGTATTCGATTTCGATCGTAGTCTAAGTCATAATTTCATGTGTCTTCTCAAGCACTTCACATAGTTAGGCGACTAGACAAACACCCTCGATGACTCGGGTTTAACCTATTATGATGTTTGTTTGACTAAGTATGATCTTCGGATATACGTAGTACTTAGAGACATCTACTTTAGGAGTCGAACATCGATTATACTTCGACACATTAGATTGGATCATACGTAGTCGTAGGTTTATCATTATGGATTCCCGGACTTCGACACCTCTCTCACCTATTTGTTGTTTCCCGACTCTTGTTCCTCCGACTCTTCTCTCGAATCTCTCTCGCCCGTTTACATATATTGTTTAGTTAGTTTTATTTGTTTTCTTTTGTTCCTATTCAATATCATAACCCCCATTTATTCTTGTTCTCTCCTTTTTAGTCTAAGTTAGCTTTTAATATCTAGACCGAGGGATAAGACCCTTCGATATCCAAACTACCTTCCTATACTTGGATCGATCCCGGCTTTGCTGGATTACTACTTGATACCTCCGCTTGGGTGTGCAACCTTTTCGGGTGCATTAAGTTTTTGGCGCCGTTGCCGATGATCCACAGGGACCACGTTTCACTCGAGTAAAGGGTTGAGTTTAGCTGGGACTCCTCCTTGTGAGGCCTCGGGTCGCAGCCGTAGCTACCGGAGCTACCTCCTTTGCCGGCTTGAGCCGATCAGTGTAACTAGGACTTCTCCTTGGGACCTTGGTGAAGGGCCGGTTTTTGCTCGAGCAAAGTTCAGTTTAATTAGGACTGCTCCTTAGAGCCCTCGGTTGTCGCCGTAGCTACGGTTGGTTGATATTTCTCTCTTTTTCTTTATCATCTAATTCTCTTTTAACAGAAAGTTTTCTTTTTAAGAAAATTTAACAAAGAAATAACAAAGATTCAAATGGAAAGAGGGATTTGTGAAATCGATTGAGAGAGAAGATTGGGTTTGATGGATAAATTAGAGAAGGAGATTTCTGAGAATATTTCAGAAATCTAATATGATATTTAGAGAGAAGAAGGAGATTTCTTCCATAATACAGTAGAGAGAGAAAGTCATGAAGATTAATTTTTAGACAGAGAAAGGGGAAGATCGACTAGATTTTATGTAGAGGGAAGAAAATCACAGAGATATTTGAGAAAGAGAACAACATAAATCAAGAAGAGATTTCTTCAATCTCTTGAAATAGAAAGAGAGATTGAGGAGATGAGAGAGAGTGATTGAAGGAAAATCTTCTTATTAACTGGAGAGAGAGAGAGATAAGATCAGTGAGATGTTAAAGATGATCTTTTTGAAAGAGAATCATGGAGCTTTCGGCTAATTATAAGAGTTTGAGAGAGAGAGAGAGTCGATTCCACAATATTTCCAGAAAGAGATTAAGAAATTGAGAGAGGGAGTTCTAGGCTGAATAATATTTTCTTAGAGATTTAACTGATTTTATTCTTCTACATGAAATAACAGTAGATGGAAAGAATGAGCTATGAAGATTAGAGAGATTGGGAATGCTTTTTCTCTTTGGTTGATTTTGCTGGTTTGATGGATTCTTAGAGAGAGGATTTCACAGCTGAATATTTTATTGGAGAAGATAGATTGATTGAAGGAAGATAGAGGTTCCATTATTAGAGTAAACAATAGAGAGAGAGAGAGAGAAGATGAACCAGTTCTAATTCTTCTTCTTCCTTTTCTCTCTATATAAACAAATAATAGAGGCATCATCAAGGAGGGCTTAATGAGGGGGATAGCAACTAGGACTTGATCAAACAATTGTCTCTGAGTTCTTCTTCTTCTCTGAGCTTCATGAATATCTAGAGAGAGAAGAAGAACAGTAGAGAGGCTTCTTCCCTTCTTCTTCATTTTTTCTTTGCTGAGTTCTATAGAAGAAAATAGAGTAGAGAGTTGGAGATAGAGAGAACTGTAAACAGTGTTCTCATTTTCTTCTTTTAAAGAGAGAATTGTAGAGAGTGTTGCTCCTTAATGAGGATGATGATGGTAAAATTTGGAGATTTTTATTTGGTGATCTTCTTCACCTTTATATTTGATTTTGTAATAAGCTCATTTGTTTACTATTGCCATGATGATGATCTTGTGTAGCTAAGTCTCTATCCGACTAAGGTTTATGAGGAAGTCTTAACATATCAATAGTGAGACTCTTTTCATGCTTTAATATCTTGAAATATTTTAACCGTAGTAATACTGAAGTCTAGGTGTCGATTTACGAAGATCTTTTCATTAGCTATGCTTTATAGTTTGATGATTCATGTTTAGACTAAGTGTCTTTAATGGGTTATCCTTACAAATTGATAGTTAATCATTGCGACTTTGACATTCCGAAGCTTTGAGTTTAGACTTTAGTGATTCGGCTTTAATTTGATTATTTTCCGATAATTGGTATAATAGGTTACCAATACTTGAGTAATACGAGAGATATGCATGGTTATTAGTATGTGTTAAAATGGATTCTAAGATCCTAGGTTATCTCCACCATTGAGTCCCTTGTATCATAGCACTTGTTTTCTTTCAATAGTTTATTATTTTATCAGTTCATCACCAAACCAAAACCCAAACCAAATTTTAAAAGAAAACCGTGTTACTTCCAAGTTTTAGAATGGGTTTGATTAGTCTCTGCGGATCGACCCGGTCTCACCAGAATTATTACTTGACCACCGTGCACTTGCGGTATAGACCTATTTAGGAAACTTTATGGGCCCATCAGGAAGTAATAGGTGACAGACCCCATAAATCCGAATGTATTTTGGAGGTCAGAGTATTTGATCAATTGGATGATTGAGAAAAAGTAAGTCTATGATGTTTTGCAAGCATACAACTATCACATAAACCACTACATTTAGAATTAAAAGATTCAAAAGAAAGTGCATTAGAAATCATCTTAGAGAAAACACGAGCATTTAGATGACCTAATATCATGTGCCAAACATCACTATTTATTTTAGTACTTAAAAAACTAGAATGACAAGACCTAAGGTTATTATTATTTAGAGCTCGAAGGGCTGAACTTGAGCACTGATAAAGACCGCCTTTGTTAAGACTTTGAAGTAAAAACTTCCCTGTTTGTCGAGCCTGAACAAAAAAATTGTAACGATCAAAAATTACTAGACAATCATGATCATTGGTAAGTTGAGAAACTGAAATTAAATTTTTAGAAATGGACGGAACGTGAAAAACATTCTTCAAGGTAAGAGAAGATTAGGTGGACCCAAAATTATTTTATCAACGTTATGAACGGGTAAAATAGTCCTGTTTCCAATAGCTATTTGACCAGGTCCATAATATGGACTTTTAGTTACCAACATTGAAGAATCACTAATCATATGATTTGAGGCACCTGAATCGGCATAAAGATTTGGATCATATGGAATAGATGAAGGTTGATATGCAGCAAAAGACTGAGGTATATCTTGTGATTGATAATTCTGATAATTACGATGATAGCATTGAAGAGCCGTGTGCCCCGGACGTCCACAAATTTAGCAAATGACCCGTTGTTGTGTAGGAAAGGAAGGTGTATCCAAAACTGACTTTTGTTGATTCCGATTTGAAGAAGACCATTGTTGCTGTCCATAATAGTTTGAACGACCTCTTCCTCGTCTCCTACCACCATTTCGACCACCACGACCACCTTTGGGTGTATAGGTCTGACTAGACTGAATCTGGTTTGATTGATAAGTGGATAATGGTTCAGTCTTAGCAACCAGGGCGGTAGAAAGAGTATTGTTTAACAATGATTTTTTATGGATTAATCTCATTTCCTGAGTATATAAAAGAGGTTGAAGTTGATTAAATGTGGGTAGGTTTTCTCTTGTTTCAATTGCTGTAACGAAAGGAATATAATCAGATCACAGGCCTCTAAGTGTATAAAGGACAAGCTCTATATCTGGAACTGGTGTATGGGTAGCTGCAATGGCATCTGAAATTTCTTTTATTTCTCCAATGTACTCTGACATTGAAAGAGAATTTTTCTGAATGGTTTGAAGTTGGATTATAAGCTGAGATTTCCTAGCTGTATTTTGAACAGAAAAAGTTGCTTCAAGATATGCATAAAATTCTTTAGAGGTTTGAAATTCTGGTGTTTGGGAGAGAATTGATGGTGAGAGAGTGGTGTTGAGCCAGCTAATAAGAGTCTAGTCAATACGAGTCCATTGAGCAAATGCTGGATTTGGGATTTCAATCTGACTTGTTGGATCAAGGATAAGAAAAGGTGGAGGAATGGCAGATTGTTCAATGTGATGAAAGAAACCTTGATATTTCATGATAGGTAGGACTTGTTTCCTCCAATTGATAAAGTTAGTATTGTCTAATTTGATAGAAACCAAAGGAACTAGATTAGAGAGGGTGGGAAAGTTGGTTACTGAAGATGAGGGAGTGGTGGTAGGAAGAGAACTAGAGGAAGATGGGGGAGCCATAGCAACAGAGAAAAAAAACTTGTAGCTCAAAATATCATGAATAAAATTTTATTTCTTATTTTCTCTTGCTTGTAACTCTTGGTACAACAGGTACTTATAGATATATAATATGTATACAACTGTATTGGATAAAAAAATCAAATTCAAAATTGAAAATGATTTAGAAATGTTGGAAATGATATGGAAATATTGAGAATGATTTGGAGATATTTGAATGCTGATTTTACTCCATGCTTTATCAGTTGGGATAATCACTCATAAATTGTGGGATAAGATCACGCAGTAGAAGCTACTGCATGCTAATGTTAATATAGGTTGTGCGCTTGTATCTTTATGAAACCATATTGCGGTATATCGTTTATGTTTTGTTTCTTTGATGAGTGCAGACACAATATAATGTTATTGGGTACAAGGGTAAACCACGATTAAAGATTGTTTTTGAGTTAATTTGGCCCACCCAATAATTGAATGTTGAATGGAGAAAGTATGAATATGCGTTTTCCTTTAGTATCGCCATAAATTCTGACTTATTATTCCAACTTTCAAGTTTATTTATCTATCTTCCGAATGTTGATGATTCTTTTGTATTGGAATGTTGATGATTCTTTTTTGAAATCTTAAGACAATTTTGTTACAACTAACAAAACAGTAGGGATTTTTTATATTTACCATTTGAAGTTGAACTAAGAGAGTAACAGAAGATTTGTTACAGAGAGACGATCTGGAGTGTCTAAATTGTTTAGGCATGTATTGTTACAGATGATCTCTACTTTAATGCAGATGATCTTCAAATAGATATGATCTAAGATATGATTTCAGTTGCCCTAATTAGTTGGGAATGGATTATTAATGCAGTCAACCACCACTCATGTGTTGAATTAGTGACTAATCCAACCACTTATGTATTTTAGTTGTAGTGTTAAATGGAAGATAGATATGGAAACAACCCTACACAAAATGCTTTCTATACGTATGATATGTTATTAGGGTCGTGACATATCATTTTTGGGTCCGAATGTAAAATATGGTATTTTTGTAAGGATTTAAGATAACAAAATAAACTTTTTTCCTCACAGAACAAAAAATATTAAATAATTTAGTTATAAAAAAGACATTAAATAATAGATGAATGCATACTCAAGCGGCGGTTGCAAAATGTTCGACATAATTTTCTTCAACAAAGATATTGTTGTTTGCAAAATCGTTTATTTTTACAAACTATTATTTTGGAATTTAAGAAAATAAAGTTATCAACAAATCATTTACGGTAAGTATAAACTCAATAAAAAATTAATGAAATTACTACTTGGAGAGCTCAAACCTACATCGAACCAGAGCTACCACTACATCCATGTTTAGTTTGTACTCTCGTTTTTATAAATAACCAAACGGGTAAGCTTCAAAATTGAAAAAAAAAAATGCGTAATCATAGTGCCAATGCGGACTACAACCCGCACCCCATGCACGACCTTGTATGTAATAAAGAATAGATTATACTTCTTCCAAAATGAAGAAGAGATTATGTCTAGAAAAAATATTCATGGATCCATTTTCTATCAATGGCCAATAGCACATTATAAAGACACTAAAATAAAGTGTTTGAGTAAGAACCTCACATATTTTGAGCTCATTTGCTCATTATGTTGACAAAAGAGCAAGAACCGATTTCTCAAATATAATGGTCTTCAAGTATAATACACTATAATATCACCTCTATGCTTTTAACCTTCAAGTATAAGACGCTTCTGACTGTCTAAGCTTTCGATAACTCCTTAGATTCTGGTGAGTTTTGAAATTTTTTATTTTAGTTTTGCGATTAATTTCACACGTAAAATATTTCTTTGATATCTCTAATTCTCTATAATATGTTTTATTGGAAGCAAGGGGAGAGAACAATCGTGGCACTTGCTTTTCCAATAACTATAAGGACACCTTAAAATAGTAGTCTATTCTTTTATGGGACTGAAATGGTAAGCACAAAACTTATAAGTACTCAACAAAAAAAAAAAGATTCTCAAAGAAAAAAAAAAAGAAGAAGAAAGAAATGGTAAGCACAAAACAGTCATTGGCACGCAAGGAACACCTGTACTAGTTTAAATTACTATCAGACCAGAATAATCTTGAGATACTACAACCACTATAATGGTTAAGGATATCCACCCACGTGTCCATATCTGGCTGGTAGAATTTAATGTGAACAAGTCCTATCCAATCTGATGCTGACTCATTTATGTCAAGTCCCACGTGCTGGATCACTGATCCAATTCATCCGATTCAGATCCTCTCAAGTCTGACCAATCTAATTCAGGATTTTATTGGCACGTCATCTATCACCAAATTAATATTCATCATCCATTTCCTCTTCCCTTCTCTCTCAATGTCAATCCCTATATATAGAGGTCCAATTCTTCTCTTCTCTCTCTCTCTCTCTCTCTCTAGAATTATCACAACTCCAACCAAGCCTCTCTTTCTTTCTCTCTCTACACCTATCAAAAGCAAACCAATAAGTCTCTTTCCTTCTTCTCTAGAATAACATTTCTGATTTTCTTCAATGGAAATAATACCAGCAACCATTACTAGAATAAACGGATTTCAAGCTGAAATTAATCGTTTACAACAAAACCCATCTTTTATTTCCCGCATTCTCGCCGGAATTCATGAAATCTATCAAATTTTCAGTCTTTGGACATTAGGAGCTCTTATTCTTGCCTTTCTAGCAACCTTCACCAAATTCGAACTCGTAATTCGTAGATCTCGTAAGGTTAAAACAGTACTTTCACATCCTTCTCCCCATACACTACCCACCCAAACCGGCAACGTCGACGACGAAGAATATACCGACGGTGATGGTGATGATGATGACTCGAGCAATTGCTCATTAGAATTTGAAAGCGAACAGGAAGACGAACAAAACAGAGATGAAGATTTTAGAGTGGCAGGTTCTCGTAATTCCGACGAATACCAAGGGTATAATTTAAATCCCTTAACCTGGTCTGACTTTCCTACCGGTAGACGCGTAGTAAAATCATGGTCAGGAGAATTTGGATTAGGTTTAAAATTAGGGTTAGAGAAATCTACTGAAAGTCTTGTTTCAATGTGGGACTTTAGTGATAAGTCTTTTTTTACAGAGATAAAAACGGAAATGTTGTTGCCGGCAGTCATTATATCAACCGGAATTGAAAACAGTAAAAATGTTGCATTAAGAATTTGGGACACACGTGTGAGTCGTCATATACCGGAGATTTTGGCTGAATGGCGGCCTCGCTGGAAGAGTCTTTCGGGCAATGAAGATTCCGGCCTAGCTAATACTCTCTTCTCTGTAGATATTAGGAACGTTAAAAAATCGCCGGTTGATGATTTGTCGGAACCCGGCATGCTAAAGTAAAGACATGTTAGGTTTACTTTTTTGGCTTTGGCTAATGGTGATGATTATGTTGTAAATAATTTTTTGTGATATCTGAATACTCTGTTTTATACTTCTATATCAACTTCCTAGCATGGAATTGTTTAATTTATCACATGAAAGTATAAAATCAGGAGTGGGCTCCTTGTCTCCGTTTAAGGGGGTCATTTCCGATTGACTCTTATGATTAGCTTTCTGCATGACCCTTAAATTACACGTAATACTAAGATTATTTTATTTTTATTTCGGGAATTTGGCCAAAACTCCCTAAGAAATTATGACTTTGATTAAAAAAGATTCATCAAATTCTTTTAGGCTTCACCTCTCTGATGGCAATTATGTAATTTTCTATTTCAGTGGAAAGACCAACCTAACCCTAGTCTAAGAAAATACCTTGCAAACACCTTCCACTGTCTTGCAAAGCCTTGCAAACACCTTGCAGAGCCTTACAAACACTTTGCAGAGCCTTGCGGACACCTTGCATGATTTTTGAAACCACCTTGCGTAGCCTTGCAAACACCTTGCATAGCCTTACAAACACTTTGCAGAGCCTTGCGAACACCTTGCATGATTTTTGAAACCACCTTGCATAGCCTTGCAAACACCTTGCAGAGTCTTGCAAACACCTTGCAGAGTCTTGCAAACACCTTGCAGAGCCTTGCAAACACTTTGTAGAGCCTTGCGAACACCTTGCATGAGTTTTGCAACCACCTTGCATAGCTTTGCAAACACCTTACGAACATCTTGCAGAGCCTTGCACTTAAGTTGCAACTGATGCCACAATGGTCTCAAGTTCATCTACTATCACAATCAGTTACATAAACATAACACATCAAAAAAAATGAAGACAATAGCAAGAGAAGACATAATGAGAACTAACATTTATCAACTCAAATCTTGTATAACCAACTAACATTGCATTCCAAGCAGCATCTCTTTCAAGCATTTTATCAAACACATTCCTTGCATCAACTATACTTCCACAACTTGACATTCAAAACTCATGATTCTCTTTTCTTAACTCATAATATATTGTTGAATGAAACTAAAGCAATGAAGAAGTTAGATTATACCTTGAAACTCTACCAGATTCTCATTCCATTGAAAGTATATAAAACCTTTGAAACCCTAGCAAATTATGAATGAAATTGAAACTTTCTCTCTCTAGAATTCTTCACCAAAAACTAGCTCAAAACCCTTAAAAGCATCTTCAAACAACAACCAAATAGATTAAATCACCAAAACCTAAAGTAGATTAACCTATCTTATAGAAAAAATCGATTTCAAACCCTCGAGATTCAGCTCGGTTTTCTCCAAGTTCCCTAGCTCGTCCATTTCATTCGTTAAGAAAACTTTCTGTGTTTTTAAATTGGGTTTCCAGGTATTTTAAATTAATTAAAGGGTAATTTTGACCCTTAAAAAGTGAGTGCCTATAAAAATGTCCTTCAAGAATATTTTAAAAAGGTAATTGGGCCCTAGCTTGTTAAAAACATAGGTTGTCTTTTTAACAAAAAAAAAAAACAAAAAATTGGACCTTCGGCCCAATTTCCTGTTTTTGTTTCTCTCGTCTAGTTGATGTTCTTCGTCATATTTTCTCTTTCGATTTTACCTTCCCTAGTGTCGGTCATTTCATCAGCTCATTCACTTAGTTGTCCGGAAATTATCACTTACGTATATTGTGAATGTTTCTCATATCTTCTTTCCCAAACGAATCTCCTTTCTTCTTTCCTATAAATTTTCTCCCAACTTAACCAAACATGTAGTCTTTCTTTTTTTCATCTTCTTCATGGTCCATAGATTTTCACTCTTCTTATTAAATGCCAAAGTCATCAGTCGAGAACTGGTTGGTGAATCTGCTATAATAGTAGGTGAAATACTAAGTTCTAGTTTCTCTCTTTACGTTGATATTTTTTATGTTTTCCCTCATCGTTTGTGTTTGTCTCGGTTAATATGTGATGAAAAACGCTCGTTCTAGGTTAGATTTTCCATGCATTTACACTCTATGCAAAACTCAAAAATGTAATAGGATCGGATGTTTGTCTTCTGCGAAAATGAAGGTAAACTGCGGATTAACATGGCAGTTTACTAAATGCCCCGATTTCACCGGTAAAAAACGAAAGTGGTGGAAGAAGAAGAAGATATGAGAGTTAATAAATAAATTCGCCGACAAAAAGTCGTCGATCAGCGACCTTCTATCGACAACCTTCTTAGATTGAAGAAAGTGAGGTGGAATAGAGGGAAGGATGAAAGTGGTGGAGAAAGAAATATGAGTTAGACAAATAAAAAAAATTCACAAGGGTAGAAATGGAAGGGTTGACAAAAATTAAGGGCAAATAGAACCACCGTACACAATTGGAGGCCAAATTGAATTATCAGACACCTGTGGGGGTCAAATTGGTATTAATCCTTTTTTAATTGTAGAAAATTCTAGTATATAAATCAATATTTAGAAAATTCTACAAGTTGAGCCAGAATCTGGCGTGTTTGATTTTTTTTTAGCACTTAGTGCTACCACTTACTAAGTGAATATTATTTAGTGACTGATATCAATTGTAAGTGTTATGTCGTTTGTTTTCTACCACTTCTAAGTGCATGATTTTTGTTTCTATATCAAATTTAAGTGTTATAAAAATGAGTAATTATCTATTTGGACCTTGAAATATTAAAATGCTAGCATTTTATACTAATTCATTAAGCTCGCGATTTTAGTTAAAAAAACCTAAGTTATGAATTCTTTGTGTAGGAACATAAACTGCAAATAATTGAGAATCATGACAGAGAAAGATATCACGTGACATCATAGAGTTTGGGTGGTTCCGTGATTAGTGAAGAAAGAAAAATGAAAGTAATCTAGGAGAAATGCTTCGGTGAAAAATGAGTGCTGAAAGGGGGGAGTTTTTCCTAAAGTTATAAACAAGTTTTGTATTTATCCATTATTTAAAGTTTCATTTTTAGTTATGATTATAGTCGTCATTATTACCAGGGCGAGCCCACATAGGGGCCGTGAGGGCACGTGCCCTGCGACCCTAATGACTCGTATGTGTTAAATTGCACTAGTCACTATATTATGTATTTATAGTAACACTTTATGAACATAATTATTCTATAGCTTAAGTGGTGAAATGCTTGGATTACGTTGTGGAGGTCTTGTGATCGACACACACAACACATTTTTTTTTAAGAATTTCCACTACTTACAATTTTTCCTCGAATGTCTACTATTTACGTTAGTTGAAAATATTGTTTGGTTTAAGATGTGCTTATTGAAAATACTTTATAAAATGCATGTTTGGTCTAAAGTTGGTTCTTATTAATTGAACTAATTCAATTTTGGCCTCCTCAAAGTGACCAACTTAATAAAACGACTTTGTAGAGATGATGAGTTTTGTAAATAACTCCATTAATTTTGATTCTGTCTGATTTTTCAGTGACTTGTATTTTGGACTTCAAGATTGTTTTTTTACACGTTTGTTATAATAAACATGTTATTAGAGAGAAAAGTTTATCTTCATTATTTTTTCCCATTATGATCACTTGCTATCCATCATCTCCACCATTTTTTCTTAATCTTCACCATTTTTTCTTAATCTTCACCACTATCTCTTCATTCCTTTGTTTCTTTGTTTTTTATTTTAATGTTTTTTGGGAATGCAATTTGGGGAAAGATTCCCAAACAATATTGATGACAAAATTAGAGATTACTTGTTGTAAATCAAAATTAACATGGAATATCTAAACTATAAATAAAAGTTTGTTGAAAATTGATTTTTTGATTCTAGCCTGATCGTATACTATGGAATTCTTTCACTAACTATAACAAAAAAATGCCCCCGCTCATAAAATTTTCTGACCTCGACACTGATTATTACACTGGGATAAGGATAAAAATGTTTGTTTTAACTCTTACGAAGTAAGTGCAAAAAAAATATCAAGTTTGCACTTACTTTGCTACCACTTAGAATTGATTTTCACTTATTAACTTAAAAAAAAAAAAAATCAAAGTCGAAATAAAAAGTGAATAAGTCTAACGTAAACCGATCTTAGGAAAAAGCAAAAGAAAATTAAAAAATTATATTTTAAATAATAATAACTTGGAAAATGCGATATATAAAAAGATGAAAAATCCAATCAAAGTGATACAATGTATACAATAAGGGAAGAGGGTATCTTTCGTAAGATATGTTTGCTCTCCCTTTCAACAAAAAAAGAAGATATGTATGCTCTGTTATTCACTGACAAAGATTATATCTCCCATACTTATCAGCAGGAATTGAGATAGAAGTTCCACGCGAATGGTCATATGAGCCAACTTTTAATTTGGGACCAAAATTATACATTGCATAAATTAGATCCTTATATTTAATAATTTTTGAGTTCTTAGTCCAAAAATCTACACCTAAACACATATTTAGTCCACTCTAATATTAATATAGGATTTTAAGTCAAAATAAAAATTATAATGGATATTTTGTCCAATTGACCCATCTTTATAGAAAAAACAGATCTCTATCATTTCTATTTAATCATAATACTCATTATAACCTTTTATATAAGAAAAAACTCACTTTTGAAAACCAATCCCCTATATTCTCTTTCTTTTTTTCTCAGATTTTTTCGAGTGATTTCAAATTTACTATCTGTTTCGCAATATACACGTTATTTAGTATCAATTACGTATATTTGTAAAACAAAACACATTTAGTATAGTTAAAGTATGTCTAGATGTTAAAGTTACAGTGTTTTTCTGTTTATTGATTCTTGTTTTGTTTCATATTTATTGTTAAAGTTTCATACTTTATTTCACTTTTTTTTATGTGTCATACGTAACACATTATGTATCAACAATATGTTTTCCTAAAGAAAAAGTGACTAAAATCACTTTTTCTGGAAAGATCGGATCTTAATCCTTTTTGAATTTTATTTAGGGCCTAAAACCCGTAGACCCTATATATAATTGACCAACTTATATATGGAACTTAACATCATCTCTTTAAATTTATTTAACTAATATAAAATTCCATCTGAGTTTGGTTATACCTACTGAAAAATAGGTAGGGGCAATAAACACGAATTAAAATAATAATATTAATAACTTTTTAATTATCTTCTACGATATCTTTTGATGAAGAAATATAAATATAAGTATATTCTACTCCATCATTGATAATGATAATTATTATCATACTAAAACAGAAATTATCATATTATAAACAAATTTGTTAATCATAACATCAATTACAGTTAATCTATTTTCTTTTGTTTTCTCATTGATATGTATTTTTATGTTGACAACAAAAGTTGTTAATCTGATTTTTAAAGTGGTAATATGAAGTAGGTGGAGTTTATGGAGGGCATCAAATGGACCTTGGCCGCCCTTCTGTCTATAGACAAACCATATAAAATAATTTGTTTAAGAGGCCAAAATTAGGTCAATGACAGTTGTAAATTAGAAGGGAATGGTCCATTAGGAAATTTTAATTAGAACAAGTGATACTAAGCTCATTGTCAAATATTTCGTAAGATTTTCTTACTTCCATCTTTCTTCATGAGTTTTTAGTCAAAAAAAAAAAAAAGATGCAGTGGTACTTCGAGTGATATACCTGACGTAGAAATGAACTAGCTGTTCGTTTTTTTTTTTGTTGAACTATGAACTAGCTGTTCTCAAAAAAAGAAAAGAAATGAACTAGCTTAATATCTTGTTTAGATAAGCCGGAGTTACTTCACTCTTCTACAAAGAAATTAGGTTTACATTCTCTCTTTTTTATTCATCACTTTTTACACTTATAAATAAAAAGATATTGTAGTCAATTTTGGGTTTTACACTAATTATTGACACTAATATTCATTTGTTTTGATTCGAATCAGATGAAGAAGATTTTGTGTCGGTCGTCGGATGTGATCTCCATCAAACTCCTAACAAAAATGAACGGCCAGACTTATACCTCACATAATCGACTGACATGTTTTAATGTATAGAATATTAGAATTACATTTTCGTTCTTTTTAACCTTTTGATTTAGGGGAATTTGGCCAAAACTCCCTAAGAAATTATGATTTTGGTTAAAAAGAATTCATCAAAGTTTTTTAGGCTTCACCTCCCTGATGGCAATTATGTAATTTTCAATTTCAGTAAAAAGACCAACCTAACCCTAGTCTAAGAAAATACCTTGCAAATAACTTGCACTGCCTTGCAAACACTTTGCACTGCCTTGCAAATACCTTGCAGAGCCTTGCATGGTTTTTGCAAACACCTTGGATAGCCTTGCAAACAAATTGCAGAGCCTTGCGAACACCTTGGAGAGCCTTGCGAACACCTTGGAGAGCCTTGCGAACACCTTGCATGACTTTTGCAAATACCATGCACAACCTTGCGAACACCTTGCAAAGCTTTGCAAATACCTTGCAGAGCCTTGCAAACACCTTGCAGAGCCTTGCAAACACCTTGCAATGCCATGCAATGGTTTGCAAATTAGTTTTTGAATTGATTTAACATGAAATTTGTTACAAATTATTATATTTTGTCTAATAGAATGTTGTATCGAAAAACTAGCTAAAACCCTACAAATTCATAATAGTCATTTTATAAGCTCTAGCACCATCATTTTACTTTTCTTCGAAAAACTTCCAAAGCTTTCATGAAATTCTCAATTTGAACATAAATACCAATCATGATTGTCCAAGAAAAAAAATATTTCTCACAGGCATTTCATCTAACAACTTTATAGCTATTTCAACCAACCTACGTCTTGTATAACCAACTAACGTTGCATTCCAAGCAACAACATCTCTTTCAAGCATTTTATCAAACACATTGCTTGCATCAACTATACTTTCACAACTTCCATATAAATCCAACAAATAAGTTTGAACATAAACGTCAAAACTAACAAATTGTCATCCATCATTCATAACTTAATGAAAATAAAGCAATGAAGAAGTTGGATTATACCTTGAAACACTATCAAATTCTCCTTCCATTGAAAGTATATAAAACTTTCTCTCTCTAGAATTTAGAACCAAAAACTAAATCAAACCCCTTAAAAGCCTCTTCAAACAACAAGCAAATAGATTAAATCACCAAAACCTAAAAACATCAACCCATCTTATAGCCAAAATCGATTCAAACCCCAGAAATTTTAATCGGCGTCAACAATCCAACTCAGTTCGTTCATGAGAAAAACTCAAGTTCCTGATTTATTAGTTAGATTATTACTAGGTATTTCTAATTGAATGAAGGGTATTTTTGACTCTTAAAAAGTTGGTGCCTTTAAAAATGTCCTTCAAGCCTATTTTTATAACTTACTTGGGGCCTAGCTAGTTAAAAAGATGGGTTGTCTTTTTAACAAAAAAATACTAGAAATTGGGCCTCCGGCCCAATTTCCTGTTTGATTTACACCCCCACGTGGACGAAAAAAAATTGACTTTTAGTTAAATGTCAGTTGTGCGAATCAAACATATTAATCAGTGAAAAAAATGTCCTTATTTATGATTTTGACATTACCCCACTTTTATCTCGATATTAAGATCACACCCCCGTTTTTTTTTTAAACTTTTAATTTATACCTCCTCCGTAGACAGGAAATGTTAGCTTCTAGTTAAATGTCAATTGAAAAAAACGGAGGCGTTGTCCTAGTATCGAGATAAAAGTGGAGTAAATGTCAAAATCATAAATAAAGATATTTTTGTCATGATTAACATGTGTGATTCACACAACTGACATTTAATTAGAAGTCAACGTTTTCCTTTCACGTGGGTGTGAATCAAAAGCTTAAAATAATTGAGATGTAGTCCTAATATTGATAGGAAAGACTGTCAATGTCCCGTAAAGAAATTAGGTTTAAAGAAGAGTACACTTGTGTGATTGTGTCACCCTTAAAGCTAGGCCCCCGTGGCCAGGACCCATGTTAGTCAAAATCCCATCAAACAAAAACTGAAAAAGATAAAGAAGTTTGGATGAAAGTGGGATATAGGTCATTTAGGACTATAGCGTCATTAACTCCACATGGTTATAGTTCCCCCTCATTCATTTAGCAAACTTTTGATGCAGCAAAATTGTACCCATATATGGCTCATTTTTGCTTGCATTATATTTTTGGAAACTTATGTCACTTAGCACTTAAAACTTCTCTTTTTCTCCCTCCAAGTCATTAATTGCTTGTTTGATCTTCTTTCTTTGCATAAGCCAAACTACAAATATAAATGAAAGGGTTGCTGTTCTTTTTGTTAGGCAGAGTAATAGTTTCTCACACATCAAGATGGCTTCTTTTGCTTGTTCATCTCTACTATCAATCAAGCTCTCTTCTCAAATATCTCTCAAGGTTTTTATTCTGTCTCTCTCTCATGGACTCCAAATATTTTTATTTTAGTGTAATCTGATGTTTGGTATTTATATTGGAGATTTCGAGGTCTTTAGTTCTTGTATAGTTTAAATAAATTGTCTCTTCATTCTGATTTATTTGTATAAGTTCTAGATATGAAGGGATTTTGTCAAATATGAACATGTTTTGAAATTTCTCCATCTTATTATATTGGCACTGAAATGGTTCTCTTGGTACAGATGATGTGGTAGATAGTCTTTTAGGCATTTTTTTATGAGTTTTCCCTGTAGTGTATAGTTTGCTTAGGAGTTCATTATATTATTCGTTTTATATATAATTTCGGACATCTGCTCTTGGGCCAGATATTGTACTAAAACAACACTCGTGCCAAAAGACACCGTGATTTGTTAAAAATATGTGATAAACAACTACTGCTAATCACATTTTGGTGATGTATCAATGTCATGTAATGACTGACGTAGATTGTAGTCGATTTCTGGAAAAAAAAAACACCTGCTAATTTCTTTAAACTAGATCCCCAAATATAGATGATTTAGTCCTCAAGGAGAACTTATATTCTAGCGACCTCCAAAGGTTTTGGAAACCCTTTTTTTCACTATGTGCAATGGAGAACTGTGAAAGTTTATGTTAGTTGATAGACTATAAGACAAACTAAAATAAAGAACACAATAGTTAACGAGGTTCGGTCGGATATTCACGACCTACATCCTCGGAGAAAGCCAGAACGGCTACATACTTTATTATCCACACTTGTGGTGATTCGTTACAATGATTATAATCGAATGCTTAAACTCCTAGAACCCATCTCTTATTTATAGGGTCTAGGGTTTCCTAGTTTCTCCTAACTAAACTAGGAAATAATATAATCTCTACTCAATATTACTATACAAGAGATATCCTAAATATATCTTCGATATCTTTCATATCTTCAATATCTTGGACTCATCTTGGTCGTCGGATCTCTTGATGTCGATCCTCCTCATCTTCATATATCTTGGACGGTTGATCTTGGTCCATATATCCTAACACTCCCCCTCAAGTTGGACTGCGGAACGTGTGGAGTATCCAACTTGAAGATAGAACTTGGAAAAGATGAATTTGCTCGTGTACAATCGGATTTTGCTTGCATACGATTGGATTCAAATCTTAAACTTGAACTTGAAGACTTGGCAACTTGGTAATATGAATAGGCTTGAAGACTTGAAATTCTTCGACTGAAGGAATCTTGGCACATCGTTGGGAAAGATGTTTGGAAATTGTGAAGTTTGAATGGAGATAAAAATCCAACCAAATAGAGAACTCAACCGATATTGAGAGTGAGAAAAAAAAATGAAGATTGTTGATTCATCACCCAACTAAAAGAAAGTCAGTGATGGTTTAGTAGATATCGTCCAAAACGATGGGAACGGTCAATATGTGAAAGTGAAGACCGGAAAAATCGATTGGCAGAAAAAGAGGTAAAGTTGTTTGGGAGACGAAAATTGACAAAACATTCCCAAGTGCTTTAGAAGTAGGCTCCCCCTGAATGGGAGAAGTTATTGGTGCCTCCCAAAACCATGTGAAGAGGAACTAGGTTTTATGATGAACATAAATCCAATTGAAATTGCTGGCATTATAACAGAATTAATCTTCATCTTTGTATTGATGAGAGAGAGAGAGAGAAAGTGGAGATTTTGATGGGATATTGATTCAATTTATTAACAATGATTCAATGAAGATGATATTCTTGCATCATGAAATCTGACGAAAAATTTTGAGCTAGATATTTGAAAACTCGAATCCAAACTACGAACCTTGAACTTGAGAATGTACACGTAGATAGTTCACCAATGTATTTCTTGAAAATCTGAACTCTAGGATAATAATACAAAGTAGATGAATATAGGACTAATATGAGAGTACTCATAAGACTAATGTTGGAAGATAAAAATCAAAAATATTGATTGATAAATTAGTCAATACGGAATTTAGAGAGAAGAATGTTGATGATGCCTGAGATTGAAAGGTATAGAGATGGTTCTGAAGATGCCAACCCTATGTTGCCCAATCCAAAGAATATTGTTCCTAACAGTAGGGTGGTTCCAATTATGAAGAGCATAAACTCCCTTGCGTCAAAATCATCTATTAAGTTCTTCATGTATGGTAAGACGAGGTGGATGGAAATTGCATGAAGTCGACTTGAATAGGAAAGTTTGATAATCACAAGATAACTTGGAAAAAATAAAAAATTGATAAGGTGATTTATCGATTATCTAATCACAACGACTAAAATTTTAAGAAGAGTCGAACGAATCGACAAAGTGATTGGAAAGTAAAATCACGACGCAAGAAAATCGTCGGAAATAGTGGAAGCTAATTCTTATTTATTTATATTTTGATGAAACATGATCGATGAACCTGCTCAGGATAATTTAATCGATCCAAAAAATCGAAAATTTGCGGAAGTTTGATCAGGATTGATTAACCTGCTCTGATACCATGTGAAAGTTTATGTTAGTTGATAGACTATAAGACAAACTAAAATAAAGAACACAATAGTTAACGAGGTTCGGTCGGATATTCACGACCTACATCCTCGGAGAAAGCCAGAACGGCTACATACTTTATTATCCACACTTGTGGTGATTCGTTACAATGATTATAATCGAATGCTTAAACTCCTAGAACCCATCTCTTATTTATAGGGTCTAGGGTTTCCTAGTTTCTCCTAACTAAACTAGGAAATAATATAATCTCTACTCAATATTACTATACAAGAGATATCCTAAATATATCTTCGATATCTTTCATATCTTCAATATCTTGGACTCATCTTGGTCGTCGGATCTCTTGATGTCGATCCTCCTCATCTTCATATATCTTGGACGGTTGATCTTGGTCCATATATCCTAACAAGAACCACCAATTTTATGTTGCTTAAGACATTCACCATCTAGCACATCAGATGTCTCTTTTTTATTGTCCATATATGACTTGTCTAAGTCTAACTTGCTTGGTCATTAGCACATTAGTAATAGTCAACCATTCAAGTAAGACAGACTTACAAGTTAGATAAAAAAACAAGAATTATGAAATACGACTCGAGTCAACTCAAATCTTGAGTCAGATTTCTCATTTGAATCTGAAAAAGAAACAAATACCACCTTAGCCTTCATGTTTCCCTTCTTACATGTGCTTTTACTTCAAATTCTTGTTGAGCTCTTGGTATAAAAAAATGATCCCTTTCACTTCAAGTTCTTTACAGTTTTATGTCCACAATGTAGGTTGACCAGTCATGGCAAGCTATGCAACCTCAGTCTAGTATTGGAGCTAGTAGTGCTGAACACATTGGCCTGAGGATGACAAAAATCGGAGCGAAGATAAGCAACCGATGGAGTTTCATGAGAGGAGCAGAAGTCGTCGTCACATCAGATGTAGTAAGCTTTATTCCAAATCGAAAACTCTGTGGAATATCTTCTTCATGTAATCCTTTCTTCACTTCGGTTTTCTTGTTCAATTTACATTTCGGTTGGAAAATATGCAAGAATATGTCTATCACATAGCCGATCAAGCAAGGCTGTTCAAACTTCCTTTTTCATTTTTATTAAGTTCACGAATGATATTCTTTTGCAGTGCTCACAAACTCTCAAATCGCTAGCAGCATTTTCACTCTCGGAACAGTTGCTGTTCTTCCATTCTATACTCTCATGATTTTTGCTCCAAAAGCCAACCTGGTTTGTGTATAAACATATAAATATAAAAGAGCACCACAATACAGAACTTTGTTTTCCCTTTCCTAGACCAAACTGTTTGATTGGATTAAGTCGATTAAAATGCAGACTAGGAGATCCATGGAGAGTAGCATACCTTATATCGTTCTCGGAGCTCTATATGCATATCTTCTTGACATTTCTTGGACACCTGATACAATTAGGATGATGTTTGCAAGCAAATACTGGCTGCCAGAGGTATGCATTTCAAACATATGCTTTGTTACTCGTCTCATAAACTTGTAAACGAAATCTCTGTGCAGTTACCTGGTATGGTGAAGTTGTTTTCCAGTGAGTTGACACTGGCTTCTGCTTGGATTCACTTGTTAGCTGTTGATCTCTTTGCCGCAAGGTCTATATTCTCGCTCTCTCTGTTCTATCTTTCTCGATCGCTTTCTTTTTGTTGGTGGTGGTAGCTCTGACAGAATTCATTGATTCAGGCAGGTATATTTTGATGGACTCGAGAATGATATAGAGACTCGACATTCAGTATCTCTATGCCTGCTTTTCTGTCCGATCGGAGTAGCAAGTCATGTAATCACCAAGGTACTAACCAAAAGAGCTGCACAAAATACAAACCGAAAATTTGATTGAGCAGAAACATATTGTAGAGCAAAGTTACAAAACAAATTTGAACTTCCAACATCTTTTTGTCATAGAACTTGATTGTAAATCGAGCAAAACAAGTAGAAAAATCGCATTGTTTCTGGCTTGTGTTGTATTCTGACATGTTTTTCGATTTTATGTCCGTACAAGTTCACGAGTTGAAGCATTCCTTAGAACACTTGTGTAATGAAATCGCTTTTGGAATCTTTTGTACCTTATACTCACATAATTAAAACCAAGAAGAAATTGTAAATAGGGTCACTCTCTAAAGAAACTATAGGAGCCCTGTCCTTGGGTGGAAGTGTGGAACTCTTCATTCTGTTTGAGTGTTTGATGCTTCAGAGTACTTCTTATGAAAACCTAAACAAAAATATCCCTGTGATAAACCACTAATGCAGAATGGATATAAAGAGCTCTTAAATCTTAATAATGCGGGCAAAAGATGAGTACTGTAGCAAGAAGAAGAATTCAAGTCTAAGCTTACAGGGTCAATTCAGTAAGATATCCGGCAAACCACTTTCTAACATCATTAGACCCCCGATGAACTGAACTATTTGACTTCCATATTTGTCTAGGTTCAAATTTGATCCTTAAATCCTGATGGACAAAATGTGTTATTAGTCCTTTTCGAATATCCAATTCGACGGTTTTGCTCGACAAATTGTAAGACAAATAAGTAAAATAATAAGTCATAGTTTTATGACTGAGTCGAGTATTGAATACTCTCTCCTTAGACGGTATTTGTCCGACAATGGTGCTAAACCAGATTGTTTATACGAATCCTCTCACATGATAAAACAGTCTTACCTTCTTGAAGCTCAACACTTCGATCTTAAAGAAACTTCGAACAAAATATGTAGTGAACTCTCTTGACCACTTATATTGTCCCACAATGGTCTCCTTAGACGTTATTTGTCCCACAATGGTGCTAGACCTCTAATGCAAACTCTAAAACTCTAAAAACTTCTTTATTCAAAATGAAAATTGGATTATATTATTAGAGAGAATGGTTACTATCAGACACAGATCAAAAGGTGTGTCTCTTTTATTTTATTTCAACAAGGTGTCTCTCAAAATTTAATTCACATGCATAAGTCCTTCACAATAATGGTCGTTGCCAACAAATCCATCATTCCGCTAGCTAAACTTAACACTCAATAACTTCTTTCCTTATTGGTCAGCTTCAGCTAGTAAAAAAGTCAACAAATTGACTCGAGTGACACGTGGCAAGGACTCGCGTGCACACAACCAAACCCTTAATAGAGGTATTGAGGGGGTGGACTTGAAATAACTCCACCACCTAAACCCACCTCTAACTGAGATCTTTATGGAAATTCGGCATTCCTAAATACCTGGAATCCTACTGTGGCCTCGAGGTAAACGAGGAGGTTGATATGAGTCAACCCTGCCACTTGAGCCTTGCTCTGATAAGAGAGACAACATGGAGGTCTGTAGAAGTGAGTTTAACAACTCCAGCTTTGCTCCGCCCAAGAGAACGACGGCTATACAGAAGGTCAGATAGTTTCACAGATCCACTTTTCATATTACATATCATTATTGCCAAAAAAAATACGATCATATGATCAATGATTATTATCCAACGACGACCATGTCAAGTGGCTCTCATCAAACTGATCTCTTACCACCTTATAATCCCAGTTGGTGATCTTCCATTGTCATCGAAACCTATATAAACATTACAAGTTTGCCTAAAGTTGAATCAAATCCAATCCGTATCATTCAATTATGTTTTAAACCTAGACACCGAACTAACTGGAGCGTAAGAGTGTCTTTATAGCTACTCCCAATTTCAAGCCACCATTCAAGAGGAAGCTTGGAGACAGAAAGAGATAAATGATGTCGATGAGTCGATGACGATGGTGGTGATGGTCAGTGATGGTGGATGTGAAAGAAAGAGACTGAATTTTTTTGTTCAAAAGTTGTGGGCAATTGCAAGTCGACAGTTGTCGGGGACCCATTGTGACAAACTTACCCAATGACTAAGACAAAGAAATGATAAATAAGAAAATCTTCTGAGTGTTATAGGATGGTGCGGACCAGCCTTCCGGGTTGCTAGTGATACTGTCCGCTTTGGCACACTTGGGCCTCACGGTTTTAAAATGCCTCACTAGGGAAGGGTGCTTAACCTCTTAAGAGGAGCACCACACTCCTGTCTCCCACCAATGTGGGATTGCTTTACAACACACCATCCCAAGACCACATCATAGTAGAGCGAATCGTGCTGATAACGTGTTATAGGATGGTGCGGACCAGCCTTCCGGGCTGCTAGTAATACTGTCCGCTTTGGCACACCTGGGCTTCACGGTTTTAAAAGGCCTCACTAGGGAAGGATGCTTAACCTCTTAAGAGGAGCACCACACTTCTGTCTCCCACCAATGTGGGATTGCTTTACAACACCGAGAAGATTAAACTTGACTCAACAAATTGTAGTTTTTAGAAATAAAATTGAAAAACTAGACAGATGTAAAAGTCAAATTTCCTAGATCATTACCGATTGGGATTCAAATTGAATGAACCCTAGGGCCAGTTTGGCGCGTGATTCATGAATGTGATTCCGGAGAATCGCAATCCCGTTTACTGTTTGGCTCGCGAGAATGTAGGGATAATCCTATTCCCAGAAGGATATGATTCCCCTTATACGAGATAACAAACCCAAGGATGGAGTCGGTTTGTGATTCTCATTCTCGGGAATGATTTTTATTTAATATTTATGGACAAATATATCCTTAATAAATTATTAGAATGACTAATATTAAAATCGTCCTTAACATAATATTACAACTAAAATAATTAAAAACATAAGAGTTTAGGTACCACCATAACATCTCTCTCCCTCGAATGTTACTCTCTTTAGTTTCTTTCTCTTCTCTAGTTCTTTGGTCATTCCAATCGATTCCATAACGTTTAAAAAGAAAAAAAAAAAATTAGTCAAAACTTTATTAATTTTAAATAAAATTTTGAATATTACGTATCGCACTACTAATTCATATCTACAAAATTGAATAGATAATACTGATTAAATTACATAACAAAGTAGACATATAACTTATGTAGCTTAAGTAAAAGGATATATAACAAGACTTACAAAAATTAACAAACCTATTCCTATACGAACCAAACGCTAAGTTAGAGATCTATCAGGAATCGAATTCTTATTACATTCTTATTACTGGTCAAAGCAAACATCACATTAAAATAATCTTGGTTCTCTGGAATCAGAGTGTGAGAATCACATTCCATTCCGCACGAAAACATAGCCTAGATATGTTGAACAAGAATGGGCACGTTGGTCATATGCCGATTGCAGACCCAAGCCACATGGCTTTTTTTTTGTTGTTGTTGAGAAAGCCACATGGCTTGATTATACAAAATAAATAAAAATAAATAAAGGTTTAATGGTAGCCCATTCTTCGAAAAAATGCACGTTCATAGTCCCTCGATCTATCACTCCAATATCTCCTCCCGAACTCTCTTTACTTTCTTTCTCTCTCTACAACCTTTTCGCTGGACCAGACGTCACGGGTATCTGAGTAATTTCCACCTCATTTGATTCTCTTCTCTTCTGGTTTGATTTTTCCGGCTAAATACCCCTCGCCGGCCGGGATCTGATAACCTAAAGATGGAAGAGGATTACTTACAGCTTTTCGTTAATGAAACCACCTTTTACAACCATATTGTTCTTGATAACCTTCTACCTTCAAATCTATGGAAACCTCTTCCTCACGTTTTACAAACTTGGATTCGAAATTACATTGGAGGAACTTTGCTTTATTTCATCTCTGGATTTCTATGGTGTTTCTACATCTACTATTTGAAGAAAAATGTATATCTTCCTGAAGGTATATTTTGCTTTGATCTTTGATTTTGTTTGTTTGAATTGTTTTCCGGATCTTCTTTGATTTTTGTTCTGTTTCAGCTTGATTGATGGAAATGTAGCGTTTTTGTATTAGGTTTTATATAATCTGTTATGCTGTTAATGAGGAGTTTGATCTTATTTGAGGACTAGTTCTACTTGTAGTTATTTGATGCTAATGGTGTTTAATTTCCAAAACAACTATTGAGGGCTAATTTCATCCAAATCAAAACCAATTGGCAACGAGTGGAGAGGACCTAGACATTATATTCTTGGTTGCAAAATACCCATTCTCCCATGTGGGACTATTCTCACACGCCCCCTCACGTGTGGCGTCTTTGAGCCTAGCACTGTGTTTTTTTGCTTTCGGTTAACGTGGAGCATGTGTTGATTTTAAACCTATCAAGAGACAAAAGAAATTCCCAGGCTCTTGGTTCTTGTTTAGTGATTAAGACGTGTTAAGTTAGAATCCATAGGATTCAAATCGAATATCGAGTTGTTTGGGGTCAACACTTTCATTCCCTTGAGCAAATAATACTTTGTCTTTTTTTTTTTGATACATCAGTTCCAGAGGTTGAACTTGTGAATACTTATCCGAGTTAAACACTAACTACGGCATGAATTCTATAGCTTCTTTGCGAGCGACACTTATTTACTTATTTACGTGGATGACATGATATTCCAACAAGAAAAATTTGAAGCTCATTACCCATTTCCTTTAATTTCTTGGAAACCTTAGATTCGAATCTGGTCTCATACCCATCGGTTGAAAATATGTAATCTTAAGTATCTACCATGATATATAACTTGGGTTTTTAAGGATCTATACGATATATTGGAGTCCTAATGACTTATGTGTTATAAGAAATTTAACGTCTCTTAGTCTTGATAACCTTCACCACTTCTTCAAGCAGTCACGCGAAACAGGGAGGATGATTTTGAAATCAATCGAGAAATCAGACCGTTATTATTCATACCTCCATGTAAGAATCCTGTACGGAAACTTGAACGTAGTTGCACATTTGCATACCATGAAGTATTACATCCAAGAAGAACACTGATCAGAATTCCTTATAATTGATTGTGAAGTATTCGCGTATGAGCGGATCTGCAATCATATAATTATATAATTAATGCACCTTACATGACAGCATACATTACCTCTCTTCAAAAAAGTCACTCGTAAATTAAATTTTAGCTCTCTCTAGAGTTTTGTGGTGCCCATCAGACCTGCTGTTTCAGTTTGGGAACCCATCTTTGTTTCAATGAAGAAACCTGTCTTTTTGCTATACGAATACACGCTGCTACCTAGTATAAGAGTTCATTCTTTCCTCCCTTTCAAAGAAAAACGCATTCCCTCAATTATTGGTTGATTGTTTGTTATTGTTTTAAGGTGCCTTTTATAAGTGAATTTCAACCTAAATAAGAAAAGTTAGATTGTGATACTAAAGCTTGCAGCAATGCTTATTCGGTGAAAAATAACAGTTTCAGGATCTAATTGACTTTTGATTGCAGATGCTATACCTACAAGAAAATCAATGCTTTTACAAATATATGTTGCAATGAAGGCTATGCCATGGTACTGTGCTCTTCCAACACTTTCAGAATATATGGTTGAATCTGGCTGGACAAGGTGCTTTTCTAGAATAAGCGACATAGGATATCCTGCCTACCTTTTCTATCTGGCAGTGTATCTTGTCTTTGTTGAGTTCGGGATTTACTGGATGCATAGAGAATTGCATGACATAAAGCCCTTATACAAGCTTCTTCATGCGACTCATCACATCTATAACAAGCAGAACACACTCTCTCCATTTGCCGGTAAGTTGTACGTTTTATTAAAATTCTATTTTGCATACTTGATGTCTGCTATCTGATTTAATGTGAGCTTTAAATACCGAGTTGTTTCCACACACATTCTGAAACAATAGATGGATAGTACGGACACATATCAAAACCATCCAAGACAATTCCGTTTCTTTCACCGCTTCAAAAAGATCTAAAGACGAGATTGACTATTTCCTTTCTTCTTGCATACCTTCAACTAGCCAACTAGGTATAGGAGATATTCATGCCACTTCCGTTTGAATTGTCATGGAGGAAAGCATTATATGATCTAGTGGTGGAGAGTGTTGAAGCTCATGACACTAGGAGAAGAATGAGATCCACCAAGTAGCAATCAACCAATATCTGTTAATTTATTTTGAAGCATATGTTTATGTATTTAATCCCATATTTGTGTGTTTACTCGTCAGTGCTATCAGTGTGATTTGGAGCCATTTAAGTTAGCCACAAAAAGTTCCATCGAGAGCACATTGTCTGAAATAACCTAAAATAACCATTATGTCCATCAATAAAACAAGTCATAGTCACACAACTCCAATTCAGACAAGTTAGATTCAGGCGAGTCAAATTCATACAATGAAAAGACGAGCACCACCTTAGTTTCTCGTGTACTTTTGCTGTGCCTGTAAATCCATCTTATTCACACTGTATCCTTTCAGTTTAGCGATTACCGTTCATGGATAGGTAGTATGTGACGAAATTATCATCATAGTTAATTTCTTTCTTTCTTGTTTGTTTTCAAGGCTTGGCATTTCATCCGATAGACGGGATATTACAGGCAGTTCCTCACGTTATAGCACTCTTCATTATCCCAACTCATTTCACAACTCACATTTGTTTATTGTTCATCGAGGCTATATGGACGGCAAACATTCATGACTGCATACACGGAAAGCTCTGGCCTGTAATGGGTGCTGGTTATCATACAATTCATCACACAACTTATCGGCACAACTATGGTCATTACACCATATGGATGGATCATTTATTCGGTACTCTTCGTGACCCTGTGTTCGAATCGGCCAAAGAAGAGTGAGAAACTTGGGGGGTATTTGTTATTTTTCTTTCAGATATTAAGTCTGATAAATTTAAAACAACCCCTTGAGAGATTAGTATTGTACTAATTGTTAATTAATTGAGGTTTCGGCAATTGTGGAGTTTGTTGAAGGCATTTGGTTATGAGAGGCTAAGATGGATTTGAGGGTCCTTTTGTTTGTATTTGAGTTCTTGTGTTCTAAAATGTTCTATTTTTATGTGAATGTGCATTTATCTTATCTTTGAGTTTGATACTTTCATCACGTCTCTCTTTTTTTTCCAAAGTTTTGTCAAC
Organism: Eschscholzia californica; assembly: GCF_041429995.1. Taxonomy (NCBI): domain Eukaryota; kingdom Viridiplantae; phylum Streptophyta; class Magnoliopsida; order Ranunculales; family Papaveraceae; genus Eschscholzia; species Eschscholzia californica. Next base: position 34,005,910 of record NW_028238198.1, read on the forward strand.
TTGACTCCCGCCACAAACGTCTCTCTCTCTTCACAGGGAAGGCCAATGCCAAGCCAGCAATAGTTAGATGATTGCACAAGGATTATTTTATAGTTAGATGACTCACCAGTCTCAAACCCAAAACAAAGGCTCGGACTGTCCCAGTCCGAAGCCTTGCTTTGGGTTTCGGACAAGTCAATCTGTGTCCAGGGGCAAATAGATGTTTGCGGTCAAAGGAAATTGATTTAAATATCATATATAGTTCTCTTCCTTTGGTTAGAGCATCTCCAACCTAGGCCCGGGTAAGGTCGATAATTCAATTTTTTGGCCTCAGACGGGCAATCCAACCCCAGTCGACCCTAACATTAGGGTCGACTGAAGTCTTCGCAACACGACCGTTGGGCAACGGTCATGTTGGGCTTCATCCTAGCCGTTGGATTTATCCAACGACTAAGATTTTCTCCAATTTCATTTTTTTTCTTTTGTAATGTAATTAATCTTAAATCTTATTTTTAAAACTTTAATTAGTTTTTTTTAACTCTAACAAAAACTCACATTAATAATTAAAATAAATCCCACTAACGGGTCGGTTTCCGAATACTTTTCCAACCTTGAAAAAAAAAAATTATTTAGAAGATAGTTCAAACATGTGTTTTGTACATACACAAAATCACACACGTTTTTCGCACATCTACAAAAAGTCTACACACGCGTTTTCACATGCATAAATTTTAGGGTTAAAGAGAGGCTGGGGTTGAAGCTCAATTGTTTAGATTGAAATTTTTTGGCCAAAAAGTGATTTTTTCCACGTAAGAAGCTCCAATTTGGATAAAATCGGAAAGAGAAAGAGGGAACGCCTTCAATGATAAACAAACAAACGCAAAATCACCATTATCATCTTCTTCTTCTTCATGTCCACTACTCTCTTCTTCTCTCCTCCTCACAGTTCAAACCCTCTTCATTTCTTCTCCAATTCATCATACCCATCTCCTCAATTCTTCTTCAATGGCCGTGATGTTTCCTCTACCTCATTCTTCAAATCCATTTCACCCAAAATTTCCTACCACTCTGGAGTTCTTCTTTTCAAAACCAACTACAGTAACATTCAATGTCGAAACCCTAATTTCTCATCACCATCTGAACAACAACAACCCTCTGTTAAAATGCCCACAGCTCCTTGGATGAAAGGTCCACTTTTGCTTCCATCTGATGAAGTATTAGATCTTTCTAAAATTAGAAAACAAAACAAGAATTTCAATAAAGAAAAATCTTCTGATTGGTCTTTAACTGATAAAATTCGTGGAGGTAGAGGAAAACAAGCAATGCGTAAGATTGTTGAAAGTATTACAAAACTTCAAGACTCCAATAATAGTTCAGAGAAATTGAGTCCAGTAAATAAAGTTGAAGAATTTGATTTTAGGGTTCCGATTGAAGGGGTTAAGGAAGAAGCAGGGAATACGAAATTGGATGTGAAAATGCCATGGGTGACTAGAGAGAAAATTGTTTTTAGGAGATTAAAGAAGGAAAGAGTTGTGACTGAAGCTGAATTAAGACTTCCTGAATTGGTTCTTAAGAGATTGAAGACGGATGCTGTGAAGATCAATAAATGGGTGAATGTTAAAAAAGCTGGAGTAACTGAAGCAATTGTGGATGATATTAAGATGATTTGGAAGAGAAATGAGCTTGCCATGGTTAAATTTGAGTCCCCATTATGCAGGAATATGGATAGAGCTCGGGAAATCGTTGAGGTTCGGTCCACACTATATTAGTTTGTTTCTGTTTATCAATATATCACTTATAGATCATGAATTTGAGATGTTTGTTTTGAAACTTTTACACTTGCTTTTGTGATATTGCTTGTAGCTCACCACTTTTAACCTAGCTTACTAATTAGACACAATGGTGAATCAATCTTGTACTAGTTTGATAATGACATAGTTGTGCCAACAACTGATAGCTCAGTTTGTAAGTCACGTACACCAAAACCCTGGAGGTCCCAAGTGCGATTCCGAGAGGAGGTGGAATCCATGGTTAATGAATTTCGATTATTAAAAGTATAAATAAAATTATGGTGTGTTTGGATGGCGGAATCATGAATCCATGGATTCATGAGTCCTTGGGATTCATGATTCCACGGATTCATGAATCCAAGTAATATTTTTTGGCTTGTTTGGCAACTAAGAATCCTATGATTTATTATTATTTGAGTATTTTTAAACGTCTTTAGAAAAAATATGATTTTTGAAAAAAACAATGATTTTGAAAAAAAATAATGATTTTGTAGAAGGAAATATTTTTTTGTTGATTTTTAGTTTGAAATTTAGGTTCATTAATCCAAAATCTTAGCAAATCCTAGGGGGTAGGGTGGGATTTTGGTCCAATACAAAATTTGGAATTAGGAATCCTTAGGATTCAAGAGTCCTAGGATTCTTAGTAGCCAAACAGACCAAGGATTCATGATTCCTACCAAATTCCACTTTTGATAGGAATCCTAGTTAGGAATCCTGCAACCAAACACACCATTAAGTTAGTTGGGCTTTAGGCTCTTTGATATGTTAGTTGGGCTTTATGCCCCTTTGGTTGGCCTGTAAGGGTTTCACTTAAGGCGGTTATTGTGCTTATCACATCTTGATGATGTATCAATGCCATGCAATAGCTATCCTAGTCCATTTCCAAAAACAAAGATAACAACATAGTTGTAAGGGAGACGTGGGAAGCCTCTACTGACTACTTTCACAGCAAAAAGTTCAAAAATTAGAGTAACCCACTTGAAATAAACACTATATTCTTATTGTGTTCAAAGTAAGGTGACACGAATGAAGTTAATTACCATATTAGAATGAAGTTATTGCCCACTAATTCCTCTAACTTTCTGCCCTTTAAGTTACTAGAGAACGGGTTATCAACATTTTTGTGAATTTTATGCTTTATAATCCTAAAGGCATGTATTTTTGCTAAACTACTCACACATAGTATGGTTTGAGCGTTAAGGGGATTTTTTTTTTTTGTTTTGACATCATGCTATTATTGAAATATAGGTATATGAGAACCTTACCAGATTATTTTGGTGAAGCAGCTCAAAACTGGAGGTTTGGTTGTTTGGAGTAAGAGAGATACTCATGTTGTCTATAGAGGATTTCCATATGAAACACCATCACATAAAGTAGCAAAGTTACATACAAGTCACGTTCATGATGACGAAACGTGTTCCTTAAAAGTACTTTCTCCCAACTCTGAAGATGTTAGAGCCTCATCTTTAACACATAGAGTTGTTTGGGATGGAAAAGCAAGTGAAGATGATAAAGAGGTGAATTCTCTCTTTCCTGTCATGGAAGGAAATGGGAGTCTTCAATCAGTTCGTGGAACATTGTATGAGAGAGAAGCTGATAGGCTGTTGGATGGTTTAGGGCCTCGCTTTGTCGACTGGTGGTGGCCTAAACCTCTGCCAGTAGATGCAGATTTGCTTCCAGAAGTGGTACCTGGCTTTACAACTCCATTTAGACGATGTCCTCCACGTGTTAGACTGCAGTTGGCAGATGATGAGTTGACATATTTGAGGAAACTTGCTCGTCCTTTACCAACTCATTTTGCTCTTGGTAATGGCCTGTTCATTTTTTAGCTATGTACATGTGTAGCTTTAGTTGCTTTTTGTTTTATTTCTTGTGTGGAATTTCAAGCTTCTTATGATTTATTCTTACAAAAGGGAGAAACACAAAGCTTCAAGGATTAGCCTCTGCCATCATAAAGTTGTGGGAGAAATGTCCTATAGCGAAGATCGCAGTGAAGCTGGGAGTTCCCAACACCAACAATGAGCAAATGGCATGGGAGTTAAAGGCAAGTTATATCACATCTATATTATTATAAGTCGCATTTCTTTGACGTTTTCGAACTTGGGCTCATTTGTGTGACGAGATTAAATATTTTCTACTCTTGCATGTTGTTGTGTTTGATGGTTTCTTATGGTATTTCTCTTGGGTTAAAATGTGTACGAGATTGTACTTTATATAGATCAAATCGTAGAGAACATTTATTTGAAAGAAAATGTTACCATTAAAAGTTTGAATAATGATAGGCGGTGAAGACAAAATTAAAATACACTTATTTTATAGTTCGGAAGATCTACATTTCTTTTTTGACTTCACATAAAATTATTGTCTCATTTCAGATTTTATGTAAGTGATTGGGAACAAAAAAATATTATTCTTTAATTTTCTATAACCTGACTCCACAATGTAATAACAACGCTTGAAGTGGCAAATCTCTTCATCTGGGTTGCTAATTTACTAGTTCTAATAGGGTACTAGGCATCCTTTCTTCTCTAGGAGTCCTTTTTATTAGTCTCTCTCGTCTGTTAAGTTAGAAACCTTACACTTCTTGTTAATGCAGCGTCTCACAGGTGGTGTTTTGCTGTTACGAAATAAGTTCTTTATCATTTTTTATAGAGGCAAAGACTTTTTATCCCCCACATTAGCGGACGTGATAGTTCACAGAGAAACAGAACTCAGAAGATGTCAACTTGAGGAAGAAGATGCCCGATCAAAAGCAATTGAATCATTTCCTGCTGTTGATAAAACAGTTACAAATATTAGCAATATTGGAACGTTTTCTGATTTTCGTGATATCCAATCAAAATATGGACTCATAAAAAATGAATATACGGAGATTGATGTCGAAGCTGAGGCCGAAAGAGAGAGATTGGAAAACGAGTTGAGGAGGCAAAACCGTAAACTCTCTATTGTAAGACTCATCTAGATATATTCTTTGGTCTACTATATTGACATCTGCTAGAAAATTGAAAAGGAAATAGCTGATTCTGAATTTTTTTTTTGCTTCAGCTTAAGGCGAAGATAGAGAGATCTGCGAAAGAGTTAGCAAAACTTAATTCTCAATTTAGGCCTGCTGAGCCGGCTTTTGATCATGAATTGATTACTCAAGAGGAGAGACAATGTTTCTCAGAGATGGGCCTAAAAATGGATAAAAGCTTGGTCCTTGGTAAGGAAAAACATCTTTAACAGCTCTAGCTTAATATCTTGCCTGGAACATCATTTCTTCTGGAATTTGGCAAAATAAAGGATCAGATTTCGGACTCTCAGAGATATACTCATTCCAGATGTTTTTGGCTTTTTCCTAATTCCCTTGTCAGCTTTTGTTCTTTACACAAATTTGTTCTGTCAGCTTGCTGATAAAAAGAAATGCTATTTTTATACTCCCTTATGGCAATATCAGTTTGATTCACTTAATTAGGGTAAGCATGCCATTTGTGTGGAATTACACACATGCATTGTTAACTACTCTCTATCTACTGTATGTAAATAATGGTTGTTTGCAATTACAAAATTGGTCTATTTAGTTATACTTCATGAAAAAGAACCAAGTAGTTATCTGTCGAGTAGTACACCGATCCTGTTATTGTTGATTATCGTCGTTAAAGTTATAGGAACATCTAGGGCCTTTCTCTTGGTCTAATCATTTGTGCCGTACTTTTATATTCCTTTTTCATTGGACCATATAACTTTCACTCCACCTTGGCCACGATAGGAAGATGGGAACAGAAGTGACACTGAACTTTGAACTTTAGTTTTCAATATTAACGAGTTAATATTCATATTATTCTCCCCATTCTACTAATTGCATGATTTTTGTTTTCAACTTTAAAAGAGGAGTATCTGCATATTTGTGGATTTAGTAAGCAAGTTGTTGCTATTATTTCCTACTCACTGAACTCCATAACCTTTTCCCTTTTGTCTCTAATCAAGAAGCTACATTTTTAGATCATTTTGGTACGAGTATTCTTACATTTTGGGAGGCGTATCTGTTCAGGGAGGCGTGGAATATTTGATGGAGTAATAGAAAGCATCCATCAACACTGGAAGCACAGAGAAGTTGTGAAAGTGATAACCATGCAAAAATCATTCTCGCAAGTCATTGGTACTGCTGCCCGGTTAGAGGTAGAAAGTGGTGGGATACTGGTTTCAGTTAAGAGACTACAGAAAGGACATGCAGTAATTTTGTACCGTGGAAAAAACTATAAACGCCCATTAAAGATATTGAGAGGGAGCCTCTTAACGAAGCGAGAAGCGTTACAAAGGTCACTTCAAATGCAGAGGATCGGAGTAAGTAAACATTCTCTAGCTTTATTCCCTTAAGTTTTCCCTTTTACTTAAATACACATGTGAAAATATAAAATCACATCAACTGAATCTTTTTTCTCTTTCTATTGCTTCAGTCGCTAAAGTTCTTTGCATATCAGAGACAGCGGACAATCTCAAACCTGGAACACAGACTGGTAATAAACTCTTGTATCACTTTTCGAGATTAGATATTCGTGATGAGGTTGCCCAACCTTCATGTGGGCTTAACGTAATTATTGTTCCATCGAAGGTTTCTGATCTAGGTTGCCATCATTTCGAATTAGTGCCTTTATAAACGAAAATTGACATAAATTAGTAGATGACAAGTATGTGTGGTGTTATCTTCCTTCTCAAGTAAGTTTGTTTTTGATTCCTTTATCCGGTTGCAGAGGGATTTGCAGAGAAGAGATGAGAATGTAACTCCGAGTGACTCCTAGAATTCATGAATGTCACTTCAGCGAAAATGTATTTTACTTGGATCTGCTGCATCAGACGTTGAAGTTGTTAACCTATCCAACTAGCACAGCAAGCATAATTTCCTGGTAAGGTTCTAATGTTGCTTCTTTTCTCATGTCTTTCTTTCACTGAATCCGGGTTCTGATAGCTGGATTTTGTTGGGTTCACATGGAGATCAATAAATTCTTATTTCATTCAACTATCAGTGCCTCCTCATACTGAAAATATCTTGGCTTATTCATTTCTAAGTTCCCCGAACGGGCCATTCTTGCCCGTGTCAAGAGGCGCTGTGCCAACCCACCAACATCAACGGGATGTGGCGTACCAGTAACATGATTTTATGATGCATTTATTTAGCAGATTAGTTAAGACTCCTATGAAAATGAAGCATGTAAATTATCTTACATTGACTATTTACATGTGGTTATATCCTGCCTTTGTCATTATCTAAGATCACTTTATTTGTACTGATTACGCTCTTTTCTCTTCCTGGCTATGGCTTTATATTATATCTTACTTTATTCGAATAACGGGTGCAGATCGAAAAATGAACTACAAATTCAGCAACTGTGGTTTTTATTTTTGTCGCCCATCTTCAACCCAAGAAGAGTTGATGAGTAAAACAAGATTAAGAGATGTTGGGACAGGAAGATATTTGCAACAGAGGTACTCTGAAGGATTATTACGGCTATAACGGGTAAAATGTATTCTGCTTCCACTTCAACAGATGTTCAGTTTCCATCTCCAATTAAGTTATATTCTTGTACATGCGATGTTTTTTAGTCTGGAGTGTGCAGTTTTTTTCCATTTTTTTTAAACCAATAACAATGTTTTCAATGGTACATGCAATACAAAGACTATTTTTACTCCAAGAAATTTATAAGTTCTGCAATAACTGAATACTCTCTCTGTATATATTATCTTCAACTTCATATATATATATATATATATATATATATATATATATATATATATATTTGCTTTACAGGATCTATATATTGATCAATGTGAGAATAAAGTCTAACCAACTAACCCCCAAAAAGAGATGGGGAAAATAGACAAGATCTCTAAGAAAACAAAAAAGGGAAAAAGGGTTTGATACCTCATGTACTAACGTTTAGAGTAGAAGGATTGCTAGCCCATTCTTGGGTCACAAAATCCGGCGAATATGGTGGAGAGTGCTTCAACAATCTGACATCGTCAACAGGAATATCCATTTCCACCGCATTCACCATCTTTGAGGCTTCGCTTTCAATTCCTTTCAGGACCTCTAAAACCTCCGCCATTGAAGGCCTCTTATCGCTTTCTTGTTGCAGACACCTATATGCTAACTCTGCCACCAATGTAATCATCCTCTTAACAGAAAAATCTGATTGAAATCCCAAAGACGGATCGACTAACTCGTCTAATTCATGGTTATGGATCTTGCTAACTGCTAAGTTCGCCAAATTGATTTCGTGTCTATGCCTACTTATATCTACTGCTTGTTTTGATGATATAAGCTCAATCAGTACCACTCCGAAGCTATAAACATCGCTCTTATCTGTAACTTGGTAGCACTGATAATACTCAGGATCAACATAACCAGGAGTTCCTTGTGGAGCTGTAGAGACATGGGTAAATCCTGTCGGGAAGAGACGGGAGAGCCCAAAATCTGCTACTTTGACATGAAAATTGTCGTCGAGGAGGATATTATTTGTTTTAACATCACGATGTATGATATCAGAAGCGTGAAGGTAAGCCAATGCACCTGCACTCTCTATAGCTATGCTCATTCTGACAGGCCAAGATACTAATCCAGCACCAGCCCGTTCCCCATGGAGGTGATCTGCTACTGTGCCATTAGAAACAAATTCATAGACAAGGAGAAGCTCTCGACTATGTCGAGATGTGCATCCATAGAGGATAACAAGATTCGGGTGTCGTAAAGAAGAAAGTATAGTAACTTCATTCATGAACTGTTCAACTCTCTTGTAGTTGTTCTCATACAATCGCTTAACAGCAACAGCACGCCCATCTTTGAGTTCTCCTGCATTTACATAAGCAAGTTAGAGCTCATGACAGATAAACTCGACATGAAAGAGTTATCCAGGTCTAGGTTTTAGCAACATAGGTTCTTACCGTAGTAAACTGTACCAAACCCACCATCTCCAAGTTCTTTGGAATCATCGAAACAGTTGGTGGCTTCCTCTAGTTCTTTGTAGGTAAAGATTGGTGTTGGGAATAATCCGTTTTCAGTATCGGGTGTCATGGAGGAAACAGAAGAGATGTTTCGAAATGATTCGAGAGTTGAAGAGTTTTTATGACGCTGTCGGTAGTAGAGAAAGATGACCACCAATATACCTATTAGAAGGCTCCCCCCAACTCCTACTCCAATTCCTACACCTAAATTCAGGTAAACATAATGTTTTAATAAAAGAATATGAATTTAGATATTATGACCTGCAAGTATGCTTTCTTTTAGTTTTTATCCTGTGAGATATGGGTTTTATGAGATAATGAGAATTGAAGACATACCAATTGCAGTTTTCCTTTTGTCCCCCGAACGACCATCTGCAGTATAGAAACGACACAAGAAATATGATTAGTTCGGATTGGTGATTTCTTTTTTTTTGTTTTTTTTTTTTTTTGTTTTTTTGGATTGGTGATTTCTTACTAAACATGAAAGTAAAGCCATTCACAAAATTTTCCGAGATTCTGGCCTTTCTAACAAGCAACCCACTAAAACCATCATACTTAAATTACATTATGTCTAAGGGATCGGAGATGTCACTGCTGTAAGGGTTGAACATCGGAATGGTTGTGCAGTATTCACAGTTAGACATTGACCTCCTTCTAGGAAACACTTCCAACAATCCTCAAGAACATTCGACTTAAGAGAGAGAGTTCAGCACTCACTACATGAACCCGGTTATTTCCCGATGTGTTCCATGGTGGAGGTGGATAAATTAATGGTGGCTGAACATTTGAACAATAAGACTATAAGAGGCATAGGGCTCAAGCAGATTTCTTCTCCCTCAGAAAAACAATTTCTTTTGATTTTTGGGATAATTCTGTTTTGGCCTCCTAAAGATGACCAGCTCACCAAAATGGCCCCCTAAAGACGACCAACTTCTATTTGATCCTCTTTTGCATATTTTAATCAAACAACTTCATTAACTCTTTCATTCTCTTTTTACGCTTCTTTACAAATTAGGTCTGCGGCATGCCCGTTCTCTTGCATAGTCGACCAGAGTTGGTCGACGTCAGTCGGCGCTTTCTCACTCAGTTTGGTCCCACTCTTGATTTGTTTTTTCACACGCTCGACACTTTCTCTCTCGGGCCACTAGCTCTCTCTTACTCGTTCTCTAATTAATGAGCAGCTGTCTAAAACCCTCTTCTCCGACGACAGTTCACCTGAACCCCACCCACCGTCTAGGTTTCGCCAAAACTTGGTCCAAGTCTTTGGACCAAGCAAAGAGAGTTGAGTCACGAGTCAATCGTAAAATTCGTTTGTGTCCCTAATACTTCCCTTGACAGTTTAGATAGTTCTATCAAGTTATAAGAATTTATCGAGTACAAGGCAAACTAACAACTTACCAGGACATGAAGTAGTAGCGACTGTTCCATTTACACAAAAGCAAGAAAAGTTTGAAGATGAAGATGAGTTATACCCACACGCTCCTCCTGATTCAATACAATCCACACACGCATCTATCCCCGTGCGAGCATCATCATAAACGTAGTAAGTAACAACGAAACCATCTCTCAATATCGGAAGTAGTTTTCTTGGATCACTTCCTAATCTGCCAAAATCTGATATACTAATCGGAACTTCCATGTTTTCTCTACAATTACGGTTTACTCCATCACCTGGGGTTTTACTCCAAAAATAAGCATCACCACTAGTTGTTTCATTCTTTTTGCAATCAAACTTGTTAAGTAATCCTCCATTATTTGATCCAGGGCAATCATAAGAAACGGTTAGATTCAAATACCCATTTTCAGGAGTACTGAACATGGTTGTATTTAGTATTGTGTTTGTGAAATTCTCTGGACAAGCATCACCTCCAACGATAAAATCTCTTCTGGTTATTCTCATGATTCTCTCTGCTTGATTGATTTGCAGAACTCTGTATTTTTGAGAGATGATTTCAATTTCAGTGAATTGATCATCACGGTTACAGTCTAATCTGTACCCAGGAAATCCACAGTAATCAGGTCGATTGTTTCCATAAAAAGGGTATCCAATATTAATTCCATCTCGACAAGTGAAATTATTTTTGCAATTTTCGTACTTTTTTGAATCATCATCAGTATCTTGTTGACATAAACAATCTTGAAATTGAATGATGAAAACTAAAATAAAGAAGGCGGTGGTAATAATGGGTGGTCGAAAAATGAAAGATGATGGGTGATTGGAGATCATCTTGAGAGATGAAGATGAGAGTTGTTGAGAGATGAAGAAGAGTTTAACTATTCAAATGGTAAGTCAGAATTTGAAGGATATAGAAATATAGGAGGCGGCTACGTTTACTTTTTTGCTATTGTTCAAAGGAGGAGAAATTTCAGTGTGTTTTTTACTTTTTTTTTGTTGTTGAAAAGTGTGTTTTTTACTTGACTCGGTCTAAAATGGCAACTATGAACTCTTCGGTACAATGATTTGGTCTGTTGGTTCATACGTGATCGTGTTGATGTTCAGGGGTGGGAATTAGGCGGGTATAGGCGTCTACGGACACTCGAAGCATCAGGCAGGGCGGGTCGGGCACTAAACTTTAATGGCTATTAGGGTAAGCGGGTTAACCGGACGGGAATTTTGAAATTCGCCTTGTCCATTGTCGGCCCCATTAAGAAGCTCGGGTAATTCGGGTAGCGGGTAAACTCATAACTTGAAAAAGCTCACTTCTTCCTCTCCATTTATAAAGTCTACAAACACCTTTCCTAATTCTAAAGAGGCAGTGTTGGACTAAAACTGGAAGTTATTCGTATTGTTCATTTTCTTATATAGACAACTATTTTTGGGTCCGATGTGAGTCAACTATGTTTGACTTAGTTGACTTTGATTTAATAAGGAGATAACTCTATTAATACTTGAATATCAACGCTAATTAATCTGATGACCATTAACAAATACAATAATTAGAAATAGAAAACCTATATGTTCGAGTATGTTGAAGCCTTGAAGCTGAACACATCGTCGTCTCAGTGGACCGACAAATGATCTTTCAACCAACCAAACCACCTTTATGGAGGCTATTAATATTAATGGAAGGAGGTTCATAATCGGTTCCATCTGGGATAACAGTGAACAAGTTATCACAGTTCTAGAGAGAGAGAGAGTAGGTTTTTAGAGAGAAAAGTTAGAGAGAGAGTTATGTCGTTATTGGGAAACTAGAAATCTTCTCATCGTTTATTGTTTTCTTGGACAAATTTGTGTACTTTCTTAATGGATCATTATCTGATATGTGATTCGAAAATCTGAACTAGATTTTAATTCTTTAATGAATTGAGTTTTGGATTGTATTGTTGTTAGTCTTTGATGAATTGAGTTTTGGTTTCGAGAAAAATTCCCTAAAAGTAGTAGTGATTGCTACCGTTCGTAGGTGAAATTCAGACGCGGGGGTCTGCTTGTTGTTTGATACAAAATATTAATTTTCTAGGTTTTTTTTATTTTAAGAGATTCTAGGGTTTTTGCTGTCATGATCAATAATGTCTATCAAAAGTTTATCTCTCTACAAATTTGTGGGTGATGAAGAAGTAGAATAAAGTCAGGGTTCATGGAAGAAAAGAGGGAGAACTTTAAATAAAACCTCTAATTCTTAGAGGACAAGAGTGAAAAATAATAGAGTGATGTCCCTTTAAAAACGGTTGTCCGTATAAAATTTTAGTTTTTCTAGTTGTCCATATAAAATAAAAAATAGTTGTTCATGTAAGAAAATTGGTTGTCCACGTATTGGCCACCATGAAGAATTCTATGGGATTATGATAATGTAAACTTATTCTCACTCCTGGCTCCCTTAGAGCCAAACACTACTTCAATAATTCTACCAGGAATTTTCTTGGGCCATTGCAAAGCAAAGCATTGGGTTTCGTGACATTGTCCTTAAATACATTGCTTACTGTCTCAACTAAGCCTAGCAACATGGACTGTTGGGCTTCATCAACCTAAAAAGTTGGTGTAATCTGGTTGGCTATCACTGGGTGATGCTAAGTGGGTGCGGGATGGGCGGGTAGAGGTTTTAACCCATGCACGCTCACCAAAACTTGGCAGGCTAGGCTGGTGGTGCACGAGATGGGTGCAAGCGTCTATGGTCCTCGTCAGACTCGGTTGCCCGTGGGCAGGTTCAGGCACGTGGGCATAATTCCCACCCCTGTGCTGACCAGGGTTCCATGTTACAAAAAAACTTTGTCCTAGGGTGCCTCTAAAGACGCCCCATCCTTTTCCTTTTAGCTTATCATCTCTTGGGCCTCAGATTCAACAGTCCGAGGCTCTCAGATTAAGTAATCCGAGAGGCATGCAGATTGGAGTAGGTTGAACACCTCTGACTGGCCTAAATCTGTGTTGTTCAAGTCCAATACAAATTAGGCCCAGACTGAGTGCCCTCGGACTACTCAGTCTGGAAGGCGTGAAGAGAGAAGCATGCCAAAACTTATTTTCGAGGTGCCTATAGACACTCCTAGTGTCGGATTAAGCAGTCCGAGAACTTAGGAATGAGAGTCTTAGCCCACATAATGGAGTAGTCCGAGCACCTCAGACTAGTCTAAGTCTGTGTTGTTCAAGGCCAACACAGATTAGGCCAAGTCCGAGGACCAATCTGGAAGGAATGAAGAGAGAAAGAGGGCAATAGTTATTTTTTATTCGCCTATAGACACTCGTGGTGTCGAATTGAGCCGTCTGAGGACCTCAGAATGAGCAGTTTGAGGCCCACGAATTGGAGTAGTTCGAGCACCTCGAACTAGCCTAAGGCTGTGTTGTTCAAGCCCAACATAGATTAGGCCCAACCCGAGTGCCCTCAAACTGCGCAGTCTAGAAGACATAGAGAGATAGTTATTTTTGGGCGCCTATAGACTCTCCCGGTGTCTGATTGTATGAACACCTCGTCATGCCCACCAGACAAAAGAAAGCCCATTTACCACCCATTAAGGAAACACGATTAGTTGATGCCTAGCCTTTATGACATGGCATATTCATAGCGTTTGTACTTGTCAGAGTACGGACAGTTGAAATATTTTTTCAGAGTTCGTGTTTTTTTTTGAAAGTTGACTCCATAAATCACCCAAACATCCATCCAAAACACAAGAAAGATAGAAGGACTAAATGTTAAATAACAACAAAAGGAAATCAATTACTCCTCGGTACTAATTCCTCATAAGCCAAAATGTGAGGACCTGAATTTGCATTTCTGGTGCAATAGGATAGCGACACCTGTCTCTCACGAACCTTCACACGCAGCAGATTGATTTCTTGTTTTAATCTCCATGGGAGAGATGTTGAGCCGCCCGATAGGAGAGTTACCATCACCCTCGAATCCCCTTCAATATCCACCCCATATGAGTGATGTGTTTCCACCATTTTGATGCACCCGAAAAGGTTACACACCCAAGCGGAGGTATCAAGTAGTAATCCAGCAAACCGGGATCGATCCAAGGATAGGACGGTAGTTTGGGTATCGAAGGGTCTTGTCCCTCGGTTTAGATATTTCAAGCTAACTTAGACTAAAAAGGAAAGGAAACAAAGATAAATGGGGTTTGATCAAATAAGGTGATAAGAGAATAAAGCAGACAAGTAAAATAAACTAAACTAAACAATAAAAGTAAACGGGCGAGAGAGATTCGAGAGAAGAGTCGGAGGAACAAGAGTCGGGAGACGGTAAGACTCGATTCGGGCAACAAATAAGTGAGAGAGGTGTCAAAGTCCGGGAATCCATAATAATAAACCTACGACTATGTGTAGTCCGATTTAATGTGTCGAAGTACAATCGATGTTCGACTCCTAAAGTAGATGTCTCTAAGTACTATGTATATCCGGAGATCATACTTAGTCAAACAAACGCCTTAATCGGTTGATCCCGAGTCGTCGGAAGTGTCGTCTAGTCGCCTAAGTATGTGAAGTGCATGACAAGACACATGAAATTATGACTTAGACTACGATCGATATCGAATACGTCGTTTCGTCTATTAACTATGCGAAGTGCTTGACAAGACACATGAAAATACGATCAAAACGATAATCGAAATAAATGAACATCAATTTATAATCAAAACATCAAATCATATTAAACATAGTCACGAATTCATCACATTTCATCTCATATAATCGACAAACTAAAGTTAGCTAAACATGGTGATTGAATAAGAAATGGCAAGGAAATGGTGAGAGAATCCCCCTTTTTCGATGTGGTTCGAGGCTAAGATCGTCGGAAAATATTAGTCTTTAAGGTGCAGCCGATCTCCCCTTAGCAAATTTCTGGGTTCCCCATAGCGACCACCATCATCTTCTCCGTTTAGAACACAACCTCCATTAAAGCTAAACCTAGCTTTCTCTCTCTAGAAATTTTCAAGTCCAAAACCAAATCAAACCACATGGAAAGCTAGCCAAGATGATGGGGAATAAAAGCCCTAAGGTTTCCTGCCAAGAAAATGGCCGGAAAGGCAAGAAAATCCGGCTAAAGGAAGTGAAGATTCCGGCCAAAATGCTTGAAATTTCGTCCAAAGCTGCTGTCCTGCGCCATTGCAGCCGCATCCCGAGCTGTTTGTGCACGTCCGTGTGGCTGCTAGGCGTCCCGTTCTTGCTGTCCCGTGCTTGGAAGTTCCGGCCGAGCTGCTCCTTTCAAAATCCAGCCAGATCTAGATGCTTCCCGAGATAGTTACTCCCTTCTCGTGCTTGCAGCTTGCTGTTCCGAGCTGTGAAGAGTGTTGGCCATGCTTTGAAGCTCCCGAGCTGCTTCAATGGAGCTCGGGCAGCTGCTGTACCGTGTCTCTTGTAGTCACGACTTGGCCGGCCAAGCTTTGGCCGGCCTTAGTGATGGCCGGCCTAACTTGGCCGGCTCCTCCTCTCTCTTTCCCTCTCTTCCACTCAAACCCTAGAAGCTTGTTGATGAAGAACCCTAGCCTCCTTCTCTCTCTCTTGCTTGGGGAAGAAGATGAATAGTAGATAGCTCCCTTGACCCCTTTCTTTCACTTGTGTATACACAACCCTAGACTTAGTCAAACTTGACTTAGACCAAAGAGAGGGTGCTCATAAATTTCTCTTTATCTTGTTCTTCTTCTTTTCTTTTGTGGGCTTGATTTGGACTTGGGCTTTTCTTAAGAAACAAGGAGGGTGCCTTCATACTTGATCTCTACTAATCTAATTTCAAGAGACGACTTTTGCTTCCATCTTCCATAATTTCTCCGTCCGAACTCCGATTCGACTTCCGTTTTCACCGTCGGACTCGTCATTGACTCCTCTTGTCATTTGATTTGCTTGAAATCTTTTTCTCTCGTTTTGCACATGAAATGACAGTGACAATTCGCTCCCTTTATTACGATTTACATGTTTATCTCCAAATATGATACTTGACAATGAAAACACATAAATAATTAGAAATAAAATCCGAAAAGAACTAATTCATCAAAGTTAAGTGACCTCAATGTGGCATTTTCACGCCACATCACATTTCTAGCCCTAACCAGACTGATCGCATTTCTCCGAGGAGGGCCGAAATGGATGAAAAACTGGTCGTTCTTGAGTCAATCACCTCTCCAAAACTATTCCTCATCACTGCTGCCGCTGATGTTCCTTCTCGTCGGAAAGCACCATCGACATTAATTTTCAAGCGACCACACGAAGGTGGTCTCAGGTATCAACCTGTAAATCAACAAAGGAAGGAGCTGAAATTGTTAGGTTAGGGTTTCGTTTAATCTCTAGCTTTCTTAACCACCAAAGACGATCCAAATCTGATCTTTGTTTCCTAAGGTGAAGTTCGTTACGATTCTTCCACTAGACCCAGAGCAGATAACTGTACTTATACCAAACTCCATTTGCCGATTTTCCTTTATTTAGAATATCCTGTATATTCATGATCGGATCGTGTCCTAACTGCAAGAAATCATAATCATTAGTTAATGTTAATAGATTTCTAAATGTAGGTCACGTTCCAAAAAGATGAAAGTGAGTTTCAACTTCATGAAGATGACAAAGCTTACATCCCAGATCTATGTGTTGCATTCGTCTACCTATATTAGATAATGTTGCTAGCCCTTTATGAACTAATTTCCAACTAAATAGTTGTATTTTGGGATATATGAGAGATTTCTTCCATAATTTTCTTAAGGGAAATTAGTTAGATGATTCGGTGGAACCACCTTTTGTTTGACCATCGAGTACTATGATTTCGAGAAGTTGCCATTTTCTATGTCACACCATATCAATGCATCTTTACTCTGTCTATTTGGGAGATATAATTTATTAATAGCAACTATAGATTCCTGATCGAAGTATTCTCGCAATGTATCATGGTTCAATTGATTCGAGTCGGTTTCAAATAGGTCAGAGACCCATTTCACAATTGATGATAATGGCCAAATCAATGTAGGTTTATGGTGGATTTCCATTTTAGGTAACCATGGATCTCGATCAATTAACACTTATTTGCCACTTCCATATACTAAAGTATGTGATCTCTCAGTACATCTCTGACTTAGAGTATATACCTCCAGAATGAGGAGCTAGTTGGTTTACTGTTTACTATCCAAAAGTCCTCATTGGTAAGATACTTATCATTTAAAAAGTTTACCCACATGGCCTCTTGGTTTGTTAAGAACCTCCATGCCATTTTAGCTAGTAAGGATTCATTGACTTCCAATAAAGATCTTACACCCAAACCTCCATGTTTCTTCGAACTGGTTATAACTTCCCATTTAATGAAATACTTTTTATGATCTTCCAAATCATGCCTCCACAAAAGCTTCTTTCCTCTCTTTCGAGTTTATTGATAGCTGAAAGAGTAGGTACAGTAAGATCCAAGTACAGACTTGGTGAGTATTGTGCTGCCTTCTTGGGAAATTAAACCTTGCTTCCAACTTGCTAGGTGTTGGGTTTTATATGCCTCTAAGACTAACATAACCATGTAACTAGTGATGTAAGCGGAATCTCAAACATCATATGTTTAACACTAGTCGACCAGGATCGCATGCATGAAATAAAGATGAACTATAAACTGAAAGAAGATTATCTTAATCGCTTTCCCTCAAACTAAATTCCAATGCCCTTATCCCGAAGATGAGAGATTCATGTGTAGCTCTTCTACTTGAGACACCCGAGCAAGTGACTTGATCTCCCTTCTTTAATGTCATCTAGGACCTCATTGAAGGTTGAGAAAGAGAGCTCTTCTTCTTTTCACTAGATAGATAGGTTGTGAGTTTTTTTTTTATCTAAAACCTGCACTCTTCACTTAGCTGTCTGAGAGAGAGAGGTTGTTTTTCTCTTGAAAAAAATCCACACCTTTTCTGTTCTATAATGGTCCTTATATAAAGAAACCCTAATTAAAATTATATTTATATTAGGATTTAATCCGGACCACAGAAAAGATAAGTCGGAACTCTTTCTGACTGGGAATCCTAAATGAGGGGGATTCCCATCTAGGGTTTCCCTTACATATGGCCGACCAGACCACCCACTTAATGGGTTTGGTCTATCCGACCCATGTATGTGGTCTGCCATCATATGGTCGGCCGATGCTCTTGGTCAGCCATCTCATGGTCGACCCATTTTAGCCTTTCCGGGCTTCATTTTCGAGCCCGGTTCTTTCAATCCTTTTGGGTCAATCAAACTGGATCATATCCATATATTGGCAGACTCTCACTAGTCAACTCTCTCCGATCAAGCCACTACTCTTTGATGTAACCCGTTGTAGGATCCGGTCTATGTTAGCTGCAAATCACCGAAGTGACCCGGCGACCGTAAGTGGCTTCTAGCTAAGTGATGGGTCATGAAAATGTCCCATCTGAGTCGTTTCATTTAGTCGAGTTAGTTCGTTTCGAGTCTTTATTATAATAAAATGGTTGGTTTTCTTGATTAGGTGTCTTTTGGAGAGTTAGGTGTTAAAAACGGTTAAAAACGGTTAAAAACGAGGAAAAGATGCATGAAGGGTATTTTGGTCATTTGGAGTCAAGGACAATCTGGTAATTTGGCCAAGGTCAGTGCGTGGTTGAAAAGTAGAGGTCAAGACGAGTCTGTAGGAGAAAACAGAAGTCAAATCAGAGTCCGGACGAGAGAATTATGTGAAGTCAAAGTCGGGTCAACAGTTTGTCAACATTCGGTCAATTTTCGGGATGTATTCTGGCGGCCGGTACACGGGTAGACATGTGGCGCACATCGGAGGCCATTGCATCTAAATTCGATATTCTCGTGGAACAGCGAAGTGGAGCCATCGAGCATGATCCAATGTGGCGCGTCGCGACTTCCTTCCGTAGCCCCCTTCTCACATTTTAATCTGGACCGCAATCTTCCGCGTGTCCCAGATCGACGGTTGCTGAGCGTCACCTCTTTGTTGTAATCCCGTGTTACCCGTCGCAACTTAGCTCCCATGACCCCGAGCCCACGTTTTAATCTTGGTCGTCCGCTACCGCGTTTTCAAGATCCGACGGCTCATGTGCATCCCGTGCTTTATTGCGTATTCCGTGTGAACCGAAGCTGCTTAGCTTAAGTAGTCCCGGACGCGTGTCACCTTAGCAGCCTCCAGATCCCGTGCTCCCGAAGCTGTTTAGTCTTCATGCTCCCGGCCACGTGGCTCTCTCCTGTCCACCCAGATCCCGCGCTTGCTTCCATCCAAGGGATGCTGCTCCGTCTCACCTTCTTATCTCACAACCGGCTACACCAAATAATCTGAAGTTGAAAACCTTATTACCCAGCCGCCGACCAGACTTTGTTATTTAGGGTTTTTGTGCATCTTAACCCTATAATTCCCAAAATAACCCTTCCTTTTATCTTTTCTACCATTTAACCCACCAAAAACCCTCACCCTATATAAAAAAAACTCTTGAACCTCCATTAAACCTAGACTTGCAAACCCTCTCATACTTCTTTTCTTAGCCCCTCTTTCCTCCTCCTTGTAGTTGTAAAACCCTAACCCTTCTTTTCCCCTCTTAGCCTCTCTTAGCCTCCTTTTCTCTCTACCTCTTCTCAACTAAAAACCCTAGCCACCATTCTTTTCTCTACCACCTTCATCTTTTCTCTAGATTTACTTTCTCCTTCTAATTTCTTCTTCTAACCTTGTAATTTCTCCATACCTTCTTCTCTAAAATCTCTTCTTCTTCTATCTCTCTTCTAAATTTCTCTTCTTTTATCTTCTAATAAGCTATTATTTGGAGTTTTGAGCAATATTCTTGAGATACTTGGAGCTTAAATTGGACATCAAAATGGAGATACATGAGAATATGGATTGTGAACCTTCTTGGTGATTTCTTTCCATTAATCTTTTGTAATTCCATTTATTTTATGAATTCAATGAATATTATTTTAGATTCCATGAGTAGCTAAATTTTGTATCTAGGGTGTAGAGGAAACCCATATTTGGGCTTATTTTGAGATATGTTATAAATCAATGAATCCTTATTTTGAGCTTCAATGCCTATTGATTGTCATTTCATGTTGATTCTATAACCTTATTATCATTCATGTATTATAATTACATATTTCATGCTTTTATTGATTTATTAGATGAGATATGCCTTTTAGATCTTGAATGATAGTGTAGGAAATTAGTTTTATATGGTAGTCAATCATACATTCTTGATTTTGAATTGTGTTATTAAAGAATATATTCCGAAATCTAAATAGTTTATTATGTTAGATTTTGAGTTATACATGAGAAAAGGGATTTGTTAATTAATGCATGTTTTAAGTAGTCCATTTATGTGGTGAAATCGAAAACCCTAGATTCTTCTTCTCATCTTGATTTCATTCTCATTAGTCTATTAGTATTGCTTTCTTTAGATTCCATGTATAGTTAATTTAGCAATCTAAGGTTGTGAATGAAACCCATTTTGGATCTTTATAATACTTGTTCTTGATTAATTAAATCCTTTGACGTGCTTTAATGTCTATTGATTGTTTATCTATATGGATTGGATTTTCTTTCCATTACTCATGCCTCATAATTAGATATTTCATACTTTCGTTAAGTTGTTAGATGGAGTATGCTTTTTTTAGATGATGAATAATAGTTAAGTGATCCGAATCTTTATAAGGAAGACAATTAGAATTAGTGATTATAAAATTGTTTTATCTAGAATATCATCCGGAATCCAAATAGTTCATTATATTGGATCCCGAGTAAATACAAAAGAGATTTAAGTAATTAAGTGCTTGTTTTATAAAGTGAAATTATGCGGTGGATTTTATAACCTTAGATATCTTCTTACCTCTCTCTTAGTTAGTTTATTTAGTTTTATTCGTTTTCTTATTTCTTACATATCAATCATCAAATTTATGAGTGGGGTGTGTGTGTGTTAGTCTAAGTTAGCTATTGACATTTTGATTATTGGGTTAAACCCGCATTCAATATCTGAAGTTACCTACCTATCTCTTGGGACGATACTCGATCTTATTTTCAATACTATAACTTGACCCCGTATACTTGCGGGAATAGACCTATTTTTAGGCCCATCAAGTTTTTGGCGCCGCTGCCGGGGATAGGTTTAGTAGTTAGGATATTGTTTGCTTGTTTTGTTCATTAGTTTAGTGTTATTTGTTAACTTAGACGTTTTTCTTTCTTTATTTTCGTAGTTTCTTATCTTTTTTTTTTTTTCAGGTACCACTTTAAGAGAAAAGCCAAAAAACGGGAACATAGGAGCGAAGGGGAACAAAAGAATCAGAAAGGAATCGGAAGGAAGAACGAAACGAGAGGAGCATCCGCTAGTATCGTATTCTATCTCTTTCTTTCTTACTTGTGTGTGATTGGTTGGATAAGTTTTGATTTGCATTGATAGCTTGTTTGTTAGTTCCTTGAGCATTGTGAGATCATGGCACGTTATTCTAACGGTTGGCCATTCGATGTTGATGATGATGAGCTTATTTCGAGGATTCCCCGCACTAACCGACCTGATATGACCTTAGGTGAATACCAAAGGATGTGTAGAGATGTTTCGATTAGTGAGGGGAATAGACCATTTGAGTCTGACCGATCTCGTATAACTCTAGGAGAATACCGACATATATATAGAGATGGTCAAATTAGTGATGGATATGGTCCGACAGTAAATATGTATGAGAGACCTTATAGTCCACACTATTCTGAGACCAATGATTTTAGAGGCAGGTATGATCCTAGTATGTACGGTGGGAGTTATTATCAAGAGTCTTCATCTCGTTACACTTGTGAGCCTTATCATGAAGAAACTCTTGAAGATAGTTCTCAATTAGAGTTTATGAGTCGTCTGACTGAAATGATGTTACAACTTAAAGAGACACAAGACCGATTTGAACATATGCAGACTCAAATGCAGCAAGAGTTACAACAAACGCAGACTCAACTGCAACAAGAGTTACATCAGAGGTTTCAGTCTCTAAATCATCAATTAGAGTCTCTAAATCATCCATTAGAGATGATGATGTCACAGTTATTAGCCGACGAGGAAGGGGTTTTACCACCCCAAACTCAAGAGGGTACTAGGTCCGATGTCGAGGGTAATACGTCATACCCTAGTACTAAGTTAATGCCGACGAATCAACTGAGAGGGCCCAAGAGCTTGAACAAACTGATAACCTTGTTGTCTCGTTTCCTCACCATTTGTCGTCTCACCATGATAGGACTACATTAGACGTTGATGTTCAGGGTGATGGCTCTACGAGCAAGTTTGAGGATGACACGATTCCGAACTATCCAATTTTTGACACTTGTAAGGAGTTAGTCTTAGATGCAATGCTAGGAAGGCCTGATATTATAACTGACTGCGAGGCCCCAGATGTCTTTGAGGATATTGATGATGTAGTAGTTAGAGACATGTTGGATAGTTTGTCAGACTATTTACCTAAGGAAACCATGGACCTTGACTTGGTCCCCGAACATACTGCCTTACCCTTAGAGTCTAGTTCGACTTTCCACATGATCTCAAACTCGGTTGTTGATCCCTTTTGGGACATTTCAGACGTCTTTCCAAAGACGTCTATGGACATAGTGGATATTCTGTCCACTAAGCTTCCAGATGATTTTTTGCCTTCGACTGATATTTTGACTCTTCACATGTATGTCGGTCCTTTTCATGATTTCTTTGTTGTCGTTCCTTCTATTTATACCTACTTAGTGGACTGTGCACCCACTAAGTTTGGGGATGGCTTGTTTTCTTTTATCGTCTCATGTGCACTTCGTATTCTTTATCTTTTTTTTAGACGATTAGCACCTGCATATAGCTTTCTTTGGGTTGACCCCCAAATATTCCGTCTTTTACTTTATGATCGTTAGGCCGATTGATGGGTCTTGATGTTTGTGGGTATCATCTCTGGAAACCCTCCACGAGACATAACTCGTGTTCTTGTGTGAAATCAAGAGAATTAAAGGCTAATTGCATAGCTCAATGCAATCGTGTATACCCGCGTTAGTGGTAGATTTGTATGTGGTCATGTCTTTTATGTGATTCATTCTTATGATATTTGTTGATATTTTAGGAGCAATTTTTATATGTTTTACTTCTAAGGCGTGGTTTGTTCCAAGTTTGGGGATGACGCAAGCTTGGCATCAACTTGGAACCTCTTTATACATGAGCCTTGGTAGTATCATCTTTTATCTCCTTCGGTTGTGGTAATATCTCTCCACTCTTCTCTTTACATTAATGTGCCTCTTTATCTTTTGGTGAATGTATGCTTAGAACATTGAGTACAATGTTAGTTTTAAGTTTGGGGATGCGGGATATGACCATAACCAATGCATGACCATGGGTTTCAAAGACAAAAGGGTTCAAATTAGCCAAAATTTGAAAATTTTGAACATTTTGAGTAGATTTGCATGCGATTCTAGTGATAGTTTTAAGAATTTTGATGCATATGTGTCGAGTTGATGAGTTTTGTGATTGCTAATGGCCTTTGCATGAAAGTCGAGTCTTTTAGTGTTTGTGTTGTGCCATGTGAGTTACATCTTAGTGAAGAAGAAACATTTCTAAGAGACCTAAAGTAGTCATTAGTGGAGACTTAACCCATGTGAGAGCTCAAAGCCTAAATTGTCATTCGAGTGTACTCTTCCGCGCTAACTCCGAGTAGAATGAAGAGCTACTCAACCTCGTAACTTATAAAAGAGCTCATTTGATCTCGTGTGCTCAATTTCCTTAGCCACTAGGAGTGACATTAGGATAGCGAATTAACCTTGCCCTTGTAGTCCATGAAACCCAATGAGAATGCCAACTAGAGGATAGCGGATACTCCATCACCATCCATTATCTTATATCCCGAGAATGAAGACATGAGATAGAAGAATGAAGAATGTCAAAAGCAAGTATGAAATGAAAAGTTGATTGCAATAATAGAGTTGTGTGTGTTGTAATTTGTTTTAGTTGTTTGTATTTGTGTTATGAAAAGAAAAAGAAAAAAAAAGAGAAAAAAAAGAATGAAAAAAAAAATGAAAAAAAAGTGATATGAAAAAAAGAAAAAAGAATGAAAAAAAAAATGAAAAAAAAAGTGATATGAAAAAAAGAAAAAAGAAGAAAAAGTGAAATAAAGTGATTTTTGTGTATGTTTGAGCATGTGTTAGCTCTTTGGTGTGAGTGATGTGATTGTATATATGTGTTGGTGTTTTTTGTTCATGAATAAGTATTCGAAGCAAGAAACAAATGTTGAGATGCTTAAGAGGTTCTACCATAATGAAGAGGTCGAAATTCTCGGGAATCCACCATCATCATCCATCTCTAGTATCCGCTAAACTTTAGAAGGCATTTTTAGAGGGTAGAATGGGTGAGAAGGGCGAGTGAGCTTCCCCACTTTATATAGTGGCTAATTCCTTTTCGAAGATCATTCATTCCAAAATGTTGTCCTCACCCCTTTTTATGTGTTGAGTCCTAGTTAAGTGATCACACTCACACATACGAGCGAACCATTCTTGAGCGATTTCATTTTTGGAGTGTATGTCCGTGAGGCCGAAGTCGAGGCGAAATGTACTAACTTGGGAATCTAGGTTTTGTGACTTCGGAACATAGATGTGCTTATTATGGTATGACACTTGCATTTTAGGGTAAGACCATTAGTGAAGAGATCTTTAGCTTTCACACGAACTTGTTTACTTGATTTATTATGTTTTGACATGCTTAAACCCTTCACCATATGAACATGCTTATCTATGATTTGGATTTTGGACCCTTGTGTATTTGAAACCATGATGTTTGTGGGTATCATCTATGGAAACCCTCACGAGACCACACTCGTCCACTAGGGCAACCTAGGGGTTTAACGACTTGTTGCATATGCTAAATGCAACCGGGATTCCTCCGAAAGTGAGTTAGGTTTTTCTTTTATTTTGTTTTGCTCGAGGACTAGCAAAATCTAAGTTTGGGGATGTTTGATGGGTCATGAAAATGTCCCATCTGAGTCGTTTAATTTAGTCGAGTTAGTTCGTTTCGAGTCTTTATTATAATAAAATGGTTGGTTTTCTTGATTAGGTGTTTTTTGGAGAGTTAGGTGTGAAAAACGGTTAAAAACGAGGAAAAGATGCATGAAGGGTATTTTGGTCATTTGGAGTCAAGGACAATCTGGTAATTTGGCCAAGGTCAGTGCGTGGTTGGAAAGTAGAGGTCGAGACGAGTCCGTAGGAGAAAACGGAAGTCAAATCGGAGTCCGGACGAGAGAATTATGTGAAGTCAAAGTCGGGTTAACAGTTTGTCAACATTCGGTCAATTTTCGGGATGTATTCTGGCGGCCGGTACACGGGTAGACATGTGGCGAACAATGGAGGCCATTGCATCTAAATTCGATATTCTCGTGGAACAGCGAAGTGGAGCCATCGAGCATGATCCAATGTGGCGCGTCGCGACTTCCTTCGGTAGCCCCCTTCTCATGTTTTAATCTGGACCGCAATCTTTCGCGTGTCCCAGATCGACGGTTGCTGAGCGTCAGCTCTTTGTTGTAATCCCGTGTTACCCGTCGCAACTTAGCTCCCATGATCCCGAGCCCACGTTTTAATCTTGGTCGTCCGCTACCGCGTTTTCAAGATCCGACGGCTCATGTGCATCCCGTGCTTTATTGCGTATTCCGTGTGAACCGAAGCTGGTTAGCTTAAGTAGTCCCGGACGCGTGTCACCTTAGCAGCCTCCAGATCCCGTGCTCCCGAAGCTGTTTAGTCTTCATGCTCCCGGCCACGTGGCTCTCTCCTGTCCACCCAGATCCCGCGCTTTCTTCTATCCAAGGACTACTGCTCCGTCTCACCTTCTTATCTCACAACCGGCTACACCATAAAATCTGAAGTTGAAAACCTTATTACCCAGCCGCCGACCAGACTTTGTTATTTAGGGTTTTTGTGCATTTTAACCCTATAATTTCCAAAATAACCCTTCCTTTTATCTTTTCTACCATTTAACCCACCAAAAACCCTCACCCTATATAAAAAAACTCTTGAAGCTCCATTAAACCTAGACTTGCAAACCCTCTCATACTTCTTTTCTTAGCCCCTCTTTCCTCCTTCTTGTAGTTGTAAAACCCTAACCCTTCTTTTCCCCTCTTAGCCTCTCTTAGCCTCCTTTTCTCTCTACCTCTTCTCAACTAAAAACCCTAGCCACCATTCTTTTCTCTACCACCTTCATCTTTTCTCTAGATTTACTTTCTCCTTCTAATTTCTTCTTCTAACCTTCTAATTTCTCCATACCTTCTTCTCTAAAATCTCTTCTTCTTCTATCTCTCTTCTAAATTTCTCTTCTTTTATCTTCTAATAAGCTATTATTTGGAGTTTTGAGCAATATTCTTGAGATACTTGGAGCTTAAATTGGACATCAAAATGGAGATACATGGGAATATGGATTGTGAACCTTCTTGGTGATTTCTTTCCATTAATCTTTTGTAATTCCATTTATTTTATGAATTCAATGAATATTATTTTAGATTCCATGAGTAGCTAAATTTTGTATCTAGGGTGTAGAGGAAACTCATATTTGGGCTTATTTTGAGATATGTTATAAATCAATGAATCCTTATTTTGAGCTTCAATGCCTATTGATTGTCATTTCATGTTGATTCTATAACCTTATTATCATTCATGTATTATAATTAGATATTTCATGCTTTTATTGATTTATTAGATGAGATATGCCTTTTAGATCTTGAATGATAGTGTAGGAAATTAGTTTTATATGGTAGTCAATCATACATTCTTGATTTTGAATTGTGTTATTAAAGAATATATTCCGAAATCTAAATAGTTTATTATGTTAGATTTTGAGTTATACATGAGAAAAGGGATTTGTTAATTAATGCATGTTTTAAGTAGTCCATTTATGTGGTGAAATCGAAAACCCTAGATTCTTCTTCTCATCTTGATTTCATTCTCATTAGTCTATTAGTATTGCTTTCTTTAGATTCCATGTATAGTTAATTTAGCAATCTAAGGTTGTCAATGAAACCCATTTTGGATCTTTATAATACTTGTTCTTGATTAATTAAATCCTTTGATGTGCTTTAATGTCTATTGATTGTTTATCTATATGGATTGGATTTTCTTTCCATTACTCATGCCTCATGATTAGATATTTCATACTTTCGTTAAGTTGTTAGATGGAGTATGCTTTTTTTAGATGATGAATAATAGTTAAGTGATCCGAATCTTTATAAGGAAGACAATTAGAATTAGCGATTATAAAATTGTTTTATCTAGAATATCATCCGGAATCCAAATAGTTCATTATATTGGATCCCGAGTAAATACAAAAGAGATTTAAGTAATTAAGTGCTTGTTTTATAAAGTGAAATTATGCGGTGGATTTTATAACCTTAGATATCTTCTTACCTCTCTCTTAGTTAGTTTATTTAGTTTTATTCGTTTTCTTATTTCTTGCATATCAATCATCAAATTTATGAGTGGGGTGTGTGTGTTAGTCTAAGTTAGCTATTGACATTTTGATTATTGGGTTAAACCCGCATTCAATATCTGAAGTTACCTACCTATCTCTTGGGACGATACTCGATCTTATTTTCAATACTATAACTTGACCCCGTATACTTGAGGGAATAGACCTATTTTTAGGCCCATCAAGTTTTTGGCGCCGCTGCCGGGGATAGGTTTAGTAGTTAGGATATTGTTTGCTTGTTTTGTTCATTAGTTTAGTGTTATTTGTTAACTTAGACGTTTTTCTTTCTTTATTTTCGTAGTTTCTTATCTTTTCTTTTTTTTTCAGGTACCACTTTAAGAGAAAAGCCAAAAAACGGGAACATAGGAGCGAAGGGGAACAAAAGAATCAGAAAGGAATCGGAAGGAAGAACGAAACGAGAGGAGCATCCGCTAGTATCGTATTCTATCTCTTTCTTTCTTACTTGTGTGTGATTGGTTGGATAAGTTTTGATTTGCATTGATAGCTTGTTTGTTAGTTCCTTGAGCATTGTGAGATCATGGCACGTTATTCTAACGGTTGGCCATTCGATGTTGATGATGATGAGCTTATTTTGAGGATTCCCCGCACTAACCGACCTGATATGACCTTAGGTGAATACCAAAGGATGTGTAGAGATGTTTCGATTAGTGAGGGGAATAGACCATTTGAGTCTGACCGATCTCGTATAACCCTAGGAGAATACCGACATATATATAGAGATGGTCAAATTAGTGATGGATATGGTCCGACAGTAAATATGTATGAGAGACCTTATAGTCCACACTATTCTGAGACCAATGATTTTAGAGGCAGGTATGATCCTAGTATGTACGGTGGGAGTTATTATCAAGAGTCTTCATCTTGTTACACTTGTGAGCCTTATCATGAAGAGACTCTTGAAGATAGTTCTCAATTAGAGTTTATGAGTCGTCTGACTGAAATGATGTTACAACTTAAAGAGACACAAGACCGATTTGAACATATGCAGACTCAAATGCAGCAAGAGTTACAACAAACGCAGACTCAACTGCAACAAGAGTTACATCAGAGGTTTGAGTCTCTAAATCATCAATTAGAGTCTCTAAATCATCCTTTAGAGATGATGATGTCACAGTTATTAGCCGACGAGGAAGGGGTTTTACCACCCCAAACTCAAGAGGGTACTAGGTCCGATGTCGAGGGTAATACGTCATACCCTAGTACTAAGTTAAATGTCGGCGAATCAACTGAGAGGGCCCAAGAGCTTGAACAAACTGATAACCTTGTTGTCTCGTTTCCTCACCATTTGTCGTCTCACCATGATAGGACTACATTAGACGTTGATGTTCAGGGTGATGGCTCTACGAGCAAGTTTGAGGATGACACGATTCCGAACTATCCAATTTTTGACACTTGTAAGGAGTCAGTCTTAGATGCAATGTTAGGAAGGCCTGATATTATAACTGACTGCGAGGCCCCAGATGTCTTTGAGGATATTGATGATGTAGTAGTTAGAGACATGTTGGATAGTTTGTCAGACTATTTACCTAAGGAAACCATGGACCTTGACTTGGTCCCCGAGCATACTGCCTTACCCTTAGAGTCTAGTTCGACTTTCCACATGATCTCAAACTCGGTTGTTGATCCCTTTTGGGACATTTCAGACGTCTTTCCAAAGACGTCTATGGACATAGTGGATATTCTGTCCACTAAGCTTCCAGATGATTTTTTGCCTTCGACTGATATTTTGACTCTTCACATGTATGTCGGTCCTTTTGATGATTTCTTTGTTGTCGTTCCTTCTATTTATACCTACTTAGTGGACTGTGCACCCACTAAGTTTGGGGATGACTTGTTTTCTTTTATCGTCTCATGTGCACTTCGTATTCTTTATCTTTTTTTTAGACGATTAGCACCTGCATATAGCTTTCTTTGGGTTGACCCCCAAATATTCCGTCTTTTGCTTTATGATCGTTAGGCCGATTGATGGGTCTTGATGTTTGTGGGTATCATCTCTGGAAACCCTCCACGAGACATAACTCGTGTTCTTGTGTGAAATCAAGAGAATTAAAGGCTAATTGCATAGCTCAATGCAATCGTGTATACCCGCGTTAGTGGTAGATTTGTATGTGGTCATGTCTTTTATGTGATTCATTCTTATGATATTTGTTGATATTTTAGGAGCAATTCTTATATGTTTTACTTCTAAGGTGTGGTTTGTTCCAAGTTTGGGGATGACGCAAGCTTAGCATCAACTTGGAACCTCTTTATACATGAGCCTTGGTAGTATCATCTTTTATCTCCTTCGGTTGTGGTAATATCTCTCCACTCTTCTCTTTAAATTAATGTGCCTCTTTATCTTTTGGTGAGTGTATGCTTAGAACATTGAGTACAATGTTAGTTTTAAGTTTGGGGATGCGGGATATGACCATAACCAATGCATGACCATGGGTTTCAAAGACAAAAGGGTTCAAATTAGCCAAAATTTGAAAATTTTGAACATTTTGAGTAGATTTGCATGCGATTCTAGTGATAGTTTTAAGAATTTTGATGCATATGTGTCGAGTTGATGAGTTTTGTGATTGCTAATGGCCTTTGCATGAAAGTCGAGTCTTTTAGTGTTTGTGTTGTCCATGTGAGTTACATCTTAGTGAAGAAGAAACATTTCTAAGAGACCTAAAGTAGTCATTAGTGGAGACTTAACCCATGTGTGAGCTTAAAGCCTAAATTGTCATTCGAGTGTACTCTTCCGCGCTAACTCCGAGTAGAATGAAGAGCTACTCAACCTCGTAACTTATAAAAGAGCTCATTTGATCTCGTGTGCTCAATTTCCTTAGCCACTAAGAGTGACATTAGGATAGCGAATTAACCTTGCTCTTGTAGTCCATGAAACCCAATGAGAATGCCAACTAGAGGATAGCGGATACTCCATCACCATCCATTATCTTATATCCCGAGAATGAAGACATGAGATAGAAGAATGAATAATGTCAAAAGCAAGTATGAAATGAAAAGTTGATTGCAATAATAGAGTTGTGTGTGTGTTGTATTTTGTTTTAGTTGTTTGTATTTGTGTTATGAAAAGAAAAAGAAAAAAAAAGAGAAAAAAAAGAATGAAAAAAAAATGAAAAAAAAAGTGATATGAAAAAAAGAAAAAAGAAGAAAAAGTGAAATAAAGTGATTTTTGTGTATGTTTGAGCATGTGTTAGCTCTTTGGTGTGAGTGATGTGATTGTATATATGTGTTGGTGTTTTTTGTTCATGAATAAGTATTCGAAGCAAGAAACAAATGTTAAGATGCTTAAGAGGTTCTACCATAATGAAGAGGTCGAAATTCTCGGGAATCCACCATCATCATCCATCTCTAGTATCCGCTAAACTTTAGAAGGCATTTTTAGAGGGTAGAATGGGTGAGAAGGGCGAGTGAGCTTCCCCACTCTATATAGTGGCTAATTCCTTTTCGAAGATCATTCGTTCTAAAATGTTGTCCTCACCCCTTTTTATGTGTTGAGTCCTAGTTAAGTGATCACACTCACACATACGAGCGAACCATTCTTGAGCGATTTCATTTTTGGAGTGTATGTCCGTGAGGCCGAAGTCGAGGCGAAATGTACTAACTTGGGAATCTAGGTTTTGTGACTTCGGAACATAGATGTGCTTATTATGGTATGAAGGATTTATCCGTTCGGTCTGAAGGAGATGTCCTTCCGAAGGAGTGTCCTTCGACCAAGGTGGCAATGCGATCAATTTGTCAGTTAGGATAACGATGACCACACATAAAGATCATCCAGTCCGGTCCAATTAGGGGTCGTAATGCTTTGCTAGAAGCCAACTACGATCATCGGATCAAGGAGTTGATTCGAGGCTAACATAGACCGGATCCTACAACGGGTTACACATAAGAGTGGTAACTTGATCGGAGAGATTTGACTAGACGGGAACTGGCCAAAGTTGGATGGGATTCAACTGGAAAGGCCGAAAGGGTCCGAATGGAGATTCGGGACAAGATAGAGGAAGGCTCTTTGGGCCGGCCATGAGATGGCCGACCAGAGTAAGTGGGCCGGCCATATAAGGCCCATGGTGGGCTGCCCTGGCCGGCCACACTTAAGGGGATTAGCAAAATACCCCAAAAAGGGTATTTTGGTAATTATCTTTTCTGTGACCCAGAAAATAGAAAACCTAATCTGAATGAGATTCTAATTAGGGTTTGTCTATATATTGGGTCAGTTGAGAACAGAAAAGGTGTGGATTTTTCTCTAAGGAAAAATTATACAGCTCTCTCTCTCTCTGAATATACAGCTATTGGAGAGAGAGGAATATAGAGAAAAAGTTCCCATTCTATCAATCTAGTCAAGAAGAAGAGTTCTTCTCAACCTTCTACTAAGTCCTAGCAGTCTGAAAGGAAGGGAGATCAAGTCTATTCACTCGGTGTCTCAAGTAGAGGAGCTACAGTTGGAGCTCTCGATCTTTGCATGCGATTGGAATGGTTCGAGGGAAAAACGCGTTAAGGTATTTATCCCTCTCTAGTTCATTGATTAGTTTATGCATATAGGTCCTGGGCAATCTAGTGTTAAACATGAGATGTTTGAGATTCCGCTTACAACACTAGGTAGTGTATAGGATACACCAAAACCCTACAGTGGCATCACGAGCCGGTTGCATGAAACTATCTCTGACTAGTCGAATTAGATTCCAGCTTGATTGATTAGATAATTTTATGTTTAAATAGGGATTTAGACATGAAATTGATTAGTTTAAATTAGATTTAGACTTAATCGGATAGAAAATTGAAAGAGTTTCAATGCTAAATCTTTAAAATTTGGTGTT
The DNA here is from genome assembly GCF_041429995.1 of Eschscholzia californica. Taxonomy (NCBI): domain Eukaryota; kingdom Viridiplantae; phylum Streptophyta; class Magnoliopsida; order Ranunculales; family Papaveraceae; genus Eschscholzia; species Eschscholzia californica. Next base: position 34,038,299 of record NW_028238198.1, read on the forward strand.
TTTGAAAAGAGTTTTCAAAATAAAATTTTAAAGTGGATGGTTTTTTGAAAAGAGTTTTCAAATTGCTGGGTTTTTGGATGAAGAATCATCAAAAACAGCAAAAAGTTGGAAATTTTTGGGAAAATTGAAGAAAACAGGGTGCTGTCCAGGAGACCGGACTGACAGGACGCGTCCCAGGACGCGTCTGGCCAGTCGCGGACGCTCTGGACGCGTCCCAGTCCTTCCCGGACTGGGAATCCGAGAGCGTCTCGGATTAGGACGCGTCCGAGCATCTCGGACAGAAGGACGCGTCCGAGAGCGTCTCGGACAGGGATCCCGAAGGATCCGCGTCCAGCACCTGAGGTCGCGTCTTCCAGACGCGACCACAGAGACATGTCCGAACGCGTCTCGGATTGGGAATTCGGACGCGACCAGGACAGAACCTTCCAGAACGCGTCTGGGACGCGTCTGGTGAGACCAGAAGCTGTCTCGGACTGGGAGTCCGAGAAGCTCGGACTTGGGCAGAGCGTCTAGGACGCGTCTGCAAGGTCAGGAAGCGTCTGGCCTAGGGCCAGGACGCGACCACCCGAGGGACTTGGCACGGTCTGGAACGTGCCAATCCGGGTCCGACCTTGGTTCGGACCTTGACCGAGACTTGACTAGGTCCAGTCAAAGGGTCCCTTGACCAAGTTTGACTTAAGTCTTTTGAGTTAGACTCAGGTCTTTTGGGCCTTGACTTAAGTAGGAGGGTTCGGTTTTCTTCTTCCGACTTTGACCATATTTTTTCCGAAAGCGACCCGGGCCCACCAAAGCCCGAATCAGAGTTTTTCCAAAACGATTTCAAAATCTTTTGAGATAAAACCAAACGAGCCATTAGTGGGACTTAAGGCACGTTAGACATAGAGATGTCGGTAGTATCTCCCGAATAGCTATCTAGAACATAGCAAACCTAGATTCGACCTGAGTAAGCGAATCTCATACATGCTTGGGTGTTCTATGAATGTCATATTATTATGTGTGTATGGATGTGAATACGGGTTCTAGTATGGCCATAGAATTGTTCTATCTTGTTTTTAAGCACGGATGGGTGCCCGTTGTAATTAATTTAATTTCAAGTTTTATACGATCTGCGAATCGTTGAGTCTTGTAATTAGAGTTTAAGGGTACAATTGAGTCCATTGAAGAGCCAAAGGATGAGATCGTGGTTCGAGTGGGAGAATTCAATGGATGTTCGAGGATGGAGATCCAGGCGAACGGAGGTTAAACAAGCGAAGAACCTAAGAAGATTAGATCTTTTAGGTTAGGGGCCATACTAGGATCATATCTGCTTGATTTATTTTCTCGCGCGCATTTACTTATTTACGTTTTGTGTGGTGTATGATTATGTTAGAGTTCACAGTAATGCATGCAAACAAAAACGTAAGAGTCCCCAAAAGGAATTTTGAGTAATGCCTACCCAGATTAAGACACCTGTTGCGCCCTTGTTCATCGATGGTGGGTCATGCCAAAGCAGGGTGCCATCTTTTACCTCGGGACAATACGGGTAGACCTATGAAGAGGTCTACATGTCTAAATGGTTATTCTCAAACGAGTCAGCAAAAGAGTTTTGGATTTCGAGGCAAAAGGATGAATTTAACACATAAGTGTTATTCATCAACCAAGAGTCATATGAGATATGATCAGTAAGGAGTTACTCACCCAGGAGGGTGAAGTTAAGGGCAGTGCCAAAGTACGCTTAGCTTCACAGGAATGGGGTCTTGGAATCGTATTATTCATAGGGGGACGGTTTTCATTGAATAATATGGCAAAAAGTGTTTTTGCGTAAACATTGAATGTAGTACTTAGCAAAATCCTTATTTTGTTTCTGTAGAGTAGAGATGGCAAATATGATTAGTTCACGTTTAGATAGAGATCTATACGACTTTCTAGATTGGGAGGAAGATCAGAGAAGAGTTCTCGATGCTTCAAAGAAAGAAAGCGTAATAGAGCTACCAGAAAGGGAAGTGGAAGTCGGTGCCTATGTTATAGAGGTCAATTTGGCAGATATGGCTGACTCTCCCTCATGGGTATATGATACCGGATGTGGAGCTCATATAATTTCAGAATTAGATGAGCTCAAGGAGGTCAGGTATCTGACAAAGAGCGAGATGGTTCTACGAGTCGCAAACAAGGCAAGAGTTGCTGCTGTGGCTGTAGGAACTTTCGAGCTCAGTTTAGAGACTGGGTTGATATTAGTGCTATGTAATTGCTATTACGTACCGACTATATCGAGGAACATCATCTCTGCGTCGGTGTTAGACAAAGAGGGATATCACGCTATAATAAAGGACAAGAGTTGTTCTTTATACAAGGGTGAGATGTTCTACACCAGTGCTAAGCTGCGTAATGGTCTTTATGTTGTAAACATAGAAGACGAAATCCTGAACATAGACACGAAACGGCTTCGTACTCATGATTCTAACCAAAGTTATCTCTGGCATTGTCGTTTGGGTCACATTAACATGAAGCGCATGCAGAAGCTTCATGCAGATGGACTTCTGGGATCGTGTGATTTGGAATCATACGATACATGTGAGCCATGCTTAGTGGGCAAGATGACAAGATCGTCCTTCAAGGGGAAAGGAGATCGGGTGAGTGAACCCTTAGGACTGATACATACGGATGTATGCGGACCTATGAGTACACTCGCGAGAGGTAACTATGGCTACTTCATAACGTTCACTGATGACTTCACTAGATATGGTTACGTGTATCTAATGAGGCATAAGTCGGAATCGTTTGAAGTGTTCAAACAATTCCAGAATGAAGTGGAGAATCAGCTTGGCAAGAAAATAAAAGCCATTCGATCGGATCGAGGTGGTGAGTATTTGAGTCAAGAGTTTGAGGATCGTCTTCGGAGTTGTGGAATAGTTTCATAACTCACTCCTCCAGGAACACCTCAGATGAACGGTGTGTCCGAGAGGAGGAATCGAACATTGATGGACATGGTTCGATCGATGATGAACTTAGCCGATCTTCCTAACACTTTCTGGGGGTATGCTCTAGAAACGGCTGCTTTCACACTTAACCGAGCTCCGTCAAAAGCTGTAGAAAAGACGCCACATGAGATGTGGACTGGAAAGGTTCCAAAGTTGTCTTTTCTCAAAGTCTGGGGTTGCGATGTTTATGTAAAGCGTTTACAAGGAGATAAACTAGCACCAAGATCAGACAAGTGTCTCTTCGTCGGTTATCCGAAAGAGACAAAGGGGAATTACTTCTACAACCCGTCAGAGAACAAAGTGTTTGTTGCTCGTGATGGTGTCTTCCTTGAAAAGGAGTTCCTTTCCAAGAAGACAAGTGGGAGAAATATAGAGATCGAAGAGGTTCGATCTGAGCAACAAACTGGCACCGTTGCACCGATGTCAGAAGTCGCGATTCCTAACTATTATGAGCCGATAGAAGAGGAAAGAGGGGATGAGATGGCAGATCTCGGAGATCCTCACTACAAAAAATAGGCTTATCCGGGACACACAATTTTTTCCGTATGTCCCTAATAAGTCTTCAATAGGGACTCTTTTGAATTGTTAGTCCCTAGTGTAGTAATACAAGGGATAATTGGTTAATAATTTTACAAAAACCCGGGAAGATGTGCGGCAAAAGTTTTGCGCCAAAATTTTTGCGCCAAAAAAATTTGTGAAAATTACATCCATGTCCCACAAAGAACCCTAGTACCCCACGTCCAAACATTCCCTCCACTGTTAGAGAGAGAAATCGTTAGAGAGAGAGAGAAACCGAGAGGGAGGGAAAGTTGCCACTTCTTGCTATCTTTCTGGAAGAGGGAAGGCGAGAGGGAACGAGGGAGATTAAACGCTTAATAGAGAGGAAGTTTTTAGGTATTAAAACCCTAAGTTTTCTTGGAAGAGAAAGAATCATTGTTCTGCTCAAACAAGGAGAAGAATTTTAGGGATTAAAGCCCTAAAAAATTGATAAGAGCTAGAGATAGCTTCAATCAGAAATTTCAACTTTAAAACCATAGAAGGTGAGTAATATTTTAGGTTTTTGTTTATTTGAAATCATCTTGTTTATTTGAAATCACTTTGTTTATATGAAATCATCAACTGTTTGTTTGATTTTATAAGGAGTTCTTACTTAGTCAAATTGGTTTATGAATTTATTGTTAAATTTACCATATAGATCTTCATTGGTTTATGAATTTATTGTTAAGAATTTTAGGGATTAAAGCCCTAAAAAATTGATAAGAGCTAGAGATAGCTTCAATCAGAAATTTCAACTTCAAAACCATAGAAGGTGAGTAATATTTTAGGTTTTTGTTTATTTGAAATCATCTTGTTTATTTGAAATCACTTTGTTTATATGAAATCATCAACTGTTTGTTTGATTTTATAAGGAGTTCTTACTTAGTCAAATTGGTTTATGAATTTATTGTTAAATTTACCATATAGATCTTCATTATGTTCTGGGAGGTGGTCTTGTACTGCTGGAATTCTTCTTCTTATTGAAAATTTTGTGTTTATTAGAAAGATAGATGCTAATGATGTAATAGGGTTTTTGTCCAATTAGATCTTGAAACAAAAGAAAGAAATAGTATTTTCTCTTTGATAGATCAATATATGTTCTTTCTCTTTTTATATTTCCAATTTCCGGATTATACTGAATGAATTAGATTTTGATAGACAAAGAAGCAACGACTTTAACTCGTTTACTTACATTAGGGCAGTAGTTCGGTGAACTCATATAATCATAGTACTAATCATGGACCAAATCGGTTATCGTATATTGCAATGGGTTGTTAGGTTCTCAAACAATTCATGAAGGTTTCTGCTAAGTGTTTAGCATAACTGGATGCGCTAGAGCCTTGTTGTTTTATATTATTCTGGAACAGTACTAAGCCCCCCCAACTGCTATTCTTGGGTTGGGTATTTGAAATCATCTTGTTTATTTGATTTTATCTTTTGGAAAAACAGGGGCAGAAATATTTAGGGATCAAAACCCTGAACACTGATAACAGCGGGAGATAGAGACGATTGGAAAGCATCGAAATCTTTCCTTGAGTCCGAAATTTCAACTTCAAACTCAAAGGTCAGTTATATTTTAGTTATTTGTTTAAGTGAAATCGTCTTATTTCCTCATTTGAATTACTTGTTATGTTCTATATTTAAACTGATCTTTATTTGTTTAGGTAGATAGTTTGATTTTGTTTAATATATGAATACACTAATCAGTATCAACTCTATTAAACAAAGTACCATTTTCAATTAAAATTGAAATCAACTCTGATTATGGATATATGCATTCTTTTACAATGTTTGGATTGAACGAAATAAAAGCCTTCACCTACATTTCGAGGCCAAAACATGTGTTGTTTAAGCAAATGTAAGGTAAAAATGTTTTTGGAGAGAAGGAAAAGTTTGATATATTATGCAGACTGACTTTTAGAGCCAGAACATGTGTTATTCAGAATTTCTTCATAGTTTTTATTGTATTCAGTTTTACTTTCAACTTAGTTATTGTTCGTGAAGTTATCTTATTAAATTGATCATATTATTCGTATGCTGGACTTGCACCACTTGATAATTGTTTATATGGTATTTAATATTATAATTTTATGAATTTCTTGACGAGTAGTATTTAGTGATTTGTTTTAGAAATGACAAAATTAGACTAGTACATCTCTTCTTTCGACTATTGTTTATGAAGTTATGTTATTATATCCATGGTAGCTGTTTGTTGATCTTGAACTCACTTTCATTGTTTTTCAAATGATTTTTAATAGTGTAGTTTTTGAGTTTTATCATGATCGCAGTAATATCCAGTGATATTTGTTCGAATGGATAAAAGTTGGATCCACAAAAATAGGACTAGTAAAGAGTACCAAGATGGAGTAAAGGCGTTCATCGAATACGCCTTCACTCATGGAAGAGTTTATGATAGAGAAATTGTGAAGTGTCCGTGCATAGACTGTGTTAATGTAGAGTATGCTAATAGAAGTGTACTCTATGAGCATTTGATTTGTCGTGGAATGATGCCCAATTATAAAGTGTGGTGTTTTCATGGTGAAGATTTTATCGAGAGACCTGTAGTTGAAAATGAAGTGTTTACTACTAATAATGGGGAAGGTGATGACATAGAAGGCATGTTGCATGATGCATGTGGAATACCAAATGTAAGCAATGATATGGGTATTGGCTCTGAAGAAGCCAATTATATACCTCCTGATAGTGATGCTTCACACTTCTATAAACTGTTAGAAGAATCTAAAGTTGAGTTGTATCCTGGTTGTAAAAATTTCACCAAGTTGTCGTTTCTTCTTAGAATATGGCAACTTAAATGCCTTGGTGGAATTAGCAATAAGATATTCACCGATATACTAGTTTTGCTAAGAAAAGCATTTCCTGATGGGTGTACGTTGCCGGAGAATTTTAATCAAAGTAAGAAAATTATTACGGACTTGGGTTTGGACTACAAAAAGATTGACGCTTGTCCTAACGACTGTATGTTGTTTTGGAAAGAAAATTCTGAATTGCAAAACTGCACAGTATGTAAGGCTTCAAGATATATAAAGCAAAGTGGCATTACAAATAAAAAAACTCCAGCAAAGATTCTTCGTCATTTTCCACTGAAACCAAGATTACAACGATTGTATATGTCATCTAAAGTTGCTGTAGATATGAAATGGCACGATGAAGGTCGCACAAAAGATGGCGTGCTTAGACACCCAGCAGACGGGAAGGCATGGAAACACTTTGATGAGGTTTTTCCGAGCTTTTCCGCGGAACCAAGGAATGTTAGATTAGCATTAGCAACTGATGGATTCAATCCATTTGGAAACATGAGTTCAACACATAGTACATGGCCCGTGGTGTTGATGCCGTACAATTTGCCGCCATGGTTGTGCATGAAACAACCACATATGATCTTGTCCTTGTTAATACCTGGTCCAAGGAGCCCTGGAAATGATATAGATATTTACATGCAACCTTTGATTGATGAACTGATGGAATTATGGGAAGAAGGCGTGGACACTTATGACGCATCAAAGAAGGAAATGTTCAAGATGCATGCAGCTGTGGTGTCCACAATTAGTGACTATCCAGGATTGGCAATGCTTTCGGGTTGGAGCACAAAAGGGTATATGGCATGCATAACATGTGGTAAGGATACTTGTAGTAAGTATCTAAAAAATGGTGGTAAAATATGTTATATGGGGCATCGTCGGTTTTTACCACCCGATCATAGGTTTCGTCGACTTAAGAAGGATTTTGACGGAGAAGTCGAAAGAAGAGAAGCTCCAACCCCACTATCAGGTATTGAAATAGTGGAACTGCTGAAAGGAATTCCACATACATTTGGAAAGATTCCTATTGAAGGAGATTCTTGCGGCGAGGAAGGTAATGAACGTAAGAGAAAAAGAGCTCGAGTGATGTCAGAGTTCCCAGATAATTGGAAAAAATTACCGATACTTGCAAAGTTGCCATATTTTCCGCATCTTCTTCTTAGACATAATTTGGATGTTATGCATACTGAGAAGAATATATGTGATACTATTTTAGGTACTCTTCTAGGTCACAATAAAAGATACAAAGATGGTATAAAGGTGAGACATGACTTAAAACTAATGGGGGTTAGACATGAGCTTCACGCAGAATGGCTCGAGGATAAAAGCAAGTGGTACATACCTCCCGCTTGTTATTCAATGACTAAGTCTGAGAAGCAAACCTTTTGTAAGGTACTGAAAAATTTGAAAGTCCCAGATGGATTCTCTTCTAACTTTTCAAGATGCATAAAAGTAAAGGAAGGAAAGATTATTGGTTTGAAGAGTCACGACTCTCATGTTATTATGCAACACTTTTTGCCGTTGGCTATTCGAAAAACTTTGCCAAACAAAGTTGCCTCTGTCATAATTGAGCTAAGTACATTTTTTCGCGAATTATGCACAAAGGTTGGGAGGGCAGAAGATTTTAAAAGGTTGGGGGAGCAAATTGTACTCACACTTTGCAAACTAGAAAGAATATTTCCCCCTCATTTTTTTGATATTATGATGCACTTACCCATCCATATGGCATCTGAAGCAGAACTAGGTGGACCTGTTCATAACCGTTGGATGTATTCTATGGAAAGGTATTTACTTTTTATACACATGGTCTAACTTATTTATGAATTTCTTGTTTGTAGGAGTTTTATGCATAACTCTTAATGTCATAAAATGTAGATACTTGTGCACACTGAAGAAGTATGTGCGCAATAAAGCTCAACCAGAAGGGTCCATTGCAGAAGGCTATATGATTGAAGAATGTTTGACATTTGCAACAAGGTACTTAGAAGACGTTGAGACACGACTTACTAGACCTTCTAGGTATGTGGAAGACTGTCATATTGGTGGTGTTGAATGCGTTTTTCTTACTCACGAAGAGAGGGGTCAAGTACACGAATACATCTTATTTAATGATGCCAATATCTCTCCTATACTGAAGTAAGAGTTTTATATAGATTATATGATATTTATTTTTCATATATAATCATGTGATTACAACAACTACTTTCTTTGCAGTCAACACAACGAGTTACTTAATATGTTAAACCCAAAAACGTCCAAACATGAGCTCCAGAAAAAGCATAAAAGAGAATTCCCAGCTTGGTTTAAAGAGTATGTTAGAGATAGTCAAAAGGCCAATCTACAAGTTGCAGAAGGTCACAACATACTTGCTCAAGGTCCTCTTGTTACAGCAAAAAGATACAATGGGTATGCGATTGGTGGGTTTTATTTCAAAACTATTCAAAGGGAGCAAGGATCAAAAACGCAGAACAGTGGTGTTACAGTTACTGCAACAGTAAGTAATTACTCAAGTTCAAGAGACCGAAGACCGGTAGAAGCATATGTAACCTACTACGGACGTTTACTCGACATAATAGAGGTGTCGTATATTGAGGGTCGTACATTTGTACTTTTTAAGTGTGAGTGGGCAGATGTGAGTACCAATAGAGGTATAAAGGTGGATGCACTTGGATTTACACTTGTAAATTTTAAACATCTATCACCATCCCAAAAAGTTGAACCATATGTGTTGGCTTCCCAAGCTCAACAAGTTTTTTATGTACAAGACGTTAATGAGCCAGATTGGCATGTAGTCGTAAAGAATAAACCTAGAGATAGTTTTGATATGGGTGGAGATGATGAGTTACTAGCTTCAGATCATGACCCATTTGGTAATCACAATCAAGCTGATATTACACTGGACGAAAATACCAATTTGGTTAGGGATGATGTGATGGGAGAAACAATTGAAGGTGATCCGCCTACCGTGAATGAAGTAAATGAAGATCAAGATGAAAGTAATGATGAAAATGAAGATGAAGAAGAAAATGAAGATGAAGTAGAAGTGGAAGATGACGAAGAGAAAAATGACGAAGCAGAAGATCATATATATGATGATGATGATGACGATGATGCTTGAATGTAGTTGGTTTTTGTTGAGTGATATTTTATTAATTTTACTTTGATACTTGATATTAGTATATAGTAGGAAATAAGAAAAATTGTGATGTTTGATATTAATTAACTGCTTCTCCTTGGTAATTGAATTTAGATTAGTACTTGTCTTTTGTCTAACTTTAATATTTTATAAGAATTTTGTGTTTTAGCTTTTGCATACAGATGGCAGAACCACAAGAAGAAAATGCTCCAAGGAAGGGAAGAGGAAGATCAAAGTTCAGCTGGCTAGCAAACACGACGGAACCACTACAAGTAGCTTTTTATCGTGGACAACCAGTTGGAGAACATTCAGAAAAATTGTCTGCTTTTGTTGGAAAAATCGGTAAAGATGTCAATATTCTACCAATGCACATTCGTAGCTGGAAAGAGATGGCTGAAGAACATAAAGATGAAGCTATTCGCAATATCACTAACTATTTTGTTATCCCAAAAGAGAACAAAGAGAGCATGAAGTGGGCTCTTTCTACGTTAAATTCGGCTTGGAAAGATAACAAGTATGACTTGAAGCGTGATTACTTTCTCCCTTTCTCCACATTCACAGAACGACTTATGAATTGTCCGAAAGAAGTCCCTTTGGAATCATGGAGATTGGCTATAAACTATTGGGCTGATGAAAAAGTCGTTGTAAGTTCTAAATTATAGTATTTATCTTTGTTGTTAAATATTAATTTGCTCCTAATTCGTAAGTTGTTTATGAATCCAATCAATAATTTAATTGATTATACAGGAAAAAGCCAAAAAAAATTCGGAGAATAGGAAGAAACAAAAATTGCCACATACGGGAGGATCAAAAAACTACGCTAAACACGCTATTGAGGTGAGAAATCATTGTTTATAGTTTAATGCATTGTCATATTATCATACTAATATTCAGTTTATATTTTAGATTGAACAAAATCCTGAAAGAGATGCACCCGCAGGGGCACCTGCATCACAGGTGGAAATGTTCTTCAAGATTCACACAAAGAAAAACAAGACACCTATAACACCAGAAGCAGCTCAAAAAATGGTAATCATGATATTAACTAATGTTATATTCCTTTTGCGTACAAACATCTTTTCATACTAATTTAAGCTTCAAATATTTAAAGGACGAATTGAGGGACTTGGTCAGTAAAGCTAATCAAGACGGATTACCTATACATAATGACGGACCAGATCCCATATTTTCCAAGGTCATGGGACCTGAAAGTAGAGGCTTTGTCCGTTGTTATGGAAAAGGAACTCCAAAATCTATTTGGGGTGAATCACCAAAAACTAAATCCAATGCGAACGACGAAGAGGTTTTGAATTTAAAGAGGAAAGTCGAACAAATGGAAAATGAAGTTGCAGAAATGAAGGCTTATTTCAGGCGATTTGGCAACCAAGAGGTATTATCTTAAAATTTATTATTTTATTTAATTTAGTGTTACAAGATGCCATAGTAAAAAATTCATATACGTCTTTTGCAGGTACACACTTCTACACCTAACTTCTCGTTTGGAAGTTCTCCTACTAGTCCAAATTCAACCACTCATTGCGATTAATATGAGGTGATCTTCTTTGCTATAACGTATTGGTTTCTTGTTGAGTTAGAATTGATCAACTAGTACTTCGTTGGACTCGATGAAGTATATATGTAAGAAAATAGTAACCAATAGACCTAGTGTTGTACTTTTTCCCTGAATGTAGTTATAGTTTATTTCCACATGCTGCATTATGTATGATTTTTCACAAGTTTCACCGAATAAGCATTTGAACTTAGAGCTCGAATGATAACTAAGACATATTCTAGTGTTGTACTTTTTCCCTTATTCACCAACACCTCTTACTATTTTGTATGATTTATCAATTGTAGTAAGTTAAGGTACAAAACGTTTGTTATCTTATACATCGAATGCTCATTAGGAAGTTAGCCACATTCTTCCCTATAACGTATCAATTTCTTGTTTAGCTACACCTGATAACTAGTACTTCATCGATTTCGATTACTGAATGTTTGTTATCTAATACATTGAATATTCATTAGGTAGTTAGCGCACACTCTTCTCTATAAGGTATTGATTTCTTGTTTAACTTCACCTGATAACTAGTACTTCATTAAGTTCGGTTATTCTTGCTTGAATTCTTCGTAGTACATACTTGTGTTGGTTAGGTTCTGGCATGTTAGGTTATATTATACTCTTTGAAACTCTAAACCTTTTGGTTGACTTTAATGTTGAGTGTATTAATATGTTAAACAAATATTCATATACAATCTTTCGTACATTTTTATTTATTGTGTTGTTATGTTTTCAGTGCGGAATCAAGCTGCTGTATAAAGAGAATGTCAAAAACTGTCATTTGGATATGAAGATTTTAAGCGAAAACGACTACGAACCTAGTATTGGTGTATAGTATATGGTTTGCTAAGTAATATTATGGTTAAGCATATGAAAACTTGAAGTGGTGGGAGTACTTTTCTATTTAGTATATTAGGAAGTTGGATTTTAGTTCAAACATTGTTTGATTGATTGATTTTAGTAAAATACAAGTTTTTTTTATTGTTTTTAGAGTTTATGCGGAATGGATGAGTTATTTGTTTCTATCTAGCAGGAAATAGTAATAGGCAGAACTGCCTGGACCAAACAAATGGGAAGCATATTTTCAAAATTTTAAAATTTATTAGTGACGGTTTATCAGTCGTAAGTAAAAAATTTTAGCGACGGTTTTTCGAAGTGTCATAATACAATTTTCGTCCCAAAACAACTAATAGGGACAGGTCCCATTCGTCCCCAATGACTTTTAATGACAGCTAATATGTCCCCCACAAGGTGTCCCTAATAATTAATTGGGACAGACACTCTCTGTCCCGAAAAAGAACTTGGGACGGATAAAAACCGTCCCATGATTCGTCCCTAAAACTATCTGTGACGCCAGTAATAACCACACGCGCAGGACCGTCCCTGATACTTATTCGGGACGGTTTGAGGACATTTAGGGACGGTTTCTGACCGTCCCAAATAAGCCTTTTTTTTGTAGTGCCTCCCGCGCAGAGCGAATGTGATTCGCAGGAGAACCCTCAAGGAGTTGAGAGTGTCTCACCTGTTGTTCAAGCCCCGCGTAGGTCCGCAAGGCTGATTGAGTTATCTCAACGACAAGAGTTGTTGTTGGTAGAGGATAACGAACCCAGCACCTACGAAGAAGCTATGACGAGCCCCGACTCCGAAAAATGGCTGGGAGCCATGAAATCCGAAATGGAATCCATGTCTGAGAATCAAGTTTGGAACTTGGTTGATTTGCCCGATGGAGTAAAACCCATAGGATGCAAATGGATTTTCAAGATGAAAACAGACAAGGATGGAAACGTGAGCGTTTTCAAAGCTAGACTGGTGGCAAAAGGTTACAGACAAGTCCAGGGTATAGACTACGAAGAAACCTTTTCCCCTGTCGCGATGCTTAAGTCCATTAGGATTATTCTAGCAATTGCAGCTCATTATGATTATGAGATTTGGCAAATGGATGTCAAAACCGCCTTCCTGAACGGTAAACTGGAAGAGGATGTGTACATGACACAGCCTGAGGGTTTTGAGGATTCCGGGAATGCTGGAAAGGTTTGCAAGCTTCAAAGGTCCATCTACGGGTTGAAGCAAGCAAGTCGGAGCTGGAATCTTCGATTCGACGAGAAAATCAAAGAGTTTGGTTTTCTGAAGAATGAAGAGGAATCTTGTGTATACAAGAAGGTTAGTGGGAGCAACCTAGTTTTCTTGGTCCTGTATGTGGATGACATACTGATCGTTGGAAATGACATTCCTATGCTTGACTCCGTGAAAGAGTGGCTTAGGAAGTGTTTTTCAATGAAAGACCTAGGAGATGCAGAATACATATTGGGCATCAAGATCTATAGAGATAGATCAAGGAGGATGATTGGACTTAGTCAAGAGACTTATATAGATAAGGTTCTTGGGAGGTTCAAGATGGAAGACTCTAAGAGAGGATTCCTACCCATGACACATGGTACGACGCTTAGCAAGACTCAGTGTCCCCGAGATCCTGATGAGCTAGCACACATGAAGAAGGTGCCTTATGCTTCGGCAATAGGATCTATCATGTACGCCATGGTCTGCACTCGCCCAGACGTCTCATATGCTTTGAGTATGTGTAGTCGTTACCAATCTAATCCAGGGGAGAAACACTGGACCGCAGCCAAAAATATCCTGAAGTACTTGAGAAGGACTAAGGATCACTTCTTGGTGTATGGCGGGAAAGACGAACTAATCGTGGAAGGCCATGTGGATGCGAGCTTCCAAACGGACAGAGATGATTTCCGATCGCAGTCGGGTTATGTCTTTTGTCTAAACGGAGGAGCAGTAAGCTGGAAGAGCTCAAAGCAGACTACTGTAGCAGACTCTACCACAGAAGCAGAATACCTTGCCGCTTCGGAAGCAGCGAAGGAAGGAGTTTGGATAAAGAAGTTTATCTCCGAACTTGGTGTAGTTCCTAGCATAGAAAATGGGGTTACTCTGTATTGTGACAACAATGGAGCTATCGCCCAGGCTAAGGAACCAAGGGCACACCAGAAATCCAAACATATCCTAAGGAAGTACCACGTGATTAGGGAAATCACTGAGCGAAAGGATGTGGTCATTTGCAAAGTCGATACGGATGACAACGTTGCCGATCCGTTAACTAAACCACTGCCTCAGCCCAAGTATGAGAGTCATAGAAGGGGCATAGGTATAAAGCGCATCGATGAATGGCTTTAGGTTGTAATTGGATTAATGAAAAGGGGTTTTCATGTAATCAATTAGCTACATTCAATAAAAAGAAATAAAGGAGTTTATTTCTGTCGTTAAATAATGGTTTAGTGTTTAATGACGGTCCAAAATAATGAGGAATTCCAGGTAGGTTTATCAGATACGTGATCTGGTAAATGGAACTCTACTAAGTGAACGTGGAATAGATTCATTATTTAGTCCCTAGTCCAGGTCATTGCATGGACAACAATGACTCAAGAAGACTAGCATGGGAATTGACTGATAGCGCAGTTCCATGGGCTATAGGAATATGGTATTTAAGTCAATTACATGGATGTAGATTGGGGAATCTACATTGGATTAACCCAAAGATGAGAGTTTTTTCAAGTAGTTGAAAAAGGCGTCACAAACTCTCATAGGCAAGATTGGAGAGATTCCGTAAACATGAGTGCTCCACTCATCTTATGTAAGGAATGTCGAACTTTGGTACTGTCAAACGCCGCGCCGTAAAAGGAGGTTATAAAGGCAGCATACTGGGGGAGACAGGATAGACATGAAGTTAAGTGGGAGTGCAAGACTGGATGATGTCCTCCTATTAAGTTAGGAATAAGTATCTCCGGGCCACTTGAGGAGAAGCAACTGTGAAATGTGTGGCCGCACTCAAATGAATTAAGAGTTAATCATTTGAATTGACAGTTGTTCTCTGGATCAAGAAAGTCTGAAACGTGTGACGTATCAGATGGGATACTAAGCGACATGGGAATCGAGCATTGCACTTGTTCTAAGTACAAGTGGGAGACTGAAGGATTTATCCGTTCGGTCTGAAGGAGATGTCCTTCCGAAGGAGTGTCCTTCGACCAAGGTGGCAATGCGATCAATTTGTCAGTTAGGATAACGATGACCACACATAAAGATCATCCAGTCCGGTCCAATTAGGGGTCGTAATGCTTTGCTAGAAGCCAACTACGATCATCGGATCAAGGAGTTGATTCGAGGCTAACATAGACCGGATCCTACAACGGGTTACACATAAGAGTGGTAACTTGATCGGAGAGATTTGACTAGACGGGAACTGGCCAAAGTTGGATGGGATTCAACTGGAAAGGCCGAAAGGGTCCGAATGGAGATTCGGGACAAGATAGAGGAAGGCTCTTTGGGCCGGCCATGAGATGGCCGACCAGAGTAAGTGGGCCGGCCATATAAGGCCCATGGTGGGCTGCCCTGGCCGGCCACACTTAAGGGGATTAGCAAAATACCCCAAAAAGGGTATTTTGGTAATTATCTTTTCTGTGACCCAGAAAATAGAAAACCTAATCTGAATGAGATTCTAATTAGGGTTTGTCTATATATTGGGTCAGTTGAGAACAGAAAAGGTGTGGATTTTTCTCTAAGGAAAAATTATACAGCTCTCTCTCTCTCTGAATATACAGCTATTGGAGAGAGAGGAATATAGAGAAAAAGTTCCCATTCTATCAATCTAGTCAAGAAGAAGAGTTCTTCTCAACCTTCTACTAAGTCCTAGCAGTCTGAAAGGAAGGGAGATCAAGTCTATTCACTCGGTGTCTCAAGTAGAGGAGCTACAGTTGGAGCTCTCGATCTTTGCATGCGATTGGAATGGTTCGAGGGAAAAACGCGTTAAGGTATTTATCCCTCTCTAGTTCATTGATTAGTTTATGCATATAGGTCCTGGGCAATCTAGTGTTAAACATGAGATGTTTGAGATTCCGCTTACAACACTAGGTAGTGTATAGGATACACCAAAACCCTACATGGTATGCCACTTGCATTTTAGGGTAAGACCATTAGTGAAGAGATCTTTAGCTTTCACACGAACTTGTTTACTTGATTCATTATGTTTTAACATGCTTAAACCCTTCACCATATGAACATGCTTATCTATGATTTGGATTTTGGACCCTTGTGTATTTGAAACCATGATGTTTGTGGGTATCATCTATGGAAACCCTCACGAGACCACACTCGTCCACTAAGGCAACCTAGGGGTTTAACGACTTGTTGCATATGCTAAATGCAACCGGGATTCCTCCGAAAGTGAGTTAGGTTTTTCTTTTATTTTGTTTTGCTCGAGGACTAGCAAAATCTAAGTTTGGGGATGTTTGATGGGTCATGAAAATGTCCCATCTGAGTCGTTTAATTTAGTCGAGTTAGTTCGTTTCGAGTCTTTATTATAATAAAATGGTTGGTTTTCTTGATTAGGTGTCTTTTGGAGAGTTAGGTGTGAAAACGGTTAAAAACGAGGAAAAGATGCATGAAGGGTATTTTGGTCATTTGGAGTCAAGGACAATCTGGTAATTTGGCCAAGGTCAGTGCGTGGTTGAAAAGTAGAGGTCGAGATGAGTCCGTAGGAGAAAACGGAAGTCAAATCGGAGTCCGGACGAGAGAATTATGTGAAGTCAAAGTCGGGTCAACAGTTTGTCAACATTCGGTCAATTTTCGAGATGTATTCTGGCGGCCGGTACACGGGTAGACATGTGGCGAACAACGGAGGCCAATGCATCTAAATTCGATATTCTCGTGGAACAGCGAAGTGGAGCCATCGAGCATGATCCAATGTGGCGCGTCGCGACTTCCTTCGGTAGCCCCCTTCTCACGTTTTAATCTGGACCGCAATCTTCCGCGTGTCCCAGATCGACGGTTGCTGAGCGTCAGCTCTTTGTTGTAATCCCGTGTTACCCGTCGCAACTTAGCTCCCATGATCCCGAGCCCACGTTTTAATCTTGGTCGTCCGCTACCGCGTTTTCAAGATCCGACGGCTCCTGTGCATCCCGTGCTTTATTGCGTATTCTGTGTGAACCGAAGCTGCTTAGCTTAAGTAGTCCCGGACGCGTGTCCCTCCAGATCCCGTGCTCCCGAAGCTGTTTAGTCTTCATGCTCCCGGCCACGTGGCTCTCTCCTGTCCACCCAGATCCCGCGCTTTCTTCCATCCAAGGGCTGCTGCTCCGTCTCACCTTCTTATCTCACAACCGGCTACACCAAATAATCTAAAGTTGAAAACCTTATTACCCAGCCGCCGACCAGACTTTGTTATTTAGGGTTTTTGTGCATTTTAACCCTATAATTTCCAAAATAACCCTTCCTTTTATCTTTTCTACCATTTAACCCACCAAAAACCCTCACCCTATATAAAAAAACTCTTGAACCTCCATTAAACCTAGACTTGCAAACCCTCTCATACTTCTTTTCTTAGCCCCTCTTTCCTCCTTCTTGTAGTTGTAAAACCCTAACCCTTCTTTTCCCCTCTTAGCCTCTCTTAGCCTCCTTTTCTCTCTACCTCTTCTCAACTAAAAACCCTAGCCACCATTCTTTTCTCTACCACCTTCATCTTTTCTCTAGATTTACTTTCTCCTTCTAATTTCTTCTTCTAACCTTCTAATTTCTCCATACCTTCTTCTCTAAAATCTCTTCTTCTTCTATCTCTCTTCTAAATTTCTCTTCTTTTATCTTCTAATAAGCTATTATTTGGAGTTTTGAGCAATATTCTTGAGATACTTGGAGCTTAAATTGGACATCAAAATGGAGATACATGGGAATATGGATTGTGAACCTTCTTGGTGATTTCTTTCCATTAATCTTTTGTAATTCCATTTATTTTATGAATTCAATGAATATTATTTTAGATTCCATGAGTAGCTAAATTTTGTATCTAGGGTGTAGAGGAAACTCATATTTGGGCTTATTTTGAGATATGTTATAAATCAATGAATCCTTATTTTGAGCTTCAATGCCTATTGATTGTCATTTCATGTTGATTCTATAACCTTATTATCATTCATGTATTATAATTAGATATTTCATGCTTTTATTGATTTATTAGATGAGATATGCCTTTTAGATCTTGAATGATAGTGTAGGAAATTAGTTTTATATGGTAGTCAATCGTACATTCTTGATTTTGAATTGTGTTATTAAAGAATATATTCCGAAATCTAAATAGTTTATTATGTTAGATTTTGAGTTATACATGAGAAAAGGGATTTGTTAATTAATGCATGTTTTAAGTAGTCCATTTATGTGGTGAAATCGAAAACCCTAGATTCTTCTTCTCATCTTGATTTCATTCTCATTAGTCTATTAGTATTGCTTTCTTTAGATTCCATGTATAGTTAATTTAGCAATCTAAGGTTGTGAATGAAACCCATTTTGGATCTTTATAATACTTGTTCTTGATTAATTAAATCCTTTGAGGTGCTTTAATGTCTATTGATTGTTTATCTATATGGATTGGATTTTCTTTCCATTACTCATGCCTCATGATTAGATATTTCATACTTTCGTTAAGTTGTTAGATGGAGTATGCTTTTTTTAGATGATGAATAATAGTTAAGTGATCCGAATCTTTATAAGGAAGACAATTAGAATTAGTGATTATAAAATTGTTTTATCTAGAATATCATCCGGAATCCAAATAGTTCATTATATTGGATCCCGAGTAAATACAAAAGAGATTTAAGTAATTAAGTGCTTGTTTTATAAAGTGAAATTATGCGGTGAATTTTATAACCTTAGATATCTTCTTACCTCTCTCTTAGTTAGTTTATTTAGTTTTATTCGTTTTCTTATTTCTTACATATCAATCATCAAATTTATGAGTGGGGTGTGTGTGTTAGTCTAAGTTAGCTATTGACATTTTGATTATTGGGTTAAACCCGCATTCAATATCTGAAGTTACCTACCTATCTCTTGGGACGATACTCGATCTTATTTTCAATACTATAACTTGACCCCGTATACTTGCGGGAATAGACCTATTTTTAGGCCCATCAAGTTTTTGGCGCCGCTGCCGGGGATAGGTTTAGTAGTTAGGATATTGTTTGCTTGTTTTGTTCATTAGTTTAGTGTTATTTGTTAACTTAGACGTTTTTCTTTCTTTATTTTCGTAGTTTCTTATCTTTTCTTTTTTTTTTCAGGTACCACTTTAAGAGAAAAGCCAAAAAACGGGAACATAGGAGCGAAGGGGAACAAAAGAATCAGAAAGGAATCGGAAGGAAGAACGAAACGAGAGGAGCATCCGCTAGTATCATATTCTATCTCTTTTTTTCTTACTTGTGTGTGATTGGTTGGATAAGTTTGGATTTGCATTGATAGCTTGTTTGTTAGTTCCTTGAGCATTGTGAGATCATGGCACGTTATTCTAACGGTTGGCCATTCGATGTTGATGATGAGCTTATTTCGAGGATTCCCCGCACTAACCGACCTGATATGACCTTAGGTGAATACCAAAGGATGTGTAGAGATGTTTCGATTAGTGAGGGGAATAGACCATTTGAGTCTGACCGATCTCGTATAACCCTAGGAGAATACCGACATATATATAGAGATGGTCAAATTAGTGATGGATATGGTCCGACAGTAAATATGTATGAGAGACCTTATAGTCCACACTATTCTGAGACCAATGATTTTAGAGGCAGGTATGATCCTAGTATGTACGGTGGGAGTTATTATCAAGAGTCTTCATCTCGTTACACTTGTGAGCCTTATCATGAAGAGACTCTTGAAGATAGTTCTCAATTAGAGTTTATGAGTCGTCTGACTGAAATGATGTTACAACTTAAAGAGACACAAGACCGATTTGAACATATGCAGACTCAAATGCAGCAAGAGTTACAACAAACGCAGACTCAACTGCAACAAGAGTTACATCAGAGGTTTGAGTCTCTAAATCATCAATTAGAGTCTCTAAATCATCCATTAGAGATGATGATGTCACAGTTATTAGCCGACGAGGAAGGGGTTTTACCACCCCAAACTCAAGAGGGTACTAGGTCCGATGTCGAGGGTAATACGTCATACTCTAGTACTAAGTTAAATGTCGACGAATCAACTGAGAGGGCCCAAGAGCTTAAACAAACTGATAACCTTGTTGTCTCGTTTCCTCACCATTTGTCGTCTCCTAACTGACATTGCCATCTTAGTCAAAGGACACTCCTTCGGAAGGACATCTCCTTCAGACCGAACGAATATATCCTTCACTAGGGTCTTTTAAACTTATCAGTAAGCCAGGTATATGTTTCTATTTTGTTGCCTAGTTTTATAAGTAGCGATTCTAAATACTTTACTTGGTCTGACATTCTTGGTGCCTGTAACAGAGAACTGTATTGCTCCCGAATTGTTAGAAGGCCCCCTGTACCAAAAAGATGGAAGACTTATCAAAGTTCACTGGCTGACCCGAGAAGCCAGTATATTCGGCCATGATTAGTAATATAGCATTTGGATTCGAATGATTAGCTTCTTAGAAAACGTTAAGTCGTCTGTAAAGAGCAGGTGAGAAATTGGAGGGCTATATTTGTTTAATTTGTAACCTGTAAGAATACACTGACTCTCATAGTAACGTGTCACAAGATAGAATGAGACCCAAAATGGGTCCGGATAGACCAGTAGCCTGAAGGAACGGGTCAAGAAATACCAATTAACCATGTCACAGGCCTTCACCATGTCCATTTTGAGATAAAATCCCTCATTGGCTTTCGACCCATGCATGGAATGAAATGAGTTCATGAGTAACTACTATGTTATGAAGGATATGTATGTTTGGTACAAATGCATTATAGGTCCACATAATGTTATCTTCCCCAAAAGGTCGGATCCTATTGACAACTAATTTAGTGATGAATTTTTATATTGAGTTGCATAAGGATATCGGTCTAAAATCTGAGGCCATACTCAGATTCCTGACCTTAGGAATTAAAAAAATAGTTGTAAAGTTAAGAGAATGGGTCACTAGAACTTGATCTGAAGGCTGCCTGTTTAAAGCATACTAGCTAGAACCCGCTCCGATGACATCCCACTTATGTTTTAATCTCTTCCGTCGTTGGGATCCTTGAGAGCATCCATCTCCATTACAACTGCTTTAATCTCTTCCGTCGTTGGGATCCTTGAGACATAGCCCAGATCTTCCTCTGATAGTACCTTATATGCGTCTAGTATCTCTATTGGATGTGTCTCTACCATCTCCTCAGTAGACAAATTCTGAAAATAACTAGTTATGTCCCATGTTATTTTCTGTAATGTTGGTTGTAGTAATACCTGATTGTAGTTGCAGCTGACTGATTTGATTTTTTTTTTTTTGTCGACGTTGAGACACCGCTACATGGAAGGCCTTAGAATTCCGATCACCATTCTGTACCCATTTAGACTTAGCTCTTTATTTCATTTTTTATCTTTCCACTGCCTCTAGGTATAAGATTTCTTCTTGAAAAACACTTTCAATTTGCAATGTTTCTTCTGTAGGGGTTAGGGATTGATTATGCAGTAGTCTATTTTTAAGTAGAACTAATCTATTTTTATTAATAATATGCGTCTCTGCCCCAGTCTTATGTAAAATAGGTGCATGATCACTACAATATCTGGGGAGATGGAATAAACCAGAATCCAGATATTGAATCAACCAATCCATATTACATAATGCCCAATCCAACCTTTCTCTGGTAAAGTGGTGTCTAGACTTATTATTCGTCCACGTGTAAGCAGGTCAATTAAAACCCAGGTCCAATAGACCCCCATTATGAATAAACTCATGCAAATGTTCAAGAAAAGGTACATGCGTTATTCCACCCAAATTTCGATCTGGGAGCCCAAAGCATTCATGTCCCCTGTAAAACAACAAGAAAGCTGATCTGTCTTGCACCCTAGGTGGTTTGTATACACAAAATAAATCCCATGACTGGTCGTTTAATGAACCTAAAAAAGTAATATGTATGAAATTAAGTGAGAAATAATTAATAGAAATCTTAATAGAATCATTCCAAAGAAGAATCAACCCTCATCCTCTACCATGAGAAGGAACATGAAATTTTCTATGTAAATCTACATTATTGTAATTCGGTAAATTATCCATGGTTAGTAATTTAGTTTCCGAAATAAAAGTAATAATAGGCATTGTGGCCTTAGGAACTGATACAAAGTGTTTTTATCGTGTCGTTCCCTAAGATACGACAATTCTATGAAAAAAATACTCATTCCACCATCGGCTTTGCGGTAGCCAAAACCGATCGTGATGACGAATTGCCCGAAACCTGGCATATTGAACGTTTCAATTATTTACGCATACGCACTTTTCCCTGTCACGAACTTTCCAGAAAAGAATAATTGTTGTCCTCCAAACGGTCGATCAGTGGGACACTATTAGAACATTCCAATTGACACCGAGTTACAATTGTGAACCAGTGATGGGCAGAGGGAGATCATTTCCATGTTGTGATGAAAGTCTAGTGCGTTTTACCTGTAATAGATCATCCAAAATTAGTCCAAAAATTTTCATTTAAATTAGTATGGCTATACACATTATCTCTTAGAACATCAAATGTTTCTGGGAGTGCGCCTAAGACACCCGAGTATGATATATGGTCCAATCCCGAGAATGAGTTAAATTCCCTTCCGATATTTCTGTTAAGGAATGGTATCTTGTACATGATCGAGTATTTTGGTTCCCATGGCAAGATTGATAAGGGCTTTTTGTTCATCTATTATGGGTTGTTTCAAGAGATCTACAAATTAGACTGTAATCGGACAAACACTGATTGAATGCCTGATTCGACCACACGACATACATAACCCAGGAAGTCTCTCTACCCCTGGGTTTAATATAAATAAGTTGAGAATTTGACATCTTAAGATTAACTTTCTTCGGAAAGGAGTTAGAGATGTTGAATTCCACTTTGACACAACCAAATAGAGACCATCTAGTAGTAGGTTTGAAATTTCCCAATGAACCAGCTAGACGATTAACAATAGTCCAAAAAGGGAGACAATCCCGTAATCTAGGTAGGCCATAAATTAAAAGCATACCCCATTGTTCTGGGTTGCCGAGACTAGAAACAATAACGTGAATTCAATTATGATTATAGGAATTAACGGTAACATTAAGATCAGATTTCCAATGTAAGAGTTGTAGGGTTTTGTACGTCTCTAAGACTAACTTAATCATCTAACTAGTGTTGTAAGCGGATTCTCAAACATCATATGTTTAACACTAGTCTACGAGGATCGCATGCAAGAACTAATAATGAACTAGAAACATAAAGAGAATAACTGGATTCGCTTTCCCGAATAATTAAGATTCCAACTCCTTTAACTCGAAGATGAGAGCTCCAATTTTCGCTCCTCTAGTTGAGACACCCGAGCAAGTGATCTCCCTTCTTTAATGTCAGCTAGGACTTCATTGAAGGTTGAGAAGAAGAACCATTCTTATTTTGACTCATTAGATAGATTGAGAGTTTTTTTCTCAAAACCCTCTCTCTCCACTTAGCTGCCTGAGAGAGAGAGGCTGTTTTTCTCTTGAGAAAAATCCACACCTTTTTTGTTCTCTAATGACCCTTATATAAAGAAACCCTAATTACAATCCCAATCCAATTAGGTTTGAATAAGAGTCTCAGAAAAGATAAACACCAGAGTCCCATCTGATTGGCAAAACTTGGGATTCCTATTAGGGCTTCCCCTAATGGTATGGACGACAGGCTAGCCCGTTAATGGGTTTGTTTTGTCTGGCCCACCCTTCTCTTATGGCCAGTTTTGATCACCCATTACTGGACTTGCTCCGGTCGGCCCAAAAATGGGTTTTACACTTTTTCGGGCTTCCCTTTCAAGCCCGTTTCTTTCTATCTTTTTGCGCCTATCAAACTGGATCATATCCATTTATAAGCAAGCTCCCTCTAGTCAACTCTCTCCGATCAAGCCATCACTCTTTGGTGTAACCCATTGTAGGATTTGGTCTATGTTAGCCGCGAATCACCGTAGTGACCCGACAATCGTAAGCGGCTTTTAGCTAACCATTACGATCCCTAATTGGACCAGACTAGGTGATCTTCTGGATAAAGTCATCGTAATCATAACTGACAAATTGAGCGCATTGCCATCTTGGTCGAAGGACACTCATTCGGAAGGACATCTCCTTCAGACCGAATGGATATATCCTCCAGTCTCTCATTTGTACTTAGAACAAGTGCAATGCTCGATTCTCATGTCACTTCGCATCTCATATGATACGTCATATCTATTCAGACTTTCTTGATCTGGATAACAACTGTCAAAACAAATGATTAATTATTAATCCATTTGAGTACAACCATTTTCAGTTGCCTCTCCTCAAATGGCCTAGAGATACAATGCTAACATAGTTAGGAAGACATAATCCAGTCTTGCACTCCCACTTAATCTTCATATTTATCGTGTCATTCCCAGTATCCGCTTTTATAACCTCCTCTGACGGCGCGGCGTTTGGCGGTACCAAAGTTTGACATTCCTTACATAAGATGAGTGGAGCACTCATGTTTAAGGAACCTTTCAATCTAGCCTATAAGAGTTCATGAAGTTTTTCATAACTTGAAGAACTCTATGTTTGGGTTATCCAGTGTATATTCCCAATCATACACCCATGTAGTTGACTTGACTACCATATTCTTATAGCCCATGAAACGGCGCTATCAATCAATCTCACATGATAGTCTACATAAGTCATTGAGTCCTTGCAATGACCCGGACTAGCGACTTAGTAATGAATATATTCCAAATTCACTTAGTAGGATTTCATTTACCAGATCACGTATCTGATAAATCTACTTGGATTGCTTCATTATTTTGGATTGTCGATTAAATACTAAACCACGATTTAACGACGAAATAATTAACTCATTTCTAATAATAAGAGTTTGTAAATTTGAGCCTTCCCGTGTAACTCCTTACACCCTTAATTTACTAGTCTAAGCTTTTCAAGAAAGCTTAATGCCTATGACGGTAGTATGACTTCCATACTTTAGTCTAACGTGACAGTTTAGTTAATAGATCTTGTCTATTCGGATTTTGCTGGTTATCATCCCGACTAAAGGATGATAATATTTAGTATTCCAATACTAAATTAAAGCTTCTCAAGTTTTTTTCTTTTATTTGTAAAGTTTGCAACAGTCTTCGCCTGGAACCTTTCCAGGTTACTGTTCTTTCGAGTCAAGATTGTCATTTTATTCTGGAGGTTTGCAACATATGAGTTTTCTCTGTTTTATACCGAGAGTTTATCATAAGTCTTTCTCAAGTACTTTATGATACTTTTTAGTTGCGATCCAGATCTGCTTATCTGGATTTGATTGGTGACGACCATAAATACTCCAAATATTTTGAGATGTCGAGATGAACGCTAATTATGTCTAACATAATCGATCTTATGCCTTTAGCATAACTATCTTTTCTCATGTGAGCTTTCTCATTAGAATCTCTCGGACACTGAATCTTGCTAAGCCGTGTGCCATGAGATTTGGGTAGAGATACTCTATTTGAGTCTTTCTCATTAGACTTTTCAAGACCTTTTCTTGAACGAGTCTTATCATCTTGTCGATATATCCTTATAGATCTTTGTGTTGGGTTTTATACCCTTCTACTAGTGTTTATAGCGGAATTAAGACATCTAATGTCTACACTAGTATTCCCAGGACCACATGCATAAACCTATGATAATCATTAATTAAAACTAGAAAGATAAATACCTTGTTCGCTAGTTTTCCCTCGAACCTTTCCAATTGCTTATGAGAAGACCAAGAGCTTCAAGTGTAGCTCCTCTACTTGGGACACGAGCAAACAATTTTATCTCCCACCTTGTTGTATAGTTAGCACACCAATGGTGGTTGGAAAAGAAGAACTCCTTTCTTCTTGACTAGATAGATAGTTAATGGGAATTAGCTCACTTTCTCCTCTCTACTTGATGTGGTAAAGTAAGAAAGCTTAGAGAGAAATTCCACACCTTATTCTCTGCCCTAAGAGTGTTTATATAGAACCCTAATAAGAATCCACCTCCTTTTAGGTTTCCTAAAACACCCTTTAGAATAAGATTTAGGGAAATAGTCGAAAATAGCAACTATTGATATTTTCTCAATTCCCTAAGGAGGAGGTGCCCAAACACCACGAAAATTTTCAGATATAATGTTTATTATATCAGCAACTAACACTCCAAAATTCAGCCCAATCCGAGTCCTAGAAGTACCCGAACCGGTCTAGGCCCAAAAACCCTGTTTTTGGCCTTTTTGTACTATCTTTGCCTAATTCCTTTTTAGGCCTATGAGATATGTTTATGGGACACTCCCATGATTATATCTCACTCCCACTAGTCATATCCTAGATCAATTTGTCACTCTTATGTGTAACCCGTTGTAGGATCCGATCGAAGTTAGCCGCGAATTACTTCGTAATTCGACGATCGCAGTTGGTCTCTAGCTACAACTCTACGATCCCTAAATCAATCGGACTTGATGATCTTCCACATCAATTGTCCTATCCGACAAATTGTTCGCATTGTCACCTTGGTCGAAGGACATCTCCTTCAACTCCTTCAGACTCCCACTTGGACTTAGAACAAGTACAATGCTCGATTCCCATGTCACTTAGTATCCCATCTGATACGTCACGTCATTCAGACTTTCTTGATCTCGAGTACAACTGTCAAAACAAATGATTAACTTTTAATCCATTTGAGCACGGCCATGCATTTTCAGTTGTTGCTCGTCAAGTGGCCCGAGGACACTGTACCCTAACATGGTTAGGAGGACATAATCCATTCTTGCGCTCCCACTCAACTTCATGTCTATCCTGTCCTTCCCAGTATCCGCCTTTATAACCTCCTTTTACGGCGCGGCGTTTAACGGAACCAAAGTCAGACATTCCTTACATAAGATGAGCTGAGCACTCATGTTTTGAGGAATCTCTTCAATCTTGTCTTTGTGAGAAGTTTGACGATTTCATCATTCTTTGGATGAACTTCTCACGTTGAGGGTTATTCCAGTGTATAATCCCTATTATGCACTCACGTAGTCGAATCGAATACACTATTTCTATAGCCCATGAAACTGCGCTATCCCATCGACTCCCGTACTAGTCTTCGTGAGTCATTGTTGTCCATGCAATGACCTGGACTAGGGAATTGATAATGAATCACTCCAAGTTCACTTAGTAGGGTTTCATTCATCAGATCACGTATCTGACAAGCCTACTCGGAGCGTTTTCTTTATCGTGTGGACTGTCTCTTAAAATACCAAACCAAATTTTAAGGACAAAATAAAATTTCTTTTATTTTATTTATCGAATGTAAGTAATTAGGCACATAAACTCTATTATGAATCCAAATTACATTTGTTGCCATTCCCCAATGCGCTTTATACCAATGTCCCTCATGTGTGAATCATGTTTGGGCTGAGGTAACGGTTTGGTTAACGGATCTGCAACGTTATCATCCGTATGAACCTTGCAAATTACCACATCTTTTCTCTCTATGATTTCTCTAATCAAGTGGTACTTCCTTTGGATATGTTTGGATTTTTGGTGCGCTCTTGGTTCCTTGGCTTGGGCTATAGCTCCGTTGTTGTCACAATAGAGAGTCACGCCCTCTTCCATGCCAGGTACGACACCAAGTTCTATCAGGAACTTCTTGATCCAAACTCCTTCCTTTGCAGCTTCCGAGGCCGCTAGGTATTCTGCTTCAGTGGTAGAGTCTGCAACTGTGCTCTGCTTGGAACTTTTCCAACATACCGCTCCTCCATTCAGACAGTAGACGAACCCAGATTGTGATTTGAAGTCGTCTCTATCCGTTTGAAAGCTTGCATCCACATGGCCTACAATTTTTAGTGTATCTTCCCCGCCATATACCAGGAAATGATCCTTAGTCCTTTTCAGGTACTTTAGGATATTCTTGGCGGCGTGCCAGTGCGCTTGGCCTGGATTTGATTGGTAACGGCTACACATGCTCAAAGCATATGAGACGTCTGGGTGAGTGCAGATCATGGCGTACATGATTGATCCTATTGCCGAAGCATAGGGTACTTTCATCATGTGTGCTAGCTCATCAGGACTCTTAGGACACTGATCTTTGCTAAGCACCATACCATGTGACATGGGAAGGAATCCTCTTTTGGAGTTTGTCATCTCGAACCGTTGAAGAATCTTATCTATATAATTTTCTTGACTAAGTCCGATCATCCTCCTTGATCTATCTCTATAGATCTTGATTCCCAATATGTATTCTGCTTCCCCTAAGTCCTTCATAGAGAAGCATTTCCGAAGCCAGTCTTTAACTGATTCCAACATCGGAATATTGTTTCCTATGATTAATATGTCATCGACATAAAGGACTAAGAAAACTAGGTCGCTCCCACTAACCTTCTTGTAAACACAAGATTCTTCTGCATTCTTGAGAAATCCAAATTCTTTGATTTTCTCGTCGAATCGAAGATTCCAACTCCAGCTTGCTTGCTTGAGTCCATAAATGGATTTCTTAAGCTTGCAAACTTTTCCAAGTGTCCGTTCAGGAAGGCGGTTTTGACATCCATTTGCCAAATCTCATAATCATAATGAGCTGCAATTGCTAGAATGATCCGAATGGATTTAAGCATTGCGACAGGTAAAAGGTTTCATCATAGTCTATGCCATGAATCTGTTTGTATCCTTTTGCCACGAGTCTAGCTTTGAAAACGCTAACGTTTCTATCCTTGTCAGTTTTTACTTTGAAAACCCATTTGCATCCGATTGGTTTTGCTCCATCGGGCAAATTGATCAAGTTCCATACTTGATTTTCTGACATGGAATCCATTTCCGATCTCATGGCTTTTAGCCATTTTTCGGAGTCGGGGCTCGTCATAGCTTGGTTGTAGGTACTCGGCTCATTATCTTCTAACAGTAGGATATCTGTTTTCTGAGATAATTCCTGGAGCCTTTGAGATCTACGAGGGGCCTGAGCAACTTTTGGAGTGTTCTTAACTAGTTGAGATGTCTCCTGCGAATTTGATTCGACTTGAGCGGGAGGTACTCTCTCGACCTCATTTTCCTCTTCCATACTTTGTGTATAGATAGGAGCCGCTAAACCTCTTGATATTTCTATATTTGTGTTTATTTGTTGCTCATATCGAATTTCATCGATATCTACATTTCTCCCACTTGTCTGTTTGGAAAGGAATTCCTTTTCAAGGAAGACACCATCTCGAGCAACAAACACTTTGTTCTCAGATTCGTGGTAGAAGTAGTAACCCCTTGTCTCTTTTGGATAGCCCACAAAGAGACATTTGTCTGATTTAGGTGCGAGTTTGTCTCCTTGTAAGCGTTTTACATAAACTTCGCATCCCCAGACTTTGAGAAAAGACAGCTTTGGAATCTTTCCAAACCATAACTCATATGGCGTATTTTCTACAGCTTTTGACGGAGCTCGGTTAAGTGTGAAAGCAGCCGTTTCTAGAGCATACCCCCAGAACGTGTTTGGAAGATTTGTTAAGCTCATCATAGATCGAACCATGTCTAACAAGGTGCGATTTCTCCTTTCAGAAACACCATTCATCTGGGGTGTTCCTGGCGGAATGAGTTGAGATACTATACCACAACTCCTAAGATTATCGTCAAATTCTTGACTCAAATATTTCACCACCTCGATCGGATCGAATGGCTTTTATTTTCTTGCCAAGTTGATTCTCTACTTCGTTCTGAAATTGTTTGAACATGTCAAACGATTCGGACTTATGCCTCATCAAGTATATGTAACCATAACGAGTGAAGTCATCCGTGAACGTGATGAAGTAGCCATAGTTACCTCTCGCCGGAGTACTCATTGGTCCGCATACATCCGTATGTATGAGTTCCAAGGGTTCTTTGGCTCGGTCTCCTTTTCCTTTAAAAGAAGACCTCGTCATTTTACCCATTAAACATGATTCGCATGTGTCATATGATTCTAAATTATACGAACCTAGAAGTCCATGTTCATGGAGCTTCTTCATGCGTGTCATGTTAATGTGACCCAAACGACAATGCCAAAGGTAACTTAGATTTGAATCATCTGACCGTAGCCTATTGGTTTCTATGTTGAAGACTTCGTTCTCAATATTCGTGATATAGAGACCGTTGTATAGCTTAGCACTGGTATAAAACATTTCACATTTGTATAAAGAACAACGCTGGTTTTTTATTAATAGGTGATATCCCTCTTTGTCTAATTCTGAGACTGAGATAATGTTTCTAGAAATAGAGGGTACATAATAGCAATTATGAAGTTCTAAAACTAGACCAGTTTCCAAAGGTAGACTGAAAGTTCCTACAGCTTTCGCAGCAACCGTTGCTCTATTTGCTACTCGTAGGACAAGCTCCCTTCCAGATAAATACTTGATTCCCTTAAGGCCCTGCACATCATAAATGATATGAGCACCACATCCGGTATCGAATACCCAGGATTGAGAATCAGATGTATTTGCTAAGTTAACTTCGATAACATAGATACCTTGGTCGGAATCGTGAGTTCCTTCCTTTTTCCTTTTGTTCTACTGAATCAGTTGAAGTTCTTTCTTTGATTCAGACATTC
This sequence comes from Eschscholzia californica, assembly GCF_041429995.1. Taxonomy (NCBI): domain Eukaryota; kingdom Viridiplantae; phylum Streptophyta; class Magnoliopsida; order Ranunculales; family Papaveraceae; genus Eschscholzia; species Eschscholzia californica. The sequence continues at coordinate 34,068,813 of NW_028238198.1, forward strand.
CAATGCCTCTCCGGATTGCCTTAGAAGTTCCGTACTTCCTCAACCGTGATTTGTTTCGGGACATGTCCCTTAATCGACGGATGATTGTATGCGCATCCATTTTCCTGAATCTCTTTTGAAGATTAGGCTCCATGGTTGCCAACATAAGGCAAGTTACTGAAATTGATTTCATCCGGATACTTTTAGCCTGCTTTTGTTCCTCATCCTTTGAGTTCGCAGTTATTCTTGGAATAGGGGTATCCAGTACGCTTTCTTTGTTTGTAGATTTGAGAACACTTCTCAATCTCTTTTCCCAATCAAGGAAGTTATCCATGTTCAATTTGTCCTCATCAAAGATTGAACATAGGTTGAAAAGATTGATTTTGGCCATAGTAAAACTACATGAAACAGAAAAAGGATTTTGCTAAGTATTACATTCGATAATTTTTGCAAAAAGTCCTAAGTTTTTGCCACATTATTCAAGATAAAACGTGTCCCTAGATGAATAATGCGATTCCGAGATCCCATCTCTCAAGGATTAAGCAGACTAGGGCCCTGCCCTTAATTCCCATTGATTTAGGTGAGTGAATACTTTCACTGATCATACCATATGATTCTCGGTTGATGGATTACATGTTTAGTGTAAAATCCATCCTTTTGCCTCGAGTATCCAAGACTCTCTTGCTGATCTCGTTGAGTAGAACCATTTAGACATGTAGGCCTCTTCTATAGGCCTACCCGCAATGTCCCAAGGTAGAGGAGGTACTCTGCGAAGGCCGACCCACCTTCCTCGAACAAGGGCGCAAGGAGTGTCTTAATTTGGATAGGCACTGTACTCAAAATTACTTTTAGGGACTTTTACGCTAGTCTGGCGTTCGTTTTAGTGAACTAATTAGCCTAACCAACATCCACGACATAAAGCGTAAATAAGTAAGTAAATGCGCGCGAGAAAGTAAATCAAGCACATATGGATCCTAGTGTGGCCCCTAACCTAGAAGATCTAATCTCCTTTGGTTTGCTTCTTGTTTCGCCTTTTTAGTTCGTCTAGATCTCCGTCTTTGAACCTCCATTGATTTCTCCCACTCGCCTTTGGATTTCTTCCTTGAGTTTCATCAATGGACTCATAAACCCTAAACTCTAATTACAAGACTCAAACGATTCGCAGATCGTGTAAACTTGAAATTAAAATTATTACAAAACATGCACCCATCCGTGCTCAAAACAAGAATAAGAAATAAATTCTATGGCCATACTAGTTTCCGCATTCACATCACATGCAATCATATAATATATTTCAAGGCTATCAATTATATATGCATGTATATCCGGGAGATACTTTTGTCGACATCCGTATGTCATGTACGCACCTTAAGTCTACATCAAAAGATTAGACTAATGGTGTGTCTTGGTTTGATTTTAAAGAGAAATTCCGTTTGGGCCTTGAATGGCCCGGGTTAATTTCGGAAATATTTGGATTGGAATTTTGGGAGAAAATTTGGATAAAACTCCCACTCGAATAGTGGTCCCTTTTCGTGGTCCGAAAAGCCTTGAAAAGACCCGGGACAAGTCCTAGACAAGTCCCGGCCCATTGCCCACAAAAGGGCTTGGACAAGGTCCGGATATGGTACGGCCCATAGGGCCGGCATGTCCGAGCCGAGGCCAATAGGCCTGATCTCGTCCTGGCCGGAGCCAGGACGCTAGTCCAAGCACCAGACGCGTCCTAGACGCATCTGGTGCTGGACCGGACCAGCACTAGGTGTCTCGGACTTAGTCCGAGACACCCAGGACCCCAGACGCGTCCCCAAGACGCGTCTGGTAGTAGCTATTGGACGCGTCTGGAAGACGCGTCCTGGTTAAGCTACTGGTCGCGTCTGGAAGACGCGACCTGGAGCAGCTGGACGCGTCCTCAGACGCATCCAACAGTAATCTGGGACGCGTCTACCAGACGCGTCCTCCAGGCTACTGGTCCGGCCAGGAAGCTTCCTGGCCGGACCTATTGAGTTTCTAAAAAACTCAATAGTTTCCTTTTTTTTGTTGCAATTTTAAATTGCTTTTTCCAAAATTTGAAACACTTCTAAAATATTTCAAATTCTTTTTAGAACTATTCTAAATTTCCAAATTTTGTTTTTCACAAGTTTCCAAAAAACTTAAAAACAACTCTTTTAATCAAACCAATTTGGATCAAAATTTTAGGTTTTGAAATTCTTTTCAAGAACAAATTTTGAAATCTTTTGACAAATACTTGAATCTTATTCAAAATTAATCAAAATTTTTTGTGTTTTAAATACTTTTAAACACAATAATCTATCTAGAAAAGCATGGAATTGGTCCAAAACTTAGATAAGATAGGCTAATTGCAAGAGGCTCTGACGCCACTGTTGGGTTTTATGCCCTTCTACTAGTGTTTATAGCGGAATTAAGACATCTAATGTCTACACTAGTATTCCCAGGATCACATGCATAAACCTATGATAATCATTAATTAAAACTAGAAAGATAAATACCTTGTTCGCTAGTTTTCCCTCGAACCTTTCCAATTGCTTATGAGAAGACCAAGAGCTTCAAGTGTAGCTCCTCTACTTGGGACACGAGCAAACAATTTGATCTCCCACCTTGTTGTATAGCTAGCACACCAATGGTGGTTGGAAAAGAAGAACTCCTTTCTTCTTGACTAGATAGATAGTTAATGGGAATTAGCTCACTTTCTCCTCTCTACTTGATGTGGTAGAGTAAGAAAGCTTAGAGAGAAATTCCACACCTTATTCTCTGCCCTAAGAGTGTTTATATAGAACTCTAATAAGAATCCACCTCCTTTTAGGTTTCCTAAAACACCCTTTAGAATAAGATTTAGGGAAATAGTCGAAAATAGCAACTATTGATATTTTCTCAATTCCCTAAGGAGGAGGTGCCCAAACACCACGAAAATTTGCAGATATAATGTTTATTATATCATCAACTAACCCTCCAAAATTCAGCCCAATCCGAGTCCTAGAAGTACCCGAACCGGTCTAGGCTCAAAAACCCTGTTTTTGGCCTTTTTGTACTATTTTTGCCTAATTCCTTTTTAGGCCTATGAGATATGTTTATGGGACACTCCCATGATTATATCTCACTCCCACTATTCATATCCTAGATCAATTTGTCACTCTTATGTGTAACCCGTTGTAGGATCCGATCGAAGTTAGCCGCGAATTACTTCGTAATTCGACGACCGTAGTTGGTCTCTAGCTACAACTCTACGATCCCTAAATCAATCGGACTTGATGATCTTCCACATCAATTGTCCTATCCGACAAATTGTTCGCATTGTCACCTTGGTCGAAGGACATCTCCTTCAACTCCTTCACTTTGATGTCCATAAAGATTTTCACCTTTGTGTCTGGTTCTTTTATTAAATCAGTTCTAAACTGTTTTCAATCTTTAGTATGTCGTCTACATTTTCAAAGAAATCAACTCTTGATTACTTTGCTTAATCAAAGATTCCGACTCCTACTTGTCCGCTTCAATCTTTCGGTGGATTTCTGAAGCTTGTGATTGTCACCAGCTTTTTCGAAGAGTTAACTCTCCTCCGAATGTGTCATGTACACACTCTTTTTCTTAGTGATTGATCATTATAGTCTTAAGCATCATGACTTGAGAGATGGCCTTTCATGGTCTAAACCAAGAATTCTGTGACCTTCTTTTCTATTCTTGCTCTAGGAAACACCAACGTTTCCATCCTTGTCCGTTTTTCAAACTCTTTGAAAAACCTATTCTATTTAACAGAAACTATCCCGTTAAGCAAAATATACCAAGTTCCAAGCTTGATTCCAAACATGGATTCCATTCTGATCTTATGGCTCCAAGCCATATTTCAGAGTGATTTCGTCACAGCTTTTGTGTAGGTAGCTCATTTTCTTCTTAATTAGGATTTTATTCCTCTGAGACAGATCTATGAGCTTTCAAGGCCTACGAGGGTTTGAAACGCTCTCAACTTCTGGAGGGCTCTCATGCAAATCTAATTCGACAATGCGGGGAGGATCTCCGAGATCTTCTATCTATACCTCTATTTCCTTGTCTATCCACCATGAACAGTTAGGAACCGCGATTTCTAACATTCGTATACCACTGTTGGTTTGTTATACCATTGTCAATTTGTTGCTCATATCAAATTTCTTTGATATTTTAAATTTCTCCCACTTGTCTTCTTGAAAATAACTCTTATTTCAAGGAAGACACATCACGGCAGCAAACACTTAACTCTCTGATGGGTTCTAGAAGAATCCCCAATATTTCTTTATATCATAAAGAAGTACTTTGTCTGATATGCTAACTTTAGTTCCGTAATTTCAGACATTAAGAAAAGAATGCTTTGGTACCATTCCAAATTCATACTCTTATGATGTCTTTTCAGCTTTTAGAAGGAATGTGGTTAGGTAGGAAGAACGACCGTGTTTGAGAATATATCACATAAAGTGTTCAAAAGATTGGCATATACTCATCATCAATCGACTCATGTCTAGCACGTTCGACTACTCCCACTGAACTCATCACCCATATGATATGATCTTTTGAGCAAGATGAGAAACTATTTCTCAACTTCTTTGACGGTCATCAAATTCTTGACTCAAACGTTCATCATCCTGATCCGATCAGGTGAATCATAATTTTTTGTCAGGTTGATTCATTACTTCATCTTGTGCTTGTTTGAACTATTCAAACAATTTCGACTTGTGCTTCAAGACTACTATGTTTCCATACTTTCTGAAGTTTTCAGTGCACATAGCAAAGTAATTCCGGTGAGTTGACCGGTTTGAACACTTTGATTATAGCCTTAAGTATTATTGTTAACTTTTTAGTTCTCCTAGAACTAAACTTGTTAATTTCGCACTAGTCTAAAACCTTTGATGTATCTAGAAGAACATAATAACACTTATTAAGTTCTAAGCTAGATCAGTGTCTTAAAAGAAGACTTTGATCCCTTTCAGCATCCTTATCAATTACTTGCTTCTGCTCCCTCTGAGATCTTTTCGTCTTTTAGTCAAGTATATAATTCCCTTGGGCTCCTACTGAGCCTCACATCCGGTCTTAAACACTTGATGAAGGGAGTCTACTATACTTGGTAATCATCTTTGTTAACGAAGATACAAGAACCAGAATTCACAATTCTGTTTCTTTTGTCTTCGAGGTATTTACAATTAGTTTCCTTTAATGGCCTAGCCATTGCTTTAAAAACTCTGACCCTTTGTCTCTATGAATCACACGAACTCTTCTTATATTCCTTTGGTTGCCGAATCTTGAGAACTTGGTTTTTAGATTCAACGTTTCTCAATGTTCTTTTCAGTTGACTTCACGAACCGAGTGACTTATCCTTAACTTTGTTCAATCTGATTGAACCGGTGAATGCATCCACATTAATCTGTACGAAAGAGAAAAACATAATGGATGTTCACAAAAGACTTTTCGGATGATTACATCCTGCTTTTATCCTCTGTCGTTGAGGTAGCAGTGAACATTAGGAATGAAATATTCTCAGACATTTTTTTTGTTTCGAATTCGAGAGTGTTTCTTGGATTCTACTCCAATAAAGGAAATAACTTTCGCTAATTTCTTTTGAAGGAAAGAACGAAGGTTGGAAAACTATTTTCTAATGTTCATATATACAATACGTTTACATCCTGAGAAAGGAAAGAGTACTAACCCTCTAGCAGATGATGGAGACATACGCTCCCAACCCAGGATACGAAAGTTCAAATCTTCTTGCTCTACAGGTATCTCCAACACCTACTCCCCGAGAAACCCTACAACACAAGTAGACAATGTAATGTTGAAACAATCAGCAGACACATTCAAACAGAGCCTGAAATGTCTTGCTAGAGACCAATTCAGTCAGGAAGATCAAGCTATTAAAGTATCCAGAAATGTTACCAAAGATGTCAGAGACAAGGAACGGGTCGTGGCGGCTGCTCCCAAAGAGCCGCAAGGTCGATGTTGATTCTATCCCGGAATTGCCGAGGGTTGGGGAACCCCTCGACAAGCCACACCCTCCACCAGTTCCTCCGCTCGGTTAAACCATCTATTTTATTTCTGTCAGAAACCAGATTGCAGCTTCAATCAAAAGTGTTTAATTTGCAGCAGTTTAATTTAACTAATAAAATTATCATTCCAGCTATTGGCCGTAGTGACGGTCTTGCTTTAGTTTGGTCTGATGAAATTAATACTACTCCTGTCTCTCAAAACCAGAATCTGATTCATATTCGAGTTTTGGAAAGAGGGGATCGTCCTGAATAGGACCTATTATGCATTTACGACCCCCATATTGTTTCGGACAGAACCCCCTTTTGGCAGCAAGTTCAGAACACTCTCCAATCGTTATCTAACCCGTATTGCTGTCTAGGTGACCTGAATGCTATTTCCTCCAGATCAGAAAAATATGGTGGTTCTAGACAAACCCCTTTTTTTAGGCAGTTTAGCTCATTTATCTCAAATGCTAATTTGATTGACTTGGGATTCAACGGTCCGGCTTACACCTGGTCCAACAACCGTGGGTCTCATGCTTTAACTCGGGAAACATTGGTAAGGGTTCTTGCTTCAGCAAACTGGCTAGATATGTATCCTAATGCGGGTGTATTTCATTTGCCAAGATATAACAGTGATCACTGTCCTATATTGCTGAAAACAGAGATTCATGGTACTGTTAGTAGAGTTAGTGATAAATATGAGGCATTTTGGACTAAACATCATGACTACTCTGCAGTTAGACCTACACTAGCAAGCAGCTCCTCCTGATATTACATCCCGACTCAAGAAAGTCAAAGAGAGACTCCGTGTATGGGGACGTGACTGTTTTGGAAATGTGGATAGGCGATTTGCGACTCTTAGAACCAAGTTGGGCGGTATTCAAGCCCAACCAGTAACTGAAGATACAATTTTACAGGAATCTATTACACAAGAGGATCTCCTTCATTTAGAAGAACTTCACAGAACCAGACTTGAGCAACGTACCAGGCAATTTTGGGCTTTAAAGAGCGATAGAAATACAAAGGCATTCCACGTAGCAGTTTCAAATAGAAGAAGAAAAAACCATATACAGTACTTAACCGACAAAGACGGCGTTCGTCTCACTTCTGAAACAGATATTGCAGATACTCTTTTGGCTCACTTTCAAAATCAATTCACGGCTGAACAGGTGGAACCAGTCCCGCCAGAGGTGTTACATGCATATAAACAATTACAGACGGAGAACCTACTTGCCATTTCAAGAATTCCATCAGACGAGGAGATCAAACAGGTAATATTCAATATGGGTCCACTTAAAAGCCAAGGTCCAGACGGGTTTCAGTGCCACTTCTATCAAAATGGTTGGAATATTATTGGGCCCGACATTATCAAGTTTATTCAAGACTCTTTCCGTCTTGGATATATACCACCTGAAGTAAACCAAACCAACTTGGTTTTTATCCCCAAGTCTGAACACCCATCGAAGGCAGCTGACTTCCAGCCGATAGCTTTATGTAACACATTATATAAATTCATCACGAAGATCATAGCCAATAGATTGAGACCATTCTTAGACGATTGTATTAGTCAACAACAAAATGCATTTGTTCCTAACAGACAGATAGTTGACAATATAATTATCATTCAAGAATCACTTCACTCTATGAAATGGTCTAAGTCCAAGTTAGGTGGATTTATTCTAAAGCTAGATATGGCGAAGGCATATGACAGGGTAGACTGGGTATTCCTTAAACAGGTACTGATTGCAACTGGCCTTTCTGGGACACTTTTAAATCTTATCATGTCCTGTGTTACTTCTCCTTCTTTCAGTATTTTAGTAAATGGAAAAAGTACGACAATTTCCCCTCTACTAGAGGTCTGAGACAGGGATGTCCCTATCTCCTTACCTCTTCATATTGGTGTCACAAGGTCTGTCTCTACTTATCGAGAAATTCGAAAGGGAGGCCCTGTTCGACGGATACAGAGTGAATCGAAAGGCCCCACGAGTATCGCACCTTTTGTTTGTAGATGATCTAATCATCATGGGTGAAGCATCACTCAAAATTTTACAAGATGTTCAAGTAATTCTAGACAAATACACAACATTTGCATGTCAACTGTCAACTTCTCTAAATCATCTATCTACTTCAGTAAAGGGGTGGAACCAGAACTCACCACCATATTTATCAATAATTTACATGCTCCACTTATGGTAGATTCTGAGAAGTATTTGGGGTATCCAATCCTGAAACCTAAGTCACACATACAGTCACATGACTTTTTGGTACAAAAATTCAGATCTAGACTAGCAGGTTGGAAGAGACGTTTCATTTCTCAAGCTGGCCGTACTATGTTGATAAAGTCAGCTTGAAGCCCTATATTAACTTACTTTATGGGTCTTTCTTTGCTTCCCCAGGGAACTAGTACTCAACTAGAAAAACTCGAGAGAAATTTCTGGTGGAATCACAAGAAAAATGAGCACAAAATGCATTTCCTCCCCTGGGAGCTGATCCAAAAACCAAAGGAGCTAGGAGGTTTGGGGATTCGATCATTGGCCAAAGTTAATCAGTCTCTGGTGGCTAAATTAGCCTGGAGACTGTTAACTAACCCTAATGCTATTTGGTCCCGTATTATTATTTCTAAATATTACAGAACCAGCTCATTCTGGAATGAAAGGAAAAAGGCAAATGCTACACCATTATGGAACTCTTTAATGGAGATCAAGGAAATATTGCAAACACAAACCTGCTGGATGGTTGGAGATGGGTCTTCAATCCAAATTACTGAAGATCCTTGGATTCCGGATATGTCGGGCTTCAAACCACAATGTATTTCTCCATTACCTACTAACATCTATTGGGTTTCAGATCTTATAGATCAGTCGACCTCAACATGGAAAAGGGATATATTAGAAAGACATTTTGATTATGCATCTGTTCAAGCTATCAACAACATTAGACTCTCGGGGCTTTCTATATTGGATACCTTAACTTGGCTGCCTACTAAGAACAGACAATTCACAACCAAATCATACTACAAGGAGGTCGTTCCTTCTCATAGGAATTCGAGAGTTAAACCAAACTTCCCATGGTTTAAGTTTTGGAACATTCAATATCTAGAACCCAAGATATCTCAATTTATTTGGAGGTTGTTGAACAATGGTCTACCATTACTATCAAATATTGTTAGAGGAAACCAACTAATCTCAACAGTTTGCAAACTATGTAACGAAGGAGAAGAAACAACAACATACCTGTTCGGAGATTGCCCGAAGTTTGTGGAGTTGTGGACTTTAGCTCAGAACCAAGAACAATGCATGAAGGAGAATCAACCAGAAGATTTAATACTCAACCTTATCAATATGAGCAAATCTAATCAAAGGAGTTCGAAATTCTACTTTTACCTTATCTGGTTTTATTGGAAGGCTCATCATTTCAATGAAGGGCGACTGAATCCACAAAGCATCATCATCCAGGCTCTCAAGAGTACGAACAATAACCCAGTTCTTGATTCAGGGGATGTACAGCCTCAACAACTACTATGGGATCCATCTCAAGACGATATGTGGAAGATCTCTTTTGATGGTTCTTACCGGAATCAAGAGGCTTCTGTTGGTGTGGTGATACAAAACCAGGTGGGAATGCCCATCCATCAAGAAGGAAACTAATGAACCCTATTTCTCCTCTGGATTGTGAAGCTCAAGCTTTGCTCTTGGCTTGTGAAGTAGCGGCACATTTAGGGTTACAGAGGGTATTTTTAGAAGGAGACTCCTCGGTGATAGTAAACGCGGTGATGGACGGCCAAGATCACATCCCTTGGCGCATTAGATCGACGATCATCTTGATTCAAGAGTACCTGGCGCAATTTGAGAGCCACTCCCTAAGATGGATTCCACGTAATCTGAATACCTTAGCTCATGTGGTGGCAAGGGCTATGTTCCAATCCACCTAACTTTATGTTTTTGCAGGGGTCCACTCTATGTGGAGTGTTTTTAGGCTTTTCTTTACTTCATTGTATGAACATTTATCCTTTGATATTTAATGAAGTACTATTCCAAAAAAAAATATATATATATATATATATACACAATATGTTAAAAGAAAAAGCAAAATCCTAAAACTTATTATCATAGCAAACACATCGTTCTTGCCACATTATTCAATAGAAACCGTCCCCGGTTTAACAATGCGATTCGAAGATCCCATTTCTTCGAAGTCAAGCGTACTAAGGCGCTTCCCTTAACCCCGTCGTCCTGGGTATGTAACTCTTTACTGATCATACTCCTATGACTCTTGGTTTATGAATAACACGTTTAAGTGTTGAATTCATCTTTTTACCTCGAAATCCAAAACCCTTTTGCTGACTCGTTGAAACCATTTAGACGCGTAAACCTCTTCATTGATCTACCTGTATTGTCCTGAGGTAAAAGATGGCACTCTGTGAAGGCCGACCCACCATCGATGAACAAGGGTGCAACATGTGTCTTAATCTGGGCAGGCTTTACTAAAAATTCTTTTTGGGAACTTTTACATTTTTATCATGCATGCATTACTGTGAACTCTAACATAATCATCCATTACATAAAACGTAAATAAACAAGTAAATACACGAGAAAAAATAAATCAAGCAGACTGGATCCTAGTATGGCCCCTAACCTACAAGATCTAATCTTCTTAGGTTACTTTTTGTTCCGCCTGGATCCATCCTCGAACCTCCATTGATTTCTCCCACTCGAACCACGATCTCATCCTTCGGTTCTTCAATGGACTCTATAGACCCTAAACTCTAATTAGAAGACTCAATGATACGCAGATTGTATAAAATTTGAAATTAAAATTAATTATTACATCGAACACACATTTGTGCTTAAAAACAAGAATAAAACAATTCTATGGCCATACTAGTCTCCGCATTCACATTCATACATACATAATAATACTACATTCAGAATATACCAAAGTGTGTATGAGATTCGCTTCTAAGGTCGAATCAAGGTTTGCAATATCCTAAATAGCTATATGGGAGAAACTACTAACATCTTTATGTCAAACGGGTCTTAAGTATATTTTCGTAAAATTAAGACTAATGGCACGTTTCGGTTTTATCCTCAAAGATTTCTAAAATCATTTTAGGAAAAACTCCGTTTAGGCTTTTGGATGGCTCGGGTCAATATCGGAAAAAGTTAGATGAAGTCGGGAGGAAAAATTGGTAAAAAGACCGAAAAAAACTCTCACTCGGGTCGTAGCCCCAAAAATTTAGTCCATGGTCCGAGACGGCTCTCCGAATGGCCCGGAATATGCCTTGGTCTAGTTCTGAGACATTTTCGGTTAAGGCCCTTAGGTTGACCCTAGGGACAACATGTTCAAAACGTATGCTGTTCAATAGCCAGATGCGTCCTCAACTGGACGCTTCCTATGGTTCTAGACGCGTCCTAAGATGCGTCTAATCAAGGACGCATCTTAGGTCATCTCAGACTTCAAGTCCGAGATGCATTAGGCATGTCCAGACGCGTCTGGAGCAGCAATTCGTGCGCATCTTGAACTCCTACTTTAAGATGCGTCAGGACTTCTCCAAACGCGGCCTAGATGCGACTGAGAGTCTTGGACGCTCACGTCTCGGACTCCTAGTCTGAGTCGGATCGGGATTCCCAGTCCGAGACGGACTGGGACGCGTCCTAATCAGCGTCTGCGTCTGGCCCAAAAGCGTTCTGGCCAGCCGGGCTGTTGTTTCTAAAATTGGTTTTTAGAAACTCCTTCTATTTTCGTTTTTCTTGATTCCAACCTGTTGTTCTTGATGATTCTTCATAAAAAAATCCTTATTTTTAAAACATCTTTTCAAAAATCAAAATCCTAAAATCTTTGTTTTCGAAAACTACGTTCGAAAAACCGAAAAACTAAGGTTTTTATGCATTTAACTCTTTCAATTTCTCGTTTGATTACGTCTAAATCTAATTAAAACAAATCAAAAAATGTGTCTAAATCTCTGATTCAAACTAATCTATCTGATAAATCAAGTCTGAATCTAATACGTCTAGTTAAAACTAGGTACATTCAAAAGGCTCATGATGCCACTGTAGAGTTTTGTACGTCTCTAAGACTAACTTAACCATCTAACTAGTGTTGTAAGCGGAATCTCAAACATCATATGTTTAACACTAGTCTACCAGGATCTCATGCAAGAACTAATAATAAACTAGAAACATAAAGAGAATACCTGGATTCGCTTTCCCGAATAATTAAGATTCCAACTCCTTTAACCCGAAAATGAGAGCTCCAATTGTTGCTCCTCTACTCGAGACACCCGAGCAAGTGACTTGATCTCCCTTCTTTGATGTCAGCTAGGAATCCATTGAAGGTTGAGAAGAAGAACCATTCTTCTTTTGACTCCTTAGATATATTGGGAGCTTTTTCTCAAAACCCTTTCTCTCTACTTAGCTGTTTGAGAGAGAGAGAGAGAGAGGTTGTTTTTCTCTTGAGAAAAATCCGCACCCTTTTTGTTATCTAATGACCCTTATATAGAGAAACTCTAATTAGAATTCCAGTCCAATTAGGTTTCAATAAGAGTCCTAGAAAAGATAAACACCAGAGTCCCATTTGATTGGGAAACGCTGGAATTCCCATTAGGGTTTCCCCTAATGGTATGGCCGGCCAGACTAGCCCTTTAATGGGTTTGGTCTATCCGGCCCACCCTTCTCTTATGGCAAGTTCTTATCAACCAATTACTGACCTTGCTCCGGTCGGCCCAAAAATAGGTTTTACACTTTTTCGGACTTCCCTTTCGAGCCCGTTTCATCTATCTTTTTGCGCCTATCAACTGGATCATATCCATATATAGGCAAGCTCCCACTAGTCAACTCTCTCAGATTAAGCCACCTTTCTTTAGTGTAACCCGTTGTAGGATCCAGTCTATGTTAGCTGCGAATCACCAAAGTGCCCGACAATCGTAAGCGGCTTCTAACTAAGCATTACGGTCCCTAATTGGAACGGACTAGATGATCTTTCGGATAAAGTCACCGTAATCCTAACTGACATATTGAGCCCATTTCCATCTTGGTCGAAGGACACTCCTTCGGAAGGACATCTCCTTCAGACCGAACGGATATATCCTTCAAGAGTAGCCCCCCACTCCTTCTAGATGAAGGAACATGATGAAAGTGAACAAGATAATATTTGTTAAAACAAGATAACATACTATAATTAATTAATCTAGTTTGAGAGAGAAAAACCAAAGAAGGTTTAGTCGTTCCTACGAACTGAGACAAGGTTTCTTTTGTTGGGGCGTTCCCAAGTCCCCGATAATTTCAAGCGAAGACATTCATAATCTCTTCGGCATGGTTGAAAGAGATGATCAGCCGGGGATAGATTTGGACTGCATGGTTAAAAGACGACCAATTTCTCTTCTATAACCCATAGAGGACTGTCCAAAGCCAACTCCATCTCCGCAACCGTCATGAATTTCACTAAGAACACATTATCTCTGAGTTCGGTCAGGGGACTTGTTCAGACCATGTATAACTCTAGACAGACGTAACATAGCTTGACTAATGTCGACCTTCCTAGTGCTTTGGTACAAGGCGACCCCATTTTTAACAATATCCCTTGTCCATGGAGTAAGATCCTCTCCTTCCACTGTTAATGGAGATTGATCCTCGGTCGTAAGTGTTGCAAATTGTTGGATGAAAAGAGAATTCGTTGAATGCATCAGATATAAAGAAGGTAGTGAAGATGATACGAAGAGTGTGGACGAAAAGAGGCTTAATCTCGTGAATGAAATCCTCTAAAAGGAAAAAAAGTACAGAAAAATATAATTACAAGAACAGTTCTGGTGACAAAAACTGCCAAACCGTAAGAAAGACGAAAATAAAAACTAAAACCCAACTGCCTGCACAACCCAGAATGGAGTTGCTCCTCCACTAAACAAATCGCTCCGCTGCACTCCCAAAAAACGGTTTTTCTTCAATTCTCTCTTCTATCGTATAAGGCTATTCTCACACTTTTTTCAATTTTATCTGTCGATTCTACTTACTAGAATATGAGGTAGTAGCAATTGTTCCATTTACAGAAAAGCAAGAAGGGAGAATTACTGAAACCCCCGTGTTTTGAAAAACACTTTACATAAATCCTCATGTTTCATTTATAAATACATATACCCCCATGATCTCTAAAACTTAACTTTGAAATTTTGAATATTACTTTATTGCCCCTTTACGCTTTACACCACACCTTTACTAACTCATTTACATATTACATCGGGTTTTCAAAATGAAGGGACAAGATGAAACCAAATTTCAGAGTAAAATTCAGACAAGTTCGCACAAATTCTATGACTTTTCATCTAAATTCGAGTTATTAATCTAATGATTATACATTTCTTCCGAGGAGAGTGCCTTTGAGAGTAAAGTAGAGTAAAGGGGGCGCCGCCCTTGACCTCTACTAATGGGCCTCTCTTGGTGGTCGAGCGACTTCATTCCTTGTTCGTCCCGTGTTCCACGGTAGTAGTTTGTTCGGTTCGCGTCCCCCTTTTAATAGACGTCATAAACCATTCCGTATTCAGCCGCCGCTTAGTGCCGCTCCGCATGAGCCCGCTTACGCCCCTTTGGAAACTAGATGTGGAAACTTCGGCGAGCATCCGGAATGAATGAAGTAGGCCTAGAACTGGCCTTACTTAGTGATGTAGATTGTTGCGGAAGCGTAAAAGTAATGGAATCCACCATTGTTAATAAACTAAACTAACGAAATAAGACTGATAAAATAACGATAAACAATAAACTTGATTAATAACTTGATTAATAATAAACTTGGTTGATAATATTCTCTAATCTGGTTAACAAAGACAGACTAGACTTCTCTTATATAGAGATTGTACCTTCCTAGATAGACTCAAATAAGGAAATAAGATAACTACTAATAATACTTTCCTTGATTGCTAAGACTCATAATTATGGAAACCCTAAATACTTAATTATAGAAACTACGTTAATGTAGCTTCTTGACCGTGAGGCCCACTACCACCACGGTCGTGAGGCCCAATAGGAAGATGGTCTCCATCATACTCCCCCGCTGCGGAACAACTTGCCCCCAAGTTGGTGTTGTCATAAAGGGGATCGTCCAAGTAATGAGGATATATATCAGCGATGTTGAAGGTAACTTCGGCGACGAGTTTGAAGGCAATCCTTAGTTCCCACTTTTCACGAAAATTGCTGAAAATCCGAAGAAGAAAAATATTGACAATATCACCAATTATAATGTGAAACATATATTGCCAAGATACCTGCAAAAGCAATACCAACGTAGATACGTCTAGTAAATTGCGACATCGCCCGTCGTCTTTTAGTTTGACGAAAGAGGTCACATATACAACCTGTCTTGTTCTTGGAAAAACAATGGATGACCATGAAGATTGGTTTGTATGATTCTTTGAAGTTGAAATCCATGAAGAAATCAATGGAGGAGAAAGTATTTTATGATTGGACACAACTAATTTGTCTCTCGGAATCATATATGGATCAAACAACTTATTCGAGCTTGTGTTAATCAGTTGAATTTCTTCTTCTTGATCTGTCTCATCGAAATTTTCTTCCTCCATTATTGAAAAACTAGGATTTTTTATCAAAAACCTCTCCTTCAATAATATTGACCATGGTAGTTGAAGGAATTTCGGATAATAATTGGTTCGATTGAATTTGAGATTCTATAAAAGATAAGTATTCATGTAAAGGGAGAAAAGCATATCGAAAAAATACTTTTCACTTTATTCCAATCATCTACGAACGATTTTCCTTCATTAACGAGTCTCCATTGCATCTCGTTGTATTTTTCATACACTCTTGTAGACAAGTGTTGTTCAAGAATAAAAACCTTATCTTCATCACGAACCTCTTGGTTTATAAACCAATCTTCCATCTGTTGAATCCAAAAATCTATATGATATTGATAATCAAACATAGAAATTTTGGAATCGACATTAATTTTGTTTTGATCTTTTCGATCAACATAGAGTTGTTGTGCATCTCTTAAAGGATCCCAACCTAAACGCGGAAGATTATTCCAACATTCAAGATGAGAAGTATTTAAAAAAAAATTATCTGTTCCCAGATTCTTAAAGCTCTGAATACCAGCTGATGTAGATTGTTGCGGAAGCGTAAAAGTAATGGAATCCACCATTGTTAATAAACTAAACTAACGAAATAAAACTGATAAAATAACGATAAACAATAAACTTGATTAATAACTTGATTAATAATAAACTTGGTTGATAATATTCTCTGATCTGGTTAACAAAGACAGACTAGACTTCTCTTATATAGAGATTTTACTTTCCTAGATAGACTGAAATAAGGAAATAAGATAACTACTAATAATACTTTCCTTGATTGCTAAGACTCATAATTATGGAAACCCTAAATACTTAATTATAGAAACTACGTTAATGTAGCTTCTTGACCGTGAGGCCCACTATCACCATGGACGTGAGGCCCAATAGGAAGATGATCTCCATCACTTAGTCATCTAGATGTTCGCCTTTGGAATAGTTGTAGCAGACAGGTTCACCTTTGGAAAGACTACTAGAGTGTTTTTCTAAGGTAGGTTGCTTTGTCAAAACTACTTAATAGTTTGTTTTTCTGATAAGACCAGCAAGCAGCAAGCTACATCGAAAAGCAGCGAGGTCCGCAACAAGAGTGAAACGAGCCGCGCTAGCGCGCTTCCATTTTTCAACTGGCTGCTAGTTGTAGCGCGCTAGCACCCCTATAGAGTAAGGCTCTTCTTCTGCAAGACTCCATCCAAATCCGCCACTCGTTGGTTGGTGTTCAATTCTGTTCTTTGAGGCTATGCCTTCAATTCCATTCTTCGTCACCCTAGTCGCAGTCTTCATAGGCGAGAGAGTGACTACAAGCCTGCTCAGCCTTTAATGAGGTGAGAATAAGCCCATCGCCAAAACCATTGGGAGATGATGAACTTGGGCAGGTTACAGTATCCCAACTCTAAAACCCGCTGGATATTTCTATCCCCAACCCACACGATCCAAGATCTATCTAAAGCAAAAGAATGAGGAAAATAGTTCAGCTCCTTGCCGAGCTTTCTAAGATGACTAATAGAAGCTCAATCGAACAGACCTTGCCTAATAGACTGGAATGGGGTTAGCTATCAAATGTAGTATGGAATTACTGAAATTTGAAATCAAATGGAGTATAAATCAGACAAGTTTCTAAATTCGAGTTATTACTATCAAATGGAACCGTAGATGCTATCAAATGGCTTATAACCTTTGTCTGAAAGGTTAGCAAATGGAGTACAAATCAAGGGACCAAATTTCACACAAGTTCTAATTGAATGGAACCCTAGATTACAAGCTCTATAACCTTTCATCCCAATCTGAAATTACCCAAGTTTGAAAAACTCCAAAAATGGAACCATAAATTAAAGAAACTCTAGTTAGAATAAAGTACCAAGAGAGAGAGAGAGTACCTAGAACTGAGAGGTTGTTCGAATCTTGCCCTAGATCGAATGGAGTCTGAAATTACCCAAGTTGACTATTGAATGAAACTTTAGTTTGCTAAACGTTCTTCCCTGTTCTTGATTTGGGGATTTCGGGTTTGAGGAATTTGGGGAGGTTGCTCGAGACAGTAAGGGAGATGATGTTTATCACATGGGCTTATAAAAGTAGTAAGTAACATTGAAACCTTCTTAGAAAGTAGTAGTTTTATTCGGTCTTTGGTACAGGAAGAGCAATATCTGGTATAGGCAGTGTATTTATGTATTTGCTCTTCCTTTACAAAATTAGTTTAAGGTGAATGTTATAAGGATCATTTAATAAATAATGCTAAAATGTGAGGACTTGAATAAAAATTAACAATAAATCTAATATTCCGTTCACTTGTAGTTTGTCTCACATAAACAACTCATCCCTAATATCGATCACTACTATCAACATCACCATTAATATCAAAGAACTTGCAAAGTACACAAGTTTACTGTATATCACTATTGTCTTAGTTATAAGCTTTTAATGATTCCTCAAGATCTCATGGACGAGGAACCACCATTAATGAAAAAGGAGGCAACCTACATCAAGAAAGAAGATTCGTTTGACTTAAAAGAAGACACCAATTTAAACGAGGCCGTCGACTTAAACGAAGATATCAACTTAAACAAACACATATAATGAAGATAACATGTCTCAGGTAAAGAAAAATTCTTTTCTTCTTGTCTTCCTCTATGACTGAACAAATGTTTTTAGGGTTTTAGGTCATTTTTGTTCCAATAATGGATCTGTTGAGTTGAGTGAAAAAAACAAAAAATTTCAGCCGACTCGGCTGAAATTGGGTTGTCTTTTCATCCGCTCTGGACGAAATTTGTTTAACTTTTCAGTGGTCCTGGATGAAGATTTTCACTATTTTCATTCATGAATTTATAATTATGCTACGCGAAACTTCTTAAAAAATTACTGTAATCAGTGTCAAACCCCTGAAAATCTATGGAGAAATCATGTGACGCCCCGTTTTCTGAGTCACGGTTTGCCAGTCAGTTTATAAAAGAAACTAGGTCCAAGTCTCGCTTAAACAGAGTTTCTAAAATAAACCAAAGCCAAAAACTTATCTCCGATAACAAACCAATAAAATGAAGCAACAGGAATCTAAAAAGAAATCATGTTTTCTAAAAACGAACTAAAAGTCAAACGGTCAAGACTAAATTTGGGCAGAGTCTCCTCTGTAAATTTAGACAATCAAACCTGAAAAACCTGTCAAACATTTATATATATCCTCACATAAACTTCATATAACACACATCGAAGTCCAAACTCCAAACATCTCACACGTAACTAAATACTACAGTGATACATATATAAGGTTCGTTCTGTGATAATATACATAACTTGAAAATATCAAAAGCTGATCGATCTTACATCAGAAATTGCTCACAGGCAGTATGAGATCGATCTAAGTATATAGTACCTGAACAAAAACAAAAGAAGGAGTGAGATAACTCGAAAGTCAGCTCAGTAGGATACCTAGACATCCTACCCGCACCACACACATCAACAGTTTATTAAATCAATAGTTTATAAATGTTACATATATACAGAGATATCAATATGCACATCAAGCAAGGCGATATAGCAAGATAATTCTTCTAGCTTACCAAGATCACGACTGAATACGCCCTCAGTCGGGGTCACCTACTATTCGGCTAGGAAGAACCATTCGGCCTTTGTTAGTATGTAGGCAGGCGGCGCCTTATCGAACGTTTGACTACTGCAGTGTACACATGGATCCACGTAATACCCCGGTAAGAGCTTCTGTAACTCTCCCTTCGTCATCATCGCCCATCGGGCTGGCTTGTGATCTCAATACGCATCAAATAGTAAATCTCACCCAAACCATGATACGCTTAGAATATGTCATGACTTACCCAGACGACTATAAGAGCATCGTCGTGTAGCAGAGCCATATAACCACGACGATACAATTATCTCATCTTGAGGCGCGTCCTATCTCCGGCCAGATCTGACGCTTCCTCACAAGGTAACTCATTGACCATTCGAAGAATACCCAAACATATGCATGAACCTATAATAGTATTAAATGATCTGATAAGCTCCCAAAGCTACAAAAACAGAGCCCTCCTAAAGGTCCCATCAACCCAAAGGAGAAGAGCGTTCTCATGTCTCAAGGTAGGGTAAACCCTGTTTAAAGCCAAGCTTTTACTAGTGTCCACTTTCAGGGAATTAGTATTTTCTTATTAAGAAAACTCGGGTAAACACCCTCTCTTATTTCGGTGAAAACATTGTAAGTATCAATCACAACAGAATTCAAACCACACACACCAGTGGTTTAGCAGAATAAATAAACAAGCATGGCATTGGGTCAGTCCCCTAATCACTCCAAGGGTCGGAATACCCCAACTCCCATCCTCTCCGGACCCCATTCCGGGTAAACTAGAATGGTCGTTACCAAACGGCTGGCCACGAACCGAGTGTAACCCTTGACATAATTCATGGCTAATCCATAACATAAAATAAACAAGGGGATCAACCAATGCCCGTGGTAAAACAACCATTACACGTAACACAGATCAAGCGATTCCGCCTCCATGTTGTACACGCAGCTCAAGCGATTCCGCCACCACGTGTTTACAATTCACACAAAAAGATCACACAGATCAAGCGATTCCGCCTCCATGTGATTATTTTTTTCAGAAAAACCAATTTGTTTTTAAAAGAGAAACATCCATAACATAGAGCACACCACATACATACATATCATACCATATCATATCATAAATTGAACAAGAGAACTATAAACAGAAGAAAATGGCTAAATATATATATATATATATAATGGTGAAGCGGGGAATACCCGTGCTCCAAGTAAGATTCATAGGATCCTACCTCAAATATAATACACCTCAGGTTCAGTAATATCCTCCACCTGAGACTCGGATTCTTCGAAGACCTCTTCTACGTAGTATTCACTTCCTGTTGCAAGTAAGAAGAAACAAGAGGGTCAATTGACAATTAGAAAATTGTCCGAGGAGATCCTGCAATCTCATAAGATGCTCAGATGCATGAGAATGAACTTATGAACGATATAAGATTCAGTATATAGCTCCACCGAATACTTAACTCGCGTCCTAAACAACTGGACAAGTCCATATAATCTTATCCGTAATTTCGAAGCCATCATATCATATAGACCTTGACCATATGAATTTTCTTAGCCAAATCATCTATATAACAGTGAACCCGACATATAATAGATACCCATTATATACCAAACTATTCCAAAACTGTTCGTTATACAGAAATCGACTATTAGAAGTAATTCGGTAGCACCTCGTCTGCATATGGGTACCCCAGATAAGTCCAAAAGATTTTAAACGAGTCCCAAATCATAAAATCATTGAAAGAACTTAATAATTAACTATTCCAATAGCTCCAATATATGAACCCACTAAAAATTATACCCAACTATATAGCTTCTGATATTACCATCCAATATCTCTCAAATTGGGATGAAACTAAAAAAAAATTGAATCGCTAGAAACGTAGATGAAGTTGAATAGAGTTACCTGGAAGAAACGGCACAATTTTCCGACTACCGACGACAAACTAATTGGACCCGGAAAATCGAAGTTTTATAAAACCCTAAGTGGCTTTCACCCGAACTGTTAATGTTGTTGCTGATGGAATTGAAATTGAAATTGAAATTGAAAGTGGGTTGCTGGAGTAATACGTGGGCAGTGGGTTGGTTTATAAAGAATTTAAATGCATGAAGTTGCCACTTGTCAACAACTAAAGTGGCTAACAAAATGCCTTTGCTTTAAGTCCCTGAATTCCTATGTCCTTTGCAGATAAGTCCCACTAAATTTACAACTCACTATTCCAACCACAATAATCATTTTATGACCCCCAATTTAACTTCTTATTTTCTCTTTCCTCCCACAACTAACCATGAAAAAATTAATTAATTCTTCTCGGCGCTCTAATTCGTCTGATTTTCCAATTCAAAAAAATCTGGGTGTTACACTTTCACCCCCCTAAAATGAATTTCGTCCTCGAAATTGAAAGTAGAGAAGGAAATCAAGTAAAATACATACCTCTTTATCGAACAACTGTGGGTACTGAACTCTCATGTCTGCTTCCGTCTCCCATGTAGATTCTTCTACGTTATTGTGTCGCCATAGAACTCGAACCAAAGGTATAACCTTATTCCAAAGAATTTTATCCTTTCGATCCTCTATCCGAACTGGGTGGATTTCATAAGTGGCATCTTCGTCTAAAATCAAATTCTCCCGTCTGATGATTTGATCCGGCTCTGGCTCGCACTTTCGTAATTGCGATACGTGAAACACATTGTGCATTCTCTCCAAATGTGGGGGCAAAGCTAACCTGTAGGCTACTTGACCAATGCGCTCTAAAATAGAGAAGGGACCAACATATCTTGGTGCTAACTTTCCTTGTAGTCCGAACCTCCGAATCCCCTTCCTTGGTGACACTCTCACATAGACATGATCGTCCACCTCAAAAGTCAATAGTCTTCGTCGATGATCAGCATAACTCTTCTGTCTACTCTGTGCTCGTAAAATCCTTTCCCTGATCAATTTCACTTTTTCAGCAGTCTCCTCCACCATTTCTGGCCCAAGCAAAGATCTTACTCCAACATCTGACCAACAGACTGGTGATCGGCATGGTCTACCATATAAGGCTTCAAAAGGTGCCATTCCGATGCTAGACTGTGTGCTATTATTGTAAGCAAACTCTACTAGATGTAAATATCTTTGCCATGGTCCTCCAAAATCTAGAACACAAGCACGAAGCATATCTTCCAAAATCTGAATAGTCCGCTCCGACTGACCATCTGTCTGGGGATGATATGCTGTACTCAAATTCAATTTTGTACCAAGAGCTCTCAGTAAACTATCCCACCATCTAGAAGTAAATCTCGGGTCCCTGTCTGAGGTAATCGACACTGGAACTCCATGAAGTCTTACAATCTGTTCAGAATACAACAAATCGAGCTTCTCTGGTGTATATTTCATACTGATAGGTACAAAATGGGCTGATTTGGTTAGTCTATCAACTATCACACATACAACATCAAATCCTTCCTTGCTTCGTGGTAAATCAGTTACGAAGTCCATCGTGATATGCTCCCATTTCCATTATAGTATCTGAAATGGTTGTAACTCTCCAGCCTGTTTCTGATGTTCTGCCTTAATTTGCTGACAAGTGTTACACCTGCTTACATATACAACATCTCTCTCTCTCAGGCCCCGTTGATGGGTCAGTGCGGGCAGGGCACCCGCACTGGGCCCCCCACTACTAGGGCCCATTTTCTATAAGAGACCAGAGATTTCTTTATATAGGCAACAATAGGTACAATCATACGAAATGTCTACCAGCCTGGCTGGTAAGCTTCTTCAGCTTCCACGCAGGAGATGCAGGATCAAATCACGCAGGAGACAAACATTATACTAAAGACATCATATTAAAAAAATGCTTAGATTCTTATTATACGTTGTAAGGATAAATTATTTTCTTTCAATCATTTTAAGTTAGTCATGCTCACTTATTCTGCCCCTCGTCATGTTTGATAAGTAGCAAACGAAACAATTCATATGATTTTATATTAACATCCAAACATTCCACGAAACCTTATATTTCATTAGAATAAAGAAAAATTTGTGTTCAAATTATTTTCGATTTTTAGACTAGATTTTCCTACGATTGTTATTTTTTTCCAAAATACATTTGGATTCTCACATATACTATGTACTAACAGATTATCTTGCATTTCGTTTAATTTTTGTTTGTAATTTTTTATTATATGAAAGACCTATAAAAAAAATTCGTACATGGCCCCCAAATTCTCAACCACGGCCCTGCTCTCTCTTTGATCGAACAACGTCTCTATCTCTCTCTTTGATCTAACATAATTTTAGAGAGAAAAAGGTTTCTATTTCTTTGATTGAACAGAGTTTTAGGGGATTCTCTCTCTTTGACCTAACAGAGTTTTAGGAGAGAGACCAATGTTTAATTTTGGGATATTTTGGAAAATAGTATTTATCTCTCCATACACTAAAAAGACTGCCCTCTCTATCTAATGCATTGTCTTTACTAAACATTGTTCTTCCTGTACCAAAGACCTTTCCTACGATCACTTGCTAATCTTCCAAAATCTAATATACTAATTGGAACTTCCATGTTGTCTCTGCAATTTGGGTACAGAAACTATTGTTAACTGGTGCAGCCCAATTTGTATCCGTGGAATCCACTGTAATCAGGTCGATTATTTCCATAGGAAGAATACCCAATGTTCCTCCCATCTCTACAAGTGAAATTAGTAAGGCAGTGTCTTTGCTGTTGACATGAACAGTCTTGAACGTGATTGATGACAATAAAAATTAGAAAGAAGATGATGATGGTGGTGGTGGTGATGGCAGGTGATTGGGAAATGAAATAGATGGGTGATAAGAGATGATTATCTTCAAAGATAAAAATGAGGGGAGGAAGCATTGAATTGGTCCATAAGAGGAATTTAATTTTTCTTTGTTGACATTTGAAAAGAAATGTTTGACTTGGGATTTTGAAGGAATGAAAGCACACATGCTTCAAGGAAAAGTTAAGATCCGTAATTTGAAGTCTTAACTTGTTAAATTTTCTCACCACAAAACAAAATTTAAGCATCTCCTTCTCCCCTCTCCGTCTCCTTACTTGTCTCTATAAATCACTCTCTGAAATTGATACACCTAAATTGAACTATTATAGAAGTTCGGCTTAAAATTATTTCCACCTAATACACATAATGCACACTTCTTAGTACCTCCACAGTATAGTACAAGAGCTATTTTGAGTCAATTAATGTGGAAGAATCTGTTTCCGACCGCCATGATCTTGCAGGAGAATAAAGGAAAGGTTTGGGTGGGATTCGCAAAGCTTCGAGGCTTCCTTCCAACATTTCCAACACTTTACTCATCGAAGGCCGACTAGAAGGATTGATTTGTATGCACCATAAACCTACAATTATCATTTTCTTTGCAACAACTTCTTGGCTCTCTTCAATCGTAATCCCTTGCACTCCAAGTCCCCCCTCTAGATTGAGATGATCGTAAATCCAATCTGGAAAGTATAGCTGAGAAGAATGATCCTTCCCCACTTTCACATCAAAGTTCTTTCTACCCCCTACCATTTCTAATATCATCATTCCATAGCTGTAAACATCTGACTTATGAGAAACTCCTCCAATGTTTCTGCTAAATACTTCTGGAGCAATATAACCTGCCGTTCCTCTTGCATCCGACATCGATATGAAACTCTCTTTCCCCGGACACAACTTTGCGAGTCCAAAGTCAGAAATTTTTGGTGAGAAATCATCATCTAAGAGAATATTATGAGGTTTTATGTCGAAATGTATTATTCTAGTGCTACAACCACGATGTAAGTACCCGAGTCCTCGAGCAATTCCAATAGCGATTTCGTATAATATTTTCCATTCGAAAGATGATTCTAATGAAATATTTTTGTTGTAAATGAATTTGTCAAGAGACCCATTGGGCATGAATTCAAATATTAGAGCTTGTTTATCTTTCTCATAACAGAAACCTAGTAGACTCACGATATTGATGTGAGAAGTTCGGCTAATGCTTGCAACTTCATTCAAGAATTCTTCTCCGTTATTACTTGTCGATTTATTGGACAAAACCTTAACTGCCACCAAACGACCATCCTGAAGTTGTCCTTTGAAGACAGAACCATAACCTCCTTGGCCAAGTTTTTCTTTAAACGAGTTAGTCATTTTATCGACTTCTGTGTATCTAAATCTCTTAGAAACAATGGATCCACCATGTCCAAAGAAAGCCTCCAGAGTCTGGTCATCATTTTCCTTCTTCCACGAGGATATCTTTCTCAATACCAGAATCAATAAGCTCACTGCAATTAGACTTCCACTTACTCCAGCTCCTATTCCTGTAACAAGATAATAGAAGAAATGAAGTGAAAAAAATCAAACACCCTCTACTTATAACCAGCAAACTTGTATAGTCGAACAAGGACGGATTTTATGAGTATTTACCTAATTGAACTTTCTTTCTTTTACTGCGGTTTGCATGATCTGCAATTAGAAAACCCGACATTTATTAGTAACATTCGCTCACAATAATCTAAGCTCCCCAGGTATTGGATTACGTTGACGAATGTATCTTTCTATCTACGCTTCTAATATTAATTCACTAGCATAATTGCAAGAGCCAACTTAAAAGTTAAGTATAAAGTAATTCTGAAAGATTTTTCAACTGTAAAAATTATGAAAGATCGAATTAACTAGTTAGTCATAAATGGGGTCAAATGAGAATTTAACTCAAACGTTTTCGTCTTTTTTCAAACATAAGTAGTAAGTGATCCGACATAAACCCAAAAAGGTGTTAAGGCTCATGTGAGTTCAAGCTCATTGTTTCATATTTAGTCTGCTCAGAGAAGTGTTTCGGAATCCGACAGAAACCCAAGGCAAAGGGCTGGATTCGGCCCATAGGTTGGACCAAATCCAACCGGTCAACCTCGAATTTTGATCCACTTTTCAGGACAGATTATAACTTGTTTGAAATAATGGATAGTGGATAAGTACCGGCAGAACAAGTAGAAGTAGTTCCATTTGGACAATAGCAGACAAAGCCTGAAGATGAAGGTGAGTTTATAACTTGTTTGAAATAATGGATAGTGGATAAGTCACTGAGTCCATGGTAAAATCCGTTGTGTCCCTAATACTTCCCTTGACAATTAAGATAGTTGTACAGATCAAGTTATAAGAATTTATTGAGCACAAGGCAAACTAACTACTTACCAGGTTCAAAAATAAAAATAAACTACTTACCAGGACATGAAGTAGTAGCAACTGTTCCATTTACACAAAAGCAAGAAAAGGTTGAAGATGAAGTTGATCCATATCCACACGACCCTCCTGATTCAATACAATTCACACACGCATCTATCCTCGTTCGAGCTTCACCATCAACGTAGTAAGTAACAACGAAACCTTCTCTCAATATCGGAAGTAGTTTTCTTGGATCACTTGCTAATCTGCCAAAATCTGATATACTAATCGGAACTTCCATGTTTTCTCTACAATTACGGTTTACTCCATCACCTGGGGTTTTACTCCAAAAATAAGCATCACCACTACTTGTTTCATTCTTTTTGCAATCAAACTTGTTAAGTAATCCTCCATTATTTGATCCAGGGCAATCATAAGAAACGGTTAGATTCAAATACCCATTTTCAGGAGTACTGAACATGGTTGTATTTAGTATTGTGTTTGTGAAATTCTCTGGACAAGCATCACCTCCAACGATAAAATCTCTTCTGGTTATTCTCATGATTCTCTCTGCTTGATTGATTTGCAGAACTCTGTATTTTTGAGAGATGATTTCAATTTCAGTGAATTGATCATCACGGTTACAGTCTAATCTGTACCCAGGAAATCCACAGTAATCAGGTCGATTGTTTCCATAAAAAGGGTATCCAATATTAATTCCATCTCGACAAGTGAAATTATTTTGGCAATTTTCGTACTTTTTTGAATCATCATCAGTTTGTTGCTGACATAAACAATCTTGAAATTGAATGATGAAAACTAAAATAAAGAAGAAGGTGGTAATAATGGGTGGTCGGAAAATGAAAGATGATGGGTGATTGGAGATCATCTTGAGAGATGAAGATGAGAGTTGTTGAGAGATGAAGAAGAGTTTAACTATTCAAATGGTAAGTTAGAATTTGAAGGATATAGAAATATAGGAGGCGGCTACGTTTACTTTTTTGCTATTGTTCAAAGGAGGAGAAATTTCAGTGTGTTTTTTACTTTTTTTTTTTTTCTTTTTTTGTTGTTGAAAAGTGTGTTTTTTTACTTGACTCGGTCTAAAATGGCAACTATGAACTCTTCGGTAACAATGATTTGGTCTGTTGGTTCATACGTGACCGTGTTGATGTCCAGCAGTGAGAATTAAGCGGGTATGGGCGTCTACGGACAGTCGAAGCATCAGGCAGGGCGGGTCGGGCACTAAACTTTAATGGCTATTAGGGTAAGCGGGTTAACCGGACGGGAATTTTGAAATTCGCCTTGTCCATTGTCGGCCCCATTAAGAAGCTCGGGTAATTCGGGTAGCGGGTAAACTCATAACTTGAAAAAGCTCACTTCTTCCTCTCCATTAATAAAGTCTACAAACACCTTTCCTAATTCTAAAGAGGCAGTGTCGGACTAAAACTGGAAGTTATTCGTATTGTTCATTTTCTTATATAGACAACTATTTTTGGGTCCGATGTGAGTCAACTATGTTTGACTTAGTTGACTTAGATTTAATAGGGAGATAACTCTATTAATACTTGAATATCAACGCTAATTAATCTGATGACCATTAACAAATACAATAATTAGAAATAGAAAAACCTATATGTTCGAGCCCATCCCACCAATCTATCAGCTCTTCAGACGAATCAACCGACTCTCCTTCCTACCATTCCAGGTTGCTGGCTAACAAAGAGGCGCGTCAACTGTTAGAGGAGTCAAGTATTCTGTCCCGAAGCTTAGACATTCTCGTCGCTCAGGGGGCGGAGGGTGCCGTTATCCCACCTGCCTAGTCTCGGTGCCGATAGTCTTTCGGGTTTCTGTTTGTTTGTTTTCAGTTGGGTCTGTTTGTTTTCTTTTCTGTTTAGTTTGTTCTGTTTTGTTGGTCTTTCTCGGGTACTCAAGCAAGAGAGTTTTGCCTGGGTGGTGCCTTTAGAATTAACTCCGTAGTGAGTTCGGTTCTGGGCCTTTTTGGCTCTCTTGCTACGTGTACCGGGTTTAGGGGCTAGTTGTTTGGCGGCCGTTTGGCCTTTCTGTTTTTTGTTCCTGTTTGGTACTTGGCGGTTTTTAGTGTTTTTCGGTTCTTGGTTATTGCTTCTCTAGTTTTTATCCTTTTGGCCTGGCCTAGCCTAGATGACTCACAATTTGGAGACCAATTTGGACACGGGGGGTCTGCTTCAGTCCCAACCCGGCACTTTATACATTGCCCAGCCCAATAGCTCGACTGACTCTCACACCCTTCCCAACTTGACTATCCTCGCTTGGAACGTGAGGGGTTGCGGAAACTTCCTCAACCGCAAGCATCTGTGGAACCTTATTAGGGAACACAAACCTGACCTGATATTTCTTTCCGAAACCAAATGTTTGAACATTAATCTAGATAAACTTCTTAACCTTCAATCTAACTACAATAAGATAACGGTTGATCCTGTCAATAAAGGGGGAGGTTTGGCCTTGTTCTGGCTCCCAGACATTGATCTCAAGATTACCCACAAGGACATCAACATGATACATACTAATATTTCCGTCCCGGGGTCTCTGGAACCCCTAGTGGTGACTTGCTTTTATGGTTGTCCCCACAATACCAACAAACTTAAACCGTGGGAGTTGTTGAGTTCCCTCCGCACGACTCCTGAACACCCGTGGACTATTATTGGGGATCTCAATGCTATATTGCACCCCTCGGATAAAAGCGGCCCTCCCAAACCCCTCCCCCACTATGCTAAGAAAATTTTGACCTTCACTCAGAAGTTTGGCCTCCAGGATCTTGGTTTCAGTGGCCCCTCTTACACCTGGTCTAATAGACAATTCAAAGGTAATCTTGTTCAAGAGCGTCTTGACCGTGCCCTTTCCAACCTGTCCTGGTTGTCGGTGTACCCCCATTCTAGAGTGCAACACCTCCCGGGAGTCGGGTCTGACCACCTGCCTATCTTGCTTACTACCAACCCTTATTCTCCCTCTGGTTGCAAACCTTTCAAATTCATTCGCACTTGGATGTCTCACCCGGACTGTAGTGCTTTCGTCCAGTTTAACTGGCCTCCTTCTCCCACTCTCATTCAACAAAAGCTTAATTTTCTGGCCATTAAATTGTCTAAGTGGAATAAAACGGTTTTTGGGCATATAGAGAACCGTATTAAGAGACTTGTATCCTCAATCCAATCCAACACCAATCCCGAATCTCTTCTCTCCCTTCACTCCCAACTCGAAGAGGCGTATAACCAACAGGAAAGCCTTTGGAAGGAAAAATCTAGGGATGCTAATATCCACCTGGGCGACCGTAATACGAAATTTTTTCACGCCAAGGCTATTACCCGAAACCGGAAAAATCATATTACCTCCATTAAAAGAGCGGATAATTCCTGGTGTTCGGATCCCTCTGAGATCTCCCAAATTTTCTCCGATACTTTGAAAAACATTTCTACTTCTTCCCCATCGGGTAATGCGGGGATCATCCAAAATCTGTTCCATTTGCAAATCACGCCACTCCAAAATCTGGTTCTTACTACTACCCCTAATGATGAAGAGATTCGCAATGCCACCTTTTCTCTTAAGTC
This sequence comes from Eschscholzia californica, assembly GCF_041429995.1. NCBI lineage: Eukaryota > Viridiplantae > Streptophyta > Magnoliopsida > Ranunculales > Papaveraceae > Eschscholzia > Eschscholzia californica. The sequence goes on from NW_028238198.1 coordinate 34,098,657, forward strand.
TGAGGCTGCTCCAGGCCCCGATGGTTTTCCTCCTTTCTTCTACCATACGAATTGGGAGACTGTCAAACCAGATATCATCCAGATGGTTAATAATTTCTTCCGCTCCTCTGCTCTCCCCCCAGGTTCGAACCATACTCATATTTGCCTTATTCCTAAAACCAAATCCCCGCAGTCTACGACGGATTTCCGACCCATCAGTCTCCTTAACACCACTTACAAAATCATCACCAAGATTCTTGCTAATCGCCTCAAAACTACGCTTCCGGATATTATTTCTCCTTACCAAGCTGCCTATGTCCCGGGTCGTCAGATCACGGACAACATCATTATTAGCCAGGAAGTTGCCCACTCTTTCAAATCAAAACGAGGCTCAAAAAGCTATTTTGGTCTGAAACTTGACATGTCAAAGGCTTTTGATCGTGTTGAATGGTCTTATTTGCTCTCTATCATGACGAAGATGGGTTATGACCCCCATTGGATTCGTCTGATCCACTCCTGTATCTCCTCTTCCTCGATGGCCGTCTTGATCAATGGTCGCCCTGGCAACTCCTTCAATGTCTCTAGAGGTTTGAGGCAAGGGGACCCTCTATCCCCCTTCCTCTTCACGATCGCCATGGAGGGCCTGAGCAGACTTCTAGACTCCCCTAATAGCCCTTTCACCTTCTCGGGGTTCTCTACTCCTCGATCCGCTTTCAATTTCAACCATCTCCTCTTCGCCGATGACTGCATTATCTTTGGCCGTAACACTCTCGATAATATATCCTCTCTGATCAACATTCTGAACGTCTTCGGCAATGAATCTGGGCAAATTATAAACTACAACAAATCCACTGTTTTTTTCTCTAAAAACACCCATCCTAAGTTCAAACGTATGATTAGTAAAGCCCTCAAAGTGCACCAAGCTTCCTCCCTAGACAAGTACCTCGGGTCTAAACTCTTCATTGGAGCTAAAAAGGTGCAGGCCTTTTCTTCTTTGATAGACCAGATTCAGAATAAACTCTCGAAATGGAAAACCAACCTCCTCTCCCAAGCTGGTCGCTCAGTTGTCATTTCGACTGTTGCAGCGGCTGTTCCCCGATACCAGATGCAATGCTTTTCTATCCCTAAAGGGATCAGCAAGCGCATCGAGACCATTCAACGGTCCTTTTGGTGGGGAAAAAGCAAATCGATTCATACTATCAACTGGTCCTCGATCTGTCGCCCTCGCTGCTATGGTGGGCTTGGCTTCCGTCTTCCTATCCTTGATAATGAAGCTTTCCTCAGTAAACTAAGTTGGCGCATTCATAAAACCCCTAATGCCCCTTGGGTTCGTCTTCTTAAAGCTAAATACTTCCCGAAAGCTGACCAACCTACTCCTCCTAAACAAAACCATTCTTGGTTCTGGAAATCTCTGTTAATATTTGGTCTGACTATTGGATTCCCAACCATGCTCCCCCATTAACTAATGAAAACAATTGCCCCTTTGATAAGGTGGCCGACTTGATTGTGCATGATAGGTGGAATGTTGACCTGCTCGAAACTTACTTCTCGGAACACATTAGAAATGCTATTCTTAGCATAAATCTGCACCCTCAGGCTGATGATGTCATGATCTGGACGTTAACTAAATCTGGTAATTTTACGATTAAATCGATGTACACGCATTTACGTCTTAATGCTCGGAACTACGAGAAAACCAATTGGAACTTTATTTGGCATATTCAAACCATCCCGAGGATCAAATTATTCCTCTAGAAATGCTGTACTAACAGTCTCCCGGTGAGAGACAAAATTGGGTAATTCATTGGTAGTCAATATACTTGTTCGTTCTGTGAGGAGAGGGAATCCTTAGCGCACCTGCTGCTGCTGCACTGTAATTACGCTAGAGCTATTTGGCTTCATTTTAATATCAGAACTAGCAACTTCTCGACGGTACTTGATTGGATTCTGGTCTGGAAGACTCTAGAGGAAACCAAAATCACTTTGATGAGCAAAATTATGTGGTTTATATGGAAAGCGCGATGTGAAAAAAGTTTTGGTAATAAAGATTATTCACCACAACAAGTGATTCAAATGATTCAGAGTTACATCACCAATACTCAGGCAGTAAAAACGCACTCCTTGAAACCCGAGCAACCTAACTGGAGTCCTCCGCCACCACCTTTTCTCAAAATCAACGTGGATGCCTCCTTCACGAATTACTTAGATCCAGCCGGTATAGGCTGCATCATCCATGACGAGAATGGGGATTTCATAATTGCTATGGCCGACACGATCAGGGGACAGTCTGCAGAGGAGTGTGAATGTATTGCGATTCTCCAAGCCACCAGATGGGCATCGGATCTCAACATAACACATCTTCAAGTGGAAAGTGACAATCTCAATCTTATATCTCACCTTAGGGATCAGAAACAAGATATTCAGTGGCAATCGAAGATGCACAGGGATAAAATCATCTTATTATGCAATAACTTCACTCAAGTTCAATTTCTTTACAGTCCCCGATCAACTAATATGATGGCAGATCAACTTGCAAAATGGGGTCGAAGACACAAAGTTAGTCGTATTTGGAATTCTAGAGAGGCGATGAGGCTGGATCTGGGGTTGTAATTTTCTTGTTTTTTCTGTCGCTTTCAACAAAAAAAAAAAAAAAAAAAAAAAGAGTATGTTGAAGCCTTGAAGCTGAACACATCGTCGTCTCAGTGGACCGACAAATGATCTTTCAACCAACCAAACCACCTTTATGGAGGCTATTAATATTAATGGAAGGAGGTTCATAATCGGTTCCATCTGGGATAACAGTGAACAAGTTATCACAGTTCTAGAGAGAGAGAGAGAGAGAGAGAGAGAGAGAGAGTAGGTTTTTAGAGAGAAAAGTTAGCGCGATTGGTAAAGGGAGCTGGGAATTGTTGTTGGGGAGCTATTATAGTTGGGGAGCTATAGAGATTAGTAAGGGGAGATAAGACTTTTGGATTATTATTTTAAAGACCTTCTATGTTATAGATTTTAATCATAATTTGAAGGACTCAAGTGTAACATAGTCAAATATCTCATAAATAACAAAGAAAAAAAAAACTTTCTTCCTCTTTCACTCTTCTCTCTTCTGAAGTCGACTCTTCAATCTCCCCTCCGACAATCTCTTTCCTTCATCAACTACAAATCTCTGGCGTTTTCTTACAAAGTATTTTGCCTAACGAAGAAGACATCAACCAAAGTCTTGTGACTTCTTCTTCCCCCTTCTAATTTCTAGGGTTTTATTGAGTTTTATATCTAGGGTTTTAGTGAGTTTTTTTTACCACTACAAATCACACCCACCATTAATGGAGAACTCTCCGTAATTTCATCCATTTCCAAGAAACAAACAATCTATGAAGGTGAAGATGTGTATGGAGATGAGTCTTCTGGATGGGTAGCATTATAAAATTTTATTCCAAATTCTTCAATCTCATCCATTTTCCTGCAAATCTTTTCTACTTCAAGGAAAATAGAGAAGACAAATTGGATAGTATTGAGTAGGAATTTACTGTTTTCACATTTTTTCGTCTAATTTCCCTCGTTTGGGGGGAAATTTGTTGAAGAAAAAAATCATGTATATGCAATTCCCTAGGGAAAACTCACTGTTTTCGTGTTTGTTCACCATATTTCCCTCCACTGGGGGGAAATTGTTTAACGAAATTTTTTAACACATCAATATAGATAATTTGAATTAGAGCAAAAATTAATATAAAACTCTATTACAACTCATATCATATCTAATTTTCAAGGTCATGACATTTATAAAATGAAACATTATCGTTTTAGACTTGAAATCTTAAATCATGAACAAAAAACAATCTTCAAAAAAATTACAATTAAAATTTTTTAATTTAGAAATTCTGTAATCGTTTTCTAATCCCTCTGTATTTCAATATTTAACTTAAATTTCAAAAAAATAGTTCCTAATACTAAATTGGTATGGGGAGCTGTAGTACAAAATTAATATTTTGTACTACAGCTCCCCAACAACAATTCCTAGCTCCCCTTACCAATCGCCAAAAGTTAGAGAGAGAGTGATGTCGTTATTGGGAAACTAGAAATCTTCTCATCATTTATTGTTTTCTTGGACAAATTTGTGCACTTTCTTAATAGATCATTATCTGATCCTCTACCTCCTAATGTGATTCGAAAATCTGAACTAGATTTTAATTCTTTGATGAATTGAGTTTTGGATTGTATTGTTGTTAGTCTTTGATGAATTGAGTTTTGGTTTCGAGAAAAATTCCCTAAAAGTAGCAGTGACTGCTACCGTTCGTAGGTGAAATTCAGACGCGGGGATCTGCTTGTAGTTTGATACAAAATATTGATTTTCTAGGTTTTTTATTTTAAGAGATGCTAGGGTTTTTGCTGTCATGATCAATAATGTCTATCAAAAGTTTATCTCTCTACAAATTTGTGGGTGATGAAGAAGTAGAATAAAGTCATGGTTCATGGAAGAAAAGAGGGAAAACTTTAAATAAAACCTCTAATTTTTAGAGGACAAGAGTGAAAAACAATAGAGTGATGTCCCTTTAAAAACGGTTGTCCGTATAAAATTTTAGTTTTTCTAGTTGTCCATATAAAATAGTTGTTCATGTAAGAAAATTGGTTGTCCACGTATTGGCCACCATGAAGAATTCTATGGGATTATGATAATATAAACTTATTCTCACTCCTGGCTGCCTTAAAGCCAAACACTACTTCAATTTTCCTACCAGGAATTTTCTTGGGCCATTGCAAAGCAAAGCATTGGGTTTCGCGACATTGTCCTTAAATACATTGCTTACTGTCTCAACTAAGCCTAGCAACATGGACTGTTGGGCTTCATCAAACCAAAAAGTTGATGTAATCTGGTTGGCTATCATTGAGTGATGCTAAGTGGGTGCGGGATGGGCGGGTAGAGGTTTTAACCCATGTACGGTCACCAAAACTTGGTAGGCTAGGCTGGTGGTGCACGAGAATGGTGCAGGCGTCTATGGTCCTCGTCAAACTCGGGTGCCCGTGGGCAGGTTCAGGCACGTGGGCATAATTCCCACCCCTGTGCTGACCAGGGTTCCATGTTACAAAAAAACTTTGTCCTAGGGTGCCTCTAAAGACGCCCCATCCTTTTCCTTTTAGCTTATCCTCTCTTGGGCCTCAGATTCAGCAGTCCGAGGATCTCAGATTAAGTAATCCAAGAGGCATGCAGATTGGAGTAGGTTGAACACCTCTAATTGGCCTAAGTCTGTGTTGTTCAAGTCCAACACAAATTAGGTCCAGACTGAGTGCCCTCGGACTACTCAATCTGGAAGGCGTGAAGAGAGAAGCATGGCAAAACTTATTTTCGGGGTGCCTATTGACGCCCCCAGTGTCGGATTAAGCAGTCCGAGAACTTAGGAATGAGAGTCTTAGCCCACATAATGGAGTAGTCTGAGCGCCTCAGACTAGTCTAAGTCTGTGTTGTTCAAGCCCAACACAGATTAGGGCAAGTCTGAGGACCAATCTGGAAGGTATGAAGAGAGAAAGAGGGCAATAGTTATTTTTGATTCGCCTATAGACACTCCTGGTGTCGAATTGAGCCGTCTGAGGACCTCAGAATGAGCAGTTTGAGGCCCACGAATTGGACTAGTTCGAGCACCTCGGACTAGCCTAAGGCTATGTTGTTTAAGCCCAACACAGATTAGGCCCAACCCGAGTGCCCTCAAACTGCGCAGTCTAGAAGACATAGAGAGATCCAAACCAAGAGTTATTTTTGGGCGCCTATAGACGCTCCCGGTGTCTGATTGTATGAACACCTCGTCATGTCCACCAGACAAAAGAAATCCCATTTACCACCCATTAAGGAAACACGATTAGTTGATGCATAGCCTTTATGACATGGCATATGCCCATCATAGCGTTTGTACTTGTCAAAGTACGCACAGTTGAAATATTTTTTCAGAGTTCGTGTTTTTTTTGAAAGTTGACTCCATAAATCACACAAACATCCATCCAAAACACAAGAAAGATAGAAGGACTAAATGTTAAATAACAACAAAAGGAAATCAATTACTCCTCGGTACTAATTCCTCATAAGCCAAAATGTGAGGACCTGAATTTGCATTTCTTGTGCAATAGGATAGCGACACCTGTCTCTCACGAACCTTCACACGCAGCAGATTGATTTCTTGTTTTAATCTCCACGGGAGAGATGTAGAGCCGCCCGATAGGAGAGTTACCACCACCCTCGAATCCCCTTCAATCTCCACCCCATATAAGTGATGTGTTTCCACCATTTCTAGCCCTAACCAGACTGATCGCATTTCGCCGAGGAGGGCCGAAATGGATGAAAAGTTGGTCGTTCTTGAGTCAATCACCTCTCCAAAAATATTCCTCATCACTGCTGCCGCTGATGCTCACCATCGACATTAATTTTCAAGCGACCACACGAAGGTGGTCTCAGGTATCAACTTGTAAATCAACAAAGGAAGGAGCTGAAACTGTTAGGTTAGGGTTTCGTTTAATCTCTACCTTTCTTAACCACCAAAGACGATCCAAATCCGATCTTTGTTGCCTAAAGTGAAGTTCGTTATGATTCTTCCACTAGATCCAGAGCAGATAAGTGTACTTATACCAAACTCCATTTGCCAATTTTCCTTTATTTAGAATATCCTATATATTCATGATCGGATCGTGTCCTAACTGCAAGAAATCATGATCATTAGTTAATGTTAATAGATTTCTAAATGCAGAACACGTTCCAAAAAGATGAAAGTGAGTTTCAACTTCATGAAGATGACAAAGCTTACATCCCAGATCTATGTGTTGCATTCGTCTACCTATATTAGATAATGTTGCTAGCCCCTTTATGAACTAATTTCCAAATAAACAGTTGTATTTTGGGATATATGAGAGATTTCTTCCATAATTTGCCCAAGGGAAATTAGTTAGATGATTCGGTGGAACCACCTTTTGTTTGACCATCGAGTACTATGATTTTGTCGATAAGTTGCCACTTTCTATGTCACACCATATCAATGCATCTTTACTCTGTCTATTTGGGACATATAATTTATTAATAGCAACTATAGATTCCTGATCGAAGTATTCTCGCAATGTATCATGATTCCATTGATTCAAGTCGGTTTCAAATAGGTCAGAGACCCATTTCACAATTGATGATAATGGCCAAATCAATGTAGGTTTGTGGCGGATTTCCATTTTAGGAAACCATGGATCTCGATCAATTAACACTTATTTGCCACTTCCATTTACTAAAGTATGTGATCTCTCAGTACATCTCTGATTTAGAGTATATACCTCCAGAATGAGGAGCTAGTTGGTTTACTGTTTACTATCCAAAAGTCCTCATTGGTAAGATACTTCGTATTTAAAAAGTTTACCCACATGGACTCTTGGTTTGTTAAGAACCTCTGTGCCATTTTAGCTATTGACTTCCGATAAAGATCTTACACCCAAACCTCCATGTTTCTTCGAACTGGTTATAACTTCCCATTTAATGAAACACTTTTTATGATCTTCCAAATCATGCCCCCACAAAAGCTTCTTTCCACTCTTTCGAGTTTATTGATTATTGTTTTAGGGGCCATTTGATAGCTGAAAGAGTAGGTACAGTAAGATCCAAGTACAGACTTGATGAGTATTATGCTGCCTGCTTGGGAAATTAAACCTTGCTTCCAACCTGCTAGGTGTTGGGTTTTATATGCCTCTAAGACTAACATAACCATCTAACTAGTGATGTAAGCGGAATCTCAAACATCATATGTTTAACACTAGTCGACCAGGATCGCATGCATGAACTAAAGATGAACTATAAACTGAAAGAAGATTACCTTAATCGCTTTTCCTCAAACTAAATTCCAATGCCCTTATCCCGAAAATGAGAGATTCATGTGTAGCTCTTCTGCTTGAGACACCCGAGCAAGTGACTTGATCTCCCTTCTTTAATGTCAGCTAGGACCTCATTGAAGCTAGAGAAGGAGAACTCATATTCTTTTGACTAGATAGATAGGTTGTGAGTTTTTTTTTCTCTAAAACCTGCACTCTTCACTTAACTGTTTGAGAGAGAGAGAGAGGCCGTTTTTCTCTTGAAAAAAATCCACACCTTTTCTGTTCTATAATGGTCCTTATATAAAGAAACCCTAATTAAAATCATATTCATATTAGGATTTAATCCGGACCACAGAAAAGATAAGTCAGAACTCTTTCTGACTGGGAATCCTAGATGGGGGGATTCCCATCTAGGGTTTCCCTTACATATGGCCGACCAGACCACCCCCTTAATGGGTTTGGTCTATCCGACCCATGTATGTGGTCTGCCATCATATGGTTGGCCGATGCTCTTGGTCGGCCATCTCATGGTCGACATGGTCGACCCATTTTCGCCTTTCCGGGCTTCATTTTCGAGCCCGGTTCTTTCGATCCTTTTGGGCCAATCAAACTGGATCATATCCATATATTGGCAGACTCTCACTAGTCAACTCTCTCCGATCAAGCCACCACTCTTTGATGTAACCCGTTGTAGGATCCGGTCTATGTTAGCTGCAAATCACCGAAGTGACCCGACAATCGTAAGCGGCTTCTAGCTAAGCATTAAGATCCCTAATTCGACCGGACTAGATGATCTTCCGGATAAGATCATACACTTTATGTGTAGGAGCGACTGCTTCAATTACAAGAATTTGATATGAGGAGTTCCATACCACGTAAGGAAGATAAGATTTTTTAATTACTCTATTTGGAATGAAGAAATTAATATGTACAAAGATAAATGATGACAATGAGAGCTTGAGAAGGATGGATCTTTAATCAAATTGGTTCAAGTGTGCCTTTAATGAGTATGTAATTGTTTGAATACTCAAGTTTTTGGTCATTTAAATCTTTTAGTTTTTGAGGTACTAAGAAAACTTTAGTTATATACTCTTGAATATTGGTTGTTTGTTTACATCACTAAGAGATTATGTTTATTATAGTAATTGAATGTCATCTAGTTTTACATTTCAATATGTATTTTATTGAGTAATGTAGGGTAAGATAAATTGTTACATAGAAAAATATTTGTAGAGAAAAACTAATATCTGTCATTGAAAATATTTTCAGTGACAAGATTGTAACACAGTACTTCAACAAAAAAAAAATTGTAACATCGCAAAAAAATATTAGTCACAAAAATTTCTTGCAACAACAAACTTTGTCAAAGGAATATTTCGTCTGTGAAAATATTTTCAATAACAAAATGGGAATGTCGTAAATATTTTTGGAGACGGATTGTTTTGTAACTAATTAATTTTGGCAACAAAATTATTTAGTCATTAAACACTTTTACACAATTAATTTTCTCCGTTAATATTGTTTTTTTTGACAAATCATTTTGTCGCATAATACTTCATTAGGGACAAAATATTTTGTCACTTAAAATATTATTTAGCGACGTAAAAATTAGTTGCTAAAAACACCTTCAACATCCATACAATTTGGACGCTGAAAATATTGTTAATGACTAAATAACTTGTCACTAAAGAAATGTTTTCTACAACGAATTCTTACTTGGTCATTAAATACTTTCTTGACGGGGCTATTACGACCAAGGGACGACAAATATTTTTCGGTCGACAAAAATATTTTGCGATAAAAAATATTGTTTAGCGATAAAACAACTTGTCGCTAGAACCATTTTTTCTTGTAGTGATCGTTATCCTAACTGACAAATTGAGCGCATTGCCATCTTGGGCAAAGGACACTCCTTCGGAAGGACATCTCCTTCAGACCGAACGGATATATCCTTCACTAGGGCCTTTTTAAACTTATCAGTAAGCTAGGTATATGTTTCTATTTTGTTGCCTAGTTTTAGAAGTAGCGATCGTAAATACTTTGCTTGGTCTGACATTCTTGGTGCCTGTAACAGAGAACTGAATTGCTCTTGAATTGTTAGAAGGCCCCCTATACCAAAAAGATGGAAGACTTATCAAAGTTCACTGCCTGACCCTAGAAGCCAGTGTATTCGGCCATGATTAGTGATATAGCATTTGGATTCGAATGATTAGCTTCTCAGAAAAAATTAAGTCGTCTGTAAAGAGTAGGTGAGAAATTGGAAAGCTATATTTGTTTAATTTGTTACCTGTAAGAATACACTGACTCTCATAGTAATGTATCAGGGGGTATAGGGATAAGGATGATAAGATGAACATGCAGGGTGACGGTGCACACCCTTTCTTGAGACCCCTAAAGGCCGTAAAGGCCCCATAAAGACCCCCATTGATCTGAATGTTCAATTGGGCAGTAGTGACACAAGATAGATGAGACCCAAAATGGGTCCGGATAGACCAGTAGCCTGAAGGAACGGGTCAGGAAATACCAATTAACCCTGTCACAGGCCTTCACCATGTCTATTTTGAGAGAAAATCCCTCCTTATTGGCTTTCGAACCATGCATGGAATGAAATGAGTTCATGAGTAACTACTATGTTATCAAGGATTTATATGTTTGGTACAAATGCATTCTAGGTCCACATAATGTTATCTTCCAAAAAAGGTCGGATCCTATTGACAACTAATTTAGTGATGAATTTTTATATAGAGTAGCATAAGGATCTCGGTCTAAAATCCGAGGCCATACTCAGATTCCTGACCTTAGGAATTAAAACAATAGTTGTAAAGTTAAGAGAATGGGTCACTAGAACTTGATCTGAAGGCTGCCTGTTTAAAGCTTACTAGCTAGAACCCGCTCCGATGACATCCCACTTATGTTGATAAAAAATACACGGTAGCCCGTCTGGTCCTGGACTCTTTAGAGCACCCATCTCCATTACAACTGCTTTAATCTCTTTCGTCGTTGTGATCCTTGAGACATAGCCCAGATCTTCCTCCGATAGTACCTTATATGCATCTAGTATCTCTATTGGATGTGTCTCTACCATCTCTTCAGTAGACAAATTCTGAAAATAACTAGTTATGTCCCATGTTATTTTCTGTAATGTTGATTGTAGTAATACATGATTGTAGTTGTAGCTGACTGATTTGATTTTTTTTTTGTCGACGTTGAGACACCGCTACATGGAAGGCCTTAGAATTCCGATCACCATTATGTACCCATTTCGACTTAGCTCTTTATTTCATTTTTTATCTTTCCACTTCCTCTAGGTATAAGATTTCCTCTTGAAAAACACTTTCAATTTGCAACGTTTCTTCTGTAGGGGCTAGGGATTGATTATGCAGTAGTCTATTTTTAAGTAGAACTAATCTATTTTATTAATAATATGCGTCTCTGCCCCAGTCTTATGTAAAATAGGTGCATGATCACTAGAATATCTGGGGAGATGGAATAAACCAGAATCCAGATATTGAATCAACCAATCCATATTACATAATGCCCAATCCAACCTTTCTCTGGTAAAGTGGTGTCTAGACTTATTATTCGTCCACGTGTAAGCGGGTCCATTAAAACCCAGGTCCAATAGACCCCCATTATGAATAAACTCCTGCAAATGTTCAAGAAAAGGTACATGCGTTGTTCCACCCAAATTTCGATCCGGGAGCCCAAAGCATTCATGTCCCCTGTAAAACAACAAGAAAGCTGGTCTGTATACACAGAATAAATCCCATGATTGGTCATTTAATGAACCTAAAACAGTAATATGTATGAGATTAAGTGAGGAATAATTAATAGAAATCTTAATAGAATCGTTCCAAAGAAGAATCTACCCTCATCCTCATGAGAAGGAACATGAAATTTTCTATGTGATTCTACATTATTGTAATTCGGTAAATTATCCATGGTTAGTAATTTAGTTTCCGAAATAAAAGTAATAATAGGCCCTGTGGCCTTAGGAACTGATACAAAGTGTTTTTATCGTGTCGTTCCCTAAGATACGACAATTCCATGAAAAAAATACTCATTCCACCATCAGCTTTGCGGTAGCCAAAACCGACCGTGATGACGAATTGCCCGAAACCTGGCATATTGAACGCTTCAATTATTTACGCATACGTACTTTTTCCTGTCACGAACTTTCCAGAAAAGAATAATTGTTGCCCTCCAAACAGTCGATCAGTGGGACACTATTAGAACATTCCAATTGACACCGAGTTACAATTGTGAACCAGTGATGGGCGGAGGGAGATCATTTCCATGTTGTGATGAAAGTCTAGTGCGTTTTACCTGTAATAGATCATCCAAAATTAGTCCAAAATTTTTCATTTAAATTATGATGGCTATACACATTATCTCTTAGAACATCAAATGTTTCTGGGAATTCGCCTAAGACACCCGAGTATGATATATGGTCCAATCCCGAGAATGAGTTAAATTCCCTTCCGATATTTCGGTTAAGGAATGGTATCTTGTACATGATCGAGTATTTTGGTTCCCGTAGCAAGATTGATAAGGGCTTTTTGTTCATCTATTATGGGTTGTTTCAAGAGATCTACAAATTAGACTGTAATCGGACAAAAACTGATTGAATGCTCGATTCGACCACACGACATACATAACCTAGGAAGTCTCTCTACCCTAGGTTTAATATAGATAAGTTGAGAATTTGACATCTTAAGATAAACTTTCTTCGTAAAGGAGTTAGAGATGTTGAATTCCACTTTGACACAACCAAATAGAGACCATCTAGTAGCATCCTCCCTAGTAGTAGGTTTGAAATTTCCCAATGAACCAGCTAGACGATTAACAATAGTCCATAAATTAAAAGCATATCCCATTGTTCTGGGTTGTCGAGACTAGAAACAATAACGTGAATTAAATTATGATATTAGGAATTAACAGTAACATTAAGATCAGATTTCCAATGTAAGAGTTGTAGGGTTTTGTACGTCTCTAAGACTAACTTAACCATCTAACTAGTGTTGTAAGCGGATTCTCAAACATCATATGTTTAACACTAGTCTACCAGGATCGCATGCAAGAACTAATAATGAACTAGAAACATAAAGAGAATAACTGGACTCGCTTTCCCGAATAATTAAGATTCCAACTCCTTTAACCCGAAGATGAGAGCTCCAATTGTCGTTCCTCTACTTGAGACACCCGAGCAAGTGACTTGATCTCCCTTCTTTAATGTCAGCTAGGACTTCATTGAAGGTTGAGAAGAAGAACCATTCTTATTTTGACTTATTAGATAGATTGAGAGTTTTTTTCTCAAAACCCTCTCTCTCTACTTAGCTGCCTGAGAGAGAGAGACTGTTTTTCTCTTGAGAAAAATCCACACCTTTTTTGTTCTCTAATGACCCTTATATAGAGAAACCCTAATTACAATCCCAATCCAATTAGGTTTCGATAAGAGTCCCAGAAAAGATAAACACCGGAGTCCCATCTGATTGGCAAAACTTGGGATTCCTATTAGGGTTTCCCCTAATGGTATGAACGACCAGGCTAGCCCCTTAATGGGTTTGTTCTGTCTGGCCCACCCTTCTCTTATGGCCGGTTCTGATCAATCCATTACTGGACTTGCTCCGGTCGGCCCAAAAATGGGTTTTACACTTTTTCGGGCTTCCCTTTCAAGCCTGTTTCTTTCTATCTTTTTGCGCCTATCAAACTGGATCATATCCATCTATAGGCAAGCTCCCACTAGTCAACTCTCTCCGATCAAGCCACCACTCTTTGGTGTAACCCATTGTAGGATTTGGTCTATGTTAGCCGCGAATCACCGAAGTGACCCGACAATCGTAAGCGGCTTTTAGCTAAGCATTACGATCCCTAATTGGACCGGACTAGGTGATCTTCTGGATAAAGTCACCGTAATCATAACTGACAAATTGAGCGCATTGCTATCTTGGTCGAAGGACACTCATTCGGAAGGACATCTCCTTCAGACCGAATGGATATATCCTCTAGTCTCCCACTTGTACTTAGAACGAGTGCAATGCTCGATTCCCATGTCACTTCGCATCTCATATGATACGTCATATCTTTTCAGACTTTCTTGATCTGGATAACAACTGTCAAAGTAAATGATTAATTATTAATCCATTTGAGTACAACCGCACATTTTGCCTCTCCTCAAATGGCCTAGAGATACTATGCTAACATAGTTAGGAAGACATAATCCAGACTTATACTCCCACTTAATCTTCATGTTTATCGTGTCATTCCCAGTATCCGCTTTTATAACCTCCTTTGACGGTGCGGCGTTTGGCGGTACCAAAGTTTGACATTCCTTACATAAGATGAGTGGAACACTCATGTTTAAGGAACCTTTCAATCTAGCCTATGAGAGTTCATGACGTTTTTCATAACTTGAAGAACTCTATGTTTGGGTTATCCAGTGTATATTCCCAATCATACACCCATGTAGTTGATTTGACTACCATATTCTTATGGCCCATGAAACTGCGCTATCAATCAATCTCACATGATAGTCTACATAAGTCATTGTTGTCCATGCAATGACCTGGACTAGGGACTTAGTAATGAATATATTCCAAATTCACTTAGTAGGATTTCATTTACCAGATCACGTATCTGATAAACCTACTTGGAATGCTTCATTATTTTGGATTGTCGATTAAATACTAAAACCACGATTAACGACGAAATAATTAACTCATTTCTAATAATAAGAGTTTGTAAATTTGAGCCTTCCCGTGTAACTCCTTACACTCTTAAGTTACTAGTCTAAGCTTTTCAAGAAAGCTTAATGCCTATGACCGTAGTATGACTTCCATACTTTAGTCTAACGTGACAGTTTAGTTAATAGATCTTGTCTATTCGGATTTTGCGGGTTATCATCCCGACTAAAGGATGATAATCTTTAGTATTCCAATACTAAATTAAAGCTTCTCAAGTTTTTTTCCTTTATTTGTAAAGTTTGCAACAGTCTTCGCCTGGAACCTTTCCAAGTTACTATTCTTTCAAGTCAAGATTTCCATCTTATTCTGGAGGTTTGCAACATATGAGTTTTCCCTGTTTTATACCGAGAGTTTATCATAAGTCTTTCTCAAGTACTTTATGATATTTCTTAGTTGCGATCCAGATCTGCTTATCTGGATTTGATTGGTGACGACCATAAATACTCCAAGTATTTTGAGATGTCGAGATGAATGCTAATTATGGCTAACATAACCGATCTTATGCCTTTAGCATAACTATCTTTTCTCATGCGTGCTTGATCATTAGAATCTCTCAGACACTGAATCTTGCTAACCCGTGTGCCATGAGACTTGGGTAGAAATACTCTATTCGAGTCTTTCTCATTAGACTTTTCAAGACCTTTTCTTGAACGAGTCTTATCATCTTGTCGATATATCCTTATAGATCTTTGATGTCCATAAAGATTTTCACCTTTGTGTCTGGTCCTTTTATTAAGTCAGTTCTAAACTGTTTTCAATCTTTAGTATGTCATCCACATACCGGACCAAGAAAACTGTGTCACTCTCACAAACCTTCTTGAACTTTTATGAAATTCAAGATTTCTCTTCATTCTCAAAGAAATCAACTCTTGATTACTTTGCTTAATCGAAGATTCCGAATCCTACTTGTCTGCTTCAATCTTTCGGTGGATTTCTGAAGCTTGCGATTGTCACCAGCTTTTTAGAAGAGTTAACTCTCTTCCGAATGTGTCATGTACACACTCTTTTGCTTAGTGATTGATCATTATAGTCTTAAGCATCATGACTTGAGAGATGGCCTTTCATGGTCTAAATCAAGAATTCTGTGACCTTCTTTTCTACTCTTGCTCTAGGAAACACCAACGTTTCCATCCTTGTCCGTTTTTCAAACTCTGTGAAAAACCTATTCTATTTAACAGAAACTATCCCATTAAGCAAAATATACCAAGTTCCAAGCTTGATTCCAAACATGGATTCCATTCCGATCTTATGGCTCCAAGCCATATTTCAGAGTGATTTCGTCATAGCTTTTGTGTAGGTAGCTCATTTTCTTCTTGAGTAGGATTTTAGTCCTCTGAGACAGATGTATGAGCCTTCAAGGCCTACGAGAGTTTGAACAACTTTGAAACGCTCTCAACTTCTTGAGGCCTCTCATGCAAATCTAATTCGATTTATGCTGGGAGGATCTCCGAGATCTTATATCTATACCTCAATTTCCTTGTCTATCGACTATGAATAGTTAGGAACCGCGATTTTTGACATTCGTATACCACTGTTGGTTTGTTATACCATTGTCAGTTTGTTTCTCATATCAAATTTCTTTGATATATTAAATTTCTCTCACCTGTCTTCTTGGAAATAACTCTTATTTCAAGGAAGACACATCACGGGCAACAAACACTTTACTCTCTGATGGGTTCTAGAAGAATCTCCAATATTTCTTTATATCATAAAGAAGTACTTTGTCTGATATGCTAACGTTAGTTCCGTAATTTCAGACATTAAGAAAAGAATGCTTCGGTACTATTCCAAATCCATACTCTTATGGTGTCTTTTCAGCTTTTAGACGGAATGTGGTTAGGTAGGAAGAACGATCGTGTTTGAGAATATATCGCATAAAGTGTTCGGAAGATTGACATATACCCATCATCAATCGACTCATGTCTAACACGTTCGACTACTCCCACTGAACTCATCACCCACATGATATGATCTTTTGAGCAAGATGAGAAACTATTTCTCAACTTCTTTGATGGTCATCAAATTCTTGACTCAAATGTTCATCATCCTGATCTGATCCGGTGAATCATAATTTTTTGTCAGGTTGATTCATTACTTCATCTTATGCTTGTTTGAACTATTCAAACAATTTCGACTTGTGCCTCAAGACTAGTATGTTTCCATACTTTCTGAAGTTGTTAGTGCACATGGCAAAGTAATTCCGGTTAACTTGAGTTGACCGGTTTGAACACTTTGATTATAGCCTTAAGTATCATTGTTAACTTTTTAGTTCTAGGAGAACTAAACTTGTTAATTTAGCACTAGTCTAAAACCATTGATGTTTCTAAAAGAACATAATAACACTTATTAAGTTCTAAGCTAGATCAGTGTCTAAAAGAAGACTTTGATCCCTTTCAGCATCCTTAGAAATTACTTGCTTCTGCTCCCTCTGAGATCTTTTCTCCTTTTAGTCAAGTATGTAATTCCCTTGGGCTCCCACTGAGCCTCGCATCCAGTCTTAAACACCTGATGAAGGGAGTCTACTATACTTGCTAATCATCTTTGTTAACGAAGATACAAGAACCAGAATTCACAATTCCGTTTCTTTTGTCTTCCAAGTATTTAATGGCCTAGCCATTGCTTTAGAAACTCTGACCCTTTGTCTCTATGAATCACACGAACTCTTCTTATATTCCTTTGATTGCCGAATCTTAAGAACTTGGTTCTTAGATTCAACGTTTCTCAATGTTCTTTTCAGTTGTCTTCGCAAACCGAGTGACTTATCCTTAACTTTGTTCAATCTGATTGAACCGGTGAATGCATCCATATTAATCTCTACGAAAGAGAAAAACATAATGGATGTTCACAAAAGACTTTTCGGATGATTACATCCTGCTTTTATCCTCTGTCGTTGAGGTAGCAGTGAACATTAGGAATGAAATATTCTCAAACAACGTTTTCTTTGTTTCGAATTCGAGAGCGTTTCTTGGATTCTACTCCAATCAAGGAAATAACTTTCGCTAATTTCTTTTGAAGGAATGAACGAAGGTTGGAAAACTATTTTCTAATGTTCATATATACAATACGTTAAAAGAAAAAGCAAAATCCTAAAACTTATTATCATAGCAAACACACCAGTCTTGCCACATTATTCAATGGAAACCGTCCCCGGTTTAACAATGCGATTCGAAGATCCCATTTCTTCGAAGTCGAGCGTACTAGGGCGCTTCCCTTAACCCCTTCGTCCTCGATATGTAACTCTTTACTGATCATACTCCTATGACTCTTGGTTTATGAATAACACGTTTATGTGTTGAATTCATCTTTTTGCCTCGAAATCCAAAATCCTTTTGCTAACTCGTTGAAACCATTTAGACGCGTAAACCTCTTCATTGATCGACCCGTATTGTCCCGAGGTAAAAGATGGCACTCTGCGAAGGCCGACCCACCATCGATGAACAAGGGTGCAACATGTGTCTTAATCTGGGCAGGCTTTACTCAAAATTCTTTTTGGGAACTTTTACATTTTTATCATGCATGCATTACTGTGAACTCTAACATAATCATCCATGACATAAAACGTAAATAAACAAGTAAATACACGTGAGCAAATAAATCAAACAGACTGGATCCTAGTATGGCCCCTAACCTAAAAGATTTAATCTTCTTAGTTTACTTCTTGTCCCGCCTGGATCCATCCTCGAACCTCCATTGATTTCTCCCACTCGAACCACGATCTCATCCTTCGGTTCTTCAATGGACTCTATAAACCCTAAACTCTAATGACAAGACTCAATGATTCGCAGATTGTAAAAAATTTGAAAGTAAAATTAATTATTACATCAAGCACTGATGGGCCATGAAAATGTCCCATCGGAGTCGTTTAAATTAGTCGAGTTAGTTCGTTTCGAGTCTTTATTATAATAAAATGGTTGGTTTTCTTGATTAGGTGTCTTTTGCAGAGTTAGGTGTGAAAAAAGGTTAAAAACGAGGAAAATATGCATGAAGGGTATTTTGGTCATTTGGAGTCAAAGACATTCTGGAAATTTGGCCAAAGTCAGTGTGTGGTTGAAAAGTAGAGGTCGAGACGAGTCCGTAGGAGAAAACAGAAGTCAATTCGGAGTCCGGATGAGTGAAAAATGCAAAGTCAAAGTCAGGTCAACATTTGGTCAGCATTCGGTACAATGTCGGGCAAGTTTCTGGCCGCGGTATGCTTGCGGAACACGTGTCGCTTGCCGAAGGCCGGTGCATCCAAATCCCGTGTTTCCGCTAAGCAGCGAAATGGACCCTATAGGCCTGATCCGGTGGAGCGCGCTGCAGCTTAACTTGGTGGTCCCGATCCAACGTTTTAATCTTGACCGTAACCCTCCGCGTTTTTGAGATCCAACGGTTTCGGTGCATCTGCTCCTTTATTGGTTATTCCGTATTACCCGTAGTGTTTTATTACGCTGCTCCTGGCCACGTGGCTCTCTCCCGCCCACCCAGATCCGTGCGCGTGAGAATCTGACAGCTGCTGCTTCATCTCACCCTATTATCTTATAACCGGGTACACCAAATCACCCAAATTCCCAACCATAAACCCTAGCCGCCAGCCTTATTAGGGTTTTACCCTTTTTAAACCCTCCTTTTACCCTTTTAGCCCTCAAACTTCCCACTTTTTACCACTTTAACCCCAACCAAACTCTAACTCTATATAAAGACTTTTAGAGAACCAACCAAGCTTCTCCCCTCTTAGCCTCTCTCTCCTCTTTTAGCCTCCTTTTCTCTCTACCTCTTCTAAACTAAAAACCCTAGCCCCCCATTCTTTTCTTCTACTTTCTCTACCACCTTCATCTCTTCTCTACATTTTCTTTCTACTTCTAATTTCTTCTTCTAACCTTCTAATTTCTCCATACCTTCTTCTCTAAAATCTCTTCTTCTTCTATCTCTCTTCTAAATTTCTCTTCTTTTATCTTCTAATAAGCTATTATTTGGAGTTTTGGGTAATATTCTTGAGACATTTGGAGCTAATATGGGACATCAAAATGGAGATACATGGGAATATGGATTTTGAACATTCTTGGTTATTTCTTTCCATTAATCTTTTGTAATTCCATTTATTTTATAAATTCAATGAATATTACTTTAGATTCCATGAGTAGCTAAATTTGTATCTAGGGTGTAGAGGAAACCCATATTTGGGCCTATTTTGAGATATGTTATAAATCAATGAATCCTTATATTGAGCTTCAATGCCTATTGATTGTCATTTCATGTTGATTCTATAACCTTATTATCATTCATGCATTATAATTAGATATTTCATGCTTTTATTGAATTATTAGATGAGATATGCCTTTTAGATAATGAATGATAGTGTAGGAATTTAGTTTTATATGATAGTCAATAAAATATTCTTGATTTTGAATTGTGTTATTAAAGAATATTATCTGAAACCTAATTAGTTCATTAAGCTAGGTTTTGAGTTATAAACAAAAAGTGATTTGTTGATTGAATGCTTGTCTTAAGTAGTCCATTTATGTGGTGAAATCGAAATCCCTAGATCCTTTTTCTCATCTTGATTTCATTCTTATTAGTCTATTAGTATTGTTTTCTTTCTTTAAGTAGTTTCCAAATCAAATCAAAAATTTGAAAGGGGGTTTTAATTCGAGATTTAGGTAAAATAGCTTGTCCTTTGGAACGATACTCGATCTTATTTTAAATACTATAACTTGACCCCTACACTTGGGGAAAGACCTAATTTTAGGCCTATCAAGTTTTTGGCGCCGCTGCCGGGGATAAGTTTAATTTTATTTTCAATCTTGAATTGGTTTTTATTTTTATTTTTGTCTATTTTGATTACTTTGACTTGCTTTTCCTTTCCTTGTGTAGATTCACAAGGAGCTAAAGGGAGGGAACATCAAGAAGGAGGACATCAAAGAAGACCTTTTTAGTACTTTATTTTTATTTTGGTGAGAGAGTGTTATAACTTTTTTTTGTATTTCTTTTATTTGTTTGTTTTGTAATAAGGCCTTTATTGTTTTGACCCTAAATTGGAGGGCATTTAATTTTGTAACCGAAACTAAGAAGCCTCGGGTTCGCACACTTGCGGGAAGAGTGGCCTGAGTCGTCTACAAAGGTCGTCGCCCGTCTTGAACGGGAGGTAACTTCTAGATCACCCACGAATCTCCTGTAAGTGGGTACTTGTGATGTTTTTGCTTGCCTAATTGATTGTCGAACTGTTAGTTTAATTATCATATTAGTAAGGGCATTAACCCATTACAAGATAGGAGTCGGATTTCATCACCGGTCTCTTGCCCATTTAGGTAACAACATTGCCGATCCCAAGCCTCACTTAAAATTAAAATTTGATTTAGACATTGGCCAAAGGGTAACGAGCTTATAGAACATTCTTGACAAAATCTCGAACTTGATTAGTATTTGGAGTTTTCCCAGGAAGAGGGAACAATCCAAGAACACAATTCTTGATCGTTGTACTGTGACGGAGTAACTCCTCATAAGAATCATAGTTCAAGTTTTGGTAAGAAGTAGAAGCTGTCTAGATCAATTTTTAGGTGAAAAAGACTACCCGGTCGTCTAGATTGTGTCTAGGTTGCTTGGTGGAGTCAGCTTGCTTGCTTCGTTGTTTTCCTTAGGATCTTCGTAGTTTCCTTACTCCTTTTATTTTCAAAAACAAGTTTTCAAAAGAGTCCCTTGCCTTGTCTTTTGGTTTATGCCCCCTAGGTTACGTGATAAGAGAGGTCGTTTTGTTAAAGAGTCTGATTTGAGTATTTTACTTGAAAGCCTTTCTTTAAACGAGTCTATGGAGGATCACGTTGATCAAGCTAGGGTCGAGGATCAACCTATGACTCTCAAAAACTACATGCATCCGGCAAGAGTTAGTCAACCATCATGCATTAGACTACCCCCGACTAACACTTACTTCGAGTTAAAGTCGGGAATCATCAATATGCTTCCAGTGTTTCGTGGTTTAGAGAACGAGAACGCGTATTATCATGTTAGGGAATTTGAGGACGTTTGTAAGACCATGAACGTCCCTAACTCGATTGATACCGTTAGATTAAGGTTGTTCCCTTTTTCTTTAAAGGATAAAGCAAAGTCGTGGTTGTATGCCTTACAACCTGAGTCTATTTCTACTTGGGCAGAACTTAGTGGTGTCTTTCTAGAAAAATTCTTTCCCAAGCATAAAACTAGAGCTTTAAGGCAGAGTTTGCTTAATTTCGAGCAACTCCAAGGAGAATCTCTATACTCCTATATTGAGAGATTCAAAGATATTCTTCTAGAGTGTCCACATCATGGGTTCGAAAAAATGAAACTAGTCCAACTGTTGTATGAAGGACTAGATTATCCGACCACCTCCATTATCGAGTCATTCTGTAATGGCGGGTTCTCCAACAAATCCGCCGATGAGGCCATGGATTTTCTTGAGGAACTAGCCGCACAATCCCAACAATGGGAAACTTCTAGAGAACCTATCACTAGGGCAAAGCCTAATCCAACTAAGGGCGGGATTTATAGGATCGATGATTCTGAGTCTAAACTTGACGCCATTACCAGAAGGTTGGAAGCCTTAGTGATGAATCAACCTAAAACCTTCACAGAGGATCCCACTTATGTCATGATTGTTGAAAATGAACCCATCTCTTACCCATGTTCTGTCTGTGGAGACCCTACTCACACGGGGAACAAATGTGCCTTATTCTTTGAGTCTTCTAACAAAGAACAAGCTCATGCTCTCTATCAAAACTCTAGGCAAGACAATCGTCAGAAGTATGATCCTTTCTCTAACACGTATAATCCAGGCTGGAGAAATCATCCCAATCTCTCTTGGTCTAAAGGTCAATACCAGAGTCAGCTTAGTAGTTCTATGAACCATCATGGGTTTAATGCACCTAGCAACCCTTTTGCTCAGCCCAGTGTCCAACATCCACCCGAAAAGAAGACATCATTAGAGGACACCATGCATATGCTAGCTCAGAACCAGGACAAGTTAACTAAGAACCATGAGGAATTTCAGGAATCCACCCGTCAATCTTTGACTAGGATAGAATCATCCTCAATCTTTGACTAAGCTAGAAACATCTACCCAACAATCTTTGACTAAGCTAGAAACCCAAATAGGTCTACTTCATGAAGCCTTGAGTCAGAGAGAAAAAGGTAAGTTTCTGAGTCAGGTTGAGCAGAACCCAAAAGGTCTATTAGGTAGACCACCACCAGATGAAGCTAATGCGATAACAACCCTTAGAAGTGGTAAAATTGTGAATAACAAGGTAAGAGTTCCTGAAGAGGAAGAGAGTGAGAACGAGCCATCCTCGTTGCCAACCAGAGTCTCTAGGGATGAGCCTGAAAAGGCTCCTGAGTCAGAAAGTCCACCCTTAGTATCCGAGCCTTATGTCCCTAGAGCTCCATACCCTCAACGTTTGGTCGAGTCAAAGAAGAAATCTCAGTTTCAGGAGATAATGGAGTTGTTCAAACAAGTTAGTATCAACATTCCACTTTTAGATGCGATCAAACAGATCCCAGCTTACGCCAAGTTTCTTAAGGATTTATGTACTAGTAAGCGTAAGATGAATGTGCATAAGAAAGTTTTCCTTACTTAGAATGTTAGTTCGATCATCCAACAAAATATTCCACCTAAGTACAAGGATCCAGGAAGTCCTACACTACCATGTACCATAGGAGATTATAAAATAGAGCATGCTCTATTGGATCTTGGTGCTAGTGTTAACCTTCTTCCTTATTCTGTGTACTTACAGTTGAGATTAGGAGAGATCAAACCAACCTCTGTGGTCCTACAGTTAGCGGATCGGTCTGTTAGGCACCCACATGGCATAGTCGAAGATGTTTTGATCAAAGTTGGTGAATTCTTATTTCCTGTTGATTTCATCATTTTAGATACTGAGCCAGTCCATAATTCCAAAAGTCAAATACCTGTCATATTAGGGCGACCATTCTTAGCTACATCCAATGCTATCATCTATTGTCGTAGCGGCCTTTTGAAATTGTCTTTTGGAAATATGACTGTAGAGATGAACATCTTCCATGCTGGACTTCACCCCGATGATGTTGATGATTTTAACGAGTTAAATTTGATAGATATGTTGGTTCAGGATTCCTTACCAACAACTTTATCAGATGACCCGTTGGAAACATTGTTGGCCTACTTTGGTTTAGATTTTGATGAGGAAAGTAGTATCAATGAGGTGAATGCTTTATTAGATTCCACCCCATTACTGGATACTGAGAAATGGAAAGCGAAAACTGAATCCCTCACAATCTCTGAACCAAGTATGGCATCAACTTTAGAGACAACTTAACCATCGACAAGTGATGAGTCCAAATCACCCTCTGTCTCAGAGTCGTCTCACCCTATTGAGAAACCACCATCCTTAGAGTTGAAACCTTTACCTGAGAACATGAAATATTCGTTTTTAGGACCTTCAGAAACCCTAC
This sequence comes from Eschscholzia californica, assembly GCF_041429995.1. Taxonomy (NCBI): domain Eukaryota; kingdom Viridiplantae; phylum Streptophyta; class Magnoliopsida; order Ranunculales; family Papaveraceae; genus Eschscholzia; species Eschscholzia californica. The sequence continues at coordinate 34,122,635 of NW_028238198.1, forward strand.
CTGTTATTATTGCATTCGAGCTAGAGAAAGAACAAGAGGGTCGATTGTTAGATGTCCTAAGAGAACACAAAGAGGCACTACGATGGTCTATAGCCGATCTCAAGGGTATAAGTCCGTTAGTTTGCATGCACCACATTTACTTAGAAGAAGATGCTAAACCATCGAGAGAGATGCAACGTCGACTTAACCCTCATATGAAGGAAGTTGTGAGATCTGAAGTCCTGAAATTATTAGATGCGGGTATTATCTACCCTATTTCAGATATCACTTGGGTCAGTCCTATTCAAACTGTTCCCAAGAAGTCAGACATTACTGTATTTAGAAATGAGTGCAATGAGTTAATACCCACCAGAATGACCACTGCATGGCGTGTTTGTGTAGACTACAGGAAGTTGAACACGGTCACGAGGAAAAATCATTTTCCTCTTCCATTCATTAATCAAATGCTCGAGAGACTGGCAGGACATAGTTACTATTGTTTTTTAGATGGCTATTCCGGGTATAATCAAATTGCCATTGCTCCTGAAGATCAAGAGAAAACAACCTTCACTTGCCCATTTGGAACTTACGCTTATCGTCGTATGCCGTTTGGGTTGTGTAATGCACCCGCTACTTTTCAACGTTGTATGATGAGCATATTTTCGGATATGGTAGAAAGGTTTCTCGAAGTTTTCATGGATGATTTTTCAGTCTTCGGGTCATCATTTGATGAATGTCTACATCACCTCACACTCGTGTTGGTCAGATGTAAAGAGAAGAATTTAGTGCTTAATTAGGAGAAGTGTCATTTCATGGTTCGTTCAGGAATTGTCTTAGGGCATGTCATATCAGCTAAGGGTATAGAAGTAGATAAAGCCAAAGTAGAATTGATAAAAAGTCTTCCTGTACCAAAAACAGTTAAAGACATCCGATCATTCTTAGGGCATGCAGGCTTTTATCGTCGATTTATCAAAGACTTTAGTAAGATATCAAGACCTCTTTGTAATCTTTTGGCAAAAGAAAACAAGTTTGTCTTTGATAATGCTTGTCTAGAGGCCTTTGATAAACTCAAATTTTTACTTACTACTACTCCTATTGTTCAACCGCCTAAATGGAAAGCTCCTTTTGAGATCATGTGCGATGCATCTGATTATGCAATAGGAGTCGTTTTAGGTCAGCGTGAAAACAAATTACTTCACGTAATCTATTATGCTAGTAAGACGTTGAATGATGCACAACTCAACTACTCGACCACTGAAAAAGAGTTGTTAGCTGTTGTTTATGCCTTAGAGAAGTTTCGATCATACCTAGTAGGTTCTAAGGTCATAGTATTTTCTGATCATGCCGCATTAAAGTACCTCCTCTCTAAAAAAGAGGCTAAACCTAGGTTGATTAGATGGATACTTTTGCTACAAGAGTTTGACATAGAGATACGGGATAAGAAAGGTTCCGAAAATGTTGTAGCAGACCACTTGTCTAGGCTTGTTGTGGAGTCCGTCAATGATGAGTTACCTATTAGAGAGAGTTTTCCTGATGAACAACTTCTTGTAGTCTCCTAATTACCTTGGTTCGCAGACATAGTGAACTATCTTGTTATGGGACAAATGCCCAAACATTGGACTAAGCAAGATCGTGATAAATTCTTGTCCGAGGTAAAGCGGTTCTTCTGGGATGATCCATACTTGTTTAAGTATTGTCCCGGTCAGATTATTAGGAGATGTGTCCCTGATAGTGAACAAACCAACGTCATCTCCTTTTGTCATGACCATGCATGTGGCGGTCACTTTAGTAGCAAAAAGACGGCCGCCAAAATTTTACAATGTGGTTTCTATTGGCCGTCTTTATTCAAAGATACCCATGCATATTGTGTAGCTTGTGAGCGATGCCAGAAATTGGGGAGTATTTCACGTAGAAATATGATGCCCCTAAATCCCATTTTAGTTATTGAGGTCTTCGACGTATGGGTCATCGATTTCATGGGTCCATTTACAAACTCCTTCGGCAATCTATATATTCTAGTCGGAGTTGATTATGTGTCCAAGTGGATAGAGGCGGTTGCTTGCAAAACGAATGATCACAAAGTTGTGATCAAGTTTCTAAAAGAAAACATCCTTTCTCGTTTTGGTACACCGCGAGCGATTATTAGTGATGGGGGAACACACTTTTGTAATAGGCAGTTCGAAATTCTAATGAAAAAGTATGGTATTACTCATCGAGTGTCCACCCCGTATCATCCACAGACAAGAGGTCAAGTTGAGGTTTCCAATAGGGAAATTAAACGCATTCTTGAGAAAACAGTTAATCCAAATAGAAAGGATTGGTCATTACGGCTAACTGATGCATTATGGGCTTATCGTACAACGTTTAAGACTCCTATTGGAATGTCTCCATATAGATTGGTGTTTGGCAAGGCTTGCCACCTCCCTGTAGAGTTAGAGCATAGAGCATATTGGGCTATCAAGCAAATGAACTTTTCGCTTGACAACGCATGTAGAGAAAGAAAACTCCAACTTAGTGAGTTAGAAGAATTGAGGAATGATGCATATGAGAGTTCTAGAGTGTATAAGCATAAAATGAAGGTGTTTCATGATAAAAACATTTTGAGAAAATCATTTTCACCAGGTCAAAAAGTTCTTTTATACAACACTCGTTTGCATTTATTTCCTGGACAACTTCGTTCTAGATGGTCGGGGCCTTTTGTTGTCAAATTTGTGTATCCTCATGGTGCGGTTGATATTGAGGATAAAAATGGTGTTTGTTTTAAAGTCAATGGTCAAAGTTTAAAACCATTTTAAGAAATATCACCCGAAACCGTGGATGTTTTTATTGAAAATCCAGTCTATCAGAAGTGATTCCCGATGATCAGCTTAGTCTGGCTGAAGACTTTAAACTTAACGCTTCTTGGGAGGCAACCCATGCTTCTGATATAGGACAGTGGAGTCTGGTAATATCTTTCCTCTCATCTTTTATTTTGGCATAGTCTTCAGAACATTGGGGACAATGTTCGGTTTAAGTTTGGGGATAGGGAAGAACTTTTTGCTAAGTCCTTCATTTCGAAAATTCGAGAGGGTTCAAAATTTTTCAATTTTGACCGAAAATGTGAATCTAATGGTTGTTTTTGGCTTGTTAATAGTTATAGTGTCGAGTTGATCGTACTATCCGGTTGTTAAAGGTTTTTTCATGAATGTCGAGTCTTGAGGTCGTCTGTGTGCTAGCCATGTGAGTATTATGGAAGTGAAGGGTAGACGGTTCTGAGAGAACTAGATTAATCATTAGTGGAGACTTAATCCTTGTGAGATTTCTGAGCCTTTCTATTACCTTTGAGCGTACTCTTCTGCGCTGACTCTGAGTAGAGTGAAGAGCTACCCAACCTCGCAACTTTGTAAAAAGAGCTCACTTGATCTCGTGTGCTCAACTTCCATAGCCACTAGGAGTGACATCAGGATAGCGAATAAACCTTACTCTTGTAGTCCATGAAACCCGATAATAGTGTCAACTTTAGGAAGACGGATACTCCACCATCCATTCATCATATGACTCCCGAGAATGAAGGCATGAAAAGTAAAGAAAGAAGAATGTGAAAGCAAAATGTGAAAAATGAAAAAGTTGATTGTTGAGAATACTGGTGTTGGTATTTGCATTGTTTGTAGTTGTGTTTCAAAAAAAAAAAAATCTCTGAAAAAGAAATTGTGTATAGTGTGTATGATAGTTCATGTGAACTTTAGTTTGTTATGTAAAATAAGTGTTCGAAGCAAAAAAAGCTAAGTATGGAAGTTGCTTGAAGTTCTCTAGCATTGAAGGCATCGACATTCTCGGGATCTCATCACCATTCATCTCATCACTTGTCTCCGTTGACCTTTAGGAAGCATTATTATAGGGTATAGTGGGTGAGAAGGGTAAGTGAGCTTCCCCATTCCATTTAGTGGTTATATTCCTTTTCGTAGATCATTCGTTCTAAAATATTGTCCTCACCCCTTTTTATGTGTTGAGTCTATAGTCGTGATCACACTCACACATACGAGCGAACCATTTCTGAGTGATTCATCTTTTAGAGCGTATGTCTATGAGGCCAAAGTCGAGGGGAAATGTATTAAGATAGGAATCAAGGCTCTGTTTGTTCGGAACTGAAGTGATTCTCATTGTGGCTAGTCACGTACACTTCGAGTCTAGATTATTAGTGAAGAGACCTTTAACGTCTGTATAGTGTTGTTAACTTTGACTGATTCCTATTAGCTTGCTAAAATTTTCCAGGAGATAAACATTTTTGGTCTGTCTTAGCCTCCTTTTCTCTCTACCTCTTCTAAACTAAAAACCCTAGCCCCCCATTCTTTTCTTCTACTTTCTCTACCACCTTCATCTCTTCTCTACATTTTCTTTCTACTTCTAATTTCTTCTTCTAACCTTCTAATTCTCCATACCTTCTTCTCTAAAATCTCTTGATCTTCTTCTATCTCTCTTCTAAATTTCTCTTCTTTTATCTTCTAATAAGCTATTATTTGGAGTTTTGGGTAATATTCTTGAGACATTTGGAGCTAATATGGGACATCAAAATGGAGATACATGGGAATATGGATTTTGAACATTCTTGGTGATTTCTTTCCATTAATCATTTGTAATTCCATTTATTTTATAAATTCAATGAATATTACTTTAGATTCCATGAGTAGCTAAATTTGTATCTAGGGTGTAGAGGAAACCCATATTTGGGCCTATTTTGAGATATGTTATAAATCAATGAATCCTTATATTGAGCTTCAATGCCTATTGATTGTCATTTCATGTTGATTCTATAACCTTATTATCATTCATGCATTATAATTAGATATGTCATGCTTTTATTGAATTGTTAGATGAGATATGCCTTTTAGATAATGAATGATAGTGTAGGAATTTAGTTTTATATGATAGTCAATCAAATTTCTTGATTTTGAATTGTGTTATTAAAGAATATTATCCGAAACCTAATTAGTTCATTAAGCTAGGTTTTGAGTTATAAACAAAAAGTGATTTGTTGATTGAATGCTTGTCTTAAGTAGTGCATTTATGTGGTGAAATCGAAATCCCTAGATCATTTTTCTCATCTTGATTTCATTCTTATTAGTCTATTAGTATTGTTTTCTATCTTTAAGTAGTTTCCAAATCAAATCAAAAATTTGAAAGGGGGTTTTAATTCGAGATTTAGGTAAAATAGCTTGTCCTTTGGAACGATACTCGATCTTATTTTAAATACTATAACTTGACCCCTACACTTGGGGAAAGACCTTATTTTAAAAACAAGAATAGAACAATTCTATGGCCATACTAGTCTCCGCATTCACATTCATACATACATAATAATACTACGTTCAAAATATACCAAAGTATGTATGAGATTCGCTTCTAAGGTCGAATCAAGGTTTGCAATATCCTAAATAGCTATATGGGAGAAACTACTAACATCTTTATGTCAAACGGGTCTAAAGTCTATTTTCGTAAAATTCAGACTAATGACACATTTCGGTTTTATCCTCAAAGATTTCTAAAATCATTTTAGGAAAAACTCCATTTAGGCTTTTGGATGGCTCGGGTCAATATCGGGAAAAGTTAGAAGAAATCGGGAGGAAAAATTGGTAAAAAGACCGAAAAACTCCCACTCGGGTCGTGACCCCAAAAATTTAGTCCATGGTCCGAGACGGCTCTCGGAATGGCCCGGAATATGCCTTGGTCTAGTTCTGAGACATTCTCGGTTAAGACCCTTAGGTTGACCCTAGGGACAGCATGTTCAAAACGTATGCTGTCCCATAGCCAGATGCGTCCCAGCCCAGCTGGATGCTTCCTATGGTTCCAGACGCGTCCTAAGACGCGTCTGACCAAGGACGCATCCTAGGTCATCTCAGACTCCAAGTCCGAGATGCATTAGGCATGTCCAGACGCGTCTGGAGCAGCAATCCGTGCGCATCTTGAAATCCTACTTCAATATGCGCCAGGACTTCTCCCGACGCGTCCTAGATGCGACTGAGAGTCCTGGACGCTCACGTCTCGGACTCCTAGTCCGAGTCGGATCGGGATCCCCGGACTGGGACGCGTCCTGATCAGCGTCCGCGTCTGGCCCAGACGCATTCTGGCCAGACTGGGCTGTTGTTTCTAAAATTGGTTTTTAGAAACTCCTTCCATTTTCGTTTTTCTTGATTCCAACCTGTTGTTCTTGATGATTCTTCATCAAAAAATCCTTATGTTTAAAACATCTTTCCAAAAATCAAAATCTTAAAATCTTTGTTTTCGAAAACTACGTTCAAAAAACCGAAAAACTAAGGTTTTTATGCATTGAAACTCTTTCAATTTCTCGTTTGATTACGTCTAAATCTAATTAAAACAACTCAAAAAACGTGTCTAAATCTCTTATTCAAACCAATCTATCTAATAAATCAAGTCTGAATCTAATACGTCTAGTCAAAACTAGGTACATGCAAAAGCCTCATGATGCCACTGTAGGGTTTTGTACGTCTCTAAGACTAACTTAACCATCTAACTAGTGTTGTAAGAGGAATCTTAAACATCATATGTTTAACACTAGTCTACCAGGATCGCATGCAAGAACTAATAATGAATTAGAAACACAAAGAGAATACCTGGATTCGCTTTCCCAAATAATTAAGATTCCAACTCCTTTAACCCGAAAATGAGAGCTCCAATGTTGCTCCTCTACTTGAGACACCCGAACAAGTGTCTTGATCTCCCTTCTTTGATGTCAGCTAGGAATCCATTGAAGGTTGAGAAGAAGAACCATTCTTCTTTTGACTCCTTAGATAGATTGGGTGCTTTCTCTCAAAACCCTTTCTCTCTACTTAGCTGTTTGAGAGAGAGAGATGTTGTTTTTCTCTTGAGAAAAATCCACACCCTTTTTGTTATCTAATGACCCTTATATAGAGAAAATCTAATTAGAATCCCAGTCCAATTAGGTTTCAATAAGAGACCCAGAAAAGATAAACACCAGAGTCCCATTTGATTGGGAAACGCGGGAATTCCCATTAGGGTTTCCCCTAATGGTATGGCCGGCCAGACTAGCCCTTTAATGGGTTTGGTCTATCCGGCCCACCCTTCTCTTATGGAGGGTTCTGATCAACCCATTACTGGCCTTGCTCCGGTCGGCCCGAAAATAGGTTTTACATTTTTTGGGGCTTCCCTTTCGAGCCCGTTTTTTTCTATCTTTTTGCGCCTATCTACTGGATCATATCCATCTATAGGCAAGCTCCCACTAGTCAACTCCCTCAGATTAAGCTACCTCTCTTTGGTGTAACCCGTTGTAGAATCCAGTCTATGTTAGCTGCGAATCACCAAAGTGCCCGACAATCGTAAGCGGCTTCTAACTAAGCATTACGGTCCCTAATTGGAACAGACTAGATGATCTTCCGGATAAAGTCACCGTAATCCTAACTGACATATTGAGCCCATTGCCATCTTGGTCGAAGGACATCTCCTTCAGACCGAACAGATATATCCTTTAAGAGTAGCCCTCACTCCTTCTAGATGAAGGAACATGATGAAAGTGAACGAGATAATATTTATTAAAACAAGATAACATACTATAATTAATTAATCTAGTTTCAGAGAGAAAAACCAAAGAAGGTTTAGTCGTTCCTACGAACTGACACAAGGTTTCTTTTGTTGGGGCGTTCCCAAGTCCCCGATAATTTCAAGAGAAGACATTCATAATCTCTTCGGCATGGTTGAAAGAGATGATCAGCCGGGGATAAATTTGGACTGCATGGTTGAAAGACGATCAGTTCCTCTTGTATAACCCATAGAGGACTGTCCAAAGCCAACTCCATCTCTGCAACCGTCATGAATTTCACTAACAACACATTATCTCTGAGTCCGGTGAGGGGACTTGTTCAGACCATGTATAACTCTAGACAGACGTAACATAGCTTGACTGATGTCGACCTTCCTAGTGCTTTGGTACAAGGCGAACCCATTTTTAACAATATCCCTTGTCCATGGAGTAAGATCCTCTCATTCCACTGTTAATGGAGATTGTTCCTCGGTCGTAAGTGCTGCAAATTGTTGGATGAAAAGAGAATTCGTTGAATGCATCAGATATAAAGAAGGTAGTGAAGATGATACGAAGAGTGTGGACGAAAAGAGGCTTAATCTCGTGAATGAAATCCTCTAAAAGGAAAACAAAGTACAAAAAAATCTAATTACAAGAGCAGTTCTGGTGACAAAAACTGCCAAACCGCTGGGAACCGCAAGAAAAACGAAAATAAAAACTAAAACCCAACTGCCTGCACAACCCAGAATGGAGTTGCTCCTCTACTAAACAAATCGCTCCGCTGCACTCCCAAAAAACGGTTTTTCTTCAATTCTCTCTTCTATCGTATAAGGCTATTCTCACACTTTTCTCAATTTTATCTGTCGATTCTACTTACCAGAATATGAGGTAGTAGCAACTGTTCCATTTACACAAAAGCAAGAAGGAAGAATTACTGAAACCCCCGTGTTTTGAAAAGCACTTTACATAAATCCTCATGTTTCATTTATAAATACATATACCCCCATGATCTCTAAAACTTAACTTTAAAATTTTGAATATTACTTTCTTGCCCCTTTACGCTTTACACCACACCTTTACTGACTCATTTACATATTACACCAGGTTTTCAAAATGAAGGGACAAGATTAAAATGAAGGGACAAGATGAACCCAAATTTCAGAGTAAAAGTCAGACAAGTTCACACAAATTCTATGACTTGTCATCTAAATTCGAATTATTAATCCAATGATTATACAGTTCTTCTAAGGAGAGTGCCTTTGAGAGTAGAGTAGATTAAAGGGGGCGCCGCCCTTGACCTCTACTTATAGGCCTCTCTTGGTGGTCGAGCGACTTCATTCCTTGTTCGTCCCGCGTTCCACGGTAGTAGCTTGTTCGGATCGCGGCCCCCTTTTAGTAGACGTCAGAAACCATTCCGTATTCAGCCACCGCTTAGTGCCGCTCCGCATGAGCCCGCTTACAGCCCTTTGGAAACTAGATGTGGAAACTTCGGCGAGCATCCGGAATGAATGAAGTAGGCCTAAAACTAGCCTTAGTCATCTAGATGTTCACCTTTGGAATAGTTGTAGCAGACAGGTTCACCTTTGGAAAGACTACTAGAGTGTTTTTCTGAGGTAGGTTGCTTTGTCAAAACTACTTAATAGTTTGTTTTTCTGATGAGACTAGCAAGCAGCACGCTACAGCGAAAAGCAGCGAGCTCCGCAACAAGAGCGAAGCGAGCCGCACTAGCGCGCTTCCGTTTTTCAGCTGGCTGCTAGTTGTAGCGCGCTAGCGCCCCTATAGAGTAAGGCTCTTCTTCTGCAAGACTCCATCCAAATCCGCCACTCGTTGGTTGGTGTTTAATTCTGTTTTTTGAGGCTATGCCTTCAATTTCATTCTTCGTCTCCCTAGTCGCAGTCTTCATGGGCGAGAGAGTGACTGCTCAGACTTTAACGAGGTGAGAATAAGCCCATCGCCAAAACCATTGGGAGATGATGAATTTGGGCAGGTTACAGTATACCAACTCAAAAACCCGCTGGATGTTTCTATCCCCAACACACACGATCCGAGATCTATCCAAAGCAAAAGAAAGAGGAAAATAGTTCAGCTCCTTGCCGAGCTTTCTAAGATGACTAATAGAAGCTCAATCGAACAGACCTTGCCTAATAGACTGGAATGGGGTTAGCTATCAAATGGAGTATGGAATTACTGAAATTTGAAATCAAATGGAGTATAAATCAGACAAGTTTCTATATTCGAGTTATTACTATCAAATGAAACCGTAGATGCTATCAAATGGCTTATAACCTTTGTCTGAAAGGTTAGCAAATGGAGTATAAATCAAGGGACCAAATTTCACACAAGTTCTAATTGAATGGAACCCTAGATTACAAGCTCTATAACCTTTCATCCCAATCTGAAATGACCCAAGTTTGAAAAACTCCAAAAATGGAACCATAAATTAAAGAAACTCTAGTTAGAATAAAGTACCAAGAGAGAGAGAGAGAGAGTACCTAGAACCGAGAGGTTGTTCGAATCTTGCCCTAGATTGAATGGAGTCTGAAATTACCCAAGTTGATTATTGAATGAAACCTTAGTTTGCTAAACGTTCTTCCCTGTTCTTGATTTGGGGATTTCGGGTGTGAGGAATTTAGGGAGGTTGCTCGAGACAGTAAGGGAGATGATGTTTAGCACATGGGCTTATAAACGTAGTAAGTAACATTGAAACCTTCTTGGAAAGTAGTAGTTTTATTGGGTCTTTGGTATAAGAGCGATATCTGGTATAGGCAGTGTATTTATGTATTTGCTCTTCCTTTACCAAATTAGTTTAAGGTGAATGTTATAAGGATCATTTAATAACTAATGCTAAAATGTGAAGACTTGAATAAAAATTAACAATAAATCTAATATTCCGTTCATTTTTAGTTTGCCTCACATAAACAACCCATCCCTAATATCGATCACTACTATCAATATCACCATTAATATCAAAGAACTTGCAAAAGTACACAAGTTTACTGTATATCACTATTGTCTTAGTTATAAGCTTATAATGATTCCTCAAGATCTCATGGACGAGGAACCACCATTACTGAAAAAGGAGGCAACCTACATCAAGAAAGAAGAGTCATTTGACTTAAACGAAGACGCTAATTTAAACGAGGGCGTTGACTTAAACGAAGATATCAATTTAAACAAACACATATAATGAAGATAACATGTCTCAGGTAAAGAAAAATTCTTTTTTTTCTTGTCTTCCTCTATGACTGAACAAATGTTTTTAGGGTTTTAGGTCGTTTTTTGTTCCAATAAAGGATCGGTTGAGTTGAGTGAAAAAAACACCAAATTTCAGCCGACTCGGCTGAAATTGGGTTGTCTTTTCATCCGTTCTGGACGAAATTTGTTTAACTTTTCAGTGGTTCTAGATGAAAATTTTCACTATTTTCATTCATGAATTTATAATTATGCTAAGTGAAACTTCTTAAAAAATTACTGTAATCAGTGTCAAAATCCTAAAAATCTATGGAGAAATCAAGCAATACCAAGAGGTATGAACCTATGGAGATGAATGTTGTGTTAGTCATTTAGGATTTAGGGTTTCCATCTATATCTCTCTCTTTGATCGAACAACACCTCTCTCTCTCCCTCTTTGATCAAACATCAACTCGATCTTTCTCTTTGATCGAACAACATCTCTCTCTCTCTCAGGCCCGTGGATGGGTCAGTGCGGGCAGGGTACCCGCACCGAGCCCCCCACTACAAGGGCCCATTTTCTATAAGAGACCAAAGATTTCTTTATATAGACAATAATAGGTACAATCATACGAAATGTCTCCCAGCCTGGCTGGTAAGCTTCTTCAGCTTCCATGCAGGATCAAATCACGCAGGAGACAAACATTATACTAAAGACATCATATTAAAAAAAATGCTTAGATTCTAATTATACGTTGTAAAGATAAATTATTTTCATTCAATCATTTTAAGTTAGTCATGCTCACTTGTTCTGCCCCTCGTCATGTTTGATAAGTAGCAAACGAAACAATCCATATGATTGTATATTAACATCCAAACATTCCACGAAACCTTATAGTTCATTAGAATAAAGAAAAATTTGTGTTCAAGTTATTTTCGATTTTTAGACTAGATTTTTGTACGATTGTTATTTTTTTTTTCAAAATACATTTGGATTCTCACATATACTATGTACTAACAGATTATCTTGCATTTTGTTTAATTTTCGTTTGTAATTTTTTATTATATGAAAGACCTAGAAAAAAAAATTTTGCACATGGCCCCCAAATTCTCAGCCACGACGTTGCTCTCTCTTTGATCGAACAACATCTCTATCTGTCTCTTTGATCGAACATAATTTTAGAGAGAAAAAGATTTCTCTTTCTTTGATTGAACAGAGTTTTAGGGGATTCTCTCTCTTTAATCGAACAGAGTTTTAGGAGAGGGACCAATAATTAATTTTGGGACATTTTAGAAAATAGTATTATATCTCCATATCCTAAAAAGACTGCTCTCTATATCTAATGCACTGTCTTTACTAAACATTGTTCTTCCTATATCGAAGACCTTTCCTAGGATCACTAGCTAATCTGCCAAAATCTAATATACTAATTGGAACTTCCATGTTGTCTCTGCAATTTGGGTACAGAAACTATTGTTACAGGTGCAGCCGTGCAGCCCAATTGTATCTGGGGAATCCACAGTAATCAGGTCGATTATTTCCATAGGAAGGATACCCAATATTCCTCCCATCTCTACAAGTGGAATTAGTAAGGCAGTTTCTTTGCTGTTGACATGAACAGTCTTGAACGTGGTTGATGACAATAAAAATTAGAAAGAAGATGATGATGGTGGCGGTGGCAGGTGATTGGGAAATGAACGATGATGGGTGATAAGAGATGATCGTCTTCAAAGATAAAAATGAGGGGAGGAAGCATTTGAATTGGTCCATAAGAGGAATTTAATTTTTCTTTGTTGACATTTGAAAAGAAAAGAAATGTTTGACTTCGGATTTTGAAGGAATGAAAGCACACATGCTACAAAATTTGAAGTCTTAACTTGTTAAATTTTCTCCCCACAAAACAAAATTTAACCATCTCCTTCTCCCCTCTCCGTCTCCTTACTTATCTCCATAAATCACTCTCTGAAATTGATACACCTAAATTGAGCTATTACACATAATGCACACACTTCTTAGTACCTCCACAGTATAGTACAAGAGCTATTTTGAGTCAATTAATGTCGAAGAATCTGTTTCCGACCGCCATGATCTTGCAGGAGAATAAAGGAAAGGTTTGGGTGGGATTTGCAAAGCTTCGAGACTTCCTTCCAACATTTCCAACACTTTACTCATCGAAGGCCAACTAGAAGGATTGATTTGTATGCACCATAAACCTACAATTATCATTTTCTTTGCAACAACTTCTTGGCTCTCTTCAATCGTAATCCCTTGCACTCCAAGTCCCCCCTCTAGATTGAGATGATCGTAAATCCAATCTGGAAAGTATAGCTGAGAAGAGTGATCCTTCCCCACTTTCACATCAAAGTTCTTTCTACCCCCTACCATTTCTAAGATCATCATTCCATAGCTGTAAACATCTGACTTATGAGAAACTCCTCCAATGTTTCTGCTAAATACTTCTGGAGCAATATAACCTGCCGTTCCTCTTGCATCCGACATCGATATGATACTCTCTTTCCCAGGACACAACTTTGCGAGTCCAAAGTCAGAAATTTTTGGTGAGAAATCATCATCTAAGAGAATATTATGAGGTTTTATGTCGAAATGTATTATTCTAGTGCTACAATCACGGTGTAAGTACCCGAGTCCTCGAGCAATTCCAATAGCGATTTCGTATAATATTTTCCATTCAAAAGATGATTCTAATGAAATATTTTTTTTGTAAATGAATTTGTCAAGAGACCCATTGGGCATGAATTCAAATATTAGAGCTCGTTTATCCTTCTCATAACAGAAACCTAGTAGACTCACGATATTGATGTGACAAGTTCGGCTAATGCTTGCAACTTCATTCAAGAATTCTTCTCCGTTATTACTTGTGGATTTATTGGACAAGACCTTAACTGCCACCAAACGACCATCCTGAAGTTGTCCTTTGAAGACAGAACCATAACCTCCTTGGCCAAGTTTTTCTTTAAACGAGTTAGTGATTTTATCGACTTCTATGTATCTAAATCTTGTAGAAACAATGGATCCACCATGTCCAAAGAAAGCCTTCAGAGTCTGGTCATCATTTTCCTTCTTCCATGAGGATATCTTTCGCAATACCAGAATCAATAAACTCGCTGCAATTAGACTTCCACTTACTCCAGCTCCTATTGCTGTAACAGGATAATAGAAGAAATGAAGTGAAAAAAAATCAAACACCCTCTACTTACAACCAGCAAACATGTATAGCCGACCAAGTACGGATTTTATGAGTATTAACCTATTTGAACTTTCTTTCTTTTACTGCGTTTTGCATGATCTGCGGATACCCCATAATCTGCAATTAGAAAACCTGACGTTTATTAGTAACATTCGCTCAAGATACAAGCCGAAACCTCTATCTAAGCTCCCTAGGTATCGGATTACTTTGACAAATTTTCCTTTTTATGAAAACTGAAGACATACCAATTGTAGGTTCCCTTTTGTTCTCGGGGCGGCCATCTGCAGTATAGAAACAGCACCAGAAATATGTTTAGTTCGTACTGGTGATTTCTTACTAAACATGAAAGTAAAACCATTTATACAATTCTTTTTTTCAGATTCTGGCCTTTCTAACAAGCAACCCACTAAAACCATCATACATAAATTACATGATGTCTAAGGGATTGGAGATGTCATTGCTGTACCGATTGAACATCGGAAAGGTTAGGTAGTGTTAATGAGCAGTCGTCTGAAAACCCTCTTCTCCGACAACAGTTCACAGGTTCGTTTGTGGACCATACGACCTCTCTAATGGGCAGACCGTCTAGGTTCCGCCAATACTTGATCCAAGTCTTTGGACCAAGCAAAGAGAGTTGAGTCATGAGTCAATTGTAAAATCGGTTGGGTAGTATTAATGAGCAGTCGTTTGAAAACCCTCTTCTCCGACCAGGGCCGCCCCTGAGCCTAGGCGACCCAGGCCGTTTAGGGTTCCCAAATTTAGGGAGCCCCCGACTTATAAAACATTATATATAGATAGTATTATTATATGTATTATTTTATGCACTTATATATCAAGTCTATTTGAGTAGTAGAGTGATAGAGTGGTTGTTTAGTGAACCTCAAGTTAAGGGTGTGACTCCCACAACTTACATCATCATTCAAATAATTTTTTTTTAAGTAGGCACTAAAAGTAAAAATGCAAATACCAAATAAGGCAGCTAACCCAAATCTACTAAAATTAATTAAAGTTGGACTTCTAACAACAACCTAATTAATACTCTGCAATGCGTCCATTTAATTCGTCTGACTTTAGGCCCACTGTATCTCATCATCTCGATGTATCAATATGATGCAGGGGAATCTAAGACGACCTCACAAGGCCACACGATCATGGCCTAGTCGACCAAAGATTAGCAGTTTAGTATGAGTCCTAATTTAAGTGAATCTAGGTTTAGGAAGTTTCATTATTTCAGTATCTCTATTATTTAGGAAAGTCCAGTTTGTGTCTATCTAGAAAAGTTCAGTAATCTATAAAAGGAGGTCCAGTCTTTGTTTATGATTCATATTGAAGAGAAAAACCATTGAAGTTAATTAAGTTTTAGTTTATTTATCGTTTTCTTTACCGTTATTCGTTTATTTTATTGTTCTTCTTTAATTCCGCTGCGTCTACATCAAGTGGTATCAGAGCCATCAAAATTCTGAAATTTTTGTTTTCTCAAGAAAAATAAAAATAAAAAAATCTATGGATACATCTCCTCTTGAATGTTGGAAAAAATTTCCACGTTTATGTTGGGATCCCATTACAGATACAACTCAATTTTATATTGATCGAAAAGATGAAAGAAAAATTCATCAAGTTTCTAAAATTCCACTCTTCGAAGGTCAATTTCATATAAATTTCTGGATTCAACACATGGAAGATTGGTTCAGAACTCAAGAAGTTCATGATAAAGATAAGGTTTTTTGGTTGAGCAACATATGTCCGAAAGAATCTATGAAGATTTCAATACAATGCAATGGGGACTTATTGATCAAAGAAAATCGATCATTGATGATTGGGATACATTAAAAAGTATCCTCAGGTATGATTTTCTTCCTTTGGATGAATATTTATCTTATTTAGAAACAAAGATTGAATCGAGAAGGCAGTACTTCGAAGTTGATTCTATCTCTGTGATCAATGACATTGAAGAAGAAGTTTTTGACAAGATGAACAAAATTCTCTCAATGACCGAGGAAGAAGAAAGAAGTAAATTTTCTTCATCAAACCTAACTTCTATTCGTGATGTGAAGAAACCATGTTCGGACGAATTATTTGATGCATATGCAATTCCGGAAGAAGACATCCTTGTTTCGAATCATAAATTTTTTTCTACGCCATATTTAATGCAAAATTCGCCATATTCACCATCACCTCCATCTTCTAATTATACACCACAACCTTTTACTTGTCAATACCAACCGTCACCACCACCACCAGTGTGTTATACACTTTCATCTTATTATTATCCGACACCATCCGCAGAGCCACAACCACCACGACCACCACCACCGTACTCTTATTATACACCACCACCGTGTTCATCACCGGATTTACCACTGTATTCACCATCGTATTCACCACCGTCTTCGCCACCACCTCCGTACTCTTATTATTCACCACCACCTCATTCATCATATTATTCTACACCTACAATCGTTACTACAACTTTTGAAACCAAAAGAGGGAACATCGAAAGAGAACTCCTAACAGAAATCTTACCACCGCAACCGCCTATTTTCTCTTTCCATCAGGAAGCCGATGTGATTATTAATTCAATTGCTACGACTACTAGGGTTGACGATTTGGACCAAGCTGCTAGTGTTTTTCCTGAAGAAGATGAATGTGGAATATCCCATGGCCCTTCAATGGATACCGCAACAGCGAGACCTCTCGTCGCCATCCAGAACTCAGAAGAAGAGATGATTGTGGAGACAAGGACGAAGGAACTAAGTAGGTCAACAATGGAACTCGATAATCTCTACTTTCCTCAATCATTCCATGATACAACCATTAATGAAATCAAACGAAAATCCACTCCTCTCGACCTTCTCTCCCGCGACACCGTTGTCGTCTTGGAATAGTACGAATCTCCACTAAATCTCGATGAATTTTTTGAATTCGATGCATTACAAGACGATTACGAAATCAATCGGCATTTAAATCATATCAGAAGCTTAAAACAACCGACTACTAATGAAGTTCTATCTAGGTCGGTTGCAGTGAGGAATAAACGAGCCGATTTGGACGAGTTGGTAATTGAGGGAAATTACTTCTCTAAACATGGGATGAGAGATAGAGAATCTTATTTGCATCATGAGTAGATTGGTGAGTTTCAGGATCAAAGTGGAAGGGGTAGAGATAAGCCAGAGGAGAGATTGTTTGATACGTTGATTAAGAAGTCTGAAGAAGGTATTTTGGTTGCTAAAATTAGAGGTGAACAACAAAGATTATGGATTAATGAGAAGAATTGGGATGATAATGAGAGAGATGAAGAAGAGATGGAAGAAAAAGAATCAATAAAATCAAAAAAGGAAGAAAAAGAAGATGATGACTATGAGATGGAAGTGGAAGTAGAAAGGAAAGCAGCTAGTGACCACAACCCACTCCAATGCCGAGAAAAACTCAAACCGACCCTACTACACCAACTCGGACGACAACACAGATCTGATGATGTAAATTTGTTTGAGAAACTATGTTGGCACACTCAATTCCCACGAATGGCTAAGGTTTTTCTTGGGAATAATCATGAACCAATTCCAAGTTCTTGGTTTTCTTCATGGAACCAAGTGGAAGACGCACATCACGTGTTCGATAAAATGTCCCTCACGGGATTTTCACCTACTCGTTTGTTTCCATTCAAGAAAGAAGTCAATAGGACAAATTTTAGTGCTACACGAAATATTTCCGCTACAAAACTGAAATTTTGTCATGTATCGGCTAAGGTAGTATATGTGGGTTCTTTCATCAAATTAAAGGACGACGGGCGATGTCTAAAATTATTGGACGTTTATACGTTGGCATTGCTTTTGCGAGTATCTTGGCAATATATGATTCAGCTTATAGTTGGTGGTATGGTCAAGATTTGTCTTCTACGGATTTTCAGCAAATTTCGTGAAAAGTGGGAATTAAGGATCAGTATGGCAAAGTTCATCATATGCGGGTGCATCAAAAGGTTTTCTTCATCGAAAAGGTTCGGGACGAACCTTCTGGGGAAAGGGGAGTTGATGCAGGCGCATCTAAGACGGCCTCACAAGGCCACACGACCATGACCTAGTCGAGCAAAGATTAGCAGTTTAGTAAGAGTCCTAATTTAAGTATGATTCATAATGAATCTAGGTTTAGGAAGTTTCATTATTTCAATATCTCTATTATTTAGGAAAGTCCAGTTTGTGTCTATCTAGGAAAGTTTAGTAATCTATAAAAGGAGGTCCAGTCTTTGTTTATGATTCATATTGAAGAGAAAAACCATTGAAGTTAATTAAGTTTTAGTTTATTTTTCGTTTTCTTTACCGTTCTTTCGTTTATTTTATTGTTCTTCTTTAATTCTGCTGCGTCTACATTTAATTAAAGTTAGACTTCTAACAACAACCTAATTAATACTCTGCAATGCGTCCATTTAATTCGTCCGACTTTAGGCCCACTGTATCTCGTCATCTCGATGTATCAATACCTTGTAACGACTAACGTAGATCGTAGTCGATTTCTCAAAAAGAAAAAATCAAAACATTTAAACTCAATTAAATACTCAGGGAAGCCTAAAAGACACTTTAATAAAAGAACAAAAATCAAATTAAATACATATTTTTATAATTTAGTTTTTTCTCTTTTCCAATTTCTCTTCAATTTCACAATTTTATTTCATTCTCTAGAATCTCCACAAGGGTTTATCACACATTTACACATGAAGAATCATTTCAAGTCAACTACTTTATGCATATTGTTGATCAAGTTATTTCATCTAATAAAATTAGGTTTGAACAGTTTCAAGTATATGTAAACATTTTTGAGTTTTTATTTGATTTAAAGAAGTTAGACAATGAGAGTTTAAAGGTCTGTTGCACCAATTTAGAAAGTTTTCTTAAGGATGAACAACACGCCGACATTGATGGAGATGATTTGTATTCTTAACAGAAAGTTTTAAAGAGGGTTTTGCCAGATAATTTTAAAAGACCAATTGAAGTGTTAAAGTATTTGAAATTGATGGAAGGGTGTCTGAATGCGTGGATCGCTTATAGAATTCTTTTGACCATTCTGGTTATTGTGGCTTCTGCAGAGAGAAGTTTTTCAAAGTTGAAGTTAATCAAGTCTTACTTGCGATCTATCTTGTCTCGAGAAAGAGTAAATGGATTAGCTTTGTTATCTATTGAACATGCTGAGAATATTGACTACACACTGATTAGTGATTTTGCATCAAAAAATGCAAGAAGAGTGGTGTTTAAGTATTATTTGTTTCATGTGCAATTTTAACAACTATAAATTTTATAAAAAAAATGTCAAAATTTTATATTTTCCGACTTAAAGTGTAAGGGCCCCTGTCAATACGTTCGTCTAGGGCCCTCGAAAAATCAAGGCCGGTTAGTCCCTGACGACCGTTCACAGGTTGGTGTGTGGACCATACGTCCTCTCTAATGGGCTGACCGTCTAGGTTTGGCCAAAACTTGATCCAAGTCTTTGGAGCAAGCAAAGAGAGTTGAGTCATGAGTCAATCGTAAAACCCGGTGTGCCTTGATACTTCCCTTAGACAGTTTATATAGTTGTACAGATCAAATTATAAGAATTTATTTGAACACAAGGCAAACTAACTACTACTTACTAGTCAACAGTTGGTAGCCCAAGTGGTTCCAAGGTGTTGACATAAACTCCAGAAATCCCTAGAGGTCTCAGGTTCGAATCCCAGAGAAGGTGGAATCTTTGGTTATTTGATTTGGGGTTATTTGATTTGGGATTATTAGGGTGTAAATAATGTAGTTGGGCTTTAAGCCATTGTCATGTTGGGCTATAGGCCCGGTTCTTGTTTCAGTTTGAGTGGGCAGTTATTGAGCGTATCACATCTTTGATGTATCAATGCCAAATGTAACGACATACGTAGATCGAAGTCGACTTCCCAAAAAAAAAAAAAAAAAAACTACTACTTACTATAACATGAAGTCGATCCATACCCACACGTTCCTCCTGAGTTAATACAACTCACACAGAGTTAATACAACTCACACACGCATCTATCCCCGTTCGAGCTTCACTATAAACGCCGTAAGTAACATTGAAACCTTCTCTCAATATCGGAAGTAGTTTTCTTGGATCACTTCCTAATCTGCCAGAATCCGATATACTAATCGGAACTTCCATGTTTTCTCTACAACTAGGATTTACTCCATCACCTGGGGTTTTACTCCAAAAATAAGCATCACCACTCAATGTTAAATTCCTTTTGCAATTAAACTTGTTGGCTGTGGGTAATCCTCCAGATGATAAGCAATCATAATAAAGGGTTAGATTCAAATACCCATTTTCAGGAGTAGTGAAAATGGTTGAATTTAGTATTGTGTTTGTGAAATTCTCTGGACAAGCATCATCATCAACAATAAAATCTCTTCTGGTTATATTCATGATTCTCTCAGCTTGATTGATTTTCAGAACTCTGTATTTTTGAGAGATGATCTCAATTTCAGTATGTTGATCATCATCATTACATTCTAATTTGTAACCTGGAAATCCACAGTAATCAGGTCGATTTTTACCATAAAAAGGGTACCCAACATTAATTCCATCTCGACAAGTGAAATTGTTTTTGCAATTTTCGTACTTTTTTGAATCATCATCAGTTTGTTGCTGACATAAACAATCTTGAAATTGAGTGATGAAAACTAAAATAAAGAAGAATGTGGTAATAATGGGTGGTCGGAGAATGAAAGATGATGGGTGATTGGAGATCATCTTGAGAGATGAAGATGAGAGTTGTTGAGAGATGAAGAAGAGTTTAACTATTCTAATGGAAAGTTAGAATTTGAAGGATATAGAAATATAGGATGCGGCCGTGTTTACTTTTTTGCTATTGTTCAAAGGAAGAGAAATTTCAGTGTTTTCTTTTTTTACTTTACTCAGGTCTAAAATGGCAACTATCAACTTTAGATACAATGATTTTGTCGGTTGGTTCATACGTGATTGATACGGGTGTAATTGGGCGTAGGGCTGGGAAAACGGCCCGAGAGCCCGAGGCCCGCACGATCAAACCCGGACCAAAAGAGAACCATGGGCGCTCGAGACCCGGTTCGGGTAAGTCCAGCCCGATAATTCGGGCGTTCATAGGCGTGGTACGGGTAGGATCTCCCACCCGTCACCCCGCCCGAAAACCCGCACATTAAAAGCCCGACTTGAAATACACCCCAGGTCAAGTGAAATTTAGGGTTCCCACTTCCCACTAGGGGTGTACTCGAGTCGAGCCGAGCCGAGTAGTAAGATGTTCAAACTCGGTTCGTGTATTTGACTGTCGAGTTCGAGCTCGTTCGAGTAATTGTCCACTTGTTCAAGCTCGGTTCGAGTATCTCTTTCCCTTTATTCTCAAGCCGTCTCTTTCCATCCCTCTCCAAGAAACAGCCACTATCTCTTCATGGGAGGTTGGCCTAAACACCCACTATCTCTTTCCCTTTCTTCTCAAGCCATGAATTCTGTAAGTCTTGTGATTGAAGATGGATTGGTTTACATCAGTCCTGGTGCTAAAGACAGACTCTTTATTTTTTCTTCTCTTGATTTCTATATGTTCCAGCGAGTTGTAGATCTAATATGAGATATTTGATGTATTTAAAATTTCAAATCTTGTTTATTCTATCTAAAAGTTTTTCTAGGGTATTGAGGTGATCATATTGGTACGGTGAGGAATCAGACTTCCATGGATGATGGTGGTAAGATTTTGGTGAGAATGGAGGATTTCGACCCGACGCCGGAATCACCCGAAGCCCGCTGAGCCCGAATAAACTAGTGTTTATGGGCGAGCAGTATGCACCACTTTGTTGTGATAAGCCCGGCCCGATTCACCCCATGTTTGTTAGAGTACACTTAATTTGGGAGCCCGACCGGCCCGACCCGGCTCTTTTAGTGTCCGAGAACGTTTGTGCCGATTCCCACCTCTAATTGGACGGGTATGGGCGTCTAGGGTAGGGGTGGGAATCGGGCGGGTGCGGTCAGGTTCGGGCATCCTTTTCACGGGCTCGGGCTCAAGAAATATATGTCCGCTCGGGTAGTCGGGCAGTTCGGACCGGACAATTTGTGTGATTTTTGTGCCCGCGGCCCGATTCAGCCCGCTTGGGCTTTGGCGGATGCGGGCGATCGGGTAGCGGGCATGAGGGTAAATTTTTTTCTTTTTCTGATAATAAAAAATAAAAATTCAATTTCAAAAATACAGATTATCATTTTTTGGAAGTAAATCAACATTTTAACAACCGAAGCAAGGTAGTCCTTAATCCTTATGAAATACAATACCACCATTCAAACAAATCAAAAGTAAAGAGATGAAAGTGTTCAACACCACAAAAACCAAAACTTTAAGCCAATTACTGTTGGAGTTTCACCTGCTATATATCAAGTAATTCTTCATATGATAAAGCATATACTGCTCCTTGTCTCTTACAAAGATGAAGACATAGACAGTGAACAGAGAGCTAGAGTGGACAGATCTGATATAAAGAGATTAATACATGACAAAATATGCCATGTATATCAATCTACACATGAACTTTTACAGAAAACAAAAAAGATAGAAAAATATGATGGGAGAATTGAGTTATTTAACGGCTAAATCTGATGGGAGAATTGAGTACCAAGTTATTTAACGGCTAAATCTTGTTCTTCATCAAAGTTATTTGATGTTTTCTCTCCTTAGAATAATGTCTCTGTCTCTCTCTGAAGAAGTCTTTTTCCATCTCTCTCTCTAAAGAAACCCTAAGAGTAATGAGCATCAAGGTGGTTTATATATACCTAACCCTAACTCTGATGGGAGAATGAGAAGCCAAAGAGTTTCAACCGTTGGATCACACCGACCTAAATAGGTTAAATCTGGCGGGTTCTCGGGCGGGCTTATCGGGTCAGACGTCGGGCAAAGAGCTCTGCCCGAGTCCCGCCCGCGGTCGCTCGAAATTTCGGGTCGGGTAAGCCCGAGTCGGGTCCTCTTCAGACTCCGGGTTGCCTCGGATCGGGCGGTTAGGGCCGGGTTTCGGATTTCTGGACCGTTTTCCCGACCCTAGTCTAGTGGCACTTAAAGTTCGAAGCAAGCGGATCAGGCACCAAACTTCATTGGGTATTAGGGTAAGCGGGTTACTAGGGGGCTGAATTTTGAAATTTGTCTTGCCCATTGTCCGCCCAAACCTATTAAGAAGCTCGGGTAATTCGGGTATGGGTGAGGGGGTAGCGGGTAAACCCATAACTTGAAAAAACTCACTTCTTCCTCTCCATTTATAAAGTCTACAAACACCTTTCCTAATTCTAAAGAGCCGATCTCGGACTAAAACTAGAAGTTATTTGTGTTGTTCATTTTAAGAATATAATCTCATATTGAAAACTAATGAAGAAGGTGGTCAATACGTGGACACCTAATTTTTTTATATAGACAACTATTTTCAGGTCTGTTGTAAGTCAACCATGTTTGATTCAGTTGACTTTGATTTAATATGGAGATAATTCTATAAAGACTTGAATTTTAACACTAATTAATCTAGGGACCATTATTAGAAATAAAAAAAACTAACTATTCGAGTATGTTGAAGGCTTGAAGCTGAACACATCGTCGTCTCAATGGACGACAAACGATCTTTCTACCAACCAAACCTCCTTCATGGAGGTTATTAATATTAATGGAAGGAGGAGGACCATAATTGGTTCCAACTAAGAGAGAATGGTTAAAGAGAAAGTGATGTCGTTATTGGAAAACTAAAAATCTTCTCACCATCTATTGTTTTCTTGGACAAATTTGTGTACTTTCTTAATGGATCATTATTTGATGCTTTACCTCCTGATTTGATTTGAAACAATAGCCAATCACTGTTCTCCGTCACTTTGACGAAGATGATTATGATGAAGAAAAATCTGAAGCGGGTTTTAATTCTTCGATGAACTGAGTTTTGGATTTTATTGCTGTTATTTTTTTTATCAATTGAGTTTTGGTTTCGGGAAAAACTCCCTAAAAGTAGCAGTTTACTGCTATTGGCTTCGGGGAAAACACATGAAACAGTAGCAGTGATTGCTATTGTTTATGGGTGAAATCCAGACGTGGGATCTTCTTCTTGTTTGATACAAAATATCAATTTTCTAGGGTTTTTTTATTTCAAAAGATTCTAGAGTTTTTGCTGTCATGATCAACAATGTCTGTCCAAAGTTTATCTCTCTACAAATTTGTGGGTGATGAAGAAGAGTGGAATAAAGTTAGGGTTTATGGAAGAAAAGAAGGAGGACTTCAAATAAAACTTCTAATTCTTAGAGGACAAGAGTGAAAATAATAGAGTGATGTTCCCTTAAAAACGGTTGTCCCTAGTTTTCCATATAAGAAAATTGTTTGTCCACCTATTGGCCACCATGCAGAATTCTATGAGATTGTGATAATATAAACTTATCTCACTCCTTTCTCCCTCATAGCCAAACACTACTTAAATAATCCTACTAGGAATTTTCTTGGGGCAATGCAAAGCAATGCAAGGTTTCGCATAATTGCCCTTAAACACATTGTTTATGATCTCAACTGGGCCTAGCAACATGGACGGTGGGCTTCTGTTAGGTTATGGTGTCTCCTAGTGTTCTAAACAGAATCTCAGACATCTAATGTCTAACACTAGTATCTCAGGATCTCATGCATAAGCAAATAATGAACTAAGTAAATAGAAATCGTTACCTTAATTACTATTTCCCACGGACTTAAACGGTTGAATATAAGAAAACCAAGAGCTCCAATTGTTGTTCCTCTACTTGAGACACCGAGTAATCTACTTGGTCACTCACCTCAATTTAGCTATAACTTTAATGTTAACTAGACAAAGAACACCTTCGACGATCATAGTTGGTTTCTAGCTAAACACTACGATCCCTAAATCGCCCGGACTTGATGATCTTCTTCATCAATTGTCTTATCCGACAAATTGCTCGCATTGCATCTTTGCTCAGAGGCCATCTCCTTCAACTTCAGCAACCTAAAAAGTTGATGTAATTTGGTTGTTTATCACTGAGTGATGCTAAGTGGGTGCGGGCATGGGCAGGTGTGCGGGTAAAGGTTTTAACCCCTGTCTGCTCATCAAAATTCGATGGGTTATGCCCGAGATGGGCGCGGGCGTCCATGGTCCTCGTCGGACTCAGGTGCCCGTGGGCTATGCTGACTAGGGTTCATGTTACAGAAAAAATTTGTGTCTGAGGATTCCTCTAAAGAAGCCCCATCCTTTTCCTTTTAGCATATCCATCTCTTGGGCCTCAGACTGAGCAGTTTGAGCCCCTCAGATTGAGTAGTCCGAGAGGGATGCAGATTTCAGTAGGTTGGTCACCTCTGACTGGCCTAAGTCTGTGTTGTTCAAGTCCAACACAAATTAGGCCCAGACTGAGTGCCTTCAGTCTGGGTGCCTTCGGACTGCAGTCTGGAAGGCGTGAGAAAGAACTAGGCCATCACTTACTTTTGGGGTGCCTTCAGATGCTTGAGCAGCCCGAGAACTTAAGAATGAGAGTTTGAGCCTACGAGAATAGAGTAGTTCGAGCGCCTCGGACTAGTCTAAGTCTGTGTGCCCAACACAGTCTGAGGGCCCAATCTTGAAGGTATGAAGAGAGAAATAGGGCAATAGTTATTTTTTGGTCGCTTGTAGACGCTCCTGGTGTTGAATTAAGCCGTTCGAGGTACTCAGGATGAGCATTCGGAGGCCCACAGATTGGAGTAGTTCGAGCGCCTCGGACTAGCCTAAGTTCGTGTTGTTCAAGCCCAACACAGATTACGCCCAGTCTAAGTGCCCTCAAACTGCGCAGTCTAAAAACATGAAGAGAAAAGCGGGCCAAGAGTTACTTACTGTCGCCTATAGACGATCTCGATGTCGTAAAAGAAATCCCATTTACCACCCATCAAGGAAACACGATTAGTTGATGCCTAGCCTTTATGATATGGCATATGACCATCAGAGCGTTTGTACTCGTCAAAGTACAGTTTAGTTATTTGTTTAGAGTTTGTGTTTTTTTTAAGTTGATTCATAAATCACACAAACATCCGTCCAAAACACAAGAAAGATAGAAGGACTAAATGTTAAATAACAGCAAAAGGAAATCAGTTACTCCTCGGTACGAATTCATCATAAGCCAAAATGTTAGGGGTTAAATTTGCATTTCTGGTGCAGTAGGATAGAGATACCTGTCTCCCCCGAACCTTCACACGCGACAGATTGATTTCTTGTTCTAATCTCCACATGAAAGATGTAGAGTCGTGATGTGAAATCTAGTGAACCTAAATACTAGGCTAACTAGCTTAAATTAAAACTCGCCAGTGTACGAACCGTATGTGAATATGGTATGTGTTACGAAGTCGATCCCACGAGGATTTGTTCGGGATTTGTTTGGGATTTGTTCGGGATTAAGTCTAAACCTAAAACTAACTAATAAACTAGGAAAGAAAATAGTTGATTTTGAGAAGATGTTGGAAAACTAAAAATTGAAACTTAGAAAACAAAATAAATTTATGAGGAAAACTATAAGTTGGTCAATTCACGTGGGGAGTAACCCAAGTATTCCTCTTCAGTCCCTAATAATCACGAATTGCCCCCTGTAGAATGCACAACTACAGAGCGCACCTCATATTAACTATATTTTTGGAACCTATTCAATTTTCAATCACCAAGTCACCAGTCAATCAAATATTAATAACTTTGTATTTTAGGGAGTTTCCTGCAAAAACCATGTAACTTAAATCATTCCACCAAAATTAACATGTAAAGACTATTAAATAAAGTCCGAAAATGGAGTACTTTAAGTACTCATCAAGCCGCCCGATAGGAGAGTTATCATCACCATCGAATCTCCTTCAATCTCCACCCCATATAAGTGATTTGTTTCCACCATTTCTAACCCTAACCAGAATAATCGCATTTCACTGTGAAGGGCCGAAATGGGTGAAAAGATGGTCGTTCTTGAGTCAATCACCTCTCCAAAACTATCCCTCATCACTATTATCGTCGATGCTCCTTCTCGACAGAAAGCACCATCGATATTAATTTTAAAGCGACCACACGAAGGTGGTCTGGGGTATCAACCTGTAAATCAACAAATAAAGGAGTTGCAAGTGTTAGGTTAGGGTTTCGTTTAATCTCTACCTTTGTTAACCACCGAAGACGATCCAGATCCGAGCTTTGTTGCCTAAAGTGAAGTTCATTATGATTCTTCCACCAGATCCAGAGCAGATAAGTGTGTTAGGTTTTGTGGTCTTCTAGTGTTGGTAGTGGAATCTCAGACATCTAATATGTCTAACACTAGTATCCCCAAGATCTCATGCATAAGCCAATGATAAAAAATAAGTTAAACTAGTCGCATAAATACCTTTATCGCTAGTTTTCCCCTTGAACCTTTCCTATCGCTTTTGAGAAGACCAAGAGCTCCAATTGTAGCTCCTATACTTGGGACACCGAGCAATCACCTTGATCTGCCACCTTGTTGCTAGCTAGAACACCAATGGTGGTTAGATGAAGAACCCCTTCTTCTTTGACTAGATAGATAGTTGAGAAGTTTCCCTCTTTTCTTCTCTACTTGATGTTGTAGAGATATAAAGCTTCTTGAGAATTTCCCACACCTTATTCAAGTCTCAAGAGACCTTATATAGAACCCTAAGTTAGAGTCTCGCCCTAATTAGGTTTCCTAAAGTCCCTTTTGAATAAGATTTAGGAAAGAGTCGAAAAAAGAAACTAGTTTCTATTTTCCTCTTCTCCTAGCTTCGGATAGGTCCCCTTAGGGTAGTCGGCCAAGCATGACCGATCCCTCTTATGGGCCCAAAACCCCTCTTAAGTACCCCGACCCAAAATCTCTTATTTCGGGCCCTTTGCTATATCTTTGCCCAAACTTCTTTTAGGCCTTTGGGACATATTTATGGGTCTCATCCAACCATATATGTCTCATCCCTCTAGTCATATCTTCCGATCAAGTTGACGTTCTTTGTGTAACCCGATGTAGGATCCGGACGAAGTTAGCCGCGAATTGCTTCGTGATTCGACGATCGTAGTTGGTTTTTAGTTAAACACTACGACCCCTAAATAATCCAGACTTGATGATCTTCTTCTTCAAATATCCTATCCGAAAGATTGCTCGCATTGCATCTTTGGTCGAAGGACATCTCCTTCAGTCTCCCACTTGTACTTAGAATAAGTGCAATGTTCTATTCCCGTATCAATTTGTATGCCACTTGATACGTCAAATCTTCCAGACTTCTTGATCCCGAGTACAACTGTCAAAATGAATAATTAACCTTTTAATTCATCCGAGCGCGGCCGCGCATTTTCAAATGAATGCTACTCATCAAGTGGCTTTGAGATATTTTTCCTAATTTGGATGACACAATCCATTCTTGTAAGCTTCATGTCTGTCATGTCTTCCCCAATATCTGTTTTTATGACATCTCAATATAGAAATTAAACTTATTTATTGTTTCTCCATAATACTTAGTACAAAGATCATGTTTAACTAGAAAATAAAATAATCTAGATTAGTGCCTAGAGAAGACTCTGGTCCCTTTCAGCATGCTTAGCAAGCTTGGCTTCTTTTCCCTCTTGGATCTTTCTCGTTTAGCCAAATACTTAGTTCCCAGTTGCTCCTATTCATTCACAATCATTTGAGCATTAGGTATCTCATACCGAAATGGGATATTACAGTATTTGTTAAATTAACACACTTGTTTATACCTGAACTGGAAACCACAGTTTCGTTCTTCTTGTCCTCATGGAACTTAAGGCAGTCTCTTTTCCATTGTAGTAGAGACACTTGGAGTCAGAAGTAGGGCATTTGTCTCTGGTTATAGTAACTTGTTTGCCTTTTATTTTGGATGCTAGCTTCTTCTTCTGTTTTAACCCTTTGTTCTTTAAAACAATTAGAGCCTCGTTCTTTGGTTCTATTATTGCTACGTTCTACTCAAATCCTAGGAGCATCGTATGAAGATCCTCTTGGGACTTATTCCATTCATTCATGTCGTAGTTCATCTTCAACAAATCGAAACCACTACGAAGGGAAGAAATGATCTTATCGGTGGCTTTTTCTTGCCAATATGGAAAACCTAGCTCTTTCAGTCTTGTAAATGAGAACCGCTACTGGTTCTCATTTCTTGAGACGCATACTTAGTAATGTCTTAGTGGTCATGATGTGACATGAAAATGTCCCATCTGAATCTCTTAACTTGGGCTAGTTAGTCCATCTCGAGCAGTTAGTCTGATAAATTATTTGTTTCTCTTGTCCAGTTGTCTTCTACAAAATTGAGTGCGAAAAATAGATAAAATCGGGAGAAAGACATACTAAGTGTGTTTTAGTCATTTGGTGATTATTGTAGTCTGGTGAATTGGATGATGTCGATGATCTGACGGAAAGTAGGGGTCCAAGACGAACACAACAACAAAAACGAGAGTCCAATCGAAGTTCGGATGGGAGAATTATAGCTAGTCAAAGTTTGGGTCCAAATGTTGACCAAAGGTCAACACAGATCTCTCCAGAGATGCGTGTCGCAAACAGAATGGTAAGATGGAGAATTTTCGGTACGGTGGTGGTCAAACGCGGGGCTATTCGGGATCTGCTCATTTGTCTGATTCTATGTAACGCAATGCAATATAAAAGGTAGTCCGCGAAGATCAGAGCCATAGGCGGTTATCAGCTTCCATCTGACAGTCAGTTTATTGAGACGCACACTAACTTAGTGATACATGTTATACCGGATCTTCTCAATTCTTAACAGCTTCAATTGACGTGATTAATCCCAAGATTTTGGGACTTCTTCTCTCAGTTATAGAGATATGAGAGATGCTACAATGACTTAGAGGATGACTTAGAAGATGACGTGGAATACACTAAAAAACACTAAAAGACAAAAAAAATTCAAAGTTTGACTATCATGGGGACCGTTTTTTTCCAAATGAAGAAATATGTCATCCTCTAAGTACCAAATTCTAAGTCACTCTATCATTTCCCTAGAGATATTAGTGAGAGGATTAGATTCGGCTAAAAAATCTAGAGAGATGGAAACAAAAAAACAAAGAAGAAAAGAGAACAGTTAGAGATTTTCGAAGAGAGAAACAAACAGATACCGGCTGAAATTATTTCCTTCCTCTTAAACGATTTTCTTTCTCTTAGAAAATTGAGAATCAAGATATGAAAGAGGAAGTATAAAGAGGTGTTGCTTGACGAAATTTCTCAGAGAAAAATCGTGAGAAATCTTGAGAGAGTGAAAACGAGAGCTAGAGAGTGATTGAAGATATTTAAGAGAGAGAATTCAGAGGTTCTTCTCTGGAAATATTATTTCTAGATAAAGAGATTTGTGGATATTGGAATTTTTCTGATCTTCCTATAGAGATAGATTTTGAAGCTGAAGTTTTGGTAAGAAATCTGAGACAGAGTGAAGGATCGATGGGGTGGCTGCTACTGGATTCGACTGGTTTATTTTCTTCTTTCCTTATAAACATCTCGGTTTTACTAGAGAGTGTATCCCTCTTTTGGTTGAACAGTAAACCACATTGAGCAGAACATACGTGTTCTGTTCTTCACTCTTCTTCTCTAGAGCATTAAAGAAAATTAAGAGAGAAAGAGAATAGTAAGAACAGAAAGTTAGAACAAAGGTTTTAGAAAGAGTGAGCTCAAACAGAAAATCAGAGGGAGAGAGAATTGTAAAGAGAGTTCTAGTCTTCTTCATCTTCTTCTCTTATATGTAAAAAAATAGAGAGAAGTTGTTCTTCTTCTCCTCTGTTAGAAGAAATTATAGAGAGCGAAAGAGAGAGGAAGAGATAAAGGAAGAAATAGAGAGTTTATTCATCATCACTTTATCATTCTTCTTATGGGAGTTTCAATTTACGGAAAGAAAAGGGGAGAAGGGATAACAATATTGGTGCTTTCTTTTCTTAATTTTCTTGTGTTCTTAATTATCGTGATAAAACTCTTCTTTAAGATTTCTTTGATTAATTTGATGAACATGAGTAGCTAGATCTCTTGACCCGGATTAGATGAAACCTTTCATGTTTAGTATATAGTTTTTCATCTTGACGATCTTAATGTGCTCTCATCATAATCATAGTGATTTATCTTTCATTGTTTATGCTTCTAACTTGATCCATCATTATTAGATTAGGTTCTTTTATGATTGATACTTGATAGAGTTGATACGCAATAGTTAAAACTCCTTGATGTTATAGATGAGTTCGATCTTATTATGATACAGTTTTCATGGTTGTGCATCCTATTTGATCCACCATCATTAGATTAGATTCTTTTATGGTCGATGCTTAACTTATCATCATTCGAGAAATCTAATTTGTAGTTTCATTGATGATTATAATTTTATTTTGACCATGATAAGGTGGATTCGAAACCTAGGCATACTCCCCATTTGAATTCCTTTTATTGTTACCTATCTTCGTTGATTGTCTCGGTATTTTATTACATTAATATTTTATCACCAAAACCACTTTCAAAAACAAAATCGTGTTACTTCAAAGTCTTAGAATAGGTTTCACTTAGTCTTCGTGGATCGATTCCGGTCTTACCGGGTTTTACTACTTGACGCCCGTATACTTGCGGGTGGGGTGACCTTTTAGGGTAACTTTTCAGGCCCATCAAGTTTTTGGCGCCACTGTCGGGGATTAAGTTTTAAATTTGTTATAATCTTGGAAAGTTTTATTTTTGGTAAGTTTTGATTTTTTTGGTCACTTTGACTTGTTTCTCTATTTTTGGTGTGAAGAACATTAAGGAGTGAAGGAGAAGGCGCAACAAGGAGGAGTAGTCGAAAAGAAAATATTTACATTTTTTTCTTGTGAGAGAGAGATTTTAGACTTTCTGGATTTTATTTTTGGATTTAAGTTTTGACCCTAATTTAAGGGGCTTAATTGTAATCGAACCCAAAGAAGCCTCGAGTTCGAACACTTGAGGCAAGAGTGGTCCGAGTCGTCTACAAAGATCATTGCCCTTCTTGAATGGGAGGTAACTGTCTTAATCACCCACGAATATCCTGTAAGTGGGTAATTGTGTGTTTTGTGTGCCTAATTGCTTTGACCGGACTGTTTGGTGTAAGCATTCTAGTAAGGGAAACAACCAGTTGAAAGATAGGAGACGGATTTCATCACCGTTCTCTTGCCCAAATAGGTAACAACATTCACGATCCTAAACCTCAACAAAATTTAAAATCTGATTTAGACATTGGCCTCTAAAGTATCGAGCTCATAAGTTCTTTGAACAATTCAGGAACTCGATTTTTATTTGGGCATTCCAAAAGGGAAAGTGTCGTACAATTCTTTAAAAAGGCCGCCTCGAGAATAGGAAATGTTGCCAAAGGTAGGACGGCTATCCAACTTTCATAGTTGGCTGTCTCCTGGAGAATTGTTTGACCATAATACTTTGACGAAGTAACCCTCATAACAATCATAGTTCAAGCTCTGTTACGAAGCAGGAGCTGTCTAGATTTTTTAGGTGAATCTGACTAACACATTCACTAAATCTAAGGCTAATCAACCTGTTGCTAGATTTTGTTTAGGTTGTTTGGTGGAGTCAATTTGATTGTGTTTGTTTCCTATAGGATCTTCGTAGTGATTCCTTGGTTTTTACAAAAAAAAAAT
Source organism: Eschscholzia californica (assembly GCF_041429995.1). NCBI lineage: Eukaryota > Viridiplantae > Streptophyta > Magnoliopsida > Ranunculales > Papaveraceae > Eschscholzia > Eschscholzia californica. The sequence continues at coordinate 34,155,118 of NW_028238198.1, forward strand.
TTTTAAGAGAGATAGATAGATCGTGGCCCCAACATAATGGCAGAAGAGATGAGAGTTCTTCAAATCTACCATAGTGGTACTTAGCAAATGGTGAGAATAGTGTTAATCATCCTAGATATAATGTGCATAATTATGTTCATAGGGATTATTATCAACCTCAAGAAGGTTATGAACCACGTTACAGATATCCTGATAGATCATCTTACATGCATTATAGTAGAGAGTATTACGCTCCAAACGTGTCCTAACCTCAATGGGATGACATTAAAACTGATGACTCTTACATGCATTATAACGAAGAGTTGTATGCTTCACACGTGTCTCAACCTCAATGGGATAACGGTAAACTGTTGACTCTTCATATTTATTACACGAAGCTATTAGTATGCTTAGGAGAAGTAACGAAGAGTCTTATGCTCCACACGTGTCTAAACCTCAATGGCGTAACGGTGAAACTGTTGACTCTTCATCTTTAGCATCATCTTCATAACCCAAACTATTAGTATGCTAAGGAGGAGTAATGAAGAGTTTTATGCTCCATACGTGTCTCAACCTCAATGGGATAACAGTGAAACTATTGACTCTTCACCTTTAGCATCACCTTCATTAGTCCAAACTATTAGTGATCTTCAAAAGAGTACTTTCGAGTTTTGTCAGAATCTAGAAAAAAAACTGAAAAAATTTGCAAAACTCTACAAGAAATAACAACTAGAACTACAGAAGAGGATTAACATGAGAATGTAGAGTACGGTTCACAATATCTCGTATACGATGATGATGAGGATACAATTTTAAAGGAGTACAGTTCTCTCGAAAACATCGTTATTGAGACTAAAATCTCAGAAACGATAGAGCCCAATATTGAGATATCCTCTCATTGTACCGAACTTGAAATCCATTTAGACTATAATGAAGAGTTTACTAGGGTTGAAGATGAGTTGAAGTCGTTTGACTCAACTAAGGATGATGAATCATGCTTGACCAAATTGCTAAATGAGAGCATTGACGAGCATTGACACGGATAGAAAGACTATCTAACCCGACTTCTAGGGATTGTAAGTCTTGCTAGCAGGGTTTCTCCATTGAAGGAATCCGAAGTACCTGTTTTAGAGAACCCTAGTTTAAGTCCAGGTGTCATTGATAGTTCTCTCGATCACTTTTCACTTTGTCCCTTAAAACCATGTGTAGACTTTGAAACACTCACTCTCTGTGTATATCATTTATATAAATACCCCTTCTATTTGTTATGTACTCTCTCTGGTGCGGTACCAAACTTAACGACCTTATTGTCGTTCAAGTTTGGGGATTGCCCTTCTTTCTTGATAGTCTCACCTACACTATCACCAATTTGTAAAAATGTGAGACTATTGTTTACTGAAAAATTTGTGTTTTGGGTGGACCCACAAATGTATCGATTATTGGTTTACAGTTAGTCACATATCCGTAATCTAGTAGGTATAATTCTTTCTATTTTTCGACTCAATTTGTTCTGTCTGGTTGAAGACGTTAAACTTAGCGCTTTCTGGGAGGCAACCCACGCTTAGGACGTTGGAATCTGGTAATATATTTCCCTCGACTCTATTATTTTTTTTGCATAGTCTTCAGAACATTGAGGATAATGTTTGGTTTAAGTTTGGGGATAAGGGATTGAAATTTTTGCTATGTCCTTATTTCAAAAATTCAAAAGGGTTTAAAAATTTCAAATATTTTTAATTTTTGGACGTGAGTCTAGTTGTTTTTGCTCGTTAATAGTTATAGAGTCTAGTTGATCGAGCTATCCGTTTGCTAAAGGTTTTTCCATGAATTTCGAGCCTTGAGGTTGTCAGTGCATTAGCCTCGTGAGTGTTAGATAAGTGAAGAATTGACATTTCTACGAGAACTAGATTGATCATTAGTGGAGACTTAACCCATGTGAGATTTTGAGCCTTTCCTTTTGTTTTGAGTGATCTCTTCTGCGCTAGAGTGAAGAGCTACTCAACCTCGCAATGCTAAAAATAGCTCATTGGATCTCTTGAGTTCAAATTTTACAACCACTGAGGATGTCCTCAAGAAGCGAACCTTTCTCTTATAGTCTGAGAACCAAACTACTCAAAACCTTCAAGTATTGTCAAAATTTGACAAACATTATACATAATTTACGGAACTGTTCATGTAGTTCATAATACAACATATGATTTTTTTAATGTATGTGTATTTATGTGTGTAGATTTGATATAACAGATGGAATTTCAAACAGAATCATCAAATCAAAGTAAGTCAACGAAACTAAAACCTGATGGCTCGGATAAAATATTTACTGAAGTTGGTCAGTTGTTTCCTGGTGGTGCAAAATCATTTGGATATGCTCTTCGACAATATAGTGTAACTGTTGTTTGTCCCGCTCAAGACTACAAATAGAGAGTACATGGATGAGCACCATCTTTGAACCAGAGAAGATTTTGTACGCTTTTTTTGTAACAGAATGTAAACGATGTGTAATGTAAAAGAAATTACGTGTAATTTATTTAACAAGACCCACATACATTTGATAAATTACGTTGTATACATGACAAATGATGGTTTCCTAGTCTTAAATAACACATAATTTACGTATTTGTTTCATAATTTGTATTCGATGTACATTTATGTATGGGTAAAAACGAAAACAAATGTTGCTTTAATATTCCCAGAAAAATATACTATTTCCAAATCTGAAAGTTAGCGAGAAAAAGCGATATATATGTTTTGTATATTAACTCCCAAATCACGCTAAATTGATCCCAGAAAATATACTCTTTCTAAATCTGAAAGTTAAGTGAGAGAAATCTGATTTGAATCGAAAAAAAATGTACATAGTAAGATAGAGAAAATTGATTTGGTTTCCAAATCTGTAAAGAAGAGAGAGAAAATTGATTTGGAAATATCCGTGGTGATGGCGTTTTGTTTTGGTTAGGATTTTGGTTTTTGATTGATTCGGATAATAGGAAAGAGAAAATTTGATTTCCAAATATGTTTAGAGGAAAGAGAAATTATGATTTGTTTTGATCCATTTTTTGCTAATAAATCCCCCAAATCACGCCCAAATATATATTTCCAAAACGCGCGAAATTTGAGTGTGGGAAATTGACGGTATTGTGTTTAGAAAGTGAGAGTTTTTATGTCTATAATGTAAAAGGACTAAATATCCATATCTTGGTCTATATACCCATGGATAATCTATAGTTTACTTTGAAATATATAAATCCGATGTATAGAAATGATTTTCTTGCAATAATTTTTGAGAACGAATTTAGGATTATTTTATGAGAAAAATAAATATGACATGATTTAGAAATGACTTTGGAAATATCTTGGGAGTAGTTATTAGTATATTGGATATGATTTACATAAATAAGGTTATAAAAAATATTTGAAGACAGTTTTTTAAATTGATTTTAGAAATTACTTTGTTGAAATAATTAACAGTGGGTGATTTACATAAATAAAGTAACAAGTTTAGGAAAGTTATTCTAAAAAGATTTTTTGAAAATGATTTGAGAAATTACGTTTTGAAAATAGAGGATGATTTACGTAAATGTTGATAAGTTTAGGAAATATTTTTGAAAAGATTTTACAAATTATGTTTTGAAAATAATCGATGATTTACACAAATAAGTTACTAAATTAGGAAAGATTTTTGAAAAGATTTTATGAAAACGAATCTTTTAAGAAAGATTTTTGAAGTAGACTATTTGATAGTTTTGAGATTTTTACCAAAATATATAAACAAAATCGAAAATCCCTTACATTTTTTAGGTCTTTTTGGTAGGTCTTTTGACCCTGTTGGTCGCTTTGCCCCAGAGGGGGCCCTGATATTTATACTTCATGGTGATTTTCTCAAAGGACAGGCCATCTTTCATCAAAAAAAAAAAAAGAAATGGACAGGCCTTGACATAACCCAAACTTGTTGACTTAAACAAACTTGTTGTGTTCTTGGTTACCCTCTCTCTCTCTATATCTTCCCATAACCCAAAGTCTTCTACCTTCTAATTCAAATTTGTTCAAATCAAAGCTCTCTCTCTCTCTCTCTCTCTCTCTCTCTCTCTCTCTCTCTCACACACACACACACACATCAATCATTTCAGATATGAACTAACATTTCCCCCTAATTCTTAGCAATAATCACAACCCAAAATAGATAACCAAGAATTGTCTCTAAAATATAAACCCTAGAAATACCCTTAACAACTAGTTTTAAGATCCAACAGGTGAGGAATCAAGAGAGACCTCAGCCGTTGAAACAGACCTTAATAATGCCGCCTATAAATACCCTCGTTCTAAAAGAACCTCTCTTAAGGGCTACTACCAATACTGACGAGAAGTTCCAAAAGAGTTATTTCGATGTACTTGGTATTTGCTGTACATCTGAAGTACCACTCATTGAGAAGATTTTAAACCCACTTGATGGAGTCAAACAAGTCTCTGTTATTGTTCTATCAAAGACAGTTATCGTCATCCATGATAGCCGTCTCATTTCTCAGATTCAGATGGGTAAGCCTTGTTACATAATATCTTTAATAATTTAGATTAATTTGAATGTTTTGTACCATCTCCGAAATTTGGGTACTTTTTTCTTTTTTGTTGTTGAAAGGAAATTTGGGTACTTAGAGCAAGTCCAACCCCAGCCGGGCTGAGGCCAATAATTCAAATTATTGGCCTCAGCCCCCCGCTCCAAGCCCAGCCGCTTGGAGCGGAGGCTGGGGCTCGGTGCTCAGTCGCCCCTAACATTAGGGGCGACTGAACACCGACCCCAAGTGACAACGGTCACTTGGGGGGACAGATCTGGCCGTTGGTTTATCCAACGGCCAGATCTACCCTTTTTAAAAAAAAAAAAAAAAAAAATTTAACAATTAAAAAATTAAAATAAACTTAAAAAATAAAATGCATTTTTGTAATTCTAATTAGTTTGAATTTTTTTTTCAAATTCTAGAAAAACTTAAATATTTTAGTAATTAAAATAAATCCCACCAAATGTTGGTCCCCGGATAAATTTTTTTCGAAAAATAGTTCAAACACGTATTTTATATATACATAAAATCACACACGTTTTTCGCACACCAACTAAAAGTGCACACACGTGTTTCCCACATGAACAAATTTTCGGCCTCAAGAGAGGCTGGGGTTGGAGCTGAATTTTAGAGGCTGAGCTGAGGCCAATAATTTTAGGTGAAAAAATGGTTTTTTCGGCCTAAGACAGGCTGGGGTTGGACTTGCTCTTAGTGGCGTGGAACCCACTGATTTTATGCTTGAATAATTGAAAATGACAGTGTATGGGTCCATAAAAACGGGTTCTTACTCCCACACGGTCCGAAGTTCAGAACTCTCAGCCGCTCTATTAGTTTCTCTATAAATGTGCTTAATTTTGAAGTACTCAAAAGACTCTTTTAGCCGAAGGATGTTTGTTCCTCCATAGATTCCAGTAATGCCACGGCGGTCTCGTACGGTTAGGACTGAAGTATGACACCACAGTTTTGGAGTCCGAGCAAACCTGAATTCTTTGGATATTTAGAGAGATTGCAAGCTTAAGACCAACTTCAATACCTTGCAACTCATGCATTGTTATTGTTGTCGGCCTTGCTCTCCCGGCCACTGCTCCATGAACGTTGCCCCAATGGGCTCGTATTAATGCACCATATCCTCCCATGTCATTTCGCAAGGACCCATCTGTATTAATCATCATAAACTCCACCATTGGTGGTTTCCATTTACATATAATACTATGTTGATTTGTGAAGGTTACCGAGACTCCTACATTGTCGAAGAACAGACGGTGTTCTGGTTTGTCTTCGGTTTGCATTTTCATGCAAGTAATCTTCATTCTCACTTCATTTTTTATCTTCCAGATAGCTGCTTCTGGTTCACCAAGAACTCTATATGCCCTATTTATTTTAATACGTTTAACATTTTCTCTTTATATAGTCTGTTTGTTTTTGTTTCTTTTCTTGATTACTAACGTGGTATTTGTATTGTGTCAGTTAAAGTGCTGAATCAGGCAGGACTAGATGCAAATGTTCAAGTTTATGGCGACAAGAGAAGAGAGAAAAAGTGGCCAAGCCTATATACAATTGGTTGTGGTTTATTGTTATTGGGGTCATTTTTTAAGCATTTTTTTGACCCATTAAAATGGCTTGCGGTTGCTGCTGTCGTAGTCGGGCTACCTCCAATTTTAATTAGATGTTATGCTGCGGTTAAGATCTTGACATTGGATATCAACGTTCTTGTTCTCATTGCAGGTATTCAATGACAACAATAAGAAACATAAGAAATATTAGAAGGGTAGGTCTGTAGGCGCCCAACATAATTGTTGTAGGCGCGTCTTCACTTTGAACTTTTGAGAAGGCCTTGCGTATAAATGGGGTGCCTATGACCATTATGTTGGGCACCTTTAGAGTCTCTTTCGCCCTATTTATTTGACATCTCTACACAACATTTTATAATACTAATAAAAAACAAAGCATCATTTGGTTCGGTGGTCCTAAGTACATGTTTATAAATCTTACAATTTCAAATTAATTGACTATCATATGTGGCTCGAGGTCCATAAATATACAAGCATTTCTTGTATACAATATAGAAAAAATCGAAATTAAAAGAGTCAATCAGTGATCAAACATAGGGTAGAGTAACAAGAATACAATTAAGTTCTAAGACTTCCAACTTTTCTAAATCAACATTTTATAACTTTCCTAGTTCTGTTATACGAGAATCGTCAGATGGTTTATAATACAATTGTTTTAATGCTTCCTAAATCATATCGACACGTAAGTGATAAAAACAAAAGTGCAAGACAGTTGCATCTGGTTAGAAATCATTTGTCCTAACTAGTTTTCTCAATAAAAATCATTTTGGTTTCGATCCACTGCAGTTGGAGGTACAATGGCAACGCAAGATTACTGGGAGGCTGCCTCTATGGTTTTTCTTTTTACCATTGCTGAGTGGCTTGAATCAAGAGCAAGCAATAAGGTTAGATGACCTTACTTACTCATATTTTCTTTAACATGTACTCTGTCTTAACATTATTGTGGTGTTTAACCATTTTTCGGTGATCTTTGTAGGCCACTACAGTCATGTCATCTTTAATGAGCATGGCACCTCAAAAAGCCGTTTTGGCCGAAAATGGGTTCATCATAGATGCTAAAGATGTTGAAATCAATACTATTATTGCAGTCAAAGCTGGAGAAGTCATTCCAATTGATGGAATAGTAGTTGATGGGAGTTGTGAAGTTGATGAGAGCTCGTTAACCGGCGAACCCTACCCCGTCACTAAACAAAATCAATCTAAAGTTTTGGCTGGAACTATTAGCTTAAACGGTATTTACTGTCTACTCAGTTTCATCTAAATTTCCAATAACATATAATGCGCAACTATATTAGAAAAACGTTTTGCAAACTCATTAGGATATGAAACTGCTTTATTTTTCTCCATTTTTAATTTATAAAATAAGAACATTTTGCAGGTTATATTAGTGTAAAAACAACAGCTTTAGCCAACGATTGTGCCGTAGCGAAAATGGTTAAACTTGTAGAGGAGGCTCAAAACAACAAATCCCAAACTCAAAGGTTCATAGATAAATGTGCTCTGTATTACACACCAGGTTAGTTTATTTCCATAGTTTAAAGAAAAAAAAACATGACATTATGCTTTTCTTTGGATAAACTTATGGACAATGATTTGTTCGGCTTTCAATGACAACAATAAGGACTATCCCTTTTCTTGACTTTGCAGCGGTGGTGATAATATCGGTTGGTTTGGCAGCGGTTCCAGCTGCATTAAAAGTTCATGACTTAAGGCACTGGATTCACTTAGCTCTTATTGTTCTTGTAAGTGCTTGTCCATGTGCTCTTATTCTCTCTACACCGGTAGCTACATTTTGCGCTCTTACGAAAGCTGCAACAGACGGGCTTTTGATCAAAGGGGGTGATTATCTAGAGATACTCGCGAAAGTTAAGATCGTTGCCTTCGACAAAACTGGAACCCTAACCAAAGGAGAATTTTCAGTGACGGATTTCCTTTCAACCTCTCATGAAGTTAGCCTCAACGATTTACTCTACTGGTAAGTAGTCATAACTAATTAGCTATACGTTTTGCTATACAAATTTTATTTTTGTGCTTATTAGAACCAAAGTATTAAGAAACTAGGTGGAGTTTGTTTATTTTATTTTATTTTTCCGATTTTTAATTTTGAAGTGTTTGTCTCGTCTAAATCAAAATCATCTTACTCAAAGGGACTCAAGATCAACCTTAATCAGTCATTCACATGAGTCAGACACCATGAGTACGAATAAAAAACATTCTTAAATTTGTCTCTTAAAATCAATTCAAACTTGGAGTCTGGTTTCAAATTTGACTTACAGAAAAAAAACAAACATTACTTTTCCTTTTGAAGTACAAATTGTTCTAGTTTGAAATTGGATTCAGTTTAAATTTATTCGAAATTGAACTTTTGAAGGGTTTCAAGCATCGAAAGTAAGTCGAGTCATCCAATGGCTGCTGCACTTATCGATTATGGGCGCTTTAACTCCATTGAACCAAAACCAGAAAATGTAACCCAGTATCAAAATTTCCCAGGAGAAGGGATTTGTGGAGAAATTGATGGGAAAAGGCTTTATATTGGGAATAAGAAAATGGCAACAAGAGCTGGGTGTGAAATAGGTTAACTTCTCAACTCTCTCAAGTTTTCATTTTAACACTAATAATAAAATCATATGTAATAACCATTATTTTTGAGAAATTGTAATACTAATATTTATCTAAATTGAATTTCAGTTTCCGATCACAGCACAAAAGGAACAACTGTAGGTTACGTTTTCTTAGATGCAACTCAAGTTGGAATATTTAGCCTTTCCGATAGCTGCAGATTAGGAGTTGCGGAGGCAATCAACAAGTTAAAAGCTTTGAAGATTAAATCTGTAATGCTAACGGGAGATAGTCTTGCCGCAGCAATGCGGTGTCAGAATCAAGTGTGACAATTACTCCTCATCCCCAAATAATTTTATTGTTTTGATAGTTATATGTGTAGTTAGCTAATAATTTTAATTTCCATGTGTGGTGATCAGCTAGGGAATGTTATAGATGTAATCCATGCCGATCTTCTACCCGAAGAGAAGGCAAAAATCATCCAAGAACTCAAGGAGGAAGGACTAACAGCAATGACTGGAGACGGTGTAAACGATGCGCCAGCATTAGCCACTGCTGATATCGGTATCTCAATGGGAATATCAGGTTCGGCACTCGCAACTGAGACGGGGAACATAACTCTGATGTCCAATGATATTGGAAAAATACCAAAAGCGATCCAACTTGCCAGAAAAACGAAGCGAAAAATAGTAGAAAATGTGATTATATCGTTCGTTATTAAGACTGCAATCCTTGCATTAGCAGTTGCAGGGTACCCACTTTTGTGGGCCGCTGTCCTTGCCGATGTCGGTACGTGTTTACTGGTGATCTTTAATAGCATGCTCCTTTCGCATGGCACAACAAAACACTCTCAATCTCTTGGTTCATGTGACAAGAAGGATTGTTGCAAAGGTAGTGAAACCAAGCCAAAAAGTCCGATTGGTACTACTCATGGCATGGATTCATCATCTCTTGTGATACAAATGGAGAAAGATGAGGACCACCGTGGATCTGTTAGTTCATGTGAGAAGAAAGGTTGTTGCAAAGGAAGTGAAACCAAGCCATCAAGTCCGATTGGTACTACTCATGGCATGGATTCATCATCTCATATGATACAGATGGAGAAAGATGAGGACCACCATGGATCTGTTAGTTCATGTGAGAAGAAAGGTTGTTGCAGAGCCACAAATGAAGACACAAGTCCATGACAACTCATATGGAGAAAGATGAGGACCACCATGGATCATTACTGAATAGAAGATTATGATTCAAAATGAAGGTAAACTAAATAACTTTTTCCTTAACCTTTCATCTTGGATCATCAAAGTTTTAGTGTGTTATTGACTTACAATTTAAACCTTCCAATTGTATGTTATAGACTTACAATTTAAACCTTACAATTGTATGTTATAGACTTACAATTTAAATTGGGGGGCCACATTTATGAATGCGCTTATAAGATTTCTACAAATTAATTTTTTTCAATCGAGGCCCAGTACAAACTAATTTAGAAAAGGCCCGTATTCATATCAAGATGAGCTAGTTTCATTTTTCATTTTGCTTTTCAGAAGTGGGCCCCACTAAAACTCGCTTCGGCCCCCCAAAATTCAGGGGCCACATTTGTGAATGCGCCTATAAGATTTCTACATTAATTTTTTTCAATCTAGGCCCAGTACAAACTAATGAAAATGAAACTAGTGCCTACTTTCTTGACTTCTTCTGTACTTTGGGAGTCTGATAATGCTACTCAGACTCCCAAAGTACAGAAGAAGTCAAGAAAGTAGGCAATTTGGAGTTTGAGTTATATGTCATTTCACCCAAAGCAAAAATGATTTACAAATTTGGTGACTTCTAGTGCCAACTTTATTGACTTCTTCTGTACTTTGGGAGTCTGAGTAGCATTATCCTTTCCTATAAGGTAAACTTATGGACAATCAATGACATCCAATTGAAATCCCATGCATTATAACAACAATGGTGTTTGCGAGAAGCAACTTCATTGTCTTCATTCTTTTACAAAAAACAAAACTTCATTTACTAGTTATTAAATCTTCCTCTCTAAAATTTCGGAACTGATCTTACCCATCATATGATAGAAAGACATAAGATCAGATAACTGTTCTATTGACATCTTCCCCATTATGTTCCTTGCTATCCTTTCTCTTTCTTCATTCATCTTCAATTTCTCTAAGAATGAACATCCATTCCTTACTGTTGCACCCATCTGCTTCAATCTATTCTCTTGTTGTTTACTCAATGCTGTGTTTGACTGTTAACCCATAATTACAAGACGATTAGAAAAGCTTACCATTCGAGGTATTCATGTGAGGATTACCCTAAAACAGTACTCTATGGAGTATATAATTTATGTATTGTACCTCAAGAAATTCGGCTCCTGCTTCGAGTTCTGACTCTTTTGATATTGGTAGCTCACGCCTGGAATCATACATGTCTCTAGCAATCGAAAAACTTCGAACAATGATCTTTCGTTTCTTCTCCATCTCTTTATCAAGTGTTGTTACACTCTTTGGTATACATGTTAAAACATTCAATTTGTTCCTATATGCAATTACAGCTTTCACAAATTCCTGCCCAAAACAGATATTTTAAAACATCAATCAAACAGTGTTTTCTTTATCATGTGATGGCAGATTGGGCCGAAAAAAGATTGGTCTAAACCAATTCAACAACTGCTAGACACAACAATTAATCAGTTTGTAACGTAAAATAATGGTTTCATATGTATTACCTGATAAGCAGAAGGACAACCAGGATAGTCAAATTCATCCGAATCAGGTTTTCTCATTCGTTCGGGGTGAAACTGCAACCCCATTATAAACTTACCCTCTTCAGGATTATAAGCATCCGGATCATAAAATCCTTCAACCAATCCATCAGGAGCAAAAGCCATTGGAACAAAACCTTGAGCTAATCGTTTAACACCTTGATGATGATAACTATTCACCATTATCTCCATTTTATCTTCTTCTAATGACTCCTTAAACCAATCTTCTAATGGGGTATTTTTCACAACTTTCACAACATGTCTATGCCCATCATAATTATCATAATCCATATGAACTATGACAGATTCATTTTTTCGATCATTAATATCTTCTTGTTCGCTATAATCTTTGAATTTTTTGGATAATTCTTTACCTATATCTTGATATAAGGTACCACCACAAGCAACATTAAGAATTTGTGACCCTCTACAAATACCTAAATAAGGTATATTTCTTTCAAGACAAAGTTTAGCTAAACTTAATTCGATCGAATCTTTCTCACGATCAATAGCCGTGTCACTAGCATGTAATCTTCTTACTTCTTCTAATTCTTCATTAGAAAGACCAGAGATTTCGGTTTCGTAAAATGATGGATCAATATCTTCTCCTTCACATAAAAGAACACCATGAATTGGTTCAAAGCTTTCCAATAACATATGAACTCCTGTTACTCTTGGAACAATAACAGGTACTGCTTCATAATTTATTATAAGATCAAGATGATATTCACCTGTGGAAAAACATTAAATTCAGATCAAGAACACGAAAAACAATATTTTAAAAAATGGGTTTGGATTAGAATGGAGTAATTCTCAACTTTTTGTCATAAAATTGAATTACTAGTAAAAACAAAGAAGATGATTTATTTATTTTTGCATAAAAACAAAGAAGATGATTTATATATATATACCTACAAAATCAACAAATTTGTTCTTCCTAACTGTTCTTCTAGAGACTATAACAACCAGACTATAACAACCCTAGGAAGGATTGAGGAAAGATCTGTAGCCATGTTTGTACAAGTAAGCATTTACTTATGTTTACAAAGTACGAAACTTTCACAATAAATAACAGGTAATTTATGAAACAAAACAAGAATTTTTAAACAGAAAAATATTGTAACTTTGAAGTCTAGACATACTTTAACTAATTTGGACTAAATATCCATTATAATTACTGTATTATTTTGGCTTAAAATCCTATATTAATATTAAGGGGGACTAAATGTGTGTTTAGGGGTAGATTTTTGGACTAGGAACCCAAAAATTCTTTTATGTTTATTAATAAAATTTTAATTATGACCATTTATAGTTATATAATTAATTAAATAGTATTATTAGTTTACTATAATACAAAAGTAATAGGACACAAGTGTCAATTCATAAAACATATTAAGGACTCAATTATAAATTTTATTGAAACTAAGGACCAAAAATCTATTATGTCAAATCAGCTCTATAATCTAAAGAAGTGAATGTGAAGGCTCACTATTCACCATTCTCTACATTATAGAGAAGTAGAGGAGCCTTTGGAGCTTCAAAATCTCTATATATGAAGAAATAGAGCACGTTTGGAGATGCTCTTAGTGTGCTAAACGTTCTTCTCTGATCTTGATTTGAGGATTTCGGGGTCAAGGAATTTAGGGAGGTTGCCCGAGACAGTAAGGGAGAATATGATTTCAGTTAAAAGCTCCCATGTATGCTATGGAAGGCGCCCCAACTCTTTTGGTGTCGGAAAGGGACAATGTTTAGCACATGGGCTTAATAGTAATTGCACTCTCACTAACGGTGGATTTCCATTAAATCTAATGGAACATTGGGATATATGTAACCTGCTCTCCCTATCTAATGCATTGTCTTTACTAAACAACGGTGCTCTACCGAAGACCTTTTCTCGGATCACTTGCTAATCTGCCAAAATAAGCATTACCACTACTTGTTTCATTCTTTCTGCAATTAAACTTGTTGGGTAATCCTCCTTTCGCTTCCAAAGAACAATCATAAGAAAGGGTGAGATTCAAATACCCAGTTCGAGGGTAACTGGAAAGGGTGGAATTTAGGTTTGTGTTTGTAAAATTCTCTGGACAAGCATCACCATCAACCATGAAATCACTTCTGGTGATCCTCGTGATTCTATTTGCTTGATCGATTTGCAGAACGCGGTATTTTTAAGAGATAATTGTAATTTCTGTAAAACTATTGTTACAGAAATTAGGTCCAATTTGCAGTCCAATTTGTATCGGGGGAATCCACAGAAATCAGGTCGATTATTTCCATAGAAAGGATACCCAATGTTCATCTCATCTCTACAAGCTAAATTAGTAAGGCAGTTTCTTTGCTGTTGACATGAACAGTCTTGAACGTGTTTGATGAGAATAAAAATTATGAGTGGCTTAAAATTACTTCCATAGGAAGGATACAAATAGTGCACACACTTCTTAGTACCTCCACAGCAGGCCTGTGTGGTGGGGAGTGCGGGCCGTGCCCGCACTGGACCCCCACCACAAGGGGCCTATTTTTTACTTAGATCTTGTATAGAGCAGACGCTTGATTAGTATTTAATTCGGTTCATTCACTAACAATGAAGTATGAATAGTGTAGTGGTTAATGTTCTCGCTTCCAACTTCCAAGCAAATGGTATTGGGTTCTACACCAACTCTATGCAAGACTAAAATTTGGCACTGGCCCATAAATTGTGGACCACAGCCCTGCTCCACAGTATAGTACAAGAGCTAACTTGAGTCAATTAATGTCGAAGAACCTGTTTCCGACTGCCACGATCTTGCAGGAGAATGAAGGAAAGGTTTGGGTGGGACTTGCAAAGCTTCGAGGCTTCCTTGCAACATTTCCAACACTTCACTCATCGAAGGCCGACTAGAAGGATTGATTTGTATGCCCCATAAACCCACAATTATCATTTTCTTTGCAACAACTTCTTCGCTCTCTTCAATCGTAATCCCTTGCACTCCAAGTCCCCCCTCTAGATTGAGACGATCGTAAATCCAATCTGGAAAATATAGCTGAGAAGAATGATCCATCCCCACTTTCACATCAAAGTTCTTTCTACCCCCAACCATTTCTAATATCATCATTCCATAGCTGTAAACATCTGACTTATGAGAAACTCGTCCAAAGTTTCTACTAAATACTTCTGGAGCAATATAACCTGCCGTTCCTCTTGCATCCAACATCGATATGATACTCTCTTTCCCAGGACACAACTTTGCGAGTCCAAAGTCTGAAATCTTGGGTGCGAAATCATCACCTAAGAGAATATTATGAGGTTTTATGTCGAAATGTATTATTCTAGTGCTACAACCACAGTGCAAGTACCCGAGTCCTCGAGCAATTCCAATAGCGATTTCGTATAATATTTTCCATTCTAAAGATGATTCTAATGAAATATTTTTGTTGTAAATGAATTTGTCAAGAGATCCATTGGGCATGAATTCATATATTAAAGCTTGTTTATCTTTCTCATAACAGAAGCCTAGTAGACTCACGATATTGATGTGAGAAGTTCGGCTAATGCTTGCAACTTCATTCAAGAATTCTTCTCCGTTATTACTTGTGGATTTATTGGACAAAACCTTAACTGCCACCGAACGACCATCCTGAAGTTGTCCTTTGAAGACAGAACCGTAACCTCCTTGGCCAAGTTTTTCTTTAAACGAGTTAGTCATTTTATCGACTTCTGTGTATCTAAATCTCTTAGAAACAATGGATCCACCATGTCCAAAGAAAGCCTCCAGAGTCTGGTCATCATTTTCCTTCTTCCATGAGGATATCTTTCTCAATACCAGAATCAATAAGCTCACTGCAATTAGACTTCCACTTACTCCAGCTCCTATTCCTGTAACAAGATAATAGAAGAAATGAAGTGAAAAAAATCAAACTCCCTCTACTTAAACCAGCAAACTTGTATAGTCGAACAAGGACGAGTATTTACCTAATTGAACTTTCTTTCTTTTACTGCGGTTTGCATGATCTGCAATTAGAAAACCCGACATTTATTAGTAACATTCGCTCACGATAATCTAAGCTCCCAGGTATCGGATTACATTGACGAATTTATCTTTCTATCCACGCTTCTAATATTAATTCACTAGCATAATTGCAAGAGCCAAATTAAAAGTTATAAAGTAATTCTGAAAGATTTTTCAACTGTTAAAATTATGAAAGATCGAATTAACTAGTTAGTCATAAATGGGGTTAAATGAGAATTTAACTCAAAAGTTATCTGTCTTTTTTCAAACAGAAGTAGTAAGTGATCCGACATAAACCCAAAAAGGTGTTAAGGCTCATGTGAGTTCAAGCTCATTGTTTCATATTTAGTCTGCTCAGAAAAGTGTTTCGGAATCCGACAGAAACCCAAGGCAAAGGGCTGGAGTCCGCCCATAGGTTGGACCAAATCCAACCGGTCAACCTCGAATTTTGATCCACTTTTCAGGACAGATTATAACTTGTTTGAAATAATGGATAGTGGATAAGTACCGGCAGAACAAGTAGAAGTAGTTCCATTTGGACAATAGCAGACAAAGCCTGAAGAGAAGGTAAGTTTATACCGTCTAGGTTTCGCCAAAACTTGGTCTAAGTCTTTGGACCAAGCAAAGAGAGTTGAGTCACGAGTCGATGATAAAATCCGTTGTGTCCCTAATACTTCCCTTGACAGTTAAGATAGTTGTACAGATCAAGTTATAAGAATTTATTGGGCACAAGGCAAACTAACTACTTACCAGGACATGAAGTAGTAGCAACTGTTCCATTTACACAAAAGCAAGAAAAGGTTGAAGATGAAGTTGATCCATATCCACACACCCCTCCTGATTCAATACAATTCACACACACATCTATCCCCGTTCGAGCTTCATCATAAACGTAGTAAGTAACATTGAAACCTTCTCTCAATATAGGAAGTAATTGATTTCTTGGATCATTTACTAATCTGCCATAATCCGATATATTAATAGGAACTTCCATGTTTTCTCTGCAGTTAGGGTTTACTCCACCACCTAGGGTTTTACTCCAAAAATAAGCATCGCCAGTGCTTGATTCATTCTTTTTGCAATTAAACTTGTTAACTGTGGGTACTCCTCCATTATTATTTGATCCAGGGCAATCATAAGAAAGTGTTAGATTCAAATACCCATTTTCAGGAATACTGAACATGGTTGTATTTAGTATTGTGTTTGTGAAATTCTCTGGACAAGCATCATCTCCAACGATAAAATCTCTTCTGGTTATTCTCATGATTCTCTCTGCTTGATTGATTTGCAGAACTCTGTAGTTTTGAGAGATGATTTCAATTTCAGTGAATTGATCATCACGGTTACAGTCTAATCTGTACCCAGGAAATCCACAGTAATCAGGTCGATTGTTTCCATAAAAAGGGTATCCAATATTAATTCCATCTCGACAAGTGAAATTATTTTTGCAATTTTCGTACTTTTTTGAATCATCATCAGTTTCTTGTTGACATAAACAATCTTGAAATTGAATGATGAGAACTAAAATAAAGAAGAATGTGGTAATAATGGGTGGTCGGAGAATGAAAGATGATGGGTGATTGGAGATCATCTTGAGAGATGAAGATGAGAGTTGTTGAGAGATGAGGAAGAGTCTAACTATTCAAATGGAAGTTAGAATTTGAAGGATACAGATATATAGGAGGCGGCTGAGTTTACTTCTTTTGTGGTATAGGTCAACAAAAATGATGGGACTCACTAGTGTCCTGTCGGGTACACTCTACATGTGGGTTGGCTGATAAGACAAGGGATATTTTAGGCTTTTCAGACTGTGAAAAAACTAAAATGCCCTTTATCCTATTAGGGATAGTAAACTGTGGAGTATACTAGAGAGTCTCCCTATCAACATTGATTGTTCAAAGGAGGAGAAATTTGACGTTTTTTTTACTTCACTCAGAGTCCGTTTGATACGTTGGAATGTCTGAATCAGAAAATCAACTTTTTTCTAATGGGAAAAAAAAACAATTATTTCACATTTGAATTAAGTTTTAAAGTGTTTGATAGAGTTGTAAGAAAATGGTGGGGTGCCTTCAAAAAGTTATGATCTCTTCTTTTATATACCAATTCATCGAGGGAGTGCCTTTAAAAAATGATGTTTCAATTGGATTCAACTTGGAGCGCCTATAGAAAACGAAGTATTAATTAGATCTCCATTTTCCGCAATTTCAAGAAAACCTAACTCTATTCTCTTCCCCAAATCGAAACCCTAGATTTGAGGGGGAAAACCCCAAAAATCTCCTAAGAAGTAACATAATCATCCAATTGTGTCAGTAGAGATTGAAATGTGAAGTACCGGCCTCCTCTTCCTCTTCTCCTTGGAATCCAACAACGTTTGTTGGTTACCTACTTTAATGCTCTGGGAAATAACTTGCTGGAGATTTAAATTGTTTTTGAAATTGGAGAAAGGACGGTCATGATTTCTGGATGGGTTTGCAATAAGTAAATGATGTATGAATATGTAATTTCTCCCGAGAAATCTAGCTTTTGATTACTAATTAACCATGCATGAATTTCTTAAATCTAGTTTTGCAGCAAAGAAACCTTTAACCAATTGAGAAGAACAGTTTCATTTCATAGTAAAGCTTCAAAATTACCGTTTTCATGACCGATTTATGTATGTAGTATCTATAGCTGCAACAAGGATCTCCAAGAACAATAATAAGCCTGTGAGGGAGCGAAAAAGAGAGCTTCAAAATAGAGAGGGAATAATATAGCAAGGGGAGAGCAGAGTCGAGTAAGAGAGGGAGGGGAGGAGAGTGAGCGCAAAAACGAAGTGTGAGAAAGTGACTTTCTCATGTTTTCGATGGGAAAATATTTGACTTGATTTTATAGCTCTTTTTTCTTAAGGGAATTCGGTTATCTAACTCTTTTGGTTGAATCAAACAACGGACTAAAAACTCTTTTGGTTGAATCAAACAACGGACTAAAAACTCTTTTGGTTGAATCAAACAACGGACTAAGTAAATAGAGTCTAAGTTGATTTTCCAACGTGATTTTCACAGGTATCCAACATACTCTCAATCTAAAATGGCAAAAAAAATCTAAAATAACAAAAAGAAAGTCTAAAATGGCAACCATGAACTCTTCGGAACAATGTTTTTGTCTGTTGGTTCATGCGTGATCGTGCTAATCAGGGTTTCATGTAACAGGAAAAAACAGTGTTTGAGGGTGCCTCTAAAGGCGCCCCATCCTTTTCCTTTTAGCCTATCTTTCTCTTGAGCCTTGGATTGAGAAGTCTGAGGCCCTCGGATTGAGTAGTCCGAGAGGCATGCGGATTGGAAAAGTCTGAGCGCCTCAAATGGCTTAAGTCTTTGTTGTTCAAGTCCAACACAAATTAGGCTCAGTCTGGAAGGCGTAAAGAGAGAAGCATGCCAAAAAAAATTTGGGATACCTATAGACGCTCCCGGTGTCGGATTAAGCAATCTGAGGCCCTCGGATTGAGCAGTCCGAGAACTTAGGAATGAGAGTTTGAGCCCAATAATGTAGTATTCTGAGCACCTCGGACTAGTCTAAGTCCGTGGCATGTTCAAGCCCAACACAGATTAAGCCCAGTCTGAGGGCCTAGTCTAGAAGCCATGAAGAGAGAAGAAGGGCAATAGTTATTTTTGGGGCGCCTATACACGCTCCTGGTGTCGGATTGAGCCGTCTGAGGGCCTCATAATGAGCAGTCTGAGGTCCACGGATTAGAGTGGTTTGAGCGCCTCAGACTAGCCTCTGTGTTGTTCAAGCCCAACACAAATTAGGCCCAATCTAAGTGCCCTCAAACTGCCCAATGTAGAAGGCCTGAAGAGAAAGAAGGCAGGGAATTATTTTTGGGGCACCTATAAACGCTCTTGGTGTCTGAATAATCTAACAATGAAAGAGGCCTAAAGTCCAACAACATGAAAGAGGCCTAAAGTCCGAGAAACGTATTACATTATTTATACGTTTAATAATCCAAATTCAATAAATCATGGATTCCACCTCCTCTTGGAATCGAACTTAATGACAGAGTTTTGGAGTTTATCTCAACACTTTCAACCACTTGGGCAACCAAGTGTTGACGTCATGGCTAGCCTTATGATATGGCATATGGCCATCACAGCGTATGCACCTTGTTGAGTATGAACAGTAATGAAATTTGTTCAGTTTTTATTCAACCTAAGGCTCAAAAGTTTTTTAAATTTCTTTTTTTTCTGGTTGCAATTTGAGTAGAAAGACATTACAAGGCAATAACACATTAAAGATTGGATAAGCACGATAACGGTCAAACTTAAAGCTCTCACAAGACCGGACCAAAAACCAACTAAACTACGGGCCTAAAGCCCAACTAAATTTCTTTATTTATACCTTTAATAACCCAAGTTCAATAAACTATGGATTCCACCTCCTCTGGTAATCGAATTTGGTACCTTTTAGAGTTTTGGAGTTGGGAGATTTTATAGGCAATGTCCAAAGTTGTTAAAGGCAAGCTTGCTAAAGGCAATCCCTAAAATACTTAAAGGCAATGTGTTTATAGAAGGCAATGCCTCTTTCAATGTTTGACCTAACGACACAATTGATGTCGTTAGGTCGTCGTAGGCCGGAAATCTCCGGCCGCGACCTTCATAGATTAAAAAAAATATTCTTCATGCTTTTCTTCTCTTCTCTCTTCTTCTGGCGACGCGGGAGTTCGGTCTGCCACTTTATCTTTTTTTCTTCCTTCTTCTCCTCTTCTTCTTCAAGGGGGTCTTTGCTCGAAGTTTCAAGATACTTAAACCACGAATGAGAGAATAGAGATTCCTGTGGTTCACATTACAGAGATAATTGACACAATCTATGTATATAGGCAATCGAGTACCTAAGAAAGTTATCTAAGTTCTGGAATGAAATCCTAACTAAAACAAGCTTATCAAATACTTATAGATTGTGGTAAAACTGTGTGACCATTGTTCTTGAGAAGTTGAGCCACAAATTTTGACAATTTCATAATTCATGGTAATGAGTAACCCACCCAGAACAAACCAAAAATAGAGAGTATGACAAGAATAATGATCTAACCCTAAGCATCCCAAATTATTGATTTCAACCCAATCAAGATTAAAACCATTCTTAAGATTATCAAAGTATAAATCGGTAGTAGATGGTCGTTTCGAGTAAGTTGAGATAGAACCGGGTGGTAGAGAGAAGAAGGTTTGGTGGATATTAGATGAAGAAGGGGTAAGTAAAGGTGGAAACTTTTTTCTTGGAGCTGCATATGTTGCTGCTCCTTTAAGGCGGAGAATCGAAGAGATCTGAAACAAGTTGCATCGGTAAATCAATCTCATTAACTCTAATCTTTCCATACCCCCGACATCTTCTCGATTTTTGTTATAGCTATTGTCGTCGCTGAAGCAGTTATTAGACCAGCTATTGTTTCGTCTCTAGGCCTGTATACAAAATGAAGAAGCGAACTCCCAACAGATGGAGAAAGTAGAAATTGGTTTTATTTTTCATCTTACTGGCCGAACTCCAGCAGTCATTTGATTGACCGGAAAGACAAAAGGATAAGGTGAGCGATAAAGTTAAACACCCTCAAATTTTGGCATTGCCACTAACTGTTGGAATCAGAGCCGATTTGGCTCGACCCGACTCGTCAAACTCAGAAACGGAACGCGCATTGCGTTCGTCTCGTCGAGCTCTTCAATTTAGAGCTAAGAATCACTCAAATCCGATTCCGGATGAATGAGAAATTCAAGATTAAAGTTTAGACAAAATTCGGTTGAAATAGGTACTAAAACGTCAAAAGGGACAAAGTTAAATTGGGGACCATCTGGGCGAAGCGAGCACGTCCAGATCTGGACGGCTCGCTTTCTACCCGTGTTTTTGACGCGGGATCTGACGGTTGCGCCTGAAGATGAGTGGGACAGAAGTGGGATACCGCCAGACGCGTTGGATCAGCAAGATCCAACGGCGCGCGTCCACTCCGTGTCGGGATAAATTCGGGATTTCGCGAGATCCCACATCTAACGGCCATCTGGCTTGCGAAGTGGGCAAATTTCAGTACAGATCTCATGCCATCTAAGGGATGGCGTTCACTCCGCGGTTTTTAGCCAAATCTGATGGCCCAGAACTCACCCAAAAATCCCAGTTAATTAACCAACTCATTTCTTAGAGTTGAGTCCCAAAAACTAAGGGTTTTGTCCCCAAAACTCAAGAGATGTGTCCCAAACTAATGTACCTATTCAATTCCTATATAAACCCACCAAACCCACTTCATTTATCATCAATTCAATTCATTCTCTTCTTCTCTTCCCTTCTAACAATTAGAGGTTCTGGTTTGCTAGAATATCTGATTGGAAAGTATTTCTAGAGGTTCTGGTTTGCCTAGAATATCTAGAAAAGGAAGAAAGAAGTTTCGAGTGAAGTTTGAATTTTCGAAGCATCTAGAAGATCATCCGCATTAGTCCAAGAGCTCATAATACTTACAAAGGTTCGTCCGCTTTCGGAATATAGAAGTACCATCTTAAAACTCTGAAAGGAAAGTCGTTGTGTCCCGAATGCATACACCCTAACGTTTGGTACTGTTACGGGGGTGTAAAATGTCTTAAGGAAAGAGAATTTATTCTTACCTCGACTATATTAACATCTATCTCGGTTAGTCCGAAAGAAGGAATATTGATAAATCATTATTCTTTAATAGTTTATCTCTCTATAAGTTAGAGAAAGGAAACTCTGTCTAAATCAAGCCAAGACAGAGAGAAATCGACTTATCGATTGATAACCAGAGAAACAACAATCTTAAGACATTTGACAATGATTATTTCTCTGGTTATAAGATATTAATTTGGTTTACTTTATGTGTGTTTCAGAAAAGGAAATGGCACGAACAAGAACTACTTTACGAGTTATTCCGCCTAACACCAACAATGGGGAAAAACCAGAGAAGTTCAAGGGAACTGACTTCAACCGATGGAAGTTGAAGATGATGTTCTACCTAACAACATTGGGTCTGGTTAAATACTTAACCGAAGAGAGGCCCAACCAAGCAGAAATAGAGGATGAGGCGCAACGTACCGCTGAAATAGATGCATGGAAACAAGAAGACTTCTTGTGCAAGAACTATATCCTGAACAGTTTAGACGACGAACTCTATAATCAATATTCGATTATAGAAACGTCTAAACAACTGTGGGACACCCTTATCAATAAGTATAAAACTGAAAAGGCGGGTGTCAAAAAGTTCATCGTAGGACGATTCTTGGACTACAAGATGACTGATTCAAAACCAGTTATGACCCAAGTCCAAGAACTGCAGAGTCTCCTACAGGAACTACAGGCGGAGAACATGATAACGAATGAACCTTTCCAGGTCCGAGCTCTGATTGAAAAATTACCCACGGGGTGGAAAGACTTCAAAAATTATCTCCGCCACAGGAATAAGGATATGAGTCTTGACGAACTCATCCTAAAGCTTCGAATCGAAGAAGACAGTCGCATTGCCGAGAAGAACTCTGAAAGACTCTCTAATGTGAACGTCGTAGAGATCGGACCAAGTAAGAATTCGAAGCGTAAGTATCCGTCTAAAGACGGAGGAAAGTCGAAGAAAAAGACCAGGTTCGGCCAATGTTATAACTGTGGCAAACAAGGCCATCTGGCTAAGGATTGTCGTTCCAAAACCGGCAAACGACATAAAAAGGCGAATGACCAAGCCTCGCTGGTAGAAGACACCGAAACTCAGAATCTATGTGCTATGATTACTGAAGCCGAAGAAGTGTCTGAGAAACTTCAGAACTTGAACCTCTGTGCAGTGGTATCTGAAGTTAACCTGGTTAACAACCAGAGAGAGTGGTGGGTCGACACCGGAGCAACTCGTCACATTTGTGGAGACAAAAGCCTCTTCTCTTCTTATAACGAAGTAGGTGAAGGAGAAACCCTGTTCATGGGAAACGACTCAACCACCCAGGTCAGAGGAAAAGGGAAGATCATACTAAAGTTCACTTCAGGAAAGGAAGTAACTTTGAATGATGTACTCCATGCTCCAGATATCCGAAAGAATCTGGTTTCTGGTTCTCTTCTAAGCAAGCATGGGTTAAAACTAGTCTTTGAGTCGAATAACTTCGTCCTGTCTAAGAATGGGATGTATGTTGGGAAAGGCTACTTATGTGGGGGGTTATTTAAACTAAATGTAACCTCTATAATGCCAAAGGCGTCTATTATTAATAAAATTAATAATTCCGTTTATATTGCTGAGTCTTCTAATATTTGGCATGAAAGACTAGGACATGTGAATAACAAGTCATTAAAGAAATTAATGAACTTAGAGTTGATTCCGAAAGTCGATATTGATTCAAAACGAACATGTCAAACATGTGTAGAATAAAAAATGACTAAGACATCGTTCAAATCAATAGAACGAGACACAGAACCTCTAGACTTAATTCACAGTGATCTCTGTGACTTAAAGATGGTTCAAACCAGAGGTGGTAAAAAGTACTTCATCACCTTTATTGATGACTCCACTCGGTTTTGTTATGTTTACTTACTAAGGAGTAAGGATGAAGCAATCGATAAGTTCGAGCTTTATAAAACCGAAGTGGAAACTCAACTTAATAAAAAGATTAAGGCTATGAGAAGCGATCGAGGTGGAGAGTATGAATCTCCTTTCGCCGAGATATGTGCGAAGAATGGCATGTTCATCAAATGACAGCTCCTTATACACCTCAACAAAATGGTATAGCAGAGCGGAAAAACAGAACGTTAAAAGAAATGATGAACGCTTTCTTAATAAGTTCTGGTTTACCTCAGAACTTGTGGGGGGAGGCGATATTATCGGCTAATCACTTATTAAATAAGTTACCCCATAGAAAAACAGGTAAAATTCCATATGAATTATGGAAAGGAAGGATGCCATCCTTTAAATACACGAAAGTGTGGGGGTGCCTAACGAAGGTATTAGTTCCTTGATGAGACATGAAAATGTCCCATCTGAATCTCTTAATTCGGGTTAGTTAGTCCAGTTCGAGCGGTTACTCTGATAATTTGTTTGATTTTCTTTCTCAGGTGTCTTTTACGGAGTTTTGTGTGAAAAATAGTTAAAATCGGGAGAAAGATGCATTAGGGGCAGTTCGGTCATTTGGAGGTTAGGGTATTCTGGAAATTTTAGTGCTTAAATGAAAACTAGAGTCCATGACGAGTCCGTAGGCGAAAACGGAAGTGAAATCGGAATCCAGATGAGAAAGTTAGGCCACGTCAAAGTTGTAGTCAAAGAGAGTTCACCAAATCAGCTAGAGGGACACGTGTGCAGCGCCAATCGTGTGTGGGCTATGTTTTGTCACAGGGCTGGTGCACGTTGGGATTTTTGGGAGTTCTTGACCCCATGTAACCAGGTGCAATATATGACCGTGTACCAATTACATCTAACGGCTGAAAGGCTTTTATTCACATGTGGCTTCATCATGGTTAGTGTTGCAACTTCTTACATAGCTCCATGATACACCTAATAATTTTCTTAAACAACTCAGCTATCCCACCCGTGACCAATTTCATTTTTTCAAACGTGTTTCCCTCCTTTTACTCTTATCCCATTATTTTAGAAACAAATATAATATCAAAGGGAAAGATTGGAACGGCAAGATTCTTTCCTCTTCTTTCTCTCGTATCTATCTATTGTGGGCATTCCTCCTCCTAAACGGTTCAAGATAGGACCTAAAACTGTGGACTGTGTATACATAGGGCCCGCAATAAATAGTGGCGCCTATAGATTTCTAGTACAGAAGTCTGAAATTGAAGATATACACGTAAACACCATTCTGGAATCGAGAGATGCTAAGTTCTTTGAACACATGTTTCCTTTCAAACAGAATTCAGAAGTCTCATCTGAAAGTAGAAAACGTGTAAGAGATGAGGAAAAGGAAAATCCAGAAACATCCAAAGAAGATGATATGGAAATCGAGGAAACAACACTCGAACCTCGAAGAGGCAAAAGGACAAAGAAAGCTAAGACATTTGGTCCTCATTTTCTAACCTACATGGTAGAAAATGAACCTCAAACTTTCACAGAAGCAATGGCTACTCCAGAAGCACCATTCTGGAAAGAAGCTGTTAATAGTGAAATAGAATTCGTCATGCAAAATCATACATGGGAGCTAGTAGACCTCCCACCGGGTTGCAAGCCTCTAGGCTGTAAATGGATTTTCAAAAGAAAATTTCAACAGATGGATCTATAGACAAGTATAAAGCGAGACTTGTCGCAAAGGGATTTCGACAAAAAGAAGGGTTAGATTACTTCGACACCTATTCTCCAGTTAGTCGAATCACCTCAATAAGAGTGTTTGTAGCTATAGCATCCTTATATAATCTGGAAATTCATCAGATGGGTGTGAAAACCGCTTTCTTAAACGGACAACTCGAAGAAGAGATTTATATGAACCAACCAGAAGGGTTCATAGCTCCGGGTCAAGAAAAGAAAGTGTGTAGGTTAGTGAAATCACTATATGGGCTAAAGCAAGCTCCAAAGCAGTGGCACTTAAAGTTTGATGACATATTATTATCAAACGGATTCAAGATCAACGAATGTGATAAATGTGTCTATACAAAGATCACTGTGAAAGGATGTGTTATTCTATGTTTGTATGTAGACGACATGCTAATTATGGGAAATAATTTAGATGTCATTAATACAACTAAAAAGATGCTTTCGAAAACTTTCGACATGAAAGATTTAGGGAAAGCGGAGGTCATTCTTGGAATTAAGGTTTCCAAGACGGCTGAAGGGATAAGTTTATCTCAGACGCATTACGTTGAGAAAATCTTAGACAAATTCAGCAAAGATGACCTAAAAGTGGCGAATACTCCGATAGATCCAAGTATTCACTTAATGAAGAATACAGGGAACGCAGTAAGACAGTTAGAGTACTCCCGGATTATTGGAAGTCTGATGTACCTAATGAACTGTACTCGACCAGACATAGTCTACTCAGTCAGTAAGCTAAGTAGATTTACGAGTAACCCGAATAACACACATTGGAACGCCATAACGAGAGTGTTACGGTATCTAAGAAAGACGAAGGAGTATGGACTCCATTATACCACATATCCCGCAGTCTTAAAGGGATATGCAGATGCAAATTGGATATCAGATACCGACGACACTAAGTCAACCAGTGGATATGTGTTTACACTGGGAGGGGCTGCCATATCTTGGAAATTTTCGAAGCAAACATGCATTGCTCGATCAACAATGGATTCAGAATTCATTGCTCTAGATAAAGGAGGGGAAGAAGCAGAATGGCTGCGACAATTCCTTGAAGATATTCCAATATGGCCAAAGTCGGTGCCTACAATCAACATACACTGCGATAACCAAGCAGCGATTGCACTGGCACAAAGCAAGATGTACAACGGTAAGTCTCGACACATTCGTCGAAGACATAATACCGTTTAGCAACTTCTCTCTGAAGGGATCATAACTATAAATTATATAAGATCCAAAGATAACCTAGCGGATCCATTTACAAAAGGGTTATCTAGAGTTAGTAGTTGCATCATCAAGGGGAATGGGGCTAACGCCTAAAGTAAATGAGTAAAGGCATGGTGAAACCCTACCTAGATGACTGGAGATCCCACGATCTAGGTTCAAAGGGCAACTGAAGCTATATCCTGACTCGACAGTAACATTGTAAGAGATTTCTATCTCTTACCCATTCCTAGGATGACAACAGTGTTGCCTGCAGTGAGAGGCTAAGCATTAAGCTTTTAATGAATCCGAAAATTTAGAATTTGATTCTAAAGTGAGGTATAGCAGGATACCTTATTACGGATAACCTATATATGTGTGAATTGATGCCGGTTCCGTGGGAAGGTCGTCTAGGCCGACTTCTCTAAAGCATTCATGAAATCGGGATTGTTCAGGGCCGAAATGAACACAACCGAGAACCTAAGTAAGTAAGGGATTAGCTGTGTGATAGCTGTTTTGGATTACAATTCCCAGAACTCAGTTCAAGACGAAAAGTTTACTGCCGTCCTTGTAGACCTTGTAGTTATTCACTAGGAAAGGTTCAAAGTCGAAAGATTACCTTCTTCCGATGCAGCGAAGTTCTGCTTATGAGCTCTGTCAGTGTCAGTCTGTCAGTATAGTATGTCTGCATATATCATAGCATAAAACCTCAAATTTTCATTCATGTGGGGGATTGTTGGAATCGGAGCCGATTTTGGCTCGACCCGACTCGTCAAACTCAGAAACGGAACGCGCCATTGCGTTCGTCTCGTCGAGCTCTTCAATTTAGAGTTAAGAATCACTCGAATCCGATTCCGGATGAATGAGAAATTCAAGATTAAAGTTTAGACGAAATTCGGTTGAAATAGGTACTAAAACGTCAAAAGGGACAAAGTTAAATTGGGGACCATCTGGGCGAAGCGAGCACGTCCAGATCTGGACGGCTCGCGTTCCACCCGAGTTTTTGACGTGGGATCTGACGGTTGCGCCTGAAGATGAGTGGGACAGAAGTGGGATGCCGTCAGACGCGTTGGATCAACAAGATCCAACGGCGCGCGTCCACTCCGTGTCGGGATAGATTCGGGATTTCGCGAGATCCCACATCTAACTGCCATCTAGCTTGCGCAGTGGGCAAATTTCGGTACAGATCTCATGTCATCTAAGGGCTGGCGTTCACTCCGCGGTTTTTAGCCAAATCTGATGGCCCATAACTCACCCTAAATCCCAGTTAATTAACCAACTCATTTCTAAGAGTTGTGTCCCAAAAACTAAGGGTTTTGTCCCCAAAACTCAAGAGATGTGTCCCAAACTAATGTACCTATTCAATTCCTATATAAAGCCACTTCATATATCATCAATTCAATTCATTCTCTTCTTATCTTCCCTTCTAACAATTAGAGGTTCTGGTTTGCATAGAATATTTGATTGGGAAGTATTTCTAGAGGTTCTGGTTTGCCAAGAATATCTAGAAAAGGAAGAAAGAAGTTTTCGAGTGAAGTTTGAATTTTCGAAGCATCTAGAAGATCATCCGCATTAGTCCAAGAGCTCATAATACTTACAAAGGTTTGTCCGCTTTCAGAATATAGAAGTACCATCTTAAAACTCTGAAAGGAAAGTCGTTGTATCCCGAAGGCATACACCCTAACGTTTGGTACTGTTACGGGGGTGTAAAATGTCTTAAGGAAAGAGAATTTATTCTTACCTCGACTACATTAACATCTATCTCGGTTAGTCTGAAAGAAGGAATATTGATAACTCATTATTCTTTAATAGTTTATCTCTCTATAAGTTAGAGAAAGGAAACTCTGTCTAAATCAAGCCAAGACAGAGAGAAATCGACTTATCGATTGATAACCAGATAAACAACACTAACCACATTTGGTCAACTTATTTTGACCAAGTTTTTGGTAAAAAATACATTACCTTTTAACATATTTATATGGGAAAATGACTATTTGAGTTCAAAAAGATATTAATATAACAAAAAAAGCCTACTTAATTTTTTATTAATCATTAGTTATCAAATTATTAGGGTTAATAACATATTATGTTTAAAAATAATTTGGTTAATTGTTATTCAGGTCAAAAATTTAAAACAGTTTTCTCTATATACCAAAATTACCCTTTTTATTTGTTTCCTCTCTCTCTACCTGGTTCGATTGAAACTTTCTTCTCTCTACCTTGTTCGTTGGAAACCCTAGATGGAGATTTCTTCCAATTGATTTGCAACTTCTCCGTCATGGTATCTTTCTCTATTGATGAATATGTTGTTCTAAGTCTTCATCTTCTCTTATTGTTCGATTTATTTGAAGTAATCTACCAAATTTTTCTGCCGAAGTTTTGACTATATAGGTATCGTATTTTCTTCGTTTGTTCATCATAACCTTCATATTAACATTGATCTTCTTTATTGTTAACCTAGTAAGTATTTTCTTCATCTTTAACCTGGGCTTATTATCCATCTTAATGTTCTTCTATTGATTTTATAAATACAGACCTTGCATATGGGAAGTGTGGTTATACCAACATAGCTCATCAGGTGTTTGACGAAATGCCTGAAAGGCTTTTTTTTGTTGTTGTCTTAAATGAGTTTTTTCGCGAATCAATTCTGATTAACATTCCTGGCAACTTCAAACATTTTGGTAATCCAAATTAGGGGATTCTCTGGTTGAATTTAGTGGAACATCAAGTAAGATTGTAAAGGGTATCTATTGATTTTTAACACTCGCTATACTTTTGGTTTTCACTCAGGAAGAGGTCAACTATCTTGGGCAACTCAGTCACCCAAATCTTGTGAAACTCATTGGCTACTATTGCGAGGATGATCACAGGTTGCTAGTTTATGAATTTATGGCATGTGGGAGCTTGGAAAAACACCTTTTCCGAAGTAAGTGACCAAATTCATGTTCTCGATTTATGTGGTTTGCTCTTATTCTTGCAAACAATAAAATCACAAAATAAAGATCATCCTATAAAAAACGTATATGATATAATACTTATCCGGCAAAATTTAATCTCGGCTTCTTGCAAGAGCCCAAATCTTCAGTTTGTCAATCCAGCAACTTGGTTCAATTAATTTCCTTTGATGTTTTAAAAGCGATGAAATCTTTTAATGAGACTGAAGAGTCAACTTAAGAAGGTTTAGAAATAATGTTGGAAGACAACAGACGACTTGATTAAACATTAATATTCGCTCGGGTAATTTATTCTTTTTCTATGTTCTGCAGAGGTGTGCATTACATTGCCTTGGTCTATTAGAATGAAGATTGCTCTGGATGCAGCAAAAGGGCTCGCTTTTCTTCAACTTTGATTAATGAAAACACCATGCTTAGGAAGGTGAGGAATATGGGTATACTTACTTTATTTATTAACTCAATTTTTACTACAGGATAAGCCTAGTTTTGAATCTCATTACTTGTTTGAAATTGCAGGTCCTTATCAACACTAGACCTAAACTTGATGAAAGTAGTGATTCCAAACAACATCAATCCGTTAGTGTTGATTCTTAATGTCCCAAGACTTTGTTTAGAGACATATGCTTGTAAACGTACATCAGATGTTTATATTTGTGTGATGATCATATTGGTTCACAAGTTTCTTAATCAATTGGTGCAGAGAATATAGGTATTTAGACATACGCTCGTTCGATAAATGGTTTGGCTAGATTGATTAGTTAAGTTGAAGTTATGGTTGGAAAAGTTCGTATATGAAAATTAGTAATGGGTGTATCAAGATTTAGGTTCAAATGATGTATTCAGATTTTTCCTTGTTGAATTCAAAAACATTTACGTTTTATATAATGAATGATGAAATCAATTCCAAACTCAAGATTTCATAGACACATACTCTTAGTTTATATTCTCGATTTGCAAATCGAGTTTGCAAGATATGCAACTCAAGATGATATTCTGCAAAGCTTTGCAAATCATGTTTGCAAACACAATTTGCAGTTTACATTATGCAAACACGTTTGCAGAACAGATTGTTGCAAACGCAAACACGTTTGCATAACAGATTGTTGCAAACGCAAACACGTTTGCATAACAGATTGTTGCAAACACGTTTGCATAACAGATTGTTGCAAACAAGTTTGCATAACAGATTGTTGCGAACAAGTTTGCATAACAGATTTTTGCAAACACGTTTGCATAACAGATTTTTGCAAACACGTTTGCAGAAAAACGTAAAGGAAAAAAACTTCATTTTTTCTATTGACATCTTCCCCATTATGTTCCTTGCTATCCTTTCTCTTTCTTCATTCATCTTCAATTTCTCTAAGAATGACGATCCATTCCTTATGGACAATCATCGACATCCAATTGAAAATCCCATGCATTATAACAATCAATGGTGTTTGCAAGAAGCAACTTCATTCTTGTAAACAAAAACAAAAAACTTCATTTACAAGTTATTGAATCTTCCTCTCTAAAATTTCGGAACTGATCTTACCCATCATATGATAGAAAGACGTGAGATCAGATAACTGTTCTATTGACATCTTCCCCATTATGTTCCTTGCTATCCTTTCTCTTTCTTCATTCATCTTCAATTTCTCTAAGAATGACGATCCATTCCTTACGGTTGCACCCATCTGCTTCAA
The DNA here is from genome assembly GCF_041429995.1 of Eschscholzia californica. Classification (NCBI taxonomy): domain Eukaryota; kingdom Viridiplantae; phylum Streptophyta; class Magnoliopsida; order Ranunculales; family Papaveraceae; genus Eschscholzia; species Eschscholzia californica. Next base: position 34,186,597 of record NW_028238198.1, read on the forward strand.
TCTATTCTCTTGTTGTTTACTCAATGTTGTGTTTGACTGTTAACCCATAATTACAAGACGATTAGAAAAGCTTACCATTCGAGGTATTCATGTGAGGATTACCCTAAAACAATACTATATGGAGTATATAATTTATGTATTGTACCTCAAGAAATTCGGCTCCTGCTTCGAGTTCTGACTCTTTTGATATTGGTAGCTCACGCCTGGAATCATACATGTCTCTAGCAATCGAAAAACTTCGAACAATGATCTTTCGTTTCTTTTCCATCTCTTTATCAAGTGTTGTTACACTCTTTGGTATACATGTTAAAACATTCAACTTGTTCCTATATGCAATTACAGCTTTCACAAATTCCTGCCCAAAACAGATATTTTAAAACATCAATCAAACAGTGTTTTCTTTATCATGTGATGGCAGATTGGGCCGAAAAAAGATTGGTCTAAACCAATTCAACAACTGCTAGACACAACAATTAATCAGTTTGTAACGTAAAATAATGGTTTCATATGTATTACCTGATAAGCAGAAGGACAACCAGGATAGTCAAATTCATCCGAATCAGGTTTTCTCATTCGTTCGGGGTGAAACTGCAACCCCATTATAAACTTACCCTCTTCAGGATTATAAGCATCCGGATCATAAAATCCTTCAACCAATCCATCAGGAGCAAAAGCCATTGGAACAAAACCTTGAGCTAATCGTTTAACACCTTGATGATGATAACTATTCACCATTATCTCCATTTTATCTTCTTCTAATGACTCCTTAAACCAATCTTCTAATGGGGTATTTTTCACAACTTTCACAACATGTCTATGCCCATCATAATTATCATAATCCATATGAACTATGACAGATTCATTTTTTCGATCATTAATATCTTCTTGTTCGCTATAATCTTTGAATTTTTTCGATAATTCTTTACCTATATCTTGATATAAGGTACCACCACAAGCAACATTAAGAATTTGTGACCCTCTACAAATACCTAAATAAGGTATATTTCTTTCAAGACAAAGTTTAGCTAAACTTAATTCGATCGAATCTTTCTCACGATCAATAGCCGTGTCACTAGCATGTAATCTTCTTACTTCTTCTAATTCTTCATTAGAAAGACCAGAGATTTCGGTTTCGTAAAATGATGGATCAATATCTTCTCCTTCACATAAAAGAACACCATGAATTGGTTCAAAGCTTTCCAATAACATATGAACTCCTGTTACTCTTGGAACAATAACAGGTACTGCTTCATAATTTATTATAAGATCAAGATGATATTCACCTATGGAAAAAACATTAAATTCAGATCAAGAACACGAAAAACAATATTTTAAAAAATGGGTTTGGATTAGAATGGAGTAATTCTCAACTTTTTGTCATAAAATTGAATTACTAGTAAAAACAAAGAAGATGATTTATTTATTTTTGCATAAAAACAAAGAAGATGATTTATATATATATACCTACAAAATCAACAAATTTGTTCTTCCTAACTGTTCTTCTAGACACTATAACAACCAGACTATAACAACCCTAGGAAGGATTGAGGAAAGATCTGTAGCCATGTTTGTACAAGTAAGCATTTACTTATGTTTACAAAGTACGAAACTTTAACAATAAATAACAGGTAATTTATGAAACAAAACAAGAATTTTTAAACAGAAAAATACTGTAACTTTGAAGTCTAGACATACTTTAACTAATTTGGACTAAATATCCATTATAATTACTATTTTGGCTTAAAATCCTATATTAATATTAAGGGGGACTAAATGTGTGTTTAGGGATAGATTTTTGGACTAGGAACCCAAAAATTCTTTTATGTTTATTAATAAATTTTTAATTATGGCCATTTATAGTTATATAATTAATTAAATAGTATTATTAGTTTACTATAATACAAAAGTAATAGGACACAAGTGTCAATTCATAAAACATATTAAGGACTCAATTATAAATTTTATTGAAACTAAAGACCAAAATTCTATTATGTCAAATCAGCTCTATAATCTAAAGAAGTGAATGTGAAGGCTCACTATTCACCATTCTCTACATTATAGAGAAGTAGAGGAGCCTTTGGAGCTTCAAAATCTCTATATATGAAGAAATAGAGCACGTTTGGAGATGCTCTTAGTGTGCTAAACGTTCTTCTCTGATCTTGATTTGAGGATTTCGGGGTCAAGGAATTTAGGGAGGTTGCCCGAGACAGTAAGGGAGAATATGATTTCAGTTAAAAGCTCCCATGTATGCTACGGAAGGCGCCCCAACTCTTTTGGTGTCGGAAAGGGACAATGTTTAGCACATGGGATTAATAGTAATTGCACTCTCACTAACGGTGGATTTCCATTAAATCTAATGGAACATTGGGATATATGTAATCTGCTCTCCCTATCTAATGCGTTGTCTTTACTAAACAACGGTGCTCTACCGAAGACCTTTTCTCGGATCACTTGCTAATCTGCCAAAATAAGCATTACCGCTACTTGTTTCATTCTTTCTGCAATTAAACTTGTTGGGTAATCCTCCTTTCGCTTCCAAAGAACAATCATAAGAAAGGGTGAGATTCAAATACCCAGTTCGAGGGTAACTGGAAAGGGTGGAATTTAGGTTTGTGTTTGTAAAATTCTCTGGACAAGCATCACCATCAACCATGAAATCACTTCTGGTGATCCTCATGATTCTATTTGCTTGATCGATTTGCAGAACGCGGTATTTTTAAGAGATAATTGTAATTTCTGTAAAACTATTGTTACAGAAATTAGGTCCAATTTGCAGTCCAATTTGTATCGGGGGAATCCACAGAAATCAGGTCGATTATTTCCATAGAAAGGATACCCAATGTTCATCTGATCTCTACAAGCTAAATTAGTAAGGCAGTTTCTTTGCTATTGACATGAACAGTCTTGAACGTGTTTGATGAGAATAAAAATTATGAGTGGCTTAAAATTACTTCCATAGGAAGGATACAAATAGTGCACACACTTCTTAGTACCTCCACAGCAGGCCTGTGTGGTGGGGAGTGCGGGCCGTGCGCCCGCACTGGACCCCCACCACAAGGGGCCTATTTTTTACTTAGATCTTGTATAGAGCAGAGGCTTGATTAGTATTTAATTCGGTTCATTCACTAACAATGAAGTATGAATAGTGTAGTGGTTAATGTTCTCCCTTCCAAGCAAATGGTATTGGGTTCTACACCAACTCTAAGCAAGACTAAAATTTGGCACTGGCCCATAAATTGTGGACCACAGCCCTGCTCCACAGTATAGTACAAGAGCTAACTTGAGTCAATTAATGTCGAAGAACCTGTTTCCGACTGCCACGATCTTGCAGGAGAATGAAGGAAAGGTTTGGGTGGGACTTGCAAAGCTTCGAGGCTTCCTTGCAACATTTCCAACACTTCACTCATTGAAGGCCGACTAGAAGGATTGATTTGTATGCACCATAAACCCACAATTATCATTTTCTTTGCAACAACTTCTTCGCTCTCTTCAATCGTAATCCCTTGCACTCCAAGTCCCCCCTCTAGATTGAGACGATCGTAAATCCAATCTGGAAAATATAGCTGAGAAGAATGATCCATCCCCACTTTCACATCAAAGTTCTTTCTACCCCCAACCATTTCTAATATCATCATTCCATAGCTGTAAACATCTGACTTATGAGAAACTCGTCCAAAGTTTCTACTAAATACTTCTGGAGCAATATAACCTGCCGTTCCTCTTGCATCCAACATCGATATGATACTCTCTTTCCCAGGACACAACTTTGCGAGTCCAAAGTCTGAAATCTTGGGTGCGAAATCATCACCTAAGAGAATATTATGAGGTTTTATGTCGAAATGTATTATTCTAGTGCTACAACCACGGTGTAAGTACCCGAGTCCTCGAGCAATTCCAATAGCGATTTCGTATAATATTTTCCATTCTAAAGATGATTCTAATGAAATATTTTTGTTGTAAATGAATTTGTCAAGAGACCCATTGGGCATGAATTCATATATTAGAGCTTGTTTTTCTTTCTCATAACAGAAGCCTAGTAGACTCACGATATTGATGTGAGAAGTTCGGCTAATGCTTGCAACTTCATTCAAGAATTCTTCTCCGTTATTACTTGTGGATTTATTGGACAAAACCTTAACTGCCACCGAACAACCATCCTGAAGTTGTCCTTTGAAGACAGAACCGTAACCTCCTTGGCCAAGTTTTTCTTTAAACGAGTTAGTCATTTTATCGACTTCTGTGTATCTAAATCTCTTAGAAACAATGGATCCACCATGTCCAAAGAAAGCCTCCAGAGTCTGGTCATCATTTTCCTTCTTCCATGAGGATATCTTTCTCAATACCAGAATCAATAAGCTCACTGCAATCAGACTTCCACTTACTCCAGCTCCTATTCCTGTAACAAGATAATAGAAGAAATGAAGTGAAAAAAATCAAACTCCCTCTACTTATAACCAGCAAACTTGTATAGTCGAACAAGGACGAGTATTTACCTAATTGAACTTTCGTTCTTTTACTGCGGTTTGCATGATCTGCAATTAGAAAACCCGACATTTATTAGTAACATTCGCTCACGATAATCTAAGCTCCCAGGTATCGGATTACGTTGACGAATTTATCTTTCTATCCACGCTTCTAATATTAATTCACTAGCATAATTGCAAGAGCCAAACTAAAAGTTATAAAGTAATTCTGAAAGATTTTTCAACTGTTAAAATTATGAAAGATCGAATTAACTAGTTAGTCATAAATGGGGTCAAATGAGAATTTAACTCAAACGTTTTCGTCTTTTTTCAAACATAAGTAGTAAGTGATCCGACATAAACCCAGAAAGGTGTTAAGGCTCATGTGAGTTCAAGCTCATTGTTTCATATTTAGAGCATCTCCAATGGGACACTCTTACAAACACTCTAAAAATCCTAGTTGTCAAGGGCTAATAGAGATTCTCTTTCCTAAATGTCAATATAGAGACACTCTAATTGTTGTTGGTCTCCAATGGACATCTCTAAAGTGTCTATACTTAATACACATGTCCTTCTTCAATTCAATAGATAAAAAGTAGTTGAAAAGCAAGATTTTCTATTGGTTCAAAATTAAAAGTAACACTTAGAGAGTCTCAAGTAGACACTCTCATTTTAGAGTTTCTCTCTCTAGACACTTTATAATAAATGTGTCCACCTCATATTAGAGTGTCTAATAAAGTGTTCCATTGGAGATGATTTTTTAACAAAAACTCCAAAAAATCTATGTGGCACTCTAAGTGTTAGAGATTGAGTGTCCCATTGGAGATGCTCTTAGTCTGCTCAGAAAAGTGTTTCGAATCCGACAGAAACCCAAGGCAAAGGGCTGGATTCCGCCCATAGGTTGGACCAAATCCAACCGGTCAACCTCGAATTTTGATCCACTTTTCAGGACAGATTATAACTTGTTTGAAATAATGGATAGTGGATAAGTACCGGCAGAACAAGTAGAAGTAGTTCCATTTGGACAATAGCAGACAAAGCCTGAAGATGAAGGTGAGTTTATACCGTCTAGGTTTCGCCAAAACTTGGTCCAAGTCTTTGGACCAAGCAAAGAGAGTTGAGTCACGAGTCCATGGTAAAATCCGTTGTGTCCCTAATACTTCCCTTGACAGTTAAGATAGTTGTACAGATCAAGTTATAAGAATTTATTGAGCACAAGGCAAACTAACTACTTACCAGGACATGAAGTAGTAGCAACTGTTCCATTTACACAAAAGCAAGAAAAGGTTGAAGATGAAGTTGATCCATATCCACACGACCCTCCTGATTCAATACAATTCACACACGCATCTATCCTCGTTCGAGCTTCACCATCAACGTAGTAAGTAACATTGAAACCTTCTCTCAATATCGGAAGTAGTTTTCTTGGATCACTTGCTAATCTGCCAAAATCTGATATACTAATCGGAACTTCCATGTTTTCTCTACAATTAGGGTTTGCTCCATCACCTGGGGTTTTACTCCAAAAATAAGCATCACCACTAGTTGTTTCATTCTTTTTGCAATTAAACTTGTTAAGTAATCCTCCATTATTATTTGATCCAGGGCAATCATAAGAAAGTGTTAGATTCAAATACCCATTTTCAGGAGTACTGAACATGGTTGTATTTAGTATTGTGTTTGTGAAATTCTCTGGACAAGCATCACCTCCAACGATAAAATCTCTTCTTGTTATTCTCATGATCCTCTCTGCTTGATTGATTTCCAGAACTCTGTATTTTTGAGAGATGATTTCAATTTCAGTGAATTGATCATCACGGTTACAGTCTAATCTGTACCCAGGAAATCCACAGTAATCAGGTCGATCGTTTCCATAAAAAGGGTATCCAATATTAATTCCATCTCGACAAGTGAAATTATTTTGGCAATTTTCGTACTTTTTTGAATCATCATCAGTTTGTTGCTGACATAAACAATCTTGAAATTGAATGATGAAAACTAAAATAAAGAAGAAGGTGGTAATAATGGGTGGTCGGAAAATGAAAGATGATGGGTGATTGGAGATCATCTTGAGAGATGAAGATGAGAGTTGTTGAGAGATGAAGAAGAGTTTAACTATTCGAATGGAAAGTTAGAATTTGAAGGATATAGAAATATAGGAGGCGGCTGTGTTTACGTCTTTTGTGGTATACTCTACATGTGACTCACTGGTGTCCTGTCTGGTACACTCTACATGTGGGTTGGCTAATAAGACAAGGGATATTTTAGTCTTTTTCAAACGGTGAAAAAACTAAAATGCCCTTTATCCTATTAGGGATAGTAAACTCTAGAGTATACTAGAGAGTCTCCCTATCAGCATTGATTGTTCAAAGGAGAACAAATTTGACGTTGTTTTTACTTCAGTCAGGGTCCGTTTGATACGTTGGAATGTCTGAGTCAGAAAATCAACTTTTTTCTAATGGCAAAAAAACAATTATTTCACATTTGAATTAAGTTTTAAAGTGTTTGACAGAGTTGTAAGAAAATGGTGGGGTGTCTTCAAAAAGTTATGATCTCTTCTTTTATATACCAATTCATCGAGGGAGTGCTTTTAAAAAATGATGTTTCAATTGGATTCAACTTGGAGCGCCTATAGAAAACGAAGTATTAATTAGATCTCCATTTTCCGCAATTTCAAGAAAACCTAACTCTCTTCTCTTCCCCAAATCTGATGCAGGGGCACCCGGCGTGGAGGCTTTTTCCATGACTAAACCGGGCCATGGGCCATCCGACCATGGAGAGTAGTTTTAGGAAGTCCCAATTTTAGTATGATTATTAGAGAATTTAGGTTTAGGAAATTATGTTATTTAGTATTTCCAATAATTGGAAAGGTCCAGACTTGAGTCTAGTTATTTAGGAAGTTGCAGTATTTTATTTATTTAGGAAAGTCTAATTCAAGTCTATCTAGGAAAGTCCAGAATCCTATAAAAGGATATCTAGTTTGTCCATTATTCTCAGATTGAAAAGAAACCCCTTTGAAGTTTTAATAAAGTTGAGTATTTTAGAGTTATTTAGCCTTTATTTTATCGTTCTTATTTAGTTTATTCATCTTCTTTAATTCCGCTGCGTTTCTAAATCAAGTGGTATTTAGAGCCATAAATTTTTTTTCTTCTTCACTTTTATCACCATGGTTAATACTACCACCGCTACACCAGCTAGGGAGAAAACACCAACCTTTTCATCCGAATGGGACAACATTAAAGAACGACTATCTGCAGGTAAAAAGTTGGAAGAAGGTTTCATTGAGTACAAAAAGGAAACAACAGAAAAGTTCGATAAAATCGATCAACTCAACGACTCCATCAACATCATCTCCAAACAACTCGAAGGTATGTGTAAAAACCAAACTCCACCTCCCACCACTATCACAACTCAACAACCCTCACAACTACCGACCACCACCAACACCACCCGATTTCCACCTCTCGGTTTTTCTCCCGAACCCACGACACCACTATTCGGTCACACCATTAGCAACCCCCCTTCGGTTATTACTCCTCCCTTCATCACATCGTACTCACAAAACACACCTTCACAAACACATGCGTACCCCTCCTATACCCACACGTCAACACCACCATCGTTCTCCTTCTCCGAGCCAACTACGACACCACATCGACCACAACACGAAACTCCCTTCTCAGCCGAACACCATTTCCTCACCAACTCCCAAACAAACAACCGAAATAGTGCAATCCACCTCCAACCGATCGTCCCTTTGGGAACCACCCCAACCTACCAAGACCCCCGTCTTCTTTACCCATACACCCGTTACACACCAAACCCTATCAACCTAACCGAGAACCACTCACAATATCAACCTCATCACACCCACCACAACCTCCAAACCGAACAAAGATACACCTCCTCCGTTCGTGACCCGGTTACACCACCTATCCACCACCGCCGTCCACATGAAACCTTACACCAGTTAGGTAACCATGAAACCGAGACGACCCTTACCTGTCCTCAACAACCCGACCACATACCACTCCCACATAACCGAGAACCATTCCATCCACTAACCCGAAACCGAGAACCCAACTTAACCCATACCCAAACCCGAGAACCTAACACACATATCCACCGTCCAATCACCCTACCCCAACGACCACCCTTGGTTTTCCAAACCCCTCAAACCGAACTAGAATACCACACTCCACCAACCGAAACCGAATGTCCAAATCGTGGTTCATCGTACCGTATTCGAATAGAAGTACCTTCATATGATGGTTCGATAAATATTGAAGATTTCTTGGATTACGTCTCACGACTCGAGATCTTCTTTGATGTTATTGATGGGTCATGAAAATGTCCCATCTGAGTCGTTTAATTTAGCCAAGTTAGTTCGTATCAAGTCTTTATTATAATAAAATGGTTGGTTTTTATGATTAGGTGTATTTTGCGGAGTTAGGTGTGAAAAACGGTTAAAAATGAGAAAAAGTTACTTGAAGGGCATTTTGGTCTTTTGGACACAAGGGTATTCTGGGAAATTTGGACAAGGTCAGTGACGAGTGAAAAGTAGAGTCCGAGACGAGCTCGTAGGAGAAAACGGAAGTCAATTCGGAGTCCGGAAGAGTGAGATATGCATAGTCAAAGTTGGAGTCAAACAATGTAGACTGGTGGGACACTTTCGGGCACCATTCTGGCTGGTGGGATGCACAAACCGGACAGCAACATGTGGTCCCCTCTTTTCCCACTTTTAAGTCCCTGAATTTACAGAAATGCCCCTCCTTTTTGTCTCACTTTATGTTCAACCAATAAGAAATCATTTCTTGAGTAGAAAGCAACCCTAACTTCCTATTTTAACCCTCTTTCTCCCATTTTCTCCCAATTAACTCCTAAAACCCTAGCCATCAACCCATCTATAAATAAATCTCTACCTCTTTCATTTCTCTCTAGACTTGCAAACCCTCTCAATCCTCTCTTAGCCTCTCTCTCCCCTCTTAGCCTCTCTTTCCTCCTCCTTGTAGTAGTAAAACCCTAAACCATTTTCTCCTCTTTTAGCCTCCTTTTCTCTCTACCTCTTCTAAACTAAAAAACCTAGCCCCCCATTCTTTTCTTCTACTTTCTCTACCACCTTCATCTCTTCTCTACATTTTCTTTCCACTTCTAATTTCTTCTTCTAACCTTCTAATTTCTTCTTACCTTCTTCTCTAAAATCTCTTCTTCTTCTATCTCTCTTCTAAATTTCTCTTCTTTTATCTTCTAATAAGCTATTATTTGGAGTTTGAGTAATATTCTTGAGACATTTGGAGATAGTTTTGGATATCAAAATGGAGATAGATGGGAATATGGAGTTTGAACATTCTTGGTGATTTCTTTCCATTAATCTTTTGTAATTCCATTTATTTTATAAATTCAATGAATATTACTTTAGATTCCATGAGTAGCTAAATTTGTATCTAGGGTGTAGAGGAAACCCATATTTGGGCTTATTTTGAGATATGTTATAAATCAATGAATCCTTATATTGAGCTTCAATGCCTATTGATTGTCATTTCATGTTGATTCTATAACCTTATTATCATTCATGCATTATAATTAGATACTTCATGCTTTTTTTGAATTATTAGATGAGATATGCTTTTTAGATAATGAATGATAGTGTAGGAATTTAGTTTTATATGATAGTCAATCAAATATTCTTGATTTTGAATTGTGTTATTAAAGAATATTATCCGAAACCTAATTAGTTCATTAAGCTAGGTTTTGAGTTATAAACAAAAAGTAATTTGTTGATTGAATGCTTGTCTTAAGTAGTCCATTTATGTGGTGAAATCGAAATCCCTAGATTCTTTTTCTCACCTTGATTTCATTCTTATTAGTCTATTAGTATTGTTTTCTTTCTTTAAGTAGTTTTCAAATCAAATCAAATTTTTGAAAGGGGGTTTTTAATTCGAGATTTAGGTAAAATAGCTTGTCCTTTGGAACGATACTCGATCTTATTTTAAATACTATAACTTGACCCCGACACTTGGGGAAAGACCTAATTTTAGGCCTATCAAATTTTTGGCGCCGCTGCCGGGGATAAGTTTAATTTTATTTTCAATCTTGAATTGGTTTTTATTTTTATTTTTGTCTATTTTGATTACTTTGACTTGCTTTTCTTTTCTTTTTGTAAGGAGCTAAAGGGAAGGAGCATCAAGGAAGAGGACATCAAAGAAGACCTTTTTTTAAATTTTAGTTATTTTAGTTCTTTATTTTTATTTTGGTGAGAGAGTGTTATTAATTTTCTTGTATTTCTTTTATTTGTTTGTTTTGTAATAAGGCCTTTATTATTTTGACCCTAAATTGGAGGGCATTTAATTTTGTAACCGAAACTAAGAAGCCTCGGGTTCGCACACTTGCGGGAAGAGTGGCCCGGGTCGTCTACAAAGGTCGTCGCCCGTCTTGAACGAGAGGTAACTTCTAGATCACCCACGAATCTCCTGTAAGTGGGTACTTGTGATGGTTTTGCTTGCCTAATTGATTGTCGAACTGTTAGTTTAATTATCATATTAGTAAGGGCACTAACCCATTACAAGATAGGAGTCGGATTTCATCACCGGTCTCTTGCCCATTTAGGTAACAACATTGCGCAATCCCAAGCCTCACTTAAAATTAAAAATCGATTTAGACATTGGCCAAGGGTAACGAGCTTATAGGACCTTCTTGACAAATCTCGAACTTGATTAGTATTTGGAGTTTTCCCAGGAAGAGGGAACGATCTAAGCGCACAATTCTTGATCGTTGTACTGTGACGGAGTAACTCCTTATAAGAATCATAGTTCAAGCTTTGGAAAGAAATAGAAGCTGTCTAGATCAATTTTTAGGTGAAAAAGACTACCCAGTCGTCTAGATTGTGTCTAGGTTGCTAGGTTGAGTCAGCTTGCTTGTGTGTGTGTTTTCCTTAGGATCTTCGTAGTTTCGTTACTCTTTTAAAACAAAAAAAAAAAAAATACCAAAAAAATGTAAGGGTTCTTCTATGAGGACGAATTGGAAGAGAGACGGAAGGAACAATCATTGTTAAGAACACAAGAGATGCTTTTACGGAGCATGTCTAGACTTGAGGCGACTAACGCTACTCTAGATAATTTTGACCAGTCCCGTAATGATGGTCATAACGTCGATAACTATTGGAATCATCATCAACCTCAACAAGGTTGTGTCCCTCAGTTACAAAATACCAATAATTATCAACGTTTTAACTATCAAAATTATTTTGAAAATCCGAGGGATAATGTCTATGGTGATAATTATAAGGAGTATTGTCAACCTCAAGGAGGTTATGAGTCACACTATGCACATGTCAATAGTTCATCCTACAGTCAATATAATGAAGAGTTTTATGATCCAAACATGTCCCAACCACCTCAATGGGATAATATTCAAACTAATGACTCTTCATCATCTTCATTAGACAAACTTTATAGTCTTCTTGTCAGGACTAATATAGAGCTTGAGCAGAAAGGTCGGGAGCTACGAGCTGAAAGATTAGCTCTAAGTGAAAGAATTAGTGAAAATCTAGAATTGTCCCTCAATAAAAAAACCCAACATCATAGATGATGAGTCCTTTGATAATATGGAGTGCAATACACAATATCATGAGTCTTATGATGATGAGGATGGTAGTATAAATGAGGCGAATACTTTGTTTGATCCTACTCCATGTTTAGTTTCTGACCATAGTATTTTGCCAACCATAGAGTCGCCGCTATCATCATATGAGTCCATTGCTGAGGAAACTCTTGAACCACCTTCAGAGAAACCAAAAGCTGAGTCTGTTTTGTCTCCCGAGTCTAAACCTTCTACTCATCTTAATGATAATCTTTTGGATCAAACTAGATGTCTTACTAAAGATGAAGCTGATGAACTTTGGCTAGTTGAAATGTCCAAAGAGAGTGATGACTCACTCGACTTAGGTGAAGTTCTAAACACTAATGAGATCATAATGAAAGATAGTTTGTCTGAGTCTTTACCGAAGGAGATTAGACCCAACTTGGAGGTAATTTCAATACAACAAGCCAATGAGGCTATTTTAGAACCTCCGAATTTGAGTGTTGATCTAGGTGAATCAAACCTCTTCAATAGTCATGCACCATGTCCCTCGGAAGTCCAAGTAACCTCGTGTCAATCACTTGTGTATTCTTCCATAGTCGCTCAATCAATTTGTCATGTTTATGAGGATCCATTTTATCCAATGTCTTTCAACTTTAGTTTATCGCCAAACTTAATGATTGTTGCTTCATCTAAGTTTGGGGATAAATCATTCACATTGGAAGTCTCACTTAAATTGTCATATCATTCCATGGACGTGAGACTGAACCTTCCTGGATACTTCATCTTTTGGGTTGACCCTCAAATCTTCCGATTACTATTGTATGGGGAGTCATCAACCCTTAATCCAGTAGGTTTACAGTAACTTTTCTTTCCTTTTTCTTTCATCATCGTCTGGCTGAAGACGATAAACTTAGCGCTTCTTGGGAGGCAACCCATGCTTCTGATATAGGACAGTGGAGTATGGTAATATCTTCCCTCTCATCTTTTTATTTTTGGCATAGTCTTCAGAACATTGAGGACAATGTTCGGTTTAAGTTTGGGGATAGGGAAGAACTTTTTGCTAAGTCCTTCATTTCGAAAATTCGAGAGGGTTCAAAATTTTTCAATTTTGACCGAAAATGTGAGTCTAATGGTTGTTTTTGGCTTGTTAATAGTTATAGAGTCGAGTTGATCGTACTATCCGGTTGTTAAAGGATTTTTTATGAATGTCGAGTCTTGAGGTCGTCTGTTTGCTAGCCATGTGAGTGTTATGGAAGTGAAGGGTAGACGGTTCTGAGAGAACTAGATTGATCATTAGTGGAGACTTAACCCTTGTTAGATTTCTGAGCCTTTCTATTACCTTTGAGCGTACTCTTCTGCGCTGACTCTGAGTAGAGTGAAGAGCTACTCAACCTCGCAACTTTAATAAAAAGAGCTCATTTGATCTCGTGTGCTCAACTTCCATAGCCACTAGGAGTGACATTAGGATAGCGAATAAACCTTACTCTTGTAGTCCATGAAACCCGATAATAGTGTCAACTTTAGGAAGACGGATACTCCACCATCCATTCATCATATGACTCCCGAGAATGAAGCCATGAAAAGTAAAGAAAGAAGAATGTGAAAGCAAAGTGTGAGAAAATAGAAAAGTTGATTGTTGAGAATACTAGTGTTGGTATTGCATTGCTTGTATTGTTTGTAGTTGTGTTTTAAAAAAAAAATGAAATTGAAGTGAAAAAATAAAAATAGAAAGATTGTGTAAAAAGTTCAGGTGAACTTTAGTTTGTTATGTAAAATAAGTGTTCGAAGCAAAAAGCTAAGTATCGAAGTTGCTTGAAGTTCTCTAACATTGAAGGCGTCGACATTCTCGGGATCTCATCTCCATTCATCTCATCACTTGTATCCGTTGACCTTTAGGAAACACTTTTAGAGGGTAGAGTGGGTGAGAAGGGTAAGTGAGCTTCCCCATTCCATTTAGTGGTTATAATCCTTTTCGTAGATCATTCGTTCTAAAATATTGTCCTCACCCCTTTTTATGTGTTGAGTCTATAGTCGTGATCACACTCACACATACGAGCGAACCATTTCTGAGTGATTTCATCTTTTAGAGCGTATGTCTGTGAGGCCAAAGTCGAGGCGAAATGTATTAAGATAGGAATCAAGGCTCTGTTTGTTCGGAACAAAAGTGATTCTCATTGTGGCTAGTCACGTACACTTCGAGTCTAGATTACTAGTGAAGAGATCTTTAACGTCTGTATAGTGTTGTTAACTTTGACTGATTTCTATTAGCTTGCTAAAATTTTCTAGGAGATAAACATTTTTTGTCTGTCTTAGTTGACTTTAAGTGTTTTTGAACCCTATTGTATTTTTGAAATGTTTTTGAATTTTGTGGGTACATTCTCTGGAAACCCTCACGAGACAACACTCGTCCACTAGGGCAACTGATGGGCCTAAAAGGTTACCCTAAAAGGTCTCCACCCGCAAGTATACGGGCGTCAAGTAATAACCCGGTAAGACCGGGATCGATCCACGAAGATAGGAAGGTAATACGAATACCGAAAGAGTCTAACCCACCGGTTTAAGTGTCAGTCACTAACTCAGACTAAAAACGAAAAGATAATAAATTGAGTTTTTGGATTGATTTTAAATAAATAAACAAAGAAAAACTAACTAGACTAAAAGGTGAGAGAAACTCAGGATAAGAGTCGAGCAAGAATGTAGTGAGAGGGATATTTCGATTCACACGATCGATAATGACTAATACGAATAATCTATGAGCATGAAAAGTTAGTTAACTTCACCCACTTACTTGGATTGGTCAACGAACTCTTTATATTACTCGAATTCTATAACATGAACGCTCTAGAATCCGGAAAGTGTCATCATTAAAAGCAATAAAGACTCTTTGTCACATCAAAACATGTTTCACGAGTATCCGACTACAAAGCTAGCTAGACATGGCGATACAATTAATAAACGGGAATAAAACAAAGAAAGACACGAGTTAAGGTGAGAATCTCCCTATTCCGATGAGGCGCGAGACTAAGATCGACGGGAAATATATGTATTGAAGTGCTGTCGATCTCCCTGTAAAAGAATGCAGGAGTCCCTTTAACAAAATATAATAGGTGTCCTCTTAACCAAACTTGACCTCCCCTTAACGACAGTGTCTTCTTCTTCCTTTCAAAAACAATTCACCATTAAAGCTATAACTAAGCTTTCTCTCACTAGAAATTTGAACACCAAAGCACAAGGAAACACAAGGGAAATTATCAAGTGAGTAACTCAAGCATAAACCCTAAAATTTCCGGCCAAAAAGATGGCCGGAATCACCACAAAACTGTCCGACCAGATCTGCAAAATCCGGCCAAGAAGTTGAAATCCGAGCTGCTCTGAGGTTCGGCCAAGCTTCCCGTGCTCCCGGTTAAGCTTCCCGTAAGCGTCCCGTGAATACCCGAGCTCTTCCCGTGGCTGCTGCTGTTCTTGAAGATGAAGACCCTAGCTGTTATAATGGAGGATTGAGGCAAAACCGAGTTGCTGTCCAAGTGGGAAAACCGAGCTGCTGTCCAAGTGGAAACCCGAGCTGCTGCTGTTGGAACCCTAGAAGCCTAATGTTGCTGTTTTCCCGGCCGGCCAAGCTTTGGCCGGCGGCTTCTCTTTCTCTCTCCCTTCTTCTCTCCAAAAAGTCCTAAACCCTAATCCTAATGTTCAAGATGAAGTCCCACTAAAATCAGACTTTTTATTAAAGAATAGAACTTAGGACCATCTTGACTTTTCTTAGTCTATTTTGACTTAGACCTTAAAGAGAGGTGCTCCTAGAATTTCAACTATGTTCTTCTTCTTTAGGCTATTGGACTTTGAGTTTGGGCTTTTAAGAACCAAAGGTGTGCCTGCATAATTGTTTCTATTTCTAATTTTCAGAAAAGACAAAAATGTCTTTCGGTTTCTTTCCTCCATAACTTTTCCGTCCGAACTCCGATTCAACTTCCGTTTTCGCTGTCGGACTCACCATTGACACCACTTTCCATCTAACCTCTGGTTTTCTCAAAATGACCACAATACCCCTGATGCTCTTTCCTTCCGGTCTCTTCCACATGAGATGGAAATGTGATAAATGTTTCGTTTTATTCCGAATGAAGCGTCAAACTCCAAATAAGGTACCTACCAAGAAAAACACATAAATAATTAGAAATAAAAGACGAAAAGAACTAACTCATCAAAGTTAAGTGATCCAAATGTGGCATTTTAACGCCACATCAAACATCCCCAAACTTAGAATTTGCTAGTCCTCGAGCAAATAAACAAAACAAAACAATAAAGTAAAATCCTAACTCACTTTCGGAGGAATCCCGATTGCATTTAGCGTATGCAATAAGCCGTTAAACCCCTAGGTTACCCCTAGTGGACGAGTGTCGTCTCGTGAGGGTTTCCAGAGAATATACCCACAAAATTCAAGATTTCAAAGACATAAAAGAGTTCAACATCGATGTAAATAAGATAATGACAATTAATGACACACTCAAGCATGCTAAACAAGCGAATCAAAATCGATAAACGCATATAAATGTTAAAAGTCTCCTCACTAGTAGTCTCATCCGAAAATGTGAGTGTCCAATCATAATGAGCATCATCTAAGTTCAAAGTCACAAAACTTCGATTCCTATCTTAGTACATTTCGCCTCGACTTTAGCCTCACGGTCATACACTCAAAAACATGAAATCACTCAAAAATAGATAATACGGTTCACTCTAATGTGTGAGCATGGAATAAAGAGAAACTCAACACATACAAAACAAATGAGGATAACAAGTTTTAGAACGAAATGATCTCTAAAGAATGGAAATAACCACTAAAATGGAATGGGGAAGTTCACTCACCCTTCTCACCCACTATACCCTCTAACAATGCTTCCTAAAGGTCAACGGATACAAGTAATGAGATGGAAGTAATGAGATCCCGAGAATGTCGACGTCTTCAACAAAAGAACGCTCAAACAACTACTAAATTTAGCTTTTGCTTTGAACACTTTATTATTCACAGCACAAACAAAATAACAAATAAACTCAATCTTTTTTTTTCTTTTCACTTTTTTTTCTTTTTTTTTCAAATTTTTTTTTACTTTTTTTTTCATAACAAAACAAGAACACTAGTATTCTCAACAAACAACTTTTTCTTCATTCTCACTTTGTTTCACATTCTTTTTCTATACTTTCCAAGTCTTCATTCTCGGGAGTAGTATGTGAATGGGTGGTGGAGTATCCGTTTCCCTAAAGTTGACACTATTAGCGGGTTTCATGGACTACAAGAGTAAGGTCGCTATCCTGATGTCACTCCTAGTGGCTAAGAAAGTTGAGCTCATGAGATCGTCTAAGCTCTTTTAAAAGTTACGAGGTTAAGTAGCTCTTCATTCTACTCGGAGTTAGCGCAGAAGAGTACACTCGAAAATAATATAAAGGCTCAGATATCTCACATGGGTTTAAGTCTCCACTAATGACTCTTCTAGGTCCCTCAGAAATGTTTCTTCTTCCTTAGGATGCTACTCACATGATCAGACAACAAACGCTAAAGGACTCAACATTCATGAAAAAGACTAAGAACATGTATAACATTCACCAAAACTGAAACACATGCATCAACATACTTAAGCATACCACTAAAGTCACATCAAATCTACCCAAAAAAAATTTCAAATTTGGTCGAATTTATCGAACCCTCTTGTCTTTTGAAACCCCATGGTCATGGCTAAAAGTCATACCCCATCCCCAAACTTAAAATTAACATTGTCCTCAATGTTTCAACCGTATACTCACCAAAAGATAAGACTTATTAATTTAAAGAGAAGAATGAAAAGATATTACCATAGCCGGAGGAGATAAGAGATACTACTACCGAGACTCGTGTATGAACAGGTTCCAAGTTGATGTCGAGCTCGTCGTCATCCCCAAACTTGGAACAAACCATGTCTCAGAAGCAAAACAAGTAAGAAATGCTCCTATGATCAACAAGCAATATTAGAATGAAACACATAAGATCATGACCATAAAAATGACCACTAACGCGGGTACACACGATTGCATTGAGCTATGCAATTAGCCGTTGATTCTCTTGCTTTCGCAAGAGCACGAGTTCTGTCTCGTGGAGGGTTTCCAGAGATGATACCCACAAACATCAAGACTCATCTCAATCAGTCAAAGATCATACAATAAGAGACGGAAATTTTGGGGGTCAACCCAAAGAAAGCTATATGCCGATGCTAATCGTCTCACAAAAAGATAAAGAATATGAAGTGCACATGAGACGATAGAAGAAAACAAGCCATCCCCAAACTTAGTGGGTGTACAGTCCACTAAGTAGGCATAAATACAAGGAACGACAACAAAGAAATCATCAAAAGGATCGACATACATGTGAAGAGTCACAATATCAGTCGAAGGCAAAAAATCATCTGGAAGCTTAGTGGACAGAATATCCACTATGTCCATAGACGTCTTTGGAAAGACGTCTGAAATGTCCCAAAAGGGATCAACAACCGAGTTTGAGATCATGTGGAAAGTCGAACTAGACTCTAAGGGTAAGGCAGTATGCTCGGGGACCAAGTCAAGGTCCATGGTTTCCTTAGGTAAATAGTCTGACAAACTATCCAACATGTCTCTAACTACTATGTCATCAACATCCTCAAAGGCATCTGGAGCCTCGCAGTCAGTTATAATATCAGGCCTTCCTAGCATTGCATCTAAGACTGACTCCTTACATGTGTCAAAAATCGGATAGTTCATAATCGTGTTATCCTCAAACTTGCTCATAGAGCCATCATCCTGAACATCAAAGTCTGGTATAGTCCTATCATAATGAGACGATAAAAGTTGAGGTAAAGACGAAACAAGGTCATCAATATTTTCGGGCTCTTGGGTCCTCTCAGTAGATTTATCGACATTTAACTTAGTACTAGGGTTAGACGTATTACCCTCGTCATCGTACCTAGTACCCTCTTGAGTTTGGGGTGGTGAAACCCCTTCCTCGTCGACAAATGACTGTGACTCGAGCGTCTCTATCTTTTGAGTTAAGGACTCAATCCTCTGCTTCGTTTGAGTAGCAAATTGTGACATCATCTCAATAAGACGACTCTCGGACTCTGATCGAGATCTATCTTCAAGAGTCTCCTCATAACAAGGCTCACCAGTGTAATAAAATGAAGACTCTTGATAATAACTCCCTCCGTATATACTAGGATCATACCTGCCTCTAAAGTCATTGGTCTCAGAATAGTGTGGACTATAAGGTCTCTCATACATATTTGGTGTCGGACGATATCCATCACTAATCTGACCATCTCTATACATCTGTCGGTATTCTGCTAGTGTCATACGAGATCGATCAGGTTTAGATGGTCTATTCCTCTCACTAATCGGATCATCTCTACACATTCGTTGATAATCTCCGAAGGTCATACCAGGTCGATTAGGCTCAATTGACCTATTCCCCTCATTAACCCGTCGGTGTTCTCCTAGGGTCATACCACGTTGGTTAAGCTCAGCTCTACGCAACTGTTGGTATTCTCTTAAGGTCATATCAGGTCGGGTAATGATGGAACTCTTCAAATTAAGGTCATCATCATCATCATGGAATGACCAACCGTTAGAATAACGTGCCATGATCTCACAATGTTCAAGGAACAACACACAAGCTATAAATGTAAACTAGCAACCAATTACACACAAGTAGAAAGAAAGAGATAGAATACGATACTAGCGAATGCTCCTCTCGTTTCGTTCTTCCTTCCGATTCCTTTCTTTTCCTTCGCTCCTATGTTCTTTTTTTTTCGGCTTTTTCCTTAGAGTAGTTCCTGAAAATATGAAAGAGTCAGAAACTACGAAAATAAACAAAAACGTCTAAGTTAACAAATAACACTAAACTGATGAACAAAACGAACAAACAATATCCAAACTACTAAACCTATCCCCGGCAGCGGCGCCAAAAACTTGATGGGCCTAAAAGGTTACCCTAAAAGGTCTCCACCCGCAAGTATACGGGCGTCAAGTAATAACCCGGTAAGACCGGGATCGATCCACGAAGATAGGAAGGTAATACGAATACCGAAAGAGTCTAACCCACCGGTTTAAGTGTCAGTCACTAACTCAGACTAAAAACGAAAAGATAATAAATTGAGTTTTTGGATTGATTTTAAATAAATAAACAAAGAAAAACTAACTAGACTAAAAGGTGAGAGAAACTCAGGATAAGAGTCGAGCAAGAATGTAGTGAGAGGGATATTTCGATTCACACGATCGATAATGACTAATACGAATAATCTATGAGCATGAAAAGTTAGTTAACTTCACCCACTTACTTGGATTGGTCAACGAACTCTTTATATTACTCGAATTCTATAACATGAACGCTCTAGAATCCGGAAAGTGTCATCATTAAAAGCAATAAAGACTCTTTTGTCACATCAAAACATGTATCACGAGTATCCGAATACAAAAGTTAGCTAGACATGGCGATACAAATAATAAATGGGAAGAAGACAAAGAAAGACACGAGTTAAGGTGAGAATCTCCCTATTCCGATGAGGCGCGAGACTAAGATCGACGGGAAATATATGTGTTGAAGTGCTGTCGATCTCCCTGTAACAGAATGCAGGGGTCCTCTTAACAGTATACAATGGGTGTCCTCTCAGCAGAACTTGACCTCCCCTTATCAGCCAGTATCATCTTCTTCCTTAAACAAAATCCACCATTAAATCTAGCTTCAAGCTTTCTCTCACTAGGAATTGGCAACCAAATCACAATCAAACACTAAGAAAATCAAGGCAATAATATGTCAATGAAAAGCCCTAAGGTTTCCAACCCGATTGATGGCCGGAACACCTATAAAATCCGGCTAAATGGAAGAGAGATTCCGGCCAAGTTAGGAAGGTCCGGCCAAAGAAGAGTTACTGTCCTGACCGTCCCCTAGCTGTTCCGACCGAGCTGAAGCTTCCCTTTCAATTCCCGAGCAAGTCCCGACCGTCTCCTTGAAGAATCGACCAAAACCCGAGCTACCTATTGCTTGAAGCTGCTCCCGAGATGCTCCCGAGTTGCACAGCAGCTTTCACGGGCTGTTCTTCCAATACCGAGCTATGAAAGCTCTGTTCCCTCTCGGTTGCTGTGATGTGCTACCCGAGAGCTACTGTTCCGAGATGAAGAGCTGATGTTCCGACCTATCCTTCTCACCCGTGAAGCTGCTGGTTGCATTCCCCGGCCGGCCAAGCTATGGCCGGCGGTTTCTCTTCTCTCTCTCCCTCTCTTCTAAACCCTAAACTTCCTTGAGAAGATGAAGTCTGGCCCCCTTTTTCAGATTTTCTCTTCTTTTTTTTCCAACCCTTGAGACATAAGAGAGGGGTGCTTATAGATTTCTCCAATTCTTTCTTAGACTCTTGGCCTTTGGGCTTTGGACTTTGGGCTTTGGACCTTGTATCTCATTAGCAACCAAGGGGTGCCTTCAGCATATATTTCTACATTTCTAATTTCCAAAGTAGACAAAAATGTCCCTCGACTTCTTTGTTCCATAACTTTTCCGTCCGACCACCGATTCGACTTCCGTCTTCACCACCGGATTCACCATTGACTCCACTTTCCATTGAACCTCTGATTTCACCAAAATGACCAAAATACCCCTGGTGCTATTTTCCTTCCGATCTCTTCCACATGAGACGAAAATGTGACGAATTGCTTCGTTTTATTCCGAATGTAATGCCAAACTCCAAATAAGCTTCCTAACAAGAAAAATACATAAATTATTAGAAATAAAACCCGAAACGAACTAACTCATCCAAGTTAAGTGATCTTAATGTGGTATTTTAACGCCACATCAGCAACCTAGGGGTTTAACGGCTTGTTGCATAGGCTAAATGCAACCGGAATTCCTCCGAAAGTGAGTTAGGTTTTTCTTTTATTTTGTTTTGCTCGAGGACTAGCAAAATCTAAGTTTGGGGATGTTTGATGGGTCATGAAAATGTCCCATCTGAGTCGTTTAATTTAGCCAAGTTAGTTCGTATCAAGTCTTTATTATAATAAAATGGTTGGTTTTATGATTAGGTGTCTTTTGCGGAGTTAAGTGTGAAAAACGGTTAAAAATGAGAAAAAGTTACTTGAAGGGCATTTTGGTCTTTTGGACACAAGGGTATTCTGGGAAATTTGGACAAGGTCAGTGACGAGTGAAAAGTAGAGTCCGAGACGAGCTCGTAGGAGAAAACGGAAGTCAATTCGGAGTCCGGAAGAGTGAGATATGCATAGTCAAAGTTGGAGTCAAACAATGTAGACTGGTGGGACACTTTCGGGCACCATTCTGGCTGGTGGGATGCACAAACCGGACAGCAACATGTGGTCCCCTCTTTTCCCACTTTTAAGTCCCTGAATTTACAGAAATGCCCCTCCTTTTTGTCTCACTTTATGTTCAACCAATAAGAAATCATTTCTTGAGTAGAAAGCAACCCTAACTTCCTATTTTAACCCTCTTTCTCCCATTTTCTCCCAATTAACTCCTAAAACTCTAGCCATCAACCCATCTATAAATAAATCTCCACCTCTTTCATTTCTCTCTAGACTTGCAAACCCTCTCAATCCTCTCTTAGCCTCTCTCTCTCCTCTTAGCCTCTCTTTCCTCCTCGTAGTAGTAAAACCCTAAACCATTTTCTCCTCTTTTAGCCTCCTTTTCTCTCTACCTCTTCTAAACTAAAAAACCTAGCCCCCCATTTTTTTCTTCTACTTTCTCTACCACCTTTATCTCTTCTCTACATTTTCTTTCCACTTCTAATTTCTTCTTCTAACCTTCTAATTTCTTCTTACCTTCTTCTCTAAAATCTCTTCTTCTTCTATCTCTCTTCTAAATTTCTCTTCTTTTATCTTCTAATAAGCTATTATTTGGAGTTTGGGTAATATTCTTGAGACATTTGGAGCTAGTTTTGGATATCAAAATGGAGATACATGGGAATATGGAGTTTGAACATTCTTGGTGATTTCTTTCCATTAATCTTTTGTAATTCCATTTATTTTATAAATTCAATGAATATTACTTTAGATTCCATGAGTAGCTAAATTTGTATCTAGGGTGTAGAGGAAACCCATATTTGGGCTTATTTTGAGATATGTTATAAATCAATGAATCCTTATATTGAGCTTCAATGCCTATTGATTGTCATTTCATGTTGATTCTATAACCTTATTATCATTCATGCATTATAATTAGATATTTCATGCTTTTATTGAATTATTAGATGAGATATGCTTTTTAAATAATGAATGATAGTGTAGGAATTTAGTTTTATATGATAGTCAATCAAATATTCTTGATTTTGAATTGTGTTATTAAAGAATATTATCCGAAACCTAATTAGTTCATTAAGCTAGGTTTTGAGTTATAAACAAAATGTAATTTGTTGATTGAATGCTTGTCTTAAGTAGTCCATTTATGTGGTGAAATCGAAATCCCTAAATTCTTTTTCTCACCTTGATTTCATTCTTATTAGTCTATTAGTATTGTTTTCTTTCTTTAAGTAGTTTTCAAATCAAATCAAATTTTTGAAAGGGGGTTTTTAATTCGAGATTTAGGTAAAATAGCTTGTCCTTTGGAACGATACTCGATCTTATTTTAAATACTATAACTTAACCCCTACACTTGGGGAAAGACCTAATTTTAGGCCTATCAGTTATGCAAGTGGAAGGTCCTGAACAGGTACGTTGTGTTACTGGTTACTTATCTAAAACTGCTCTTACTTGGTGGAAACAGGAATCCGAAAATCGTCGTTTATTACACCTTTCTCCTATTTCTTCTTGGTTAGAATTGAAACCATCAATGTTCTCACGATTCCTCCCTCCGGATTATGAGAACCAATTGTGTGTTGATTATTTACGTTGTCGTCAAGGAAGACGTTCAGTTGAGGAATATGCTTCGGAATTCCAACGACTAATTACAAGGCTTAATCTACCGATTCAGAATCAATGAAAGTGGAAAAATTCAAAGACAGACTTCGGAATGATATTAAAGATTTAGTTAATCTAAGGTCTTTTAATTCGGTCTCTGAATGTATCAGTGTGGCTCGTTCTTTTGAATCAGATTCACGTTCCATCTTCCGGGGACACAGTACTAGAAGTCAATCAATTCGTACTTTACCGGATGAATTAGATCAAACAAAACAACCAGAGGAGGGTGCTAAAATAGTAGCCAAAAATCCTTATAAAAAACCTCCACCAGTAAAGTGTTATCGTTGTTATGAAACGGGACACTGTTCTAATGCTTGCCCCTCCCGCGGTAAAGCAAATATTGTAGAAAAAAAGTCAGATTCTGATTCAGATGAAGAACAACTGGAACGTATTAATCTTATTCCAGATAACGGTGATCGAGTTATGTTACTAACTCGAAGATTTCTTTTTACACCTTTAGAGAAGACTTTATCTCAACGAAAGAACTTGTTCGTTACACGGGGAACAGTATTGAATAAAGTATGTACTATTGTAATTGACAATGGTTGTGTAGAGAATTTAATTTCTACTAAACTTGTCAATTTCTTGGGTATTTCTACACTGCCCAAATCAAATCCGTATAAAACAGCTTGGATTCAGTCGGGTACTACTACACGGGTTGATCGAATGTGTACTATTAATCTTTCTATTGGTTCTTCTTATTTGTCTACAGTTACTTGTGATGTCACAGATATGGATTTATGCCACATCATATTGGGACGACCATGGTAATCTGATGTCGATGCTACTTACCGTGGTCGTTTGAATGTTTATGAATTCCCGTGGAAAAAGAAGATTGTGACGTTGTTACCAATTGACGATGGATCGGAGGAACTACATTCTCTTCAAAAACGGGTCGGGACGAACCTCTTGAGAGAAGGGGATGCTGATGCAGGGGCACCCGGCGTGGAGGCTTTTTCCATGACTAAACCGGGCCATGGGCCATCCGGCTATGGAGAGTAGTTTTAGGAAGTCCCAATTTTAGTATGATTATTAGAAAATTTAGGTTTAGGAAATTATGTTATTTTAGTATTTCCAATAATTGGAAAGGTCCAGATTTGAGTCTAGTTATTTAGGAAGTTGCAGTATTTTATTTATTTAGGAAAGTCTAATTCAAGTCTATCTAGGAAAGTCCAGAATCCTATAAAAGGATATCTAGTTTGTCCATTATTCTCAGATTGAAAAGAAACCCCTTTGAAGTTTTAATAAAGTTGAGTATTTTAGAGTTATTTAGCCTTTATTTTATCGTTCTTATTTAGTTTATTCATCTTCTTTAATTCCGCTGCGTTTCTACATCAAAATCGAAACCCTAGATTTGAGAGGGAAAAACCCAAAAATCTCCAAAGAAGTAACATAATCATCCAATTGTGTCAGTAGAGATTGAAATGTGAAGTACCGGCCTCCTCTTCCTCTTCTCCTTGGAATCCAACAACGTTTGTTGGTTTAATACTTTAATGCTCTGGGAAATAACTTGCTGGAGATTTAATTTGTTTTTGAAATTGGAGAAAGGATGGTCATGATTTCTGGATGGGTTTGCAGTAAGTAAATGATGTATGAATATGTAATTTATCCCGAGGAATCTAGCTTTTGATCACTAATTAACCATGAAGTCCTTAAATCTAGTTTTGCAGCAAGGAAACCTTTAACCAATTGAGAAGAACAGTTTTCTTTCATAGTAAAGCTTCAAAATTACTGTTTTCATGACCGATTTATGTATGTAGTATCTATAGCTGCAACAAGGATCTCCAAGAACAATAATAAGCCTGTGAGGGAGGGAAAAAGAGAGCTTCAAAATAGAGAGGGAATAACAGAGCAAGGGGAGAGCAGAGTCGAGTAAGAGAGGGAGGGGAGGAGAGTGTGCGCAAAAAAGAAGTGTGAGAAAGTGACTTTCTCATGTTTTCGATGGGAAAATATTTGACTTGATTTTATAACTCTTTTTTCTTAAGGGAATTCGGTTATCTAACTCTTTTGGTTGAATCAAACAACGGACTGAAAACTCTTTTGGTTGAATCAAACAACGGACTAAGTAGATAGAGTCTAAGTTGATTTTCCAACCTGATTTTCACAGGTATCCAACATACTCTCAATCTAAAATGGCAAAAAAAAAATCTAAAATAACAAAAAGAAAAATCTAAAATGGCAACCATGAACCCTTCAGAACAATGTTTTTGTCTGTTGGTTCATGCGTGATCGTGCTAATCAGGGTTCCATGTGACAGGAAAAAATAGTGTTTAAGGGTGCCTCTAAAGGCGCCCCATCCTTTTCCTTTTAGCCTATCCTTCTCTTGAGCCTTGGATTGAGAAGTCTGAGGCCCTCGGATTGAGTAGTCCGAGAGGCATGCGGATTGGAAAAGTCTGAGCGCCTCAAATGGCTTAAGTCTTCGTTGTTCAAGTCCAACACAAATTAGGCCCAGTCTAGAAGGCGTGAAGAGAGAAGCATGCCAAAAAAAAAAATTGGGATACCTATAGACGCTCCCGGTGTCGGAGTAAGCAGTCTGAGGCCCTCGGATTGAACAGCCCGAGAACTTAGGAATGAGAGTTTGAGCCCCATGGAATGGAGTAGTCTGAGCACCTCGGACTAGTCTAAGTCCGTGGCATGTTCAAGCCCAACACAGATTAAGCCCAGTCTGAGGGCCTAGTCTAGAAGCCATGAAGAGAGAAGAAGGACAATAGTTATTTTTGGGGCGCCTATACACGCTCCTGGTGTCGGATTGAGCCGTCTGAGGGCCTCATAATGAGCGGTCTGAGCTCCACGGATTAGAGTGGTTTGAGCGCCTCAGACTAACCTCTGTGTTGTTCAAGCCCAACACAAATTAGGCCCAATCAGAGTGCCCTCAAACTGCCCAATGTAGAAGGCCTGAAGAGAAAAAAGGCAAGGAATTATTTTTTGGGCACCTATAAACGCTCTTGGTGTCTGAATAATCTAACAATGAAAGAGGCCTAAAGTCCAACAACATGAAAGAGGCCTAAAGTCCGAGAAACGTATTACATTATTTACACGTTTAATAATCCAAGTTTAATAAATCATGGATTCCACCTCCTCTTGGAATCGAACTTAATGACAGAGTTTTGGAGTTTATCTCAACACTTTCAACCACTTGGGCAACCAAGTGTTGACGTCATGGCTAGCCTTATGATATGGCATATGGCCATCACAGTGTATGCACCTTGTTGAGTATGAACAGTAACGAAATTTGTTCAGTTTTTATTCAACCTAAGGCCCAAAAGTTTTTTAAATTTCTTTTTTTTCTGGTTGCAATTTGAGTAGAAACACATTACAAGGCAATACACACATTAATGATTTGATAAGCACGATAATGGTCAAACTTAAAGCTCTCACAAGACCGGACCAAAAACCAACTAAACTACGGGCCTAAAGCCCAACTAAATTTCTTTATTTATACCTTTAATAACCCAAGTTCAATAAACTATGGATTCCACCTCCTCTGGTAATCGAATTTGGTACCTTTTATAGTTTTGGAGTTGGGAGATTTTATAGGCAATGTCCAAAGTTGTTAAAGGCAAGCTTGCTAAAGGCAATCCCTAAAATACTTAAAGGTAATGTGTGTATAGAAGGCAATGCCTCTTTCAATGTTTGACCTAACGACACAATTGATGTCGTTAGGTCGTCGCAGGCCGGAAATCTCCGGCTGCGACCTTCATAGATTAAAAAAAATATTCTTCATGCTTTTCTTGTCTTCTCTCTTCTTCTGGAGACGCGGGAGTTCGGTCTGCCACTTTATCTTTTTTTTCTTCCTTCTTCTCCTCTTCTTCTTCAAGGGGGTCTTTGCTCAAAGTTTCAAGATACTTAAACCAAGAATGAGAGAATAGAGATTCCTGTGGTTCACAATACAGAGATAATTGACACAATCTATGTATATAGGCAATCGAGTACCTAAGAAAGTTATCTAAGTTTTGGAATGAAATCCTAACAAAACAAGCTTATCAAATACTTACATATTGTGGTAAAACTGTGTGACCATTGTTCTTGAGAAGTTGAGCCATAAAATTTGGACAATTTCATAATTCATGGTAATGGGTAACCCACCCAAAACAAACCAAAAATAGAGAGTAGGACAAGAATAATGATCTAACCCTAAGCATCCCAAATTATTGATTTCAACCCAATCAAGATTAAAACCATTCCTAAGATTATCAAGTATAAATCGGTAGTAGATGGTCGTTCCGAGTAAGTTGAGATAGAACCGGGTGGTAGAGAGAAGAAGGTCCGGTGGATATTAGATGAAGAAGGGGTAAGTAAAGGCGGAAACTTTTTTCTTGAAGCTGCATATGTTGCTGCTCCTTTAAGGCGGAGAATCGAAGAGATCTGAAACAAGTTGCATCGGTAAATCAATCTCATTAACTCTAATCTTTCCATCCCCCCGACATCTTCTCGATTTTTGTTATAGCTATTGTCGTCGCTGAAGCAGTTATTGGACCAGCTATTGTTTCGTCTCTTGGCCTGTATACAAAATGAAGAAGCGAACTCCCAACAGATGGAGAAAGTAGAAATTGGTTTTATTTTTCATCTTGCTGGCCGAACTCCAGCAGTCATTTGATTGACCGGAAAGACAAACGGATGAGGTGAGCGATAAAGTTAAACACCCTCAAATTTTGGCATTGCCACTAATTGTTGGAATCGGAGCCGATTTTGGCTCGACCCGACTCGTCAAACTAAGAAACGGAATGCGCCATTGCGTTCGTCTCGTCGAGCTCTTCAATTTATAGCCAAGAATCACTCAAATCCGATTCCGGATGAATGAGAAATTCAAGATTAAAGTTTAGACGAAATTCGGTTGAAATAGGTACTAAAACGTCAAAAGGGACAAAGTTAAATTGGGGACCATCTGGGCGAAGCGAGCACGTCCAGATCTGGACGGCTCGCGTTCCACCCGAGTTTTTGACCCGGGATCTGGCAGTTGCGCCTGAAGTGAGTGGGACAGAAGTGGGATCCGCCAGACGCTTTGGATCAGCAAGATCCAACGGCGCGCGTCCACTTTGTATCGGGATAGATTCGGGATTTCGCGAGATCCCACATCTAACTGCCATCTGGCTTGCTCAGTGGGCAAATTTCGGTACAGATCGCATGCCATCTAAGGGCTGGCGTTTACTCCGCGGTTTTTAGCCAAATCTGATGGCCCAGAACTCACCCGAAATCCCAGTTAATTAACCAACTCATTTCTAAGAGTTGTGTCCCAAAAACTAAGGGTTTTGTCCCCAAAACTCAAAAGATGTGTCCCAAACTAATGTACCTATTCAATTCCTATATAAACCCACCAAACCCACTTCATTTATCATCAATTCAATTCATTCTCTTCTTCTCTTCCCTTATAACAATTAGAGTTTCTGGTTTGCCTAGAATATCTGATTGGAAAGTATTTCTAGAGGTTCTGGTTTGCCTAGAATATCTAGAAAAGGAAGAAAGAAGTTTTCGAGTGAAGTTTGAATTTTCGAAGCATCTAGAAGATCATCTGCATTAGTCCAAGAGCTCATAATACTTAACAAAGGTTCGTCCGCTTTCAGAATATAGAAGTACCATCTTAAAACTCTGAAAGGAAATTCGTTGTATCCCGAAGGCATACACCCTAACGTTTGGTACTGTTACGGGGGTGTAAAATGTCTTAAGGAAAGAGAATTTATTCTTGCCTCGACTACATTAACATCTATCTCGGTTAGTCCGAAAGAAGGAATATTGATAAATCATTATTCTTTAATAGTTTATCTCTCTATAAGTTAGAGAAAGGAAACTCTGTCTAAATCAAGCCAATACAGAGAGAAATCGACTTATCGATTGATAACCAGAGAAACAACACTAACCACATTTGGTCAACTTATTTTGACCAAGTTTTTGGTAAAAAATACATTACCTTTTAACATATTTATATGGGAAAATGACTATTTGAGTTCAAAAAGATATTAATATAACAAAAAAAGCCTACTTAATTTTTTTATTAATCATTAGTTATCAAATTATTAGGGTTAATAACATATTAGGTTAAAAATAATTTGGTTAATTGTTATTCAGGTCAAAAATTTAAAACAGTTTTCTCTATATACCAAAATTATCCTTTTTATTTTTTCCTCTCTCTCTACTTGGTTCGATTGAAACTTTCCTCTCTCTACCTTGTTCGTTGGAAACCCTAGATGGATATTTCTTCCAACTGATTTGCAACTTCTCCGTCATGGTATCTTTCTCTATTGATGAATATGTTGTTCTAAGTCTTCATCTTCTCTTATTGCTCGATTTATTTGAAGTAATCTACCAAATTTTTTCTGCCGAAGTTCTGACTATATAGGTATCGTATTTTCTTCGTTTGTTCATCATCTAACCTTCATATTAACATTCATCTTCTTTATTGTTAACCTAGTAAGTATTATCTTCATCTTTAACCTGGGCTTATTATCCATCTTAGTGTTCTTCTATTGATTTTATAAATACAGACCTTGCATATGGGAAGTGTGGTTATACCAACATAGCTCATCAGGTGTTTGACGAAATGCCTGAAAGGCTTTTTTTATTGCTGTCTCAAATGAGTTTTTTCGCGAATCAATTCTGATTAACATTCCTGGCAAATTCAAACATTTTGGTAATCCAAATTAGGGGATTCTCAGGTTGAATTTAGTAGAACATCAAGTAAGATTGTAAAGGGTATCTATTGATTTTTAACACTCGCTATACTTTTGGTTTTCACTCAGGAAGAGGTCAACTATCTTGGGCAACTCAGTCACCCAAATCTTGTGAAACTCATTGGCTACTATTGGGAGGATGATCACAGGTTGCTAGTTTATGAATTTATGGCATGTGGGAGCTGGGAAAAACACCTTTTCCGAAGTAAGTGACCAAATTCATGTTCTCGATTTATGTGGTTTGCTCTTATTCTTGCAAACAATAAAAATCACAAAATAAAGATCATCCTATAAAAAACGTAAATGATATAATACTTATCCGGCAAAATTTAATCTCGGCTTCTTGCAAGAGCCCAAATCTTCAGTTTGTCAATCCAGCAACTTGGTTCAATTAATTTCCTTTGATGTTTTAAAAGAGATGAAATCTTTTAATGAGACTGAAGAGTCAACTTAAGAAGGTTTAGAAATAATGCTGGAAGACAACAGACGACTTGATTAAACATTAATATTTGCTCGGGTAATTTATTCTTTTTCTATGTTCTGCAGAGGTGTGCATTACATTGCCTTGGTCTATTAGAATGAAGATTGCTCTGGATGCAGCAAAAGGGCTCGCTTTTCTTCAACTTTGATCAATGAAAACACCATGCTTAGGAAGGTGAGAAATATGGGTATACTTACTTTATTTATTAACTCAATTTTGACTACACGATAAGCTTAGTTCTGAATCTCATTACTTGTTTGAAATTGCAGGTCCTTATCAACACTAGACCTAAAGTTGATGAAAGTAGTGATTCCAAACAACATCAATCCGTTAGTGTTGATTCTTAATGTCCCAAGACTTTGTTTAGAGACATATGCTTGTAAACGTACTTCAAATGTTTATATTTGCGTGATGATGATATTGGTTCACAAGTTTCTTAATCAATTGGTGTAGAGAATATAGGTATTTAGACATTCGCTCGTTCGATAAATGGTTTGGCTAGATTGGTTAGTTAAGTTGAAGTTATGGTTGAAAAAGTTCGTATATGAAAATTAGTAATGGGTGTATCAAGATCTAGGTTCAAATGATGTATTCAGATTTTTTCCTTGTTGAATTCAAAAACATTTACGTTTTATATAATGAATGATGAAATCAATTCCAAACTCAAAATTTCATAGACACATCCTCTTAGTTTATATTCTCGATTTGCAAATCGAGTTTGCAAGATATGCAACTCAAGATAATATTCTGCAAAGCTTTGCAAACACAATTTGCAGTTTACATTATGCAAACACGTTTGCAGAACAGATTGTTGCAAACACGTTTGCAGAACAGATTTTTGCAAACACATTTGCAGAACAGATTGTTGCAAACACGTTTGCATAACAGATTGTTGCAAACAAGTTTGCATAACAGATTTTTGCAAACACGTTTGCATAACAGATTTTTGCAAACACGTTTGCAGAAAAACGTAAAGGATTTCTGAGTTTTTTTTTTGAAAAAAAATATTGAAAGTGGATCTTGTTAGAAAGCTAATGAAAAATCATTTCTAAATATATAATTTTTATAAAAATCTGATATCTCAAACAAAAGTTATATCAATTTAAAATTTAAAGAAAAATAAAAGAATTTAGTTACGACAAAAAGGGGTATTTTAGTATTTGCACACTTTTTTAACTGAATAATAATTTCCAAATGTTTTGTGTTTTTCTACTCATTTTCAATATTATCTTGACCTTTTTAGAAATTACTCCTTTTATATTTGGACATTGCCTATAAAACTTCACTTTGGAGTTTGTCACAATTTTCTAAAATTTGACGATTGAATGTACTTGCCATGAATCAAATTCCATGAAAAATCAAACAAAATTATTCATTATAGCAAAAATCAAATAGTTATTCTGTGGTCAGAATAGTGGTTGGAGGAGAGAGGGGGGGGGGGAGATTACGGGGCAAAATACAAATAGTTCTTGTGTGGTCGGAAACCCAAAATATTTCCAGTAAGGTACACTTATGGACAATCATCGACATCCAATTGAAAATCCCATGCATTATAACAATCAATGGTGTTTGCAAGAAGCAACTTCATTCTTGTAAACAAAAAAAAACTTCACTTACTAGTTATTGAATCTTCCTCTCTAAAATTTCGGAACTGATCTTACCCATCATATGATAGAAAGACATAAGATCAGATAACTGTTCTATTGACATCTTCCCCATTATGTTCCTTGCTATCCATTCTCTTTCTTCATTCATCTTCAATTTCTCTAAGAATGAACATCCATTCCTTACTGTTGCACCCATCTGCTTCAATCTATTCTCTTGTTGTTTACTCAATGCTGTGTTTGACTGTTAACCCATAATTACAAGATGATTAGAAAAGCTTACCATTCGAGGTATTCATGTGAGGATTACCCTAAAACAGTACTATATTATGGAGTATATAATTTATGTATTGTACCTCAAGAAATTCGGCTCCTGCTTCGAGTTCTGACTCTTTTGATATTGGTAGCTCACGCCTGGAATCATACATGTCTCTAGCAATCGAAAAACTTCGAACAATGATCTTTCGTTTCTTCTCCATCTCTTTATCAAGTGTTGTTACACTCTTTGGTATACATGTTAGAACATTCAACTTGTTCCTATATGCAATTGCAGCTTTCACAAATTCCTGCCCAAAACAGATATTTTAAAAGAAGTGTGTTGTTTATCATGTGATGGCAGATTTAGCCAAAAAAAGATTGTTCTAAAGACTCTAAACCAACTCAACAACTGCTAGCTAGACACAACAATTAATCGGTTTGTAACGTAAAATAGTGGTTTCATAAGTATTACCTGATAAGCAGAAGGACAACCAGGATAGTCGAACTCATCAGAATCAGGTTTTCTCATTCGCTCGGGGTGAAACTGCAACCCCATTATAAACTTACCCTCTTCAGGATTATAAGCATCCGGATCATAAAATCCTTCAACCAATCCATCAGGAGCAAAAGCCATTGGAACAAAACGTTGAGCTAATCGTTTAACACCTTGATGATGATAACTATTCACCATTATCTCCATTTTATCTTCTCCCAATGACTCCTTAAACCAATCTTCTAATGGGGTATTTTTCACAACTTTCACAACATGTCTATGCCCATCATAATTATCATAATCCATATGAACTATGACAGATTCATTTTTTCGATCACTATTATCTTCTTGTTCGCCATAATCTTTGAATTTTTTCGATAATTCTTTACCTATATCTTGATATAAGGTACCACCACAAGCAACATTAAGAATTTGTGACCCTCTACAAATACCTAAATAAGGTATATTTCTTTCAAGACAAAGTTTAGCTAAACTTAATTCGATCGAATCTTTCTCACGATCAATAGCCGTATCACTAGCATGTAATCTTCTTACTTCTTCTAATTCTTCATTAGAAAGACCAGAGATTTCGGTTTCGTAAAATGATGGATCGATATCTTCTCCTTCACATAAAAGAACACCATGAATTGGTTCAAAGCTTTCTAATAACATATGAACTCCTGTTACTCTTGGAACAATAACAGGTACTGCTCCATAATTTATTATAAGATCAAGATGATATTCACCTATGAAAAAACATAAAATTCAGATCAAGAACACAAAAAAAACAATATTTTAAAAAATGGGTTTGGATTAGAATGGAGTAATTCTCAACTTTTTGTCATAAATTGAATTACAAGTAAAAAAAAGACGATTCATATATATACCTACAAAATCAACAAATTTGTTCTTCCTAACTGTTCTTCTAGAGACTATAACAACCCTAGGAAGGATTGAGGAGAGATCTGTAGCCATGTTTGTACAAGTAAGCATTTACTTATGTTTACTCATGAATGACATAAATGCACACAAATGACAAACCTAATTTAGAAATGAAGAACTCACATATTGAAAATGGATTAAGTGAATATATGCTTGGGTATGATTTAGAGGATGTGCATGAAAATAGGTCAATGGTAATACTCCTAATTTGGGGGTGCAAATCCATCCACTATTTTGAAAGAAAGCTTCTCCTAATTTTCTAACTCCTAAAATAAAATTGGCTGGTGCTTTGGGGGTATCAAAGAAAATGTAGGGGACATGAAGATTTTAATTTGACGTGGCTGACTTGATTTTTTTTTTTTCGGGAAGTCATGGATCTCGTAGGGATTTTGTTAAATTTTATTGAGATAAGAAACTATTCTTATAGTCCATATATAGCCATAACAAAAAAGAGATAGAGAAGGGAGAACTACTTACCTACAAAATCAACGAACTTGTTCTTCCGAACCGTTCGTCTAGAGACTATGAGAACCCTAGGAAAGATTTTGGAAAGATCATTAGCCATGGGGAACCACCTGATTACGGATATTGTATGTAATGAAAAGGTTTTGAGACAGAGATTGAGAGGTATACTATTGCTGAGTTTTTTGTTAACTCTATTTTGATCTTTTAATGCAATTTATAAGCAATTTTTAGAGAGGAAGTTTGTCAATTTTGGATAGAGATAACTTGACTTAAAGGCGCCACCTAAATCCACGTACTTCTAATGTTGCTAGTGTGACACATTTAGGAAGTTGTTGCTCTATAGTATTTGTTTTTGTTGAAATGGTTGCCCTAAATAATAGTTGCAGCACCAGAACACCTAAATAGCTAAACAAGCCAAGTCAACGTTGACTAGATTAGAACATGCAATTTGAGAGGTATAGTTACCTATTGGTAATGTCAAATTTTAAATTGGAGTCGGATGGGATAATCCTAAAATAGAAACTACATATCTGTCGGTCAAATTGAGTTATTTCGCGAAAGAGACGGACATGAATACCGAGTAATGAGTTTGGAGTATGAAGATGTTCTTTTCTTGAGTTTGGGTCGGTAGCAATAGGCCTACAATAAAGATAATATATATAAATTTAAGACTTTAGTTTAATAAGTTTATCTTTTATATTTTTGTTTTTTCTTCACACAAATATATTATTAATGTGTTAATTGTTTATCTAGTAAGGAGGATGTACAAATGAGTAGGACTATGTTTGTTTTTCTACGTAATACAAACAAAGCTGCATGAAGTAGAACAGTAAAATACATAGGGTTATTTATGTTATGTTAAAGCAACAAGATAACAATCCCATGCGAAAATGATTTATTTCGAGAATCCAAAAAATAGTCTCATGCAAAACGATTTGTTCGGAAAATCACTTAATTTGTATTGACTTTGACCCTTTTTTGTGTATATAAATTTATAATGTGATTAAAACTGATTTCAAAATTTTCTTTAAATTTGGATTTAAAATGTCCCACTAGATAGGGGCTAAACTATAACCAAATTCTAGATAACCCATGAGATTTTATTTTAATTTTTGATAATATCATACCATAAATAGCAAATATGCTTATCCCTCTAGTCAAATCCCAGTTTGATGCATATCCTTCTCTATTTTTTCCATATTTTAAGTTCCAATACTTATTATTATATAGACAGTAGGTACAAGAATTGGATTTCAACAAAAAAAAAGAAAAACAAAAAAAGAAGTACAAGAATTGAAGTAGGGCATCTTTTGTAGAATATACATTTTTTATTCAATAGTTAGGCTAGTGTATATTTTCGGGAATATACTTGTTTTCTTGGATGGTTAGGATTAAGCATCCTAAAATTGTTTCGAAAGGTTGAGATTTCTCTCAAGTTTATCTTCAAACTCTATTTAATGACACAGATTACACCTCCCAAACTTATCTGAAATGATTGAAATTATACTTTCTGAAACTTATCTTCAAACTCTCTTCAAAGGTAAAGATTAAACCTCCCAAACTTGTTACCAAAAATTGAGATTAAGCATTTGATAGAACTGCCCGTGTTTGGCGAGCATGGGTTATACCGTCCTGTATATATATATGACAGGAGAACAATATGGAACATTCATAACTACTTTAGTCTTTGTAAAAAAACACCAAAACTATTTTTATTACTTCTTAATAAAGTTGGAAAGATCCCAGTTGAACCAACTTGCAAATGGGGCTAACTTCTATGTACCATCTCTGCTTTCAAGCACAACCCATGTTGCTGTGTTTTCCTCATTTCATTTTGATCTGTCTAGTAATTCATGAAAGTGAAATAGAAATGAGCAAACTTTATATTCATTTTGAATTATGATATTATTGGTGAATCATACACATATATATATATATATATATATATATATATATATATATATATATATATATATATATATATATATATATATATATATATATATATATATACAAGCATGAAATAGAAGTAGAGGGGAAAAATCACCATTTAAAACTGTCCCAATGAAGGAAACCACCATGGCCTCTGGCATTACTGAACTTATAAACAGCACCAGAAACTAGACAAACAAAAAATCTTGAGCTAGAAATTCGAATTTCTTTAACGTACGTAAATTGAATTATATATCGAAATACAAGAACAAATAATTTACGTAATATGGTGTAGAAATGAAGATACCTTCATAACCTCCAACAACAGGATCCTCTGATAGTAAAAGGGGTGTATCTAGATCGATGAATCTGTAAAACTTAAGCACCAAATTAATGCCTATTTCATGAACCAGGTAAAATGTTTTAATAAATTAATAAGGTGGTATCTGTTCTTTTTTCAAATTCATATCTAAGATTTGACTCGATGTCTAAATTGACTCAGAGACAGAACTTAAGATGCTTGTTTTTCGTCTGATTTGTGTGTCTTACTCATCTGGAATGGCTGTCTCAGGTTGAATTTGGGTCTATTTGAGTCAGACATAAGACAAGACTAAATCAAGAGACCGTTGTCCCAACCAACCTGAAATGACCTTCGTAGCCTAGCGAAAACGAGCCAGAATCAGACTATTCAGACTCAGACCATTCAGACTCAAGGGAGTTCATATACGTGGCGCAAAAAGGGATCTAAGAAATTTCGAGAGACAGAGAGAGGGAGAGTCCATAATTACTTGAAGCATCCAAAGCCAGCAGCCAGATGGCCAGCAAAGCCCATGGCAAGTCTAGTCTCGACCATTCCACCGATCATCAAGTCCAGGCCAGATTGCCTTGCAAGCTCAATAATTTCTAGAGCTCCAAGAACCCCAACTTTGGCAAGTTTGATATTTATAACATCAGCTAGATTTCCCTCTATAATTTTCTGAACATCAAGCAAGCTTCGGCAACTCTCATCCGCAGCTACTGACGTTCTGTATTTTTGTTTCGCAACTTGAGTTACATGACCAAGACCATCCCAGTCATCTCTATTAACCGGTTGCTCAAATAGAATCGGCGTAACCCCAATTTCTGCAACAAAATGATATCAATAAAACTTGATCATTGATTATATAAATAACCAAATTCTGATATAAATGAATGAAGAGTGAGGTGTATGTACA
This sequence comes from Eschscholzia californica, assembly GCF_041429995.1. Taxonomy (NCBI): domain Eukaryota; kingdom Viridiplantae; phylum Streptophyta; class Magnoliopsida; order Ranunculales; family Papaveraceae; genus Eschscholzia; species Eschscholzia californica. Next base: position 34,224,638 of record NW_028238198.1, read on the forward strand.
AGAGGTTCTTAAATTTCGATTACCATGTAATCTTTCAAGAACTCTGATAGCTTCAGAAGCGGTATACCCCTCATTTGCATCCAAGATAAACGAGCACTCTGGATGTGCAACTCGAATAGCTTTCAGAACTTCTATATCAGCATCAAGATTCTTTCCAACCTTAAGCTTCAAGGTGCTAAATCCTTCTTTGCGATACTTTGAAGCCAGTTTAGCAGCTTTATCTGGGGAAACAATAGGAATCTGCACGCAGAAGTACAAAAAACAAGAAGAATAGAACGCAAGGAAGCTAGTGTTGTTTATCCGGAAGTTTGAGATAACATGTCCTAAGAATAATCCCACATGGGCAAAAGGAGGTCTCATGACCAAAAAATTGATATCCAGGTACTCCCAACAAGTTGCCAATTAGTTTTGAAATTAATATCTACAACCTTAGTATAGTACCAGAGCTAGGCCCACACATGATAGCCCAGCTGCAACACGTGCTCCACGTCACCGACAGGACAAGAGCGGACTCATATAACACCACATGCAAGGAGGCGTGTGAGAATAGTCCCACTCATAACCAAAAAATATGATATCTAGGTACTCTCCACTCATTCTAATTGGTTTTCGATTCGACACCTGCAAATTGAATACACGTAAAATACAAACTTAATACACATAAGGAAGGACTAAACTGTTATATCAGTGGTTATGGTGTCTGTTACACCACCAAACATTCTCCATAATGGTAAGCCGATGTTGTTTGCAACTGCATCAATCAACGCCATCTCAACCCCAGCCCTAACCTTCAATCAAAAGATACGGCTACATGAGAACTACAAAAGTCATTTTGAGCATAAGAATCTGATAAAAAACAGTAGACAGTGAAACAAAAACCATGATAATCTATTAATCAGTAAAATATGCATGGATTTTATCATAAACACTATACGCTTAAACCGTCTCAGGTGAAAGGGACATATTTCAGGCCCTCGGGCATTTTCCCCACCCCTATGCAATCAAAGACAAACAACGAATGGTAGCGGAAAGGAGTGAGCTGCCGATGATCAAGAAACATAGTAGTGATTCTCAAGGGGCCAACGGCCGAAATTCTAACCAGCTGAAATGCAATGAATTATAACTGAACCACCCATTATTTGCTTTGTTCTCTTAGCTTGTTTCAAGATTCATTAAGTGGAATCACATTTCCACTTAGGTTCTATGAGATCTATCTCAATCATATTTCAAGTTTTCGATAACAAAAGTGTTGACATTTGTTACTAAAATCAAGAATATATGGTAATGGATTAATTACCGTATATTCTTGATTACCATATATTCTTGATATCCTTGCTCACAAATCACCAATATATTATCACATTATTTGTTACTAGATATATTTTTCTCAACAAGGATATAACTATCCTATATAAGAAGTGTAATGTCTCAATAGAAATAACATACAGAAACAAATTTCTTCTCTTCTTTTTTTCTCTTCCTTCTTTCATTGGTGTTCAAACATGGTATCCGAGCCAAGTTTACTATGAGAAAAAAAGAAGGAAAAAAAAACCCTCCAAATCATAGTTCCATAGTATTATTCAAAGAAAAGAAAAAAAAAACTCAAATCCTAACCCTTTTCTATATCAAAACCAAAACCAGATTCTTTTCTTTCTTTCGAAGACCATAATATCAATCAAATCCCTTCAAAGAGATTCAAAAAAAAAAAGGAAACATAAAGAAGAAGATACAAAAGGAACTCAGAAGATATTGTTCAACTTGTGCAGAGTTATCCCTTACCATCTTCAGAGTTCAACTAATAGTTTATTTTTTTTTTCTTTCTCCATTGTATTTTCTTTAGTAATTTTTTTTTCTCTTTGTATCCTTGATTTAATAAGTATATCCACCATATATTAAAAAAAAAAAAAAAAGGAAAAAGAAAAAGGGAGAAAAAAAAAATATAAGAAAAAAAAAATGAGTGACTCCCATATCCCAGTTGTTATTCAGTCAAAAGGTGCTTTTAATATTGGTGTTCTACTTACTGAAACAAATTATGATATCTGGTCACAACTAATGGAAATGCATATTGCTGAACGAGAAAAATTGGCTTACATCATGGGTACCACTACACAACCTACTGAATCTGATAAAGGTTATGATAAGTGGTATGCTGAAAATCAAAAAGTGAAACGCTGGCTTTTGATGTCTATGTCTCCTGATATCATGAAACGTTACCTTCGTATACCTACTGCGCGAGAAATTTGGAAAACCCTCTCTACTGCATTTTTTGATGGTAATGATGAAATACGGGTCTATTCACTTCATCAACAGGCATTCTCTGCTAAACAAGGGTCTAGATCTCTCTCTATCTATTATGGCGAACTCACAGAAATTTTTAGAGAACTGGATCACCGTGATAAAGTGGTCATGAAAGACCCAGATGATGTGACAATATACCACAAATCCATTTAACGGATTCGGGTTCATATTTTTCTTGCAGGACTAGATAAAAGCTTAGATCAGCTTCGCCGTGAAATTCTACGACATGATCCTCCTCTGAGCTTGGAGGCATGTTATTCATTAGTTCGTCGTGAATCGGTTCGAGCTACAACTCTAAATATAGATAGTGACATTTCTGATGCTTCTGCTATGCTTTCACAACATCGACCACCACAATCATCTCAAGATCGGTCAAAATCCGTCAACCACAAAAATTCTCATAATTCTGAAAAATCTAACTTGAAATGTACTCATTGTCATCAAACAGGGCATTTGAAGAATCGTTGTTTTGAACTTATAGGCTATCCTGACTGGTGGGATCCTACAAAGCATCGGAACGCCAAAAGGCCTTCTACTGCTGCTATTGCTCAAACAAAACAGGATCACACACCTTCAACGTCTTCCGCATTAATCACCACTACTACAACTGAAGGTACGGTTTTAAACACCTCTTCACATGTTCCTAATAATGCATGGATAATTGATTCCAGAGCAACTGATCATATGACATTTGATGTCGGACAAGTCACAAACTTTCGATCTTCCTCGCAAAAATCTGTCTCCACAGCCAATGGGCATACCACCTCAATACTTGGGGAAGGATCATCCCTTCTGACTAATACTTTACATCTTGATTCTATCTTAGTTGTTCCTTCTTTAGATTATAATTTATTGTCTGTCTCTCAAATTACTTCTACTTTATCATGTATTGTTATTTTTTGGCCTAATCATTGTGTGTTTAAGGATATTCAGACTCGACAGACGATTGGTTATGGTGTTAAGAAGGGGAAGCTCTACTATTTGGATTTGGAGTCAGAGCATTCTAATCGACTACAACATGCATTGGCTGTTGAGACCACTAATTCCCATAAGAGACTAACTGAAATAAAGCTATGGCATCGACGACTCGGTCATGCCTCATTTGGTTATTTAAGAAAGTTATTTCCTAATTTATTTACAAATTTAGATGATTTTTCTTTTAAATGTGATGTGTGTGAACTTGCGAAAAGTCATCGCACTTCATACCCTTTGGTTTTGAATAAAAGTCCCCTTCCTTTTATGGTAATTCATTCTGATGTTTGGGGGCCCTCAAAAATCCCCAGCCTAGGAGGGACACGTTGGTTTGTTACTTTCATAGATGATTGTACTAGGATGACTTGGTTATGTTTGATGAAGTCTAAATCTGATGTTAACATGTTGTTTCAAAAATTCTCTAAAACCATTGAAACACAATATAATGCTCGAGTTCAGGTGTTACGTAGTGATAACGGTGGTGAATATCGTGACGCCCAACTTCAGAATTTTTTGGATTCTAATGGCGTCATTCATCAAACCACCTGTCCAGGAACACCACAACAAAATGGTGTAGCTGAACGCAAAAATCGCCACTTATTAGAGGTTGTTCGCGCTTCCTTGATTGAGGCTCACATGCCTTTATGTTACTGGGGAGAAGCTCTTCTTTCTGCTGCATATCTCATCAACCGTGTACCATCACGATCTCTTAATTTCAGCACACCATTTGAGACACTTGCTAATGCAGTTATTGCTCCAACGGTATCTAATTTACCTCCTCATGTCTTCGGTTGTGTTGTTTATGTTCACACCCGAGCAGAAAGTAAGTTAATGCCACGCGCTCTAAAATGTGTCTTTGTGGGATATGCCCTTCATCAAAAGGGTTACCGGTGTTACCATCCTCCCACCAAACACATGTTTGTTACTTTAGATGTCGTCTTTAATGAAGAAACTATGTATTTTGCTAAGTCTGAATCTCAGGGGGAGTGTTTTGAGGAAATTCAGACTTTAGAATATAATCTTGAGAATAATGAGGTAGGAATTTCTGACCAAATGGTAGGCAATTTAGAATTAAGTGGTCAAGATACGTGTGACCTTGAGAACAATGAAGTAGAAGTTACTGACCAGTTAGTAGGTCATTTGGATCAACATAATCAAAATTCAGATGTGAATGGTGATGACTTGCTAGACACAGTGAATACAGAAGAAAATGAACCAGAACAAAATGATCAAGTCTTGAATCATTATGATAATGGGCATCCAGAAAGACAAACAGTTCCAGAAAGCGAGTCCGAGATTTTTCCTATCAATACACAAAGTCAATCATTGCGAGAGGAGGTTCAATCTTCGACACCTGAGCCATTCCGGAGACAGTTGCCAGAACGTGTCAACAGAGGTATGCCAAAAACTTTATATGAACCTCAATTGTCTAGTAAAGTAAAATATCCCATGAGTCACTATGTATCTACTCATCGTTTATCAAAAAATAATCAATCATTTGTCAATCAGTTATCTATTGTAGCTATACCTAACAATGTGCAGGAAGCATTAACTGATCCTAAATGGAAAGCAGCAATGAATGAAGAAATGACATCTTTACAAAAGAATAAAACCTGGGAATTAGTAGATCTTCCTACCGGGAAGAAGACAGTTGGATGTCGGTGGATCTTCACCGTAAAATATAAAGCAGATGGTACAGTGGAACGTTTTAAAGCCAGATTAGTTGCAAAAGGATATACACAAACATATGGGATTGACTACACTGAAACATTTGCACCTGTAGCGAAAATCAACACTGTCCGAGTTCTATCATCCTTAGCTGCAAATTTTGATTGGCCATTACAACAATTCGATGTAAAAAATGCATTTCTTCACGGTGAGCTATCTGAAGAAGTATATATGGATCTTCCACCTGGATGCATGATAACTGAAAAGCAAAAACAGAAGGTGTGCAGACTAAAGAAATCGTTATATGGACTAAAACAATCGCCTAGAGCTTGGTTCGGAAGATTCACCAAATCTATGACAACATTTGGATACAGACAGAGCAACTCAGATCACACACTATTTCTAAAAAGGCAACACAGAAAGATTACTGCACTTATTGTTTATGTAGATGACATGATAGTAACTGGCAACGATCCAGAAGAAATGAAGGCTTTGCAAGAATACTTATCCAGGGAATTCGAAATGAAAGACTTAGGTCCTTTGAAATACTTTCTGGGAATTGAAGTCTCTCGTTGTGATAAAGGAATATTTTTATCCCAAAGAAAGTATGCATTAGATTTATTACAAGAAACAGGTATGACTGCCAGCCAACCAGTGGACACTCCATTAGAAGAAAATCAAAAATTGTGTATTGAGACAAATCAAGTGCCTGTCGACAGGGGGAGATACCAAAGACTTGTTGGAAGATTAATGTATCTCGGCCACACAAGACCTGATCTTGCATATGCTCTAAGTGTCGTCAGTCAATTCATGCATAATCCAGGAGAAAAACATATGAATGCTGTTATGCGAATTTTGAGGTATCTTAAATCTGCTCCGGGAAAAGGAATTTTATTCTCCAAAAATACAAATGAAAGAGATATCAAAATTTATACTGATGCTGACTGGGCAGGAGCAGTTGATGATAGAAGATCAACTTCAGGATATTTCTCTTTCGTAGGGGGAAACTTAGTGACATGGAGAAGCAAGAAACAAAATGTTGTTGCACGTTCTAGTGCGGAATCAGAATATAGAGGAATGGCTTTAGGTATTTGCGAAGCACTATGGCTGAAAAATCTCTTACAGGATTTAGGGTACCCCCTAGAAGATCCTATCCAACTTTATTGTGACAACAAAGCAGCATGTGATATAGCTCATAATCCGGTTCAACATGATAGAACCAAACATGTCGAGGTTGATAGGTTCTTCATTAAAGAAAAACTTGACGAAAAGACAGTAGAACTTCCAAAGATTCGATCTGAAGACCAACCAGCTGATATACTCACCAGAAGCGTATCTAATCAAGTGCTTAAAAAGTTTGTGGACAAGTTGGGCATGTGTGATATATATGCGCCAACTTGAGGGGGAGTGTTGACATTTGTTACTAAAATCAAGAATATATGGTAATGGATTAATTACCGTATATTCTTGATTACCATATATTCTTGATATCCTTGCTCACAAATCACCAATATATTATCACATTATTTGTTACTAGATATATTTTTCTCAATAAGGATATAACTATCCTATATAAGAAGTGTAATGTCTCAATAGAAATAACATACAGAAACAAATTTCTTCTCTTCTTTTTTTCTCTTCCTTCTTTCATTGGTGTTCAAACAAAAAGCAATAATCTAAGCACCTAATTCAAAAATACCCAAATTTCAAATTTAATCATATTTAATTATAAATTTTTGTACTGCTTTAAGAATTTAAATCTAACAAACCCACAACCAAAATATAAATTAAAAATTATTGAGAGTACTCACAGAAGCAAATTGATGTCCAGGAAGAAGCTCACCAATTTCATTAAGAACCAAAGTCAATGTCATAGGCTGACTCTTTCTTAAAAACTCACAAGCTTCCTTGGTTTTAAGAAGAGCAGTTGATTGATCTTCAGCAGTAACAGAAGGAAGAATGGGTGATTCACCCCAACCTACAGACCCATTACTTAATTCAACCCTAATTGCAACATTTTCAAGCTTTGAAGATGCAATTGTAAAAGGAGCAATTAATGGAACATTTAATGGTCTTCCTTCAGCTTGCTGAACATCAACAGAAAATGTTTGACAGAAATTTTTTAACCCAGAATTCATTTTTGCAGTAATCTTAGAAACAACTGTTGATGATGAACTAACTTTACCAGTAATGGTGACAATTGGGTTATTGGATTTGGGATTGGGATCATAAGATTTTAGATATCTTGAAGAAGAAGAAGAGAAGATGAAGAAAGGGTTTGATGATGAACAGAGAACTGAAGACCTAATCGGCTTCATAATTTGTACTTATTTTTGTTTCCTTCGGTATTTGGGTATTTGTTTTTTAATGAAACTGATTAATTGTCTTTTTTTGAGATTTGGCAGGTCGGGTGGGAGTTGGCTGATTTAAATGAATGGTTTGAGTGATTTATTATAGATAAAATGTCTTTATAGACATTTGGACATTGAGTCTGTAGATAAAATGTCTTTGAAATATTTCAACATCTTGAATCCATTGACAAAATGTGTAATGCATATTATATTTGTACTAATCAAAAATATATTTTTTTTAACTTTCGTAGACATCTGTGAATATCTGCGGACATTTTATGGGCATTTATTATTTTAACATTATTATTATTGTTTAATTACGTGAAATAATATATTATACTAACATTTCAAGAATATATTTTCGACTTTCGTAAACATCTGTGAATATCTACAGACATTGATGGACATTTATTATTTTAATATTATTATTATTGTTTAATCACATGAAATAATATATTTATACCAACATTTCAAATATATATTTTTCGGACTTTCGTAGACATTTGTGAATATCTGCAGACATTGATGGACATTTAGTTGATATTTATTATTTTAATATATTATTGTTTAATCACATGAAATAATATATTTGTACTAACATTTCAAAAATATATTTTTCGACTTTCATAGACATCTGTGCATATTTGTGGACATTGATGGACATTTGGTGGATATTGATTATTTAATACAGTGGCATTTTATGGATTTTGAGTACATGGACAAAATGTCTCTTGTTTTTGTAAAGACATTTTGGACTCCAAATTTGTCCCAAATCTTTCACAAAATCCACCAAACTATGAAGTCTACCAAAGTCCGCGGACATATTGTCTATAATTGAATGTCACAAACATTCGGGGATTTGTAAATGTTTAGATGTGAATGCCTCGGACATTTCAGTATTGTCAAATATCTGGATTTGAATGCCTCAAACATTTCAGGATTCTCAAATGTCTGGATTTGGATGCCTCGGACATTTGAGAATCTTCAAATATCTACAAATGTCCCAATCCACGAAAAGGCAGTAGTTTTAATATAAGCCGAAAAATCTTCTTTCGGGCTAACTATGTTAAGGTTAAGTTAATTTTGTATCGTACAATAAAGGAATTCAATTTGTATATGTGCTCCCGCGAAACGGATGTGTATTGATATTTTCGTATAATTTGATTGTGAACAGGTATATCTTTGATACACTTTAAGTGTCCTCAATTGAGTTGGGAATTCTAACGGGCAAGGATTGGTACTAGCAAATAGCAACGCTTATCGTACCCATAAGTGATACATTCAAAATTTCATCGTAGTAAAGCGCCTATAAAAATAATGTTAGGTGCTTTCAGAGAGAGAGAGAGAGAGGGATAGATTTAAACATGGTGGTGCCTATGGTGATTTGAGGTTGTCATAGGAATTGGTAGTCACCGATAAAGACGAGACGATGAAGAAAGTGTTTTTTATTTGAAGAAAGTGTTTTTTATTTTTCTGAAGTGTGTTGTAATTTAAGCATTAAGTATCTAACTCTTTGGATGTTTCAACAAAAAAAAATCTAACTCCTTGGATACTTCAACTCCTACAGTATTATCTTTTAAAAATGTGATTCAGTGACACATTGTTTCCGTCCGTTTAGATGACATAAGTCACAATGAATGAGCTCATAACCACACTGAGAAAGCTACTAATAATAAACAATAAAAGACACTATCAAAACCATAATAATCATCTAAAAATTCGTTGAACGGTTGTGTTTTTTACTGAAAAGAACTATCAGTATTATTACAAAAACGGTACATGGCCCGAAAGGGTTTGCCAACTTCAAATCGACACTTGGCGTGGTCGTTTCTATGGGCCAGATATCTTCTTTTTCTGTTACAAGTGGGTCAAGTATCTGAAAATACTTGGTCCATCCTAACTAACAATGTCGACTGTCAGGCTAAAGTCGATTAGGTTTTTCGAATGAAAAATCACGGTTGATTATTTAATGTTTGTAAGTGACACATATTATTCCAGGAAAAACTCTCAATTCTCGTTCCAAAATTGTAATCCCTCTTCGTCTTAGGTTAGAAAGGCTCTTACACTCCACAATATACTGAACAGAAAACACTATTTGGCTCGACAAAAAATATTTTGAATGACCCAAACAACATAAATTGTTGAGGTCACGACAAAAATTGGATTTATTTGGGTCACTCTCTACCACACCAAAGACCATTGTTGTTTAACACAGTTTCCCTGCCCATATACATTCATTTCAACCTTCTTTTTTTTTTTCTTTCGTTGAAAGCATTCATTTCAACCTTAGCTCTTCATTCTGACACTAGAAGTCTTCCTTTTTTTTTTTTTTGGTTGAAAACACACTAGAAGTCTTCTTGTGACAACATCTCACGACCAAACTTGTGGTATTTATGTTAGTTAGTCAACCAACTGTCATAATCATATGATGTGCCTATACTTCATGGAGGTGTAAACGACTATCACTGTGATTGGTTGGAAATGAAACAATTGAATTTATGTTTACCAGGCATCCAATGCTGATATGGCAGGAAGGAAGCCGCTAAAAACACTCGAAAATTGGTGTTAGCACGCAGTGAATCTCGTGTGACCCTAAACATCTATTGGCACCAAGGCATGGATCGACCTGTCCAAAATCCAATTTAAGACCTTGTTATAGGTTTCAGACTGGTCAGTCCACAACATGCCTTAAGTCTCAGACTGACCAGTCTACAACCGCTCAGACCGGTCCGAGTCCGATATTAGGGTTCCAGAGAGTATTTTTCGTGGTGATTTTATGATGTAGACGCAGCGGAATAATTAAAGAACAATAAATAAACTAAGAACAATTAAAGAAAACGATAAACTAAACTTAAATTCTTAATAACTTCAATTGATTTTCTCTTCAAGGTGAATAATAACATAGACTAGATCCCCTTTTATAAGATAATAAACCTTCCTAGATAGACTCAAACTAGGATTCCTAAAATAATAAACTACTCAAACATAGAAACTTTAAAATAAAGAAATATCAAATTAAAGTAACTTCTATTCTACTAATAAACTACTATTAAGACTTAATAGGGTGTGGGCACGCGTGGACGTGGGCCCACACGCCTATGCGCCTGCATCAGCACCCCGTTCCCCAGAAGGTTCGTCCCGAACCGATTGTATGATGGAAGCTAGCTCATCAGAACCTTTCGTAATCGGTAACAATGTGATAATCTTCTTCATCCATGGAAATTCAAAAACGTTCAAACGGCCCTTGTAAATAGCATCCACATCCGACTGCCAAGGACGTCCCAAAATAATATGGGAAAGATCCATATCGGTAACATCACAAGTAATGTCAGATAAATAGAAAGAGCCAAAAGAGAGGGAAAAAGTACACATTCGATCAACACGGGTTGCAGTACCGGATTGAATCCAATCAGTATGATATGGATGTGGTTTAGGAATAGTAGGAATACCCAAGTAGGCCACAAGTTTGGAAGAAATCAAATTTTCCACACACCCATTATCAATAACAATCGTACAAACCTTGTTCAAGACCGTTCCTCGTGTAACAAATAAATTTTTCCGTTGAGAAAGATCATGATCAAGAGGAGTAAAAAGCACCCGACGAGTTACTAACATAACAGGGTCACCTGAATCCGGGTCAATATTGACATGATCGGCTTCCTCATCCAAGTAATCCTCTTTTTCCACTAAATTTGCCTTACCACGTAATGGGCAATTATTAGAATAGTGACCTGTCTCAAAGCAACGATAACACTTACCTGGAGGTTGTTTTTTGTAAGGATTTTCAGGAACAATCTTAACTCCGTCATCCGTTTGTTTCGAAAGATCAGTATCATCAGTAGGTTGTCGAATATAATTAGGACGATTGTAGTTTCCCCTGAAAATTGATCTAGAATCCGATTCAAAAGATCGAGTCACACTAATACATTCCGATACGGAAGAGAAAGGACGGAGGTTGACAAGATCCTTAATGTCACCTCGAAGACCATCCTTAAATTTTTCCAATTTCATGGATTCAGTATCGGGTAGATTAAGCCGAATACTTAAACGCTGAAATTCGGAGGCGTATTCCTCAACCGAACGTCGTCCTTGACGACAACGAAGATATTCCAGACATAACTGATTTTCATAATCTGGAGGGAGGAAACGGGCCATCATAAGTGGCTTAAGTTCAGACCACGAGGATATGGGAGGAAGATTAGATAACCGTCGTTGTTCAGATTCTTGTTTCCACCATGTTAACGCTGTTTTGGAAAGATAGCCAGTGACACATCTAACCTGTTCTTGTCCATAAACCTCAATAACATCAAAGAAGATTTCCATTCGAGCTATATAATCCAAAAAAATTTCAATGTTGATGGAACCGTCATAAGCCGGGACGTCCATGCGAATACGGTACTTAGACGAAGGTAGTGTAGAATCGTGATCATCCTCTAGGTGGTAGTCATCCGGATCATTATACTTGTGACGGGGACGAATATAATGGTTACGTTGTATGGAACCGTTATGGTTCGGTTCCGTATAGGTTGGTCGATTTTTGAATCTAGTTGGCTCATAATAGTTGGACCGGTTGGGTGGACGAGCTTCATGTTGGTAAGGGTTGTAGTCGGCCTCGAATTGATCTTCACGGTTTTGGTTATTGATGAATGGTTGACCCATGTCTCGGTTTGGAGTGGGTCTGTTCGGGACCGAATCGGGTAGACGGGTTCGGTTAGGGGTGTAGCTATCCGTAAAATCATTAATTGGATGGTTGACGTTTTTCGGATCGTGTTGATTGGAGGGGTGGTGATAATCGGGTTGGTGGTGATGAGGGGGTGTTTCTCGGTTGGGCGTGAGATGTGGTGAGATGGCACGAGAGTGTTGACGAATAGGTGTATCCATGATAGGCCGGGAAGTTTCGGTTCGGTGGTTTTGGGGAAAGGTTTCGAGTTGGGTGGTGTTCGGGGAATAGTTTTGCCTTGGTGTTTGAAAAGGGTATGGTTGGGTGGTACTTGGGTTAGTGGTGGAATAATGGGAGAATGAATCGGGTTTGTTTGATGTTAGTTGATCGTGGAAAGAGAAAGGTGGTGTTGTGGGTTTTATGAGTGGGAAAGCCGGTGATAGTGGTGATGTAGGGTTGATGTTAGGTTGACCAAGTATGGAATTTGAAGTTGGTGTTGTGGTTGGAAGTGATAATGATGCTGGAATGTAAGTAGGAGAAGAAGGAGTAGTGGTAGAAGAGGGAGACTTACATATGCCTTCGAGTTATTTAGATAGCTTCATGATCGAATCATTGACTTGATCGAATTTTTCCATGGTTTCCTTCTTGTGATTGTCGAATTTTTCCATGGTTTCCTTCTTGTAATTGTCAAATTTTTCCATGGTTTCCTTCTTGTAATTTTCGAAAGCTTCTTCCAAATTTGTAACCGAGGATAACTTCTTGTTGATGTTATCCCATTCGGAGGCAAAAGTTGGTGTCTTCTCTTTGATTGTTGGAGTAGGAACGGTAGGATTAACCATTGTGATCGGTTAAAAAAAATGGCTCTGGATACCACTTGATGTAGACGCAGCGGAATAATTAAAGAACAATTAATAAACTAAGAACAATTAAAGAAAACGATAAACTAAACTTAAATTCTTAATAACTTCAATTGATTTTCTATTCAAGGTGAATAATAACATAGACTAGATCCCCTTTTATAAGATAATAAGCCTTCCTAGATAGACTCAAACTAGGATTCCTAAAATAATAAACTACTCAAACATAGAAACTTTAAAATAAAGAAATATCAAATTAAAGTAACTTCTATTCTACTAATAAACTACTATTAAGACTTAATAGGGTGTGGGCACGCGTGGACGTGGGCCCACACGCCTATGCGCCTGCATCATTTTAGATCAAGGCTCTTTCTCTCTCTAATTCTCCATCATAGATCAAGGTTGGTCTGGAATCAAAGTTATTCCCATGATATTTTTACTCTACTTCTCTCTCTAAAACAAGGGTCTTTATCTCTCTAATTCTTCATCGTAGGTCGATGATGATGGGTTTAGAAACAAAATTATTTTTCATGATAATGTGATGATGATACGAAAAAGGAGAAAGAAAAGAGACCAGAATGAACAATAAGAGAAGAAAGAAAAAAAAGATGGGTGCAGGCTGGTTACCTCCCTAGTAGGCAGTCAATACGTACCGGGTCTATTAGGCACCCGGCGCGAAGAATAATTCCACCAGGTGCCTTTAGCCGGTTACCTCCCTAGTTGGCAGCCAATCCGTACCGGGTCTATCACGCACCTGGCGCGAAAAACAATTCCGCCCGGTGCCTTTAGCCACTCCCTTTTCTAATGACTCATGTCGGATGTTTGTATCATGTAAAATCAGACCCCCAAGAGTCTTGGGAGTGTTCACATACATGGCATTTAATTCCGAGGGAGGTTCTACTATTAAAATTTGATTGGGTGGTTGACCACACACACCCCACCTAATTATATATATCACAGTCCACCATTTATGTAAATTCCCTCTTTAGTAGACACCGCCTGTGATGGCGCTTCACATTAATAATTGACTTCTCATCTGTCGGTAGACTTTCAAGTCTTGGTGGAATCCAAGCTTCATCTGTGAAAGCTAGACATGATTTTTGTTTTGTAGTAATAGTATGCATATTATGTTCATGGGTGACTAGGCAGTGACAATCCAAATGTGTAACTAATTTTAAACAATTGGTAAGGGAGTGAAAATTAGTTAAAAATAAACTGTATTTTTAAGAGATTTCGAAGAGAAATTATTGTTGGTAACGTCGAACAGTAGTTTCTCAGTAATCAGTTTAGGAACATAATCTTGTAACAATCGATTTTTTTTTTTTTGTCGTAACGCATATTTCAGATGGAGGGAGATACCTATGAAGACGCTCTGACGCTTAAGTCGGTTCACGGTACGGATATAAGTGATGAGTTAGAAACATGTAAAACCTTTAGATGTAATTGCTACTTAATGAAATGAATCTATAATGGAAGCATACTTTCCCCAACACCACAGCCAATATCTATATTGTTCTCCTAATTTATTGGACATGTATGTTTTTATCTTTCTTTCTCCTTATAAAACTCTATCCATTGGATTTTGTTCTGATTCCACTTTGAACAAAATGACCTGTACATACACGTATGAAGAACCCACCTCTTTCCTCCTATTGGTTCTTGGTGTTATTGTAGTATTAACATTTTTCAAAAGAAAAGAACCACTGCAATTAATTTCTTTTATTAATTCCATTGGAATAAGCTGTAAAGCAAAGACATGTCTCTCTCTCTCTCTCACCCTTATTGCTTATTCAGAGTATTTACTTTTTAAGTGTTCCCAATTATAGATTAAGTAATGAGATAGGATCAGCCGATCAGATCCCATCTTTATAGAGACATCATGATTTTTTTGGTGGCTCAATAAACACATGATCCATTGATCTTTTTATTTTTGCTGAGAAACATGATCTCTTTTTTTTTGATTGGGCATATTATTTCATTTTACTTTTTCTTCGAATAGTTTTATAATACTAATATTGTTCAGGTCTACTGAGACCCAACACTCCTACAAGTATTGTAAGCTGTCAATTTACTTAAACAATAGACAAAGCATTATTTTTCATGTTTCATAAACTAGTACTATGAAATCCAACTCCAAAGCAAAATATCAACCTATTCTTAATAAGGTCTCAAATCATGGTTTTAGTAGGTAAATTGCAACAGAATTTTTGTACATTTTTGTTAATCTGTTTCGAAAAATGAAATTTCGGAACATTTGAGATCCTTTCTCTCATTCCTAATTAAACGTCTCTGAGAAAAAAAAATACAAATCTTGATATCCGAACCCTGTCAATCAGCCAAAGACTAAAGAGCCATTGATTAAAATTAAAATTCTTTACTATCAAAGGATTTAGTCTCAAAATGAAATTGTCACGCTCCCAACAACATGAATAACAAAACAGATTATTAATCAATTTGTTATATTTAATTATTAAAAAAGTTGTTAATATTAATTTAATAAATAAATAAATAAACCTTAAACAAACTAACAAAGAAAAAGAAAAGTTGGTGTTCTGGATTCTTCAGTCAAGTGGGGTCAAAATTAGTCAGTCTGACAAACGGCTATTTCCATAATCACGTGTCAATTTATCGGCTACCATTATCTCGTGAGAAATTACATCAGACTTAACAGAGTACTTGAATAGTTGGATTCTCCCACAATCTACTTTCCCAATGCTCTTCTCTCTCTCTCTCTCTCTAGTCTCTCCCTAAAACACACTTTCTCTCTCTACATTCAACACTACCTTCTTCCTTCGCATCCTCTTCCTCAAAATTTCCACCTTTCTCATTGATAGAAAGTTTTGAAGATGATTATACCATGTGTTTTCTTGTTTTTCCTTTTCTGCAACAAAAATGTTCTTGGTGGTAGTTCCTTGAATGATGAAGGCATCGCTCTTCTTTCATTTAAGAACTCCATTAATGAAGACCCAGAAGGTTCTTTGACTGACTGGAACTCAACAGATGAAAGCCCATGTTCATGGAATGGGATTACATGCAAACAAGGTAAAGTTATCTCTGTTAGTATCCCAAACAAGAAACTTTCTGGATTACTTGATTCAGGTCTTGGAAATCTCTCTTCTCTTAGACATGTTAATTTGAGAAACAACAAATTCTATGGAAGTTTACCTTTTCAGCTTTTTAATGTTCAAGGACTTCAAAGTTTGGTTCTTTATGGGAATTCTTTCTCTGGTTCAATCCCTAATGAAATTGGGAACCTCAAGTATCTTCAATCTTTAGATCTATCACAAAATTTTATGAATGGTTCAATACCCAAGTCTGTAGTTGAATGCAAGAGATTAAGAACCCTAATTCTTAGACAAAACAATTTTACTGGTTCTTTGCCTGTTGGATTTGGTTTTGGTTTGATTTCTTTAGAGAAACTTGATCTTTCCTTTAATGAATTTTCTGGTTCAATTCCTAGTGATATGGGTAACTTATCTAGCTTACAAGGAACTGTGGATCTTTCACATAATCATTTCTCTGGTTCTATACCATCAAGTTTAGGTAATCTTCCTGAAAAAGTTTATATTGATCTTACTTACAATAATCTTAGTGGACCAATACCCCAAAGTGGTGCACTAGAGAACAGGGGACCGACGGCGTTTGTAGGAAACCCTAGTCTCTGTGGTCCTCCTTTGAGAAACCCATGTCCATCGGGCTCGCCTGGTGCAGGTGGTCCGAGCTCTATTCCTTTTCTACCAGGGAATTCTCCATCTTCGAATGTTGATAATGGCGGAAGTAAGGGTCGAAAAAACAAAGGGTTGAGTAAGAATGTTGTGATTGCTATTGTTGCAAGTGATGTAGTTGGAATTTGCTTAATTGGGTTGCTATTTTCTTACTGCTTTTGGAAATTTTGTTCTTGTAAGAAGAATAAAGAAGAAATTGATGGTAATATTGAGAAAGGGTCAAGAAGAAGGAAAAAGTGTTTATGTTTCAAGAAAGACGAGTCTGACAGTTTTTCCGATAGTATGGAGCAGAGTGATCTTGTTCCATTGGATGTGCAATTAGGTTTTGATCTTGACGAGCTTCTTAAGGCATCTGCTTTCGTTCTTGGTAAAAGTGGCATCGGTATTGTGTATAAAGTTGTGCTTGAAGATGGACTCATATTAGCAGTAAGAAGATTAGGTGAAGGAGGAACTCAAAGGTTTAAAGAGTTTCAAACTGAAGTTGAAGCAATTGGTAAGATAAGGCACCCCAATATAGTTACTTTGAAAGCTTATTACTGGTCCATCGACGAAAAGCTGCTCATTTACGAGTACATACCGAATGGCAATCTTTCTGCTGCACTTCATGGTAAATATTCCAACTTCAACTTAATATGCGAGTTTTTGATGTACAGAATATATTTCTTACACTTCTACTTTACTCCGTGAAGTCCTTGCCGTTGGGTGTTAGATGGTGCGTTGACTCTTAGACTTCTTTTTTTTTTTTGAAAATTTTGAATTAATATGGGGGAAAAAGAATACAAGGGACTATACAAGGGGAAAAAAGAGGGGGAACTGAAACAATTACATACTTAAGATGCCCCCCCAATTCGACACAAAATCAAAATACGAAAAAGACCTGGTCCATCCGAGGGACCTACTCCAATGGAAAAGAACACCCAAGACATCTTCCTCCGCTACCTTGAAGGCTGGGATGGAATCCCTAAAAATTCCTTCGTTTCTAGCCTTCCATGTACACCAACATATAGCCGAAGGGACAAGGCTCTCTTGTTATTGCTAACATTTTTGGATTTACTTACCTATCTTATAAGTGAACGAAAATAATACAATGTTTCTCTTGTTATTAGAAAATTGAAGTAATGCCAAATAGATTTTACAAAGGGTTATGTCTTATTTAATTCGGTAGGTGCTAGGGCAGAATATGTGAATAGTCAGTAGTCCCATATTAAACCAAAGAGGAGTCCCATTAACAACTAAATAATGTATAGGGCTTCTTTACTTGATCACAATTGGTTTTTGAGTTGGGTGCCACTGCCACCATACATAATGTGGTACTAGAGATAGGCCCCACGTGATAGACTGATAGGCCCACCAATCCGGCAATCTGACGCGTCACATGCTCTTTATCAACCCACAAAAAACCACGTGTTAGGCTCGATCACCACACGTGAGGAAGCGTGCAAGAATAGTCTCATAATTGCCAAAGGAAGTTTCTTAACCAACTAAATATCATATATGGTCTCTCTGCTCGTTCTCATTTACTTGTGAGTTAGAAATTCAGAAGCTTAATACATGTACAATCTCGATCTTAAACTTCTTTAGATGCCGAATGTGTCGTTGGTTAGTTTTTTAAACAGTTTTGGATCTTGTAAGCCTTACTAGTTGGTGCTAGTTTCAAGTTAATGTCGTATTTTCAAGACCCGTATAAATTAATATTTCGTTTTGATTGTTTCTTATAACTCAACAGGGAAGGCCGGAATGATATCCTTCACGCCTCTTTCATGGTCAGTTAGACTACGAATCATGAAAGGAATTGCAAAAGGTTTAGCTCATTTACATGAATTCAGTCCCAAGAAATACGTACACGGAGATTTGAAGCCAAATAATATACTTCTTGGAGAAAACATGGAACCCCATATCTCCGATTTTGGACTCGGTCGACTTGCCAATATAGCGGGTGCAACTCCAACTCTGCAATCGAACAGAATAGCATCAGAAAAACAACAGCAGCAAACTGCACCATCTGAAGTTATGAGTATCAATTCCGTATCTAGTTTGGGGCCTTATTACCAAGCTCCTGAAGCACTGAAAGTTGTAAAACCGTCACAAAAATGGGATGTTTATTCGTTCGGTGTGATCTTACTAGAAATGGTCTCAGGAAGATCGCCGATGGTTCAAGTTGGTACAACAGAAATGGATTTGGTTAGATGGGTTCAGCTCTGTATTGAAGAAAAGAAACCCTTAGGTGATGTCTTGGACCCGACCATAGCTCGTGAGATAGAGAAAGAGGAGGAAGTCATTGTTGTACTAAAAATTGCTTTAGCTTGTGTCCAAACTAGTCCCGAAAGAAGGCCCTCAATGAGGTATATATCGGAATCTTTAGACAGAGTTGTTGCTTTGGATTGAAATGTTAAATGTTAGTGGATCATGTGCAAGGAGAAATCACACAGCATGAGCAACTCCATCGGTTGCACGAGGGAAAGAAGGATTTGGGCTGTGCAAAGAAAAGAATGAAAAATGGGTAGGTAGATAAGACCATAAGATTGGGTGTTCTAACAATTTGGTTGCATATAGACACAGTGGAGAGGTCTGTCTCTCCCCCTTTCTCTCTTTGTAATAGGAAGGTTCGCGTATCCGGACAAAAAATACACATGTTACCTTTCTCTCTCATGTCTCTTGTAAGAAGGAAATATTTGTTGGAGTAATATTTGAACTGAAATTGTAAGAAGGAAATATTTGTTGGAGTAACATTTGAACTAAGAAACCCTAAACCTGCATCTGCTTTCCTTAATAATTCTGAGCTTCATGTGTTTCCTTCTTATTCAAACGAAAACCAACCTACTAATAACGGTAATATTCTTTAAGTTGATATTTCTTTTGTCAGTGGCCCATTAGCTCAGTTGGTTAGAGCGTCGTGCTAATAACGCGAAGGTCGCAGGTTCGAGACCTGCATGGGCCACTTTTTTATATCCGAATTGTTTGACTACGTTGGATCTTTTCGAAGTGTTTTTTTTTGGTAAATCCAAGAGTGTATGTAATCTTTTACTATTTTATCTGAGTAATGTGTGAATGTTATCTGCAATTTGTTAACACTTCCTACCAACTTTTAAAAGTCAAAAGAAAGTTATGGAGCTCACGGGGGGTCTAATAAATAATAAGAGACTATCTTCGCACGTTTTATCAAGCGTATTATTATTTAGGCTAGCTTATCAAATATGTTTTATGAGGTAATATAGAACACTTGGGCCTATCATAGAAAAGCTTAGCTCTCATATACCAGGACGAAAAAGACCTCTAATAAGACTTTTCTCGGTCTTCTTTTCTTGTTTGATTGTCTCTTTTGATAAGAATCTTTTGGTATTGAAGTCAATAAGTTCTTACATATAAACTCTTTTCTGAAAACAGTTAATACAGTTTCTTTCTTTCTCTCTCTCCCTCTCTCTCCGCTAGAAAAAAAAAGGTATTGCAGGAATTTGGAAGGAGGATCTTGTAAAAGGTTAGTAAAATTTTGTTTCATACTCTAAATTAGTTTCATAAGCATTGACTTGACACATAAATAACCTAAGGAATCCTATATGAACAATCTTTAGTAATTGAGAAGTGAATCAATGTTGGTTCTGGTTCCCTAAATTTTCGAAGTACTTAACGAAATTCTGGAAAGACTTTGTATGCTGAACTTAGTAATAGGGACACAACTCACAAGGAATTCTTTCTCTATACAACTTTTACAACAACCTCCTTTCTGTTGCTATTTGTTTTGACCAGCCATGTTTTTTTATCATCTTTGTCTTCTTTTCATGGGGAATGTGCATACAACGCCTATGCTAGTCAGGGTCGTGCGGATCGGGCATCTGCACAGGGCCCTTGTCATGGGGGGTCTTGTGCGCGCGTCCGACCTGCACTCCCAACTGGCTAGTAGTCCTTCCATAATCAATGTGAGATTATCCCAACGCGAGGTCATCTTAAGTGCATTATTAGTTTACAAATTTAACAAATCCTTTTCTTTCGATTTTGTTATAGGAAAAGGATGAGGGAGGCTCACTTGGGTAAACATACTATAAAATCACATGGAATCAAATTAGCAAGAGAACACGTGCTTGACTGGCTTATCTTTTTGCTTCTTGTAGTTATAGATATCATTCTTAATATTACTAATCCATTTTATCGCTTTGTTGGGAAGGATATGATGACTAGTCTGAAATATCCTCTTAAAAGCAACACAGTTCCTGTCTGGTCTGTTCCTGTAAGTTATACGTTTCACTATAAGTATTAATTTACTTATTATTTACTTTGTGATGAAAGGTTTACCCCATTATAAAAGTAATTGCAGTAGTTAATGAGTTTTTTCTTTCTGTTAGCCAGCTCTATGCAGTTGTGTTGCCTCTTATCATATTTAATGCTATATATTATCGTAGAAGAGACGTTTATGATCTGCACTATGGAATACTAGGTGATATTCTTACTTTCTTAGATACTCATATTGTCAACTATATAACATTAAAATTCTTTTAATAGAACACTTTTAGTTGCAGGAAAAGTTTTATAAATTTGATAAGGATGAAATGTATTTTCTGCAAGAGTAGGCCTCTTATACTCTGTGATGATAACGGGAGTCATTACCGATTCGATAAAAAACGCAGTTGGTCGGCCTCGTCCAGACTTCTTCTGGCGTTGTTTTCCGGACGGGAAGGATGTATGCTCCTTTGTTCAAACTAAGCACAGTTCTCTATACACGCGCGCGCGCGCGCGCGCACACACACACAGAGAAATATTGCGTTTCTTGAGCATGAGTTACTTGCTCTGCTATTTTTTAGGTATACGATGGACTTGGAAATGTTGTTTGTCATGGAGTGGATAAAGTGATCAAAGAAGGACATAAGAGTTTTCCAAGTGGGCATGCTTCATGTATGCAATGGTCTACTTCTATTAAGGTTCTTGTATAATCTAAACATGACAGGAATGTCCCTATTGCAACTCATGAATATCTATGCTTCATTTGCAGGGTCCTTTGCAGGTCTTGGTTTCCTTTCCTTATATTTAGCGGGAAAAGTAAAGGCTTTCGATCGTGAGGGGCACATCTCGAAGCTATGCATTGTTTTTCTTCCTCTACTTGTTGCATCTCTTGTTTGTGTTTCTCGAGTCGATGATTATCGGCACCATTGGCAAGATGTGTTTGCAGGAAGTCTCTTAGGTTTGTGGCAACGTAATTAAAGTTTTTTTTCGTTAAAATATATTTCGGGCAAGTATTTTAGGCCCAACTTACAACTCGTAAAAATTCCTACTTATAGGTCTAGCAGTGGCGATGATTTGTTACCTGCAATTCTTCCCACCCCCGTACCATAATGAATGTAACGTATTCAGACCTTTGTCATTTACCTTTTGTTTTTATTTTGTATTAAATTTTGAAGTGACTCAAAACTAATCGGCAATGAGTGGAGATGTCCCAAATAGATATTCTTCGCAACCAATAGTCCTACGACTCCTCACATATTGCAACTTATAGCCTAAAATGTGTCTTCTTTGTTGGCTGAAATTTTAGTTGTTGGGGCCTAATACGTGTTGGCGTAACTTCAATACCATCTTAAGTTTGTTGGCATCTAATTCAAAACCAATTGCCAATAAAGGAAGAGACCAATCCTAGATATCAGATTGAACACTTCCTTTTATGAACTCTGGGCTTTTTTGCAAGACTCAGTTCTACCATTTGTATAGGTTGGGGACCTTATGCATATTTTCGCATGTTGAAAGAATCACGAGGTCGACAGGGAACTAACTCGGAGATGGCAGAATTCCAAGAACCAGTCTAAAGATGTGAACATACATGTATGGGTATAGCTGGAGTACATGATTCAGCCATGGTTGAACTGGAATCTGGCATGATGTAACTATGTAGACATCTTTGTTTAAGCTTCTGTGCATTATTAACTTGATTTAGTACCTCATATTGTACTAGTACATACCAAAAATGTGTCTGTTTGACAAGAAAATAGTAATGTATCTTCTTGTAATATTGTTTTGCTAGACATCGTATTTCTGTAGAAGACGGTATATATAGTGTGCTTCTTGCTTATAAGTGGATTTGTAGTTTTACTAGATTTATTCATTGATTTGGAACTAATTATATCCGATAGAAGAATGTCCTCGATGTATTTGTATTCAGTATCAACTAGTGAGCAGAGGAAAATATAAGTAATTTTCGTCAAAAATCTTTCTTTTTGCCCGTTCACCGAGAGAAGGCTCAGACTCAACAATGTAAGATATCATATGACTAATTATATCATGATTATTTTGATACAATGTAAGACATGTCATATGCAAAACATACAACTGTGTTATGCCGAAATGTTGTTTTGTCTCTCTGAACTCTCTAACGATGGAGTATTTGTTTTACATAGAAACATTGATTTGACCTTAAACCATTTGACATTTTAATTTTTTTCTTAAACTATGTGAGATCATTTTAAAGATCATTTTGACATGGATTTTATTATATTTGATCCTCTAAAACACTGTGTTGATGACAATGGACCGTCCACCACCTTTTGGTGTATTGGTTGAATACTCTCTCTTAAGTCCGTGAGGTCGTTGTGAGAATAGTCCCACATGGGAGAAGAGCTATCTAGTCCTCTTCACTCATTGTTAATTAGTTTTGTGTTGGATGACCGCAAATTTAACATGATTTCAGAACTAAAGTCACACGTGATAGGTTTAAAAACCACACGTGTTCCACGTTACCCGAAAAAAAAAATCACGTGTCAAGCTAACCACCCCACACGTGAAGGGGTGTGTGATAATAGTCCTACGTGAGAGAGTAAATCAGTTTATTTTTTTTAACAAGGATATAAAAACCCGTGGGCTGACGGGTCGGCCCAACTTGACCCGTTTGACACCAATAGGACTAGGTAAGGACGGCCGTGAAGTCAATCCATCTAGTAAGGCGTCCGGAGGAAGTTTCAGTTTCCACCAAAACTCCCTATACCCGTAATAGTATAAGAAGGATTCGGAAAAGTTGAGCGGGGCTAAATCATGATTCAAAACTTCAAAACCTTGACAATAATTTATCGACTTCCTTCTCGTTCCAATGGTCTCCTTTCTTCTCCATCTCTCTCTCTCTCTCTTTCTCTCTCTAGGGTTTCTATTTCCTTTGTTGAATTTTGATTTCCTTCTTTTCTTATTGCAGGACAAAACAACCGAAGAATTCGAACCTCTCTTTGATTACAGTCGTGTTCAGCCTATCGATATTCTATCCATCGACGGTACTCTCTCTCTCTCTCTCTCTCTCTCTCTATCTATTATCTGTTTCTAATTTAATCAATCTGTCATGAATGAATTCGTCTTACAAGCTAGTAGTTATAGTTTTCTCTCTCAAATTTTAACAGATGATGATTGTTCTGATACGGAAAAAGCTTTGAAATTGTCTCCTCCAAAACGGAGAAAACTAGAAGACGATAATAATAATAATGATGATGATTCAATTGTTAGTAATTTCTTTCTTGTTTGGGTTTTTTTTCAGATTTAACATCTTAATCCGATTTGAATTTGAATTGAAAATTTCCACTTTTTCCCTGTTAAATTTTAGGGTTGTTTACCTGGAAAGAGCAGTGAAGTTGTTAGTGTGGTTGATGAAAAGGAGGAGGACTGGCTTCTTCCTCCACCTGTGATTCTTAAAGCTTCAAGAAAACCACAACAGGAGGATTCAACAATCAAGGAGTTGAGGTGCACATTGAACCCTCCTTTTTTTTCCTTTCTGCCTGATTCGAACTCACTCTATCCGTTCTTTCAGAAGCATTGTTATATTGTAGAATTGTTGGTTCATTTATAACTACGGTATCATCATAATACTGATGGCCCTTGTATTGTATCAATGAATATATACTGGAGAGAGAGTGAGAAACAAAATTAGAGGGAAAAAAAGAAAGAAACACTATCGATTAGTAAGCTAATTTCTCATCTCTGTGGACCTCACTGGTAGAAGGAAGAAAGGAGCTTTGTCTTAGCACTTGTCTATTTGTAGTTTACCTAGGAACAAAGATTGTTAAGTCGAGGCTAGCTTCTGTTCATATTCTACTAATGTTTGGTATAAGAGAAATTCCATGGAGCTGTACAGATGTCTGTCATTTGGTCATAAGAAAACTTGCTGGGTTGGTCAAGGTTCCCTTGTTGAAAGGTCTCCAAGGCGAAGGACGGAGTAGTTTGAATGTATTGTTTAAAAGATGGATCAAATCCTTGATGAAGTTAGTGATTAGGATCAAGAGGAAGAAAGGTATTAGAGCTTTTGGTAAGTCTGATAATAGAGTTGACCTGAATGTTACCATCTTGCTATGTCTGAGAACATTTTGTGGAGGCACATAATAGGTTCTAGTGATTCAATGGAAGAGGGACAAGTACACACGTTAAATATGGAAAATGATAATGTCACAACACCGGCCGGGATGAATTTAATGATAATTTGGTAGAACTGAGCAATGTTTTAAAAAACATTTTTACGCCTCGATGCGCTCGAGGCATCAATCTCATATATTTTAATTTAGTTATAGTATTTTATTCTATTAATAGTATGTTTTATTGAATTTGCTTGTAGTACTTTAGAACATTAATTTTTTAATAGTAAAGTTAAAGGAGATGAATGCTTTCGTTCAGTTCTACCCTTTTGACTACCTCTAGAAGTTGAAGAAAAACAAAGAAAGTTACTACAACACCGAGGTGTAAGTTCTAATGCGGCACACCTATATTTTGCATCGAGTAAGCATTGGAACTGAGTGAGGACTTGCTTACTTGGATGAGATGGTGGACTTAGAAACTATTTGTATGGCCTCTTTTGTATGGGGCATGGAACTATTGGAAGCTATGGGTAGTAGAGAATGCCAATTGCCAGAGTTCGAATAGCTTATTTATTTAGTTATTACATAGGGCACTGTCAATACTCAACAGTTGAACAATTCATTGGGTGAAGAACTGGACGAAGGTGAAGTCAGATGGGGTGATGAACTTTTTTCCTAGCTAGGAACCTGTGGTAATGTATTTTAGATTTGGACCTGGTTCCTGATATTTTTCAGAAGTTCAAGCCATTCTTATCTTTCATTTTCGGAAATACGGAATTGGCGTAAGTGATGACTTAGGTGGCACTAAATGCTTGAGGTTGAATGAGAAATCAAAGTTATACTCCAATTTGTGGACGCACAATTAAAGTAGATTTGTGGCCATGGTCATTCTTGTTATTGTTTTGCAAAAGTTGTTTACTTGTGGCTCTCTTAACAGATCTATATAATTTTTATTTGCCCTTACTAACAACAAGAAAATGAGCAGCCCTATGCTTACTCTTTTAATAAATTCTATGAAGATTATTATATCTTGAATTTGACTCCTATTGTTTTTACTGTCTTTACGTGGTTACATGGTGCTGGATCTGTGTACACAGATGAAGATTGACCACATAGTTGTTAAATATCATTTTCAGGATTCCATGTTTATTTAGTTGAACTTCTTGAGAAAAATGATTGCAGTAGCATCTTTTAAAAGTCAGCGAAAAAAGACCTCCTGTTTCCCAATGAATCTCATAAATCGGATCTCTAGCTTATATTTTATTTTTCTTCTGCTCAGAGCTTTAATCCCATTGTGAGGTCATCATAATTTCCGTTTATATGGATTATGGAAGTGGTTTAGAAATATGTTTTGTTACTCTCAATTTGATCGAGTATCCTGAATGATTATTTGTTTTCTGATTTATGAGAATATTACCCGATTTTCATTTTTCCTGTTTTAACATATTACAAACACTTTGGTTTTCTATGTAGGTTAAAGAAGCAGGAATTAGCATCGTTTGCTCTATCAGCTAAAGATGTGGTGCGAGCTGTAGAAGAGTCGGCTAAAAGGGACCTTTGTAGTTCAGTAACTCCTGAATCTGAAGTGGATAACTTTTCAAAAAAAAAATCTGAAGTGGATAAACCATCAAAGGTTCAGAATGATAGACCCAAAATTGTTATTTCTATCCAGGACAAGGATGGACCTAAGCAATTTCGTGTATTCACGGTAGAACTTGACTCTCAACACTTCTTTAAAGTTTTCCTTCTTTATCTGCATGTTATTAGCTTATATATATATATATAATTACAATCTGATTCTTACGATTTCATGCTCTGCCAAATCATGCTATTACCTTGATTGCAACTTTTGTTTGTAACAATCTTTCACTACTACAACCCACATTTATGGTTCTTCTTTGGGTCTCCATCTTGAATCTGCCGCACTTACATGTTTTATTTGGATATATTGTTCTTATTGTAGGATGAGAAATTCGAAAGAATATTCAAAATGTATGCTGACAAAGTTAAGCGGGAAATACAGAACTTGGTTTTCTGTTTTGACGGTGATAAAATTAGTCCTACTGTAACTCCTGCCACCCTTGGTATGGAAGATGACGACATAATTGAAGTTCATGTGAAGTCAGCTTAACAACTCTAAGGTAAAAACAGATCAGTCTTTTATTCTTCAAATTTTTGCTTTGAAAGCAGAAGACAAATTCTCAGTGTCTTATGTTCTTGAGAACTATCAAGTTTATTGAACAACTTATGAGACAATTTTTTTGCTAAAAGGAACATGAAATTGTGGTAAACCTAGAGGCTGGTTTTCTTCTTTTTTGTTTATCAGCATGTTTTAGGTTTTTGTCAGATGAAATTGCCTTTATTTGTTATTTAATTTTGTGTCAACTTCCATAGAAAGTACTGTCTATAATAAGTGAAACAATGTAGATAAAGAGATTTTGAGAAGCTCAATAAGGGTTAGGTGGTTTAGGTTTATGTTATTATTAGGATTTAACTAGTCCTAGTCTCACTTGTGTAATTGGATTTGCCCCACTCTAACTTGTTTTGGCAGTCTACAAATAGCCATTTTTTTCGACTTATTGTATATTTGAATTAAATGAACCTAAATTCAGTTTGCAACATCTACTTAGACTAGTAGATGCACAAGTCATAAATGTGGAGAAGAAAAAAACATTCTGAAATTTGTATCGAGCGAATTCGAAGCTTGACAAAAAAACGAACCCCAATTCATTATATGCTAATATCCTTGACTTGGAAAATGTCGAGTTTAATCGTCTGTTTTTTTCTCAATGCAAGGTTTGCGGTACCAGTAAAACTAGATGGGTTCCAACTTCCATCTCTTATTTTTCTCCTTTGCTGTTTTATAATTGTTGGAACTATTTGAGAGGGAAGGAAGATCTGAAAGAATTTTAGGGAAAAGTTAAGAGAAATAAATTTAGGGGAGAAAAAAAGATTAATCATTAGAAAGAAAAGTGAAATCCCAATTTTGGGCAATCATCAAGATCAGTTGGCTCTGATGGTTACCAATTACAAAAGAAAAGAGTAAGAATATATTCAACCAGGTCAAAGATCATTGGATATTAGAGGTTCTCAAAATTTTTATTCTTTTAGTACTTCTAATGTTCTTTTTTTGTTGAAGAATAGTACTTCTAATGTTGGTCAATGAAGTTTTATATTGAAGTTACCACATCAAGTACTCAATTGGGCCAATGGGTTTGTAGGGCAAAGAGAGAGAGAGAGAGAGAGAGAGAGAGAGAGAGAGAGAGGTTTTGGCGTAGGTAGGAAGAATAGATGTTGGTGGAGGGATGGGTTTGTTTTGTAGTCCACAGCTGCTACAAGGAAGGATTAAGGAGGTCAGAGAGTTTATATAAGCTACTAGTTAAGAAACAATCATTTTTCTTAATAGTTGCTTCTTTGTCACAACTTTAACTAACTTCCTTCTTCACCTGCTTTCCTTTCAAATCTGCTTCTTATTAATGTTTGGTGGACTAACCTAAAACTTGCAAATCAAACCTACTTATAATTGGAATTTCCTTTTTCTTTTTTCTCTTCTATTTTTATAAATTTAGACTTATTTTATATTTCAATCGTGATATGAAAGAAATACGTTTTAATAACTTTTGTAGTTTGAGACAGAAAATAACTAGAGTTTAAATTTGACTCAATTGTCTTTGACACTGTTAAAGTTAAGCTTAACACCGTTCAATTGAAAGTTGATACAGTATAATAGTATATTAGTATATGTTTGCTACTTTTTTTTTTTTTTTTGTTGAGGAGTATATGTTTGCTACTTAGTTCCATATGTTATCTAATACGATTGTAATTATTATTAAGTGAAGAGGTAAGTGAAAAAATGAAAATAAATCTTGGATCTTTAAATTAAAGAAAATACCATAAAGAGATTATCTATTAGATGGGAGAGAGTATTTGTGTAAATTGAAAGAAAATATTGCTTATATCAAAGAGAACACTCAAAAGTATAAGAAATGTGTGACCCTTACCAACAACATTAAAATGGGTTTAATGGTGGTATGTTAGCAGGACAGGCCCGAACATGTGACGCATAGAGGTGGATTCGATCCCTTGACTTCTCATACAAAAGTGAAACTCTTGAATCACTAAGCTATAACTTGATTCATGTTTTAAATTTGTTTAAAAATTAATTATTGTTCCGCGAATAACACATATAATTCGATATATGAGGCTCTTGACTAGGCCGGGGCCCAAAACGACCGCTTTGGTTGCTTTGTGCCCGGGCCGCCCCTGTATGTTAGCTTTAACAACATAACGTTAATTCTAACAACGTCAAAGTTAATTGAGTCAAAGTAAAATTTTAGTTAATTCAAACTATAAAATTTGTTAAAAACATTTTTGCAACCTAAATTCAAAATATGTCCAGTAGATGATTGACAAACATAGATTGTAACATTTCAGCATGTGTTATTATGTGACACAGATATGTCTAAGTAGATATATGATAAACACTGATTTGTCACCAAATTATAACTGAGAGCCATGATATCAAAACAAAAAGCTATACATGTATACAACTAATGCAAACCAATCCTGCCCTCAAGAGAATTGGTAGCCCTTAAGTAAATATGGCTAGTGAGAGAGGTGGGATGCCAGTTTTCTCAACTAAAACTTTTTGGTAGGTCAGGCCGTCAGAAGTGACAGTGGTGGGCGTCTTACCGATGGACGGTATCAATTGTATCACCCGCCCGGATCAATAAGAGACCTCTCAATTATTTCTCTCCAATGGCCTCAAGCCCGTGAGAGCCCACCCATTGTCGTGCCTATGTTATACATTTATAATGGTATCTCTCGATACTGGTGGGTGAAAAAAATATCTGATGTGGTGATACTCGCTACTCGGGCAGTCCACGAGAGA
The DNA here is from genome assembly GCF_041429995.1 of Eschscholzia californica. Lineage (NCBI taxonomy): Eukaryota > Viridiplantae > Streptophyta > Magnoliopsida > Ranunculales > Papaveraceae > Eschscholzia > Eschscholzia californica. The sequence goes on from NW_028238198.1 coordinate 34,254,360, forward strand.
CCACGTACACTCACTACGTGAGACGGGTCTACTTGACTCGTCAAACGGGTAATTACTGTTCGAGACATGTGCAAGACATCCAGTTGAGGTACATAACCGTTTTCTCCAATCACTTACTACACGATCGGATGCCTGAACCGATTAGCCTGCATAATTATGGATCTCTATATTACGTGCAAAGAAACAAATGTCTTCAGATACTCTTGACTCTTCTGTTAACCTTTTGTTATTTTCTTCGTTCTCTCGCTATCTTTCTAATCTTCTCCCTTCCTACCTTCATGTTCTCTCTCTCTCTCCCTGATTTTAGTACGTGTTTGCTAAATTTGTATTTGGTCACCGTGAATGTTAAAAGCTCAAGTTTCAGTTTTGTATTTCAGATATGATATCACATATTAGCGAAAATAAATTGTTGTTCTTGTTGTTAGTCTTTTTTTTCCATAATCCGATAGAAATACACTCGCCTTGACATCGTTATCGATCAGTTACTCACATATGGACCGGAATGAACATTAAGATTCTCAACCTAGCTTGAGTACACATTAAATAATGACTTTGATAACATATGCAATCTCTTAAAAATAGCAGTCCTAAAATACAGACAATGTGGAATAGTAATAAACCTAGCCAGATGCAACATGATGTATGTGTATGGTCTGTTTGATTGAGGCCTGAGTGCCTGGCCAATAACGAGAAAGTAAAACCTTAATAAATTCTGACAAACCGAAATTACTAGGACACCCTCGTGTTGTTCTTTGATTAACGGTTTTGGACCCTTGATAATTTTTAGACGAAGATAGGAAACGCCCAACTTCTAAAAAACAACTAACCCTAAATAGAGAAGGATGGCATTGATGTAATTTGGTGTTAATCTTCATCTCATTTTAGGTACCCTTTGGAGACCCTAATTTTATGTGGGGACCGCTTATTTTTCCTGATAGAGAATTCTGAGACGTACAATTATTAATCTAACGGTGGAGATTGTTGTTTAGATAATCGTACGTCTGAGAAAATTAGATAGTGGGTGAAAACGGGAAAGTGACGCTCGGACGTGCATCGTCTCTGTAAAAAAGTAATAATGAAGTTTGTTACGCCACGTGGGAAGATACTTGCCACATCAGATTCACGGTTGTGTTTAGTGTGGGTGTGGGGACCACAATTCTGTTATAAGACGATTTGTTCTTGAGATCCTCCGTCTCGGTTCCCTTCACTGTTAGCATGCTCGATACTTCTCTATAAAGCTTCTTCTTCTTCTCTTTCATTTCATTTCAATCCCCACTCTTTCTCTCTCTCTCTCTCTCTCTCTCTCTCTCTCTCTCTCTCTCTCTCTCTCTCTCTCTATTCCACCGCCGCTCTATCTTTCTCTCTCTACACCAGCGCGATCTCTATCTCTCTAGAGCTCTACTCCACTGCTTTCTCTCTCTAGATTTTTTCTATTTGACGCTAGCTTCATCATCAGGTGAGCTAATAAGACTATTGCTAATTTCTTCGATTAACTTTGTTGATAATCGATTCATCAGAAATTGAGTTTTCATGTTCTTCACTGAGATTTCTAATAAATGTGTTTGTCGAACTAGTTAACTGTAATAATGAATTAGGTTTTCTTATTCTTCCTGTTTAGTGTTCTTGATTGTTGAAGAAATTTGTTAATAGTTGATTTGTTAATTTGCTGTTTCTTGCTACAAATCCTGTAGAATTGAATCTTGTGCTTCAATCCGATCTTTTTATTTTAACGATTCAACTTTATTTTATTCTTGAATAAGGATTTGTTGTATTTCTCCGCTTCAATTTCATTTTCCATTTGTTTTTGTAAGTCAATTTTGTTCTGATCTTAACCTAGATCTCTTCTTATAAATCGATTCTCAATTGTTTTACTGATTTCTCTGTATCATCATCTTCGTCTGTTCACAATTCTGAAATACTTCCTTTGAGCAATTGCATCGATTCTCTTCTGAAGTTTTCTTGCTCTGTTTTTTCCTTAACAGAATGCAGAAAGACGAAGCAATCGCATCCAATTCGAAATCAGATTTTTCACCAATTCGTTCTATGAATGAACGCTATGCATCTCCAAACCAGAATCAATCGCCGACTCGATTTAGCTCTTTGGAATCATCCATTTTCCCGCCAAAACATTATTCCTCTAATTCCGGTTACATCATTCCTTCTCCGTCATCATCCAATGAAGATAACGATTATGTGGCTACTGAAAATCGCCTTTACCTTGCTCGACTCACTTTACAGTACCAAGAATTGATAGATCGTTATGGATTATGCCTCACTTATCTTGAAGAAACTTCGAATCAAGCTGAAATTCTACGACAAGAGAACACTACTCTGAAAATGCTTAACAAAGATCTGAGCAAGCGTTTGAGTATCTTAACTGAAGCTTCACTTCATCATCAGGATCGTTTCGTTTCTTCTGGATTTCCATCGATGTCAATAATTAACGATTTCAGAAGTCTTTGCATCGGAGATAATGGAGGATTGCCTAATACCAGTAGAGTATCGCCTAATGATTTGGTTCCATTAACCAGTCCGACGAGTGTATTCGGAATCAACAATCGATTTCAGCCGGAGATGAAGGTTACTCCACAGAGAGTTTCATTACCTAAAAGTATCTCTATTCGTTCAAGTGCTTACCTGAAGATGAATCAAGCTGGCATTAACGCCGCCGCTGCTTCTCACAGAGCAAATCGACTTCGCGTCGCTTCCACTCCACCAACCGCGACAGGAACGGTAAATTATTTTCTCTTAATAACCTAATTAATCACTATTTTGTTTTCTAATCAATTACTCCACTTGTTAATTAATTTTCTGGATCACTAATATTAGGTTTTCCAGTAATTGATTGAGAACATCAACTATTTGTCTACTAATTAGTCACTATCAGTTCAATTAGGTTTTCCAGTAATTTGTTCGGAAGTTAATTAACCAGATATTCTTCTGTTCTTTCTTAATCTTAATTGTTTCAATATGTTGAATATTCTACTTTTTGATTATCTAATGACTATATTATAATTATAATATTGATTATGTGGAAGTTTAATTAAATTTAGATATGAATTTGGTCTTAACTTACTAGTAATATCATTTATTTGTTTAAGAGTAATTAATATTGGGTGTAAATTGGAACAGCAAAGAGTCTATGTACCAGGTGCTGGAGAAAGCAAAGAGGAAGATGAAGAACCAGTGGAGTTAGATGTATACAATCAAGGGATGTTCAAAACAGAGTTATGCAACAAATGGCAAGAGACGGGAGAGTGTCCATATGGAGATCACTGCCAGTTTGCACATGGCATAAGTGAATTACGACCTGTCATACGCCACCCAAGGTACAAAACTGAGGTATGCCGAATGGTACTTTCTGGAGGCAGCTGTCCTTATGGTCATCGATGTCACTTTCGCCATGCCTTAACCGAGCAGGAGAGAATTACAGGTACTACTACTGCCTAAGATTCTGAAAGTCTAGAGAGAGAGAGAGAGAAAGAAGCTAAGTAATTGGGACACTACACGTATATTGGTGGGAGGATTGTGGTGTATATAAAGTGCACATCCAAATTAATAACCGGAAGACAAGTATTATTAAGTATAATAAATCATAAGAATTGGTGAAAAAAAAAAGAATTATAAATATAAAAGATATAATATTAGTAAGATAGATAGAGAAGTCTAGCTAAGTAAGACACCCTCATATTCATATTATTGTCTATCTCTTTTTAAGTGAAGCTAACTATGATCTCCTAGTATTATTTTTTCCCCTCTATATCATTCATAATGGACTAGATATTCTGTTGAGGGCGTAAGGTTTAATTTTTGTAATAATGAGATCAGGGAGATAGAGTAGTGCCACAAATGTCTCTCCTTCTTGTATGTGGACTACAGTACTGTTATTTGTTAATTTCTGCTTTGTTTCTTGGATGTGGACTACAAACAAACTTCACATTTGTATTTCATGATGAATGATTCTTGATGCCTGCTGGCAATAGTAATCAATATCCCATTGTTAATTACTTCATCTCGGTTGCTTTTTAGTTATGTTTGAAATTAATTGGTATCGTTAATTATCGTATCCTTCTGCTTTTGTTTGTTTGACCTATCATATAATGAGTGGATGAATCTGATTGATTATCATCATAGTTACATTGAAGTACATGTACTATTATGTACACCAAATAAAAGCATTTGCCCGAATTCGACTTATCACAGTAAAGGAAATAGTCACTTGAAGATATTTTAGATGATAGAGTTAAGGCTTGTTTTATGTCTGACTCGAAAAGATTCATAATCGATCTTTAAAAAACACAATCCCCACTTTAGACCGTTTGTGTATATGCCGTAATCAAACCTGAAAAAGATGGGTTTGTTTTTTATGAATTGCAATAGTGTACTGGTTTGTAAGCTACTTAACTTTATTTTGAAGCTTCTATTCTAAATTGGAAGAATAAAAGTCTCAAGTAGTGAACAAAGAAATGAATGACCTAATAAAATAAGCGTTTAACTACCTTGTGGGTCTTATAGTATATGAAACTTCAACGTCACCATCACCATCACCAACCAATAGCAAATTCAGTAGGAGTGCTCTTCTAAAATTGACTTCTCAGCTACTCCTTGTGAAGACATGATCATATGCTTGCTACTCACTCATCTATCATCCATACTCTATAGAGTGAAAAGGTAAACTGATAGAGTAATCGCATTATGCATGCATTAAATTTAAAACCTAAAAGTCAGAATTGTTTGAGATTTGACCTTAATTTGAAAATCGGTATATGTTCTCTACTTACTGTACAGTCTTTAATTAACAAATAATGACTATATATTGGTGGTTCAGTATTTCAATTAGGGGAGAAGATATCTAAGATATACAATTTACAAGCCATACAGGGTGAATTAAGTAAAGAATACTTTCTTAAGGGGCGATAATATGACATAATAATGTTAGGACCATCAATCCAGTCAATAAGGAACATACACGACTAAATAACTACCTATACCTGATTAGAAAATGCAACCAACCAAGAAAAAAGAAAGTGAGGAACCAATTAAGTCTTCTTTTAGATACTTGCTAGGCTTCCTAGAGACTAGTTTTCAGCTGGTTGCATCGGCTCTCCTTCGTGCTCCAACAAAAAATGAAAAAAGATCTTCAAGAAATGAAGAAGATGGTCAAGACTTTCAAAAAAGAAAAAAAGAAAAAAAAGGAGATGGTCAAGACGTTTTAACATGAGGGTGGAAAGTGGGCAAAGATATACCCATACAACTTTTAATTTCCACCTGCGCTTAGCAAATTTAAGTGTCAATGAATACTCGAAGTGAGCTCACTTTTAGAAGCCCAAACTCAACTTCGGATGATGGGAAATTACAAGAGAACACTGTTACTGGCCCAACCCCAAGCCCTTTTGACTTGGTCAACATGGTTGGACTAAATCTTTAATAAACCTGACCCCCCAAGGCCCCAACCATTTACTACCACGTCACCACCCACCACACATCATCATCTCTCCTAAATCTTTAGTACAGTGGTACAACGGTAGAAACGGCCGTACTCAAATAATATCCTGAAAAGGTTAGCTACTTAGCTCGTTGTGTGGGAAAATCAATTTGCCCAAGAATTTCGATTTTGTGCTCTTTGGTATACCTAAAAGGGTGCCTGTATAGGCGCCTCCGAAAACTGCTATAGGAGCCTCCCGAGGAGTTTGACTACAGTCAATACCCGACAGCTGTAGGCGCCCCCCATTCGGCCAAACCAGTCCGAGGCCCAGTGCATTTCTTCGGGAATGGGCAAGCCCGAGAAGGGTCGGACTATCCAGTCCGAGAGGTCTCGGGCCGGGCCAGTCCGAGACCTTGTTTTAGGTATCAGATTGATACAATCGGAGCCCTCTTATCAATCTAAGCCTTTAATGGATTCTCCCCTGTGTTTTCATGGTTGGGGTTCTTCATTCATGGTCAGGATTTTTTATTTCATGGATTCTAAGATGAAAATGCAAAAATACCATTTGATAATAGTTAGGGTTCTTCCTTTAATGAGGGTTCTTCTTTTCATGGTTAGGGTTCTTTGTTTCGTTGATTCAAAAGATTGAAAACTCAAAAATACCATTTGATAATCGTTATGGTTCTTCATTTCATGGATCAAGAAATTTCAGAAAGATGAAGCTTTATTGGTTGAAAAACTAATAGCTTCATCAGTTTTAGTCGAGAATGCAGATAATATTAGATTGGATGAAGGAATTGAATTCAAGATTCGGGGAAGAAGAAATTAAAGTTATACCTGCAGGGGAGATTAAGGTGATTCATGGCTTAGGAAAACACAATATTGTAGTTGGGAAACACCATTGAATTTTGGATTTTAAAAAAAGTAGAGAGAGCACGATGAAGAGAAGAAGAAGAGGGTTGCTCGGGAGGCGCCTCCTGAGTTGTACGGGGTGCGCCTACAGACGGGAGGCTCCTATAGCAGTTTTGGGAGGCGCCTATAGACGCACCCTACCTAAAAAGATGAGAGTCGATTTTCATTTAAAAAGGATTAGAAAATGAGTTAAAAACTTTCCCATTTAAAAGACGAGGAAATGGGTTAACAACTCCCTTCGACTTTTTTTTCCCTTCTCAAGCCTTCTCAGCTTCTATCTTAGAACATTTCCAATTCAAAACTTAAAAAAATCTCTATTCATTCTATGTGTTCAGTTCCAATTAAGTTTCTCACTTCTAATAAGTCACGAAAATAAAGATCTTCAAATTTTTTGTGTCTCTGATGCAAAACTCTAAACTTATCTTATTTACTCATCAGAGATAGTTATTTTTGTAAATAAATAGTTAGTTATTTAGAAAATATAAAAGACTCTATTTTTGTTGGTTGAAAATCAAATATTGATGAGTTGGACAATAGAGATATCCTCTTAGTTGCCACCTAGGATTTTTAGAGTTTTTTCTTAAAACTCATCTCCAATGCAACACTCTATTTGGATCTCTAAGATGACGTGTCGAGGGTGGAATAGAGATATCTCAAGAGGACACTCTATTTCTAGAGTGTCCTCTTGAGATATCTCTAATTGTCCAACTCATCAACATTTGATTTTCAACCAATAGAAATCGAGTCTTCTATATTTTCTAAAATAACTAATTATTTATTGACAAAAATAACTATGCCACATAAGTAAATAAGATAAGTTTAGAGTTTTGCATTTGAGACAAAAAAAAATTGAGGATCTCTATTAAGGCCACATAGGAGTGAGAATCTCAATTGGAACTTGACACATAGGATGAATAGAGATTTTTATGAGTTTTGCATTGGAGATGAGCATCTCCAATGCAACACTCAATCTTAGAAACTCTGGGTGCCACCTAGGATTTTTAGAGTTTTTTCTTAAAACTCATCTCCAATGCAACACTCTATTTGGATCTCTAAGATGACGTGTCGAGGGTGGAATAGAGATATCTCAAGAGAACACTCTATTTCTAGAGTGTCCTCTTGAGATATCTCTAATTGTCCAACTCAATATTTGATTTTCAACCAATAGAAATCGAGTCTTTTATATTTTCTAAAATAACTAATTATTTATTGACAAAATTAACTATGCCACATAAGTAAATAAGATAAGTTTAGAGTTTTGCATTGGAGACATAAAAAAATTGAAGATCTCTATTAAAGCCATCTAGGAGTGAGAATCTCAATTAGAACTTGAAACATAGGATGAATAGAGATTTTTATGAGTTTTGCATTGGAGATGCTCTTAGAGATATCTCAAGATGACGTGTCAAGGGTGGAATAGAGACATCTCAAGAGGACACTCAGTGTCCTCTTGAGATATCTCTAATTGTCCAACTCATCAATATTTTATTTTCAACCAATAGAAATCGAGTCTTCTATATTTTCTAAATAACTAATTATTTATTTACAAAAATAACTACGTCACATAAGTAAATAAGATAAGTTTAGAGTATTGCATTGGAGACACACAAATATTAAAGATCTTTATATTCGCCAACTAGGAGTGAGAATCTCAATTTAAACTTGACACATAAGATGAATAGAGATTTTTTCGAGTTTTGCATTGGAGATGCTCTTAGACTCTAGAAATAGAGTGTCCTCTTGAGATATCTCTACTACACCCTCGACACGTCATCTTAGAGATCCAAATAGAGTGTCGCATTGGAGAGAGTATTAAAAAAAAAACTCTAAAAATTATATATGACAGACACTAAGAGTATCTAAGATCGAGTGTTGCATTGGAGATGCTCTAAACTCCGTTTTATATTAAAACTACACCATATTTTTGTACTTTTTCTTTTGATGAAATATAGTTGCATTATGCCTAATAATAGTTCCTAAGGGGAGGAGGGATTGAGCGGCGATGTTTGATCAAATTTTGTTGTTGCTTAATAAAATTGTGTTGCAGTACATGTCTATAGAGTATAGTCTATTGCAAACTCTCGGTTTTAGCTTCGCTTTCTTCACTTGTGTAAGCATTAGAATCGTAGTTTTTGTTGCCCTGAAATTTTTCACGCATTGTGCATTATAAGGCCTATATCAATAATCTTATAAGTAAGGGAAGTAAATGATGGATCAATTCTTAATTTTATGATATAAAAGAGTCCATTATTAAGCTCGGGCTAAAACTGCAGGTGCCCCTTTCTTTCCTTAACATTCCTCATGTGTAATTGCAACGTGATTTATATACATATGATAATAGTCTAAATTTTGTTTATGATTAAAATCAACATGTTATGGGTTGACAAAATCACCCCATTTTATGAGTTAAACATGTGGCTCACATGAAAGAGAAGTGGGAGATAAAAGGACACCCCACCTTCTTCGATATTTTCTACACCTAAACCCAATCCTAAGATATTCCGTCGGTATTCCGGTTTAAGCAGACACCAAACTCATTACATCAGCATTTGGTTAATGGGAGATTTAGGTGTCTTGTAGAATTGTTTTTGCACCCTTATTGGGGCGCCTATAGAACCACCATTGTGTAAAATATAAAGGTTTCTTTGTATTTTTTTATCTTTTCGCCAGTTACGTATTATGTTTTACTTTTTCGCTAAAGAATTTTCTTGTAAGAAAGAGCTCACCTTGTTGTGGCGTTGGTGTCCCATCAAATTTTTTTTTTTCAGTAACAAATAAAAACCTTCAACAAAAAATAAAAATAACAAATAAGAAAACATTTCTACAACTTCTTGTTATTGCACGAAGAGTTATTTTTTTTGGCCCCCTACTTTGTGACCAACTTTCTTTATGACTTTCAATTTAACGCAAATTCAAATTTGGTCCCCTATTGTTAACACCGTCAGTTAACTTTTTTGTTTCCATAATTATATTTGTTATAAAATCGATTTTGTAAATTCAAAATTGACCCTTCTTAAATATGGGTTGATTTCCAATTCTTTTTTAATTTATTTAGAATAAATTAGGGGCCTAAAATGAAATTTGTTTTGAAGAGATGAAAGACACCTCATCACTCTTCCATTTCACCGCCTCTCTCCTCCACGTCATGTATCTTGCCAACTCATCATCTTCTTCGATGAAGGTAGCCTGCCCGACAAAAATTTTCAGCGACCTCCACATATTTTTTAATTTTTTACTCTATTCTCTCTCTTTCTCTCTAATCTCCCTCTCTCTAATCTGTCTCTCTTTATCTCTCTCTCTAATATCTCTCTATAAAATCAACAAAAATCTGAAAACTGATTTTGGGACATCAAACAGTAGGGGTGAGCAACAGTCGGTTGCTGACCATTTAAGGTCAAGCCGAAACCAGACCAATCAATAACAGTCTAAATCATCGGCCGAAGTCGAGCCGATTAAACCGTCAACCGACTTCTTTCGACCCGGTTCGGTTCGACTCGACTGAGTTCGGTTGGTCGGTCAGGTCGAACTCATATAACCAAATGAAACATGAAGAAAAAAAAATGAACTTAAGTAAACTATTACCTATTTGAATACCTAAAAATCTATTTCTTAGTTTACGATCCATATTAAGTAACGACAATTCATTTATAGTATTACATAATGTATAAAATTATATGTGGATATCTCATAAAAAATATATAGATAAATTATATATATTTATGTATAGTTCGGTCGGTTCGGTTTTGACGGTTTTCCAAAACCTAAGCCGAAGTCAAACCAAACAATAATCGGTTGATTGTTTTTTCAGAGCCGAACATTGTTCGGTTCGCCCTAAAAATCATTCTGTTTGGTTCGGCCGAGTTCGATCTGGTCGGTTTGGTCGACCGTTGCTCACCCCTATCAAACAGTTTGCATCTTCTTGTGTGAGAACGTGTTTTAACAACTTAGTTTGAATTGCATAAAAACTAAACATATCCGATATATTAAGGTGTCGTTTGGCAACACTAAAATAAGTTACTTTTTTACTTAGTTAAGTAGAAAAGTCAAAAAGTTAGTTTGATACGCAAAAATTATCAACTTCATTTAAGTTAAAATTTGACCTTTTTTAGAAGTTAAATTTTTTTTGCTTTTGACTTCAAAGTAAAGTAACTTTATTTTGAGACATGCATGAATTTTACTTGACGATTTTTTTTTTGTTTATCTCAGCTTCACTACCACAATTAAACTTTTACCATACCATTCTACCCTCACCACCACCACAACAAGCATTGCACCCCCCCACCACCCTACCTCAACTAGCACCACCACACTTTAACCACCACCTTCGTACCACCATCATACACCATCACACCTCGACAACAACTGATGAGACATGAAAATGTCCCATCTGAATCTCTTAACTCGGGTTAGTTAGTCCAGTTCGAGCCGTTATTATGATGAATTGTTTGTTTCTCTTTCCCAGGGTGTTTCTACTGAATTGAGCGCGAGAAATAGATAAAAACGGGAGAAGCACACATCTAGGGGCATTTTGGTCATTTGGGAAATCTGGTAATTTTGGTCAACATTGGTGCTCAGATGAAAGTAGAGTCCAACGGCGAAAACGAGAGTGGAATCGGAGGTCGGACCAGAAATATAGAGCGAGTCAAAGTTGTGGTCAAACAAAATCAATTGACCAAGTCATCCAGAGACACATGGCACAAGACCAAACGTTCATTTGAAATTTCCAGTAGACGGGTAGGCACCGGCGGGACGTTTTCGGGATTAGATTCAGTTCTGATCCCATGCAAAACGAGGCAGGATACCACAGTACTTCCATGCACATCAAAGAAAATCGGACAGTCAGAGTTGACTCCGTACACCAGGCGTGATCTGTGAGGTGCGTTGCAACTTCTTAAATTGGCCCGCGATGCACGATGAATACCCACTTAGCAGCTCGTCCAAGATTCTTTCTATTTTCTCTCTTCCTTCTCTCTCGTCTCTTTCAAACTGTTAGGAAAGAAAGAAATGGAGATTTCAAAAGCAATAAAAAAAAAAGGAAAGAGATATTGAGAGAGAGGCTGAGAGGGAAAGTTTCTCTTCAGGATTTACATGGAAAGCTGGATATACTTTGAAGATTGATAGTTGGTGATGGAAGGAGCTCGGCTGGAGAGGATTTTTTAGAAGAGAAATGCTACGTTCACGAATTGAAATGACGAAAGAAAAATCCGGAATGACGTGGCGCACGAAATTTGAAACTTTGACTTAATCTGGGCCGATCATTTTTAACGGCCCAGATTTATTTATCTCTCCCCACGTCAGTATTTTCCTTTCTTCCCCAATTCCCGACTTTACAGAGAGAGATTACCAGAGGGAGACTAGCGGAAGTAACTTTTGGGATTCTTTTTCTCCTTCTTCTTCATCCGATCAAATAGGGGAGAGATTACTGGAGCTCGCGTTATCAATGAGGATGATGATTCCATTACTTGCTCCATAAAAAGATTCAAACATTTTAGGTTAAACTTTTTGATTGGTTGAAGACTAGAAACATTTTCGTTATCAATCTTTCTTGAAGATGCAAGAATCATCTCGCAGTGATGATGATGATGATGATCGGTCAAGACTAGAAACAGAGGATCTTTTCTTGTTTTTTTGGATTTTCTTCCAATCGGATACCAAGAAGACTATATAACAGTGAAATCAGAAAGAAAAAAGACACAGAAATCGAGCTCGAAAACAGAAGAAGATCTTTAGAAGCAACCTGATGAGAAGAATCAAAGAATATCGCCATTAAAGGAAGTCCGTTGTTTCTCTCTCTAACTATTTGTTTCTCTCGCTAGGAGACTTGAAGAAGGAGAGAAGCTGACAAAGGAAAAGAATGACGTGGGAAGTAAAATACTGACGTAGAAAACTAAATAAATCTGGGCCGTTAAAAATGACCGGCCCAGATTAAGTCAAAGTTTCAAATTTCGTGTGACACGTCATTCCGGAATTTTCTTTCGTCATTTCAATTCGTGAACGTAGCATTTCTCTTTTTAGAAATGGAAAGAAAGAGAGTGATGGAGGCTCGGCTATAAGAAACAGTGAGGATCATCACTTGGAGGGATCTCGGTTTTGGGGGATGTTTCCTCTCGAGCTCGACCTATAGCAAAACCAGAGAGAGAGAGACAGAGAGAAAGAGGAGAATCATCTCTCCACCATTGAAGTATAGCCGAGAGCTAGAGAGAGAGTGAAAAAGATTATATCTTAAGTTCTGTTTCTTTTCTTCTTCTTTTTCTTATAACTCTTCTCTTAGTGAGAAAGAGAGAGTTAGATAGAACGAGTTGAGAGAGAGAGAGATACTGTAGAGAGAGAAAGTTTGAATTTATAAATCCATTATCATCTTCTTCTTCTTCTTTCTTTATCATCACTCGGTTATAATTATTAGAGAGAGTTTCTGTATTCATTAGAGAGAGAAAGAGAGAAGTTTGGAAAGAGAAATAAAGAGAAAACAGAGAAGGAGAAGAAAAACCAGGGAAGGAAAATTATTTTCTCACCTGGAAATCGTTTCCGGGAAGACGAGAAAATAGTTTTCCCTAAGGGTCTGTTTGGCGGAATTTTGGGAAAAACAGAAGGAAATCATTTCCCTAAGGCCCTGTTTGGTTTGGAAATAGCGAAAAAGTTAAGTTTTCTTCCATTCTCTTTTATTATTCATATTTATTTAAATCTCGATCATGATTAGCTAAGACTCTCCATCTAGGGTTTTACGATGAAACCCATTTTTGATCTTTTAGAGATATAATTTTTAGAGTTAATTCCTATATGGCCCCCTACTTTGTGACCAGCTTCCTTTATGGCCCCCTTTTTTTCGTAAATTCAAATATGGCCCCCTATTTTCAGACAAATGTCATTACTACCCTTCTTAATTCTAAATTTAAAATAATAAAAAAAATTATTTCCACCTCACCCCTCTCTCTCCACCTCATCTCTCCCTACACCTCATCTCTCCCTACACCTCACCCCTCTCTCTCTCTCTCTCCAATTCACCTCTCTCTCCTACTCACCCCTTTCTTCTCCGGCAAGGTGGCCGGCCGGAAATTTTTTCCGGCCGGCCACCTTCAAAGTAAAACAAAAAAAAAAAAATTCTCTCTCCTCTCTCTCTCTCTAAATTTTTTTTTTTTAAAAAATCTCTCCACTCTCTCTCTCTAAAACTCCGGCGAAGGGGGTTTCCCTTCGCCGGAGATCTGTTCACGAACAGATCTGTTCGTGAACAGCAGCTCTGTTCACGAACAGAGAGCACTCTGTTTTTGTCCCGAAGAGAAGATACTCAACCCATTCTTAGCTCTCTGTTTATATAGAAAGGAGAAGAAGAATTAAAACAGTCCCAAAACCAGCCAATCCTCTCTCTGTTTAAGAATAAAATCCATCTCGAATCCTCCCTTGATTCTCTGAAAATCTTCACATCCCTCTCTCTATAATATATCTATGATCAAATCTTTTCATCAATCACTAATAGAAATCTCCCTTTCAATCTCTGAAATCTATATTCTGACCTAACCAAGATCAGAGTAACTTCCCAAAATCAAGCCTCTCTCTTTATTCTTTTGATTTCGAATTCTATCTTCAGCTGTATCAATATATCTCTATCTCCATAAACAGCTTACTCTTTGAGAAGATAAATCCCAATCTCACAGCTAACACCTTCTCTTCAATCTTTCTCTTCCATTCTCTTTTAAGATTTCTTTCTGTTTATAACTTTGAAGAAGGAAAGAAAAGTAGTGAAAATACCTCTGTAAATGGAACTAAAGAGATAAATCTCTTTCTCTCTCTCTATAGATTCCTTCCCTGAAAAACTCAATCTCAAATATCTGATCTTCAATCATCAAAGAATCACCTCCAACCGAGCTTCTCTCTCCAAAAATAATCTCCTCAATCTCTGTCTCTCTTTCTGTCTCTCTAATGTTGGCATGTTTAATGGAAGCAATCTCTGTTATATAACCAATAAGGAGAAGAAAATCACCTCCTTTTCTTCATTTTTTGAATAAAAATGGAAAGCAATATCATCTCTAAGAAAATCATCCAGCTATCTCTTTCTAAATTTCTCATGAAATCCTTCCAATCTTTCCTTTCACAATCTCTTCAGTTAAGAGCAATATACCAAATCCCAACTAATCGAATCCCGGCTCCTTAAAATATCCAAGTTTCGGTTCTCCCTGTTTTGAAGACAAAGAACTCTCTTTCTATGATGATCCCATGCCCTCCTATTTCTTTCTATTGTAAACAATATATTAAGCTTGTTCGTGAACAGATCTCCGGCGAAGGGAAACCCCCTTCGCCGGAGTTTTAGAGAGAGAGAGTGGAGAGATTTTTAAAAAAAAAAAAAAAATTTAGAGAGAGAGAGAGGAGAGAGAAATTTTTTTTTTCTTTTTTACTTTGAAGGTGGCCGGCCGGAAAATTTTTCCGGCCGCCCACCTTGCCGGAGAAGAAAGGGGTGAGTAGGAGAGAGAGTTGGAGAGAGAGAGAGAGGTGAATTGGAGAGAGAGAGAGAGAGAGGGGTGAGGTGTAGGGAGAGATGAGGTGGAGAGAGAGGGGTGAGGTGGAAATAATTTTTTTTATTATTTTAAATTTAGAATTAAGAAGGGTAGTAATGACATTTGTCTGAAAATAGGGGGCCATATTTGAATTTACGAAAAAAAGGGGGCCATAAAGGAAGCTGGTCACAAAGTAGGGGGCCATATAGGAATTAACTCTAATTTTTATTGATTAACTCTTGATTAATGCTTCATAGTTTAATTCGTTTTAGTTTGATAAATAGATTTTCTTTTCACTATTTATACTTTTCGATTTGATGCATCGTGCTTATGTTAAATCATTTGACGGTTCATACTTATTAATTGATAAATAGTAGTTTAGAGATTTATTTATTTAAAATAAAATGATTACATTGTTATGTTTTATTCGGTTTTAACGAAAACATCTCCCGGAATTAGGATAGTTCATTATCCGAAATTCTGAGTTATAAAAAAGAGAATTAACCATTTTAAGTATTTGTTTCTAAAAGTGATTTTATGTGGTGGAATCCTAAACCCTAGACTCCTCTCCCCATTTGAGTTCATTTTCATTCCCGTAATTTTATTTTAATATTTTATTTATTTTATTTTAAAAACCAAAACCAAATCATTTTACAATCTTATTACTTCCTAATTTTAGAATAGGTTTAACTAGTCTCTGAGGAACGAACCGGACTTACCGGAATTATTACTTGACGCCCGTATACTTGCGGGTGGTAACCTATTTAGGAAACTTTCTAGGCCCATCAACAACCACCTCGTAGCTCCACCACCACTATCACCGTACCTTCACCACCACCACCGTACCTTCACCGCCACTGTCACCACCACCACGGTACCTTCACCACCACTACCACCACCATACCTCCATCAGTACCACCTACATATCTTATCCACCACCTTTACCACCATCACCATACACCACCACCATAACCTGTCACTATCACTCACATACCCTATCAACCACCACCAAAGTATTTCCACCGTTACCACCACCACCATACTTCAACCATCATCGCCACCATCATACCTCCACCACCACCATAACTCCGTCACTATCACTCACATACTTTATCCACCACCAACACCGTATACCAACCACCACCGTATTTCCACCATCACCACCACCGTACTTCCACCATCAGCACCACCACCGTACTTCCACCACCATCGCCACCATCATACCTCCACCACCACCGCTGCCACCATTATACCTCTCTACCACCACCACCATCAAACCTCAACCACCACCACAACCCGTAACCATACCTTCATGGCACCACCACTACTACCAATCTCACCACTACTTCGTATACAAGACTAATCGTGGAAATCATGAATAAATTCAAATTAAAATCAAGTATCTCTGTGAGAAAGAAAAATAAAATTATCAAAAGTAAATTGAGTTACCAAACTAATTTTTTGACTTTTTTACTTATAAGTAACATTTTTGCCAAATATACTTTTAAATTTTTTTAATTTTTTAAAGCAAAAGAACTTCTACTACAAGTAAAAGTACTTCTACTTCTGTTGCCAAACGACACCCAAAAGAGGTCAGTGAATATTGATTAAAGGGAGATTTGCTGTTTGAGCCCCCTTTCGTATAATTGACTTGATGTTTGGACTCCCTTCTTTTAGAGTTGCACTTTGGACTCCCTTTTACAAAAAATGTTAAATATAACAGTTTTAAAATATTTTGGACTATTTTACCCTTCTTCACGGTGTTATTAACCACCACTACCCAAAACCACCCCACTACCCAAAACCACCCTCTATAAAACTCAAAATCACTATTCCCTAACAGAGAAGCATAAATTTCAATCACTCATCAAGACATCAAGGTAACATGATAAAATCCATGAAACTAACATGAACTGTTTCTCTAACCGCAAATCTCCTTCTCATATATATTAATATCTTACTCTTAAATCCATGAAACTAACATAGGCTATTTCCCTAACATCAAATCTCCTCCTCATCATTATTGATATCCTTCTTATTCTCAAATCCATGAAACTAACATGATAAAATAACATATCTTATTTGATTACTTATTAGAGAGAAGAAAGAGATGATTGAGGAGAGGTTGGAGATTCGATTGAAATTTTAGAGAAAGATTCGGTTGAAATTTTAGAGAGAGATTCAGTTGAAATTTTAGAGACAAATTCGGTTGAATCTTTGGAGAGAGAATGGCTGGAAATTTTAAATCAGAGAGAGTGAGCTGGAGAGATTAAGAGATGATTGAGATAAAATCTAGAGGGAGAGCTTGATTGAATGAGATGAGTAAGACGACTGGTTGGAGAAATCAGAGAGGGATTTGGTTGGCTGATTGGAGAAATCGGAGAGGGAAACCTTTAAGTATCATGATCCTTGATGAGCTTCTCAAGAATGTTTGGGCTACAAAAGCTAACGGTTGAATTGGATTATCGTGTTATAATGTGTTGTTGTTAAATGGGGGAAGCAGAAGAGTTAATTAGAAAACTACTTGAGTAATTAGGGGGTCCAAACAACAAGTCAATTATACGAAAGGGGGGTCCAAACAACAAATCTCCCTTGATTAAAAGAAATAGACTTCCAGGCCAATAATCAGGCCAATAATATGGTATAGATGTTATTATCACCCTTAATTCTCATCCTCATCCTCTTCAACACTAAACCTAAATTTCAGACAGAATCCATTCTCTTCTCCTCATTTAACACTTCCTTTTGATTCTGACAAAACAACTTTCAATCGTGACTTTGTCTCCGTTTCAGATTCCGGCGAGAAAGGATTTTTCAGGAGATTTCTTCATATACGAACTTTAATTCAATCTGATACGTTAATGGAAGTTAGATCACTTACGATCAAAGAGACAAATGGATTATTTGAGAAATTAAAAGGAATGAATGTAAACAGAGATCGTCTTCGATTAAATGAAGTGAATCATCCAGGTTTGATTGTGAAACCGGAGGATGAGAAGTTAAGTGAAATCTTAGTTGAAGATGCTAAAAAGTTACTGAAATTGAGTCAATTAGAGATGGTGACATCAACAATCAGAGAAATATTGAAGAATTCAATTTCGTATGAAGAGTTTATTAAGATTTGTGGTGAATTACCTAGTCCTACTCAAAGATTAGGTTTTGCGAAAACTTTGGATGAATCTGGATCAGTTATTGTGTTAGGAAACATTGTTTTCCTTCGTCCTGATCAAATTTGTTTCTATGGGATAATGGTTTCTCGCAGTTTCAGCGGTTTTCTATGGAAGCGGTGATTTTCTGGTGATAGCAGCGGTTTTTCAGTGACGGATGCGGTTTTCCGGTGACAACGACGGTGGTTCTTTTAGTTTTTTTTTTCCAGTTATTTTGTCGACCTTTGGGTCTTTTAATCTGTGATCTTTAGGATCCTTTCATCTTTCGACCTTTAGGTCATTTTATTGAGTCGGTGTCTAGTCAATTTCTTTCTCTTCAGGAGACATTTTACATTTAAAGGTACGTATCATGAAGTTATCAGAGGAGAGAAATAAGAATTATCATCCATGTAACATTGTGATTTAATGAATGAAAATGGTTTCGTTTGGTTTCAAAAAAAAAAAAAAGAGGAAATAGACTTATAATTTGGTCGCGGCTTGGGGAATAAAGAAAATTCTCCGGGGAATAAATTCTCGAGGGAATGCAGATTTTTTTGAAAGTTTTCCAAGGAATAAATTTTTATGGGGAATACAAAGTACATTTTTTTGAAAGTTCTCCTCCATCTCATCTGTTCTGTTCTCTCTGCCACTTCATCTTCTCGCCACCTCATCATCTTCTTCGGCGAAGGTCGCCAGCCGGTCAATTTTCCGGCCGACGACCTTTAAACATAAAAAAAATTAAATTAAATTAAATTTTTTTTTCTCTCTGTCCTCTCTCTCTCTCCAATTTTTTTTTCCTTTCCTCTCTCTCTAGAACAGATCTAGAGAGAGAGTAGATCACGAACATACCAGTTCTTCTTCTTCTTCTTCTTCTTGGAAATGTAAATTAAGTTCTACTAAGAAGCAAATTTTCCTGACGTAATGACCAGTTCACAGATTGAAATATTGAATGAAATTAAAGGTTTTATCTATTCTAAAGTGTATAAAACAGTCCCAATATTCTCACAATTTAGTAGTATGCATCATATAATTATGTAAACCATCAGTAGCCGCCTAGGCATAAAAATGGAACAAGACAAGATCAGTTGCATCAATGATTACATGGATTTGATCCCCTCGTCTCCACAGGCCAATTAAATGAAAACCTTGTTTGGTTTTTGTAGTATTTAATGGGCTTTCATTCAAACGGTTAAACTGTAACCAAAGTATGTGCTACTTTTTTTTCATGGTCTACTCTTTCTCTCTATAACTGTTCTAGAGAGAGAGGAAAAGAAAAAAAAAATTTGGAGATAGAGAGGAGAGAGAAAAAAAAATAATTTAAATTAATTTTATTTTTTTTAATGTTTGAAGGGGCCGGCGACCTTCGCCGGAGAAAATGATGAGATGGCGTGAAGATGAGGTGGTAGAGAGAGTTGATGAGATGGAGGAGAACTCCCAAAAATTAGAAGTCCCTTAGCAATAAAAAAAACATAAAAGTCAATCTTATTTGACTAGTTTTAAAAAAAGTCTTTATTTCTCGGAAAATTTTCTTTATTCTCCAAATTGTACCAATGAAAATCATAGACCAGATTAAATGTATGGCCTTTACCCCTCTGACTCAATTCACCAATAGCAAGATTGATAGAACTACTCCTTGGGTTCCACCGACTCCACCGTTCATAAAAATCAATGTTGATGCCTCGTTCATTACAGCCCAGGATTTAGCAGGGATTGGTCTTATCATGCATGATGACAGAGCAAACTTTGTCGCCGCATCGGCTTGTAACGTGAGGGGTCAAAATGCAGAAGAATGTGAAGCTTGGGCGATCTTTAAAGCTCTTCAATGGTCGAGAAAAAAGAACATTCCCTATGTACATATAGAAAGTGACAACAGTTGTCTAGTGAAGTGGCTCAACAAAGAGGCTTCGGAGATTTCCTGGCAATCAAGCAAAGTCCTCGAGAAAATTCTTCAGATGGAAGCACTCTTCACCAGGGTTATCTACTCTCACATCCACAGAGAAGGCAACTACAAAGCGGATCAACTAGCCAAGTGGAGTAAGATTTATGCCGGCTCCTGGGTGTGGCTATCTTTATCAGACCTTCCAGCAGCGTTGTATCAGTGTTGGACGTAGTTCTGCAGGTCGGACTGGTGTTCGTTTTTGCTCAACAAAAAAAAAAAAAATTGACATTTACCGGAGAAATGAAGTGATAAACTTTTTTTTATTATTAAATATAGACTTTTTGTATGCCTTTTTATTTAGACTTTTCTTGAGAGAGTTGTTCTGATATTTCCACCAAACTGAACAACTCCTCATTTCTCTCTCTCTCTCTCAATTCTTTCAGGGGGAAGAGGGCGAAGAGGGATGGAGTCAGATACTCAAGTTTCCAGCATGGAATCCGGCGTTAATACCACCGGAGTTCCAGCTATTGTTGATCAAATAATGATACTCATCCAATCTCACGACCCTAATTCCAAAATTGAAGCAGCCAAAGAAATCCGACGGCTCACAAAGACTTCTCAGAAGTACCGTCGTCAATTCTCTGGTGCAATTGAATCACTCGTTTCCATGCTTAGATCTAACTCTCTTGAATTTAATGAATCTGCAATTCTCGCTCTCCTCAATCTCGCCGTCAAAGATGAGAAGTATGAATTTTTTTTCCAATTCAGTTTCATTTATCTCACCCTAAATCTTCCGGACTCTAGGTTTATTTCGTTATTGAGTGATTAGGTTACTTGGTGTTATTTTTATTTTAAGTTATGTTATTGGGAGATGATTAAAACTCGATCCTAAGATGAGATTACTAGTTTTAAATGAAAATATTGAGTAGTTCAGATTGTGGGTTATTTGCCTTAATCACTTTTTCATTAGTTTGGGTAACTTGGAAATTGATCCCTTTTTGGCTTTGTCACCTTGCTCTAGTTCATCAATGATTGATGCTTTCTTGTTATAGGTGTTAATGGATAAAAAGTTTGCATTTTCTGTATTTACTAGATTGGAGTAGTAGACTAGAGTGTGAATTTTTAAGGCAATCTTGATTAACCTAAGACAAAGTCAATGTTGATTAGAATCTAAATTATCATTAGCATGATATTCTATAGTTTAGTCCCCATATAAATCAAGGGTGTATGGAGCTGTATTATGATCCTACTCTCGCAGTGGAGTTAATGTTTTTGAGTCAGACCCGATGTAGTTAGCTTCCGCGTTGTTAGTACCGTAAGAGTTTTTAAGTGGACAATCATGGAATTCTTTTGATGCATTCGACGAAGGAGTGATGTATCCGGAAAGAAAGATGTTACATTAGTTCTCAATAGGAGTGAGGTGGGTTAATGATCCACAGTCTGTCTATGACTTTATTGGCATGAAAATAATGTTCCATTTATAGAGAGGCGAGCGGGACTTCGCATTTCATTCCGCATTTTCCATAAATGGTTTATAGCTGCAACATGAGGGTTTTTCTTTTTAATTACTCAATTCTCTCGATTTCTACTTGTACGCGTGTTTAATTTTGAAGTGATATGATATCGTCGTTCATTAGGTTGCTATGTATATCCCCTATGTTTTCTTTCTACTGTTCAGGCCAAGGTTACCAGATTCGCGGTACGCTCCGGTACGCGGTACGAAAACGGGTACGCGGTACGCCTATTAGAGTGTATCCGGTACGTGGGGGGTATACCCATTCGGTACATAATTCGATTAATATAAAATTTCTCCCAGAATTCTTCACTAATAATTGTATTTGTAACTAATTCTCCCATTTTTCGATTGTGTTCATCACAAAAAATTTGGATTGTGTTCCTACCATTCTTCATGAGAATCGGTTCGCTAGATCGGGCGATCTGGTTCGCGAACGTACCCTAAAAGGGTTCGCGCGAACCAGATCGCGGTTCGCAGGGGGTTCCAGCGAATCTGGTAACCTTGGTTCAGGCATATTTCTTTGCTGAATGAATGTAATCTTGGCCCTGATTCTTAAACTTCATCTAATGGGTTCTATGCTTTTATTCCCCAGGAATAAGGTCAAGATTGTCGATGCTGGTGCTATTGGACCACTTATTGATTTTCTCAGGTCTGACATATCAAATTTACGAGAGTTTGCAACAGCAGCTTTACTCACTCTTTCTGCTTCTGCCATCAACAAACCAACCATTGTTTCCTCTGGTGCTATCCCTCCCCTAGTAGAAATTCTTATAAACGGGACTCCTCAAGCCAAAGTTGATTCAGTAATGACTCTTTACAATCTCTCAACACAAACAGAGAATCTTGCTGTCATTCTCTCAGCGAAACCTGTTTCTCCCTTGATTAATTTGCTCAAGACGATCAAGAAATCATCGAAGACAGCTGCGAAGTGCAGTGCTCTAATAGAATCTATATTGGATTTTAATGATGGAAGAATTGCATTGGCAGCAGAGGCAGGTGGTATACTGGCAGTGATTGAAATCCTCGAAAATGGATCTCTTCAAAGCCGAGAACACGCAGTTGGTGCCCTTCTGAAGATGTGTGAGAGCGATAGAGCCAAGTACAGAGAACCAATTCTCAGAGAAGGAGTCATCCCTGGTCTTCTCGAGTTGACTGTTCAAGGAACACCGAAATCTCAATCAAAAGCACATACCCTTTTGCATTTACTAAGAGATTCTCCTTACCCAAGGTCAGAACTTGAGACAAACACGTTGAAGAAGATCGTCAGCAATATCGTCTCTCAGATTGACACTGTAGATCGAGAGGAGAAGGCGAAAGAAATGCTTGCAGAGATGGTTCAAGTTAGCATGGAAAAGAGCTTGAGACATTTACAACAAAGAGCTTTGGTATGTACACCAACTAAGGTACCCCTCACAAAATGTACATCCAAAGTTTCATCGAAGTAAATTGATGGCTGTTTATTGTCTGAAAGCGAGGAACGAACTTATAGTGGAGAAATAAGACTAGTCAGAGTTATCTATGCCAGTCCAGACCGAGATGGTATCGTTGTGATTGGTGAGTTGTTCATATTTAGATGCTTTTCTATGTTTACGAAAAACATAGGTTACTTCATCATTTTTGCGTTATGTGAAAAATGAAGGTGTATCAACTGATATTTACATAGTCAGTAAAGGTCCTTTTACTCTCCTATTCTCTGATTATCGATAAAGTTATTCAGTTCTTTATACTCGTCTCACTCTACTGCACAATCTCAAAACAATGCAAATGGTGAAAATGAATGCACTTTCAACATGGAGTAGAAGTTTCAGAGTACAAGTGCTATATGTTAGCAAGTACATTTGGCTTTTCCCAGTTTTGCGTAACCTATGATTACGTTTTTGCACAGCTTTAGGCGCTTGTGTGCATATCTCACAACCTTTTCTACCGCACTAAAGCATTGCGGCTACTTTAGTTTACGCACAGCTTTATGCGCTACGTGTCATTATTATTTTATTTGAAAGGTTTGAACGTGTTTATAGAACTCTAAGAGGTAGAGGGTGGAAACCAACTTAGTAACCACTCCAGTGGAAGGTTGTTGACTGCTAAGTGTCATTAATGGTGGTCGTACCGACGTAATTGATAGTGTCGGAAAATTGAAAAAAGAAGCCATGGAAATACCCCATGCAAGCAAAACGTGTAATTGTAAGAGCCAAAGCAACCTGTCACCCAAGAGAAAGCATTGCTCATTTCAAATCTCCCAGTTGGTCAGTTATTATCTATCCTAGAAATATTGAAAAGCATCACTATCACTCAGAGTGCAGATAAAAGCATCAGAAAGTTGGCATACAACTCCTTGTGTAGTTTAGTAACGAAGAATTCTTCGAGTTATGAATTATCAGAGGTACAACAACAAATTCAGGATATTTCATATAACACTCTTAATTCGAGCACTCAATTTCAAATGTGTGGTTAAAATAGTTTGATAGACTCAAAAGTATAAATTATCCAACCAAGCAGTTGAGAGAGAAGATCAAGAGTTCCAAGATCTGCTCATCTTTAACATGCCTGAGTTGCTAACTTTCCAGTCATTTTCGAGTAATTGCTCCAATCAGATGTCCTATTTGGCTGTTACTTGGAATTGGTGGTGGTAGTGTGTCTTGCTTTGCTGGTTCTGTCACCTTCTCCTCTGATAATGTCCTTGGTGGTGATGGTTGTGGCGGTTTCTCTTTGTCCTTGCCAGATGGTGATTCATGTTTATGTTCAGAAGATGCTGTTTTTTGTTTATTATCCGCAGGTTTTTTGTCTTTGGACTCTGACTTCGATAATCCAGCCTTTTCTCTCAGCATCTTGAGCTTCTCAAAGATCTTACGACGAATCTCAGGGTTAAATATCCGTGCTTCAGCAGAGTCAGTTGGGAAGAGAGTGATTGAAGCCAGTGAAACACCAGCCAACATTGTATCTCTACGTGAGAATGTCAAGCGTTTCTTGCAATTTCGTTGTTGCTCTACTACCTGTTCGCTTCTCACCTGCCAATCAGATAGAGAGAAATGAAAAATACGAATGGGTTAATGAAGTAACTAAGATGTAAGAAATTGATATAATCAGCGTTAATGAAAGATGTAAGCAGTAGAAAACATAAACGGAGTTGATGAAGAAAGTGAAGTCCGGACATCTCTAGTAACAAAGTAAAAGTGGTAAACAATGTGAGAAGCAATACTATGCATAGAAAGATGTCTGAGTAGATAAGACTACAGGATATTACTTAAAATCTTGTCCTAGTTCGGTTGTGGCAATGTAAGAAGAAGATGATTTCAGAGCAATAAGATTACAGAGATTTCCTAAGAGATTGTTATCGACATAACCTTAGCCTCCGCGCATCCTTTCTCTCTCCCCAAAATTGAATGGTTCCCGTACATAGATAACCTCCCTATGAGACCAGTGCAAAAGATCCCCGCCATATGGGAAATGGTCAGATAGAAAATTGACAGAAGAGTTTTCAAAAGTGGACCTATCCCAGACGCAAAGGAATCAACCGTCCATCGAAGTGAAAAAATCCATCAAAAAAGAGAAAGTGAGTTGACTCGAAAATGGAAATTGTTGACTTTGTGTAGGTTTTGAGTAGGCTTTCACTTGTAGCCTCTTCCAGCTTCCTCAGATGGATAAATCCAACCCATTTACTCTTTTCTACCATCATTGTCAACTTTAGACAGATTCAACAATAACTTCCGAAAATAATACAAACTATTAAAGCTTACTCAAGTAACTAGAAGTGAATAACTAGTACAAAAATGGATAACCCTAAAATGATGTGGGTATGTTTGCAGATCACAATGCAACCTAAGTTCTTACTATAATTACAGTAACCTGTAACCTTCACAAGTATCTAAAAGCATCTGGGAGTACCTCAGCTGAAAAGTCAATCAGTTTCAGAAAGAAATTACTAGTTTTACTAAGGGTAATTTGGTAAATGCATCCATAGTAGAACAATAAACAACCAACAAATGGGAATGAAACAAAGAACCCTAATGTGTCTTAATCAAAAAGATCTAAGCTTATAGTTATTAATACTCAAGAATACAAGATGAGAAAGAAATAACCTGGGTATTAATTTTTATTACCTGAAGATGAGTTCTTAGTGATCTTAGCTCAGTTGGACGTTTGATTATTGAATGTTTATTAGTACCCGGAAACTGAGGCGGAGCAACCATTTTTAGTGACGAAAAAGCCATTTTTATGCTTCTCCTTTAGAGATAGCTGGATTGTATGTGTGATCTGATGATTCTGATTCGACCTAAAGAAAAACTCTCTTCTCCTTTCTTCCTTTTATCTCTCTCTCTCTCTCTCTCTCTCTCTCTCTATTATTGGAGGAAGTTGCTACCGTAGAAATGGTTACAGATTTTTACAGTCAACATTTCATCCTTTTTCCCAAATACAAGACTTACACTGTTTGTTTAGGACAAAATTGCCCCTCTTTTTTTTTTTAGTGGTCCGTCTGATACGTGGGAAAGTATTTGGATGTGAAAACTGAAAATCAAGATTTTTTTGTGGGAAAGAAAATCAAAAGTTTCTAGCATGAAATTATGTTTGAAGTGTTTGACATGAACATGAGAAAATTAAGGTGCTTTTAGGAAACGATATATTAATTGGGCTTTTAGATGGTACATTTATATTCTTTGCCTTCATCTCTAATTAAAAATCTTTAAGGCCAGTCGATAGAGAGAGGGAGAGTAAATCGTAAGGAAAAAGCAGATATGGAGGGTGAGATAGCACATGCCAATTATTTAAGAGAGATTTTATAGGCCCCCTCATTTTTGTTAAAAGACCCCCTCAATGATTATTTATCAAGTGAAATGGTTCATGGGGAGGTCTTTTAACAAAACTAGGGAGACCCTATAAAACTTCCCATTATTTAATGGCGCAAACCTCCGTGATTGTATCAATCTTCCTGCTTCCTTTCTTCCCTAGTTCTAAGCCCCAACATCAAGTTCCAATTGTTCCTTATTTGTCAATTGATTTCTGTTGTTTCTCTGGTTATCAAATCGATAAGTTGATTTCTCTCTGTCTTGGCTTGATTTAGACAGAGTTTCCTTTCTCTAACTTATAGAGAGATAAACTAATAAAGAATAATCAATATTCCTTCTTTCGGGCTAACCGTGATAGGTGTTAATGTAGTCGAGGCAAGAATAAATTCTCTTTCCTTAAGACATTTTACACCCCCGTAACAGTACCAAACGTTGGGGTGAATGCCTTCGGGATACAACGACTAACCTTTCAGAATTTTAAGATGGTACTTCTATATTCTGAAAGCGGACGAACCTGTGTCAGTATTATGAGCTCTTGGACTAATGCGGATGATCTTCTAGACGCTTCTGAAATTCAAAGTTCACTCGAGATTTCTTTCTTCCTTTTCTAGATATTCTAGTCTATCCAGAACCTCTAGAAAATACTTCTTTAATTAGATATTCTAGGCCAACCAGAACCTCTAATTGTTAGAAGGGAAGAGAAGAAGAGAATGAATTGAATTGATGAAAAATGAAGTGGGTTTGATGGGTTTATATAGGAATTGAATAGGTGTATAATGTCTTTTGGGTTCAAAAGACATAGCTGTTCGAAACCAGGGGCTATAACTGAATATTATAGTCGGTTTGATCTTGGGCCATTGGATCGCGCTTGAAAACGCGGACGGAACGCTGGCCGTCAGATCCGGTTATGCGTGCCCGCGAGAAGCCCGCAGATGAAGGCAGCTACCGTTAGATGCTAGCCCGGATCTATCCCGAACGCGGAAAGAACGCCATCTGTTGGATCGCGTGTAAACCCGCGCGATGAACGCTGACCGTCCAGATTGACGCGCGTCCTCTTCGCGCCAATGCCCCCTAACATGACTGTTCCTCTTTGACAGTTCAGTACCTATTTCAACCGTTTTTCGTTCAAACTTTAACCTTGAATTTCTCATTCATCCGGAATCGGATTTGAGTGATTCTTGGCTCTAAATTGTAGAGCTCGACGAGACGAACGCAATGGCGCGTTCCGTTTCTGAGTTTGACGAGTCGGCTTAAGCCAAAATTGGCTCCGATTCCAACAATCCCCCACATGAATGAAAATTTGAGGTTTTTATGCTATGATATATGCAGACATACTATACTGACAGACTGACACTGACAGAGCTCATAAGCGGAACTTCGCTGCATCGGAAGAAGGTAGTCTTTCGACTTTGAACCTTTCCTAGTGAATAACTACAAGGTCTACAAGGACGGCAGTGAACTTTACGTCTTGAACTGAGTCCTAGGAATTGTAATCCAAAATAGTTATCACACAGCTAATCCCTTACTAACTTAGGTTCTCGGTTGTGTTCATTTCGGCCCTGAACATTCCCGATTTCGTGTGTGCTTTAGAGAAGTCGGCCTAGACGACCTTCTCACGGAACCGGCATCAATTCACACACATATAGGTTATCCGTAATAAGGTATCCTGCTATACCTCACGTTAGAATCAAGTTCTAAGTTTTCGGATTCATTAAAAGCTTAATGCTTAACCTCTCAACGCAGGTAACACTGTTGTCATCCTAGGAATGGGTAAGAGATAGAAATCTCTTACAGTGTTACGGTCGAGTCAGGATATAGCTTCAGTTGCCCTTTGAACCTAGATCGTGGGATCTCCAGTCATCTAGGTAGGGTTTCACCATGCCTTTACTCATTTACTTTAGGCGTTAGCCCCATTCCCCTTGATGATGCAACTACTAACTCTCTAGATAACCCTTTTGTAAATGGATCCGCTAGGTTATCTTTGGATCTTATATAATTTATAGTTATGATCCCTTCAGAGAGAAGTTGCTTAACGGTATTATGTCTCCGACGAATGTGTCGAGACTTACCGTTGTACATCTTGCTTTGTGCCAGTGCAATCGCTGCTTGGTTATCGCAGTGTATGTTGATTGCAGGCACCGGCTTTGGCCATATTGGAATATCTTCAAGGAATTGTCGCAGCCATTCTGCTTCTTCCCCTGCTTTATCTAGAGCAATGAATTCTGAATCCATTGTCGATCGAGCAATGCACGTTTGCTTCGAAGATTTCCATGATATGGCAGCCCCTCCCAGTGTAAACACATATCCACTGGTTGACTTAGTGTCGTCGGTATCTGATATCCAATTTGCATCTGCATATCCCTCTAAGACTGCGGGATATGTGGTATAATGGAGTCCGTACTCCTTCGTCTTTCTTAGATACCGTAACACTCTCGTTATGGCGTTCCAATGTGTGTTATTCGGGTTACTCGTAAATCTACTTAGCTTACTGACTGAGTAGGCTATGTCTGGTCGAGTACAGTTCATTAGGTACATTAGACTTCCAATAATCCGAGAGTACTCTAATTGTCTTACTGCATTCCCTGTATTCTTCATTAAGTGAATACTTGGATCTATCGGAGTATTCGCCACTTTGAGGTCATCTTTGCTGAATTTTTCTAAGATTTTCTCAACGTAATGCGTTTGAGATAAACTTATCCCTTCAGCCGTCTTGGAAACCTTAATTCCAAGAATGACTTCCGCTTTCCCTAAATCTTTCATATCGAAAGTTTTCGAAAGCATCTTTTTAGTTGTATTAATGACATCTAAATTATTTCCCATAATTAGCATGTCATCTACATACAAACATAGAATAACACATCCTTTAGCAGTTACCTTTGTATAGACACATTTATCACATTCTGATCTTAAATCCGTTTGATAATAATGTGTCATCAAACTTTAAGTGCCACTGCTTCGGAGCTTGCTTTAGCCCATATAGTGATTTCACTAATCTACACACTTTCTTTTCTTGACCCGGAGCTATGAACCCTTCTGGTTGGTTCATATATATCTCTTCTTCGAGTTGTCCGTTTAAGAAAGCGGTTTTCACATCCATCTGATGAATTTCTAGATTATATAAGGATGCTATAGCTACTAACACTCTTATTGAGGTGATTCGACTAACTGGAGAATAGGTGTCGAAGTAATCTAACCCTTCTTTTTGTCGGAATCCCTTTGCGACAAGTCTTGCTTTATACTTGTCTATAGATCCATCCGTTTTCAATTTTCTTTTGAAAATCCATTTGCAGTCTAGAGGCTTGCAACCCGGTGGGAGGTCTACTAGCTCCCATGTATGATTTTGCATGATGGATTCTATTTCACTATTAACAGCCTCTTTCCAGAATGGAGCTTCTGGAGTAGCCATTGCTTCTGTGAAAGTTTGAGGTTCATTTTCTACCATATAGGTTAGAAAATCAGGACCAAATGTCTTAGCTTTCTTTATCCTTTTGCCTCTTCGAGGTTCGAGTGTTGTTTCCTCGATTTCCATATCATCTTCTTTAGATGTTTCTAGATTTTCCTCTTTCTCATCTCTTACACGTTTTCTACTTTCAGATGAGACTTCTGAATTCTGTTTGAAAGGAAAGATGTGTTCAAAGAACTTAGCATCTCTCGATTCCAGAATGGTGTTTACGTGTATATCTTCGATTTCAGACTTCTGTACTAGAAATCTATAGGCGCCACTATTTATTGCGGGCCCTATGTATACACAGTCCACAGTTTTAGGTCCTATCTTGACCCGTTTAGGAGGAGGAACTAATACCTTTGCTAGGCACCCCCACACTTTCGTGTATTTAAAGGATGGCATCCTTCCTTTCCATAATTCATATGGAATTTTACCGGTCTTTCTATGGGGTAACTTATTTAATAAGTGATTCGCCGATAATATCGCTTCCCCCCACAAGTTCTGAGGTAAACCAGAACTTATCAAGAAAGCGTTCATCATTTCCTTTAAGGTTCTGTTTTTCCGCTCTGCTACACCATTTTGTTGAGGTGTATAAGGAGCCGTTGTTTGATGAACTATGCCATTCTTCGCACATATCTCGGCGAAAGGAGATTCATATTCTCCACCTCGATCACTTCTCAAAGCCTTAATCTTTTTATTAAGTTGAGTTTCCACTTCGGTTTTATAAAGTTCGAACTTATCGACTGCTTCATCCTTACTTCTTAGTAAGTAGACATAGCAAAACCGAGTGGAGTCATCGATAAAAGTGATGAAGTACTTTTTACCTCCTCTGGTTTGAACCATCTTTAAGTCACAAATGTCACTGTGAATTAAGTCTAGAGGTTCTGTGTCTCGTTCTATTGATTTGAACGATGTCTTAGTCATCTTTGATTCTACACATGTTTGACATGTTCGTTTTGAATCAATTTCGACTTTCGGAATTAACTCTAAGTTCATTAATTTCTTTAATGACTTGTTATTCACATGTCCTAGTCTTTCATGCCAAATATTAAAGGACTCAGCCATATAAACGGAATTATTAACTTTATTAATAATAGACGCCTTTGGCGTTACAGAGGTTACATTTAGTTTAAATAACCCCCCACATAAGTAGCCCTTCCCAACATACATCCCATTCTTAGACAAGACGAAGTTGTTTGACTCAAAGACTAGCTTGAACCCATTCTTACTTAGAAGAGAACCAGAAACCAGATTCTTTCGGATATCTGGAGCATGAAATACATCGTTCAAAGTTACTTCCTTTCCTGAAGTGAACTTCAGAATGATCTTCCCTTTTCCTCTGACCTGGGTGGTTGAGTCGTTTCCCATGAACAGGGTTTCTCCTTCACTTATTTCGTTATAAGAGGAGAAGAGGCCTTTGTCACCACAAATGTGACGAGTAGCTCCGGTGTCGACCCACCACTCTCTCTGGTTGTTAACCAGGTTGACTTCAGATACCACTGCACAGAGGTTCAAGTTCTGAAGTTTCTCAGTCACTTCTTCGGCTTCAGTAACCATAGCACACAGGTTCTGAGTTTCGGTATCTTCTATCAGCGAGGCTTGGTCATTCGGCTTCTTTTGTCTGTTGCCGGTTTTGGAACGACAATCCTTTGCCATATGACCTCGTTTGCCACAGTTGTAGCATAGGCCGAACCTCGTCTTTTTCTTCGGCTTTCCTCCGTCTTTAGACAGATGCTTACGCTTCTTACTCGGACCGGTCTCTACGACGTTCACATTCGAGAGTCTTTCAGAGTTCTTCTCGGCAACGCGACTGTCCTCTTCGATTCGAAGCTTTAGGATGAGTTCTTCAAGGCTCATATCCTTATTCTTGTGACGGAGATAATTTTTGAAGTCTTTCCACCCCGTGGGTAATTTTTCAATTAGGGCTCGGACCTGGAAAGGTTCATTCGTTATCATGTTCTCTGCCTGTAGTTCCTGTAGGAGACTCTGTAGTTCTTGGACCTGGATCATAACTGGTTTTGAATCAGTCATCTTGTAGTCCAAGAATCGTCCTACGATGAACTTCTTGACACCCGCCTTCTCAGTCTTATACTTATTGATAAGGGTGTCCCACAGTTGTTTAGATGTTTCTATAACCGAATATAGATTATAGAGTCCGTCATCTAGACTGTTCAGGATATAATTCTTGCACAAGAAGTCTTCTTGTTTCCACGCCTCTATTTCAGCGGTACGCTGTGCTTCATCCTCTATTTCTGCATAGGTGGGTTTCTCTTCGGTTAAATATTTAACCAGGCCCAATGTTGTGAGGTAGAACATCATCTTCAATTTCCAACGATTGAAGTCAGTTCCCTTGAACTTCTCTGGTTTTTCCCCACTCGTGGTGTTAGGCGGAATAACCCGTAGAGTGGTTCTTGTTCTTGCCATTTCTGAAACACACAGAAATTAAAACAAATCAATTTCTTATAACTAGAGAAATAATATAAAATGTCTTAAGATTGTTGTTTCTCTGGTTATCAAATCGATAAGTTGATTTCTCTCTGTCTTGGCTTGATTTAGACAGAGTTTCCTTTCTCTAACTTATAGAGAGATAAACTAATAAAGAATAATCAATATTCCTTCTTTCGGGCTAACCGTGATAGGTGTTAATGTAGTCGAGGCAAGAATAAATTCTCTTTCCTTAAGACATTTTACACCCCCGTAACAGTACCAAACGTTGGGGTGAATGCCTTCGGGATACAACGACTAACCTTTCAGAATTTTAAGATGGTACTTCTATATTCTGAAAGCGGACGAACCTGTGTCAGTATTATGAGCTCTTGGACTAATGCGGATGATCTTCTAGACGCTTCTGAAATTCAAAGTTCACTCGAGATTTCTTTCTTCCTTTTCTAGATATTCTAGTCTATCCAGAACCTCTAGAAAATACTTCTTTAATTAGATATTCTAGGCCAACCAGAACCTCTAATTGTTAGAAGGGAAGAGAAGAAGAGAATGACACTACAAAAAAATAGCCTAATAGGGACATACATTTTTACGTCTGTCCCTAACATTTTTAAAATAGGGACAGTTTGTTAATATCTGTCCCCACAAAATTTAAAATAGGGACAACAAATGTACTTTTGGGACCATTTTTAATCATCCTCTATAAAAATTTAAAGTTACCCAAACCAAAAATTGCAAATTAGGCGCTCATATTTCCCGCGGAAAGGATAAAACGTGGGTGACCGGTGAGTAAAGTGTATAAACCCTAGAAAACTTCTCAGTTTTCTTCTCTTTGCACGATTTTCTTCTTCAGTTGTTGCCGTTTCTTGCTTCTTAGTCTTCTTCTACTAGTACAAACCAGAGAAATAAGAGACTTCTTCTTGTCCTACTACTACAAACCGGAAAAACAAGCGGCGATTAGGATTGAAAGCACGGGATTCTTCTTCTATTTCTACAAACCAAAGAAAACGCAATTTACTCATTTGGGTATTCTTAGATTAAAATTCTTCTTTTTTTGTTCCTAACCCTAATTTGATTAGAGTAATAATGGCCTAAATTAGTTAGGATTTTCAAAACCATGGACCAAATCACTGAAGTAGGAAAGAAAATATTAATTAGGGTTTCCTTGTTGATTGTTTCTGATTGAGATCATTATCATGTAATATAGTTTAGGTTGGAATGGGACTCTACAATGTTTTCTGATAGAATAGGAAGTCTAGCTCCTTAGTAGGAATAAGACGAGATATTCCTGATAGATAGAGAAATAGCGAAAGAGAGAATAAGCTAAAGAGAATTATTGATCTAGTACATCACCAAGGTATACTAATGATTATGATTAAACCAAAACTCTTTACTTTGCGTCCTTAATTAACGGTATTAGATGCGATTCAATCCATGGAAAGATATAATTTGACATTTAGGTTTAGATTTCACCTTTTTTTGTTTCCTATGTTAGTATTCTACCCACTTGGGATTTATTTTCTTCTACTATTTGATCTTTTTTCTGTTAATAACTTCATAGCATTTCATAAAAAAAAACTTCATAGCTACATATGATCATTTCTTCTGCTTTTTTATTTTATGAGTCTGGAACTAATTTTGTTTTTAAAAATCAAATGGGCTGGTTGCCTTTAGTTTGAAACCTAGAAATTTAAAATAGGTAGGTTGTTTCTTAAGAGCAATTTGATCTGTTAGTTTCTTGTTATATGCAGGTAAAATATCTTCCTCTCCTTCCTTGGCTATAATTCTTCGTGTTGATAATTTGTGAATGAACTTGACTGGAAACTGGTCTTGTATTATGTTTAAAGTGTAATCTCAAGAGAAATAATTCTTGTATTGAGCTTAGAATATTACTGATGAATTCGTTCTATTTAGGACACTACTAATTGGCTTAAAAGTTGCTCCGTTTAGGTTTCTTGTGTATTCCTCCTACCTGCACCTTTTAAGAATTTCCTCACATACTTGTTTATCTGTCAAACGCTATCTAGTTTGGTTTGGAGAAGTTAAACCATCAGTAGACCTGCTTATAGTATCGACTTCCATAACTCAATTCTCTCTTTGCTTCTCTATTTTCAGCTCACATACATGTAAATTTCAGATAAAACTTGACCATCACTCGACCTTGGTGTTTAGAGTAGGTGCATCCGGCTGCTGTTTTCTATAGTGTGAGTCATGGGTTTAGATTAAATTAATCAGTTTCAGCAAGAAAAATCATTCCAACTCTTAAAGCTTCTGTAAGTTCATCCAGGTACGCAAAAAAGTTGCAGATTTTTACTTAGAAAGTTCATTTTTTTTTTGCATCCTCTTTTTGTTGAAAATCCATCATCGGGTATCATGTAAATGTATGAAACTGGGATATGTTCTATGAGTTAGAGATTGGATGATGTGTGGGTTAAAGAGAAATTACAAGATTAAGAAAATGGGGTGTCATAGTCTTGTTGATTCTCTTTTTGGTGCACTTGCCTATGTTGAATTTTAATCCATTTCATTGTAGTTCAAAGTTCTTAGCTAATTAAGAAGATTTTATAAAATTGTCAAATTTTGGAACAAGTTGTAAACTAGATTTGCCTATCAGAGTTTTCATGTAATCTACGCATATTTAAAGGTGAAAATTTCCAAAATTGAGAATGAAATGTTTTTCATTCTCAAAATGCTTAAATGGTTATACTTCTGTTTTCCGTTATTGCCTTCATTGAATTGATTCTCCTTCAACTAGTAACTTGATATAGAAAACTTCATGCACAGGTGAATGAAACCGTTATTGAAAACTCGGAAGGTAAAATGTGTAGATGCCATTAGGAGATCATTGATGATAAGTGCTATGGCTTGGTTGTGTATTGAAGACAGAGAAGATATATGAATTGATAAGCCATTCGAACTCGAAGCTCATATGGCGGTAGGAGTTACTAATGTTTTAAGACACAACACTGAAATTAATGTTGTTGGGTTCTATGCTGTCATTAGACCCTCCAAGTCAGTTATACTACTATTTACCAATAGTGTGTAATTTTTTTGTTTTATGAGTGCGATACTCATTATTTCGAGTACTTCTATTTTTTGATGTTAGGAGAACAAAAAAATACAATGCTAGGGGATTCAATGCTGCCTTTAAACCATCCAAGTGAGTTATACTGCTCTTTACTGATAATATGTATGTCTTTGCTTTATGGCTGTGATGACTCATTATTTCCACTACTACTATTTCTTGCTCTCAGAAGAGAGCTAGTGTTAGTTGATGAACTCCCTGACTTGCTTCCGGAATTAAGACCATACTAGCGTCATGCTATTTATTGGATGGTTCGAAGAGAGAAAGTAGCTTTAGAAAATTTGGATTGAAGGAACCGAATTCAGTTTGATAGGCCTCATGTATGCCTATTTAATTTATTGACACACATGTCTACGTTCATTTAGTTACTCTTTCTATCAGTACTGGTGTAATTCTAGGTTATTGCAACAGGTGGAGAAAGATCTGGAGCAAAATGATTATCGACAATGAAGGTGCATTCCCTCATTAGTTTTTAACATATCACGTATATCTACTTCACTTCTCAAATTTACAATATTGCGTATGGATAAGTCAATTTTTTGTTTTATTTTATTAATTAATTGACATTTGTTGGTTTTGTTTGTTTCAGTTGAGCTAAGCATCTCTGTTTCGGAAATATGGAGATGGCGTTTTATGATGGCGATTCAAGCGGATTGCACAATTGTGAAAGAGAATGGTTATTAAAATGAGAATATGTATTAGAGTAACCATCCCTTTTAGGATCAACAAGAAATCATAGATGAAATATTGTTTTATATTTGAAATGAGTGAAAATTGTTTGATTTTTTATGTATGGGGAAACTTATAATTTCAATATATTATCTTTTGGTTATACTGGAATATCAATGTTTGAAGCTCGTTTTGGTTGTCAATGTAAGATTTAGATTCATTCTGTATACTAGATATTTGGAAGTTCAAAAACAATATTATCTTCTAAAAAATAAATGTATTACGGCGAATATTTATTGTTGGAGAAATTCATTAGGGACGGATGCAAACCGTCTCAAATGTAAATTTGAGGAAGTTCTTGTTATGTTTTTGGGACAAATAATATCTGTCGCAATAATAATAAGTTATAGGGACAATACACAACTGTCCCTAAATAGTATGGGGGACGGACAACAACCGTCGCTATATCTGTCCCCAATACTATTTGGGACGCAGCTTATAGGGACAGAAAGAAACCGTCCCTAATATACTTTTTGGGACGGTTTTTGAGCTTTTGGGACGGTTTTGTTCCGTCTCCAATGGCTATATTTTCTGTAGTGTGAATTGAATTGATGAAAAATGAAGTGGGTTTGATGGGTTTATATAGGAATTGAATAGGTGTATAATGTCTTTTGGGTTCAAAAGACATAGCTGTTCGAAACCAGGGGCTATAACTGAATATTATAGTCGGTTTGATCTTGGGCCATTGGATCGCGCTTGAAAACGCGGACGGAACGCTGGCCGTCAGATCCGGTTATGCGTGCCCGCGAGAAGCCCGCAGATGAAGGCAGCTACCGTTAGATGCTAGCCCGGATCTATCCCGAACGCGGAAAGAACGCCATCTGTTGGATCGCGTGTAAACCCGCGCGATGAACGCTGACCGTCCAGATTGACGCGCGTCCTCTTCGCGCCAATGCCCCCTAACATGACTGTTCCTCTTTGACAGTTCAGTACCTATTTCAACCGTTTTTCGTTCAAACTTTAACCTTGAATTTCTCATTCATCCGGAATCGGATTTGAGTGATTCTTGGCTCTAAATTGTAGAGCTCGACGAGACGAACGCAATGGCGCGTTCCGTTTCTGAGTTTGACGAGTCGGCTTAAGCCAAAATTGGCTCCGATTCCAACAATCCCCCACATGAATGAAAATTTGAGGTTTTTATGCTATGATATATGCAGACATACTATACTGACAGACTGACACTGACAGAGCTCATAAGCGGAACTTCGCTGCATCGGAAGAAGGTAGTCTTTCGACTTTGAACCTTTCCTAGTGAATAACTACAAGGTCTACAAGGACGGCAGTGAACTTTACGTCTTGAACTGAGTCCTAGGAATTGTAATCCAAAATAGTTATCACACAGCTAATCCCTTACTAACTTAGGTTCTCGGTTGTGTTCATTTCGGCCCTGAACATTCCCGATTTCGTGTGTGCTTTAGAGAAGTCGGCCTAGACGACCTTCTCACGGAACCGGCATCAATTCACACACATATAGGTTATCCGTAATAAGGTATCCTGCTATACCTCACGTTAGAATCAAGTTCTAAGTTTTCGGATTCATTAAAAGCTTAATGCTTAACCTCTCAACGCAGGTAACACTGTTGTCATCCTAGGAATGGGTAAGAGATAGAAATCTCTTACAGTGTTACGGTCGAGTCAGGATATAGCTTCAGTTGCCCTTTGAACCTAGATCGTGGGATCTCCAGTCATCTAGGTAGGGTTTCACCATGCCTTTACTCATTTACTTTAGGCGTTAGCCCCATTCCCCTTGATGATGCAACTACTAACTCTCTAGATAACCCTTTTGTAAATGGATCCGCTAGGTTATCTTTGGATCTTATATAATTTATAGTTATGATCCCTTCAGAGAGAAGTTGCTTAACGGTATTATGTCTCCGACGAATGTGTCGAGACTTACCGTTGTACATCTTGCTTTGTGCCAGTGCAATCGCTGCTTGGTTATCGCAGTGTATGTTGATTGCAGGCACCGGCTTTGGCCATATTGGAATATCTTCAAGGAATTGTCGCAGCCATTCTGCTTCTTCCCCTGCTTTATCTAGAGCAATGAATTCTGAATCCATTGTCGATCGAGCAATGCACGTTTGCTTCGAAGATTTCCATGATATGGCAGCCCCTCCCAGTGTAAACACATATCCACTGGTTGACTTAGTGTCGTCGGTATCTGATATCCAATTTGCATCTGCATATCCCTCTAAGACTGCGGGATATGTGGTATAATGGAGTCCGTACTCCTTCGTCTTTCTTAGATACCGTAACACTCTCGTTATGGCGTTCCAATGTGTGTTATTCGGGTTACTCGTAAATCTACTTAGCTTACTGACTGAGTAGGCTATGTCTGGTCGAGTACAGTTCATTAGGTACATTAGACTTCCAATAATCCGAGAGTACTCTAATTGTCTTACTGCATTCCCTGTATTCTTCATTAAGTGAATACTTGGATCTATCGGAGTATTCGCCACTTTGAGGTCATCTTTGCTGAATTTTTCTAAGATTTTCTCAACGTAATGCGTTTGAGATAAACTTATCCCTTCAGCCGTCTTGGAAACCTTAATTCCAAGAATGACTTCCGCTTTCCCTAAATCTTTCATATCGAAAGTTTTCGAAAGCATCTTTTTAGTTGTATTAATGACATCTAAATTATTTCCCATAATTAGCATGTCATCTACATACAAACATAGAATAACACATCCTTTAGCAGTTACCTTTGTATAGACACATTTATCACATTCGTTGATCTTAAATCCGTTTGATAATAATGTGTCATCAAACTTTAAGTGCCACTGCTTCGGAGCTTGCTTTAGCCCATATAGTGATTTCACTAATCTACACACTTTCTTTTCTTGACCCGGAGCTATGAACTCTTCTGGTTGGTTCATATATATCTCTTCTTCGAGTTGTCCGTTTAAGAAAGCGGTTTTCACATCCATCTGATGAATTTCTAGATTATATAAGGATGCTATAGCTACTAACACTCTTATTGAGGTGATTCGACTAACTGGAGAATAGGTGTCGAAGTAATCTAACCCTTCTTTTTGTCGGAATCCCTTTGCGACAAGTCTTGCTTTATACTTGTCTATAGATCCATCCGTTTTCAATTTTCTTTTGAAAATCCATTTGCAGTCTAGAGGCTTGCAACCCGGTGGGAGGTCTACTAGCTCCCATGTATGATTTTGCATGATGGATTCTATTTCACTATTAACAGCATCTTTCCAGAATGGAGCTTCTGGAGTAGCCATTGCTTCTGTGAAAGTTTGAGGTTCATTTTCTACCATATAGGTTAGAAAATCAGGACCAAATGTCTTAGCTTTCTTTATCCTTTTGCCTCTTCGAGGTTCGAGTGTTGTTTCCTCGATTTCCATATCATCTTCTTTAGATGTTTCTAGATTTTCCTCTTTCTCATCTCTTACACGTTTTCTACTTTCAGATGAGACTTCTGAATTCTGTTTGAAAGGAAAGATGTGTTCAAAGAACTTAGCATCTCTCGATTCCAGAATGGTGTTTACGTGTATATCTTCGATTTCAGACTTCTGTACTAGAAATCTATAGGCGCCACTATTTATTGCGGGCCCTATGTATACACAGTCCACAGTTTTAGGTCCTATCTTGACCCGTTTAGGAGGAGGAACTAATACCTTTGCTAGGCACCCCCACACTTTCGTGTATTTAAAGGATGGCATCCTTCCTTTCCATAATTCATATGGAATTTTACCGGTCTTTCTATGGGGTAACTTATTTAATAAGTGATTCGCCGATAATATCGCTTCCCCCCACAAGTTCTGAGGTAAACCAGAACTTATCAAGAAAGCGTTCATCATTTCCTTTAAGGTTCTGTTTTTCCGCTCTGCTACACCATTTTGTTGAGGTGTATAAGGAGCCGTTGTTTGATGAACTATGCCATTCTTCGCACATATCTCGGCGAAAGGAGATTCATATTCTCCACCTCGATCACTTCTCAAAGCCTTAATCTTTTTATTAAGTTGAGTTTCCACTTCGGTTTTATAAAGTTCGAACTTATCGACTGCTTCATCCTTACTTCTTAGTAAGTAGACATAGCAAAACCGAGTGGAGTCATCGATAAAAGTGATGAAGTACTTTTTACCTCCTCTGGTTTGAACCATCTTTAAGTCACAAATGTCACTGTGAATTAAGTCTAGAGGTTCTGTGTCTCGTTCTATTGATTTGAACGATGTCTTAGTCATCTTTGATTCTACACATGTTTGACATGTTCGTTTTGAATCAATTTCGACTTTCGGAATTAACTCTAAGTTCATTAATTTCTTTAATGACTTGTTATTCACATGTCCTAGTCTTTCATGCCAAATATTAAAGGACTCAGCCATATAAACGGAATTATTAACTTTATTAATAATAGACGCCTTTGGCGTTACAGAGGTTACATTTAGTTTAAATAACCCCCCACATAAGTAGCCCTTCCCAACATACATCCCATTCTTAGACAAGACGAAGTTGTTTGACTCAAAGACTAGCTTGAACCCATTCTTACTTAGAAGAGAACCAGAAACCAGATTCTTTCGGATATCTGGAGCATGAAGTACATCGTTCAAAGTTACTTCCTTTCCTGAAGTGAACTTCAGAATGATCTTCCCTTTTCCTCTGACCTGGGTGGTTGAGTCGTTTCCCATGAACAGGGTTTCTCCTTCACTTATTTCGTTATAAGAGGAGAAGAGGCCTTTGTCACCACAAATGTGACGAGTAGCTCCGGTGTCGACCCACCACTCTCTCTGGTTGTTAACCAGGTTGACTTCAGATACCACTGCACAGAGGTTCAAGTTCTGAAGTTTCTCAGTCACTTCTTCGGCTTCAGTAACCATAGCACACAGGTTCTGAGTTTCGGTATCTTCTATCAGCGAGGCTTGGTCATTCGGCTTCTTTTGTCTGTTGCCGGTTTTGGAACGACAATCCTTTGCCATATGACCTCGTTTGCCACAGTTGTAGCATAGGCCGAACCTCGTCTTTTTCTTCGGCTTTCCTCCGTCTTTAGACAGATGCTTACGCTTCTTACTCGGACCGGTCTCTACGACGTTCACATTCGAGAGTCTTTCAGAGTTCTTCTCGGCAACGCGACTGTCCTCTTCGATTCGAAGCTTTAGGATGAGTTCTTCAAGGCTCATATCCTTATTCTTGTGACGGAGATAATTTTTGAAGTCTTTCCACCCCGTGGGTAATTTTTCAATTAGGGCTCGGACCTGGAAAGGTTCATTCGTTATCATGTTCTCTGCCTGTAGTTCCTGTAGGAGACTCTGTAGTTCTTGGACCTGGATCATAACTGGTTTTGAATCAGTCATCTTGTAGTCCAAGAATCGTCCTACGATGAACTTCTTGACACCCGCCTTCTCAGTCTTATACTTATTGATAAGGGTGTCCCACAGTTGTTTAGATGTTTCTATAACCGAATATAGATTATAGAGTCCGTCATCTAGACTGTTCAGGATATAATTCTTGCACAAGAAGTCTTCTTGTTTCCACGCCTCTATTTCAGCGGTACGCTGTGCTTCATCCTCTATTTCTGCATAGGTGGGTTTCTCTTCGGTTAAATATTTAACCAGGCCCAATGTTGTGAGGTAGAACATCATCTTCAATTTCCAACGATTGAAGTCAGTTCCCTTGAACTTCTCTGGTTTTTCCCCACTCGTGGTGTTAGGCGGAATAACCCGTAGAGTGGTTCTTGTTCTTGCCATTTCTGAAACACACAGAAATTAAAACAAATCAATTTCTTATAACTAGAGAAATAATATAAAATGTCTTAAGATTGTTGTTTCTCTGGTTATCAAATCGATAAGTTGATTTCTCTCTGTCTTGGCTTGATTTAGACAGAGTTTCCTTTCTCTAACTTATAGAGAGATAAACTAATAAAGAATAATCAATATTCCTTCTTTCGGGCTAACCGTGATAGGTGTTAATGTAGTCGAGGCAAGAATAAATTCTCTTTCCTTAAGACATTTTACACCCCCGTAACAGTACCAAACGTTGGGGTGAATGCCTTCGGGATACAACGACTAACCTTTCAGAATTTTAAGATGGTACTTCTATATTCTGAAAGCGGACGAACCTGTGTCAGTATTATGAGCTCTTGGACTAATGCGGATGATCTTCTAGACGCTTCTGAAATTCAAAGTTCACTCGAGATTTCTTTCTTCCTTTTCTAGATATTCTAGTCTATCCAGAACCTCTAGAAAATACTTCTTTAATTAGATATTCTAGGCCAACCAGAACCTCTAATTGTTAGAAGGGAAGAGAAGAAGAGAATGAATTGAATTGATGAAAAATGAAGTGGGTTTGATGGGTTTATATAGGAATTGAATAGGTGTATAATGTCTTTTGGGTTCAAAAGACATAGCTGTTCGAAACCAGGGGCTATAACTGAATATTATAGTCGGTTTGATCTTGGGCCATTGGATCGCGCTTGAAAACGCGGACGGAACGCTGGCCGTCAGATCCGGTTATGCGTGCCCGCGAGAAGCCCGCAGATGAAGGCAGCTACCGTTAGATGCTAGCCCGGATCTATCCCGAACGCGGAAAGAACGCCATCTGTTGGATCGCGCGTAAACCCGCGCGATGAACGCTGACCGTCCAGATTGACGCGCGTCCTCTTCGCGCAAATGCCCCCTAACATGACTGTTCCTCTTTGACAGTTCAGTACCTATTTCAACCGTTTTTCGTTCAAACTTTAACCTTGAATTTCTCATTCATCCGGAATCGGATTTGAGTGATTCTTGGCTCTAAATTGTAGAGCTCGACGAGACGAACGCAATGGCGCATTCCGTTTCTGAGTTTGACGAGTCGGCTTAAGCCAAAATTGGCTCCGATTCCAACAATTTCCACCGGAGAATTTTAACCTAACTGATGTTCAAGCACTTATGCTCGGATCTGGTGAAGTCAACCTGATGGATCTTCTCTATTTGTTAATGTTTCCATTAATCCGTCGTATTTAAGAACCATTCAATTAGGGTTTAATAAACTCACTGGCCTTGTTTCACTTTTAAAACCCACGTCGCCAGTAATTAAGTTTGGAAGAATTGAAAGTTGCTAATAATTCACGGATTCAGAATGGTGACAAGTGTATTGGAACAAATCTCTGGATAAATCCGGTCGTCCAATCCACATCATCATTGATATAAATCCTTGGATTCTTATTAAGTGGCCACTGGGCACATATTCTGAAGGGACACGTCTTCTCAAGGGACACATCCTCTCAAGGGACACATCGTTAGCATCTGCTGTCTGGTAATCCAGACCCAGTTTCAACCCATTCTTCTAACTGAACATTGAAGAAATGTTGTTGTGGAATACGTTCAGAGGCTCTTTAGAGGTTATCTTGGGAGCTAGGTGAGATTCATTAATCTATTATTTTCTCAGTGTTATCTCAAATATTGTTCTCTTATTTAATTTGATTTGATTGTCAAAATAACCATTTAATCCATATGTTCATTA
Organism: Eschscholzia californica; assembly: GCF_041429995.1. Taxonomy (NCBI): domain Eukaryota; kingdom Viridiplantae; phylum Streptophyta; class Magnoliopsida; order Ranunculales; family Papaveraceae; genus Eschscholzia; species Eschscholzia californica. Next base: position 34,297,658 of record NW_028238198.1, read on the forward strand.
TGTTATTTAGGCAGTTCATATTTTCCTGTATTTTGATTGATGACATAAAAAAACCTTTTTCAGGATATGCTTTACACAAGTATATTTGATAAAAGTAGGGTTTTTTTTTTACTTCTTTATACCTTGGGAATGTTGATTCTTTATCTTTAAGCAAAATATGAAAACAATAATTGAAGAATGATAGTTTTCTTCGATCCTACCTTGAAGAACTCTTTTTTTCTCTCTAAAACATTCCTACCTTGAAGAAAAAGGATAATTCTTGTAAGCAATCGATCTCTGTAAGTCTTTCATGAATTTGTTTTACGCTATTTTTTTCCTACATGTTTTAGTTCCTCTCAATTCTTGATCTTCTTGTATTCTTTTTGTTATCTCCCCATTTCTCACTTGCATTCATGTTAGGAGGTGGTTCCTCACGGAGGTGTCTGTGTCGTCTCGGGTTTACGAGAACCATGACAATTTATATGAGAAACATGATTCAATGAGAATCAGGACCTGTTGTGAAGGTGTTTAATAAAATGCCTCAACTAGAATGTATAAATGAAGAAGATGTTTGAAGGGAATAAAATTAATGGTAATAGTATTAGTCCAAATGTATCATTGGTTTGATACTTTGATTTTTCAGAAATTTGATGTTTATTGATTACTTTAGTCATACTTGAATTCCATTCTATTCACATACTGAAGTTTATTAATAGTTTTATTCATGCTTGATTTCTTCAGAAACATATGAACCAAGCGGGGTAGAGAAGCTAATAATCTTATTTCATCCGTTTGCCGTTTGGTAAGTCTTATTCTCTTCCATTTTATGAGTTCTCTAATGATGATTTGTATGTTTGTTTTTTGTCAAAATGGCTAAAAGAAAATTTTCTTAGTAAGCTGAAGATGTGTAAATCTAGATTAATGGGCAAAATTCTCCAATGTTTATGATCAAACATTGATTCAGATGTGATTGAGTCGGAAGCTTCTCACTAACATTGACTCTTCGATAGATACCAGCATAGTGTTTTAATTAACAGTTTATTGAACAAATTCTTGGGTTCACCTGTAAAACGAGGGTTAGCTTAAGATAGCATCGAGCAATAACTATCATATAGCTGGTATAACTAAGTAAATTCAAGGGTCATGAAAATCATTATGGCGAGAACTAAACAAAGAGAATTTACAAAAGTGATTTCAGGATTTAGCTCATTCTATTCAGTTATATTCACATTATAGACTGATGTTACTTTACAACAGGCTAGAAGATCGGATCGTAGAGTTATTGTGGCTTGTATCCGATACATAGGAGAAACTAAACGTGTAAATGCCTCTCTACTGAGACAACAATAAAATCATTGATGGTAATTGAAATCAGTACTTAGCAGACAATAAAAGCTAATTCACTTATACTAACCACTGAATAATGATACCCATTAGAACGTAACTGTCATGGGAGAATAGTTTTTTTTTTGAATTGTTAAGCGTGCCTCGAACCCTTGACCTCTAAGGTGCAGGATTGTACCTCTTATCACTCCAACCAAGGGTTGTTGGCTAATGGGAGAATAGTTTCAATGTATAATGTTATTGGATGTGGGCCAACACAATTTTATAATTACATTCTTATCTCTCCTCACTCCTCTATCTACGAATTTCAGCTATTCTATTCTTAAGTAAATAACTTTTCAGTGTAAGAGTTGAAAGTCTATTGACCCATGAGTTTGAGATATTTGGGTATCCACTCATCAAACGCGGTTTTCGTTGGTCATCCCTAGATCACCCTCTTATCACTTTAAAAATTCTAGCTAGATAAATCATCATAGTAAGGCCTAAATATGTCAATCCATCATCGCAATAATGTATTATTACCTGTTGTTATGATTTCTTTAGTTTATTTGGATTGAAAAGCCTGAATGTTAGTATTGACAAAACTAAGTTAATATGAGACTCATTAAGCCCAGTTTTGTCACATTTCAGTTCGATTTTGCAAGGCTCAGGAGTTCTAAAGTTTCGTGGTTCAATTTGTTTTGAAGTTTAGAGTAAAAATTTTATTGTTACTCTTCAAGGTTCTTTATTATTATCGTTTTACTTTTCAAGGTTATGTTAATTGGTTGATCGCTTTTGGATCACACAGATTTTTCAAACTAGGTAATGTTATTAAATTTTCATAGTTCGAGCTATTTGAATGAGAAAATACTTAAGTTCTTATCTTGAATATGTATATATGGAAGAGCCACTTTTATCTTTTGTCTATGATATCTTTCTTTGATGAGAAAAAAATGACTTATGCAGTTTTTTTTCTTTGATTTCAGGATTCGTTTCAGTTATGTAGTCATGGAAGGGTGAGTTGATGGACATTAAAGACTTCTCGACCACGAGGTGACCATCATTGAGACGCTTGCCTTTTCTTACATCCTATATTCGTTTTGTGTCTATCTGCCTAAATAATTTCTCTTGGTATTTGCTTGAAGTTTATATACTCGTGTGGAGGCGAGGCGAACAAGTAAGGGTAATGATAAGTAGAAAGAACCATGCAGTTCATATCTTTTGAGTGCAGAAATTGCATATATTGTGCATAGGGGAAAAGTTTAATACGTAAGATGTTTGTTTTTATTGAGTTTTTATGGTATTTCACTATGGAACTTAAATTGTATATAAGCAGGTTATGAAGCGGTGAGAAGCATATCACAAAGTAGGAAAATCCCACTTTCGACGGCAAAATGGGCACATCTTAGCAGCAACACAGACATGTATCTAAAGTCTCTGTGAATCTGGCAAGTACGAAGAGAAAAGATGCAATGGAAAAAAGGTTAGAGAGAGAAAGCGAAAGAACAAACAGATCATAGACAAAGAAATAAAGGTTAGAGAGAGAAAGCGAAAGAAATAAAGGTTAGACAGAGAAAGAAATAAAGGTTAGAGAGAAAGCGAAAGAACAAACAGATCATAGAGAAAGAAAAAAGCTTGATAAATCAACTGTGATTGTGATCACTGATCAAGGAGACGACGATGATCATGATGATAATGAAATTAGGATGGTGGAGAAGAAGAAAAAGAAGATTAATATGATGATAATGAAATTAGGATGGTGGAGAAGAAGAAAAGAAGATTAATATAAGGTTTGATTTTAGAAATCAGAGAGTTCATTTAAGGTTTGATTTTCAAAGATGATGATGATGATGAGTTTGGAGTTTCAGTTTGTGTAATTTAGGTTTAGATTTAGTTTGCAAAATACAAGATTTGTGAATTGTAAAGTGAAATTTTAATTTTGGGGTTTGATTACTTGATATGATTTTGGAACTGTTAGTGGTGGTGGAATTTTTTGGGGCTGTACTTGGATTCATTGTTTCACGACTTCTTGTTTTGGAACGGTTGGTGGTGGTGGGATTTTCTTCCCGTATTGAATTCGATACCAAGTGTGTTTTTTTTTGTTGAAATGATACCAAGTGTGTTACTGCTATTTCTAAATGTTGGGAAGTACCCATCTCTCTCTCTCTCTAAATTGGGTGATTGATCATGGGTGCATTAGCAAAATTATTTGCTATATTTTAAGAGTTTCCCACCCAACAAAAGAAATTCCAACTACAGATGCCTAGATTACTCTACAGATGATAGTTCCGTGAGAATTAAAAAAAAAAGCAACAATATACAAAGGAGAGAGAAACTTTAAAGCTATTACAAAATAAGAGAAAAGAAAAATTGTATTGATTGTATTGATCCTCATAGCTATTACATAAGATCTTTATAAGGAGTAGTACAAGAGAAAAGTTTAAGCAATTGAGCAATGTGGGACTCTTCAAGAGTCTCCTCATAATAAGGCTCACTAGTGCAATTCAATGACGACTCTTGATCATAACTCTCATCGTACATATTAGGATCATACCTGTCTCTAAAATCATTGGTCTCAAAATAATGTGGACTATAAGGTCTCTCATACATATTTGGTGTCAGACCATATCCATCACTAATTTGACCATCTCTGTACATTTGTCGGTATTCTCCTAATGTCATACGAGATCGATCAGGTTCTGGTCTACTCCACTCAATAATCGGACCGTTTCTAAACATTCGTTGATAATCCCCAAATGTCATACCAGGTCGGTCAGGCTCGTTTCTACTCATCTGTTGGTATTCCCCGAAGGTCATACCAGGTCGGTCAGACTCGTTTCTACTCATCTGTTGGTATTCCCCAAAGGTCATACCAGGTCGGGTAGTGATGGAACTCCTCAGATCAAGGTCATCATCAACATGGAATGGCCAACCGTTAGAATAACGTGCCATGATCTCACAATGCTCAAGGAACTAACAAACAAGCTATCAATGCAAATCAAAACTTATCCAACCAATCACACACAAGTAAGAAAGAAAGAGATAGAATACGATACTAGCGGATGCTCATCTCGTTTCGTTTTTCCTTCGATTTCTTTCTTTTCCTTCGCTCCTATTTCTCCTTTTTGGCTTTTTTTTTTCTTAGAGTAGTTCCTGAAAACAAGAAAGAGTCAGAAACTACGAAAATAAACAAAAACGTCTAAGTTAACAAATAACACTAAACTAATGAACAAAACAAACAATATCCAAACTACTAAACCTATCCCCGGCAGCGGCGCCAAAAACATGATGGGCCTAAAAGGTTACCCTAAAAGGTCTCCACCCGCAAGCAAGTATACGGGCGTCAAGTAATAACCCGGTAAGACCGGGATCGATCCACGAAGATAGGAAGGTAATACGAATACCGAAAGAGTCTAACCCACCGGTTTAAGTGTCAGTCACTAACTCAGACTAAAAACGAAAAGATAATAAGTAGGATTTCTGGATTGATTTCAAATAAATAAACAAATAAGGCTAACTAAACTAAAGGTGACAAATTCGGGAAGAGTCGAGTAAGAATGGAATGAGAGGGATACTTCGATCCACAGAATTGATAGTGACTAGTACTAATAATCTATAAGCATGAAAAGTTAATTAACTTCACCCATTTATATGGATTGGTCAACGAACTCTTTATATTACTCGGATTCTATAACATGAACGCTCTAGAATCCGGAAAGTGTCATCATCAAAAGCAATAAAGACTCATTTATCACATCAAAACATGTTTCACGAGTATCCGAATACAAAAGTTAGCTAGACATGGCAATACAAATAATAAACGGGAAGAAAACAAAGAAAGACACGAGTTAAGGTGAGAATCTCCCTATTCCAATGAGGCGCGAGACTAAGATCGACGGGAAATATAAGTGTTCAAGTGCTGTCAATCTCCCTGTAACAGAATGCAGGGGTCCCCTTAACAATGTATAATAGGTGTCCTGTCAGCAGAACTGACCTCCCCTTATCAGTCAGTATCATCTTCTTCCTCATACACAAATCCACCATGAAAGCTGAAACTAAGCTCTCTCTCTCTAAGAGTTTCACACCAAATCACAAGCAAAAAAAAAACAAGAGCATCAAGAGAAAATGATATCTAATAAAACCATTAAGAATTCCGGCACAAATGATGGCCGGAATCACCTAGAGAATCCGGATAAAACTCTAATGTAGAAGATGAAGTCTGGCCCTCTTTTCTTTTATCTCAAAAACCCCCAAAAAGACCAGCCCTTGACTTGCTTAGCCTAACTTTGACTTGGGCTTGTAAAGATGAGTGCCCTTAAATTTTCTCCTTTGGTCTTCTTCCTTGGGCTTTTGGGCCTGACTTTGAGTCTTATTACAAACCAAGGGGTGCCTTCAAATGTGTCTCTACTTCCTCTAATTTTCAGAAAGACAAAAATGACCCTCGACTTCTTTCTTACATAACTTTCCCATCCGAACTCCGGTTCGACTTCCGTCTTCGCCGTCGGACTCACCATTGGCTCCACTTTCCATTTAACCTCTAAATTTCACAAAATGACCAAAATACCCCTGGTTCCCTCTCCTTCCGATCTCTTCCACATGAGACGAAAATGTGACGAATTGCTTCATTTTATTCCGAATGTAATGCCAAACTCCAAATAAGCTTCCTAACAGGAAAAATACATAAATTATTAGAAATAAAACCCGAAACGAACTAACTCATCCAAGTTAAGTGATCTCAATGTGGTATTTTAACGCCACATCATTGGCTCCATTGCCCGGTTGGCTCCATTGTCAGGTTGGCTCCATTGCCAGGTATTTTCTCTATTTAAAGAGAATTGTGTTCTCTATTTAAAGAGAAAGCGGATAATTATAACCCATTGTCCGGTTGTGGGCGGAGATATACTCTTTGCTTCCAATAGCTCTCACACTTATTACGCCATATAAAATGCAAACCCTTGATCTTATTTATCCTTTTTCAACCACTAGCAATCACCATTCTTAATCTTTCCCACTTCAATTCCTCATTTATACTCTTTCTCTTATCTCATCTTCATTTGATCTTATAGAAAAAAAAAACTAATGGAACCAAGTGGATTACTAAAGGAACAAACATTTGAGAGTTCTCATCTTGGATATAAGAAGTATGAGCAAATCAACGAAGAGGATTAACTCGTTTGCCATAAAGGAACCCACAAACATGTTTTCAAACATCAAAAGAAAACCATCTTTGAGAATAAAAATAATTTCTTTGATACATTCTATCAAACACTTCATGTGCATCATATTGGAAATCAAGATTTTGGACAACTATAAGTATAGTTTCAAGATAAACATGGGGTATATAACTATTCTAACAAGAAATCCATGAATTGTTTTGCCCCTCTCTAATAGCTTTCTAATTTCTCTCAAAATATAACTTCATGGACCATGGATACACATAGATTTGATGTTGTGGAGGACTTGACATTTGAAATGCTTGAGATCATTGAAGAATATATCATGTGATTTCTTCAACAAATCACTCTTGTTTGGATCTTTCATCTTCTTGTTAATCTTCATTATCTTCAAATATTATTGAGAAAAGTATCAAAGAATGATTAGATCTCAACAATAGAAAAGAACTACTCTTATTGGAAAGAAAAAAAAAACACTAAACTTGAACTAAAAACCGATAAAAGCCCGGCGGACAGTAGCCATTAATGGGACTACCGCCGCTGGCAAGCGGAAGACTCTATTGACTAACCCAAGAAAGAAACCTAGAAGCTCTTATACCATGCAAGAAAAGAGAAATTGTATTGATTGTATTGATCCTCATAGCTATTACATAAGATCTTTATAAGGAGTAGTACAAGAGAAAAGTTTAAGCAATTGAGCAATGTGGGACTAACTATATATTCTAACAGACTCTTTGAGTGGACACCATTATAAATTATCTCTCAATCTTCTTCTTCCTTGCTTTACCTTCATCCACCATTACCATCACAATCTCTATTAAAACTTCTGTCCCAACTAACTTCTCCAATCCCCACCATTTCTCTATTCCCCGTTCTCCTTTTTCCATAGTCGAACTTATCTCCCCACGAAGTATTTCTCGTTACTCTTCAAATTCTTTAATTATCTTAATGGTCAGTAGGATGGATTTGGGTTATTGTTTGGGTGGTGTGTTGCTAATTGAAAGAAGAAGATGAGCTAAATAGAAGAAGATGAATCTCAACTACTTGAGTTAAATAAACTAGGGGGTCCAAATTGCAATATCAATTACGTAAGGGTAGAGTGGGAATATTTTTAAGTATAACTTTGGAGACGGAATATTCCCGGATGATTCCGTCAAAAGGGATTCCAAAGTGCAACACTGGAAAAAGGGAGTCCAAACAACAAGTCAATTATACGAAAGGGGGTCCAAACAGCAAATCTCCCTTATAGAGGCCACATTAATAGCATTTTTTAAAGCCCTCACATATTTTATAATTTTGTAGACAGATTTTAAAGGCTCCTAGGCATTTTAAAACAAGAGATGAACCCTATTTTTAAAACAAGAGGGGCCACATTTTAAGACGAGACATTTTGAAGGCCCCCACACAGTCTAACCCACCTCTTGTTGACTCATCTATAGACTTAGACCTTACTTTTGGATGCCCTGAATTCTATTTCCCTCTCTTTGCCTTATTCGGTTCTTCCGAGTTTATCTACAACCCAACACTTTCCATGTTTCAACCCATTAGCGTCAAACCCACCACCGTCCAACCGTCTCTAGATTCTCAGATCATCTCTCTAATTTCAACCCAGCACTTTTGAAGTTTCAACCCACTACCGTCAAACCCACCACCGTCCAACCGTCTCTAGATTCTCAGACCATCTCTCTAATTTCTCAATAAACATTAGTTTTTTATTTTATAAATCTCGGAAAACATTAGTAGTAGTGTCTAAATCATGATGAGGAGCTTGGTCCTTTAGACCTTGATATGGAGCTTCAGAGATTAGTTATTGAGGAGCAGCAGGGAGTTGTGCGCCAAAGAGTGAGATAGGCTGTTGTTGGTTGATGTTTTTATGCTTTGATAATTGCTTTTGTTTTGTGTTTTTGTGTGCTGTTGGGTATGCCTAATAGCCTAGTTGCTTGGTTTCTCTTTGTGCCTCATTATAGTTTGTTATAATGAGGGATGCTTGTAATGTGGTCTTTAGTTTAATAAATGGGTCAGGGTCCCTTTAATCCCTGCTGATTCCTGCAAAAAAAAATCAAATTAAAGGTAGTTCGAGAACCACTGTTCTTGTATACAGTAGTACTTTGGCACATACATTATGAAATTTGACGAGGGAGTATTCAGGCTCCAAAACTTTTCATTTTTTTCTATTTCTACTCTCTTTATTTGACTTACAAATTTCTACTTCAAATTTTTTTCTCATTTCTTTCACACACCTCCGCTTCGTTTCCCTTCTTATATATTTTTCTTCATTTATTGTCGCGCGCTAGAGGGTTGGTGTCCTTTACTGATTTTTTTTTAAAAAAAAAATTCTTTCTTCTTCTCTCCTTCCTTTCACCATCACTATCATCTCTTTTCTTTCTTTTAACAGAATGAAAATGATAGTTGGTCACAGATTGGGAGTCAGACGAAAATAACCATTTGGTAAACAACATGAATAAATACAAAGAATATGCCTTAACTTTGAGTTTTGCAAAATAAATTAATGTTCATATCTATCTTTTGAGTGAAAAATTTGAAAAGAATCAGTTCCACAACTTTCGATGTCTTACAAGATTTTCTATGCAAGGGACACACAAAATGATAATTATTAAAGTGTCCTTATTCAAAATTAGAATTAGATCATCACCGTGAAACCCCATTTTTCTTTTTACAAATTGTTAGTTTCATATGCTTTAATGAATGTCACGGAAAATGTTTAGGGACCACATTCTAACCACTGGGTTCGGGCCACCAAATTGTCAGGACCTATCATGGATCTGATGCCGATGATGACAAACTCTAGAAAACCCAAAACTCTAAATTGACGATGATGATGAATCTGATGTTGATAAAGATGCTGATGTGCATAATCATTTGCAACCAGATCTAAAACCCTAATTTATCTGTTTATATTGAAGAAGAATTTTTTTATAGGAGGTCGTTGATTAGAGATTGATGTTCGACGACTTTTACCAAGTGGGCGAAAGTAACTCTTAAAAATAAATCACCTCACAAATGTAAATATAAGTTACAAATGGAAGATCTTTATCCAACGAACTTATCTCCACTTGTGTTCAAGAAACCAATTCTTCTTCATTTCTAAAAAATTCAACGAAATTCTAACAGTTGGCAGAACCTATTATATAAAATAGGATGATAGTGTTGACTGTGACAAACTCAAAGACAAATCAAAGATAAATCTAATCGTCCAATTGTCCCATGATAAATTTTGACATTTTATTTATTGCTAATAACATTGGCTATTAAATGGGTTATAATAGGTTTCAGTAATAAATTTGATGAAGAGAGAAAAAAATTCGGTTATAAATCAAATAGGTTTCAGTAATAAATTTGATGAAGAGAGAAAAAGTTTCGGTTACAAAATAAATATTTTCATTGTAGCAATTCATATAGGTCATAACTCTCATTAACACTAGTACTCAAAAAAATTCATGATATGGGTATGGAATCCAATATTTTGTCGTTGGTACTCTATCTAAAGATATGGGTGTGGGTTTCTTCTTAGAGTAGCTAAATGATAAACTTTAAGACGAAAGATCACATACGTTCTAATTTGAGATTGATGGTCTCCTACATGCTCAATGGCGCAACTATGTGATTGTGTTTTTCTCTTAGTTTTAGTTTGAAATTTCTATATATTTGATTTGATTTTTGCTTCTTGTTTTGGTTTTTACAGGATTTAAATTTCTGCTGAAGCTGAAGCGGTACCTAATTAACTTAGTTATATTAGATTTTAAATTCGTAATTATATTCTTCTCATTCATTCTGATTTTGTGTATCATTGTAATTATAGTTAATGTATTTCCATTAGTAATATATTGGAGTACCAAAGATAGTTTGTTTATGGAATGAAAGAAAAAACCATTCCGATGAAGGTGGATGTTGGATTTGAATGTGGAATTAGTTGATGCATTCAACGAGCATTTATTGAAGTTGGATTCGTTAAATTCATCGGATACACGCAGTATGATCACTTTTGTACAAATTTTATTTTCCATAAGCTGTAGATTTTCTCTTTTTAAAAAAATTACCTGATTATTATTATGACTACCGGAGGAAGTGGAAAGATGCTCCTAAATGTTTGGGTACTTATAATGACTTATTGTTACTTTAAGAATTTAGTATTTGATCTTGATTTTATTGGTTCAGGTTACAAAGAGGGTTTGTGATATTCATTTTTTTTTTTTGTGTAGTTTTCCCTTTTCGTACCAAAGCACAACAACTTTACGAAAGCTCTGCAGCAAAAAAAGCTATGAGAAAGTTATTAAATGAAAACTAATTTAAGTAAGAAAGTATTGATCCATTCACTATTTTGGGTGCGCATACAGTGATGTTCAGGGGCGTGTTTGAGGGGGTGCAACCAGTGCAGTCGCACCGGGCCTCCTCAAACCACATAATTTTCTCAAAGAGATAGGAGCCCCTAAATTCTGGATTAAATATATTAATTTGGCAGTATATAATGAAACAGGATAGTGATATAGCCGAATTGGTAAACCTCTTGAATATTGAGTACGAGGTCTTAGGTTCAATCCTCTCAACAGTTAAATTTAATTTGTATGTTTATGAAGTTGAATACTTAGTTTAATTTGTCAAATGTATATGGTTTTTGCGTAGAAGTGTTTGGGAGGAAAAAAATACACAACTTACATTCATATGAGTTAAATGATATGAATGATTTAGATACTCAACCACCCTAGCCGACATTCAACTTCACCCAAATTTCTTTATAGGCAATCATCCTCTTACATCGCCACCATCTATTTATATTTGTTTCAACAATCAACTCTAGGAAGTATACAGATCTAAAAGAGGGTTTGCAAGTCAGGGGTGGTTGGTCTAAACAAAAATAGTACTGTTAATCCTAGGGTTTAGCCGCACCACTACGGCATATCTCAGCTACTAGGAAAGGCACACTCCATCACTCTTTCTTTGGATTTGAATTACTCTTCTCCTTCAGCCAGCCAGATCGGGATTCAAAATCACAGTAGACTAAACAACAAAGACATTCACTTTGATCATCAACTTTTAGTAGCAATAAAACTCCAAGGCAGCCAATACAGGCAGATCTATTTCTCCAGCAGGAAAGCAGACTCGAGAAGGAAATCTTAAGCAAACTGCAGATCACTTCAATCCAGGGAAGACACCCTCCTTTAACTCTACTTTCTGATATGCCATTTTAATTTCATGCATGTGCTTTCTATGGGTCTCGGAGTCTCATAATAGGTTGTGTTCGACTAAAGTAGTATCTCTGGATTAATTCCTTGTTAGCTGGTGTAGCTTCTTAGGTTTCATAGTTTTGGGTATTCAGAGTCATTGATCTTAGGTAGGGTCTTAATTTTTTATGCTTTTGACTTAGGCTTCTTCTCTCACCTTAGTGTTTGCCTTGGGATCAGATTAGGTAAGTGCCTCTCATACGGTTCAGTAGTGCTTAGCCTTAACACCAGTAGTAGTATTTATTTTAGTTATCTTTGTTTTTTTGTTTTTTTTTATCTCAAGAGATTTTGTATCATTAGATCTTGCCTAGATTTCATAGTTGCTATATTAGCTTGGTCCTTTAGTGGAGTGTCCCTGATTCGGTTGGAGGTGCTGTTTATTTTCTTGTTCGGCCTTTCTTTCTGGGAGGTGCCTTTATAGTTTTTTTTCCCTGCCAATATTTATTCATGGATATCTCTATGCTGGCCTGGAATGTTCGTGGGTGTAACAACTTTGCTAATCGCAAACATCTCCTTAGCCTTATCAAGGATCATGGCCGGTCCTTTTGCCTAGGTCGCCCATCACATGGCCGGCCTTCCTAAAGCCATTCCGGGCCTCCCTTTTGGGCCCGGACATGTTTGTCTCTTCGGACTTCTCCGAACCTTTCAGGACTTACCAATAATGGATCCAATCCACTTATTTGCCATTATCCATCTAGTCAATTCTCTCCGTTCAAATCACTACTCTGATGTGTAACCCTTGTAGGATCCGGTCTATGTTAGCCGCGAATCAACTCTTGATTCGACGATCGTAGTTGGCTTCTAGCTAAGCATTACGACCCCTAATTGGACCGGACTAATGATCTTCCGAGTAAGGTCATTAAGATCCTATTCGCCAAATTGTACGCATTGCATCCTTGGTCGAAGGACACTCCTTCGGAAGGATACCATTCCTTCAGACTTTAAGCATTATATCCTTCAGTCTCCCACTTGTACTTAGAACAAGTGCAATGCTCGATTCCCATGTTTTTTTCGTATCTCATCTGATATGTCATATTCATCAGACTCTCTTGATCCCGAGAACAACTTCCAATCCAAACGATTAACTCTTAATCCGTTTGAGCACGGCCATGCATTTTTCAGTTGTTTCTCATCAAGTGGCCCGGAGATACTTTATCCTGATTTTACTTAGGAAAACATAATCCATTCTTGTACTCCCACTCAGCTTCATGTCTATCCTGTCTCCCCCAGTATCCCGCTTTTATAACCACTTTTTACAGATGGCGTTTGACGGTACCAAAGTTCGACATTCCTTCCATAAACTGAGTGAGTACTCATGTTTTGAGGAATCTCTCCAATTTGCTTAAATGAGAGTTATGACATCTTATAACTTCAACTCTTGAAGTACTCTCATTTGGCGGGTTTCCAGTGTATCAACTATACACCCATGAAGTTGACCTTTGAATACTCCTATTCCCATAGCCCAAGAAACAACGCTATCTTGTCAATCACTCATGCTAGTATTCTTAAGTCATTATTGTCCAATTAATGACCTGGACTAGGGATAGTAAGATGGTGTGCTTCCATGTTCACTTAGTAGGGTTTCTTTTATTAGATCACGTATCTAACAAACCTACCTGGAACACTCCATCCTTTTGGACTGTCGTTTAAATTCTAAACCACAATTTAGATGACGAAATAATCCCAGTTTATTTCGGATAACAAGAGTCTGTAAAATTTGAGCACCCGCGTGAACTCCTTCACGTTCTCAATTTTACAAGTCATCTTAGGATTCTCCTTCGTTGATCCTAATTCCTTAGATTCGAGCATCTCATGATCGTTCGAAGGTGACAGTTTAGTTTCCCTTTCACTTCGCTTTGTTATTATCTTGCTTTCGAACTCTTCGTAAGCTGTTACGATAATATCAGTTTCTTCCACTGAAATTAGTACTTCTCAAGTTCTAATTTTTCTTTCTTATCTAGTAGAGTTAGTAACGACTCCCAGCATGAAAAACTCTTTTCCATCTGTTAGCCCTTCCTATAAGATTCCTATCTTTATTTTCGGAAGATTACTTTTATGACTTTCTTCAATCTTCTGACTTGTATGGGTGACGACATCTTTTCGTACTCCAAGTACTTCTCAGATGTTCGGGTAAACAACAATCATCTCATGATCGTTCTTATGCTTTTCAAACAGAAGTGTCTCTCCCATGTTTATCACGGGAGCTGGGTAGAATTTCTCTCCAAGAGATCTTCTTTTTCAGACCTCTTCAAAACTCCTTTTGAACGAGTCTTTATCATCCTTTGTCTATCTCCATAGACTTTGATGCCCATGGTTAATTTACCCTCGTCTTCTTGTCCTCTCGTGTATGTCTCCTACATACAGGACATGAAACTCGCTTGTTTCACTCCCACTTACCTTCTTGTCACACAAGATTTAACCATTCTTACTCTTATCTCTTTGGATTTCTGATCCAATTTCAGAGTGGTTTCTGCTATAGTTCTTTTGAATCTTCTCAAGACTCATTGGGGTTTTTGAGCAACCTTCTTAACTCCTTAAGAAGTTTCTAGGCGATTGTCCCTTGAACCGTTCAAGGCGACATCCCTCGTTACGTAAGCCGAGTAACTCTTACTCCCTTTCGTTTTAAGGCAAGTGACTCTTTACTTCCTTTTGTTGCTCTTTATCTAATCCTATTCGATTTTTCCTCCCACTTGTCTTCTTTGAAGGACCTTCCTTTTAATGAAGACACCATCGAGAGCAGCAATCTCATTGTGTTTCGATGATTTGTGAGAAAGCCCCGTTCTTCTTCTCGAAGAACTTATGTCTAACACGCTTTAGACATTAGAATAATTGGCAAATTTTAGAACTCCTTCTAAAATAATATCCATATCCATATGGACTCAATTATTCACTATAGCTTTTCTAGGTTTTTAGTGGGTTGGCAGATACGTATTAGACTTTTGTGTTTTCGGAAGAGCGATGACTATTGAACTTATGATCTCATCATATTCTTTAGTCACCCAGACCCATTACTCGATTTAGGATTTGTTTCCAAAACTTCTCCAAAATCAAGTCTTACGTCCATTCTAATCACATTAATCGTAGACTTTTATGTCTAACATTATTTTCTACGATAAACTGAACTCTTGTACTCTTACATGATTAGAATGACTAAGTCGGATCATTCGGTAAAATTACTTAAAAGTTAAATAGGCTCTTTTAAGAACATCATAAAATATCTCATATTTTATTCACTCCCATAATCTCATTACAGAGTCAATGTTCTGAAAAGAAAAAGAAAAAGAAATACTAAAACTGCTTTAAAGTATTGCCTATCGAGTCTATGATCCTCCTTGAGCTTTTCCAGCAACTCTTGCCTTCTTAGCTTTTGACAGGTTCATCTCCTCTTCAATAAATACTCAGCTCCCCCTTGCTCCTGTCATTCATAATGATAAGAGTCTTTTAGGTATCACATACCTTGAGGAATTTGTATTTAATTGAATAACTTTTAATAATTTTTACCTTGACCGGAACTCCCAGTTCCGTTCTTTCTGTCTTCCAGGAATTTTGGACAGTTTCTTTTCCAATGGCCCATGCCATCGCAATAGAAACACTTGGAAACAGAATGGGTACCTTTGTTCATGACAACTTCTTTGCCTTTCCCTTTACCCGTTTTCTTCCTTTTGAATTTCTGCTTCCCGTCCTTCTTAAATCCCTTTTCTTTATAACCATTAGAACTTCTTTCTTGGGTTCAACTATTGCAATGTTCTCTTCGGCTGTTTGGAGCATAGCGTGTAGTTCTTCCAGAGATTTGTCCTAGCCATTCATATTATAGTGCATTCTAAATTGGTTAAATCCACTATGGAGTGAATGCAAAATAATATCAGTGGCAAAATCTCGGCCATTATCGACTCCCAGTCGATTCTGTTTTTCAAAAAGACTAATCATTTTGAAAACATGTGGCCCTACAGGCTTTCCCTTTTCAAGACGCATATCCAATATCGTCCTTGAAATCTCATACCTCTCCATTCTCGACTTCTTTTGGAACAAATTCCTAAGTTGTCGAATCATGGTGTAGGCATCCATTTCTATGAACTTATCCTGAAGATTAGGTTCCATGGTTGCCAACATGAGGCATGTTATGGGTTCGGACCTTTTCCGAATATTCCTTTCTTGCTCCCTCTCTTGTTAAGTCAAATCTTCATTGAGAACAGGAATAGGTGTGTCTAACACGTTTGCCTTATGTTCGGATCTTAGGACAAGTCCTAGATTCCTTTCCCATACCATAAAGTTGTCACCATTCAACTTTTCTTTTTCCAGAAGCCAGCGTATGCTGCTTGAGTCTTTTGTTGTCATAATTAAACTACATGTAAGAAGTGCGAAAGTGATTAAACTTGTTATCCTGGCAGTTTTCTTAATTTGCCTATATTATTCTACTTTTGTTGTCCCCTTAGAATAATATAATTCCAAGATCTCATTCCTTCGAAATTAAGCGTACTTTGGCACTGCCCTTAATTCGTCGTCCTGGGTGAGTAACTCCTTACTGATCATACTCCTATGACTCTTGGTTAACGATTTAAACATTAAATCGTCCTTTAGCCTCGAAATCCAAAACCCTTTTGCTGACTCGCTGAGAATAACCATTTAGACATGTAGACCTCTTCATAGATCTACCCGTATTGTCCCGAGGTAAAAGATGGCACCCTGCTTTGGCATGACCCACCATCGATGAACAAGGGCTCAACAGGTGTCTTAATCTGGGTAGGCTTTACTCAAAATTCTTTTTGGGACTTATTACGTAATTTATCAAGTTGCGTTACTGTGAACTCTTGCATAACCATTCATGATTTATTACGTAAAAGTTTATGTGGGTTTGCGTAATGATTTGTTAAATCTTAGTATTACCCCTTAAAAGATCTCATCTTTTAAGTTTATTTCTTGTTCGCCTATGGTTCGTTTGGATCCATATCCAAGAACCTCTATTGACTATTCCCACTTGAACCATGATCTCATCATTCAGTTCGTCAATAGATTCTAAGACCCTATACTCTAAGTATTATTCGGGCACAACTCCTTGCGCTTAGAACAAGAAACGATAATCTTATCTAAAGGTATACTATTCTACGCAATCACATACATCCATACATACAATAATATGACAATCATAATAAATAAAGTATGTATCCTAGATTCGTTTCTAGGTTTTGCTATGTTTCGTATAGCTATTCGTGGGAATTTGTGACATCTCTATGTCTAATGAGCTCTAAAGTTTCGTATTCTCAATACTTAAACTAGATGCACATTATGTTTCTTCCTTAATTGTTTCCTAAATCAATATAAGGAAAAACTCCATTCGGGCTCTTCTCTAACCCGGGTTTATGTCGGAAAAATATATGCTCGGAACTGGGAGAAAAAGTCTGAAAAACTCCCTTTCAGGTCATGGCCTAAAAGCCCTTGAGTCACACTCAAAAAAGACCTGAGTCAACCCTGGTCAAAGTCCCTTGACTGGTCTCTGGTCAACCCTTGATTTAACCTGGTCAAGGTCCGAACCATGAGACAGCACCTTCCTGTCGTGCTCAGTCTCTCGGGCAGTCGCGTCCTAGCCCAACTAGACGCTTCTGTCCTAGGATAGACCATAGACATCTCGAGTGAGATGTCTAGGATGCGTCCTGGTCGCGTCCCAGACGCGTCCAGACCATCCGGTCACCTTTCATCCCTATCGGGTACTCAATCCGAGAGGTGTTGGAACTTCCAGACGCGTCCCGTACGTGTCTTGTCCTGGGACAGCACATGTGCCATCTCGGATGTTCGGTCCGAGATGCACTCGTGCTTCACAGTCGCGTCCTAGACGCTTCTGTGCACAGACGGCAAGGCCATCCAACCTGGGATGCCTTCTGGACGCGTCCAGATGCGTCCTAGACGCTTCTGGATGCTCCGGTCGCATCCCAGTCGCGTCTGGAAGCTTCCAGTCGCATCTAAGAGGCGTCTGGTCGCTCCAGACGCATTCTGAATGCGTCCGGACACCCGTCCAGTGTCTCGGTCCTAGACCGAGACTTTAATAGGTTCCCTCGACCGCGTCCAAGCCGCGTCAGGGATGTCCGAGACGCTCCTGTCTCGGAATCCTATTCCGTCTCGGACTGGGATATCCCAGACGCGTCTTGCACGCGTTGGGACGTCCGAGACTCGAGAGTCTCGGACTCCTAGTCCGTGTCGGACTGGGATATCCCAGACGCGTCTTAGACGCTCTGGGACGCCCGAGACCCGAGAGTCTCGGACTCCTAGTCCGGCTCGGACTAGGATTCCCGGTCCTTCACAGACTGGGATTTCCAGTCCATGTCCCCGTCTGTCTCGGACTGTCTGTCCGAGACGTGCTGATCCGGCCCGGACGCGTCCTGTCCGGTCCGGCCAGCAGGGTTTCCAAACTCTTTGGAAATCCAACCGTTCCAACTGATTTTCTTTTTGGTTTTCTTTGTTCCAGCTACTGTTAGGTATTGTTTTTGGTAAATTCATCAACCAATCTTCATGGTTTTGATGATTTTTATCAAAATTCTTATACCCTAAAGCTTGTTTATGAAAACTCTTTTCATAAAACTATGTTTATAATGTTTCTAGGTCATGAATCTCATTCAAAACCCTAATTTGATCTCATCAAACTATGCTTGAATCTCTATTCCAAACATCATAAACACTAGTATCTAGTTGTTCAAGTATGAATCTAATTCGTCTAGTCAAAGATAGTTCATGCAAACGGCTCGTGATGCCACTGAAGGGGATTATACTAGGGTATCTCATACACCTAATTGTCTAGTGTTGGTAGCGGAATCTCAAACATCTCTATGTTTAACACTAGTTTCCAGGATCTATATATGAACATACCAATGAACTAGTTTGGAAAGATGATTACCTCTTAATCGCTTTCCCACGAACTAAATCCCGACCAGTATTCGGAAGATAAGAGCTCCAAGTGTAGCTCCTCTACTTGAGACACCGAGTAATGACTTGAACTCCCTCCTTTCAGTCAGCTAGGACCTTCTTGAAGGTTGAGATGAAGAACTCCTTCTTCTTGACTAGATACTTGAGAAAACTTCTTTTCTCTCTCTCTCTCTGAGATGTATATTCTGAAACTCTTTCAGACACTCAGAAAAGATCACACAAGTTGGCCTTGAATTGCCTCTCTCTTTAGGTTGTATAATTAGGTATATATAGAAATCCCTAGAAGAGGTATTAGACTCAAACCAGGATTCCATAAACCTAATTATAAGGCAACACCCAAAATACCCTCCTTTGGGTCACTTAAAGTGGCTGGCCAACATAGCCCTTTATGGGCTTCCTTGGCCGGCCCACTTAGGGCCTAGCCGGCCATCACATGGCCGGCCCTTTTGCCTAGGTCGGCCATCACATGGCCGGCCTTCCTAAAGCCATTCCGGGCCTCCCTTTTGGGCCCGGACATGTTTGTCTCTTCGGACTTCTCCGAACCTTTCAGTACTTACCAATAATGGATCCAATCCACTTATTTGCCATTATCCATCAAGTCAATTCTCTCCGTTCAAATCACTACTCTGATGTGTAACCCTTGTAGGATCCGGTCTATGTTAGCCGTGAATCAACTCTTGATTCGACGATCGTAGTTGGCTTCTAGCTAAGCATTACGACCCCTAATTGGACCGGACTAATGATCTTCCGAGTAAGGTCATTAAGATCCCATTCGCCAAATTGTACGCATTGCATCCTTGGTCGAAGGACACTCCTTCGGAAGGATACCATTCCTTCAGACTTTAGGCATTATATCCTTCAATATCTAGTACCATTTAAAATGAAAAAAAAAATCAAATAAGCCCTCAAAAGAAGCTTGATTATCACAAATAATTTTTCACAAGTGAAGTTTTTTTCTTATCGATAACTATCCTCTGTGTCTGAATGGAGTTTAGTTGTATTTGATTTCTGGATGTGAATATTTAAATGAAAAGTGTAATATTGCTATTCTTGTTTTCAAAAGGCAGAGCATTATTTTGACTCGTACAGACAACCATTCCTTGAAGAAACTAATGTAGAGTTGTTTTGAAAGATGAAGGTTATATCTGAGTCACTGTCTGCTCAACTGATCTCTCTTGAAGAGTCATCTGAGCTCATTGACTCGTCCTTATATGAACTTCAGGTTAATTATCAGGAACACCAATGTGTTAAAAGTGGAAAGAAAAACTATACAGACCTAAACCCGACAGTCTTCTAATTTGTCAGATATATCTGACACTTTCAAATTTAGAGCAAGTTGGAAACAAATGGTCTTTTGCTGTAGTCAATCGAATAATATAACATATATATATATAACATATATATATATATATATATACATAATATTATAGGTACTAATCGGTAGAATCATATAGGTGAGTTAGAGAGAGAAACAAACTACACACATGACACATAACACATTAGCACATGACACATAGCACATTACAACATGACACACTACAATTACGTTAACTAATGTCAAATATTATAAATGTTTTTAGGATTAACGCAAGTTAAAGAACGTTGGAGTGATATAGTCTTAGAGAGAATAAGAGAGAGGCAGTACAATAAAACCTATTGCATTAAAAAGAGAGAACAAAAGTTAGAGAGAGAAAACAATACTACAAAGGTATAATATATTCCCTTTTTGTTACTCGGTAATTTTTTTTTAGTTATGACTATTGACCAACAGATAATATTTTGGGCCCGGTGTGGTGACACCATTTTACCTACGCCCCTGAAGACCATAGTTCAAAGCTTATTATTTTAAGATTTTTATCTTTTGGTTGTGCACATAATTTGGAGGAAATTGTGCATACGTTGGGACAGACTTGGGTCGTGTGCTAGTAGGATTATTTAGGCACTGAATAGCGCCTATGCCAAGATTAAGCAAGGATGTGGTAGAGAAGAACAGATGAGAGGGGAGGATCTTCGAGGTTTAACCATCGAAGATTTACAACGACTAGAGAAATCGCTTGAGACAGGCTTGGGTCGTGTTCTAGAAACAAAGGTTTCTTATGATATATATTTCGTTACGTTCTTATTAATAGGATTGTCATCAGTTTCATACTTAGTGAATTTCAATTGGTTTCCAGGTGACCGAATGCAGAAAGAGATTGACATCCTCCAAAAAAAGGTTATAATACTAAATCATTTTTTTTTTAAATTATCGCTCAATTGAAAAACTAATTGTGTATTTGTGTTCAGATTATAATAATATCCACATTTATATAATTATATATGTTATTACTAAGACTAAAATCATATAAAATAACGATTTTAACACAAAATTACCATATGAAAAAAGGTAGTTTAACTATCTAATAAGACAATGTAACATATATATAATGTTATATGTATTCATCGGTAGAATTATATAGGTGAGTTACAGAGAGAAACAAACTACACACATGACACATAACACATTAGCACATGACACATATCACATTAAAATATGACACATTACAATTTGCCACTTAATGTCAAATATTAAAAATATTTTTAGGATTGACCCAAGTTAAAGAACGTTGGAGAACAAGAGTCTTGGAGATAATAAGAGAGAGGAGGTACAATAATATATTAATATCTATTGCATTAAAAAGAGAGGGAACAAAAGTTAGAGAAAGAAAGCAATACTATAAAGGTACTATATATTCCATTTTTTTTTTGTTGAAAACGATACATTAGATTAAATTAATATTCCATTACAATATTGCTTAGATAAAAAGTAAGGAACATGCTTCCACTTCATCTCACGATTCTTCCTCCTAGCCCACTTGGCAAGAAGATCAGCCTTGGAGTTTTGAGCTCTCTTCGTATGATGGAATAGGATGTTGTCGAGCTTTGTTATCATCTTTTGAATTCTATGGATATGGATCTTGGATTGCCACTTTATAGCTTGACGATGATCTTGGATATGCTTTATGAGGTTATGGTTGTCGCTTTCAATGATGACATTTTGGTATTCTCGATCTATCGCCCATTTGATACCATTGAGGATGGCGATTGCTTCACTCTCTTCACAATTTCTGGCCCTGGAAACATAAGCGTCCGCTTCAATGAATTTTGCTTCTGAGTCATGGACTACTAGTCCCCTTCTGATATAGGTGTTGATAGCAGTGTAAGAGGCATCTACATTAATCTTCGGATAAGATTCACTCGGGGGCTTCCACTTTTCGACCTTCTTCATATTTGTATTGGAGATCTCTAGCTATTTTTTCGGGTAACTAATAATAGTATTAATGATATTTTTAGTATCGGCATTGACATTCTTGAGACAGCTGTCACATCTAGCTTTCCAAATTATCCACAGTATAGTAGCGAATTGAGTTTTGTTTTTATTATGACATCTATGATGATCGTTATTCCACGTGAAAATCCATTCCTTGATAGATTTAATGTTTTCAGAGATGATATTAAAGTGGAACCAAATATTTTTTGCTATAGGGCAGTATAGAAGAGCATGCTTTAAGGTTTCAGTGTAGGGGCACACGTGGCAGTTCAAATTGTTTCCTATATATTTACCTATTCGGTCTTTGACCGGTAAAGCGTTGTGATAAATTTTCCATAAAAATAGCTGAATTCGTGGGAGGACCGGGAGTTTCCAAATAAAATTTCCAGTTTAACTGATCGAGGTTAGGGGTCAAATTAGCCCTTCTCAGGTGATTGTACAAAGATTTAACCGTGAAATTTCCGGACTCAGTCAGAGTCCATCTAATTTCATCTTTTCCTTCCCTACAAATAGGAATCACTTTAATTAAATTTCTCGTGGGTTCATCAAAATTTTCCGCGAGTAGATTTTCAATCCACTCATGGTTTATAATAAGTTGTGAGACAGTCGTGAGATTGGAGTTATGGTGGTTAGGGATGGGACTCGATATTGAGGGGATCCAATTATCCTGCCAAATCTTTATATTTTCTCCTGTGTGAACTTCCCATATGTTAAGATTATTTATAAGGTGAAAAGTTTTGCATATGTTTTTCCAGATCCATGAGTGGTGCTGTTTGACTTCTCCTGGATTATCTGTGTTAGGGTAATATTTAGCTTTTAAGACTTTCACCCAGGCTGCATTTGGGTTCGTCTTAATTCTCCATGCTTGTTTACTTAACATTGCAATATTATCTATGTCCGGCAGATGAATACCCAGGCCTCCCAAGTCTTTTGGGAGACATATAGATTTCCACGCTTTAGTGCATATACCTTTTGACTTACCCCACCAGAACGACTTTTGCAAAGTCGAGATGCACTTGCTTATGCCCTTCGGAATGGCGAAGCACTGCATCTAGTATCAGGGTACTGCCGCTGCGATTGCCGAGATGACTAACGTGCGACCTGCTTGGGAGAGGAACGCGTTGTTCCACTTAGAGAGTTTATGATTAATTTTTTCTACTAAATCATTGAACACTCTGGTTTTTTGAGGACCTATGAACAGTTGCGCTCTCAGGTATTTCTCCGAGGTAGACGCATATTTTACTTTAAGAGATTTCATAATCATTCGTTTGAATTTCGGATGGGAGTTTCTTGAGTAGAAAATATTAGATTTCGAGTAGTTTATCATTTGTCCGGAGGCTGACCCGAAAGTATTGAGGATATTTTTAAGATTTGCAACATTTTCTGGAGAGCTTCGGCCAAAAATAATACAGTCATCTGCAAACAGAAGGTGGTTGATTTCACAATTGTTGTTGTTGCTCGGAAAGCCATTAAATTTTCCGTTCTCATCTTCCGCATTAATGAGTCTGCTAAGACCTTCCATTGCTAGAGTAAACAAGAAAGGAGAGAGAGGATCTCCCTGTCTAATTCCTCTAGAGGGAATGAACGTCTTGTTGGGGCGCCCGTTTATGAGAACAGCCATGGAAGAAGTCGAAATGCAATTGTGAATCATATTCGTCCATTGATCCGAGTAGCCTAATTTTCTCATAATGCTGGTTATGAAGGGCCACTCAATTCTGTCAAAAGCTTTTGACATATCAATTTTGAGACCAAAGTATGTTTTTGCCCCTTTCATCTTTTTATAAGAATGGATAATCTCTTGGCCTATAATAATGTTATCGGTAATTTGTCTCCCCGGGACATAAGCCGCCTGAAACGGGGAAACAATATTATCCAGAGTATTTTTGAATCGATCCGCTAAAATTTTCGTTATAATTTTGTACGTGGCATTAAGTAGGCTAATAGGCTGGAAGCCCGCCGGAGAAATCGGAATGGAAGTTTTAGGGATAAGACAGATGTGGGTATGGTTAGTTCCGGCCGGGAGGACCGTCGACTCAAAAAAATTCCAAACCAACATGTAAATGTCACTACAAACTGTATCCCAGTTAGCTTCAAAGAAAAAGTGAAGGAAGCCATCCGGACCGGGAGAAGCCTCATTTTTCAACCATTTAATGGCTAAATCAATTTCCTCGTGTTTCGGTTGCCTAGTGAGATAATGATTTTGTTCGGGGGTGATAGTAGGTTGGAAAAGCTGGAGAATCTTCTGATTGTTTTCCGGAAAGGTGGAAGTACTGATGTTGAGAAGATGAGATACAAAGATGTTTTGAATGTCCGTGATGTTTTCTTGCCATTCGTCGTTATCATCTTTGATAGCCAGTATACGATTTCTTCCATTTCTTTGAATTGCCTGAGAATGGAAATATTTGGTATTCTTGTCACCCACGGTGATAAAATTATTTTTGGATTTTTTTTCCAAATACTTTCTTGTTGTGTATATAATTCTTCTAACCTCAGATTGAGGTTTATATACTCCTCCCGATTCTTGCACTCCTGAATGGATGTAATAATATTACTAATCTTGTTTTCAATATTCCCGAATACCGTAGTATTCCAATTCGTTAGGTGCTTACTCAAGTTTTTAAGGTTGGTTTGAATATTATTTTCCATATAGTCCTTATCTTCATTGGCCCATTTATCAGCAATGAACTCATGGCATTTTGGATGCGACATCCAGGTGCGCAGGAATTTAAAAGGTTTTGCTTGAGAATGTTTAGACTCCTGGTTAGACAAGAAAATCAGAAGATGGTCAGATCCAACCGAGTCCAGATGAGTAATTCCAGAGGAGCTGAAAAGTTTAAACCAGGGGTGATTAGCCAGAGCTCTGTCCAAACGTTCTTGAATAAAATTATCCCCAAATTGTTTGTTATTCCATGTAAACGGGTTTCCTTTGAAACCTATGTCCATAAGCTCTAGATTGTTGATGATGTTGGAGATCTTAGGGATGATAGAATTAGTAGCGTGATTACCTCCCTTTTTCTCCTTGTGGTCCAGAATGACATTTAGGTCCCCTATCACCACCCAAGGATAGTCCGGCCCCGGGTTAAGGTCTCTAAGTTTCTTCCAAGGTTTAAGTTTGTTGTTATGATAAGGACTACCATAGAAACCCGTAATAATGAGGTGGTTATTTGTGTGATCATCCTTCATATCCATATGGATAATGTGATTGTCCGAGTAAGTAATGATAGTATTTAAATGGTGCTTCCAGAACATAACAAGTCCTCCTGCTTTATTATTAGGCTCGACGAAGTGATTGGCGTAATGTTTGCCAATTCTAATATGTTTGTTAATCTGAGTAGAATGGTTTTTTGTCTCCGACAGAAATATGATATCAAGATTGTATTTGTTGATGAGTTGTAAAAGATGCTTCTTGGTGTTGAAAGAATTTATGCCCCTAACATTCCAACTTAATATTGTGGGACTATCCATCGAAGGAGCCGCTATAGACATAATAGCAGCCTTTATGTCTATCCTCAAACCAGCCTAGACGAGAAAAAATCCACCTATACTAAAAAAACACCAAACCAGAGACAGCAGAGCAACATTTGAGGAGAAAGAAAATAGATAGGACTGACCCAAAAGAACTAAAGAAGAGAAAACAGAACTGAAACAAAATACTAACACCCAAACCCTATTAGCTAAGACCACACCAAGAAAAGGAAAGAGACTGTGACCAAATTAAAAAACTAATCAAAAGCAACCAAAACAGAATAATAACAAACTATGATCACTGTTCCATCCACTAAACAAACTAATTACAACGCATGACCATCAAAAACTAAAAGCTTATGCTCTAATCTATACGAGAAGAAAGCTTAGAAACAGTAATCATATCACACTAACAGACTAATTACACCAAAAGAAACTACCAACCCACATAAACACAAAAAGGAACTAAAACACAGAGGACAACTTGATTAATCAGCTAGACTAGGCTGTTCATCAGTACCATCATCACGAGCATTAGAGGAGTGACCAGGGGATTCAAGAAAAGAATCCGAGAGCTTGTGCCTCCTGCGTTCTTCTTGGCTATCAATCGATTCAAGAGGGGGGAAATACCAACTAGGTGGAATAGCATTAGCTTGATCGTAAGCCACTAGGGCTCTCCCATAAGATGAAATTCCACGAAGATTTTCCCCCTAGAACTGGTGCACAGACCCTGCTCTTTCAGTTTTTTGATACCATGATGACTAAACTCCCCTTCCTTAATCTTGACTTCCATCAGAACCTCAGACTCTTTACGTTTACCCTTATGCTTATGAGCATCCATGTGAGAAGAAGGCTCTATCTGTTGTCCCTGAGAAGGAACAACTGATATAGCCCAGTTACTAGGATTAATTGGAACAGGCTCACTAACATCCATGGGAGACATTGAAGTTCTCTTACTAGGTCTGATGCATGGTGAGGCAGGATGCTCAATGATACGACAAACATGACATATAGCCTTGGGAAACCTCAAATAACTAAAATTGATAGGTTTCCCTCCATCAGTGAGGACATCATACATAAACTGGATTCTGATCAGAGAGTTAGGTACCATGCTGAAGTTCTTCGGCTGAATCTGTATAATATAACCCATGAAAATAACCTCTAGATCTTGTTTGTTCTGAATAGCCGATGGCAGGCCAGCAAAGCTGCAGCACATAGGCTCACACATTAACTCATGTACTTCATCTCCTAAAGGGAAGTCCACCTCTTGCATCACCACTAACCATCCTCTAATAATCCACGACCTACCTTGATTAATCTCATTCATCACTATCTGACTCCTCGGTTTAACAACAAAGTGATTTGGTCCAAATAAGGCTTTGTTAATAGCACACTCTCTAAAGAACTGTGACTGAGCAGATAAATGCTTCCTGATGAAGCCAATACCAAAGTCATAAGGACAGCAAAGTCTAGCAATGAACCCAGCAGAGATTTCTTGAAGATCCTTGCTCACAGAAGGCTTGGGGTAAGAAATAGTGACCTTACCATATTCTGAAATGTTCATCTGGACAGACATCTGATGGGTGAGGTTATCAATACTTAGATCTCGAGAGTGAGTCGACATTAACCAGAGAAGGAATAAGATGAGGATATGAAGTGAGATTTGAGGATATAAAGAGAGAATGAAGAGGTGCAGACTAATAAGGATGCAACGATTATGTGGGTGGTTGTGGTTTATCATCATTACTTCAAGAGAGAGAGAATAAACGAAGGTAACTTAGTCAGAAGGTGAAAAGATAATCAGATCTAGGGAAACCGCGATCAATCCATGCAATCATCCACTTGTAAACCAACCAGAGGGAAACCAATCGAGTAACACCCAGGGAGAGGAAAACGAGAGAAACCCACGCACGCTCAACTCCGGTTAATGAACAACCTAATCTAAATTAATTTATTTTTGACATATGTATACAATGCACAAGATGAATCTAGAAGAAATTTAAGAGAGAAGTTAGAAAGACTTACTTGGTAGCTGGATTAATCCGGGAATCGATGCTTCTTCTCGAAAGTTGTGGCTTGGATTCTAACAAAGACTCTTCGTCTTTTGTCCTGATAGATTGTCAAACTTTATAGAGCTATCTTAATTAACGCAGGGGTATAATGGAATAAAAAGCTTTGGATCTAATGATTATTGGTGGTTGAGATTAGGATTATCCTATTGCATGTGAGTGAGGGAATTTCTAAGATCAAGATCTTGATTCTCTATGGTAATGGTTTAGGGTTTCGTTCAGGGAGAAAGGAGAGGGAAGTCGATTTTCGTCGCTGACGTCACTCGACTCATTCTCTCTCCTCAAAAACCCTCTATCCTTTACTCCTCAGTAATTTTTTTTTAATTATAACTATTCCATTTTTGTTACTCAGTAATTTTTTTTTTTATTATAACTATTGACAACCAGATAATATTTGGGGCCTGGATAAAATGGGGGCCCCGTGCCGTGGCACCATTTTACCTACGCCCCTGAAGACCGTAGTTCGAATCTTATTATTTCACGACTTTTGTCTTTGGGTTGTGTACATAATTTGGTGGAACTGTGCAAATGATGGGAAAGACTTGGGTCGTGTGCTAGTAGGATTGTTTAGTCACAGAATAGCGGCTATGCCAGGTTAAGCAAGGAAATGGTAGAGAGAGCAGATAAGAGGGGAGGATCTTCGAGGTTCACCCATCGAAGATTTACAACGACTAGAGAAATCGCTTGAGACAGGCTTGGGTCGTGTACTAGAAACAAATGTTTCTTATGGTATATTTTTTGTTACGTTCTTATTAATAGGATTATCATCAGTTTCATACTTAGTGAATTTCAATTGGTTTGCGGGTGACCGAATACAGAAAGAGATTGACATCCTCCAAAAAAAGGTTAGAATACTAAATCATTTTCTTCAAAATATCGCTCAATTGAAAAACTAACTGTGTCTTTGTGTTTTGATTATAATAATATCCACATTTATATAATTATATATGTTATTACTGAGACTAAAATCATATAAAATAACTATTTTAACACAAAATTACCATTTGAAAAAAGTTATTTTAACTATCTAATAAGACAATATAACATATACAATGTTATAGGTATTCATCGGTATAATTATATAGGTGAGTTAGAGAGAGAAACAAACTACACACATGACACATAACACATTAGCACATGACCCGCATCACATTAAAATATGACACATTACAATTTGTCACTTAATGTCAAATATTAAAAATATTTTTAGGATTTACCCAAGTTAAAGAACGTTGGAGTGTAAGAGTCTTGGAGATAATAAGAGAAAAGAAGTACAATAGTATCTGTTGCATTAAAAAGAGAGAGAACAAAAGTTAGAGAGAGAAAACAATACTACAAAGGTACTATATATTCCTATTTTGTTACTCAGTAAATATTTTTTAGTTATAACTAATGACAACCAGATAATATTTGGGGTCTGGATAAAGTGGGGCCCCGGTGTGGTGGCACCATTTTACCTACGCCCCTGAAGATCGTAGTTCAAATCTTATTAATTCACGATTTTTGTCTTTGGATTGTGTACATAATTTTGTGGAATTGTGCAAACATTAGGATAGACTTGGGTCGTGTGCGAGTAGGATTGTTTAGTCACAAAGTAACACCTATGCCAGGTTAAGCAAAGAAGTGGTAGAGAAGAGCAGATGACAAGGGAGGATCTTCGAGGTTTAACCATCGAAGATTTACAACGACTAAAGAAATCGCTTGAGACAGGCTTGGACCGTGTGCTAGAAACAAAGGTTTCGTATGATATATTTTTCGCTACGTTCCTATTAGTAGGATTATCATCAGTTTCATACTTAGTGAATTTTAATTGTTTTTTCGGGTGACCAAATACAGAAAGAGATTGACATCCTCCAAAAAATGGTTAGAATACTAAATCATTTTCTTCAAAATATCGCTCAATTGAAAAAGTAATTGTGTCTTTGTGTTTAGATTATAATAATATCTACATTTATATAATTATATATATTATTACTGAGATTAAAATCATATAAAATAACGATTTTAACACAAAATTACCATATAAAAAAAGTTATTTTAACTATCTAATAAGACAATATAATATATATAATATTATAGGTATTCATCGGTAGAATTATATAGGTTAGTTAGAGAGAGAAACAAACTACACACATGATACATAACACATTAGCACATGACGCATAGCACATTAAAACATGACACATCACAATTAGGCCAATTAATGTCAAATATTACAAATATTTTTTGGATTTACCCAAGTTAAAGAACGTTGGAGTGTAGGAGTCTTAGAGAGACTAAGAGAGAGGAGGCCCAATAGTACCTATTGCATAAAGTGGGGCCGATGAGATGGCACCCTTTATCTAAGCCCCTGAAGACCATAGTTCGAATCCTATTATTTCATGACTTTTATCTCTCAGTTGTGCACATAATTTGTTAAAATTGTGCAGATGTTGGGAAAACATGTTGGTGTTGATTCTTTACAAATTAATGAAAATATATGGGATTTGCGCATGAAGAAGGTCAGTCCTCTGACTCCGTCATCACCACCATCTCCGCATGTAACTCTTCTACTGGTGGTGTTCTTCCTGGAGACTACAATGACAACTCTGTTACCTCTCTCAAATTGGGGTAAATTCACACATCACTACCATCTTAGGTTAGGGAGGTGATGTTGTCTAAGTATATAAATCTCACAAAAAGTTGTATATCATTATAAAGGAATGAGATTTATCTTTATTTATGGTTTTTGAGACTATACAAGTATTTTTGTTTGGAGTGGTAAGAGGTATAATCTTCCACCCTAGAGGTAAGGGTTCGAGACACGCTGAACAATTCAAAAAAAAAAAGTATTTTTGATTTTGACGTTCTTAAATTTATTTAAAATAAATATTCTGAAAAAACTTTTAGTCTATTATATAAAGCACAATATTTTGTGTTGACTAGGGCAAACCAAAAGATAAAGCCAACCATTTGTTTCGTTCTCTTATAAATCTCGGCCTTTTGATCTATTACTTACCTAAAAGAAATGAAAACTGGTTCACCCTCTCTCTAAATTTATTATACAAACCCAACCGATTGTAAATTATGACCGTTAAGTTCTTCATCGTCAGATCTCAAATCTTAAATCTCAACGTAAAATCAATTTATTGTATATCAATGACCAATTAATTATATACTAAGGGGAAAAATGACCTTCCCAATTCTCATAACTTTCTGATAAAAATAACATTAATCTAATCAATTACCATTATGAATCCATAACTCCCCAAAATTAATGAGAAAAAAACGACCTTCTCCATTCTCGTAACGTTCCTATCTCATCTATATAAATCTCCTCACCATTCTTCATTTCAATTTAGTTGCATTTCACAACATTTTCTTGAAGGAGTTGAAGGAGATGTCCTTCGACCAAGGTGACAATGCGAACAATTTGTCGGATAGGATAATTGATGTGGAAGATCATCAAGTCCGATTGATTTAGGGATCGTAGAGTTGTAGCTAGAGACCAACTACGATCGTCGAATTACGAAGTAATTCGCGGCTAACTTCGATCGGATCCTACAACGGGTTACACATAAGAGTGACAAATTGATCTAGGATATGACTAGTGGGAGTGAGATATAATCATGGGAGTGTCCCATAAACATATCTCATAGGCCTAAAAAGGAATTAGGCAAAGATAGTACAAAAAGGCCAAAAACAGGGTTTTTGGGCCTAGACCGATTCGGGCACTTTTAGGCCTCGGATTGGGCTGATTTTTGGAGGGACGTTTCCTTATGTTATGAACATTAAATCTGCCAATTTTGGCTGGTTTTGGACGTCATCTCCTTAGGGAATTGAGAAAATACCAATAGTTGCTATTTTCGACTATTTCCCTAAATCTTATTCTAAAGGGTGTTTTGGGAAACCTAAAAGGAGGTGGATTCTTATTAGGGTTCTATATAAACACTCTTAGGGCAGAGAATAAGGTGTGGAATTTCTCTCTAAGCTTTCTTACTCTACCACATCAAGTAGAGAAGAGAAAGTGAGCTAATTCCCATTAACTATCTATCTAGTCAAGAAGAAAGGAGTTCTTCTTCCAACCACCATTGGTGTGCTAGCTATACAACAAGGTGGGAGATCAAATTGATTGCTCGTGTCCCAAGTAGAGGAGCTACACTTGAAGCTCTTGATCTTCTCATAAGCAATTGGAAAGGTTCGAGGGAAAACTAGCGAATAAGGTATTTATCTTTCTAGTTTTAATTAATGATTATCATAGGCTTATGCATGTGATCCTGGGAATACTAGTGTAGACATGGGATGTCTTAATTCCGCTATAAACACTAGTAGAAGGGTGTAAAACCCAACAGTGGCGTCAGAGCCTCTTGCAATTAGCCTATCTTATCTAAGTTTTGGACCAATTCCATGCTTTTCTAGATAGATTATTGTGTTTAAAAGTGTTTTGAACACAAAATTTTGATTAATTTTGAATAAGATTCAAGTATTTGTCAAAAGATTTCAAAATTTGTTCTTGAAAAGAGTTTCAAAACCTAAAATTTTGATCCAAATTAGTTTGAATAAGAGTTGTTTTTAAGTTTTGGAAACTTGTGAAAAACAAAATTTGGAAATTTAGAATTGTTCTAAAAAGAATTTGAAATATTTTAGAAGTGTTTCAAATTTTGGAAATAGCAATTTAGAATTGCAACACAAAAAAAAAAAAAAAAAAAAAAGGGGAGAAACTATTGAGTTTTTAGAAACTCAATAGGTCCGGCCAGGAAGCTTCCTGGCCGGACCAGTAGCCTGAAGGACGCGTCTGGGAGACGCGTCCCAGGTTACTGATGGATGCGTCTGGGGACGCGTCCAGCTAATCCAGGTCGCGTCTTCCAGACGCGACCAGTAGCTACCACCAGACGCGTCTTGGAGACGCGTCTGGGGTCCTGGGTGTCTCGGACTGAATCCGAGACACCTAGTGCTGGTCCGGTCCAGCACCAGATGCATCTAGGACGCGTCTGGTGCTTGGACTAGCGTCCTGGCTCCGGCCAGGACGAGATCAGGCCTATTGGCCTCGGCTCGGACATGCCGGCCCTATGGGCCGTGCCATGTCCGGACCTTGTCCGGGCCCCTTTTTGGGCTTGGGCCGGGACTTGTCTAGGACTTATCCCGGGTCTTTTCAAGGCTTTTCGGACCACGAAAAGGGACCACTATTCGAGTGGGAGTTTTATCCAAATTTCCTCCCAAATTCCAATCCAAATATTTCCGAAATAAACCCGGGCCATTCAAAGCCCAAACGGAATTTCTCTTTAAAATCAGATTTTAAAATCAAACCAAGACGCACCATTAGTCTAATCCTTTGATGTAGACTTAAGGTACGTACATGACATATGGATGTCGACAAAAGTATCTCCCGGATATACATGCATATATAATTGTTAGCCTTGAAATATATTATATGATTGCATGTGATGTGAATGCGGAAACTAGTATGGCCATAGAAAGTATTTCTTATTTTTGTTTTGAGCACGGATGGGTGCCTAATTTGTAATAATTTTAATTTTCAAGTTTACACGATCTGCGAATCGTTTGAGTCTTGTAATTAGAGTTTAGGGTTTATGAGTCCATTGAAGAAGCTCAAGGAAGGAGTCCTAAGGTGAGTGGGAGAAATCAATGGAGGTTCAAAGATGGAGATCTAGACGAACCAAAAAGACGAAACAAGAAGCAAACCAAAGGAGATTAGATCTTCTAGGTTAGGGCCATACTAGGATCCATATGTGCTTGATTTACTTTCTCGCGCGCATTTACTTACTTATTTACGCTTTATGTCGTGGATGTTAGTTAGGCTAATTAGTTCACTAAAGCGAACGCCAGACTAGCGTAAAAGTCCCTAAAAGTAATCTTGAGTACAGTGCCTATCCAAATTAAGACACTCCTTGCGCCCTTGTTCGAGGAAGGTGGGTCGGCCTTCGCAGAGTACCTCCTCTACCTTGGGACATTGCGGGTAGGCCTATAGAAGAGGCCTACATGTCTAAATGGTTCTACTCAACGAGATCAGCAAGAGAGTCTTGGATACTCGAGGCAAAAGGATGGATTTTACACTAAACATGTAATCCATCAACCGAGAATCATACGGTATGATCAGTGAAAGTGTTCACTCACCTAAATCAATGGGAATTAAGGGCAGGGCCCTAGTCCGCTTAATCCTTGAGAGATGGGATCTCGGAATCGCATTATTCATCTAGGGACATGTTTTATCTTGAA
Organism: Eschscholzia californica; assembly: GCF_041429995.1. Classification (NCBI taxonomy): domain Eukaryota; kingdom Viridiplantae; phylum Streptophyta; class Magnoliopsida; order Ranunculales; family Papaveraceae; genus Eschscholzia; species Eschscholzia californica. The sequence continues at coordinate 34,331,346 of NW_028238198.1, forward strand.
TAATGTGGCAAAAACTTAGAACTTTTTGCAAAAATTATCGAATGTAATACTTAGCAAAATCCTTTTTCTGTTTGATGTAGTTTTACTATGGCAAAAATCAATCTTTTCAACCTATGTTCAATCCTTGATGAGGACAAATTGAACATGGATAACTTCCTTGATTGGGAAAAGAGATTGAGAAGTGTTCTCAAGTCTACAAACAAAGAAAGCGTACTGGATACCCCTATTCCAAGAATAACTGCGAACTCAAAGGTTGAGGAACAAAAGCAGGCCAAAAGTATCCGGATGAAATCAATTTCAGTAACTTGCCTTATGTTGGCAACCATGGAGCCTAATCTTCAAAAGAGATTCAGGAAAATGGATGCGCACACAATCATCCGTCGATTAAGGGACATATCCCGAAACAAATCACGGTTGAGGAAGTACGGGACTTCCAAGGCAATCCGGAGAGGCATTGGAATGTCTGAATCAGAGAAAGAACTTCAACTGATTCAGAAGAACAAAAGGAAAAAGGAAGGAACTCGCGATTCCGACCAAGGTATCTATGTTATCGAAGTTAACTTAGCAAATACATTTGATTCTCAATCCTGGGTATTCGATACCGGATGTGGTGCTCATATCATTTATGATGTGCAGGGCCTTAAGGGAATCAAGTATTTATATGGAAGGGAGCTTGTCCTACGAGTAGCAAATAGAGCAACGGTTGCTGCGAAAGCTGTAGGAACATTCAGTCTACCTTTAGAAACTGGTCTAGTTTTAGAACTTCATAATTGCTATTATGTACCCTCTATATCTAGAAACATTATCTCTGTCTCAGAATTAGACAAAGAGGGATATCACCTATTAATAAAAAACCAGCGTTGTTCTTTATACAAAGGTGAAATGTTTTATACCAGTGCTAAGCTATACAACAGTCTCTATATTACGAATATTGAGAACGAAGTCTTCAACATAGAAACCAATAGGCTACGGTCAGATGATTCAAATCCAAGTTACCTTTGGCATTGTCGTTTGGGTCACATTAACATGACACGCATGAAGAAGCTCCATGAGCATGGACTTCTAGGTTCGTATAATTTAGAATCATATGACACATGCGAATCGTGTTTAATGGGTAAAATGACGAGGTCTTCTTTTAAAGGAAAAGGAGACCGAGCCAAAGAACCCTTGGAACTCATACATACAGATGTATGCGGACCAATGAGTACTCCGGCGAGAGGTAACTATGGCTACTTCATCACGTTCACGGATGACTTCATTCGTTATGGTTACATATACTTGATGAGGCATAAGTCAAACAATTTCAGAACGAAGTAGAGAATCAACTTGGCAAGAAAATAAAAGCCATTCGATCCGATCGAGGTGGTGAATATTTGAGTCAAGAATTTGACGATCATCTTAGGAGTTGTGGTATAGTATCTCAACTCACTCCGCCAGGAACACCCCAGATGAATGGTGTTTCTGAAATGAGAAATCGCACCTTGTTAGACATGGTTCGATCTATGATGAGTTTAGCAAATCTTCCAAACACGTTCTGGGGGTATGCTCTAGAAACGGCTGCTTTCACACTTAACCGAGCTCCGTCAAAAGCTGTAGAAAAGACGCCATATGAGTTATGGTTTGGAAAGGTTCCAAAGCTGTCTTTTCTCAAAGTCTGGGGATGCGAAGTTTATGTAAAACGTTTACAAGGAGACAAACTCGCACCTAAATCAGACAAATGTCTCTTTGTGGGCTATCCAAAAGAGACAAGGGGTTACTACTTCTACCACGAATCTGAGAACAAAGTGTTTGTTGCTCGAGATGGTGTCTTCCTTGAAAAGGAATTCCTTTCCAAACAGACAAGTGGGAGAAATGTAGATATCGATGAAATTCGATATGAGCAACAAATAAACACAGATATAGAGATATCAAGAGGTTTAGCGGCTCCTATCTATACACAAAGTATGGAAGAGGAAAATGAGGTCGAGAGAGTACCTCCCGCTCAAGTCGAATTAAATTCGCAGGAGACATCTCAACTAGTTGAGAACACTCCAAAAGTTGCTCAGGCCCCTCGTAGATCTCAAAGGCTCCAGGAATTATCTCAGAAAACAGATATCCTACTGTTAGAAGATAATGAGCCGAGTACCTACAACCAAGCTATGACGAGCCCCGACTCCGAAAAATGGCTAAAAGCCATGAGATCGGAAATGGATTCCATGTCAGAAAATCAAGTATGGAACTTGATCGATTTGCCCGATGGAGCAAAACCAATCGGATGCAAATGGGTTTTCAAAGTAAAAACTGACAAGGATGGAAACGTTAGCGTTTTCAAAGCTAGACTCGTGGCGAAAGGATACAAACAGATTCATGGTATAGACTATGATGAAACCTTTTCACCTGTCGCAATGCTTAAATCCATTCGGATCATTCTAGCAATTGCAGCTCATTATGATTATGAGATTTGGCAAATGGATGTCAAAACCGCCTTCCTAAACGGACACTTGGAAGAGGATGTGTACATGACACAACCCGAAGGTCTTGTAGATTCCAAAAAATGCTGGAAAAGTTTGCAAGCTTAAGAAATCCATTTATGGACTCAAGTAAGCAAGCCGGAGTTGGAATCTTCGATTCGATGAGAAAATCAAAGAGTTTGGATTTCTCAAGAATGCAGAAGAATCTTGTGTTTACAAGAAGGTTAGTGGGAGCGACCTAGTTTTCTTAGTCCTTTATGTCGATGACATATTAATCATAGGAAACAATATTCCAATGTTGGAATCAGTTAAAGACTGGCTTCGGAAATGCTTCTCTATGAAGGACTTAGGGGAAGCAGAATACATATTGGGAATCAAGATCTATAGAGATAGATCAAGGAGGATGATCGGACTTAGTCAAGAAACTTATATAGATAAGATTCTTCAACGGTTCGAGATGACAAACTCCAAAAGAGGATTCCTTCCCATGTCACATGGTATGGTGCTTAGCAAAGATCAGTGTCCTAAGAGTCCTGATATGCTAGCACACATGATGAAAGTACCCTATGCTTCGGCAATAGGATCAATCATGTACGCCATGATCTGCACTCGCCCAGACGTCTCATATGCTTTGAGCATGTGTAGCCGTTACCAATCAAATCCAGGCCAAGCGCACTTGCACGCCGCCAAGAATATCCTAAAGTACCTAAAAAGGACTAAGGATCATTTCCTGGTATATGGCGGGGAAGATACACTAAAAGTTGTAGGCCATGTGGATGCAAGCTTTCAAACGGATAGAGACGACTTCAAATCACAATCTGGGTTCGTCTACTGTCTGAATGGAGGAGCGGTATGTTGGAAAAGTTCCAAGCAGAGCACAGTTGCAGACTCTACCACTGAAGCAGAATACCTAGCGGCCTCAGAAGCTGCAAAGGAAGGAGTTTGGATCAAGAAGTTCATGATAGAACTTGGTGTCGTACCTGGCATGGAAAAGGGCGTGACTCTCTATTGTGACAACAACGGAGCAATAGCCCAAGCCAAGGAACCAAGAGCGCACCAAAAATCCAAACATATCCAAAGGAAGTACCACTTGATTAGAGAAATCATAGAAAGAAAAGATGTGGTAATTTGCAAGGTTCATACGGATGATAACGTTGCAGATCCGTTGACCAAACCGTTACCTCAGCCCAAACATGATTCACACATGAGGGACATTGGTATAAAGCGCATTGGGGAATGGCAACAAATGTAATTTGGATTCATAAAAGAGTTTATGTGCCTAATTACTTACATTCGATAAATAAAATAAAATAAATTTTATTTTGTCCTTAGAATTTGGTTTGGTATTTTAAGAGACAGTCCACACGATAAAGAAAACGCTCCGAGTAGGCTTGTCAGATACGTGATCTGATGAATGAAATCCTACTAAGTGAACTTGGAGTGATTCATTATCAATTCCCTAGTCCAGGTCATTGCATGGACAACAATGACTCACGAAGACTAGTACGGGAGTCGATGGGATAGCGCAGTTTCATGGGCTATAGGAATAGTGTATTCGATTCGACTACGTGAGTGCATAATAGGGATTATACACTGGAATAACCCTCAACATGAGAAGTTCATCCAAAGAATGATGAAATCGTCAAACTTCTCATAAAGACAAGATTGAAGAGATTCCTCAAAACATGAGTGCTCAGCTCATCTTATGTAAGGAATGTCTGACTTTGGTTCCGTTAAACGCCGCGCCGTAAAAGGAGGTTATAAAGGCGGATACTAGGAAGGACAGGATAGACATGAAGTTGAGTGGGAGCGCAAGAATGGATTATGTCCTCCTAACCATGTTAGGATGCAGTGTCCTCGGGCCACTTGACGAGCAGCAACTGAAAATGCATGGTCGTGCTCAAATGGATTAAAAGTTAATCATTTGTTTAGACAGTTGTACTCGAGATCAAGAAAGTCTGAATAACGTGACGTATCAGATGGGATACTAAGTGACATGGGAATCGAGCATTGTACTTGTTCTAAGTCCAAGTGGGAGTCTGAAGGAGTTGAAGGAGATGTCCTTCGACCAAGGTGACAATGCGAAAAATTTGTCAGATAGGATAATTGATGTGGAAGATCATCAAGTCCGATTGATTTAGGGATCGTAGAGTTGTAGCTAGAGACCAACTACGATCGTCGAATTACGAAGTAATTCGCGGCTAACTTCGATCGGATCCTACAACGGGTTACACATAAGAGTGACAAATTGATCTAGGATATGACTAGTGGGAGTGAGATATAATCATGGGAGTGTCCCATAAACATATCTCATAGGCCTAAAAAGGAATTAGGCAAAGATAGTACAAAAAGGCCAAAAACAGGGTTTTTGGGCCTAGACCGATTCGGGCACTTTTAGGCCTCGGATTGGGCTGATTTTTGGAGGGACGTTTCCTTATGTTATGAACATTAAATCTGCCAATTTTGGCTGGTTTTGGACGTCATCTCCTTAGGGAATTGAGAAAATACCAATAGTTGCTATTTTCGACTATTTCCCTAAATCTTATTCTAAAGGGTGTTTTGGGAAACCTAAAAGGAGGTGGATTCTTATTAGGGTTCTATATAAACACTCTTAGGGCAGAGAATAAGGTGTGGAATTTCTCTCTAAGCTTTCTTACTCTACCACATCAAGTAGAGAAGAGAAAGTGAGCTAATTCCCATTAACTATCTATCTTGTCAAGAAGAAAGGAGTTCTTCTTCCAACCACCATTGGTATGCTAGCTATACAACAAGGTGGGAGATCAAATTGATTGCTCGTGTCCCAAGTAGAGGAGCTACACTTGAAGCTCTTGATCTTCTCATAAGCAATTGGAAAAGTTCGAGGGAAAACTAGCGAATAAGGTATTTATCTTTCTAGTTTTAATTAATGATTATCATAGGCTTATGCATGTGATCCTGGGAATACTAGTGTAGACATGGGATGTCTTAATTCCGCTATAAACACTAGTAGAAGGGTGTAAAACCCAACATTTCTCTCTAAACCAATAAGGATAACAAGGCGTCATCTTCTTTTTTTAGTTGTTTCTCGTAACCAATTTGCTTAAAGCAATTACTGTAATGGTCATAAACAATATAGATCTCAATGTCAATATTGTTTAAGCACGACAGGTTACAACGTCTTTTGGCTGAGAGAACGATAATCGTATGATTGAATACAACCAAATGGGCGGTTGAAATTTTAAGTGTAATGAAAGCATAAACAAAAAATTATAGGATAAGTAACAGCAGAGGATGTGAAAATTGGAAGATGTCATTTTTTTTTTTTATAGAATTTGTATGTTATGTCTCAAGTTTGTTCACTTCACTATTACTTTTCTCCCATAGTTGTTGTTAACTTAGTGTAATACTATCTCTTTGCCGATAACTTATATTGTTATATATGAATCTATTGTAAAACACTAATTCCTACGTAGTTTAGTTTTTTCTATCAACGTTACTATATCATTTTTCGGGTAATTAAAATTTGATTATTTAGATCAAGAGAAATTGATAGCTTCATGATAAAGAATTCGTGTTTATCGTAAATAGACATGTCTAGAATAGTTTGATTTTGAGAATCATACAGATATTGAATCATAATCTTTATTGTTAATGTTTTGTTATTCCTTCACTTTATTCAGATAGTTGTCATTGTCTCTCTCTTGTTATTGTGTTAATTATCTTCACATGTTCCGGTTTTTCTTACTCTCCTCTTCTTATTGTAATTGTTTTTATTCAATTGAACTATTTCATTTTCTAAATCCATAAAATTGTCTAATTTCCTCGCATATCACGATTACAAAGTTTTGCGTGCCCTACAGGCACGAGTTATACCTAGTAACTAACTATAACAATATAACGACCCTAATCAAATACACACGAACGTGAATCACGTGTAAGAGAAAATTCTCTCATTTAAAAAATGAAGAATGAACATAAGTTGGTTACTAATTAATATTCTCTTAATTTTAACAAATTAGCATTAGATCAAGTTGAAATTGTAAATTATTATATGAATGTGTCCGGACATGTATCAAGAACACATATATGTTTGTATGTGCTTCTATTGATTGGTGAACATCCGACAATGATGCTTCTGCAACCATAAAATCGAAAGTTCTAATATTAATTGAAATTGTACTGTCTTAGCCACTAACAAACTTAATTTAATTAATATTCTCCTTTAATGATGTATTTTGTTAGATGAAATCAATGTTGACTGGTGAGAGCATTTCTACTGAAACACTTAAATTCTAAAATTTAGAGTGTCACTTAGATTTTTAGAGTATTTGTTAAAAAAAAACCCCATCAATGGGACATTCTATTTGACACTTCATGGTGATGTGAGAGCATTTATTCAAGAGACTCTCAATAGATATACTCTAAAATTAAGGTGTCTTCTTGAGACTCTCTAATTGTCACTCGAAAATTAAACCAATACAATCTCTTGTTTTATAACTATTTTTTCGCTATTAAATTTAAGATGACATGTGTATTAAGTAGAAATATTTTAGAGATCTCTCAATTGGAGACTAAAAAAAGTTTAGAGTGTTTCTATATTACCACTTAGGAAAGAAAATCTTCAATGACACTTAACAACTAAGGCTTTTAAAGTTTTTTTTTAGAGTGTCCCGTTGGAGATGCTCTCGTATTAGCCGATTGAATAAATGGAAGTCTTTGGTATAGATATACATATAATCAGGCTAAATAGTATAGAGATATAGACAAAAGATATCTTTTTTTTTTTTAAGATTTTAGGTCTCTGTACCATAAAAGAGATATTGTTTTTATCGATTGAAAATATATTGTTCATAAAAAAAAACGATTGAAAATATACAATTTTTTTTCTTAAAGATCAGAAACTAAAAATAAAAAAAATAAAAATATATCAAAGCTCTTCTTATGCTTTAATGTTCTTCTTCCCATTATTTATTAATTGACAGTAACCATACAGACAACTTTTGAAGTACAAAATAATTGTTAGCTTAGATCACAATAACTTATAATATAATTTGTGGAAGAGCACTCCCCAAAAGAACCCTAAAGAGACAAATATTCCTAATTTACAACCATGTTTAGTACAACATAATTGTTGTGAAGGAATCTATGCTAGTATAACAGGAAAACTGTTATATGAGTAATAGTTTTCCAATAAAACAGTATAGCACACAAAAATATACAAACAAAAATAAAATATTCAAACATTAATAGATAGAAGATATTCTTCGTCACAAGATATTCTTCGTCATTAACTTGTTTAAAACCAGAAGGTCATTTATTTTATCTATATACTCGCTTGTCACCGCTGTACACAAATAGAAAATAATACCATCCAAAATCAATGTTCGATAACATATAGTTCAACACACAATATAAGCAGATGCTTTTGACACATTCTATTATATCATCATGTACATATCTACCACAAACTAGTACATGTTCAAACTTTGATATTTCAACTATGGAACTAAATTTTCATACCTTCATAAATCTCTCTTCAACCCTACCAAGACTTGGCTTCCAATGATTTTGTTCATTTGAAAACAACTCTCCACTATTTGCAGGAGAAATTTCCTCATATATCTCTTTACCTTTACTGCTACCGTTACCGTTACTGTTACCGTTATTTCCGATACAAAGATCCATTATCTTTTCAGCAGCTTCAATTCCATCTTTACTATCTTCAACTAATTTTTCAACTTGAGATTTGGGTAATCTCAATTTAATCCTCCTGACTGTTGATCCACTCACTTCCTCTGTTTCATCAAGAATGAAATTTTTTGAATTCAAGATTGTTAAATCTGAAATTGATCTTCTTGATAATTTCAGAGTCTCTAATCTATCTTTAGCTGTCATATTTATACCTGATCTTACTCTTCTTGGTACTCTTTCTTCTGTAACTTTTGGTAATTCAACTAAAAAGTAGAGTCTTTTAGGGTGTAATTGTTGATGTGATTGTAATGGTTTTGCTCTAATACCAAAATGTTTAACTGCTTCTGATTCAATAAGAACATGATTTGGGTAATCTTTAATTACTTCTTGAACAATGATTGGAGTTTTAATCTTGAATGTTTCTCCATCCACTTTCATTATTTTTGCTCTTCTTCTTCTTCCTCCTAAACTGTTACCCATAGATTAAATCTTGGTTTATCCACTTCTCTCTCTCTCTACACTTTGTTGGGTAAAGGGTTTCTGAATGGGTTGATGGAGTGGAAATAAATATAAGAGTGAAAAGCTTGTTAGTTGTTGTTTATAGTTCTGGCCTTAAAAAGTGAGGGTCAAAATAAATGGCTTAAAAAGAAGAATATTTAGCTCATGAGTGACTATCTTCTTTTTAAAAGTAAAGGTAGTACCGGCCTACTAGATCAGTTTATTTCTTTTATTTTATTTTTAGGAAACAAGATTTCTATTGATGGGAGCGTTATGCGCGCCGCCGTTGTTACTTAGGGTTTTAGGCGCGCTTGGACTCTTCATACTCCCACGGCTAGGCTAGTCTGAGGGCACTCGTATTGGGCCTAGTCCATGTGTGGGCTTGAACATAGACCAGTCTAAAGCCCATGTGTAGTGCGAAGAGTGAAAGAAGGTTTGAGCAAGGTTGCACTCGTCGCGCTCCCACGGACTAGGCGAGTCTGAGGACACTCGGACTTGGTCTAGTCCATATTGGGCTTGAACAACACAGACTCAGGTCAGTCTAAAACTCATGAGGAGTGCGAAGAGTGAAAGAAGATCTGAGCAAAAAGGTGCACCTCTAGAGGCACTCTCTATTGAGTTGCATCATTGGGTTCAAGTACAAGAGTCTGTTTTAATAAATAAGGATTCAGGAATATATTTCTATCAAACGTACATATTAGATAAAGTATAGAGGCTCTTTTTGCAAAATTTATCTACCCACAGGCCACAGATAAATATCTCTATTTACAAAGACAAAAGAGAAACTATCAAAAGAAGACCATTAAGGCCTTAAAGCTCTCAGGATATGACTGGAGTCCATTGAGCTTGAGCTTGCTTCCGGTTATGTCAACTATTTATTTTGCATCAGTTCAACTATCACATTTATGAAATTTATCGCCATGGCTAACGATAAGGTTTGAAGTGACCTTGTGGCTTCCCCTTCTATTACTGTCCTACAGAAAATCGAGATTGACTCAGTTCAATAGATGTTCTCCGAGCAACTCTTGCTTTTAGATCAATTTTAGTATTGTTTTCGCGTGAAAGAAATGTCAAAATTAATTTTTACAAAAGCACTTAGGAGGCGGAGCCCAAATTTTGGTTGTCCTAGTTGAGGTCCTCATTTCCAAACGAATGCTTTTAAGCATTCTGTTAACAATAGAGAGATGAAGGAGAGATGAAGCAGAGATGAAGCATGGCTAGGGTTTCTCAGAGAAAGGGAAAATGAGATTAGGTTTTAAGAAAACCTTATATACTTCAACCCTAGTCACTCGATCAAAGTCAATAAGATGAGACTCAACTCAATTGTGTCTTGTGAAGACTAAAGGCAGCCACTCAATGAAGTCTGGAGGCAGCCACTTGATGAAGTCTGAAGGCAGCCACTAATCTGAAAATGATTAAAGAAGTTGTTAGTAGCTAATAACTAATTCTAGTTTAGGTAGTTATAACAAAGTCTGTTATAATAACAGAATTCTATCTTTCCTCTCTCTAAAGTGTATAAATACACATTGTAATCTCAATTACAACTATTGGAAATAAAATTGGAGTTTGAGTAAATTCTTATTACATGGTATCAGTCTAGTGTTAGATCCTCATTTAGGGTTTTGCTCAAGCTCAAAGAACAATCACAAAATTTAACATCTCGAAAGATCAAACATCAACAAAAAGAAGATCAAATCAATTAAAAGATCATAAAGAAGAAGATTGATTTACAAAATAATCAACAAGATATCAAAATTAAAGGTTACTTACTATTTTTTCATCAAGATCACTAGCATTTATCAATGGCTTCCGCAATTCAAGGTATTCTCCCACCTATTTCTGCTGTCACTAACTTCATCACTGAAAAATTGGATATTTTAACTATCTCATGTGGCGAGATCAAGTAGAAACAATGTTAAAAACCTATGAACTCATAGGTTTTGTTAATGGTTCAATAGAAGAACCACCTCAATTAAAGTTCATTCAAGGAATTGAACAGGTAAATCCTGATTTCCAACAATGGAGATCAAGAGAAAGTTTTGTCATGTCCTATCTTAAAAGTACTCTTTCCAAATCAATTTATTATGACATTTACGGTTTACAATCTGCAAAAGACATATGGGAGTATCTTGACCTAACTAATAATGAAGGATTAGAATCAAAGAAAGATCAATTAAGAAGAAAATTGAAAAATTTAAGGAAAGGTGATGCTTCAATAGCTGAATATTTGAGAGAAATTAAACAAATTTCAGACTCTTTAATGACAGTTCAAGATAAAGTTTTTGATTCAGAGCTGGTCAGAATAGCTATTCATGGTCTTCCATCTGAGTATGATCAATTCACCATTGCTTTAAGAGCTGGTAATGAGTTTTTGTCTCTAGCTCAACTAAAATCCAGACTCATACAACATGAGCAATGGCTATCAAATAAGGATTCTATTCATGAGGTTTATTATATAAACAAAGTGAATCAGAAACAAGTCTCAAAGGGCAAACCTTCACCAACATTTTATAGAAATCAAGTTTATAAGAAGAATACCTCTGTTACTGCACCAAGTACTCAAAATAGGAGTAATAGGGCAGAAGACTTTGATTTTACCTCTGTTCCTTGTGGTATTTGCAAGAGATGGGGCCATTCAGCAGGTGTCTGTTACTTTAGATACAAACCAAACAAATCTCAATCTGGATATCACACTGAAGAGCATTTATCATCACAAGATCATATTATTGATCCAAATTCTAAAGGTTCCACATCTTTTCCTTATGAGGAAAACTCTCTACTTGAATGCCACAATGCTATGTTGTTCAATTATGGACACAGTGATGATGATGATGTATTTCAAGAGTGTCACACAACCATAGAATGTGCTAACCCTGAAGATATCTTTCTAGACTGTGAAAATTATGATCTTAACTCAGATACTCATTCAGATACATGCTATGTTGCAAGTTCTCAGTCAGACTTATCAATTTTTAAAGACAAAGCTTGGTTGGCTGACACAGGAGCCAGTAGTCATATGACTTATGCTGCTGAAAACCTTATTTCCCCTCAAAATTACAAAGGGTCAGAGGCTGTTATGGTTGGAAGTGGTAAATTTCTACCAATAGAAAGCACAGATACTTCTAAGCTCTCCACTTCCACTTGTGTATTTGATTTAAACAAAGTATTATGTATTCCAAATCTAAAGAGGAACTTACTCTCTATTTCAAAGTTCACAAAAGATAACTCAGTTTCTGTTGAGTTTATGTCATGGGGTTATAGTATTAAAGACATTTGGTCCAAAAGTATTTTGGCTGAGGGACCAGTCAAAAACAATCTCTATCCTATTGAAGTACAACAAAATTTCTGTCCAGATAGGTCTGAGTCAGCTCATCTAACTCAGACTGCATTGCCCTATGATACCTGGCATGCTAGGCTAGGTCATTCTCATCATGGTGTTGAATCAACTAAGCAAGGAAAATAAGATAGTGCTATCCACAACAAGTATTAAGAAATTTTGCAAGTCATGTGAATTGGGAAAGAGCAAATGTTTACCCTTTTCTACTTCCAGCAGCACCACCAATACTCCTTTACACTTGGTGCACTGTGATATTTGGGGACCAGCCCCTATCACTACTCCAAATGGTGCAAAATACTACATATTATTTCTAGATGATTTCAGTAGGTATAGTTGGATTTATGCTATGAAAGTCAGATCTGATAGTGTGAAATGTTTTCAACACTTCAAATCCACAAATGAAAATCTTCTCAAGGTGAAGATTGTTTACTTTCAATCTGATGGTGCGCCTGAACTACAAAAGGGAGAATTCAAGTCTTTTTTGGATTCCAATGGCATTATTTTCAGGAGTTCATGTCCTTATACCCACAGCAAAATGGAAAAGCAGAGAGAAAACACAAACATATCACAGAATTGGGTAATACTCTCTCTTTTCATTGTTCTTTACCAAAATATTTGTGGTTTGATGCTTTCAACACTGTTGTTTATATCATTAACAGACTACTCACAACCACACTTAATGGTTTATCACCTTTTGAAGCACTTTTTCATATGACACCTGATTATTCAAATCTTAGGATATTTGGGTGTGCTTGCTATCCTCATCTAGGTGATCTTAGAAGGGATAAACTTAGTCTCTAGAGTGTTCAATGTATCTTTTTGGGATATAGTAATGAGCACAAAGGTTATAGGTGCTATGACCCTATCACCAAAAGACTCTATATTTCCAGACATGTTACTTTTGATGAAGGTAACTTTTCATATACCAGCATCTCTAAGCAACAGTCTAGGTGTGATCAGAATATTGAGCCATTCATTTCACTACCATTACCACCTCTGATTACTGAACAACCCTCAAACCAAGAATTAGGTTCATCTAGTATATTACCTAGCCCACCAGCTAATTCTGGTTCTAGGGAGCTACCTACCTATGAGATAGGGACACCTAACTGTTCAGCTAGTACACCAACTATCTCACAAGGGCACATGCTGAACAAATCATCACTAGAGGCATAAATGGTATAATCAAGTCAAAATAGTTACCCTCTGATTTTGTGGCTCATTTTTCCTCACCTCACACATTAAATGTAGCCTATCTATCAATCTTGCAACTACCCACTGAACCCAACTCTTATAAAGAAGCAGCAAAGAATATTGAATGGTGTAAGGCAATGAATGATGAGTTCTTAGCTTTACAGCAGAACAAAACTTGGTCTCTTGTTCCTTTTGACAGTAAAATGAATGTTTTGGGTTGCAAGTGGGTCTACAAGTTGAAGCAAAAGAGTGATGGTACCATTGAAAGGTACAAGGCCAGATTGGTGGCCAAAGGGTTTCATCAACAAGAGGGTGTTGATTTTGCAGAAACCTTTAGCCCTGTTGTTAAAGCAAGTACTATCAGACTCATTCTTACTATAGCAGTTACTAAATCTTGGTACATCAAACAACTTGATGTATCAAATGCTTTTCTTCATGGGATTTTGGAGGAAAATGTTTACATGATCCAACCCCCTGGTTTTATTGACAAAGATAAGGAGGATTATGTCTGCCACTTACACAAGGCTCTCTATGGTCTTAAGCAAGCCCCTAGGGCTTGGTTCAATAGGTTTGCTACATTTTTATATCAGTATGGATTTCAAAAGAGTAAAACAGATCACTCCATGTTTGTCTTTCATTCCAATATGGACATGTTAGTTCTTCTACTATATGTAGATGATATAACTCTCACAGGGAATTCTATTTCTATGATCACACAACTCATCACTGATCTTGGTGTTGCTTTCAAGATGAAAGACTTAGGGTCTTTATCTTATTTTTTGGGCATAGAGGTTTCTTCTGATTTCAACAACAAAAGCATGGTATTAACTCAAAAGAAGTATACTCTGCAACTACTACAGAAAGCTTCTCTACTGGATTCCAAGCCATCAAAATTACTTATCTCAAGTGGTCAAAGAGTCTCCATTTCAGATGGTGTTGAACTTTTAAATCCTACTGAATACAGAAGCTTAGTTGGAGCTCTTCAGTACCTCACCTTAACTCGGCCAGACATCTCCTTTGCAGTGAATTACACAGCCCAATTCATGCATAAACCAACTGATAAACACTTGGTTATTGTAAAATATTAAGATACTTAAAGGGTTCTGTGGGCTCAGGTATTAAGATATCTTCAGGAGATTTATCCATGCTTTCTGCTTATTCTGACTCGGATTGGGCTGGATGTCCAGATTCGAGAAAGTCAACAGGAGGGTTCTATGTATTTCTTGGATCTAGTCTTATCTCATGGAGTTCTAAGAAACAGGCTACTGTTGCGAAATCATCGACTGAAGCAGAATATAAATCACTATCAACTACTACGACAGAGATAGTATGGATTTCTTACCTTATGGATGAGCTTCGATGCTCTTTGAAAAAGCCCTATCTGCTTCACTGTGATAATATAAGTGCAAAGCATCTAGCCTCGAACCCCATTTTTCATGCTCGAACGAAGCATATTGAGGTCGACTACCACTATGTCAGAGATCTTGTCTCAGATGGATCTATATTGATTCAGTACATCTCTACCAAAGATCAACTCGCAGATATATTCACTAAGGGATTATCTCTTGATGTTTTCTCTCATTTAAGGGACAAATTGATGGTTCATTGTTCCTCTTCACCATCGGTTTGAGGGGGGTTGTTAACATCAGAGAGATGAAGCAGAGATGAAGCACGGCTAGGGTTTCTCAGAGAAAGGGAAAATGAGATTAGGTTTTAAGAAAACCTTATATACTTCAACCCTAGTCACTCGGTCAAAATCAATAAGATGAGACTCAACTCAATTGTGTCTTGTGAAGACTAAAGGCAGCCACTCAATGAAGTCTAGAGGCAACCACTTGATGAAGTCTGAAGGCAGCCACTAATCTGAAAATGATTAAAGAAGTTGTTAGTAGCTAATAACTAATTCTAGTTTAGGTAGTTATAACAAAGTCTGTTATAATAACAGAATTCTATCTTTCCTCTCTAAAATGTATAAATACACATTGTAATCTCAATTACAACTATTGAAAATAAAATTGGAGTTTGAGTAAATTCTTACACATTCCCATCACCAAAATGGTTGTCTTTCGTTTTGGTGACTATCACATGGGACATGGGAGAACATTCTTTCATAGCTCAGCCACCTTAGCTTTGAAAGCTAAAGAGTGACTAGATTTCTCATCAGAATGAATTTATGGGCGCGGATTACGTTCTAAATCTAGCAAAGAGGAAAGTCCACTTGATATGAACTAACCAAACCCGCCTGCCCAAGTTCAGTACTTTGGAAGCATATTCTTAGCTCTACGGGAGCAGCCCAGTAAGAACTTCTATCACTCGCATTTTTAGTTAGTTTTCTTGACTACTAATTCTAAGTTTAATTGTCGACGCTTGCTTGTCCAAGTGGTTGAAAGTGTTGACATCTTCATGATGTATCAATCCCTTTCAATGACTAAAGTGGTCGATTTCTCAAAAAAATAAGCATGTTTTTTTAACTATATTTGCCAAGGAATTTTAGTATAATGAAATTTGCTATTAGTCAGAAAGAAAATCTATTTGGGTACATAAATACTTCATGCAAAACTAAGCTTAGTCTTATAAAAAACAAATGGCAATAGAATTTCTTTTGCTCATTTTGTTGAAACCGGAGCTGATTTTTGCTCGACGCGACACGTCAAACTCAGAAACGAAATACGCTATTGTGTTCGTCTCATCGAACTCTTCAACTTAGGGCGAAGAATCACTCAAATATGATTTCGGATGAATGAGAAATTCAAGTTTAAAGTTTGGATGAAGATCGGTTAAAACATGGACTAAAGCGTCAAATTGACAAGTCAATTTGGGGGCCATTTGAGCCAAGCGAGCACGTTCAGACCTGGACGGCTCGCATTCCCTCCGCGAAATCAAAGAGGATCTGATGGTAACGCGTGAAGATCTTCGTGATAGATTCGGGCAGCAACCAGAAACGTTGGATCTGTATGATCCAACGGTAAGTGTTGAACCCGCGTCGGGCACAAGGTGGGATTTGTCCAAATCTGCATCTAACAGCCATAGATCTAATCTTTCGGGCAAGTTTCGGTCTGAATCCAACGACGGGCGTTATCCCCGAGTTTTCTAGTGAAATCCAATGTTCCAGATTGTTGCCGACTCCAAGATGGCCAGTTAATTATTTCGAGTTGAGTCCGCCATTTTGAAGAGATATGTCCATTGATCCCAAAAGACACATGTACCTATTTGAATCCTATTTAAACAAGTCAAACCCACTTCATTTATCATCCAATTCATTCTCTTCTTTTCTTCTCTTCTGAAATTAGTATTCTGGTTGTGTCTGGAATGTAATTATGATTTTAAAAATATTCTAGTAGATCTAGAATTCTGAAGAAAGAAGTCTCCCAGTGAACTCAATTCATTCTCTTCTTCTCTTCTCTTCCAAAATAAGTATTTTGGTATGTGTCTGGAATATAGATCTGATTTTAGAAGTATTTTGGTATGGGTCTGGAATTTTGAAGAGAGAAGTACCGAGTGAAGTTGTAACATTTAAGTGTCTAGAAGATCCATTCGCATCAGTCCAAGAGCTCATATTATTTACGAAGGTTCGTCCGCTTTCAGAATATAGAAGTATCATCTTAAATTCTGAAAGGATAGTCGTTGTATTCCGAAGGCATACACCCTAACTGTTGGTACTATTACGATGGTGAAAAATGTCTTAAGGAAAAAGAATTTATTCTCGCCTCGACTCCATTAATTTTTGTCTAACTCGATTAATCCGAAAAAAGGAAAGTTGATAAATCATTATTCGCTTATCGTCTATCTCTGTGAGAATAGTCCCACATGGGAGAATGGGTAACCAGCAACCAAGAATATAAAAGTATATGTCCTCTTCACTCATTGCCAATTTGGATCAGACATAACTTGTTTATAAGACTTCGGCTCAGATATAACAGCAACATGATGTGCAATAAAATCTTCATAAAGTTTAGGTTTGGTAATTCCAGACTTAAGTCTTGTTTGCATTTGGTGAGTCGTATGCCTTTGTACAGGAACTAAAGTTATATGAGGAGATGTGGGTGCTTGAGTAGTGTCAAGATTATCATCAAGTGCATAAATATCAGTGGGTGCTTGAGTAGTGTCAAGATTATCTTCAAGTGCATAAGTATCAGTGGGTGCTTGAGTGGTGTCAAGATTATCATTAAGTGCATAAGTATCAATGGGTGTTTGAGTGTTGTCAAGGTTATTATCAGCATGTGTAGGTAATGAAGCAGCCAGTTGTGGAAATTGGCTACTAGAATATGAGTGAGGAAGACTCGTAGGAAGTATTACTTGAGTTTGGTGCAATGAATCCGCAGAAGAAGTGATAGTACTCTTGAAAGGAAACACAGATTCATCAAATACCACATACCTAGATATGAAAACTTTCTTTTGAGACAAATCATAACACCTACACCCTTTATGAAAAGGACTATAACCTATGAAAACACAAGGTGTAGATTTGGGAGACAGTTTATCTTCTCTATAAGGTACTAGATTTGGGAAGCATAAGCAGCCAAAAGTTTTTAAGAACTTGTAATCAGGAATTTTCTTGAAGAGTACCTCAAAAGGAGATGCCATATGAAGAACTTTGGTAGGTAGTCTGTTGATAAGATATGATGCAGTAAGAAAAGCATCCACCCAAAAAGATTTGGGAAGGTTTGATTAAAAAAGAAGAGCAAGGCCCATCTCCGTAAGGTGCCTATGCTTTCTCTCGGCAAGACCATTTTGATCTTGAGTATGA
The DNA here is from genome assembly GCF_041429995.1 of Eschscholzia californica. Classification (NCBI taxonomy): domain Eukaryota; kingdom Viridiplantae; phylum Streptophyta; class Magnoliopsida; order Ranunculales; family Papaveraceae; genus Eschscholzia; species Eschscholzia californica. The sequence continues at coordinate 34,349,242 of NW_028238198.1, forward strand.
GGACAGGAGATATGTAAGATGATTCCACTATCGTCAAGGAAATGTTTAAAATTTCCCATGGTTAACTCCCTAGCTCCATCGCATTGAAAGTACTTGATTGATGTTTCAAATAGATTTTCAGTCATGCTTTTAAAATGTTTAAAACATTCAATGGCCATTGATTTATGTGTCATAGGATATAACCAATTGAATCTAGAAAAGTCATCAACGAAAACAATATAGTATTTAAAACCAGAAAAAGAGGTTACAGGAGCAGGGCCCCATACATTACAGTGTATCATCTCTAATGGTTGAGTTGTGACTCTTCCTGAGCTTGAAAAAGGCATCTTTTTGCTTTTAGCAAGAACACAAGAAGTACATAACTTGGTAGAAGACTCGGAAACAGCAGGAATGAGACCTTTAGATTGAAGATGATCACAAATTTGTTGACTTGGATGCCCCAATCTAGAGTGCCAAAAAACTGAAGTAGACTTTATTACAGTAAAAGAGTAATCTACGGTAGGTGGAGTAGGTATGACAGGTAGCTGGATAGGAAGCTTGATAGGATATAAATTTCCCTCAACATTGCCTTTAAGCAAGATGTCCCTTGAGTTTAGCTTCTTAATTTCATATCCCCATGGAAAAAATTCAATGGAGCAGTCATTATCTTTAGTAAATTGAGCAACAGAAAGAAGATTTTTAGCAATTTGAGGCACACAAAAAACATCAGTCAAATTACAGGTACAGTGAGGAAAAGATAAAGTAGTGGTACCTTTTTGTGAAGCAGGCACTTTATTGCCATCACCAACCATAATATTTTGATTTCCAGTAAGTTCTTCAGTGTGAGTAAGAATAGTAGGATCAAAAGTCATATGAAAAGAAGCTCTAGTATCTTGAAACCACTCAATAAGAGTTTGTTGATGAGATTCCAGAACAGAAGGATCAATATGAAGCCCAACGAAGTTTGAAGAAGAATTTGGTTGAGATGTTGAAGCAGTAATAGTGGTAGATCCACTATTCCTTGATTGTTTATAGCGAAAATAACATTTGTCTGCTGTATGCCCAAATTTTTTGCAAATCTGACACTTTAGACTATGATTATTGCTTGATTGTTGATTCTGAGATGGATGAGAAAATCTGTTGTGAATGTATCCAGAAGATGTATTCTTTTTGTTGATGTTGAAATTCTTATGTTGATTTGTTTTGAGAAATTGTTGAAATTGACTGTAGAAAGCAGTAATAGAGTTTGGATCAAGAAGAGAATTAGACGTTAATGTACCTTCAGTCTTTTTCTGAGAAATCCTTGCTTCATGATTGAGTAACCTTGCTTTAATCTCTGAAAGAGAAAGATTTGTGGTTCTGTTTTCAAGTAATATAGTTAGATTCTCATATTCTTGGTCTAAACCATTAGTAATGTACCTAGTAAGATGTTCTTCTTCAATCTTCACATTAATAGCAGCTAAAGAATCAGAGATGGATTTAACTTTACTCAAATATACAGACATTGAGTCTGATCCTTTCTTAATAGTCTGAAGTTGATTTAGTAGCAAACCTTTTTTAGCAAAGGATTTCTGAAAGAAAAGAGTTTGAAGAGTATTCCAGATATCTGCTGCAGAATTAGATCCAAGAACTTCTCGAGCAACTGAATCTGTTAAGGTGGCCTTGAGGCAACTTTGCACAAATCGATCTACCTTTCTCCACTTGACGAACTCTCGATTAAGCACAGGTATATCATTTATGATGATTTGTTTATCTGGTTCTGGAATCAAACCTTCTACGTAGTCAATTAGATCAGTTGAGATTAAGATCGACTCAAACTGATCTTTCCAAATAAGATAGTTTGATCCATCCAATTTCGCAGAAACAAAATTAGTCATGTTAGAGATTGGTAGTGTTGGAAAATTGAAGGTTTGTGAGGTATTCATAGTTGGAGATACTAATTCTGGTTGTGTTCTGTTATTTGAAGAAGAACTTGTCATCTTAGTTGCAGGTTTTAATGGAGTTTTAGGTTTTAAGAGGTTTTAGTAGAAAAGAAGAAGAAGAAGACGAAAGTTGGAATTGGCTTCAAGCTATGAAAGATGAATTTTTAGCATTACACAAAACAAATACTTGGTCTTTAGTTCCTTTTGAAAGAGGGATGAATGTGTTGGATTGCAAATGGGTTTTTAAATTGAAGTATAAGGCCGATGGAACAATTGAAAGATATAAAACGAGATTGGTTGCTAAAGGTTATCACCAACAAGAAGGAATTGACTTTAATGAGACTTTTAGTCCAGTAGCCAAAATTGCAACAGTCCGAGTTGTTTTAGCATTGCAGTTACTTGCAAATGGCATATCAGACAATTAGATGTATCAAATGCCTTCTTACATGGTGATTTAGAGGAGAAAGTATATATGTGCCAACCTCCAGGTTTTATTGACAAAGACCATCCCACTGCTGTATGTCTACTCCAAAAGTCTCTTTATGGCCTAAAACAAGCTCCTAGAGCTTGGTATACTAAGTTCAGCTCTCATCTCTTGAGTATTGGGTTTAAAAAGAGTCTGGCCGACAACTCCATGTTTATTTTCCTGACCAAAGAAGACATGATTGTTCTTCTCCTCTATGTAGATGACATTATTGTCACTGGTTCAAATGAATCTCTTATTAATCAGCTTATTTCCAATCTTCAAGTTCATTTTGCAATGAAAGACCTTGGCCTTCTCCATTATTTTATGGGTATTGAAGCTAAGCACCAACCTGATGGATCCTTGCTTCTCATACAATCCAAGTATACTATTGATCTCCTCAAGATAACAAATATGTTACAGTGCAAACAAAGTGATACTCCTGTCTCCTCTGGTCCAAGATTATCTATTCATGATGGTTCTCCTTTATCTGACCCTTCAGAATATAGAAGTGTTGTCGGCGCTCTTCAGTACTTGACTATTACAAGACCAGACTTGACTTATGCTGTTAACTATACTTGTCAATTCATGCAATCTCCAACTGATGAACACTGGAAGGCAGTAAAAAGAATTATCAGATACATCAGAGGTTCTTTGGGTATGGGTATCACTATAAAACCAGGAAATTTGAATGAAATTTCTTCTCTAGCAGCATACTCTGATGCTGACTGGGGTGGCTGTCCAGATAGTAGAAGATCTACAACAGGCTATTGCACTTTTCTTGGCTCTAACATCATTTCCTAGAATTCTAAAAAGCAACCCACGGTGGCAAGGAGTTCAGCAGAAGCCGAGTATAGGGCTATGGCTGGGGCAGTGGCTGAATTACTTTGGTTGTCTTATGTATTGACAGAATTAGGAGTTTCAGTTGCACCTTTAAAGCTGTTCTCCCACAACATTAGTGCTCATTCCTTAGCTCATAATCCTGTTTACCATGCTAGGACAAAGCATGTGGAACTTGATTATCATTTTGTAAGAGAATTGGTGGAAAAGAACAAACTTCATTTAGTCTTTGTTTATTCCAAAGCCAGCTAGCAGATATCTTAACCAAGGGTTTATGTTCTCCTCATTTCTTACAACTTAGAAGCAAACTCATGACAAATTCCTTAGCATGAGTTTGCCGGGGGTATATTAGCAACTAATTCTGTTAGATTAGTTGTTACAAGTTTAAGTTTGTTGAGAATTAGTGGTTAGTTAGTTAAGGGTTAGTTAGTATAGGTCCTCTCCACTCATTGCCAATTGGTTTTGAGTTGGATGGCCACAAACTTAACATGGTATCAGAGCTAGGCCCACAAGTGATAGGCTTAAAAGCCACACGTGCTCCACGTCACCCGTAAAGAAAAAAAAACACGTGTTAGGCTCAAAGAACGCCACACGTGAGGGGGCGTGTGAGAATAGTCCCACATGGGAGAATGGGTAACCAGCAACCAAGAATATAAAAGTATAGGTCATCTCCACTCATTGTCAATTGGTTTTGAGTTGGATGGCCACAAACTTAACAATCTCTCTATAAATTAGAGAAAGGAAACTTACTTAGTCTTAATCAAGACAAGACAGAGATCGACTTCTAACTATAGATACAACACATTTTTCATCAGTACAATAAAATCATATCAGCTTTATACTTGAGTGTCTAGGATTATGTAGCTGCTTCTCAAATCATCTTAAAAATATTGAAATCAACATCACTATGAGAACAAGATTGAAGCAGAGAAAATTGCTATAGCTTTCCAAGTATATATATAAAGTAAATCTTTTTCAAAATTTCACTCAATAATTTTGATGTCTATTGTCTTTATCATCATCAATTATAGTATCTCCTTTCTACTTAATACTTTTCAAAGGATTAACTTCAAAGGCCTCATCATCTCATTATCTTCATGGTCCAAAATCTGCAAGGTAGACAAGAAAAGATTAGTCATTTTCTCACTCAAAAAAGTCACTTTGGATTGTTCTTTGTTGATAAAATCAAAGTTCAAATAGATTCAGACAACTGATGAAGCTTTCTTTGGCCCTGTTTTTTTTTGCTTTTTCCCAAATAAAATACAAAGAACCCGTGAAAAGACTACATTGACAGAATCCAACTCATTTCCCACTAACCTAACTCAATCATTCTCTGCATATTTTGTTTCCAACTCAGGTTCACCATCTGGCCAGACCAAACGGACCAATAAACACCACTACATTTTTTTAAAAATTCAAGTATGGGTATGCAAGAGAGGAAAGAAGAGATCGACTTACGTGGCAATGGTACACGTAACCAGGTTGAGCTGTTGCATCGAACGGATACGATTCATTTGAATGAAGAAACGAGAATCTAACAAGAATTTTAGTCACAAATTTTGGTTGCATCTTAAAAACATTCTTCCATCCCTTCTCATGTTTAGGTACCCCAACTATTTTACCTTTTGTGTACATGCTGACATTGCATTTCCTTGCATCATTTATCTTGTTCATACACTTTTTAAACTCTTCCAAGTTTACAATCTCTCTTTGTTCCAGTACAACAAAAAACCCTAAATGAATATGCAAGGGATGATTATCCTCCGTTAGATTAATCACGTACCAAATCTCACTTGTCCCCACTTTAGGCATCTCCGTTACTTTGTCCATGTAGGATTTCCCATTTAAATACAAATGTGTTGGTTCATCGGTGGCACTCGCGTACTCGTACATGGCTATGTACCTAGTCCGCGCAACACTTGATATATCTGCCCTAGGATACATGATTAGTCTTTTCGGAACACGGGACTTATCAGACTCGTGTGCTTTCTGAATGAAAAACTTCATCACTTTCCCATTAAATTCGTCAACTTGGTCACCAGACGGATATGGGTAAACCGCACCGTTAAGCAATACAGCTTCATCAGATGTTGACGTGGAGAAATCAACAACGACGTCAGCAATCTCGGACGGAGCTAGTAAAAACTTTTTAGTCCCGATCGGTCGCCTAATATAAGCTGAGTCAGATCCTACGTGGATGAATCTCATACCATTGGAAAAGTTCAATTCCAAGAATCTAGCATTACAAGCGTTGAGGATACGAAATCTATACTTCCTACGACGTACCGTTAACTTTGGCCAAATTTTACCGTTAACTATAACGGCGTTTCCGAAATACTCTGGTTGCCATTGTGGGTGTATAGTGGGATTGTTTCCAGTGCTATTCATGTATAGAGAGCCATTTGTATAGAACGACCGATCGAAGATTGTGATCGTTCGATCAAACTCATCCCCAGATGGTAAACCAAGTGGATCCTCGAGATTCGGTTGACGGATGATATATGACCCTAAGAGACCAGCTAATATATTGACCCTAGTTAACCCCATAGCATGATCATGATACCATAGATTTCCTGGTTGTTGGGAATTATGATAAACGTAGGTCTTCTTAACCCAAGTTGGTCCTTTATCTTTGAATCCAGCGGTGAACCATGCTAGTGAGTGACCATCACTCTCTGGTTCATCTACACCTCCATGAAGGTGAACAACAGTTGGTACACCATTTATACCTTTGTGTCCAGCTGTCGGAATAGTTGGGTCCCATGGTAAGATGTGTCCTGACAGGTGGTTTTGCCACGTCACGTAGGTTTTGACACCGTGGATGGCTTCAATTGTTGGACCTGGAACTGTCGCTCTTCTCTTTGATGTACCATAAGCAAAGACTCTTGTTGGTGGGAGGTCTTTGTGAAATTTCTAATAACAAGAGAAAAACATAGAAAAAAAAAAGGTAATTAGGTAAACAAATAGGCCTAGATTCATAATTATTATTTGTAAAACTTTTTGTAAGTTCCACCGAATAAAATTCAATTAAAATGAATGATTCTATGCCCGACCACAATTCAGGCCGGATCTCGCCCTGATACACAACTATGTCAAATTTGACGAGAGAAACTTTGATCTGGATTTGGCTGGAATTGTGGTCGGACATAGTATCTCTCGTGTTAAATTCAATTGTTGTAATTTTGTTATACCCGTCCATTTATTATCTTCAAAACTATGCTACCCTTGCTTAGGGTAAAAAGGGATATGTAGTTATGCGTAAGGTAAGATTATGAATTCATGATGTCTTATTTAATAGAAAAAAGGGGTTATACATTCATGATTTTCTTCTAAAAGGAAATCTCTTTCAATGATTGAGAATATGACTAGTTTTATCTGAAGTGCCGATCTTGAGAGAGAGAGAGAGAGTCTTACCCACATGGTTTCATACATGCCAATCTTGAGGGTTTTGGTAATAGGAAGACCATTTTTGATGTCATAACCATGAAGTTTGGGGATGTGAGGGAGTTCATCAACAAACATTCTGACCTTTGATTGACTCACATCTATTACCTCATTAGTATCTCCCCATGCTCCTAGTGTAAGAGCACACATAAACACCCAAAGAAACAATAACACCTCCATAGATGTTCTAAACCTATGGAGGATATTGATGAAATCCTACCTAGCTAATTTGATTTATAGAGAGAGAGAGAGAGAGAGAGAGAGAGAGAGAGAGAGAGAGAGTAGGCAGTCAGACTATGGTGGAGAATTTTGGAGTCCTAATAAAGAGCAAGAAGGAGATAATAGTGGATGAATAATAAATAATAATAAATGATGAGCTTTATAAAGTTAAATTAGGACACAGTGGTGGGGAGGAAAGAAACCCAAAGAGTAGCATCTTAGACACGCTAAATTAGGACAAAGTGGTGTCAATTTTTCACAATTCCAACTTCACGAAGATATTATATGGTATTATGACCTTTTATAACAAAAAATTTTATGGAAAGTCCAAATATAGACTTTTATAACACAATAAACTACTATTAATTATTGTGTATCAAAAGTCTAAAAAGATACAAATTTTGAAATCGGTCGAACAAATTATTTTTGTATAGATTTGTATAACAAATCATTTTTGTGTGACATTGTTATTTTATTAAGTTAAACAAAACGTAAATAACTTTATACATTTTACTGTTGAACTTCATGCAATTTATTTTGAGTTGTGCACAAAATAAACCTATTCCTACACATATCTAAACATTCACTAAGCAATCAATGATATCTTTGTGTATTTGTACCAGAAAAAATATATAAGAAAACAGACTTTTTACTTATTATATATTTAGTTTGGCCCTTAAATCTAATATATTGTTTTATTTTGAGCTAACTATTCGCGAATCATTATTAAATGTAATATATTAAGTTAAAACCGATTAACAGATTGAATAAATAAATTGATGTAAGGTTAACATACTTATGTGGTTGAGCCAAGGTCAACAAATTGTAGACTAGTACATACGGGCCCATGACATTGTTGTGGCCATTATTTTTCTTAGATTAGATTACGTTTTCTCCCTAAGAAAATTTCAAAAAGAAATAAAAGATTATTTACAAGTTCTAGACTAGTACATACGGGCCCATGACATTGTTGTGGCCATTATTTTTCTTAGATTAGATTACGTTTTCTCCCTAACAAAATTTCAAAAAGAAATAAAAGATTATTTACAAGTTCAAGTAGGGGGGCGGGGGTTGGAATCCCGCACAGGAGTCCGAAGGACACCCGCGCACGTCTCGGGTACAATTAAAATCTCTACCCGCGCACCTGCCCATGCCTGCACCCACTTAACGTCACCCAATGATAACCAACCAAATTACATCAAATTTGTGGTTGATGAAGTCCAACAGTCCACGTTGCTAGGCCTAGTTGAAATGGTGAACAATATGTTCAAGGGCAATCACGCGAACCTAATGCATTGCTTTGCAATGACCCAAGAGAATTCCTAGTAAGTTACTAAAGTAGTGTTTGGCTTTGAGGGAGCAAGGAGTAGGATAAATTTATATTATATCTCATGAGAATTCTTCATTAATTTTCAATGTGAGATTAAATTCCTAAAAGGAACAACACAAATAACGTCTAGTTTTAATCTCACATTGTCTCTTTAGAATTAATAAAGGTGTTTGGATACTTTATAAAAACAGAGGAAGAAGTGAATTTTTCAAGTCATGAGCTTACCCGTTACCCGCCCGCCTATACTCGAATTACCCGAGCTTCTTAATGAGCTTGGACGAGGAATGGGCAGCGCGAATTTCAAAATTGTTCGTCCGATTAACCCGCTTACCCTAATAATCATTGAAGTTTGGTGCCCGACCCGCCCGACCCGCCCGACCCGATGCTTCAAGTGGCCATAGACGACCATACCCGCCCAATTCCCACTCCTAAGTTTAAGTCAAGTTTGACTAATCCACCCAAACAAAGACAAAAGAAGGTGATGGAAGTTACACAAGTCAAGTTTGGACATAAATGTGTTCCCACGTCTTGACGTCCATCCATCGTACAAACAAGTTTGATGACTTTCTTAAAGACTCAGGTCGCGGGATCTATACTTATCGTAAATAATATCTAGAGTGTCGGCTACAATCTATAAAATTCAACAAAGAAAAAAGTGAGTATAATATTCATACATTTGTTAGTACTACACTAGTACTATCCGGGGATGATGGTGGAAATGGTAGTCTCTCCAACTTGCAACTGTTTTAGGGAGAGAAATAAAGAGGAATTGGACTGGTGTAGTTACTTTGTATATTGGGGAATGGTTCACTGTTTTCCAAAACATAGGAAATGTAACAAATAGTCAAGATTATCTTTCATTTTAAAAATTAATTTCTGACTGCCCTTAATGGTTATGCTTGTTCCTCTCTATAAAAATGAAAAATATATTGTAACACTAAAAGTTGTAAGCTTTAAAAAAAATTGTTAAAAATGTCAAAATAATATTAAAAATAAGTGAAAAAGTAATAAATATTTCATAATTATATTTTTGAAATAGACTACAATCATAATTAATAGTTAGGTCAAAACACATAGAAAGACTAAAATACCTTTTTATGTAAGTCATTTTTTTTAATTATAAATGCATATGACATTTTCTTAAGATGTCTGATTTCTATGAAATTTAGATATTCATCATATTTCTGACAAGATCCAATTTCAATACTTTTCCTTAAAAAACTTAGAAAAAAAACGTTACTTTTTTTCTTTTCGTCTTTTTGCAAACTGAGATTCCGATTCTTGCAAACCGAGCCTGCAAAATGTATATGCAAGTTGAGGTTGCAAAATGTAAACTGCAATATTGATTTGTAAGTTCTACAGAATGTAATCTCGGGTTGCAGATCTTGCAAACTCAATTTTACAAAATTTACAAACTCGATTTGCAAATGGAGAACAAAAAAACTAAAGTTTTCTTCTTCTTGAAATCTAAAACATTTCTTCTTTATCATTGTCCAGATTGCTTAAGGTTTAGATCTGGTTGCACATCATCATCAACATCAAATTCATCGTCATCATCAAAATAAGGGTTTTGGTGCTACCAGGGTTTGTCATCATCACCTTCACCTCTCTTACTCGTTAGGAATTAGGAAGAAGATTCGAGAAACACAAACAGAATCATCATCATCGGATGAAGAACACCAACCTCTCGTAATTTGCGGAATCTCTTAATCGTCGGGAGTCAGGAGGAAGAAGATAGAGAACACGAACATCAGATTCATCATCATCAAGATCAGATTCATTCACCATCAACATCTCTTCATCGTCGGGAGTCAGGATGAAAAACACAAACCTCTCTTAGTCTCTGGAATCTCTTAATCGTGGGAGTCAGGAAGAAGAAGATGGATAACACGAACATCAAATTCATTATCATCAACATTAGATTAATTCATCCGGGGGAGTCTGAAAGAAGAAGATGTTTTAGAGATTCATCATTTTGAAGAAGAAACCCTAAAAATTTCTGATTTTTGAGAAAAAGTGAGTTCTAATGTGTAAGGCTATTTGGGAATAAAAAAGATTAAGAAATTACCTGATTGTTAATTAAACATATTATTTGAATTTTATATATCATTATCCTATAATATTTTAACAACTTCTGGTTAATAAAAAAAGTTACTTGTTCTTTTCTTTATTTTGAATAACTTTTTAACCCAAACAACCATTTTATATTACTAAATAAATAAAAATTAAACTTCAAGTCAAGTAAACTCAAATTTTTTGCGATACAAGACCAACTTTTGACTAAAATAAATAAATAATATCTATTGTTGTATTTACAAACAACACCTAAATCAGATACAAAAAAGACTTTGTTAACTAAGTTTAATTTATTTTTCTTAATTAGATAAGCTAGCCTAATACATATAGCTGTTGTGGATATCCAGGTTGTTATGCATATCAGACTCATTAACAAAGTGGCATTTTTAGTGGAGAGTGAGTCCGGGGTCACTATCTAATTGATTAATTAATTGTTAAGACTACTTTCTCTCTAGTCCTCCTTTTTTTTATATAGTTGATTTTCAATTTTAAGGTTTAGGTCTCTCTCTCTATCTTCACCATTCATATTACACCTAACTAGTGCTATATAGTACGGCAATAAAAAAAAGAAAATTAGGAAGTATTGGGACAGTTAGTCCGATACTCGAATCCATTTAGGGAAGTTTTATATGATCCACCAACTTTACGAAGGCTCTCTATCTCTCTAAAGCGTTCTGTTCTCTAACTTCACCGTTTTTGTCCCAAAAGATTATGGGTAAGTTTCTTGCAAAAATGGAGTGTTACGAGTACGAATAGTGTCAAGAGTGATATATTTAAGGCCGTTGCTTTTAGCTATTGTTGGGTTTGGCACTTCTAGCATTGCCTATAGAATTTCCTTATTGTGCAACTGGGGCTATCCTATCCTAAGTAGCTAATGTTAGACGTATCCTAAGTAGCTAATGTTAGACGTATGAAATTTCGCTAATAGCAAGTTAGCAACAGGTTACGGTAAAACCCGACACACTATCATTTCAAAATTAGTGACATGTAAAAAATATACTTCCAAAATAATTATACAGTATGATTATAACCTATATCAATTTAACGAAGGTTCTTCATTAGTTATAGAATACATTGATGATGTCTCACAAATTAAATCAAGCATTAAAGAAGAAAATACAACTACAATTGCAACAAATGTCGAGGTACCATCTAATTGTGATGTTTTTTTAGTTTTTAATATCTATTACGATGTTGTCACGCAAACAGAAGTTTCTATTCAATTTGAATATTTGATGATAAACCAATTATCAATAAAGAAAAAATGGTTGTATCTTGTCACCGCCTCACCGGGGAGTCTAATATCACCAGTTTATAGGATGAAGGGTTTGTTATTTACGAAGAAGTTGTTAGGAAAGTTTTTCAAAGTAAGATTATAAACTTTGAAAGTTAGATATCAATTTAATTGATTTTACTTCATATAAAGAATTCTTTTAAGAAGTTGCTTCATAAAATTCTATAACCGCTTCATTAGATAACATGAAGCATCATAGCCTAATATAAAATTAGGCATCATGTTCTATTGTTTTACAAGTGAAATTTCATAAAACATTATGAAACATCGTAAAATGGTATAGAGCTTCGTAACAAAGAATGAAACTTCATCAGATAATTGGTAGTTTAAGTATGAAGTTTCATAACGTAATATGAATTAAACATCAAAAATTGGTGTGAAGCTTTTTTTAAGTTTCTAAAGTTTTTGTCTTTGTTCCTATTTTTTTATTTGAAATTTGATACTTATAGTTTGTACTACAGGTTTATCACTTCTTTATCATGGAAGCATGATAATCTTATAGCATGGCATAGATTGTTCAATAATTGGCCATTAGTGGTAAACGTGTTTTAATTCCATTAAATTTAAATTTGTCAACAAAAAAAAAACTCCATTAAATTTAAATTTCATTAGGTTTCATAAAATTCTATCTCAATGAGTTAAAGGGTACGTGTGAAAATGATTGATGGAAAAACCATTTTGTTTTTTATGGGAAATGTTAGAACTAAAAGTCGCGGAAGCTATCGAACCTATCCTAGAAATTGATCCGATTATGAAGATTAATCGAAAAGCTAAGTCAAAATCAAATATGCGAACAGAATTTAACGAGGTTCGGCTTTAAAGCCTACTTCCTCGGGCGAACAAGAAATCTTTATTGAAGGATAGATGAAGACGACTCACACAACCCGCAAGTTCGTCCCAAGATGGTACCGTATAGTAATAACCTTCTATACTAAATCTTCGACGACCGAGAAATTTAACACCGCTCAAAACTATGAACAAAAAATTTCTCTCTCACTTGCTCTCTCTCTTTAGCTCTCTCTAAAGAAGAGTTGTTGTTGCTTGTGTTGATGATGATTGGTGATGTTGATTAACCCCCTATTTATATATTATTATAAGCCGAAATTTAGAAACCAATTCTCAAACCAAAAACCGCCTCTATCCATGAAACCAAAGCAAACCGCCTATAGCCACCAAACCGCCAATATCCCAATTTTTAGAAACTGCCTCTTACAATTCTCCACCTCGTACACAATTTGATATACTTCAAATTTTGGACGAACACCAGGATACTCCTTGTAAGATATATCTTCTTCTTATAACTTCATCCGACTGCACCATATGACCATGGCTGCCTACGTACCCTTTTATAGGATCAAGCCTTCCGTAGTTCTACCAACCCTTCACATAAAGATTACCTTGTCGCCATTACGCCCTTTCGGGCAACTTAACACGAGCCGATTTGTAGCAATTCCAGGCAATGCTGAAACTTGCTACATGTCACCACTTTAGTCAACATGTCCGCGGGATTCTCATCTGTGTGTACCTTCATTAGAGAAACATCACCTTCCTCTATGACATCTCGTACAAAGTGTAACCTGACATCGATATGCTTAGTACGAGCATGATGAACCTGATTCTTCGCCAAGTGGATTGCACTTTGACTATCACACCATACATCCACGCACTCCTGCTTAATCCCTAGATCATCCAGAAGACCCCACAACCACAGTGCTTCCTTCACACCCTCGGCCATAGCCATATACTCGGCCTCCGTAGTAGATAAAGCAACTGTAGATTGTAACATCGATCGCCAACTAACTAGAGCACCATGTACCCTAAATACATAACCAGTAGCAGATCGTCTTCTATCTAGATCGCCAGCATAATCTGAGTCAACATAACCGCTTACATGACATGTGTCTCCACCAAAGCACAAACCCGTATCAACGGTACCCTTCAAGTACCTCAAGACCCACTTCACAGCTTCCCAATGTGTCTTCCCCGGGTTTGCCATAAACCTACTAACCACACTGACTGCCTGTGAAATATCTGGACGAGTACACACCATAGCGTACATCAAACTGCCAACTGCACTAGCATACGGTACACGATCCATATGATCCTTCTCCACCGTAGTAGTGGGAGATTGTTTTCCCGAGAGCCTGAAGTGTGGTGCCAAAGGTGTTGACACCGCCTTCGCATTCTGCATCCCGAACCGAGAAACTACTCGTTCGATGTAACCTTTCTGATTCAAGTACAGTTTCTTACTTGACCGCTCTCTCTTAATCTCCATTCCCAGTATCTTCTTTGCAGCGCCCATGTCTTTCATCTCAAACTCTTGACTGAGTTGAGATTTCAACTTATCTATCTCCACCATGCTTCGAGAAGCAATAAGCATGTCATCCACATACAAAAGGAGATAAATAAAGTCACCTTCGCGAAGCTTCTTGATGTATACACAACAATCATAGTCACTTCTGCGAAAACCATGCTTTAGCATGAAAAAATCAAATCGTTTGTACCATTGGCGAGGGGATTGTTTCAATCCGTAAAGAGACTTCCTCAAACGACATACTTGATTTTCTTTACCCTCAACCTTGTATCCCTCAGGTTGAGCCATATAAATTTCTTCTTCCAAATCACCGTGCAAGAAGGCGGTTTTAACATCGAGTTGTTCCAGCTCAAGATCACTGTGAGCAACAATACTCAATAGCACCCGAATAGAAGTATGTTTCACGACCGGGGAGAAAATCTCATTGTAGTCGACCCCTTCTTTCTGTGCATAACCCTTGGCCACTAGTCTTGCCTTATACCTTGTACCCTTGATCTCGGAAGAATCCTCTTTCTTTTTGTACACCCATTTACAACCAATAACAGACTTACCTTCGGGCAATGGGACAACCTCCCATGTCTGGTTCTTGTGAAGAGACTCCATCTCTTCTTGCATAGCAACCAACCAACTCTCTCTTTCCGCCGCGGTAATAGCTTGTTTGAAGGTGACCGGCTCGTCGTCTTCCACCGAGAGTGCATATTTAACCAGATTTGCCTGCCCGTAATGCCTAAGAGGTTTGTCTGACCCTAACCTCTGTACCGGCTTATATAACCGTTTCGGCCTAGTGTGTACCGAAACATCCTGCTGTTGTTGTTGTAAAACTTGTGTACCTTCCCCTTGAACCTCCTTATGATCGGGTTCATCAATTTCCTCATCCTGAGTATTATCCTGATGCTCCACCTGATCATGATTCCTAGAAACCCGTTGGTCTTCGGCTTCTACTTCCACTACTTGAGCTTTAGTAGACCCAACATCACCATAACTAGGCATCGTAGCTTTCGCCATAGCTACCATAGATGACTCATCAAACACCACATCTCTGCTGATTACAAACTTCTTGTCTTCTGTACACCATAGCCGATAACCCTTGACTCCTGTAGCATATCCTAAGAAAATTGCCTTCTTTGCTCTATTGTCAAGTTTGTTACCTTTAACATGGTAATAGGCCGTACAACCGAAAACCCTAAGTCTCCCGTAATCTGCATGTTCATCTGACCACACCTCGTAAGGTATGCCGCCATCTAAAGAAGAATGTGGAGACCTGTTCACAATATAACAAGCTGTAGCAACAGATTCTGCCCACCATTCTACGCCTAATCCCGAATTGGAGCGCATACATCTAGCCTTCTCAAGTAGTGTACGGTTCAATCTCTCTGCGACTCCATTCTGCTGAGGTGTGTTTACTACTGTCCAGTGCCTCACAATGCTTTCTTGATTACAAAACTCCTTGAATGGCCCATCCGTGTACTCGGTCCCATTATCCGACCTTAACGTCTTCAGCTTTCGACCAGTTTTGTTCTCAACCATTGCTTTCCACACCAGGAATGTGTTGAATACCTCATTTTTATGCTTCAGAAAATAAAGCCAGACAAATCTCGAATGATCATCAACGAATGTAACAAAATACCTGGAACCACCCTTGGAAGGTAACTTTGCCGGTCCCCAGACATCGGTGTGTACGTAGTCTAACACCTCTTTGCTCCTGTGCTTGCTTGTAGAGAACGTCACCCTGTGTGCCTTCCCGAACACACAATGCTCACAAAACTCCATGCAAGGCTTCTTCATGTCCTTCAACAAGCCTTTCCCGCACATCAAAGATAGACCCTTTTCTGACATATGCCCAAGGCGCATATGCCAAAGCCTCGTACTAGCCGTTGGATCCCTTCCATTGATTCCTACTGCTACATCTCCCGTAATTGTTGTCCCCAAAAGTTTGTATAAATTTCCGTAACGAGTACCTCTCATTACCACCAAAGAACCCTTAACGACTTTTATGGAGCCATTCTCTATAATTATCTTACAGCCGTTCCGCTCCAACACACCAAGGGAAATTAGATTTTTCCGCAAATCGGGTATGTGTCTTACGTCCGTCAATGTTCTCACCACTCCATCGTGCATCTTGATCCGTATTGTTCCGAGTCCCACAGTTTTACATATACTATCATCACCCAGTATAACTGTACCACAATCTATACTCCTATAGGTAGTAAACCACTCCCTATTTGGGCACATATGGTGTGACGCCCCTGAATCAAGCATCCACTTATCGAAGATTTTCTCAGACACCTCTGTCACCGAGAAACATTCATCCGCCTCTTCTGACACATATCCCGCCTCTTGCATCTCTTGTTTCTCCTTGTAGCCTTCGTTCTTTTGCTTCAACTTTCTCTTTGGACAAGCCGCTTTAAAGTGGCCAAGCTCACCACAACTAAAGCACGTTTTCTTGAAAGAGCCTCTAGATTTGGATCTAGATTTTCCGCCCTTTCCCTTTCCCCTTTCATTACTCCTCCCCCTCGTTACAAACAACCCTTGTGCTTGTTCTTTGTCTACTCCACCCGACGCCATACTGCTAGTAGCAACCTTACGAAGGTCATCCGCTAATAGCGAATTTCTCGTCTCTTCCATGCTTAGACTATCACCAACAAGCATCAAAGTTTGAACAAGGTTCTCATAGGATTTAGGCAATGAAAGTAACAATATGAGGGCTTGGTCCTCATCCTCAACCTTAACATCAATATCCTTCAAATCTGAGATAATCCTGTCAAACCTATTCACATACTCCTGAATAGAAGAACCCTCTTCCATTCTACATGTGAATAATTTGGATTTTAAGTAGACCCGATTCGTTAAAGTTTTCGTCATGAAACTGATTTCTAGCTTTAACCACACACCCGCCGCCGTTGTTTCTCCGTCTACTAAGAACGCCACGTCCCTCTCAAGACACAACATAATGGTAGCCCGTGCTTCGAGATCTAACTCCTCCCAATCCTCATCTGACATATCTCCTGGTTTCTTTCCCATCAACGTCTTGTGTAATTTCTGCGAGATTAACAGATTCTTCATCTGCAACCGCCAATAAGAAAAATCGTTTTTCCCATTGAACTTCTCTATCTCATATTTCCCTGATTTGACCGTACCACTTCTCGATCCCATCTTTTCTTCGTTCAATCTCAACAAGGCTCTGGTACCAATTGTTAGAACTAAAAGTCGCGGAAGCTATCGAACCTATCCTAGAAATTGATCCGATTATGAAGATTAATCGAAAAGCTAAGTCAAAATCAAATATGCGAACAGAATTTAACGAGGTTCGGCTTTAAAGCCTACGTCCTCGGGCGAACAAGAAATCTTTATTGAAGGATAGATGAAGACGACTCACACAACCCGCAAGTTCGTCCCAAGATGGTACCGTATAGTAATAACCTTCTATACTAAATCTTCGACGACCGAGAAATTTAACACCGCTCAAAACTATGAACAAAAAATTTCTCTCTCACTTGCTCTCTCTCTTTAGCTCTCTCTAAAGAAGAGTTGTTGTTGCTTGTGTTGATGATGATTGGTGATGTTGATTAACCCCCTATTTATATATTATTATAAGCCGAAATTTAGAAACCAATTCTCAAACAAAAAACCGCCTCTATCCATGAAACCAAAGCAAACCGCCTATAGCCACCAAACCGCCAATATCCCAATTTTTAGAAACTGCCTCTTACAGGAAAGAAAACCAAAATTTTCACATCACAAATTCAAATTTCGTTGAATTTGATATGAGAAAATTTTTTATGGGTAAGTATTTAATAGGTTGTAAGAAAATTGTAGAGTCCCTTTAGAAATTGATATGAGAACTTTTGAAGAGTGCCTTTAGAAACTGATACAATTATTACAACTTCAAATGGTGCCTTTAGAAAATTTGGAATTCCAGACCCTAAGATGTTATGTCCCATAACCCTAATTGCTAAGGGAAAATTTAAAAGGCCCCCCCCTTTTTGTTAAAAAGGCCTCCCCGCTAAAAGCGCCCCTCATTATAACCAATTTGGTTATAGGGGCCCCTCTACAAAAGAGCACCCCCTTCATCTATATTTGACCTAACGGCAAAGTTAACGCCGTTAGGTCAAACTTAACCTAAGACCAAAATAGACCCTACATTGACCTTCCCTTTCATCCCTCATTTCTCAAGCTTCAAACAGCCGAGTCTCTCTCTCTCTCTCTCTCTCTCTCTCTCTATCGCCCTCTCTCTCAAATCACCACCAAACACAACGTTAAGGAGCTCACTCGGTTGCATCTCTCTCGGTTAGTACCTATCTCTCTCTCTCTCTCTCTCTCTCTCCTTGTATCTCTCTCTATCCCTGTATCTCTTAGTACCTAAATCAAACCAAGAAAAACCCTAGTTTATGTTTTGTTTGATTTTTGAAATTAATGGCTTAATAAGTTCAATTGATTGATTTGCAACAAAAACTAACAAGTTTCAGGCCTAATTTGTAGTTCATTGCGTCTGGTTGTGGGAGAAAAGAGAGAGAGATAGAAAACCCCCAAATTTAAGAGGGAAACCATTAAATCTAACCTATATACTGAGTATGATTTATTTAGTTGTTTTTGATTTGATGTGTGTGATTTTTGTTCAATTTAGTTGATTTGATTTAGGGTTTAGGGAAACCATTAATTTAGTTCAATTTTTGTTCAATTTTTTGTTCAATTAATGTAGTGCAAATTTTCTGTCGAACCAGACCGTTATTATGACAACTTACGGCTCGTGGTCACCGTAAAAATGCACAGTAGCTACTATGCATTTTTACGGTGGGCTCGAGCCGAATTTGTGCATATTTTCGGTGGGCTCGAACCATTTTTTGGGCATCTCACAGCTCGTGCCCACCGTATTTTTGCCAGTAGGTCAAATTTTGTTGTCTTTATTTATGCTTTCTAATGCCATTTTTTCCAAGTTGTTTGACTTTATTTATATATCCTATTTTACCTTTAGTCATGTCTGAACGTGTCGCACAAACTGTAAGTGCGAGAAAGAGGAAGGAGGATGCTAGGAAGCAGATTGTCGACGGTTCGACGAGTGAAGCAGGTGCGGATCCTTTTCCAGGAGGGCCGACGGACCGAAGCGTTCTCAAGAACTATGAGAACCATATTGCATACCAGATTTGGAATGGCAAGGTACGTGTATGTTTTTCTATTTTTCGCACTTATCAATGTTTAATATAATGATATATTGTTAACTTTCAATAAACGTAACTTTTATGTTTGTTTACGTAGGATCGTTCTGTTTTGAAACTACATAATCACGCAAGTGGTGTGCAAGTGGGGGCCCTTGAAAGTAAAAGTATACGAGATTCAAAGAAGGAACATGTGTGGGACATAGAACTCGAGTGTAAAGTAGTTCGTGAGAAGGTGCAAGCATCAGGACTTTTGCAAATCGCTAAGTACTCTTACCAGAAACTTGACCGGGTTTTTATCACGGCTTTCACGGAGAGGTGGCATGAAGATACTAACACCTTTCACATGCCATTTGGAGAAATGACTATCACACTAGATGTGCATCGTATTACAGGACTTCAGATTACAGGTCACTCGGTTCATCTTGATAATGATCATGTAAATGAATGCGCACTTCTGGTGAAAGGTTTAGGGGTGACACCTGAGGCTGCGGAAGCAGAATTGAAGGTGACTAAGTGCAAGAGTGTCCGAATGTTGTGGTTGAGGGAAATCTGTTCGGGTAGCTTAGACAAAGATGACGCACAGAAGAAAGACTTTTGCGTCAGAGGGTACCTTCTCCATCTTATGGGCTCGACTCTTTTTTGTGACAACAGTGGTTCGAAGGTGCCTGTTTGCTACCTTACATATTTGATGGACTTGACGAAGGTCCCTAAATATTCGTGGGGCACGGCTGTGCTTTCTTACCTTTATAGGCAGCTCGGTCATGCTTCCACTAAGGGTGGACAAATGGCGGGTTATCTGCCCCTCCTCCAGGTATTTCTCACATTATTATAAGTTGATTAATTTAGGAGTCTACCTTCTTGGTAGTAATAATTGTTTTCTTGTTTAGGCATGGATTGACGAGCATTTTAAGCTTGGTCTGTCGGATTTGAAAAAGGATTTCGACATTAGCCCGGATTTGCCTCTGATGGGTAGATGGACGAAGCATGATGCACATGGAAATCTAGATGACAGACTGGTTAACCTCCGAGAGATGATCGACGATTTGGAGGAGCGAGAGGTAAAATTCTATATACTATGGTATTTTGCATGTTAATTTGACATTGAATGCGCATCTAGTATAATAATTGTGTTATTTAGGTTATTTGGGACCCATATAGACTCATGGGCATTGGTGAGTCATCTCCCCCACTATACGCCTTCTACAGCGGTTGTATCGTATTTGATGATATTGCCGAGCCGTATCAACCCGAAAGGGTGTTGAGGCAATTTGGTGTGGTTCAACATATTCTGTCTGCCCCCATGAGAGCAACAAAGAAGAGAAGGAGTGAAGCAAAGGGTTATGGAGAACATACATGGTATTGGGATAACTGGAAACATCATGTCCTCAACGAGAAAGACAAGTCGCAACGGGTTAGTTCGGCTTGGGAGGTCGATGATAAATATGCTGAGTGGTTTAGTCGAATTTCACACCCGAAGGTCCAAAACCCAATCCATCGGAAGACGAACCAAGCACAAAGCTCACTCGGTTCGATTGCTTACTACATAAGTACACATAAAGCATGTAATCTACTTTATTTAGTATTGATGGAAATACATGTTAACAGACTTGATTTTTTTTTTCAGAGAGGGTATTCGGCATGCCCTTGCTGCACTAGATTTGTCTGGGGTGGATGCAGGAAAGAAAATTCTTCACCAAGTATTGAGGGAGGAGCAACTTCCAGAGGCACCCCAGAGGGTTCAGGAAGAAAATACAAGGAAGAGGACAAAAACAAAGGCCGTGGGCAGGAGGAAGACCTAGAACGGCTTTAGATACTTTTATATTTTAAGACCTATGTCGGAAACTTTTGAATGATGTCGGATACTTTTATATTTTGAATGGCTTTAGATACTTTATCTTTTGATATGTTAAAACGGTTGGTTTTTTATATGGTTGAAATGTTATATTTTGATATGTGCCAAAAGAGAGACAGATACAAAAGAGAGAGAGAGATACAAAACTCCGATAGCACCAAGAACTCCGATAGAAAAGAGAAAGAGAGATATAAAACTCCGATAGCACCAAAAACTCCGATAGAAAAGAGAGAGAGATACAAAACTCCGATAGCACCAAGAACGGTGCGAAAACACCGATAAATTGCACATTACTTACTGTGCAAAAAAACGGTGGGCTCGAGCCGTTTTTGTTGCTAAAAATGGCTCGGGCCCACCGAATAATTGCACAGTAGGTACTGTGCAAAAAAAACGGTGGGCCCGAGCCGTTTTTAGCAACATAAACGGCTCGAGCCCACCGTTTTTTTGCACAGTACCTACTGTGCATACTTTCGGCGGACTCGAGCCGTTTTTAGCAACACAAACGGCTCGAGCCCACCGTTTTTTGCACAGTACTTCTTATTTAAAAGAGAATTAACTTTACCTTGATCGAAAAACTTTACGTTTAAAAAAAAGATTTACGTTTAAAAAAAAAACAACTTCAACTAATAGTTACTACTAAAAAAAACAACTTCAACTAAGTTTTCATTCCATATCTATTGCTATTGCATTCGATGATGTGTCCCCTTCCTTCTTTATACTTGATGGAGTTTCTTCCAATTGCGGATTGAAATTATCGCCACTGTCAATTTTATGTTCGCAAATAGTCAACCACCTTCTTGCATCTGAAGTAGCGTATCGAGACCATTGCCTAGCAATCGGAGGAAGTATAGTTTCATTTTGTAGCTTAACATTAAGGAAATGACAATTGTTTACATAACCAATGCATACCATTGTATGTGGTTGAGACAAACCTTCGGAAGATAGTGGTGGTGGACCGGTGATTAAAGGTAAAAATGTCGTTGAATCATATTTCGCCAAATGAATCAACATTATATTAAAATGAGTGGCAATTAAATAACTCGTCTCTCCGTGAGTATACCAAAACTCATCTTCAGCTGGTATATCAAAATTGTTGGTTGAAACCAACAATCGGTCATAAAAAGACCCAAACATGGCTTTGTATAACTCTGGACGTGTTCCGAGTTCATTAAGAACACCTTTTCGGATCTCAATCCAACCTACCTCCGACGGATACCCGAGACAAAGAGCGACGACTCTAAAACCACAATGACCGTCCCCTGGAACGTTTGTAATAGTACTGATAAACGGATAAATCACCTCAGGCATTAGACGTAAAAATGAATCACCACTACTGCGAGATCTCCTATTGGCTTTCCGTGCACTTTTAACCGATGGAACCGATGTTTCCGGAATACATTGTGCATACTCCCAACGAGAAGGATCTCTCTTAGTAGATATGGCTGATTTCTTCTCTTTTCTGTTTCTTGGTTTCTTTGGGGCTCCTCGGGTTTTCAATTTTGCCAAAGGTTCTGTCATGGATGTCATTGAAGGACAAACAATACTCCTCAACCTTTCTAATATGGCTTTTCTCTCAGGACCGGTCGACATATCCCACATGGAGTACAACAATCCTAATTCGTAAGAACTCTGAAGTTCGTTATATACCTCAGGAGTAGGAATAATTGAGAGTTTAGTCCATTGTGGGTCAATAAGTGACAAAGATATCACCTCACCGCGTCTCATAATGATTTCCATCTCGTGAGCACAAGGGAGACCATACACAGACCTATACACACATCCACACAAATTTGAATCAATTCCTATAGTTTTTGCCCGCTCCACCTCATCTGCCAACAGGTCAAGTGCATTGTGTGAGACATAACCCCTGAGTTCCCTAAAGGCGTGGATTTGATGAGACATCTTCACTGATGTACGACTTTTCTCGAATGTAGCTTTAATCGCAACAATCTCTGTCTCAGTCATTGAATGTATAGATTCCCATCATGTGACGAAGTTACCCTCGGATGTATCCAAGTTTCTTTTCAACTTCGCATGTGCACCTTCAACCCTATTCGTTGTAGTATTACCCAAATGCATCACATTATCGGTCCTTGCCGTTACAAAATGTTCCCTAAGTGGCAACCAAGTCTTCTGAACATAAATAACATCAATGGTGTTACTCTCCGACCACGTTGTGACGAAATCTTCAACAACGCGATTATAATCCGCCTCGATTTCCGCAAACATGATTAGTCGAAACATTGACATGAACTTTCGGAATGGTTTGTTTTTCAAGTGTGGTTTAACCTTTCCAACCACACACTTATCTATATGGAAAGTACATAATAAACGATCTGCATGTGGGAAGACTTCACCTATTGCATTGATTAATGCTTGTTCCCGATCAGTCAAAATTACCTTCGGCATAGAGTTAGGAGGAAATAATGTCCTCAAACGATTCAAAGCCCAAGTGTATAGATGTTCTGCCTCTCCATCCATAAAAACCATGGCCGCGGTGAATGATTTCATAGTCGAAGTCATCCCAACAATCTCAAGCAATGGTTTCCCGTATCGGTTTGTTTTGTATGTACAATCAAGCATTAACACCGTGTGGAAGCACTTCAGCAATTGGATAGATTCCGGGTGTGCCCAAAATAAGTTAGTAATCTCCCCTGTTTCATTCTTCATTGAATGCCAATAAACATAATTGTGTTGAACTAACAACCTCATCAATTGTTGCATAGGAGTTCTACCTTCTTGTTGACTATGCCGGATTCGTATCCTTTCGTTGTATATGGTACGCATTGTCGAGGTATCATCGTTGAATTTTTTTCTTTATTTGAGAAAGAATTTGTCGTGGTTTTGTACCACATTGATATAGTTCTTCAACAAAAGTCTTTTCTTCATTATTTAATCTATTGGCATATGCATGCCCAATTAAGGTCACTGCAAGTTCATGATTATGGATCCCACACACAACTTCCACCTTCCACTTGTCTCCGTCTATCGGTATTCCTTTTAACTTGAAGGGGCAATTGCATTTCTTAGTACTCGTTTTTCTCTTTTGGTGGACGGTTCTTTTGTTTTAGGAATTATTTCTGCCTTAAGATGAGAACGATACTCTCCACTTCTTTCACATCGTAAATCCATCTTCGGTTTTTTACCACCTTTCCGAGCAGCAGACTTACCAATCATAACAACCATCTTGTTTTTTATACCAATTTCTTTTGCCCATTTAACTCGTCTCTCGTTTCAAACACTTGTTCAGTTCGAAAATACTCACTAACATCAATGCTGACAAAACCTTCATATGGTCTGTTTTCTTCTTGATTTTCTTCTTTCTTATTTGGAACTTCAAGGTTGGGTTCTTCTTCTCCACATTCACGATTTCCAATTTTAAGACATCCAAATTCCGATGATGCTTCGTTTTCTTCGACTGCATCATGCCACCTTTCTTGTGTATTAGGACCTCCAAAATCCCATGTGTCTGTAGTAATTTGAGATGGAAGTTGAGAAGAAGCCACAGCAGCAAAGCCCTATAGGAAAAAAAGAGAATTTTAGTCAAAACGGCCCGAGACCATCGTTTTATGTATTATTTTCGGCTCGAGTCCGCCGAAAATATGCACAGTAGCTACTGTGCATAAAATCGGTGGGCACAAACCGAATTTATTGACATTTTTCGGCTCGAGCCCACCGATTTTTTGCACAGTAGCTACTGTGCATATTTTCGGCGGACTCGAGCCGTAAAATGGCATAAATTCGGTTGTACCAGACCGAAAATACCCTCCGTGTTCACACTACAAAAACATGTCCCAATTATAACGGCCAAAGCCGTTACAAAAGACCGAAAAGCCGTTATAGAAGGGTTTTTATAACGGCTGAAAGCCGTCGTATAAAAAAAAAAGAGCCGTTATAAAAAGTCCCGTTGCAAATACAGTTGCAACGGCTAAAGGCCGTTACAATAACTTTTTTTATAACGGCTTGTGTTTCAGCCGTTATAAAAAGAGCTCACAAAAGTGGCGGGAGTTTGATAGCGCCAAATGTGAAGACTCATTTGTAACGGCTGTTTTGAGTAAAACCGTTATATATACTTCCTTTTGTAATGGCTCTATTTGAAAGTAGCCGTTAGAAATGTGTTTTTTTGTAACGGCTTTGATGAGAAAGGCCGTTATAAATGTCTGATTTGAAAAAGAAAAAAAATTCAAAAGCTGTGGAATCCAGCTGCAAAATATTGCAGCTTTTACTGATGTACCTGTTTATAATTCAGAAAACCAAAACAAAAGAGACATCTCGAGCTAACCACACAATAATAAAACGAAACAACTCATATTGATTGATAATAACATAAGTTTCAAGTTCGTGCATCGATTCAACCCAAACATATTACATTATATAAAATCAAAATCTCACACGCTTATCCCTTACATTCAAATCATCAGCAGGAGTTGGACCACTTCGTACCTCGACCTTGTATAGCTCCACATTGCATCATCTTTAACTCCTATAGCTGTTAAATAAGAGTTACAACACAAATTAACCACATTTAGAATATTGATAAGCTTGTATGCCATAAACTCTACTATAATCATTCAAATCAAATTCTAAAAGTTTCAAACATAACAAGTATTAACAACTAACTTAATTAGTGGTTCAGCCTAAGTTCGGCTTCAGCTAAACCCGAGTTCATTTTATGCCATAAACTCTACTATAATCATTGAGACCATAATTTTTGTCTTTCTCTGGTAATTGGACCAATTTAACTCATAGCTAAGTGAAACCGAGGATGCCAATAGTTTACCTTAAAGCAATTCAATTAAAAATGAAAGAAAAAATCAAAATTTTAACTTCAGTCACTTGGTTTATCGCCGATAATTCGCCCAGGCTTCCCTCTAAACAGATCAGGTCAACTTGAAGTCACAAATTGATCTTATAGCAAATAGTCTGAATCAGGTTCCAAGGTTTACTAGGTCTGATCGGACAAGTAACCTGCAACTGGTAAGTTTTTATCAACCAATTCAACCCTTAGCCATCCTAAAGCAAATTATACTACATATCTATATAGTGTTGGAATCGGAGCCGATTTTGGCTCGACCCGACTCGTCAAACTCAGAAACGGAATGCGCCATTGCGTTCGTCTCGTCGAGCTCTTCAATTTAGAGCCAAGAATCACTCAAATCTGATTCCGGATGAATGAGAAATTCAAGGTTAAAGTTTGAACGAAGATCGGTTAAAATAGGTACTAAAGCGTCAAAGAGGACAAGTCAAGTTGAGGGGCATTTGCGCGAAGAGGACGCGCGCCAATCTGGACGGTCAGCGTTCATCGCGCGGGATTTCACGCGATCTGACGTCAGGCGTTCCTTCCGCGTTCGGGCACGCTCCGGGCTACGATCTAACGGTCGTTTGATCAACTGTGGGACAGTTTCGGGACAGATCACGATCATCTAAAGGCTGCTGTTTCACCCGAGTTGTGAAGGCAGATCCAACGGTCTAAAACCCACCCGAAATTCCCAGTTATATAACCAACTCTCCTCAAAGAGTTGTGTCCCTAAAAACCAAGAGTTTTGTCCCCAAAACTCTAGAGATGTGTCCCAAAAGCTTATACCTATTCAATTCCTATATAAACCCACCAAACCCACTCCAATTTCAATCAATTCATTCTCTTCTCTTCTTCTCTTCCCTTCTAACAATTAGAGGTTCTGGTTAGCCTAGAATATCTAATTAAAGAAGTATTTTCTAGAGGTTCTGGATAGACTAGAATATCTAGAAAAGGAAGAAAGGAGTTCTTCATAGGTCGTCTAGAACATCAATTCAATTCATTCTCTTCTTCTCTTCCCTTCTAACAATTAGAGGTTCTGGTTAGCCTAGAATATCTAATTAAGGAAGTATTTTCTAGAGGTTCTGGATAGACTAGAATATCTGGAAAAGGAAGAAAGAAGTCTCGAGTGAAATCTGAATTTCCGAAGCATCTAGAAGATCATCCGCATTAGTCAAAGAGCTCATAATACTGACAAAGGTTCGCCCGCTTTCAGAATATAGAAGTACCATCTTAAAATTCTGAAAGGTTAGTCGTTGTATCCCGAAGGCATTCACCCTAACGTTTGGTACTGTTACGGGGGTGTAAAATGTCTTAAGGAAAGAGAATTTATTCTTGCCTCGACTACATTAAACACCTATCTCGGTTAGCCCGAAAGAAGGAATATTGACTTATCTTTATTCTTTAAGAGTTTATCTCTCTATAAAGTTAGAGAAAGGAAACTCTGTCCGAATCAAGCCAAGACAGAGAGAAATCGACTTATCGATTAATAACCAGAGAACAACAATCTTAAGACATTTTATATAGCGATTATTTCTCTGGTTATAAGATATTAATTTGGCTTACTTTCTGTGTGTTTCAGAAAAGGAAATGGCACGAACAAGAACCACCCTACGGGTTCTTCAGCCTAACACCACATACGTGGAAAACCCAGAGATGTTCAAGGGAACTGACTTCGCTCTGAAGCAGAAGCGAGGCAAGTCGAGGAAAAGGCAAAGGCCTGTCGAATGCTACAAATGTAGAAAGCGAGGCCACCTAGCCAAAGATTGTCACTCCACATATGACAGTCAAAGGGAAAAAGTCGATAACCAAGCTTTATTAGCAAAAGACACCGAAAATCGGAATCACCGTCTAATGATTACTGAGTTCGAAAAGGCGTTTGATCTACTTCA
Source organism: Eschscholzia californica (assembly GCF_041429995.1). Taxonomy (NCBI): domain Eukaryota; kingdom Viridiplantae; phylum Streptophyta; class Magnoliopsida; order Ranunculales; family Papaveraceae; genus Eschscholzia; species Eschscholzia californica. Next base: position 34,376,818 of record NW_028238198.1, read on the forward strand.
TAAAATGAACCTCTGTGCAGAGGCACATGAAGATAACCTGGTTAACAACCAGAGATGGTGGGTCGATTCTAAGACAAATCATCACGTTTGTAGTGACAAAAGCCTATTCTCTTCCTATACAGAGGTAGCCGAAGGAGAAACCTTATTCAAGGTAAACGGCTCGACCACCCAAGTCAAAGGAAGGGGAAAGATCGTGTTAAAATTCACTTCCGAAATAGAGGTGACTTTGACCGATGTACTCCATGCTCCAGACAATCAAAAGAACTTGATTTCTGGTTCTCTTTTAAGTGAGAACGGGTTCAGACTAATCTTTCTGTCAGATATCGTTATCATATTTAAGAAAATGATGTATATTGGAAAGGGCCACTTATGTGGGGGGTTATTTCAATTAAATGTTACCCATGTAATGCCGAAGGCACCTATTATTAATAAAATTAATAATTATGCGTATATTATTGAGTCCTCCAATATTTGTCACGAAAGATTAGGACATGTGAATAATAAGTCATTAAAGACATTAATGAGCTTGGAGTTAAATTCCGAAACTCGAAATTTACTCAAGACGTACATGTCAAACATGTGTATAGTCAAAAATGACTAAAACGTTGTTCAAAGTCTTTAGACTTAATTCACAATGAACCCTATAACCTAAGAACGGTTCAAACATAAGGTGGAAAAGGCAATTCATTACCTTTATCGATGACTCCACTTGGTTCTGTTACTTACTAACACGTAAGGATAAAGCAATCGAAAAGATCGAGCTTTATAAAATCAAAGTAGAAACTCAACTTTGTAAAAAGATTGAGGCTTTGAGAAACGACTGAGATGGAGAGTATGAATCTCCCTTCGCCGAGATATACGCCAAGAATGGCATAGTTCATCAAACGGCGACTCTTTTGGTATAATGGAAAGCACAGAACATTAGAAGGGATAAAACTCGATCAGTGGAGATTAAAAATCGATGATCAATCTAATCTCGATGAATTTTGTGAAGTATTTCACTAAAATTCTACTACTAGCCAAGAACAGAAATAAGATTTAACCCATGGTGACCACAAATGTTGACTTAGTTGATGACTCTTAAAATATCTTCTCGATAACAGAGACATCGAAAAACTAAGCGACACCTTGACCACCAAGTATCGACATAAATACTGGGTGTGAAACCGTATATCGAGAATACAGAGAACGATCAATGATGAATACATGATCCTAAAAGTTCAACTCGATAACGAATCGAAGATGACAACCGCATAAGTTAGCGGAGAAGTATGTCAAGACAAAGATCAAAACCTAAACGGTTAGACAAGGTCAACGACAGAATATTACAAATAGTTACGAAACGATGAACTATTCGAAAGAAATCATCGGTCTGAGATAATGAAAATTCCGTGAAACATTCTCGAATACAAAGTTGACGAAGAATGCAAAATTCTGAAATCAAACTTGTCTTCGAGAAAGTAAGTTATTTCGAATAACATATTCAGGCGGTAAATACTTCTCTAGAAGGTCCTGAGGCCTGTCTAAGAATTACAAGGAATCCTCAGATGTGTTAAACGGAAGGACCTTGGCTGAAAGATCTCGAAATCAGGAGTTATTATAAATAAATCCTTAAGTCTTTGTAAGGAGGTCCCTAGTTCTGTATCATTACAGAATAGTCCTTATAAATCCTCATGGCAACCTAATCTTCTTGGATAGACAAGAGAATTAAGGTTGATAAGACGTAAAGTTGAATATTACATCATTCGGTCTAGACGTGACTCGAATAATAAATTCAAGGGTCTTGGTAAGATTTTCGATTCAAGAGTATGAACGAAATCTAGAGACGATAAAGGACAAAATAGGGAATGATAACTTTGTTGATCATGTGATAGTTTAAATCTATCAAGGGAGTATATATGATTAAGACATATAACTTAAGAAAGAGTTAAAAGAGAAACTCACCTTGTATTATATCTCAAGGTTCTAATGATCATAAATCATCATATTATAGAACAAAACTAAACACACTACACTAAAGAAATTGTGTACGAAAATAGTTTTGTCAAAAAGGAGAATCCAATGGTTACCCTAGAACTGTGGGGGCAGATGTTATTACATATCTGAACGGTACCCTATATGGAATAGTATTAGATTCCACCCAAGTTGACGAATAAGAGAAAATACTCTTGAAATGTGGGGGGACCCGAGAAGGAACCGAAAAGCCAAGTATAAAGAAATAAAATGGCATATAGAACTCCAAATTCTCCTGAAGATATAACGTCATAATGACGTAAAAAGAGGGAAATTATAGAGTACCTCGGAAACCAGATTTAACCAATAAGAGTGTTTGGTCAATAAGGTTTCATTGAGTTAAGAACTATGGTTATATTCACTAAGTTGTGACAAGAGTCGGAAATCAAGTGTGTGAATATAAGTAATGACGTGAATTTCCAATTCACTCAACAAATCTGGAAAAACACAAATGGAAAGAACTTCTCCTCCTAATCCTAAACTAAGTAACGAGATTCAACCGTGAATCATCTGTTCAAAAGAACAGACAATACTAGTTAGGACTAAGAAAGTGTTTAAAGAAGATATGATTCGATGCTTTTCCAGATTGAATCGTTACTCATGATTGATAATCTAAAGTGCATGGTTAGACAGAGAATGGTAGAATAACCACTCAAAAACCACGATAAGCATAAATACTTGACTTTGAACAAATTCAAGAAAGAGTTATCATAGTAACAAATAGTTCTTAGGTATCTGAGCAGACTCGTATTAATTGGTTGTACATATCATAAAAGAAAACGAAGATATGTGGACAACACTCGAATCCCAGATACAAAACAGTGGATATGACAAACCACTAAGGGCTACGATATCACAAAATCCTCAGAGGCAGACGTGCATAGCTGGATCAACAATGTAATCCTAAAGGCCTTGATGGATACATTGTTTTGGAGAAAGCAAAGGAAGTAGGTGAACTTCCTGGAGGATATTTGTTTGTGATTGAAGCCAGTGCACGCAATAAACATAAGTAGTTGTTGCGTAGGCACTAATACGGTAAGTCTAGAGAATTCAAAATAAAATAGACTAGCACCGTAAAGCAATTGCTCTCAAGGAATGCATAAATTAAAATTATGCTCAATCCTAAGTTACCTGGCGGATCCGTAAAGAACAAGGGTGAACAAGAGAGCTGAAATTGCATCATCAAGGGGAATGGGGCTAACGCCTAAAGTAAATGAGTAAAGGCATGGTGAAACCCTACCTAGATGACTGGAGATCCCACGATCTAGGTTCAAAGGGCAACTGAAGCTATATCCTGACTCGACAGTAACACTGTAAGAGACTTCTATCTCTTACCCATTCCTAGGATGAACACAGTGTTACCTGCATTGAGAGGTTAAGCATTAAGCTTTTAATGAATCCGAAAACTTAGAACTTGATTCTAACGTGAGGTATAGCAGGATACCTTATTACGGATAACCTATATGTGTGTGAATTGATGCCGGTTCCGTGAGAAGGTCGTCTAGGCCGACTTCTCTAAAAGCACACATGAAATCGGGAATGTTCAGGGCCGAAATGAACACAACCGAGAACCTAAGTTAGTAAGGGATTAGCTGTGTGATAGCTATTCAGGTTTACAATTTCCAGGACTCAGTTCAAGACGATAAGTTCACTGCCGTCCTTGTAGACCTTGTAGTTATTCACTAGGAAAGGTTCAAAGTCGAAAGACTACCTTCTTCCGATGCAGCGAAGTTCCGCATATGAGCTCTTTTAGTGTCAGTATGTCAGTATAGTATGTTTGTATATAGTAAACCTCGAATTTCCATTCATGTGGGGGATTGTTGGAATCGGAGCCGATTTTGGCTCGACCCGACTCGTCAAACTCAGAAACGGAATGCGCCATTGCGTTCGTCTCGTCGAGCTCTTCAATTTAGAGCCAAGAATCACTCAAATCCGATTCCGGATGAATGAGAAATTCAAGGTTAAAGTTTGAACGAAGATCGGTTAAAATAGGTACTAAAGCGTCAAAGAGGACAAGTCAAGTTGAGGGGCATTTGCGCGAAGAGGACGCGCGCCAATCTGGACGGTCAGCGTTCATCGCGCGGGATTTCACGCGATCTGACGTCAGGCGTTCCTTCCGCGTTCGGGCACGCTCCGGGCTACGATCTAACGGTCGTTTGATCAACTGTGGGACAGTTTCGGGACAGATCACGATCATCTAAAGGCTGCTGTTTCACCCGAGTTGTGAAGGCAGATCCAACGGTCTAAAACCCACCCGAAATTCCCAGTTATATAACCAACTCTCCTCAAAGAGTTGTGTCCCTAAAAACCAAGAGTTTTGTCCCCAAAACTCTAGAGATGTGTCCCAAAAGCTTATACCTATTCAATTCCTATATAAACCCACCAAACCCACTCCAATTTCAATCAATTCATTCTCTTCTCTTCTTCTCTTCCCTTCTAACAATTAGAGGTTCTGGTTAGCCTAGAATATCTAATTAAAGAAGTATTTTCTAGAGGTTCTGGATAGACTAGAATATCTAGAAAAGGAAGAAAGGAGTTCTTCATAGGTCGTCTAGAACATCAATTCAATTCATTCTCTTCTTCTCTTCCCTTCTAACAATTAGAGGTTCTGGTTAGCCTAGAATATCTAATTAAGGAAGTATTTTCTAGAGGTTCTGGATAGACTAGAATATCTGGAAAAGGAAGAAAGAAGTCTCGAGTGAAATCTGAATTTCCGAAGCATCTAGAAGATCATCCGCATTAGTCAAAGAGCTCATAATACTGACAAAGGTTCGCCCGCTTTCAGAATATAGAAGTACCATCTTAAAATTCTGAAAGGTTAGTCGTTGTATCCCGAAGGCATTCACCCTAACGTTTGGTACTGTTACGGGGGTGTAAAATGTCTTAAGGAAAGAGAATTTATTCTTGCCTCGACTACATTAAACACCTATCTCGGTTAGCCCGAAAGAAGGAATATTGACTTATCTTTATTCTTTAAGAGTTTATCTCTCTATAAAGTTAGAGAAAGGAAACTCTGTCCGAATCAAGCCAAGACAGAGAGAAATCGACTTATCGATTAATAACCAGAGAACAACATATAGATCGCAAAATGTCTCAATATCCCCCAGCTAACCATATTAAACTTCATCCTAAAGCCAAAAATAAAGCTTTATATACCCCACATATTCTCACCTCTCATCAACTACTACTACTACTACCATTCATAATCATCTCAATTCAATAAAGCTTTCTTCACAACCTTTCTTCAATCTACCCATGGATTCAAGCTTTCTCTCACTACTTCTACTTGCTTCTATCTTCACTCATTCACTATGCATAGAAGTCGTCTCGAAACACGGAACCATGCCCACTGCTACTACTACTACCTCTAATAAGATCACTGTCATGGGTGTAGTATACTGTGATATATGCTCTAGTAATGTCTTCTCCAAATAAGACGTATTTTTGTAGTGGTACACATCAAAAAAATTTAAAAAACCAGAAACATCTCGTACATGTTATTTTTGAAAAAGGAAAAATTACAGAAAGAAAATATAACATGAGGTTAAGAAATTAGCAGCAGCAAAAAGCGTCCATTTGCATTATAAAGATCTTTCTATTATTGTTGATGATCTGGATGAAACGATGATAATTAGAATGAGAAATTAAGGTCATGACATACCTTAAGATTATAGTATATCTTAGAGAGATGTGTTCGTGTTCAGGAAACAGCAAGCCCTAGAAAATCAGCAGCAGATTTAGCCATAACAGTAGCAAATTCATTAAAACTAATAACACCATCACCATCAATATACTAATCGATTTACAAGTCTTTTTGTTCTTTCACCACAAAAATTGCAAGTAAGCTGTACACTTAAACTTCTCCTTGGAAGTTTTCCAAGGTATAGTACCATCAATTTCCTTGCAAAGCATTTGGATAGATTGTGAAGATAATGAAGGAAACCATGATTCACTAGAAATTATTTTAATTTTGGCTTTGATTCATCTGTTCAACTCCAACCATGATGCATAACTTCATTTTACGTTATTGGTTCAATATCCCAACATGAATTTTGTTCACATTTTTAGAGATAACCAAGTTCTAATCGGTTCTTTACACGATTATAAACTACACATGAGCTCCTAATCTAACAATATATCACTTGAACAATACATTCTCTGGGATTGAGTTAAATGTTAATCTCATATAATTTATCTTTTCGGAAAATTTGAAAAACAAATATGAAATTCAAATTAAGTAGTTAGGGAAGAAACTTGAAAAGAAATAACATCCTTCACTATGTGAATCACAATCTTTCTAATTGTTTGATATGTGAATCAGACCAGGTGACATGAAAATCATTGAGGAAAGTACTCGGACGATCAGAGACGAATACGGTAAGAAAACATAAGAGTAAGGCTTGTGTATTTTATGCTTTTGGTTATATAAATGCCATTGTTGGAACTTGTAGGTTTAACTTCTAAGAAAATGAAGAAACCTATGATATGAAATATATGATTATAGACATGCATATTTATAGATAGCGAAATCTTCTGCATTCAAGTGAAAATATTAGCTCCATATATGATAGCTTTTCATTCAATTTACACAACTCTATCGATTTCATACAACTAATAACAAGCATTCCTTGGCCCCTCAAAATTCACCTAAAAACACCTGTTTTTATTTCCACACACATCCTTTAGTTAAGGTTTACATCTGCATCATTCAATTATTATGTATTCTACTATTGTTTCGTGTAGTCGTCTTCGTTCACGTCCTCTTCGAACATATTATCTCAATTATTGAGGTGTTGAAATGAATTTCGTTACGTTATATCTACCTACCAAACGAATGTAAAAGAAAAACGTAAACTCTGTTCTTGGATCATTTCTTACTATACAATTAGGGAAGAAACTAACAATTAGGGAAGAAACGTAAACTGTAAACTGTTAGTACATTTTTCTCAACTAACAATTAGGGAAGAAACTAGTCTACTAACAATTCAATATGAACAAGTTCAGTTCCATATGAACAACCACTTAATTTCTAACAATTAGGGAAGAAACTAATCTACTAACAATTCAATATGAACAAGTTCAGTTCCATACAAACAACCACCAAAATCACAATCTTCACTCTGCAAATACAAAATCACAGTTCAAACCAACAAAATTAAACAAAATAATTTATCATAAATTCTCGATCCGTACATCAGAAACCCTAGAAATCGAAAATTTGCGAGAAATTTCGCGAGATAAAGTTAAATTAGGTCAAAAGATACATAGAGAAACATTCGACAAGAGAGATTAGAAACAAGATTCCTGACCTAAATTTTTGGCGTAAATAGAAAACTCCGAAAGATTAGAAACATTCGACAAGAGAGAGAGAGAGATAGATGAGTTCACCTTATCGGAACAAGCGAGTGTCGGGGACGATCCCTGCGTCGAAGCTCAGCAGTGGTGGCACCGCCGTGGAACTCTAGGGTTTATTTGCCGGTGAAGATTAATAGGAAAGGAAAGGTTCAATCGCCGGAACTATTATTTTCTCTCACTAATAGAAAGAGAAAACCGAAATAGGACCCGTGGGGGGTTTCTAGGGCTCACAATTATAACGGCCAAAATAATAAAGGCCGTTATATATAGTATCACTTGTAACGGACATAAGCCGTTATAACAAGTCGGACTCATTTATAACGGCTACGCCGAATAAAGCCGTTATAACAAGTTGTTGTATAACGGAAAAGCACCCGTAATATTAAAACAACAACACGCCAGAGGCGGGAAATAAATTGGCGCCATCGAATAGTTGGCGCTAAATTAAATAGTTCATTTGCAACGGCTATCCATATGATAGCCGTTATAAAAGTGTACATACTTATAACGGCTCGCGTGGAAGCCGTTATGTATACTTTATTTGTAACGGCTCACCTGGAAGCCGTTACAATAAGCCGTTACAAATAGGACGTATTTTTGTAGTGTCAACAACCAAAAAATTTTCATACAACCAACGAATATATCATACAACTTGAAAAAAAGTGTTAGGATATGTTCATCTACCTCTTGTGAGACTGAATCTTGTCCAGAAATTGATGATTTAGGATCCTTTGATGTTTCTCCAAAACTTTTGAAACTTGCTTCATCCATGGTGGTTTAAGAGTTTAGAAAGGGATAGAGAAGTGGTTTAGGAGTGCAACAACAATGTGAGATTGTTGCACAACTCCGATGAACTTTCCCCGTTGATGATGGTCGTCGGTGATGTTGACAATTCCGGTGGAAGAAGAGGGAAGAAGAATATAAGAGAGGAATTTCTAGGGATTTGGGTTTTAGGAAGTTTAATAATTAACAACTAAAATCCTAATGTGGGTGAAATACACCTTTAAAGGGGGTTTTTTTCACCCATTCAAAGAGGGGGCCCTTTAACCAAGCTAAGTCAATGGTCTTTTACTAAGTCAACGAAACCATGGGGAGGCCTTTTGACAAAAACGGGGAGGCCTTTTAAAATCTCCCAATTGCTAATCTGATTATTCTTTGCAATTTCATTTGAAATTGAAATGGGGGAATTACTGAAACCCCCACCTTTAATTAATAATTACTGAAACCCCCACTTTTTCATAATATACATTACTGAAACCCCCACTTTTTCTTATGAAAAGAGGGAGGGTTTTAGTAAGTGTATTATGAAAAGGTGAGGGTTTTAGTAATTATTAATTGAAAGTGGGGGTTTCAGTAATGTGGATTATGAAAAGGTGGGAGAACTCCATAATTTACAGTCATCTTTTTGAGAATCTAACCTTAAATTTTATTTCTCCTTCATCTTTAACAATCCGTCTCGGCGCTTCCACCGCCTTGTTGCACTTGCTCGCCGGCAACACAAAGATCACCATACTCACTGACTCCTTCCAACCCGAACTACGATCTTCATCACCTGCTTCTCATTTATGTGTTATTACAAGAACAAGTATGGAGATCTTAGCAAGTTTATTGTTCTCCGCTTTACCATACTCATTTGAAGATTTGAGAATTTATGGTTAATCAAGTTTAAGAGCAATCATGAAGACTTGTTTCTCGTTGATCAAACTTATGTGTTATTTCATACTCATTTGAAGATTTAATTAGTTCAATTTGAAGATTTAATTACTTCAGTTTAGGGTTTCATACCCATTTGGACATTCAAATCTCTTCCCCAAATCTATTTGAGGTTTACACATTGAGATCCGGAGCGAGAGACAGATAAGAAGTTACGGGAGAGATGAGGAGAGAACGCGTGTTCGAGTGAGAAAATCAATTTCACACCTTTTGGGTGGTAAAATTTATCAAGTATTTTTTTTTCCTGCCTCATTTTACCATGGGAATTGGGTTTTCACATCATTTTGTCCCAATCAAACAGTACGTATTTTCTTATGAAAACGACTTCCCCACTATGGACCTTAAGTTTGAAAGAAAGAAGAAAAAACAAGATGAAATTATGTAATTTGTACAAGGCTTTGTTTCAAGAGAATGGCATAGATTGTAAATCTATGGAGAGGAGTAAAACGGATTTTAATTTCTTTTGGTCTTTTGACACCAATTAATGGTCATTCGCCGATATTTAGCCCATTAACCCGCCAAAAATTCAGAAAACCCATGAACTCTTACGAATTATTGTGGAAGACACGGTCCTTTGAAGTCACTAGTTAGGTTTCCCTCAATATCACTAATATTTGCACCGCATTGCCACATTACACGTACATTATTTGATCAAGGTGCACGCATGTTTGCAATATTATATCAACCTTTGTCACCTAAGCCCAAGATACAGGTGATATACTTCCCAATGAAGGCTCTATGAGCCCACACAGAAGACTTCGACACTTGCAACGCTTGAACTCACACCATGTTCAAACTCCCAAATAAATAGTATTAATAGGATTTCAAGCTCAAAATTCACCTCTTTAATTACATAATGTATATTCATTTATATTAATAATTCACATTCAGTTTTAGTGGACACAGTGGTACACATTTTTGTGTAGTACTAGTTTATAAATTCTTGTTACATGATGGAACAAGCATTAGGATTGTCATCACTAAAGAGAGTAGTGAGTCTCTCATTAGGATTATTAGGGCTAGGAAGTGCTTGAACAACATTTTTGACATAACCGGCTGGTGCTCTTTTGTCGTAAGCCTGACTTACATAAGGGTAAGATACTAAATTATATGGAACGTATGGCCAAAACTCTGCCTTCTTTCCGGTGCTCTGTACTCTCTTCAATACCTTATTAGGAAGTACATAACCAGTAACTGTCACCTTGCTTTGCTTTCTGTTTACTTCCACCGATCTCACCCCTAAAATCAAGAAAACAAGTCAACTAACAAAGTAATTAAATTCTAGTGTTTACTAAGATTGAATATATGAAAAATGATGTCATAGGTGCCTCCCTCAAGGCAAATTTGAAGGGGGAGTTCATGAAGGAAGGAGGCGCCTATGACACTTATGGGAGGCCCCTATAAAACTTCCCATCATTTAATTTCTAAACTCTTGTTTCCATATATTGTAATTTCTTGTAAGCCCCACAGTAAACTATTATTTGTACTCATTAAAGAGTTCAATAAAGTTATCTTTGATCTCTCTTATTTCTTCTTCATTATTTCTCAATTATTCTTATTACTAGCTTATATAATTCTCACAATTTCCTCAACTTTGTTTTGCTTTCACTTGTTATAATACATATTGGAGAATTGACATGCTTGTTATCTACAAAGCAATAAACCTAAACTACCTTCTAATGAGAAAAAAAGAGACTACCAAAAAACAAAAGGAAAAGAGAACCTACAAAAAATATTTGGTTTAAAAAATCAATATGATGTTTAAATTTAAGATCTTGCTGATTATAATACATGAGTTGGGATTTGCTTATTTATTAAGATATAAAAGTAAGTACTAGTGAGAGAGAAAGAGAGATGTTAAAGGAAGGGGTATAGAAAGAAGTTATGGTTGAAGGGAAATGAACCTTTCATATTGGAAACAGAATGTTTAACCCTCCTTTCACAGCCATCACAATCCATTTTCACCTTAATCTCCACTGTCTGATAAAACAAAAATAAAACCCAATTTTGTATTTAGCATATATATAGTCAACTACTAGTAATTACTAGCTAGAAAAACAATTAGTACTAAACAACAAAAGCAACAAAGAAAGAGAAGAGTCTAGGTATAATTAAGTAGTATACCTGCATTGGTTTGCGTTTGCTCTTCCTGGTGCTAGTAACAGTGCAAAAATTTGATAGATAATCAAGAGCACCCATTTTCTAATATTCAACCTCAGTGTTGAAATACAACTAATGCAAGTCTCAAAGGGTTTGGAAAGAGGAACTAATGATGATAGAGCAACTTGAAAAAACTAGACAGAGAGAGAGAGAGAGAGAGAGAGAAATGGTAGATGGGTATTGCATTTAATCTGTATGATGTATTTATATATGGAAATTAATAATTGGTTTTAAAGGGCAAATGAAAAAGAATAAGTGTTTTTTTTTTTAAGAAATACTTGTTTAATTTCACACTGTCCCCATAATTATGCAGGGATGTCTAGTTATGATGTAGGGGCAGCTATGCTATTGTAAAAGTGCTTTTATTTCCTTTGCTTTAAGCCTTTGAATTTGCCCCTTTAATTAGTATTACTACTATTGCCAAATCCCTATATTCCAACCTTTTAGTTACTTTTTGGCGGATGACAAATTCCCATTTTCTTTGATCAATTGGTTTGATTCTATGCTTGATACTCAAAACCATTTAGGTTTTTCCCTCTCTACTATTTCAAGTCACTGTTAACCTCTTTTTTTTTATTCCCATGGGTAATTTCACTTGTGTTGGTTGAGTTGTCGCATGTAAATCTCTTCGCTAGAGAGACAAAACTTCAAATCTCATAATTCCCAAAGAAAATTACATACTAGAGCAAACGTCTTTTAGCACGAAACGTCAACCATGTCCAAGTATACATGTTGATCTTTCTATAATAAATATTTTACAATGATAGATGTGATCCCATTAGCATTAAGGCTTCTAACTTCTAATTAAATATACCCTTCAATAATTAAGCAGTGTAACGACCAAGTAAGTATAGTTGGGCCCAATCCACTCATCTGCTTGGTGGATACTCTTCAACAGGTTAATAATTTGACCCACTAGAATCTAACGGCTCCGAAGAGTCCATGTGAACGCCCATCTAAAAAAAACACTTATTCATCATATTTTTCCTTTAGAAGTTTGATTGGTCTTTTCCTATATATGTGTTGGGGTTGTGTGGGGAATGCATATTATTTCTTGAAAAAAATAATCTTTTAATGTCATTTCTTTGTGTATAGATTCAATAATTTGATGAAATGAAGTATCCTTTAGTGGCTGCTGTCAATTTATATTTACATTGTTAATGTGGTATAAATTGTAAAAGCCAAAAAGATTCAAATGTAGAAAAAAGAAAAAGTGGCAAAAAAAAATGATAGATCATGTATTGTTATTGGGTTTTGGATGATTCATGAGTAGTTTGGAACCATAAATTTCAAAAGTATCCAAATAAAGACCATGGAGCCCATTTCTCTTGCATTATTGAGAGAAGGTTTCAATGAAGCAAATGAAAGTTGGAATAGCTATCAAGGTTGGAGATCATTACTAGCTAACCACATTGCTTCTCACAAAGAAAAAAAAAATCAAAGATTATTTTATTGTTTTTGTTGAAACAAGTGGTTTTTATTGATTGCATGGGGTCATAACATTCAATAAGTTTAGGTGAAGGTTTGCACAAGATTAAAATCTCCCTTTCAATCAATTTCATGTTAATACTTAGGTAAAGTTCTATACGATTGCCCAAATATTTGTGAAAAATAAAAACAACCTATATATTAATATGATTTGATGAACGTCTGGTGCATAAATATAAGCTATTGTTAAAATCTTAGCATTCAAAATAGATTTTACAATAAAATCATCTATATTTGGTCATATTATTTTAAAAGTACGAGAGAATGGCTTAGGGACTTCTTAATAAATAAAAGTGTACCTTATGGAAGGACTGGGAAATTTCTAAAGAAGCTGTCTACAAATATTTTTAGTGACCCAATCACACATAAAAACCTCTTCAATTTTATATGTAAAGAGGCACCAACAGCGATGCGCTTATAGAACCACCCACAGGATAAAACGTCTTGCACTGATTAAGTCCCAATACACTAGAGACAGACAGACCGATATATCGTCGTCAAACCATTTCATCAAACAATATCTAATGGATTGTTGCTTAATTCAACCTTCAGACTCCACTTACTCAGATGTTGGATAAACAGTAGGACCTTCCTATCAACCTAATGTTCTCCTACTTTCTCTCCCTTTTCACTCTTCTCCCTAAAAGTCTATGGGTTAGCTATACACATCACGAAAACCAATTCACCCGTGGATTTCTAGATCATCTTGAATCTCACGGTCGAAAACATGGAATCTAGATTTTACGTCAGGCGAGATCCACCTTAGTTAAAACTGTAGGAATAATCTTCCATATGTATTCAACAAAAAAAGGTGGCCAATACGTGGACAACTGTTTTTTTTTATATGAACAACTATTTTCGGGTCCGGTGCGAGTCAATTATGCTTGACTTAGTTGACTTTGATTTAATAAGGGGACAACTCCATAAAGTCTTAAATACTAACAGTTACTAACTTGTGGATCATTAACAAAATAATAGTTTAAAATTGAAAACCTAAGTTGTCTTCTTCTTCATCATCTTCTTCTTCTTCTTCTTCCTTCTTCTTAGTCTTGTTCTTATTCTTGTACTACTACTAAATGTAAACTACAGTTTCTACTACTTCCTTTTGTTTTTTATCAAGCCGTAGATGAATGAAGAAGATAAAACTCATCAATCTCCACTTCCCTTATTTTTTAGTAAACTATAGTTTATACCACTTCTCTTTGTTTTTTAGTGAATTATAGTTTCTACTACTTCCCTTTGTTTTTTATCAAATCCTAGATGGGTTTTAATCAAACCCTACATTGATGGGTTTTGAAAGAATACAAAACGATTTCAAGGCAAAAAATCGAAGTGAAGAAGAAATTCCCAGAATTTCGTGGGAAATCTATGAAAATATGCTAGATTTTCGTGGCAAGTTTCCTTCTGTCTTGCCAAATTTTCGTAGGAAATCTACGAAATTGGCAAGTCAGATTTTTTTTTTTTTTTTTTTTTTTTTTACAAAAACTCAGAAATTAAGATCTCTCGTGTTTTATCGATTTTCCACGAAGCACGAGCAACTCTACTTGTTTGTAAAAAAATATAGGATTTTGAAATCTTTGATTTCTAGGTTTCAAAAGTTTAACGGGTTTTAGGGTTTTTAGATCTGATCTTTCTGGTTAGAAATATCCTTCAACAATTCCCTTCCCTTTGTTTGATGTCATAATCTTCTCCAAAAAAGTTCTCTCTCTAGAAGTTTGGGTTGATGATGAAGATGAAGTAGTAGAAGAAGACCAAACTTACTTAGGGTTTATGAGAAAGAGGGAGGTGTTAAAATAATACATCTAATTCTAAGAGGACTTGAGTGAAAATAATAGAGAGTTGTCCCCTTTGAAACTGGTGTCCATATAAAAAATTAATTATTTTAGTTGTCCACATAAGATAGTTGTCCATATAAGAAAAACGGTTGTCCACGTATTGGCCACCCAAAAAAAAGGTATCTTTCCATATGTCTTACTACCTAATATTGGTTCGTGTCGATTTTATTTAGTGTTAAAATGTAAATAAAAATCAATCATTCAGACGAATCAGAAAATACGACACAAGTGATTTGTACTATCATATTTATTTTAATTGGTATAAGGATAAAACGTGACATTGTAGAAAAATAACTTTATGTACATTCGTATCGCTTGAAAGCATAGAAATTCATTAAAAGTTAGACGAGTTAAAAAATCTATATAATAAAACAGAAGGGAAAACGATGACTGGGACAAACATCCTTTTTTAATAAAGGATATTGTCTAGAAGCCCTTCTCAAAATTTAAAATATTGTCCTTCGTAGAAATAAAATTACCTATTTAAAAAACAATAATCTTTTCCTTCTTCGAAATAAAAATCTTTTTTTAATAAAGGATATTGTCTAAAAGCCCTTCTCAAAATTTAAAACATAGTCATTCGTAGAAATAAAGTTGCATATTTAAAAAATAATAATCCTTTCCTTTTTAGAAATAAAAATTCTAATTTAAGAAAAAAAGAAACAAAATAAATTTCAAGGGTTAAAAAAAAAATTAAAATATCTCTCTCTCTCTCAATAAAATAATAACTACCCTTTAATAGAAAAGAAACAAAAAAATAATAAGTAATAAAAATCTCTCTCTCAATAAAATATAACAATAAATTTCGTAACATTTGATTGATACAAGTGTCCGTGCCCTACGGCACGAGATATACCCCTAGTCTATTATATAAAACAGAAGGGAAAACGATGACTGGGACAAACATCCTTTTTTAATAAAGGATATTGTCTAGAAGTCCTTCTCAAAATTTAAAATATAGTCCTCCGTAAAAATAAAGTTACCTATTTAAAAAACAATTATCGTTTCCTTCTTAGAAATAAAATAACTGATTTAAAAAAAAAACAAAATAAATTTCAAGGGTTAAAAAAATAAATTAAAATCTCTATCTCTCAATAAAATAATAACTAATTTAAGAGAAAAGAAACAAAAAATAATAAAAAAATAATAACTAATAAAAATTCTCTCTCTCAATAAAATATAACAATAAATTTCGTAACGTTTGATTGATACAAGTGTCAGTGCCCTAAAACAGAAGGGAAAACGATGACTGGGACAAACATCATTTTTTAATAAAGGATATTGTCTAGAAACCCTTCTCAAAATTTAAAATAAAGTCTTTCGTAGAAATAAAGTTACCAATTTAAAAAACAATAATTGTTTCCTTCTTAGAAATAAAATAACTAATTTAAGAAAAAAAAGAAACAAAATAAATTTCAAAAGTTAAAAAAAGAAATTGAAATCTCTTTCTCTTTCAATAAAATCTATTATATAAAACAGAAGGGAAAATGGTGACTGGGACAAACATCCTTATTTAATTAGAGATATTGTCTAGAAGCCTTTCCCAAAATTTATAATATGGTCATTAGAAACAAAATAACCTTTAAAAAAATACTCCTAAGCCAGATAAAGAAAAGAGAAAAAAAAATTGAAATCTATAAATTGGTGTTTCAGAGAACAAAGATGCGGTTTCCTACAGTAGTAGCCCCTTTTTAACTGTGTTTGGAAAGTTGTGATATATCATCACAAGTTTAGGGTTTTCTGGCGTTTCAAAGAACAAAGATGCGGTTTCCGTATTAATTTATTTGTTGGTCTTTCAATTCAGTTGTTAAGTTTAGGGTTTGATGATTTTATCATCACAAGTTTGCTGTCTGATTTTAGTCTCTAATGTTAAACTCATGATTTATCCATTGTACAACTTAG
This sequence comes from Eschscholzia californica, assembly GCF_041429995.1. Taxonomy (NCBI): domain Eukaryota; kingdom Viridiplantae; phylum Streptophyta; class Magnoliopsida; order Ranunculales; family Papaveraceae; genus Eschscholzia; species Eschscholzia californica. The sequence continues at coordinate 34,393,284 of NW_028238198.1, forward strand.
GATTCTCTGTTTTCTTACATTTAATTGACTGAAATTTATGGGTTTTCTGGTTTTCTTCACTTCAATACTTAGGGCTCTCTGGTTTTCTCTATTTAATTTATTATGAATTGGGATTTTTTTTTCTTGTACAGTTAATTGACCTGCCGTTGTTACTATATTCTCCATTCGTGATGGAGGAACGTAATAGTTTAACAAAGAACTCATTTTTTGTCAACAGTTGGTAGCCCAAGTGGTTCCAATGTGTTGACATATTCTCGGAGAAATTTTTTCACCAAGAATATTTTTCTCCATAGAGCCTTTCCATATTTTCCATTGTTTGGTTGTTCAAAGGAAAAAGTATTAGTTTTCCACTTTCTTACTTTCCTATTGTTTGGTTTACTACTGAAAATAAATGGAAATATTTTGTTAAATCAAAATAAATCATATCTTTAAGAAAAGTATACATCCAAAATTAATAAAACTAGAAGAGATAATAAATAAAGAGAAGAAGAAAAAGAAGACCAAAAAGCTGTTTATAACTATAAAAGATGGACTTGTATGGAATACATATGGAGATTGTGAGAGAGATGAAGAAAGTACCGGGGCTGCTTACTTGGTGCCTACTAATGATGGCATGAAAATTAGTGTTCCAAGTTCTAATTTCATTTAATCAGAAAAAACTAGCTTAGAGATGTCTCTTTCCATTACACCCAAATATAAACCATAAACAAAAAATCAACCAAATTTCAATGGCATTACAATGGGTTTTTTTTTTCATATATTCACTAGTTACAGAAAAGAAAAACTATTAATGAAAGATAACATATTAATCCAGTGGAGATATTGTTGTCTCTCTGGTTATTAATCGATAAGTCGATTTCTCTCTGTCTTGGCTTGATTTAGACAGAGTTTCCTTTCTCTAACTTATAGAGAGATAAATTATTAAAGAATAATGATTTATCAATATTCCTTCTTTAGGTTAATGTAGTCGAGGCGAGAATAGATTCTCTTTCCTTAAGACATTTTACACCCCCGTAACAGTACCAAACGTTAGGGTGAATGCCTTCGGGATACAACGACTAACCTTTCAGAATTTTAAGATGGTACTTCTATATTCTGAAAGCGGACGAACCTTTGTAAGTTGTATGAGCTCTTGGACTAAATGCGGATGATATTCTGGATGCTTCGGAAATTCAAATGTCACTTAAATCTTCTTTTCTTTCTCTTTCTAAATATTCTAGTCTAACCAGAACTCTTAGAAATACTTGCTAATTAGATATTCTAGACAAACCAGAATTTCTAATTTCTTATAAGAGAAGAGAAGAAGATAGTGAATTGAATTGATGAAAAATGAAGTGAGTTTGGGTGGTACTTATAGGAATTGAGTGGTCACATTGGTTTGGGACACATCTCTTGAGTTTTGGGGACAAACCCCTTAGTTTTTGGGACACAACTCTTTGAGAAGAATTGATTATTAAACTGGGAATTTCAGGTGAATTCCCAGGATCACATGCAAAACTAGTAATTAATTTAATGGAGATAGTAGATTACCTTAATCGCTTTTCCCTCGAACTAGTTGAATTGATTGAAGAAGACCAAGAGCTTCACGTGTAGCTCCTCTACTTGGGACACGAGCAATCAATTTGATCTCCCACCTTGTTGTATAGCTAGCACACCAATGGTGGTTGGATAGAAGAACACCTTCTTCTTTGACTAGATAGATAGTTAATGGGAATTAGCTCACTTTCTCCTCTCTACTTGATGTGGTAGAGTAAGAAAGCTTAGAGAGAAATTCCACACCTTATTCTATGCCCTAAGAGTGTTTATATAGAACCCTAATAAGAATCCACCTCCTTTTAGGTTTCCCAAAACACCCTTTAGAATAAGATTTAGAGAAATAGTCGAAAATAGCAACTATTGGTATTTTCTCAATTCCCTAAGGAAATGACGTCCAAACCCAGCCAAAATTGGCAGATTTAATGTTCATAACATAAGGAAACGTCCCTCCAAAAATCAGCCCAATCCGAGCCCTAAAAGTGCCCGAATCGGCCTAGGCCCAAAAACCCTGTTTTTGGCCTTTTTGTACTATCTTTGCCTAATTCCTTTTTAAGCCTATGAGATATGTTTATGGGACACTCCCATGATTATATCTCACTCCCACTAATCATATCCTAGATCAATTTGACACTCTTATATGTAACCCGTTGTAGGATCCGATCGAAGTTAGCCGCGAATTACTTCGTAATTCGACGATCGTAGTTGGTCTCTAGCTACAACTCTACGATCCCTAAATCAATCGGACTTGATGATCTTCCACATCAATTGTCCTATCCGAAAAATTGCTCGCATTGCCATCTTGGTCGAAGGACATCTCCTTCAACTCCTTCAGACTCCCACTTGGACTTAGAACAAGTGCAATGCCTCGATTCCCGTGTCAATTTAGTATCCCATCTGATACGTCACGTCATTCAGACTTTCTTGATATCCGAGTACAACTGTAAAAGACAAACGATTAACTTTTAATCCGTTTGAGCGCGGCCACGCATTTTCAGTTGCTACTCATCAAGTGGCCTTGAGACACTTTGTACCTAATGTGATTAGGGTGACACAATCCATTCTTGCGCTCCCACTTAACTTCATGTCTATCCTGTCCTTCCCAGTATCCGTCTTTATAACCTCCTTTTACGGCGCGGCGTTTAACGGAACCAAAGTCGGGCATTCCTTACATAAGATGAGTGGAGCACTCATGTTTTGAGGAATCTCTCCAATTGTCTTTATGAGAAGTATTGACGTTCATCACGAGTGATGTACTTCTCATTTGAGGGTTATCCAGTGTATAAACCTTTTACACACCCACGTAGTCGAATAGAATATACCATTCCTATAGCCCATGAAACTGCGCTATCCCATCGACTCCCGTACTAGTCTTCGTGAGTCATTGTTGTCCATGCAATGACCTGGACCAGGGATTTGATAATAAATATTCCAAGTTCACTTAATAGGGTTTCATTCATCAGATCACGTATCTGACAAACCTATTCGGAATGTTTGATTATCGATGGACTGTCGTTTAAATACTAAACCAAATTTAGACGACTGGTGAAATAACTCTATTATTTCTGATAACGAGAGTTGTAAATCTGAGCCTCTTCCGTAAAACTCCTTTTACCCACTCAATTTTACTTGTCGAGGTTTAAAATTATACCTCATGCCTTAGACTGTGTATGAATCTCATACTATGTCTTAGGTGACAGTTTAGTTTGACTACCGTGGTAGTCGGTTTTAAACTTTGCTTATTATCAATTAATTTGAAGATTGCTAACTTCAACCTTGATAATATCTAGTAACTTTTACTAGAGTTAATTCTTTATGTAGTATTTGCAACAGTTCCCGGCTTAAAACACTTTTAGCCTACTTTCCTTCCATGTCTGGAAGTTTGCTACGATGACATGTTCAACTTTTGTACTACTTCATCCTTTAGCCTTCTAGGATGTACTAAGTAGTGTTTCGGTTTTCCAATCCGAATTCGGATGTTTAAATGCTAATCATGTCCAACATGATTGACTTTATGTTTTCGAACATAAATGTCTCTCTCATGCGTGCTAGCTCATCGGTGTCTTTTCAGACTCCGAGTTTTGCAACGCCCTCTGTCATGAGTTTTTGGGTCGAAATCTTTTAGACTTTCCGAGTCTTAGATTTTCTGTTTCGGATCTCAAGCATCTCAGCGTACTGAGTCTCTCTAATCCTATCATCCTTTTGATCTATGCTTATAGATCTTCAGATGCCCAAAATGGCATTTCATCCTTGTGTGTGGTCCTTTTATTGAGTCAGTTCGTTACTGTTATACAACATCTTATGTCGTACTCAATCTTTTGTATGTACTCAGCATACGGACCCGGAAGGTTTGTTTCTCCCACTTACCTTCTTGAAACTCGTGATTCAAGATTTTCTTCATTCCTCAGGAATCAAACTTCTTGATTGCCTTTTTGAAGATTCTAACTCTTGCGTGCTTTTAATCCGTCGATAGATTTCTGAAGCATGCTTATGGACATAACTTGATTGGAAGAATCTTATTCTTCTTGTCTTGTTTCGGGAAACATGAATGTTTCCATCCTTCTCAGTTTTCTATTTTGGAAAACCAATTTAGGTCTTCTGTTGACTTAAATTATCAAGCTTCATGTCTTGACGAGATATGGATTCCACGATGATTTTGGCTTCTAGCCAAAATCTAGAGTTAGTTTCTGTTTCTGCGCAGGTCTTTTATCTCTTCAGAAATAACCTTTATTTTCTGAGTCTTTAAGATTTTATTTTGACCTTTCTAGGGCTTTTGAACAACAACTTGGAGTTATCTCAACTACTTTGAGATATTCCTTTAGAGACACTTTCACTCGCTTTGAGAGTTCTCCTGCGAATGACAATCGCTTTTGTGCGGTGGGTTTACAAGATCATATCTTTAACCTTTCCTTTTCCGAGGAGCCGCAGTTTGTTGCTCTTGGTCGAATTTAATCGTCTTGTACAAGTTTTCATGATTGTTCTTCATGACTCTTCATGATTTTTCTCATGATCGAATTAAATCGACTTGTACTTTTCTCCCACTTATTCTTGTAACAATTAGTGTTTTTCTCCCAGACTACTAGGTGTGCTAATTACTATAAGAATACTATCATGAGCAACAAACACTTTGTTCTCTTGATTGCTTGTGGAAAAAAGCCCAAATTTCTTCTAAAGAAATTGCGTCAGACTTTAGCTAATTTTGTAATGCTTTTACAAGCTTAGCTGTTAGACGGACTTTGGTAAGTGTGAAAACAATCGTTTATAGAATATGTCCCAAAATATTCGGAAGACTGGCTTAAACCCATCTTTGATCGAATTATGCATAGCAATGTTCGATTACTCCCACTGAATCCACCATCCCTCAGATGTGTTCCATGGAGCGAGTTGGGAAACGTTTTCTCAACTCCTTTGATGGTTATTTAGTATTTGACTCATGTTTTTATCACTCGAATCTAATCGGATGACTTAAACTCTCTTGTCAAAATGATTCTTTTACTTCGGTTTGTATTTTGTTTGAACCTTTCAAACATTCCGACTTATACTTTATGATTTGTATGTTTCCATACTTCATGAAGGTGTCAGAGTATGTATTTGAAGTTTCTCTCGTTAGCTTCTGCAAGTAAACTTATAGGTCTGCATAACACTGTATGAGTCCTAATAGATTACCAGTCTCTATGCCTTTTGAAAAGGGTGACTTTGTCAATTCAGTCCTTAAGACCTAATTGACAATGCTGAAGTTTAATGAGTTTGAATCTCTTGATTTTAGCCATTATCAATGTTAACCTTCAGTTAATTTTACCACTGGTTTAAAACATCATATGTTTCTAGAAGAACAAAATAATCACTATTAAGTTCTAAGCTAGATCAGTGTCTAAAAGAAGACTTTGATCCCTTTCAGCATCCCTAGCATTACTGCTTCTGCTCCCTCTTGGATCTTTACTTCTTTTAGTCAAGTATGTAATTCCTTTAAGCTCCCACTGAGCCGCTCATCTGGTCTTAAATACCTGATGAAGGAATTTTACGATACTTGTTTTTAACTTTGTTAGCAAGGATACGGAACCGGAATTCATAATTCCATTCCTTTTGTCCTCCAGGTGCTAAAGGTAGTTTCCTTTTAAATAGTCTAGCCATTGTTTTAGAAACATTCACAGTAATGAGGAATACTCTTGATCATGTACTCGGCAACTGCTTTTCTTTGATCAAATGTTTGTCTCACTTGACTGATCCTTTTGCCCTTTTGAATCTCAAGATCTCTTTCTTAGATTCTTTGTACCAAATCTCAAGAACCTTTCTTAGACTGGATATTCCCATATGTTCTGCTCAGTTTGTTTGTAACAACCTGAGTGACTCATCAAAGGTTTTATCTATCTTTGTTCAATCGATATTGAATTGGGTGATAGATGTATTCTGTTGTCTTCCGTTAGGATGACTTTCAGATTGCTTTGGAGGTCTCGTACCTCTCCATTTATGACTTCTGTGGGAAATTCTTCCTCAGTTTGTCTTAATGGTTATGCTAGCAACCATTACTCTTCCAAAGAGAATGTTATAAGATCGCTTGCAAATGGCTTTTGACCTTCTTCGGTATGAGTCAACATTGGGATTGGGTATTCTAGTAAGCTTTCCTTTTGAATCTGAGAACTATTCTCGGATTCATTCTTCCATTACAGGAAGTGGATCAACACCTCCCTTAGGTGTGATTCAATGTTGAAATCGTTTGTGTCATCTTAAAACTACATAAAGAAATGGCAAAGTTTTAAAACTCGTTATCGTTTTTGAAAAACTTAGTTTTCCCACATTATTCAATAAAAATCGTCCCCGATTGAATAAGTGATTCCAAGACCCCAGTTCTTCGGAGTAAAGCGGACGAAGGCCCTACCCTTTGACTCCGTCGTGCCGGGTGAGTGAACTACTTCACTGATCATACCTTATGACTCTTGGTTGATAGATTTCATTAATGAATGACTAATCTATCCTTTTGCCTCGAGTATCCAAGACTCTCTTGCTGATCTCGTTGAGTAGAACCATTTAGACGTGTAGGCCTCTTCTATAGACCTACCCGCATTGTCCCAAGGTAGAGGAGGTACTCTGCGAAGGCCGACCCACCTTCCTCGAACAAGGGCGCAACGAGTTTCTTAATCTGGATAGGCGATTACTCAAGATTACTTTTGGGGACTTTTACGCTAGTCTGGCGTTTGTTATAGTGAACTATTTAGCCTAACTAACATCCACGACATAAAGCGTAAATAAGTAAGTAAATGCGCGCGAGAAAGTAAATCAAGCAGACATGGATCCTAGTATGGCCCCTAACCTAGAAGATCTAATCTCCTTTGGTTTTCTTCTTGTTTCGCCTTTTGGTTCGTCTTAGATCGCCATCTTTGAACCTCCATTGATTTCTCCCACTCGACTTTGAATTTCATCCTCGAGTTTCTTCAATGGACTTATAGACCCTTAAACTCTAATTACAAGACTCTAACGATTCGCAGATCGTATAAACTTGAAATTAAAATTAATTACAAAGCATGCACCCATCCGTGCTTAAAACAAGAATAAAGAAATAAATCTATGGCCATACTAGTTTCCCGCATTCTCATCACATGCAATCATATAATATATCAAGGCTAAGAATTATATATGCATGATTATCTTGGGAGATACTTTTGTTGACATCACATGTCACATTACGGACCTTAAGTCTAAATTCGAAGAATTCAACTAAAGGTGCGTTCCGATTTTATCTTTTATGATTTCTAAAATCATCTTTAAGAAAAACTCCGTTTTGGGCTTCGAGAAAGCCCGGGTCAATTTCGGAAAAAATATTGGTTCGATTCTTAATGATTTCATAAATCAATTTAAAGAGAAATCCTTCTTGGCCTTCTGGATGCCCCAGATTGATTTTGGAATTATTTGGTTGGAATCGGAAGAAAATTTTGGCAAAAACTCCCACTCGAATGATGGTCCCTTTTCGTGGTCCGAAAAGCCTCGAAAAAGCCCGGGACAAGTCCTAGACAAGTCCCGGCCCAAGCCCACAAAAGGGCTCGGACAAGGTCCGGACATAGCACGGCCCATAGGGCCGGCATGTCCTGGCCGAGGCCTATTAAGGCCTGGTCTCGTCCTGGCCGGAGCCAGGACGCTAGTCCATGTACCAGACGCGTCCTAGACGTGTCTGGTGCTGGATCGGACCAGCACTAGGTGTCTCGGACTAGTCCGAGACACCCAGAACCTCCCAGACGCGTCTCCAAGACGCGTCTGGTCGAGTGCTCTGGACGCGTCCTAGACGCGTCCAGGAAGCTCCCTCCGCAGCTGCTGGTCGCGTCTCCAAGACGCGTCCCAACAGCTGCTCTGGACGCGTCCAGAAGCTTCTGTCGCAGCTGCTGGTCGCGTCCTAGACGCGTCTCAGCAGTTGCTCTGGACGCGTCCAGAGGACGCATCCAGGAGCTTCTGGTCCGGCCAGGAAGCTTCCTGGCCGGACACTAGGGTTTTTCAAAACCCTAGTTTCCAAAAAAAAAAAAATTTTCTTATGCAACTCTAAGTTGCTATTTTCCAATTTTAAAACTTTTCTTAAAATTTTGAAATTCCTTTTAGAACACTTCTAAAATTTTTCAAAACTTTTAGAAACTTTTAAATTTTTCCAAATTTGTTTTGGGAGTTTCCTAAACTCAAAACTACTCTTTTTATAACACTTCTAAAATTCCAAAATTTTTGTTTTTCAAAAGTTTCCAAAACTTAAAAACAACTCTTAATCAAACCAATTTTGGATCAAAATCTAGGTTTTTGAAACTTTTTCAAAGAACAATTTTGAAATCAATTTGAAAAATCTTTGAATCCAATTCAAAATTAATCAAATTTCATGTTTAAAACCTTTTTAAACATAACTATCAAGCATGGATTGGTTTGAAATTCAATCAAATTGAGTCTTTTAAAACACTTTTAACAATTTGATTCTCAATTTGAAATTCATTGAATCCCATTCAATAATATCAAACTGTGAGTTTAAATAATTTTTAAAATACTTTTAAAATACTTTTATAAACTCAATTTATTGAATTATCAATCATATCCAATGTGAACTAGTTCGATTCTTAGCAAAAACTAGTTAATTGCAAGAGGCTCTGACGCCACTGTAGGGATTTACACCCTTCTACTAGTGTTTATAGCGGAAATAAGACATCTAATGTCTACACTAGTATTCCCAGGATCACATGCAAAACTAGTAATTAATCTAATGGAGATAGTAGATTACCTTAATCGCTTTTCCCTCGAACTAGTTGAATTGATTGAAGAAGACCAAGAGCTTCAAGTGTAGCTCCTCTACTTGGGACACGAGCAATCAATTTGATCTCCCACCTTGTTGTATAGCTAGCACACCAATGGTGGTTGGATAGAAGAACACCTTCTTCTTTGACTAGATAGATAGTTAATGGGAATTAGCTCACTTTCTCCTCTCTACTTGATGTGGTAGAGTAAGAAAGCTTAGAGAGAAATTCCACACCTTATTCTCTGCCCTAAGAGTGTTTATATAGAACCCTAATAAGAATCCACCTCCTTTTAGGTTTCCCAAAACACCCTTTAGAATAAGATTTAGGGAAATAGTCGAAAATAGCAACTATTGGTATTTTCTCAATTCCCTAAGGAAATGACGTCCAAACCCAGCCAAAATTGGCAGATTTAATTTTCATAACATAAGGAAACGTCCCTACAAAAATCAGCCCAATCCGAGCCCTAAAAGTGCCCGAATCGGCCTAGGCCCAAAAACCCTGTTTTTGGCCTTTTTGTACTATCTTTGCCTAATTCCTTTTTAGGCCTATGAGATATGTTTATGGGACACTCCCATGATTATATCTCACTCCCACTAATCATATCCTAGATCAATTTGACACTCTTATGTGTAACCCGTTGTAGGATCCGATCGAAGTTAGCCGCGAATTACTTCGTAATTCGACAATCGTAGTTGGTCTCTAGCTACAACTCTACGATCCCTAAATCAATCGGACTTGATGATCTTCCACATCAATTGTCCTATCCGACAAATTGCTCGCATTGCCATCTTGGTCGAAGGACATCTCCTTCAACTCCTTCAGAAGTCAGTTCCCTTGAACTTCTCTGGTTTTTCCCCATTCGTGGTGTTAGGCGGAATAACCCGTAGAGTGGTTCTTGTTCTTGCCATTTCTTAAACACACAGAAATTAAAACAAATCAATTTCTTATAACTAGAGAAATAATCGTAAAATTAAAATGTCTTAAGATTGTTGTCTCTCTGGTTATTAATCGATAAGTCGATTTCTCTCTGTCTTGGCTTGATTTAGACAGAGTTTCCTTTCTCTAACTTATAGAGAGATAAATTATTAAAGAATAATGATTTATCAATATTCCTTCTTTAGGTTAATGTAGTCGAGGCGAGAATAGATTCTCTTTCCTTAAGACATTTTACACCCCCGTAACAGTACCAAACGTTAGGGTGAATGCCTTCGGGATACAACGACTAACCTTTCATAATTTTAAGATGGTACTTCTATATTCTGAAAGCGGACGAACCTTTGTAAGTTGTATGAGCTCTTGGACTAAATGCGGATGATATTCTGGATGCTTCGGAAATTCAAATGTCACTTAAATCTTCTTTTCTTTCTCTTTCTAAATATTCTAGTCTAACCAGAACTCTTAGAAATACTTGCTAATTAGATATTCTAGACAAACCAGAATTTCTAATTTCTTATAAGAGAAGAGAAGAAGAGAGTGAATTGAATTGATGAAAAATGAAGTGAGTTTGGGTGGTATTTATAGGAATTGAGTGGTCACATTGGTTTGGGACACATCTCTTGAGTTTTGGGGACAAACCCCTTAGTTTTTGGGACACAACTCTTTGAGAAGAGTTGGTTATTAAACTGGGAATTTCGGGTGAATTCTTGGCCATCAGATCTGGCTCAAAAACTCGGCCAGAACTTGATCCGTTAGATCAAACCGAAGCTGTCCCAACAGATGAACTAACCGACCGTTAGATGGTAGCCTGAAGCGTGCCCGAATGCGGAGTGAACGCCAGACGTGGGATCTGGCTCAAATTCGCGCGATGAACGCTGGTCGTCCAGATTTGAGCGCGTCCTCTTCGCGCAAATGCCCCTCAACTTGACTTGTCCTCTTTGGCGATTTAGTCCTTATTTAACCGATCTTCGTCCAAACTTTAAACTTGAATTTCTCATTCATCCGGAATCGGATTTGAGTGATTCTTGGCTCTAAATTGAAGAGCTCGACAAGACAAACGCAATGGCGCGTTCCGTTTCTGAGTTTGACGAGTCGGCTCGAGCCAAAATAGGCTCCGATTCCAACAGATATCATAGTAATTCAATGAAAACAGATACTACATATATATATATATATATATAGAGAGAGAGAGAGAGAGAGAGAGAGAGAATGAAGACATATACTAGAGAGAGAGGGAGAAAGAGTACTTTGAGGACTATTTCCTTTTCATATTTTCAAGAGAAGAAATGGGAAAAGCTGAAGACGATTCAGGGTTAAATTTTGCACATTAATTAGCAAAACAATCTCTAAAACCTAAACCCTGAAAAAAAAATTTCTTCAACTGAGTTCAGTTAAATGACTGCATTTAGAAGATTAATGCGAACTAATTTGATCAATGGTTTCTGGTGAGATAGTTTCAGGTCCAGGATTGAGGAAGAAAACTTTGGTAGCACCACAATGTGAACAAAAATGGCAAGAACTCTTGACCTCAGAGTTGACTGGACAAAGAATACTTGTCTCATCAGTTGCATTTTTGCTGCAGGTACAATTGATTTCTTCTTGAGAAGTTAACAATAATGATGGGTTCTCAGAGAGAAAAATAAACATAAATATTTTGGAGAAACTTTTTCTCTCCTAAGATGTGGGTAAGAAGTTTCTCTCTTTTTGAAGAAAGTAGGAGAAATAAAACTCACGTGACCTATACTTTCTCTTCCCCTTATTCTTACATCAAACACAAGAAAAAGTTACATATTAGTGAATTTTTTTCTTTTTTCCCCTAAAAAAAGTCTATCAAACACAACCTTAGTGTTTGAGTGGCTCGGTTATCGAGCTTATCACATTTATGATGTATCAAGTGCCAAATATAACGACATACGTAAGATCGTAATTGGAAAAAAAAAAAGAACTCATTTGTTTTACATGTTCATCTTTTGCAGCAAACAATATGACTGGGGAATGTGTTTGTTTTGACTATTAGTTTTTTTCAATCGTTAATATTTTGTTAGCTCTGATGTATAATCTTATAGTTTGAATCTACTTGTTTCAAAAAATATGTTCATAATTGGCTATACAACTATGGTATATGGATTTCATGTTGAACACTTCCCAATCAATGGCTATAGGTTCAGAAAATAGGTTCATATCAATAACCTATATGTATATGTGGTTAGATTCATAAATATTTCAAAATGGTAAAATATTTTGTTGAACACTTTGCAATCATCAATGGCTTTGTGGCTTTAATGTTACTTATCTTTTTTTATGAAATTGTAGTAATAAGCTATTTTTACACAATTTGTCATTTATTGTTTTCTCACCCTTGCTCGTGGTTTTGGTATATGATTTATTAATGGTTCATTTTTTTAGGGTGGGTTTTAAAATGAAGGAGTATACAGTGAAGCTAATTAACAAATGAATTCATATTGAACTAATCCGTCCAACTTTACTGTGCGGGATGAGGAGGACTTAAAACATAAAGTATTCATACAAAAGAAAAATGAGAGATTGTCAAATCCGCAACGAAACTGTAAATAAGAAAAGGATTGAGGAATCCATGGCAAAAGCTTGGAGCTCATTTTTATGTAAGATCATTTGGAGTTCTTTACAGAATTCTAAAATCTTATAAGTACTATTCTGAAACCAATTTTGATAGTTTACTATATCGTTGTATTCTTCATCCAACTCGGTTCAAATAATTCCTAAAGACAAACATGTCAAACAAAACAGATCACTTGAGACGTTCTTAATATTGAATACTTTCACGTGGAAAATTTGTTTATAATCATGTAAACCTCTCTAATTTTTGTAAGTGTTTTTAAGTTATTTTTATTACCGGTATGTTATTATACTTTCCTTTTATTTAGATTTATAACTTTGATTATACTGTGATTCGTTAGATTCTCTGTTAAGAATGAGTTGTGCTTGACCTAAGACTTCTGTTATACCCTTAATTAGTTAGAAGTTATATATCCACCACTAACCTAAGCCAGAATTAAATGAAAAAATAACTACTCCAACTTTCTTATTCAATTTAATTTTTTTTAAGCAATCCATTATCGTACTTCATAAACTCTCTCGAAATAAAATTGATTTAAAGGATATTGTCTAGAAACCCTTCCCAAAATTTAAAATAAAGTCTTTCGTAGAAATAAAGTTACCAATTTAAAAAACAATAATTGTTTCCTTCTTAGAAATAAAATAACTAATTTAAGAAAAAAAGAAACAAAATAAATTCCAAAAGTTAAAAAAAGAAATTAAAATCTCTTTCTCTTTCAATAAAATAATATCTAATTTAAGAGAAAAGAAAGAAAAAAATAATAATACAAAAGAATAATATCCAATAAAAATCGCTCTCTCTCTCTCTCTCTCCGTAAAATATAACAATAAATTCCGTAACATTTGATTGATACAAGTGTCCGTGCCCTAAGGCACGGGATATACCCTAGTTATCATTAATATTAAGAAACTCTAAAAAATATCAAATCGTATGTTACTGTATGTTATTGTAAAGACGAATTCATCACATCAAATCAACTAGCTTGGTCGACTAAATGATGAAATCTATGAAGTTTGATTGAGATAATAAAAGGAAAAAATAAGAAACAGTGATAAACCAAAAGAGACATTAATCAATTTAATCATTAAAGTTTTCTTCTAATATAATCACATTATCCTATTTCTCTCTCTCTCTCTATTTCCTTATAATCAAAATTAGAATTCTAACTTAATTTCTAAAGATCATTCTATCGTCAAGAATTAGTGACAAAATTAATAACAATCTTTCTTCACCTTTCTCTGCTCCATGCACTAATTTCTCTTGCTAGCACCATTACTATCACTTACACTGTTGATATTCATGTTTTTCTTATTTCTTTGAAACACTTTCGCCAGATACTTCCTTGTCCTCTCAAAAATAGTTTCTTTCTTCTTTGTAAATGGGTAACTCCTCAGATATCTTTGTCTACTTAAAGATCTTCTCATCTGATCATTCATCATGGGCACGTCACCACCACCACCAGCACCACTGCTGCTGCTCCCCCTATTCAAGGTTCTGACAAACTCTGCACCAGATTCTGGCCACTTGTTTAAGTTCACATACGTCGGTGTGACGGACACAACTATATCGTCATTAGCATAATTGGAGATACAATCAGAACTCATTTTCTTTAAACTTAGAAGAATTAAGTAAAATACTTTGAACTTTATTGATAAAAGTGAATGAATAAAACAACTACTAGTCCCCTTTATATAGTCCTAGGGTTTCCTAATCCTAATCAAATTCAAATAGCAACTTCTAAGAAAATATAACACTAAAATGAAAGAAATCTTAAACTGCAAGCAATTACTAAAAATAGAAAAACTACTAAAAATTAGTTTTTGAGACCTAAACATGGAATTTAACTCTCAAAGTGGGCCGGTCGTGGCAAAGCGAAAGGAATGAGCGGAATGTTATTTTTGGGCCATCTCCTACGTCAACTAAACCCTAGTTGAATTCAAACAAATCATGGCAAAACATGAAGTATCCAGTTAGTTCTCCTGATTTCACTGAGTTAGGTTTATCTCTGAAAAAAACCCATTAGTGCAAGTAGTATATTTAAGGTGGATTCTTCTTCTTTCTATTTTGGTTGTTATTGTTCTTGCTTATTTCCTTCTATTCCAAGGAGTTTTGCATAATGAATTCAACTATCCAACCAAGTGGTTCAATAAAGGTATTCAATAATACACCATTACAAGTAGTTCCAAACGCTATGAAAATTAATTTGTTAAAAACGTTGAGTAATTCATCGGGTATTAGAATAAAACCGAATAATGGTGCAATGACTGGTATAGGGTGTGGAATAATTACTTGAAGTAAGTTTGATATTGTAATTGGTTCATTAGTTGATGTAATTTTAATCCATTGTTAATTGCCAATGTTGATTTTATGCAAGTTACATACTCTTACATGCTTTTCTTCCATTTCCAATGTTGATTTTAAGCAAGACCCATATCTAATGTTTTTCGCTCTTGAAATCGCACTATCTCTTCACTCATTAACCTCAGTACTATTGTCTCAAACCTTCTTGTTGCTTCTACTCCCTCGGCCTTCAACTGCATTTCATCACATAATCCGTTGTCAATTTCGATTGAAAATGCTGAATATTTGGTCCTGAGTATAAAACAACAACGAATTAGCAAATATACTAAGATTGATATACTCGCCTCCTTGTATTCATGCTCGGGTTTCTCCTCCCTTGTCTGATCTTATTAGCAACCAATAGTAATTGAAGAATGAAAATATGAAGACTTGCAGTTTGCTATGCTGGGTTTTGCTTAATGAACGGAGGAAAAAGCTCATTGATTTCTGCTTGTTCTAACTTAAACTTGGTAGTGTACAAATTCTTGAAGTTTTGAAATTCAGATGACGATGAAAGTCCGATTTATCTGATAAATTTGCTTATAGAAATATAATAATGTCAACCATTGACGGACAAAAAAGAAGCAATTAAAGTTTTAAATGTAAAAGCTTACAGGTCTATCTCCTTCCGCTTAATTGCTTCGGCTAGTTCACAGTGTTGCTTGAAAGCATTGGCTCTTTCTAGAAATATAAAAGGGCATATGTTAAACTTCTACAAGAAAACTAAAAATACTAACAGGCTAACTTAACTAGTTTCATATAATTTGATATTTTTCATGATGTGCAGATCAAGCTGTTCCAACCATGCAACTGAGGTAAGTGATTCACAATGGATCAAGGGTCACGGCGTGGTGGGGCGGCCCATTTGTAACCTGTGGCATGTATGGCAAGCCAGATTCACAACCACACCTTGATAGACTGCACTGCACGAACATAATTTTTCAAATGTTCTTCAAAAGTCATTAAGAGGTGGTGAGCCTGCAGCCGAAAAAGAAACCCACATTTAGAAAGCAGAAACATGAAATTGTGGAAGGATATCAAAGATGAACATAAGGAATACCTCTTTTTGTAGTTTAACTGACAATAGTTCTGATTTCGTTCCACGGTCTGAAAATGCCTTGTCGAGATTTTTTCCTTCACAAGCACCCAAGAGTTTGACGGCCTTGCCGTAGTCCGAAAGAGACTGACCCAATTCTGGAAACAGGTATACAACAAAAGTGAATCTTGTGGAGAGGCAAGCTAATGGAGCCTGTGCTGAACCGAGAATGGACTTTGTAACTAAGAGAAGATCAAACGAAAACTGATGTCTCGCCTCTGTCTGTGCCTCTTCACGAGGCGAAAGGCATGTTTTTGTGCCTCCAGTAAGTGGTCTTCAAGCTCAAAGACGTAACACTTTAATTTCTCACATTCAGCATTTGATTCTTCAACAGGCTTTTCCTTTCCAAGGACAACGTCACTTACTTATAATTGCACATCCTGTAAAGAATTTCAAGAAAACTCAAGTTATGACTTTACGAGTTTATAAATGGCAGTTCTTATTATAGTGATTTTTCTAAACCCCACTAACATTACAAGCTCTAATTAGATAAGGGTAGAATCTTGTTCGTGTTCAAATTCGGTTTTCTAACTTTCTCGCCTTTTTTTTAGTTTTGTTTACAGTACAATTTTCTCTTTTTATTTTTATTCAGGCAATTGGATGCTATCTTCCAAAAACTCAAACACAAACTACCTTGAAAAATTTGCATCAAGTGGGCTGGCTTCTTTCTAAAAATACCAATCTCCTGAGACCTGGCTCTCTCCATTGCTTGTAAAGAGAACCAAAAACCAATATGAAATCGTCGGTCATTTTAAAATTTTCCATCTGAAGCAACTATATTTCAGAATGTTGTATTTGCAGAAATGTGAAAGAGTCTAAAATTAAATATTTTGTCTGTCTTTTCTCTTTCCCGCACTTCATTTCTTTCTTTTCCGTTAATTTGTCGCCCGGTCGCTGACAAGACGACCCTCCGCTAACAACTTTCTTGATCGCCTTTTTTTCTCTCCACTACCACTTCATCCACCAATGCACTCTTTTTCCATTTTCAATGTTCTGATGAAAGAGAAGGTTCATTCATCGGAATCTTTTGTGTGACGGGTTGAAAAAAATGAATAACATCTTCAAGATGAAGTGGATGACATCGGTAGAGAGAGTTGTAAGTTGATGAAGAAACTCCCAATAGTGGTCTATGATCAAGACACTCAGTCCTTAATAAAAACTCCCAATTGTATTTTGGTTTTAATAAACATTGTATCTGTGCTAATGCCTTATTTGGTAGTCCACTCTTTTTGATGGGCTAACATCTATATAATAAAACAGAAGGGAAAACGCTGACTGGGACAAACACCCTTTTTTAATAAAGGATATTGTCTAGAAGTCCTTAAAATTTAAAATATAGTCCTTCGTAGAGATAAAATACCTATTTAAAAAATAATAACCGTATCCTTCTTAAAAATAAAATAACTAATTTAAGAAAAAAAGAAACAAAATAAATTTTAAGAGTTAAAAAAAGAAATTAAAATCTCTCTCTTTCAATAAAATAACTAATTTAAGGAAAAAATAAACAAAAGAAAATAAACAATATAGCGACAATAAATATGGAAAGTCGTCAAATTTGATTGATACAAATTTAAAATAACTAAAAATAAACAAAAGAAAATAACTAATTTAAGGAAAAAATAAACAAAAGAAAATAAACAATATAGCAACAATAAATATGGAAAAGGACGACTGAGACAAACATCCTTTTTTAAAAAAGGATATTGTCTAGAAGCCCTTCTCAAAATTTAAAATATAGTCCTCCGTAAAAATAAAATTACCTATTTAAAAAACAATAATCATTTCCTTCTTAGAAATAAAATAACTAATTTAAGAAAAAAAAAACAAAATAAATTTCAAAGGTTAAAAAAAGAAATCATAATCTCTCTCTCATTTCAATAAAATAATAACTAATTTAAGAGAAAAGAAACAAAAAAAATAATACAAAAAAATAATAGCTAATAAAAATCTCTCTCTCACAAGAAAATATAACAATAAATTACGTAACATTTGATTGGTACAAGTGTCCGTGCCCTAGGGCACGGGATA
Source organism: Eschscholzia californica (assembly GCF_041429995.1). Classification (NCBI taxonomy): domain Eukaryota; kingdom Viridiplantae; phylum Streptophyta; class Magnoliopsida; order Ranunculales; family Papaveraceae; genus Eschscholzia; species Eschscholzia californica. Next base: position 34,411,069 of record NW_028238198.1, read on the forward strand.
TACCCTAGTAAAACATTAAAAATTAAAAAGCAACTCAGCCTTTCAAAAGGACTCTAAAGTGAGAGCATAGTGAATCAATTAGAGTGGAGGTCTAAAGGGAATTACATATGAAAGTAGTATAAAAATCATGACTACAGTCAGAGATTTAACGAGACTGGCGGGAGGTTGTTTGCAGGTGGAATCATCAACTTTCTCGATCTCGGCAGGTCAAAGCAAAAGTGGGGGACTACTAACTACTGCGCTTTTTTTTAAAGCAGTGTTCATCGTCTCTGATGATCGCCTATGGAGGTGATCCTCGGCCCCACTCTTTGTTACCAGTCCCAGTATCACTAACTAGGATAGGGCTCTCCCGGATAATCCCTTCTTTTCATCGGAAGGTTCAAGTGCTCTTGTGTATATCTCACTGTTAAAGCTATCGTATAATTGACTTATAATAATATAATAGTCGAAAGATTGACTACATTTGTCAAATCGGGATTCATAGAGGAAGCAAGGCTTTCGGCTAGGCCTCGCCAGGAGCGTTGCTCCGGAAGTGTGGAAATGTTGTAATATTGGAAATGGAGTTCGAGCAGAGTTGCTATTTGGTCTAGCAGAGTCTCCGGCTCCGGATCCTCCACAGTAACGTTCCTAATGTCGAACTCTCGGAAATACTGCTCCATTGCAATTTCGTTGCTCTTTGCATTTTCGAGAGTAAGTTGTCGATCTTCTTGAAAAGACCCCTTCTCCGGAATAAGACGTAGGAAAATTTATTTGAAAACAAGAAGGCAATAAAACGAGAACTTTTCAAAGTGATAGAAGCCGGCCACCAAGAAAACAGGAAAATCTCAAACTTAATCATAATGAACCAGCAGTTGGACTAGGCCCCTGATCCAGACTTGGGTAGTAATTAAGATAACATTTTGTTCCACACATTAGTGAAGCATTAGTGGTTCTGATGGCTCATTGATCAGCTAGAGGACATGGTTGGTGCTTGAAGACATTAGCTAGGTACTTTGTCACACAGGTTATGGAGAAATTTGGCTAGGTTCCTCAAATAAAGAAGAGAAAATGTCAAACAACTCTTCTGCACAAATTTGATCCTCTTTCCCTACTGTTTCATACAGGAAGGGAGAGGGGGGCCGGCCAGTTACTTAGGATGGTGTCTTGAAGACATAGAGTTACTTAGGATGGTGTCTTGAAGACATAGAGCTGTTTTTTAGGCTGGGTGGAGTCATGGAGACAAATGAACTTGTTCAAAAAGCAGCCCTCTATCGTCTATCTCCATCTTCCATAATTCACCAAGACCTTGCAAGAAGCCTTCGTTCTCTTTTTCCAGATTCTTATCTTCTTTAAGAACAAAAACACAACTCTATGAAGTCTAAGTTGACACGCTTCAGGCCTCAAGTTTCCAATCCAACTCGCCAAAAACAAACACTACGGAAATTCTCAGAGCTTGGCATTTTCCTCGAGTTCAATAATTATAACATTAAACAAGGGGGAGCTCTCCAGCACAAGGATTTGTGTTCTGATGAAAGAGAGAAGGTTAGGCCGCTGAATCAAATGACCCTCTAATGGCGAGGGTATACTACATCATTAACAATTCAAGAACAGTATTCATGAAAAGCAACTAGGTAACTAAAACATATTAAATTAAATTCTCTGAATCCAAGCACAAAAGCGAACATAGGACTTAATAATCTTTCATGAATCCATGCACCATTTGATGAAGGTCAAAACTTTCAAAAACAAAAATGAGAAAACTAAATAAGCCTGCCAACCCATGTTCGCACAGGTAGTAAAAGAAAAAAAAAACATGATAAACTAAATGAACTTGTGCTTCAAACACAACCAGTCCCCGTCAAGGCATCGAGAAGCTCTTCTAACGACTTACGGCATAAACTCTGATGGTTCCATCAGTGAACCCAGTGAACAGAGTGCTTCCATCTGAACTCCAGTTCAAGCTTGTGCAGTAAAACATCTGCAGATGATAGATAACATTACAAAAAATCAATTGACATAACCAGACCTAATTTTACAAACATTAGGTTTGTAATTCGATATTTAGATTATCTATTCATGTAGAAGGATAGGTGTACAAGATTTGGAAGGATAGAACTATCAAATTTATCCTTGGACCGAGATATTAATTTCATTAGCACAGCACTTGAGTACTCGAGACAAATATCAACGATATAATGATTTAGATCAAAAAGCAATAACAAGCAAGTATGGCAAGAAACAATCCATAGTATAATATAAAACAAAATACTAAAGCAGGTAAGCCATTTCAACAAAAAAAAAAAAAGCAGGTAAGCCATGAAAAAAGAGAGTCAAATCATGTGGTCAGTTAAACCAATTGGTATAATATACCAATTCTATATAGCCATACCATCCAAGGCATTAATTGGTATTATATTTCTACCGGCTAAGAAGAGCGCATCCAGGCACTAAATGGTGTTATATTAGAATGAGGAGTAATGCGTCTGCTTGCGGCTCGTGTAGTGCTAATTCCGGAACTCTTCTCTTGTATGTAAGCTGAAGCAGCCCGTTAACGGGATTCTTTGACTAAAATAAATAAATATTTGAACCCTTGCACCCATGATATTAATTCATGTAATTAGAACGATGCAAGTAACAAGACAACCTAATTGTTCAAAATGTCGTAGTCTGGTTATTTTTAAGTGACCGTCAAGTAGATCTCAATAAGGTCCAAAACCTATTAGCATTGAGAACGAAAGATGAACAAAAAGTTGCGTAAGAAGCCCTTTATAAGAGATGAGTCATTCTCCGGTGACAGCTCCCCGCAGTTAGTGCATCTTGCCACATGACCATCATGACGTTGTTTAATCAAATAAAGAACCAAAAGAAACATATCTAGAATCACAAAAGCAACCTAATCTAGTAAGGATAAAACCCCCCATTTTGGATCACAAGAAACACAAATAAACATATCGAACTTATGTTTTCAAAATTATTAATAAAAAAAATTCTAATAACAAATATAAAATGTTGAAACATGCATACTTTTGGCGATGAATCAAAATGACATAAAACAAAACTTAACTCCCAAATCTAGTTAGGAACAAAATGAACAGCATTACCGAGCAAGTAAAATCAATAATCATGAACTTATATAGCATAAATCGCAGAGCCTTCATGACAACGATTTACGAAATGACAATGAAATTAAGAAATGAAACATAAATTTTACACTATCAGCCCTAACAAAATGAACAAAACACAAGTATAAACAACACAAATGATAACATCATATAATAATAAGGTATGGAAAAAAAAAACAATTACCTTGTTCTTTCCCTGGGTTACTTCGGGTTTCAACTCCTGAACAAGACTCTTACTCTCAAGATCCCAAATCTGGATATCCCCTTGAGTTGCAGCACAGAGCCAGTACCTATTGGGACTGAAACACAAAGCATGAATAATATGACCAGCTGGAAGTGAGTACAGTTTCTTACCCTCAGCCAAATCCCAAAGTAAGATAACCCCATCTTTCCCACCACTTGCACATAGTGAACCATCTGGTGAAACAGCAACTGTGTTCACATACCCACCATGACCAGCTAATGTGCTCCTCAACTTACAGTTTGTCAGATTCCAAACCTTCACAGTTCGATCCCAAGATCCAGAAACAATTGTTGGTTGAAGTGTATTAGGGCTAAACCTAACACAACTTACCCAGTTAGTGTGAGAATCAGCATCTTGGATTGTGTACTTACATTCACCAAGAGTGTTCCATAGCTTGATTGATCGATCACGAGAAGCTGAAACAATCTGACGGTTGTCGATTGAGAAAGCAACAGAAAGAACATCTTTCGTGTGACCGACGAAACGGCGAGTGGTGGTTCCGGTGTTAAGATCCCAGAGACGGAGTTCACCATCCCAAGCACCGGAAAGAGCAAACTGACCGTCGGATGAAAGTACGACGTCTTGGACAAAGTGAGAATGTCCGGTGAGACGACGGCGGGGAACTCCGTAGGTGGGATCCTCTTTGGTGAGATGCCAGACGAGGATTGATTTGTCACGAGAAGATGAGACAATCATGTCGGAATTGTCGATCGGAGTAGCGATAGCAGTGACCATATCGTCATGGCCTTTCAATGTTCCGCGGAGAACTAAAACATCTGACATGGCTGAAGAAATCTCTGGTTGGAAGCAAAGGTTTCTTGGAGAGGCTCACAGGAAATGCTTAAGAGAAACCCTAATTTAGCCGCATAAGGTTTTTATATAATGGAGAGACTAAAGAGTGCAGAAATGTTTTAGGGTTTTGGACGAGTTGGTTGTAGACAGTAAGTATTGAACATAAAACCCTTGAGCGCCCATAACTTTACGGGGGCGCCTATAAAACACTACTCAAAAATTTACCTTCGCTGGCAATAACACTTTGGAAGGGTGCCGTAAAATTACACAATTCATATTTGAAACTGTAACTAAAGTTCGGACTTTTCGTGGATTGACCAGCTTTCATCATGATTAATCCGATTTAAGCACCATAGTGGCACCTAAAAAAGAAGATGAAGCCTTTGTCATCATTAAGTAAGAACTAATCATAGAATGCACTGGTATTCAATGTTGTCAAATCGTAAATCGTTTTTCAATTCACTAAATTGTATTGTATCGTGTCGTATTGGTAAATTGAAAATAGTAAGATTCATTGAATATAATAGCTCTAGGTATTTGCTAACATAGACGTTAAATATATTACTAGTTCAAAACTAAGAATTGTATATCATAAATTTCATTATAAATATTAAAATATAAGATGTTCCTCTTCTCCATTCTCCATTCTTCATTCTTCATTGTCATTATCAAGATCAAGAATATCCAAATTTAGGTCTTCATTAGATGCTTCATTAGGTGCATCATTATCGGACTGAAGATTCGTCTTCATCAATAAGTTATTTCTCCTTGCCTTTTCTTTTCGTTGACTTTGTTAAGTTTCTTGGTCATGTACAAAAAATAGAGGTGTTCGATAAGCTGATTTATAGGTGTGAAACAAATTTCAATCATAATTGTATTTTAACTTACATCGACGTCTTCGAAGAGTTTCTCCTTCTGTGTCAACAAAAGTGTTTTCTGGGAATGTTGGGCCCTCTTTCCGAGTTATCTACTCATTATCGGACTCCGTGTCTGATAAAGAAATAGGATCGGTTCCTTGTTCTCTTTTCACTTGTCGTTCCTCGAGTCAAAGATTGTACTTCACAAATACAAGAGCATTCAAGCGTTTTTGTCCCAACTTGTTTCTCTTCTTTGTGTGTATCTAAAATCGTATATGTGAGTAGTAAAGATTTAATTTGGATTGTAGTGCGATAATTTAAAACTTATTTGCTACTTAGCTGTTGCAAACATTGTATTACCTGATAAGCTTAGTATTCTAATTGGCAATCGTTGCAGTTCTGGGCAATGACCTCTATAACTTTCCCACCACAGAGATATATATACGAAATCTTTAAACGTTGTAAAAATATTATACACTTGACTACTTAAGTAAAAATAGCAAAAGTTTGTAATTTTTAAACCTGATTGCCTTGAGGCTCTTGAAAGTTTTGTCATATCTCTTCCAAATGATCCTTCTGCTATTGAGAATTTATCAATCTCTAGATCAACAAGTCTTCTTTCCCTTGAATTAGGACACATTCTTTCAATGGTGTCATATAAACCCTGTTTAATCTCTTGGTCTGGATTAAAATCATCACTGTAATGGAATTTATGGTGTAGGAAATAAGCTGCAACATGTAATGGCCTGTGGAGTTGAAGATCCATCGCTCATCAATTATCTTCCACACATTCGAGTATCTAGATTTTACTTTGCCAAGATTTTTGTCTATTTTTCTCCTTAGCTCTATCCATAACTTCATAAATATAACCAATTGATGACTAAGACGTAAAACTTTCACCAATGGAGATGTACATTTGATTAAGAACTCCACTCCAGGCTAAAAACTTATCTGCCAATAAGATATCGCTTACTTCGATTCCTTCACTAGTTTTTGAAAAGATTTTTTTCTCCCACTCTAACGAAGCAAACATTTCCCTCGATCCCAAATTTTGCTCATGTATGTGTTTCAATATCACTATAAAAATCAGGAATATTGCCGACGCCAGGAAACCGTCGGTAAGCTGACATTCTCGTCGGCAGAAGTATTTGCCAACGAGCGGGAAACGGTCGGCAGAAAAGGCGTCGGGAAGTAACCCCGCGACGAACATTTCGACGGAAACAACGCGTCGGTAGATATTTTGCCGACGTTTTTGTTAAATCTATTTCCGTCGACAGTTGAAAATTAATTTCCCGGGAACCCCATTTCTCGCGAATTTATTGCCCTATGCCGACGGCTTGGGTTTACAAATACCGTCGGCGACTATTTGTTTGGTCGACGGTTTAATTTCCGTCGGCAATATATAACAAATTTTCTTTTAAAATATGTTTTTTGTACCCGTTGCTGAACCCGTTAATTCATAAAGTGCATGTAACAACATAATGAACAATAACCTGCATAACTATCAGAATTTGTAATACACATCTAAGAACAAGTCATTGTTTTCATAACACATATTGTCTAACAAAAAGAAAACCATGAAAAGGCTTGAAAATTTAAAATTGCAAAAGATTTCAAAACACACATTGTCTAACATCAAGAATCAACAAGTATCTTGTCATTTCTTCTTCTCTGAAACACCAACATACCTGCACAAAGAAGCAATCGAGCAATTAGTAGAGAATTATAACGGATATTAGTGATATTAGTTGAGTGAATAGATTTCAAAACAATTAAATAGCATTCAAACGGATAAACTTCATACTGTAGACGGATAAACCCATAAAACCGTCAGATTTGACTAGGTAATAAGAAATATTAACATGACAGATGAACAACAAAGCACGATCCAAGCTAGGAAAGATCCAACAAACCAAAATTCCAAGTATTCATGTCAGAATACCCAAACTTTCTCATTCTTGACAAGATAAATAAACAAAGAAATACCCATTTCATAAAACTCATAAACCCATCCAATAAAACCAAAAAACTAACTAATCCATCTCTAGATTCATTCCTGCTTGAAATTTCTAGACATTTATTCAGTAGAGCTAAAGACTATGGCTTTCTTATCCATCTCTAATTTCATTCCTGCTTCAAATTTCGTGTCATGTTTAGTTCATCTCTCTAGTTCTGCATTTGAATAAATATTATGATAGAAATACTATAGAAGTCCCCCCCTGAACTCTGAGACACAAGTACCCTAATATTAGGGTCAACATGAGGTTTTAGTTGTTTTGATAGCCTTCATTTGTGTGGAAATAGGTCGGTTCTTTTATTTCGACATATATTGAAAATCACATAATAAACTGTCACAAAAATCGCGTTATGAAAATCAAATAGTAAACTGTGACAAAAAGTGTGGTTCTAAGCATTTCTATGAACTACACGGAATTACTTCCACCAGAGTCATGGAAACGATTACACTACTGTGGACTTAATTTCCTCACCGACAAGCATAACCTGACTTCTATCGACTAAATTGTTATAGACGAAATCAAAGTATAAAAGCATATATAGTTCATTGTTATATTACCAACTCAAATATTAATAAACGGATTAGATGGAAGAGATCTAGAAAAAACTACATAAAGTATTTACCTTAAACAAAAGTAATCCAAGCTAAATTTGAGATGAAGTTTTGCCTACTGCCCCTGTTCAAACTAAAATACAAAGAAACCATCAAAATAAGTTAAAACGACGACATACAAAGCTAACATATGTGAGAGAATGAGTTAAATTTACCTGTGATGACGAACCAGCACCCTGTGATCGCATGAGATTCATGAACTCTGTAATTTGTGCTTTCAAAGAAGATACCTCTGATGTGACATTCGATAGCTTTCTTTCTAACTCAATATTCTTCTTTTGTAACTCAACATTCTTTTCTTGTAACTCAGCATTCGTTTGCTTAATATCAGAAAGGTCTTGCTCTACTTTCTTATTAGTTGTTGAAGATTGCCGAGGAAAAAGGTCTTTCGGCTTCACATGTGGCATACGTCGAATGCGACCCCTTGGCTCTGGTCCCATGACCTGGGCAAAGATGTCATTAGGACCTGGCAAGTCTTCTAGTTCTCCATCAGCATTCTGGCTCATAATCTCCTTTAGTTTCTCCATATCTTGCTGTCAAATAGAATAAACTTGATCATTGTCTATATTTATCTACATAAGCATTACGAACAAAAAATAATATTGTTATGAGATGTAAATTATTACTATCCGCTCGACAGCATGAGGGTTTACTACTCCTTCGGTTGTACTTGTATAAGATTTTTTAAATAGCTCCATTTGAGTAGGCTCCTTGTTATTTTCTTGTCGGAATTGTAAAAATCAAAACATGCAGCATAATAGTTAAGGAGTGAGAACAATAATAAATCAGAAAAATACAAGGTGTACCTCATGAGAGACTTGTGTTAGGGATTTCGACCCAAGACGGTGATGAAGTGTCGGAGCAGCTCTATTTCTTGCATTTTGTTCGGCTAACTTCTACATTTAACAAAAAAAAAACGTAAGAGCACATAGTAAAGCTTGAAACAAATATAAAGTGAAGAAAAAAATTGTTTTACCCTAATATCATCATTCTCATTTCATAGTTGAACCATCGTCACCCATTGAGAAGCAACAATTCCTTTAAGAATATTTTTGTCGCATCAGGTAGGGCATCTCTTAGTAACTGGAGCAATAACTTGAATGACTTGTCACTCCACCCTCTGATGCATTTATAGTTCCAAAGCTTTAGAAAAAAAGATAACATAGTCATCTTATCACAACCAGGGTATAATTGTTTCTTGGTTTGTTCTAACAATCTAACGAACTTGTCGCTTGAAGAAATATCGTTTTCTACCCCATCTATTACACCATCTGTATCTCCACCAATGTCATAAACTCCACAAATGTCCCGGACCATGCCTTCTAGGTCTTCATCATCATCGTCATCTTCCAAGACTTGTTCATCTGTAACCCCAACTGATGCGTGCATACGACCAGTTGTAGGTATATCTTCTCCGTGACAAAACCAAGTTATGTAGTTTCGCATCATCCCATTCCAAACCAAATGTCCCTCACCTGTTTCTCTATCGGCATACTTGGTATTTAAACATTTCACACACGGGCATTTTATTTCATTCTCTTCAGTGACTAATCCGTGACGAAACGCATAATCCAAGAAAGCAATGACACCATCTTGATATTGCTTTGTGCTTCTATTTGATTTCAACCAAGACTTGTCCATGAATACTAACTTCAAAAATAGAACACCTTGTTAATTTGGTTATGTGCAAGGTACATTTAATGATGGAATTTAATAATAAAACATGTCATAGCAATTTCTCAATCATAAAGCATGTCAATATGGTGGAGGGGTTGATAACACCTTATAAGTGTAAATTATATATGTACAAGTTATCTAACAATGTTATTTATACTTCCTACACCTAAGTTAGATACATTTAGTGTCGTATACACCAAAAATCTGAAGTGTCAAATCTTCCAAAATTGTTTTTTCAGCAAAATTGATAGTAGTCGGATGGGTCGATCGACAAAACTGTAAAAGCTATCAAAAAACAAGAGAAATTGTTTGAAGTGTTTGTGTTTAGAGTGATGAACCTTCAGAACCCTCCCGCTTGTAAACGTGCAAACAGAACCTCCGAAAGACCTACCACCACCGCCTGAAAATCAGGTTCACAAATTAAGCAACTTATAACTTTCCCCCCATAATTCATTTAATCTTCAATGGATCTAACATGATTGAATACATCAATTAAACATGTAAAATTTCATAAGTTATAAAACCTAAATCATCTAGCAACGTGGGTACATCCATTAAACATGTAAAAAAATCGATAAACTAACATACCACTAGAAAACATGTAAAATTGTCAAAATCAACAAACTAACAAAATCACCAAGATTAGCTATTCTAGTATAATGAATTGAATTGAGCTGAATGTAAAAATTCCCAACTTAGTAAATCAAATAATTGATAGTAAAAGGCCATACCATGATAAAGAGAAGAAATTGGGGATAACAATGATAAGCTATAAACCCTAAATCATCTAGCACTACAAAACCCTAGAAAATTGTCAAAATGAACAAACCACTAGAAAACCCTAGAAAACAGGAAAATCCTAGTTAACTATTCAAACACAAATCTCTGGAGAGAGAGAGAGAAAAAAAAAGAGTTAAAGAGAAAGATCGAGTTAGATAGAGAGATAGAGTTACCGAGAGAGGGAGAGAGAACTTACCGGGTTGTGTTTGTTGTTGGTGAATTATTGAGCTAGGGTTTTTTGAAATGAATCGAATTCCACTTGGAGATCTCTTGACATATAGAATTTCGCAAGGGAGAAAGAGAGAAGATTAAAAACCGAGAGGGAGAAAAAAGAAAGCTAGGTAAGGGTTGTTTGGGTCTAGCAACCAAATAATAAAACCCGTCGGCCATATAAAATTTCGCGTAAATTATATCCGCCAAATAAATTTCGCTCCAAAACTATAGCGACGAAATAAAGCAAAACGGTCGACGGATACAAATAACATCGACGCTGGAAATATATTCCGTCGGCAGTATATTTTCGCAAAAAATCCCCCCCCCCCCCCCATAACTCGAATTTTTTCCGCCAAAATAAATAAATCCGCGCCAATATCATACCGACGGAAAGGAGAAAATCGTCGCTAGTTACCACCACCGACGGATTCTTAACATCGTCGACAATGCGGTCAGAAAATGAAAATCCCAGACATTCACCGGGCGTGGCTTATGCCGACGGTTTTATATGAAACCGTCGGCAAAAGATGACTACATCCGACAAAAACGAATGAAACCGTCGGCTATATCTTTTATAACCGACGTTTCACAATAAACTGTTGGGAACAGGCATCGACAATAAACTATTTTTTTGTAATGTATAAGGAAACATGTAGAAAATCGTATCACTACTGGCCTCAAAAGCTCTATTCCCTTCATATGCGCACACATTAGATTACAAACTCAAGTATGTTTGTAAATATAGACTGATATTCTTTTGACTTTTGCAACCGCAGATGATTGCATTGGCAACTGCCCAATGTCACCAAGCATAGATCCAAAAGATGCGCCGCACAAGGTGGCCAAAACAGATGTTTCCTCTTCTTCATTAATAAATCTCCAACTTTGACATATAATGCAACACTATCAGTTACTACTTGAACAACGTTTTCTTTACCCACTTCTTCAACAACATAATCTAACAACTTGAATAGATTTTCAACATTCCTGGATATATCAGATGTGTCAATTGATCTCAAGAAAAAAGAATCCAATGGACTATTCACTAAGAAGTTAGTGATGGACCTTTTCTTCCCGTTCGTCCACCCATCAGACATTATAGTGCATCCAACCTTCTTCTGTTCTTTCTTATACATCGCAAATTCTCACTTACTGTATCTACTTCTTTACTTAGATTAGTATTTCGTATCTCGTGATATGAAGGTGGCTTAAGTCCACGACCAAAGCAACTAAACTTATCTATCAATTCTTTGAAATACATGTCTTTCACAGGGTTAAAAGAGTAAGCATTAGCATAAAAGAACCTAGATATTTTGGCACAACATTTATCTCTGTCACCCTTCTTCTAAATTTCATTAATAGTGTTTTGCTTCTTGACAACTTCGTGATCTTCCATAGTTGTTTTCCTTTTTCCCTTAGAATCAGGAATCTCTATATCTAGCTCAAACGTTTCATCTTCTTTAATCCTTTTTTTTGCTTTTTCCGTTGTTATATCAATCAACATCTTCTTAAATTTTTTATATACCTCTATGAGGTTTTTACTACAAGCAACGACATTCTTCCTAGTTCTTCTCAAATGGTGTTTCATCCTATAAACACCACCCCAATGATCATACAATGTTCCCACGTAAAATCATCGTTCCCCTCTTTTGTTTTCATGTTGAACTAACCTACGTTGAATTAAACATACCATTAGTCATTATAATGAAACTAAGAAAGTAAAAACAGTAAGTAAACTAATAATAATAAAAAGGAAGTAAAAAAACAGTAAACGAATCTAAGAATTAAAAACAGTAAATTAGACTACAAACCAGTAAAGTAAAGTAAGAAGTAATAAAATATTACTAATATCAGAAAATGTATTATACTTGCATTAGTTTACTGTGAAAATGTATTATACTTGCATTATTTGTAATAGACTAAAAATAACAACTATAAAGGTAATAAAATTAGAAGTAAGGGCAGAGAACTTACTATGATTTTAGAGAGAGAAACGTTTCTAGAGAGAGAAGAAGACTGGAGATCAGAAATTTAACACGATTAAAGGTGATAGGGTTTTTATAGAGAGAAGAATAAGAAAAGAAGAAACCATACCTTTTTTATAGTTTATTATTGTTGGACTCTTGGTTGAAGGCAAGTTTCTACTCCCCCCCTCTTTCCAAAACATATTCTTCAAATGACTTTGTTCGGCCCAGTTCATGCAATAGAAAAAGTCTTTGTTCTATGTCTGCATATTCAAAAAGTAATGTTGTATTGCACCAACATCACCTTCAGCAATGGCTATTCACTTAAGTCGATCTACATAATTCCGACAATCTCTTTCTGTTGTAGTAACATTTTCATAACCGTGTCCATCTTCAACAATTGTACCATAACTCTTATACATTCGAATTCTTGCTATTTCATTTAATTATAATCTTCTTCTGACAGAAGGCGTAATATTTCGATTGCATTTGAACCGAGATTGAGTAGGACTAAGGCCCCATTTGGTTTAGCTTAAAATCGGCAAAAAGCCAGCTTTTGGATCAATTTAAAGTACTTATAAAGATAGTCATGTTTGGCAAAAGGAAGTTGTAGCTTTTAAAAAGCCTTAATAGAGCTTTTTAAATGTGGCTTCTGCTTTTGACGTTTTCGGGAAGCATGTTCACGCAACAATTCTCGTAGCTATATACTTCACCCTGCTTACACGTGGAGGTGGGTTTCACTAATTCCCATGTCTCTCCAATTTAAGCTATCAACTACAAAAAAAAAATGTCTCTCCAGTTAATCAAACAATGACCATATTGACAATCATCATTTGAACAACTACACAGATATGGTCACACTTTTCAAAAATATTGGATTGGAAATTTCAAATCTCATTATAATTTGGTGGCCTTGTTTGGATTAACAATTTTTTGATGACACAAAATAATTATTAAATATTTTCAAATTTCTTTAGGTTTTGTAGTGACCAAATAAACTTAGAAGTTTAGTAAGGCATATCATTTGTCAAAAATTTCGTAATTATATTGCTATGAGGCATAAATTCAGTAGACATTTTTATTAATATAACACAAAGTATGTAATAATTAGATAAAATCTCTGCTAGCTTATTTTTATCAAATGTTTTATTATAGCTTTTGAAAATATGGAAGCGCTTTTTTAATGTTGTACCAAACAACTCAAATAGCTTATCATAGAGTGCTTTTGTTAAAGTGCTAAAAGGAAGCTCTTGAAATAAGCTATACGCTTAACCAAATGAGGCCTTAACATAGTTGGGGTAACTTAAATAAGAAATATTCATTTAAAAGTAACTGAAACTATTTTACGAAACGCGTATGCAGTGTATGACTTACTTCTGTAGCCGCCAAGTTGTCCAATTTCTCCCTAAAAGCATTAAGTGTTCTCTTTCTAGTTGGGAGATTGGGAGATTCGTAGCAGACTTAGGTAACCATTTTTCAGTCAATGGCAACCCTTCTTGAAATTTAGAATTAACATTCCACTCACTAAGAGTATGAAAATGCTCGTAAATCCAAACCTAAGAAAATGATTCAGAGATTTAGTATACAATTTTTAAAAGGAATAAAAAATAATTTATCAAGTACGAAATCCTAACGTACCATAAGAAGGGTAAAGCATCCACCCATCTGTTTCACCTCAAACCTAGTCATAATTGCCATTTGATGCAGCATGTTAGCAAGGCAGGCGGAACCCCACGAGTAGTTATGTACATTGTCCAAAACTTCAAAACACTGAAGATATTGAACATTCACCTTATTACCGCTTTTGTCGAGGCAAATACAAGATCTGACGACGTAAAGTAGACATGCCCTTGCGCAATACTCCTTCGAAAAATTATTCTTCGACTTTCCAAACTTACTCATCAGATACTCTAGTTTCCCTGTTTTCAAACTCTCGTTTCTTAATGCATCATTCGCATCTTTACGACTAAGTCATGGAGTTTTATTCATCAAATCTAACACATCATCCAAGTACATTGAGGCACTTGTTGTGCTATATACCGCATTTCCATCAACAGAGATATTGACGATGTGTTTCACATCATTTAGTGTGATCATCATCTCCCCAAACGGTAAATGGAAGGTGTTGGTCTCTGAAAAAACTTCTCCACAAAAGCACTAACAAGTGCCTCGTCTAACCTTCGATACATATGTTCAATAATTGATTGAAACCTAGAATTTTGAACATTCTATTTTACAAAGTTGCACTCCTCGTTGAGGTTTCATTTATCAATCCATCCAGTTGTTGGGTTGACGGTCAAAACTCGATTTCGAAGCTGGAATTCAACGTGTTATTAACCCAAAATTAAACAAGATTCATAAGAAAAATGTTAAAATAATTGATCATTCAAAGATTAACATTTACCTTCCCATGCTATATATTGTTGGCAATGTGCAACTTGTAGTACTTAAGTAAGGATCGGTCTGCGGGAATCCATCCTCATCAACGACTAGTTCGGCCTCGTTAGTCGCTACTTCTTCCTCTGCTTCTTCTTTTGCCTCTTCTTTCACTGGTTCTTCGCCCGCTTCCTCGCCCGCTTCCTCGCCTGACTCTTCGCCCAACTCCTCGTTTGACTTACCCTCGTCCAAAATTTGTGGGTTTTGCTCGATTTTTTCTCAGCATTGCGTTTGGAGCGTAACTTCTCACGTCAGACACGTTCAGACATAGTAGGGTGTTTCTCCTTCCGGTAGGAACCACAACTCGAGTGGGGGAAGGTTTGATCAAATTTGTCCACCCTCTGTTTTTTACGCATCCATAACAAAATACTCCAAAATAAATATTCTGACTAACACCAAAATGGACCATTGAATAAGTTTAACAAATGTAACTCAACTCTGAAAAATTTTGTGGGTCTAAAAGGCACGAAAATTTTTGTGAGAAACCCAACCCATGAAAAGTTTCGTGAGCAACCACACCCATGATAACTTTCCTGGAACTGCCTAGCCACGAAAAGTTTCGTGAGGTACGAAATGCACAACATTTTTCGACGCTCGACCGTTCCACTGAGTCTGGTTCGTGTTCACCATAAACCCTACTAACAACTTAAATTTTAAACCCTAACAACACAAATCTAAAGCCTAACTACACATATAAACCCTAACAACATAAATTCTAAGGAAGAAAAACGAATTACAAATTAACAACCCTAGATTACAAAATTGAATTTTTTTTTAGGGTTTTAGACATGAAAATCAATTAAGAAAAGTAGAAGAAACATTATTTACCTCTCTTGAAGAGGATTGTTTGATGATGAAGTTTGATTTTAACGCCCTATACTTTGATAGTTCGAAATTGTTGAAGATTTTTGAAGTTTTCTCTTTCTCTCTCTAGAATTTTTTTTTCTCTGTTTAGTTTTAACTTTTAAAGAAGAAGAAAGACGGAAAAGGGAAATTAAAGAAGTACCAAAATAAGAAAATTTTAAATTTGGATTTTTTGTAAAATTTAATGCAGGATACCCAGAAAGTTTGTTTCTCCGAAAAATCTTCTAAATTTCCCATATCTCCTTTTAAAATTTTGCATCCCGGATATTTTTCTTATTTCCCCAAATCATCGGTTCTTTTTTTTTTTTCTCTTTGTTAAAATATAGGGCCCAAATTTTATAGTTGGTCAGAAATTGTACCCAAAATGGAATAACCATTCATTTTTGTAACAAAGAACGGTTGCAATTTATTTCATCCATCCGACGGCAGAGACTTATTAATCTTACCTATAAAACTTTTCTGGCTCAAACCCTAGCCTTAATCCTTTACTTCGTACTCGTAAGCAGAAAAACAAAAACCTAAATTTCTTCAGGTAAGTCTTCAAAACTCAAGTTCGTACCATATAAACAACCTAGGCGGCTAGGCTTTCTGTAATGACTTTAGTGGTACTAGAATTAGATTGTTCAAAGCGACTGTTATCTAGATTTTTGGTTTGCTAGTGTTTTTTATGTAATGTAATTCAATTAGTAAAAAAAACACGATTCAGATGACAACTAGTAAGAATTTAGTCCTAGATCTGTACTGATATTGTTCTAAATTTTCTCATTGAGTTCTTTGTTTATACAATGGTAGATTTGAACTTAGAAGAGAGTTGATGAACTCTGAAGATTTTGACTAATTAGTAATTTTTGGTTCTTTTGGCATTTTAAGTAATTAGAGATTTGATTAGTTGGAGATGGAAACAGGCTCCTATAATGCGCTAAGTCCTCTTATATTAAATTTTAATTTTTGGTATTGTAGTTTGAAATGATATATTAGATATTGACTACGATAAAATGAGTTGAATCGGGTTTCGGGTATTATCTGATATCTGATAACTTTATCAGAATAGGAACTTAGTAACATATTGCATTATAGTTCATTAGTTTGTCCACTCATAAACTAGGGTTTTGATTTTAGTGATACTTATCTGAATAATCTAAAAGGCATGCTTATAAATCATTTGCCACGTTTACAATAACGATTATCTAGTTGGACTATGCCAATAATCTAATGACGCTAGCATTATGTGCATACCCTAGTTGTAACTTCTTTTTCTTAAATTTGAATTTTGATTTTTTTACACCATCGAACTTTTTTGTTGTTTTAATCTTTTAATGTTATTTCTTATATCAGCACAGGAGCTTTGGATCTAGTTTTCTGCTGAAATCATGTCGGGGTACGTCAATTTGTCTATATAGTTGTCTTCGGATATTACAAAAGCTCTTTTGTTTAGTGGTTCAGAGTTTTTCAAAAAGAAAATTTCGTACTTAATGTCGTTTGTTAACTGTAGGCATCCCAAAACCACAATATTCTTTTAAAAAATTATAATATTTTTCCTCAACAAATATTAAAAATGGAAATAGTTAACTTGGCCCATTTACATGTGCAGTGAAGAAGTTGCAGCTGTTACTGAGGCACCTGCCCCAGCTCTAGGGGAGCCGATGGATATAATGACAGCACTACAACTTGTGCTAAAGAAGTCACTTGCTCATGATGGGCTTATCCGAGGACTCCATCAAGGTGCCAAGGTGATCGAGAAGCATGCTGCACAACTCTGTGTATTGGCAGAGGACTGCAACCAAGTGGACTATGTTAAACTGGTCAAAGCTCTTTGTGCCGATCACAACGTGAGCTTAATAGCTGTTCCAAGTGCTAAAACTCTCGGTGAATGGTCTGGGGTAAGTGTAATCAATTTCTGGTCTTCGTATTTACAGTTTCATTTTTTTCTTCTTCTGGTGATAGTTTTAAGTTTGCGGCATCTGATGTCAAAACCTATTGGCGATGAGTGAAGATGCACATTTAGTCCACGTGGGATCTTTCTTAAACTTCCCCTACACATCCCGTGCTTTGAGCCAAATGCATTTTTAATTGGGTCACTAGGAGCACATTTTGCCGTCAGGCTATCGTTTGTAAACTGAGCTTCGATACCATATTAAATTTGTAGAATTCTAACTAAAAAACAAGTGAGTCGTAAATCTTGTATACTTTGCCACCCTTAGTCCACGCGGACTTTTCCCACTATATTGATGTGTTTGCAGTCCTTGTGAAGATTTCCTTCATTTTTCTGAAGCCCATATAAGATTATATCCTTTCTCTTGAGTAAAAATTGTAAATATTAGTGAAAATGCACAACGTTGGTTCACCTTATTATGCATTGTTCTTACAAGAAGATACAGAACCCTTTGTAGAGTATTGCTCTGGTTCAATTTCCACTTATCTTTTGTAATTCAAGAACTGTCTAATTTCACTATCTTACTCTATTTCACTTGTTCCAACCACACAGTTGTGCAAGATCGATTCCGAGGGAAAGGCAAGAAAAGTTGTGGGGTGCTCAATGGTTGTTGTGAAGGTAATTTGACAAATAAATTACTCTGTGATTCTTTGTTCTATTTGATATTTTTTTGTTAACCAGAATTGGGTTTCGAACAAAACTGCAGGATTATGGCGAGGAATCAGAAGGTCTTAACATTGTTCGGGAGTACGTGAAATCTCATTGAGTAGCATGATCTTATTTTATATTTGTGTTCGTTTTTCAAGATTGACCTAGATTTGGAAGTTTTGGAGTTTGATTTAAGTATTTGAATATATGTTAGAAAAGAAAAAGTTGTAGTTGATCTTATGTACAAGTGCTGGAGTGATGATGCTTCCCTTTTGTTCTTTAAAAAGATTGGAAGTGTTCTTTTACTCATTTTTTTAGCCATGGTAATCGATTGAGTTGGTACTTGCTTTTTCATGTGCTTGTGGAGACGATAAACTAGAGATTGTTCTGAGAGTTTCGCCATTTAAACCCCCGCTGTGAGGAGTTCTTGAGTGTAACCCAGAGTTTGGATCCGGTTGTGCTCCTCACGTATAGATGAAGAAGTAAAAGTAGAAATTAGAGTTTTCTTCTTTTTTGGGAGATTTGCTGCTTGGAAGTGTTTCTTACTCATCTTTTTAGTAATGCTATATTGTTTTGCCAATATCCGCATCCAAATGGACCAAACCCCCGGTTTCAGGAGTGTGACCCGGAGTTTGGACCCAGTACAAATGAAATAGCCGTTAAAAGCTTATCATATCAATGATAAAGCTATTGAAAAAAATAATAATTGAACCCAAAATAATTCATGACCGCAATTTAATGCAATAAACAAGTAGGAAAATGTTTTTTTCTCTTAAAATCTTACTCAGGGCACGACATAAAAATTGATGTATCTTCAAATTGTGTAATTGATACAACAATTAAACCTCCAAATCAAACTCTCAACTCATTTGTCTAATACTCCAAATTAGTCTTTCTATGTTGTATGTCATTTAAGCTAGTTGCAACAACTTTACCATGTTGTTTTATTTTTATCGAGAATAAGATTAGTTCTTTTTTTGTTGAAAGAGAATAAGATTAGTTGAGTATTAGTTTTGGTGGGGCATATATCTCCTGCGATAGAATACGGGGGTAACGATGGAATTTCTGAGTTCCTATTTTAAGAAATCTCATGAATTTTATGAAATTTTGAATTTTTTTTTCCATCTACTTCTACTGGTGTGGTTTGAACTTTTACTAATATTGAATTGGCAGTCATACCTATAATAATCAGGTTTTTTTTAGGAGAGAGAGACTCGATGACGTCACCTAGTGGCGATTTTTTTCCCTCTTCTTTCGACCTAACCCTAAATCTCAACCAGGTTTTTCATCATTTCAGCTCAATCCTTCACAATCTAAAAGGATACAAACATAGTTTATCATCATCTAGGTTCCATTATCATCAACTCACACCCAATCAAAAGGATCTCTAACCAGGAACACTTTCAACCACAGAAGCACTTGCTCCATTTTGGAAGACGCTCAAAGCATCCCGATCCCTCCATCGTTTTCCTCATGTTGAATACCCAGGAATCAAATAAATTTGGAACAAGCAGCAAAGAACAATTAACTCCTTCACCTTCACAGATCTCATAGAACAGGGAAGTCTCAATCCTAACCCTCAAACTTTAATATTAGTATTCTTTAGTTAACCCATAATATTAATAGTGTATATGTGATCTTGCTTGTGATTCCCTCTTTCTCTGTCAACCTCTGTTGATAGATCTTAGAGTTCACAAATAGTACACACCCTATATGCTGATTTCCCCAAAAATCAAACCCTTGAACTTAACATAATTCAGAGTACTCTGTGGTGGTAGATTATTGGTGGATGTAGAAGTTTACTTCTTGATTTCTAGCTTCTTCTGTTTGGTGTCATCATCTTATTTGTTAGTCTTGGTTTTCTTAATGCCTATGACATATAGAAGAAACCAGGTCTTGTTGTGATGAAACTGGTCAGATAGTTACTCTATGTAGCAAATTAATAGGTTAATTTCATGTGTTTATGTGTTATTATTCCTAGCATAAGTTATACTTCTTGTTATCATGAGTATCTACCTAATTTCATCTTTCTTTTTTTTTGTTGAAAAGATAGAATATATTAAACAACAAGAGTTCTATTACAATACAATTTTGAAATAAAGTAAGGGATATTCTTCCATGACTGAGATTTTTTCCTTTTCCTCGCCCACTTTGCTAGCTTATCTGCAACTTGATTGAAGTTCCTGTTTACAAACGAATATTTGACTGCTTCCGTAAGGGATCCGATTTCTCTTCTTTTTTGAATGTTCCTTTTGGTTTGTCATTGTATTTAATTTCTATTCTTTTGTAGATATTGAATTACATTGATATTGTCATTTTCTATGATGATTTTCCTGTAGTTATGGGCCACCGCCCATTCCATTCCTTTTAAAATGGCTAAAGATTCACATTCCTCTGCGCTTCGACTTCTGGTGGTTGTAACATAAGCTTCTATGTATTCCGATGCATGGTTATGAATAACAATTCCAATACCTAATTTCATCTATGTTTGAGTTGGTCTGAGATCTTAGTTTGTCTTCTTGCTTTGTAACCCTGGTTCTGTTCTTGGTTAGTAGAGACTTTATTTTTATTTCATCAAAATATCTATATATATATATATATATATATTAGTTATCATTTTTCTTCATGCTTATGTTTTCGTCGAGTTAATGTACTGATAGCTTTCTTGGGTTAATCTTTTTAGTGTAGTTTGTTTAGTGGTTAAAATTATAGTCTCATCTTTCTAGCTTACTGTCTGAGTCTTTTCCGTTCTCCTCTATATTTATGTATCTCGTTCCTTGTTATTATTTCTGCTTAGTGTGTTGTTTATGGTCTTTTTCTTTTGACTGTATTTGCTCTACTGTTGATATGAATAATAACATCCCAGCTGAGGAAAGCCCTTCAATCCTTAGTTGGAATGTGAGAGGTGCTTCCACTTTCCTCACCAAGAAACACATACTCAAACTCATCACAAAACACCAACCGGATATAATATTTCTTTCTGAAACTAAAAACAAAGATAACATTATGAACAAAATCATTCCTATCCAAAAACATTATGCTAGTTATTTTGTTGACCCGATCAACAAAGCGGGTGGACTTGCGATTTACTGGAAACATCACCTAAATGTCAAGATCAAGCACTCTGACCACAACATCATCCATGCAGAGCTTATCATGAATAAGTCGAAGAATCATATCAACATCACTGGTTTCTACGGCTCCCCTTATCACAACAACAAGCTTAAGCCTTGGAATACTCTTACACAACTCTGCTCCGACATTGATGATCCATGGTTAATCATAGGAGATTTGAATTGCATTCTTGAACCTTTAGAGAAATGTGGTGGATCTAAAGCTTCAAATTCTCATACCCCTAAAATTATAGACATCATAAACAGTTTAGGTCTTTTGGATATAGGGTATCAAGGAAAACCTTATACTTGGAGCAACAAGCAATTTGGTGAACACCTCATTCAAGAGAGACTTGATAGGGGGTTAGCTAATCTTCATTGGTTGCAACATTTTCAAACCTCTGGAGTCACCCATCTTGATGCAGTAGGATCTGACCATGCTCCCATTTTACTAGACAACAGAGACCTCAGCCAGTTAAGCCCTAAACCTTTTAAGTTTATCCGTACTTGGATGACCCACCCGGAGTGTCACAGTTTCATAGAAGGTAACTGGAATTGCATAAAAAACAATCAAAACAACAATAATATTCAAGGTGATCTCAAGAAGCTGAGTAGAAAACTCACAAACTGGAATAAAAAGGTCTTCGGAAACATTGAGAACAACATTACCCAGACTATCAAGCAAATGCAGAACAACAACTCTATAGTAGACTACATACGCCTTAACGATAAACTCGAAGAGCTTTACAACCAACAAGAGAGTCTCTGGAAGGAAAAGTCTAGAAATAATTTTCTCACCCTTGGAGATAGGAATACTAAATACTTCCACTCTCAAGCAATCC
Source organism: Eschscholzia californica (assembly GCF_041429995.1). NCBI lineage: Eukaryota > Viridiplantae > Streptophyta > Magnoliopsida > Ranunculales > Papaveraceae > Eschscholzia > Eschscholzia californica. The sequence continues at coordinate 34,433,162 of NW_028238198.1, forward strand.
AACGAGATAGAACTAACAAGATCACAACTATTAAAGATAACAATGGAGATTGAAAGGAAGACTTTAAAGAGATCCAAAGCATCCTCTCTTCTCATCTCCTCAACATTAGCACCACTATTAACCCGAAAGAAGATCCCTCCACCCTTAACCTTTTTAACTCAGCGATTACCCATGAACAAAATTTGGAGCTTCTAGCCATTCCGAGTAAGGAAGAGATTGATCAGGCGATCAAGAGTCTTAAAAGAGAGGCAGCAACGGGGCCGGATGGATACCCTCCTTTTTTCTTTCAGTCTAATTGGGATACGATTAGCTCGGACATCTACACCCTAGTACAAAACTTCTTCGAAACAGCATACCTACCTCCAGAGATCAACCATACCCACATATGTCTCATTCCCAAAACGGCCATTCCTCAAACCCCAGCTGACTATAGACCTATTAGTCTCCTCAACACTACCTACAAGATCATCACGAAAATTTTTGCAGATAAATTTAAGTAAACTTTGAACCCCATCATTACTCCCTTCCAGGCGGCCTATGTTCCTGGCAGACAGATTACTGATAACATCATCATAGGCCAAGAAATTATTCACTCTTATAAAAAGATGAAAGGAGCAACAGGATACTTTGGACTCAAGCTAGATATGTCCAAAGCTTTTGACAGAATTGAATGGAGCTTTCTTACAGACATCATGAGAAATTTGGGATACGAGGATCACTGGATTAAGATGATACATACATGTATCTCGACTTCCTCCATGTCTGTCCTAGTAAATGGTCGTCCAGGCAACTCCTTCTACCCTACGAGGGGAATTAGACAAGGCGACCCCCTCTCTCCTTTTCTCTTCACTCTCGCTATGGAAGGTCTTAGTCGCAAATTGATGAATAATAGCGGCAACAGATTCCTGGGTTTCCCCACAAACAATGCTGATTTGGAAATATATCACCTTCTTTTCGCGGATGACTGTATCATCTTTGGTAGAAACATTATCGACAACATTCACATCCTCAAGAAGATTCTCCAAGATTTCTGTGAGACCTCGGGTCAAATGATTAACTATGCTAAGTCAAATATCTTCTACTCCAAAAACTCGCATCCTAAGTTCAAAAGGCTGATTATGCGAACTCTTAAAGTCAAATATGCTTCCACCTCGGAGAAATACCTGGGAGCTCAGCTTTTTATAGGAGCTCAGAAAACAAAGGTTTTCAATGATATTCTCGATCACATCAAGAACAAGCTCAACAAATGGAATCATTCTTTTTTGTCCCAAGCTGGTCGCACGGTGGTCATCTCGGCCATAGCTGCGGCCGTACCCCGATATCAGATGCAGTGCTTTGCAATTCCGAAAGGAATTTGCAAACGCATCAAGTCCGTTCAAAGGAATTTCTGGTGGGGTAAGTCGAAAGGTATTCGCACTAAAACCTGGTCTTATATATGCAAGCCGAAGAATCTCGAAGGCCTGGGTATTCATCAGCCGGAGCTTGACAACACAACCCTTCTATCCAAGCTGGCCTGGAGGCTTAAAATTGAACTTGATACACCTTGGGCCAAACTTCTTAAAGCTAAATATTTCCCTCTTGCAGATAAACCTGGCCCAGCGAAACCTCATCACTCATGGAATTGGAAGACCATTAGGAAGCATTACAGCATGATTGAAAATTTGGCTATATGGGAAGTGCAATCAGGTAGGGACATTAAGATCTGGGAAGATAACTGGATTCCAGATATTACTGGGCCAATGCAAAACAACAATCACTCTAGTCTTAACAAAGTTTCCCAACTCATCACCAATAACAATTGGAATGAAGAGGTCCTCAATGCTAACTTTGATACTGCGACTCAAAACCTCATCAAAGCCATCCCGGTGAACAGCGAAGGCAAAGATCAGATCAAATGGAAGCTTACTGAATCCGGAAAATTCACAGTCAAATCTATGTACCAACACCTCATCACCAACAACATCAATCAAGAACCAACCGAGCAGAACTGGAAGTTCATCTGGACTCTCCCCACGGTTCCGCGTATTAAGATCTTCATTTGGAAAATATGCACAAAATCTCTCCCGGTCAGAGGTAGAATCGGAAAATATATTGACAACAACATGAATTGTCCCAACTGTACTAATTTAGAAACCATCGAACATGCTCTACTACACTGTGCACTAGCTAAGAACATATGGTTTCACTTTAATATTACAAAAATGATGCTATGCCCGGTGCCAATCCCGGCCTCAATCCCGGCCGGGTGATTTGGCAGTCCAACCGGGCATGCATCATGAGTTGGCAGGAACAAAAATGAGGGAAAATTGGCTATTTCGTTTTTGATCCCTCCAATTCACTCCTATTCAAAATAGGTCCTTTTAGTAAACCAAGCTTTTATTACTCAGACCAATCCATTTTCTAAGGCAAAATCGAAATAGCAGTCCAGCCGAATTTGGGAGCTACCAAAAATCAAGGGTTTCATTCTTCCTTCTTCCTTCTTCCATTAACAAAGGTAAGAGTTAAATCTCTTCTTCTATCATCATCTACCTCTCTTACCTCTTTCTCTTTAGTAAACCAAGCTTTTATTACTCAGACCAAGTTATTTTCTAGGGCAAAATCGATTTTGCAGTCCAACCGAGTTTGGGAGCGAGCAAAAATCTAGGGTTTCATTCTTCCTTCTTCCATTAACAAAGGTAAGAGTTAAATCTCTTCTTGTATCATCATCTACCTCTCTTACCTCTTTCTCTTTACTAACTCTCTTTAGAAATTTCTAATTCTATATCTCTCTCTCTCTCTCTCTCTCTACGAACCCAAGCTTCATCTTAGTGATCGGGCTTTTGCCATGAACCAAAATCTTTGGGTTTTTATTTGTTCATCTACTTGTTATAAGTTTAGGTATAATGTTTCAAAAATCAGTTTTTTTTTTTGCATATCTATTTCCTTATCTTCATTAGGTTTCTAGATGCTGTGGTTGAAATGTTTCTCTTTTAGAATAGTTAGATTTCTGATGATTTATTGGTCATATATGAACAATGTCTAAATAGAAGAAGGGGAAAAAAGGAATTTTGATTTAATGAATCAAATGCTCTGAAGTTTTTATTACTTGAACTTAGTTAAATAATACAACTTAGGGTTAGGTTTACTTCTAAACTCATTATAAGGATCTCATTTACTTGTATTTCATCTAAGCTAAAGATTTAGTATCTTGAACCAGAACTTGAAGAGGGTTCCCTTTACAACAGTTCTCACACTGGCATACCAGAGTCTTGGAGTAGTTTATGGTGATCTCAGCAATTCTTTAAGTTGCCTTTACTAATGTAGCTTTTTAGATGATCATGAAAATAATCATGTGAATAAACTCATACACTCTGGTGTTTGCACCCATATGTATAATAGATTCTTCTAAAACCAAAAGTCCATATAATTGGCTTCATAATATTGTGAAATGATTAATGATTCTATACTGGGACATAGTCTCAGTCGAATCCTAACCAAAGGCACAAATACTTTAGTACGAGACTTGATAGCTTTCTCACACTATTTAGCACACGTACTCTGGCCCGATTATAGCCGGGCATACTATCAAGAATGTTATGAAATAAGACACCAATAAATAAAATTGTTATAGATATCCAACACCTCTTGTAAACTTATAACAAGAGAAATTTGCCCTCAAATAGGGTCTAATGTCATGCTATATATTGTTTTGTAGGTGATGGCTCGACTAACCGAAACGGAGAGGTAATATTGTGGTTGTGTGTGTTTGTGTTTATTTAGATACTATCTGATGTTACAATAAAGGTATGTATGTTTTTGGCAATAGAAAATTAATGATATCGGATTCCGTAGAAGAAAAAAAACAAATCATATGTGCTTGCTCGAAGGTTTTTCTTAAGGTGTTGCTTTCCAGAACTGAGCGCAATCCTAATCGATGGTTTACAAAGTGTCCACAAGCGGTATCATTTTTGAAAATTTGTTTTCTTTTTACTATGTGTTATATATATTATTTGAAGTATTTGAAACTATTCAAATGTGTTTACGATCATTCACTATGTGTGTAGAGAGGATTTAATGACAAGGGTTGTGGATTTTGGTGTTGGTTGGATGAACTTCGATTGTGTCCATGTGGCGATGGTCCTGCTAAGCTCATCACAGCAAAATCTGAAGGTCGAAGGTTCTATTGTTGCCCAAAGTCATCTTATGATGGAAAACGCGAATGTGGTTTTCACATTTTTGAAGAAGATATTTATGATTGTGATGACATACCGGAAGCGTCTACGAGAGAAGATGACGAAATAAGCCGTATTGCTGAAAAATTGATGTCTTTGGAGTTAGAATCTCGTAAAGCTATGAAGCGTTACCAACAATGCGAAGAATTAAAGAAAGATATTATAGAAAGCGTCGAGTTGAAGTTGAAAAACATTGGAAAGATTTAGATCACTTTTACAATCTGATATTGTTATGTATGAAATTTGGTGTTGTTATCTATGAAATTTGGTGTTGGTATGTATGGAATTTGGTGTTGTTATGTATGTAATTTGGTTTTGTTATGTGTGAAATTCGGACTTATTATGTATGAAATTTGGTGTTGTTATGTATGAAATTTAGTGTTATTATGTATGAAATTTAGTGTTATTATGTATGAAATTTAGTGTTTAAAGTATGAAGGATTCGAAAAGTCCTCCAGCAGGTTTAGCAAGTCCTCTTGTTTGTAAGTCATGTTCAAGTATGAAGGATTTGAACACATGAAGAAAAAAAGACAAATGCATGAAGAAAAGACATGAAGAAAAAAAGACAATTGCATGAAACCCGAACATAGAATCCAAACATCAAACAACAACAACCTTATCCAAAGAAGTTCTCAAACAACAACATGAAACAACAACAACCTTATCCAAAGAAGTTCTCAAACAACAATTCATGAAACCCGAACATAGAATCCAAACATAAAATCAAAACAACATTGTATCTGAAACCAAACATTGAAGTCGACCATAATTAACAATTCATTACGCATCCTGCTTAGTCGTCGGTTGAAAAATCAAAATCATTATCTGGCTCGTCGATCAATTGAAAACGTGTCCTTGCCTGATAAAATTGTCGACCCCCCGCATTTGCTGAGAACGGAACAGTTGAAGCACTCTCAAATTGAGGACGATATACTCCCATCAGTAACTCCATGTTAGACTGCATTTGTAATCAGATATGATAATATTAGTAAAGTACACAAAAAACATATTAGACTGTGAAAACAAAAAAAATAAACACAAACATATAAGAGTTACCATCCTAGGTTCCGGTGTAAAGTTTGTGTTCTGTTGACTACCACCGAGCGAACTCTCTTGTGTATCCAACACGTGCTGACATGAAGGCATTTTAGACTGTGAAAACAAAAAAAATAAACACAAACATAGTATTATTTTTGAAATACTAAATAAGAGTTACCATCTTAGGTTCTGATGTAAAGTTTGTGTTCTGTTGACTACCACCGAGCGAACTCTCTTGTGTATTCAACCCTCGCTCACATGACGGCATCTTAGATGTTGAAACCTACAACACAAACATAATATTCAATACTAAATAAGAGTTACACAAAATAAGAAATGTATAAAATATATTTGAATAAATATAGGTATTATAGACAAATACTACTTACTTTTTTTCTTTTGTATGCTTTCTTTTTAATTCTAACCTCTCTAGGACGACCCTTCGACTTAACTTACATTGGATCACGGATATCTTTCCTTGCATTATCCTCACAGTCGACCGTATAACCTGTTTGTTGGCTTCGCCCTGAACTAGTTCTCTTGTCCTCTTTTGAGTTCATCTTCAACTTATACTTCGACATCCATTCTTTTAAATGATTGGTGCTTCTCTCATCCAAGGATGCTTCATCTGCTATTTCACTGAATAATACACACAATTCATCATAACGTTTTTGCTCCGGTGTAGTATCCCACCCGCCATAGTTGACACTAACCCGGGTGTGAGATCTTTTCACATCCTTCCTCCATCTCCTTAGAATGTATTTTTCCGGTATTACCTTCACATCATTTCTACACAACACCATCAGTGCATGTCGGCATAACATGCCCTTAAACTCAAACAAAAGACAATTGCATTTAATATCACACTCAATAGGATGAAAAAACACCGAATATCTAGCACTACCAAATTCCTTTTTCTCTGAAATTAAATACTCATACATTGTGCCGTACTCTTTGACATCCACATAGTCACAAGCAAGTTTTCCAGTAAGTTCTGACCGAAAATCTTGAAACTTAGCTAGTGTGTAAATGTCTCTCATCTGTTTTTCAAGCTGGAAAGGAGTCACACAAGGCAGGTCAAAATTATAAGTCCTGAAGTCTTCTCTTGCCTCTTTTTCAACTTTGTCTCTTAAAGCCACATTGTATTGTTCAACAAAAACCTTCAATGAGGTTTTTGCATTGACATATCCATCAAAGAACGCATTCATACTTTCACTTCGTTGGGTACTAGACATTCCCGCCCAAAAGTAAGGTTTCACAAATATTGGAACCCATCGTTTCCTCTCCCTATACATATCATCCAACCACCGATTATCTAACAAACTGTAATGATCTATCATGTTTTTCCACTTTGACTCGAACTCTTCAATGCTAAGTGTGTCGTAAATAATATTATGCAACGCAGTATTTATCTTCTTATAGTCTTTGTAGCTACTTAGTTTCTGCGGTATCTTCTTCATTATATGCCAAAGACACCATCGGTGTCTTGTATTAGGAAAAACTTCTTCAATAGCTCACCGCATAGCTTGATCTTGATCTGTGATAATACCATCAGGGGCCTTACCATCCATACAGTCAAGCCAAGTCCTAAACAACCAACTAAACGTCTCTGTATCTTCATTAGACAATAAACCACAACCCAAAAGGATGGATTGCCCATGATGATTAATGCCAACAAAAGGAGCAAAAGGAAGACCGTACCTATTTGTTAAGTAGCAGTGGCGTGGCCGATATTTAGGGGGCCCAGTGCGAAAATTTATCTGGGGCCCTTCATATAATGTGAATTAAAGAAGTATTCCTATAGCAAATAAGTACGATTTTGAAAATTTTGTTAAAATGGATATTTTTGGTAGTAGAAATTAATAAGAAGACAGGGAAAAGAGATGCATTTAGAAGAAGAGGACATGCAACTCTATTGTAGTTAGTATCTAAGATGGAGATAAAAGATGAGAGAACTAGGATGACTCAAAGAGGAACAAGTGAACAACAAAAATAGAGAGAGGGAGATGGATGGGGCCTTTAGAATATATAAGACCATGAAATTTTTAAAAAAATTGGGCTTTGTATGGTGGTAGGGGTCCGTAACAATTAAACCCTATAAAACAATTAAAAAAAAAGTTAGTTTCATGTTGAAGAGCCTCGAACCCGTGCTCTCTAATGCTCAAGACCCACTTACTCACCAACTAAGTTGCTAAATTTGCTCTGTTGTATTATGACATCAGTTGTAATAAGTAGATGACGAACCTTTAGCCTGAGGAAGAATGGGGCCCCTTGGTAGAGGGGGGCCCGGTGCGACGGCACCGGTTGCACCCCCTCTCCCACGCCCCTGTTAAGTAGGTTGTATCAAACGTCACAACGTCGCCAAATTCTTTGTATGCCTCCCGACTCCTCCTATCTGCCCAAAACACATTACGTAAGCAACCATCCTCGTCTAAATCCATACTAAAAACAAAACCATTAGTCTTCTTTTGCATTGTCAAAAAATACTGTTGGATAGCTAAAGCATCCCCTTCTCTAAGACGTATAGATCTCTTCTTTTGAATATAATTTCTGCAATCTCTTTCATTGAATGGGACATTCTCATGTCCACCAGCTGCTACAACATGTTGCTTATAATTTCGGCTCACTTTAATTCCTGCCATATCACTAATTTCCAGTTGTCTTGCCACACGTGCATTAATCTTTCGATTACATCTAAAGTGGCGAACTTTTCCGTGACTAAGAATATGATTGTGCTCTAAAAGAACACTAGTAATTTCGTATTTCCCACTTTCATTCAACTTCGAACAAATTTTGGCTTTACACCCATTTCGACTACTAGGTTGTTGTTCAATAGGATTGCTTCCTACTGATTTAGTTGTCCCACTTTTCGCACATGTCAATGTGATGTATCGAACTACTCCTTCTTCTTTTTTAGTTGATCGTTTTCTGATTGAAAAACCTTCTTTTCGAGCATAGGCAAGACAAAGCTCATACATTTCATCTGTATTGCGGAACTCCAAACCAACAGTCGGTACTGTAACTTCACAGAAGTCTTCTTTCTTTTTGCCAATGTCATTCTCGGATGTTTTGTCAAAATGATCCACCTCCTCACTCTCTGAAGAGTTCAACATTTCTGCAACCAAAGACATATATAATCAATTTATGGCAAAATCTTACCAAGTTCACAACTTTCAGCACATATATAACATATAAATATGGCAAAAAAAACCATATTTCTTCAAGTTCACTTACTAGCACATATAGGTCCTCCGTGAAAGTAGTCTGGACTTGCCCCAATGAGACAAGATCTACTAAATTGATGTCTAGAACTTCATATGCAAAGAACAAAATACACCTAGATTGAATTACTATGAGGTATACCATATCTTAAGTGCATTATGTAACATAAATAAAAGCCAGAACTTCATATGCAAAGAACAAAATACACCTAGATTGAATTACTATGAGGTATACCATATCTTAAGTGCATTATGTAACATAAATAAAAGCCAGAACTTCATATGCAAAGAACAAAATACACCTAGATTGAATTACTATGAGGTATACCATATCTTAAGTGCATTATGTAACATAAATAAAAGCCAGAACTTGATCCCTCCGCTTGGACCCCTAACCTCCAAAATTAAGAAAAACACGAAATCTAATGATCATCGACAACAACAACAACTAATAATTCGACTCCATCGATTTTAAAAAATTCAAATCCATTTCCTTAACAAAATATATTTAGAAGCTTAATATTAACGATAACAAGTCAAGATTAGTAGTAGTCATTAAGCTTTTCATTTTCTCATCATTCGGGTAACCTTTCTGTGCTTGATTCTTCAGATAGAAGGAGTGTCTCTTTCGACTTGAGGACTCATATACCGGAAAAGCAAATTCGACTTAATAATGAGCTGAGAACAGTTCAGGCAACTAATAACCATAAGAACCTACTTGTGTATTTTTACTTCTCGGAACCTGTTCTCAACTCAACGGCAGAAATTCTTAGTTCTCAAAAATTAGAGTTGAAAAGATAACAACAAAGTACCTTCAAACCAAGATGTTGTTACGAAGTGGCGGGATGACAACACCAAGCTTGAAATCGAACCTAAGATGAAGCTTGGGTTCGTAGAGAGAGAGAGATATAGAATTAGAAATTTCTAAAGAGAGTTAGTAAAGAGAAAGAGGTAAGAGAGGTAGATGATGATACAAGAAGAGATTTAACTCTTACCTTTGTTAATGGAAGAAGGAAGAATGAAACCCTAGATTTTTGCTCGCTCCCAAACTCGGTTGGACTGCAAAATCGATTTTGCCCTAGAAAATAACTTGGTCTGAGTAATAAAAGCTTGGTTTACTAAAGAGAAAGAGGTAAGAGAGGTAGATGATGATAGAAGAAGAGATTTAACTCTTACCTTTGTTAATGGAAGAAGGAAGAAGGAAGAATGAAACCCTTGATTTTTGGTAGCTCCCAAATTCGGCTGGACTGCTATTTCGATTTTGCCCTAGAAAATGGATTGGTCTGAGTAATAAAAACTTGGTTTACTAAAAGGACCTATTTTGAATAGGAGTGAATTGGAGGGATCAAAAACGAAATAGCCAATTTTCCCTCATTTTTGTTCCTGCCAACTCATGATGCATGCCCGGTTGGACTGCCAAGTCACCCGGCCGGGATTGAGGCCGGGATTCAACCGGGCATAGCATCATTTTTGTTAATATTATATCAGAGAACATTACTTCAATCTCTGGTTGGATCTTCTCATGGGAAAACGATTCAAAACTCTGTTATACCAGCGAAGATATACACTTCGCAACCATTCTTTGGATATTATGGAAAGTTAGATGCGACCACTGTTTTCAACATGAGTTAAATGACCTGAATAAAATTATCAAAATGATTGTTTCGTTTCCTAGAAACAACAAAATCACAGGGGAAAAGAAACAAACAACAGTAGAAAAATGGCAACCTCCACCTGCTCAATTCATAAAAATTAATGTTGATGCATCTTTCATTAATGTAACATCCAATGTGGGAATCAGTTTAATAGCTCATAACACTGAATCTAAATTCATCGAAGCGCAAGTTAAAACTTCAAGGGCGAGAAACAGTGAAGAAAGTGAAGCAATGGCAATATTACACGGTCTTGAATGGGCGAAAGAACATAATCTAAAGTCAATCATCATCGAAAGTGACAACATCAATATTATTAATCAACTCAACAAAAAGAAGAACTCAGTCCACTGGTAATCGATGATCCATATCAATAAAGTTCGTGAAATCAGAAGAAATTTCGAGAAAGTTCAATTCAAATACACCAAACGAGAGCTCAACTCGCATGCAGACAAGCTAGCCAAATGGGCCGGAAAGAAGAATAGAAATAAAAAGTGGAGTAACATTCCTTGTATTTTGGTTGATAAATATTGTAATAACGTTATGATTATTTAATGGAAAGCTTGTTCAACAAAAAAAAAAAATTGAATTGGCAGTCTATGTGGGATCGGATAGTAGACAACTACTCCATAGGAGTGTGGTATTTATGCCGTATTTTTGGTTTTGTCATCATTGTTGTAGTTTTTTTTTATTGTTGACAATCATTGTTGTAGTTGTATTTCAATCCATGTAATTTTTTGTTATATAAATGTCACGAGGTAAAAAAAAAAAGAGAAAGGAAACCCCTGTATCGTGGTCTGGGACCTCGAAAAGGAATTTGATTCTGATGTAGATTTCCTGCACCAAAAACCATCACATGACTCCTCGATCCAAATATTGCCTTGCCGTTGCAATAATTTCCTTCTTGGTCTCATATTTTGTGACAGTTTCCCTTTTGACTCCTTATTTTCTATAAATTCAAAATTGACATTTTTTTTTGTTAACACCATCAGTTAACTTTAGTGTTTAAAAAATTACCCTTCTTATAAAAATAATTTTAAAAAAATCAAAATTAGCATATTTAAAATATGTGTTAATCCCCTAATAATTCCAACTTTTTGAGAATTAACTTGGGGCCAAAATGCAATTAATTCTGAAAAGTTTAAAAATATGAAAGCCACTTCATCTCTCCCCCTCTCTCTCCTCCATTTCATCATTTCTCTCGTAACCTCATCATCTTTCCGTCGGAGGCCGTCGACCGACCAAATTTCCCAGCGACCTTCAAACTAATTTTTTTCTTTTTTTAGACCCTTCGTCGACAATATTTAGTGAGAGAGGAAGAAGAGAGAGAGAGAGGGAGAGAGAGAGAAGTAAAAGGAAGATAGAGAAGAAAGAGGAAGGAGAGATTAGAGAAATATTTCTTTTTGTTTTTTAAGTTTGAAGGTCGCGATAAAATTTGGCTGGCCGGCGATATTCGACGGAGAAGATGATGAGATGGCGAGAGAGGCAATGAAATGGAGGAGAGAGAGAGGGAGATATGGGTGGCTTTAATGTTTATAAACTTTTTAGAATTAATTGCATTTTGACCCCCAAGTTAATTCTCAAAAAGTTAGAACTATTTGAGTATTAACCCATATTTAAAAGAGGGCTGATTTTGAATTTTTAAAACTGCTTTTATAAGAAGTGTAATTATGAAAACAAAACATTTAAACACCAAAGCTAACTAAACCGTGAAAAAAAGAAGACTAATTTTAAATTTACGAAAAATAGAGGACTAAAAGAGAAGCTGGTCACAAAATACGGGCCACAAGAAACAAATAACTCATTATTAAATTGCTCATTCAAATTGTATGAATGTCAGAGTGTATAAAAAACAAATTTTTAGAAAAGCTGTTTTCTCTTTTGCTTTTTTATCAGCAAACGCTAACTATTTTCCTCCCCTTTTTGGCCAAGTTTTTGTGTTAATCAACGCCTCCGTTTTCACACTCTCACTCTGGCTATGGCTGAAACCCAGTCATTTCCTCTGGTTTCGCAAATGAAACCCTAAAACAAAATTTTTAATAAGAGTAGTTGATCATTGACAACAATGGCTGAAATTTCTCACTTTTTATCAAAGAAAATTTCAGATCGATACGATAAGGGAGAGATCGTCGGTGAGGGTACTTATGGAGTTGTCAACAAGGCCGTCGATAACAAGGTAAAATTTACCCTGTTTCATCGTCGCTAAACTAATATAATTTAGGGTTTTTACCAGATTTATCTCAACAAATTCTCATCTTTCCCTTACTAAATATTTTGTGCCAGAGAAAACTTCAGTTTGAAAAGCTAGATTTTGAGAAATGGGTTTTGATTCTGTTAACGTTATAGATAGTCACAGTTAAATCAAAATGATGAAACTGTGTATATTTGAATGTACTGAAGGAAATTGAACTTCTCAGTTGTTGATTGTTTCCCCATAGTTTTCCTTATCTATTTAGGGTTTGTACAGATTCCATACTACATCTTCCCTCTGCTTGAATTTAATCTTTATGGTTCTAGGTATTTTTAGTTTTTTTTGGCTACATGAGTGATGTTTTATAGACAGGCAACCTTGTGAAAATTCAGTAGCCAAAAAGTGCAGGGAAGGTGCACATTTTACTCCACCTTACAAAATGAATTTGGGTTTTTGGTGTTTGTTTGAAATACTCTTTCATTTTTAGGGTTCTTGGTTTTGGAAGAAATAGTTCATCATGGAAACCTAGCTAAAACAATTGTTGTTTGATTGTGCAGACGGGGCAGATAGTTGCTATTAAGAAGATTAGATTAGGAAAGTATAAAGAAGGTGTTAATTTTACTGCACTAAGGGAAATTAAATTGCTTAAAGAGTTGAAGGACCCAAATATAATCGAATTGATCGATGCATTTCCTCACAAGGATAACTTACATCTTGTGTTTGAGTACATGGAGAGTGACATGGAAGCTGTGATTCGTGATAGAAACATTGTTCTTGCACCAGCTGATGTGAAGTCATACATTCAGATGACATTAAAAGGGCTTGCTGTTTGCCACAAGAAATGGGTTTTACATAGGTAATATTTGCTGACTGATAGGAACTATAAATCACTTTTTGTATGCAACATATTAACCTCCATTTACAGGGATATGAAACCAAACAACTTACTTATAGGAGCTGATGGGCAGCTCAAGTTAGCAGATTTTGGATTGGCACGGATTTTTGGGAGCCCAGATCGTAAATTCACTCATCAGGTATGTGATGACTCTCCAAAATTCAAATAATCTATTTGTATAACTTGCGGAAATTTTGAGACTACTATCCATCATCATTGTTTTTCTGCTTTCATTGTTTGAATTGATTATATTACTTGGAGATGGAAAAAAAATAAAAGAACAGTGTAGTTTTTCCCGTGATCTTGGCATATCTGTCATTTTAGCAATATGTTTTGTCACCTGAGAATATAATTTTGTGCCACTGACTGTATTTCTGAGGATGAAACATATTCACGTGTTGATGTGTCATGTGTTTACCACAGACTTATTTCCTTGTAACTTGGGGTTGGAATTAATGTTGGCTGACGGGTATAATACCAGTAGGAGCTACTCAAATATTTAATCTCTAACAGTCTAACTAGAGAAGAATGGGAGAAGGCTTTCTCCTTCGTGATATTTCCATATGCGGCTTGGCCTAATATGAAACTTAAAAGAAGGCTATGTTCTTCTCGACACATTGCCCTACTGCAATGAACTTACTTCTTCGAGGTTGGTTTATTGGATCCTGTGGTCTCAACAATCAGCACTCGGCTGCTATATGTGAAAACCTTGCTTTCTGAAGTACCAAATTCTACGTCTAACTTTATAGTTATGCTTCAAGCCTTCAACTACGAAAATACATCTTATCTCTGAGTTTTAAAATGACCAATTATATTTGAGTAGGTTTTTGCTCGATGGTACAGAGCACCTGAACTGCTGTTTGGTACCAAACAATATGGATCTGCTGTAGATGTCTGGGCTGCAGCTTGCATATTTGCTGAGCTCCTCCTCCGACGGCCTTTTCTGCAGGTGGAACCTACGTTCTTCATGGCCATTACTTTTTTCTTTTTTGCCAATTTAAGAACTGTATAATTTCATTTCATGAGGTTCTAACTTCCAGTAACACTATTGCCTTTTGTGTTGGCATTATGGAATTGGGATATCATCAATCTATCCCCAATTTTTGTTATGTACCATCACCAGCTTATGGAGGGTAAAAATGGTGGTACAGTAGTTACTATGTTTACTTCAATTCTTTTCCTACGTCAATTGATTCCTACAGCCAACTTTTAGGTACATTACATTTTCAGTCAATCAAGTCCCCATGTTACCAGTAAATTATGTGCCAAGTTGAAGTCCCCCACGAGATGATCATTTAGTCGTTGAATGTGTTCCTATTCTGTATGTCAAGTTTGGTGTACGAAGACAAATTCGGTGAAGGACCTGGATAAAACATATAAATATCGTCATCTTTTGTTTATTTCATTTTCTTTTGTGATGATCGTTCATTGATCTAGTTCAAGATCTTTGTTTAGCTATTAGCTTCTTCTTGTGAGTGGTAGAACCCTAGGTATTTAGGATAACGAGAAGTTTTTGGCTGAACAATATGTTTAATCTTCATCTTAAACTAGCGTTCCTGAATTTTAGGTCTTGGTGATGCAGGGTGTCTTACATCGATAAACCCTTCTGTGATACTCCTTGTTTATATGCTCTGCGTCTTTATGTCCAAATCTTGATGAGTTCGATTCTTTTTGCTTTTTCATATCAGGGTTCCAGTGATATTGATCAATTAGGAAAGATTTTTGCAGCTTTTGGGACTCCAAAGCCTTCTCAGTGGCCTGATATGGTTAACCTTCCTGATTATGTGGAGTACCAATTCGTTCCTGCACCTCCAATTCGTTCATTGTTTCCAATGGCAAGTGATGATGCTTTGGATTTATTAACAAAGATGTTCACTTATGACCCAAATGTAAGAATTACTGCGGAACAGGCATTGGAACACCGGTATGTGGAAAAATGTAATCAGTTCGAATCGGAATTGTAACAGTCATTCTGGTTTTTATTGTTTGTGCCTTTCTTTCTATCAGGTATTTCTCGACTGTACCTGCACCAACAAAACCAGCACTTCTACCAAGACCTCCCCCTAAGGGGGATTCTAAATCTTCGGACATTAATCCACCACAAGACGGTCCTACTGTGTTGTCTCCTCCGAGAAAATTAAGAAGAGTAATGCCACAACGTGATGGACATGATGCGGTTGATGATCATGTTAATGGTACCCGGCAAGCACCCGGTGAAAGCACTGGGAGGAGCACTGGGAGGAGCGAGACTATACCAATGTCCATCGATTTTTCTGTTTTCGGATCAAGGCCTCCTCCAAGACCTACACTTAACAGGTAATGTTATGGTTGGTTTGTTTCGCTAGAACTCCTGCAAATAATCACATGCTCATTTATGTCTTGGCTGTTTGTTTAAGTGCTATTATATGAGTCACTTCACAGTTAGCCTACACAAATATGGCAAAATATGGTGCGGGTGTTTTTTGTTTTAAACATGCATACAAATATCTGTACCAATTTTGCGCAACTAAACGTTTTACATAAAAGGAAACACCACAACATAACTTGAACTATGAACTTCTTCACGAGGTTCTAATTCTATATAAGTAGTCCAGCAAAGTCGGTTTCTTAGTGTAATGATAGACGAACCACTTCTATGACCACACTGATGTGGCAGCTGATACACGGACAACGTCACAGACTCACACGCGATTTTGTGGTCGGTATGACATTATTCAGTCGTCTACTCAGGTTTGATGATGGTTAATTCTCCTTGTCTGCAGTGCTGACAAATCACATCTGAAAAGAAAATTGGATCTCGAGTTCCTGCATCCTGAGCAAGAATAATCCCCCAATTTGATCACCCTTGGACGAATATAAGATTTTATTTTTCAATCTCCTGGTACCACTCATCTACGATCCCACCATTCCGTAACTGCGGAAAGTGCAATTCATATCCTCTATATCAGAACTTGTGAATCACCATCACCCATGAGATTTCATTTTGGAGCTGTGAATGAGTTACGGGAGGATTTAAAGAAGTTCGCTCTTCTTGGTTACACACTAGCCTGCTAAATAAAGATCAGTTGAAATGGAGTCAATTTAATTCGAAGAAACTTCGCTTTGCAAAGTGTATTGGTGTTTATTTTTTCTTCACGAAATTGTGTGGGTGTTTATTTTTTTCGTTAGTAATTTTTTTAGTGTTAAATGTAAAAGATTCCAGGTTTCATTGTTGTAGAGTCTGGTATCTGAGGAACAAAATTCACTACTACGGTTATAGGTTTTGTCCGATACATAATTGTATTAAAATTACAAGCATTTTAATGTGAGAATTCCGAGTTGTACTTGCTATCAAAGTGGGGTTGCAATCGATGTGATGAATCTCTGTTATCAGTGGCGTGGCTGAGATTTTGGGGGTCCGGTGCGAAGTTTTAGTCGAGGCCCTATAACAATATATAAAAAAAAATGACACGTGAAATTTCTACAAAATTTATGGTATTTTCACCTCTCTTGAGACAAGTAACATTCTACAATATGGGGTCGTCGCTTCTCTCGCTGGCGGAGGTTCAGTAGTAGTCTCGTTTTTTTCCTTGTTTTCTCAACAAAAGAAAAACATTCTACAATATGGCGGTGTCTCTTATTTAGAATGTGAAATATAAGTTCGACCCTCTTTGTTGTTTTGCAGTTTTATTTAATCAAAGAAAAAAATTTACAAAATAAGAGTTTCGAGGAGGAACTGAACTTCTAACATCACGAGGACAAAGAAACTATTAATATCATTGTGCTTGGAACCCAAGAGGAAAACAATTCGACGTAAAAATAATCTTGGATGTAATCAAACCTCTGACCTCTCTCGACGCAAAAATAAGGCTACATATTAACTAATGTTCGTGAGTTGTAATCGTCTAAGAAGTATAACAACGGGAGCGGAACTTAGTTTGGGAACTGTCTGATAAAAAATATGCTTTGGGGAGGACTCAATCCTCCAACCTCTCACACACGAATTAAGAAGAACATCCGTTAGGCTACACACTAATAGTTGTTCATAACTGGATGCGAGTTTATTTTCAGAGTCCATCTATGGATAGGTTGTATTCGCCTTTACAAGTTAGAACGATGGGGCCCCTTGGGAGAGGGAGGCCCGGTGAGACGGCACCTCTTGCACCCCCTCTCCCACGCCCTCGTCTGTTATCTTTCTAGTTAATGAATTTTATATGGAATCTAACTGGTCAGAGCTCAAGCTTATCCCTGCCCTGACTACCCAAGCTGTATGAGGCAGAAACTTGTTATGTTCAGAGCAACATTTGATGGCAAACGTTGTTTAAGTTATGTATTCTTTTCGGGGGCGGTTCCTTATAGTCAGTATCTAGTTGTTCATACTCTTCAGCTGATTTGGGTTATTTCTTCCCTCTTCTCCATCTCATTTTCAGAGGAGAAGAGGAAAAACGAAGAAGTACAAAGAGAAGAAGAAAAGATATGTACGGAAAGCACAACTTTCAGATAGGTTGGGTGAACCGTTTCAATCTGTAATCTCAATTTTGGAGCTACGACCCCGAAATATTTTAGGGATAGGAAAAAAATTATTTTGAACATTAGTCCTAAAACTTAGTGAAATTTGGTTGAATAGAAAAGCAACTCTTTTCCCTATTCAAGAAGAGCCTCTTTGTCTCTCATCAAAAAAAAAAGAAGAGCCTCTTTGTCTCTAAAAAATAAAATATATAGGTAATCATAAAGAAATGGGATGCAACTAGAAATGGGACTAAATTTAAATTAGTATTTAATAAGTGGGAGTGAAATTAAAACAATCCAAAACAGATAGACTCATCTGTTCATGACACTGAAAATACGGGGAAAGACCCCGAGACCGGCAAGTGTGTAAAGAAAGAGAAAGCCCCAATCCAACCTTTTCTTCTTTTCCTTCCCGAAGGACGAAGAAACCAATTCCACCCCCTCTCTCTCTCTCTCTCTCTCTAAATTCCAATTCTTATCTATCAAATCGATTGAATTTCTTTCAAATCAAGACAACAAGTAAACACAGAAATGGCCGCTTCAAATCTCTCAGCGGCCATTAACGTGATGTTAGCAATTCACGAGAAAAAAACAGTTTCAGTCGAGATCTATCGTCCACTTCGTAACTACATAGCTTCTCACTACTCCGAACGTGAAGCACAAAACCTAGAAGACGATCTTCAAACTGTTAAACAACTTCGCTCTGATATCGAACGTTCATCCACCGATACTCCAGATATCCGTCGTGATCTTCTTCAAACCTATTTCAAAACCTTAGTTGTGATGGAATCTCGGTTTCCAATTTCTCCTGATAGAGATCATATCAATTCAATTACTTTTACTTGGTATGATGCTTTTAAACAGAAGCAGAAAGCTTCACAACAGAATATTCATTTAGAGAAAGCTGCGATTTTGTTTAATCTTGGTGCTGTTTATAGTCAGATTGCTTTAGCTGCTGATAGATCTTCAGCTAATGGTTTGAAAGTTGCCTGTAATTCATTTATGGCTTCTGCTGGTTCTTTTGCTTTTCTTAGAGATAATGCTTCAATGAAAGCTTCTATCGGTCAATCAAGTACTGTTGATATTTCTGCTGAGTGTGCTGGAATGCTTGAAAGGCTTATGCTTGCTCAAGCTCAAGAATGTTTCTTTGAGAAAGTCACCTCTGAAGGAAGAACTCCGGGTCTTTGTGCAAAGGTCTCTAGGCAGGTTAGTTCTAAGACTCACTCTTCACTATTCTCTTTAATATTAATTATAGATTTCTTGTAATTGATCATTAAAGTTAGGTTCTTTACATGTTAGGCCATCAATTCTTTCTACTTTAACCAAGAAACACCAGAACTTGTAAATCAGTGATTTATTAAGAGTGGAAATGATTTGTGACTTAACATTTGACGTTTTAGGAGAACCCCAAAAGAATTTGTTGTTTCTTTTGAAATTGGAATTGGTTCGAAAATTTGGAAATGTTTGTGAGAATAGTCCCACTTTGGGAATGGGTACTCTAGTAACCAATAATATACTGTCTAGGTCGTGTCCACTCACAGCCAATTTGTTTTGAGTTGGATGACCACAAATTTAACATGATATCAGAGCTAGGCCACACTTAATGGGTTTATAAGCCACACGTGTTCCAAGTCACCCGAAAAGAAAGTATTCGAAGTAAGATACATGTTAGTCTCAAAGAACGATGAGGGGCATGTGAAAATAAAATGGTCCTACATTGAGTACTCTAGTAACCAAGAATATAATGTTTAGCTCCTCTTCACTATAGCGAATTGGTTTTGAGTTGGATGACCACAAATTTATCAGTGTTTACTTAGATAAGTGTATGATCAGGGACAAATACGCCTCAGTCTAGAATATTGTTCCATTGCTCTACTCCTTACAAGCATGGATCGTTCATGCCTCACAATCACATTATCATAGAGCCGGGTAATCTGGAAACGGTCATATGATATTTGTTTGGGTTTCCCGACATATTGATGTCAATGAACATGGGGAAGACATCAAGCAGTAACTAGTCATGTTCAGAGTGGTTGAGGCTACAAATTTAGTTGGCCACCTCTCTGCTCACATGCGACAAATAGTAATATCCTGCTTGTATTTTTCTGTTCTCCCGAGCCGTCTTTGTTCTGTGATTATTACAGTTTTTTTATTTGGGTTGTGTCTTATATACATGTTATGTGGATCGGATACAGGTTGGCCTTTACTATGAGGAAGCTTTTGCGGCACTGAATGTTGCTCCTCTCAACCAGCATTTCGACCGGACATGGATACATCATGTGCAGTTAAAGGCAGGTCAATTTTATGCGGAAGCTTGTTACAGATATGCTTTAGAACTTCATGAAAAAGAAGAGATTGCGGAAGAAATTGCGCGGTTGAAGAGTGGAATTAGTGCTTTGGCAGATGCAAAGAAAGCCACAAAAGGTGTCAACGCACAGGTTGTAGATGCAGTTAATAAGTTGGAAGCCAATCTAAACCGCAATTTGGAAAGGGCTGTCAAGGAGAATGATAGAGTTTATCTAATGAGGGTTCCTGCAGCCAGTACCTTATCACCACTTCCCGCACATTCTCTAGTGAAATCCATGGTGATGAGTGAAACCTTGGATGCAAGCAAAGAGAAGATGTTTGTGTCTCTTGTTCCTGACAGTTCTTTTAAGGCTCTATCTAGATATACTGAAATGGTTGATGAGATTATCCGAACACAAGCCGAGAAACTGCAGCAAGGTAGTGAGATAACCCGGGTGCGGCTTAAGGAAATGGACCTTCCTGATTCTATTCTTGCATTGGAAGGAAACTTTTGTCTCCCGGTAGACCTTAAAGAAGACGTGGAGGCAGTCCAGATCAGTGGCGGCCCATCAGGTCTGGAACCCGAGTTGCAGCAACTTAAGGATTTGAGGAGGGTGAACCAGGAATTACTGGTCCATACTGAAGAGCTTTTGCAGAAAGAAGCAAGAGAGGATGCTCAGTTTCGTACCCAATTTGGGACACGATGGACTAGACCTCAGTCTAGCACTTTAACAAAGAATTTACTAGAGAGATTGAACAGATTTGCTGCTAATTTGAAGCAAGCTGCAGACAGTGATGCCCGGATTGAGCGTGCTGTGAGGGATCATGCATCGCTCATGGAAATCCTTGACAGGCGTCCGGTATGTCTCCCCCCTTTCTGTTTTCCTGACTGATAAGTCTGATATGACTTGAAGGCCACCTCTTGTGCTTCAATTTCAGTTTTGACGTATCTTTCACCATTAAGAGGCTAAACATAAGCACTTGGTTGTATAAGAGAGATTTGTGAAGTACTGAAAAAATACATATAAAAAAAATGATCAGATTAGAAAGCAAAGGAAAGAACAAATGGATAAAGAATGAACAGAACGAGTGAAAATCTGGAGAATTCATGTGCTACTAACTCTGAATCAGAATATTACATTTTGCCTTGATATTATATTATTATGAAAAAAGAGGTGACTGACTGACTGGTCCAGTAGCTACTGACGCTGAAATACATAAATATTCTAGTAATTCCAATTTCTCCTGATAGCGGTCATATCAATACAAATTATAATATTCCAGTAATACAAAATATGATTATCTTGACGGCTCTGCTTGTTGTTAATGGACCAATAGAAGACGTGTTTTTTATTTTTTTACTAAACCAGCTTAGGCTGTCAGTGAGAAAAGAATGATCTCTTTAGAGTAAGAATGATTGTAGAGTTGTTGAGTCTAAGATGAGGATTGCAAGGTTCTTTATATCATTGAGAATCACTGAGGAATTATCTTTTCTGTTTTTTATTTCAGAGCCTCTTAGCCTCCATTATTCAGCTGAACTAATGAGCTAATAGCAAGGCGTAAGCTGACTAAAAATTGAAGAAGTACTGCTTTTAGTGTTTAGTTATTGTTCTCTCATGTTGTATGAATTGGATCTTGCAACTGTTTGCTAGTATTTCTTAAGTAGGCAAATTCTTTTGATCCCCATGTGATCTTAATTAGTAAACTCTCTTGAATTACATGATTAAAATCTTGGTCTTAAGGTTAGTACGATGTGTTTTATTTTATGAAGATGCTGTGTTGAACTGTTGATAGATCCTTATATAGTTTTATATGGGCTCAGATAGAATCTGCACTTCCAACTCTTGCAAGGCCAATAATGTCACTGGATGCGAATGAAGATGCTATTGTGGGATCGCTGAAGCAGAGTCTGGTAACGTTCTAGTTTCTACGCTTTTACATAATCCCAGGTTTTATAAGTAGTTGCTCTTGTTTCCATTTTGCTCTTTTAATTCTTTTACCATTTTATTCTCAAGTCTTTTTTTGATGCTTTCGTTCTTCTCTTACCCGCATCCAAGGTTTGAAAATACGATTTTACGCCTCGAGGCGGTTTGCTCTCACAAGGCGAGGCGGTGCCTCGAGGCACGCCTCGATGCTCTCAAAATTGTAGAGAGAGAAACACTTGCCAAAAAGTAGAAGAGATGGAAGATGACTAAAGAAGTAGAGAGAGTCTGACTTGTAGCAGCAAGTCATGAACCAACAAGAAAAGTAGAAGAAGATGACTAAAACTAATGCCTTTTTTTCTGACCTAAAAAAACGTACGCCTTGAGGCGCCACGGGACCACCTCGCCTCGATGCGCGCCTCGAGGCGTATGATACGACAGTTTTTTAAAACCTTGCCCGCATCGTGATGTAGGTAAAAACTAATTCTACTTCACATTTATTGCGTCATCTCAAATTATTGTAATTGTGGATATATGATGGAAAAATTGCAACACAATATTGTGTCTGTTTGTGCGTGATGCTTATTCTTCCACTTTGTATTATATTTTTTTTCTCTTACCGGCATGAAATAGAAATGGTGGTGGGGGGCTTGGGGGAAGCACAAAATATGGGCAAAACATTTTCATTCGAAAATTTTCTTGTTTTCCCAAAGCGGTGGCCTTTTCAGTATTCCATAAACTCATATCTAACAGAGATCTAACTTATAATCTACGATTTCATAGATGTAACTTTTCCCGTTAAGACATTAACTTAATGGTCAACTACATATAGTACATTGTAATACAGATATCTTTATAAATTACGTGCTTATCTATGATTCAGAGAAATTTGGAGAACCTTGGTGCACAACGTGCCGGTCTAGAGGACATGCTTAAAGAGATGAAGAGGAAGGTGTGCTTAGAACTCCTGATATGGTCTTTTGTTTTCTTTTCTGAAGGTTTCTCACAGCTGCAAACATTTTTACAAAATGAAGTGAACCTTTTTTGTTTGTTTGTGTTCCGTTGCAGGATGATATACTACCCAAGTTAATGACATCTACTGGGTCATATGAGGATCTTTTTAGGAAAGAAATTGCAAAATATGACCACTTGTGTGAGGAAATTTCTCAAAATATTGTGGCACAAGAACATTTGTTAATAAAAATCCAGGTACTCTTTTGTGTAGTATATGAAACGACTCTGCTTCACTAGTTGGTAGTTGCAAATAACTTGCTTTATCTCCTTAAAACTCTTCATGTTCTTAGTACCAAATTGGTTCTTGATCAAAGCCATTCACTTGAAAATGGTCTATTAGCACTCCTTTCTGATATGTTGTGTCGTCCTTCCTTGACAGGCTCAAAATGATGAATTTGCTGCTATATTTAATCTTGAAGACTACAAAGGTGAGTACACTATATTACAATCACAGTACTAGGCCATGGTTGAGTCGCGATTATTCTTGCTTAGTTTTTCTGTCTGTATTTGCTTTGAAATGTAATATTGGCTAAGGGCCTAGTTATAAATTTTGATTCTTATGCAACTATAAGTCTATAAGTGTATCATCTGGGTGGTGTCATGTGTTGCTTTCAGTGGAAGAGAGCGAGGTTTGTCAGTCATGAGGCTCTTGGCCCTCCCTAAAAACAAGTTATGTTTTCCATTTACCTAAGGCTGCTATTTAGGGAGTGTTGGCATCTTCTAAAATTGTTTTAGGTCGTAGAAAAGTTCTTTTACAAATTAAATTCCATTTAAAGAATTACCTTTACATTTGAACTGTAATCGATTAGTTAAACCGTTAAAGTATTCTAATTTTTAAGAATGTAGTTTGCATTCGAGATTTCTTTTTTTGAAAACTTTATTTTTCTCTCATTAGCAATGCTTTATATTTAGTCAGTAGGTTGCCTCTTGTTAATCGGTAGTGCTAACTTCGCTTTGACAATATTTGACCAAAGAAATCCAAGCTTACATTGCTTCCCTGTTCTTTTTCAGCATCTCGTGAGAAAAGCTATAAACAGATCACAGCTGCCATAGCAAAGTTCCGAGAAATCAAGGACAACATTAATGAAGGACTGAAATTTTATGTTACTCTACAGGTAAAAAAAGAATTCTACCTTTTCTTGGCTATATGGTTTTAGTTTCACCTACTCATGTTGATCTAGTTTATTGCTTTATTGTGATGACGTCTCATGACTGTGATATTATGTTGCTTTATTGCCATCAACAACTCAAATTTTACCAGTGAGAACTAACACTTTCCATTTTAAGAAAGTAAAAGAGTCTCATCACTGTGATATGCATGGAAAGTAATACCCATTTGAAAGTTTTCTTGTATAAAGTCCTGGTCGTATACCGAAGTCCTCTGGTGCTTACTGCATCATTCCAAGTGGCTGCCCATGCATAAATCCCAAAAAAGCTTAAGCTTATAAGTGCAAATAATTGCAAGAATGGAAGAGCTGTGATAATTTTCGGATACTTGCGAATAGCTATTTAAATCATAGGAGTTGAGAAATAATAGGTAACATTTTTCAGTTGCTATCAAGGAACCGAAGTGGCATGCTTTTCGTGTAAGTTAACGTGATGAACTTCTGATGATCCCTAACAGAGTTATCCTTTAGGACAACTTTCATGGAAGAACATTTTAGCAAATTTTCTCATTAAACTTTTCATAATTGTCTCAAGTTCTTGAGTATTTCAAATTTGGAAGTTTAGTGGAACTGGTAAGAAGGTTGAAGAGAAACCAAATGCATATTGTTGCATCAAATAATCTTGCTTACCTCTCATGGATTCTTCTTCTCATTCCTCTATTTGCTCTGGTCCTCTTAGTTTCTTCTTAATACTCTCCTTATGTCATCATTATTTTTTCATTTTGTATTTCTTTCTGAAAACAGGACTTTTGAGTTTGGTATTGATCTATTTCTTGGTTTCTCGAACAGGATGCAATCACGAACATAAAGCAGCAGTGTAGTGATTTTGTTATGACCAGAAACATTCAGTGCAGGGAAATGATCGATGATGTTCAGAGACAAATATCAGGTCTCAGCTTCCAGGACGGTAAGAGCCAACCTTACCCTCCGGTTGGGAGTCAACAGACAAGAGCTTCCATGCCTCAAGGTCCGCAAATTCCTCCGAATGCTTCCCATCCTCAACCGCCATACTATCATCAGCAGACGGGCCAAACGACTGCACCCGCCGGGTATGCTCATCCTCCTCCGTCGTATGCTTCTCCACAACAACAACCACCTCCTTACCATTTGCCGACAACTGGTAGCCCTTATCCGCCCCAACAATCCCAACAACCGCCACCCGAGTACGGCCAACCGGCTTATCCCGGATGGCGGGGCCCATACTATAACGCACATGCACAACAATCTGGATCACATCCTCCACCACCATATAGTATTCCCGGGCAATATCCTCCTCATCAAGGTGGTGGTGGTGGCTACTACAAACCCCAATAGGTAAACCAAATAGAGAATAATCTCTTGTACAATGTTATATTCAATCAATACTCATCTTGTGAACTGTTATTTTGCATACCTCGATCAGTTTTATAGTTATAGCTTTATCGGATTGGGTGTTTGCCTGCATGTTTATTACTAAAACTTTGCAACTATTTGTAGCACCGATCCCAATAATAACTTTGTATTGTTTGTAGAATTTTCACTTCTTGGAAGTTTTAGATCTTGATTGTTCCTCTAGAAACTCTCAAGGAAGTTTCAGAATTTATTGACGAGTACAGAAAAAGAAAATATAAGTGTTGCACCATTGAGGGGTACGTGCTATGAATAGGGCCAACCGGCCAAGGGTCAAGCAAGAGTTGGGGAACATGTTAAAATTAGTTGGGTAAGTGTCCTACATGTACTTTGAGAGTAAGTTTTTTTTTGCATTAGACTTTGAGAGTAGTTGTTTACTAGTCTTGACACTTTCTAGATGTGAGATGCCAGACTATTGCTAGCTAAACTTTGTAGCTAGCTTCAATCTTCCTCGACATCATAAATGCAATGGTGCACTTCTCTTTGATGAGTAGTAGCCCTTTCCCCCTCTAGACGACATAAACACAATGGTGCACTTTACTTTGATGAGTAGAACCTTTCCCCGCTCTAGGATCCAATAGTAAGTAATCAGACCCACAATTCACTATTGTAGATAGTAATACAATATAGTTGAATCAGACCCACAATTCACTATTGTAGATAGTAATACAATATAGTTGTTTACGGATTTTACCGAAGTAATTGTCGTGCTCTTTGTACTTTACTTGTCGCCCTGCCCTAACATACATGTCATAACTACCGCCCCACGAGCATCTTTTGTATAACTAGAAGAAGAACACTTTGTACTTTACTTGTCGCCCTGCCCTAACATACATGTCATAACTACCGCCCCACGAGCATCTTTTGTATAACTAGAAGAAGAACAGAAGACATGGTGCATAATGAGTTAATATTTATATATATTCACTCCCATACTACGACATCTTTTCTGCATTGACAAGCACACAAATAGTTCAACTGTAAATTACATTATATGGCAAACCTTTATATTGTAAACTAACATATATATGAATAATAACTTAGCGGCGCTTACTACTATTAGGTTCTTTCTGAGAGTTGAAGTAGAAGGTGGCAACAGGAATGCCAAGATCAAATTGTTGAGCGAAGCTACGAGTATTGAAATGAGCACGAGATCTAGGTTCTTCCTTCTCGATCTTCAATTCCCCCTTCTGCTCGAACACAACCATCACGTACCGGTGTATTCCAACTGGTGGCCTTGGTCCGACATACTCTACCACCTCTTTCCCTGCATATCATGTCAAAATTAACTTCCTAAATAATGAGATGTGAGCTATTGTTCGCTTTGACGAATATGTCTAGTAGGGACGAAAAGAAACTGACAACACTTTCGTTCGTTTCTGGGCCATTGATTCAAGATTTGTGCAAATACTCATTTAACGTAGTAGACAGGACTCCCCTAAATATCCAAATTTCCCCAGACAAAAGCTCAACGACCCCACCCAAAAGGTGGGGATATTGAAAAAGTACGACGAATAGGCATCTGTTAGGATAATCCCACGTTGGTTGTGGAAGGGGCAAGGGGTGTGTTAATAAGCGTGGGAGAAGCCTTTTACATCTTGAGCTAGCTTTTGGGATGAGAGAGGCACAAAACCACCCAACAACATCGACATCTTGCCCCCCAACATGCTCGATTTTGTTGCTCTACATAACAACTAGGGACATATTGTTATGTGAATTCCCATTTACCTAACCATTCCGCCTGTGGCACCCACTATAAAAGAATACTTACGAAATATTTAAGTTCTCATGTGATAGGCTTAAAAGTCACCTGTCGTCACTCGAAAACAAAACCACACACACAAAGGGGTGTGTGAGAATAGCCCACATAGGGGAGGGACTAGTAACAGGAATATAATGTCCAGGTCCTCTCAATTCATTGCCAATTGGGTTTGAGTTGGAGTATAGTATCGGCTTCCAACGCTCATTCTCCAAAAAAAAAAAAAAAAAAAAAGTATCAACCTAAAAACTCTATGAATTTTAACATGCATGTCTAACTAGCTAGCTAGCTACATGAAACATATTTTTATAGTAAATGCAAAAAAGGGATGACTAACTAACCTTTAGATGCATTTGTACCACCTGGAATATCCACCACTATCCTGCAATATATATATATATTCACAAAACAAAACAACTACTATTACTAATACATATCATCTTCTTCTCCATATAAGACTCAACCCCTGTTTCCCGGGAGAAGAAATGGTCTCTCCCCCACTTTCAACCTGATGTGACAACATATCAAGTGAGCTTGAAACAAATGGAGAGAGAATGGTTAGAATATATGCTCAAGTGATATGTCGCCCTATCATATCGGGAGGAACCAAATGGTGATGAATAGTTTTTTTTTTTTATATATACCTACCATGTGGAGAGAGAACGAAAAAGAGAAGAGTTAAACAAAGGCTTATAAAGTATAATTGATTACCAATGGAGACATTCTCTCATGGTGGGTTCACTTGGACTGGGTGCATCAGGGTCAGTCATTACCTGCATGCATCAACCACCCACCCACCATTAACATGCAACTAAAAACTAACTACAAGAAGAATAAGTCAAAAAGAAATATATGTATACATACAAGGGTATAGAAAGAATCAGGATTTCCAGGAGAGATAAGAACAAGAGGAGGATGAGAAGCAATAGAAGGTTTGACATCACAGCCATTGGTAAGATGTTTGGAACCATAAGAAACAGAGATGGTTACAGTTGGAACAAACATGTCAACTACATCTCCAATTACTCTACCCACTATCAATGGATCAACCTGCCTTGGATCCACTGACGAAGAGCTTGACATGATTTTACTTCAAGTGTGAGAAAGTATCTAATAATCTTCTACTATCTAGCTAGAGAGATTATAGATATATATATAAATTTTAGCATGCATAGGCTAAGAAAATAAATGAATGAGAGATAGAGAGAGAGGTGGCAGGTTTTACCACGTGTAGTGCTGTCACCAGATATAATTCACCATTTTTACTCACTCCCTTGACACGTGTTTGTTGGGTAATATAGTCTGAGTACAGTGCACCCCAGTTGCCCAATCAGGTTTCGAATTTGTTCTGCCTCACCAATCCTTCAACTTTTACTCTATCCTTTTCTGTTTTTTATTTATGTGTGCCTCTAAACGCGCTCGGCCGTTTTACTCATCAGCCTTCACTTACTTTTGCCACCTTTCTCATGGGTTTCGGACTTGGCTGGTCCATAGGGTGCAGACACAAGAAAAGGTAAGAATAATTTTGGGGCGCCTATAGACGTTCCTCTTACTTTCTGGGTTCACATTTAGGAAAATATATTCACGTTCGGAAAATTTTAAATGCGCTCATCCTTTTTGTTATATACACTCGCATCCAAAGTCGTTGTTGTTTTTTTTTTTTTTTTTGTTGAAATAAAGTCGTTGTTGTTGAAATCAAAGGAGATGTCAATGTGGCAGATAGAAATGGTAAGTGCATATAACATTTCTCTTCACGAATTAACTTGGTTGTTAAACATATTGCATAACAAGCAAAGGTTACAAGTTGGATATTCTCCTTTGTCATTGATTGGTTTAGATATTCTCTCATTATATATCAATAAAATGAGTTGGATATTGGACCGTATAAAAAGATCCTTGATCTTTCATATTGGTTTCACAAGGCATTGTAACTATGGTAGGATGGAGCCAACAACCCTTGGTTTGGAGTGGTAAGAGGTATAATCTTCCATCCTAGAGGTCAAGAGTTCGAAGCACACGCTTAACAATTCAAAAGAACTACGGTAGGACGGTGAATATGAAACCGTTTAGATTCCTATAATTGGTATTTCTAGAGGCAAAATACTATTAGGTTTTACAGAGATACAGTTTGACCTAATTGACGTCATGGTTGGTGATGGAAGAAAAAGAAGATAAAGAGGGAGTGTGTTTCCACAAAAAAAGAAAATAGGTAACTCCAAAATCAGTGTCCCCGGGCCCTTGACAAACGAAAAAATTGCTAAGGTACAAGAAAAACCAGGCACTCGGGCCGAAATTTTATGTGGATTGCCGTGATTCGCTGTTCGGATTAAAATCATCGAAATCGCGAATTACGGCGAACCACATAAGATTTCTGCCCAGAGTCTACCTGGTTTTTTTGAGAATGTTAATAAACACCAGTTTTACAGTTCTGGAATATGGAACTGTATCAAATGTCAAATTGTGAGTTACAGAAGTTCTGAAGAAACTAGTGATGCATAACTTACAGTAAGTAGTATTACATACAAAAAGGGAAAGATACCTTTCACGACGCTCAAATTTACATTATTGTACAACTAATACCAGCTTCATCGCGAACTTTTGTAGCCGAATGAGCAACAGAGATCAGTCACCCAGAATACAAAGAGGCTGCCTCATGCTAAGTTCTGATTTCAGCTTCGGGTACTTCTCCAGATCGTGAGAAGTTGTCAAGATCTTCTGCAAGACTCAAACACATGAGATATCATGTCAAAATCAGGTGACGTAAAGTATAGCTCAAGATAAAAGCTGAGCAT
Source organism: Eschscholzia californica (assembly GCF_041429995.1). Classification (NCBI taxonomy): domain Eukaryota; kingdom Viridiplantae; phylum Streptophyta; class Magnoliopsida; order Ranunculales; family Papaveraceae; genus Eschscholzia; species Eschscholzia californica. The sequence continues at coordinate 34,463,186 of NW_028238198.1, forward strand.
ACATCATATGTTGCATATCTCAACTAAGAAAACAAAGATGATTTGAAGATGAATCTTTGACCTATTTCAACTTGGACTTGGTTCTCGGTCTTGGGTAGTGTTTGATTCTTAGTTATCTGAATATAAGTTGTCTTACTCCAACTTGTTTTGGTCTGGGCACATTAGCCATTTCAGGTTATTTTAGACAATGAGAACTCTTAATTCAAACATATTGTACGTCTGACTCAACTCTTGGCAATGGCGAAGTCAGACGAAACAGAATTGAGCTCAAAGAACGTTCATTGAAAAACTCAAAGTAAACTTACCAGTGCGGCAATATGTGCGTCTTCCAGAATACCTCCATCCACCTCCAATCTTGCTATAGGAAACTCTGGAATATGACCTGATTGCTTTTTACCAAGCAAATCACCAGGACCACGAAGAAGAAGGTCCATATTTGCTAGGTGGAAACCATCAGTTGATTTCTCTAACACCTTCAATCGATTTAGACCACTGGCAGTAGAAGACAAAAATATACATTTAGACTTCCTTGTTCCTCGACCAACTCGTCCTCTTAGTTGGTGCAGTTGTGCAATACCAAACCTCTCGGCATTCATTACAACCATCATAGATGCATCAGGGACATCGACACCAATCTCAATTACTTGAGTTGAAAGAAGTATTTGTGTTTCTCCAGATCTGAAGCGTCTTAGAGCTTCTTCTTTCTCATCGCCTTTCATTCTTCCATGTAACAATCCACATTCATAACCCTCAAATTCTCGAGACACATTTTCAAGATCGGTAGCAGCTGCACGAAGTTGTGGAAGTTGCTCAGATGTTTCTATTATTGGATACACAATATAGACTTTTCCCCCTTCTAGTAATTCATCCCGCATCATCTGTTTCACATATGATCCTCAATTTAGATAAAGAGTATTTCTGAAAATGAAGATCCGTAAAGTTTACGCTCTCAAATACTTATTGAAAAACTATTGATCTTCCTAGAGGTGAACTATAAAGCAAGAAAATGAATCTTGTCAAACTTGACACTTTTAAGTACTCATCTGTAGTCCAAGAGTAAAGAAACAGAAACAACGATAAAAAAATGGAACTTCGGTGACATTGAATTACAACTGTCACAACTGTCTTGGCTAGTAACTAGCCAAGACAAACTATACTTGGTTACACAAGTACGGCCAAATGAAGGACAGTATTTCATTTAGAGATATATAAACTCAATTAACAACTTCGCAGATAAATATTTACAAAAATCTGAAACTCCTGATACTCAAGGAGGTTCAATCTCATCGGTGTAAATAAGAAAATGTGAAGAAAGCAGTAAAAACTAGGAAATATTACCTGATACACTTTCTCGAAGCACACACTGTTTCCTTCAAATGCATAAGTCTTTACTGGTGTCCTTCCAGGAGGTAGATCCGTTATCTATGAGTAAGAAACACAAATCCTGGTTAGCAGTTGCAAAAATGGAAACTAACAAAAAAAGAGCCACAAGTAATTTCAGAAGAGCCTCATTAAACAAAACAGACAACTAAAAGGTTTGGAGGAGCATAACATACTTGTGTGAGAGACATGTCCCCGTATAAAGCCAACGCAAGTGTCCTCGGGATGGGTGTTGCGGACATTGCAAGAATATGAGGAGCCATGTAGCTTTCATCTGTAGGCAAACTATCTGTGCTCCTGAGATTCGTTCTCAAGCTTCCTGAACCCGAATATAACTGCAGTATTCAGAATTTCAATTACCCTCTTATCAATGGGTTTAAAAACTATATATGTAAAAAATAAATAAGAATTTATGTAACCCTAACTAATTTACATGTGGGTATACAAATTTACAATTGAACTCTAAACCAATGAATTCATAGTGTCAAACAGAATCAATCCAATTAACCAAACATCCCATGAATCCTTGATAAACAAATGGTAATCCAAAAATTTACATGTACTAACTGTAAAACAGTCAAACAAATATATAGTCACGGTTTACAATGAAAGGTCTCTCACCTTACTAGTAAATGTTCCTCTCTGGATCACACCAAAGCGATGTTGCTCATCTACTATAGCAACACGCAAAGATGAAAATTCCACTTTGTTGGCAATTAAACTGTGGGTTCCGATGACGAGAGAGATGTCTCCATTTTGAAGACCCTGTTGGCAATAAGAATATTAGGAGAATTTCCAACTTACGAACCACAAAAGCCATATAATACATACCTGACGAATTATTCTTGCTTGTCTTCCAGTGGTTGAACCGGTTAATAGAGCGACTGAAGGTTTAGACTGGTCCTCAACGTTCTCTAGCAATTTCAACAAGTGCTCGTGATGCTGGATTGCTAGTAGTTCAGTTGGAACCATGAAAGCTGCCTACAGATAGACCAAAGTGAATCAGTTGGCTTATTCTCGGTTAATTTAGTCATTCGTAATGTTAAGGATGGATTTACATGGATCTTCTCTGGTGTGTATGGTCCTTGTAAGAAAGAGTTGAGACAGGATTTATGGCTAGACTTAAACGAGGTGGCTTCGAAATGGGACCTTCCATGGTGTGTCGGCGGTGACTTCAATGTGGTTCGTTATATTCATGAGAAAAGGAATGGTGTCAAAATCACTAAGAGTATGAGAGATTTTGAAAATTGGATTTCGAGTCATGGATTACTCGACCTTCCGAAGAACGGAGCAGACTTCACTTGGTCTAGCAACCAGGAAGTCCCTTCTATGAGTCTGTTAGATAGGTTTCTGGTCAGCGCTGTGTGGGAGGAGCAATACCCTATGGTGGAGCAGATAATTCTTCCTAGGCTAGTTTCGGATCACTCCCCTATTCTCCTTAAGTCAGAGCCTAACATACACAAGCCTCCACCTTTTCGCCTCGAAGAGATTTGGATGTTAGAGGAGGACTTCTTGCACAACATCAAAGTATGGTGGAATGAGAGAGTTTTTGCAGGGTCTTTCAGTGAGATTCTATGGAGAAAGCTTCAATTTATAAAGGAAAATCTTAAGGTCTGGTCTAAGGATAAATTTCGCAGAATGAACGAGAGGAAGAAGTGCTTACAACAGAAAATAGTAGATTGGGACAAGGAAGAGGAGGGTACCAATTTGTCCAAGGAGTTCGAAGATCGGAAAGTGGCTAGGTTGGAGCTGAATAAGATTCTCAATCTAGAAGAAATAAGTCTAAGGCAGAAATCCAGGGTCCAGTGGCTCCAGGCAGGGGATAGAAACTCAGCTTACTTCCACAAAATCATTAACTGCAGGGCTAGGTCTAATAAGATCAGCAAGATAGAGCATAAAGGGGTCAGTATTTCTGAAGAGGACAAGATCGAAGCAGCAGCCATTGATCACTTTAGTTCGCTTTATTCGGAAAATAGATATTGGAGGCCGTCCATCGATAATATGCAACTTCCTACTATCAGACCCGACCTCAATAGCTTCTTGGAAGCAGAAGTAAAGGAAGAGGAGGTTAAGAAAGCTATGAAGGATTTAGCCAGTGACAAGGCACCCGGTCCAGATGGGTTTCCTCTGAGTTTCTATATTAGAAGTTGGGAGGTAATCAAAGAAGATTTTATGTTTATGGTTAGAGAATTTTTGTCCACAGCCCTTTTGAACTGGAGGTTAAATCATACTTTTGTAGTACTAATCCCTAAGAAAGACAATACTTCTTCGTTCTCCGACTTCAGACCTATCAGTCTAGTCAATGGGACATATAAGATTATTTCCAAAGTGCTGGCCTCGAGGTTGAAGGTGGTCATGGATGAGATTATTTCACCCTTCCAGGGAGCTTTTGTGGCTGGAAGGCAGATCCTTGATGGGATTTTAATAGCCAATGAGCTTATTGATTCAAGGAGAAAGCAAGGCCGGCAAGGGCTGGTTGTTAAAATCGATCTAGAAAAAGCATACGACAGGGTGTCATGGGACTATCTGTACCAGATTCTAGAGAAAATGGGTTTCGGATACAAATGGAGGTCTTGGATATTCGGGTGTGTGAGTTCGGCTTCCTTCTCTATCCTCGTTAACGGTAGTCCTACAAGACCCTTTCAAAGCTCGAGAGGTATTAGGCAGGGAGATCCGCTCTCTCCCCTTCTCTTCCTCTTGGTTGCTGAATCTCTTAGTTATTGCCTTCGGGTGGCAGAGAGTAAGAGCTGGGTAAAGGGATTCAAAGTGGCAGATCAGGGGACAGGGGTGAACCACCTTCAGTTTGCAGACGATACTTTATTCTTCTTGGACGACTCCACAACCCAGATCACACGACTGAAAGATATTCTGATCTGGTTTGAACTTACATCCGGGCTGAAAGTCAACTACTCCAAGTCAGTGATTCTCCCAGTACTCTCGGATGTGTCTATTTCGGCTTGTATCGATAGTCTTGGGTGCGTGGTTGGAACTCTCCCATCCAACTACTTAGGCCTTCCTTTAGGTAAAGATTATAAGAGTAAGGCTATTTGGGACCCAGTGGTGGAAAAGATCAATCGGAAGCTGTCTACGTGGAAATCTAAAGTGCTGTCCAAAGGTGGGAAGCTCACTCTTATCCGGTCGGTCCTATCAGCTCTCCCCCTTTACTATCTTTCTCTTTTCAGTATGCCCGTTTCGGTTCTTAAAGTTATCGACAGAAAAATGTGCGATTTCCTTTGGCACGACAAAGAGAGCACCAAGAGAATTCATTGGGTCGCTTGGGGCTTCATTTGTGGCGAATTAGAAGATGGTGGGCTGGGGATTAAAAACCTGAAAGCAATGAACGATGCGCTATTATCCAAATGGTTGTGGAGATACGCTATGGAAAAGTCTTCTCTTTGGAGAGGCATTATAGATGAGAAATATGGAAGTAGTAAGGGAGGGTGGAAACAACATCGGATCAAAGTAGCGTATGGTTGTGGAGTTTGGAAAGGGATAGTAGCTAGAGCTAAAAACTTTGATTCTATTACTAAGTGGAAGTTAGGAGATGGAGCTCTTACTAGCTTTTGGGAGGATGTTTGGTGGTGTCAGACTCCCCTAAAGGATAGATTCCCGGACATATACTCCATTTCCTTGTTCAGAGACGGGTCGGTTTTTGATCATTTCAACTGGATCCTCGGTGTGTGGAACGTTAGGCTCCGGAGAAACCTTAACGACTGGGAGGTGGGTGTATTTTCGGACCTCCTTCTGATTTTGGAGAAGTATAAACCAGTTCAAGGTGTTGAAGATATGAAGATATGGTCCAGAAGAGAGGAGGAGGCTTTCTCGGTGAAGAATTGTTACTCTAGAATTCACTTGCAAGCAGATCGCCCAAGCTTTCAGTTCGAATTCAGAGCTTTATGGTCGAAGTTTATACCTCCCAGGGTCAGCTTTGTGGTGTGGGCTGCTGTGTTGGGAAAATTGCCTACCACAGATAATCTTCGGAAGAGAGGGATGATGATTCCCAACAGATGTAGTAGATGTAATCAAAGTGAGGAGTCCATCAGCCACCTATTCATCCACTGTGGGAAAGCGTCTATATTGTGGAATTTCTTTACCGGAGATCGAGAGTTCTCTTGGTGCGCTCCAAGATCCATCGACCTAGTCCTAGAGCAATGGGGCACGGTTCCTATTAAGAAAGAGAAGAGGGAACTTTGGCACCTCGTCCCATACGCTGTGTGCTGGTCTATATGGAAGGCTAGAAACGATGGGATTTTTAAGGACTCGATTAAGAGTATGGAAGTGGAGAAGGAAGACGTCCTAGGAATTCTATTTTCCTGGAGTAGACATATTGGATGGGCTAAACCCTACTCCTATTTTGATTTTGTTTCGAATTGGGGGGGTATAGTTAGCTAATATGCAACGTTAATACTCCCCCGGTCTGTCGTTTTTTTTATCATTCTTTTTTCCTGTTCTTTCCCTTGTATATTTTTTCCTCCATGAATTCAATCAAGTTTCAAAAAAAAAAAAAAATTAATCTGAAGCGTGTCAGAAGGCCTGTTCCGTGAAGAGGGGTATCTCAAGACGACATTCGCATATCGTAAAAGCCTTAATCATCATCTAACAATTCACTACTGCTAACATGTTTGAGCGTAACATACCTGGTAACCAGCACCAACAACCTCCATGCAAGCCAAGAAAGCAACGACAGTTTTACCGCAACCAACATCACCCTGAAATACAGTGAACCTTTTCTAAATTAGGAGCTGCGAATACTGTAAACCATACATTACCTAGTAAGTGAAATAACCCATGACAAGTTTCATGTAAAGGGTTCTTCATAGATTTCTTCTAAGTAATAAGCATAGGGGGATTTATGGCTTCACTAGCTAAGCTAGGGAATCAAACGTCAAAGCTCTCCACAGGATCACCTAAGTGAGCAGATAGGCCAGTACTAATTCTTTAGAGATGGTGGTAATATTGGTGATCCTTAACATCATTTATAGTTGACAGCCAGCCATTTATGTAGCAGTTTTCACCAAAATTGAAAAAGTCAGAAGTACAGAAAACATCTCCATATAATCATAACTCATAAGAGCTATTCAGCAGACATAAAACACTAGAAAATAGTAGTTAGCTATCCAACCTGTAAAAGTCTGTTCATAGGAACTGGCTGCTTTAGATCCCTGATAATATCTGAAACTGCGTTTAGCTGACTAGGAGTAAGCTTGTACGGAAGAGCCTCTAGGAACTTCTGAGTAAGAGTAGACCATTCTTCAATGACAACAGCATTAGGTTCTCGTTTTCTGTAGTTATCCAACAAACCCTCCCTCTCTATCCATGTTCCAAGTGGTTGGAGCATTTGAAAAAGTCGACCAAGCTGCACTTTAGTCATGGTCAGAAGAAGACCTTTTAGTCGTGATGTAAATTCATAAAGGATGTTACTCAACCACATATCTCAGAACCATTCTTAATCCAAGGTCTATTACTTCATAAAGATATTTATAGGATCATAAATATCTCACTTCCATGAAATTAGTCAATCCACGGAACCAGCTATTTATATGCAATTACTGATTTCATCATCAATATTAGCGTTAATGTGAAATTCAATGTTGTTAAATATTTATGTACGCAGTCAAAGAGTTCCAGACCCGCAAACTGATCTCACTCGTACTGAGGTCCTTTCTTTAGATATGTCAAAGATTCTCTCTTACAAAATTACAAAAGGGATTTGCTGTTGTACGGGGTGCCGTATACGCTTAGGCTTAGCAACGAAGAAAATAGGAGAGAATAGGAAATGAGAAAAGGATAAGTTGTGGACTTAAGTCTTTTAAATTTCTCCCTTAATATTTTTCTTTTGATACGGCGAATGAAGTGATACTATTAATGAAAGTAAAAGTTACGAAGACAAGAAAAAGCTAAAAATGAAAACAGCAAGCAACCGAAGTTTCTAAACGACCCAAAAACTTTACACAGTTATAAGATCCACAAAAGATGAGTATTTGGCAAAAGCATTAGCTCTTGCGCAAATAAAAAATAGAAGCATCTCAACTGAAAAAATCAAATTCTGAAGATTTGAATTCCAAATAGAGATTGCAAGTATGTCAATGGAAAAATACATCTTCCCAGTGAAAGGTGTACCATAACCAAGCACAAGTAAGAAAAGTTTAAGGAAGCAAGAGTGAGAGGACAATGATGTAAAAGATGCTTACTAAGAAAGAGCATGTAAAAGATGCTTACTATAAGAAAGAGCACAAGAGTCGAGAACACTTGTGAAATAGAAAAGAATAATTTGGGGAGCTGGTTTTTGGGAAAGAACGCTAGATTAAGTATATATTAGATCAACACTTCAAAGAGATAGGTTTTTAAGACCTTTAATTTGACAGTTGAGGATTGTTTGAAAAACACTTGATAGTTGTGACTGTTAGGGCTCTAGATAAAGGTCAAAGGAAAAATAATATTTTAATGCTATTACATGCTTCCCAGTTTCCATCTTTAAATACCCATTTGGTTCACTGTTTGGTATCTAGCAAGTACTAGGCATAGCAGAATAAGCATTTGGAATCCATGCTTAAGGGTTGGACAAAAAGAGCAAAACATTTGTCACTTTTTTTTTTTTTGAAACTTTGAATGAATATTTTAGAAAAAGAGACACTAAACCCTAAACATTTGTCACTTCAAACTAAATTGCATTTTGAAATGCACCTGAAGGTAGAAAAACTCATCAAATATAAGTCTCTTGCGAGCCAAGTCAGCTTCATTTGAGTCCGTTGGACTGTGGATTCCCATATATGCCTGCAACAAGAAGAGACCAAATGATATCAATATTGAGGTTAATGCTCATTATATTTCTGTAGCATTGTTGAGGTTAATTGGCCCCATCTCATAAATAATGTTTGCGAAGCTGCACGACCTAGTAAACTGACACAAACCCTACTGCAATCTATCTTCTAACGCATATTTCAAACAGCAGTTATAAGGCAGGGTCAAAATCTTTCCAGGTCTTTCTTACGAGTTATAACCAAAATACAAGTTTAAATATCTAACTAAGTAGAAGCCTGATCAACTGTAACCAGATACTATAATAATCTTCTTTTTTCAACAAAATGAGGATGAATAATAGTGAAGGAAAAGAATGAGAAACTACAAACACTAGCCAAAAAAGCTAGGATGCAGACAAAGAAAACTACGGGGTCAAAAGGCTTGAAAAAGAAAATTAGAAAGTGGAAAATCGTTGATTCTTTTTTCATAAAAAATGGTTAAGACACTACGGCCTAATCCTTGTATCCATTGATCAGACATTTTGGAAACTATTTCCCTAATTCTTTTGAACCTATTTAATCTGCCACAAAATCATTGAAGTGTAGACACCAGGGAGTTGTACTAAACTAAATCATCAACATAGCTTAAAATGGAGAGCATAACCAAGAAAACATAATTAAAAAAAATGACTAATATAACTTACATGATGAAGAGTTAATAAGTTGAACTCGTCACAGATACCTTTAGGAAGAGGATCAATATTAGTTGTCAACGTTTGCAACGCTCTGGATGATCAATCACAAATAATTTAAAAAAATTAGGAAGCTAAAATAGATAGCTAATGGTTAAAAAATAGAAATTCAAGGAACCATTAAACCGTCTCTTTTGTAACTTTTACTTTCAGTTAATATTAAATTCAAACTTTTCAAAAAATTAAACTGTCTCTTAGACAATCACTAGGCGATGACATTTTTATACCAATGGAGCAAAAAAAGCGACATAAATAAAAAAAATACTAATAATTTAATATGTAAAAGTGAACGTGCATAAATAAAAAATACTCAAAGTAAGAAAACATCAAGTGTTGCGAAAATTGCCTCCTAATTTAGAGTGAACTCTTAGCTTTTAAGCCTTCAAGAAAAAACAAGGTTATTTCTGTTTTCTACTGGATCTAAGCCTGGGTATAAATTTTATTGATGTGTAGGTTACTTGTATAGTATGAGTGTTTGTATCCATTTTTTTTAATAATTTGATTGAATAAAAAGGGAAAAAGCTATACAAAATTTGTTTCCATTTTCCTCTGATCCTCTCTAGTAAAACAGATTTTAACACGAATCTTCTTTCCTAAATCAGACTTAACTTTTGAGTTTGAAAACACCTAGTGGAAGAAACACTAGTTTAAGATCTAACTCAATTGGAGAGATAAGAACATGAAAAACAACTAGTTTACACATACATCTTTTTAGTTTCAGATATTAGATAGATTATTAAACAAGTACAACCTAAGTCAGAAGGTTTTCAATATGATACATGTCAAGATGTGGTCAAAGGGATACCATCCGTCATTGCATATATTCTTTGAAAAATCAAGCTAATAAGACCCTGTGATGATGTGCACAAACAGCACTAAAGGATCCTTAAAGTAATAAACTTCGCAAAACCTTTTACTCTCTTGTTAACACTATATGAAATCAATGAGTACATCTTACAAGAACATTAAAGAGTTCATTGCTCTTCTATTTTCACTACTTGTCTTACACAAACACATCAAGTGTTTTAGCCTCTCGCTGAAAATTATGATTGTTTGAAGGAATCCATGCAAAAACTTAAAGCACACCAGATTTCTGAACAGACGTAACTACCATAGTATAGGTATTCAATAATTGTACCACACAAGGATTACTAGGACTAATTTTACCTTGAAATAACTTCCCTAAGAAAATTTGGATTGCAGCCTCCTTTTGATGGATATAGAGGATACGGCTTCCCTTCTCCATGGATATGTGATTCTTTCTCATCTTCAATGATGTCAATGTTATATTCACCCATTTCATAGTGATCTTGCTTAGACATTCTCTTGACCTAGATTACATTATAAAGCAAAGAGGTCCAATCACAGAATTAGGGGTAGCTGGTGGTAACATCCTTAAAATGATTAGTGTGTCATATAAGCTAAGTAAGTTATTTGTAGCAAAGTAAAATCTTGTAACACCCAAAAGAGAATAAAAAGACCTACTGAGACCTGACTGACCATGTCCTAGTAAGAAAGACCAGTCAATGGTACAGAGTATAGAGCATAAAGAGTATATAGAAAGGGAGGAAATCGAAAACCGTCTAACTAGCGAGTAAATGACAACTATGATCTATGAATCGACACTTCATCCCTAGCAGCTAGAACTGGGACAACCAAGTACAGTTGGTTCGTTGGGATCTGCTGACCCACCCGAGTAACTTGTGGATCCAATTGGGCAGCGGGTGGCCCGAGTGAGCCCATGTCGACCCCCAAATCAGTTCTTATATATGAAACTTTGATTGTAGGAGTTTAAGTTGAAGTATAAATAAGATATTGTCGCCTATGTATAACAATATACATGTATACACATAAGACTAGGCAAAGATTTGGCTGAAAATTTGCAAATTTACTAGCTTGGGTTGTTGGGTTTGGGGATCGGCTCATGTCCGTTCCCGCTCCAATGCCACCCGAACTGCTTAGACAAACTCACTTACTATATAACGCCAAACAATTCAAAGAACAAGTTAGAGATACAAGCAGAGGAAAGACTTACCTTACCACTTACACAAACAAAGTCTCCTTCATTGTGCTTCGCCTCAAGACTTCTAAGGAAATATTGATTTGTAAATCGAGTACCACGAAAGAACTTTTTCAAATGCAAATAGATCGTCTTTTTTGCCATATTATCTTGATCAATTGATCTGATTTCAGAAGTTATTTCATCGCTCACAACCTCACAACCCACAACAACTTCTAGAAATGAGAAAGATGAAGTAGCTCTAACTCCCCTGCATAAACAACACCTTAGATAACCAAGAAACATGAGAGTAACACTATACAGGAAAAAAAATATAACATACACGAGAATCAAAAGTCCATAAATTTTTTTATGCGTGCGCATCCTTGAGACCACCCTTGAGAAAAATCTTGTCTATGTTTGACATATCGTGCGCATCCTTAAGAAAAATCTTTGTAAAAGGACTAGTGAGTAGTGACTCCTGACTCGTACTTTTGTTGTTTGATCGATCCACCCTACTCGTCCACACATAATCACATATACAGAGAACTCAAAACATTGAAACGATAACCTCCAGTTTTATATGTCCAAGACTCGTTTAACCAAGATACTAGCACAGCTTTAATCAAAACTCATCTAGTCTAGTCTTATGTGTTCATATCTTCAGTTTAGATGTGAATTCACTAAGAAACAATTAAAAAGTGAGAATTTTACACTACCTCGATGATAAGACTTTCCCAATAGATATCAAATACTGTCCCTCGCCAACTTCACCCTGTATATTTTGAAGATCTGCATATGTACGGGGAAAGTGATGAAGCAATTTTCGCATCTGTAACAGAACAAAAATAATGAGATTAGGATTCTCAGTTTTTCGATCTATGATAACAAGACTCTTTGCCATGATCACAATATAATCTTTTGCATAATGTTACTGTCATCCCACCGTGTGAAAGCCATATTTTTCAAGCTGACGATAATGCCTGCTTGTTAATCCTGGTATATTGCTGAGCGGTCGGTCAAGAATAAACTCGACTGCTTCTCCATTTTCCTCTAATTCAGAGATGAAATTAACAAGGGACTCCTTTGCAGTAGCTTTAAGAACTGGTTTCCCTTTAGTCTCCATGATTGGCAGAGTAGATGGGGAAATCTCCACTGATGTTTCATTTTTTTGTGGTTCAAGGACCAAATCAGTATGAGACTCCATTGCACTAGCTTTAGGAACTGGTTTTCCTTCAGAAGGCAACACATCGTGATATCCTTCCTCAAATGAGTAAAACGATTTGTCATCTGAAGCGGGAGGATCCAATGAAGGCCACGTTTCATTCAGTCTTGGTAGCTCAAGAAATTTCCCATCAACAGAATTTGAAACACTACTGCTACTTTGAGACAGTATGATGTTTCTCCCTTTACGTGGACATTGAGTCTCTTCATACAATTTAATAGGCGAAGAACTACCAAGAATAATAGATGCAAATCTTCTATGCTCCAGTGAGAAATCAAAGTCATCCATCACTTCTTTCAAGTCTGCATCTGACTCTCCATGGACTTTTTCATTTTCAAGCAAATCTTTTACACTGCTGTAACCCATTAAAACTGAAACCTAGAAGGACAAAAACATACAACTGCATGAGATTGAGATATAGAGGAGACAACAAGAATACTGAATCCTTATGAAAACAAAACCTATAACATGGGCCTCTTAGAAAGGAAATAAGACCTCGCTGAATTGTGTTATAAAATGATATGATTATACATAAATATATATATCACACACACACACACACACACACACACACACACACATATATTAGTCATAAAATATATTGGATTCTATCATTTCCTATAGCCATTATATAGGAGAGACTTAACTAATCAATTACGAAAGCAACAGGATAAAAAATAGAAAGTACAGTATGCAAGGTCAAGAAACTGTTGACTGCACATACTGATCATTTGGGAAACTGAGATGTGACCCCTGTGAGACCAAGAAGAGACAAAAAAATAGAAATACTAAGTATCTCACTTAACCACTTCAAACATTTCCGATACTTAAGACTTCTCGGCCGGAATCACTACCAACATTTCAAGTCACATCCAAGCGGGTTAGACATCCATGTGTATATGTTTGTCTTAAGCAATTATACAAGTATCAGGATCTCAATGAGAATTTTAGCAAGAAACCGAGAATGGGGATTCGCATGCCAGCGTACAGTCGTACATTTCATAGTATCTCTACAATATTACAAAGTATATTTACAAAGTAAACCATGAGATGCCACAGAAGGATTTGGTTAAAGAGATTAGTGCTTAGAAAAGGAACAACAAAATCATAAAGGAAATGTTTGATAGTTACATTGCCAAACCTTTTTCTTTTGCCCTGGGTAGTATGGCTTAGATAAAGACGAAAGCTCTTAATGGTCGCATGGAGACATTATGCTACTCAGAACTAGTCGTGTTATTCCGGTGGATTTATAAGGGGAATCCTTGGACAATCAATAGCAGGTTAGGATGTGGCAATAAAGAAGAAGAAAAACTAAGTGGCACACTATACAGGCTGACTGCAGAGTGCATACACATTAGATGAGGAAAGAACAGATGTTTCTTCTCGCACTCTGCGTAAGTGGAACCTAAATAAGTAATAATAAATAAAGGGGCTTTTCCATGTATACCCCTAGTTGTTCGAGTAGTTATTTTGGTGTCCCTAATGTTTCAATATAAGAACATCTCAATGTTTTTAACACTTGGTAATATGTTTTGGAATACTGTATAATGTCAATAACCCATAAAAGAAGAAAACATGTATCTGATATGATTACGAGAGCGAGAAGGGGAGACACACAGTTTTCATGAAGCTAAAAATATGTAATAACTAATAAGTAGGATTCACAGGAACTAGCGGTAGGTCCAACGTAAGAAATATGTACCTTATTAAGTAACTTCGACCGGTCTGAGATGCTTGCCGTTCCATAACCGTTCACTTCCTCCAACAACTTACGAGCGACTTCATTATTTGATCGAGAACACAACTTTGATAGTTTCAAGCGAATAAAATTGCTAAACCTAAGGCAAGCAATTGATTGGGAAAGGTAAAGAGGTAAAGCATGTTTCAGTCTAATACATTGACATAAAGCAAGAAAATCAATGAAGCCGCTAAGTTTTTTACCTCATATTTCTACCAACAGCATTACGATATCCTCTCTCAGCTTCAAAGAATATTGCACTTTTCAAGTTCTTTTCATTGAAACACTGACAAAGAAACACCAGAGGCACATAAAACGAAAATAATGTAAGTGATAAGCAAACAATTAAAAGATGAAGATTGGTTGGTGTACCGCGCTACAAGATAGCACAATCGAGGTTTTCAATGCCATGTAAAAGCATGTATCTCAAACGCACCGCATAGACAGCACATGAGTATGCACCAAAAACCTGTACAATCTACAGGTTCCCCGGATTAGTTGATTAAGGTCATAAATGCTATAGTCAGGAATTCTGACAAACAGGTAGTGTATTTGAAATTGATGATGTTTAATATCTAACCTATAAATTAGTCGTGAATGGAACAAAATCATTAATAATTACGACTTGAACATGAATGAAAAGAAGAGTGGATGAAGAAGAAGAAGGGGATTAGAAAGAAAAATGAAAACAAGAAGATATTAAAATAAAATGTAGATGAAAAACAGTCGATAAGAACAGTTAAAGAGACGGTGAAAAAGACCTAATATTACCTGAAAGCTGTAAATGAAGAAGAATGAATGGAAGTTCGAAACCCTAGCTGTAAGAAATTCAGCGTGTTTTAACCGATGAAATATGGTTAGAAATTGGTTGATCGAGAATCTGGACAGACTCGTCGCATTCGAATCGAGGGGATCGGATAGGAAGTGAAGAAAAAAGGCCTAATCTTTGGGGGGAAACAACAAAATTTGCAACCATACACAATCTTGGGTGGGAAAAAAAATGATTTTATTTTTCTCCCATAGAAGGGTGAGTAGCGGTTGTCGACCATTTAGAGTTAGGCCGAAACCAAACCAATCAATTGCGGTTTGGCTAAGTCATCAGTCGAAGCCAAACCGATCAAATTGTCCTGGTCTCATTCGACCTATTTCAGTTTGACTCGATTGAGTTTGGTTGGTCAGTCTGATCGAATTCAATTAACCAAATCAAATATGAGAAAAAATTACTTGATATAAACTCTCCTTGTTATCGCCTTTGGTCTGTGTCTCATTTCTCAACTCCCTCTTTGTCACTCACTTTAGTCTTTGGTTGTCGTTTAGATCTAACTTTTTATTATAACTCTGTCACATTTTCACTTCCACCATTTTTCGCAATTTATTTGCGATCATTTGTTGGCTTAGTTCGGTTTTTATACACATAATTTGACAGCGGTGGCAATTACCAGGTGTCCGACCCGTTTCTTTTATTTAAGATTCGAGTGGGCACGCCCATCTTCAATGTCAGAGGATGCTAGATAATAGTTTAATCTTCCATTTAACTTAGCATGCTACTATGATCAGATTTACAAGCCACAGAATCAATCTCAACCAAAATGAAAATCTCCCCATTGTGTTGAGAACATTACCTGAAGGTGGTCAAAGAAAACTGAGTTCAACGAGTGGACGTGCCTACCAACGAGTGGAGACTGAGCGGGTTTGATAAGCTAGTGAAGAATGTATCTGGCTTGAGTGAAGCAATAAACCCACTTCTTTGGTGGGCAGAAAAGCAGATGTGAAGTTGAGCTCAAGATACCCTAGAAAGTAGGGTATGTTTTGTATTTATAGAGGGAAACTCAAAATGTTAATTACAAAGCTATCCTTGTGAAAAATGTAAATTACAAATATACATCAATACATTAACACCCCCCCTCAAGCCGAACGCCCAGGAACTAGAGAGAGCTTGTATGTAAGTTCATGAAACCTTGAGGTTGAGAGTCCTTTGGTAAAAATGTCGGCCAGTTGGCCAGAGCCCGGAATAAATTGAACTTTAAGAAGACCCTTCTTCACTTGTTCTCTAACAAAGTGAAAGTCTATGGCAGCATGTTTCGTTTTCGAATGAAGAATTGGATTGACCGTAAGGTACGTGGTGCTAATGTTGTCACAATAGACAACCGGAGGTGTGATTATAGGAAAACCCAACTCATGGAGTAAGTTCTTGACCCAAGTAAGTTCAGCTGTAGCATGGGCCACGGCCTTGTATTCTGCCTCCGTGGAAGAGCGGGCCACAGTTGGTTGGGTTTTGGAGGCCCAAGCGATCAGATTAGGGCCCATAAAAATTGCAAATCCACTTGTCGAACGACGGTCATCCGGGGACCCTGCCCAGTCAGCATCTGAAAAACCAATAAGTGGGAGACATTTGGCTCGTCGGAAAACCAGACCAATAGTAAGAGAACCACTCAGATAACGTAAAATCCGTTTAGCTGCTATCAAATGGGTTGTCGTCGGAGAACCCATGAATTTTGAAACTTGATTCACGGCATAAGAGATGTCAGGTCTAGTGAGGGTGAGATATTGAAGGGCCCCCACTAAACTTCTAAATAACTTAGGATCTGTAAGAATCTTACCATCAAACTTCGACATTTTTGAACCAGAACACACCGGAGTTGTTACTGGTTTTGAACTTTCCATGCCAAAACGAGAGAGAATATCTTTAATATACTTTGATTGTGTTAAAACTAGATCATCAGAAGATATACTTGCCTCCATTCCTAAAAAATAACTGAGATCCCCCAAATCCGACATATCAAATTGAAGTTTTAGATTTTTAATCAAGTCAGCCAAGAAATTTAAGGAAGAACCAGTGACCAAGATATCGTCTACATATAGTAATAAGATGGTTAAATCCGAGCCTACTCGATGATAAAACATAGACGGATCGGAAACAGATTGATTGAATCCCATTTTCAATAGACAACTACTAAACCGAAAATGCCATGCCCTAGGGGCTTGCTTGAGACCGTATAAAGCCTTGTTCAATTTACAGACATGTGTTGGTCGAGATGGATCTTCAAAACCCTTGGGTTGAGTCATGAAAACAGACTCTTGAAGATCACCATGCAGAAAAGCATTTTTGACATCTAATTGTCGTAAATTCCAATTACCTGTAACTGCAAGAGATAGAACAGATCGAATTGTTGCTGGACGAACCACCGGACTATAAGTCTCTTCGTAATCTAAGCCGTACTGTTGAGAATAACCTCGGGCGACTAATTTTGCTTTAAATCTTTGAACCGAACCATCTGCTTTTTGTTTTACTTTGTAAATCCATTTACAATCAATGATGTTGGAATCAGGTGGAGGACGAACCAATGACCAGGTATTATTTTTGTGTAGAGCCGAGATCTCTTCTTCCATTGCCTTTCTCCAATGAGGAATTTTCGAAGCCTGTAAAAACGATTGAGGTTCATCTAGAATAGAAACAGAACATGTGTTGAGTATAACCTTGGGCTTTCTTGTGCCATCTCGATTTCTAGTTATCATTGGGTGAGTAGAAGGTTTTGATTTTGAAATAGATGGAGGAGGTTCTGAATTCGCTAGGGTTGAAGGAATGGAAGACGAAGATGAAATATTTGGTAAAGTAGTGGGTGGGGTGTTACGTGTAGAAGAGGACGGTGATGGCGTGTCTACTGCATGAGAAGGATGGGGACCACCCGGTTGGGTTGACTGAGTATTAGGTTCTAACGACAAGGAGGGGACAGATGGCATTACATGAGAGGATATATTTTGAAAAATGGGAAGGCGTAAAGGGACATGTGGATCAGAGGAGACAGGAGTTTCAGAATTAATGGGAACAGCGGCTGCAGCGTTAGTGGACTGATTTTGAGGAGGTGGGACAGGTGTATGGTCAGAGATAGAATGTGGGAAAATAGGAACCGTCCATTGAAGAGTTGTAACAGGGAAATTAGGGTTTAGAACATTGGACGAAGAAGACGAAGTGGGAACAGAGAAGGGGAAAACTTCTTCGTCAAATAGGACATGGCGAGAAAGATAGACCCTGGAAGTAGCTATACCGAGGCATTTGTATCCTTTATGATGCGGGCTATACCCTAGAAACACACAGGGTTTAGTTTTAACATCCAATTTCGAAGATCGATAGGGACTCAATAAAGGAAAGCATTGGCATCCAAAAGTCCGTAAGTCATTATATGAGGGTTTTTGATGAAGAAGTTTCTCAAAAGGGGATAGACCTTGAAGGACAGGGGTTGGCAAACGATTCAATGTGTAAATTGCAGTCTGAAATGCCTCTGTCCAGAATTTGAGAGGAACAGAGGCATGATGAATAAGGCATAAAGCCGTTTCAACTAAGTGTCGTATCTTGCGCTCAGCTACTCCATTTTGTTGAGGAGTATGAGGGCAAGATCGACGATGTTGGATACCATTTTGAATCAAAAAATTTGACAGTTCATTGTTGACAAATTCTCCACCACCATCAGATTGTAAGACTTTAATTGGACAGCCAAATTGTTTTTCTACAAAGGTTTTGAATGTTTTGAAATGCAGAGTAACTTCAGATTTCGATTGTAGAAAGTATATCCAAGTGAATCGTGTGTAATCATCAACCAATAACAGTACATATCGATGACCGGACGGTGAAACAACCGGTGAAGGACCCCAAAGGTCGGTGTGAATCATTTCATTAGGTGCAGAAGAGTGATGATTAACAGAAGTAAAGGGTAGACGATGGTGCTTACCAGACACACAACTCAAGCATTTAGATAAAGTCATTACAGAGTTCTTAAACTTTAAAGCATTGTTTTGAATAACAGAATTAAAAACTTTTTGGTGGGGATGAGCTAGACGTCGATGCCAGACCTCTGATGATACTGGAGAAGCAGAGGATAAGGACGAAGCAAAAAGAGAGAGTGATGGTGAAGCTTTATCAGAGTTCGATAGACGAAAGAGGCCATCATTGATCGTTCCGACGAGGAGTGTCCTCCCGGTTGGAATTTCCTGAACAAGGAAACCATTACGATGAAAGAGAACAAAACAGTTAAAGTCTTTGAGAAGGTTAGAAACAGAGATTAGGTTCTTTTTGAACTTAGGAACAATAAGAACATTATTAAGATGACATTGATGAGAAGGGAAGAAAACATTACCCACACCCGAAACAGGGGTTAGCTGACCAGTACCCATCATGACATGATCAGGAGTGGAGAGATCAAATCGAGCTGAAGTAGATGCAACATCAGACGAAATGTGCATAGTGGCTCCTGAGTCAAGATACCAATTTGGGTCAGCTGGAGCAGAATCCACTCCCATAGCAGCAAAAGCACGAGCTAGATCATTTGATTGGGGAAGACTATAACAATTTCGAGCTGTGTGGCCTGGTTTCCCACAATATTGACAAATTAGTTGATGAGTATTGGATGGAGGAGGACCAAGAACAGAATAAGAAGCATTTCGATTAGTATTATAGAATCCCTAAGGGTTGCCTCTGTTTCCATTGAAAGATCTGTTACCTCTTCCTCTGTTATAACGTCCTCTGTTACCTCGAAAAACAGAGGAAGAGGAAGGGCGTATGGAAGAAGGGTTTGCTGAAGAAGAAAACAGAGCAGTGGGCTGAAGTTGTTGTTGTTTAAGGAGATCAATACGAAATTCCTGAGTGAGAAGAAGGGAGTGAAGCTCACTGTAAGTGGGAGGAACCAGTCGAGTAGTGATTGAAGTAACAAAGTTTTCATAATCAGAAGATAGACCAGATAATACTATAAGAACCAGTTCATTATCAGGAACAGAGTGTCCAATGGCTGCAAGAGAATCTGAAATTTGTTTGATACGAAGAAGATAATCAGAAATAGAGGAAGAGCCTTTCTTAATGGTTTGAAGTTGAAGTTTCAGGTTCATTAGACGAGCAGAGTTGAGGGATGAAAAATTACGTTCAAGAGATTCCCATACTGATCGAGATGATGTTAAGCCAAGAACTTGAGTTAAGACAGGTTCAGTAAGAGTTGCATTAATCCATGATAGTAACATCTGGTCAATGCGATACCAATACAAATAATCAGGGTTAATGAGTTGGGTAGAGGAAGATTCATTTGGGGATGTAAGAAACTCAGGTGGAGGAGGGTGGGAGCCATTAACATACTTGAAGAGATCTTGAGAGTGTAGAATAGGTAATAGTTGGCTTTTCCATAGGAGGTAATTGGTATTGTCTAACCGAATGGACACCAGATTGGCTATGTTTGAAAGAGCAGGGAAGGGCATTGAGGAAGAAGAAGGAGAAGAAGAAGAAGGAGAAGAAGGAGGAGGAGAAGTGGCGGCATTGAAGGAAGCCATTAGAAACCGAGATGACACAGAAAGCCAAGAAAAAGATGAGTTGCTCTTGATACCATGTGAAGTTGAGCTCAAGATACCCTAGAAAGTAGGGTATGTTTTGTATTTATAGAGGGAAACTCAAAATGTTAATTACAAAGCTATCCTTGTGAAAAATGTAAATTACAAATATACATCAATACATTAACAGCAGATACCAATCTATGCTCATAAAAGTACTTCTGTCTTCCTTCATTCAACGGGTGGAGTCCGGAGGCTGCAGTACCTCCAAAAGAAACATTTGGTGCACTTGACTTGGGGGGTTCATCTTTGCAAGTTACTTTTGAGACCAAGGACTTGGACCCACAGAGACTAGTTTAAACCTAAGTGTTGGAGCAATTAATCATCATCTTAGTCCCTATGCTCTCTCGGGTTATGGTTTGAATGATGCCATTTGATAAATCTGTTGTCTATCTACTCAAGAGACTTCCTGGAATTACTAGCAAGGATCTAGTTAATGGGAATACAGAGCTTAAGCATCCATGCTTGCAGACTGGATACAAAGAGAAATGTGTGTGTTCACATTGCTCCACACTAAATGATGAAGGTGGGAGTCCCACGATCAGGGAAAGCAATACGGGTAAAGGAAGAAAGATAAATCTTCAGTTGATTGGTGCTCCAACTCAAAACCAATTGGCAATGACTAGAGAGGACCTAGTCATTATATTCTTGGTTGCTAGTTACCCCTTCTCCCATGTGGGACTATTTCTCCCAACTGGGGAGAATGTAGTGCACTTGCCAAAGTAAATGTCAAGAGTGGTTCGGAGTAAAACAAGAGTTGATTTTGAGCTACAACCTTGTGCTCTTACAGATGGTTTGCCTCATCCCCACGGGCAGTTCTCTGCTATTTCCGGATTCTTTGTGGTATGTCACTATTTCGATTTTTAACTTGACTTTAACACCCGCCCTCGATAATGTGCTGAAGAAGGGTCAGGAGTTATGTGAACAAATATGGGAAGTTGCAAGGGGCAGTGTTCCTCCTACCCCTTTTATTGAACAGTATTGCTTTAGGGCACCGTATATCGTGTCACTATTGAGAGAGGGCTTGCACATTAAGGATAGTCAAGTCATTGTTGGTTCTGGTAGTATTACTTGGACACTTGGAGTCGCTCTACTAAATTCTGAGCAAACATTTTCAAGTGTAATGGAGCTTCATAGCTTTAAGATTCTCCGAATGAAGATAGACCCTATTTTTCTATATGTTATGTTGTTCGTCTCTCTGGAACTTCTTGTTTGTACCTCGTCGTGGCTATGGAACTGCGCGCCTAGATCTTTCTGTGGGCCTTATTTACCACTTATTAGACATAACAGTTCAACTGTGCTTACTATCCCTTCTACTTTTGGTTTGCGGCATTGGAGTCCCATCAACTCAGGTATATGACTTTTTTTTTAGTCGATTGCTTGCAAATATATTGTCTGGTCAGTACCTAAAATAGTTTAAAGTACTCCCTGACAAATGTATAAGCTATAGCCGCCCATAACATCCAAAATGAAGAGGAAGTAATGTTGAGATACGTGTGTAAACACGTGATATAAGAGACGAATCGAGATGAGGAGATCCGACAATCAAGACTAAAGATATTTGAAGATATGTGAAGATCAAGAATATTCAGTTTCATATATTTAAAATATTTCTTGTAATATATCTAATATTATTATTAGATATATTTTATATTGTTTCTTAGTTTAGTTAGGATAACCTAGGAACCCTGATCCTAATTTCTCTATAAATAAGATATGGTTCTGAGGATTAAATCATTCGATTACTATTCGATTATTGTAACGAATCACCACAGTTGTGGTTAATAAAGTATGTAGCCATTCAGGCTTTATCCGAGGATGTAGGTCGTGAATATCCGACCGAACCTCGTTAAATATGTGTCGTCTAATTTATGTTCATCTATCTCCGATTATCACATAATCGCGATTTTAACATGGTATCAGAGCCAGGGCGATTGTTATTATCTATGAGAAGACTTCCTCTTCTTCGTGAAGATTGATCCAGACAAGACTAAACCAAAATCAATTTATCCTGGTTGATCTCTTGTTCTGATTTCTTCATTTGAACTTCTCAAGTCAAAACCCTAGGTTTGAATTCAGATTCAAAAAAAAAAATTCCTCTCTTTCCAACGATTTTCTTTCGTTGTGATTCTACTTTCCAGTCACTTTGTTGATTTGTTCGACTTTTACAAAATTCTCTTGTGTTTATTGTTCTCACTTCCAAACCGAGAATACCGGGTAGAAGATGACATTATGTTATCAGTTATGGCTAATGAGGTTTTCAAGAAGAGTGTGAAGAAGGTTTTGGATGTGATTATTTCACTCTTTTCTTCAAGTCGGTCACTTCAAAAGTTTTGTTCCGACTTGCGGGAGGGTGTTGAGATACGTGTGTAAACACGTGATATAAGAGACGAATCGAGATGAGGAGATCCGACAATCAAGACTAAAGATATTTGAAGATATGTGAAGATCAAGAATATTCAGTTTCATATATTTAAACTATTTCTTGTAATATATCTAATATTATTATTAGATATATTTTATATTGTTTCTTAGTTTAGTTAGGATAACCTAGGAACCCTGATCCTAATTTCTCTATAAATAAGAAATGGTTCTGAGGATTAAATCATTCGATTACTATTCGATTATTGTAACGAATCACCACAGTTGTGGTTAATAAAGTATGTAGCCATTCAGGCTTTATCCGAGGATGTAGGTCGTGAATATCCGATCGAACCTCGTTAAATATGTGTCGTCTAATTTATGTTCATCTATCTCCGATTATCACATAATCGTGATTTTAACAAGTAATAGCAGTTACCATTAACTTGTTCCCTGTATCTAATTATATTAATGTGCCATTTAATTAGTGCTAAATGAATTAGGAAAACAAGCAGCAAGGTTGTGTACTTTTCTCAAATTAAAGGGGTCTTAGAACTTCTTCACGCAGGTTCAGGCCTCCATAGAACTGAAGCTCCTAATTCTAGATCCACATCCAGAAGTTCGATTCTCCAAACTTTTCGTTGATCATATGTGGATCAACGAAAAGTTATTAAATTTAAGTTCAACTATGGCGGTATGCTTTTTGTTAAAAACTATCTATAGATGTTGCTGTTTGTTCACACACTATAGTGGCACGCTTTTAAGCTATTCCATTGTGGCTTTTTAGGAGATGGAAGAGGAAAGATACCCGACTCCTACTATTGCTGGATCTAGGCAGAGACCATTCAGCACAGGGAACAGCAACATTCAGCTCGGGGATTCTTCCTTAAACCCATCAGGCGTTGGCGTTTCACATAGTTATTCGTCAGGTAGCTTCGGACAGATGCAATTTGAGAATAATGGTAATAGGTTCTATCTGGAGTCCTCATAGAAGCCAGATGAAGCTTCAGAGCAGGCGAGCCACACCTGGGAAAGGTCTAGCAAACTCATTTAGAAGAAACCTGGTATGTCAATTGTTACTTTCTCCACATTATTTGACATAAATTAAGATAGAAAAAGAACCCGTAAAAGAGATAATAAATAAAGTTGAACCAAGAGATCAGTTTTTGACCGAATCAGGATGAGCTCAAGAAGATGAATTCTACAGTAAACTCAGGTAGTAAAATTGACAATAGAACCTCATGATTCTTTAAACGGAAACATTGCTTGGTACCAAAGCAAGAAAATATAAGAAAACAAAACAAAATTGTGAATGCATTAGATGTTTTTCAGCTACTAGGAACTTGCTTTCTTTACTTCTACAATCTGTACTTCATCTACTGTATCAGATTGCGAATTCGGCAATTAAGGGGTCTTTCAAAACGAAGAACGAAAACAGGAGTTATTCATAATTTATTAATACTTTCATAAATTCATCAACTTCAATGAAATAATAAGTCATAAATCAACTAAAAAGTTAGAAAAGCTAAACTACTAAACTTCAAAGAACCCCATCGAAACCACCGAAGTTATCTGAAAGAACAATTTCTGAATTGCATTCTAGCAAGTTTCGAAGAATATCGAACTTATCTAAAGGAACAATTGCTGAATTGCATTGTGTCAAGTTTTGATGAACATTACTACTAGTACTATTATCGAAGGGATTAATCGAAACGATCGGATTCACAATCAACGGCATTGTCGTCACTGAGGAAGAAGAAGAAGAAGAAGAAGAAGAAGAAGCTCCATTCATATTAATATTGTGAACTCTTTCAATAACTTTGTTCTTCAATTCTTCCATTGCTGCTCTCATATGTTGTAATTCAGACAAATCCATATCCTCAATAGGTGCTTCCCACCAAAACATATCATCATTACTATATTTGCTAAACTTTTTTAGAGCTTCTCCTCTCTTCTTCTCTAATTCTAATTGATTAACAACTCCCATATGTTTTTGCTGTTGTTGTTGATGATACCCACCACCACCACCACCACCATGTCTAGTGATGTTTCGAGAAGTACCGAAAACTTGTCGATTTAAGAATCGGTCTAAAACGGAATCGATACTTGGATGGGCAAAAGTGTAAGCTTTACCAGCAGGAGAAAAAACTATTAATGCAATTTCAACATTGCATAAGATGCATAATTCACTTGCTTTTTTAACAAGACCACTTCTTCTTTTTGAAAAAGTAACTTGTCTATTTGCTTTAATCTCAATCTTTTGTATTGGAATCCTTTTACGACCCATACTTGTTTTTCTCTCTTTGTTAATCTTAACCATTACTACTACTACTCTGTCGGAAAATTATAAAACTCTTGTTAGAGTTTTTAGTGAGAGAATGTGGTTATTATATAATGATGATATAAATTATAAAAAAAACTTTGAGATTTCTTGGTTTTAATATCAATTTTTAGGGAACTTTTAGTTCCTAAAATTTAGTATTGATTTGGGTTAAGTAAAATCCAAAGAAGATTTAAAAAATATACTAATAGGAAACTTTCCTAGTTTTTAATTTCTCATATATTAATTGGGGATAGTCTATCTTATTTAATATTTGCTTTCGGGTCCCTGATTTTATGTTATAATCTAAAAAGCATCCTTCCCTATTTGAAGGGAGGGAAACTAGTTTTGAGAAGTAGAAGACCACTGAAGCTCGTGTTGAAGAGAGGGAAATAGAGAAGAGTTCAGTTTTGGTCCGTCTTCTCGTTAGGGTTTTAGGGTTAGGGTTTTAGGGTTAGGGTTTATCATCTTCCTCCAACAAAAATTCATGTATTACTGACAAAAAGCTAAAGGTAAAGTTAGGGTTTATTATCTTCCTCCCAACTATTGTTATCATTACTTTATGAAATTGTTAGGGTTTATGATAAGTTCAGAAATATTTGTGATTACCTACTGAAATTTTAGGGGTTTTGATACCTAAAGTTTTAAGATTCTATTTTGTTTTGAAGTTTTTATGATTTATGATAGTTGAATTTGTGAAATTTTTATGAAATTGTTAGGGTTTATGTTACTATGCTTATGATTTTTGTGACTTTATGAGTTCTTCATACATACTGAGTTTAGTATTTGTTGGTGCCGTTTGGTGTTTAGATTGCGCTGCTGTTGCTGTTACTCGGGCAATTAGGTTCTTCGTCCTGTCAAACTAAGCAGCCTAAATCCATTTTAGAATCATGGGTTACGCTCAGTTAGTTATTGGTCCTGCTGGTAGTGGGAAGGTGATTATCTTATTCTCCTTTTCTCTCTCTTATCTTATTTTCTTTCTCTGATTAGTTTTGTTGTGTTTTTAGGGTTTTGGGTATGTCTTGATATCATTTGTTGAAGCTAATTCATGGTAATTTTATGTTGAGTTTGCTTTTAACACCTTTTTTTTCCCTTTTTTATCAGTCAACATACTGCTCTAGTTTGTACAAACACTGTGAAACTGTTCGGAGAAGCATTAATATTATAAATCTCGATCCAGCGGCTGAAAATTTCGACTATCCTGTAGCTATGGGTAACCAAAGTTTCATTTAGTTTGAAGCATTTAAATGTGTAGTGTTAAGTTTCCATATATCAGAGTTAATAAGCTATTTATTTTTGTTTGCAGATATAAGAGAACTTATTTCTTTGGAAGATGTTATGGAGGAGCTTGGCCTAGGTCCAAATGGCGGCCTTATTTACTGCATGGAGTATCCTTTTATTTCTCTTTCGATATTTTTCTTCGCATTTACCCATTTTCACATTTAATTAACTCGAGTATGATATGACCCAAGAAGTCTCGGGTGCGACCATTTGATTTGACTTGAAGTTATTGAAATCACTTTGAAGCTTTATGGAATATGGACTTTGTTGTCCGAAAAGTTATTTTTTCATACCCTCTTATGAGTACATCCAAATGATGTGAGTGCACCTTTAGAAAATAGTCTCGCCACAATGAACTCAAAACCGGGGAGTTCACTGGTCACTAGATGGTCTACTTATTTACCGGTATAAATAACCATGAAGTTATGTATTTGTTGTTTCAATTTGAAATCCCTCAACTTTTACGCTCAGACACCTTGAAGATAATTTACATGATTGGTTGGATGAAGAATTGGAAAATTTCTTGGACGATGACTACTTTGTTTTTGACTGCCCAGGTACTTTATGTTCCTTTTAATGTTTCTAATGATTAAAATGAGGCACAAATACATTTCACAATTTATTTGTACATTTTTGAACTGTCCTTTTCTTAGAGTAAATACGGTTGCCCTACCTGGGAAGTATGCTTATCCATTTTATGTAAGGGACATGATATTTGTTAACAGATAGATGTTAAGTCTGCTAGTTTATCTACTGAGACCAGGAAAGGAGATATGATGGGATTATTCTTTGCCATATAACTTCATCTATCATAGTTTGGTTTTTAGATATTTGTTTTGGTTTTAGATGCGACAAATTAATGCGTTGGAAGGGGGATAGAGAGAGAGTCTCAGTGGTCTGGAAAATATTTTTATTTTACTCAAAAGAGCCTGGGAGAGAAGTTCTCGTGGAAACAAGTATTATTGTTGAAGTTAGATATGTGCTGAAACATTCTTTTGCCTACCTCGGTTATTTCTGCATCTTATATAAAATCTGCTGCTAATTTGCTTCAAATAGGACTTTTCTTCTTGTCTAGTTATTCACATACTGTAAATCTAACATCATTCTTCTAATGATCTGAAGGCCAGATAGAACTCTTTTCGCACGTCCCAGTGCTTCGGAACTTTGTGGAACATTTGAAACGCAAGAATTTTAATGTCTGTGTTGTATACTTGCTTGATTCACAGGTTTGTCCTAGTAATCTGTTTTTACTCTTCACATCTTATCTAATATCTCTGTTGTTTAATCAGATGTTTACTAATTCTTAATTTTTTTAATATGTATAATCAGTTCATGACTGACGTGACCAAATTTATAAGCGGTTGCATGGCATCACTTTCTGCGATGGTTCAGCTTGAGCTACCCCATGTTAATATTCTCTCCAAGATGGATCTTGTGAAAAACAAAAAGGGTATTGAAGAGTGAGTTGACTGAGTCACTGATGTACTGCTTCACATTTCCTCGGCCATTTTCATGGCCCATGTACCAATAAATATTTGTTCGTTCTGTTTGCAGTTACCTAGATCCAGAACCAGAAGTTTTATTATCGGAGCTGAATCAGCGTATGTCACCTCAGTTTCAAAAGCTAAATAAAGCTTTGATCGAACTGGTAAGCTGTATTGAATTATGAGGTTTGTATATGTTCTACATTTCTTTGGGCAATGATTACATATTATCATTTGTATTCATCGACAAATTAAAAGGAGCAGGGGCAAGTGTAAGATACTTAAGTTTCCAGGAGTGGGTCGACTAACCCAATCAAATATGTTTATGGTTTTCTTCTTTCAGTCTTATCACTTTGTCTTGTAATATGTAAGTGTTTTCTAATCATGAGATTATCAGTTCCGTTTTGCTCACTTACTAATCCCCTTGTATGCATTAGGTGAATGAGAACAGAATTGTGAGCTTTATACCTCTTGACTTGAGGAAGGAGACCAGGTACTCTCTCTCTCTTTCACATACATTTTAGTGCTCAATCTCTCTGATATCTTTGTTGCGACTATGGAGTTGTAGTGACTTGGTATTTGCATTTTTATATCATCTCAGCATAAGAAATGTGCTGTCTGAAATTGACAACTGCATTCAGTATGGAGAAGATGCAGATGTGAAGGTCAGGGACTTCGACGAAGCAGAAGAAGATGATGATTCTTGATTCCAACTCTTCCACCACTATGACTTCTCTTGAATATTACAAATTGTCTGTGTTCTTAGTCACAACTGCTGTGAAACAAATGATGCTTGAACATTTTGGCGTCTAAAACCCTAACAGGAATCTTATGCTCTACTATACATACTTTGCATTTTGGTACATTTGGTATTTGAACTAATCAAACTTCATGTCCTCTTGTTAGTATTGTGGTCGAAATTAACAAATTTTATATTTGGGAATGGTAAAAAAAAGAAATCCATAATAGTTTTACATAATATGTAATAATGTGATGCTCTCCTGAAAAAGCAGTCTCAAATCCGGAAGCCTACATGGATGGTCGGTTTTGGCTCCCCAAGCCAGCCATCCTTGTCGGATTTCGGCCTGCTGTTTTGGTACAGTGATTAGGAAATCATCTTTAATAAGATTTTGATTGAATTGATATTTGTAAAAGTTGATGTTCATTACAAATTGTTTTCTTGTTCATTGAGCTTTAGATTTGGCATCACCCATCTTCATCCTTTTCGAACTGGCATGCTTTAACCTTTCTGTTTCTTCTCTTAATCTGTTATTCTCTTTTTTTCAGCTCCAAAATTTGATTTAACAATGTTTGGTGTTCAAGCTTGTATCTGCCATCACCATCTTCATTAGCAGAACCACGAACCAACACAAATTCTCTCGTAGAGGCACCCATAAAACCCTTTTTTTTTTTGAGAAACCCATAAAACCCGTTTGATACCTGCAATTCACAAAATCCTAATTAAATAATTATGAAAACCATGGCAAGGTTAGGGTTTTGAGTAAGGTCGAGATAAAAGATGATACTAGGATCTAAATCTTTTAGGTTTTTCAATGTTGAAAGGGAGAGAAGAGAACTTATAAAATGCTTGATCAATTGATGTTTAAGGGCGCTAATATGTACGAAGGTTAAAGCATTTTAATATGTATGGTGTGTTGAGAAACATAGGGTTTTGATATTTGTAACATAGGGTTTTAGGATTTAGATTTTGGTAACCTTAGAATGTATTGGTTGTTTAGGGTTTAGGTGTCAGACGAATCTTTCTATTGAATTTGATTGAAATCGATTCTGAAAACGATTGCGGTTGTTGAATGTCTTCGAGTGTTTAACCAGGGAGTTCACGAGCATTTCGTGAGTTGGAGACCCACGAAAGATTTCGTGATTCTCCAACTATGAAAATTTTCGTAGTTCTCCAACCCAGGGAAAGTTTCGTGACTATACTACCCACGAATTTGCTCGCATCTTATAGACCCACGAAATTGGTCAGAGTATGTTACATTTTGATTTTTTTTTTGTTGAAAAGTAAGTTACATTTTGATAGTAGTTAACTCTTTCAACGTTCCATTTTTGTATTAGTCAACATACTTATTTGGAATATTTTCTTATGTAGGCGTAAAAAATTGACAGTAGACCGACCTGCTCAAGTGCCCCCTCGTGATGTGGTTCGTACCGGTAGGGGAAATCCCCTGCTATGTCTGAACGTGTCCGACGTAAGGAGTTACGCACCAAAAAAATGCTGAGGGGAGTACGAGACAACAACGTAATTTGTCGGACGACGAGTCAAACAAGTCGGGTGATGAAATCGTTAACGAGGAGCAGGCAGAAGAATCACGAGACGTCTCAGGCGAGGAGTCGGGTGAGGAGTCGGGAGAAGGATGCGAAGACGCGAGAGAATGAGGCGAAGAAGCGATAGAAGGAGGCGAAGAAGCAAGAGAAGGAGGCGAATCATCAGAAAAAGAGGCTCACCAAGTCGTTGAAGAACCCTCTCTAGTTGACGAGGACGGATTTCCTGTGGACCGATAGTTACTTAAGTTCTACAGGTGGCACATTGCCAACCATATATGACATGGCAAGGTAAGTGTTTATATTTGAATGGTCAATTATTTTAATATTTTATCTTATATATTTTGTTTTATTTTTTTAAATTACACGTTGGTTTCCAGTTTCTGGACCGAGTTTTGACCGTGAAGTCCACAACTGCGTGGATTGATAAATGGGAGCTCCACAATGAGTGCATCTTCGTACAACAAATGGTTCAAAAATTCGGATTTCAATTAATTATTGATCATGCGCATCGAATGCCAGACAAGACACTTATTAGTGCTTCCTTGGAGAGGTTTTATCCAGAAACCAACACCTTCCATTTGTCGTTTGGGTAGATGATGATCACACTAAACGATGTGAAACACATCACTGATCTCCCTGTTGATGGAAATGCGGTAAATGGTGTAACAAGTGGTATAATGAACGTGGAAGAAATGTTAGCTTTGATGAATAGAACTCTGGGACTTGTCCGTAATGAGGCGAGATAAGCTTTAAAGAACGGGCATTTGAAAACAGTGAAGTTAGAGTTTCTGAGGAAAAATTTGAAAAGTCGAAGAATAATCATTTGAGGCAGAAGAAGGAGTATTCGACAATGGCGTATTTACTTTACGCTGTTGGATCTAGTATTTGCCCCGACAAGAGCGGGACCAGGGTTAATGTTCAATACCCTCAGTGTTTTGAAGAGTTTGACAAGTTTCATAACTACTCATGAGGCTCCGCCGCCTTGCTAACCTGCTGCATCAAATGTCAACTGCGACCAGGTTTGAAGTGAAACAGATGGGTGGATGGTTTACCCTTCTTATGGTACGTGCGAATTTCACACTCAATAATTTTTTTCATTTTCATAATTAGTTTACTAAATCTCTGAACCATTTTCTTAGCTTTGGGTTTATGAGGATTTTCCTAGTCCTAATGAATGAAATGTTAAATCGGAATTTCAAGAAGGGTTGTCGTTGGGTGCGAAATGGCTACCTAAGCCTGCTAGGAATCCCTAAGCTACAAAGAAAACACTTATAGATTTTAGGGAGAAAATGGACAACATGATAGTTACAGAAGTAAGTCATATACGCACTATAATTTTCATACGTAAAATAGTTTCAGTTACTTCGAAATGAATGTTTATAATTTAAGTTGTTTAGGGCAGGTTTCTTGGGATCCTTACGTGAAGTATGGAGATCATTATGAGGCTGACGAGTTGTTATACTACCATGAGATGGTTGTCTGTTTCGATATCACTAGTTTATTATATCCTTAACAAACCCTCAGTCAACTCAAATATGTTCAGTCAGTTCCAAAACCTCCTTGCTCTCATGACCCACTGAAGTTGTATTGCCGAGCAAGAGGTACGTGGCTTATTACGGTCCATCAACTGCTTAGGAATGGGAAAACAAAGAAACCGCTCCATATCTTCTTCATCTCGTCTCCCCATGACTACTCCTAGACAAACTGTAGACGGTTACATGTCATGGTATGCAGCTGATTCTCACCTGAAGGTATGTAACCCAACTTATGTAAGAGTTGAAGAAGTTCATCCTCCAATCTCAAAAGACTATGAAAGTATGTTAAAAAAAATGGTAAGTAATACAGCTTATGGGGTTAAATTTTTATTGATCACTGGACTATAAACTATGTTCATATAAATTCTTTTCAGAAATCTCGTTTGCAAAAATTTGCTAATGTGTTGAGAACATGTCGGGGTGGTCCAAGCAAGTCCATTTCTCCAAAGACGAGGGGAGACTATTGCGCACATCGCGCAGTTAAAAGTTAAAGACAACTTCAATGCTTTTTATTTTCTTGAATATATTTCATATTTTTTAAAGGGGTTTCAGATGCAAGACGACTTTTAATTCGATCGAAAAATTTATTTTATGTCTCAGTATCATTCTTTTGCATTTCAATTTATACGACTTTTAATTAGATCAAAATTTAAAGTGGTCCCAAACTTTCTTAAGTATCGTTTCGTGGACTTCACGGCCACGAAACGAGTCGTGGTGTCAGATGCACGAAAAGATCCATAACCGGAGTTGTGCACTGGCCACGAAATGAGTAAAATTGGTCCACAACTTTCCAAGTCCCGTTCGTGGACTCCACAGACACGAAACGTGTCGTGGTGTCAGATGCACGAAAAAGTCCAATAACCGGAGTTGTGCACTGACCCACGAAATGAGTAAAATTGGTCCAAAACTTTCGAAGTCCCGTTTCGTGGACACCACAAACACGAAACGTGTCGTGGTGTCAAATGCACGAAAAGATACCATAGTCGGAGCTGTGCACTGGCCCACGAAATGTGTAAAATTGGTCCAAAACTTTCTAAATCCTGTTTCGTGGACTCCACAGACACAAAACGAGTCGTGGCGTCAGATGCACGAAAAAGTTCCATAACCAGAGTTGTGCACTAGCCCACAAAATGAGTAAATTTGGTCCAAAACTTTATAAGTCCCGTTTCGTGGTTTCTTTTCCCACGTAATGTTTCGTGCTTCCTGTGCCCACGAAATGAAGCAGTTCACTTTATGTTACATGGTTTTTTTTAATGCGATTAGCCATAAACATTAAATAGTAGTAATGAAAACTCAAAAAATAAAAACATTCGACTTCGAGTTAGTTAATATGTAAGGCCATATATAATAATAGTTCTCGTTACATTTCCCCAAAAAAGATTTGAAACCAGCTGGGGTTTTAAGGTTAAAAAGAATTGAAATAAATAAAAGTCATTACCTCTTCAGGATCATCTAAACCCAACCATGATTTATGGCCTTCATTAATGATGCTTATCTTGAGCTATATTTCCATCAACATTATCAATTTTGTGAGGTTCTTTGTCCATATTTTAGGATTTAAGAGGGTCTAACTACTCTAAGATTTTGAAGAAAAACAAAGTTATTAATGGTTCAAAGAGTAGTTATGAACCAAATAAAGTTTTGAAGAATAAAGAAAGAAAAATCAAGAAGATGAAGAACTTGAAGAACAATAATTTAGGTCTAATGAAGTTGCCTACAAGTGTTAAAATAACTTGATTGGGTTATTCCTAGGAAGATTTTGTAGGTTTTGTTTGTTTATTAGAATAATTAATTAGTAAACCATACAAAATTTGAAATTGTTTTTTAAGTCCTTGAATTTATATCCCTATAACAATTTACAAAATAAATTGGTCAAACCAGATTATCCAAATTTAGATCAAGTCTTTACACCCCGAAAACTATTCTTATTTCCCCAAAACGATGACCAACCGTTTCTCTTTGTTCAAAGTTGTAAACTCTTTATCTCGATTAGAAAAATTCGAAATACTTATTTGACCATATTAACATGATTTTTGGGCATGCCCATTTCTTTTTGTAACCTTGGACCTTTTTTTGTGAGAATTCGACTACGATATTTAGTCGTTACAAGGCATTGATACATCATGAAGATGTGATAAGCACGATAACCGCCTAATTCAAACCACGAATGAAAGAGGCCTAAAGCCCGACAACATGAAAGAGGCCTGAAGGCCAACAAATTATTACATTATTTACTTAATATATAACCTAAATTACATGGAATAATCTTGATGGGAAACTGCTTCCACCGAGACTCGATCCCACGACCTCATGGACCTTATCCTTATTAACCTTCATTATTGGGACATTTTGCCAAGAAGAATGCATGAAAAGTTCAAGAGCTGGGCCCAAATTGGGAAAAAAAAACCACCACGAGAAATTAATGAAAAAAAACCTATTTTTTTTAACACTTTTTAAACTTTTAACGACATACATAATTAAGTTGTTAACAAGACAATCCTATTTATAATTTCTTTTTTTTTTTTTTGAATTAAACCTTGCATTCAAAAATAAAAGTACAATACCAATCCACAAAAGTTTTAAAAGAGGACTGAAAAGTAAAAGATGTTAACTAAAGGCTATAACAAGCGTTATGCTCCTCAACAAAAAAAAAAAAAAAAAAAAACAAGCGTTATGCTAATTATATGTACTTGATGATGTGGCCAAGGCATGGGCCAATTCATTGCATGATTTGTTGCAAAATTTCACCAACACGTGGCTCCGATTAATCCTATCACGTGTATCCAGGATGGTGTCTAGCATTCTCCACGGAACCGAATCCAGACCGTCCGTAAGATAACCAACGATTAGGATTGAATCTCCCTCCAATATATATCCATGAAACCCTAAGTCTTCAGCCATTTGGATCCCCAATCTAAAAGCTTCGAGTTCACTATTAAGAGGAGAGAGAGGAGCGCAAGTTCTGGTTCTTTGATGAATGATTTCCTTTTTACCCTTTTATGTTGTCAACATTTACAATTGTGTTGTTATAAATTGTTGATAACGTATACGACTATGTTGTTATAAACTGTTGTCAACATATATAATAATGTACTGACTTGTTGTGAAAGGTTGACAACATATATAATATGTAATTATGTTGTTAACAACATATATATAATTATCCAAATTATTATTTGTCCATTAATGAATTTGTCAAATATAAAGAACAATATGCATAACATTTTAATTTTTGCAGAACAAATTAAAAAATGCGTTAGTCAAAAGTTTTTTGCCGAAAGAATAACAAGAAAAAATACGGAGAACATTTATTTTTTCACAAGACAAATTGAAAAATGCATTAGCGAAAACGTTAGTGGCAGTCAATGTGTTTGTCAAATGCAAAAGACGAAATGAAAAACATTTTTCCAAAACAATTTTTGAGCAAAGACGAATTTGTTTAGAAATTTACAAAATTATTGAGAGCAAATTGAGATTTGTTCAGAAATTTTCAAAATTGTTTTTCACTAGTAAAATTGGGACGCATTCAACCGCAAATTTCATTTCGCGAGTAAAGTTGTACTTTTACTAAATGAATTTTTTTTCAAATATTATTCCAGATTTGGACCTAATTTCTTATTATCCTCTAAATTTTAGATTTTTAAGTTATCCTCCCTTTCGCTAACCCCTCAAAAAACCCTTCTCAAAAACCTCACACACAGAAATGCCTGTGTAAACAGTCTCCTTTTCTTTTTGAAATAACTTCATAGGGCCACAGTTGCCTGTTGCAGTTATTATCATCCTTTAATCATGTGACAAAATGCGAATATACACGCCAAACACAATTTCAAAAGATGACTTGTAAACAAAGTGTTGAGAATTTCGTCATAAACCGTTATTTCACTTTTGAACTTTAGAACTGAATAACAAATTTTATACAAAATAATGAATTGTTTTCCTTTGCCCATCCATGCAAAGTTGTATACCATTTCAATTTCCATGCCCTAATTTTCTTTTACTTCTTGACCTATAAAAAGAGAACCATTTTCATTTCATACCAAGTTAATTTTCTCAAATATTTCTCCAAGTATAGATATACTCACACTCATGGAATACTCTAACTTAGTATTTATGGTACATGTTGGTGAACCCGAATTTGTTCGGCCCAGAACGCCAGTTACCCGAGAATTCAAATATTTGTCGAACATAGACGATCAAGCTGGTTTACGAAACCACATTCCATTTATTCACTTTTATGGTCCGACAAATAAAGTTGATACTGTACAAGATCCTGTTCTAACTATAAAGCAAGCTTTATCTAAGGCTCTTGATTACTACTATCCAATAGCTGGTCGACTTAGGGAATCCGACAAAGGGAAACTTGTTGTAGATTGTTCGAACCAAGGTGTTGTGTTCCGCGAGGCGAATGCTGGTTTTACGTTAGAGAAGTTGTTGGAAGTTGATGGTGGAATAAGGCCCCCTTTCCCTCTATTGGACCGGTTCCTTGTCGATGATGTCTGGGGGAGTTATCTCATTACTGATTCTCCACTGCTACGAATGCAGGTCCGTAGTATTTTTTTTAATTTTATAGGGTTTTCTTCATTGTTATATTTTTTTAGCTTAATTTACTTGTTAAATTAATGTAGGTGACGCGTCTTGCTTGCGGGGGATTTGTTTTGGCCTACACATTTAACCATTGTATGTGTGATGCATATGGTGCATTTCAATTTGTATCAGTTATATCAGAATTCTGTCGAAATTCCGACCTACGAATTCCATCTGTCACACCTTCTTGGGGTAGAGAAATCCTAAGACCTCGTTTTGTTCCTCAAGTTTCGTACCCTCACCACGAATACGATCTTGATCCTCCCACAAATCAATCTCTTGCTACCGAATCAGATTTCAAAAGTCTCTCGCAAACATCTGTTTTCATATCAAAAGTTGAAATCTCAGCCCTCAAAAATCAAATCAACGGACAAAAAACACCCACATTTGACACAATTGCTTCTTGTTTATGGAGAGCTAGAACTCGTACACTTCTCAAACCCGAAACTGTTGCAAAACTTTTGTTCCCTATCGACACACGATTCCGTCACAAACCTTCTTTACCAGAAGGTTATTACGGAAGCGCTGTTGTGTTTCCTTGTGCTGTTACAAAAGCTTCAGAGCTAATCGATAAACCGTTACGTTACCCAGCTGGTTTAATTTCGGAAGTAAGAAACAGTGTGGCAAAAGATGAATATCGGGCTTCAGTTTTAGATTTTATTGAAATAAATGGACGGAGAGGATTTTGCTCGGAAGGAGCTTTTGTTGTGTCAGATATGAGTAGATTGAGGTTTGCTGATGTGGATTTTGGGTGGGGCCAAGGTGTGTATGGTGGGCCTGCTAGGGCTGGTACAGGGTTGGTACCTGGGATGGTTACTTCTGTAATTAGTCACAAAAATGAGGTTGGTGTTGAAGGGTACTTATCTTTGGTTTCTATTCCACCAAATGTGCTTGAGAGGTTTCATGAGGAAGTAAGGAAGGAAATTTCAGGTTTTACCCCTGTTGTAGCTGTTTCTGCTCTTTAGCTCCCCGGATGAAATATTTATCTCATCTTTGGAGGGTATATTTGTCATTTACAATACATTGAAAAATAAATTCTTAAGAAAATAAAATATTATTGGGCAATAATGTATGTATGATTCTTCTTCCAACTTTTTCCTCATTCATCACGACTCAAGAGTCATAATATGATTACGGTCGTAACATCTTACACCAAGTCCAAGGGTGAGCGGTCCCGGACCCTTAAATTCACTTTTTCATTCAAATTTAAGGGCTCCAGCTCAGCCCCTCAAAATCAACTCCAAGGGTGAGCGGTCCCGAACCCTTAATACGTGCATGTGGGAAAATCGTTTGTGGGTGTGCGAAGAACTTGTGTATGTACGAAACACTTGTTCTAACTATTTTCGAAATAATATTTTGTATCTAAGGTTGAAAAATTATTCGGGAACCGATACGTTAGATTTTAAAAAATGTGTGGGTTTTTGTTAAATTTAAAAACAAATAATGTGTGAGTTTTTGTTAGATTTTTAAAAAAATTAATCAAATTAACTACTCCCTCTGTCCCAAATTAAGAGTCCCGTATTCCTCTTTGGTCCGTCCCAAATTAAGAGTCTCATTTCTTTT
Source organism: Eschscholzia californica (assembly GCF_041429995.1). Lineage (NCBI taxonomy): Eukaryota > Viridiplantae > Streptophyta > Magnoliopsida > Ranunculales > Papaveraceae > Eschscholzia > Eschscholzia californica. Next base: position 34,500,800 of record NW_028238198.1, read on the forward strand.
TATATCATACTTAATCCCTACTTTTTCCAAGTATACCCTTGTATTGGATTTTAGAGCTATTATTAGCTAATTATAATATTTCCTAGTAGAATAACCAAAATCTAGCTCATTCCCTAATAAAGTATCCCACTTTCCATAATGACTTAAAATCAACATTATTTAGGTATGAGATTAATTAAGAAAAAAAAACAAAACATAAAATACTGTCAACATTTGCTGCCAATTTTAAATTTTAAGATTATCACATTGTATTGTGTTTCTAATTTAGTGTTTCATTTTATTTTTAGTAGTTGGTAACTTACGGTAAGTGAAGTGAGAGAAATAATACCCTATCATAATTCCATGAATTCCAAAAAGGATATACTAAAATAATATGGGTAAAAATGGAAAAGCAAAAAAAAAGTTGTTTTTTTAAAGTGGGACTCTTAATTTGGGACGGAGAGAGTATTTTTTTTTTAAAAACAAAAATTAGCCGTTAGATCAGGATCACATCCACCGTTGGATGTGATCCAACATATAACCGTTGGGGCTGTTCGGCCCTTGTTCAGCCGGCCCCTAATAAGGGCCGGTTGTTAGTCCAATGAGACAGACCGGGGGGTTGGGCCCTTGATTTGAATTAAGGGCCTCAGCCCCCTCCCCCTTGGACTTGCTCTTAGACTCTAAAAATCATACGAAGAACCTTGAGGTCATCTCTATGAGACATGAGAGCCTATTTATTCATACTTCCATCTTATAATGTAAAGATTCAACTATTTAGGGTTTATGGGATTACATACAAGATTTGAGATTTGTAATTAACAGGCTAAGTGATGGGTATTGTGGTATGTAAATGGATATCAATGGTAGGAGTAATTCAGAGAGAGAGAAAGTGTTTTAAGGGTCGGAGAGACGGAGTTTTCATTGTAAAAGCAGGGGGGCAATTATTGCTCGAAGAGAAGGGAGGTTACGACCTGTAAATCGCTATGAAGCGAAGCCCTAAAACCATATCAGAAACTATGAAATGAATCATGAAACCAAGTTCAAAGTTAAAGAACCCTATTAATACTAGTTTGCATAATCGAGTTGCAAGATCTGCTTTGCAATTTGCATTCTGCAAAATCCAGGATTGCAAAACCAATTTGCAGAAAAACGAATTCGTAGGCACAACTTTTTGTTCATATCCTTCAAGTTTATCATTCGATTGTTGATAAAGTAACAAAATTTCATTAAACTTTCAAAAAATAAATACATAACAAATACAATTTTGTGGTAACACAACTTGCCGATGCTATCAAGTTGAAAAATGTACTAAGCTTCTTAGGTTCAAATACTAGTACATATTGAAGACTAAAAAAGAATTCGAAAGAGAATTATATCCACCTTAGAGACCTAGAGTTGAGCCAACTTCTGCGATAAGTTGTCAACCGAATCTTCACGTCTCTCGTCATTTTCTTCTTCCTGTGTCAAAAGAAAACAACAAACAAGTTTGTCATTTCTTAAATCATGTATACTGAAAAAATCAGATCATTTTAAAACTTTTACTAGAAGAACGTGCTTTAAGCTTTTCCGAATCCATGTTGATGGGTTACCCAAATTATGAGCAAACTAGAGAAGAATGAAAGGAGATTGTTTACCTTTGAATCTTTATTCCTATTTTTTACAACTACACACTGGGAAGCACTGATGCTTTCGCTTTTTAAGAGGCTACGAGTGCTGCTGTTTCCTTTATTAGGGCTTTGCATACGAGCATTAGAGGCTTCAGTTCCCTTCTCAATATTAACATCATAATCTCCTGTTTCCAACTTGTGCACTTGGACCCTCTCTCTGTATAGAGGAAAAGAACAAATTAACATTATACAAGCGCGACGATGTTTATATGAGCCAGGGCCGGCCCTGACTTTTCGGTGGTCCGAAGCGAGGTCTGAAAATGTGGCCCCTTCTATCAAATTGTAAATGTATTACATGAAAATCGTAAGTACCACAAAATATTTTCATCAAATTTATATAACAAAAATAGTTTTTTTAATAATTACAATCACTGGAATTTTGTTCTTCTTAAATTTTTCGATGCAAAGTCACTAATAATCGTCGAATGATCAAGACTGACAGCCACATACTTCTCAATAGATAATATAGCTAACCCGTTTAACTGTTCTTGCGACATAGTGGATCGAATATAAGACTTAATCAACTTCAACTTAGAAAAACTTCTTTCTGCATAGGCAACAACAATTGGTATGGTTAACATAATTCTATAAGAAACCCATGTGTTCGGGTAACAACCTTTCATATCTTTCAAAAAATCTAGTACTTTAATTGGTCTTTTGATCTCATTCGGTAAAAAATGCTTCAACAGTTTCAGTTCAGAAAATAAATCTAGTTCGTCTATGTCATATGACTCATTATGCTTGAAAAAGGTTTCAAAGCGACCACATGAATCTCTTAAATCACCATCATCTTGGGTAACTTTTTTAACTCAAATAGAAAACAAAATATTTCTTTGTACTTCTGAAACTAAACAACTTACAACGAAAAACAATAAACTTTGTTTCTAGAAATTGAATAAGCAGTCTGGTTTGGCACTTTGGCTTGAAGAAAGAAAGGGATATTGGGATTTCATGATTTGGATATTTAAAAAGCATTTTTGTTTCATAAGAAAAACAAACTGTTGGGACTCGCCATTCATTTAAAGATCATCAAATTTGGTGGCCCTTTTTACTTAACATTTGTTAAATGGAGTCCTTATAATTTTCTTATAGAGTTGGGCTTCTTATATATTTCTTAATGAAATTAATGTCTTGGTGGCCCCTAAAAACCGGTGGCCCGAAGCGACGCTTTGTTCGCTTTGGCCCAGGGCCACCCCTGATATGAGCCCCCAGAATGGCCTACACGGGCCTTCATCCGTTAACTAAATCAAAGAAGCACATTTTGTATAAGTGGAACCAGGAGTTTTCATAGAGGGTTGAGGGGTTTGTAGGAAGTTTGATAGGGCTACTCTAGTTAATGGGTTGATCATGATTAATTAGTTAAAGAAAAATGGAATGGGCCCGGCAAAGGGTCCTGTCAGGGAAACAAGCGGACTAAATGGGTGGTGTTGGGTTGTGTATGAGCTGACATGGCCCATTTTGAAGTCTATCGAAACATAATAGATCATTCCTAGTTCGACCCTAGAAGGTAACTGACAGATATATTACCTTGGCAAAGATGCGTGTTGTCTCTGAAGTGGTGGAGTGACTTTGTCACCACCTTTACCGTAGTGCTCCTCCAAATGGGCAAATTGTCGTCTAAATCGATCAACTCCGCTAAGTTGGCAAAAGAGATTGCATCAGGGTATGTGTCAGTTATAGCGACAAATCTTAGCACGAACACCTTATTTCATTCAGGGTTCGATACTCTGAGAACCTTAAATTAAAGAAAAATGCAAGAAGAGCCTTATCTACATAATGGTAAAGTGAGAATGATAATAAACTAGCCAACCTTGGGTACATGAAACTAGTTTGATCTGCACCATTAAGGTACTCTTGAAGCATTTGCGGATGATACTCCAATATCTGTTTTAATTGAAAATATTAAAAACCAGTTAGGTAATACAATAAAAAAAATGTAACGTATATATATATATATATATATATATATATATATATATATATATATATATATATATATCCTTCATTATACCTCTCGATAAATTAACTCTCTCACGTCGTCCTTTCCCAATTTTCTCCTTTCAAACTCAAATTCGAATTTTGATATGGCTTGTGTAGATGGTTCACGCTCCACATTTGCCAATCCACGAAAATATGGATCAGTTAGTGCCTATCAATATTAAGCAAGAGATATTTCAAGAAAAATGACAAACTTGTTTCAAAAGATTCAAAAGAAAATATTCATTATACGTCGATCGGGATCAGAACTTAAATATCAACTATAACGACCTTACTTGTCAAGGAAATATCTAACCTCCTCAGCAGATGGACGATCTTTTGGATCAAAAGCAAGCAATCTTTCGAGTAAATTGAGAGCTAGTGGATCAATGTTAGGGAACTTTTGAGAGAAACGAACTGGAGGTTTCTTCCACATTCCACTTAAATATCTTCTAGCCTTTTCATTTCGAATCTGCAGCCGTTGTGAAAGAGAAACGAAACAGAACCCTTGTTACTACTGACCCACGAGACAGAACTATCATTATCAACGAGCGAAATTGCCGAACAAATTTTACGTAACGTTTTGCAGCAAAACAGTAACAGTCAAAAGACAGGACTAACCCTAGCAATGGATTCGGCAGAAGGAGTACCAAGCAAATCAGTCATAAGATCTAACTGATGCACCACATTTTTTCCAGGGAACAGTGGCTTTCCTGTAAGCAGTTCAGCAAATATGCATCCTATGCTCCAAATATCAATTGCCGGAGTATACTACAAAACAAAAAGACTCAGAAACTTGATTCGTACATGAATCATCATCTATAATTGAAGCTAATAAATGAAGTAAAGTAATAAGCATATGCTGAATCAGAACTCGAAATTGAAGTACAGCCAAAAAAGCAAGAACCTTGAACCAACTAGACGTTAAAAAGACCAACACGCTTACTTTTGAGAAAAAAGAGCCACAAAGCTCGGGAGCTCGATACCATCTTGTGGCCACATAATCCTTCAAAAAGTAAAAGACGATAAGTTTCAATATCAACTGAGGACTTCAATAGATATACGATGAGAAAAAAAATGTAACGGCATAAAAAGCTATCTCTCTATATTGCGATTAACAAAAATGCAGTAAACTTTACTATGTAGCATGACTAGAGTAACATACAGTCCAGAAAATAGCCGATGGGGCATCATTAAATGATACACGAGCAAGCCCAAAGTCGCAAATCTTCAATTTGCAGTCAGCATTAGCAAGAATATTTTTCGGCTTTAAATCTCGATGGAACACATTGGCTGCAAGCATTTCAAGGTGAGGATACAAAAGCAGTAAATATCAAAGCAAAATTGATATGACATACTAACCTGAATGTATATATTTCAGAGATCGAAGAAGCTGATATAAGAAAAACTGGTAATGTTCAGGAGTAAGATCATCATTTGCCTTAATTACTTGGTGAAGATCAGATTCCATTAATTCAAAAACAACATAAATATCTCTAAATTCTCTTCGAGACGGAGGAAGCATTATGTGTTTTATTTCAACAACATCTGGATGTCTTAACAATCTAAGGAGTTTAATTTCTCTTAGAATTCTTGTAGCATCAGAAACATGCTCAAAAACATCATTTATCTTTTTGATTGCCACCTTCTCTCCAGTGTGGCTATCAACTGCAGATGCGACAACACCATAACTTCCTTTGCCGATGACCTCTATAATCTGGTACCTACTTGCCTCCCCATACTCGGTGAAAAATTCTGTCTCCCCCATGTTCTGAAAATATAATTACTTGTTAAGAACTCGCCTAGTTCATATCTAAGTGCTAAGACGAGCGAGTCAAAAATCACAATGATGGAATTCGAAATTCTTATAATTAATTTATAACTTAATTTTTGTATTTAAAAGTTCACTAGCGTAAAGCAAACAAGAGAGAACGGAAGTTGCAAATTAGACAGCAGCCGTGCTTGAAGAACCCTTGTTTCTTACTAGACTCAAGACATCCAAAAGAAGCACCTAACGGGTGATTCCTGTAATTGAATTTGTGCTCTTCAAAATATTGATTCGAGATAATTCCTTTTTAGTATATTTTACACTACAGCAACGATACCCATACAAAAATCAAAATGGCGATTACCATATCGTCTATCTAATTAGTTGAACACCGGTCAAAGATGTTCTTAACATATAGATAATCATCTAAGTGTCAAGTAAACTTTTCTCTTACTCAAATGTCTCAAAATATGCCTTCAATCTTTATAAAATGTATAACGTCAGGCGTTGGGGCGTTCAGGGATGTCCTTATGAGAATAGTCCCACAAGGGAGAAGGGTGATCTAATAAGTAAGAATATAATGTCGAAGTCCTCCCCACTCATAGCCAATTGGTTTTGAGTTGGATGACCACAACCTTAACAATCCTGACATACGTCAAGATCGAAGTTAAATACCTAGAGGTATGGTATCCAATCATAATATGGGAATACCACTCTACTTTAACTTCAGCTACCAAATCCATATGTGGAACATTTTAGACTTTGTTTGATGCCACATCTTTTGGCACAAGGATTCGGTAATCGAAATTGAGTTTGAGTAGCATTGATCGTGACCTAATTTCTCATAGGATCAGAGTTGAAAGTCCAACATTTCATCCTAAAATCCAAGGTATTCACTTTAAGAAATGAACAAATTAGTAATCATACAATGAGGCAAATGAATCAACCAAAGAATAGTAGTAATACATATGAAATCATTCTTTTCATTAAGGCCGAAGAAACAAAAAATCAAAATCAAACCCATTAAAGATGATCAAATTAGATACTAATAAAGATATGAATTTGAAGAAGCAATGCTTTTTTACTCAACCAACCTTTTTGTTTAAACTGAAGATCAAAGTGTTGGTATTGTCTGGCAATCTTCAAATTCCTAAATTGAGATTAAGAAAATCACATCATTCATATATGTCATCAATATAATGTGAATTTCTTTTTCTTCTTCTTCTTCTTCTTGTTGTTGGGTTAATTTTGTCTTCCTTGAGAGAAAAATGGAAATGGAAATAGTTGTTTAATTTGTGATTGTTGTAATAAAGAACGAAAGAAGTGGAGAAGAAGAAGGGGAGTGGTAGGGTTCTTCCCCAATGTGGAAGTCAGCACTTATAATCCCTAATTTTCCTCTCTCTTCTTTCTCTCTCTCTATAAAACAGGGGATCCATGGTTTGTAACGACGACTCCGTCTCCCGTACCAAATATAGTAATAACTAACCTCTACACTTTTTTTTTCAAGAAGGGTGCATCTCTAGGAGCCCCTCCTTTTTTACTCAGGTCCGCCTTCACTCTTGGAACTTCTCGTGGGATTCGAATCGACTTCAGTCCGTGTTGTTCAAACCTAAAATGGAACAAATCCGGTGTGAGTGCTCTCGAACTTACCTAGTTTGTGGAAAAGGGAGAAAAAAATACCTAAGGGTCCGTTTGATACGTGTGAAAATGTGAGTAAGAAAGTCGTTTTCTGTAGAAAAATCAGTTTTCCGCTGTTTGGTTGACCACTTTGGGTAAGAAAATCGATTTCCTAAGAGAAAAAGTGTGCAAATGGTCTAATTTTTTTCCCACCTTTTAGATGGGAAAGTTGATTTCTCACTCTCTCTCCCTCCTCCCATAACTCTACTCTCTCTCCCCGTAACTCTCTCTCTCTATTTCTCTCATACCGTAACTCTCTCTTTTCATCTCTGTCCAATTAATAAATAAAACTGAATTAATAAATAAGCTGAAATTCTAAAGGAACCTCTTAAATGCCTAACATTTATATATTGGTTAAAGGCTCAATTAATAAATAAAAGGAGTAATTAATAAACATTTTTCAAAAAGTTCTCTTTTTCTCATCTTCTTATCAAACACTTAAAATTTGACTTTGAAGTAAGAAATCCCTTTTCTTTCCGTTTGATACATAGGAAAACAGGTCGGGAAAATCGATTTTCGTACGAAAATCGATTTTCCACTGTTTGTTTGGGCAGTAATGATGGGAAAGTCGATTTTCGTAGTAAAATATGGTGGGAAAAAAGGCTAAAAAATTTTACCACCCAAAAGGTGGTAAAATCGTTTTCTCACCCACCTCAACTTTGCGCTCTCTCTCCTCCCCGTATCTCTCTATTCGCCCGAAACTCTCATTCACTCTCACTCTCTGACTCCATCTCTTTCTTCCTCAAGCAAGAAATCCAGATTTATGTCCTTCTTTGACCTTAATCTCACGGATCTTCGCAATTGATGATGGAAGCTTAGAGGTTAGAGATTTCTGAGATCCCTCTTTTACCTTATTCTCAAACTACATCAACAGTTGATGGAAAGGTTAGAGATTTTGATCCATTAACTCTCTCTCTTGACTCAGGAAAAAACGCCAAATTGGTTAAACCCTAGATGATGAAATTGATCTTCGTGATTGTTCTAGAATGATTAGTTATGTTAATGGTGATGGTAGTGTTAATTTTGAAGAATTTAAGAAGATGATGAAGAATTAACAACAATAACAACATTTCTTCTTCTTCTTCTTTTCCTTTTTGGTGTTGTTCTTGAATCTTCATCTTCTTCTCCCTTAAGCTTCATCTTTAATCTGTAGGTACTTTAGTTTTATGAAGAGTCAAAGCAATTAATGGATGATGAATGATACTGATGAACCATGAAATCTTTTCTTGTTATTATGTAAATAGATGGAAACATTTCTGTACTTCTTTTTCAAATTTGACTGATGAAGAACCTAAATTTTTAGGTTTTTTTTTTATAGCTTTGTTGAAGAAGCTAATGCTTTTAGGGTTTATCAATTTAATAGATACAGCCATGAAGGTGATAAAATGTGTCTTTGAAAATTTAATAGATGGAAACACTAATATCCCTCTCCACTTTTTTTTAGAACCCTGTCTCTCTCCCTCTCTGTTAATATGATTTGGGAGTTAGGGTGTTGGGGAAAACAATTATTTGGGCCATTTTGGGGGAAATACACGAAATTAAAGGGAGGTGGATTGAATTTTTAAAGGCACCCTAGATTTTCCCACAACCAATCAAACACTAGAATATGAATTTCACATGAGAAAGAAAGTCACTTTCTTTCCTATCAGAAAAGAGCCATTTTCTTTCTCATGTATCAAACGGACCCCTAATGGAAAAGAAAACAATTTTCTTACCTTTCTAAGTGCCCGATATTTGCACCTTCCCCCAAGTTCCTATCTGTTTAAAGTTGGGTTTATAACGTGACCCCCATACTTGGGATTGATGGGCCGTCTAACTGTTCTATCTAACAGTTGGCGAGTTCACACACTTAAACTTCCTAGACCGGCAGTTTGGACCAAAACCAACTAGACAAGTTTTACCCCATTCTTCTTTGAAAGCTACATTGGCACATACAAACTTTCAACATGAGAGGTCTGACTGGCAGGTTAAACAAAAACCAACTTTCCCAATCTATCTCTTACACAGTAGGTCATGTTAACAGAGCCGACCTAAATATTTTGAAGGCCCCAAGCCAAGTTAACAAGGATCTTGTTAGTAATTAAACAGAGACGTTACAAGTGGTCCTAGCTCAGCTGGTAGAGCCCACGACATTTAACCTGTGTGGCTGTGTCCGTGTGGTCATGGGTTTGATATACTTCAGCTTATTTGTCATATTGAGGGGTTATTAGTGTTCTTTAACTTTTTAAAGATTACAAGTCTAGAGTAATGTTTTTAGGTGGCTTTAAGATTTTTATTGTCATTTTTCTAAAACAAGAGTGATATAGCCGGAATGACTGATTGTTCACACACCTTAAATTCAAACTAGTTGGACTCAAGCAAGTGGAATTGAAACACTTGAAGGAAAGTAAATACCATCTTAGTTTATCTAATGTACCTCGGTTCCATTAGTTGACACAGTTAATTACTTTTGTGCTTCTCTTTGACATGAATTTATAATACATTTTGAAGATCGATGCAAGCAGATGGACATAGCTTGGTTGGTTGTCAGGCTGAACCTGAAAGGTCACTGTATTAAGGAAGATAGCTTGTAGCTCTAAATCTTTTGTTGTGAGTAGTTGTCTGGCTTTACGAGGACTTCAGTGAAGCTTACACCTTCGGCTTTACGACAATGAAGACGAAGGGGTAGCTTACCACTTGACCCTTCGAAGAAGAAAAGAACAAGGGAGACCGTGATTTCCGCCCGGTGGTGGTGTCGAGCGATGGTGGGAGGAGGAGGAGAAGAAGCAAGACATTATTTTTTGGTGGTGGAGTTGCCAATAGTTTGCCGGCTGGCCGACTGCCTGACGAGCAATGCTGGTTCACTAAGATAGAGAAGGCATATGCCAAACCTAACTTTGTAAGGAAGAGTAAAATGAATAAAAGACTCAATTGTTAAAGTTGACTGATGGAAATATACAAAAGGGAGCCAAAACGGAAGTTGGTCTTCTTTAGGAGGTCATTTTGGTGAGTTGGTCATCTTTAGGGCGGCAAAATGAAACTAACCCTTCATTTGTTTTAATCATAAGACATTTTCGTAGATTGTTTGAACGTAAGAACGTACCCTAGGGTGAATTATCTTCATCATTTTTTATACTGTATTTAAATTTCTGCAGTGCTGGCTTCAATTTAACCCCAAACCTATAACCGTGCAACCCTGGTGTTTGCTTAATAGCCAGCCGAGAAAATATAGTTCATTAGATTAGAGATTCGCAGTAAAACTGTGGTATATTTGTTGAAAAAAGAATGAATAATCTAACTCAATTCTCAAAGCAAAACCCTAATAAATATGCTTAAGAAGATGAATTCAACTAAAGGCCATGATGAAGCCATGAACGTAAAGAAGCCCATGAAAAGAGTGAGGATAATTTCATGAACAACTATTCGGAAACTCAGAGAATAATAACTAGATCAAATTAACAACATCTATTTTGTTTAATAGTAGCTGAAACTTCATCAATATTAACTATTGATTTCCCACCACTGATTTTTGTCGCTTCATTATTTTTCTTGTCTTCAAGACTCTTATGACTTGTAATCTCAAATATTTTCCTAACCATTTCTTGAAAAGCTTCTTCTACATTAAGATTCTGTAAAGCTGAAGTTTCCATGAAACAAAGTTCTTGTTCTTCGGCGAAGTTTCGTCCTTCTTGTTCTTCGACTTCTCTTTTATGAATCAAATCTGATTTATTACCGACGAGTACTACCACCATATCCAAGTCACAAAATCGTCGAAGCTCTTCTAACCATTTTGTTAGATTATTGAAAGTTGAGCGACGAGTTATGTCGTAAACTAGTATAGCACCAAGTGCTCCTCTGTAGTAAGAGCTTGTGATTGCTCTGAATCTGTCAAAAGAGTATTTGTCATGTCAAGTCAAAATTTACCAATAATATGTCCAAAGTAATGGACTCCAGAGTCATGATAGTAGACACCAGAAGTTCAACCCACCTAACAACACCACGAGCACCTATTGACCTTCCTTTACCGTATTCATTGCTAGTTTTAAAAAACGTCACGACTCAAAACCTTAATGGTCCTCGAGGTTTGCATTAGGATAATCTCACATAAGTTGTGGAAGGGGCATGAGGTGAGTTTATAAATATAGGCCTCTTGAGTGGGGCGAGAGAAGTCCAAAATCGCCCAACTAGTATCATAGCGACGCAGGTATTACAAGTGTTGGACGTATAAGTATTGAAGTCAATGTGTTAGAGGGAGTTGCTGGATAATCCCACATTAGTTATGGTAGGAGGTGAGTTTTTAAGCGTGGGAAACGTTGTACCTCTTGAGCTAGTTTTTTTGGAACGACACAGTTTAATCTTTAGCAACTCAGGAATAGAAGTACAGTTTAACCAACTACATTGATAGTGTTTGGAATGAACTAACATAGGTATATGTTTTCTAATTCAAATTTGAAGTGTACAACTGACAAAGGGTACAAAATTGGTAAAGTGTACAAAATTGGTAAGTGTACAAATTCAAAATGTCACTTCATCTAGAGTGTAATGATATTAGTAAGTTTAACAAGAATGAGATACAAATATTAGGTGGGTATACTTCATCGGTTGGGTTCGTTTTCACAAATTTGCAACTTTAATGATGGATCCAAACAAACCCTTACCAGCATTATAATGATTTCAACTTATCATCAATCACCTTTTTGTCTACTTTTTTTGTCTATTTGGTTTTTTGCTTTTATGACCTACCATTTTGGCATTTCCTTCTTCTTCTATGTGTCTACATAATTAGGTACTTTGATTTGAAAATATTAGGCTTGAAATATTTGAGCTAAACATGCTAGTTATAATGACTTGGAAACAATATGATTTAAAGTTACTGTTTTTTTTTTTTTTTTTTGTTGAAAGCAGATTTAAAGTTACTCGTTAACATGGTACCTATTGAGGAAGAGACCCAGATATATGAAGATCAGAAGATATATTCATATATTCAAGATATCTCTTATATTATATTCTTTCCGATGTCTTCCATATCTTGTATATTAGTAGTCACCATATCCAATATATCTTCCATATCTCAATATAACTCGATGATTTAAACTCTGTAACCCAACTCATATTTATAGAGTGATTCGGGTTATCTAGTTTCCTAACTAAACTTAGGAAAGAATACAATATAAGAGATATCTTGAATATATGAATATATCTTCTGATCTTCATATATCTTGGTCTCTTCTTTTATCGTAGGATCTCTTCATCTCGATCCGTCCCATATATTTTGTATCTTCCGATGTCTTCCATATCTTGTATATTAGTAGTCACCATATCCAATATATCTTCCATATCTCAATAGTACCAAAACTAAGTCGTCACGTGATAGGCTTAAAAAGTCACAGGTGCCCCACGTCACCCGAAAAAAAAAAAAAAACAGCCAACAACCCTTGATTAGAGTGGTAAGAGGTATAATCTTCCACTTTAGATGTCAAAAGTTCGAGACACACGCTGAACAATTATAAAAAAAAAAACACGTAGGCTAATCACCCCACACTGAAGGGGGCGTATGAATATATTGCCACATAGAAAAAAGATTATCTAGCAACCAAGAATATAACGTATACGTCATCTCCACTCATTGTGAATTGGTTTTGAGTTGGATGACCACATACTAAACATCTTGATTATATACAATTCATATACTAATAATCTACATGTTCTATAAAATCTACTTAATTACAAGTTAAAGTCTAATATGTCACAAGTTTGTTAGTTAGTATCATGTTATTTGTAAGTGTGTTAGGTATAACTTTTTTTTTTGTTGTTGAAGAGTGCTGGGTAACTCTGTACCTTCAACAGACCGGGACTCCGGCGAAGGGAAACCCCTTCGCCGGAGTTTAGAGAGAGAGAGAGAGAGTGAAATTTTTTTTTTTTTTTTAATGGTCGCCGGCCGGAAAATTTTCCGGCCGGCGACCAAATCGGAGAAGACAAAGAGGTGAGGTGGAGAGAGAGTGAGGTGAGGTGGAGATAGAGTGAGGTGAGGTGGAGATAGATTGAGGTGAGGTGGAGTGTTTTTTTTTATTTCCCCTTAAAATTTATTTCCCCGGAAAATCTCTAAAATTATACATATTCCCTTTAAAATTTTACACCCCGGAAACTATTTAGCTTTCCCCAAAGCGCTGGCCAATAGTAATTTTAGAATCAAAAAAATTGCGAGAATTAAAACGGGAAAACTTCGTGAAGAATATGTATCATAACTAATTGAATAACCATACTAATATTGAGTAACCTTGGTTTCAAAACGTTTGATTAATCAAACTCTTTGGGAAGAAGAGTCCAGATTAAAAAATTGTATGTTTGAGGTCCACAGATGATGTTTACGACCTAGTAAAAAGTTCAATTGTTTTATTATATAGATAAATCATGATTATTATAAGCATAATGATAGATAATTAGATAATATCATAAAAAGGAAAGAAAGGATAAATTTCTCAAATTTATTATGTTAATTAATTAAGAAATTAAATTAGTTTATATCATGTAATAAGAAGATTAATTAGGATAAGATGGATAATTAATATTATTACCTTTCTTGACCAGCAGTATCCCAAATTTGAGCTTTGATAAGTTTATCTCCAATTCTTATATTTCTGTAAGCAAATTCGACACCAATAGTTGGTTTGGAATCAAGTCTGAATTCATTTCTTGAAAATCTGGAGAGAAGATTTGATTTACCAACAGCTGAATCTCCTATTAGTACAGCTTTAAATAAATAATCACACTCATCATCATCAAAGGCTTTTGCCATATCTAACTTCTTGTTTTGTTAATATGGATGAAGAGATGAACGAGAAAGGTGAGAGAGAAACAAAGAAAGAAGAAGTGGGAAAAGTCATAATAGAAAAATGGGATTAAAACTTGAGGATATTGAAGTAAAACAAAAGGTATGATGTCATGATTATAATTTAAATTTCTTATATAAAATATTGTTTATTGGGTTGATTAAAAAAAAATCTACTCTTTAATTATTGGTGCATTGTTTTTCATCAGAATGTCCGATACAACTTGTCAAGGTCTAGATCGATCGATCATCTATGAGAGTCAGACCGTAGTTAAGAGAAACCCTCAAGAGTTCCTTCTCAGATAACTTGATTTTCTCTTCTCCTTCGACTGTCCATGCTCTTATATCTTTTGACACCGGTTATATGTTGATTAACTAAAGTTCTAGGAACTAGAAATTGTACAAGTTTAATAAAAAGACAAATTGGATAATATTTGGATAGAGCCCACAGACGTCGAAACCATTTTAAAATTGGCCATGTTGTTTCCTCTTTGTAGAATAATCTATGTTACTAAATTTCCCTAATTTCATTTCTTCGTGAAGAAAATCACTTGAGAGTTGAGACTAAAAACTAGTACTCTACAAGTATATCTGAATGTCTAAATTGTGCAAGTTTAAAGTTAAGTTGCACTTATCAGCTTCTAAGTCAAACTCCAGCTATGCAAAACCAACAAGACTACTCCGAATACACTGGAATAGAGAAGAAAATATCTTGCTCGTCCAACTCAGGCGTAGAGATTTCGTCTGCTTGATTGGTTGGGCATAGTATTACTATTGGTGTTCTCTTGTTTGAACCTCACTAATTTGTGTCTAAACAATCTACTTCATTTGATCAAATTCACAACACTAACTTTAGGTTATTTTGAACGAGGACCTCGGCCTAAGATGTACTCATGAACCACCACAATCAGTCGCACACATAAGTTAACTGTATTTATGAGATAAGAGACAAACATTTTGAATTCGAATCAATTTAGATTTGAGCTCAACATAAAATTGAAAAAACAAACAAAATTAGGGTGACTCGTACTCTACCATCAAGTCGATCTAGCCTAAAAATCTCAAAAGTGAATTGATCGAAAGAAAAAAAAAAAAAAAAAGTTACAGGTGACAATAACAAAAGCCCTACAATGGGTAATTTCCACACAAAACATAACATTTATTAAAATAAATCGTTAACACATAAATGCTTCAAAAAAAAGAATTTTACATCATTTTTTCACCGAAAGAGAGCCTTAAAAGTAACAACAAAAATCATTAAAAAAAGAACAAAACTTTGTACCCCCTATGCATTTTAGATGCCAAAGTACATTATGAAAAATCATTACATAAAACATATGCATATTTCATGCATGCATGTATGTATCATATAATGGGTTATGATGATGATGATGATGATCAGAATATCTTAGCAACATCCTTCATCAATCCAGGGTTAGCACGGTAAAATGCAGCAAATTCATCAAATGAGATATGACCATCACCATCAGTATCAATCTCAGCCATCATTCTCTGAATTTCATCTGGTGAAACTGATCCTAGGGTTTTTAAAACTTCACCTAATTCTGATGAAGATATCTTTCCATCACCATTAATGTCAAAACGCTTAAAGATCCTCTCAATTTCAGCTTTGTTTTCATCTCCCATCTTTGTGATTACTATATATTTGATTTTGGTTTTCTAAGGTTAATTTGTTTGTAGAAATCGCTGGTTTCTTTCTTTCTTGTGAGGATTTTAGAGTTAGTGAATATAAAGAGAAGTTTAAGGTTGTATTTAGGTTACCTAATTTCGCCATTAGAAGCGGATCTAATATAAAATTTGTGGTTGAGTGATGAGAACACTTTATTTGGGAGAAAATAAATAATGGAGGATATATCATTATTGATTCATACGTGTCAATAAACTATTCTTCAGTGCCTCTGAAGGCGCCCCATCCTTTTGTTCTGAGCAGTTAGCTCGTTCTTTCTTGGCACTCACTGGGGGCCAGTCTGACTCTGTGAGGGTTCTTGGACTGGACCTAATCCGTACAGTTCAAACCCAGTATAGATTAGGCCCAGTCCCAGCGCCCTCGGACTAACCCCAATATGTAGGGCGCGAAGAGAGAAAGAGGCCCACAAGTTTAGAACAAGTTCATTTAACTCCAATTTGAAGCATCACTTCTAGTTGAACAAGTTCATGTGATGTGACAAATTTCAAACAGGTTCAGACTTTAAGTTAGATCTAGTTAAATAATTGATCCATGAGAATGAAAACATAGATATTATAGCAAGAGCATCATTTTTGAGATCGATGGAGTTATTGACACCGTAACATTATGAAAATTAGAAGGACTAAAATGAGTTAGACGGATGCAAACTTAAGTAAAGTGTTCATCACAGTGTCTTTGGATGGCAAAGCTGGAATTGCACCTCTTTCTGTCACTGTAATTGCACCACATGCATTGGCAAACCTTAGAGCTTCTCTTAGTCGGTTCTCATCCTAAAACCAAAATCGGAAACAACATTAATTGTATAATATTATGAACAGACACTTCATAGAACTCCATGGTGATGGTGGAAGTTCGTTCATCTACATTATGATGTAACACACGTCTCTCTATACCAGGCATATTGCTCTTGATTCAGGCACTATCCAAGTATATAGCGTAGTTGTTCCATAAGGTAAAAATCGTTTCCTCTACACAGGCTTGGCTTCGCCCACCTAACAAATCTAGGCACCAAACCCGCCCAAAAGGCCTACCCAATATGACAGACAAGGTACATACTTATTATAAAAAGCAAGTGCGGAAGGACATCCTAAGCAATGTGGACTAAGTGCCTTGCACATGAAACTTTGTTTCATATCATATCACAACTTTACTAGTGGATCAAACAAAATGAGAATGGGATTCGTACAAGGTTCGGGGTCTCGGATAATAGGTTTCAAATTGATGTCTTTGGTATGAGTTAAGGAAATGAATACCTGAAGCAAGGTCGAATCAGTAGAAAGTTGGGACAAGATTCCAGCCACGAAAGCGTCTCCAGCACCCGTAGTGTCTACAGCTTCAACCTTGAACCCTCCGACCCTCCCATTGAAGTCCTGCAATATTACTGGCTCGGTCATCTCAAACAACTTATGCAGGTTACTACACAACACTCTTGTATTGAAAAATCTAACTTGACAATCAGAAACCATTGAGAAGAAAGATTTATTTTTCAAATGCAAACTGATTTTCTTTTGTAGATCGTAAAACCCAGTACACAGTTGACAGTTGATTTTGGTCGTTCATCCATTCAATATAGATGTATATTAAGCTTTTCATAGATGGTTGGAGGACAAAATTCAGAGCCTTACCTTGGAGTAATATCTGCAACCATCAGGACCTTCAGTCACAAGCAACAATTTAAGATTTGGATGGAAAAGTTTGCGAACAACAGCATCATCATACGGGTCTTCGCCTCGTGTCAGAAAGGAAATCTCTTCTTCACTTATCTGGTTATTAAAATTAGAGAGAAAAAAAGCGTACAATGATATTCATCTTCTTTTCCCAAACTACAATATCATTCTATACTAAAAAAGGACAATATCTTCGGCTAGTATTTGTATCACAAGCAAGCGAAGAAAAAGCATATGAATACCTTAATAACATCAGCAGTTTCCCATATGCTTAGGATTCCTTCTCTTGCACTCTCTGCAGACGGCCATAGAGGAAGTCTTAAATTTGGATCATATGACAAAAGAACACCAGCATCTTTTGCAGCTTTTGCTGCAGCTATGTGAGCTGATTTGCATGGTTCTGTAATAAGACTAATAGAACCATAATGAAATATTTTTGCCTGTAGGTTCAAGGAAAATGATAAGTTTTAGAGAGAAGATTAGTTATGGTAATAAGTTAAAAAAGATGCAGCTCCAGATACTTATGTCTCGTACAGCCTATACTTCGAGTCATGACTGTGTAAGAAGTATCGAAGGAATACCCTATCGTACTAATACTATGTTTCCTTCACTATTTCTACTGTCTGTTACACTCCTTACAGCCTACAATAACCGTAGGTTCCAAATGCGGTATCAGCATATATCTTAGCTATTTTTCTGTTACTAATTTGATCAGCTTCGACATACTTTTCTACCCGCTCACCAAAAGATTTATGCGAGCAGAGTCACATAATTGTATTATGAAGATAATGACCAGACTAAGCTTCAGTTTCTGTATCCATATGTTAACACTTTGTTGTAATTGTAGACATTATACCTAAACGATTATCAATATGGTCATTTTGATTTTAAATTAATGTTCATAGAAACCTATATGTTGGTCAATATCAAACTGATAGAAAAGATGTTAAATAATTATAAAAAGTAGAGGGAAGGCGGGTGATACCAATAACCAGCAGGACATGGGAATCCTGGAGTACCTTTGTAATGATATCATAGTCAAGCTCAGATTCCTCAAGAAGCATATCAGCACTAGGATTACGATAAAACATGAATTCACGTTCCCCATCAGCCCTCAATGTAACAAATGCTAAAGCAGTTCTTGCACCAGGATCGAAACGCAAACCCTTGTTGTTCACGTTATTTTCCTTCAGAATATCAGACAGCATATAGCCGAACTCGTCTTCACCAACCTGCGGGTGTCAGAAGGGAGGACATGAAAAAATAAGTAAAAAACAAGGAATGCAGAAGAAGTAGATTTCCACTATTAGTCTTAAACCAGGAATTGAACAACTCGAAACTAATTGTTTTTTGTAGTCTGAACTCTAAAATGATGATTGTGCATTTACGACTTCAGACTGGCCATGTTTCAGTGTCCATAAGAATGATGACCATGCAACGACTAGAGAATGGAGTCAAAGGACTCAAAAATCTCGCACGAAGTATTGTTACTCCTCAAGTTTATAGCTAAAATGGACCTTTTATGAATATTCATCGATTAAGCATGTACTCAGAAAATAAACCACGATATCTCACTAGATTCGGCAATAATGCAATAAGAAGTAAAAAAGAAAAGAAGGAACAAGAAATGATACCTTGCCGATAAAAGCCGATGAACCACCAAGACGAGCTATGCCAACAGCAACATTAGCAGGTGCACCTCCTGGAGCCTTTTTAAATGCAGGAGCATCAGCCAGCGAAAGTCCACTAATAGTTGGGACGAAATCAATTAACAATTCTCCAAAGCACACGACTAGAGGGGAATCATTTGTCCCTGGCGCACCATTTTCACCTGATATTGCTTTTACTACAATAAACAAACATGGTAAGAATATCGTCAAGTCCATCATTGAAGTACACAATTAAATGAGTAACAAATTCAAGGAACTGAAATGCAGCTTGAGTATGCAAGAATGAAAAATTCCATTACCTCCCATTTCTTGACGAAAGCTACAAACTCAAATTGGAACAAAAACCAGGATACTTGGTGCTCACGTTATCAATTTACAGAGTAAATAAACGATTCGTATTCAAACCTTTAGATATTTGAATGGTTAAACAATCAACATTCTTGTAATGTAATCGAATGGTTGCTTAACCTTAGCATGGGAGACAGATTTTACTTATTTAGCATCAAATTTACCTTCGAATCTTTCTTACATCAAATTTTACTAGGGCGAATTGATACCGATTGGACAAATGAGTTTATCAACATCAATCTATTCAATGTACTATCTATTTTGAGGACATAAAGGGGATCCTATCTCTGATTCTTTCACTCTGAATAAATCGACAAAACTGGTATCAGAAATGCTTACGAGGATTCACCATAAACTTATTTTGGGAGAAATCTACCTGACAAATTTGAAGTATGGATCATCACACTTGAATCTTACACATAAGTAAGAATATTACTGAATTTCTACAAACAAAGAATTTGAATAGCAAATTGATGATTAAAATCACAAACTAAGTTCAAGAACTTATCACAAATTTCCATACAAACAAACAAACTCAAGTTGCTTCAAACAATTCTGTGATCATCAATTGATCGCATAATACTTCAACCAAACTTAATTAGTAGAAGAATTAAAGTCGGAGATCGTATACTAGAGAGAGACAAGCTATAGTTCACCATTTTTAGTAAAGAAGTAAAATGAAGAGACAAAATCAAAATACCTTGAAATCTACGCCGACGATATAAACTAGGTTTTGATGACGAAGAACTAAAACTCTGCATATTCATAGCTTCTCTTCTCAAACTGAAACATTGATTCTTTGAAATTCTAGGGTTTGAAACAACTCCACTAAAGCAAAAAGCAGAGTGAAGAGCCATTTGAAACGATTCTTGTTTCTCTCAAGAATAAAGAAAACCCGATTACTTCTCTTGAAAGATCAGATCTCCACTATTTCAGTACAAATAACTTGTGACGTTAAAATCAATGCTTTTTTTTGGAAATCGATTATTTTAATAGATGAAGATTATAGACTTGAAGAATAACCGGTAATAATACGAATCGGTCTTCGACTCAGATGAATGAACCGGTAATAATACGAATCGGTTTTCGACTCAGATCAATGAGGTGAACTTAGATACCGTATTCCTTGTGGAGGAGTCATCTCATATTTTTCTGTCCATTTGATGATAAGACACGAATCTCTAGGAATATTTTACGGATGAAAACTATCGAGGATGATGTAATCCGTAGGAGGAGTTGAATGGTTTGGTATAGAATTCTCCTGATTTGGTGGACAATGGAGGTCCATAGATAAATAGAGGGAAAGTGGGGAAACGGTTGTTGTTAAAAATTATTATTACGGTTTAGTGTTATTTGTCGGTTAGTGACAGTTGTAAGTAGATTTTCTGTTGAAGGGGAAATGTTGATAGATAGGGTTTTAACTGTTGAACCCAGCTGGAACTCAAAAAGTGTTCAGCTCTTGTAGGACCTTTCTCAGTCTTTAGCTGTTGAGCATGGATTTACAATTATAAGAGCATCTCCAACATGGGGATTGAATTTCGAGTCCAGCCCCCACGTCCAACCTCAACCTACCCTTAATTATGGTCGGATGAACGTCCCAACAGATCGTTAGGAAAGTCCCCAACAGTCATGTTGCGGCAATTCAACGACTGGGATCTTATCTTATATTTTTTAACGTAATCTTTTTAGAAATTAATTACTTTAAACAAAAAGTCATACATGTTTCGGAAATAGTTCAAACACGTGTTTCGTACATATACAAAATCGCACACGTTTTTCGCACACTCACAAAAAGTCCACACACGCGTTTCTCACATGCACAAATTTTAGGCTTAAAGAGAGGTTGAGGTTGGAGCTGAATTTTTTGGGCTGAGCTGAGGCTGAAAATTTTGGATAAAAAAATGGTTTTTAGGGCCTAAGACACACACGTTTCCCACATGTATTTGTATGCCCATAACTTAAAGACCAGTTCTCCTCTAACTTCTTTATATTTGGATATTCAGAAGACTCAGATTTTAAAAATGTCTCTTAATGAGTTTTCGTTTTGGGCTCTTATCTTTAGATAAATGCTCACGAGACTCCTTTTCGTATTTTCTATTGACCGAGTACTAAGTTAAATTTTGATTTTTCAAAATCACCTCACTTTCAAGAGTTTATTTTCTTTTTCTAATCTATCCACTCTTTCTCCTTCCCACCTTCATTTTGCAAAGAGGGAAGGTTATTTTAGGGATCATTCTGCAAATGAGAGAACATTAAGATCAGACGACTCCGTTCACCTGCCTAAATATATTGACGGATTGTGTTCTTCTTGTTGGGAGCGCTTTGAGAAACCTCCTACAAGGTCTTGATAACCCCACTCTAACCGCGGGCGCTTAGCCCACCTTTTGGATTTTGGTAGGATAGCTGCGATCTTCATATAATTACCATCTAGCTTTTTTTTTTTAGGAAGGATCCGGATGGATCCAAGGGATGGCATCTCACCTGCCATTACAATTCTAATCTGACAACCATATTTGCAACCCACAAAATTTCAAAAGGAAGGTCACATTTCTTCTTGTTGGGAGCGCTTTGAGAAACCTCCTACAAGGTCTTGATAACCCCACTCTAACCGCGGGCGCTTAGCCCACCTTTTGGATTTTGGTAGGATAGCTGCGATCTTCATATAATTACCATCTAGCTTTTTTTTAGGAAGGATCCGGATGGATCCAAGGGATGGCATCTCACCTGCCATTACAATTCTAATCTGACAACCATATTTGCAACCCACAAAATTTCAAAAGGAAGGTCACATTTCTTCTTGTTGGGAGCGCTTTGAGAAACCTCCTACAAGGTCTTGATAACCCCACTCTAACCGCGGGCGCTTAGCCCACCTTTTAGATTTTGGTAGGATAGCTGCGATCTTCATATAATTACCATCTAGCTTTTTTTTTTAGGAAGGATCTGGATGGATCTAAGGGATGGCATCTCACCTGCCATTACAATTCTAATCTGACAACCATATTTGCAACCCACAAAATTTCAAAAGGAAGGTCACATTTCTTCTTGTTGGGAGCGCTTTGAGAAACCTCCTACAAGGTCTTGATAACCCCACTCTAACCGCGGGCGCTTAGCCCACCTTTTGGATTTTGGTAGGATAGCTGCGATCTTCATATAATTACCATCTAGCTTTTTTTTAGGAAGGATCCGGATGGATCCAAGGGATGGCATCTCACCTGCCATTACAATTCTAATCTGACAACCATATTTGCAACCCACAAAATTTCAAAAGGAAGGTCACATTTCTTCTTGTTGGGAGCGCTTTGAGAAACCTCCTACAAGGTCTTGATAACCCCACTCTAACCGCGGGCGCTTAGCCCACCTTTTAGATTTTGGTAGGATAGCTGCGATCTTCATATAATTACCATCTAGCTTTTTTTTTTAGGAAGGATCTGGATGGATCTAAGGGATGGCATCTCACCTGCCATTACAATTCTAATCTGACAACCATATTTGCAACCCACAAAATTTCAAAAGGAAGGTCACATTTCTTCTTGTTGGGAGCGCTTTGAGAAACCTCCTACAAGGTCTTGATAACCCCACTCTAACCGCGGGCGCTTAGCCCACCTTTTGGATTTTGGTAGGATAGCTGCGATCTTCATATAATTACCATCTAGCTTTTTTTTTTAGGAAGGATCCGGATGGATCCAAGGGATGGCATCTCACCTGCCATTACAATTCTAATCTGACAACCATATTTGCAACCCACAAAATTTCAAAAGGAAGGTCACATTTCTTCTTGTTGGGAGCGCTTTGAGAAACCTCCTACAAGGTCTTGATAACCCCACTCTAACCGCGGGCGCTTAGCCCACCTTTTGGATTTTGGTAGGATAGCTGCGATCTTCATATAATTACCATCTAGCTTTTTTTTTTAGGAAGGATCCGGATGGATCCAAGGGATGGCATCTCACCTGCCATTAAATTCTCGTTTAAATTCTCGTAAATTTATGTTTTATGTTTTTGTTTTAATCTTTGTTTTAAGTGTTTAAGTTGTTGTCCAAATTAAATTTCTTTAAATACTATCATACTTATTAAGTCTTGAAGCGTGACTTTGGTGAACTAAAGTAATTTTGTCCTGTGAAACCCGGGGAAACCCTAAGTCGCGTAGCCTAGAATTCCCGTGTTAGCCGGTGAGGGCGTTGTCAGGGATTGGCGTAAATCGTTGACAGTGATCAGGAGCAAATATGCTTGGGATAACCAGAGCCATGTCTAAGAGACATGATAAGGCTAATAGTAGCTGTAATAAAGAAATTTTGTTAAAAGAAAATTTTGAAAAATCTTTACAAAACTGGAATTTACCAGTTCAAAGTTCTGTTTATAAACAGAAAGGAACTTTTGAATTCACCTCTGATTATATCGTAAAGACTGTAGAAGAGGCTATACCCTTAACTGAGGGTTACAACTCATTCCAACTGTTGTCAAAAAATTTGATTGATAAACATAGACAACAATACAAATTCTTGCATATTGGGTTAATTCAAGTAGGTTTGAAACCTGCTACCCGTTTAGGCTTAAACACGTCCGCAATTATTTGTGTACGTGATAAAAGGCACAACAAATTTCATGACTCATTACTTGGAATAGTGGAGTCTAGTCTTTGTGACGGACCCATATTCTTTTCGTGTTTTCCAAATTTTACTCTGTCATTAAACGACCCCACAATTATGCACTCTCTTTGCCTTGACATTAAATCTGATGGATTTAATATGATGCAAGGAGCTGAAAACATAATCCTTATTTACAGGATTCAGTATAAAGTTATGAACACCGTAGTACCCAAGATGAAAAATATTTTACAAGATCAAAAGGGGTCTACTACTTTGTTTATAACCAATTTAGAAAAAAGCAATGTAAAGGTCCCAAAAACGATCACATGGGATCATGTTAATTTACCTGAAAAATGGATACTTGAAAAGGCTAATGAGCCTGTTAAAAAAGATAACCGTGAACTCGAAGAAATCAAAGAGTTCCCTGACGGTGATGTTGAAATTGTCTTCTCTAATCAGAGAATTGCAAGGTTAAAATTGGAAAGCCTGAACAACAAAGTTATTTCAGGAAGAAGTTCTACTTCGTCAGTTCCAACAACTAATTTTGAAAAAATTTCTGGAACAAAATTTACCTCTGACGGAGTAAACCAACCTGAATATAGGGTTAATTTACCCACTTCTGAAATTAATAGTGAAAGAACATCCCCCACTCCTTCTGATATGGGTTATTATAGCCTTTCGCCTATAACGATCCATAAAGAAGAAAAATTCAAGTTTAAATTTCCTTTTAGGGGACTTCCAAAGGAATTATTTTATTCCAAAGAAAACAAATTTAAGAGAACATGGTTTTTCCTTGTTAAAGACTCTAAGAGTCATGAAAAATGGTTTTCTCGCTATAAAAGGTTTTTAATAAAAAATGGAGAAGTTATTGATTTCTTCAATTTTATGGAACAATATTATGAAGAATTTCCTGACTTCAAGGATCAAGATTTCATATTTTCTCTTGAAGCTTCTTATAAGAATTTTATTGCTAAAAATGGAAAAGTTTTTAGGAGTGTTCATCCTCCGGAAACCCAATTAGCAATAAGAATCAACAACGAAGAAGTTGTAGCAACTCCTTACAGGAAAAGCGACAACATTGAGGCTGTTGTTGAACAAAACAATTTTACAAATCTAACTCTCAGAACAATGGGAGATCAATTAAATAGAATTGAGAAAAATATTGATTTTGAAAAACAAGAAAAGGCTTCAAATATTTCTAAAATTTCAGAAACTACTTTTGAAGATAAGGTTTTATTCAAACCAATGAGTTCTGAAAACTTTGATTTCAAAATGGATCCTCAGAATTCTGAAATGGTTGATGAGATTATAAAAAGATTAAAAAATCTTGGAATTAAAGACAATGAATGTGCTCCTCTAGAGACACATGAGTCAGATTATAATTCTGATGCTTCTTATGATGAAGCAGAAAATTCTTCAAAAACAGAAGATAAGATCAATCTTCTGGAGAACATGTTCTTATCAGAACAAAAAAATAATGAAAATAAATTTCAAGTAAATAAGCTTGCATCTTCCTACAAAAAGAAAATGGCTTATAATATTCCTGCAAAGCCCTATTATCATAGGCCTACACCTATAGACCTTCAATTAGAACAACATGATGAATTCATGACTGTTCAATTTGATGGAAAATCCATTAATGAATGGAATATAGATGGCATGTCAGAATACCAAATGCAAACGGTATTGCACTACATGACTATGTATGCAACTGCTTGTAAAGCACATGGTAATTCTGATCAAAATATTGCCAAAGCCTTAATTCAAGGATTTACTGGTCAATTGAAAGGATGGTGGGATTTCTACCTTCCTGAAGAAGCCAAAATACATATTTCACAGGCTGTTAAAACAGAAGTTAGAGACAATCAGGCTGTACAAGTTACAGATTGTGTCAATACACTTCTGTATACAATAGCAAAACATTTTATTGGCACTACATCGTTGCTTATTGATAGATCTCAAGAGCAACTGATGAATTTAAAATGTCAGAACTTATCTCAGTTCAAATGGTATAAAGACGTATTCTTTTCAAAAGTCTTCACCAGACATGATAGTCAAAATGATTTTTGGAAAGAGAAGTTCTTATCAGGACTACCCCATTTCTTTGCGGAAAAAATACGCAATCGTATTAAGCAAAGACACAATGGAATTATTCCTTATTCCGAATACACTTATGGGGATTTATCCTCAGAAGTGGTTGCTGAAGGCATTAATTTATGCAATTAAATAAAATTGCATAGACAAATCCAAAAGGAGAAAGTCCTTGGCAAAAGAATTATAGGGGACTTTTGTGAGCAAATTGGCTTACCACCTATTGGAACCTCTATCGAAAATAGAGGGAAAAGGACCAATAAGGTTTATGCCAAGCAGAAGTATTTTCCCAAACAGAAAAAGAAAAAAATTTTTAGAGGAAAGAAAAGGAAGTCTGAACCTGAGAATAATTCTCGGCAAAAGACTATCCCTGTCTGCTGGAAATGCCAGAAACCTGGCCACTACGCTAATAAGTGTAGAATGAAAAAGAAAATCAATAGCCTGAATATTGATGAAGGCCTTAAGAGGTCACTTGAAAAATTACTTCTTAATGAAGAAGGAAAAATTTTTAAAGTAGCCGCTATTGCAGAAGACAATCCTGAGGAAGAATCATCTTCAGAGGGATCTGTTGATCAAATAGAAGAATCTGAGGATGACTCTTGCGAAGGAAATTGTGATTACTACAAAGCCTTATGTCAGGCAAATGGTCTATTTCCTTTAACAAAAGAGGATAATTTCATCCTTGACCTTATTGATCAACTTTCTGATCCCATTGCTAAAAGACAAATGCTTCAAAAGTATTTAGAAGATTACAATGGAAAGAAAGGTGACAAAAGGTTAAAATTTGAAGAGCCAGAGACTTATAGTCTAAAAGAAATTTTACAAAGAGCTAAGACTTCAGTTTCAAAAGAAGAAACTCCTGGAGAATCTTCTTGCATTAATGAATTACTGCATGAAGTCAAAGTTCTCAAAAGAGAAATTAATACTCTTAAATCTAGAGTAACTTCTCTTGAAATTAAAAAGGATAAATCTATTCTTTCTGAGTCTGATTCTGATCATGAGTCAGATGAAGAAGAATGGAATTCCTTAAAGGAAAAATTAGATACTTTAACATCTGTTAAAGATAAATCTTCAAAAGACGAAGGATCTTTGAAGGATGAATCTTTAACATATGTTAATATGTTAGACAGGGTTATTACCCATAAGTGGCATATTAAAATTAAAATCATTGTTCATAAAGAATATACTCTCTCTGCAATTGCCATGGTAGACTCTGGAGCAGATTTAAACTGTATCAATGAAGGATTGATACCCTCCAGATATTTTTCAAAAACTACTGAAATTTTAAATGCTGCAGATGGTAGAAAAATGCTTGTAAATTACAAGCTACAAAATACTGCAGTTTGCAATAATGGAATTTGTTTAGAAATGCCATTTATAATGGTAAAGAATCTTTCTCATGATGTTATTTTGGGAAATCCTTTTCTTCACATGTTATATCCCATTAGAAGCATTAATGAGAAGGGTATAACAAGTTCCATTAATTCTCAAGAAATTACATTTAATTTCGTTACTGAACCTCGTTATCACGAGATTGATTTGTTACAAAAGAAAATTCAAAGAAAAGAAAATTTTCTTAACTCCTTA
The DNA here is from genome assembly GCF_041429995.1 of Eschscholzia californica. Taxonomy (NCBI): domain Eukaryota; kingdom Viridiplantae; phylum Streptophyta; class Magnoliopsida; order Ranunculales; family Papaveraceae; genus Eschscholzia; species Eschscholzia californica. The sequence goes on from NW_028238198.1 coordinate 34,528,330, forward strand.
TCTCAGGAGATCAGTTACATGAAAATTACTGAAAAAATCAAACATCCTTTAATTCAAAAGAAAATAAATGATCTTCATGATCTTATTGTCAAAACAATATGTTCTGATATCCCCAATGCCTTCTGGGAAAGAAAGAAACATATTGTTAGTCTGCCTTATGAGCCAGACTTCAATGAAAGGCAAATTCCCACTAAGGCTAGACCTATTGCTATGGGACCTCGCCATTTGGAAATTTGCAAAAAAGAGATTGATGAGTTATTACTCAAAGGTTTAATTAGAAAATCATACAGCCCTTGGAGTTGTCCTGCATTTTATGTTGAAAATGCTGCTGAACTTGAAAGAGGTGTTCCTAGGCTTGTAATTAATTACAAACCTTTGAACAAAGCTCTTAGATGGATAAGGTATCCAATCCCTAATAAAAGGGACTTATTAAATCGGCTGTTTTCAGCCAAAGTTATGTCCAAATTTGATATGAAATCTGGGTTTTGGCAAATTCAGATCAATGAAAAGGATAGATACAAAACTGCATTCACAGTTCCATTTGGCCACTATGAGTGGAACGTGATGCCTTTTGGGCTTAAGAATGCCCCCTCAGAATTTCAAAATATAATGAATGACATTTTCAGCCCTTATACGTCATTCTGTATTGTTTATATCGATGATGTTTTAGTGTTTTCTGAGAATATAGATAAACACTTTAAACATCTTCAAGCATTTATTAATGCTGTCAAACATGCTGGTTTAGTTGTGTCAGCCAAGAAAATCAAATTATTTCAAACAGAAATAAGATTTCTTGGCCATACCATCAAAGAAGGGACTATTTTCCCTATTGATAGAGCTATTACTTTTGCGGATAAATTTCCAGATGAAATCAAAGAAAAAACTCAATTGCAAAGGTTTTTAGGAAGTCTTAATTATATTTCTGACTTCTATAAAAACTTAGCAATTGATGCTAAGCCTTTATTTGACAGGCTTAAGAAAAATCCTCCTGATTGGACTAATGTTCATACAGAAGCAGTCCAAAAGATAAAATTAAAGATTAAGGAAATCCCTTGTCTTGCCATTGCTAATCCAGAAGCTTTTAAAATTGTTGAAACTGATGCTTCTGAATTAGGCTATGGTGGAATCCTTAAACAAAGGATTAATAACAAAGAAACCCTAGTAAGATTTACTTCTGGGATATGGCAAGGGCCAAGGAAAAATTATTCCACAATTAAAAAAGAAATCCTTTCTATAGTTCTGTGTATACAGAAATTCGAAAGTGATTTATTAAACCAAAAATTTTTGGTCAGGGTTGATTGTAAATCAGCCAAAGATGTTTTAGAAAAAGATGTTAAAAATATAGCATCAAAACAAATTTTTGCCAGATGGCAAGGCATATTGTCTGTGTTTGATTTTGACATTGAATTTATCAAAGGAAGTAGTAATTCACTACCTGATTTCTTGACTCGAGAATTTTTGCAGGGTCATGAGCAAGAAGTCTGATAATGGAAAAGGGAAAGCTAAATTGGCAGTTTCTCCCTCAAGCGCGAGTTCTCAGTCTTATAAGACTATAATTGGTAAAACAACGGAACAGCTTAAAGCTGAAGCCTTAAAGGCGACTCCTAAGGAGTTAAAATTAAGAGGAGATGCTTATTTAGCAGCAATTCAGTCTAATCAGACTAATGAATATATCTATCCATATATTCCTTACACTACTATATGGATAGCTCCTATTGAGCTAAAATACGCTCATCTTTCCGCAGTTGAAGCTTCATCCTTTTACCTTAGGGAATCAGCAGACCCATTCCTTTATCCTAAGGAATACAATTTTTACTGCGCAATCCTGCAAGTAACTCAATCAGTGGATTTTGATTCTGTCATAAGGTCAGGCGCAGAATGGGCTTATTCTAAAGCCTTTATTAAGAAAGTTGTTACCCCTGAAAATTGGCAGGGTGATTTATTCAAATATCATGAAATACCCAGAGCTGGAAGAAGAGAATTGGATAAATATTGGTTTAACTACTTCGACTACATTAAAGCCTGGGAAGGAGCCTTCTGTTATGAGAATAGACTAAAGAAACACAGTTGGTTCCTCCAATTTCGTGATTTCAATACCACTAATCTTCCACAGTGGTTCATCAAATGGTTTTACACTTGGGGATCACACCCTATAATTTTCCCTGACAAAGTTAGGAATATATTTGATGATTTTATTAAATCTAACCCATCATTAAAAAATCCCGAGCTTATCTTTGCAGCTTATTATCAGGTTCCATGGATAGCTAGATGGGACGTTGTTATTGCAAATCTTCCTATTAAAAAGTTTGAGATAACAGTCTCTCATATCCCTTATTTGGGAAGAAGAATTCTTATTAAATGGTGGGATAAATTTGAATTCTTTAAGGATTCAATATTCTCTGAAAAAGGAATTGTTTCATTTGAACCAGCACCTCCACCAAAAGCTCCTAAAAAGGATGTCTCAGAACTTCTTAAGGAACTGCTCGCTTCATCCTCAAAGTCAGACCTAAAGAAGCAGTTGAGAGAAATTTTAAGCAACTCATCTGATGAAGATGACGACATTGAAGATGATGACTCTATGCAAGATTCCCAGGACCCATTTGCATAAAAGTCTAAATCTCAATTATGATCGCTTTTATTAAAGTCAAGCATTTTGTAAAAAGAAGGATATTATTGTAGTTACTTTAAATATTCGCACTTTAGGTTGTCGGTCATTTTACTTTTCTTTTTGGTGTCGGCATAAAATGCCAATTATCTTTTGTAAAGGAACGTGCACTAGCAGTACTAATAACCTGACGATGGGGCCCAATGAGCACCCGGGGTTACTTTTACCTGCTACTCAAGTTCCCGGTAACCGGTTTATAGGTCATCCGGTTACTCTTAGTATCTATATAAGGAGAGCTCAAAAAATCCTTCCAATCTTGTAAGATAGGAATAATAACTTTGAATAATAGTCTCCTTTAGAATTCCACGCTCCATTTCTTCCCACGTTCCTTCCTTTTTAAATCAATATCCCACCTTACTTCTTCTTCCTATTTCCCACTTTATTTCTTTCTTCCATGATCCTGATGTAGAAGAGTGGTATCAGAGCCAAGTTAGTAGGTATGTAGTGTATTATAGTTTTAGTTCTATTTCCCACTTTATTTCAAAAGGAAGGTCACATTTCTTGGCCGAACCATCACAGATGTGCCCCTCAAGTCAATAGTTGTGTCCTCAAGGCATACATCTATAATCTATTCCATTCCAATATATATAATCCAAAATAAGGCCAATTATCGATCCATTTTTTCAAATAATAGAGCACCATTAGGTCTACAAATCTTGCAACAAAAAAAAGGTCTACAAATCAGAGCAATAATATTGAAGAAAGCTTTCCTATATTTGGTAGAATCTTGTCATAATAGAATCTTGTGATGGAGCAGTCGGCCAAGGGTTGCCTAAGTTTTTTATTTGAAAAAACAAAATCAAAATTAATGAAGACTATTTTTAACCAACTGCAAGCCTATAACTACCCAACTACCAACTTAGTTGGATCCAACTTTATAACAAAATAATATGAAAAATAAAAATAAAAAACCTTACACTTGAATTACACTCTTGCCACTTTGGAGCGATAGGTATCGGATGACCTTTTTTTTTGTTGAAAGGGTATCGGATGACTTGATCCAAGTAGGAATTAAAGTCAAAGATGGAAATTAGGAGTTTGTTAATAGGAGATTCTCTTCTCCTCGTCATCATATGGATATATGTGATCACCTTCCTCCGTTGACATTCCAAACTATTGGCTGCAACCTTTGTGTTTTGAGTTTCATTTCATGGGAAATTCTATTAAATTATTTGCGTTGACAATTAGAAATGAAAAGTTTTCATCAAAAAAAAAAAAATTAGAAATGAAAAGAAATAGAGAAAAACTATGATATTTATGAATGGAAGTTGGTTCCAATCATCCTATATTCCTATGTAGGCTGTAACAAGCTAAAACAATTCTTTCAAAAAGAAGCTCCATTTAAGACAAGGCAAACATATAAACCCCACCTCACCATAAGACAAGTCAAAATTGTAAAAATGCAATCTCACATTGGTGGAAGATGGAGTGTGATGATCTTCTTAAGAGGTCAAACACCCTTCTCTACTGAGGTCTTCTAAAATCACGAAATCTATATAAGCGAACCATATAACCAACAATCTTTAAGGTTGACTGAGATCTGTTGGTAGGAGGGTGTGTTGAGAAATACAATCTCACATCAATGTGAGCAGAGTGTAGTTCTTCTCTTAAAAGATTAAACACCCTTCACTAGTGAAAATTTCTAAAACATGAGACCCAGAAATACTAAAGATGATAATATCGTTGGCTTGACAGTCGGGCGGGTCTACGCCATCCTACAGCATTTGAAGATTAGTTGAGTTATAAAGAAAATAATGATGGGATTACTAAAAGGATGTAAAAATATTATTTGATTGTTGAAATTGCTCACATGGTAAATGTGTATGTCTCTTTTCTTTTCTTTTTGTGGTTGCAAAATATGTTCCCTTAGCTAGGGACATATCTTTTCCCCCAATTCTTTTAGGATTTTTGAGGGAGAAGCCCAAAAAATGGAGGGTAAATAAGCATTACCCTCAGCCCAAAAAAAAAATGAGAACCCAGTCCAAATTGTCAGGACAGCTCACAATTTTCTGGTTTTTATTTTATTTATCCCTCTTTTACCCCTCCACGGGAAAGTTCCGTGTTTTCTGACAATCTGACGGACGACAGCGAAGCAATTAATTCCCCGTACATGACGTCATGTCAGAGAAACATTCAGATTTTTTGAAAATTCAAAAATGGCGCCATTTTTTGACGAAATTTCAGCCAATTTTTTTGGATCCCTCCCATTATATTTTGTTTCAACTCCTTCTTTCTTCTTATTTATACATCCAAAAATCTTCTTCATCATTCTTATTTTGTTTTTCACATTTTATCTTCTTCATCTCTTTCAATCTCTAAAAACATAAATTTTTTTTTCTTTCTTTCTCTAAAAGTTTTATGTTCTTATTTTTCGATGTTCATCATTCTTATTTTGTTTCACATTTTATCTTCTTCATCTCTTTCAATCTCTAAAAACATCAATTTTCTGTTCTTTCTCTCTCTAAAAGTTTTATGTTCTCATTTTTGAGTGTTCATCATTCTTATTTTGTTTCACATTTTATCTTCTTCATCTCTTTCAATCTCTTAAAACATCAAAGTTTTCTGTCTTTCTCTCTCTAAAAGTTTTATGTTCTTATTTTTCTTCTTCATCACTCTTATTTGTTTCACATTTTATCCTCTTCATCTCTAAAAACATCAAAGTACATAACCAAATGGCCAGTGCACAGAACCATTTCCGGTACAGAAGAAAATTCCCAGTTCAAAAGTGTCCAGTACTGAACCAAATGGCCATTACATAGAACAATTCCCGGTGCACAAGAAAATTCCCAGCACAAAAATGTCTAGTACATAACCAATTGGCGAGTACACAGAACAATTCCCGGTTCACAAGAAAATTCCCACTACAAAAATTTCTAGTACATAACCAAATGGCTTGTACACAGAACAATTCCCGGTACACAAGAAAATTCCCAGTACAAAAATGTGTAGTCATATCCAAAAAATGGCCAGTAACACTAAATAATTCCCGGTACACAAGAAAATTTCCTTATACAAATCAATGAAATACTACCAAAAATGAAGAAATTTGTTAAGATTGGAAAGAGATAAGAAATAAATCTGGGAAAAAAGAACGAAATTTGTTGAGATTGGAGAGAGAAATATGTGTGGGAGAAAATAAAAAAGAAATAAGAAATAAATCTGGAAAAAAAATGAAAATGACAAGTTGGTAAATTTTGTAATGGCAATTCTGTAAATTCGTGGAAAGTACAAGGTTTGATGTCAGGTGCGTCAGACTATTTTTCAAAAAAAATTCGCATTTCCCGAGAATTTTTCTGTGGCAATTTTGTGAATTTATGGAAAGTACACAGTCTGATGGGAGGCGTGTCAGATTATTTGTCAGAAATTTTCGAGTTTCCCGGGAATTTTTCGATGGTCGTTTCGTAAATTTCAAAAAGAAGAAGGGTGTTTCGGAAATTCCACCCCCAGTCTGACTTGTTGGACCTGCCCCTCATTCTTTATCTGCAGTGGGCCTGATACATATTGTTGGGCTGATTTTGGGCCTTTTGCCCAACCCCTCATTCTTTTACGAGGGGTTACTTTGCTTGAATATACATCTTATTTTTCATACGTACTAGTCTTTTGTATTAGGAAAAAAAGAAATGCTTATTTTTTTATAATTCATTTTATAAGGTTCAAACTTCAAATACAACTTAAATATTTTTTAAACTAAATTAAATAAGGAGGATTTGATTGTTGAGTATTTATTTGATTTTACTATTTTAGATCAAAATGTAATTGTTCATTTATATTGATATTTTGAAAAATAAAAGTTGATATAAATCTCTATAACCCTACTTTTGTTTTTTTGTTGAAGTATCTATAACCCTACTTGGCATGACCACAACCCGAAAAGGCCGAGCATCAATTATCACATGAGCACTCAAATAGAAGTTTGGCCTTTCCAAGCCATGCATGGTTGGGTCGCTATCAGTCTATCACTAGCATTTTCCTATAAACTTGAATGCTCTGAAGCTACATTGATAAAGACATAAAGTGATTAATGTATATTATAGAGAGACTGACTCACTGAAGTATTAATTGATTTTTCATTTATAGAATAATCTTATATGAGCCAGACCTACCGTCATGAATAATTTGATCTACCATGTAATTGATTCTGGCACCTGATATTATTTCGGGGCAAGAATATGTATATAGCAAAGGAAAAGACGTACAAAGTGTTTTTGTAATAACTTAACACCGGTGGTTCTTCCTCTATGTCTGGTGGTGCAGGTATATGGGAAGTAGTTCGTACGTGATCATCATGACACCTTTCTCGTTTTCGTTTGCCTAGTAAAATACAAAGGTAATAATCGTAGTTAAGTTTTTTTTTTTTTTTGAAAAATAATGTAACTAACTAGCTAAGCTACACAATGGATTCTAAGGCACGATGAGTTTACTGTTAAAATTGCTTTATTTTTCGGGTTTAGAGTTTGGGGTGAAACTTAGTCGATGTATATTGTACAATTAGTACATGGACACACTCATGCCTCGTGGTATAATCATACTTTACTGTTTGATGTGTCTGGAGTTGTGTTTTCTGTTTTTCGATGGGGCTCACGGCTAATGTTCTCGCTAATTGGAACTCCTCCAGACAGTGGGAGAGTGAAGGGAGTTTACACCACCACAATGTATCTCTGATACGGCTCTTTTTTTTATGCTCGACAGAGCCTCCTTCTGTGATATGATGCTCGGTTTGTTAGTTAATTCCTCATTTTTTTATTTATCGAAAAATAAATTATATAACCCTAAAATGTTCTATCCTTTTTTTTTTTTGGTGAAAGACCCTCAAAAAGGTATAACGTGTACACATCTATAACTCTGTATTTCGACTTTTTCACATGAAAATATTAAACAAATCAACTAACAACAGAAAAAAAAAAAATAAAGTAATAGTATTCGTTGATGATCCGTGAACGATGGTGACACTTTCTCAGTTTCCCTCCTTCACAATCCATCAATTCATCCTTTAACTTAAATACTAAAAAACGCGTCAACAAACCGCGTCAAATTAATTCCTCTCTTATTTATACCAACCTAACATCAGATCTCACCAATCTGAACAGAAGAGTAGAGAGAGAGAGAGAGAAACAGAAACAGAAATCTAGAGAGAGAAAGTCAGTTATAGAGAGAGAAAGATGAGTAGCAAGAAATACTCATTTGCATTAGAAAACATGGATGAAGTAGAAAGAGTTTTTGATAGATTTGATGCAAATAAAGATGGAAAGATATCATCAACAGAATTAGCTGATGTTTTAAAAGCACTTGGATCTGAAACAACACCAAAAGAATTGAAGAAAATGATGGATGAAATTGATAAAGATGGTGATGGATTTATAGATCTGAAAGAATTTGCTGATTTTCATTCAAGTAGTTATTATAATAATAGAGATGGTGGAATGAGAGAATTAAGAGATGCATTTGAAATGTATGATAAAGATAAAAATGGATTGATTTCTGCTGCTGAATTACATAAAGTTTTTAAAAGTTTAGGAGAAAAATGTTCGATTCGTGATTGTTCTAGAATGATTAGTTCTGTTGATGCTGATGGTGATGGTAGTGTTAATTTTGAAGAATTTAAGAAGATGATGATGAATTAACAGACTAGTCTTCTTCTTCTTCTTTTTCTTGTTGGTGTTGTTCTTGAATCTTCATCTTTCTTCTCCTTTAAGCTTCATCTTTAATCTGTAGGTATTTTAGTTTTATGAAGAGTCAAAGCAATTAATGGATGATGAATGAATGATACTGATGAAATCATGAACTCTTTTCTTGTTATTATGTTAATAGATGGAAACGTTTCTGTACTTCTTTTTCAAATTCGAAACCCAAATTTTTAGGGTTTTCTTATAGCTTTGTTGAAGAAGCTAATGCTTTTAGGGTTTATCAAGATGAAGCCATGAAGGTGATAAAATATTAAAATGTGTCTTTGAAAATTCAAAAAAAAAGTGTTTGAGGTTGGAAAGTGGGGAGGAGATATTCAAGGTAGAACGTGATTTGCTGACGACTAGCTTAATTGGTATCTTCTATTCTCATGGCTATATTAATATTATAATAGCTTTGAAGATTTGTTTTTACAATTATTTAGTTGTACTAGTTACAAATTATATTATAACTAGGTCCCACTTTTCCTTTATTTCATCACAATATGTGGTGTACTCCTGGCATCCAACTCTAAAAATGGCCCTTGCAAAAAAAAAAAAAAAAACTCTAAGGAAGGTCTATTGGCAAACTCTCTTCAAGTTCCAACTCAAATTTCACACTAATGATACTATGCCCCGCAAGTAATCCGGTCGGGGTACTTGGACGGGCATGATCTAGTGAGGAAAAGCGATGGACTTTCTCTCACTAGATCATGTTAGTCCAAGTACCCCAGTCGGGATTCAGCCGGGTTAATTGCCCGGCATAGCATCACTGCTCAAATTCAAAAAGGTCTATCATCTCCCATGTAACATTCGATCCTTAATGTAACACTAGTATCACTTTAGAGATTTTTCCACAATCTTTCCAATGCAAATGTCATTTTTAATGTATAAAAAAATGTGTTGGTAGTTACATAATCTAAACAAAGATGTTTTTTTTTTCAAATATATTTAATCATCTTAATCATGAATTTACACCAATATAACTCATCCTTAAAATGCGAAATTTAATTTAGATTTCTCAAATCATATGATTTTAGTTAAATAAAGATAATTATTCAAAATGATACTTATTTTAAAATATGTTTGGTTATCCTACTTGACAAAATTGAGTTTTATGGTTCTTGGGATAATTCAAAGTACTCCTCCACCTATGGAATTTTAGATTCAACGTAACTTCAATTTTTTGTTCTCTTACGAAAGGTAATTTTTCCAAGAGTACTCTATTGTCCGTTATTACAGAAGAAGGTTTACGCTCTTCAATTGTAGTAAATGAATACTTTATTCTTAAAGAGGTTTTCGAAAGAGAAGCAATGTGCTCGATTGATTTGAATTTTCTCTATATTAGTATCTGATTACGTCACCAAATTTAACAGTTAAGGAAGAACCAATTATCCTAGAAAGTGTTGAGTTAGGTCGCAAACAACATAAAGAAGGGTTCATACATGGACCAGCCCATGCTAAGGCAGAAAATTTGAAACTGAGTATAAAATATAAAAATAAGTATAAAATATAAAATTAAGATTGAGCTATGGATATATTTGAATAAGATAGTGAAGGTAAGTTATGTAAATCTACCGAGAGAGAAGAGTGTAGGCCTACCTAATTCTTTAATCATCATGAGAGATAAATTGGTCAAGTACGTATAGTCTTTGGTCCTCAGGGGAGAGAAAATAGAGTGGCTGTCTTACACAACATGAAAGGAAATATCGTGTTTGGTGGCTCACAAAGCAGGAACCGAGCAAAAGCCCAGATTTACTAGATACTTCAAATTCTCAGACTATTATGCAAGTAGTTTCATGGAGCCCTCCGTGTTATGGTAGGATAAAAATAAGTTTGACGAAGCTTATCGTCAAAATGGAGCAGCAACGACGACAACAACTAAGAATTGAATAGGAGAAACCATTGATTCATTAACTTCATCGTTCCCAGTGGTGTCGGCCTTACACAGTAAACTCAGGCCTTACTTCCAGTGTCACTCAATGGTAGTTGTTACAGAATTCCTGCTAAAGAAGGTTCTCCATAAACCTGAACTCTCTGGACGCCTCACCAAATGGGCGGTAGAATTAAGCGAGTATGACATCTCATACCAACCAAGGAACGCCATCAAGTCACAGGTACTAGCTGACTTTCTTGTTCATTTTTCACCAAACATATCGGTGCAGGCAGAAAAAGAATTGTTGTGCTTAACCGACAAGAGCCAACAAAAATGGAACCTATCAGTAGATGGTTCAAGTAACATGAATGGCGTGGGATTGGGAATAGCTCTGACTTCTCCAGAAGGAGACTTAATACAACGTGCTATCCGATGCGCATTCAAGGCAACAAACAATGAAGCTGAATACGAAGCACTTATAGCTGGACTTGCGCTTGCAAAAGAAATGGGAATTTAAAGGTTAGACATTAAATCAGACTCTCAACTTATTGTGAATCAGTTACAGGGAACTTACCAAACACGTGACGCCAAGATGACCGCGTACCTTGCTCACGTGAAAGAATTACAAGCATCCTTCAAGGAAATGAACATAACACAGATACCTCGACTAGAGAATGGACATGCTGATGCTCTCGTCAACCTTGGCTCTTCAATTCAAACAAAGGTAACTTAAAACATTCCTCTAGTCTTGCTCGAGTGGCCAGCAGTATGGAAAAATCCTACCTCAGAGGTAGCTGCTTCGGATCAAACCGACACCTGGATGACTCCCTTGATTCGGTACTTGGAAAATGAAGAACTACCTGAAGAAAAAATGGAAGCAAGAAGAATTCGTGCTAAAGCAGCCAGATACACCATCTTAGATGGACAACTACTGAAAAGATCATATTCAGGACCATATCTGAAGTGCATTACCCCACAAGAAGCCAGATACGTTCTCTCCGAATTACATGCAGGTGAATGTGGGAACCATTCAGGAGGGCGCAGCCTAACAACTAGAGCACTCATTGCCGGGTACTATTGGCTATGAGGTCAGATTGCATTGACTTCGTAAAGAAGTGTGATAGTTGTCAACGCTTTCCACCCACATCTCGTCTCCCACCTGAACGTCTCAAATCAATACTATCTCCTTGGCCATTCATGAAATGAGGGATGGATATAGTAGGAAAACTTCCTACAGCACCTGAAAAAAAAGTGTACATGTTGGCTGTAATCGACTACTTCACCAAGTGGATTGAGGCAGAAGCATTTCACCAAGTCCGAGACAAAGAGGTAAAAAGTTTTATTTGGAAGAATGTTATTTGCAGGTTTGGAGTTCCGAAGGAAATTGTGACCGACAACGGCTCACAATTCATCAGCTTCGACTTCCAAGATTTTTGTAAAGAATGGGGGATCAAACTAAACTTCTCAACTCCAAGATACCCCCGAGCAAATGGACAAGTTGAGTCTTCCAACAAAATAATCATGAACACAATAAAGAAACGTTTGACAAAAGCCAAAGGCGCCTGGGAAGATGAACTACCAGGGGTCTTATGGGCGTACAATACCATTGTTTGAACTTCAACAGGAGAAACTCCTTTCTCACTCGCTTATGGCTCGGAAGCCGTCATACCCGCAGAAGCAGGACTTCCTTCTACCCGTTACCAGTGGACGGAAGAAGAAAGTAACTGGCAACAACTCAATCACAATCTTGACACGCTCGATGAAATTCGTGATACGACAGCCATTAGAAATGCAGCTTACCAGCCGAAAGTGGCACGTCACTACAACAAAAACATACGAACTCGAACCTTCAAGGTAGGAGACTGGGTACTTCGAAAAGTGTTCCACAACACTAGAGAGAGCGGCGCCGGAAAACTTGCACCCACTTGGGAAGGCCCATATCAGATCACCAAAGTGGTAGGACAAGGCGCGTACAAAATTCAGGCACAAGATGGACGTGACATAAACAACAAATGTAATGTCATCCATCTCAAGTTGTATCACTGCTAAACTCTATTAATACTTCTTCATTTTCTCTTCTGCTTATACATGTACTAACTTGAGCATCGGAGAGTCGGTGGGACTCCCACCAACTATAGTCCCTCGAGAGAACGTATGCAGGTAGAGAACGCCTTAAGACAAGTAGACATTTCATGCTTTCAGGAGCATGTCGATAACAGCTGGGAAGTAACTTTCGTGCCTTAACCTAAATAGTTTTCCTTTTCACTTATCTTTTTGATACCCGACTAACTTGAGCGTCGGAGGGTCAATGGCTATGCCATTGACCACTTGTTTCTTCTTGCACAGGAAAACGAAGACACCTCTTGCATGAACGATAACACAACCTAAGTCTAGCACAAAGTTCAGTACTACACTTAGGCTGGGGGGCATACTCTAGAGATACTTTCACGAACAAGCAGAAGGACATGTAACGAAAAAGCAAGCACAGACAAAGATACAACAGAGTGCACGCAAGATTATAAGACGAAGCAGTAGATGAAGAAGCAATAAAATACATGAAGAAATAACAGAAACCATGTGGAACTTGGACAACCCGCTTGTCTCTCACTCCCTACCTGCATTCGCAAGCATCGACAGGACGACAACCCGATTGTCACTTCTCAACTTGTACTCGGCAACCCGATTGCTCACTTGTTTTACATGTACTCGGCAACCCGATTGCCCATTTGTTTTTTCATGTACTCAACAACCTGATTGCCTACTCATTTTTACATGTACTCGACAACCCGATTGCCTCCGTTCCTGTAAAAGGGTTACATGCGACAACTCGATTGTCTTGTACTCGTACTAATGAACGAAAACTTCACACGTATCAATAAAGGATTTCCTGAGGTATTAATTCACTTATGTGTGCGCACCAAAAGTCTAAGTCTCTTACTTCTACTTGTCTTTTTATGTGCACAAATTCGGCATGATCCGCATCTACAAAACATAAGTCAACATGACTTATAAAGGGCAACCCGATTGCTCATACAAAGAACGTTCACAACTTGTATACACAATATAAGCGTAAACGAAATACTTCATTCAAAACATAACAACTGAGAACCAACGTCTCACCAAGTTCAAGTCACAAACATTTAAAACCAAGAATGTGGTGAGAAACTCCCCCATTTATGAAGTCTATCAACTAGTACAGAATAAAATACAAACGAGTAAAGAAAGAAATAGAGTTCACGACTCGAAGAACTTCTCTAGTCAGAGCAAGAATCTACGCCATAATCATTGCCCTTTAGACTTTCAGAACACGCAATCTCCCCTTCAATGTCCCAATCTTTCTTCGCGAGGAATTCCTTCATCATCTCTCCTCGAGCTACCGCCGCAGAATGGTAGGACACCTCCCTAAGCACACCCGCTCACTTCTTATGCGAGATCTTCAACTTGGAGTACTTGGCCTCCAGCTCCTCATAACGTCCCTGCATCGCCTTCTCCGATTCCGCATGACGACTGTTCTCCGCTTCGATCTGCTTGTTCAACGCGTCAATATGCTCCTGGATATAGTTTGCACTCATCATCGCCTACAACAAAAGGCAAATGTATCAGCGCCATACAAGTAAAGAAACACAACAACGCACGAGAAGGACAACAAGCGTAAACATGGTAGCCACTAAGTGCCGACTGCTCCAAAGCCTTCTGGACACCTATCTTCCGGAGATAGGCCTTGTCTTTCTCGGAAGACAAAGAACGGGATACGCGTCCTATGGAAGAGGGGTCTTCGAACACCGACGCTGCAGAGGAAAACTCCATATACACCGCCTGAGAGTCCTCTTCCTGCACATAAACTCTCGAAGAGGATGGTCCAGCAGCGCCAATGGGAGAGATAGCGTGTGGACATTCGGGGGACGACTCGATCCTTGGTTTCTTCGCTGGATTCTTCTTCTTAGTCGCCACCTCTTTGGCCGACGGTATCTTGAAAGTCTTTTTTGGAGCCATGTTCCCACCTATCCAAAGTAAATAAAGAATAAATAGACGGAGAAAGCTAATACACGCAAAGAAATCCCAGGGCAGAACACATACTTTGTGATCGAGCGGGAGTTGCAGATTCAATGTCTCAAAAAATCATCGTTTTCCAATGTCTGCTCAATGCAGGCTTCGCCAAGAAAGCCTTAAACTTGGTCAGTTGGTCTTCACGAAAAACCCGTGCAAATTTTCGTCGGCTACCTCTACAATACACAAAACGAAGGTCAAATACGTGCAACGAAACGTGTGGGAACAAAACGTGTGAAAACAAAATAGGCGAAAGCAAAGTATGTGAAAGCAAAACGTGTGAAAACAAAACATGTGGAAACTACGCTCACGAGCTTCTCTCCACTTAAACTAGACATTCCCGCCCTCGAGCGGAGCAAATACACCATCCCTCTTAACGAAAAAGAACCGACGTTGCCAATTCCTTTCGGAACGTGACAAACCAACTATAATATGCGGCATCCGTGGACGAACTTTGAGCTAGTACTGCCTCTTCCCGTGATCATTTCCTTTCATAAAATAGTGAGCGGTTACATCTTGTGCAGTTACGGGTTTCCCTAACTTCTCCCCAAACTTCTCCAAAGCCATCAATAACCTCCACGCATTCGGCATGAGTTGAGTGGGAGCTATTCGAAACCTAACCAAGATATCCCTCACCAAACAAGATATAGGAAATCGAATACCTGCTTCCAAAAAGTTCTCATAAAAGGCATAGTACCCCGGTTGAAACGACTCGACTACGGTTTCACCAGGTTCAGACGCTCTCATCACAAGAGTCGCCGGGAGATCATACTTCAGCCTGAGGCTTTCCACGCACTCATTAGTCAGAATAGAAAGTTGTTGTTCCACCTCAACTTCGTCATCAGAAGAGGAATCAACATGAAGTTCTTCACTTAGGTACGGAATGACCTCAGCATTACTTTGTGCTCGATTATATGAGAAAGTCCTGGCCATCCTACGTATCGGAGGGAAAACATTCTCAGGAATACCTCGCACGAGCGCTAAACATGTTAACCGAAGAACACGTGCAAAATGGAAACGTGTACAAAATAAAGACACTAATGAAGCAAGAATGCATGTAGTCAAGCCACACTAACTTATGGTATTTTCTATACTACTTAAAGGTTGAGTAAATTTTTCTCATTTATGAACAGATATACGTCAGAGATTGCACACGTATCCTCCTCATGAGTACATGTACACATTTCCACATTGCAAGTTCACGTGTACAACTACGCGTACTAAAGGTTTACGCGTACAACTACGCGTACTAAAGGTTTACGCGTACAACTACGCGTACTAAAAGTTTACGCGTACAACTATGCGTACTACAAATTCACGTGTACAACTACGCGTACTACAAATTCACGTGTACAACTACGCGTACTACAAGTTTACCAAAAATTTTCATACACATCTCCATCTGTTGCAAGATTACGCGTACTCTTACGCATACTATGAAGCCCCCCAATCTACATATGTTACAACAACTACTAGTTTCCACGTACACCTACAATTACCACAAGTTCGCATGAACATTTACAACTATGGTAAGTTCATCAAAAAAGGTCGTGTACGCGTTAAGGTTCACAAGAATTAGTATGAACAAACATGCTAAGTGGCAAGGCAAACAGAGGATAACAAGTTCTCTATACTAAAAAAGATCGAAATTTCAGAAATTGAAGAATGAACCTACTTAAAGTATTTTTTGATGAAGATCACGAAGAACTTCAAGAACGCCAAGAACATATGAAGAACACTTCCAGAGCTCCAAAAATCTCCCAAACTCAAACAACAATGAGTTCCAAGCACCCCAACGACCCCTTTTATAGGACTCTCTACCCCTAATCAAAAGGACCACATCCTGTCAAATCAAGGTAAAATGCGCCACATGGGCGTCCACGAGTCACAACTCCACCAAATCACCGAATTTAGAGAACCTCATATGCCAAGGAATGACAAAAGAGACACCCCGTGTGCTCTGACAAGTACAGTTTCTACGCTACCCGATGCCACTGTAGAGTCCAATCTCCGATGCATCTGGACGCGACCGACTCAGATGCCACTCGACACGGACGGCACCACGCCTCGAGACAACGAGACTCCGCCCCTACGCCACCCAACGAAGAGGAAAAGTCCTCCACGCTGCCCGGCAGCGTGGGGAAGTCCCCCACGCTGCCCGACATCGTCGAGATGTCCTCCACATTGTCAAGCAGCGTGGACATACCCTCCACGCTTCCCAACAGTATGGAGAAGTCTTCGACCCCAATTCGTCGCACAAAGGACCCACGACGCGTTCGCTGACTCCGGGCAATGTTCCTAAACTGATCCGCACAAGACAATGCCATATTGTTATCTGGGCCTATGCGATTGATACGGGAACTATACGACTTATGAGGCCACGCTCGCCATCTCTTCGGATACTCATCTACTCTCTAAGAAAATAAAATATTTACTTAGAGAGTGGGGGACAAACTGTGTTTGAAAATCTACACCAGGACCCTCAGCGCTAAAGTGCCCATTAAGACGTTAAGTCCAGCGCAACACTCTAGGGCCCAGCCCAGAAGTCTCTTAATGGGCCCTCGTCGCCTAGACCCTAAAATTCGTGCCAAGCCCAACCACGTGCAAAGAGTTTCACATGCACAAAACTCCACACGTCCGAATCTCCACACGTCTGGCGCTTGACACGTCTAGATCTTCACGCTGCACGTGTAAAAAATCACTTAACGAAGAGATCCTCTACATGTCACATATGCCCATAATGACATAGATCCCAGACTTGGTAAACGTAACTCCAGAGACAATTATCCCCCCATTGATGACATGCAAATGTCTCACATAAATATGAGACCATGTACATGCACACTCAGAGTAGTTACCAGAGAACATGCACAACCGTTGTACATGTACAGCTCGTGTACGCGTCACCATATCCCAAGTATCTTGCAACACATTTACTCCTTAACGGTCAGCCTTTACTCCTCCCAACGAATCTTTCCTGACACCTATATAGAGGAACACTTCTACTTCACAAGATATGGAAAGGAGAGCAAAGCAACCACTACTTCTTCTTCTCCACCCGCACTATGTTCTTCGATTGTTCTTGAGACGTTGGCATACGAGTTACCTGGTTCTTAGACGCTTTCTCCCCTTTACGTGACACGTTCATCTTACTCTGATCGTCGACACTACTAGACGCTTCAAGGGAATTAAAGCTTCTCCTTGCTCGACGCTTTCAGTGATCGTCAAAGGGATCATAGCCTTCTCGACGCTTACAGAAAACATCAAGGAGATCATAGCTTCTTTCTTGCTCGACGCTGCTGGTAACATCTACTCTCACACTTGTGATCACTTCACCCCGTAGTCTCGAGCTCCGACCATTCTACGAGCCTAGCCACTCTCTGATTACGCGTCAACGGTTACACCCTCGGCTTTTCATTTATTATTCATTGTAATACTTTGCTGACTTGACCGTCGGAGGGCCCTTGGCAGACACCATCCCGGTGTCCCCCAAGCTTTCACGGGTTTGTTTGTGTCTGTTCACCTTCTTTTGCAGGTTTCTTCTACACGTTACTGGTTCCAATCAATCAAGAACACGACGTTTGGAATTCTAGAAGACGTTCACGCTTCCGACCTTCTGACTTCCGACTCGTAGACTTCTCACCGTCTACAATGTGCAGAACTTTACTTATGTAACTCTCATGTAGTTCTCAGAGGAATAAGAATTATCTACATATAATTTTGTGATCGCTATCACTTATAAATGAAATTGTGGTTTTAATAAAAAAATTGATGATATTTGTCTTCTTGCTGAAAAGTATTGTCCAAAAGATTTTAGTGATCAAGGCATAATTGGTTTGCGATGTCAATTGTTACATTATGATCATGATGTGCTTCACCATCCGGAATTTCAAAATTTATCTACGATATCGGAGTTGTGCAAGAAATTAGTTGAAAAAAGAAAGTCAAAGACTCAATGTCTGGTTTATAGATTGATTTGTTTAATGTTAACTTTACCAGTTTCTACGACAACTACTGAGAGAGCATTTTCAGGGATGAAACTCGTCAAAAAAACACTTTGTAGCAAAATGAAGGATGATTTCCTAAGAGATTGCATGATTATACACATCGAGAAAGAAATAGCCGAAACAATCGATTTTGATTCAATAATTGATGAATTCTTTGGGTTGAAGGATCGTATGGCTCAACTCAAGTAGTATAGGTATATGTCATTTTGATGGGTTTCGATGTTTTGACATCTCAAACTAATTATGTTCTCCTTACTATGATTTTTCTTGCCAATATCCTGAATAGGTTTCTCAACCTTGTTGGTGTCTTCCAGATGAGAAACATTGTTTTCTCCTTTCCCGTTTCTCTACATCTATCCTGTTATTCAAAATCACAGAACATTTAATCTTCTATTTTGATTTTCTTTAGTATTTACTTACAAAATCGAAGAGAGATCGAAGAACCTAACTTTTCAAGTTTCAACACCAAACGCACATACACAGACACAGAGAGAAAGTTAGAGAGAGAAAATGAGAGTCTTATAATCCAAACCATTTTCATTAATAAATTCTAAACTATTACATTGTATTTTAAAGAGACTGAGGGGGATTAGAAAGTTGAGAAACATATATCTATTATCTTAAAAAGAAACTGAGGGGGATTAGAAAGTTGAGAAATATATATCTATCATCTTAAAAAGAAACTGAGGGGGTTAGAAAATTGAGAAACCAGTAAAGAAAAAACACGAACAATGTGATTGAGAAGTGAGATTCATTTTAGATTTTATAAATGCTCATCAATCCGATCATCAATCTTCGATGCACGTAGATTTGAACGGCCTTCTAGAATCAGACGGAAGATCCAAATGACAATTAATGTCAACACTGTGTGTAGACGGTGAGAAGTCTACGGGTCGGAAGTCAGAAGGTTGGAAGCGTGAAAAACTTCTGGAATTCCAAACGTCGTGTTTTTAATTGATGGACACTAGCAACGTGTGGAAGAAACCTGCAAAAGAAGGTGAACAGACACAAACAAACCCGTGAAGGCTTGGGGGAACACCAGGATGACGCCTGCCAAGGGCCCTCCGACGGTCAAGTCAGCAAAGTATTACAATGAATAATAAATGAAAAGCCGAGGTTGTAACCGTTGACGCATAATCGGAGAATGGTTAGGCTCGTAGAATGGCTGGAGCTCGAGACTACGGGGGTGAAGTGATCACAAGTGTGAAAGTAGATGTTACCAGCAGCGTCGAGCAAGAAAGAAGCTATGATCTCCTTGATGTTTTCTGTAAGCGTCGAGAAGGCTATGATCCCTTTGACGATCACTGAAAGCGTCGAGCAAGGAGAAGCTTTAATGCCCTTGAAGCGTCTAGTAGTGTCGACGACCAGAGTAAGATGAACGTGTCAAGTAAAGGGGAGAAAGCGTATAGGAACTAGGTAACTCGTATGCCAACGTCTCAAGAACAATCGAAGAACAGAGTGCGAGTGGAGAAGAAGAATTAGTGGTTGCTTTGCTCTCCTTTCCATATCTTGTGAAGTAGAAGTGTTCCTCTTTTTATAGGTGTCAGGAAAGATCCGTTGGGAGGAGTAAAGGCTGACCGTTAAGGAATAAATGTGTTGCAAGATACCTGGGATATGGTGACGCGTACACGAGCTGTACATGCACAACGGTTGTGCATGTTCTCTGGTAACTACTCTGAGTGTGCATGTACATGGTCTCATATTTATGTGAGTCGTTTGCATGTCATCAATGGGGGGGGGGATAATTGTCACTGGAGTTACGTTTACCAAATCTGAGATCTATGTCATTATGGGCATATGTGACATGTAGAGGATCTTTTCGTTAAGTGATCTTTTACACGTGCAGCGTCGAGATCTAGACGTGTCAAGCGCCAGACGTGTGGAGATTCGGACGTGTGGAGTTTTGTGCATGTGAAAACTCTTTGCACGTGGTTGGGCTTGACACGAATTTTAGGGTCTAGTCGACGAGGGCCCATTAAGAGACTTCTGGGCTGGGCGCGAGAGTGTTGCGCTGGGCTTGACGTATTAATGGGGATTTTAGCGCTGAGGGCTCTGGTGTGAAGTTTTGCCAACACACACATAACTTTCAGATGTAAAGTGCCTTATGAAGGGAAAGGAATTGACAAGACACAAACTCGAAGAAAAGACCCTAAAGGTCGAGAAAAGAGATCCTTAAGATCGAGAATGAAAATACCCTAAAGGTCGACAATATAGAATTTTGTTATACTAAAATATAGAAAATACTAATTTACATCCCTCTCGACTTCCGTTGTAGTAGTAGATTGATCATCCTTGATAAAGCCGCGAAGTGTTGAAGTAACGAGAGATCGTCAGTAACTGCTTCCTTTGAAGTGGGTGGTGATGATCTCTCAAGTTGTTTATTTATGGCATCATCGATCCGTTTACCATCAAGCGAAGCAATCTGTGACTTCGATGCAACACCTCCTCCTCGATCTTTATACATATCATATATCCCCTTTTTCTTTTATTCCTATGCTTCAGTTTTAATTTCTTCTTCCAAACATATATAAATGAAACTAATACTAATCCTAATATCTGATAAATAAGGGGAAACATAAAGGATAATGAATTGCACACAGTGAATGAAAATAGAGATTTGTAGAGAGGATATCAGTGAAAATTAGGGTTTCAGAGTGGGGTATGAAATAGTAGATCTAAAAGATAAAACAAATAAAAAGAGGAAATTCCGGAGGAGGGATCCCTCCGCCAATATCATAATCTTAAACGACCTAAAAGCGTCTGTAGGATCCAAGGTTGAACTAAGTATAAGAAGTTGGATTGTTTCATCAGTAAATCTCGTATTCAACTCCTCTAACTGAAAATCAATAGCATCATTTAATAAATCTATATGATAATGACGTGTCATTGTGATATTGTCTCGTTGTTGACAAGAACGAAGTGAACCTACTACACAAGGAGCACCATATCCGGTATTATCACATCATTCTTCTTACAAAATACTTCGACTTGTTCTATGAAAGCATCCCAACCATCTTGTCTCAAATCCTTAAGAAATGATTTTGTACTTTTCACAAGACTCATTGCAATGACAATATCTTGAGATTTTTTTTCTGAAGAGCTTGACAAAGCAAATCAGTGATCTCCATAATCTTACACATCAAGTGCAATATAAAATAAACTCAAACGATGTCACTGCAATTAACAAACCTCAGATTCTCCACGTAAAGAATTATATTATATGGTGTGGTTTCCATTAAATTTCTAAGAATTCCACGAGTAGCCCCAGTGGTTGCAAGTTACCTACTTGGTTTAACCCTTTTCCCGTCTCAAGCTCATCATCGTCTAACAACCTCGGAATTTCATTAACTCGAAAAGATTTTAATTCATCTTGCCTTAGAGGTGAAGCACAAAGAAAATTAACGATTGCATTCAGTGTTGAATAAAATTGCCAAATAACATTTACGTCTTTACATGGTCTAACTAGTGCTAGTTGTAGTCTATGGACAAAGCAATGTACATAGTATGCATAAAGCCAATCTCTAAGAAATAATGCTTGCAATCCATTAAATATTCCACGCATATTGCTAGCACCATCATACCCTTGACCTCGCATATTTTCTATATGGAAGTCGTTACAGATAAAGACATTAGTTATTGCTTGCTTGAGAGTCAAAGAGGTGGTGTTTTTCACATGTAAAATATTAAAAGATCGTTCTTTGATAGATCCACCATCTTAAAAAAATCGCAAGATAATAGCCATTTGATCCTTGTGTGAATCATCTTGTGCTTCGTCAACAAGAATGCAAAACTTTGATGATCCAACTTCTTTCCGAATCTTGTTTCTTACTTTGTTCGCAAGGATTGACAATATTTCTTTTTGAATTGTAGGAGATGTATATTTAACATTTTGTGGAGCATTTTCTAAGACAACTTGTTAGATTTCATCATTGTTTCTAGCCAAAAGTTTTTTCAACTCAATGAAATTGCCATGATTCGGCAAATTTGTAGATTCATCATGCCCCTAAACTCACATATTTGATAGGCAAGATATCGTAAACAATCAATTGATGCCTTGAGTCTTAGCCGATTTTTCTTCACCAGTTCCTTGGATTGTGCATTAATCATCTTATCAATATGTCGAGATGTACAACCTAAATCTTGACAAACTTTTTCGACCAACATGTGTTGAGAATTATGATCTCCCATATGTGTTAGGAATGCACATTTTTTTCCATCATTGACACTCTTCCATCTTCTAAATCCTTGATCCGTAAATGATGTACTTTTTGGTGGATTTCTCTCATACATAAAACATAGAAGATAATAAGTTGCATCTTTTGTAGGAGAATACTCGAGCCAAGGAAATAAGTTATATCAAGAATTTTGAAATCTCCGGGTTTGCTTTCCAACCTTTGTTGTTGTGTAGTCTTTATGGATAGGTTGATAAGGTCCCGCATTTAGATATGTACGTCGAAGCTCATCTTTTTTGTTAATAGGATGTTTCCAAATTTGAAGGCGCAATCCCGAATCACGTATAAAAGATGTAGCATCTGTGACGCCCCGTGTCCCAAAATAGACACGACCACGCCCCGGCAATTCACAGACGAGACTAAAATCCGGCAGAGTCTCCTCTGTAAATCGAACCGGTCGCACCTGCAAAACCTGTCATGCAAACCATACATTCGCATAAACAAGAATAAACTATCGAGCGGAAGCTAAACAAACTCAAATCAGTTTCGGGTCGAAACCCGAACCACAAACATACAAACGCCTCATAAAACACTGATACAACTTATAAATAACTCTAAGTTTTACGTATATACATATTAGAGTTTGGTTTCTGCAATAAATACATACGTTAAAAAAAACAAAAAAAAAAACATATAAAACGACATAATCCTGCTAGCCTCGTCAGACAAGATCACCGGCTAGAATACACACTCCGCCTCGAGGCTACAACAATGCACCTGCACACTAACAACTGGTAGGGGGTCAGAATACTCACCGACACGAGTTATTCTGGTAGAAGACCAATCCAAAAGCCATCACGTTTTCAAAAGTTCATTTAATAAGTTGTAAACATCATGACAAAACGAGTTATCAAACCAGTTACTGTATATACTATATACAAAACCATTTTCCTTAATCTAACAAGCAATAGCAGTGATTAGCTGCCCACCCATGGTGCGCTCCCAATAAGAGGAGAGTACCTCAGGAGAGTCTAGAGTGCGTTAGATAGTACCAGCCCATTTAGGCACTAGCTAATGCACTACGTCTCCTCGAGAAAGAGACTTACCCCTAGCCGGTAAGCCCCTCTCCCACTAAGGGACTCCGCAATCATTGAAGAGTTTACCTCATGATACATATATACCTTAAGTATCTAAATATGTTTTTTATCACCGAGTTCGAATAAGAGAGCCGTCCCCCAATACCCATGGAAGGACCTGAACCTCATTCTCTTCGGTACCCTGTCATGCATCTAATGCGCTCTTTCAAAATCAGTTACGTTCATATCTCAAAACCAATATTCTCATTCAATCTCGAAATCCATTTTCTCATTCAAATCATTATCTTATCAAACACGGAAGTGGAACAACCAAGAGTCATATCGCCACAAAGCAGAGGGATCCCAATCAATGTCACCTCCCAGGCGAGCGGTCAGGGTGTACGGCCCTGAGCCTCGAGCTGGAGGCACGAGCACCAATGGCCAGCAAGTGAAGCACTCTACTCCCACAGGTCTCATGACTAGTGTCGCCCACCTCGCCGGTCTCACACGGGTCACAACCGTGTCCACATGTCATCCTACCCTCAATGGCTACGTGCCCGTAGGTTGACATAATCCGCAGTCGGGTACATACAAGAAAATCCCAGTAGTTCACAATAATCGTAAAATCAGTTCGAAACCATTTCTCATATCGCATCAATACATTTCAAGCATATTTCAGTTCATCACATAAATCAAGTTTCATGCTACCTAAACTCTAGTTATAATGGCGCATATATAACTATAGAATCTAGCATATTTCATTATCTATAAAACCATGCTGGATAAAGGATTCAGAACCCCTACCTCAGTCCTTGCATCACCAAAGACCTCCCGCCTACCAGACGACCTTAATCCTCCTAATTCACATACTCTGGGATAAGGAAGAATAACCAAAACCGAAAAGAAACATTAGGTTCTTATACTAAGAACCTTCGTAAATAAAAAGAATCATTAAAACAAAACCATGAAAACTTGAAAGCAAATTCGCTAAATTCGGAAGACTTCAAGTATTTGTCGAATCGATCTCTAACTTTCATAATCAAGTCCATTGAATACTTGAAATGCATAGAACCAACTAACCAATTTCCGAAAAACTCTATTTTTCATTTTAGAGTCTTCATAAGCTGACAAATCATATAATGAACTTTATAATATAAATCTATAACCGAAATTGTCCATTTATATGAAGTACGACAAAATTTGGGTAACAATCTCTATTCCAATTCATTTCCAAAACTAGTCCAAATCTGAAATTCGAGCCGTAAAATAATTCGGCAGCACCCCGTTTATATATGATCACCCCAAAATAGTCCATAACATTCTAAACATGATCCTGAACATAAACCATTAGAAGAAATCGAATAATAATCGTCTAAATAGCTCCAAATTTTGACCCCAAATGAAATTAGTACAACTATTCAATTATCGAAATAACCATCAAATAACCACCAATTACGGACGAAATTGAAAATTCTAAACGGATAGATATGTAGAACAAGTCGAATGAGATTACCTGAAATAAATTTCATTAAATTCTGACCATCCAACGCGAAATAATTGACGAATAAAATTTGTATTGCTCGAAGCCCTATTTTCCAGTCGTTACAACCTTAATCTGATGTTTGCTAATAGATTATTGGGTTTGGAAGAAATGAAAATAGGAGATGGAGAGGTGGGTTATGAATTGGTTGTCACGTGTAAGGCATGAAATGAGGTTGGCGTTGAGAAGTAAGGGAATTGGGTGCCACATGTCGTTTAGTGAAGTGGCCATAAAAGTTAATCACTTTTCAGCCCCTAGTTTATATATCCATCATACATAAATCCCACTACATTTATATCTTACTAATTTAGCCCTCAATTTGACTTTTTCTAGGTGCCAAACAGTCCCTCTTCTAACCGTAATCTTTTGTTTCTTTAACCGAAAACATGGGATGTTACAATCCACCCCCCTTATAGAAATTTCGTCCTCGAAATTTGGATCGACTCGCTTCTTTTTGTCCTGTCCTTTCGACCAACTCTGAATTTGAGAGAACCTGACCCATTTCGAAAATCACAAACTCATTGCCTTTAACAAAAGTCAATCTGGCAAAACTCTATAAACAGACTAGATTCAATCCTTCATCTCCCAAATTCTTCTACATAACTACACAACCCAAAAATATTCTATAACAATGACTATCCACGATATGAAGAGATAAAGAAAATACCATTCTCGATAATATAAGAAAATACCGTTGTCCATAAAATAATAAAATAAAGAATGAAGACCTCCATAATCTATCAATAAGTATAAGTTGCCGTTGATCCCACATCCTCAGAAAATATCGTTCTCAATAATATAGGAAAATACCGTTGACTCGATAAAATAAGAAAATAAAGAATGAAGACATCTATAATAAATTTAAGTCAACATTGGCGTGACACTATAATCTCAAGAAAAATATAATTGTTGTCGATAAGATGATAAAATGAAAATAGAAGACCGCTATAATATCTATACAAGTCGTAGATAAACCAATCCTCGAAAAAATTGCACAATAACTTAAGAACCCTCGATATTTCTAATACCCAACACCAACTCAATCCATATAACCTCTAATATCGAAACATTCCGTCAACCCAATAAAGTCCAGAACCATACTTATCTGTAATCAAACTGAAACAATACACGCTCGAAACAACCTGATCAAAGTCAATCTTAACTATCACAGAATGATCTGATACAAGTTCATAAATGAAGGAATGTGTATAACTACCATGAGGTCTACAGTACCAAGTCTGACTCATCTCCTCATCTACTATTGTCTTAGATACTTCCCCAACATCGATATGTCAACTTACCCAAACTATACCTCTGAAACATCTTAACCCTTGACTGTCTTCCCATAATATCTTGTACAACATTGCAATAAATCTACAACAATCTTACACCATCCGTCGAGTCTTCCTTTAGCGAGTAAAACGAATCAAGAAACGAAAATCAAAAGAAACAAATACATATATAGCATCTTTTATTCTTGGTCGCTTTTAATTTTGAAGCTTTTAGACACCTAATCTTGTCCAATTTTATCTTTCCCTAAAGTCTAAAGCAGTCAATGCTCTAAACTATACACTACTTATCGGTCACCAGAACTAACAGCTCTGATATAGGTCACCAGAACTAACTGCTCTGATACCAACTGTGACGCCCCGTGTCCCAAAATAGACACGACCACGCCCCGGCAATTCACAGACGAGACTAAAATCCGGCAGAGTCTCCTCTGTAAATCGAACCGGTCGCACCTGCAAAACCTGTCATGCAAACCATACATTCGCATAAACAAGAATAAACTATCAAGCGGAAGCTAAACAAACTCAAATCAGTTTCGGGTCGAAACCCGAACCACAAACATACAAACGCCTCATAAAACACTGATACAACTTATAAATAACTCTAAGTTTTACGTATATACATATTAGAGTTTGGTTTCTGCAATAAATACATACGTTAAAAAAAACAAAAAAAAAACATATAAAACGACATAATCCTGCTAGCCTCGTCAGACAAGATCACCGGCTAGAATACACACTCCGCCTCGAGGCTACAACAAAGCACCTGCACACTAACAACTGGTAGGGGGTCAGAATACTCACCGACACGAGTTATTCTGGTAGAAGACCAATCCAAAAGTCATCACGTTTTCAAAAGTTCATTTAATAAGTTGTAAATATCATGACAAAACGAGTTATCAAACCAGTTACTGTATATACTATATACAAAACCATTTTCCTTAATCTAACAAGCAATAGCAGTGATTAGCTGCCCACCCATGGTGCGCTCCCAATAAGAGGAGAGTACCTCAGGAGAGTCTAGAGTGCGTTAGATAGTACCAGCCCATTTAGGCACTAGCTAATGCACTACGTCTCCTCGAGAAAGAGACTTACCCCTAGCCGGTAAGCCCCTCTCCCACTAAGGGACTCCGCAATCATTGAAGAGTTTACCTCATGATACATATATACCTTAAGTATCTAAATATGTTTTTGATCACTGAGTTCGAATAAGAGAGCCGTCCCCCAATACCCATGGAAGGACCTGAACCTCATTCTCTTCGGTACCCTGTCATGCATCTAATGCGATCTTTCAAAATCAGTTACGTTCATATCTCAAAACCAATATTCTCATTCAATCTCGAAATCCATTTTCTCATTCAAATCATTATCTTATCAAACACGGAAGTGGAACAACCAAGAGTCATATCGCCACAAAGCAGAGGGATCCCAATCAATGTCACCTCCCAGGCGAGCGGTCAGGGTGTACGGCCCTGAGCCTCGAGCTGGAGGCACGAGCACCAATGGCCAGCAAGTGAAGCACTCTACTCCCACAGGTCTCATGACTAGTGTCGCCCACCTCACCGGTCTCACACGGGTCACAACCGTGTCCACATGTCATCCTACCCTCAATGGCTACGTGCCCGTAGGTTGACATAATCCGCAGTCGGGTACATAAAAGAAAATCCCAGTAGTTCACAATAATCGTAAAATCAGTTCGAAACCATTTCTCATATCGCATCAATACATTTCAAGCATATTTCAGTTCATCACATAAATCAAGTTTCATGCTACCTAAACTCTAGTTATAATGGCGCATATATAACTATAGAATCTAGCATATTTCATTATCTATAAAACCATGCTGGATAAAGGATTCAGAACCCCTACCTCAGTCCTTGCATCACCAAAGACCTCCCGCCTACCAGACGACCTTAATCCTCCTAATTCACATACTCTGGGATAAGGAAGAATAACCAAAACCGAAAAGAAACATAAGGTTCTTATACTAAGAACCTTCGTAAATAAAAAGAATCATTAAAACAAAACCATGAAAACTTGAAAGCAAATTCGCTAAATTCGGAAGACTTCAAGTATTTGTCGAATCGATCTCTAACTTTCATAATCAAGTCCATTGAATACTTGAAATGCATAGAACCAACTAACCAATTTCCGAAAAACTCTATTTTTCATTTTAGAGTCTTCATAAGCTGACAAATCATATAATGAACTTTATAATATAAATCTATAACCGAAATTGTCCATTTATATGAAGTACGACAAAATTTGGGTAACAATCTCTATTCCAATTCATTTCCAAAACTAGTCCAAATCTGAAATTCGAGCCGTAAAATAATTCGGCAGCACCCCGTTTATATATTGTCACCCCAAAATAGTCCATAACATTCTAAACATGATCCTGAACATAAACCATTAGAAGAAATCGAATAATAATCGTCTAAATAGCTCCAAATTTTGACCCCAAATGAAATTAGTACAACTATTCAATTATCGAAATAACCATCAAATAACCACCAATTACGGACGAAATTGAAAATTCTAAACGGATAGATATGTAGAACAAGTCGAATGAGATTACCTGAAACAAATTTCATTAAATTCTGAACATCCAACGCGAAATAATTGACGAATAAAATTTGTATTGCTCGAAGCCCTATTTTCCAGTCGTTACAACCTTAATCTGATGTTTGCTAATGGATTATTGGGTTTGGAAGAAATGAAAATAGGAAATGGAGAGGTGGGTTATGAATTGGTTGTCACGTGTAAGGCATGAAATGAGGTTGGCGTTGAGAAGTAAGGGAATTGGGTGCCACATGTCGTTTAGTGAAGTGGCCATAAAAGTTAATCACTTTTCAGCCCCTAGTTTATATATCCATCATACATAAATCCCACTACATTTATATCTTACTAATTCAGCCCTCAATTTGACTTTTTCTAGGTGCCAAACAGTCCCTCTTCTAACCGTAATCTTTTGTTTCTTTAACCGAAAACATGGGATGTTACAGCATCAACTTCTTATTCTAAAGCATTCAAAGGAGGTTGTCCATCTTCTACTACATTCTCAATGTTAGATATAGAAGGTCTATGTTCTAAACCTTTTTTGTTACTTTCTTTTGTCCGAGTAATAAACCAATATAGAGGTTTTTTTTCCTTCACTTGGGTACTTGAGGATCTTCGAACATTTTAGCCTAAAGTTAAATCAACATGAAAACGAAACAAATTTAGATGAATTCTCACTCTCCAAAGTTACAAAAAGATCATGGATCTTATTAGTCAAGTCTTGTGTAAAATTCATATACCCCCTAAACTCATAAATACCTAAAGTTACAATCAACATTTCACCCAAATAATCTAAATTAATAGCTCAATTTATCAAAATTATTTATCGTAACAATAAAGTAATGGATAATGAATTAATCAAACTCAATCATTGCAGTGCCCCTACCTATTTTGCGGGGTCCTATAACAGTAACTCTTTTAACCCCTCTAAAACCCTAAGCCACTTTAATTTCCCTTGCATCCTTTCTCTTTACAACAACAACAACCAACTTCTAGCAAGAGAAAGAAAGGGTGGGAGTGGTCTAGAGAGAGAGAGAGAGAGAGAGAGAGAGAGAGCTTAGGCTAAGAAGGAAGGAGAAGAAGGAGGGATCAAACTTTGTGGTTTTTTCTTTGTTGTTCTTGGTGTGGGGCTTGCATTGCTTTGGTTAAGGTAGATTTCTATATACATTAGAACTAGTAGATTTATCATTTCCACAAAACCAACTTTTAGGTTACTTTGAATCCCATTTATGTGTTAGATTTTGAAGGAAATTTGCAATATAATGATATGGTTGATGAACCATACAATCTTTATTAACATTCACATGCTAGATTCAAGTGCTACGATAATGATTAGGGCTAAATCCTTTTATTTGCCATGATTTTAAACATATAACTCCTATAGTTAGATGTCTCTCACTAATAGACAACATCCTTTATGTAGATACATGAACATGTGTTTGAATTCAATATGATATGAGAATTGTAAGTTATTATTCTACATAGTTCACTACTTGCAAAACGTTATTGGGATGAAACTAGTAGGTCATAATATAATGGCGAATATGATTTTTGATTTATGTATGTTGTGGTGTGTGATGCTATCATCTGTGTGTGATGTAATGGAGTTGGTGGATGATTGTGGGAGTTTTGTGGTTGGTTCGACCCTCTCTACCAGATGTTTATTGCGATGACCGACAGGTTCGCACGGTAAAGGCATACGGAGGTACGACCTGGGTATGGAGCGTATGGGGTCTATGCTAACACATAAGTAGCCTTGTAGACCACACTCTTATACAACGTGGACACCAACTTGTCATATCGCTTTTGGTTGTTTGTTACAAATGTGGTTTAATTTATTATAACGGTTACAACTTGAATACTTATTATGAACACCTTTATATGGTATGGGGTTGTTTATTTGATTTGGTAGCTCTTGAAACTGTCTATTAAGGCTTTAGAGGTTTCTAAGCCTACTTGTTGGGGTCTGACCCAACCTATTAATTTTTTCAGGACAAGGAAATCTGAAAATGCCACTTGCTTAAGTCGTAGTTAGCCCTTGCAGGAGTCTTTTTTCTTTCTTTAGGTAGTTTTTGGAGTTGCATCTCCTAAGTTTTTGTTTTTACTTTTATTTGATCTTGTCCGACATGTGTGTCGATGATTTAGAGATATCATTTGAGTTTTGAAAACTTGGTAAAATTTTGTTAGTTGATTTATTGTTACTTTGAGCTTCATGCTCGATGTTATTTATCTCTTTGATGAATATATCGTCTATGTTCACTGTGATGCGAAGAAATGCTTTATGTTTAGGTTTTCATGACGGGCGACGTGGAAATCTGGATATCAGGCGTTACAATCATCCACCTAAAAATCAAAATCAATAACCAAATAATAATATCCAAAATAAGCAAAATGGAAGCATTGAAAGCTTTAATGAAAATAAAAAGAAGGAAGAAACATTACTTACATAGATGATAGATTGAAGATAATAAAGCCTTGCATCCCTTGATTAGTTGATTTTGGTGGTGTTAAAAAAATAGAAGATGAAGAACCCTAGATTTCACTTTAAATCTTAAACTGATACAAACATTACAGTCTTAGAGAGAGATGGTGATGTCAGAGAAGGTGAGAAGGAGACATTGATGAACCTTATTTGCACAGTTCGTTCTCTCCATCCCGATTAAATTTGCCCTCTCCCTCTCTCAGTTTGGAACTTCACAAGCAAATCCTTTCTCTCTAGTTCTTCCCAGACAAGGTAACTGGGAAAAAAATCCCCTGGTAGCATTACTAGAATACCCCTCAGGAAATTAATCGAACTGTCCCTGGCTGTAGCCATGGGCAGTCTCCAAGTAGCCATGGACAGTCTCCAAGTGCCTCCGCCCTTGACTGTTAGACTCCTGTACCCATACTTTTGGATGGTTAGGATGATGGCCAGTGGAGGATCACGCATGATGTGGAGCTAAACTACGTGGCAACATCAGACGCGCAACATAACCATCTCATACTGCTCTCGGGATTCTAATATAACCCCTCACAACCGTGCTTATCACACTTTAAACCATGTTGGTGGTTTGTATAAGTGTATGTTGAGGTAACAATTGCACATTTAATCCTTCAGTCGGTCATACGATGGTTAAAGTTTTTTTTTTTTTTTTTTTTTTGAGGGGAACAGCCAATAAAATAATCAGAATAAAAGTATACAACCAATTGCTTCCCAAATAAAACACTCAAAAAATAATACAATCCACTAACTACAAGGTAGACAGTAGAGAGCTTGGGAGGCTAAATCGTGGGCCACGTTATTCGCTTCTCGTCGACAGCAGGAGAAAGTTATATTATAAGCGGTAGCACGTGTCTTAATCTCATCAAGGTAAGGTTGTAATCTCCACGGAACCGTTGGATTTTCTTCCATGAAAAAGGAAAATAAAACCCTAGAGTCAGTTTCTAGTATAAAGTCCCGAGCTCCTATTGATTCCGTCGCCAGCAACCCTAATCTGTATCCAAGCAATTCAGAGTGTAAAGGAGATAGAGCTTCAAAAGTATCATATAAGGAATGGATAATATCACCATGGTTGTTACGAACAACCGCCGACGCCGATGCTCCAAAATCCGTAAATGCTCCATCAGTGTTTATCTTCACCATATGTTGAGGTGGAGGTATCCATTCTTCATCCTGTACCTGGTTTAAGGAAGGATTTGGTGGGTTAGAAATTAAATCAGAGATGGTTCTTAGTAGTACCTTAGTATTCATCCAACATCTCTTTGGATCTGGGATCTTATTGTTGAAGATTAAATTATTTCTATTCTTCCACCATTCCTAAATCAGATAAGTATAATTAAACCAAATATTCTCTGCCGTTTTGCCTCTTCTAAGTAAATCCTTTAGATTTACAATAGGATCGATGAGTAATTGTTGGAGATCCGGATTTTCAGTGGTGTGAAGAAGCAATCTGAAAGTCGGACAGGAGCCAAAGAGATGTGAAATAGTCTCATCTTCCCCCGTGTCACACATTAAACACATCTGAGGTATGTTATGAACTCGTTTACCAATGTTTGATTTCGTTGCTATACCATCATGGATCATTTTCCAAATAAAATTTTGAATGGTAGGGTTCATGTTACTTTTTTTCCAGAACAATTTCCAAGGAAAATCCTGATTTGTAGAAGGTAAATGATGTAATGTGTCGATTTGCTTATAATATGACTTTGTGCTAAATTTCCCATCATCCTTCGGCAGCCAAATAAGTCGATCTGTATGAGTTTGATCTGAGATATGTATATTTGCAATAGCTTCTGCAGTGATCTGATCAAAGTGTTGTTCAATAAGTTTCATATTCCATCTCTTAGGTTGTTGTAACATTAGATTTGAGACCCAGAATATGTTCGAAGGAAGGTCCTTTATAATTTTTGGTGCATGATCCGCTGTTTCAAGAATCCATGGATCCATCATAATCTTTATTGTAGTACCATCTCCCACTTGCCAAATAACATTCTTATGCATCGTTTCTTTTATTTGATTCATCGCTTTCCATAAAGTAGAAGAATTTGGTGAAGATTGTGATGACCAGAAATCATCATAGGAAATATATTTAGCTTTGAGTAAACGGACCCAAATTGCATTAGAATTTGTAAGGAATCGCCACACTAGTTTACCAATAAGTGATTCATTAACCTGTTCTAGAGAGCGGATGCCCAGACCACCGTTGTTTTTGGGACTACATAATATATCCCAATTGATGAAATGAATTTTGCTTTCTTCAGGCGAATGACCCCACCAGAAATTTCTTTGGATTTTTTCTAAGTTCTGAATAATTCCTTTGGGTATCATTTGATAACTGAAGGGATATGTACAATAAGAGTTTAGAATAGATTTTATCAATACCGTTCTTCCGGCTTGAGAAATGAATTTATGCTTCCATCCTGCTAGAGATTTATCATATTTATCTACTAGCCATTGATGACTTTGAATTCTGTTGCTTCTTTGAAGTAATAATGATCCCAAGTATTTCGCCTGGTCTGTCATTTTAGGTGCAGAAAGGTCGGTGCAGAATTTATCTTGTATGAATTGAGGGACCCCAGAGCTAAAGAACAGTGAAGATTTCTCGAAGTTCACCTTCTGTTCTGAGAACTCAGAGTACTCCTGCATTACATCTCTTATTGCAAGTAAATTTTGATCAGTAGTATTGCCAAATAGTATAAGATCGTCAGCAAAAAGAAGATGTGTAATACTAGGACAACCTCTATTAATCTTGTAACCGATAAGTCTGTTCTGAGACTCATAATATGAAATAAGAAGAGAGAGGGCCTGAGAGGATAGAATAAAGAGATAGGGTGATAACGGGCACCCTTGTCTCAATCCCCTGGAAGAATTAAAATTCCCGTAAAGTTGGCCATTAATTTTAACCCTAAAGGAAGGGGTAGTAATACAAGACTTAATGAGGCCAAGGATGGATCCATTAAAGCCGGTGGCCCTAAGAACAACCTCCAAGAAGGACCAATCAACCCTATCGTAAGCCTTAGCCATGTCCATCTTGAGACAAAAGGCTCCATTTTTGGAAGTGGAATTTTGCATATAATGAATAAGTTCTTGCACGATAACAACATTATCAACAATCTGACGAGAGGGGACAAAAGCGTTCTGAGTCCACATGACACAATCCTCTAAGTATGGGCGAATTCTGTTGGCCAAAATTTTCGTGATGACTTTATATAAGGTGTTGCATAGGGAAATAGGTCGAAAGTCATTCGCTGAACTCGGATTACAACACTTTGGGATCAAGGCAATAATAGTAGAATTAAGAGAAGGGTCAATTTCACCTGACAGAAAGGTTGTTTGAATGTACTCCACTAATGCTTCTCCAATGGTCTCCCAATTGTGCTTGAAGAAAAAACAAGGGAGACCATCAGGACCTGGACTTTTTAACTGCCCCATTGTTGAAACCACCGCCTTGATCTCATCAAGTGTTGGAATCCTTGAGATGTCGTGGAGTGCTTCTGCCGAAAGAACCTTGTATGCATTTAAAACATCTGTGGGCGGATGAGTAACCACCTATGCCGTAAACAAAGTCTGAAAATGTGAAGTAAGTTCATTTGCAATAGAAGTCTGATCCATAGTCGTTTCACCAGAAGAAAGAGTCAATTGCTGAATACTATTTTTGTGACGTCTTTGATTCATTGCCGTGTGAAAAGCCTTGGTGTTCCTATCACCGTTGTGAGACCAGTTAGACTTTGCTCTTTGTTCTGCCTTAACACTTTGAATTTCTTCAAGATGAATTATTTCTTCTTGAATACTACTTTCTGCATTAAGAATAGACGATGTGGGATCCAATGCCTGTATATCTAACAATCGTTTACGTAGAGTAGTGAGACGATTACGTAAACCCCTAAAAGAGATCATACTCCATTCTCGTAACGCATGCTTAACTGACTGAATTCGACTGTGAAAGGGGCCATTAGAGTTGATCCAAGACTGGTCAAAAACTTCCGCATATTGATTGTGTTTGGCCCAATAAACCTCAAAGTTTGAGGATGGCTCTTTCACCAGCCCTTTTGCTTTCAACTTAAGTAAGATGGGCGAATGATCGCTATTATAACGTGGCAAATGAAATAAACCGGAGTGAGGGAAACTAGCCAACCATGACGTAGTACAGAGTGCCCTGTCTAATCTTTCTCTTGTTAAGTGATTCCGCGATTTACAATTTGTCCACGTATAAGCTGGACCGTTGAATCCAAGATCCATCAAATTAGCATCATGAATAAATTGCTGAAAATGAGAGAGAAAAGGAATGTAATTAGATCCACCACATTTATCTTGTCGAGAACTTAGGGCGTTTAAGTCTCCAATACAACAAATGGGGCCATTAGTCGAATGGATGCGTCGTAACACATCATTCCAGAAATTGAACCTATCTTGAACTCTGGGTGGTCCATAGACACACAAGAGATCCCAAGAGGGGTTATGATCCAGAGGGGTGATTGTGGTGTGAATAAGATTAGAGGAACTAAAATTAATATTAATATTAATATTATCGGACCAACATAAAATTAACCCTCCACTTCTACCTTGGGAAGGAACAACAGTAGAGTGAGTAAGACCAAAATAAGAGAGGAAATTAAGACTATCTAAGCAAGTAATTCTGGTTTCACATAAGAACATTAAATCAGGTTTAATAGCACTAAGGAACTGTTTGAGAGTTTCTCTTGTCGGGGTGTTCCCTAAACCCCGACAATTCCACGCGAAAATACTCATGACTCCATCGGCATTGTGGCTGCCGCGGCCTTTTCTGGTGAAGGTGTACGATTGATTAAGCGAGATGAACGTTTGATTTGTCTTTTAATCCGATCCGTCCTTTTGTCTTCATCTCCAGATTGGTTCATGAATGAATTTGAAGTGAGAGTGGTAGAGGTTTCTCCCCTATGCATCATGTTTCCCTGCTGTAAAGCAAAAGAGGATGGTATTGATGTTGTTCCTGTGCTAGAAGAAACTTTGCTTCGTTTGGCCTGTGTTAAGTGAGAGAGCAAATCACCGAAATTGTTAGAAATAGATAAATTTGATGGTTCAAATTCAGGGTTATTGAACACATTTTCCGTAGCAATTTGACCCAGGTTCTCATTAATCTGAGTGAAACTAATGGAGTCCAATTCTTTACCTTGTCCCTTAGTGAAGAAGGGGACTCGATAGGACTCCTTATATTTTGGTTCCATTTCTTTAAGAACCATATTTTTATGGTCCTCAGAGATATTGTGTTTCAATAAGTCGCCTAAGGTCAGAATAAGAGGACAAAATTTAATGGTATGTCCGATAAAACCACAAGATAAACAAAATCGAGGAAGTTTTTCCACTCGAATTTCAACGAGAATAATTTTGTTGTTGGAAAGTTTCAAGTAGACCGATGGAGGCAGTTTTTTGTTGATAGGGTATGCTATTTTAACTCTCCCGAAAACGCTCCATTTCGATGCTTCTTCCTTTGTTGCAGGGACAAACTTGCCTAAAGAACTAGCCAAACGATTGACTGCCGTGCTATTGAGATGTCCCAGAGGGATGCCATGAAACTGAGTCCAAAACCATGCCTCGTCAAAAATGTGGTCTTTCGGAGCCATGTCTTCTCGGCACTTTTGAATAAGAACCATTTCTTCTTGAATGACCCATGGTGCGCTTTCAATAGCTAGATCTAATTCTGATGCCGTAGCAAACCGAATAAGAAAAGTGTTGTCCTTCACTTCGGTGATGGAAAACTTATTAGGACCATGTAAAACCTTGGAAAGACGAACCATCGCCTGGCCAATTTCAATTCTTTTCGAACACTGAATCCATATGACTCCACTTTTAATTAAATCTATCTGAGTGGGAACCAGATCTTCCCCATCCACCATTGTTGGGGGAACATCATTTGTAGTTAGTGCAGCGAATTGCTGAAGAAATTGAACATCTGTGTCTTCCATAATGCATAAAAAAACTTGAGAACTAAATTAATAATAGTAAAAACGAATGAGAAGAGACTTAATCTCGAGGATGGTTAAAGTTATGTCTTTAGAAAAAATAGAAAAGGAGCATTTGGGGTTGGGGGTGCCGATAGAGGCTGGTAATTTTGATATTGGGTGGTGTAGTGGTGGTGTTGTTGAAACTTGGATGGCTTGATGATAGCCCATAACACATCTCAAAACAAAATTTCAGGTTTAGAATCTTTCTTTCTTCATCAACGTATTCCATTTCCACCTGCTCCACCACCACCCACCGATTATCAACAACTACTGTTGAGTGTTTTCGTCTCCTAAAGTTTTTTCGCTTCAATTCTTCAGTCTACACCATCTTTAGAGAGAGAGAGAGAAACAAGAGATAATGGGAAGTCTCAGTTCAGAGCAACTCCAATCCTTCGACTCTCAGGGTAAATAAATAAATAATAAACCCCTCCTCTCTCTCTCTCTCTGTCTCTACTTTCAGTTTCTGCTGACTGATGGGTTTTTAATTGGTGTTACAGGATTTATGGTAATAGAATCATTTGCAAGTCCTGAAGAAATTGATAAGATGAGGAAGAGGATGGATCAGTTGCTTGATGAGTTTGATTCTTCAACCACCGCTTCTATCTTTTCAACCAAAAATCAGGTTTCTCTTAGATATAACTTGTATTCAACTATACCAATAACTAATTGGATTCTGGATTTGATTTCTCTTTTGTTGGTTGGTTGGGTGGTTTCAGAAGGAGACGACTGATGATTACTTCTTTGAAAGCGCTGAGAAGGTTTCTTTCTTCTTCGAGGGTATGCTTCATACTTAGTTTTCATCATTAAAACTCCTTATTTCTTGTTCATCTAATTATTTTGTTATCTAAATTGAATACCTATAGAGTTAAGATACTTTATATGTTATAATCTCTTGTAGCTTCAAAAAGCATCATTATAATCCTTCTAGGGTAAGACTTAAGAAGTGATTTTCAAAGTTTCTACTGCTTAATCCAATTATTCGTGGTTTCTAAAAAGAAGTGATTTTCGAAGTTTCTTCAAGGTCCCCGTATGAGACCAAAGTGAATGGTGAAGATTTCTTTGTGATGTTGCAAGGGAGATTTTTCATTTGACAAATGGGGTGTGAATTCCGTGAGAATCCAAATCTGTGTCCGGTTCTTATTGGTACGGACAACTACCGGATTTGAAGATTCAATGCTCCAGGGATACACATATACACGACTTGATACCATGAGAACAGATGTACGTGAGAATGAAAAGGAACCTATTCATATCACAGGGCATATGTACATATAAAAGATCTGACTTGTTATTGGTTCTCAGAATATATACTTTTTCCCATGATTCTTACATTAGAATTTTCGAAGAATAAAGACACGAGGAACCAGAGGCTCTCGTTGTGATGGTCCAGATTCTATTCATGGAGGCTTACTAAATTTGTGTTAGTTCTATGGGTTTTCGAAAATGTGAAAAATATTTAATAAATTTTTTCTATGATTTCATGCACATGCAACAACCACAGTAAACATTTCTTAATTTTCTGTTGATTTGATAATATTTTGTCCTTTGGTTTTCGCAGAGAAGGCATTTGATGATAATGGGAACCTGAAGCAATCAAAGCAGCTCTCTATTAACAAAGTTGGACATGGTACACTCTTGAAGTATTAAGAATTTAACAATTTCGAACTTCTAGAGTTATTTATATTTTCTAGTTTTTGTGAGCAGTTATTTAATCTGTGTTTAGTTTCGCTTAATGTTCCTTCACATTCTTGTATGTTGGTGGAAGCTAACTCCAATTGCATGTTTTCACTGTGCAGCATTACATGATATTGAGCCAGTATTCAAAAATTTTTGTGGTTCGGAGAAATTATCAAATGTGCTGATTTCATTGGGTTACAGAAGACCTGTTGTCATTCAGTCAATGTACATATTTAAGGTACCTCCAAAAATGATATGGCATCACTTAGAGTTAGAGACATCTATTTTTTTGCATTATCTGAATACGACTAATTTTGGGTCAATTAGGAATCTTGCTTGCTTCCAAGAAAGGTGTTTACATGGTTTCACTCCAGTATCTTGCATTACTTTATCATAGTACTTGAACAGTTTAACCTTTCCTTCAGTGTTTCACTTAAGGAGCTAAAAGCTGAGATACTACCATTTTTATATACTCCATAGATTTAATTCATCGTCACTTCTTAGAGTTTTAGCTATATTATTCCTGAATTTTGTTCTAGTTGATCGATTCTTGTATAGAAAATAGAATGTAATTGAAATTTGTTACATATTTTACTGATTTAAGCTTCAATATAATATTTAACCGTCTATTTGCAGCAACCAGGTATTGGAGGTGAAGTTGTACCACATCAAGATAACTCGTTTCTTTATACGGATCCTCCTTCTTGCACAGGGTTGTGGCTAGCTCTAGAGGATG
Organism: Eschscholzia californica; assembly: GCF_041429995.1. NCBI lineage: Eukaryota > Viridiplantae > Streptophyta > Magnoliopsida > Ranunculales > Papaveraceae > Eschscholzia > Eschscholzia californica. The sequence continues at coordinate 34,568,094 of NW_028238198.1, forward strand.
CAACCGTTGTTAATGGCTGCCTTTGGGCTATTCCAGGATCCCATAAAAGTAGACATCCTTTTTTAATAGGCATAGTTCTTTTTCGGTTTATGGTTTAGGCTTGATCCAATTTTTATAACTATGTCGTTGGTTTGTTTGCAGATGGACTCGTTAGAAGGTTCATTAGAGATGATAAGGGGGTTCATTTTGATCGTCCATCTCCAGACTATGATCATAAAGATTTTGTATCTGTTGAAGTGAAAGCTGGATCTTTGGTTCTCATACACGGTGATCTTATACATCAAAGGTCAGCTACTTCAGGAAACTTGTTATCCCTATTTGAATTTTTACGATTATCTTATTTATCCTTACTGATGCTGGATCGCAGTTTCGAGAATCGATCCTCAAAATCAAGGCATGCCTTAAGCTTGCATGTTGTTGATACCAAAGATCATGTGTGGACACCAGACAACTGGTAAGTCTTTCTCACAAGGTTTCCCATTCTCCAATTTAAGCGGAGAAATGCAAAATCTGATATTCTGATCTACTTTTGACTAAGGTTATCAATTGTCTTAAGTCTAGAAAACTTGGATTCTTTAGAAGTTAAACATTTACGCCATTCAAAAAACTACAACTGCAGGAGCTACAAATAAAATATAGACCTAATGATGAACTGATGCTTAGATATAAAAATCAGTTTATATCTTACATCCTAGATGTTTTCCTATATTTGGAGGCTATTCTGATGTTTGTACTTCAATTTTTAGTGGATATTTAGAAGTTGAAAACTGAAGGTCCTTTTCAACTAGGTATATCAGGATGTACCTATCAAATGGAAGGGCGATCCAAATTTGAATAGTTTTCCAATATTGAATTTGAGATCTAAAAGTCGAAAACTCAAATTCCTTTTCAACTAGGGGTATTGATGGGAACCAATCACAATTAAAAATTGGAAATCGTCGATCGACGATGTGCCACATGGTCACGGAGAGACGACAATCAATGAACTGGTCGCGGTCTTGCAGAGGGACAGAGGGATATGAGCCGTTTCTTTTATATTATTACCGTTAGTATTATAATTATTATTTAACTGTTCTTTATTTACAAATTTATATTTGTTTCAACTTCAGGCTCAGAAGAAGAGTGGATCCCGAACCTCTCTATGTTTCCTGATGACCAAATCAATCATTCTGGAAGGTGGGGGATATCTCGACTGTTTAACATCAAACTGTAAACACTGGTTTGGTCCATCAGTTTCAGTTTGTGCAACCTCAATCTCTCAAGCTATCATGCTATTTTATGTAACTTTATTGTAACCTTTCTGTTAAGTTAATGTTCTTCCTGTTTTAGTTCGAACACTCTTATCATAATGAAAATAAAGATTGCACAGAGCTTCATTATGAACTTTTTTGTTTAACTTAACATTCATCTTCGAAAGATTAGTTAGGCCGAAGAACAAGTAATCTGGAAAGGTTAGTAAAGAAAGTAACAATCACACAGAAAAGAAGAGATTTACGTTGTCGGTTGATGAGACCTATTCCATGGCCAACGATGGCGTGATGATTTACACTATGAATGAAGAACAAGTTACAAAGATATCTCTGATCTCACCGCCTCTTTCTGACTTCGAAAATACCTGGATACCCCTTGTTGAATGTGTCTTAAATATGGGTTGACATCTAATCCGGTTTGCGGCTCGCGAAAATTTTGGACTCGTTTAGCAAGATTAGTCTCAGAAGCGGGGACTTCTGGTTGTTGGCGAGGTAGGGTTTCGGTAAAGGCGGTTATCAATATTAAGGGGAAAAAGAGACTCGGTGAGGCGGTGGGATTAGGATTTGAGTGGGTATATAAACTAAAACCCTAGATAGAGATATCTTATTCGATTCTCACAAATCCCTTTTGCAACTTGTTATTCTTATCATGGTGGAAATTATCGCGTTGTTGTTCGAGTAGGTTTAACAAACTGAACCACGTAAATTCCTATGTGTTTTGTGTGATTGTTTACTTTGCTATTACTTTTCATGGTTACTGATTTCGTCACAACACTCCTTGCATTGATAACCACCCTAATAGGGCAAAGGTGCAACCACCCTAATAGGGCAAAGGGCAGGATTTCGTCACAACACTCCTTGCATTGATAACCACCCTAATAGGGCAAAGGTGCAACCACCCTAATAGGGCAAAGGTGCAACCACCCTAATAGGGCAAAGGGCAAACACGGATCTGAGCAAAAAAAATTTGTTGATCTAATAGTGGTTTCACTGAAACTGGCACTGGGTAGGGCGGCAATCTTTGTTCTACAAGGCGGCAATCTTTGTTCTACGAGGCCGGACCAGCTCAGGCTCTCTGGGGAGAGGGAGATGACACAAGACACTCTTCGGGAGAGAAAAGCTCTCTGGGGATAAATCTCTTCTGAATCAATGAATAATTATACCAAGAACAGTCTTTGAATTTCTGAGTGTGATAATATCTTGCATGGACAAATGGTGCCTTCACAAAACAATATTTAGGGTATCTTCACTTATTGCCAACAGGTTTTGCATTCTCCTACTGAGTAAATAAAGCCAGTTAAGGTACAAATATACACGATTTTGTTTAATAAGAGTTTGCACCCAAGAAAGGGACTAGATATACAATGATCAAGGAATGGTAATGAAAGTGGAAATCATTCAAGAAGCTTATTACAAGTACCAACGCCAACTGCAGCTGCAAGATGCCAAGCTGCATGAAGGTACGGAGTCGTGGGGAAACAATCATCCGCAATATAAAGCAAACCTCCCAATAGAGACGACATTTTGTGCACGTTATGGGCCATCCTTAGATCTGGATCTTTCAGTGCTCTCTTTGCAAAAGCTACCTGCAATAAGAGACGACATTTTGTGCACGTTATGAGCCATCCTTCTGTATATGCATACCTCTCTCATGAGATGTTGGCCTGGCGTGTTGGAGGCCGCCACCTCTTATATAATAAGAGGTATAAGTGTGCAGACAGTGGTCCGTCTATACACTTAACTTTCTTGTTTTTAGGCCCAAAAGACATCTCCTTGGAAAAAAACAGGTAAACAACTGGAACCTAAATCAGATGTGGAACTCGTAAGAGCAGTAGTGAGATAACAAGAAACAGTTGTTGTGGGTAAAAATGTTTAACGGTGATCTAAATTATAAGAAGACAGAGGATATGATAAAAACGGTACATATAATCATATAAATGTGCTTAGCAAGAACAAATGTTTGATTACCTCCATCATCCCTGTGTGAACTACTGAAACCATTAAAGGTTGGATAGGTAGGAAAATTGCAGAAGCAGCCATCAACAGTTTAGGATTCTCATTCCTTATTGCTCTAGAAAGACACTACAGAAAAAAAAAATTTGATCAGTTAAGAGGTTTTTCTTCCTTCTTTTTTCTTTTTACAAGAATGTATAATGACTGTGAAGACAAGAGTAATTTAAAGTTCTTATACATAGTCAAAGCAATAAAGCGGGGAAGATAGATCTAAACTCTGACATAGTAAAAAGTTACTAAACTAGAGAATCAAACAATTCTACATAAAAGTCACAATAATATGAAACATTATTAGTGCTTCAGTAGATTATTACTTGAACAGGTTTCATGGATGACATGGCATTAGCTTCAGTCAACGACTGGCCTTTTCCTGCACAATCATATTTTTAGTACTTATAGGGCTCGAACAAGAACCAATAGAAACTACACATTGCCAAAAATTTCTGATTATGATATTTAAGTTTGGGGAGTAACTTTTTTTCCTAAAGGAATACCTACTTTCAATAAGCAGTGTACATGCTTGGCGAGAAGCGGCAACGTGACAAATGGGTGAAAGTGTGAGACATCAACACTTCATAGGAGATGAGCAGGCAAAGGTCAATTTTGATTATCCGTATTTTAAAATGGCAGTCAAGATTTGTGCGTTGAGGTTAGACTCAGATGTAATTTGTTAACTGACCACTCAATAATATGTTTATGGGTGGTTTCTTCTATTGGTTGTTTTTCTATAAAGTTGTCGACTCTTGATTCTTTCATCTTCTGGTTAGTTTTAAGCATAATAAAGTTATTAAAAATAAGCAATAAGTTAAACAAGGAACTAATAAGGTATCACTATATTAATTAGGGTTTGAGTCTTACACGACACCCTACAAGTGCGCTTTCAAAGGCTAACAATCGTTCTTTATAACATTGCTTTCGAGATGAACAAGGTATATCTAGTTGCATGCCGCTCGCTCAAGGGGAACAAAAATATTGAAACAGACACAAAAGTTAAGGGACATGAATTCACGATGTACAAGGTAGGATATTAAATTAATGACGACTCAAGACAATGGGACCTGGATTGGTAGGCACATAAATAGGGAAATATGCCAATAAATTTTGACGAGGGTGTGCATTTTTGCAGTTTAGATACTTATGGAGATTACCAACATAGCTCTAAGTTTTGGTACATATTTGTTACTGTCTCGACAAGTTTATACTTTATATCGATAGTACATAGACAACTTTTAACTTTTAATTCCAGGTAAGTTTCAAACTAACGACAACTTACAACTGTTGTGGTGGCTATCATTGTATAGTCAGCCCATCTCAAATACTTCCTCACTTCTCCTCTTGATGAATGATATAAACTTGAGGCAATACCCACTCCAATTAGTGAATTAGCATATAGTTTACTATTCCAAGTCTTCCTGCACTCATCATATATGGTTGTTAGACACAATGATAAAGGAACAAGTTATTTTTTAACTCAATCTTGGGACTTACAAGAAATTTACCTAGGGACCTGCAACCCAAGGACAATAAAAGGAAGTGAAGTTACCACATTGGCAACGGTTTCTATTAAACTCCGATCACCTGCAATAAGACAGTAGATATTATATATATGCGTGTAAGTGTATATATGCGTAAATCAAAGAATATGCTTTAGGAAATAGGAATACCATGAAGACAACAACGAATTGGCTTCAGGCATGCTGGTCTCTGCTGCCACATTCTTCTGAAAATACAATAAGAACCGTAATTAGTAACTAACTGTAAGTTGGATCTCGACAAGGTTACTATACTATGCCCAAACGCTATTACATGAAACATATTTCAGAAATATATAAAAATAAAAACTAATGACTCACAGCATTAATAGACTTTGATTTGTTTCAGTACTTGATCCATCATATTTTGATTCATGGAAGTCCCCAAATTTGGTAATATCTTCTACTGCAAATGGTGAACGGGGTACTATATGAGCTCCACGAACCCCTTCAAGCAATCTCCCACTTCCCACTGCACTTTGAGGACTCATATGTCTGTGCTGATAAATTTTTGCAGTGGGATGCTGTTAGAGGACCAGACAGGATCAGGTACGATATTATCAGACGTGATAGTGTGAGATAATGTTGAGGATGATATGGCAGCAGACGACTTCTCTTGATACTATATTTACGTGAATATTGTTTTGTTTGCGTGATATTGGTAATATAGATAGATAGAACTAACAAATGTCAATTATTTACTATGCAAATACAGAAAATGAATATTAGGTTATAAGAATCAGGACTGAAGCAGGGGTTTTGAGCATGACAATAACACGGTTCAAAGGCATAGCTATCAAGCAACATATTTAATTCGACTGAGGGAGATTATAAGCTCAAGTGTTTAACCAATTTTCAGATACGCATTTGTTTTGGGCTTGGTCCCTCTCCAAGTGAACCATTTCAAATCCTAGAAACATTAAGGTTAAAAGTTTGTAGGAAATGTGATGGCAAACCATCTTGAAATAAGTCTTTTATATCCAACACATACGTTTTCAGCTTCCAAAACAAGTCTGAATTTGAGAAAAAAAATTGTTTAAAGGTCTGAATTGATTAGAGTCGTATACACATTCAAGTACTGAAACTATACAAGTAAATTACACAGATTTGATGAAAAAACAAACAACACTTAAAACCACTGTCATCATTTTATCCCTTTCATGTTGCTAAAAACCCCTAATTGGAACATAGAAATTGAGGACTTAAATTAGGGTTATGTTACTCATATAAACATTCAAGACATTACAAACTCAAAATACCTATACTAACTAAATACCAAATAGTTAGGTGGATAAGGAGTGATGAAATACCTAATTCTCCTCCATTAGGGTTTTATTTAACCCTTAAACTTCACTGTTTTTTATTAATAGAACATTGATGTTCATTTAATCATTTAGACAATCCTTAATGACAATATATAAATTGGATCAAACAAATCAATTCATAAATTACAATCCAATTTGACCAGGAAAAAAAAGGCATTCAGGATACCCAAATTGAGTTCAAACTCCACTTTCATGTCAAAATCCCAAATTTGAGCATAAATCATTTCTTTTACATAATATATCTTCAAGTTAGTAAGACTAAATAAAGAGAAACAAGGCATGCAAAATAAATAGATAAGCTATGATCAAGCAAGTTAATTAAGCTATCGACTTGAAGAAAGTCAAGGATTTATTTTATCACTAGCTTCATGCATCAAAGCGAGAGAGAGAGAGAGAGAGAGAGAGAGAGAGAGAGAGAGAGAGAGAGAGAGAACCTGCTCAATTTGTGGGAGAGGGAAGAAATGTTTTCCTTGTGAAGCTCACACGGGGAAAGAAAGAAGCACATAGGCAGAGGTTGTATCTGTTTATTAGATGAGTTGGAATTTTCTAATGTGGTTTTGTTTGCATATTCCTCTAAGATGTTATCACCCCCACAATCGTTGGATTTTTATTGGCCTTCATTTTGGATGTCGGTCCGTCATGGCAGGGGGTTAATTTTGTTTTGGTCCCATTAAGATGATCAACTTACTAAAAAGACCTTCTAAAGAAATAAGTCAGGTTCTCATCTATTCTATTCTGCCACTCTCTATCTTCTTCATTCGTGTCTTTGAATCTCAAAATTAAGATCTTGTGTTTTCTCAACATAGAAACTCAAACTAAAATAAAGAAGACATATAAAGAGAATGAGACGTCACGTCTTTCGTCTCCTCCGTACATCTCTCGTCTCCATTCATCTCAATGTCCACTACCTTCGCTTTAATTAGCTGAGAAAAACGGGATCCGGTGCGAAATTCTATTCGGAGCTCTTCAACAATATAAGACGAAAATAATTTCTTATACATATCATAGTTAACAAAAAAAAAATTAACTTTAGTTACTAAATTCATTTTTGATATATTTTAGATGAATGTAAATGAATATAACAATTGACTATGTTTGATGCTTCAAAGTATTTAGGACAATTTAAAATAAACATTTAGGACAAAATAACTTGCCAACCAATTGTCCTTTTTCAAGAGAAAAAATATTAATTTTAATTCTATACAAATTTTCAACAATCATTTTTGAAAAAAAAGGACGAAAATAATACTTATTAACTTACTTTGAATCATTAGCCTAGAAGCATATATTTGTAATTGATATTTTGAAAAGAAAAAAAAAAATGAAAGTAGCAAGATTTGAACTCTTAATCTCTTGTTTGTAAAACAAGGAGGTTACCAAATGAGCTACAATCTCTTGTTTGTAAAACATTTGTAAAACAAGGAGGTTACCAAATGAGCTACAACTAAGTAACAAAATTGTTTCTTTTTTTGTTTTGTTGAGAAAGTAACAAAATTGTTTAGTCCTTCAAATATTTATATCAAGATAAGTTATCCGAGGGGCCCCAATTTCTTCGGTTTTTTTTATCGTTTGAGAGGGCCCCGGCGTCGTCGCACCTATGACACCCCCTCTTCCACGCCCCTGACTTTAATGGTCTTTCTTCTCATGGTATTGACTGTCGGATTGTCCAACTGACCATTGTATCTCCCTTGACTAACCACTGAAGTGAGAAAATCAATGTTTAACTTAATTTCTCTCTATGACATTTTTTTTTATTTTTCTTTGACCATTAATCAATTCCCAACAAGCTATAATTATATATTTGCTCAACAGAGTTACCTTATTTTTGTTGCTCACTCCATCTTTTATAGTTTTTTTTATGAACAATACTTCTCATTACTAATTAAGAGTGCCATTACAATGAAACTGAACCAAAATACAATGGATATTAGTCCAAGACTTAGATCTATCCTTCTTCCGAGCCCATTTCGCAAGTTTGTCGGCATGCGAGTTGAGAGTTCTTTTGATATGGCTGAAAGTGACGCTTTCCAACTTGCTTACGATCTTCCTTATTTTGCTAACATGAATCAACGATTGTTAGTGAATATTGTGACGACGGTTTTTGAGATGCCGGATCAGGTTTTTGAGATGCCGGATCAGGTTGATATTGGCCCAGGAGAGGCCATTAAGGATTACCATCGCTTCACTTTCTTCACTATTCCTTGCTCGAACTGATGTAACTGAGGCTGCTAAGAATTTAGATTCTGCATTGTGCATATAGATTATAGGGTTATTAGAATAATATGTAATAGTTAGTGTAGTTTAGTCATTTGCCCCTTAAGGATCTTTTAGTATTTTTTTCTTTACTATATATTTATCTTTTTGTTATCTTAAGAAACATTGTTCTGAATTTTATGATCTTTATCAACAGTTCGATCCTTAGTTAACACACAATATCCCTCTATCATTAAGTGTTTTAGATGCGATTTAGGTGAGGAATATACTTTAAATAGGTTTCGTGAATTGCTTGCTATGGATGAAACATTTCATTAATCTTCTTGTACAGATACTCCTGAGCAAAATGGTGTTGCTGAAAGGAAGCATCGTTGAAACTACTCGTTCTTTGCTATTGTCTTCCTCTGTACCTAGTGAGTTTTGGGACGAATATGTTCTCACTGCGGTAAATTTAATTAACCGAATTCCAACATTCCATTGTTCAGGTTTGTCTCCATTTAAAAAATTGACAGGGCATGCCCCTCTACTCGTCCTTAAGAGTCATTGGGTGTACTTATTTTGTTCTCGTCCTCGTGTTGAGCGTAGCAAGTTATCTTCTCGTTGTGTGATGTGTGTATTTCTTGGTTATGGTGAAGGTCGGAAGGGTTATCGGTGTTATGATCCAATTACTCATAAATTTTATGCCTCTCGTCATGTTGTATTTTTAGACCATATACCTTATTTTTCTATTCCTGCTAATGCTCATGATGTGACCCCCTCTAACCTAATCCATATTGATCTCTTTTATGATGTTTCTGATACTCCTACAACTCATATTGAACCTGTTGCACCTGATGTTGTTGATGTTCCTCTCACTTGTGATGTCCCTCCAATTCCTACAGCTAACCAAACTCTTAATGAAATTGTACATCTACCTTCTCGTTATCCTCATCGTATTCGTAAGTCCACTCAGTTACCTTATTTTGTTTATTATACTTTTTCTCCTTCTTTTACTTCTTTCTTGCCATCTATTCAATGTCACTCTTAGCCTTCTTCCTATAAGGACTCAGTTGTTGGTCCTTTTTGAGAAAAGGTAATTGTTGAAGAACTCTCTGCTGCATAAGACTGACACATGGGATCTTGTACCTTTGTCCTCTGGTAAGCGTACTATTGGTTCTCTCCGGGTATATAAAACTAAAACGAAGTCTGATGGGTCTATTGAGCGGTACAAAACAAGACTCGTTGCTAAGGGGTTTTCGCAGGAGTATGTGATGGATTATAAGAAAAACTTTTGCTCCGGTTGCAAAAAATGACTATTGTTCATATGCCTATTATAGTTCCCTCGCTTCGTTAATGACAAATATCTCAAATGGATGTTAAAGATGCTTTCTTAAATGGACATCTTCAGGAAGAATTTATATGACTCCACCTCTTGGTGTTCCACATAAACCTGGAGAAGTCTGTAAGCTTAAGAAAGCATTATTTGGTTTCAAACAAACACCACGAGCTTGTTTTGAGAAGTTCTGAACAGTGATTACATCTCTTGGCTTTACTTCTAGCAATCATGATTAAGCTCTTTTTGTCAAATGTAGTGTTGCAGGTCGCATCCTTTTGCTGATATAGAATATTATAAACCATAAAAACATTTGGTCTTGTTCTCTCATAACTATGAATTTATCTCTCTCACCATCACAATCTCCCCTTATCTCTATTCTAAAATCCGGCCAAGGACATCCATTCATGACTTGTATAAAAACTTGGAGAAAAGAAAAAGGGTTATTTCCCAAATAGCCCCCAACTTTGTGATCGATTTCTTGCCTAGCCCTATACTTTGTCAAAAATACCCAGATGACCCCTTTTTTGAGCTACCGTTATGACACCGTTAACTAGTCATTACCTTCTCTCCTCCATCTCATCACCTCATCGTCTTCTCCGACAAAGGTCGTCGGCCGGGCATTTTTTCAGCCGACGACCTTCAACCATTAAAAAAAAAATTAATTTCTCTCACCTCTCTCTCTAAAAAAAATTTATTTCTTCTCTCTTCTTCTTCATCTTCCTCTCTCTTCTTCATCTTCCTCTCTCTTCTTCATCTTCTTCTTCTTCTTCTTCTTCTTCTTCTTTCTCTCTCCCTCTTTTCTTCTTTCTCTCTAGACCTCCGGGGACTTCGCTGGAGGTAGGACAAACCTTCAAGGTCTGTTCAGTTCCACAAATAGAACAGATTTATGTTCTGTTCCCCGAACAGAACACAAATCTTTTTTTTCCACAAACAGAACAGATCTATTCTGTTCGTGGATTAGAACAGAACAAATCTACCTTTTTTATGTTTAGAGAGAGAAAAAAGAAGAGATGGAGAGAGAAAGAAGAAGAAGAAGAGAGAGGAAATTAATTTTTTTTAGAGAGAGAGGTGAGAGAAATTATTTTTTTGAGTTAATTCCTATATGGCCCCCTACTTTGTGACCAGCTTCCTTTATGGCCCTCAAATTTCTGGAAATTCAAATATGGCCCCCAATTTTCATGGAAATGTCATAACTACCCTTCCTATTAATATATTTTCAAAATAAAATTAAAAACAAAAACCTAAATTCCACCTCACTTCCCTCTCCACCACTCATCTCTCTCCACGTCACCTCTCTCTCCAACTCACCTCTCTCTCTCTCCAAGTCAGCACTCTTTTCTCCGATGAAGGTTGCTGGCCGGAAAATTTTGCGGTCGGCGACCTTCAAACTTAAATTTTTTTTTCACTCATCTCTCTCTAAAAATTCCGGCGAAGGAGAAGAGAGTGCTGACTTGGAGAGAGAGAGAGGTGAGTAGGAGAGAGATGTGACGTGGAGAGATATGAGTGGTGGAGAGGGAAGTGAGGTGGAATTTAGGTTTTTGTTTTTAATTTTATTTTGAAAATATATTAATGGGAAGGATAGTTATGACATTTCCATGAAAATAGGGGGCCATATTTGAATTTACAGAAATTTGGGGGCCATAAAGGAAACTGGTCACAAAGTAGGGGGCCATATAGGAATTAACTCTATTTTTTTTAATGGTTGAAGGCCGCCGTCGGAAAATGGCCAGCCGGCGACCTTCGCCGGAGAAGACGATGAGGTGGCGAGAAGATGAGGTGGCAGAGAGAGGTGATGAGATGGAGGAGAGAAGGTGATGACTAGTTAACGGTAGCTCGAAAAAGGGGTCATCTGGGTATTTTTGACAAAGTAGGGGATTAGGAAGGAAACTGGTCACAAAGTTGGGGGCTATTTGGAAAATAACCCAAAGAAGAAAGACATATTTTGGTCATTGGAGAGGGTTTTTCAGCCAACGACTCTCTGTCGGCGGTGGTTTTAATGCATGGGAGATATATACCTTGGTGATCTGAATAAAATGAACGATTTAGATGAATCAGGTGAGGGATATTCATTTGTCAAGGAGATGTCCTTTGATCAAGAATGCAATGCGAGCAATTTGTCGGATATAATAATTGATGAAGAAGATCATCAAGTCTGGTTGATTTAGGGATCGTAATGTTTAGCTAGAAACCAACTACGATCGTCGAATTACGAAGTAATTCGCGGCTAACTTCGGCCGGATCCTACATCGGGTTATACATAAGAGTGGCTATTTAATCAGATGATATGACTAGTGGGAATGAGATATATTATCATGAGAGAACCCCATAAATATGTCTCATAGGCCTAAAATAAGTTTGGGCAAAGATAGCACAAAAGGCCCGAAAGAGGGGTTTGGGCCGGGAGCAAAAATAGGACTTTTTGGGCTCGGAATGGGCTGAAATTTGGTGGGACGGTTTCCCTGAAAGGGAAGGACAAATATGCAAATTTTGGTGTGATTTGGGCGTACCATCATCAAGGAAATCAAAGAATATGAACTGATTTCTATTTTTGACTATTTCCTTAATCTTATTCAAAAAGGGTTTTTTGGGAATCTAATTAAGATTGGACTCTAACTTAGAACTCTATATAAAGACCCTTATGGTATTGAATAATATGTGGAATTTCTCTAAGAGCTTTCTAACTCTACCACATCAAGTAAAGAAGATAAAGAAAACTAATTCCCAAAAGCTATCAACTAGTCAATTAAAGAAGGAGTTCTTCTCGTAATCAAACTACCATTGTTGTTATAACTAACACACAATGTGGGAAATTAAGTAGACCACTCGGTGTCTCAAGTAGAGGAGCTACAATTGATGCTCTTGGTCTTCTCAATTGCGGATAGGAAAGGTTCGAGGGAAAACTTGTGATTATCTAACTCTTAGTTGATTATTAGATTATGCATGATGATCCTGGAATACTAGTGTTTGACATTGGATGTCAAAGTTATCCGCATACAACACTAGTAGTAAGTGACCCACAAAACCCTACAGTGGCGTCAGAGCCTCTTGCAAATAGCTAATTTTGCTAAGTTTCGAACTAATCCATGATTGATTAACTTAATAGTTTTATCAAAAAGGGTTTTAGAAATTCAATTTGATTATTTTGAATGGGATTCAAAAGTTTTCGAGTTGATTATTCAAGAGTGATTATTCAAGATTGATGATTGAAAAAAGTTTCAAAAGACTCAATTTTGATTGATTTAGGTATTGAAAAGTGTTTTCAAAAGATTTATTCTTCATGGATTTTTGGAAATCTCTCAAGAACAAAGAATTGAAATTTTAGAAGTTTCAAAAGATTTGTTCTTCATGATTTTCATAATTTTATAAGTTGTTGAAAATCAAAATTGGGGTTTTAGGAGTTTCCCAAAAGCTTGAAAAGTTGTGATTTTCATGATTTTTGAAGCTTTGAAAATCAAGTTTAAGCTTATTGGAAGTTCGTAAAAGAATCATGGGATTAGTTGCTTGAGAAGCAAAAAGAAAAAAAATTGGAAGTTGCTAGCCATCCTGGCCGAAACCGTTTCGGACTTGGAGTCCGGAACGCGGGAAACTGGTCCCTGGTCGCGTCTGGATGCGACCAGGGATACCAGAACCGTCTCGGACCAAGTCCGAGACGGTATACAGCTTTCACCAGACGCGTCTAGGGTGGCCCGAGCATCTTGGTCTTGGACCAAGATGGTAGGGGCTCGACCATAGGCCAGACGCGTCTGGGACGACCTAGGGGTCTCGGATGTGATCCGAGACACCCATTTGGCTTGGGCATAGGCCAGACGCGTCCAGTGAAGGATATAGTCCTTCGGTCTAAAGGAGATGTCCTTCCGGAGGAGTGTCCTTCGACCAAGATGGCAATGCGTTCAATTTTTTAGTTAGGGTAATGATGACTTTATCCGGAAGATCATCTAGTCCGATCCAATTAGGGGTTGTAATGCTTATCTAGAAGCCGCTTACGATCGTCGGGTTACTTCGGTAACCCGCGGCTAACATAAACCGGATCCTACAACGGATTACACCAAAGAGTGGTAGCTTGATCGGAGAGAGTTGAATCGTGGGAGATCGCCTATAGATGGATATGATCCAGTCTGATAGTGCCAAAAAGATAGAAAGAATCGGCCTCGAAAGATAAGCCCGAAAAGTGGTAAAACCCACTTATAGGGTGTCCTGATCAAGCCCAAAGGGGCATTGATTAGGACCGGCCATATAAGGTGAGTGGGCCAGCCAGGGTAAGCCCATAATGGGCTTAAGTGGCCGGCCACACCATATTAGGGTAAAAATCTTAATTCGGGTCAGAAGGAGTTCTGGCAGTCGACCTTTTCTGTGACTCTTATTGAAACCTAATTTGAGTGAGACTCCTATTGGGGTTTTTCTATATAAGGGTCATTAGAATTCAGAAAAAGGTTTGGATTTTTCTCAAGAGAAAATAACTTCTCTCTCACAATATATAGCTAAGTGGAGAGAGAGGGTTTCTCAATCTATTTATGGAGTCAAAAGAAGAATGATTCTTCTTCTCAACCTTCAATGAAGTCCTAGCTGACATACAAAGAAAGGAGATCAAGTTATTCACTCAGGTGTCTCAAGTAGAGGAATATGAAGCTCTCATCTTCGGGATAAAGGAATTGGAATCTAATTCAAGGAAAGCGAGTCCAGGTATTCTCTTTATGTTTCTAGTTCATTATTAGTTCTTGCATGCGATCCTACATAACTAGTGTTAATCATATGATGATTGAGATTCCGCTTACAACATTAGTTAGATGATTAGTAGTCTTAGAGACGTACAAAACCCTACAGTGGCATCACTAGCCGTTTGCATGTAACTAGTTTTGGTTAGAACGAATTAGATTCAGACTTGATTTATTAGATAGATTGGTTTGAGTAGAGATTCCGACACGTTTTGGTTAGTTTAAATTAGATTTAAACGTAATCAAAACACATATTTGAAAGAGTTTCAATACGTAGAATCATTAGATTTTGAGTGTGTTGAAAAGGATTTCCGAAAACGGATCTAATGGATTATAGATTTTGAAAAACAAGTTTCAAAATCATGAATTTTTTTTGATGAATATCACAAAAACAACAATTTTTAATGAGAATTACTCAAAAAAAGCAGCTACAAGAGAAAAGGAAGAAGAAACAAGAGTTGAGAAGTTTTTAAACTCATAGGTGTCCCAGGCCGAGCTGGCCGGACGCGCACAGGACGCGTATAGGACTCGTCCTATTCTCTCTGTCAGGGATCCCAATCCATCTCAGACTGGGAATCCTAACCTGTCTCGGAATAGGAGTTCGAGACGTATGCGTCCAGAACTCCCAGTCGCGACTAGGACGCGGCTGGAGAAGTCCAGACGCGTCTCAGACTATGAGTCAGAGACGCACATGGACTGCTACTCAGACGCATCTAGGACGCATCTGAGCATGCCTAGGGCATTTCGGACTGGGAGTCTGAGATGGTCTAGGACGCGTCCTTGGCCAGACGCATCCTAGGATGCGTCTGGCCATGGGACAACATACGTTTGGAACATGTTGTCCCTAAGGCTATCCCAGGTCCGAACCATGCTTAGGCATGTCTTGACTGAGCCCGAGAACACCCTATACGTCTTAACCGAGAATGTCCCGGACCTAGACCAAAGGATATTCCGGACCATTTTGAAAACCCGTCTTGGCCCATGGACCAAATTTTGGATCTTTGACCAAAATTTGACTTGGGTCTTTGAAGTTTGACTCGGTTCTTAATGGGCCTTGACTCGAGTAGGAGGTCTTGATTTTTCTTCTTCCGATTTCAACAAATTTTTTTTGAAATTGACCCGGGCCATCTGAAGGCCCAAACAGAGTTTTTCCTTGAATTGATTTTAGAAATCATTAAGGAAGAAAAGTAATGTGCCATTAGTCCATATTTACGAAAATAGAGTTAGAAGCCCGTTAGAAATAGAAATGTCACAATTTCCCACAATAGCTATATGGAAGATAGCGAACCTAGAAACTAATCTAGGATACATAGTTTATCTTATGAATATCATATTTCTGTATGTATGTTATGTGAATGCGTAGAATAGTATTGCCTTTAGATAAGTTATTGATTCTTGTTTGTAAACATAAGAGAGTATGTGCCCGAATAATACTTAGAGTATAGGGTTATAGAATCCATTGATGAACCAAACGATGAGATCATGGTTTAAGTGGGAGGAGTCAATGTATGTTCAAGGATGGAAATTCAAACGAACCTTAGGCGAACAAGAAGTAACCTCAAAGAAAAGTTCTTTTAGGGGTTATACTAAGAACTAATTAATTCCTTACGCAAACTCACATATACTCTACGTATTAAGTCATGAATGGTAACGTTAGAGTTCACAGTAACGCATACTTGATAAAATACATAATAGTCCCCAAAAAGAATTCTGAGTAAAACTACCAAGATAAGACACCTGCTGAGCCCTTGTTCATCGATGGTGGGTTTGCCTCCGCAGGGTGTCATCTTTTATCTCGGGACAATACGGGTAGATCTATGAAGAGGTCTACATGTCCAACTGGTTATTCTCAACGAGTCAGCAGAAGGGTTTTGGATTTCAAGGCAAAGAATGAATTGAACACATAAACTGTTATTCATCAACCAAGAGTCATATGAGTATGACCAGTAAAGAGTTACTCACCCAAGACGATGGGGTTAAGGGCAGTGCCCTAGTACGCTTAACCTCAAAGAAATGGGGTCTTAGAATCGAATTATTCAACCAGCGACGGTTCATTGACTAATGTGGCAAAAACTGTGTTTTTGTTATGATAATAAGTTTTAGGATTTTGCTTTTTCTTTTAGTGTAGAGTATATATGACTATTAGAAAATAGTTTTCCAACCTTCGTTCATTCCTTCAGAAGGAATGAAACGAAACTTATTTTCTTGATTGGATAAGAATCCGGAAAACGCTCTCGAATTCGAAACAAAGAAAACGTCCGAGAATATCCCCTTCATAATGTTCGCTGCTACCTCAGTTAGTAAAGACAACTGAAAAGAACATTAAGGAACTTTGAATTTGAGAAGCAAGTTCTTATGATTCAGCAACCAAAGGAATATAAGAAGAGTTCTTATGATTCATAGGGACATAGGGTCAGAGTTTTTAAAAGCAATGGCTAGGCCATTGAAGGAAACTACCCTAAGTACCTGGAAGGTAAAAGAAACGGAATTGCGATTTCCGGTTCTTGCATCTTTGTTAACAAAGTTAATCTAGCAAGTTAGTAGACTTCCTTCATCAAGTGTTTAATACCTGATGTGCGGCTCAGTGGGTGCCCAAGAAAATTACATACTTGATTAAAAGAAGAAAAATCCAAGGGGGAGCAGAAGCAAGTGATTGCTAAGGATGCTGAATTGGATCAAAGTCTTCTTTTAGACACTTATCTAACTTAGAACTTAATAAGCGTTATTATGTTCTTCTAGAATCATCTAATGTTTTAAATCAGTGTTAAATTAATAAAGTCAGTTCTAGGAGAACTGAAACGTTAATAATGATACTATATGCTACAATCAAAGGATTCAAATTGGTCAACTCTAGCTTTGTCATTGCGTCAAATTGACATAAGACACACAAGGAAGATCCAATAGTATGGACTTCTAAAGTCTAATGATTTAAAATCATACGACACATGTGAATTTTTTTCAAAAGGACTATTTGACAAAGTCGCCTTTTCGAGAGGCAAATATGACTAGTGAACTAATAGTCTTCATACAGTCGGATGTACGTAACACTATTAAAGAAATAATTAGAGTTAACCAGAATCCACTTGAGCAGAAATATAAGTCATTCGATTGGATCGAGATGGTGAATATTTAAGTCAAGAATTTGATGATCATCAAAGAAGTTGAGAAATAGTTTCTCACCTTGCTCCAACAAACACATCATATGGGTGATGAGTCCAGTGGGAGTAATCGAACATGTTAGACATGAGTCGATTAATGATGGGTACAGGCCAATCTTCCAAACACTTTCGGAGATATATTCTCAAACACGGTTGTTTATCCTACCTAATCACATTCCGTTTAAAGCTGAAAGACACCATAGGAGTATGGATTTGGAATGGTTCCAAAGTAGTCTTTTCTAAATGTCTGAACTTGCGAAACTAACGTAAAGGTTTTACGGGTAGTTTGCACATAAGACAATGTATTTCTTTATGGGATAAAGAAACATAGGGGATTCTTCTACAATCCATCGGAGAACGAAGAGTTTGTTGCTCATGATGTGTCTTACTTGAAATAAGAGTTATTCCAATAAGACAAATGGGAGAAATTTAATATATTGAAGAAATTCGATAAGAACAACAAATTGACAATGGTATTACAAACCAACGGTGGTATACGAATGTCAGAAATTGCGGTTCCTATCTATTCTAGCCGATAAATATCGAAATAGAGGTAGAGATAGTAAATCTCGGAGATCCTTCCGCATAAGTCGAATTAAATTCGCAGGTTAACCCTTAAGGAGTTAAGAGCGTCTCAAAGTTGTTCAAACCCCTCGTAGGCCTTGAAGCCTCATAGATCTGTCTCAGAGGACTAAATCCTACTGAAGAAGAAATGAGCTACCTACACAAAAGCTATGACGGAATCACTCCGAAATATGGCTTGGAGTCATAAGATCAGAATGAAACCCACAACTGAAATCAAGTTTGGAACTGGATCTATTTTCTTAAAGGAATAGTTTCTGTTAAGTACAAATAGGTTTTTCAAAGAGTTTGAAAAACAGACAAGGATGGAAACATTAGTGTTTCCCAGAGCTAGACTAAATAAGAATACCAAAGAGTTCTTGGTTTAGGCCATGAAAAGACCATCTCTCAAGTCACGATGCTTAAGACCATAATGATCAATCAATAAGCAAAAGAATGTGCACATGACACATTCCTAAGGAGAGTTGACCCTCCTTAAAGCTAAGTGACAATTGCAAGCTTTAAAAATCCATCAAAGGATTGAAGCATGCAAGTAGGAGTAGGAATCTTCGATTCTGCAAAGTAATCAAAGTTAGTTTCTTTAAGAATGAAGAGAAATCTTAAATTCAGAAAGTTCAAGAAGGTTAGTAGGAGTGACCTAGTTTTCTTTGGTCCGGTATATAGACGACATACTAGAGATTGAGAACAACATTCTGATGTTGAAAACAGTTTAGAACTGACTAAATAAAAAGGACCAAACACAAAGATGAAAGGCTTTTGGGCATCAAAGATCTATAAGAATAGATCGAGAAGATGATAAGACTTATTCAAGAAAAGTCTAATGTGAAAGACTCAAGAAGAGTAATTCTACCCAAGTCTCAGGGAACATAGCTTGGCAAGATTCAAAATTCTGATGTGACACGGAAATGTCACATTTGGAGAGCCTAACTAAGCTTAATTAGTCCTTTTCGAGTGTTATCAATAATATTTTATGTGTTTTTCTTGTTAGGTATCATTTTTGGAGTTAAACATGTAATTTGAAATAAAGAGAGCGAATTATCACTATCATTTCATGTGCCGAAAACGAGAGAAAAAGACTTCAAGCAAATCAAATGATAAGTATAGTCAATGATGAGTCCGACGGTGAAAACGGTATTAAATTCGGAGTTCGGACGGGGAAGATATGAAAGAAGGTCTTTATTTGAAGGCACTCTCCTTTGTTTCTAATTTGAAATCAAAGTCAAGCTCAAAGACAAGCCAAAAGCCCACAAAGAAAAAGAAGAAGAAAGGAGTAGAGCTTTTATGGGCACCCTCTCTTTTATGGATCCAAGTCAACAAAGTCTAAAGAATTTGACTAAGTCTTGACCTAGGATTTTAGTAGTAGAGAGGTTACTATTCATCTTCTTCTTCATTGAACAACCAAGCACCAAAGTAGAGAGAGAAAAGGAGGCAAAGAGGCTAAGGTTTGTGTTCTTCAAGAGTTTTGGTGTTTGAAAGCTTGGTTACAGAGAGAGAATAAGAGCAAGACGGAGGAGCCGGCATAAGCTAGACCGGCCTGGCTTAGGCCGGCAGAGCAGCAGCTCGGAGCACCAAATCGCAGCAGCTTCCTTCTCATGCACGGGACACATCTGCAGGTTGGGGACGCGCACACGACAAGGGAGCAGCACGGGACAGCAAGGAATCGGCTCGGACAGTGGCTATTTTGGCCGGATCTTGTCTTGGCTAGATTTTCACCTTCTTTGGCCGGAGTTTTCTAGGGTTTCCGACCACTTTCTTGGTCGGAAACTTTAGGGCTTCTACTCCCCCATCATCTTGGCTAGCTACCCATGTGGTTTGATTTGGTTTTGGACTAGAAATTGCTAGAGAGAGAAAGCTAGGGTGTAGCTTTAATGGAGGTTGAGTTCTAATTGGAGAAGATGATGGTGGTCGCTATGGGGAACCCAAAATTTTGCTAAGAGGAGATCGGCTGCACCTTAACTACTCATATTTTCCTACGATCTTAGCCTCGAACCACATCAAAAAAGGGGGATTGTCTCATCATTTTCTTTCCATTTATTATTCAATCACCATGTTAGCTAACTTTAGTGTGTCGATTATATGACATGAAATGTGATGAATTCGTAATTATGTTTAATATGATTTGATGTTTTGATTATAAATTGATGTTCATTTGATTCGATTATCGTTTCGATCGTATTTTCATGTGTCTTGTCAAGCACTTCGCATAGTTAATAGACGAAACGAAGTATTCGATATCGATCGTAGTCTAAGTCATAATTTCATGTGTCTTGTCATGCACTTCACATCGGTAGGCGACTAGACAACACTTTCGGTGACTCGAGTTTAACCGATTACGATGTTTGTTTGACTAAGTATGATCCACGGATATACGTAGTGCTTAGAGACATCTACTTTAGGAGTCGAACATTGCTTATACTTTGAAACAATAGATCGGACTACACGTAGTCGTAGGTTTATCATTATCAGATTCTCGGGTCGACACCTCTCTCACTTATTTGTTGCCTCCCGACTCTTGTTCCTCTGACACTTCTCTCGAATCTCTCTCGCCCACTTACTTTGATTATTTAGTTAGTTTACTTGCTTTCTTCTCTTGTTCCTTATTCAATCAAACCCCCATTTATCCTTGTTCCTCTCCTTTTTAGTCTAAGTTAACATTTGATATCTAAACCGGTAGATAAGACCCTTCGATATCCAAACTACCTTCCTATCCTTGGATCGACTCCGGTTTTACCGGTTACTACTTGATACCTCCGCTTGGGTTTGCAACCTTTTCGGGTGCATCAAGTTTTTGGCGCCGCCGCAGGGAATAGGTTTAGTAGTTAGGATATTGTTTGCTGGTTTTGTTCATTAGTTTAGTGTTATTTGCTTTTTGTTCTATTTGTTTTTGTAGTTTCTCTAACTTTCATTTTTTTAGGTACCCATTTCGAGAAAAGAGCCAAAAGAGACATAAAAGCGAAAGAAAAAGAAGGAATCGAGAAGATAAGGAAGAAAGACGAACGAAACGAAAGAAGCACTCGATAGTATCGCATTCTATCTCTTCCTTTTTACTTGTGTGTGATTGTTCAGTTTTACAAGTGTTAATTTCCGTTTTGTGATTGTGTGTTTGCATCTTAGAACATTGTAAGATCATGGCACGTTAGTCATTTGATGAGAATGACCTTATGCTAACTCTTTCCAACACTAGTCGACCATCTACAAGTCATCAGGACTACTCAAACTTATATAAGAACGATCCAACTAGTGATAGGAATAGGCGAGTTGAACCTAACCGACCTCGGATGACCATGGGTGAATATCGACAAATGTATGGAGTCGGTCAGACTCGTAATAGATATGGTCTTAGGGATTATGAGCATGAGGGTAACCAACCCCGTAAGAGTCTTCGAGACTATCGACAAGAATTTGGGATGACAACACCTTCGTGTATGGAGTTCTCATTTAATGATAACTGTAGTTCTATTAGTATTGATCGACCACGTCGAAGTCTTCGTGACTATCGACAAACATATATGAACGGTTCATTTAGTGATGGCAATTCCTGACTCGATGATTCCACTCAAAGAGTCGAGTCTAGGTATCTACATGAAGGTAGTGAAGAAATGACCATGGAGACCATTAACTCGGTTTGTGATATTTGTGCGAGCTTAGACCGAGTATTGTCCCATGATCCGTGTTTCACGAAAGTCTTCGTCTAGTTATACTCATGTGCCTTATTACAAGGAGATGTCAGAAGATACTCTCCACGCATTTTTAGAGTATCAAACTAGATTCAATCGAGATATAAAAGAGATCACGGAACGGATCCTCAATATTATTGATAAAATTGAGTCGGAGCCTATCATATGAGGAAGGGGTTTGCGCACCCCAAACTCAAGAGGAGACTATGAATGATGGTGAGGGTAATACACCTAACTCTAGTCTTAAGTTAAATGTCGAAGAAGCTCCTGATAGATCTTTTGAACATGAATTGACCGATGACCCTTATTGCTCATTCCCTCGACCATTGTCATCTCACCATGATTCGACTACATTAGATTTTGATGTTGAGGATGATAGCTCTACGAGCAAACTTGGGAATCACACAATGTTAAACTTTCCAATCTTTAGCACTTGTGGTTACTTGGATGAGTTATGCAGAAGTGAAGGTGTTGAAACCAACTTTGAGGCTCCCGATGCCTTTAAGGGTGTCGATAACGCAATAGTTAAAGAGATAGCGGATAGCTTGTTGGATTATTTGCCTAAGGAAATTATGGACCTTGATTTGGTGCCCGAGCCTATTGCCTTACCCTTAGAGTCTAGTTCGACCTTCCACATGATCTCAGACTCGGTTGTTGACCCCTTTTGGGACACTTCGGACGTCTTCACTAGTATGTATACGGACTTAGTGGATATTCTATCCACTAAACTTGAGGATGACTTCTTGCCTTCGACTGACCTCCTCTCACTTCATTTATATGTTGATCCTTTTGACGACTTCTTAGTCGTCGCCCCTAGCATTTATGCTTACTTAGTGGACCGTGCATCCACTAAGTTTGGGGATGGCATCTTTTCGATTTTTGTCTCACTTGCACTTCGTTGGTTTTATATTCTTGTGAGACTATTAGCATTTGTATATAGCTTTCTTTGGGTTGACCCCCAAATCTTCCGTCTTTTGCTTTATGATCGTTAGGCCGACTAAGATGGTCCTTGATGTTTGTGGGTATCATCTCTGGAAACCCTCCGGGAGACATAACTCGTGCTCTTGTGTGAAAACAAGAGAATCAAAGGCTAATTGCATAGCTCAATGCAATCGTGTATACCCGCGTTAGTGGTAGACGTTTATATGGTCATGTCTTTTATGTGCTTCATTCTCATTATGTTTTTGGATATTTTAGGAACATTTCTTACTTGCTTTACTTCTAAGGCGTGGTTTGTTCCAAGTTTGGGGATGGCGTGAGCTTGGCATAAATTTGGAACCTCCTTACACATGAGTCTTGGTAGTATCATTAATTATCTCCTTCGGTTATGGTAATATCTCTCCACTATTCTCTTTAAATTGATGTGCCTCTTAATCATGTGGTGAGTTTATGCTTAGAACATTGAGGACAATGTTAGTTTTAAGTTTGGGGATGCGGGATATGACCATAACCAATGCATGACCATGAGTTTCAAAGACAAAAGGGTTGAAAGTAGTCAAGATTTGAAAATTTTCGAACATTTTGAGTAGATTTGCATGTGATTATAGTAATAGTTTTGAGAATGTTGATGCATATGTGTTGAGTTGATGAATTTTGTGATTGCTAATGGTCTTTGCATGAAAGTCGAGTCTTTGAGTGTTTGTGTTATACTATGGGAGTAACATCTTAGTGAAGAAGAAACACCTCTAAGAGACCTAAAGTAGTCATTAGTGGAGACTTAACCTATGTGAGAGCTTAAAGCCTAAATTGTCCTTCGAGTGTACTCTTCCGCACTAACTCCGAGTAGAATGAAGAGCTACTCAACCTCGTAACTATTAAAAGAGCTCATTTGATCTCGTGTGCTCAACTTTCTAGCCACTAGGAGTGACATTAGGATCGTGAATTAACCTTGCCCTTGTAGTCCACGAAACCCAATAAGAGTGTCAATTAGAAGAAGGCGGATACTTCATCATCATCCATCATCCAATATCCCGAGAATGAAGACATGAGAAGAAAGAATGAAGAATGTCAAAAGCAAGTATGAAAAGAAAAGTTGATTGCAAGAATAGAGTTGTGTGTGTTGTATTTTGTTTTGGTTGATTGTATTTGTGTTATGAAAAAACAAAAGAAAAAGAGGAATGAAAAAAAAAGTGATGTGAAAAAAAAAAACAACAAAAAGAAAGAAGAAATAAAGTAGTTTGTGTATGTTTGAGCATGTGTTAGCTCTCTTGTGTGAGTAATGTGTTTGTATATATGTGTTTGTGTTCATGAATAAGTATTCGAAGAAAGAAAAGAATGTGGAAGTGCTTAAGAAGTTCTATAATGAAGAAGTCGACATTCTCAGGAATCCACCATCATCATCCATCTCTAGTATCCGTTAACCTTTAGAAGACATTTTTAGAGGGTAAAATGGGTTAGAAGGGCGAGTGAGCTTCCCCACTCTATTTAGTGGCTAATTCCTTTTCGAAGATCATTCGTTCCAAAATGTTATCCTCACCCTTTTTTATATGTTGAGTCCATGTTAGTGATCACACTCACACATACAAGCGAACCATTCTTGAGTGATTTCATATTTGGAGTGTATGCCCGTGAGGCCGAAGTCGAGGCAAAATGTACTAACTTAGGAATCAAGGTTTTGTGACTTCGGAACATAGATGTGCTCATTATGGTATGACACTTGCATTTTAGGGTAAGATCATTAGTGAAGAGGTCTTTAGCTTTTACATGAACTTATTTACTTGAATCATTATGTGTTGACATGCTTAAACCCTTTACTATATGAATCATGTTTATCTATGATTTGGATGTTGGACCCTTATGTCTCATGAGACTCGATGTTTGTGAGTATCATCTATGGAAACCCTCACGAGACAACACTCGTCCTCTAGGGGTAACCTAGAGGTTTAAAGGCTTGTTGCATACGCTAAATGCAACCGGGATACCTCCGAAAGTGAGTTAGGCTTTTATTTTGTTTTGTTTGCTCGAGGACTAGCAAAGTTTAAGTTTGGGGATCTTGATGTGACACGAAAATGTAACATTTGGAGAGCCTAACTAAGCCTAATTAGTCATTTTCGAGTGTTATCAATAATATGTTATGTGTTTTTCTTGTTAGGTATCATTTTTGGAGTTAAACATGTAATTTGGAATAAAGAGAGCGAATTATCACTATCATTTCATGTGCCGAAAACGAGAGAAAAAGACTTCAAGCAAATCAAATGAAAAGTATAGTCAATGACGAGTCCGACGGTGAAAACGGTATTCGATTCGGAGTTCGGAAGGGGAAGATATGAAAGAAATAAGGCAAGGTCTTTATTTGAAGGCACTCTCCTTTGTTTCTAATTTGAAATCAAAGTCAAGCCCAAAGACAAGCCAAAAACCCACAAAAAAAAGAAGAAGAAAGAAAGGAGTAGAGATTTTATGGGCACCCTCTCTTTATGGATCCAAGTCAACAAAGTCTAAAGAATTTGACTAAGTCTTGACCTAGGGTTTTAGTAGTAGAGAGGTTACTATTCATCTTCTTCTTCATTCAACAACCAAGCACCAAAGTAGAGAGAGAAAAGGAGGCAAGGAGGCTAAGGTTTGTGTTCTTCACCAAGTTCTTCAAGAGTTTTGGTGTTTGAAAGCTTGGTTAGAGAAAGAGAATAAGAGGCATAAGCTAGACCGGCCTAGCTTAGGCCGACAGAGCAGCAGCTCGGAGCACCAAATCGCGGCAGCTTCCTTCTCATGCACGCGACGCATCTACAGGCTGGGGACGCGCGCACGACAGCGGAGCAACACATGACGACAGACAACCGGCTCGGGCAGTGGCTATTTTGGCCGGATCTTGTCTTGGCCAGATTTTCACCTTCTTTGGTCGGAGTTTTCTAGGGTTTCCGACCACTTTCTTGGCCGGAAACTTTATGGTTTTTACTCCCCATCATCTTGGCTAGCTACCCATGTGGTTTGATTTGGTTTTGGACTAGAAATTGCTAGAGAGAGAAAGCTAGGGTTTAGCTTTAATGGAGATTGAGTTCTAATTGGAGAAGATGATGGTGGTCGCTATGGGGAACCCAGAATTTTTCTAAAGGGAGATCGGTTGCACCTTAACTACTCATATTTTCCAACGATCGTAGCCTCGAACCACATCGAAAAAGGAGGATTCTCTCATCATTTTCTTTCCATTTATTATTCAATCACAATGTTAGCTAACTTTAGTGTGGCGATTATATGAGATGAAATGTGATGAATTCGTAATTATGTTTAATATGATTTGATGTTTTGATTATAAATTGATGTTCATTTGATTCGATTATCTTTTCGATCGTATTTTCATGTGTCTTGTCAAGCACTTCACATAGTTAATAGACGAAACGAAATATTCGATATCGATCGTAGTCTAAGTCATAATTTCTTGTGTCTTGTCATGCACTTCACATAGTTAGGCGACTAGACGACACTTTCGGTGACTCGAGTTTAACCGATTAGGATGTTTGTTTGACTAAGTATGATCCACGGATATACGTAGTGCTTACAGACATCTATTTTAGGAGTCGAACATCGATTATACTTTGAAACAATAGATCGGAGTACACGTAGTCGTAGGTTTATCATTATCAGTTTCTCGGGTCGACACCTCTCTCACTTATTTGTTGCCTCTCGACTCTTGTTCCTCCGACACTTCTCTCGAATCTCTCTCGCCCGTTTACTTTGATTATTTAGTTAGTTTACTTGCTTTCTTCTCTTGTTCCTTATTCGATCAAACCCCCATTTAGCCTTGTTCCTCTCCTTTTTTGTTTAAGTTAACATTTGATATCTAAACCGGTAGATAAGACCCTTCGATATCCAAACTACCTTCCTATCCTTAGATTGACTCCGGTTTTACCGGTTACTACTTGATACCTCCGCTTGCGGTTTGCAACCTTTTCGGGTGCATCAAGTTCAAGATATTCAAATGAGCAAGCATGCATGAGAAAAGATTGTTATGCTGAAAGCATAAGATTAGTCATGTTAGACATGATTATCGTTCACCTTGACGTCTTAAATACTTGGAGTATTTATGGTAATCACCAATCAAATCTAGATAACTGATCTGTATTGCAACTGAGAAATATCATAAAGTACTTGAGAAAACTTATGATAGATTCTCGGTACAATGCAAGGAAATAAAACAACACAGTAATATGTTACAAACTTCCATAACAAGATGACAATCTTAACTTGGAAGAACAGTAAGCTGGAAAGGTTCAAGGAAGAAACTATTGCAAACACTACGAATAAAAGAAAATCGTTAAATCTTTAGAAGTTTTAATTTAGTATTGGAATACTAAAGATTATCATCGGGATGATAACCAGCAAAATCTACATAGATTAGATCTACTAAACTGTCACCTCAGACTAAAGTGTGAAAGTCATACTAGGGTCATTGACATTAATTAGCTTTCCTGAAAAGCTTATATTGGTAAACTTGAGGGTAAGGAGTTACACGGGAAGGCTCAATTTTACAAATTCTTATTATCAGTAATAAGTTACTTATTTCGTCGCTAAACCGTGGTTTAGTATTTAACTGACAGTCCAAAAGTAGTGAAGCATTCCAAGTAGGATTATCAGATACGTGACCTGGTGAATGAAACCCTACTAAGTGAATTTGGAATAGATTCATTATTAAGTCCCTAGTCCAGGTCATTGCATGGACAACAATGACTTACGAAGCCTAGCATGAGAGATTGGCTGATGGCGCAGTTTCATGGTCTATACGAATTGGGAATTCGAGTCAATTACATAGGTGTATGATTGGGAATATACACTGGATAACCCAACATGAGAGTTCTTCAATGAGTAATGAAATACGTCATCAACACTCATAAGCAAGATTTGAGAGATTCCTTAAACATGAGTGCTCCACTCATCTTATGTAAGGAGTGTCAAACTTTGGTACTGCCAAACACCGTGCCGTAAAAAGAGGTTATAAAAGCGAATTATCGGGAATGACACGACAGACATGAAGTTAAGTGGGAGTACAAGACTAGATTATATCCTCCTAACTAGGTTAGGATTATTATCTCCGGGCCACTTCAGGAGAAGCAACTGAAAATGTACAACCGTACTCTAATGAATTAATAGTTAATCATTAGCTTTGACAGTTGTTCTCCAGATCAAGAACGTCTGAAAAGATATTACCTATCAGATGAGATGCGAAGTGACATGGGAATTGCACTTGTTCTAAGTACAAGTGGGAGACTGAAGGATATAGTCCTTCGGTCTGAAGGAAATGTCCTTCAGAAGGAGTATCCTTCGACTAAGATGGAAATGCATTCAATTTGCTAGTTAGGATAATGATGACTTTATTCAGAAGATCATCTAGCCCGGTCTAATTAGGGGTCGTAATGCTTGGCAAGAAGCCGCTTACAATCGTCGGGTTACTTAGGTAATCCGCGGCTAACATAGACCAAATCCTGCAACGGGTTACACCAAAGAGTGGTAGCTTGATCGAGAGAGTTGACTCATGGGAGCTCGCCTATAGATGGATATGATCCAGTCTGATAGTGCCAAAAAGATAGAAAGAATCGGCCTCGAAAGATAAGCCCGAAAAGTGGTAAAACCCACTTATTGGGTGTCCTGATCAAGCCCAAAGGGGCATTGATCAAAACCGACCATATAAGGTGGGTGGGTCGGCCAGGGTAAGCCCATAATGGACTTAAGTGGCCGACCACACCATATTAGGGCAAAAACCCTAATTCGGGTAAGAAGGAGTTCTGACAGTTTACCTTTTCTGGCGCTCTTATTGAAACCTAATTTAAGTGAGACTCCTATTAGGGTTTCTCTATATAAGGGTCAGTAGAGTTCAGAAAAAGGGTTAGATTTTTCTCAAGAGAAAACAACTTCTCTCTCACAATATACAGCTAAGTGGAGAGAGAGGGTTTTAAAGAAAAAACTTCGAATCTATCTATTGAGTCAAAAGAAGAATGTTCTTCTCAACCTTCAATTGATTCGTAGCTGACATACAAAGAAGGGAGATCAAGTTATTCACTTGGGTATCTCAAGTAGAGTAGCTACATATGAAGCTCTCATCTTCGAGATAAAGGAGTTGGAATCTAGTTCAAGGAAAGCGAATCCATGTATTCTCTTTATGTTTCTAGTTCATTATTAGTTCTTGCTTGCGATCCTGGATAACTAATGTTAATCATATGATGATTGAGATTCCTCATACAACATTAGTTAGATGATTAGTATTCTTAGAGACGTAGAAAACCCTACATTTAGGATGCGTCTGGACCTAGGCTGACGTCCTGGTCTAGGACCAGGACGCGTCTTAAGCCTCGACCGAGACGCGTCTGGCTCGGCCAGACAGTGCATGGACCGGTCCAATGCACTCGATCCTGTGCCAGACAGTGCATGAGTCGGACCTATGCCTAGCATGAATCTCTTTTGGGTCGGACCATCCTATTGGGCCTTGACTTTTGAGTCTTAAACCTTGACTTTTGGGGGTTCCGGACTATTCCAAATTTGACTAGGGTCTTTGGGCCAAAAATTTACGGGTCTTGACCCGAGTCGCAGTTTTTCGACGAAAGTCTTAATTTTTCACCCGATCCCACCCAAATATTACCAAAATTGTATCGGGCCACCCGAAGGCCCGAAACGGGTTTTTCTTGAAATTGATTTGGGAAATCATTGAGAGTCAAACCAACTTTCCGAAATTGACCCGGACTCTTCAAAAGCCCAAATAGAGTTTTTTCTTGAATTTGATCTTGGAAATCATAAAAATAAAATCGAAACGCACCATTAGTCGAATTCTTCGAATTTAGACTTAAGGTCTGTTGAAAGTGTCTTGAATATAGGTTGATATCGAACCCAATTTACGACCCGCCAACCCGCTTAGTCTCGGCGCTGAATTTTGGACCCGTTACCGAAACTGATTACTGAGACATGGCTGGTATGCGAAGAAGGGCTCCGAGGAAGAGCTGGACTCCAAGACGGAGCTGGAATGCGAAGCTAGGCTTATGTCGGTTATTAGTGTTAGCGTATCCATGTATAATGTCGGTTGTAGAGAGAGAGTCGGTGAGGCGGTGGGATTAGGGTTTAGTGGCTATATAAACTAAACCCTAAGGAGATATCAGGAGCACAATCTCACGAAATCTCCTGTGTAACTTGTTTGCTTATTATAGTGGAGATCATCGCGCCGTTGTCGCCGTGGAGTAGGTCTCACCAACCGAACCACGTAAATCTCTGTGCTCTGTTCTTGATTGTTTTTTATTTCCTATTGCTTCTGCTTGATTACTCGATCTAGATCATATTAACCCCGATTGGCATCACAAGGTCCGTAATGTGACATAGAGATGTCGATAAAAGTATCTCCCGGACCTTCACGCATATACAATTGTTAACCTTGAATATTATATGCATGCATGTGATGTGAATGCGAGAACTAGTATGGCCATAAAAAGTTTTTCTTTCATTCTTGTTTTAAGCACGGATGGGTGCAATCTGTAATAATTTTAATTTCAAGTTTATACGATATGCGTATAGTTTGAGTCTTGTAATTAGAGTTTAGGGTCAATGAGTCCATTGAAGAAATTCAAGGATGGAGATCCTAATTCGAGTGGGAGAAATCAATGGAGGTTCAAAGATGGCGATCTTGGTGAACCAAAAGGCGAAACAAGAAGAAATCCTAAAGAGATTAGATCTTTTAGGACTAGGCGTCGTACTAGGATCCATATGTGTTGATTTACTTTCTCGCGCGCATTTACTTACCTATTTACGCTTTATGTCGTGGATGTTAGTTAGGATAACTAGTTCATTGTAAAACATTCCAGACTTAGCGTAAAAGTCCCTAAAAATAATTTTGAGTGTAGTGCCTCCCCATAACAAGACACTCGTTGGTCCCTTGTTCGTGATGGTGGGTCTGCCTTAGCAGGGTGCCATTTCTACCTTGGAGCAATGCGGGTAGGCCTATAGAAGAGGCCTACAAGTCTAGTGATTCCACTCAACGAGATCAGGAAAAGATTTTTGGATACTCGAGGCAAAAGGATAGATTAGGCATTCATCAATGCAATCTGTCAACCAAGAGTCATAAGGGTATGATCAGTGAACGAGTTCACTCACCTGGAACAAAGGAGTTGAGTGCAGCCATAGTCCGCTTAAATCCGAAGAACTGGGATCTTGGAATCACTTTATTCAATTAGGGACGATTTTATTGAATAATGTGGGAAAACTAAATTTTCCGAAAAATGATAACGAGTTTTAAAACTTCGCAATTCTTTCATGTAGTTTTAAGATGTCGCAAGACGACGAGTTCAACCTTGAATCATGCGCAAGGAAAGAGTTGAATAAATCCATCCATGAAGGAAGGAATCAAGTGATTCTTCACATATTGGATAACGAATTTACAAACGAGCTAGATGTCACAGACTATCCAATTCAGAATTGGATGCTATATCGACTGTTGAATATGAAAAGGATGATCAAGAAGGGGCAGAAACAGGATCAATAACTTCTTGGACACTGGAATCCATAGTGAAAGCTCTTTTGGAGGATCCCTTGACATGGAAGTCCAAACCATTGGTCGACGAACTGAGGATTTATCTTTAAAAACGTCGAGAATGGAACGGTTTGAAACCACCAGTAAGTTATTGGATCTATGCCTCGAGGAAGGAAGACCATTAGGCCCTCATGTCTTGCATATGATTGGACTCTTTGCAAAACTAGAAAGGCTAGGTTTTCCATTTGGCTTAAGTAAAGCCAATGATATCATCTTCCATTCACTTCATAAAGGATTTAACACATTTCAGATGTGCTACGTTATGAATAAATGGATCAAGCCCTTAGAGGAGCTTCATGAGATGCTACAAGCAGTCGAGGTGTTTATAGCAAAGGAGGAGCCAAAGAATGAGATTCTTGCGGTTCATACGAACAAAAGGCAGAAAACGAAGCCGACGTTCGAAGGAGAAGGCAAACGAGTTGCTAAATCCAAGAACAAAATTTTACTTTCTGATGTTAAATGTTTCTACTGTGATGGCAAGGGCCATTTGAAAAGAAACTGCCTTAAGTTCTTGGAGGACACGAAAAATGGAACAATAGCTTCCACTTCAGGTATTGGCAATTAATTTATCAAATACTGAAAATCTCCCAACATGGTATGAGTTACCTAATGCCCTATCATTGTGAATGTACAGGTGCAAAAGGGAACTAAGTATTTGGCTAAAGGAGAAAAGATCCAAGAGTAAGCAGAAGCCAAAACTGCTTAGGATGCTGATGAAATCAGAATCTTCTTTAGGCACTACTCTAGATTAATTTGTTTTTCTAGTTAGACATCATCTATGTACTTGATGAGACATGAAAATGTCCCATCTGATTCTCTTAACTTGGGCTAGTTTGTCCATTTCGAGCAGTTACTCTGATGAGTTGTTTGTTTTTCTTTCTCAGATGACTTTTACGGAGTTCAGTGTGAAAAACGATTAAAATCGGGAGAAAGACACACGAGGGGTATTTCAGTCATTTGATGGTGAAAGTATTCTGGTAATTGTGATTAATGCTGATGCTCGGTTGAAAAGTAGAGTCCGAGACGAATCAGTAGGCGAAAACAAAAGTGAAATCGGAACCTGGATGACGAAGCTACAGCCTGTCAAAGTTTGGGTTGACTAAGTCTCAAGAGGACACGTGGCAGCGGATCCTTACCTTTTATCAACAATCACGTGAAAGCTGAGTGACCCCAAAATAAGAGGGAAAGAGAACGTGGGAATTTTAATGAGAATGATTCAGTATGCCCGAGCACAAGATATGTTGTGCTCCTCAAGGTTGCGCTTGGCAGATCCAATGCTTCATTTATTGTCACGTGGCGCTATCTCTGAAATACGTCACAATCTATTGAGCTGCTCCTTCATACACCATATAATCCCTTTTGACAACTCACACGGCATGGCTTCACTCGGTTAGTCAATTCCCAAGATTTATTGGAAGGCCAGCGTTTTGGGGAAAGCTAAATAGTTTCCGTGGTGTGAAGACTTGGTCAAAAATTGGTCAATTTTGTTTGACAATTTTATTTAGGGGGAAAGCAAAATACTTCTCCACCTCAGCTCTCTCTCTCTCCACCTCACCTCACTCTCTCTCCACCTCACCTCTATCTACTCCGATTAGGTCGCCGGCCGGAAAATTTTCCGGTCGGCGACCATTAAAAAAATAAATAAATAAATTTTCACTCTCTCTCTCTCTAGAAACTCCGGCGAAGGGGTTTCCCTTCGCCGGAGTTCCGGTCTGTTGAAGAACAGACCAGATCTGGCATGTTGAAGAACAGACC
This sequence comes from Eschscholzia californica, assembly GCF_041429995.1. Taxonomy (NCBI): domain Eukaryota; kingdom Viridiplantae; phylum Streptophyta; class Magnoliopsida; order Ranunculales; family Papaveraceae; genus Eschscholzia; species Eschscholzia californica. Next base: position 34,601,120 of record NW_028238198.1, read on the forward strand.
GGGACTCCGGCGAAGGGAAACCCCTTCGCCGGAGTTTCTAGAGAGAGAGAGAGAGAGTGAATTTTTTTTTTCTTCATGGTCGCCGGCCGGAAAATTTTCCGGCTGGCGACCAAATTGGAGAAGACAAAGTGGTGAGGTGGAGAGAGAGTGAGGTGAGGTGGAGATAGAGTGAGGTGAGGTGGAGAGAGAGTGAGGTGAGGTGGAGATAGATTGAGGTGAGGTGGAGTGTTTTTTTTATTTTCCCTTAAAATTTATTTCCCCGGAAAATCTCTAAAATTCTACATATTCCCTTTAAAATTTCACACCCCGGAAACTATTTAGCTTTCCCCAAAGCGCTGGCCTATGGGAATTTCACACCCCGGAAACTATTATTCTTTCCCTTTATCTTAAGAAGAAATCTGCATAAAGAGAGAAAGAGTTTATATTCTAAATCGAGAGAGAAGAAAAGAAAGAGGAGATTATGAAATTCTATCATGGTTGGCCCTTCTTGCCATAATAAGAGAAAGAGAACAGGAAGGAAAGAAAGAGAGATTGAAGCTGAAGATAAAGAAATATTAGAGATTTGAAGATGGAATTCGGTTTTGTATTTTAGAGAGAGAAGGAGATCTTGGCTACTGATTTTGCTCCTTATCTTGATTAGATCATGTAGAGATTACAGAGATGGAAAGAACAACATTCTAAAGAAAGAAAGATGGATATTTGGAAAAAGATTTTAAAATCAAAGAGGATAGCAGAGAAGGGTATTGATTTTTCTTCTCTTATAAAAGAAGAGAAAACAGAGAGGTTCATCATCTCGGATTGGAAGGGGATCATCTCCTCTCTTTGAGCTCAACTTAAACAGATATATTAGAGAGAGAGAGAGAGTAGCTCTGCTGGAACAGAAGACCATACCATCTATCATCTTCTTCTTCCTCTGTATTGTCTTTTCTTTTTGTGAGAGAGAGAGAGAGAAAAACAGAGAGTGAGTGAAATGGCGATGAAAACAGATAGTGAGTTGTAGAGAGAGAAAGAGAGAATCATCTTGTAAATCTTTATCTAATAAAAATCTTCTTCTTGTTATTTGATGGTGTTAATGGTTTTGATTGAAATAAAAGAGAGAGAGAAACAGTAAAGAAAGAGAAGTTTTGGTGAAGGAGAAGACCCTGATTGGCTTTCCAACATTGCTGGAAAATAATTTTCCAAGAAGACGAGAAAATTATTTTCCTTAGGGGTGCGTTTGGCTGCAACAGAGAAAATCAGCAAGAAAAGTTAAATTCTTTTCTCTTAATTCTTCATATTTATTAGTTTAATTTCATGAATAGATAACTCTCTCCATCTAGGGTTTTGGGATGAAACTCATACTTAAACCTTTAGAGACATATTTTTATTTTGTTAATTCTCTTGATTGTGATTCAAAGTTGAAATTGTTTTAATTTGTAGAATTGATTTTCTTTTCATTGTTTATACTTTTAAATTTGATATATCATGCTTAGATTAGATTCTTTGATGATATATGCTTATTGATTGATAAACAATAGTTTAGAGATTTGTTTTTCGAAATAAACAATTACATTGTTATAGATTATTGGTTTTAAACGAAAACATCTTCCGGAATTAAGATAGTTCATTATCTGAAATTCCGAGTTATAAAAAAAGGAGAATTGACTAGTTAACTATTTGTTATAAAGATGATTTTATGTGGTAGATTCCGAAACCCCTAGACTTCTCCCCCCATTTGAGTTCATCTTTTTATTTGTTTTAATATTTTATATATTTTATTTTATCACCAAAACAAATTTTCAGAAAACAAAAACCGTCTTACTTCCAAGTCTTAAAATAGATTCAACTAGTCTCTGAGGAACGAACCAGTCTTACCGGAATTTATTATAACTTGACACCCGTGCACTTGCGGGTGTAGACCTATTTAGTGTAACCTTTTAGGCCCATCAGTACTAAATATTACGGAGAATCAATAAAAAGAGTTTTAATTCTTAATTGAGATGTCTTAAAGTGCTAAATTAACTAACTAATACCAAAAGATTCTACACTTGGTTATACCTGTAAAAGAGAGACACAAGGATGTAACTCTTACAATGGGATCATCCCAATGACAAAGAGATGAAGAAAAGTTTCCAAACATAACCGAGAAAGCATGGGATGCGAAGAATCGAATTGACAAGATAAATTATCTTGAGTCAAAAGCAGAAGTTGATCTGGGATCAAGCTCTGTCCTCCGATAAACACTATGTCTAGACACAGCTTCCCACTCATAACCAAAATCCGTTTAAAGCTAATAATGCATGTAATGGGATTACGAAGCATAAAATTAGTAAGTCTGACACTATTCTTTAGAAGAAATTTGGGCTTCACGCGATCTATCAAGAGAACAAAGTGGTTGTTGCTCATGATGATATCCTCCTAATATAAGACCCAAGAGGATTATTAGTAGGATAAATGGGAAAAAGAGTCGAACCTTTCGAGGAAGAGTCTTCGAGGAAGAGTCGACCAAGAGCAACAAATAGTTTTTCTACACTGGAACTAATAAGCGAATTAAATTCGCCGGAGAACTCTCATTGAAAGTTGATCGAAACAGGAATATCTCAAGGAGTTTAGAGTATTTCAAATAGTTGTTCTTAAGCCCTAAAGGTCTTCAAAAGTTTATCTAAAAGATTGATTAAATTCTTACTAATAACAGATAAACAATATAGAGCGACGCAGAGACGGAAACCAACTCGATAATTGGCTAGGAGTCAATACATTATGGAATCTTTCCTTGTCAAGATCGGATTCTTGACAATTAGTCAATGGAGTTAGAGACCATTGGACGGAAATTAGTTTTCAAGAAGAAAACTGAGAAAGATGGAAGCACGGAGGTTTCCCAAAACTAGGCGAAGAAAGGCCACACCAGTCTACGTTTAAAGTCCATAGCCAAACACAAGAAAGTCGCAAACTGTGAAGGTCATCGACTTTAGTGATTGGAAATTAAGCATAATTTGGAAGATCCACACTTCCGGAAAGAAGCAAGCTAGAGTTGAAATCTTCAATTCAAAAGAGGAAATCAAAGGTGTTTGATTCCTAAAAGAAACGAAGAATATCTTGAATCTAAGGATTTCAAGAAGGTTAGTGGGAGAAAAGCCTTTCAGGTCCGGTGTGCAGTGTACACACCAGAATTGAGAACAACATAGGGATGTCGGAATCAGTTAAGGATGGACCACAAAGGATGAAAATGCTTTAGCCATCAACAATCTATGAGTATAGATCAAGTGTGATATGACTAAGATAAGAAAACTTGGGATTCTTATAAGTCCGAATACGAAAGACTCTAGAAGAGATACTCGACCCAAACTCATGGCGGATGGCTCGGCAAAACTCAGAGTCAGGTAATTCTGATGAGCAAGCACGCATGACAAAGATAAATATGCTATAAGCATAAGATCGGTCATGTGAGACATGATTTAGCATTTACCCAAGACATCGTAAATACTTAGAGTATTAAGAGATCTTAACATCCGAACTCAGATAAGACAATCTGAACCCATGACTAACATCCTAAAAGGCTAGGACGAGTTATAATGGAGAAAGTTGAACATAATCATTACAAACTTCCAGACATGGAAGGAAAGTAGGCAAAAAGGGTTTCTGGCAGGGAACTATTGCAGACTCTACAAAGAAAGAATAAAAGACTTGATTCTAGTAAAGGGTCACAAGAAACTATCAATGGAAAATCAAAGATATTGACCTTTGATTAGTTGATATGCAAAGTTTAAGAAAAACTACATCAATAGTCAACTAAACTGTCACCGAAGACGAAAGTATGAGAGTCATACTAAGTGTCCAAGGCATAAGGTATATTCGGAGAATAACCTTGACTAGTAAAACTGAGTGAGTAAAAGTGTTTTACGGAAGAGGCTCAGATTTACAAACTCTCGTTATCAGAAATAAGTTAATTGTTTCACCGTCGTCTAAATTTGGTTTAATATTTAAACGACAGTCCACGGATAATAAAGCATTCCGAATAGGTTTATCAGATACGTGATTTGATGAATGAAACCCTATTAAGTGAACTTGGAATACTTAATTATCATCTCCCTAGTCTAGGTCATTACATGGGCAACAATGACTCAGAAAGACCAGCACGTGAGTCAATGAGATAACGTTGTTTCATGGGCTATAGGAATATGGTATTTGAACCGACTACGTGGGTGTGATATTAGGAATACACACTGGATAACCCTCAAAATAAGAAGTGCGTCAATCGTGATGAACGTCAAAAACTTCTCATTGACAAGATTGGAGAGATTCCTCATAACATGAGTGTTTCGCTCATCTTATGTAAGGAATATCTGACTTTGGTTCCGCCAAATGTCGTGTCGTGAAAGGAGGTTATAAAAGCGGATACTGGAAAAGACAGGATAGACATGAAGTTGAGTGGGAGCAAGAGAATGGATTGTGTCGTCCTGATTACATTAGGAAAAAATGTCTCATGGCCACTTGATGAGTAGCAACTGAAAATGCGTGGTCGCGCTCAAATGGACTAAAAATTAATCATTTGTCTTTCACAGTTATACTCGGGATCAAGAAAGTCTGAAAGACGTGACGTATCAGATGGGATACAAATAGACATGGGAATCAAGCATTGCACTTGTTCTAAGTACAAGTGGGAGTCTGAATGATATTCCTTTGTCAAGGAGATATCCTTAAAGGAGATGTCCTTTGACCAAGAATGCAATGCGAAGAATTTGTCGGATAGGACAATTGATGAAGAAGATCACCAAGCCAAGTTGATTTAGGGATCGTAATGTTTAGCTAGAAACCAACTACGATCGTCGAATTACGAAGTAATTCGCGGCTAACTTCGACCGGATCCTACTTCGGGTTACACATAAGAGTGGCTATTTAATCGAATGATATGACTAGTGGGAATGAGATATATTATCATGTGAGAGTCTCATAAATATGTCTCATAGGCCTAAAAGAAGTTTGGGCAAAGATAGCACAAAAGGCCCGAAAGAGGGGTTTTGGGCCGGGAGCAAAAAGAGGACTTTTTGGGCTCGGATTTGGCTGAAATTTGGTGGGACGGTTCCCCTAATAGAGAAGGAAAAATCTGCCAATTTTGACATACCATCATCAAGGGAATCAAAGAATAGGAACTGGTTTCTATTTTTTACTATTTCCTTAATCTTATTTAAAAAGGGTTTTTTGAGAATCTAATTAGGGTTGGACTCTAACTTAGAACTCTATATAAAGACCCTTAGGGTATTAAATAAGATGTGGAATTTCTCTAAGAGCTTTCTAACTCTACCACATTAAGTAGAGAAGGGAAAGAGAGCTAAATCCCAAAAGCTACCAACTAGTCAATTAAATAAGGAGTTCTTCTTGTAATCAAACTACCATTGTTATTCTAGCTAACATACAAGGCGGGAGATTAAGTAGACCACTCGGTGTCTCAAGTAGAGGAGTTACAATTGAAGCTCTTGGTCTTCTCAATTGCGGATAGAAAAGGTTCGAGGGAAAACTAGCGATTAAGGTAATCTCTAACTCTTAGTTGATTATTAGCTTATGCATGATGATCTTGAAAAACTAGTGTTTGACATTAGATGTCAAATTTATCCGCATAAAAAACTAGTAGTAAGTGACCCACAAAACCCTACATCAGGTACTCTGAGTCAGACAAAAATAAAACACCAAAACCTGATTCAGAATTAACTCAGTCTTCGAGTCAACCATCAAATCAGACTTCAAGAAAATAAATGCATTATAGAGATTGGGCTAGTCTTCATAATTTACAAGAGAGTGAGGATAATTTTGGTATTTCACATCCTGTAAATATTCCAATAAACCTTTCAGTGCTCTCCAACTCTGCTTACAGGCACTGGATAAAAAAAACTCAAGCCCAATGTTCATGTAAAAAACATACTGGAATTGATCTAAGGAAGAACAAGACGAGTAGCCATTGTGGGGATATTATTGATCTCTCATATTCGAAGGAATTTATGAAGGGTTTCGGGTGGATAATCTAAGTGATCGGACGCCACGATCATGAAGACTAAACGCTCGTTAAGGGTTGAATGAGCACTAGTCAGGAAACGTCGTGTGGAAAATGAAAATACATGAACCAAGTTCCGTAGATATTCAAAGACATTAAAGGAAGACTCAACTGATGATCACCAATGGTGGTTTAATAATGATTAAAGACAATCAATAAAGAACAACTAGGCGGAAAAACAAAAAAGATGGGAATAAAATATTACTTTTTGTTCATATTTGAAGATCAATTACTGAAGAAATTACTAGTCAAGACAACCAGTCTGATTTTTCCAATCCAGATCTGTTACAGAAGAAATAAAAAAACAGAGGAAGGAAAATCGACGAGAAATCAGAGACAAATCTCCCTAATCAGCCAAGTCAACTACACTCCCTAACAGGATTGAACCGTCACAAGAAAGGTAGCAACGACCTAAGAGGAGAAAAATGAGAAGTCCCAGAACTCCACTACATTCCCTACAATAACATATGGCCTATAGAGATTTACTATTACGTTATCATTTATCTTAGAACGAAACAAATCTATAAGTTATACAAAAATATTTTCTAACTTTATGTCAAGTTCAAAACTCGCCGGATTGTTTACATCCTAGTGAGGTTCTATGGCAATATTTTTTATCACTACTTTAAAGCAATTGAAATAAAAAGAAAGATTTTTTTTCTCTTAATATTTATTATATTCTTATGTTTATTTTTGTTATCTAATTAACTAATGGCATATAAATTTAGTTTTGTACACATTTTTATAAAACAAACAAACTATTTATACCTTATTAAGATCTTTATTCATATATATATATAATATATATATATATATATATATATATATATATATATATAAATAAGATAACATAAATTATTAATAAATTTTCAACGAAAGATTAATTTTCAGCTAATTTCACATATCTTCCAGACCAGTTACCAGGGATTTAGAGTTTCATGCATTTGTATTAAACAATACTTATTAAATGTTATTTATGTTTAATATATATTAATAATTTTTGTATTTAATCTTAAATATATTAATAATTTATACATTAAGTATTATTAAAACTTATTAATATGATTAGTAGAATAAATGTATTTTATTAATAATATTTATATATTAAGTATTCTATTGATTCAGAAAACCTATATATAAATTCAAATCTTTTAGTCCCATAAAATTATTAATATGATTACGTAACAGTAAGTGTCTTCTTTTATCGTACCGTTATACAAATCTTTTATTCCCATAAATTTGGCCCTTCGTTATTGTCTACATTTATGTACCACTATAAATATACCTCATAACAATATCTCTACGCTGAAACCTTTGGTATGTATTGTTAATACACTTTGTAAGTACCTCCTCTGAAATCGTATTCCCATTGTAAATTATAAAACCATTATACTTGACCTAACTCTATCCCTATCTTCATCACTTAATGTTAAATGTGGAGCCACGCCTAAAACAAATAAATATAATTTGTTGAGTCCATTATCAATATGTACACAATACAAACAGTAAATAAATTACAAGTAATTAAAAGCTTAAAGATTATATGTGAACAAGAGGTCATGGTGTCGAGGAGATGTTAATTTATAAACTTTTTATAAATTTCATTATTTTCGCTAAGGTATAGAATAAAAGATGGCGTAACAATTGAGTCACAATTTTGCTTCTTTACATCTATAAACTTCATTACTATCTTTGTCATACAATAAGTTTCAGTTTCTATAAACTTTGTATAAAATTTTATAAATTTCATTAAAGTGAAAATGACAAATTATATTTTTTTTAGTTAAAAACTTATATTTATAATTTTTGTTAAAACTCAAATATATGTATTTTGTTCGGTTAAAAACCCATTTTTTTAGTTGTTGGAAGGTGTTGCAAAGTTGTCACAAGATGTCGCAACACTGTTATAAGTTGACGGCTATATTCTTATGTTTATTTTTATTAGCTAATTAACTAATGACATATAAATTTTAGTTTTGTACACATTTTTATAAAATAAACAAATTATTTATACCTTATTAAGATCTTTATTCATATACAAATACTTATATAAATAAGATAACATAAATTATTAAAAAAAATTCAATGAAAGATTAATTTTCAGCTAATTTCACATATCTTCCAAATCAGTTACTAGGGATTTGGAGTTTCATGCCTTTTTATTAAACAATACTTATAATTTATTACTAAAAACATTCACTCTATCTCTCAAGGATTCCGTTGAATACTAAAAAATATTGACGGCTCATTTTTCACCAAAACAAAAAACTCATGGGGAGTTTTGACCTATATGATTTATTACTAAAAACATTAACTATAACAAAAACCCTAATTGCTAACAAACTACTTGCTAGCAATTTACACATCAAAGCGGATAGAGAAATCTCAGTTTCTTCAACCAAATCATCTTATCAAGTACGAAGAACTCACAAGAAATTTCAACGGAATCCTTGAGAGATAGAGTGAAGATTTAAGAAAAAAAAAAAAACTCTAGTTGCTAACTAGACAGCTTGACTACTTGCTAAGATTGGAGTCTTAAGATCAACTTTAAACACTCACCACTGTCATAAAAAAATCTTTGAGAGTTTAAAGAAAAAACCATGGTTGCTAACTAGGTAGCAGGTTGGCTAATTGTTAAGATTTGAGTCTTAAGATCAACTTCAAACCCTCACCACTGTCACCAGATGTCTTTGAGAGTTGAAAAAAATGTGGAGAGTAAAGATAAACCCTAAAGGTTACAATTAGTTGTTGTGTTGTCGTTTTCTTAAGCTTTTTTTATGAGATTCGTTTTCTTAAGTTGAAACTGTACCTTTGTTTCCCTCCTATCTCCAAGTATCTGAAAAAAAAACTTACAACAGGTGAAACACCGAAATTATCCTCACTCTCTTGTAAATTACAAAGATTAACCCAACCTCTATAATGCATTTATTTTCTTGAAGTCTGATTTGATGTCTGACTCGAAGATCAAGTTGATTCTGAATCAGGGTTTGGAGTTTTATTTTTGTCTGACTTAAAATACTTGATTCATTTAAATCGTTCATTTTATTCAGATCACCAAGGTATATCTCTCCCATGCACTAAAATCACTGCTAACAGAGAGTCGTTGTATGACAACCTTTCCAATGATCAAAATATATATTTTTCTTTTCTCTAAGTTTTTATACAAGTCCCGAATGGATGTCCTTGGCCGGATTTTAGAAATAGAGAGAAGGGGAGATTGTGGTGGGGGTGGAGACATAGAATAAATTCATAGTAGTTACCTTTAGATCACCAACGTATATCTCTCCCATGCACTAAAATCACCGCCGACAGAGAGTCGTTGTATGACAACCCTCTCCAATGACCAAAATATATCTTTTTCTTTTCTCTAAGTTTTTATACAAGTCCCGAATTGGTGTCCTTGGCCGGATTTTAGAAATAGAGAGAAGGGGAGATTGTGGTGGGGGTGGAGACATAGGATAAATTCACTTTAATTTATCTCGACTAATATTCCCTCTCTTTCTGAATGGATTCTTTCGTGGCAAAACCCGGATCAACATAGTTGTACCGCAGAAAATATTCAATTTGTTACAATTTTATGGTATATATGGAAAACCACGTGTAATCACTGCTTTCAAAAAACTTTATACAATGTTAACACTATTTTAGATCTTATTAAAACATTCCCCATGATTAGTTCTGCTCAAATGAAACCTCCACCCGCGAATGTAGCCAAATGGCAACCTCCACCCCATCCTGATGCAGGGGCACCCAGCGTGGAGGCTTTTTCCATGACCAAACCGGGTCATAGGCCGTCCGGCCATGAGGAGTAGTTTTTAGGAAGTCCCAATTTTAGTATGATTCTTAGAGAATCTAGGTTTAGGAAATTATGTTATTTTAGTATTTCCAATAATTGGAAAGGTCCAGATTTGAGTCTAGCTATTTAGGAAGTTGCAGTCTTTTAATTATTTAGGAAAGTCTAATTCAAGTCTATCTAGGAAAGTCCAAAATCCTATAAAAGGATATCTAGTTTGTCCATTATCCTCAGATTGAAGAGAAAACCCCTTTGAAGTTTAATAAAGTTTAGTATTTTCGAGTTATTTCATCTTTATTTTATCGTTCTTGTTAAGTTTATTCGTCTTCTCTAATTCCGCTGCGTTTCTACATCATGTGGTATTCAGAGCCACCAGAGTTTTGGGCGAATGATTCTGGAATTTTTTCTCCAAATCATTTAATTCAGAATCGGTCATATTCTATTCCTCAAGAGAGTCATAATCAACTAGATTATACTCATCAACGGATAACGAATCCATACTTATGCACAACTTGTTTTTCTCCAAATAACTCGTACGATTATCATTGGAATCCTGGAGAAACCTTAAGAGAAAACCCATCACAACCTCCATCTTTTTATTATCCGACATCAACCGCACCACCACCACCACCACCTCCGTACTCTAATTATACACCACAACCTTCTCCTTATCAATACCAACCACCACCAGTGTTTTCTACACCATCACCTCCATCTTATTACTACTCTACATCAACCCCATCTCTTTCTTGTCCTCCACCATATTCACCAACACCCCCATCTTCCTATTATACACCAACATCACCCTCACCACCACCTCCATACACTTATTATTCACTACAACCACCAACACCGATAGAACCATCTTCTCTTGACCGTTCCGCAGCACCAACACTTTTGAAGCAATCCACATCGTTGTCCGAAGAAAAAGTCTTTGATGATAAGAAGAAAAAGGATGATTCGATAAAAATACCCATTCAACGAGCTCTCAAATCGGTAAATACTACTGTTTCCACTACGCCCACTAAAGAGAAGACTCCAACTTTCGCTTCTGAATGGGACAACATTAGAGAAGGATTATCTTCGGTTTCGATGTTAGAAGAAGCGTTTGTCGAATACAAGAGAGAGAACACCGAAAAATTTGACCGAATTGATCAGCGATTTGATCAAATCAATGATACAATCAGAGATTTCAACCTCAAACTCAAAGGTATTCGTTCTAACTCTTCCCCGTCTAAACAACAACCGCCTACTAGTTATACACCATCTTCGTCCCAACATTCTACAACCACCACTACTACATCAAATACTTTTCTTTCCCTGGAAAATCAAAGAATCGTTTTCCCCCACCCTAATAAAGTGCATGTTCACCCAACAATAACAGGAGCAACAATTCTAGTTTATCCATAAACAATGTCCCTCCACATCACGTAAGTGTTGAACCACCATTCATCCCCCTTCACTATACCAGGATTGAATATCAAACCATGCCAAACCGAACAACACACCATCCGCCCGTTATCCCTAACCAGGCAGAATTATTCATGCCCCTACACCACCATAACAAGTCAATTGAACCATCACCAACCAGTTCCATTCACCTAGTTACACCACTAATCCCATCGTTCACCTTTCCTATGGCTACCCAAACCCGGAATAACTACCAGACCTTCCCCGAAGCTTCTCAAAATCAATCAGTCAACCTACTCGCTACCCACACTCCGGGTTCTCCTCCTTACTCAACTTCATACCGTATAAGTGTGCGTTCTTTTTCTCCACATCTATACAATAGCCCAACGACCATAAACCATTACTCATACTCTCAACTTTGTGAACACATCCTATCCCTTACCCCTTCCACTATTTTTGTTGATTCTAGAGGCACTTCGATAGAAAATTTAGACTCTAGGCGTGAGGATTTCGATGCACTTCCTTTTGTTTCTGTTGGCACCCCAAGATCCAAGCTAACAACCCCGTCTCATCTGTTAAAAGACGACGATAACTTCAAATCCGAAGAACCAACGTTAGTGCTCATCGATGAAAGTGTTTCTGCTGGGTTTCCTCATGGAATTGATTGTACTTTTGTTAATGGTGAGGCCATGCAACATATAAAAGGAAATATGATCATTCATCTTCGAGAAATTTTACGATGGTTTGCAATTTTTATTGGATCTTCTCGTAAGGATTCCACTGATGACACCCTCTTTGATGTTATAGAAAGCCTTGTTGCGTACTTCACAATATTACAAGAGGATGCTCATAACAATACTCAGATTGTTGCAAGTTCTGCAAATTTTCATACTTTTATTTGGGAACCTGGTGATTCGTTTTTTTTTCTTTCTCTACACTTTCTCTCTTCGTATGATGGTCAAATCGTCGTTACGAGTATTCCAGATATTATTGAAAGAAGAGAGGCAGGTATCGTGATGGATTGGAAGAAGAATTTTAAGGTTAGAATTTTCATAGAGGAAAGTATGGTATTTGCAATCTTCTTCATCAAACTACAAGATGACGGGAGATGTCGAAATTTGTTGGAAGATTCTTTCTCACGATCGATCTTTCGAAATTCCTTGCAATATGAGATTGAAGCTAGTGCTATAATCCATAATGGTGTCTTTTGGTTATCGTGCCCCTTCCATGCAAAGTGGGAATTACGAATCGCCATGATAGAATTCATCGTATGTGGGTGCATCACATTATTTTCTTCATCGAATCGGTCCGGGACGAACCTTCTGGGGAAAGGGGAGCTGATGCAGGGGCACCCAGCGTGGAGGCTTTTTCCATGACCAAACCGGGTCATAGGCCGTCCGGCCATGAGGAGTAGTTTTTAGGAAGTCCCAATTTTAGTATGATTCTTAGAGAATCTAGGTTTAGGAAATTATGTTATTTTAGTATTTCCAATAATTGGAAAGGTCCAGATTTGAGTCTAGCTATTTAGGAAGTTGCAGTCTTTTAATTATTTAGGAAAGTCTAATTCAAGTCTATCTAGGAAAGTCCAAAATCCTATAAAAGGATATCTAGTTTGTCCATTATCCTCAGATTGAAGAGAAAACCCCTTTGAAGTTTAATAAAGTTTAGTATTTTCGAGTTATTTCATCTTTATTTTATCGTTCTTGTTAAGTTTATTCGTCTTCTTTAATTCCGCTGCGTTTCTACATCACATCCTTTCATTAAAATTAATGTTGACGCATATTTTCTGAATGTCGAGCAACTCATAGGTACCCGTTTCATTGTACATGACTCTCAATCCAAATTTGTCTTTGCTAATGTAAACACTGCTAGAGCCAGAAACAGTGAGGAAAGCGAGGCGTTAGCCATTCTCAACTGTCTTATTTGGGCGAAAGAAAATAATCACTTGCAGATTATAATTGAAAGCGACAACGTCAACTTGATCAAACATCTAAATAACCCCAAGCATCAAGTGCAATGGAAATCAATGGTGCATATTCGTTGCATAAGAAATATAAAGAGTGATCTCGGACAGGTTAAATTCAGTCACATCAAAAGAAATGTTATTACTCAGGCGGACAAACTCGCTAAATGGGCTCGAAGGAAGGAGAGATCTAAAGTATGGAGTTGTATTCCCTATTTTCTTTTACATATGTATTGTAATGCCACTCTGAATGCTTAGTTTTTAATATATTTATCTTTAACAAAAAAAAAATTAAATTATTATTCTGCAAACGATATGTACGAATAAAAAAAGGTGGGCCTAGTAGGATGATCGTAACAGGTATCTTGAGTCCATAGTATTATCTCTCGAGTCTGGCTAAAGGCGCATCAAAAAATTGCTATTTGCGCCCCCATATGACCTGGAAAAGGCGTTGCGAGCGCCCTTTGCCCCTTTCCCCTATGTACACTAATTTCATTTTTTTTTCTTCGTGTCTTCCCATTCTTATCTTTCTTATCATCATCGCGCCATCATGAAAAGAACCTTAATCCCAAATCATCATCAGGGATCCACAAAAAGGAGTTGGAGACTAAAATAACATTATTTTAGAGAGGGAGTAAAACCATCATAGAAGGTCATCTTGTTTTATTGGAATTTGAAAGAAGGATTTTTGAGTTTAAGGTCCAAAAATAGGGGGTAATGAGTCATATATCCACTCCTAACTTAATAAATAAAATAAAACCAAAATAAACTGAAAATGTAAAATATTTCCAAAAATTAACTATTTGGTGGGCCCCATGCATCAATCCTTTAATTATCTCTCTTTTTTTCCCTTTCATAAATATTTTTTAACCATTGGTAAACCAAAGGTTTATACTGGTTAAGTTAATAACTCTTTCTATAAATTTTATGAAAGAATATATATGTTGGATATTTAATATCAATCTTTATTTCCATAAACTCCATAAATATTTAACCAAATCAGTGGATATTTAACAAAAACGAGTTGCCCTGTCAAAAAAACGAGTTTCTATCTATGTAACTCTATATTCTTTGAATTCAAGAAGGTATATTATTTCTAAATCTGTTGTATTTGATTAAAGTAACCTACCAAATCAATTGATATTTACCTAAAACAAGATGCTCAATCCCAAAAACGAATTTCTCTTTCTGTAACTCTTTGTTCTTTGAACTTCAAGAAAGTAGGGGTGAGCAAAAACCGAACCAATTGGCCGAACCAAACCAAGTCGAACCGCATCGATCAGTTTTTGGGCCGAACCGATCCCCATTCGACTTGGTTCGGCTGAAAAACCGAACAACCCTAAATCGGTCTGGTTTGGCCTCGACTTGAGTTTCTATAAACCGCACAAACCGAACCGACCGAACCTTAAGGAAAAATGAAATAATAATTTTGTAAAGTTAGAAAGTGTTAAACTAAAAAGAAAAAAATTAGAAAACTCCTAATCAAGTTTTCCATACTATTATCCGTCCTCCTTTCTATTTGTTGTTGTCGGCTTCAGCAACCACCTATTCAACTTGATTGAAAGGTTTTAAAGATAAGTCTTCACTAATTTTTTTACCACAACCTATTCTTAGTTAGTAACTTATAATTATAGATTTTGAATTTGGACTTATACTTTTTTTTGTGTAATGGTGGAAAAGTACGAGAAATTTTAATGTTTATTCTCGGCATATGTGTGTAATGGCGGAAAAGTACGATGAGTTCTTAATTTTTATTTTCGGCATATGCAATGAAATGAATAACATTAGTTTACAATTGTCTCTAAATTGTATTCGGTTAAACCGATCAATCGAACTCAACCGAGTCGAACCAAACTGAATCGAACCTTGTCGGTCGGCCGAATGATCGACTCGACTTCGGCCGGCGACTATTCAAACCGCCACTTATTGGTTCGGCTTCGGCTCGAGCCAAAACCAAAAAAAACCGACCGCTGCTCACCCCTACAAGAAAGTATGAAGTTGTGCGATTTGCGTTTTATCTCTACCTCGATCTAATTAGACATCTACAAATTCGTTTGTGAGGTATGTCCAACTTAAATTGATCGTTAGAATCTATAAATCTCTATTACTACAATTTCTATTACTACAATCTTCTTAAAAAAATTATTTATTCTAACAAAAAACTTATATATAACATTTTTTATCACTTTTTGGGAAAAGTGAATGTTGAAATCTCTATCAATTCAATATTTTTTTCATAAAAAAGTTTTATAAAGTGAAATTGTGTTTGTTACATTTTTTGTATTCTGCTAGCATTTTCTACATTCTATTAGCATCTGTTATGAATTTATTACAATAGGTTAAAAAGCAAATACTATTTTGTTAGCGTCTTATTGATTCTAATAACATTTTTTTACATTCTATTAGCATATGTTGAATGTATTTATTGCAGTAGGTTAAAATGTAAATACTATTTTTCTAGCATCCTATTGATTCTACTAGCATATTCTACATTTTATCAGTATCTGTCGAATGAATTTGTTACAGTAGGTTAACAAATACTTTTTAGTAATTAAAATATATAAGGTGAAATTATTTTTGATACATTTTCTGTATTCTACTAGCATTTTATCGATTCTAATGACATCTATTATGAATTTGTTACAGTAGCTTGTGTATAAGGTATGCTCATTTCCTACCCACTCTATCAATCTCATTGATCTCACATGTAGTTGCGGTAGGTGGTCGATAGATGGTATCCCTTGTCAACATGCCATGTTGTGCATAAAGAATTATGATGGTGATACGACAAGTTTATTTTATCATTTTCACTAAACAAGCTTTCGTCAACACTTATCAATGTTATGTCTACCTAATACCAAATTATGATGAGCAAATGGAGTACAACGATGACACAAGAACACTACCTCCGTTAAGAAAGAGAAAACCGGGAAGACCAAGGACAGTAAAAAGAGAGAGCTCAGGAAACATACCCAAAAAAATGAGAGTTTGCGGTCGGTGTAAAAAATCGGCTTATCACAATAGTGCCTCATTCACGGCAGCTATATAATAACTAACTTAAATTTTGATTATGCAGGATTACTTATTCTGCTAGAAACATAAATATTCTACTTATGTCTTTTATATGTTTAGAGAATTTGATCAATGTTACCAGATTATCGTATTTAAACAAGAGAATTTTTCTATATCCTATTAAATTTTATCAATGGTTACGATATTATCGTAGTTATACTCATATGTATTTGGATCAATGTTTCAGTTGGTATTATGATTTGGCTAGAGTAAGTTACAAAATGTCGAAAAACTGAAAAAATGCTGGTAGTGTTGGAGAAATTTTGTCAACATCTTACTTGTATCTTTATACCTATTGGACCATGCTAAAAAAATTTGTTTGATGTTTCTAGCAATTTTCAATACAATCAAAGCAGGTTGGTTTTAGCCTTTGTTATATTTTAATCAAAATGTCCAGATTTTTGATATATTTTTGTACGAACTATTTGTTTCCTTAGTTATATATGTTATCAATGGATTCAGCATTAAGTGTTTTAGTTCATCATGCCTTTGCCCTACCACGTATTATAATTGTATAGTTTCAGTAGTGTCCAAGAAATTTGAATAACATCTTTATCGTATCTATAAACATGTTGAACGACATCAAAAATATAATATAATTGTGGTATTATAGAACATTGATAAATAATCCCATAACTGCTCAAGATGTTATTCAAACTTAAAACACAAACATGTTTGCTACGTTTGATCACATTGCCCGTTACAAAATACAAGTTAAAGTACTTAAACATTGTTTCTCCATATATCCTTCGATTCATTCAGCAACAACCAAGTTAGTTCACCCCTCTTCCTTTGCGCTAGTTTTGTCCAATCATCTTTTGGCATCTCGTTAGGAAAATGTTTATAGTTCGATTCGATATAAAGTTCTTCCATGTGCAAAATCACATACAACCCACAATTAGGCCTGTCAAAGTTCAAACAACAACCCAATTCAACATCGTTGGGTGGTAACCATTTATGCGTTTCTATAAGAAACTAAAAAATGCTAGTCAAACAAGTCATTTTTCTTATGAAACCAGTTTTGAACAGTAACCATTTCAAGGTTCTATGATAAACTTCAAAAATGCTAGACAAAAAAAATGACATTGTTTTTACAACCCAATTTATTCTCTCATTGTTTCCCCATATTACACCATGTAATGTTCTATGGTTGTCAAAAAATCAGGTTTGACAGGTAACCATTGATAAAGTTTTATAAGAAACTTAATAAAGCTAGACAAAATATTAAGTTTTTATTGAAAGTAACTATATTCTGGATCTAACATTATGCTTGAAAGTCTACAATACAAAATCCTAAATTAGATAGAACCCTAAATTGTCGGTCTAAAATAAAAAATTTAAGCAGAAGATGTAGTAGTAACTACAATTTATAAAGAGATCAAGCTTCATATATTATTTCTCCAAAGAAATTACACAACAACAGAGACAAGGTAACCATACAAATTTTTTGTTGCATGCAAAAAAGAAACATACTCTTCACTTTGAACTGATTTAGGGTTTTGAAAATAACTTCCATTAAACCACTTCGAAACAACTAAACCCCAGAAATTTCTTATTAGCTAATCAATTTCAGAAAAATAAATCATAGTTAAAGCTGTAAAAATCAAAACCTAATTTGTTTTGTGTTGTAGAAATCAATCTAAATCATAAACAAAGTTGAAGGAACAGCAAAAATGATGAAAACCAAAATAACTTACTCTTTACTGTTGATGATGATGAACGAAACCAACAATGAATTCTCCCTCTCTCCTACTCGATGCTCTCTCTCTGTTAGGTTTATTTTGGGCGTGTTTAAGATAAGAGTTTCTCTCTCGCTCTCTCTCTTTGGTTTGATATTAGAGGAAAAGACAACATTTTTTTTGGTTATTTTTTTGAAATAGAAAATGCTACTTTTTTTTGTTATGCTAAACGGAAAAGGCAAATTTTCCGGGGAAAGAAAGTTTGTTTTTGAAGAAATAATTTAATGAATCTCTATACATTATGGTATCTTTTATTTTGGGTCGTTTTTTTTAACTTAGGATATGTTAGGCAGTAAAAGAGAATAAGAGGATAGATATGTAATTTACTTTGAATGGATTTATTTTCTATTTCAGATTATCTTTGGTCTCTAGACTCGTTGATCATGCGATTTTGGACTTAAATCCCATCCCCCGAAAGAATTAGGATGTTCATCTTGCTGTATTAAGGAAATCACGACCCGCCCACCAGTCTCTTTTTCTTCTCAAAACCTTTCCTTTTTATTCCAAAACCACTTCTCTTTCATATTCTCTCCTAGTAACCACCATTAAAGTACCCTTAGACTAGTTTCAGATTCGAATCAATCTGAGACTTTGCTTTGGCTCTTGGACTGGTCAATCTGGAAAGAGTGCCTATAGTTGTCCGAGGTCAAACGAGATTGCCTAGAGCCAATCCCTTCTCTGAGGTGCGAATAGCAAT
This sequence comes from Eschscholzia californica, assembly GCF_041429995.1. Classification (NCBI taxonomy): domain Eukaryota; kingdom Viridiplantae; phylum Streptophyta; class Magnoliopsida; order Ranunculales; family Papaveraceae; genus Eschscholzia; species Eschscholzia californica. The sequence goes on from NW_028238198.1 coordinate 34,619,819, forward strand.
TTTGGGGAGCGTCTTTAGTCACTCCCTTATCTCTTTCATTAGGTTGACCTTGAAAAAAAATGAAGTTAAAATAAAACAACTTGACTGTTACCAACCAGAAAACAATAAACTCTCCTAACTCAAACCACCCCTGGCCTCAATTTCTTCATGCAAGAAAACTTTGAATATTTCCTTTCCGGAGACAACGGCTATTAATACTCCTCAGTCCCCACCACTCCCTCTCTCACACTCAATCTCCCCTTCCTCCCTCCTCCTATTGTTTAATCAACATTTCACTTGCTCATGTTTAGATCTAGAGAGAGAAACAGATTTAGTCTTGTAGAGAAAGAAAGAGAATTTGAAGGTTCCAGCTGGTATAAGTAAGAGGAATTGAAGGACTCATGTGATTAGTTCCATGAAATCCGAGCCCAAGTACTACTGAAGCTTCTCAACTACTACTCATAATCATCATCATGTGTACAATTCAGGATCAACTACATATACCCATTTTCATTTAACTACAAGATCCAATTTTTTGAAGAATGGGTACTTCTTGATTTGTTGAATATCATCCCTTTTATCACTCTAATTCAGATACAGGTAGAACCACAAAACAGAGTCTTCAATATTCAGAACTACTAGCTAGTTTCTTCTTTATGCTAATAAAATGACAGAAGCCTATAGTGCTAGTACAGGTAGAGCAAGAGTTATGTTATTGTTATTAGTTTTGATGATCTTTACACAATCATGTTCTATCTCAGCTGCTTATGAACACGATTACTCGATTATTGGCAAGGAATCTTCGTCGTTTCTCCCTCAGAAAGTTCGGTGGGTTTTCGATTTGCTGTTCAAGTTTATAGATGTTTCTGGAAGCTCAGAATCAAGTACTAGGTTGAGGATGATGAATAGAAAAATTCTAGAAGATAATGGTGGTGGGTTTTTGTTTACAGAAGATAAGAGAGTAATCCATACAGGTTCTAATCCTCTTCATAACAAGTAGATGAAGCTATTTAGGCATGATAATTTTGCAAAATTAGTTCAGTTTTTAATTACTAATTTAGTTCATAAGCATAATTAGAGTTCCTTCTTATTGTAAGCTTAGAAATTTAATTTTGATTACTTTAAAAACCTTAGAATGTTCTTTGTTTGATTACTCTGAGATTGTATTTACAATTAATTTGAAAAGTTAAACACTTTCTATCTCTAAATCCTGTCGATCCACGTACATTGTCCGAGTTTCAGGGAGGATAGTGGCCGGACATAGAATCATTAGGAAGATACCATGTTGGAAGGACATTGTATCCACCAATTAAATGCTTTTATTGGTATCTTCGTCAATTGATAATTAGAATTTACAATCACCAATAAATTATTAAGAGCAAGTCAAGCAAAATAGATTGTCTCAAATAGATCTGCTCGAGCTCAAATTACAATTTACGATGCTTGAGAGTTTTAGGTGAAGTTCGTCTCGTAAGAATCAAAAGCATGTGAAATGAAGATGCATTAAGCTTTGATGATTCCATTACTTGTGACATTTAAGGTGCGAAAGTAAAGATTTAACGCCTAAAACATTTCATGGTTAGAAATCATGACAAGAAGAAGTCTAATGCCGTAAGAGACTACTCCAGTCTCAGGCTGATTGTCTTGACTTGATTAGAAACATACATGATCGTGAATTTAGACTACGGGATCCCATACAAACAAGACAAAACCTTTCGATTCAGATTAACAGAATAAGTTTAATGCTTAGAAGGAACAAATGTATTCGATAAATACCATAAACGAGCTCCATTAAGATCAAGGAAGTAGCAACCAAATGAAACAGAGTGAGATAACACAAGAAAGGAGATGTAAATTAGCTTATTACAACTTACAAGACCTGTTTGGAAAAATTCTTGCCGTACCGGGGTTAAGCTTATTAAGGACCGCCATTACCATCTTTCCATTAACAGAAGTTGCTCCTGTTAAAAAATCGGACAATGTGAAGATATTAATACGAAAATAAATGAAACTTCTCTCTGTATGGCGAAAAGACGATCAGGGTTAACAACTTGTCTATTTAGTATTTATGCAAGAACACAAGCACATTTATGTCAAAGATCTTTAGTTTTGAGTTAGTTCTCAAGCAAAAATTGAAGGAAATATGGTCAAGTTTTGCTCTGGTTGGTTATGGTGTCTTGGTTGGTATTTGGTAAGGAAATTTATGTTTCATGGTGAAACACATTTTTAGCTCTCATTACAGTCTTTCTCTTGAGAAATTATGGCAGTCATCACAAATTCTTAATTCTTTTTTACCACCTTATTGTAGAGTGAGGTCTTAGATTGACTAGACCAAATGCGATAGCGAGTTCTAGCTATGTGTACCAAGTGCAATTTCTCTCTCCTCCCTTTTGACACCATAACCGATAATTCTGGTCTTCTTTATTGTATCTTCTATATCTTAAAATAAAAAACATGAAACTAATTGTTGAATTCAACAAATCTATTTCATATTCTGTCTTACCTTCTCTACATGAGATCATCCCATGATTCCCATCTGCCTGTTGCTGCATACACGCTTGATAATAAAACATCACATGAACCAGTTTCAGGAGCTAACTCAAATAGACAAGCTGCAACTTTCTGGCCGCCTAATTCAATATTTTCGAGCTTTGAAGATGGTTGTCTGCATCAAGTGTTGACAAGGAATGATCAGATAATCTTATGTCAAGCTGTATATCAAAAACAATTTGTGCCAACCAACATTTTCCATCAGAACAAGGTTGGGAAAATAATCTTTAACAATGTTAAACAGTAAATTAGAGATAATTTATTTGAACTAACCTGTTCATTTATAAGTTTATATAGTTCTTTCCGGCTCTTAAGTCAATCATTTAATCCATTCAACTATTTTCCGACAAAGAATACTTGCAAAGCAAACTACGGATTTACTTTCAATATAAATATCCATATTCTACATATTCAACAAACAAAACTCAAGAACGTGCCTCAAATTTTGGACGAAGACCAACTGTAGAAAATATGCACATGGAAAGTTATATGTACATACGTTTTTTACAAATTCCACATAAACAATAAAAGAACTCGTCTTCATCTTCTTCACCATCACCAACTACCGCCGCCATCTCTCTCCACTCTCTCTCATCTCCCTCCTATCCATTCATCTCTCTCTCTCTCTCTCTCTCTCTCTGCCAATAGCAGAGGAACCCTGTAAAGTTGGTGTCCTCAGCCGTTGGTTGTTCACTTCATCTTCTTCATTTCATCATTTTTAATAATGTAACTTGTACTAGTAATGTATGCGGGCTTAGAAAAAGTTTGTATGAGGGGTGTGTTTTATCCGTCTGTGGCCTTTATAAGAATGTTTCACCCCATAGCACTTTCGATTGCACATTACATTCTTTATAATTATGAGCTTCACTAGTGGGGGTACCAGATTCGTTTCACATTTGTTTTCTCAATCATTCATAAGAGAAGGAATATAACCATTTTTTAAAAGGGGTGGCTAAAATAGCAGTGAAATAAAATAGTAATAAAGAACTCAAATAATTCAATCTTTTCGTATCTAGCTTCTAAGTTGAGTAAAGCAACATTTTGCAGTCTAGTCTAGTAGTGGAAAATACTAATCTAGACATCAGTAACCTTATCAATTTGTTCATCTATATAAGGTCATACAATTTGCCTATTCCATTCACACACCGCAACCTACCCTTTCGCTGCTACCCATATTTGCTCTTGTTTTTCATTTTAGGTTTAATGGCTCAAATTCGTAAGATTCAATCTGAATTTGAGGTCAACTGCTCTGCCGACAAGTTGTACAGTATGTATGCTCACAATTCAACTCAACTTCCAAAGCATGTTCCAAGATTTTTCAAGGACATTCAAGTTCTACAAGGAGATGGCAAGAGTGTGGGCACAGTCAAGTCCTGGAAATGTGAACTAGGTATGTCTATGTCCTACATACTATATATGCATATACTGCTATGCAACTTAGTTTTCGATCTAACAACGGCAATATTATAAAATAAAACATGTTCAAGCAAAGGAGAAATTAATGACCGTAATAGATGTCATCATGTTACAGGCACGGCATTGCTATCTATGCGCTTAGGCTGCAAGTTATATTTTTTTTTTTTTTTGAAAAATTTGAATTAATAAAATGGAGACAATACATCAGGGGAGGACCATAATGGACTTGTTACTTCATTATGTCCTCCCAATTAGAAATAAAATCAAAATACGACAAATTATTTGCCCAACCTAGGTTCCTACTCCAATGAAATAAAAGACCTAGTACATCCTCAACCTCCACCACCAAGTCCCTTGGAGAGTCCTTATAGATTCCGACATTCCTCGCTTTCCAGATAGACCAGCAGATGGCGAAAGGGATTAACCTCCAAAGAGCTCTTCTCGGTTTTCTAATTTCTCTACCCTCCCATTGCGAAAAAATATTGGAAAGAGATACGGGGCAACACCAGTGGATATTAGCTGTACGGATAAAGAAGAGCCATAGCTTCTAGGCCTCATCACAGTGTATGAACAGGTGATCTATGGACTCCTCATACGACTTACATCTCGCGCACCAGTTGGTAATACCCGCTAAATGACTCAAACAAATATATACATTAGTGTGTTTAGTTTGTGTATATGTTGGATACATATATAAGTTTGTGTTATTGCGTATGTGTGTCTAACGGAGATAGTATGCTACTGCTTGTCACACCATTATACGGCGGCATAAACATGCTAGGATAGACAAGCTCTAACATTTGATTTAGATAATAAACAGGTAAAGGTATCTTCACTGCAAAGGAGAAGATCGTAGCCATGGATAACAAGACCAGATCAATCACTTACAATATCTTGGAAGGAGAACTCATGAAGGCTTATAAAACTTTACAAGGGAAATTTGTTTTTACCGCAAAAGGCGAACGGATATGCTCAGTGAACATATATGTTGAGTTTGAGAAGGCTAATGAAAATTCCCCACCTCCTACTGCATATCTAGAGTTTTATGAAGCGGCCACTAGAGAGTTGGCTCCTCAGTTGTAAACACAAAAACCTCAATGAAGGCTTTGCTGTTAAATTAAGTGATTCTAATAAAGACTGGGTGGAACTACCACATCTTTTAGATAAAATTAAAAACCTTCTCGAAAATCATTTTAATTTTGGTTGTTAACAAGCAGAAAGACGTGGGAATACATGCAAATGAAATTCTAAAGTTTTATGTATTGATGGGCCACAAATCCATTTTAAATTCGGAAATGGGCCAAAGATCCACTTAAAATATTAAAATTGGCCTTCTGAGTATAAACGTAATATGAAGTTTCACACCTTGATGTCTTATACGGGTGCATAACATATTATGAACTCCGTAATTTATTGTTTGCGACCATTTTACGTTTAACCAACTACTTGGTTACTTTAAATATCTAGAAGTCAAATATTGATGCCTCGAGTCTTAGCAGTTATCGATATTGTCTCCGCTTTAGACACCCAGACCTAAGCCCAACATATATACAGTTTCATTCCTGGTGGTGGCTCTGCTAGTTCATCCAAAAGGCCTTGACATTGGCAAGGACACATGATCCGCCTTACGCATCAGAATAAGCAGCGACATCGTGGATCCCTACATGCTTGATTTTGTCCTCACTCAGCCACCACCCACCGTGAGGTGAGGTTTTGTTCCACACTGGGAGACCTCGAGACTTACTGAGCGTACACCTACAACACATGCTCTTGACATTCTTCCAAATAATGTGGGACTATCACAATGCCACTTCTTTGCCGACAAGTCTTCGGCTCGATACCATCTCCGACGCCAAGCCTTAATGCTAATCTATATTGTCTCCTCTTTAGACACTTAGGCCCATGCCCAACAGGTACGGGGTTTTGTTCCCGGCAAAGGCTCTGCGAGGCAGCCCTGAGAGCATTGCCCTACCCATCTGAGTCGACACCGTGGAACCCACATGCTTGGTTTTTGCCTTAGTTAGCCACCACCACCGTGGTGTGAGGTTTTGTTCAACAAAATGTTACATGGTATGCACGCAAACCGCTCTGGTACGTGATACGGGTACCGATACACGATTCACTGCCATAGAGCCTGGGGGAGCGAAAATTACGTCTCCTTCGAGACCTTTGACGCTGCTTGTGGATTTGAGTTCAGTCCTACAACCGTTAAAACTATCATAAAGCAAGAAAACGAAACATTTACGTAGAGAAAGAAAAACACAATCCTTATATAGTGTATAAAGTTAAAAATTACCAGAAACGGGATACGCTCTGGTACGAATACGGGGTACGCTAATTAGACGTTTCCGATTCGCTAGGGGGTATAATCATTCACAAAATTTATGCAATATATATATATATATATATATATATATATATATATATATATATATATATATATATATATATATATATATATGACGTGAAACTTAAAAACCGATGAAAGCAATATTCACACTTTGTAAACCGTAAATTTAGTAGTAACTGTAGAACCTAAAGTTAAAGCAATATCCACACTTTGTAAACCCTAAATATCATGTTATCATCTTTTTTTTTTCTTCTTGCAAATGGGTACGCCAGATTTAGCGATCTGATTCGCGTACCCACTCTAAAAGGGTACGATCGAACCAGATCGGAGTTCGCTCTTCAAATGACCGAATCTGGTAACAATACTTAAAATGGACTGCGAAGGTTCATGCTAGGAAACTAAAATTAAAGATTTAAAATTTGATTCCCTCAGTATTGTTAGGAGGACAAAACTAGTAGAAATAGCAGAGGATTTAGACCAGTTAGAAAATGGAACATCGATATCCATTCAACTTATTGTCAATATGAGAATACTAGTTAACATAAAAGCCAACGCTTTACTTAGACCACACACAGAAAAAGTGATTCATAGACCTTTAAATTTGATGTAATTAACAATGCAGATTGGTGCTGGTGTGTTAAGCCCACCAACTCTTTCTAGTTCTCTCCACCACGTCAAATTCTCTTTGAGGTTCATCAAACAAAATATTAGAAATTTTAATGAGTTCGGAGAAGTAATCACCTCGTTAAGTGGACAATGAATTCCTTTCTTTTTGTCTCCACGACATCCACTTCTTTTTGAAGAACTATCGTGAACTAATAAACACAAATAAGAAAACACGGGTGTTAGTTTCTGGACATAAATGTGGCCAGAGATGAGGAAGGCATGATAGTTATATGGTTTTATTCCAAACCAGATCAGTTCGGTCCTCCGGCAATAACATCACCAAAAAACAGCATACTTTAGCACCTACAACGGAATGATAACACTCGTCGGACACTCCAATTATAACGTGAAATAAATTTAGAGAATGTGAAGAGACTAATATAAAAATGGATGAATAATCTTACATGTGGTGACAAAAGGATCAGGTTGACAGCTTTTAAGCACAGATAATAATTTTGAGGAAGATCTTTAGCGGTATTTGGTTCTCATGCTTGAATAGAAAGAAATCTGGTCATTGCAGCTCTCTTAGTCGGCCACGCTTTGGTTGGTAAGGGGATTCATATTTCATGTTAGCTGTGTGGTAAAAAACCATCTCATCATCTTCCTTGTCCTCTAATATTGAACCAAATCTTATTTCATCGAAGAGAAAATGAAATCTCACACTTATCATCACCAGAAGTCCTTGCACGAACAAACCCCTTCCTTAAAATGGTGAAACACATTTTTATCTCTCATCACAATCGTTCTCTTGGTAATTCTAGACACTAACTTGGAGAAATTATGGCAGTCATCACACACTCTTAGATTCTTCATCACCCTTATTGGAGAGTCGGGTCTTAGATTGATGAGGCCAAATGCAATAGCAAGCTTCTCACTATGAGTTCCAACTGCGGTTTCTCTCTCCTCCACTTCGACATCGTGTAGTGCAACATTTATTTTTGGCAGATAACCGATAACTCTAATCTTCTTAACTAAATCTTCCAACACCTCGTATACTCGTTTAGATTGTTCATGTGATCTATCTCCTCCATGAAAAACATGAATCTTATTGTTGAGTTCAACAGAGCTATATGCAGCCACCTTTTTTACACCTTCTTGTCTCATATTCTGTCTCACCTTCTTCACGTCATCCCATCTTCTTGCTGTTGCATAAATATTTGATAATAAAACATGATAGGAACCAGTTTTAGGAGCTAACTCAAATAGACAATCTGCGACTTTTTGGCCTAATTCAATATTCTGATAAATTGTGCAGGCTCCCAATAAAGCTCCCCAGACTCCTGGATCGGGCTGAATAGGCATTCTTTTGATGAATTCATATGCCCCATCTAGATCTCCAGAACGACCCAGAATATCAACCATGCATGAATAATGTTCTATTCGAGGTTGAATATCACGATCTTTGGACATAACCATGAAATCGAAATATCTCTTTCCTTCTTTCACTAAACCTGCATGGCTACATGCAGCAAGAACTCCAAGAAAAGTTACATGATTTGGTTTTACACCCTCGTCTCTCATTCGAGAAAAGAGAGTCAATGATTCTTGGCTATCACCATTGATTGCATATCCTCCAATTATGATGCTCCAAGAAATAACATTTCTTTTTGGCATTTCTTCAAAGATACTTCTAGCCAGATCCATACTCCCACATTTCGAATACATATCCAATCTCGCATTATTAACAATCAAATTCCTCTCAAGCTTCTCCTCAACAATAATCGAATCGATCTCTTTCCCCATTTCCAAAGACCCCAAATTAGCACAAGCTGAAAGAACACTCACAAAAGTAACAGAATCTGCTTTAATTCCCACCAAACCCATTTCGTGAAACAACTCGACAGATCTAGTAGGACGACCATTTTGCACATTTGCTAATATCAAAGCATTCCAGGCCACTAAATCCTTCTCTAACATACTCTCAAACACATAATCTGCAATACCCATTTCGCATAACTTCGAATACATTATCATCAACTCAGTTCTCACAACAGAATCAAATTCAAACCCAAATTTAATAACTTTAACATGAACTTCCATTCCAGCTCGTATATCATTTAGTTCACCACAACCTTTAATTACAAAAGGAAAAGTAAAACGATCAGGACGAACACCAATTGAATCCATTCGTCTATAAAGAGAAATTGCATCAATAACAAGTTCATTTTTCACATACCCTTTAATGAGAGTGTTCCAAATAAAAGGTCTTGGTTTATGCATTTCATCAAACAGTTTACGAGCATATGTCATATCGCCTAAGAGTATAAGAGAAGTAAGAAGTTGGGTAATGAGACTGTTTTTAATGGAAATTCCTGTTGTGAGGAGTAAGGCATGGATTTCTTTGAGTTGGTTGGGTTGTGAGGAAGAAGATTTTAAGAGAGAGAAAATGGCTTGTTTTTGTAATGGTGGTGATATGTTGGCACAGAAAATTGTCCTCAACATTATAGTTGGAAAAGAATTCAACTGAGAAAACAAGAAATTGATGTTAGAAAATATGTCATTCAGTTTCAATTGTACTCAGATTTTGGGCAAATTCCATTTCCAAATGTAGGAGCTCCAAGAAAAAATGGGTAAATATCCAGGCTTTGCAGCTAGAGATGTAAGGGTTCGTTTGATACGAGTGAAAATATTTGATGTGAAAACACATTTTTCTGATGGGAATGCAAAATCATTTTCTTTTTTTGTGTTTGGTGAGGTCCAAGAAAATGTGAGGGACTTCTAAAAGCACATGCTAATATTGCTATCGAGTATCAATACCCTTTTTGACATGTAAAGGGACGCCTATTGCAAATAAGTTGGGACGCCTTTACAACCCCAAAAATCTAATCCCTCTCAAAATCGATCACCAACAACTTTACCCCTCCATAGTTCGTCTTGCAACTAGGGTTACAAAATTTAAGGTTTCAGCTTGAATCATAAGAGATAGTTCCTCAATCTAAGGTTTGAATCGAGGGATAGTTCAATCACAAGAGATTGTTCATAAATCTAGGGTCTGAATCAAAAGTGAGTTTCAGTTTCATAAAGCTAACTTCAGTTGATGTTGTTTTTCTTGGTTAAGTTAGGCATTAGAGAGTTTCATAAATCTAGCTTCCATGTTATGTTGTTGTTTCATGTAAGGAATTAGAGAGATAGAGAGAGAGAGAGAGAGAGAGAGAGAGAGAGAGAGAGAGAGAGAGAGAGAGAAAGAGTAGGCTTTTGTTGCAATGAGAGAGGGAAAGTTACAGAAGAGCGAGGAGATGAGAGAGAGCGTGTTTCATGTGGGAAAATGTATCAACTTTTTCCCACCTTTTTTTACCCTGAGAAATCAACTTTTTCATCCTACTTTCACAGGAGAATTGATTATTCCGACTCCTTTTCTCATGTAACAAACGGACCCTAAAAGAGGTAGGTTTGGGGCACCCCTCCCGCTCCTTTATTAATGGGACGAGATTTGCAAATGCAATAGTATAACACTTTTTAATTTAAACAAATATTGGTTATGCAAATTTCGCAAATCCAATACTACATTTGTAAATCGAGTTTACAAAAGACCTCTGAATCTGCATATTTGTTTTCGGCCTTTGAAAATGAGAAGTAGATGAAGACGATAAGATGAAGAAGAAAGTCGACGAAGAAGAAGAAAGTTGACGAAGAAGAGAAGATGAAGGCGGTGAAGTTGAAGAGGAATGTGAAGAAGGCAGACGTAGAGGAGAAGGAGATGAAGTCGGTGAAGATTAAAAAGAAAAGGAAAGATAAAGAAGAAAAGTTATAGAGGAACACTAAAAAATTTTATAGAAAAAATCATTTTTATTGATTAGAGGTATTTTTTAAATGAGAAAAATACAAAATAGCCTCAATAGTAATTTAGATATAATATGACCCGCACAAGTTTTTCTATCTCTTTTTTTTTCCTTTCCTTCCGTGTCATGTCAAACACAAGTTGCAATTGTACCTGATAGACATGAATCTTTTATATGGATTTCAAGAACCATTATATTCAACATACTATAGATACATCAGGAATAAATACATGAAATAGATAAATCCGATAACTACCATCACAAAAGACATCTTTTGTCCAAAAGACCACATAGAGACTTTTAATGGGTCATCCTAAGACTTTATTTATATCTTTTAACACTAATCAATAATTATTCCGCCTCCACTATGAATTGAATCTGTGACTTCCAGATTTTTGGAGTAGATGCACAAATAGCGGCCAAACAGTTATTGACCAACATGAATTTCAAGTTATTTCAAAAAACCACTAGCTTTTTGGTTATTATATAGAATAGTTTCTATACGCACTATTGACAATTTGTAGTTATATAACATATGACTTGCCGGTTCCATCAATTTGGGTGGTTCAAACCGTTCAATGCGCATCGGTAAGAAAATGAAGTGGTTTAGTTTCAATTGCCTTTGCTTCGACCATTTCAGCATACATTTTCATCCCAAAGACCATGTCTAGACGAAAAGTTATACTATGAAAAGTCTTGCTTATAAATTCAAATAAGATATAGTAATATAATACATAATTTACTAAAAGAGCTCATAGGAGTAGTACATGCAATCCCAGACAACCTTTATTCAAATATATAGTACATAGTTTAATTAATAACAAAGCCTTCACTCAAGCTTTAGGGTTTAAATTTTAAGACTCAACTCTCTTGTGGCTGCTTTGTATATCTCTACGTGTGCAGTGGGAGGTGGGGAGTTCTCATCGGCCTTCTCATACTCAATACTTAATTTCACCAAGCTTGTCCCATCACCCTTTGGAGTAAAAGTAGTTTTTGCTTGAATACTCTTATACACATTTAGCACATCTCCTTCCAAGATCTTGCAAGTGCTTGATCTGTTCTTGTTGTCAATGGCTATACACTTCTCCTTTGCAGTCACAGTAGCTCCACCTGTTTATTATCCAATTTTAGGGTGTGTGTGTGATAGCATGTTGATGTCACATAGTGAAGCAAAAAGTAGTGGCATAATATTTCAATTACAAATTGGAACTAGTTTTAGTATAATAACTTCTTATATCTTCTGGTCTTCTGGACAATGAGAATCAATTATGAGCGGACCCACTAACAGTCTAACACCACTGGTGTAACCTGTAAAAGCCGGAGATAATACAAGAGCAGAAGAAATTACAAGTTAAAGTCAAACTCCAAGCATACACAAAATTGACGGCCTCAATTTTTGAGTCAACTCTTTTTCTGTCTCTTAGTGGATTTATTCATTTTAGATCGACTCTAGATTCCTATTTAAGTTTGAAGTAGATTTATTTCTTTTAGTCTCTTCAATCATTTTTTTTAATAATAAGATCGTGCTCATAATAAGGTTGTGTCGACTGGGGTGATTAGTTTTCTATTTCTTCGATTGGGAATCCACAAACACATTCTTTTTATGATGATGCCTATATGGAAGTATAAATAATTGAGAAGGAAGTAATAAATAAAGTTGTATATTTTTCTTATATAAAATACATACCAAGTCCATATGTCCAGGATTTCACAGTGCCCACACTCTTTCCATCTCCTTCGAGAACTTTGACGTCCTTGTAAATTTGAGGAACATACTTTGGGAGTTGAGTTGAATTGTGAGTGTACAAAGCATGCAACTTATCTGCAGAGCACTTGACCTCAAATTCGGATTCTAACTTATGAATTTGAGCCATTGAATCTTAAAATAAAAACAAGAGTAAAGATGGCTCAATATTTGGAAGAGAAATGGTTGCTTATGGTACGAGAAAATTATATGAAACAATATGGTCTTATATAGATAAAGATCAACGAGATAGTCCAAAAAAAAGAAAAAGCAAATTTACGAGTCTGGATGTGTGGTATTGGCTTATCTCACCCCTAGCTCCGGAGGGGAGGTTTCGTCTCACGCTTATAAAGTGATTATCACCCCTTCCAACAACCAATATTAAGTTGAAATTGATCAAAGAAATTGTTTTATTTCTTGATGGTCTACAAAAGAAATATAAGACTCTATTTATAGAGTTACAATACTACTAGTTTCTAATTTTACTAGTTCCTAATATTTTACTAGTTTCTAATAGTTTTATACTAATATATATATATAAATACTAGTTCCTAATATTTTACTAGTTTCTAATATTTGATATTTCTTAATATTATTATATGGGATATCTTAAAATATAGAAAGATATTTCAACACTCCCCCTCAAGTTGGTGCTTAGATATCGCACATGCACAACTTGTCTACCAATTGCGAAAATATTCGACTTGAAACTGTCATCATGGCCCGATTTAGACTTCAAAACATAAATTTCTTCATTGAGCTTGTCATTCTCCTGCTCCAATGATTTTAGCCTTTGTGCTTCGTTGTTAAGCCGTTCATTGAGCAGGTTTATCTCGTTATGCTGGCGAGCCATGACCTCCTTTTGTTCTGATAATTTACTTTGCAGTTCTTTGATGGAGGATTCCTTTTTATCAAGTGATGCCTCCAATTCCTGAATAAGAGTTTCTTGCTTTGTTGTTCTCTCTATTTTCACATTCTTGTGCATCTTCAATTCAATAGCCTCCTTTTTTAATCTTTCTGTTTCTTCAGTAAGACAATTGATCATCAATTCACACCGTTTAACTTTAGATTCCGAATCTTCTGCCTTCTGGTTGGCTAATGAGGTCACAAATTCTACATGTTGTCTACCAAGTTCAGCTGCTTTTAGAGTTACCTCCATTTGCTTCATACATGCGATTCCTTGACCAACTGTCGTCATATTTTCAGTCACCTCTTTCTGCAAGCTTGTGAACTTAATACGTATGTCACTTGGACATGAAACACCAGGAATATCATTGGTTAATGACTTCCATGCCATTAGTTCATTCTCCAACTTTCTCACATCAAATTGAGTCTCTTGTTGTTTAAGTAACTTGAATTCTGCACGCTCTCTTCGGTCTTTTTCTTCCAATAATTTTTCTTTTAATAACTCATTATTTTGATGAGATGATTTCAACTTCCTTACTTCTTCGACTTCAGACTCATAGTTCCTTAACTTTTCTTGCAACTGCTTCACCAAAATACTTGTATCTGCAGAATTACCTTCTTGAGATAGAGAGCTAAGACTTGATAGTTTCTTTTCCAATTCGCACTTTTGGTGCAGACACTCGTTTAGTTGATTTCTGAGATTCTCTAACTGCTCCACGCAGCATAGTTTATCTCTAAAGTTCTCCATCTTCGTTTCTCCGTTACCTGTAGTGACTACCATTGCTGAAGCTTGCCTAACAACTGGATTTTCTTCCTCTGTCTCAACAAGTGCAGCTACAAGGGGTTTCTTAGAATTTTTCTTTCGATTATGATCCCACCATTCTGGATAACCTACTAATTCATAACAATGATTTTTGGTATGACCAGTTTTGTTGCAGTGGGTACACTTATAGGAAGATTTGTCGGATTGACAAATAGCTTTAACAATATTATTTTTTGTCTTATTTCGAATCATCATTGCGGAAGCATCAGTTGTTTCAGATCCACTGTTCATCGTTGTGCGTAGAACAAGCTCACGACGAACCAAAGCATAACATTCTTCTAAATCGGGAATGAGATCCTTTCTCAAAATTTCACCACGAATTTGTTCAAATTCACCATCTAACCCTGCAAGAAAAATATGCACACGTTGTCGTTGAATTGATTTACGATAAGATACAATATCGTTTTCGTTTTCCATGATCACTTTCTCACGGTGATCTAATTCACTAAAGATTTCAACCAGTTCACCGTAATAAACCGAGAGTATCCTCCCATTCTGTTTGGCAGAAAATGCCCTCTGATTCAAAGAGAAAACTTGCAATTCATTAGATCCATCATAAAAAGCTTTAGATAAAGCTTTCCAAATATCACGAGTTGTAGGTAAACGAATGTATCTCTTCATAATTTCTGGAGTTATAGACATCAACAACCATCTCTTGACTTTTTGATTTTCTGCATACCACTTCTCATATTTAACGTCATCTTTAGCAGGTGGTAATGAATTACCTCGAATAAACGAAAGTTTTTCTTTTTCAGCAATATGCATCTCCATGATTTGAGACCATATATCATAATTTTTTCATTCAACATAATCACTGAATTAAAGGATCCTCCTGACTGGAAAATTGTACCAATTGTCTGATTCATATTTTCTACTATATTAATTATGAGGAAAAATTTATATCAGAAAATTTTAGAAACTGAATCTTTGAGAAGATGTGTTCTACCAACTCAAAGTTTTGTAAATTGTGAGACAATATAGATCACACAATAACAATTAAAGTTATTGTTTTGTCTTTTTTGCCTTCTTTTTAATACCAAAACTGATGAAGGATTTTTGTTCCTTCTTTGGAATTAAGATAGGAAAAGAAGATGAAGGTTCTTTCTCCTTCAATCGACAAAATTTTTAACAAAAATAAATTTAAGATCGTTGGCTCTGGTACCAAGTTGAAATTGATCAAAGAAATTGTTTTATTTCTTGATGGTCTACAAAAGAAATATAAGACTCTATTTATAGAGTTACAATACTACTAGTTTCTAATTTTACTAGTTCCTAATATTTTACTAGTTTCTAATAGTTTTATGCTAATATATATATATACTAGTTCCTAATATTTTACTAGTTTCTAATATTTGATATTTCCTAATATTATTATATGGGATATCTTAACATATAGAAAGATATTTCAACATATTACATAACTCCCACCAAAAATCTCATATACATCTAAAAAATTATAGTATATTTTTTCACGCATTGGGACGTGAAAGATCATTTTCATTTCCCTAAACAAACTTAGAAGACTTTTAAATCTGAACTCCAATACTACCATTTATGGGTATGGCCTAGGCCTTTTCACAAGTCGTCTTGGCTCTTTTCACTTCAAAACTAGCTTATAAATTAAATGACCATCGGTGCATCGATCAATTAATGCTTGGTTATTCCGATCATGAGTGGTTGTGTCTAAATCAATAATTTTCAACTTTTGGTCGACCACAAATTAGTGCTTAAACAAGTGGGAGAAGTTGGGTCCAAATATTATGTGATCCTTAAGCATAGATGTCCCATTGTTCCACTCTGATTCTTGATATTTTATTTTGATTCCTATTTTAAACGACCCCTTTATTTGATAAGGTTTGGATGCCCTTCACTAGAGAATCTGCATCTGCAATAGTGCAATGCATCACTGATCGTCTAAACCCCAATTCTCAAGTCTCAACAAAGATTAGAGCATATGTGATTTTGTCTATGCCCTATATTATGTGTAACATAGAAATACTCTATTTGGATAGCTTCTCAAAGACAAATCTCTAAGAACTTGAATCAGTTATGTGGCATTTATAAATGATCTAATATTCATTTCATGTACACAAATATATTTTGCCCAAAAACAAAAGGTTAATTGTAATACCCAAGCCCCCGTTTCTAAGTCGGTCGCCATGAAAACAAAGATATAGAACATTCCGTCGCGGAATCATAACATAACAATAATGAAAGTCAACTAAATGACAAACCAATACACCATGGAGCTCATAAGAAATCATAAACCAAACTAATGAAGAATAAATTGAATAACAAACTTTGGAGCATACATCAATTGATAAATGACTCCGAAAGAAAATACCACGAATATAAGAAAGAAGTTCAAACAACTACCTAATCTTGAAAGGAAAAGCTACGAAAGAAAACTCTGAGCTGACGAACTGAGATCAAACTGGTGGCACTCCCCGGTCTCTATCACCTGAAAAATAGTAGGTTGGGTCAGAAACCAACTAGTAGATTTTCAATTACCTAATAGATCAATCCAACAACAAAACAAAGTATCGAACAGAAGAAAAACAATAACATAGTCAAAAGTTCTACCACTTTCGAGCAAATACAACTAAAGCCAACCTGTTATACGGTTGAGAAGTGAATCATACAATACAACTTCCCTTTTAAAGAGTTATAACCAATTTTGAGGTCCACGAGATAGCTTCACTTGTCATCCGTGTTTGCATCGACTTAAACCTCTCAATAGACAAGGGATACCTCCCAAAAAGGGAATCCGTGCAACACGAGCACTTTACATATGAGCAGGACGCTCGCCAACCTCTAAATGGTAAATTACTTTTCAAACTAGAAGTATGTGGTCCACAAGAATGAACTTGTATTTGCATCTATCATCCTGTCGAGCCAACCACCGATTAATTATGGATTACAACTGTCAATCCATATTAGGACTCAAGATCCTGGTCCACTGGGTTGTCCAATATCACATTGACAAACTCGTGTTTGCATCGACCCACGTGCCGAGCCAACCAGTCTTAGTTCAATTCATTAACAGAACTCAAGACCATGGTACACTAAGTTATCCAATAACACACTCAATAACTAGTGTTTGCAATCGATCTATATGTCGAGCTAACCATTCTTAGTTTCGACTAGTCTATGCCTTCCAGGTTAACAACCTAAAGCAATATAATACACACAAATATTCATAACATTTATGCTCCAATGCACAGACATATCATCTCATATAACCAAACGAGTCAGACATGATAAGTATCGGTCATAATATCACTATAACCTATTACAATGAGTTTACTTTCATAAGTATGTTTAGAGATGCAAAATACTACATCATATGCCTCAAGCATCAATTGTCAACATCAATAACATAAACAAAAGTAGTCTTAGCGTCTAGGCTGCTATTCGGGTCTATTTACACTCTATTTGTATAACCCTAATAGCCTAGGTTGTTGTCTGGGTGTGTATATACTCCATTAATATAATTATAATGGTCTAGAGTTACTGCAGTGTTGTTGGAAATCGTTTATAATCATAATAGGTGTTTATTGTATCACTAGTTGGGTCTAAGTTGATGATATAACCTGGCAGACATTGACAGTTTAAAGATATTATAGTTCTAACTATTCAAAACTAGGTCTGAAGCTGAAGAGGGCTATGTAAACCCTAGAAAAGAAGAAACCTACCTGATATGGAGCACAAAGAAAAAGAAAACCAATTCCCTAGCAAAGCCCTTTGACTTTCCCCCTTCTTCTTCACTTTCTCTTGCTATACCTTCACTTTATCTTTCAAGAAACTCCCCCACTCTAATTCGACTGCAGCAACAAGAAAAAAAAAAGCAAAGAAAAAAGTTGGGAAGGGTTAAAGGTTTTTAAAGAGTTATACAGGTTCTGCTATTTGCACCCTTAGTTTTTTATAATAACACCCCTCTAAAGTGATGGCGCTACATTAATTCTTAAATGACTCATATGACATGACCAACTCGCCCGGTTGGTCCTTACCTTTGTCAAGTTTTACCACTTGCCCTTCTTTTTTACGTAACAATTTGATTTCTAGTTCGATTGTTTGTTCTCTTTCCTATCATACCTTCAATTAGTAGATATGTTTATTACATTTGACATTCTATCCTTTCAATTTATTCCAATTTTTCTATCTTTTAACTATTACTCACAGTTTTCCCTTTCTCCCTCCTTTTTTCGTTTTTTTGCTTCTCGAGGCCTTATTCTTCTATTTTTCTTTTTCTTCGATTCTTCTTCTTCTTGCTCATCTCTATACCAATGAAAAGTGAACAAATAAAAATATTTGTTTGTTCAAAAGACGAGAAACAAATGTCACATTGGATTCATAATTTTGGAACTGTTGAAATTTTTACCATGTAGAAGAAGAAACGTCCCAATAAGTTCATCATTATTCGTGTTTCTAAAGATTTTGTGCTCCCTTTTCTTTTAGGCCGCGACTTTGGGGAATAAAGAAAAATCTCTGGGGCATAAAGAATTAGTCAACAAAAATTGATTTAGAGGGCATATTATTCTTTTAATCCAAAAATTGACTTGATCAAACATTGCCCCCTATTCTTCATCTTCTCTCTCCCTCTATCTCGCTCTCTCGTCCTTTCTTCTGTCCTCTCTCTCACTATCTCTTTCGCTCTCACTGACTATCTTTTTTTATTCTCACTCTAGATCTCTCTCTCTTTCATTGTAGATCACTCTCACCCCTCTTGTTGTAGACATATATCTCTGTAGATTAGTTTCTCTTCTTCTTTTTCTGTCTCGCAGTCTTTATCTCTTTCTCGATGTTTCTATCTCACTCTCTCTCTCTCTCTTGCGGTAGATATAGATCTCTATGTGGAGATCACAGAGTTCGTGACCACGAAATGCTTTGTGGCCACGAAATGGTCAGTGCCACAAAATATTTTGTGCCAACGAAATCCTCGAAGGTTTTCGCCGAAAACCCTCCTTGAGGTCCGGTTTTGGCGAAGGGAACATTTTCTTTTGCCGGAACAGTGTATATGTATGAGAGAGAAAAAAAATAATGGGAGATCGATCAAGAAACAATAAGAGATTGAGATAGAAACAGTGAGAGATCGAGAGACATAAATAGGGAAAGCAATGGAGAGAGATGGAGCAATAGAGAGAGATAGTGAGAGAGACAGTGAGAGAGATGAGAGAGAAGATGAGGCAATGGTAGTCAAAATGGTGGTGTGGGAAGTTGTGGTGGTGATGGTGATAGAGAAGATGAAGATTAGAGGCTAATGTTTGATCGAGTTAATTTTTGGATTAAAAAATAATATTTTCCCGAGAATGTACAGAAAACACATGGTTCCCTACAAGGCGGAGCCAAGGTGGGGCGATCCCTGGCTGCAGCCAGGTTTCAATTCTAAGAACTTATAAACCTACACGAACTATATTACAGAACTGACTCTCAGCCCGGGTGGTAGTATCTACGCCCCACGCACCCCACGCATCTTTTTTGACCCCTTCTTTTGGGTAAGTTAAATTTTATTCTTTTGGTAGGTTCCATACTATGTTGTAGTTCTTTGTCCTCAAATTACCAATGATCACGTAAATTAATTTTAATGGATGTGAAGTCTTTTTAAGTGTTTCACATTTGAACTATTATCGATAATTTCACGTAGATATTATTTCTCTAATGAGAATTTACGGAATCACTTGATTTAATTTGGAAAGTTAAGTTACACATAAGAAAAATGATAGAAAACAATTGTATTAGGCAAAACATTACTTTTGAAATACAACTTATTAATGCATCTGAGAGTAAAAAAGAAATTTCTCTAAGTAATTTTAGGCTAGTCCGAGTTAGTTTGAAATCCTGGCTCCGCCCTTGGTTCCTTAAAGAATTTATTCCGCGGAGATTGTTCTTTATGTCCCAAAGCCGCGGTCTTTTTTTAAGAGTCCGTCCTTCCTCAGATTCATATTTCCTTAACCAAACATATCATTTGATATATTGTCTTTTCCATATTATAGAGGAGTCGTTCGGTTTAATCAAACACTTTTTAATGTCACCTGCAAAATTGAGACCCTATTTTAGCGTTTTCAATTATTGGTTGGTGGGTCCACCAGCCTTTGGTGCAACGGTTGAACACCCCTCTTAAGCCCATGAGATCGTGAGATCGAGTCTCAGTGGAAGCAATTTGTCATCAAGATTTATCCCATATAATTTAGACTATATATTAAGTAAATAATGTAACCATTTGTCGGGTTTTAGGCCTCTTTCATGTGTTGGGTTTTAGACCTCTTTTATTCACGGTTTGAATTAGGCGGTTATCGTGCTTATCACATCTTCGTATGTATCGTTGCCTTGTAACGATTAATGTAAAACGTATTCGAATTCTCAGAAGAATAAAAAAATATTGGTTGGTGGGGAACTTTTTTTTTGACAGATGTGACCAAGAACAATAGGGATATCAAAAACAACAAGGGTGCCCCTAACTTAAAAAAAGAAAAAGAAAAACAAGAGTGCCTCTAAAGGGGTCCGTTTGTTTTGCTCTTAGCCTATCATCTCTTCGCATTCTCCATGGACTTCAGACTGCACTGCCCTAATTCACAGGGCGCTAAGAGAGTGAGAGGCCCATAAATAAACACCCAAACAACAATAACAACTAAATACTAATGGAATAAGTACCCTAGGGATAGTGGTGGTAATAGTAATGATGATGCTCTTTCTTTTTCTTCTTGAGTTAGAGATGTAGACATGATAGGAATACTCAAAGATTAGGTCTTGTGTCATTAATTAATCATGAAAAGCTTGCAGGCTTATTACTTATCTCTCCTATTTAACAAATTTAATTCTTTAAATCTTATTCCCACTTTTCTTTAATGAAAGATAAGAATTAAAGAAAATTATACACCTTTGTTTGTTGAGAAAATGACATTAGAAATCTAGTATTAACTTCCATCCACCCATCAAATTGAAAACGATAGGAAATTCTCAAATTCATAAAGGAACCCTTAAGGAAAGAGAAAAACAAGGGAAAGCATATTCTCTTTTGATCACTTAAAAAGAAAGGTGATTTAAAATTTAAGGTGCTAAGAGAGTAGGTATATTATTCATTGTGGAAGAATGTCAAGAAAGTCTCATCTTAATGTGACGTCTCTTTTTATATCGCCCCGCACTTATAGTATCTTTCTCTTCACTTTCCGTTGTGTGTGCATCTTCAAGATATGTGTACAAAATTTACAAATAAGTTATAGGAATTTTTCGTCTACATGAGATTTTTTCATTGTCTAATAAAAAAAAATTACAATATTTACGAACCAGACAAAAATTTACGAATCATACAAAAATAAATATTTAAAATTTTCTTTCAATTGTTTCACACCTAGAGTCAATTTTTTTTTTGTTGAAAGAAAATACATATATGTAGAGAAACTACCTGAGGTTTGTTTAGAGACACCACTTTGTTCTAGAATGTTAATAGCATTCATGCATGCTTGTCTACGTGTATATTATATAGTATATATATAATGTTATTGTAGGGCACTTTTTTTTTTTGTTGAACTTTATTGGGAGATTTGCTGTTTGGACTCCCTTTCCTATAATTGACTTGCTGTTTGGACTCCCTTTTTCCAGTGTTGTACTTTGGACTCCCTTTTGACGGAATAACTCGGGAATATTTCATCTCTAAAGTTATACTTTAAATAATTCCCAATTTACCCTTATATAATGAATATAGCACTTTGGACTCCTTAGTTTACTTAATTAATCTTTTTCTTCTATCTTTAACCATCTACTTCCTCACAAAACCTTAATCACCCAATTATCTTTCTTCTTGAGAGGGAGTAAACATATTGTTATAATAAGGACACCTTCTTTCTAGATAGAGAAAAAAAAGTGTAACCATGCTATTGTTAAAATCATCCATGAATCAATCACTCTGTTTCCTTCAAAATTGATTGATTCTTACAACAAATCACCAATTAAAATTTATTAATTCTGATATGAATGAGTTTCGAATTGTTGCTTAATAGCTCGTCAGCGATGCCATCAAGCTTGGAGGCCACGGTTTCGTCACCACTTTCCTTCGATATGGTTCGCTTATTTCTCTGTTATATAGGATCCACGATCCTCTCTCTCTCTAGATGACAAGATCATTCTCTCTCTAACATCTTTGATTCATAACAGGAACCTCTTATGATTCTGATATATATCTTCTTTAACTTGCCAAGTAAGTTAATTGATGAGGACCTTACTGATCTATTATATGAATCAATTTGTTACTTAGATCTATGTATGGATTTCATTGAGACGAATTTGTTACGGGTCTTATATAATTCCTGTGATGAAGATCGGCTCTTGGGAGTAAGAAATTAGAGTCATGTACAGAAGAAGTGTCCTAATTAATTTAGGATTTAAAAATGATAAATTGACACCAAAGATACTGGATGATTTGAGCAAATAAAGTCATTTGACCTAATTTGAAGTTTCACAAAGGCTAAATGGGCAATTGGTGTTTATTGATGAGCTATTTTCAGATAGGACCTTCATGGTCACACACAGGATGTCGGATCCCCCTTTCTCTCTCTAATGCTTCAAAAAGGACCTTTAATGGTGATGGCACCTGAAAGTTAACCCGTGCGTTTAGTTAAGTTGTGGGTTATCAAGAGTTAGGTTAAGTAGAGGGTAAAATAGTACTTTTCTCTCTTAAAAAGTTATATTTAACTTCTTTTTCAAAAAAGGGAGTCCAAAGTGCAACACTGGAAAAAAGGAGTCCAAACAGCAAGTCAATTATATGAAAGGGGGTCCAAACAGCAAATCTCCCAACTTTATTGTAGGGCACTTGATATACTTTCTTCCACAAAAGAGACTTTATTAGAATCTATCTTTGATTTCCTGTAGTCTTTGATTTTGACTTGTTTCTAATTTTATATGGCCTCAGACAATTGAGAAAAAAGTTTTAAAATGTCCATGCACGGGTGATTTTAGTTGTTTTCATTGCCTGAATTGATATTTCCTTATCCTAGAAGAACTTAGATAAATCAAATACATGGACACATATGTATGTGGAGAAAACCTAAGAGCATCTCCAAACGTTGGAGCTTTAGTACTCCGTAAAATTTTGTATTCCATTACATAACTACTCACGTAAAATTATTTAGTACTTCAGTAAGTCTCTACTTCCAGATTCACCTCCGTCTACACCTCCATACCCACCTCCGTATCCACCACTTCCGTATCTACCAATTTAATGTCCACCACCTTCATACTCACCACTTCCGTATCGACCACCTTTATGTTCTCTTCCATACCCACCACTTCCATATCCACTTTCAAATTGGGATAAAAAAGGGTTATTTCCCTAATGGCCCCCTACTTTGTGACCAGCTTCCTGCCTAGCCCCCTACTTTACAAGAAATGCCCATATGGCCCCCTTCCGTTATAACACCGTTACTCTCTCTCTCTTCCATTTCTTTTCTCTCTCCTCCAACATGTTTTCTCTCTCTGCCACCTCGTTAAAACCTGCCAACTCATCATCTTCTCCGGGAAGGTCGCCGGCCGACCAATTTCCGGCCGGCGACCTTTAAACTTAAAAAAAAAAAAAAAAAAATTTCACCTCCCTCTCTCTCTCTCTCTAAAACTCCGGCGAAGGGGGTTACCCTTCGCCGGAGGACCTCTAAGGTCTGCCCGAGCAGACCTTGATCTGCTCGAGCAGACCCTTCCAGATCTGCTCGGGCAGACCTTCATGGTCTGTTCCGGCAGACCTTAAAGGTCCTCCGGCGAAGGGTAACCCCCTTCGCCAGAGTTTTAGAGAGAGAGAGAGGGAGGTGAAAAAAAAATTTTTTTTTTTTTTTTTTAAGTTTAAAGGTCGCCGGCCGGAAATTGGTCGGCCGGCGACCTTCCCGGAGAAGATGATGAGTTGGCAGGTTTTAACGAGGTGGCAGAGAGAGAAAACATGTTGGAGGAGAGAGAAAAGAAATGGAAGAGAGAGAGTAACGGTGTTATAACGGAAGGGGGCCATATGGGCATTTCTTGTAAAGTAGGGGGCTAGGCAGGAAGCTGGTCACAAAGTAGGGGGCCATTAGGGAAATAACCCTAAAATTTATGAAGATCCTCCCGCTCCAGTATATTTTCTCATAATTACTTGTTTTTGTTTTCGAAAACACTCACATTCTTCTGGGTCTATTGTGGTCTTATTTATTATCTAATTTTGTATTTTGTTAAGTGATTTATTTTTATTAATGAAATTTTAATTATGATAGTTTTTAATTATACCATTAATTAAATAGTATTATTAGTTTGTTAGGATACAAAAATAATAGGACATAAGTGTCAATTTATAAAACATACTAATGACTCGTATATAAACTTTATGGAAACCAAAGACAAAAAATATATTATGTCCCATCAATTCTTTAATCCAGAGATGTGAATAGTGAGGCTTCAAATTTGAAGTGTCACTATTAACAAATCTCTATATTGTATAGTAATGGAGCTTCCTTTGGACCTTGAAAAACTCTACATAGGGAGATCTAGAGCACCTTTGGAGATGCTCTAAGTTGCGTAAGATTGGTGGCACCAATTTGTTCGGTAGTACTAATGTCATTTTGGGAGAATGATTTTTCAAAAGAAAAAAACCGTTCATACAAGGTTTTTGAAAAGAAAAAAAAAATCAGAAGAACAATTTTTGAAAAATCTGTCAATAAAATGATTTTTCAAAAAAATAAAAGTAGGGAAAAATGGTTTTTGGAAAACTTATTTCTTCAATTTTTTTAAGACTCATTTTAAGAAAAATTCAATAATTATAAACGATAAGATTCGTTATTCAACAAACCAAAAAAATCATTTAGACTAGTGAATTTGTAGACTCATAAATCCGAATGACTTGTGAATCCGTAGAATTATGAACCTGAATGGTTCATGAATTCATGATTCCTTGATCCAAACACACAATTAACATTTTAGTTGATCACACTAAACCGTGTAAACTAACAAAACAATGGTGTGATGAAATAAATTTGGTTAAAATTAATAGCATCATTAATGGGTAAAATTGCAATGGATATTATACAATAATAAAATAATCTAGTTCAAAATTTAGAATAAACATTGCTAAAAATTCTGGCGCCTTTAGTTGTAGTCAATGGATAATCTAAAAGTATAAAAAGTTTTCAACATCTCTAAGTGGATGTCAAATTGGAATCAGTCACTAACTGATAATGACAAAAGAACTAAAATTTGAAGTCACAACCTAATGCAGTAATGCTTCTAAATACTTAAGTGGTAAAATATGCATTTATTACCATTGAAATTAAAGCAAGGGGGTAGTAAGGGACTAATAAGACCAGTAGAAAATACCAACTCAAGACAACTCACCAACTTGTAATTAATAATGAAACAAAATTAAAAAAAAGAATGCTCATTAGTTGGGTTCCTTCCTTAAATACTAACTATCTATAGTATCAATATAAGTAAGTTCTATCTCTGTAAAATTAAGTGCACTTGTTCTTTCCACTTCAACTCTTTTCTCCAAGAAAAGGAAATGTTACCAACTATAGTGTACAATATATTTATATCAAAATAATTAAATTAAATTCGAATTCATTAGCTAGGTAGATTGGAGAAATATGGGCTCATTTCAAAACTACAGCACCGAGGCTCATCAAACCAGCTCTTAATAATGTAAGATTAGAAGGATAGGAGAGACGTCGGTCTGGCTAAGACCTATAAAACGTAAACATGCATTTATATACATATAATATGGTGATTGAGACCGGTTTGAATGTAAATGACCAATATTCGAAGACACGAGAACTGTGTTATATTCCCCTTTTGCGGCTATGGGTATCAAGTGTAGTTCTTAATGAGCACATCTCAAATCAAAACAACACAATAAAGTCCTTGTCATTGAAATTTTCTTCTATTTAGAGTTTTCTTTCGGAGGCGTGTACGTTGATAGCACAATGCCACAATCTATACTTTTAATTTCAACCATAACTTTTTCCGAGAAAACTATTTGATGAAAATAAAATGAAGCTCCATTAGATTCTAAAGGATCAAACTCTAGGTAACACTTAAGTGGAACACAAGCAATTCTTTGGTTGTTATTACATATTTCAATAATTTTAATCTTAATTTAACTTATAATAGTCAAAAACATAAAATAAAATATTTGTGGATATGTTCAATTAATTATTTTATAATAAGCATACACCATAAATCTATATGGAGTATATAATAATATATAGTCCCATGATATATGCAATTGTTTATGGTTGAACCCATGTCACCAACAGTTGCATAAATAAATAAAAGTTCATTTCATAGAGAAAAAGAAAAAAGGAAAATCTCCCTACTCTTATTAGCAAAATATTTAGAATAAATTACAACCACCTTTGAGTTATGGTAGACCAAAAAAAAGTAAGGAAAAAAAAAAAGAGTATTAAAAAAAAGTAAAATCTAATTTAAAAAAAGAAAAAGAAGGTGGGGCACCACTTTTGGTGGGTTTGATTCATCTCACTTAGACATTGAAAAGTGAATTGGTACTTGTGAAATATGGATTGAATCGGATGATTGACTCGGTTTCGAATCAGTGAGTTGACTCATTGAATGTTGTCGGTAGGTGCGAGTTGCCAAGCTGAAGTAGTAATGAGAGGGCGAGTGTGCCAACCAAGCATGAGACATCCATTATTCTCTTCAACTCTATACCCATCCCCACCAGCAAACAAAGCTAATAACATACTTGCCTGTTTAAAAGCGTTTGAACCGAGGTGAACCGGTGTAAAATCGGCCGATTCCATTCTCCCTCTCCACTGACTCAATGTTTCGTGTCTTTCAACTCGATCAACTCCTTCACAAGCAACCACGTTGCAGATCTGACGGCCCAAATACATTTCAGACATTAATTGATCTTCACTATTAGGGGCCGGTGAAGTACTACATCCTTCTAACGAGTCAAAAAGAGTTGAGTAATAATGAAGTGACTCAGTAAACCGATCCATAAAAACTGGTCCATTATGATTTGCTTCTTGTTCAACAATCGTGATGATTTTAGGGTTCATCTCTTTGATTGAAGATAATACTTTCTCAATCGCTCCAGATCGATTGAGTAATCGATGAAATTCGAAAACTGAATTAACAGCAAGAACTTCGATTTCACTGGGACGAATTTCTAACATAGATGCATCAAGATCGGCTAAACTATTTGTAACAAACCCTTTGAATTCAAATTTGACATTAATTGTTTCTGCTAATTGAGCTAATTTGAGTCCAACTTGCTGTAAAGTATCTGTATTATCTGATTGAGGAGGACCGACTCCTGTTAATCGGAAAGTCGGTGGACCTCCAGGACGTAAAGCTAGGGCTTGCATCAAAGCCGGCCATTGCATACCTTGTTTCAGACTGAAATCAATAACATGAACTCGATTTTTACCTGCAAAAGCTTCTAAGATTGCTTGATTTGCTGTAAAATGAGCGAATTTAAGATAGGGACAAGTTTCATAGAAGTGCATCTCTAAGATTTCTGAGAAAGACGAGTCGAGTGATTCTTGAGGATATAAACCGTAAATTCGACGAGCTAGGGCTTCGGCGAAGTAAGTTGCTACTTTTCTCATAGCGCCGGCCTGAGATCCGGCGAGTAAATTGATCTGGTTGACGAGTTGACTCGCTAGTGTGAGATTTTGTTGTTGAATAGCTTCAGCACAAGCCATTAAAGTGTGAACAAGTCGGATACCTGTATCTTGTGAATCGATAAGAACAACAGGACGAGTTGATTCGGTTTGAAGAGTTGATGAAGATCCAACTCCACCATTTATTTCCACAGTAGATGAACAAGAAGCTGATAATCCACCTGATCTAGGTGAAGTTTTCAACCTTTTCTTCTCTGGTTCACAAATTGCTCCGCCTGGAATTGCTCTTAAATAATCATCCAAACTCTGTTCTTCTTCTTCTTCTTCTGCTACATAGATCTGATTTCTTGAATTTGTGAAAGATCCGGTAGGGATTATAGTGGATTCGGCTGGTGGAAGAAGAATAGGATCGTCGAGTAATTGAGGTTGAATTAAAGGTAAATCAAAATTAGAACAAGGATTAAGTTCAGAAAGCATGGATTGAAGCCAAGTAGCAAGATCAGAAGGATTATAGTGAACAGTATCTGATGAAAGATGAGAAAGAAGAGCATCTTCTTGAGCATTTCCCATAACCATCTCTAGTTGTTCTAATTTCTGAGCTACTTCCGCCATATCTGATGATCTTACTTTGTAACCTAAACCAGCTAATAACTCATCTACACCTCCATCTTGTTGTGGTTCTTCCCACATCTTACCTTTCCCTGTATCTAACATCGAATACAATCCTCCGTCACCACCACCACCACCGGCGCTACTACCACCTACTCCTCCGCCGCCACCTCTTCCACTACTACTACTACTCTCTTCATGTTCTCTCTTCATCTTTCCTTTCTCTCACTCACTTTCTCTCTCTAGCTTTCTCTCCCCCAACCCTCACAGAAATACAGAGAAGAGTCAGATTACTCGATAGGTGGAGAATCTGAACATCCTGACCCTGGGGCCTGGGCCGGTTGGATTGGGCTGGGCCTCCATACTTTCTCTCTCTAATTTCTCTTTCTCTCTGGCTTTATTCAGCTCTCAGGCATAACAACAGCCTCTCGTGATGGGCGCGTCCTCCTATGAGAACCCACCGAGAGATGGAAGTAGATAGGATTATTTTACGAAAAGCCCCCTACTTTGTGACCGGCTTCGTGCGAAGCTTCCCTATTTTATCAAAAATATCCAAAAGGCCCTTTTTTTTCGTTACAGTTAAATGTCTGTTATTCTCTCTCCTCCATCTCATCACCTCTCTCTGCCACGTTATCACGCCACATCATCATCTACTCCGATAGGGTCGCCGACCGGTCAAAAGTTCCGACGACCGGCGATGACTTCATACTTGAAAAAAATCTATCTCTCTCTTAAAAAAACCCTTCGCCACAGATCTTCTAGATCTGGAGAACCAGACCTCCCGCGACGGGAAACCCTTCGCTGGAGTGTTTAGAGAGAGAGGGGAGAAAGAATTTTTTTTAATTATTTTTTTAAGTATGAAGGTCGTCGGCAGGTCGTCGGAATTTTTGACTGGTCGGCGACACTATCAGAGAAGATGATGATGTGCCGTGATAGATGACGTGGCAGAGAGGTGACGAGATGGAGGAGAGAGAATAACAGACATTTAATCGTAACGAAAAAAAAGGGCCTTTTAGATATTTTTGATAAAATAGGGAGCTTCGCATGAAGCTGGTCAAAAAGTAGGGGGTCTTTCGAGAAATAACCCAAATAGATAAGGAAGAAATGTCCTAATCCCAAAGAAGATTTATGGATTTAGGGTCCACAGGTATTGGCTCAACTGGTTAAAAACCCAAAGATAATTAAAATTGGGATGCAGGTCCAAATAGGAGATATTACTTCTCTTCTCTTACTATTACCTCAATTTTCTCCCATCAAAACTCATGGTTTCTATCGATCGGGTGAGTTTGAGGTGGCCATGGGGAAAATAGGTTTGGCCATGTTGCAGGTTAGGCCCAACCAACCCGGACTCGAGCCGTGCTGAGCTGCGGGTCAGACCGAGCAACTAGAGCTCAAAGATCTTTGAAGAGCCTCTTATTTTCGGAACAACTCGTGCAGTCCGCTGTGACCAGATCTCTCGTGTGTCAGGACCTAAAATTATCTTTCAAGCACATAATAAGTTTGCTTTGGCAGTCCCAAAATTCTGCTCGGCAGATAAAATGTGTTTCGACACCATAGAGTAAGTGCCCCTTGGGCAATAAAAAGTTGAAGCTTCATTGCAACTTGGGCGCTCATAGCAATAACATGGGACGTTTTGGAACTTCCTCTAACAAATTTAGTGTTGTTACCATTATGTTGTATTTCATCTCCATCTTCGACTTTTTCCATTTTCATAAACCATTATGGTGCGCTCTGGTTTTTGGGTGGCAGATGTAATGTCACACCATTGTCACATTTCCTAACGACCTTACTTCTCCCTTAATATTTTTATAGCTATTCCAAAAATTTTCTTACCCGGTCTTACATTATTTTTTTAATTTTCAGTGATTGTAAGAGGTCTAAATTAAAGTTGAGTAAGGAAACCAAAATTTATAAACCATGTACCACTCTAACCTACACTCTTTTCGCCTGATAAATATGACGCCTACATGCCACCATCACGTTTCTTTACAATCGTACATACCTTTTTATATTTTCAATACTTTCCAAAGTTCTCTTAAAAGTTATGTTCTTGTATTTTGTTCTATTTTTTGTATTCGCACATTTTAAAAGGTCCAAATTAAAGTTTAGCAAGGCATCAAATTCTCAACTACGTTACTCATTGTTAACTTAAAGTTATTATGTTCACTACTATTTATATGTAGTGGCTGAATACTTGTTTTGTAACCTGTAATTCCTATGTTCGAACAGAAATGAAATTCATAAGTTCTAGATCTTGGGGTAACTTAAAAAGAGTCTGGGCCTCCTCGCACCGCACCGTTTCTAAAAAAATTCAAATTACTCAATATATATAGTTTTTTTTCGAAGTGTACAAACCTTAAAATTTATTGATCTTAAAACTAATCTATTTTTTCTCAAACAATTTTATCTTAGGAAACACTAGTTTATACGTATATTTAAAGATGGGTTAAGTATGATAGAAATGTCAGTATAGTTTGGAATTTAGCACTTTGAATCAAGTTCCATGTTACTCATAACTAAATTCGCCCTGATAACAAAAAAAGGAAAACTAAATTCGCCCTAAAACATATGATCTTTGTCATTTTTTCTCTCTAAACGACGTCATTCCATTAGAATTCACGTGGATCTGGTTTAGAATTAATCTGCCTTCTGTTACACTATATGACAAAATCTAAGTTCATGAACATTGTTTTTATGTTACTCCATAATTTTTATTATTTATTGTCATACAATATTTCTTTTGTTCTTTTACTTTGTTAATTTTCACTTTTAAGTTGTAATTTTATTTTTTCTTTTCTTGAATTTTCACTTTGTTAAGTGTTAACATGACACATATTGTTACTATTGCAATGACTGACATTGATACATGGCAAGGATGACTGACATTGAACGAGATAGGGGGTTGTAAGTTGTAACTTGTAAGGCAACCGTTGTGCATTGCTCAAAACCAAGAGGTCAAAACCAACCCTTGTTTATCAATGTAACTATAGATATAAACAAAGTAAGGGTTAATTACAAGAATTTTGATCTCATTTTTATTCTTCTTATTTTTTTCAAGAGCACGACCATACCATCACTATTGGACCATAATTGATAAGGTTTGACCAAATCAAGAAGTCAATGAATTAATCTGAGTAGCACGTGTCAGCTTCAATCGCACATACGAAGATTGAACCTTTGTTAGAGTTAACAGAGGGGTGGATTCGACTGAGTTCTACCACCCAAACCCTAATCTAACAAGAGAGATTGTAAAGTCGATACGAGTCTCATAAATACCTTCAATTCTGACAAAGCATAAAGGCAAACAGATAGCTGGTGAGTAAAATCAACACCTTCCTAATTAGAGCCGGTACTGACATAGATCTGACAACGATCAGTGATTCTTGCCTTAACGGTCATGCCACGTAAGTAGTGAATAGGAGTACCAAGACACACATCAACACATCAAACTTTTCCATCGGTAGGAACATCTCGAAATTGGACCATTATCTTCCTCTAATATCATCTTCTATGTTGTAGTTTGTATGAGTGTTTTAATGGTGGAAATTATGAAAAACGAAGAAAGTTCAAATTCTTATTATGATCTAAACAAAATGATAGAGACAAAAGAATCTCACACTAAAAAGATATAGAAACATTTCATAATCTCAGTTTCAAGTTTTTTTTTCCAAAGAAAGTGGCATATTAGTTGGAAAAGGAAAAAAAATATTCAAGAAAGTAATCTATAGAAGGTACTGCTCCGGAAGGTACTTAGGTTCTTTGACACGAAGCTGTCTACGGGTAAGAGAACAAATCGGTGAATACACATTGATATATTGTCAATCGTTGACGATGGACAACCTCCTATAGGTAAACAACCATATCGACTTGTGGCGTCCGACCTTTGACGGTGAATATCTATGGCTTGTTTTTCTAGTTTTCCCAAGCTATATACGCTATCGCTTATCAAGTATCCTACTCACTTAGATTTATTCGGTGCATTTTTTAAAAATCTGAACTGTATCAGTCGACTACACTGTCAATGGCAAATATAGACATTTTTTGGTTTTCTATATATGATCAAAGTTATATATATATACAAGTAAATTAGAAAAACATTTACTTCGATATGAATGAAAAGTTTACACTGTTTTCTATTCACTTCCACTTTTATTTTATTTTATTTTATTTTATGTTTTTCACATTGCTCTTGATTTTCAGGATGAATGCCGACTAATAAAAAAAAAAATGAAATCGGAGGCATATTTCCTATTTGGTTCAGATGGAGTCCGTAACCTGTATTACTTACGAAAAACCGAGAGTTACATACTACTCTATGTTTTTTTATTAGTAACATGAGTAGTGACGTCTAAACATCAAAGTCATATGCATCATTCTGATTTTATTCAAATAGCATTGGTTATCGTCTTACCTACTAAAAACCAAGAGATACGTTTATAAACTTTTATCTCAATTTTTCGTTCGTAAGATGAATACAGACGATTAAACATTCATTTTTTTGATTTAGTTCAAATGGTATCCATAATTGTCTTATCGACAAAATATTTTGGACAACATGTGTGTGTATATGAAAAGTGAGTGAACGAGAGTGAAACGGGTCGAGATGGTGAGTGCGTATAACCGTGAGTATAGCAAGTGAAAACGGTGGGCCGTGGGAATATGTAATATTTTCCAAACACTAGAAAGAGAATTCTCTTCTAGAGAGAGAATTCTAGTTGAGCAAAATGTCGATAGCAAAGCTTCAAACAGCTGCATTTGCGCTTTCATCTACACTGAGAAATCTTAACGTTCATGACCTCACCTTCTTTACTTGCAGCAGGAGATTTCATGGCCGCTCAAGATATCTCAGTGCAAGGATGGCTACTTCAGTTTCAACCCCTCTTCAAATCTGCGTGAAAGAATCTACCACCACTCCTGGAAAGCTCGGTGACTGTAAGAATACATCAACTCTTTCTCTCTCTAGATTCTTCTTTGTTGCATTTGCAATTGAATTTTTTGATTGTAGAATAGTGAATTCCAATACCCTAGACTATAATTCTGTCCTTGAAGACCATATTAATCTCTTCTAGTTCCCCTCAATCACCCATCCCGAATGGTCTTTCAAAGATCATGTCCTCTGCCAGCAATCTTTACGCTTCTTCCTTCCATTTGCTCTAGTATTCACCGCGAAACCCTCCAATTGATTTGAGGATGAAGCACGAAGAAGTAACATTCCCCCTCTTATATTGAGGTTATTTTAGATGAAATTATTACAGGCTAACTCACTTCCATTTTACTTTTTCAGGCCCTTTCACACAAAGAGTTTTGCTGACTCTTGAGGAAAAACATCTCCTTTATGAAATGAAGTTTATAGATTTCGCTAACAAACCAGAATGGTACTTCTTAATCTATAAACATGATTGTCCAGGTCTCCCTCACAGTCATTTACTATTTACTTATTTCTTAACTTTATGATTGCATATAGGTTCTTGAAACTTAGTCCAGAAGGTAAAGTTCCGCTTATTAAACTCGAGGAGAATTGGATTGCGGATTCAGATGTTATTACTCAGTCCTTGGAGGAGAAGTATCCTGATCCTCCTTTGGCCACACCACCTGAGAAGGCTTCCGTGTATGTTCTCCTATCTTTAGTAATATTTGTGAGCAATCCCTTACAACTTGAGGTCTATGTAGTTGGGACCGCCTGGTGCACCTGAGTAACTTGTGGATTGGTTCAGGTCTGGGTAGACAAAGCCAACCCTCGAGTCCAGGACTTACCACTTAAGAGAGAGAGAGAGAGAGAGAGAGAGAGAGAGAGAGAGAGAGAGAGAGAGAGACAGAGAGAGAGAGAGAGAGAGAGAGAGAGATCTCGAGAGAGACGGTTGTCTCATACTCTCATGTAGATGGTTGTTGTAGAACAATTGTCGTAATAGCTCTGCAGCTATTTGTATAATTTATATATTGTGTATGTGTAAAAATGTAGTTTGAATAGTGACCAATCCCACACTGAACCCGTCGCTAGCTCGAGGTGTACGTAAATGAGAGTCCAATAACAGAGCAATTACCATGATCGTTAATAAATTGAAAACTTGAAAAGTGCGGAATGTATTAAAAGGCAATAGGGTACTGAGTAATTTTATTAACTGATGTAATCATAGATGATATGTATCTTTTCCAAAGCATAATTTAGTTATTGAAGGCCTATTAGTGGAGCAATATAGTGTCAACCTAACATTCTAGGGCCTCAAGGAACCCCAACTATTCAAACCTATCAAGTCAAAACATATAAAATAAAATCGTTTATACATCACCCAGGAGGGTAATTTGTAATCTTTTTCATTTAGCATATCTCCCTTCGCCATAAAAGACTAGTTATGAAGCTCTACAATTTATTTAAAGGGCATACTGAAGAGTGGGTAAGAAAAACATTGTAGTCAATATGTTAGTACCAGATGCAAAATCTGAGCGGTCATTCATAGCACGAATCGTACCATTCTTAAATTCTTTTTGTATTCTCCTAAGTTTAATAGAGCAACTGAAAAAACAGGGAAATTGAGATATAATTATAGAATGATGTACTGAACTTGGAGATTGCAGAACAAATTTTTGGGTCAGTGGAGAACATAAAGGATGAAAGGTAAATGCCATGAAGAGGAACTATCTCACCTATGGTTACGTATAATCTTCCGCTCTTTTATGACATGGGTCTCTTAGAATCCCATTGAAGAACAATTAATGTTTATTATTTGGTTAGATCGGTACTTTTAATTTGTAAGGTTGACTAAGAGCTTCAATTAAATTGTTGAAAGTAGAAATTTCTATCGGAAAGTTGTATTGACGCATAAACTGTGAATTCCTTAATGGATTTAATATGTTCACATGGACCACTATTATTCTGAATGCTCGTCAGCTGTTGTATGTGTTGAAATAAAAAATATATGAACAAGCCTAAAATCCTCTTCTAGAAATCTCTCGGTGTGCTCTCCCCATAAGCTCAGGGCAGTTAAATATATAATGTGTATGTTTTCAATACGCAGTGGGTCAAAGATCTTTTCTGCATTCATTGCTTTTCTTAGAAGCAAAGGTGAAAGTGATGGAATAGAACAAGCATTACTCAGGGAATTAACTTCCTTCAACAATCACATTAGAGAAAATGTGAGCATGTTTAAAGATTCTTTCTTTGTCATAGAAGATGAGTCTTTCATAGTTTTGGAAAACCATTTCTGTAACACTTTTATACAGGTTTATGCTTCCCTACTTTAAGATAATTCATAAGCGTAATGGATCGCTTTGATTTTTAGTTAATTCAGACATCTAAAGCTAGTGGCATAAGATGCACGTAGTCTATAATCTTTGGGCTTTCGTATAATGAACTGTTTTTTGTCCACACAAAACAATGTGCAGCGTTAGTATCTTGAACTTTCTATACTTCAATGTCTTTTTGGTTTCTCACACAGGGTCCTTTTGTGAACGGAGATAAGATTTCTGCGGCAGACTTGGCTCTTGCACCGAAACTTTACCATTTAGAGATTGCTCTGGGTCATTACAATAATTGGTCAGTTCCAGCTTCACTTCCTTACGTGAAATCTTATATGAAGGTATGTAACATGTTCACGTGTTTATGTCATAACACTGATTTTGGAATTATTATTTCTTCAACTTTCTAATAGAAACTAGAAAAAGAAAAATTAGAAATTAAAATCTTATAGTGAAAAAGAAAAAGTCACATACAATGCAATTGGTTCATTAGCTACGACATGGTACTAGATTAGTGGAACCTAGACTTCATACTTGGACCACCCTAGGGTTCTCCACCTGGCCAATCTAAGCGCCAAATCCACCCAAAAGCTGATATGCTATGGTGTAACCTAGGTCTAGAGGGTCTTCCTAACCAATGTGGGACTAAGTGCCTTGTATAGTTGCACATGAAACTTCCATTTCCCATCCTCCACCATGGTACTATTTAATTTAACATCCATCTTAGTACCAGGCATATTGTCCTTGATTTAGGCATTGGCCTAGCATGACATGATTTAAGGTTTTTCTTTGACATGGACTTCTCCTAGACCACCCCAAGCTTCTCCATGTGACCGATTTAGGCACCAAACACACCCAAATGGCCTAGCCAATATGTAACACAGGGGTGTCATTTTATAACCTGGGTCTGGAGGGTTTTTCTAAACAATGTGGAAGAAGTGCCTTCCACATGAAATTCCGTTTCTCACCACAAACTAAGTTTGATTTACTCACAAATATATGTTCTTACTGTTTCAAATTTGTGATGTTTTAGAGAATATTTTCCATGGAGTCGTTCATAAAAACACGAGCTCAACCAGAGGATGTTATTGCAGGATGGCGTCCGAAAGTAATGTGGTAATTCAAAAATTTCTTATACAGGAATATCATTCTCTTCTCCATCTTTCTTATATGTGTACAAATCCACGCATTCTTTCCTTTTCTCGGTAGATACAGGCAGTTTACATGTATTTTATTTCATTATCTTCTCGATTAGATCTACCAGTTCAGTTCCTACTATCTGTAGTGTAGAGGAAATCGAAGTAGGCCTTATAAATATAATATGAAAGCTAGTAACTATTATACCTTGTTTCGAATAGAGATGATCTCCAAAATGGGTCAATATAATATTTTACTCTGTTGATAATTAATCTTCTGGATCTTGTTGTGTCCATTTCAAGATGACCTAAACAAATCAAGATTGGTACAGAACTCGTGAAATGAATAAAAACAGACCAGACCAAGAATGAAGTCGTTGATCTTGAAGAAACACGCTTTTTGTCAAAGAAACCAGAGTGAAGCGAATAATTTCAGAGTTGATGCTAAATCCATCTATTTTTCCACAATAAAATCATTAGAGATGGATAGTGGCGGACCCGACAATCTTTTTGTGGAGGCACTTTTTTTTTTTTGATGAAAGTAGGCATATAGAATTTATTAAATCAAAATATTGTCTTTATCCGTAGCCAATTGACTTGGGGATATTAGGAATCTCCCGACTTTGAATTATGTTCTGATTAAGAGCGAACTTAGCTAATACGTGAGCAACTTCATTAATCTTAGGCGGAGAATATTTAAATTGTATATTTAAATTGTACATTCTCAAATATTGCAATTTTCGATACTATAGTCCTGATCCTCCACGGAGGGTCTTCTTCGGATCTTGAACAAGCTTTAGCCACAACCATTACATCTCCTTCGACAATACAGTTCCAACTATGTAATGGTTTCGCTCGAGCAATGGCTATTTTAGCCGCCATTGCTTCGGCTACTAATGCGTTTGAAACTGTGATCATCTCTGTGCAGGTTGCAACAAAGTTTCCCTCGGAGTCTCTACAAATGACTGCAATCGCCGCGACCCTGAGAACTACTCTACATATGAAGCTCATCTCTAATAATTTTTGAATCTGGTCCTTGAGCTCTCGC
Source organism: Eschscholzia californica (assembly GCF_041429995.1). Classification (NCBI taxonomy): domain Eukaryota; kingdom Viridiplantae; phylum Streptophyta; class Magnoliopsida; order Ranunculales; family Papaveraceae; genus Eschscholzia; species Eschscholzia californica. The sequence continues at coordinate 34,657,650 of NW_028238198.1, forward strand.
AGTTCTATCAGAGCCATTCTGTAAGGAGGTCGAGCTATAGGCTTAGTACCCGGTTCCAACTGAATGCAAAAGTCAACCGCTCTGCGTGGTGGCAACCCTGGTACATCTCTGAACACCAAGTGGTACTCACTAACCACATCAATACTATCAAGTCCTTTACTCACTACCGGATGCCTAGCTCTACGTTACTCAAGTTAACTTCTCTCATCTAACTAGTGAATGCTGACACTGTAAACACTTCTTATCCTGGAAGAGAAAATATGACTGTTTTGGCATAACAGTCCACAAGTGCATGAGGCAAGCCAATCCATGCCTAAAATCACATCATACCGCACCAACTGAAGCACATAAAGGTCTGCAAAGAAATCTCCCACCCAAATTAATAATACATCCCTTATAGATGTGGTCTATCACAATGAAACCACCCCAAGCAGAAGACACTGAAAAAGATCTCCACATCGATCTAGTTCTATGGGTAACTAACGAACAAAAGAATCAGAAATAAATGTGCCCATGACACCAGGATCAAATGAAATTTTACCCCTTCTAGTATGAACAAGGAATATACTTACCACCACATCAGTCGGTGCTTGATCATCTGTAGGAACAATAGCGTGCAAATGTGGTTGTTGCCCACGTCCCTGTGGTCTGCCCTGTGGATTTTGTTCACGATAACGCCCCTGATTTTCTGTCTGAGCTCTATTCTTCCTAGCACAATCAACAGACCTGTGCCCTACTTCCTGACAAGTATAACAAGCCCCTCTAAATGGTCTCTGTCCGACACTCTCAACATTAGCTACTGGAGGTTGTCTATCTGTAATCCCACTGCCATATCTCTGCTGCCTACCTCGATCCGAGGCCTCTTACCATCCCGCTTATAGTCGTTGTTAAAAAAAAAGTGAAGCTTTTAATACTCTTTAAGCCATCAGTGTCAGTTATCGATTATCTCCATGTAAAAGAACTCAACCGACTCACCCCAAAATTTGTTATCCTGTTGTGTTTTGTGAAAAAAGACAGTATCAGAAGCAAGAGTTGGAAAGAGAAACAAAAACAAAGAAATTAATTGTGTCGGAAATAATTTTCTTTTGATAATTCCCTCGAGAGAAAAGAGATGATTCGTCAGGAATTATGTTAGGGAGGAAAAGATGATTGAAGTTAACATGGCGGAGTAAAAGAGATGATCCAGCTTCCGAGGAGATAACAAGCGCTTCAATTGGTAACTCATAAATATTCACCTTTTAAGGTAGGGAAATATACATAATTGGAACACAAGTTTTATTTTTAAACCTCACATTGTTTGCAAGAAAAACTTAGAAAGTTCCGATATACAATATTTTTCTTGTGAAACGCGTGTAAGCCATTTTCTTGAAATTCGCTTCGGGCCTCAAAAATCTCAGGTCCGGCCCTGCATAAAAAAAACTCCATCCTGGATTAATGCTTAATTCAAATGTTCTAACAACACTACTCTCTACCAGTTTAAAATGCGAATAAGAAACAACATTTAACAATCCCAAGCTACAAGTCCTGCTGATCTAAAAGTGTCAATCAGAAAAGAAATAAATAAGCTTTTCACCTACCCAAATGCATCAGGCTCGCCTTGGAAATAAGATTTTTATTTTTTCGTTCCTTTGAGAAACGAGGCCTTTGGAAATTAGCCAGCTAGCAATATCTTCTGCCATGTTGACCACATCTCACAAATTTACTGAAACAACTTTCTTAAGCGATCGGTGTAAAGAGACACTCATTTATTTGTCAGCTCCAAAACAAGTGCATGCCCGAAATCTGCAACAAAGATTTATAGAAAAATGTTGAAAATACAAGTTTTGACAGGAAAAATTAAGCTTATTAGACCTAGAAACAATGGCGCTCAAGATGCTAGACATTAATTTGATCATGAACCGGTGACTTGAAAAACTAAGAGAAAAAATACCTTCGATGGGCTCGTAATAATAACCAAGCATCTCACGGGTTGTTCCCCTCCCTCCGTAATTAGGATTTCACATTCTGAATTGGGGGAAAAAGAAACTTAAGACAATTATATGCGGATTTCCATATGTTCTACAATTCAACGACATAGAAACAAGGCATAAACTATGATTGGGATGAATGAATAACTAGAATATATTCCTATAACTACCTATTTATCGAGACTAATAGCTTTCGGACTATCTGCCTCAGCCTGGCGAAGAGCGCTAATAGTTCTACTATTGACCTCTCGGGTCTTTAAAGTGCATCTAGCCCATTCGACCAATATGTGCCCTTATCAAAAACTTATGTCAAACTGTCCAACCCAATCTTTTGAACCCCAATATATTTTTTAGAGTTTCAATCTAACATATATAACTTGGTTATACATATAACACGTCTTATTGCACACTTTGGCTCTGAGTTGCACAAGTGAACGTTACTTTCTTAAAAATTAGAATGTCTTGTCTAACTATGTCTTAAGTTTATTTTTTATGCATTTATATTTTGATATTTGGTAACGTTTTTTTATTCTTTTTCGTAAAATCTACGTTATAATAAAAGAGTTTCTTAACATGATAAATACTATAGGTACTATATATTAACAAAAAAGTGGAGAAATTTAATTAGTATAAAAAGTCTTCTTGGTGGATTAAAATGAATAACTGTATAAATGTGCTACACAATTTAATCGTACAGATATATGTTTTCCTACTCAGTACACTAGTTTAACTATTCCGAGTGTTTTTGATAAGTTGAGGAAGATATACTTAGTTAAAAGTTTAAATAGAAGATTTATATATTCTGAGCTTAAGATAAATAAATTCATGAATACTTAGTTATCTATGTTCTAAACTTTCGTTCATTTCCATTTTTCATTATGTATTTTTTTTGTTAGTTTCTTAATCTTATTCTTTTTTATTCTGAAAGTTTATGTGTGTTCATAGATTAGAAGATATAATCTAAAATAAAGAACACAACAGTTAAAAGGGTTCGGCCAGAGGATCCCGACCTACATCTGCGGAGAAAGTCATTAATGGTTGTATCATATTATCTCCACAATCCTGGGATTGATTGGTTACAACTCGATAGACTCAATGTAACTCAATAATAAAATACATAGAGGTCACTTGTATTTATAAAGTGACTTAGATATCTCAGTTTCCTAGGACTCCATCAAGGCTAAGTAAAATATAACTAAATAACATACTAAATCTTTGTATATATTAGACGGTTGATATTTGATATCTTCGGATTTCGATCCTTATATTGTAATACTCCCCCTCAAGTTGGAATGCGTAACTTGTAAAATATCCAACTTGAAACTTGTAGTTGGGAAAAGATGAATGTTGCTCGCGTACGACCAGATTTAAAGCTTGAAGTTGAAATTGCTTATTAATTGATGAGTTCGTTAAAAATCAATAAATTTTCGTTAATTTACGTTTATTAGTCGTTAATTTGATAAAACTAATGGAGTTAATTGAGTTTTTCAAAAGTATCCCGAAGATGTGAAGAACTTAATAATTATAAGAAGTTAATGCGAGCTGGTACCTAACTAAGAGAATAAATTCGGTTCAACTCAAGTTAGTTCGGGGCGTATTGCAATATATGTAGTAAATAAGGGCTGGACATGAAGTGTTGGAACTAGCAGGGAGCTTTGATAAAGGAACAAACAAAATTTGGAAATTCCTCCCCGTAGGTCGATCAAGCATGAGTAACTTTTTTATTTTAATAATTAGTAATTGAAGTCAGGCTGTTTAGCTAACTTTTTCGTCACTATCTCGTTAGTACGAAATTTTTCTATTTAAAACCTACAATTTTTCTACCCAATATACAAGAATGTCGTAACTGAACTCGTGCAAATTTTAGTCACCCACATCGATCTCTTCGACATGCATATATAGACCATGTCTTCCTCATCTTTCCCTCCTCTAGTATCTTATCATACCCCTCCTGCAAATAAATTGCATCATCTTCTCGTCTTTATCGAAATATTTTGTGCCCACTTTATTAAACTTGGGAACCCATCAACGTTACAGTTTCCACTAAGATGGATAAAGAGACTTACAAGATCACAAACAACGCTACATTGACCAAGTACATGTGTACATGTAGTTCTTACAACCCCATGCATAAACGATCAAAACCTATAGCTGTGAAATGAAGTTACATACCACGGTAAATCAAGTTTGACTTTGGTTTTTGAGTTCTTTCTCTCTAAAGAAGTCAGTGTAGTTTCTCTCTCTAAAAAAAAGCTTTCTGAATTAGATTCTCGAGATAATTCTCAACTAAGAGAATGATTATGGGAGTTTGAATACATAGGTGACCTACAACATCCCATAAAGTTAGAAATTTCTAGCTAGATTTGATTAAAAGGTGGATTTTAAAAGGTATTTGGTTTACTAGAGCTGGTTACTTTTAGATTTTGATTACTTACGTGATTAAAACTACATTTAAACTAGGTAAAATTAAGCATCGTGATGAAGAAGCTTGATTTTAAAGATAGCCTTATCAAATTCACTTAAAATGTAAGTGAATTATAAAGTTACTGTACGCTCCTTAAAAATGTTATAAAAAAGAAACTGAGTTGTTTAAAAAAAGATATGCTTTTAATGCTCTTTAAGCCATCAACGTCAATTATCGATTATCTCCATGTAAAAGAACTCAACCGACTCTCCCCACAATTTGTTATCCTGTTGTATTTTGTGAAAAAAGACAGTATTAGAAGCAAGAGTGGGAAAGAGAAAAAAAAAACAAAGAAATTAGTTGTGTGGGAAATAATTTTCTTTTGATAATTACCTCGAGAGAAAAGAGATGATTTGTCAGGAATTATTTTAGGGAGGAAAACATGATTGAAGTTAACATGGCAGAGCAAAAGAGATGATCCACCTTTGATGAGATAACAAGCGCTTCAATGTTGGGAATACTATAGGTACTATATATTAACAAAAAGGTGGAGAAATTTAATTAGTATAAAAAGTCTTCTTGGTGGATTAAAACGAATAACCGTATAAATGTGCTACACAATTTAGGGTCCATGGGTATATAAACCAAAATAATGTTCAAAAAGGGTTTAGGGTCCAATCTTGTCAAAAAATGGATTTTTAGTCCTTTTCCTCTTGGGTTTAAAAACCGTTACTATCTATACAACAATTCCATCCGTGTCCCAAACCATTTTCGCGGGATTTTAAATTGTGGCTCGGATCGAAAATTCCAACGGCTTAATTAACCGTGAATTTGGGATAAATTATAGGAAACTAATCAAACGCTGAAAAGAAGGAAATCAGATTTGGGCGTGATTTGGAGGATTTATTAGCAAAAAACGGATAGAAACAAATCATAATTTCTCTCTCCTCTAAACAGATTTGGGAATCAAATTTTCTCTCTCGTCTTTATAGATTTGGACCAAATCAATTTTCTCTATCTTACTATGTAATATTTTTTTCGATTCAAATCAACTTTCTCTCACTAAACTTTCAGATTTGGAAAGAGTAAATTTTCTGGGATCAATTTAGCGTGATTTGGGGGTTAATATACAAAATGTATGTATCACTTTCTCTCACTTAATTTTCAGATTTGGAAATAGTATATTTTTCTGGAAACATTACAACAACATTTGTTTTCGTTTTTACTCATACATAAATACACATCGAATACAAATTATGAAACAAATACGTAAATTATGTGTTATTTATGACGAGGAAACCGTCATTTGTCATGTATACAACGTAATTTATCAACTGTATGTGTGTCATGTTCAATAAATTACACATAATTTCTTTTACATTACACATTGTTACATTCTGTTACAAAAAAATCGTTTACACTATATTGTCGAAGAGCATATGTCGTCTTGAGCAGGACAAACAACATTTACACTATATTGTCGAAGAGCATATCCAAATGCTTTTGCACCACCAGGAAAAAATGACGAACTTCAGTAAATATTTTATCCCAACCATCAGATTTTAGTTTTGTGGTCTTACTTAGATTGGATGATTCTAAAGGAAATTCCATAAGTAACAACAAAACTGCAAAAAGAAAACATATACATTTGTCAACAAAACATATAATTTACTAGAAACGATATGTATAATGGAATGAATTATGCATACTGTTTGTTAAACTTCATAATGTGTTAGGAGACAAACATAACTTTAGTTTGAATCACAAGGTCACTGTTATGTGAAAAAATATGTATAATGTGCAATAAATTACATATAATTTTTGTAACATTTATTGTACTATAAACGACAACTGTTTCGGGGAAAAAGTACGCGTAATGTTGAATGAATTATATATAATTTATGCAGATTTATAAGATGTTTTTTATATTATTTATAAAGTATATATAATTTGTAACAAAATACATATACTTACATTCTGTTATAAAAATATCGTACAGAAGATGTTTGCGTTATGTGTGTGTTATGTTCAGTAAACATCATGTAATGTCGTGTAAATTATATATCGTTTACATTCTGTTACAACCAAATCGTATTAGATCTTCTCTGGATAAAAAATTGATATGTAATTTATTGTAAACGATCCGTAATTTATTTTAAATTATATATCGTTTGCATTCAGTTATAACAAATCGTACGAGATCTTCTCTGCATAAAAAATTGTACGGAAACCTTGATGAAGATTTGAAAAAATGATCTAAAAATCAAAATTTGTAACCTAAAACTACTAAAAAGTAACAAAATACATAGAGACAAACACTTCTTAATCGAATAAAATGAATTGTAAAGACGGATTTAACATTAACATCATAAAATCGGTTATGAATGTTAGAGAGAGAAAATAAACATCATATTAGAAGTTAATGAATTAGTAAAAAGATCTTATAGAATTCGATCATAATTTTGATATGATCCATAATAGAGCAACATAATCTGATAATTTAACATGAGAAAAAATATTAGATCTTAACAATAGTGATTATAATGAATTTCACAGTGTCAAACCTGATAAAGGATGAATGTTTGCACAACAATCTAATGAAGATGAAACAAGATTTCTGAGTTTAATGGAGATTTATTAAGTGAATCAGTTTTAGTGAGAGAAAATAAATTATTTCCGTTACTGAAGATAATGAATCTAACATTACCTTGAATAGAAACGTGATTGGAGAGAGAATGTGGAAGATAAAAATGGAAAAAGATATTCTAAGATTTTGTTGGTAAATCAGTTATAATATATGAGGAAGGTCATATTAGGTATTATGAATTAATATATATTCTAGGGATTTGTGTTTTCTTTCTAGATGTATACCAATGGACTAGATATCCTTTTACAGTATTATTTTGGTTTTCAAATCCTTAATGGGATTAGAGTGGACTAAATGTCATATTAGTCCCCGTTTTTTGGCTTATAAACTAAAAAATTACACAATTTAATCGTGCAGACATATGTCTTCCAGTTTTCCTACTCACTCATGTTAAATCATTTTTTTTTCTAGTTTTAAGTAAGTAATTAAATATTGATTCACTTATATGATAGCGTATCCGGAAATTAATGTGATTGTGAGAACTATCATTTTTAATAGAATTTATTCATTCAAATTGATTCTCTCTTTAAGACAAAACCTACTACAGAATATTAGGAGATCAATGTGATTGTCTGTAAGTCCTATAAATAGAAATGAATAACTAGATTCTTGAACATACAGGAAAAAACCTTCGAGTTCTTAAAAAGTATTTTCCTGAAGTTTTTTTAAGCAATTGGAATGGCCAAATTTTCCTTCACCAATTTTTTCCTTCTTGTTCTTCTTTTATTCTCCGGTTTGTTCCTCTACCTTTACTTTACTAGCACAATTTTTTTTACAGAATGATGTATGTATAAACTTCTCTGACCATGTGACCTTAACGACCATAGGTATGTTTTCCAAAACTTCCACCACAATTACCTCCTCATATGAGAAGACCATAGGCATGTTGTCCTCAACTTCAACCCTCCAAAACCTCCTTATATGAGAAGATTATATGTATAGAAGAGCTATAGAAAAACATTAGTTTTATCCATATAGTTTGTGTCTGGTTTTAACTTTTTTTTTTTATCTCATTTTGTGGTGTAGTTTCGGTAATGGTGGCGGCGCGAGAAACAAAAGCATGCGCCGAAGAAAACCTTGGCGAATACGGTAATTGTGAACCCAATTCATGTGGCCAAAGTTGCACTGAAAGGCATCCAGTAGGTGGACTTGGAATTTGTCAGGGCCCACAACGTGTTTGTCGCTTTGATTGTGACATATATGCTTAAACTCACTACACTAGTTTAACTATTCCGAGTGTTTTTGATAATTCGAGGAAGATACAATTTGTTAAAAATTTAAATAAAAGTTTTATATATTCTAAGCTTCAGATAAATAAATTCATGAATACTTAGTTATCTATGTTCTAAACTTTCGTTCATTTCCATTTTTCATTATGTATTTTTTTGTTAGTTTCTTAATCTTATTCTTCTTGATTCTAACTAACAAAAAGAATAAGATTAAGAAACTAACAAAAAAAAATACATAATGAAAAATGGAAATGAACGAAAGTTTAGAACATAGATAACTAAGTATTCATGAATTTATTTATCTGAAGCTTAGAATATATAAAACTTTTATTTAAATTTTTAACAAATTGTATCTTCCTCGAATTATCAAAACACTCAGAATAGTTAAACTAGTGTAGTGAGTTTAAGCATATATGTCACAATCAAAGCGACAAACACATCGAGGGCCCTGACAAATTCCAAGTCCACCTACTGGATGCCTTTCAGTGAAACTTTGGCCACATGAATTGGGTTCACAATTACCGTATTCGCCAAGGTTTTCTTCGGCGCATGCTTTTGTTTCTCGCACCACCATTACCGAAACTACACCACAAAATGAGATAAAAAAAAGTTAAAACCAGACACAAACTATATGGATAAAACTAATGTTTTTCTATAGCTCTTCTATACATATAATCTTCTCATATAAGGAGGTTTTGGAGGGTTGAAGTTGAGGGCAACATGCCTATGGTCTTCTCATATGAGGAGGTAATTGTGGGTAGAAGTTTTGGACAACATACCTATGATTGTCAAGGTCAGATGGTCAGAGAAGTTTATACATACATCATTCTGTAAAAAAAATTGTGCTAGTAAACTAAAGGTAGAGGAACAAACCGGAGAATAAAAGAAGAACAAGAAGGAAAAAATTGGTGAAGGAGAATTTGGCCATTCCAATTGCTTAAAAAAACTTCAGGAAAATACTTTTTAAGAACTCGAAGGTTTTTTCCTGTATGTTCAAGAATCTGGTTATTCATTTCTATTTATAGGACTTACAGACAATCACATTGATCTCCTAATATTCTGTAGTAGGTTTTGTCTTAAAGAGAGAATCAATTTGAATGAATAAATTCTATTAAAAATGATAGTTTTCACAATCACATTAATTTCCGGATACGCTATCATATAAGTGAATCAATATTTAATCACTTACTTAAACTAGAAAAAAATGATTTAACATGAGTAAGTAGGAAAACTGAAGACATATATCTGTACGATTAAATTGTGTAATTTTTGAGCTTATAGCTAAAAAACGGGGCCTAATATGACATTTAGTCCACTCTAATCCCATTAAGGGTTTGAAAACCAAAATAATATTGTAAATGGATATCTAGTCCATTAGTATACATCTAGAGAGAAAACACAAATCCCTAGAATATATATTAATTCATAATACCTAATATAACCTTCCTCATATATTATAACTGATTTACCAACAAAATCTTTGAATATCTTTTTTCATTTTTATCTTCCACATTCTCTCTCCAATCACGTTTCTATTCAAAGTAATGTTAGCTTCATTATCTTCAGTAACGGAAATAATTTATTTTCTCTCACTAAAACCGATTCACTTAATAAATCTCCATTAAACTCAGAAATTTTGTTTCATCTTCATTAGTTTGTTGTGCAAACATTCATCCTTTATCAGATTTGACACTGTGAAATTCATTATAATCACCATTGTTAAGATCTAATATTGTTTATCATGTTAAATTATCAGATTATGTTGCTCTATTATGGATCATATCAAATTTATGATCCAATTCTATAAGATCTATTTACTAATTCATTAACTTCTAATGTATTATGTTTATTTTATCTCTCTAACATTCATAACCGATTTTATGATGTTAATGTGAAATCCGTCTTTACAATTCATTTTATTCGATTAAGAAGTGTTTGTCTCTATGTATTTTGTTACTTTTTAGTAGTTTTAGGTTACAGATTTTGATTTTTATATCATTTTTTCAAATCTTCATTAATTCGTACAATTTTTTATGCAGAGAAGATCTCGTACGATTTGTTATAACTGAATGCAAACGATATATAATTTAAAATAAATTACGGATTTACAATAAATTACATATCATTTTTTTATCCAGAGAAGATCTAATACGATTTGGTTGTAACAGAATGTAAACGATATATAATTTACACGACATTACATGATGTTTACTGAACATAACACACACATAACGTAAACATCTTCTGTACGATGGTTTTATAACAGAATGTAAAATATATGTATTTTGTTACAAATTATACATACTTTATAAATAATATAAAAAACATCTTATAAATCTGCATAAATTATATATAATTCATTCAACATTACGCGTACTTTTTCCCCGAAACAGTTGTCGTTTATATTACAATAAATGTTACAAAAATTATATATAATTTATTGCACATTATACATATTTTTTTACATAACAGTGACCTTGTGATTCAAACTAAAGTTATGTTTGTCTCCTAACACATTATGAAGTTTAACAAACAGTATGCATAATTTATTCCATTATACATGTCGTTTCTAGTAAATTATATGTTTTATTGATAAATGTATATGTTTTGTTTTTGCAGTTTTGCTGTTACTTATTGAATTTCCTTTAGAATCATCCAATCTAAGTAAGACCATAAAAATAAAATCTGATGGCTGGGATAAAATATTTACTGAAGTTGGTCATTTTTTCCTGGTGGTGTAAAAGCATTTGGATATGCTCTTCGACAATATATTGTAAATGTTGTTTGCCCTGCTCAAGACTACATATGCTCTTCGACAATATAGTGTAAACGATTTTTTTGTAACAGAATGTAACGATGTGTAATGTAAAAGAAATTATGTGTAATTTATTGAACATGACACACACACAGTTGATAATTTACGTTGTATACAAGACAAATGAAGGTTTCCCCGTCATAAATAACACATAATTTACGTAATTGTTCATAATTTGTATTCGATGTGTATTTATGTATGAGTAAAAACGAAAACAAATGTTGTTGTAATGTTCCCAGAAAAATATACTATTTCTAAATCTGAAAATTAAGTGAGAGAAAGTGATACATACATTTTGTATATTAATCCCCAAATCACGCTAAATTGATCGCAGAAAATTTACTCTTTCCAAATTTGAAAGTTTAGTGAGAGAAAATTGATTTTAATCGAAAAAAATATTACATAGTAAGATAGAGAAAATTGATTTGGTCCAAATCTGTAAAGACGAGAGAGAAAATTTGATTCCCAAATCTGTTTAGAGGAGAGAGAAATTATGATTTGTTTCTAGCCGTTTTTTGCTAATAAATCCCCCAATTCACGCCCAAATCTGATTTCCTTCTTTTCAGCGTTTGTTTAGTTTCCTATAATTTATCAAAAATTCACGATTAATTAAGCCGTTGGAATTTTTAGTCCGGCTCCACAATTTAAAATCTCGCGAAAATGGTTTGGGACACGGATGGAATTGTTGTATAGATAGTAAGGGTTTTTAGACCCAAGAGCAAAAGGACTAAAAATCTATTTTTTGACAAGATTGGACCCTAAACCCTTTTTGAACATTATTTTGGTCTATATACCCATGGACCCTCAAATTTGACCCCCTTAATGTTCAAAAAGGGTTTAGGGTATATAGATAGTAAGGGTTTAGGGTATTGGACCCTAAACCCTTTTTGAACATTATTTTGGTCTATATACCCTTACTATCTATACAACCCAACCACGTAAATCTCTGTGTTCTGTTCTTAATTGTTCTTTACTATTCCTATTGCTTGTCTTGGATTACTCGTATTGTTCACATTAACCCCGATTGGGCATAACAAACTGGTATCAGAGGTCTGGTTTTGAGGTTTTCTGGGATGGCGAAATATGAGATAGAGAAGTTCGATGGAAGTAACGATTTTAATCTTTAGAAGATTAAGATGCGAGCAGTATTACTTCAACAGGGTCTGCTGAAGACGTTGAATGGGAAGGTTGCACTCGCTGAATCACTTTCAGAAGCAGAGAAGGAAGATCTCATGGAGAGAGCTCATGGTCAGGTTCTACTTTGTTTGAGAAATGAGGTCTTGCGGGAAGTAGCGACGGAAACTACAGCCGATGGGTTATGGAGTAAGCTGGAGACAAGGTATATGACGAAATCTCTAACTAATCGTTTGTATGTAAAGAAGAAATTATTTAGTTTACAGATGTTAGAAGGGGAACCGTTGAAAGACCATATGGATGAACTCAACCGAGTATTCTTAGATTTCGCAAACATAGATGTCAACTTCGAAGAAGAAGATAAGGCAGTACTATTGCTTGCATCCTTGCCACCATCGTATGAAAGCTTTGTTGATTCTTTTATGTCTGGTAGAACAACTACAACCTTTGAGGATGTTAAAGCAGCATTGAACTCGAAGGAGTTGAGATGGAGGTCAATGGAAGAAAGCAATTCAGGTGATGATTTGGTGGTAAGGGGAAGGTCGCAGCATGTGGTCGATGGAAAGGGCCGTTCTCGGTCTAAATCGAAACCTAAGAAGTACAGATGCTTTAATTGTAAGAAGGAGGGGCACTTCAAAAGGAATTGTCCTGAGCTTAGGAAGAAGCCAGCAAAGGCAGCAGTCATCGAAGAACATGATGGTAGTGTCTTGGCAATCATTGAAGAATGTGATGAAGCTATGGTTCTGGCGATCAATGCCTGCTTCGCTGAAGATAGGTGGATTTTGGATACTGGTTGTACATTCCATGTATGTCCTCATAAGGAATGGTTTTCCACTTACACAGTCATTAATGGCGGTAAGGTGTTAATGGGAAACGACGCTCCTTGTAAGGTGGTTGGAATTGGTACTGTTCAAATCAAGATGCACGATGGTGTTGTGAGGACTATAACAGACATCAGCCATGTTCCAGATTTGAAGAGAAATCTAATCTCTTTGGGAACTCTGGATGATAATGGTTGCAAATATGTTGGTGAAGGTGGTGTTCTTCGGATTTCTAAGGGGAGTCTTACAGTTATGAAGGGGTAGAAAAAGAATGGTCTATATGTGCTATAGGGTAACACAGTTACCGGATCTGTAGCGGTATCATCATCAAACAAGGAAATTGAGGCTACCAAGCTATGACATATGCGGTTAGGGAATATGAGTGAAAGGGTGATGGCTATACTGAGCAAGCAAGATTTACTCTGTGGGCAGAAGGTTGTAAAATTGGAATTCTGTGAACATTGCGTCTTCGGGAAGCAGTGTCGGGTAAAGTTCAGTACAACGGTTCATAATACCAAAGGAACTCTGGATTACATCAATTCAGATCTTTGGGGTCCCTCTCGAGTCAGCTCTCATAGTGGGGGTAGATACATGTTAACCTTGATACATGATTTTTCCAAGAAAGTATGGGTCTACATACTGAAACGCAAAGATGAGGCATTCGTCAAGTTCAAGCAGTGGACGACCTTGATCGAGAAGTAGACTGGAAAATCGATCAAACATTTGAGGACTGACAATGGCATGAAAGTTTGCGGAAACGAGTTTAATAGGTTCTGTGTAGACGAAGAGATAGTGAGAGACCATACGGTCAGAAAGACTCCACAACAAAATGGAGTGGCGGAATGTATGAACAGAACTCTATTGGAACGAGCTCGTTGTATGCTTTCGAATGCAGCGCTGCCGGAAGTGTTCCGGGATGAAGCAGTGAACACGACATCGTATCTGGTGAATATTTCAACCTTTACATCTATAGAGATGTTACTTTTGATGAGTTAGCCATGGTAACTCAGAAGGTAACGCCTATAGATGCTCGGGAGGGTGTTGGTAAACAGGTGGAGCAGGAAGATCATAGGGAGCAGGTGGAGCTTGAGATAGACACTCCGGAAGAGGTTCGGCCTCAGGTAGATGAGCAAGCTGAGGAAGCTGAACCACAGCTGGTTCAGTACAGTGTTGCGAGGAACAGGGGAAGAAGAGACCCGGGCACCGGAAAGGTATGGGATGGAAGATATGGTTGCATTTGCACTTAGTGTGGGAGAAAGCATAGATGGAGGTGAGCCATGCACATATGAAGAAGCTATGAGGAGCGATGATTCACGGCAGTGGTCTCTTGCCTTGAATGAAGAGATTGAGTCTCTTCGGAAGAACTAGGTCTGGGAATTAGCCGAGCTGCCTCAGGGTCAGAAGATTGTTGGTAGCAAATTGGTTTTCAAGAAGAAGGAAGGAATCCCAGGGGTAGAAGATGCACGTTACAAAGCACGGTTCGTAGCCAACACTACAAAAAAAAGGCCTAATAGGGACGTACATTTTTACGCCTGTCCCCAATACATTTAAAATAGGGACAGTTTGTTAGTATCCGTCCCCACAAAATTTACACTAGGGACAAAAAACGCGGAGAATTATTAATCTTCCTTTCAAAATTTTAAAAATTCCGAAACTCCGAAAAAATTTTGAGTTGATTTTTCTAAGTAATATCAGGTGGAGGTAATTTGATCAATTCTCAATCTATTACTATTATTCTGTTTACATCTACTTTATTCTTTTGCTTTTTTATGGTTGTTAATTGGTTTTAGATTAGGATTTGGAGTTGTTTCCTTTAGTCTGAAAGTTGGAGTTATAACGGTTCTGTTCTGGTAAGTACGGGTTGAGGTTAGGGTTTCTTTTCTATGTCTCTAGTTTGTACCAAGAACAAAAGCAAGAAGAGCATGAACGACCAATACATTAAGTCATTTGTATCCTGCTTTTGATCATATGGCTGTTGTATTAATGTGCGAGTTTCTAGACTGATGTAGTTATGGAATTTAAGAGTTTACCTCTTTGAACGCATAACCAAACGTCGAGATAAGGTTGAAGTCAAACAAGAGGGTGCCTAAAGTGAAGGCCATTGAAAGGTGTTATTTTGGAGGTATGTTCTAGTTCTTCTAGATCCTTAGGCCATCATTTTCTACTTCATTTTTATGTGGTTCTTAGCATTGCATTAAATTTGATAACCGGTCAGATTGGCGCACAATAGAATCCTTAGTCATACTTTTTTCTTATTGTAAACTAAGGTAGAAAAATAAAATAATAGAAACTATACAAGTCAGAATACTTAATGATGAAATTTCAAGGGAATTATTTTCGAACAATTGTTTATGGCACATAGGAAATGGTGAGTCGGTCAACATCTTTACAGAACCTTGGATTCGTCCGAGGAAGGAGGGTTTAATTTCTCGACCAAATTCATTGCCAGACGACATCTCCAATGTTGCTGACTTAATAGACCCGATGTCTCGCAAATGGAAGGAACACATTATCCAACAATTTTTCCCTCCATCAGTTGCAACCAAAATTTTATCAATTCATCTTCCTACAACTGTTTTAGATGATGAATTTATTTGGCAACCAAACAGAAGTGGAGATTATACGACGAAATCAGGATATCAACAAATTCTGAACTCTACTCTGTCGGCAATCTCGGTATTCCAGTTTGATTGGAAACGGTTTTACAAAAATTCTAGATTACCTCTCAAAATCCGCACATTCATTTGGAGGCTAATTCATGGAGGTTTACCTGTTAAAGTGAATATACAAAAGTATGTCAGTTCAATTCCAATCAATTGCCCATGTTGTGCCAATGCTTATGAAACAATAAATCACTTATTATTGGATTGTGAGATTATACGGCAAATTACAACCCAACTGGAAATTACTTTGGGGAATTTTGACTCTACTACAACAATTGTTGAGAAACTAGATGAATGGATCCACTTACCAGATGACTTTGTTGTCTTCAACAAAATTAGTATTATCTTATGGGAACATTGGAAGGCAAGAAATAGGTTGGTTTTTGACTCGATTCCTTACAATAACCATATAGTCTTACGAAAGATTAGAGAATTGTGGCAGACTCTAAATTTAAACTCATCCTCTATCGGGTCGAACATAACCGAGTCGATTCAACGTATTCAAATGAAATGGATCCCTCCTCTGGAATCGATCATCAAAATAAATGTTGATGGTGTTTTTTCTACTTCAGGAGCCAGTTCCTCGGCAGTAGCCAGGGATCACAATGGAGCTTTTCTGTTCGGGGAATCGAAATATATCTCTTGTCAGACAGTGGCTATGGCGGAATCACATGCTGTACTACTCGGACTAGAACTATCAGTTAAAATGGGTCTTCGACTAGTCATCATTGAGAGTGATGCGTTAGCCTTGATTGAATGTATTCACCAAGAAGATAACCTGATTCCATGGCAATACCGACCATTCGTGCCAGACATACATCAATTTGAGGACATTATCGAGTCAGTTCATTTCCTTCATTGTTATCGACATTGTAATTTTGTTGCTCATGAACTTGCTAATCTGGTTCTCTATAGAAACATGCCCGGTTTATGGGACATGAATAACATTCCAGTCTTCCAGATTAATATGAATTGAAGTTTCTAATTCACAAAAAAAAACAGCAATTAGACTAAAAAATCTGTTAAATTTGTAATAAAGAGTAATTTAAGTAAGCAGAATCACATGAATTCAAATATCTACTGATGACACGGTACATAAGACGTCCAAGTAGTGATTTATTCGTTTCACTTCTCAAAGTTATAATATGGTGCATTCTCATAAAAAAAAAAAGTTATAATATGGTGCAGGATAAGTCAGTTTTTTTTATTTTACTTTATCAAATATTTTTGTTAATTGACATCTTGGTTTGTTATGTTTGTTTTAGGATGGTACGATTTAATGATGGGTAAGTTATATAGGTATCATCCTGATTCATGCTCTGGCAGAGGATGGAGATCGTGCAGAGAGATGGGGAAATGTCGAAATAAGTGGTAAACATAGTGCTAAGGAGGTTGTCTCGGAGGTGAAGAAGATGAAGGAACGTTCATCTCCAAATCGAACTGGCAACAAGGAGAAAATCCTTGACGTACAACTAATTTAGGCAAGATTAATGAGAATGGCATTGCCAATATTGTTAGTCTTAGCGAGCAGAAGCAATTTAAAGCTACAAATAAGAAATAACAATGGCACAATCGAGCAGAGCAAAAAGTCTTTGTTATAGGAAATACAGGGACGGCGTTTTATGGTGGCCATTCAAGTAGATTTTACCTTCAACAAAAAAAAAAAAAAGTAGATTTTACTGGCTGGAATAGGTGGGGAGCATGAGTCCTTCATAAAAAAAAGTAATAAATTGGAGTTATAATAGTGTTTTAAACTTGTTTGAAGTGAATGTGAGTTTGATTTTTGTATGGAACAGGAAATCTATGAATTCAATATATGTTATATTTTCTTAAATTTTGATCTGAATGTGAAATTTGTTTGCTTTCGTATGCAAATTGGAAATTTGTAAATTCAATATATATAATATTTGTTTTCTCCGAATTAAATTTATTAGTGAATTGTCCCAAATTGTCGTGTGGAATAATATACATAAAACAAACTGTCCCCAAATAATATTAATAAAAAAAGAATCTCTTGGCAATCATTTTAGGGACGGAAGCCAGTCCAGAAGATTGACTTACACCGACGGGTGCCATTTGTCCCAAATACTCTGTCGGGACAATTTTCATCTGTCGCTATATTCTGCTATATTAGTCCCAAATACTATTTGGGATGCCGGTATTGAGGACAGAAAAATCTGTCCCCAAAAACATTTGTGGGACGATTATTGGCTATTAAGGACGGTTTTAAACCGTCCCTAATAGGCAATTTTTTTGTAGTGCAAGAGGTTTACACAGCGAGAAGGGATAGACTTCAATGAGGTATTTTCTCCTGTTGTTAAACATAGCTCTATTAGAGTGATACTTGCTATGGTTGCCTTGTATGATATGGAATTGGAGCAGCTTGATGTTAAGACTGCGTTCTTACATGGAGAGCTGGAGGAACAAATCTATATGCGTCAGCCAGAGGGGTTTGAGATTCTCGGGAAAGAAGACCAGGTCTGTTTGCTGAAGAAGTCTTTGTATGGACTGTAACAGTCTCCTAGGCAGTGGTATAAGCGTTTTGACACGTTTATGGTTAAAAACGGCTATGACAGAAGTAGGTGTGATAGTTGTGTGTACCACAGGAAACTATCAGATGGTTCTTATGTGTATCTACTCATGTATGTGGATGACATGCTGATAGCTTGCAAGGATATGTCGGAAATCCACATGTTAAAGGGTCAGTTAAAGGGTGAGTTTGAGATGAAAGACTTGGGTGCCTCAAGAAAGATATTGGGTATGGAGATACGGAGAGACAAATCTGCTGGGAAACTGTTCTTGTCTCAGAAAACGTACATTGAGAAGGTGTTGGAACGTCTTGGTATGACTGAGGAAAAACCTGCGAGTACTCCATTGGCAGCACACTTCAAGCTTTCGGGGGAACTGTCACCGACAACTGATGACGAGACGGAGTACATGTCTCGGGTGCCTTATGCAAATGCAGTAGGTAGCATTATGTATGCTATGGTGTGCACAAGGCCTGATATTTCACATGCTGCTAGTGTAGTAAGCAGATACATGGGCAGACCTGGGAAAGGTCATTGACAGGCTGTGAAATGGATACTGCAGTATCTGGGAGGAACTGCGGAGCTTGGTTTGATTTACGACAGAAGGGCTGACACTTCTGGTTCAGTAGTTGGATTTGTAAATTCGGATTTTTTGAGGGATCTTGAGAGGAAGAGGTTGATGATGCATAAAATGTCCAGACATTGACCAACGTCTGAAGAGTCAAAGATCAGACCAGAAGTCTCTCGGAATAGCTCGACTTAAGGCAGCAGGACAGCTAAAACCCCTGATGGTCCACCACACATTCCCATAACCGGGAGGTCGGCCAGAAGAAACTAGCTCTGCAAAAAATACCCTTGGCATGGATAGATCAGCCCTGTGATCTCTAAAGGAATAAGGGGGGGTCTCCACAGGTTCGGCCCATATCTTACGCCCAGAACTGGGAAGATATCAGCGCTGCGCAACCTAATGACTTAATCCCGAACCTTCCAGAAAGATCTCAGTCGGTTACACATCTTGAAGTGCTTAAGCCCGGTTGGATTCCACGTATCTAAAGGAGGAAACTTCTCCTTTAGAGTCTATTACTCCGGCAAGATATCAACGAAGTATCATTGAACTTAGGAACTTTCACTTATCAAAGATCCGGGATAGACTCGAAGAGAAACCTTAGATACGCAAAAGAGGTATCTTCTATTACGGTCTGGCGGCCACCGCCTCACCACCGCCACTAAGGACAGTCGGCCTACCTTCGCCTATAAAAGGCCCCCCACATCGTCCTTCAAAGGACACGACCTCTGGAGAAAAAACACACCATCTCTCCTAAACATAAGATCTCTTCATACCCGAAGGATCACCCCCAAAACAGAGTTCACACAACTCGCCCCCCAAAAGGATCAACCAATATTCATTCTTTTACTGCAAAGAGCACCATGACAGTCTTGAGCGTCGGAGCGGTTTCGAACCCTTTACAGGTTTTCCCCCGTCGGGAACAGACGAACAGGAGCAAGGAATCAGGAGCTGGAGCAAGGAGTCAGAAGCAGGAGCAGAGTAGAGGAGCGGAGCAGAGCAGAGAAGCAGAACAGAGGAGCGGAGCGGGATAGAGAAGCAGATTAGAACAGAGGAATCTCCCCTCGCTAAACAGAATATACCATCATAACGGAGGCTGTCATGCATCAACTCCCTTTTTCATGCTGATTTAACCGGGAGCCAATTTTCGACATCAGCATTTGGCGCTAGAAGGAGGGCATCTCTCCAGCAAATCACCACATTCGGTAACTCGAATCCTACTCAATACTTCTTCAGAACTAATCATCTTTTCCTAAAAGACCTTCAGGCAGACATGCCAGCAGAAAAACGAACACCCGGTGAAGACCGAGAAGGATCTCTATACCTCATAATGATCTCAGCAGCTCTCGAGCGGCTTAAGGTTGAAAGAAGGAAACAAGAAGAGAGAATAGCGAAACTTTAGGGCAACCTAGACGTAGCGGAAGCTAGGTTGAAATCCTTACTGAGTAAAAATCCCAGAACATCAGACGATTTGAGGGGCCCAACATTCTCGGAAATAGGATCGCTCTCAGAAACAAAAAACTTTACTGATCTCACCCAAGCTCTCCTCGACACGTTTGGAAAGCCCTCCGACGAAAGGGCCGCCAACCTATGTAAAAAAAGCCAGACTAATAGCCAGGGAGCTCGAGACACAACTCTAGCAGTAACAGCAATCAGGCGCTTGTCAGTACTGGCGAAAGAGCTCGGCAAAATATCAAAAACTCTGGTGGGAATATTCATCGAGGCAGAAACGAAATCCGAGGGCGAAGAAAGTGTCAACGTCATAGCTGGAGGGCCAACTCATGCAAAGAACAGAAGTAACAAACGATGACGAAAGAATCCGGAGATCATGATGGTACGAGACGAGGCCACACCTCCGATAATATTCACTAATGATGATCTGAGAGGAGTATCACACCTCACGCAGACCCCCTAGTGATAACAGTGTCGTTTGCCAATCGAAGAATAGGGCGTATCCTAGTTGACACAGGAAGCTCCACAGAGATCATAAGCCGAGCATGCCTAAAAAAACTCCAGGTGAGAGCACATCACACCGAGACTTATGATCATTACTTGACAGGTTTCTGCAGAGATCGACTACGAGCTGGGGGAAAGGTCACTTTACCCATACTCATCGGAGAAGGAACGACCAGCCGAGCACTAATGATAAAGTTCGTGATCATCGACGAACTACACGCGTACAACATTATCCTGGGAAGGAACTTCTTGAGGGAATCACGAGCTGTGATATCTTTGAACCACTTAGCGCTGAAATTCCCAATTCCGAAAACGAACCTGGTGGGAGCAATAAAAGGAGATCAAGCGGTAGCCAGGGAATGTTACGCCATTTCAGCTCGACACTTTCGAGGGCCAGCAACGGTTCCCATCCTTCCAAGCATCGGAAAAATCACTGACTTCGACCACACCGTAAACATGCAGGAATAGCGCCGCCAAGGTCAGTATTGCTCACACAGAGTACTTACATATATATATATATATATATATATATATGTATATATATACTAGGTGTCAACCGCGTCCGTACGTCCTACGGACGCGGTAGATCCCTTTTGGCTACGCCTACATGAATGTGAGACAATCTAAATGAAACTAAAAGTAAAAGCAAGAAAGAAATGTAATAAGAAACAATAACAGAAGAGGTAACCTAACACAACCAAGAAGAAAAAAATGTAGTAATTCAGAAATTAAGAGAGTTGGGAGAGATATAAAAGGAGATAATCGTGTGAAAATATGTAGAAAGTGGGAAGAAAGAGAATTTAGTGGGTGGTTTGTAACTACTTTTCTAAACATGTGGAGAGATTATAGGAAGTTTGAGGGAGAGTTGTGAAAAATCGTGGGAGGATTAGTCAGATCGTAGGAAGTTATACCAAATATAAGTTGTGGAGAGAATAGTGGATGGGTGGTTATTTTTCTAAAATTTAAAATCAACCATTAGATTAGAAATAAATCGGACGATCATAAATATCCGGAAATAAATCCTACGGTCCATCTCAAAAAAGACTATTTCGTTTTATATAATATATATATATATATATATATATATATATATATAATTATTTTAGCCTCTAGGCAAGAAAAGTAGCGCTGCTCGCTACATATTTTAACTAGTAAAATAAAATATTTTCAGCAACTAGCCACCTATTTTATTTAGCAAAACAAAATATTTTTTTGAAAAAAAGGAAGAGTCCTAATTAAATTCATCTCGCTCTGAATCGAGCAGGTAGCCCTGACAGCGAAAGTCACGACCAGGGGACCTAAAGGCAGCCTTGGTAGGTGAGAGCAGCGACCAAGGGCCCTAATTTAAACAGCCATGTTAAGCGAAAGCTACGATCAGGGACAGGATAGCCTCCGTAGCTACGGCGACAACCGAGGCCCTAAGGAGCAGTCCTAGTTAAACTGAACTTTGCTCGAGTAAAAACCGACCCCACACCAAGGTCCTAAGGAGAAGTCCTAGTTACACTGATCGGCTTAAGCCGGCAAAGGAGGTAGCTCCGGTAGCTACGCCTGTGGCTTGAGGCCTCACAAGGAGGAGTCTTAGTTAAACTCAACCCTTTACTCGAGTGAAACGTGGTCCCTGTGGATCCCCAAGGAGAAGTCCTAGATAAAACTACCGCCCCTATGAAGGTGACCGGGGGTATAAGGAGAAGTCCTTGCGAAACTATTAATGCTTAAATGAGGAACACAACCCTGGTAGCTAAGGCCACGACCGGGGGCATGGGAGGAGTCCCGGCGAAAACTAGTCGTGCTCACATCGACGTAACCAACTCTGGTAGCCCAAGCCACAACCAGAGATCTAAGGAGAAGTCCTAGTTAAACTAGTCGAGCTCAAGCCAACGAAACCAGCTCTGGTAGCGAAAGCCACGACCAGATGTTCAAGGAGAAAGTCCTAGTTAAACTAGCCAAGCTCAAGCTGGCAAAACCAGCTCTGGTAGCGAAAGCCACGACCAGAGGTTCAAGGAGAAAGTCCTAGTTAAACTAGCCAAGCTCAAGCTGGCGAAACCAGCTCTGGTAGCGAAAGCCACGACCAGAGGTTCGAGGAGAAAGTCCTAGTTAAACTAGCCAAACTCAAGGTGGCGAAACCAACTCTGGTAGCGAAAGCCACGACCAGAGGTTCAAGGAGAAAGTCCTAGTTAAACTAGCCAGGCTCAAGCCGGCGATGTAGGCTCTAGTAGCGAAAGCCACGACCAGAGGTCTAAGGAAGAGTCCTGGTGAAACTAATTATGCAAAGACAGCTCTGGAATAGACAGCCGGAGGTAGAGCTAAGAACTCTAACACTATTCAAAACTTTTTACACAGGGCTAATTCGGGTTCTATTTTGCAGAAGGAAATAGTAAGCTTAAGGCATGCTAGATTAGGTCTGAAAGTTGTTTCTCTTACAGGTGCGATCATTCGGAGCATGCGTAGTAAGCCTAGGAAATTACATTAGTAAGCTAGGATGGACTAACTATATCCTACTTTGGGAGGTTCGTATATGTACAGCAACAGGATATAGAAGCGAATCAAAACCATTAAAACTAAAACAGAAAAAAGTCATTATAGCAGGGTTACCATTCAGACAGGAAAAGGAAGAACATCCAGAAGACAAAAGAAAAACAAAAACAACTACGATTCTTCGCCAGAAAGCTGGATAGGACCAGAATGACCGTCAGGAACAGGAACGGAGGAAGCAGAGCCTTCGTCGGAGTCATCACCCACGTGGACCACAGAATTGGTAACCTCCTGGTCCCACTCGTCCTCGCTAAAGGGAAAGTCTTCCTTTAACCCTCGATCAACGACGACAGCATTAACGGACAAGGCGACTCGCTCTTTATCAAGATGACGCAGGGGAGTAGTTTCCTTAGGAACGTAAAAACGGCGAGCTGAATCCCAGGCAACCTGAAACGCGAATTTACTTTGCCGCCTCAAGATCGCCGAGAACTCATCCCTTTCTTTAAAAGTCGCTATCGCCCTCTGACGGCTCACGTTGGACATCTCGAAGATGTTCTTATAAGAAGCTTGAAGAGTAGCCTTATCTTTGTTCCTTTGATGAATCAGAATAGCCTCCTTTTCTTGAAGGGCTAGAAGTCTCCCTTCTAGGCTAGCATTACGAGCATCAGATTGAGAAGACCGAAGTTCAACACTGGTCCTGGATTGCTCCGCTTCTAGTTTCCAGGAATCCCGTTCAGCGGAGACAATCTTCACGTCATTGGCCAAAATCTCATCTTCAGCTTTGTAAGATAGTGCACCCTTCTCGGCCTTTGAGAGCTGGGATTCTAGGCGCTCGATCGAGGATAACTGAGATGCAACGTTGTGACTAACCTGATAACACTGAAAAAGAGAAAGAAGAAACGCAAGATTGGGGAAGAGAGCATAAGGAAGAAAATAAGGCAGAAAAATAGTGCTGGAAGTACCTCGTTCTGAAAATACAAATAAAGACTATCGATCAAGGAGGACACACAATGAGGGACATCCTTTGGCAGAGAAGACACCTTTGCCGATAAATCTAGGCCGGACGAGGATTTCCCTTTGCCGGCCAAGGAATGAACACTCGCCCTGGTCCTGGAAGCAACAGCACCACGACTGATCAAAAGAGGGACCAAAGGATAAGAACTGGTAGCGACCAAAGGTGAAGCCGGACCAACAGGATCCCGAATAACGATACCAGTCATACTCCTTTTACCCGAAGATTTGGTACGAGATTTTTTCACATCAGAAGAGGACGGCATGTCATCAGTCCTACTCCGTTTTCCCAAGAAAGCTGAAAAAGAAGAAGGAGATCAAGGAAACCAAAACTTACTAATGAAGAAGAAGGGAAAAGAGACATCTTCAAACGAAACTTACTAGGCACGGAAGGGAGCTTCTTTTGATGATAAAGAGCCTGAAGAGCAGCAACGCTCTCAGGAGTGAGACCTTCCTTGTCCCTAACTAAAACATTTAAAGCCGCCAGACACTTAACGTCTCCCTCATCAGGAACAAGAGTCGGACGAGTATAGGTAGGATCAGGCGAACGGAAATCAAATTTTTCAGGCACAAGGGAAGGACGAACGGAAAAGAACCTATCTTTATAAACCTTCGGAATATTCGGAGCGGAGAAAAATGGACCGACGCGAGAAGAAAAATAATGTCAACATTTGTCACTAGATTTGAGGGAAAAAGTCTTGTCAAAAGCAAACAAGCTCGCATTCTCACCGAGATGAAGACAAAGGAAGTAAAATGCCATGATGGTCATAACGGCGTTGGGACTCATCTGAAAGAGTCGCAACCCATAGAAGTACAACAAACAACAAGAAAAGCAGGGAAAGGAACCACCAACCCTAAATTGAAGAAAACCTCATACACGCCAACACGACGATCATCGGAAAGGTAGATATTATCGTTACGAGAAGGTAAAAGAAGTTGAACGGAAGCGGGAATCGCATGATCACTTCGAAGAGTGTCAAGATCACCTTGAGTCATCTAGCTCGAGAAGCGATATTGACCAGCAAAATCAGCATCGGGAGAAGAAGTTGTCATTTCCTTGAAATAGAACAGAGAAGGAAGGAGAACACAACTCAAGAAATGAAGAACTGACTAGACGAAGAAAGTAAAAGAAGGAAATATGAGCAAATCCGAAGGCTTAAAAGGACTCGGCTTGGGGATTTAACCTAACGTTCACCAAGCCAATAAGAAAAAGACACGCGATAGCAGTCACAACTGGAAAAACCCTAACATCTCTTCAATCAATAGTTAGAGATAATCGACAGTCCAGATCAACCCAAAGATAGCGCTAGGAATTAATAGAGCCTTAGGGAGCGTACCCGCTCTCCCACTAGCAAGATACCACGTGTCCACGCATGCCAAGGACGCTACCCTAAATAGTAATTCAGAGGGATCAGCGCCGAAAATAGGCAATCAGAGAATTAAATCTGTGACATCACAAAATCACGCATGAAAGGGAATTAATTACTCGCGCAGGAGACGAAACGTGTCTCAGAATAACAAATCATGCGTCAAAATGAGAGCACAGCTGGGACAACTCCGGTAAAGACGACACTTAGTCAAAAAAGATCTCCAAGTCATGAACATCAATCAGCTCTGGAGTACTAACAGTAAGACAGAGCTTCACCGAACAGCCACAGTCCAGGTAAAGCCCGAAGAGCTTTACGATACAGCTCTGGGACAGGTAAAATTTTCGACTTCTGGCCTTCAAAGTAAAACCCACTAGTTACTTCTACTCCTTAGTCTCTCTACTTTCGACTAAGGAGTGGCGGGACTCATGATGATGCATAAAATGTCCAGATGTTGACCAACATTTGAAGAGTCAAAGATCAGACCAGAAGTCTCTCGGAATAGCTCGGCTTAAGGCAGCAGGACAACTAAAACCCCTGATGGTCCACCACACATTCCCATAACCAGGAGGTCGGCCAGAAGAAACCAGCTCTGCACAAAATACCCTTGGCATGGATAGATCAGCCCTGTGATCTCTAAAGGAATAAGGGAGGTCTCCACAAGTTCGGCCCATATCTTACGCCAGAACTGGGAAGATATCAGCGCTTCGCAACCTAATGACATAAT
Organism: Eschscholzia californica; assembly: GCF_041429995.1. Classification (NCBI taxonomy): domain Eukaryota; kingdom Viridiplantae; phylum Streptophyta; class Magnoliopsida; order Ranunculales; family Papaveraceae; genus Eschscholzia; species Eschscholzia californica. The sequence continues at coordinate 34,683,956 of NW_028238198.1, forward strand.
CCCGAACCTTCCAGAAAGATCTCAGTCGGTTACACAATTTGAAGTGCTTAAGCCCGGTTGGACTACACGTAAAGGAGGAAACTTCTTCTTTAGAGTCTATCACTCCGGCAAGATATCAACGAAGTATCCTAAAACTTAGGAACTTTCACTTATCAAAGATCCGAGATAGACTCGAAGAGAAACCCTAGAAACGCAAAAGAGGTATCTTTTATTACGGTCTGGCGGCCACCGCCTCACCACCGCCACTAAGGACAGTCGACCTACCTTCGCCTATAAAAGGCCCCCCACATCGTTCTTCAAAGGACACGACCTCTGGAGAAAAAACACACGATCTCTCCTAAACATAAGATCTCTTCATACCAGAAGGATCACCCCCAAAACAGAGTTCACACAACTCGCCCCCCAAAAGGAGCAACCAATATTCATTCTTTTACTACAAAGAGCACCCTTACTGTCTTGAGCGTCAGAGCGGTTTTTAAACCCTTTGCAGGTTTTCCCCCCTCGGGAACAGAAGAACAGGAGCAAGGAATCAGGAGCTGGAGCAAGGAGTCAGGAGTAGGAGCAGAGCAGAGTAGCGGAGCAGAACAGAGGAGCGGAGCAGGATAGAGAAGCAGAGCAGAATAGAGGAATCTCCCCTCTCTAAACAGAATAAACCATCATAACGGAGGTTGTCAAGCATCAACTCCTTTTTTCATGCTAATTTAACTGGGAGCCAATTTTTGACATCAGCAGAGGTCGCTGACGGGCTATACGTTCACACTTTGTGGGAGTGCCATTAGTTGGAGAGCAGTGCTGCAGTCAGTGGTAGCGCTGTCTACAACGGAAGCTGAGTATATGGCAGCAACAGAGGCGGTGAAGGAGGCAATATGGCTAAGTGGTTTAGTTCGGGATTAGGGCCTGAAGCAGGAGGTGATAGAGGTCTACTGCGACAACCAGAGTGCTATTCATTTGACTAAAAATTAAATGTATAACGAGAGAAGTAAACACATTGACGTCATATATCACTTTATCAAGGACGTGATTGAACAAGGGAAAATCACGATGAAGAAGGTTTCTACGGCAGAGAATCCAGCGGATATGCTGACCAAGGTAGTTACAACTTTCAAGTTTAAGCATTGCTTAAACTTGATTGGGTTTTCCAGATGTTAGCCCTAGCAGGGCTGGAGCGACGATGGCTCAGAGGCGCTGAGCTATGATGGTGGCAGATCTGATTACTGAGACTGAGCTGGTATGCGAAGTGACTCGAATATGGATTGGTATCGAACCCGGTTAAACCTACCGAAGCTTGGACCCATTAGCAGAGCTGATTACTGAGACTGAGCTGGTATGCGAAGCAGTGCTTTGAGGCAAAGCTGGACTCCGAGACAGAGCGGAATGCGAAGCGAGGCTTAAGTCAGTGATTAGTGTTTATTCGTATATAATGTCGGGTGTAGAGAGAGAGTTGGTGAGGCGGTGGGGTTAGGGTTTAGTGTCTATATAAACTAAACCCTAAAGAGATATCAGTAAGACACAATCTCACGAATCTCTTGTGTAAACTTGTTTGCTTATCGTAGTGGAAATCATCGTGCCGTTGTCGCCGTGGAGTAGGTCTCACCAATCGAACCATGTAAATCTCTGTGTTCTGTTCTTGATTGTTCTTTGCAGTAACAGATTGAATTTGTTTTAGACATACTTGTACTCCAAAACATTCATATCCGAATTGAACACCACCATAATAAACCACTCATCATAAGGTCACCCTCTCACTTTTCTACTTTCCCGCAACATCCGCTTGGTCCTACATATGATTGTTTATCCAAAGCACTGGTTGGCAGTTGGTTGACCTTAGCTGCAGTACAAACCCAGGCTTTTTACCGAGCTTGTGGAGAAACTTCAACATTGATATCGTTGAAAAAGATTATCTGAAAATACATTTGTTATTTGAAATTAACATACAGGATTTATGGTTGAGACTATATCAAATGCATTACCCCGATAGGAACATAAAATAAAGAAATGCTATGCACTTTCACTCACAACAAAAACGAAGACTTTGTGACGGCCTCAGGCCGTCACAAATGGAGGAACAACCGTCGAAAAAGGTTGTTACACCGGGAATAAGCCGTCGTAAAGTTGTCGTACAAATAGGCAAAGCAAATGCCTTTTCTGACGGCTACCTTCGTCGGAAAAATTAACAGTTGCGATGCCACATCTAGAAAATGTCGTCGAAAAAGCCTATTCAAAATAACCAATGTGCCACTATGTCCGATGGTTTGCTTCACTAAATCCGTCGGAAATAGTGGTTAAGGTATTTTCGGCGGCTTTGGTTACATCGGAAAAAGTCTATGTTTTTTTTAAACAAAGAAGTTCCTATTTCCCGCTGCTACTTCTACTGCAGCAGCATTATCAATTATCCAATTGACATTATAGACCTGCTGACAATATAGAAGTCAAACATTCTGACCAGACAATCACAAGAATAACAAATTAAAACTAGTGAATATTTCATTAACGAAGTCACACTTGCAAAATAACAAAGTCAAAAGCCAATAATGGAAACAATACTATTGGTTTCATATAAATATACGTAAAATAACAAAAGTCACTAATGTAAACAGTAAAACCAACCGAGTTAAAACCGAAGCTAAGATGCAAAAGTCCAATTGATATTCCATTCAACACCCCAAAAGAAGCCCATCTCAACTAATCCTAGTCTCCTCAAAAGAAGCTTAGAAAACCAAATCCTTCGTACTTTTGATTCCCTTAAGTGCATCCTTCATAGTAACAGTAAGGTTGTTGATAATTTGAATGTGGTTTTGTACATCCTAACGGTAAGAATTACAACAACTCATATACTCTTGCTACAGATGAGAGTACGGATGAAAAATTATGTTAGAGATTACTAGTTCCATATGATGAATTGAAGAACGAATCGCCCCCAAAAGGTTCAATCAATATTCAATCTTTTATTGCAAAGAGCAATCTGACTGTCTTGAGCATCGGAGCAGTTTTCGAACCCTTTGCAGGTTTTTCCTGGGAATCGAAGATCAGAAGCCGGAGCAAGGACCAGGAACTGGAGCAAGGACCAGGGAACAGGAACTGGAGCAATGACCAGAAAAAAAGGAATCTCAATCAATTTAACAGAATATTCAATCATAACAAGCGTTGTCATACATCCAGTCCTTGTTTCATGCTTATATAACGAACGACCATTTTTTGACATCAGCACCAGCTACTCAAGTTAGGATCTCAAACCAGGGATCCCAGGGTTAGCTCCCCTCAAGGGTGGCCACACGCCCCCCCCCCCCCCCCCCCCCTAAATATAGTGGCCAAAATAACTTTTAATTAAGAATCCAAATACATTTCTAACTTAAACACATGCAATTAAGACATAAGAAACAAGTAAATTAATTATAAAAGATCCATCACTCCTTGAGAGTTTTGGTTCTCCAAACCTGCTCTATAAGATCTACCTTCAATTTTTTTTTTGATGAAAAGCAATACATTACTAACAAAGAGTTCCATTACAATACGACTCAAGCAAAATACAAGGGACATTCGTCCAACTCTTATTTCTATTATACTTCCGAGCCCATTTGGCTAACTTGTCCGCATTCGAATTAATCTTTCTTTTAGTGTGCTTGAATGTCACTTTTTCTATCTTGGTTATCAACTGCCTTATCTTATCGACATGTATCAACGACTGCCAATGGATTTTATGATGGCGATTTTTGAGATGCTGAATCAAATTAATGTTGTCGCTTTCTATTTCTATCTTATTGTACTTTTGCGCAAGCGCCCATTCTATTCCTTGAAGAATCGCTAAAGCTTCACATTCTTCGCTGTTTCTTGCCCGGACTATTGAGACTGATGCTGCTATGAATTTTGATTCTGCATTATGAACAATAAGACTAATACCGCAAGTTTTAGTAATGTTAATAAAAGATGTGTCCACATTAATTTTCATTGTTTCTTTTGGAGGAGGATTCCATTTTTCTATTGCATGATGTTTCTTTTTTACTTCCTTTCCACTGATTGTTGGAAAAGCCTGAATCATTTTGATTACCGTACTAGTATCATTAATTGAATGTTGAAAACAATGGTCGCATCTCAATTTCCATATAAACCATAAGATGGTACTAAAATGAATAGAGTTGGTTTGATCTCGCTGCGTGTCATCCTGCCATGAGAAAATCCAATCTATTATAGAAGTAATATTACTAGTTATTATGTTAAAGTAAAACCAAATTCGTCTAACCAGGGGACAATGAAGAAGAGCATGTTCAATAGATTCTACTTCAATACAGTTCGGGCAAATCAAATTATTTCCGATAAATTTACCTATACGTTCTCGGACTGGGAGACATTTGGAACAAATTTTCCAAATGAAGAGTTTAATTCTCGGAATGGTCGGAAGAGACCATATAAAGTTTCAGTTAATAGCATCCGTGGGAGTGGGTTGGTTATTACTAGTGATGAAATGATGCATGGATTTGACAGAGAAATTACCGTTATCTGAAATAGACCATCGAAGAAAGTCACAACCTTTGCTATTGAGAGGAATAGCTTTGATCAAGTTAGCCGTCTCGTTATCAAATGTATTACTGATGATATTCTCATTCCATATACTATGGTGAGTGAGATAAGAGACTTTATTGAGGCTAGAATTGTGAGTATTAATAAGCGGAGGACTCCTTCCCGGGATCCAATTATCCGTCCAAATGTTTATATTCTCTCCCGTATGAACTTCCCACATCGTTAAGCTTTTAGCTGTGTGAAGATATTTACTTAAGGTTTTCCAGTTTCATGAGTGATGTGGTTTAGCTGTGTGAAGATATTTACTTAAGTTTTCCAGTTTCATGAGTGATGTGGTTTAGCCGGCCCTGGTTCGACTGCCTGAGTGATGTGGTTTTCCAGTTTGAGAAGCTTGACCCATAGAGCTTCAGGGTTAGAAATAAAAGTCTCAAGCCAGTTTAGTAAGGAGCGCTTCATTGTCTAGGTGAGGGGTGTGTAACCCGAGACCTCCAAATTTTTTTGGGAGACATATGGAAGACCACGCTTTAGTGCATAGGCCTTCGGATTTTTCCCACCAGAAGGACTTTTGTAAAGTCGCTATGCGTTTGCAAACACCTTTAGGTAAGGCGGAACATTACATCCGATATCGGGGAACGGCCGCCGCTATTGTTGAAATGACAATAGTGCGACCAGCTTGAAAAAGAAAGGAGTGGGTCCAGTTTGAGAGCTTAGACTCGATTTTTTCAATGATATCATTGAGCATCTTGGTTTTGTTAGCTCCTATGAATAGATAGGCTCCTAAGTATTTCTCGGATGCTGAGGCGTACTTGACTTCCATAGTGCCCATAATCAGGCGTTTGAATTTAGGGTAAGAATTCTTAGAATAGAAAATATTAAATTTCGCGTAATATATCATTTTGGCTCATTCCGAAAATGAAGAAATAAGAATTGCCACAAATCATGTGAAAAGAGAAATTGATATTTAAATCATATTGAGAACTCAAGAAATTAAACTAAAGAAAACTTAAAGAATTTTAAAGTAACAGATGTTTCTCATCAAAAAAAAAAGGTAACAGATGTTGTACCATTTGATGAAAAAGTTTTAGCACTGGTTTATCGCTGACATCCTTTTTTATCTTTTAAGGAACAAGGTCCTTCCAACTTGTAGCATTTTTTGAACTTACAACCTGGCGAAAACGGTAAAACCAAGCACAACTACCAAATGAAGGCCTTCAACTCAGTTGAGCACACGGACCGGCTAAAGAAGAGAGAACGAGAGCCAGACAGTTATCGCCATCTTTCGCTATTTCCTAGAAGCTCTTGGTAAATTTGCATAAAAAAGTAATGTCATGGAAAACTCCATCCTGGATTAATGCTCAACTCAAATGCTCAAATTACACTACTCTTGATCAATTTAAAATACGAATAAGAAACAAAATTTAACTATCACAACCTACAAGCCCCGCTGATCTAAAGGTGTCCATCAATAAATAAGCATTTCACCTCCCCAAATGCATCAGGCTCGCCTTGGAAATAAGATTCCTTTTTTCGTTCAATTCAGAGACGAGGCCTTCGGAAATTAGCCAGCTATCAATATCTTCTGCTATGTTGACCATCCCTCTAAAATTTACTGAAAGAACTTTCTTAAGCGACCTGCGGACTGAGACGCTCGTTTATTTGTCGGCTCCAAAACTAGTGCGTACTCGAAATCTGCAATGAAGATTTATTTAAAAATGGTAAAAATACAATTTTTGACACGAAACATAAAGTTAGTCTCCTAGACCCATAAACAGAGGCACTCAAGGTGCCAAGACATTAATTTTGAACATGAACAGGTGAGTTGAAAAACTAGGAGAGAAAAAACTTACCTTCGATGGCCTCCTTGTAATAACCAAGCATCTCCCGGGCCGTTCCTCTCCGTAAGTAGGATTTGACATTCTGAATCGGGATAAAAAGGAAAATAGGACAATTATATATCGTTTTTCAGATGTTCTACAATTGAGCAACATAAAAACAAGGGATAAACTATGATATTGATGAACGAAAAACTGGAATATATTCCTATAGTTACCTTTTTATCGAGACTAATAGCTTTCGTACAATCTGCCTCAGCCTGGACGAAGCTGCGTGACGAAATATGGATATTCAACTCAAAGTCGATAAGATACGATTTACTGAAAAACAAATCTGAGGGTGCATAGAAATTTCAAGAACACCAATAGTGTACAAACCGAAACAAGAAAAGTAAATAAATACAGAAATACCTTCCGAGTTCTAGGTATGCTGCTGCCCTGTTACTGTAATAAGTTGCATTCTTTCCATTAAGTTTGATCGCTTCGGTATAGAAGCCAATAGCTTTTGGCCACTGTTTATCTTTGAAGGCATTATTACCCTGAGTCAATAAATGGGTTTGAATCAAGAAAAAGAAAGTTTATTGACGTAAATCTAAAATAGTGAATGAGTAACAAGAAAAGAACAACAAAAGTTGTTATATGGTTAAAAGAATTCTTTTTGTGAAAATTTGAATGAATATAAAGGAAAATATGTACAAGAATTGGCAGATTCAGTGCCCGTCCGAGGCTGCTCTTCCCCGGCGGTTGATTCCACCAGGGCCTCAATTTTTGAAGGACATTTAACTTAGTTTCTTGTGTCAAAGAGGAGGTCTTGCTTCTTTTAGCTTCTACTTATTAGAATAAATGATTAGAACCATCTCCTAATATATAAAAGGCAAACTTCAAAGATACCGAAAGCTTTCTCCCTAACTCCAAATCATCATCCAATCCTTGAGAAATCCCTTCTTGTGAAATATAAAACACAAGCTCCTAGTTAAACTAGAGGCACCAGTAACATAATCATTTATCCTTGTGTGCCACAGCAAACTCAGATCCATCTTATCATACTTTTCGTCGTTTAGCTGAATAATACGGCTGGTGTTTCATCAAAGTGAAACCAAGGCCATTGAAATAGAAGAAAGATACCTCACCTTTTCTTTAGCAACCTCGGCAGATTCTTCCGGGCTCACTACACTAGTTGACAAGCTAGTCTTGGCAACGATCTCGGCATGCTCCTGAAGGGAATCAAACATGGTCTTCACGGTGTCCAATAAGAAGCGATCACCACTATGTCGTGCTATGAAGGACACAGAGACAGGACACTTTTCATGCAGACCCAGTGGAATTGAAACCTGCCATAGGAGAAATCCGAAGAAAAAACTGAAACTGTAGCAACATGATTCTACACACAACTAATCCAAACAATATATCAAAATTGAAATATCCCCAGTTTGAAGATGATTCTATTAGAAGAACAAAATAGAACATTTTACCTGACAGCAACCAGACATGCTAGCAATACTCATCAAACTAAAGACACGACTTTGGTAATCGTCTGAGGAAATATCTTTTGCACCAACTTTTGGAGGAAGATCAGCAACTGTAGGAATGACGAGAATTCCATCATCCTGCAGAACGATGCCAAAGTTATTAGAAGCAACAATATCTTAAATGAAAGCTAATTGAAGTTGGAAGGAATTTTTTAGGTCATCCTCACTTGATGACCTAGAAATAGTAGACAACCTACTATGGATCATTGAAGTTGGAAGGCATAAAAGTCGAAAATTCATTGGCAGATTGGCTCAACCATCCTCAAATTTGATGATTGAAGTTTGTTAAAGAAAAGGTTGATGAAAAAGAAGCTAAAATGTCTACTTCTAAACATAAATCTGATGAGTCATGGACTAACGTACCTTCAAAAGATTGTTCAAAGCAGACCTTGTTTCATTTCGAACTAATTGGCAGTTGCCAATCCTTTCATTAGTCGGCTCGACCAGTTGTTGCAGCTGTTGCGATATAAAAGGATCCAAAACCGGCTTGGTGGAGCTAATCCATTCCCCATGTTTATCTTGGAACTCATGCCTGCATTGAGAAGCAACACAACAGTTTCGTCTAATTCATCAGATTCAAGAACAAAAATCAGCTTGAAGATTACAAATCCACGTGCAATAAGTAAATACAGGGAATGCGTAACACGAATTCAGACATGAGATGATTACATCTAAGATAAAAGTTAAAAATATGGGAAAGCAAATTGGATCACTTAACCTAAACTGGAATAACTGAACCTTATACAAATTCCCATTTTACTTTCTTAGATTTAAATCTCATAGGAGCACCAAATTTGCAGGAAATGTCTGGCGCTTCGTAATTTAATACATGGACATCAAAAAAGCTAAAATAATCAATAGCCACCTCATTCTTACCTTTGAAGAAGCAGCATTGCATTTGCAAGTGATCTTAGTGAAGACGTTTGCCGCTCACCATTTCTGTTCTTGTCATGAAATTGGTGCAGACTTGGAACTTTGGAATCCAAATAGTCTCCAAGATTTGCATGCTTCAGAACTTGCTCTAAATTAGGAAGACATTTAGAGAAGGAAAACAAAGAACTAAAAGGGTGATAATCTTAACAAGAAACTTGATGAGTGATGTAACTGAAGAAATTATAGCTATATAGCATATCATAAAAAACAAAATTACATACTTCCAAACAGCTTCTCAGTGGATTTAGTAACCACTTGTGCAACTCGGCCAACAGGGATCTTTAGTAATTCAAAACAATCATCAGCAATTACAATACTCCTAGGTGCACGGGGATCCACATACGGTAGCTGCAGCAGAATATGACCAACACGACGAAGAATGCTACCATCCTTGGCAAACAATCCTACAGAACGAAGTTAAAACATCAAAAAAAATGTAAGACTTTATTAGTGAAATTCAAGAGGAATATATGGTAATGGGCATCTACTTAGCAAATTAGCTAGATAAGGATGACTTGAAACGTAACACTGATCTAAATTATCCTCAACTACAACTTAATGAAGACTAGACTCAATATTCTCCACTTATGATACACCAACCTGCAAAGGACAAAAACATACACCTATGTAATGATTAAGAAAATTATATAGCAGGTAAACGGGATCTAGAAGTGGGGTAATTCCAGACGAAGCAAGTGCTGTGTAATCAATCCTAGATGGTCGCCGCTTTGGGAAACAACAAAATTTTCCGGAGTACAAGGGCCGCCAGCAGACTACGATCGTGAGCGACCCTTTCATTTCTTCACTCGGGCAAGGGTCGCCAGCAGATTAAGAAAAACATACACCTATGCAATGAGTAAGAAAATTTTCCAGACTCGCAGGTGAAGGACAAAAACATACCTCTATGTAATAATTAAGAAAATTTTCCCTCAAACCCCACCACCCTTTCATTTCTTCACTCGGCCAAGGGTTGCCAGCAGACTACCATCGCCGGCGACTCTTACAAAAAGGTTTCTCATCTTCCTCTTCCTCCTCTCCTACAACCAGGAAGGACAGAGGGAGGTGGAGAGAGGGAGTAGGGATAAATGGTGGTGATGGTCGGAGGTAGTGATGGTCGGAGATAGTGATGGTCAGGGGTAGTGGTAGGAGTTAGAAGTGAGCTTTTTTGAAGGGTGTCCTGCGATGGAAGTTTGCTGGCTCCCTTGCCGCTGCGAGGAGAAGAAGTGGTGGTGGGTTAGGGGAAACAAAAACAATTTTCACACAGATATTGTGAAAGCCCCAGAACTTTTTTAATTTCCCCACCTAGATCAGTGAACACTCTTTATAAAAAGGTACTTTATCTGGTTGGCTACTTGGCTCATCTATTCTAATACTTCTTGGTCTCCATCGCCAGTCCTATCGGAATAAAAGGTTAGGAAGAGAAGTACTAGAGTTAATTTCAGGGAGAGATTCAAGATCATAAATTTCACTGGTGGAGTTTCCTATAGTCATACTGATTAATTGGAGAAAAACTTAAAGCAATAAGCATCACCACATCGTATGAAATTGCTAAGCCAATTTGATGGCGAACAGTTTATAATGTTAAAGAACATCATATCATGGTAAAGATTGTCGGCAACAATAGTCATCTAAAATTCCGAATGGGTGAGCCACTGGCAGGACACATTACCTTGACGTTTGGAACAAGTCGTCGGAAAATAAGTTGTTCCAAAAGCGCCTCATTGATTACAACCAAGGCGGATGTAATCGAATCATGGGAGACCGTGGTTAGCACAAAGAACTAACTGGAGATTAATGGCATTAATGGCTGTCTCAGGAGCAATAAGGTGTTTCAATTTGTTTCCAAGTTCCAACTACGTCAGAAATATGGAGTACATGTTAGTATGTTACTAGGAAGAAGATTCTTGAGCAATAAGGTGGTCTCAATTTGTTTCCAACTACGTCAGAAATATGGAGTACATGTTAGTATGTTACTAGGAGGAAGATTCTTTATGATTTATGTCACAAACACAAAGTCATGTCTAAAGCAAGTGGAGAATCTGCAGATATCTACTCTTCATAACCTACTAGCAAGAAGAGGTAATACATTTGGTTATTCCCTCGTGCCAGGAAATAATTACATATTGATACACAAAATTAGCTTGCAGTTTACAGGCATTAAGATTTTCAAGTGGTTTACGTATGAACGCAGATAATAAACGTACCCACAGAGTCGAGACTCGGCGAGACCGGAATAATCCTCAAGTTAGACAGAGCGCCGTATGAAGAGCGGAACCCAAGAATACCACAAAATGCAGCAGGTACTCTTACACCACCGATAGTATCAATACCTGCCATACATAATTGAAACCCAAATTTCATTTCCAGCAATTTGGCGGGTAATGTGAATTTGAAATATACATTCAACGAGGAAAAAGGGTCAGAATTTAAGTATGTCAAGCTATAGGTGTAAATCCTGCATCGAGAAATATGAAGAAACCCAACTATACAGAGAGCTCAAAATTCTCAACCTCAGTGATAATGTAAAATGAAGCAATATTCAGCAGAACGAAGCTAAAGACATTTTTCTACTCAAAATTGTGTCTAATCAACCCCTTGTAGTTCTTTTGATAGTTTGTTCAAAGCCCTCCTCTTTTAACTAGAACTAAGATGAATGAAGGTGTACCGCTACTATTACTTTTTTTCATCAAATACCCCTCCCGTCGATAAAAAAATGTTTTTTTTCAAGTTCACCTACGCCAAATATCATCATCTCCTACTTAATTCAAAAACATATTTGCAAGCAGAAACCGTGTAAGAAGACAATTAACATTCACCCCAACTGCTCTTATGAAATCACTTCATTTCTGAATGACCAAACTTGACCTGAATAGAAGTACAGTTGTAGATCTTCTCGGTCCCCAGAAAGATGGAAGATTATTATTCAGGCACATACAACATCTTGTGAAAGTGGGAATAAAAAGATCCACAACTCTTTATCCAACTTAAGGAGACTCACTCCACTGGCTAGATGACATTAACATGGGTAGTATGTCAAAGAATGGTGCTTTTTGGCACAGGGTGTTGGATGTGATTGGAAAAAGGTAAGTAGATACTACATTCGGCCCACATATACATATGAATATCATATATGTATGTATTTATATATGATTATATGTATGTATTTATATATGATTATATATATTCTTGTCTACGTTATTAGTTATTTACACCCTTTACTTTTAACTATTTATTGAAAATTGTGGAAGCACAAAATTTTAAGTCACTGTGTGGTAGCGCCCATTGAAGTGTTACCGAGCGTTAGACGAACGCATTGGAGTGTCTGAAGTGCATCTGTGTGCTAACTAGGGAAAATTGTTACACAATATGCATGTTAATAGTTACACATGATAGGATCAAAGAATGACTGAACTAGATATACCCATGCATGCAGCATTTGACACAAAGCAGTAAGACATGCAAAGTTCTATTATAAAGGCTATATGATAGGAAAAGAGCTGATAAAAGGGCTGACCCAGAGAAAAGTCAACTAGATTAGCAGCAACTGCTACAGCAGCTCCACTGGAAGAACCTCCAGAAATGCGTGAAGAAGCTGCAGGATTAGTTGGTGGATCATAATGCTTGTTACCTCCATTGATACTGAAAACAACAAGCCAAAGCAACTCAGAAATAGCAAAGTATAAACCTGCATATAGTTATAACATGACACAGAGACGTGCCTTATAATGATATCGCAAAAAATGGTATGTTCAAATGCTTTCATATCGTTTTCAAACAAGAATAATGTCCATACTGTTTTAAGCGTATAAGTCATGTTTTCTAGACTGATCAGTTCAGTGTTCCACTAATCCATCGTAATAAATAAAAACCAGTTAATTTCACGGGGACAAAAGAGCACGTAGAGATGTCCACACCTGTAAGCCATTTCATCCACAACAGTTTTCCCAACACAAGTGGCGCCACCTTCAACGACAGCAGAAACCACTGGTGCTGTCCTAGACGCAACCTCGTGTGTCTTCTCCCATTCTGGATTGCCAAATCCAGTAACATACCCTTCAACGTCAAATCTGTATATAAGTTCAAAAGAACGAATCATAACCCTAGCAATACCTAGGAAGAAACTCTCTTGTTGGGTCATACAACTTCATAAGCTCCATAATTAAAATACTGTACAATAAACTAAATTGGTAACCTTAAGTTAAGATAGTAACAAAATGAACATTTATATGATTAAAAGTGAAACTCTTACATGTCTGAGATCGCAAAAGTAAGACCAGATAAGGGATGAGGAGCTTTGGGAGGTGCAGGTGGAGGAGGAGGTAAAAGCTGAAACTTGTAAATGAAAGCCCCAAAATCTTCTTTTATAACTTTCTTCAGTTTTCTAGTCATTAAAAGGATACCAGCAACACCTAACCCTAGCAAAACCCAGATGTTAGCAGATGAAGAAGCCATGATTTACTAGTTTGGTTTCTATTCCTTGTTTTTCTTTTTTCTATCAATTCTTTTTATGGGGTTACTACCAGATAACAGAACTAATATCGATATCTCGTCTTAAACTAAAACACTAGGGATTGAAACTATTGTTGTTTAGATTGAAAGGTCTTAGGAAGAGAGAAAAGATGAAGAAGGATAACAAGAGTTGCAGAGAGAAGCCCAAAACCTAGGTAATGATATACCTAGATAAGGGAGTGATTTTAGAACTCAAAGAAAACCCTTTTTTTCTTTTGGTGACAGGGGGGATTTGGGCCACGGTAAGATCAATCTTGATAGTCCAACAAAAAACAAAAAAAAAAGAAGATCAATCTTGATGGATACAGTACATTCAGTAGTACCGTGTTATGTTGCGAAGACAATTTAACCCGTTTATAATTGAAGAAGGCTGCTAATTCGAAAAATAAAAAAGTATACAGAGTATAAAGAACTTATTTAAATTGGATTTTTGAGTTTAAGGTCCAAAAATAGGGGGGTAATTAGTCATATATCCACTCCTAAATCAATAAATAAAATAAAACCAAAATAAATCGAAAATGTAAAATAAGTCCAAAAATTCACTATTTGGTGGGCTCCATGCATCAATTCTGTAATTTTCTCTCAAATTTGCCCTTTCATAAATATTTTTTAACCATTGGTAAACCAAAGGTTTATAATGGTTGAGTTAATACAATGAATATTTATGGTGGATATTTAATGTTAATCTTTATTTCCAAAACTTATATTTTTCTAAAGTAACCTACCAAATCAATGGAGATTTACCTAAAACTAGTTTCTCTCTCCCAAACACGAGTTTCTCTTTCTGTAACTATATGTTCTTTGAATTCAAGAAAACATATTATTTCCAAAACTGATATTTGTCTAAATTAACCTACTAATTCAATGAATATTTACCTAAAACGAGATGCTCTCTCCCAAAAACGATTTTCTCTCTCTGTAACTCTATGTTCTTTGAACTTCAAGAAAGTATGAATTTGTGATTTGTTTTTTATCTCTACCTCGATCCAATTAAACATCTACAAATTCTTTCGTGAGGTTAAAAAGCAAACTATTTTGCTAGCATCTTACTGATTCTACTAGCATATTTTACATTCTACTAGCATCTGATGAATGAATTGGACAAAGTAGTTTAAAAAGCAAATACTATTTAGCTAGCATCTTATTGATTCTAATAGCAATTTTTACATTCTATTAGCATCGGTTGAATAAATTTGAATACAGTAGTTTAAAAAGCAAGAATATTTTGCTAGCATCTTATGAATTTGTTACAATAGGTTAATAAATACTTTTAGTAATTTTATGAAAGAATATTTATGGTGGATATTTAATGTTAATCTTTATTTCCAAAACTTATATTTTTCTAAACTAACCTACCAAATCAATGGATATTTACCTAAAACTAGTTCTCTCTCTCCCAAACACGAGTTTCTCTTTCTATAACTATATGTTCTTTGAATTCAAGAAAATATATTATTTCCAAAACTGATATTTGTCTAAATTAACCTACCAATTCAACCAATATTTACCTAAAACGAGATGCTCTCTCCCAAAAACGATTTTATCTCTTTGTAACTCTATGTTCTTTGAACTTCAAGAAAGTATGAATTTGTGATTTGCTTTTTATCTCTACCTCGATCCAATTAAACATCTACAAATTCTTTTGTGAGGTTAAAAAGCAAACTATTTTGCTAGCATCTTACTGATTCTACTAGCATATTTTACATTCTACTAGCATCTGATGAATGAATTTGACAAAGTAGTTTAAAAAGCAAATACTATTTGGCTAGCATCTTATTGATTCTAATAACAACTTTTACATTCTATTAGCGTCGGTTGAATAAATTTGAATACAGTAGTTTAAAAAGCAAGAATATTTTGTTAGCATCTTATGAACTTGTTACAATAGGTTAACAAATACTTTTTAGTAATTAAAATATATTATGTGAAATTGTTTTTGTTACATTTTCAGTATTTTACTATCATTTTCTAGATTCTGTTACCATCTGATATGAATTTATTACAATAGGTTGATTCTAATAAAATTTTATGCTGGTAGAATCTTATCGAGTCTAACAACATTTTTAACATTTTATTTTAACGTTTGTTTTTTCTTACTCTTCAATACTGTAGATGATGAATGAAACCATCAATCGATTCTCTCTCTCTCCCACTCGATGCTTTCACCTTTTTCATTCGGTTTAATTTGGGCGTCGATGATGAATGAAATCAAAACCTAGTTCATATATTAGAAAGTGACGATGCTCTCTCTCTCTCTTCGGTTTGCTTTTGCCCAATTCTAATAGAAATATAAAAGAAAGTATTCTGCTAAACGGTAAAGGCAACTATTTTTCCGGAAGGAAAGTTTGTTTGTGAGGAAATCATTTAATGAATCTCTAAATATTATGGTATATATTATTTTAGGTTATTTTTTTTAACTTAGGGTAGGTTAGGCAGTAAAAGAGAATGAGAGGATAGACATGTAATTTACTTTGAGTGGATTTATTTTTTATTTCAGATTATCTTTGGTCTCTAGACTCATTGATCATGCGATTTTGGACTTAAAACACATCCCCCGATTTTGTAAACCTAAACTATCATATTCCCTAATATAAAACTTGGACTTCTCTTTCTTTTCAAGCATCTATATTCATTAAAAGGAAAATATTTTCATTCTTACAAGAATAAAATTGAATTAAGGCTACAAGACAACAAAAAGATGAAAGGAGAACAAGTTTTCTCCATATCCTTAATAACAAGGGCCTCCCAAAACTACTATGGGGGCCTCTCATCTGTAGGCGCACCCGTACGGATCAGGAGGCGCCTCCCAAGTCCCAAGCGCCCCCTCTTCTTCTCTTCTTCGGGTGTTCTTTCTCTCTCTAGTTTCTCTATCTAGTTTCCCTCTCTACTTTCTTCTACAACCAGATAATCAAGGATCTCAATGGTGATTTCTCAATTACATTATGTTTTTCTAAGCCAAAGACCACCTTAATCTACTAGAATTATAGGTTAATTACTTCTTCCCCAAATCTTAATTTCAAGTCTTTCATCCATTCTAAGTTTCTAACCATTCTCACCTAATATCCATGAAGTTATTAGTTCTTCAACCAATAAAGCTTCATTCTTCTGCAATGTCTTGATACATGAGATGAAGAACCCTAACCATTATCACATGGTATTTTTAATTTTTCAATCTTTTGAATCTATGAAAAGAAGAACCCTAACTATGAAACTGAGAACCTTAACCATAAAACCAAGAGCCCTAACTATGAAATTAAGAACCCTAACCATGAAAGAAGAACCCTAAGTATTTTTTACTTTTTCATCTTTTGAATAAATGAAACCATGATTGTGAAACTGAATAACTCTCTAACCATGAAAACGAAGGTTGTCTTTTAACAAAAAAAAGAAAAGAAAACGAAGGTTGTCAGTTGTCACAGTCCGAAACCTAAAGCTAGGTTTCGGACTGGGCCAGCCCGAGACCTATCGGAGTGGACAGTCCATCTCCTCTCGGGCTGGGCCATCCGAAGCAATGCACTGGGCTTCGGACTGGTTAGTCCGATTAGGGGGCGTCTACAACTGTCGGGAGCTGACTTTGGTCAAACACTTCTGTGAGGCTCCTATAGCAAATTTGGGAGGCGCCTATAGAGGCGCCCTAATAACAATTCAATTATTCACATTTTTCTCACATGGGCTGACACAAAATTCCCATGACCAGGGGCGGCCCAGGCCCAGGCCCAAAGCAACCGCTTGTTTTTTTAATTATTATGTTAATTTTGTAAACCTAAACAATCATTTTCCCTAAATATAAAACTTGGACTTCTCTTCCTTTTCAAGCATCTATATTCATTAATAGGAAAATATTTTCATTCTTACAATACTAAAATTGGATTAAGGCTACAAGACAACAATAAGATGAAAGGAGGACAAGTTTTCTCCATATCCTTAATAACAATTCAATTATTCACATTTTTCTCTCATGGGCTGACACAAAATTCCCATGACCAGGGGCGGCCCAGGCCCAAAACAACCGCTTGTTTTTTTAGTTATTATGTTAATTTTGTAAACCTAAACAATCATTTTCCCTAAATACAAAACTTGGACTTATCTTCCTGTCCAAGCATCTATATTTCATTAAAAGGAAAATATTTTCATTTTTACGATAATAAAATTGGATTAAGGCTACAAGACAACAAAAAGATGAAAGGAGGATAGTTCTCTCCATATCCTTAATAACAATTCAATTATTCACATTTTTCTCACATGAGCTGACACAAAATTCCCATGACCAGGGGCGGTCCAGGCCCAAAGCAACCGCTTGTTTTTTTAATTATTATGTTAATTTTGTAAACCTAAACAATCATTTTCCCTAAATATAAAACTTGGACTTCTCTTCCTTTTCAAGCATCTATATTCATTAAAAAGAAAATATTTTCATTCTTACAATAATAAAATTGGATTAAGGCTACAAGACAACAAAGAGATGAAAGGAGGACAAGTTTTCTCCATATCTTTAATAACAATTCAATTATTCACATTTTTCTCACATGGGGTGACACAAAATTCCCATGACCAGGGGCGGCCCAGGCCCAAAGCAACCGCTAGTTTTTTTAGTTATTATGTTAATTTTGTAAACCTCAACAATCATTTTCCCTAAATACAAAACTTGGACTTCTCTTCCTTTTCAAGCATCTATATTCATTAAAAGGAAAATATTTTCATTCTTACAATAATAAAATTGGATTAAGGCTACAAGACAACAAAAAGATGAAAGGAGGACAAATTCTCTCCATATCCTTAATAACAATTCAATTATTCACATTTTTCTCACTTGGGCTGACACAAAATTCCCATGACCAGGGGAGTCCCAGGCCCAAAGCAACCGCTTTGGCTGCTTTGGGCCTCATTTTTAGGAGGGCCCCAAAATACGAGTTAATTAAAGGCACTTCCAAGGAATTAAAACAAAAAAAATTTACAAGCCCAAACCCAGTTGAACCATGGCCCAAGCATCTTACGGTACTTTCTTTTGGTTTCAAGCTACTTAATGCTTCCCTCTCTCTAGAAAAATAACCGTTTTCTTGAGTAAATCTTCAAGTTGGCTTCTCCGGCGAAGGGTCTTCCCTTCGCCGGATTCTTCTTTTTCTTTGTTCTAATAATAAATAGCTTTTTAGAAGGGAAGAAGAAACTTTTCATGGGCATTACTCTAATTCCTTCTTCTTCTTCTTCGCCATGGCTGGTGGTATTCTCAGCCCTCTTCTCAAACTAATTACTACTTCTCGAAACCTATCTTTCAAATTCAAACCCATTACTTATTTCATTGATCCTCCAAAACCCATAGGTGGGTTTCTCTTATTACTCATTTTTCTTCATTCTCTCTTATAACAATCAATCAAAACTTTCTAATCCTCTTCTCTAAACTTTCAAAACTTTCTAATCCTCTTCTCTAAACTCTAAAGGGTTTTTAACAATGGCATCTGTGTTTTTATACCATGTTATTGGAGATCTAACCGTGGGTAAACCAGAGATGATTGAGTTTTTAGAGAAGGAACGGTTGAATCTGCAATTTTGGCAATTGGAAAGTGTACAGAAGGTGGGATTCCTATTTGGAAGAAGAAAACACAAATGGGTTTGATTGAGGATTCAGAAATGAGACAACAAAGATTTGTGGGTATTATTAATTCTCTTGATATTGTTTCATTTTGGCAAGAGAAGAATGTTTGAAGAATCAAGATATGGGGCAGTGGGTGGTAGCATTGACGGCGGTTCCCTGTGGTGGTGGTTCTCCGGTGATGGGGGCGGTTCTCCGACGATGAAGACGGTTTTCCGATGATGAAAACGGTTTTTCCAGTGACGGCGACGACTTTCCGATGAAGACTACGGTGGTTATTTTAGTATTTGTTTTTGTATTAGTATTACTTTTTGTCGACCTTTAGGGTCTTTTCATTCGCGACCTTTAGGGTCTTCTCATTCATGACCTTTAGGGTCTTCTCATTCTCGACCTTTAGGGTCATTTTATTGAGTCTGTGTCTAGTCTCATTTCTTTCTCTTCATGAGGCACTTTGCATTTAAAGGTATGTAACTCTCATGAAGTTTTCATAGGAAATAAGAATGATGTATCATTCATGTAAACAATGTGATTTTGTCACTTATTAATGGAAATGGTTCCCTTGGCTTAAAAAAAACTACTTAAAGTGACCAACTAGTTACCGCGTGGGGCCCATAAAAGTCAAAGAAATTAAAAACCTAGTCTAATCTACACCTTGTCTAACATGAAGTTTTAAAGTTTTCAAACCCTAAGTTACATTTTTTTTTCTTCTCTTTCTAAATTAGTATAGTATAAATTACTCATTAAATATTTGGTATAGTATAAATTACTCATTAAACATTGATTCTCTATTCATTTTGTTGTACTAGTTCTCTCTCTTGGGTTGTGCTAGAGCCTAAAATCCAAACTTCTAGCAATTGTCTTAAGAGGATTTTGTCTTCAATTGGAAAACTATTTGAAGCATGGCATGCAATCTGATAGATGGACTTCAACTCTCCGTGATACTCAAATTTTTAAAAGTGATTCTACGAAGTGGCATAAGAAAAGCGATTAAAGTGCTTATTTTATTAGTTCAGATTCTAAAGAATTAATTTTTCAAATACTTAAATTTCTTAAATGATTTTATTAACTATACCAAACATAGTAGCTTCTCCTGAGAGAAGTTGCTAAAGTTGTTCGAGTGTTACTTCCGCTCCACCATGTCACAAGACATGATTGAACGGGTTAACTATGTTATTAATTGAATAAGATGTTGCCTCTGCTGAGTGGAGTTGCTAAAGTTGTTCGAGTGTTACCTTCGCTCCACCATATTGTCACAAGAGAGGATTAAACGGGTTAGCTGTGTTATTAATTGAACATGATATGACGGAAGAATTAAACTATGAACACAGAATTAGTAATTTTGCGTCTCAAATAGACAAGGAGAATGTTTTCGAAACATATTTACCTCATCTATATATGTCACAAGAGAGGATTGAACGACTAAGCCATGTTATTAATTAAATAAGATATAACGGAAGAATTGAACTATGAATACATAATTAGTAATTTTGCATCTCAAAAGACAAGAGTAATATTTTCGACACATATTTACCTTATCTCTATATGTAAATTAGATTATCTTATATAGTATATAGTTCAGATTTATGATTTTTAGTTACACTTTTCATATTAGTATATCTATTACAACAAAAAATTAAATTTTTTATAGTGAATGTGAAAAGGGCCCCAAATTTTTCTTCGCTTTAGGCCCCACAACTACTTGGGCCAGCCCTGCCCATGACATTTCAAAAATTGTGAGTGAAACAGAGCTAGCGTTATCTCCAAGTTCGGATGCTACTTATTGGGGATCAGAGTAACTAAAAGAAATAGGATTACTTCCCCCACTAGAAGATCCAGAAATTGTAAAGTGTATATTTCCACTGCAAAGCGTTGAAGGGTGTGTTCAAGAAATCTTTACTCCAATGTTAACCTTTACAATTAAGATAGATCCCACCCGTTGCAAAGCTGTTATTGACATTTCTGATAATTGTTTGTCTAAATTTTTGCTACGGATTCCTTTCATCCCAAATCTCTTCCCGGACTTAGTTAAAGGATTTTGTAATAGTTTAGCACCAGCAACACCTGCAATCCTAAGAAAGTGAAGAATCCTCAATCACAACTTCGGATTAGATATGCATTTCCTAGATTGAACGATTAATTCCTTTATAATTTTGAGAAGAAAGTTTTATTTTTGTTTCCCACAATAACTAGTTAGATGTTCGGGATTCAACTGATGTAGTCGGGTGGTCCGTTTCAATTAATTAACTAAGGTTTTTTATTCCCAAATATACATTTGTCTTCGTATTTTATGCCTTGCTTCTCTCTTAGCCTTGGTTTTTTTGCTCAAAACAAAATATACAAGTTAAATCTTGCTCGAGCCTATGACTACTTGTATGGTTTTAAATTCCCAAACCTGATTCTGGTCCTAAAAGTCTTCGATTTATAGTGCATGGTTTATATACGTACTAATAAAAGATTTAAGAAACAAAAAAGTTATCATCTGTTAGAAAAAATTTAACACGTGCACCCCAAATATTGAAGTATTTGAGTCTGAAGTAAATGTACAATCAAGTACTTAAAGTTTGTTAATGCTTCCTGAAAACCGCATCTTACTGACAATACGATTAGGTTTATTATGTCTACATCAATCTATTTTTTTGGTGAAAAATGGTCTTTCTCTGGCTTTATTAAGAACCAAATTCATGAGCACTACTGGTAAATTGCCTTACAATGCACCCCGAAGTATGTAATATTGCCCGGTTGATTCTACTTTTAAATTGCAAATTGACTGTCCTAACAAATGCGGTGCTAGATTCGCATTTCGAACACAATAAACAAAACAGTAATCTCTAATGTTGAAAGTCCCCTTCAAACTTTCTGCTACAATGGTTCTATACTCCACCTGGTTTTTTCTTCTCCTGCATGGCAAACATGAATCACCATTTGAGCATCTCCCTCTAAGATGCAACCACACTGATAAAGAGATTTAGCCAGCGAAGTAGTTAGGTGCTCAACTTTGGCCTCCGCTTTAAAAGTTGAGGAAAAAGTTGTTACTTTTTTTGAAGCCATGATTAAGTCGCCACATCCATTTCTTCACAAATCAATCTATTTCTCACTAGTATCTAGTTGAGCACGAGACTATACTGAAGAAACAAAGAATTGATTTATTTTACAATACAGTTTTCCCACAACAACAACTGCTATTAAGTACGTGCGATGAGTTGGAATTATTAAAACAATAAATCTTGAATAAAGTTTGATATATTAACCATGTTACATTATGATCTAAAAATATAAACTTGAATATATACGATCTTTTTAATCTGACGTATAAATTCTCCGTAAGTCTTTGGTTTGGTAAAATGCTATTTTGATTGTTCTACAAAAGAGATATGTCAAAAGAATTTTTTTAATTAAAGTTTTCTGTGGGTGAAACAATTAATTTCATAGACTCCAAAATAAATTTTAAATTAATGAAGTAAACATTTGTTCATCTCGAAGTAAGGATTCTAAAAGCCGGTAATGGTTAAAGTAGATTTTTGATTTAGAGTAGTCTTGTTTAAAATTTGTCGGACGGTTAACAACTCTTTATATTCCAAATTATTGTTTTTCCTACCGGAAAATGGTACTAATTCATGGTCATATGTAATGTAAATTACTTAATAGTTGATCATTCTAAAGAGGGAAAATGGTTGTTTATAGGTCTATATATATTATTGATAATAACTAAAAATCATGTAACATTTGTATTAACTAAAAGGTGTCAAAATAATATGAGTATTGATAGATAAGGTTTAAAATAATATGGATAATTACTATTAAGGTCATTTTTTTATTAAACAATAGTGATATTTATACGCGCGGTTTTTTTGGCCCCCTCTCTCTCTCTCTCCATAACCGTCTCTCTCTCTACAACCAGATCCGTGTTTGTTCCTCCGACGAAGGGTTCTCCCTTCGCTGGATTTCCTTTTTTCTTTCCCTTTACTTAGTTTTCCTCCATTAATAGTCTTTAGGGCCCTCTCTTTCCTATTGCTCTCCCATTTCTTTTATCTCTTTTGTTTTCATTCTCTAAATTACAGATGCGTTGATGTACCTTTAATTAGGCAGAATAGGATCAATTCATTTGATTTAGAAAACTAGATCTAGGTTTTTAGAAGGGGAAAAGTTGTCGGTAACCGCTAGTCACAAGTCTGTTCTTGCCTAGATCCAACGGAGATCCGGCGAAAATTCCGGACTGGAGGGAAACGCTCTCCAGATCCAATGATGTTTTGATGGTCTACAAATGGGGGTTATGTGTTCTCATGGTGGTTTGGTGGTGGTGGCACAAACATTTTGGTGATGGCGTTGATTTTTTAGGCGATCGTCGGATTCTAGTGGTGGCGCCGGTGATGCTCCCGGTGAAAGTTTTTTCTTAATTACAGGGTAATAACTGGTTCATTCATATGGTGGTATCATGGAATCAAAGATTGATCTAGTGAGTGTCGCGGAGCAAGGGAGAAGAAAGAGTTAGTAGTTTTCTATTTACTTAGTACAATAAAGGTTATGTTTCTTTGTTGGTTTTTAGGGCCTGTTTTGTTGGTCTTTAGGACCTTTTGTTATTTTCGTTTTATTCAGGACTGAATGTTTTGATCATAGACCACTACTGAGAGTTTCTTCATCAACTTACAACTCTCTCTACCGATGTACCGAAATTAGAGACGCTAACCGGAGATCTGCACGCCACGGTTGACTGCGAGAAGAGAAGAAGGTGAAAGAAGCATCGGTTATAAAACTACCCTTAGATGGTTAGTGGTGTCTGTACCAGAAGTAGCCCACCAGTTAGAACAGGCAGCTCTAGAGGCACCCCAAGTGGGCATAACTTGTCTTGTTTGTCCGGTTTTGGTTGTCTTTTTTATCTTAAACTTCATGATGTAATTCTCATTAGCCTTTGGGCCTTTCAATGAGTTTGAATTCCAAAAAAAAAGGTCATTTTTTTTATTTTTTTCATTCCCTAAATACCTTTACCCATTTAAATCTATTTTTTCTCTAGAAAACTCATAAATTTTAGGGTTTCTTCTTCTTTTCCCATTCGTTCATTGTAGTGCCCCCCACCTAAAAAGTGGGTGTGAATAGCATTGGTCTTTATAAGACCTTCTTTTATTTCCCTAAACCCTACGCCCCACTTTGCCACTTATCTTTTTTCTTCTCATGTAGCAGCCATGAGTATAGAGAGGGAATGAGAGTTTAAGGGTTCTAGAGAGAGAAAAGCTAAGAAGGAAGGAGAAGAAGTAAGGCTTGGGGTTTAGAGTTTGGTGATTCTTTTCTTTGTTGTTCTTCACTTGGGGCTTCATTAGCTTGGGATCTAAGGTAGATTTCTATCTCTCTAGGGCTTGAATAGCCATTTTTATAGAAAACCTAGACAAATTAGATAACACTATAACCCTAGATTTTAGTATTACTTGAACATAGATTATAGGGTTCTTGACATGAATATATATGCTAGAAGTAGTAGATCTATATTTGTACAAACTCATTTCTTGGTCACTTTGAATCTCATCTATGTGTTAGATTTTGAGGATATTTGCTATAATGACATACTTGATGAACCATACAACCTTCATTTACATTTCCATGCTAGATTCATGTATTACAATGATATTTAGGGCTAAACCTCTCTATTTGCCATGATTTTAGTATATAGCTCTTATAATTATATGTCTCTCACTATTGGACAACACTCTTTATATAGATACATGAACATGCCCTAGAACTCAATATGATATGAGAATTTTAGGCTATTATCATCATTGATTCATTACTTGCAAAATTACAAATATGGAACTCGTATGTCGTAATATGCTATCGAATATGATTTTGATTTATGTATGTTGTGGTGTGATGCTATTATATGTGTGTGATGTGATGGAGTTGGTGGAGAGTTGTGAGAGTTTTGTGGTTGGTTCGACCCTCTCTACCGGATGTGATATTGGTATGGAGCGTATGGGTATTGCTTTTGGTTGTTTATTATAAATGGTGTGATATTATGTATGTGTGACGTGATGGAGTTGGTGAAGGGTTGTAAGAGTATTGTGGTTGGTTCGACCCTCTCTACCGGATGTGATATAGGTATGGAGCGTATGGGGTCGGCGCTAACACAATGGATGACCTTGTGGGCCACACTCTTACATAAGGTGGACACCAACTCGTCATGTCGCTTTTTGTTGTTTGTTACATATGTGGTACATTTTATTTCTAATGGTCACAACTCGGATACTATACTTGGACATCTTCTCATCATAAGTGGTTGTCTATTTGTTTTGGTAGCTCTTGAAACTGTCTATTGAGGCTTTAGAGGTTTCGAAATCTACTTGTTGGGGTCTGACCCAACCTTTTATTTTTCAGGACAAGGAAATCGGGAAGTGCCACCTGCTTGAGTCATAGTTAGCCTTGGAGGAGTTTCTTTAGTGATTTTCTTCCTTTCTTTAGGTAGTTATTTGGAGTTGTATCTCCTAAACACTTGGTGTTATTTATGTTTTATCTTATCCGACATTTGTGTCGATGATTTAGAGACATCCTATGAGTTTTGAGAAACTTGGTAAAGTTTCAGTAGTTGAGTTATTGTTACTTTTTGAGCTTCATGTTCGATACTATTTGTCTCCTTGATGAGTACATCGTATATGTTTACTGTTCTGCGAAGAAATGCTTTAAGTTTAGGTTTTCATGGCGGCCGACGTGGAAATCTGGATTTGGGGTGTTACAAAGTGGTATCAGAACTCTAGGTTCATAAATCCTAGGGATTGTGTCTAGGGCTATTAGACAGTTAGAAGCAGTAGTGGCACTTTGATCTTTCCTTGGTTTTTGTGCGTGACATTAATTTAGTTTATCTCCTTATTCTTCTCTTGATTAGATTCATGGACGGAGATGGAGTTATTGGTAGGGGACGTCGTAGTGCTCGCATCCGAGGTCGAGGTACAGGCCGAGGTGTAGGCAGGGGGACAGGCCGAGGTGCAGGCAAGGCGATAGGTCGAGGAGTCCTTGCCGAGGAAAGAGGATCAACAGGAACTGTGGGTACAACGGCGCAGGCTGAGAGCAGTGCAACTCCAGTTCAAAATCCGAATGGAGGGGCAACGGTGACTATTGACGCAACTGCATTGCAAGATTTGATTAACATTGCAGCGGAGGCTAAAATGCGGGAGCGAGATCGGGTTCAGGTTCCAACACGGGAAACAGGAGGTCTTGTGGTACCTGTGGTGAATCAGAGACCACCGACTGAGATGACTTGGGTGCAACATTATCATCATTTCACGAAGATGGGACCACCTGTATTTGATGGAACCGCGGGACCTTTAGGAGCACATGCATGGTGCCAGAAGATGGATAAGATTTTGCAGAATCTCGAGTGCTCAGATGTGTATAAGCAGAGAATGGCAGTGTTTCAGTTGGAAGGAAATGCCGCATCTTGGTGGGATACGGAGGCTCGGTTAGTAGATCCTATGGCTATGACATGGACACAGTTTAAGGATGTATTCAAGGCAAATTACTTTCCATATTCAACACAACAGAAAGTATCAAGAGAATTTCAAAATTTGAAGCAGGGAGAGAATCAGACAGTCTTAGAGTATGAGCAGGAATTTCATCGACTGTCATTGTTTGCAACTCACTTGATCCCTACTGAACAGTATAAGATTGAGAGGTTCGTGAATGGGTTGCTCCCTAACATTGCGAGACAAATCATTGGGCAACCTAGTTTTGACACTTATCAGAAAGTGGTGACATGTGCTAAGGCACAAGATGACTACATTCAAGAGATGAGGAAGCAGAGGAGTGTCAAGGGAGAGATGGGACATAACCAGAAATGGAGTGGTAATAACAACAAGAACGGTGGTAAGAATCGAAGTGACCGCTATCATGGACAACGTGATGGCAAAAGGCCTCGTACAGATCGGGATGATAGAGCAGTGGTAGCAACTGGTGGACAACCAGAACCACTGAATGGCAACTGGGGAAGACAGAGAGCTTTCCAGGGTATTTGTTACACTTGTCATGGGCAGGGTCATAGAGCAATTGATTGTCCTAGGAAGAATGAAACTTGAATTGGTAATCAAGGGCGACAACATGATCATAATCAACAAGGGAGGTTGCAGGGACGGGGTCAGCAGCTGCAGCTGAATGCCGTAGTTCCTAGGGATGTTGGAACACCTGCTGAGGTGGTTGAAGGTACATTTCTTATTCATAGTAATCTGGGAAGAGTATTATTTGATCCTGGTGCCATGGGTACATTTATTTCTACTTCTTTTGTACGCACTTTGCCTATTGTGTTAGATCGATGTGTGAGCCCTTTTATTGTGTCGTCACCATGGGGTGGGTCTATAGTGATAGACCACATTTGTCGGGGGTGCATTATTAAGTTAGGTGAACGAGAGTTTGCTTCAGACCTCTTTGTACTTCAGTTAGTTTACTATGATGTCATCCTAGGCATGGATTGGCTTGCTTCATATCATGCACTTGTGGACTGTTTTGCCAAGACGGTCACATTTTCTCTTCCGAGTGAAGAGGTGTTGGTTGTGTCTGGACTTACGAGACAGATGAGGGAGATGCACTTGGGTAACGTGGAACTGATAGAGCATCTGGTGATGGGTAAGACGCTAGAGATGATTGATGTGGTATGTGAGTACCATGGGGTGTTCAGCGATATACCAGGGTTGCCACCACGCAGAGAGGTTGACTTCTGCATAGAGTTGGAACCGGGTACTGCACCGATAGCTAAAACTCATTACCGAATGGCTCCAGTTGAACTACGTGAGCTCAAGGACCAGATTCAACAGTTACTTGACTTGGGTTTCATACGCCAGAGTAGCTCCCCGTGGGGTGCGCCTGTTCTTTTTGTTAAAAAGAAAGACGGGTCGATGAGGTTGTGTATTGATTATAGGGAGTTGAATAAGGTTACTGTGAGGAATAAGTACCCTTTACCGAGGATCGATGACTTATTCGATCAATTGAGAGGATCCAAGTGGTTTTCGAAGATTGACTTGAGATCAGGGTATCATCAGTTACGGGTTAGAGAAGAAGACATTCCTAAGACTGCATTTGTGACACGTTATGGTTCTTATGAGTTTTTGGTTATGCCTTTTGGTTTGACTAATGCTCCAGCAGTTTTCATGGATTTGATGAATCGGGTATTTCGAGATTTCTTAGATAAGTTTGTCATCGTATTTATTGATGATATCCTTATCTACTCTAGAACTAAGGAAGATCATGAGGATCACTTGTGACAAGTACTAGAGAGACTGATGGAACATCAGTTGTATGCTAAGTTCGAGAAGTGTGAATTTTGGCAAGAAGAAGTAAAGTTCTTGGGTCATGTTATTTCTAGCATCGGAGTATCAGTCGACCCTTCTAAGGTCGAGGCAGTGCTTAATTGGAAGCAACCCACATCTGCGACGGAGGTTCGTAGTTTTCTGGGATTGGCTGGATATTACAGGCGGTTTATCAAGGGGTTCTCGAGTATTGCAGGTCCTTTGACGAACCCAACTAAGAAGGAAGTTCCGTTTCGATGGTCTACAGAGTGTGACTTGGCATTTCAAGAACTAAAGACGAGATTGACTACTGCACCAGTTTTGACCATTCCTGAGGGTGGTGTTCAGTTAGTGATTTACACTGATGCTTCAATTCAGGGTTTGGGTTGTGTTCTTATGCAGAGTGATAAGGTGGTTGCCTATGCTTCGAGGCAGTTGAGACCGCATGAGCGGAATTATCCAACTCATGACTTAGAGTTGGCAGCTATAGTGTTTGCTTTGAAGATTTGGAGACATTATTTGTACGGAGAAAAGTTTGATCTCTTTACCGACCATAAAAGCCTCAAGTATCTATTCTCGCAAAAGGAGTTGAACATGCTCTAACGCCGATGGTTAGAGTTGATGAAAGACTATGACTTCTCGCTGCAATACCACCCGGGTAAGGCTAATGTAGTAGCTGATGCATTAAGGCGACAACCGAGGGGTATCATAGATGCATTGATGATGAATCAGTGGAAGATGTTGGAGGATGTGGCAACATATGACATTGACATGGTTGGGTCAGGAGTTGACTCGTTATTTCTGGGTAGTATGGTTGTTAGACCATCCTTACTAAACCGTATTGTGGATGCACAAGTTGACGATGAGTGGTGCCAGAAACAGGTTTCGTTAATGCAAGAAACTGAAACAGAGTTCAGTACAGGACAGGACGGAGGATTGAGGTTCCGAGGGAGGTTATTTGTACCGGCAGATCTGGTCTTGAGACGGGATATATTAGACGAGGCACATCGGAGTAAGTACACTGTTCATCCTGGTGGTAACAAGACGTACAAAGACTTGAAGAGGCAATATTGGTGGTCCGGAATGAAGAAAGATGTTGCTGAACATGTAAGGAAGTGTGAGGTGTGCCAGATGGTGAAAGCAGAAAATCGACATCCATTGGGACTTCTAGAACCGCTGCCTATTCCAGAGTGGAAATGGGAGAACATATCGATGGACTTCATCACAGGTTTACCGCGTTCGAGTCGAGGCTTTGATGCCATTTGGGTGATAGTTGAT
Organism: Eschscholzia californica; assembly: GCF_041429995.1. NCBI lineage: Eukaryota > Viridiplantae > Streptophyta > Magnoliopsida > Ranunculales > Papaveraceae > Eschscholzia > Eschscholzia californica. Next base: position 34,713,393 of record NW_028238198.1, read on the forward strand.
AGGCTGACTAAGTCGGCTCACTTCTTACCAGTGAAGACGACAGATAGTGGAGATCGACTGACACAATGTTACATTAAGGAGATTGTCAGGTTGCATGGAGTTCCAGTGTCTATTGTGTCAGATAGAGATTCATCCTTTACTTCTCGGTTCTGGAAGAGCTTTCAAACTTCCATGGGAACATCATTACACTTTAGTACAGCCTTTCACCCTCCGACCGATGGGCAGACAGAGAGAGTCAACAAAGTACTCGAGGATATGTTACGGTGCTCGATACTAGATCTTGGTGGTAGTTGGCAAGATCACTTGCCCTTGGTAGAGTTTGCATATAATAATAGTTACCAATCTAGCATTGGTATGGCTCCTTTCGAGGCATTATATGGGAGGCCTTGTCGATCACCATTATGTTGGACAGAGGCAGGAGATGCTAAACTAGAAGGACCAGAGGTGATTCGGGATACTTCTGAAAAGATTGCGTTAATTCGGAGTAGGCTCAAAGCAGCTCAGAGTCGTCAGAAGAGTTATGCTGATAAACGACGTAGAGATTTGGAGTTTATTGTTGGAGAGGAGGTGTTATTGAAGGTGTCACCTATGAAGGGTGTCTTACGGTTTGGTAAGAAAGGAAAATTGGCTCCGAGGTACATTGGACCTTTCAGAATAGTTGAGAAGGTAGGCAAAGTAGCTTATCGACTTGACTTGCCTGCAAGCTTGGCAGGAGTGCACAACGTATTCCATATATCGATGCTTCGTAAGCATGTGAGAGATGAAGAACAGCATTCAGTTATTGGCTACGATGACTTAGAACTCCAACCAGATACAACATATGAGGAGGGACCCGCTCACATCGTTGACCGCAGAGAGCATGTGCTTCGCCGAAAGACTATTCCCATGGTCAAAGTTCAGTGGAATCATCACAATGATAAAGAAGTTACTTGGGAGCGCGAGGATGATATGCAACTTCGTTATCCCCATCTTTTCCTCTCATCAGATACGTTCAATTTCGAGGACGAAATTTCTTTTAGGAGGGGAGATTGTAGTGCCCCCCACCTAAAAAGTGGGTGTGAATAGCATTGGTCTTTATAAGACCCTCTTTTATTTCCCTAAACCCTACGCCCCACTTTGCCACTTATCTCTTTTCTTCTCATGTAGCAGCCATGAGTATAGAGAGGGAATGAGAGTTTAAGGGTTCTAGAGAGAGAAAAGCTAAGAAGGAAGGAGAAGAAGTAAGGCTTGGGGTTTAGAGCTTGGTGATTCTTTTCTTTGTTGTTCTTCACTTGGGGCTTCATTAGCTTGGGATCTAAGGTAGATTGCTATATCTCTAGGGCTTGAATAGCCATTTTTATAGAAAACCTAGACAAATTAGATAACACTATAACCCTAGATTTTAGTATTACTTGAACATAGATTAGGGTTCTTGACATGAATATATATGCTAGAAGTAGTAGATCTATATTTGTACAAACTCATTTCTTGGTCACTTTGAATCTCATCTATGTGTTAGATTTTGAGGATATTTGCTATAATGACATACTTGATGAACCATACAACCTTCATTTACATTTCCATGCTAGATTCATGTATTACAATGATATTTAGGGCTAAACCTCTCTATTTGCCATGATTTTAGTATATAGCTCTTATAATTATATGTCTCTCACTATTGGACAACACTCTTTATATAGATACATGAACATGCCCTAGAACTCAACATGATATGAGAATTTTAGGCTATTATCATCATTGATTCATTACTTGCAAAATTACAAATATGGAACTCGTATGTCGTAATCTGCTATCGAATATGATTTTGATTTATGTATGTTGTGGTGTGATGCTATTATATGTGTGTGATGTGATGGAGTTGGTGGAGAGTTGTGAGAGTTTTGTGGTTGGTTCGACCCTCTCTACCGGATGTGATATTGGTATGGAGCGTATGGGGTCGGCGCTAACACAATGGATGACCTTGTGGGCCACACTCTCATACAACGTGGATACCAACTTGTCATATTGCTTTTGGTTGTTTATTATAAATGGTGTGATATTATGTATGTGTGACGTGATGGAGTTGGTGAAGGGTTGTAAGAGTATTGTGGTTGGTTCGACCCTCTCTACCGGATGTGATATAGGTATGGAGCGTATGGGGTCGGCGCTAACACAATGGATGACCTTGTGGGCCACACTCTTACATAAGGTGGACACCAACTCGTCATGTCGCTTTTTGTTGTTTGTTACATATGTGGTACATTTTATTTCTAATGGTCACAACTCGGATACTATACTTGGACATCTTCTCATCATAAGTGGTTGTCTATTTGTTTTGGTAGCTCTTGAAACTGTCTATTGAGGCTTTAGAGGTTTCGAAATCTACTTGTTGGGGTCTGACCCAACCTTTTATTTTTCAGGACAAGGAAATCGGGAAGTGCCACCTGCTTGAGTCATAGTTAGCCTTGGAGGAGTTTCTTTAGTGATTTTCTTCCTTTCTTTAGGTAGTTATTTGGAGTTGTATCTCCTAAACACTTGGTGTTATTTATGTTTTATCTTATCCGACATTTGTGTCGATGATTTAGAGACATCCTATGAGTTTTGAGAAACTTGGTAAAGTTTCAGTAGTTGAGTTATTGTTACTTTTTGAGCTTCATGTTCGATACTATTTGTCTCCTTGATGAGTACATCATATATGTTTACTTTTCTGCGAAGAAATGCTTTAAGTTTAGGTTTTCATGGCGGCCGACGTGGAAATCTGGATTTGGGGTGTTACAAAGTGGTATCAGAACTCTAGGTTCATAAATCCTAGGGATTGTGTCTAGGGCTATTAGACAGTTAGAAGCAGTAGTGGCACTTTGATCTTTCCTTGGTTTTTGTGCGTGACATTAATTTAGTTTATCTCCTTATTCTTCTCTTGATTAGATTCATGGACGGAGATGGAGTTATTGGTAGGGGACGTCGTAGTGCTCGCATCCGAGGTCGAGGTACAGGTCGAGGTACAGGCCGAGGTGTAGGCAGGGGGACAGGCCGAGGTGCAGGCAAGGCGATAGGTCGAGGAGTCCTTGCCGAGGAAAGAGGATCAACAGGAACTGTGGGTACAACGGCGCAGGCTGAGAGCAGTGCAACTCCAGTTAAAATCTGAATGGAGGGGCAACGGTGACCATTGACGCAACTGCATTGCAAGATTTGATTAACATTGCAGAGGAGGCTAAAATGCGGGAGCGAGATCGGGTTCAGGTTCCAACACGGGAAACAGGAGGTCTTGTGGTACCTGTGGTGAATCAGAGACCACCGACTGAGATGACTTGGGTGCAACATTATCATCATTTCACGAAGATGGGACCACCTGTATTTGATGGAACCGCGGGACCTTTAGGAGCACATGCATGGTGCCAGAAGATGGATAAGATTTTGCAGAATCTCGAGTGCTCAGATGTGTATAAGCAGAGAATGGTAGTGTTTCAGTTGGAAGGAAATGCCGCTTCTTGGTGGGATACAGAGGCTCGGTTAGTAGATCCTATGGCTATGACATGGACACAGTTTAAGGATGTATTCAAGGCAAATTACTTTCCATATTCAACACAACAGAAAGTATCAAGAGAATTTCAAAATTTGAAGCAGGGAGAGAATCAGACAGTCTTAGAGTATGAGCAGGAATTTCATCGACTGTCATTGTTTGCAACTCACTTGATCCCTACTGAACAGTATAAGATTGAGAGGTTCGTGAATGGGTTGCTCCCTAACATTGCGAGACAAATCATTGGGCAACCTAGTTTTGACACTTATCAGAAAGTGGTGACATGTGCTAAGGCACAAGATGACTACATTCAAGAGATGAGGAAGCAGAGGAGTGTCAAGGGAGAGATGGGACATAACCAGAAATGGAGTGGTAATAACAACAAGAACGGTGGTAAGAATCGAAGTGACCGCTATCATGGACAACGTGATGGCAAAAGGCCTCGTACAGATCGGGATGATAGAGCAGTGGTATCAACTGGTGGACAACCAGAACCACTGAATGGCAACTGGGGAAGACAGAGAGCTTTCCAGGGTATTTGTTACACTTGTCATGGGCAGGGTCATAGAGCAATTGATTGTCCTAGGAAGAATGAAACTTGAATTGGTAATCAAGGGCGACAACATGATCATAATCAACAAGGGAGGTTGCAGGGACGGGGTCAGCAGCTGCAGCTGAATGCCGTAGTTCCTAGGGATGTTGGAACACCTGCTGAGGTGGTTGAAGGTACATTTCTTATTCATAGTAATCTGGGAAGAGTATTATTTGATCCTGGTGCCATGGGTACATTTATTTCTACTTCTTTTGTACGCACTTTGCCTATTGTGTTAGATCGATGTGTGAGCCCTTTTATTGTGTCGTCACCATGGGGTGGGTCTATAGTGATAGACCACATTTGTCGGGGGTGCATTATTAAGTTAGGTGAACGAGAGTTTGCTTCAGACCTCTTTGTACTTCAGTTAGTTTACTATGATGTCATCCTAGGCATGGATTGGCTTGCTTCATATCATGCACTTGTGGACTGTTTTGCCAAGACGGTCACATTTTCTCTTCCGAGTGAAGAGGTGTTGGTTGTGTCTGGACTTACGAGACAGATGAGGGAGATGCACTTGGGTAACGTGGAACTGATAGAGCATCCGGTGATGGGTAAGACGCTAGAGATGATTGATGTGGTATGTGAGTACCATGGGGTGTTCAGCGATATACCAGGGTTGCCACCACGCAGAGAGGTTGACTTCTGCATAGAGTTGGAACCGGGTACTGCACCGATAGCTAAAACTCATTACCGAATGGCTCCAGTTGAACTACGTGAGCTCAAGGACCAGATTCAACAGTTACTTGACTTGGGTTTCATACGCCAGAGTAGCTCCCCGTGGGGTGCGCCTGTTCTTTTTGTTAAAAAGAAAGACGGGTCGATGAGGTTGTGTATTGATTATAGGGAGTTGAATAAGGTTACTGTGAGGAATAAGTACCCTTTACCGAGGATCGATGACTTATTCGATCAATTGAGAGGATCCAAGTGGTTTTCGAAGATTGACTTGAGATCAGGGTATCATCAGTTACGGGTTAGAGAAGAAGACATTCCTAAGACTGCATTTGTGACACGTTATGGTTCTTATGAGTTTTTGGTTATGCCTTTTGGTTTGACTAATGCTCCAGCAGTTTTCATGGATTTGATGAATCGGGTATTTCGAGATTTCTTAGATAAGTTTGTCATCGTATTTATTGATGATATCCTTATCTACTCTAGAACTAAGGAAGATCATGAGGATCACTTGTGACAAGTACTAGAGAGACTGATGGAACATCAGTTGTATGCTAAGTTCGAGAAGTGTGAATTTTGGCAAGAAGAAGTAAAGTTCTTGGGTCATGTTATTTCTAGCATCGGAGTATCAGTCGACCCTTCTAAGGTCGAGGCAGTGCTTAATTGGAAGCAACCCACATCTGCAGCGGAGGTTCGTAGTTTTCTGGGATTGGCTGGATATTACAGGCGGTTTATCAAGGGGTTCTCGAGTATTGCAGGTCCTTTGACGAACCTAACTAAGGGGTTTTCGTCTCTTTATGTCTTTAACACCACAACCAGATCTAAGAACAGCTCGGGTTTTCTTCATGATGAAGATGATAATGCCCAGATTAAGATTGGCTTCATGTGTTATGTATTTAGTTTGAGGGAAACAATTTGCAAATAACCGACATGAATCTGGCAAATATTAGTGTGAATTTTGGCCATTTTAGACCTTATGATCCAATGTGTCATTTAATAGACAAATCTTGCGAAAAGGGCTTAGTAGTTGTATCCATTTTAAAACCACAATTATTCGCACCTTCTTTTACCAACCTCATGTGGGTTATTCGACTGCAAATATAATTATATGGTTGAATCTAAATGAAAAACATTAAACCACAGTGTAAGTTTTTTACCTAACTGTGTCTGTTTCAACACATGGCTCAGAAAGAAGAGCCTAAACATGGAGTTATCATCCTATATCCATTGTTAGAGGGCTTTGTGGTTCTACCTAAAGATGGAGTTATCTTCATATTTATTTTAGTCCCGGAGATGTTGGTATTCTACATATTGATAACGATAGTGAGCAAGAAATATGCATTTTGTTGGTTAATCTTTGCTCTTCTATCTTTCAGGCAGTAAAGACACAAACCGCCGCCGCTCCTAAGCATACCAAAGTTGAGATTTTGAAAGAGCAAAGTAACTTCATAAGATACCCCCTAAATGAGGAGTTTCTGAATGAAAATCCTAATATAAATGAGGCTGCCACACAATTGATCAAGTTTCATGAAAGTTATATGCAGACTAATAGAGATGAGCGTGGTTCAAAGTGTTTATGCTTAGCACAAAGAATCCTTGTGGTAAAGTCCCAAACCAGCCGTGTTGTGGTATTTGTTGTTGTTGGAGATGAGTAAGAATAAGGTCTTGAAGTATCAATTTCAAATGTTTTAATGAAGTCTCTTTGATCAGTTGATACCCTTTATCTAACCATTTTGGTCCTATTTCTTCTTGTTCTTCATCTCTTCCTGATTGGTTCCTTCTTGATCTCCATATCTTGATTCATATAACAAAAAAAACTCAAAATTAAGTTCAAAATCCATATAATTCATAGAGTCAGACAAACAAAGAAGAGAAAAACATAGAAAGAGAAAATGAGGTATCTAATATATAAGCTTTGGGGAGAGAGAGAGAGAGAGATGTGAACCAGGTTAGAGAAGGATTGAGAAAGAACTTTTTCGCGTTTAAAAACAACTTCATTTCTGTATTGCAACATAGCTTTCATCTCTTCAACTGTATAAATTCGATTATCCCACTCATCAACTATACTTCTTCCATCTCAAGACTATAACCAAAACAAAACCCTCATTAGTAACACATTTATAAACCTCTAATCAAATCAATCATAAACTCAAGATTTCGTGAAAACATACTCTTAGTTTTTATTCTTGATTTGCAAATCGAGTTCAAGATTATATATTGCAAAGCATGCAAATCATGTTTGCAATCTATATTTTGCAAACAGAGTTTGCAGTTTAGATCAGAACAGGTTGTTGCAACCACATGGTTGCAGAACAGATTGTTGCAAACAAATATTTGTAGAACATGTTTGCAAACACTTGTTTGCAAAACAATTTGTTGCAAACACGTCTTTGCAGTAAAACATAAGGGAAAAAAAAACGCCGTTTTTTTCTGGGTTTTTTTTTTTGGAAAAAAAGTATTGAAAGTGGATCTGGTTAGAAAGGTAACGAAAAATCACTACTAAATGTATAACTTTTATAGAAATCCGACTCTCAAACAAAAGTTATATCAATTTAAAATTTAAAGAAAAATAAAATACACAAAAAGATAAAAAAAGGATATTTTAGTACTTTTATACTTTTTGACCTAAATAATAGTTTTCAAATGTTATATATTTTTCTTTTTACTTATTTTCTATATTAATTTGACCTATATAGAAATTACCCCTTCTAAAGATATATGTTATTTTGCCACATAGACTTAATTGTTCATATTTTGATGATTCACGGCTCTTTGTTTACATTTATATACCCAAGGGACTGGGTTATTTTTTTTCGATAAAGGAGCAATAAGACTTAGTTTTTCGTAATGATGATGCACTGCTCTATCTATTAATTTTATGTACCCAGGGAAAATGGTTTTCCTGGCACTTATTCGGACCGCATCCCTGACAAGTTATTTGTCCGGATAGGGTTTAGATAGAGAAAGTTTCTTACTTTCTTATTTGGTTCCGCTTAAAAAAAGCTAAAAGCTAGCTTTTAGCATATTTTAAGCGCTTATCGAAAATTTTGCGCGTTTGGTTCAAAAAAGCAGTAGCTTATTTTAAGCTAAAAAAGCCAATTTTCTCCAAAAAGCATAAGCCACGATTTGTTGGCTTTTTTATAGCTGCTTATTAAAAGCTAGCTATGAAATAAAATAAAATATGTAACTTTTTTGTCAACGTCAATAAACATCCACCACCATACAACCACCCCACCACCTCTGTCACTATAATCACTCCACTACCATCACAACCACCCCACCACCTCTGCCACCACAATCACTCCACCACCTCTGACCATCACCTCACCACCTCTGCCACCATCCCACCACCATCACCAACACTTCCGGTGCAACTCTATCACCACCACTCCACTAGTTTCGCCGCAACTCCACCACCACCACTCCACCACATTCGCCGCAACTCCACCACCACCACTCCACCACATTCGCCGCAACTCCACCACCACCACTCCACCACATTCGCCGCAACTCAACCACCACCACAACTATTCTACAACCATCAAATTATTTTATAACCACTCTACAACCTTCTCCACCACTCTACCACCATCACCGACGCTTCACCATCTGCCCCGCAACTCCACGACCTCCGACGTAATTTCACCTTAGTTGCAACTCCACCACCGCTCCAATTTCCCCCCAACTCCACCACCACCACAACACTTCACCACCATCGCCACAAATCAACCACTCCACTACCACACTATACCACCTCCACCAACACCATTTAACTACCGTCGTTGCAACTTTACCCCCTAACCACCAACACCCCTCCATTCTACCACCACCGTCACTACCATAACTCTGCCACCATTAAACACCACCATAACACGTCCACTACCATTGATCACCATCACCACTACATAAGGTTCAAATTTCTCAAATTTTGATTTTTATGTTTTTATGAGAAATTACAAAATTAATATTATTTTATTTTAATTTTTAACATTTATATTTTTTGTTATTAATATAATGATATAAGATTATTATTTAATAACTACAATACCTCAATACGAAGATTAAGCTTTTTACCAAATGTCACATCTTAGTTTTTTAAGATATAAAAATACTTTTTATGTAGCGTACCAAACGACTCAGACAAATTTTTAAAATGCGCTTTTATTTATGGACTTATAGAAAAGCTCATAATATAAGCTCTTGGTGTACTCAAATGGGTTACCCCAGTTCGAAATCTCTTGGGATAAGTGTTGGGCAGAGGATCACGGTTGCATACTCATATGTGATGTTTTTCTATTTCTTGGGACAATATTTGTTTTATGATATTAATGAATTATGATGAATAACCTTTTGACGCACCCCCAACATGTTTCCATTTTACATAGCTTAACTTATGTTATTAACAACTAGTATGTTAATAAACTTACTGTTATGTTTTACAGATCCTTAATGGTTTATTCAAAGTTTGACTGATTCATGTTAATTTGTATCAAGAGTAGCAACATTTTAAGTAACGATAACTTTATCTCGGAATTTTGAAATGCTATTTCAATAGAGAATTATTTTGTCTTTATAAGGAAAACCGTTTCGTAAAATTGGTTATCACTTAATGAAATTCTTATCTCACTTAAAGAAATTTGACTAGGAAAAACAAACGTTTGTTGGATCACTAATAGCTATCTATCTCTAGTTATCTCTCAATGTCTATAAATATAAAACTCGGACTTCTCTTCCTTTTAAAGCATCTATATTCATTAAAAGGAAAATATTTTCATTCGTACAACAATAAAATTGGATTAAGGCTACAAGACAAAACAAAAAGATGAAAGGAGGACAAGTTTTCTCCATATCGTCAATAACAATTCAATTATCCACATTTTTCTCACATGGGCTGACACAAAATTCTCATGACATTTCAAAAATTGTGAGTGAAATAGAGCTAGCGTTTTCTCCAAGTTCGGATGCTACTTATGGGGGATTAGAGTCACATAAAGACATAGGATTACTCCCTCCACTGGAAGATCCAGCAATTGGGGAGTGTATATTTCCACTGCAAAGCGTTGAAGGGTGTGTTTAAGAAATCTTTACTCCAATGGTAACCTTTCCAATTAGGATAGGGCCCGCTGTTGCAAAGCTGTTATTGAAATTTATGATAATTGTTGGTCTAAATTTTTGCTACGGATTCCTTTCATCCCAAATCTCTTCCCGGACTTGCTTAAAGGATTTTGTAATAGTTTAGCACCAACAACACCTGCAATCCCAAGAAAGTAAATAGTCCTCAATCACAACTTCAGATTAGATATGCATTTCCTGGATTAAATGATTAATTCCTTTATAATATTGAGAAGAAAGTTTTCTTCTTTTTGTTTTCTACAATAGCGATGTTCGGGATTCAACTGAAGTAGTCGGGTGGTCTGTTTTCATTCAATTAAGGTCTTTCATAACCAAATATACATTTGTCTTCGTATTTTATGCCTTGCTTCTCTGTAAGCCTTGGTTTTTTTGCTCAAAATAAAATATACAAGTTAAATCTTGCTCGAGCCTATGACTACTTGTGTGGTTTTAAATTTCCAAACCTGAGTCTGGTCCTAAAAGTCTTCGATTTATAGTGCAAGGTTTATTTAAGTACCAATAAAAGATTTAGGAAACAAAAACGTTATCATCTGTAAAAAAAAATTTAACATGTGCACCTCAAATATTGAAGTATTTCGGTCTAAAGTAAATATACAATCAAGTACTTAAAGTTTGTTAATGCTTCCTAAAAACCGCATCTTACTGACAATACGATTAGGTTTATTATGTCTACATAAATCTATTTTTTTTGGTGGAAAATGGTCTTTCTCTGGCTTTATTAAGAACCAAATTCATGAGCACTACTGGTTAATTGTCTTACAATGCATCCCGAAGTATGTAATATCTGCCCGGTTGATTCCATTTTTAAATTGCAAATTAACTGCGCTAACAAGTGCTGTACTAGAATCGAATTTCGAACACAATAAAAAACAGTAATCTCTAATTTTCAAAGTCCCCTTCAAACTTTCTGCTATAATAATTCTTATACTCTACCTTGTTTTTTCTTCTCCTGCATGGCAAAAATGAATCACCATTTGATCATCTCCTTCTAAGATGCAACCACACTGATAAAGAGATTTAGCCATCGAAGTAGCTAGGCGCGCAACTTTGGCCTCCGCTTTAAAAGTCGAGGAGAATGTTGTTACTTTTTTTTAAGCCATGATTAAGTTGCCACATCCATTTCTTCACAAATCAATCTATTTCTCACTAGTATCTAATTGAGCTAGTTGGGCACGAGACTATAATAAAGAAAGAAAGAATTGATTTATTTTACGATACAGTTTTCCCACTACAAAAGCTGCTATTGAGTACATGCGGTGATTTGGAATTATTAAAACAATAAATCTTGAAGAAAATTTGATATATAAACCACGTTACATTATGATCTAAAAATATAAACTTGAACGATATATGATCTTTTTAATCTGGCTTATGAATTCTCAGTAAGTCATTGGTTTGTTAAAATGGTATTTTGATTGTGCTACAAAAGATATGTGTCAAAAGAATTTTTTTAATTAAAATTTTCTGTGGGTAAAACAATTAATTTCATAGACTCCGAAATAAATTTTAAATTAATGAAGTAAATATTTGTTCATCTCGAAGTAAGGATTCTAAAAGCCCGTGATGATTAAAGTAGATTTTTGATTTAGAGTAGTCTTGTTTAAAATTTGGTGGAGGGTTAACAACTCTATATTCCAAATGATTGTTTTTCTTACTGGAAAATGGTACTAATTCATGGTCATATGTAATGGTAAATTACTTAATAGTTAATCATTCTAAAGATGTACGTTATTTTGCCACATGTACTGTTTTTTTTTTTAATAAAGCTTTCAATAAATAGGAGAATAAGGTTTCTTACAAAGAAAAAAGTCCAACGGACCAAAAATTAAGAAAAGAAAGAAACCAAATTACACCATAAGTTAGCTGAAAGGACAGAAGTTACTACTTCCATCTACAGGGGCTGAATTGCCAATTGCGCCAGTTTATGTGCCTCAACGTTAGATTGACGAGGGCAAAACTGTAATTCTACCTGAGCTTGAGTAACCCTAGTACGTAAGGGTCGGATCTCTCCCATCAAACGCCAAGGGATTTCGTGAGAGCCGTCCGATAAGAGTTCAACCATTGTCTTAGAATCTCCTTCGAGGATATAAATACCTTCACCCAAGTCTTCCATTAGGTCTAACCCTAACTCAAAGCTGCGCATCTCACTATGGAGAGCTGAGATCGCCGGAAATCTAGTGGATTTAGTCCCTAAAACAACTCCATCACTGTCTCTAGCAATGGCTCCTGCCGCCGCCGATGGAGGATTAAAAGTTCCATCAACATTTATTTTGATCTTTGCTTGTGGAGGTGGTAACCATAAGTTATCCTGCATGTTAGTTAAAACAGTAGATGGAGGAAGAGAAGGGAAACTAGAACAAACCTCTTGATTCACCATCCACCAACACTTCAATAAGTCAGGAGGTTTCGAGTTGAAGATCATGTTGTTCCTCGCTTTCCACCAGATCCAAATCAGATGAGTATATAATATCCAATCTAATGATCTACTCCCTTTGTTATTTAATATCTTTTTAAGGTTAGAAATAGGATCATCAGTAAGAGATAAAAGCATACTGTTGTTAGTCATCATGATGAACTCTTTAAACTTAGGACAAGAACCGAATATGTGCGTGATATTTTCGACATTATTAGTAGTACAGAGCTTACAAAAAGGAATAATTAATTGATTATACTTACTAATGTTGCCTAATGTAGCTATCCCATTGTGAATGAAATTCCAGAGAAACTGTTGGATTGTAGGGTTCATGTTAGGATTGTAGGGTTCATGTTAGGATTCTTCCAAAACTTAGACCAAGGAAAATCATTAATATGATATGGTAAAATAGGTCTGACCCTGATTTGTTGATAACACGATTTACTAGTGAAACGACCATGTTCAGTAGCAGTCCAGATAAGTTTATCATGAGAAACATTAGGATCTAAATAAACAGATTTTATAGCATTAACAGAGTTAGGATCAAAGTATGTTTAGAGTTAATTGTAGTCCCAATCTGAGTTATCTAGATTTCTAAGGTGACTGACCTTATAGATTTCACTAGGGAGATCTTGAATAAGCACTGGAGTTTTATGAGGTAAGTCTAAAAGCCAAGGGTCAGATACTATTTCAACAGTAATGCCATCTCCTATAGACCAAATAATGTTTTTCGATATTAATTCTCTGGAATGGAGGATGGCTTTCCAAAAAGGGGTTGAATGAGTAGGAATATCAATGGACCAAAATGTACCTGACTTTATGTATTTAGAATTGAGTAGTTGTAACCATTTTGATGTTGGTTCTGATATAAACCTCCATGTCATCTTAGCAATTAGAGAATCTGATGCAGGCGCATAGGCGTGTGGGCCCACGTCCACGCGTGCCCACACCCTATTAAGTCATAATAGTAGTTTATTTAGTAGAAGAGAAGTTACTTTAATTTGATATTTCTTTATTTTAAAGTTTCTATGTTTAAGTAGTTTATTATTTTAGGAATCCTAGTTTGAGTCTATCTAGGAAGGTTTATTATCTTATAAAAGGGGATCTAGTCTATGTTATTATTCACCTTGAAGAGAAAATCAATTGAAGTTAATAAGAATTTAAGTTTAGTTTATCGTTTTCTTTCATTGTTCTTAGTTTATTTTATTATTCCGCTGCGTCTACATCAAGTGGTATTCAGAGCCATTTTTTTTAACCAATCACAATGATTAATCCTACCGTTCCTACTCCAACAATCAAAGAGAAGACACCAACTTTTGCCTCCGAATGGGACAACATCAATAAGAAGTTATCCTCGGTTACAAAATTGGAAGAAGCTTTCGAAAATTACAAGAAGGAAACTAGGGAAAAATTCGAAAATTACAAGAAGGAAACTATGGAAAAATTCGAAAATCACAAGAAGGAAACTATGGAAAAATTCGATCAAGTCAATGATTCGATCATGAAGCTATCTAAACAACTCGAAGGCATATGTAAGTCTCCCTCTTTTACCACTACTCCTTCATCTACTACTTCCATTCAAACATCATTACCATACATAAACCCTACACCAATTTCAAATCCACCACTTGGTCAATCTAACACTAACCCATGCTCAACCACTTTCCTCCCACCGATTCACATTAACACTACACCACCACTCTCACCGGTTTTCCCATTAACATACATAAACCCTACAACCGTTCCAACCGCACCACCTTTCTCCTTCACCGATCAACAAACGTCAAAAATTGAATCTGGAAGACAGTTCTCCGAAGTTACTTCAATCACTAAGATTGATAATATTGAAGGAGAAGTTATTGACACAAACAGAAAAATTCGATCTACGACGAAGAAAGAAGAAGGAAGTAGTTTTCCTTCATTGGACATAGACCCTAGTCGTGATCGGAAGAATCCATGCCTAGTCGAATTATTTGATACATATGCAATTTCGGGAGAAGACATCCTTGTTTCCAATCATAAAATTTTTAAACCGCCGCCGTCTCCTCTTATTTCAGAAAATCAAGAAAACCTTTTCCTCCACCCTTCAACCGGATACCAGAAACTTTATGATATACTTGGTCCTCGAACACACAATTATATTTTTTTCTATGGTCTCAAATCTTATGAGGGTCTTTTGGCTACTAATCAGATTCACGTGCACATCAAGGTGGATAACTGCATAACCTTGATTGGATCAACTAATAGTAATGAGAGGAAGGATTGTGTTGGTAGAGAGAGAGAACAAGAAGAGATGGAAAATTCAAAAAAACAGAGATTAGTTTTCAGAATCAATCAAGAAACAAAAACCCATATTCAAGAAAAGACTGAAACTTGTTTAGAAATCAAGGGTTTTCATCGAAATACTAACAAGAATCAACAACATTCATCAATGGATGAGGAATTATTCTCTAATGGGGATTTTGATAAATCTTCTCCTTCTTCTCCTTTATACCTCCTTTATACAAAGGATGATGATGTTGACACTCATAATTTAGACTCTTCGTCTTCATCTCGTCTTTCGAATTATATCAAATGGGGTAAGAAGAAGAGAGGACGGACTACTAGGAGAGGACGGATTAAACCTAAAGATTTAGTGAAAGAAGCTGCTGAAACCTTATTTATGATTGCCAACAATGGTGGTGGTTCTAGGAGACTACTGACTGAACCCACCATAGATGACAAAGAAGTTGTCGAAGCTTTATTAATACTTAGTAAGGGTGACGATATTCTTGTTTCAACAAGTTCAAACTTGCCAAACAATAAGAAGAAGAAGAAGAGAGTAATGGAAGTTTCAGAACTTCCTACTAAGAAGGCAAAAACTGGAAAAGAATACAAGAATTGGAAGTCTAAAACTTGGTTAGATAACCATATGGTTAAGCTCGGCTTTGGGTCAGATGATTTATCGTCCAACGAGGAGGAAGGCAATGATTATCTAGTGGTGGGTAAACTAGACGAACGACCCATAGAACCGAAAGATTTTGAGATGTACCTGAAGAAGGTTGCTGAAAGTTATATTATGCATTACGAGAAAACGCGAATGACTTCTAATGAATTCAGTGAGGAAGTAGTTTCATGTATGGATGCAATGAAAATTCTAACCCAAGTTGAGTTGGAGAAGAAGATCGATGTCTCTTTGCCAAAGAACAAGTCTAGTGTGCATGAGTGTAATATTTGCAATATTATTAAGTGGTTGCGACTACCGTGGGAAGATGGCGAGCTATACGTTGTTTATTCACATAAAATAATTTTGCGATACTCGTTACAATATGGGAATGAGAATGAGGTGACACTTTCTTGCACATTGGTATCCTCCACATTCAATGCAAAATCCGTTCGAAGTAGAATTACGGATCGCAATGACAGATTTCATCGTATTCGGGAGCATCAAATTGTTTTCTTCTTCGAAACGGTTCGGGACGAACCTTCTGGGGAACAGGGTGCTGATGCAGGCGCATAGGCGTGTGGGCCCACGTCCACGCGTGCCCACACCCTATTAAGTCATAATAGTAGTTTATTTAGTAGAAGAGAAGTTACTTTAATTTGATATTTCTTTATTTTAAAGTTTCTATGTTTGAGTAGTTTATTATTTTAGGAATCCTAGTTTGAGTCTATCTAGGAAGGTTTATTATCTTATAAAAGGGGATCTAGTCTATGTTATTATTCACCTTGAAGAGAAAATCAATTGAAGTTAATAAGACTTTAAGTTTAGTTTATCGTTTTCTTTAATTGTTCTTAGTTTATTTTATTATTCCGCTGCGTCTACATCAGAATCATTGACCTCTGAAAGGGATCGAATCCCTAGACCACCATTCTTCTTGGCTGAGCATATGTTATTCCAATTAATAAAGTGTATTTTCCTTTCTGATGTAGAATGACCCCACCAGAAGCATCTTTCCACTTGTTCCAATTGTTGAATAGTTGTCTTGGGTAATTTTTGATGACTGAAAGTATATGTACCATAAGCTCCCAAAATTGACTTTATTAATACAGTTTTACCTGCCTGGGATGTAAGCTTGTTCTTCCAATCTGATAGAGTATTTTGAAATTTTTCTGTTAACCAGGAGTAACTGTCGATTCTATTACCAGGCTTAAGGAGGAAGGAACCCAAATATTTCGCTTGATTGGTCATTACAGGAGCTTGAAGGGAACTGATGAATTGTGATCGAACTGTGGAAGGAACTCTTTTCCCAAAGTAAATAGAGGATTTTTCAAAATTAATCCTCTGACCAGAGAAGTTGGAATAGGTATCGAGAATCTCCATGATAATGTTAAGTTGAGTAGAATTTGCTCTCCTAAATAGAATTAGATCGTCCGCAAAAAGTAAGTGGGAGATAGTAGGACTATTTTTGTTTATCTTGTAACCACTGTACAAACTATTTGCTTCATAATAAGAAATGAGAAGAGAGAGCGACTGAGAGACTAGGAGGAACATGTAGGGGGATAAAGGACATCCCTGCCTGAAACCCCTAGAAGCAATAATACTCCCATGAAGTGAACCATTTAGTTGAATGGTGAACTGAGGAGTGGAAATACATGACATAATCAGATGAAGAATAGTACCTGAGAAACCGATGGATTGGAGGACTTGCTTAAGAAGTCCCAGTGCACCCTATCATAGGCCTTGGCCATATCTATCTTTAGCGAAAACCCTCTGTTTCTTGCCTTCGAATTGTGCATCGAGTGGATGATTTCTTGAGTCATAACAATATTATCCATTATTTGTCTGGCTGGGACAAAGGCATTCTGAGTCCACATAATACATTGATCCAAATAGGGGCTAATTCTATTTGCCAAGATTTTCGTGATGAATTTATAGATTGAGTTGCACAGTGATATTGGCCTGAAATCCGTGGCCATACTCGGTTGTCTGATTTTAAGAATAAGGGCTATGGTAGTAGTGTTTATGGCTGGGTCTATCTGTCCTGAGGTAAAGACGGCTTGGATATAAGAAACAAGATCTGACCCAATAACATCCCAACAATGTTGATAGAAATGAACAGGTAAACCATCTGGGCCCGGGCTTTTGATAGCACCCATCTTTATGACTACTCCCTTAATTTCTTCATAATCTGGCACCCTAGAGATGTAGCCCATTTCAGTGTCCGAAATCACATGGTATGCATTTAGAATCTCAATCGGAGCCGGGGTCACTGACTCTGCTGTGAATAAATTCTGAAAAAAAGGAACCAATTCATTAGTTATTTCTTGTTCATTAGTTGAGACAGTACCATTCGATAATTGTAATTGGGTGATTTTATTTTTCTGACGACGATTTGACATCGATCTATGAAAGGCCTTAGTGTTACGGTCTCCATTATGAGTCCAGTTTTGTTTTGATCTCTGTTCAAGCTTAGTACGATGAACTTCCTCCAAATAAAGGAGTTGTTCTTGGATCTCACTTTCAATGACAAGAGATTCATCCGTCGGGGGAAAGGACTGGATATCTAGTAAACGCTTCCTGAGTATTTTGAGTCGATTAGAAAGAACTCCAAAAGCCTTTTTACTCCAACTGAAAGAGTATTTTTGACAAGACAGACGCTATCATGGAAAGGACCCGTACTCTCCTCCCAACCTTTTTTTAACGTGTCAAAGAAATGTTCATGCTTAGACCAAAAAGTCTCATATCTAGAGATAGTATTCATAACTTGCCCTTCTACATGTAGTTTTAATAAAATAGGGGCGTGGTCACTATTATATCTAGGGAGATGAAAGAGGCCTGAATAAGGATGGTCCATCAACCAAGAGTAGGAACAAAGGGTCATGTCCAAACGTTCCCGGGTTAAATGAATGGACGATCTGTTATTAGTCCAAGTAAAAGCCGGACCGTTAAAGCCTATATCAATGAGACCAGACTGGGAAATGAAGGCATTGAAATGCTGGGTAAAAGGAATATAAGAACTCCCTCCCCATTTTTCAGTGGGGGAAGCAATATTGTTCAGATCCCCAATACAACAGACAGGGTTATTATTATTAGTAATACGAGCGAAAAGATCAATCCAGAAAGTGCGACGGTCGCTTACCCGAGGGGGACCGTGGATACAGAACATATCCCAAGTAGGGTTATTATTGAAACCAGAGATAGTGATATGAATTAAATTACGAGAAGAAAAGTTAATATTAACAGACATATCATCAGACCAACATAAGCAAAGGCCACCACTACGACCTTGAGAAAAAACAGGAAAATAATTATTTAAGCCGAAATGAGCAAGAAGAGGAATATTGTTGGTAGAGGAAATACGAGTCTCGGATAAAAAACCAAAGAAGGTTTGATAGACCCTAGGAACTGATTCAAGGTAGTCCTTGTCGGGGTGTTCCCTAATCCCTGACAATTCCAAGCTAGGCAACTCATGATACTTTCGACATTACGGGTGCCGTTGCCCTTTCAGTATAGGAGTCAGAAATACTTAATGTGGAAGTACTTTTGAAACTTCGTCTAGTTCGATCCTCCAAGATCAGATTCGAAATTTCAGCATTGTCATTAGAAGTGCCGCTAATTTCCATTACATCCACGACAGAGTTAGTAGATGTCCCTGTTTTAATACCCATCACCAAACCTTCCTGTGTGACTATTTTAGATCTTTTTGCCCGAGTCAAATGGGTAAGCAGTTCTCCAAATGATTCAGTGATTGGAGGGATGTTTGGTGTATCTTCATGGGATGTAGAAACTCCTTTTCCCTTTAGATTTGCTCCAACAGTAGAAGTGGAAGTGTTAAATGATTCCAATTCTTTACCTGGACCCCTGGCAGAAAAAGGCACTCGAAACAAATCAGAATATTTGGGCCGAATGGCCGTCATAACCAGAGAACGTTGTTCATCACTTAAATTCCATTTTAAAAGATCATTAAAGCGTAGAACAATTGGACAAAATTTAATTGAATGTCCCACTTTTCCACACGAAACACAAAAACGAGGAAGGCGTTCAAAACGCAATTCAATGAGAATAATTTTATATTCCGAAAGTTTAACATATACTCCCATAGGAAAACGTTTTGAAAGATGAACTTCAACTTTTATACGCCCAAAAACACTCCAGCGACATTCATCTTCCAGAGTTGTTGGAATATAGTTACCGATTTTTTATGCTAGTCTGTTAACTGTTTCTGAATTAAGAAACCCCAAAGGAATACCGTGCATTTGAACCCAGAAATTGGCCGTGTCGAATGAATGTTCTTCAGGAGCCAAATCAATATTACATTCCTTGAGGATAACCAATTCTTCAGCAATGGTCCAAGGGGAACTTTCTAGGGCTAATCCTAGTTCACTAGAAGTCTCGAAACGAATAAGGAATTTATTATCCTGTAATTCAGTGAGATTGAACTTATTCAGATCGTGACTGACTCGAGCAAGTCGCATCATTGCTTGACTTATGTCAATTCGTCGAGAACTCATGAATTTAAGAACTCCCCTCTTATTATTCTGAGAGAAGGAACTAACTAAGTCAGTCCCTTCCGCCATGGCCGGAGGCAGATCCTCCGTAGAAAGAGCAGCGAATTGTTGGTAAAAGAGTTCATTAGAAGTAGTCATACTGGCTAAGAATGGTGTTAAACGATTGAAAGGAAGGATAGGAAAAGAGACTAATCTCAATGATGAAAATCTCATGAAGAGAAAACTTTAGAGCAAAAATCTGTAAAAAAGTAGGGATAACGGTTGGTAACCGCATAAGAAACCGTTAAATTCAAAAAAATCCAATCGGTAACCGTCCTAAATAGGAGGCGCCACCTCTCCACGAAAATCGCTCCGCTCGGCTCTCATATTTTGATTGTGTAATTCTTGCCACATGTACTTAATTGTAGATATTTTGATGATACACGGCTCTTTGTTTACATTTATATACCCAAGGAACTGGGTTATTTTTTTCGATAAAGGAACAACATTACTTAGTATTTCATATTGATGATGCAATGCTCTATCTATTAATTTTATGTACCTACGGAAAATGGTTTTCGTGGCAGACACTTATTCGGACTGCATCCCTAACAAGTTATTTGTCCGAATAGGGTTTAGAGAGAGAAAGTTTCTTACTTTCACTCCCAAAATCCTGTCAAGACACTTACTCCGGTTGGAAATCTATTGGGATAAGTGTTGGGCAGAGGATCACGGTTGCATACTCAAATGTGATGTTTTTCTATTTCTTGGGACAATATTTTTTTTTTTATGATATTAGTGAATTATAGATGAATCACCTTTTGACGCACCCCCAACATGTTTCCATTTTACATAGCTGAACTCACGTTATATTAACAACTAGTATGTCAATAAACTTACTGTTATGTTTTACAGATCCTTATTGGTTTATTCAAAGTTTGACTAATTCATGTTAATTTATATCAAGATTCGCAACATTTTAAGTAACGGTAATTTTATCTCGGAATTTTGAAATGCTATTTCTATAGAGAATTATTTTGTCTTTATAAGAAAAAATTGTTTCGTAAAATCGGTTATTACTTAATGGAATTCTTATCTCACTTAATGAAATCTGACTAGGAAAAACAAACGTTTGTCGGATCACTAATACCTCTCTATCTCTAGTTATCTCTCAATGTCTATAAATATAAAACTCGAACTTCTCTTCCATTTCAAGCATCTATATTCATTAAAAGGAAAATATTTTCATTCGTTAAATAATAAAATTGGATTTAGGCTACAAGACAAAACAAACTTCCCATGCCATTTCAATTAATATCATTTGTCGCAACATTTGAAGTAACGGTAATTTTATCTCGGAATTGTGAAATGCTATTTCTATAGAGAATTATCTTGTCTTTATAAGAAAAAACTGTTTCGTAAAATTGGTTATCACTTAATGAAATTCTTATCTCACTTAATGAAATCTGACTAGGAAAAACAAACGTTTGTTGGATAACTAATAGCTATCTATCTCTAGTTATCTCTCAATGTCTATAAATATAAAACTCGAACTTCTCTTCCTTTTCAAGCATCTATATTCATTAAAAAGAAAATATTTTCATTCCTACAATAATAAAATTGGATTAAGGCTACAAAACAAAACAAAAAGATGAAAGGAGGACAAGTTCTCTCCATATCGTTAATAACAATTCAATTATTCACATTTTTCTCACAAGGGCTGACACAAAATTCCCATGACATTTCAAAACTTGGGAGTGAAACAGAGTTAGCGTTATCTCCATGTTCGGATGCTACTTATTGGGGATCAGGGTCACAGAAAGAAATAGGATTACTTCCTCCACTGGAAGATCCAGAAATTGGGAAGTGTATATTTCCACTACAAAGCGTTGAAGGGTGTGTTCAAGAAATCTTTACTCCAATGATAACCTTTCCAATTAGGATAGGGCCCGCCTGTTGCAAAGCTGTTATTGAAATTTCTGATAATTGTTGGTCTAAATTTTTGCTACGGATTCCTTTCATCCCAAATCTCTTCCCGGACTTCCTTAAAGGATTTTGTAATAGTTTAACACCAGCAACACCTGCAATCCCAAGAAAGCGAATAATCCTCAATCACAACTTCAGATAAGATATGCATTTCCTAGATTAAATGATTAATTCCTTTATAATTTTCAGAAGAAAGTTTTCTTCTTTTTGTTGCTACAATAGTTAGTTAGATGTTCGGGATTCAACTGATATAGTCGGGTGGTCCGTTTTCATTTAATGAAGTAAGGTTTTTTATTCCCAAATATACATTTGTCTTCGTATTTTATGCCTTGCTTCTCTGTAAGCCTTGATTTTTTTGCTCAAACTAAAATATCGAAGTTAAATCTTGCTCGAGCCTACGACTACTTGTATGGTTTTAAAATTTCCAGACTAGAATCTGGTCCTAAAAGTCTTCGATTTATAGTGCATGGTTTATTTACGTACCAATAAAAGATTTAGGAAACAAAAAAGTTATGATCTGTAAAAAAAAAATTTAACACGTGCACCTCAAATATTGAAGTATTTCAGTCTAAATTAAATGTACAATCAAGTACTTAAAGTTTGTTAATGCTTCCTAAAAACCGCATCTTACTGACAATACGATTAGGTTTATTATGTCTACATCAATCTATTTTTTTTGGTGGAAAATGGTCTTTCTCTGGTTTTATTAAAAACCAAATTCATGAGCACTACTGGTTAATTGCCTTACAATGCATCCCGAAGTATGTAATATCTGCCCGGTTGATTCTACTTTTAGATTGCAAATTAACTGCGCTAACAAGTGTTGTGCTAGATTCGGATTTCGAACACAATAAACAAAACAGTAATCTCTAATTTTGAAAGTCCCCTTCAAACTTTTTGCTATAACAATTTTTGTACTCCACCTTGTTTTTTCTTCTCCTGCATGGCAAAAATGAATCACCATCTGAGCATCTCCTTCTAAGATGCAACCACACTGATTTAGCCATGAAGTAGCTAGGCGCGCAACTTTGGCCTCCGCTTTAAAAGTCGAGGAGGAAGTTGTTACTTTTTTTCAAGCCATGATTAAGTTGCCACATCCATTTCTTCACAAATCAATCTATTTCTCACTAGTATCAAGTTGAGCTAGTTGAGCACGAGACTATAATAAAGAAAGAAAGAAAGAATTGATTTATTTTACAATACAGTTTTCCCACTACAACAGCTGCTATTAAGTACATTCGGTGAGTTGGAATTATTAAAACAATAAATCTTGAAGAAATTTGATATATAAACCATGTTACATTATGATCTAAAAATATAAACTTGAATGATATACTATCTTTTTCATCTGACGTATGAATTCTCAGTAAGTCATTGGTTTGTTAAAATGGTAATTTGATTGTTCTACAAAAGAGATGTGTCAAAAGAATTTTTTTAATTAAAGTTTTCTGTGGGTAAAACAATTAATTTCATAGACTCCGAAATAAATTTTAAATTAATGAAGTAAATATTTGTTCATCTCGAAGTAAGGATTCTAAAAGCCCGTGACGGTTAAAGTAGATTTTTGATTTAGAGTAGTCTTGTTTAAAATTTGGTGGAGGGTTAACAACTCTATATTCCAAGTAATTGTTTTTCTTACTGGAAAATGGTACTAATTCATGGTCATATGTAATGGTAAATTACTTAATAGTTAATCATTCTGAAGATGTACGTTATTTTGCCACATGTACTAAATTATTGATATTTTGATGATACACGGCTCTTTCTTTACATTTATATACCCAAGAAACTGGGTTATTTTTTTTTCGATAAAGGAACAACATTACTTAGTTTTTCATATTTATGATGCAATGCTCTATCTATTAATTTTATGTACCTACAGAAAATGGTTTTCGTGGCAGACACTTATTCGGACCGCATCCCTAACAAGTTATTTGTCCGGATAGGGTTTAGAGAGTAAAGTTTCTTACTTTCACTCTCAAAATCCTGTCAAGACACCTACCCCGGTTGGAAATCTCTTGGGATAAGTGTTGGGCAGAGGATCACGGTTGCATACTCAAACGTGATGTTTTTCTATTTCTTGGGACAATATTTTTGTTATGATGTTAGTGAATTATAGATGAATTACCTTTTGACCCACCCCCAACATGTTTCCATTTTACATAGGTTCACTTAAGTTATTAACTACTAGTATGTTAATAAACTTACAGTTATGTTTTACAGATCCTTATTGGTTTATTCAAACTTTGACTAATTCATGTTAATTTATATCAAGAGTCGCAACATTTTAAGTAACGGTATTTTTATCTCGGAATTTTGAAATGCTATTTCTATAGAGAATAATTTCGTCTTTATAAGAAAAAATTGTTTCGTAAAATTTGTTATCACTTAATGAAATTCTTATCTCACTTAATGAAATCTGACTAGGAAAAACAAACGTTTGTTGGATCACTAATAGCTATCTATCTCTAGTTATCTCTTAATGTCTATAAATATAAAACTCGAACTTCTCTTCCTTTTCAAGCATCTATATTCATTAAAAGGAAAATATTTTCATTCGTTCAATAATAAAATTGGATTAAGGCTACAAGACAAAACAAAAAGATGAAAGGAGGACAAGTTCTCTCCATATCGTTAATAACAATTCAATTATTCACATTTTTCTCACACGGGCTGACACGTAATTCCCACGACATTGCAACAATTGTGAGTGAAACAGAGCTAGCATTATCTTCAAGTTCGGATGTGTAGTACCCTGATTTCTTTTAGGGTGCCATTAGAAAAAGAACACATTGGGTTCAAATAGCATATACCCAGATTTCCTATTTTACCCTTGCCCTTTTTAATTAAGAAGGAAAAGGAGGAGCTTCAAAGGGATTTACTAAAGGGGTTTGATTTCTTCTTCTTGGTGCTACAAAATCAAGTAGGTTTCTTCTTCCCTAGGGTTTACATAGACCTCTTTAATTTTTAACCTAGTTTTGGATAGTAGGACTATAATAGCTTTGAACCATTGTTGTTTACTAGGTTATCATCAACTTAGAACCAATTAGTAATACAATAGATATCCATTATGATTAGAAACTATTTACAACAACAATATAGTAACCCTAGACGATTATAGTTATATTAATGGGGTATGTATATACCCGGACAGCAACCTAGACTATTAGGATTATATAAACATAGTAGAAAATACATCCGGGCAGCAGCCTAGACGCTAATGATTATTCGTGTTTATGTTATTGTTATTGATAATTGATCGTATGAGATTATTTGTGTGATATTGGAGCATGAGTGCTACCAATAGTTGTGTGTGATATATTGCTTTAGGTTCTTAACCTAGAAAGCATAGGCTAGTCGGAACCAAGACTGGTTGGCTCGACATGTGAGTCGATTGCAAACACTAGTTATTTATGTGATATTAGATAACTTGGTGGACCAAGATCTTGAGTTCCGTTAATGGAATGAACTAAGACTGGTTGGCTCCACATGTGGATCGATTGCAAACACGGGTTTGCCAATATGATATTGGACAACCCAGTGGACCAGGGGTTTGAGTTAAAATATGGATTGACGATTGTAATCCATAAGTAATCGGTGGTTGGCTCGTTTCCTGCTCATATGTGCTCGTGTTGCACGGATCCCCTTTTTGGGAGGTATCCATAGTTTATGAAGAGGTCTAAGTCGATGCAAACACAAGATCATTCTTGTGGACCACATACTTCTAGTTTGAGAAGTAATTACCAACTAGAGGTTGGCTCGCCTCCTGCCCATATGTAAAGTGCTCGTTTTGCACTGTGCTCGTGTTGCACGGATCCCCTTTTTGGGTGGTATCCTTTGTCTATTGAGGGGTTTAAGTCGATGCAAACACGAATGGCAAGTGACGCAATCTTGTGGACCTCAAAATTGGTTATGCCCCTCCAAAAGGGAAGTTGTATTGTATGAATCTCTTCAACCATGTAACAGGTTGACTTCAATTGTGTTGGTACGAAAGGTGTAACATAATGGACTGTTATTATTGTTCTGTTGTTCGATACTTGGTTTTGTGTTGAATTGGTCTATTTAGACCTTAGGTAATTAAAAATCTACTAGCGGGGTTCTGACCCAGCCTACTATTTTTCAAGGGATAGAGATCGGGGAGCGCCACCAGTTTGATCTCAGTTCGTCAGCTCGGAGTTTCTTTCTTAGTTTTCACTTTCGAGATTAGGTAGTTATTTGGAGTTTCGCCTCCTAGACAGTTATTTATTTCATTTGATATTGTCCGACCTACGTGTCGATGATTTAGTAACATTGTTTGAGTTAAAAAAGTTTTAATGGATTTCTTTTAGATGATTTATTGATTCTTATGAGCTTCACATTTGATATTATTTGTCTCTTTTGATGGATATATCGACTATGTTTACTGTTCTGCGGAGAAATGCTTTGAGTTTAGGTTTTCATGGCGGCCGACGTGGAAATCTGGATTTCGGGCGTTACAGGATGCTACTTATTGGGGATCAGGGTCACAAAAAGAAGTAGGATTACTTCCTCCACTGGAAGATCCAGAAATTGGGAAGTGTATATTTCCACTGCAAAGCATTGAAGGGTGTGTTCAAGAAATCTTTACTCCAATAGTAACCTTTCCACTTAGGATAGGGCCCGCCTGTTGCAAAGCTGTTATTGAAATTTCTGATAATTGTTGGTCTACATTTTTGCTACGGATTCCTTTCATCCCAAATCTCTTCCCGGACTTCCTCAAAGGATTTTGTAATAGTTTAACACCAGCAACACCTGCAATCCCAAGAAAGTGAATAATCCTCAATCACAACTTCAGATAATATGCATATCCTAGAATAAATAATTAATTGCTTTATAATTTTGAGAAGAAAGTTTCTTCTTTTTGTTTTCTACAATAGCTAGTTAGATGTTCGGGATTCAACTGATGTAGTCAGGTGGTCCGTTTTCATTTGATTAAGGTTTTTCATTCCCAAATATACATTTGTCTTCGTATTTTATGCCTTGCTTCTTTGTAAGCCTTGGTTTTTTTGCTCAAATAAAGTAAAATATCGAAGTTAAATCTTGCTCGAGCCTACGACTACTTGTATGGTTTTAAATTTCCAGACTTGAACCTGGTCCTAAAAGTCTTCGAATTATAGTGCATGGTTTATTTATCTACGAATAAAAGATTTAGGAACAAAAAAGTTATCATCTGTAAAAAAAAATTTAACACGTGCACCTCAAATATTGAAGTATTTCAGTCTAAAGTAAATGTGCAATCAAGCACTTAAAGTTTGTTAATGCTTCCTAAAAACGGGATCTTACTGACAATACGATTAGGTTTATTATGTGTACATCAATCTATTTTTTTGGTGGAGAATGGTCTTTCTCTGGTTTTATTAAGAACCAAATTCATAAGCACTACTGGTTAATTGCCTTACAATGCATCCCGAAGTATGTAATATCTGCCCGGTTGATTCTACTTTTAAATTGCAAATTAACTACGCTAACAAGTGCTGTGCTAGATTCGGATTTCGAACACAATAAACAAAACAGTAATCTCTAATTTTGAAAGTCCCCTTCAAACTTTCTGCTATAATGGTTCTTATACTCCACCTTGTTTTTTCTTCTCCCGCATGGCAAAACTGAATCACCATTTGAGCATCTCCTTCTACGATGCAACCACACTGATAAAGAGATTTAGCCATCGAAGTAGCTAGGCGGGCAACTTTGGCCTCCGCTTTAAAAGTCGAGTAGGAAGTTGTTACTTTTTTTTTTCAAGCCATGATTAAGTCGCCACATCCATTTCTTCACAAATCAATCTATTTCTCACTAGTATCTAGTTGAGCTAGTTGAGCACGAGACTATAATAAAGAAAGAAAGAAAGAAAGAAAGAAAGAAAGAATTGATTTATTTTACAATACAGTTTTCCCACTACAACAGCTGCTATTTAGTACATGCGGGGAGTTGGAATTATTAAAACAATAAATCTTGAAGAAAATTTGATATATAAACCATGTTACATTATGATCTAAAAATATAAACTTGAATGATATACGATCTTTTTAATCTGACGTTTGAATTCTCAATAAGTCATTGGTTTGTTAAAATGATATTTTGATTGTTCTACAAAAGAGATGTGTCAAAAGAATTTTGTTAATTAGAGTTTTCTGTGGGTAAAACAATTAATTTCATAGACTCCGAAATAAATTTTAAATTAATGAAGTAAATATTTGTTCATCTCGAAGTAAGGATTCTAAAAGCCCGTGACGGTTAATGTAGATTTTTGATTTAGAGTAGTCTTTTTTAAAATTTGGTGGAGGTTAACAACTTTATATTCCAAATAATTGTTTTTCTTACGAGAAAATGGTACTAATTCATGGTCATATGTAATGGTAAATTACTTTTTTTTTTGTTGAACTAGATATTCATATATTAAATAGGGATATTTTGCGAAAGGGTCGTAGATAAGTATTGTGTTTTGTGAAAGGGTCATGACCGTTTATCATTTTGCAAAGGGGTCGTGGACTATGATTGACCAGTTAAATTTTGACGTCGTTAAGTTTTGACACTGTTAAATATTAACACCGTTAGTACTAACTACATTACTTAATAAGTTGTGGTTATATTTAAGTAAAGTTGTCTAATCTGACATAAGCCGTAAAACAAAGTAATAAACCCTAAAACACAAAGTAAAAAAAAAAACCCTAAAATACAGAGAAAATCAAAGTACAAACTCTAAGATACAAAGTAATAAACCCTAAAACACAAAATAAAAAACCCTAAAATACAAAGCAAAAAACTCTTACGTACTTACTGATTTCGGCCAAGAAAGATGTTGACTTTTTTGAAGAAAGAAAATCAAGAATTAAGCAAGATCAATCCGCAACACCTCTTTATTATCCAATGAAAATCAAAGGTTGGAGAAATAAAAAAAAAGGAAGAAGATGAACAGAAGAAGATATATTCGTGTAAAACAAATGTCAGATTAGGCAACTTTACTTAAATAAAACCATAACTTTTTAAGTAATGTAGTTAGAGTTAACGGTGTTAATATTTAACGGTGTTAAAACTTAACTGGTCAATCTTAGTCCACGACCCCTTTGCAAAATAATAAGCGGTCATGTCCCTTTCACAAAACACGGTACTTATCTACGACCCTTTCGCAAAATAGCCCTATTAAATAACAAAGTTATTACAATACTTATTAACTAACATATAAGGGACATTCCTCCACAGTATACTAGCTTCCTTCTTTCTCGCCCATTTCGCTAATTTATCTGCGCTGGAGTTGCATTCTCTCTTTGTGTACTCGAATTTCAATGCTTCAAATTCGTTTTTACTATCTCGGATTTTCCGTTTATGCATCAGGGATTGCCAGTGAATTGAGTGGAATTTATTGTGAAGATGTTTGATGAGATTGATATTGTCGCTTTCTATAATGATATTCTTGTGGTTGTTCTCTTTTGCCCATTCAATTCCGAATAATATCGCCATAGCCTCTCCTTCTTCACTATTTTTGGCTCTGGTAGATTTTACTTGAGCTGCTATAAATTTTGATTCTGCATTGTGAACAATCAAGGTAATTCCAATATTGGATGTTAGGTTAATAAAAGATGCATCAACGTTAATTTTTATGAAATTTTGAGCTGGAGGTTGCCATTTCTCGTTAGGTTTTTGTTTGATTTTCTCTTGTTTTTTCTTGATTTTAGGAAAGTTTTCAATCATTCTGATTATTTTATTGAGATCGTTGATTTCGTGTTGGAAGCAATGATCGCATCTCACTTTCCAAATGATCAATAATATGTTCGCAAAGTGAATATTCTCTTTGGTATAACACCCGTTATCATTTGCTTCCCAAGAGAATATCCAGTCAGAAATAGAAGAAATGTTTTCAGAGATGATATTGTAGTGGAACCATGTGTTTTAGCTAAAGCACAATGTAATAGAGCATGCTCAATAGATTCTGTATATGTGCAATTAGGGCAAGAAGTGTTATTGTCAATGTATTTTCCTATTCTTTCTCTAACAGGCAGAGCTTTGGTACAGATTTTCCAGATAAACATCTTTATACGCGGCATTGTTTGGATAGACCAGATGAAGTTCCAGTTCTGATTACTCGTATTAGTATTAATATGGTTGGAGCTAAGATGCTGGTACATAGAGGCTACTGTGAATTTGCCAGACTTGGTAAGCTTCCATCTGAGCTTGTCTTTTCCTCCTGTGTTAAGCGGTATTGTTCTGATGAGATTCTGAGTATTAACATCAAAATTCTCTCTGAGAATATCTATATTCCAGTTGTTGTTCGAGATTAGCTGAGATACTTTGGTAAGATCGGATTGGTTGTTGTTCGAGATTGTACCATTGATCTCAGGGATCCAATTGTCAGTCCATATGTTGATGTCATTTCCCGATTGCACTTCCCATGCGGTTAATTCTTTAATTTGATTATAATGCTTCCTGATTTTTTTCCAGTTCCATGAGTGATGCGCGTTAGCAGGGCCCGGGGTTTGGGAGTGAGGAAAATACTTTGCTTTAAGGAGTTTAACCCAAGCCGCCTCTGGCTCTGTTTTGATCCTCCACGCCATCTTAGAGAATAAAGCTGTATCATGCAGTTCTGGCAGGTGGAGCCCCAGGCCTCCCTGATTCTTAGGTTTGCATATATCTGACCAGGCTTTGGTGCAAATGCCTTTAGACTTACCCCACCAGAAGTTCCGCTGAACGACCTTGATGCTTTTGCTTATACCTTTAGGAATAGCAAAACATTGCATCTGGTATCGGGGTACGGCAGCCGCTATGGCTGAGATGACCACAGTACGACCAGCTTGGGATAAGAACGAGTGGTTCCACTTGCTGAGTTTATTCTTGATGTGTTCGAGGATATCCTTGAAAACTTTCGTTTTATGTGCTCCTATGAAGAGTTGGGCTCCCAGGTACTTCTCCGAGGTTGAGGCATATTTGACTTTAAGGGCTCTCATAATAAGTCTCTTGAACTTGGGGTGCGAGTTCTTGGAGTAGAAAATGTTAGATTTCGCATAATTAATCATTTGCCCAGAATGATTGCAGAAGTCCTGAAGAATCTTCTTAAGGTTGTGGATGTTCTCAATCGTGTTCTTACCAAAGATGATACAATCGTCGGCAAAAAGAAGGTGTGAAATCTCAAAGTCAGCATGATTAGTCGGAAAGCTCAAAAATCTATCTTGACTGTTGTTCGCCATAAGCTTGCGACTCAAACCTTTCATAGCAAGGGTGAAAAGAAACGGCGAGAGTGGATCTCCTTGTCTAATACCCCGAGTCAGGTAGAAGGCTTTACCTGGACGACCATTGATCAGAACTGACATAGATGAAGTGGAGATGCAGGTATGTATCATCTTGATCCAATGGTCGGCGTAGCCTAATTTCCCCATGATGTCGGTAAGGAAGTTACATTCTATTCTGTCGAACGCTTTAGACATGTCTAACTTGAGCCCAAAGTATCATGTGGGACCTTTCATCTTCTTGAAGGAGTGAATTATTTCTTGACCCATAATAATGTTATCTGTGATTTGTCTACCAGGGATGTAAGCTGCTTGAAAAGAGGAGATAATCGGGTTTAAAGTATGTTTGAATCTATCTGTTATTAGCTTGGTAATGATCTTGTAGGTGGTGTTCATGAGGCTAATAGGGCGATAGTCCGCAGGGGTATGAGGCACTGTAGTTTTGGGGATGAGACAGATATGGGTATGATTGATATCAGGCGACAGTTCAGCTGTTTTGAAGAAGTTCCACCAGGTCATAAATATCTGCGTTGACAGTGTCCCAATTAGATTGGAAAAAGAAAGGGGGGTATTCTTCAGGGCCTGGAGCTGCTTCTTTTTTGAGATTATGAATAGCCCATTCAATCTCATCTTTTTCTGGTA
Source organism: Eschscholzia californica (assembly GCF_041429995.1). Lineage (NCBI taxonomy): Eukaryota > Viridiplantae > Streptophyta > Magnoliopsida > Ranunculales > Papaveraceae > Eschscholzia > Eschscholzia californica. The sequence continues at coordinate 34,744,973 of NW_028238198.1, forward strand.
CAGTGAGCAAGTCTTTGTCCTGGTTCTGGGAGATAATGGGATTGAAAAGGTTGAGAGTATTGTGATCTTTTCCCGGGTTAATAGAGGTGCTAATGTTGAGTAGATGGGAAGTGAAGGTGTCTTGAATGCTATTTATGTCTTCCTGCCAATCACCATTATTGTCTTTAATAGCATTAATCTTGTTGGTTCTATTACGTTGAATCGCTTGGGAGTGAAAATACTTAGTGTTTTTGTCGCCTAAGGTGATGAAGTTATTTCTTGATTTCTCCTTCAATAAACTCTCTTGCTGATTATAGAGCTCTTCTAGTGCAAGGTTGAGTTTGTGGTCTTCTTCTTTAGAAGTACTATATTGAAGACTCTTAGTGATCCTGTTGATTTTGTTTTCAATGTTCCCAAAGACCGTCTTGTTCCAATTGGTAAGCTTCTTGCTAAGTTTAGAAAGGTCTTGTTGGATATTATTAGGGTTATGGTGCTTCTTGATGTGTTTCCAATTGTCTGCAATGAAGTTGAAGCAGTCAGGGTGCGTCATCCATGTCCTGATAAACTTGAAGGGTTTCGGGTTAACCTGGCTAGGAGGATAGGCAAATGGTCTGATCGAACCGCCTCCAGGTGAGTGACACCATAAGATTGGAATTGCTTAAGCCAGTTAAGATTAGCCATCGCCCTATCCAGTCTCTCTTGAATCAAATGCTCCCCTAGTTGCTTATTACTCCAAGTAAAGGGGGTACCTGATAACCCAAATCTCTTCCCGGACTTCCTTAAAGGAGTTTGTAATAGTTTAATACCAGCAACACCTGCAATCCCAAGAAAGTGAATAATCCTCAATCACAACTTTGGATAAGATATGCATTTCCTAGATTAAATAATTAATTCCTTTATAATTTTGAGAAGAAAGTTTTCTTCTTTTTGTTTTCTACAATAGCTAGTTATAGATGTTCAGGATTCAACTTATGTAGTCGGGTTGTCCGTTCTCATTTAATTATGGTTTTTCATTCCCAAATATACATTTGTCTTCTTATTTTATGCCTTGCTTCTTTGTAAGCCTTGGTTTTTTTCCTCAAAGTAAAATATCGAAGTTAAATCTTGCTCGAGCCTACGACTACTTGTATGGTTTTAAATTTCCAGACTTGAATCTGGTACTAAAAGTCTTCGATTTATAGTGCATGGTTTATTTACGTACCAATAAAAGATTTAGGAAATAAAAAAGTTATCATCTGTAAAAAAAAAAAAAAAATTTAACATGTGCAACTCAAATATTGAATTATTTCAGGCTAAAGTAAATGTACAATCAAGTACTTAAAGTTTGTTAATGCTTCCTAAAAACCGCATCTTACTGACAATACGATTAGGTTTATTATGTCTACATCAATCTATTTTTTTGGTGGAAAATGGTCTTCCTCTGGTTTTATTAAAAACCAAATTCATGAGCACTACTGGTTAATTGCCTTACAATGCATCCCAAAGTATGTAATATCTGCCCGGTTGATTCTACTTTTAAATTGAAAATTAACTGCTCTAACAAGTGTTGTGCTAAATTCGGATTTCGAACACACTAAACAAAACAGTAATCTCTAATTTTGAAAGTCTCCCTTCAAACTTTCTGCTATAATGGTTCTTATACTCCACCTTGTTTTTTTCTTCCCCTGCATGGCAAAAATGACTCACCTTTTGAGCATCTCCTTCTAAGATGCAACCACACTGATAAAGAAATTTAGCTATCGAAGTAGCTAGGCGCGCAACTTTGGCCTCCGCTTTAAAAGTCGAGGAGGAAGTTTGTTACTTTTTTTTCAAGCCATGATTAAGTCGCCACATCCATCTCTTCACAAATCAATCTATTTCTCACTAGTATCTAGTTGAGCTAGTTGAGCACGAGACTATAATGAAGAAAGAAAGAAAGAATTGATTTATTTTACAATACAGTTTTCCCACTACAACATTTGCTATTAAGTACATGCGGGGAGTTGGAATTATTAAAAAAAAAAATCTGTATGAAAATTTGATATATAAACCATGTTACATTATGATCTAAAAATATAAACTTAAATGATATACGATCTTTCTAATCTGACGTATGAATTCTCAGTAAGTCATTGGTTTGTTAAAATGGTATATTGATTGTTCTACAAAAGAGATGTGTCAAAAGAATTTTTTAAATTAAAGTTTTCTGTGGGTAAAACAATTAATTTCATAGACTCCGAAATAAATTTTAAATTAATGAGGTAAATATTTGTTCATCTCGAAGTAAAGATTCTACAAGCCCGTGACGGTTAAAGTAGATTTTTGATTTAGAGTAGTCTTGTTTAAAATTTGGTGGAGGGTAATTAACAACTCTATCTTTCAAATAATTGTTTTTCTTACTGGAAAATGGTACTAATTCATGGTCATATATAATGGTAAATTAGTTAATAGTTAATCATTCTAAAGATGTACGTTATTTTGCCACATGTACTTAATTGTTGATATTTTGATGATACACGGCTCTTTGTTTACATTTATATACCCAAGGAACTGGGTTATTTTTTTTCGATAAAGGAACAACATTACTTAGTATTTCATATTGATGATGCAACTCTCTATCTATTAATTTTATGTACCTACGAAAAATGGTTTTCGTGGCAGACACTGATTCGGACCGCATCCCTTACAAGTTATTTGTCCGGATAGGGTTTAGAGAGAGAAAGTTTCTTACTTTCACTCCAAAATCCGGTCAAGACACCTACCCCGGTTGGAAATCTCTTGGGATAAGTGTTGGGCAGAGGATCACGATTGCATACTCAAATGTGATGTTTTTCTAATTCTTGGGACAATATTTTTTTTTTTTTATGATATTAGTGAATTATAGATGAATCACCTTTTGACGCACCCCCAACATGTTTCCATTTTACATAGCTTAACTTGCGTTATTAACAACTAGTATGTTAATAAACTTACTGTTATGTTTTACAGATCCTTAATGGTTTATTCAAAGTTTGATTTATGTTAATTTATATGAAGATTCGCAACATTTTAAGTAACGGTAATTTTATCTCCGAATTTTGAAAGGGAGATGCTAGAGTGCCCAGTTTTTAGCCCATTAAATTGCCCAGCTGATGTGGAATCACTAAAAGACAAAGGTTTTCCAAAGTTTGACTACGGTGGGGACCGCTTTTATTTCTAAATAAGGAAAGTTGGGCATTTTAATGGGCAAAATTGCTGGGCACTCTATCATTTCCCATTTTGAAATGCTATTTCTGTTGAGAATAATTTTGTCTTTATAAGAAAAAACTGTTGCGTAAAATTGGTTATCACTTAATGAAATTCTTATCTCACTTAATGAAATCTGACTAGGAAAAACAAACGTTTGTTGGATCACTAATAGCTATCTATCTCTAGTTATATCTCGATGTCTATAAATATAAATCTCGAACTTCTCTTCCTTTACAAGCATCTATATTCATTAAAAGGAAAACATTTTCATTCGTACACTAATAAAATTGGATTAAGGCTACAAGAAAAAACAAAAAGATGAAAGGAGGACAAGTTCTTTCCATATCGTTAATAACAATTCAGTTATTCACATTTTTCTCACATGGGCTGACACAAAATTCCCATGACATTACAAAAATTGTGAGTGAAACAGAGCTAGCATTATCTCCAAGTTCGGATGCTACTTATTGGGGATCAGGGTCACAGAAAGAAATAGGATTACTTCCTCCACTGGAAGATCCAGAAATTGGGAAGTGTATATTTCCACTGCAAAGCATTGAAGGGTGTGTTCAAGAAATCTTTACTCCAATGGTAACCTTTCCAATTAAAATAGGGCCCGCCTGTTGCAAAGTTGTTATTGAAATTTCTGATAATTGTTGGTCTGAATTTTTGCTACGGATTCCTTTCATCCCAAATCTCTTCCCGGACTTCCTTAAAGGATTTTGTAATAGTTTAACACCAGCAACACCTGCAATCCCAAGAAAGTGAATAATCCTCAATCACAACATCGGATAAGATATGCATTTCCTAGATTAAATAATTAATTCCTTTATAATCTTGAGAAGAAAGTTTTCTTCTTTTTGTTTTCTACTATAGTTAGTTAGATGTTCGGGATTCAACTTATGTAGTCGGGTTGTCCGTTCTCATTTAATTATGGTTTTTCATTCCCAAATATACATTTGTCTTCTTATTTTATGCCTTGCTTCTTTGTAAGCCTTGGTTTTTTTTTCCTCAAAGTAAAATATCGAAGTTAAATCTTGCTCGAGCCTACGACTACTTGTATGGTTTTAAATTTCCAGACTTGAATCTGGTCCTAAAAGTCTTCGATTTATAGTGCATGGTTTATTTACGTACCAATAAAAGATTTAAGAAACAAAAAGTTATCATCTGTAAGAAAAAAAAAAATTTAACACGTGCAACTCAAATATTGAATTATTTTAGGCTAAAGTAAATGTACAATCAAGTACTTAAAGTTTGTTAATGCTTCCTAAAAACCGCATCTTACTGACAATACGATTAGGTTTATTATGTCTACATCAATCTATTTTTTTGGTGGAAAATGGTCTTCCTCTGGTTTTATTAAAAACCAAATTCATGAGCACTATTAGTTAATTGCCTTACAATGCATCCCGAAGTATGTAATATCTGCCCGGTTGATTCTACTTTTAAATTGAAAATTAACTGCTCTAACAAGTGCTGTGCTAAATTCGGATTTCGAACACAATAAACAAAACAGTAATCTCTAATTTTCAAAGTCCCCTTCAAACTTTCTGCTATAATGGTTCTTATACTCCACCTTGTTTTTTCTTCCCCTGCATGGCAAAAATGAATCACCTTTTGAGCATCTCCTTCTAAGATGCAACCACACTTATAAAGAAATTTAGCCATCGAAGTAGCTAGGCGCGCAACTTTGGCCTCCGCTTTAAAAGTCGAAGAGGAAGTTTGTTACTTTTTTTTCAAGCCATGATTAAGTCGCGACATCCATCTCTTCACAAATCAATCTATTTCTCACTAGTATCTAGTTGAGCTAGTTGAGCACGAGACTATAATGAAGAAAGAAAGAATTGATTTATTTTACAATATAGTTTTCCCACTACAACATTTGCTATTAAGTACATGGGGGGGGAGTTGGAATTATTAAAACAAAAAATCTGTATGAAAATTTGATATATAAACCATGTTACATTATGATATAAAAATATAAACTTAAATGATATACGATCTTTCTAATCTGACGTATGAATTCTCAGTAAGTCATTGGTTTGTTAAAATGGTATATTGATTGTTCTACAAAAGAGATGTGTCAAAAGAATTTTTTTAATTAAAGTTTTCTGTGGGTAAAACAATTAATTTCATAGACTCCGAAATAAATTTTAAATTAATGAGGTAAATATTTGTTCATCTCGAAGTAAGGATTCTAAAAGCCCGTGACGGTTAAAGTAGATTTTTGATTTAGAGTAGTCTTGTTTAAAATTTGGCGGAGGGTTAACAACTCTATATTTCAAATAATTGTTTTTCTTACTGGAAAATGGTACTGATTCATGGTCATATATAATGGTAAATTACTTAATAGTTAATCATTCTAAAGATGTACGTTATTTTGCCACATGTACTTAATTGTTGATATTTTGATGATACACGGCTCTTTGTTTACATTTATATACCCAAGGAACTGGGTTATTTTTTTTCGATAAAGGAGCAACATTACTTAGTATTTCATATTGATGATGCAATGCTCTATCTATTAATTTTATGTACCTACGAAAAATGGTTTTCGTGGCAGACACTGATTCGGACCGCATCCCTTACAAGTTATTTGTCCGGATAGGGTTTAGAGAGAGAAAGTTTCTTACTTTCACTCCAAAATCCGGTCAAGACACCTACCCCGGTTGGAAATCTCTTGGGATAAGTGTTGGGCAGAGGATCACGATTGCATACTCAAATGTGATGTTTTTCTAATTCTTGGGACAATATTTTTTTTTTTTTATGATATTAGTGAATTATAGATGAATCACCTTTTGACGCACCCCCAACATGTTTCCATTTTACATAGCTTAACTTGCGTTATTAACAACTAGTATGTTAATAAACTTACTGTTATGTTTTACAGATCCTTAATGGTTTATTCAAAATTTGACTAATTCATGTTAATTTATATCAAGAGTCGCAACATTTTAAGTAACGGTAATTTTATCTCGGAATTTTGAATTGCTATTTCTATAGAGAATTATTTTGTCTTTATAAGAAAAAACTGTTTCGTAAAATTGGTTATCACTTAATGAAATTCTTATCTCACTTAATGAAATCTGACTAGGAAAAACAAACGTTTGTTGGATCACTAATAGCTATCTATCTCTAGTTATCTCTCGATGTCTATAAATATAAAACTCGAACTTCTCTTCCTTTACAAGCATCTATATTCATTAAAAGGAAAACATTTTCATTCGTACACTAATAAAATTGGATTAAGGCTACAAGAAAAAACAAAAAGATGAAAGGAGGACAAGTTCTCTCCATATCATTAATAACAATTCAGTTATTCACATTTTTCTCACATGGGCTGACACAAAATTCCCATGACATTACAAAAATTGTGAGTGAAACAGAGCTAGCGTTATCTCCAAGTTCGGATGCTACTTATTGGGGATCAGGGTCACAGAAAGAAATAGGATTACTTCCTCCACTGGAAGATCCAGAAATTGGGAAGTGTATATTTCCACTGCAAAGCATTGAAGGGTGTGTTCAAGAAATCTTTACTCCAATAGTAACCTTTCCACTTAGGATTGGGCCCGCCTGTTGCAAAGCAGTTATTGAAATTTCTGATAATTGTTGGTCTAAATTTTTGCTACGGATTCCTTTCATCCCAAATCTCTTCCCGGACTTCCTTAAAGGATTTTGTAATAGTTTAACACCAGCAACACCTGCAATCCCAAGAAAGTGAATAATCCTCAATCACAACTTCGGATAAGATATGCATTTCCTAGATTAAATAATTAATTCCTTTATAATTTTGAGAAGAAAGTTTTCTTCTTTTTGTTTTCTACAATAGCTAGTTAGATGATCGGGATTCAACTTATGTAGTCGGGTTGTCCGTTCTCATTTAATTATGGTTTCTCATTCCCAAATATACATTTGTCTTCTTATTTTATGCCTTGCTTCTTTGTAAGCCTTGGTTTTTTTCCTCAAAGTAAAATATCGAAGTTAAATCTTGCTCGAGCCTACGACTACTTGTATGGTTTTCAATTTCCAGACTTGAATCTGGTCCTAAAAGTCTTCGATTTATAGTGCATGGTTTATTTACGTACCAATAAAAGATTTAAGAAACAAAAAAGTTATCATCTGTAAGAAAAAAAAAAATTTAACACGTGCAACTCAAATATTGAATTATTTCAGGCTAAAGTAAATGTACAATCAAGTACTTAAAGTTTGTTAATGCTTCCTAAAAACCGCATCTTACTGACAATACGATTAGGTTTATTATGTCAACATCAATCTATTTTTTTGGTGGAAAATGGTCTTCCTCTGGTTTTATTAAAAACCAAATTCATGAGCACTATTGGTTAATTGCCTTATAATGCATCCCGAAGTATGTAATATCAGCCCGGTTGATTCTACTTTTAAATTGAAAATTAACTGCTCTAACAAGTGCTGTGCTAAATTCGGATTTCGAACACAATAAACAAAACAGTAATCTCTAATTTTGAAAGTCCCCTTCAAACTTTCTGCTATAATGGTTCTTATACTCCACCTTGTTTTTTCTTCCCCTGCATGGCAAAAATGAATCACCTTTTGAGCATCTCCTTCTAAGATGCAACCACACTGATAAAGAAATTTAGCCATCGAAGTAGCTAGACGCGCAACTTTGGCCTCCGCTTTAAAAGTCGAGGAGGAAGTTTGTTACTTTTTTTTCAAGCCAAGATTAAGTCGCCACATCCATCTCTTCACAAATCAATCTATTTCTCACTAGTATCTAGTTGAGCTAGTTGAGCACGAGACTATAATGAAGAAAGAAAGAATTGATTTATTTTACAATACAGTTTTCCCACTACAACATTTGCTATTAAGTATATGGGGGGAGTTGGAATTATTAAAACAAAAAATCTGTATGAAAATTTGATATATAAACCATGTTACATTATGAACTAAAAATATAACTTAAATGATATACGATCTTTCTAATCTGACGTATGAATTCTCATTAAGTCATTGGTTTGTTAAAATGGTATATTGATTGTTCTACAAAAGAGATGTGTCAAAAGAATTTTTTTAATTAAAGTTTTTTGTGGGTAAAACAATTAATTTTATAGACTCCGAAATAAATTTTAAATTAATGAGGTAAATATTTGTTCATCTCGAAGTAAGGATTCTAAAAGCCCGTGACGGTTAAAGAAGATTTTTGATTTAGAGTAGTCTTGTTTAAAATTTGGTGGAGGGTTAACAACTCTATATTTCAAATAATTGTTTTTCTTACTGGAAAATGGTACTGATTCATGGTCATATATAATGGTAAATTACTTAATAGTTAATCATTCTAAAGATGTACGTTATTTTGCCACATGTACTTAATTGTTGATATTTTGATGATACACGGCTCTTTGTTTACATTTATATACCCAAGGAACTGGGTTATGTTTTTTTGATAAAAGAGCAACATTACTTAGTATTTCATATGTATGATGCAACGCTCTATCTATTAATTTTATGTACCTACGAAAAATGGTTTTCGTGGCAGACACTGATTCGGACCGCATCCCTTACAAGTTATTTGTCCGGATAGGGTTTAGAGAGAGAAAGTTTCTTACTTTCACTCCAAAATCCGGTCAAGACACCTACCCCGGTTGGAAATCTCTTGGGATAAGTGTTGGGCAGAGCATCACGATTGCATACTCAAATGTGATGTTTTTCTAATTCTTGGGACAATATTTTTTTTTATGATATTAGTGAATTATAGATGAATCACCTTTTGACGCACCCCCAACATGTTTCCATTTTACATAGCTTAACTTGCGTTATTAACAACTAGTATGTTAATAAACTTACTGTTATGTTTTACAGATCCTTAATGGTTTATTCAAAATTTGACTAATTCATGTTAATTTATATCAAGAGTCGCAACATTTTAAGTAACGGTAATTTTATCTCGGAATTTTGAAATGCTATTTCTATAGAGAATTATTTTGTCTTTATAAGAAAAAACTGTTTCGTAAAATTGGTTATCACTTAATGAAATTCTTATCTCACTTAATGAAATCTGACTAGGAAAAACAAACGTTTGTTGGATCACTAATAGCTATCTATCTCTAGTTATCTCTCGATGTCTATAAATATAAAACTCGAACTTCTCTTCCTTTACAAGCATCTATATTCATTAAAAGGAAAACATTTTCATTCGTACACTAATAAAATTGGATTAAGGCTACAAGAAAAAACAAAAAGATGAAAGGAGGACAAGTTCTCTCCATATCATTAATAACAATTCAGTTATTCACATTTTTCTCACATGGGCTGACACAAAATTCCCATGACATTACAAAAATTGTGAGTGAAACAGAGCTAGCGTTATCTCCAAGTTCGGATGCTACTTATTGGGGATCAGGGTCACAGAAAGAAATAGGATTACTTCCTCCACTGGAAGATCCAGAAATTGGGAAGTGTATATTTCCACTGCAAAGCATTGAAGGGTGTGTTCAAGAAATCTTTACTCCAATAGTAACCTTTCCACTTAGGATAGGGCCCGCCTGTTGCAAAGCTGTTATTGAAATTTCTGATAATTGTTGGTCTAAATTTTTGCTACGGATTCCTTTCATCCCAAATCTCTTCCCGGACTTCCTTAAAGGATTTTGTAATAGTTTAACACCAGCAACACCTGCAATCCCAAGAAAGTGAATAATCCTCAATCACAACTTCGGATAAGATATGCATTTCCTAGATTAAATAATTAATTCCTTTATAATTTTGAGAAGAAAGTTTTCTTCTTTTTGTTTTCTACAATACCTAGTTAGATGTTCGGGATTCAACTTATGTAGTCGGGTTGTCCGTTCTCATTTAATTATGGTTTCTCATTCCCAAATATACATTTGTCTTCTTATTTTATGCCTTGCTTCTTTGTAAGCCTTGGTTTTTTTCCTCAAAGTAAAATATCGAAGTTAAATCTTGCTCGAGCCTACGACTACTTGTATGGTTTTAAATTTCCAGACTTGAATCTGGTCCTAAAAGTCTTCGATTTATAGTGCATGGTTTATTTACGTACCAATAAAAGATTTAAGAAACAAAAAAGTTATCATCTGTAAGAAAAAAAAAATTTAACACGTGCAACTCAAATATTGAATTATTTCAGGCTAAAGTAAATGTACAATCAAGTACTTAAAGTTTGTTAATGCTTCCTAAAAACCGCATCTTACTGACAATACGATTAGGTTTATTATGTCTACATCAATCTATTTTTTTGGTGGAAAATGGTCTTCCTCTGGTTTTATTAAAAACCAAATTCATGAGCACTATTGGTTAATTGCCTTATAATGCATCCCGAAGTATGTAATATCTGCCCGGTTGATTCTACTTTTAAATTGAAAATTAACTGCTCTAACAAGTGCTGTGCTAAATTCGGATTTCGAACACAATAAACAAAACTGTAATCTCTAATTTTCAAAGTCCCCTTCAAACTTTCTGCTATAATGGTTCTTATACTCCACCTTGTTTTTTCTTCCCCGGCATGGCAAAAATGAATCACCTTTTGAGCATCTCCTTCTAAGATGCAACCACACTGATAAAGAAATTTAGCCATCGAAGTAGCTAGACGCGCAACTTTGGCCTCCGCTTTAAAAGTCGAGGAGGAAGTTTGTTACTTTTTTTTCAAGCCAAGATTAAGTCGCCACATCCATCTCTTCACAAATCAATCTATTTCTCACTAGTATCTAGTTGAGCTAGTTGAGCACGAGACTATAATGAAGAAAGAAAGAATTGATTTATTTTACAATACAGTTTTCCCACTACAACATTTGCTATTAAGTACATGGGGGGAGTTGGAATTATTAAAACAAAAAATCTGTATGAAAATTTGATATATAAACCATGTTACATTATGAACTAAAAATATAACTTAAATGATATACGATCTTTCTAATCTGACGTATGAATTCTCATTAAGTCATTGGTTTGTTAAAATGGTATATTGATTGTTCTACAAAAGAGATGTGTCAAAAGAATTTTTTTAATTAAAGTTTTTTGTGGGTAAAACAATTAATTTTATAGACTCCGAAATAAATTTTAAATTAATGAGGTAAATATTTGTTCATCTCGAAGTAAGGATTCTAAAAGCCCGTGACGGTTAAAGAAGATTTTTGATTTAGAGTAGTCTTGTTTAAAATTTGGTGGAGGGTTAACAACTCTATATTTCAAATAATTGTTTTTCTTACTGGAAAATGGTACTGATTCATGGTCATATATAATGGTAAATTACTTAATAGTTAATCATTCTAAAGATGTACGTTATTTTGCCACATGTACTTAATTGTTGATATTTTGATGATACACGGCTCTTTGTTTACATTTATATACCCAAGGAACTGGGTTATGTTTTTTTGATAAAAGAGCAACATTACTTAGTATTTCATATGTATGATGCAACGCTCTATCTATTAATTTTATGTACCTACGAAAAATGGTTTTCGTGGCAGACACTGATTCGGACCGCATCCCTTACAAGTTATTTGTCCGGATAGGGTTTAGAGAGAGAAAGTTTCTTACTTTCACTCCAAAATCCGGTCAAGACACCTACCCCGGTTGGAAATCTCTTGGGATAAGTGTTGGGCAGAGCATCACGATTGCATACTCAAATGTGATGTTTTTCTAATTCTTGGGACAATATTTTTTTTTATGATATTAGTGAATTATAGATGAATCACCTTTTGACGCACCCCCAACATGTTTCCATTTTACATAGCTTAACTTGCGTTATTAACAACTAGTATGTTAATAAACTTACTGTTATGTTTTACAGATCCTTAATGGTTTATTCAAAATTTGACTAATTCATGTTAATTTATATCAAGAGTCGCAACATTTTAAGTAACGGTAATTTTATCTCGGAATTTTGAAATGCTATTTCTATAGAGAATTATTTTGTCTTTATAAGAAAAAACTGTTTCGTAAAATTGGTTATCACTTAATGAAATTCTTATCTCACTTAATGAAATCTGACTAGGAAAAACAAACGTTTGTTGGATCACTAATAGCTATCTATCTCTAGTTATCTCTCGATGTCTATAAATATAAAACTCGAACTTCTCTTCCTTTACAAGCATCTATATTCATTAAAAGGAAAACATTTTCATTCGTACACTAATAAAATTGGATTAAGGCTACAAGAAAAAACAAAAAGATGAAAGGAGGACAAGTTCTCTCCATATCATTAATAACAATTCAGTTATTCACATTTTTCTCACATGGGCTGACACAAAATTCCCATGACATTACAAAAATTGTGAGTGAAACAGAGCTAGCGTTATCTCCAAGTTCGGATGCTACTTATTGGGGATCAGGGTCACAGAAAGAAATAGGATTACTTCCTCCACTGGAAGATCCAGAAATTGGGAAGTGTATATTTCCACTGCAAAGCATTGAAGGGTGTGTTCAAGAAATCTTTACTCCAATAGTAACCTTTCCACTTAGGATAGGGCCCGCCTGTTGCAAAGCTGTTATTGAAATTTCTGATAATTGTTGGTCTAAATTTTTGCTACGGATTCCTTTCATCCCAAATCTCTTCCCGGACTTCCTTAAAGGATTTTGTAATAGTTTAACACCAGCAACACCTGCAATCCCAAGAAAGTGAATAATCCTCAATCACAACTTCGGATAAGATATGCATTTCCTAGATTAAATAATTAATTCCTTTATAATTTTGAGAAGAAAGTTTTCTTCTTTTTGTTTTCTACAATAGCTTGTTAGATGTTCGGGATTCAACTTATGTAGTCGGGTTGTCCGTTCTCATTTAATTATGGTTTTTCATTCCCAAATATACATTTGTCTTCTTATTTTATGCCTTGCTTCTTTGTAAGCCTTGGTTTTTTTCCTCAAAGTAAAATATCGAAGTTAAATCTTGCTCGAGCCTACGACTACTTGTATGGTTTTAAATTTCCAGACTTGAATCTGGTCCTAAAAGTCTTCGATTTATAGTGCATGGTTTATTTACGTACCAATAAAAGATTTAAGAAACAAAAAAGTTATCATCTGTAAGAAAAAAAAAATTTAACACGTGCAACTCAAATATTGAATTATTTCAGGCTAAAGTAAATGTACAATCAAGTACTTAAAGTTTGTTAATGCTTCCTAAAAACCGCATCTTACTGACAATACGATTAGGTTTATTATGTCTACATCAATCTATTTTTTTGGTGGAAAATGGTCTTCCTCTGGTTTTATTAAAAACCAAATTCATGAGCACTATTGGTTAATTGCCTTACAATGCATCCCGAAGTATGTAATATCTGCCCGGTTGATTCTACTTTTAAATTGAAAATTAACTGCTCTAACAAGTGCTGTGCTAAATTCGGATTTCGAACACAATAAACAAAACAGTAATCTCTAATTTTCAAAGTCCCCTTCAAACTTTCTGCTATAATGGTTCTTATACTCCACCTTGTTTTTTCTTCCCCTGCATGGCAAAAATGAATCACCTTTTGAGCATCTCCTTCTAAGATGCAACCACACTGATAAAGAAATTTAGCCATCGAAGTAGCTAGGCGCGCAACTTTGGCCTCCGCTTTAAAAGTCGAGGAGGAAGTTTGTTACTTTTTTTTCAAGCCATGATTAAGTCGCCACATCCATCTCTTCACAAATCAATCTATTTCTCACTAGTATCTAGTTGAGCTAGTTGAGCACGAGACTATAATGAAGAAAGAAAGAATTGATTTATTTTACAATATAGTTTTCCCACTACAACATTTGCTATTAAGTACATGGGGGGGGAGTTGGAATTATTAAAACAAAAAATCTGTATGAAAATTTGATATATAAACCATGTTACATTATGATATAAAAATATAAACTTAAATGATATACGATCTTTCTAATCTGACGTATGAATTCTCAGTAAGTCATTGGTTTGTTAAAATGGTATATTGATTGTTCTACAAAAGAGATGTGTCAAAAGAATTTTTTTAATTAAAGTTTTCTGTGGGTAAAACAATTAATTTCATAGACTCTGAAATAAATTTTAAATTAATGAGGTAAATATTTGTTCATCTCGATGTAAGGATTCTAAAAGCCCGTGACGGTTAAAGTAGATTTTTGATTTAGAGTAGTCTTGTTTAAAATTTGGCGGAGGGTTAACAACTCTATATTTCAAATAATTGTTTTTCTTACTGGAAAATGGTACTGATTCATGGTCATATATAATGGTAAATTACTTAATAGTTAATCATTCTAAAGATGTACGTTATTTTGCCACATGTACTTAATTGTTGATATTTTGATGATACACGGCTCTTTGTTTACATTTATATACCCAAGGAACTGGGTTATTTTTTTTCGATAAAGGAGCAACATTACTTAGTATTTCATATTGATGATGCAACGCTCTATCTATTAATTTTATGTACCTACGAAAAATGGTTTTCGTGGCAGACACTGATTCGGACCGCATCCCTTACAAGTTATTTGTCCGGATAGGGTTTAGAGAGAGAAAGTTTCTTACTTTCACTCCAAAATCCGGTCAAGACACCTACCCCGGTTGGAAATCTCTTGGGATAAGTGTTGGGCAGAGGATCACGATTGCATACTCAAATGTGATGTTTTTCTAATTCTTGGGACAATATTTTTTTTTATGATATTAGTGAATTATAGATGAATCACCTTTTGACGCACCCCCAACATGTTTCCATTTTACATAGCTTAACTTGCGTTATTAACAACTAGTATGTTAATAAACTTACTGTTATGTTTTACAGATCCTTAATGGTTTATTCAAAATTTGACTAATTCATGTTAATTTATATCAAGAGTCGCAACATTTTAAGTAACGGTAATTTTATCTCGGAATTTTGAAATGCTATTTCTATAGAGAATTATTTTGTCTTTATAAGAAAAAACTGTTTCGTAAAATTGGTTATCACTTAATGAAATTCTTATCTCACTTAATGAAATCTGACTAGGAAAAACAAACGTTTGTTGGATCACTAATAGCTATCTATCTCTAGTTATCTCTCGATGTCTATAAATATAAAACTCGAACTTCTCTTCCTTTACAAGCATCTATATTCATTAAAAGGAAAACATTTTCATTCGTACACTAATAAAATTGGATTAAGGCTACAAGAAAAAACAAAAAGATGAAAGGAGGACAAGTTCTCTCCATATCATTAATAACAATTCAGTTATTCACATTTTTCTCACATGGGCTGACACAAAATTCCCATGACATTACAAAAATTGTGAGTGAAACAGAGCTAGCGTTATCTCCAAGTTCGGATGCTACTTATTGGGGATCAGGGTCACAGAAAGAAATAGGATTACTTCCTCCACTGGAAGATCCAGAAATTGGGAAGTGTATATTTCCACTGCAAAGCATTGAAGGGTGTGTTCAAGAAATCTTTACTCCAATAGTAACCTTTCCACTTAGGATAGGGCCCGCCTGTTGCAAAGCTGTTATTGAAATTTCTGATAATTGTTGGTCTAAATTTTTGCTACGGATTCCTTTCATCCCAAATCTCTTCCCGGACTTCCTTAAAGGATTTTGTAATAGTTTAACACCAGCAACACCTGCAATCCCAAGAAAGTGAATAATCCTCAATCACAACTTCGGATAAGATATGCATTTCCTAGATTAAATAATTAATTCCTTTATAATTTTGAGAAGAAAGTTTTCTTCTTTTTGTTTTCTACAATACCTAGTTAGATGTTCGGGATTCAACTTATGTAGTCGGGTTGTCCGTTCTCATTTAATTATGGTTTCTCATTCCCAAATATACATTTGTCTTCTTATTTTATGCCTTGCTTCTTTGTAAGCCTTGGTTTTTTTCCTCAAAGTAAAATATCGAAGTTAAATCTTGCTCGAGCCTACGACTACTTGTATGGTTTTAAATTTCCAGACTTGAATCTGGTCCTAAAAGTCTTCGATTTATAGTGCATGGTTTATTTACGTACCAATAAAAGATTTAAGAAACAAAAAAGTTATCATCTGTAAGAAAAAAAAAATTTAACACGTGCAACTCAAATATTGAATTATTTCAGGCTAAAGTAAATGTACAATCAAGTACTTAAAGTTTGTTAATGCTTCCTAAAAACCGCATCTTACTGACAATACGATTAGGTTTATTATGTCTACATCAATCTATTTTTTTGGTGGAAAATGGTCTTCCTCTGGTTTTATTAAAAACCAAATTCATGAGCACTATTGGTTAATTGCCTTATAATGCATCCCGAAGTATGTAATATCTGCCCGGTTGATTCTACTTTTAAATTGAAAATTAACTGCTCTAACAAGTGCTGTGCTAAATTCGGATTTCGAACACAATAAACAAAACTGTAATCTCTAATTTTCAAAGTCCCCTTCAAACTTTCTGCTATAATGGTTCTTATACTCCACCTTGTTTTTTCTTCCCCGGCATGGCAAAAATGAATCACCTTTTGAGCATCTCCTTCTAAGATGCAACCACACTGATAAAGAAATTTAGCCATCGAAGTAGCTAGACGCGCAACTTTGGCCTCCGCTTTAAAAGTCGAGGAGGAAGTTTGTTACTTTTTTTTCAAGCCAAGATTAAGTCGCCACATCCATCTCTTCACAAATCAATCTATTTCTCACTAGTATCTAGTTGAGCTAGTTGAGCACGAGACTATAATGAAGAAAGAAAGAATTGATTTATTTTACAATACAGTTTTCCCACTACAACATTTGCTATTAAGTACATGGGGGGAGTTGGAATTATTAAAACAAAAAATCTGTATGAAAATTTGATATATAAACCATGTTACATTATGAACTAAAAATATAACTTAAATGATATACGATCTTTCTAATCTGACGTATGAATTCTCATTAAGTCATTGGTTTGTTAAAATGGTATATTGATTGTTCTACAAAAGAGATGTGTCAAAAGAATTTTTTTAATTAAAGTTTTTTGTGGGTAAAACAATTAATTTTATAGACTCCGAAATAAATTTTAAATTAATGAGGTAAATATTTGTTCATCTCGAAGTAAGGATTCTAAAAGCCCGTGACGGTTAAAGAAGATTTTTGATTTAGAGTAGTCTTGTTTAAAATTTGGTGGAGGGTTAACAACTCTATATTTCAAATAATTGTTTTTCTTACTGGAAAATGGTACTGATTCATGGTCATATATAATGGTAAATTACTTAATAGTTAATCATTCTAAAGATGTACGTTATTTTGCCACATGTACTTAATTGTTGATATTTTGATGATACACGGCTCTTTGTTTACATTTATATACCCAAGGAACTGGGTTATGTTTTTTTGATAAAAGAGCAACATTACTTAGTATTTCATATGTATGATGCAACGCTCTATCTATTAATTTTATGTACCTACGAAAAATGGTTTTCGTGGCAGACACTGATTCGGACCGCATCCCTTACAAGTTATTTGTCCGGATAGGGTTTAGAGAGAGAAAGTTTCTTACTTTCACTCCAAAATCCGGTCAAGACACCTACCCCGGTTGGAAATCTCTTGGGATAAGTGTTGGGCAGAGCATCACGATTGCATACTCAAATGTGATGTTTTTCTAATTCTTGGGACAATATTTTTTTTTATGATATTAGTGAATTATAGATGAATCACCTTTTGACGCACCCCCAACATGTTTCCATTTTACATAGCTTAACTTGCGTTATTAACAACTAGTATGTTAATAAACTTACTGTTATGTTTTACAGATCCTTAATGGTTTATTCAAAATTTGACTAATTCATGTTAATTTATATCAAGAGTCGCAACATTTTAAGTAACGGTAATTTTATCTCGGAATTTTGAAATGCTATTTCTATAGAGAATTATTTTGTCTTTATAAGAAAAAACTGTTTCGTAAAATTGGTTATCACTTAATGAAATTCTTATCTCACTTAATGAAATCTGACTAGGAAAAACAAACGTTTGTTGGATCACTAATAGCTATCTATCTCTAGTTATCTCTCGATGTCTATAAATATAAAACTCGAACTTCTCTTCCTTTACAAGCATCTATATTCATTAAAAGGAAAACATTTTCATTCGTACACTAATAAAATTGGATTAAGGCTACAAGAAAAAACAAAAAGATGAAAGGAGGACAAGTTCTCTCCATATCATTAATAACAATTCAGTTATTCACATTTTTCTCACATGGGCTGACACAAAATTCCCATGACATTACAAAAATTGTGAGTGAAACAGAGCTAGCGTTATCTCCAAGTTCGGATGCTACTTATTGGGGATCAGGGTCACAGAAAGAAATAGGATTACTTCCTCCACTGGAAGATCCAGAAATTGGGAAGTGTATATTTCCACTGCAAAGCATTGAAGGGTGTGTTCAAGAAATCTTTACTCCAATAGTAACCTTTCCACTTAGGATAGGGCCCGCCTGTTGCAAAGCTGTTATTGAAATTTCTGATAATTGTTGGTCTAAATTTTTGCTACGGATTCCTTTCATCCCAAATCTCTTCCCGGACTTCCTTAAAGGATTTTGTAATAGTTTAACACCAGCAACACCTGCAATCCCAAGAAAGTGAATAATCCTCAATCACAACTTCGGATAAGATATGCATTTCCTAGATTAAATAATTAATTCCTTTATAATTTTGAGAAGAAAGTTTTCTTCTTTTTGTTTTCTACAATAGCTTGTTAGATGTTCGGGATTCAACTTATGTAGTCGGGTTGTCCGTTCTCATTTAATTATGGTTTTTCATTCCCAAATATACATTTGTCTTCTTATTTTATGCCTTGCTTCTTTGTAAGCCTTGGTTTTTTTCCTCAAAGTAAAATATCGAAGTTAAATCTTGCTCGAGCCTACGACTACTTGTATGGTTTTAAATTTCCAGACTTGAATCTGGTCCTAAAAGTCTTCGATTTATAGTGCATGGTTTATTTACGTACCAATAAAAGATTTAAGAAACAAAAAAGTTATCATCTGTAAGAAAAAAAAAATTTAACACGTGCAACTCAAATATTGAATTATTTCAGGCTAAAGTAAATGTACAATCAAGTACTTAAAGTTTGTTAATGCTTCCTAAAAACCGCATCTTACTGACAATACGATTAGGTTTATTATGTCTACATCAATCTATTTTTTTGGTGGAAAATGGTCTTCCTCTGGTTTTATTAAAAACCAAATTCATGAGCACTATTGGTTAATTGCCTTACAATGCATCCCGAAGTATGTAATATCTGCCCGGTTGATTCTACTTTTAAATTGAAAATTAACTGCTCTAACAAGTGCTGTGCTAAATTCGGATTTCGAACACAATAAACAAAACAGTAATCTCTAATTTTCAAAGTCCCCTTCAAACTTTCTGCTATAATGGTTCTTATACTCCACCTTGTTTTTTCTTCCCCTGCATGGCAAAAATGAATCACCTTTTGAGCATCTCCTTCTAAGATGCAACCACACTGATAAAGAAATTTAGCCATCGAAGTAGCTAGGCGCGCAACTTTGGCCTCCGCTTTAAAAGTCGAGGAGGAAGTTTGTTACTTTTTTTTCAAGCCATGATTAAGTCGCCACATCCATCTCTTCACAAATCAATCTATTTCTCACTAGTATCTAGTTGAGCTAGTTGAGCACGAGACTATAATGAAGAAAGAAAGAATTGATTTATTTTACAATATAGTTTTCCCACTACAACATTTGCTATTAAGTACATGGGGGGGGAGTTGGAATTATTAAAACAAAAAATCTGTATGAAAATTTGATATATAAACCATGTTACATTATGATATAAAAATATAAACTTAAATGATATACGATCTTTCTAATCTGACGTATGAATTCTCAGTAAGTCATTGGTTTGTTAAAATGGTATATTGATTGTTCTACAAAAGAGATGTGTCAAAAGAATTTTTTTAATTAAAGTTTTCTGTGGGTAAAACAATTAATTTCATAGACTCTGAAATAAATTTTAAATTAATGAGGTAAATATTTGTTCATCTCGATGTAAGGATTCTAAAAGCCCGTGACGGTTAAAGTAGATTTTTGATTTAGAGTAGTCTTGTTTAAAATTTGGCGGAGGGTTAACAACTCTATATTTCAAATAATTGTTTTTCTTACTGGAAAATGGTACTGATTCATGGTCATATATAATGGTAAATTACTTAATAGTTAATCATTCTAAAGATGTACGTTATTTTGCCACATGTACTTAATTGTTGATATTTTGATGATACACGGCTCTTTGTTTACATTTATATACCCAAGGAACTGGGTTATTTTTTTTCGATAAAGGAGCAACATTACTTAGTATTTCATATTGATGATGCAACGCTCTATCTATTAATTTTATGTACCTACGAAAAATGGTTTTCGTGGCAGACACTGATTCGGACCGCATCCCTTACAAGTTATTTGTCCGGATAGGGTTTAGAGAGAGAAAGTTTCTTACTTTCACTCCAAAATCCGGTCAAGACACCTACCCCGGTTGGAAATCTCTTGGGATAAGTGTTGGGCAGAGGATCACGATTGCATACTCAAATGTGATGTTTTTCTAATTCTTGGGACAATATTTTTTTTTATGATATTAGTGAATTATAGATGAATCACCTTTTGACGCACCCCCAACATGTTTCCATTTTACATAGCTTAACTTGCGTTATTAACAACTAGTATGTTAATAAACTTACTGTTATGTTTTACAGATCCTTAATGGTTTATTCAAAATTTGACTAATTCATGTTAATTTATATCAAGAGTCGCAACATTTTAAGTAACGGTAATTTTATCTCGGAATTTTGAAATGCTATTTCTATAGAGAATTATTTTGTCTTTATAAGAAAAAACTGTTTCGTAAAATTGGTTATCACTTAATGAAATTCTTATCTCACTTAATGAAATCTGACTAGGAAAAACAAACGTTTGTTGGATCACTAATAGCTATCTATCTCTAGTTATCTCTCGATGTCTATAAATATAAAACTCGAACTTCTCTTCCTTTACAAGCATCTATATTCATTAAAAGGAAAACATTTTCATTCGTACACTAATAAAATTGGATTAAGGCTACAAGAAAAAACAAAAAGATGAAAGGAGGACAAGTTCTCTCCATATCATTAATAACAATTCAGTTATTCACATTTTTCTCACATGGGCTGACACAAAATTCCCATGACATTACAAAAATTGTGAGTGAAACAGAGCTAGCGTTATCTCCAAGTTCGGATGCTACTTATTGGGGATCAGGGTCACAGAAAGAAATAGGATTACTTCCTCCACTGGAAGATCCAGAAATTGGGAAGTGTATATTTCCACTGCAAAGCATTGAAGGGTGTGTTCAAGAAATCTTTACTCCAATAGTAACCTTTCCACTTAGGATAGGGCCCGCCTGTTGCAAAGCTGTTATTGAAATTTCTGATAATTGTTGGTCTAAATTTTTGCTACGGATTCCTTTCATCCCAAATCTCTTCCTGGACTTCCTTAAAGGATTTTGTAATAGTTTAACACCAGCAACACCTGCAATCCCAAGAAAGTGAATAAACCTCAATCACAACTTCGGATAAGATATGCATTTCCTAGATTAAATAATTAATTCCTTTATAATTTTGAGAAGAAAGTTTTCTTCTTTTTGTTTTCTACAATAGCTAGTTAGATGTTCGGGATTCAACTTATGTACTCGGGTTGTCCGTTCTCATTTAATTATGGTTTTTCATTCCCAAATATACATTTGTCTTCTTATTTTATGCCTTGCTTCTTTGTAAGCCTTGGTTTTTTTCCTCAAAGTAAAATATCGAAGTTAAATCTTGCTCGAGCCTACGACTACTTGTATGGTTTTAAACTTCCAGACTTGAATCTGGTCCTAAAAGTCTTCGATTTATAGTGCATGGTTTATTTACGTACCAATAAAAGATTTAAGAAACAAAAAAGTTATCATCTGTAAGAAAAAAAAAATTTAACACGTGCAACTCGAATATTGAATTATTTCAGGCTAAAGTAAATGTACAATCAAGTACTTAAAGTTTGTTAATGCTTCCTAAAAACCGCATCTTACTGACAATACGATTAGGTTTATTATGTCTACATCAATCTATTTTTTTGGTGGAAAATGGTCTTCCTCTGGTTTTATTAAAAACCAAATTCATGAGCACTATTGGTTAATTGCCTTACAATGCATCCCGAAGTATGTAATATCTGCCCGGTTAATTCTACTTTTAAATTGAAAATTAACTGCTCTAACAAGTGCTGTGCTAAATTCGGATTTCGAACACAATAAACAAAACAGTAATCTCTAATTTTCAAAGTCCCCTTCAAACTTTCTGCTATAATGGTTCTTATACTCCACCTTGTTTTTTCTTCCCCTGCATGGAAAAAATGAATCACCTTTTGAGCATCTCCTTCAAGATGCAACCACACTGATAAAGAAATTTAGCCATCGAAGTAGCTAGACGCACAACTTTGGCCTCCGCTTTAAAAGTCGAGGAGGAAGTTTGTTACTTTTTTTTCAAGCCAAGATTAAGTCGCCACATCCATCTCTTCACAAATCAATCTATTTCTCACTAGTATCTAGTTGAGCTAGTTGAGCACGAGACTATAATGAAGAAAGAAAGAATTGATTTATTTTACAATACAGTTTTCCCACTACAACATTTTCTATTAAGTACATGGGGGGAGTTGGAATTATTAAAACAAAAAATCTGTATGAAAATTTGATATATAAACCATGTTACATTATGAACTAAAAATATAACTTAAATGATATACGATCTTTCTAATCTGACGTATGAATTCTTAGTAAGTCATTGGTTTGTTAAAATGGTATATTGATTGTTCTACAAAAGAGATGTGTCAAAAGAATTTTTTTAATTAAAGTTTTTTGTGGGTAAAACAATTAATTTTATAGACTCCGAAATAAATTTTAAATTAATGAGGTAAATATTTGTTCATCTCGAAGTAAGGATTTTAAAAGCCCGTGACGGTTAAAGAAGATTTTTGATTTAGAGTAGTCTTGTTTAAAATTTGGTGGAGGGTTAACAACTCTATATTTCAAATAATGGTTTTTCTTACTGGAAAATGGTACTGATTCATGGTCATATATAATGGTAAATTACTTAATAGTTAATCATTCTAAAGATGTACGTTATTTTGCCACATGTACTTAATTGTTGATATTTTGATGATACACGGCTCTTTGTTTACATTTATATACCCAAGGAACTGGGTTATGTTTTTTTTGATAAAAGAGCAACATTACTTAGTATTTCATATGTATGATGCAACGCTCTATCTATTAATTTTATGTACCTACGAAAAATGGTTTTCGTGGCAGACACTGATTCGGACCGCATCCCTTACAAGTTATTTGTCCGGATAGGGTTTAGAGAGAGAAAGTTTCTTACTTTCACTCCAAAATCCGGTCAAGACACCTACCCCGGTTGGAAATCTCTTGGGATAAGTGTTGGGCAGAGCATCACGATTGCATACTCAAATGTGATGTTTTTCTAATTCTTGGGACAATATTTTTTTTTATGATATTAGTGAATTATAGATGAATCACCTTTTGACGCACCCCCAACATGTTTCCATTTTACATAGCTTAACTTGCGTTATTAACAACTAGTATGTTAATAAACTTACTGTTATGTTTTACAGATCCTTAATGGTTTATTCAAAATTTGACTAATTCATGTTAATTTATATCAAGAGTCGCAACATTTTAAGTAACGGTAATTTTATCTCGGAATTTTGAAATGCTATTTCTATAGAGAATTATTTTGTCTTTATAAGAAAAAACTGTTTCGTAAAATTGGTTATCACTTAATGAAATTCTTATCTCACTTAATGAAATCTGACTAGGAAAAACAAACGTTTGTTGGATCACTAATAGCTATCTATCTCTAGTTATCTCTCGATGTCTATAAATATAAAACTCGAACTTCTCTTCCTTTACAAGCATCTATATTCATTAAAAGGAAAACATTTTCATTCGTACACTAATAAAATTGGATTAAGGCTACAAGAAAAAACAAAAAGATGAAAGGAGGACAAGTTCTCTCCATATCACTAATAACAATTCAGTTATTCACATTTTTCTCACATGGGCTGACACAAAATTCCCATGACATTACAAAAATTGTGAGTGAAACAGAGCTAGCGTTATCTCCAAGTTCGGATGCTACTTATTGGGGATCAGGGTCACAGAAAGAAATAGGATTACTTCCTCCACTGGAAGATCCAGAAATTGGGAAGTGTATATTTCCACTGCAAAGCATTGAAGGGTGTGTTCAAGAAATCTTTACTCCAATAGTAACCTTTCCACTTAGGATTGGGCCCGCCTGTTGCAAAGCAGTTATTGAAATTTCTGATAATTGTTGGTCTAAATTTTTGCTACGGATTCCTTTCATCCCAAATCTCTTCCCGGACTTCCTTAAAGGATTTTGTAATAGTTTAACACCAGCAACACCTGCAATCCCAAGAAAGTGAATAATCCTCAATCACAACTTCGGATAAGATATGCATTTCCTAGATTAAATAATTAATTCCTTTATAATTTTGAGAAGAAAGTTTTCTTCTTTTTGTTTTCTACAATAGCTAATTAGATGTTCGGGATTCAACTTATGTAGTTGGGTTGTCCGTTCTCATTTAATTATGGTTTCTCATTCCCAAATATACATTTGTTTTCTTATTTTATGCCTTGCTTCTTTGTAAGCCTTGGTTTTTTTCCTCAAAGTAAAATATCGAAGTTAAATCTTGCTCGAGCCTACGACTACTTGTATGGTTTTAAATTTCCAGACTTGAATCTGGTCCTAAAAGTCTTCGATTTATAGTGCATGGTTTATTTACGTACCAATAAAAGATTTAAGAAACAAAAAAGTTATCATCTGTAAGAAAAAAAAATTTTAACACGTGCAACTCAAATATTGAATTATTTCAGGCTAAAGTAAATGTACAATCAAGTACTTAAAGTTTGTTAATGCTTCCTAAAAACCGCATCTTACTGACAATACGATTAGGTTTATTATGTCTACATCAATCTATTTTTTTGGTGGAAAATGGTCTTCCTCTGGTTTTATTAAAAACCAAATTCATGAGCACTATTGGTTAATTGCCTTATAATGCATCCCGAAGTATGTAATATCTGCCCGGTTGATTCTACTTTTAAATTGAAAATTAACTGCTCTAACAAGTGCTGTGCTAAATTCGGATTTCGAACACAATAAACAAAACAGTAATCTCTAATTTTGAAAGTCCCCTTCAAACTTTCTGCTATAATGGTTCTTATACTCCACCTTGTTTTTTCTTCCCCTGCATGGCAAAAATGAATCACCTTTTGAGCATCTCCTTCTAAGATGCAACCACACTGATAAAGAAATTTAGCCATCGAAGTAGCTAGGCGCGCAACTTTGGCCTCCGCTTTAAAAGTCGAGGAGGAAGTTTGTTACTTTTTTTCAAGCCATGATTAAGTCGCCACATCTATCTCTTCACAAATCAATTTATTTCTCACTAGTATCTAGTTGAGCTAGTTGAGCACGAGACTATAATGAAGAAAGAAATAAAGAAAGAATTGATTTATTTTACAATACAGTTTTCCCACTACAACAGCTGCTATTAAGTACATGCGAGGAGTTGGAATTATTAAAACAATAAATCTAGAAGAAAATTTGATATATAAACCATGTTACATTATGATCTAAAAATATAAACTTAAATGATATACGATCTTTTTAATCTGACGTATGAATTCTCAGTAAGTCATTGGTCTGTTAAAATGGTATATTAATTGTTCTACAAAAGAGATGTGTCAAAAGAATTTTTTTAATTAAAGTTTTCTGTGGGTAAAACAATTAATTTCATAGACGCCGAAATAAATTTTAAATTAATGAGGTAAATTTTTGTTCATCTCGAAGTAAGGATTCTAAAAGCCCGTGACGGTTAAAGTAGATTTTTGATTTAGAGTAGTCTTGTTTAAAATTTGGTGGAGGGTTAACAACTCTATATTCCAAATAATTGTTTTTCTTACTGGAAAATGGTACTAATTCATGGTCATATGTAATGGTAAATTACTTAATAGTTAATCATTCTAAAGATGTACGTTATTTTGCCACATGTACTTAATTGTTGATATTTTGATGATACACGGCTCTTTGTTTACATTTATATACCGAAGGAACTGGGTTATTTTCTTTCGATAAAGGAACAACATTACTTAGTATTTCATACTGATGATGCAATGCTCTATCTATTAATTTTATGTACCTACGAAAAATGGTTTTCGTGGCAAACACTTATTCGGACCGCATCCCTTACAAGTTATTTGTCTGGATAGGGTTTAGAGAGAGAAAGTTTCTTACTTTCACTCCCAAAATCCAGTCAAGACACCTACCCTGGTTGGAAATCTCTTGGGATAAGTGTTAGCCAGAGGATCACGATGCATACTCAAATGTGATGTTTTTCTATTTCTTGGGACAATATTTTTTTTTATGATATTAGTGAATTATAGATGAATCACCTTTTGACGCACCCCCTACATGTTTCCATTTTACATAGCTTAACTTGCGTTATTAACAACTAGTATGTTAATAAACTTACTGTTATGTTTTACAGATCCTCAATGGTTTATTCAAAGTTTGACTAATTCATGTTCATTTATATCAAGAGTCGCAACATTTTAAGTAACGGTAATTTCATCTCGGAATTTTGAAATGCTATTTCTATAGAGAATTATTTTGTCTTTATAAGAAAAAACTGTTGCGTAAAATTGGTTATCACTTAATGAAATTCTTATCTCACTTAATGAAATCTGACTAGGAAAAACAAACGTTTGTTGGATCACTAATAGCTATCTATCTCTAGTTATCTCTCGATGTCTATAAATATAAAACTCGAACTTCTCTTCCTTTACAAGTATCTATATTCATTAAAAGAAAAAAAATATTTTCATTCGTACAATAATAAAATTGGATTAAGGCTACAAGAAAAAACAAAAAGATGAAAGGAGGACAAGTTCTCTCCATATCGTTAATAACAATTCAGTTATTCACATTTTTCTCACATGGGCTGAGAACAAAATTCCCATGACATTTCAAAAATTGTGAGTGAAACAGAGCTAGCGTTATCTCCGAGTTCGGATGCTACTTATTGGGGATCAGGGTCACAGAAAGAAATAGGATTACTTCCTCCACTGGAAGATCCAGAAATTGGGAAATGTATATTTCCTTTGCAAAGCGTTGAAGGGTGTGTTCAAGAAATCTTTACTCCAATGGTAACCTTTCCAATTAGGATAGGGCCCGCCTGTTGCAAAGCTGTTATTGAAATTTCTGATAATTGTTGGTCTAAATTTTTGCTACGGATTCGTTTCATCCCAAATCTCTTCCCGGACTTCCTTAAAGGATTTTGTAATAGTTTAACACCAGCAACACCTGCAATCCCAAGAAAGTGAATAATCCTCAATCACAACTTCGGATAAGGATTTTGTAATATTTTAACTCTACAAAATTATTTACTAAACTCAACCTTTTCTTTTGTTTAATTAATAAACAAAAAAAATTGTTTTATTGGTGTTATTTAGCAAAATATTATATTGAGAATCTAAAAAAAATATCATCGACGTCGTCATACCTCCATCATTACCCCATACATGTCTTATCCACCACCTCTACCACCACCACCATACCTCCGTGACTACCACTCACATACTTTGTCCACCACCATATCGCAACCACCACACCACCATATCGCAACCACCACACCACCACCGTACTTCCACCATTGCCACCACCATACTTCCACTCTTACCGCATTTCCATCACCATCATCATACCTCTACTACCACCACCACCACCATCCCTATACCTCCACCACCAACACCATCATAGCTTTGCCACCATCAAACCCCATAACCATACTTTCAAGGCACCGCCACCACCTCTTCCACCAATATCACCACCATTTCGTATACAAGAGTAATCGTGGAAATCATAAATAAATTCAAATGAAAATCATGTATCTCTCTGAGTAAAAGAAAAATAAAATTGTCAAAAGTAAATTTGATTGCCAAACTAATTTTTTGTCTTTTTTTGTTGTAAGTAACATTTTTGTCAAATATGTTTTTGATCTTTTTACTTTTTAAAGCGAAAAAACTTCTACTACAAACAAGAGTACCTATACTTTTGATTGCCGAACAACATCTCAATTAATAGAAAATATTACTTATTTTTTTGAAGATAATTATTTGACTCAAATAACTATTTTCTCCAAAAAGTTTAGAGCATTTGTTTAGAGGGTCCCTTTGGAGTTTGGAGGTGCTTTTTTGGCTAAATGGGTCTTTTGCCCATGACCTAATCCGCTACAGGTCCATTAGTAGTTGAGTTGTAACTTCTTCAAATAATTGTCTTTAAACCCTAAAACTTTTTTAGGGTTTATAACCCTCTCCTCTTCTTTCTCTGGCTCCAACGTCTTCTCACCAGGTATGTTGATCCCTTTCCCTATTCACTCTCCTGTTGTCACAACCTCGATTTTATAGTAAATCACATCAAATTTCTCCTCAAATTCTTCGTTTTTACAACTCAATTTGGTGTTCAGAATATTTTGATATAAAGCCAAACCCCTCCTCCACCACTTAAACCCTAGAACGATGACACAGAACAAATACATGATAAATTAAACAATTTAAAAGTACCCATTTTTGCAGAATGTTGAAAATCAAAACCCCGAAAACAGCTAGGGCTAAAAGAGAGGTGGAAAAGCGTGCTCCCAAGCTTGTGAGTATACCCATGATTTGTTTTCATTGATTTAAGTTCAAGTTTTATAGTGCATTTTCTGTTCTGTTTATGAGAATTGATCTTTAGTAGTTTAAGTTTCTGGTCTATTTATGTAGGTTGAAAATGGAAAGAAAACACTTATCCTTCAAGGTACCAAGACCAGCAATGTTTTGAATGACATTTTGACCAATATTTATCACCTCAAAAGGGGTAATGCTATAAGATATACTCGAAAGAATGATAACATTAGACCATTTGAAAGTGGAGGTGAAACGTCTTTAGAGTTCTTCTCGCTCAAAACTGATTGCAGTCTCTTTGTGGTAAGTAAATTTATCCTAGTTCATTTCGGTTGGATGTTCATAAGATTATGTGGATTGTTAGTTTGCCATGTTAAAGATGTATGTTTCTGAATCCTCTTTTAATAGTAAATAAATAAAATTTATGGGTAGGTGATAAAGAAATAATCCTAGTTGAATACGAGGATTCTCATTTTAATTTTTTGTCCGTTTTTTATTATAGCACTTTGGAGAAGTTCACATATTTTTTTAGATTGTATGAAAAGAGTTACCACATTTGCGTGTTCTTACTGTATAATGTAAATCAATTTATCAGTCCTAGTGAAGAAGTTATTTTCGGACTAAGATTATTCCAGATTTATGATTGTAAGATCAAAGGAAAACTTAATCGAGCACCAATTAGAGGAGTTTATGTATTCAAAAACTTCTCCTAGATTATGCTAACAAGTTTGTACAAAAATGATATTTTTGTAGTTCTTCTAATGTATAAGAAGCTGGATAATATGAACTGAGGATTTTTAACAACCTCTCTAAGATCCCTAACTTCTATAGAGAACATGTGAAATAGGGTCTCTGAATAAACGAGGAGGCTGCATGCATCTAAGATGGCTTTTATCCACGACCAGTTCGCTTTTCCCAAGCAACTTTCTTTAGAGTTCTACGTGTCTCTATCAAACACTATTGAGTGAGATGTGTCAGCATGTCAGGACTCAGGACGGGTTTTTCCCATACTATACTGCAATAGGTATTTTAGCTCTTCAACAATGAACCAAACTGGATGAAGTGTTAAGTTTTATTGATCAACTTTATTAAGTGAAAGTAAATAGTAAAAAAGATAGGTAATTACGTTGGTCATGTAAGTTGGTCTTGGAGAACTTGTTTAATGAGTACAGTTTAAAACGAACTTATTTTGATGAGTGATTATTGCCCTTTTTCAGTATGGTTCTCACTCAAAGAAACGACCCAACAATCTAGTAATTGGAAGGACCTATGATCACCACATCTATGATCTTGTTGAGGTTGGAGTAGAAAACTTCAAAACATTGGAATCGTTTTCTTTTGACAAGAAATTGGCGCCTCGAATTGGGTCGAAACCTCTCTTTGCTTTCATTGGAGAGGGTTTTGAGAGTGTGGAAGAGCTTAAACATCTGAAGGAGGTGTTGCTAGACTTGTTTAGAGGAGAGGTAAGATTTGTACATTATGGCATCCTCATTTGTTTTACTTAGTACGAGTTAATATACTGAGGAGCAAAGCTATGTTTTTGTAGGTTGTTGAGAATTTGAATCTTGCTGGTGTAGACCGAGTGTATGTATGTACGGCTGTGTCCTCGAAAACTGTTTTCTTTACACATTGTGCTCTGAGACTTAAAAGATCAGGTACTGTTGTCCCAAGAATGGAGCTGGTCGAGGTTGGTCCATCCATGGATTTGGTGGTTCGCAGGCATCGCCTTCCTAATGATGGTCTAAGGAAAGAAGCTATGAAATCATCTAGTGAACGTCCTAAAAAGAAGGTAAAAACCCGACTAGTGCAACATAAACTACTATGGTCCATTTTAGTTGGTTAATATTGCATATGCTTATCTATGCCTTATCTACGTGCAGGTGAAAAACGTTAAGGGTGACGTAGTAATGGGAACAATCGGGAAAGTTTACATGCCAGATCAACAGGTAGAGAGATCATTTTCTTTTTAGTTTCTTTACCATTTATCCTTAACAAAAAAAAAAGTTTCTTTACCATTTAGAATGGTTGGTTGTTCTCTGCCATGCAGTTTGCTCTTTGTGGTTTTAAGTTTCAGTTTTTGTCGCGTGGTTTAGGTTGGTAACATCGAACTATCAAACAATGCTAAGGGATTGAAGAGGGAAAGACGTGAAAATAAGATGAAGAAGGATCAGAACTCTCAGGAACCAAAGAAGCAGAAGGTGGATACTGAGTAAGACTTCGGGTTAGCTAGTATTTCAGGGTTAGGGTAATATTTGTTCTGTTATATCTATATATTGGTTCATCCTGCCATTTAGAAAGGTGGGTAGTTCTGTTAATATTACTTTATTATAGACATCAGTTTTTGAAGTTTAGTTTTCCTTGTCTGTTTTTTTTCCTCAATTCAGTTTTCACTATCCTTTATGTCTGAAATTCTCTGTCTATCTAAAAATTGTGTGCATCTAATTGTGTCTATAAAAAAACTCTGCACTTTGAGCAATGCAATGGAAATATGCAAACTTTTGGCCACCGGTAAAAAAATCATTAAATTTCAAACATTATGGTTGAAGTATATCTAATATTTTGGTCAGTATATCAACTTCACCCCTAGAAAGTGATAGTAAAAGGAGAAGAGCACTTGCGGTACTGGCAGCGTAAAATGGTATTAAGTTGTATGCAATTTGCAGTAAAGAATTATTTTTCATTATCATTTATCTCTTGCCAAATAATAAATTGATGGGTTAAGAAGATGAATAGAATTTAAGAATATATTGTTGTTCATTGTATGAGAGGACTTGTGGGGTCTAAGGAAGGAAAATATGAAAATAAAAGTAAAATTTATATGCCTCTATCATTTCAATTCTTATTTTTGACCCAATAAAAATCATACTTGATTTCAATCATTAAAAGTAACCTCTCTTTTCCGATTGCTAATCCTAGAATAAAACTTCCTCAACAAAAAAAAAACCGCGGCTTTGGGGAATAAAGAATAATCTCAGGGGAACTTCTTTTATTTCCCGAAGAACTTCTTTTATTCCCCAAAGCCGCGGCAAAAAAAAAAAAGTCCTGCAATAAATTTTTTATATGGAAATGTTGTATGAATAGTCCATCAGTCAGAGACAAAATAGGTAAATTTATTGGAACTCTTACTTATGGACCGACTGTGACAATGACGAAATGATCGATCATGCTTTAATTCACTGTCATTATGCTAGAACAATATGGTTTTATTTTCAGGTGCGGACATACATTATTACCTCGGTTAAACAGTGGATTCTTCAATGGAAAGATTTAGATGAGGATTTGACTAATTTATATGCTAAAATCTTATGGTTTGTAGAAGGTGAGAAGTGAGAAATACTTCACGATGCAGAGACAGACCCCTACGCAGGTTATAAATAAAATCAAAGCCACGCCAACAAAGTCCCTAAAAACAATATTAACAGTATACAAGAAAAATCAGCTGCCATGGAGCCCACCAATGACACCATATCTCAAAATCAACGTTGACGCCTCATTTAAAAATCTGACGGAATTAGCAAGCATGGAATGCATTATGTATGATGATCAAGCAAACGTCGTAACAGCCTTATCAGATACAACCAGAGGACAAAATGCAGAAGAATGTAAATGCTTAGCGTTTCGATGTGCAATCCTTTAGGTGATCGACTTACAAATCCAACATCTCCACATTGAAAGTGATAATCTCAACGTGATAAAGCATATTCATGATTATAGTAAATCCGTACAATGGCAATCAGAGAAACATGTTGAAGATATCCTCATTCTAAAGGAGCAATTTACCAGCATCATTTTCTCTTACACTCCGAGACAGAATAATAAGAAGGCGGACACACTGGCTCAATGAAGGTAGGAAACACCATCAGAAGCGCATTTGGAACTCCCTCCCGACTTTTATTTCTAGTACCAGTTCTTTTTGATTTATTGTAGCACTTACTTTCTCAACAACAAAAAAAAAAAAAAAAAGTTGACATGGTCATTAGGCTAAAGACCTTTCATTGAAACCCATGACTTTGTTAGATGGCTAATGTTGAGCCAAATACTAATCAGTTTAGACCAACTTAAGAAACCAACTGATTGACTATGATTGCATGTGACAAGACCCTTGTCGAACGCGTCTGGATCTGGAAAAGTGGAAAAGCTCTACCACGTGAGCCCCGGCTTGGGAGGTTGACATGAGTCTTGTAGGCATCTTGGCCTTGCGCCGGTCTAGAGGCACGTAAAGCGCGGGTCCGAGTCAGCTTTGCCACTAAATCCTCCTCAAGTCTCGAAACAAAGTAGGAAAGTTGGTAGAAGTCAACTTAGGTACCTCGAGCTTAGATCATCCTGAAGAGAACACCAACGACAAAGATCTGCCTTTTGTACACGAGCTATTATGTGTCAGAAAATCTACAAGTGTCCGAAAATACACACTCATCAAATATTATCTTCCGAACGGGTTATATGCACATTGATATTATTAGAACTGGTGGCTTATCATCTCGGACATGTTTGGACGCGGTCATCCGAACATATATAAACATATTAAACTTGCCCTAAAAAGGAATCGAAAGTCATCTTTTACACTCGGACTTCTAAGTTATTTCCATCAACTACAAAGAAACACACCATTGATTTGGATGTCGCAGTGTCTTCTTTGTGTTTTTTGTAATTGAAGCTCTTGAACAAAGGAAAATATCAACCTATTTCATACATCATCATTTTGTTCTTTTTAGACTAAACCGTTGTTAAAGTGTTATCTAAAGATAATTTGGACTTGCCAGGAAATGTGGTTTACAATTTGCACTTCAACCCAATTTAACATCCAAGTTTTTTCAAGTTAAAATGACAAGTTATATTGTCTGCTTACAAAACCCAAATATGTGCATTTTGTTTGGTTAAGAATACAAATGCAATGGAATGGAACTGATGCAAAAAAAAATTCCAGCACCCTTTATACTAAGTGGGCTCTTCGTACCAATGGCCAAATTTTAACCCTAAACCTTTTTAATAAAAACCAGTGTTACCAGAATTACATGGTATGTGGTGTACCTTTACCTTAACTTGAAAACCAACAAAAGTGAATCTTGAAATTCTTCACCACTATAATATTTGACAAAATCAAAAACTGAATTTTTAATTACCATCACCTTACACAAACTCTCTAGGAAATCAAACAGATTAACCAACAGAAGAATCCTCGTCATTAGGATAATACAAGGAGAATGATGAGAATAGAAAGAGTGCCCTGGCCCTGAAAATAAAATTCATATCAGTGGAAGTGAATATAAAAAAAACATAATAAATCTAGGAGCGGAATTGCTTACCATCTGGAAGGTAACCTCAAGATTAGGTTATTAGAGATTGCAGTTCTTGTTGAAATGTGGGAACTTTGTTTGCTTCAATAGCCATGACTAATCCCATGGGTCTGTAATTCTTCATCTAAAATATTGATTGTTCAAAACAACAATAAGAACATACCTTGGTAATAATAAGAA
This sequence comes from Eschscholzia californica, assembly GCF_041429995.1. NCBI lineage: Eukaryota > Viridiplantae > Streptophyta > Magnoliopsida > Ranunculales > Papaveraceae > Eschscholzia > Eschscholzia californica. Next base: position 34,779,319 of record NW_028238198.1, read on the forward strand.
CTCTTGCTGCTAGATTTTGAGAAGGCAGAATTGGAAGGAAAAGAATAGTATATATTATGTACGGCCAATTTGTTATTAAGGTACTAATGTGATTTTTCGAGTACAATGGCATTAGAATGCATATCGATTAAGGGAAGAAACTACTCCATTTACTGATACAAGTACATGACTGCCCTGGCATAGATCAGTCATAGGTTCATAGGTAGTTGAAGGTAAAGAGTTTGAAGACCAAAAGGTGATTTGGTAGCCAAATCACAAAACCGAAAAGCCCAAGATAAATGAGAAGTAACAACTGATATCTTTTTCCGGATTCTGGAGTCGATATCTATATGTTCATTATCGACTATATGATAGTTATATTTCTTAAGAATTGGCTCTAGTTCAATATTTGAATGAGATCAGTAATTGTATTACAGATACATAATATCGTTCTTTAACATCCAGTACTGAAGTAGATCCATGATTATCAGAGAAACTAACACACAAGTTTCAGTGCCTAGAATTTGCAAGGACTCAGAGGTGAAATAAAGTACCAGAGATGAAGTTTCTCTACACGGGGTGATTAAAAATAACAATTTAAGTCATGGTTCTTATTCGAAGTTAGCATCCTACCAAAAATGCAGTTGCCTACATGATCTAGACTTTCAAGCTACTGGAGAGCTTCAGGCACTGGGTTTACTAATTGCATCAATGACATAAAAGATATCCAAAACGTTGACAAAGAAAAAAACATACCTCGTCAGCTGGTCGAGAGCGTAGAGGAAAGGTAAAGGACCATAAGCTAAGCTGAAATTAGTTCGGACAATTAATTAGAAGTTTGAAAAATAAAAAATCTTCGGAGATCAATAAGTACGGAACTTGCATGTACCTTGTGAAAAATTTCATCCTCAGGCCAAACATATATTATTGGTTCGTCATTGCAAACTTTTGATGTCTTTTTTGGATGATCAGCGTTCTTATGCTACATTGTTGTACCCAAAACACAGAAAAGTCCCCAAAACAATGACACGCCAAAATGAAGTACTTTTCAGCTATTTCAGATTAAATCTTATTACTAACATAATTGTAAGTGAGGACTATTGAAGAATAACGTTGAAATTCATACCCTGTATATTCGAGTTATCAGTAGATAAACCTTGAAGCTGAAATTCTTCCGCTATAAGAAATTAAATGAGTAAGTGCTTTGTGTCATCTTTATCCAACAAAAGGAAATATTTCCGAAGTCAACATTCCGGTTACCTCTTTCTTTGCTGCCTGTGCCACTTCCTCAAAGAGAGTACTATATAGTGGAGGCAAGAGCTCAGGAGGAAAATTGATTACATGCTTTGAGACCAAGAGACCCACATCCTGTGCTTGCTCACCTAAAAGTATTTGCAAGTCACCTATAACATCCTTATCATCGCATACTTTAAGCAAATAATCATTGAGCTCCTTAAAGCATTTATGACCCTGTCAATAAGAAAACAAACTCATAATCTAGGCAACTATAGACGGAACTCCCCAATCTAAAGGTAGAAATTAGCAAATAGCACTAGAAATGGAACTGGAAAAGATTTATTTTAACAAGAGAAAGTAGTCATATATAAATAAAAGGGTTCTCGTAAGTCATTCGTGTTTCCTCACTATTGAATGTACTGATTCTAATTTTTCTCAATGAAAAAAGTCGTAAAGGAGTGATGCTTGCCTTATACCGACTCAAGTTAAGGGCTGTAACAATGGAGTAAAGACAATCATCATTTTCGTCCTCCTCGTCTTCTATTTTGACCACAGTACCTACTGTGGCCTGTTCCAGTATCAAGTCTACAAAACCACTCAAATCCCACTTCTTGTCATCCAGGTAAGTTTGCAGCAAGACCTTCACTCCGTGGAAGTCATCAGGTTTTGGACTGAAGAAGTCAAAATCTAATTGGACGGTTCCCTTCAATATAAACAGATCACATAAAAAAAACTTGGAATTAATTAATGAAATCTTGAATAAAACAAAGTGAGCTTTACTTACTCCGTTATCTTCGTCGCTGGAAGATTCAGAACTTTCAGTGTTCTTGTCGATAGTATCTTTTAACAATCTCTTGCCTAGAAGTTAAAATTATGTCATTATACTGAATGTCTCTACCAATAACATAGTTCAAATAGACGGTCACGACAGCTTAAACAAAAATAAAAATTACCTCTGGATCCGGATGGAGTTGTCCTATCCAGTTCAGAAGAGCTCATCTTCTTTGTGGAAGTAGATACAAATAGATTGGTAGTACGACCAAATGAGGAAAATGTAGGAGGTTGGCGATGTCTTGAAGGTTTACGGGTCATTACTTCTCAATCAGGTTGCAATTTGAGAAAGGTCTAAAACCAAATGTTAAGAACATTATAATCCAGTATTATATAGTTGGCAGTAAAAATTATGCACATCATAGAAATTATTGATAGGATACCCAAGTGGAAAACTAAAAACAAAAATCACAGACAAGAGAAACCAAACCCTATTTCATTCATGTTCATTTGATTAAACACACAAGTAATCATTTCAAGGACTAATATTTTCTTAAATTTTGATTAGATGTTTTAATTGATGGATAAATAGAAACTCATTAAGATAGGTAGAGAAAGATTAGATTACCTTCTGATTGCTCTGAACTTGGACTAAGAAGAAAAATCAAACAACAAAAGAAAACGTCCGGTGTCTAAGTGGTGGCGTTTCCCGGCCGTCTACAGCTATAGAGAGAGAGAGAGAGAGAGAGAGAGAGAGAGAGGGAGAGATTTAGTTAGCTAGTGGTGGCGCTGCCATGCTCGGTTGAGAGGAAGGCTGAATGAGTTTTCAGAGAGAGGGAGAGAGAGAGAGAGAGAGAGAGAGGGGTTTTGGTGTATATGAGATTGACCCGATTAGGAATAGGGTTATGAAAGTGACCCGTTTTAATTGAGTATCGTGGGTAATATGCGGTCCCACCGTATTACAACCCTAAGTAACCCTAGCTTAACGAACATCAAAACTTACACGGTAATTTCACCTAACGTATAGGGGTATTATAGTCATTGACTTTACTGACGAGAAAGCATCGTAATCTCCTCCTCTTCTTCTTCTCTTGACTCTTCTCATCATCAGAAGCTCCCTCCAAAAAAAAGAAAAGAACTTGGTAGCTCGAAATTAGGGTTTACAGTCAAATCTGTTCCTTTTTTAGGGTTTTGAGACATAACAATTGTCTGTGTCAGCAGAACTATAATTTTCTTCTAACGATCAGATGGTTCTTCATCTTTAATTTCGTTGGAGAACTAAAGGTGATCTTCAATTTCACGTATTTCTTCTTCTTTTCAGATTTACATGAATTATGATTCTTCGTTGAATCTCTCTCTCTCGCTCTAATCTTTTCTTTCCTTAGATCTCTTTGATTTTAGTTCATTTCAGTTCTAGTGATTAAATTTGAAGTTTTTATGCTTCAATTTTTGGATTTGCTGGTTTCTAAACCCTTTATAATAGTGTTGGTTATGGAATTTTTTTCTAGTATTCATATCCCGATTGGTTTGTATTCTGGTATTGTTCTTCAACCGCCAAAATTATATTGCAAAATCAGGGTTGGGCTAGCTAGAGTTAGGGCTAAGAATTTCGAAATTATTTCCAGAGTTTGTTCAGATCTTACAATTAATTAGGGCTATTTGTTAGCGGGTTATGATGGTGATCTCCATTTCCTAAACCTAATCTGTTTATTGTGCGGGTCATCTTCCCCAGCCCTAATAACCCTAGTCAGATTTATGGTATAATTTGAGGCTTATGTTCAAATCATCTAGTTTGGATTGGTAAGTTTTAGATTGTTTTATCCTGTAACCAGTTTTAAGCTTTGTACAGCATTTGTGATTGCGGAAAAGTTTGAATCTTTTGTTTCTCTAAATTAAGAAGTGTAAACCTTTGTATAACAGAAGGAAAAAACAAACAATCACATAAAGTTTATCTTTTTTGGGCATATCTGGAAATCCCCAAACTCCAACTCTACATATTTGTTTATCTGCTGGCTTAGTTAGGGTTGGGTCTCGAGTCGAGTGATGGTTTGGTTGGTGTGTCGTGGATGATTTCTTCCAGGTCTAATATTTGTACCTGTAGGAGTCCAGTAGACATCTTCTGTATGAATTGAAGCATGCATTCAGGATAAGCTCAAGTTTGGTTAGTAAGTGGTCTTTTTAGCCGTCGCATTCAGTCATCTAGTTTGGACGTCGGTGCATTTTTCCTTACTTTTATAAGGGTGCATTTCTTTTGCACTTCCTGGTCCAGTTAGTTATTGTTATTTACCTAAATCACTGTAGAGTTTCGTTTTTAAGATCATGGCAGACTATTATAATGAAAAATGTGATTGGGAAGGTTTACTACACATCAACGTTCTCGCTTAGCATCATATTTTCATATTGCATGCTTTCTACAACTTTCTTAATTAATGGAAGCTATTAGTGTGAATCCGCTGACATGATCTAGTGGTGTAATACTTGGAAGAGATAGTAAGCCTATGGTAATTCTTAGAACTGCACCTGTTTGTTAGGTTTGTGACTTGTGAATAAAATGTTAATATCTCTTTCAATGAGCTTAGTTTTTCTCTCTTTTTTATATGGACAAAATGGCTTCAACTTCACACATTTTCCTCCTGGTTGAAGTCATTCTCCATTCCAGTTGTTTTTCTAGGCATAACTGGATCCTACAATTAGACCATTAGCCATTAGGTCACTTTTCTACTTGTAACTTTTCATTTCACTGATCTTCCTTACTTAGACTTGAGCTATACGGGTGTCCATGTTGAAAGATGTTTTCACTTGCATTAAAAGTAGGCCGGTCTTACAGCTGCTTTGGTTCAGCTCCATGGTAGCAAAGTGATGCAAACTATCATGAGGTGTTATGAATCCAGACGAGACGATTCTTTGTTACTTGGAAGAATTTCCAACTCCCTTTTAGCTTCTATCCTAAGTTTCTAACATCTAATCCTTCAAGTTGTGTAAAGAAGATATGTTTCAAGGAGCTTTGTTTTGAATGGACAAAAATGCGCTAAACATGTCTTTCTTCTGGTCAGTAACCAGTTTCCTATAGACTTGAATGTATCAGTATCTATGTAGTTGGTCTCGGTATCGGTTCGGCCGAAGGCCGAGACGGACCGAGAAACTCGCCTGAGACAAACATGTATAGCTAATAAGTACTAAGTAATAAGCTTAATTACCTGACTCTTCATTATCTCAAAATTCTCGGACTTTAAACATAAAATTACTTCAATCATTGATAATTTGCAAAATCTTATCATAGTTCACTTCAATGAAATAAATTAATAATGAAGTTCATACTTTATAAGTATTCAAAGTTTCTGTAGAATTTTTAAAGTTTCTATAAGGCAAACGACCTAAAATATACATAGAATATTATTGCTACTTATCTTAGATTGATTGGGAATATAATAAGTAGTTAAGAAGGTAATAAATAGTAATATACAATTAGGATTTAAAGTTTCAAAAGATAAAGTTCCAAAAAACTAAAAGATGCTCGGTCACGGCCTGTCTCGGCCAAGACACCCGAGATTCTCGTCCAAACCCTAACTCGGTGTCTCGGCTGAGTCTCGTCTTGGAAGAGGGCTGAAACTCGAGATTCTCGGCTGAGGCGGCCGAGACCAATCATTCTCAAAAGCAGTTATATTTTGATTAGGCGTATACAATCAGGCCCTACTTAATAGGGCTATCAATGTAAACTTCGTCAAAATTTGAATTGTTTTCTTGATAATAGTTCCAAGCTTTCTAAATAATACTAATTCAAATTAGTTGATATGTTCATAAGCACTCATGGTTGTGAATTACATTCTATATTCTCTTGCATTAGCGAGTTAATTCATCTGTTGTCGTTGCTCTATGAGGTTATGAATTGGATGCTTTATGCTTGTTAGAACTTAGAATAAACTTGGTTCACATTGTTAACCGATTTATTCGTGATTTAAACTTTGTGTCAGTGTGCAAAATTCGGAGCATGCTATCATGATGTAATGATGCCAATCTCGAATCCTTGATTGTGAAGTATACTCCGTTGAAAAGGCTGAAATGGAAGAATCCAATACTGAAGATTCCAGCCTTGGGCCAAAACGCAAAAGGAATTTCAAATCTTCAGTTTGGAGTGAATTTGATTTGATTAAAAGAGATGATCGAGAGAAGGCCAAGTGCAGACATTGTGGAATTGAATATAGCTATGATAGTAGAAAGGGTGGAACATCAACTCTACAACGTCATGTTCAAAAGTGTGCTAGGATTAGGGCAAATGATGGTTGCATGCTACTATTATCTCATACGGGTGGGAGTGATTCTAATAATAACGCGACTGGAAAAGTAGAAATTGAAGAATTGAAGACTGAGGATCAAATTCCTGTAAAAAGAAAAAGAGCTCTGAAGTCTTCCGTTTGGAATGAATTTGATTTGATTAAAAAAAGTGGAAGAGAAAAGGCGAAGTGTAAACATTGTCATGTCGAGTATATTTATGATAGCAAAAGAAGTGGGACATCAACTTTACAACGTCATTTTCAGAAGTGGCATAAGCTTGGCGGGCGTGAAAGTGCTCAAAAATTACTGTCACCTGTGACTTGGAATGGTAATACAAGTGTAGAGCAGCTAGTTACAAACGGGCAAAAATTAGACCAATCGGTATTTCGTGAGAAAGTAGCCATGGCAATTGTCAAACACAATTATCCATTCACTATTGTGGAAGATGAGGGTTTTAGAGACATTTTCAACTACTTAAATACGGAAGTTCAACACATCTCACAAGATATTGTACAAGCAGATATACTGCAACTGCATAGCAGAGAAAAGGGGCTCGCAAGAAAGAGATTATTGTCGGCTTTGGGAAAAATTTGTCTTACATTGGACGTATGGACATCCGTAACTACGGATAGTTATTTATGTCTGACAGCCCAGTTCATTAATCAAGATTGGGCACTACAAAAGTTGGTCTTAGAATTTTCTCATATGCCGCGTCAGCACTCAGATCACGTTGTTGCTACTAAGGTTCTTTCTGCATTAAGTGATTGGGGAATTGAAGAGAAGATATTTTCTATCACCTTGGATGATGCAATAGTGAATGATACGTGTGTTCAAGCAATGAAGGACGAACTTTCTTTGAAGGGTGCTCTTTATAGTGGAGGTGAATATTTTCATGTTCATTGCTGTGCACATATTTTGAATCTTATTGTGAAAGAAGGGTTAGAAACAGTTAATGTGGCAGTGGAAAAGATACGGCATTCAATCAATTATCTTAAAGGTTCCCAATCGAGAAAAGAGAAGTTCTTTGACATTGTTACGGAATTAGGGTTGACAGAGAAGAGGGCTCTTCATCAAGATGATCCCAAGAGGTGGAATTCCACTTTTATCATGCTTGATAGCTGTCTTCTGTATCAAAAGGCTTTTGAACATCTAAACTTTGTTGATGAGAACTATCATGATTGCCCTACTCCAGGAGAATGGGAACAAATTGCGATGATCACTAAGTTCCTCAAAACTTTTTGTGAAGTCACACATTCATTTGCTAAAAGCAAGTATACAACTTCTGATGTGTATTTTCAAGGCGTATGGAAGATTCAAATGATTTTGAAGAAGGAATGTAATAATACAAACGACTTCGTTGGACTTATTGCTGAGAGGATGCAGCTAAAGTTTCGCAAATACTGGTCTCGTTTCAGTATACTACTGGGTATTGCAGTTGTTTTGGATCCAAGGAAGAAACTGTCGTTCGTGGAGTTTTGTTACCAAAAGTTGTACCCTGAGGCATATGGCCTAGAGGTTGAAAATGTTCGTAAAAGGATGGATTTACTCTATGGCGAATACTCGTCATCTACGTCCAAAAACCATACAAGTAACACAAGCACTAATACAGGGTCATTGGGTGAAGTAAATACGTCTACATTTGATGAAGATGCAATCGGGGAGGAGTTGCAGGTAAGTAGTTGCAAATGATTATAATTTATATTGTGGTTGTTTGTCTTTACATGCATTATTAAACTTACTTATTTTTGTAGGAGTTCGCATCATTTCAAAGCACGGATAGGCAATCTCATATGTCAGAATTAGATTTCTATATGCTAGAGCCACAACTTCCGTTACATCAGGAGTTGGACATCTTACAGTTTTGGAGAGCCCAAGAATATCGTTATCCAAACCTTGCTCGAATGGCACGTGATATTTTGACAATCCCCATATCAACTGTTTCATCGGAGTCTGCATTTAATCTTGGAGGAAGAATACTCGATCAATATCGTAGTTCCTTGACACCTGAAACTGCTGAAGCATTGGTAACAACTCGTGATTGGCTCTACGGAGTAGGTAAGTATTATTTAAATTAGAAGAAAGCTAGTATCATCCTACATAGAACAATGATTTAATGCTAATAGCTAATGTAGAGAATGTCATCTCTGCTTTGACGAGTAAAGGCTGGCTTTGTAAAACGGTTAAGATACCCTAGTGAATGCAATCTAATGTGACTTGTTTATGTCACAATAAACAATCTGTTCTTTTGAAGCTTAATGACAGTGCATGTTTCTTATCATCACCTGGGAAGTAATTTGTAATATTTTTAGTTCGATTATGATTGACAGTAATGCCTTTTCGACACAAAAGTTCTTAGTTGTTGCTCAATTTTCTAACTCAAGTCAAGCTTCAAGCTCGAAATGATGGGAGTTTTCTTTCTTTCCCTTCTCTGAATAAATAATTAGTTCCAAAGACGATGCCAGTTACCATTGAGAACTTCATTTGAAGTTTCATCTTTTCCTAAAATTAGTTTTACAAGTCTTAGATGGACCCTGGAAAGGTAAAACAACCCTTTAGAAATCTTCACTTGGTTATGGCGATCAGGAGATTGATCCTTTTTTAAGATAAGTGAGCCGTTTGGAGGCATTTCATGAACTGATAAATGTATATCTGAAAGTAGCAAAGAGATTGCTCGCAATCAAAAAAAGATGAGAAGAAAAGCAGTTGTGGAGAACCTAGAGAATTGGATTATTGTTTGAGTTATGCTAAATGAAAGATTTAACTTCTTATTTCCTATTTTGTCTTTCCTTGGTGCAACTTTGTGCTACTCTTTTGATGTAACTTTTCTTGTATTTTCCTTTACAGGAGTCGATTATTTGGAGGCACGGACTGATGAATTTTTCGTAGATATTTTAGCAGTTGAAAATCTGTCTTCAGATTGCAATACCTTCAATATAGCTGCTGACAACTAAAGGTTTTTCAGGTCGAAACCTATGCACTTCCTTTCAACTTTGTTTATAGAAATTTATAATACCTAATATACCTCAATGCTCAATCACATCATTAGCAAGTTTTCCTATCATTGTATGGTTCCTCCGATTTTGGCAAGTTGTATTTCATTGTTATTGCATCATGTGTTAAGGTTCAAATCTATGTAACATGGACATTAGTACTGCGATCAGTATCTGACACCAATAGGAGATGTTGATCACACTCACTATAGTTATTCTTAGGCCCTTGTATTATCTATTTTTGTTTTGATTCAAGAATTCCTACAAAGAATGAATAGATAGGAGATAATCAGAACGGTGAATGTGGTCGTATCGTGCCATGAAAGTTAAGATGAGTTGGGTTTATGGGTTGAGTCCTTGTTGGGTAGTAACCTTGACAGGGCTCATGAAACATTAGGCCTTGTTCTTACGTGCAATTTATCACGTTAACCTAGAGTGGTAATTGTTCCAACATGATTGTGTTACAAGTACCAACGTACATACATAAGAAGCTCACATTTCACCAATTGAAGTGACTGCAGTATCCGTTTTACACAACTCCAAAACCCAAGCATTACAAAAAATAAGAATAACAAAATACTGTTGTTTTGTTTATGTTGCCTTCTCTAACATGAGCAGCTGTTTTTTTTTCAAAACTCAGAGCAGAAAGGAGCACTCAAGCAAACTCGTATAAGGTAATGAAAGATGGACATATGATGGTTGTGTATTTCTGTTTTTAGTATTTTGGTTTCTGATCGTAAGAGTTTGCTGTTTTGATTATTCAGAACTCGGGTGTCTACTGATTTCTTCCTCGGCTGGAGTACTATGTTATTGATACAACGTCAGCAGCTCTGTGAGGAAGGATGCTGACGATGAAAAGTAGAGTTTGCTGTTGTTAGCCGTGTAAGTAGTTGATTTTATTATTCCTGTCTTATGATATTTTATTGAAGATGGACAACACATTATCTAAGGTTAAAAGATATTTTGTATAGTAGAAACTATGTGTAATGTTTCACATATTGTTAAGGAATTGTTTCTCATAAACCCAAAATAGCTTATTTCAGTTGGTATTTCTAAAATAGCAAGTGTGCATGGAGATGATTTGATGGTGATTTTTTTTTTCAAACAACACATGTTAAATATATTTTTTTTCGGGGTTTAAGTTAAAAAAAGATAAGTTATATTTTGTTTGGTTAAATTCAACGTTAGTATTTTAGTTCGGTAAATAATTCATATATTTATAATTTGTTTGGTTAAAAATCAAATGTTTTTGCAACTCTTTTGCTTTCCCACCACCAATTCTTCTCTACGACAAGGTAACTACCATTGCAGACAACCTTTAATATTTATAATTTGTAATTTGTTCGGTTAATTTGTAATTTGTTTGGTTAAAAGTCAAATGTTTTTGCAACTCTTTTGCTATCCCACCACCAATTCTTCTCTACGATAAGGTAAACTATCATTGCAGATAACCTTTAGTATTTTTTCAGATTTTTCTCTCCTCCTCCATCCACTACCATCATTTACGTCTTATCTTCTATCCTCTCTTTTCTCTCTCCCACCAAGTCCATCTCCAATGCGAAACTTAAAAAAATCTCTAATTGAGTTATATGTCAAGTTTCGATTGAGATTTTCTGTTCTATATGGCTAAATTGACTGTCAAATTTAAGTCTTTCGATGCAAACCTCAAAAAAAACTTTAATAATACACATACCACGCATACATTTAATTTGAAAAAAATAGTGGGTAGAGACTTTTTATTGGTTCAAAAATTAAATTTGATGACTATGACCCTTGAGATACTCAAAAGAGATCTCAAAAATAGAATTTGTATACAAGATATCTTAAAATTAGATGTTTCCACATCTCTCAATTGAATTTCGCATTAGAGAGAGTGTTTTAAAAAAAATCATTCTCATGTGGCATTTAAGATTTTAAGAATGAGTCTTGCATTGGAGATGCTCTAAAACCTTAGGTTTTAGCCGACTAAGATCCCATGGGTTTCAGTCTGAGTCTTTGAGAATGAGGGAAAAAATAGAGAGAGAGAGAGGGAGAGAACAATGGTTGTTGTGGTGACCGGAGTTGGTAGTCAGGGGAGTGTTGGGCCCAAAGCGGTCTCGTAATTTAGATTCTGCATATCACTTTCCAAACAATGTAACACGATTTAAGTTGTAAAATAGTGGTTAAAAATTTAGATCATGTGCAAGCCCAGGTGGTGAGAGATGTGGTGAGAGATGAAAAAGGAGACGTCATGATTGTCCCGTAACATCATTTCTCTTTTAACTCCAGAAATTTTTCGTGTTTTTCCAAATCGTCAACATGCACTAAGTCTGTAAGGAGTTATTAGCATCTAGATTTTCCCTTTTCTTTCGTCAACTCCTCCCCTGTTAGCCATTTGTTTTTACCTACGGCCCAATTCTCAATGTAGAATATAGTTTAGAAATTGATTTTTTTTGTTAAAAGGTTTGGAAATTGAGTTGGACAATTTTATTTTGAATCTAAAAAGCAATTTTATTTTGAATCTAAAAAGCAATTTTTTTTTTCTCTTAATCTTCATCCTCAACCTCACCTCTCCCATCACCACTATTTTTCTCTATTTCTACTAGAAAAATCGATCGGGTTTGAAAGATTCTTCCACCGTGGCACAATCTGATTTGGGGATTCCATCGAAGAGAGATGGTGGGGGACGGAGGTTATAAGTGGTCGGCAGAGATTATGGGTGGTGCTCGGAGTTGGAAAGTAAAAACAAATAAACTGATTTTTTAGATTCAAAACAAGATCGCCACAGAGTCAGATCCTCTTAACCAAAGTCTTATGTTTAGGATGTCCCAAAACCCCAGCCTAATAGATTAGTTTAAAGAGATCAGGATTCCTATTTGAAAATTTTTAAGGGTTAATCATTCTTTTACTACAAAAAGCAACCTAAATTTGTTTTTACCTATGGCCCAATTCTCAATGTAGAATATAGTTTAGAAATTGATTTTTTTTGTTAAAAGGTTTGAAAATTGAGTTGGACAATTTTATTTTGAATCTAAAAAGCAATTTTTTTTCTCTTAATCTTCATCCTCAACCTCACCTCTCCCATCACCACTATTTTTCTCTATTTCTACTAGAAAAATCGATCGGGTTTGAAAGATTCTTCCACCGTGGCACAATCTGATTTGGGGATTCCGTCGAAGAGAGATGGTGGTGGACGGAGGTTATAAGTGGTCGGCAGAGATTATGGGTGGTGCTCGGAGTTGGAAAGTAAAAACAAATAAATTGATTTTTTAGATTCAAAACAAGATCGCCACAAAGTCAGATCCTCTTAACCAAAGTCTTATGTTTAGGATGTCTCAAAATCCCAGCCTAATAGATCAGTTTAAAGAGATCAGGATTCCTATTTGAAAATTTTTAAGTCTTTTACTACAAAAAGCAACCTAAACTGTCTTGAGCGTCGGAGCGGTTTTCGAACCCTTTCCAGTTCCCCCCCCCCCCCCCCCCCCCCCCCCCCCCCCACGAAGGAGTAGAAGCAATGAGCATGAGCAAGGAACCAGAGCTGGAGCGAGGAGCAGGAACCAGGAACCACAATCAACTTACCAGAATCTTTAACCTTAACTATTTTCCTTCTCTCAAACATTCTCTCCTTATATGATGGACAATTAGAGGACATTCCTTCAAAAACGTAAATTATTTTCAATAGACATTTTGTTATTTACCGTAAACAACAAAATTTCCTATACATTCTTTCTAAAATATAAACTATTTCACTGAAAATTCGTAAGACAATTTGTTATGTACTAGACATGTTTTTATGTATTAGGTGTTTATTTATGTACAGGGTATTTTGTTATGTACTTGACACTTTTTACTAGACATTTTTTTATGAACTGGCCATTTGTTATGTACTGGACACGTTTTGAATAGAAAGTATAAGAAATTTTGTTATGTACAGTACATAATCCAATGTTCAGTAATGTATATTACACTTTAATAAAAATTTCATTGACAAATTCATGGAAACCAAATATATAAACCAGATTCAAAAAATTTCATAAAAGATAGTGAAATAGATCTGATTTCATTTACAATTTATTACACCTTCAAATTTTCAAGTCTACAATTTTTTAGATCGATCTAGTAAAGAAATATCTAGGTTTAATAATGAAGATCTGTAAGATGAAGAAAAGCTAGAAAGAGAAAAGAAAAATTAATGGAGTCTTGTTGTTGATGGCCTCAAATCTGAAATTTTGGAAAGAGAAATCACCCTTCCAGAATCAATAACCCAGATCTGATTTCTTCACCATTAAATTTTTATCAAATCTTCTTTCTTCACCGTATTCACTATATTAGAAAATCTCAGATCTATTTTTTTCTTCTATAGTTCATTTATTGTTCACAAATAGTAGACCAAAGATAATAAATCCTTGATCTTCGCTAAAAAGAGAGGAAGAATTTCACATCCAAATCTTTTTAAAGAGAGATTAGAAGTTATTAATCTTTTAGAGGAAGAAGATGATCATAAGAGCCAGGAACCAAATAGTAAATCGATTTTGAAAAGTTATTTTTAAAGGATGGGACCTAAATTTAATGCAATATGTCATGCCAGTCAAAAAAAGGTGAAGGCAACAGGCTTGAGTACCGTGCAGGGGTATAACAGGAAGAAAAAGGAAAAAATTGCATTCCCTGTACATCTCTGACATTTTGGACGTGCTTCAAATTTCTTGTTAAGGTTGAGGGCATCCAGATTATGGGAGGTGTTTTTGGATCTCCGACTCATTTATCCTATATTTTTTGAAACAAAATCATCAATTAAACCTTTGTAATCAATTTTGATTAAGAATCGACTTTCTTTTGTTTCTCTGTTAGTTGTAAAAAAAACTAGAGAGTAAAGCTAAAGTTTATAGGGAGATTTTATAGGGCCCCCTCATTTTTGTTAAAAGGCCTCCCCTTAGTGATAATTTAGCAAGTAAAATGGTTCATGGGGAGGCCTTTTAACAAAATTGGGGAGGCCTTATAAAATTTCCCAAGTTTATATCAAAAAAACTATCAATTAGTAATAAACTAAATGAAGTTAAACATCATTCCTTAATTAATGCTTAATAATTAATGTATTAGAAGTGATTTAAAATAATAGAACAATAAATATTGATCAATATACTCAAGTAAATTAACTGATTAAATATAATAATTAGTTGAAACTTGAGTGGTTTTTTTTTTATGATGGGTGTGTAATGGCATATAAATCAGAGAAGATTATTGAAAATTTTAATTGAAGAACACCTATTTTAAAGAGAACAATTCTTTGTCCCTGTTTCTAATATAGAGAAAGTAAGTTGGAAATGCAGGTGTGGCAAATAATTTAAAGATTTGGAGGGACTGTAAGAAAAGAGAATTGTAATGATTTGTATTGATTTTCATAGCTATTACATAAGATCATTATAAGGAGTAGTACAAGAGAAAAGTTTAAACAATTGAACAATGTGGGACTATATTAGACTATATTTCTAACATTCCCCCTCAAACGAATGACTTTTGCTAGTGAAAAATTCATGAGTTTGCTAAACAAATTTGTAGATTTTGACTTGATTTTGATATGGAGGCATCATTGTGAGGTCGCTATGTTGTTGTTTGTTGTCGATTTTCTTTTCTCCATGTGAAGAAAAGTTGGCACCTGCCAGGTTTTGTTGATGTTGATGTTGATTTTGATTTTGCTTTTCTCCACTTGAAGAAAAGTTGGCACCATTGCCAGGTTTTGATGTTGATGTTGTTGTTGATTTTACTTTTCTCCATTTGAAGAAAAGTTGGCACCGTTGCCAGGTATTGACAATTACTAACCATTGTCTGGTTGACAACTACTAACCATTGTCCGGTTGACAATTACTAACCATTGTCTGGTTTTGGAGATCTTCCTACCTTGGTTTTTAATAGCCCTCACACATGATTATTACTCCAACACCATCAAAGCAATTCAAGCCTTTGATCTACTTGGTTTTATGTGTTGTTGAACATAAACACTAACAATCATCGATCTTGACCTTCCCACTTCTATTCTTCATTTATACTCTCTCTTATCTCCTCTTTGTTTGATCTTATAGAAAATATAATGGAACCAAGTAGCATACTAAAGGAACAAACATTTGAGAGTTCTCATCTTGGATATAAGAAATATGAGCAAATCAAGTAAGAGAATTAACTCCTTTGCCATAAAGGAACCCACATACATGTTTTCAAACATCAAAAGAAAACCATCTTTGAAAATAAGCATGATTTCTTTGATACATTCTATTAAACACTCCATGTGCATCATATTGGAAATCAAGATTTTGGACAACTATAAATATAGTTTCAAGATAAACATGGGGTATATAACTATTCTAACAAGAAATCAATGAATTCTTTTCCCCCTCTCTAATAGCTTTCCAATTTCTCTCAAAATATAACTTCATGGACCATGGATACCCATAGATTTGATGTTGTGGAGGACTTGACATTTGAAATGCTTGAGATCATTGAAGAGTATATCATGTGATTTCTTCAACAAATCACTCTTGTTTGGCACTTTCATCTTCTTGTTAATCTTCATCATCTTCAAATACTATTGAGAAAAGTATTGAAGAATGATTAGATCTCAACAATAGAAAATAACTACTCTTATTGAAAAGGGAAAAAACACTAAACTTTGAACTAAAAACCGATAAAACTCCGGCGGACGGTAGCCATTAATGGGACTACCGCCGCCGGCAAGCGGAAGATTCTATTGACTGACCCAAGAAAAAAAAACCTAGAAGCTCTTGTACCATGTAAGAAAAGAGAATTGTAATAATTTGTATTGATTTTCATAGCTATTACATAAGATCATTATAAGGAGTAGTACAATAGAAAAGTTTAAGCAATTGAACAATGTGGGACTTTCTAACAGGGACAATAAGTGAGAGATGGAGAGAATTAAAGGAATGGAAAAAATTTGAAAAGCAAACGATAAATGTTTAGAGAGAGAAACCAAGAACTTAATTTTATACAGAGTGGAGAAAGAGAGTTATTTATGGTCCGGACTGTAAAGTGGGAAAGCAGAGAATGAATTAGGAGTTAATTCTGGTAATTGGTTACTTTATGTTCACTTTCAAAACCTACGGTTTACAAGACCTAATATTATAAATAGTAACTACTCTGCTAGAAAAATAAAATTGTTGGCCCCGTGAGATGGGAGCCAGAGCGGATGCCCTTCTCGCCTCCTTCAAACAGGGCTCTCCTGGTTGGCGGCAAACATTGTTGCCCTACCGAAGAAGAACCTTAGCGAATTAACTGGTTCGGTGCTGCAGGTAAATTGATATCGTTGTCGGGTTGAAGTGGGACGGCTACATCTCTGACAGCAGCTACTGCATGCCTCCGTTGTCTCTCACGAAGGTAAAGGACAGTCAAGAGACAGACAAAGAGTGTGAGGATTGTTGCATTTCCTTCGTCCATTATCACGTCCTCGACCCATGCTTCCACTTTAGGATAAACTCCAGGTAGTGAATCGATGACATCAACCTGAAAAAAAAAACAAATTTAAACTTAAATAAAGAACCTACAGAGACGGTGAGGATACACCAAGATTACTAAGATCTTAAGTCTGACTCGAGATCTGAACTGACTTGAGTCAAATTTGAGAAAGTTTCTGTTTTAACTGACTTGGGATGGCTGTCTCAGGCTAATTTTGGGCCCACTGAAGTTGGAGGTAAAACGACTATTGGGCCTGACCAAAAGTCAGACTCAGATTCAGACGAGTCGGAGTCAAACAGTAAGAAAACACAGGGTTAAATATGGCATTTGCTTTCAAAGTTACACCGGGCCAACTAGGTCTAGATGGAGATGAGTGGCTATTTTTAACAGTGATTTCTGAAGGTAGCCTACTCTAGGGGGTTCTCAAAGCAATATTAAAAAAACATCAAAAATAATCTTAGTTAGATGAACTCACCAAGAAGCTATTCTCATAGTTTTTCCTTACGTACAAGCTCATAAGAGCCAAAGATACAGGCAATTTTGCTGCTGGATCATTCTCTAAGGCCTGATCATAATATCGTTTGGCAAGATGAAGATCTAGCGGAAGCCCTTGACCATGCTCATGCATGTATCCAAGGTTGAACATGGCTTGGGCGTTGGATTGTGACTTAGCATGCATATAAGCCTCTGCCGCACGATCATAATCCCTCTCTGTACCCTGCAAAATAAAAAAGAAAATAACAACGATGAATTTAAAAGAGGGCAGAGAAAACTCACAAATCTTTCACCCAACGCTGGTCATAACATCACAAGAATAATTCAAGAAGTAGAGTGTAATCAATCATACACACTATAAGATTTAGAAGTAGAGTTCAGACACGAACGTACCCGGCCATAGTAATATGCATCCCCAATGAGTAAAGCAGCATGTTCATTACCCTGCTCTGAAGCTTGCCACCATAATGAATGTGCACGCCGATGTCTTTCAGCATCTGTGCAAAGTCCAGTCTCTCCCATACACATACTGCGTTCCCCGTACTTGTCAAGAATCCATGCAGCATTACTCTGTGCAACCTCGTATCCTAGTTCTGCCATTCTTGAGTACAGTAAAAATGCTCTTCCCACTTCACCTTTCAAGTACGACTCTAAAGCCCATCTTGACAAGGAACTCCAAGGCCCTCTCTCAGCAACTAATTTGTATAGTGCAGTAGCCTGAAAGAAAGGAGAATTCAAGACTCAGTTCAGAAGAACGTTAATGCTTGAGTGCATGCCTGAGGGTGAACAGAATTACAATTGAAAAATATATACATAACCCATGCTAATTACCAAATGTAATATATGAGACTTCCTAAACAATCAAAAAATTCACATGAAAAATTATGGTAACCCCTTATTTGAGGAGTTAAAATGGACAAGTGGCTAAAAGATAATAACACTACAACAGAGTCAGAAAGTACTGCAACCAAAAGCACTGAGCAAACTTTTCTTCTGAGAAATATTGAAGCAGAAACAGTAGCACCAGTAATTGGACTTGATTATAATGCGCAGATAACCATGGATACAATTACTTCATCGAGTTAGCTTGATATTGCTAAGACAAGAACCGGAATGGAACATAAGCTCAAGATGATGATGTGCAATAATTTCAAATCATCACATGATCTTGTTGAGATTGCAAAGACAGGCCAATACACATGGAAGAGAGCCTATCAAATAAATTTGCCTTATGTTTGTGTACTTTATCTTTCATTTCAGTACGAATAGAATAGTTCAAACTTTGAAAGACGTTGATAGCGGGTGACAGCAGAACGGCAACAATAACAAAAATTACTGTTTGTGGTTCTGCATACACATTCTGATGGAACCAGCAATTAGTGACCCAGAACTTTCAACTATGTTAATGAAATCACCAGCATCATTTTTCCCAATCATATGATTTTGTTGGTACTTAAATGCGTAAGAAAGAATATAAGTATATAACTAGAAGATCAGTAGGTCCAGACGTCCAGTACTAATACTTGGATATATCTCACCAAGAAGGTAAAGGACAGTAATTTTATTAACATAGTTGAAAGTTCAGTAGGTCCATATCCATAGGTTAATGCAATCCATAGATCACCTGTACATGGTACGGGTACACGATACGCTACCTTGTGAGTTTCGGGCACGATAACAGTATACTCTTTGGTACGCAATTAACTATTGCGGTACGTTTTGGACTATTTTCCCAGCCAATATATACTCTTTTTGATGCATTTATAATAGATACACCCACTCTTACACATCCTATCTACGTAAAACCTAAAATCTAACAAGTTTAACTACCCAACTGATCGAGTTTATAAATTTTACAAAAACGCGGATTAATTGAGACTAAAAAATTAGGTATTCTAATTTGAGGTGATGGATGGCGAACCCACCCAAAAAGGGTATAGGGAATCGGGTACGTGCTACGTGAGGAGAAGGAGCCTTATCCATCTAATGGTCCACTGCAAATACCCATAATTCGTATACAAGTCCAACAGTTAGATAACTTCTCTTTAGGTGTTATACTATTTGCAAACCTATCTGCTGAGAAATCCAACACAGTTATAAGACAGATCAAAGCGTTCCCACTTCAAGACTAGCAGAGGGCTAGAGGCAACTAAAAATCAGAATATGTTCTTAGGACTAAGGAGGAGATGGCTCGAATGTACAGTAACTTAATGTGAAAGCAGAAAAAGCAGAGAGACCTTGAATGCGTATTTAGTTCTTATAGAGTTATAACCTTTAAGAAAGAACTTCCAAAAGAAATATAAGCAAGTAAACTTACCATAGGAATATTCTTCTTAAGCCCTATGCCTGTCTGGAACATTTTTGCCAATTGGAAAAATGCCTTGGGTTGACCAGCATTAGCTGCTGTAATGAAATACTTGCATGCCGTCTTCACATCCCTTTTTACACCAATCCCTTTGAGGTATACAACCCCCAGATTATAATGACCACCAGCCTCCTCATTCTCAGCCGCCTTCTCAAAGTACTCTTTCGCCTGTTACAGAAAGAGTTAGCTACAAATATGATGAAGTATTTCCATATTAACGATTAATTTTCAGAGACACCAGCAATTGAACAAGTAATCTGCAGAAAATGACTTAAATGTAAAGTTCCTAAATTAGTTTTCTTCAACGATGATTTATGTGGTCATAGAATTGAGGAGTTTCGGCTACAAGTGGTAGACCAACCTTATTGCAAGCACAAAAATATGATCCAAGTCAGTATCAGAAAAGCACAAGATTTATACTACTAACAAGATTTAACTTACGTGCCCGTTATACAACCTTATGGTTCTCCATGTTTATCAATGCCAAATTAATATAGATTATAAGAAGCAATGAAATCACAAGTGTTCAAACAAGCAAATCAATGAAGTCGAAGCAAACCAAACTGAATTCTACTACCAATCTGAAATAAGGAGATAATGAGGAA
Organism: Eschscholzia californica; assembly: GCF_041429995.1. Classification (NCBI taxonomy): domain Eukaryota; kingdom Viridiplantae; phylum Streptophyta; class Magnoliopsida; order Ranunculales; family Papaveraceae; genus Eschscholzia; species Eschscholzia californica. The sequence continues at coordinate 34,799,475 of NW_028238198.1, forward strand.
CTTACTTTGGTGAAGTTCTTTTTTTCCACTCCATACCCTTTGACATACAAATATCCCATTCCATTATAAGCTGAAAAATGTTGTTGTTTTGATGCAAGGGTTAGCCATTCAAGTGCCTTTGTATAGTTCCTCTCAACCCCAGCTCCCCTTGCATATATCTCACCAAGAAGCTCCATTGATCTAGGTTCTCCTTTCTCCACTGCTTTCAAAAACCAAGACAATGCCTTCGCGGGATCACGCCTTACTCCTCTCAACCCAAAGTAATAGAAAACCCCAATTCTATACATGGCTCCAGCACTCCCTTTCTGTGCTTGGTACTCAGTAATCTGAAAATCTTCATCATCTTCCCCTCTAGACTTTCTCAATCCCTCTTTGTTCTCTTCGGCGCCACTATGAATCCTCACAGGTTCAATCACTGGATCCTTAGAAATCAGAAAGCTCGATACTGCTGCTTCTGCTAGTTCAGCATAAAGTTTAACCGCTTCTTCAAACATCTATAACAAACCAAACAACAGCTTATTCATCAAATCAAATAAGAGAAGATAGCCTAATGAGTTTTTAAAGCAAAATTGAGAAAATGAAACAAATCAATTTCGAGAGTGAGTGTGTGAGAGAGAGAATTGGTTGATTATATATAGGGTTAGGGCATCAATTACATCTTGTCTGAAGTATGTATAAGCATGAGCCATTTTAGACTGCATATTTCCACCATCAGAAGCAAAATTATGATATAAGAAAGATTTAGCTCCACTCTGCTCTCTCAATTGTCCAGTTCCATAAAGAAACCCTAAAGCCGATTGAGCGTGAGGATATCCATTAACAGAAGCACCTTCGATCTCCGATACAGCTTCCTCCATCAACCTTGAATCTCCATTTGTTGAAGCGGAAATCATTTTTCCGATGCCAGAGTAATACAAACCCTCGTTATTGCTCTTCGGTGGAGAAACAACCAAATCTGGTTCAAAGATCTGACGCCATGAACCAGGGTCAAGTTCTTCTTCCGATTTATTATCAGAGTCACCGAATTCGTCCCATTCAGTCGAGGAATCTTCATCAAGAAGAGAAGAAGGAGAAGAATTGTCTTCAAGATCGTCTTTGGAGAGAACGAGAACGAAAGGACGAGCAATCGCAGAGAAAGGAAGAAGAGAGAATATGAGAAGCGAGTAAATGAAGGGATTGTTCGAGGAAGAAGGGTACGCGCGTCGACGCATCTCTCTTTGGTTTGTTTCGTTTGATCAGTTTTTTGTTGCCGGGCCGGCGATGTATAATTAGTTGTCTGTGAGATACTGATTATCTGACCCTGTTACAGATAAGATAAAGAGAGTTTTACAGAGAGAGACGATGACGATGGTAGAGAGTTGGTGATTGGTCAGTCTCTTCCATCTATGTGCCACGTAAGAGCTTTGTTTCTACCAGGTCGGCAATGTGGCACCTTGTTGATTCATCTGTGTCATTGGATATACTACCGTTTTGAAAAAGCACAAAAGTTTCCGGAGAAGACGGTTAAAAACCAAAAAAATTCAAACCAAAGACACCTTATCTCTCTTCTCTCTTCTCTCTTCTCTGGTCGACCCTCTCTCTCCGATCACCGCTGACCGGCACTCTCTCTCCTCTCTCTATCTCTCTTCTCTTCTCAGTCTCTCTCTCTTCTTTGTATCTCTCTTCTCACTCACTTTCTCTCTAAGTTCCGGCGAAGGGAATGGTCTCTTCGCCGGAACTATGAAAAAAAAAGAGAGAAGATAAAAGAGATGGATGGAGAGAGAGAGAGAGAGGTGATCAGAATTGTTGTCGCTCGAAATAATGGTCGTCGGAGTTGATGTTGGTGGGAAAGAAGAAGGTGGAAGAAGAAAATTGAAACATAAGAGGTGAGTAGTGTTTGGAGGAAACAAAAAAAAATTGTTTCCACTTAAAACTATCTTCCCCGAAAAATATCTTTATTTCCCGAAACATCCACCGGAGGATATTAACATTTCCACTTTAGGGGGGCAATTCAATTGGGAGAGGAGGTCGAATCCATGGTTATTGAATTTGAGTTGTCAACAACGGGTAACCCAGTTGGTAAGTGTATATACTTCGCAATACGAAGGTCTCAAGTTCGATCCCGCCATGGAAGTTCAAATCCAGAATGTTGGACTTTGGGTACAAATAAAGTAATTTTCGTAGACTTAAAAATCATTTAATTTCGTCGAAATTTAGATCATTTAGTTTTTCCGGACTTTAGACTAGAAATAATTCGACAGTTATCATGTTTATCACATGACTAACGTAGATCGTAATCCATTTAAAAAACAAACAGATTAAAATGCCTTACTAGTAATTTCATCTCATAGTTTTATTTTGTAAACAAAAATAATCAGGAATTGTTTGCAATATTGTTGTTAGGAAATCTCAACCCAAGAAGATGAGTGGTTCTATACTTTTATTTTGGGTGATCGGAGATGGGTCAAAACAACATTAGTAATGGCAAAAATAAATATGTTTTTTTAGGTAAGTGAGTGTAAAATTATCAAGAGCCGTGATTTAATGAGCTCGAGCTCATACCACTTGGCATGAGCTCGAGCTAAGAACCGTCAGATTCTTGATATTTATTAAGATTTATCCCTCATGTGTAGTTGTTGACAGTTCACATACCTTAAATTTCTCCCTATTTTAAGGCAGTGAAACATAACCTATCAAAATAAAACTATTTACATAATTGCCATTAATGCCAAACCAATTGAAGAAAACTCCTGTTTTAGGTCTACTCCTAATCATCCTTCTAGTTTTTAAGCCTTTTTGTCGTTCCAGATCTTTACAAACTTTTATCGCAAATTTTCAGCAGAACTATGAAGTTGGGGTGTTTCATATTGTTTATTAATTTTTGGTTACTCCTTGTGCGCATTTCCTAAGAGTGTTAGGGGCTTTTTTTTTTGTTGAAAATGTTAAGGGTTGTGATGGAGTTAGTATTTTGTGGCTTGTTTCATCATCTTTATCTTTCCTATTCACGTTTGGGGGTTGTTCATCTAGTACTGTTCTTACGTCTTCACTTTGAATCAGTTTTAGGTTTATTTAGTTTTTGTATTTTAAGGTTTTGGTGCAAAGAAAGAGAACCACTTTCAGTATTGTTTGAAAAGTCACCAGTTATTTGATGAAACCTTCATTGTAAAAACAACTTTGATATTTAATATCATAGATTGCTGGTCTCAGAGATTAATTTTTAGTGATATAGATGAAAGTGGACTGAAATCTGGTTCACATACGTTACTCTAATGTATGTGGAGATCTAATATATGTGGAGATCTTGTTTAAAATTACAATAGAAAACAGATACAACTTGCATTTAGGAAAACGAAAGAGTTTTATTCGCTGTGGCAGTTCTGTAAATAATTTAATTTAAAGGGTTAATTTTAGTTACTTTAAATTTGGAAATTTAGAAAGAATATGAGCTGTCAACAGTTAAACGTGAGGGAAAGATCTTGACAAATTTCATGGAGATCTAACGGTTCTTAGCTCGAGCTCATACCCAGAGGTATGAGCTCGAGCTCATTAAATCACGGCCCAATTATCAAAAAGAAGAAACAAAAACAAACACATAACATTTACACCTTAGTGTTTGTATTCACACGATATTAAATGTTGCCTCTAGAATTTGTGAAAATATTTGTTTGATCCTCTCTCTATTGTTTTTTCACTTGTCTTCTTTTACCATTATTTTACTGTATTTTGAAATGTTCTTTTTTTTTTCATGTTTTTACATTCTTTTTTTTTAATGTTTTTACATCCTTCTTTTTGTTTCTCACCAATTGTTCGCTATGTTATATCGTTTTTTCTTTGATTTATTTTCAGAGATTTTTTTTATTAATGTTTTGTTGTTTATAATGTATTTATATACATTTTTTTCGTTGATTTTTCGGCCATAAAAATTTTCAACTTAAAGATGGTCGTTTCTCGAAGCGTTTTTTCAGTTCACAAACAACGATTTGTTTTCTACCTGTGTCGTAAATAAAAAACACTTATTTATCTACCAAACTAGTATTTGTTTTGAAGAAAGTGTTTTTGTCTTAAACAAATTGATAATTGTCTTGAAATAGTTGTTGCTTGTTTTTTTTTTTTTTTTTTTTATCTTGTTATCCCTTTTCATTCTTTTCCAGGTAAACTATGTGTACAATCGACCCAACATATCGAACAAACATCAGTGTATATCAAACAAATAACAGTTTGTATCGAGCAGACAATTGTTTGTATCGAGCAGGCAACTGTTTGAAACACAAGTCTGATTTACAAAATATCAAAAACATATTGTGTATATGAAAACATATCAAACACAGATGAAAAGCGTCATCAAACATAGATCAAAATGGATATAAAAATAGGGAGATTTTATATGAAATGCCCAAAGATGTTATGGCAATGCCCAAAGAATCAAAGATGTTATAAGCGATGTCCAAAGATGTTTATACGCAATTCCTAGTTTACTACTTTACTTAAAGCTATGTGTGTTTAAGAAGCAATGTCTAAACCAATGTTTGACCTAACGGCGTCAACTGAAGTTAGGTCGTCGCTTGCCGCCAGTCGGCACCTGCCGACGACTTTGACTGATTTTTTTTCTTTTCTCTCTCTACTTCCTTCCTTCTTCTTCTCCGCCTTCCTTCTTCTTCCCCTTTCATCTCTCTTTTCTCTCTTTATTGCCAGCGAAGACACGGGATATGGCTAGTAGATCTGAATGAATATAGTTAAATAGTATAGCTTCATACAATTTTAGAACAAATCGAAAAACTTCACCAGAACTTAGAACATATATGATTGTCAAGAATGAACAACAGTTTGTTGAAAACAAACAATTGTATGTAGAATGCAAACTCAAGAAAGCTTCCAATTACTATGGACAGGACCGTGTGGTGGGGGGTGCGAGCAGGGCGCTCGCACTGGCCCCCACCACTAAGGGCCCACTTCCATTTAAAATTCTTTTAATATATATATATATATAGAACTATATGTATAAAAACGAGGAGATGTGTACAACTGCGTTAAATATATACCCAGCTGAGTTGGTAGGGCACATTTCATTCCAATCAATTGACGCGGGTTCGAGGGGCCTAAATTCAAATTTCGCACGAGACCTCTAAATTTTCAGGCATGGCCTGACTATGGATAACATTTTACGAGATTGTAGTCAAGGTAACTGGACTCTTTTCCGACGCGCCAAAAACAACACGAGTAAAGCCTTATATAAGAAATGGGGAAGTTAAGGTTGAATTGTTGTGGAGAGAAGGAAAAGTGCCACGAAAAAAATGACATTTTGATAAATGAATCAAAACATCTATCCGGATGTGCCTGTTTGTAATGAAATGCATGCAATGATGCAAAATGTTAGATAATTATTGTTTATTGAAATAAAATCGAGCATGAACTAGCATACTTACTTGGTATTTGTTACCTTGGGATATTTTGTAAATTTTCATATGTAATCTGATATGCGCAAATTTTAGTTCTAAACTCAAAAGACTGAGGATAAAAACGCCTCAATGCGTAAATGTAATAATCAATTAGATGGTGGGGTGGTGCTCTTTTTTCACATTTAGCATTTTACCAAAAAAATTACTGAGAAATCAATGATATGTTTGTGGTACTGGTAGTGTTTGTATTCTTAGAATCATCGTAAAGGAATTGGTACAATACTTAGAATTGACTCGGATTTCAAATTATTGAGATTTTCAGAAAATAGGTTTAAAGAGAAAGAAGCATTTCTTTTGTAGTATCTCATGATGACTTATCAATTTGGCTGCAATCCACAAGTATGACCATCAATGGAAAATATGAAAAGTTGTAGGGATCTTTATATATTTATACAGATTGAAGCAAAGACAAGTTTGGAATAGTGTTTCTGCAGTTTCATTTAGTTGGAAGTTGAATCAGTTAAGGAAGAATCTTGAGGTGTAGACCAAGGATATTTCATTGTTGGATCTCTTGGAAGTTGTCTGAAGTTTACAAATGGTGCCCATAGTAGAATTCTGTAAAAATAAACAAGTCACAAGAAACCATTTTAGAGTTTAAACAAATTTCAGTAACAAAAAACAAATTCGAAATCTTTGTAGATGTTTGAAACTCCTAATTCTACATTCACTAGTGTTTCTTTCTCTTAAAGTCTTACTCGGAAGCTTACTTCGTATCTTATTGACCACTCGAATATCTTAATGTGTTGAAACCACTCGTTCCGATTGTACCATCAATGCAATGAGTAAGACTTTGGGTCAAACTCTCGAAGTGATTGTAGCATTCTCCGTCATTGCTTTATATTTGACCTAATATTCTTCCCATTTCATTACAAAAATTTAGGAGAAGGAAGATTAACTTACCCAGGGAAGAACATGAACATACACATAAACTGAAAATACATCTCCACGAATTTCCTTTTATACCATCTTGTCCTAAGCCAGTTCAATATTATTGGCTGCAAAATTTAACTTCAAACTTATACCTCTCAAATCCGGAAAAAAATATAATCAACTAATTATAGTCAAATATAAAGATCGAACATCCTTACCGGCATGACAAGGAAATACCATACTGCAATAATTCCTAGTTGTATCAATTTCCATGAGAGTTCTTCTTCATTATTTACACCTGTTATTGCTAGTGCTGGTTGCTCAACCTGTACTTACATTATCATCATCATTTTACCACTACCTTCATTTTGTTAATGAAAGAAAATATTCAGAATGAATGAATTATGGACTTACTATAGTTAAAAGAGCTCCAATTTGAACTGCTAAAGTATTTGAATCCACAGGCCATGAAGATTTGATATTGGACTTCGAATCGGCTCGGGTAATTAACTGTTCATCGTAGAAGATGGGTTAGTAAGTTTTGTATGATCGTCTATGTTAGATATTGTTTTTTCCTTCACAAAAAGTACGTTAGCTCAGATGCGAACTAAACAATTTTAAGATGAGCTTTTTTTTATTTAATGATAATGTAATTAGCAAGAGAAGGAATGAAAATATATCATAAACAATTAAACTAACCTTATTATGCTTGTCATTTGGTTGTTGTTTTTGTTGTGTAAATTTGGAAGTAATAAAAATGTGATGATGAAGTCTTGATTTGTAAGGGATGGAGGAAAGGAAGGCCCTGGTAGATGTGAAACTCAGTGCACAGTTCATATTTTCTTCCAACTATCTCTATGTAAGGATCTCTTTGGACTATGTATTGTGTTGCCTTATCTTCATGTGTGTTTGGATGGACAGAAAGGAAAGTTCTAAAGGCTCCCTAGAGGATTGCTTTTGGGGCCCTAATTACACATGAAGGCCCCATAATTCTTTGTTGGAGTGGCTATAGAACCACCTACTACATTAGTGGTGATGGGTATCACACTATGGCTAAATTTTAAGTAATTTGAAGCTCAAATTTCTTTGAAGTCATAGTCTAGATACCGCCAGTGAATAGTGATCCATGTATAAATCTCATCCTTCAACAGAAACACACTGATCATGTAAACACAATTCTTTTTTTTTTTTTTGTTGAAATATGTAAACACAATTCATGTCTCATATAGCTATTTGTGCAAGTATACACGATTAAGAAACAACGGTCTCTTGTGTGATCGTGTATTAATCGAATACAACTGTAGGATACCCTATTCTCACGAATTAATGCATTTATACGAGTGATCCACAAACGACAAAAATCTCTCTTTTACACCTCCCTTAAAAGGTTGATACAGATAAAAGAATTTTTGTTCCATGTTTCCGAGCTCTATAGCCTTGTCTAATTCCAGTCTTTTTTGGTGGGCGGGCGTAGAGAGAAAGTTAAGCACTGCCACCAAATTCATGTATAGGATAAACCACGATAAGACGGTCTAGTATAATTTTCTTTTTGCCCTTAAATGGCGTGATTATTTGGGAGTCTTTCCGAATTCATGCACTTTTTCTTTGTTGCATCTATAGGCGACCCTTCTAGTTACTCTAGGGCCTCCTCTATCTTAGCCTCCTATGGATTAGGCTTGAAAAACACGGATTAGGTCCAGTCAGAATACCCTCAAACTCTCCTTGTATGAGGGCCTCGGGCTACTCAATCCGACACGCACGGAAAATGCCCCTAAGAACAAAAGAACTGGTCGCCTTTAGAGGCATCCCTTTTTCTTTTTCAACGTCACCGTACTTCAACCAATAAGCAGTTCCCAGCCGTCGATTTCACTCCAAACCTTGTCTCATTTTTCCTCGATTAGACAGACTTCAAACCCCCCTTCTAAATCCTCCCCAAACCACCATAATCTTCTCCCAACAGTTCTCTTCTCTCTATCCCACTCTTCCTACTAATGTTGTTGTATTTGTTTGTATAATTTTATTACTTTCTCTCTCTAACTTCAATGGCTACTGAAGAAGTTAACAAGTCTCCTCAGACTTCAATACCTACTGATGAAGTCGATGGGTCTCCTCTGACACTACCACCATTCCCAGAGGTAAGTAACTAAGCAACTTCATGCATTTGTTCATCAAGTAATTTAAACCCTAGTTCAACAAAAAAAAAGTAATTTAAACCCTACCCAACTAAAAATTCAATCTCCTTTGTTACTAATTTCATGTAATATTTTGTTTTGGGTGATTTTCAGTTGATAGTTGCAGCAATTTCTGGTATGGGTGAAAAATATGGATCAAACAAAGTTTCAATCTCTAAACACATGGAAACCCAATATGGAGTTCTACCAGCAGGTCATATAGTACTTCTTAATTATCACTTATCAAAGATGATAGATACTGGAGAGATATTAATGGTTAAGAAAAACAATTACATGCTCCCCCATACAGATCCTCTACCAAAACGAAACCGAGGTCGTCCCCGGAAACCTAAAAATCCACCACTGGGAGATGATCCGGCGACTGATCCACAGGAACCCAGAGATCTTCCAACTAAAGATCCATCTTTGGTAGCTGAAAAAAGGAAGGTTTTTGAATCTACTGGAAAACTCTGTGGACGACCCAAGAAGAAGAAGGTTAGGGTTAATAATGAAGTTGAAACTTCTACTGAGGGGAAGGTTGTAGTTGATGATGAAGGTCATGTTAATCCTTCTGTGACAACAGTTGGAGAAAGTATTGAAGGTGATATTAAGCCGTTGGTGCCACCGAAGGTTGGAGTTGACGTTGAAGGTAATGCCGAGTCTTTGGTAGTGATGGACAGAGGTGATAATGAAAGTGCTGTTGAACCTTTGGCTGCGCCAAAGGTTCAATCTGGTCTAACACCAAAACCTCGGGGTAGACCACCGAAGGTTGTGGGCGGTCCATCAAAACCTCGTGCACGACCGAAGAAGGTTAGGGTTAATAGTGAAGGTGAAGTTAAAGCTTCGGAAACAGTGAAGGTTGTTGACAATGAAGGTGATGTTAAGCCTTTGGTGCCACCGAAGGTTGGAGTTGACATTGAAGGTAATGCTGAACCTTTGGTTGTAATAGATAGAGTTGATAATGAATGTGCTGTTGAACCTTTGGTGTCACCAAATGGTGTAACTAGTCTAGTACCAAAACCTCGTGGTAGACCAACAAAGGTTGTGGGTGGTCCACCAAAACCTCGTAGACGGCCCAAGAAGGTTATGGTTAATAGTGAAGGTGAAGTAAACGTTATGGCAGCGGTGGAAGTTGGAGTTGGCAATGAAGGTGATGTTAAGCCGTTGGTGCCACCGAAGGTTGCAGTTGACACTGAAGGTAATGCTGAACCTTTAGTGGTATTAGATAGAGTTGATAATGAATGTGCTATTGAACCGTTGCTGTCACCAAATGGTGTGACTGCTCCACTACCAAAACCTCGTAGAGGGCCCAAGAAGGTTAGGGTTAATAGTGAAGCTAACGCTACGGCAGCGGTGGAAGTTGGAGTTGGCAATGAAGGTGATCTTAAGCCGTTGGTGCCACCAGAGGTTGGAGTTGACACTGAAAGTAATGCTGAACCTTTGGTGGTAATAGATAGAGTTGATAATGAATGTGTTGTTGAACCATTGCTGTCACCAAATGGTGTGACTGCTCCACTACCAAAACCTCGTTCTAGACCACCAAAGGTTGTGGGCGGTCCACCAAAACCCCGTAGACGGCCCAAGAAGGTTAGGGTTAATAGTGAAGGTGAAGTTAACGCTACGGCAGCGGTGGAAGTTGGAGTTGGCAATGAAGGTGATCTTAAGCCGTTGGTGCCACCAAAGGTTGGAGTTGACACTGAAGGTAATGCTGAACCTTTGGTGGTAATAGATAGAGTTGATAATGAATGTGTTGTTGAACCGTTGCTGTCACCAAATGGTGTGACTGCTCCACTACCAAAACCTCGTGTTAGACCACCAAAGGTTGTGGGCGGTCCACCAAAACCCCGTGGACGGCCCAAGAAGGTTAGGGTTAATAGTGAAGTTAACGCTACTGCAGCGGTGGAAGTTGGAGTTGGCAATGAAGGTGATCTTAAACCTTTGGTGCCACCGAAGGTTGGAGTTGACACTGAATGTAATGACGAACCTTTGGTGGTAATAGATAGAGTTGATAATGAATGTGTTGTTGAACGTTTGGTGTCACCAAATGGTTTGACTGGTCTAGTACCAAAGGTTATGAGTGGTCCATCAAAACCCTCTAGACGGCCAAAGAAGGTTATGGTTACTAATGAAAGTGAATGTGAAGCTTTGGCAGCGGTGGAAGTTGGAGTTGACAATGCTGTTGATGTTAAACCTTTGGTGCCATTAAAGGTTGGAGTTGATAGTGAAAGCAGTTTTGAGTCTTCGATAGTGAGAAATAGAGTTGATAATGAATGTGATGTTGAGTCCTCGATGCCATCGAATGTTGTAACTGGTCCAGTACCAAAACCTCGTGGCAGACCACGGATAGTTGTGAAGGGTCCAGTAAAACCCCGTTCACCGCCGAAGAAGGTTAGGGTTCTTAATGCAGGTGAAGTTGAAACTTCCACCGCGAGAACGGTTGGAATTGATAACGGAGGTAATGTTAACTCTTTGGAGCAACCAAAGGTTGGAGTTGGTAGTGAAGGTGATGTCGAGACTTGTCTGCCACTGCCACAAGTGGTTGGAGTTAATGGTGAAGGTGACTTTGAGCTATTGGTAGTGCTGAAAGATAGAACTGGTAATGACGGTGATCTTAAATCATTGGTTCCACCGAAGGTTGTGACTGGTGCGCCAAAACCTCGTGGTAGACCACCAAAGCCAAAGTTTGTGACTGGTCCAAGAAAACCCCGTGCACGACCCACGAAGGTTAGGGTTCTTAATGAAGGTGAAGTTGAAAATTCAACGGCGTCGAAGGTTGGAATTGATAACGGAGGTAATGTTAAATTTTTGGTGCAACCGAAGGTTGGGGTTGGTAGTGAAGGTGATGTTGAGAGCTGTATGCCACTGCCACCAGTGGTCGGAGTTAGTGGTGAAGGTGACGGTGAGCTATTGGTAGTGCTGAAAGATAGAATTGATAATGAAGGTGATCTTAAACCTTCAAAGCCACCGATGGTTGTTATGGGTGCACCAAAACCTCGTGGTAGACCACCAAAGCTAAAGGTTGTGACTGGTCCACGAAAACCCCGTTCACGGCCCCAGAAGGTTAGGGTTCTTAATGAAGGTGAAGTTGAAACTTCAACGGAAACAAAGGTTGGAACTGATAATGAAGATAATGTTAAATCTTTGGTGCAACCGAAGGTTGGAGTTGGTAGTGATGGCCATGTTGAGACTTGTGTGACATTGCCACCATCTGTTGGAGTTAACAGTGGAGGTGACATCGAGCTATTGGTAGTGCTAGAAGATAGAATTGATTACGAAGGTGGTCTTAAACCTTCAGTGCAACCAATGGTTCTGACCGATGCACCAAATCCGAAGGTTGTGACTGGTCCACGAAAACCCCGTGGTAGACCACCAAAAAAGGACCAAGCTCCAATTGGTACTGTTTGAGAGACTGATCTTCAAAAGGTTATTTCTAAAATGTTGGTGTGTGCACAAAAGTTTAGTTCAAACCATAGGTTATAAAGTGTATCTTGGTGTATTTGTAAATTATGTACATTAAGTAGCAACTTGATCTTTAACTCAATCGACGTTAGTTTTAATCAAATGAAGTAAAATTCATAAGAATGTTATAATCTATTTTTAAAGTTCAAAAATAAAAAATAATCGACGTTAATTTCGAATCAAATCCCTAACCTGGTTTTTTGGACTGATTTAAAAAAAAAAATTTGACATGAACTTATTTCACATTGGAGGTGTTTGTTTGGACTAATTTTTTCTTTTTAAAGTATGAAAGTTTTCTCATTTGGCGCCAAACAAGGTTTGAAGATTTGTCATGCTCTCACTTCCTTTCATTTTCTTTAATGTGTATGTATTTTAAATGTGAGAGTTATTGTAATCTTCAGATGATGTTTGATGAAATGCCTCATAGAAGCTCTGCTTCTTGGAATGTGTTAATATCTGGATATGCAGTTTTGGGTGACTTTACCTTTACTAAAGAGATATGGAAACTTGTGAAGAAGATGCAACTTGAAGGAGTTAAATTGGATGTATACACTGTCTCTACTCTTCTTCCTTTGTGTTGTGACGCCACTCAAACTACTAGTAAGTGGGACTTTGGAAAGGAGATTCATTGTTTTGCTCTAAAAAATGAGATGTGTTTGGGTTCAGATGTTCATATTGGGTGTTGTTTGATCGATATGTACACGAAAAATAAAAAATTAACCTTGGGTAGACGGGTTTTTGATGGTATGAATTGTAGAAACCTAGTTGCTTGGACTGCTATGATCACGGGTTACATTCAAAATGGATTTTTTGAGGAAGGTCTGACGCTTTTTCGTGAAATGAAGTTAAGAGCTGGAATAGATCCCAATAGAGTTTCTCTTTTGAGTATCCTTCCTGCTTGTAGCTCGCTTGCTAGTTTAAGAGGAGGGAAACAAATTCATGGGTTTGCAATTCGAAACGAATTTAATCATGAAATTTCTATTAATAATGCACTAATTGATATGTATTCGAAATGTGGGAAAATGGATTATGCTAAATGTATTTTTGATGATATCAGACATAACAGAGATGCTATATCATGGAGTTGTATGATTGCAGCATATGGCTTGCATGGAAATGGTAATGAAGCTATTTCTTTGTATAGTGAGATGCTCGAGCTTGGGATCAAGCCAGATAAGATAACACTAGTTGGTGTACTTTCTGCTTGTTGTAGATCTGGAATGGTGATAGAAGGGTTAAAGATTTACAATTCAGCCGTTACAGATTACGAAATTGCACTGACAGTGGAGATTTGTGCATGTATGGTTGATATGTTGGGTCGAGCAGGACTACTTGATAAAGCATTGGACTTTATCAACTCCATGCCTATGAAACCCAGCGCTAGTGTTTGGGGTGCTCTTTTTGGTGCTTGTGTAATTCACGAGAACTTAGAAATGCAGGATTTGGCTTCAAGGAACCTTATCCAACTTGAACCGGAGAATCCATCAAACTATGTCTCACTCTCAAATTTGCATGCTTCTTTTGGGAGGTGGGATAGTGCCGCAGATTTAAGAAGAGGAATGAAAGAAAAAGGTTTGAAGAAGTTGCCTGGGTGTAGAGTAGTTGGATTACTATCAGTGATTGCATTCACTCTTTCTACATAGCAGACAAATCACACCCTTGTTGTAATCGGATTTATGAGATGTTAGATGACCTAATAGCTATGATGAAGAGTTCTCATTATTTTCCTGATATTGAAAATCTTACCTAATTTGAGGGTTGGTTTTATTCGTCCGGTCAGCCAAGAGTTCTTAGGTGTCCTCCTTGACAGTGATTTCCTTACGAAAGTTTTAGAATGCTCACTTTTGAACAATCTTCTTGGGAACCCTTACTTTTGAGGGCAAGGATTATGTCATTGAGGAGATGAAGCATGAGAGCTTTGATAGTGTGGATATTGCACTTATCTTTGTTGGAGGGTCAAGAAATCACGAAATCAGGTGTGCTGCTGTGAGTTCTGGTTCAATGGGTATTGATAAAGCTCTAGAAATGGGAAGGATTAAATTGCCCAGTCGTTATTCCAGAAGTTAGTCCTGATGCAATTGTCAAACTTCGATCAGGAAAACAAGCGTAACTGCTAAGCCGAATTGTTCTACGATTCTCTGGTTTGTGGCAACAAACAGTCCTCCAGCGGCAAGCCAAGGTGTAAACCCAGATCATAATATTTCTTAGATCTTCGTTTCATCTTATCTTGGCTTTGTTGTAAATAATACGCCAAGCTTTTGAATATGAGAAATTTAAGTTTGTACTTGATATGTTTCTTTCATGTGTATTGAAATCTTGCATGTTTCTTATTTTTGTAATGCTGAACGTAATACGTGCAACTTATCAGTAATCTATTTTATCTTGTTTCTTAGTGATGCAAGTAAATTTTGATAGTAATTATCATGTCGTTGATGAACTATTCAGGACTTCGTTAGTCTAAAGATCATAGGGGGAAAGGATATGATATGATTAGATCTAGCTCGATGATTCTTTTTTGCTCTGCTGAGAAATCTCCCGTTACATTTGATTCTCCTTATACAAGTAAATTTCATCAAATTACAGAACCATGTTGCATCAAAAATATAAGAGTCTAAAGTTGTTGGAGGGGAATACTCTCGACGAGTTTTACAATAATAGGAAAATGACCAAGTTCAATGTTCTTTTTCTTGCAGCTAGTGGTGCTGCCGCAGTCGAAGACCTGAACTACCGTCTCATTCTCTCATGCGGGTATAATGAGGAAACATCTCTGGTGAAGGAGATTAGAAAACCTGGGTACAGGATAAAATTGATTTTTCTGCCTTTTTCTATATGACCAAGGCGACCAACCAAATAATTAATGCTCGCGCTCGGATATTTCTCTTCATACCGAAGTAATTCTTTCATCTCAACTGCAGAATTACAAGTTATCAAGTTGACAACCACTGCATCCGAGTTTCCTATTGTTCTTGCACATGTTGAAAGTCCAGTTTGAGGCGCTACTTGATGAGGTATAATATCTGCAAAATTGTTGATATAGTTTACTACTTTCTTGTAAATGATTTCTGAGTATAAATTTTCCCAACATTTTTCTTTTCCACGAGCTTGTAGTTCATAGTTATTATTGTTAAAATTGATTTGGTTAATGATAGAGTAGACAAATGTTACTCTAGAACTACGCAAATAATCCCTCTTTATAGCTCTTACAACGACACTAGTTCAATTTGGATTTTTCGCATTCCGAAATTCATAGATTAAGGGTAGCAGGAGATAATATAGTATCAAGGAAAACGTATACAATGGGAGGAAATTAGGTGATTATATCTAGATACTAGTACCTATGAGACTCTCACTAACTGTCGGGCTAATGAATCAGATTGTTGTTTGTGATCATTTGCGTTGGTACCACCCTCCTTCGTTATCTCGACTGCAGTCCGTACCTTAGACTTGCCTGACATTGTTCCGACTAGCTCTTGTAAGCACTTAGAATTTAAAATTTCACGGACAAGGCTCTCGTACCATTTGTCATAGCACTTGGGATTATGACACTTACTTTGCTTAGCCTTACTTCGTTTTCATCTACCTTTGCTTTGTCAATTTGTGTACAAGAAGTGATGGAAAGGCACCTCCAAGACAAAGAAGAAAGAGACCAAAGATTACCAATAAAATGAGCACTCTGTATTGTTCTGTTCGCTTACAAATCAATTTAAAAAAACTAGACACGTCTATAATGAAAACCCAAGAGAGAACCTAAACATCCATTAATGGGATCTTAGTAACTTAGTTTTCTATTCAACCACATCAACGAGTCAAATATTTGCATGATATTTTGGTCCGTGTAGGTTTTTAATTTTTCGAGAAAAAAAAATTGGTCACTAGTTACTATTAGAGTCCGTTTGATACGTGTGAATACAACTTTAATCCTTTCGTCCATTGATACCCAAACAAACCACTAAGTTACTTCAGATGTCTACAAAATACCTTTTCCTGTACATCAAAATCCACTTTTGATTGAGTGAGGTCTGACCATCAAGCTTCTTACAAACTCATAAATACACTAATACCCTATCAAAAGACTCTTCGGAAAGAGAGAAGGCTGCAACAAAAGAATGATTTGGAGCTCAAGAATCAATCACATATTGCCTCCCAGCGACATCTAATTCGTTCCTTATCTCCAAACCATTGACTTGTAGCAAAGAAACCCAAAAATACTAGCACGAGTTACTGAAGAAGTAACACCATAATTAACTGACATGCTACATTTCCTCTACCTGCACTGAGAACCCACAAGGGCATCGCTTGGTTCGAACTGAACTCTCTTCGTCAAAACTCTGATTCTCAATTGGGAATATATGTTCATGATCCTCGGGAAGACCAGCTTCTGAGTAAAGATTTGACCTTGAGTTACGAACATAACCTTGTTTTTGCTCTTGCGACATCATGATATCCTCAATTTTACCACAATCCCCTTCCTTCTGGTTTGGTACATTGGGAAGTTGAGAAGATGAGTCGTCCCCGTAGGTTTCGTTCAACCTTTGACGAGTTATGATAGATGAAAGAAGCTGATACCACCTAGAAAGTGCTTGAACTTCATCTCGTTTCTTCTCCGCCGCTTCTCTTCTTTCCTCTTCTTCAACATATGCCTGGAGACAATGAACACAAACTACCGAAATCATGATTCACTTAAAACAAAGAACTAGGAAATTGTTTTTTTTTTACCAAGACCACTTTGGGGCAAGTAAAGCCCATGACCACACCCACAATAACTTCTCAAGCACTCGGTTAAGAAAACTAATAATTAGTTACCTCCATGATTGCTTCTTTGAATTCACTGCAGACGACGATGCCTTCGAACACAGGAATTGAGCGACCATTGCGAAATTCAAACCCAACCATGGCAGGGGCATAATCAACTCCCAGCCTCTTTGCAACATTAAAGATTCTGGGAAACCTTAGGTGCACAGTTCCATGTGGTAGACACTTTTCAGACCACACATCCACTTGACCACGGTCATTCTGAAGAATCATCAAACCCAAAACTTGGCATTTAAGATACACAGTAGGTACCCAGAAATCCACATCTGGTAAATAAAATACTGCTCTTCAAGAAAGATATGATTTTCTGACACCAGAAATACTACATTACTAACCGTAAACAGTTTCTATAGCCTAATTTTTTTTTTTTATATGCAGTTATAGCCACAAGAAACTCTCACCTTTGGTACAATCCCATTTCTGGCATGAGGAAGAACCAGAGGTTCCATTTGCCACCTCCCATAAAGTTGAATAGTGCCTTCCCTTGCCTCTTCTTCTTCATCAACTGTTTCAGAAGACTGTACCTTTCCAGGCTTTAAAGAACCCTTAACCACCTAACAAGAAATGACAAGATTTATCCGTATATACTATATCAATTGAATAGTTAACAATTGATTTCTAAACCTAAATTTATGAAAAGTATAAAATTGCCATACCTTTGCAGGACTTTCACTTGCTTTTACTTGCAGTCCCTCCCTTAGCCATCTTTGTTTTGTATACAGCGTTTTAACACAATTTCGAGGGTAAACTGGATGACCAGAACAATAACCAAGTACGGGACCCTTAGGATGAAGTATCTGATACTTGGTAAGCCATCTTTCAATAGCATAAAGGTGGTGGCTTTTATAGGCCTGGAGTTCAAAAGCAAGTTTTTGGACAAGCTAAGTCAATGAAAAACTCACAAGTAACTGATTGTACCGGACAAATAACTTAGAATGGTCAATACATACCTGTTGATTAGTTGGAAGTGGTTCTGTTAAGGCCCTAGTTTCAAGCTCCATATCCTCGAGAGATTTCCTCGTCTCTAACCCGCTACTATGTCCCTCAGCAGAATTATACCTTTCAGATTTCTTATTATCTAGTTCAGTTGAAGTATTATTTTCTTTTGTCTCGAACTGGACCAGCCCTGCTGTAGCTGCAGATTCCAACTCTTTTAATGGTGTCAATACTCCATCCCACCAAGCTGAATTAATCCGCTTCGACGATATCTTATACCACTTCATACAATACCTGAAATAGAACTTATGATTCATTGATGGTGATGTACATTAGAGAAAGGTAGATTAACAATATAAGTCTTCCCAACTGTTTTTGCGAAAAATGGTTTACTGTAATTGATGACATTTAACCTTCAGTTAGTAAGAGGGAGGGGTTTTAAATAGAAACAACACCATCTTCATATGTCCAAAAGGCCATAATACAACTGTCAACCTGAGACTCAAGGTAAGTCCTAATTAATTACATACAACTGCTTAACGTAGATATGGATACAACTTTCTCATGCAAAACTGAGAAATACTTTCAGAGTGCTAATTCATTTAAATATGTACATGCATAATTGCACATGTACACAGTAAAACTGCAAAAAATGGAAAGAACACACTCTTTCTCAAGAATATGTGTATAACACAAATTACGTCATGAAATCAGGGATAGATGAGATGGAATAACAGTATAGCCCATAAAATTACAAACTAGCATAATTACTTTCACTTGTCTCTTACTTAAGTTTTTTCAGTACTAAGCATGTTATGTAAATGCCAAATGATGATATAGTATGGTTCAAAAGTATCTATAGCATGACATTTCTTTTTATCTCTAATGGGACTAGGATTTTACACGTATAAAGCCTACACTAACTTGCTTAAACATAATCATGATTTACAAAAGCAGTAAGAATTTTAGAATTCAGATTTATGGAGTGACAAACCCACGAGCTTTGAGTCAAACCTGCGAGTTACATCTTTAGCCCCATTCCCTGCAAAAGCAACAACATATCTCAAAGACCTCCTGCAAGCAGAGGCTGCAG
The DNA here is from genome assembly GCF_041429995.1 of Eschscholzia californica. Classification (NCBI taxonomy): domain Eukaryota; kingdom Viridiplantae; phylum Streptophyta; class Magnoliopsida; order Ranunculales; family Papaveraceae; genus Eschscholzia; species Eschscholzia californica. The sequence goes on from NW_028238198.1 coordinate 34,818,251, forward strand.
CTTCTACTTTATCCTCACCACCAATAATAGCATTCACAGCATCAACATGCACCCACTTCCCTGTCAAGTTTTCTCCACTACAAAAGACTTCTGCCCAATACAAAGGAGCCCCAACTTTTTTTGATCCAATTGCAGTTGAGATTCCCTGAGGAGAATCCGAAGATTCTACAGTTTTAATTCTTTTTGATCTATTAAATGGAGAAGAAAGATGTGATGAACTACAAGGTGAGTCTTTGGGTTCTGAGTGTAACTTGCTGTCACGAGCACCTGCTGCAGTTGCAGCAATGGCCATTTCCAACTGCAATTCAAACTCAAGATCCCCTCTCCTCTTCGATCCTTCGGGCTTCTTGGTGGGGCGTGCTTCAGAGATGTCACTGCTCGAACCCGGAGCCAATGGATCATGCTTGCTATCATTAAACAATTTAGTGACATGACAACTTTTTGTCTTATCTGTCTTGGGCACTGAAATGCTTTTCTTGGTTCCACATACACCTCTATGACAAGTTCCACTTATAACATCGACAGAGGACCCTTCTTTCCGCGATGATGACTTGGCAGGAGATAGAGAAACTTGATGTGACTTGGCCACCATTAATGTAGAAGAATTAAATACCCTGCCATCTCCCCTTGTTGCATCTTGGGTTGAACAACCAGATGTATCTGTAACTGGTTTAATGGATGCCACATCCAAAATTGCCACGAACCTGAGAATATGTCATTCTCAGTTGTAAGCATTCATTGTAAATTTGACAAATCATTTCTTCAACAATAAAAAGAAAATTAAATTTTGATAGACCAGAATCCAGGTTCCCAAGGATATCGTTTGTAATGTTAGGAATATTTGTAAGAGAAGAAATCATCATAGGGTTATTCTCTCTTTCTGGACCAAGGGTTTCACATTTACTTGGTAAAGCATTAGATCATTTCCAACAGTTCATAAATATACGTATATATACATATGTGTGTGTGTGTGTGCGTGTGTGTGGAGTTGTGTTTCTCAAATGTACCGAGTTGTAAGATTGAGAGATCTGAATAACGCCACAGATAATGCAGCAACCTGCAAAGCAAACGATTACTTATTTCACTCTGACACATATGTGGTATAACATGTACATCCATATTGAATTTGATAATCTACACTAAATTTCAAAAAATTTTACTTCACTTCTTTCTGCTGTGATAAAAACGAGAACAGTCAAGCAATATCCGGACACCTAACATCTGTTACTCTTCTACATAGAATTGTAATATTACATTTACAGGTTAGAAAGTAGAAATACAAGTTTTAGATAATAATATATGCAAGCCCTCTTGATACTTCCATTATTTCCATATTAAATACCGAAATGCATTAACTGCCCTACTTCTCTCTCAACCAGACCTCATATGGCTTCAGAAGCATTAAAATTTGATTTCCCTGTGTTCCTAGCTGGTAATATTCTTCCAACATTTGTCTCATTAGATATTACACTGGACACTGGAATACTGGATATACGAAATTCGGAAAGAAACAATTTTTACCATATATACTCGTGTCTTGACAAGGTTTATTGCTTCTATATTACACATCTTGGGATGTTAGTACTTGACACCTCTCATGGGCAGAAGGTTATAGTTTCGCACTTCATCTGTACAATGAATAATAGAATGAAGGATAAAATACCTCTTCTGCAGTTCCTTCATGCGTTTCAAGAGCAGTGGCCAGACCCAACCTAAATGGTCTCTCTGTATTGTTTGTGCTTCTAACATGAAAGTTATCATGGAACTGCAGACAAAACATATTCAAACGGAACACCAAATAAGCTAGAAAAAGGTAACAGTTAACACATCAAAAAAAGAAAGAAAAGAAGACGCCCGATAGCTTAAATATGAAGAAAATATGCATACCCAATTGGCAATAGGACGCAAATCATTAGCAGTAAACTTTGCCCCTTCTGCTACCTTCAGCAAGTGTGTCGGTACAAGTGAAAGTAAGGCTGCCTGTAAATAGACATTGCTCGGATAAAATAGCACAATAGAAAAGGATACTACAGTATATATTTTAAAACAAAATATTGATTCTAAGATAAACAAAAAATCAAGTTAGCAAGAAAAAAAATTCTATTTAAAAAGCATATGCTGGATCAACTTAAACTGTTAATCTAGTTGTACAACAAATACATGAGGGAATAAAGTGCAGTCTGTCCTAGATGGCATGTCTTGCACTTGGACTGTTGAATGCAAATGCTAAATTAAGAGCAACTGCATAAAAACCAGCCAGCTGAAAGCAGTATGATGATATATGGAGTCCATTTAGAGTAGGGAACATAAAGTATTAGCTACAAACGGAAGTAAGCACCTGAATAAGAGGATCGCTGCAAGCACTGTCAACTAACCTTCCTCGTGCAAGTAAACATAGCAAGTGAGCCTTATGAACCAGCTCAGCCATTTCCTGAATTGAAACCATGACTTCTTAAATTTGTACAAATAAGCACAACAAAATCAGTAAGGTACAAAGTAACCATGTTACTAATAATCAGAGTATTCAGGTTCACCTTGTCTTCAGCTGAAGCTCTTCGAACAGGTTTTCGCTTACTGGAACATGGAGAATCATCGAATTCAACAATCACATCCCTTGTAACACTATGAGGCTGGTGGTTTTGAGAATCAAAGATGGTTATATCGCCATCCTCCCAATCAGATTCCTCTGTATCTTCTTCATTGTTAGGAAAATGACCACGAGTACTCCCCTCATCGGCATTCTTTTCAGGTAGAAGATTTTCAGACACCAATGTATTACATGCAACCATTGGCTTCACCTTTTGTTCATCCTTTCCTGTTGAGGCAATCTCTGGCTGGAAAGGAGTAAACACATGAAGTTTTTAGTTGGTCTGCACTTACTACAATATTTGGGATAGTAAATGATCTTTACAATTAACCTGGTTTACTGTTGTCAACTCGTAACAGCATAGAGTAGTGTGTATAGGGTCTATAAGCGGGTCTGACTATTGATGTACAAGCCAGGCGACCCCGCAGTTAATGTAATGTTTGAATCCAATGACAAGTTTAAAAGTTGGTAATCAAGTTAAAGTTTTGAAATCACTCTTGTGCCAGCTCGCTCCGCAAAAAAAAAGTGTACAACAAATGCTTCTTCGGGTTTTTAAACTTTGAAGAAAAGGAAATCAAAAAGATGCATTTAACGCCCTAACTGTGGCTGTCATGAGTAAACGAATTGCTGCTACAACAATAGTAGTCTGTATCAGTAAAATATGGTCTTAGAAAGAAAAATAAAATTAATTGATGGTCAGTGAGGCAAACCGCTGCATCAGAATCAATAGAATTGAGGTGGCTATCCGTTATTTTCTTTGACCTTGACGAACCACGAGAATTAGCACGTTTTAGAGGTCTTCCAACACCCTTCCTTAACGTATCATGAAGAGGATCTGACATAATTATAATTTTATGAACGTGAATGAAAGTAATGTAAGCACTGAAACCAACAATAACTCAGAAGTAGAAATACGAACCGTGGTCGACCTGTGATGTTGAACAACCATTTTCACTCTGTACGCCGTTGGTCTTATCCTCTTTCCCTGGCATAATGTGAACAAGGGAAAATAAACAAAACTTCAACAATTTGATTGATTTTACTTCAAAAACCAGTTCGACAACTTGCATAGTTTGTTTTTACGAAGAACACATGGTCCATCAAAGTGCATGCTTCATGACGAAGCTCTATCATCTCTTGCTCTTTTTTCTTTTATACTCTCACTCTATCAAATATTAATGACTTTTTTGTTTGTTTCCTTCCATTGGTTGGTTAATAAAACTACTCATATTTGGATGCAAGGAAACGACAACTACTTAAGATTTTATTGTCCAAATAGAAGATTGAAAATAAGCTACAAAACTTGAACTATTCAATTATGTTTACTACCCAAAATAATTGAAGTCTTGGTACCAGAAAGGACCATCCTCGCCAAGTCTCAGACAATGGGTAGCTACTTTGATTTCTTACTTTGTCATATCGAGATCAATTCACTGCCTTCCTAGTTACTTTTTTTAGCTATTCTAATCGTAATCATACGATGATTCAGTTTGGGTGTTTACAGGCAATGACAGATTCCCAGAACAGTCACCAAGTCACACCATGAACATTCAAGCCCATGCCCTTTCAATCGGATAAAGGTAGAATATTTGAGTTAAATGCGACTAATTTTTTGCCTTTCTTTCTTCTTTCTGCTCGATTAGCTAATCATTTAATACCCTATATTCCATAATAACTACAATTTCATCATTCGATTCTACTATATTCTTTACCATGTTAGAGTACATTACTACAAGAAAATTAACAGTTAGGGTTTTAGAAACAAAAAGACGCTTGATTTTGGGGTTCTAAACCTCAAAAAGTGACTCTATGATTTGTAGATAAAACCCTCAAACTGGACTAAATTTCGAATTTAGAAGATGAATAATGAAGATTGGGAAAAAACAAATAGAGTTACGTACTTTTAGATGAACCTTCGTCGAGACACTTGGATTGGTTTCTTGTTCTCATTCGGGTCGTTCAATTTGTCACTGGAGAAAAGGAAGTTCTCTTGGATTGGATTGAAGAACTCCGAAGGTAGCAGAAGGGTTCTTCTCCTTTTGCTTCTTGGAAAGTTACGTTTGAAACACAGTCTGATGAAATTGGGAGTTTTTCGCGCTTTAACCCGTTGTTTCTTTTCAATGGCTAATACAAGAGCATCTCAAAAAAAAAAAAAAATACTAAAAGATATCTTTTTTTTTCATCAATGTGTGGAGTTTTGATAGAGATGGTCATTTTTACGTGCCCAAAACAGAGATCCAAATTTCTTTTGTATATTTAATACAAATTTAATTTATTTATTTATGTGACGTGATTATTTTTTAAATAAATATTTAATTATTTTAAGAATATACGAATATTTAATTTCTATTGGTTCTAATTCAAATAATGATGAGTTTAACAAGTATAGATATCCTCGAGAGATCACTTTAGATAGAGTGTCTCTTGAGATATCTCCATTTAGAGCATCTCCAATGGGAGACTCTCAAAAAAACTATAAAAGTTCTAGTTGTCAAGTGTGAATTAAGATTATTTTTTTTAAATGTCAAAATAAACACTCTAAATCTTTTTTTATCTTCAACGAAGATCTCTAAAATGCTTCTATTTAATACACATATCACTCTTAAATTCAATGGAGAAAAGTAGTTAAAAAATAAGAATTTATTTTAGTTTAAAATTCTAGAGAGTGAGTAGGTGATACTTGGAAAACTCAAGAAGACACTCTAATTTTAAAGTGTCTCTATTGAGACGCTCTATAATAATACATCCACTTCCTATTAGAGAACGTTTTTTGACAATAACTCCAAAAAGTCACATGTGACACTCTAAGTGTTAGAGTTTAAATGTCCCATTGAAGATGCTCTTAATTACATCCACATCATGTTAGAAATATAAATCGAGTTTCGAAAGTTTTTATGATTGGGTGTCGCATTAGAGATGTTTACTTGCCATCCATAGATATTCTACTGGGAATGCTTCTCTAATGCGACACTAAGAAAAACTCTAAAACTTATGTTGTGAGTTGTGACTATAAAATTAAATGAATGGGTGGCACTAAGAGATCCTTTAGAGCATCTCCAATGGGGCACTAACAAAAACTCTTTTTCCTAATTGTTAATATAGAGACACTCTAAATTTTTTTAGTCTCCAGTGGAGTCTCTAAAATCTCTCTACTTAATACACGTGTCACTCTTAAAGTGAATATGGAAAAAGTAGTTGAAAAGAAAAGACTTCTATTGGTTTAAATTTTTAAATGACACTTAAAGAGTCTCAAGAGACACTCTAATTTTAGGGTTTCTCTCTCTAGACACTCTGTAATAAATGTGGGGGAAAACTATTTACTGAGCTACTTTGGCTATTTACAGGGTCCAAAAGTTGGAACTTTTTCATTTTCTCTGTAAATAAGGTTTTGCTATTTACAGAACATATAGGGACTAAAATCAAATTTTGATAAGGATCAAACTTAAAAATAAATAAATATTGGTTATTAAGTAGAAGATATTTTATTTCCTTCATCCCTAAGCCCCACCACCAACACCTTCCACCATCCCAACAATCACCACCATAACTATGAACAATCAACTCACAATCACCTACTCGAAACATTAACAATGAAAGAAACTAACAATGATGAAGGTACATTAATGGAGGAGCTTGGTGGTCAAGAAGGTTCATTAATGGGAGGTTTTGATATTGAAGAACTCAACTACAACTCTTCATTGAACTCATATAACAACATTATAAGTACTTTAGAGGTAAGATAAACTAATTTGTGGTGATTATTTCAAAAAAGAACTCAGATTTGCAGGTAAACTTTTTTTCTTCTCTTTTACGAACGACCCAAATTTTCGGTGAAATAATGCTTAGAACGATGAGCATTTTCGGTGAAGTTTTTACCATCTAATTTCGGTACCGTTTTTACCAAGTATTTTCGGTGACGTTTTTATGAACAAATGTCGGTGACGTTTTTGCCATCTAATTTCGGTGCCGTTATTAACAAACAATTTCCGTGACATTTTTTTGGACAAATTTTGGTACCGAATATTGCGCAGAAAACTGCTTGCTTATTTTTGCAACGTATACTTTTGTCGAGCTTTAAAATTGTTGTGCATTTCACTTTATCTAGCCGAATCTTGATAGGAATGGAGACAAAAACAATATAGCCAATGATGAACATAACAACTCTGAAGACCCAATCAAACCCAATTGTTTAAGCTTTGATTTGCCCCGTTTTTTCGACACAGACATGGTAAACTAGTTTTGAACTCATTTTTTCTTAATCTTTGATTACATTTGGTCTTACATACTCATTTTTGTTTTTGTTTACGTTATAGTTTTTTGAGTCCGAACAAGAAGTTGTTAATTGGTGCATTAGAGTTGGGAAAGAACATAAAATTGTTTTAGTCAAATGTTCATCTCCCACGAAGAGTTCAAACGGTGAAACAGGTTCATATATTGTGTTATCTTATGAGAGAAGTGAAGTTTATAACAGAGAACAAAATAAGTATTATACTACCAAGCCCAAAGTGAAGAGTAAGAAACCAGGTAACATGAAATGTGATTGTCCTTTTAGAGTAAAAACAAAATGTATCCGTTCGGGAGTATGGGTGATTGTTTTGCTGAATGGTTGTCACAATCACGTTCTTCCTGAAGATCTAACGGGACACGCATACGTTGCTCGGTTAACTCAAGATGAGAAAGTGATTGTTGAAGAGTGGGTTAAGAATGGGGTTCAAGCAAAAGAAATCCTTTTGAACCTCAAAAAACACAGCAAGGACAATTGTACAGTTAAAAAAATAGTTTACAAAGAAGCACAACGGATAAAACAAGACTTCAATAAGGGTAGAACATCAATTCAACAACTTTACAAGTTGTGCAATGATCAAAACTTTTTGGTGAAGCACCGGTGTCATAAAAATTCAGATGAGGTTTCCGATTTATTCTTTACACATTCTAAGAGTGTAAGTCTTGCGTTATGTTTTCCCCAAGTTCTCATAATTGACTCAACATACAAAACAAACAGATTTAAGCATCCACTTTTCCATGCGGTATCTGTTACTTCAACTGGGAAAACTTTTACTGTCGCATGTGCATTTATGTCTCAAGAGACTATAAACCACTACGTATGGGGGTTGGAATGCCTCAAACAATTGTATATTTCTGGAAGCTTTCCTACAGTTATTATAATCGATAGAGAACTTGCTTTGATTAGTGCTACCGATGTTGTATTTCTCGAGGCTTGTTATCTTCTCTGTTTATGGCATATAAACAAGAATGTTCAATCCCATGTTGCGAGCTCGTTTAAAGGGGTAGCCCTTGCTTGTGAGGAGTTCATGGCAGACTGACACATTGTTGTTTGGTCAGAGACAGAAACAATTTGAAGAGAATATGCTTGCTTTGAAAAGTAATTGGTCTAAAACTAGTATTGGGGTGCCAAGTGTGAATTACTGTATCAGTACTTGGGTCACACCATATAAGAAGAAGTTTGTACATTTTTTGACAAACAAGGTAAAACATTTTGGCAACATAACAACGAGCAGACCCGAAGGAGAACACGATAGACTTAAAAGATTTTTATCTAACTCACAAGGAAGTTTTGTGACTTGTTCGGAGGCAGCACACAAAATGTTTGAGCTCGAGTTTGTTGATATCACACACTCATTCGAGATAAATAAAAGAACTGTTAAGCACCAATATAATAGGAAATTGTTCGACAGACAACGTAATGTGGTTACACATCGAGCTTTGGATAGATACTCCAAAAAGCATTAACGTAAAGGAGTCGTGTGAACCTATCATTGGAAAGGGATGGAAAGGTAGAAGGCAAATTCAAAAAGAAAATTCAACAAAAAGAGAGTTGCCCAAGTATGAGGTTATATATGTTAAGTAAGGTAGCGGCTTATGAAGCGAAGCGAAAAAGAGGACCAAGTGTCAGGGAACAAATTCTTGAGCAACAAGACCGATGTGTTAAACTGAACTTTGAGAAAAAGGTATGGGAGGATAAATTGATGAAGGTCCAAAGTATAGAAAGGCGAAACCTGATGCGAAGTTGTTGCTTGCACGAATCTCCTCATGCTTTACATAAATATATAGATTACATTGAAGATGTTCCTAGAGATGGACATTGTGGATACCATGTAGTCTCGAAGCAACTCGGTTTTGAAAATAGTTATGGGTGGAAGCAAGTGAGGGCATTAATGCTCAAGAATATGAATACGAACTCATCTCTATATCTAGGAATGTAGTCCACCGAAATAGTTGAATTGTTGAAGCAATGCTTACAATATTATGGGAATGTTGCTCCATTTGCAAATTGGATGGGCATTCCGGAACAAGGGCATGTCATAGCAGAAACATTTGGAAAGGTAGTGGTCTTACGTTCCAAACACCAAAGCCTCACGTTTGTACCTACTTTGAAACCACCATCACCAACAGGCACAACTATGATTGTTTTAGGGTACCTAAAAATAAACACTTTGTCTCTATAAATCTTAAAAGTGGGTCTCCTATACCATGTTTGACAAACTTTTCATACTTCAAGAGAGTTATGAATGATAACACTGCGCAATGGATTGGGTTGTACAAGGAAAGAATCAAGCGGTATAAAGAAGAAATGGAATTGAAAAGATGGAAACTGCCCATTTCGAATTGGAGTGAAGAGGATAGGATAATACTCATAACATTTTTTTGTGAAAATGTTATCTTTTGTGAAGATACTTGTGTGAAGAAATTTTTTGTGAAGTTACTTTTGTGAAGATATATGGATTGGAAAAGAGAAGATATATAGTGAAGATCTCGTTGTTTCAATGAATGCAAATTTCAAGTCTAAAACACATAAAACCTTTGAAACTCAGTTTGTTGTAGCCTTAAAATTTATATATGAAATAAAATATTTAGTTTTATATGTTTAGTCAAGATATTATATTTTTTCCTCCTAAAAACAGTTGTCTTTTTGTTAGACATTATCGTTTACTCCGGAGACTTTTCTCTCAACGTTTCGGTCAGTTTGATGTTTAACTTTTCAACATTTTCGGTCAATGTGATGTTTAATTTTGCAATATTTTCTATATGTTTGATATTTACTTTTTCAAAATTTCGGTCAATTTGATCTTTAATGTTTCAACATTTTCGATCAGTTTGATGTTTAAGTGTTCAACATTTTCGGTCAGTTCCACGATTATTTTTTCGACATTTACATTCTGTTTGGCCTTTTTGTATGAACATTTATGTTCGTTTTCACCATTTTTTAGCAAAATTTTAACATTCTTAGATCAGTAGGTCATTATGTTTGAGTGATGTGGTTTAGTTAGAGTAAACGAATATAATCTCAAACATATTTAGAATTGATAACCAAAAAATTACGAAAGCCACTTTCGTCTCACAAAGCTCTATAAATATAAAAAGACCTGTTTGGCTTTCTTCATGTCTATGATTTTACAAAAAATTCTACCCCTGACCATTTTCCTTCATAATCTTCACTTTCATTGTCTTCGTCATCTTCATCGCTTGATTCTCCCTCTACGACCATTTTTCCTCTTTTGTTTGGGAATTGCATACGAGCACACAATGAGTACAACCCCTAAAGCCTGTCATGAAATATCCTCTTCGAGCACGAGCTCATTGGTGCGTTAGGCCTCCCCACAAGTCTTTAGATTGTCTATGATACTATGAAGATTGTCGCTCTGGATTAAAATGAGAGAAAAATTAGAGAAAAACTATAAATACATAAATAACGTGAATAAAACTTATAAATACTTGCACTTACGACATGTTTTACAAACAATGAATTGTTTGAAATTGGTCTTCCGGGCACCGAAGTAGTAAGCATTGGTGTTATTCGTCTGTCTGGGTGAATCACCTTAGTATGTGAAACATTTTTGTACCAAGTCATGTATCCAGGGGTGCATCCTGGATTGGGTTCTGCTTCAAATTTGATGTTGTCACTCATAAGGTGGTTTCTCCATCGTTTCCATGTCCAGCTTCATGAGTTTCCATAATACGGACCATAGTTTTTGTGATTAATGATTGACTTCTTTTTGTCGTGTTTGAACGGTTTAGATGGTACACCTTGAAGGGATCCAAATTGTCGTAGAACCCTCTGAGGATATGATACCGACGGTTGTGTCGAAACGCACGGTAAAACCAATGTAATATTGCTAGGGTTCCAATGAATAATTTGTTCGATTTGCTTTGTAAGGATCCCACATAACGTGAAAAAAAATATCAATATACAATTAGCTAGACTTGTAAGACTCCAAATTGTAAGATTTTTTACATTTAAATTTTCATTTTATACTTACATCTTCATCTTTGACATCGTCAATTTCCTGATGTAGATTCTTCAAACTCAGTTTCATGTCATTTACTTTATTCATTTCAGGTTTGCTCTGACGTAAAAAAGGCATCCTAGGCTGGAAGCCTTATAGTTGGACTCTTATATAAAGAGTCGGCAAATGAAGGTAAATTCAACTCTGTCATAAAAAAATGGATGGAACAAAATAAGCGAATTTGTTAAACAAACAATTTCCCCATGAATAGATAGTCAGGCATATGGAGGAAATTTCTACATTTCCTACCTGCAAGAGCGGAATACATCCAGCTACTTGTTGGCTACTCCAGCGACTCGCATTCCCGAGTTCATGAAGTAAATTTGTCAAACAAGCAGTTCCCCATGAATAGTTCCTAACCTAATCGACATTCCTCAAACATAACAAGTATAAAACTGAAACCCTACTGCCACTTTTATTTGGACACAAACAAGTACCAATTATATATAACAAATATGCTCTAACAGTCTGATTTTTTTTCAACTAAATCAGTTTTCTTAAAATTACCAAACTTACGATGTAAGACTAATGGTTTTGACTTTTCCTTTCTTCAACTCATATTTTGCAACCCTCCTCCATTCCAAGAGTATCATACATAAGGGAATATATCTCAGAGTAACTCATATCATGTGTCCTATCATCTTCCACTGCTAAACCATCAATCGGTAAATCTAGAATATGTGCAACATCATCCAAAGTGATCATCATCTCACCAAATGGGAGATGAAATGTGTGTCTCGGGATGGAATCTTTCTATAAATGCACTCACTAAAACATTATCAATCTTTCTATGAGAGAATTGAAGCAAAGAGAGAAAACCTGACCTCTCTATTTTCTCCCTAACATAAGGACATTCTTCGACGAAATTCCATAAGTCAGCCACACCAATAAGATACTTAACTCTTAAAACTCTACCATCTTTCTGCAAAAAAACAATTGAAGTCCTTCAAATGATAATGTTCATTACTCGTGATTTTTAATGACTAACATAAAAATAAGAAAACTTACCTCTCTAATCCATATCTTACAAGCAATGTGATGTTTAAAGGAATGAAGGAGAGAATGGTCAGATGGTGCGAAAGAAGATTCATTAACTGCCGAGGAACTAGGGATGGTAGAGGAAGTGTGGGCAGAAGATGCCAAAGGTGCAACTTCCTCCTCTAAAGTTTGTGACACGGCTTCTTCCTCTAGAGTTGGTGGTACGACTTCCTCTAAAGTTGGTGTTATGACTTCTTCCTCTAGAGTTGGCGGTACGGCTTCATCTATAGCTGGTGTTATGACTTCTTCCTCTGGATTGCTTGAAAGCAGTTTCATTAGTCTATAGCAGAATTGGGTGAAGAGAGAGTGATTTGAAATTTAATCTTTAATATTGAGATTTGAAATATAGTTGACAAAATACTACTCGATATAGTACCTCTAAAAAATGTCACATTATGTATGTACTAATGATATTAAACCACAACTCTTTCAGATCATTCTGCAGTAGAAAAAGACTCCCAATTTAGCCAAATTGCAAGTAAGACTAATAAGATTGTCTAAATACAACATAGAACATAGTAGTCATGCCTATTAATTAATAGTATTAGATAAGGAATAAATATGATGGTTGAAGTTTTATCTAATGTTGAACGAAATCAACCTAGAAACTATTCAGCAACTTACAGAAACACACGACACCTGCTCAACAGTGATGCAGTAAAAAAAGAGCTCGATAAAAACAATTAAAAGCTGAGACCCTAGAGAAACCAACCTAAAGAACCAAACAATTTTCGACCAAAACCACCCTAATACTTGTAAAATCCTACCCTAATACACCATGAAGCCATGAAACCTAATACATCTAAAATTTTCGGTTCAGTTTAGTATTTACTCTTAATACGGAAGTTGTAAGGTCGAATATGAACATTGTTATTCTTGCTTCCGAAATAGTTCCTTGTTCGTTTACTTATCAAGAAAGCATATTTTTGTTTAAACTTAAGCCATCATTATTGTAGCCCCATTTCTCAGAATGGCAAAATGTTTTGTTAGACTTTCTTTTTTAATCTCATCAAATCATTTCGACTTGCGCTAACTAGTAATGTGATGTTAATATGCAGAGAAGAATTTGAGCTCAACAATAAATATGTTTGAGCATGAAATTTATATGGGGAAGATCCTGAACCTAAGATCCATGGAAGACCTATTCGCTTATATTTCGACATGGTGTAAAATAGTTTTAGTTTGGGCCCAAGAGTTGAAGCACGCGTGTTTCATTTGGAAGCAGTCATAGCAAAAAATTCACGGCCAAATATTGTCGAAACCTTAAGGTAATTTTTGAGTCGTGCATTAAATTTCATTTTCAATCTTATTATTCTACGTATTCATTTGTAAAAGTTACAGGTCGGCAATATGTTCTTGCTATTGGAGAAATATACAGAGTTGTTGAAGTTATGAGAGCATCTATAACACTTTATAAACCTTGGTACGTTACTATCAAGCCTAGAAAACCCTAAGCAAATATTTGCCCTTCTGGAGGAGTGTACTGCTGCATGGTCAAATTCTAGATTGGAAGAAGCTATATTAGGTTTTTCAGATCAGTTTGGTTTTTGATTTAAAGGGACTTCTTGTTCATTAATGGAATCCATCAAGTTCGTCAGAAATCTCGACATGGTTTTTCGTCCAGAACCACCTCAAATTTTTTTGGCCAGAACCCTAGAGAAATCAACCTAAAGAAGCCATGAAATCTAGTAAATCAAGATGAAACCCTACTACACAATGAAGCCATAAAACCCTAAATCAACCTAAAGAAGCCATGAAAGATGAAACCCTAATACACCATGAAGCCATAAAACCCTAAATCTATAACAAGATTTCTTTTAAAACTTAAACAAACAAGCAAGGAGAGTAAAGAAACAAGAATCTTACGTTTTCCTTTGACATTTCTTCATCTTCGTTGGAGAAGAAAAATCAGATTGAAACTTCTCTTTTATGAGAATATGAAAGTTGGAGAAGAAAACTCAGGTTGAAGGTCGGCAAACATGAAAAGTTAGAACGGTCTGGTGGAGGGAAGAATATGGATGAAGGGTTTTAGATGGATGGACCTATCTCAAAATAGGGGCTTAATTCTAAATAGCTAATAAGTTGTGATAAAATCAAAAGTATTTGTAAATAGTAAAATGTTGATCTACAAATAGCCAGCCCTGTAAATAGCTATTCGTAGCTCTATAAAAAGCACCGGCCTAAATGTGTCCACCTCATAATAGAGCGTCTAACAAAGTGTCCCACGGGTGATGGCTTTTTAACAAAAACTCCAAAAAGTCATATATGACATTTTGAGTGTTAGAGATTAAGTGTCCCATTGGAGATGCTCTTAACTCTAAATTTGGAGTGTCCTCTTCAGGATCTCTAAAATAAATGATGTCACGTTATTTAGAGTTTTCATGTGTGACTTTGCATTGGCAATAGATTTTGAGAAAAAAGTCTAAAAAATCCTATGTGACAATCTAAGTTTTAGAATTATAGTATTATGTTAGAGATGGTTTAAGATACGACTAAGTTTGCGTAAAATAAATAAAAGCCACCATTTTAGGGGCACAAGAAATCTTTTGAGGTATAAAGTCTTTGATGAAAATTTAGGAAAAAATATTTTGTTTTCTTTTTGTGTCCTCGTATCCATCACCGCCATTTTCTTTACGTCGGTAAGAGTCAACGTCAATGGTCAAATCTCTCTTTCCTCTCTTCCTTATTGGACCACGACCTCTGGTCACTTTTCTTTCTCAGATCTTTCTTGCTCTACATCTCTTACACACTCATGTAGTTTACAATTTTCCACTAATCTTTACACTCACTGTTTACTTCTCTTTCTCCACGAAGAGGAGAAAAAAAGAAAAAATGGTGGTGGTCAGTGGCGACGCCAGAAATTTTTGTGTTGGGGACACTTTTTCGTTATAAGTAATGAAAGAATTCCATATTATACGATTAGACAAGAATCAAAAAGCAAATCTTCAACAAAATTTTATTTATAATTAAGATATTTCATTGTAATTTTGACGTATAATAAGCTATCTGTTTCATTTTCTCATCAATATGGTTCGAGGATCTTCCCCCAACTAGATTCCCAAATAATATTAAAATAAACACAAAGAAAGTGAGATGAAGAAATGGTGGTGTAGATTAAAATGAAACGATGGTGGATACGGTGAAGAGGAAGTGATCGTAATGGAAGAAAAGATAAAGATAAAGATAAAGTTTTCTTTCTAATAACATGTTTACTATGACAATTCTGACAAAGGTATAGAAAAGACAATTTTGAATTCCAAAATACAAGTCACCGAAAAATCTAACAAAATTAAGATGTTGGAGGTTATTTAAAAAAATTTATCATCTCTACAGGTGATGAGTCATGAAGATGCCTCATTTGAATCTCTTAATTTAGGCTAATTAGTCTATTTCGAGCAGTTACTCTCATGAATTACTTGTTTCTCTTTTCCAGGTGTCTTTTACGGAGTTCAGTGTGAAAAACAGATAAAAACGGAAGAAAAACACGCCTAGGGGCATTTTGGTAATTTGGAGATTATTGTAGTCTGGTGATTAGGCCAATTTTGATGCTCGGATGAAAGTAGAGTCCAAGACGAGTCCAACGGCGAAAACGGGAGTCAAATCGGAGTCCGGATGGGTGAATTATAACAGGTCAAGGTCCGAGTCCAACACTGTTGACTAGTGGGATAAGCTCGGGAACTGTTCTGGCCAGCGGGATTATGTTTATGATGTGGCACAAAATCAAGGCGTTGATCATCCGAGATCCGTGTACCGGTTCTGTAGCGAAATGGATCTTATCCTAATACTTCAATGCAGCCGAAGCAGCATAAAAACTGTACTCCCACTCCCCGACATGCGTCCAGATCTCGTGGCTAATAAATCAGACGGCTGCTGAAGCTCTTCACAGGTGTAGACCAATCTGAAGCGCGTCGCAGCATTTTAACGTACTCCAAGATGCACCATAGCGGTCAGGTAAGGGCCATTAACTGCATTGACTGGCGCCCAGATTTGAAAATAGGATATTTCCTATTCTCTCTCCCTCTTGTCTTCTTCTTTAAGAATTTCTTTCTTTAAAAGAAAACAGAGGAAGAGAGAAAGATTTACTACAAAGATGGAAAGAGAACGTGAGATATTCAGGAAGAGATATGGAATGAATTGGTTGATTAAGAGATTTTCGAAATCAGATGAAGATGAAGAATTCGATTCTTTCCATTATTTTTTTAAAACTCCATATCTCTCTCTTGAAAAGAAAACCAGTAGAGAGAGAAACAGTTTAAATGCAAAAGGAAAGAGAGATTAGCTGGAGATTATGTCTTTAAAACCGAATTGTGAAGAGAGAGAAAGTGATCAAGGAAGGAAAGATTTGAAATTCAGATTGAGACAGATTTCTCTCTTATCCTCCATTATCCAACGTTAGAGAGAGGGAGTCTATTTTGAGAGAAAGAAAGCTCTCGGTCTATGATAGCAGGACAGGGAGAGAGGTGGATATTTTTGGAAGATTTGATAGAGAAGGAAAGAAGATTGAAGATAATAGATATTTTTGGAGAGAAGGGGTCGACTGGTTTTGGTTATTATAAAAACAGAGAAAGAACAAAGTGAAAGGATCTCATCTTTGGGGGATCATCTCTCTAGCTCAATTAGAACAGAAAATCAGAGAGAGAGTGAAGGAGAAGAACAGAAACAGAATTACCATTGTCTTCTTCTTAGAGAGAACTGTAAACAGAGAGAGAAAGGAAGCACTGTATTTTCATCTTTACTTTATCATCAATTTATCATCTTTGCTGTGAAAGTTTTCTTCATTTATTTCTTTTCTTTGTG
This sequence comes from Eschscholzia californica, assembly GCF_041429995.1. Taxonomy (NCBI): domain Eukaryota; kingdom Viridiplantae; phylum Streptophyta; class Magnoliopsida; order Ranunculales; family Papaveraceae; genus Eschscholzia; species Eschscholzia californica. The sequence goes on from NW_028238198.1 coordinate 34,834,979, forward strand.
AGAGAGAAAGGGAGTGATTAGAGAGTGTTTTTAGAGAGAGATAGAGAGAAAGAAGAAAAAATAATTGTTCATTATCTTTAACAGAGAGCATTCTCATGTTCCTTTCTTCATCATTTGAGGATCTTTATCAACACCTTTTCTTTGTGAGAGGGAAAAGAGAGTTAACAGAGATGGATAACAAAAACAGAGTATAAAGAAAGAGAGGGAACAAAGAGCTCAAATACCAGGATCATTCTTCTTTTGGTGATTTCTTTTCTTACTTTTCTCTAGAACATACTTCTTTCTGATGAATTTGATGTGTAGCTAAGTCTCTTTCTAGGGTTTTAGGATGAAACTTCATTTTCTAGCTTTTAGAGACACGTTCTTATTTGATTAATTCTCTTGAATAAGTTTGAAAGTTTAAGATTGTTTTAATTAGTTAAATCGATTTTCTATTCATTGTCTATGCTTTTGGATTTGATGCATCATACTTAGGTTAAATCGTTTGATGGTGTATACTTATTAATTGATAGATAATAGTTCAGAGATCTCTTTTTCAAAACGAAACAATTACGTTATGGTTAATCGGTTTTACACGAAAACATCTCCCGGAATTAGGATAGTTCATTATCCGAAATTCTGAGTTATAAAACGAGAGAGTTAGTCGGTTAATTTTGTGTGTTTGAAAGTGAATTATTCGGTGGATTCCAAAAACCCTAGGCCTTCTCCCCATTGATTTGTTTATTTAATTTATTTTAGTACTTTATTATTTTATCACAAAAATCCTAAAAACCAATTTCAAAATCAAAACCGAGTTACTTCCAAGTCTTAGAATAGGTTTCACTTAGTCTCTGAGGAACGAACCGGTCTTACCGGAATTATTACTTGACGCTCGTATACTTGCGGGTGGTGACCTATTTAGGGTAACCTTCTAGGCCCATCAACAGGCCATTTTAAAAAGGTGGTGGTTTTGAAAAGGTCAAGATTGAGTTAGCCTAATCAACAAGAACCAATTTAAGGCCAACATGGTCCGAAGCTTAAGTAGTAAAAATTCTAGGAAATAAAAAGTGTGGTATACGGGATTCGATCCCAAGACCTTAAGCCCATGTTTGGCGCGTGGGAATGGAATGTGATTCCTCCCGTAACGTGATCACTGGGAATCAGATTACTGTAGTTTGATGTTTGGTTTGACCAGGAATGGGAATTTGATTCCTGACATATTCCTAACTAGGTGTTTGGTTCGTATAGGAATAGGAATGTAAATATTTGTAAAAGTTCACTTTTACCCCTTACTTAAACTACATAAAATATACATCAAATATTTTATTTAGCATAAAATATACAAATGAACTTTGTAATATATTAAAATCAATTTTATTTTTTCAAATTCGTAGATATGAAATAATAACACGATACATCAAAGGGTTAGAATTTAAAGATAATAAATAAAAGTTTATCTAAAATAAAAGTTTGTTTGTAAACCTAAATAGAAATTTATGTAAAATTAAATTTTGTTCAGAAACATAATAGTACTTATTCATACCAAATCCTACAAAAATAAAATAAAATTGGTAATTCAATATTTTGTTAACGATATATTTGTCAATAAATATTAATATATGTAATTCCGGGGGAATAGGAATCACAAACCCACCTCCCCCTCTGGGTTTGCTATTACCCCTTTTTGAGGGAATCACATTTCCGGGCCCACACCATTCTCGCAAGCCAAACAATGATCTGGAATGTGATTCCCGAGAATCACATTCCATTCCCACGCCATTCCCGCGCGCCAAACATGGTATAACTATGCAACTCATGTTTTTCACCGCCTGAGCTACGCAAACAATTAATTTGAGAAACAGAAATACAATATAATATACTGGCTAGTGTACTATAACACATACGAGCTACATTAGGGTTGTGGGGCCTACGTGCCCGTATGTGGGCTCAGCCCTGGTGGTGGTGGTGGAAAGAAATGAGGGTGTGATGATGCCAATCACCTTAACCTACATAAAAAGAAAGTAGTGGTGGTAGAGTTTTTTTTTTGGAAATCAAACTTCATTTAAAGGCCAAAAGGCTAATGAGAATTACATCATGAAGTTTAAATAAACAAAGACACAATCAAAGTCGGGAAACAAGACAAGTTATGCCCACTTGGGTGCCTCTGTAGCTGTCTGATCTAGCTGGTGGGCTTCTTTTGGTACATCCACCACTAACCATCTAAGGGTAGTTTTATGACCGATGCTTCTTTCACCTTCTTCTTTTCTCGCCGTCAATCGCGACGTGCAGATTTCCGGTTAGCGCCTCTGATTCTGGTACGTCGGTAGAGAGAGTTGTAAGTTGATGAAGAAACTCCCAATAGTGGTCTATGATCAAAACACTCGACCCTGAATTAAACGAAAATAACAAAAGGTCCTAAAGACCAACAAAACATGCCCTAAAGACCAACAAAGAACCATAACCTTTATTATACCAATAATATATAGGTTAAATAGGGATACATCCTTCTTATGCCTCTCTTCGCACCACCACCACCACCGCCACGAAAACACCACAAAATACACCACCACAACTACCATCATCATAAAACACATCCATCTTCTTCATAACTTCACACCACCACCACCACCACCACTACCACCACCACACCACCACTATGTCATAGAGCCCGCCACCACCACCACCACCACTTAAAACACCACCAGATCCTATCACCAACACCACCATCACACCACCAAATTGAAACCAAACACCATCACGTATTGAGACCAACCAAAATCGTGTTGAAGAAAGGATTGGTAGAGAGAAGACGATGAAGTGATTGAGTGAGAATAAACCCTAGATCCAACGGTTGAGATGAAGAAGGTATCATACGCAATGTGTATTCAACACCCATGAAAAAATTAGAGAGAAACTAAAAATGCAAGGAATCGGATGAAACGATATTAAATCAACCGCATCATTAATAGACCAAACTCATGAAATAAGGATCACTGAGTGAACTCGCTGTTGTTGATTTCTTGCTCATGATTTGATCTTATCTGAAATACCGTCTTTGCGATTTCCGTTCATAATGATGATTCCGTTGATGGGATTTAGGTTTTCATCTCTATTTCTGAAATTGAGAGTTGAATTAATAGTGCCATAGGTATAGATGGGTTACCTTTTCCCTCCATTGTTGGTGATCAGAGAAATCGACATAGAAGAGGAAACATAATAACAAATAAACAGAAAAAACATATAAGAAGAAACTCCGGCGAAGGGTTTCCCTTCGCCGGAAATATAGATCTCGATCTCTCTTTCTCTCTAGGAACGGTTATGCAGAGCAGATAAAGTGTTAGAATTGGGAGGAAAGAAATCTCGAAAATTTCTCCCCCCAAAGCGGCCGTGTACTTTAGAACATAAGGTCGTTTAAACACGTAGGTGCTGTTTGTTTTTTTGTTTACAAAAATCTGAAATTTTGACTGAATTATTTTTACATCTGAAAAGGCTGAATAGATGCCCACTCATTTCAGACTTGTTTTAAAGTCTGAAATGAGATACCAACATCTGAAATCAACCAAATGACGAGAATAACCCTGCGAAAATTGGAAATCTTTTCTTTCATCTTTTTACACAACCTACCAGAACCACCACCGACCAGAACCACCACCGACCAGAACCACCACCACACCACCACCGACCAGAACCACCACCGACCATAACCACTAACAAACAGAACCACCACCACCACCACCACCACCTTCTCTCTCTATCCGACCCTCACTTTCTCCTTTTCCTCTTTACCCTAACAAACATAAGAACCAAGCCAAGATGAAATCCCTGAGAAACATAGCTAACCAAAGAACATTTTTTGGATCCAACTCTCCATTAGAATATCTGGATGAGGAACTTTTTATGCTTACCCGTTGCTGTTGTGATTGTGTTGATAATGATGAAATTGAAGATTTTGATTGTGTCGATAGTGGATGAATCGCAGGTTCAAGCTTTTTAGTAGAACCTGGTCTTCAATAGTAAATACAGAGATGTAGAGAGATGTAGAGAGAGAGAGAGAGAGAGAGAGAGAAAGAACATGAATGGGAAGGAGTAAAAGTAATTAGGGTTTTCTTTGTTTTTAGGAGAGAGAGCAGGAATAGGAAGGAGTAAAAGTAATTAGGGTTTTCTTTGTTTTTAGGAGAGAGAGCAGGAATGGGAAGGAGTAAAAGTAATTAGGGTTTTCTTTGTTTTTAGATGTGGGAAAAAAATTAGGGTTTTTTGTTAGAAAGACTGGTAAGGGTATATATGTCAAAATTATTATTCAGACCTAATTATTCAGATGTAGAAAACAAACATACTAACTTACAAAAAATTCAGCCAATTCAGATTCAGCTAATTCAGATTCAGCCAATTCAGATTCAGTCAATTCAGATGGCCGCGGCTTTGGGGAATAAACAAAAGTCTCGGGGGAATAAAGATTTTGGTAAAAAATAATTGACTTCTGGACATCTTTATTTTTAGTCTGAAAATTGGATTTCTTACTTTTTGGTCCCAAATCTTCATCTCCTACTATCTCTCATGTTGCTGCTCACTCTTTCTCTCTCTAAAAAATTTGCTTTCTCGAGAAACCCTAATCCGCCATTGTTTTCTCTCTTATAGAAATCGCAATTTATCTCTCTTAAAGCTAATTCAATGATTATTCTTCAATACCCAAATACTAAAAACACTCCAGATCTTCAGATTTGAGAGATAAACAACTTCACTATAGATCAAATCATATAAGAGACAATCACAAAGTAAATCAAACTCTTTTAAACACTACAAATTGATAAAAATAAATTATGCCTTTGGGTTCTGAATTTAATCATGTTTTAGGATCTACCCATTACCCAACCTTAATCTCCCCAAAAGAAATACAAACCTAACATGGATCTGAAGAAGAGTGAAGATATACAAAATATAACCTAAAAAAAAAAGTTAAAAGAAACCATAGTAGAGAGAGGGAGAGATGAACCAAGGTAGGTTCGGTCTGGTGATTAAGAGAGAACCGGAAATTGGAATAGTGAGATATGGAGAAACTGAAAGTTGGAAGGAAGAAATCAGTACTGTCTCTCTAAAAGAAAAGAGATTAGTATTGTTTCTCTCTCTCTCTATTGTTTCTCATGACTCCATGACTGTTTCTCTCTATTATTTGATGTACTTGCAGGCAGTAGATCAGTACTCGTGTATTACATATCTCTCGACTATTGAACTAAAACAACCTAAGAGCTAGCTTTATTTCTGGATTTTCTTTGTATGGTTATTATTAGGAAAGAAGAGATGAAGATTAGGTAGCGATATGTAATCAAGTTAATTTTTGGACTAAAAAAGAAAAATTCCCTATAGAATATTTACAAAAATATGGATTCCTAGAGATTTTATTCCCTAGAGACTTTTCTTTATTCCCCAAAGCCGCGACCATTCAGATTCAGACATTAAAAAAAAACAAACAACACCGTAGATGCACGAGAGTCGGTTGGTTCGTGGGTGATGGTTACGGTTTTAATGTGGGTCTACAAAATCTAACTTGTCAAATGCACGAAAGCGCTTAAGTCTCCGCCTAGAGTCCCTCTCCTTCTCTATTCATATTCCCTTCATCAACCTAATCAATCTCGGCAGAAACCCTAAAATATATGGAGTTCTGAAACTCCTCTTTCCACCCCGTCTTAAACATCTTGCTCACAAACGACCCCAAACCCTTCAAAATTTATCCTCTTCCTTACCTCCTCAATCCGTCTCTTCGAAACCCTAAAAGTTTCTCAGTCTTTTCACTTAGCTTTGATCTTGAAAGTTCTCGTCTTTAAACTTCGTGTGAGAAACCCGTTCTTCGATCCCCGAAGAAATCTGCTATCTTGTTCAGGTACGTGTTCTCATGTCTTCTTTTAGTATTTTCAGATCTATAGATTTGATTTTTGTTTTTGACCAATAGTTAGGGTTTTCAGATGTATTATTGACGGTTATAGTTTGTGTTTTGCCACTACTCATAACTGTTTTGTTGTGTAATTCGCTTTAAATTTCATCCTTGAACTTATAATCAGAGAACCATCAATAAAGAGTGTTCCTTTCTTCTCTCTCTCTCTCTCTCTCGTAAGATTAAGACGGTGATAGTTAAGTAATGATTTGTTTTTGATTGTTGAAGGGAAACTTTAGTGATTCAGTTTATGTTATTTGATAGTTCTGCTTCCATTATTAGGGAACTCTTAAGATGGCTTCTCTAGAATAACATGGTTGCCTCTTCTTGAATAACCCTAAAAGAGTAGAAGAAGATAGTAGTTCAAAGTAATGTGGCATTGCCAGAATAATAACTCGTTCACATCAACAAAACCACCATTTTATGTATATTTATACTAGCTATTTTCCACTCATTAAAGCTTCTTAAGTGGGTTTTATCATTTTCTGAAATATGTTGGTATTTGATTTTGAGGCAGCTTTTAATATTGTTTACTTTTACTTTTACTAAACAGTTTCAGTATCTGCAAATTCAATGGCGACCTCTTTGGATATGTCACTCGATGATCTGATTAAGAGCAGCAAAAGTAATGCCTCGAAAGGCAGAGGACGAGGGAGGGCTCGACAGAGCCTAGCACGAGGAGGCACGAAAAGCCGTGGAAGGGCGGCAGGAATGCATCCTAGAGGGCAACTCAGGGTGAATGCTCGGCCATCTGGTAACACAATTGCCAAGGCAAGCTCAAAACACAATTGCTGATTTTTGCTCTATGTTCCAAGAATATGATATTCTTTAAACTCAAAAACACTAAGAGGGGATTTTTTCGTAGCATGAAGAAGCTCAATCTGAAGTTCCTATCACTAAAGAAATCTGGTTTTGACGAGTTGTTTATACATGTTCTTCACCGGTTTTCCATATTTAATGAGTAATTATGTAAGGGGTAACATGGAGCTTCTTGATATGCGTGGAAGTTTCAGTGTGGGCCATCGATAATGCTAGTCCATGGAGTTTGATACGCCAAGGAGTTCTTGTTAGTCAAATTTCATTAACTGGAGCTCTCACCAATACCATGCATATCATCAGCTTGTGTAGTGGGTGGATACTCTATTCCCATTATCATATGCCTGCTTACATTTTATGATAACTTTGTTATTCCAAATATCTGTTTTGCTGGTTAGTGAGACAAACACAACATAAGTGTCTCATTACTTTAAAATTTCTCCTTTCTTTAAATGGAATTTCGTACAATAAATGGTCTGAGGAGCATCAAATTAGTCCCTTCTGTGGCATGTGCTGACATATGTGGTATGCCCTTTTTTGGATATTAACACTTGGTCAATTTGTTCACTTGTTCTCCTAACTTGGATTTCTGTGCATATGCTTCAATCAGCCTTCCAGCAGAACCAAAGAGTTTACATGGCCGCACGATTTGTTAGAAGATAGCCTGGTAGCCGCAGGGTACCCTGGGATTGAAACTGGCACTAAATTATATGTTTCTAATCTGGACCCTGGCGTTACTAATGAAGATATCAAGGTATGGCGTTTCCTGCTGCTCTCATTCAGCTGTTGCGGCTTCAATTCTTTCTCCTTATCACGGGAAGCTGAAGTGTGTTCTCCTAACACTAGTTTTCTGTAATTGAATGTCCATCCAGGAATTATTTTCTGAAATTGGAAGTCTGAAGAAATATGCACTTCATTATGACAGAAATGGTAGATCAAGTGTAAGTTTTATGCTCTGTAGTTTGAGTGTTATTTCAATATGTTTCGCTCCCTCATTCTAGGCTGGCACCGCAGTTAATGGGGTCTGCACTATTGTGTATGTTAAGTGCAAATGGAATCCGGACGAAAGTTTAACTATTTGTCGTGGAACTTCTCCAGTATTAGGTTTTGGATTGTCAGGCGAATGCTCAGAGATTATTTGTGTAGTGTCAGTTTTGACGTACTTTATATATGTCATTTGCTGGATCTTAATTATTGAGAATTGCTATCTCCTTTTGATTACATGAAGTAAAATCTCCAGTCTAGGCACCGTAAGCCCTTAAAATTGATGCTAAGCTTGCTATAGGAATTCAGTAACCACTATTTAGCTAACTTTTCTGAGGCACTTGGTATATGAGGACATTTTTCCTGCTTTTGTGCCTGCTAGTTGGATCCCTAGTTATTAAGGTCTCTTGACTCACCTTCGAATGAAATGATTTTGGATTTTGTTTGACAGGGCTCTGCAGAGGTGGTTTATACTAGAAAAGTTGATGCATTGACAGCCATGAAGAAATATAATAATGTTCAACTTGATGGAAAGGCGATGAAGATAGAAATAATAGGTATCAATTCAGGAGTTGTGCCAGTTTCAGCTCGTGTCAATGTGCTTGGAGGAGCTAATGCAAGAGGAAAGAGAACAGTTGTTATGACGTATGTGATCCTTTTTTCTTCCTTGTTAAGGTCTTTTATAGCTTCATATATATATTATGTTCTTTTTAATAAAGAAAAAAGATAGTGTGCAAATTTCTTTTATAATAGCAAGCGATTTTTTAAACTTTCTTTTATACTAGTAGGCGTATTTTTTCTTATAAATTTCTCTCCCCTAAAAAAGGTAAAGAGTGTTTGTTTACCATAGGATGGTTTGTTAATCACGGCCTTGTTTTTGGTAGGGGTTAAATTCGTTCATTATGCAATATGTAGGAAAATGTATTGTAATGTAGCTTGTTTTAGCCATAGCTTAGGTGCATGTAATTGAAAGTTCAGTTGTATGGAGCTTTTTAACTTATCACTGAAGATTAGGTTATTGAATTTTAGCGGTGTGCTTTTGCTAACATTTCGTATAATAATGAATTTAATCAGTTGACAGTGTTGAGAGATCCCATTTTAGCATAGAAAGAGGGGTTAAACTTCGAGGAATTAGGCTGTTGACTCATAAAATGCTGAATAGCTAAAAGCGCCGGTAGCATGTCTTTACATTTTTGGAAATTGTATAATTTTGCTCAAAGACGTAGAATCTCCATCAGAGTGTTGATGGTAGAATCTTTACCGTTTGTTTTATATCATTTTGCCTTAAAAACATGACTTGTATGACTATAGTGGAAATAAGCATTTGCCGTATACTAATATACCCTTTATCCGTCGACTTAATTGACTAATTTATTAAGTGTTTCTGCAATATTAGATTTAGGAAAACCACACATGTATTGTATAATATGGGCGCCGCCGCCTCGCCTCGCCTCTTGCCATTTAGCTTGTGGAATGCTACAGACCACTTCATCTGGAGTCAACCTTTTCCCATGAATAAAGTTTTCAACTGTTCTATGTTTTGGTAATCGACCATTTTGAGCTGATTTATTATTCATTTAGCTTTGAGTTTATCTTATGACGAATAGTTTCAAGAAAATTGTCTGCCAAGATGTAAACTGCATCAAATGCTATGTTTGTAGAGATATTGAGTTGCTGTAATGATAATTCAGAAACAGCTCTCATAGTTTAAACTTTTTGCAGGTCCAAGGTGGGCAGAGGAACTTCTGCTTTTCCTAGTCTTGGTGCAAGGTATGATATGGATTACAATCTGCTTTTTTACATTTTGGCGCTATTACATTTTGAGCTCAGTTAAGGTATTGGATTACGATCTACTTTTACATTTCGACGATGTCACATTTTAAGTTAAAATAAGGTATTTCATTGTGTACATAGTCAGAGGTCGAAAGATTATCACAAAAATTAAGCTTGACAAGCATTTGCAGTGCTACGTTGGCTATATGGACTATCCTAAAAGCATAAAATATGTGCCTGTCTGTGACACCATCTTTAAGTCTCAATTGTTCAAACTCTGACTAGCAAATTCATTTGAGATATTTGTTGATTCGCCATACTTTATATTACTAGACGATTAAAGTATTTGATCGCCCATTTGTTGCATTCCTTTGTTGTAGAAGCCGTGGGGTATTCCAGCGCGGTGGCCGAGGGCGAGGAGGTCAGAGTAGTAGGGGACGTGGTCAGGGACGTGGTGGCCGAGGTCGTGGTCGTGGAAAGAGTCAACCCTCGGAGAAGTCTGCTGTTGAACTCGACAAGGAATTGGAGAATTATCATGCTGAGTCCATGCAGACCTAACAAAACGAACAGAAAAAAGTTAAGAAACTTTTTGTGGCGTGATGGATGATGATGGTATTAATTATTTAGCTGTACAAAAGCAAATGATATGGAGTCAGTACTAGTTTGCCCTAATTATTGGTATTAGCTTTGCTTAGCTTGTTTCTTAGTTCTATAATACAAGTTGATTTGGAATTTGACAAATTTTACCGAGTCAGCAGTAGTTGATATATTCCCCTTCTGAAGCCTTGGTTCTGTCCTGTTTGGTGCATAATTTAGTTATACTTTTTAATAGTTCCTACAAATCCCATACAGTCATGGGCTAATGGCTAGCTCACATAAAATAATGTTGTGGGATTAGTAAAAGAAAAGAATTACATTAAGTTATTTATTCAAATAAGTAGTATTTGAATACACCACCTTTTGGTGAAATGGGTGGACACCCCTCTTAAGCCCATGAAGTTGTGGAATCGAATTTCGGTGGAAGCAGTTTGCCATCAAGATTTGTGTCATGTAATTTAGGTAATATATAAAGTAAATATTGTAATAAATGTGTTGGGCTTTAGGTCTCTTCCATATTGTCGGGCTTTAGGTCTCTCTTTCGTTATGGTTAAAATTTGGCGGTTATCGTGCTCTTCATATCTTCATTATGTACCAAAAATCTTGTAAGGACTAACGTAGATTGTACTCGATTTTTCAAAAAAAAAAAATTAGTATTTGTTGCATAAATGCACTAGCAGAAGAGTCATTCCCAGTCAAAAGTAGCCTTATCTTTGATTTTTCCTAGGAGAGATGTGTTGTTTGTTTATGAAAAAGTTGTCAACTGGGCTCCTTACCTTCTGGAGTCTTTCCAAGTTGCCCTTGAAATACTTTTTACCCTATTTTCTTGCTTTAATATAGATCATATGTCACAGACCATTAGGTCGATCCGACATAATACGCTTAAATACACGGGTTGAAGTGCGGAGTATCAAAATCCTAAGGAAGTTTCCGTGCATGATATAAGGAAGCTTCTGACCCTGTTCGACCCCGTCTTTGGCCATCCGGTCTGTATGCTAGCGCCTGCCATCCTGGCACAGGTCACGACGTAAACTTCTCCAAGAATATGATCGTGACACATGGATACACTAGCATTCTCTCTGTTTTGACCCCAAGTCGAGGTCTTTGTAGTTGAGAGATATGCACATCTTGTGTTCTTAAAAACATAAGGGGTCATATAACTGTCACCCAATCTATGTCAGTTTTGGAGTCACTTTTTTTTTTTTTGAACTAGGAGTCACTTTCCTGTAGCAAGTTTTTGACAAACATAATATTATAAATGTTGCCTGAAAAATGTCCATGCCATAAAAGTTCAACTGGCACCACCACGGACGTAGAAGTAGACATGAAATTCAACCCAACTCATTTTGGTATAGTCAATTGTGTTTCAATCCCAACTCAGGAAAGCTCTCTCTCATTAACTCTATCGGCACCACCAAAAAACATGAACAAGAATGGAGCCATCACTGCCTTCTGATTTGATCTACTGGCATTCTGAACGGTTAATGTGAGTCCAATATAGACATCTTGGTGGAGCCTGTCACAATGGGTGTGACATAAACCACTCCAAAGTTGGATGCTCCTCCTCCTCCCCTAATAGGCCAAAACACATCGTTTCCCATGGTTTCCTTGTCAATAATTTTTCAACAAAGCGAGCTTCAATGACTTGATCATCGGCAAGACCATATTTATAAACCAAAGCACCAAACCTACCACCAGTAATGCGTCCACCAACACCAACAATTGGGCAAAAGCCGACCGAAAAGCCGCGTGTCTTGCTTGTATTGGGATATTTCAAGAAAAATGTAATTTTTATATGTATATTTTTTAATTTATCACATTTACTTGGAAACATATTATAAACAAGAAGTATTAGATGTCCTAACAAAACAAAACAACACACCCAAAATGTAAAATGTTTTTCTTTAAATGTTGACTACAACAGTCATTACAAAGACATTGATACATCAATACGATACGATAAACACGATAACTGTGAATTACTAATGGCCTAAAATTAGACGAATTAATGACTTAAAATCGAACAAATTAATGACCTAAAGCTGGCGTATATTACATGCCTAATTGTTGCTGCTGTTTTTTCAGGAGGAAACATACAGAGTCAAATGAGGTAGTCTTAATTTGATTGATTAATTATTGACTTTATACCTCTTCACCCTTCTAGAAAACGTGATCCACCTGAATTTTGAAAATATAGGTTGTTTTTTTTTTGTTGAACTGAAAATATAGGTTGTTGAAAACCTAAGATTGACAAGGCACTGATGGATCAATTTCTTTTACATTGACCCATGATTTTGAGCCATTGGATTGTGTAGAATTCCTCTTCCTTGATAATTAAGCATAGCATTCATTATGTGGACCAACTGAGTCAAAATTGACAGGTACATGAAGTCAACCACAATACCTCATCATGAAATAAAAGTACTTTGACTTCTAGGGTTTTGATGTTTCTATAAATAGGTGAACCTCAAAACCATATCTTTCATCACTTCAATTCTCAACCAAAAAAGAAACTCTCAGTAATAAACATGAAGGTTTCTTCAACTCTTTCATTTCTTCTTGTTTTCTTATTCTCATTATTATTAACAAGTTCTTGGGCTCTTCATTCAAACTCAATTCATCAAGACTTCCTCCAATGCATTAATTCTCAACAAAAACAATATCTTCATTCTTCTTCCATTGATTCTAATGAATTCTTGGTTCCCATCCATACCCCAACCAGTTCCAACTTTACTAAACTCTTTAGATCCTCAGCTAGAAACCTAAGATTCTTATCACCCAACTCAACTAAACCCCAATTCATTATTACACCTACCCATGAATCTCATATTCAAGCATCTGTTATTTGCTGCAGGAAACATGGGTTAGACCTGAAAGTTCGTAGCGGAGGTCACGACGTCGAAGGCATCTCTTATGTATCTGAAAATCCATTTGTTATTTTAGATTTGATTGGTTTTAGAAATATCTCTGTTGATGTAAGTAGTAAAACTGCTTGGATTCAAGGTGGTGCTTCTCTCGGCGAAGTTTATTATGCAGTAGGAAATAAGAGCAAGACACTTGGCTTTCCGGCCGGCTTTTGTCCAACTGTTGGTGTTGGTGGACACATTAGTGGTGGTGGGTTCGGTGCTTTGGTTCGTAAATATGGTCTTGCAGCTGATCAAGTCATTGACGCTCGATTTGTGAATGCGGATGGTAAAATTCTTGATAAAGAAACCATGGGAAAAGATTTGTTTTGGGCTATTAGAGGAGGAGGAGCATCCAACTTTGGAGTGGTTGTGGCATGGAAAGTGAAGCTGGTTGATGTTACACCCGTTGTGACAGTTGCTACGGTTAACAGGGCCTTAGAAGAAGGTGCTACTAACCTAGTTCATAAATGGCAGTTCATTGCTGATAGGCTCCATGAAGATATCTATATTGGTCTCACATTAACAGTTGGTAATGCCAGTGGATCGAACCAAAAGACGGTAATGGCTCAATTCTCGTTCATGTTCCTTGGAAGTGTCGATAGACTCTTCAAGTTGATGGAAGAAAGCTTTCCTGAGTTGGGTTTGAAACGCAGCGATTGTAACGAAATGAGTTGGGTTGAATCTCATGTCTACTTCTATGCACGTGGGAGAACGGTCGAACTTTTATGGGATAGAGATCATGTAACAAAGAGTTACTTGAAAATTAAAGCCGATTATGTTAGGGAGCCTATATCAAAAGCCGAGCTAGAAGGTATATGGAAAATGTATATGACGGGCGATTCACCTGCAATGTTATGGACACCAATGGGTGGAAGAATGAACGAAATTTCGGAGTATGAACTTCCTTACCCACACAGAGCTGGTAACATTTATAATATTATGTATGTTGGAAACTGGCTACAAGAAAGTGACTCGAAAAAACAGATAGATTGGATGAGAGAGTTTTATAGTTATATGACTCCTTATGTTTCTAAGAACCCAAGGTCTGCATATCTCAACTACAAAGATCTTGACTTGGGCCAAAACAGCAAGAATGCTGGCAGTGAATCCATGGCCTACATTAGAGCAAGGAGATGGGGTAAAAAGTATTTCAAGGGTAACTTCGAAAGACTAGTGAAGGTAAAGAGCAAGGTTGATCCTGACAACTTTTTCAAGAACCAGCAAAGCATCTCTCCTATTCGTTCTTGGAGAAAGAATTAAAGATAAGGCGACTTTCGACACATTGACACCGAATGATTTAGCAGACTTAAGACACATACTATTTATTTAAATAAATAGCTTATTGTAATTCTTTTTTTATACGTATCCCGCAACATTATTTAATTTTGTAATTTGACGTGTAATGGGAATGAAAAATGCGAGATAGACTTTCATGAATTTTAGAAACATATTCTTGAAATTTTATCAAGAAAAGCATTTAACCCGGTCTTACTAGAAGTCTAGAATTTAGGACCATATTATTATTCAAAGTATGCATGGGAAGGAAGAACATGACTCCTTTCAACAAACAAAAAAAAAAAAAAGGAGAGATGCTAGAATCAAAAAAGATTTTGACAAAAAAAAGTTCCCAGCTGATGTGGCGGTTGTGATTTTCATCTCTCAACGGCCTAGATTTGGTCAAAGTTTGAAACCACACCCGCCACATCAGCTGGGAACCTTTTTTTGTCAAAATCTTTTGTAACTTTATCATTTCCCAAAAAAAAGGAAGAATATAATTCAAGTGCCGATTACCAATTCCAACAACTGCATGGACATTTAGGTGCTGTTTGTTTTTTATAATTTTCAGATCTGAAATCTGAATTTTAATCCAATCCAGATTTCAGATGTTTGTTTTTGTATTTAGCAAAATCTGAATTTTCGTCTGAATTGAATAAAAGTCTGAATTAGCTGAATTAATGACCAGACATTTCAGACTTCAAAAGAAGTCTGAAAGTGAACCCAAGATCTGAAAAATTGCAAAAGACAAATATACCCCTATTAAATTTTAGAATTCATAACTATATCCATCTTCTTCCCTTCTCTGCCACCACCACCACCAAAACCACCACCGCCGCCACCAAAACTACCACCACTAAATCGCACCACCACTAAATCGCACGGAAACGACCTGATACTGTTTCTGCTATTGCTATGTCCGTCGATGGCACCTTGAAAACTCCAAAGAATACCCGACAACTAACAAAGTCAGTGGTGGTACCGGCATAGGTGGTAGCGGAAATGGTGAAAATACCAAGAAGAACAAGAGGAAACGACCTACTTCTGGTGAGATCAATGAATCTGGTAGTGGGGGTTCACTTTCTTCCAGTTTAGCCCCAATTGAGATTATTCCTGCTACTATGGCTGCCGGTGACGGCGACGGCGGTGGAAAGAGTGGTGGTTCGATGTGGGCTTTTAGTGGCGGAGCAAACAACAACAAACACCATTACTGGACCTTCAAATAATGGTTGTAATGTGATGGAGAATTATAGTCTTTATAGTGATTGAGAAATAATGGTTGCTAGGGTTTGAGAGAAGATGATATGATGTTAGGGTTTTGAGTTTGAGAGAGATAAGTTGCTAGAGTTTTGAGTTTGGGAGGGAGGCTGCTAGGGTTTTGAGTTTGGGAATTGGGAGGGAGCCTGCTAGGGTATTGAGTTTAGGAATTGGGAGGGAGGCTGCTAGGGTTTTTGAGTTTGGGAGAGGATAAATGAGTTTTATATTATAGATAAGGGTATAAAAGTCAGTTTCGAATTCCAGACTTATCAATTCCGATGGAAAAAAAAAACATTTTATTTCAATTTTTTAGATTCAGTATTTTCAGATTCAGATTTTTCAGATTCAGTTTTTCAGATTCAGACTTAATAAAAAAAACAAACAGCACCTTAGTTGTGCATCTACTCTGAAAACTCGGAAGTCAGTACTGAGCCAAATATTAGCAAACCTTAACCAATCAAGAAGTCAACTGATTGATTTGGACGACACGTTCTGAATCCTTGAATGCGCAAGAAAGATATTTTGTTCATGTAAGATTTCTAATTTTTTGTATTGTCATTTTAAAATTTTGTCCACATTAGATTCTAAAAGTGTGGCTACCATGTTTTTGGTCCCCTATGATAATATTCAATGATTTCTTACTAAGGTTTCAACATAGATAGGACGTCTCAACATTGTGGGTAGTAATGAGCAGAGCCAGGATTTCAACTAAATCAATGGGGTTTAGTTTAGACGCTTCTAAGATGCTCAAGTCGAAATTAAATTGGGTTTGAATTCGACAGGTACAGTTAGGTTTTTGGCCTGATCAAGAAGTTTGGCTCTCTCCCCCAAGGTTGTCACCTCAATTAAATATTTTTTCTTAAACCTTCTTTTCAATTTTATTTCTTCAATCGTGTTTGATTTCGAAATCAGACTAATTGAACTGGAGTGGAAGACAAATTCTGCCGTAGAAGGGTTTGGATAGAAATGATATATATCTCAAGAGTTGTTCATTACACATTAAAACAAAAGTTTGTAGAAGTCTTAATCTGTTAAAATCAGTACTCTTCCGGTCTTCCCTACTTCAAATCAGCTTTAGGAACTTCTAGATCCGAATCTTGATATGTAACCCAAGAATCTCTTCGAGTCTTATTCAAGAATTGCTCGGGTGACTCATGATCCACAAGCAAAAGTTAATAGATTCTCGATAGCCTTCTCCTGTTGTTGCTGCAAGACTGTTAAATGGTTCCCATCATGATTCATGATTTCATATCTTGATTTCATTTCTTCTTTACAGGTGACTATTTTCTCCAAACTTAATGAACTCTTTAACATGATCTTCACAAGCTCCGCTTCGTTTGCTCCGCCATAAAAACCTTTTATCTCAACTTTCTTGAGGTTAGTTACATTGTAGGAAGGAAGCAAATGTGGTCTCCAAAATGTCGGTTTGTCATTGAACAATGATGATATTTCATCATCCTCAAACTCCTGCAGAACCATACCAAATTTTCTCAATGGGTAAAGCATTAGATGTGGCGAAAAATGAAGACCCAAAGTTTGCACGTTTAATTGATACTCACATTAGATTGATCAAAATGTATTGAGAGAGTCTCTAAGGAGCACTCTTTAATATGCCCGATAGACTGGGAAGCTCCCGGTTTTGTGAACACAGTTTTACTGTTAAATGCCTCAAGTTATTGAATGTTCTAGGCATTATTATCATACCATTTGCACTTAGAACCTTCAGAGTCAAAACAAATAAAAAGATTATGTATATCTGTACTCAATTCATGTAATACTTAAATGTGATCTGAATCAACTTGTGTCAATTTTCAGAATGTCTGTTTTCTATCCGAGCCGTCTAAATGACTGACTCGTGTTGTTTTGAGCACATTTGAGTGAAACGTATAATAAGTCTGGATTAAAAACCTACTGGCTAACATTATCTGAAATAACAATTGTGCCCTGACACGAACAAGACAGACTCATATTATTTAGATTTAGACATTCCAGACTCAGACGAGTCATCTGCATATAATTAAAAAAACGTGTAAGACTCTAACATTACCTAGAAATATTGTACTAGTAGAATATTAGGATTCAAACAAGTCAAAAAAGAATAATATACCTCAAGACACCAGCCACATAGTGTTAAAATCTTGACATGACTGAGATCCTTAAGAATGTCGCAGAGCTGCATCTGTTCATATTCAATAACAGAGAGGTCAAGTTCAACTTCAATCAGATTTTTCCCATTGATGATTGAGAAATGTGCAGGCATATTCCCTCCAAACTTAAATTGTGAAAGACTTGGAATGTTGACTTCAACCCAACTATCATCATCCTTGCTATTGTAGCACCAATCCAGCACTAAGGACTTGAGTTTTGATTTTGGGTGATGGAGATAAAGATAAGGGGTAATACAACACTGAATTAGTTGTAATTCTTCAAGGCAAGGAGAATTCGAGATCAAATGATAAACTGAGTCCTTGGGTAGTTTTACTTTCATCATAATTGCAATCTTAAGTGACATGAAATTCGCATACCTAGAGGATACAAACTTGCATTCGGTTAGCTTCAAATTGATGAGTGTTTCACTTGGGAAAGAACATGGAGGTAAAGAGTAGACAGATTTGAGGGCAAACCCTTCGTTTGCATACGAAAAGTCTAAATCAAGTTCCGAACAATTACTACTCGTAGCAAATCTAATCAACTTACGGATTCGATGAGTATAGACTTTGAACACAGCCATGTCAAAACCAAGTCGAAGTTTCTGAAATTGTTTGATTTCACTATGAAATAACACATATTCAAGAAACTCAAGAAATAGGTGTTTTCGATAGTCCAAGCATAGATTATTCAATCTTTTGGAGAAGGATATAAAATCTAGGTCTAGAACAGGAAGTTCAGTCCATAATGACTTCCATCTCTTCGACCAAAAACTCGTCCGAACTGCCTCCTCAGTAGGAAGTAAAGTAAGAATTTGAACTAAAATGTCATTAGGTAAACCACTTATGTGATCTGTATCATCTCTTCTTACATTATCCATCTCTTTTTTCTCTTCTTGTGGGTTCTTGATGGCAGAACTATTCGATCTTGAGGTTTCCTTCCTCCGATTCCTACTCTTAAACATCAAACATGCAAGAGAACGGTACATTGTTAACCAAAAACTAGTGAAGCAAAGTATCTGCAAATGGTTAACCTAACAAAATGATTCAGATTGACCATGAGACCAGGGCATAAGTATCAATTACCATAAGAAAGGAACCTCTTAGATCATATGTAACCTTTAAGGGTTTAGGGTTTATACAAAAGTACATTTTTTTCCTTGGAATGGATAAGATTAGAATGACTTCAAGACATTAAGAATCCCCTTCTGTATCTTTCCCACTTCAATAAACTTGTCAAAATCCTGACTTTGAGAAGAAAACAACAATGATCCTATCAATTTATGGAGAAAATGTTGGATTCTCATACATGGGTTTATAACTGATTTTGAAGTTGGATCCTGAACAAGCCAAATTGTTGAAGGAAAGGATTACAATGAGAAGAGTTCAAGCAATTTACTTACATGTTCGAGCTTGGTTTGAACAGGAAGAACAGAAATGGAATGGAAGCAGAGAGAGAGAGAGAGAAATGAAAAGGAAAGTTGGTCGCAGACTCACACATCAGTGCCGTTACGGGCGACCCATATTTAGGGTGGCTGGACAATCCATTTTCTTATATGGATTATTATTTTTTTTTAAGTAAACCATACTTTCAATCATAAATGAACAACACGAGGTTACATGGTATAATTGTTATTTCTCTCCTCAATTTCATGAGAGTTACATAAGAAAAGTTCATAGAACTTTCGAATATAAAGTGCCTCGTGAAGGGACAGAAATAGACTCGACACTGACTCAAACAAAAGACCTTAAAGGCTGACAAAAGATCCTAAAGATCGTGAATGAAAAGACCCTAAAGGTCGACAAAATATTACAGTAAAACTAATAAAAGAGCGACCACCGTTGTCGTCGGAAAATCGTTGTCGTCACCGGAAAACCGTTGTTGTCGTCAGAAAACCGCCACCGTCACCGGAGAACCGTCGCCATCACACCACCACAGAAATCACTTCACCACCACACCACCATCACGAAGTACCACCAGATCTAGCCGTAAAAACCAATCGCTCCACCACCACCACCATCAATAAAACACCACCACAGAAATTACACACAACCCTTTTCTCCACCACCACCCACCACCATCATTAAACACCACCACAGAAATAACCGACATCCCTCTTCTCCACCACCACCAACCACAAGCATTTAAAAACACCACCATCATCACATCACCACCACGCCACCATTAAACCAATTGCTCCACCAACAGATCCGAATCTGACTCCACCATTAAGTAGAGTGGATCGATTGAAGAGATATCCATTAGATCGATCTTGAAAGGTTTTTGGATCCGATTTCGGAGTATACCAAACCCTGTAGCGATGGATCTAGAAAATCTTAAGAACTAAAAAAACTACTAATCAAACAAAAATAAGGATCCGCGAAGGGAGGGCTCTTCGCCGGAGAGCCACAGGTCAAGAAAACGGAGATTCAGAGGCGATTTTACAATAAAATAGGGTTTTTATTGAAAGGGGGGAAAAGAAAACGAGAGAGACAAGACTAGAGAAACTGAAAGTTACTAGGCAAATAATTATGGATAATTATTTTCGGACGCAGTGCGAGTCAACTATGTTTAACTTAGTTGACTTATATTTATTAAAGGGACAAAATTAAAAGGACTTATTATTAATGCTCTATCATTCTATGTATCACCATGAGATTAGGCTATTTCTCTGGGTAAAACAAACCCTTTCTTTCTTTCTGTCTCCCTCTAGAACAAATTTAACCTCTCATTAAAAACTTCGACATACCAATTATAGTCAAAACTTATTTTCCTCCTGCCCTTCTTTCTCTCTCATCAGTATCCTTTCTTTCTATTGATTTTACTTTATGTCTATCAGTGTTCATCAAACCCACTTTCTTGTTGTAAATCAGAACTTAGAAGACTGAATGTGTTATTCGATTCAACTAACTAGTAGCTATATATAGCTTTTACACAGAAGATAAACTAACAGAATTTGCCCTTAATAAGGCTACAATAGTGCATAGAAAAACAGACTCTAATTTCTCCTAAAGACTAGGACTGACTTTAACAAACTAACAGACTTGTAAATTCAGAAAATAACTAAAATATCTAACATTCCCTCCCTTAAGCTAAAAGCATGTGCATTTAGCTTACTTCAGATGCAGTAACCATTCCAAGCATAGTACGAAGTTTCTCAAACTGCTCCAATTTAAGTGGCTTTGTCATTAGGTCTGCAACTTGTTCTTGAGAATTGCAATACTTCAGCTCCACAATACCATCATTCACCAAATCCCTTAAGAAATGGAATCTGACATGAATATGTTTGCTTTTTCCATGAAAGACAGGATACTTAGACAATTGAATAGCAGAACTATTATCACAATGAATTGTAGTACATCCATTCTCCTCCATTCCAATTTTTTTCAAAATTCTCTTGAGCCATATACACTGACATGCACATAGAACTGCAGCGATATATTCGGCTTCGGTAGTAGACAAGGTTACCACTGGTTGTTTTTTCGAAGACCATGAAACAGCTCCAGATCCTATCATGAACACATATCCAGAAGTACTCTTCCTATCGTCAAGATCATCAGCATATCCGCTATCCGTGAATGCAAAGAGTTTTGAACTGCCACCTCCCTTCCTGTATAGAATGCCTAGTTCAGTTGTCCCCTTTAGATACCTTAGAATCCTCTTGGCTGCCAACCAATGTGACATGGTTGGGCTAGACATGTACCTGCTAATAAGACTTACACCATACATTAGGTCAGGACGAGTCACGGTTAAATACATGAGACTTCCAACTAGTTGTTTGAACAAAGTTGTATCAACTTTAGTTCCTCCTTCATCCTTTGAAAGCTTTGAACCAGGGACAATTGGATTTTTCACACCATTGCTACTCGCCATTCCAAACCTTGTTAATACCTCTCGTGCATATCTTCTTTGACAAATAAAAATACCATTTGAATTTTGCAGCACTTCTACTCCAAGAAAATGCTTCATTCTTCCCAAATCAGACATGTCAAACTCTATCATCATTGAGTTTTTAAACTTATTACACATGTTCAAATCACTTCCTGTAAAAATTAAATCATCTACGTAAAGGCATATTATCAAAATTTTACCTCCTACAGATTTGGTGAACAAAGTATGTTCACTGGAACATTTCTCAAAGCCTTCACGCAGAAAATAAGTCTCAATCTTGCTGTACCATGCCCTTGGTGCTTGCTTGAGGCCATACAAAGCTTTCTTCAATTTGTAAACCCTTCCTTCTTCCCCCTCCTTAATAAACCCTTCAGGTTGTTGGACAAACACTTCCTCCTTGAGCTCACCATGAAGAAAGGCACTCTTCACGTCAAGCTGAAAAACTTCCCATCCATATTGTGCTGCTGTTGCGAGTATTACTCGAACAGTGTCAAGTCTTGCAACTGGTGCAAATACTTCAGTATAATCCACTCCATAACGTTGGGCATAACCCTTGGCTACCAATCTCGCCTTATATTTCTCCACATCCCCATTTTCGTTAAGTTTGGTTTTGAAAACCCACTTAACCCCAATAGGCTTAGCACCCTTAGGCAGATCCATCAACTCCCAAGTCTGGTTCTTCTCTATAGCTTCAATTTCTGCCGCCATTGCCTCTCTCCACTTTTTGCTTTTAACTGCCTCATCAAACAAATATGGATCATCATCTATGACCATCATCATTGCATGCATATCTTCTTCTTCTGACAACCCTTCTCCTGCCTCATAGTCTGCCATCCAGACTGGTTCTTTTCTGATTCTCTCATCCCTCCCTTGGATTGCAACTTCTCGAGTATTTCTTTCATTTGAAAGTGAACTATTTTCATTGTTGTTGCCTGAGATATTCTGAGTATTTTCTTCCTCAATATGTTCTTCATCACTTTCTTTATCATCTTCTAAAACATCCAATTTTGATTCTTCATCAGTTCTGCCCCAATCCCAACTCTCTTCTTCTTCAAATAAAACATCATTGCTGATGATAATCTTCTTAGTGACTGGATCATACAATCTATAAGCCTTGGATTCATCACTAACACCCAATAATACACACTTCTTACTCTTGGAGTCCAGCTTACTCCTCTTCTGGTCAGAAATGTGAGCATGAGCAATACATCCGAAGATCCGAAAGTAGTCTACCGTTGGTTTAACACCACTCCATGCTTCCTCTGGAGTTTTTTCTTTCACTGCTGCAGTTAGACTCCTGTTTTGAATGTGCACACACCATTTTACAGCCTCAGGCCAGAATGTTTTTGGAACATTCTTATTAGCTAACATTGAACGTACGGCATTCATGATTGTTCGATTTTTCCGCTCAGCAACTCCGTTCTGCTGTGGAGTGTATGCTGCTGTCAACTGCCTGCTTATACCCTGAACCTTACAAAATTCTTGAAATTCATTGGAGTTAAATTCTCCTCCTCTATCTGTTCTTAAACAAGTAATATGTGCGCCAATTTCTTTTTCAACACATGCTTTAAAGTTTTTGAATGCAACAAAAGCTTCTGACTTCTCGTGTAAAAAATAAACCCAAGTTTTACGTGAGAAATCATCAATAAAACTTATGATATACCTTTTATCGCTGTTGGAAGTCGGCATGATTGGTCCACATAGATCAGAATGCACCAATTGAAGCTGCTTCGACGCTCTCCATGAACTTTGCTTTGGTATAGACTCTCTGTGTTGTTTGCCAACCAAACAAGCTTCACATAATTTCTCTGGAATTTTAACCAAAGGCACACCATCTACCATTCTTTTGGATGCAAGAGTTCTCAACCCTTGATAATTCAAATGGCCAAAGCGACGATGCCACAAATCCGACTCTTTTTCAGCCAAAGCTTCAGCTTGAAAGCACATAGAATTTTTTGGAGCCATGGATACTGACAGATAGAACATTCTATTTCCACTCATATTAGTTTGCATAATTACCCCTCTTCTAGGATGATAGACTCTACAAGTCCCTTTCTGAAATAAAACAGCTAAACCTTTCTCCTGAAGTTGTCCTATGCTCAATAAATTGCTCTTTAGTTCAGGTATATAATAAACATCTGAAATTACCTGAATGATGCCATTTATTTGAAGTCGTACATTTCCTTTAGCTACCACTGCCATCCTAGTATCATTACCAAGTTTCACAGTTTGACGAAATCCTTCCTCTAGCTCCGAGAACCATTCTTTGTTGCCTGTCATGTGATTTGAACACCCGGAGTCAAGGAACCAGATTTCTTCTTTTTTGGTTTCTTGAAAGTCGACATATGCCATCAACAAGAGTTCTTCTTCTCCATGTTCAGCATAGTTGGCCTTCTTCTCCCAATCAGGACACTCATATTGATAGTGTCCTAACTGATGACATTTGAAACACTCAACAATAGCTTTGTTTTGAGACATCCTCCCTCGCTCTCTACCACCTCGACCTCCTCGGAATGAGCCTCTGCCCCTTTCTCTCCTTGGCTTATCATCATAAGAGATTCTTAAGGCTTGTTCTTCTTCCTGACTTTCCTGCATTCTCTATTCTTGAACCAACAGACTTCCATGGAGCTCATCAATGGTCAAGGTATCTAAATCATTTGACTCCTCGATTGAACAAACAACATAATTAAATTTTGGAGTCAAAGATCTCAAAACCTTACCCACCACTGTGTTTGGCTTCACAACTTCACCATTCACTTTCATCTTGTTCACAACTGTTAGAGTTCGTGAAACATAGCTATCGATCTTTTCTCCTTCCTTCATAGTCAGCATTTCAAACTCCTTCCTTAATGACTGCAACTGTGCTCTTTTCACCTTGGTGGAACCTTGGTATTTCTGCTTCATTGAATCCCATATTGCCTTCGACGTCCTTTTGTCAAGAATTGTTTCCATGATTTCTCTTTCAATTGAGTGAAACAGGTAATTCTTTACCTTAAGGTCCTTCAGCTTAGCTTCTTCAACGCTCTTCCTTTGCGTCTCACTTGCAGATGATATCCCGATTGCTGGTGATGAGATCCCTTCATCCACCAGACTCCACATCTCTTTGCTCCTCAAGAAATTTTCCATCAACATCGACCAATGGTCGTAATGGCCATCGAATTTTGGAATTAAGAATTTCTCTGAGGTTGTCATGCTTCACTCTCACTCTCACTCTCACACTCCTACTTAGTCAGGCCCCTTTTAATGCTCTGATGCCAATTGTTGTAAATCAGAACTTAGAAGACTGAATGTGTTATTCGATTCAACTAACTAGTAGCTATATATAGCTTTTACACAGAAGATAAACTAACAGAATTTGCCCTTAATAAGGCTACAATAGTGCATAGAAAAACAGACTCTAAACAGACTCTAATTTCTCCTAAAGACTAGGACTGACTTTAACAAACTAACAGACTTGTAAATTCAGAAAACAACTAAAATATCTAACATTTCTTTCTATTAATTTCTGTCTCTCATCAATCTCAATATACCACCCTTCACAGTTCATGCACATTTACCAAGAACACTTTTCTATCCACAAAAGATCATAACTTTCTTTACAGTGGAATTGTGGTTCTAACCTAGAAGCAATCTTTGTGGTAGATCATGCTACTGTTCTATGAGCATGGAACACAGATCCCTCTTATATACTGAATTTATCTTTAGAGTTTTTAGGGTTCTAATTACTAATAGATCTGCCATGAATTGGCTAGATTTTGCTCAATGTGGATATGTTCAATAAAAAATTTAAGAAATTGATGAGAAAATCAATTAAATATAAGTTTATGTTGGAATAAAAGTAATCTTTCTCTGTTAGAATATTTTTCAACAATATCCTTTGATTTTCTTGATTTGCCGTGTTTAACAATTTTTTTTCATAGTTTCTCTCCCTAAAAATTAAGTTGTTGGTGATGATGAAGAAGAAGGAACGTTAAGGTATTGCCTTGGGTTTGTAGAAGAAGAAAAGGGGGAGAACTTAAATTGAAAATTCTAATTTTTAGAGGACAGAAGTGAAATACAGTAGGGTAGTGCCCCTTAAAAATTGTTGTCCAGATAAGATTTTTAATTTTATTTGTCCACATAAAATTGTTGTCCACATAAGATATTTAATCGTTCATATATTGGTCACCATATTATTTAGAGTACTTGATTTTTTTTTTGAATATTAACTACAGTGGTGGGTGAGAAATGAAAACCACCTCCTCCATTCTCTCCTAACCACCTCCTCAATTCTCTCCAAACCAGTTTTCTAGATCTTCAATTAATCCGGATGAGGGGCTCCTTCTCTGGAATTTCCTCTTGTTATGTATATATTTTTCTTTTAATGTATAGTAATCTTTTTGGAAGTAGAGATTCGATTTTCTGTTCTAGATTTGAGAGATTTTCAAGAAAACCGGAAAGAAGGAGAGGAAACTAGAAGGTATTTTCCATGTTCAAATTTTCTTCTCTTTCTCATCGATCTGAGTTTTTGTATCTTGATGCTAAGAAGAAAATGTCAATGGAGGGGGAAATATTATACATAAACAACAAGAAAATAAAGTTATAAAATCACTCAACCTTCATCTTCGAAATCAAGTATAATAATTCGTCTCCGAGAAACTTAGTGGTGCTCTTGATGAAACCGTAATTCGTCTCTACTTGATCCATCCTGATTACATATAATTAAGTATTAGGGTTAATTCCGTTTTAGCCCCCGATTTGTGACCAACTAGCCGTTTTGGCCCCTAATTGTGTCCGGCAGTTCGTTTTGGCCCCAAAAAATTCCTAAATGGCCCCAAATTTTTTCAACCTCCCAATTCTACCCCCATGGCATTTCTGTAATTATTTTTTTTTTCTTTTTTTTGTCCACCTCATCTAACAATTGACACATCACTCTGTCCACCTCACCCTTCTTCTCCGGCGAAAGGTTGCCGGCCGAAATAAAAAATTCCGGCCGGCCACCTTTACCAAAATATTTTTTTTTTCATTTCTCTCTCTTCTTCATCTCCTTCTTTCTCTCTCTTCTTCATCTCATTCTTTCTCTCTCTTCTTCTTCTCTCTCTTCTTCTTCTCTCTCTTCTTCTTCTTTCTCTCTCTTCTTCATCTCCTTCTTTCTCTCTCTTCTTCTTCTCTCTCTTCTTCTTCTTTCTCTCTCTTCTTCATCTCCTTCTTTCTCTCTCTTCTTCTTCTCTCTCTTCTTCTTCTTTCTCTCTTCTTTTTTCTTTACCTCTCTCTCTCTCTATATAACTCCGGCGAAGGGGCGGAAGGTCTGGTTTCACTTTGAAACCAGACCGGAATCTGGTTTCACTTTGAAACCAGACCGGAATCTGGTTTCACTTTGAAACCAGACCGGAATCTGGTTGTAGAAACCAGATCTCGGTCTGGTTTCAAACCAGACCGAATCTGGTTTCCAACCAGACCTTGAAGGTCTGGTTCTCCGGCGAAGGGGCTCCACCCCTTCGCCGGAGTTATATAGAGAGAGAGAGGTAAAGAAAGAAGAAGAAGAGAGAGAAAGAATGAGATGAAGAAGAGAGAGAAAGAAGGAGATGAAGAAGAGAGAGAAATGAAAAAAAAAAAAAATTGGTAAAGGTGGCCGGCCGGAATTTTTTATTCCGGCCGGCAACCTTTCGCCGGAGAAGAAGGGTGAGGTGGACAGAGTGATGTGTCAATTGTTAGATGAGGTGGACAAAGAAAAAGAAAAAAAATAATTACAGAAATGCCATGGGGGGTAGAATTGGGAGGTTGAAAAAATTTGGGGCCATTTAGGAATTTTTTGGGGCCAAAACGAACTGCCGGACACAATTAGGGGCCAAAACGGCCAGTTGGTCACAAATCGGGGGCTAAAACGGAATTAACCCTAAGTATTATAATTCACGACCTTTAGGGTCTCCTTCGTGATCTTTAGGATCTTTTATTTGTGACCTTTAGGGTCTTTTTATTTTATTTTTGCAGTCTTGTACTTCATTTCCCTTCATGTTGTCTTTACTTTTATAAGTTTCATTTTGTTATTTATTTGAGTAAATCAATGTTGTACTCAAAGGAGTCAAAACCATCAAAACCATGTAATTTGTTGGAATATATTCCTTTCTATGAATGAAATTCTGGTTTATTTAAAAAAAACTACAATGGTTATTACAAAGACATTGATAGATGGATACGATGTGTTAAGTACGATAACGGTCGATTTACTACGGGCCTAAAGTCCGACGAAATGATAAAGCCTAAAACCCGATGAAATTATATGGCCTAAAGCCCGACGAAATTATATGGCCTAAAGCCCAACGAAATTATATTGGCCTAAAGCCCGACGAATTAAATAGCCCAAAGCCCACATAAACTACTTTATTCATACCCAAATTCAATATTCCTAGATTTTGGAACCAAGATTTGATTATTCTTATTGGGTGCGGCTAAAAGCACCCGTTAAAAATGTTGTTAGCCCCCGGTGTTAAAGATTGACCAAGGTCAATCTCTTTTGATCACAAACATATGTTGGCACCCGCTGAAATTGTTGTATACAGATTGACCCATCCGAAATTCTAAGATACTTTGTTAATAGGTACGATGAAAGTTCACAATGTGTTACGAAAAGTACAAGATTTTTAAAGAGAAAAAAATCTAAAAAGGAATATGACCGTCAATCATGGGAAAACAACATTTTGTTAGACTAGATACCAACAGAGCGTTAAAAAGATCTTCAAAGCAATATATATGTTGAGCAGAGCTAGTGGTTTGTTTTGGGATTTGGTTTCGATTACTTATTTTGGTTGAGTAGGACAGTTCATCGAATTAAGACAGAGAAAATAAACTATAAATGAAGGGTGTCGACCGTTGATTGGGCAGAGAAATGACATAGTGAGTAAGAATTTCATTTCACATTCTTTATCTTTTTTCGGAGAAAAATTTACATTTGAAAATGGTTTTATAACTATTTATAATAATTATATTTAGTTGAGTTAAATAATTAGTTTCCAAAAAACAAAGCATATGAAATGATTACATGTGCCATAATCTATATAATAAAACAGGTGGATGGGTGCTGACTGGGACAAATCTCTGGATAAATCCAGCCGTCCGTCCCACATCACCATCGGTATAAACCCTAGGATTCAGCAAAATCATAACTCTTTTTTCTGATGGGTTACATCTTCTCAGTTCTCAACAGACATACCTTCTCAGTTCCTGTTTTTAATCTATAAAACCACGACTTCTCCCACACTTTTTCTTCATTTTATTCCTTCATTGTTCGGGAATTCAGGGCATGCTTCAACAGATCATTCACCTCATTTCAAAGGTTTTGATCACTCATCTCAATTCCTCACCGGTAAGAATCCATTTCGATCACTGTGTTGATATATTAGATTACTGGTTTTGCCTTTTAGATTTATATATTAAGTCTATAGGGTAGGTTTTGTTTTTCAGTTGAATTATTTTTGTGTGTATGTGTTTGATGTTGCCATACATGTATGTGTTTGATGAATTGTATAATAGAAATTAATCATAGAATGGTTTGTATTTTTTGCTTCATTGATCATAGGACGTGGAGGAACAGCAGGAAGCAAGTACAGAATGTCACTAGGTCTTCCAGTTACAGCAACTGTGAATTGTGCCGATAGCACTGGTGCTAAATCTTTACATCATTTCCGTTAAAGGAATCAAAGGTCGTCTCAATAGATCACCTTGAAGGTAAAAATTATGCCTGGTCTTAGGTAAAAGGTTATGCCTGTTGTTATTGTTAGACAAGGGAAAGACTGGCGCCGTAAATATGGTGTTTTCATGTACTTTGAAGGTAAAAATTTCTGCTTTCTTATTTAGGTTCTTGTGTTTTTATTGATCAGCGATAGATATGATTTTGTGGGTGATTGTAGATGAATCCTTTGAATGTTTTTTATTGATCAATGATGGATATGTGCTTGTGTGTTTTAGAGTTTAGACCGTTGGATTACTTCCTCCTCTCCCTTCTCATATAGACACATCTTCCCATCAAATAGACACATCTATTGGCAAGCCACAAGATTAATGTTCCTTCTGCCTTTTTAACCATTTCCAATTAGGTTCCGACATGTCCGCTAATTTCATTCTACTGTTGGGTTCATCAGAAGCTCTCTCATATTTGGTAGTTTCTCCAATAACTAATTATTTTCATTGGATTGGGAACTTTTTTCTCATGGCACCATGATTCACTCAAATCCTAGATTTTATCTTTCTTAAGACCAGACAATAATTATCTATTTAACACTGACAATACAACTTACAATTTGATTCATATCGACAAAACTTAAACATTTTGTGGCTTTTCAGTTCTGTTGCTTCATTTTGTGATTTCTCTCAGGAATTCAGGACACGTTATAGAAAGGTTAGTATCTTTTTTGCTTATTCTTTGAGAATGTTCCATTGTTAATTTCGTTGAGTTATCTACTTTGTGTATGTGTTTAACTCTTAATCAAATGGTTTTAATGTATGTGTTTGGTGAAATGTCATATAGAAATTAATATAGTATGTGTATGATGCTTTCATATATGTGTTCGATGAAATGTATAGAAATTTTGAATCAGAACGTAAACTAGGAAACCCTCCTACCTTCTTTTTTTCAGTTTGCATTTATCTCGATTTTTTCTTACGTTAATTTCGTAAAAAAAAATTGGGTTTCTTATTGTTTTCTATCGTTCCGCGCTTAGGAATAGAGATTTCATTTTCAGTGAAGATTTCGAGGATACATATATACATGGTTTTTGATGATGGAATCGACATCTTATGCCACCATTTCTTTTCTATCATTCCTTGGAAACTTCTTCACAATAAACAGAGTCTTCTATAACTATACATGGTTTCTTTTCAAGAACTTCAAAAAGTTTGGGTTTCTTTGTCTTTTCTGGCATTCCTTGTTTAGGAATACAGATTTCATTTTCGGTGATGATTTCGGGGATACATATATACATGGCTTTTGAGCACCTCCTAATGTATTTACTTTGTCATGAGATTTACATTTTAGATTCATAGTTTTCGGTAGGAACTTTTTAGAATTGTCAAAATTATGAATGATGAGAGTTTATATTTCATGGTAGAGGAGCCCCTAAACCGTCGTTTTTTAAGAGCTTCAAAATGATGGAATGGACATCATATGCCACCATTTTTTTAATGTGTTGGCTACTTCTTAACAATCAACAACATCTTCTATAACTATTTGCATAAGATTTTTCTCTAACTTTCCAGCTCTTTGTAAGATCCCAATCGCCTCATTTGTCAGCGTCGAAGCCAGGGTTAAGTATTGTTTCAACACTACTGCGTGACTATTGTGGAGGGTTATGGCAGCAACTCCATCAGCAACTGGGTGTCATCTCTTCAGTATAGGACTAAAGTTCTCCATCTCCTTTATAGCCAGTTCTTATGTCTCTTTAGCTCGAATTAATCAATAGTCTTATATGACTATTTGGCATAAGTTTCCCATAGATATGGTTATTAAATTTATACATGGATGCACTCTTTCATGCATGGATGCCTCGGGTTTTAATATAAATATTGTTAGACTAATTCTGATATTGTTTCTTATAATGCATGACCTCTGTTCTTAGTCTAGAAGCATCAATGCCTCGTACATAGATGAAGCAATTGTTCTTTATTGATTTGCTTTTCTTGAAAGAATTGTGAGATATATACTCTCTTTGCTACTGTTTTCAATCAAATGGACGGAACTTTACAGTCTCTGGGGTCAATAGATTATGAACTCATTATCAATGAAAATTTCGATGATACATATATACATTATTCCTGTCAAAGTTTTTGAACTCTAACATGTGACTAAGTCTTCTGAAGATGATTGTTATGTTTTATCTCAGTATATACTACACAACCCTTAGGATTTATATGTTCATTGATGAGTAGTAATTCCAGGTTATTTCAGATAACCAGGGAAGTACCCTTACTTTGCTTTATTTTCTTCTTATTAGTAAAGTATTTTAGTTGCTCTCCTTCCCTCTATCAGCACATAATATTGTGTCCCCATCTCTTTGCCTTCCTCTCAAATTTTTGGTTGGGTAGTGTGTGCCAAGTCTCCATCAGATTTACATGTTCACCTTAATCCTCTTAGCTGTGAAGGATATGGTGCCTGAAGTCTGAAGGAATGGTATCCTTCCGAAGGAGTGTCCTTCGACCAAGGATGCAATGCGTGCAATTTGGCTATTAGGATCTTAATGACCTTATTCGGAAGATCATTAGTCCGGTCCAATTAGGGGTCGTAATGCTTAGCTAGAAGCCAACTACGACCGTCGAATCAAGAGTTGATTCGCGGCTAACATAGACCGGATCCTACAAGGGTTACACAACAGAATAATGATTTGAACGGAGAGAATTGACTAGATGGATAATGGCAAATAAGTGGATTGGATCCGTTATTGGTAAGTCCAGAAAGATTCGGAGAAGTCCGAAAGAGATAAACATGTCCGGGCCCAAAAGGGAGGCCCGGAATGGCTTTAGAGAAGCCGGCCATGTGATGGCCGGCCAAGGCAATAGGGCCGGCCATGTGATGGCCGGCTAGGCCCTAAGTGGGCCGGCCAAGGAAGCCCATAAAGGGCTATGTTGGCCGGCCACACTTAAGTGACCCAATGGAGGGTATTTTGGGTGTTGCCTAATAATTAGGTTTATGGAATCCTAGTTTGAGTCTAATACCTCTTCTAGGGAATTCTATATATACCTAATTATACAACCTAAAGCAGAGAGGCAATTTCAGAAGAGAAATTCCCAAGTCTGAAAGAGTTTCAGAATATACATCTCAGAGAGAGAGAGAGAAAAGGAGTTTTCTCAAGTATCTAGTCAAGAAGAAGGAGTTCTTCATCTCAACCTTCAAGAAGGTCCTAGCTGACTGAAAGGAGGGAGTTCAAGTCATTATTCGGTGTCTCAAGTAGAGGAGCTACACTTGGAGCTCTTATCTTCCGAATACTGATCGGAATTTAGTTCGTGGGAAAGCGATTAAGAGGTAATCTTCTTTCCAATCTAGTTCATTGGTATGTTCATGTATAGATCCTGGAATTAGTGTTAAACATATGATGTTTGAGATTCCGCTACCAACACTAATAGACAATTAGGTGTATGAGATACACTAGGTTATTCCCATCAGTGGCATCACGAGCCGTTTGCATGAACTATCTTTGACTAGATGAATTAGATTCATACTTGAACAACTAGATATTAGTGTTTTAATGTTTGAATAGAGATTTAAACATAAGTTTGATGAGATTAAATTAGGGTTTTGGATGAGATTCATGGCCTAGAAACACTAGAAACAAAGTTTTATGAAAAGAGTTTTCATAAACAAGTGTTAGGGTTTTAGAATTTTGATAGAATTCATCAAAACCATGAGGATTGGTTGATGAATTGATCAAAAACAGTACCTAACAGCAGCTGGAACAGAAAGAAAGAAAAGAAAAAGAAGTTGGAACGGCAGGATTTTCCAAAAAATTTGGAAACCCTACTGGCCGGACCGGCCAGGACGCGTCCGGGCCGGACCAGCACGTCTCGGACAGACAGTCCGAGACAGACAGGGACACGGACTGGAAATCCCAGTCCGTGAAGGACCGGGAATCCTAGTCCGAGCTGGACTAGGAGTCCGAGACTCTCGGGTCTCGGACATCCCAGAGCGTCTAGGACGCGTCTGGGAATCCCAGTCCAACACGGACTAGGAGTCCGAGACTCTCGGGTCTCGGACGTCCCAGCGCGTGGGACGCGTCTGGGACATCCCAGTCCGAGACGGAATAGGATTCCGAGACAGGAGCGTCTCGGATATCCCTGACGCGTCTGGGACGCGCTCGAGGGAACCTATTTAGAGTCTCGGTCTAGGACCGAGACACTGGACGGGCGTTCGGATGCATCGAGGATGCGTCTGGAGCAACCAGAAGCATCTCGGATGCGACTGGAAGCTTCCGGACGCAACTCGGATGCGACCGGAGCATCCAGAAGCGTCTAGGACGCGTCTGGACGCGTCCAGAAGGCATCCCAGATGGGATGGCCTAGCCGTCTGTGCACAGAAGCGTCTGGGACGCGACTGTGGGGCACGGGTGCATCCCGGACCAAAAATCCGAGATGGCACGAGTGCTGTCCCGAGACCAGACACGTCGGGGACGCGTCTGGGAGTTCCAACAGCTCTCGGATTAAGCATCCGAGAGGCATATGCAGCAACCGGATGGTCTGGACGCGTCTAGGACGCGACCAGGACGCATCCTAGCTAGACATCTCACCCGAGATGTCTATGGTCTGTCCTAGGACAGATGCGACTAGCTGGGCTAGGACGCGTCTGCCCGAGAGACATAGCACGGCAGGAAGGTGCTGTCTCTAGGACCGGACCTTGACCAGGCTGAGTCAAGAGTTGACCAGAGACCAGTCAAGGGGCTTTGACCAGGGTTGACTCAGATCCTTTTTGAGTGAGACTCAAGGGCCTTTTGGGCCATGATCTG
The DNA here is from genome assembly GCF_041429995.1 of Eschscholzia californica. Lineage (NCBI taxonomy): Eukaryota > Viridiplantae > Streptophyta > Magnoliopsida > Ranunculales > Papaveraceae > Eschscholzia > Eschscholzia californica. The sequence continues at coordinate 34,868,995 of NW_028238198.1, forward strand.
AAAGGGAGTTTTTCAGAATTTTCTCCCGGTTCCGAGCATATTTTTTCCGACTTAGACCCGGGTTAGAGGAGTACCCGAACGGAGTTTTTCCTTATTTTGATTTTGGAAACAATTAAGGAAGAAACGTAATGTTTTAGTTTAAGTATTGAGAATACGAAACTTTAGAAACATTAGACATAGAGATGTCACAAAATCCCACGAATAGCTATGCGATAGCAAAACCTAGAAACGAATCTAGGATACATACTTTATTTATTATGATTGTCATATTTTTGTATGTATGGATATATGTGATTGCGTAGAATAGTATACCTTTAGATAGGATTATCGTTTCTTGTTCTAAGCGCAAGGAGTTGTGCCCGAATAATACTTAGAGTATAGGGTCTTAGAATCTATTGACGAACTGAATGATGAGATCATGGTTCAAGTGGGAGTAGTCAATAGAGGTTCTTGGATATGAATCCAATCGAACCATAGGCGAACAAGAAATAAACTTAAAAGATGGGATCTTTTAAGGGGTAATACTAAGATTTAACAAATCATTACGCAAACCCACATAAACTTTTACGTAATAAATCATGAATGGTTATGCAAGAGTTCACAGTAACGCAACTTGATAAATTACGTAATAAGTCCCAAAAAGAATTTTGAGTAAAGCCTACCCAGATTAAGACACCTGTTGAGCCCTTGTTCATCGATGGTGGATCATGCCAAAGCAGGGTGCCATCTTTTACCTCGGGACAATACGGTAGATCTATGAAGAGGTCTACATGTCTAAATGGTTATTCTCAAACGAGTCAGCAAAAGGGTTTTGGATTTCGAGGCTAAAGGACGATTTAATGTTTAAATCGTTAACCAAGAGTCATATGAGATATGATCAGTAAGGAGTTACTCACCCAGGAGGGTGAAGTTAAGGGCAGTGCCAAAGTACGCTTAGCTTCACAGGAATGGGATCTTGGAATTATATTATTCTAAGGGGACAACAAAAGTAGAATAATATAGGCAAATTAGGAAAATTGCCAGGATAACAAGTTTAATCACTTTCGCATTTCTTACATGTAGTTTAATTATGACAACAAACATCTTCAACCTCTACACCATACTTGAGAAATTGAACGACACCAACTTCGTTCAATGGGAGAGGAACCTGAGAAAGGTTCTAGGAAAAAGCGCAGAAATATTGGACATTCCGATCCCCGTGCTTTCAGAAACTTCTTCTGATGAAGAACGTAAGCAAGTAGACGATATTCGAAGGAAGTCAGCGCCAGTAACCGGTTTAATGCTAATGGCCATGGAAAGAAAATATATAGATATGTTCATTGAAATGGAGGCATACACCATTATTCGACGGCTAAGAGAAGTGTTTAGAACACAATGTCGAATAGAAAGATTTAGATTCACAATGGTGTTACTGGGGATGCGACTGGAGAAAGGGAAACCCGTTCGTTATCATGTTTTGGAGATGATTGATCACCTCAAAGACATGGAATGGATGGGGTCTCCTATGCCAGTCGAACTGGCAGTTGACATGATCCTGAATTCATTGGATGAAAGGTTTAAGGATGTAGTTGCAAACTTTGAAGATAAGTTTGGACGGGTATCCTTCGAAAGTCTACTGGCGATTCTGGAAGTTGCTGAAAGTGGTTTCAGCACCCCTGAAACTCTAGAAGAGATTCTAGGAATTCAGGAGACAGTAAATACGGGAACGGAAGACGTTAGGAGAAGGAAGCCGTCTGGCAGGAGAATGGGCAAGAAAGCACCAAGACCCAGAACCATCCTTCCTAACAAGAGATGTCTTGTGTGCGGTAGTACATCTCATATTCGATTAAGAGATTGCCCGCGATTCTTGGAAGAACAAAACGACGGAGCTGGGAGTTCCGATCAAGGTAAAAATTGTTAAAAGTTATTCAATTAAATACACATTCCTCAAGGTATGCGATACCTAAAAGACTCTTATCATTGTGAATGACAGGAGCGAGAGGGAGCTGAGTATTTATTGAAGAGGAGATGAACCTGTCGAAAGCTGAAGAAGGCAAGAGTTGCTGGAAAAGCTCAAGAAGGATCATAGACTCGATAGGCAATACTTTAAAGTAGTTTTAGTATTTCTATTTCTTTTTAGAACATTGACTCTGTAATGAGATTATGGGAGTGAATAAAATATGAGATATTTTATGATGTTCTTAAAAGAGCCTATCTAACTTTTAAGTAAATTTTAACGGACGATCCGACTTAGTCATTCTAAATCTTGTAAGAGTATACAAGAGTACAGTTAATCGTAGAAAACAATGTTGGACATGAAAGTCTGCGATTAGTGTGATTAGAATGGACATAAGACTTGATTGTGGAGGAGTTTTAGAAACAAATCCAAAATCGAGAAGTGGATCTGGATGACTAAAGAATATGATGAGATCATGAGTTCGATAGTCATCGGTCTTCCAAAAACACAAAGTCTAATACGTATCTGCCAAACCACTAAAAACCTAAAAGCTATAGTGAATAATTGAGTCCATCCGTATATGGACATCATTTTAGAAGGAGTTCTAAAATTATCAATTATTCCAATGTCTAAAGCGGGTTAGACATAGGTTCTTCAAGAAGAAGAACGGGGTTTTCCTGTCAAACATCGGAACACAATGAGATTGTTGCTCTCGATGGTGTCTTCATTAAAAGGAGGGTCCTTCTAAGAAGACAAGTGGGAGGAAAAATCGAATGGGATTCGATAAAGAGCAACAAGAGGAAGTAAGGAGTTACTTGCCTTAAAACAAAAGAGAGTAAGAGTTACTCGACTTAAAACGAAAGAGAGTAAGAGTTACTCGTCTTACGTGACAAGGGATGTCGACTTGAATGGTTCAAGGGACGATCGCCTAGAAACTTCTTAAGGAGTTAAGAAGGTTGCTCAAAAACCCCAATGAGTCTTGGGAAGATTCAAAAGAACTATAGCAGAAACCACTCTGAAATTGGATCGGAAATCCAAAGAGATAAGAGTAAGAATGGTTGAATCTTGTGAGACAAGAAGGTAAGTGGGAGTGAAACAAGAGTTGTTTCAGGTCCTGTATGTGGGAGACATACAAGAAAGGACAAGAAGACGAGGGTGAATTAACCATGGGCATCAAAAGTCTATGGAGATAGACCTTAGATGATAAAGACTCGTTCAAAAGGAGTTTTGGAGAGGTCTGAATAAGAAATTCTCTTGGAGAGAAATTCTACCCAACTCCCGTGATAAACACAGGAGAGACACTTATGTTAGGAAACATAAGAACGATCATGAGATGATTATTGTTTACCCGTACATCTAAAAGGTACTTGGAGTACGAAAAGATGTCGTCGCCCATACAAGTCAGAAGATTGAAGAAAGTCATAAAAGTAATCTTCCGAAAACAAAGATAGGAATCTTTTAGGAAGGGCTAACAGATGGGAAAGAGTTTTCCATGCTGGGAGTCGTTACTTAACTCTACTAGATAAGAAAGTAAAATTAGAACTTGGGAAGTACTAATTTCAGTGGGAGAAAACAGATAATATCATAACAGCTTACGAAGAGTTCGAAAGCAAGATAATTACAAAGCGAAGTGAAAAGGAAACTAAACTGTCACCTTAGAACGATCATGAGATGCTCGGGTCTAAGGAATTAGGATCCAGGAGGAGAATCCTAAAAAGACTTGTAAAATTGAGAACGTGAAGGAGTTCACGCGGGTGCTCAAATTTTACAAACTCTTGTTATCCGAAATAAACTGGGTTTATTTCGTCATCTAAATTGTGGTTTAGAATTTAGACGACAGTCCAAAAGGATGGAGTGTTCCAGGTAGGTTTATTAGATACGTGATCTAATGAAAGAAACCCTACTAAGTGAACATGGAAGCACATCATCCTACTATCCCTAGTCCAGGTCATTAGTTGGACAATAATGACTTATGAAGACTAGCATGAGTGATTGACAAGATAGCGCTGTTTCTTGGGCTATGGGAATAGGAGTATTCAAAGGTCAACTTCATGGGTGTATAGTTGATACACTGGAAACCCGCCGAATGAGAGTACTTCAAGAGTTGAAGTTATAAGATGTCATAACTCTCATTTAAGCAAATTGGAGAGATTCCTCAAAACATGAGTACTCACTCAGTTTATGGAAGGAATGTCGAACTTTGGTACCGTCAAACGCCATCCGTAAAAAGTGGTTATAAAAGCGGCATACTGGGGGAGACAGGATAGACATGAAATTGAGTGGGAGTACAAGAATGGATTATGTTTTCCTGAGTAAAATTGGGATAAAGTATCTCCGGGCCACTTGATGAGAAACAACTGAAAAATGCATGGCCGTGCTCAAACGGATTAAGAGTTAATCGTTTGGATTGGAAGTTGTTCTCGGGATCAAGAGAGTCTGATAAATATGACATATCAGATGAGATACGAAAAAAAACATGGGAATCGAGCATTGCACTTGTTCTAAGTACAAGTGGGAGACTGAAGGATATGGTGCCTGAAGTCTGAAGGAATGGTATCCTTCCGAAGGAGTGTCCTTCGACCAAGGATGCAATGCGTGCAATTTGGCTATTAGGATCTTAATGACCTTATTCGGAAGATCATTAGTCCGGTCCAATTAGGGGTCGTAATGCTTAGCTAGAAGCCAACTACGACCGTCGAATCAAGAGTTACTTCGCGGCTAACATAGACCGGATCCTACAAGGGTTACACAACAGAATAATGATTTGAACGGAGAGAATTGACTAGATGGATAATGGCAAATAAGTGGATTGGATCCGTTATTGGTAAGTCCAGAAAGATTCGGAGAAGTCCGAAAGAGATAAACATGTCCGGGCCCAAAAGGGAGGCCCGGAATGGCTTTAGAGAAGCCGGCCATGTGATGGCCGGCCAAGGCAATAGGGCCGGCCATGTGATGGCCGGCTAGGCCCTAAGTGGGCCGGCCAAGGAAGCCCATAAAGGGCTATGTTGGCCGGCCACACTTAAGTGACCCAATGGAGGGTATTTTGGGTGTTGCCTAATAATTAGGTTTATGGAATCCTAGTTTGAGTCTAATACCTCTTCTAGGGAATTCTATATATACCTAATTATACAACCTAAAGCAGAGAGGCAATTTCAGAAGAGAAATTCCCAAGTCTGAAAGAGTTTCAGAATATACATCTCAGAGAGAGAGAGAGAAAAGGAGTTTTCTCAAGTATCTAGTCAAGAAGAAGGAGTTCTTCATCTCAACCTTCAAGAAGGTCCTAGCTGACTGAAAGGAGGGAGTTCAAGTCATTATTCGGTGTCTCAAGTAGAGGAGCTACACTTGGAGCTCTTATCTTCCGAATACTGATCGGAATTTAGTTCGTGGGAAAGCGATTAAGAGGTAATCTTCTTTCCAATCTAGTTCATTGGTATGTTCATGTATAGATCCTGGAATTAGTGTTAAACATATGATGTTTGAGATTCCGCTACCAACACTAATAGACAATTAGGTGTATGAGATACACTAGGTTATTCCCCATCAAGTTGTACATTAGTTAAGTTCTTTTCATACTGCATGAATCTAAAATATTTATGAGGGATAGGCGATTTAGTTTCTTTGTTGTCTTTGCTTTAATATATATGTTATAGTTCAATATATAGGTAATAGTGTTAGCGATTGTCTTCTTTCATTGTAGTTTATGTATCTGTATCTTACTAGCTTCTCATTATAGTTTGTCTGCTTAGTTAATGCTCTTTATTTTTCTATTTGTGGTGCACTTGGGGAGTGCCTTTATACTTTTGGTCTCTGGGACTTTAGGTCTGCCTCTATTCCTTAGTATGCTGAATAACACCCCCACCATGGATAATCCATCCATTTTAAGTTGGAACGTGAGGGGAGCCTCAACTTTCCTCACTAAGAAACACACCCTCAATATTATCATGAAACACAAGCCGGACATCATTTTCCTTTCGGAAACCAAAAACAAATCTTACAATATGAACAAACACATTCCCATCTCCAAAAACTACTCTAGTTACTTTGTGGACCCTATTAACAAAGCAGGAGGCCTCGCTATTTACTGGAAGCACCACCTCAACCTCAAAGTTATATACTCGGACAACAACATTATTCAAGCTGAATTGAAGAATGCCAGCTGGCCCACTCCCATCATGATTTCTGGCTTCTATGGGTCCCCTTACCACAAGAACAAGTTGAAGCCTTGGAAAACTCTCAGTCAGCTGAATCAAGACCAAGAAAACCCTTGGGTGATGATTGGGGATCTCAACTCTATTCTTGATCCCATAGAGAAGAGTGGCGGCTCTAAAGGGTCCTACTCTAATATTCCTAAAATCTTGGAGATTATCAATAAATTAGGTTTATTAGATTTAGGCTATCAAGGTAATCCCTACACTTGGAGTAATAAACAACTTGGAGAGAATCTGATTCAAGAGAGGCTGGATAGGGCAATGGCTAACCTTCAATGGCTTCACCAATTTCAATCTTATGGAGTCACTCACTTGGAAGCAGTCGGATCAGACCATTTGCCCATCCTTCTTGACAACAAAGATCCTAGTCAAACTACCCCCAAACCTTTTAAGTTTATCAGAACGTGGATGACCCACCCTGACTGCTATAACTTCATTGCTGACAATTGGGAACACATAAAACAATATCAGAACGCCAACAATATTCAACAAGACCTTAAAAAGCTTAGCAAGCAGCTATCTAAATGGAATGAAAAGGCCTTCGGTAACATAGAAAAATAACATTAATCAGATTACAAAAAGCCTTCAGAATAGTAAATCAAAAGAGGAAGTCCACAAACTCACACTCGCCTTGGAGGAGCTCTACAACCAGCAAGAGAGTTTATGGAAAGAGAAATCAAGAAACAACTTTATCACCTTAGGTGACAAAAATACCAAATATTTTCACTCTCAGGCTATTCAACGCAACAGGACCAACAAAATCAGTGCTATCAAAGATAAAGAGGGAGATTGGCACGAAGATATAAAAGACATTCAAGATACCTTCACTTCACATCTCCTTGATATTAGTACGAAGATCAATCCTGTAGAAGATCAGAATACTCTCAACCTTTTCACTCCCACTATCACGCAAAATCAGAACAGAGACCTACTAGCTATTCCAGATAAGGAAGAAATCGATTGGGCTATTCATAGTCTCAAGAAAGAAGCTGCCCCGGGCCCTGACGGTTACCCTCCTTTTTTCTTCCAATCTAACTGGGAGACTGTCAACGCAGATATCTATGACCTGGTTCAGAATTTCTTCAAAAAAGCCTACCTTCCTCCTGATATAAATCATACTCACATCTGTCTGATCCCCAAAACCCCTATCCCCCAAACCCCGGCGGACTATCGACCCATCAGTCTCCTGAACACCACTTACAAGATCATCACCAAGTTGTTGGCTGAACGTTTCAAACACACCTTAAACCATATTATCTCTCCCTTTCAAGCAGCTTACGTCCCCGGTCGACAGATAACAGACAACATCATTATGGGACAGGAAATTATCCACTCTTTTAAGAAGATGAAAGGTTCAGCTGGATATTTCGGTCTTAAGTTAGACATGTCCAAAGCGTTCGATAGAATAGAATGGAAATTTCTTATAGACATCATGAGAAAACTAGGCTACGACGAACATTGGATTAAGATGATCTATACTTGCATCTCTACTTCATCAATGTCAGTGCTTATTAATGGTCGACCAGGTAAAACTTTTTACCCTTCTAGAGGTATTCGACAAGGTGACCCGCTTTCCCCATTTCTCTTCACTTTAGCTATGGAAGGCCTAAGTCGTAAGTTGATGATGAATAATAATCAAAATAGGTTTTTGGGTTTTCCTACTTATCATACAGACTTTGAGATCTCCCACCTCCTATTCGTTGACGATTGCATCATTTTTGGTAAAAACACAATAGACAACATCCATATCCTCAAAAAGATTCTTCAGGACTTCTGTGATAGCTCGGGTCAAATGATTAATTATGCTAAATCCAACATCTTCTACTCAAAGAATTCACATCCCAAGTTCAAAAGACTGATTATGCGCACTCTGAAAGTTAAATATGCCTCCGCCTCAGAGAAATACCTAGGAGCCCAGCTGTTCATTGGAGCACAAAAAACCAAAGTATTCAAGGATATCCTGGAGCACATCAAGAATAAGCTCAACAAGTGGAACCACTCGTTCCTATCTCAAGCTGGTCGCACTGTGGTCATCTCAGCCATAGCGGCGGCCGTACCCCGATACCAGATGCAGTGCTTTGCAATTCCTAAAGGAATAAGCAAAAGCATCAAGGCCGTTCAACGGAATTTCTGGTGGGGTAAGTCGAAAGGTATTTGCACCAAAGCCTGGTCTTATATCTGCACTCCTAAAAAACTTGGAGGGCTAGGGCTTCATCTGCCAGATCTGGATAATACAGCTCTCCTTTCTAAGATGGCCTGGCGGCTCAAGACTGAACCAGAAGCAATATGGGTCAAACTCCTTAAAGCCAAGTATTTCCCGCACTCCAACACCCCAGGCCCTGCTAAATCTCATCACTCCTGGAATTGGAAGACGATCAGAAAGCACTGTAGCCTTCTTGATGATCTATCAACTTGGGAAGTGCAATCGGGTAATGACATTAACATCTGGACTGACAATTGGATCCCTGAAATCAATGGAACTATTCAGAACAACAATCAATCCGATCTTACCAAAGTAGCTCAACTTATCTCGAACAACAACTGGAATAATGAAGTGCTCAGAGCCAACTTTGACGTTAATACTCAGAATCTTATCAAAACTATCCCGGTGAACATCGAAGGTAAAGACCAGCTCAAATGGAAACTTACCAAATCGGGTAAATTCACGGTTGCTTCCATGTATCAGCACCTCAGCAATAATAACAGTAATCACAACCCTAACAACCATAACTGGAATTTCATCTGGTCTCTCCCGACCGTTCCGCGCATCAAAATGTTCATCTGGAAAGTATGCACTAAAGCTATCCCTGTTAGGGAAAGAATCGGAAAATACATCGACAATAATACCACTTGTCCCAACTGCACTAGTATAGAATCTATTGAACATGCTCTTTTACACTGCGCTTTAGCTAAAAACATCTGGTTTAACTACAATATTATATCTGAAAATATTACGTCCATATCTGATTGGATCTTCTCTTGGGAAAATCATATTCACCTTTGCTACACTAGAGATAATATTCACTTTTCGACCATTTTATGGATTTTATGGAAAGTGAGGTGTGACCATTGTTTTCAATATGAAATCAATGACCTGAATAAAATAATCAGAATGATCGAAAACTTCCCAAATATCAATATGAAACAGGAGAAAATAAAACATACTTCTAGTGAGAAATGGCAACCCCCGCCCTAGAATTTCATTAAGGTGAATGTTGATGCATCTTTTACTAATATAACATCCAATGTGGGAATTAGCTTGATTGTTCACAATGCAGAATCGAAATTCATATAAGCGAAAGTAAAATCCACTAGAGCCAGAAACAGTGAAGAAGGAGAGGCGATGGCAATCTTACTCGGCCTCGAATGGGCGAAAACTAATCAATTCAAGAATATAATTGTAGAAAGCGACAATATTAATCTCATCAAACATCTTCACAATAAACATCACACGTTACACTGGCAATCTTTAATCCACATCCGGAGAATTCGAGAAAGCAGAAAAGAATTCGAAGAGGTGAAATTCAAGTATACGAAAAGAGAACTCAATTCCAGTGCAGACAGATTAGCTAAATGGGCAAGGAAGAAAAACGCGAGCAAAGAGTGGAAGAATGTACCTTGTATTTTAGTTAATAAATATTGTAATAACGCTGTTATTTAATCTATGAAAGCTAGTTCAACAAAAAAAAAAAAAAAAAAAAAGTAGTAATTCCAGGAAGTGGTTCACATTTACTACATTATGGTTCAACCCAACACATACTTCAAGTTACCCCATAATTAATTCTATGGTTCAAAAGATTTCTTATTCATTGTTTTGGTTGAAATCTATGCAACAAATGACATGGTTTCTTTTTAAGAGTTCCAAAAGATTCAAATATTCTTCTTCTCTCCTTTATTTCATTCATTTTGTCTGTTCTTCTTCATTTTGTTATATGGATGATTGTAGTTTGTGTTCATCTGCTAACGCAAAAGACTAATTATGCCGTGTTGGAGGCACGGGCTATACCCTAGTATATTATAATATAAAAAAAATTGTTGTTTTAGGACGAGTTTAAAAGGTCAAACAAGTTTTTGAAAGTCAAATGAGTATTCAAACAAAACCCCTTAGGCCTCATTTGGGTAAGCAAAATTTTTTTGCACTATTTTTTTCACACTTTATTTCAAGTGCTTAAGAAAAGTTGTTTTTGTAGTTGGGCAAAATTCACTGTTCCACTCGTAGAAATTAACAAAGTCATTTGGCAAAAATAAGTACGGCAACAAATTAAAGATTGTTAAATGGAGCACAACTACATGATCCCCTATATTGGTGGAAACCCTCAATCTAAATCGACCAGAATAAACAAACAACAAAAATTTTGATATTCAGCCAAACAATATTCACCATAAGAATGAATCACAACAAACATTTCCAAAAGTAGAGAGTGAGGGTGATCCTAACAACTTTTTCAAGAACAAAGAGAACATCTCTCCTATTCGTTCTTGGAGAAAGAATTAAAGATAAGGCAAGTTTTGATACAGAATGATTTTACTCATTTAAGACACATACACTACTTATTTAAATGAATAACATTGTAATTCTTTTCTTATAGTACCCCACGTCAACCTTATTTTATTTTGTAATTTATTGTTTAATTGGAATGAAAAAAGAATGAGATAGACTTTTGTGGATTTTAGGAATCTAGAGTTGAAGCATTTGACCCACTCTTATTAGAACTTAGGTTGTGTTTGATAGTAATGTGGAGAAAGGAAAAAAAAATAGAGAATTATTTGCTCCGAGAAAATTTTTCACCGGGAAACATTTACCTTGTAGACAGTTCCATATTTTCCTGTGTTTGATTGATTAAGAGAAAATTTTTCTTTTTTCTATTTTCTCAATTTTCTATTGTTTGTTTCACGAAAAAAATTATATATCAATTTAATACTGTCTCATCGTGGTCATAGAGATTAGGGGAGAAATCTGGTTGTATTGAAGTAACTTTGTCCGGGCAAAATCCGCATAGAATCTAGCCCTATTTGTTGGTTAATCAAGTCTTCTGGTGGTCTTACCAATTTATCTTTTTGTGGGCACAAAACTAAAGCTAGTGATTTCCTTGATGCTTCAATCTTAAGTCTTAACTATTATTCTGTGTAAACAACTCTTGCATCTCTGATAGATCTTGAAAACCCTAGAAAAGTATTGAGAAAATACTTATTAAAGTTCAAACCAGTGTTGTGTTGTTTATAATGACAATAATCTTTATACAACTATGTCTATGATATTTGTAATAGGGTAGCATGTACAATTATGAGTTTAGACCCAACTTTTTGCCACTAAAACTCTCGATGGGAGATCATTGAAATGGGTATATGAGATCACTTTGAAGAACTGATTGAACCATGGTGTTTTAGGGGAATGGAGGTTTAACATAAAATGATTCTTGACTTGTATTTTCAATAAACACAAAAATACTCTATAAGAATCCAGAGACATAGTATAGAGAAAAATTGAATACAACTTCAGTAAACTTTTGAGGTTATCTTTCACCATCTTTACTAGTACAGGTATGAATCAAAAAAATTTAATAGAAGGTTATGAAGAACATAAGAATCTTCTCTCTCTGCAACACATTTGGGGTTTTTGGAGTGGGTTTAGTAATATATGCAGTGAAATCAAATGAAGGTTTTTTGGGAGGTGTGTTGGAATGAGATGACTAATTAAAGTTGAAGCTGAAGCCTAGAGAGAGAAAGTGATGAGAGAGAGGGAGTCAAAGATGGGAGGCTCACGAATTAGGAGAAAAAAGATGGCAGATTTTTCTTTGAAGAAAGTTTTTCCCTGGTAGAAGGTGGGTAATAAGTTTCTCCATTTTTGAGGAAAAATGGGAAAAAGTAGTCACGTGACAATATATCTCTTTTTCCCTGTTTTGTCTATCAAACACGGGGAAAATTCTATTTTAGAGAAAAAGTTTCTCTTTTCCCCGGGAAAATCTCCTATCAAACAGACCCTTAGAACCATATTATTATACATGGGAAGAAAGTACATGACTCAAGTGCTTGAAAGTATATGCATGGGAAGAACGCAGTGCTTTAGGATATACCGATGCAAATTAGATCTCAGATAGGGACAATTCTAAATCCACAGAGTGGATATGTTTTTACCATAAGCAGTGTATTCGTTTCATGGAAATCCTCAAAACAAACATGCATAGGTAAATCAACTATGAAGTCGGAGTTTATTACTTTAGAGAAAGCTGGAGAAGAAGCTGAATGGCTTCGTAATTTTATAAAAGTTATTCCAATTTGGCCAGAATCTAAGTATGTTATTAAAATACATTTCGATAGTAAAACGACGATTGATAAGACACATATTAAAATGCATAACGGAAAATCTCGACACATACGTCGAAGACGCAATACCATTTAAAATTTCCTCTCAAGTGGAATAATTACAATTCATTATATATAATCAAAGGATAAAGGTCCGTTTCCAAAAGGGTTATTGAAAGAGCGAATGCACCAATTATGAATGGACAGGCTTATAGTCTAATATAAATGAGTAGATCGCAATAGAAACCCAACCTAGTTGACTGGAGATCCCAATATTTAGGTTCAAAGGGGAGGAAAAAAATGTGAAGTACTCGTTATGTCTTAAGGTGGAATTCTCTAAAATACTCATGATTCCAGGAATTGTCCAGGGTCGATATGGGCACAACTATATAACCAAATATGTATGGAAGAAGTTGTGTGCTGGCTATTGTATTGACTCACTGCAACAATTGAATAGCTCAAGACATCATATTCACTAGACAATTTCAAGTTGTCATACACTAAGCAAGGTTCAAAGCCAAAAGTCACCTTTCCTGATGCAACATATTCCATATAATCTCTCTTAGTCTGTCTGCATCATCACTTAGCATCATTCATATGGAATAAATTTTAATTCAAGTGGGGAGTTGTTGGCAATGGCAGTTAAGTAATTAAGGCCTTATGTGAATCAAAATTCAAAGAGAAACATTGGTTATGATATAATAGAAGAGATACATCTCTAGATTTATGTCTCTACAAATAGTCCCCACTCTCTTTATAAATATTCATGTGTTTTCGTTTAGGAAAATCAATTCTTCTGGGTTTTAGAGTTTGCATTAGCAGTTCTAAGTGGTTAAGAGAATTCTCTATATATTATATTTGAAGTTTCTTGAAGATCGAAGTGTTGCATTTCAAGAAGGTTAGACTGTTTTATTCTGGGAGAGATTCGTATAAATAACCCGACATAGCACCATTGCAGGACGAATAACGTCTTAAGGAGAATACCCGGTCTTAAAACAATTTTTTACTAAAACATTAAAATTTCAAATCATAAATACCTAATAGTGCATATATCTGGGCCGATAATTTATAAGCCAAAATATGAAAAGTGATAGAAACCATGCCCAATCTAGGAAGTTAATGCAAGAAAAACCATTACATGAAAATACGCTTTTAATCTGAAAAATGAAAATTCCGGTCGAATTCGCCCCTATTACAATTCCCGCCAAAAATCTACTGAAAGTCTGAAAAGTCATTTTTGAAAATTTCTGAACAAATCTTAGTTTGCTTTCACTAATTCTTAAATTTCTGAACAAATTTATTTTTGCTCAAAAAATTATTTTGCATTTGACAAACGCATTGACTCGGACTAACATTTTGGCAAAGATGAATATGATTTTCCCAAGAAAAGATGGTCGAAAAGTGATTTCATATTGAAAACAATGGTCACACCTCACTTTCCATAAAATCCATAAAATGGTCGAAAAGTGAATATTTTCTCTGGTATAGCAAAGATGAATATGATTTTCCCAAGAGAAGATCCAGTCAGATATGTACGTAATATTTTCAGATATAATTCGTATTTGGACTTGATATCAATTAACTTTTTTTTTTGGGTTTTTTGAGCTTACCCCCTCAACACTAATTAGTAATTGAGTTTACCCCCTTCAGTAATTAGTAATTGAGCTTACCCCCTTAAATTTAGAATTTTTGACAAAACTACTAAGGACTTGTTTGGCATGAGATAATAGAATCATAAGTTAAATAATGTACAAATAAAATCAACATTTGCTAATCATATTACAGACCAAATCAAACAATAAAGTAAGGATAAATAACTATGAGGAATCATATTGAAGGGTATTAGCTCTTGGTAGTCGCATTTATTTCACGTATGCCAAACACGCCCTTTGTATCTTTGTGAAAAATAGTAACTGCAAGGGGTAAGTTCAATTACCCATTATTGAGGGGGGTAAACTTAATTATCAATTAGTGATGAGGGGGTAAGCTCAAAAAACCCTTTTTTTTTTTTTTTTTTTTTCTGAAAGTGATATCAATTAATTTTGAAACTTTAAACTTTTTTACAATCTTTGTTACACTTGCCCTTATTTGGAATGGGAATTAAGGCCTGTTTTTGGACTTTTCATCAAAAATTTCCATATGAGGAGTCTATCTACATCTATCAAATACGGTCAACATATAATAGTCAAATAAGTGAAAGTATCCAGCATACATACATGATGAAGAAAAAAAAAATTCGTTCTCGTTGAAAATATTGACAAATATCAAATGGCCGAATTTTTTGTTGCTGCTTATCCCCTAAATTGTCAGAATACCTGCCCTAAAAGCGCAGAATGATTGACCAATACTAGTTAGTTTTCAAGATGTCAAAATTCTGACTAATTTTCAAAGGATGGAGTCGTCATGGGATACACTTTCCCATGCTTCTTGTTTGTTTTTATTTGATATTTGCACTAATTTGTTATGTCTTACGTTTGTTATGCCCTACGAAAATCAAAGCTTCAACAATCAACAATGGGAAGGTGGACAATTAGTATTTTCCAGTTGGAAGGTGTTATAAGGAAACAACAAAATATTTCAGAGCTTCCACATACTAGTGTTCCCGAAAAGAGCAAAGAGAGAGGTGGTGGTTAAAAGGAGAGAAGAAAGAAGAAGATGTGAATCTTTTTCAAAAGTCGCTGGCAATGGCAATTCGTCAACCAGTAACTATGCTAGGGGCACGGACTAGGCACGACACAAATTGAGTCGTGTCGTGCTCCAAAACTTGGAACAACATGACACACCCTATTCCATACATCACACCGCACACCACAACCAAACAACACGTTGTTCTACTACCAGGATCGGTCCTAAACCAAAGCCACCAAAACGGTAGTTTTGAGCCTCCAATTTAAAATTTGTCCTCGTTCGATTTTGTTTATTATCTTACTTTGAAATAGATAATGTGAAAGAATATTTTCTTTTTTGTTGAAAAAAAGTGAAAGAGTAGTTGGCAAATTGGTTGTTACACTTCTCTGCAACCGTGACCAATGTTCAAGTCCCACAAGTTCATCTTTCTAATAAAAAAATTTAAAAAGTTGATAGAGAACTTAGAAGGAACTTATGTTAGAGACCTAAAGTTAGAAATGGGCTTCCTAGGTTGTAGGGGCTGGTCATGTCCACTGTAGAACGACAAGTTGACCGCCACTATTGATGGCTACAATTTTGGTTTGGGAAAACTCCCCTCGAATAGAGGAAGTAGTGATTCAGACTGCCAACAATCCTTGGTTGGAGTGGTAAGAGGTATAATCTTCCACCTTAGAGGTCAAGGGTTCGAGGCACACGCTGAACAATTCAAAAAAAAAAAAAGTAGTGATTCAGACTTTGAGGGGTTCCCCCTAATCAAACGCGAGCTCTTGCGAAAGGGACATGTGTCGTTGTGCAGAAAAAAAAATTACCCAAAGTTTTGTACCCCGAGTTCTTTTTTGTTTTCCCAAGCGGCGACCTTCGGGTTTCCAAACTCTTTACATTACAAACAAGTAATTTTTTATTCTAGACAATCTGACGAACTCGATAATTTGGCCTTCTAAATGTGGGCAACTCGTTTTAAAGGTTTTGTCCGAAAAAAAAGTCGACTCCCATCTCTTTTCCAGATTTGCTCTTCACCCTTTTTAATCTTTGTCTTATTTTTCAGAAAAATTGGAGCTAACATTGTTAGAATTGAACCTTAAAGAGGGTTGGCGGTATTTCGACCCAGATAGGGGCTAAATAGATGTATTTGTCACATATGGGGGGGCCAAATAGGAATTAGCCCTTATAAATATGGCATTCCTATTTCATGTAATAACTCACAATTAAGAACAAGAAACAATATGGGTGTTTCTAGCTTGTCCTCAATTCTTTCATTACTACTTCCATTTCTTGTTGTTTTCTCATTTTTATCAACCACTTCTTGTGCTGCCAATACAAGTTCAGTCCATGGTGACTTTCTCCAATGTCTAAACTCTTCCTCTCCATCAATCCACATTCATACACCAACCAGTTTTAACTTCACTAACCTCTTCCGATCTTCTGCTCGAAACCTCAGATTTTTAACACCCAATGCAACAAAACCTGAATTTATCATTACACCTACACATGAATCCCATATTCAAACAGCTATCATTTGCTGTAAACAATACAATTTAGACCTCAAAGTAAGAAGTGGTGGTCATGATGTTGAAGGTCAATCTTATGTATCTGATAATCCGTTCGTCATTGTTGATTTGATTGGTTTTCGGAATATAACTATTGATGTCGAAAGTAAAACTGCTTGGATTCAAGCTGGTGCCTCCCTCGGCGAAGTTTATTATGCAGTAGGAAATAAGAGCAATACTCTTGGCTTCCCAGCCGGGTTTTGCCCTACTGTAGGTACTGGTGGACACATTGGTGGAGGTGGGTTTGGTGGTTTGGTTCGTAAATATGGTCTTTCATCTGATCAAGTCATCGATGCTCGCTTTATTAATGCTAATGGACAAATCCTTGACCAAAAAAACATGGGAAAAGATTTGTTTTGGGCTATTAGAGGAGGGGGTGTATCCAATTTTGGAGTGATTGTGGCATGGAAAGTGAAGTTGGTTGATGTTACACCAATTGTGACTGTTGCATCAGTTACCAGGGCTTTAGAACAAGGTGCCACTGACCTTGTTCATAGGTGGCAATTCGTCGCCCATAAGCTCGAGAAAGACATCTATGTCGGACTCACAATAGTTCAGGGTAATGGTAGTCGTCCAGGGCAAAAGACAGTTATAGCTTCATTCTCAGTGTTGTTTCTTGGACGGGTCGACCGACTCCTTGAACTCATGGGAAAGAGCTTCCCGGAGTTAGGATTAGGTCGAAATGATTGTACTGAAATGAGTTGGGTGCAATCTCATGTTTACTTCTTTTCACCTGGAAGAACGATCGAGTTTTTATGGGATAGAGATCATCTAACAAAGAGCTTCTTAAAAATAAAAACCGATTATGTTAGAACACCTATATCTAAAGCCGGGTTAGAAGGTATATGGAAAATGTATATGACGGGTGATTCACCTGCAATGATGTGGACTCCAACAGGTGGAAGGATGAACGAGATTTCGGAGTTTGAAACTCCTTACCCACATAGAGCAGGAAATATTTACAATATTATGTACGTCGGAAACTGGCTACAAGAAGATAATTCTGAAAAACAGATGGAATGGATGAGGAAGTTTTATACCTACATGACTCCGTTCGTTTCTAAGAATCCAAGATCTGCATATGTAAACTACAAAGATCTTGACTTAGGCCAGAACATGAAGAATGATAGTGCAGCAATGGCCTATATTAGAGCTAGAAGTTGGGGCAAGAAGTACTTCAAGGGGAACTTTGAAAGACTAGTGAAAGTAAAGAGCATGGTTGATCCAGATAACTTCTTCAAGAACCAACAAAGCATTCCTTCAATTAGATCTTAAAGAAAGAACTAGAAGAGATTTTTTAATTATATAATATGCAGTTAATTACATAACTAAGTTAATTATTTAGTTTATTAGTAGGTTTGTTTGTGTTGAGAATAAATTCATTTGCTAGCAAGAATGAAAATATACTATGTAATTTGTTATTCTTCTTTGAAATAATCGAAGTTTGATACGTTATATAACTCATTGACCCAGGGCCGGTTGGAATTGGATCGTTAACAGGGTTCTTTTTCCTCTGCTTTTAGGGACCTAAATACGTTGAAATCAGGACCCCTTGGATTGTTTCTCAGTACGAAATTTCATTTATCTCTCTATTAAGTTAAAGAAAGAATTGTTATGTTTCGGCAAACAAACAAACTTTCTTTTAGTCCAATAAAACAGAAAAAATGTATAGTCAAAGCAACTAGAAAACCAACTGGTTGGTAGCTGAGAATTTAGGAACCTAATGTCAAAATTCAATCCAACCCTTTATGACAATATTAAAACTAGAAAAAAAATTCACACAAAACTCTAAAAAGTATTCAAACGCCATGTAACTTCAAAAGGTAATATATAAAACAAAGATTAATTTATATTTAAGAAATTACTTGCAACAAAAATTTTAAACTCAACGGGTTCGACATGCTATGCTAAACCTAATAGAGCCTTTGCCATTTATACCAGATATCAATGCACCCCACAAATCAGGAACATTCAACATTATGAACTGATAGGGCTTGTATTCTTATTGATAGACCTCGTTCCGCCTAAAGAATGTTGGGGCAGCTTACCATAGGCTACTTAATCAGATCTTGCACGAATAAATTGGAAAGTTCATGGAGTGATTCGTGGAAGACATGATTGTGAAGATTAAGGTCAAAGATGATCTCACGCCAAACCTCAAAATAATCTTTTGCAGGCGCAAAGCTTATAACATGAAACAAATCTAGAGAAACGTGCAGAAGTTGACTATCAGACTGGCTTCGTCAGATTCACCTTCTTAATGGCTTCAACGAGGGTCTGGCTTTATGCGTTTTTGGTCAATCTATTTTGACTTCTTGACTTGGTCCAAACTAACTTACACTCGGCTCTCACCAAATAGCAAAGTATATTGCTATTGAAAATTGTGAATCTTCGAGTTGATATTCTAGTTCACAACAAGACGCGGGCAGCCGGGCACTCCCACTGGTAAGGGTGGGAATCGGTTCGGATCGGTCGGTACCGGACTCTAACTTCATCGAACCGGTCGACTCGGACATAAACTCTTGGTGACCACCTATTTACTTGGGCGGACTCGGACGGTCACTCTCAAGAATTCTTTGTCCATTGACCGTCCAAAACCGTTTATTTTACCGGGCCAGTCGGACACTGGACGGTCTCGGTCCGGACTTTCCAATAAAATTTACTTAAATTCAGAACTTTATTTTTATTACCACAAACAAAATTACTTACAAATGAAGATGTTTAACCAAGAAATCAAAAGTAAATATGAAAAAGAAAAAAACAGTTGATCATCATTTGACAAGATATAATTAAGCCATGTACTAATGTTTGGTCTTCCAGATGACTATATGACTATAGCTAACGACCGTCATATATTCATATGTCTATAAAATTCAACGACCAACTTCTAAAAATGAGGACAGTTTAGTCGGTCAACCTCTTCGGTCACTCGTATCGCTCGGTTGTTTGGACAGACTATATTGGTCGGTCGGTTAGCGGTCGGTCCTTCGACATAAAATTTTGACCGTGACCGTTCGCCAATTCTTTCGGGCCGGTCGGACACTGACCGTTATGACCATCGGGTGTGCATGGACACTTTTTATCTCGGTCGAACGGATCGGATAACGGTCTTCCGGGTCTTTTTCCCACCCCTACAGGCCACTGGTCTCATAGCAAGAAGCGAATACTGCGGTCTCTTTTAGATGATTTGACAAGCAATAAAATTGAATAATAAATAAGGGTGGGGGATTGAGCCATTGGTCCAAAAAGGGGACCAAAATGAAAATCCCACCCAAAGTTGCCTAAAAATGAAAGGGAGGTCCAATGTGTCAGTTTGGGGGTCAAAATTACGTAAAGGGCCCTTAGAAAATAAAGTATTTACCGTTCATGCCATCGAAAATTACAAAATTGCCATTGAAAATTACAAAATTGCCATCGAAATTTCTCGGGAAACGATTTTTTCTGAAAAATAATCTGACAACCCGTCCATCAGAATGTGTACTGTTCAGAAATTTACGGAACTGCCACCGAAAAATAAATTTTTTTCGGGAAATTATTTTATTTACTGGAAATGTTTTTCTGTACTAGACATTTTTGCTGGGCGGGAATTTGAAATTTCGTAAAAAAATTTGAAAATTTGGGCGGGAATTTGAAATTTCGTTTGAAAATTTCAAAACTTCGAAAAAAAGATTTTGTGACCGGGAAATTATTTTATTTACTGGAAATTATTTTCTGTACTAGACACTTTTGCTGGGCGGGAATTTAAAATTTTCAAAAAAATTTGAAATTTTGGCCAGGAATTTGAAATTTCGTTTGAAAATTTCGAAAATTTCAAAATTTCGAAAAAAAGATTTCGTTTGAAAATTTCAAAAAAATTTGAAAATTGGAATTTTTTGTGTACGGGAAATTATTTTATTTACCGGGAAGAGATGGTTTGCTGGGCGGGAATTTGAAATTTCGTTTGAAAATTTCAAATTTTCAAAAAATTTTGAAACTTTGGATTTTTCGTGTACTGGTAAATTATTTTATTTACTAGACATTCTTTTTTTCAGGAAAACGTCAGCATGTCCCGTCCAAGGGCAAGAGGGGAATAAAAAAACTGACATTTGGACCTGCAACTAATTTTTGGGCAAGAGTGGATTTTTTTTGGTTTACCCCCCAGATTTTGAACTGTTGACTCAAAAATCTTTCATAAATAAGTAATAGATTTATTTTTATGAGTATGTGAGGTTAAAAATGTAATAGTAACTTATAAGCACTTCTAGTTTATTTGTGCCCTGCGGAAAATCACATTTTGGAAGCATTACACAACAACCCAGTGGGCGAGAAAGCGTAATCGAAGCAAAGTATGGGACAACATCCCATGTATTTTAATTGACAGATACTGTAATAACGCTTTAATGCATTAATGTATTTTCAATTCAACAAAAAAAATTACACAACAACCCAATTGAGCTTCTTGTAGACACCTTAGATAAAGTGCTAAAACAATAGCATTACCAAACAACCAAATTGAGCATCTCTGAGACACTTGAAATAAAGTGCTAAAGAAATAGCAATTGAGGAAAAAAATCCTTATGAGGGTTTTCTTTCTTTCTTTTTTTTTGATGAGAGGGTTTTCTTTCTGTTTGATGTCTTCTTGTAATTTTTGTTTTTATATTCACCATCACCTACTTTCTTTCCATCTGATTCCATTTTTCTTATTGCCATTACCTCGTTCTCCCATTTTCTTAATTTCTTTTCAATGCTTCATCCTTTTCTTTTGGAATCTTTTTTTTGTCAATTAGATGAATTTCTTTGTTTGGAAAGTAATAGAAATATAAAAAATCTTAAGAACTACATTTTATGGAGTACTTTTTCAAAAAATGCTTAGAACAATTAAAACAATAATATCTATTATCTATTTCGATATGATTTTTAGTATAATTAGTGTTTATTAATTATATTTATTTTGTTCATTGAAAACAAAAATGATTGGGAGAATTCCGCTCGTATTCTTTGTCATACTTCATTGCTTACTCAGATAAGGGCCAAAGATTGTTGAGATGGCTAATAAAAAGAGTATTTTAGTATTTTCAAGTAAATATGCTCTCAGATAAGGGCCAAAGATTGTCCACAAAAGAATTTTTTAAGAAGATAAAAAATAGAAAAACTCAACTTATAATAAGTGAACATTTAAGAAATATATTACCAATTCTTTGATACTTAACGAAGACTTCACCATCAAATTAAAAAAAGGATTTACAACAGAAATCCCAAAGTTAATCAAATGGATCATCAATCAACACCAAATATCAAAGAACAAAATTTCTCCCATCTTCAACAAATTATGAAAAGAGTTTTTACTATATTCCTCTCAAAGATATTCTATTTCAGTGTGGTTAAAGCAATTAATCATCATTGAGCATCCAATTCAATCTTTAAAAATTTGTCAATCTAAATCAAATCTACTTACTATATCTAACTAGGTTCAAACAAAAAAAAAAACCCTAGATTGAAATCAGTGATGATTTGAGATAGAGAATAAGAATTTTAATTTGTAGAAACTACGAGAAAGAGCGAGAATCCATGGAGAAAAGGAAGACCGCATGTCCAGAAGTTCTAATTGATTTGATTTCGCATCTCTTCTTGTTTTCCCCGCTTTATAACGGAGATTATAATGAAGAAGAAGAGTGCTTTTGATAGAGATCAAACACTTAAAAAAACAGAATGAAATAAAAAAAAAGTAATAGTACTAGATTGAAAGCATTTTTTAGAGATTGTTGTAAATATTAACAGAGAACCCTCTTCAACAAAAAAAAAACAGAGAACCCTAAAACCGCCGTATAGTTTAAGACTTTGGGAGGTGAAAGGGTGTAGATCCGAATTTATAAGCGGAATAACTAGGGTTTCAAAGGTGTACTACTCGGTCTATAATTTCCACAAAAGTGCTGTGTCTATAGGCCCCCCCTCTTTTTTACTCTTGCTCACTCTTACCACCCTCACGGATTGGTGTAGTGGAGGGCACCGGACTAAGCTAGATATGTGTTAGACTTGGACAGCACGGACTCAGACTCATTCGAAACCTACCAAAAGTGCAAAGAGGAAAATGACCTGATGGCCCAAGTGGATTTAGGGATTGCAAGTGCCCCTGACGTGAGGTCTTAGGTCTATTTACCATGATCCATGTCACTTGGTTAAAATGGTCTCTACTTACACAAGTCTCCTACTTGGTGATGTGTGGTATGGACACCCACTCTAGAACCAGAATTCTGTATTCGATTATAATAAACAGGAGTTGTTAAGGATAAAAATAAAATAAATGTATGAATAAGTAACCTTTACGTCATTGGATGGCCTTAAATCAAACCCACTAGTAAAAGACTTGACTCCCATATTCAAAAATTTGGGAATCCAGCACCTGGGTTGCGCTCCTTTAGAGGTTCGGAGCCCCTTGAACCCCCTCCCTAGTCCTAACTAGCCGTTGTGCCTTGGCTAGTTTGGGGTGGCTTCCGTAAATAAGGGGATTCACCTTGTTTTATTATGATTTATTTTAAATTAATTTTTCACTTAAAGAAATATACGATTGACACTTTTAAAATTTCAAGCTACTGGAGTATTTTTTTTT
This sequence comes from Eschscholzia californica, assembly GCF_041429995.1. Lineage (NCBI taxonomy): Eukaryota > Viridiplantae > Streptophyta > Magnoliopsida > Ranunculales > Papaveraceae > Eschscholzia > Eschscholzia californica. The sequence continues at coordinate 34,892,203 of NW_028238198.1, forward strand.
TAGTTGAAAATTAGATCTAAAATCACACACGCATTAAATTTGGGCTGGAAACCCCTCATTTGCGAATCCCTCTTAGAATTGAAAACTCAAAAATTCAGAGACTTCCAAAATGACATGGGACTATTGGAGCCTCTACACGTTTGGCTCTTAAGCGTCTTATGAGGCCTTTAGGACCCAAATTGTCTTTGAGAAGTTATAATGCTTATTTAATTGATGATGTAACTACATATTATACAAGTTTATTAGAGGTAAGATATAAAATGGACTAACTCATCCAAGTAAATAGACTTTTTTTTTTGTTGTTGAAGGAAGTAAATTGACTTAGATGTGATGTTTTCACATCCATCAGCATCTTCCTCGTTCATGGTTCGGTTAAAAATAAACGTAGAACCCTGGAAATACCAATGAAACCACGTTGTTCTTGTACGTCTCTTGTTCTCTTTCTCCAAAATTTGTTCTTCGGTGTAGCTCGTGAATCTCCCTAAATTAGACCAATAGGCCTACAATTTGTCATCAAATTGCACCCAAAATTTGTTCTTGGAGTGTTGAACGACATTCCAAATAATGGTCTAATTATATAATCAGTTGGATTGGTGTATCGAGTGGTATCTCTCCAATATTACCAACCTCGACTGAAATCTAGTGGTGGCCAACTTGTCTTGTTGACATGTGAAATGCCGAAAGAGCAGGCTAAAAAGAGATCACGACACAGCACGACCAATGCAGAGTCCTAGTATTATGACATTTAGACTCCTAGACCAATTTGGCCACGACTCATTACGCGCCCCCCCTATACAACATAGTCCGTTCAAAAGAAAGGTATAAATAACTTTGTGTTGGTTAACCATTTAAGTTTTGTTGAATGGATAGACAACACAATTTCAGATCTTGAAAGTTCATTTCAGGAGAAGTCAGAAACAGGAAAGAAATCTTCCTTACAAAATCAAAATCACAGTTCCTCCGAATGAAAATCGTCAATCGCAGAGGCTACTGAGATCCTAAAATAGTAAGAACAAAATCTGATAAATTCATAGTAAACCTTAATAAAATTAACTAATCAAGGATGATACACCAGTAAATCCTCCAAAACAATCAATCCAATGGTTGTTTTATACAAAGCTGCCCCCTTATCCCCTTCAATCTCAGATGAGAATAACAAAATTGGGTATGAAGGGAAAAAGATAGACTTCTCTTTCTTATCCATATCTCCTAGAATTTGAAAAGAATTCAGTTCGGTGTAGAAGATGAAAAGAAATAGTGATACACCGCCCGTCTACAAGAAAGCTGCACTAAACAGTAGTAGAACCCCAGTAATTGTAAAACTCGAAACAACACCAACATCGAAAAGACGAACAGAGTTCGAAGCAGTTGAGTTAGATGAAAGCCCTAACGTGCCGTTTAAGAAGGTACCATTACCACTACAATCAGAAGAGAAACAAAAAGATGTCAGTCGCTTGTTGGGAATGATATGGATGATGTTATTATATGAGATTTAATGCAAATGGAGGGGTTTAGTTCAGCCAATGGATGTTCGCGAAGTCCCATTCCGACCCTACGGCTGTAAGCCAGGTAACAGCTACATAATACTTGGATTGAACAAGTAAGAAAAACGTTTTTTTTTATAAGTCCATCTTAGCCACTTTGGAGGAGTGATCGCATAGACACCCATGGGGTAGCTACAGCTGGTCGTCCCCCTCCGACTGTTTTTTTTGTTATCGAAAAGTAAACAAAAATCCTAATAGGTTAGACTCATACCTTCCAGGAAATACACAGCTACCACGACCTAAACAACGAAAAAAAAAACAATATTAGTAAACCGTATATCAAATCAGTGCTATTTGACTTCTGAGATTCAACAACGGATAGAGGAGATAAGATTTTGACAAGAGTATTTTAGATTTCATACTTGGGTTACTGGTAGTAATTGTAGCAACTCCATTGAAGGAACATGCTCCAGGGCCCTTTCCAGACTGGTGATAATACGTATCGAATGCGTAAGTAGCATGTGCAGCTACTGTATCTGGTTCATAACATGGCTGACCCTGCAACAAATCCGAACAATCCACTTTCCCAGGTCCGCAAGCCCAGTCCAACGCTGCTTGCAGCATCTTAGGATCAGCACCATCTCTAGCAACACAATAAGTCGTATTTGTCGTATCATTTGCTAATACAGCTCCAGAACCAGTCAAATGCATTATATAGACAGGAACACCATTCGCATCAAATAAACCCCAATTCTTCTCAGAGACTTCCCCAGGTCTTAGATCTTCATTATAGAGCTCATAAATATAAGTACTAACTGCAACTCCGGGGTGTTTTGGAGTACCGGTATTGTTCAAAACATGCCGGATCAAGTTACTGTTAAACGTATTTGCATTATCAAGAGTAGCATCTGGCTCAGACGAACTACCTTTTGATGGCCAACCTGATTCCGTAACCACAATAGGAATGTTTGTAAAGTTTAAGGAAGCCATAGCATTGTAAGAAGCATCTATTATTGCATCAAAAACATTAGTGTAATGAAGAAGAGAATTTGAATCAACTACTTCTTTGTTTGGAGCCAATGGGCGAAAAAGTGCATAATCTAATGGTACAACGTTATTCGCTCGCATATAGTCATAGTAAGGATAGGCATTAAGCATTAAGTAAGAATGAGTTGACTGCAAAAATTTGAACATAGGAACAAGAACATGATCCCATGAACTGTTAAAGAATGCTTGAGATGGTGGAAATGAGTCGAGAATCAAAGATGTAGAGATTGGTGTGGAAACTTTTATTTGACGATCAAGGTTTGATGCAACAAGGGCAGACTGTATGTATTTCATGGCAGAAAGAAGGACGGGTGCCGCATTTGGTAAAGAGGTTAGGATATCCGAGCCCACGGCTATGGCAGTAATGTTAGTGGCCGGGACGTGGGCGACCACATTACGGGCAACCCAGTGAGCAGCTGTGGCATTTGATTGCCCAACACCGAGGAGTTCGTTGTTGGGTACAGAAATAGTAACACGTATTCCAGTGTTAGCGAGTGCTAGAAGCATTGCCCTGTCAGCATCATAAAGACGAACATGTCGGATTTGCTGTGCTTTGAGTAGGGCAGCAACTTGTGTCGGATTTGGCATATCAGATAGAGCTGTTCCAATGTTCACACCAATAAATGCACCTGAAATACGATACAACAAATTATTTCACTTATAAACCACTGCCACAAACACATTGAGAAGGTTCAAGAATATGCACATAAACAGTATCTGAAGTTACTCCAACATGTTTTTGGAGAAATTTTATAGAGGATAATCAAAGATTAGGTTTTCCACTATGAAATGACTTCAATCCAATATTTTTACCATTCAAAGATGTTATCAACTAGTGTCAAGAATACATTACTTGAGAAATCCACCCAAAATATTACACACTGATCCCACCAACTTGAAGGAAAGAGTAAAGGCAAACTACTACTAAACAGATTGATCTTAAATTTCTTCTTTGTCTTTCCAAATTTATGTATTTTAATGGGCATTGAGCAATCTCCCCAAAACTTTCATTTTTTTACCAACCCATTTAAACACTAACTATTTTAAACCCATCAAATGAAATCCACTTAAAACAATGGGTCTTAACAAAACCTGAAATCACTTCTTTCACTTGAAGAAAGAAAAGTAAGAAAACAAAATCACATTTCCAATCAGCTCAAAACCCATGAAATCAAAAACAAAAAGAGAGAAAAGAAGTGACCAATCTAACAAAGAAGAAGATACTAAAAAGGGGAAAAACTCACCTTCATCAGCAGCAGCTGCAACAAAAACTACTGCAAGAAGTAAAAGATGAAGCAACCCCATAGTTAGCTAGATTCTAAAATTTTCAAAATCATACAAAATACCCAGATTGCAAATCCTTTAGAGAAAACACGTCCAAGAAGAGAGAGTGTAAGTTCTAGAGAGAGAGAAGTAAAGGCAAAATGTGGAGGTTTGTTGTTGAGGAGGTAAGGAACAGAGAGAGGGTTTGAGGGGTGGAATTAATAAAAAGAAAGAAAGGAATAGTTTGAGTGGGAAATAGAAAGAAGTGTCTTTTAATAGGAGAGATAACAAGGTGGGGTTTGTCGGACTTTCGTTTTGTATTTATTTCATCGACCACGATGAATTGTCAGATATCGGACGGTTAATCTTCGTTTAATGATGATCTAAGCTCATGTTGGACGTGTGTAGCCGTTTGAATAATGCGATCTACGAGGCTAGAGAGTTTATGTGCTTACGTGGGAAGTAGATGGTCCCCAACGGTCATATTTGCCGGATTCCTTTTCTTTTTGATATTTTTGTTGATTATTCTATCTTTCATTTTTTGAAGATATTCAAATAAAAATGGAAAAGGATTTGGGGTTATTGGAATGAAGGCAAGTTACTCTGCCTTGTGCAGTGAGCCTGGTATTTCAGGCATTGGGTCGTTGTGAAAACCTAAATCCCCAAAAAGTGATGGAATACTAGATTATTGCTCCATAAATTTTATGAAGGTTTATCTGAAGACATGGGTTTTTTGTACTTTTAGTTGTAATTTTTTTTTTTTGAAAAATCGACTACAATCTAAGTTAGTTATTACAAGATATTGACACGTCATAAATATGTGATAAGAACGATAATCGACAGGCAAAAAAAAAAATGGATTACAACTTTGTGTTTGGTTTCTTTAATTTGAATCACAAACTAGATTTGATTTTTAAAGTTTGATATCAACTAAAGTTGTTAGTTCTCATAAAAAAAAAAAACTAAAGTTAGTTTTCAACAAAAAAAAAAAACTAAAGTTGTTAGTGACCCAACATCAAATGTTTAGAATTGGAATCCAAATTTTTTTCTAAATGATACAAAGCTTCTGGCCTAAACCAAACTCACCACTTCAAACCTCCAACATTTTCTAGAGAAATACTCCGTCAATAAACGGACAGAGTACCTATCTATCAGAAACTTATCATACATCCCGATAAACATCCAAATTCGAGCAGATATTTTATCTTATAATATTCGGACTGTTAAGGAGTTCGATTTTTTTTTTCTTTTATGAATTTCCAACAATTTCTTCTCCCTTGCTTTTCCATGCGAAATTGATAACCTTGCAGATACTACAGATAATGTTTACATGCATCACTATTTGAAGTATCCCAAAACTTCAAAATTGGTCATTTCAGGATGCCCTATCAAGATAAACCTAGAGCTCAAAAATATGTTAACATTCATCTGGAGTAAATTTCAATTCCTTCGCGAGACCAACGTAAAAAAATCAGAAGAATTGAAGTTCATTCACTGAGCTCAAAAATATGTTACTATGCAAAGAATCTTCCATAAAGAACACAAGCTAAGAAGAACCAGATACTTCGATTTGTGTATAAGACTTGTAGAACTATCATATAGCACGAAGAAAGTCAGATATACTGTAAAAGGTAAAGTCAAGAGAGTGAAAAACTTCTAACAGATTTGAACATAGACCACTTCATATCCATCTTGCACTGAACTTCCGACAAATATTTCATTCCTACAAATCCTTGAGTAACAATTTTTAGATTCAAGAATCTAAGGTCTTTGTTGAATTCGAGGACGAAGAAGACCGAAAATAATGTCTACTTTGGGTAGAGATAGCACGATCAGAGATATGATCTAAACCCAAATGTCCGTCACAGCAGCCTAAATACAAGAATCATCTCCTCGAGAAGATCTCTAGTTTTGAAGAGACGACGAAATTTAAACCCTTTGAGAAAGGAGGGAGACAGTGGAACTGGTTCTGGGCACTTTTATACAATAAATGAGAGGTGATGGGCAATCCTAGGTCGATAACCATAAATGTTGTTTGAGGCGCCTAAGTCTCGCCTTTCACCATGGGAAGGACACCCGAAACACCTATTCTCTCTTCATACCTCAGCATATCTAGTTGCATGTTTTCCATAAATACTAAGCCATATTTACTTCTATAAATGTATCCATGCATATGGTGGTAAAAACATTCAAGCGTTCAACATAAAACTAAAATACTCAACACGGGAAAGGAAGGCATGTAGCACAGGTTCAGTTAGCTCCTAAGCAACCAGAATTTTTCTGGTCGCCTCAGCCGCTTCAAAGCCGTGACAACGCCTATTAGTTTAAAAGGTCGGATTAGTTTATGCTTCTGTGTCAAAATCTTCTAGTGTTTAAGTCCAACTACCCCGATAACAAGACTAATATCTCTCCACTAGCGTTAAGATGATTAATAGACAATCAAATTTCGGACACTCGCAAATAATTTAATCCATCAGAATTTTGGATGAGATGAAGAAAAATAATGACAGACCAAAGGTTAGACTTAAGAAGCATAATCAGCTAGATAAAATAAACATCCTAAACCTTTCACCGTGTTCTTGTTTTAGGATTGATGGTTTTATGAAATCGATTCATGTAACTAACAATAAAATTGTTATTAAATAATAGGTTATCTATAACCCTAATCATTTATGGACTGCCAAGCTGAACCTCCATTACAATTCTAATCTAAAGATAGGATCGAAACCTAAAAACCCTAAAACTAAAAGTAGAAAATTATTCAGTTCAGGGTAGTTTAACCTCTCATAGTATCATAGCAATAACACATTCAAGATTTTAATTTTCGACAGATGTGGTTTCTCCCATGATTCAGTCATTGTGTCTTCATCAAAATAATGCGAAAATTAAATGGTAATTAGAGGAATTAATCATAATTTAACAAATAAAAGATGAACTGAAACCCTAAATAAGCATAGCTACATAGATATAAATCAGTAAGCATAAAGTAGTCACAATGTTCTACTTGAGTACTTGTACAAATAGAAAAGGCGATTGAATCACAATCTAAACCCTAACAATAACCAAATACAGTAAATCTCACCAGAGAAGTTAAATTGACTTTTTAATTAGTCTTAGGATCAGGCATTGGGAAGAGTCCAGCACCAGCAGCACCTCTCGGAGGAGCAAACCCTAGAAACTTCTGCAAATTGGTACGAATACTGATAGAACACAAGAAATACAAGAAAGCCATTGAACAATCAGTTGGATCATCACCAGGTATACCTCTATGACTCATTTTCTGAACAATAGAAGCAGGTGAAAAAGGTAATTTAGCGATCGATTTGCCTTCAAAAAGAGAATTCAAGAAACCAAAAACAACAAATAGAACTAAAGCAACAACAACACCAGATTTGAGTTTAGAGAGAGAAAGATCACGACTTGATTCTTTAAGACTAGTTTCAACTCGATCGATCTTCTTAGTTTTTGATTTCTTTGTTGTGATTTTAGTTTCGATTGTTTTCATAGTTTCTAATTTCTTAGAAGCTTTATCGATTGTTGATCGGAGAGATTTGTAAGAATTGGTTCGGTAGATGAGTAACCATGATATGGCTTCACATAGAAAAGCTGTGCAGATTGAGATCCCTACTACAACTATACTATCTGAGTATTTGAATGAAGATAGTATGGACGCCATTGTTGAAGTAGAGAAAAAGGGGGAACACCACAAGCAAAGAAATCTCTCTACTCTTCAGAGGCCTCTACGCTTCTTTTAAGTCACTAGTGATAATTGTGAGAATAGTTTGTTTTAGTCCCTCGTCTTGTCTTGACTTGGGTTTCTAGTCCTTCTGTTTACTTCATTGCTTTGTACTGAACTTTTAGTTGTAATGAAGTTTCTTTTCCAAAATAAAAAAAAAAAATTGTGAGAATAGTCCCACATTGGACAATGGGTATCAAGCAATCAAGAATACAAGGTCTAGGTCCTCTCCACTCATTGCCATTTGTAGAACGGGTGAGCAACATCCCCCAGACGGACCCAGAAAACGATAAATGGATCTTGATTTGAGTTGGCTTTAACTTGAATTTTTGAAATCCTGCACAGGTTTCTCTCTCCTCTCATATGTTCAGTCACGTGGACAGAGAAATTCTAGTTTTTGTCACAGGTGGGTCAAGTGAGAGTCTAAAGAGACGGGTCATGAAGACTTGTTATTTTTGAAAATCGCTCGAACTATATGTATATACGAGGGTGTAACCCGTGCCCGTGAGGCGCAGACAGTTCTTTTGAATGTATTAAAGAGCTAAATATATAATGTCAAATATTTATGGCGAAAACATGAGCTAACCATTCAAAATCAATTATAGTAAACCTATGCCAAAAATAGTCAAAATCAATTCATTAACCTTCTTACTGGGATGAACACTTGACCCTGTTGACACCAACATGCATATATTCATCCTCTTCATCATCTTTTTTATCAATGAAAAAGTGTATCTTATCAAACTTCACAACATCCTCAGGGTTGATCTAGATGAGCATATATTTCTATACTGGTATTTCTGTCATTTTCTCTTTACAAATCTCAAAATAAAGATATTTCTTTGATCACTTTGAACATGGTATAAGAGCTAGACACATGCATATAAAGTCAAAAGAACATGTGTTCCACATCATGCGAAAAAAACACGTATTAAGTTCAAAAAATACTACACGTGAGTGAGCTATGAGAATATCTTACATTGAATAAGGGTGATCTAGCAATCAATAATATAATGTGTAGCTAGGTTTCTTTCGCTCATTACTAATTGATTTCGTCTTCAACAAAAAAAAAAAAAAAAATTGATTTCGAGTTAGATGATTACAAACTTATCAGAATACCATAACTATCACTTTGAACATGGTATAAGAGCTAGACGCATGCATATAAAGTCAAAAGAACATGTGTTCCACATCATGCGAAAAAAAACACGTATTAAGCTCAAAAAATACTACACGTGAGTAAGCTATGAGAATATCTTACATTGAATAAGGGTGATCTAGCAACCAATAATATAATGTGTAGGTTTCTTTCCCTCATATTACTAATTGATTTCGAGTTAGATGATTAGTTGACTACAAACTTAACATAATACCATAACTAAACGAGTTTACAAACTCTAAGAAAGTTGATCATGTCTAACGATCTCTTGTGTTTACAATTTGATTCGGTTTAACTATATTGATAAGCTGACTCTCCTAAGTTGCATATTCTACACGTGACTATAAGAATTATTACTCCAGGTGACTATTATCACGCACGGATACCGCTTTTGACTTTTACAAGGATGTTAACCTTCATGACATAATTCCATCTAATGAGCTAAGTTATGCTATTTATATTTGTTAACAAGGAGAGATCCATAATTAAAAGGATGCCCATGGGCGGATCGAGGTGAGGGCAAACAGGGGCAATTCACCTTTTTTTTGAAACTATTCATTATATTAAGAACTTACAAGGTTATTACAGTATATATTAACTAAAAGGAAAGGAACATTCTTCCACGTCTTCGTTCTGTGCTTCTTTCTAGCCCACTTCGCTAGTTTGTCTGCCTGCGAGTTTGAGCTCCTTCTTGTGTATTTGAATCGGACTATCTCAATTTTGTTTCCGATCTCTTGAATTCTTCGTATATGTATCATCGATTGACACTGAACTGCGTGTCTCTTATTATTTATGTTGCTGATTAAGTTAAGGTTGTCACTCTCTATTATAATGTAACTGTAGTTGTGTTCTTCCGCCCATACTAAGCCGTGTAGGATAGCTATAGCTTCGCTCCCTTCACTATTCCTTGTCCTGAATTTTGTGGTGTGAGCTGCTATGAATTTGGATTCTGCGTTGTGTATTATTAGGCGTGCTCCGATGATGGATTCGATATTCGTAAATGAAGCGTCTACATTAATTTTGAGGAAGGGTGTATCTGGGGGTATCCATTTTCCTGACTTTGTCGGGTTGTTTTTCTTTTCCTTTTGAGCGTTTTTCGGAAAAGCTGTTATCATGTTGATCATTGTGCTTAAATTATTTATTTTGTGTTGAAAGCAATGGTCACATCGTGTTTTCCAGATGATCCAAAGAATAGTGGCATAATGGATGTTATTTGCTGTGTAGCATTGTTGTGACTGTTGTTGCCAAGAGAAAATCCATTCCGCTACTGATGTTATATTTTCGGATATAATATTAAAATGAAACCAAATGTTTCTCGCAAGTGGACAGTGTAGGAGCGCATGTTCTATGGATTCTATTTCGTTGCAATTCGGACAAATCAAGTTGTTATCAATGTATTTTCCGATTCTTTCTCTTACTGGAAGAGCCTTAGTACATATTTTCCAGATGAAAAGTTGTACCCTTGGCACTGTGGGGATAGTCCATATGAATTGCCAATTATGGGGGGATGGTTGGGGCGAGTTCATGGACACGCATAGGTGTTGGTACATTGATTTAACCATGTAGTTCCCTGATTCCGTGAGGGACCATTTCATTTGGTCTCCCATCTTCTTAGGGAGACATATATCGGTCCACGCCTTGGTGCATATCCCTTTTGACTTACCCCACCAGAACGACTTTTGAAAGAGTCGTAATGCCTTTGCTCACACCTTTTGGGATTGCGAAGCATTGCATTTGGTATCGGGGTACGACCGCCGCTATTGCCGAAATGACAACAGTACGGCCTACTTGGGACAAGAAAGAGTGATTCTATTTGTTCAGCTTGGTTTTGATTTGCTCGAGTATATCTCTGAAGACCTTAGTTTTATGTGCTCCTATAAAAAGTTGTGCTCCCAGATATTTTTCGGAGGTGAAGGCATATTTTACCTTGAGGGTCTTCATAATAAGCCGCTTGAACTTCGGGTGGGAGTTTTTGGAGTAGAAGATGTTGGATTTATTGTAGTTAATCATCTCGCCTGAGGCTTCGCAGAAGATATTAAGAATGGTCTTGAGCGTATAGATGTTATCAATGTTGTTGCGCCCAAAAATAATACAATCATCTGTAAAAAGAAGATGTGAGATCTCTAAGGTATTGATGTTAGTTGGGAATCCCATAAACTTTCCTGTACTATGATTGGCTGTAAGGAGACGACTAAGCCCCTCCATGGCCAGAGTGAAGAGGAAGGGAGATAAAGGATCGCCCTGTGTGATTCCTTTTGAAGGGTAGAACGTGGAGCCAGGGCGTCCATTAATCAACACCGCCATAGATGAGGTAGAGATGCAAGTGGATATCATGTTAAGCCAGTGTTCTGAGTACCCCAGTTTCTTCATAATATCAATGAGAAAGTTCCATTCAATTCTATCAAAGGCTTTGGACATATCGAGTTTACGGCCGAAATACCCTGTGGCTCCTTTCATTCTCTTAAGGGAATGAATAATCTTTTGACCTATAATAATGTTGTCTTTTATTTGTCTGCCTGGTATGTAGGCTGCTTGGAAAGGAGTAATGATGGAGTTCAGAGTGTGGTTAAGTCTATCTGCGAGGATCTTCGTTATAATCTTATAAGTGGTGTTAAGGAGGCTGATCGGCCGATAGTTTGACGGGGTTTGTGGGGTTGTTGTCTTAGGGATAAGGCAGATGTGAGTGTGGTTTGCTCCCTGAGAAAGAGAAGCCGTTATAAAAAAGTTTTCTACCAAATTTTGGATATCTTGGCTAACTGTATCCAAGTTTGATTGGAATAAGAAAGGAGGGTAGCCATCTAGAGCTAGAGCGGCATTTTTTTTGAGTTCTCTGATGGCTCTATCAATTTCTTCTTTGTCTGGGATGGCAGTTAATTCCTAATTCTAGGTAGGGGTTATAGTGGGTTGAAAAAGGTTAAGAATGTTTGCATCTGTGTTCTTATTTGCCGTCATGATGATCTTCAGGAGGTGGGACGTGAAGACTTTTTGAATGTTATTTTGACATTCCTGCCACTCTCTATTGCTATCCTTGATGGCAAGAATTTTGTTGGTTCTGTTGCGCTGGATATCATGCGAGTGGAAATATTTAGTGTTTTTGTCTCCTATGGTAAGAAAATTCTTTCGCGATTTTTCCTTCCAGAGACTTTCTTGATGCATATATAGTTCTTCTAGTCGAGAATTCAACAATCTAATTTCCTCCTTGTTTCTGCTATACTGCAGGGATTCAATTATCTGACTAATATTTCTTTCTATGTTTCCATATACATTTTTGTTCCAATTTGTGAGGTGTGTACTCAACTTGGAAAGTTCTGACTGTATGTTCGGGTTATGATGGCCAATATCATTATGATTCCATTTCTCCGCTATAAAGTCGTGGCAATCGGGGTGGGACATCCACATTCTTATGAACTTGAGAGACTTATTAGGTCCGAATCCCCTTAGCCTCAAATTAATTTCTTTTTTTTTCTACTTTAGTTTTTACCACCTAATTCTTACGAACTCTCTTTTTGGCCCCAATATTTCTTCTTGAGCTCCCTTCTTTTTTGTAGTTTCTATGTTGACCACACATTTTTTCTAAACTTGTGTTATTGTCTTCTACTATCTTTCTTTCAATAACTTGTTAAGGAACATAAATGGTGTTGAGTCTTTTCAAGATGAACAAGTTTCTTAATATATTCTATAGAGAATTAACATTTTTTATATAATTGCCAACAAAAGTCGTAAGTTAACGGTAATCAAGTTTTTTGAGAGTGTCATCGTAAGTCCATAAGATATAGTGGTCACTAGTTTTAGACGATTCATTTATGACACAATAACTAAATTGTTGTAGTGTGTATTACTCTCGCAATCCATCATTATCTTCGATATTTGATTTTTCTTTTTTGATATTTAACATAGTTAAAAAGTGTCTCCACAATGAAAATTTTCTGGGTCCGCCACTGGTGGTGGTTGTCGAAATTAGTGATTGGAAGAGGAGAAATATGGACAGAAAATTTTGATTTTTTTTCTTAAAGATGGTCTAGTATTTCCTTAAACAATTTTATTTATAGAAAATTTCAATTTCTTTTTTTCTGGGAGGCATTGAGTAAAATTTAATGTCATGCCCAATGTGAAAGAAATATACGTAGGCTGGTTGTGAAGCGAGGAAAGGGGCAGAGAGTCTAGGTAGGTGGCACAGGAAAGAAGGAGAGATAGAGAATTGAATGAATGAATTAGGGTATAGAGAGAGAGACGTGATAGAGTGGAGCACCGACTGAAACGCCCAATCGATCTCTTCTCGGCTACTGTTCCGCTTTTCAAGCTGCCATGTCCTATCTATATGCTATCGTCTTGTACCTGTTGGAATCGGAGACGATTTTAACTCGACCCGACTCGTCGAACTCAGAAACAGAATGGGCCATTGCGTTCGTCTCGTCGAGCTCTTAAATTTAGAGTTAAGAATCACTCGAATCCGATTCCAGATGAATGAGAAATTCTAGTTTAAAGCTTGGACGAAGATCGGTGAAATTATTGACTAAAGCGTCAAACCGGACGAGTCGGATTGAGGGCCATTTGAGCAAAGCGAACACGTCCAGATCTGGACGGTTCGCGTTCACTCCGCGGGAAATGAAGCAATCTAACGGTCGCGCGGATATGGCTTCGGCACAGCGTTGGGACGCGTGCCGAATCGTTGGATCCGCAAGATCCAGCGGTACGCGTCTCTTCCGCGTCGGGCACCGAGTGGGACAAATCCCATCTTTTAATCTAGCCGTCGCTTTCTTCATCTAGTGGGTTTTGTTCGAGCACCATCCAATGGCAGGCGTTTGTTCCACGTTTTTCACCCAGATCCGACGTCCCAAGGTGCACTAATGGGCCTAAAAATAGGTCTCTTCCCGCAAGTATACGGGGTCAAGTTATAGTATTGAAAATAAGATCGAGTATCGTCCCAAGAGACAAGCTATTTTATCTAAATCTCGAATTAAACCCCCTTTCAAACTTTTGATTTGATTTGGAAACTACTATGAACAAAAGAAAGCAATACTAATAGACTAATGAGAATGAAATCAAGATGAGAAGAAGAATTTAGGGATTTCGATTTCACCACATAAATGGACTACTTAAAACAAACATTCAATCAACAAATCACTATTTGTTTATAACTCAAAACCTAGCTTAATGAACTAATTAGGTTTCGGATAATATTCTTTAATAGCACAATTCAAAATCAAGAATGTATGATTGACTACCATATAAAACTAATTTCCTACACTATCATTCAAGATCTAAAAGGCATATCTCATCTAATAAATCAATAAAAGCATGAAATATCTAATTATAATACATGAATGATAACAAGGTTATAGAATCAACATGAAATGACAATCAATAGGCATTGAAGCTCAAAATAAGGATTCATTGATTTATAACATATCTCAAAATAAGCCCAAATATGGGTTTCCTCTACACCCTAGATACAAAATTTAGCTACTCATGGAATCTAAAATAATATTCATTGAATTCATAAAATAAATGAAATTACAAAAGATTAATGGAAAGAAATCACCAAGAATGTTCACAATCCATACTCCCATGTATCTCCATTTTGATGTCCAATTTAAGCTCCAAGTATATCAAGAATATTGCTCAAAACTCCAAGTAATAGCTTATTAGAAGATAAAAGAAGAGAAATTTAGAAGAGAGATAGAAGAAGAAGAAGAGATTTTAGAGAAGAAGGTATGGAGAAATTAGAAGGTTAGAAGTAGAAAGAAAATGTAGAGAATAGATGAAGGTGGTAGAGAAAGTAGAAGAAAAGAATGGGGGATTAGGGTTAGAAGATAGAAAGAGAAGTGGCTTAGAAATTAGATAAGGAAGCCATTTGAGAGGGTTGTTGAAGTCTAGGTTTTAATGGAGGAGAAAGGGACTTATTTATAGGTGGGTTAGGGTTTTTGGTGGGTTAAATTGGTAAAAATTGGGAATTTGAGGGCTAAAAGGGTAAAATGAGGGTTTAAAAGGGCAAAACCTTAGTTGGGCTGGCAGCTAGGGTTTCCAATGAGAAATTTGGATGCTATTGTGTAGCGCGGCTAATGAGGACGAGTGCGCCAGCAAGCAGCAGCCCTCGGATGCATTGCGCACGGATCTGGACGGCCGGAAAGTGGACACGCGTCCAGGTGCACTGTCCTTATGATACTTCGGTTCACACAGAATAAGCAATAAAGGGATAGATCATCCGTAGCCGTCGGATCTTGAAAACGCGGAAGCGAGAGGCTGAGATTAAAACGTGGAGACGGACGCTACCAAGTTAAGTTGCTACGGGTGCACAGGATAAGTATAAAACACGGGATGCAGAGGAACCGTCCGATCTAGGACACGCGGAAGGCTACGGTCCAGATTAAGACGTGAACAAGGGACTACCGAAGCTCGCTGAGACGCGCTACACTGGATGATTCACGATGGTCCCACTTCGCTGCTTAGCGCGAACATGCGATTTAGATGCTCCGACCTCCGAACTACGACACGTGTCCCTAAGCATACCGCATGCCCGAATTTCTACCAAAAGTGTCCCACCAAGTCAACAACATTTGACCCAACTTTGACTTTGGTTAATTCCTTCGTCCGGACTCCGATTTGACTTCCGTTTTCTCCTACGGGCTCGTCTCGACCTCTACTTTTCAACCACGCACTGACCTTGGCCAAATTACCAAATTGTCCTTGACTCCAAATGACCAAAATACCCTTCATGCATCTTTTCCTCGTTTTTAACCGTTTTTCGCACCTAACTCTCCAAAAGACACCTAATCAAGAAAACCAACCATTTTATTATAATAAAGACTCGAAACCGACTAACTTGGCTAAATTAAACGACTCAGATGGGACATTTTCATGACCCATCAAACATCCCCAAACTTAGATTTTGCTAGTCCTCGAGCAAAACAAAATAAAAGAAAAACCTAACTCACTGTCGGAGGAATCCCGGTTGCATTTAGCATATGCAACAAGCCGTTAAACCCCTAGGTTGCCCTAGTGGACGAGTTTTGTCTCGTGAGGGTTTCCAGAGAATATACCCACAAAATTCAAAAACATTTCAAAAATACAATAGGGTTCAAAAACACTCAAAGTCAACTAAGACGGACTAAAAATGTGTATCTCATAGAAAATTTTAGCAAGCTAATAGGAATCAGTCAAAGTTAACAACACTATACAGACGTTAAAAATCTCTTAACTAATAATCTAGACTCAAAGTGTACGTGACTAGCCATAAAGAGAATCACTTCAGTTCCAAGCAGGCAGACCCTTGATCCCTATCTTAATACATTTCACCTCGACTTTGGCCTCACAGACATACGCTCTAAAAGATGAATCACTCAGAAATGGTTCGCTCATATGTGCGAGTGTGATCACTAAACTTGAACTCAACACATAAAAAGGGTGAGGACAACATTTTAGAACGAATGATCTACGAAAAGGAATATAACCACTAAATGGAATGGTGAAGCTCATTACCCTTCTCACCCACTCTACCTTATAATAATGCTTCCTAAAGGTCAACGGATACAAGTGATGAGATGGATGGTGATGAGATCCCGAGAATGTCGACGCCTTCAATGTTAGAGAACTTCAAGCAACTTCCATACTTAGCTTTTTTGCTTCGAACACTTATTTTACATAACAAACTAAAGTTCACATGAACAAACTTTCTTTTTTTTTTTTTTTTTTTTTTCAAACACACTATTAAACACAACTATAAACCATGCAATCAATGCAATACCAACACTAGTATTCTCAACAATCAACTTTTCCATTTTTCACACTTTGCTTTCACATTCTTCTTCCTTTACTTTTCATGCCTTCATTCTCGGGAGTCATATGATGAATGGATGGTGGAGTATCCGTCTTCCTAAAGTTGACACTATTATCGGGTTTCATGGACTACAAGAGTAAGATTTATTCGCTATCCTGATGTCACTCCTAGTGGCTATGGAAGTTGAGCACACGAGATCAAATGAGCTCTTTTTACAAATTTGCGAGGTTGAGTAGCTCTTCACTCTACTCGGAATCAGCGCAGAAGAGTACACTCAAAGGTAATAGAAAGGCTCAGAAATCTCACAAGGGTTAAGTCTCCACTAATGATTAATCTAGTTCTCTCAGAACCGTCTACCCTTCACTTCCATAATACTCACATGGCTAGCACACAGACGACCTCAAGACTCGAAATTCATGAAGAAACCTTTAACAACCGGATAGTACAATCAACTCGACTCTATAACTATTAACGAGCCAAAAACAACTATTAGACTCACATTTTCGGTCCAAAATTGAAAAAATTTTGAACCCTCTTGAATTTTCGAAATGAAGGACTTAGCAAAAGTACTTCCCTATCCCCAAACTTAAACCGAACATTGTCCTCAATGTTCTGAAGACTATGCCAAAAATAAAAAGATGAGAGGGAAGATATTACCATACTCCACTGTCCTATATCAGAAGCATGGGTTGCCTCCCAAGAAGCGCTAAGTTTATCGTCTTCAGCCAGACGATGATGAAAGAAAAAGGAAAGAAAAGTTACTGTAAACCTACTGGAATAAGGGTTGATGACTCCCCATACAATAGTAATCGGAAGATTTGAGGGTCAACCCAAAAGATGAAGTATCCAGGAAGGTTCAGTCTCACGTCCATGGAATGATATGGCAATTTAAGTGAGACTTCCAATGTGAATGAGTTATCCCCAAACTTAGATGAAGCAACAATCATTAAGTTTGGCGATAAACTAAAGTTGAAAGACATTGGATAAAACGGATCCTCATAGATATGACAAACGGTTTGAGAGACCATGGTAGAGTTCACAAGCGATTGCAACGGGGTAACTTGAACTTCCGAGGGACATGGTGCATAATTATTTAAGAAATTGGACTCATCTAGATCAACACTCAAACTAGGAGGTTCTAAAATGACCTCATTGGCTCGTTGTAAAATCACCTCCAAGTTAGGTACTAGCTCATTTGAGTCTGACTTAGGTAAAGACTCTGAAAAACTTTCTAAAATTTCTCTTATTATGATGTCATCGGTGTCCTTAAAGAATTCTAAGGTTTCACCTAAGTCAAATGAGTCATCACTCTCTTTACACATTTCTGCAAGCCATAACTCATCATCTTCATCTTCTGTAATACCTCCAATTGGACTCAAAAGGGTATCATCATGACTAAGTGTAGTAAAAGATTGAGAATCAAGAAATAATACAGACTCAGCTTTTGGATCTTCTAAAAGTGGCTCAAGAGTTTGCTCAACAATGGACTCGTATGATAATGGAACATTGATGTTGACATGTTTGAACAATTTCACTACCTCATCAGATTGAGGTAACTTCATCGTCTCCATTAGACGCTGAGGGTATGGAGCTCTAGGAACATAAGGTTCAAACGTTGGAGGTGGACTCTCAGACTCACGAGCCTTCTCAGGATTATCACGAGGGTGTAACTTGTTATCCTCATGAACTCTTACTCTCTTGTCAAGAACTCTACCTCTCCTAAGGGTGGTAACTACATTGGCTTGATCGGGTGGTTGTCTAGCCAATGTACATTCTGATCCCTGCCCTGGTTGGCTCAGAACCTCACCATTTTCTATCTGACTAAAGGCTTCTTGAAGTTGACACACCTGGTTTTTTAGACTAATTAATGTCTGAGTGGTCGCTTGCATAAACTCTGGCGTGTTCATGGTGTCCTCTAATGTCATCTTCTTTTCAGAAGAATGTTGGACACTGGATTGAGCATAAGGATCGCTAGAGGCACCAAACTCAGGATGGTTCATAGAAGTACTGGGTTGACTCTGGTATTGACCTTTAGACCAAGAGAGATTGGGATGATTTCTCCAGCTTGGATTATATGTATTACACACAAGTTCTCTCGAAGTTCCCCATTGATGAGATTGCACGGCTAGTTCCTCTAAGAAGGCCATGCCCTCGTCGGCGGTTTTATTAGAAAACCCACCATTACAGAATGATTCAACCAGGGATATGGTAGGATAATCTAGTCCTTCATACAATATTTGGACTAGTTTCATTTTTCCGAACCCATGGTGTGGACACTCTAGTAAAACATCTTTGAATCTCTCAAGATATGTATGGAGAGACTCTCCTTCGAGTTGCTCAAAATTTAGCAGACTCAGCCTTAAAGCTCTGGTTTTATGCGTGGAAAAGAACTTTTGTAGAAATACACCACTAAGTTCTGCCCACGTAGAAATAGACTCTGGTTTTAAGGCATAAAACCAAGACTTTGCTTTATCCTTTAGAGAAAAAGGGAACAACCTAAGTGTAACGGCATCTATCGAGTTAAGGACGTTCATAGTCTTACATACGTCCTCAAATTCCCTAACATGATAATACGGGTTCTCATTCTCTAGACCACGAAACACCGGAAGCATGTTGATAATCCCTGACTTTATCTGGAAATAAGTGTTAGTCGAGGGTAACCTAATGCATGATGGCTGACAAACCATAGTTGGGTGCATGTAATCTTTGAGAGTCATAGGTTGATTCTCGGTCCTAGCTTGATCAATGTGATCCTCCATAGTCTCGCTTAAAGAAAGGTTTTCAAGTAAAACACTCAAATCAGACTCTTAACAAAATGAACCCTCTCATCACACAACCTAAGAGGCATACACCAAAAGACAAGACAACGGACTCTTTTGATTTTTTTTTTTATTAAAAGAGTAACGAAACTACGAAGATCGTAAGGAAAACAACAAAGCAAGCAAGCTGACTCCACCAAGCAACCTAGACACAATGTAGACGACCGGGTAGTCTTTTTCACCTAAAAATTGATCTAGACAGCTTCTACTTCTTACCAAAACTTGAACTATGATTCTTATGAGAAGTTACTCCGTCACAGTACAACGATCAAGAATTGTATTCTTGGATCGTTCCCTCTTCCTGGGAAAACTCCAAATACTAATCAAGTTCGAGATTTGTCAAGAATGTCCTATAAGCTCGTTACCCTTTGGCCAATGTCTAAACCGATTTTTAATTTTAGGTGAGGCTTGGGATCGGCGATGTTGTTACCTAGATGGGCAAGAGACCGGTGATGAAATCCGACTCCTATCTTGTAATGGGTTAATGCCCTTACTAATATGATAATTAAACTAACAGTTCGACAATCAATTAGGCAAGCAAAAACATCACAAGTACCCACTTACAGGAGATTCGTGGGTGATCTAGAAGTTACCTCCCGTTCAAGACGGGCGACGACCTTTGTAGAGGACCCGGGCCACTCTCCCGTGAGTGTTCGAACCCGAGGCTTCGTTTTGGTTTTCGGTTACAATTAACAACCCCTCTAATTTAGGGTCAAAACGTTTAAACCAAAAATAAAAACTAGAAAGTCTAAAAGTCTCTCTCTCACCAAAAATAAAAAAAATACTAAAAATAAAATGTAAATTTTCCTTCTTGAGCTCCTCTCCTTGTTGCACCTCTTCCTTTGCTCCTTAGCGTTCTACACACCAAAAATGGAAAAGCAAGTCAAAGTGTCCAAAAATAAAAACTTACCAAAAATAAAACTTTCCAAATATAGAAATAAGATAAGACAAATTCAAGATTGAAAATAAAATTAACCTATCCCCGGCAGCGGCGCCAAAAACTTAATGGGCCTAAAAATAGGTCTCTTCCCGCAAGTATACGGGGTCAAGTTATAGTATTGAAAATAAGATCGAGTATCGTCCCAAGAGACAAGCTATTTTATCTAAATCTCGAATTAAACCCCCTTTCAAACTTTTGATTTGATTTGGAAACTACTATGAACAAAAGAAAGCAATACTAATAGACTAATGTGAATGAAATCAAGATGAGAAGAAGAATCTAGGGATTTCGATTTCACCACATAAATGGACTACTTAAGACAAGCATTCAATCAACAAATCACTATTTGTTTATAACTCAAAACCTAGCTTAATGAACTAATTAGGTTTCGGATAATATTCTTTAATAGCACAATTCAAAATCAAGAATGTATGATTGACTACCATATAAAACTAATTTCCTACACTATCATTCAAGATCTAAAAGGCATATCTCATCTAATAAATCAATAAAAGCATGAAATATCTAATTATAATACATGAATGATAACAAGGTTATAGAATCAACATGAAATGACAATCAATAGGCATTGAAGCTCAAAATAAGGATTCATTGATTTATAACATATCTCAAAATAAGCCCAAATATGGGTTTCCTCTACACCCTAGATACAAAATTTAGCTACTCATGGAATCTAAAATAATATTCATTGAATTCATAAAATAAATGAAATTACAAAAGATTAATGGAAAGAAATCACCAAGAATGTTCACAATCCATACTCCCATGTATCTCCATTTTGATGTCCAATTTAAGCTCCAAGTATATCAAGAATATTGCTCAAAACTCCAAGTAATAGCTTATTAGAAGATAAAAGAAGAGAAATTTAGAAGAGAGATAGAAGAAGAAGAGATTTTAGAGAAGAAGGTATGGAGAAATTAGAAGGTTAGAAGTAGAAAGAAAATGTAGAGAATAGATGAAGGTGGTAGAGAAAGTAGAAGAAAAGAATGGGGGATTAGGGTTAGAAGATAGAAAGAGAAGTGGCTTAGAAATTAGATAAGGAAGCCATTTGAGAGGGTTGTTGAAGTCTAGGTTTTAATGGAGGAGAAAGGGACTTATTTATAGGTGGGTTAGGGTTTTTGGTGGGTTAAATTGGTAAAAATTGGGAATTTGAGGGCTAAAAGGGTAAAATGAGGGTTTAAAAGGGCAAAACCTTAGTTGGGCTGGCAGCTAGGGTTTCCAATGAGAAATTTGGATGCTATTGTGTAGCGCGGCTAATGAGGACGAGTGCGCCAGCAAGCAGCAGCCCTCGGATGCATTGCGCACGGATCTGGACGGCCGGAAAGTGGACACGCGTCCAGGTGCACTGTCCTTATGATACTTCGGTTCACACAGAATAAGCAATAAAGGGATAGATCATCCGTAGCCGTCGGATCTTGAAAACGCGGAAGCGAGAGGCTGAGATTAAAACGTGGAGACGGACGCTACCAAGTTAAGTTGCTACGGGTGCACAGGATAAGTATAAAACACGGGATGCAGAGGAACCGTCCGATCTAGGACACGCGGAAGGCTACGGTCCAGATTAAGACGTGAACAAGGGACTACCGAAGCTCGCTGAGACGCGCTACACTGGATGATTCACGATGGTCCCACTTCGCTGCTTAGCGCGAACACGCGATTTAGATGCTCCGACCTCCGAACTACGACACGTGTCCCTAAGCATACCGCATGCCCGAATTTCTACCAAAAGTGTCCCACCAAGTCAACAGCATTTGACCCAACTTTGACTTTGGTTAATTCCTTCGTCCGGACTCCGATTTGACTTCCGTTTTCTCCTACGGGCTCGTCTCGACCTCTACTTTTCAACCACGCACTGACCTTGGCCAAATTACCAAATTGTCCTTGACTCCAAATGACCAAAATACCCTTCATGCATCTTTTCCTCGTTTTTAACCGTTTTTCACACCTAACTCTCCATAAGACACCTAATCAAGAAAACCAACCATTTTATTATAATAAAGACTCGAAAACGACTAACTTGGCTAAATTAAACGACTCAGATGGGAAATTTTCATGACCCATCATGCACCGCCTCCAATTTCAGTTATTATTTCAATTTAGTCTACCCTTTCAAATGGATACATCCATTAACCCCAAAAGACACTATATACCTATTCAATTCCTACATAAACCATTCAAATCCATTCCAATTCACATCAATTCATTCTCTTCTCTTCTTCTCTTCTCTTCTAACAATTAGAGGTTCTGGTTTGCCTAGAATATCTGATTGAGAAGTAATTCTAGAGGTTCAGGTTTTCCTAAAATATCTAGAAAAAGGAAGAAAGAAATTTTGAGTGAAGTGATAATCATAGGTCGTCTAGGACATCAAATTCATTCTCTTCTTCTCTTCTAACAATTAAAGGTTCTGGTTTGCCTAGAATATCTGATTGAGAAGTAATTCTAGAGGTTCTGGTTGCCTAAAATATCTAGAAGAAAAAGGAAGAAAGAAGTTTCGAGTGAATTTTAAAGCATCTAGAAGATCATTCGCATAAATCCAAGAGCTCATAATACTTACGAAGGTTCGTCCGCTTTCAGAATATAGAATTACCATCTAAAAATTCTGAAAGGAAAGTCGTTGTATCCCGAAGGCATACACCCTAACGTCTTGTACTGTTACGGGGGTGTAAAATGTCTTAAGGAAAGAGAATTTTATTCTCGCCTCGACTACATTAACGTTTGTCTAACTCGGTTAATCCGAAAGAAGGAATACTGATAAATCATTATTTGCTTACAGTCTATCTCTCTACAAATTAGAGAAAGGAAATCTGTCTTAACCAAGACAAGACAGAGATAAATCAACTTTTCCACTGATAACCAGAGGAACAACAATCTTATGACATTTTATTGTTCAGTGAGAGGTTAAACATTAAGCTTTTAATGAATCCGAAAACTTAGAACTTGATTCTAACGTGAGGTATAGCAGGATACCTTATTATGGATAACCTATATGTGTGTGAATTGATGCAGGTTCTATGGGAAGGTCGTCTAGGCCGACTTCTCTAAAGCACACATAAATTCGGGATTGTTCAGGGCCGAAATGAACACAACCGAGAACCTAAGTAGGTAAGAGATTAACTATGTGATAGTTAGAACTCAAATCAAGACGATAAGTTCACTACCGTCCTTGTAGACCTTGTAGTTATTCACTAGGAAAGGTTCAAAGTCGAAAGACTACCTTCTTCCGATGTAGTGAAGTTCTGCATAAAAACTCTTCTAGTGTTAGTATATCAGTATAGTATGTTTGTATCATAGTAAACCTCGAATTTTCATTCACGTGGGGGATTGTTGGAATCGGAGCCGATTTTGACTCGACCCGACTCGTCGAACTCAGAACGGAACACGCCATTGCGTTCGTCTCATCGAGCTCTTAAATTTAGAGCTAAGAATCACTCGAATCCGATTCTGGATGAATGAGAAATTATAGTTTAAAGTTTGGACGAAGATCGGTGAAATTATGGACTAAAGCGTCAAACCGGACAAGTCGGATTGAGGGCTATTTGAGCGAAGCGAACACATCCAGATCTGGACAGTTCGCGTTCACTCCGCGGGAAATGAAGCAATCTAACGGTCGCGCGGATATGGCTTCGGAACAGCGTTGGGACGCGTGTCGAATCGTTGGATCCGCAAGATCCAACGGTATGCGTCTCCTCTGCGTCGGGCACCGAGTGGGACAAATCCCATCTTTTAATCTAGCCGTCGCTTTCTTCATCTAGTGGGTACAGTTCGGGCACCATCCAATGGCAGGCGTTTGTTCTGCGTTTTTCACCCAGATCCGACGTCCCAAGGTGCACCGACTCCAATTTCAGTTATTATTTCAATTTAGTCCACCCTTTCGAATGGATACATCCATTAACCCCAAAAGACACTATATACCTATTCAATTCCTATATAAACCATCCAAATCCATTCCAATTCACATCAATTCAGTCTCTTCTCTTCTTCTCTTCTAACAATTAGAGGTTCTGATTTGCCTAGAATATCTGATTGAGAAGTAATTCTAGAGGTTTTGGTTTGCCTAGAATATCGAGAAAAAGGAAGAAAGAAGTTTTGAGTGAAGTGATAATCATAGGTCGTCTAAGACATCAAATTCATTCTCTTCTTCTCTTCTCTTCTAACAATTAGAGGTTCTGGTTTGCCTAGAATATCTGATTGAGAAGTAATTCTAGAGGTTCCGGTTTCCCTAGAATATCTAGAAGAAAAAGGAAGAAAGAAGTTTCGAGTGAATTTTAAAGCGTCTAGAAGACATTCGCATAAATCCACGAGCTCATAATACTTACGAAGGTTCGTCCGCTTTTAGAATATAGAAGTACTATCTAAAAATTCTAAGAGGAAAGTCGTTGTATCCCGAAGGCATACACCCTAACGTCTGGTACTGTTACGGGGGTGTAAAATGTCTTAAGGAAAGATAATTTTATTCTCGCCTCGACTACATTAACGTTTGTCTAACTCGGTTAATCCGAAAGAAGGAATACTGATAAATCATTATTTGCTTACAGTCTATCTCTCCACAAATTAGAGAAAGGAAACTCTGTCTTAACCAAGACAAGACAGAGACAAATCAACTTATCCACTGATCACCAGAGGAACAACAGTACCATCCATTATCCTCCTCCACTTCTTAAATTCCTTTTTTGAAGGCAATTGACTTTGGAGCATATATCTCTAATTTATTTGCTTATGTTAAAATGTATGAATAAAGAAAAGATGGGATGGATTTTCATGCCTCTCTAATCGTTTTAAAGTTGTTCATACAACTCTTAAGGTCCAAGATGTCTTTGACAAATGTAGTTTTTTTTACTAGTGTAATTTCTTTTTGTTGAGAATTGACAAGTGTAGTTACTGCTAATTTGACGACGATTAGGGCCCCTTATGAATAAAAGAAAACGAAAAAAGAAATAGAGTCAACAGAGTGTCTCTGCTAAAAGAAAAAGAGTCAACAAAATCATTGTTGAGAGTCGAATGTGTTGCGTTTTCCCTTGCATCAACTATTAGATCACATTTAGCATATAAACCAACAAGTGCACTATCTAAAAAGGTATTCTCTTCATATCCTATTTGAATTATTCTACCATGAATTTGTAAACCCAAAGACAAATCCAACAGTTTCGAACATGAATTTAGAAAAGTACAGATATTTTCTTAATACTTTGTCTTCTTTCTCACTTTAAAACTCAGCAAAATCCACGCACAACAGATGCACATAAGAGATTCGACAACTTATTTGCTTTAAAACTCTGGAAACGGAAAAAATTAAATTGAACCCCTAAAAAGGAGAGTAGAATTTTATAGAGAGAGAGAACGAGTGAAAATATCAGAGATACTAGTGACGAGAAGCAATGGCTTCGCCTAGGGTGATGGCATCTTCTTCGACTTCGGCGAATTCGGATCAGGCAGACTGATCTTCTACTTGTTATAATCACAACTTCATCATGAAGAAGAAGATGTTGATTGCGAAGATGTTAATCGTCGAAGTAGAAGAACCGAGATGAAGAAGATTCGTGAAGAAGAACAAAAAACCCCCTAAACATATATTAGGTTTTTCAGAGAGAGAGAGAGTGTGTGACTTGAGGTAGGAAAGGGTATTTAGGGAAAGAAAAAAAAGAAAATGATATGATTGATAATTACTCATATTGCTTTGAACTCTATGTCTCATTACTTATATTTTCCCAATCTGTATTAGATTAAATGCAGCAATTGATGTTGCTTTTGTACGAATGATGATATAGGAAGTTTATTCATAGGAAATTTATGCCGATATGACATGATATACTTTATTACAAAATAAAAGAATAGGTTCCCTTGCATCAAGTAAGTGTACATAAATAGCTCACTAGTTTATGAATGTCAAAAGTATTTCATATTGCATAATGTGCAAGTACTGGATTCAGTCCAAAGAGACAATTAAACAAACACTCAGAGCAAAATATCGATATGATATGTTACAAATTATAATCACTTATTTGACCTCATACTTCTCCCAAATGACCCTTGTAGTGAAAACCATTTTGGAAATTTGCTCTTTCTTTAGTTTTAGGGTGTTATAAGGGATGTGGCTGCCCATAAATCATTGGTGACGCAAGGGATTTGGGTGCCTTTAATATACCCTTTTTCTTATCCAACTCACATCTATTGCAGCCCACCATTCCTATATTGCCACCATGATGTGGTGTCATCTTGTGGTAGTTCATATGAGATGTGTCATTGCATGGGAGCTCCATATGCAAAGTGTCATCTTGGTTGTGACAACACATCATGCAAGTGACAACACATGAGGTTATGTGTCACCATTCTACAACTCCATATGCAAAGTGTCATCTTGGTGGTGACAACACACCATGCAAGTGACAACACATAGGGTATGTGTCAACATCCTATTAGTTCTCCCACCCTATAAATAGATGTACTTTGTGTATTGTTGATATAAGTTTGTAAGAGAT
This sequence comes from Eschscholzia californica, assembly GCF_041429995.1. Classification (NCBI taxonomy): domain Eukaryota; kingdom Viridiplantae; phylum Streptophyta; class Magnoliopsida; order Ranunculales; family Papaveraceae; genus Eschscholzia; species Eschscholzia californica. The sequence goes on from NW_028238198.1 coordinate 34,918,925, forward strand.
AAGAAAGTGTATGGAAAAGGTTTGGAAAGAATTCTTCTAAATATAGTTTGGTTCAAGATCATCTCTTTGTTTTAGTATATCTTTATATTTCTACCTTTTCTCTCCCTTTATTTCCATTAAGTTGCATGCAAATATCGATACACATTGAAGCAAATAGACCGACAATTTACAACACGTTATCAACACGAGTCTCTAGCCAGCTGAAAGAAGTCGTTACTCTGCTCATTTGTCGAAGTCAACATCGGTGAAATATTGAACAAACTAAGCCGCTACTCTGTCTAGTGAAAGGTATAATATTTTAATTTATATTTCATAATGTCTAACCTTGCTAGACTTGAATTTTCAGCTCTAGATATAACAGGTAAGAATTACATGGAATGGGCAGTCGAAGCTAGACTGACTCTAAAATATAAAAATCTCCTGAACACTATTGTTGAAGGGAATAATGCAGAGGAAATGTTACGGGCTCAAGCTTTAAGCTTTTTGAGACGTCACATACATGATGACCTGAAGTCAGAGTATTTGTATGTGGAAGATCCCTTGGCTTTATGGAATATCTTAAAAAGATAGATATGATCACCTGAAGATGGTCATCCTTCCAAAAGCTCGAAATGATTTTATAAATCTTCGACTACAAGATTTTTCTTCCATTTCTGCTTATAATTCCAGCCTTTGTAAAATTGTTTCCAGACTAAAAGTGGGAGGAGATATTATCACTGATGAACAGATGATAGATAAAACATTGAGTACGTTCCATGCCTCGGATATTGTCCTGCAGTCACAATACCGAGAGCGACGTTTCTCTAAATTCTCCCAGTTACTGACTTGTCTTTTGGTCAATGAACAGAATAACCAGTTGTTATTGCATAACCATGAATCTCGACCCACAGGGTCTGCACCTGTGCCTGAAGCACATGCGATATTGTCAAATGATCATGGTAGGAAACAAAATTACAAAGGAAAACGTGGTTCCGGAAGAAACCACCAACGTGGATCCCGCACGAACAAATGGGAGAGAAACAGGCAAACCCCTTACCACCGGAAGTGGGAAAAGGGAGAAAATTCAAAGAATTATGCAACGAGAAAGCCTGATAAAGTAAAGGGTAAATATAATACCCCTCCCAAAGCTCGTGAAGAAGCTTGTTACCGTTGTGGTATGGAAGGTCATTGGTCCCGTACCTGTCGTACGGCGAGACATTTGGTGGACCTATACCAAGCATCTCTGAAATCTAAAGCTACACCAGAGATGAACCACATGGCACTTGATCCACCATTGTGTGTTGGAGATTATCTCCCTGAAGGAGAAAATCAAACTGATGATATGTTTAATATTTAGTGTATTAACTTTTCTATCTATTAGAATGCTATATTATAATAACTTTTGTCTGTTAGATATTAGATAGTATATTATATGTATCTGTAATAGTTTTGTTTATGTTATAAATAGTTGTGGTTTGAATCTTATATTATATTATGAAAGGTATGGATTCCAGAAGAAACATATCTAAAGGTGATGAAGATAGCTGTCTAGCAGACAGTGGGACCACAAATTCGATACTTCGAAATACAAAAGATTTCTCGACCTTAAAATTATGTGAGGCAAATGCGATTACTATCGCAGGCTCATCAAACATTATAGAAGGCTCTGGAAGAGCTACTATAATATTGCCCCGTGGTACGAAAATAATTATTGAGGATGCTTTGTACTCGACCAGATCCCTGAAGAATCTATTGAGTTTCAAAGACATTCGTCTGAATGGGTATCACGTCGAGACTGGGTCTGAGAATGATAAAGAATATTTATATATCACCTCGAGTATATCATGCCAGAAGCGTGTTCTAGAAAGACTTGAAGCTCTTTCTTCTGGGTTATATCTTACAGAGATTAAAACAGTTGAATCATATGTCGTTGTCAACCCGAAGTTGCACGATCCAAATACTTATAAAATTTGGCATGATCGACTAGGACACCCAGGATCTACCATGATGAGTAGAATAATACAAAACTCTCAGGGACACCCTCTTCAGAACCAGAAGTTTCTGATAGATAGGGATTTTACTTGCACTGGTTGCTCACTGGGGAAGTTTATTACTCGCCCATCCTTGACGAAAGTACATATCGAATCTCCCAAATTTTTGGAAAGGATTCAAGGTGATATATGTGGCCCTATACACCCGCAGTGTGGACCATTTAAATATTTTATGGTATTAATAGATGCATCAACTAGATGGTCTCATGTAAATCTGCTCTCGACGCGAAATCAGGCGTTTGCAAAGTTATTAGCTCAGATAATTCGTTTACGAGCTCACTTTTCTGATTATCCGATTAAGTCAATTCGTCTAGATGGAGCAGGAGAATTTACATCGAGTACTTTTGATTCCTATTGTCTCTCAGTTGGAATTAATGTTGAACATCCTGTAGCTCATGTTCATACTCAGAATGGTCTAGCTGAATCATTCATTAAGCATATCCAACTGATTGCGAGACCAATGTTGATGAGGACTAAATTACCGGTTACTGCATGGGGACCTGCAGTTCTTCATGCTGCAACTTTGATAAGGTTACGTCCTACTTCGAATAATCAATTCTCACCTTTGCAATATGTTCAAGGCCAGCAGCCAAACATATCTCATTTGCGTATTTTTGGATATGCTGTATATGTTCCTATTACAGCCCCACAACGCACAAAGTTTGGGCCTCAGCGCCGACTGGGAATATATATTGGTTTTAATACACCATCTATTATTCGATATCTCGAACCCCTGACGGGTGAGACTTTCACTGCACGCTTCGTCGATTGTCACTTTGATGAGACAGTTTTCCCGCCATTAGGGGGAGTAAATTTGCCTGAAGCAAATGTTACCAAAAAGGAACTTTCTTGGGTTACACCAAATTTGTCTCATTTTGATCCTCGTACTAATCAATCTGAAGTTGAAGTACAAAGGATAATACATCTACAAGAGATTGCTAATAAAATGCTTGACGCATTTAATGACGCAGCGAGAGTGACAAAATCACATATACCTGCTGCAAATGTTTCAGCAAGGATAGATGTCCCAGAAGGACACGATAAAAATATTGCAGCAAATGAATCGTCCAAAGCACGTCTGAAACGTGGACGACCAATCGGTTCTAAAGATATAGTTCCCCGGAAGAGGAAAAACCAATCACAAGCAAGTAATGTTCCAGAAGAAACGACAAATACACCCCTAGAAGTGGGTAAAGCCTCAGAAGAGGCAGAAGCTCCTGAAGAGCATGAGTTATCTCTAAATGAAGATATATCTATAAATTATGCTTGTAATGGTAAAGTATTGAATCGAGATAACATAATCATCGATGATATATTTGCGCTTTCGGTAGCCACTGATATTATCACTGAAAATAATGATTATGAACCACATTCTATTGAGGAATGTCGAAAAATGACTGATTGGGTAAAATGGAAAGAAGCAATCCAGACAGAGCTGAATTCACTGTCAAAACGCAACGTTTTTGGACCTGTAGTCCTGACACCCAATGATGTAAACCCTGTAGGTTTCAAATGGGTATTCGTTAGAAAACGAAATGAGAACAATGAGGTTGTCCGCTATAAGGCGAGAGTCGTGGCACAAGGTTTCCTGCAGAAACCAGGGATCGATTATGAAGAAACATATTCTCCAGTTATGGATGGAATAACCTTTTGATATTTGATCAGTTTAGCAGTTCTAGAAGAACTCGAGATGAATTTAATGGACGTGGTCACTGCGTATCTATATGGAAAATTAAATACTGACGTTTATATGAAAGTCCCTGAAGGATTTAAATTGCCTGGAGTCAACCCACGTACCATGTATTCACTAAAGCTTAATCGGGCTTTATACGGATTGAAAAAAGCTGGACGAATGTGGTACAATCGTCTTAGTGAATACCTGATCAAAGAAGGTTATGTTAATGATCTCGTTTGCCCATGTTTATTTATCAAGAAAGGAGATATTGGATTCGCTATTCTTGCAGTATATGTTGATGATATCAACCTTATAGGAACTCCAGAAGAGCTCTCTAAAGCAGCATAATATTTGAAGAAAGAATTCGAGATGAAAGATCTCGGGAAAACAAAATTCTGTCTTGGCTTACAAATTGAAAGAAGCACAAGTGGCATACTTGTTCATTAAACATTATACACAGAAAAAGTCCTGAAGCGCTTTAACATGGAGAATTCTTATCCGCTTAGTACTCCCATGGTTGTTAGGTCTCTCGATGCTCTGAAAGATCCATTTCGACCTAAAGAAGAGGACGAAACACTCCTTGGTCCAGAAGTACCATATATGAGAGCTATTGGTGCATTATCATACTTAGCTCAATGCACTAGACCAGACATTGCTTTTGCAGTAAATCTATTGGCCAGATATAGCTCTGCACCAACTAAGAGGCATTGGGTTGGAGTAAAGCAAATTCTAAGATATCTGAGAGGAACAACTGACATGGGATTGTTTTATTCAAAGAACTTATCTGGTGATTCTCAAGTAAAAGGATGCACAGATGCCGGTTATATTTCTGATCCGCACAAAGGGATTTCTCAGACAGGTTATGTATTCACAAGCGGAGGTACAGCTTTCTCATGGCGATCTAGTAAACAAAGTATGCCCGCTACCTCATCGAACCATGCAGAAATTATTGCTCTCCATGAAGCAACAAGAGAATGTGTATGGCTTAAATCCATTATTGAACACATTAGAAGCTCAAGTGGTCTTGATTCAATCACAAATTCTCCCACAATCATTCACGAAGATAATTCAGCATGCATCGCTCAGATCAGAGAAGGATACATCAAAGGCGATAGAACTAAGCACATATCCCCTAAATTGTTTTACTCACATCATCTCCAGAAGAATAATGAGATTGATATCCAGAAGATGCAATCATGTGAGAATTATGCTGACTTGTTCACCGAGTCTCTGCCTACTACGACGTTCAGAAAACTGGTATATGGCATCGGAATGCGACGCTTGAATAGCCTGATGATGTAAGACTACATCGTTCCAAGATATGATATTCATCAGGGGGAGTCTACTATCATGTGCAGGTTCATGTATCGCTATCTACGCTCTGTACTCTTTTTCCTTCGTCCAGTTTTTGTCCCAATGGGTTTTTCTGGCAAGGTTTTTAACGAGGCAGTATTTAGCGTATCCAACGTCACTCGGAATCTATTATTTGTACTCTTTTTCCTTCATCAGATTTTGTCCCACTGGGTTTTTCTGACAAGGTTTTAATGAGGCAATTATTTCAAGTGATGGTCATCCAAGGGGGAGTGTTATAAGGGATGTGGCTGCCCATAAATCATTGGTGACGCAAGGGATTTGGGTGCCTTTAATATACCCTTTTTCTTATCCAACTCACATCTATTGCAGCCCACCATTCCTATATTGCCACCATGATGTGGTGTCATCTTGTGGTAGTTCATATGAGATGTGTCATTGCATGGGAGCTCCATATGCAAAGTGTCATCTTGGTTGTGACAACACATCATGCAAGTGACAACACATGAGGTTATGTGTCACCATTCTACAACTCCATATGCAAAGTGTCATCTTGGTGGTGACAACACACCATGCAAGTGACAACACATAGGGTATGTGTCAACATCCTATTAGTTCTCCCACCCTATAAATAGATGTACTATGTGTATTGTTGATATAAGTTTGTAAGAGATAAGAAAGTGTATGGAAAAGGTTTGGAAAGAATTCTTCTAAATATAGTTTGGTTCAAGATCATCTCTTTGTTTTAGTATATCTTTATATTTCTACCTTTTCTCTCCCTTTATTTCCATTAAGTTGCATGCAAATATCGATACACATTGAAGCAAATAGACCGACAATTTACAACATAGGGTAGTATCTTTCATCTTGGACCTCCACTAATTGTCTTATAGATTAAGTGAAGGAAATCACACCTCCACTAATTGTCCATAAGAATTTAGAACCCAATTTGGTCCATAAGAATTTAGAAACCAATTGTACGTAGTTTACAAGTCTAGAATGGCATCGCTGAGTTAGGCAACTTTCACTATCAAATTAGACCGCTTTCCATCTAGTTGGATTTGTGAAAACTCAATACCTTCGAACCCACTTTAACAAAGAAAGAAAATTAAAGGGATGAAAAGAATTCCACCTTCACTATCAAATTAGACAAGTTTCCATCTAGTTCAGTTGTCTAAGACATCCTCGATCTCAAAGTTGTTGGGGGCGTTACACTCTTTGAACGTACTTAAATTCCTAAATTTCCATATGGACCAAACTATTGCACTTTGAATGAGATTCCAAAGTTCTTTCTTGGTACTCCATGGCCCAGCCTGCTCCATTGTTCGAAAACCTTTCGAAGGGAACTTTGAGCGCACCATTGAATCCCACATGTCCTAAAGGAAGTAGTACCAAAGGTTGGTGACTTTACTGCCGTGGATGAAGAGGTGATCAGATGAGTTACATTTAATGTCCTGGCAAGTTGTAGTTGAGTTCCTCAATATCCTTGTCATTGCGTTGTCATATCTTTGTGGAAAACCGTCATTGCATTGTCATATCTTTGTGGAAAAGAAGAATAAACCAAAAAACCAGTATAGCAATGACAAAAATATTAGTTTTTATGTTAAATTCTCAATCTATAAACTGCAGAGGGTTGAATTCTCGTCGGAAAAAATCCTGTTAAATGTGAACCAAGCACAACCTATTTCCGAGAGTATTTTTTGTAGATCTGTCAGAAGTAATCGTCAAAGTATTTCCGACGGCTTTTTTCCGACGAAAATAGTGTTTTTTTTTGGATTGCTTTTTCATGTTTTCCGCTACAGCAGCAGCAACATTATCAATTGCATAATAGGCATTACAGATCTGCCAACAAAAATAACATAAACCTGTTAATAATATAATAACCAAACATTCACAAGAATAACAAATTAAAACTAGTGGATATTTCATTAGTGAAGCCACATACATGGAAAATAACGAAGTCGAAAACCAATAATGCAAACAATACTATTGGTTTCATACAAGTATACCCTAAAATAACAAAGTCGCTAAGTAATGTAAACAGTAAAACCAACCGAGTTAAAATTGAGGCTAAGATTCAAAAATCCAATTGATATTCCATTCAGTACCCCAAATGATACGAGATATCATGGTAACTGCATTAACATACATACAAAATGAAGGTAGTAAGTGTCCTATGATTTGAAACTAACAATTATGTGAAATTCGACCAATTTGAGTATTGAACTTCCTTTAACGCTCCATGACGGTTAGTGAACTCTCAAAAAGGCGTAAGCAATCATTCTTTTTAAATGTTTTGGTTGGGGAATGTTATTTGTATAAGGTGGATCTAAGTGTACATTATAATTTAAGCATCAATTAATACCCGTAGTTAACATATATTCGATCTAGCATCAAAAGAAAAGAAAAGTGTTCATTAATGGGTGAGAAGTCATTTTAAGTGTTGTATATATATGAATATGAATCTATGTCGTTATCCTAAGAGAAAATAGTTAGGTTTAAGTCACTTATGATATAATTAACGTAATAAAAATATAAGTTAATTATACCCGCGATGATGAACTTGCAGTGTCTGACTGCATGAATCTCTTAAATAACTCCATCTCTTATTTGATAGCTCAAATTAATCCATCTTCACTTTCATAGGCTCAACTTCTACTGTTAATGTTTTGTTTTCTCCGTTAAATCCTTAATGACGCTCGAAGATGATTGGCAACCCCATAAGTCTTTTGGTTTTACCATTGGAAGACACCGAATACGGCCACCTCTCTCACTTCCCATGACGGTGCCAAATACGTCATTCGGACTTGGCGAGTCGTCAAAATTTTCTGGAGTACTCTGGCCAATTCTATTTGCCTCTAATTCATCCATTTGTCGCTGCCAAATAATACAAAGTTGATTAGCGTCCACGCATTTCATATACATAATAGGATATTAAACATATCAAATGTTAATATGAAAAAAAACTTATTGCTTTTTCAGCAGAGTCCTCATTTACGATCTCTTTAGCACCTTTAGGAGTTCGAGTGACTCTAAAAAATTTTGATCGACTATTGATTGTGATGCCTTCTTCTATTTCGACCTACAAAAATTAAAATAAAAGAAAAATACTTAAGAAGTAATAACATTACAATATAACAATAATGTAAGTTTGTCAAAGCATTTTAACAAACTTATGTTAAGTGAAAGATAAAGCTTTACTTCCGATATGACTCGTTAAAAGGATTTAGAACCCGTAGTGTGAAGACACTTCAATGCAACCCTATTTCTGGCATTTCTTTTGGAAACTACCTATATTAAAAAACAATAATACTTTAAAGAACACATAAAACTTTTACCTAAATGTGTAAGAAAATAAAATGTTTTTACCTCTGAATCATCACTTCCCCAAATCTCAATCACAGATAACCACTGAGTTGCAACAACTCCTTCAGGTACAAACTCGCGACATCGGTTTTTGTCTTCTTCATTCTTGTAGCATGTAGTTTTCAAAACATTTTTGTGATCTTTCCATCGTAAAATTTAATCTCTCTCTTAAAAATCTATCGCAATTATTAGGAAATTCAAACAAAACCTAAATTAAAAAGAAAAACTATTAGATGTAAGAAAACAAAGAAAGAAAAACACATGTAATTAAATGACACATTTACCTTTATAGTTTCTAGGGCGTCATCGATCTCTTCTCCTAACTCGTCCCATTCTTTCGTGAGTGAGAACCTATTTTCGTCTTTCGCGAGTAAGGAAATATATAGTGTGCAAATGCTAAAGCATTTCGTCCTATTGGTACGTTATCCACATTAACTTCTATTACTATTTTCTCGTTAGGCTTCAATTTTTTTCAACCACCCATTCTTTCCCTTTCCCCTTCATCTCTTTTTTTGATGTTGTTCATCACTCATTTCTTATAAACTGCAAATAAAGAAAAACATATAATCAAGTTTACTCACAAATAATAGTCATGCCACAATTTACAATTTACAAAATCGAAATGCAAAAGTCTAACAGTTAATCAAATTCAAAAAGCTAAAATATCAAGCTAACTAGAAATAGTTTTCAATTATTTGAAATTGTTAACCAATTACAAAATCAAAATTTTAAAAGGATAAAATAACAAAGTAATTCTTAAGCTTCATCGAAGTCGTCCTCATTCTCTTCGTCCTCGTCGTCCTTATCATTCTCTTCTTCATCGTCGTCTTCATAACTCTCTTCTCCATAGTTGTCCTCATCATTCTCAGCATCTTCTTCTTCTTCATCCTCATAATCGTATTTATGTTCATCACCTACATAAGTACTCATTTCAACATCTTCATATGTCTGACCTACCACTTCTTCATTTACATGGTTGATCTCATCATCACCATCATAGACATTTGTAAGATTAAGGATTAACTCATCTTGTAGTTTATCAGCTTTGTTGTTGCTCATGTCAAAAGTATCCCTTGGTCTATTCTTTACCACAACTTGCCAATCTGTTTCAGTCAGATCTTGAACATAAAAACTTGACTAACTGGCGTTGCCAACACATAAGGATCTTCATCTTGGGTCTGCAACATGTGGTTGAAATTGACAAGTGTAAAACCTAATGGATCAAGCTTTAGACCTCTACCTTTTTGTAGTTAACTAACTACTACCAACAAAAAGTAAAACATAAATAAATAGAGAATTATATTGTGAAAATGTGAAGTGCTAGCTGGTCTAAAGGCAAGCTGATATTGGTGACTGAACTTGATACACTTGGAGACAAAATTAATTTTCAAAACATAAAATATAAATATAAGCTTGAAGGCTCTCACTGCATAAACTAAAGAGGGTAAATCCGGTTGGAAGTCTAACCCCAAATTTAGCTCAAGTTTTAAGCATGACAGAGGTATTCGCAAGTTAGAGCATCTCCAATGCAAGACTCAAGAAAAACTCAAAAAATCCTATGTGTCAAGTGTGAAAGTGAATCTCTAAATGATCTCTTTCCTATTTGGTCTTTTAGAGATACTCTATTGCAAAGCCTTCTCCAATGCAACACTCAAGAGAAACTCTAAAAACCAATATTTTAGTATAAAATTACTTGATTAACTTATGTGACACTTAGAGAAACTCAAGAGGGCACTCTAAACTTAGAGTGTCCTCTTAAGGATCTCTAAAACAAATCTTGACACATCATTTTAGAGATTCATATTGTGTTTTGCATTGGAGATTGATTTTAAAGAAAAACTCTAAAGATTCCTATGTAGCACTCTAAGATTTAGAGTTTGAGTGTTGCATTGGAGATGCTCTTGATGGGTCAAGGCTAAGGGCAAGTTGGTACCGCCACTGGTATTATTATTTTTCATTGAAAACTAGCACTAGTATTACACTTGGAGAAAAAAACTCATTATGAAACTAATAATATAACTATGAGCTTGAGAGAGTTTCATTTTTCATTAAAAAGTTTGCTATAGTACCACTTTCTTATTTTCTTTTTTGTGGTGAGGCATGTTGTGAAGAGGGATGAACCTCTTGATAATAAAATATAGAGAGAGAGAGTCAGCGAGACCGAGAGATAGAGAGGGTGGTCGAGAGAGAGAGAGAACAAGTTCAAAGAGAAGGTAGAGATAGTTGATGAATTAATTATCTATGTATTGATATATTAATTCTAATGTATGTAAGTGGTATTTATAGAGATACAAAGGAGTTAGGATTTCCTTGTCAAGAGTTACATCATCTAAATGAAAATATACAACAAATAATTTCTTAATGTCCGCATGGACCGATTCCACTCGGTTGGCTAAGTGGAAGCCCTGTACTCCCCCTCAAGTTGGAGAAGTAATCGAAGTAATGCCCAACTTGCCACTAATATTCTTTAACGTGCCAACACCTAGAGGGTTTGTAAATATGTCTGCTAGCTGGTTGTCGAACGATGTGTAGCGCGTGATAATGACGTTAGCATTAATCTTCCCATGAACGATGTGGCAATGAATTTAAATGTGTTTAGTGCGTTCATGGAATACCGGGTTGTCGGCAATATGAAGAGCTGCCCGATTGTCACAGTAAACTGTTATCGCTAGAGTGGTCTATACCAAAATAGAGTAAGAGATATTTGAGCCAATGGAGCTCACAAGTGAGAATAGCAAGACCACGATATTCAGCTTCTGCAGAAGATTTGGCAACAGTATGCTGCTTTTTCAATTTTGAGCATAAAGGACTAGAACCGAGCTTTGCGAAGTAGCTTGTGGTAGAGCGACAAGTAGATTGGCAACCAACCTAGTCAGAATCACAGTAACCAGTAATGTGAAGAGAGTTGTTAGCGGAAAGAAAAATTCCTTTATCAAGGGAACCTTTTAGATAACAAACCACACGATGAGCAGCATCTAAGTGGATTTTCCTTTGACGAGCAGCATCTAAGTGAACTTGACTTGGAGTCTGTATAAATTGACTCAAATTATTTACTGCATAAGTGATGTCGGGACGTGTGACGGTGAGATAAATAAGCCGTCCAATGAGGCGACGATAAATAGATGGGTCTTGTAATGGAATCCCATCACAGGGACTAAGACGCAATTTTTGTTCCATAAGAAAGTCAGAGGGACGGGAAGCAGTGAGTCCCGAATCATTGAATATATCGGTGGGAATATTTTCATTGACAAAGAAAATTGCCTTTGGAGGATCGAAAAACCTCTATACCAAGGAAATATTGTAAGCGACTCAAATCTTTAAGAGAGAAGGTACCATCAAGGAAAGATTTGAGTTGTGAAATGACAACATCATTATTTCCTGTAATAACTATGTCGTCGACATAGACGAGAACGAATATCTGAGTGGTGGCCAAACAATACGTAAAAAGAGAATAATCACTCTTGGATTGAGTGAAGTCTGTAGATAAAGGAGCGGAAGAAAATTTGTAAATCCACTGCAGGGACGCATGTTTAAGGCCATATAGTGATTTTTGGAGGCTGCATACGTTGGACTCCCCTGAGAGGAGAACAGAGCCGTGTTTGAGGGCGGGCGGGCAGGGCGTCCGCCCTGGGCCCCCACCCCAAAGAGGCCCCCCTCTTATGAAGGTCGTACTTAGATTATATATAAACAACCCTGAACAGTTCAATGCGAAACTCCATCAGCTCTAGTGGTCAAGTTTGTGGATTTCCACACTTGAGACACGGGTTGGAAACCCTTGACTCGTTTTGTTTCATTTTCCTTATAATTGTGAGATGGAGAGGATTATTGTTAAATCAATTCTTATTTATGCTTCGTCATACTTTTTCTTTAAACTGTTTTGTTGTTTGGGTGCATATCTTTCATCTACAAACGTGTTTTTAAGAAAAAGAGATCGAAGTATTTTTATTCTAATAATACATAAATACTTATGAGAAAATCATGATACAAAAGATATCATATTAAAAAAATCGCTTAGACTCTAAACTATACGTTGTACAAAGATTTTGTTTTATCATTTTATGTTACTCGTGCTCATTAGAAGTCTTTAATCGGGGCGTCGTTCAATTTTTTGCTTGTAATTTGTTTTTATTATACCAAAAGGCATAATCAAACTTCGCCCAGGGCCCTCAAATTCCTAGCCACGGCTCTGGAGGAGAACCTAGGAGGAAGTTTCATATAGACTTCTTCATTTAGATCACCCTGAAGAAAGACGTTAATGACATCAAGTTGGTGGAAAGACCACCCTCTGATGGAGGCTATGGATAGAAAAACTCTAACAAAAACTAATTTAGCTACTGGAGCAATGGTATTAGTATAGTCTAAGCCTTCAACTAGAGTATATCCTTTGGCGATAAGACGAAGTTTGTATCGTTCAATAGAGCCATCAGACTTGAATTTGATTTTATAAATGGGTGCCAATACGTGGACAACCAATGTTCTTATATGGACAACTATTTTCGGGTCTTGTGCGAATCAAACATTTTTTACTTAGTTGACTTTGATTTAATAAAGGGATTACTCTATAAGGGCTTGAATATTAACACTAATTAATCTAAGGACCCTTAAAAATACAATAGTTAAAAATAGAAAACCTAACTGACATTCATTTTCATCATCTTCTTCTTCAAGTAAATTACTATTTCTACAACTTCACTATCCTATTTATCAAACCCTAGATGGACGAGGAAGATAAATCCCCTCAATCTCCACCCAAAGAAGTTTTTCTAATCGTTTGTACAATAAGAATTAATGATATTGATGAGGTACAATCATAACTTTTACTATTTTATTTGTATTTTCGTTTGGATAGTTTGGAAGAATCGAAAACGATTTCATAAGCAAAATTCGAGGTGAAAGAGACAACTACCAGGATTTCGTGAAAAATCCATGAAATTCTTATACTTTTTCTGGGGGGTTTTCACGAAAAATTTGGATGTTTTCTTGTACTTTGCCACAAATCCATGAAATTCTTATACTTTTTCTGGGGGTTTTTCACGAAAAATTTGGATGTTTTCTTGTACTTTGCCACGAAAGCTTCAAAGCACATTTAACATCCGGGTTTGTTTATCTTTTCCAATCTTACTTGTTTATTCTTTAAAATGTTCTTATAGAGCACTCAATTTAAATCACAAACATCATCGCTTGATCACAAGGTTATACGATTAAGAGCTGAATTTCCTTAATTAAGTGAACTCTTTACGACTGAGATGCTATGCTTCTCTTACTTACGCATCGTATACTTTTTTTTTTATACATTTGTACAAACTGATAGAATATAAGTTTTTCGAGTCAAGAGAGGTAGTTGTTGGGTGGTGCATAGAGAATGCGAAGCAAAATCTGTTTGTCGTAGTTAAAGGATCCACAAGAAACAAAAACAATGAAGGCAAACGATAAGGTCGACAACGCCATCATCGTAGTCCTAGAAGAAAACTTGCAATGATATCATACTTCAAAGAATAATGATTATCTTCTTTAGTTATTTTTTCTTAAAATAAAACTGTATCTTTACTTTTCATTATTTTTGTTGTCTTTAAAAGAATAATAATTTTACGATTCATTCTTTTTTTAGTACTTTACAGTGATGTCAAGATACTCCAATATATGTCGAACTCTGGAGATAAGAAAATAAAAATCGAAAAACAGAAGTCACAAGAGTACTTGGCACAAAATCTGGCAGCCGAGGTGTAATTGCCAGATTGTGTGGTAAGTCCTCTTCCGACTTGCCAAATTTTCGTGGAATCTGGCCATGAAAAAATAAAAATCGAAAAACAGAAGAAGACTTGCCATGAAATCTCCGTCGATGCCAACTTGCCAGATTTCGTGGCAAGTCTTCTTTTGACTTTCCTAATTTTCGTGGATTATGCACGAAATTTTAGCAAGTCAGAAGAGGACTTGCCACGAAGTCTAGCAATTTGGCCACGGCTGCCAGATTTTGTGGCAAGTACTTTTGTGACTTCCCTTTTTTGATTTTTATTTTTTCAACCTTCAAAGTTCGACATATTTCATCGAGAAGTCAAGTTGAATGCGACATCCTATTCAACAACTTATCGCTAGACTACTTCGACGAGAACAACTTATTTTCATGAAAATGAAAATGATATATATAATTGTAACTCGAGTAGGATTCAAAAGAAGGTGAATAAGATAGATAATAACAAATAGAAGTCAAGTCATAAACCTAAAACAAACTAAAGGTTCTCCGTAACAAACATAAAGTAAATAGTCTCTAATAAAATGAAACTGATATCAGTCTTCGTCATCCTACCCAGATTCATCTTCTTCTGCACTCGGATCCATCTTCGGACTCAGGAATTTCTTTGTTTGCTCTATTATTATTCTGAATAGTGTGTTCATTTAACATTGGTTCAGTCCGAGTTGGTATAATTCTCGTAGAATCCATTGCTCGGGAGGCATTACTCTTCGACCTTATCTTTGCTCTTCTTTTTCTCCCTGACATGGTTGAGTCATTATCCCTTTTTTTTGTTTTTCCTCTACATATTTAGATTTTCATAAACTCGTAAGTCTGATTTACAGAAAGACGACTAGACGTTATCTTAAGACGAAGTATATTGGTGAAAGAATAAACATAAACATGTAAATCACATTAATGCATAGTTTCCCATAATACATAATGCATAGTTTAATTGGCCTAATTGACAGCAACAGTGATCAAAAAATATTAAATGTGAACAAATTAATTTGGAACCCAACTTATTAAAGTAAACCATGTCATCACTATCAAGTATCAAAATCATCACTACTGCTGTTTCGTGGTCATGGAAAACGTGATTCAATTGCGTGAAGGCCAAAAAATCTAAATTCAAAGATACACAAAACTCCCTCAAAATATCGATCAGAGGACTGCGAGAGAAACCCCCAAGATAGTAGCAATGAACGGCTACTATTTCGGGGAAGACCCACGAATAGGTGTAGTTCATGGGTACCCGAGCAGACCTGCTAATGATTCTAAAGCATCTGCTTTTTACACTAAAATTGATTTCCAGGTCTTTTTTATTTTTTTCAAGGTGTAAGAAAAATCTCTAAACTCTTTTTTATTTTCAATCAAATGATTAAAACTATTACAACTAGTATTTATACTAATATAAGAAGATTAAGTTGTTATTATAACAAATTCTGTTATAATAACAAACTTAGTTATTTAACAAACTTAACTAACACTAATCTTCTTGGTTTATTTCAGATATCCTTGTGAGTGCCTTCAGACAAGGGTGCCTTCAGAAGAGCTGACTTGATAACTTCCTGTTGGGCTTTGACTGGACTTGGACTTGGTCTTGGTTCATGTATTGACTTGACTGAGAAGACTAATCACGGATACTTAGTTGACCGTATAAAACCCATTCATTACCTGTTTTGCCCTAATCCTTCTCTTCTCTTCTTTGGCTGAAACCCTAGTTTCCACAGCCCCCCTCAAACCGATGGTGATGAGGAATGAAACACCATCAGTTTGTTTCGAAATTTCTTAAACAGATCTTCTGGTAGTCCTTTGGTGAATATATCTGCGATTTGTTCTGTTGTTGAAATATGATTCACCATAACCGAACCATTCGAAACCAGATCTCGTACATAATGAAAATCCACCTCAATATGTTTGGTTCTCGCATGGAAAATAGGATTCGAAGCAAGGTACTTGGCACTTATGTTATCACAGAAGAGATGAAGGGGACGAGTTAGAGGTAATCGAAGCTCTTCCATGAGGTAAGACAGCCAAACTAACTCTGTAGCAGTATTTGATAGTGATTTGTATTCTGCTTCTGTGGATGACTTAGCCACTGTGGATTGTTTCTTTGAACTCCATGATATAAGATTTGAACCGAGAAAGATACAATACCCCCCTGTTGATTTCCTTGAGTCAGGGCATCCAGCCCAGTCTGAATCTGAGTAGGCAGTAAACCTAGTTAACTCTCCTGCAGAGAGAGTTATTCCTGACCCCATTGATCCCTTGAGATACCTTAGAATTTTTTTAACAACAACTAAGTGTACTGTTGTTGGTTTATGCATGAATTGAGCTGCATAATTAACTGCAAAAGATATATCTGGTCTGGTGAGTGTGAGGTATTGTAATGCCCCAACTAGACTTCTGTACTCAGTGGGATTTGAAAGTTCTTCTCCATCTGTGATTGAAACCCTTTTTCCACTTGATACTGGTAGCTTAGATGGTTTAGAATCTAATAGCTTTGCTTTTTGAAGTATTTGCAATGTATACTTGTTCTGTGTGAGAAATAGTTGTCTCTGTTGAATGTCATTGATTACTTCAATACCTAAGAAGTATGATAAAGGACCCAAATCTTTCATCTTGAAGCTACTTCTTAAGTCCTTGATGAGAGAAGAAATTTGAGATATTGAACTTCCTGTAAGGATTATATCATCCACATATAAAAGAAGGATCATAGTTGAGGATGGGTGATGAAAGATAAACATAGAGTGATCTGATTTGCTCTTTTGAAATCCATATGACAATAAGAATGTTGTAAACTTGTTAAACCAGGCCCTGGGTGCCTGTTTAAGACCATATAAGGCTTTGTGCAAATGACAAACAAGGTTGTCTGTTCCTGGTTTGATAAACCCTTGTGGCTGAATCATATACACATCTTCTTCTAAAATCCCATGCAGAAAAGCATTTGATACATCAAGTTGTTTGATATGCCATGATTTTGATATTGCTATTGTGAGTACCAATCTTATAGTGTTTGCCTTCACAACTGGACTGAAAGTCTCATCATAATCAACACCCTCTTGTTGATGAAACCCTTTTGCTACAAGTCTTGCTTTATATCTTTCAATTGTACCATCACTCTTTTGTTTCAACTTAAAGACCCATTTGCACCCAAGTACATTCATGTTGCTACGATAAGGTACCAAAGACCATGTTTGATTGTCAAGTAAAGCTTGGTACTCCTCATTCATGGCCTGAACCCAGGCAGTATGCTTAGCTGCCTCCTTATAAGATGTTGGCTCAGTTGGTAATTGTAATATAGATAAATAAGCAACATTTAATGGGTGAGGTGATCAATAATGAGCTACAAAATCATTGGGTAGATCTTTCCTTTTGATAATCCCATTTCTACCTCTTGTTGTGACTTGTCTAGATGGTGGAGGATGAGATGTTCCTAGTGATGTTGCTGGTGTACTAGTGGAAACATTAGCAATGCCCTCATCACTAGCCAAAAGCCTTGATACTGAATTAGCTGGTGTACTAGTATTTATACTAGGTGTCCCTAATTCAGTTGGACTGTCTAGAACATGATCAATAGGAGGTAAGGGTAATGAGATATGTGGTTGTATATTCTGATCACCACTAGACTGTCTAGCAATGAGGTTGACATAAGGAAAGTTGTCTTCCTCAAATGGGACATGTCTAGACATATAAAGCCTCTTTGTTAAGGGATCATAGCACCTATATCCCTTGTGTTCATTACTATAGCCCAAGAAAACACATTGTACACTTTTGGGGTTGAGTTTATCCTTTCTGAGTTCTCCTAGGTGTGGATAACAAGCACATCCAAATACTTTGAGAATTGAATAATTAGGAGAATGATGAAAAAGTGTATCATAAGGAGTGTTGCCTTGTAAAGTTTTGGTGGGTATTCTATTGATTATATATACTGCAGTACTAAAAGCATCAAACCATAGATGTTTTGGTAAAGAACAGTGAAAAGATAGTGTATTACCAAGTTCTGTAATGTGCCTATGCTTTCTTTCAGCTTTCCCATTCTGTTGGGGAGTATATGGGCAGGAACATCTGAAGAGAATACCACTTTTATCTAGGAACTCCCTGAATTATCCTTTTTTGAGCTCTGGTGCACCATCTGACTGAAAATAGACAATCTTCTCTTTGAGAAGATTCTCATTAGTTGCTTTGAAATGACTAAAACACTTTATACTGTCAGACCTTAGTTTCATTGCATAGATCCAGCTATACCTGCTGAAATCATCTAGAAACAATATATAGTATCTTGCACCATTAGGAGTGGTGACAGGGGCAGGTCCCCAAATGTCACAATGAATCAAATATAGAGGAGTAGTGGTAGTGGAGGAAGAAGAGTCAAAAGGTAAACACTTGCTTTTTTCTAATTCACATGACTTACAGAAAGTTTTGTCAATCTTGGTACTTAGAGTAATTTTGTGTTCATCATGAAGTTGTTTGATAACTATACTGTTAGAATGTCCCAATCTTGCATGCCAAGTATCATAATTTGAAGCTGTCTGAGGTAGATAAGCAACCTTATGTCTCTGTTGTAACATACTATCATGCACCTCTATTGGATACAAGTTGTTTTTGACAGGCCCTTCTGCTAGGATTTGTTTTGAGTGAATATCCTTTATATTATAACCCCATGGTAGAAATTCTACTGAACATGCATTATCCTTTGTGAATTTTGAAATTGATAGCAAGTTCCTCTTAAGGGTAGGTACACATAGAACTTTACTTAACTCAAAATTATGGGTTGAAGTTGAGAGTATTGATGTACCTGTGCTAGAAATGGGTAAAAATTTACCACTGCCTACCATAACAGCATCTGAACCATTTTAAGGTTGACTTAATGTAAGATTCTCTTCACTGTGAGTCATATGGCTATTGGCTCCTGTATCAGCCAGCCAAGAACTATCCCTTTTTGATATAGAAGTAGAGTTTGTAGTAACAAAACATTGTTCCTGTTCTGAGTTACAATCATAATAAACTTCATCTTCTAAGTCAGTAATCACTACAGCAGTATGACACTCATGAAATTCATCACATTCATCACTGTTTTCATATGGTAATAGCATAGCATTATTGCATTCAAGCATACCTTCTTCTATATAAGAATATGATTTCATTTCTGTGGTTTCTTCTTCATGATGAACTTCTTCAATATTGTCTTGTAGACATTGGGATTCTGTATGATAAGTAGGATAATTCCTATTGGGTTTGTATCTAAAATAACAAACACTAAGAGTATGTCCCCATCTCTTACACAGACCACATGGGACTGAAGAGAAATCAAAGTCCTCAACCTTTTGACCTTTGAGTTGATTATTTACTGTAGATTGACCCTTTGTAGGAGACCCATCTCTCTTTGCATAAGCCTGATTTCTATAGTAAGTTGGTGAGGGTTTACTAGATTGTCTTTGGTTTGGCTTGGAATACTGTCTCCTAACATAATAAGCCTCCTGATCAGTTTCTTTTTGTAATAACCATTGCTCATGTTGTATTAATCTTGACTTTAGATGAGCTAAAGTCAATTGTTCATTGTTTGCTCTTATAGCAATGACAAACTGATCATAGTCAGAATTTAAGCCATGAATAGCTAGTCTGACAAACTCAGATTCACTAATTTTATCATGTACTGATGTTAAAGAATCAGCAATTAGCTTTAATTCTCTGAGATATTCTGCAATAGATGCATTTCCCTTCTTAATTGTTTGTAATTTTCTTCTAAGTTGGTCTTTTTTTGACTCTAGACCTTCATTGTTGGTAAGATCAAGATATTCCCATATTTCCTTTGCTGTTTTTAACCCATATGTATCATAGTAAACAGACTTTGAGAGAGTACTTTTAAGATATGACCTAACAAAACTCTCTTTTGATCTCCAAACTTGGAAATCAGGGTTTACTTGTTCTATACCATGAATATATCTAAGTTGAGGTGGTTCTTCTATAGTACCATTAACAAACCCTAATAGATCATAGGTTCCAAGCATAGTTTCCACTTGGTCTTTTCACATTAGATAATTTCTATCATCTAGTTTCTCTGTTATAAAGTTAGTAACATAAGAGATTGGTGGAAGATTACCTTGATTTGAGGCTGCCATGATTAGTGAATTGAAAAGATGATTAAAGAACCAGGAGAAGCTGGAGATAAGTCTGAAAAAACAGTAAGTGATTCTAATCACTTATCACTTTTGATTTTGAAACTTGATTTTGATCTTTGTTGTCTAATTTTGATCCTTGTTATCTTTACTAATGATCCATTTTATCTGAATTTTGATCATGTATTGTGTTGATTTTGCGAGATTTGGAATGATTGTTCTTGAGTTGGAGAGAAAGAAAACCCTAGCTAAGGATCACAACCTCTCTGATACCATGTAAGAAAAATCTCTAAACTCTTTTTTATTTTCAATCAAATGATTAAAACTATTACAACTAGTATTTATACTAATATAAGAAGATTAAGTTGTTATTATAACAAATTCTGTTATAATAACAAACTTAGTTATTTAACAAACTTAACTAACACTAATCTTCTTGGTTTATTTCAGATATCCTTGTGAGTGCCTTCAGACAAGGGTGCCTTCAGAAGAACTGACTTGATGACTTCCTGTTGGGCTTTGACTGGACTTGGACTTGGTCTTGGTTCATGTATTGACTTGACTGAGAAGACTAATCACGGATACTTAGTTGACCATATAAAACCCATTCATTACCTGTTTTGCCCTAATCCTTCTCTTCTCTTCTTTGGCCGAAACCCTAGTTTCCACACAAGGGATTCTATGGTTTATGAAAAAAAACATATTTTCCATAGATTGAGTCGGTTTATTGGGAAGATTCAAAGAAAAATCTTACATTTCTTTCTAGGAAGTCTTTGCAACAATTTCCTTGGTGCCATGATAAAAAATGTCTCTCCAAACTTTCTCCCTCTACAAATTTGTTTTTGATGAAGAAGAAGTAGAATAAGTTGTAGGGTTTATAGAAGAAAAGAAAGAAGACTTCAAATAAAACATCTAATCCTTAGAGGACATGTAAGAAAAATCATAGAATGATGTCCCCTCAAAAAACGGTTGTCCATATAAAATTTCTAATTTTTTAGTTGTTAACGTAAAATAGTTGTCCATATAAGAAAATTGTTTGTCCACGTACTAGTCACCTTATAAATCCATTTGCAGCCAGTTGGTCAGTTTCTTGGAGGAAGAGGAACAATGGACCATGTTTTGGTGGTTTCTAAATCAGAGATTTCTTTGGCCATAACATCCCGCCAATAGGAAGATTTCATCGTCTGAGTGAACGACATTGGTTCAACTGTGGAGATGACGGATGAGAGAAAGGTTTGATGAGACGTGTAGAAAGAATTAATAGAGAAATAATCCTCAAGAGGGTATTTGACGGAGGGAGAAGAAGTGGAATAGATGAAGTCTTCTAAGTGGGTCGGTGGACGGTGCTGACGTTGAGCACGGATTTGCCGGTTAACACGTCAGAGTGGATGGGAGACTGATCATCGATCGGGAAAGGGATGCCTGGCTGGACCGAGGGAAAGAAACCAGGATGTGCTATAGGCATACCCGTAAGGGGCGACGAAGAGGGAGGTGCTGGAGGCACCTCGGTTGATTGGTCGAGTGGTGGTGAGGATGGGATCCCGATCGGTAGTGTATCTGAATGTTGTTCAGCAAGCGGTGCCGGAAAATTAAAAGTTGCGTCATCCGGAATGGAGAAAATGGAGTAGGGCATGGAATGGACGGTCAGAGAGAGAGAGAGAGAATAAATCAGCTTAGGCATTGGAAACCTAGTTTAATGGAATACAACATCACGGGATGTAAAAATACAGCGAGTATGAAGGTCATAGACACGGTAACCCTTGTGACCATTTGGGTGACCAATAAAAATTCCAACTGAGGCATGAGGGTCCACTTTTTTTACTAACGGAATTCGAGCATAACAAAGACAATCAAACATAGAAATGTGTGAAAGATTGGGTGGAGATCCCAACAAGACTTCATGGGGGGACAACCCATGGAGAATTGGGAAGGCAATTTATTGATGACATAAACTGCAGTTAAAACACATTCTCCCCAAAAGAAAAGAGGGAGATGAGCTGGTACACAAAGGGAGCGAGCCACTTCAATAATGTGGCGGTGTTTTCTTTCAACCACCCCATTTTGTTAGGGTGTTTGTGTACAACTGAGTTGGTGAATAACTACTTTGTCAAGGAACTAAAGTTGTAAAGCATTATTCATAAATTCAGTACCATTATCCAATCGAAATATTTTTATGGTAGAATTAAACTGTGATGTAGTTAAAAAGTTAGTACTTAATATAATAGTGTTTTGATTTCGAACTCATAAGAAATATCCATGTACAACGAGAAAAGTCATCAAAAATGTTAGAAGTGACTCGAATATGGATTGATATCGAACCCGGTACAACCTACCGAAGCTTGGACCCATTAGCGGAGCTGATTACTGAGACAGAGCTGGTATGCGAAGCAGTGCTCTGAGGCAAAGCTGGACTCCGAGACAAAGCTGGAATGCGAAGCTAGGCTTATGTCGGTGATTAGTGTTTATTCATGTATAATGTCGGTTGTAGAGGGAGAGTCGGTGAGACGATGGGGTTAGGGTTTAGTGGCTATATAAACTAAACCCTAAGGAGATATCAGTAAGACACAATCTCACGAATCTCTTGTGTAAACTTGTTTGCTTATCATAGTGGAAATCATCGCGCCGTTGTTGCCGTGGAGTAGGTCTCACCAACCGAACCACGCAAATCTCCGTGTTCTGTTCTTGATTGTTCTTTACTATTCCTGTTGCTTGTCTTGGATTACTTGTATTGTTCACATTAACCCCGATTGGGCATAACAAACTGGTATCAGAGCCAGGTTTTGAGGTTTCTGTGATGGCGAAATACGAGATAGAGAAGTTCGATGGAAGTAACGATTTTAATCTTTGGAAGATTAAGATGCGAGCAGTATTAGTTCAACAGGGTCTGTTGAAGACGTTGAATGGGAAGACTGCACTCGCTAAATCACTTTCAGAAGCAGAGAAGGAAAATCTCATGGAAAGAGCATATGGTCAGATTCTATTCTGTTTGAGCAATGAGGTCTTCCGGGAAGTAGCGACGGAAACTACAGCTGATGGGCTATGGAGTAAGCTGGAGACAAGGTATATGACGAAATCTCTAACTAATCGTTTGTATCTAAAGAATAAATTATTTAGTTTACAGATGTTAGAAGGGGAACCGTTGAAAGACCATATGGATGAACTCAACCGAGTATTCTTAGATTTGGTAAACATAAATGTCAAATTCGAAGAAGAAGATAAGACAATACTATTGCTTGCATCCCTGCCAACATCATATGAAAGCTTTGTTGATTCTTTTTTGTCTGGAAAAACAACTACAACCTTTGAGGATGTTAAAGCAACATTGAATCCGAAGGAGTTGAGACGGAGGTCAATGGAAGAAAGCAGTTCAGGTGATGGTTTGGTGGTAAGGGGAAGGTCGCAGCATGTGGTCGATGGGAAGGGCCGTTCACGGTCTAAATCGAAACCTAAGAAGTACAGATGCTTTAATTGTAAGAAGGAGAGGCACTTCAAAAGGAATTGTCTTGAGCTTAGGAAGAAGCCAGCAGAGGCAGCAGTCATCGAAGAAGATGATGGTAGTGCCTTGGCAATCATTGGAGAATGTGATGAAGCTATGGTTCTGGCGATCAATGCCTGCTTCGCAGAAGATAGGTGGATTTTGGATACTGGTTGTACATTCCATGTATGTCCTCATAAAGAATGGTTTTCCACTTACACAGTCATTAATGGCGGTAAGGTGTTAATGGGAAACGACGCTCCTTGTAAGGTGGTTGGAATTGGTACTGTTCAGATCTAGATGCACGATGGTGTTGTGAGGACTATAACAGACATCAGACATGTTACAGATTTGAAGAGGAATCTAATCTCTTTGGGAACTCTGGATGATAATGGTTGCAAATATGTTGGTGAAGGTGGTGTTCTTCGGATTTGTAAGGGGAATCTTACAGTTATGAAGGGGTTGAAAAAGAATGGTCTATATGTGCTACAGGGTAACACAGTTACCGGATCTGTAGCGGTGTCATCATCAGACAAGGAAATGGAGACTACCAAGCTATGGCATATGCGGTTAGGGCATATGAGTGAAAGGGGGATGGCTATACTGAGCAAGCAGGGTTTACTCTGTGGGCAGAAGGTTGGAAAACTGGAATTCTGTGAACATTGTGTCTTCGGGAAGCAGTGTCGGGTAAAGTTCAGTACAACGGTTCACAATACCAAAAGAACTCTAGATTACATCCATTCAGATCTTTGGGGTTCCTCTCGGGTCAGCTCACATAGTGGGGGTAGATACATCTTAACCTTGATAGATGATTTTTCCAGGAAAGTATGGGTTTACATACTGTAACGTAAAGATGAGGCATTCGTCAAGTTCAAGCAGTGGAAGACCTTGATCGAGAAGCAGACTGGAAAATCAATCAAACACTTGAGGACTGAAAATGGCATGGAATTTTGCGGAAACGAGTTTAATAGGTTCTGTGTAGACGAAGGGATAGTGAGAAACCATACGGTTAGAAAGACTCCACAACAGAATGGAGTGGCGAAACGTATGAACAGAACTCTATTGGAACGAGCTCGTTGTATGCTTTCGAATGTAGGGTTGCCGGAGGTGTTCTGGGCTGAAACAGTGAACACGGCAGCGTATCTGGTGAATATTTCACCCTATACATCTATAGTGTGTAAAACACCTAATGAGGTACGGTCTGGTTATCCTGCTAATTATGAGAACTTGAGGATCTTTGGTTGTTCGGCTTATGCACATGTTAAGGAAGGTAAACTTGATCCGAGGGCTAAGAAATGTGTATTTCTTGGGTATGAGCCTGGAGTTAAGGGTTATCGGTTGTGGAATCCCGATGGAAAATCGAAGAAGTTTGTCATAAATAGAGATGTTACTTTTGATGAGTTAGCCATGGTAACTCAGAAGGTAACGTCTGTAGATGCTCGAGGGGGTATTGGTCAACAGGTGGAGCAGGAAGATAATGGAGATCAAGTGGAATTTGAGATAGACACTCCGGTAGAGGTTCGGCCTCAGGTAGATGAGTAAGCTGAGGAAGCTGAACCAGAGCTGGTTCAGTACAGTGTTGCGAGGAACAGGGGAAAGAGAGACATCCAAGCACCGGAAAGGTATGGGATGGCAGATATGGTTGCATTTGCACTTAGTGTGGGAGAAAGCATAGATGGAGGTGAGCCATACCTATGAAAAAGCTATGAGGAGCGATGATTCACGGTCGTGGTCTCTTGCCATGAATGAGTCTCTTCGGAAGAACCAAGTCTGGGAATCAGCCGAGCTGCCTAAGGGTCAGAAGATTGTTGGTAGCAAATGGATTTTCAAGAAGAAGGAAGGAATCCCAGGAGTGGAAGATGCACGTCACAAAGCACGGTTAGTAGCTAAGGGGTTTACACAGCGAGAAGGCATAGACTTCAATAAGGTATTTTCTCCTGTTGTAAAACATAGCTCTATTACAGTGATACTTGCTATGGTTGCTATGCATGATATGGAATTGGAGCAGTTGGATGTTAACGCTGCGTTCTTACATGGAGAGCTGGAGGAACAAATCTATATGCGTCAGCCAGAGGGGTTTGAAATTCTCGGGGAAGAAGACCAAGTATGTTTGTTGAGAAAGTCTTTTAATGGACTGAAACAGTCTCCTAGGCAGTGGTATAAGCGTTTTGACACGTTTATGATTAAAAACGGCTATAACAGAAATGGGTATGATAGTTGTGTGTACCACAGGAAACTATCAGATGGTTCTTATGTGTATCCACTCCTTTATGTGGATGACATGCTGATAGCTTGCAAGGATATGTCGGAAATTCACATGTTAAAGGGTCAGTTAAAGGGTGAGTTTGAGATGAAAGACTTGGGTGCCTCAAGGAAGATATTGGGAATGGAGATACGGAGAGACAGATCTATTGGGAAACTGTTCTTGTCTCAGAAAACGTACATCGAGAAGGTGTTGGAACGTTTTGGTATGACTGAGGCAAAACCTGTCAGCACACTTCAAGCTTTCGTGGGTACTGTCACCAACAACTGATGACGAGACGGAGTACATGTCTCGGGTGCCTTATGTAAAAGCAGTAGGTAGCATTATGTATGCTATGGTGTGCACAAGGCCTGATATTTCACATGCTGTTAGTGTAGTAAGCAGATACATGGGCAGACCTGAGAGAGGTCATTGGCAGGTTGTGAAATGGATACTGCGGTATCTGGGAGGAACTGTGGAGCTTGGTTTGGTTTACGACAGAAGGGCTCACACCTCTGGTTTGGTAGTTGGATTTGTAGATTCGGATTTTTCGGGGGATCTTGATAGGAAGAGGTCATTGACGGGTTATACGTTCACACTCTGCGGGAGTGCCATTAGTTGGAGAGCAGTGCTGCAGTCGGTGGTAGCGCTGTCTACAAAGGAAGCTGAGTACATGGCAACAACAGAGGCGGTTAAGGAGGCTATATGGCTGAGTGGTTTAGTTCAGGATTTGGGCCTGAAGCAGGAGGTGACAGAGGTCTACTGCGACAATCAGAGTGCTATTCATTTGACCAAAAATCAAATGTATCACGGGAGAACTAAACACATTGACGTCAAGTATAACTTTATCAAGGACGTGATTGAGCAAGGGAAGATCACGATGAAGAAGGTTTCTACGGCAGAGAATCCAGCGGATATGTTGACCAAGGCAGTTACAACTTTCAAGTTTAAGCATTGCTTAGACTTGATTGGGTTTTCCAGATGTTAGCCCTAGCAGGACTGGAGCGACGATGGCTCAGAGTCGCTGAGCTATGATGGTGGCCGATCTAAGTCAAAAGGAGCATATTCAAGTCAAGGTGGAGAATTGTTAGAAGTGACTCGAATATGGATTGATATCGAACCCGATACAACCTACCGAAGCTTGGACCCATTAGCGGAGCTGATTAC
Organism: Eschscholzia californica; assembly: GCF_041429995.1. Taxonomy (NCBI): domain Eukaryota; kingdom Viridiplantae; phylum Streptophyta; class Magnoliopsida; order Ranunculales; family Papaveraceae; genus Eschscholzia; species Eschscholzia californica. The sequence goes on from NW_028238198.1 coordinate 34,946,041, forward strand.
TGAGACAGAGCTGGTACGCGAAGCAGTGCTCTGAGGCAAAGCTGGACTCCGAGACAGAGCTAGAATGCGAAGCTAGGCTTATGTCGGTGATTAGTGTTTATTCGTATATAATGTCGGTTGTAGAGAGAGAGTCGGTGAGGCGGTGGGGTTAGGATTTAGTGGCTATATAAACTAATGGTGGCCAACAGGTTGTGTCGGCACGGAAACGGACCGGCACAACCCGTCTATAAGGCAACCCGACACGACACGGAACGTCGCGTGCCGTGTCGTGCCGACCCGTCACGGGTCAAGGGAGCCGTGGTGGGTCTGGCATTTTAAGCTCCCAGACCCGTCAACCACGACTCGTTAGGAATGGAAACACGACACGCCACGACCCGTGGTGTTCCTAACCCGCCACGGCACGCTAACCCGTTAGAAACGGGTACTTAATTTACAAAACATTATTGTTATTTTGTTGAAAGTAGTTGTTAATTGATAAAATTAATAGTTAATAAAATTATTAAGTAATAAAATAAACATAGATTCTACGGTTTAAACAAAGATCACAACGTTTGACTTAAAAATTATTTAGTGCTTTCTTTTGTTACGTTTGGCAACAACTGGCCTATTAGCCACGACCCAGCACAGAAACGGCTGGGACCGCCACGGAAACGGCACGGCAACGGCTGGTCGTTGCCATGGGGTGTTTCTGTGCCAAGACCTTGTACTCTAGGCACGACACGACACGGCACGACTCAAAGCCGTGCCTGGCGTGGTTGTGGCGTGTCTAACACGCCATGACTGTCAAACGGGCCGTGCCGCCACGACACGGCCCGTTGGCCACCACTATAAACTAAACCCTAAGGAAATATCAGTAAGATACAATCTCACGAATCTCTTGTGTAAACTTGTTTGCTTATCATAGTGGAAATATTCGCGCCGTTGTCGCCGTGGAGTAGGTCTCACCAACCGAGCCACGTAAATCTCTGTGTTCTGTTCTTGATTGTTCTTTACTATTCTTATTGCTTGTCTTGGATTACTCGTGTTGTTCACATTAACCCCGATTGGGCATAACAGAAAAATAACGACATCCGTTAGTAGAGGGTACCGGAAAAGGACCTCAAACATCGGTGTGAATCAATTCAAAACAATGAGAAGAAGAAGAAACGTGAGATGTGAAAGGTAAACGGGATTGCTTAAAACAATGACAAACATCGCACAGTACTTTATTATTAATTAAAATAGAGTTCACACAAGGAACTCTAGAAATAAAATACTTAAGACGACAGAATGATGGTGGCCAAGACGCCAATGCCATAAGTGTACGAAATATTACTAGGACTATCATGAACTAAACTAGTAACTGCAAATAATTTGATGCTCCGTGTGAAAGAAATATAGATCATCATGAAGACTACGATGACCAATCGTCCTCCTCGTTTGTTCAGTCCTGAAAGACACAAATATTAGAGTTAAATAAAACGATGCAACAGAGAGATTTAGAGATTTGAGAGATTGAGATGAGATTAATTTTGAAAGAGGGAATAAGAAGCACATCTTGCAAAAAAATCATTAGAAAAGAAATCTGAACCTATATGAGGAACACTGACTCGTGAACCATCCGGTAATATGACATAAAGGTTAGGTGGTGCAATCGAATATGTAGAAAAATGAATAATCGTCGAACAAATATGTTTGGTGGCGTCCAAATCTATAACCCAAGGAAGAGAAAAAGAGGAAAGGAACGTAACCGCGAGGTTGATTTGAGGGGCGTCGATGAAAGAAGTGCTAGTCGGATGCTTCTGTTGATCCAAAAGTGCTATAAGCGACTTGTATTGGTCAACGGTGAGGGATGATGCTAAAGGCACCGAAGTGACGGTTGGTACCTGAACCAAAGAGGCTAGATGGTATGCCTGATTTTGGTTTCTTGGGCGAGCACCAGTTTGAGGTAGATAGCCATGGAGGTGATAGCAAGTAAATATGTGATGTCCTTGAATTTTACAATGATCACAATATGGTTGTGGACGCTTTAGACGTGGCTTATCCGATCGGTCAGAAGGAGGTCGTCTATTGTCGTGTGAGCCGACGACCAGAATAACAACCTCATGTAAAACCATCTTCATGTAAATATACTCTTAATAGAAATGTATTACTATCAATAATTAAAAAAATAAAATATCAAAATTGGTTAACATATCCAAGGTCAGGCCTGACCCAAAGCGAGCAGAGCTTCAATTTGGGCCACTTATTTTAGGAGCCACTATGTGAAGAACACAAATCAGATTTAGGCAGGTTCTCAGAAAATAATAAGTTGAAACAAACCCAACTAAACGATATTTTAAGCAATAACGACCCATTTCATTTTATAAGAGTGACTTTTCTCTTTCTCTCTCTCAAGTTTCAACTAATAAATCTTAAACCTAGATGACCTCTTCCTCTACATTTTAAGTTCTCTTTATCCTTTGTTTCCGAATCTCCAGTACCCATCTCTCGCTCTTTCTTTCTCTCATACATAATCATATTATATCTGGAAACTAGGTGTTCACCGCATCCTACGGACACCGTATATCTTTTTTTGGCTAACGTCATTGTATTAGATTAAATCTCAGTCTTGCACATAAGTTATATTTCATCAATCTCTGAGTGTGTGCACACAGTGATTTCTTACTCACTTCGTCTAACGTCCTGTTGGGCGTACTGATTTCAGATGGCAGGTAAATACATATCGCCGAAAGATAAAGTGAAAGAGAAGTACAAGTGATGCACCCGAAAGGTTGCACACCCAAGCGGAGGTATCAAGTAGTAACCCTGCAAAACCAGGATCGATCCAAGGATAGGAAGGTAACTTGTTTATCGGAGGGTCTCGTTCACGGGTTTAAGTGTTACTAGCTAACTTAGACAAAAATAGAAAGAACAAAGATAAATGGGGGTTTTGATAGTTAGGCATGAATCGAAAATAAACAAAAGGGAAATAACTAAACTTAAACTATTAACTAAAGCTTATTGGGAGGCTAGGGTCTTATTCTACATATGAGAGAGGTCAAGGATTCGGGAATCCATCGAGATATACCTATGTAAATTCTTGCTTGGGTCAATTATTGAGTTTGAGTCATCTCGACTTTACATTAGATGCTCTAAGTGCTAGATATACCTAATGGTCATAACTAGTCAAAGGGTCATCATATTCCATTAAACATCGAGTCTAAAATCGGAAAGATCGCTTAAGAAGTAACTATGACATATGCTTGACATAAGACATGAAACAAGCTTAAACGATTAACCTCGTGAGATAGACATCAAGCATACTCATCTAACCAATACAACCACATACATAAGCATATCAAGATTTCATCATAATCCTCAACAAGAGGCTTAGCTACACATAGAGAGATTATTGCATTCAACCTCAAATGAGAGTGTAATCAATGGTGTAGATATCGTGAGACAAGTAATTACACTATCTCTATTTCTAATTTCTCTCTACCTAGGTTTATTAAGCAAAAACAAGTAGCAATCAAACTCTAGAAAGATTAATAAACAAATTCAATCATATATAAAAGGAATCATTCTCAAACATACTTAAATTTAAGTTTAATAACATGAATCCCTCATATAAATTAATTTCTCTCTAGAATTCATCACATACAAGTAGCTAGCAACACTAAAATCAAACAAGACTAAGCTAGATAATCAATTAAATCACCCCAAACAAGAACAAGAGGAAAATGAGTAAGCAAAACCCTTGGAGAACAAATAAAGTGAAAAATCTAAGCAAACCAAGCAAAGGAGCCAAAAGGGTTGCTCTCCAGCCATTTTAGATGTTGTCCCATGCCTTAGCAAGCTGCTGGTCGGCCAATGAAGCTGCTGGTCGGCCGTTGTAGCTGCTGGTCGTCCATTGTAGCTGTTGCTGGTCGGCCATTGTAGCTGCTGCCCCGGTGCTATAATTGTTGTCCAACTGCCCCTTTTGCTCCCTTTTTGGTGTTTTCCTTGCTATTTCTCTCTAGATCTAAGTTTCTCTCTCTAGATCTTCATGAAACCCAAAACCCTAGCCTCCATTATATTTTCTCTCTCTAAAAATCAGCACATAAGGAAGAAGATGAAGTGGAGAGACCAAGTTAGGGCATTAATTTCTATTTCCTACCCAAAAACCACTTTGCCCTTCTTTAGTAGTTATAGTCACTCCTTTGTCTAGCTTGACTTCTTCAAGTTATTTTGACTTATTCAATGACTCCATTTAATTTTAACATGAATAATGGGCTCTCTAACTTGACCAAAGGGTGCAAAATGACAATTTTGCCCTTGTCTCCTAACTTGCTCATTTCTTATGCTTTTCATCTCTAGTCTTCACCAAAGTGATAATCATGTTCCAAAGACTTCATAGACTTTCTCAAATTATAATTTGACCCTCTTAGGTGCAAATGACCATAATACCCTTAGTGAGTCTTTATCTCCTTACTTGCTCCCCTTTGCTCATAGACTTTAAAGACCTCTTATTAGATTCTTTTAAGTGCTTTTGACTCTTCTAGGGTCTCCTTAGCTCATTTCCTTGCATAGTTCTTTTATGGTACCTTGTCATGAATATAAACATATCTTATTAGAATTTAGAATTGCAGCATAAAATGGACTAATTCATCTAAGTTAAGTGACCTAAATGTGATGTTTTCACATCACATCAACAAGTCGAAAAAACCTACTTCATCGTCTCGATAGACTACTTTCAGAACACTAATTTTATAGCCCTAAACATTAAAAAAAGTTAAAACAAAACAAAAAGCAAAAAAGAGAAGAAGATTACTATGGGAAGCGATGTATGGCGTTGGTAAAGTAAGGAGATGCCTATGTGCATTGACGAGCTAGGTACCAAGACACTCTAAAGTATTCTTTTACTTCTGTAGTGCCAAGTTAGTCTATTTAGTTTCTTTTGGTAAATTTAATGATGGTGGGAATGTTCTAATTTGATATTTGATCGATTGACTTGGGGCGAATTTCAGACGGTTTATTTTGGTCGATATTTTTATTCATAAAATAGTTAAAATGACATTGCACACTTGTTATTTATTTAGAATTTTGAAAATTGTATAACAAATAAGTGGTATATTTGTGTGCAGAAAAGTAAAGAAAATGGCACCAAAAAACAAACAAACATCAAAACATGCAAAGGAAACCACACCAACACCAAAGACCCAATGAAAAGAAAGCGTATTAGGGAAAAGAAAGCGTATGTGGATCCGGTGGGCTCGTACCTAATTCACAAAGAAGGGTCTTTTAACAAGAATGGGACCCTTATAAAACTTCTCGAAGAGGTAAGGTGTTGCGGTAAATATATTTTTGTAATAACAAAATACATGTTTTACGCAGATAATGTTTTATTGTCCGATAAAAATACCAAAAATCGAAATGGAAGCAATATGTGTGTGTTATTCGACATTTCATGTTTTGGTAGATAAATAATATTATTTTTTTTATTGGAAACTGTTGATTTCAAAAGTTAAATCAATTTGCTTGCGGCAGATTTTTTGACTAGTTCTAAGAACAAAAAGAGGTTAAGGGAAGTCAATGGGAGATTGCACTATTGATATTGTTAGAGAGCCTAAATTTATACCAGAATGCAAATCAATTTATACGTGATTGCAAATTGAAAATCTTTTGATATTTTTCATTAACATCAATGTTGTTAAAAACTACAATTTGTTATTGAAATTTCTCTATTTTGCTTGAAGCAAATTTTCATCTACTTAAATATGTTTTTCATATACAAATGTGGTTCTGTAAACAGCCAAAAAAAGTTACGTTATATTTTCAGCCAAACAATCGTTAAACTTCAAATTGAAAATAAATAAATTTTGTTGGCTTCATCTACAAAACATATATTGATTACTGAAAGTTATATAAAACATACACAATAATAAAAAAAATCCTTTGCATTTAATGTTGCCCGACCATGAATTTTCGTTTCAACGGTGTCCAACCATGAACTCGCCAATTTGAGTCTTCTATAGGGAAAACTGCAGTGACACACTTATCATTCTTCACAAACTTGAAATCGTGACCCGTGCTTACAATATATTGACAAACTACAGTGACACGCTTTAAATCGTTTTTGACAAACTTGAAATTGTGGTTGTGCTTATACTATATTAGCGAAGGGTGAATTTAAATTCTTTAGCACCTCCAGGAAACAGTTGACCAACGTGAGTGAAGATTTTATTCCAACTATCGGAATTCAGAGTCGGCTCCTCTACTGCGTTTGATGAAGCAGTTTGAAAATCCATGACTAATTACGTAACCGCAAATACAAAAGTGCATTATGTGGGGAACATTATGCATTGTGAATAATGTAAAATGCATAATGTTTCGTAAATTATATGAAATATTTAATGCTTGTATAATATTTATAGTAAATAAGATGTTTTCGACATCACATAATATGTTAGGTTAATGAAATGAATTATAAAGTTTACGTATAAAGCAGACAATACAAAATGTGTTAATGAAATGATGTAATGCAGCCAATAAAAATGTGTTATGTATAAAACATACAATAAAATGTATGTAAGATAAGAAATGATAATGATAAATAAACGATTATATATGAAACAAAATGAAAAATAGGGAACAAAACGTGTATTGATGTATAAAAAACAGGGTGTGTATAGTACATTTGATAATATTCAGAAACGATTTGAAACACTCACAAGGTTTTATCTCAACTCAAGAAATCGTGTTTTGATATATATAAAAATAATTAAAACATGTTATACAACGTAACTTAATATTCAAAATCTGTTAGTAACGAAAAAAACCGAAAAATATCTTATCAGAACAACATGTGTTTTGTATAATACAAAACACGTTGTGTGTAATAAATATGTTAAGATTTAGAATCTGTTAGTACCTAGTAAATATGAAATAATATCTTAACAAAGATATTTGGGGTAAGATGGTTAAGAGGTTTTGAACACGACGACGTAAACGTTTTTATTTAGTGAGAGATTTTAAACTAAAAAAAGTTAAGATTTATGTCAGAAGATGATGAAAACTGATAATGATAATAGAGAGAGAAAGTATGATAACTAGTATAATGAAAATGAATAATAAACAGGGCAAAATGATTCCAAAAACTTACGTGATGATTTGGATGATGGTGAAACAGTGATGTGAAAACTCAATATAATAGAGAGAGAAAGTATGAAAACGTTGATAATAGAGAGAAAGTATGAGAACCGTTATTTGATGAAGATGATTTTGTAAGAAGATGAAGATGATGATGCTTACTCGTTGTAATCGGGGTTTAGATTTAGTGGAGCTATATCAGAAAGGGGTTTTGGTTTTAGAGAGAGAAAGTAAGAGGGTTCGGTTATCGAAGAAAAGAATGTAGAGAGAAAATCAGAGAAAGAAAATGAAACAAAAATTTTGGGATTGATTTTCAAAAGTGGGTTTTATCCTATACATAAGTTTTCTTTTTAAGGAATTATACATAAGGTTATAAAGGGCATTATGATAACATAGAAATCGTAGAGATTTGTGGTTTCTATCAAGATGGGAACATTTGGGCTAAATTTCTTTTATAAGTATAGTTTTGGCTTAAAACCCTATATTAATATTATGGTGGACTAAATATGGGTTTAGGTGTTGTTTTTTGGACTATAAGCCCAAAAATTATTAGTATTATCTAGTTAGTAATTAGAGACAAATAATTTGCAATTAAAAGTTATAATATTTTGGGATAGAGTTTGTGGTCGACGAATTACCAAAAGTTACGCAACGTATTTAATACAAAACTAGATTCAGACAATCAAGATTATTATCTTGATAAATGCAACTAATTTTTAGATAATCTAGAGTACTACAAGAATTGCTCTAAGATGCTTAGTTTGACCAAATTCCCGTTAATATTTACAAAATTTTGTAGTTCGATAAACGAATCTTATATCTTAAAATCTTCAAAACAAATAAAAATTGTAATATGAGTTAGCAAATCATTCATGACTATCACAAATAAATAAAGCACACGGCACAAAAAGTCTTCTTAAACTCAAAGTAATTTAGACCACTCAACTAATTAAACTTATATATCATTTTAATTTTGTGTCCACCGATAAAGTGATGACACCGTAAGCTTCCTATTGTTTCACGTCGATGATATTGTGATTCTTCAAACCTGCAATACAACACAAAACACTTAGGAAAAAAAAGACTTGTAGTGCAAAAAATGACACATTTTCTCTAGGAGTATATGCCAAAAACATGCATTTCAAAGATTTCGAAGAAACTTCAGAAGAATACACGTCGATAAAAACCTACTAGTGTTTCATAGAACATACGAGCGCTCTGCTCTCTAATTTTCCCTTGTAGAATCTCGTTCAGCGAAAGATTACCCATTTGACGATCTAAGGTTGTGGCTTGTCGAACCTTATCCTTTAAATATTGAGCAAAATCCCTATATTGTAAACAAATTATGAATAATGCATATTTCGGTTAATACACTTAGTCAAAACCTGAAATCCTTTAAGATATAAATTTGCATTACCTAGTCTTAGCAGTAAAATCGTTGACTTGTTCTATTTCTTCTCCGTAATTGTGCACGGGAGATGCTAGAGAGCCCAGCTCGGTGCCCAAAAGGGTGCCCAGCTGACGTGGAATTCACTAAAAGACAACGTTTTTTTAAAGTATGACTACGGTGGGGACCGCTTCTGTTTCTAAATGAGAAAATTTGGGCAATTTAGTGGGCATTCTAGCTTGGCACTCTATCATTTCCCGATATATAGTCTAAGTTTAGTTGGAGCAATAAACATTTCATTTTTCGCTTACCCGTTGGTACAATATGAGCATCTAGAAAAGATAAGTCCTGGAAGTTGAAAAGTCTTAGGATCATAATCTAGTTGAACTAAGACAAGATAATGGAATGTTAACTAATTAACTTGTGCATATATAACTCACCAGCTGGCTATCAGTAGCCGAAGGTTCGCCTAAAGATGTCATTTGGTGCACAGAAAGATCTTCATCAACTGAGACATTTTGATCCTCATTGATTATATCGTTATCAGACAGGATGTTTTCAAATTGAGGACCCTCCCCGTCGACTATGTTGTTCTCCAAAATTAGGGTGGAATTAGTTTGGTTAGTAGGCTCTTGAGGATTGTGTTCTCTTAATGAAATAGTAGAAGCCCTAGACACAATACAATCTTTGTTAAATATATTTTGAAGATCCGCGGATAGACCTGGAAACGAATATCAATTTTCATGTCAAGTAAACACTCCACTAGTTTCTTACTAAAAATTCACGAAACGACTTTTTCATACGATAAAATGTTATTTTTTGGACAATGTTACTTGGCTCGACCATGACTTGAAAAGGCCAAACTTCAATTTAAGCGCTGATATGAGAATTGAAGTTTTGTTCTTTCCGAGCCCATAGTTGGGCCAAGTAGCGTTACTGTATTTTCTTCAGAAAGTAAGTTTACACAGAGAAAAATAACAAAACCAAACCCAATAATTTAAGACATTAAAGTGTTTTATGACGAGGGATAAACAAACCAGGGAAAAATGAAGATCCGCTGGTGAAGTTCGACTTTATTGTTTTGTTACCAACAGAACGAACTCCTACATCTGAAATACGGAGTGTTCTCCTCTTGCACATCCAATTGCTAGAGACATTGGGGCGTTTCTTCTCTTTTGAACTGCAAAAGAACACGTAAAGATAAATAGTCTTATAAGAATTCCTAAAAATGCATTACGAAATTTACCTTCTAACTCGTGGCGTTGGTTGATACTCGGAGAGCATAAGCGGAAGCTGGATTAGGAGCACGAGCCTGAGGAACAACCAGATAGGAGCACACCTAGAGTAAGAGCACGAGCATCAGTAACAGCAGGAATAGGAGAACAAGCATGAGTAGGAACCAAAGTAAGAGCATAAACATGAGTAGGAACACGAGCCTGAGTAGCAGCTGGAGTAGGAGCACGAGATGAGCCTGAGTAGCAGCTTGAGAAGGAATACGAGCATTGCTACCAGCTGTAGTAGGAACACGAGCATAAGTAAAATATTGACATATGAAACAAACATGTATAATTATATAGTTTAAAACTTAAAATTATGACAAGATCTCTAATATTTGGCTTTTGTGAGTGAAAAGGTATTGTATTCAATTATGTGTCAAAATATAAATGTAACTTCACAATTTATTTCCACGTTCCACGAGTACAGATTTCACTCTTTTTATAGATAATCTTGTTTTAGTATTTCTCATTCGAAGTAAAAAAGAATTAATGTTTTGATGTATGTTTTTGTGTCACATGTTAGTAAAACTCTTCAATTTTTTATTATCTATAATTTCCAATGTAGTTTTGTCATGATTACTCTATATTAACAAAATCTCCACATCTTCTACCTTAATTACTCTTAGTCATCAGGTTTAGTACTTGAGCTTCACAGCCGCGTACATATCTTGCCAAGACTAAAAAATAGTTGATCACTTCACATCTACTAATTGAACAATTGATCCATAGTAAAAAAAAGTTTGTGAAAATTGATTCTTAGCAATTAGGCCTACTTGGTTAATATTGTTTGTGACAAAATTATAATATCCAAAACTCGTCCAAGCCCATCAAACCTTTCATCACTACCATATTTCGATGAAAATTAAATTACTTTTTATTAATCTTTTTTTGTACATACGATCCTTACACCGTATCACTGCAATTTTTGTCACTTTAGTCACCACCACCATACAGCCATCATATTTATGGTCCACCACACCTATATGTAGTTAAGTACATTATTATGTATTATATATATTGAGTATTGTCGTAGAAACTCTCTACGTTGGATTCATGGTTACTTTGAACTTCATTTGTCTTTGACATGTCATGCTTCACTAGGAGACGGGAAATAACTCTATTCTTTTTATCCAAAGAAAGGTCCAATAAATGAAAGACCGTGTTAAGGCATTCAAGTTGCAAACAACTTTATATAGTAGTTGTAGTTTTATTCTTTGAATCTGATGCATCTGAGTCGAGATTATCTAAATTTTAATCATCTAGAAGGAACTTGCGGTCATAGTTAAAATAGTCATTTCAGATGAATGAGTTCTAAATTCAGACTTATTTATGTCTGGTTCGAATAAAACCAAAATTATTCGGAATTGACCATTCAAATGAATCTGACACGTGAGTCAAATAGAAAATCAAACAACCTGAAATCCACCCGAGTCGATCGATCGATTCAGACATCGAATTAGACTTCTGATCTAATTTTGAAAAAAAAACAAACAAACGCTACCTACATCTTGACATTCAAGAAAAGAAATAGACAGGGTAGCTCTGCTAAAAATATTCACAATATATTGAGTGATTAAATTACCTTGTTAAGGGGAAAAGAGGGTTCTTCCCACCAATCCGTCACTTTACAAAGGTAGTTCTTTGTTTTCCCATACCACACATTCCTAGGTCGTTTCACTGCACCAACATCTTTTAATTCTATACAAAAATGTGAAAGAAATTTTAAAAGAAACTTAGATCCAAACACAACTCAGAGGATAGAATTTATTCAAAGTAAAATAAATTGGACATAATGAAAATCAAATAAATTTACCATCATTTTCGATCCCTTTGGCCTCCTCTTTGTCTATTTCAAACGCCATATCTATTATTTCTGATAGAATTTTTTTAAAGATGGTAGAGAAAGTGTCTATGGTATATCATTTTATATAGAGCTAAAGCCCATAGTTATTTCTCCAAACTGCGGCGTTGAGTCCCTAGTTTTGAAAAACCATGACTTTCAAGAAATACTTTTTCCGTCTGACGTGGATCCTAAGGTTATAGTTTCTAGATATACCTTTCTTACTCAATACGTCTCTTTTTTCTAAAATACTGCTTTTCATGTCACTTTGCGAGTCTCTAATTTTACAAATACCGCTTTTATCTCACATGACTTCAAGGTCGCAATTTTAAAAATAATTCTCCATTCCTTGGGTTCAAGAATCTTACTTAATGGAAAACTCTTAAATTCATTTCCTTTTGTTAAAATGTAAAATTTTCATGTCATTCGATAAAAAAACCCAGAAAAAGAAGTTAATAAGATGCACTCATAAAGCAAGATTTTCACTTTTTCCATAAGGGGTGTGGATAATTTCCCATTTTTGTGAAAGAGACGTGATCTTTTGATTAAGTAGGAATATGGTCATAAATTTTAACTGCCCATTAACTTCAATCACAACTGTGAGTGAATTTGTTAAATATATATTAACTTCTTAGTCTCTCTCACAAATCTATTATAATGAAACAAGTGAGTCAGTTATGACAAAGACAAGTCAGGTTGTCTATTTTTGTTGGTTGGTTACGCATATAGCTTATTTCAATAGCTTTTTTTTGCACTTTAACACAAGTGCTTTATGATAAGCTATTTAAGTTGTTTGGTACAACATTACAGAAGCGCTTTCATATTTTCAAAAGCTACAATGAACCATTTGGTAAATATAAGCTAACAGAGATTTTATCTGATTAGTACATAATTTGTGTTTTATATTAGTGAAATAGTCTATCGAACTTATCTATCATAGATTATGATAAATTACGAAATTTTTGAGCAATATTATACCTTACTGAACTCCTACATTTGGTCATTAAGACACCTACACAAAATTGAAAATATTTAATAATTTTACAAAACCCAATGAACCATTTCGTAAATATTATGTATATATATATGTATCATAAACTGACGGTCAAAAATTGTTAATCCAATGGCACAAAATTATAAGGCTTATAATTTGCAATCCAATGTATTTAAAATGCATGTCCACTTTAAAAAAAATGGGTGACCCCATGCCTAGGTTGTTTTTTGAGATATTTTGCAAAAGGGACAAAGTAATGTTCCAAGTGATGAGTTTGGAGCACAAATTTGAATTTTTTTGAGTTTGGAGCATTGACTAACTTTGACTTGATTTTCCATCCAAAGATAACAAAAACTAACTTTTTAACTTAACTTTCCATCCAAAGTTAACGGAGGCTAACGGATGTTACTGTCAATTTTTCATTACTGTTAGTTCTAGCATCGACGACTCACATTATTTTGCATCAAATGGTCAGAATTAACTCATAGTTTACGACCAAAATTTTTTCTTCTGTAGAAGAAGTCCACTTTTAAACCATTGCAAACTCCATCAATTCATCAATTTATTAAGAAGTGACCCCAAAGTTAGTAATTAAGGTGGACGCAACCCTGACTTGCTGAGAAAAATGTTATGATCGATGATTGAACTAGACTAGTAACTCTTATATTTTTTGATATTTTGGATAACATAAAGATACTTAATTGATTTAAAGATTGTTATGTTCATGTTAATGAATTAATGAATGCTACATATGGATGAATCATGTAATTTTTTTTAGTGTTTTGTACTAAACTTAAGTAGTTTATAAAAGTTTATATGAAAATAATGGAGTTTGCATTGGTTCAAAAGTGGACTTCTTCTACAGAAGAAAAGTGGTGGTCGTAAACTATGAGTCAATTCTGACCATTTGATGCAAAATAATGTGAGTCGTCGATGCTAAAATCTAATAGTAATGAAAAATTGACAGTAACATCCGTTAGCCTCCGTTAACTTCGGATGAAAAGTTAAGTTAAAAAGTTAGTTTTTGTTATCTTTGGATGGAAAATTAAGTCAAAGTTAGTCAATGCTCCAAACTCAAAAAAATTCAAATTTGTGCTCCAAACTCATCACTTGGAACATTACTTTGCCCCTTTTGCAAAATATCCCTTGTTTTTTTTTTTTTGTTGAACTACCTAGGTTGTTGTTCTAATTACTATAAGTGATGATTACAAGTATAGCCATTATTTTATTTTTATTTTTTTTGGGAACATATAACTTCATTGAAGGACAAAAGTCAAAGAGAAATACATAGCTGAAGTTACACGAAAGAAAATTAAACACAAAAGGAGACCTCGGTGCCCCTAAAAATTACAAAGAAGAGCTTCCTGGGCCAATTTATGGGCCTCCATGTTCGCCTCTCTAGGGCAGAAAGTGATTGCCCCTAGCCTATTATTCTGGATGAGTTGTTGGGCCTCTGTAACTAAAGGCATCAATCACCACATGACATCGTTTCCACCGTTGGATATAAAGTCAATTAGGGTCTTGCTGTCTCCTTCGTATATAACTCCCTCTAACCCTAACTCCAAGGTCATTTCTATTGCCAACAAACACGCTCTTACTTCCGCCTCTAAAGTCGAACTCACCTCTATCTTTTTTGCCTTCTTGAATAATACCCTACCTTCTTTATCTCTTGTGACTACTGCAATCGATGATCCCAAGCTTGAGAAAGCCCCATCGAAGTTCAGCTTCAAGGTATCCCTTAATGGAGGTGTCCATGTGTTGCTTCCGTCCCTCTGACTCGAATCATCAGATCTGTTTCAATAGCCTTTTGCTTTGATGAAAGATGACCTTACTATGAAGCTGATGTTGATAGGTTCATGTGAGAAGCATAACTCATTTCGAGCTTTCCAGAAATTCCACAAGAGGTATGAACCATTATTTCCATTATTTAATTAAATAAACATTGTTTAATTGGATATGCATGGGTATTAGTGGAATCGATCTCCACATGTAATGGTGGGAGAAGAAGTATCTCCTTGAATTGTTGCGTGAACATGCTTTTCGAAGAAATAGCAGAAGCCACATTTTGTAGCTTCTGCTTTTTAGCTAAAAAGCTCTATTACGGCTTTTGAAAAGCCACGGCTTCTTGTTGCCAAACATGACTATATTTATAAGTACTTTAAAATGAGCCAAAAGATGTTTTTTTTGCCTCTTTAATAGAAAGGTATTAGTGTTAATAATTACTTTTTTAAAATGCCGAAATCGGTTAAGATATCTCCAGGGATGGCGCTGACTCAAAGCGAGCAAAGCTTTCCCTTGTGCCACCGACTTTAGGGGCCACCATGTGAAGAAAACAAATTAGATTTAAGCAAAATAATAAGTAGAAAAAATCCCTAACTAAACGATATTCATCCACCGGCCCATTTCATTTTTGTTCACATGGTCTACACCAATTTTAAGGGCCACCATCAAGGTGTCTTTTGCAACTTCCCTACTTTAAATCAAGCTTATAAAAATTCTTTTATAAGCGTGACTTTTCTCTTTCTCTCCCAACCAATAAATCCTAACCCTAATAGATTAATCTTAAACCTAGACGACCTCTTCTTCTACTTTTTAAGTTCTTTATATAGTTCTTTTGCGAAAGGGGCAAAGATAAGTACCGCGTGACGAGTTTGGGGCATGAATATATTCTTTTTTGGGTTTGGGGCATGAAATAACTTTGACTAACTTTATCATCCAAAAAGTAACATTGTCTAATAATCCTTATCGTTAGTTGACTCTTGCGTTAGTTAAATATGTGAACACTAATTTTTTAAATTCAAATGCTTCTACCACAAGTATTGCAATTTTTGAGAAATATTCAAATTAGAAACAAAATAACATATTTACATGCATTGACCATATTTACATAAACCTCCACACTCACATAAATCCATAAACCTGGTGTACAAACCAATGTATCGCAAAAAATGTGGTCATAAAAAATAATTGTATGAATTCATCCACTCATTCACACAAAAATTAATCTAAAAACTAATAAATAAATAAATACATTTGTTCATAAATATTAAAGTATCTTAATATTAAAAAAATAATCTCTATCAATATTCTAAGTAGCTTAGTGTTGTTACAAAAGAATGTTAAATTTACGACGATGACTTGGAGAATAACATTTTGTATCAAGATAATCCAAGTTTTGAGTGGAAAATCTTAAATAAACCCTATCATTATCTCTCTCTCTCTCTATCTTTTCATTGTTCCGACAAAATAATCCAAGTTATGGAGTAACATCGAGAATTTTAGGGTTTCACACGAGATCATTTACATTCGTCTGAGAAGGAGGATTCCGACGAAGAAAATTTTCTCTTCGCTGAAATAGTGAGAGAGAGAAGGAGATAACTAGAGAGAGGGGGCGGAGGTAGAAAAAAATGGTGTCACTCAGTAGAGAGAAATGATAAGTATGCAGGGTTATTTAAAAATATTGTATTGACGTAATTAGATTTTTATTTTTTATTCTGAAATAATTCCCAAAAAATTGCAACAATAGTGTTAGGGACACTTGAATTTGAAAAAAATAATGTTTGGGGCATAAAAAGTTAAATAAAACTAGTGATGGGGGCATCTCACTTTTTTTGACTAACAAGAGAGTTACCTAAAGTTATTTGATATTTGACGTGTTACATTTTGGATGATAAAGTTAGTCAGAGTTGGTCCATGTCACAAACTCAAAAAAATAACATCTTCATGCCCCAAACTCATCATTCGGTACTTATGTCTGCCCCTTTCAGAAAATAACTCTTCTTTTTATCCTTTGTCTCTGAATCTCCGCCACCTCAATCTCTCAGCCTTTGTCTTTCTCATACATAATCATATTCTATACATATACTAGGTGTCCATCGTGTCCTCACGGTAGATCTTTTTTTACTAACAACATCGTATTAGATTAAATCTCAGTCTTACAGAGACAAGTTACATTTCATCAATTTCTGAGTGTGTGGGCACCATGGTGTCTTACTTCGTCTAACGTCACGTTGGGGTCGAACTTACTAATACACATGCGTAGATGAACCGTGGTGCTCGTTTTCACATCATGTGAAGTCACCGGAGTACCTGCTATCTGAAATCATGTATTGATTTCGAATGAAATCACGTATTGATTTCAGATGACATGTAAAGATATGTCGCCAAAAAGTGAAATGAAAGAGAAGTATCAACCAATAAAAGCTACTTCATCGTCTTAATAGACTAGTTTCAGTCACTCATTTTAAAGCCCTGCACAGTAAAAAAGTGAAAACAAAACAAAAAGTAAAAAAGAGAAGAAGATTACTGTGGCAAGGGATGTGTGGTACCGGAAAGTAGAGAATTGCCTATGCTTATAGACGAGCCAGGTGCCAAGACACCCTAAAGTAGTTTTGTAGTGCCAAGTTAGTTTGTTTAATTTTTCTTTGTGAATTTTAAAGATGGTGGAGGTGCTCTAAATTGATATTTGATCAATTAACTTGACCCAAATTTCAGACGCTTTATTTTGTATCTGATTTGTATGTCAGATTTGTATCGAACTGATTTTTATTCTATTTGAGTCAAACATAAAATAAATCTGGACTATAAGTTTATTATCTGCAATAACTTATATTGTTATCTTAACTAAAACAAGTATGTACTAAACAAGCGAGATTTAGACAAGCCAGACCTGGAGAATTAGATTCTGAGAATAAAACACAAAAGTACTACTTCCGTGACGATGTTATAACTTCATATTTGAACATGATTTGAGATTAGAACCCGACAATAAACCTAAACAAAAAAACAAGTGTTGTTACTTGTATATGAATAATTTTTTTCCACTGCCCTATCTTTCACAGAATGACTAGATGGACCCTTTCGTCTAAACTCTCTTAATGTCAATCTTTTTTCCAGTTTTAACCTTCTCACTAATTATTTTTTTCATCTTTATCTTCACACAGTTGTTGATCTTATTAATCATCTTCATGAATAAACTATGTTTTATTCTCACCCATCTTCATGTTCTCTCCCATTAGTGATATCTTTTAGACATGTTGTGAACAACATCGATAGCCTTCTTATGGATGGAATCCTTTTCAAAATTGTAATTAAATGTTGTTCTCAGAAATTGATGAAATGTAACTTGTCTCTATTTTTGTAATGTTTCAAAACTGCCCTTATTCTTTCTCTTATTTTCAAAAATTGTAATATATTTTCTTTCTCTCTCTAAATCTTTATAGTGCTTACTAATCTCTTTTCAAAAACGGCCCTTCTTCTTCTTATGCAAGAATCTTCTCTAAGAAAAATCTCTTTATTTCTATCTAAAACAATAATAACTCACCAAAGTTCCTAATCACTAGCACCCAAATATATTTCTCTGTATTCCATGAATGACTCAATAACTTTAGATTTCTATTAATTTATCCCTAAAATCTTTCAGTTATTATTGTGATCATTCTTTTGTCACTCACTGAAATCATAATTTGTCAAATTAAAAAGAATTAGAACATCAAACTTTTTTAAGAATGCAGGCTTTCAACATCAAACAGAATATTGAGATAGTGTTATGTTATACATTCTTTAGTAGTGTTCATGAGACAAGTTAGCAATTCAAAAAATTCTCATGAACACACAAGAATCTAGGGACTCATGTTTGTCACAAAATCAATATGGAAACATGAACATTAGGTAATTATTAACATGAAATAATTACATACCTTTCTCCATTGTAGAGATTAGAAATAACTTCTTACTAGAACCAATATAAGCTCCTTTCTTGAATAAGCTTAACTCCTTAATTCTTTACTTACTAGAAGACGAACTTGTATACTCTTTTCTCTTCTATTCTTCAAGCACTAGTGATGGAGATACTAGCTTAAATTAATGAGCAAGAGCATAACTTTCCATCTTATTCTCCATCTCTATTTATACAAGTCTCTAATCCATCATAGAGTTTGTACAAGTTACTACATGGGTGTCATGTGTCCCCTTATGTGTCAAGCAACAAGTCCATTAGGTGTCATTAGGTGTCATGAAACAAGACAAGTGTCCCTTATGTGTCAAACCACAAGACCATTAGGTGTCAAGACACAAGACAAGTGTCCCTTATGTGTCAAATAACTAGACTATTAAGTGTCAAGACACAAGACAAGACAACACACCTCATTAGTCTATACACCTCATGCTTATAGACGGGCCTTGTTGTCAACACATTGTTAGTGTCCATAGCTTCAATATATGAATGAGTTTTATGAGCCCAACAAACCTTTAGCCCAACAAGTGTATACATGGTCTTATTGTACGAGACATACTAATGGGTTTTGTTCATGAAATTGGCGAATGGGCCTTGCATGAACATATCCCATGTTTACATTCTCCCACTTGGACCATACAATTGAAAACAAAATTTTAGGTTTTCAAAGATCATTTAAAACTTTTAGTAAATGAGTTGGTTAAGGTTTAGGCTCAAAACATACACGCGCGCATTTTAAAAATAAATAAATCCATTCATATCTAGTGAACACAACCTCATTAACAGGTAAGCTACTAATGCGAGTAATAGCGGTTACATGTCTTAAAGCGAAACATATGTACCACGACATTAGCAACTTCCTGACATTACCATTCATTGGAGATTAGATACAAAACCAAGTACATAAGTGATTTTGTTTCAATTCAGTTATGTCTGATTGAGACTATTCCTGTCTAATCAAGACTATTCTTGTCACTTTCACTCATTTCGATTATGCACATATGAGTAAACAAGAATTTGGAAACATAACATTCATGAGATCTCAATTAGTATTTGTAGAAACTTACATACATATCAATCCACTACGATACAAGGATTACTAAGACCCATCGTTGTAACATGTTCCTTAAAGGTCTTAGATACCAAACCCTTAATTAGTGGATCAGCTACCATACACATGGTACTAATATGTTCTACAATTACTGTATGTTTCCGAACCTCCTCTTTTACAATAAGATATTTGAGCTCAAGGTGTTTGCTTCCTCGTGAGTTCGAATACTTGTCATTTTTAGAGAAGTATACTGCGGCAGTATTATCACAATAAATTCTTAGCGGCTTGGCAATAGAGTCGACAAGTCCAAGTCCTGCGATAAAATTCCACAGCCACAAAGCATGAATTGTGGCTTCATAACATGCCACAAATTCAGCCTCCATTGTGCAAGATTCATAAATTCTTTGCTTAATGCTTCTCCATGATATCGTTCCTCTAGCTAATAGGAACACATATCCAGAAGTGGATTTTCTACTATCAGTACATCCAGCAAAGTCGGAGTCTGAGTAACCTATTACTTCCAAATTATCTTTTCTTCTGAAAGTAAGCTTATAGTCTTTCGTTCCTTGTAAGTACCGCATCACCTTGCTGCTTTCCAATGCGTCATCCCTGGGTTACTTTGGTAACGACCAAGCATTCCTACTGCGAAGCTAATGTCTGGGCGAGTACAAACTTGTGCATACATAAGACTTCCTACTGCAGAAGCATAAGGAATACTTTCCATTCCTTTTCTTTCAAAGTCATTCTTAGGACATTGCATGAGACTTAACTTATCTCCTTTCTGTATTGGTGTATCAGTCGGTGCACAATCCTTCATGCCAAATCTCTCTAAATCTTTTTCGATATTGCTCTTCTGAGACAAACCAAGTAAACCTTGTTTTCGATCTCGAAAAATTTCGATCCCAATCACAAATTTTGCCTTATTCATATCTTTCATTTCAAAGTTCTTAGAGAGAAATTTCTTGGTTTCATACAATATACCAAGATCATTAGTGGCTAGGAGTATGTCATCCACATATAAGATCAAAAATATGAACTTACTCCCACAGACCTTCTGATATATACATTGATCAACAATGTTTTCTTTAAATTTGAAGGACACAATGGTATCATTAAACTTAAGGAACCATTGTCTGGAGGCTTGCTTAAGTCCATATATTGACTTATTCAATTTACACACCATATGTTTCATACTTATTTCTGAGTAACCTTCCGGTTGTTCCATGTAGACCTCTTCCTCTAAACTCCCATGTAGAAAAGCTGTTTTCAAATCCATTTGGTGAAGCTCTAGATCATAATGAGCCACTAAAGCCATAATAATTCTAAATGAGCTTTTTCTTGATACATGCGAAAATGTATCATGATAATCAATGCCTTCTTTCTGAGTGAAACCTTTTGCAACAAGTCTGACTTTATATCGTTCAACTTTGCCTTTAGAGTCGAGTTTGGTCTTGAAGACCCATTTACACTCGATTTTCTTACACCCTTCAGGCAATTGAACCAGATCCCAGACTTTGTTTTGTTTCATAGATTTCAACTCTTCATTCATTGCATCAATCCATTTAGAAGAATTACTGCTATTTACTGCTTGTGAAAATGAAACTGGATCTTCCTTACTTGTCCCAATATCATATTCGGATTCTTGAAGATATACTAAATAATCAGAAGAGATTGCAGACTTCCTTATTCTCTGAGATCTACGTAACTCTACTGGATCATGAGATTGTGGGTCCATCAATTGTTGTTCGCTATCAACAGTTGGATAGTTTTCATGAGGAACAACAATATTTTCAATAAGTAAGGGTATGGGAACAGTTACCCTTCTTTAATAACCACATTTCGTGGTTCAATACTCCCACTATTCTCATGATTCTCAAGGAATCTTGCATTGCCAGTTTCAACAATTCTAGCGGTATGATTAGGACAATAAAATCTATACCCTTTGGATTTACAAGGGTATCCAGTAAAGAATCCACTGATAGTTCTTGAGTCCAATTTCTTTTCTTGCGGGTTATAGATTCTAGCTTCTGTTGCGCAACCCCAAACACGAAAGTGCCTTAAACTGGGTTTCCTATCAGTCCATAACTCAAAAGGAGTTTTAAGAGCTAACTTACTAGGAACTCTGTTTAAGACATATGCAGCAGTTTTAAGAGCTTCACCCCATAACATAATGGGTAAATTAGAGTTTTTCATCATGCTCCGAACCATATCCATTATAGTTCTATTACGCCTTTCAGCAACACCGTTCTGCTGAGACGTTCCTGGCATTGTATACTGTGCACAAATGCCAAGTTTTTCTAGGAGTTTAGCAAACAGACCAGGATGTTGTCCCGATTCGTCATACCTTCCATAATATTCACCACCTCTGTCTGATCTGATGATTTTCACCTTTTTATCTGATTGTCTTTCAACCTCATTGATAAAAATCTCAACAATAGTTACTGCCTGAGATTTATCATGTAACAAATAGATATAACCATAACGTGAAAAATCATCTATAAATGTGATGAAATATTTCTCTCCACCAATACTTGCGATGGAGAGAGGTCCACAAATATCAGTATGGATGATCTCAAGAAGTTCTCTGCTCATTGTGGCTCCTTTCTTGGTGTGTGTTGTTGTTTTCCCTTTTATACAATCGACACACATCCCGAAATCAGTGAAGTCTAGGTATAACAAAATCTCATCCTTCACTAATCTCATCATTCTTTCTTTGGAGACATGCCCCAATCTTTTATGCCACAAGTTGCTAGAGTTCTCATTTATTTTATGCTCAATTCTAAAACTTACATTAGGATGCAGGCTCAATTCTAGATTACGAGATACGGTTGGAACAAAAAGGGTATTATACAAATCCAAAAAATAACCAGTATCAAGTTTTAAACGATAGGTTCCAATAGATAAAACTTCAGAGGAAATCTGGTTTGCCATAAAAATGAAACGTTCAGTCTGACTTGGGTTTCGTCTTGAAACAAAGCCCTGCATCGTTTTAGAAACATGAACATTAGCGCCCGTGTCGAGCCACCAAGTGTTAGAAGGAATTTTAACAAGATTTGATTTGAAACATACAAGAGCTAACTGCTCACCTTTCTTTTCGAACCAAGCCTTACGTTTTGGACAATCTGCCTGAAAGTGTCCAGTCTTTCTACAAAAAATGGCATCTGAATTCCTTCTTCTTAATATGAACCTGGGGAGCTAAAGCAGGTTCATGATTCTTTGATGCGACAACTTTCTTACCTTTCTTGGGCTTCCAATTCTTTCTTTTCACTTCTTGAGTAACAAGATAAGTAGAGAAATTTTCTTGCTGTCTTAACCTTGTCTCCTCTTGAACTAATATACTAGATAGTTCATTCACATTCCATTGTTCTTTCAGTGAATTATAATTCATCCGGAATGGTCCATACTGAGGAGGCAAAGAATTCATAATAAAACGAATAAGAAAAGGCTCCTCTACATTCATACCAAGTACCTTAAGTCTCGCTGCAATGTTAGTCATTTCAATTAAGTGCTCTTGCATACCTCTCATACCGTCATACTTTATGGTAGTGAGTTGAGCCATTAGCGTGCCAGCTAGAGACTTGTCGCCTGCACGAAATCTCTCCTCAACTGCATTAATGAAGTCTTTAGCATTATCAGTTTGAGGAAGGGATGACTTTATATTGCTTGCAATAGTCATTCGCATAAACATCATGCTTAGTCTGTTCGATTTTTCCCAAGTGTCAAACAAATTTTTCTCATCAGTGCTACTTGATACATTTAGAGTAGCAGGTCTATCAGACATAAGGGCTCGATCCATATCAATAACACCTAAAGTGAACTTGACATGTTCGCTCCATTCTGAAAATTTTGAGCCAGTAAGCAAGGGAACAGACGCAGCTTGCGAATGTAGGGATATCGGCGCAGATACTGCAAACATTTAGACAATATACTATAAGCAAGTTAACTATATCAAAATTTATCCTTTGGGTCTAAATTAAGATATATACCATACCTTTCATCATTTAAATACCATACATAAATGAGTCCATTAGTGTATCGTTTAACCACAAAAGGGTTCATCACCTTTGGGAATAGAACCAATTTGATTAGACGGTACAAAGCATTAACAATAATATTCAATCAACTTGTAATTCTTCCTTGGAAAAATTACACGTTATCCAAGTAGTTTAATGCAAATTACTCGACATAAGTTTGAACGTTAATTAATTAACCTTCTTAAATATGTATTATTAGTTCAAAAGTCACTTCGGCAACCATTTTAACTAATTATACATATCATGGTTAAAAAATTTCTTTTATGTCAAACTTTCATTTAAAACTTAGATAAAAGAAAACTTACATATACTTCATTATTTGACTATAACAAAACTTCAATTAGCCAACATAATGAACTTTAATATTGTCTTCTTAGAAGTTCTAAAATTAACCTTTAGGTAGTTTTTATCGAAAATTCTTAAGGCGATAAAAACACATAAAGAAAGGTTCTCTTAAATCAAAACCAAATTTATTAGAGGTTTGTACTAACTTTGAACCAACACAAAAGAAGCTTTTATGAAACTAAATGAGTTCTTGAATACAAAGGATTTTAAGTTTCAAAAATCAATCATGTAGTTTCATTCTCCATATTTCCAATTTGGCAACAAAACATAGATTAAAACTCGATAATTTGCCAAACCGATTTTGAACAAACATGAAGTCCACACCCGTAGCTCTGATACCACATGTTTTACATTCTTTAGTAGTGTTCATGAGACAAGTTAGCAATTCAAAAAATTCTCATGAAAACACAAGAATCTAGGGACTCATGTTTGTCACAAAATCAATATGGAAATATGAACATTAGGTAATTATTAACATGAAATAATTACATACTTTTCTACATTATAGAGATTAGAAATAACTTCTTACTAGAACCAATATAAGCTCCTTTCTTGAATAAGCTTAACTCCTTAATTCTTTACTTACTAGAAGATGAACTTGTATACTCTTTTGTCTTCTATTCTTCAAGCACTAGTGATGGAGATACTAGCTTGAATTAATGAGCAAGAGCATAGCTTTCCATCTTATTCTCCATCTCTATTTATACAAGTCTCTAATCCATCATAGAGTTTGTACAAGTTACTACATAGGTGTCATGTGTCCCCTTATGTGTCAAGTAACAAGTCCATTAGGTGTCATTATGAAGGAGTTGAAGGAGATGTCCTTCGACCATGGTGACAATGCGAACAATTTGTCGGATAGGACAATTGATGTGGAAGATCATCAAGTCCGATTGATTTAGGGATCGTAGAGTTGTAGCTAGAGACCAACTACGATCGTCGAATTACGAAGTAATTCGCGGCTAACTTCGATCGGATCCTACAACGGGTTACACATAAGAGTGACAAATTGATCTAGGATATGACTAGTGGGAGTGAGATATAATCATGGGAGTGTCCCATAAACATATCTCATAGGCCTAAAAGGAATTAGGCAAAGATAGTACAAAAAGGCCAAAAACAGGGTTTTTGGGCCTAGACCGGTTCGGGTACTTCTAGGACTCGGATTGGGCTGAATTTTGGAGGGTTAGTTGCTGATATAATAAAAATTATATCTGCCAATTTTCGTGGTGTTTGGACACCTCCTCCTTGGGGAATTGAGAAAATACCAATAGTTGCTATTTTCGACTATTTCCCTAAATCTTATTCTAAAGGGTGTTTTAGGAAACCTAAAAGGAGGTGGATTCTTATTAGGGTTCTATATAAACACTCTTAGGGCAGAGAATAAGGTGTGGAATTTCTCTCTAAGCTTTCTTACTCTACCACATCAAGTAGAGAGGAGAAAGTGAGCTAATTCCCATTACTATCAATCTAGTCAAAGAAGAAGGTGTTCTTCTTTTCCAACCACCATTGGTGTGCTAGCTATACAACAAGGTGGGAGATCAAATTGATTGCTCGTGTCCCAAGTAGAGGAGCTACACTTGAAGCTCTTGGTCTTCTTCAATCAATTCAACTAGTTCAAGGGAAAAGCGATTAAGGTAATCTACTATCTCCATTAGATTAATTACTAGTTTTGCATGTGATCCTGGGAATACTAGTGTAGACATTAGATGTCATATTTCCGCTATAAACACTAGTAGAAGGGTGTAAATCCCTACAGTGGCGTCAGAGCCTCTTGCTATTAACTAGTTTTTGCTAAGAATCGAACTAATTTATATGCTTGATAGTTTGAAAATTGAGTTTATAAAAGTATTTTAAAAGGTGTTTTTTAAAAGGTATTTTTAACTCATAATTTGATGGGATTCAATAAATTTTCAAATTGAGAATCACATTGATGATTGAAAGTGTTTTAAAAGTCTCAATTTGATTGAATTTCAAACTAATCCATGCTTGATTAAATTGATAGTTATGTTTAAAAAGATTTTAAAACATAAAATTTGATTAATTTTGAATTGGATTCAAAGATTTTTCAAAATTGTTCTTTGAAAAATTTCAAAAACCTAGATTTTGATCCAAAATTGGTTTGATTAAGAGTTGTTTTTAAGTTTTGGAAACTTTTGAAAAACAAAATTTTGGAATTTTAGAATTTTAGAAGTGTTCTAAAAAGAGTAGTTTTGACTTTAGGAAGCTCTCAAAACAAATTTGGAAAAATTTAAAAGTTTCTAAAAGTTTTAAAAAAATTTTTAGAAGTGTTCTAAAAGGAATTTCAAAAATTTAAGAAAAGTTTTAAAAATTGGAAAATAGCAACTTAGAGTTGCATAAGAAAAAAAAAAAAAAAATTTCTTTTTGGAAACTAGGGTTTTGAAAAACCCTAGTGTCTGGCCAGGAAGCTTCCTGGCCGGACCAGAAGCTCCGGGATGCGTCCTCTAGACGCGTCCAGGGCAGCTGCTGAGACGCGTCTTGAAGACGCAACCAGCAGCTGCGACAGAAGCTTCTGGACGCGTCTTTGAGACGCGTCCAGAGCAGCTACTAAGGACGCGTCTAAGACGCGACCAGCAGCTGCGAAGGAGCTTCCTGGACGCGTCCAGAGCACTCGACCAGACGCGTCTTGGAGACGCGTCTGGGAAGTTCTGGGTGTCTCGGACTAGTCCGAGACACCTAGTGCTGGTCCGGTCCAGTACCAGACACGTCTAGGACGCGTCTGGTACATGGACTAGCGTCCTGGCTCCGGCCAGGACGAGACCAGGCCTTGATAGGCCTCGGCCAGGACATGCCGGCCCTATGGGCCGTGCTATGTCCGGACCTTGTCCGAGCCCTTTTTGGGCTTGGGCCGGGACTTGTCTAGGACTTGTCCCGGGCTTTTTCGAGGCTTTTCGGACCACGAAAAGGGACCATCATTCGAGTGGGAGTTTTTGCCAAAAAATTTTCCGATTCCAACCAAATAATTCCAAAATCAATCCGGGCCATCCAATAGCCCAAAACGGATTTCTCTTTAAATTGATTTATGAAATCATTAAGAATCGAACCAATATTTTTTCCGAAATTGACCCGGGCTTTCTCGAGCCCAAAACGGAGTTTTTCTTAAAGATGAGTTTAGAAATCATAAAAGATAAAACCGGAAAGCACCATTAGTAGAATTCTTCGAATTTAGACTTAAGGTCCGTAATGTGACATGTGATGTCAACAAAAGTATCTCCCAAGATAATCATGCATATATAATTCTTAGCCTTGATATATTATATGATTGCATGTGATGTGAATGCGGGAAACTAGTATGGCCATAGATTTATTTCTTTATTCTTGTTTTAAGCACGGATGGGTGCATGCTTTGTAATTAATTTTAATTTCAAGTTTATACGATCTGCGAATCGTTAGAGTCTTGTAATTAGAGTTTAGGGTCTATGAGTCCATTGAAGAAACTCGAGGATGAAATCCAAAGGCGAGTGGGAGAAATCAATGGAGGTTCAAAGATGGCGATCTAAGACGAACCAAAAGGCGAAACAAGAAGAAAACCAAGGGTGATTAGATCTTCTAGGTTAGGGGCCATACTAGGATCCATGTCTGCTTGATTTACTTTCTCGCGCGCATTTACTTACTTATTTACGCTTTATGTCGTGGATGTTAGTTAGGCTAAATAGTTCACTATAACAAACGCCAGACTAGCGTAAAAGTCCCCAAAAGTAATCTTGAGTAATCGCCTATCCAGATTAAGACACTCGTTGCGCCCTTGTTCGAGGAAGGTGGGTCGGCCTAAGCAGAGTACCTCCTCTACCTTGGGACAATGCGGGTAGGTCTATAGAAGAGGCCTACACGTCTAAATGGTTCTACTCAACGAGATCAGCAAGAGAGTCTTGGATACTCGAGGCAAAAGGATAGATTAGTCATTCATTAATGAAATCTATCAACCAAGAGTCATAAGGTATGATCAGTGAAGTAGTTCGCTCACCCGGAACGACGGAGTCAAAGGGTAGGGCCTTCGTCCGCTTTACTTCGAAGAACTGGGGTCTTGGAATCACTTATTCAATCGGGGACGATTTTTATTGAATAATGTGGGAAAACTAAGTTTTTCAAAAATGATAACGAGTTTTAAAACTTTGCCATTTCTTTATGTAGTTTTAAGATGACACAAACGATTTCAACATTGAATCACACCTAAGGGAGGTGCTGATCCACTTCCTAGAATGGAAGAATGAATCCGAGAATAGTTCTCAGATTCAAAAGGAAGGTCACTAGAATACCCAATCCCAATGTTGACTCATACAAGAGAAGGTCAAAAGCCTTTTGCAAGCAATCGTATAACATTCTCTTTGGAAGAGTAATGAATGCTAGCATAACCATTAAGACAAACTAAGGAAGAAATTCCTACAGAAGTCATAAATGGGGAGGTACGAGACCTCCAAGGCAATCTGAAAGTCATCCTAAGGGAAGACAACAGAATACATCTATCACCCAAATTCAATATCGATTGAACAAAGATAGATAAGACCTTAAATGAGTCACTCAGGTTGTTACAAACAAACTGAGCAGAACATACGGGAATATCCAGTCTAAGAAAGGTTCTTGAGATTTGGTACAAAGAATCTAAGAAAGAGATCTTGAGATTCAAAAGGGTAAAAGGATCAGTCAAGTGAGACAAACATTTTGATCAAAGAAAAGCAGTTGCCGAGTACATGATCAAGAGTATTCCTCATTACTGTGAATGTTTCCAAACAATGGCTAGACCATTTAAAAGGAAACTACCTTTAGCACCTGGAGGACAAATGGAATGGAATTATGAATTCCGGTTCCGTATCCTTGTTAACAAAGTTAAAAACAAGTATCGTAAAATTCCTTCATCAGGTATTTTAAACCGGATGTGCGGCTCCGTAAAGCTCAAGGAAATCACATACTTGACTAAAAGAAGTAAAGATCCAAGAGGGAGCAGAAGCAGTAATGCTAAGGATGCTGAAAGGGATCAAAGTCTTCTTTTAGACACTGATCTAGCTTAGAACTTAATAGTGATTATTTTGTTCTTCTAGAAACATATGATGTTTTAAACCAGTGGTAAACTTAACTGAAGGTTAACATTGATAATGGCTAAAATCAAGAGATTCAAACTCATTAAACTTCAGCATTGTCAATTAGGTCTTAAAGACTGAATTGACAAAGTCACCCTTTTCAAAAGGCATAGAGACTGGTGATCTATTAGGACTCATACAGTGTTATGCAGACCTATAAGTTTACTTGCAGAAGCTAACGAGAGAAACTTCAAATACGTACTCTGACAACTTCATGAAGTATGGAAACGTACAAATCATAAAGTATAAGTCGGAATGTTTGAAAGGTTCAAACAAAGTACAAACCGAAGTAAAAGAATCATTTTGACAAGAGAGTTTAAGTCATCCGGTTAGATTGGAGTGATAAAAACTTGAGTCAAATACTAAATAACCATCAAAGGAGTTGAGAAAACGTTTCCCAACTCGCTCCATGGAACACATCTGAGGGATGGTGGATTCAGTGGGAGTAATCGAACATTGCTATGCATAATTCGATCAAAGATGGGTTTAAGCCAGTCTTCCGAATATTTTGGGACATATTCTATAAACGATTGTTTTCACACTTACCAAAGTCCGTTTAAAGGCTAAAACTTGTAACAGCGTTACAAAAACCAGCTAATATCTGACGCAATTTCTTTGAAAGAAATTTGGGCTTCTTCCACAACCAATCAAGAGAACAAAGTGTTTGTTGCTCATGATAGTATTCTTCTAATAATTAGCACACCTGGTCGTCTGGGAGAAAAACACTAATTATTACAAGAATAAGTGGGAGAAAAGTACAAGTCGATTTAATTCGATCATGAGAAAAATCATGGAGGGTCATGAAGAACAATCATGAAACTTGTACAAGACGATTAAAGTCGACCAAGAGCAACAAACTGCGGCTCCTCGGAAAAGGAGAGGTTAAAGACATGATCTTATAAACCCACCGCACAAAAGTGAATGTCATTCGCCGGAGAACTCTCAAAACAAGTGAAAGTATCTCTAATGGAATATCTTAAAGTAATTGAGAAAATTCCAAATTGTTGTTCAAAAGCCCTAAAAGGTCAAATCTCAAAGACACAGAAAATAAAGGTTATTTCTGAAGAGATAAAAGACCTGCGCAGAAACGGAAACTGACTCTAGATTTTGGCTAGAACCCAAAATCATCGTGGAATCCATATCTCGTCAAGACATGAAGCTTGATAATTTAAGTCAACAAAAGACCTAAATTGGTTTTCCAAAATAGAAAACTGAGAAGGATGGAAACATTCGTGTTTCCCGAAACGAGACAAGAAGAATAAAGATTCTTCCAATCAAGTTATGTCCACAAGCATGCTTCAGAAATATATCGACGGATTAAAAGCACGCAAGAGTTAGAATCTTCGATTCAAAAGGCAATCAGAGAAATTTGATTCCTGGAGAATGAAGAAAATCTTGAATCACGAGTTTCAAGAAGGTAAGTGGGAGTAAACAAACCTTCCGGGTCCGTATGCAGAGTACATACAAAAGATTGAGTACGACATAAGGTGTTGTATAACAGTAACGAACTGACTCAATAAAGGACCACACACAAAAGGATAAAATGCCATTTTGGGCATCTGAAGATCTATAAGCATAGATCAAAAGGATGATAGGATTAGAGAGACTCAGTACGCTGAGATGCTTGAGATCCGAAACAGAAAATCTAAGACTCGGAAAGTCTAAAAGAATTTCGACCCAAAAACTCATGACAGAGGGCGTTGCAAAACTCGGAGTCTAAAAGACACCGATGAGCTAGCACGCATGAGAGAGACATTTATGTTCGAAAACATAAAGTCAATCATGTTAGACATGATTAGCATTTAAACATCCGAATTCGGATTGGAAAACCGAAACACTACTTAGTACATCCTAGAAGGCTAAAGGATGAAGTAGTACAAAGTTGAACATGTCATCGTAGCAAACTTCCAGACATGGAAGGAAAGTAGGCTAAAAGTGTTTTAAGCCGGGAACTGTTGCAAATACTACACAAAGAATTAAAGGCCTTAACTCTAGTAAAGATTACTAGATATTATCAAGGTTGAAGATAGTAATCTTCAAATTAATTGATAATAAGCAAAGTTTAAAACCGACTACCACGGTAGTCAAACTAAACTGTCACCTAAGACATAGTATGAGATTCATACACAGTCTAAGGCATGAGGTGTAATTTTAAACCTCGACAAGTAAAACTGAGTGGGTAAAAGGAGTTTTACGGAAGAGGCTCAGATTTACAACTCTCGTTATCAGAAATAATAAGAATTATTTCACCAGTCGTCTAAACTTGGTTTAGTGTTTAAACGACAGTCCATAGATAATAAAACGTTCCGAATAGGTTTGTCAGATACGTGATCTGATGAATGAAACCCTATTAAGTGAACTTGGAATATTTATTATCAAAAATCCCTGGTCCAGGTCATTGCATGGACAACAATGACTCACGAAGACTAGCACGGGAGTCGATGGGTTAGCGCAGTTTCATGGACTATAGGAATAGTATATTCTATTCGACTACGTGGGTGTATAAAAGGTTTATACACTGGATAACCCTCAAATAAGAAGTACATCATTCGTGATGAACGTCAATACTTCTCATAAAGACAATTGGAGAGATTCCTCAAAACATGAGTGCTCCACTCATCTTATGTAAGGAATGCCCGACTTTGGTTCCGTTAAACGCCGCGCCGTAAAAGGAGGTTATAAAGACGGATACTGGGAAGGACAGGATAGACATGAAGTTAAGTGGGAGCGCAAGAATGGATTGTGGTACCCTAATCACATTAGGTACAAAGTGTCTCAAGGCCACTTGATGAGTAGCAACTGAAAATGCGTGGCCGCGCTCAAACGGATTAAAAGTTAATCGTTTGTCTTTTACAGTTGTACTCGGATATCAAGAAAGTCTGAATGATGTGACGTATCAGATGGGATACTAAATTGACACGGGAATCGAGGCATTGCACTTGTTCTAAGTCCAAGTGGGAGTCTGAAGGAGTTGAAGGAGATGTCCTTCGACCAAGGTGACAATGCGAACAATTTGTCGGATAGGACAATTGATGTGGAAGATCATCAAGTCCGATTGATTTAGGGATCGTAGAGTTGTAGCTAGAGACCAACTACGATCGTCGAATTACGAAGTAATTCGCGGCTAACTTCGATCGGATCCTACAACGGGTTACACATAAGAGTGACAAATTGATCTAGGATATGACTAGTGGGAGTGAGATATAATCATGGGAGTGTCCCATAAACATATCTCATAGGCCTAAAAGGAATTAGGCAAAGATAGTACAAAAAGGCCAAAAACAGGGTTTTTGGGCCTAGACCGGTTCGGGTACTTCTAGGACTCGGATTGGGCTGAATTTTGGAGGGTTAGTTGCTGATATAATAAAAATTATATCTGCCAATTTTCGTGGTGTTTGGACACCTCCTCCTTGGGGAATTGAGAAAATACCAATAGTTGCTATTTTCGACTATTTCCCTAAATCTTATTCTAAAGGGTGTTTTAGGAAACCTAAAAGGAGGTGGATTCTTATTAGGGTTCTATATAAACACTCTTAGGGCAGAGAATAAGGTGTGGAATTTCTCTCTAAGCTTTCTTACTCTACCACATCAAGTAGAGAGGAGAAAGTGAGCTAATTCCCATTACTATCAATCTAGTCAAAGAAGAAGGTGTTCTTCTTTTCCAACCACCATTGGTGTGCTAGCTATACAACAAGGTGGGAGATCAAATTGATTGCTCGTGTCCCAAGTAGAGGAGCTACACTTGAAGCTCTTGGTCTTCTTCAATCAATTCAACTAGTTCAAGGGAAAAGCGATTAAGGTAATCTACTATCTCCATTAGATTAATTACTAGTTTTGCATGTGATCCTGGGAATACTAGTGTAGACATTAGATGTCATATTTCCGCTATAAACACTAGTAGAAGGGTGTAAATCCCTACACATTAGGTGTCACGAAACAAGACAAGTGTCCCTTATGTGTCAAACCACAAGACCATTAGGTGTCAAGACACAAGACAAGTGTCCCTTATGTGTCAAATAACTAGACTATTAAGTGTCAAGACACAAGACAAGACAACACACCTCATTAGTCTATACACCTCATGCTTATAGATGGGCCTTGTTGTCAACACATAGTTAGTGTCCATTGATTCAATATATGAATGAGTTTTATGAGCCCAACAAACTTTTAGCCCAACAAGTGTATACATGGTCTTATTGTACGGGACATACTAATGGGCTTTGTTCATGAAAATTGGCGAATGGGCCTTGCATGAACATAGCCCATGTTTACATGTTCATCATGAAGAGTAGGGTTTTAAATGAATTATTTGTCGATTATAACACATTCACCTCACTTTGATGTCCTTGTTGGATGGAGATGACAAAATTCACTAAACCATTATTGGTTTCTTGATAAAATGAAGTTGCCCTAGATTTTGGTGATACTTCAATTTAGAAAGAATTTAACAGCAAGGAAGGTCTAGAGAGAGAAAGAAATTAAAGGTAATAGTGAAGTTTTAAAGAGAAAAAAAAGGATAACTTGGGAA
This sequence comes from Eschscholzia californica, assembly GCF_041429995.1. Lineage (NCBI taxonomy): Eukaryota > Viridiplantae > Streptophyta > Magnoliopsida > Ranunculales > Papaveraceae > Eschscholzia > Eschscholzia californica. The sequence goes on from NW_028238198.1 coordinate 34,979,419, forward strand.
ATCTGTAAAATTAATAATAAATGTATTTTGAAAGGAATCCCACTTTGGATGCCAATTAGATCTGAATTACCTTTTCCAGATTTTTAGTTGTAAACATATCATTTCTCTTTTGATTTATCTCTTCCTAGTTTATTAATGGAGGAGTTTGAAGTTAACTAGGGCATGCCCTCCTTGCCATTTTGTTAATAGAAGTACAATTCAGTCTCTCTTTGATGAATGTGGGACATACTTTTATTGTCACTAGGTATAGCCCGTGCCTCCGGCACGGCGAAACTCATCAGCTGCATTATGTAATAGCAACTATAAAGGTCCAGTACACTATGTTGGTGTTCTTATATTCCATTTGTTCATGATAGGTTGGCCCTGTTTCTGATAAATGTACCATATCCTCTAATTTGGTTTGAAGACAGTATGTTATCTTCAAGTCCTAAATTTAAAATTATTTCGTCTAGTTCTTGATTTGTGCATCATTTCGTGTCTAGTTTCATCAATCAAAAGTATTTCATAGGCGATTTACAGAGACATACACAAGTATTAATAGGTTTGTCTTATTTATTTACAAGGTATAGCCTGTGCCCTTAGGGCACGCGCTGGTGTGTGGCGAACACATATTCCACTGATGGTTCAATTTGCATTATTATTTAGTGTTGAGGCATGTACTATGAACAATGTCGTTAGTGATATCGATAATGATTCTCGATACTTTTGTTTCAACTTACAAAAGTTGCCTAAAGGGGATCACAAGATTTATGAAGTAGAGAAGTTTTTGTAGCTCTTTTTGTAATACGGAGATTAAAATTGCATCACAAAAAGTGCTTCAATTCTAGCAAGACCATAATCATGTTGCTCGTGTACAAACGCACCATGAACGTATTTAAACTCTTCAAAATAAAAACTGCCACAAAGAATGAGTTTTTAAAAAGTTTAAAACAAAAAAAAAATTGTGAATTGGTAGTATGAAATTTCAAGTCATAAACTATTTTCTTTAAGTATCATTTGCAAGCGAGCTTTCTATGAATTTCACATTCTTGAAATTACTATACATAAAACTTCTAAAATTACAAGAACTTAGAAATTTCACATATTGTTGAAAGAATTGTCTCGTAACAAAAGTTGTCAAAGTATTTAACAACTAAAATCAACAAAAACAGAAAGCAATGAAGTTCCTATTGCTGATGTGTTAAGCCGACCCAACTAATTTTCCGTATGATAGAAGTTATGAAGTCTTTAACTTCATAGTTCAGTTAGTTAAGTTCGTGTCAATGGTACCTCGGTTTGTACACGCCTTTCCTCCTATAATATTAAAGTATTAAAAAGAGTAGCTTTTTTTCTTCTATTAAACACCTTTCATCGAACAAGTATTTGTTAGATTCTTCATGTGTTTTCTCCTGTGAGCATTGGTTGAGAATTACCAGCAAGTATATCGAACAAAGACCACATAAACAATGAATGCTATCGGATAAGTTTCATGTCTCCCTGGACCATTACAATTTTATTAATATTCCACAGGTTTCTATATTCAAATTGTAATGATTTTTTCACACTTATTTGCTAACAGTATCTCACATCTAATGAAAAATGATCATTACACACTTGTGTGTTCAACCAATGCATAGAAAATTATATGCTGGAGCTGGTAGAATGACTAATCAATTTGGTCATAGTCGGCAAGTTTATATATATACAGAGAACACCAATTTACGTGAGGTTGAAGCCATCATTGGATCATGACTAATCAATTTGGTCATAGTCGGCAAGTTTATATATAGAGAGAGAACACCAATTTACGTGAGGTGTTTTTTGTTGAAACTGGTACTTCATATTATTAGGAAATAAGAATTCGATTACAATACAATTTAACAACTATATATGGCATTATTCCACGTCTTCGTTTTGTTCTTCTTCCTTGCCCATTTTGCTAACTTGTCTGCCACTATGTTGAATTTCCTGCTTGTATGAGTGAATTTAACTTTTTCCAGCCTCTGTTTGATTTCATTTATTCTTTGAATATGGATTTTTGATTGCCATTGAACTCCATGTCTACTGTTTTGTATATTTTTTATGATGTTGATATTATCACTTTCTATGATGATTCTTCTGTAATTGTGAGATTCGGCCCATAACAATCCGTTAAGGATAGCTATGGCTTCACTTTCTTCGATGTTTCTGCTTCTAGCGGTAGTAGCATCAGGGACAGATCTACAGTCAGGCCAAGGGGGGCCCTGGTCCCCCTTGGCCTGGCTACAAGTTCCATTAAGAGTGGTTAATGGGCCAGTTGGTCTCTTTTATTAACGAGATTAAAGTAAAAAAAACAAGTGAATGGTTTGGTTGTGATGGTAGATATGGGAGTGGGTTTTTGAGAAACAAAGAGGACGTTGGTGCAAATCCCAGGCTCCTCAATCACCAACTTTTTAGGGAGGTTTTGATTTTTTTTCTATATACCCTAACAAAAGCAATTCTAGTTTTATATAATAAATCACTTTATTAATCAATGAAATTAGTTAGTTTTATATCATAAATCACTTCTAATAACTCTTTTTTTTATAATTTTTGTGAATACCTTATTAATCAAAGGCATTAGTTAGTTTCATATCATGAACCAATTCCAAAATAAATGAAAAATTAATGGTGGCCAATACGCGGACAACCGTTTTTCTTATATGGACAACTATCTTATGTGGACAACGCAAAAAAATTTAATTTTTATATGGACATCAGTTTGTAAGGGGACAACTCTCTATTATTTTCACTCAAGTCCTCTTAGAATCAGATGTATTATTTGATGACCTGTCTCTTTCTCCATAAATCCTAGGTTAGTTTAGTCTTCATCTCTTCTATTACTTGTTCTTCATCATCACCCAAATTTCTAGAGTGAGAAACTCCTTGGAGAAGCATTGGTGGTTATGACATCAAACAAAGGCAAGGGAGTTGTTGTAGAATCTCCCCAAAGACAAAGGTTAGAACCCTAAAACTCTAAAACCAACCATTAAGAAGAAGATGGTACTGATGGCAGAGAAAATTAGAGAAGATGTGGAAGACGAAGATGGATCTGTTGGTTCCGACTCTGAAAACGATGGTGAAGAGGAAGATGAATCTGATAATTCGGGTTGTGCAAAAATATGGCATAACAGAACATCACTTGCGACGAAAATCTGGCATAATCAGAAAACTTGCCAGATTTTCGTCGCAACTTAGCTTCTGTTATGCAATATTTTCGTCGGTTTTCTCCGAAAATACGGCATAACAGAAGCTAAGTTGCTACGAAAATCTGGAAAATTGTTCGATTTTGCCAGATTTTCCTCGCAAGTTATGTTCTGTTTTACCTCATCAATGTCATTAATGACTATTATAGAAACGCCCGAAAAAACTTCTTCAGGTGCAGATTGAGGGATTTTGTCTTCTTCATCCATCTAGGGTTTGATAAAAAAAATGGTAGAAACTACAGTTTACTTTTAGTAGAAGTGAAGAAAGAAGAATAAGACTAAGAAGAGATTTTGTCTTCTTTATCCATCTAGGGTTTGATAAAAAAATGGTAGAAACTACACTATACTTTTAGTAGAAGTGAAGAAAGAAGAATAAGACTAAGAAGAAGGAAGAATATGAAGAAGAAGAAGAAGACAGTTTAGGTTTTCAATCTTTAACTATTATTTTTGTTAGTAGTCCACAAGTTACTAATTATTAGTATTTAAGACTTTATGGAGTTGTCCCCTTATTAAATCAAAGTCAACTAAGTCAAGCATAGTTGACTCGTATCGGGCCCGAAAATAGTTGTCCATATAAGAAAAACGGTTGTCCGCGTATTGGCCACCAAATTAATATGAAGACACAAATTTTTAGTGTTTCGATTATGTTTTCTTATATTCAAGTTAAAATCTGAACTCAAATTTTTTTTGTTCTCTGAAAAGACTATTTAAGTGAAACAAGAAAATTACATATTTTAGTTCATTATAACGATCACACTTCTTAACACCAGCAAGTTGTAAAATAAGAATTAAACTGCGCTTTAAAAGAATTAAATTGTCAATGTTTCACATAACTCCATAAATACTGAAAAATAAAGTTTAATATTGGCCCCCCTCGATTCCTAATCCTGGTTCCGTCCCTGAGTAGCATGTGCTTCTATGAATTTAGATTCTGTATCATGAATAATTAAGCTGGTACCTGTTACATTATGAATGTCGATAAAGGATGCATCCACATTTATTTTCAGAAAAGACGTTTCTGGAGGTTTCCATTTTCCTTGTTCTATATGATTCTTGCTTAGATTGTTGGACTGATATTTAGGAAAAGTTTGTATCATGGTTGTGATTCTGTCCAGAGAATTTATTTCGTGTTGAAAACAATGACCGCAAAGTGTTTTACATATGTTCCATAGTATTGTAGCGTAGTGAATGTTGTTACCAGTGTTACTATTCTGGGATTTCCGTTCCCAGGAGAAGATCCATTCTGCCACCGAGGTGATTTTATCAGATAAAATATTAAAGTAGAACCATATGATTTTCGCTAAAGGACAATGGAGCAGTGCATGTTCAATGGATTCAATAGCATTACAATTGGGGCAATTCAAATTATTGTCAATATATTTACCAATTCTTTCCCTCACCAGGAGGGCTTTGACGCAGATTTTCCATATAAAAACTTTGATTCTAGGGACCACAGGGATATACCATATGAAACTCCAATTGCGTGATAGCGGCATCGGGGAATTCATGCTAGTACAGAGATGTTGATACATAGATTGACAGTAAAATTGCCTGACTCTGTAAGAGTCCATTTTCTTTGATCACCATCTTCTCCTGTGATAGGAATCGACATGATCAAATTCTTTGTTGTGACGTCAAACATGTTAGTTAGAAGATCCTCATTCCATTTATCATGTTCGATCAGTTGAGAAACCTTAGAAAAATTAGAGGTATAGTTGTTGTTAGGGGGGTTGGGAAGCGAGGGGATCCGATTGTCGTTCCAAATGTTTATCTTTTCTCCATTATGATCCTCCCAAGCAGTAAATTCATCAATGTGATTGATGTGTTTACTAATCGTCTTCCAAAGCCAAGAATGGTGAGATTTGGCTGGACCAGGATAATCCGAATTTTTGAAATACTTGGATTTTAAGAATTGAACCCAAATTGCTTTAGGTTCAGATTTGAGTCGCCACGCTAGCTTAATCAGCATAGCTTGGTTATCCAGCTTCGGGGAGTGAATGCCTAGGCCTCCCAAGTTCTTTGGAAGGCAAATAGAGGACCAATATTTGGTACATATAACTTTGGACTTACCCCACCAGAACGACTTTTGGAGTGTCCAAATGCTCTTGCATATGCCTTTGGGAATGGCAAAGCATTGCATTTGGTATCGGGGAACGACTGCAGCAATGGTGCGCCCGGCTTGAGATAGGAAATTGTGATTCCATTTCTCTAATTTATTCTTGATCTGCTGAAGAATGTCGTTGAATATCTTCTTCTTTTGAGCCCCAAAAAATAATTGAGCCCCAAGGTATTTCTCCGAAGTGGTTGCATATTTGACTTTGAGCGTGCACATAATTAGACGTTTGAACTTGGGGTGGGAGTTTTTCGAGTAGAAAATATTGGATTTGCTATAGTTAATCATCTGACCAGAAGCATCGCAAAAAGTTTTGAGGATGGTTTTAAGAATATGGATTTTATCAAGAGGATTACGACAAAAAATGATGCAATCATCCGCGAATAGAAGATGAGAAATCGTAAGATTAGGATTATTAGTGGGGAACCCCTTGAAATTACCCAAATCTAAGTCAGAAGTAATAAGTCGACTCAAACCTTCCATAACAATGTTGAAAATGAAAGGAGAGAGTGGGTCTCCTTGTCTAATGCCTTTCGAGAGGAAGAAAGTAGGACCAGGACGACCATTGCCTAAAACTGCCATGGAGGAGGTAGAGATACAGTGGGTAATCATCTTGACCCAGTGTTCCGAGTAGCCCAATTTAGTCATTATATCAGTAAGGAAATTCCACTCGATCCTGTCAAACGCTTTGGACATATCTAGTTTAAGACCAAAATATCTGGTAGCGCCCTTCATAGTTTTAAGAGAGTGGATGATTTCCTGGCCAATGATAATATTATCAGAGATTTGTCTTCCAGGGATATAGGCCGTTTGGAAGGGGGTAATGATATTCTGTAAAGAGTACTTAAGCCTGTCAGCCAAGATTTTAGTGATGACCTTATAAGTGGTATTGAGGAGGCTGATAGGTATATAATCTGCTGGGGTTTGAGGAGAGGTTGTTTTAGGGATCAGGCAAATATGAGTGTGGTTGGTCTCCGGAGGGAGCTCCTCAGATCTGAAAAAATCCTAAACTAGACTATGAATATTAGGGCTAACCGTGTCCCAGTTGGATTGAAAAAAGAAAGGGGGGTATCCATCTGGTACTGGGGCCGCATCTGTTTTAAGACTTTTAATGGCCCTATTGATCTCATCTTGATCAGGAATGTTGACTAGCTCTTGATTCTGGACTGGAATAATGGTGTTATGAAAGAGGTTAAAAATGTTAGGGTTAGAATTATTATTAGACGAAGTACTAATGTTGAGGAGATGAGACGTGAAAACGGATTGAATGTTACTAAGCTCCTCTTGCCAATCTCCCTTGTTGTCTTTAATTGCAGCGTGATTTGGGGTGAAAATGCCACATTTAGGTCACTTAACTTTGTTGAGTTAGTTCTTTTCGAGTTTGATTTCTAATTATTTATGTGTTTTTATTGCTAGGTAGTTTATTTGGGGTTTGGCATGTAATTCGGAATAAAGAGAGCGAATTATCACATTTTCATCTTATACGGCAAAAGGGAAGAAAATAGCACCAGGGGTATTTTGGTCATTTTGGTCAAAATCAGAAGTCAAACAACAAGTGAAGTCAATGACGAGTCCGACGGTGAAAACGGAAGTCGATTCGAAGTTCACACGGAGAAGTTGTGAATGAAAGAAGTCGAGGTTCGGTCTTAAAACAAGGATTCTATGAAGGCACCTCCCTTGGTTCTAAATGTAGAGACAAGATGAAGGCACTCCCTTGCTTTAGAAAGAAGCCCAACCCAAGAGCCCAAAGAGGAAAAGAATAATAGAGATTGCATGGGCACCCTTTTTGGTCCAAGTCAAGAATCTTTAGTGATGGACAAAGTCAAGGGTTTAAAGTAGTCTAAAGGGATCCTATTCTACTATTCATCATCTTCTATCTTGGAAAGGATAGAGAGAGAGAGAAAGAGGCTAGGGTTGTGCTAGGGTTTGTTCTTGAAGATTCAAAAGGGTTGGGAGCTAGAAAGAGAGAAGGAAGAAGGAGGAGGGCCGGCCAAGCATAGGTCGGCCAGCACACTAGGCTGACCTAGCTTGGCCGGCCGAGCAGCAGCCCGAGCTGCAATACGAGCAGCAGCTCGGGACTGCTGCAACACGGGACGGCATAGGGTAGCTCGGGACGGCAAGATATAGCATGAGGCATTAGCTTTATGGCACGGACAGCACAGTTTCTGGCCGGAACAGCCTTGCAAGAGCTCGGGACTTGAAGGTCTTGGTCGGGACGCATCCTCGCAACTCGGAACGGCACCTCCATGCTCGGGGAAAGCTTCCCTTGGCCCAGATCTAGGCATTTTTTAGCCGGAACTTCATCATTTGGTCGGATTTTTTCTCAACTTGGGCCGGATTATTTCTAGGGTTCCAGCCACTTTCTTGGCCGGAAACCTTAGGGCTTTTACTCCCCATGTCTTTGGCTAACTGCCCATGTGATTTGATTTGGTTTTGAGCTACAATTTCTAGAGAGAGAAAGCTAGGGTTTAGCTTTAATGGAGGTTGTGTTCTAAATGGAGAAGATGATGGTGGTCGCTATGGGGAACCCAGAAATTTGCTAAGGGGAGATCGACTGCACCTTAAAGACTAATATTTTCCGACGATCTTAGCCTCGAACCACATCGAAAAAGGGGGATTCTCTCATCATTTTCTTTCCATTTCTTATTCAATCACCATGTTTAGCTAACTTTAGTGTGTCGATTATATGAGATGAATTCGTGATTATGTTTAATATGATTTGATGTTTTGATTATAAATTGATGCTCATTTATTTCAATTATTGTTTCGATCGTATTTTCATGAGTCTTGTCAAGCACTTCGCATAGTTAATAGACAAAACGAAGTATTCGATATCGATCGTAGTCTAAGTCATATTTCCATGTGTCTTGTCATGCACTTCACATAGTTAGGCGACTAGACAACACCCTCGATGACTCGGGTTTAATCGATTATGACGTTTGTTTGACTAAGTATGATCTCCGGATATACGTAGTACTTAGAGACATCTACTTTAGGAGTCGAACATCAATTATACTTTAGAACATTAGATCGGACTACACATAATCGTAGGTTTATCATTATGGATTTCCGATTCGACACCTCTCTCACTTTTTTGTTTTCTCCCGACTCTTGTTACCTCCTGACTCTCCTCTCGAATCTCCCTCGCTCATTTACTTTGATTATTGAGTTTAGTTTTACTTGTTTTATTCTCTTATTGCTCATTCGATCAAAAACCCCCAATTTATCTTTGTTCTTTTTCCATTTTAGTCTAAGTTAGCTTGTGATACTTAAACCGACGAATAAGACCTTCGATATCCGAGCTACCCTCCTATCCTTGGATCGACTCGGGTTTTACCGGTTACTACTTGATACCTCCGCGTGGGTGTGCAACCTTTTCGGGTGCATCACAACGATCTTATTAACTCGATTGCGTTGGATGGCCTGCGAGTGGAAAAATTTAGTGTTTTTGTCTCCAACAGTCAGAAAGTTCTTTCTAGACTTTTCTTTCCATAAGCTTTCCTGGTATCTGTACCAGTCTTCAAGCTGGTTACTCAAACTGGTATATTCCTCTTTATTATTGTTATTCTGTAGCTTATTAATAATCTGATTGATACTATGTTCAATGTTGCCAAAAACTCTTTTCTTCCACTTAGTGAGGTGCCTACTAAGATTTTCAAGATTCACTTGAATATTACTATTATTGGTCCACTTATTCGAAATAAAATCGTGGCAATCAGGGTGAGACATCCAAGTATGGAGGAATTTAAAAGGCATAGATTTAGTGTGGGCATTATCTGTATCAGACAATAAAATAGGAAGGTGATCAGAACCCGCTGAATCCAGGTGAGTGATGCAAGAAATTTGGTTGTTCTTTAATCAGGGGAGGTTGGCTAAAGCTCTATCAAGTCTCTCTTGGATGAGATTATCACCGAATTGCCTATTATTCCAAGTGTACGGGTTGCCCTTATAACCCATATCTAATAACTGAAGATGGTTAATATAAGACAGAACCTTGGGAATGTAAGAGTTAGAGGCGTTTGATCCTCCAATTTTATCTTGTTTGTCAAGGATAGTATTCAGGTCTCCTATGACTATCCAAGGGCTGTCATTATCCACTTAAGAGATTCTAGGGTTTTCCATGGTTTAAGTTTATTTTTGTGGTGCGGACAACCATAAAAACCTGTAACTATATTATAAGAATTTTTGTTGGAATTGTAAATATCAGCATGAATAATATTAATATCAGAATAGATAATATTGATATTAATAGTGTTTCCAGTACATGACTAAACCTCCTGATTTATTGATCGGGTCAACAAAATGATTGTCATAATGTTTGTTAATCTTGATATGTTTCTTAATATTGAACGATTTGTTTTTAGTTTACGTGAGGTTGAAGCCATCATTGGATCGTTGATTGCTGCAAACTCCTTCGCCCCTAAATTTATTTTTTTTATGAGATCGCCCCTTAAATATTTGGCCTACTTTTGTTGCACGTAAGTTCATGTAAATGACCAACTAATAACATGCTAGAGCTGGTAAGAAAAAAAAATTATATGAGAAAGCTATATAATAACAAGAATGATTATTGAAGAGATAAGAGTCAATTAAATGCGGATTTTTGAGTCAACAGTCCAAAATCTGGGGGGTAAACCCAAAAAAAATCCACTCTTGCCAAAAAATTAGTTGCAGGTCTAAATGTTAGTTTTTTTTTTATTCCCCTCTTGCCCTTGGACGGGACATGCTGACGTTTTCCTGGAAAAAAAAACTGACTGGTAAATAAAATAATTTACCAGTAAACGAAAAATTCAAAGTTTGAAAATTTTTTGAAATTTTGAAATTATGAAACGAAATTTCAAATTCCCACCCAGCAAATCATCTCTTCCCGGTAAATAAAATAATTTCCCGTACAAAAAAAATTCCAATTTTCAAATTTTTTTTAAATTTTCAAACGAAATCCTTTTTTCAAAATTTTGAAATTTTCAAACGAAATTTCAACATCCCGCCCAAATTTTTTTGAAAATTTTAAATCCCCGCCTAGCAAAAGTGTCTAGTACAGAAAAAAATTTCCAGTAAATAAAATAATTTCCCGGTCACAAATTTTTTTTTTCGAAGTTTTGAAATTTTCAAACGTAATTTCAAATTCCTGCCCAAATTTTCAAATTTTTTTACGAAATTTCAAATTCCCGCCCAGCAAAAATGTCTAGTACAGAAAAAAATTTCCAGTAAATACAATAATTTCCCGAAAAAAATTTCGTTTCTTGGGAATTTTTCGGTGGCAGTTCCGTAATTTTCTGAACAGTACAGATTCTGATGGACGGGTTGTCAGATTATTTTTCAGAAAAAAAAATCGTTTCCCGAGAATTTTCGATGCCAATTTTGTAATTTTCGATGGCATGAACGGTAAATACTTTATTTTCTAAGGGCCCTTTACGTAATTTTGACCCCCAAACTGACACATTGGACCTCCCTTTCATTTTTAGGCAACTTTGAGTGGGATTTTCATTTTGGGCCCCTTTTTGGACCAATGGCCCAACCCCTCATTAAATGCAGGGAGTGATATGACTGATTCTTCCTAATAAAAGAGCCTATATTGAGGATTATGATGTCAAACAATTAGATTTGAATATCTTAATCGGAAGAGATGTTTCCAAATCCAAATGTAGAATGTAATTGAAGACAAACGTATTCATTGCTACTGCTGATGATCCAAGAGCTGCACTTAAAGCTATTTCAGTCCAACTAAATCGAAGAATTAAATTGAATTCCTGTGCAAGGTCTCAAGAAAATTTTAACTTGATTTTGAGCTATCAAAAACCAGAAAAGTTCTGAGCTATAGTAAAGTGAACATTATAAAGAGAACATACAAAAGACCATTTCCAAATAACACATGAGGAATGTACCGTTGATGATAGCTTGCCTTTGCCTTCGTGCTGATATTTTGACTACTTGTGGAGCTGAAAATGACAGACAATTGTAACAGTTAGATCAACCCGATCTAATACAAAACTACATACAAATCAAATCCATGGTTCTAGTTTGATGTTTCAATAACTTCTGAAAATTAATATTTCGAACCCTATCACAAACTGCAGACGGTATAGAGCGTGAGATGAAACAATAGAGGTATAGATGTATGTTAGATGCCCAAAAAGTTTCTTCGAACATCGAGGGACATGTTATTCCTTCTACAATTTTACATTTATTGATCACAATATCTAGTACTCAATCAAACAATCCCAAACACATAAGTGAAATAAGACGAATTGCCATTAAAAACCTTCATTTCTTGTTCAATAGAAGAGTTCTATTCCAAATATAATGACTAAACTATCTACACTCTATGACATAACAACCTTTCTCTGTCAATCTCAAGTAGTTAGAACAGTTAAAAAGAAACCTTTTAAGTAATCAAATAAGTTATCACCGAAAATAAACAATAATTAGGCAATCCCATAAATTGGGCAATTAAAAATCTTCCTTTGTATATAATGGAACATCTCGCTAAGAATTGTCAATTCAAGCCTCCCATATTTGTTGTTTATCATATATAATGAGGAAAAAGTTAGTTCAATCTCTCATACGCAGAAACTTAAATTATGATAATTTCATAACTAAATGATTACTAAACAAAACCATCATAAGATTGAATCCAAATTTGTAACCGCGATCTTTTCTGCCAAATTAGCAAGATTGGAGAATCCTGATTCGCTATTACTGTTACACCTTGAATTAGGGCCACTACTACCATTCTCCAAGAAATCACTATCAAACTGCCAAATCAAGCTCATTCACCCTTCTCCACAAATCAACTTCCTTAGTACAGAAGCCACAATCCATCTTCCTCACCTATCATAACTCAAATTTCAAAATCGAACAAAAATAGTTTTTTCGGCACAAAAACAAAATGTGAGCGTTGGAGAGAAATGGAGTAAAGAAGGTGATGACCAAAAGAAACGGAAACCCTGATTCATGTTTTTCTTTTTATAAAGTAAAGGATTAAAAGACAAGAATTTAAACAAACACCATGAGGTATCAGTGCAACTTGAGACTTGGGAGCTAAAAAAACAAATACAAAAGTATAAATAATACTTAACAGAATAGAAGGAAACCCGAACAACTGTTTCTTAACTGAGATATTGAAGATTGCAGTTGAAGAATATCTGCTATTTTTTTTATCATGTTGCAGGAGCTTATTTCAAGCTCATGTTGCAGGAGCTTATTTCAAGATGTATCGGCTATCTTTTGATCATGTTGCAGGAGCTCATTTCGGCTATCTAATTTCAACCTTTTTTTTTATCAAAACATTAAGTAGACACAATAATAGATATATCGGCTATCTTTTGATCATGTTGCAGAATGAAAACCTTGAATGAACCCTCAGCCTTGGCCGAACCAGCAAAATCATGTCCATATATTGACATTTATCAGAAAATCGCTTTGAGTAAGGACTTTCAATTAGCACCAACATTACAAGTATGATCATGTAATGAATCAATCTGCAAATCAGTGAACAAACTTAAGAAAGAACTGCATAGAGAATGACATTTACTAAATCAAAGAGTCTAAAATAATCAAATAACTTCATTGGATCAGGATTAGGTCGAAAACCGTCCAAGATTAAGAATCTACAGTAACCTCGACCTTCTTCTTTGATTTATGAAGCCCTTATGTGATTTTCTGTCTTATGTGTTGCCTTGGAAGATGAACCAATTTCTGTGGAGGAAAAATCAAGTCTCTTCTATCTCACTCTCTCGTTTTCTTCCTCTGTCTAGGTTTTAAGTTTCGAAGAAGATTAAAGATGGAGAGAGAGAAAAAGAGACTGGGTAGGAGACGAAGGGTTTTGGTATTAGGAGTTATTCATCTTACTCAATGGTCTAGATTAAGTCTTATGCAACGGTCTAAATTAAGTGTTAGGTAATTTTTTTTTGTCCTAGTCAGCACTAACCCATTCTGTTTTGTTATATAGATTATTATTATTTTATTTTTTTGAAAACAAGTTAAACATAAATATAAAGTAGACCTTACAGACACGTCCGAGGACTAACTTTACAAAAGATTAACAAACTTGGGGTGAAACAACACCACTTTAACTTTCGGGGGGTAAAACGGACGCAGCCAGAATATGTGCCTCTTTATTGAAATTACGGTTACAATAATCTATTTCTAGCTGGCTCCCCCCCAATGATCTCACGTATTGCCTCAATCTCGCGCAAGTATCTCCACGGCAGATCTAAATCGACGGTTGTGATGAGGGTGATCAAAACCCTAGCATCACCCTCCAATAAATAGTCTGCCAAGCCGAGTTCTCTTCCAAGCTCTAACCCACAAAATATTCCTTCTATTTCACTAAACATGGCTGATCTTGGTTCGATGATCTTTGTTTTTGTTCCTAGAATTTCACCTTTCCAGTTCCTTGCCAAAGCCGCACATGAAGCCATTGATTCTCTATACGAACCATCGAAGTTGATCTTGATTTTGCCAAACGGTGGTGGGCACCAGTCATCTACCTGCAAAAGTGGGTTAGAAGCAGCGTGATCTAGGGGTTCAGTGACATACCTTAGTGATTCTCTGATCGACCACCAACAACGAGTTAAATCCAATTGTTTATGTTGAAAATGGTTCTCGTTCCTGGATTTCCACCATCCCCACATCAAGTAAGTCAATTTATACCAATCTTTGCCTTCTTTAGCTTCTGTATTTAGTAGATCTGCTAGGGATCTTATGGGATCTACTTCAATATGGTGTAAATGAACAGAGTCAGATATCTGGAGCAATTCTCTGTATTTGGGGCATTCTCCAAAAAGATGGATTAAAGTTTCCTGCTCCTCTAGTCCACAAAGCTTGCATAAATTATCAATGGAAGGTACTCTCTTGCTAATATTTTCTAGAGTAGGCAATCCATTGTGAATAAGCTTCCAAATAAAAATTTGTATTTTTGGATCCATGTTCTTCTTTTTCCAGAATAACTTCCAAGGGAAGTTAGAAGCAAGCTCAGACAGTATAGGTAAAGTTTTAATTTCCCAATAATATGATTTAGTATTGAACTTACCATTTGTTGTTGGACACCACATTAGTTGATCCACCTGACAATTAGGAGATAAATGTATGTTAGTAATGGCTGCCACTGTTTGAGAGTCAAAATACGTGTTAATAACATCCCAATTCCAACTAAATTGATTTGGAATCATGAGGTCCGAAACCCAGAATATGCGACTTGGTAGTAGGTGTATGATAACTGGTAATCTATCTTGGGTACTTTGAATCCAGGGATCTGATTTAATTTTAACTTTTGTACCATCACCAATAAACCATATCACATTCTTTATCATTGTCTCTTTGGTCTTATTTATAGCTTTCCAGAAGTGTGAAGCACCTGTTGAGCAATTTTCCAACCAAAACTCATCCTTCTTCAAGTATTTTGCTTTAAGTAACTTGACCCATATTGAACTTTGATTAGTAAGCAATCGCCAAGTCATTTTGGCTATTAGTGATTGATTAACTTGCTCTATAGATCGAATTCCTAGCCCTCCTGCATACTTTGGACTAGTTAGAATTTCCCATTTAATAAAATGTAGTTTGCTTTCATCCTCAATGTGACCCCACCAGAAGTTCCTCTCTATTCTTTCTAGGTCTTCTATAACTTTCTTTGGTAGTAATTGGAAGCTGCATGGATAAGTACAATATGAAGCCAGAATAGATTTAATTAGAACAGTTCTCCCAGCTTGAGTTGTGTATTTCTGCTTCCAACCATTAAGTGAAATATTGAATTTCTCCAAGAGCCATTGATAACTTTGAATCCTGTTGTCTTTTTTGAGAATGAGTGCTCCCAGGTACTTCTCTTGGTCCTTCATTAAGGGAGCTGAAAGTTGATTGATAAAGAGATTTTGTTCGACATGTGGAACACCTTTACTAAAGAAGAGAAAAGATTTGGCGAAATTCACTTGTTGCCCTGAAAAAGCTGAATAGTGGTTCATAAGTTGTATAAGCGAATGTAAATTATCTGAATTTGCTTTTCCAAACACAATCAAATCATCAGCAAACAGCAAGTGTGTTATGCTGGGGCTCGATGGATTGATTTTGTAACCTGTAAACCAACCTTTTGATTCATAATAATCAAATAAGAGTGAGAGAGACTGTGAGGTAAGTATAAAAAGGTACGGAGATAATGGGCATCCTTGCCTAAGGCCTCTAGAGGTCGTGAAATCTCCGATGACATTACCATTTAGTTGAATATTAAATCTAGCAGAAGAGATACATGACATGATAAGATTTAGCATTGGACCATTTATTCCTGTCGCCTGAAGGACTACACGAAGAAAGTCCCAATTGACTATATCGTACGCCTTTGACATATCCATCTTTAAGGAGAATTGTCCCTGTTTAGATACAGACTTGTTCATAGAATGAAGTAGTTCCTTAGTAATGACAATGTTATCCACTATTTGTCGATTTGGAACAAAAGCATTTTGGGCCCACGAGATGCTCTGATCTAAATAAGGTCTAATCCTGTTAGCAATAATTTTAGTGATGAATTTATAGACCGTATTGCATAGAGATATCAGTCTAAAATCCGAGGCCATACTCGGGTTTCTGAGTTTCGGAATTAAAGCGATAGTGGTCAGATTAATAGGTGGATCGATAGAACCTGATTTGAAAGCTCCCTGTATGTATTGAATCAATTCTGTCCCAATTACGTCCCAATGATGTTGATAGAAAAAACAGGGTAGTCCATCTGGTCCAGGACTCTTTATCGATCCCATTTCTTTGACTACTCCTTCAATTTCTTCCGGCGATGGAACCCTAGAGATGTAGCCCAGATCTGTGGCCGAGAAAACTTTATATGCTGCCAGTATTTCGGTCGGTGGTTGAGTTACCTCCTCCACAGTAAATAAATTATGAAAAAAACAAGATGAACTCATTAGTTGTTTGACCATTTGATATGGTCAATTGATGGATTGTGTTTTTCTTTTTTCGGGTCGACATGGCTACATGAAATGCTTTGGTATTTCTATCTCCATTTTGGACCCATTTCGACTTAGCTCTTTGTTCTGCTTTACATCGCTGTAGATTTTCCAGGTACATTATTTCCTCTTGTATTGTACTTTCGATATCTAAAACTTCATTTGATGGCATCTGCATCTGAATGTCTAGAAGACGCTTATGAAGGATAGATAATCTGTTTTTGATAATGCCAAAAGCTCTTCTACTCCAACCTTTGATTCCTTGTTTAACTGTTTGAAGTTTTTCCGTAAGAGTGCCTTCACTATTTTGCCAAATTTGTTGGAATTCTGTAGTATAGTCTCTATGATCTGTCCAATAAACCTCGAATTTCGATATAATATTGATTGGGTGACCCCTGTACCGTAAGTTTAAGTAGAATTGGAGCGTGGTCACTATTGTATCTAGGCAGATGGAATACACCTGCTTCTGGAAATTGCATCAACCATTCTGAATTGCAGAGTACTTTATCCAACCGTTCTTAGTAAGATGATGGATTGATTTACTGTTTGTCCAGGTGTAAGCCGGACCATTAAATCTCAGATCGATCAACTTCGCTTCACGAATAAATGTCTGAAAATGAGTCATAAAAGGCACGTTAGACGAACCACCCCACTTTTCTGATTTGTTGGAAAGGGCATTAAGATCTCCCAGGCAGCAATAGGGATT
Source organism: Eschscholzia californica (assembly GCF_041429995.1). Classification (NCBI taxonomy): domain Eukaryota; kingdom Viridiplantae; phylum Streptophyta; class Magnoliopsida; order Ranunculales; family Papaveraceae; genus Eschscholzia; species Eschscholzia californica. The sequence continues at coordinate 34,996,387 of NW_028238198.1, forward strand.
AGTGATCGATGACATTCTTAACCGGATAGAATTCCAAAAAGTCTGTCTATGTTGGACCTGAGGGGGTCCATAAACACAAAAAATATCCCAAGCATTTGGGAAGGTTGGGCCTATAACAGTGGCGTGTATTAAATTAGCCGAAGAAAAATGAATATTCAATTGAATGTCATTCGACCAGTGGAGAAGTAATCCTCCACTTCTACCATTAGAGGGAACGCCAAAATAATTAACTAGATTCATATTATTAAACTTAGTAAGAGGAACATAAGAAGAAAGTCTCGTTTCCGAGAGAAAAATAAGAGAAGGCTTGGTGGAGCCTAGGAACTGAAATAGAGTATCTTTTGTCGGGGTGTTCCCAAGCCCACGACAATTCCAAGCAAAAAGATTCACTGCTTCGCCGGCATTTGGGTTGCCGGTACCCTTTCATCTAAGTCTGTCAATTGTTGCTTCCTTTTACTTTGTTTTTTGACTCGGACTTCTGCGAGTGGCATATCTTCATCATTATAACCGCCCTGATTTGATGTTTATCCTTTTTCTGAGTTGAACCGATCTTGGTCGTTGTTGTAGAAAAAATTCGAGTATATGGTGGTAACGCCTGCTTCGGTCTGCACCTTACTTCGCTTTGCCTGGCATAAACTAGAAATAAAGTTACCATAGTTAGAACGGATATTGGGGTTGTTTGCACAAACATTTTCAAAACCATTTCTACCCTCTGAGTCCAAATTGAGATTGTTAAATTGAGGAATAAGGTCCTTTCGCAGAGAATCCAATTCCCTAATTGGGTTTCTAGTAGAAAATGGGACTTTAAATGTCTCTGGAAACTTAGGAGTCATGGCCTTAAGTAATCGGTTCTTATGAAAATCCGATAAATTTTGTTTAAGTAAATCATTAAAAGTGATCATGGTAGAACAGAATTTTATGGAATGTCCCACAAGACCGCATAAAAAGCAGAATCGTGGAAGTTTTTCCACCCGAATCTCTATGGAGATAAGTTTATTGTTGGAAATTTTAAGATTTACTCTCGGCCTCAGTGGCTTTGTAATGCAGAGTTCAATTTTGGCTCGCCCAAATAAACTCCATTTAGTCGCTTCCTCGCTAGTAGTAGGCACGAAGTTCCCTATAGATGAAGCAAGTCTGTTGATAGTTGTACTTGTTAGAAAGCCTATTGGAACACCATGGAATTGTACCCAAAACCATGTCGTCTCAAAAACGTGATCCCCTGGAGCAATATCTGGTTTACATCTCTGTAATATGATAAGTTCCTCCTGTATGACCCAAGGAGAGCTCTCTATAGCAATATCCATTTCTGTCGCCGTACTAAACTTAATGAGAAAGAGATTATTCTTGATTTCATTCAGAGAAAATTTATTTGGCCCATGTATAACATGTGATAAGCGAACCAGAGCCTGACCAATTTCAATTTTCTTTGAACATTGAAACCATAGGACCCCATGTTTGCTAGTATCTATTATACAATTAGTGATATCTTCCCCTTCAACTGTAATGGGAGTTTGTTCTTCGGTAGTAAGAGCCTCAAATTGCTCGATAAATTGGTCGTTTGTAGGATCCATAATACACAAGAAGTAACACTGAACGGAAATTGGAAACAAAGGAGAGACTGTATCTCACAAAACACCCCTATAGAGCGACAAAGAAGGATTCCAGACTCAAAAACAAGTCTGAATCGAGAAAATTAACACTATATTTGTCTGAGAACTGCCAGTAACCGTTAAATTTGAAAAATAACGGCAAAAAGTCAAAATTAAACTGCCGAAATAACCGAAATCACCACCCAAAGTGGAGGAGCCGATACCCAAACTGAAATCACCACCCGGGAGCAAAAAAGTCAAAAAAGATTAACGAACCCATATATTATGAATGGGATATTTATCAATTTTTATATAGATTATTATTATGTAGTATTAGTTTTGAGGTATATACCTCCAAGGTGTGTATAATTTATGGAGTATCTGTTCTTTAAGTTATTAAATGGGGGATTGGGTGAAGGGTCCAAAAGGAGGCCCTTAATAGGATTCCCATCCTAAGTAGGCAAAAAAGAAAAAGCAGGTCCAAAGTGTCAGGTTGGGAAAAAAAATGACGAAATGGCCCTTGGAAAACAAAGTATTTACGGTTCATGCCATCGAAAATTACAAAATTGCCATCGAAATTTCTCGGGAAACGATTTTTTTTCTGAAAAAGAATCTGACAACCCGTCCATCAGAATCTGTATTGTTCAGAAATTTACGGAATTGCCACCGAAAAATTCCCGAGAAATGAAATTTTTTTCGGGAAATTATTTTATTTACTGGAAAATTTTTTCTGTACTAGACACTTTTGCTGGGCGGGAATTTGAAATTTCGTAAAAAAATTTGAAAATTTGGGCGGGAATTTGAAATTTCGTTTGAAAATTTCAAAATTTTGGAAAAAAGATTTTGTTACCGGGAAATTATTTTATTTACTGGAAATTTGGGCGGGAATTTGAAATTTCGTCCAAAAAATTTTGAAATTTTTAGACGGAAATTTGAAATTTCAAAAAAATTTGAAAATTGGATTTTTTTGTGTACGGGAAATTATTTTATTTACCGGGAAGAGATGGTTTGCTGGACGGGAATTTGAAATTTCGTTTGAAATTTTCAAAAAATTTTGAAAATTTGAATTTTTCGTGTAATGGTAAATTATTTTATTTACCAGTCAGTTTTTTTTCAGGAAAACGTCAGCATGTCCCGTCCAAGGGCAAGAGGGGGATAAAAATAAAAAAACTGACATTTGGACCTGCAACTAATTTTTGGGCAAGAGTGGATTTTTTTTGGGTTTACCCCCCAGATTTTGGACCTTTGACTCAAAAATCCATATCTTTATGGTCGGAATATTGGCTAGTTGTGGACTTGTACCATTTCGATGCCTCGAAAATTATCCCTGTTGACATCTCACAAGGTGATCAAAATATCATCATGGATATAGATAACCGTTCGCACAAACATAAACTAAAGATTACCAATTAGAACACATTCAACATCTGCGGCTAACTTAGAGTTTGGACTAAAAAACCAACAAAAAACACAAATCATTGTAGTCTAATGGTAATACTAAGCCAACAATATTAATAGAGAAAGATGACTAAATGTTCATCTAAAATTTAACAAACCACCTCCAATATCCAACTGAAATGAAATATAAGACCCTCAAGGTTCTCTTGCAGCTAAAACTTCAAGCTACTTATTGTATGTAGGGGTGGGAATTCTACCCGAAAGCCCGATACCCGTCACGTTTTACCCGCGCCCGATAATGTCCATGGACGCCCGCGCCCGAAGATGGGTACTACCCGCCCAACCCGATGATTTTTCGTGGGCGGGCTTGGGTGAAAAGCTATGCCCGCCACCCCGCCCATACCCGAGCCCGATATGCTCACCCGACGGGTGCCTATAGATGCCAATCACTTTGAGTGTCGATTATACTTCACTATAAAGCCCAAACTAGATTTAAGGTTTCTCCCAAGATATATAAACTACACATTGAAGCAACCCTAATAGTTTACCACATTGAATCTGAAAAATTTGGTAGCATAAAGAGAGAAAAAGAATCTACGTTGTCTCTCTAGCCGTTTCTCTCTTATTTACTAGACCTTCTTGTGCCAACCTTCTTCTCTATTAAATAAGTTATTGGGATCATCTTCCATCTCTATGTAATGGTCAAATTTTAAGATTATTTTGATGTGAAGGAAGAACAATGAAGAACTAATGGAACATACAAAGACAAGAAAAAAAGTGGAAGACAACCAAGTCTCATGTTTGCATATATAGATCTATATAAGTTGTTGATTTCTTATGTTACGGAATCTGAGTATTTCTTTTATTCTTGATTTATAAGTTTTGTAAAGATTTGGTATCAATTTGTTTAGAGAAGCTTATTTGAACAATATCAAATTTCTAGAGTTTCCTGATCTGGTAGAAAAATATCAGATAAAGAAACCCGATGCCCGATTTGCCCGAAGCCCGACTTGCCCGATGCTTTAGTGGGCTTGGGCGGGCTTTGATCATAGGAGATTTCAGAAAAGCCCGCCCGAATCCGCCCGAGAACCCGAGTGGGCAGAGGAGAAACTTACCCGACCCGCCCGAGCCCGACTCAGAATTACCCGCGGGTGCCCATACCCGCCCGATTCCCACCCCTAATTGTATGTATGTATTTATGTATATATATTTATATATATATTCATTCTCCTCTCATCCCATGTATCCATCCATTAGGTTTTTCTACTGTCCTTCTGTATCCATATATGAAACCTATTTGCAGATCAAGATGGTTGATGCAGAAACCTCCTTGATACCAGCAGTACCATGCTGATCCTGATTAAGTCAATACAAGAAAATTAGAATTTAACGGAAGATTATGCTTTAAAGCTCCGAGAGCAAAACTAATAAGGATGAACTTTTTGTTTTGAGATTCCGATCTGAAATTTGACTCAAGATCTTTATTGACTCGTGTCAGATTATATGGCATGTTGGTTGTCAAAGGTTCCGATCTGAAATTTGAGAATCCGATAATTATAATAAGTCAGAACATAATGTGTTTTACTATAACTAGATTATATATTGATTACTGAAAGTTATATAAAACATACACAGTAATTAGAATAAGTCAGAACAATAATGTGTTTTACTATAACAATAATAAAAAAATCCTTTGCATTTAATGTTGCCCAACCATGAATTTTCGTTTCAACGAGTGCCCAACCATGAATTTTCGTTTCAACGAGTGCCCAACCATGAACTCGCCAATTTGAGTCTTCTATAGGGAAAACTGCAGTGACAGACTTGTCATTCTTCACAAACTTGAAATCGTGATCCGTGTTTACACTATATTGACAAACTACAGTGACACGCTTTAAATCGTTTTTGACAAACTTGAAATTGTGCCTGTGCTTATACTATATTGGCGAAGGGTGAATTTAAATTCTTTAGCACCTCTAGGAAACAGGTGACCAACGTGAGTGAAGATTTTATTCCAACCATCGGAATTCAGAGGCGGCTCCTCTACTGCGTTTGATGAAGCAGTTTGAAAATCCATGACTAATTACGTAACCGCAAATACAAAAATTCATTATGTGGGGAACATTATGTATTGTGAATAATGTAAAATGCATAATGTTTCGTAAATTATATGAAATATTTAATGCTTGTATAATGTTTATAGTAAATATGATGCTTTCGACATCACATAATATGTTGGGTTAATAAAATGAATTATAAAGTTTACGTATAAAGCAGACAATACAAAATGTGTTAATGAAATGAATCAATGATGTAATACAACCAATAAAAATGTGTTATGAATAAAACATACAATAAAATGTATGTAAGATAAGAAATGATAATGATAAATAAACGGTTATTTATGAAACAAAATGAAAAATAGGGAACAAAATGTGTATTGATGTATTAAAAATAGGGTTTGTATAGTACATTTGATAATATTCAGAAACGATTTGAAACACTCACAAGGTTTTATCTCAACTCAAGAAATCGTGTTTTGATATATACAAGTAAACTATTTGCAAAAGATCACAGATTTAGATTTTTAGATTATTTGGGAAAATCTGAGATATAATTGTGAAGATGAAGATGAACAACATTTTACGGTTTACCTTGAGAGGTAGCATGTGAAGATGAAGAAACTGAAAAAACTGGATTATCTAACATCTGTTCTGCCTGAAGAAATTTATAAGCCACGAAGTGTTAATGAGAGAAGGTGGAGGGTTGTCTTCTCAACGTTTTTTGGATCAGAAAGTGGATCGATTTGGTAGGGGAAAGGAAGCAGGCAAATTTGAAGTGAGAGAGAGAAAATGGGAATGCAATCTCATTAAGGGGTTCGGGCGTTTCAGAGATTAATGGGAAAAACTTGAACTGAGAGAGAGAATGAGAATGAAATCTCATCAAGGGGTTTGGGCGTTTAACGGAGAGTTAATGGGACAAATTTCTTATTTACTTTCTACAGAGGGAAGGTTATTTTAATCGGAATGTTGAACCAGTCAAGTTTAGGGAGGGTAATGGATCAAAGGGTGGGGATCATATCAAATTCACAACCAACGATTAGATTTGTGTTTCGACTTGTCCCAGTCAGCACAAAACATTGTGTTTTGTTATATAGATATACAAAAAATTAAAACATGTTATACAACGTAACTTAGTATTCAAAATCTGTTAGTCACAAAAAAAAGCCGAAATATATCTTAACAGAAAAACGTGTGTTTTGTATAATACAAAACACGTTGTGTGTAATAAATATGTTAATATTTGGAATCTGTTAGTACCTAGTAAATATGAAATGATATCTTAACAAAGATATTTGGGGTAAGATGGTAAGAGGTTTTGAACACGACGACGAAAACATTTTTATTTAGTGAGAGATTTTAAACTAAAAAAAATTTAAGATTTATGTCAGAAGATGATGAAAACTGATAATGATAATAGGGAGAGAAAGTATGATAACTAGTATAATGAAAATGGATAATAAACAAGGCAAAATGATTCCAAAACCTTACATGATGATTTGGACGATGGTGAAACGGTGATGTGAAAACTCAATATAATAGAGAGACAAAGTATGAAAACGTTGATAATAAATAGAAAAATATGAGAACCGTTATGTGATGAAGATGATTTTGTAAGAAGATGAAGATGATGATGCTTACTCGTTGTAATCGGGGTTTAGATTTAGTGGAGCTATATCAGAGAGGGTTTTGGTTTTAGATAGAGAAAGTAAGAGGGTTCGGTTATCGAAGAGAAGAATGTAGAGAGAAAACCAGAGAAAGAAAATGAAACAAAAATTTTGGGATTGATTTTCAAAAGTGGGTTTTATCTTATACATAAGTTTTTTTTATTGAGGAATTATACATAAGATTATAAAGGGTATTATGATAACATAAAATCGTAGAGATTTGTGGTTTCGATCAAGATGGGAACATTTGGGCTAAATTTCTTTTATAGGTATAGTTTTGGCTTAAATGGTGGACTAAATATGAGTTTAGGTGTTGTTTTTTGGACTATAAGCCCAAAAATTATTAGTATTATCTAGTTAGTGATTAGAGAGAAATAATTTGCAATTAAAAGTTATAATATTTTAGGATAGAGTTTGTGGTCGACGAATTACCAAAAGTTATGCAACGTATATAATACAAAACTAGATTCAGACAATCAAGATTATTATCTTGATATATGCAACTACTAATTTCTAGATAGTCTAGAGTACTACAAGAATTGCTCTAAGATGCTTAGTTTTGACCAAATTCCCGTTTAATATTTACAAAATTTTGTAGTTCGATAAACGAATCTTATATCTTAAAATCTTCAAAACAAATAAAAATTGTAATATGAGTTAGCAAATCATTCATGACTATCACAAATAAATAAACCACACGACACAAAAAGTCTTCTTAAACTCAAAGTAATTTAGACCACTCAACTAATTAAACTTATAAATCATTCTAATTTTGTGTCCACCGATAAAGTGATGCCACCGTAAGCTTCCTATTGTTTCACGTCGATCATTTTGTGATTCTTCAAACCTGCAATACAACACAAAACTCAACTCTTGGGAAAAAAAGAGTTGTAGTGCAAAAAATGACACATTTTCTCTAGGAGTATATGCCAAAAACATGCATTTCAAAGATTACCGAAGAAACTTCAAAAGAATAAACGTAGATAGAAAACCTACAGTGTTTCATAGAACATACGAGTGCTCTGCTCTCTGATTTTCCGTTGTAGAATCTCGTTCAGCGAAAGATTACCTATTTGACGATCTAAGGTTGTGGCTTGTCGAACCTTATCCTTTAAATATTGAGCAAAATCCCTATATTGTAAACAAATTATGAATAATACATATTTCGGTTAATACTGAAAACTTAGTCGAAACCTGATATCCTTTAAGATATAAATTTGCATTACCTAGTCTTAACAGTAAAATCGTTGACTTGTTCAATTTCTTCTTCGTAATTGTGCACAAAAGATGCTAAAGAGCCCAGCTCGGTGCCCAAAAGGGTGCCCAGTTGACGTGGAATTCTCTAAAAGACAACATTTTTTCAAATGTTATTTTTCTGGAAAATGTTACTTGGCTCGACCATGACCTGAAATGGCCAAACTTCAATTTAAGCGTTGATATGAAAATTGAAGTTTTGGTCTTTTCGGGCCCATAGTTGGGCCAAGTAGCGTTACTGTATTTCCTTCAGAAAGTAAGTTTACACAGAAAAAAAAAAACAAAACCAAACCCAAGAATCTAAGACATTTAAGTGTTTTATGCTTAGGGATAAACAAACCAGGGAATAATGAGGATCCGCTGGTGAAGTTCAACTTTATTGTTTTTTTACCAACATAACGAACTTCTACATTTGAAATACGGAGTATTCTCCTCCTGCACATCCAATTGCTAGAGACATTGGGGCGTTTCTTCTCTTTTGAACTGCAAAAGAACACGTAAAGATAAATAATCTTAAAAGAATTCCTAAAAATGCATTACGAAATTTACCTTCTAACTCGTGGCGTTGGTTGATACTCGGAGAACATGAGTAGAAGCTGGATTAGGAGCACGAGCCTGAGGAACAACCAAAGTAGGAGCACACCTGGAGTAGGAGCACGAGCATTAGTAACAGCTGGAATAGGAGAACGAGCATGAATATAAACAAAAGTAGGAGCACAAACATGAGTAGGAACACGAGCCTTAGTAGCAGCTGCAGTAGGAGCAAGAGCATGAGTAGGAGCACGAGACGAGCATTGCTACCAACTGCAGTAGGAACACGAGCATTGCTACCAGCTGCAGTAGGAACACGAGCATAAGTAAAATATTGACATATGAAACAAACATGTATAATTATATAGTTTAAAACTTAAAATTATGACAGGATCTCTAATATTTGGCTTTTGTGAGTGAAAAGATATTGTATTCAATTATGTGCCAAAATATAAATGTAACTTCACAATTTATTTTCACGTTCCACGAGTACAGATTTCACTCTTTTTATAGATAATCTTGTTCTAGTATTTCTCGTTCGAAGTAAAAAAGAATTAATGTTTTGATATATGTTTTTGTGCCACATGTTAGTAAAACTCTTCAATTTTTTATTATCTATAATTTCCAATGTAGTTTTGTCATGATTACTCTGTATTAACAAAATCTCCACATCTTCTACCTTAATTAGTCTTAGTCATCAGGTTAAGTACTTGAGTGAGCTTCACAGCCGCGTGCGTATCTTGCTAAGACTAAAAAATAGTTGATTACTTCACATCCACTAATTGAACAATTGATCCTTAGTAAGAAAAAAGTTTATGAAAATTGATTCTTAGCAATTAGGCCTAATTGGTTAATATTTTTTATGACAAAATTATAATATCCAAAACTCGTCTAAGCCCATCAAACCTTTCATCACTACCATATTTCGGTGAAAATTAAATAACTTTTTATTAATCTTTTTTTGTACATACGATAGTTAAGTAAATTATTATGTATTATATATATTGAGTATTGTCGTAGAAGCTCTCTACATTGGATTCATGGTTACTTTGAACTTCATTTGTCTTTGACATTTCGTGCTTCACTAGGAGACGGGAAATAACTCTATTCTTTTTATCCAAAGAAAAGTCCAATAAATGAAAGATCGTGTTAAGGCATTCAATTTGCAAACAACTTTATATAGTAGTTGTAGTTTTATTCTTTGAATCTGATGCATCTGAGTCGAGATTATCTGAATTTTAATCATCTAGAAGGAACTTATTACGGTCATAGTTTAAATAGTCATTCCAAATGAATGAGTTCTTAATTCAGACTTATTTATGTCTGGTTCGAATAAAACCAAAATTATTCTGAATTAACCATTCAAATGAATCTGACACATGAGTCAAATAGAAAATCAAACAACCTGAAATCCACCCGAGTCAATCGATCGATTCAGACATCGAATTAGACTTCTGATCTAATTTTGAAAAAACAAACGTTACCTACATCTTTTTTTTTATGAATTTCGCTACCTACATCTTGACAATCAAGAAAAGAAATAGACAGGGTAGCTCTGCTAAAAATATTCACAATATACTGAGTGATTTAATTACCATGTTAAGGGGGAAAAAGGGGTTTTCTCCCACCAATCCGTCACTTTACAATGGTAGTTCCTTGTTTTCCCATACCACACATTCCTAGGTCGTTTCACTGCACCAACATCTTTCAATTCTATACAAAAATGTGAAAGAAATTTTAAAAGAAACTTAGATCAAAACACAACTCAGAGATAGAATTTATTCAAAGTAAAATAAATTGGACATAATCAAAATCAAATAAATTTACCATCATTTTCGATCCCTTTGGCCACCTCTTTGTCTATCTCAAACGCCCTATCTATCATTTCAGATAGAAATTTTCTAAAGATGGTAGAGAAAGTGTCTATGGTATATCTTTTTATATAGAGCTAAAGCCCATAGTTATTTCTCCAAACTGCGGCGATGAGTCCCTAGTTTTGAAAAACCATGATTTTCAAGAAATACTTTTTCTGTCTGACGTGGATCCCAAGGTTATAGTTTCTAGATATACCTTTCTTACTCAATACGTCTCTTTTTTCTAAAATACTGCTTTTCATGTCACTTTGCGAGTCTCTAATTTTACAAATACCGCTTTTTATCTCACGTGACTTCAAGGTCGCAATTTTAAAAATAATTCTCCATTCCTTGTGGTTCAAGAATCTTACTTAATGGAAAACTCTTAAATTCATTTCCTTTTGTTAAAATGTAAAATTTTCATATCATTCAAAAAAAACCCAGAAAAAGAAGTTAATAAGATGCACTCATAAAGCAAGATTTTCACTTTTTTCGTAAGAGGCGTGGATAATTTCTCTTTTTTGTGAAAGAGAGGTAATCTTTTGATTAAGTAGGAATATGGTCATAAATTTTTACTGCCCATTAACTTCAATCACAACTGCGAGTGAATTTGTTAAATATATATTAACTGTCAATTAGTGTTTAATTTGCCATTGGTAATCTTAGTCTCTCTCACAAATCTATTATAATGAAACAGGTCAGTCACTTATGACAGAGACAAGTCAGGTTGACTATTTTTGTTGGTTGGTTACGCGTATAGCTGATTTCAATAGCTTCTTTGGCACTTTAACACAAGTGTTTTATGATAAGCTATTTAAGTTGTTTGGTACAACCTTACAGAAGCGTTTTCATATATTCAAAAGCTACAATGAACTATTTGGTAAATATAAGCTAATAGAGATTTTATCTAATTATTGCATAATTTGTGTTTTATATTAGTGGAATAGTCTATCGAACTTATCTAATTATTGATAAATTACGAAATTTTTGAGCAGTATTATACCTTACTAAACTCCGAAGAAATAGCAGAAGCCACAATAGAGCTTTTTAAAAGCTGTAATAGAAGCCGTGGCTTTTAATTAAATAAGCTTTATCAATATTCTAGTAGCTTAGTGTTGTTACAAAAGAATGTTAAATTTACGACGATGACTTGGAGAATAAAATTTTGTATCAAGATAATCCAAGTTTTGAGTGGAAAATCTTAAATAAACCCTACCACTCAAATTTCAGACGCTTTATTTTGTATCTGATTTGTATGTCAGTTTTGTACCGAACTGATTTTTATTCTATTTGAGTCAAACATAAAATAAATCTGGACTATAAGTTTATTATCTGCAATATAACTTATATTGTTATCTTATGTAACACCCCAAATCCAGATTTCCTCACAGTAACCTTATTCAACTCCCTATAATCAATACACAACCTCATCGACCCGTCTTTCTGTTTAACAAAAACAACAGGTGGACCCCACGGGGAGCTACTCTGGCATATGAAACCCAAGTCAAGTAACCGTTGAATCTGGTCCTTGAGCTCACGTAGTTCAACTGGAGTCATTCGGTAATGAGTTCTAGCTATCGGTGCAGTACCCGTTTCCAACTCTATGCAGAAGTCAACCTCTCTGCGTGGTGGCAACCCTGGTATATCGCTGAACACCCCATGATACTCACATACCACATCAATCATCTCTAGCGTCTTACCCATCACCGGATGCTCTATCAGTTCCACGTTACCCAAGTGCATCTCCCTCATCTGTCTCGTAAGTCCAGACACAACCAACACCTCTTCACTCGGAAGAGAAAATGTGACCGTCTTGGAAAAACAGTCCACAAGTGCATGATATAAAGCAAGCCAATCCATGCCTAGGATGACATCGTAGTAAACTAACTGAAGTACAAAGAGGTCTGAATCAAACTCTCGTTCACCTAACTTAATAATGCACCCCCGACAAATGTGGTCTATCACTATAGACCCACCCCATAGTGACGACACAATAAAAGGGCTCACACATCGATCTAACACAATAGGCAAAGTGCGTACAAAAGAAGTAGAAATAAATGTACCCATGGCACCAGGATCAAATAATTCCGAGTTCGGACGGAAAAGAAATGAAAGAAAGAAGCCAAGGTCTTTATTTGAAGGCACTCTCCTTTGTTTCTAATTTGAAGTCAAGTCAAGCCCAAAGACAAGCCAAAAGCCCACAAAGAAAAAGAAGAAGAAAGAAAGATGTAGAAATTTTATGGGCACCCTTCTTTATGGTCCAAGTCAAAATAGCCTTATGGGTTTGACTAAGTCAAGGGACCCTAGGGTTTGAGTAGTAAACACAAGTTGGGGGTCAAAGACACTATTCATCATCTTCAACCTAGGAAACCAAGCAAGAAAAGAAGAAAAAGAGAGAAAGAAGAGATCTAGGGTTTCAAGTTTGGAAGTTCTTGGTTGCTAGATAGAGAGCTTGAAAGAGAGGGTTTGAAGAGAAAGACAAGAGAGAGGAAGGAGAATCCGGCCAAAGCTAGGGCCGGCCAGCACACTAGGCCGGCCTAGCTTTGGCCGGCCGAGCAACAGCTCGGGCTGCAGCACAAGCAGCTGCTCGAGAGCTGCTCGGGAGCTGCACGGGAGACGCACAACAGACCGGAACAGCAGTTGCACGGCACGGGAAGAACAACAGCTTCTTCACTGCTCGGGCAGGAGATTCTTGCACGCGACCAGCAACTCGGATCTTCATGGAGGGCTCGGGTTTCACGTCATGGAGCACGGGACGGCTGTGGGACGTGCGCGGCAGCTCGGAACAAGCACGGGATGGCTCGGGATAGTGGCTTCTTGGCCGGAACTCACCATTTTGGTCGGATTTTGACCATCCTTTGGCCGGAATTTTCTTGGGTTCCGGCAACCTTCTTGATCCGGAACCTTAGGGCTTTTATTCCCCATGTCTTGATCTAGCTTCTCATGTGGTTTAATTTCATTTTGGGTTAGAAATTGTAGAGAGAGAAAGCAAGGGTTTAGCTTTAATGGAGGTTGAGTTCTAAATGGAGAAGATGATCACGGTCGCTATGGGGAACCCAGAATTTTGCTAAGGGGAGATCGGCTGCACCTTAAAGACTCATATTTTCCGACGATCTTAGCCTCGAACCACAACGAAAAAGGGGGATTCTCTCATCATTTTCTTTCCATTTCTTATTCAATCATCATGTTTAGCTAACTTTAGTGTGTCGAATATATGAGATGAAATGTGATGAATTCGTGATTATGTTTAATATGATTTGATGTTTTGATTACAAATTAATGTTCATTTATTTCGATAAAAAATATATATATATATATATAAAATAAATAAAAAAATAAAAAAAAAATGGTTCCGTTGCCGGGATTATCGGGAAAACCGGAGTCGATCCAAGGATAGGTTGGTAGTCCTGTTATCGGGAGAGTCTAGCCCACCGGTCTACGAGTCACTCACTAACTTAGACTAAAAAGGAAAGAACAAGATTAAAGTGGGAGGTTTATGATTGAGTAAGCACTAAGAGATTAAAACAAGTAAAACTAAAATAAATTAGCAAAGTAAAATGGGCGAGAGAGATTCAAGAGAAGTGTCGGAGGAACAAGAGTCGGGAGGCAACAAGAGTCGGGAGATAAATAAGTGAGTGAGGTGCCGAACCGAGAATCCGATAATGATAAACCTACAACTAAGTATGATCCGATCTAATGTTCAAAGTATAACCGATGTTCGACTCCTAAGGTGATGTCTATAAGCACTACGTATATCCGGAGATCATACTTAGTCAAACAAACGCCTTAATCGGTTAATCCCGAGTCAACGAAAGTGTTGTCTAGTCGCCTAACTATGTGAAGTGCATGACAAGACACATGAAAATATGACTTAGACTACGATCGATATCGAATACTTCGTTTCGTCTATTAACTATGCGAAGTGCTTGACAAGACACATGAAAATACGATCAAAACAATAATCGAAATAAATGAACATCAATTTATAATCAAAACATCAAATCATATTAAACATAATCACGAATTCATCACATTTCATCTCATATAATCAAGACACTAAAGTTAGCTAAACATGGTGATTGAATAAGAAATAGGAAAGAAAATGATGAGAGAATCCCCCTTTTTCGATGTGGTTCGAGGCTAAGATCGTCGGAAAATATGAGTTTTTTTTGTTGCAGCCGATCTCCCCTTAGCAAATTTCTGGGTTCCCCATAGCGACCACCATCATCTTCTCCATTTAGAACACAACCTCCATTAAAGCTAACCCTAGCTTTCTCTCTCTAGAAATTTGTAGTCCAAAACCAAATCAAACCACATGGGAAGTTAGCCAAGGACGTGAGAAGTAAAAGCCCCATGGTTTCGGATCAAGAAGGTTGTCGGAACCCTAGAATTCCGACAAAACAAGTTCCGGCCAAAGTATGAAGTTTCCGGCCAAAATAGCTTAGATCCGAGCCGGTAGCTTCTGTCCCGAGCATGTCCGACCTGCAGCCGCGTCCCGTGAAGACAATCGTGCTGCAGATGCGTCCCGGAGTGCAGGCCCTAGCTGCAGCAGCCGCATCCCGTGGAAGCTTCCGGTCTCGTCCTCCATTGCTGCTGTACGCGTCCGCGAGAATCTCCCGTGTTGCAGATGAGTCCCGTAGAACGTGCTGCAGCTTTCCGTGGAAGCGTCCTCCATTACCATCCCGAGCAGGCCGAGCTGCTGCCGGCCAAGGCTAGGCCAGCCTTGAGCTTGGCCGGCCTTGCTTTGGCCGGCACTCCTCCTTCTCCTTCTTCTCTCTTTCTCTCACTACCAAACCCTAAAAAACTTCAAAAAACACCCCAAGAACCCTAGCCCTTTCTCTCTCCCTTCCTTGGTTAGTTCTTGCTCAAGAAGATGATGAATAGTGTCTTTGACCCCCTCTTCTCTAACTTGAGTCAAACCCTAGACTTAGTCAAAGTTTGACTAAGTCTTTAGACCATTTCACCTTGGACCCTAAAGAGGTGCCTCTAACATCTCTAATCCTTTTCTTTGTGCGCTTTTGGTTTTTCTTTGGGTTTGACTTTGATTCCCAACTAGAAACAAAGGAGAGTGCCTTCAAGAAAAGACTTTGGCTTCTCTCTTTCATATCTTCCCCGTCCGAACTCCGAATTGAATTCCGTTTTCACCGTCGGACTCGTCATTGACTCCACTTGTCATATGATTTGCTTGAAATCTTTTTCTCTTGTTTTCGGCACATGAAATGATAGTGACAATTCGTTCCTTTTATTCCGGTTTTCATGTTTATCTCCAAAAATGATACCTAACAAGAAAAACACATAAAATATTATTGATAACACTCGATAAGGACTAATTAGTCTAAGTTAGGCTCTCCAAACGTGACATTTTCGTGTCACATCACCGGCCGGAAAATTTGCGGCCGACGACTTTTGCCGGAGAAGACGATGAGATGGCAGAGAGAGGTGAAGAGATGGAGGAGAGAGAAATGATGACTAGTTAACGGTGTTATAACGGAATCTTAAAAAGGGGGCCATCTGGGTATTTTTACTAAAGTAGGGGGCTAAGCAGGAAACGGGTCACAAAGTTGGGGGCTATTTGGGAAATAACCCAAATATAATCCATTAAAACACCAGTATTTACAGAATTGCCACTAATTAAAGAACATGACGCCTGGTTTCCTTTTCGTTTGTTGGAACACGTTTGATTTCCTTACAACTCCTTTCTTCCTTTTTGTTTTATGAGGATATTAAACTAAAAATAACCATTCTTACAAAGCACACTAATTTAAAGCAGAAATAAACGGTGGAGCTACATTCCAAATTTTCTTCTAATCATTGGTTCTACCCCATTTTGTCAGTGCATCTGCTTTAGAATTACATTCTCTGGGTACGTGACTGAAGACGATTTCTGTAAATTGATTCCTGAGTGCCAGCGACGTAGAAATGATTCGTCTCGATTGCCAATGAAGACCATCACTTTGGTTATTGGCGAAGTTGATTAGGTTAAGATTATCACTTTCGATGTAAACGTATTTGATATGAAGTTGAATTGCCCACATGAGACTGAAGTGAAGAGCTAAACATTCGCATTCTTCTGCATTTTGGCCACGAACTGTATCTGCTGCTGCTACAAAATTTGTTTTCTCATCATGAATGATACATCCAATTCCAGCCGGTTCTGTAAGTTTCAGAAAGGAAGCATCTATGTTAATCTTGAGGAATGGTGTCGATGGAGGTCTCCATTGTTGTTGCTTTGGTTTTTCCCTGCATTTGTTTGTTAGTATAGATTCAATTTTCAGTGGTGTGGTAGATGTTTGCTTGATTCTTTCAATGATCTGAAAATGGGTTTGCTTAGTAGATTGAAAGTAATTTTCGCATCTTGCTTTCCATATAAACCAAAGTATTTTTGCATATAGAGTAGTATGTTCCTCATCTAATAGTTTCCATGTTGGATCCATTGTGAAACTGTGGTTAAGTGTTCCGATCGTATCTGGAACTGAAACCAAATAGTTCTAGCGTAGTCACAATGTAACATCACATGGTCTAAAGATTCTGTTGCGTCATGCATTGGTTCGTTACTGCCTGTTCTCAAGTAGTTATACATAGATCTGATCGAACTTTCTTCCTTGTTTTTCCAACTTTGTTGTCAAATTAAAGACATTATCAAACTTTTCAACAACCGAAAAAAAACTATCAAATTATTTATACAATTCTTATCCAAGTAATTTTATGTCTTTCTTGACAAAAAAAAAGTAACTCTATGTTTCGATTTTGTTGTCAAATTAAAGACATTATCAAACTTTTCAACAACCAAAAAAAAATCTATCAAATTATCTATACAATTCTTATCCAAGTAATTTTATGTCTTTCTTAACAAAAAAAAACGTAATTCTATGTTTTTATTTTTATTTTTATTTTTATTTTACTGAAAAGTAAGGATAGTCTTTTTTTTATGAAACTAGGCAATCGTCCTAATTTATTAGCTACCAGAGCAATAATTCATTGTGGTTACATCAGTCGCCAATTGACTTATATTGTACCTGGGAATATCATATATCTCCAAAGTTTGCTTCAAATCAACATTAAACAATTTTTTTGCTAGTAGGTGTGCTACCATATTAGGTCCACGAGAAGAAAATTTGAATTCAATATTTCCAATGTTATCCACATTACCTTGAATCTCCATAATGATAGGTCTAATTTTTCAAGGAGTCTCCTTCAAATTCATCGAGCAAGCATCAATCACAGTCTTCACATCACCTTCAATTATACACTCGTACTCCTGGAGGTTTAATGCCAAGTATGTCGCCAATTTTGCAGCTCGTGCTTCTGCTTCCATGGTTGAAGTCGCTGACCAGGTTTGGACCATAGCCATTACGAATACCCCATCACTATTTCGACATATTGCTGCCCCACTGTCCGTCCATGAAGTAATGAAGCATCAAAATTAATCTTCAGTTTATCCTCCTGTGGTGCTGCCCAGAATCGAGACTTCACAATAGGATTTAGGATTTCGGTATTATTTGCAGTGTGTTCAATACCCGAAAAATCTTGTTGTAGTAATTGTGCTTCTTGGATAATCCTATATATATTTGGTTGAACACTATTGAATGTACAGTTAATTCTCCCCTTCCACAAGCACCAAGAAACATAGACTCTTACTTCAGTAACCTCATGTTCTTCATCACCTGCCAGGCTGCCAACCATTTACAAATAGTAATCAACTTAAAATCTTCATCCCCATCTACTCTTTGCTATTGAGGTATATAAGGATTTTGCACTAAATAAAAATTTCAAAATTTCGTAAAAGACTATACTAGTTCTTTTGCAAAATAGAAACAAAAATAAGACATAAAATTACTTGTTTGAGAATTATACGTCTTAACTGATTACATTATTGAATTGGGTATAAAGTCAAAACAATAAAAAACAAACGGGTGGTAAGCTTACAAAATAAAAATGAGTTGTAAGGAAATAGGATGTATTTTAATCAAAAAAAGGGAAATAAGACGTGGTGTAACAATTCTGTAAATACTGGTGTTTTAATGGATTATTTTAAAAAGTGATTGGATAGGAGCTGTCATTGGATTTTATGCCTTCAAGTTTGAGAAAGATCTCGTGTGTTAAAATCAATTCCCACCGTTAGATGACTCGAGCTCATACACCAAGGTATGAGCTCGAGCTCACACAATCACTCCTCTTTTGTTAATGGAAGTACAATTCAGTCTCTCTTTGATGAATGTGGGACATACTTTTATTGTCATTATTATGTAGTATTAGTTTTGAGGTATATACCTCCAAGGTGTCTATAATTTATGGAGTATCTGTTCTTTAAGTTATATCTTTATGGTCGGAAAATTTGGCTAGTTGTGGAGTTCTACCGTTTCGATGCCTCGAAAATTATCCCTGTTGACATCTCACAAGGTGATCAAAATATCATCATGGATATAGATAACCTTTCGGACAAACATAAACTAAACCCAATTAGAACACATTCAACATCTGCGGCTAAATTCGAGTAGACTAAAAAACCAACAAAAAACACAAATCATTGTAGTCTAATGGCAATACTAAGCCAACAACAATATTAATAGAGAAAGATGACTAAATGTTCATCTAAAATTTAACAAACCACCTCCAATATCCAACTGAAATAAAATAAAAGACCCTCAAGGTTCTCTTGCAGCTAAAACTTCAAGCTACTAACTCATTCTCCTCTCATCAGATGCATCCATCCATTAGGTTTTTCTACTGTCCTTCTGTATGAAACCTATTTGCAGATCAAGATGGTTGATGCAGAAACCTCCTTGATACCAGCAGTACCATGCTGATCCTGATAAAGTCAATACAAGAAAATTAGAATTTAACGGAAGATTATGCTTTAAAGCTCCGAGAGCAAAACTAATAAGGATGAACTTTTTGTTTTGAGATTCCGATCTGAAATTTGACTCAAGATCTTTATTGACTCGTGTCAGATTAAATGGCATGTTGGTTGTCGTATATCTCGTCTCTTCATGACTAATTAGGGCTACTTTTTTGTGAAATTATGACTCGGACGTAGAACAAGTCCGAATAGAGAGTCCATTTCAAACTCCGAATACTCGTATTCAAACAAGTCTGACTTAAACGGATCTGTTTTGGAGAACAGATGAAAACAAACACACCCTCAGATACCAACAGTTGAAGATAGAAATAAATAAGCAGCAAACCTTATCTTCGATGAAATCTTTGGCAGCAAACTTGGTGCAGCAAGCCCAACCGGAGCAGGAAGCACCTCATCCTGGACCGGCATTGAGATTTGTTGATTGATAGCTATTCATAATCATCATCAAATTCACCATCAGACAACTCGTCGAATGTCCTCATATCGAGCTGGTACCGAAGAATTCCTCCAATACCACCAAATCCTCTGCAAAACTGAGAACCCTCTGGTGATTTGTTAGTGACATATTCAAGAGTACAACCAAATTGCCTATACTCATTAGCAAACCATTCCAAAAGAGATAGTTTTTCCTGAACTTCCCATTCTGCGTTGTTAGACGGATCACGGAAGTTGCTTTGAGTGGTTTCCTGATCTTTGTTGTAGTGCTTTATTACAACTTCACCTGTCACACTGTTTTTCAGCACATATCTGTTAAGATCCAGATTTTCCCATACAATTAGGGTTTCAACAGAACCCACCTCTAATGCTTTCAGCGTGTCATCTACCCCAGATACGTACTTTCCTGTGTCCTGGCTTATCTCGTCTAAGTACTTCGTAATTAAACGTTTCTCTTGGACAAATTTCACATTTGAGAGAATATCCGCAGAGAGCTCGATTGCCTGGTTGAACCCGTTTTCACCACCATAAGAAACATCCACAACATTCAATATTTTGGTCTGAAGACGAGAATCAAACATATCAGATTGGCTTAACTCCGTCTTAAAATCAGCAGATCCAGCAAGGATGAGTCCTGAAACATTGGGCTGATTAGTAGCTGGATTAATGTAGAATTGTGTTGCTAGCTCAGCTGTCTTTCTCACGTAATTGTGACGCTTCTCCATTCGAAGACGAGCAAAACGCAAAGCTGATTGACCTCCTCGTCCATGCTTCTTTGGGAGATCAACACTGAATTTGTGAAGGATTTCACGAGTATTACCACTTAAAGTTCCAAAAAGAGTTCCATTTCCATCCATCACGATGAACCCAAACTTATCGTCGGATTCAAGAAGTTCGTTCAGAGCGTCTGTGTGGAACTTGTTATCACATAGATAAAGAGATGCATTGATAGGCTTAAAAGGTTCAAAGTCAATGGTTACCTTCTTCTCCTTCCCATCATCAGTAACAATGGTTCCTGTGTACAAAACCAAACCATTCGGAGGAACCTTGTTGTAAAGCTTCAGCTTCTGCTGGGCAGAAGTAATAGCACCCAAAACAGACTGACGGTTTATCCTACTTTTGATGTTAGATGCAGTACCAAATTCATCACCCAACATCTTA
This sequence comes from Eschscholzia californica, assembly GCF_041429995.1. Classification (NCBI taxonomy): domain Eukaryota; kingdom Viridiplantae; phylum Streptophyta; class Magnoliopsida; order Ranunculales; family Papaveraceae; genus Eschscholzia; species Eschscholzia californica. The sequence continues at coordinate 35,017,195 of NW_028238198.1, forward strand.
GTCACCCGCGCAATCTGATCACGAGGAGGCATGATAAGCGAAATCATGCTTGTTCCATTTCCTCTAGCAGCTTCCAATGCCTTGATCCGTTTCTTGATCTTCCAGATCTCAATGTCCTTGTCAGTTTCGTGGCTGTCCGACATTGTAAGACTCGTAAAAAGCAACTAGTCCGTAAAAGAAGAATAAGTATCACAGACCTAGCAATCAAATATACACCAAATCCACGCTATTAATGTCAAGTGATACAAAACAAATACTTTAATTTATCCGACAAAAAACCATAAAAGGAACATGTTAACATACTGAAATAACGATACGAAGCACCTTTCAGACTTGAACAATGAATAATTATACTAGAAACTGAAACCGACATAATGAAATAAAAAATCGGGTTATCATGTACTACGAAAAAATTCAATCAAAAAGTAGGATAATTTACCTTTTCTATAATTGGGGTTCATTAAAATATAATAAACAGATTATAATCCTAAAGGTAACTCTTGTGTTAATACTAGTTATTAATGTGTGATGCCTTAACAAATCACTTATCTAAGCAAATTCAGTGAGCCTTTCCAATTAGCTTAACAATAACTATCCTTATCCTAAAAGCTAAATCAAGAACTTGTGAATTTTAAAGGATCTACAAGAACTTCATGTGTTAATGTGAATCTCCCCTTAGGATTTAGTACTCATATTGTTCAGTTTGATTTCTTCATTATTACATCTCTTGGTAATATGTAATTATGACAACTTAATGTTCATTTGATTCCTTCAGTAATTTGGTTGAACATTGATTGATATAACTGGCTATATCCTAGTTATAGATCAATAAACAAGATTAAGAATCGAAGAAGAGTAAATTAGGTTACCTCTCCCCTTGTCGCTCGCTCCTCTTCTTGATTTTTTCCGCCGAGGCAAGGCTTGTAGGGTAGTGTATATATTCTTAAGAATCAAAGAAGAGTAAATTAGGGTTTTTTTGTGCACAATTTTGAGAGTACTAATAACCGTTATATTAAAGGAATAGTATATTGTTCAGGGATGTCGAGGGAAGATGCTGACTGGGACAAGCACTTTTTTTCAATTATGTATATTGTTCAGGGATGTTGAGGGACTAAATTTTAATTTAATTATATTTTCCTTAACACCCAAACGGATTAAAATTCGTTCTGCCCGAGTCTTGTGTTAAAGGAAGTTTCTATTTGAGTAAGTTTCTATCTTAAAAAAAAGAAACTTATAATTGATGGCAAGTGTATCTTCCTTTTAACTTTTAATAATTTATAATTGATGGCAAGGAAGTTTCTCTCAAGTAAGTTTCCGATCTTTCCTCAGTCAGAAAGGTGGAGCCTCCGACAAGAGATATAACTTTCTCTTTTGTAGGGATTTTGCAGTGAAATATTGGCCTTTTAGGGTTCTTATTTATATGAATTTATTCAATTTCTGCCCGAATTTAGTACCTTATGGTTCGTAACTTGAATATGGTGTCAAAAGAAAATTATCCTTCTGCCCTAATTTTATTTTTTGTTTGATTAGGTTCTGATGAAATATCTTATTTGTAGGGTTGGATGATCTTCATCATTTACTGACCTAAAAAACGTATCCTCTAATTTGTTGCCTGACCCAGCATAGAGTTAGAGACGTATTTTGGAGAGCTTCCCAGCCCTGTACCTATGTCACAACTTCTGTGTTAGGATTTGATTAAGCCAACTCAGAGTGCTCCATTATAACTGTCAATCAATTCTTTGATTTTCATCGGTCTTTTGGTTTCTGATCAGAAACCTGAATTACATCACAGTAGCTCTCAAACAACCTACAGTAGTTGAATGGAAAGTGAAAGACCGCTATACCTTTAACCGCCTAAATTCCTCGTGTATAACCGGATCGAGTAATAACCTCCTTGCCTGTTCATAAGATCAGTTTAGCCACCTTCTCAAATAAACATTGCAGCAACTAGCACTAATGTTGATTAAATATGATTATTGGAAAACAAAGACAGAACAATTACTAGCAGAGGCAGAATATCAAATTATGTAAAGCATAAGTGGAACAAAGACAGTGTTTTTTCATATTCAACCAAGTGGGCTTTAGAAAAGAAAGCTTAAGTGACAACATCGAGGTAGTCTTATGTTTTTATCGGTGACTGTTAGTTGTGACTTCCGGAGACAAAATTACACCAGTATATATCATATGAAACAACTTCTCCCATTAAAGAAGTTCAAACATAGCAACATACTATGTTTATAAAGCTATTAAGTAAGCACACTTTGAGCAACAACACATATGATACCCCTATCCAGCAAACCCAATGTCTCTTTGTTTTTTCTCAGGAGTTACATTCCCATGTAGTGACCCCTTCATAATAGTTTTAGAAAAAAACTCTCTATAGAAATATAATTTAACCCCTTAATAGAATATTCATATTAGATCAGATTTCATATAAGATGCCATATTGTTCAAAGGTTATTGTGATATCGATCTCTTATTTATTTATTTATTCCTTGAGGTAAAAGATCTCATATCATTCTGACAACATCCGACCATTCTATATTATAGACTCTTTGATTGCATGAGAATATTTTTCCGGCAACGTTCTACTGTAGTCTTTAAGCTATCCTTTTTAGTTGATTCTGAAATTCCTATATTTGTTTTGTTGATGATGTAGTTTCCCAAGCTTTGTGGGATGAGTGGAACTGCAACAACTGAAAGTAATAATTGTTCTTACAAACAATCCCGTAATAAAGGAGGTATGATTTAGACTTCTTCTTTCCTTCTCTTACGGACTAGAAAAGTTGTTAAGGATCTTTCTAGCATAGTTAAGTGGTCGTTTTTATTCAACATTCTGTGATATAACATACGTCGTATTTTTACTCCATATTAGGATGAGTCTAACGTTCTAGGATGAATAAACAAAGTAATCTTAAGCACAATGAATTGTTGTCGAAGTTGTCGAAGGAAGATGGGATTCCCTATGAGGTAAGATTACATCTCTTAATTTATTTGAATATCCATGATTTTATTCGGTGTTGATTCAAGATTGCTATTTTAATGTCCAATTCATTAAATTTGTTTTGGTGTGTTAAGCTTTAGTATCATACAGTATAATACCTTCCCTCTTTAGGTTTTTGCTCAATTCATATTTGGGACAAGATCGAGAACTACTTTTTCCAATAAATTCAGTGTCGAGAAGTGGTTGATCTTGAATTTCTGCAACAATGGGGTATGTTCATATTATTTTATCCTAGAGAGGTTATAGCTTCTTTGGGTTGGTTCATATGATATGCAAGTTATATGTTATTTGATCCCTTGATTTTGTCGGTCGTGAATTAGTTTAAGCTAATTTGATTGTTCGATGAAAATAAATTCTTTTGTTGTCGATTTTGAGTCGAAATAAATCTCAATGCTTAAAGTTTGTTCTAATGTGGTATGTATTTTCATTCTTGATTGAATTTACGTTTGAAATTTTCTTCAGTTTTAGGAATTATTGGGGTCTTTTATGTTATTCTACTTCTCATTCCCTCTCCATACCATTTTCTTGCTATAAAATACTAAATCAGTTTAGTATTTTAATTTATAATTTTATTTGATCATTATGTTGCAACTTATGCTGGTTATATCTACTATTGAATCCAAATCGTTCAAAAACGTTAATAATCTAATTCTTTTACTGTTATTATTTGTAGTTGGAAAGGGGTCTTTAAATCATAACTCCATAGTGGACAAGAGTGAATATAGTGAGGTATCTCTATTTCGATTTTTTTTTTCTTATGTTTATTCTATTTCTGAAGTTTTATACTATTAAATACCTCGTGTTGGACTTAGTCGAAAATTATACTTCTTGCTTATTTTCTTTTCTTCACCAATGTACATTATATTTCTAATAAAAAGATAAATAGACATCATTTGTGCATAGTTAATCTTATTTTATCTTTTATGTTTTGGTCGTTCACCAGGGGAGATATAAGAAAAGTTATTGTTTTAATTATTCAATGTTGTTGAAGTCTACAAGAGGTTGTGATTAAAAAAGCAGAAGTTGTTCATTTTTAGTACTATGATCTCGATATTTCTTTTTATCTCGATATTTATTTGATGTTTGTTGCTTCTACTGTCAAGTTTAGAAGTGTTACAAAGAGAAAACAACTATGGTTTCTCGGATATTAAAAAAGTTATGCAAGAGAAATGAACGTGTATTTATTTTTCTTAATTAACTTAGCACCAAGGGCGGAACCAGGATTTTAATCCCGGGGGACTAACCACAGAATTGAAGTTAGCAGATCTTTTGCTTAAAAAGTTGTTATGTATTTAACTTCTACTAAAGATGCATCAACTACTTGGAAAACAAAAATTTGAAGCCATTGTTGATAGTTTTCTTCTTAAATTTTATGTTCATTCAGAAAATAAAAGAAATTAATACCCGATGAGAACCAATAGTTTTCTCCTTTGTCTTATATCCTCACGTACTAAATTATGGTATTTGTCCAATTCACTACCTGTCAAAATAACATATTTCGTAAGATATAAACCAATTAAAGCTAGATTTGGAAAAGTAAAATTGGAAAGGAAGATAACTTACTAAATTGAGATCATCTTATAAGAATAAGCAAAATCGAACAAACATTTGCATTCACTATTGTCTTTATGTAAACCAAATTCACTATATCTTCAATAAAGACGACTTGAATCTAGATATTACAAACATAGTCAAAACTATAAACAATCGAAGACATATCTACTTATATACCGAAAGCAATTAATGAAATCTAGATATTTACAAACATAGTTAAAACTATAAACAATCTAATAAACAAAATTAACTATATAGATGTCTATTAGACATATTATCAAACACTTCATGTGCATAAGTAAATTGACCTAATTATTGTATGAATTTGAATACCTAAACTCAATACTTTATACAAAAACGTATAACACATAAACCACATTCAAGTTTATATACAATTAGTAAGTAACAGCTTGTCAGCTTAGTAAGTAATTTGATTTTGAATTTGAAATCCCTAAGAACTCTTCAAATTTGAACATAAAATTAGCAAACTATACAAATAAATCAAGCCTTCAAACTACATAGAACGAAGTGATAACTTATTAGTATTTGATTTTGAAGTTGAAACCCCCAATTTTTTGAACCCAAAGTTGAAATCAGCAACCCAAGATTATATGAACTACCAAACCCTAAAAATAAAATAAAAAACATGAAACCTTCATACTATTGTTCACATAGGTAAGTATATTCAACCAAAATACTAACCTTCAATTGCTTATGAATAGCAAAGATTGATACCAAAACTTTGAAGACTTAACAATGAAAATTTCCCACGATTAAGTTTCTTCATCTATATATACCAACCCGGCAGTTCCTAAATTCTCCATCAAAGTCCCCTAACCGACTAAAACTCTAACCCCTAAAAATTAGACAATAAATGAAAAATACTTATTTAGCCCTCTTCTCTTCAAATATCACAAAATTGCCACCGGGCCAGCAGCCCGTTTAGCCTCTTAATGGTTCCGCCCTTAGGGGTGTGCAAAAGTAGACCGAACCAATCAAACCAAACCGATCCAAACCGGTCCATTCGGTTTTCAAACCAAACCAAACAACGAGTGGTTTGGTATGGTTGTACATTTTCAAAAACCAACTGGCTTGGTTCGGTAAGCGGATGTAATTTTTAGGAACCATTAAAACCAAACCGAACCAGTCAAGTTAAATTAATATATATATAATTACATGTTTACTTAATTTTTTCTAGAATATATCTACCATATCTCTATAATTTCATACAAATACATATCTTTCATCAAGTTCTTGCTAGAAACAAGAATAACTACTACCCATACAAAACAACAACACTACTACAATATAATGTTACTAGCTAGTATTAGATTAAAAACAATTCATGTATCATTAATGTTACTAGCTGCTATAAAATATTTCGGTCGGTGGTCTGCACATGTCTTTAATGTTTTAAATGTTTTTCGAGGTATTATGTTAATTTAATTGTTTCTCCAGATTTTTAAGGAGTGTTGTCTTGATTTTATACGTCAATGTATGAAGAAAGTAACTCGATTTGTCGATTTTCATGGAGAACATGTTGTTTTTATGGATGGTTTGGTATCCAGTGGTATCTAAACCGCTTATGATGGTTTGGTTATTAACCGAACCAAACCCTGAGCGGTTTGGTAACGGTTTGAAAAATCACTAACCAAACCATGAGCGGTTTGGTAATGGATGACACCAAAATACCGGATACCGAACCAACGAACACCCCTATCCGCCCTTGCTTAGCACCATCGTTGATGTATCACATTTGATTTTTCTAAATTTCAAATTATATGTTCTTTTTTAATGTTCAAGAAATCAAGTTCTTCAAATAAATTTCGTTCAATGTGATCGATAAAACTGTTCGTGCCCTAGGCACGGGCTATACCCTAGTTTACTAAATGAGATCTATCAAAATAACCCTAAAATTAATTAAAATGCAATTAGGAAAAGGGCGCCCTTAGGAAAGTAATGCTTATATGTATACCAAAATAGAGTAAGGTTGCCAATATATGGACAACCAAATTTTTTAGATGGACAAACATGTTGGGTGTAAATATAATTAGATACTTCTATTATTAAGTGAACAATCAGAGATTTCATTGTCTCCTAATTTTCACCGCCATCTTCTCCAAATAACTATCACCGGCACATTGTCCCAAGGCCATAGTCTTCTCTAACCACTACCAAGCAAGTCAAAAATTTCAAAACTCAAAGAACAAGAAAAGAACATGTTCTTAAAGAGAAGAAGCTGACATTATTTTTTTAATCTAATAAGTTTTCATGGTGATTAGTAGATTTTACCTTTTCTAGGGTTTATGAATAGCTTTGTATCATTTCAAGAATTCAAACTCAATAGAAAGTTTGCAGATCTTAGTGATAAAAACCCCTAAATTTCAATTCAGTATCACAATCATTAACAACTTCAACTTCTCCAATATCAGGCCAACATCCCATATCCACATCCCTTCTTTGTAGAGAGAGAAAGTAGATGAAAAATATGAACATCTGTTTGGGATAAGATATGGGATAGAGAGAAAGAGAAATGAAAGATCAGATTTACCTTTGAGTTTGAAAAAGTGTGATTAATTGGTTTAGTTAGAGAGAGAAAGACGGGTAGATGAAAGATAGCAGAAAGAAGAGCGGTAGGGATGGAGATGGAAGAGAGAGAGTTGAAGTGTTTGGTTGTCCCCCAATTAAAAGTGATTAATTATATTTCCACTTATCTTTTGTTGTCCATATAAGAAATTTAGTTGTCCATATATTGGCTACAACATGTTTTTTTTTTTGCCGCGGCTTTGGGGAATAAAGAAAATTCTCCGGGGAATAAAGACTTTTCTTAAAACTAGTCAAATAAGATTGACTTTTTATGTTTCTTTTTATTTCTAAGGGGCTTCTAATTTTAGAAGATGCTATAAAAAAAGCTCCTCCATCTCATCACCTCTCTCTGCCACTTCATCTTCTTTAGACACCTCATCATCTTCTCCGGCGAAAGTCGCCGGCCGGCTAATTTTCCGGCCGGCGACCTTCAAACATAATTTTTTTAAAAAATTTTCTCTCTCCTCTCGCTCTCTCTAAATTCTTTTTTTTTCTTTTCTCTCTCTCTCTAGAACAGATCTAGAGAGAGAGAGAACAGTCTGTTTTAATGTGTTTGACCCCATTAAAACAGATAATAAAACAGACTGTTTTATTATCCTCCTCAAGCTGGTGAATTGTACAGTCTCATTTTGAACAAGGTAAAGGTGAAGACTGAAAAAAGCTTCTTCCTATTAATCCATTTCCTTCATTCAATACTTTTATGAATTCATACTTGCCACTAGATTCTTTCTCTTATCTCGATTTATGGGTGATGTAGTGATCATTTCGAAATGTTGTCATTCAATGTGTTTGATAAATTTTCTCAATGAGAGAAGAAACAAATTCCTTTGATCTCTGTGATAAAAATGATGAAGTTTCGTTTTTCGTACATAAATTCTTGTTCCATTAGCTTGTTCTTAAGTACAGTATGATATTTTATAAATGTATATGTAATTTGATGACTGACAAATGACTTTTAGGAATCATACGATCTCATTTGGTTGCCCAAATAGACCCACAGATTATGGATTTTCATGAATCCTAGGAATTTCTTATTGGTTACCCAATAGACCAAGCAAAATTCTGAGTATTTATGAATCCTAGGATGGCTTATTGGTTACCAAATAGACCTAGGAAAATCCTAAGTATTCAAGATCTGAATATTCATGCATCTACACCCAAACAGAGCATACAGGTAGTTCTTCATGTCCCTTAGATTTGTTGTTACGGTGTTTAAGGTTTGTTTCAATGGCCTTTAGCTTCTTATCATATTGTTTAAATGGCGGCTTATGACCTTTGTGGTCTGTTCCTTCTCTCTCTCTCTCTCTCTAGATCTGTTCTAGAGAGAGAGAGAAAATTAAAAAAAAAAAATTAGATAGAGAGGAGAGACAAAATTAAAAAAGATAAAAAAAAATTTATGTTTGAAGGTAGCCGGCCGGAAAATTGGCCGGCCGGCGACTTTCGCCGGAGAAGATGATGAGGTGTCGAGAAGATGAAGTGGCAGAGAGAGGTGATGAGATGGAGGAGAACTTTCAAAAAAATGTATTATGTATTCCCTATACAAATGTATTCCCCCGAGAATTTTCAAAAAAATCTGGATTCCCTCGAGAATTTATTCCCCGGAGAATTTTCTTTATTCCCCAAAGCCGCGGCCTTTTTTTTGTTGAGCAAACAAAATACGAAAGACTAAGAAACAAAAACAATAGAAAGGTAAGGTCCTGAAAGGAGTGTCAGGTATGTCTGCAGCGGTGATTCTTCCCCATTTCGCTAGTTTGTCTGCTTTCTCATTGTTGTGCCTCGAGGTGTAAGAGAAGATCAGACTATCGAATCCGTTCCTTAGCCTAGAGATGTTGTCCATATGTTTCCCTGATTCCCATTGGATCAACGAGTTTTTATTGTGAAGGTAGCGGATTAAGTTCTGGTTGTCACTTTCAATATGAATAAGCTGAATTTTGAGATCTGCGGCCGACTGAAGAGTTCATAAATAGCCTGACATTCACATTCTTCTGTATTTTGGCCTCTGGTGGTGTCTGCTAGTGCTGCTATGAAAACTGCTTGGTTATCGTACATGATACATCTGATGCCTACTGGATCATCTAAAGTTGTAAAAGAAGCATCGACATTAATTTGATGGATGGGCTTCAGGTGGTATCCACTCGATCTTGTTGTTGGTGCCTGTAACGATTTTAATTGGGGTAGAGTTTGTCATGGTTCCCGTGATTCCAGTTATAGCCTGCATGGGAGATTGATCTTTCGAGGAAAATAATTTGTCGCATCTAGCTTTCCATATAAACCATAAGATTTTGGCAAACAAAGTTACCTTTTCCGCTTCCATATCCTTCCATTGTACAATCCATTCTCTTAGATTGGTGATATTCTCTGTCATAATATTAAAGTGAAACCAGATAGGGCGAGCATAGTAGCAGTGGAGTAAAACATGCAAAGTAGTTTCGGTATTATCATAGTAAGTACAGTTGTTGATATTACCGATATATTTGCCAATTTTGTCTCGAACTGGTAGGCTATTAGTGCAGCATTTCCATAAGAATTATTTGTTTCTAGGAGTAGTATTAATATTCCAGATAAATTTCCATTTGATCGTTTCATATGAATAGTTATGGGTTCTCAACTATTGATACATAGATCGTATTGTGAAATTACCTGATTTGGTCAGGGCCCATCTCATTGAATCTTCTCGAAGTCTGTGCAGATTGATACTAAGGATAACATTGCATATATCAGTATTAAAATATTGAAATATAACATTCATATTCCACATGTTATTATTAATAAGTTGAGCTACGGTGGTAAGAAGACGGTTTCTATCGTTAGTAATGGGAGGGGGGTGATTCGGGGTCCAGTAATCATGTCAAATATTAATATTAGTACCTTTATTAACATCCCAAAAAATCAGACTGGAGACCATATCAAAGTGTTTAGCAAGAGACTTCCAAAGCCAGAAGTGGTTAGGCTTAGCTGAGCTAAGTTTAATATCCCTAGGAAAATATTTAGCTTTGAGAATTTGAGCCAGAGGAGTGTCAGGGTTTTTTTATGAACTTCCTGTAAGTGAAAAAGCAACCACAATCAAGAAAGACGATAAAAAAGAAATTTGTAGTAAATTAATCTAAACTCGCTCTTATCTCACACCAATCCATATTTAACTTGATTGCCCTCACACTTGAACTAAAACGCCCGAAATTCAAAATGAGTTATCTATATGACTTGAACAAAAATTCTAACCATCTAAACACAAAAAAGGAAATGCAAAATAAAGAACAAATTAGTTTGTGTTTTCTGTATTTATTTTAGAGATATTGACTCTTCAAATTTCAATAGATCATAGACTTAAACCATTAATGCTCAATGAAACTACACACAAACGGGTAATGAAACCGATATTTTACTTACAACTCTGTTACAACCCTATAGTCTCCTTGCACAGACCAAGTCATTCCAGACCAAGGTGGTTGATCACCATCTCCACCAGTGGCGTGGCTGAGAATTCGGGGGACCGGTGCGGAATAATATTGGGTGCCCTTTCTCCGATAACGTTAAAACACAATTTTCTTTTCCAAATAAAATGCATTTAGCAAAAATTCAAATAAATTGAGTTAGAATTTTTTTATCTCAGATGAATCTAAGTTGTGTATTTTTTTCTCCGAAAAATTTGTTTACGCAAAAACCCGCACACATCAAACTAATTAATTCTATGGAAAAAAATAATTCTTCACAATTAATCTTTAATTAAAACTAGTGATTTATCTATAATTAATAGTTGCTGTTACTATTAATAGTTCGAGAGAATAATGAATCGAGATAATAAACAAAAATATTGATAGAGAGGAGTGTATCGAACTTGTGACCTCATGCTTGTTGAGTAAAATATTTACCACCTAAGCTACAATTCATTTTTTAAATCATTTTACACTTTGTTGTTATTAGACAAAATTTAAGATTTAGGGGTCCTTGTCTAAATAAACATGTTTACGAAATAATAATGACATGTCGTTTAGAGTCATGGTGGAACCAACTTACCCAGTATCTACCTAAATGTCTGTGTTGGGGGCTACAAAATATTGACATTGGGCCTTATAACATCATAGCCCATATAAAGTCATGTTGCCCCGCACCACCCTCACCCACACCCTTGATCTCCACATGAATCGTCTCCTACCCATGCATAAACTACCCTCCATCCAAGAGATGTCTTTATTTCATTCAAGGCTTTCACTACAACCACGACATTTTCACTTGATTAGTCAGAGAGTAAAGAAATACAGAAAGAGTAGAACTAAACCCTAATTTGGAAAGTAGTTACAACTTTGATTCCAATAATAAAACCTACAGTTTTCTAAACCTTGAAGATAATAAACTAAAAATCTATCTATTATATTAAAACAGGTCAGTCGGTTATCCAGGGGATAAGTCTGACTGTCCATTTTATTTTAGAGATTTGGTTGGGAACACATCCGACGGATGATGTAATTTTTTTTTTACGTAAATAGACTACAAAAAGAAGGGCATCTATGTAAATCAACTAAAATTAGTTAGAGTAACTACTACAAAAAGAAGGGCATCTAGGACAAAATTAGTTATTTCTCAAATGGCCCCCAACTTTGTGACCAGCTTCTTGCCTGGCCCCCTAGATTAGCAAAAATACCCATATGGCCCATTTTTTCATTTATCTTTAACTTTCCGTTACTCTCTTTCCTCCATCTATTTTTCTCTCTCCGCACATCATTATCTTACGCCACCTCATCATCTTCTCCGGTCAAACATTAAAAAAATAAAAAAAATTTCTCTCTTCTCTCTCTCTCTAAAAATTTAAAAAAAAAAAATATGTCATCTCTCTCTAAACTCCGGCGAAGGGAAGGCCCTTCGCCGGAGTTTTAGAGAGAGAGAGGACAGATTTAAAAAAAAAAAATTTAGAGAGAAAGAGAGGAGAGAGAAAAAAAAAAGATTATTTTTTTCTAATGTTTGAAGGTCGCCGGCCGGAAAATTGGCCTGCCGATGATCTTCACCGGAGAAGATGATGAGGTGGCGTAAGATAATGATGTGGCAACGAGAGAAAAAGAGATGGAGGAGAGAGAGTAACGGAAAGTTAAAGATAACTGAAAAAGGGGGCCATATGGGTATTTTTGCTAATCTAGGGGGTCAAGCAGGAAGCTGGTCACAAAGTTGGGGGCCATTTGGGAAATAATAATGTCTTAGACGTTGATTGAACAGCCACATAGATGTGTGACTGAGACAATATTAATGACTTTCTATGGAATGAATCTCCATCCTTTACTAAATCAAACGGTCCAGATTCAACACTTTTTGTCTTCCTTAACGTATCATTAATATCTTCGATGTTAATTGGACTGCCACATAGATATATGACTGGGACAATACTAATGACCTTCTATAGAATGAATCTCTATCCTTTAGTGAATCAAACGGTCAAGATTCTACGCGGTCCGGTGAACCCATTTTCTGCCACAGTCTCGGGTTAGGATGGGTCTAACCTGTCTAGACGTCCAATGGGATGATGTGCCTGACCCGTGCGAGTTCCTATATTATGTATACCTATTATACAAAACACATCAATATGACATGTGTATCACTTGCAACGGTTGAATCATTTACTCTTCCATGTAACCCGACATTACTTCCACCTCTTTATTTCTCAATACATAAAATTATGCTAAAATGAGGGAATGGTCCAAATTTTCAGCCTTCAATACGCTTACAGCCCAAACAAGGACCGAAATGCGTTTTAAGTCCAAATGTCAGGACAGCTAAGAGTTTTCAGGTTTTTTTAATTTTTTATACCTGTTTTGCCCCTCCCATGGAAAGCTGGTTCTTGCTGTTTCCTTCCTGACGCGTTCAGTGACTGATGGTGAGGGAGCATTTAATTTCTCTTTTTTTGTTTCTCTCTCTAAAACCTTTTCAAAACCAGTTTTTGGATTCAAAATTTGGAAATTTTGGAGCAGTTTTTGCCGAAAATTAAGTCTCCCGCCCAGATTTTTGGAAGATTTTTTCTTTCTTCTATCCTCTTGTTCTATTTATACATCTCTCTAAATCCCGCAAAATCTCACCTAAATATCTCTAAACCTTCTCTTAACTGACTCTTTCTCTCTCTAGATTATCGAAAAACAACATCTTTCTCTCTAAATATATCTAAATCCCGAAAATACTCTGTTTTTTTGTTTCTCTCTCTAAAACCTTCTCAAAAACGCTGATTCTTTCTTATTTCGTTCAAATTTTCAAAATTTGGGATTAAGTTTTGGCGAAAATTAAAACTCCAGCCCAGATTTTTGAAAGATTCCATCTAAAGTAATTAAGCCCCCCGCCCAGATTTTGGAAAGATTTTTAAAATCTGGAATATTTTTTTTCTTTCTCTCTCTAAATTTTTTAGAGAAACAGAAGAAGAAGATATATAAATTTTCTATCTATATATAAATATTTCGAAATCGATTATATTCTTGCCATCATCTCTATCTTTTTGAGAAAAGGAAAGTAGTAAGATTGGAGAGAGAAAACATGTTTAAACAGAAATAAAACGAATAAAAATAGGAAATATGGGAAGAGAAAAATCTGGAGAGAAAATATGAAAAAGGAATAAAATTTAGAGAGAGGGAAAATAGGAAAAATCTAGAGAGAAATTCGGTGTCTATTACATAACCCAACAAAATTCCTAGTAAATAAAACAATTCCCGGTGAACAAGTCAATTTCGAGTACAAAAGTGTCTAGTACACAAGAAAATTCTTAGTAAATAAAACAATTCTCGGTAAACAAGAAACTTTCCAATACAAAAGTGTCTAGTACACAAGAAAATTTTCCGTAAATTAAACAGTTTCCGGTAAACCAGAAAATTTCCCAACACAAAAGTGTCTAGTACACAAGAAATCCCCAGTAAATTAAACAGTTTCCGGTAAATCAAAAAATTTCCTAACACAAAAGTGTCTAGTACACAAGAAATCCCCAGTAAATTAAACAGTTTCCGGTAAACCAGAAAATTTCCCAACACTAAAGTGTCTAGTACACAAGAAATCCCCAGTAAATTAAACAGTTTCCGGTAAACCAGAAAATTTCCCAACACTAAAGCGTCTAGTACACATGAAATCCCCAGTAAATTAAATAGTTTCCGGTAAACCAGAAAATTTCCCAACACTAAAGTGTCTAGTACACAAGAAATCCCCAGTAAATTAAACAGTTTCTGGTAAACCAGAAAATTTCCCAACACAAAAGTGTCTAGTACACAAGAAATCCTCAGTAAATTAAACAATTTCCGTAAACAAGAACCAATCTGGAAAAAAAATTGAGAGAAATTATTTAGAAAGAAATTCGAAATTAGTTAGAAATTGGTTAAAATTTGAGAGAAATTAGGAATTGGTTAAATTAATAAATCTGGAAAGTTAGAGAGAAAAATTCGAAATTTGAACCAATCTTGAAAAATTCGAAATTTGAGATAAGAAACAAATCTAGAAAAAAAGAAAGAATTTTGAACCAATCTGGAAATATTTGTTTAGATTGAAGAGAAAATTTTGAAAAGAGAGACCCAAAAAATGGAGGGTAAATAAGCATTACCCCCAACCCAAAACAAAAATGAGAACCCAATCCAAATTGTCAGGACAGCTCACACTTTTCTGGTTTTTATTTTATTTATCCCTCTTTTACCCCTTCACGGGAAATTTCTGTGTTTTCTAACAATCTGACGGATGACAGCGAAACAATTAATTCCCCGTACATGACGTAATGTCAGAGAAACATTCAGATTTTTTGAAAATTCAAAAATGACGCCATTTTTTGACGAAATTTCAGGCAATTTTTTTGAATCCCGCCCATTATATTTTATGCTCTTTCTCTCATTTTTTTTGGAAACATTCACATTTTATCTTCTTCATCTCTTTCAATCTCCAAGAACATAAATTTTCTGTTCTTTCTCTCTCTAAAAGTTTTATGTTCTTATTTTTGGATGTTCATCATTCTTATTTTGCTTCACATTTTATCTTCTTCATCTCTTTCAATCTCTAAAAACATCAAAGTTTTCTGTCTTTCTCTCTCTAAAAGTTTTATGTTCTTATTTTTCTTCTTCATCATTCTAATTTGTTTCACATTTTATCTTCTTCATCTCTAAAAACATCAAAGTACATAACCAAATGGCCAGTGCACAGAACCATTCCCGGTACAGAAGAAAATTCCCAGTTCAAAAGTGTCCAGTACTGAACCAAATGGCCAGTATACGGAACACTTCCCGGTGCACAAGAAAATTCCCAGTACAAAAATGTCTAGTACATAGCTGAATGGCGAGTACACAGAACAATTCCCGGTAGACAAGAAAATTCCCACTACAAAAATGTCTAGTACATAACCAAATGGCTTGTACACAAAACAATTCCCTGTACACAAGAAAATTCCCAAAACAGAAATGTCTAGTACATAACCAAATGGCCAGCACACAAAACAATTCCCAGTACACAAGCAAATTTCCAATACAAAAATGTATAGTACACATCCAAAAAATGGCCAGTACACTAAATAATTCCCGGTACACAAGAAAATTTCCTTGTACAAATTCAAGAAAAACTACCAAAAATGAAGAAATTTGTTGAGATTGGAAAGAGATAAGAAATAAATCTAGAAAAAAGAACGAAATTTGTTGAGATTGGAGAGAGAAATTTAAAAAGATTGGAGAGAGAAATATGTGTGGGAGAAAATAAAAAAGAAATAAGAAATAAATCTAGAAAAAAGAACGAAAATGGCAAGTTGGTAAATTTTGTAATGGCAATTCTGTAAATTTGTGGACAGTACAAGGTTTAATGTCAGGTGCGCCAGACTATTTTTCAAAAAATTTCGCATTTCCTGGGAATTTTTCGGTGGCAATTTTGTAAATTTATGGAAAGTACACTGTATGATGGGAGGCGTGTCAGATTATTTCTTAGAAATTTTAGAGTTTCCCGGGAATTTTTCGATGACCGTTTCGTAAATTTCAAAAAGAAGAAGGGTGTTTTGGAAATTCTACCCCCACCTCCTGACCATTGGACCTGCCCCTTATTCTTTTCCTGTAGTGGACCTGCTTCTTGTTTTGGGTTAAGGATTGGGCCTTTTGCCCAACCCCTCTATTAAATTGCTACGTAGTAGAAAAGTCGTCCGGTCCGTAAGCTCTTATCTATTCCGTTAGATTCGCTTGGCCCACAGTAGTAAGTCGGCTTCCGTAATGCTGAATCAGTAATAAATCAAATCCCAATAGCCGTACCGCAGTTGCCTAACAGTCTACCACGACTAATCTGTACCGTCACATCTGGTCCCCGATCTGTGCCACGTGCCTATAAAGAATGATTTGCTTCAATTTAGTCAATTGACTCTGACCCAAACTTTGACTTGCTCTATTTTGCTCGCCTGGACTCCGGTTTGACTTCTATTTTTCACCTATGAGTTCGTCTTGGACTCTACTTTTCATCGGAGTGTCAACCTCGATCAAAATTACCAGAATCTCCAAATGACCAAAATGCCCTTTTGCGTATCTTTCTCATGTTTTTATCTGTTTTTCGCGCTCGACTCCTTAAAAGACTCCTGGAAAGAAAAACACACAACTCATCAGAGTAACTGTCCGAAATGGACTAACTAACCCGAGTTATGAGATTCAGATGGGACATTTTCATGTCTCATCAAACGTACATAGAAGATTTTTGCGGCAAGCCTTATAGTACTACAGTTCTCATCATGTCAAATTCTTAGCAAGGAAAGCTGACTATGAAAGTCGATATAAGCTTCTAACGATACAATAAAAGTCGAGCTATTTTGTTCAGTTACATTTTCATAAAAAATTATCTCCAATGATGTCCATGCAGTTGGTAATATCCGTGCGGAAATAAGAAAACCCACCTCTACTCATGATTTACTCAAGGAAATGTTTTCGGTAGATGATGACGACGATGATGATGAAAACACTATTTGTCATAGTCCAGCGGAAGAAGTTTGTGTCTCGAGTACATCTGCGGACTCTCCCATATGGGTCTTTTCGCCTTATATAATTCAAATTCTTCTTAGTTATGTTCTTAATAATTTTAGAATTCAAACCACTATTCACAAAATCAATTTACACACCCACTTTCAACCTCCTAGATGAAGGCATGTTAGAGGGAATCCTTTATCTAATTATGTAATGCAATTTCTTTCATGATTATTTTGCTGCTTAATTTTTTGTATTATGTTGCTTAAACTTTTATCTCATTCTTTTTTTTTTTGACCAATTTTTTGTCTCATTCATCACCTAAAACAACTTCATTTCGACAAGATTTGTCATAATAAATGATGTTTTATTGGAACACAACACTAATTGTTTTCGATTCATGTATGATATAAGGCGTTCTAGCTAGCCGTAGTTACATATAATGCGTTAAGCAAAAAAATTGTAGACAATTGTACTAATGATATCAATTTCATTGGTCCACTATCTCCATTTCGTAAGAGACAAGCTCCCGCCCTACGGGGGAGGTTATGCCTAGTATGTATATATCTATATGACAAATGACATAGGTTTTCATGCCATGTCATAACTTTCATCTATAAATCTGGGTCGTCCAATTCTTTTCTGTAAATCACGACCCTTCTTTTTAACGGGTTTTTAAAGGATAAAGGTGGAAAAGTGAGAATAACTACCCACTCCCTATAAAATCTCTAACTATTTTTCTCTCTTTCCTCTTTTCTGCCTTCAAACAACTAAATATAATCTCTGTTATTATTTTTAAAATATATTTTTATTACTTGAATATTTGTATAGGACCAAAATATTCGATAATTTTGTATAACATAATATAGAAATTTTTGTGCCCTACGGGCACAGGCTATACCCTAGTAATAAAAAAGGTGGATGGGTGCTGACGGGGACAAACCCCTGGATAAATCCGACCGTCCGTCCCACATCAGCGCTCTCATCCATCGCTGGATTGAGTCACTCATACCACGCGAGCGCTTGTAGAAACGTATCTTTTCAGCTTCTCACTTCTCACGGACAGACGCATCTCTTCTCTCGAACATGCCACTTCTCACTTCCCTCCATAAAAACGATCGATTCTCTACTTTAGAATTTTTTTTTGCATCATTCGTTTGGTAGTCGACGCAGGCAAGGTCAATATTTTTTCTTCTAAATCGATTTATGTTTCTCTGAATCATTCTTATGTTCTTTTAATTTTTTTCGGTTTTCTGTTCTCTGAATTTTCTTTGAATTCAGTCGATCACTTCTCAGAGTCTGTTTGCTCTTCTTCGTCTAGGGAATCAATCGACGCTGGCAAGGTTTTTTTTATTTTCTTAACATTCCATTTTTGTTTATCTGAATCATTCTTCTGTTCTCTTGAATTTTTTTATTTCGGTTTTGTCTTCTCTGAATTTTCTTTGAGTTCAGTCGATCAATTCTCAAAATTTGTTTGTGCTTCCTTGAATTTTGATCTTTTTAAATTTTGTTTTTCATGATGAAATGTTTGTGCACACTACATGTTTGGTGAAATGCCTATGCGAACTTTAATACATGGTGGGTTGTGATCGTCGTATTTGTACATCTTGGGGAGTTCAAATAATGATGATAGATGGCTGATGGGGAGTTCAAATAATAATGATAAGCTAGGAACATCTGTTTCACCACCAACTTTTAATCTTGAATGGGTTAAGCAGTCAGCCAAAAAATTATCTGTATGTCGGTCTTCCAACTCACCCAGTGTATGAAACTGCATACGGTAGAACTTGTAGGAATCTCTCAACTCATAATTCTCCCCGTGTTTCTTGCAATCCTTCTTCGAGTTCGCACAACTTTGTAAACATTCTTCATTCTTATCCGTTATCTAAATCTTTTAAACCAATTTATTATATTTCTTCTCCCTGGTTGGTTACTTTATCCATTAACAAGAAGCAGGAATAAGGAAGATGCAACTTCAGCGCACTCAACTTTTTGTTCACAACTATCCTTTGCCGAGAAAAGCAATTGTCTATCCGCTCACTAAATTTGGCTAGACCACGTAACTGGTCGGGATTATGGCAGGGATTATTGAGCATTTTTATATCTAACTATATTGTTTCTGATGTACCTCTCTAAAAGTTTACTAGTTTCAAAAGCATACTCAAAGTATAAAACATATAGTGGCTAAACCAGAATAGTAGTATATAGATAGAGAGAGAGAGGATAGAGAGAGACACCAAAATCTGTGAAAATTTTGGTGTCTCTCTCTATCCTATAGTAGTATATAGTAGTATATAGTGGCTAAAACATATAGTGCCCATGTGTGATTTTGTAGTGCAATCCTTAGTTGTCTACCAGATGCCTTTTGGGTTGCATATGATCACCAATGTGACAAGAACGAGACACCAAAATCTGTGAAAATTAATGGTGACGTCCTATCAACTGTTCTCTTGATTAGCATTTCTTTTGGTTAAAATATACCAACTACCAGAGAAAGTAACTATTGAATTTATGGTGGTAAGTCTGTTCATTGACGTTTATGTTTTCTAACTATAAAGTTGAATTTCGTGGCCTGAATGTAATGTCTGGATTAGTTACTTTAAGGTTGCATTTGAGATCCACAGACTGAATGTAATGTGTTCGTTTTAGAGTCAAAAGAAGAGATTTTTTATAAGTTTGCCATCAAACTTTAGAATGAAATTAAAAGGATCCGGGTTAAAAAAAAAACTACAGAGAAATTTGTGGGCAACTTGATGCTTTCTAATACGTTCCATATAATTTATTTGAAGACTTGACTTTTGAAGTGCGATCTTTTAGATCATCTTTATAGGTATTCTTTTGG
This sequence comes from Eschscholzia californica, assembly GCF_041429995.1. Taxonomy (NCBI): domain Eukaryota; kingdom Viridiplantae; phylum Streptophyta; class Magnoliopsida; order Ranunculales; family Papaveraceae; genus Eschscholzia; species Eschscholzia californica. The sequence goes on from NW_028238198.1 coordinate 35,037,098, forward strand.
TAGTGTTCTTTTAGTGCTATTATTAAAGTGGTAAGTGAGAAATCGACAACGGGAAAAGAACCAGATGAAAAAGTAGGTTATCTTCATTTTGCTTAAAGATCTATAATACTCTTGAACAATCACATCTCCCTTTCCTTTTATTTTATTTTGATGAAAAGTTTGTTATTTTACGGTATTCTTCATTTTGACTAGAGTTGTGTAATACTCTTTGTAGTGAATGTTGACTTAAGTAATAGCAGTTCTCGCATCAAGATTTTTTTTTTCAGCAGTCTTTCAATGTCATATGTATGGAGAAATGGCTTACAGACTCGTGTTAGATGCTCTGTTATCTTCGTTTTGATTAAAGTTTTGTAATACTCTTGTAGAATCACATCTCCCTTTCTTTTTCTTTTATTTTGATGAAAAGTTTGTTATTACATGATACTCTTCATTTTGATTAGAGTTTTGTAATACTCTTCGTAGTGAATGTTGACTTAAACAATAGAGTTTCTCGCATCAGAATTTTTTTTTCAACAATCTTTCAATGTCATATGTATAGAAAAATGCCTTACAAACTCGTGCTAGATTAATATTGCATGCTAGATTAATATTGCATGCAACTTGGGGTTTACTAACTATTTATTCTTACACTAAAACAGGACTTCATCGACCTTCAGAATCTTAATTCTTCTATTTCAACTACAATTGGTGAGTTCTTCGATTCTACCTTCTTAACCATTAGTTGCTTCGATTTAGTGAATATTTTTTCTTTTATATCTTTCTCTTGGAAGTTCTTAGAAATGCCTCGGAAGGTACACACGTCATGAATAACGATGATATCTCAATGCGGTCTATTTATAATTCCTCATTCATCTAATCTACAGATGAATTCTCTTTGATTATTCACTACATCCAATGCAAACTTATTTTGTTAATGTATTAGATGTAACTTCCAACTATCTCAAGGTGCGGCGATATTAGATTGTTAGCATTCAAAATGAAATTTTCTATTCTGATGTTACAGGGAGAGAGGTAGCTTCAAATTTAACCTGCTCATATGAGGGGAACTACAAACACCGTACTTCGAAGGAGAAATTATCGAGCGGGTTGCGAAAATAAATTTTCAGGTACACTTTCTTAACAATAAAATCAAACTTATTTTCTGTTTTCTTTTAAAATTGTAGAGTAGCATGTAGATCAATGATGCATCTATATTGGACGGACCTTTTTTGAACTTTACTTAAGACGTCCTTCTAAAATTCAATGAATTTGTAGTTTAGGACTAAAATTATTTCGATTTGTTTGCCTTGAATTTTTTTAACTAGGTTTCTCCTAGATAGTAATTCAAATAAATATTATATTATTGGTAATAATCCCTTTCAAATATTGTTGAAGAAGCTACTATTTCTTTGAATACTTCAAGAGAATATGAAATTGTAGAGGTTCTCACTTCAATTTTATTAGCATGGACGTGGTGTGAATGCGTCGGATTGTATTGGGCGTATGTTATTACACAAGAATGATGTGAGGGGTGCAGTTCTTTGACTCTTAATTAAGGAGGATGCTCCCGTTAATGCCACCGATTTGTATGGAACCAAGTTAACTCAGGTTTTTATGACTCTTTAAAAATATTTTCTCTATCAATAAAAGGATTCAAAGGTAGTTGGCTAATGAAAATTCGATAGTATTTTATAGTTTAGGCGATCGATTGTATGTGGTTGTATGAATAGTGAATAAGTAAAGTGGGAAGTACGGTTAGCTTTATTTGACCTGAATAGCTTGAATACAACTAACTTCAAGGAGAAATATGATAGATATTGAGAAATTTTTTTCGGGGCAATTTTTTTGTTTTATTTCTTTCCATCTGTTCAATTAGTAAGGACTTTGTTAAGTGAAGGTGCTCGAGCTATCATTTTATTTGAATAATAATGTGATTAATGTTTTGATCATGACAATTGAAATATTTTAGAAGTGGAGAAAAATAATGTTTGGTATAAAGAATGGTAACTTGAACAGTGAGAATAGACTGACGAGAACTAGTATATAGATGGATATGATCCAGTCTGATGATATTCAAAAGATAGAAAAGAATCGGGCTCGAAGAGGAAGTCCGAAAATAGCAAAACCCACTTTTACGGGCAAACAAGGGATTCCCTTAAAGGGAGATCCTTGGCCGGCCACTTAATGGGGTTAGGTCGGACAGACTAAGCCCATTAGGGGATAGTCTGGCCAACCATAGCATAAAGAAACCCTAATTAGGATTTTATCCCTAATTAGGAGTTTCAGTTAGATTAAACTCTAACTTATGCTTATTTTTTCTGAGGGACTTGTAGGATTCCTTATTTGAGTAGAACTCTACTAAGGTAATGCCTATATAAGGGCAAGTAATGAGTTCAGAAAAGGTGTGAAAATTTCTCAGAAAGAAATCCCTCTCTTCACACAACTATTAAAGAGAGGAGATTTTAGAGAAAAGTTCTCAATATATCTATCAAGGTCTAGAAGAAGGAGTTCTTCATCTCAACCTTCAAGAAGGTCCTAGCTGGCTGAAAGGAGGGAGTTCAAGTTATACACTCGGTGTCTCAAGTAGAAGAGTTACACTTGAAGCGCTATATCTTCTGAATACTGGTCGGAATTTAGTTCGTGGGAAAGCGAATAAAGGTATTCTTCTTCCTTCTAGTTCATTTATAGATCCTGGACAACATAGTGTTAATCATATGATGATTGAGATTTCGCTTACAATACTAGTAACATGATTAGGATATGTATTAGACACATGTAATTCCCAACAGTGGCATCACGAGCCGTTTGCATGAAACTATCTCTGGCTAGAATGAACTAGATTCAAACTTGGGATTGATAGATAGAATTGTTTGAATAGAGATTCGGACAAAACTTTGATTATTTTGAATTAGATTTAGACATAATCAAATACGTATTTGAAAGAGTTTCAATGCATAGAATCATTAGATTTTGATGTTTTTGAAAAAAGTTTTCGAAAATGGATCTAACAGATTATAAATTTTGAAAAACGGGTTTCAAAATCATGAAGTTTTGGTGTTGAATAATGGAAAAACAAAAGTTTTTCCATGAAAAACAGTAGGAAGAAGACAGTCGTTTGGAAGTTTTTTAAAAAATCCAAAAACTTATAGGTCGGACCGGCCAGAACAACGTCACGAGACCGTGGAACACGGGACAGGAAGTCCCGGTCCTAGTAAGATCAGGACTCCTACTCCCAACAGGACTGGGAGTCCGAGATTAAATCTCGGGCATCCCAGACACGTCCTGGAAGCGTCTGGGAAGTCCCAATCCGAGACGGACTAGGACTGTCCGAGACGTACGCGTCTGGGAGTCCTAATTGGTCTCGGTCCTAGACCTAAACCAAGGACGCGTGTCCAGACCCGTCTAGATGCGTCTGGAAGCTTCCAGACGCACTTAGAGTGTGACTGGAACGTCCAGACGCGTCTGGTATGTCCAAGCACGTTTCGGACTAGGAGTCCGAGACGGCCTACCGTCCAACATGTTCCAATCGAGATAGTCTTGGCATCCGTCCCTATAAGTCCGGACCATTGACTAGCTTAGACCGAGACTAGTCAAAGAACCAAGTTTGACTTGAGTCTTTTCGAGTCTGACTTGGGCCCATTGGGCCTTGACTCGAGTGAGAGATTTTCTTAGTTTTTCTTCGATTCTAAAACATAATTTTTTCGACATTGACCCGGGCCATCCGAGAGCTCAAAAGGAGTTTTCTCAAAATTGAGTTTAGAAATCATTATGGAAGAAACTAAATGGGCCATTAGTCTGAATTTTACAAAAATAGGCTTAGAAAGCCCATTAGACATAGGAATGTCACAATATCTCACAATTAACTATACGTAACATAGCAAAACCTACAAACGAATCTAGGATACATACTTTATTTTATGAAAGTCATATATTTGTATGTATATACATGTGAATGTGTAGTGTAGTATTACCTTTAGTTAAGTTAACGATTCTTGTTTCTAAGCACAAACGAGTATGTGCCCGAATAATACTTAGAGTATAAGGTCTATAGAAGCCATTGATGAATCGAATGATGAGATCATGATTCGAGTGGTCGTAATCAATGGTGGTTCAAGGACGAAAATCCAAACGAACCATTAAGCGAACAAGAATTAAACTAAAAGATAAGATCTTTTAGGAGGCTATACTAGGGTTTTAAGATAAAACCTTAAGAAAATTCACATAAAAACTTACGTATAACTCACTAATGGTTACGACAGAGTTCACAGTAACGCAAACTTGATAAAATACGTAATAATCCCTTAAAAGAAATTTTGAGTATAAGCCTACCCAGAAATAAGATACCTGTTGAGCCCTTGTTCATCGATGGTGGGTCTGCCTCCGCAGGGTGCCATCTTTACCTGGGGACAATACGGGTAGATCTATGAAGAGTTCTTCGCGTCTAAACTAGTTTTACTCAACGAGTCAGCAAAAAGATTTTGGATGTCGAGGCAAATGATTAGTTTGACACTCAAATGTGAAACTAATTAACCAAGAGTCATAGGAGTATGATCAATAAAGATGTTACTCACCAAGACGACGGAGTTAAGGACAGTGCCCTAGTACGCTTAACTTCGAAGAATTGGGATCTTGGAATCGTATTATTCAAACAAGGGAAAAAGATTCTTGAATAATATGGAAAAATTAGGATTTTGATAGGATAACAAGCTTAAAGTCACTTTGCGTTCTTTACATGTAGTTTAATTATGACAAAAATAGAAAATGTCAACATCTGTTGGCTTATTGAGAAAGGGGATAACTTTAAAGTATGGGATCAGAACTTGGGGCTCGTCCTCAGATCCGAAAACAATGCAGCTGTTTTAGACACTCCTATTCCGATAATCATAGAAGAATCCACTAATGAGGAAAAGGAGCAAGAAAAGAGACTTCAGAGGAAATCGGAGCCCGTAACGTGCTTAATGTTAGGAACCATGGAACCCAATATTCAAGATAAGTTCATACACATAGATGCTTACACCATGATAGGACAACTTAGGGAATTGTTCCAAAAGAAGTCCAGAATGGAGAAGTACGAGACGTCAAAGGCAATACTAGATTGACGCCTTGAAAAGGGTAAGCCTGTAGGGCCACATGTTTTCAAAATGATCAGTCTTTTTGAGAAACTAGCACGACTTGGAGTCGATCATGGCCGGGATTTCGCCACTGATATCATCCTGCATTCACTTCATAATGCGTTCAATCAATTCATAATGCACTACAATATAAATGGATGAGACAAATCTTTGGAGGAACTACACGCAATGCTCCAGACAACCGAGGAGAATATCGTAGTAGTTGAACCAAAGAAAGAAGTTCTAATGGTTCGGAAGGACAAAGGATTTAAAAGGGAATGAAAACAGAAGAACAAAAGCAAATTCGGCAAAGCAAAGGGCAAACAAGTTTCCAAAACCAAAAACTCTTCTTCTGACTCCAAATGTTTCTACTGTGATGGCATAGGCCATTGGAAGGGAAACTATCCCAAATTCCTGGAAGACAAGAAAAACGGAACGGTAGTTTTCGCAAAAGATAAAAATATTAAAAGTTGATTCAATTAAACACATTTCCCTTAAAGGTATTGGATACCTAATGCTCATTTCAATATGAATGACAGGAGCAAGTGGGAGCTGAGTATTTAACTGATAGGAGACGAACCTGTCAAAGAGCAGAAAAAACAATGGTTGCTGAAAAGGCTCAAAAAGGATTTTAGCCTCCTATAGACATTAATTTCATTAGATTTTAGTATTTTCTTTTTCTTTGAACATCTTCTCTAGAATTGGATTTATGAGAAATAAAGTATTTAGTTTTAATATTTTATGATGTTCTCCGAAGGGTGCCTATTTTAACTTAGAAACATAAAGACCTATCGATTCAATTAGTTATTCTAATTTAGTCAGACAACTAGGATGAACATGAAATTTGAAAGAATAAACATGGTTCAACCTAACTAGTCTAACAAGATCTCTCATGACAAAACAGAGGTCAATTAATCACTAATAATTATGTTAGACATAAGATTATGGTTAATGTGACTAGAATAAACTAAGTACTCGAATTTAGGAAAAGGTTTTAGAAACTTGACCTAAATCAAGTAATGAATCTAAACGACTAAAAAAATGTTGATGAAATCAAGAGTCCTAGTCATAACATGTCTTCCGAAACTACAATGTCTAAATACAAGCTGCATACCCACTAAACCTTAGACTGCGATAAAGAAACAAAAAAATTCCATACGTGAATGGATTTTTTAAAAGAAGTTCTAAAATGTCTTTCCCACAAACATCGAAACAAAATTAGGTTGTTGCTCTCGATGGTGTCTTCCTTGAAAGGAGTGATTCAAAAAGACAAGTGGGAGAAATATTCGAATCAGATTCGAACCGAGCAACAAAAGAACACTAAATGGGAGTAAGAGAAACTCACCAAGTAACTTCTTAAAAGAGTTCAGAAGGTTCTACAATATTGTCCAAAACCCCAGTGAGCCTTCAAAAGACCCACAAAAACTATAGCAGAACCAGACTCTGAAAATTGGCTAAGAGCCAAAAAGGAACAAAAGTTAGAGTTGATATCTAACATTCATAAAGAAACTCGAGGGTTGATTTTCTGATAAGAATAATTAGACTCTTGTCAAGACAAGAGGGTAAGTGGGAGTTACGTCATGAGACATACTAGAAGTGAGAAAAGTTAAGGAACTAGCTTAATAGGACACCAGACGAGGGTAAATAAAATTAAATGGGCATTGAAATCTATACAGTTATAGATTAACAGATGATAAGACTCGTTCAAAAGCAGTTTTAAAAAGGTCTAACTAGAAATACTCTTAGAAAGAGATTTTACCATCTCTCATGGAACACTACTTAACAAAAAATCAGAATTTGGAAGTTCTGATGAGCAAAGGCACACATGAGAGAAACACTGACGTCACGAGACATGAGATCGACAATAAAGATGATCGATGTTTACCCGCACATCCAGAAATACAGAAGTATTTAATGTCGTCACCCATAAATAACAAGAGATTCCTAAGATACTTCGAACATCTAGGAGAGAATCTCTGAAAGTGGAAGTTGAAGAAAGTCATAAAAGCAATCTTCTGAATATGAAGATAAGAATCTTTTAGGAAGGACAACCAGGTGGAAAAGGGTTTTTTACAGTGGGAGTCGTTGCAAACTCTACTAGTGTCGAAATTTATAATTAGTACTTAGGAAGTTTTAGTCCCTGTTTAAGAACTGATATTATCGTAGACGTTCTTCACCAAGATAATAATAAAGAAAAGTGAAACAAAACGTGGACTGAATCAACAACTAAACTGTCACCCTAGATCGAACATGGAAGATGTGCGAATCTATGGAATTAGGGTCACGAAAGACTGCCCTAAAAGACTTGTAAAACTGGGCACGTAAAGTAGTTTACGTAGGGAACCCACTTTTACAAACTCTTGTTGTCCGAAATAAATTAGTTTATTTCGTCATCTAAATTGTAGTTTAGAATTTAGACGACAATCTAAAATAGTGAAAAGTTTCATGTAGGTTTATTAGATATGTGGTCTAATGAAAGAAATCCTGCTAAGTGAACATGAAAGCCTTCCATTATATTACATCCCTAGTCCAGGTCATTGGTTGGACAACAATGACTTAAGAAGACTAACATGAGTAATTGACAAGATAGCGCTATTTCTTGGGCTATAGGAATAAGGGTATTCAAGTCAACTTCATGGGTGTATAAAGATACACTGGAAACCCACCAAGTGAGAGTGCTTTAAGAGTTGAAGATATCAACGTCATGACTCTCATTTAGCAAATCGGAGAGATTCCTCGAAACATGAGTACTCGCTCATCTTATGTAAGGAATGTCGAACTTTGGTCCCGTCAAACGCCGCGCCATAAAAGGAGGTTATAAAGATGCAGGCCAGGTAAGACATGATAGACATTAAGCTAAGTGGGAGTACAAGAATGGAAACGAGAGTTAAGATAAAGTATCTCTAGGGCACGAGGAGTGACAACTGGAAATGCATGGCCGTGCTCAAATGGACTAATTATTTGATTTAACAGTTTGTCCTCCCGATCAAGAAAGTCTGATAAAATGAGACGTATCAGATGAGAAATGAAAAGACATGGGAATCGAGTATTGCATTTGTTATAAGTACAAGTTGGAGACTGAAAGAGATATATTCTAAGTCTGAAAGTATGACCTTCCTGATAGAAATATATCCTAAAGGTCTGAAGGTATAACCTTCCGAAGGAGTGTCCTTCGACCAAGATGGCAATGCCTACAATTTGGCTTATAGGATAATGATGACCTTATTTGGAAGATCAATCAATATGGTTCAATTAGGATTCGTAATGCTTAGCTAGAAGCCTCTTACGATTGTCGGATCACTTCGGTTATCCGCGACTAAGATAGACCGGATCCTACAAAGGGTTACACATAAAGAATGGTAACTTGAACAGTGAGAATAGACTGATGGGAACTAGTATAAAGATGGATATGATCCAGTCTGATGATACTCAAAAGATAGAAAAGTATCGGGCTCGAAGAGGAAGTCTGAAAAGAGCAAAACCCACTTTTAAGGGCAAACAAGGGATTCCCTTAAAGGGAGATCCCTGACCGGCCACTTAATGGGGTTGGGCCGGACAGACTAAGCCCATTAGGGGCAAGTCTGGCCTGCCATAGCATAAGAAAACCCTAATTAGGGTTTTATCCCTAATTAGGTTTTTCAGTTAGATTAAACTCTAACTTATGCTTATCTTTTCTGAGGGACTTGTAGGATTCCTTATTTGAGTAGAACTCTACTAAGGTAATGCCTATATAAAAACCAGTTATGAGTTCAGAAAAGGTGTGGAAATTTCTCAGAAAGAAATCCCTCTCGTCACACAACTATTGGAGAGAGAAGATTTTAGAGAAAAGTTCACAATCTATCTATCAAAGTCTAATCATCATCTCTCTCATCCAACTCTATCAAATTTCTGATTCCGTTATAACACTGTTAACTAGTCATCACCTCTCTCTCATCCAACTCATCACCTCTCTATGCCACTTCATCTTCTCGCCATCTTCACCGGCAAAGGTCGCCGGCCGACCAATTTTCCGGGCGACGACCTTTAAACATTAAAAAAAAAACTTTTCTTCTCTCTCCTCTCTCTTCTCTCTCTCTCTAATATCTTGCTATGACTCCTAAATTTCTTTGCTCCAATTATCAATCATCTTTAACTTCATTTGTAGAGAGGGAAAGAGACATGGCTGCTCGGAAGCGAGATCCAACATCAAACTCATCTCACAACAACAATACATCAGAAATACGACTACCAGAAACCACAAGGAACAACTAATTACTACTACTTCACCAATCTTAATTGATGATGAAAACCCTAAAATCAAACCCTATGCTTTAAAAAGCGGCGCCTAGGCGCCGCTTACACACTAATCGGCTAGCACTCGGTCAGCTAGTCGATTTCAGCAGCCGAGTTAGCAGGCGCCCAGGAGCCGACTAGAGCCGACTACCCGGCTGGCTAGGCGCCGACTAACTCGGCTCGGGCAGCAGCTATTTTTTTTTTTTTTTTCAAAACCCCAACTTAAAGTTAGGGTTTTAATGTTCTTTCCTTATGCAGCCGTCCCCCTCTCTCTCTCTCTACTACTTCTTGCCCTAATAGGCTATAGCAGCAACCATTGAAGATAAAAGAAGAAACATTAGAGAATTAGAGGAGAAGAGTAAGAAGTTCAATAACAGTCTCCGTCACCTTCGATTTCCTTCTCAATCATTTCATCTCTTTTCTTCCTTATACATTGATTTGTTTCTCTCTCTATCTTTCTCTCATGTTTAGTGTTTACTACCTGCCTCATCTTTCTCTCTCTATGTCTGTCAAAAGTAGGTGAAAAGATACCACGTGATTATCTCTCCCTTCTTTCTCTCTCTTGGCTGCTGGCACTATATGAAAGAAGTTCTTCCTTCAATCTTTTCTTTTATCAATAATAAAAATAGTTTAGAACTTTAGACTAATGAGGAACCTATGTATTATTGTATAATATATATTATATATTAGTTTAATGTTATTATTATTATTATATTATATAATGTTATTATTATTATTATATATATATATATATAATATATATATATAACCGATTAAATCCGACTGGTCTCGTTGTAGTCCCGACTAGTAGCTAGGCCCGGGTCTGCCGACTAGTCCCGATTTCCGATTTTCGAGCTTAGATCAAACCATCAAAACTTCCCCAAATCGCATCAATTTCCATTATTTTCTTTGCTCTATTCTTCTACCTCTTATTTTACCACTACAAAATCGAACCAGATTTGAAAAGATCGATTCTCATCAACTTAGAGCATCTTCAATGCAACACTCAATCTTAGAAACTCCGAGTGCCACTTAGGATTTTTAGAATTTTTTCTTAAAAACCATCTCCAATGCAACACTTTATTTGGATCTCTAAGATGACTTGTCGAGGGTGGAATAGAGATATCTCAAGAGGACACTCTATTTCTAGAGTGTCCTCTTGCGATATCTCTAATTGTCCACCTCATCAATATTTGATTTTCAGCCAATAGAAATCGAGTCTTCTATATTTTCTAAAATAACTAATTATTTATTTACAAAAATAACTATTACACATAACTAAATAAGATAAGTTTCGAGTTTTGCATTGGAGACAAAAAAAATTTGAGGATCTCTATTTACGCCACTTAGGAGTGAGAATCTCAATTGGAACTTGACACGTAGAATGAATAGAGATTTTTTTGAGTTTTGCATTGGAGATGCTCTTAGCTCATTTGGTTTCTTCATCAATAAAACCACATCTATCTTTATCCACCATCTGAAAACTTCCTATTATCTCCGGGTGAGTCCTCGGTGGAAAATATCCACGAGAACTTGAAGCCTGATCTATCGGTGGATACCCCTCACAGGGCGAAGAAGATGAAGACTGCATATACCCAGGTTGATATTGCGCGCTGTGATTGTGAGAAGAAGACGACGATTGTTGCTGCTGATGTGGTCTTCCCTGTAAGATTCATGTACATAAAAGGTGCCGAAGGAGCGTAACTCTGAGAAGAGTTATTGCTGTTGAAGGAACCCATTAATGGTCGAATTTGTGTTGCAGAAAGAAAAAAAATTAGCTTGAGCGGGAACAGAAGAAGGGAAATAAAATATAGGGTTAGGGTTTTGAATAGAAACAATCGGGTGAAATTGGCGTTTCTCAATTCTCAAATAAAATCTAGGGTTAGGGTTTTGAATATCTAATTTTCAAGTACTGTTCCAAATCCTATTTATCTCTCTCTCTTCTTCCCTTCTTCCCTCCTTCCTTCATTCTCTGTTTCTCTCTCTACTTCTCTTCTTGAATAAAGACTACAATCAAATGAAAGAATCAAGCCTAAATTGCAAGCAAAGACATAGAACCAGCACCGAGAAAAAGAGCCAAGTAGAACATAATCTGAAGCCTAAATCTCATTCTTTTACTAAGAAAATCAACTGCTATCAAATCCACTAAAGCCATATAAACCATAATTCCAGCTGAAATTGAATCCAATATCCCTTCAATCACCAATGCTCTTGGAGTGTTTCGGGTGTATAAAGAAGCACCTCCGGCTGGATAAAATCTTGAAATTTCATTTTCCTATTAGTTTTTTCTCTCTGATTCGGTAACATGTATGTAATTGATTTGCACCAACTGGATTTGTCTCCAGTCGAGATTTAGGACAAAATTTCAAGTTTTTCAGTTATAGATCATGAAGAGTGTTTAGAGAGAGAAAGAAAGGAAAAGAAGAGAGAGAACAGGAGAAAGAGCAAAGAAAAACAATTGTTTTTTTAGTTTTTAATGTTTGAAGGTCGCTGACCGGAAAATTGGTCGGTCGGCGACCTTCGCCGGTGAAGATGATGAGGTGGAGAGAAGATGATGAGGTGGAGAGAAGATGAAGTGGCAGAGAGAGGCGCTGCGTTGGATGAGAGAGAGGTGATGAATAGTTAACGGTGTTATAACGGAATCTGAAAAAGAGGACCATCTGAATACTTTTGATAAAGTAGGGGGCTAGGCAGGAAACCGGTCACAAAGTTGGGGCCTATTAGGGTAAAAGAAAACGAAAAGAAACATTAAAAAACGAAAAGAAGCATTAAAAAAACCTGATGGGGGCTCATCTATGCTAAACTGCCTGTAGAGAAGAAGCACAGAATCTCACACACAATTTAGGGCGGGAATTTTCACTGCTCCATATACTTCCCTCTATTCAAAGCGGGAAACGCTACTTGGAACCCTAGAAAGCATAAAAATCTCTCTGTAAGTTTCTCCAATGATCTTGAAGTTATGCTAAAAACCTAATTCTGACCAACTCAGGTTTTTAGATTAGAGAGGTGGATTCTGTGAAAAATCGATCATGTCTATCGACAATGAGACAGAGTTTAATTTGGAACTAATGGCTGATCTCTTGAGTAAAAAAAATCAGTTCTCGATCAAATCCGAGTTTGATGAGCTTGGTCACATTCCAGTTAAAGAACGGATGATGAATCTTCGCCGTGGACGTGATGCTCTTAAAACAGAAATTAAAAGACCTAAAATGTGAGTTATTTTGCACCTTTTACCACTGAAAATTAAAGATTCATGATTTTTGTGTTCGTTTTCATTATTCCAGTAGTAATTACTAATGTTTAATATCCTATTGTTATGTCTGTGAAAACTAAAGACGAACAATCCCCTTCTCAGGTAACATCAATAACATAACTGAACATTTTCTTCATCGCTGAGAAAAACTAAGAAAAAAAAATTAATGATAGTTATGTGTTAATTTTATCACTTGTTACAAAGATATATTTTTTTTTAATTTGAATGAATATATATAAGAGGGGAAAAAAACGTACAAGCGAAGAGAAAAGAAAAAAAAGGAGGAAAAATGGAAGCTAAGGAAGTACAAACATTTCAGGACTTCGAAGCTTCCCAATTCACTACTACATCAGTAAAAGAAAGACATTTAAAAGACTCTAATTTCCTTATCTAAAGGAAGACCGTTCCTTTTATATCTTCAATATCCACTGTGCTCGATATGTTTTCCTCCTTGAAAATCTTATCGTTTCTATCCTTCCAAATGTTCTGTATAAATGAAGGCCAATTCATTCTTCCATCAAATTATTTATTGCATTATGTGTTTTCCTCAGCTACTTTCCTAACGTGGGAAGTGGTGTTTTAATGAGTCTTCCCTAATATGGTTAAGGACTTTAAGACATTGCCAAATAAGGAAGCAATATATATTGATTGGGTAAACTGCGGGAAATTCCCATGCATTGAGGTTCACTATCTATCTCCTATCGACGGGTTGACACCCGCACTAAGTCTCACTTGTCGAGACCTCCTTCCGAAGAATATTTGCCAGAAGAAGAATCCCATGCACAAGTGTTCTTAGATCATGTGGATCGTATGAGTGTGCCTCGCTTATATAATGCTTGACTATGTACCTTATCTGAAAAATTTCGGTTCTTTGGTGATTGAATAACCAGTCATCTTTGTGCACACGTAAAGAATAAGAAATTTATATCCAAAGTGATACTAAAGAATGATGCTAGTAACTTTGTCATAAATTACTCATTAAGAAAACAAATTGCAATACATTCAAATAACGATTCATTTATTGGAATGTGACTATTATGATTCTTGTCATATGATCTTTAATTATGAATGAGTGGTATCTCCGACTAAGAGTTCACATGACCATACAAATCACTTATCACCAATTAGTGCATGATACCTATTATGCGGGTCAAGTGGAAGAATGATGAACACGTCTCTTTTTTTTCAGAAACTACAGCCTAAAGGTGCCACAACTTTTAGTAGTTTTTCTAATCTTGTGGGTTACTTAATTAGGCCAGTTATTGAAATTTAGTAAATGCGAATACTGGTGGTTGTTTCCTATGTTTAATAGCATTAAAGTTGTGAGATAAAGTGAATCATGATAACCAGAGGTGTGGATGAGGGGTGCCACTTGTGCCAGTGGCGAGGACAAAATATTTTCTGAGTGGGGGCACTTTTTTGTTATGGCTAGTGAAGGAATTCCATAGTATACGATCATACTAGAATCAAAAAACAAACTTTCAACAAAATTTTATTAATAGTTTAGATATTCCATGGTAATTTTAATGTACAACAAGTAATCTCTAATTTTCTCATCATTTTGGTTTAGGGATCTTTCCCCCAACTACATTCCAAAAAAAATATTAAAATAAAAAACAAAGGAAGGGATGAGGAGATAGTTGTGAAGATTAAGAAAACGATGGTGGAGATGATGAAAAGCAAGTGATTGTAATGGAAAAAAAATAAAGATCAAATTTTCTTTCTACTAACATGTTTACTATAACAAACGTGTAAAAAAACAATCTTGAAGTCCAAAATACAAGTCATTGAAAACAGATAGAATCAAAATTAAGGGAGTTATTTAGAAAATTCATCATCTTTACGAAGTCGTTTTATTAAGTTCGTCACTTTGAGGAGGCCAAAATTGATTTAGTTTAATTAATTAGAACTAATTTAGACCAAACATGCACTTTATAAAGTATTTTCAATAAGCAGTCATCTTACACCAAACAATACTTTCAACTAAAGTAAATAGTAGACATCCTAGGAAAAAAGTGTAAGTAGTGGAAATTCAAGAAAAAAAAATGTTGTGTATGGGCCGATCCTAAGACCTCAACAATGCAATCTAAGTGTTTCACCACTTGAGCTAGAGAAGAATTTTGTGTGAAAATTGGAACTATAGATACATAATATAGTGGCAAGTGCAATATAACAAATACGAGTCACATTAGAGCCGTGGGGGCACGTGCCCCCACGACCCCCCCTATGTAGACTCGCCCCTGACTTGTGCCGCTGCACAAGGCCCCCTTCTAGCCGAGGGCCCACTTTAGGTACAATTGTATAATGTGACATAGTGAAAATCTCATTTCATGCTACAAAGGGTTCAATTCCTATGTGATTCTATGGTCAATTTTCCGTTGTTGCATTCT
This sequence comes from Eschscholzia californica, assembly GCF_041429995.1. Lineage (NCBI taxonomy): Eukaryota > Viridiplantae > Streptophyta > Magnoliopsida > Ranunculales > Papaveraceae > Eschscholzia > Eschscholzia californica. The sequence continues at coordinate 35,052,103 of NW_028238198.1, forward strand.
GTTTTAATTTTTACGAGTAATTTGGTTCAATTTTTTTTTGCCTCTCAAATTTGACAATTTTTTTTAGTTTTTGCCCTTCAAAATTTAAACAGGCTAAAAACACTAAGAATATAACATAATAATCAAAAGATATATATATATATATATATATATATATATATATATATATATATATATATATATATATATATATATCAATTCGCTCATGGGGGATGTGGGAAATGCCCGGAATTGAACCGGGCTTCTTTCTTCTATAGATGGCTATAAAGCGGTCACATTCAGTTTATGTTTATGTTCCGAGGAAATGTTTTATCCCGCTCCTTGCTGAAATCCTAGACGAGCATGCCCCAAAAGCATACGGAAGCACACCAAGTGGACAAAAGCATGCCAAGCAACTAGTAGTCGAGCAGCCAAAAGCATGTCGAACGACCACACACACACACACACCAAAGTAAAAAAATCCTATCCTCTCTCTGTGATGGTCCAAGTAAATCCTTGGATAGTGGGAACAGACCCTTCGCCAGAAGCGACTAGCCGCTTCCCGAATGCCTCTGTACTATAGTATGGTCTAGTCTTTCCAATGCCTCCTTCCTCGCCGCCAACGCACGCTACTCGGAGAGTAAGCAAGCTACCTTGCTTGCATTCTAGAAACGGTAGCTTCCGCGCCCTTCCTGCCGATTCAGGATCAACTTCGAATCCAATAGAAGGACTTCTAGGTTCAGACAAATCCCGGACGAGCCCCTCCCCGACGTACTCTACGGCTTTGGCTCCCTCCTCTGCGAATCTCCGGAGGCAGGAGAGGAAGGTTCCGCTTCACCGGCAGCTAGGGATCGGAATGGCACTCCTTTATTATTTACGCCATTTCTTTCGAAAGCTAACGAGCTACCTTGTTCTCTTTTTTCTTTATTAAAAAAATTAGACAGAGGCTCGACGAAAGCTATTTAAGTTCATTGGCTCACATTCCGAACAGGAGGGCGAGTCCCTACTCAGAGTTAAGAGTTGAAGGCGCGGTTCAGCTGTTCAGCAGAAAAGGAGGCTCATAGGGCTCTCTTGGCTTTGGCCGTAGCCGCCTCTGTTCAGTCGGGCGAGGATAGCGTAGCGTGTAAAAGGAACTCCTGGATATAATATACTTGGGCTGCTACGAACCAAATCACCAAATGGTGAGTTAATGCGAAAGCAGGCCAAGCTCCGTAAAAGCCCAACGGGGCTCCTGTTACAAAACGAACTCTACCTCGAGGAAGCCGACGACGAGAATTTCTAATCGTCGGCAAATCGTAGTAGTAATAGTAGTATCGTAGGCAGACTTTCACAATAGTCTTGTCCACGAGCAAATCAATGTGCGGCAGCGGAAAATCATCTTTCATTACAGATTGAGTAGCGGGATCCCCTGCATCAGTAGCAAAGACAAAGTCAGCAGCAATTGCAGTTGAATCTATTGATCTGGAACCAGCACTATCAATAGCAGTATACTCGTCTCGAAATAATACCTGGAGCGGGAGATTCAATTAACCGAGATTCAGAAGCTGAAATTTCACCCCTACCATCAATAGGTTTAGCCAGAGCATTTATAACACGACCCAAATAAGTATATATATATATATATATATATATATATATATATATATATATATATATATATATATGAAAAATGAAGAAGAAAATAACGATGAAGAGATATGTTTGAATTTTAGTTTCTCCGGAGTTTTTGTTAGATTTTGGTCATGTCAGTCGAAATTTCAAAATTTTTAACAATTACGGTCAAAATTTCCCTCCTGTTGATGGAAACTTTGACGAGAATAGTTGTAAGTGTGATTTCGTGCCCCAATCTAAATTTGTCGCAAAATATTTCATTCCTCGGTTGCCTCCCTGTACTGGGTGCTAGTAAGCCCCGGGCGCGAATAGAAATCCCCCCAGGTTCTTTTAATCTTTTGTATAAAAGAAAACGAAAAGAAGCATTAAAAAAACCTGAAGGGGGCTCATCCATGCTAAACTGCGTGTAGAGAAGAAACAGATAATAGAATCTCACACAATTTTTAGGGCGGGAATTTTCAGAGCGGGAAACTCTACTTGGAACCCTAGAAAGCATAAACATCTCTCTCTGTAAGTTTCTCCAATGATCTTGAAGTTATGCTAAAACCCTAATTCTGCACAACTCCGGTTTTTAGATTAGAGAGGTGGATTCTGTGAAAAAATCGATTATGGCTATCGACAACGAGACAGAGTTTAATTTGGAACTAATGGCTGATCTCTTGAGTAAAAAAGATCAGTTCTCGATCAAATCCGAGTTTGATGAGCTTGATCACATTCCACTTAAAGAACGGATGATGAATCTTCGCCGTGGACGTGATGCTCTTGAAACTGAAATTAAGAGACCTAAAATGTGAGTTATTTTGCACCTTTTACCACTGAAAATTAGAGATTCATGATTTTTGTGTTCGTTTTCGTTATTCCAGTAGTTACTAATTACTAATGTTTTATATTTTGTCTTTAATTACATGTAGATTTCCATATCCTATTGTTATGGCTGTGAAAACTGAAAAAACACAATCGGATCCTCAGGTAACATCAATAACATTACTGAACATTTTCTTCATTGTGATGTGACTTGTAAACTGATAAAAACTAAGACAAAAAAAAAATTAATGATAGTGATGTGTTAATTTTATCACTTGTTAGAAAGATACATTTTTTTTAAAAAAAATTTTGAATGAATATATAAAAGAGGGAAAAAACTGTACAAGCGAAGAGAAAAGAAAGAAAAGAGGGGGAAAAATGGAAGCTAAGGAAGGACAGACATTTCACGACATCCAAGCTTCCTAATTCACGACTACATCAGTAAAAGGAAGACATTTAAAAGACTCTAAGTTCCTTATCCAAAGGAAGACCGTTCCTTTTATATCTTCAATATCCACTCTGCTCGATATGTTTTTCTCCTTGAAAATCTTATTGTTTCTATCCTTCCAAATGTTCCGTATAATAGCTGCCGGAATTAAATGCCAAGCCATCCTTCTGTTTTTCCTTTTCGAGAGACCTTCTCACTGAGCCAACATTAGACTGATGCTATTAGGCTTACACCACTTGATGTTCAGAGAGTTAGAGAAACAATCCCACAACGCAAAAGCCAGTTTACACCTAAGGGGAGATACATTCAGTTTGTATGGAAGATGGCTTTATCAATCCGATTTAATTTCATTTTTCAGGTTTAAGATGTGACAAAGACAAACCATTTTCTGCCGACCTTCCTTTTTATGGGTGTAATTCATAAGCTGTTTTGATTAGAAATGCCCTTTTTTAGGTGATAACTCATGCAGTCAAAACAAAATTTGAAGTCTTGAACACATTAAGGCCTTAGACGATTCACTTATATCATTGGAGGGAGAACTTCTTGGTTTAGAGTTTCTTACTGATAATATTTAATAGTTAATAAACTCTGTTAGTTGAGAAGGTATCGTCATTAACACATTATATCAGGGGTGTTATTTAGGTAAACTCGATTTATGCAGAGAAGTCAAGGGGGTAAATCATTCAAAATTCAAATAGATTTAAAAAACATTAAGAATATACCACAATAATCAAAAGATTGAAATAGAAAGAGTACATTTTCGTTGACTCAATTCTTAGAAATGAAACTAACTTGTACACTAATCAAAGGTCTTACTTTCTTGTTTGCACTGTTAAAGTTCTTATGGATGGAGATGTTAAGGCAGTTATGGTTGTGGTGTTACTGGTATTTCATGGCCTCATAGTTGTAAGACTTTAAGATACATTTTGGTACTGGCCTATCCATGACTTGTTCGACATGCAGGGTCATCAGTAATCATCAGCCGAAGTCAGTTACGGTTTGCAATCTTAGGGTGATATTGAAAGACCGATCATAGATAGTCAAATGCACGTGTTACATTATGTACTTGACATTTATTGCAAATTTTGTAACCTTAAAAAAGCAACAATATATATATATATATATATATATATATATATATTTGGGTCAGTCTACTTCTTTCTTTGTTGGAGTGAAGGATAACAAATATTTACGAGAACAAATCAGTGCATCTGCTGATAGATTGCCTAGAAGAAATACTGATACAGCATTTAAGGACATCTGTAACTTGATCGTTTTGGATTGTCACGGATCACCTAATTCCCTGCAAAACCATCCTTACGTTTTGCAAGTTCTTCTTGTTGATAAATAATTGTAATGCACACCCCAAACAAAAAGAAAAAGTAAAATCAAAGAGAGGGTATGAATACACCTTCCTGAAATCATTTACGCCTCTTAATTATCGTTACGTAATTGTTTGACATTTTGTGGAAAAGTTTGAGCACAAGAATATCGTAAACTTGACAATTCTTAGAAATACCACTATTGGGTTTTTGCCTTCATTTTTTGCTTTATCCCGTTGACATATAATTGGTGCAGAGAATATTCGAGGGTCAATCTGCTAGCTTCCATGTGGGAGAAGTGAAGGATGGAAAACTCTCATCAGAACAAAGCTCTGCAATCCATGATAGAGTGCCTGAAAGAAATGCTGATTCAGTTTCAAAGGTTACAACTAAGTGAATTTTATATGTTTTGCTGTGTTATCAATATGTGGAAAAAACAAAATCCTATTACTCCAATTTTTTAGTTAGACACTCAATTCAAAGACCAACTATAAATTCGCTTGTTGCCACAATGTTCTTACTTCAGCAATAAGAACTATTGAAATTGCTAATTCTAGCTACTCTAATAAAAAACTATATTGTGTGATGCCTTTAAGATTTAGCGCCTTGTTGAGTGGCTATAAGGCGACAAATTTTTTATGTGTAAGGTCATGCATATAATTAGTTTATATATACTAATATATATAATTTATAAGCTGTTTTAACTTCATAATTGTCATACATAATGTATATCAAATAGCTATAGTTTATAGTAAGCTACGCTAAGATTTCCCGGAATTTCCACTGGAATTACCAAACGGTTTCCATTTCCGATCCAACCGAAACAAAATCTTACTTGCATGTTTTCATTTCTACTGAAATCACAAAATATTTCGATGAACAATATGTTTTCACCAAAGCTTAAAACTTAGAGAAAATGAGTAAGAAAAAATCAATATGTCGTGAGTTAATTAACATACTTTTTGTTCTTTTTTATTGTTTTAATAATCTTGTCTCGAATAATTACATATATTCTGATTATGTGCTTAGGCTCATCATTTTATAAATTTTGTAGTTATTTCCACATCGACTTACACAATTTTACGAAATATTTTTATTTCCTATCGAAATATAGACCGAAATCGAAATTTAATACCACTATGAGTGAATATATATCTTAATGATATAATATGGTATCCCGCCTCGGCCATTCTCTAATTTCAGTCTCGTCCAGATCACCACGCCTTCTGTGATTTACAACATTGGTCAGAAGGTTCCTTACTTTTAGTAAGATTTTGAGATTGCCTAAACAAGATATGCCATATCCTAAGCTGATAGACTTGACATGGTCGGTGTCATGGCTCCATGCATTCAAACATGGTTTCAGGTTTTGTGAGTGTTGCTTAATGCGCCTTGTCAACTCTTAGGAAATACATCCACATCTATTCTTTTTGATTGTCAAGAAGCCTTACTAATTCAGTAATTCCTTGTCTTTAAATTCATCGACCATATACTTCCATTCATTTTTTGTCCTCTCAACATTTCCTGTTGATGTTGCGTGATATGCAGGAACTAATATTGGCCCTCCCTGCTGCATGCTATGCCGGAGAAATGGAGAGCGGAAAATCGTCAGTAGTACAGAAGAAAAAATCTGATAGAACACTTGAAGGAAATCCTTTTGCAGTCTGTAATGTTGACGCTGATAATCTTATCTGTTCAGAAAAGGGCAGTACCTACCAGAGTGAGGATTTACCTAATAATTACAGTGCACAAGAAACTCAATCAGCAATTCCTCCTGAAGTTGAGAAAGATACTACAGGATTGAAACAATTGGATAGGAATATTTGTTGTCAATCTGAACAAATAACTTCTTCAATTCCTATTCAAGTGAAGGTTGAACATTCTGATAATTACCTGACGAGTCCACACAGTAAGAGTACAGTGTTTAATCCGATTGCTGTGAAGACTGAAATCAATGATGAGCCTGGAACTGAAGAACTTGATCATATTCCATTGAAACAACGCCAGAGGCGGCTGCTGTCAAGGTTCCGTTCTTACTTTAGTTATATGAATTCTCAAATAGTTGAAAAACCGAACATACTTTACAACTAAAAGAAAGAATAGGATGACCCAGCCCCACATGATCTAGAGGACTGTCAGCATTGTTAAAGTAATTTACAAGACTAATTCGTTAAATAAGTGAAAAACAAAACACCTCATTCCCTACCTGAACTGCCAGACTATAGAAAAAAACTTATCAAAATCCGGGATACTAATTAACAACTGTCTAACGTAGTTTGTGTATGTTTTATACTAAATCGAAGTATTTAATCATGATTCATGCACTCTATTCTTGTATAATCTTTTGCAGACAGTCTTTCGAAACTCTGTTGCAACTACACACTTATAGGCGTTTGGAGGTAATACGCATATGCTCTACTTCATTTATGTTGTATGGTATAACTCTGAATAGAGACCATTAGCAAAAAAGAATTTTGACGCTTTCTGAAGGTGATAGACTTATGAAGGACTCAAACTCGGTATTTTCTAAACTTGTATGATATAATAGTAATATAAGCAAGAGTGGACTTGGGCATGTAAAGGTATTGTCTTAGTCACACAGTTCTCATATCTGGTTTCTGATTACCTGCAAATGCTGTTTCCCCCTGGGCCTTGGTTTGACCAGTAAAGCAAATGAACATAAGAACTTAACACTATCACTTCACTTTCTAGTGAAACATCCAATCAGTGAACTTAACATCCCAACCCTCCAGTAAAGGAATAGGAGGACCTTTCAGTTAAGCATTGTTACGCCCGGCTGTCCAAGCATGATGTTCAGCCTGGGGACCCTTTCGAGTTTAAGTCTTTGTGGAATAAGTTAACATCATCCCTCCTAGAGTTAGCTTCTTGGTTTGGGCGGCAGCTTTGGGAAAACTCCCAACGGTTGATAATCTTCAAAAGAGAGGGATTCTAATGCCCAACAGATGTAGCAGGTGCTGGTTCGAATCCAGCAGGTCGAAGGATCTCGTTTTACAGATTCCAGATGATTTCATTTTCATTAAACACAACAGCGAAGTGCTTAATAAGCTGTACATTAATTAATTGCTACACTAAACCTGTAAATTTAATCCAACGTGGTAGGTCAAGCTGAACTACATGTCTTTCCATTGTTTATTTTGTACCTAATTCTGCTCTCAATTTCATATGCAAAAGTTTTAGTTATCAAACAATGTTGGCTAAAGAAGATGCAAGTATGATGAAATATTTACGACTCAATATGTTCATGTGTAGTTGTGTATTATGTTTACTGCTATTCGAGATAATGCACATGAATGTGTTAAATTGTGCTTATTCTGGCAAGAACTATATGAGTTTCCATCGCGAGAGTAAGGATAATTTGTGTTTTCTTTAGAAGGTTGAGATGCAGGACTTCCATGATGTAGATGATGAATGTATGATAGTCTTTTTGGACTAGCTTCTTTTAACATGTTTTGCTATTAGGATGGGATGCTTTGGTATACAAATACAGTTTGATGGATGTCATGTATCTTCGTGAATGTTTATTTTGCATTTCGTGGCTCCCTCAGTATATAGTTTAATACTCTAAACTATTTGCGTTCACTTCTGTCTTTCATCGTGCCAGTTGGCAGTTACAATATACTCTGCTTCTCATTTTCATCTATCAGTAACCACAAGATGACAAGTTTCTTTCTGCTATATGTGGCTTAAGTCTCCAGTTTCTGTACTTACTAGTTGTGCCCTTGTATGTCTGTTGATACAAATTGTGCTGTTCTAAATTATGTTTTGCAGGAAGCTCCTGGAGAGTCATCTGTTTATCCTGTGGCTGGCATTTCTCATCAGAATGCTTCAAAAGCAGAGGAAGAGAGTCATCCTGTTGAAGAATATCCATTAATTTCTGAATTTTTCAAAACTTCGACATTGAATTTTCCGAACAGTGGAGCTGGGCTATCGCATACAATTCCTGAAAGTTCATCATTGGAAACCACTAATACCAAAAATAATATTTTACCAGTTCCTAGCAATTTATGTGGAACTCAAGAAAATAATAGCTCGTCTCACATGACCCCCACTGATCTACCAGTACCTACCGAACAAGAAGGCTTGCCTGCTGGCCCTATAAATATGGCTCTTTCATCTTTGACATCCTTTGCTGTCCAAGTGAAGTTGGAGGAAGTGGAAAACGAATTAGAGAGCCCATGCAGCTATTTGCAGGGTATCTCATCTATTAACAAAATGTTAGATGTCAAGGGTGAAAGTGGAGTCTCTTGGGATGATGAGCTAGATCACATGCCACTTAGAGAGAGGAGAAAGTTGTTAATTTCGAGCAAGGTTTCCAATTTAGATGAGAAATGCTTGCAAAAAGTTGTGCCTCCTCTGCGCAAGTGCAATTCTGGAAATTCTAAGAAAGCTATGCCAAGAGCAATTCATCATCAACGGAAGCGGAAAAGGACTGCCACGTAATTCTCCATATCTGCTTTTGCTATTTTCTCTTATTACCATCACATTTCGTGATAAATTAAGTACAATCATTATCCTGCTTACTTTAGGGATTCGGTGGAAACAGCTCTGGAGGAAGATGCACCTGGCCTTCTGCAGGTAAATCATGAACATGCTCCAGATTGTGTATTTATGGGAATATAATAAGGAAGTAGTCACTGACAATCTCTTTGGCAGGTTTTAATTGATAAAGGCATATTAGTTGATGAAATTAAGCTATATGGTGACATGGAGAGTGACGATCCTTTGGATAGCTTATTCGAGGAAGATAGCTTCGGAGACCTTGAGGCTGTCATTTCAAAGGTTTGTATCCACTAGTGTTATGTCTTCCTGAGGCATTGATATTATGTTTCAGTATCTATTTGATTTTCACACGTTCCACTTTCTTATACTTGGATTGCGAAGATCAGTCTAATATGAGTTATCATATGATTCAAATTGGCTTATCCAGAATGCATTTCATAGTGCTCGAAAGTTAGAAAACTGGCTGTTTCGTCCATCCTTTAGTAGTTAAAAGATTCACAGTATGAGGATTTGGGGAAAACAAGAGTTTCATAGTAGTAGTATCAATGTAACTTCTGAAAAAAAGCTCACGTGCTTGCGTTATGACCAATATCTTTACTATTGGTCCATTGTTTCTGTCGTTTTCTCCCAACTCTATTAAGCATTTTTGTTTATCTTGGACCTTTTCAGCTATTCACTGAGCGTGTACCTCTCTTTAAATTTGCTCCAATACGAGGTGGAAAGGGATCCAAAGCTAGTTACTGCTTAGCTTGTTTAATTTCATTGGTTGAGCAGGTAAGTGTTGTCTGAATCGTAATGGTATAAGTTAGTCAGCAACAGCAATACTTGCCAATTTTCTTATCTTTTAGTTCTATTAAGACTTAAGAGTTGATTTATGATTCGAATCTGCTGTGTATTCACAGTCGCGCTATCTTCAGTCCAAGAAATGGCCTGTTGAATGGGGATGGTGTAGAGATCTCCAGTCATTTATATTTGTTTTCAAAAGACATAACAGGTATACTATATACATTAGTTGGTATTTTCCCATTTCCCTAATTTGTAAGTTGTAACCTACATTCTTCTCTTTGTTATTCACTCGGTAGCATGAATAAGAAGGCGAAGCCCTGAAATGATTGTTGACATGGAGACAGGTCTTCTTATTTATTAGACATGTATATATATACATATTGTATTTTCTGAAAAGGCTACATCGTATTGATAGGCCCAAAGGCAAATAATGGCTACATGAAAACTTGTTTATACATTAGATATCACGATATACTGCCAATCAGATGATGGGCAATACGATGTGATGGATTTTTATCGACATATAACGTGCTCAATTACATTAGGCTATACCCAACCCAATAGAGCTGATAAACTTCGCTTTTATTTGAAAACAGGGAAGGAAACAAGTTTGTTCTATTAGGTTTAAATGCCAAAAATTTAAAAACATTTTTCCTTTTTAAAGGCACTAAACTTCTACATCATCTGCTTGTATAAATATATAGTCCAATAGATCACAACGAGTGTATGTATCACTCATCATCCCTTCGCCGACATGTGTCCAGTACTTAAAACAGATGCCTAGGTTCTTACTTCAATTCTCAGTCTATGTACTGTCTCAGTTGAAAAACTTCGTAGATTCAGACCATGAAACGAAAAGTAGAAAAAAAGCCGGTTCTAACTCCAGATGAATAGTTGCAAATTGCAGTCACCACTAGGACTCATCTGTCCAGGTCAAGACACTTCTGAGATGAAATGATTCTTGGACATTTATTTTGCTATAAGTAGTTACGTCATGAATATTAAACTTTTTGTGATTTTGACAAACTGCAGAATAGTTCTGGAGCGCCCGGAATATGGCTATGCTACCTATTTCTTTGAGCTCGTGGATTCTTTACCTGTTGATTGGCAGGTTAAAAGGTTGGTGACAGCAATGAAGCTTCCCAGCTGTAGAAGGACCACCATTGTTGAGAACAGAGCATTGCTGGTAATACATTTGAACATATCTTGTTATCTTGTAACTGATTTTGGTTAGATAAAGTTCCTTTCCTTTCTCTTTCATTCTGGAGGATGGTTTGGTTTGTCTTTGATGTTCATCGTGCTGATCGTATGATTAGCTTATACGGTTTTGGGGCTTTAGGTATCATCACTACGGAAAATGTAGTTTTCCACGGGATGTTTAGACTAGATCCTTGAATTGTTTTCCTGGTTTGATTTCTCACTAGAATGACATCTAAGGACACCACTTTCTGAATCTGATCTGAAATGACTACTGGGAACCCTGTCCAAACTAGTTAGACTCGTCTGAGTCAGATTCATATTAGTCAGAGTCAGTCGAGCTAGATTCCCGACTATAAGAAAAAAAAACAATCATCTCCTAGCCCTTCCAGTTTGCAGCGATATTAGTGAAAAGATGATTTTAGAACTTTATATGTTTCTTAAATTACTGAATTTTCATCCTTTAGATGATGTCGAGTTGGTCCTTACTCAGTAAGACCCATGAAAAGCAGTTCTAATATCCAGGAACCATTTTAGTCTATTCTCTGGTAGCAGTACACTCGGATAGATTGATATAAAAACACTCTCAGCAGAAGAGATTCCATGATTTCTTTTGCAGAAGAGATTTACTGATTGGTGCGATAATTTTTTATTTCTCTTCTTGATTGATCTAAGTTGGGTCCTGGATCTTTTCCTGTTTGGGTCCAGTATTTCACTCACTTATTTTTTCCTTGCAATGCAAGTACTCATTCAAATGTGTTGAATTTCCATTGATTTGCTTTTATAGTATTAAATATTTGATTTTTCTATACAAACATTTGATTTCTTTGTTGAATTTTGCGTTTATAACTTTATGGTATTTTAGATTGGGGAAGATCTAACTGAGGGAGAAGCTCGAGTATTGGAAGAATATGGTTGGATACCAAACACCGGGTTAGGATCAATGCTCAACTACTGTGATAGAGTTGTTCATGACCAAAGCAACGAAAGAGATGGCACAGAATGGAGGTCAAAGATTGGGAAGATACTTGTTGATGGCTTGAAAGGAGGAAACATTGTTTTAAATAGTCTACCGAAGAGAGTAATGGCATATGCCGACACATCAAACTCACAAATCAAGTTGGAGCTTTGATATACTTCATAGTAAACACTTACACCGTTTATATTTCAGTCGTTCAAGAATTTATATTATTGGCTCTGCCGATTTTTTTCAATTTCATACTGTACTTTCTCTGAACTTGATCCAAGATCGTAAAATGGAACACACATTTAAATGGCTTAACAAAAAGATCTAGAGTAACTGTTTCATGTTCTCTTGTATCATATGGTGGATGCTTTATTTATTTGATAATTTCGTGTTTGTACCCCAAACTACCAGACCTTCTAGCTAGGTGAGTGATTTCTCAATTGAGGAGAGGTGAACTTGACACCTTGAGCTCTGCTTTGCCCGGAAAAAAACTAGAATTTACGCGGAATGCATAGGGTCGAAATTTGGTTCCCGTATTAAAAGATGCAAGCAAAATGAAGTTATGACCGTGCCAAATACATTCTATTAATGACCATGCCAGGTCACTATCATCAACGATTTTTTACCACCGCAAAGTCATAGCATATTAGCATGTGATTAACGACCATTCAAACTTATAACGTTACAGGATTGTTCCCAAAGGGAAAGGGTATTCCATCCTTTTTTTTTTGTTGAACAAAGGGTGTTCCATCCTTAATCTTTGGAATACATTTTTAGTGGGTGGGGGAGGGTCAATTTTTTTTTTTTTTTTGATGAGAGGGGCTGGGCCAATTTGGTTTCAATGAAATCTCTATTCACATTGTTTCCTGGATTTCATGTCAATAAACTATAATATATTTATAATATATTATGATAAATAAATTAATATTAATATGATGTTATTATATGTTATATCATATAAAATATGTTATTATGCTATCTTTTTTAATTTTTTTTGTCATGGACTCCAAAAGTTATTACGTTCAATATTGTGTGTATACAACATGAATAAATATATAAATTAGGGAAATTTGGTCAAAACTCTCTAAAAAAGTTGAGTTTTGGTTAAAAAAAATTTATCAACTTTTTATAGGCTTCAGCTCCCTATGGCATTTTTGTAAATAATTTAATATAGGGAAAAGACGAAACTGACCTTATTGCAAACCAGTTTGCAAAGCTTTTTAAGACAAATCAAATTGCAAAGTAGTGCAAACTAGTTTGCAAAGCTCTGCAAACCAGATTGCAAAGTGTGTGCAAAGTCATTGCAAGGCAAACCAGATTGCAAAGCAATGCAAACGGGATTGCAAAGCTCTGCAAACCAGCTTGCAAAGCTCTGTAAATCAGATTGCAAACCAGTTTGCAAAGCTCTATAAACCAGATTGCAAAGCACTGCAAACCAGTTTGCAAAGCTTCGTAAGCTAAGATTTCAAGGGCAATTTCGGCATTAGAAATGGGAGTGCTTTTAGAATTGTCCTTCAAGCCTATTTCCAAACTATATTTGGGGCCTAAAAGGACAAAAAGATAACTTGTCTTTTTGACAAAAAAAACATGAAATTGGGCCTCCGACCCAATTTCCTGTATAAATTAATTATTATCACTAAAGACATTTTGGACTTTAAAGGTCATATAAAGACCCTCACGATCATTATAGTGGCATGAAAACTCATTTTTACTATTTATTTTGCTTATACCATTTCACACAAGTCAATAAATAGTGGATTCCCCTCCACTGTGAATCAAACTTGTGACCACCTGATTTTTGGAGTGGATGCGCAACTAACTGGCCGAACATTTATTCCCATATTACTGTAACTAGGTTCCGCCGCATAAACAAGAATAGTTTTTTTTTGTTGAACAACATAAACAAGAAGAGTTAGAATGCCCATTATATACGTTTGAAATATCAAGATACTTTTGAAATATTAGTAAACATATGACATTTCAAGTGATAATAGTAAAAATACTACTAATAATGATAACTATTAATCACTAATAATTGAGTAATAATTTTAAATCTTCTACCCTAGAGGTCAGGGGTTCGAAACACGCTGAATAATTAAAAAAAAAAGACTATTAATTTATATAGAAACCATCAAAATGTCAATGAAAGTGTTTCATTTTTTTGATCATTTAGACATTGATCCCCAGTTATTTAGCGATATTAGGACTACGCCCCCAAATGATAATATTATGGCGTTGACCCCCATTCTCGATTTTTTCAGTATCAGTTAAGTTCACGTGTGAACCACATGCCTGACTTGTGAAAAATACCCTTGATAAATATTCAGGTTATTTAGACATTGTTCCCCAATTATTTACTGATAATAAGACTACAGTTCCAAAACAAAAATATGTTCAGAGTTGACTCACATACTCAGTTCTTTCGCAAATATCAGCTTTATGATGAAAAATTCATCCTAATATGACATTATAAGAATCTAAGATCTCAATTGACATTGTTTCATGGATTTCATGTTAATGAAGTATAATATATTATGCTAAATAGATTAATAATTAATATGATGTTATTATATGTTATATCATATAAAATAGGGAGCCCCCGTTTATTTAGCTATATTAGGACTACACCCCTAAAACGATAATCGTTTAGGCGTTAACCCCGAAAGGCTTATTTTCCGTCAAATATTCGTTACATAAAGAACGTGCGACTCACATGCTTCTTTTCAGACGAAACTACCCCTCGAAATCTGAGGGACAACAAATATCTAAGGAGATCAACGACCCAAATCTATTTTACTAGAGGCTTAAAGAGAAAGGGAACCAACAAATATGTATTAGAAGATCTAGAGAAAGCTTCCCAATATCTCAAAACAAAAAAATCTAATTACACACATGAAGATGCAAGAAACTCATTCTCCATTAAAGCTCTGTCAGAGCTCATAATTGAAGCAAAAAATTTTACTTTCTAACGACCCGAACCTCTCGACTCTCTAATCATATCTCCGAACTCAAAACCCATTCAAGAATCTTCCAAACTTACAAGGTCATAGTGTTCGATCATCCCTTACCCGTAGAGGTTCAGAAACATGAAATTTCTGAGTTGCAAAATCAATGAAACAAAGTTTCAAGCATGGATTGATAGAGAAATTGTTGAAAAAATCTCGTTAGGGTTCTAACCAAGTCATCAGTTTATGAAGATGAAAAGGTAAGACTTCTTAATCAATTAGAAAATCAAATTTTACAGGGATCCAATCGTGATTTAATGAATTGAATTCTTAAACAGAAGTTTTTAATCCTCTAGAAACTATTCTTCCAAATCCAAAATCTTCAAAGAGAATTCAAGAAAATCACCCCCAACCAGTGGTGCCTTAGTTCAATTAGATAAAGAGGTTTTCGTTGGTGAAGTATTAATGGGTTCAACAATTAAAACCCTAATATCAATGTCTTCAATTTCATCATAACAAGTTCTCCGTAGTTTAACCAGACAAATTAAAAGCCCTCTTGTTGATGAACTCGAATCAAATGGTGAAATCCCCAAATCTTTAGTCACTTAAGCTTTGAAGATCCATCAATTACAGTTATGCCAATTGATTGTGAAATTAGGTATTTGGAAGAAAAGAAGCAATTTGAAATCAGTCTCAGGATGCTGAAACCATCATGTATAGATCACAAGGTACCAAATTCATGAAGAAAGAAATAAAGAAGAATACCTTCTTGACTGACTAGTTGTCCAAACCATGAAGATGATGAAAGCTTCACTTATTCGAAACCCTAGGTTTTTTAGGACAATAATTTTCATTTGAAGAAGACATTGCACAACTTCGGTTTTGATAGAGAAGTTTTTTTTTTTTGCTTTTTCTCTCTCTAGTTTAATAACTCTTGCTCCATGATGAGAGAAAAAGAAGAAGGGGATGGTAGGAATAGATCTGGACCGTTGGAACGCGAAGGCATGTGATGACCATCAGATTAAGACAAGGGTAGTTTCGTCACAGAAAGAGCGTGTGATTCACACGACCCTCATATAACGTATATTTGACAGAAAATAGGCTATTGGGGGTTATCGCCTGAAAGATTATCGTTTTAGGGGTGTAGTCCTAATATTACTAAATAAACGGGGGGCATTTACTAAATCTCCCTATAAAATATGTTACTATGCTATCTTTTTTTAATTTTTTGTCATAGACTCCAAGAGTTATATTGTTTCAACATAGTGTGTATGCATCATGAATAAATATATAAATCAATTATTATCACTAAAGACATTTTGGATTTTAAATGTCATATAAAGACCCTCAAGACCATCCTAGGGTAGTCCTAATATTACTAAATAAACGGGGGGCATTTACTAAATCTCCTATAAAATATGTTACTATGCCATCTTTTTTTAGTTTTTTGTCATAGACTCCAAGAGTTATTTTGTTTCAACATATTGAGTATACATCATGAATAAATATATAAATCAATTATTATCACTAAAGACATCTTGGACTTTAAATGTCATATAAAGACTCTCAAGACCATCCTAGGGGCATGAAAACTCATTACTACTATTTATTTTGTTTATATCATTTCACACAAGTCAATAAATAGTGGATTCCACCTCCACTGTGAATCAAACTTGTGACCATTAGATTTTTAGAGTGGATGCACAACCAATTGACCGAACATTTATTGGCATATTACTGTAACTAGGTTCCGCCGCATAAACAAGAAGAGTTAGAATGTCCATTATATATCTTTGAAATATCAAAATACTTTTGAAATATTAGTAAACATATGTCATTTCAAAGGATAATAGTAGGGGTGAGCAAAAACCGAACCAATCGGCGAACCAAACCAAGTCGGACCGGACCGATAGGTTTTTAGGCCGAACCGCTCACTGTTCGGCTCGGTTCGGCCGAAAAACCGATCAACCCAAACCGGCTTGGTTTGGCTTCGGCTTGGAGTTTCTAGAAACCGCCCAAACCGAACCGACCGAACAAGGAGGGTTATATCACAATACAATATCCTATACAGGGGTAGAGATTGAAAAATGCTAAACTTAAGGACTTATTTAAGAAAGTTTAAGTATTAGCCTATTAGGTATTAAACTAAAAAGGAAAAAGAAAAAAAAACCTAGTCTTCACGATTCCCCTCTCGTCCAAGCCGTCTTCATCATCAAAATTCAAACACAATCAATTCAAAATCATTTGAACAGGTAATCAAAGTAATTGACTCCCTTTATAGATATACTAGGCATAGCCTGTGCCTCCGGCACTGTGAAAGTCCTAATTATAGTGCGATCATATATATATTTATTTGTTAAGCATTATTTACTATCTTTGCTAGCTTAAGTTCGACAATTTTTTTTTAAAGGGAATGAACATATGAGAATCATATAATATGGAGATGTATAAATTGATTATCGTTTAATATGAAGATGTATTGTTTGAGGATTGAGAGCAAATGTGTTTGAGGATTGAGAGCAAATGTGTAGAGATATTTTTAAAGACGACAATTTGAAGAAAAAATGTGTCATATGGAGTAAAGCATTTAATTTGTTTTTGCTTCGGGCATGTTTCTTAAGAGTAAGACAGAACATATATGCTCAGTAATTAGGAAAAATTGAACCCAAATAATTTTATTAAAAATAAAAATAAAAAATTATCATAAATTGAAATTTATAATAAATAATTTTATTACAAAGAAGACAACATATATGAGCTAAATTCTATCGGTTCTTGTTATTTATCTATTTTATCATAGATAATGTATAATGTTAAAGCAACATTCCATCTTATTTACGGAGATTCTCTCAGAAACACAGGTATGCTATTTCCTCTTTCAGCATGAACATTATTACCTGTTTGAGTGAAAGAAGCAAGAGAAAAGAAAATGTATAACCATAACTATAACAGGTTGTAGTCAAGATTAAAAATTTTACTCATATTACTGAAGTGTCAAAGAAGAAGAAGAAAAGAGAAAGTATAGCTAGAATTAGGACAGACCGCAATCACGATTGAAATTTGTATTAATATTATTAGTGCATAACTCGAATTTATGTAAGAAGCAATAGTTGTTCTTTCTCGACTATTGGAATTTAGGTATATCTTATATATATGTGCCCAAATATCTGTTGGCCTAGATCGACATTCACCTCATAATTTGTGTACGATTCATATAATATAATATTTGTATAAGATTCATAAACAACATATAATAAACAATTAAGGAAGAAATGTAATGGTACCATAATAACATTGTGTTCCCATCCCTATAAATATTACAACGATTTAGAGAGTTTCACCCAATCTTAATTTCAATATTAGGCTAAATTGAGTTGTTAAACCGACGGTTTGCTTCTAGAGTGCTACGAATCCACTCTATACTGACTTACAAAAAATGTTCAATGATGGAGGAGGAAACACTTGCGTTAACTAACAATCGAATGAACTAAGTTGGTGTGCTCAAGTTGAGAATGAATCAGATTTTTATGGAGAAATTAGAGTAGCCTAAAGTCCAAAACCAATCTATTGATGAACATTAAATTTTAAGGAGAGTTAATGAAAAATTTTGGTGGTAGAAAGAGAGGTTTCTGGGGATGAAATTTGAATGGTACAATGAATGAGGGAGATTAACTCAAAAGGATGGTGAACAATCATGGAGTATTTGATATCAGGGCTCCTACTAATTAAAAGAAAATGATGAATAATCATGGAGTTGTCGATCTAGTAGACAATTTTTCTATCTTTTGTCTTAGTCCTAGTTACAACCAAGTTGTATTGTAATATAGTGAGTATTTGATATCAGAGCTCCTACTAATTAAAAGAAAATGATGAACAATCATGGAGTTATTGATCTAGTTGGCAATTTTTTTATTTTTTGATGGTAGAATATATTTTGATGGTCTTTTTTCAGGAAGTTTAATTGAGAAATAAAACTTAATTAGTTCTGAACGAACAAAAATTTGTTTTTAGAAAGTAACTTCAAACATAAATTTTGTTTGTGCACAAAGTGAAATTTTGTTTGTGCAGAAAGTGAAATTTCCCATTTTGTGATATGCTTCAACAAAAAAAAAAAAATATTCTTCATACCACTTTGTAACTTATTTGTTGTTGGAGGAGTTGAGGAGGTTTAAAAAAAACCATTAGAATTTTGTGAGAGTACTTATGGGGGTTTATGGAGGAAGAATGTTGGTTGGAATTTCATTATATGGAATGAGTTCAGGAATGTGACTAGTTGGGAGGGTTATAAAATGTCATTACGTCTAAGCAATTATGGAGGGTTAAATACAAAGTAAATTTTGAGGGTTAAATACATGGTATGTCTTCAAAATCTAGTTGGCAAATTTTTTTTTTCTTGTCCTAGTGAGCTTGTCCTAGTCAGCTTGTCCTAGTCACAACCAAGCTGTTTGTAACTTATTTGTTGTTGGAGGAGTAGAGGAGGTTTAAAAAAAACCATTAGAATTTTGTGAGAGTACTTATGGGGGTTTATGGAGGAAGAATGTTGGTTGGAATTTCATTATATGGAATGAGTTCAGGAATGTGACTAGTTGGGAAGGTTATAAAATGTCATTACATCTAAGCAATTATGGAGGGTTAAATACAAAGTAAATTTTGAGGGTTAAATACATGGTATGTCTTCAAAATCTAGTTGGAAATTTTTTTTTTCTTGTCCTAGTCAGCTTGTCCTAGTCACAACCAAGCTGTTTTGTAATATAGAATGTTGGCACTTTTATTTGTGGTTTGGATGAAATATAAGATAAACAAGGCATCACATAAGTTCATGTTTAAAGAAGTTAACCTTTCTTCTCACTTTTACTATCATCTTCACCGTCCCTTTCAAATAAGATGCACTTGCAAGTGTCAAAATATTGAAATCATACGATGAATTTTAATTTTAATTTTCGTATATGTAATGGTGGAAAAGTAAGACGGATTCTTAATTTTTTATTTTTTTGTATATTCAATGAAATGAATAACATTAGTTTACTATTTTCTCTCAATTGTGTTCGGCCAAACCGATCAATCGAACTCAACCGAGCCGAACCAAACCGAGTCGAACCTTGTCGGCCAGTGAAATGATCGGCTCGACTTCGACCGATGATTTAGTCAAACCGCCACTTATTGGTTCGGCTTCGGCTCGAGTCAAAACCGAAAAAAACCGACCGTTGCTCACCCCTAGATAATAGAAATAATCCTACTATTAATAATTACTATTAATTACCATTATTGGTATTGACTATTAATTTAAATAAGTCTTCCACCCTAGAGGTCAGGGGTTCAAGACACGCTAAATAATTAAAAAAAAACTATTAATTTTAAATAGAAACCATCAAAATGTCAATGAACCACATACGTGAACCACATACGTGACTTGTGACAAAAATACCCTTAATAAATATTTAGGTTATTTAGACATTGAACCCCAACTATTTACGGGTAATAGGACTACACTCCCAAAATAAAAATATGTTTAGGGCTGACTCACATTCTCAGTTCTTTCGCAAATACCAATAAAGTAGTTTGCGTGGAATTTCATTTCCCTCTTATTTTTATAGGTGTTCAAAGATAGTTTTATGATGAAAAATTCATCCTAATCTGACATTATAAGAATATAAGATCTCAAATTCCATAATCTAGAGAAAGTGATTGGTCCATGAACTCGAAATTATTCCGAGAACTTGATTTCAATAAGCTAGAAATATTAAGGAAAATATGTCACCCGAAGTCAAAGACGGGTTCGACCTGTCTGGCTAGATATAGTAGATAGGCTAACGATGGAAAACATATAAAAAAGGTGACCCCTATATTTAGTCGTCTAATAAGTCAAGTTGTTTAGAGTGATTAGAAAAGATCTCAGATATATACTCGTTATATATAAAATTTAGTCCTTAGTTTTAGATTTGTTACTTATAATATAAAATTTATTCCTTAGTTTTATAGTTGAAGGAGATGCTAGGGTTCTTTTGAACTTAATCGAAGCCATCGATCTTGATCCACCTTGGAGAATCCGTCATTTAATCGACGGTCTTAGATCACGCTCATGTGATCTGCACGTGCGTACTTCTTTCTGTCTGAGACAAGCTAACTTAGAGGCCCATGTTTTGGCTCATCCGCCCTAGGTCCTCGAAATTATTTAGAGTTGATTCTTATCTTTGTTGTTAACTTTCTTTACTATTTAGTCCCTGTGTGGATATTGTTATTTTAACCTTCCCCTCACGGGCTCTAAACTTTGTAATTCGGTATCATGTAATGGATTCTAATTTCAAAAAAAAAAAAAAAAATATATAAAAACTCATGCATGTGGTTGAAACACGACCCACTTTACTAATGTTTGACTGAAAAATCGAGATTGGAAGTGAATTTCATACATATTTTTATTTTGGGGGTGTAGTCCTAAAATTGTCTTAATATTGCGAAATAACTTGGGGTCAATGTCTAAATAACCCTTGATAAATTTGGTTCTAGTTTTGCACTAGAATCTACCAAGATGTCAATGGAAGCCCAAATCCACCATCCATGAATTTGCGAATGCCACTGACCTTCGCAGACTTTGAAATGTCTGTGATTGAATGCCTCAAACATTTCCAGACTTTAAAACGTCTGTGATTGAATGTCTCGAACAATTACAGATTTTGAAATGTCCGTGATTGAATGCCGCTCCATTCTTAGACTTTGGAATGTCATTCAAAGTCATCATTGGCTACCCCCTCTTAATTTATAACCAATGCTCAAAACAGACTCGCCAAGTCATCGTAACAGCAAGAAGGCGCAATTAAAACGTTACAAGGTAAATTTTTTTTAGGAAATCCAGGAAGCTAATTTCCAACACCATCATTTACGATAAACAAATGCATTTCACGAGTTCGCTATTAAGAGTAATTCGTGTGAAGGATCAGAATAATGATGTATCGAATTCTCGATCTAGATGCTATATTGGTCATGTAGTATGAGTATAAGAGTAGCATCCGTCGAAAAAAAGATCACCCTAAGATGATTATTTCATGGTTATTAATAAGGAATCAAAGCAGATGTTTCTATTTCACCAACTTTCTTCCTACATAACCAATGTAGATTTTAAAGTTGAATGTTTTTTTCCCTTTGTTCTTTTTTCTAGTTTCTCCATTTTTTTCACTTTAGTAAGAACTTCACTACTTTCTACATCCATGACTAAACTCTTATGTTGAACAAAGTTGATAGTGAAACATCAAGAATCACGCGCATCTTGCGTGTTAGTCGTCTAGTTTTTTAGTGTTAGTACTACCCCACTACCATAACATTGAAAGTTTGAAACTTCTTTTACTTTTCTTGTCATTGTAGACATTATAAACATTTTTGTTCTATGATGTGCACAGGATATCCTATCGGATCAAGTAGAGTTCGATAGTCGATCAATATAAATACCCTTATTGTGTTGTGGGTTCTCATTAGAATCTTCGAAGGGTGAGTTCTAGTCATGGCTGACTCTGTTGTTTTCTTCATTTGTTTTTGTTTTGTTTTTCTTAGTTATGGTGTGGAAGTTGAATCTTCTCATCCTGTTTACTCTAATCTTGAATCATTTCAATACCTTTATCCAACTTCAATGAAAAATCAACCTCACAGAACTGGTTTTCACTTCCAACCTTCAAAAAATTGGATGAATGATCCTAATGGACCAATGATTTATAAGGGAATTTACCATTTCTTCTATCAGTACAATCCATTTGGTGCAGTTTCGGGTAATATAATATGGGCTCACGCTACCTCAACCGATCTTGTAAATTGGGTTCACCATAAGCCTGCTTTAGAACGAAATGAACCATATGACATAAACGGGTGTTGGTCTGGGTCCGCTACGATACTTCCTGGGGGTAAACCCGTCATTATTTACACCGGAAATGATGAGCAAAACCGTCAATCACAAAACTTAGCAGTACCGCAAAACTTGTCTGATATTTTCCTTAGAGAATGGATTAAATCACCTCAAAATCCTGTCATGGCTTGGACAACCATGAATGGAATCAATGCAACTTCATTCAGAGATCCAACTACTGCTTGGAAAGGTCTTGATGGAAGATGGAGATTACTTGTCGGAAGCAAAAGAAAACGTCGAGGATTAGCGTTTCTCTATAGAAGTAAAGATTTTGTACATTGGGTCAAATCACAACACCCAATCCATTCGGCAACAAGAACCGGAATGTGGGAATGTCCGGACTTTTTTCCTGTCTTTCTTAACAGCAAAAATGGAGCCGACACTTCTCTAATGACTTAAAATGTTAAATATGTGCTTAAACTGAGCTTAGACGATACTAAACACGACTACTACACGGTTGGAAAATATTATCATGAAAAGGATAAGTATATCCCAGATATTGAGTCTATAGATAATGATTCAGGACTTGGATATGATTATGGAAAATTCTATGCTTCGAAAACATTTTTTGACAGTTCAAAGAACCGAAGAATCTTGTGGGGTTGGCTAAATGAATCATCCGAAAGTTTTATCGAAGATATAAAGAAGGGATGGGCTGGAATTCAGGCAATTCCTCGGAGTCTTTGGCTCGATAAAACCCAAAAGCAACTAGTCCAATGGCCAATTGTAGAGATCGAAAAGCTTCGAGAAAACCAAGTCCATTTGCCTATTACAGAGCTTAAAGGTGGATCATTAGTTCAAGTTCTTGGAGTAAAGGCTTCCCAAGCAGATGTAGAGGTAAAAATTTGAACTATCAAATTTGGAGAGAGCTGAAAATTTGAACCCAAGTTGGGTAAATGCTCAACTACTATGCAGTAAAAAAGAAGCATCAATTAAAGGAAGTTTAGTACCATTTGGTCTTTTAGTCTTGGCATCGAAAAACTTGGAAGAACAGACAGCTATCTTCTTTAGAGTATTCAAAGGTCATAAGAGATATATAGTACTCATGTGTAGTGATCAAAGCAGGTCTTCTTTGAATCAAGGACTAGATAAAACTACCTATGGAGCTTTTGTGAATGTGGATCCTCTCCATGAACAACTTTCACTTAGAACCTTGATAGATCACTCTGTAGTGGAGAGTTTTGGTGGGGAAGGAAAAGCTTGTATAAGTGCTAGAATGTATCCAAAATTGGCTATTGATAATGAAGCTCATCTTTATGTATTCAACAATGGGACAGAAAGTATAAGAGTTTCAAATTTTAATGCTTGGACAATGCTGAAATCAATTGAAGAAAAAGTGAATGAATGGAAACTTGAAACTCAATTGAAGATAACTAGAAATGGCAAAAGTAGTTGTAGTTGAGATGTGGGGATATCATTAAAGAAACTCTCACTATCTCTTTCTTTTCTTTTTTTACTTCTTTCACTTCTTTAGTTATTAGTATCTCCTTGTCTTTATGTATTTTAGGATTTTGAATAATTTGAAGCAACATTGCTAAAAAAAAAAAAAAAAAATAACCAATGTAGATTTTGAAGGGTGCCCCCCCTCCCTCCACTATTAGGCCATTTCCCCAAAGGAAATCAATTTACACCCTTTTCGCAACTTCTCTCTCCTATGTAAACTGTTTCTTTCATCTTTTTCTCTCTCAGTACTTGGACTGTATCAGTTCTTCATCATCGCCAACTTGAAGTGGGGAACAACAAATTATGGATCAAAATCAGAGACCAGCTCCTCCTAGAACTTACCAGTTCCAACCTGCTCGTACTGCCATTATTGATCTCTTCAACCTCTACCTTGGGGTATGCAACTTTCCCAAACCCTCATTCTCTCTCTCTCTACCTCTATAAGATGTATCATCATTTGTATTTACTTCATTTTGTCTTCAGAGAAATTCGCGCCAAATTTCTGAAGACTCAATTGGTGAAACTCCGTAAGTATTGTTATTTCCCTCTTCTACTGTTTCTTTCATCGTTTAATTTGCTCAGTAACCATTTTTAATTTGAGTTTGGGGGTTTAGGTTTCAACAAGTGAAATAGTGATTGAGTGAGAAAAAGTTGTTTGCTTTAAGTCAAAAATTCAATTGATCACTATGAACTTTGTTTAAATTTACTTGCTTTAGTGAATATTCTGATCATTTATTCTTTCTGAACAAAAATTTGCTTTTAGGAACAAATATCAAAAGAGGGTAACTGCTCTTAACAGAGAGCTTCCTCCACCAGATGAGCAGTTCCTTTTTGATTTTCAGCAAATTCAGAGCCAGTTCCCAGTAAGTCTTGAATTTGTTAATGTTGTATCTTGTCCATGAAAATCCCCATTTCCATGTTTTATTAGTTCTCCTATTTAACAGAAACGCTATTAGACTTCGAAATCCAGCTTTTACTAAATTTAGAGAAACTATTAGTTTGTGGACATCCAACTGAATAGCAATTGGCAAGGAGTGGAGAGGCCGTAGATATTGTATTGTTAGGCCATGACTAATCCTTGGTCACGAGAATTTGCTTTGTCAAGGTGGGACTACTCTCCCATAAACATCGTGAAGTTGTTTGGGTGAGAGGAAGGAGAAGTAATTTCATGTGTGTCATGACTCACAACGAAAAACAGTCACAAGGACAGTTCACGATTTCCATACGTTATTATGTTGTTAATGTCTGAGGGAATTTCTGCCTCACTTTAACTTAATAATAATATTAATAATGAAAGGAAAAATAGAATATTAGAGTTTCTAATGAAACACCATCTAAGCAAAGTGTAGGCGGGATGTCCACTCGTATTGACTGGCTCTAAAGTGCTTGAAAGTGGGAACTCTAACCTGATTAAGAGGTAATAAGGTAAACTAAGTTTAAATTAGTAACTAGAACGAGGTCTTTGAATGACAAATGACTGATTTGTAAAGAAAAAATAATCAGGAAAAAGACATCACAAGTCTTGCATTTAATGGATAATGAAGTTTTAACAATAACAAAACTACCTTATGTTGGGGTTTGCACCCTATTAGTACTGTATCTAATTCTTAAAATTAGTATTTTGTAACTGCGTTTTCAGAAAGACCAAACTATCCTTCTAGATCCTAGTGACTCTATACTAGATGTTAAACCCTTTCCTTCAGATTCATGAGTGTAGTAGTACAAAGCTATTTTTACATCCATTTGAATTGTTGAAGTAACTCTTGCTTATAGATAAGAGCTCGCTATTAACTCTCTAAATGTTTTTATCGCTCTTAGTTGTGAATGTATAAGATGATTTTAACCTTCTTTCTGTTTTTGAAGTTTGAACAATGTTTTCTAGCTCTGGTTTTGGACTTGTTAGGATTGTCGAGCAGTAAGATGAAGGGGTCTCAAATGATCTGATAGAGATACTTACAGTGAGGACCTTTTAATGTCATATGCACTGATTATTGGGCACACAATAAATTATAATATAAAGAAGCAAACAATCGGGAGGGCATGTGATGAATGGGTCTGAGATTTCAATCCTTGATATATTGTGTATATATATATATATATATATATATATATATGTGAGTTTCTTTGATAGTAAATTGTTAACGAAAATATGGAGAAATAAATAGTTGAAGTTGAAGAGGGGGCATGATATACTAACCGAGACTAAAGACTGTATAAACCAGTAGGAATGAAGATGAATATTAGAGAAAAACTCTGGACACCATATTGGCAGAGCACTAGGTAACAAGCACAGGCTCCACGCTCCAAAGCTCCATGGTAGTTAAAGGGGTTATTTCTGCTTGAATTATTAATGAATAATGATTTTTATCGAAAGGAGAAACAATTGAAAACAAAAGAAAGATTACATTGCTATATCCATATTTGCATATTTTGCAGGATCAGGAGCAACTTCGTGTGGCGACTGAGTCAGTTCTTACTTCTTTAGTTGTGCAATATAGCAGTCACATACCACGAGCAGAGTTTCTTCTTTTCGCGGTACGTAGATTGTACAGCATAGATTATGTAAACTGGGACACGTTCTTGCCTTCTCTCCTTTCTTCCGTCTCTTCAGCAGAGACTTCATTTGGAGAAGGGAGTCATCAAGGACCTGCTGCCCTTTCATCCAGTGGTTTAGCACAATCTTTGATTATGCCGTCTTCGAACGCAGTTCCTTATTCTTCTACTTTTCATCCTTCAAATCCTGCATCCCCTCTGCCTTCGATGCACGGCATTGGATCTCCTGCTCAGTCTGCCACAGAACCATCAGCTTGTGCAAATGGATCGCCCGTAAAATCTTCTTCTATTTCCTCCTCAGGACAGAGGGTTAATCCATCACTTAGAGATACTGCTATCAGCCATCTACGTCAGGTATCCTGCAAGATTATTTTAGCTGGGCTTGAATCCAACTTAAAGCCAGTTACTCATGCAGACATATTTTCCCATATGTTAAATTGGTTGATCAACTGGGATCGTATACACCAAGGGGTTGACGAATTTGATGGTGCACGAGTTCGGAATCCTGACAGATCTCTGAGGCAATGGTTACATAGTTGTCTTGATGTCATTTGGCTGTTGGTTGACGAAGATATATGTCGGGTTCCTTTCTATGAATTACTTCGCAGTGGCTTGCAGTTCATTGAAAACATTCCTGATGATGAAGCCTTATTTACTCTTATTTTGGAAATCCACAGGAGACGAGATATGGTTGCTATGCATATGCAAATGTCAGATCAGCAGATTCACTGCCCAACTTTTGGTACATATCGAGTTTTATCTCAAACTTATCCTAGTATTGCAGGGGAACCATCGACAAACCTGCGATATTCACCAATTACATATCCCAGTGTTCTAGGAGAACCCTTACACGGAGAGGTGGTAGCCTTTTTTCATGAACTTTCCTTTTTTTTCCCTTCTCTTTTCATTTTATTCTTTTTTGTGTCACCCTAAAACAACAAATTTTAGTTATCTGTAGATTATACTTCTTATAACAGGTAGGTTATTAGTTTAAAATGTCTGTCAAGAAGAAATTATGCTGTAGTAGATTCTTTATGTGAAAAAACAAGTGGTTTTAAGGACGTTATTTTAGTTTTGCCCCCATCACTATTCTAAATAACAAGAACAATTACTGTAACTTTTCGGGGAAAGTCATTGTCGTTTAGGACAAGAAAAGGGAAAAGGGATTGATCAAGGACTTGAAAACATTTATATAATAAGATAGATAAGTACTAGTGTCACACAAGCAAGGAATGAAATTTCGGTTTCGGTGGAAATTTCGGTCGGTCCAAAAGTGGAAACGTTTCGTAGAAATGTTTCGGTCAGTGTGGAAATCTTACAAATCTACAGAAATGATAGAAACATGATGCAATTATGTATAACAAGATTATTAAACCATAATGAAGCATAAAAATGATGTTTAACATTATCTATTAGTTTGAGGGAGTATTAACAATTACACAGTTACTTGTGGGGGTAAACTGAATAATTTTTTGGCTATAACACCCAAAAGATAACATTCTTACTGATAATAATTGACAAACTATGTTAGTTTGAGAAGGTATCGTCAATTACACAGTTATATTAAAGGTGTTACTAAGATAAAATCAATTTAGGCAGTTAAGTCAAGGCGTAAATCATTCAAATAGATTTAAAAACCATGGAAAACATAACATAAAATCAAGACAGATCTAAGAGAAATGAAGATGAAAAAGACGAAGAAATGGATATGTTTCTAGTATTAGTTTCTCCGGGTTTTTTGCTAGACTTCTACTATGTCGGTCGAAATTTCCATCATGTCGGTGGAAATTTCGATATTTCTCACAACTTCGGTGGAAATGTCGATCATGTCGGTGGAAACTATGCAGGAAATAGTTGTAAGTGTTATTTCGTGCACCTAATCTCATTTTAGGAAACGTTTCGCGAAATTTCGGTGAAATTTCGGGAAGTTTCATTCCTTGCACACAAGTAGAATCTAGAAATCACTTATTGATGCCTTAGATATCACACCTAAGGGCGGGTTTGCATCACAAAAACTAGAAAGCTGAATACTACACTTAGGCAATGACTAAACTCTTGTGAGTTAGGACTCTAAAGGACGTTAAATACTTTTGACCACACTTGACCACCGTAATATTTAGAAAGCAGCAGCAGTTCCGCAAAGACGCATGTGGATTAGGCCCACATAATTCAAGGTCCAAGGTGGACCCTTCATCTAGAACATGCTACATCAGAATTTGGGTCTTAGAATCCTTCTTTGACGTCTTCCATTGTAACGCCCCAAGCCTTAGGAGTTATCGATATTGTCCCCGCTTTGACCACCTCACGGTACATGGTTTTATTCTTGGCGAAGGCACCACGAGCCCACCCAAAAGGCCTCGGTACTTACTAAGCTTGAGCATACATCTATAGCCCAGTCTCTGGACACTCTTGCGAGCAATGTGGGACTATTCCATCCATATGCCTTAATGGCTGGTGTTGCCATCCATCTCGATCACGTTGTGTCGCGGATTACTAGACTAGAGTCCAATAGACATGAGCTTAATGAAAGGGATAACTTTATCCCATAATTTTGAAATTTGGTATCCATGTGCATCGTTGTAACATGGATAATATTTCAGCTCCTTAAGATGTCTTTGATAAGTAGGCGCATAGCCTGGAAATTGATTTTTCTAGGAAGAAGACTGAAATCTATATTTTCTAACTCCCCAGAATATAAGTTACCCTTAATAAGACTGTTCTTGTGGTTGTTCATTGTGTGCTTCGTTGATAATACGTAAAGATTTGGTAGTACGAGAGAGAGGTAGAACTTTCCTTAGAGGCTAATTAGCATTTTGGAGTTTGTAAGAATAAAAGTTAGTATGTAAGTGTATTTACCAAAATAAGATCAAACTAATATATTGAGATTAAATTGCCAGTGACAACTCGGCCGACCTACCAACAGTATATATATTCGCCTCAATTTTGAGAATGGATACTTGGTAACAGATGGTAATTTGTAAGATTTAATAGTAATTTGTCTTTTTTTTTTTTCTTGAAGGAACTTACTAGGAATACGTCAATTATTGCTGCTTGATTTAGGGCGAGTTTATAAACATTTGATAGGCCTGTGAGTTGTGACTGGCTTGTTTATTGAGTAGTTTTCCTTTCTACGACGTTGATATAGGACCTTGCGTCTTCTATTCAAAGAGGGAGCCTGGACTGGGAAAGAGCTCTTCGTTGTGTGAGACATGCTCTTCGTACTACCCCATCACCTGACTGGTGGAGGCGTGTGCTTGTTGTGGTCCCTAGTTATCGAAATAATGCTCAAGGGCCAACTCCTGGTGCAGTTTTCTCTTCCGAAATGATTTGTGAAGGGACCATCGACAGAACAATGGAACTGCTGAAGTTGACAAGTTCAGGCAATAATTCCTCACTTTCTACCTGATATAATTGGACATAAATTTGAAGTTAACATTATTTCCTAATTCTGTTTGAAATATGAATGAAACATTTTGGCGTTTCTGCTATTATATTGAATATGGCATATTTCCAGTTTTCCACCAAACTGACCAAAATATTTCCATAGTCACAGTCAACTGACAGGAAATTTCACTTCCAATTTTTCTTTGTATTTATTTGATCCCTGACTGACTGAAGCGATCAAACACTTCAGTGAACAATAACTTTTACCAACCGTCGAAGAAAAGAGTATAAAACTTAAATAAATTGGATATTATTTCAAATTTCAGCAAAAAATTACAAAAAACTACAATTGAAAAGAGGTTCGGTTACTAAACTATCCTTCTCTGATATAATGAGAAATGCAAAATACCCCAATTTTATAGTAGCCTGTAAAGAGACAAAAAATGCCTCGTAAAACTCCTATCATTCAATTTTATCTCCATCCTCATCTTCAAGTTTTATGCATCACCTTCCATTATCTAATTCGTTAAAGAACAAACTGTTTTCTGATGTGTTGGTTAGTTAAGGATATATCCTTTAACTTCTTTTGTTTGTGGACAAGACATCAATAATTGATTCACTTCCATCTTTTAAATAGTACCACTTCATCTTTTTTTGCCTATAATATTGATACCACACACTAATAGAGTTTTAATAGCAGAACCCAGATGTGAACTTTTTCAATAACATACAAGTCCATAGTTACAGTGAAGATATTCATCCTTGATTTTCTTGCGTAGTACAGAAACTATTTTAATCTTGCAATTGCTTACATTGTTTATGGGGCCTACCGTGAGATGATGCAGAGGTCAAGGAGTATAATATATCCAACATATATGTTATTTTCTTACTTGTTTCCTCACCATTCGTAACCAAACTATTACCACAAAATATTTCTCTTTCCAGCGAGACCAGAACATATACTGATATACCTAACTCAAAGTTTGATACCTTAATTGAGGCAAGCGTTGATATGTGAGTTTCTGCCATTGTAAAGGAGAAATGATTTCTGTGGCAACCATCGATATAACCAGAGAATTGCTGAAGTTGACAATTCCTTGCAATAGAGTTTAACTTTATATAATTTTTTGCATTTTCCACATGATGTAAATCCTTGGCACGTTAGAATTTCCTCTAATTCCGTCTGTCTGAAAATAGATAAAACAGAAACATATGCACCCTAATACTTCATAGGCCTCCCTTCCATGTTACCACTAATTTTAGTCTGGTTTCTTCTCAATTGATTCTTTGCAGATACATTATGCTGGCAAGAGTGGCTTATATTTTCAGACACATTTTTCTTTCTCATGAAGAGCGGTTGTATTGATTTTCTAGATTTTGTGGATAGGCTTGCATCTCGAGTTCTAAAGGGTGATCCTCAGATTCTTCGGAGTAATCATGTCACTTGGCTGCTTACCCAAATAATTCGTATTGAGATCGTCACGAGTGCCCTAAATACCGACCCCAGGAAGGTTCACACCAACCTTACTTTAATTACATACCTTGCTCATTCTCTTTCTGATTTATGGGTTTGACATGTACATTTTTGGCCGCTACCTGTTTATTCCCTTCGCTGCGGTAAATGATTATTTAACAATCTTATTCAGAATAATACCACTTATTGAGTTCTAGAAATAAAAACAAAGACTGAAGACAGTTACAAGGTCTTCCTATTTTTCTTCATAGTAAGCCCAAGTAAAATAACTTACTCATCGACATGCTTTGGATTGGCGTTGTCCCTTTCACAAATTATTACATTTGATGCAATATAACTCTGTGTTGAAATTCTGTTTGTTAGGTGGAAAGTATAAGAAAGATCCTATCTTTTCATAAAGAAGATAGAAACTCTGATCCAAATAATGTTACTCCTCAAAGTACACTGTTTGATTTTATAAGCAGTAGTCAGACTCTTCGCATCTGGTCGTTCAACACTTCAATTAGAGAATATTTAAATCATGAGCAGCTTCAGAAAGGCAAGCAGATAGATGAATGGTGGAAGCAAGTGACTAAAGGTATATTTGTGTTAAGTGCTGGGACAGTATTTTGTTAATTTAAGAGTGAAATTGAATCAGAATATTTCTTGTCGCTTCGCCTATCTGGTGCCATTCCTGTCTCTGCTATTAATGTGTAACTCATTGCATGCATTTTGTCTTCTCATGTTCTCATTATGTTTCAATATCTTAATTCGTTTGGGGCCCATGCTAGTTCTTCACTTCTTGAGACCATATTATTATGAATCAAGACCCCTTTTGTTTCTCAGGGTGACTAGAATGGAAGAAATCAGGTTTGTACTGGTATGATGGTATCTCACAGTCTGTCTTGCGACATGTGGCTGGTTGAAGTCGTCTTGAAACCATTCCCACTTTGAGAAATACGTAATAGTGATCTGCTATTCATCGTGGTACCCTGGTGCTGTTGTATTAGCATACGGCTGGCAAATAGAAAAGACAACATTTATAGTTCTAAAGTCTAAACTGCTCTTGTTATGGTTGCATTTAACCAGAGCAACTTCAGTCACATAAAATGTCATGAAAAAACTTCTCACGATCTTTATGTCGTGCGGAACTCCATTGCGAGGCTGAGTAACTATGATCCTTGGCTACTGTTTATAATGCTTGTATGTAACGCGTATAACTGGCATTTTTATACAAGTGTAGTTGTTCAATACAATTTTTTTGGGCAGTCCTCTTAAAATTGATCACATCCTATTCGAGGATCAACTTCTTCTTGCCACGGTTGAAGCATGATGTAATTGTACAATCTTTCCTAACTCCACAGCTATATCAGACTCAAGACATTTTTGTTTTTATTGTAGGAGAGCGTATGCTTGATTACATGAATTTGGATGATAGATCAATTGGAATGTTTTGGGTTCTTTCATATACAATGGCACAACCTGCCTGTGAAGCTGTTATGAATTGGCTGACCTCTTCTGGAGTTACAGAACTGTTACCAGGATCAAATGTGCAGACAAATGAGAGAGTAATGGTAATGCGAGAATGTTGCCCAATTCCAATGCCACTGTTATCTGGCCTTTCAATCAATTTGTGTATGAAGCTGAGTATTCAACTTGAAGAATCTATATTTATTAACCAGGTATTCTCAGTAGTAATTCATTGTGCTTCATTTCTTGCCTGTTAGATTATTACTTTTGGATGATGCAATATATATTTTGTGATAAAATTTCATTAAATTCATTTCATGATGATTATCTGATCTAAGAAGCACCTTCTAAAGGTTGTGTACTTGTGTTTAACAAAAGATATATGTTTTTAAAAGAGGCAGACATTTAATAAGAAATCCAAAGTAAAGAATAAAACACATGGTTGAGCCTGATTACAAACAAA
Source organism: Eschscholzia californica (assembly GCF_041429995.1). Taxonomy (NCBI): domain Eukaryota; kingdom Viridiplantae; phylum Streptophyta; class Magnoliopsida; order Ranunculales; family Papaveraceae; genus Eschscholzia; species Eschscholzia californica. The sequence goes on from NW_028238198.1 coordinate 35,085,337, forward strand.
TTCTGGTACTGGTAGGCCAGGCTACACTAGTAGGCTGATAACAAATAACTTAAGTTAGAACCACATCCAAGGAATGAAATTTCGGTTTCGGTGGAAATTTCGGTCGGTCCAAAAGTGGAAACGTTTCGTAGAAATGTTTCGGTCAGTGTGGAAATCTTACAAATCTACAGAAATGATAGAAACATGATGCAATTATGTATAACAAGATTATTAAACCATAATGAAGCATAAAAATGATGTTTAACATTATCTATTAGTTTGAGGGAGTATTAACAATTACACAGTTACTTGTGGGGGTAAACTGAATAATTTTTTGGCTATAACACCCAAAAGATAACATTCTTACTGATAATAATTGACAAACTATGTTAGTTTGAGAAGGTATCGTCAATTACACAGTTATATTAAAGGTGTTACTAAGATAAAATCAATTTAGGCAGTTAAGTCAAGGCGTAAATCATTCAAATAGATTTAAAAACCATGGAAAACATAACATAAAATCAAGACAGATCTAAGAGAAATGAAGATGAAAAAGACGAAGAAATGGATATGTTTCTAGTATTAGTTTCTCCGGGTTTTTTGCTAGACTTCTACTATGTCGGTCGAAATTTCCATCATGTCGGTGGAAATTTCGATATTTCTCACAACTTCGGTGGAAATGTCGATCATGTCGGTGGAAACTATGCAGGAAATAGTTGTAAGTGTTATTTCGTGCACCTAATCTCATTTTAGGAAACGTTTCGCGAAATTTCGGTGAAATTTCGGGAAGTTTCATTCCTTGACCACATCCCACATATATGTGTGAAAGTGAAACCAATTAGGAGTCCCAGTTACAAAAAAATCCGTGTAGGCCTTTTATCTCACTCACAGGATGTTCCTACCCCATAGAATAAGGTTCCCTTGGTGCAATCTATGATTTCTGCCTTAGGAAGGGATTCTCCTTGAAGATTTTTTTGTCCTCTCTTTCCAGAGGCACCACATAATGGCCGTGGGGGGGTCAGATTCCATACTCCCCCCCACCCCCCCCCCCCCCCCCCCCCCCCCCCCCCCCCCTCCCCCACCTTTGGTTTCTTGAGGTTCTTCCATTGTTCAAGAATCTCTCAAATGGTTCTTGAGTAGCACCAGCTTAAATTCAGAGAATGCGTGTAGTAGCTCCAAATGTACGAGGCAGTATTGCAATTTATGAGGGGATGATTGACTCTTTCCTCCCACACTCCGCAGAGATCACATCTGTTGATCTAGATTGCTCCCCGTTTCCTAAGCTGGTCAACTGTCTAAAGTTTTTGATGCACAGCTGTCCATGGCGTGAAACTTACCCTCGGGGGAATCGACTTTCTCCAATTCACACGATTGACGGGGAAGTCTCTATCTAAGGTGTCCGAGTTTAGTATCTTGTAACAGTTTTTCACCAAGAGTCGAAACATCATTTTATTATTTCTCTTTCCAGACCAATGTATCCTCTGCTTCTGCAACAGTGATCCTTCTAGAACTGTAAGAAGCGCAGCCATGACTGGATTTTCCTTTCTTTTAGGTTTCTCATGATATTCAGGTTCCAAATGAGACCCTGTATGGATGTGGACATAAATTAGTGTACTGCCACTTGCTTGTGCTGGATATAGAGTATATCACTGGAAATCTGTCTTCTCGGCTAATCTCCATGCACGAAATATCATCCAAAAACAAATCGTGTTGCCTCTACCTAGCTTCCATTTAGTGGTGCGCTTCGCCCTTGGATGTCTGGTGTGGATACCTCTCCACATTCTGCTGCCGTACTTCTCTTCTGGTTTCTGCGACTCTCACCCACATTTGTGTTCTCCATATTTGTCTTTGATGGCTCATCTCCAAAATGCTTCTTTCTCAGTGCCAGACTTCCATAGCCATTTGGAAGAAAGAGCATCTTTTATATTCTGTTAAATACCGACTAGTCATCAAATGATTTCTCTTTTACCTCTTCTTTCAGCTACTGTTCATACTTCATAGTTTGTACAGATTTTTTGATTATCTTCATATCTTCTTGTTTCATAAGTAGTCAACTACGTATATAAGTATCTGCCTTGAGATACTTTGTATCTGGTAGACGGGTAGCTAATATTTGTTAGCCTACCCCTACTGCATATAATATACTTTGTGGAATTCTGTAGGTGTCCCCCTAATACATTGGGTATATGCATTTGATTTGTGCTCAGCATTCTATGGTTCTAAGAGAAAAATTATGACTTCTCTCCAGTATGGCAGTTATGAAGAGTAGTCAGTCGTGACTCACTAACAACTTAGAGTGGGTGAACCTACTGTCGGTAAATTCTGTAGTAATCTGGCTGCTGAAAGAGTATTCTTAACCAGTAGTACTATCATATGCTGGTTTCTGATAACTATAACATGTTCTCATTTTTCTTTTTGAAAGGGAAATCAGTTGTGATGCAACTACCCTGGGGCAAATGAACTTTATTTTGTTGTTAAGCTTTAGTCTCGCAAGAAACTCTTTCTTTCTAGTGTTAATTTTGTATCACGTAATATCCAGCTTCTAAGTTTTGTTCCTTTTAAATTATTTGCAGGTCATCCCGAGCATTTCAATGGTGGAAACATATGTCAGATTGTTGCTAAATCACCCCCAATCTTTATTTCGGCCGCATTTCGCTGTAATTTCATCTACTTCTATGTTGGCCAGTGAGATATTTCTTAGTTGGTGTATGCACATTATTTATATATTTTCAAGCAAACATGAGTGCTTGTTTGTTTGCTAATGCCAATTTCACGAGAACATGTTGAACACATGGCCCACTTTCTTTAGCAGCGAAAGAGAAGAAAGTTTCTTCTTTTACAATTTAGGTGCAGAGATGCTAAGTGGCAAATTATATTCCTAGTCTACATCAATTTTTTAAATTTTGGAGATCAACCATGAACCATTTCTAATCAGTAATTTGGACATCCCATTTGTAATTACTTATTGTTAGTTTTCATGTTATTGTTTGTACTATTGGAAATCAAGGAATGAAACTTCCCGAAATTTCACCGAAATTTCGCGAAACGTTTCCTAAAATGAGATTAGGTGCACGAAATAACACTTACAACTATTTCCTGCATAGTTTCCACCGACATGATCGAAATTTTCACAGAAATGATGGAAATTTCGACCGACATAGTAGAAATCTAGCAAAAAAACCGGAGAGACTAATACTAGAAACATATCCCTTCCTTCGTCTTTTTTATCTTCATTTCTCTTAGATCTCTCTTGCTTTTTATGTTATGTTTTCCATGGTTTTTAAATCTATTTGAATGATTTACGCTTTGACTTAACTGCCTAAATTGATTTTATCTTAGTAACACCATGATATAACTGTGTAATTGACGATACATTCTCAAACTAACACAGTTTGTTAACTATTAACTATTATCAGTAAAAATGTTATTGTTTAGGTGTTATAGCCAAGAAGTTATTCAATTTACACCCGGAAGTAATTGTGTAATTGTTAATACTCCTTTAAACTAATAGATAAAGTTAAACATCATTTTCATGCTTCATTATGGTTTAATAATCTTGTTATACATAATTGCATCATATTTCTATCATTTCTGTAGATTTGTAAGATTTCCACACTGGCCGAAACATTTCTAAGAAACGCTTCCACTTTTGGACCGACCGAAATTTCCACCGAAACCGAAATTTCATTCCTTGTTGGAAATACACTTGTGAAGTTCCCTTCATAACACATTTTGTTTTTTTCTTATTAGTCGTTGACTATGTTTCATTCAGTTTCATCCAACAGACTTATCTTGCAGAGTTTGGCACAGAAGAATCCCTCCATACTGAGCAAGCCTGGGGTATCTTTACTCCTGCTGGAAATACTAAACTATCGTTTACTTCCTCTTTACAGGTGTTCTCTTTTATGAAACTTCCCTGTGTAATTAGAATTTACACTTTCACTTAACTAAAAATTATTGTTATCCTATTCAATGCTTCTGTACTTGCCAACAAAACCATCTTCTGAAGATTGTAGCTTGTTCCATGCGCTCTTTCTTAAGGCGGTCCTTTCTTTTGTAGGTACCATGGAAGAAGCAAGGGGTTAATGTATGATGTTGCAAAACTAATTTGTATGCTAAAAGGGAAACGTGGAGAACACCGCGTATTCAGATTGGCTGAAAATTTATGCATGAATCTCATCTTGTCACTACGCGATGTTTTTTTGGTGAAAAAGGATTTGAAGGTGAAATATGTTGTGGACTTTAATCTATGTAGTTCTCTTCTATATTTTGGTAAAATAATTGGCTTGTTTTTGTAGGGTCCAACTGAGTTCACAGAAACATTAAATAGAGTAACAATAATCAGTCTTGCCATCACTATCAAGACTCGTGGCATTGGCGAGGTCGAGCATATGGTTTTCCTTCAACCTCTTTTGGAGCAAGCAATGGCGACTAGTCAACACATGTGGTCAGAGAAGACATTGCGTTATTTTCCATCTCTTATTCGCGATGCTTTAAAGGGACGTATGGACAAACGAGGGCAGTCCATTCAAGCCTGGCAGCAGGTTTGTATGGATAAAGTTAAATATGAATATCTTTGAACCCATTGTTCTAGAGAAAACATCAGGTTAGAAGTTATTTAAAGATCAACATATCCTACTAAAAATGTTGGTACTTGTCACTTTTTCAGAAATCTGAGATGAACATGAATCATTAAGATTGGTCAAATGGTTGTGATTAAGGTTACGATAATGATTTTTATCTTAATTTTTGGAGATGCCACTTCATCACAATTATGCATTTCCTACTTTGGCAGGCCGAGACAACTGTCATTAACCAATGTACACAGCTGCTTTCGCCCTCAGCTGATCCGACATATGTTGTGACCTATATTAATCGTAGTTTTCCTCAGCATCGACAATATCTGTGTGCTGGTGCTTGGATTCTTATGCAAGGGCACCCTGAAAGCATTAATAGCTTAAACCTTGTATGACTCTGCTGACTTGTCTCACTTTTGCAAACACGTTCTTTTGTAACTTAATCCTTTTGCTTTCTACTAATATCTTAGTTAAGTACTTAAATTGCAGGGACGTGTTTTGAGAGAATTTTCACCTGAAGAAGTGACATCAAATATTTACATGATGGTTGATGTTCTTCTTCATCATATTCATATGGAAATGCAGCAGGGACATCTCCTACAGGTCTATTCATTGCAATTGTTGATAAGTAAATGCGAGTCCCAGGGGACCATTATATGTAGATACCTACTAGGGGTAATCATGGGGTTTGAAGGGGACTGAAGATTATGGTTCCAGTCTCAAACTTTCGGAAGATTATGAATTTCACAAGTCGCGGCTAATTTTGCTTCATTTCTGGTTCCCTTTCAGGACCTTCTAGTGAAAGCTAGCGCGAACCTTGCTTTCTTTATTTGGACACATGAGCTACTTCCGCTGGATATTTTGCTTTTAGCACTTATAGACCGTGATGACGATCCTCACGCATTGCGAATTGTGGTATGTTAACTAAGACCAACCTTCCTTTTATATATACTTTTTGTATTAAAGGAATAGCTGAAGCTGTACAAGTGGTTGAGTAGTGTCTACTGAAATGTGTTAGCTGAAAAATCTGACGTTGATGTAAATCGTTTTCCTACGATGTACCCAATTATTTACTTTTAAACCATGTTTAAATGTTACTTTAGTTTGTTTACATGTTGCTTTAGAGCAAAGCATGAAATTTTGGTTTTCGGTGGAAATCTCGGTAGACATGGAAATTGAAATATTTCAATCATTTCGACCGATATATTTCGAAATTTATTTCCTTGTCAAAGGCATTGTTGAGAGAAACTTGGTTAAATTTCGATATCAATAGAAATTTCTGTAGGCATGGAAATAGAAATATTTCGGTATATTTAAATCTAAAAGATAAAGGGCATCATATCTGAGGTAGCAAGGTGCCAAGGTTTACTAGTTTTAATTTTCTTTTTATGTCTTATTAGTTATTAATCTAATCTATATGAAGAGCTTTTAGTAATTTGAGTTTAGAGTTCGACTTAAAAAGTTTATATTTCTCTGTTTCATACCACTTAAGGTTTATTTGGTACTCTGTTCTAGCCAGAAAACTAGATAATATTATCACATGTGAACCTTCATATTAAGATTCAGTTAACACGTTCACATTGTAGTGGTTTCAAACTCACAGGGTGCTACCCTCATCTTATTCATCTCAAGGGCTTGTTTAGCTACAATTATTAGCGTGGTTAACTTTGCGATTAAATATTTCCTTGTGGTTTAAGTTCGAGGTGGAACCTAGTCAAGTAGGGGAGCATGATGTAAACCGATCTCCTATAATGCAACCCCATTCTGATCCTGAATGCTAATTAGTTATGATTATTCCCATGGAGAAAATTCATTTACTTTCTTTGTTATTTATTAGTTCTTCTGAGTGCAGAACATGTTCATGCATATTTTTCCGTAATAGCTGTTGGGAGAATTTTGTTTATGTTCAACTTATAAGTTAATATTTTTTGTTTCATACCACTGATGGTTTGTTTGGTTCTAGTTATAAGTTATTATTAAGTTAGTTATTAGTTCTTTAGACGTCGACTTTTACATTATTGTTTATATGTGAAGGGTTCTTTGGTTCTACTCTGAAAGTAGATACTATTATCACATGTAAACCTCCATATTAAGCTTCAGCAAACACGTCCACATTAGAGTGGTTTCAAACACATGGGGAGCCCCCTCGTCTTATTCATCTCACGGGCTTATTTAGCTACAATTAGCGCGGTTCTACTTTGGCAATCAAGTATTTCCTTATGGTTTAAGTTCGAGCTGGAACTCCGTCAAGTAGGGGATCATGATGCTATGTGGTTGGTCTGGGCCGAGAATCTTGGATCTCGTCTCGCTCTCGGCCCTCTCCCGAGACGAGACTCGGCCGAGACCCCGAGTTAGGGTTTGGTCAAGTTTCTCGGCTATCTCGGCCGAGACAACAATATCTAATTATTTGGAACTTCTTTTTTGAAACTCTTAAACCTAATTGTGTACTACTATTTATTATCTTCTTATATCTTAACTACTTATTATATTCCCAATGAATCTTTAGAAACTTTATTCTAGTAGATTAGGAATACAATTATTAAGTTAGAAAAAATAGTACAAACTTGAATTAAGAACTAAGAAGAAGTGAAGAACACAAGAAGATGAATGATTGAAGTAATTTTATATTTATAATCCGGAGAATTATGACGTAATAAATAGCCAGATAAATAAATTTAGTACTTATTAGTTATTAGTTATTACTCAGTGTTAGTAGTAGGCTATTAGCTAATAGCTACACCTGCTGTCTAGGCCGAGAATCTCGGTCGGTTTTGGCCTTCGGCCGGACCGAGACCAACTACTTAGTCATGATGTAAACTGATCTTCAATGATGCATCCCACATTGATCCACTCAATACTTTTACTAATATTGCCGTGGAGAAAGTTCATTTACTTTTTTGTTATTTTTAGTTGTTTAGAGTTCAGAACAAACTTATGTATTTTTTTTCGTACTAGCTGTTAGGAGAAATGTTTTGGCCATAATGTTTTTTATTTTGGGTATGCTTTGTGTCTAAAACAATCTATGGGTACTAAGTAACTTCTGTAGTAAGGTTTACTGGTCTTAGTATGTTTCTGAGTCTTCTTAATGGAAAAAACTCTAATAACTTGAGCAACCCTAACGTAAAAGCAGCTCAAACTATATCCTAGAGTTGGTTTTCAATTTTAATTTTGGGTATGCTCAAGTTATTAGAGTTGGTTTTCAAATTGAATTCAGATGTATCTGGAGATTCCTTTAAATGCTAGTTTTGGAGTTGTTTGTTGTTTCTACTTGAAATTCTCAGTTTTTATTTCGAAGTGCAAATCTCTATATTTGCTTTCATCTACTCACTACTCAGATATATGGTTATGGAAAACTTAAAAAGTTATATTTATGGGAAGTATATTTACCCATTTTGTAGATAAGTCTACTTGACAGGCAAGAACTTCAACAAAGAATCAAGTTATTCTGTATGAATCGTGGGCTTCCCGAGCATTGGCTTCATGCAGGACTTTACAAGCGTGTTGAGTTGCAGAAAGCTCTCGGGAATCACCTTTCTTGGAAGGAGCGGTATAACTTACAAACTACTATCTATTTCATGCACACATATGTCAAGCACCAATCTTTATACTTGTTATTTGAGAACAAAAACATCAATCAAGCTGATTGGAGAAAGTCTCTGATCTTGTGAAGGATGTGTTTGTGGAGTTGGTACACATCCAACTCAAAACCAAATGGCAATAAATGGGAGAGGTCCTGTATATTTATATGTTGATTATTTTTGAGTGTTGGCCCGGGAACTTTCTTTAGTCCATGTGGGACAATTCCCATGTGTCTTGTCGTTAGCGCCCAAATCAAAAGCATTGGGCATGTTACTTGTAGGATATACAGCTATTAGGCTTATTACATGTAGGGCTTAAATCCGATACCATGTTAAGTTTGTTACCGCTCAAACAAAACAAATATGCAGTTAGATGGGAGATACACTATTATTTGATCATGAGACTTCCCTTGGTCCATGTGGGCCTATTCTCAGTCTTCTTCAAAATTGTGAAACTCTGACAATAGAGGTACTAGTCAGTGCCATTTTTAGCTATGCAAAACTTACTAACTCTACTTCAGTTTTAAAGTGCATGCAGATAATGCTATTTAGTTTTATATTCATGCAGCCTTTTCACTCATTCAATTTTGCATTTCTGGTGTGAACAGTTACCAGTATGGTCCCTTATGATTTAGATGAAGTACACATACAACCATGTATAAGTACGTCACTGACTTCTGTTTATTGTTCATAATAGGTATCCTCCCTTCTTTGATGATATTGCAGCTCGTTTGCTTCCAGTAGTTCCTTTAATCGTTTATAGGCTTATCGAGAATGATGCAACAGATATAGCTCACGAAGTTTTGGTTGTTTATTCTAAATTTCTCTCGTACCACCCCCTAAGATTCACACTTGTTCGCGATATTCTTGCATATTTTTATGGTCATCTTCCAAGCAAGTTGATTGTACGAATACTAAGCGTACTTGATCTGTCCAAGGTATTAGTACTTTTATCTCTGCTTATTCGACTCTTCTCTATTCTGTCTTGTTCTGACTGTCAGATTTTGTCCAGATCCCATTTTCGGAATCATTCCCTCAGCACATCGGTTCATCAAATCCTGCAACATGCCCACCTCCAGATTATTTTGCGACTCTCTTATTGGGTATTGTGAATAAAGTTATACCTCCTCTAAGTTGCAAATCGAGATCCGGGCCAATGGGAGATTCTACAAATACTCCTCTTCGTGCTTCAAACAACAAAACACCAGCAGCGTCTCAGTCAGGTGCAACAAATGCTTCGGAGGGTCAGAAACCATTTTATCAAATCCAGGATCCTGGTACTTATACCCAGCTTGTTCTGGAAACCGCCGCCATTGAAATCCTTTCGCTCCCAGTACCCGCTTCTCAGATAGTATCTGCACTTGTTAATATAGTTGTTCATGTTCAATCGACACTGATTCAGTCCAGTAATGGCTTGCAAGGAGCACAGAGTGCTGTTAGTCAAGGTTCCGTTTTACCTAATTCCCCTTCTGGTGGAAGCACAGATTCAATGAACACAAGTAGATCAAATCCCTCAAGTTCAGGGATTAATGCCTCCAACTTTGTTTCGAGAAGTGGTTATACATGCCAACAGTTATCTTGTTTGATGATCCAAGCTTGCGGTCTTCTATTAGCTCAGCTTCCTCCAGATTTTCATATGCAGCTTTATTTAGAAGCTTCACGTGTAATTAAAGAGTGTTGGTGGCTCACAGATGGAGAACAATCACTAAGTGAGCTAAACTCTGCTGTTGGATATGCTTTGCTGGATCCAACATGGGCTGCTCAAGACAACACATCGACTGGCATAGGTTTCTCTCTCTCTGTCTCTCAAATCTTAATTAGATACTGAACACTTCGATTTATTTTGTATTTTCGGTATAGGTAAACTTTTAGGTGATATAATATTTTTTTATTGTTGGCCTTCAGTGTCTCAGTTTATGACTTTAAGCGCAAAATATCATCCATTTCTTACCTTGGTGCCATGAAGTTCTGTATTTTTAAGATAGTTTTCTTCAACAGAACAAGAAAAAAAAATAGAAAATACATTAGGAAGTAGGTACGTTGTCGCTGTTAGAGCTTTCAGCCTTTCTTGCGTTTTCCCGACGAGACCTAATTGATAATGAAATTCTGATAGAAAACTTGCAGTTGTTTTTATATATTATTTCTTTATATATATATATGAAGTCAGGCTGACCTTTATTATGTAACTGTCTTATTTCCAGGCAATATAGTTGCTTTGCTGCATTCTTTCTTCAGTAACCTTCCCCATGAATGGCTCGAAGGGACACACGCAATCGTTAAGCATCTTAGACCCATAACTTCCGTGGCAATGTTAAGAATAATTTTCCGCATAATGGGGCCATTGCTTCCTAGACTCTCCTTTGCTCGCCAATCATTCATAAAGGTACATAAATCAGACAACATTTCATGGTTCCCTCTCTTTTATCAAGATATTGATCTCTATCAAATATATCACCGTTAAGACCAATTTTGCTTGTTGAATCCTTCAATCAGTCGGTTCTATATGTGTGTGGTCTTATATTTAAGGAACAATCTACCTTCCCATATTGTCTACAATAATGATTTTCATTATTTGTTTTTCATATTTTAGTTCATAGCGTTGCTATTCAATGTAATGGCTGACGTCTTCGGGAGGAACTCACAGGCGTCTTCTCCAGCTGAAGCTTCAGAAATAGCAGATATTATTGATTTCCTGTGAGATGATCCTTCGCGATCCTTTCGCTTATATCATTAGTTCTAATTGCTCTCTTCGATTCAAACCCATCATCTCTAATCACTTTTCCTGTATTTTTCAGCCACCATGTTGTCCTATATGAAGGACAAGGAGGACCTGTACAAAATAGCAGCAAACCAAGACCAGAGATACTAACTATATGTGGGAAACTAATGGAACATTTAAGACCAGATGTGCAACTACTTCTGTCCCATTTAAGGACTGACCCTAACTCATCCGTTTATGCAGCTACTCATCCAAAGCTGGTCCAAAATCCATCTCAGTAGTAACCCTTTCTTCTCCTCCCTTTTACTTGTTGATTTTAGGACTAGCAATACAAGTTATATATACTATGTGTTGGATGATATTTATCGATAATAGAAGGCCTAATTTACTATACTAAGATAAGGTTGTACATATTTCTTGTTCTACCGACAATTCTATTAAGTTTGAACACACTTCAGTTTCCGTCTCAATCTCGAGCTGCTGATATATGACATGATCATTTGAGTTTGAACTTTCTTTTTGTCGGTCCTCTCTTCATCACCATATTCTCAGGCTCTCAGTTCACTACCAGAAATGTAATTGAACTATCAAAATGTGCCGTGTCATTTGATATTATGTGGCCCGCACATATCCATTTGCAGCTGACATTCACATATCAATGGCATTTTACATTAGTTTGGTTTTTGCAATGTGACATGTCAGGCACAATTCAGATATTTTTTTCTCCCTAACTTGACTTTTCGTCTGATTTCTTTTTCAACTTAGGACGGATTTCACACCAAAACTATACTTTTTGGGGTTGATTCTTAATTTTCTATAAACTCAATTTGTGATGTTAATTGTAAGTAAACTCAACTATCAATTAGCCCTCTGAGGTAACTCAATATCCCCCAATGAAATTCCAGATGAAGAGTAATGCTACATGGAGCGACTGTTTCTAGCGACACCAAAGCGACTCAATAGAAGAGTGACGCGTGTCCCTCTCGTGCTGTAAAGAGTGATTTCCAAATATTTTGTTTTCAGTCCGCTAAGTTCCAAAGATTTGTATTAAGTCCCTAATCGCTAGTCATTTGTTATTCCAATGTCGCTCCAACCAACATTTCTCTTGTTTTAAATAGTCTACCGAAAAGAGTAATGGCATATGCTGACACATCAAACTCACAAATCAAGTTGGAGCTTTGATATAAGGTTGATCTGCTTCATATAGTAAATACTTACATCGTTTATATTTCAATCGTACAAGAATTTATATTATTAGCTCTGCTGATTTTTTTCAATTTCATACTGTATTTTCTCTGAACTCGAGAATTTATATTATTGGCTCTGCCGATTATTTTTTCAATTTCATACTGTATTTTCTCTGAACTTGTTCCAAGATCGAAAAATGGAAGAACGCATTTAAATGGCTTAACAAAAAGATTTAGAGTATCTGTTTCATGTTCTCTTGTATCATACGGTAGATGCTTTATTTATTTTATAATTTCGTATTTGTACCCCAAACTACCAGACCTTCTAGCTAGGTGAGTGATTTCTAGAGGTGGGAGAAAGACCCGTGGCCCCGAATCCGCCTGCGGCTACCGTGTCCCGCCATGGTTAACGGGACCCGATGCCCGCTAACGGGCAGTACCCGCCCGTACTGTTAGGCAAAAACGGGCGAGCTCGAATTGCAGCCTCGTGCCGGCTACCCGCCCGAGCCTGTCTTGTTATAAAGCCCGATTAGGCCCGACATAGGGACATACCACAATTTGCAAGCTTAGCTTCATGTATTGGCTATATACTAATTTCTCAATTGATGAGAGAAGTCTCTCAACAAAAAAAAAATTGATGAGAGAAGTAAACTTGACACCTTGAGCTCTGCTCTGCGCGGAAAAAATAGCATTTACGCGGAATGTATAGAGTCGAAATTTGGTTTCCATATTAGAAGATGCAAGCAAAACGAAGATATGATCGTGCCAAACACAGTCTATTAATGGACATGCCACATGACTATCATCAAGCCGGTTTTGACCACCGCAAAATCGTAGCATGTGATTAATGACCGTCATTCAAACTTATATAAACGTCGCAGGTTTGTTTCGAAACGAGATTCTATCGTTAATTTTTGAAATACATTTACAGGGGAGGGGACCAGGGGGGCAATCAAGACGGGCAATGGAGAGTCCATAGTTTTTCTTTATCATTTCAATGAAATCTCTATTGACATTGTATAGACAATAATAGACTTCATGGATTTCATGTTAATGAAAGTAAAATATATTATAATAAATAGATTAATAATTAATGTGATATTATTATATCTTATATTATATAAAATATGTTACTATGATATTTTTTTCAAATTTTTGTCATGGATCCCAACAATCATTACATTCAATATAGTGTGAAAATATAATGAATAAGTACATAAATTAACTATTATCACTAAAGACATCTTGGATTTTAAAGTCATATACCCTCAAGACCATTCTAGCTGTATGAACACTCATTTCTACTATTTATTTTGTTTATGCCATTTCGCTCAATTCAATTAATAGTGGATTCCATCTTCACTGTGAGTCAAACTTGTGACCACCAAATTTCTGGGTGGATGCGCAACCAATTGGCGAACATTTATTGGCATATTACTATAACTAGGTTTCCGCCGTGTTAGTATTAAAAGTTCGCGGAAGCTATCAAACCTTTCCTAGAAATTGATCCGATTATGAAAATTAATCTAAAAGCTACGCCAAAACTAAATATGCAAACAAAATTAACGAAGTTCGGCGTAAAACCTCCGTCCTCGGGCGACCAAGAAAACTTTATTGAAGGATAGACGAAAGACGACTTACACAACCCGCAAGTTCATCCCAAGACAGTATTGAATAGAAAATAACCTTCTATCTCTCTCACCTACTCTCGATCTCTCTCTCTCGAACAGTTGTTGTATGTGTTGTTGTTACAAGCACTCAAACCTCCTATATATATATATATATATATATATATATATATATATATATATATATATATATATATATATATATATATATATATATATATATAGATAGTATATTAAACCTCATAATAGGAAATCCTAAACAGTTTAGGAAAGCCTAAACCACCTCTAATTTGTGGAATCCTAAACCGACCCCAATTAGGAAAGCCTAATCAGTTTAGGAAAGCCTAAACCGCCTGTCACAATTCTCCACCTCGTACACAATTTGATATACTTCAAATTTTTGGACGAACACCAGCTCCTTGTAAGATATATCTGCTTCTTGTAACTTCATCTGACTGCACCAATATGACCATGGCTGCCTACGTACCCTTTTACAGGATCAAGCCTATCGTAGTTCTACCAACCCTTCACATAAAATTTACCTTGTCGCCATTACGCTCTTTCGGGCAACTTAACACGAGCCGATTTGTAGCAATTCCAAGCAATGCTGAAACTTGCTACAAGTTACCACTTTAGTCAACATATCCGCGGGATTCTCATCTATGTGAACCTTCATGAGAGAAACATCACCTTGCTCTACGACATCTTGCACGAAGTGATACCTGACATCGATATGCTTACTAGAGCATTATGAACCTGATTCTTCGCCAAGTGGATCGTACTTTGACTATCACACCATACAACTACACACTCCTGCTTACCCTAGATCATCCAGAAGACCCCACAACCACAATGCTTCGGTCACACCCTCGGCCATAGCCATATGCACGGCCTCCGTAGTAGATAACGCAACGGTAGATTGTAACATCGATCGCCAACTAACTGGAGCACCATGTACCCTAAATACATAACCGTACTAGATCGTCTTCTATCTAGATCGCCAGCATAATTCGAGTCAACATAACCGCTTACCTGACATGTGTATCCACCAAAGCACAAACCTGTATCAACGGTACCCTTCAAGTACCTCAAGACCCAGTTCATAGCTTCTCAATGTGTCTTCCCCGGGTTTGCCATAAACCTACTAACCGCCTGTGAAATATCCGGACGAGTACACACTATAGCGTACATCAAACTGCCACCTGCACTAGCATACGGTACACGATCCATATGATCCTTCTCCAACGTAGTAGTGGGAGATTATCTTCCCGAGAGCCTGAAGTGTGGTGCCAAAGGTGTTGAGACCGCCTACGCATTCTGCATCCCGAACTGAGAAACTACTCGTTCGATGTAACTTTTCTGACTCAAGAACAATTTCTTACTTGACCGCTCTCTCTTAATCTCCATTCCCAGTATTTTCTTTGCAGCGCCCATGTCTTTCATCTAAAACTCTTGACTGAGTTGAGATTTCAACTTATCTATCTCCACCATGCTTCGAGAAGCAATAAGCATGTCATCCACATACAAAAGGAGATAAATAAAGTCACCTTCGCGAAGCTTCTTAATGTATACACAACAATCATAGTCACTTCTGCGAAAACTATGTTTTAGCATGAAAAAATCAAATCGTTTGTACCATTGACGAGGGGATTGTTTCAATCCGTAAAGAGCCTTCCTCAAACGACATACTTGATTTTCTTTACCCTCAACCTTGTATCCCTCAGGTTGAGCCATATAAATTTCTTCTTCCAAATCTCCGTGCAAGAAGGCGGTTTTAACATCGAGTTGTTCCAACTCAAGACCATTGTGAGCAACAATACTCAATAGGACCCGAATAGAAGTATGTTTCACGACCAGGGAGAAAATCTCATTGTAGTCGACCCTTTCTTTCTGTGCATAACCCTTGGCCACTAGTCTTGCCTTATACCTTGTACCCTTGATCTCGGAAGAATCCACTTTCTTCTTGTACACCCATTTACAACCAATAACAGACTTACCTTCGGGCAATGGGACAACCTCTCATGTCTTGTTCTTGTGAAGAGACTCCATCTCCTTTTGCATAGCAACAACCAACTCTCTCTTTCCTCCGCGGTAATAGCTTGTTTGAAGGGGACCGACTCGTCGTCTTCCACCAAGAGTGCATATTCAACCACATTTGCTTGCCCGTAATGCCTAAGAGGTTTGTCTGACCCTAACCTTTGTACCGGCTTATATAACCGTTTCAACCTAGTGTGTACCAAACCAGCCTGCTGTTCTTGTTGTAAAGCTTGTGTACCTACTCCTTGAACCTCCTTATGACCGTGTTCATCAATTTCCTCATCCTATGTACTATCCTGATGCTCCAACTGATCATGATTCTTAGAAGCTCGTTGGTCTCTGGCTTCTACTTCCACTACTTGAGCTTTAGTAGACCCAACATCACCACAACTAGGCACCGTAGCTTTCGCCATAGCTACAATAGATGACTCATCAAACACCACATCTCTGCTGAAACTTCTTGTCTTCCGTACACCATAGCCGATAACCCTTGACTACTGTAGCATATCTAAGAAAATTGTCTTCTTTGCTCTATTATCAAGTTTATTACCTTTAACATGGTAATAGGTCGTACAACCGAAAACCCTAAGTCTCCCGTAATCTGCATGTTCACCTGATCACACCTCGTAAGGTATGCCGCCATCTAAAGAAGAATGTGGAGACCTGTTCACAATATAACACGTTGTAGTAACAGATTCTGCCCACCATTCTACGCCTAATCCCGACTTGGAGCGCATACATCTAGCCTTCTCAAGTAGTGTACGGTTCAATCTCTCTGCGATTCCATTCTGCTGATGTGTGTTTGCTACTGTCCAGTGCCTGACAATGCCTGTCTGATTACAAAACTCCTTGAATGCCCCATCCGTGTACTCGGTCCCATTATCCGATCTTAACGTCTTCAACTTTCGACTAGTTTTGTTTTCAACCATTGCTTTTCACACTAGGAACGTGCTGAATACCTCATTTTTATGCTTTAGAAAATAAAGCCAGACAAATATCGAATAATCATCAAGGAATGTAACAAAATACTTGGAACCACCCTTGGAAGCTAACTTTGCCGGTCCCCCAGACATCGGTATGTATGTAGTCTAATACCTCTTTGCTTATGTGCTTGCTTGAAGAGAACATCACCCTGTGTGTCTTCCCGAACACACAATGCTCACAAAACTCCATGCAAGGCTTCTTTATGTCCTTCAATAAGCCTTTCCCGCATATCAAAGATAGACCATTTTCTGACATATGCCCAAGGCGCATATGCCAAAGCCTCGTACTAGCCGTTGGATCCCTTCCACTAATTCCTTCTGCTACATCTCCCATAATTGTTGTCCTCAAAAGTGAATATAAATTACCATAACGAGTACCTCTCATCACCACCAAAGAACCCTTAACGACTTTTGATGTGTCCGAAAAGGTACACCCGCAAGTATACGGGCGTCTCAAGTAGTAAAACCCGATAAGACCGGGATCGAATCCTCATGGACTAAGTATAATCTATTCTAAAACTTGTATCTATGGTGATTTCTCTTTTAAAGATTGTTTTAAAGTGAAATAACTAAAACAGAAACAATAAAAAGTTGATAATCGGGAAACTTATGAGAAGGGAGAATCTAGGGTTTCAGGATCCACTTTAGCAAGTATGACATCTAACTTATGCAATTCAGATCTTCTTCTTATATAACTCAAGGAATAATAACCAACCTCGGATGATTTTGACTTTTCAAAACACTTACTTTTACACTTTCAATTTCGGTACGTAAACTCACGGGTACTCTAATTATTAGATATCAAACGTAAGCATGAAACATTAAAGACCTAAAGCCTAAATATGAAACATCAAACATAAGCATAACTAATGAAAGGGGTTATCGTGAAAGATACGCGAAGAAATCAAGTATTAAGTACTTAAAAGTGATTAAGTCAGATAATCGCACAAAACTAAAGTTTAACCCTAACCCTAGATCGGGAAAGTTAGTTACTCATGATGGATGGGAGCATAATAATGATTAAAGAGAAGAAAAATAATAACATTAAAGAAAGAAAAAGAATCGGAGAAGAAAACACCTTTTTTCACGAAATTTCACTCTGTGCAGCCAAACAGACCCTTAGAGAAAATAGTTTTCTCGTCTTCTCGAAAACTATTTCTCTGTGGAAAATTATTTTCCTCAACTGATTTCTCTCTCTCTCTCTTTACTGTTTTCTCTTTCTTTCTCACTCTAAACTTTCTATTTCTCTCTCTATAACAATAATATAACTCTCTCTTTCTCTCTCTAACCGAACCAGACAAAGAAAGAAGAAGAAAAAAAAGATTTAAAAGCTCGATTTTATTAATTCAAAATCTCTCTCTCTCTCTCTCTTTACAGTATCTCTCTCTCTCTTAACTCTTTCAATCTAACCTTCTCTCTCACAAAGAGAAGAATCAGAAGAAGAAGAAAAAAAAGAAGAAAACTCTCTAACTCACTTTCTCTCTCTAGCTCGGGTTTGCTTCAATGGCCGAGGATGCCATCTCCATCCGGCTTCTTCTCCTTTATATAGGGTTGATTGAGTCGGTTTCTATCTTGCTCTCTTTCCTTAAATCATTCGAGTCGGTTTTCCATCGATTTCCTTTTCTCTCTCTTTCTATTTTTGTTTCAGTCGGTGTATGTTTTTAGAAATAGGGAAAGAGGAAGAAATAAGAAGACGATGGCCGTTGGAGTTTAAAAGCTCCAACTCCAGTGCTTTGCGGCCAGTCGAGAAGGACTGCAGCTCAAGTTCTTGGATGTGGCCACATGCTGCTCGAATCTCCCCACCGTTAGATCATCCCGGGTCGCTCAAATAGCTTGGCGTACCTCTAGCGTAACCGAAAGTGGCCCACGACTTCTCCGGTCCATCCGATTATTTGCTGAATGTGCGCCACGTGTTTCCCTTGACTTTTGGTCCATTGAATTTGACCCGAACTTTGACTCGCTCTATTTTACTCTTCCGGACTCCGATTTGACTTCCGTTTTCGCCTACGGGTTCGTCTTGGACTCTACTTTCCATCCAAACAATAATCTCGACCATGAAATCAGAGTTAACAAATGACCAAAATACCCCTAGCCTGCATTTTCTCCGACTTTTATCTGTTTTGCACACATTACTCTGAAAAAGGTACTTGAGTAGAAAAAGGAGTAATTCATGAGAGTAATTGCCCTAGATAGACTAACTTTTCTTTCCAAATTAAGAGACTCAGATGGGACATTTTCATGTCTCATCAAACATCCCCAAACTTAGATTTTGCTAGTCCTCGAGCAAAACAGAAAAATAAAACTAAACCTAATTCACCACTTTCGTAGGGAATCACGATTGCACTTAGCACGTGCAACAAGCCGTTAAACCCCTAAGTTACCCCTAGAGGACGAGTGTGGTCTCGTGAGGGTTTGCAGTGAATCTACCACCCACAAAATTCAATATTTCAAAAATAAAAAAGGGTGCAAAAACACATGATCCAGAATTGTTTATCCGAGAGATTTTTGGAGGCTAATAGAAATGCAATCTAAGTTAATCAAACCATCCAAAAGCTAAAAATCCATTCACTACTAATCAAGACTCGAAGTGCACGTGACCAGCCATTGTGAATATCATTCCGATTCTGAACAGACAAGACCTCGATTACCGTCTTAATACATTTCGCCTCGACTGTTGCCTCACGGTCATACACTCAAAAATTCAAATCACTCAGAATTGGTTCACAATGTGTGAGTATGAGTACGAAAGAAAACTCAACACATTACAAAAGCTGGACTAGAATTTATGATGGACGACTGATCTCATAGAAAGGAAACAACCACTAATACGGGATGGAAAAGCTAACCTACTCTTCTCACCTGATCTACTTTCTAACCGTGTTTCCTAGAGGTCAATAGACACTAAAGATGAACTAGAACTCCTGAGAACTCGATTTCTTCAAATCTTCAAAACTTTTTCAAGGGATAAATACTTAAATCAAACAAACACTTTTCCCTTCTTTTTCTTTCTTCAAGGGATAACCACTTTTTTTTTTTTTTTTTTTTTGACTTTGACTTTGACTTTGATTTTGATTTTGACTTGATTGCTTCCTCCTTGAGTTCAATTCTCTTTATTTTCACTTTCATGCCTTATTCTCAGGATTCTAACTGGTGGATGGAGTTCCTATTTTCCTCTAGTTGACACAGTTATCAAGTTTCTCAGACTACAAGAGAAAGGTCCGCATTCCTGATGACACCCCTAGTGGTTGTGAAATTTAAACTCAGGAGATCATCTGAGTCCTCTTTAGTATTGCGAGGTTGAGTAGCTCTTCATTCTACTTGGAATTAATGCAGAAGAAATCACTCAAAGCTAAAAGAAAGGCTCAGATTCTCACACGGGTTAAGTCTCCACTAATGATTAATCAGGTTCTCTCAGAAGTGTCTACTCTTCACCTATCTAACACTCACATGGCTGGTGCACAAACAATTTCAAGACTCAACTTTCATGAACAAACCCTTAGCAAGCAGGCAGTTTAACCAACTAGACTTTATAACTATTAACAAGTAAAAATAACTAGATTCACAAATCTAGAAAATTAAAAATTTGACCCTTTTTAATTTTTGAAATGAAGGACAAAAATTCAATCCTCATCCCTAAACTTAAACTGAACATTGTCCTCAATGTTCTGAAGACTATGCAAAAATAATGGAATGAGGGAAAGATATTACTAGATTCGAATGTCCTATATTTGGGTTATCTCCCAAAAAGCGCTAAGTTTAACGTCTTCAACCAGACGATGAGGATTCTGAAGAAAAGCTCATGAAAACCTACTGGATGAGGGGCTACTGACTCTCCATAAAATAATAATCGAAAAACTTGAGGATCAACCCAGAATACAAAATCACCAGTGAGACCTAAATTCTCCTTTATGAAATAGTATGACAAAACAAGAGAGACTTTCAGGGTGAAGATACCATCCCCAAACTTAGATGATTGTAAAATCACTAAGTTTGCAAAACAACCTATAGGACTCTTCATAAGACTTGGATCTATATTCAAACTGGGAGTTTCTAAAATATGAGCATTGGGCCTAGCCACTACATTAGGTTCATGCTCCTTAGGTTTTAACTCAGGTAAAGATTCGGACAAACCTTCTAAATTTCTCTCATTATTGGGTCATCAGTGTCCTTAAAGAACTCTAGGGCTTCACCTACATTGAGTGAGTCGTCACTCATTTCCCTTAGCCATAGTTCATCTTCCCATTCATTTTGTTCCAACATAATATCATGGGTAAGTTGAGCAGAAGATTTATGCACATGAGATACTACAGACTCAACTCTTGGTTCCTCTAGAAGTGGCTCGAGTGTCATCTCAGAATCAGCAATAGACTTAAGTGGTGTCTCTGTGGCTGGCCAAACAATTGGCTCTGACTCTAGTGCAGTATCTATCTCATTACTACTACCCTCATCATCAACATCTAAGCCCAACAACTCTATCAGAGTCACTAATGGGTCCCTTACCAGAGTGGTCGATAATGCATCTTGAACTAGTAAGTCTATCAAGTTCAACTCACTAAACTCGTTCACATCATCAGGGTGAAGTCCAGCATTAAAAATATTCATCTCTACAGTCATATTTCCAAATGACAACCTTAGAAGACCACTTCTACAATAGATGACAACATTTGATGTAGCTAAAAATGGTCGACCTAGTATCACTGGGATTTGACTATTAGAGTTATGGACAGGTTCCGTGTCTAAGATAATGAAGTCAACAGGGAATATGAATTCCCCAACCTTAATCAGAACATCCTCAACAACGCCACGTGGGTGTCTAATAGAGCGATCTGCTAACTGGAGAACCATAGAGGTTGGTTTGATCTCCCCTAATCCCAACTGTAAATACACGGAGTAAGGAAGAATGTTGACGTTGGCACCTAGATCCAGTAAAGCACGTTCTACTTTAAAATTTCCTATGGTGCAAGGTAGTGTAGGGCTTCCTGGGTCCTTGTACTTTGGTGGGATATTATCTTGGATGATGAACTAACCTTCTCAGTGAGGAACACTTTTTTATGCACATTCATCTTACGCTTCCTAGTGCATAAGTCTTTTAGAAACTTAGCGTAAGCTGGGACTTGTTTAATTGCATCTAGTAATGGAATGTTAATGCTAACCTGTTTGAATAATTCCATTATTTCCTCAAACTGAGACTTCTTCTTTGGCTCTACCAGTCGTTGAGGATACGGGGATTTAGGGACATAGGACTCAGGTACCACAGGTGGGTTTTCAGGCTCAGGTACCTTCTCAGGTTCTCCCCTAGGGATGTTGGTTGGTAAGGAGGAGGATTCAGGATCTGCTCCTACCTTATTGTCAACTACCCTACCACTTCTAAGGGTGGTTACTGCATTAGCTTGTCCCATTGACTGTTTTCCTAGAGTACTTTTTGGGTTTTGTTCAGTCTGACTGGGAAATATACCTTTTTCCCTCTGGCTAAGGGCTTCTGAAAGTTGGCCTACCTGGGTTTCTAAAATAGCTATAGACTGGGTGGTCTTTTGCATAAATTCTATTTGGGTCTTAGCTAGTCTATTCACGGTCTCCTCTACATATTCCTTATTCTGAGAAGTGTATTGGGTACTCGGTTGGCCCTGATTTTGATCATAAGGATTCCTAGGAGCATTGAAACCAGGTGGGTTCATAGAACTGCTAGGCTGACTTTGGTTTTGACCTTGATATATATTGATGTTTGGACCATGAGAAATTAGGGTGATTTCTTCATCCCGTATTGTAAGTGTTCGAATAAGGGTCAAACTTCTGACGATTTTCTTGCCTAAAGTTTTGATAAAGAGCATTAGCTTGTTCTCTGTCATCAGAACCACAGAATAGGGGACACTTGTCCCCTGTATGAGATGGGTCTTCACATACGGAGCACAGATGTGAAATGGGTTCATTTCCAACACTCATGGCTTGAGTGGGATCTTCCCTGAATGCTTTAGGCTGACCAAGCTCTAGGGCTTCTATCCTTTTGGCTAGGGTGGACAGTTTTAGTTCTGAATCATCTACTCTATAGACGCCACCTCGATTTGGAGTAGGATTTGTCCTAGTGGGGGGTCCTCTGGAAGTTTCCCATTGCTGGGATTTCTTGGCTACATCTTCTAGAAACGCCATGCACTCATCGGCAGACTTATGGGTAAAGCTACCACCACAGAATGCCTCGACCATGGATGTAGTGGGATAGTTTAGTCCGTCATAAAGAATCTGGACTAACCTCCTTTGATCGAACCCATGGTGATGACATTGAAGTACAAGTTCTTTAAATCTCTCAAGATATTTATAGAGAGATTTTCCTTCTTGTTGCATTAAATTATTAAGACTTTGCCTTAAAAAAGTAGTTTTATGCTTAGGGAAGAATTTTAGAAGGAACGAACTGCTTAATTCTTCCCATGTAATAATGGACTGAGGTTGTAAGGCGTATAACCATGATTTTGCTTTCTCTTTCAAAGAGAAAGGGAACAACCTAAGTCTCAGGACTTCAGCAGACATATTTGGGAAGTTCATGGTCCCACAGATTTCTTCGAAATCTCCAATATGGTAGTAGGGATTCTCGTTCTCAACCCCATGGAAGATAGGGAGCATTTGGATTATGCTCGGCTTTAACTCGAAGTGAGTTGTAGCCTGAGGCAACCGTATACATGATGGCTGACACGTTCTAGTGGGGTTCATGTAATCCTTGAGTGTCATAGGTTGGGTTCCTTCCCGTTCTTGGTTCAGATTCTCACCCATAGTGTCACTCACAGAGGGTTTTTCTAGAAGACTTAAATGGGTTTCTCTACTAATGAAACGACCTCTCTGATCACGATATCTATCGGGCATAAACTAGAGACCAATGACCACGGAAACAAATAGACTGTTTTTTTTTTCTTTCTCGAAAACCACGGAATCACTACGAAGATCCTAAGGAAACAAACACAATCAAGCTGACTCCACCAAGCAACCTAAACATAATCTAGCAACAAGTTATTAGATATAGATTTAGTGAATGGCTTGTCAGATTTGCCTAATAATCTAGACAACTCCTAATTCGCCACAACACTTGAACTCTGACTGTTATAAAGGTTACTCAATCAGAGTAGACGGTAAACAATTCTCCAGGAAGACAACCAACGATGAACGTTGTAACAACCGTCTTCCTTTGACAAACGTTTCCTCTTCTCGAGGCGGCCTTTTTGACAAGAATTGCTCTCACGCTTTCCTCTGAGAATGCCCAGATAAAAATCGAGTTCCTCGGTTGTTTATGAAGGTCCTATGAGCTTGATACCCTAGGGTCACTGTCTAAATTAGATTTTTACTATTAACGAGGCTTGTTGCTCCCACTTACCTTCTTGAAATTCGTGATTCAAGAATTTCTCCATTCCTCAGGAATCAAAACCATTTTGATTTTCTCTGTGAATCGAAGATTCTGACTCTTGCGTGCTTAATCCGACGATGGATTCTTCGAGCATGCTTATGGACATAACTTAATTGGAAGAATCTTATTCTTCTTGTCTAGTTTCGGGAAACATGAATGTTTCCATCCTTCTCAGTTTTCTACTGTGCAAAACTAATTTAGGTCTTCCGTTAACTTAAATGATCAAGCTTCATGTTTTGATGAGATATTGATTCCATGATGATTTTGGCTTCTAGCCATAATCTAGAGTCAGTTTTCGTCTCTGCGCAGGTCTTTTATCTTTTCAGAAATAACCTTTATTTTTTAGTCTTTGAGATTACTTTTGACCTTAAGGGTTTTGAACAACAATTTGGTGTACTCTCAGTCGCTTGAGAGTTCTCCTGCGATCGACATTCGCTTTTGTGCGGTGGGTTTATAAGATCATATCTTTAACCTTTCCTTTTCCGAGGAGCCGCAGTTTGTTGCTCTTGGTCGAATTTAATCGTCCTGTACAAGTTTTATGATTGTTCTTCATGACTCTTCATGATTTTTCTTATGATCGAATTAATTCGACTTGTACTTTTCTCCCACTTATTCTTGTAGTACTTTTCTTCGGGAAATGCTCCTTACTATAAGAATACTATCATGAGCAACAAACAGTTTGTTCTCTTGATTGGTTGTGGAAGAAGCCCAAAATTTCTTTTAAAAGAAATTGCGTCAGATATTAGCTAGTTTTTGTATCCTCGTAAAACACTTTTACACAAGATTTAGCTTTTAGACGGATTTCTGTTGGAAAAAACGCAGCAGTTACCAGGTACCCCTTTCCAGAAGAGCAACCAAGACAAGAAGACAACCAAGGAAAAAATAACCCTCTTGTTGTCATCACCTTGCCCTGAGCATCCCAGTTGGAGGCAACACTGGTAACCCTACTTCCTTGTGGAATCTACCCAAATGGGACATGGGGTTACCACAGCCATTATGGAGAAGTCCACCCTTAACTATCTCCATCGTCAGAAAAACACCCCCCAAGCAGGTAACTAGTATGAAATCAAACAGAGGCCTCATCTTGGATCCACGGTGGAAACAAGAAATCAGGAAAAAGAGTTGGGAAAATAAAGACTTTCTTTTCTCTGACCTTCGATGATGGGGAGTTGAAGAACAAAAACCGGCTATTTATACTAGAAGAAGAATAGCCAAGAGACTTCTTGAAAACGGACGAACAGTCATTAAAGACGAAGACCAAACGCATCTAGGGAACACACAAAGGAATGATGACCAAGGGATACACATCGCTCGAGATTGACCAGGTCTGATAGGATACCAGCGGATGTCAAGGAGATGTGATAGTCTCACCACTGACAAGGCATCACGTGTCCACGCATGCCGAAAGGACTGCCGTGTACAACAACCCAAAAGATCCGCGTCGAAAACGCGTGATCAGAAGATCAAAAACGTGACGTCACAAAATCACGCATGGAAAGGAAATTAATTGCTCAAGCAAAAGTCGAAACGTGTCTCGGGAGAACAAACCACGTGTCCATCAGTCCAAGACAAACACAACCCGAATTAGTTCTGGCAAATACAGCCTCAGAGAGGAGAAGTTTTACTACCAGTAGTCCTTACTAGCTCAGTACAAATCAGCTCAGGAATACGCAGCTTTGGGAAACTGGAAAAAGGGCCAAGCTTCACGAAACAGCTCTGGTCCAGGTAAAATCCTCGACTACAAGGTCTTCAATGTTTAAACCACACGAGTTACTTCTACTCCTCAGTCTCATTACTTTCGGCTAAGGAGTGGCGGGACTTATGATGATGCATAAAATGCCCAGACGTTGACTAACGTCTGAAGAGTCAAGATCAGATCTGAAGTTTACTGGGTCAACCCGGCTGAAGGTAGCATGACAGCTGAGCCCCTGATGGTCCACCGAATATTCCCCTAACTGGGAGGTCGGCCAGAAGAAACCAGCCCTGCAATACGCCCTTGGCACAGACAGATCAGCCCTGGGGACTTCAGAGGAGAAAACGGGGTCCAAACAGGTCCAACCAATGTCTTACGCCCAGAACTGGGGAGGCAACAGCACTAAGCGATCTACTGACTTAATCCCGAATCTTCCAGAAAAATCTCAGTCGGCTACACATCTCGAAGTGTTTAAGCCAGCTTGAACTCCTTTAGAATCTATCACACCGGCACGATATCTACGAAGGATCCTTGAACTTAAGAACTTCCACTTATCCAAGATCCGAGATAGACTCTAAGGGAAACCCTAGATACTCAAGGGAGGAAACTTTCCCTTTGGATTGACGGCAACCGCCTCATCACCGCTGCTAATCATAGTCGGCCTAACATCGCCTATAAAAGGCCCCCCACATCGTCTTATACTAGACACGATCTCTTTACCCTAAAAAGATCACAAGAAACTCAAAGTTCCCATATCTCGCCCTCTAAAAGGATCAATCAATATTAGTGGCGTGGCTGAGATTTTGGGGGTTCGGTGTGAAATTTTAACCGGGACCCTACATTTTTTTTTTGCTGAAAAGAACTGGGGCTCTTCTCAAGAAATGAGAACGAAAAAACAAATTTACGTGCAATGTATTCGATAAATATTCAAACAATTTAATTGAAAACAATATTATAGTGACAAAAATATATTTATACAAAAGTATTAATGCATGCAATGCATACAAAATGCCAATAAGAATAGGTAAAGTATATTTGATATAATTAAATATATCCAAGAACACATTGTAACTTAATATTTATAGCACACAATTACATGAATGAAAGAAGTATTCTTATAGCGGACAATCCAAATTCAACAACAAAAAGTAAAATTTTTTGCACAAGAAATTAATTAGAAGACAAAGAAAATATACACATTTAATAAAAAAGACATATAATCCTATTGCGTTTTAGTAGCTGAGATAGAGAGAAAAGAAAAGAAAAGAAAATAAAGAGAGAATCAAAGAGAAATGGAGAGAAAGGGAGCAAGAGAGAAAAGAAACGAAAATTGTAGAAACGAAAAAAAATAAAAATATAAAGAAGCAACAAAAGAAAGAGATTCTTTTAAAATATGGATTAGACCATGAAATCATAAGAATATGGGTCTTATAAGTTGTCTAGAGCGCCCTTAGATATTTGAATCCTATATACAACATTTAAAAAAGTTCTCTATTGCAGGGGCCGAAGCTCGAACTCGAGACTTTTTGAATACTTGACAAGGTGTAAGATCAACTAAGCTGCTAGCTCTTTTGTTTAATCCGTCAACATTTATCTTATATGTAATAATTCGTAATAGTAACAACATGAAAATGGGGCCCTAGAAAGAGGGGGGCTCGGTGCGACGGCACCAGTCGCACCCCCTTTTCCACGCCTCTGATCAATATTCATTCTTTTACTGCAAAGAGCATCCTGACTAGCTTGAGCGTCGGAGCGGTTTTCGAACCCTTTGCAGGTTTTCCTCCCTCGGGAACAAACGAACAGGAATAGTAGAGGAAGGAGCGGGAGCAAAGAGCAAGAAGCAAGGAGCAGAAGCAAGGAGCGGGAGTAAGAAGAAAGGACGATGAGTTGATATAAGGAGAAACAGAGTAGGAAGCAGGAACATCAGGCTGAGCAACACTCAACCTAACAGAACAATCATATGTAACGGAGGCTGTCATGCATCAACTCCTTTTTTCATACTGATATAACGGAAGGTCATTTTTTGACATCAACAACCATCTATACTCCTATAGGTAGAAAACCACTTCCTATTAGGACACATGCGGTGTGACGCCCCTGAATCAAGCATCCACTCACCGAGAAACATTCGTCATAGTCTCCTGACACATATCCCGCCTCTTGCGTCTCTTGTTTCTCCTTGTAGCCTTCGTTCTTTTGCTTCAACTTTGTCTTTGGACATCCCGCTTTAAAGTGGTCAAGCTCACCACAACTAAAGCACGATTTCTTGAAAGAGCCCCTAGATTTGGATCTAGATTTCCCGCCTTTTCCCTTTCCTCTTTCATTACTCCTTTCCCTCGTTGCAAACAACCCTTGTGCTTGATCTTTGTTTACTCCACCCGAGGTCATACCGCTAGTAGCAACCTTACGAAGGTCATCCGCTAATAATGAATTTCTCGTCTCTTCCATGCTTAGACTATCTATCACCAACAAGCATCAAAGATTGAACAAGGTTCTCATTGGATTTAGGCAATCAAAGTAACAATATGAGGGTTTGGTCCTCATCCTCAACCTTAACATCAATATCCTTCAAATCTGAGATAATCCTGTCAATCCGGCCTGTTCACATATTCTTGAATAGAAGAACCCTCTTCCATTCTACACGTGAATAATTTGGATTTTAAGTAGACCCGATTCGTTAAAGTTTTCGTCATGAAATTGCTTTCTAGCTTTAACCACACACTCGCCGCCGTTGTTTCTCCGTGTACTAGGAACACCACGTCCCTCTCAAGACACAACATAATGGTTGCCCGTACTTCGAGATCTAACTCCTCCCAATCCTCATCTGACATGTCTCCTGGTTTCTTTCCCATTAACGTCTTGTGTAATTTCTGCGAGATTAGCAGATTCTTCATCTAACAATAAGAAGAAATCGTTTTTCTCATTGAACTTCTCTATCCCATATTTCCCTGCTTTGACTGTACCACTTCTCGATCCCATCTTTTCTTCGTTCAATCTCAACACGGCTCTGGTACCAATTGTTACTACTAAAAGTTCGCGGAAGCTATCAAACCTTTCCTAGAAATTGATCTGCTTCTGAAAATTAATCTAAAAGCTACGCCAAAACTAAATATGCAAACAGAATTAACGAGGTTCGGCGTAAAGCCTACGTCCTCGGGCGACCAAGAAAACTTTATTGAAGGATAGACGAAAGACGACTCACACAACCCACAAGTTCGCCCCAAGACAGTACTGAATAGAAAATAACCTTATATCTCTCTCACCTACTCTCTCTCTCTCTCTCTCTCTCTCTCTCTCTTTCTCTCTCTCTCTCTCTCGAACAGTTACTGTATGTGTTGTTGTTACAAGCACTCAAACCTCCTATATATATATATAGTATATTAAACCTCATAATAGGAAATCCTAAACTGTTTAGGAAAGCCTAAACCGCCTCTAATTTGTGGAATCCTAAACCGACCCAATTAGGAAAACCTAATCAGTTTAGGAAAGCCTAAACCGCCTCTCACACGCCGCATAAACAAG
Organism: Eschscholzia californica; assembly: GCF_041429995.1. NCBI lineage: Eukaryota > Viridiplantae > Streptophyta > Magnoliopsida > Ranunculales > Papaveraceae > Eschscholzia > Eschscholzia californica. The sequence continues at coordinate 35,114,624 of NW_028238198.1, forward strand.
ACGAGTTAGAATGTTCATTATATACCTTTGAAATATCAAGCTACTTTTGAAATATTAGTAAAAATATGTCATTTCAAGTGATAATAGGAAGAATACTAATAATTATTATTATTAATTACCCTTATTGTATTAATTAAAATAAAAATCATCAAAATGTCAATGAAAGTTTCTCATTTTTTTTTGTTGATAAATTTGGTTCTATTTTTGCACTTGAATCCACCAAAATGTCGATGAAAGTCCAAATCTACCATCCATGAATTTGCAAATGCCACTGTCATTCGCGAATTTTGAAATGTCCGTGATTGAATGCCTCAAACATTTTCAGACTTTAAAATGTCAGTGATTGAATGTCTCGAACAATTGCAGACTTTGAAATGTCCGTGATTGAAAGCCGCGACATTCCCAGACTTTGGAATGTCATTCAAAGTCATCATTGACTGCACCCTCTTAATTTTTAACCAATGCTCAAAACAAACTTTAGCTTCAAAGTGTCTTTGTAAATCTCCCGTTAAGTCATCCTAACAGCAACAAAGTGCAATTAAAACATTACAAGGTTGAATTTCTTTAGGAAATCCAGGAAGCTACTTTCCAACACCAACATTTACGATAAACAAATGCCTTTCTTGAGTTCGTTATTTTTTAGAGAGAGAATGAGTTCGTTAGTAACAGTAGTTTAGGATCAGACTAATGATGTATACAATACTTTAATTCTCGATGTAGATGCTATATTTGGTCATAGAGTACGAATAAGAGAGGAGCATCCATCGACAAAAAATCACCCTAAGATAATTATTTCATGGTTATTAAGAACGAAACAAACCAGATGGTTCTATTTCTCAATCTTTCTTACTGAACCAATGTCGAAAAGATTTAAAAAGTCCAGACAGTGGGTCATTGTTGAACTTTCAACACAATACTTAGACTTTATTGGGTCATTGTTGAACTTTCAACACAATACTTGACTTTATTGATTTTGAAGGGTGAGAATCCCCCTTTAGGCTATATTTCCCAAGGGAAATCAATTTACACCCTTTTCTCGTGTAATCTCTCCACTTCTCTCTCTTTTACGTAAACAATAAACAGTTCTCTTTTCCCTCTCTCTTTCTCTCAGTACTTGGACTGTATCAGTTCTTCATCATCGCCAACTTGAAGTGGGGAACAACAAATTATGGATCAAAAGCAAAGACCAGCTCCTCCTCGAACTTACCAGTTCCAACCTGCTCGTACTGCCATTATTGATCTCTTCAACCTCTACCTTGGGGTATGCAACTTTTCTTCCTCTCTCTCTCTCTCTCTCTCTCTCTCTCTCTCTCTCTCTCTACCTCTAAGATGAATCATTTATTCGTATTTATTTGATTTTGTCTTCAGAGAAATTCGCGCCAAATTTCTGAAGACTCAGTCGGTGAAACACCGTAAGTATTGTTAATTCCCTCTTCTACTGTTTCTTTCATCGTTTAATTTGTTTAGTAACCATTTTTAATTTGATTTTGGTGATTTGGGTTTTTGTTATTGAGTTTGGGGGTTTAGGTTTCAATAAGTTTCAAGTGAAATAGTGATTGAGTGAGAAAAAGTTGTTTGCTTTAACTCAAAAATTTAATTGATCACTGTGATGTTTATGAACCTTGTTTAAATTTACTTGCTTTAGTGAATGTATTGATAATTTATTTTTTCTGAACAAAAATTTGCTTTTAGGAACAAATATCAAAAGAGGGTGACTGCTCTTAACAGAGAGCTTCCTCCACCAGATGAGCAATTTCTTTTTGATTTTCAGCAAATTCAGAGCCAGTTCCCAGTAAGTCTTGAATTTGTTAATGTTGTATCTTGTCCATGAAATCCCCATTTCCATGTTTTATTAGTTCTCCTATTTAACAGAAATGCTATTAGACATTGAAATCCAGCTTTTACTAAATTTAGAGAAACTATTAGTTTGTGCACAACTGCACATTCAATTGAATAGCAATTTGCAAGGAGTGGAGAGGCAGTACGTATTGTATCGTTAGGCCATGAGTACTCCTTGGTCACGAGAATTTTCTTTGTCAAGGTGGGACTACTCTCCCATAAACATTGTTAAGTTGTTTTGGTGAGAGGAAGGAGAAGTCATTTCATGTGTGTCATGACTCACAATGTAAAGCAGTCACAAGGACAAGACACGATTTTCATACGTTATTATGTTGTTAATGTCTGAGGAAATTTCTTCCTCACTTTAACTTAATAATAATATTAATAATGGAAGGGAAAATAGAATATTAGAGTTTCTAATGAAACACCATCTAAGCAACGTGTAGGCGGGATGGCCACTCTAGTATTAACTGGCTCTAAAGTGCTTGAAAACAGGAGCTCTAACCTGAATTATCAATGAATTATGATTTTTCTCAAAAGGAGAAACAATTGAAAACAAAAGAAAGATTCTGACTGCTATATCCATATTTGCATATTTTGTAGGATCAGGAGCAACTTCGTGTGGCGACTGAGTCGGTTCTTACTTCTTTAGTTGTGCAATATAGCAGTCACATACCAAGAGCAGAGTTTCTTCTTTTCGCGATACGTAGATTGTACAGCATAGATTATGTAAACTGGGATACGTTCTTGCCTTCTCTCCTTTCTTCTGTCTCTTCAGCAGAGACTTCATTTGGAGAAGGGAGTCAACAAGGACCTGCTACCCTTTCATCCAGTGGTTTAGCACAATCTTTGATTATGCCGTCTTCGAACGCAGTTCCTTATTCTTCTACTTTTCATCCTTCAAATCCTGCATCCCCTTTGCCTTCGATGCATGGCATTGGATCTCCGGCTCAGTCTGCCACAGAACCATCAGCTTGTGCAAATGGATCGCCCGTAAAATCCTCAGGACAGAGGGTCAATCCATCACTTAGAGATACTGCTATAAGCCATCTACGTCAGGTGTCTTGCAAGATTATTTTAGCTGGGCTTGAATCCAACTTAAAGCCAGTTACTCATGCAGACATATTTTCCCATATGCTAAATTGGCTGATTAACTGGGATCGTATACACCAAGGGGTTGACGAATTTGATGGTGCAAGAGTTCGGACTCCCGACAGATCTCTGAGGCAATGGTTACATAGTTGTCTTGATGTCATTTGGCTGTTGGTTGACGAAGATATATGCCGGGTTCCTTTCTATGAATTACTTCGCAGTGGCTTGCAGTTCATAGAAAACATTCCTGATGATGAAGCCTTATTTACTCTTATTTTGGAAATCCACAGGAGACGAGATATGGTTGCTATGCACATGCAAATGTCAGATCAGCACATTCACTGCCCAACTTTTGGTACATATCGATTTTTATCTCAAACTTATCCAAGTATTGCAGGGGAACCATCGACAAACCTGCGATATTCACCAATCACATATCCCAGTGTTCTAGGAGAACCCTTACATGGAGAGGTGGTAGCCCTTTTTCTTGAACTTTCCTTTTTTCCCTTTTCTTTTTCATTTTATTCTTTTTCATATCACCCTAAATAATTTTTTTTTTAGTTATCTGTAGGTTATATTTCTTATAACAGTTAGGTTATTAGTTTAAAATGTCTATCGAGAAGAAATTATGCTGTAGTAGATTCTTTATGTGAAAAACCAAGTGGTTTTCAGGACGTTATTTTAGTTTGGTCCCATTACTATTCCAAATAACAAGAACAACTGCTATAACTTTCCGGGGAAAGTCATTGTGATGTAGGACAAGAAAAGGGAAAAGGCATTGATTGAGGACTAGAAAACATTTATATAATAAGATAGATAAGTACTAGTATCACACAAGTAGAATCTAGAAATCACTTCTTGATGCCTTAGATATCACACCTAAGGGCGGGTTTGCATCACACAAACTAGAAAGCTGAATACTACACTTGGGCAATGAACTCTTGTGAGTTAGGGCGTTAAATACTTTTGACCACACCTAACAATACCGGAATATTTAGAAAGCAGCAGCAGTTCCGCAAAGACGCATGTGGATTAGGCCCACATAAGTCAACGTTAATGGCTGGTGTTGCCATCCATCTCGATCACGTTGTGTCGTGGATTACTAGACTACTAGAGTCCAATACACAGGATGGCAGGAGCTTAGTGAAAGGAATAACTTTATCCCATAATTTTGAAATTTGGTATCCAGGTGCATCGTTGTAGCATGGACAGAATTTAAGATCTCTTTGATAAGTAGGCGCATATCCTGGAAATTCATTTTTCTAGGAAGAAGACTGAAATCTATGTTTTCTAACTCCCCAGAATATCAGTTACCCTTAATAAGACTGTTCATGTGGTTGTGCATTGTGTGCTTCGTTGATTATACGTAAAAAAATGTTTGGTAATACGAGAGAGAGGTAGACCTTTCCTTAGAGGCTAATTTGCATTTTGGAGTTTGGAAGAATAAAAATTTGTATGTAAGTGTATCCACCAAAATAAGCTCAAACTAATATATTGAGATGAAATTGCTGGTGACAACTCAAATGACCTACCAACAGTATTTATATTCCCTCAATTTTGAGAGTGGATTCTTGGTAACAGATGGTAATTCGTAAGATTTAATAGTAATTTGTCTTTTTTTTTTTTTGTTTTTCTTGAAGGAACTTACTAGGAATACGTCAATTATTGCTGCTTGATTTAGGGCGAGTTTTTAATCATTTGATAGGCCTGTGAGTTGTGACTGGCTTGTTTATTGAGTAGTTTTCCTTTCTACAATGTTGATATAGGACCTTGCGTCTTCTATTCAAAGAGGGAGTCTGGACTGGGAAAGAGCTCTTCGTTGTGTGAGACATGCTCTTCGTACTACCCCATCACCTGACTGGTGGAGGCGTGTGCTTGTTGTGGTCCCTAGTTATCGAAATAATGCTCAAGGACCAACTCCTGGTGCAGTTTTCTCTTCCGAAATGATTTGCGAAGCAACCATCGACAGAACAATGGAACTGCTGAAGTTGACAAGTTCAGGCAATAATTCCTCACTTTCTACCTGATGCGTTCATTGGACATAAATTTTGAAGTTAACATTATTTCCTAATTCTGTTTGAATATAAATGAAACATTTTGGCGTTTCTGCTATTATATTGAGTATGGCATATTTCCACCAAACTGACCAAAATATTTCCATATTCCCGGTCAACTGACAGGAAATTTCACTTACCATTTTCCTTTGTATTTGTTTGATCCCTGACTGACTGAAGCGATCGAACATTTCAGTGAATAATAACTTTTACAAATCGTCGAAGAAAAGAGTATAAAACTTCAATAAATTGGATACTATGTCAAATTTGAGCAAAAAATTACAAAAAGCTGCAATGGAGAAGAGGTTCGGTTACTAAATAATCATTCTCTGACATAATATAGAGAGAGAAATGCAAAATAACCCAAATGTACAGTAGCCTGTAAAGAGACAAAAAATGCCTCGTAAACTCCTATCTTTCAATTTTATCTCCATCCTCATCTCAAGTTTTATGCATCACCTTCCATATCTAATTCGTTAAAGAACAAACTGTTTTCTGATGTGTTGGTTAGTTAAGGATATATCCTTTAACTTCTTTTGTTTGTGGACAAGACATGAAGAATTGATTCACTTCATCTTCTACATCTTTTTTTACCTATAATATTGATAACACACTAATTGAGTCTTAATAGCAGAACCCAGATGTGAACTTTTTCAATAACATACAAGTCCATAGTTACAGTGAAGATATTCATCCTTAATTTTTTTGCGTAGTACAGAAACAATTTTAATCTTGCAATTGCTTACATTGTTTATGGGCCTACCATGAGATGATGCAGAGGTCTCGGAGTATAATATATCCAATATGTATGTAATTTTGTTACTGGTTTCCTCACCATTCGTAACCAAACTATTACCACAAAATATTTCTCTTTCCAGCGAGACCAGAACATATACTGAATTACTGATACACCTAACTCAAAGTTTGATACCTTAATTGAGGCAAGTGTTGATATGTGAGTTTCTGCCATTGTAAAGGAGAAATGATTTCTGTGGCAACCATCGGTATAACCAGAGAATTGCTGAAGTTGACAATTCCTTGCAATAGTGTTTAACTTTATATAATTTTTTGCATTTTCCACATGATGTAAATCCTTGGCACGTTAGAATTTCCTCTAATTCTGTCTGTCTGAAAATAGATAAAACAGAAACATATGCACCCTAATACTTCATAGGCCTCCCTTCCATGTTACCACTAATTTTAGTCTGGTTTCTTCCCAATTGATTCTTTGCAGATACATTATGCTGGCAAGAGTGGCTTATATTTTCAGACACATTTTTCTTTCTCATGAAGAGCGGTTGTATTGATTTTCTAGATTTTGTGGATAGGCTTGCATCTCGAATTCTAAAGAGTGATCCTCAGATTCTTCGGAGTAATCATGTCACTTGGCTGCTTACACAAATAATTCGTATTGAGATCGTCACAAGTGCCCTAAATACCGACCCCAGGAAGGTTCACACCAACCTTATTTTAATTACATACCCTTGCTCATTGTCTTTCTGATTTATGGGTTTGACATGTACGTTTTTGGCCTCTACCTGTTTCTTGACTTTGCTGCTGTAATGAGTATATAACAATCTTATTCAGAATAATGTCACTTATTGAGTTATAGAAACAAAAACAAAGACTGAAGACAATTACAAGGACTTCCTATTTTTCTTCATAGTAAGCCCAAGTATAATAACTTACTCATCGACATGCTTTGGATTGCCGTTGTCCCTTTCACAATTTATTATATTTGATGCAATATAACTGTGTGTTGAAATTCTGTTTGTTAGGTGGAAAGTATAAGAAAGATCCTATCTTTTCATAAAGAAGATAGAAACTCTGATCCAAATAATGTTACGCCTCAAAGTACACTGTTTGATTTTATAAGCAGTAGTCAGACTCTTCGCATCTGGTCGTTCAATACTTCAATTAGAGAATATTTAAATCATGAGCAGCTTCAGAAAGGCAAGCAGATAGATGAATGGTGGAAGCAAGTAACTAAAGGTATACTTGTGTTAAGTGCTGGGACACTATTTTGTTAATTTAAGAGTGAAAATTGAATCAGAATATTTCTTGTGGCTTCGCCTATCTGGTGCCATTCCTGTCTCTGCTATTAATGTGTTAATTTAAGAGTGAATTGAATCAGTATTTTGCATGCATTTTGTCTTCTCATGTTCTCATTATGTTCCAATATCTTAATTCGTTTGGGGACCCATGCTTGTTCTTCACTTCTTGAGACCATATTATTATGAATTACGACCCCTTTCATTCTCACGGTGACTACAATGGAACAAATCAGGTTTGTACTGGTATCTCACAATCTGTCTTGCGACACGTGGCTGGTTGAACTCGTCTTGAAACCATTCCCACTTTGAGAAATGCGTAATAGTGATCTGCTATTTATCGTGGTTACCTTGACGCTGTTGTACTGGAATACGGCTGGAAAATAGAAAAAGACACTCTCTTTATAGTTCTAAACTGCTCTTGTTATGGTTGCATTTAACCAGAGAAAGCTAAGTCAAATAAAATGTCATGAAAAAACTCCTCACGATCTTTATGTTGTGCAGAACTCCATTGCAAGCCTGAGTAACTATGATCCTTGGCTACTGTTTTTGATGCTTGTATGTAATGTGTATAACTGGTATTTTTATACTCAATTCCCAATGAATGAGAATTGGTTCCGTTCCATACCAGAGCTTAAGAAATGTCTATGGCAGGATATTGGGAACTAACACTAAGTACCTGTCTTTTTATTTCTGCAAAATATTTGACTTTGCAAAATACAAGTGTAGTTGTTCAATACAAATTTTTTTCGCAGTCCTCTTAAGAATGATCACATTCCTATTCGAGGATCAACTTCTTGCCAGGGTTGAAGCATGACGTAATTGTACAATCTTTCTTAACTCTACAGCTATATCAGACTCAAGACATTTTTGTTTTCTATTGCAGGAGAGCGTATGCTTGATTACATGAATTTGGATGATAGATCAATTGGAATGTTTTGGGTTCTTTCATATACAATGGCACAGCCTGCCTGTGAAGCTGTTATGAATTGGCTGAACTCTTCTGGAGTTACAGAACTGTTACCAGGATCAAATGTGCAGACAAATGAGAGAGTAACGGTAATGCGAGAATGTTGCCCAATTCCAATGTCACTGTTATCTGGCCTTTCAATCAATTTGTGTATAAAGCTGAGTATGCAACTTGAAGAATCTATATTTATTAACCAGGTATTCTCAGTCGTAGTTCATTGTGCTTCCTTTCTTGCCTGTTAGATTATTACTTTTGGATGATGCAATGTATATTTTGTGATAAAAGTTCATTAAATTCATTTCATGATGATTATCTAATCTAAGAAGCACCTTCTAAAGGTTGTGTACTTGTGTTTAACAAAAGATATACTTTTTGGAAGAGGTAGACATTCAATAAGAAATCCAAAGTAAAGAATAGTACACACGGTTGAGCCTGACTACAAACAAATTCTGGTACTGGTAGGTCAGGCTACTCTGATAACATATAAGTTAATGTGTGAAAGTGAAACCTTAGGAGTCCCAGTTACAAAAAAGTCCGTGTGGGTCACAGGATGTTCCTAGCCCATTCGAATAAGGTTCCCTTGGTGCAATCTATGATTTCTGTCTTAGGAAGGGATATTTCCTTGAAGATATTTTTGTTCCTCTCTTTCCAGAGGCACCACATAATGGCCGTGGGGTCAGATTCCATACTTTTCTCCCTACCTTTGGTTTCTTGAGGTTCTTCCATTGTTCAAGAATATCTGAAATGGTTCTTGAGTAGCACCAGCTTAAATTCAGAGAAATGCGTGAAGTAGCTCCAGATGTACGAGGCAGTATTGCAATTAATGAGGAGATGATCGACTCTTTCCTCCCGCACTCTGCAGAGATCACATCTGTTGATCTAGATTGCTCCCCGTTTCCTAAGCTGGTCAACTGTCTGAAGTTTTTGATGCACAGCTGTCCATGGCGTGAAACTTACCCTCGGGGGAATCGGCTTTCTCCAATTCACATGATTGGTGGGGAAGTCTCTACCTAAGGTGTCCGAGTATAGTCTCTTGTAACAGTTTTTCACCAGAAGACGAAAGATCATCTTATTCTTTCTCTTTCCAGACCAATATATCCTCTGCTTCTGCAACAGTGATCCCTCTAGAACTGTAAGAAGCGCAGCCATGACTGGAGTTTCCTTTCTTTAAGGTTTCTCATGGTATTCAGGTTCCAAATGAGACCCTGTATGGATGTCGACATAAATTAGTGTACTGTCCCTTGCTTGTGCTGGATATAGAGTAAATCGCTGGAAATCTGTCCTCTCGGCTAATCTCCATGCACGAAATATTATCCAAAAACAAATCGTGTTGCCTCTACATAGCTTCCATTTGGTGATGCGCTTCGCCTTTGGATGTCTGGTGTGGATATCTCAACACACTCTGCTGCCGTAGTTCTCTTTTGGTTTCTGCGATTCCCACCCACCTTTGTGTTCTCCATATTTGTCTTTGACGACTCATCTCCAAAATTCTTTTTTCTCAGTGCCAGACCTCCATAGCCATTTGGAAAGAAGAGCATCTTTTATTTTCTCTTAAATACCGACTAGTCGTCAAATGGTTTCTCTTTTGCATCTTCTTTCAGCTATTGTTCATAGTTTGTACAGATTTTGTGAAATGATTATCTTCATATCTTCTTGTTTCGTAAGTAGTGTTTCTGGTAAACGGGTAGCTAATATTTGTTAGCCTACCCCTACTGCATATAATTTAGTTTGTGGAATTCTGTAGTTGTTCCCCTAATACGCTGGGTATATGCATTTGATTTGTGCTCAGCATTCTAGGGTTCTAAGAGAAAAATCATAACTCCAGTATGGCAGTTATGAAGAGTAGTCAGTTGTGACTCACTAACAACTTAGAGTGGGTGAACTTACTGTCGGTAAATTCTGTAGTAATCTGGCTGCTGTAAGGGTATTCTTAACCAGTAGTACTATCCAAGGAATAAAATTACGGTTTCGGTGGAAATTTCGGTCAGTATCGAAATGGAAACGTTTCGTAGAAATATTTCAATTAGTGTGGAAATTTTACAAATCCATGGAAATGATAGAAATACGATGCAATTGTTTATAACAATATTATTAAACCATAATGAAGCATAAAGTCAATTTGGGCAGTTAAGTGAGGGGGTAAATCATTCAAATAGTTTAAAAAAATTCAGAACATAACATAAAAATCAAGAGATATTTATGAGAAATGAAGAAGAAAATGAAGATGAAGGAATAAATATGTTTTTAGTTTCTCCGGGTTTTTTGCTAGATTTCCATTATGTCAGTGGAAATTTCCATCATGTCGGTGGAAATTTCGAAATTTCCAACAATTTCGGTTGAAATTTCCATCATATCGGTGGAAACTATGCAGGAAATAGTTAAGTGTTGTTTCGTGCACCTAATCTAAATTTAGGAAACGCTTCGCGAAATTTCGGGAAGTTTCATTGCTTGGTACTATCACATGCTGGTTTCTGATAACGATAACATGTTCTCATTTTTCTATTTGAAAGGGAAATCAGTTGTGATGCAACTACCTTGCGGCAACTGAACTTTATTTTGTTGTGAAGCTCTAGTCTCTCAACAAAACTCTTTCTTTCTAGTGTTAATTTTGTATCACGTAGCATTCAGCGTCTAATTTTTGTTCATTTTAAATTATTTGCAGGTCATCCCGAGCATTTCAATGGTGGAAACATATGTCAGATTGTTGCTAAATCACCCCCAATCTTTATTTCGGCCTCATTTCGCTGTAATTTCATCTACTTCTATGTTGGCCAGTGAGATATTTCTTAGTTGGCGAATGATCATTATTTATGTATTTTGAAGCAAACATGAGTGATTGTTTGTTTGCTAATGCCAATTTCATAAGAACATGTTGAACACATGGCCAACTTTCTTTAGCAGTGAAAGAGAAGAAAGTTTCTTCTTTAACAATTTAGGTGCGATGCTAAGTGGCAAATCATATTCCTAGTCTACATCAATCTTTTTAAAATTTGTTAGTTTATCATGTTATTGTTTGTACTATTGGAAATACACTTGTCAAGTTCCCTTCACAACACATTTTGTTTTTTCCTTATTAGTCGTTGACTATGTTTCATTCAGTTTAATCCAACAGACTCATCTTGCAGAGTTTGGCGCAGAGGAATCCCTCCATACTGAGCAAGCCTGGAGTATCTTTACTCCTGCTGGAAATACTTAACTATCGTTTACTTCCTCTTTACAGGTGATCTTTTAACTAAAAATTATGGTTATCCTATTCCATGCTTCTGTAAAGGATTGACAACAAAACCATCTTGTGAAGATTGTAACTTGTTCCGTGCGCTGTTTCTTAAGGCGGTCCTTTCTTTTGTAGGTACCATGGAAGAAGCAAGGGGTTAATGTATGATGTCGCAAAACTAATTTCTATGCTAAAAGGGAAACGTGGAGAACACCGCGTATTCAGATTGGCTGAAAATTTATGCATGAATCTCATCTTGTCACTACGCGATGTTTTTTTGGTTAAAAAGGATTTGAAGGTGAAATATTTTATGGACTTCGATCTATGTAGTTCTCTTCTATATTTTGGTAAAATAATTGGCTTGTTTTTTGTAGGGTCCAACTGATTTTACAGAAACATTAAATAGAATAACAATAATGAGTCTTGCCATCACTATTAAGACTCGTGGCATTTCCGAGGTTGAGCATATGGTTTTCCTTCAACCTCTTTTGGAGCAAGCAATGGCGACTAGTCAACACACGTGGTCAGAGAAAACATTGCGTTATTTTCCATCTCTTATTCGCGATGCTTTAAAGGGACGTATGGACAAACGAGGACAGTCTATTCAAGCCTGGCAGCAGGTTTGTATGGATAAAGTTAACAATGAATATCTTTGAACCCATTGTTCTAGAGAAATTATCAGGTTCGAAGTCATTTAAAGATCAACATATCCTACTAAAAAAGTTGGTACTTGTCATATTTTAGAAATCTGAGATGAACATGACTCATTAAGATTGATCAAATGGTTGTGATTAAGGCTATGATAATGATTTTTATCTTAATTTTTGGAGATGCCACTTCATCACAATTATGCATTTGTTACTTTGGCAGGCCGAGACAACTGTCATTAACCAATGTACACAGCTGCTTTCGCCCTCTGCTGATCCGACATATGTTGTGACCTATATTAATCGTAGTTTTCCTCAGCATCGACAATATCTGTGTGCTGGTGCTTGGATTCTTATGCAAGGGCACCCTGAAAGCATTAATAGCTTAAACCTTGTATGACTCTGCAGACTTGTCTCACTTTTGCATACACGTTCTTTTGTAACTTAATCCTTTTGCTTTCTACTAATATCTTAGTTAAGTACTTAAATTGCAGGGACGTGTTTTGAGAGAATTTTCACCTGAAGAAGTGACATCAAATATTTACATGATGGTGGATGTTCTTCTTCATCATATTCATATGGAAATGCAGCAGGGGCATCTCCTACAGGTCTATTAACTGCAATTGTTGATAAGTAAATGAGTCCTAGGGGACCATTATATGTAGATACCTACTAGGGGTAATCATGAGGTTTGAAGGGGACTGAAGATTATGGTTCCAGTCTCAAACTTTCAGAAGATTATGAATTTCACAAGTCGCAACTAATTTTGCTTCATTTCTGGTTCCCTTTCAGGACCTTCTATTGAAAGCTAGCGCGAACCTTGCTTTCTTTATTTGGACACATGAGCTACTTCCGCTAGATATTTTGCTTTTAGCACTTATAGACCGTGATGACGATCCTCATGCATTGCGAATTGGGGTATGTTAACTAAGACCAAGCTTCTTTTTATATGTCCTTTTGTATTAAAAGAATAGCTAAAGCTGTACAAGTGGTTGAGTAATGTCTACTGAAATGTGTTAGCTGAAAAATCTGACGTTGATATAAATCGTTTTCCTACGATATACCCTAGTTAGCTTTGTCGGAAGTTGGATGACCCTAACTAACTCCGTTAGATGCACTCCACTTTAAGCATTCAATTATTTACTTTTAAACCATGTTTAAATTACTTTAGTTTGTTTACATGTTGCTTTAGAGCAAAGCATGAAATTTTGGTTTGTGGTGGAAATCTTGGTAGACATGGAAATTGAAATATTTCGATCATTTCAACCGAAATATTTCGAAATTTAATTCCTTGATAAGGCATTGTTAAGAGAAACTTGGTTAAATATCGATTTCAATGGAAATTTCTGTAGGCATGGAAACAGAAATATTTCGGTATATTTAAATCTAAAAGATAAAACGCATCATATCTGAGGTAACAAGGTGCCAAGGTTTACTAGATCTGATTTTTTTTAATGTCTTATTAGTCTAATCAATATGAAGAGCTCTTAGTAATTTGAGGTTAGAGTTCGACTTATAAGTTTTTATTTCTCTGTTTCATACCACTGAAGGTTTATTTGGTACTCTGTTCTAGCCAGAAAACTAGATAATATTATCACATTTGAACCTTTGTATTAAGATTCAGTTAACACGTTCACATTGGAGTGGTTTTAAACTCACAAGGTGCTACCCTCATCTTATTCATCTCAAGGGCTTGTTTAGCTACAATTATTAGCATGGTCAACTTTGGCAATTAAATATTTCCTTGTGGTTTAAGTTCGAGGTGGAACCTAGTCAAGTAGGGGAACATGATGTAAACCGATCTCCTATAATGCACCCAACTGTGATCCTGAATGCTAATTATTTATGATTATTCCCATGGAGAAAATTTATTTACTTTCTTTGTTATTTATTAGTTCTTCTGAGTTCAGAAAGTTTATGCAAATTTTTTCCGTAATAGCTGTTGGGAGAATTTTGTTTAGGTTCAACTTATAAGTTAATATTTTTTGTTTCATACCACTAATGGTTTGTTTGGTTCTAGTTGTAAGTTATAATTAAGTTAGTTATTAGTTCTTTAGAGTTCGACTTTTACGTTATTATTTATATGTGAAGGTTTCTTTGGTTCTACTCTGAAAAGTAGATACTATTATCACATGTAAACCTCCATATTAGGCTTCAGCAAACCCGCACGCATTGGAGTGGTTTCAAACACATGGGGAGCCCCCCTCGTCTTATTCATGTCACAGGCTTGTTTAGCTACAATTAGCGCGGTTCTACTTTCTCAATCAAGTATTTCCTTATGGTTTAGTATGATTTCTAGGATATAGTTTGAGTTGCATTTACGTTAGGGTTGTTCAAGTTATTGAAGTTTGTTTTTCAATTTTAATTCCGATGTATCTAGAGACTCCTTTAAATGCTAGTTTTGGAGTTGTTTGTTGTTTCTACTTGAAATTTTCAGTTTTTATTTCAAAGTGCAAATCTCTATATTTGCTTTCATCTACTCACTACTCAGATATATGGTTATGGAAAACTTAGAAAGTTATATTTATGGCAACGCATTTTGTAGATAAGTCTACTTGACAGGCAAGAACTTCAACAAAGAATCAAGTTATTCTGTATGAATCGTGGGCTTCCCGAGCATTGGCTTCATACAGGACTTTACAAGCGTGTTGAGTTGCAAAAAGCTCTTGGGAATCACCTTTCTTGGAAGGAGCGGTATAACTTACAAACTACTATCTATTTCATGCACACATATGTCAAGCACCAATCTTTATACTTGTTATTTGAAACTAAAAACATCAATCAAGCTGATTGGAGAAAATCTCTGATCTTGTGAAGGATGTGTTTGTGGAGTTTGTACACATCCAACTCAAAACCAATTGGTAATAAATGGGAGAGGTCCTGTATATTTATATATTGATTATTGTTGAGTGTTGGCCAGGGAACTTCCCTTAGTCCATGTGGGACAATTCCCACGTGTCTTGTCGTTACACCCAAATCAAAAGCATTGGGCATGTTACCTGTAGGACATACAGCTATTAGGCTTATTATGTGTAGGGCTTAAATCTGGTACCATGTTAAGTTTGTTACCGCTCAAACCAAAACCAATATGCAGTTAGATGGGAGATACACTAATTATTTGATCACGAGACTTCCCTTGGTCCATGTGGTCTATTCTCACCGCCTTCTTCAAAATTGTGAAACTCTAACAATAGAGGTACTAGTCAGTGACATTTTTAGCTATCCAACTTACTAACTCTACTTCAGTTTTAAAGTGCATGCAGTTAATGCTATTTTCTTTTCTATTCATGCAGCCTTTTCACTGATTCAATTTTGCATTTCTGGTCTAAACTCTACCAGTATGGTCCTTTATGATTTAGATGAAGCACACATACAACCATGCATAAGTACATCACTAACTTGTGTTTATTGTTCATAATAGGTACCCTCCCTTCTTTGATGATATTGCAGCTCGTTTGCTTCCAGTAGTTCCTCTAATCGTTTATAGGCTCATCGAGAATGATGCAACAGATATAGCTGACAAAGTTTTGGCTCTTTATACTGCATTTCTTTCATACCACCCCCTAAGATTCACATTTGTTCGGGATATTCTTGCATATTTTTATGGTCATCTTCCAAGCAAGTTGATTGTACGAATACTAAACGTACTTGATCTGTCCAAGGTATTAGTACTGTTATCTCTGCTTATTCGTCTCTTCTCTTTTCTGCCTTGTTCTGACTGTCAAATTATGTCCAGATCCCATTTTCGGAATCATTCCCTCAGCACATCGGTTCATCAAATCCTGCAACATGCCCACCTCCAGATTATTTTGCGACTCTTTTATTGGGTCTTGTGAATAAAATTATACCTCCTCTAAGTTGCAAATCGAGATCCGGACCAATGGGAGATGCTACAAATACTCCTCTTCGTGCTTCAAACAACAAAACACCAACACCGTCTCAGTCAGATACAACAAATGCTTCGGAGGGTCAGAAACCATTTTATCAAATCCAGGATCCTGGTACTTATACCCAGCTTGTTCTGGAAACCGCTGCCATAGAAATCCTTTCGCTTCCAGTACCCGCTTCTCAGATAGTATCTGCACTTGTTAATATAGTTGTTCATGTTCAGTCGACACTGATTCAGTCCAGCAATGGCTTCCAAGGAACACAGAGTGCTGTTAGTCAAGGTTCCGTTTTACCTAATTCCCCTTCTGGTGGAAGCACAGATTCAATGAACACAAGTAGATCAAATCCCTCAACTTCAGGGATTAACGCGTCCAACTTTGTTTCAAGAAGTGGTTATACATGCCAACAGTTATCTTGTTTGATGATCCAAGCTTGCGGTCTTCTATTAGCTCAGCTTCCTCCAGATTTTCATATCCAGCTTTATTTAGAAGCTTCACGTGTAATTAAAGAGTGTTGGTGGCTCACAGATGGAGAACAATCACTAAGTGAGCTAAACTCTGCTGTTGGATATGCTTTGCTGGATCCAACATGGGCTGCTCAAGATAACACATCGACTGGCATAGGTCTCTCTCTCTCTCAAACCTTAATTATATACTGAACACTTCGATTTATTTTGTATTTTCCGTATAGGTAAACTTTTAGGTGATATAGTATTTTTTTTATTGTTGGCCTTCAGTGTCTCAGTTTATGACTTTAAACGCAAAATATCTTCCATTTCTTACCTTGGTGCCATGAAGTTCTGTACTTTTAAGATAGATTTCTTCAACGGAACAAGAAAAAAATAGAAAATACATTAGGAAGTAGGTGCATTGTCGCTACTAGAGCTCTCAACCTTTCTAGCGTTTTCCCCATGAGGCCTAATTGATATTGAAATTCTGATAGAAAACTTGCAGTTGTTTTTATGTATTAGTTCTATATATATTTATATATATATATATATATATATATATATATATATATATATATATATATATATATATGAAGTCAGTCTGACCTTTATTACGTAACTGTCTTATTTCCAGGCAATATAGTTGCTTTGCTGCATTCTTTCTTCAGTAACCTTCCCCATGAATGGCTTGAAGGGACACATGCAATCGTTAAGCATCTTAGACCCGTAACTTCCGTGGCAATGTTGAGAATAATTTTCCGCATAATGGGGCCATTGCTTCCTAGGCTCTCCTTTGCTCGCCAATCATTCATGAAGGTACATAAATCAGACAACATTTATGGTTCCTTCTCTTCTATTGAGTTATTGATCTCTATCAAATTTATCACCGTTAAGACCAAATTTGCTTGTTCAATCCTTCAATCAGTCGGTTCTAAATGTGTGTGCAGGGACAATCCATCTTCCCCATATTGTTCACGATAATGATTTTCATTATTTGTTTTTCATATTTTAGTTCATAGCGTTGCTATTCAATGTAATGGCTGACGTCTTCGGGAGGAACTCACAGGCGTCTTCTCCAACTGAAGCTTCAGAAATAACAGATATTATTGATTTCCTGTGAGATGATCCTTCTCGATCCTTTCGCTTATATCATTAGTTCTAATTGCTCTCTTCATTCAAACCCATCATCTCTAATCACTTTTCCTGTATTTTCAGCCACCATGTTGTCCTATATGAAGGACAAGGAGGACCTGTACAAAATAGCAGCAAACCAAGACCAGAGATACTAATTATATGTGCGAAACTAATGATACATTTAAGACCAGATGTGCAACTACTTCTGTCCCATTTAAGGACTGACCCTAATTCATCCGTTTATGCAGCTAATCATCCAAAGCTGGTCCAAAATCCATCCCAGTAGTAACCCTTTCTTCTCCTCCCTTTTACTTGTTGATTTTAGGACTTGTAAAAACTTGTTCAATTTGATTTGTAAGCAATACAAGTTATATATACTATGTGTTGGATGATATTATACTAATTTACTATACTAAGATAAGATTGTACATATTTCTTGTTCTACCGACAATTCTATTAAGTTTGAACACACTTCAGTCTCAATCTCGAGCTGCTGATATGACATGATCATTTGAGTTTGAACTTTCTTTTTGTCGGTCTTCTCTTCATCACCATATTCTCAGGCTCTCAGTTGTTCACTACCAGAAATGTAATTGATATTTCCAATTTTCGGCTCGTGAAACTCCAGTGCTTGTGTATAAAAGTAGACGTAACATCAAATGTCATTGCATCGGACAAAATACTGTTTCATAATTCATCTTTCAAAATGTGCCGTGTCATTTGATATTATGCGGCCGCACATATCCATTTGCAGCTGACATTCACATATCAATGGCATTTTACATTAGTTTGGTTTTTGCAACGTGAGTCAGGCACAAATCAGATATTTTTTTCTCCCTAACTTGACTTTTTTCGGCTGATTTCTTTTTCAACTTAGGACTGATTTCACACTAAAACTATACTTTTTGGGGTTGATTCCTAATTTTCTATAAACTCAATTTGCGATAGTAATTGCAAGTAAATTCAACTATCAATTAGCCCTCTAAGGCATGGAATGAAACTTCCCGAAATTTCACGGAAATTTCGCGAAACGTTTCCTAAAATGAGATTAGGTGCACGAAATAACACTTACAATTGTTTCCTGCATAATTTCCACCAACATGATCGAAATTTCCACCGAAATTGTTGGAAATATCGAAATTTCCACCGACATGATGGAAATTCCGACCGACATAGTAGAAATCTAGCAAAAAACACCAGAGAAACTAATACTAGAAACATATCCCTTCCTTCGCCTTTTTCATCTTCATTTCTCTTAGAGCTCTCTTGATTTTTATGTTATGTTTTTAATGGCTTCTAAATCTATTTGAATGATTTACGCCTTGACTTAAACTGCCTAAATTGATTTTATCTTAGTACCACACCTGATATAATTGTGTAATTGACGATACCTTCTCAAACTAACATAGTTTGTTAACTATTAACTATTATAAATAAGAATGCTAGCTTTTAGGTGTTATAGCCAAAATTTATTTAATTTACCCGCGGAAGTAACTGTGTAATTGTTAATACTCCCTCAAACTAATAGAAACATCATTTTTATGCTTCATTATGGTTTAATAATCTTGTTATACATAATTGTATCATATTTCTATCATTTCTGTAAATTTGTAAAATTTCCACACTGACCGAAACGTTTCTACGAAACGTTTCCACTTTTGGACCGACCGAGATTTCCACCGAAATCGAAATTTCATTCCTTGCTCTGAGGTAACTCAATATCCCCCAAAGAAATTCCAGATGAATGTGACACTTGAAGAATGAAAACCCAATTTCACAAATGAAGTTTCCCAAATTGTTAGGTATTTCAACTAAAACGTCTTCAAGTCATTACTATACTTTGAAAAGTCACTTGCGCGTTCGGGCCCAGGCGTGATGTTAGAAGTCATTGGAGATTTGGAGTGATGCAATTACCAAGTTGATGTTTGACATTATATATTACTTATATAGTATATACACGAGGGTATTACGATATGTATATATATACGTATGCATCCTCACTAAGAAAAGCAAAACTAGAAATGGGGTTGTCCTCAGTATTGAGTTTTTGCTGCTTCATCCTTCTCCTAATCCCTCTAGTCTTGGCCAGGTACCTTAAAGTTAATAAAATCTCTGAGCTCAAAGTAGTATACTATAAATATAAGTATATAATTTATTACTATTAATTTTCTTTTTTGATCAACCGTTATCTAACTCACAATTTCATGTGTAATGTGAAAGAGAATCCTTGCCTGCCGCCATCTGACATGAATATAAGTTTCTTTTTGTGCAGGACTTCCAGTGCAGGATTTCCTCCACCCCTACCAGAGAAGACCAAGGGTCGCTTCTGGTATGACCCAAGAAAACCACCACCATCTCCTGGTAGCCGTAATCCTATCCCA
Organism: Eschscholzia californica; assembly: GCF_041429995.1. Taxonomy (NCBI): domain Eukaryota; kingdom Viridiplantae; phylum Streptophyta; class Magnoliopsida; order Ranunculales; family Papaveraceae; genus Eschscholzia; species Eschscholzia californica. The sequence goes on from NW_028238198.1 coordinate 35,134,342, forward strand.
TCAAGAAATATTCCATCTAACACGATTAAAGTATGATTTAGTTCTTCCCTCAACAACACATATATATAAAAGATATTAAATAAAATTTGTGGTTTGGTTGTTTATCAAACTAAATAAAAATGAAAGCTTTTCCCAACTCCATTTTACTCGTCTCAAGATACTTGGAACGTGTATGTTCATCTTCGAAGATATATGTATTTGTAACTATTATAGAATTGCAATAATTTAAAGAAATGACGATATCATTGAATGTGTAACTATTATATGAGGTTAACGCTTAGTGAAAAAGGTTTCTGATATATTATTTTTATGTGAGATTATCCTACTTCTTATTTGTCTTCCTTAAGACGCGTTGACGTTGAAAAATGAAATAAATGAACCAAGATTGGCCTTGTTGTTGAGTGAAACCAAACGAGTCAAAATCACCTTTTGTTGTTCTTGTTGAGATAATAAAAAAAGTGAAGAAAAGGGTCCACCTTGATGTGTAAAATAGAAAGTTTGAATAGCTTTTCTTGTTGTTCATGAAATAGAAACAAATCCTAATTCCTCGTTACCTTGTTATGAAAAGCAATTTAAGAGATGTCTAAATAAGGATAACAAGTCTTAGCTTTAGTGAATTTAGAAGAAATAAGAGAGAGAAAGTGTAGTTTCTGTTATTTAGTAAATGAGATGAAATCTCATACTTATACATGAAATGAGAGAGGTTAGTTAGAGGAAGTCGTTACTTGTGAATCAAGTAACAGACTTTCATAACTACCTAAACAGAAAATATTAAAATGACACTCCTATTACACTAACTAGAAATAACTCGGTTTACACCTCTTTTACACTTCTCTTCTCTAACACTTCTTTTACACTTCTCTTCTCTAACATTCCCCCTCAAGCTGAAGCAGGGAGAAACTGCATCAGATTGATAAGAAGAGAATGATAAAGAGGATCGGATAACCCTTTAGTGAACACATCAGCAAGTTGGTGAAGAGAAGGTACAAACTCAAGAATGAGTCTCCCTGAGGCAACAAGATCTCTCACAAAGTGATAATCAATCTCCACATGCTTAGTTCGAGCATGGAAGGCTGGATTAGTTGCAAGTTGTCGAGCACCCACATTATCACATTTGAGAATAAATGGAGATTGAGTAGAAATCCCCAATTCAGTGAGAACATAAGAGAGCCAAAGAAGCTCAGAAGAGGCTATTGCTAGAGCCTTGTACTCTGCTTCTGTACTAGACCTAGCTACTGTCGATTGCTTCTTTGAACACCAAGCCACTAAGGTTGATCCTAAGAAGACACAGTACCCAGTGGTGGATTTCCTCGAATCAGGGCAGCCAGCCCAATCAGAGTCACTATAAGCAGTTAATTGAGAGACATCCCCTGGAGTAATAGTAATACCTGCACCAAGAGTCCCTTTGAGATATCGAAAAATTCTCTTGACAAGTTGAAAATGTGAATCTCTTGGAGCTTGCATAAATTGTGCAGCATAGTTAACACCAAAAGAGATGTCTGGCCTTGTCATTGTTAAGTATTGAAGTCCACCCACAAGACTTCTGTAAAGAGATGGATCACTTAGCAAAATTCCATCTTCTTTAGACAACCTCTTACCAAATGGAATAGGAGTAGAAATAGGCTTAGTATCAAGCAGCTCAGCCTTCTGTAACAACTCCAATGTATACTTATTCTGAGTGAGAAGAAGACCATCTGAAGTAAGAGGAGACACTTCAATGCCCAGAAAATAGTGAAGGAAGCCCAAATCCTTCATAGCAAACTCCTGTTGAAGAGACTTAACTAATGATTGAATCAAATCAGTGGAAGAGCCAGTCAAGATAATATCATCAACATAAAGGAGTAATACTAGAGTAGGACCATGAGCTTGAAACACAAACATAGAGTGATCTGTGGCACTCTTTTGAAAACCCCAATCTAATAAAAATGTAGCAAACCTTGTGAACCAGGCTCTTGGAGCCTGTTTAAGGCCATATAAGGATTTATGTAGATGACAGACCCAATTCTTCTTTGAGACATCCACAAATCCAGGAGGCTGAACCATATAAACATCCTCATCCAAAACCCCATGAAGAAAAGCATTACTAACATCCAATTGTTGGATTTGCCATTTGTTAGTAACTGCTAATGTGAGAACAACTCTAATGGTGGAAGACTTAACTACTGGACTGAATGTCTCTGAGTAGTCAAGACCATCAAGCTGATGAAATCCTTTAGCTACCAAGCGTGCCTTATACCTCTCAACTGTTCCATCAGCTTTGAGCTTTGTTTTAAACACCCATTTGCATCCCAAGATATTCATAGAATCAGATGGAGGTACCAGAGACCATGTGGCATTATGATGTAAAGCCTCAAGCTCTTCTTGCATAGCAGTCTTCCATTCTGGATACTTGATAGCTTGAGTGTAACAAGTAGGATCAGAAGGAAGATCAAGTATAGACAGATAGCATTGAGGAAGAGGATGATAAACTGAATAGTTGGTCACAAAATCAGGCAAATATTTAGGTCTTAGGTTACCTGTCTTTGATCTGGTTGCCATATGATGAGTGGAAACAAGCTCTTGAGAAGATGAGGATGAGGTAGAGGAGCTTGATTGCCCTTCTGTGGGTATTGAATTTAAGAATGGAGATTGGGTAGATGATGAAGTTGTAAGCTCAGGCACCAATATAGGATGTGTCTCAGATATAATAGGAAGTACAACCTGTGATGAAATAGGGAAAGTAGTGGAGGAAGGAGCTTCCTCAGCAAATGGAAATGTCTCTTCATCAAAAACAACATGTCTTGAGATATAAGTCCTTGTTGTTTGAGGGTCAAAACACTTATACCCCTTATGAAGTAAGCTATAACCCAGAAAAACACATTTAGTGGACTTGGGAGATAGCTTATCTTGTCTAATAGATGCTAGGGTGAGGATAACAAGTGCATCCAAAAACCTTTAGGAAAGAATAATCTGGTAGCTTCCCAAATAAGACCTCATAAGGATATTTATGCTCAAGTACCTTAGAAGGAAGTCTATTTATCACATAAGCTGCTGCTTCAAAAGCATCATACCAAAATTGTTTTGGAAGAGAAGCTTGAAAGCACAAGGTATTCCCCATTTCTGTAATTTGTCTGTTCTTTCTCTCAGCAGCTCCATTCTGCTGAGGAGTATAAGGACAAGAACATCTAAGTAATATACCATTAGCATCTAAGAACTCCTTGAACTCTCCTTTAGACAACTCAGGAGCTCCATCAGTTTGAAATACTTTGATGGAGGTGGAGAGAAGCTTCTCATAGGCAGCTTTGAACTTTTTGAAACAGTTCAATGCCTCTGACCTTAGTCTCATAGGATATAGCCAAAAGAATTTACTAAAATCATCCATAAAGAGAATGTAATATCTTGTACCATTTGCTGTTTCAACTGGTGCAGGGCCCCAAACATCACAATGAATCATGTGAAGAGGGGTGGTGGTACTACTGGCAAACACATTAAAAGGCTGACATTTACTTTTAGCTATTTGACATGAATGACAAAGCTTGACAAACTCCTTAGAGTCTAGCTGAATAAGCTTTCTCATATTCAATTTTTCTAAGACTCCTTTGGCAGTATGACCTAATCTACTATGCCAAAGAGTAGGAGAAGCCTGAATAATAGTATGATGAATCTCTTGGTCTGTGTCAGGTAAAAACTCAATAGGATATAAGTTGTTTATCATAGGACCTTCAGTAAGAATATCACTTGAAACTAAATCTTTTATGCTATAACCCCATGGGTAAAATTCAACTGAACAATCATTGTCCTTAGTAAACTTGGCAATTGACAACAGATTTTTCTTCAAGTGAGGAACCACTAGAATATTGTTCAAATCAAAAGTTTGAGTTGAGGTTATCAATTGAGTATGACCAGTACTGGTTATAGGAATGGAACTACCACTACCAACCATTGTTGAATATAGGATATATTCTCTCAATATAGCATATATACATAATATAGAATATATTCTCTTAATATGGGATATGTATTGAATATATGATATATATGATATATGGGATATATGGGATATACTAAATACGTTATATAATATATTCTATGTATGTAACTTTTGTAATTATATAAGGGGAAGAACATCTCCTATTGTATACAAAAAGAATTAATTAAAAAAGAAAAGAGTTTATCTCAATCTATTATTAATTTGTATTAGTTTCTACTTGGTATCGAGAGCAGGTTCGGTAATTGAACCTGGTTATTTCGAATTGAATTGAATTGAATTCCGCTGCGAATCTTGAAATTGAAAGCTCAATGGGTTCCAATGATGATGCAACAATGGTACTATCAAACCCTCACGTTGTTCATAACCACATCGATGCACCCTTTCAATTAGGTAATACCCTGAATGAGAATAATTACACCCTTTGGTCAAAGGTCATGAAGATGCGTATTAATGGTCGGAAGATGTGGGGGTATATTAGTGGCACTAAAGCGAAACCTGCAGAAGGAAGTGAAGAATATGAAAATTGGTTCTCGGAGAATGATAAGGTGAAGGGATGGTTGTGTGACTCAATGTCCACAACACTAATGAACAGGTATGTTTGTTTGGAAACTGCGAAAGAAGTTTGGGACTCTCTTGAAGCTATGTATACAGACACATCTGATGAAACTCAAATCTTTGAGTTACATAGGAAGTGTTTCTCAACAAAACAATCTGGTCGATCTATTGCGACCTATTATGATGAATTAGCAGCAATTTTTCAAGAAATTGACCAACGCAACAATGTGAAAGGAAAAAGTGTTGAGTCTATCGCCATCTTACAACAATATGTAGGACGTCTTAGAGTTCACATGTTCCTTTCTGGATTAGATAGTATGTATGATCAGGTGCGTGGTGAGATTCTTCGAAAAGACCCTCCACTTACTTTGGAACAGTCTTATCAGACAGTACGAAGGGTGTCAGTTCACAAACAGGTGATGGGAACCCAAACACTTGTAACTGAGTCTTCAGTTATGGCAGTCAACTATAAAATGGGACAACCTCAAGGTTCCTGGAATTCTCACAAAGAGGCTAGACCCTTACGCCTTGATCTTGAGTGTACCCACTGTGGAGAGAAGGGACACACAAAACAGAAGTGTTATGAAGTCATTGGGTATCCGGAATGGTGGGATTTTACAAAGCGACCTAGGAAAATCATATCTGCGAAGAAGGATTCTGCTATAATTCCTCCATCAGTGAATGTTGCCCAGTCAGGTATGAAAATTAAAGGTAGTGTTTTATCTGTAAATTCTTTGAATAATACTTGGTTAATTGATACTGGTGCATCAGATCACATGGTAAATGACACTAGCATATTATCATCCATTATACCTTCAACCCAAATCTCTATATACACAGCTAATGGTGGTTCCTCTCCTGTAATTGGGGAAGGTTCCACTGACATATCTGAAAATCTGACATTAAACTCTGTCCTCATTGTTCCCGCGCTAGAGTATAATATCCTATCAGTCAGTAGGATCACTGCTGCACTTGCATGTACTGTGACGTTTTGGCCTCAATTCTGTATTTTTCAAGACATAGTGACGCGGCAGGTTCTTGGTTGTGGTGTTAGAAAGGGCAATCTCTACTATTTGGACCTGTCTAGTAGTGAAGAGCAGAGGATTCATCAGGTGAATAAAGTTGGAGGAATTGAAGAAGCAAAAGCTAATGTTTGGTTATGGCATCGGCGATTGGGTCATCTCTCCTTCGGATATCTTCAGAAATTAAATTCATCGTTATTTTCGAAGTGTAGTGTTTCAGAATTTAAGTGTGATATTTGTGAACTTGCTAAAAGTCACCGTATTACATATTCTCCAAGTTTCAATAAAAGTTCAGAACCTTTTAGTATTATTCACTCTGATGTATGGGGTCCTGCACGTATTCCTTCTTTGTCTGGAGCTCGTTACTTTGTGACTTTTATCGATGAGTGTACTCGTATGACGTGGGTATCGCTACTCACTCATAAAAGTGAAGTCTTTGAAGTATTTAAAGTATTTTTTCAGATGGTTTTGACCCAATTCCAAAGGAGGATACAAGTGTATCAATCTGATAACGGAGGAGAATTTACTAGTAATGACATGGCGAAGTTCCTGATAAATAATGGCATTCAACATCAAACTTCTAACGCTTATACCCCACAACAAAATGGGTTAGCTGAACGAATGAATAGACAACTGTTAGAAGTTGTTCGTGCGTCTCTTTTCGGAATGAATATACCATTAAATTATTGGGGAGAGGCGTTAAAATCTGCTGCCTATGTGATAAACCGCACACCATCTAGGGTCATTGAATTTCAGACCCCTTTCAAAAAACTCCATGACCTTATCACCATCCCTACAATGCCAAACCTAGAACCACGTGTTTTTGGGTGTTGTTCATATACCTAAACATCAACGAGGAAAATTAGATCATTGTGCTCGAAAGTGTGTGTTTCTTGGATATGCTGATTTTCAAAAGGGTTATCGTTGTTATGACCCTGAGGAGGGGAAAGTATATATCTCATTAGATGTTTCGTTTCGAGAATTAGATGCATATTTTATGGGATCTTCCCTTCAGGGGGAGAAACAAAATGATAGTGAAGGAAAGTTCCCCATTATTGGGGATATATTTCAGGAACTAGAGGATTTGACAAGTAATTTCAATAGGCCTAGTAATCTAGGTGATGATGGAAAGGGGAGTGAACCAGATCAGATTACAGGGGGGATCAGGGTAGTGAAGATGAATTTAATGAGAATGGAGAGGATCAGACAACAGGGGGAGATCAAGCTGAAATAGTAGAAGTTGCCTGTGACTCCAACTTTCTAACACCATCTACCGAAGACATGCCTCCGAATGTCGAACCTCAGATATTACTTGATCCTATCACTGTTAATGATGTTCAACCTAGACGTTCAGAAAGATCTACTAAAGGTATTCCAAAATTTACTTATGAACCAGATATTAATTCTAAAGCCAAATACCCAATTTCTGATTATGTGTCCACCAATAGGTTGTCTAAGTCATTTACATGCACCATGAATCAATTATCCTCTGTATCTATTCCTAGTAATTTGCAGGAAGCATTATCATATCCACGATGGAAGAAAGCTATGAATGAAGAGATGAATGCATTACAGAAGAATTCCACTTGGGAACTTGTTGATAAACCCCACGGATATCGTATTGTTGGGTGTCGTTGGATCTTTACAGTAAAGACGAATCCAGATGGAAGTGTTGACAGGTACAAAGCCAGACTTGTTGCCAAAGGGTATACCCAGACGTATGGTGTGGATTATGAGGAGACCTTCGCCCCGGTGGCAAAGGTAAACACTATTCGTGTACTCATTTCTCTTGCAGCCAATCAAGGTTGGCCATTACAACAGTTTGACGTGAAGAATGCATTTCTCAATGGAGACTTAGAAGAAGAAGTATACATGGAGTTACCACCTGGAGTCACGAATTCTGAAGTAGGAAAAGTATGCAAATTAAAGAAGGCATTGTACGGGTTAAAACAGTCACCACGAGCTTGGTTTGGACGATTTACAAAGAGCATGAAGGCATTTGGATATAAACAAAGTAATTCTGATCATACTTTGTTTATAAAACAAAAGTTAGGCAAACTTACTGCTCTTATTGTTTATGTTGATGATATGGTTGTTACTGGAAATGACTCAGTGGAAATGGAGGCTCTGAAAAACTATTTGTCGCAGGAATTTGAGATGAAGGATTTGGGGCAGTTAAAATACTTCTTAGGCATTGAAGTTGCAAGATCAAGTCAAGGTATTTTCATGTCCCAACGAAAGTATATATTAGATCTTCTTGTTGAAACTGGGATGCTTGATTGCAAACCGGTAGATACACCGATTAAAGCAAATCATCACTTGGGAATATTTTCAGATCAAGTTCCATGTGACAAAGGAAGGTACCAACGCTTAGTGGGGAGACTAATTTATCTTTCTCATACTAGACCGGATATTGCATATTCCATTAGCGTCGTGAGTCAATTCATGCATAATCCAAGTGAAGAACATATGAAGGCAGTCTTTCAAATACTAAGGTACTTGAAGAAATCTCCGGGAAAAGGTCTCTTATTCCGGAAAGGTGGTGATATGGAAGTAATGGGATACACCGATGCAGATTGGGCAGGAGATATAACAGACAGGAGGTCAACCTCTGGATATTTTACGTTTGTATGTGGGAATATGGTAACATTTAGAGCTAAGAAGCAAAAAGTTGTTGCTAAATCAAGTGCAGAATCTGAGTTACGGGGTGTGGCTCAAGGGGTGTGTGAATTACTATGGATACGAAATATATTGAAGGATCTTGGATTTAAGCTTGTGAAAGCAATGGATCTGCACTGTGACAATAAAGCGGCAATTATGATTGCACATAATCCAATTCAACATGACCGTATGAAACATGTTGAAGTGGATCGGTTCTTTATCAGAGAAAATATTGACAAAGGGTTCATATGTCTTCCATTCGTAAAATCAGAAGATCAACTTGCAGATATTCTTACAAAAGGAGTTTGCGGACGAATATTTAACAAAGCGATTGACAAGTTGGGCATGATTGACATCTATGCTCCATCTTGAGGGGGAGTGTTGAATATAGGATATATTCTCTCAATATAGCATATATACATAATATAGAATATATTCTCTTAATATGGGATATGTATTGAATATATGATATATATGATATATGGGATATATGGGATATACTAAATACGTTATATAATATATTCTATATATGTAACTTTTGTAATTATATAAGGGGAAGAACATCTCCTATTGTATACAAAAAGAATTAATTAAAAAAGAAAAGAGTTTATCTCAATCTATTATTAATTTGTATTAGTTTCTACTTATTAGTTTCTACTACCATAACAGATTCTGTACCTATATAAGGATTTTGATGAGTTAATACCTGAGGATTATTGGTCATATGGCTAGATGCACCTGAATCAGCTAACCAAGTGTGAGAAGCTTGTGGAATGTCAATAGCAGCTATATGACATTCTTCTTGTATAACAAGATTGCATTCTTCATGAACAGCAAAATTGCATTCCTCTTGAGCTGGATCATTGTTTTCTTCAATATTGGGTATTGAATCAGAAGATTCAGCAATATGAAGACCAGCAAAATTTTGTAAGTCAGATTCATTTGATGGTGTATACCTGAATCGACACTTAGAAGCCTTATGTCCCCATTTATGACAAATTCCACAGGGTATGGTAGTGAAATCAAATTTCACTGCCTTCTGGTTTGTCTGAGGAGTCTTCTGTTGGTTTTGATTTGTATGTGATTGTTTAGGTTCCATCTGATTATTAAGACTTGAAGTCTGCACAGATTTTGAACCACTTGATTTGTAATTTTGATTTGACCTAGATTGATTTCTGTTGTAAGACCTTGAATTCTTACTGTAATTTTGATTATGATTAACATAATATGCCTTTTGTTCATCAACTTCTTGAGACATTAACCACTGCTCATGATGAAGCAATTTTGATCTTAACTCAGGAAAAGTTTTTCGATCTGTTCGATTATCAATAGCAATCACAAATTGACTAAATCTCTTTCCTAAACCAGATAGTGTAATTCTAATCATCTCTCGATCAGTAACTTTATCATTAACAGAAGCTAATGAATCAGCAAGTGATTTGATTTTACGAAGATAATCAGAAATTGAAGCATTACCTCTTTGAATATAATGAAGTTGCTTTCGAAGTAGATCTTGTTTAGCTTCGAACTCTTCAGCATAAATTTTGTTCAAATAATTCCAAATCTGATGTGAAGTTTGAAGACCTAATACATCCGACGAAATTGATCGAGAAAATGTTGCTTTGAGACACGATTTTACAAAGTGATCATGTTTTCTCCAATCATGATAAGCTGGATCAGTGATTTCAGGTTGTGAAATTGATCCATCAACATAACCGATTAATTCATTGCTAATCAGGATTGATTCGAATTGATCTCGCCAAAGCAAAAAATTGCTTTCATCAAGCTTCTCTGATATATAATTCGTGATGTTCAAAGTGAGAGATTGAGTTGTAGAAGATGAAGATTGCGAATTACCTAATTGCAAAGATGAATCCATGAGCAGACAACTTCTTTCTCTCTCTAAAATTGCATTCTAATGGCGGAAGACCAAATTGAAACCCTAGAGCTCTGATACCATGTTAGCTTTAGTGAATTTAGAAGAAATAAGAAAGAGAAAGTGTAGTTTCTGTTATTTAGTAAATGAGATGAAATCTCATACTTATACATGAAATGAGAGAGGTTAGTTAGAGGAAGTCGTTACTTGTGAATCAAGTAACAGACTTTCATAACTACCTAAACAGAAAATATTAAAATGACACTCCTATTACACTAACTAGAAATAACTCGGTTTACACCTCTTTTACACTTCTCTTCTCTAACACTTCTTTTACACTTCTCTTCTCTAACAACAAGTAATAAGTCTAAAATGATTATACAATGAACAAGAAAATCACATGCTTGAATTGGTCTATTTTGGTTAAGGATTGGATCTTTGACCGCTATCCGGATCCGCCCACGGACGCCCGAGTCCACAAGGGTCTGTGGACGCTCAATAACCGGATCGGACAAAAGCCGAGAAGGTAGAAGTGGGCATTGTTATTAATTATCTATTCATATCTTCATGTCTCTTCATTCCGTATTATCCTCTACTTTCACACTATTCATTTTTGGCTCTGAACTCGATTCCAAGTTAATGGTGTCTCCTCTGTCTCTTACTTTGTTGCCAATTCGTCCGACAAATATAGCAACCCCAAGGAATTGGTACCTCATTTCTAAACAAAAGAAAGTATATAGTACCAAACAAGTCGAAGGTAACATTACTGGTGCGCCTTATCGAGGACACAAATGACTTGGAAAAGGTTAGAGTTGGGTTGTGGAAATGCATGATATACCATGGTCGTATTACCACAAGAAAACCCTAAATGGAAGAAAAATCAAAACCCATCTCATAATTTGTATGAATTTCAGAAATAGTGACCAAGGATTGTTCTTACTAACAGAGACTATATGAATTACTGTTATTAAAGAAAAAATTGGAAACCGAAAAAAAAAATCGATTTGACATTAAGATATTGAGTTGCACATTTTTTAAACACAAGTACATGAAAAAGATTAAAAGAAAAGAAGATCATATATCTATCCAGATTAGTGTTAATTACAAAACAGAGGTTTGGCTATCCCATTATTCTGATTCATAATTCATGTCTGCTTGTTTGATCTTGAAGAGCAGGTCTCTTGCAGATGGGGCAAACATTTTTCTCCATCAACCATTTCTTTATACAATTTTCATGGTATTCATGTCCACAATGAAGTATGCCAATCTTCTCTCCATTTTCATAATTAGATTGACAAATAGTACAAATTTCATTATGATCCAGATCTTGAGATTCATTCAATTGGCAAATTCTTGTTTTTAATTGACTCAATATAACTTCCTCCGATAACCCAGTTTTAATGGTGCCAATTGTTTCTTGAAATGCTAGTAATTCCTCATAACTCATCCTATCTATGTCTAGTACTGGAAGATGCATGATTCCACTACCAACCCATCTACTTCCATTGATTCTCTGAAGATTTTGATGATGATGATAGTGGTGGTGGTAGATTCCTGAAGAATTACTCAAGTCCCCAATAATCGGAACCTCTTCATTATATGCAGGCCTTCTTGGGTAAAAGTTTCTGTCTATAGTTCTATGATGGATTAGGGGTTGATGATCTTGAAAATTCCTAAATCCATCAATAATAGCAACCTCTTCAGTATAAAAATACCTTCTTGGGTAAGAGTTGAAGTTTCTCTGTCTAGTTGTCTGATGATGAAGTTGAGGTTGGTGATATTGAAAATTAGTAGAGACATCATCAAAAATAAGAACCTCTTCAGTGTAAATTCTAGGGTTGTTTCTCTGTCTAGGTATCATCTCATGAAGTTGATCTGGAAAGTCTAATACAAGAACCCCATCATCCATTTGAATCTCAATATTCCAATTTGAAGCCATTCTTTTCCTTTCCAAGATAGATAGATTGTTCTCTTTGTAGAGAAAGAGAGAGAAAGAGGGCAAGAGCAGTAGAGTGACAATGATCAGAATTAGAAAGAGAAAGAGAGAGATTTGGTGTGAAACAGAAAGGGGAGGGAGAAGTAGTTCTTATAGAGAAGAAATTCCCTCCAACGGTCCAAAATCAAGAAAATAGAAACCCTTTCTAAAAATTGGGTTCAAACGGGAAATTATGACTAACGGCTATAATTTCCATCAATTGAAACTGGTAGTAAGAAAAGTTCAAATTCGAAAAAATAACGGGAAAATAGAAAGATTTGCAATAAGGATTATATCCCAACGACTTGTAAATAAATGAAAATCAAAACAAATCAGGAAAATTAACATTTGCTCCCTAATTTATCAGGAGTTTCACGTTTGACCCTATATTAAGACCAGATGTGCAACTGTCCCATTTAAGGACTGACCCTAACTCTTCCGTTTATGCAGCTACTCATCCAAAGCTGGTCCAAAATCCATCCCAGTAGTAACCCTTTCTTCTCCTCCCTTTTACTTGTTGATTTTGGGACTAGCAAAAACTTGTTCAATGTGATTTGTAAGCAATACAAGTTATATATACTATGTGTTGGATGATATTATACTAACTTACTATACTAAGATAAGATTGTACATATTTCTTGTTCTACCGTCAATTTTATTAATTGGAACGCATTTCAGTTCAGTCTCAATCTCGAGATATGACATGATCATCTGAGTTTGGACCTTTTCTTTTGTCGGTCTATTCTCAGGCTCTTAGTTGTTCACCACCGGATATGTAATTGAAATTTCCAATTTTCGGCTAGTGAAACTCCAATACTCGTGTATAAAAGTAGATGTCAATATCAAATATGTCATTGCATCGGACAAAAATACTGTTTTGTAATTCATCTTTCAAAATGTGTCGTGTCATTTGATAATATGCACGTGGTATTCACATATCAATGGCATGATGTGTTTGACATTAGTTTGATTTTTTGCAATGTGACATATCACGCACAAATCAGATTTCTTTTTCTCCTTTACTTGATTTTTTCGTCTGAAGTAAACTCAACTATCAATTAGACCTCTAACTGAGGTAAGTCAGTATCTCCCAAAAGAAATTCCACATGAATGTGATTCTTGACCCAATTTCACAAATGAAGTTTCCCAAATGGTTAAGTATTTCAACTAAAACTTCTTCAAGTTATTACTATACTTTGAGGGTCTCATTGGTCTTAGGTCCCTAGTATCTAGAAGGGAGCTGGAGTAGGTCAGTTGGTTAGAGCGTGTGGCTGTTAACCACAAGGTCGAAGGTTCAACCCCTTCCTCTAGCGGATTTCATTAACTTATTTTGTTTATAATCGCGTATTCTTACTTCCCTACATTATCTTGTTTGTGTTTATGTTACTGATCTACTTGGTAAGAGATCAAAATGCACATCTGAATAGAAGTTCTTTAGGCTAATCAGACATTAAATTGATGACTAAAATGGCTTAGAATTCAAAAAATTCGTTGTTGCGAAAGATCTTTGGTACATGTAATTTTTATTGATAAGAAGTATATTAGTGCAATTGTTTATTCGAAAACTCAGTAATTTTTTTTTTTATTTTTTTGTGGTAAGCTTCATAGTTGTAAATAAATTTATGATTGAAAAAAGTTGTCAACTTTTAGACAATTTAACTTGGAACCAAGAGCAAGTCTGTTTATATGATAAAAGATGTAAGCATATGAAAGCATTATCAGAACCATTCATCTTATCGACTCATAAACACCCGTCGCATGTAAACAGCGCGTGTATGTGTATAATATAGAGGAGTAAGAATATGCGATTATAAGATTCGAACAACACATTGGGCTGAAAAATGAAAAGAAGAATATATTAGAGAAAATAAAAGAATTGAAAAATGCAATGTGGAGTTTTCCGTGGTTCACGAACTGCATCGGTTGAGATAATATCGAGTGGCTAAAGGAGGTTGCACCATATATCATTGATCGGAGTAGCACCTCCAAGCCACCGCCTATTAAGTGAGAGAACATTGTGGTCCAACTGATTATTCCATGTTTATGATGCAAGTCTTCCAAACAATATCCCACTGAAGACGATTGCTCCAAACCACTTGTTCGACACAAATCTGCAACCAAAGAGGGATCCGATATTGGTTAATTGGTTTTCTCAAATTTAGAATCGAAAATATTGAAATTAATACCAGATATAGAACATGAATAAACTGCACGAACGTTCAACTGTGGTAATGCATACCATCTTAAAATTTTATTTGGACGATTACTTACTTCCTATTACAATCTGCTCGACTTCATAAATCAACTGTCCAGATTTGCCATGCTAATTGACCAGAAGCAGCTACCAGCGATGCATAAAATGGCCATGCTGTCCAATGGAAGGGTAAATATAAGGCGAATGGATAAACTCAGATAGAAAACATATGGAAACACAAAAGAGTAATACCATTGTCTGCATTATATCCACAGAGACTTATACTGCTAATACATGTAACTCCGAAACAAGAAACCCAGTTCTTCGTCAGATCACCGAACCTCAAAGCAGTAGACTTAACCCCTACTTTCAAGTCATCTTCTTTATCCTGCATTGTCATAATCAATATGTCATGGTTTCGGTGGAAATTTAATGTCTAAAAACTCCAAATGGGATCTTTTCTACTCCAAGACACTTCGATGAAATAAAAGAACTTCACTTCTCAGAGGTTCTTTAATGAAACTTAAGCTAGTGACTTCAAAAGAGTAAATAAGATTAAAATTGACATGGTTGAACTTTCTTATGTGAATGGTAAGTACCTGGTCCTGGTGAGCATAAATAGTATCATACACAAGAGTCCAACAAACGCCAGATATATACAGTGGGAGAACAATAGTCGGATCTAAACTTCCTTTGACTGCCGTCCGTCCTAATAAAGCTCCCCAATTAAAAGTTAAACCTAAAAATGCTTGAGGCTGCAGTAAGTGCAGCATGAAAACAGATATTGGTAAAACTTGCCGAAGGAAACTTATCATACAAGAAAGATTACCACAAGAGAAGTTATTACCCAGAATGTAAATCTCTTCATAAGGGGATAGGAGAAGACTAGTAGCAAAGACGATGCCCCAAGAACACGGCTGTCAACAAATTAAGACTTCACTTTATGAATGATATAGAATCAAAATATTAATGCAACTATCGTTTGCTTGATGAGATTCTTCGGTTAAAAAATGTTGATTTGAAGAAATTAACAAGCCAATCTAAGATAATATAGAATGATCCAAGAGGAAACTCATCATGCATACATGCTTAATGAATGTCTTTAAATACCTACTAATATTTACCGGTGGTTGGATCAGTTAGACCATGTTATATTCAAATTGGTTAAGTCAGGCAATCCGAATCTGATTTAAGTGGGAGAGTCAAAGGATTAGGTAGTGGTTAACTAGTTACACTTTTCTGATAAACAAGGAACAAAGAAGTGGACATATAACTTTTGACGAAAAAAAGAAAAGGAACACCATGCCCGCAGAAAGTACCATGTTTTAACAGAAGGCATTACGCATCTATAATTATTTAGTTGAAGAAGAATCCCAAGGCTCAAAAGAAGTTGAAGACTGAGAAAGGTTAGACCTTGAATGGTGTCAGTGTGCCACTTGCTACTGGTCTAGACTTTGTGCGATCCACCTGAAGAACTAAAAGAATTTATCACACAATCGTGCCAAGAACAACAAAATCAGCCCTCGGAGATAGCCTCTTTCATTATAGAATAAAAGGAAATTATAACAACATTGTTTTATTGAAATGAAAACATAAACAAGAGAGATATCAATATATGAGGTGTTCACAGGTACACTCTTAAGCGCAGTTGTGTTGAACAAACAGTAATGAAACCAAATAGGAAAAAAGCTAATATCAGATTTTCAATTTAATCAAACAAAAAGATAAGTAAGATTGTATAAGCCAAGAAAACAAATGGATTTGAGCAATACCTTTATGTCGATATCACGATCAAGAAGGTCATTTACAGTACATCCAGCACCTCGTAAAAGCAATGACCCGCAGCCAAACAACACCAGCATCTTAAAATCAGGAAGGTTCGCAGGTAATGCTGCCAACGTGATTGACCACTTTTCAGTCATTATGTTCCTTGCTCATAAGCAACTTCAAGCACAACGGCCGTTAAAGAAATTATAGTCTTAGGAACTCTAAATATTTCGAGGAAACCAAATTGGATGTTTATTTACCGATTCTTAATAAGGTTAGAAGTTCAGAAACCATGTCCTATCTATGTCACGAGAAGAACACATCAGCAACGCAAATAAACAAAAAAAACATGGGTCGTCTCCATGAGTTAGAAGTTTTTCTCCCATGAGTATATACAAAATTCGTCAATAACAAAGAAGGGGGAAGCATTGTATAAATGTATGAGAATATCAATAAGCATTTGAGATCCCAAAGGAAACCATGTTCTTTGAAAACTAAATCAATCTGTTTGAAACACAAGTAAGAAACATAACAATGGAACTAGTAAAATCACCAATTTCAAATGTGAGAAGCTTACCACATACATGGCCAAGCAAGTAACCATGTGCCGATTGGCTTATCCAATTGAGCTAGATGAGCATATGGACGAATGGAGTTAGGAAGATACAGATCAATCCATGATAAATGATCCATTTTCACTCCCTTGTCATCATCGTGACGTTGGTTACAACCATTTTGTGTACCCTTAGCTGAACCAGTAGATGTGCAAATCCTTGCAAAGGGTACAAAACTCGAACTGCAATTAAAATACTTCACCAGATGAACTTCAAAGTTGCCAATTTGACGGCATCTGGGTATATCAAATAGGGTATCTATGATTTTGGAATTGGTTCGATACTGATGGAAGAGGTTTGAGGGTTTTAATGAAGAGATATGATCGGAGGTGCATGGGTTGACTGAAGAGGAGAGGGCATAACATGATCTCAACTTGCGGGAAGCACGGGAAAGCAAAAAACTGCCCTTTTTTGAGATATAAGGCGTACGAAACTTGAAGATACCTCTCTATCTTTTCTAACTTTAACTTTTGAATGTCAAGGAGCAGCTAATATCTGAAATATTAATCAATTAACATACAAACAAATGATCATAAATGAAAATTATCGAACTTAAGCACAGTATTAATTGAAGTAAAATGCTAGATCTCAATGAACAAACAAAATGGTGGTTCAAAGTGGCTACAAAGGGAAATAAGTTGAAACAGAATTCACTTAAATAAAATAATATTCTTTGGTGCATTTCATTGAACATTAGATGAACAATTTAGGTTATTACCATCAAAATTCAGCTAATACATAATTGTTAACCCAAGTTTTGAGCTCATATGTTTCAAGTTTTGTGCATGATCAATAACAATCAACAAAAACTAAAAAGTAGTCAAAATGTAGTTTTAAGTATAAATCGATCTACTTCAAACCAATTGGGTTTTTGCATAGTTTAAGTCATATGACCTAAAAACATAGAACAGATGCATGACTATATGAATTACGTTTATTATAGCAAAAGTTGGAAATCGAAAAAAAAAAGAATCAATTTGTCATTAAGATATTAAGTTACACATTTTTTTAAACATAAGTACATGAAAAAATATTAACAAAAAAGAAGATGATATATCTATCCAGATTAGTGTTAATTACAAACACAGAGATTTGGCTATCCCATTATATTGATTCATAACTCATCACTGTTTGTTTGATCTTATAGAGCAGGTCTCTTGCAGATTGGGCAAACATTTTTCTCCATCAACCATTTCTTTATACAATCTTCATGGTATTCATGCAATAATCATGCCCACAGTTGATAATTCCAATCTTCTCCTTGTTTTCATACTCTGACTGACAAATAGTGCAAATTTCATTACCATCATCCTGATCATTACCCAGATCTTGAGATTCATTCAAATGGAAAATTCTTGTTTTTAATAGACTCAATATAGTTTGCTCTGATAACCCAGTTTTAATGACCCCAATTGTTTCTTGAAATGCTAGTAATTCCTCATAACTCATCCTATCTATGTCTAGTACTGGAAGATGCATGATTCCACTATTAACCCATCTTCTTCCATTGATTCTCTCAAGATTTTGATGATGATGATGATGATGATGATGATGATGATGATGATGATGATGATGAATTTGGGGTTGATGATATTGAAAATTCCTAAATCCATCTTCTTCAGAATAAAAATACCTTCTTGGGTAAGAGTTGATATCTCCCTGTCTAGGTCTATGATGAACTCGATGTTGATGATATTGAAAATTAGTAGAGACATCATCAAAAATGGCAACCTCTTCAATACTGTAGGAAGAAATTCTAGGGTTGTATCTGTGTCTAGGTATCATCTCATCAGGGAAGTCTAATACAGCAACCCCATCATCCATTTGAAACATTCCATTAGTACTCCAATTTGAAGCCATTCTTCCAAGATAGAGAGAAAGAGGGCAAGAGCAGTAGAGAGATAATGATCAGAATTAGAAAGAGAGATTTGGTGTAAAACAGAAAGGGGAGGGAGAAGTAGTTCTTATTGATGAAGAAAATCCCTCCAACGGTCCAAAATCAAGAAAATAGAAACTCTTTCCAAAATTATGACCAACGGCTATAATTTCCATCTCTTCAAACTGCGAGAGTTCTAATTCGAAAAAAATAACGGGAAAATAGAAGGACTTCTAAGTTAAATCAAAACAAATTGGAAAAATTAACATTCGCTCCCTAGTTTTTGAGGAGTTTCACGTTTGACCCTATATTCTGTAAATATGAGTTTTGACCTCCTCACTCATTTGCCTCTATTCAAACTCCGTTAAAGTTAATGCCAGTTCCCAGAGTTGCTCTTATATTCTATGTTTCTCCATCTTCCCGATGCTGTTTTTAACAAAAAGAAGTCCCTTTATTGCTGACTTGCTTCCATCTTCGTTCTTGGTAGGTTCTCCTCCCTTTTCTTTCCAATCACTCTTTTCCTAGAAATCGACTAATTTGATAATCATTTTTTCCTTCTTTTCCTACATTACGTAAATTTTTTGTGGTACCATGTTTGTATTAAAAATTTGGTGTAGGGGTTAGTTTCACGAACAGTTTCTTTGATTCAATTTTATTTTTGATATTTTTGTTTTTGGTAGACCGAATATCTCTATTTCTCTCAAAATCAATTTGATCTCTCTCTTCTTCAATCTCTTTCTCCCTTCTTCTAACTGTGAAGCTTTTCTTCATGTTACGCTTTCTGCATTTTTAGAGCTTCTTAAGTTTATAGCTCTTTTAATCCCAACTTTTTGTTTATTTTGTTTGCAGGTGGCTTTAGGTTAAACATTTGATTTAGTTTTCGATTCTGACTTCACTTTATCTTCATCCAACAACTATTTTATGATAACTTCTGTTTTATTGTAAGTTTTTTTGCTTATTTTCTATTACTTCAACATTATTTTTTCCGTTAACTTACAACATCTTCTAACAATGGTTGTTTTCCTAGAGGTTAGTTATTTCTTGTTGTTCGATCGTTCTTCTTCATTCAATCTTAATATTTTACTTTTGTTTTCATTTATATTATTTTGAATTGTTTTTTTCGGATAAAGATAATGAAGAGATAGATTCAGTTAAGACTTTTAAATTTTGTGATTATTTCTTCTTCATTTAGAAAAGTTATTGATGTAAGTTCTCTATCTTATTCGGTTTATTTTTATTATTTTTTGTTTAAGGTTTTTGAAGTTAAAAGGAGTCCAAGACGATAAATGATGAGGAACGTCGGTGTACTAAAGGCCATTCATGAAGGGAAAGCTACATAAGCTTCACTGTGGAATTTTCTGACTCTTTGACTCCGGCAGTGCAAGACATTGGAGATTGTGTTCTTGCCAGGGCAGTAACCCAAGCTCAATGAGCATATGAAGAGAATGAATATATGCATAGTTGTGCCAAAAGGGTCCATTGAGCCCCGCAGTAACAAGGGGGTTAATGAATTGATTTTGACTATGGTTTACGGATTGTTGATTTCCATTGATTTTGAGTGTTTAGCTCATGTATATCTCTATAAATGTTCGAGATCGTATGTTTAGCTCTTTAATGCATTAGAAAGAATGTTCTTGCCCCATGGGCACGGGTTACACCCTCGTACTCTTATATTTAATATTGTTCTCTAGTAAATCTATCACCATTACGACCAATTTTGCTTGTTCAATCCTTCAATCAGCCGGTTCTAAATGTGTGTGCTCTTATTTTCATTTTATGTTTTTCATATTTTAGTTCATAGCGTTGCCATTCAATGTAATGGCTGACGTCTTCGGGAGGAACTCACAGGCGTCTTCTCCAAGACTCCAACTGAAGCTTCAGAAATAGCAGATATTATTGATTTCCTGTGAGATGATCCTTCTCAATCCTCGCTTATATCGTTAGTTCTAATTGCTCTCCAAGACCAGAGATACTAACTATATGTGGGAAACTAATGGAACATTTAAGACCAGATGTGCAACTATTTCTGTCCCATTTAAGGACTGACCCTAACTCATCCGTTTATGCAGCTACTCATCCAAAGCTGGTCCAAAATCTATCCCAGTAGTAACCCTTTCTTCTCCTCCCTTTTACTTGTTGCTTTTAGGACTTGTAAAAACTTGTTCAATATGATTTGTAAGCAATACAAGTTATATATACCATGTTTGGATGATATTATCGATAATAAAAGGCCTAATTTATTATACTAAGATAAGATTGTACATATTTCTTGTTCTACCGACAATTCTATTAAGTTTGAACACACTTCAGTCTCAGTCTCAATCTCGAGCTGCTGATATAACATGATCATTTGAGTTATGAACTTTTTTTTGTCGGTCTTCATTGTTCACTAACAGAGATGTAATTGATATTTCTAATTTTCTGCAGGTAAAACTCCAATGCTTGTGTATAAAAGTAGATGTAAATATCAAATATGTCATTGCATCGGACGAAAATACTGTTTCGTAATTCATCTTTCAAAATGTGCCGTGTCATTTGATAAGATGCGGCCCCGCATATATCCATGTACGCACGACATTCCCATATCAATGGCATGATGTTATTTTACATTAGTTTGATTTTTGCAATGTGACATGTCAAGCACAAATCAGATATTTTTTTCTCCCTAACTTGACTTTTTCTCAGTATCCCTCCAAAGAAATTCCACATGAATGGGACACTTGAAGAATGAAGACCCAATTTCACAAATGAAGTTTCCCAAATTGTTAGGTATTTCAACTAAAACATCTTCAAGTCATTACTATACTTTGAAAAATTACTTACGCGCTCGGGGCCATCGTGATGTTAGAAGTCAATGGAGATTTGGACTGATGCAATTACCAAGTTGATGTTTGACATTATATATATATATATGCATCCTCACTAAGAAAAGCAAAACTAGAAATGGGGTTGTTCTCAGTATTGATTTTTTGCTGCTTCATCCTTCTCCTAATCCCTCTAGTCTTTGCCAGGTACCTTAAAGTTACTAAAATCTCTGAGCTCAAATTAGTATACTATAAATATAAGTATATAATTTATTAATATTAATTTTCTTTTTTGATAAACCATTATCTAACTCACAATTTCTTTCCCTGCGTGATTTTCAGTGTAGGATTTCCTCCACCACCACCGGAGAAGCCCAAGGGTCGCTTCTGGTATGAACCAAGAAAACTGTGAAAAGGTTAAACCTTTGAACGATAAACACACTCGAATATAACCGAGTGGAGGTGAAGAAGATGATCGTCTCGTTGATAACCGAGAGAGATGGAGAAGGGATGATGGTCTCGGGTATAACCGAGATGATATGTGACGACTCTCGGGTGAAGCCGAGTGTGATAGTATGGATACCCGGGTATAACCGAGAGAGAGAAGAATGGAGCTCTCGGTTGTAACCGAGGATGATTGATGATGATTAGTGAACAGTTGATCGTGAGAGAGGGAGAGAGAGAGCTAGGTAAATACCTTGTTTATTAATACTACAACTTGATTGATTACATTGTCTATGGAGATACATATTTATAGGTTTATAACTTAGGAGTCTTATAAAAACTAAAAACTAAAACTCTATCTTTATCTAATGTAATCCTAATAGAATTAGGATTATCTAATGTAATCCTAATAGAATTAGGATTAATGAAGACCAACCCACTCAGTTGTGACCGAGTGGAATTGACTCTCTAACACTCCCCCTCAAGTTAGAGCGGGAATGGAAGTAACGCCTAACTTGCCAATAATGTTCTTGAACGGTTCTGCCCCGAGTGGTTTTGTGAAGATATCTGCTAGCTGAGTATCTGAACTTGTAAAGCGCGTGGCAATGACGTTATCTTTGATCTTCTCACGAACGATGTGGCAATCGATCTCAATGTGTTTGGTACGCTCGTGAAAAACGGGATTATCAGCAATGTGGAGAGCGGCTTTGTTGTCGCAGTAAACTGTCATCG
This sequence comes from Eschscholzia californica, assembly GCF_041429995.1. Lineage (NCBI taxonomy): Eukaryota > Viridiplantae > Streptophyta > Magnoliopsida > Ranunculales > Papaveraceae > Eschscholzia > Eschscholzia californica. The sequence goes on from NW_028238198.1 coordinate 35,156,832, forward strand.
GGTCTGAGTGATCGATTCCAAAATCAAGTAATAAATACTTGAGCCATTGTAATTCGCATGTGAGGATGGATAAAGCTCGATATTCTGCTTCTGCCGAAGATTTGGCAACGGTGGGTTGCTTCTTTGATTTCCATGAAAGTGGGCTAGATCCCAACATTGTAAAATATCCTGTAGTTGATCTACGGGTCGAAGGACAACCAGCCCAGTCTGAATCACAGTAACCTGTAATATGGAGAGAGCTGTTTGCGGATAAAAATACTCCTTTATCAAGGGTACCTTTCAAGTATCGTAGAACGCGATGAGCGGCGTCTAGGTGTACCTGACTAGGTGTTTGCATGAATTGACTAAGGTTATTCACAGCAAAAGCGATATCTGGCCGTGTAACTGTTAAGTAGAGAAGCCGGCCAATAAGGCGACGGTAAACTGACGGATCTGACAATGGTGTACCGTCAGTGGGACGAAGGCGGAGTTTTTGTTCCATAGGAAACTCCGAAGGACGTGCAGCGGTCAGTCCAGAATCTTTTAGAATGTCAAGTGCATATTTTCGTTGACATAGAAAAATGCCTTGTGAAGAACGAGATACTTCAATACCAAGAAAGTACTGGAGACGTCCTAAATCTTTTAGTGAGAAAGCATTGTTTAGGAATGATTTTAACTGGGAAATAGCATGATTATTATTTCCTGTGATAATGATATCATCCACATAGACTAAAACATAAATCTGAGTGGAGTGGGAACGAAAAGTAAAAAGCGAATAATCGCTCTTAGATTGAGAGAAACCACGTTCGATTAGAACGGAGGAAAATTTGGAAAACCACTGACGGGAAGCCTGTTTGAGACCATAAAGGGATTTATGAAGGCGGCATACTTTAGACTCCCCCTTAGACGAAAATCCGGGGGGAAGTTTCATGTAAACCTCCTCATGTAGGTCGCCTTGGAGGAAGGCATTATTAACATCCAACTGATGGAGAGACCAGCCTTTAATGGCGGCGAGAGAAAGAAGAACTCGAACAGTTACTAGTTTAGCAACTGGAGCAAAAGTGTCATTGTAATCTAACCCCTCTATTTGGGTGTAGCCTTTAGCCACTAAGCGAGCTTTATAGCGCTCTATGGAGCCATCGGGCTTGAATTTTATTTTATACACCCATTTACAACCGATAGGCTTCTTGCCGGGTGGTAAGTTAGTAAGAGTCCATGTTTTGTTTTCTTCCAAGGCAGAAATTTCCTTGGCCATTGCATCCTTCCAATGAGAAGATTTCATTGCCTGGGTGAAAGAAGTGGGTTCGGTTGAGGACAAGACCGAGGAAAGAAATTGTTGATGAGAAGTAGAAAAAGAGTTGATGGAAAAGTAGTTTTCAAGTGGGTACTTGACGGTGGTGGTATTGGAGCAAACATAGTCTTTGAGGTGACTAGGTGGATGGCGTGACCGAACCGGTCTGCCGGAATCAACGACGGAAGAGTCGGAAGCGGGAACATCGGTCGCGGGCAGGGGCAGCGAAGGGACCGAGCTGGGATTGATGACAGGAGGTTCTGACGGCACCCCTGAAGTGGGGAGTCCGTCAGAATTTTCTGTCGGCACCCCCGAAGGGGAATTAAGAGGCCGGGCTTCCGAAGACGGGTCAGCAGGGGTGTCTGGAGGCACCCCTGAAACAGAGTCGGTAGCAGGGACGACAGGAACAGTAGGTTCATCGGTGAACCTGCTGCTGTCGGACAGTGAGTTGGGAGCAGACTCGTTAATCATCGGAAAATTAAAACTACCGTCGTCATCGATAGAGAGGGACGGGGATGGATCGGTGAGAGGAGGTTGTGCCGGAGGCGGAGAGGCCATCGGAAAGCGGTTCTCGAAGAATGACACATCTCGTGAGATAAAGATACGTTGAGTAGAGATATCGTAGATACGGTAACCCTTCTGTCCACTTGGATAGCCAAGAAAGATGCCGGCGGAGGACCGGGCGTCCATCTTGGTTTTTACCAAAGGGATACGGGCATAGCAAAGGCATCCGAATACACGTAAGTGTGAAAGATTCGGAGGAGCACCCATGAGAATTTCATGAGGGGATTTCCCATCAAGAATTGGTGTGGGTAATTTATTTATGAGATAGACGGCGGTTAAAACGCATTCTCCCCAAAAGGAAAGAGGGAGGTGAGCTTGAAGTCGTAAAGATCTAGCGACTTCAAGAATGTGGCGATGTTTTCGCTCAACAACACCGTTTTGTTGAGGCGTATAAGTGCAACTACGTTGGTGGGTAATCCCTTTTTCAAGAAACCAACTTTGGAGAGAATGATTCATGAACTCAGAACCATTGTCCGATCTAATTGTTTTTATCACACAATTAAATTGTGTATGAACGTAATTAGAAAAATTCCTAATTAGCATAGTAGAATCCGATTTAGAACTTAGAAGGAATATCCAAGTACAACGAGAAAAATCGTCAACAAGGGTCAAAAAATAACGACACCCGGAGGTGGAGGGAACCGGAAAAGGACCCCATATATCGGCATGAACTAACTCAAATATATGAGTGGAAGAAGTAGTGCTAGTAGGAAAAGGCAATCGACATTGCTTAGAAAGCGGGCATATATCGCACGACACTTTTTTCGATAAGAATTTAAAATTCATACATGGAAGTCTAGAATTAAAAAACTGAAAACGAGAAAAAGATGGATGGCCTAAACGGCAATGCCATAAAGAAAAAGACTCATGACTAGATGTATCTCGAACTAAATTGGAAACGGAAAGAATTTGACGCTCCGTGCGAAGGAAGTAAAGGTCGTCATGAAGACTACCATGCCCAATCTCCATCTTCGTTGTTCGGTCCCGAAAAAGACATAAGTCATTGTCAAATAAGACGGTACAACGAAGAGATTTAGAAATTTGAGATATAGATATGAGATTAAATTGAAAAGATGGAATATGAAGCACATCTTGTAAATAAAATCTATTGGAAAAATAGACCGAACCAATATGGAGAACCTTAACTCTTGATCCATCGGGTAATCTAACAAATAAATCCGGAGGAGCAAGAGAATAGGAAGAAAACCGTGATAAAACGGAACATATGTGTTTAGCGGCACCGGAATCAATAACCCAAGGAGGGTGAAAAGAAGAATAGTACTTACTTGTAAGATTGACGTGGGGGTCTTTAGTGGTATCGTGAACTTGAGAAGTTTCAGAAGCTTCGGGAGTAGTCATGATCAAAAAAAAAAAAAAAAATAATGGCTCTTATACCATGTGAAAAGGTTAAACCTTTGAACGATAAACACACTCGAATATAACCGAGTGGAGGTGAAGAAGATGATCGTCTCGTTGATAACCGAGAGAGATGGAGAAGGGATGATGGTCTCGGGTATAACCGAGATGATATGTGACGACTCTCGGGTGAAGCCGAGTGTGATAGTATGGATACCCGGGTATAACCGAGAGAGAGAAGAATGGAGCTCTCGGTTGTAACCGAGGATGATTGATGATGATTAGTGAACAGTTGATCGTGAGAGAGGGAGAGAGAGAGCTAGGTAAATACCTTGTTTATTAATACTACAACTTGATTGATTACATTGTCTATGGAGATACATATTTATAGGTTTATAACTTAGGAGTCTTATAAAAACTAAAAACTAAAACTCTATCTTTATCTAATGTAATCCTAATAGAATTAGGATTATCTAATGTAATCCTAATAGAATTAGGATTAATGAAGACCAACCCACTCAGTTGTGACCGAGTGGAATTGACTCTCTAACAAAAACCACCACCATCTCCGGGTAGCCGTAATCCCATCCCATCAAGAAATATTCCATCTAACGTGATTAAAGTATGATTTAGTTCTTCCCTCGACAACACAAATATAAAAGATATTAAATAAAATTTGTGGTTTGGGGGTTTATCGAACTAAATAAAAATGGAAGCTTTTCCCAACTTCATTTTACTTGGAATGTGTATGTTCTTCTTCGAATATATATGTATTTGTAACTGTTATAGAATTGTGATAATTTAAAGAGATGGCGATATAATTGAATGTTTAACTATTATATGAGCTTAACGCTTAGTGAAAAAGGTTTCCGATATAATATTTTCATGTGAGACTATCCTACTAAGCTTTTATTTACGTTCCTTAAGGCGCCTTGACGTTGAAAAATAATATAAATGAGCCAAGATTGCCCTTGTTGTTGAGTGAAACTAGACAAATCAAAATCACCTTTGTTGTTCTTGTTGAAAAAAAAGTGAAGAAAAGGGACCACCTTGATGTGTAAAATAGAAAGTTTGAATAGCCTTTCTTGTTGTTCTTGACCTAGAAACAAATGAGAATTCCTTGTTACCTTGAACGTTGCCATTTAAGAGATGTCTAAATAAGGATAACAATTAATAAGTCTAAAATGATTATTTAATTAACAAGAAAATCACATGCTTGAATTGCTCTATTTTGAGTTAGGGCTGGATTTTTTACCGCTACCCGGATCCGCCACCAGAAGGCCGGACGCCCGCATCCACGAGGGTCCGTGGACGCACGATAACTGGCTCGGACAAAAGCCGAAAAGGTAGAAGTGGACATTGTTGTTAATATTCATATCTTTAACATTTCTTTTACTCTTCATGTCACTTCATTTGGTATTATCCTCAACTCACACTATTCATTTTGGTTCTGAATTTCGATTCCAAGTTAATGGTGTCTCCTCTGTATCCACTTTCTTGCCAATTCGTCGACAAATAAAGCAACACCAAGGAAAGTATATAGTACCCATTTACCCAGGCAAGTCGACGCCTTATCGAGGACATGAATGACTTGGAAAATGGAAAAGATTAGAGTTGGGTTGTGGAAATGCATGATACACCTACGTATTACCACAAGGAAAACCTAAATGGAAATAATAATCAAAACCCATCTCATAATTTGTATGAATTTCAGAAATAGTGACCAAGGATTGTTCCTACTAACAGAGACTATATGCCTTTCATCAAAAAAAAAACAGAGACTATATGAATTACGGTTATTTAGAACAAAAATTGGAAAGCAAAAAAAAAAAAAAATCGATTCCACCACCAACCCATCTTCTTGTTTTTAATAGACTCAATATAATTTCTTCTAATAACCCAGTTTTAATGGTGCCAATTGTTTCTTGAAATGCTATTAATTCCTCATAACTCATCCTATCTATATCTACTAGAACTGGAAGATGCATGATTCCACCACCAACCCATCTTCTTCCATTAATTCTCTGAGAATTTTGATGATTTAGATGATAATGGTGGTGGTAGATTCCTGAAGAATTACTAAAGCCATCCTCAAAAATGGCAACCTCTTCAGTATACACAAACCTTGGGTATGATTGATGAACTCTATGTTGATGATCTTGAAAATAAGTAAAGCCATCCTCAAAAATGGCAACCTCTTCAGTATACAAAGACCTTGGGTATGAGTTGAAGTTTCTCTGTCTAGGTCTATGATGATGGATTTGGGGTTGATGATCTTGAAAATTAGTAGAGACATCATCAATAATAAGAACCTCTTCACTGTAAGCAGAAATTCTAGGGTTGTTTCTCTGTCTAGATATCATCTCATGAAGTTGATGTTGATTTTGAAAATTCCCAACTCCTCCTGGAATGTCTAATACAAGAACCTCATCCAGTTGAAACATCTGATTTCTCCAATTTGACTCCATTCTTTTTTTTTTACTTCAGAAAGATCAAAGCGAGAGAGAGAGAGAGAGAGAGAGAGAGAGAGAGAGAGAGAGAGAGAGAGAGAGCGTGGGAATGAAGGCAGGGCAGTGCTAAAGATTTAGAGAGAGAAATTTGGGGCGAAACAGAAAGGGGAGGGAGAAGTAGTTCTTATAGATGAAGATATTCCCTCCAACGGTCCAAAATCAAGAAAATAGAAACTCTTTCCAAAAATTGGGTTCAAACAGGAAATTACGACTAACGGCTATAATTTTGAATCCTTAAACTGATCAAAAAATAGAAAGTTCGCCTTTAACACACCAACGGCAAATTTCCGTTTCCCCCTAATTTATGAGGAGTTTCACTTTTGGACCTTATTTTCTACAACTGTTAGTTTTGACCCCCTAGAGAAAGCCTTCGTCCAAACTCTGGCTCCTACTTCCTCCAAAGTTTCTCTTCTCATTTTGTTTCTCTCTCCTCCCTATTGTTGATTTTGTTTCCATCTTTCTTCTGTACGCTTTTCTATCTCATATTCTTCGACCTACTCTTGTTTACTTTCTGCTTTCCTCTCAATATTTGAGGACCGATGGGACTATAAGCCCGTTGCCTGTTCTGGTCTAGACTAACGGAACCTGGGAAGGTCACACTACTTCTTTGTCCTTAGGTACATTAAAATACATTTTCATAATACATAATGTATTCTACTTTTTTAAAGTATTTAGTATGGAGTATTTGCAGGGCCGACCCTGGGCCCAAAGCAGGCAAAGCCTTGCTTTGGGCCCCCACATTTTAAGGGCCCCCAAATTCCAAATTTTTTCAATAGTAATCTGTTTTTGTTATAAATTTTAAAGGCCACCAACTTAATAAGTTATAGATTGGGCCACATTCTTATTTCCCACTCAATTATTTTGTATTTATGTGGCCCACCAACTCAATAAACTAACCTAAAAATGATTCCCCACTTACTTTTTTCCCTCCCAATATCCTTCACTCTACTTTAGAAACCCTCCATTCCCTATTCCCAAACGTGAAAGCCAAATGCCCAAATCCCTTCGCAGCTGAACCGACTTTTCCAAGTTCTCCATTGAAGGCTACCATTGTTTTTTCCATTCCACTAAAACAACACTAATCATCACTAAGAAGTAATTTTTGTTCTCTTTTTCTAATACTATTGTACTAATCTTAGTAATCACTATCATATAATATGATTGTTAAACTATTATAAGTTACTTGCCAGTGATTCATTAATTTGCTTCTATAACGTTTTAATTTACTTACCACGACTCCACGAGCATCAGTCAACAACACGTTACCAACTAGCACCTCTACTCCATATCAGCATCACCAAATCACAAGGACCAATAACTCTCACACAACCACCACATAGGTCCAGATCACTTTATGACATTTACTGCATACAATCACAATGACATCGTCACATTGGAAATGCTATATGGTCCGAAAAATGGGGCCAAACTCCAAAAGCTGATGTGGCCAACACCCACTTTTCGGATCGAATCATTTGTCTGAATGACGTTTTCATATCTTATTTAAAATAGGAGTATTAAGAATTCTAGAATAATCGGTCAGACTAGAATAATTTCCTCCCAATATGTTATAAGATCTCAAACTCAATGTTTTAAGTTACTCCTGGGGGATAACAAACACATAAAAAAAATACATTACTAAAATCTTGTTGCTACTTGACTTTCAAATCTATTATATAAAACAGAAGGGAAAACGATGACTGGGACAAACATCCTTTTTTAATAAAGGATATTGTTTAGAAGCCCTTCTCAAATTTTATAATATAGTCCTTCGTAGAAATAAAATTACCTATTTAAAAAAATAATAATCGTTTCCTTCTTAGAAATAAAATAACTAATTTAAGAAAAAAAGAAACAAAATAAATTTCAAGGATTAAAAAAAGAAATTAAAATCTCTCTCACTCAATAAAATAATAACTAATTTAAGAGAGAAACAGAAGGGAAAACGATGATTGGGACAAACATCCTTTTCTAATAAAGGATATTGTTTAGAAGCCCTTCTCAAAATTTATAATATAGTCCTTCGTAGAAATAAAGTTACCTATTTAAAAAAATAATAATCGTTTCCTTCTTAGAAATAAAATAACTAATTTAAGAAAAAAAGAAACAAAATAAATTTCAAGGATTAAAAAAAGAAATTAAAATCTCTCTCACTCAATAAAATAATAACTAATTTAAGAGAGAATAAACAAAAGAATAATACAAAAAAATAATAACTAATAAAAATCTCTCTCTCTCTCTCAATAAAATATCTATATAATAAAACAGAAGGGAAAATGATGACCGAGACAAACACCCTTTTTGAATAAAGGATATTGCCTAGAAGCCCTTCTCAAAGTTTAAAATATAGTCCTTCGTAGAAATAAAGTTACCTATTAAAAAAAACAATAATCTTTTCCTTCTTAGAATAAAATCTCTAATTTAAGAAAAAAAAAAGAAACAAAATAAATTTCAAGGGTTAAAACCTATTTAAAAAACAATAATCCTTTCATTCTTAGAAATAAAAATTCTAATTTAAGAAAAAAAGAAACAAAATAAATTTCAAGTGTAATTTAACAATAAATTACACTTGAAATTTAACAATAAATTTCGTAACATGTAATTTATACAAGTGTCCGTGCCCTAGGGCACGGGATATACCCTAGTATGTTATATAACGATAGGTTCTTCTTCTAGGTACTAAATGTAGTCTGAGAACTATAACTCCTCATGCTTTAAGTCATTGAATGAAGTCTTAAAACTTTGACGCGTAAAGCAAGTGGTCTGGAAAACCAAAGACAAAATCGCCCAAATACCCGTTGGTCCCATTTTAGCATCACAAAAAAGTGTTCCCGGTTGCCTAACTATTGCAATGAATCCAGCCAAGATTAAATTGATAAAATTTACACTATGTATGCGTTTTTGAATGATGGGAAATATATTTAGTTTCTACATAGATTCTATAGGACCGGGTTCGACCTAGATTTATGAAGGTCTAAGGTGAAACTAAAATTTGCGGATAATACGAGGGGCCTCATTTTTGGACTTCGCTTCGGGCCACCAAATAGTCAGGACCGGCCCTGAGTATTTGAAACGATAATCAACTCATAAATTTGCAAACCTGGTTGATTTCACATTGAGAAGTATTCTTTTTCGAACCTAGCTACCAAACGTCCTTTGGATGTTATGAGTGTTATAGATATAGAAAAACTAGAAAGTAAGATTGTCTGGATCCTCGCAAACTTATGGCCTCGTGAAGTTGTTATCTAAATCTTTTTTATCTCTTACACAGAAAGGACCTCTAAAATGTTCAACTGCAGCTCGTCTTATAGCATGATGACTCGATTCGAGCGTATTCCCCAAGCCGAAGCGAAATTAACACCACTAGAGGATTCAGCGAACGAGAAGTCCCCCATCATCGAGATCCCACCCTCATTTGAGAAGGGTATCTTTCAAAAAACATGTTTCTTCATATATTTTTATGCAAATTTAATATTAATCACAAAAATCCAATGCATAAAAAATATAATCGATACTTCATTTATTAATTGAATTTTGTCTAATACTGTCGATACATTGGCAGCCCAAAAAATCACAGTTTCGTGTTGATGCTTTTTTTAGCTGAAGAAATCATCCTACACAGTCTTGTACTAGCATTTTTACTACACTTTCATGCTAAATCAGTATCATCTTATACTCTAATACTATTCAATTGAACTCGGGCGAGTTTCTTCTGCCTCTGCGACTAATTCATCTGAAAGGCTAAAGATAGGGAAAACATCCTTTGGTAATTCAAAAATTTGTAGTACAAGGAAATATATAACGACGAGTCAAAAGTCTTAATTCTAGCCTTACTCGCCACTACGACTGAGTCGGAAATTCGAAACTTTTGGGTTTCAGTAGGGATTGACTTAAGCAGCAATAGAGATTACCTACCCAATCAGAATATGAGATTATGAATTGTTCTTCTGTAACAGAAAATAAAAACCCATCTCATCTATCTTAGTAATTCAACTTCTAGAACTAGACATCCTTATCCTTGTTTGATTTCTTCCTTAATCATTCCTTGTTCAATTATACCCTTTTCGAAAACCGAGTTTAACAGTGACAGCAATTGGGTTTGGGAAAACTAGAGAAATCATGCTACTTGATCATTCATTATACATAGAAGCTCCACACATTTCCCTTGTCTCAAATTTAATGATTTATATGAATTCTAGATAAAGTAACAAAGAATTCTAACTCAGAACCTAATTACAATTACAATTAAGATTTCAAAACTTACACCAAAACAATTCATGAAATCAAACTTATACCAAGAAAACCGAGTTCATATTAAGAATTTAGGTTAACAGTAACTATACATGTAAAATTAGTAGCAGTGATTAAAAAAAAAAACTTCGCTTGATTATTCTGATTCATAACACATCACTGTTTGTTTGATCTTATAGAGCAGGTCTCTTGCAGATGGGGCAAACATTTTTCTCCATCAACCATTTCTTTATACAATCTTCATGGTATTCATGCCCACAGTTGATGATTCCAATCTTCTCCTTGTTTTCATACTCAGATTGACAAATAGTGCAGATTTCCTTATCATCCTCCTGATCATTACCCAGATCTTGAGATTCATTCAATTGGCAAATTCTTGTTTTTAATAGACTCAATATAGTTTCCTCTGATAACCCAGTTTTAATGGTGCCAATTGTTTCTTGAAATGCTAGTAATTCCTCATAACTCATCCTCTCTATATCTAGTACTGGAAGATGCATGATTCCACCACTAACCCATCTTCTTTCATTGATTCTCTGAGAATTTTGATGATGATGGTGGTGGTGATAGATTTCTAAAAAATTACTGAAGCCCCCAATAATGGCAACCTCTTCGGTATACACAGACCTTGGGTATGAGTTGAAGTTTCTCTGTCTAGGTATATGATGGGTTTGAGGTTGATGATCTTGAAAATTAGTAGAGACATCATCAATAACAAGAACCTCTTCACTGTAGGCAGAAATTCTAGGGTTGTTTCTCTGTCTAGGTATCATCTGATGAAGTTGAGGATCTAGAAAATTAGTAAAACCATGATCAATAATAATAACTTCTTCATTGTAGGCAGAAATTCTAGGGTTGTTTCTGTGTCTAGGTATCATCTCATGAAGTTGATCAGGAAAGTCTAACACAGCAACCCCATCATCCATTTGAAACATCCCATCAGTACTCCAATTTGAAGCCATTCTTTTCCTTTCCAAGATAGATTGATTGATTGTTCTCTTTGTAGAAAGAGGGAGAGAGAAAGAAGGCAAGAGCGGGAGAGAGAGGGTAAGAGCAGGAGAGCGATAATGATCAGAATTAGAGAGAGATTTGGTGGGAGAGAGAGAGAAATTTGGGGCGAAATGCAAAGAGTGGGAGAAGTAGTTCTTATAGAAGAAGAAATTCCCTCCAACGGTCCAAAATCAAGACGCGCAGAATTGGAGTAGTGGAAATCAAGACTAACGGCTATAATTACCAAAAAAACGGCTATAATTTCCATATCTTGAAACTGCTCGACCAAGTTCAAAATTTGAAAGATTTCTTTGGCAACAAGTATATCCCAACGATTTTATCTGATAAAATGAAAATCAAAGCAAATCAGGAAAATTGATATCTGCACCCTAGCTCATGAGGAGTTTCACATTTGGCCCTAAACTTTGTAATATGAGTTTGCACCGCCTAGATATATTATCAATTGTGATTTCCCATAGCTCTCCCACGTACAATTGCTTATTTATGTTTCTCTTTCCTCTCTACTGTTTTTTTAACAATTGCTGACTTGCTTTCATCTTCCTTCCATGGATAATTCACCTCGCTAATGTTTTTCAATAACTTTTTTTTCTAGGAATCAACAATCCAAGATCTCTTACTTATAGAGGATCCTGCCATTGGCTTATTTCTGATTAGGGCTGAGTGACATACCCGGTGAATTAAAAATTTTGTTTTTAAAGGATTTTCTTGATCAAAATAAGAATAAAAAGAAACACCATTTTTGGCATCTTTTCGGAAGAAAGAAGGGACATATTAGTGCATATGTACCCAGACATTCATAGATTAGCTGGTAGGATATCTCTAAAGATTGAAAGGTCAAGGATTTGATCATCCGACCTTAATCTTTTCCATTGTATTTTGCCCATTGGCCGATTGGTTAAGACATTAAATAAAGTAAAAGTAGGCATAATGGGCTAGAGGCCAGATAGCCTTGTCAATAATAGGTACTTGGTTGGATATCTCTAAAGATTGAAAGATTTGATCTTCGTCCCTCCACTTTTTTATGTAAAAGTTGTAGTTTTTTGGCCTTGGCTCTAATGCATTCAAAACATTTGGATACCCCTCAGACTGCGTCTTCTTTCATGTCGGGAATGGTTGTCGGTCAATTGTCATCGCAAACTACCCCTGCACAAAAGATTCAGATCTTATTAACTCTCCTCCCACCACCATCTCTGACGACCACCACCTCCTGCCACCATCGTCATTGATCTCTTTCTCCTTTCATCTCCTCTATTTCTTGATTCCATCTCACTGTTCTGGCGAGAGATCTCGAGGAGGGTTTCCGTTGAAACATTTGTCGAGGATTTCAGAGTCGATCAAGGGTTTTGTGGTCGGTCAACTATAAAATGCTTCTTGATCCAGAAAGAGGAGCTGAAACCCTATATTTTCTAGTTTAAGAAAACCAAAATTCAATCCAAGAACCCCATGTGTTTAAGAAGAGTGCCACTGCACGAATAATTCACTCTAAGAACGGTGTGTGTTTAAGAAGAGTCCCTTACCACTGCACGAATAATTCACTCTAAGAACCGCATGTGTTTAAGAAGAGTCCCTTACCACTGCAAGATAAGGTGGTAGATTTAATTACAGTTACATATTCAATTCCTCTGCCACACTCGGTGAATTTCCAGCTATACCCTAGTTTTTAACGAAGAAAATTGTTGAAATTGGGATAGAGGGGTGAAAGTGTTGAAGAAATTGTAGGAGAAAAGTAAATTGTGACTTGAAAAACTCCGTGTCAAAATTTAAACCTTCCTCAAAAATCATCATCATCTGTGACAGTCTAGCAATAACCACATCAAACTTATCTAGGTTACAATCCCAACAGAAGAAAACACTTATACTAAGCTTATGATTGTTTCTTGGTTATTCGGATATCTGAATATAAGATTATGAAGTTCTTCAATGACTGAAAATACATGAAGTTCTTCCTATCCTAGCAATTCGACTTCTACAACTACTTAACTAGACATCTTTATCCTAATTCGATTTAATCGTTCCCTGCTCAATTGATACCCTTTCGGATAAGGAAGTTCAGTAGTGACAGGAATCGGGTTTCGAAGAAATGTAAGCTATCATGATACCACTTGTTCTTTCCCTATACATAGATTTCATAACCAAACAAGAAGCTCTATACACATTGTCAAACAGATCCATTGATATGTTATCTCCTTCTTTCAAGTTCATTAATTCCTACGAGAATAGTCCCACATCCGAAAAAAGAGTGATATAATAACCTAGAACATAACGTTAGGTCGTCCTCTCCACTCATTTGGATGAACCCCAAACTTAAGAATACTAAATGGACCCTAGATATTAACCCTAGACATAGTAACTCAAATTTAACATTGATTATATAATGAAAGTATAGAGATATCAAACTCACAATCAAATTAGTCAGCAGCTCAAACAAACAAGTAAATCAAAATCTGTTATCTAATTCATTAAATTCAACAATTCAGATTTCAAAACTCATACTAATAAAACAACAATTTCATGAAGTGCTTAATCAAAATCCAAACAAGAAAGATCAACAAAAGAAGAAGCAGAAGAAGAAGAATACCGATTAGGTTTTAAGATCTAGAAAGGTTCCTCCGATCTGCCAATCTGAGAGAAATGAATCAATCAATCTTGATTTTTCAATTTTTCAAGACGTTGATTGAGTTGCTCAATACGAACAACAAGATGAGTAACGGAGTAAAGAAGCCAGTAGAAGACGAGAGCAGAAGCGATTAAGATTGCGTTTCTTTGACTCTTCATGATTGATTTCTGATGACGAAGATGTTCAGTTGGAGTACAAGATTGTTCTTCACAAGTAGGTCTTGTTTCGTATTTCCAGTAGATATCCATTAAAAGGAATAAACAGAAAGGAACAACAGATAGAAAAGGTTTCAGAAGGTTACGAGTAACAGCGATCAAACCTTTACGAAGTCGATCTAGACCAGGTAGGGTTAGTAATAGAAGCATGATTACTTCTGCACCTGCTGCGTAACCTAAAACTACCCATTCCAATGCCATTTCTAGAAAACCCTAATTTCAAGTAGGAGAAATGGGGTTTTGGTTCGATTTTGACGATATCAGAAAGAGAGAGAGAGAGAGAGAGGAGTAAATGAAGAATCAGATTTCAGGGGAAATAGAGAGAGAAAAAGAGGAGAGAGTGTCTCGTGCTAATCACACGTGTTACGACTTTACCCAGTTAATGCCCGATTAAAGGATCTGGAAAATTTTAGAGGCGTCTCAATTTTCGCTAAAGATACCCATTCCCTCACTTTTTTTTTTTTTTTTTTTTTGAGAAATCCACAACCGTGCTTTAGTTATTAGAAGACATTTATCAAGATCTAATAAGCCTGATAACCACTCCAATTACACCAATAATTAAAGGAACCTAAACTCCAAATGTTTTTTTTTTAATTCGACTACGATCTACATTAGTTGTTACAATGCATTAATACATCATGAAGATGTGATAAGCACGATAACCGCCTAAGTTAAACCATGAACGAAAGAGGTCTAAAGCCCAACAACGTGAAACAGGCCTAAAGCCCGACAGATTATTATAATAATTATTTTATTTATAGCTTAAATTACATGAGATAAATCTTGATGGCGAATTGCTTTCACCGAGACTCGATCCCACCTGATAGGCTTAAGAGGGGTGTCCAACCACTGCACCAAAATCTGGTGGACCTTAAACTCCAAGTGTTCACAACTACAAATTTTCAGAGTTTTTGAGTTTATGTGACATTATCTAAGCCTCTCAATAGATATCCGAATATTCGACATCCGATCTGCATCCGTATTCGAATTTTAAGAAAATATCCGAAATTTCAGATATCGGATACGGATTCGAATATCCCTTATCAGATATATGCTTATCGGATATCGGATACGGATACACTAATATTCGATCTGATAGATATCCGTATCTGATAAGTAATACAAAAAAATAATAAAAGTTTAAATTTATTCATAATAATATATAAAATGTATGGTTGAGATTTATTATTTAGATCTACTGGTTAAAAATTTAAAGAAAAAATTTAAAATTCTGTTAAAATTTTGTATATCTGATATTCATTAATATTATCGGATTTAGATATTGATTTATAATATCCATCGGATAATTATCGGATATCGGATAGCTTACCGGATTCTGCTACGGATATTCCTATATCTGATCCGATTAGCTACCGTTTATAAGCCTAACATTATCCACCAGTTAGGCTGCCAAAGGTTGACAACTACAATGTTAGTAAGAAACATAGATTGATTCAGCAGTTGAGAGTTGGGTCTATAAAAGGCGCCAACAGTCCCCAACTTATATATCTAAAAACACAACACTAGTAAGAAACAAATTACAATCAATACTTTTACACACTTATATATGTATAGTAGTTACTAAGATGATCGAATACACAAATAATTAAACAAGAAATAATTGCCAAACCAAATCCAACCACACTCCTTAATTATGATAATCCACATACCCATCCCTTGCATCCCTCTGCTTCTTTTTCACTTAGAGGCCACACTGCATCACAAAATAACAATAATCCATGAACCCAATATCACTAGTAAGTACTTCATTTTACTGCTAATTTATACGATAATTAAAATCTAAAATGTTAAGCTTATTATCTAGCATTGGACTTCAAGTTCATTCATTACTCTCTTTTGTTGTGTTCCTGCTTCAACTGCTCGAAAAGGCTTCCATCATAGACAGCCCGAATAGTTTCTTTTTGCAGTAACCCATTTTTGTCCTTTCCGAGGGAGTATAGAAGTCTCCATTCTACCCAGGCTCCAATCCTGCAACCACATCGGACATTCTAATCCATTTGTATAATATGAAAACCCACTATAAATTGATACTTATAGTACTATCTAGTCATCGTATTAACAAACCGTCCGAAAAAATCAAGAGGAACAGCGTTTCCCTTCAAAAGATTTGACACTTCGTCTGATGTTAATGCGTTGGGATTGGTATGGGCGTACTTGGTAAATATCTCTTCAAACTTTTCAGGGACAAACCTACAAAAAGAGAAGGAAATATTGGGTAAGAAAAAAAAATTTGTCTAAACAAATTAAGCATATTAGGTGCTAGAAAGCGAGTGAATGGTTAGGTTAACATGTCGAGAAAAAATGGATATCTACTTCACAATTGTTTAGCCTATCCATAACAAGTTGCAATTAGAAGATAGCCTAACTCACCTACAAGCTTAACTAAGAAAAAACAAATAAATGTATAAATAATTTGCCTGTTAAGTACCGATTAACAAGGCTCAAGGGGCCAAATCATGGTTGGATGCCATATAAAAACATGAAGACAAAGAAATGAAGGGGTAAATCGGCAACAATTGACACTTTTTAGTAAGTCGGATATCTTGGGAAGTGAGACTCTCAGCTAAGAAGCTAGTCAAAAAGTGAAGTAAACGGGCGTCGAGATGTTTTTTCTTCACAATCTTATAGGTAAGAATGTGACACTTACCTTCCTTCGGTATCATAGGTGCCGGTATCACTCCCGTGTTTAGCTCTATTAATGTGTTCTATCTCAATTGGGAATAGAAGAGACGGGCATTTCCCCTGTGACATGATAAACAACCACAGTCGCAACCAAATCACTAACTTAATAATCATATAAATCAAATTTATAACCTTAATATGATAATAATATATCTTTATTATTGTAAAGTATCATCTAATAGATTTAGCCCTATTGAGTTAGAGGACGAGGCGAGAAGCGCCTAATGACCAACTCACAAAAATACCCACTTTTTTCTTATATACGTAGCGTACGGACAAAATCATAAAGAACGGGTTCCACACGTCAAAGTTGCTTTCAATATAAAATCTAGCTACCATTTTAATAGAGTGTAGTGTTCACTAATTTGAACATGACTTAAATTTGGCCATACTCCTAACTTATCTTATTAAATTGCAACTTAAACTTGGCAAAAAATTGGTCCGAGTCTCCCTTGTTCAGAGGTAGAGTCTGTAAGAGAGTAGGCAAAAACATAAGCCACTATTTTTAGTTTGCTTAATGGAAAAAAAATGTGATTGTGGTTCAACATATCTTTTTTTTTAGAATTTTCTTCGCAAGATTCGTGAATTCATATCTGATCTCTCAAATTTACATTTTGAAAAAGTACAAAATTAAAAGTTGCTTGTCAAACTTAAAGTTGACAAATCAAATATGGGTTTGCAAAACCGACGACGTTTTACCTGAAATGAAATTTTTGCAAATCCTGTTTTCAAATAAAGAACCATTTTAGATCTTTAACTTAAAAGGAGAACGAACAGACTGAAGTTTGTATTTAATATTTAGCAGATTTTAGATCACAAATTGAAAAGAAAAAAAAACACTATCAAAATATCTTAAAATTCAAACATCAAAGGCCATGTTGACGCACGAGTATGGGTAAGTTTAACAGGAATCATTCCACAATGGTAATGGTACTCAGAATGCATTAGAAATTGCATCACCAGCAGGACAGGATTCTCCTTGAGAGAGGAATCTCGAACCCAAGGAATGGGTGAGTGGGTCGGTGGGTCGGTTTGGTTTGACTTCTGCTAAAGCATTTTGGAAGGTCTCAATCTGAATCGACCTATGTCATATGTTATAAATCATACTTTTACTAGTTTATAGTATATTGAGTTGAAGAAAGTAATCATGAAAATACAATAAACAGATCAAACAGTAGATAGAGTAAATTAGAGGATTAAGCACTTACTGGACGAGTTTTACCACTGAGACCAATATTGATGAACAAAGTTAATCCAACTGCTAATGGCACCCCGCACCCAACTTCACGTAAACCTAAATAACAATTCCCACTTCCTTATTAATCTCATACCCTATAACTTATTCAATTGTCAACACTTGGTTGCCGAAGTGGTTGATAGTATTGACATAAACTCCACAAATCCTGGAGGTCCCAGGTTCGATTCTTAGAGGAGGAGGTGGAATATATGGTTATTGAATTTGGGTTATTAAAGGTATAAATAATGTAATAAGTTTCTCTGGCTTTAAACCTCTTTCATTATTGGTTTAACTTAGGCGCTTATCGTGCTTATCACATCTTCATGATATATCAATGCCTTGTAATAACTAACTACTACATTGTAGTCGATTTCTCAAAAAAAAAAAACTTATTCAATTACTAGTAATGTCTACTTTATAGATCTGTATAGAACAAATTATACCTTCAAAAAGACGAAGTTATACGATACCATCCTTGTTTTTAACTAAAGCAATACCAACAATAAAGAAATAGAAATAATAGTATATAGAAAAAAGATTACAGACCTCGGTAAGTTTCCCATGGATATACAATACCATCCTTGTTTTTATCGAAGAAAATTGCATGTTTCTGTAGAACGGTTTGATCATCACTATTCACTATGGATTCTCTGCCACCTTCATTAATCAATTCACAAAAAAAACAGAAAAAATCAGCAAAATAAAAAACAAACAACTACCCATGAACTGAATTGATAAAATAAGAAAACCCAAGTTGAGTTTTGATTCTAAGAAGAAAAAGAAAATACATACAATCATTTTGGTTATTGTTGGTAGAAATAGTAGAAGAAGAAGAAGCATCCATGATAATGATAAGAAATGTTAGTCGGTTCTTTTGGTACTGCTTAGGGTTATATATAGAGAGAAAAGAAACTCTAAGAAAAGGGGTTATCTCTTGTTGTTGAGTTGATCCAATTTTGAAGCAACAAAAGTGGTTTCTTGTAACTCAACTAAAACCCAGTGTGCTATTATAATGTTGTGTAGTTTCAGGAGGGTTGTTTAATTTTCTATCTTTTCTTTCATTCTTTTGCTGGAAAAGGAAACATGGAACAAGGAGAAGTGGCACCTATTTCATCAAAAAAAAAAAAAAAGGAGAAGTGGCACCGACTTAGGATAATAGGTCAATTGTGATTTTCACTCACAAGTCACACCTCGTTTTAGTCTATCCCCAGTATAATAGACAATGGTGCCAAAACCAACTAACTTAATGGGTAGTTCATCTATTATGCAACTTTTAAAATTTCAAAGTTTGGACTCTCTATAGATGTAAAAATCAATGATTATGGGAGTTAAATTTTTAAGGTACAAATAATAGTACATAAAATAGTTTGAACCCAAATAAACAATAACCTAAAAGGAGTTAAGTTATTTAAGGTACAAATAATAGTAGACAAAATAGTGTGTACCGCTATTAGTGATATAACCGTGTTATTCATACTTAATGTAACAAAAGCCGATGAGTATAATTCATAAAAAAATGCGTAACAATATATAGCTTTGATACATCATAATGATGAAATATGTTACAGACAAAGTTTTTTTGATGAAGAGAAATACCATTAAACAAAGAGTCTATTACAAACCAACTAAACGCCAGAAATAAAGGAGGGGACATCGTTCCAAATTTTCTTATGACCGTGGGTACGACCCCATTTAGCTAAAGCATCTGTATTAGTATTACAATTTCTAGACACATGGGAGAATATAATTCCTGTGAATTTGTCCTTGATGTCTTTAATCTGTTGGATGATTCTTTGTGATTGCCAGTGAAGGCTTCCTCCATTGCCATTGAGAGCTAGAATTATGGCTTGATTGTCACTTTCTAAATGCACATAAGAGAGTTGAAGTTGCATTGCCCATAAGAGATTTGATAATATAGCTAAGCTTTCACATTCTTCCGCATGTTGCCCTCGAACAGTATCCGCTACCGCTATGATATAGTTTGCCTCTGCATCTCGGATAATGTAACCAATTCATGTCGGTTCATTTAAACTAACGAAGGAGGTGTCGACGTTAATCTTTATATATGGTGTCGATGGAGGTCTTCATGTTTGAATATTCGTTTTTTCTTTACATTTAGTGGTCATACTAGACTCTGTTCTGAGTGGAGTGGTCGTGGTATTGTTAATCCTCTCTATCATATGTAATGGATTTTGTTTATTCGTCGTAAAGCAGTTCTCACATCTTGCTTTCCAAAGAAACCATAGTATTTTAGCATATAGATTTATAGTTTCTTCCTCAAGAGGTTTCCATTGTTGAATCCACTGAATTGTAGTAGTGACATGATCCGTTCTAACTTGGAAGTGAAATCAAATTGCTTTCGCGAAAGAGCAATGCAGCATAACATGATCTAGAGTCTCATCCTCATTACAGTTAACACAGGAGTAATTATTGCCAATAAATTTACCAATTTTTGCTTTGACCGGTAAGCTGTTAGTGCAACATTTCCATAGAAATAGTTTAATCCGAGGGATTGTGTTCATATTCCATATAAAGAACCAGTCCATCTGGTCTTGTGTAGTGTAAACTGTATTATTCCGTAAGTAGTTATACATGGATTTGAGAGAGAAATTACCAGATTTCGTCAAGGTCCAGATGGCTTTATCCTCATAGTTAGGATTAAGGTTGATGCTGAGAATGGCACTGTAAATATCACTATTAAAACACATATTAATGACGTTTAAATTCCACATTCCATTCGTAATAAGTTGAGATACCTTTTCCAACGTACAACCTCTATCATTCGTGATAGGTGGTGGATGATTAGGTATCCAATAGTCAGTCCAAATATTGATATGTTCACCTTTGTTAATATTTCAAAAGATAAGACTCTCAATCTGATGGTAGTGTTTGGATATAGATATCCAAGGCCAAGAATGATGATTCTTGGGTGGCTTGGGCTTATGAGAGTTATGAAAGTACTTCCCTTTAAGCACTTGAACCCATATAGCATCCGAGTTGTTGATTATGCGCCAGTTAAGTTTGTGCAGAAAAGCTTGATTATCGAGTTGAGGCAGACGAAAACCAAGTCCACCATGTTTGCGAGATTTGCATATAGAATTCCAGTTGATAGTATGGAAGGTTTTGAATTTTCCCCACCAATAAGTCCTTTGAATAGACTCAATGCTGTCACTAATGCCTTTGGGAAGGGCAAAGCACTGCATTTGGTATCGGGGAACAGCCGCTGCGATAGTGGAGAGAACTACCGAGCGGCTAGCTTGCGAGAGGAGATGAGTTTGCCATTTGGCAAGTTTGTTCTTGATTTGAGTAAGGAGGGAATTAAAGGCTTGTTTCTTGTTAAGATCGATAAAAAGTTTAGTGCCTAGGTATTTATCACCAGAAGACGATTGATGAACCTTAAGTTCTCTAATAATCATACGTTTGAATTTAGGGTGCGAGTTTTTAGAGAAAAATATGTTCGATTTTGCATAATTAATCATCTGGCCAGACGCCTAGCTAAACTCCTTAAGAATTTGCTTAAGGTTGAATATATTCTCAAGAGAGTTTTGCCCGAAAATGATACAATCATCAGCGAAGAGGAGATGCTTGATAGAGAAGTTCGAGTGAGGAATGGGAAAACCTATAAAAGAGGACTCATTGCAATTTTTCTCTAAAAGCCGACTAAGACCTTCCATGGCAATGGCAAATAAAAAAGGAGAGAGAGGATCACCCTGCCTAATGCCCCTGCTCACATTAAAAGTACTGCCCGGACGCCCATTGATTAGAACCGCCATAGAACTGGTAGAGATGCATGTTTTGATGAGATTGATCCAAGTGCTCGAAAATCCCATCAAATTTATAACATTCTCCAGATAATTCCATTCAATTCTGTCAAAAGCTTTAGACATGTCTAACTTTAGACCAAAGTAGCTTTTGGCACCCTTAACTTTTTTGAAAGAATGAATGATTTCTTGGTTGATGATAATATTATCAGTGATTTGTCTACCAGGAACATAGGCTCCTTGAAAAGGAGAGATAATATCAGCCAGAATGATTTTCAGTCTATTAGCTAAAATTTTCGTAATGATTTTATAGGTGGTGTTTAGCAAGCTAATAGGACGGTAGTCTGCCGGCGATTGGGGTGTCTTAGTTTTTGGAAGAAGGCAAATGTGTGTGTCGTTAGACAA
Organism: Eschscholzia californica; assembly: GCF_041429995.1. NCBI lineage: Eukaryota > Viridiplantae > Streptophyta > Magnoliopsida > Ranunculales > Papaveraceae > Eschscholzia > Eschscholzia californica. The sequence continues at coordinate 35,178,732 of NW_028238198.1, forward strand.
AGCTGGCAAGGTAGAGTTCTGAAAGAAGGAGGAAGTCATAAACTTAATATCTTCCTTGTCTCCCAATTAGATTGGTAGAAATATGGAGGAAAGCCATCCGGGCCAGGAGCAGCCCCAGGCTTGAGAGAGAAAGTGGCCATCCGAATCTCATCATATTGAGGAAGCGCTGTGAGAGACTCATTCTGAACAGCAGAGATCTGAGGGTAGAAGCAATCCTTAATATTCGAGGACATCGTAGTGCCAGCTGTGGTGGAAATCTTCTGAATATGATTAGAAAAAATCATCGATATTTCCACTTCATCATTAGCCCAAGTATTATCATCCCTCTTAATGGCCAGAATCTTATTCTTGCGAAGTCTAGTTGTGGCCTTGGCATGAAAATATTGGGTGTTTCTATCTCCCAAGTTAATATTAGCTATTCTAGATTTTTTCTTCCATAGACTCTCTTGCTGAAGAAGGAGATTTTCGATCTGGGAATATGTATTTTTGAACACTTCTGCGTTTTTAATCAGCTGAAGATTTTGGGTGAGCTGCTTAATATTAGTTTCCAGATTACCGAAAACCTCTTTGTTCCATTTAGAGAGTTTAATGGCAAGGGAATTAAGTTTGGCTTGAATCGGGTTGGGGATAGTGAGCCAATTGGATTTAATGAACCTGGCGCAATTGGGGTGAGACATCCAAGTACGAATGAATTTGAAGGGTTTGCGGCCAAGAGACGACTGCTTCTTGGTATAGAGAAGAATAAGATTATGATCAGAACCAAGAGTGGCTAGATGATTAATCTTGGAATGCGGGTAACTGATAAGCCAATTATAATTAGCCACTGCTCTATCCAGTCTCTCTTCAATAAGATTTCCTGCAAATTACCTATTAGTCCAAGTATGTGGATACCCAATAAAACCTAAATCATGTAAGTCCAAGTTGTTAATAATATTCGTGTGATGCTGAATAGTAGGAAGGTGAGCCGGTTGACCTCCCGACTTCTCCGATTGATCTAGAATGCAGTTGAGATCACCTATAACTAGCCAAGGGGTATTGTTGTTAGGGACAAGGTGAGCTAGAGTTTCCCATGGTTTAGAGTTTCCCATGGTTTCATTTTGTTGTTTTTATATGGGCAACCATAGAATCCTGTGAGGTAAATCTGACTACCGGAGACAATCAGGGTACTCTTGACATGAATCATATTGTTATCAGCATGTATGATATCAATGTCATAGTTGGGAGCCCAGAAAAGGGCAAGGCCTCCAGCTTTATTAACTGGTTCAATGACGTGTTTGTTGTAAATATATTAGTGAGATTCAACATTTTATCTATGTTTACATTCATGCATTTGGTTTCGGACAGAAAAATAATGTCCGGGTTGTTATCTTTAATGAGGCTGAGGAGATGTTTGCGATTAGCAAAATTGTTACAACCACGAACATTCCAGGCCAGAACCGTGAAATCCATAAGGCAGAGGCAAGAAGTAAAATAAAAAGCACCACCCTAGAGTAAAGATAGAGGGGCCACACGAGGAAATTAAAGTCCCCACCCTAGAGGAAGCCCAAAACAAACACAATCCTAGAAACTCAAGGGATAGTCCCACCAAGAAATATGAAGGCTCCCTAAAAGGAAATTAAACACCACTCTAAAGGCACCCTCGGATGGTCCCTAAACCAGTCCTGCCATCAGCCTAAGCCTAATCCACCTACAGCCCAAACCGAAATATAAAAGATCCCTAAGAGGATAACTCAACACCACTCTAAAGACACCCTCGGATGGTCCCTATACCAGTCTTGCACTTAGCCTAAGCCTAACCCACTCACTGCAACAACCGAAATATAAATGCAACCTCCAAAACTAAGATAAAAAAGGCAAACGCTATAGATGGGAATAAGAATACTCACCCCCACAGAGAAAGTGAGTCAAACCTATTACCAATCTAAGCACTCCCCCAAAGTCTAACCCAGTAAAGCACCCCCAAAGTCTAGTCCGACCCTAAGAAAATAAAGGCAATAACACGCAGATAAAATAAAGCTCTAAAACAGCTAAAGACAAGACAAAAATAAGTCCAAGATCTAAAGGCGCGCTCCTAATAGTCAGCAACAGAAGCTAGGGTTCGAACAAAGGGATCTAACTGTCAACCAAAAGTACACGAATGAAATTATCACTACAACTAATAAGGACCCACGAAAGTCACTCCAAGCAAAACAAGAAGCATAGAACAAAAAGGAAAAGACTAGAAAACTAAAGGAAGAAACTACAATTAAGTGAAGATGAACTAAGAAGATTAAAGAAAATAGAAGTAGATTAAGATTAACATAGTAAGACCACAAAGTCTGCTATCATTCTTAAACCAGACTACCAAAAGGAAGTGACTGAGACTGGAGTGTTTAGTACCACTCCAGCTCAGACTACTACAGTTGAGACACCCAAAAAAGATCCAGTAAGGACCACTAGTCTATGTAGAATGAAAACAGACTAAAACTCTAACCACCAACTACAAAACACAAAGACAGAACTAAGAGAAGCCACCAAGGCACCTTACATCAAGAACTACTAAAAAAACAAACAACCAAACTAGCAACCACCACTCCACCCCAAGCACCTGAGAGAATGATTCAGTGAGAAGACGAGATTGAGAGTGCAGCATCATCCCTATCCCCTGCATTAGTAATGATATTCAAGCTTTGATCCAGAAGCAATGATTCTTGTAGCAACCTCCTCACTTCCAAATTCTCTATCATTGGAGTGTCTTCAAAGGAGTTATCATCTGACATTATAGAATTACCATCTGAAGAGGGTCTGGGGTGATCACGAATTCTCTTACCAGAAGAAGGAAAGAGAAGGTGAGGTGGAATCACACCCTGCACTGGAGATGGAGGAGGAGCTAACAACAAAGGAGGTTCAGGAGCTTCCACATTAAGATCCACTAAAATATCTTCCATATGATCATTGTTGGAACTATTCTAATCATCAGAGGAGTTAGCAAATAAAGGACACTTGCTAATGGGATGCTCAATGATACGACAAAGCTGGCAAATAGCCCCTGAGAATTTTTGATAACTAATTTTGATTTCCTTCTCTCCATCAGAGAAGATAGGATTAATAACTGCTAGAAGAGGAGTTCTAATATCATAGAGAAAGTGAACACGAACAGTATTGTTATTAACATGACCAAAGTTACGAGGCTTAATGTTAATAATCTTACCCATGCAACTGAAAATAAAGTCGAAGTCCTCTCAATTCTGAAGGGCTTGAGGAACTTTGTAGATAGTACAGCGCATGGGTTCGAAGAAGAAGTCATCAGTGGGCTCAGTGAGAGGAAATTCTACTACTTTGAGCACCAGTAGCATCCCTCTAAGAATCCAGGGACGACCAAAGTTTAATGCATCCATTATAAATTGGCTTTTAGGCTTGATGATGAATGTGTTGACAGGACCATCAGAAGGATAATAATCACAGTCCCTGAAGAATCCGGACTGAGGAAAAAGCATCTTCTTGATAAAAGTTAGACCCACATCATACGGACACACCCACCTACCTATAAATCCTTGATTGATTGGTTGAAGTTCTTGCTTGGAAGAAGGCTTAGAGAATTTCAGAGTAAGTTTGCCATGGGTAGCCAGTGAGTACTGAGAAGCCATAAAGGGAAGAAGAGAAGTTAAGAAGAGAGAGAGATGGAGGGTGAGGACGAACACATCCAACCAAATTAGAATCATTGCTTTGCATGCAAGAGGAGTCTTGGGAAGTTGCTACATCTCAAATCCGTCTACTCGGATGGGGTTGTAGTGGCTGACGACATAATATATAGAGAGAGAAAAAAAGACCCAAAACCAGAGAGAAGAACCAGAAACCGGCGGAAGTAAAGAAAACCACGCGAATGGAAGAGGAAGAGTTAGGGTTTACCTTTACGTGTTGATCTGCGCGGCACTTATTCTCGGGATTGGCTGAAACGTGTTGATTATTGTCTTTGGTTATCTGAGTTAGATGTGATTATTCTGCCCTTGAATAACGTATCCAGGTTTCACCCAATTGCTAGGGTTTTTGATCTTGGGAAATTAAGCTTCGCGTGGCTCAACGTGATGATTTCATTTGTCCTTAGTGAATGAAATTGGAGGAGGTAGGTAAGACAATTAATTGTTGTTGTATTGATCGATTAAGAGAGATTGGAGATGTAGTTTTTAGGGTTTGTAGATTGGGATTCGAAGGTAGAAAGGAGAAGAGAATCGCCTGCTGACGTCACGGCTCTTTCTCTCTCCTCAAAAAACCTCGCCCCCCAAATCATGTTACACACAAAGTTACTACAAAAGAATTTGAATATTGTAAATCTCAAACTTTCGATAAGTTTCTAACCGTTGTATTAATAGGTGATGGACCTATTTAAATGCATGGTATTTATCACTAAGTTATTCCACTGCAACAAAGAGGGTGTTTTTAGCCATCAATTCTTTGTTGGAGTGGTAAGAAGAGTGTAGTTTATGCATTTATTAGGTAAAGTGTAATTAATTTTAAAGTGTTCATCTTTTAGGTTATTTTTCGATTGCCCTCCTAATTATAATTATGATCAGCTTCATGTGTGACGTCTTTAGGGGTTGATCCTCTTGTAGGTCATTTCTCGATAGACTTTCTAAATATGACCGGTTTCTGTGTGGCCTCCAAAGTTAGGAGTGTTTGTCTTTTAGGTTATTTCTCGATTGACTTCCTAGATATGGCCAACTTCCGTGTGGCTTGTGAGCTAGGATTGTTTGTCTTTTAAGTTATTTTTGATCAGCTCGCAAAATATAACCAGTTTTCAGTATGACCTCTCAAATTAGGAGAAATGTTAGCTTGCTCTTCATCTTCACCTCCTTCCCTCACCCATCACCACCATCATCATCTCTCTCTCTTCTCTGAAAAGCTTTTAAGTCAAACGAGCTGAAGTTTTGATTGAAAGCTTTTAGTGAAGCTCGAAGGTTAAGATCTGAAGCTATGAGAGAAATGATGATGGTGATGATGATTGGTGATGATGAGAGATTTATTTAAAAATCTATAGAATGATGATTGGTGATGATGATTAGTGAAGCTCGAAGGTTAAGATCTGAATCTTAGAGATGATTTTAGCAAAGAAAAAAATATATATCATAATGAAACACCAAATTTTTAGGAATTTGAAGCTCCTACGCAAAATGCTGCAGCTTCTACCAATTTTTTACTGGAGTGTCAGCATGGAGTTATCCCTCCCAAAATTTATGGATATTAAGAAATCCCAACTCTTTCAACAACAAAAAAAGAAAAGAAAGCCCAACTTGCATGTCTCAAAGACTACCATTAAGACAAGTTATTCAATTTTTAGAAGCCAAGCATACGAGACCCCGTGACACAACATGTCACACAATTTCATACTTTCACGATTCTCTATTGAGAATAATTTTCATACAGAAAGAAGTCCTTTTCTAAAGGAGTTCCATCCCATTCAAGATTCATCTTGAACTTGTAACCTAAGTTGCATGTTGATATCCTACCTTTGGTCGCTTTTAAATGGGGAAAATTTCCCCATATAGTAGTAAGAACAATTTCTTTTTTAATTCTCTTCTCATTTCCCATTTCTCGATCTCCATATGCAGGCCAATAGTAGAAAACCCAATAATTTTCGGGTAGGGATATTCAATGCAGGTTCATAATAATGTTGGAGGTTTCCGCTACTATTCTCTCTCATCATTGTCTTTTCTACAAGAGATGAGAGAGACGGAGAGGCCCCATCGAAGGTTCAATAATGATGGTGGTGGAATTCCGCTGGACCATTCAATGCCTGCCAAAATGAGAAAACGGAGAGTAATCCGACTGGTTTTTTCATATTTAGGGTGTTACAAAGAGTGCTTTAATATATTAGATAAAGATTTATTAACCAAATCAAAGGGCATCATGTACTTGCATTTTAGATACAGTCAGAGCACAATATATAAGAATATAAGAGTACTTTGGAATCTTTGGACACCCAGAAAACTCCTAATTTGGCACTTTTTTTTTCCTCTTTTGAAAGTTAAACATTCATAAAATGACAGATATTTAGGGCAGCAACAAGAGCCATTTAGTTATCCATCATCTATGTACACAGTACATTACCTGGTTCATACATCTCTCTACCTACTTAAAGGATAGAACACTTCAGTACTAGACCCTTCGGTTCAGCTCTTCCTTCGTTACCTGCAAAATAAAGAACTCAATATTTCAATATACGGAAACAAGGTTCTGAGGCGGAACAAGTTAATAATGTCTTAAGAACATAACTAGTCTAAGGACCATATTTATGCAGAATAAGCTCACATGCTTGACAATATCAATATGTTGGAGTATATAGCCTAGTGATTAGGTACGCCCGTAAAGGAATTCGACTTCTTTAGCAAGACAACTTCATTCTAGCTTTCTTCTAGGATTGGACCGTGTAAATATAGGTCGACATACCTGATAATTTTAAAGTAAAGCTGAAAGAGAAATACAACAACAATGTCCGGTTACTAATGACTTTCTTCACACTGATAGTGGATTTTGATTTTTCGTTGTGCTAGTTGATACATGTGGGTTTGGTACTCTGGTTTCCTTTTCCTACTTTTTTTCATTTTAAGTCATCCCTAATTGCTGAAGTTCCAAAACTGGGGTTTGAAAACCGAATACACGGATAAGCCATAGACTGGGAGATCCACATTTACGGGATGATTCTAGTCACACACTCAGTGATTGCTTTTCTTAAGACTAACAAATGCTGGATTTTAGATAATCAAAAACATAATATTGTACCGTCAAAATATATGTTTGAAAAACAGTCCACCTTGTTGTTAAGTTTGTGGCCATCCAACTCAAAACCAATTGGCAATGAGTGGAGAGGACCTATACATTATATTCTTAGTTGCTAGATAGCCCTTCTCCCATGTGGGACTATTCTCACACGCCCCCTCACGTGTGGCGTGGTTAGCCTAACACGTTTTTTTTTTTCGGGTGACGTGGAGCACGTGTGGCTGTTGAGTCTATCACGTGTGACCCTAGCTCTGATACCATGTTAAGTTTGTGGTCATCCAACTCAAAGCCAATTGGCAATGAGTGGAGACAACATATACATTATATTCTTGGTTGCTAGATAGCCCTTCTCCCATGTGGGACTCTTCTCACACTTGTCAATTAAACAGTTTCGAATAAATGGGCAGGGCGCAGGGAGCTTCTTTACAATGATTTCCTAATTCTTTCAGTGCTAAAAAGTTACGGAAATTCATCAAGCACATATACTACACGAAAAGTAAAGAGATTAACCTTCAGGAGGCTGAGCTAACTTCCGGTTCTGTGGTGACATCATTTCTTTCTTCAACTGGGTCAATATGTCTTCCATTGTGCAGTCTCTCTGCCAATCAGCGAGCAGTGGGAATAGGCCGGGTTCGACCTGGAAATTGTAAATCAGAAGTGAATCCTTTCATGTTTGCAGAGTCACAGGGAAGAAAATATATCTGATATATATATTTTGCGGTATTCAAAAATATATATATTTGGCGTGTATATTATATGTGTATTTATATATTAGGGAGAGAGAGAGAGAGAGTACCATCCCAGTTTCCTGGTTCACACAGCTCATGTTTATTCGCGTCTGAAATCTAACTGTTGGTGGATTATCCGGGTAATCTTTGTCACATATCAGCTTCAATTGGTAGATACGCCCATCATGCACAGTCTAGCAAGAAGATGAAAACAAGACAAAACTTGAAAAGTTCTGCAATATATCTTATCTACAAGCGAATAACACTATAGAGCATGGTTATGCAAATCTAACTTTATGTAATGTCTTTTTCTTTTTTTTGAAGTGTACATCAAGTTATACTGACTATATTGTGCAAGCGGGTCTAGGGGTCCACCGAGGGGAATGATTAATGGTAATATATTTATTTATTTTGAAACAGTTCATGGTAATATATTCATTTTTCTGGGTTAATAGATTGCTCAACCAGAACATCTGGGACCAGGGAGATCTTAAACCTCAAAAGCAAAACATGAGAGCTGTATAGAGTGAGCAGATTGAGCAATTAGAAATGTAGAAGTATCCGTTCAATTTGCTTGCTCGTGTATTATGGATCCTAGAGGGGCTGACGAATTGGAATCTTTTACTACTTCGAAACTTTCGTTGGGATGATAGACAGTAGATCCAACCCCAAATGGTATCTCGTAATCAGAGTAACTGTTCATTTGGATGATGAATAAAACAATGAAGCCTTAAATCGCAGCACGTTAACAGCAAAAACAGAAGATACTTACATTGGGAGGTCCGATAATGGTCCCCGTCCATGACCGCATGAGTGTGTCATCAACATCATCCATTCCATAACTGACGGACCCGTCTCCAATTCCCTTCTCCCCTCTCTCGAGCTCCTCTAGCAATCTAAAGTTTCTTGGGACTGCAGAATGAGCACAAAATCATCAGAGTTGTTTTCCAGTATCTGTAAGCCTTACGGGCATGTTATTAGCTCTCACTGAATGGCCCATAGTAGTGGTGATCCTGTCATCTTCGTGCTAGGACAGTAACATAAGAACTATGGCATTTTTCATGAATTACGGAAAAAGGTCATAAGTTAAAAAAGTGCTAAGGTGAGCTATGAACAAGAGGGCATCGCCAACTAAGTCAAAGCATGTGATGTCAAAATGGAACAAATGCGCTACTGAGCAAGCTTATGGTATTGACATTTGTGCTAACTAAGACAAGTTATTATTGAGGTTGCAAGATTCACAAACCAAAACTTCCCCCAAAGACTCTGGTCAAACTGCATTGGTTCTTGATAGTTGACACTTACGGACATACCCACGACAAATGATCGACCTTCTCATATTTAGAAATAAAAGAGAGAATCCTACTGAGATCGGATGGTTATAAATGAGAATATCTTATGGACCAATATGACCTTCCTATTCCGACACCCCACGTAACACCTCTTAAGGATGACTTTTGTGGCATTATTTAATTAATCTCTTCCATGAGAGCAATCCTAAATAGAAAAAGGTTACATGAATATTCTATTTCACCTCAACTAGTTAATTGCTTCATATGAATTTATTGAAAAACTTCTGGATGTTGTAAGACAACCGAAGCTGGAAAGAAAAAGATGTTTCATTGTAGTTAGAGTGGAACTGAAACCTTCCAGTATAGTGTCCGATTAGATACTGATGCTTCCTCTCAAGGCATAATATTTCTAGTTTTTGGACTTAGAAGTCAGACCCATCTGTAGTTTCATCAGTCAATACTCCATGACAACATAAAATAAATAAAGGACGTGTTCTTAGTATGGGCAGTAAAACCACCCATTGGCAGCACAATGACAGAGTACCAGAACCTAAGGCCTAATCGCCTAAACAAACTTTTCTTTCGACAAGGAAGTGGGTTTTCCATGACTAACAAGGGAAACCCTAACATAGGTACTAATGGTTCATGTGAGCGCCAAATACCAAAAGACGAAGTATCATATGAGTTGTTCCACCTGATGGAAACCGACCTTAGAAATGAATTAAGAAGAGGGTTAATCGAATGACAGGTTCATGTAACTGCTATCCCACATTAAAGTGGGTTATGACAAAAGAAAAGAATAATACTCGAAGACCTTAGTTCTATACATAATGTGGGAGAAGAGATAGAAGACTGCATTAATGTGTCTTATAGCCTAATTAGAAATAAACTGACCCAAAAGTTCAATTATCTAAGAAAATAAACTAAAATCCCCAACAACCCCATATACTGATCTTCAGATCTACTACAACAAAAGACCACTCAAACTAGCAAAATAGTACATTAGCAACTCTCAAGTCATCAATTTCATGCAACTGCTATAAATGTGAAACCCTATAAAATAGAAATTGAATAAACACCCTAACCAATTTGGTTCAAACACATTATTAAATTAGGTTTACTCAGACCAGAATTAAAACCTAAGCACTTAATTATCTACAGTTATTGAGGTTCAAACTAACAAAAAATTCTAAAAAATCACCAAATTCTACTGAAAAGAAAACCCTAAACTACAAAAAATCTTAAACATGAGAACGAGATCAAACAAAGATACTATTAGGGGTAAAATTACTATTATTAGAAGTATACAATTTTGAAAAGATCAAAGAAATGAAAGCAAATAACGAGATAACCATGACGACAATGAAGATGGTGGTGATGAATGATGATCAACTAAAGCATGTGAGAATTTTAAGACCTACCGACAACTTTGGTAGTAGGTTCTGAGCCCATTTTACACAGTCTAGAACGAGAAATTAGGGTTTCTTCTGTGAGTGAAGAAGACAAGAAGGAAAAGAGAGAGAGAGAGAGAGGATGGAGGAGAAAGAGTGATAAAAGCTGTGTCAAATGTTGGAAGTGAACCAATGGCATCAAAGTTGAAATATTACCCTCCTATGTGACGCCACGTAGCAACAATTCCAAAATAGCTCATCCTTCGTTTATTCACACTCCAAAACGGAACTCCACGCCCCGTTAAAGGGTATTTCCAACATGTGTCGTGCCCCGTGGGGCATGTTCATTCTTGGACGATTGGCCCGAGGGTTGCTTCTATAGGCGCATTAGACCCGTCGTGCTACAAACGTTCTATCTTTTCACTTATTTTGTTTGTAGATGCGCCAAGTTTGTGACAATGATGATAGTCGTGGTGGTGTGTTGGCGAAGTTACAGTAATGGGGGTGGAATGATGTTACTTGTTAGTGGAAGTTGTATATCTGGTATAGTGTGGTGAAGCGGTTGTGGTGGTAGTTGCGGCAAAGTTGGAGTTGTGGAAGGAGTGGTGGTGGTGGTGGAATTGCGCCATATTGCCATTAGTGGTGGAGTTGCGCCGAAGATTGTGGAGTGGTTGTGATGGAGATGGTGGAGTGATTGTGATGGTTTTGAATGTTTATTGGTAATCAGAGTATTATAGAAAAACAATTAAATTGTAGTTTCTGCTTTTTGGAGAGAATGATTTTTTCTTGCTTAAAATGAGCTCTAGCTTTTTTGAACCAATCCCATAAAGTTTTCAATAAGCATCTAAAATGAAGTGAAAGTTGGCTTTTAGCTTATTATACAAAGAAAGTATGGGCCATTGATTCAACTAGGGCCAAATAAGAATTCAGTTTACCAAATTCTTGCGACAAGCATTCTAATATATGGACAACCCAAATTTTTATGTGGACAACTGATGTTGGGTGTACAATCAAAATTCTTACGAACCATCAGGGACGGAATCAAGAGTCAAAAGCAAGGGGGGCCAAATGTACATGTACAATTAAATATTTTTTACTTACACCTATATTTTTTACGTGTTTTACCTAAGTTATCAGTACACATGCACACTACATACACGAAATCATGGAAATAATACAACGAAAAAATGAGAATTAATTCTTGTGACGATCTTTTTGTCGTACCTAATTTAGCCCCGTGCTTTGAAACAATAACAAAACATAAATCAAAATAAAACTCAAGTGTATTCGAGGAAACGAAAGGCATTTTTTCCCCCCAAGTTTAAGCTACATCTATATTTAATAAGAATTAAAAGTAGATAAATGTCAACCAAACCATGTCCAAACATGAAAAGTAGTAACACATGGAAAGAGAGGTCAATAAGAATCTCATCTAGACTTCAGTAGTCACATGCTCAAGTGATGATTTTGTTCACCCAGACTATAAAGGCACCATTAAATATCCCACATTTGGGCTTACCCATGTTGAGGTCAGGGGGGCCATGGCCCCTCCTGGCCTCAACATAGATACGTCCCTGCGAACCATCCTACTTTCATTCTTATGTGGACAACCATCATACTTTCTCTCTCTAGAAATTCTTTGATATTGGAAAGACGAACAGAAGATGATGTTGGTTCGGGCGGTGTTGACGGCCATTTTTCCTATGATAAGATTTAGGTCGCCGATGAAAGGCAGCAATTCTTTGATTATAAGATCTTAATAGTTATCAATATGGATCATCATCATCTTCATCACTATCTAGTTGATGAATCACAAAATCACTAAACATTCCTTCTAAGTAATCACCACTTCGAGCATTTGAATTCCGATTTAAACCCATTTCTGCAATTCAGAAATAGATTAAACCTTCAAACTAACAACTCAAATCTAAATTGAGAATCAAACATAAGTAATATGAATCACTAAACAGGAGATAGTTGCAAAGATATTAACCTCAATGAATTTGAACAAGAAAAGGGTTTCTTTCTTAAACCCAGACTTTGTTGAAAACAAGATCTTGAATATGAATCAGAGAGCTTTGAGGGAAGAAGAATTGAAATGAAAAAGAACCCAAGAAACCAGAGATTGAATCTTGAATTGAAATGTTAATGAACTCAATTCGATATCCAAATTTACCACGTACCCATTAAAATTCAGAAGCAGTAAAAAAATGGGTTATCTTCTTTCCCTGCAATTCTGCAATGTCACCTTCCTAGTGAAACCCTTTTGACTATAAAGGCTAAAAAAAAAAAATTGATAAAGTATTTTCTCCCCAATAAGCAAACCAAACTTCTATTTGATAATTTCTTTTCAAAGCAAAATCTTTGATTTCACAATTCAACTTGCTCAAAGTTTGGCAACAATACATTACCAGAAGAAAGTTAGAGTGGGAGAGATTACTTGGATTTGAATTTAAAGTCAACCATGCATCTTTTTCTCTATATAAATCTTACTTTAGAGTCCACCATTTTTGATAGTTATCAATATGGATCATCATCATCTTCATCACTATCTAGTTGATCAATCACAAAACTATTAAGATCTTATCATCAAAGAATTGTTGCCTTTCATCGGCGACCTAAATCTTATCATAGGAAAAATGGCCGTCAACACCACCGAACCAACATCATCTTCTGTTCGTCTCTCCAATATCAAAGAATTTCTAGAGAGAGAAAGTATGATGGTTGTCCACATAAGAATGAAAGTAGGATGGTTGTCCACGTAAGAATTTTGGTTGTACACCCAACATCAGTTGTCCACATAGAAATTTGGGTTGTCCATATATTGGTCACCTTCTCAAATATTCACTTGCCTGTGGCACAACTTGTAATATATCAAATTTACCAAATCCATAACTTAAAAATGAAATTCGAACCTCACAGATTCCATTAGAAGAGAATTTTAGAGTAGAAGAAGTAATCAAAAGCAGCAGAATGTGAATAGGCTCAGAAACTCGACTTCTTTTTATCATGCCCAACTTCAAGCTTCAGTTGAGGTTGTTTCTTTTGAAGATAGACTCTTCACTCTCCTGGTAAGATTTCTCATGACATCTATGATCACAGATTTCTTTTGAATTCTGTACTGGAGAGCCAATTCTGTTGAGTGAGAAGTAGATGCTTTCAGTAATGCTTCGTCCTCCATTATTTTGGTCGGAAAGTGGCCCAATGCAATCATACACAAGGCAATAATAGTCCGCAGAGTGGCGACTTCATTTGGTACCCCAAGAGGAGCTTCGATCGCTAATGATTTTAGACTACTTAAATCTTGCTTTTCCACTGCTTCCATGTCGCTAGCAAGAAGCACCCTTAATGCAGCTAATAGTCGACCTTCTACCAATTCGGGTCCTCCTAAACTTACCTAAATGTAGAAAAGGAGAAGAAAATGAATTGTATATAATTCAGACTGAAAATCAGGAAAAAAAAAAAAAAAAAGATACCGTCATTGTAGTAACACTTGGCACCATCTGTTTATATTCTATAATGACGCTGTGAAAACAGTCCCATGTGAACAATGGGTACTTTCATGACCAAGAATATAATAGTTAAGGCATACCTACTCATTGCTAAATGGTATTGAGTTCTATTTCCAAAAATCTCACATGGTAGCTAGGTCCACAACTGATAAGGGCAATCAACACACGTGCTTCACACATGTGTTAGGCTAATAAAAGCTACACGTGGGGTGTGTGGGAAATGTTCAACATGAACAAAAGGGTACTTTTCATGCCAAGAATATAAATTCTAGGGCCTCAACACTCATTTCCAATTGGTTTCGAATTACATGTCCACAAATATAACAGATGCATACAGGAGAGATTATTGATACAGTTTCCTAGTTGTTTGCTCCAATAGGATTGATTGCTAAGAATTTGAAAAAGCATTTTCAAATAACACGGGAAATCTTTTCATATTAGACGAAGAAACAAAGTTGATATGAAACAGTTGACGAACCATTATTTATAGTAACATAAAAGTTCTTGTTATTTAGATGTTTAATGAAGACAGTAAAGGCAAAAATCAGACCTTAAGATCAGAAGCTTCTCCATGCAAATTTAGCTGTGACAGTATACGCTGCTGGCCTGGAGTAGGTGATGAGAAGTTCGGAGACTGAATGCCAGCAGCCATGCTTGCAGCATCCAGAAAGGCTCCATCATACTTGAGTTCGATAGTGTCATAGGGGTTTGAGGGTACTACGAAACCATAATCCATGAGAAAGAAATCATTGCTCAAACAACCATAGTTAAGGACCACTGACTCGTTACTTTTGATATCGTTTGCTGCTATCACCTGGTGTAAGTAAAACAAATAAATTCAAGTTAATAGGAAGAAGATAGAAAATATGCAAATCAAGAAACTAAGAATAATTTACTGGAAGTTACTCCCCGTGTTTGGTTCGTGAATCGAAGACAAGGTTTTGAAGATAATTCGATTGGGAAACATCAAATAGTACATTTTTCCATTTGATATCCCATTTTCTTTGAGAAACAATGAACCAGAACCAGATTATAAACTTAAAGACAACATGCTTTTCTCTTCATCTGTGGAATTTGTTAAGAAAAAAAAAGAGACAAAGACTTACCTTGACTAACATGTTAGAGTTCTTTGAATCATCTTCCTGAACTATTTTAGCATTTGGATGGAAGCTATGGTTGCACATATCAATGAGAGGGAGCATCATAGGGGCGTGCGAATGAGTCCCGTCCAGGAGTTTCTCACCATGCAAACGGAAGGCTCGAGAGGAGACTGCTGACATGGCCCATCCAAGGGAAGATGCATCTATATCTTGTCCACCAAAAGGATGATCATCTGGTTTGACATTATCAAGTACACTTTTGATTTGTTTTTCAAATTCAAGCAGAAATCTGCATCTCTTATTGACCTGAAAAAAAAATGACAATAAAATATTCAGGCATCACTAGAACTGCATTTTCATGTCAACTAGCAAAACTGGTTTTTTATGTGATTATTTCTCGTACCTGATGAAGAAGAGGAGCATATTGAAGGTTTTTTATGTCCTCCCCGGGAAAAAATATGGGTACATTGTATGTTTGAGGAAGATTGCCAATGTATGGAAACCAGAACGAGCCAACCTTAGCTCTTTCTCTTAGAAGTTTCAATCCAAGTTTCATAGCCCATAGTTCCTCTGTCTAGCCAAATTTGCAAAAAGTGAAGTCACACAACTTTCCAAGGAAACAAAGAGAACATGATACTATTAAAGACCTAGTAATCGAGGTTTTTCGTGATGTCTTATACATATTTTTCATAACAAGATTACCATTTGAGCTTCAATAAGTCATATCCAGGTTTACATCTTAGTGGTAATGCTACTGATAGGCACTACGAAAGTTATTATTAGGGTTTACAGTTACTAATTCTTGCAGTTGTAGAAAAAGTTCAGTTGGAGTGCTTGCAAACAACTAAAATGATCAATGAAGTTCAAGGAATGTTAAAAGAAAACAATTAAAACCCTAACCCATTCTTCATATAAAGTTCAATAAAGACAATTATAAGAAAACCCTACAAATCTAATATCAAATTGAATCTAAAAATCAAAATGGGTATATGAGAGATTGTGTACATAGAGAGAGAGAGAGAGAGAGAGAGAGAGAGAGAGAGAATGTATATACCAGGAACTTGACGAGCTAGTTGAATCAAAACAGAATCAAGACCATCACCATTATCTGAATCAAGAAATGGTAGAGGTAAATGAGGGGGAAGTCCAATTAGGTCAGAACCTTTTGGAATTTCTTGAGAAGCAACTAAACCAAGACCAGTGGATTCCTCTTCAGATATCTTCAAACCTTGATGAACAAAACCCCCTTCTCTTCTTACCCATCGAATCAAATCAGGTGGGTGTGAAACTAATCTCTCTGGATAACAAGAGACTGTTGTGGAGGAAGAAGAAGAAGAAGAATATGGGGATGATGATGTTAGAGGGCGAAAGTGGGTAAATGAAATGGTTGAAGGTAAAAAACGATCCCTAGTTGCCATTAACAACATCTTTGAAGAAGCTGAAACATTCATCATTTTTCTTTTCTAGTTTCCAATCTCCCAACTTCGTAAGCTCAAACATTCATCATTTATCTGTTTCAGTTCACGGTTTAGTAGATTGCTGCTAATTAGGGTGTGTTTGGAAGGTCAATCTAACTACATGGCTTAGGACTTTTACCAAAATTGGGCATGGCAAATAATGAGAGTCCTTTTGCTTTTGCCTCATCCCTCTCTTGGCACTCCTGGTGTGCCTGACATGGTCATTTTGAGCAGTGTGAAGGCACTCACACTAGACCTAGACTAGTGTGAAAATATTTCCATACGGGACAAGGGGAACTAGCAACAAAGATTATAATGTATAGATCCTCTCAGATCATTGTCAATTGATTTTGCGTTGGATGACCACAAACTTAACATCGTATCAGAGTTATACTTACACGTGTTCCACCTCTCCCACGAATATAATGTCTAATCCTCTCTATTCATTGGCCTAATATGTGTTGTTCAAGCACAACATGAATTAGGGTCGGTTCATATGTTGGACCGGCCCAATCCGTGGGGAGCTAAAAGAGAGGAAGACCCAAGAGTAATCAAACTAGATTTCTCAACCATGTGGACATCATAACAATTAATCGACACATTTAACCATAAATTTTTCTTCTGTTGGGCACCCAACATGCGTTCTAAAAAGAAATAAAGGGGTGATTTATATTAATAAGATGAATAAATTAACTTTTTGGAATAAGAGGCAAAATTACTCGCACCGAATAAATACACATTATTCCTAGTTACATGATATTTCGAACCCTAATAATAACCCAAGCAAAAATTGGAAATTATTCAAAAATAATGTAACAAAATCTTTATCACGACCGTGTCATAAACTTAATAATTTATGTTGGTTTCCACAGAATGGTGGTCTCCGCGATCATAGAAGTAACAACATAAGGATCCATGTTTGAAGCAGGCCTTCGGTCTTCAAAGTAACCTTTTCCAGCTCTCTCAGTATCACGACCAACTCTAATGGAGGCACCCCGGTTTGCAACTCCCTGTTGAAAATTCCACATCAAAGAAACAAGAATTATAAGGTAAAGACCCACATAAACAGATCATCCTCACCTAGAAAGTTTGTAGAAGTGTTTTAGGATAATGCTAGGTCGATACAAGTTCCCAAACACATTATTTGACACAAGGTCATCAGACCATATAGTTTATTAAGATGTTCATATTTGTATTTTCGTGACGGGTCACATAGCCTGCCTCACTCAGTTAGTGTGTCAAAAAATTGTTTTAATCCAACATTATTTGATGTTGTATGCATATTCATGTGAAAGAAGAGTAGAAGGATTTGGGTTCTTTTTTACCCATTGGAAGGAGTTGATATCAGCTGTTTCATGGCGTCCGGTGAGACGGCGTTCATTTCCTTCTCCATAAGCAGCAATGTGTTCTTTGTGCCTTAGAC
The DNA here is from genome assembly GCF_041429995.1 of Eschscholzia californica. Taxonomy (NCBI): domain Eukaryota; kingdom Viridiplantae; phylum Streptophyta; class Magnoliopsida; order Ranunculales; family Papaveraceae; genus Eschscholzia; species Eschscholzia californica. Next base: position 35,196,388 of record NW_028238198.1, read on the forward strand.
CAAGCTTTTCGATTGCCGCCTTGATAATCTCATAACCTCCTTCATTTCTCATGGACTTGGTACTAGTACCACAGGAAAAAGGTTGGAAAAGAGTTTAAAGTATAGAACATATCATAGAGTTGCAGACACTAAGAATGCTTCTTTCTTTAATTTTCAGTTTGAGTTTAGAGTTCTTGTTGATTAAATAACAAATGAAAGTACAAATTACCTGTAGTTACAGTGAGCACCTGCTCCATTCCAGTCTCCCTGTTGACACATAGCACCCCTTCAGGGTCAATATAAAAGACATCGACATTGGAACTTAAAATGAAAGCTAATAGTTGGAATAGGCCGATCCATCTGAGTAACTCATGATCATATTGAAATCGTTGATAGACCGAGGCCATCGCGTTTCTAACATCCGATTGAGTTGTTATGTACAAATATATATAAATTTTTGGAGCTTAATTTGAATCATATATATATAAATAGAGGGTTAGTGATAACTGGGCCAAGATTCCGCCAAGTTACTCAGCTAGGATTGGTGGGGTTCAGGGGACCAGACCTAGTCCCATCCCAAACCAATCCAGCACCCGAATGCTTAGAGTGAAAACATAAAGAGAATATAGGTTTGGTATAAGAACAAGAGATGAGGAAATACTAAAAGCAAACAAGAAAAGGTAACAGGTATTAACCTCGATAGGCTTCGGATCAAAAGAAAGAACAACGCCAGCCACCTCAGTAATCCTCTGCTCGAATGAAGTCCCGGGGTTAAAAAGAAAGTCAATCGTTTATAATGCAAACTTAATGTAACATAGATATACTAAAGAAAATGGAAGAACAAGAACCAAAAAAACAAGTATCTGATATAATCGGAGTCATTCGGAGAGTTGGGATTCCAATATAGAGTTAGGTACCTCAAGAATGTAACGAGCTACCCATATTTCATCACCAGAAGAGATTCCAACAGCCGGTCCCACTTGAAATTCCCACTGCATAACAAGAAATCAAGATTCGATTTTCCAAATTATCCTGAAACACCGAGAAACTCAAAACAAAATAAATGATGGAACTTCTTCTCACTTGTCCTGGCATAACTTCTCCATTGATACCACTGATGGTAATTCCTGCATATAGACATGCTTTATAGTGTGCATCAACGATGTCACGCCCGAATGCCTTGTCTGCACCAGCTCCACAGTAGTAAGGTCCCTGGTTGATCGGTAAACAATAAATCGTATTATGCTACACAATACTCAGAATGATTATTTCTATCAGTTGCCTATCGAGTATCGAGGAAATCAACTCAGCAAGAACCCAAATTAACTATGATGTCTACGATTGCATAAATATTTAGACCTTCATAAAAGGACAAAAGAGGAACACGAAGTTTCGTTTTTTACCTGTGGAGCAGGATAGCCTCCCACAGGCCACCCGATGGGCCATTTAACATCCCTTTGCAAAAGAGTGTATTCCTGCTCTATCCCATACCTGTTTTTAGTTACCAAATTCAATTATTCAGAATGTAAACATAAAGTTCAAATTTAGAAATGAAAATCGAAAAGAACTTCATACCATGGTTCTTCTTTAGCAACTTCAGGATTGCTGAAGATCTTTGAAGCAGCGCATCTGTTGTTCGTTGCAACCGGTTCTCCTGCCGGAGTGTATGCATCACAAATAACCTTTACAAATTGTCAAACAGAAAACAATAATTAATTGTGTTTAAACTTTAGACACAAAATAGAATAAATACAATAATCTAGAGTGCTTACAAGAATGTTGCTTCCTCTTCTGAATGGGTCCTTGAAAATAGCTTGGGGACTGCAAAGAGTAAATGTTAGAAAGTAACAATCACTCTGAAATAGTATGAATTAAATCGAAGGAGAATGGGAATTTCGTACTATAAGATCACTTCGCTATCTTCCCCTGGAGCTTGACCAGTGCTGGAACCATCATAGCTCCACTTCGGAAGCTTTGCAGGATCGGTAACAGCCCCTGGTAGTGTCTGATAAAATGAAAAAGGGAGAACCACAAAAGAGACAAATAAAACATCAAATGACAAAAAACAAGGACAAATTAAGTACATATAATCAAGACATAACCTGTGCCTCTTGGGCACAAACAATGCCATCGGGTGGAATCTTATTAAAAGTTTACACTCAAATATTATTTAGTTGTACGATGCCCTTATATGCAATACTGTCCGGTGGCAGGCGGATAAGGCTAATGTGGTAGCTGATACACTCATTTATCGTATCAACATTGATGATAAGTGAGTATAATATGTTAGAAGATGTGGTAACATATGATATTGATGTTGTTAGGTCTAGAGTCATTGTTATATCGAAATATCATCTGTTTTTAGTCATAACCTTTAAAATTTTACGGTTCTATCATAAAATTACATGATTTTAGCTCAAAAGTACGCAGCTTTATCAAAGTTCAACGACGAAAACGACGAGATGGGATATATATATATATAAGAGAGGGGGAGTACCCTTGCTTTACTTCGAAGATCCGTACCAGTTCCACCAACCCTGTTAGAGAAAGGCAGTAAGTATGCAGAATTCAGAAGGGTATAACATATAAATAATTCATCAAAGAGATCAATGTTATTAAAACAACTAAGTAATTGAGTTTGAAAGATACACCTAGAAAAAGAGACAATTGGCAAAAATGAAAATTAAGATGAGAGTATAAATAATGTAATAATTTGTCGGGTTTTAGGCCTCCCTCCCTCGTGTTGTTGGGCTTTAGGTCTCTTCCATTATTAGTTTAACTTAGGGGCTGATCTGTTTTATCACATCTTCATGATGTATCAATGCCTTGCAAACGATAGTAGGCCATTTCTCAAAAAAGAAAAAGAGAAGAAAAAAGAAAAGGAATGCCATCAAAGAAAAGTTTCTTTAACAAAATAAAAACAACATCATTGGAATGGGATTAAAGAAAAGTTAAATAAACAAAACCCTTAAAAGATTGGAGGAGAAGAACAACAACTTACCATATATACTCTGCAATGATTTTCTCTGTAGAATCTGAAAGATTCAAATTGATGAGATCTGACAGCAGAGACATTTTCTCTTTTCTATGTATGGAAGAAAAACAACAAATACCTTTTCCAAATCTCTCTCTCTCTCTCTCTCTCTCTCTCTCTCTCTCAGTTATAATATTGATGTATTTTTATATGAAAAGGTAAAAAGAAAATCATAGTTATAAATAAAAATATGGACTTTGTAGTCGTTTGATACCCGAATAGTTGGGAGGACTTGTAGGCATTTTTACTGGTTACCTTGTACATCTCAAATTCACCCCATTGATTTGACTATACATGGGTTTTATGAGAAGTTTTTTTTTTTTTTTTCTAACTTGTACTACAAGAGTCATTACAACTTTACAAGGGATCCACCATCCTTTGATGCAGTGAGATTGAGTCAGGGTAGGAATAGATGAACTTTCAGTCTATTCACGATGAAATGATTAAGCATTGTAATTGTTTGATTGTCCTGGCTTTACATACCTGAGGTCTCAAGTTCAATTCTCATGGAAGTGAAAATCTAAGATTTATTAAACTTAGATATAAATAAGATAGATTTAGATAAATACACCCTCATGCTCTATAAGATGACCTTAAGAGTCTTTACATGGCCTTAGTCGTTCAAGATGCTCTTGAAATGTTAATGATTGAGCTAATACAATTCATGATGTGATATACATCCATCATGTATTTGATGTAATGACGCTTGAGCCCATATAAAAAAAGGTTATTTGATTTTTTCGAAGACATCCTAACTCTTAAAGGTCATCTTACGGGGTCTAACCTAACTTCAATAAATCTTGGATTTCTACATCTATTAGATCAAACTTGGGATTTCGGAGTTCATTTCGGCATCTAATTGACCTTTACTTTATTTATGAGAACACGTTGAGATTTATCAAAGCAATAGAGGATCTCCGACGGGACACAAACTCTAAAACTTATAGCCATTCTATTTTTTGTTAAAAAAAGACCTTCTCCAATGAGACACTCAGTTAGACACTCCATGATGATGTGGGGACATTTACTATGGAGACACTTAAGATCCACTCTATAGTTTAAGTGCATCTTGAGTTATTTTAAGTGACAACTCATCAAATTTTTAAATTTAAATCAATAGAAAATGTTTTTATTTAACTATTTTTCTGTTAAATTTGAGAATTACATATGTATCAGATAAAATTATGTTAGAAATCTCCATTGGAGATCCAAAAAGTTGGGTCTCTATCTTGCCAGTGTTACTAAAGAGAATATTAATTGACACTTAACAAATAGGATTTTTGGGTTATTTCTTGAGTGTCAGAGTGTCCCGATGCCGCTGAAGATGTTATTTGCGTCTATATTATTCCTTATTCTTCCTAGTTTCCTCACCCCATTAAAATTCATGAAATATTATTATTGGAATTCATATAAAAATAAATTGTTGTTATATGTTTTTGCCCCCTAATTTTTTACTAGCTTCCTTTTTGATCCCCTAATTTTCATAAATTCAAATATTACGCACTTTTTGCAAAACCGTCAATTAATTTTGACAGCGGATTATTTTGTTAACTCAATTATCCTTTCGCTAAAAATTATTTTACATATGTTCATTCTCTCCCCTCCGATGTCTGAAGAGTGGTCGCTGACGGTCGGCCAACCGCCGACGACCTTCATGAGATCCTCTATTTTTAATTGCTTCTTAGTATTATTACCTCCATTGACAATCCTAACTATATCTAACGTCATCTTAGTATTATTATCTCCCTTTATCACTCAAATAATGAGAAAATTCTATCTTCAATTTCTAAAAAATAAAACGATAAAAAATTTGTGTAAGAACTAATTACTATAACGTACTTCACTCGAAAGAACATGCAACATGAATCTAAAGTTGTTAGAGCAACTCCAACCCGAAGGGGTTAATGCCCAAAATCTAGATTTGGTACTCAATCCATTCTGGGCCTCTTGAGGTTGTGTTGGAGCTCAACCCCAAGAAGATGCTCAGTCAACTCCACTAGAGCTGACTAAACGCCTTCCCCACATGACCGTTAGGAATCTAACAGTCATCTGGGGATGGCTCCTGGCCGTTGGGTGAGCCCCACCTACCAGATTTTCTAGATCGGGACCGTTGGGGCTCATCCAACTATCCAAATTGGGGTTGTTCTATATAAATAAGGAACCATCCGATACTTCACTTTCACACTCATATTCTCTCTATAATTTCTCTCATTTTCTTTCTATCTCTTATATAATTATCTCATTCTCTCCCATTTCATCTATTTCTTCATACAATGGATCTTCAAGATGTGCGACAAATATCCGACAAAAGGTCTAAGAAATTGATGTCTCTTAATTAAAAGCTCGATAGTGGATGTATTTACATTTTAATTAAGTAGATGTAATTAAAAGTTTGATGGAGTAGATGGTAGTGTAACATCTAAAAATTGAACGGATAGAAAAAGTGAAATATTGAACATTTGGAAACAAAAATGTATTTCAAAGATACTTTACACACGTGTTTCCCACGTGCATAAAATCGTCACCCACCCAGAAAGTACCACACACGAATTTAAAACATGAACAATTTTTAGACCTAAACCCCTTCAGGGTTAGAACTGATTTTTTGAAGTTGAAACTCTTCTATTTAATTATATTAATGAAAAAGAGGGGTTTGCACCTAAACCCCTCCAAAATTGGAGCAATAGTTTAGTAGACCAAAGATCAGTTGAGTACTTTAACCCATGCTTTTGTAAAAATGGTTGAGTATGTTTTTTTTTTTTTTGAAACCACCCGAAAGAAACCATATATCATTCATAAGTGATACAATCACAAATTTACAGGGATATAACCCTAAACTTTGTGATCAACGTGCTATTTTTAGCGGCAATTATGTTGTGCAATTTTCTTTGTTCCTCGGTATTCTCTTTGGCTCTTTTGCTCTTTGTGGCATTTTTTTTTTGCCTACATCATTTCTATTTTCTGACTCATTTATCTCCTACGCTGTTCTCTCTCCCCTCTTCATCTTCGAAAACTGATCACCAATAGAGGTGCTGGCCATTGGGGGCGACTTATCTCCTACGCTGTTCTCTCTCCCCTCTTCATCTTCGAAAACTGATCACCAATAGAGGTGCTGGCCATTGGGAGCGACCTTCTTTCCCCTTTTTTTGTTCTATCTCGACCGCCAAACATCATAACCGTTGATAAAAAAGAAAGTTAGACCCATTTGGTGGGTGATGCCACAAAAGCCATTGCTAAACTTTTTTACCTTCCGAAAATCAGATAATAGAATATACTTACTTTTATTAACTATTTTAATAAGTAGTATCCTAGAAAACCGTACAAACTACCCAACATGTCATTGCTTATATCCTAAGTTAAGTTTAATAAACCATGGATTCCAGTTTACGTGCCCCAAAGGCCTAAGCCTAGTGTAGTCTTCTAGAGGACTCTAACCCGTGCAAAAAAATGATAAAGGAAACTAGGTATCTTAAGTCTTGAACATAATTTTCTTCAACTCTAGAAGCTAATTGTAGTCATGGAGCGATTAGGTTTCCTCATATTAGTCATTATCATTTTTGTTAGAAATTCATAACCGAATATAATAAAGCACGCACATACAATTGAATAAGCACAATAACTACCATCTCAAAGACGTGATATTAACTATACTACAGCAATTTTAGTGGGTCAAATCACTCTGGTTGCTACGAGAGAATCCTCATGTGGTCTTCTACTCCAAATACAAAACAAAGTAAAATCATTTCTCATCAATCAATGAGCAAGCAAGAAAGATATAATAAGAAAAGACTTTAGATATATGGGTGTGTTGTCTTTTTATTTACAGGTTCATTTTGAGATCAAGACTACTGAAGACATTAAGAAAAGCAACCAGCTCTACTTGATTGTCTTGGTAAAAAGAAACAACAAATACAACAAACAAGATTAAGATAAAGTTGAAATTAGATTTTTTTACCTTTAGGTAATATGTATCTCTTGTTCGGAAACGGAAGCCAAACCTTGCAACAATCTAACAATCTCTACCGTATCATCCAGATAATACTTGGCTTTACTCGGTTTCCTACCAACAGTACACGCGAAAACTTCTGCCGAAGGAGAGAGTGATGGCCCTGTCATGGACCCCATTATGACCTCGAACATGTCTTCATCGGATCTGTCATCTCCTATGCATAGTACAAAATCTGGTAAGGTTCCTCGCTCTTGCATTGTTGCAAGTAATCGTTCTGCCACGAGTCCCTTATTCACCCCCTGTTCATTTTACAAGCAGATTAGATTAGTTCACTGTTCTAACTTATTGATCATCTTTCAATTTATCTGGTGAAAGAGTGACAAAACTATTTACACCCCGTCACCACAGATTTCATGTTCGTTCTCTCAGGATGTAAAAGTTGTAACCTTATATCGAGTTGGAGGTTAGGACTTGGGTACTTAGATCTCCATTTTGTACATGTAGTTTGTGTTAATTCTCTCTGGTGATAGTATGTTAGTAGAACAGTGAAGTACTATTTGGAATTTGACGAAAATTACGTACCTGAGGTTTAACCTCTACGATATTTTGGCCGCTCTTCACAGAAACTGGCTCGTTTGAAAGCACACTCTCAAGATGATCAAGAAGTTCTTTGGCTTGACAGGACCCAAAATCAGAGTCAGCATCCTCGTAAGACCAAATCAACGACGTTTCTCGATCTTCAATAGTAGAACCATCTGTTGTTTCTGTGTACAATTTCATCACAGGTTCTGCTATCTGTTTCCAACTACAATCTGCAACAGGCCCATGGGTTTCCCATTCTGCATCTCTCTTTAACCTGAAAATAGAACCACAAGTTTCGAATTCTTATAATAATGTACAACGTTTTTTATGTTTATGAGATGTAGGTTTCCATACCTCATAAAATAGCCATGCTCAGCAGCAATTCCGAGCTTTTCACAAGGAGAAAACCAAAAATCTAAAGTTTTTCGGCTTCTAGCACTGACAAGAAAAACTACGTTGTTCTTGTCTCTGCACAAATTGTTTAAGATTTGAATCGAGTTAGCACTAGGGCCTTTATGAATTGAAGCCTGAGGCATCAAAGTTCCATCATAATCTAGAAGGATTGCTCTCGTTTTAGTTCTTCTATAAGCCGACACAATATGCTCCATCGACAGCTTCCTGAAGCTTTGATCAAGAGCTACAACCCTAAAACCGAAACCAAATCCAATTCCCCAACATCGTTGCCTGCCGTGATCCTTAGAGGCCCGCTTCAAATCTAGTAAAAAACTATTGGCCCAGTAGCCCACATCGTGGGTACTTACATATCTATAATGCTTCTCGTGACGAAGCTGTTTCTCGGGCTCACTAGTCTCTAACGCACAGTCCATTGCTTCTGCAACTGCTTCAATATTCCATGGATTCACTCGTATAGCTCCACTAAGAGATGGGGAGCACCCAATAAATTCAGAAACAACCAACATACTTTTCTTACAGGATGAAGGTTCCAGGCCTAAAACCTTATCTATTTTTTCAGTTCCTTGTCGACTAATGATGTATTCATAAGGTATTAGATTCATTCCATCCCTAACTGCCGTCACTAAACAACACTCCGCCACTACATAATAAGCAATTCTTTCAAAAAATTGAAGTGGTTCGTCGATTAAGATGATTGGTTCATACCCCGGTTGACCAAATGCTTCGTTAATCCGTTTCACTGTCGAATATGTCTCAGTCTGTACTTCCTGTACATCTCTTCCTCGACCTCGAGCTGGATTTGCAATTTGAACCAAAACAACCTTTCCCCTCCATTCTGGATGCTGTAAAAGAAATTGCTCCATGGCCAAAAGCTTCAAACTTATGCCTTTGAAAATATCCATATCATCCACCCCAAGCAACATAGTTCTTCCCCTATCACTGAACTGTTTCTTGAGCTCAGCAACTTTCATTTCAGTCTCTGAAAGACTCAAGACTGACTTTAACTGACCCATATGAATACCAACAGCAAGAATTTTAATGCTAACAGTTCTGCCATAATATTCGAGTCCGATATAACCACGCTTTGATTCATAACTTAGTCCGAGCATTCTACTACAACAAGAGAGAAAATGCCGAGCATAATCAAAAGTGTGAAAACCGATTAGATCAGAATTCAGAATAGCCCGCAGAATTTCTTCTCTAACAGGCAATGTCCTATAGATCTCTGAAGAGGGGAATGGACTATGGAGGAAAAACCCGAGTTTCACACGATTGAATCTCTTTCTCAAGAAGGTAGGTAACACCATGAGATGATAATCATGAACCCAAACAAAATCATCTTCCGGGTTAATAACTTCCAAGATCCTATCGGCAAAGATCTTGTTAACTGAGACATAAGCTTGCCATAAAGATCTATCAAACCGACCACCGAGATCGGGAGACAAGGGTAACATATAATGAAACAATGGCCATAGTTGTTGCTTACAGAAACCGTGGTAGAATCGACTAAACAGATCAGGTGGAAGGAAAGTAGGAACACATTTAAAGGTTTCAAGGAGGATTTGAGAGACTTCTTCTTGTTCATTCAAATTAATTTCTTCCTTAAGGCAACCTACATAAATAACTTCAACATCATCTTCACCAAACCCATCTTTCAGCTGGAGAAGAAGTGAATTTTCAATCCAGTCAAAAGTCCATCCTTTGTTATCCGGTTTTCTACTAACCCTAATTGGGAGCTGATTAGCTACAATAATAACCCTATCTTTGTGTCCAGAAGAAGATTGGTCAGAAAAAATAGTACTATCAGATGTATCATTATCAAGATTAGACATTATGTTTGCAACTCTTACTGCACGAGGAATTTGTCGATTTAGTTGATCGAATAACGACGGGGACTCACCGGAAGCAAGATCTAAGAGATTGGAATAAGATTTTGATACCATAATCTAAATATTGATATGTAAACCCTAGATGTTATCATAAGCTAATTTTCTCTCTCTCCTTTCTTTGATAGCCACTGAGCAAATCCATCATTGAATCCCTTCCAACAAGAAAAACCTCTAGGTTCACTTTCTAAGAAAGATCTGAACTAATTCATGAAGGTTAACAGAATTGACTCAAAACAAAAGAAACCCTAGATTGAATTTGTAAGCATAAACTTAATTAAACAAGGAATCACTAATAAAACCTAAACTCTGAAATTAATATCTAGAAAGTAACTCAATCAAACAACACAAATTTTCCAAAATATCTTAAATATAAGTTCTACCCAAGATTGAAACCTATTCTACCAATTGATTGAGGTATAGAACCATGAATAAACCCTGAAAAAGAAAGATATATTATCAAAAAAGAATCGAATCTACAAAAAAAAAACAGCAAAAAGGTCTAGTTGAGACTTGAGAGACTAAAATCTAATAGCAAAACCAACTATTAAATTAAATTAAAAATGAAGGATAAAAAGAGGAAAAAAAGCATTACCCACAATAGCATCTGAATCAAATAAGAAAACCCTTGTTCTCAATTACTGTATAATTCTAGAGAGAAGAGAAAATAGTGAGATTTTGAGAGAGAACTTGTTAACTTTATCCACATCTAAAGAGAGAGTGTGTTCATAACTTCATTCATATAAGCAGAATAAGTATCAGGTGTAGACTTGTTATACTACTCCCGTCTATTTAGTCACTTCAGGTGTCGCCACGTCACCAAAATTGACTAGGTGGGGTTTTAGAACTTTCTTATAAAGTTGTTAAATATGGGAGATGGGTATTATTGTTAAACACTGAAGAGAAGTCTGAAACAATAAGAAATGTGGATAATGTCTGTATGTGGCTTTATCTTGAAAAAGTTTACTAAAATAATGAAGTCGATCTTATCCTTGTCTTCGTATTCATAAAACTATCCTCTACTGGGATTTGAAGTGAGGCGGGTCGGGCCTACCGCCTACATGATATTTAAAAGGTGGTTTAAAGTATTGACATAAGTGAAAAAAAAAAAATGGTCAAATATTTGGTTGCTCAAGGGCCTAGGGGTGGGAATCGGTCCGGACCGGTCGGTATCGGACTCTAACTTCATCGAACCGGTCGACTCGGACATAAACTGTTGGCGACCACCTATTTACTCGGGCGGACTCGGACGGTCACTCTCAAGAATTCTTTGTCCATTGACCGTCCAAGACCGTCTATTTTACCGGTCCAGTCGGACACCGGACGGTCTCGGTCCGGACTTTCCAACAAATTTACTTAATTCAGAACTTTATTTTTATTACCACAAACAAAATTACTTACAAATGAAGATGTTTAGCCCAAGAAATCAAAAGTAAATATAAAAAAGAAAAAACAGAGTTGATCATCATTTGACAAGATATAATTAAGGGTTGCACTAATGTTTGGTCTTCCAGAGGACTATATGACTATAGCCAACGATCATCATATATTCATATGTCTATAAAATTCAACGGTCAACTTCTAAAAATGAGGACAGTTTAGTCGGTCAACCTATTCGGTCACTCGTATCGGTCGGTCAGCGGTCGGTCCTTCGACATAGAATTTTGACCGTGACCGTCCGCCAATTCATTCGGGCCGGTCGGACACTGACCGTTATGACCATCGGGTGTCCATGGACACTTTTTATCTCGGTCGAACATGTCGGATAGCGGTCTTCCGGATCTTTTTCCCACCCCTATCAAGGGGTTTAAAGGGTTAACATAAAGGGAAATTTGGCCAAAACTCCCTAAAAACTTTGGTCTTTGGTTAAAAAGGATTGGACAATTTTTTATGGGCTTCAGCTCCCTGTGACATTTTTGTAAATTATCTAATATAGGGAAAAGACAAAACTGACCTTATTGCAAACTAGTTTGCAAGGCAAACCAGATTGCAAACTAGTGCAAACCAGTTTGCAAATCAGTTTGCAAAGCTTTGCAAGGCAAACCAGATTGCAAACCAGTTTGCAAATCAGTTTGCAAAGCTCTGCAAGGCAAACCTGATTGCAAACCAATTTGCAAACTAGTTTGCAAAGCTTCGCAAAATCAAACCCTAACAAAATAAGTAACTAAGAAGTAAGATTATATAAAATGTGAGGGTTTTTGGAAAATCTGAGGGTGTTTCTAAAATTTTCCTTTATACAAAGGTCAATTCAGGTATACAAAATTAAGGGATTTTTAGAATTGTCCTTCAAGCCTATTTCCAAACTTTTCATGATGCCTAGAAGGAAAAAAAGATAACTTGTCTTTTTGACAAAAAAAAAACAAAAAATTGGGTCTCCAGCCCAATTTCCTGTAACATAAAACTCCAAAAGTTTGTGGAATTTTTGGATTCGATCTCCAGAGGAGGTGGAATCCTTCAGTTATTAAATTTGAGGTTATTGTGGTCTAAATAATGTAGTTGGGCATTAGGCCATAGTTTGTTGGACTTTAGGCCATAGCTTGTTGGGCTTTAGGCCTGCTTTTGTTCAATTTGGCAGTTATCGTGCGTATCACATATTTGATGTACCAACGTTATTGTAATGACTATCGTACATCGTAGTCAATTTCCAAAAGAAAAAGACTAAATAAGATCAAATACCCATTCTACCTCTAATCCTCTATAACTAATTTAAAACCAACTTCTTCTCTCAAAATCAGTCCCTATTTTTCAAAATGTATTACGACTTAGTTCATATTTTGTGTATGTTATGTTGTATTGTCTATATATATTTATGTTGTTTTCTGTGTACCTCTTCAACGAGTTGACTCAACGAGTCTATAATTGGATCACTGGTGAAACTGGTTGCTAGTTTGATTTTATATGTAAATCAATCAAAAATACTTTCATTCCAAATTAATCGAGAAAAACTAAGGAAGAGAACAACTCAATATATTTTGTATTTCTAACCGATAATGTCTGTTATCCAGAACAAATGATTTGTAGTCGAATGTCACTATCAATTTGAGATTGGAAAGAGGAATTGTATTCATTCTGTGTTTTCTGATTCATTACCTTAAAATCAACACACTTCTGATTTGAAAAATCAGAATGTCATTGATTAAGAAATCAAATAAACTAAAAAGAAAAAGAAAAATCGGAGGATAAGAAGAAGAACATTTTTTAATCGAGGCGAGGTATTCCTCTTTCCTTAAGAAAATTGACGCCCTCTGTGGTACCACGTAGTTACCGGCGTTTGTCTCCCAGGATACAGCGATGAACATTTCGATTCAATAGTACTTCGAATCAGAAAGCAACCGAACTTGAAAATATAGTAACCTCTAACTTAATGCAAATAGACCAAACTTCTTTCTTACGAAACTCCTTGAAAATTATGTTAAATCTTCCTCTTAGACACTCTAAAATGATCTTCAAACAATGCTTGATGCTCTAGAAAAAAAGAAGAATGGAACTTGGAGTTCATTTGGGTCCTATAAACAGGTTTCGAAAAGATACATTCATTAGGGGCGCGTCTATTGGGTCAGGGACACTTCTGTTGAGAAGGAAAAGTGACGGTTCACTTATTTAGCCACGAAAACTTGTCGTCTGCGATTTGGGCCTTTGGATCTAGCTCAAAAGCTCGGGAGGAACGCCTTCCGTTAGATCTAGCTCAATCTTGCCCGAAATTGGCCCACCAGAAGTTCAGACGGCCATTAGATGGAGTTTCGGGATGATCCCACTCTGTGCCCGACACGGGGCTAACACCATCCGTTGGATCTGGCCTTTTGTGCGGACAGAACGCGAGCCGTCCGATCTGGACGTGTTCGTTTTGCGCAAATGGCCCTTATACCAACTTTTCCTTATTACCATTTGGTCCCTAACTTAACCATTTCCCGTCCAAACTTCAGACTTGAATATCTCATTCATCCGGAATCGGATTTGAGTGATACTTGACTCTAAGCTGAAGAGATCGACGAGACGAACGCAATAGCTTACTCTGCTTCTGAGTTTGAAGATTTGAACCGATCCGATATCGGCTCCGATTCCAACAATCGGGATAGATATCTTGCGGCTTTGAATCTTCTGTAGTGAATAGCCATCCGGTTTACAAAGACCTTAGTGAACTATGTCTTAAACTAGGTCCCATGAGTTGTAAGCAACGAGTAACTATCACACCACTAGTTCCTTACTTTCAAAAGTTCTAGGTTGTGTTCATTTCGGCCCTGAACAACCTGGTTTTCATGTGTGCTTTAGAGAAGTCCGCCATTACACCTTTCTTATGGAATCGACATCAGCTCGCACACATATAAGTTATCCGTAATAAGGCATCCTGCTATACCTCACGTTAGAATCAAGTTCTAAGTTTTCAGATTCATTAAAAGCTTAACGCTTACCCTCTCAATGCAGGCAACACTAATTTCATCCTAAGAATGGGTAAGAGATAAATCTCTTTCAGTAGTCCAATCAAGTCAGTATATAACTTCAGTTTTCCCGTTGAACCTACATTTTGGGATCTCCAGTCACATAGGTTGAGTTTCCGTTATGACTTTACTCATTTGCTTTAGGCAAAAGTCTCATTCCTCTTGATAAAGCAATTACTAACTCTCTAGGTAACCCTTTTGTAAATGGATCCGCTAGGTTATCCTTAGATTTCACATAATCTACTGTTATGACTCATTCTGAGAGTAATTGCTTTACGGTGTTATGTGGTCGACGAATGTGCCATGACTTACTGTTATACATTTTACTATGTGTTGTTAGTTGTCTTATTATCGCAGTGTATATTTATTGCAAGCACTGGCTTAGTCCATATAGGAATGTTCTCGAGGAAGTGTCGTAGCCACTCTGCATGTTCTCCTCTCCTACTTTTTCCAGAGCAATGAATTTTGAATCCCTTGTCGCTCGAGCTATGCATGTTTGCTTTGAGGATTTCCATGACCGCCCCATCTAGTGTGAATACATATCCACTGGTTGACTTGGTATCATCATTAACTGAGATCCAGTTGGCGTATGCATATCCTTCTGATACTTCAGGAAATTTGGTATATAATAACCCATACTCTTTAGCTTGTCTCAAATACCTGAGTACCCTTACTATAGCAGTCCAATGTTCCTTACTCGAATTGCTAGTAAACCTACTCAATTTGTTGACATTGCTAGTAAACCTACTCAGTTTGCTGACAAAATAGGCTATGTCCGGACGTGTACAATTCATCAAATACATTAGACTTTCGATAATCTGTGAGTACCTTAACTAGTTTACCCCTTGACCACAGTTTTTCATCAAATGCATGGTCGGATCTATCAGCGTCCGAACTGAACTCTTATCAATTTTGCTGAGTTTTTCTAGAATTTTCTCAACATAGTGAGTCTGGGATAATTTTATCCCAAACGAACTTTTAGAGATTTTTATTCCGAGAATGACTTCAGCTCTCCCCGAGTCTTTCATGTCAAAATTCTTAGACAACATTTGTTTGCAGGAAAGGATGAAATAGATAGAACTTCACAATCAAACATGGAAGTTGTCAATAGAGAGGAGACAATGAAAAAAGTATAAACGCCACGAAATACTTGTTTTAGACATTGACATTAAGTATGAATTTCATTTTTTTTTTAATATTACCAACTAAAACACAGACAGTCAGCCCGCTGATTTGTGGACTAAATTTTCGTGTATTTCCTTCACTAGTCTAGTTCATATACATGGAGCGAAATGGTTATTTAGACCATAACCTCTAACAAAACTTGTGGTGCATGTAGAATTTCCCATCATTCAATCTGTACTTAAGGACTAGTTAGAACAAGGTGAAAAAAGTCGAAAACAGAAGATCTAAATGAAATACAAAAGACTAGGGAGAAGTTAGAAAGGATAAAACCCCTCATAATACTTCACAGTAATCTCAAACTCAGGTAAGATTTCATTTAAAGAAATGCTTAAAATACATTATACGACAGGATGAAAACGTAATGTCGTGGAAACAAGAGGAAACATGGTAACTGCACTAAAAGACCACCATAATCACCATTGACACCACAAATAAATACTCGACAAATTGCACCTGAAAAGTATCAGGACCAGTCTAATAATCAAATGCATAGATAACAAAGAGAATACCAAATAGCACCAAACCATAAAATAAAGGATATGTTCTTGACCTGATTACAAGTATATTCACAATCTTGAAACAACCACCAACACCAAAACAAACTACTACTTGCAGATTACAGATATGGAGGAGAGAGAAACAGAGAATAGAAAGATAAAAATACCCCCAAAATAACCTATACAATCACACAATCACTAAATAATTAATATACCGAAGAAAAATTACCTCCAAAAGGTTAGTCCACTTTCGACATCCTTTCTTTTTCTTTTTCTTTTTCTTGGCTACAATAGTGTCAAGTCAGAAAAACAAAACCCTGCAACATCTTTCATCTGATTTTCTTCGTTTTTTCTTTTCAAATTTCTATATTGCAGGGTTATTGTAGGTGCTAGTTATATCTCTACAATTAATCATGAAACTAAAAATAGATAAACGTGGAGAGACATATGGTCGTGCTGATAATGTTCTTACTGGTACTCGACAGATCAGGAGCTTTTCGTCATTGAATATTCCGTGAAAGTCCAGTTCTTGTTACATTTCTGCACACAAACGAGACCCAATGATCAATCAACATCAAAGAAATTTTTATCAAATAAGTTATAAAACAATGCTGAAATGAATTCGTAGTTGCAGAAACAGTAAATACCTAACTTAGCAAATCTCAAATAGTCATGGACTCATAATCACTAGTAAGCTGTACTTCATCTGATCCTATAAGAACAGAAGGTTTATACTGAATGGGCCAATATAAGTTTTATGATTGAACCCTAAGAAGGATAAATAAAAACTCAATCCGGTCGATGTAGTATCAAATCAATCAATTAGAAGCACTCAGTTCCTTAGTAAAGACGATGAACTATTTGTCTCAAAAATAAAGCTTCAAAGTCGTTCTAATGTGTAGGAACCAAGCATTCAAGTCCTTCTGAAAGGTCAATGCAACAAATCAAATTTCTCTCTTAACTCTTTAACCCCAACTTCCCTATATATGACATGATCTAGCCTAAACAAGATTGGGCAACGAATTATTCATAACAAAGGATAATAGGTTTTTAAAACTACAAATCTAAATTGCGGAAGTGAAATGAAGACCATTCTCATATTCCGTCTCAACCGTTCTAACAGCATGGAGTTCAGTCAATTGCGAAAGTGAAATGAAGTTCTGCATCAACTTTCGGTTGGACTGATAAATTATCCAACAGACATCATATGCAGTTGGAATCATATGATCCACCCCGAGCCCGAGTAACTTGTTAATCGGATCGAATTGAGGGTAAACCGAGCCGGACCCCCGAATTAAGGATTTCCCACTTAAAAGAGAGATTTCACGAGAGAGGTGATCCCATGCAGAGACAACTGTTGTGTTAATTTGCAGCTACTGTTTATAATTTTGAGGATTTTTTTCTCTTTAAGTATATAAGTAAATTACCAAAACGCCACAGGGAGCTTAAGAGTAAAAAAATTTGATTGGATCCTTTTTACCGAAGAAAATTAGGATACCAAATCTCTCTTTTATTAATATATATGGTGTACGATACCATATTTATAGAGTCCACAGAGATAGACTAGATAACCAGAAATCGATCAATAACTTGCATGAGTCATCATTTTATTCTCGTACTAAGTGAGTTCCTGCCGATATGAAAATCTAATATGGTAGTACTGTATGTTGGCAAAGTGATCAAATAACATAAGTGGTTTTCTCAATGTCATTCTTAAACATTCTATCGTTCAGGCCAACCTGATAGGCGAGCCAGACCTAAGGCTGCATGTCTCACATTTGGGATGATTCCATCAGTTCTAACCAAATACAGAACTATGCTCTAAAATTTACACGAATATAAAATGTATATATATTATATAGATTCAAGAAAAATGTGACTGAATATAGATTTAAGTATCTTCAAACTCAAAGTTTCGAGATTTGAACTTGCTCAATGTACATGTTAATGTGTCATCCAAATTTCCTAAGTCCTAACACCTAAAAGACTAACAGGTACAAACATAAATAATAAACAGGTTATTTATGACTAGATTTAGAATGCAAGCAATCTTTTGCTAATCTGCATCATACCGGCTACGACTGTAAATGGATACGTCATACATGCATTACATTCAATAGATGTGAGTATAAGTAGGTATGTATAAATAGTAACTGGAGAACCACGTATTGTATTCATTATATGTACCTTCCTGGCAGCAACTGAGAATTGCTTGCAGAACCCCTCGAATTGCCAACCCTTTTGGCTCTGTTTTCATGTTCTTTCTCTACACGCATGGCAGCAACCTCCTTTTCCATGGCAGCTACTTCTCTTCTCATTTTTCTTGCCTCAACCTCCATCGCTTTAGTCAATGTATCTACCTTCCTTGCTAGCATCTGAATCAGTATAATTCATACTTCGAAGTTAACTACATGTCCACATGTGCTTTAGGTAAAGTAAGCAGGAGTAGATAACGTTTATAGAAGTCATAGAGAAAAGATCTTTACAGACGCATGTGTCAACCAAAGATATGAATGAATGTACGCTCATCTTGCGGACCTTGATATTGGAGTAGGGTACAATGATGATGCCAATGGTGAGAGTTAATTATGAAATTGAAAATTAAAAGATGAAAAATATGGTAAGAAATGTACGAACTTACTTCAATAGCATCATCCTTGTCTTTAAGGCTTTGATCTTTTTCATGGCTAGCCTTCCTCAAACTTATTACCTCTTTCTGCAACATGTCATACAATAAACCGGAGACGGTGTCCTCCGTATCGACATTTGGGAGTTCACTGGATTTTTCATTGGAACTCCCTTTCAAGTCATTGTTCATCACCTCACTGTCTCTGGTTCCAAAGGAAGATTTATTGAGCGAATGGTTCAGATTTATTCCATTGGGGAGCATTTTGGTCCTATCCAATGACCTTGTACCTCCATCAAATGACTTTGATGTCCCTTTTGCATTCTTCAATATTGAACTTGTGCCCAAAGAAATTGAAGACCTCAACTGAGATGTTGGTGTTCTTTTTGATAACAAGCCATTCGATGTCAACTTGGAGATGTTATCTGCTCCACCTAAGGATTGTCGACGTGAACGCCCGTTGCTTATACTTCTTCCTTCTGTAGTGCGACTGCTACTGGTAGAGGATGGTCTCAAGCCTTCTTCTAGAACTTTGAGCCGTAAGTGATATTTTTCCTGAAGAACAAATATCCTTAGAAAGATCAACTCCAAAATGACAGATTAGGAATAAATGTTAAAGAAAGATAATACAAAAGTCTCTCTGAATGTAAAAACAAATATTACTTTTAGTTGCGCTTCAGATTTTGCAGCGCGTTCTGCAATAGCAAGTTTGTCTCGAAGTTGCTGCATTTCTCCCTACAATAAGAGCATTGGGTGTTAACCCTGCCAAAGTGGGAAACTTACAATTATTAGGAGATTAACAAAACAAACAATCAAGACAAACCTGCAAAAATCTTCTATCTTCAAGCCATTGTTTAACAGGCATCACTTTATCATTAGCATCTTTCCATTCATTTGCTACAACAGTGGCAACCCGATTTGCTGTGACCTTGGCTCGTGCTAATTCTCTATCAAGGGTCTTCCTTTCTTCCTGTGAAACTTAAAACAACCTAGTATTTTAGGGCACATCGCGTGGAATAACACAAAACAAAGAAACAATTTGAAGAAACAGAAATATTCAAATGACATAACACATTACATTCATCTCTTGGACTTTCCGTTGGTAATCTCTAACAGCATTTGCAGCTGCACCACCAGAAAGAACAGCCTCTTCCAGTTCCCGCACAGTCTGACTAAGCTTCTCAACCTCTGCAACCTTTTGACGATGCATTCTGTCCAAGATCTTATTCTCTTCCTGGTGTATGGGATCAAGAAACATTTATAAAGAAAGAAAAAAGACTATATTCCCTACTTGATCTCCGTGAAAGATGAGTGGTAGTACCTGACAAATTTCAATCTGTTTCATCAACTCTTGGTTCTTATTTTGAAGATCATCCACCATGGAGGCCTTCGCCAGGGCAACCTGAACGGTCCTCTCTGCTTCAAGCAAGGCTGCTTCTTTTGATTTGGTAAGGCGGTCCAATGCCTTATTGTCATCTTGCAACTTCGCTATCTGCAAATCGTCGCAGTGACTTATATTATAATAATTAATGGTCCACCAAACAATGTTTCAGGAGCTTCAGTTTTGATGAGAGAATCAGAGTAGATAAAGATGAAGTACCTCTTGTCGAGCAAGCTTCAGCTCTGCTTCCAGTGGTGCAAGAATGGCTTCAATTGGGGGCATGTCATCATCCTTTTGAGCAGCATGAACCCTTCGAAGGGTAGCTTCTGCTGCAAATTGAGCAGCCATAGAAGCCTTCTTGTCATCATTGATTTTCTTAATTTCAAGATTCTGCGTAAGCATTTAATAAATCAGGTATTATTCAGTAACAGAAGAATCTGCAAACTTTAATTATAAAAGTCAAGTGTTTCTATACGAAACCTTGGTCTGTAGCAGGGATTCGG
The DNA here is from genome assembly GCF_041429995.1 of Eschscholzia californica. NCBI lineage: Eukaryota > Viridiplantae > Streptophyta > Magnoliopsida > Ranunculales > Papaveraceae > Eschscholzia > Eschscholzia californica. Next base: position 35,216,860 of record NW_028238198.1, read on the forward strand.
TCAACTTGAGCTTCTCCTCCACCTTTCCCAATTCGTCAGTAAGCTAAACAAAAGAAAACGATATCAGAGCATGTTTTTCTTGCATTGTAAAATGTTCAGCAAGAAACTCACTCAAAGCTTTGATTCAAACCCAGCTCAAGTACACATTGGATCATTGTCAAATAATGAAAAGTGCAGAGTTTAAGGTAACTCAAGTGATACCCATACTTTAGAGCATACACAAATTCAGAAGGAACGAAAACAGTTAAACCACAAATTTGGAAACTAATGACATTCCTTTCATTGAAACGCTAAGATTTGAACCCGGGTTTTCCCAATGGAGGCGAGTTCATATACTAATATTAAGAAAATACAAAGCTAATAATCAATAATCTTAGAATAGTAAAAAATAGGTAGAACCTTAGAAGTTGCAGTAGTATTAGAAAAAAAAACTCAAATTAAGAAACTGATTCATTCCTTCCATTTAAGTTAATGTTTTTTCCATTATTTCATCAGTTAAAGAAGGAAAAACACAAATTAGAGAAAGACCTCTTCGACCGCCTTCTCCCTCAGACGTTCCGAAAACCTCAAGGCCTTGATTTCAGCTTGTGCTTCCCCCAATTCCCTATCTTTATCTGCAAAAATAAGATAACTAAAAAGGCTTAGCATTTTGAACATAATAAATTAGGGCAAACTTAGCAAATCATACTAAAAAAACACTAAATCAAATGACATTTTTACCTCTGACTTCATTTTCTAACCGATTAAGCTCAACTTTCACTGGATCCGAACCGTGTAACAGATTTATAAACTCATCTGCATCTAAACTAGGACGTATAGATGTTCGCCTTCTTAATGTCTTTCCTTCTCTAAAAGATGACGAAACTGTCAATGGAGGTGACACTTCGTTTACTGTCGAACGGACATTTCCGGTACCGCCGCTGCAATTAAAGTCTTGCATCATCCTAAATGAAGGAAAATCACCACCATCGCCGGGAAGATCGGCCATTTTTGGATCTGAGCTTCTCACATTCAAAAAAAAAGCCCTAGATACTTGAAAGCAGGTGTGATTTTGACGATTTAGGGTTTGGATAGATAATGAGAATGTGTTAGAGCAATATTTTTTTTTCTTTGTTTGTTTGTTGTAATCTTGAAAGACAATACAAGTTTTGTTTCTGAATACAGGATGGAGTCTGTGCGCGTCTCTTTTTTCTACTTTAATCACTTCTTCTTCTTCTGCTGTTTCTCTCTCTACTGTTTCGCTCGAAATAAACTTTAATTTTCTCTCTCTATAATCCTCCTAGAGAGAGAGAGAGAAAGTGTGTGTGTAGTCAAGGCTTTGGTGTTGAGCGTTAACTAGGAGTGTACCGTCACCACATGAAACAGATACTAGCACTTTGCACCAAATTCGAACAGATACAATTCCTCTACACACCAAGGATAACAAATGCTATGGCGGATGCATTGGCGAAGTGGGGAAGGAAACACAAGATCAGGCGGGAATGGAAGTCGAGAGAGAATATGATGTGGGATCTGAAATTGTAATTTTGGTTTTTTTCCTTTTGTCAACAAAAAAAAAAAAAAAAAAAAGGAGTGTACCGTGTCGAAGTAGTCAAGTGTAGAAGAGTTAGGGCTAATTCCCCTTAGGTGACCAACTGACTATTAACAAACTACTCATTTTTCACAGTTCAACATAAAAAAAAAAAAATCACGAACTCTAAATATATATATATATATGTGAGGTCTAGCACTTAATTCACTCAGTTGCAGCGAGCCAGCGAGTGAATGTAACTTATTAAACCCACAATTTACAATTTCGGAGATCGATACAATCTAGTTTTCACTTTTCAATGAGTTTTCTTCCTAGATGTAGCCATGTAGATTGAGGTGTATAAGGGAGGATCTTCGAGTGAACCACTCTAAATTATCCTTTTCATTATTTCATTTCACATATCCTGATTATGACAAAACCGTGAAATTCTGCATCTCTCTTTCCATTTATAGTTCTGAATAAGTTTGGTTCATTGTTCTCAATAAGTTTAGTTTACAGGTCACCACTAGAGATGTTGCCCATGAAGTTTCTCACGGTTAACGTTTCAACTCTTGGAGACATCAATGATAGAGAGAGGAAAAAATGTGCGAATTTGAAACACGTTAAGTTCTTGTGTGTTTTTGTTTTTTTGTAGTCGTTAAGTCTCGTGATAATTATTTCATTTTGCATTTCTAACTGTAACACATTCATGAAATTTATCAATAATGTTATAGAAGAAATGATAATAAGATCCGGATGTTTGTGAACGTGGACCATACAAAAAGCATTTCCCGTTTTCATATAAATATCGAGGCAAGTTTTAAAATGTTGGCCTCTCCAAAAGATCATTTTACTCGGTAATCTAAAACTATAACAACTTTGTGTGATAATATGAACCTATTTACACCAGAAGGCAAACCCTAATTTTCCAATATATAGCCAAAAAAAAGTATAGTTAAATCACACCCACATGACTTGTTAAATTCATGATTATGTGATAATCGGAGATATAGACATAAAGTAAAGACACGATAGTTTAATGTGATTCAGTCGAATACTCAAGACCTACATCCACGGAGAATAACTTCTTTATTGATAATCACCACATACAAATGTGGATTGATCGGTTACATTGGTCAGACATAACTCGATGATTTTGATTCCTAGAACCCTCTCCTATTTATAGATAACTTAGGGTTTAGGGTTTCCTAGTTTCTGATTACTAAACTAGAAAATAATATAAAATCTATCTAATATTATCATTAGATAGTTACAAGAAATATTCTGAATATATTATACTAAATATTACATATCTTCAAATATATTCTGAATTCTTCTTGATCGTCGGATCTCGTCTTCTCGATCCGTCACGTACATACACGCGTTACACACATATATTATTTCTGTAACTCATCTTGACCGTCGGATCTCCTATTTTCGATCTGTCTTATATCACGGATCCTATTAGGACTCACAAAATTGAAGGGTTGCTATTGGTATCTTTTAATCTTCAAAATTCAATAGAAAATGACCATTCATTGAATTGGTAGAACCATGCTGGTTTGTTCTCTTATAAGTATTATCTTTTTCATGGTTAGGTAATAATTTGTCCATTTTTGGAGTAACAATAACTTTAAAAGTTCTTCACAAGTTAATTGGAATTACTTAACATGCAAACTTTCTAGACTTCACCAAATTCTAGCAACTTTCAGACTCAACATCTGCAAATGCCCAGACCCAAACAACCTAATATTGCTGTGCAATCAACACAACCTAATATTAGGACTTATTGGTCAACTTGGACACAACCCACGTACACAAGAGCACCGATGAGGCTATGAGGATAACACTAGTCGAGAATAGTCCCATATGGGAGAAGGGTTATGGGTCTTCTCCACTCATTGCAAATTGGTTCGAGAATAGTCCCATATGGGAGAAGGGTTATGGGTCCTCTCCACTCATTGCCAATTGGTTTTGAGTTGAATGACTTAACATATCTAACGAGCATGATGTCTCAAATCACACTTTAATCAAATTACGACAAGTGCAAGTATAATAAGCATTTCCCATAAAATATAAACTGTTTCTAACTACCTCATAACAGAATGGTAAGATAGATAATCAACAACTTCCTCATCTAAGAAAAACCTCTAGTAGCTTAATTGAAGAACAAACTTCTCAGTGATCAAATCTGAAAACTAGTCTCTTATAGGGGACGATTTTGCCTGTCGTTCAATCAACCAATTTAGAACATGAAGCAATTGAACTTTCTTTATATGACTTCTCCCAATTTCTCCCATCAAAAGTCTTTATCTCAACATGAGTCAGCGAGCCAGGATCGACACAGTTAACAGTCACAGAAATACCATCCGGATTTGATCGTGGTGTATAAAAAGATGTTATCCCACATACTTTGCAGAAAGTATGTTTTGCTCTATGAGTGCCAAAGGTGTAAGTAGTGATGAAATTTTCAGAATCTCCCACTAGTTTGAAACTCGAAGATGGAACAATGAAGTGAATGTTCCCTCTCATGGAGCAATCAGAACAGTTGCATTTCCAAGCTATAACACTTGATGGAGCTTCTACTTGCCATCTTATATTCTTGCAGTGACATCCCCCGTTGTGAATTACTGTCTCTGAACTCATTCCTCTTCAACCTGTTTCCAGGGAGATTTCGAATAGTTTAATAAAATACGCCAATGTATGGATAAGTAGTCAAATGGAGATTCTAATCAATTGAAAGTTACTAAGTCTAGTTCGGTGAAATATGGAAAAGTACGAAAGAACACTCTTCACAGTTGGCCAACAAATTGTGGTTCCACCCAAAAGGTTAGAGACCACAAAATCCTCATAGAACAACAGATTATTTGTACCTTTTCTTGCAAAGCCTCTAATAGAACGCTAATAACATCAAACTCCAACCTTGTTAGCCAAGTAAACAAAACTATAAACATAAAAATCTAACAGGGAGGACCCTTCAAGGCATCATGGGTTTATGGGATTCAATCAAGCAGCTGACTTCTTAGCCAAAACTAGCTAGGTCTATTCATGGGATGCGCGTGAGTGTAATTAAAGGCATTTCATTTGATAGAATCTGCATAAGACTATAATATGTACTCGTAAAGGCGTGGTTTGTCTATGCAGAAAATGATAACCCTCGGTGTGCTTGTCTATCTGTTCATGTTTTCTTTCTTGGGTCAACTTTTCCCCCTCCTTTTGCGCAAAAAGAAGAAAAAAAAGTAGAGCGGAAAGAAACAAGATGAAGATTCTAAATTCCATTTTTGATCTTATTGACCCTTCTAACATCATTTCATAGTTTATTTTCAGCATAAAAGACGCAGAAAACGTGGATATGTTCATTTGTAAGGTAGAAGAGGAAGATGTTCTGAACTTATTTGTGGTTTCCCATTTGGCAGTTCTTTTAATTCGAGTCCGAGGGTAACCGTTAGATGGGGGATTTTAGCATGAATGTTTAGATTTTTGTGTATATTTCATGTTAATTTACTTGGTCTTTCAACCATGTTTGTGTATCATGTTTTTGGTAACCTAATTGATGTCAATCTAGAGGAAATTCACAGTCTACTACAAGTATTAAGACACTGGATATTAGGGCATTAAAATTTCACATTAGTAATTGGATCATCAACTGGACCTCATTCAACTCAATCAATATCTGATAACTAATAGAGTTATTGAAATCAAATCAGAGATGATTTAACACAAAGAACTAGGGTATTAGTTGAGAGAAAAAGGTCAAATTTCTATTGTGAAGTTAAGGTTTAGTAGTACCTGAACCAAAACCCATATATGAAAAGCAGATGAAGATTAACCAGATGAGAGAGTACAGATTCAATACAAGTACAAAAGAAACTTACACTAATAAATAAGAACTATCATGAAATTGACTTCATTTATGAGTGATAATTTCTCACCTCTAGGGCTTTATTTAGAATCTTTGAGCTCACCTATAGTTCTGGTTTGCTAGCTAGTTTGAGAAAATTGATAAGAATGATATATAGAATAGGATTTTTGAGGGAGAGGCCCAAAAAATGGAGGGTAAATAAGCATTACCCCCAGCCTAAAAAAAAATTTAGAACCCAGTCCAAATTGTCAGGACAGCTCACAGTTTCCTGGTTTTTATTTTATTTATCCCTCTTTTACCCCTCCACGGGAAATTTCTGTGTTTTCTGACAATCTGACGGACGACAGCGAATCAATTAATTCCCCGTACATGACGTCATGTCAGAGAAACATTCAGATTTTCTGAAAATTCAAAAATGGCGCCATTTTTTGACGAAATTTCAGCCAATTTTTTTGGATCCCTCCCATTATATTTTGTTTCAACTCCTTCTTTCTTCTTATTTATACATCCAAAAATCTTCTTTTCATCATTCTTATTTTGTTTTTCACATTTTATCTTCTTCATCTCTTTCAATCTCTAAAAACATAAATTTTCTTTTCTTTCTCTCTCTAAAAGTTTTATTTTCTTATTTTTGGATGTCCATCATTCTTTTTTGTTTCACATTTTATTTTCTTCATCTCTTTTAATCTCTAAAAACATCAATTTTCTGTTCTTACTCTCTCTAAAAGTTTTATGTTCTCATTTTTGGGTGTTCATCATTCTTATTTTGTTTCACATTTTATCTTCTTCATCTCTTTCAATCTCTATAAACATCAAAGTTTTCTGTCTCTCTCTCTAAAAGTTTTATGTTCTTATTTTTCTTCTTCATCACTCTTATTTGTTTCACATTTTATCTTCTTCATCTCTAAAAACATCAAAGTACATAACCAAATGTCCAGTGCACAGAACCATTTCCGGTACAGGAGAAAATTCCCAGTTCAAAAGTGTCCAGTACTAAACCAAATGACCAGTACATAGAACAATTCCCGGTGCATAAGAAAATTCCCCAGTACAAAAATGTCTAGTGCATAACCAAATGACGAGTACACAGAACAATTCCCGGTACACAAGAAAATTCCCACTACAAAAATTTCTAGTACATAACCAAATGGCTTGTACACAGAACAATTCCCGGTACACAAGAAAATTCCCAGTACAAAAATGTGTAGTACATATCTAAAAAATGACCAGTACACTAAATAGTTCCCGGTACACAAGAAAATTTCTTTATACAAATCAATGAAATACTACCAAAAATGAAGAAATTTGTTGAGATTGGAAAGAGATCAGAAATAAATCTGGAAAAAAAGAACGAAATTTGTTGAGATTGGAGAGAGAAATATGTGTGGGAGAAAATATAAAAGAAATAAGAAATAAATCTGGAAAAAAGAACGAAAATGGCAAGTTGGTAAATTTTGTAATGGCAATTCTGTAAATTCATGGAAAGTACAAGGTTTAATGTCAGGTGCGTCAGACTATTTTCCAAAAAAATTCGAATTTCCCGGGAATTTTTCGATGGCAATTTTGTGAATTTATGGAAAGTACACAGTCTGATGGGAGGCGTGTCAGATTACTTGTCAGAAATTTTCGAGTTTCCCGGGAATTTTTCGATGGTCGTTTCGTAAATTTCAAAAAGAAGAAGGGTGTTTCGGAAATTCCACCCCTAGCCTGACTTTTTTGGACCTGCCCCTCATTCTTTATCTGCAGTGGGCCTGATACATATTGTTGGGCTGATTTTGGGCCTTTTGCCCAACCCCTCTATAGAATACTGGTAACAATGGATTCAGCCAACCATCCCATGAACCCCAATAGATTCAACAAAATAGATGGTCAAATAGAACCCAAGATGGGCCTCACATGCCATTTATTTGTTTTTTTATTGTATATATTTCACTCAAAACTGTCAACTCCCAATCATGTCCCAAAATTTTCGAATTGCTAAAGAGAAGGGGCCAACATGCCCTTCCGCCACGGAACGACTCGCAAGGCCGTGCTAGACACGACATTGGAGTGGTGAGCCATGGCAGGTTAGGAACGACACATATCGTGGTGGGTCGTGTTGCCATTCTGAACGGGTGGTTGATGGGGTTTGGGAACATAAGGTCAGCAGGCACGACACGAGTTGTTCTGTATCATGGTGTTAAGTCTGTCAATGGATATCCGAATATTCGAAATCCAATCCGCATCCGTATTCGAATTTTACAAAAATATTCGAAATTTCAGATATCGGATACGGATTCGGATATTATCGAATACAGATATACTAATATTCATTCCGATAAATGTCTGTATCCGATAAGCAATATTAAAAAATAATAAAAATTTAAATTTATTATAATAATATATAAAATGTATAATTATTATTTAGATCTTTAAAATTTAAAGAAAAAATTTGGAAATTTGTTAAAATTTTATCCGTTAATACTAACGGATTCGGATTCAGATATTGATTTATAATATTCGTCGGATATACGGATATACCTATATCCGATCTGATAAGCTACCGTTTACAGGCCTACATGGTGTGATGCCCTTTAAACAGGTTGCTTGGATATGTTTACTAGCTGGGACGACCCTTTGGAAGCCACTATTGCTACCCACCACGGTCCAATTGACCCACGATGGGTCAGCAGGCAAGGCACGAGTTGTTCCGTATTGTGGTGTGTTGCCTTATAACCGTGTCGATCCGTTTTCAGACCGGCACAACCCTTTGGCAACCCCTATTGCTAACTTGTACTTCCACTCCCACACAATATTTAAAATACCATCTCTTATATATATACATATTTAAGCACTAAATAGTGTACATAGTTAGCATTATTGATTACAAAAAGTTATCAAGTTGTGTGATGAGAGGAATCCGGCTTAGTGTTTAAGATATAGGGTTGTTAGGTTAATCCCACATTGGTTGAAGGGGCAGGGTGTGTGTTAACAAGTGTGGGAGAAGCCTGGAGAAGCTTTACCTCTTGAGCTAGTTTTTGGGGTGAGAGAGGCCCAAGACCACCCAACACACCGTAGTTCACCATCAAAGTTCACCTTGGTAAAAAAATATCCCGAGATATTTAAATCTTTACATGAACTGGATCACTATAGAGTCCTTGAGCACAATTATTAGTACCAAGAAATTCAACTTCAAGCTTTATTTAAATGACAACTTTATTCTAACCTTTCTCTAGGTTGTTACAGAGAAAAAGTTCAAGAAAAACATAATATTATTGTATAACCTGTCCTGATGATAAATATATTCCTCGGGAAACTACAGCAATGATAACCGTATCGTGACAAACCTAAGAGAGAACATTTAGAAACGGTTTTAGGCCGATACTAATAAGTTTTTAGTCTTCTAACTGCATTTATCATTTTCTGTGCTTTCTGTTTGGTGAAAGTTCAGCTTCAACTTGCTTGATTTCATCCTTGAGCTCTTTCAATGTATTGTTTCTTCTTGAACTTTGAGTACCCTCATTTGGAGTATCGCTGATAAAGCTCAAGTAATGCTTTAAACAAGTCAAATATGCAGCTTTAACTTCAGGAGAATTAGTGACTAATTCTGATAACTGGAGCTGCAAATGAATCATAGCATAATTATGTTAAAAACAAGTTTTACATCTTACAATAAATCTAGAATTCCATTTTTGTGCAGATAAGAAATGATATGAAATGGATTCAGCAGAGTGTCATGCATTTTCCTATCGTACGTGGTTGATATCACGACATATTGTTGATTGGCACAAATATCTGAGCTGTTGCCGGTATATTGTAAATATACTATTTATTGCCAGCTGGGATGATTCTAGCCCTTTTTAAGGGAATTGGAACTTGGAACCTACCAATCCCTTGCCGGATCAGCCTATCTTATCTCTCACGGAAATCATGCGTACAAGCTCCTACAGGGTACGTGCTATGTGTGTCTCTTCCAAGTTCAAACTATACCCACTAATTTCCTACCTAGAAAGTTAACATTCAAGTTACTGATTTTGCCCTTACCTGTTTAAAAGCGGATATACACTGGCGAAATGCATCCCCTGCAGCCTCATTTGGAGGTGGATGTTCTTGCTGTAATAATTTCCAAGTAATATTCAGAAGGATGGGAAGATTAGAAAATTGAAGCTGAATTGTTAAGAAACATGACTAATTTATCATGATGATCCAAATTTAACTTTTCACTCAATTTGTAACAATTCGTTCATTATTGGAAATTTGGAACTTTTACAGGGCCTGCAACTTCCTACTCAGAAGAAGAACAGAGATCTTGCAAGAAATCCCTTTCCACATTGATCATGGAGAAAAAGCGTCACTAGTCTCTCTTAAGAAGACTAAGAAAACTACGACTAAACAAACCATTTACTATTATTATACCTGGGATAATCTTGCAATGATGATAATCAAGGAAAACTCTGATTTTTTAATTCATAAATACTTACCTCCTGTTCTTCTAACTCTTGCCTAGTGATTTCTAACGTCCCAAGAGCATCAAGTGATTGCAACTGTACGCAGAACAGTTAAAACTTCAGTTTCACTTTAACAAATTGTATGAGTATTAGAAGTAAGCATCATACATAAGTACTATAGAAATAGCAGATACATAGAAACACATCTTCAATATATAATTATAAGATCCATCAGAATAAATAGCAGAACATAGCACAATGTTACAATACAACTTTCTAGTTTGACTTTTGAAGTGCACTGGTAGTAGAAACCAGATCTCATATTATTTTAACGGAAGAAAATTGTATTAGTAATTTATAGGTCATGAAGAAAGTCAGAAACTACCCATATCAGGGGTCGATTCTTAAGGACTGTTCTTACTTCCTAGACTGTGACATATGACATGTAACTTATAGGAATTAAATGAAGAAAATGTAGTTATCCGGCCCTAAGGTGCGCTAACATGACCGAGAGCACTTCTTGTAGCTCCTGTTATGGTCAGTTTCCGTTACGAGCTCATTTGATCGGATCCCCTTCATCCAAACAATTTTAAGAGGTGCATCAAGCCATTTGGCTTTCACCAGCGGTAGGACCCCATGAGAAATAATAAGAATACTTGACATATGCCCTTTGGAAATAAATGTTTTGTGCGGATTTTACCTATTTTATAGAATCCATCTATTATACCCTGAAAGTACAATAACAAGTCACTTAGATTCCCTCTACATTGAATGAAGTTTTACCAATATGACAAGTGCTACACGTTCATCTTTCCCATTTCCCTTGACCACTCCATTCTTCTGGACGTTGTTTCCCTTCTGCGTATGATTCTCCAAGACCTGTTGCGCTATCCTGTCATGAATTTTTGCCTTAAATTTATTGTACTTCCCGATTCGTCAAGATGATTTCCCAATCAAAATAATATGAGACGAAATTTATGCAACTGTTACATGAAATGGAAGCATTTAGCAGCAAAATTTGTCATCTGAGTGACAAATTTCCAGGGACTGCCAAAGCTATTTACTCCGAGACAATGAGGATACTCTACTTACAGATTACGTAAGAAGCAATTATGCTTTAATGATTCAACTCGAATATGGAGTAACGATGTATATATAATAGGGAGAAGGTACTTAGAATTGTAAATACAACCTAAAGAAACTTCCCGTGAACAGAGGACATTTAAAGCATATATTGTAGTTGAATGTAATTTTAACTAATAGTAAGGGATTGAATCAGATAGAGAAGCACAGGCTTATAATATTCCTTTTAGAATTTTCTAAAATCATAATTTGCAGGAATTCACATTAGCCTGGTTTACTCCCCTCAAGAAGCATCTTGGAGCGCATATAGCTACATATAACGAGTAAAGCAACAAAAGTTAAAAGAAGAAAACAGCAAGCATGAACAAATAGAGCTTCTCAATTGTGACAGATCAAACAAATAAAAGTTGATTAAGTTTTGAGCAGACCACATTTATGTAGGGACAGAATTCTAATACACGACAAAGTTAACCTGTCTACCTTATTGAATTTTCTAGAAGTGCTCTTGAATTATCAAGTTCATCTTTTGCTTCAGAAATATTCACCTTCCTTAGCCGGTTCACACTGAGCATTGCCACTCTCGCCAAATGAAGCATGTTTGCACCAATCTGCGAATAGAAGTAACGTGATTGAAAAAAATGAATTACTTTGCCCACAGATAACAAACAGTAAACACTCATTTTTTTGCGGTCATTCCATTATGGCCCAGTTAAGTGCTTCTATTGGTATTTACTATTTAGTCCAGACAAACAATATGTCGATATCTGTCATAAAATTCATCAAGTCGAACACATGGAAAACAGGATAGTGGTAATGTTGGTTCACGCAGTGAACGAACGATCTCTTGACATATCTAATGATTTCATACTATAGCTGAGTTACGAACCCTACATCTACAATAACAGACTAAATGCATGATGACACAAAAGCATCATGCAAAGATTACTGTTTAAAGTATCCTAAAAAGATCATCAACCTTGCCTCTCCACATCCACAACCAAATGTATTATACAATTTATACATGATTCCATCAAACAAATTTCCCCTGACAAATGATGGATTTATGGAGAAATGCATATTTTGAGGAATATAATCCAGACCAAACAGTAGACCAATGAGAGGAAAGAGAAGCTTAATTTGGAAACATTAGGAACTTATTTAAGCAACCAGAAGAAAAAAAATATGCACTTAACAACTAGGTACTATAACATGAGAGCATCAGGATGACCTACTGGTCTCCCAGGAACGGTGGATCTATCTACTGTTGCTTTTGAAAAATTTACCGTAGTGTAGGTAACCTCGCTTATGACCGCTAAGGCGCTAGTGATAATAAATCACAAACCTAATTTTCGGTCAGTAATTGTCATGCTTCTCAACTATCGTAGCATACAAACAATGTTATTAAAAAATACAGAACCCTCTAGATGGACGAAAAATAACTTGTCTACAGCAGAGGGCACAGCTACAAAGACATGACAACGTGGATTAAAGTACTTCTAGAAAACAGCATGCATACATGAAACTGCAAAATATTTATTAGTTAGTATTCATATTGAAAATGAAGAGATAGTTGAAGAAAAACTTAACGGTAAAAAGATTAAATCACTTTCAGAGAAGCACATTAATAAGGAAAACTTAAAATGCAAACCTGTATGTGGTCTTCTTTAAGTATTGCTTTTCTAGCATCTAGGCACCTGCATTGGTATATAATAAGTATTTATCTTGTTTCATGATGGTTAACCATCATGACACATTGGAACTTGATTGATGATGAATTTACCATTCTAGAAGTTCTTGTGCTTCCTTTAAGCTCCCAATGGCTTGTAAAGTCAAAGCCAATCCTTCAGCAGCGACTATAGTTTCTAATGAATTGGTTCCCTTAGAAACGATTTAATACTAAAGTTAGAATTTCATATTTAGTTAACTTAGTACTTATAACTCATTGCAAATCAAGTTTTTAAAACAATTGATCGACTAATTTCTGATCATCTCTTTCCAAATATTATTTATATTCGATGTCAGTAATAATAGTTAATCTTTATATATTTTACCCAAAAACAATATGATTGCATCACACTCCATCCGATTCTCGGCAGTTATGAAGGGGGACTCTAACAACACCCCACCCTTTAATCTTGCAAACCCAAATAAAATATCTGAGGAAATTCTAGAATTGGAGCATTGTTTAAAAAGGCACACAAGATGCACATCGATGTGCACGCCTCGAGGCAAATATAGGTCAAAACTTACACTTTGGTTTTATTGTTCTTTCCTTTTTTTTTTTCTTTAACATGTAAAGCTAGTCAAAAGGGTAGAAGTGACCGAAACCATTCATATCCCTTAACTTTACTATCAAAAAAATAATTTGATATGACGACTACAAACAAAATCAATAAAATACGCTATCCGCAGAATCAAATACTAGTACTACATTGAAATATATGAAGTTGAAGCTACGTCTCTTTAGTGCCTCGGCCCTCGAGGCACCGCTTCACATTGTCAAAGAAAACACTTCACATTGCATCGAGTGGGGAAAACACTTTATTAAACATAGAATTGGAGACGGTCGCTCCGTTTAAAAGCAGAGGCAACCCTTTTGGAATCAAGGACCAGATAAAAAAACACTCCTTCCGAATGATCACTAATTACATTTCCAAACTCCGACCATAAATCCTTCCATTTTGCACTCCTCGCATAATAAAAATATCAAAAGGAAGGATAATAGGTATTTCTTATATGGCGTTGAACATTAACTTTGTTGGCTTACCGAGTATCGATCTGAATGCAGAATAAAGAGTTTAACATGAAGACACCATCAAGGTAACAACTAGGATGGCAAAAATCTGAATTCCAAACCTATAGGGGCACCAAGCATTGAGCATCGGAAATTAAGCAGTTTGGAGTCAGGGCATTTCTGTCCAGTAAAAGACCCATCTCAAACAAAATGATTCAAGAGTTCGTCTACAGAGACATCTCTTAGTAAGTAGACAAGATGTGCTTCATGTTTTCCCTGTTGTAATGTCCATTTATCTTTTTATTTGCTCTCTATGCACTTGCCAGATCTGTCTTTAAAGGATGTGCATGTGACCAATCTAATGCCAAATTACTTTTGCTATCAGTGTGAAAATTATATAGCTGAGATAAGAAAAAAATTACACACAATGTGAAAGCAGAAGGTACATAAAAAACATTAGGAGAACCGAAACCTTTGACATCTCCAGATTGTGCAGGATTTTCCTTTGTACATTCTCAGCGTCTGTAAGTCTATTGAAATTTATAAAGACCTACAAGAGAAAATTGGAGAAGAAGTCCAAAGAATAAACTTCCAAGAGCTGGATTAAACCAAAAAAGAGAACAACATATTACATAGTATTTCATAATTTTGTAATTACAATAGAAAACGCAACTCGATGATTCATTTTAGGAATTTGACATAACGACTCATTTGAACATGACAACTTGTAGTGAAAATCTTATAACAAATAGACGCTTTAACAAACTCATTTGTCTTTGAGTCTATAACAGGGAGATATTACAACGGTGCGTTATCACCTACTTCTACTTGTATTACAGCCCTCACCCCCTCCTTCCAATGAAGAATCAGCAGTATAAAAAATCATTCTAATAAAATACATAAAATGAATAAATCTCTGTGATCATTTTTATATTGAGAATAAACGTCAGGATGATCGATCAGTAGATGTCCAAGAATTGAAGATAAAAAAAAATCAGAAAACCCACTCGAGATGTCCACATTAACTACCATATGTATCAAACTATCTGTATACCTGAGCAAGATATCGCAATCTCCGCAAACATGTAACTGAATCACCTTGGCCACCTTCCTGAAAAAAATCTAACGCGGGCAAGTAAAAAAAAGGCAAGACCATAAATCCAGATGAATTAAACATCAAACTGTGAATAGAACAACCTCGAGTATCCTAATAGAATCCTGGATAAGGGCCACAGAATCTTTCTCTTTTCCTTGAAGATACATCACCTGGAGAAAAGCGAAAAAGTAGGAACGACCAAAAAAATATAATGTTTTCTTTTTTGAAGTAAAAAAAATATAATGTTACAATCTATCAAACTTATGAGGTTGGTCTGACAATTATGAAGAAAACATGTTCTAAGAAAATAGGGAACAGAGTGCAGGAGAAGTTACAAGTCGGTATGAAATAAGCTATATTACTTTAGCATGTTACAAGCCATAATAAATTCTCAAACATTGATGCCCACATTCAAGAAAGTGAAGACAACATTTTTATTAATAAGCCATGGCAACTGGCAACTATGATCCAAATCGAACAGAGTGCAACAAATCCTACATTATACATGCTATATTTCTTCATATACTTCAAACATAAACAGACTGCAACATGCTACATACTTAAGAATGGAAAAAGAAATATCATAGATTTAGAATATGCAGCAGACTTGAAAGCACTCAAAGCAGAGTCATGTACGTTAAAATATAAATGTATATGTGGTGTTTCCATTTAGAAATGCTTCAATGAGGTTGCATTCTTCACCTAAGAGATCGAACTTGATTCATAAACTTCAACGGTCCAGATGGGTGAAACGGTGAAGCAATATCTCATATGAAATGTATAGCCAGCCTACTTAAGTTCATAAGGAATCCTGTTTAGATCCTGAATCCTGATCTTTATTCTCTTCCATCAGAGATTAATTTTTCCAAATGCTCAAATCTTTAAGAGAAGAATTAAACACAAGAAGAAGACGAATAAATTCAGTAATTATCAAAGATTACAGTACCTAAACTAATGTTTGAAGGGTTAAAAACAAAACAAAAAAGTATTAAAACATTCAAATATAATCAATTCAGCAGCAGAGTCACAAACATAGGTAGTTTCCTTTTCTATCGACAATGAATACAAAGTAAATAAAAATCTTGAACTATGATTCTAATAGCAACAGTGTAGTAGAAAGAATTTTACAAGGCAAGAAGAGAAGAGATTTAAGATGATACCGTTCCGAGATGATACATTGTATCTGCATAGTCTGTATGACCATGTCCAAGAACACGCCTCTTTATCTACAAAAGTTAAGCGATATAACCACCAATTAGTCGAATGAGGCTGAAATGGAGCGTATGAAATACTTTAGCCATTTGATAAATTATGCTAGAAATATCATGTATGTAAGTAATCTAACATGAACAAGAGGTAAAATATAAATTGATTAATACCTTCAACGCCCGCTGCCAGTGATGAAAGAATCACGAAGGAGAAAACCCCACTTGTCAGATAAAGGAATCTTCAGTGGAAACAACCAAATAGGCAATAACCGAAAGAGTGATAGAACTTAAAGGTAAATATCTCTATTACCTCATAGCAAATTCGGGCTTCTTCAAGTTTCCGCTGCACAAGATAAAACTGTCCAAGGTTGTGCAGAGCAGCTCCTACACTGTATTCGTACAGTTATGTCTAAGTGCATGGTGCAGTTTCTTGAATGGCAAAAAACAAGCCTTAACAAATAACATAGTTACATATAATATAGTTTACTAGATAGCATCTAATACGACATCAAAATACTAGAAGCAACTGGTGTAAACTCTTTCATATGGGAATTTGGAATGTAATGAACAACATCATCCTCTTGCAATGTAATAACTAATAACCAGGTGTTAAATGCAAAACGATATTTCAATGCTTTTTGAACACTGATATTGTTACCCAAGGAAAATCATGCACATATAGCAAGTTATACCGTACGTCTTCAGGTCCAAATGAGTCCTCTAGGATATTGATGGCATCCAAATACAATGGCTCAGCTTTATCAAAAGCTCGTTTCACTCTATAGAGCTCTGCCTGCAGCAACAAGATGCAACAATTACTTGTTCACGATCAACTTACAAAGTAAGAAGGTATGCCCACCAACCAACACACTAGCTAACTTTCTATCTTAGCTTTGAAAACTATATTCTTTGATACGACTAGAAATCAGACTTAAAAGGACAGGAGTATTTCCATTACGTCTCTGCTACACAGTTGGAACGTAAGTTCAAAACCTCATTGACTGAATGAGTGAATGTATCAGACTTAGAGATCTTGATGGAAATTACAGTGGCATATGCATATAATTTATTAGAGTAACATGAAATTTTTGCAACAACTTTCATTTTTTGTCATACATTATAATCACTTTATTTAAGTGGTTATAATGTATGACAAAAACAATCGGATCTTATGGTTGCAGGCCAAACTTGTCAAATTACCAGATTGTTGCAAGCAGAGGCAACATGTGGATCTCGCTCCCCAAAACCCTCTTTCGCTTCTACTAATGCTGACAAAAAGAGTCGTTCAGCATCCTCAAGTTTGCCCTAGAAATAGATTAAGAATTGGTCAGACGTTAACGTAAAAGAAGTGCAGTATCTACAAAACGCAGAAGAGGGGTCCACGTACTTGCAAAAATAGGTCCCTCCCGTTATCTGTAAAAACGCGCCACTTAGATGTATGTATATTTGAAATCACAGACCCATCCTCAATTCTGCGTAAACCTGTTGAACCAGCTTCTTCAGTAACAGTGTTCTGTTCAGCAGGAACATCTTCTGCAAAGGCAATGGTGCCATTTATCCCGAGAATAATTGCTGCAGAATGAAAAGATCACAAACAAATCATTTGCAGTTGAAAAGTATGTTAACCAACGAATTCCCTCGTATTATTGAAAATGTAAGATAATTCCTCGAGCGAGCAAAAGGACTGATAAAAACATTGGTACCACATAGAATTGAGTAAGAAGACACGAAACCTTTTACATTTTTTTTTTGAAGAATATGAAACCTATTACATTAAAGTAGTTGCTCTAGAAGGAAAGGCGATACTGTACAAATATGTGAACAAAATGAATATTTCGAAAGGGTAGAGACTAAACACTCCTCTTTCATTATTCCCTCTGAAAAGCACCAAAGAAAGACTAACCAATTAGGCCAGTAAAGAATTCTCCCCACATATATCCACTAATAGCTATCAAACATGGACATTATTGCACGTATTGGTACTCCAAACTGATACGAAGAGTTGGCAAGTTCAGTAGAGAAAGGCCAAAACAAGGATTTAGGGACATGGCCGTGCACGTAAATATATTTGTATCTTATTATTACGTCACCTATTTTCATTTTATCTTGTTTACATTGAATAAGCTGTTAATACATTATACGCAGAACACTTCAACCTGGACCTAACACAACTACGAGCATTTACATACAAAATATGACAGTATGTCCAATTACGTGAAGCATCCAACACGAGTTTCTAGTAGCCAACACGGACAAAGAAGAACCAAAAAAGTACTCACTTTACATAGACTACAACCACAAGAGAGAGAGAGAGAGAGAGAGTGTGTGTACCAGCTTGTCCGGATAGTAGTATCCATGAAGGAATGCCCTCATTACGCTTCCACCATGTTGAAAATCCAGGACCATATTGATTGGGAAATTTTATGTAATCTAAAAAAAAATGAAGCATAAGAAAAAAGAAAGTAACCAGAGAAAGAGCAAAAATAACAACAAACAAACAAGTCTTTGCTTCAACAAATACCAATGAAGCTCGAAAATACTGAACAGAACTAGAAAATATTCTTTATATCAGCTGCAGGATTGACTGTACAGTTCACCCAAAAAAAAGTTCCGATATCAAGAAGTTAATCTCCAAAAACATGAGAATATACCCAAATTGTTAGAACAACTAAAACATTGAACCAAAAGTTTGAAAATCTGAAATTTGTTTCTTGATGCAAGAAAGGCGTCGTGTAGTGTACCAATAGATTTGAACGACTTGTATTTCTCATGGGGAGCAGTATAGGTACAGAAGGAGAATAAATTGGTGGCCAAATACGACTTTAGGGAGCATCTGGAAAGCACGTAACGCAGTTTTCTTAAGAGAAATGTGTTAAAATCTCAATCCCTCATGTCTATTACATTTTTGGGCAAAAAGGAAGAATTGGGAGAGTTTATTTACAACAATGTAGTATCTTCATCTCTTGTCTTCAGTTATCTTAGGGTAATCGGATAATGTATCACATTTTTGTAACATCGAGCAAAAAAGAAATTACAATATTTTAACCTTCGGACTCTATAATGATCTCTCTATGTATTGGAGTAGTGAGTATAATTGCCGAAAAGAAAAGGGAACATGACTGTAAGTTCAATCATAGGGTTAAAACTGCTCTTTCACCATGTCACATGGACACATCCAAAATGCTATAGAGAATATAGGCCAACCACCATTTTGATTTCTATTCCAGAAGAGATTGAGGTAAAAAAAAAACTGTTTCACTTATTTGGAAACCTAATTTCTGAAAAAAAGTTATGTTTTTTTTTTACGGCAATGAAAGAAAAGGAGAAATTTTGATACGTTCTAAATGTCTAAAAATCTTTATCTAATTAGTTTCACTCGCATCACAAATACTAAATTTCAAAAACAAAGTGAATTTAAAATCAGATATCATCAGGTTTGTCGATTGAAAAGTAAGAACCTAGTAGTACTTGAGGAAATTGATAATGAAATTGAATCAAATCATAGAACTTACTGGAGAGCGGAATTGAAGAAGCATTGGTAGATGAAGTAGTTTTACTGAGATAAGTAGATGAAGGTGTTCGAGAATGAAACCTAAATCTACTTATTAGTAGTAGATTTCTAGCTTGCCGTCTAAACATCTCTCTAATGATAAACCCTACAAAATGCGCAGGGGAAGATTGAATAACGACCCTTTCGCAGAGAAAGTAGAGTGCCCCAAAAGTTTGATTCCAATAGTGTATTAGTGTGAATTGAAAAGAAGGGTCCGTTTGGTAGTCGGTACGTGTGAAAATAATTGACGTGAAAACCATTTTTTTCTGACGGGAAAGAAAACCATATTTTCCTTGTAGAAATTGAATTTTTCGTGTTTGACATGACATGAGAAAATAGAGGGGTGACATTTAAAGGTACCCAATAATGTTATCGTCAGCGCCCTCTTTCACACTTAAAGGGGGTGTCAATTAAGTTAAGTTTAGGCGCCTCTAGACGTTTCCAAAATCAATTGAATAGTTCAGCATCTTCTCTCCTTCTGTCTTTAGGGTCCGTTTGATACGTTAGAATGTGTGGGAAAGGAAATCGATTTCTTTCTCGTGGGTAAGAAAGTCAAGATTTTCTTACCAAAAGTATATTTTTTTGTGTTTGATAAGGTAGGAAATCATTTGAAATAAATTCTAAGGGCACTCGAATATATTACTATTGGCAGCCATGTTTTTGCATGTAGCTGGGCGCCTACTACAAAATACTCGGGGTGCCTATAGTCTTCCTCAATTATATCCCTCTTCCCCGTTCTATCTCTCTCGATCCCAATTCTATCTCTTTCCAAATTAAAAAACAAATCAACAAGCTTTCCATAATCAGCAAGCTTTCCATCAATTTAGGTTACGAGATTAGAGCATCTCCAATGCAAAACTTAAAATAAACTCTATTTGGCTTATGTGTTAAGTCTCAATTGAGTTTCTCTTTCCTATGTGGTTAATTTGAGTATCTCTAATTCAAGTCCTTCTCC
This sequence comes from Eschscholzia californica, assembly GCF_041429995.1. NCBI lineage: Eukaryota > Viridiplantae > Streptophyta > Magnoliopsida > Ranunculales > Papaveraceae > Eschscholzia > Eschscholzia californica. The sequence continues at coordinate 35,237,285 of NW_028238198.1, forward strand.
AATGCAACACTCTAAAAAACTCTAATAGATACACATGTCACACATACATTTAATAGGAAAAAGTGGTTGAGAAAGAAAAGTTTCCTATTGGTCCAAAAATTAAATTTGATGACTAGGACACTTAAGACTCTCAAAAGAGATCTCAAAAATAGAGTTTCTAGTTGAGACATCTTAAAACTTAATGCTTCCACATCATCTTAAGATCTCAATTGAGTTTTGCATTGGAGATGTTTTTTCTTAAAAAAACTCTAAAGTCCTAGGTGGCACTTAAGATTTTAAGATTGAGTCTTGCATTGGAGATGCTCTTAGGGTTATAAGAAGCAATTAGAGTTACAACATAAACTTGTTTCCAATTTTATCTCTATTGAGTATTGATGTTGTGTTGTTCATGGGAAACAATCAGATTTTCAGGAATTAGGGTTTCTTCATGTTCAAACAAATTGGATGAGGATTTTAATAGATGAGGTCAGACTAAGAAAGAACATTTGCTTCAAACATCAAGCTTCATCAAACAACCGACTTCATCGAGGTTCAAAATTAAACTTCAACAAACAATCGATTTCATGAAGGTTTAACATCCAACTCCAACAAAAAATCGATTTCATGCATGAAGGTTCAACATCAACCTTCAATAAACAATCATTTCATCAAGCTTCACAAACAATTGATTTCATCAAGCTTCAAAAAATAATCGATTTCATCAAGATTCAACATCAAACTTCTACATATTCCTGGTTCAACACTTCTGATGAAACTTCAACATCCTTAAGGATCATGGAAGCAGTACGATTTGCTTCAACCGATCGATTTTCAATTTGGGTTTACGTTTTGGAAATAATGAGACAAAGTAGAGGGAGTTTACCTGAAGAGAAAGTTACGGCATAAGTGAGGAGAGAGAGCGCGTTATGAACAGTGAGTGTGAGAAATCAATTTGACCATCTAATAGGTGGGAAAAAAATTTAGTCCATTTTCACACTTTTCTTTTCTCAAGAAATCGTTTTTCTTACTCACAATGGCCAATCAAACAGCGGAAAATCGATTTTCTCACGAAAATCGATTTTCTTACCCACTTTATAGGCGTATCAAACAGACCCTTAATCCCTTTCACAATGCTTTCATCATCTATTTATAGGTTATTTGCTTGTTTCAGTTCACCATTTTTGATTCCACCATTACCAATGGGACACATAGATGGCTCATTCCTGGAAATCAATTAGCGATGGGAACAATGGCTAAACCTTCTTTTTTCTTTTCTTTTTTTGAATATTCCTTTTGTTTCCTTTTAATCATCAAAGCGAGAGGATTTTAGCTTGATTTAAGTGGCTAAACCTTCATAATGGAAATCAATCACGAATGGAATCAAAGATGACTCATTTAGCTTGACTTCATAATGATATGATTTATCTAGAATCATCAACAATGGTCGAAGCTTCGTTTTTTCTTTGATAGGTAACGGAAGAGAACTTGTAGATACCGCAGATCAGACATAAACTTCAGATCTAACTGATGATTTCCGATCTTGTAATTCGAATGTATTTTACAACTATTTCTAGATCTTATCCTAACCATTATGAACCATAATTTATCAAATCAATAGTTGATGAAACCATTTAAAAACAGATTCGACGAAAAGAACGGTTTCATCAAAGAGATTCATTAAGACATTCACCTCATTGATGAAACCACAAATTATATGAATTTGTTATAGCCATTGACTATTCTTTTGCCCATTGTTGTGTCCTTACCAAGAAGAGACGGAGGAAGAGATGGATTTGAGGGAATCTAGAGAGAGGAAGTTTGTGACGGAGAGGAGAGAGCGTGTCATTGAGGGTGAGAAATCTACTTTTTCACCTTTTCTGTGAGAAAATTAATCAAGCCTTTTTCCAATTTTATTTTACCATGGAAAACGACTTTCCCATGTTTTAGGCCTTACCAAACAGCGAAAAATTCATTTTTCTACGAAAATCGACTTTCTCAGCTGATTTTCCCACATAACAAACAGACTCTAAAGTGAAGCGGAATACAATGAGAAAACAAAAAAGAATTTGAGTTATTTTGTGAAAGGGTAGTATAAATATCAGTTTTTGCGAAACGGGCATGACTTTTATCATTTTGCAAAGATGCCGTGGACTAGTATTGACCGTTAGCTAAATGTTAGATTTAACTTAACGTTAGATAAATAGCTAACATCGTCACATAGATGTAAATGCAAAATATACTTCTTCATGGATGGTTAATATCTATTGATCAACCTTATGCCCTCACTTTTGTTTTGCACGAAGAGAGCTTCTTCAATTCATCATCTTCTTCTTCTTTTTTTGTTTCTTCCACCTCTGATTTTTCTCCAAAAATTGAAAGAGATATTTCCGGTTGAGTTTTACAAAGAAATGTCATAATTTTCCACCTTTGTGAATTCGGTGTCAAGATCGTATAATGTTTACTTAAATGTAACAATATATATTTTTTTTAAGTAATTGAATTAGAATTAACGGTGATAAAACTTAGCGGTTAAAAAACTTAACTGGTCATTACTAGTACACGATCCCTTTGCAAAATAATAAAAGGTCGTGCCCTTTAAAACTTGATACTTGTGTACGACCTTTCCGCAAAATAGCTTTAAAAATTTCTTAGGAATATTGTGCCAAAAATTAAAACTCTAAATATTTTTATTTTTATTTTTAGTTTAGAAATGGACTACAAAATTTATCATTACAAGTAATTGATACATGACAGAACTGAATACGTACTATAACTGACTGATTTGAGTCCGAAAAGGTCATTTACATTTACCCCTAAAGTGCAACGTAAGGAGTCTAAATCTCTTCTAGTTTACCTCTACTTTATACATCTAAATTTAATAAATCTTGGATTTACATTTTCATAGGATTGAACATGAGACCTTAGTGTTGCGAAGTGAGTGTTCAACCGCTACACCAAAATATAGTAGAGAATACTCAAGTTTCTTTTGTTTGGTCCCCCTCAGAAGAGTTTAAGATTTTATTGTTTTAAGTAATTTTATATTATATGTTAAGTACTAACGGTGTAAGTTGTCTTTTTCTAAGTTCAGCAAATAAGTCTTTAATTTGTTAATCGACTATTCTGCTAGAAGTTAAATCTTTAAGTAATAAATCACCAAAGGTAATCTAAAAAAGAGATTTTAATCTAAAATACAAAATTTAAAACTTGTATTCAACTCATAACATACAAAAATAACTATCTAGTATTCTTCGTTATAATATGGCTGACAGAGAGATACATATGAAGAAGAGAAGCAGTTCAAGCAGAATAAGGAAGACTCACATGTCAAATAATATAAAATGAGATAAGAAAATAAGAAGAGTCAATGTATTTTATGTCAAGAAAAAGAGACAATGATGATTGATGGACACATATTTACTAGGGGCAATAGATTCTAAGTAGGACGTGGCTGCAAAAAACTCAAACGAACGTTACTTTCCTCTAAAATACGAACCTGATGCGATGAAATCTAATTTTCAGAGAAGTCCCTTTCTTGTTGTGCAAAAATGACAACCGAAAACAACAATAATTTCCGACCACTTGCTTAACAAGAAGTGTTTGGGGCGCTTATCATGGGTTCCCTCTTTGACTTGGTGACGCTGTAAGATAAGCAGTCGCAGAGAAATCTCTTTGAGAGGCTATTCATCAAGGTGGAATTAGAGAGAGACCTACCTAGGAGTCGTTAGAGAAAGGAAGAGTCAGAGAGCGTGCACGAGATGGATCAAGTAGTTAGAGCGAGAGTTGGTGTTAGAGAAAAAAATCATTAGATCCCAAAACAATTAGCAACATGAGAAATGCCAAGTGTGCAAAAAATTTCAAATTAATGCCCCATATCATAATCAAACTTCAATATTTTTTTTATCTTTTGATGAAGGTGAACCAGTATGTCATAAATTCAAATTCCTCTATGCATATAACACTTCCCCATATGAGGTAAAGCATTGATTCTTGCTCAATTGTCAATTTAAACTCCGAAGTTATGTCGTTGAGATTTCAAATTATAACTAGAAAGAGTAGATAAATTAGTGTTAGAGAAAGAGAGATGTCTACCGAGAAAAGCACCAGCAGAGTATATATAATAAGGCTTTACACCTGTAAAGCCTGATCGGCACCAAGATACGACAATCACTAACATAACCCTGTACCTACTCAGTACATTACCAAATTAAACTTGATAAGCTGTGGACAGAATCCAGGCTAAAAACCTAAAATTATTGTATTTCCCATTTGAAGGGAGCTCAATCGTTTACGTTGGCCATTTGAAGGGAGATCAATTGTTTACTATAGTGCCCAAAAAGTGGCCAATCCTGACTTGAATCCCTAGTAGACATCTCGATTCGGCATCTTTTTCTCTCACTAGGAAATAAGGCCTAACCCAAGCAGTGCACGGCGGATTTTAGCCTGGATGCAGCCCACTTTTTTAGTGTAATATCTTTTTCGTTTCCAAATGCTAACCAAAAGCTCATATATCCACCACATTTACGAGATCATGTGTCCGACAATGATTATATAGTAAAAAGTATCAACAATGAGTAAGATATTCACTTAAAATTTGCAAAAAAAATATGATGTCCTAAGAGAAAAGCAGGGAGAAGGATTCTACAAAAGCTCCACCAGAAATTCTCTACTTATAATGCCAGGAAACTGATATAAGTTCAGGTGAAGTTATTTCTTGAGGTGTCTGTCTATTTGGGTTTATTTGTCATAATATTTCAATAAGCCCAATCCGCAATATTATTCAACATTTATTGCTTCGCATTTTTCCTTAATGACTATGGCTGCAGCTCTGTACCATGCTGCTGCTGCCATGGCTCCTGGGTCTGGAACAGTAGCAAGGAATTCTGAGGAGATATATGTGGAACGACCAGCCTACAAAAGAAAAAACATACTTGTGTGAAAAAAGACCCATACAAACAAAAGGAAAGTCCATGACCAAGAACGCAATATCTAGAGTCTCTCCGCTCATTCAGAATAGGTTTTGAGTGGTTGGTTGTCTTGAAACTTAATTGGCTATCAGAGTTAGGCCCCACAGTCACACATATTAGGCGCAGAGAAAGAAAGAGAGAGAGAGAGATAGAGAGAGAGAGCAACATGCGAGAACAGTTCCACATGAATAAAAGTAATATTAGGGCATCTCATTGCCAACTGGTATTGAGTTGGACGCGCCTAAAACTTAATAACTTGGTCAGGTTTTAAGGTAAGAACTTTAAACTGAAATACAAGCATTCAGTAGAAAGCTCACCTGTGCTTTCATGTCTTTGGTTGAAGCAGCACCATCCACTGCAGCTTCGGATGAGAGAACAAAGACCGAGCAAGGATCATCTCCAGCATTTAAACTCTGATTCATAAAGATTCATAAATTTGGGCAGTCTTGAAACAAGACCAGGAATAAAGGAAAAGATGTCAATAACTGGATATTACCTCTTCAAGAACTGCTAATGCTGGAATAAGAGCATCCAACATTGTTCGGTAACCTGCTTTTGCTCCTCCGTATTTGCTGACTGCATCAATGGCTGCTTCAAGTGCAGTCGCCCCTGGACCAGAAGAACAATTAGAAAAAGTTTCTTTTCTTTTTCTGAAACAGGTAGATTCAAACCCTGATCCTCAAATTGTTTCAACAAGAGGTTTTACAGGCAGGACAATTAAATAAAGCTACCCTGAAAATAAAATATAAAGGTGAGACCTTTCTTTACTACCTGATGCAATAACATCAGCTGCCACATTGGCTAATATACTATATAATAAATGGACAGCAACTGTCTGTGGCATCCACATCAGATGCCACGTCATTCTGTCAGGGCAAGGTGGTACATCTAGTATTACTCTTATGTTAAGAGCATCTTACATTGTTTAGCTGTAACGGACGACTTAGGGTTTTCCTTTAACTTCGCGTATGCTGCCTTGCAGAAAATATCATATCTGTGAACAGAGAAAAAAAAAAGTTTTAATTTAATCATGTAAACCTAAAAGCAGTGAATAAAAAAAAAAAAGCAGGACTAATAAAAACAGATTAAAATAATACATGATCCCGCTCGTCCCACCCATAACCCTTCTGATAGATAATCCAATTTGATTTATTGTCTCTGCGGCATCATTCAAAGGGTAGCTGCGGACAAACAAATTGTAGACAAGTGAAGAGATGCAATAACTAATATTACTTGAAATTCAAAATTAATAATATAACCAACACAACTGCTAAAACCTACAGACATAGTATGAAACAGATATAGCGGTGGAAAATCTAATATTTCTGAAATAGCATAGATGTCTGTAGATGACCATAATAGTTGAGATATACAAATAACTAGACAAGAACTTTTTTGGAACTTACTACTTCTTCATGTCCTCGAGAATAGCCGCTGCCCCTCTAAACATCTGTATAAGTTTATCTATTTTTATTACCATCCCATAACAGATGAATTAAACGTCACAAATATACAAATGGCTTATTTAGGCAGCTTACAGTTGTTCCACAATCACCATCACCAACTTTCCCATCCCACTCATTCAAACTATCTTTCAGATCCATAACAGCATTTGCTGCAGCTTCAATGCCAGCTTCAAGAACCATACCATGCACAGTCAGCTCCTGAGGACGAACTGGTTCCTAAATGACAGCCGGTATTGGACAGTCATGTTCAGTTTTTTGAGAAGGGGAATGAATGATGATATTAAAAAGAATGAACACGGCAAAAATATAATTACTGAAAACTGGGCAAGGAGGAAAAAAAAAAAGAAAAGCAAACATAATAACAATAAGATTCCATTTAAGGACAATCATGCTTGATAGGAGAAGTTAAACTAGAGAATGAAAAAAAGAAAAAAATGGTGAACAAGATGTAATAGCTAGAATCTTATTAAGTGTTGTGCAGCTACTGATATTACGTGATTAGTTGCATTTAGTTTCAGCAAGCAATCGCTCATGACAAGAGTAAGACAAAATATACGATGTTGTAGGTGGCTGTCAAAGATGGATAGATAGAAATTCCAATAAACTGCTAACTATTATCGCCCGTGACAAGGGAAAGCCAAATTTATAATGTAGTAGGGGGCTTCCAAAGATGGAAAGAAACCATTAACTGCTAAACAATACCAATTTACAGACACAACCATCTTGTAAGAATGAACGTTATTTATCTGTAACTTTATAGTTTCAAAGGGTAATTGAACAAGGAGAATCAGCATAAGATCAAAATGTGCAAGAACAGTGAGCATACAAATATCTCAAAGTCAATCACTTTATGAACGTCGCTGCTCTTTAGGATCACATATAAAAGATGTTCAGTAAAATACAAGGATACTTAATATGTGCAAATAAAAGTGGAGATACCATATTTTATTGAACATGTTTTAAATCTTTAACATGTTTGAAAAGGAAAACACCAAAAGATCTCCAACTTTCCTACTCTCTCTTTTTCTCATTTATAGTTTGCAAGAATGCGTCCTTTTTTTCTTTCTTCATTTTTTATAATAACCAAAAGAGCTTGTATTCTACAACAAAAGAGATATCCTATTTAACTCAAAACAGGAAACCTGTTTAGCTGCGTTCTCAAAGAGGACCACTTATAATGTGAATATGTGATCTAGTTAAGTTGGCCGGTCTCCTCCATAAAGAGACACGGTCCAACTATTTGAACAATACTGAGTTCATAAGTGGGTCTTTTCGCAAAGAATAAATTTCATTAAACCTCTCATAAGTACAAAGGGAATTTACATAACCTTCTAAAAGTTACCTTATCGATTTCCCCTGAATTAGATACTGGAACTGGAATAGGAATCTTAGCAGGCGGGCGAACTCCTGTACAAAGAAGTGCAAATAAGGTTCAATGAAGAAAAAAAGTAAGAGGTTTCCGATTAACTTGTGGCGCTAAAAATGGTCAAATAATACACAAGTAGAAAAACAAAAATTGGAATTAGTGAAGAAAGATCTATTGCTCTTACAACTCAGTATATAAAACAAACAGACAATTACTCAAACCAAAACAATCTTGTGGACGACAAAAAAGGAAAAAGAAGGAACTTTTTAACATGACATTCCCATTAAACTCACCAGCAACACCGACAGGCCAGGATGGAGCCATAGTTGGAGCATCAAGACGTTGTAAAATTTCTTCTTCGGATTTCATAATAGATATTGAAAATCCTGACGAGAAAGCAATTTTTGTGAACAAGCGTGTTTATGATCATAACGAACCCATTCATATGATAACTAACCTGCCATATCAAGAGAAGTCATGAATGATCCTGTATACACTCTGTCAACAGCCAATCCATGATCCAACTGCAATTGTGGGACTGCTTTTCCAGCTGCAACCATCAGTTCCATCAATGGGGTGGCACCTAACCTGCATGTAGAAAATTAGCTGAAAGATGGCAACGATATATGTGTAAATCAACTCAGACACAAAATCTATCCCCTACTTGAGGCTTATCAATGACATACAATGTCACCAAACGTAGTCCACATTTAAGAGCGAAGATCTACAGCAGTATGGTCTCTTAAAAAGCAAAAAAAGGACACAGGTTATCAACTGCAGATATCACTTATCTTATTTATCATGGTAAGCAATTACACGATAGAGGTAATTCAACAGAGAATCCTTTTTTATATGTTACTTATTAAAGAGAACGCATCACCCTGCGATGGAAAGGGGAGAATTGATAGAATAAAGAGGAGCATACTTGTTGACGAAGAACCACCAATATTGAACTAGCCTAACAAATTCACATGGCTAAGACGTAAAGCAACTTCCCACTAATTTGACCAGATGTTCTTGGAAGTTGGAACTGAAGAGTTTTAGGGCCCATAGGTCTAGAAGTTACAGTCTAGATGAGATTAGAGTTAAGTGGGGCATACCCATTAATCAAAAGCACGACGCTACTCCCTCTTGTGATTGGAACATATTGAGTTTCCTGCAACGAGGTATATAAATGAAATTACGACCGACCCTTAGTAGAGACATGAAAGTTAATTGAGGCAGATGGTTGCTGAAACTCAAAAGGAAGATGCTTTGAAGTTTAAAACTTTGTGCAGCAAACATGTTTTAATATACAAATTAGCTTCTCAGAAGAATCATTGGTTTTCTCAGTTAATATCCACTGTCTTTATTAGAACATATAAAAACTGCCAACATATATAACTGGCTGTTTACTTTTACATTGTACATCATTGATAATGTGGCTGCCATATGATCACCTGTCTACTACATATTCAACTTAAGTACAGAAAAAATTCACTTTGCTTGACAACTTTAGGTGTTAAAACTAGGTCTAGCATATAGGGATGCATTTCATAATGACACATTGATAGTCAATAACTAATTAGCTCCTGATTGCTGAGCAAATTCGTATAGGTATAGTTGCTGTTGTAGGCTCAGTAAACGTGTTAAGATTTATTAATGATGAAATTTTTTCCTTTTCTTTTACATTCTTTTATACCACGACCAAGTGTAACAAGACTCAGGATCTAGAGAGGTGCTGGGTGATAAGCCTAAGATAAGGGCCACCATGCTTAGCCAGCTAAAAGAAATGGACCTGTATTAATCGCAGGGATCCTATTGAACTCTAAATGACTGGAATGAAGCATTCAGGATCAAATAATCAAATATGTCTCATTTTGATGCAGATACACGCATAATATAATTCTGATTTGTCTACCTGGATCACCTAGAAGCACAAGGCAGCCAGTGCTATTAGCATCTTGGAAGGTAATAATGTTGTAATTCTAAAAGAATAAACTAGCCTATTTAAGGAAGATCATGCAGGGAGCATTTCTGGTCCTACATGAGCAGCAAGAAGCCCCATTAGGCACTTCAGTGCCAAATACATTTCGGGGTTATTTTGGGGAAGTTTTAGAATAGCTTCTAATAGTAAATCAGCAACTGCCGTCCAAGAATGTCTTTTCACTGTTATTTCCCTATTTGGGAGAGGGCCGACTTGCTAAACAAGTTAGGTTAGAATGTAACATTTCTAAGTAGAGCTCAAGGCGAACTAGGACTCTAATGGAACTTTCAAGCTGCCCATTCGAGCTAATCATAAATGCCTATAGATAAGCATGTGTCATGTATCTTATTCATCTTTTGATCACTAAAACTTATCTTGCTTATTATCTTTTTTTTATCTTTATTTATGCCTTTTACGTCTTTTATCATGCTGTCTCGTTGTTAAGCTTAGTATAATTCTTATTACAATCTTATTCTTCCACACCGCTACATTAGAAGATAACATATTAAGAGAAGGTTTTTCATCTTTAGAAAGCAGATGAGTAAATCAATGATGTTAAAAATTAAACAATAAATGCAGTTATGACTGAGACATACCGCGGACAATATCTGCCTGAGAATATGGGAAATCACAACATCGACAGGTTGAAGGTCCACAATAGCAGCACCAGGCTCTCCATGCTGAATGTGTCGTGAATATTTTCCAGATTAAGTAATACTCAAGACCAAGTAGATATAATTATTAAAATATCAGTTGAGCAGACTGAAATTTTGTTAGAATCTAATCAGATATGCTACAGTATATATAACACGGAGTTGGAAAGCTACAACTTGACTTAAAAATGCAACAAAAATGGAGTAACTTATTTTACTCACAATTCCTAGACCAAGCTCCAATTTGCCAGGCCCCAAACGATCCGACGTGATCTGACCTGGCAATGTGCAAACAGACAACGCGACACCCATTGTTCCAACCAATTGAGATGCATTTTTTGCTTCTGCTGCAACATCATCTAGAGGAAGACCAGCTGCTGCAGCGGCTCCAGCAACCTGACATTAACAAAAAGTGCTTACTAGAAGATTCTGGCAAAAAAGGAACGAAGTTAAGAATATTTAGAATTTCCATAATCAGCTACGTCGAAAAAGTGGCAGCTCATGATTTCGTCCTTGAATATAAAATAAGTATAGCATGAAATCAAGAATATATGCATATAGAGAAAGAGAGGAGTCTTAGATGATGAAATCTAAATCATCTATAATGCTTTAAATCTTTGATTAATTAGACAAAACAAAGGATAAATCATGTTTCCTCTAGATGGATTACTTGAGTAAAAATGAACGCCTTTTTTCTATAATTACAAAATATGAAATTATGGAAAGCAGTCAAAGCACACCTTATGAACTAGGATAGTCCCAGCCAAACCTCTTCGTCCAGCTATACCTCGAGGTGGTGGAAGAGCACAATCATCTCCGACGATAACCATCTACATAGTGCAAGAAGGGAATACTTTGCTGAACTTCTGACCTTATAACCGTAGTTGTATAGAGAATATATGAAATAAAACGACAGGAGGGTATACCTCTACTTTATAACCCTCAGACTTGGCTTGCTCAGCTGCCAAACCGAAATTCAACCGATCACCAGTATAGTTCTGTCAAAAACGAAGTATAACCTTAACTACAGAAACACTAGCCGAAAGAAAACTATTTTATATCTATTTAAATTTTTAAATGTAACTGAAACGGATAATGTTCATAGCTTATTACTATTGGTTCAAGTAATTGGCATTGGGAAAATATATATGCTCTATAACCATACTGAACTTCAATAAAGAAACAAGAGATTTTGATTGCTAAAATATGTTTCTAAAAAAGGTGAGTAATCCATTAATGGATATAATACCTTGACAATTAGAAGACATCCCTTAGTACCGGTGACAGCTCGTATGCCCTAGAGTGAAAATGTCAGTCTCTAGGTTGCTGAATCAAATAAGGTAAGTGAGGAAACTTAAGTATGTCCAAATGAGAGAATTAATTAGAGACATCGTACCGCTAGAATAGCGTCAACAGGTGGAGAAGCAAAAACATCTCCACAGATAGCTGCAGTAAGCATTCCTTCTCCGACAAATCCCGCATGAGCAGGTTCGTGCCCGCTTCCGCCGCCTGCAAATAAAGCATTAAGCCGTCACTAGAACTCATCCCAGCAAGTATATCTACTCTTCATATAGTAGCTTCAACATCAATGGAGTTTCTATTTTTAGATTATTAGTCTTTCTAGACTTGTAGTTGCTAGCTTCTAGTAGAAAGAGTTCGAAAGCGAAGTCCTCCACTAAACAGCTAAAAACGTTTCCATTAATTCTTAACTTTCTTCTTTACTAAAGATTTTGTTGAGTACTTGAGTATTTTTCCTTATTCAAACCAACAATTATATTTGGAAGAAAAACACTATTCATTGTTAAGCACTTATAGTTCAAGCAGACAGAGTAGACATTACAAGACCAACATAATATACAAGAAAATGGTATAAAATCACAAGATTTCACACCTGAGATAACTGAAACCTTATCATATGCTTGTGAAACATCAGCACGAACTACAACCTTGATCTGTATCTCAAAAAATGGATGAAAGTTTCAAATGTCTAAACAATGAATCTTAAAGATACAGAGAGAGAGAGAGAGAGTCTTACGGCAGGGAAACCATCCAAGTACTGCAAGTTAGGATAAGTTTCAGCTAAACCTTCAATAAACTCAGTCACCACATCTGCCATATACAGTAAAAAGTAATGACTTCACTAACGCCATAATCAAGATTACTTTGATCAAAGAATGTACATTTCAATAATCTAACATAAAATCAGTACCCAAAAACTTTGATCAAAAGTTTGCCTCAAGAAATCAAAGAGAACATAAATTCAAAATCAAAATTTCAAATTAGAACCAACATGCAGTAAAATGCAAGAAAGAAATGATAGTTCAGAAAAAAAACCATTTGGATTGTTGATCAGCTTCTTTCCCTGAAACGCCATGTTTGTCAAATTCAACAAAATCTAAACAGCATTACCAGGAAAATAAACTAAAAACCTATTCGCACAAGTCCCAGATGGATCGGGCGGAGAAAACCAGAAACCCTAACGAGAGAGAGAGAGAAGAGAGAGAAAGTGAGTGAGGGAATTTTCTGGTCGTTTTGGTCGGAGCTATCATCTCATTATATAACCTTCGCTTATAGGGAGGGGGATTTGATGGTTGCTCGAGATCTAATGGCATAGAGAGTGCCGTCTAGAGTTGGGTCAAATACTTGTAACGTGTGACATACGATTTATGCCATTAGGAGGTGAGTTTATGTTTTGTTTACCTACTTTGTAATGTGCTATTGTGTTTAAGGAAAGATGATTTGTTTTTTTTTTTTGAAGCCAGAATACTATAAATGAAAGTGAGTTACAAAGTTTAGACCAAAAAGATAAAAATTACAAATTGAGGGAGACTAACTAGTAACCACGATTGAACATCCGAGGGCTAAACGTTAATAAATCAATTTTGAGAGGGCAAAGCAGAAACAACAAGGTTATGAGCCTCCTTATTATTAGTACGTGGGCAGAAGTTAAGCACCAGCTGTCTCCTATTTATTCTCTCGCGTAGGCCGTCGATCAGGTGGGTTAATCTCCATGGAATGTCTGGATCTACGGCCACGATAATTTGAATCAAAACCCTTGCATCTCCTTCGACTATATAAGAAGTGACTTGTAGTTCATCAGCTAGGGTTAGAGCATTATCCAGAGCGACGATCTCACTATGGATCGGAGAAACTGGATCAATCGACTTCTTTATTATACCAACTGTTTCTCCATTAGAGTTTCGTGCTATTGCTGCACACGAAGCTTCAGATTCTTTAAAGGAACCATCAAAATTAATCTTTATTACTCCTTCATCGGGTGGACACTAGTACACCTGCAGATTTTGATTAGTAGAAGAAGAAGAAGAGGTTAGGGTAATATACCTTAGAGAATCCTTCGTCTTCCACCAGCATCTTGCGAGATTAGGTTTTTTATTTTGAAAATGGAGTTCGTTTCTCTCTTTCCACCATTCCCAATAGAGATAAGTAACTTTATACCAAATTTCTTCTCTTATTTCACTATTTTGAAGAATACTAGATAAGGCTCTTACTGGATCTACTTTGATGTATTGCAAATCTTCTAAACCTGTGAGATGAAGTAGCTCTTGGTAAACTCCACATTCCCCAAAAAGGTGTTTAGTAGTTTCCATGTCCCCTGTAAAGCAGATCTAACATTCTTGGTTAACACGAGTTATTCTCATACCAATATTGGTAAGTAAAGGTAATCCTTCGTGAATTAATTTCCATATGAAGGTCCGGATTTTTGCATTTGTTTCATCTTCCAAAATTATTTCCATGGGAATTCATGTGCCTGATCTGTTAAAACTGGGGTTTGTTTAATCTCTGTATAGTAAGATTTGGTAGAGAATTTTCATTTTCTGTTGGACATCATATGAGTATATATGTCGGTTTATTGTTGTGAATAGGTATATTCATGATTGAATTAGCATCATCCTGGTTGAAATAACTAGTTATAATATGTGTATGGGGCACCAAGGTATTTCCTGCACTATAAGATCTGAAACATACTCAAAATGATGAGGTAAATTGTTTGTATAAGTGAGTATGGGGCACCAAGGTATTTCTCTCTATCTGTCATCAGAGGAACATTCAATTTTTGGATGAACTGCTCAATAATAAGATGGGGCACACCTTTACTAAAATACAGAGAAGATTTAGAATAGTTTATCTGTTGTCCAGAGAAGCTGTTGTAATGATTCATGATATGTATAACTGTATCTAAATTTTCTAGATTAGCTTTGCCAAAAATTATAAGGTCATCAGCAAATAGTAAATGTGTAATACTAGGAGTTGCTAAGTTGATCTTATAACCTGTAAATGTACCTTGAAGTTCATAATGATTAAAAAGGAGGGAGAGCGATTGTGAGGATAGAATAAAAAGATAGGGCGATAAAGGACAACCCTGTCGGAGGCCTATAGAGGCCTTAAAGTCTCCTACCGTAGTCCCATTAATCTGGATATTAAATCTAGAAGTGGTTATACACGACAAAATCAAGTGAAGGATAGGGCCAGTGAGGCGAGTCGCCTTAAGAACTAATTCAAGGAATTCCTAATTTACTCTGTCGTAGGCTTTTGCCATATCCATTTTAAGAGAAAAATTACCTTTCTTAGCTTTAGATAAATGCATAGAATGCAATAGTTCCTTAGTGATTATGATATTGTCAATAATTTGACGAGAAGGAACAAAGGCATTTTGGGTCCACATAATACCTTCTAAAGATAAGCCCTCATTCTATTAGCAATCAATTTCGTGATGAATTTACAGACCGAGTTACAGAGGGATATTGGTCTGAACTCCGAGGCTGAACTCAGATTCCTAACTTTAGGGATAAGTGATATAGTGGTACAGTTTAAAAGAGGGTCGATCATACCTAGGGCTGTTCATCGGTTGGATAACCGAAATTTTAAGGGCATCCAAAGGCCGAATCGAAAGTAGCGGTTTCTGAAAAATGGTGGCCGAGCCAATCCGGCCGTGGTTCGGTTCGGTTATCCAACCGAACCCTATATGAGCGGTTTGGTTCGGTTGGATAACCGAACCACCTGCTGTAATTTTAATATCTCTAATTTTCATTTTCTGACTAAACCTGCTGCAATTTTAATACATCTAATTTTTATTTTCCGACATAAACCTGCTGTAATTTCCAATTTCGACATAAACCTGCTGCAATTACAAGTTCAAAACGTAAAGTTTTCAAAACATAAACATAAGTTCAAAACGATAAATCACAATCATCAAGTCACATAAGTTCTCAACATTAACTCATTAAGTGATTTCTTAAAAAAAAAACTCATTAAGTGAGATAAAGAAAATGATAAACATAGGTTCAAAACGTAGATTGCTAAATCCCTCCAAATCCTTTCCTTCTTCCGCTCCTCCTACTAAGAACGTTATCTCCATTCCACTTTCCACATGTATTAAGCTACAAACACAACCAATTCAAATATGACAAGGTTAATTAAAGCGCAAATACAAAAATAAAGAACGAGGTTGCAATATAAATATGACTAAGAACAAAAAAAACACAAATTCATAAAATAAATGAGAAGATTGTGAAGTTGCCTGATTTAAGTGTATTGACATCAATTCATAGCTCATCATCAAAATCAAGATCATCTATATTACCCAAGACACCTGCAACCCAAATAACATCAACGATTTAGAGAATAACATAGCTAAAACTTAAAAGAAAGAAAATTACGAACACAAAAAGAATATTATAATATCAAATATAACATTACCAGACTCAAGCTCCTCAATCTCATCCATGAAAGAACGAAGATCAATCCCTGAACCAACTCGTATCCAATTCTGTGTGCAAATCAATGCTTCTACTGTTCTTGGTGACAAACTACTTCGAAATGGATCGAGGATTCTTCCACCTGTGCTAAACGCTGATTCTGAAGCAACGGTTGAGACCGGGGCAGCTAAAACATCTCTCACAATACATGATAAAACTCTAAATTTTGTAGAATTGATCTTCCAACAAGCTAAGATATCGAATCGAGACTCCGATCGACTCTCACATCCTTCCATCAAATACTTATCAATTTCATTTTTGTATTCTACATTATTACTTTCCTTAATACGCTTCTCAAATCCAGCTGCAAGTAATGTTTCAATATCAACCTCTTTACCATCATTGCTATTTTCAACTTGCTGTATGCTTTCACTTATACCTCCATCGGTACCAGGGTAAAGTACCTTATATTCATCATACAATTCTTCTAAAGTTCGTTTTACCTTTGATGTTAAAGCACTACCTTTCTCATCACCACAAAGCAATTCAAAACGATATCGTAAACCTGTTTCCTTTTGTCGTGGATCAAGTAATATAGCAAGAAAAAGAACCGGGTTAATCTTACTATAATCAACCCAGTATTTGTTATACTTTTCTCTCATATTCTTTGCCACTGACCTCAAAAATTGGTCCTTATGTTCTGACCAAAATCCTAGTTGAGTATGAATCATGCATAATTGCCAAACAAAGGAATCAAATGTCACGTACAAAGATCCAGAAAATTTCAAAGTTGCATCGTAAAAGACTTTCAAAAATTTAATAAAAGCACGAGATATTTCCCAATCCTCTTCAGTAGGAATCCCTTTCTTCCCACCTTCACCACACTCACGAAAAACTTCTTATCTTGACTTTCTAACCGCTTAAAAGCCCTCTGAAATGGATCTGCACTCTCTAACATTAAATAAGTAGAGTTCCATCTAGTAGCAACATCTAAAAACACATTTTTCTTTACAGTTATTTTCTCTCTTTCAACACATTTTTTGAACTTGTGTAATCTCGTTGGGAAAGCCCTAACATATCGCACCACATTTCGAATTCTATCAATTGATGACCCATACTCTTTGAGTCCAGCAGTAACGACAAGGTTTAATATATGGGCACAACATCTCATGTGCATAAAGAGACCCCCCATTATCGACCCTTTCCAATTGTTAACTACTTTTGACAAATGTGCCACAACCACATAATTAGAACTAGCATTATCAACTGTAACTGTAAACACTTTGTCAATTCTCCATCTAAGTAGACAAGATTCTATTGCTTTACCAATCATATCTCCCTTATGGCTTACAAATTGACAAAAGGTCAAGATTTTCTTATGATATTTCCATTCACTATCAGTGTAATGAGCAGTAAGACACATATAATTCAGATTTTGCACAGAAGTCCATGTATCTGTAGTAAGACACACCCTTTGACCAGTTGATACTAGGAATGTCTTTAAAACATTCATCTCGTCGAGGTACATAGATAAGACATCACGTGCAACTGTCACACGAGATGGGACATTAAACCTACACTCAAGAACTTGACTATACTCTCTAAATCTTTCACCTTCAACAATACTAAATGGCAAATCATCTTTCACAACCATTCTGGCTAATGCTCTACGACACGTCTCTGCACTAAAAGTAGTGGTACTTAGTTTCCCTCCTTCACCCTTAAGTTTTTCGAAAGATAAACTTTTTTGATTTGTCTCTCTACCAGGATACTTCTTACACTTGTATGCTATATGACCAATCAAATTAGATGTTCCATTCTTTTTGAGTCACACGCATAGTCTTTGCCACAATATTTGCACTCAGCTCTATCTCCTACTTTCTTAAAGTGATCCCAAGCACTAGAGAAAATAAAGAAATCAAGTCTTAGAGAAGAACAATTCAAGAATATAAACAAGTTTAACACCACGTTATAAAGAGAAAATCTTTGAATTTAAACACAAAATCTAAATGAGATAGATAAGTGAGAAAGATAATTACCGTAACTGATGCAGACGAGGAAGCGGTAGCCATATTACCAATTTGAAGTGACAAATATTCAAACCCACATTAAACCTGAAAGATATATAAAAGGAAAGCATTGATAATTATAAATTTACGTACATAAATGAAGTAAAATAAATCTGATCTAAGGAGATCTTTGATAATAAAATTGTTTCCTTGTTTAGTTGGAAACAAATATGAAAAATCTTTAATAACTCACATGATCATATCAATAGAAATTACAATCGGACTTCATTAAATAGCATATATTCAATTGATTATGAAATTCTTAACTTCAAACTCTAAATCTATAATGGATTCTTAACCTAATGAAACCGAAAGCAATGATCCACAAACTACTAAACTGAAAATTTAGTAGTTTTCCAACGATCTAAAGCATTAACATCAGCACCATGATATTTCAATCCTCTTATCAATTATCATAATCTATAGGGAAACATGAGTTATTCCAAAAATTAGAATGTAACCTAAGAAGTAATCTTGCCTTATCTTTAACATGAGTTTCATTTTCTGCTTGAAGAACCATGCAAATTTTTGAAACAACTCCAACATTTAACATCTCTTGGAGAACCTCATTTGTTGCTGAAAACCTACAAATTGATGCAAGAATTCTAATAACAAACTCATCTGCAACTTGAGAAACCCTAAATATCCTTTTTCATACCATTGTTATTGCACCAGCATGATCAAGAAACTTAGTTCTTCCATCAGCACAACAACATAAACTATCTAACACACCTAAGATCAATTCTGTAATTTAGAGTTCATCATATACTTAAAAAGTAAGCATACAAGCAGCTTAAAGATTTCATCATTCTAAAGTTACACAAGAGCTAAAGATATATTTAACAGATATCATCAATCGAAACCAATTAACTTCATCAAATCATTGCAAGGAAGTATGAAAAATTTTTTAAAAAAAAGTTCAAAACTTTTCAAAATTCAGATCAGTAAACATAAGAAATCTTCACTAACCAAAATATACAATCAAGTGATCTACTACTCTACTAACTGAGTGAAAAACACAAGAGAGAAAACCTGTGCATCCGAAGAATCTGTGTTCTTAATAAGTTTTAGATTTTGCATTCCAAAGTAGTGGTTCAAAGTGTAGAGAGAGAGAGAGAGATGAACCTGAAGATGAAGGTGTTCCAAAGTAGAGAGAGAGAGATTGAGAAGACTGAAGAGTACTCCACCAAGAAATCGAGTGAGAAGATGAGGAGAGTAGTCGCGGTTGCCGACTTGCCGGTTAGGGCTTTTGCGTTCCTGGCTTCCTGCCATCTAGTGAGATTGGGAGATTTAGGGATTTTTCCTTTTTTGAGTTCCTTTTTTGTTGTATTAAATTTTTGATGTACCCTCAAATCTCACCATCCATCACATATATTTTATAGAAATAATATATATATATATATATATATATATATATATGTAGTAGGAACTGTTCGGTTTGGTTGTCACGGTTGTCCGGCATATAAAACCGTAGGCCGAACCAAACCATTCGGTTTGGAATGTTTTATATCCGAGCCAATCCGACTAACTATTGGGTATGTCCCCAAACCGCCAAAATCCGTTTGGATCGGTTTGGTTTGGTCGGTTCGGATACTAAATGTACACCCCTAATCATACCCGAGGCAAATGCCTGTTGGATATACAAAGTAAGTTCTGTGCCTATAGTGTCCCAGTGATGTTGGAAGAAGTAACAAGGTAGTTCGTCTGGCCCGGGACTTTTGATCGAACCCATTTCCATGACCACTGCCTTAATTTCCCCAGAGGAAGGAATCCTGGAGATATCGGTCAGTTGTTCAGCCGAGAAAACCTTATAATTGTTCATAAGTTCGGTGGGCGAAATGCAAACTAGTTTTGCCCGAAATAAATTTTGAAAATAATTTATAAATTCCTCTGAAATTTTATTTGAATCCCTTGATGTTTCTCCATCTGAAAGCGTAATTTGATGAATCTTATTCTTCTGGCGTCTCGTAGACATAGCCATGTGAAAAGCTTTTGTATTTCGGTTCCTATTTTGGACCCATTTAGATCTCGACCTCTGTTCAGCTTTTGTTCGAATAAGTTCTTCCAAAAAAATAAGTTCTTCTTGAATTTTACTTTCCATGAGAAGAGTATCTTCAGTCGAAGGGAGAGATTGAATATCATGAAGTCATTTCTGCAAGATGCTTATACGATTTTTTAAGACTCTAAAAAATTGTCCGTTGAATTCGCCCAATTTTCAGCAAAAATATTATTATACTCTTCGTGACGAGTCCAAAAAATTTCAAACTTGGCAATAGTTTTAATTGGTTGTCCTACAACAGTAAGTTTGAGTAATATGGGGGCGTGATCACTATTATATCGGGGTAGATGAAAACGCCTGATTCTGGGAATCTCGCTAGCCAGTTTGGATCGCATAGGACTTTGTCCAATCTCTCTATGGTGAGGTGATGTATAGCTTTATTATTCGTCCACGTAAACGCCGGACCGCTGAATCCCAGATCAAGTAAGTTAACATTTTGAATAAATTGCTAAAAATGAGACATAAACGATATATTAGAATTTCCACCCAATTTCTCATTGTTATTACATAAAGCATTTAGATTCCCTATACAACAATAGGGGTTAGTAGTATTACGAATTCTTTTAAGTAAATTAGACCAAAAGTTGAGCCTATGGCGAACATTTGGAGGGCCATAGATACAGAAAATGTCCCACAGCTCATCCAAAGAGGTAGTAATGGTAGCATGAATTAAATTAAAAGAAGAGTAATGAATATCAAGTTGAATATCATTCAACCAATGAAGGATTAATCCCCCACTACGGCCTAGAGAAGGAACATACATGTAATTAGGAAGATTGAAATTCTTAAAACAAAGAAGAGGAATATAATTAATAATTTTAGATTCGGAGAGAAAAACCACTGACGGTTTCGTTGCTCCTTGGAACTGTTTAAGAGTTTCTCTTGTCGGGGTGTTCCCTAACCCGCGACAATTCCATGCAAATACATTCATGGATTCTGCGGCATTTGGGTTGCCGACACCCTTTCATTTTCCAACACAATCTGATGAGAAGATCTTTTATAGTATTTCAACGAACTTTCTTCGTTTTGTGGCATTTCTTCATCCATATAACCCTCGGACTGATGTGTGCCAATCAAATTTCCAGTACCAGAAGTTTCTCCTTGATACAACACATTAGAGTATAATCCTGTAACAGCATAAGAGGCTTCAATTCCTCTTTTCCTGTTTTGCACAAAGTAGACAACAAGTCTCCAAAGTTAGTGTTAATAGAAAAATCAGTGTCAAATCTAGTTTCTTTATGATCCAAGTTCTCCTGACCAAAAGAATCTACTTCTTTTAGTTTATTCCTAGTGTTATAGGGAACTTTATAATCCTCATTATAATTAGGAGTCATTGCCTTTAAAACTTTGACTCGTTGTTCATCCGATAAGTTTTGTTTAAGAAAATCATTGAAAGCCAATATCGTAGGACAGAATTTTATTGTATGTCGCGTAAATCCACAGGAGATACAAATACGGGGTAACTTCTCTATCCTGATGGTAATGGCCATTATCTTATGGTTGGTAGGTTTTAAATAAACTATCGGAGGAAGTTTACTAATGAGACTAAGTTCTATACGGACACAACCAAATAAACACCATTTCATAGCCTCCTCTTTGGTAGTGGGAACATAATTCCCGAGAGAGGCTGCCAAACGATTGACAGTCTCAGAAGTCAGTCTACTAGGAAGTATTCCATGCATTTGAACCCAGAACCAAGCAGACTCAAATTTATGGTCTGAAGGCATCACATCTGGTTGACAACGTTGGAGAACTATTAATTCTTCCTGAATGACCCAGGGAGAGCTCTCCATAGCGAGATCTAACTCGGTGCTAGTAACAAACTTGATTAGAAAACATTGTCCTTGACTTCAGATAAATGAAACTTATTTGGACCGTGAATGACCCTTGAAAGCCGAGATAAAGCCTGAAGAATCTCCACTTTTTTGGTACTTTGAAACCAAACAACTCCATGTTTCACAATATCCATTGACTGAGAATCCAGATCTTCCCCTTCAACCGTGATCGGGACATGATCTTCGGTAGTCAAAGCAGCAAATTGCTGCAGAAATTGATTACTTGGTTCACCCATGAAGACAGATTGGAATTAAAAGGAAAAAACGATAACAGAATAGCAATAAAACAGGGTCAGAACTCCTAAAGAGCGACATAAATTGAAATTATAGGTTTAGAAAACCTAAATTCGAGAATAAAAGGATTGCTAAAAGGGATGAAACTGCCAGTAACCGCCTAAAATTTTAAAATAAAACCGAAAAAATCGCCTGTAACTGACACAGTAACTAATTCTCCACCAATTATGGTGTTCCGAGATCTAAAAAGAAGGATTCTCCGCCCGGGAGCAAAAAAAAGTACTATTTCAATGATATTTTGACTGTTGAGGCCTTGTTAATGACAGATAATTTGTTGGAGTGTCAGAAACAATAGTCTGTCCGGCTACAACTCTAGCTGAATCTCGGTCACACGTATGGCGGAACAAGATTTAGATAATAAGTATTCAGATGGAATTCAGTGATTGTATCATCTTCGGTCGTAACACTCTGGATAATATTCATAACCACAAACAAATTCTGATGGAATTCAGTGTAGCTTCTGGCCAAATGATCAATTACACTAAACCCACCATTTTCTTTTCTGAGAATTCCCATCCCAAATTCAAGAGAATGCTCATTAGAAACTTGAAAGTTCACCAATCTTCCTCCCTTGACAAATATCTGGACACGAATCTTTTCATCGATAAAAACGAGAAACAAGCCGTTTCCTTTCTTCTGAATCAAATCCAAAACAAACTTTCTAAATGGCAAACAAACCTTCTTTCTCAAGTTGGCTGCTCTGTAGGGCATAAGCAATCGCATCGAGACCTTGCAAAGGTCTTTCTGATGGGGAAAAACCAAAACCATTCACACCATTAACTGGTCCTCCATTTGCAAACCTCACAAACTGGGTGGATTAGGTTTCCGATCCCCTCATATTGATAATCAAGCTTTTATAAGTAAACTAGCATGGAGAATGATCAATAATCCTCAGGAGTTTTGGGCTTGTATCCTGAAAGCTAAATATATTCCGAAAGCTCCTAAACCTAACCCTACTAAGTCCAATCACTCTTGGCCTTGGAAGTCTATTTGTAAGCATTACGAGCAAGTGGCTAGTCTTATTGTCTGGGTCATTAATAAAGACACTCAAGTTAATATTTGGCTTGATAATTGGATTCCCAACCACCCGCCCCCAATACCCAACATCAGAAACATAGGGCTAACTTGGGTTAGCCAGCTTATTACCAATAATAAATGGAATATGAATATTATTAATAATTGTTTTACCATTGATATTAGAAATGCCATTACCAGTATTAATTTGCAGATGGATGCTGATGATAAAACCAGATGACTTCTAAGAAAATCGGGTAATTATACTATTAAATCAATGTACAATTATCTCAGAACCAACATGTATGATTCAAATAATGAATTACCAGAATGGAACTACATTTGGAACATGAATACGATGCTGAGAATTAAACTTTTCCAATGGAAATGTTGTACTAACAGTCTACCTGTGAAGGATAAAATAGGAAAGTTCATTGGGAATGTCTTTACTTGTATTAACTATAATGCTAATGAAATGGTCGAGCATTCGCTCCTGCATTGTCACTATGTCAAAGCAATATGGTTTTATTTTCAGGTCAGGACAGAACATCTCACTTCGGTAAAACAATGGATTCTTCTTTGGAAGTATCTAGATGAGGAACTAACGAACTTATATGCTAAAATTATGTGGTTTATTTGGAAGTCAGGTGTGAAGCATGCTTCTCAGAAAAAAAAAACTATCTCCTATTCAGACCATTTAATTAATCAAAGTCTCCTCAACAGTCCCACTGAAGATTACTACTAAAGGCAAAGAACCAAAACAACGGAGCCCTCCATCGGCACCATTTCTCAAAATTAACACGGAGGCATCCTTCATAGACTTAGCTGAACCAGCAGGGATCAGGTGCATTATATTTGATGCGGAGTCAAATTTTATATCAACGCTCGCAGATACAATCAGAGGTCAAAATGCGGAAGAATGCGAATGTTTAGCAATTAAATCGACTCTCCTATGGGCTTCAGCTTCACCGCGTCCATATAGAGAGTGTCAACCTCAACGTTATTTCTTATTTGAAAGATCAAAGCAATCCAGGAAGCACTTAGCCGAAATCCTCCACTTGGAAAGCGAATTTACTAACATCAAATTCTCCTACATTTCGAGATCAATCAACGTAAGAGCGGATGCGTTAGCTAAATGGAGAAGGAAGCATCAACGAAAGAATATTTGAAACTCCCTCCCGGCTTTTATTAAGGATGTTGTTTAGTTTCCTTTTTGTTTTCTTTTTTCCTTTCATTGTAAGTTCAATAAAAAAAAGTATTCAGTGAGGATTTTTAGTTCGGACATAATGTCATTTTCCGATTTGTATATATCAGTTACCGACTATTTTTTGAGAATTTGATTGGCTAAAGGCTAAACAAATTAGAAACATAAATATCTGTTTCAACTCGATTTGGATTACGTTGATGTGTGAGTGATGAAATATAGTGAACCCAATATAAAAACTACCACATTATAAATGTTTGAGTGAATAAATACTGAAATCAAAACTATGCTTCAAATATTTTTCTAGAGAAGAGTCACAAACATTACATAATTGTAATTGTCATATCAAATAATACTTACTGATGAAGAGAGATAAACTACGTTTGGTATTGAGATCATTTTGGTAATATAAATTTAGGGGCAACTCTACTTTACATTCCGAAAAGGGAAGCGTTAAAGGCGCCCCTCATAAGTGTTAAAGGTGTCTCCGTCTTTCACAAATATCTCCCGAAGGTGTCGTTTGGCAAAACTAACATAAGTTACTTTTTTTTGCTTATTTAAGTAGATTAGTATAAAAGTTAGTATGGAAACGTGAAAATTTTCTACTTCACTTAAGTCAAAATTTGACTTTCTTTTAAAGTTCATATTTTTGAATTTAAAGTTAAGTAACTTTCCTTCGACTTATGCATAAATTTTACTTTGTCAAAAATTTTCTTCTTTTATTTCCGCTTCACCACTACAACTAAACTTCCACCATACCGTTGTACCACCACCACACCTCAAACCTCTACCACCACCACCACCATAACACCTTTACTACCATTGTACCTCCACCACCACACCTCAACCACCCCTACCACTATATCTCAACCACCTCACCGCTAGTGGCGTATTCAGAATTTAATTTGAGGGGGGTCTAAAATATTACTACTTCAATTCGAAAAGTTACAACCTCTTCAAAAAATTACAACCTCCCAAACTTGAGCAAATAATAAATATTTTGTCGATAAAATTAATAACTAGAAATAATCGATACTAAGGATTCGAAATTTTAACATTTTAGACATATTTCATACTTTTATACTTCATAAAGTACATAAATTAGAAAAAAAAAACATACATATTAATCATGTTCTCTTGATTCAATACTAATTTCGAAGAGTGAAGA
This sequence comes from Eschscholzia californica, assembly GCF_041429995.1. Classification (NCBI taxonomy): domain Eukaryota; kingdom Viridiplantae; phylum Streptophyta; class Magnoliopsida; order Ranunculales; family Papaveraceae; genus Eschscholzia; species Eschscholzia californica. The sequence continues at coordinate 35,263,039 of NW_028238198.1, forward strand.
AGCATGCAAGGTTGAATTCTTGGTGACTGATTTGCCGAAGTCTCTATATTTTGGCTACTTTCGTATTTAACCTGATTTGGAACGATTTATTTTCATCCCTAGGAAATGGGGAAGTTTACTGAAATTGTTGATGAAGAAAAGGTTTCATCATAATCTATACCGTGCCTTATATCGATCCATTGTCCCATCACTCTTTGTTTTAACACGTATACCCATTTCGAACCAATAAGAGTCATACTATCTTCTCGATGGACATATGAAACATGATGCTTTGAAGCTAATAAATATTTAAAAAATTTGAGTTTTGATGTACCATCTTACCTCGAGTGATTATCAGGTGAGTTGAGTGGACTGATGGAGGAGGAGGTGCTTCCGTAGGTGTGTCCATTGGAGGTTCTAATTCAATGCTTCGATTGAAAAACAATTTGTTTGAGGAAGGTGGTGAACTCGGTATATGAGCATCAGGAGCAAAACTCAGTAATGGAGAAGAAGAAGACGGTAACGATGGGGATGGAAGGGAACTCGACAAGGAAGGGTTTAAAGGAACGCTAGGTTCTGAAATTGGTATTATTGGACTGTTTAAAGGTGTTTCTAAAAGGAACCATTTGGGTCCTTCAATAACTTTGATTTCATTATTTGTATTTTGGAAACCAGGAACAACATATGGAAAGAGGTTTTCATCAAATATAACACCTCTTAAAATATAAACTCTTAAGGTTTTTGGGTCAAGACACTTGTATCATTTATGTTGGCTGCTATAACCAATAAAAACACATGGTAAACTCTTGTAATCAAGTTTATTTTTACGATATGGTGAAACAAGTGGGTAACAACGAGAACCAAAAACACGAAAAAACTCGTAATTGGGAACACGGAGAAACAATGCTTGATAGGGAGATTTATTTTTCAAAACCGTAGTAGGCATCCTATTGATGAGATAGGTTTCTATTTCAAATGCTTTTGGACAAAATGATTTGGGTAGATGACTTTGATGCAAAAGAGCTAAAGCCGTTTCAACAACATGTCTGATTTTTCTCTCAGTGACCTCATTTTGTTGCGGGGTGTGAGTACAAGATAGTTGTTGAAGGATACCATGGTTTTGAAAATAATTTTGTAGGGATTAAGAAGTGAATTCCCCTCCTCCATCACTTTGAAAAACCTGCAATTTAGTTTGAAATTGATTTTGAACAAGGGTATGAAAACTTTCGAAACATTCAAACACTTGAGATTTCGATTTCAGAAAGTAGAGCCAAGTAAACCTTGTAAATTCATCAACCAATATCAGAATATATTGATAACCTAAGTTTGACATGAGCGGAGAAGGGCCCCATAAGTCGGAGTGGATTTGTCGAATGACGAATGATGAGTAGACGGGTTGTAAGGAAGTCTATGATGCTTAACAGTAATACAACTTGAACAAAGAGATTTGAAACAGAATAAATATAAAGTTTATTATTAGAATTAATTTGAGAAAACACACGAGAATGGGGATGTCCAATCTCATATGCCATACATTATTTATGATATTTGTTCCTAAGAAGCAAAAATAAGATTTTCTAAGACAGTTATTGAATGCTTGAAGGGCCAAAGCCGAACATTGATAAAGACGTCCTTTGTTAACACCTTGAAGGACCCGCTTCCCAGTTAGCCGATCCTGCACAAAGAACATATTTTTATCAAATATAACAGAGCAATCATCATCTTCGGTTAACTGTGAGACTGAAATCAGATTCTTTGCAATGGAACGGACATGAAAGACATTTTTCAGTGTAACGACAGAAGATGGAGATTTGAGTGTTATGTTACCAGTGTTCTTTACTGGCAAAAGAGGCTCATTTCCAACAGATACCTGATCTGATCCATTATACGGATTCATATTTACCATCATTGTAGAGTTGTTAGTCATGTGATTTGAAGCACCAGAATCAACATAATAGTTTGGATCATATGTCTCTCCATTTTGATGATAGGCAACAAAAGACTGAGGTATATCATTTGGATGGTAGTTTTGGTCATTTTTATGGTAACAGAAAAAAAGCAATATGACCACCGCGACCACAAATTTGACATACAAGCTAGTGTCTTAAGGAAGAGAGAGAACCAAGGACAGAACCTTTCTGATTTTGTTGAGGTCTATGCACCTGATTTCGAGTTTGCCAATCGGATCTGCCTCTTCCTCGACCACCTCTATTGCTGAACCGTCTACAACGATTTCCTATGCTAGAGCTATTAGAGTTGTGAGTAAGATGGTTGTCGGATGTACCAGATTGAGATTTAACCATTAAAGTTGTTGACTGAAAAAAGAAGAGGTATGGTTGTGCTCAACAAGTCGCATCTCATGAGTAAAAAAAAAGTGGGAGTAATTGACAAAAAGTTGGTAGATTCTCTCTTGTTTTAATGGTTGTTACGAATGGCGCATAAAATGGTCCTAATCCGCGTAACGTATGTAAAACTAATATTTCTGACATAGTCAAAGAGTTCTTCTGAATAGTCTGCAAATGAAGAAGTAATTGAGACTTAAGAGCACTGTTCTACGCAGAGAAGGTGGATTCTAAATAGGTATAGAAATCCTTTGATATGTTGAACTCCAGAGTTGGAGCAAGAACAGATAGACACGATGTTGTATTCAACCAATTAATAAGAGTTTGGTCGATGCGAGTCCATCTCATAAAAGCAAGATCGACGATGTTCATATTAAGAGTTTCATCGAAAATCTGATCGGGAGGAGGAACATCCGAGACATCAATGTGGTGGAATAAATCCTGAGATTTCATAATGGGAAGGATCTACTTCTTCCATGTTAAATAGTTGGTATTATCAAACTTAATCGAGACAAGTGCAACAAGATTCGTAAGGGAAGGGAAATAATTTTGACTTTGAGAATCAGTGGCATTTGGAGTTGCTGTGGAAGTTAATGAAGAGAGAAAGAAAAATAACCAGAGAGAAGGAAAAATAATTAGAGTGAACCGTAGCTCTAGATACCATGAAAGTTAACAACCAAACAGAATTACAACTATCAGATTTACAAAGAATTGATGCTTATCCTATATAACAAATATTCAAAATTTAAAATACATTTGAATGAGTCAATAATTGAATGGGTTAATGCTCTATCAGAAGGAGCTGTAACTCGAACACGTGACTTTAATGTAACTAAGCATGCTACTACCATTGAGCCAACATCATTTTATTGGTCACAATAGGAATGCAGTTTTACTCATAATGTTAAAGTAATTATTTTTTAATTATTACATATTATATATTAGTTTATAAATGTTGGGTCTAGGGGGGTCTATAGACCCCATAGACCCAACATTGATCCGCCACTGCACACCACCATTGTATCTTAACCACCACCACCACCACCATGTGTATCTCAACCACCGCTACCGTCCCACCACCACTACCGTACCACCACCACCATCACCGTTATACATCCACCACCACTATCCCATACCTTGACCACTACCATCGTACCTCCAACGCCGTCGTACCTCCACTAACACCATCCCCCGTACATCAACCACCATCGTCACTTACCCATGACCACCACTATCATACCTCCACCATCATACCTCCACCATCATACCTCCACCACCACTGTCGCCACCACCATCATACCTCTACCACCACCACATCCCTACCACCGTACCTCCACCACTACCATAACTCTGCCACCGTACCTCAACCACCACCATATCCCTACCGTCGTACCTTCCACCACCACCACCATCACACCTCAATTACATCACAACTACCACCGTTTCCATCACCATACCTCGAAGGCTCCACCACCACCACCACCACCAATATCACCACCATGAAAATCATAAATAAATTTAACTGAAATCAAGTATCTTTATGAGAAAAAATAAAATGAAATAAAAATTACATTACTTAACTAACATCATTCTTGGAATTGGAAGACCATCAGGAAGCATTACTCCATTATTGAGGACATGGCTACTTGGGAAGTGCAATCGGGCAGAGACATTAACATTTGGGAAGATCACTGGATCCCAGGAATTACAGAAGTTGCTCAAAACAATAATCAATCTAATCTGACGAGGGTTTCACATCTTATCACTGATAATAGTTGGAATGAGGAAGTGCTCAATGACAACTTCGATAATGTTACTCAGAATCTCATCAAGGCTATCCCGGTAAACAGTGAAGGAAATGATCAGATCAAATGGAAGCTTACGGAATCAGGCAAATTCACGGTGAAATCCATGTACCAGTACCTCAGCACCAATAATAATACGCAAGAAACTATAGCACATAATTGGAAGTTCATCTGGGCTCTCCCCACTGTACCTCGCATTAAAATGTTTATATGGAAAATATGCACTAATTCTCTCCCGGTTAGAGATCGCATTGGTAAATACATTGATAACAACATAATGTGCCCTAACTGCACGAACGTTGAAACCATAGAACATGCACTTCTCCACTGTGCTCTAGCTAAGAACATATGGTTCCACTTTAATATTATTACGGAAAATATTACTTCCATCAGGGATTGGATCTTCTCCTGGGAGAACGATTCGAACCTTGGTTTCACGAATGACGATATACATTTTGCGAACATCCTTTGGATTATGTGGAAAATTAGATGTGACCATTGCTTTCAACATGAAATAAACGATCTGAATAAAATGATTAAAATGATCATATCTTTTCCGAGAAACAAAATACATATAGCGAAAAAGACACAAAAACCTGTAGAAAAATGGCAACCCCCGCCGCCTCATTTCATAAAAATTAATGTTGATGCATCGTTTGTGAATGTAATATCCAATGCGGGAATCAGTTTGATAGCTCATAACAATAAAGCAAAATTCATCGAAGCACAAGTGAAAACTACCAGGGCCAGAAACAGTGAAGAAAGTGAAGTAAAGGCTATTCTGCAGGGTCTTGAATGGGCAAAAGAACAGAACCTCAAGTCCATCATCATAGAAAGCGACAATAGCCACATCATCAATCACTTAAATAACCAGAAGCACTCAATTCACTGGCAATCGATGTCTCATGTTCAGAAAATACGAGGAATAAGACGATGGTTCGAGAAAGTTCATTTCAGATATATTAATAGAGAATGCAATGTGCTCGCAGACAAGATAGCAAAATGGGCGAGAAAGAAGAATAGAAATAAGAAATGGTCAAATATTCCATGTATTTTAATTGACAAATATTGTAATAACTGTATTATCCATTAATGATATAACCTCTTTCAACAAAAAAAAAAAAAACTTTTTGACTTCTTTTAGGGTTATTTTCCAAATGGCCCCCAACTTTGTGACCAGCTTCCTGCCTAGCCCCCTAGATTAGCAAAAATACCCATATGGCCCCCATTTTGAATTTTCGTAATAACACCATTAATCAGTCAACATTTCTCTCTCCTCCATCTCATAACCTCTCTCTGCCACCTCATCTTCTAGCCAACACATCATCTTCTCCGGCGAAGGTCGTCGGCCGACCAATTTTCCTGCCGGCGACCTTCAAATTAAAAAAAAAAAAAGTTATTTTTTTTCATCTCCTCTCTCTCTCTCTAAACTCCGGCGAAGGGGGTTTCCCTTCGCCGGAGGTCGGAACAGACCTTCAAGGTCTGTTCGAGCAGACCATGAAGGTATGTTCGAACAGACCTTTAAGGTCTGCCGACCTCCGGTGAAGGAACACCCCCTTCGCCAGAGTTTAGAGAGAGAGGAGATGAAATTTTTTATTTTTTTTTAAAGAGAAAGAGAGGAGAGATGAATTTTTTTTTTAAAATTTTAAGGTCGCCGATCGGAAAATTGGTCGGTCGGCGACCTTCGCCGGAGAAGATGATGAGTTGGCTAGAAGATGAGGTGGCAGAGAGAGGTTATGAGATGGAGGAGAGAGAAATGATGACTGGTTAACGGTGTTATAACGGAAATTCAAAAAGGGGCCCATATGGGTATTTTTGTTAATCTAGGGGGCTAGGCAGGAAGCTGGTCACAAAGTTGGGGGTCATTTGGAAAATAACCCCTTTTTTTAATTCATAAGTTAAAATTTTGCCAAACATATGATAATTTTTTTACTTTCTTGAAGAAAGCTCTACTACAAGTTCCACGTACTTGTACTTATTTAAGTAAAAAAATTAAAAAGTTAGTTTGGTAACACAAAAACTTCTGACTTTACTCAAGTTAAAATTTGACTTCATTTCAAACTTCAAAATTTTTGCTTTTGACTCCACAGTTAAGTTACTTATGTGCAACGCATACACGAAATGACTATTTTTTTTGTCTACCTCTGCTCCACCACAGTAGAATTAATTCTTGTATCAAGTTTAAGGATCTTATTTCCCAAATATCTTTCATCAATAGTCATTTGTCTCACTCCCAAGAATGAGGCACTTTCTATTTTTAATTCATCGGAAACACCTTTGCTGAAGTATATTTGACGATTTGTGAAAATTTATCTATTGTCCTGAAAAACTTGTATAAAGGTGTAAAACTTGATGAAGTCCATAAAGATTCGTGATATTGCATCCACCAAAAATGAATAGATTGTCCGCAAAGAGCAGATGTGAAATTGGAGGAGCTAAGCCATTAATCTTATACCCTTGGAAGAGACCTGATATTTGTGCCTGAGACATCATAATAGAAAACCAATTTTACACAAGGATGAAGAGATACGGAGATAATGGACATCCTTGTCAAAGTCCCCTGCTACTACCAAATTTCTCTTGAGGAATTCTATTACATAGAATCTGAAATGTTGGTGTAGTAACACAATTCATCATCAAATTTTGTATCAACCCAGTTATACCAAAACAATGTAGAGTTCATTTTAAAAAATTCAATCCACCCTATCATATGCCTTTTGCGTATCCATTTTAAGAGCGAAAGTACCCTTTTTTGCGGTGGAGAGTTTCATTGAGTGGATGAGTTCCTTTGCTATAATTAAACTATCTGTAATTTATCGTTTCGGTACAAAAGCATTTTGAAATTCAGATATTCTATCATCTAAAAAGGGCCGAATACGATTAGATAATATATTTTGGTCACTATTTTGTATATAACATTACATAAGGAAATTGGCATGAAATCTGATTCTTTACATGGAGCATCCTTTTTAAGGATTAAAGATATAAAAGTATGATTCACTTCTGGAGGTAATGTACAAGAACTGAAAATGTTACATATGAGAGAATGCATTTCAGAACCTATAATAGATCAACATTTTTTATAAAATAACACCGAAAATCTATCTGGTCTTGGAGACTTTAAGGAGACCATATTTCTAATAACTTCAAATATTTCCTCCTAAGTGGGAGGGGCTGCCAATATAGGAATGTCAGAAGGAGGAATACTCGGGAAAAGATGGTCGAGAGAACTCAATACTGGTTCAACTAGTTCAACAGTGAAGCGAGATCTAAAGCGATCAGTCAACATTTGGTCGATTTGGGCAGAATTAGTAATCCAGGTGCCGTCCTCTGTCTGTAAATATTTGATAGAATTTTTCTTCCTTCGATGTTTAACTGATGCATGAAATGCCCTCGTATTTCTATCACCGTTTTGAACCCAATATTGTTTCGCTCTTTGTTCCCAAAACTGTCTATTCATTTCTTCTAATTGTTGTAGTCCTTGGCGAAGATGTAGTTCTAAAGATAAAGAAGATGGCGTAGGTGATACAACCTGAATTTTCAACAATCTTGAAGATAAACACTTTATCTGTTTTCTGACATTGCCAATGGCGTTTTTGCTCCATAATTTAAGAGTTATACCCTATTCCGCCAATTTTTTAGGTACAGATGGGGATGATGCCAACCATGCTTGTTCCACTGTCTCGTTAAATTGATGACGAGAAACCCATTGAGATTCAAATTTGAAAATATTTTGTGGTCTGGATTGTGGGCTATCTGTTTTAAGTAAAATTGGAGCGTGATCCGAATTATATCTTGGTAAATGGAAAACACTTGAGTTCGGATATACACCACACCAGTTGATATTTGCTATTGTTTGATCAACTCGTTATCTTATATGACCACGATAGGATTGTTGATTTGTCCATGTGAAAGCAGGGCCTATATGACCAAGGTCAATAAGAGCATGATCATTAATAAAGTTGTTGAAATATTCAAGAAATGGGATCCTATCCGAACCACCAACTTTTTCAGATCGAGAACAAATAACATTAAGATCTCCTGTGCAACAATAAGGGTGGGTAGAGCCAGAAATAATTTCAGAAAAATGATCCCAAAATTGTATTTTGTTGGCTAAAGAAGGAGGTCCATACATGCAGTGAAGATCCCAAATTGGGATTGGACCCTCTCATTCAATTTGAAGAGAAATTAAATTACACGAGTGTCGTACTATTGAAGCTGAAATTGATTGATTCCGAAAAACCCACAATACAATGGTATGGGATGTGAACACTAAGAGGGTGTTTGATTTTTTAGCACTTACAAGTGATATCACTTATTAAGTGATTATCACTTAGTAAGTGATATCACTTGTAAGTGATATGACGTTTGTTTTCTATCACTTCTAAGTGTTTGATTTATGTTTTTATATTAATTCTAAATGTCATAAAAATGAGAAATTGTCTATTTTGACCTTAAAGTATCTACATATTAGCATTTCATACTAATTTATTATGCTCGTGAGTTTGGGTACAAGAGAATTACGATTTATGAATACTTTATGTTGAAAATATTAACCTCAAGTAATTAAAAATTATGAAGGAAAAAGACCTTAAGTTGCATGATGGAGTTTGGGTGGTTCCGTGATTAATGAAGGAAGAGATGTGAAAAAATTTAAGAGAAAAACTTAGGTGAAGAATGAGTAAAGAAGGAAAAGGGTCATTGATGAAGTCATAAAAAGATTTTTTTTTACTTATCAATTGTTTAAGATTTTCTGTTTAGTTATAATTATATTGGTAATTATTATATTCGGTAGGGATAGAAATGTCTTTTTTAGCACTTAGAAAGTAAGTGCAAAAAAATAAGCTCCAAATTGGAGCTTACTTTTTTGCACTTACTTTGACCCCACTTACAAGTGATATTCACTTATTAAGTGAAAAAACAAACGGCCTAAAATTGCCGGCCCGCACTTATTAAGTGAAAATCACTTAATAAGTGCAAAAATCAAACACCCTCTAACTAGGACACTTCATTTGGTACGATGATGTTGTAGGTGTCTGTCTTGTCTTGTCAGTGCATCGAACCTGTTCAAGTGGAGATCAGTAGACGAAGGCGAGCCAATGAATGCAATATCTTTTTCCATTGCCTCTGGATACGAAAAGTTACTTTTTGAATGGTACTCGGAAAACATAATTCATCTGCTCACTGAGAGATCTACCCAAGTACACTGGATATCACATCATCTGAAGCAGAAAATGATTACTATGCGCTTCTTTTGCTAGTTATAAATTTTGTTATGTAAATAGAAAGTTCAATCAAGAACCAGATAGACTTGCTCGATGGACTTAGAAAAAAAAAATGGAATCGTCCCGGCGTAATGTAAGCCACTCCACTAACTACCCCAATCAAATTTGTAATCTTTTGAACTAGTAACACGACAGTTGGTTTTAAAAAATATGCCTTAATTATTTCGGTGCGCCGAAAGATTTTTGTTGTATTAGGGTGGTGTTCGTTTTTTTTTTTTTTGAGAATTCGACTACTATCTACGTTAGTCGTTACAAGGCATTGATGCATCATGGAAATGTAATAAGCATGATAACCACCTAATTTAAAACGAGAAAGAAAGAGGTCTAACATCCGACGACAAAGAGGTCAAAAACCCGAAAAATTATTACATTATTTATAGCCTAAATTACATAGGATAAATCTTAATGGCAACTGTTTCCACCGAGACTTGATCACATGACCTCATGGGTTTAAGAGGGGTGGCCAACCGTTACACCAAAGAGGGGTGTTCGTTAAATTGAGATCTAGACCGATTCGATAGGATTTGTGATGGGTTGTTTTTTTTTTGTTGAAATAGTAATATTATTGAAACTAGAACTTTAGAGTCTTATTACAATACAACTTAGAAACCATAAAAGGAACATTATTCCAAGATTGAGTCTTTTTTCTCTTTCTCTCCCACTTCGCCAACTTGTCTGCAACTTGATTGAACTTCCTGTTCGTGTAGGAGAACTTGACTTTATCCAGACGTCGCTTGATATCCTGAATTTTCTTGATATGAATTTTGGATTGCCATTGTATTTCATTCCTTTGATTCTGTAAATGTTGTATGATATTTATATTGTCACTTTCTATGATGATCTGTTTATGATTGTGGGATTCAGCCCAAATCATGCCATTTAAAATTACGATTGCTTCGCTTTCTTCTGCATTTCTGCTCCTAGTGGTGGTTGCATATGCTTCGATAAATTTGGATTCGTTGTTATGAACAACCAAACTCGTTCCTACAACATTCTGAAAATCAAGGAAGAATGCGTCTACATTAATTTTTAATGAAGATCTATCAGGGGAGTTCCATTTTCCTGATTCTATTTTGGTTGTGGTAGTATTTACTTCTGTGTATTTAGGGAAGGTGGAGATCATGTGATGGGTTGTTATTCTTTTCAATTTGCGTCTGTCTTAATGGCGAACTCCGAAAAAAAAAAAGGAAAAAGAAAAAAAAAAAGGGGTGGGCCGTGGGCAGAGAGTGAAATGGGCTAAGAACAAAAAAGCCAGGACGCACGTGACCCATTTACCTAGTAATGCCCTCATTCATGTGTGTTCTTCTTTTATGATTTTGGGCAAGCATTGTCCTATTCTAATATCTACCTTTCAATTATCTCATCTATCCATACCATCACTAACACCCATATGAGTCATATATGTGTGGACGAAAGGGTTTTTGAGGAGAGAGAGACTCCGAGATGACGTCAGCCACTTCGAAGTCACCCCTCTCCTTTCTCCCTCACTGAAAACCCTAGTGCATGCTTAGGTATTGGTGAATTCATTAGTAGTAGTGATCAACAAAGGTATCTAGGTAAAGCATATCCTCAATCTAAGTGTAAATCCCAACTTCACAGAAGACGAACAAGCAAGTAAAGGAAGATCAAAAGCTTCTCGCCTCGGGAAGGAAAAGGAGAAAGGATATTCAGGCATATCCAGGTAAGATCTTTTTCCCTTCTATCTTTATTACATCTGGCTTAATTATTCTGGAAAGCCACCATGCGTAATTAAGCGGGTTTCAACCGAGTAAACTCCTCGTCTTCCCCTCGCATGCGCCGTCCCTAGGATCTGTACCAGACATCCATAGGTTAGTGGTTCTTCTCTCATTACAAGTGTCGCTGATATCTAGAAGATCCTTCACTTCTTCAGACGAGTGTAACCACCCGAGTGTACACGTGGTAGATGGAGTGGAAGGAGAGGTTTTCGATAAGAAGAAAGAAGAGTCCCAAGATGTTCTTTAAAGTTCTTTCCTGTCTTCTTCTTCTTAGTTGCAGGCTCCTTCTTAATCCCAGAAAGTTATTCCTTAACTTTGTCTTCTTCTTTCCCTCGAGTCCTCTTATGTCGACCCAATCCTCTGATAGGAATCTAGAAGACTTAACTAGGAAGATGGCAGTCCAACTGAGTCTCTCTGAGGGAGGTAACCTTACCATCAACTACCCAAAACCTTCTGAAAATAAGGAACTCATGGAAATTTCTTCTGGTTTTCTAGCTAGGTTATGCTGTAGGTATGACTATGGTATTGGTTTTATAAGAAAACATCTTTCGGGTCAGTCTAGGTTCTTTAGAGAGTGTAGAATAACCCCATCGGCTACTGGTCCTAACCATTTCCTCATTATACCACGCAACCTTACTGTTTTGAACGAGATACATCAAGGGAGGCCGTGGATCATTCGAGGCTACTTAGTGGTGATGCAAGAAGTGGAGCTACCACTTAAGGAGGTTATCCCTGCACTCATGTTAGAACCCATGTGGTGCAGCTTCTCGGGCTTACCCTCCTCGATCCAGAACAGACAAGATTTGGAGCTCATTTTCTCTTGCATGGGGTACATAATACAAATTCAACCTAAAAACTTCAGCTCAGGGGCAAACTCCACCATTAGGATCCAGTTCATGTACGACGTGAGGAAACCTCTCTTGGTTACCCTCAACTCCATCTTCACAGACAGAGGTAAACCAGTTAATTTTAGTTACTATAAGTTCCCCAAAGCCATCTGTCATAAGTGCAGAATAGTTGAACATCCGATCACTCCATGTATTTTACCTCTACCTAATGCTTTTGGTAATAATCTTAAGACTAAGCTCCCTGTTCCCCTCTCTACTGATTCTTGGGCACTCTCTGTGGTTACGTCTACTTTGGCCAATGAAATGTTAAACCCTCCTATTCCTCCTCATGAAATTTTTCAAAGTCGAGGTAAGAGGAAAGACTTAGACGTGCTAATGGAAGTGAAAATAGAAGAGGATGTCAGGAGAAAGTCAAATCTTAGGCAAGCATTCGAGATGGAGAAATTGAAAGATGTTTATAGGATGGAGAATCAGGTAGGTTGGTATTCTGGTCAGTCGCCTTCATCTTCCTTGCATTCATCCTCCATTCCCCCTAGTTGGTTCTCTCCCCCGATGGAGTCTATAGATAGCACTGAAGAACGGCGCAGGCACCTCTTTGCTGACACTCTAATGGAATCCCCTGGCTCAACCATGGAAGTCAGAGAGGAAGGGGATAAGGATAGTTTACTCGGTTGAAGAGCATAGCCTGCAGTTATTTAGTTGTTTATCTTTCTGTTTTGTTAGTTTTGTTAATTAATCTGGTTTGATAACTGTTAATGCATCTAATATAAGATAGATGCTTTTTGATTTATGTATAAACTTGGTTGGTTATGTTAGTTTGAATTGATTAATAGCTTTCGGTTCAATAGTACTTTGGTTTTCATCTCTTTAATTTGATAACTTCATATCTGTTTGCTTCCCTTATTATTCGATCTACTGTTAGTTTTAATCCAATCTATCTTTAGGGTTTAGATCTTTTGTGCTATTATAATCTACGCTTCTGTCTGATTAGGGGTGGTATTTCACCATCTTATAGGCCACTATAAATTATTCAGTAGTCTTTCCGGACCTAAGGTCCACTTACTTTCACATTACCACCCTCGGTTTCTCCCTTTCTCTTTGGTGAAGAGAAGACACAGCAGAGAAGGACGGGTGTTGGTGTCTGGGCTTATTAGTGTCATTTAGACCCGTGGGCCAAATGCAGAACCCTACTATTCAGAGCCCACGCATTCTAAGTTGGAATGTTAGAGGGATAGCCCAATTCCTCACTAGGAAGCACCTACTGGGCTTAATCAATAGATATGATCCGGATATTATCTTCTTAGCGGAAACCAAGAATAGAACCACTGTGATTAATAAAAACTTAAAACTCCAAAAATATTATAGCAGTCATTTTGTAGATCCTATAAATAAAGCGGGAGGGCTTGCTATGTATTGGAAACACCATATTAATATGACCATCATACACTCTGATAATAATATGATTCATGCCAAGTTAGTTAACCCTAATAATAGTAGCAATACTTTCATTACGGGCTTCTATGGTTGCCCTTATCATAAGAATAAGTTGAAACCTTGGAAAACGCTGGCTTCCGTTAATGTAGACAATAGTATGCCCTGGACGATCATAGGAGACTTCAATAGTGTGTTAGATAGAGAGGAGAAAATTGGCGGGTCCTCAGCCAATAATTCTCATCTAGCTAGGATTCTCTCCATTATAAGTCAATTAGAGCTCACCGACTTAGGTTTTCAAGGCAATCCGTTCACCTGGAGCAACAAGCAATTCGGAGAGAACCTGATCCAGGAAAGGCTAGATAGAGCTCTATCTAACTTTAAGTGGCTTCAGATGTACCAACAATCTTGCATTACCCACCTTGACTCGGTGGGTTCGGATCACCTCCCCATTCTACTAGCGGACAAGAATATCACTCTTAGGAAGACTAAACCCTTTAAATTCATCCGGACGTGGATGAATCACCCCGAGTGTCATGATTTTATTGCGGATAAATGGAGAATTAATCTTGACATTCAAGGTAAACTTAAGAAATTAAGTCAACACTTAACAACATGGAACAAAAAAGTCTTTGGTAATATAGATAATAATATTAAGAGTCTGACGGAGAGAATTAATAACTGTAGTAATAGAGAGGAACTCAGCATGCTGAACGAACAGTTGGAACAATTGTACCTTAACCAAGAAAATATTTGGAAGGAGAAATCCAGAAACAACTTCATTTCGGTTGGAGATAAGAACACCAAATTTTTTCACTCTCAAGCTGTGCAGCGTAATCGCCAGAACTTTATTAGGGCAATTAAAGATAGTAATGGTGATTGGCAGGAGAACATAGAACACATCCAAGAAATCTTCACCTCTCATCTCTTAGACATTAATACTTCTGAACATACTTCAACCGCACCAGACATCCTTAATCTTTTTCATCCGTTTATCTCCCCTCAGCAAAATATCAAGCTAACCGGCATCCCAGATGAATATGAAATCAACAATGCGATTAAAAGTCTTAAGAGAGAAGCGGCGCCAGGACCAGATGGTTATCCCCCATTCTTCTTTCAATCTAATTGGGATACGGTCAGCCCGGATATTCTTCAGCTAGTTCAAAATTTCTTCCTCACAGCGTCGCTTCCTGAAGGAGCCAATCACACACACATCTGTCTCAATCCTAAATCGACCACCCCGCAAACCCCGGCAGACTACAGACCCATCAGCCTTCTGAACACGACATATAAGATCATCACTAAAATTCTAGCCGATAGGTTTAAAGTCACCCTAAATAGCATTATTTCCCCGGTCCAAGCAGCCTACCTTCCAGGACGTCAAATTTCCGATAACATCATCATCGGGCAGGAAATTATTCACTCTATGAAAAATATGAAAGGAGCGACAGGTTATTTTGGACTGAAACTGGACATGTCCAAAGCTTTTGATAGAATTGAGTGGAACTTCCTTACAGACATTATGCATAAGCTGGGTTATTCGGAACATTGGATTAGGATGATCAATACATGCCTCGCCACCTCCTCCATGGCAGCGCTGGTCAATGGTCACCCCGGGCGCACCTTTCATCCTACCAGAGGCATAAGACAAGGAGATCCACTGTCCCCTTTCCTTTTTATTTTGGCCATGGAAGGTCTTAGCAGATTATTAGCTAACTTTCAAGACCAAGATTGTTTTAAAGGGTTCCCTACTAATAGCTCGGATCTTACCATTTCTCATCTGCTGTTTGCGGATGATTGCATTATTTTTGGCCGAAATTCCCTAGATAACACTCACATTCTCAAGTCCATCCTTAAGATTTTCTGCGAGTCATCAGGCCAGATGATTAATTATAAGAAGTCTAACATTTTCTATTCAAAAAACTCCCACCCAAAGTTCAAGAGTATGATTATGCGCACTTTCAAAGTTAAGAACGCTTCTACTTCAGACAAATACTTAGGGGCGCACCTATTTATTGGAAAAAATAAGAAAGCTGCCTTTCAGGATATTCTCCAGCAGGTTAAGAATAAACTAGAGAAATGGAATTATTCATTCCTTTCTCAAGCTGGGCGCACTATTGTTATCTCGACAATAGCTGCCGCCGTACCCCGATACCAAATGCAATGCTTTGCCATTCCTAAAGGCATATGCAAGAGCATTACGACTCTTCAAAAGTCGTTCTGGTGGGGTAAGTCCAGAAGTATCTGTACGAAATCGTGGTCATCCATTTGCCTCCCTAAAGCCTTGGGAGGGCTAGGGATCCACCACACAGAGCTAGATAACGTAGCTATGCTAAGTAAACTAGCTTGGAGACTAAAGGCGGAACCTAAAGCGATGTGGGTTCAATTCCTCAAAGCGAAATATTTCCCTCACACGGAAGTTCCAGGCCCGGTTAAATCTCACCACTCTTGGCTGTGGAAAACCATCAGTAAAAGGTTATTTCAGATAGAAGAATTAACTATTTGGGAAGTTCACAGTGGTACTCAGATTAATATTTGGTCTGATCATTGGATTCCAGACACTCTCCCATCCCAGATCTATCCCAGAGATAATCAACTTACGAAAGTGGCTCAATTAATTTCTAACGCTAGATGGGATGTAGTATCTCTTAATAATAATTTCGACTCCCAAACCCAAAACCTTATTAAATCTATCCCTATCTATCCAATAGGAGAGGACCAACGGATGTGGAAACTTACAAAATCAGGCAAATTCACAGTTAAATCCATGTATAACTACCTTATCACCAGTATGAATTCTCCCGTGAATCTCAACCCCAACTGGAATTTCATTTGGAATATCCAAAATGTTCCCAGAATACAAATCTTCTTATGGAAGATTTGTACTAAAGCTTTACCTGTCAAAGTGAGAATTGGACCATACATTGACTCTAACCTCATATGCCCTAATTGTACTGAGATTGAAACTATACAGCATGCCCTCCTTCACTGTTCTATTGCGAGGAACATCTGGTTCTATTTCAATATTATATCTGAGAATATTAAGAATGTAGCAGATTGGATCTTTTCCTGGGAACACAACCCTCAATATCGTGAAACTACTGTTCAAAACCTCCTATCCACTATATTATGGATAATTTGGAAAACTAGATGTGATCATTGCTTTCAGCATGAAATCAATGATCTTAACCACATTGTTAGAATGATCTGTAATTTTCCTAAAAAGATGAATTTACACAGTAACAAAACCAAACCCATACATACTAGATGGAACCCGCCAGACTTTCCCTGGTTGAAAATAAATGTTGATGCATCTTTTATAAATGTTAATGAAATTACAGGTACGAGTTTAATTATTCATGACTCGAATTCAAACTTCATAGAAGCTCATACAGATATATCCAGGAACAGAAATAGTGAAGAAGGCGAAGCAGTTGCAATCCTAAATGGTCTCATCTGGGCTGCCGAACATAATTATCAAGACATCATCATTGAAAGCGATAACATAAACATTATCGAACATATTCAGAATTCCAATAGGAAAATTCGATGGCAATCTAGAGTTCACATCAACAAAATCCTTGAAATTACAAGTCGGATAAACAGGGTGAAGTTTAACTACATCAACCGTAATTTCAATCGGCCAGCGGATAAGCTAGCGAAACGTGCGAGGAAGAAGAATAAAGCGGAATCTTGGAATAGAATACCTTTCTTTTTATTTCCTTTTTACTGTAATAACAGTTTGATTTCTTAATTTGCTAATACCACTTAACAAAAAAAAAATAGTAATGCCCTCATTCTTGACGTAAGTCGGCAAGAGTTCTTAATCTCAGCCGTTAGATAGTGGACCGGTTAGGATTTATAGTTCCTTCCCAGATAAAACTCCCGAATGCGAACCCTTCCCCAATTCCTAAACCAAGCAGCCTACTTCTTCACAGAAGTGATTCTCTCACCCTCTGTCCAAAATTCCCTCTCTCAAATATAAACTGGTGGTGGTGGTGGTTTTATTCCCCCATAAAGAAATCTAAACATGGGGAGGAGGTCACACAAGAAGAAGAAGAAGAATACTTCCAACAGTTTAGGTATTACTACTACTACTATAACATCATCATTACCACATTATCCTCTTTTTGATATTAGTAGATGTACTAGTACTGTTATTAGTATTAGTAGTAGTAGTAGTAATGACAATGATTGGTTAGTATTTGAGATCCTAAGCAGACTCCCCGTGAAGTCCCTTACCCGTTTCAAGAGTCTTTGTAAAAGATGGTGTTACTTAATCGAAAGAGATCAACAATTCATTGATTTACACTTCACCCGTTCTAAAACACGCCTCCCCTCTCGTCTACTTATCGTTGTTCCTCTACCGCGCACACAGATACAAGAAGAAACCCTAAAGAGAATACAAGGTACTACTAACATCGACCTTTGGCCATTCAAGGAGTTCCATCTTACAGCTGACCTCTTGTTTGAAGAAGACGATACAAAACTGAAACTAGTTGTTGACACAGTTAGGGAGATGGATTCGGAATCTTACAGTGTCATCTCAAAGTCTGTGAACGGCTTAGTCTGCCTCATTGACTCATTCATGAGTCGTGCTGTTTGTATACGCAATATCAGTACTGGAGAAATATCACCTTGGTTTCAATCATCCTCAATTGTCGTGGGAGAAGAACGGTTTCAATCATCCTCAATTGTCGTGGGAGAAGAACGCCTCTCTTTCCCTAACTTGTACGCATTTGGCTTTGATCCTGCTACTAATGAACACAAATTGGTATGCGTCTTGACCGTATGCTCACGTCCTCTCTCCCCTGCATCTTTTGTCTGTGGGGTTTTGACCATTGTACGCCAATCTAATAATAATAATAAATGGAGAAGGATCACAGAGATCCCACCGTATCGTCTAAATAATAATTATGTTCATGTGAATGGTGTTATTTACTGGACCAATGGTTCTCTTACTCAATGGGGGTGGATACCTCGTCCTCCCATATGCTTAGTAGCATTTGACTTAGGAAGTGAAAAATTCAGAACAATCACAATTCCTGATTCCATCCTTGATTGCCCTCAGGTTCTTGGCGACTATTTAAATTTCAAAGACATTATTCAGTTATTTGAAGTGGATGGGTATTTATCTATGGTAGTTAAACTGAACAATTGTACGCTCGACATGTATATTTACGAAGATGATTATTACATGGACGAGGATGAGAAGTTAAGTGGAACGTCTACTACTTCTTCTCTTAAGAACGGAAGATGGAGTGAAGTGAGTTGTATCACCTTGCCTTTCTATATGATGAACAATCATAAAGATGTCAAGTTCCATACTTTCATCGGGTCAGACGACAAGATTCTTGTAACATCATCTACTCTAGGTATGGAGGAAAAGAAACGGCTGTCTATTTACTGTTACAATTGGAAGAAAGGTACTTGGATAGAGGTTGATGTAAGTGGAATCCCATTCTCAGTTCCACAACTAGGCCTTCGTTGCTTTTCTACTACTTTCTCCGAAAGTCTTCTGCCCTGTAACAATCAAAGTGCTCTCTGACGCCATCTTCGCAGAGGAATCAACTTCACTCTATCTATATTTGCCTTCATTTTTAACTTATGTTATTTTGTTTTACGTAACTTAGTACTTTATTTTCCTTCTATTTAACTGATCTATATAAATAAGGGAGGAGGGTATCTTTTTCCCTCCTCCTAATGGCCCAGATTTATCCTCACAAGTTTGTCTTTGATGGTGGAGATTTAGTTGTAAGTAATTGGATGGCTGAGATTACCTTTAGAATTGATCCAAGGGTTTGAATGAGGAAAGAAAGAAAAAAAGCATCTTTTCCAAAGATGCCGTATTTTTGTAACCTTCTCAAACAACCCTTTCCTCTCATTCCCGCTGTTTCTATCTTTCTCACGCAGAGACCCTCTCTCCCCCTCATCCTCCAGATTTTGAAAAAAAAGCTCAATGTGGCTCATCTCCTCTCATCACCGTCAACATCTCATCGCAGGTATATCTATCTCTCTCACTCAATCATTTTAGGGGTTTAGATTGTCTGAGTTTAAGGTTTTGATTTAGGTTGAGTTTAGGTTTTGATTTGTCTCCCTCTCTCTTCTTCCTAGCAGATTTTGATTGATATTTTGACACTTTCTCAAGCTCCATCTACGTCTCTCTCAGACACATACAAACACTAATAGTCCATTCAGGGTTAGAATTTATGTTCTTTACCTAGAACCGATTTAGGGTTTCATGTTTGTTACCTAAAATTGGTTTAGGGTTTCATGTTTGTTACCTAAAATTGGTTTAGGGTTTCATCTCTGTCTTTCTTTCTTATTGCTGCCTCCTGTAAAATCGATTTAGGTATAATTTTAACACTGTTTCTCTCTCTCTCTCTCTCTCTCTCTCTCTCTCTCTCTCTCTCTCTCTCTCTCTCTCTCTCTCTCTCTCTCTCTCCCCTTTAACTTCTTAGGTGTAGAGGGCTACCAGCAAAGGAGAAGAAGTCTTGCTTATGTAAGTGTTCTAATTGAGTTGTTTCTACTTGGTCTTGCTTCCTTTTTGTCTAATTGAGTTCTTTATTAGTAATTTCATGTTCATAGGACATTTGGTTATTGTGTCTGATAAATTATCATATACACACCTTAGGATTTTGATGTTGAATCGTGTTTTACCTATTTATTTAGATTAACTTCAAGTGTTTAGTTTATTTTATCATAGCTGATCTACTGAACTTTTATGATTAAATGTTGTGAGGATTTGTAGTTTATTTTGTTTTTTTCCTCATTTGTTTTCCCTCTCCGCAAACTATAGAATCAAAATTGACTATACAGTTTCCATTTGGTGGTGACCTATGTACTTGGGATCGCCCCTGCCCCCATCCACCCAAATAACTCTTGGACCGGATCGAGGACAGTCTGAGTCGATCCCTTGAGTCATAAGAACCTATATTAATTTGATACGGCTATCGGTAATGAAATTGAAAAGATATCATGAGAGTATAGTGATATAGACGTTGATATCAATGACATCTAGATCGCCCTCTAGATCGACCATTGGTTAGTTCAGTTCTTGATGTCAATCTTTTGCCCATACACTGCGATTAAACTTATTATATAGATTGTAATTTTGGTTGCTAACCATCCATCTGTGTGTGTATACTACGGATAAAGATGATATATCTTACTTTGCAATCTGAAAAAAAAAGTAATCACATTTATGGTCATCTGAATTTAAAGAATTTGAAGGTCTTGAGTAGCATTTTCATGGTGTTGAATTTACAATCCGTAATCTACAGGGGTAATGGATATGGATTCTGATACAAATTCAAAGATAGTTAAAGAACCAGTGCCCATGAAAATGGATTCTTCTCAACCCTCTCTACCACCCAAGTATATTCCTCTTCTCTCCACCATTTTCTTTTTTCTCTTTCTAATTAAGTTGTGTTGATTAGTCACATTTTGCTTTTCATTATATGAAGTCGAAGGGTAAAAACAAAGCAGATATTTCGGAGTCAATGGAGAAACTACAGATAGATGAATCTTCATCAGGGACTTTCAAGAAGAAACCAGTTATTATTATTGTAGTTGGGATGGCAGGCACATATTCTAACAAATTTATATTGTCTATGTTAAGTTTTTTTTGTTTTTTTGTGTCAGTTAGGTTTTACAAGATGCTTTTCTAAAGTTTGCTTGGATGTTTGACTTATTTAGGTAGCGGAAAAACAACTTTTCTTCATCTTTTGGTTTGCCATACAAAAGCTTCAAACATTCGAGGATATGTAGTTAATCTTGATCCAGTAGTTATAGAGCTTCCTTATACGAGACACTGCTCGATACAAGGAAGTTATGAAGCAGTTCAACCTTTGTCCATTATCCAGTTGCTAGCTAGCTAACTTTTTTATTGGTTGGAATTTGGAACCAAGGTATTGAAGAACAACTTGTTGTCCTTTTCATCAACTGTGGGCAGGTGATACGTGTTTCATTAGGTGAGCATTGAAATCGTTTTTCTTTTTATATGCTCTCTTTAGAATTTTCTTAGTAGGAGTCGGTCTTGGAGTTGATTAGAAGAGAAAGCCGTCAATTTTGGTGTCTGAGAGTTATTATTAAACATCACACGGTTATCGGGGGTGATTGTGTTGCATCTTTGAGTTGAAAGAAAAACTAGGTATTCAGTAGGATTGTAGGAATTAATGTCAGGATTTCTGATCCTTTTTCAGGATATGATAATGGTTTACTTCTTATTTAGATTTGCTCGTGTCAGTTGTACAAAGTCACTTTTCTGCCAATACTGACAGAATGATGCAGTAGGTTGTCCATAAGAGTTATGGTTTTATGCATTGACGGTGTTGCTACATGTAGGAACGTTCATGGACATTCCAGAGCATACCATTCGAGAGTCAATCCTTCGTATAGACTTTATCTGTTTCAAATGGGTTGACGGTCTATGTATTTGTTTTCTGGTAACTTCTTTATTTTCTTGCCTTCCAGATGTTAGAAATCACCCACTTCTAATTCACTGCAATAGAGGAAAATACGTAATACATATATGTTTGTTTTAATTACTCAAATATCGACACTAGGGTCATTCTTTTTTGTTCTAAGTCTCAGAATTCTTTTATGCAACATCGGACAGGCTGTGTGGTTGGTTGGTTGGTTAAGAAAGTTACAGAGATGGTGTTTGTTTTTTGTTTTTTATGAATATCATATGTTTGTTGTAGCTAAAGCTAGGATTTCAGATCAGACGTTTATAAAGAAGTTTGATGTTACTACCAAGGTTACCAGATTCGTTTGATCACCCCACGAATCGCGATCTGGTTCGCGCGTACCCTTTCAGCGTACGTTCGCGAACCAGATCGCTCGATCTAGCGAATCGGTTTTAAGAGAAGAAGAAATACATACCTTGATTACTTGAAGAAGGCTCCTAATCCTTTCGAAATATGAAATTTTTAGAGAATGGTTGAAGAAAAAAAATGTAGAGTAATAGGAAGAAGAAGATAAAGTACAAAAACCCATTAACAGATCTTGTCTTCTTCTTTCTATTACTCTATATTAGGTTTTCCATTATCATAGTTTTCTTGAGAGGGAGAAAAAGAGAGAGCCAGAGTGGTCGGCTAGTTAGAATAAGGAAGCTCCTTTTTGTAGCCCATTATCTTTAGGGTTTCTAATATTTCATCTTGATGGATTTTTGACCGTCGGATTAGATTTAGGGTTTTGGGTACTTTTTATAACCTAAAACAACAAGGACAACTCATATCTCTATTAAATCTCCATAAAAGACAGCTCACTCTCCACACGATTTTCTATGTAAGATATTAATTTTTTAATTAAGTAATTTCCAGAAAGATCATATATTGTTGTCTATGCAGTACGACTCGGCCGAGTCAGCCGAGTGACCCGGGACTCGGCTCGGACTCGGACATACACCGAGCCGAGTCCTGACTCGGATCTGACTCGGGTCTTTACTAGTATATGCCAATTTTTTTTCCTTTATTTTTCGCATATTAATTCTGTTTTTGAAAATATTCTAGAAA
Organism: Eschscholzia californica; assembly: GCF_041429995.1. Taxonomy (NCBI): domain Eukaryota; kingdom Viridiplantae; phylum Streptophyta; class Magnoliopsida; order Ranunculales; family Papaveraceae; genus Eschscholzia; species Eschscholzia californica. The sequence goes on from NW_028238198.1 coordinate 35,285,983, forward strand.
TACCAAAATTTTTCGTTTCTTTCAAAAGATTATTAGTAGTAAGTTGCAATTACAAAGTTTATTAGTAGTAAGTATTTAAACCTTTGGAATAGCAAAAGATTTTCTAGAAATATATCAAAACATAGTTATAGAAAGTTGCAATTTAGTAGCAAGTATTTAAAATCTTTGGTCCTCCAGTAGGCAAAAAAGCTGATATCAAACGATGTAATGTTTTGATGAGCAATCGATCTTTATATAAGAAAGTGCGTCAAAAATCAATTGAAGCGGAAAAAAAGGTATTTCTTCGTCACTAAAAAGTTCAACTCTTACCAAACCAAAACAAGTATTTTCAGGACCACTAGAAAGTGCATTCGAAATAATGGATAGAGACGAGGTTGATAATCATGAAAGGATTGTGTGCAAATGGAATTCCTTTTAATGTTCTTAGAAATCCTCAATTTCATGAGATGATCACAGCAATAAGTAGAGGGCCTAAGGATTATAAGGCTCCATCATATGAAAATGCAAGAACTACTTTGTTAGATGAGTGTAGAAGAAATGTTGAAAGGGATATGACGCCTATCAAGGATACATGGTATTCCCATGGAGTTTCAATTGTTTCAAATGGTTGGACTAATGTTAAACACCAACCATTGATTAACATCATTGCAGTAAATAGCCTCGGCGCCATGTTCTTATATGCTCGAGATTTTGAGGGAACAGAAAAACTGGTTTAGCAATTTCAGAGTTCTTACTTGAAGCAATTGAAACAATAGGTTCATCTAACGTATTGCAAGTTGTTACTGATAATGTAGCAAATTGCAAGCTTGCTGGTAAAGAAGTTCAGAAGGTACACAAACACATTTTTTGGTCTCCTTGTGTTGTTCACACTTTAAATCTTATTTTCAAAGATATTGCAAAAGAATTTACATGTTTTATAGATACTTATAGAAGTGGAAAGAATATTGTGAAGTATTTTCTTAACCACATACATGCTTTAGCTTTATTTAGGAATCATTCCAAATTAGAACTTCTTAAAGTGGCAAAAACTAGTTGCTTCACATTATATTTTGTTGAAGCGACTTGTCGATTGTAGAGAAGCTCTTGCAACTACTATTGTTGTTAGAACATGGAAACATATGGTAAAAAGTGGAGACGAACACAATCGGAAAATGGGAGAATTAGTTACAAATACAATTATGAATGAAGAATTTTGGGATGATTTGTACCATATACTAAGCATTACAAAACCAATATATTTCTTAATCAAGTTTTGTGATGGAGAAGGTCAAAAAATGGGTGAAATTTATGAAAGAATGGACAATATGCTTGGTGAAATTAAAGATATTATGTGTGAAGGAAAACATGTCGATAAATATCCTGAAATCGAAAGTGTTGTGCTTAAGAGGTGGGAAAAAATGAATATTCCATTGCATTGTCTTGGATTTGCACTAACCCCAAGGTATTATGATTCTCTCTATCTTGCTACACCTGCCCCAGGTGGTACAACAAGAAAATCTCCAAATCAAGACAAAGAGGTAATGATGGGGGGTTTGGAAGCGTTTGATAGAATATCAAAAGATGTTAATGAATCAAAAGAATTGCGGGAGGAATTTGAGAGATTTCACTTAAGAAAAGGTATATATGCCATGATGTCTGCCCAAACTGATGCTGTAACAATGAATGCAATTGATTGGTGGTGCACATATGGTTCAGAAACTCCAAAATTGGCTGAAGTAGCTAAAAAGGTAGCAATTTATTAGTATTTATTATTTTTCTACTATTATTTTCATAGTTTTAAAATATTTATATTTTTATTTTGAAGGTATTGGCTCAACCAATTACTAGCTCGTCTGCTGAAAGGAATTGGAGCACATATTCATATATACATAGTGTGAAGAGAAATAGGTTGAATTCTACGAGAGCTGATAAATTGGTTTACATTCATTCCAATATTCGTCTTCAATCACGTTTCACTAAGGGTTATAAGGAAGGCCCTTACAAAAAGTGGGACATCGATCTTGAACACACACACACCTAGACGACTCAATTATCAAACTAGAGGATATGCGTTGGAGTTCCTTAGAAGATGATCAAGTTCATGATGACAATGAAGAAGATAATATACCATCTAACACTTCAAGCACATCAAAGTTTGCAAAAGGAAGTAGTTCGAAAGACAAAGGCAAAGAAAAGATGAATTAGTATTAGTAATTTAGTAATATCTTTTCTGGATTTTGAGTTTTAGGTTTTTCCAAGTAATTTCTATTTTATGAATTTATCTTTATGTTTTAAGTAATATGACTCTTTTAAGTAATTAGTTGTTTCATCCCTTATGAGTTTTGAAATATTTATGTCTATGAGTCTATAATTAAATTTTGGAATATCTTATTAAGGTAACGAATCGAAATTTTATATTAAGCGAATTATGTACCGAATTAGCGTACCGAAGAGGTATACCCCCAACGTACCGGATACACTCTAATAGGCGTACCGCGAATCCGTTTTCGTACCGCGTACCGGAACGTACCGTGAATCTGGTAACCTTGGTTACAACTTTAAATTACTTTTTTTCATCCTCATATTCGAAGAATTAACTAAATTGACCAATCGACTGGATTTTGTTTCCCTTATTTACAGGTAAAACACCCATGTTATTGATTTTAAAAGACAAGAACAACCGAATATGTCACAGGTTTGGTTCATTTCATTCTTTATTTGTTGGGTAGTAAGAATAATGCTGGAGCAGTCTTTTCATACCCTTTTGATGGTATAAATGATTCAAAACCCTCATTCTTGAATTTCCTAAGCAATTGTGTCGACTTATTTGTAGAGAATTTTGTCTACAGGCCTGTATATGATTTGATATAAATTTCATAATTTAGGTTTATTTCGAGTTAAGTAATTTGATAATGGAGTTGGTAGATTTTTTCAATTGGTGAAGAAGAATTTGAGATTTATGACTAAGCTCTTCAACTTTGTTTAGGTACCACCATGTATATGCTCAATGAAGACTTCTTTGATGGAAACTCTAATCGGTGTCTTCCTCGAATTCGGCTGCAAGGTTCTTTTATCCTTCTCTCTTCCTTGACTACTTTTTCTTTCTTTCCTTTTAGTTTTGTTTGATAAGTTAACTTAAAGGAACAATCGGTATAGTCTGCATAACTATTAGCTCAATTTTAAATTGACAATTACGCAGAGACGGATGAGACGCACTGTCGCTTTGAAAATAAGATGGACTGTCAGACATACTATCATTTTTGTTAGATTAAACCTTTTACTCTTCCTTTTGATTAGTTTTCTTTATTTCTGTGAACTAGATAAATTAATAAATTGGGTTCACAGGACTGATGATTGCGTAGATTGTGAAAATTTGTGAATTAGAGATAACTGGTCAAATCGAAGATTTTGGTCAACCAAATATGGTTTTTGAAGAAATGTTTGAATTATGTGTTTGAACGAATGTTTGAACTGACTACGTGTTAGAAGAAACTGTAAACTGTTTCCATTCTAGAAGTTCTTTTGTTTCTTTTCTATTACTTCAACATTTTTTTTTTGTTAATTTACAGATCTTATAATTTCGGCGAAACACCTATAGGTTAGTAAGAAAATTACTTTGATTGTTCTTCTTAATTCAATCTTAATATTTGTTTTCGTTCATAATATTTTGAATTAGTTTTTCGATAAAATAGTGAAGAGATAAATTCAGTTCAGACGATTATATTGTGATTATTTTTTTTTCATCCATAAATGTTATTTATGCACGTAAGTTATCCGCTATCTTATTTAGTTTATTTTTATTACTCTCTGTTCAAGGTTTTTGAAGTTAAAAGGTGTTGAGGGCGATAAATGATGTAGAATGTCGATGTACCAGAGGCCATTCATGAGGAGAAAGCTATACATACATTTTATTGTGGAGCCCAGACTCTGACTCCGAAACTGTGCAAATCACTAGAGACTGTGTTTCTGCTAGGGTAGTAACTCAAATGACAGACATGGAGTTGGACAAATGGAAAAAACAATAATGCATGATGTGAATATAAAGGAATGTATGATTCTTCTATACCAAGCTCAATAGGCATACGAAGAGGATGAAGATATACATGGTTGTTCCAAGAAGGTCCAATGTACCCAATAGTAATTAGGGGGTTAATGAATTGATTTTAACTACTCTTTGACGTACGTTTACTTCTTTGTTAGCTCATGCTTATCTCCGTAAATGCTTGAGATTATATCTTTAGCTCTTCAATGCATTTGATTGGTGAGGTCGTGAGTTCAACTTTGCTAGCACTTTGATGGTAGTGAGGTCATGACTTCAACTTTAGTGCCAGCACTTTGATTTGTATGGGACGAATGCGATTATTTATGTCACATTATACTGTAATTTCACACGGCTCAGTAAAAGATTCATGATTTTAATGTAGTTAAATTATTAATATGTGGTTGGTTATTACAGTTTTGCTAGCAGATAAGTTTTGGACTAATAGTACGTTCACTTTCTTTTATTTTATCTCTTTGCGTTGTTTTTTACCAGGTCAAGGCATCGGTTAGTGTTCTCTGGGTCACCAGAAGCTTGAGTCGAGCTTCTTCTTTTCAGCATAATAGACAAAAAATAGGGGACTTGGATCTTCTTAGTTGGTAAAGGACTATGTTTGGGTTTCATGTATTAAAAGGAATCTCCTTAATCGAATGAAGATAGAAGTTTTCGAAATCATTTTTTAAAACATTAATGATATTTTAAAGTCATACTTTATGCATATTGGCGTTCACAAAAAGCCAGTTAGTATATGGTCATATAAGTGATGAATCATTGGTTGTCTAGAACAAATAATGAAGAACAACGAATAAAAGAAGATTATTTCTATTTCCAGGCTAACAAACATTGACACAAGTCTTTGTCGAACATAATAAACATTCTGAAGGTCCCGATTTTGTTGTTGTGTCGGGATGATTCCCAATCAGAAAAAGAAAAATGCACAACCACGCGAATCGTTCAGAAATACTGTCAGTGCCCTATAGGCACGGGTTACACCCTAGTATTCTAACAAATTTATATTGTCTATGTTAAGTTTTTTTTGTTTTTTTGTGTCAGTTAGGTTTTACAAGATGCTTTTCTAAAGTTTGCTTGGATGTTTGACTTATTTAGGTAGCGGAAAAACAACTTTTCTTCATCTTTTGGTTTGCCATAGACAAGCTTCAAACATCCGAGGATATGTAGTTAATCTTTATCCAGCAGTTATAAAGCTTCCTTATACGAGACACTGCTCGATACAAGGAAGTTATGAAGCAGTTCAACCTTTGTCCATTATCCAGTTGCTAGCTAGCTAACTTTTTTATTGGTTGGAATTTGGAACCAAGGTATTGAAGAACAACTTGCTGTCCTTTTCATCAATTGTGGACAGGTGATACGTGTTTCATTAGGTGAGCATTGAAATCGTATTTTTTTTGGGCATTGAAGAACCAAGGTATTGAGCATTGAAATCGTTTTTCTTTTTATATGCTCTCTTTAAAATTTTCTCAGTAGGAGTCGGTCTTGGAGTTGATTAGAAGAGAAAGCCGTCAATTTTGGTGTCCGAGAGTTATTATTAAACATCACACGGTTATCGGGGGTGATTTTGTTGCATCTTTGAGTTGAAAGAAAAACTAGGTATTCAGTAGGATTGTAGGAATTAATGTCAGGATTTCTGATCCTTTTTCAGGATATGATAATGGTTTACTTCTTATTTAGATTTGCTCGTGTCAGTTGTACAAAGTCACTTTTCTGCCAATACTGACGGAATGATGCAGTAGGTTGTCCATAAGACTTATGGTTTTATGCATTGACGGTGTTGCTACATGTAGGAACGTTCATGGAAATTCCAGAGCTTATCATTCGAGAGTCAATATTTCCAACCGAATCTCACAATCCCTCTGAATATAGTTAGAAAATCAATCCGAAAACTTTCCTTCTCCCTCAATCGAATCTTTCCCTCGGTTTCTTTCTAAAAGAGAAAGAAATCTCTTCAATCTTTCGGTTTGTAAAGCTTCCATGTTAGATAGCATTCTCTCTCTAACCGAATCCATCTTCAATCTTTCTATATGTTGTCTTCCTTCTTTCTAAAGGAATAAAATGAGGAGATAAGAGAGATAGGTAATTTACCGACTTGGGGAAGGAGAAGATCATCACACGCAGCCCTGTTATCTCTTTCCTTATGTTTGAAAACTTTCCTTCTCTCTAAAATTATTAGATGGAGACGGGAGAGAGAAAGAAAGGGGGGAACAGATTCCCCAAATTTGGCGCCCTATAGGTACGGTTAACGTGAATCTTAGTTGGAAAAGAATTGATTCAGTGTATCTCGGAATGAAGAAAAATGATGCAGCGTGTGTTCTTGGTGAAGCCACGTGATAGGGACTCAAACCGGCCGCTGGATCTCGTAGCGCACGTACAGGAGCATCGTAGTACCGCGCCTCGCGTTACACAAAAGGTGAGCTACTAGCTGATCCCGAGTTTAACCCGCGCGTCCCACCTGCATACTGAAACATTAGCCCTCTCCTTATGTGAACCGTTCAATCTGCTCCACTCTTGCGCGCCACGTGTTTCTGGACAGTCTTTGTTTCACTTTAGTCTACTTGCTTTGACCTGGTCTAACTTTCTCGTCCGGTCTCCGATTCGACTTCTGTTTTCGCCTACTGATTCGTCTTGGTCTCTACTTTTCAACCGAGTACTAGAATTTCCATAAAACTCTAATCTCTGAATAACCAAAATGCCCTTAATTAATATGTCTTTCTCTCGATTTTATCTATTTTTCGCGCTCAATTCTGTAAAAGACACCTAGACAAGAGAAGAAAATAATTTATCAGAGTAACTGCTCGAAATGGACTAACTAGCCCAAGTTAAGAGATTCATATGGGACATTTTCAATTCTCATCAGGTGGTCAAGTCGTTTTCCTTGAATAAGGTCTCTCCTTCGGCTACCTCCATATAGGAAGAGAATAGGCTTTTGTCACTACAAATGTGACGACTTGCCTTAGTGTCGACCCACCATCTCTGGTTGTTAACCAGGTTATTTTCATGTGCCACTGCACAGAGGTTCATCTTATGAAGTATCTCAAACACCTTTTCGAATTCAGTAGTCATAAGACAGTGATTCCGATTTAAAGAAAAAAATAACCGTGTCTTTAGAAAAAATAACTTATTTCAGGAAAAAAATGAAAGAAAAGATATTCTAAGAGTTAAGAAAAAGAAATTAAAATCTCTCTTAATAAAATAGTAACTAATTTAAGAAACGGAAACAAAAGAAAATAATACCAAAAAATTGGGACATCCAGAATATAACAACCGTCCGTGCCCTTCATTAAAATTTAGGGGACTCTAGAAGCACTAGATTAAAGTTTCGTCAAGATTTGATTGATACAAGTGTCCGTGCACTAGGGCACGGGATATACCCTAGTGTGTATATACACATAAACTTGTATAATAAACCCTCGCATTGCAAAGTTGGAGTGGTTACCAAGTTGGTTTCCACCAAATAGGTTAAGGGTTCGAGACACGAAGTCATACCCCTTAAAAATATGCTGACATTTACAAAAAAAAGGCCGCGACTTAGGGGAATAAAGAAAATTCTCCGGAGAATAAATTCTCGAGGGAATCCATATTTTTTTGAAAATTCTGCGGGGAATAAATTTTTATAGGGATACAGAATACATTTTTTTGAAAGTTCTCCTCCATCTCATCACCTCTCTCCGCCACTTCATCTTCTCGACACCTCATCATCTTCTCCGGCGAAAGTCGCCGGCAGACGACCTACAAACATAAAAAAAAAACTTTTTTAATTTTCTCTCTCTCCTCTCTCTCTCTCTAAATTTTTTTTTTCTTTTCTCTCTCTCTTTAGAACAGATCTAGAGAGAGAGAAGGTATGTTCTACTCTAAAATCACACTCTAAAATCTCTGTAAACATATCAAGGTCAAGTGATAAGAAAAAAAATACATATAACATTATGTCAATTCTGCTCTGGATTTCATTAGGTTTAGGGTTTTGATCATGGAAACTGATACCCATTCTACATTCATGAACAGATCGATAACAAGCCAAATTTTTTAAAACTCCAAATTCAAAATAGAAAAGAAGATCAACCCATACCTGCCCACAAACATCTTCACAAATATCATCTGTCTTCTTTGAACAATAATACCCTCCTCCTTTAGGCATCATGAAATCAAAATCAAACAAAAAAAACCCTTCCTTTATCTTCTTCAATCTGATTTGGAAAATTTCAATCTCAAATCAAAACTTTAATAATCTAGATCAAGCTTCAAATTGGCGAAAATGGGTAGGCGAATCACCAACAATATCAACGAAATACCTAGAGAAGCAGCGGAATCAATGGCTTCTGGTATCTCAGTCGGTCTCTGATCTGTCTTTGGCCGTTTGGTGGTTGGGCTTATACCATTGAAGGTATGTTCGTGAGAACAGACCTTCTCTCTCTCTAGATCTGTTCTAGAGAGAGAAAAGAAAAAAAATTTAGAGAGAGAGGAGAGAGAAAATTAATTTTTTTTTTTTTTTATCTTTGAAGGTCGCCGGCCAGAAAATTGGTCGGCTGGCGACTTTCGCCGGAGAAGATGATGAGGTGTCGAGAAGATGAAGTGGCAGAGAGAGGTGATGAGATGGAGGAACCTTTTTTGTAGCATCTTCTAAAATTAGAAGCCTCTTAGCAATAAAAAGAAACATAAAAAATCAATCTTATTTGACTAGTTTTAAGAAAATTCTTTATTCCCTGGGAAATTTTCTTTATTCCCTGGAAAATTTTCTTTATTCGCCGCGGCAAAAAGAAACCCCTCTTGTTGCAATTATTTCTTCTTTCTCAAACTTCTATTCCTCCGTATGAGATTTCACACCCTTGTAAAACTTCCCTACTATCGGTTACTTTTTACTATCTCCGTCTCTTTCTAGCACGTATTCGCTCTCTGTCTCTCTCTCTCTCCCTCTCTCTCTCTCTCTCTCTCTCTCTCTCTCTCTCTCTCTCTCAATCTTTCGATTTGCAGTCATGGATCAATTCCACCGCCCACCTTCATCAACACAAAAACCCCTTCATTGGGGTGAACTTGAGGAAGATGATGGAGGAGATCTTGATTTCCTTCCACCTCCGATCACAATCGGACCAGATGAAAGCGGTATCAAGAAAGTAATTGAATACAAGTGTAACGAATATGGAAACAAGGTTAAAATCACTACTACTTCTGAGATTCTAAAACTCGCTAGAGGTCGACTCACTAAAAGCGCCATTGAACGTCGTGTTTGGCCTAAGTTTGGCGGTGCTGTTCATGAAGATGTTGGTAGTAAACTCACAATGGTTTCTACTGAAGAAATTCTCCTTGAAAGACCTAAACCCCTTGGTTCGTTTTCTTATCTGTCTTACTGTTTATTAATTACCAATTTGTCGAATTTTAGGGTTTCGGTTCCTGTTGATTCCTCTAATTTTATGGAATCTTAGGGTTTGGGTTCTTATTGATTCCTCTAAGTTTTTGGAATTTTAGGGTTTGGAATCATGATTAGTGAAGGGCCTGTTTTAGGTTAAGCAGTTTGTCACATATTGTTCTTTGTGTTGATTGATGTTAAGGTTTTGGTTCTCCTTGTTTCAGAAAACCCTAAATTCTTTTTTGGGATTTCAATGAGGTTATGGAACTGGTGTTAATGAGTGTTAGAAATTCTAATACCCCAATCCCATTACTGAGAAAGAAAGGGTTTAGGTGGGTAATTAGATTGATGTATGTCTACTTTTTTAATACAATTAGGGCACAACAATGTACTTGATTAGACTCTGTGATATATGAATGTCTGTGAGTACAGTTTAATAGAAGTAATACAAGCTTGGTTTTTGTTAGTCGTTATTTCCGTACTTGTATCTAGAACACTTGCGTAATCAATACGAAAGGCAATCTGATAGGTGTGACTTGTTTTGGAGTTTTTGATTTGTTAACTCCTAGTTTTGGTACAACGGCATCTGAGAGGAAGTCTCCTTCTCTATTGGTTTATTTAGGGTATGTGTTGCCTTTCTTTCCTATGATGTTAACAAGAGGTCAGCCAAAGACGAGCTCGTTCACTCGAGCTCGAGCTGATAGGCTCGGTTATATGTTGAGTACCTTAATAAGTTGTGGATAATTGATGGAAATATCGAAGAAAGCTCAATGGGTATATCATAGTTACACTTAAGAAGGCGAACGACCAACATTGTATCAGATTTTGAAGCACGAAAATAGTTGACATGTATATGGTGATATATAGATAGTTTACAGAGTATACGACAAGGGTTTGTTGTTCGGCCAAAGTTTGCCTACTTGCTTAGTTCTTTTCCATTTTGGGTTTCTATATAGGTATGTCTAATGTAACGCCCATGTTTCTCCTGCTGGTTTGAGTTATTTCTATTTCCTAAATAATTTCGGAGTATAGATTAATGGAGGTTATATACAGGTAGCAAAGCAGATGAAACCAAGGTTCCAGGAGATCCTTTGACACAGCTTGGAGGTGTTTTTCTTATGGTATGCAGGACTTGTGGTAAAAAGGGTGATCACTGGACATCAAGGTGTCCTTACAAGGATCTTGCCGCACAGTCTGATGGCTTCGTTGACAAATCGGCTGGGTCAGAAACTGCTGCAGCAAATTATGGTGGCGCCACTAACTCAGTCTATGTTCCTCCAGGCAGAGGAGCTTTAGAAAGAACCGGGAAGGAAATGAGACGTAGAAACAATGAAGAGAACTTGGTCAGAGTCACCAACCTCTCAGAAGATACTCGTGAGCAAGACTTGCTTGAACTCTTCCAAACCTTTGGAAATGTAAGTCGTGTCTTTGTTGCTCATGATCATAAGACTGGCGTGAGGAGAGGATTTGGTTTCGTCAATTTTTTGAACAAGGAGGATGCTGAGAGAGCTATTAACAAGCTTAATGGATACGGTTACAACAATCTCTTTCTTAGAGTGAAGTGGGCCACTCCTAGGACTAACTAGAAGGTTACTGCATTTCAGAAATCTCGGGGCCGCCAAACCTTTTTTTTTGTTGAACTTCAAGGCCACCTAACCTAGGGTAAAAAAAACTGTTACAACACTTCTTTTGTGCTTGCTTTTCTTTCTGGTTTTCAAGAGGCTTTAATACTTTTTTTTACGAAATTGGCCGGCCGGCGACTCTCGCCGGAGAAGGTGATGAGGTGGCGTAACAGATGATGTGGCATGACCTGGCAGAGAGAGAAAACATGATGGAGGAGAGAGAGTGACGGTGTTATAACGGAAGGGGGTCATATGGGTATTTTTCGTAAAGTAGGGAGCCAGGCGGGAAGCTGGTCACAAAGTTGGGGGCCATTAGGGAAATAACCCATTAATCTACATGATAAGAGTCGCATTACAATACATATTAAAAAGAAAATACGGAATACAGTCCCACTTTTTAGATCTTTCCTTTCTACGCGTCTATTTCGCTAGCTTGTCCGCTTGAGTATTCTTTTCTCGCTTGATGTAGCTAAATTTAACCTGCTGCAGCTCGTGCTTTAAATTCCTGATTTGCCGAATGTGCATTAGCGATTGTCATTGAACTTGATGCTTTGGGTTATTAAGATGTTTAATCAGATTGATATTGTCGCTTTCAATGATGACCTGCATATGATTATTATCTTTTGCCCAAATAGGACTGTTGAGTATAGCTAATACCTCTCCTTCCTCACTGTTTCTTGCTCTTTCAATTTTCACACTTGCAGAGATAAACTTTGACCGATTATTATGGACATGACTAGTACCTATTACCTGTGTCACGTTAACAAAGGATGCATCCACATTAATTTTCACAAAAGGGTGGGTAGGAGGTTGCCATTTGGCGCTAGTAATGTTATCATGATTTAATTTAGGTCGCGGCTTTGGGGAATAAAGAAAATTCTCCGGGGAATAAATACTGAAGGAGCATACTTACATTTTAGACCGAAAATTTACAAAGTTGTATCTTCCCCCCTAATCTTCATCTTTCACTAAGTTTATCTTCTTCTTCTTCTCTCTAAAAACCCTAATCCAAAAAACCTAATAGTAGTACTACAAATCAGAATCCCGAATAAATCAAGAGAAGAAGATTGAGGAATTTAAAGACCAACGGGGTTCTTCTTCCATCAAATTCGTGTTGGAATGGATACTAAATCATTGTCAATCAACTCACCCAATTTTGATATAACATTACTTTTAGGTTTCAAACTAATTGGATTTTTGAAGGTGTATGAATATTACTTCTAAAACTCAATTTGTAACCCTAATCCCTCAATCTTCTTCTCTTGATTTATTAGGAATTTTGATTTGTAGTACTATTATTGAGTTTCTTGAATTAGGGTTTTTAGAGAGAAGAAGAAGATAAACTTAATGGAAGATGAAGATGAAGATGAAGATTAGGGGCAAGATACAACTTTGTAAATTTTTGGGTTAAAAGTAAATATGCTCCCTTAGACTTTATTCCCCGGAGAATTTTCTTTATTCCCCAAAGCTGTGACCTTTAATTTATCAGTGCTAGTTTTAGGAAAAGTTTTGATCAGGTCTAAAATTGTGTCCACATTGTATAAAGTTTGTTGAAAGCAGTGATCACATCTAGTTTTCCATATATACCATAATATTGTTACAAACTGAATATTATCAGTAGTACAACTGGTTTGATCCGGATTTTGCCACGACATAATCCATTCAGTCAGGGATGGGATATTATTTGAAATAATATTAAAGTGAAACCATATTCTTCTCGCTATGGGACAATGCAATAAAACATGCTCTATAGATTCAGTTTCATTACAGTTAGGACAGTTAGTCATATTACCAATATATTTTCATATACGTTGTCTGACTGGCAGGGCTTTAGTGCATATTTTCCATATGAATAGTTGGATTCGAGGAATAGTGGGTATGGACCAAATGAAACTCCAATTTACTTCTCCATGGGAAGAAGATTGGTCGGCTGAGCTAAGGTGCTGATACATTTATTTGACCGAGAAGTTTCCAGATTGTGTTAAATTCCATTTCATCTTATCTGTTCTATCGGGTTGAATCGGAATTTCTTTAATTAGATTACAAATATTTTCAGGAAAGGTGTGACTCAGGATGTTGTTATTCCATTTATTATCGCTAATAAGTTCATAAACTTTATTTAAATTTGAGTTACTGATATTCTGAAGTTGTTGAATTTCACCAGGTATCCAACTATCTTTCCAAATATTTATGTTTTCTCCTGAATGAACTTCCCATGTGATGTGGTTATCTATGAGATCATAGTGCCTTCTGAGTACTTTCCAAATCCAAGAATGATAAGCTTTAGCTGGGCCTTGGTGATCAGTCTGAGGAAAATACTTGGCTCTGAGAAACTTCACCCATATGGCATCTGAATCAGTTTTCAGTCGCCACGCCAGTTTGCTAAGAAGGGCTTTATTATCTAGTTGAGGATGATGAATACCTAACCCTCTTGCATCTTAGGCAGAGAAATGTATGACCAAGCTTTAGTACATATACCTTTAGATTTTCCCCACCAGAAAGACTTCTGAGAAGTCGCTATGCGTTTGCTTATGCTCTTCGGAAGAGCAAAGCATTGCATCTGATATCGGAGAATGGCTGCCGCTACGGCAGAAATGACTACCGTCCGGCTAGCCTGAGAGAGGAATGAATGATTCCATTTAGATAATTTGTTTTTTATTTGTTCTAGGATACAGTTAAAAACTTTCGTCTTCTGAGAACCTATGAAAAGTTGGGTTTCGAGGTATTTTTCCGAAGTGGAAGCATATTTCACCTTTAGAGTTTTCATGATGATTCGTTTGAATTTTGGATGTGAATTTTTGGAATAAAAAATATTAGATTTGTTGTAATTTATCGTTTGACCTGATGCTGAACAGAATGAGGACAAAATTGCTTTCAGATTATGCACATTATCGGTTGAATTTTTACGAAAGATTATACAATCGTCTGCAAAGAGGAGGTGAGAAATCGTAAGATCCTGATTCTTGGTAGGAAAGCCTAAGAATTTACCTTCACCTATATTGGTAGTAAGCAGACGGCTGAGACCTTCCATAGCAATAGTGAAAAGGAAAGGGGATAGCGGGTCTCCGTGCCTAATTCCTCGTGTAGGATAAAAGGTTGGACCTGGATGACCATTTATGAGCACTGCAATAGAGGCCGTGGATACACAATTGGAAATCATCTTTATCCAGTGATCAGAGAAACCTAATTTTTCCATGATATCTATTAAGAATGACCATTTTATTCTATCATAGGCCTTAGACATGTCCAACTTAAGACCAAAAAAGCCTGCCTCGCCTTTCATATGCTTAAACGAATGTATGATTTCCTGACCCATAATGATATTATCTGAGATTTGTCTACCCGGAATGTAAGCTGCCTGAAAGGGAGAATTGATTTTGTTTAGATGAATTTTTAGTCTCTCTGCCAGGATTTTCGTAATGATTTTATAAGTGGTGTTAAGTAAGCTAATTGGTCTATAGTCTGCCGGAGTTTGGGGGACAAGCTGTTTTGGGGATAAGACAAATATGAGTATGATTAGTATCTGGAGGTAGTTCCGCCGTTAGGAAAAAATTCTGCACCATCTTGTATATATCTTTACTAACCGTGTCCCAGTTGGCCTGAAAGAAAAAGGGCGGATAACCGTCTAGACCCGGGGCAGAATCCTTTTTCAGCCATTGAATAGCCAAGTCGATTTCCGTTTTATCTGGAATAGCTGTCATGTCGAGGTTTTGGGCATAAGTAATGACTGGATTAAAGAGCTCAAGAATAGTAATTGATCTATTACAATTGGATGACGTGTTAATGGTCAGAAGATGGTTGGTAATGATATCAGTGACCTCTTCTATGTCATCCTTCCATTCCCCATTATGGTCTTTAATTGCTAGGATTCGATTATTTCTCTTTCCATAAGCTTTCCTACTGTCTATATAATTCTTCTAGTCGAACTTTATGTTTTATGAGTTCGTTACTACTAATATTTTTAGTTTGGATGGAAGTTATGGAGTTATCAATTTGGATTTCAAGGTTACCAAAAACCTCCTTATTCCATTTGGATAGATGTTTACCTAGTTTAGACAAGTTAGGTTGTATCATTTGAGGGGATGGGTCACCATTATTTTTCCATTTGTTGGCTATGAAATCATGACACTCTGGATGTGACATCCAAGTTCTGATAAATTTGAACAGTTTTGGTTTTGGTTTGAAAAAGTTAATAGAACACAGAAAAATAGGATTATGATCAGATCCACTAGTATCTAGATGACTAATACTGGAGTTAGGGACTGCAGCCAATGCTCATTAACTAATGCTCTATCCAGTCTTTCCTGTATTAGCTTACCGTCCAATTGTCGATTGGTCCAGGTAAAAGGGTTACCCTGATAACCTAAATCCACCAGTCCTAATAGTTGGATGATGTTTAGGATTTTGGGAAGGTATGAATTAGAGGACTCCTTACCCCCACTTTTCTCCTGTGGATCAAGAATGCTGTTAAGGTCACCTATAACTGCCCATGACTGGTTAAGGTTTACATTTAGGTCTATAAGCATTTTTCAAGGCCTAAGTTTATTTTTGAGATAGGACACCGTATTTAAAGAGTCTTTAATTTCTGCATGAATTATGTTGGAGTTAGACTGGAGAATCTGAATATTAATATGGTGCTTCCAAAAAAGAGCCAGACCTCCAGCTTTATTTAAAGGTTCTACGTAATGGCTGGCATATGTTTTACTAATGGGAATATGCTTTTCGATATTGTGGGATCTTTTTTTCGTCTCAGAAAGAAAGATAATATCAGGTTGTTTAAATTTCACTAAACTAAGAAGATATTTTTTTGAAATGTAGGTGGAGGTTCCTCTGATGTTCCAACTAAGACAGGAAAAACAATTGTTGGACTTGGTTGCAGCGGCCATGCTCAACCAATTGACTTAGGCTCCACAAACAGAAACGGAATTAGTGGATGAAAGTCTGGTTCCACACCAAACCTGAACGGAGAAAGCCGGGACAGAGAGGCCCGCCTATAGAGAGAGCAAACTTATAGCTGCTATATCTTAATAGTATGTATGTGAGTACCAATGATACTCTAATGGTATATCGTTGTCATTGTAATATTAGTATCTTAGATATTAATATTTTTATTTAATTACTTATATATTTATTAGTATATGTTATCCTTTTTTTCCTAGAAATTATGTTATACTAATAATCCAATATTATTATCCTATTATCTTCTACTATTACTACACTGACTTATTTTTTTTATGTTTTTATTATTATTTTTATTTTTTATTTTCTTTTTATATAGATACAATGAACTAAACTAACCTACTACTTAAAAATTTTCGGTGGAGGTGCCTACAGAATAATGAAATATAAAATACAAATGAGAGTAAAGGGGCCTACAAGCAAAGTTACTGACTATAATAGTACTTATGATAATAAAAGAGTCAAAATAAAAAACTACAGGCATTACCTCATTCTATTTATCTTTAAGCTGGGTAAGTACGAATATTACCTGATTGGAACCTAGTAGCACCCTAATATTATATTAACAGTCACTACTAACTATTAGTATTAAGGAAGTCCGAAGTTATCACTTAATCTATAAGAACTAGATGTGTTAATAGAAAATTACCCTTACTAATTACCCTTACTGAGTTCACAAAGAGTTCTCCAGTAGACTGCTCGGACATAGAAATAGATTCCAAAGAGGGAATGTACCAAGGCTTGGCTTGATACTCATCTGAAACCCAAGGACCACTATTCTGAGGGGAATCCCTGCTATCAAAGTGACCCCAAACAGAACTAGAACTCCCTTTCCTAAACTCTCTCTGTTTTTTGGCCGCAACAGGAAAAGATTGAATATTTTCTTGCTTAATCCTCAAACTATTGTCCCAATCTTTCCTTTTGCCTTTCTGATTGAATATGAGATGAGGAGGAGTAGCTTGACGAGTGAAAGGTTCTTGGGGCACCACGACAACAGCCAAGTTGGAGTTATGCCCTTCACCAGCATTATGAGGAGTGGTTTCCATGGGAGAGATCAAAGGTGAAATTGACATAATATTAGAACAAGGAGTAAGTGGGTGCTCTACGATCCTACACACATGGCAGATTTCTTTGGGAAACTTGAAGTAACTAAAGTTTACTGGAACTCCACTATCAGTAAAAATGGAATTAAGTGTTGCTAGCAAAGGAGTTCTCACATCATACATAAACTGGATGCGAATATAAGAAGAAACCACCATGCTAAAATTTCTAGGTTGAATTTGCAAAATATAACTCATACACGAGAATATGATATCAAGATCATGCCTATTCTGGATTGATGAAGGGAGACCAGAGACTGCACCACATAGGTTCGAAGAGGAGTTCTGGAATCTCACCTTGAAGAGGGAAGTCCACCTCTTGCATAACCACCATCATTCCCCTGATGATCCAAGGACGACCTTCTTCAATACCATTAAGAACATAAGAGTTTTTTGGCTTGATGATGAAATGGTTAGCACCAGAAGGAGCAGGAGATATGTCACATTCACGGAAAAACTTGGACTGACCATTAAGATGTCTCCTAATATATCCGATACCATAAACATATGGGCAGCAGAGACGAGCATAGAAACCATTACTGATCTCTTGAAGGTCTTTGTTTTCTACAGGCTTTGGATAAGAGATAGTTAGGTTTCCATGACTAGATAGATTAAGTTGAATAGCCATTTGGTCTGCTAGAGAGTCAATTAGATGAGAGTCTGAGGATTTCGACATGAAAAAGATAAGGAGGATGAGGAGATGAAGACTCTGAACCACATAAATAGAGGCTCTGTATGAGAGCTTGTTCATCTTCTCTCTCATTTAAAGGATGAGACTTAAAAGCTTGTCATGATGACATACCTCGAAAAAGTAAGAATATAAGGGAATTATCAGCAAGAAATCCTCGCTGAGATTATATGCAATCTAGGGAATCAGCAGAAAGAGAAAGAGTTCTGCCACTTGTTAGGATCGGTTTCTCGAAAAGCTAATAGGATATTCTAAGCCGCCACTTGCTAGCTTCTGATTCTCGAGACGCTGATTAGGAATACTAAGAGACTCAGAGAAGATGAATCCTCGACATGCAGAGGTTGGAGATTGGATCAGCCCATTGGAAGTTGAATCAGCCTATTACCTAGTCTAATTAATAGATAAAATTTTATGAAATAAAAACTTAGCAATTAAGATAGTTTAGAAAGAGAAACTTCCTTGATCTGATGCGTTTGGATCCTTAACCGAGAGTTCTAGCTCTACTTCCTTTTTGTCTTACTTGTTTGGATTATGCCTTTTTTGTGATTGGTGAACGGTTGTGGTAGTTGAGGCGTACTTACACCTGAGTTATTAGGTTAGTATCGTTCGCTAGATGATGGTGGGAGGTTGGTGATAGAAGATGAAAACTGTTTTTAGGGTTTCAGCAAAAGGAGAAAGGGGAAATCGCCTGCTGACGTCAGCTCAAACGTTCTCTCGACTAAAAAAACCTCTCTTCAGGTCAAATTTTTGATTCAGAGGCTTTAATACTTGATATACATGATGCTTTTGCTTTCAGTATATGTTTTTGAGAATTGACTTAAATCATTTTGTCTCTTGATTGTTGGTGCTCCTCTCTCTCTCTCTCTCCCCCTTTCTCTCTCTTTCTATCTTTGTTGGTGCTCTCTCTCTCTGTGTTTGTGCTCTCTCTCTCTCTCTCTCTCTCTCTCTCTCTCTCTCCCCCCTTTCTCTCTTCAACTTATCATTCTTACCTCTCTCTCTCTCCGTCGTATTGATTGTTGCCTTGTTGGTGCTCTCTTTCTGTCTCTCTCGTTTGTATTGTTCAACTAATCATTCGAGCCTTTCAAAAAAAAAAACACTAATCATTCGAGCTATATCTCTCCTCATTCAAATAATTGCGGGAATTTGCTCCATTGCCCTGATTGGGGTCAGGTAGAAAAATGCCCCTTCCCACAAAAGTTTTGCAAAATTATCCTTTTTAGGGTGTTTCTAATTTTTGGTTCTTTTTTTTTTGCCCTCATGTAAATGGAAATTTCCATTGTTTTACACCAAAATCTTAGGGTACCAATCATAGACAGCCCAGATGTGTTCCCCCTCTCTCAAATCCCTCTCCTACTAGCTCGAAATCTCTCTCACTTTATGATCACTCCACATCTCTCTCTCAATTTTAGTTCAAGTATTTGGGTTCTAGTTCGTTTTCTCTCTTGAAGATTCCCTAAGGTTTCATCCAAAATATTTGAGAAGCTCTCACTCTCTCTAGGTTGAAATCTATCATTTTCTTTTCTACCAATTTCAAACAAGTATTTGAACTAAATCTTTCCACATTGTTGTATGTTTAAGTCTCAATTTTGTGTTGTATGAATGGATTAAAGCCTAGGATTTGATTTTCACCAAAATATACGGTTTATACTATAACCAAATCTAGGATTTTCTAACAACTATTTCACATCATGATTTTGATGTTGAATCACGCCTGGATGAATAATTCCGCTCCTTTGATTATTTTCACGATTAATCCTTGCTCATGCTCTTGGAAACTTGGGGGAAAATCTTGTAGAAGATGTCCTTCGATCAAAGATGCAATGCGAGCAATTTGTCGGATAGGACAATTGATGAAGAAGATCATCAAGTCCGGATGATTTAGGGATCGTAGTGTTTAGCTAGAAACCAACTGCGATCGTCAAATCACGAAGTGATTCGCGGCTAACTTCGTATGGATCCTACATCGGTTACACAAAGAGCGTCAACTTGATCGAAAGATATGGCTGGATGGATGAGACACATATGGTTGGGTGAGAACCATACATATGTCCCAAAGGCCTAAAAGAAGTATAGGCAAAGATAATGCAAAAAACTCGAAAAAGAGGATTTTGGGTCGGGCAGCACCAAAAGAGGTAATTTGGGGCCCAAAAGAGGAAGGCCATGCTTGGTGTGTGGCCATATAGGGGTCGGTCATATCTGCCCAAGATGGGCTTGATATGGTTGACCATACTAAGGGAATCAAGAAAATAACAACTAACTATTTTCAAGGATTTCCTAAATCTTATTCAAAAGGGCTTTTTAGGAAATCTAATTAGGGTTGTACTCTAACTTAGGGTTCAATAAAATGCCTCTTGAATAAGGTGTGGAAAATTCTCAAGAAGCATTTTAGCTCTACAACATAAAGTAGAGAAAGGAAGAGAGCAAATTTCTCAACTATCTATCTGGTGATATCAAAAAATGACCATCTGTTATACCAACATAAAAAAGGGAGTTGACGCATGACAACCTCCGTTATGTATGTCTGTGATGTTAAGTCTGATTCTCTCGCCTGGTCCTCGCTCTAGCTCTGGTTCCTCCTCCTGCCCCTTACTCCAAGCTCCTGTTTCCTTGATTCTAGGGGGAAAACCTGAAAAGAGTTTCGAAAACCGCTCCGACCCTCAAGACAGTCAGGGTGTTCTATGTAGTAAAAGATTGAATATTGGTTGAACTTTTTTAGGGTTGAGTATGTGTTACTCAGAGAAAAGTGAACCTGTCTTGTGGAAGATGATGGGGGGACCTTTTATAGGCAACATTAAGCCGACTTTGATTAGTGGTTGTGGTGAAGCGGTGACCGTCAAACCGTTAGAGAAGTTTCCTCTTATTCGTATCTAGGGTTTTCCTTAGAGTCTATCTCGGATCTTAGATAAATGGAATTCCTAAGTTCAAGGATACTTCGTAGATATCTTGTCGAAGTGATAGATCTTTGGGAAGATACTTTCTCCTCTCAGACTCTTGAAGCCCAAGCTTGCTTAAACACTTAAGATCTGTGACCGACTGAGATCTTTTAGAGAAATTCCGAGATTGAGTCGGTAAGCTGTAGGCACTTTCCTGTCTCCCTAGTTTAGGGCGTGAGACAGAGGCGTAGCTTACGCGGACCACCTCATTCCTTTAGTGATTCCGGGACTGATCTGTCTGTGCTGGGGGTGAAACAGAGTCGATGCCTCTTAGCTTGTCCAGGCCGACCTCCAAGTTAGGGGTGTAGGTGGCGAAGCGTCGAGGGCTTAGCTGTTCTGCTGCCTTAAGCCGGGTTGACCCGTTGGACTTCAGGTCAAGGCTTGACTTTCTGACGTCAGTCAACGTCTGGACATTTTATGCATCATCACTATCTAGTCAAAGAAGAAGGTGTTCTTCAATCTAACCACCATTGGAGTTGTAACGAACAACAAGGTGGGAGATCAAGGTGATTGCTCGGTGTCCCAAGTAGAGGAGCTACAATTGGAGCTCTTGGTCTTCTCAAAAGTAATTGGAAAGGTTTGAGAGAAAACTAGCGATTAAGGTATTTATTCGAACTAGTTAACATAGTTATGATTATTAGCTTATGCATGAGATCACGGGGATACTGGTGTTAGACATGAGATGCTTGAGATTCCGCTACCAACACTGGGAGACCACATAACCCTACTGTGGCGTTAGAGCCTCTTGCACGTAGCTACTTTTTTGCTAAGTTTCGGACCAATCTATGCTTGTTTGAATAGATAGTTGTGTCTAAAAGTGTTTTAGGCATATCAATTTGATTAGTTTTGAATGAGACTAGGTTCCCACCGCGCCCTACGGGCGCGGTAGATCCCTCTTGGCTGACGCCGTCGGGATAGATCACGTGGTCTGACTTTCCGTGTCGAGCATATATCTCCACGTGCATGTTCCAATATGTATTTTTTTCACACCTTTTGGCGACATGTGAATACCTTTTGGCAGATATAATGCTTCTTATATAACCAACTAACCCTAAAAAATTCAGGCCAATCCGAGTCCTAGAAGTACCCAAATCGTTCTAGGCCCAAAACCCTTATTTCGGGCATTTTTGCTATCTTTTGCCCAAATTCTATTTAGGCCTGTGAGATATGTTTATGGAACATTCCAATGTTATATCACACTCCCACTAGTCATATCATCCGATTAAATACCCATTCTTATGTGTAACCCGATGTAGGATCCGATCGAAATTAGACGCGAATTACTTCGTAATTCGACGATCGTAGTTGGTTTCTAGCTAAACACTACGACCCCTAAATCAATCGGACTTGATGATCTTCTTCATCAATTGTCCTAGCAGACATATTTCTCGCATTGCCATCTTGGTCGAAGGACATCTCCTTCAACTCCTTCAGCCGGAACACCCTTGAAAATCCGGCCAAAGTTGGAAGAAATCCGGCCAAGAAAGCTCCTTCACGGCCCTTGTGCATCCGGCCGGTGCTGTCCCGTACATGTGCACTACCCGTGAATACATCACGAGTGTCGTCTCGAGCTGCAACCGTGCATCCCGTGCCGGCCTGTTGAAGACCCGAGCTGCTGCCCCTTGCAGCCGTGGCGGGGCAACAGTGCGTCCATGCTGCAACAACAGCTTCCGTGCATCCTTCCCGTGCCAGCCAGCTGCTGTTGCAGCTCTCCCGAGCATCCTTCCCGAGCAGCCCGAGCTGCTGCTCGGCTGGCCAAAGCTTGGCCGGTTTATGCTTTGGCCGGATCCTCCTTCTTCTTTTCTCTTGTCTTTCTCTTCAAACCCTCTATTTCAAACTCTTAAACCCTCAAACTCAAGAACCCTCTTGCCTCTTTTCTCTCTCTTCCTTCTTGGTTGTTGAATGATGAATGAAGAAGAAGATGAATAGTAACCTCACTTCATTCAAACCCTAGACTTAGTCAACTTGACTAAGTCTTTAGACTACTTTGACTTGGGCCCAAAAGTGGGTGCTCATAAATTCTCTACACCTTCCTTCTTCTTTGGGTTTTCTTGAACTTGGGCTTAGATGTTGGGCTTTGAATTAAAGACCAAGGAGGTGCCTTAATCTAGCCTCTACAATTAGAACCAAAGGGGGTGCCTTCAAGAAAAGACCTTGGCTTCTATCTTTCACAACTTCCTCGTCCGAACTCGGAATTGACTTCCGTCTTCACCGTTGGACTCGCCATTGCCTCCACTTGTAATTTGATTTGCTTGAAATATTTTTCTCTCATTTTGGGCACATGAAATGATAGTGGCAATTCGTTCCCTTTATTCCGATTTACACGCTTAACTCCAAAATAGGTACCTAACATGAAAAACATATAAAATATTATTTATAATACTCGAAAAGAACTAATTAGTCTAAGTTAGACCCTCCAAATGTGACATTTTTGTTTTCGTGTCACATCAGTACCAAAATGGTTGTCCAAGTGGCATTGTTCATTTCTTAACCATACGTAGACAGTGGCGTATCCAGAATTTACTTTGAGGGGGGTCAAAAAAATTCCTATCTATGAACTAGTCTTTCTAAAGTTAGACAATCCTAAAATCGAGTAGGAAAATTCGGCCAATTTTAGAAACCCTACACCCAAACTAATTCACCACAAAAACTAGATCAAGGAATTGAAACCGGGACCTCTATAACATACACCCAATTATGCCTTGAGATCTTACCAATCTACTAAGAATCAAATCATGTCTGAGTATGCACAAAGTTATCTTTATTACTTGCTTCCTCCTTCCAACAAGAGAAGGAAGATAAAAATGTAACGGTTGGGTTCGAACCCGCGACCACTAAGGTGGTAACGCTAACTACATTAGTTGGGCCAACAACAATATACATTATAAGGAGCAACTTACATTTACTTAAACTGTTACGATTTTTTTATTAAATATCGTATATTATATCGTACAAGTTGAGGGGGTCTATAGATCCCCCTAGACCCTACATGGATCTGCCACTGTATGTAGATCTTAAAAAGAGAATAACACTACGCTTTAATGAGATGTTGATAAAACTATTGGATCTTAAAAAATTCTTTTGATCTCACTATGTGTGGTGATGGCATTGTTCATTAATGTTTTTATAGCTCAATTTTGGAAAATCAAAATAAAAAACGACATTGAATTAATACAACGATTGAATCTGAAACATTTTCAGTCTTGGATGCATTATAATTGGGATAAACTCTAAAGACGCAATAGGGGACAGTCATTTGTTTGTTTATGACGGCCAACACAATGAGTCAATACCTCTTACTCAAAAAAAGCCCAGCGTTTTGGGGAAAGCTAAATAGTTTTCGGGGTGTAAAATTTTAAAGGGAATATGTAGAATTTTAGAAATTTTCCGGGGAAATAAATTTTAAGAAGAAATAAAAAAAAACACTCCACCTCACCTCACTCTCTCTCCACCTCACCTCACTCTCTCTCCACCTCACCTCACCTCTTTCTCTTCTCCGACAAGGTCGCCGGCTGGAAAATTTTCCGTCCGGCGACCATTAAAAAAAAAAAAAAAATTTCACTCTCTCCCTCCTCTCTCTCTCTAAAATTTTTTTTTTCCTTCTCTCTCTCTCTAAAACAAATCTAGAGAACAGGACCTTCAACAGATCTTCTCTCTAGATCAAATCTAGAGAGAGAGAAGGAAAAAAAAATATTTTTTAGAGAGAGAGAGAGAGGAGGGAAAGAGAGTGAAATTTTTTTATTTTTTTTTAATGGTCGCCGGCTGGAAAATTTTCCGGCTGGCGATCTTGTCGGAGAAGAGAGAGAGTGGTGGGGAGAGAGAAGATGAGGTGGAGAAAGAGAAGTGAGGTGGAGAGAGAGGGAGCTGAGGTGGAGAAGCTATTTTACTTTCCCCCTAAATAAAATTGTCAAACAAAATTGACCAATTTTTAACCAAGTCTTCACACCCCGGAAACTATTTTGCTTTCCCCAAAGTGCTGGCCCAAAAAAATTATGCTCCACATTCATCACCGGAAAAGGCGAAAACCTCTCCGCCATTTACAAAATATCTCATAAATTAATAGGGACTTAATTCAAAATACTACCATCTTTTCAGGACTAAAATTAAATAAAAGCAAGAAAACGAAGACCTCGCCCGGTCGTCCTCTTTCATCATCTCTCTCAGATCCTATAAATCTAGTCTTTAAGGTGGATTACAGATACATTGTGTTCAGTTTCCACGCAACACAAAGAAACCAACCAATATTTTTTAGGTTTCCGCTCGGAGAAATACTTTAACAGAAAGAAAATGGCGGAACAACTTACCGAAGAACAGATCTCCGAATTCAAGGAAGCTTTCAGCTTATTTGACAAAGATGGAGATGGTATAACTCTTATTCACGTTTCTTCTTCTCTTTTCCGTACTCACTTCTAGTTTTTATGGAACTTTACCGATTTGTGGACGGAACATTGTTTATGTTTTAGATCTAACGCGTTTTCTGATTTTTGACCATCTTAAGCTCCTGAATCTTGAGCTTCGGTTAAAAAATCGTTTTTCGTTTTCATTTTCAAGTTCATTATGTTGTCAGGGCTTCTGTTATCTTTCGAGTTCGCTTTGATCTTGTGAAAATGATTGTTTTTGATGGTCTGAAACCTGATATTAGTTAGTATTCGATCCATATCCTTGTTGATTTTGTAACTTGATCGACTTCGGTGATGATGACATCTAAAAACTTACCGCCGGTCTTAAAGGTTATGTAACAGTACAAGTTAAACAGTTTCATAGATGCTTCTAAAGTTGTTCATATATTGGGCTTACTGAATCATGGAAAGGTAAAATGATGAGGGGTATGTTCCTTTGTGATGTTTCTTGCTTTATATTGTTTAGCTAAATGAAATAGAAAATGTCAGTCCGAAACTTCTTAGCATTAGGTTACCTTATCAGGCTTTAAACTTAAAAAAGGTTACTGTGACATCCTTTTGATCATATACTTTAAGTTCATATCTTGTGGGGTTGAGAAGATGATCTATGCCAGGAGAAATCTTAGAAAAAGGTGAACCCGTGAAGTAATTCATGCTTGGTGAATCAGTACCATTGGGTTCACTTTCTTATCTGTTTAAACCAATTTGTTTGCTCTAGGTGTGTGTCTTAATTCACAATATGCAACTATGGTATTGACGCATGAGGTGCTGCTAGACTAGAGTGCAGCCAACAAGTTACTAATTGTAGCAATTCCGAGACATATACAGTAACAATTTATTCTTACAATCCGGTGCATATTTATGTCCAAACTGATTTGGTTGCATATAATGAAGTAGTTATGTATTAAACACCCCTTCACGTATGAGAGAAATGTTTCATGTTTTCCAATATATTACCTATTTATGAGTAATGAAATTGAATATTTCGAAGTGCCTGTTTATGCTCCTTTGGTCTTGTTAATAGGGTCTCTTCTCATGCATTCCATTCATAAACTGTGTTGAATGGCCTGTTATGCTGTACTCATAAGAATGTCTTTTCTCTCTTGAATAATAATAAATGTAGGTTGCATCACCACCAAAGAACTGGGTACTGTAATGAGATCTCTTGGGCAAAACCCAACTGAAGCTGAGCTTCAGGACATGATCAACGAGGTTGATGCTGACCAAAATGGAACTATTGATTTCCCCGAGTTCTTGAACTTGATGGCAAGGAAAATGAAGGTGAATTTTAGTCTTTATCTCAAATGCTGTGTACATTAGTGTAAAAGTGCTGCACTAGTCACATGGCACGTGTTGTCAAACATGAAACTGTTCGCTTTTCATGTGTTCGCTTCAAGTTTATCCTAGTGTGGCATTAATCAGATGGTCCTCTACATCTGTGAGTTAATTTTTTCCTTCTGTTAAAAGTCCTACTCCATTTTCAAAATGCAACTTCAATGTTTTCGACAGCATATTAGTTTTTAGGCTGTTTCTGTTTTAGACTTGCAACTTGCATATGATGTCTTACGTTACAAATGTCCAAACATAATATGTTCTTATCTACACTATCTACATTGAGTTATTGAATAGAAGCCTTTTCACATAATAACGCACCGGCTGCAAATACCATGTAGCCACCAATTGGTAGGGTTTGAACTAGGAAGAGTATAAATGTATTCTCTGTGCTTGTTATATATTCGCTGGAGAGATGAATCCTTCACTTGCATTTTTGTTTTCTTTGGGGCATTTTTTGTATGTATAATTCTACTGTATCGAATAATTTGGGATATTATGGTTCTTTTACTCCTTCTGTTCTTACAGAGACTGTTTTTTCTGCTGGAAATATGCTAAGTTTATTGTAAGAGTATATTAATAGCATGTTTGGGTGCAGTCTATATACTTGTGTGGCACCTTTTATAGTCAGTTTGGGTACAACCAAGAGGACTTGAATCATAGAGAAATTTCTGATCAAGATCAAAGAAGGAAACTTTTGTCCTTTATAGTTCTAATGTGGCCAATGTATGGATATGAGTAAACATCCTAAAGTTCATGTTTTATCTCTGAAGGACACTGATTCTGAGGAGGAGCTGAAAGAAGCTTTTAAGGTCTTCGATAAGGATCAAAATGGTTTCATTTCTGCCGCGGAGGTAGTTTCATATTCTCTTTTTTTTTTGTCATTACTATTTCAGTATCGTAGATAAACCGTCTTCCTATAGAAGAAGCTGAAAGTTCCGAGGCTGGATCCTTGTTCGCACAACTTTTTGTGTACCCAGTGTCTGCGTTGGTGGCCCACGTGATGGGACCTACAAGGCTATTATCCATAATATTCTGAAGCAGTTGTAACTGATCCCTGTAGTGATGAGACGAACCATGCGGAACCATGTTGAATAATTGACTTGTGGCTACTCCCAAGTCATTGCCAATGTAAATAGCACCTCGGACATAAATATACCTACATCAAAGAACTTGTCTAATTTTCACCCCTTTGACTTCTCAAAATAAAGTCCATTCAGAATATGCAGATCTCTTGTGTTATTTGTCGTTAGGGGTGGGAGAATGATCCAATGGCCAGATACCCAACCCACAAGACCTAGTGCGAGTCGGCCCATGGGTGCCAGAAGCGGGCATTACCTGCCTGACATGCTGAATTTAGTGGGCTTGGCCAAATTGGAGCCATAATAGAGTCTGGCCCGTTTTGCAGCTAGTCTACCCACACGATATGCAGTTCCCTGGTTTTCGAGTTTGTCATTGACCATGTCTTTGGTATATTTTTCATGGAAACCTGACCTCTTATCTCCTCTATTACAATTGAACAGCTCCGACATGTTATGACGAACCTTGGGGAGAAATTGACAGACGAGGAAGTAGATGAGATGATTCGGGAGGCAGATGTTGACGGAGATGGTCAGGTTAACTACGATGAGTTTGTCCGCATGATGCTTGCCAAGTAAACAATGGTCTTTTTACTGGAAGAAGAGAAAAGAATTGAAAACCAGACACATATGATAGTGGTTTTAGTGTCTCCTTATTTTCATATGATGTTAAGATCTATTGGATTAATATTCAGTTGCAGTTTATTTGGTTTGAATGCTTAGCTTGTATTTTGATTTCATCAAAAAGTTCCACTAAAGAAGTATGTTTTCAGAAAATTTGTTGCTTTAAGATTCTTGAGATTTCTGTGCTTCTCCCCAACGGTTTGTTGAGTACGTTTGGCTTGCATCCTTGTGGAGAAGGGGAAGTTCTTCATCTTGACATATTTTCTCCGAAGTGTTAACACGTATGATGCCCCAAGCCATATCGGAGACAGCCAAACACGAGGGATTCAGGGACTGATACTAGAATACTCTAAAGCTGCTTTCTAAGTCAGTTCAGAAATCTGGCTTGAGATCTGAATGGATTAGAGTTAAATTGCAGAACATTTTTTTTTTCTGACTTGTGATGTTTGATCTGTATGTGGTTGATTTTGGGTTATTTTGAGTTGGTCACAACCTCAATTGAGGAAGATCAAAACTCCCAATTTGCTTAACTTTTGTAGGATTTGCAAGATAATTTTCCAGCCGATTTTGTGGGGTTCCCACTGAACGTGTTTCCCCAAAATCTAAGATGCTTAGAGCTATTCAATAAAACTCCATGGTGGTTGATGAAGAAAAAAAAACCTAGAATAGTGAGTTTTAGGTTTCATTTCAATAAGAAATTATGAATGTCTTAGTGAAGGTTCGTCAACCAAGGGTGCGTTTGTTTTGCTTGATTTTGCCTTTATTTATTTATTTATTTATTTGGAATTCGACTATGATCTAACCTAAATTACATGAGCTAAATCTTGATGGCAAACTGCTTCCACCGAGATTCGATCTCACGACTTCATAAACTTAAGAGGGGTGTCCAACCGTTACACCAAAGGCTGGTGGACTGATTTTGCCATTTTAAACAATGTTCTTTCACACTTTCTCTCTCTAAAGTATCAGTAACTAGAAAAGAAGAAGAAATAAATGGCAATTGGTAAAGGGAGCTGAGAATTGTTGTTGGGGAGCTGTAGTACAAAATCAAATTTTTATACTACATCTCCTTGTACCAATTTGGTATAAGGAACTAGTTTTTTTGGATTTGAAATTAAATAATGATATAAAGAGGGATTAGAAATAACAATTACACAATTAAAAATTAAAAAAATTTAATAGTAATTTTTCTTTTCTTTTTTTATATTCTTTCTTAAATCTTAAGTATGTCAACAATACCTCTTTTTTCTTCTCCACAGTTAAGTTACACGACAACCATTAGCAGTAAACAACTAGTTTATTAATTCTCACTTTCTTCTTCTATTAGAAACTTACGTTTATTATGTCTCAAGATATTTATGATGTTGCTTCTTTAATGGAGGAAGAAGATGTTTTTCAATCGAACCAACAACCACCAACTCAATAAAACAATGTAGTTGATGGAAGATAATACCTCTTACCACTCCAACCAAGAGTTGTTGGCCGAAAATTTGTAGTTGATGGAGGGAAGAGATGGTAAGATGACAAACCGGAGGGAGATTGGGAGAGTCGAATTCGGAAGAACGAGTGAAATAAGAAGAAATTGTTTTTTTTCTTTTTGTTATTTTTGAGATATTTTACTGTATTACACATGAGTCCTTCAAATTATGAGTTTTACATTTAAAATCTGTAACATGGAAGGTCTTTAAAATAATAATCTAAAAGTCTCATCTCCCTTTACTAATCTTTATAGCTCCCCAAAAATAATAGTTTCCCAACAACAATTTCCAGCTCCCCTTACCGGTCGCCAAATAAATCTGGGAATGGATGGAAAGGCTTTATAGAAAGAGTGAGGGACTTATTTTGAAATATAAATCCTTTAAAAAGTATAAATTAAAATGTACTATATTTGTTTACCACTATAAGATTTTGGGTTATTTCCCAAATGACCCCCAATTGTGACCAGCTTCCTGCCTGGCCCCCTAGATTAGCAAAAATACCTATATGGCCCATTTTTTCCGTTATCTTTAACTGTCCAATACTCTCACTCATCCACCTCATTTCCTCTCTATGCCAAGTCACCTAAAACGCCACATCATCATCTTCTCCGGCATGGGTCGCCGGTCGGCCAAATTTCCGGCTGGCGACCTTCAAACCTAATTTTTTTTTCTCTTCTTCTTCCCCTCTCTCTCCTGTTTTCTCTCTCTTTTTCTTCCTCTCTCTCTCTCTCTTCTTCTCCCCTCTCTCTCTCTCTCTTCCCCTCTCTTCTCACTCTCTAAAATGAAGATTTAGAGAGAGAGAGTGAGAAGAGAGGGGAAGAGAGAAAGAGAGAGGAAGAAGAAGAAGAAGAGAGAGAGGAAGAAGAAGAGAGAGAAAGCAGGAGAGAGAGAGGAAGAAGAAGAGAATTTTTTTCTTTTTGCTTACTTTTATAAATCAATGTCAAATTGTTTTTCCACGATCTTTGAATTTGAAGTACTAAAATAAAGTATTATTTGGTCAAAAGTATAAATGAACAACAATGAAGATTTTTTTCTAGTAATCCTTATTGTTGCGGGAGTTCGAAATATTTTTTAACGAGTGTAACTCGAGAAGAGAATGATTTTCCTTAGCAATGTGAATGATTTTCTGTAGTCACGAAACAAATTGAAGGAATTTTTTTTCAGCAAAAGTAACAATTAGGGGTCCAGTTCATATTTATCATAAACTTGTATACAAATTTAGTATGTACTCTATTCTTTGCTTTCCTATGCATTTTCTGATTCGTATGTCTCTAATTGCAACTGAGATGATCTATGAATAACAGGCTAACAGCTAAACTTACGCGTTTCGTAACCAAAGTCATCGTACGAGCATACTCGATCATTCCGCTAAACAACACAATAGGTAACGAATCTTGCAGGTCGAATACAAGTATAATAGGATACACACTAGAACATTTTAACAAACATAAACTAGCAATACCATCTAGAACTGCAAACAAGATTACATATTCATAAGAAGATAGACAGATATGAAGTCATCTTACATAGTTTTTCTTTTCATGAAGAAATATGATAAAAGAAACCAAGAAACATACCAAATTTCAAGTAGGGAGATTTTATAGGGCCTCCTCATTTTTGTTAAAAGGCCTCCCCTCAGTGATAATTTAGCAAGTAAAATGGTTCATGGGGAGGCCTTTTAACAAAATTGGGGAGGCCTTATAAAACTTCCCTTTCAACTAACATATGTCTGATTTCTAAATCTCTTGCCAGATATAGAAATATGATAAAAGAAACCAAGAAAGGTACCAAATTTCAACTAATATGTGTCTGATTTCTAAATCTCTTGCCAGATATATAAGTAACCCATACATTTAATTCAAGAAAACATGAAACAATAAATTGAGTGTCGAAAATCAAAAACATGTAAATTAACTTAGAAAAAAATCGTTGACTACAATCTATTCCAAAAGCTTCTGCAAAGGCTAAAACATATATATACAAGATAAACAGGCCAAATGCAATGTGAGATGTCAAAAAGCTAATTGAATCCACTTTGTAACATCTACCTGATTGTGACAAACTTGTTGGTTCCATGTTTTGCCCAATGAGTCCTCAAATCAATGGGATTTGAAAAATTATAGCCTTCACTTGTTAATTTCTCCAAAACTTTCTTAAAAGCTCCTAGACTCATCTTTCTACCAGCTATCCTTGCTCCTCTTCGTTTATTACTCATCGGCAATGGATGCATAGAAATACTAGTTGTACAACAAGCTGATTGCCACCCACCACATCCCCATCGATAACATTGTTGAGGAGCTCCAGTACACGAACAAACAGGTATAGGTATCCCGGATAGATCGATATCAATTCCATTTATAACAACACCCATGTTTTTTCTCATGGATTTTGCTCTTACAACAGAAGAATTACTTCCATCTTTAAGTACATCCTTCTTACTCTTCTTTGGTTTCGGGGATTTTGGGGTTCGCCCACCCAACCTTTTCTTCAAAGGTCCATTTCCTTTGTTGGGAACTTCTTCCATTCGAACTAGTGATTCGTCGTGCTTCATTGAATCTGGTTGTTGTTGTAGAATCTGTAGCTGATGATTATGACTTCCAGATGTTTCGGGTATATAGTTCGAGTTAATTGGTAGCATTTGTAAATATCTTTCCCTATGACTATGAGTAATCCAGTCAAACTCCATTGGAATTTGTGGTTCTGATAATCCATAATCCCTATGATTATGATGTTGATGATGCTGATTATGATGATAAGCACCACTAGAGTTAACCATCATAGAAGTAGAATTTCTTCCAGGAATAAAATGTTTAGTATCTCTCTCAGAAGTAGTTGATCTGAGTTGTAAACCTAGGTTCTCTTTAATTGGAGGGTAACAACCTCCCCAATTCCGCAATCCACTACCATCATCCATGACAACAATCAATACCAGTAAAAGAAAATTTGCAGCAAAATTGTAACTTTAGGGTTTCCACTTATAAGATCTACTGCATTTTGACTCTCTGCTGAATAGCCATAAACCTGAAAGAAGAATTAAGAGATCACAACTAAGAAAAAAGAATGAAACTTTACAAAGAAAATCATCAAGTTAGCACCTTTTTTGTTTTTTTCAAAGATGGGTAACTAAATCTAGAAGAGAAATGATGAAATCAAACAGAAATTTGAGATATAAAAAAACGAATTTGATCAATAACAGAAAAGATCTATCAACTTGGTTGGTGAAAGCAAGAGGAAATACATAAATGTAAATGCAGTTGATTTTGTAATAAAGGTTTGAACTTTTTTTAGGGCATTTGTGAGTTAGATCTCTATGCAACAAATAAATCTTATATGAGTCCATTATAACAACAAAGATATTTTGGATCATGGTTTACTTTTCAAATAAATAAACCTCAAAGCATACAAAATATTATACAGATGTGGAGAGAGAGATATGAGAGAGAGAGAGATGAGAGAGAGAATACTCACCTGGTGAAGCGTAGAGAGCTCTTTTCTAGGGTTATTTTGTTCCCTTTTGGAGGGAGAGAGAGAGAGAGAGGGACGGAGAGAGAGAGAGAGAGAGAGGGACGGAGAGAGAGAGAGAGAGAGAGAGAGAGAGAGGGACGGAGAGAGGGAGAGAGAGAGAGAGAGAGAGAGAGAGAGGGACGGAGAGAGAAATTGAGAGAGACGGAGAGAGAAAGAGAGGAGACTAAATAGGGACAAGTTAATCTTAATTCCAACTAACCCTAGAAAGTAGAAATATTGATTATTTTTTTTTAATGCGAGGCATTACTTCAAAATAGACAATATTTTTTTTTTTTTTTTGTTGAAAGATAAATTATATTAGATAGAAATAAGAGTTCTATTACAATACAGCTTGCATAAAAAGTAAGGAACATGTTTCCAGGCCTTCGATCTGTTTTTCGTTCTTGCCCATTTAGCCAGCTTATCAGCGACTTGATTGAATTTCCTGCTTGTATGCGAAAACTTGACTTTCTCCAGTCTCTTTTTTATATCGTTGATCTTGATCATATGAACTTGGGATTGCCATTGAATGTTATTCTTTCCTTTTTGTAGATATTTTATGATGTTAATGTTGTCACTTTCGACTATGATTCTTTTGTATTCATGAGATTCTGCCCATTGCATTCCTTTAAGAACAGCAATTACTTCGCTTTCCTCTGGGTTTCTGCTTCTAACTGTGAAAGTTGCCGCTTCGACCAATTTTGATTCAGTGTCATGGATAACTAGGCTGATACCCGTTATACTTTGCATGTCTATGAACGATGCATCTACGTTTATCTTTAGAAAAGACGATTCAGGGGGTATCCATTTACCTTGTACTGTTATGTTTTGTGGTGTATTCAACTTTTGGATTTGAGGGAATGTCGTAATGATTGAAATCATTTTGTCTAACCTGTCTTGGGGTGGGAATTTTGTTCGGCTACCTGGACTCGCTCACGGGCACTCGAGTCAGTGAGTGCTCACGGGTACTTGAGCCAGTGAGTGTGGGTGCCCGTTGGGCAGAACCGAACGGACAAATCCATTCGACCGTTTAAAATAGATAGACACACGTGGAGGTAGGGGTGGGAATCGGGCGGACACGGACGGGCTCGGACAACTATGAGCCGGATTCGGGCGGATCGGGCTCGGATAAGCCGAGCCCGCAATAGAGAGTCGGGCGGATCGGGCCGGACTAAACTCTCACTATAGGAGCCCGTAACCCGTCCGAGCCCGGCTGCCCGAGCGGGTTCCAACGGGCACGGGCCGGACGGGCTCGGGTACTTTTATTAACAAAAGTATTAAAAAAAACTGAGTAAAAAAAACCCAAAGTTCCTAGTTCATACTTGTTATGGTACTGAACAAATCTATCAATGATGTATCAGAATCTATTCATGATTTCAACAAATCCATTCATGATTTCAACAAATCCATTTATGATTTCGAATTTGCTATAAAATTTACAGAAGAAAAAATAGAAAGAGAAACAAGAAAACATAATAAAAATACTTCTCTACAAGAATTAGGTCTATCAATCATCAGTTTCTTAGATGAAGTAGTAGTTGAAGAAACAACAAATGAGAGAGAAAGATAAGAGATAGAAGAAGCTTAGGAGGTGAATAGCTAGGGTTTAAGATTTGGGGCTTGCTTGAGAAATGGTGTTGAAGAACACGAAGCACCACGCTAGAGATTGAAAGATACGGTCTTCCAGGAGGACAAAGACGAAATAAAGTACTATCCTTCAAGTTTTGTTTTGATCAAGTCAATAAATCTCTCTCTCTCTCTAATCTTTGGTATCTCAAATCTTCAAATAAAGAATGCTACTTCAAGATAACAGAGAAGGAAGGCTATGTATATGGTGGTCTGTTAGGGTTTTTGTTAATAAACGGCTGAGATTCACTCTTAAATAGGATATAATCTCATTCGTTGAAATTATTTTATTTGCACGCGGGTTCCTACGGGCGGGTTCTCGTGGACGTCCGTTGGACGGGCCAAACGGGTCGGGGCTTGGAATTGAGGGTCTATCCGAGTCCCGGCCCAATAAGCCCGAGCTATCGGGCCGGGTATGTCCGGCTCGGGTAGGACTTGGTCGGCGGGTCAAAACGGTCCAGGCCGAACGGGACGGACCCCGGGTTCCCGGACCGTTTTCCCAGCCCTACGTGGAGGAAGGCTTAAACACATCTACTCGAACTTTTTTCAAAAATAACTCCAAATTCTAGCAGATCTATCGGATTTTTTTTCAAGAACTAAATACATTTACTATATATTGGAATTGCGCAGACTAGAACTCAGACAACTCATGGTCGTTCATTCAAATCGAATTCAAGTTGTTTGTGATGAACTCCGACATCCAACTTGTGAATGATTATCCATAATTTAGGACGACCCCAATCCCCAATCGAATTCAGAGATCGAGTCAATTGCTCGAGTGTCTCAAGTAGTGGAGCTGCAAATCTGGAGCTATACATAGATCTTCGACAAAAGCAATCTACTTAGTTCGACGGAAAAGCAAATATTAAGGTAATTCTTGTGCTTTGGCTAGTTCATTATTAGTTAATGCATGTGATCCTGCTAAGCTAGTGTTAGATATAAGATATCTTAGATCCCGCTAAGAACACTAGTAGATATTGTAACACAACACAAATATCTCCTCTACAATCCTGTATTACTTGTTCTTTCCTAATGCCTCTGCATTGTGATAATCGTGCGGTTTCACACATTGCCGATAGGCGATAATCCTGTCTTTCACGAACGCACTGAACATATTGAAATTGACTGTCATTTGGATCGTGAAAATATTAAATCCAAACTCGTCACTTCTTGCTGCACACCTGCATCTAAACAATTCGTCCATATTTTTACTAAACCACTTGGTGCTTAAGTTCTTGAGAAGATAATTGGTAAATTGGTAAATTGGGCGTTTATTAACATCCCACTCCAACTTCAGGCAGACAGGCAGAGTAATATTAAGTGTACCTGAACCATAAATGGACGTGTCACTCCACCCAATGTATCAAGCAACCAATTAATCAAATAGGATCAACAAGCATCAATTCTTTGTAAATATAGTATCTTTTAGTTATATTGAGGTGTATCTTAATTTAGTATATAAAATAAAAGTATACTAATCTTCTATAATCAATGAGGAAACCTGTAAACTTACATTATCTCTATTAATCTTTGATCCCTAGTTTCTCTCTCTCTCTTTTTTTCTCTTTTTGTTCTTCTCGCTATCCCTCTCAGTTCTCTCTATTTTTTCTTTTGAATTGTCAGCGCGCCTCGAACTCTTGACTTCTCGGAATTGTCTCTATCAATATCTCATGTGAAAATACGACGGTGTATTTTGAGAAGAGCGATTGATTTAACACAATGGTATTATAATAACATAAAGAACAATTAAGAGCAGAGAAAAGAGCTAGGAAACCATGGTTATCCAAATCATTCCTCTTAACATAGGCAATAACATGTTTCAGCAAATGGGATAAACTCCACACCACCAATATTCTAATTAATACGATTTATAGCCACTTTCGCTTATTTAATTCATAAAAGTACTTCACCACTTGAGCGATTTTATTAAGCTTGAGGTTGGAGGCAAGCATCCAAGTCTTTGGTGATCTGTTCCACGGTTTCAATGTACTCAGTTGGAGCAGGAACGTCATCGTTGATCTTTTCATATTCTGTTAAATTGATAGAGACACAAGAAATATAATTAGCAAAGGTGCTTTCATTGATTGAATGGGATACATATTTATAGAGATTACAATAGGGTTTGTAGAGAAATAATAAATAAGAAAATATTACAAAGAGGAAACAATTAAAATTACAATTGCTATATTATGTATTTCTTTCTATCTTGGGGAGATATCTTCTAGATATCTTCCTTTTCTTCAATATACTTCAATACCCCCCCGCAAGTTGGAGCAGGGGAAGGAATCTGAATCAAGCCCAACTTGGAGAGTAACCGATGAAATGGATCTGAACCAAGTGGTTTCGTAAAGATGTCAGCTATCTGATCGGCAGAGCGAAGGTGAGTCGTCTTAATAAGACCAGATTCAATTTTCTCCCGAACGAAATGGCAATCGATCTCGATATGCTTTGTTCGTTCGTGAAAGACAGGATTGGCGGCAATGTGCATAGCCGCCATATTGTCACAGAAGACCTGAAAGGGTTCTGGAATTGAGACACGAAGGTCTTGAAACAAATATTTCAGCCACTGCAGTTCCGCAGTGAGTGTAGCTAGAGCCCGATATTCTGCCTCAGCCGAGGATCGGGAAACAGTCGGTTGTTTCTTGGACTTCCAAGACAACGGACTTGAACCAAGCATAGTGAAGTAGCCGGTGGTCGAGCGACGGGTGATGGGACAACTAGTCCAATCAGAGTCGGTAAAACCAAAAATAGTTAGAGTGCTGGACGAAGAGAGAAGGAGGCCATGATTCATGGTGCCTTTCAAATAACGAACAACTCGAGTAGCCGCATCCATATGATTGGAGTGGGGATTTTGCATGAATTGACTAAGGTAATTCACAGAAAATGAAATGTCAGGACGAGTCACCGTGACATATAAAAGTCGACCAATAAGACGCCGAAACGAAGTTGGATCGTCTAATGGCGTACCATCAGTAGGTAATAACTTTAAGTGTTGTTCCATAGGAAAAAGACTTGGTTTAGCTCCGAGGAGACCCGAGTCGCGAAGAATGTCCAACGTGTATTTGCGTTGACAAAGGAAAATGCCTTTTGGGGAACGAGATACTTCGATTCCAAGAAAGTATTGAAGTCGTCCAAGGTTTTTAAGAGAAAAACGTTTCTCGATACGTAATTGAAGAGATGAAATTTCCGAGGCATTATTGCCGGTGATAATGATGTCATCTACGTAAACTAAGACGTAAATGGCAGTCGGACCATCAAAAAAACAAAACAGTGAATGATCAGAAGAAGACTGTTTAAAACCTTCAGCTTGTAAGCCGGTAGAAAATTTGGCATACCACTGTCGAGAAGCTTGTTTTAATCCGTAAAGGGATTTGTGCAAGCGACATACTTTGTGGTCACCAGTCCTGGAAAACCCAGGTGGAATAGTCATGTAGACTTCTTCATCCAAGTCACCTTGGAGAAAAGCGTTATTCACATCCAACTGATGGAGGGGCCAATCTTTAATGGCAGCAACGGAAAGAAGTGCACGAGCAGTGACCAATTTGGCGACTGGGGCGAAAGTATCATGATAATCGATGCCTTCTACTTAGGTATAACCCTTGGCAACGAGTCGCGCTTTATGACGTTCAATTGATCCGTCAGAGCGGTATTTGATTTTGTACACCCATTTACAACCAATTGGTTTCTTTCCCGGGGGTAAGGGAGTTAATGACCAAGTTTGATTTTGTTCAAGAGCTTGAATTTCCTTATCCATTGCAGCACGCCATTCTGGAAAAGCCTTGGCGGCGGAATAGGATGTGGGTTCTTCCGTATTGACAACGGAAGTAAGAAATGCTCGATGGGACGGGGTGAATTTTTCAAAACTGACATAGTCAGTTAAGGGATATTTGGTGGAAGTCGTAGGTGCAGTAGTACAAGAACAAAGATAGTCAGCCAGATGGGCAGGACGTCTCGTTGTACGGACTGGTCGAGAAGAAGGTAAAGGCTCTTCGGGACAACACTACAAAAATACGGCCTATTTGTAACGCCTTATTATAACGGCTTCCAAATAAGCCGTTACAAATAAAGTAAATATAACGGATTTCTTTGGTCCGTTATAAGTATTCACTCTTTTATAACGGCTTGGATATGGATAGCCGTTGCAAGTTAACTATTTAAGTTGGCGTCTTGTCGTTTTATTATAACGGGTGCTTTCCCGTTATAATAGATACCTTTTATAACGGCTTTATTTTGTATAGCCGTTATAAATGAGTTGGATTTATTATAACGGCCTTGCCCCGTTACAAATGAGTCTATATATAACGGCTTCTTTTCTTCCAGGCCGTTATAATTGTGAGCCCTATAAACCACACCCACGGGTGCACGGCCAGTTCTTTCTATTTTGGTTTTCTCTTTCTACTTCGTTTAGAAGAGGATTCAGAGAGAGGGAGGGTTCAAATTCGAAGCAACTAGGAATTGTAGCTCGATTGAAATCGATTTCTGGTGAGTTTACCATTTTCATCTTTTTGTTTATATAAGAATTTTAGGAATTTTATCAATAAGAAGTTCAAGCAGCAACAATCAATTAAGGTTTAGGTTGTTGTTGTTGAGGACTTCAATTTTTTTTAGGGTTTCTGATATCAAAAGCTAAAGCTAGGTCAGGAGTAATTAGGGTTTGAGAAAAGGGCATTAGTTCTTCTGGTGAAGTAAGTTCTTCTTAAACCTACTTGTTCTTCTAGATTGACAGGTTTAAGGAGTAATTAGTATTAGGGTTTCTAATATCAATCTACTTCCCCAGTTGTTCTTCTAGATTGACAGGTTTAAGGAGTAATTAGTATTAGGGTTTCTAATATCAATCTACTTCCCTACTTGTTCTTCTAGATTGATAGGTTTTTCTTAATAAAGGAATGACAACTCAGATTGACAGGTTTTACAATTACAGGAAGTTAAATTTCTTATCAATAAAAAAATATGAAAAAAAAAATTACATTATATTCTAGATCGTTCCATTTCGTTTCCGACTTAAGAGGAAAGAATAATATATTTTTACATTGTTAAGCTTCTCGTGTTAGTATTATAGTAAGTATTTACTCTTTCAGTCTATCTTAAAGTTATTAGGATCCCTAGACCCCAACTATAGTGATGGGGTTCAAGTTTCTTACTTTTTTATCCTACCCATTAGCCAGTTTATCATACCATCAATGTTTGTTACTTCAATGATTCGCCACTCATTTGTGGCGTTATGCTCATTTAGAAAATTGAAGTTTTGTTTGTATAATGATAATTCATTGGAGTTCTCTTACTTTTAAAATAATTTCTTTGGGTTTCTTCTTTAATCTATTAAACGAATTAAATGAAGAGAATGTACCCTGAATTTCTCCTCACCGTAAACTTAATTTGATGACAATTGTGTACTTCTATTCTTTTTTCAGTATCCTGTTTATTTTGCTTTTGAGGATGAAAAGATCGATGCTGTATTAGCTGATATAAAGAGGAATGATGAAATAATTTCTTGGCCAGCCAGCTACAGCAACCACAGGAGGGTAAGTTAAACATATGGGATATTGGGATTATGCAATAGATTGTGAAATATTTGAAACTTGATTTTGTCATTACATTTTCCATCTTACTTCTTTCTTTGAATTAGCTTGGACATTTTGTTTGCATACCCAACTGCTAGTACTTTCCTTTTGCAATAACTTGCTTCTTGCTAAGTTTATGACTGGTTGGGAGTCTCGTTATTACTTTTAAAAAAGAATTGGGGAAAGTCCTAGCTCTTATGACAACTTTACTTCATATACGAAGTGGTGTGGTTAATTTACTTTTATGTTTATCTTTATTCCTTTGATATTCAATTGAAGTTGATGAGGTTCAACATTTGAAAGAGGAGTTTATCTGATGTAATGCACAAGTCATGATGCGTAACTGCTAAGTCTCTAGTCTTTAGGCACATATCAACCAGCTAGGGTTTTCCCTCAAGTTAAAGTTGCGTGTTCTCGACTCCTGCCTGTGCATGTAAGGAACACACGTATAGTATACGGATGAATGGACCATCTTAAACAGTAGAGCCTATATCTTGAATAAATTTTCTTGAAAGTCTCAAGTTAAAGTTGTGTGTTCTGGTACCTTTTCTTTTTGTTATTCATTATTTTATTAACAAGTAGTTAGCATAGTACTTGGGAATTATTTTATTAACAAGTAGTACCAGTCTCATATATTGCATAGCTAAATCATGTTTGTGTTTTATTTGTAAATACCACAGTAATTAAAGTCAAACAAACTTAACAAGGAGCTGAATTAGAAAATTTATAATAGATCCACCCTGAAATCGACCACCTTACAACTTATAAGTCTTCGATTACAAACCCATGAATGCAAAAATCTGCCTAAAGCAGAGGTGAAATAATTAGTATAAAGAAGAAGATGAATCAATATAATTGGCATATGGTCGGACCAAACCTTCGGCACGGCAAGGTGCCTAATGTTGGTTACTGAGTTGGTTGGTCATCCACTCAGAAAACTTGCTACACTGATCTTTTAGCTTTTATGAAAGTTTTAAAGGGGAAAGTTGAAAAAGCGTATGCTAAAAATTGCCTTAATTCTACAGAGTGGTGTTTGACTTAGGTCTTGCAAGAAGTCTTGACTATTACATTGGAGTTATCTTTGAAGCTGTTTTCAAGGGCACAACACAGGTAAGTATTTGATCTTAGCCACTTAGGCTGAACGACTAAGTTGTTAATACTTGTTATGTTTGAAACTTTTAGACTTTGATTTGAATGATTATAGTAGAGTTTATGGCATACAAGCGTATCAATATTCTAAATGTGGTTAATTTGTGTTGTAACTCTTATTTAACAGCTATAGGAGTTAAAGATGATGCAATGTGGAGCTATACAAGGTCGAGGTACGAAGTGGTCCAACTCCTGCTGATGATTTGAATGGGATAAGCGTGTGAGATTTTGATTTTATATAATGTAATATGTTTGGGTTGAATCAATGCACGAACTTGAAACTTATGTTACTATCAATCAATATGAGTTGTTTCGTTTTATTATTGTGTGGTTAGCTCGAGATGTCTCTTTTGTTTTGGTTTTCTGAATTATAAACAGGTACATCAGTAAAAGCTGCAAAATATTGCAGCTGGATTCCACAGCTTTTGAATTTTTTTTTTTCAAATCAGACATTTATAACGGCCTTTCTCATCAAAGCCGTTACAAAAAAATGCATTTATAACGGATACTTTCAAAAGGAGCCGTTACAAGAGGAGGCATATATAACGGTTTTAGTCAAAACAACCGTTACAAATGACTCTTCTCATTTGGCGCCATCACATTCCCGCCAAGTTTTGACAGCTCTTTTTATAACGGCTGAAACACAACAAGCCGTTATAAAAAATGTTATTGTAACGGCCTTTAGCCGTTGCAATTGTATTTGCAACGGGACTTTTTATAACGGCTCTTTTTTTTTATATGACGGCTTTCAACAGTTATAAAAGGGTTTTTATAACGGCTTTTTGGTCTTTTGTAACGGCTTTGGCCGTTATAATTGGGACGTGTTTTTGTAGTGCAAGTAGCTGAAACCGGGGTGGTGTCAGAATTCGAAGGTGAAGGTTCTTTCGAAGGAGAAGCACCTTGCAGAGGGGAAATACCTTGCAAGGGAATAACAGAGTCAGAAGGAAGCTCGGGAGATTCCTCCGAGGAAGAAGCAGCGGAAGATGAGGAGTCTAACACAATAGGTGGGATGGGGGTCGCGTCAGTGGAAGAGTGTGAATGGTCGTCGACCAAAGACGGGAGAGTATACAAGTCCGGATGAGGCGAGTGGGTATCGTCGATGGGACTGAAGTAATAGGCGTCCGATGAAAGCGAAGTGAAGGAGGTAGGTTCAGAGAATGTCGATTGACGTTCAGCGAAAGGGAACTTATCCTCAAAAAAACGCACGTTCCGGGAATCATAGAGATTGTGTGTCTCTAAATCGTAAATGGTGTATCCTTTCTTCCCAGGCGGTTAACCAACAAATATTCCAGGTTTAGCTCGATGATCGAACTTATTTTGGATGTTGGTATTGGTTGCAAAACATAAACAACCGAAAACTCGGAGAGCTAAGTAGTCCGGTGGAGAATCATATAACATTTCATAAGGAGATTTGTATGAAAGTATTGGAGTCGGCATTCTATTGATTAAATAGGTTGCCGTTTTTAAACATTCCCCCCAAAATTTTAAAGGGAGATGTGCTTGAAAACGCAAAGCGCGAGCAACATCGAGTAAATGACGATGTTTACGTTCGACGACACCATTTTGTTCGGGTGTGGAGACGGAACTGCGTTGATGGAGAATTCCATGAGAATGGAACCAAGTTTGGAGATCATTGGATAAGAACTCGGCTCCATTATCAGAACGAAATGTTTCAATCGGGTTTGAAAATGTATTTTCAGGACTCGAGGATATAGATTTAATCTTCTTATGATATTGTTTGGAAACAAACTGAAAAAAGAAGTTTAAATGTGTTTTAGTCTCAGACTTGGTTTGCACAAGGAATGTCCAAGTAAATCTGGAGAAGTCATCAACAAGTGTGAGGAAATAACGCTTGTTGGTTAAAGATGGAACCAGAAAGGGTCCCCAAATATCAGCATGAATAAGTTGAAAAGCAAAAGTACTAAAACTACTACTTTTATTAAAAACCAACTTAGATTGTTTTGCCATAGGGCATACAACGCATTCATGCGACTTATTAAAGGAAATAAACGGGAAACGTTCTGATAAAGTACGTAAACGGCCTAAATTAGGATGTCTAAGTCGACGGTGCCAGACGTCGATTGACTTATTCAAAGCAAGTGCAGTAAAATTCCTACGGAGAATGTAGAGTCCATCAATAGCATCAGCCCGACCAATCTCCTGATGATTTGAGATCGTCTGAAAAAGGCAATGAGTTGAATCAAAATAAATACCAGATTTCAAAGATTTACAAGTCTGATTTACAGACATCAAATTAAATTTGAAATTAGGAATGTAATAAACTTGGTCAATAGAGAGAGAGTCGGAAAAGACGACTCTGCCAATGTATTTGACTAAGTAAGTCGCTCCATCAGGAATTTGAACATAACAAGATGGTGGTGCTAAAGCATAAGAGCTAAAAGCATCTAGAGAGAAGCAAACATGGTTTGAAGCACCACTATCAACAATCCAAACAGAAGGGTGAGATAGGGAAATACCTGACATCATAGCAGAACTGGAAGGAGTTTGTGCATTGATAACTGCCATAATGCGGTCATAGTCTTCTCTGGTAAGAGTTGGAGCTGGAGAAGAGCTGGAACCCTGAGAAGTGCTACGGGCACCATCTGGACGAGGGGCGACCATGTAGGAGATAACATCGATCAACAGAATGACCGAGACGTTTGCAATGAGTGCACATTACATCTCTGTTACAAGTGTCAGCAATGTGTCCATGAAGGTTGCACTTAGTACAATAAGGACGAACTCGCTTATTTTTCGGGCGAGGTAAATCACTTTCTTTCAACTTGTTAGCAGCCGTGATCTTAGCGTTGAAAGCGTGAAAGTCAAAAGGAGCATTGATCTTATTTTTCTGCTCTTCTTGAATGACCAAA
This sequence comes from Eschscholzia californica, assembly GCF_041429995.1. Lineage (NCBI taxonomy): Eukaryota > Viridiplantae > Streptophyta > Magnoliopsida > Ranunculales > Papaveraceae > Eschscholzia > Eschscholzia californica. Next base: position 35,330,282 of record NW_028238198.1, read on the forward strand.
TTATATACCTTGGCCAGAGAAGGTAGTGGTTCCATGAGAAGTATGTTATTGCAAGTCGCAGAATAACGTTCATGAAGACCCATGAGAAATTCAATCGTACGCGAGGTAAGATGATATTCAATAGTTGTTTTGCCAACAGGGCAAGCACATGAAGTGGGTGGAATGATAGCATCCAATTCGTCCCAATAAGACTTCAACTGAGAATAATAAGCTGAAATAGTCTGGTGCTCCTGAGTAAGGGCAGAAATCTTTTTCTTCAGCTGATAAATGTAGGTAGCGTTAGACGTAGCAAAACGCTCCTTCAAATTCTTCCAAAGATCAAAAGCAGAAGCCGAACGTCTCGTGCTACGTCGGATTTCCTCGCTGACAGAATTGGATATCCAAGCAGCCACCATGGTGTCACAACGGGTCCATGCATGAAGTTGCGCAGGATCCGTCGGTTTAGGGAGCGACCCATCGATAAAACCTTGCTTATTTTTAATGATAAGAGCATCGTGCATACTGTGAGCCCATTCAGCATAGACTGGACCGGTAAGAACGGGATTAACACCAACAGAAGTGGCATTGTCCGAAGGATGCACATAATAAGCCTCACATATTTGTTGAAGAGGAGGAGTAGTGTCTGTCATCGGTGGAGTGTCATCTGAATTCGAGTTCAGATCACTGATATTGGCAGATTGTCCAGAAGTCATTGTTCTGTAAAGAATTGAAGAAAATAATCTATTTTAAAATCAACGTCATAATAATATATAAGGGACGGTTCAGAATTTGCACAACTAACAGAAGTGTCGGAAAGAAAAAGGAAGTAGGTGCTGTCTCAAATAGTCCAAACAGAAGTGTTAGGAAATAAAAGGGACAGCCCAGAATGTCACAACTTAACAGAAGTGTTGGGAAGTTAATATGACAGTAGATGCTGTCACAAATAAGCCAAACAGTTTATGTACTGTGGGAAAAAAAAACCGTCACAAAAGATCGTAGTGAGGTGCTGTCACAAATAAAAATTGGTCAGTCAAAGTCAGAAGACTGTTTCGGTCAAAGTGGGTAGACTTTGTCGTTCACGGGTTAAGGCTACCGGGTAGGGTTACGGGTCAAGACAACCGGGTAGGGTCACGGGTCAAAGCAACCGGGTAGGGTCAGTCGATTTTCCCAACCAAATTTAGGGTTCCTGTTTGAAGCGCCGTCGCCGACCAAAATTAGAGTTCAGGCAGAGGGTTTATCAAATTAGGGTTTCTTCAAATATGATCGGTTTGGTGTAATTAACAAGGGGGAACTATCAATCGAAGAGGGAGTAGTTGAAATCGATTGATTTCGTCCACCAACAGTAAGTAAATATGGAGAATTCGTAGAGAGAGAAAGCTCTCTGGAACTGCCGCTTTCGGCCAAATTTGTAATGGATTTGGTGGACGACCCTAAGTGGTCGTGGTTATTTTCCGAGGAGAAGATGGTCCAGGTGTGGTGGTGTTTCCGACACGGGCAGATTTCCGACAGGAGATTCAAACTCTAGAGTTTGATCGCCGGAGAAGATGAAGTCGGGAACCAAAAATAAGTTTTGGTTCCGATCTGGAACTGAATAGATGTTGTTCCGGATTTAAGATATCCTCTGGTATTGAAAAAAAAATCCAGGTTTAATTTGGTTCTGGTATCCTAATATATTAGGTTTTCTCTATTTCGGATTTATATGGAACCGGATTATGTCTGTTCTGGTTTTGTGAAGAAAACCCAGAACGAAACAGAACTAGTTTTAACCTTAAATCGGAACAGAAACAATTCTAACCTAGAATTGGAACAGAATTATTAATTCTAACCTAAAAATTAGCAAAAAAATAACAAAAAAATTCGAAAAAAATTGAATTTTTATGAAAACTGACCTTTGAAGATGGAGTTGGGATGATCAAAATATAACGATAATAAGAATCCGTAGAGCTCCTTGGAAGAATAAAACCGAAGTAACGAAGTAATTATTACCAACAAAAAATCCCGGAAATATTAATTTGGCTCTAATACCATGTTAAATTGATAGAGACACAAGAAATATAACTAACAAAGGTGCTTTCATTGATTGAATGGGATACATATTTATAGAGATTACAATAGGGTTTGTAGAGAAATAATAAATAAGAAAATATTACAAAGAGGAAACAATTAAAATTACAATTGCTATATTATGTATTTCTTTCTATCTTGGGGAGATATCTTCTAGATATCTTCCTTTTCTTCAATATACTTCAATATATTCTATAGTCCATTTGGCCAAGCAACCATTTCCATCGACCTTAGGAGTAACAATGAGCGTGACGTAGAAAACCTTGAAGAATTTCATGGGATCTCCTTCAAAGAAGCTGTGAGTGATCACCCTCTTCTCATCGTTCACCACTGTCATCTTCTCCTTAGCATATTCAGTTTTCCCAGCTGCATATCATAATCTTTTTTCAACAACAAGTAAGAAATTTATGTTGTCCCAAGGGTTTCTAAATTCCAAGATAGGTTGATAGTGTGTGAAAACCAAGGTCGACTCTAACTATTTTGAGGCAACGAAAATTAAGCAAATGTAGCACTATACTTTGTATAATTGTATGTGTAGGTATACATTTTTTTTTTGTCATGAAGGATTAATCAAATGTTTAGACTTCAACTATGTGTTTTAGTCTGCATGGGTTTGCACATAATAAGATTTACACAACCTCACACATTATGTAAGATTTACACTACATAAGTTCACATAAAGATCCACGAGTTTTCTTATGAGACCGGAGCTTAAAAAGTATCCATATGTACTTTTTCAACCATGACAAACAAGAAATTCGACCTAATTTCTTGTATATATACCTCTCTGTACGTATATTGTACTAAGAAATTGTAAATATCTAAATTATTTTTATTAAACTTGGGTGCAATATTTTTATGTATATACTAAGAAGTCTTTCAAAAATTTAATTAATGATACTAATTATGTGGGTCAATTGTATTTGAAAGTTCGTGTTTTCATTAACAAGATTTTTTCGGTTGACATATATAGGTTGCTACAATTTATCTATATATAATGTTACCCCAATTATCAATATCATGCGTTATAATTTTTGTCCAAAACATGATCTTTCATTAATTTGACTCAAAACTATACAATTTCTCGAGGTTTTCCCTTGAAATATGGAGAGGAGAATTTGTATCCCGCTAGCAATACATTGTAACATATGAAAGTAAAAGAGTCAAAAGACACAGTTGGCTCGAAAGACACGTTAAGATCTTCAAGGAGAAGCCCCAGTTAAGAGAGAGAGAAAGAGAGAGAGGGTGAGCGACCAAGTGAGTGAGGGAGAGATGGTTTAGGGTAAAAAAGAAAGAATAAAGAACAAACTACTTTGGTTGAAAAAGGTAAAAAAAAAAATCGAAAATTCGAGAGTTAAGTTTTCTTTTTTTTTTTTTGTTGAAAATTGAGAGTTAAAGTTAGTTGATGGAAATATAATTTGAGGTCAAATTTAATTTAATTTAATTTAATTTAATTTTTTTTTGGGGAACAATTAACTTCATTGAAAGCCAAAGGTCAAATTTAATTGATAGATTAATGTGATGGCCAAAATTTACTAAAAGTCATAATTATGGGCCAAAAGTCGTAATCCATGTGTAATCCATACTTCGACCCCAATATAAAAGGTGGGCCCTCATGTACGTTGCCTACTATTCGTTTAGTTTCATTATGGGCTTTAGTTGGATGATCTTCTCTTATAGACACCCTTCAATTATAAAAAAGTTAACAAAGCCCCAAAATTTGGTGGCCCAAATGACCAGGCGAACCCTAGTGAAAACCAAAGTTTTTTTTTTTTTTGATGAGAGTAGTGAAAACCAAAGTTACTTGCAAAGATAATTTCTAAATATAAAAAAGATTAGTGCGATGTTAGTGCGATGTGGGAGGACACATAATACATATGTGCCACAGTCTTTGTTCTTCATATGTTTAGGTCGATATTTTGGGGAAACAAAAAAAGCTTACGGAGTAAAAGGTGGAACCCCCAAAACATTTCACCAAACACACCTTACAAGTAGCCGGTTGGAAATGGTCGGCGACGTCCGACAACTTCATCATCTTCTGTCTCTCTTTTCTCTCTCTCTCTCTTCTCTCCTCGTCTTTTACCCTCTCTCTCTCTAAGTTCCGGCAAAGGAAATGATCTCTTTGCCGAAATCCTTCGTTTGATAGAACCAGTAGAGGGTTCCAGCGAAGAGGTATCTTCTTCTCCGGAATCATAGAAGAGAGTGAGAAGAGAGGGAAAGAGAGGGTAGAGAGAAAAGAGGGAAGAGAGAGAGAGAGGGGAAGAATCAATGGTCACCGAAGTTAGTGTTAGAGGTGCCGCAGAAGTTGCCGAAGTTGCTGGTAGTGTGAGGGGAAGACGAAGGAAGAAGAAAAATAAAAAGCATTAACTAAATTTCGCCAAAACACCGACTTATGTTTATATGAGAGGATAAATCTAAGGCCCAAAAAGGAGCCCAAATGCCAAATCCAACCCAATAGGGAATAATATCTCAAAAAAAAAAACACCCAAAAAGTGATGTTACCTATCTATCCCCTCAAAACAAATACATACCACTCATGTCCCTCACCCATTTCCCGCCCAATCTAACCCAAAAGCCTGCCAATGTGTCAGCACCCACATGCCTTACCCTCTATCTCTCTCTCCCTCTCTCTCTCTTTCTTTCTTTCTCTCTTTCTCTCTCTCTCTCTCTATCTCTCTCTCTCTCTATTTCTCTCTATTCTGATTTGATTAAACATTCTTCTCAACTCAAAATGCTCTCTCTCTAAATTGATTAAACACTAAAACACTAAAAAACGCTCTCTCTTGAAACCAAACGATTTTGGGCGTCTCTATCTCTCTCTCTCTTTCTCGCTCAAACGAAACGATTTCCGGAGTTTACCCTCTTAACCGAAGCATTTCCGGCTACTCTCTCTATATTAAAACTTCAAAAGCAACTTCAAAACCTACGGTTCTACTCTCTCTGCTTATACGGTTGTTCTCTCTCTGCTTCGATAATCATCAAACCCTAAACACTATTTCTGTTCGTCAGCGTTTAACACACAGGTGAGACTTTGTTCTTCGTCAAAATCTTCTTCCTATCTCTGTTCTTGGTCAAGTTTTAGGGTTTTTGGCGGTGAAATGATGAGTTTGTTTTAACATTTTGGGTTATTTTTAAAAAATTAGGGTTTCGTTTCACACATTTAGTGCTTTGATCTTGATTTTTGGGGTTTAACTTGCTCTTAAGTTGTCGTTCTTCGTGATTGTTGTTGATATTTTGGTTTGTGATAAAACATTTATGGATTTTGTTTTTGATTTCGGAAGCATGCATCTTCGCAGAAGTATGGTTCTTTATCAAGTTTTTAGGTTAGGTTTGCTGATGAAATTATGGGTTCGTTGTAAAATTTTGTGTTATTTTCAAAAAATTAGGGTTTCGTTTCACACATTTAGTACTTTGATCTTGATTTTTGTGGTTTAACTTGCTCTTAAGTTGTTGTTCTTCGTGATTGTTGTCAACATTTTGGTTTGTGATAAAACATTTATAGATTTTGTTTTTGATTTCGGAAGCATGCATCTTCACAGAAGGTAATTTTCGGGTTTATGGTTCTTCATCAAGTTTGTAGGTTAGGTTTGCTGATGAAATTATGGGTTTGTTGTAACATTTTGTGTTATTTTCAAAAAATTAGGGTTTTGTTTCACACATTTAGTACTTTGATCTTGATTTTTGGGGTTTAACTTGCTCTTAAGTTGTTGTTCTTCGTGATTGTTTTGCACATTTTGGTTTGTGATAAAACATTTATGGATTTTGTTTTTAATTTCGGAAGCATGCATCTTCACAGAAGGTAATTTTGGGGTTTATGGTTCTTCATCAAGTTTTTAGGTTAGGTTTGCAGATGAAATTATGGGTTTGTTGTAACATTTTTTGTTATTTTCAAAAAATTAGGGTTTCGTTTCACAAATTTAGTACTTTGATCTTGATTTTTGGGGTTTAAATTGCTCTTAAGTTGTTGTTCTTAGTGATTGTTGTCGATATTTTGGTTTGTGATAAAACATTTATAGATTTTGTTTTTGATTTCGGAAGCATGCATCTTCACAGAAGGTAATTTTGGCGTTTCTGGTTCTTGATCAAGTTTTTAGGTTAGGTTTGCTGATGAAATTATGGGTTTGTTGTAAAATTTTGTATTATTTTCAAAAAATTAGGGTTTCGTTTCACACATTTAGTACTTTGATCTAGATTTTTGTGGTTTAACTTGCTCTTAAGTTGTTGTTCTTCGTGATTGTTGTCGATATTTTGGTTTGTGATAAAACATTTATGGATTTTGTTTTTGATTTCGGAAGCATGCATCTTCACAGAAGGTAATTTTCGGGTTTATGGTTCTTCATCAAGTTTGTAGGTTAGGTTTGCTGATGAAATTATGGGTTTGTTGTAACATTTTGTGTTATTTTCAAAAAATTAGGTTTTTGTTTCACACATTTAGTACTTTGATCTTGATTTTTGGGGTTTAACTTGCTCTTAAGTTGTTGTTCTTCGTGATTGTTGTCCACATTTTCGTTTGTGATAAAACATTTATGGTTTTGTTTTTGATTTCGGAAGCATGCATCTTCACAGAAGGTAATTTTGGGGTTTATGGTTCTTCATCAAGTTTTTAGGTTAGGTTTGCTGATGAAATTATGGGTTTGTTGTAACATTTTGTTTTATTTTCAAAAAATTAGGGTTTCGTTTCACACATTTAGTACTTTGATCTTGATTTTGGGGGTTTAACTTGCTCTTAAGTTGTTGTTCTTCGTGATTGTTGTCGATATTTTGGTTTGTGATAAACATTTATGGATTTTGTTTTTGATTTCAGAAGCATGCATCTTCACAGAAGGTAATTTTGGGGTTTATGGTTCTTTATCAAGTTTTTAGGTTAGGTTTGCTGATGAAATTATGGGTTTGTTGTAACATTTTGTGTTATTTTCAAAAAATTAGGGTTTTGTTTCACACATTTAGTACTTTGATCTTGATTTTTGGGGTTTAACTTGCTCTTAAGTTGTTGTTCTTCGTGATTATTTTCCACATTTTGATTTGTGATAAAACATTTATGGAATTTGTTTTTGATTTCGGAAGCATGAATCTTCACAGAAGGTAATTTTGGGGTTTATGGTTCTTCATCAAGTTTTTAGGTTAGGTTTGCAGATGAAATTATGGGTTTGTTGTAACATTTTGTGTTATTTTCAAAAAATTAGGGTTTCGTTTCACACATTTAGTACTTTGATCTTGATTTTTGGGGTTTAAATTGCTCTTAAGTTGTTGTTCTTCGTGATTGTTGTCGATATTTTGGTTTGTGATAAAACATTTATAGATTTTGTTTTTGATTTCGGAAGCATGCATCTTCACAGAAGGTAATTTTGGGGTTTATGGTTCTTTATCAAGTTTTTAGGTGAGGTTTGCTGATGAAATTATGGGTTTGTTGTAACATTTTGTGTTATTTTCAAAAAATTAGGGTTTTGTTTCACACATTTAGTACTTTGATCTTGATTTTTGGGGTTTAACTTGCTCTTAAGTTGTTGTTCTTCGTGATTGTTTTCCACATTTTGGTTTGTGATAAAACATTTATGGATTTTGTTTTTGATTTCGGAAGCATGCATCTTCACAGAAGGTAATTTTGGGGTTTATGGTTCTTCATCAAGTTTTTAGGTTAGGTTTGCAGATGAAATTATGGGTTTGTTGTAACATTTTGTGTTATTTTCAAAAAATTAGGGTTTCGTTTCACACATTTAGTACTTTGATCTTGATTTTTGGGGTTTAAATTGCTCTTAAGTTGTTGTTCTTCGTGATTGTTGTCGATATTTTGGTTTGTGATAAAACATTTATCAATTTTGTTTTTGATTTCGGAAGCATGCATCTTCACAGAAGGTAATTTTGGGGTTTATGGTTCTTTATCAAGTTTTTAGGTTAGGTTTGCTGATGAAATTATGGGTTTGTTGTAAAATTTTGTGTTATTTTCAAATAAATTAGGGTTTCGTTTCACACATTTAGTACTTTGATCTTGATTTTTGTGGTTTAACTTGCTCTTAAGTTGTTGTTCTTCGTGATTGTTGTCGATATTTTGGTTTGTGATAAAACATTTATGGATTTTGTTTTTGATTTCGGAAGCATGCATCTTCACAGAAGGTAATTTTCGGGTTTATGGTTCTTCATCAAGTTTGTAGGTTGGGTTTGCTGATGAAATTATGGGTTTGTTGTAACATTTTGTGTTATTTTCAAAAAATTAGGTTTTTGTTTCACACATTTAGTACTTTGATCTTGATTTTTGGGGTTTAACTTGCTCTTAAGTTGTTGTTCTTCGTGATTGTTGTCCACATTTTGGTTTGTGATAAAACATTTATGGATTTTGTTTTTGATTTCGGAAGCATGCATCTTCACAGAAGGTAATTTTGGGGTTTATGGTTATTCATCAAGTTTTTAGGTTAGGTTTGCTGATGAAATTATGGGTTTGTTGTAACATTTTGTTTTATTTTCAAAAAATTAGGGATTCGTTTCACACATTTAGTACTTTGATCTTGATTTTTGGGGTTTAACTTGCTCTTAAGTTGTTGTTCTTCGTGATTGTTGTCGATATTTTGGTTTGTGATAAAACATTTATGGATTTTGTTTTTGATTTCGGAAGCATGCATCTTCCCAGAAGGTAATTTTGGGGATTATGGTTTTTTATCAAGTTTTTAGGTTTGGTTTGCTGATGAAATTATGGGTTTGTTGTAAAATTTTGTGTTATTTTCAAAAAATTAGGGTTTCGTTTCACACATTTAGTACTTTGATCTTGATTTTTGTGGTTTAACTTGCTCTTAAGTTGTTGTTCTTCATGATTGTTGTCGATATTTTGGTTTGTGATAAAACATTTATGGATTTTGTTTTTTATTTCGGAAGCATGCATCTTCACAGAAGGTAATTTTGGGGTTTATGGTTCTTCATCAAGTTTTTAGGTTAGGTTTGCTGATGAAATTATGGGTTTGTTGTAACATTTCGTGTTATTTTCAAAAAATTAGGGTTTCGTTTCACACATTTAGTACTTTGATCTAGATTTTTGGGGTTTAAATTGCTCTTAAGTTGTTGTTCTTCGTGATTGTTGTCGATATTTTGGTTTGTGATAAAACATTTATGGATTTTGTTTTTGATTTCGGAAGCATGCATCTTCACAGAGGGTAATTTTGGGGTTTATGGTTCTTTATCAAGTTTTTAGGTTAGGTTTGCTGATGAAATTATGGGTTTGTTGTAACATTTTGTGTTATTTTCAAAAAATTAGGGTTTTGTTTCACACATTTAGTACTTTGATCTTGATTTTTGGGGGTTAACTTGCTCTTAAGTTGTTGTTCTTCGTGATTATTTTCCACATTTTGATTTGTGATAAAACATTTATGGATTTTGTTTTTGATTTCGGAAGCATGAATCTTCACAGAAGGTAATTTTGGGGTTTATGGTTCTTCATCAAGTTTTTAGGTTAGGTTTGATGATGAAATTATGGGTTTGTTGTAACATTTTGTGTTATTTTCAAAAAATTAGGGTTTCGTTTCACACATTTAGTACTTTGATCTTGATTTTTGTGGTTTAACTTGCTCTTAAGTTGTTGTTCTTCATGATTGTTGTCGATATTTTGGTTTGTGATAAAACATTTATGGATTTTGTTTTTTATTTCGGAAGCATGCATCTTCACAGAAGGTAATTTTGGGGTTTATGGTTCTTCATCAAGTTTTTAGGTTAGGTTTGCTGATGAAATTATGGGTTTGTTGTAACATTTTGTGTTATTTTCAAAAAATTAGGGTTTCGTTTCACACATTTAGTACTTTGATCTTGATTTTTGGGGTTTAAATTGCTCTTAAGTTGTTGTTCTTCGTGATTGTTGTCGATATTTTGGTTTGTGATAAAACATTTATAGATTTTGTTTTTGATTTCGGAAGCATGCATCTTCACAGAAGGTAATTTTGGGGTTTATGGTTCTTTATCAAGTTTTTAGGTTAGGTTTGCTGATGAAATTATGGGTTTGTTGTAACATTTTGTGTTATTTTCAAAAAATTAGGGTTTTGTTTCACACATTTAGTACTTTGATCTTGATTTTTGGGGTTTAACTTGCTCTTAAGTTGTTGTTCTTCGTGATTGTTTTCCACATTTTGGTTTGTGATAAAACATTTATGGATTTTGTTTTTGATTTCGGAAGCATGCATCTTCACAGAAGGTAATTTTGGGGTTTATGGTTCTTCATCAAGTTTTTAGGTTAGGTTTGCAGATGAAATTATGGGTTTGTTGTAACATTTTGTGTTATTTTCAAAAAATTAGGGTTTCGTTTCACACATTTAGTACTTTGATCTTGATTTTTGGGGTTTAAATTGCTCTTAAGTTGTTGTTCTTCGTGATTGTTGTCGATATTTTGGTTTGTGATAAAACATTTATCAATTTTGTTTTTGATTTCGGAAGCATGCATCTTCACAGAAGGTAATTTTGGGGTTTATGGTTCTTTATCAAGTTTTTAGGTTAGGTTTGCTGATGAAATTATGGGTTTGTTGTAAAATTTTGTGTTATTTTCAAATAAATTAGGGTTTCGTTTCACACATTTAGTACTTTGATCTTGATTTTTGTGGTTTAACTTGCTCTTAAGTTGTTGTTCTTCGTGATTGTTGTCGATATTTTGGTTTGTGATAAAACATTTATGGATTTTGTTTTTGATTTCGGAAGCATGCATCTTCACAGAAGGTAATTTTCGGGTTTATGGTTCTTCATCAAGTTTGTAGGTTGGGTTTGCTGATGAAATTATGGGTTTGTTGTAACATTTTGTGTTATTTTCAAAAAATTAGGTTTTTGTTTCACACATTTAGTACTTTGATCTTGATTTTTGGGGTTTAACTTGCTCTTAAGTTGTTGTTCTTCGTGATTGTTGTCCACATTTTGGTTTGTGATAAAACATTTATGGATTTTGTTTTTGATTTCGGAAGCATGCATCTTCACAGAAGGTAATTTTGGGGTTTATGGTTATTCATCAAGTTTTTAGGTTAGGTTTGCTGATGAAATTATGGGTTTGTTGTAACATTTTGTTTTATTTTCAAAAAATTAGGGATTCGTTTCACACATTTAGTACTTTGATCTTGATTTTTGGGGTTTAACTTGCTCTTAAGTTGTTGTTCTTCGTGATTGTTGTCGATATTTTGGTTTGTGATAAAACATTTATGGATTTTGTTTTTGATTTCGGAAGCATGCATCTTCCCAGAAGGTAATTTTGGGGATTATGGTTTTTTATCAAGTTTTTAGGTTTGGTTTGCTGATGAAATTATGGGTTTGTTGTAAAATTTTGTGTTATTTTCAAAAAATTAGGGTTTCGTTTCACACATTTAGTACTTTGATCTTGATTTTTGTGGTTTAACTTGCTCTTAAGTTGTTGTTCTTCATGATTGTTGTCGATATTTTGGTTTGTGATAAAACATTTATGGATTTTGTTTTTTATTTCGGAAGCATGCATCTTCACAGAAGGTAATTTTGGGGTTTATGGTTCTTCATCAAGTTTTTAGGTTAGGTTTGCTGATGAAATTATGGGTTTGTTGTAACATTTCGTGTTATTTTCAAAAAATTAGGGTTTCGTTTCACACATTTAGTACTTTGATCTAGATTTTTGGGGTTTAAATTGCTCTTAAGTTGTTGTTCTTCGTGATTGTTGTCGATATTTTGGTTTGTGATAAAACATTTATGGATTTTGTTTTTGATTTCGGAAGCATGCATCTTCACAGAGGGTAATTTTGGGGTTTATGGTTCTTTATCAAGTTTTTAGGTTAGGTTTGCTGATGAAATTATGGGTTTGTTGTAACATTTTGTGTTATTTTCAAAAAATTAGGGTTTTGTTTCACACATTTAGTACTTTGATCTTGATTTTTGGGGGTTAACTTGCTCTTAAGTTGTTGTTCTTCGTGATTATTTTCCACATTTTGATTTGTGATAAAACATTTATGGATTTTGTTTTTGATTTCGGAAGCATGAATCTTCACAGAAGGTAATTTTGGGGTTTATGGTTCTTCATCAAGTTTTTAGGTTAGGTTTGATGATGAAATTATGGGTTTGTTGTAACATTTTGTGTTATTTTCAAAAAATTAGGGTTTCGTTTCACACATTTAGTACTTTGATCTTGATTTTTGTGGTTTAACTTGCTCTTAAGTTGTTGTTCTTCATGATTGTTGTCGATATTTTGGTTTGTGATAAAACATTTATGGATTTTGTTTTTTATTTCGGAAGCATGCATCTTCACAGAAGGTAATTTTGGGGTTTATGGTTCTTCATCAAGTTTTTAGGTTAGGTTTGCTGATGAAATTATGGGTTTGTTGTAACATTTCGTGTTATTTTCAAAAAATTAGGGTTTCCTTTCACACATTTAGTACTTTGATCTTGATTTTTGGGGTTTAACTTGCTCTTAAGTTGTTGTTCTTCGTGATTGTTGTCCACATTTTGGTTTGTGATAAAACATTTATGGATTTTGTTTTTGATTTCGGAAGCATGCATCTTCACAGAAGGTAATTTTGGGGTTTATGGTTCTTCATCAAGTTTGTAGGTTAGGTTTGCTGATGAAATTATGGGTTTGTTGTAACATTTTGTGTTATTTTCAAAAAATTAGGGTTTCGTTTCACACATTTAGTACTTTGATCTTGATTTTTGGGGTTTAAATTGCTCTTAAGTTGTTGTTCTTCGTGATTGTTGTCGATATTTTGGTTTGTGATAAAACATTTATGGATTTTGTTTTTGATTTCGGAAGCATGCATCTTCACAGAAGGTAATTTTGGGGTTTATGGTTCTTCATCAAGTTTTTAGGTTAGGTTTGCTGATGAAATTATGGGTTTGTTGTAAAATTTTGTGTTATTTTCAAAAAAATTAGGGTTTTGTTTCACACATTTAGTACTTTGATCTTGATTTTTGGGGTTTAACTTGCTCTTAAGTTGTTGTTCTTCGTGATTGTTTTCCACATTTTGGTTTGTGATAAAACATTTATGGATTTTGTTTTTGATTTCGGAAGCATGCATCTTCACAGATGGTAATTTTCGGGTTTATGGTTCTTCATCAAGTTTTTAGGTTAGGTTTGTTGTAACATTTTGTGTTGTGATTAAAAAATTAGATTTCTGTGGAGACATTTAGTACTTTGCTTTCGATTTTTTGGTGTTTGTCTTTGTAGATGAAATGAATGGTTTGTTTTAAAATTCTAGGTTGTGTTAAAGAAATTAGGGTTATGTTGAGACATTTTGGGTTCTGTTCTTGGTAAATATTGGAGAGATTTTGTTTTTCTTAAAAGAATTTGGTTGGGTGTTGATGCATTTTGTGGTTTTTTACCCCCTGAAACTTGATGTGATGTAAAATTTTGGGTTGAGTAGTGTTCGAACATTTCGATGAATGCTTTAACACATAGGTACGACTATGTTCTTCCTCAAAATCTTCTTCCTATCTCTGATCATGGTCAAGTTTTAGGGTTTTTGGTGGTGTAATTATGAGTTTGTTTTGACATTTTGGGTTGTTTTAAAAAAAACTAGGATTTCGTTTCACACCTTTTAGTACTTTGATTCTGATTTTTGGGGTTTAACTTGCTCTTAAGTTGTTGTTCTTCGTGATTGTTGAAAACATTTTGGTTTGTGATAAAACATTTATGAATTTTGTTTTTGATTTCGGAATCATGCATCTTCACAGAAGGTAATTTTGGTGTTTATGGTTCTTCATCAAGTTTTTAGGTTAGGTTTGTTGATGAAATTATGGGTTTGTTGTTACATTTTGGTTTGTGATCAGCAAATTAGGTTTCTGTGGAGACATTTAGTACTTTGTTTTCGATTTTTGGTTGTTTGTCTTTGTTGATGAAATGAATGGTTTGTTTTAGAATTCTGGGTTCTGTTAAAGAAATTAGGGTTATGTTGAGACATTTTGGGTTCTGTTTTTGGTAAATATTGGAGAGATTTTGTTTTTCTTAAAAGAATTTGGTTGGGTGTTGATGCATTTGGTGGCTTTTACCCATGAAACTTGATATGATGTAACATTTTGGGTTGTGTAGAAACATTTTTGGTTTGTTTCAAACATGGGGGGTATCTTACAAACATTTCAATTTGTGCAAAAAACATATAAAAGATAGTGAAGAGCCAACCACCGCTGGGCCTAGTAAAAAAGGCAAGAAAATGATGAATGTGACATCATCACAGACAAAGGTATGATATTCTATAAATATTTCAAAGCATTTTACATAATTTCGAGACATTTTGGAGTTTGTCCTCTCAGTATTGTCTGTGGTCTCGCATTTCGTATAATGTTTTGCCATAACTGCTAGTGTGTTGTCATTCTGTAAAATGTTGCTTCGTTTATTCCTACTCTTATTCTTAGGGTTTTGTGAAAAGTTCTGAAAACCATTGGCATCAGCTTACAGTGTTGTAGCATTCGTAGTCGTGTTGGAACATTTTGCTGAATGATCTAACATATCTATTACTGTGTGTTTGAAGCATCGATCGGCAACATCCAAATCGAAAGAGCAGATGGTGGAGGCTCAACGTACAGAGTCAAGGGAGCAAAAGAAGAAAAATTCTTTAAATTACAAATGTAATTTGAAAGCAGTTCACAAGGTAGCAAGGGACAATTTGGAAGCTTTTGTAGTCCAGTTTTTGTTTGCTGAATGTACTTTGTTTATGATTTTTGGAAGTTTTACTTGATTATTACAGTGATGTTATTGGTCAATGTGGCAGACAATTTGGTTTATGTTTTAACATTTAGTGGGGTGATGATGGATTTTGTGGTTATTAATGAGTAAAAATTGATATGTTTTTGACATTTTGGGTTATGTAGAAACATTTTGTGCAAAACATTTAAAAAAGAGAAGCAGCAGCAGCAAGACAATAGGTTGTACAAAGAGCTAGCTCTAGAAAGAAGGCTAGTGAAGAGACAACAACTGCAGGGCCTAGTAAAAAACGCAAAAAATATTAAAAGTGACTGAATCACAGACCAAGGTAAGATGCATTCCTAAACATTTTGCATAATGTTTAGGAATGCATACGAAATTACATAATGTTCTGTGAAAAAAGTTAAAATTTGGAGAAAACAGTGGCATCAGATTTTTGAAATGTCCTCTCATTATTGATTGTGGAAAATGTTGTCCACATTATTCTTAGGGTTCTGTGTATAGTTATGGAAACCAATGACATCAGTTTTTTTTGGTACACAATTTGCAAAATGATCTCGCATTATTGACAGTGTTATAGCATTGTAAATAATGTTTAGGGGTGCAAGGTAATAACAACAATTGTTTCTCAAAAAATTCGAATAATGTTAGAGAATTATTGATAATGTTGGAACATTTTCAAGAATGTTTAAGAATTGCAGAAATTGTTCCTCGAGCATTATGTATAATGTAGCATGCAAGTTACCTAATCTTCATCCATTTCAGAATATATTCAGAAATGTTACACAACGACGGAGTATGTCCGTTTCAAAATCAAAAGTTCTCTCATCAGCGAAGAAGTGTAGGTATTTTAAATTGAATTCTGCTTTGCAATTTAACAAATGTTTGGGCACTGCTTAAAATGCATTCTGGTGAACATTTTTCAAAATGTTCACACATCCTTTAAAATGTTAATACAAATTGTAAAGTCTTTTTAACAAAACGAGAACCAGTTGCTACTGTTAACATAACTGTACAGAATAGTGTTAACACATCCCGTAAAATGTTTAGACAAACTGTAAAGTGTTGCTTATAAAACGAGAAGTGGTTGCTAATATTAACAAATCTGTACGGAACAACAATGAAAATACCCTAAAACCAAGAACAACCTCACCAATGGTGCTTCAAATAAGTAGATCTACAAATCTATATATTTAACTCTCTACAAAACTATGAAAACACCATGAAAACATCCTAAAACCAGATTTGAAGTTTTTTTAACCTCCATTAAAGAAGATGATGATTGAAGATAAAAGATGATGAAGGTTGCTCAAACGAAGAAGATGATGAAGGTCGCTCAAATGAAAAAGATGATGACTGAAGACGATGATTGAAGATGATGAATGAAGATGATTGAAAATAAAGGAAGATAATGAATGTTCTTGAAGAGGGTTTAGATTTATGTAGAGCGAGAAATCTGGAAAAAAAATTTAGAGAAAGAATGAGGTAATGAAAAGGGTTGAAGAATGATGACAGTAGAGAGATGAAGATGATGATTGAAGAAGATGATGACTGTAGAGAGATGAAGATGATGATTGAAGAAGATGATGACTGTAGAGAGATGAAGATGATGATTGAAGAAGATGATGGTCGGTGAGATTCGAGAGAGAAAAGAGGGTTTGGGTTTGTGTTAGGTAGAGAGAGAAAGTGAAACAGATTATGGAGAGAGAAAAATATTTAGTTTGTGAAAGAGAGATATTAAGGAGAGAGAAAGTTTATGTTTCTTATAGAGGGAGAGAGTTGTTGGATATATATAGGAGGGCAAAAGAGGGATTAGAAGAAACTATTAGGTCTTAGAGATACGAGTTGGGTCCGGATTGAGCATAGGGATGTGTATTTGGGTTTGATTTGAGATATTAGTTGATTATTGGGTTTTGGGTGGGTTAATAATCCCGGTTGGGTTTTTGTTTTGTATTTGGGCCAAAATTTGGGCCTTTCATCAAAAATTTGTATGGGTTTATATTTCGTTTATTTGTATTTTGTATGTTTAACAAAAGCCCAAGGCATACAGTTACCAAATTTGGCATTAATTATCTAAGGTGGATAACTTAGGGGCATCCACTTCGGCTGAGGGAATGTAGACTTTGTTAACCTGATTTAACACCAATTGACTTCTTCAACAAAAAAAAAACACCAATTGACTTAATGGTTCCGACTCCATTTTCACCCAAAAAAATTAACATGTTTGTAATTTATCCAATATATAACCACCACTGACCACCACCATAATTTCTCTCTCTTTTTCCTGATTTCGCTCTCATTTTCTCTCCACTAAATTTTTTGTTTTTTTTCTCTCATGTCTGATTTAGTCTCCCATGTCTGATTTAGTTTTAATTTTAATTTTTTCAAATGATTTTCTTCCTCAAATATATAAATACTAGGTTATGGCCCGTGCCTCCGGCACGGAACTATTTTGAAACACTGAACGCGTTTGAATATATATAATAGGTGAACATGAAAAATACACTTGTTTCATTATATAGATTGTTGAGTGGGCCAGCCAAGATATGACCCATTAGGTGCGTAGAGTAAGAATTAAAAAACAAAAATCTACAAAGATTTTGATCTCAACAATCTGAATCAGACTAAGGTGCTGTTTGTTTTTTTCTTTTTTCAGATCTGAAATCTGAATTGAGATTCAATTCAGATTTCAGATGTTTGTTTTCCAATATTAAGAAATCTGAAAAAATAACTGAATTTGGCTGAGGTCTGAATGGGCTGAAAAGAAAGCCACAAATTTCAGACTTCAAAACAAGTCTGAAACCCAAGACCATTTTCTGAAATTCGTCAAAAGACAATTCTGCCCCTCTGATTTAGAAAAATCTCGTTTCATTTTCAAAATTACACCACTGTACAATACCACCGGAAGTCTGGAACCACCTCCACCACCACCACCACAGGAATACCACTGGCAACACCAACATCACTGTAACACCACCAGCAACACCGCCACCTCTAACACAACCACCGGCACAACCACCACCACAAACCAAAACAATCAACACCAACACAGCAACAACACACATTGATTGATCAGAGGTCATTTATACCAAGGACGACCAAAAACAGTATAAACTCTACCATAACCCCAATCTGGAAGCATTTTAATGGCTTTTGATCTAATTGAAGATGAATTATTGTTAGAGATCCACTCACATTTATACCAAGGACGACCAAAAACATGAATGGGTTTTGAAGCTAGACCAATAATGGCGAAAGTATTTTGTCCTCCTCTGTAAGCACCCATTTGAACGAACAGAGAAGCTGCGTTTCCATATCTGGTGAATGTGCGTTTGTTTGGGTCAGTGGGTTTTGTTGAGAATTTCTTTTCTTCTGGTAAAGTGGCGGTGGCGGTGGTTGTGATTTTTTGAACTGATGAAGGAACAGAGCAGCGGCGAGGGGTGGAGAAGAGGTTGTCGTAATAAGGTTGGAAATTCCAGATTGCCATAACTAGGGTTAGTGCAAATAATGCAGCAACCAAGGGTTTGGTCTCGAAACATATTGGGAGTTTACCAGTGAGGTTGCCGGAGATGATAACTGGGGTACCGTCTTTTCTCATTGTCTTACCGACTGGTTTAACTTTCCCATCTTTCGGGTAAAGAGAGATCTGAAGAGGGTAGGTACACCTTCTGTTAGAGAGAGATCTGAAGAGGGTCGGTTAGAGAGAGAGATCTGGCTAAGGTAGATTACAAATCTTCTGTTAGAGAATGAGAGAGAGAGAGAGATCTGGCAGCTTCATAAAAGAGAGAGGTAAGCAGCTTCATAAGAGAGAGAGAGAGAGATATCCGGTCAGTTTAGCACCGGCGGCTAGGTTAGAGAGAGAAGGAGAGGAAGAGTTTTTCATTTTTGAAGGGGAGAGAAAATGAAACCCTAGTCCTCTCTTTTTGTTCAGTCAATAAACAAAAAACCCTAATTTTTTGGTTAATTATATAACCCAGGGGTATAAAAGTCAATTTTCTTATTCAGACTTAATTATTCAGATCTGGAAAACAAACATCTGACTTAGTAAATGATTCAGCCAAATTCAGATTCAACCATTTCAGATAAGCCAATTCAGATTCAGCCAATTCAGATTCAGACACAAAAAAAAAAAAACAAACACAACCTAACTAAAACTAAATAAATGAAAAGAACAAATACAAATTGCATAAAAATTTCATTAAACACCGGCGTTATTGTAATAGAGTAATACCAATGTAATAGATAAGGCATCAATGTAAGTTAAAAACAAAAAAAAAAAAAGGAGAAAAGATCATTAGACAATGCATAAATGTACATCCACAACAGTGGGGAGTGTATTTACAACTATAATAAACTTGACTATAAGGTGTATAATTAGTTTAGTATATTCATAGAAGAATCGCCACTATGCAAATAGCTGCTTCTTCCCAATATCAAGAAATTTGTAAATAAACCTGCAAACCAAAACATAGAGGAAAATAAATCTCATTTGAGAGGTTCCTCTCTTAAATGCAACTCTATCAACGACAAAAAGATGATAAACTCATTTATACAATATTTTTTGTCCCAACAGGTACTCTACGGCTCTATACATACTTTTTTGTTTAATATATACGCTCAAAATTTCAAAAGCTCATAAACTTGTCATGTAAACCCACTAAGACTGTGATCTATGTTAAGCAAGTGTTCCATGCCTGCAAGTCTGCAACATTTTCACAATGACAACAATGGAGCAAGAGAAAATTGGGTCAAACAAATAATTAGGTGAACTTCGAATCCAAAGGTTTCGACGAAATTTGGACACATCAAAGAATGAACAAGTTACCTTGACAAAATTTAGAATTGCAAAACAAACCATGATCCTTCATTAATCATGCAGCCAACGTCACCTCCCAGATTGACCACACCAGTGTATGGATAATGAATATTTTGTCAGACTCCACTGGAATTTGGAAAAGCAATCCCCTGGATGACCTGTCAATCTGTCATAAAACGCTTGTTCAGTTTATAACTATGGTCTTTGTTTATATTCCTAGAAATTTCTTATTTATACTTTATCGACCTTGATATAGTCATTGTCCATCGAAGTACTACGGAGAAAAAAGATCTTGTTTGGACAATTTACATATTGCGCACAAATGTAGATCAAACAACCATGAAAATGGAATAACTGACAAACTGAATACCTTCTTATGGTCAGTGAGCTAGGTTAACATCGTGAACCTATCACTTTGAAACCATTGATGCAGATAATTGCAACTGTCACTATAGGTAGATTTTCCAGCAATGCAATAGTTACAGGGTTTGTCCCGAGACTTCAAGAAACCCAAGAATCTCCACCCACTGGCCCAGCACGACCCTGACCGTGCAGAGAAAAAGAGCCTGAGAAATTCCCATCATCAGGTGGTATGCGTGATCTCTTTTGTGCAATTCCAATGTTAGTTTCCTGTGGTAGTTCGTTGTGTCGATATTGATAGGGATTCCTGTTGCATAAATCCCACGTAATGCGATTTTCTTCATCGATGTAACGGTCAAGCCTATCACCTCGATTAACAGTACATGATTCCAATATGTTCAACTGTATTGCATTTTATATTGAGAGTGAGACAACAATTTTATCGTCTACGAATTAAAAAATTAGGAACAAATGACTGCAGACGGCTTTTCTGGCAGGTACTTTGGTGCCCATAAGTTACCATCAGTCTGTCTACCAGATTCGCTCGAATAAGATGTCAACCTGCAAATTCACCAACATTAGAGAGAAGAAAGATGCATTTTGATTATGAAATATAACTCAATTTTTTAAGACTTTGAGCTGGAGATAAATGACAATAACAAGTTTTTTCTTCTGAAACATACTTTGTCCATGGCATCTCAAAGCTCATTATAAAACTATTACATAGTAGATAAAGGGGTGTTGAAAAAATTATGAAGAAAGGTTTGGTTCTGAAACCTGCATTTTTTGACGGATTCTGCAATCTTAGGTCTAATTCCATCTATAGGGAATGTAGACGCTCGAAGCGGTATACTTGCAAGATCAAAGAAAATATATTTAACGTATCACGTAAATAATCTTCAGCATGTGGTAGTGAATCTATTGAAAGTGGTAAATAACCTTCAAGTAGTCCACTTATACCAGCAACAAGTTATAATAATGAGCGAAACGTCCATGTAAAATGATTCCATAATTTAAGAATCATGGTCTACATATAAAAACTAAATTAATACAATTTCCAATTAATCCGAATTTAGACATCTTCAGTTTACCAACAAAAATTTCTTTTAAGTATTTTGACGAAGACTGAAAAATAGACATCATTATGAGATAACTCACAAAATGAAAGAGAATGCGACTTACATGGCAAACGTATGAGAATTTTAGCTGCCCTATCTCGCTTGGTTCTATGTTTTTGAAGAAATCAAGTATGAATGGAGCTATTAATAATTTTCGGCATACAAACTCAGATGGAATTCAAGTATGAATAAAGCAATCAAGTATGAATAAAGCATCTGACTAATACTACTACCATTAATTCTCTTCCCTTCAAACATATTTTTGTTTCCCATCTTCTAGTTGAGGCATTTTATCAAACGCGGTCGCAAAAATTTCTGATTTACAAGTTCTAATCCTCTAAAAACAACTTGTGAAGCTCTGGTTGTCATTGAATGGGAAATTATGTTTCTCAAAAACCCTGATTCCACCAGCTAAATGCAAACAGAAATACAATACCCATATTAAAATGGCAGATCAGAAAATAAAAATTATACCTTCTATAAAAATTGTCATCACCACCATGAGGCACTATCACACAAACCTCGGTGAGGAACCACCTCATGCCATGAAAACCACATAGAGCAAGTGAGAAATGGGGCGATAATGAAGGAATAGTGTAAAAGTGTAAAACAGAAGAAAGAAAATACCAGAATCTTCTTTGATGAGCCTTTCATCGTTAGCTTATTTGTCGATTCCGTTTATATTTATCTTCTTTGATAAGCTTGAAATCATGATTCCAGCGTTTCGAATTCTTCATGAAGATTACTCGACATAGTCTACTCTCTACCTTGCAACATCTATGGAGCAAAAAGAAGTTTCTGAGGAGACGAATAGATGAAGAAGAATTCCATTAGTATTTACTAATTCAATATCACTCAAATCTTACTTTGCCTTCCACCAAAAGTTTAGCTCTTCAAAAGCCTCAAGAGCGATTAGTACTTGGATCACATGTAAAGCCATATATGAGATAATTACCATTCAATCCAACACTCCTACCAAGTTGAAGGCTTGGTGATGCTGCAACCGGAAGTAAGTGGGTCTTGCGAAAACTTCTTTTTTGCAAGAATCGACAAAGTGAGCTTCCGCAAACCAGTAATTGCAGGAGATACCCTGGACGTGAACTGTTGGAACAGTTGGACGTGAACTGTTGGAACAGTTGGACGTGAACTGTTGGAACAGTTGGACGTGAAATCTATGAAATCCCGTTATACACAAAATGCTCTGTGCGCCTTTCACTTTTTTGTGTTCTTTTGATTATATATATATATATATATATATATATATATATATATATATATATATATATATATATATGCAACACTTTTACGAATGCGCAACGATAAGGAACATATTCTGTATAGGAAATTAAGAAAAAGCTTGCTTACCATTTACCAAACAACTGAGAGACAACATCTACTTCCAAATTCCTTAAAAAGAACAGTCACTGACCCATATTTCATAACAAGTAATAGATAATAAACCCAAGTTCCTTTTTGACATTTTATCAAACAACTGAAAGACAACATCTACTTCCAAAGCAAAAGAACACAACAAATAAAACATAAAAGACAGAAGAATTACGACCCCTGGAAAATGAGTTCTTCACACGCTTCATCATCATGGTCAAAGGATTATGAGATTGAAATTTACCAATAGATAAGAGAAGAAAAGATGAGAAAATGAATTTGGATTTCTTACTCGCTTTTTAACATACAGTGAATTCATTCCTCACCAAACTGAATGTGGAAGAAGAAGGAGAAAATAGTGAAGCAGCAATTAAACAATGGTGATAATGAAGACAGTAATGGTGAATTCCATTAGTAATACGTTTTAGGGAAAGTTGGAAGTTTGAGAATTCAATTTGGTGAATCCCATCAGTAGTATACTACCCATAAATTATAGAGGATCGGAAATGAGAAGGTATGTCCGGTGGACTGAGAAGGTATACCGATTCGTTTGTTACAGGCGTCCGGTTGCCAACCTAATTGATTATACTCAATCCAACTGTTGGGATCGATGGTGATGTGGGACGGACGGCTGGATTTATCCAGGGGTTTGTCCCAGTCAGCATCCATCCACCTGTTTTATTATATAGACTTTCAACAAAAGTTTGTTTGGGTAGACAAAGAAGGTTACATTCGAAGCAAGCAAAAAAAAAAATAGGACATAAATTCTTTTATCTTGCCAAGTAAGAAATAAATATTGCAACATACTAAGCCAACCCTCTGTAAAGAGAAAAGATTATGAGAAAGAGATGAAATGAAAAGAGGAAAGTGAAGAAAGACGAAGAGAGAAAGATGAAGTGAAAGAGAGATAAAGAAAATAAAAAATGCAAGAACAACAAAAAAAATTAAGTCCACCGGCCTTTGGTGCAGTGGTTGGACGCCCCTCTTAAGCCCATGAAGTCGTGGGATCGAGTCTCGGTGGAAACAGTTTGCCATCAAAATTTATCTTATGTAATTTAAGCTATAAATAATGTAATATTTTGTAAGGCTTTAGGTCTCTTTATTGTTGGGCTTTATGCCTCTTTCATTCTTGGTTTAAATTAGGCGGCTATCGTGCTTATTGCATCTTCATGATGCATCAATGTCTTGTAACGACTAACGTACGTATATCATAGTCGAATTCTCAATATTTTTTTTCTAAAATACTACAGAATAAGCGCAAAATAAATGAGGGTCAAACACAAATTCTGGACACAATTAAGTGCCAAAATAATAGTTGGTTACGAATTAAGGGCAAACCAAGATTTCGTTATAAATGGGGGCAAACAACAATTATTCTTCCCAAAACCTCAGCTGCAAAAAAAGAGAGAGTTAATTCATGCTTTTGAGTGAGTTGAACCCCGTACCTTGGGAGTGCAAGTCACAACATCAACCAACCGGCCTATCTCTCTTACATGACAAAATCTTGGTCCACCATATGTGAATCTAACCCACACTATAGTCTAGATTAGTCTTCACATAGTTCCGCCTCTGACACCGTTATCTTACAAGATTAAGCAAAACGTAAATAATCCCAACTAGTTTACTGTTATATTTCATACAACTTAATTTGTCTTGTCTAAAAAAATGCATTTCAACATCTTCACTAAACAATTACTATATAAATGATGCATTTATTGTTTATTTGGATGAGAAAAAGTCGGAGATTTAAAAAATGAACTTATTACTCACTTTCTTTTTATTAAGTTTTGACTTTAAATCCATTATATATTTTTATTTCAGACCCATCACCAGGGGTCCTCACAGTTTTAAGCTAACTGCAAAATATTTACAGTGACTTACCAACTTTGTAATGCCACAGCTTGACTGTACCAACACCAACTCCATCTCCTTCTAGAATTTGGAGACTGTTATGGTAAAAATGAGGTATATGCTTTGAAAGTTGCTTCACATCATCCTTATATAAGGCATAGAATTGATCAGCTGAAGAATTCACCTCAATCTCAACCTCTAGTTTCTCAACCATCATGAATTCTTAAATATTTCACTTTCTTGTTTCTGTGATGAGAATCAGAGGAACTGTAGATGAGATTATATAGTTTGGAAAAGATAACAACCTGGAAGATATATGGTTAGAAGCCAACGTCATTATTGATTATTTTCACCTAATTCAAAATTAAATGCAATTAATGAGAGGTTATTTTCCAAATGCCCCCTATTTTATGACTAGTCTCCTGGTAGCCCCCTGCTTTATCGAAAATACCCAGACGGCCCCCTTTGACCATTACCGTCCATTTGACTGTTAACCTCCTTTCGGATTTCCCAGAAATACCCTTATTTTCATTAATTCACATCAACAAAAATTGTTTCTCTTTTCCCTTCATCTTCCCCAAATTATTTCTCTTTCTTCGTCATATTCCCCAAATTATTTTTCTCTCTAAAATCAATCAAATAACTTTCTTCCCCTACCATTACCATTTAATTTTTCATTTGGGAAATTTTTAGCAAGATTATGCCTTCTAGAAATTTAAGTTTTTCATAAGGCACTTAGATTTCCAAGCTCTATACATAGAGTTTTCCAAGCTCCAATGGAAACTCTTTTTTTTTTTTTTGTTAAGACCAATGGAAACTCTATTACTCTATAATATACAGAATTCTGAATAAAGAAGCGTCATATTTGAAACTCTATAATATAGAGTTGATGTGACATGATATATTTTTGGTCCTTGGTTCCCATAAAATTTATATTTGATTCCTTAATATGTTTTATAAATTGACACTTATGTCATATTATTTTGTATTCTAATAAACTAATAATATTATTTAATTAATTATATAATTATAGATTACCCTAATTAAAATTTTATTAATACAAATAAAATACTTAACAAAATACAAGATTAGATAATAAATGAGACCATATCGTCTCTTAAAATTTAATCATTTTTCTAAGACATAGCATCACCCCGTCTTGCCCACAAATGCTCAACCAAAGCATTTCTCAATGCACAGTGACTCTCTTTATCTTTAATTTTTTTGTGTCAAGATAGAAATTGTGTAAAACTTTCTTCTGTAAAACTTTTCGGTGTCATTTTCTAGATATGAAAGTGGTGGATACGGAGGTGGGTATGGATGTGTAGACGGAGGTGAACCTAGAAGTGGAGACAAAGGTGCAGACTTACCGAAATACAAAATAATTTACGGGAGTAGTTACGTAACAATATTAGTTTATATTTTTGTATTTTGTAGTAATGTACGCATTGTAATATCTCTGATATTATATATTTGATTTTTAATATAATGTTTTATATATAATATGTATTAATTATATTTAATTTATCAAATTTTAGAAGTTATAATAAATAAAAATCTAAGTTACAGATTTAAAACTAATAAAATAATAAACATGTCAATGTAGAGACTTGAATAGTGTTTTGCGTTTGGAGTGAATCTCTATTTAACGAGTAAAAATATAGAGATTATGCCAATACAGAGGTTTCACGTTTGGAGATGCTCTAATGGTTAATAAGATCCGAAAGATCGTTCAACTTAAACAAGTAATGAAGAAATGGAAGATGATTAATTTAGGAAAACGATCTGATTCTGATTCATAAGCAAACTCACATTCTGGGTCTTCTTCTTTTTCTTCATGTAGTGGTGGTGGTGGTGGTTCAAATCGTCGGATTCCATCTGGGTTTCTTGCAGTTTATGTTGGATTGGAAAGAAAGAGATATGTTATCCTAACTCAGTTTCTAAATTTATCGAATTTTGTTTCTTTATTGAAGAAAGCAGAAGAGGAATTTGGGTATCAATCTAATGGTGGATTAGTTTTGCCTTGTGAAGTTGGTTTGTTTAAGAAAATTTTCAAAATTCTTGATAAAGATGAACCGAGATTTAGAAAATTAGGATTTAATGAGATAGTGAATATGTTTTCTGAGGTGGATTTGGATTTGGATTCTTCTTGCAGAGATGGTAAAGATTCGTATCACGGGTTCACCATCTGTTGTAGAAAACTAGGGCTTGATTTCTGAAAAAAAAGGTTGAAAGTTTAAGATTTATTTCAAGATGGTCATATGGGGGTTTCAACATAATTAGGGTTTGTAAAGAGTAAATGGTAAGTGAAGATTGATGGGTTGTTTTATTTTGCTTGGGTTAGTTTTTTTCCATCCATGATCCCAAACTTTAATGGAGATGGGTTGAATGAGATGTTGTTTTTCTTCTCCTTAGTTTTTAGGGTTTTCTTTTGGGGGAATCAATATGTTAATGCAAATGTGGGGTGGTAGAAAATTTGAATGTTCATATTAAGATGATGATCTGAAAACATTGAGAAACTGAATGAAAAAATTCCTTTTCTACTATTCTTCTTTTAGAAATACCTGATCAGAAATCAATTAACCATTTAATAAAAAAAAAAAAATTTGATTTCTATTGACGTAAGTACATGAAAAAAAATCAAATGGTTGTGGTTTTGGGAAGAAGAAAGAAAATGGAAAACTTAAATTTCTGGGAAGAGAGTCATTTGATTGATTTTAGAGAGAGAAACAATTTAGGGAAGATGAAGAAGAGAAAGAAATAATTTGGAGAAGATGAAGAAGAGAAAGAAACAATTTGATTGATGTGAATTATGAAAATAAGGGTATTTATAAAAACCCAAAAAGAGGTTAACAGTCAAATAGACGGTAACGGTCAAAGAAAACCATTTGGGTATTTTCGATAAAGTAAGAGGCTACGGTAACGGTCAAAGAAAACTATCTGGGTATCTCAAAAAAAAAAAAAAGAGGCTACGCATAAAACGGATCATAAAGTAGGGGGCATTTGAGAAATAGTTCATTAATAAACTTAGGTAAGTGGGGCCATTGGGGCATTATATGCCTCATACAAACTACTCCCTCTATCCCATTTTGTTTGTAGTTTAGGGGTATCCAACTTATTAAGGAATGTTATTTATTGTTGACAAATATAAAGACTTTTCCTAAATTACCCTCATTTAATATAGAGTATTTCATTAAATACAACATTGGTAGAAGCGTAGAACCAACTAAAGGGTAGTCTTGGAAGTTTCATCAAGATGAATGTTATAAAAGGAAAGTGACCAAACATTTTGGGACATCCATAAAAGGAATAACAACCAAACAAAATGGGGGCGGAGGGAGTACTTTTCTTTTGTTTGAAGGTCATACAAACTACTTTTTGGTTGAATGTCATACAAACAACTTGTATAAAGATGAATGTCATATAAACAACTTGTATAAAGAGAGCGATAATGTGGGCCGGATTGGGGCATTATATATCAAATCAAAACTATTTTTTCTGAAGAGTCCAGAGAAATAAAGATGCTGAATAAAGTATGGGTTATTTATAGGAGTTTCTCTCTCTAGTTTCTAGAGAGAGAATTTAGGTCCGGGTTCTTCCGTCTCTCTTTCTTCGTGATTTTTCAAACTATTCCCTTCACTTACTTTCCTCCCACCAAAGCAATCACTGATTCACTTGTTGGCCTCTTTTTCTTATTATCTTTGAGAATCTGAGGGCAAGTTCCAGTTAGATCTGTAATTTCTCTTTGGATTGTCTATCTCTCTGGTTGTCTTTCATGTTTATTACTTTCAGCTGGATATATCTTTCTTAGGTTGTTTGATCTATCTTGTTTGTTCTTATAGTCCTCATTTTCTACATATAAATTTATCCTTTTAGTGGTTTATATAGTACCCTGTGTAAGTATTAGTTTCTGTTGATCCCTTTAAATTATTGTCTCTCTTTCTAGCTAGTTCTTGTAATCTCACTCTTGAAGTTGGAGATAACGGCTCACCCGGGCCATAAGTAGGGAATCAAAGCTTCATCTTTGATGAAGAATTGATAAGCGAAAGAACAACGACATGATGGTCGCCGAGCTCACCTTTTCCGACGTCGGGGTCGAACACGGTTTGGTGGAAGAAGATAGAGTACGTGTCAAGCGCAATGAAGTTCTTACTTTGGAGGACTACACGTGTGTTCCTTCTTCTACAACTGTTGGGTTGTTAGTTTTAGTGGGCCTTAAGGAAGTTTGTTGGCCCAGTGCTACCTTTTATAGTTGGGCTTATTCCTACTACTATATAAGCCAGTTGTTTGATCCGGGAGTACTCAAAAGGGCTTGGTCTTATATGTGATTGGTAAGCCTTTCGACCCAGGTAAATTGTCCAGGTTTATTACGGAAACGGACTATGGACTATCCTCTTTTTCTGCTGCTACAATACTAACGGATTTAATTCTGTATATGTCTTTAATTGGCATTGAGCATGCACCTCTCCTCTCGCCTTTGGCAGTTTCACTGCTTCTTATTCCTAGCTCAGTTGTGTCTTCGGACTCAGATTGGGTTGGCAACCCTATGTACCAGGTATCTAACTATTCTTCGTCTCGAAAATGATCAGATATTATTTCTCTTTCAAGAGAAGTTTGGAGAGTAACCTTAGAACCTTTTGGTTCTGCTCTTTGGGAATTTAGTGCTTTCAGTGAAGGTATTGATTTTCCTTTTCATCCTATCTGGGGGAGGTTTCGTTGGTCCATGCTATTAAATCAAATCAGGATTGACAAGTCTAGAAGTACGCTAGAGTTAGAAGTTTATCTTGGATATACTGGTTTAGAGCAAGTTTTGTTGCAGGGGTTCCACATCTTGGTCATCTTGGGTTATTTTGATGTTGTTGAGCTTCCCCTGCATTTAAAGGAATCAGGTAAGAGCGGATATCGGGTGTTATTGTTCAATTTTATGTATTTAGCTGATGTTACCTTTGTTTCACTTCTTTAAACTGTTGAGATATAAATAATAGGGTGTTTACAGTTGTCTTAAAAAAAACTATTTTTTCTCATAAAATTATACATACCTGACTTTTTCTCATCTTATACAATCCTAGTACAACTAGGCCCTTATCTAGTTTGGTTCCTAATTTTAAATGGTAGGTGTTTGGGTGAAACAAGAAAAGTTTCTAGAGAAAGGGTGAAAAATCCAAAAGACACCCACTAACGCAGCCCTCAAATCACCGGCATAAAGGGGCTTCCCGGAGATGGTTGGTGACGACCGACAACGTCTTTCTCTCTCCTCTCTCTCTCTTCACTTCTTACCTCTCTCCTCTTTATTTGTCTAAGTTTCGGCGAAGGGGAGAGAGCCCCTTTGCCGCAACCATATTCGTTTGGAAACCAGACGAGTTTCCAACAAATTCTCCCCTTCGTCGAATCTTATGAGAGACTGAGAGAGAAAAGAAAGAGATAGGAAACGAGGAAAGAGAGAACAGAGAGAGAAGAGCCAACCGAATTTGGTGGTGGTGATCGCCGACATTAATGGCGAAGGTCGCCAGTGTATGGTAGAAGTCGCCGGGTATGGTAGAAGTCGTCGGAGTTATAGTGGAGGTGAGAAGGGAAGAAGAAAGAATAAAGAATTGAAAAATAATTAAGGGTGATGTTTGAGGAAACAAAAACATTTTGTTTCCACCCAATACTTATTGCCCTGAAAGCTTTTCTTGTTTCACCAAAACACCGACTTTTTAAATTAATTCGCCTTTTTCAAAAGTAATTTATATGTGGTAAAGAAATTTTTTATGTAAAATTATAATACATATTTAATCTCAACTTAATAACTTAAATAATCATTGTACTTATCATTTTTCACAAAATCGGATATTAGTCGTGGAAAAACAAACTAACCTTACCTAGGGAATTTGAGCTAGAAAGTTGAAATTTGGGTTTACTTTAGTTAATCGAGTTACCAGACAGAAAATATGGGACCATAGCCATAGTTTGATTCGAGGTGTATACCTTTTTTTTGTTGAACTTGATACTTGTATACTTGAAAATAATATTTGATTTTACTCTAGTGGACCAATCGAGTCACTAAATGGAAAATGAATCAAGAAAGTCAGACGTCAGTCTTTATCTTGAGAAATCGAGAGTTCACACCATACCAGTTTAAACGTAAAGAGCTAGAAAGTTGGGGCTTGTAATTTTTAAATAAAAAATTCTATCGACGGAGGGCTGGGGGAGGGACCAAAATGGAGGGATGAATAGAATTTCTCTTTTTAAATTTTTTTATCTAATCTGTGTAAATAGTTTGAACATAAATTTACAGGAGTGAAAAAAGAAGATAACGTGCGGAAACAAGACGCACCATACCAGTTTAAAGTCCTTTTTGGATCTAAATCAAGTTATCAACCCAATCCCTCTTGCCATAAATTTTGACATAGACTTTACCAATTGGGTGAGATTAGATGAATGTCCTTGCAAATCGATACAGAGTTCACTAACCTAAGCCAAAGATCTGTCTGATCATCCATTACCAATTCGGTATGAGATTACATTGTCAAATTGTGAAAATTGGCTTTCAATTGGATGTTTTGTATTTAAAACTTCGATTGAGATGTACTCGGAAATAGATTGTTATGATAATTCTTGTAAGCTAAAAGAGATATTGTAACTTGGAATGCAATAATTGGAGCAAATGTTAATGAAAGATTTTATCAAGAAGCTTTTGATTTTATTCAGGAAGATGAGAGATAGTGATAGCATAGAGCCGGATGAAGTAAAAACTCTTAATATTGTTTCAACTTGTACACTATCAAGTAATACAGTTTCACTACGGTCCGAGAAAGATCAATACTTTAGCAGACGCTTTAGCCAAGTGGGGTAGAAAACAAGGGATCAGTCGAACGTGCCATTCGATGGAGAGAATGAGGTGTGAGCTGAAGATGTAACTGTCTTGGTTTGGTTTTTTTGTGTTTTTCCTTCAACAAAAAAAAAATAAAAAAAAAGTAATTTTGAACAAGGGTAGTTCTTCATTTGTACTCGAAGGAATGTTGTTTTGGAAGCAGGAGATAGAAAGGATAATGGAAGTGAACTTCACTCAAGTTAGTTGACTAAGTGCTTCTAGAGAGCTCTGGTCAATGATCATTGACCCGAGTCAAGAAAAACTCTGCGCCCTTATAGACTTTAGACAGGTGCTTTTAGCAACATACATGGTTGAAGGGGGAATGGGAAAAAGACCCAATATCATCTAGGTAATGAGAACCTAATTTGCACATCCATAAGTTTGTTTCCTGACAGTAAACACATGGAAGTTACAAAGGTATTTACGGATTTGTCACTGAAGAAAATCCCATGTTTTAGTTGTTTGTAGTAAAATTACATGTGTCATCCACTAGAATAATGACGCGTCAGTTTTTTTCTTTCTCCAAACTAAAATATTCTCCCTCTCTAAAATTAATTTATCAACTTTTTTTCTCTATGATAATATAGAACTTCCAAATTTTTCTATTAATGCTAATTTTGGAGACTTGCTTAACCGTTTGTGTCAGGTGAAGAGGTTCAAAACCCAATCAAATGTAATACCGTCGGCCAAAATTCCGAGGGACTTGACTTATCTTCTAGAGGAACAATATCATAAAGGTGAAACCTCACAAGTCAAGGCAGCCCAAATTCCACATGAAGAAAGAGCAAAAAGACACTACAAAAGGACGGCAAAACAAATGACAGTGGAAGCATCCATCGATGGGGTACCGGCAACCCAAATGTCGGGGTCATTATGAGTATACTTGCGTGGAATTGTCGGGGATTTGGGAACACCCCGACAAGAGAAACTTTACATCAGTTCCTAGGATCGACAAAACCATTATTGGTTTTTCTTTCCGAAACTCGTATTACTAATTATGTACCTTTATCTATGTTTAATAAATATAATCTTAGTAGTTACTTTTCTGTGCCTTTTATTGGTAGAAGTGGGGGATTAATTCTTCACTGGAACCCTACTATTGATGTGAATATTCATTCATCATCTCCCAATCTCATTCATTTGACTATTAAGTCTTCGATAACATCAGACCTTTGGGATATGCTTTGCATCTATGGACCTCCTCGGGTCCAAGACAGACAAACTTTTTGGGATGACATATTAACTCGGATCAATGGTCTGAACAATCCTTTTTGTTTAATCGGCGACTTAAATGCTATTTCCTGTACCACAGAAAAATGGGGCGGCAGTACTAATATTCCTTTTCTACATAATTTTCAGAACTTTATCACATCAGCAAATCTCTTGGACATCGGTTTTAATGAACCAGCATACACGTGGACAAATAACAAATCGATTCACCACCTGACAAAAGAACGATTAGACAGAGTACTATGTAATTCGAACTGGTTAATACAATTTCCGGAGGCCGGGGTATTTCACTTACCACGTTACAATAGCGATCATGTTCTAATTTTGCTTAAATTACAAGTACAGGGCCACATTTTGAAAACTATTACGAAATTCGAGGTATTTTGGACTCACCACAAAGAATATAAAAAAGTTTTCAAAGACAAGTGGGATCAGGCTGAAGGTCAATTCCTGGACAAATTAGACAAAACAAAAGAAACTATCAATATTTGGAGCAAAAAAGCATTTGGTGTCATAAAGAACATGTTGGTTATTTTGAGGAAAAGATTGCTGGATATACAATCTATCTCTCCTTCAGGGGAAATTCAGGAGGTTGAAAGTACTATTCAAGAGGAGATACTATTTTTAGAAAATATTGAGCAAACAAAAGCGGAGCAAAGGGCTAAATCAAAATGGGTGGAAAATGGGGACAGAAACACAAAAGCTTATCATACGGCTATGTCCATGAGAAGGCAGAAAAATAAAATTAAGCAGTTACAACTTAGTACGGGTGAAATGACTAGTGATGAGCAAGAAATTTCAAATGAGTTAATAAGGCATTTTCAGAATTTATTCAGAGGTGAATCAGTGAGCTCACCTCCAACCGAAATCTTAAATGCATATAAGGTTTTTAATCCCGAATAATTAGGCTACATCTCGAGGGTTCCTTCACAAGAAGAAATAAAGGCTGTCGTTATGGAGATGGGATCAACAAAGAGTCCGGGTCCCGATGGATTACCATGTTTTTTCTTCCAACACAACTGGGAGGTAATAGGGTCAGAACTCACTTCTTACATTCAGTCCACTTTTATTTCAGGTAATATTGATCCATCCCTCAACTTAACCACTATCGCCTTAATTCCTAAGGTTAGAAACCCGAGTATGGCCACCGAGTTCAGGCCTATAGCCTTATGCAATTCGGGCTATAAATTCATCACCAAACTTATTGCCAATAGAATTCGACCTTACTTGGAGGACTGTATAATGTGGACCCAAAATGCTTTTATACCAAATCGGCAAATTATGGACAATATAGTGATCACCCAGGACCTTTTACATTCTATGAGCAAATCGACAACGAAGAAGGGGGCCTTTTCACTTAAAATGGACATGACAAAGGCCTATGACCGAGTTAACTGGCTTTTTTTAGAAACATTCCTAAAGGCTTCTGGTTTCCATGGAACGATTCTTAGTCTCATATTGTCATGCATTAGGTCGGCCAGCTTTAAAATTCAGATAAATGGTAGGTTAGAAGGAGATTTTAAGGCATCTAGAGGTCTCCGTCAGGGATGCCCTCTCTCCCCTTATCTGTTTATCCTAACCTCCCAGTCACTCTCGCTTTTAATTTCTTATTATGTGAATCAAGGTCTTTACACAGGTTACAAAATCAATCGTTCTAGCCCAAGCATCTCTCACTTGCTTTTCGCCGACGATCTGATTTTGTTTGGAGAAGCTACAAATAATAATTTAAATACAATATTACTTTTAATGGAAATTTATGAAAGCTTCTCAGGACAGCAGGTCAACTTCTCAAAGTCATCTATTTTCTTTAGCAACTGAGTTCCCACAGCAATCAAGACAGAGTTCACTAATAAACTGAATGCTCCGCCGATGACAAATGAGGCAAAATATCTGGGAGCTCTAATCCTCAAGCAAGGTAACCGTATCCAAAGTCATACATGGTTAGTAGATAATTTTAAAAATTCCTTGTCAGGATGGAAAAATAAAATAGTATCACAAGCAGGTCGTACTGTTTTAATTAAATCTGTTCTAGCATCATTTTGTACCTACCCCTGTAGCTATCAGGTGCTTCCTGTCAATATTATAAACCAGCTAGAGAAAATCGAAAGGGACTTTTGGTGGGGTCATAACCAAGAGGACAAAAAACTTCATTTTATCCGGTGGGACATAATTACCAGTCCAAAGAACAAGGGTGGCTTAGGCATTAGATCCATTCGAGAAGTGAACGAGTCTCTTATTGCTAAGATGACTTGGAGGTTACTAACTCAACCAAATTCAACCTGGGTGAAACTTTTCAAATCTAAATATGTTACGACAGATGACTTTTGGTCCAATAATAGTGTTCAATCTAAGTCATCTTTCTGGAAAGCTATTATTCAGACCAAACATACAATGCAACAAAATGTGCTGTGGATTATTGGAGATGGGACTTCTGTCAAAATTAAGTCTGATCCTTGGATTCCCGATATTACTAACCATATGCCTACCATTATTGGTGATCTTCCACCAAATATATTTTGGGTTGCTGATCTAATATTGCAGGATACTAAATGCTGGAATGATGATATCATATCTAGATACTTTGACGAGTCTACAAAAGATGCAATACATAACATTCCTATACCTCAATATTATCAAAAGGACAAACTGATATGGAAGCCAACACCAACAGGGAGATTTACCACAAAATCATACTATAAGGAAATCAAATCCAATCCAGTTCTTTCGGATCAAGCACACAATTTTCCATGGATAAGGTTTTGGAAAAAAACACATATGATACCACAGGTTCAGAACTTCATATGGAAAATGATCCACGATGGCATACCAACATTAGGGAAAATAGGATCTATTCTTCAACACTTACCTCAATATTGCTTAATGTGCGAAGAACAAGAGATAGAAACAACCAATCATCTATTCTCCAGCTGCAAAAAATACAAGGAACTTGTTAATATCACTGGGTTAATAGATCCTCAACATCAAAACATTGAACCAGTTAACTATTTAAAGCAGATCCTCATACAAGATGAAAATAATGACAATTTATGGTACAATGTTACTCAGCTTATGTGGGAATGGTGGAAACAACGAAATGATCTTCATTTCAATAACAAAAAGTTGGATCTACCAAGATGTTGGTGGACTACGAAGCAGAATCTAAGGTATGTTTCTCCTCCTTTAACTAACTCAAACTCTAATGAAGATTTTCAGGTAGAACAGTGGTGTCCACCTCCGATGGGGTCAGTTAAAATAAACTTTGATGGAGCGTTCAAGATCGACAAAGCATCATGTGCGGCTATTGCAAGAGATTCAGAAGGATTCATATTGGGATCAAGAATAAAACGACTAAACCCTAAATCGGCTATATACAGTGAAATGAAGGGATTTAGAGAGGGAGTTGAGTTAGCGGCGGATTTAGGGTTGAGCTCTTATTATATAGAAGGGGATGTAAAGGTGATTCTAGATCTAATCTCATCCGTTGATTCGGAAGTCCCTTGGAGAATCTCATATGAAATCAACGAACTTAGACAACTCACGTGTCAAGCTGACGCTATCTTAAGCTTTTGTCCGAGAATTGCAATATGGAGGCACATAACTCGCGGCTTTGGCGTTAATCCAAGATTGTTAGGCTATTAGCTTATAAACCTTCATCTGTTAAATTTGTTACAAGATAGTCCTTTTTTTGTATTCTGTTTTGGCTGAGTACTTAAAGTACTAGACTTTGTAAACCTGCTATGAATTTATGTAGTGATTTACCTAAAAAAAAAAAAAAAAACTTTTTTTCTCTCTCCAATTTCAACTTTATCATTCTAATACCTAATTTCTTTCTCAAAATTTTTCCCTCTCTAAATTTTATTCTTTCTCCCTATTTTCTCTCAAGGTTTTTTCTCTCTCTCTCTCTCACTCTCTATTTTCTCTCATTTTTTCTTTTTATTTTCTTTCACACATATGTTTCTCTCTCCAATCTCAACAAATTTGTTTCTCTCTCCAGATTTAACTTTCAGCTTTGTAAATTTATACTTTCTTTCACTAAATATTTTCTTTCTATTTGATACTTTCTTTCCATCTTTCTGTATTTTTTTCTCTTTTTAACCTTTTCATTTCTCTCAAATTTTTTCTCCTTAAATTTTGGGCATATGACAGAAAGCTTCAAGTTCGATTTATCTCCTCACGCGATCAAATTGCTGATATTATGACTAAACCACTAGGAACTACTTCTTTTGAACGTCTTAGGGTCAAGCTCACTATTGTATCATCCCAGCTTCGCTTGAGGGGGCGTATTGAAGCACCACAGCTGGAATCGTGATAAGGAATCAAATGGTGCCAATATCTCACAAGGATTTGGTTCCTAAAATCTCTGTAGTTATAATTTATCTTTATATTAAGAGTTATCTCATGTAACCAATTCTTATAGTTATCTCATGTAACCACTTTGACTATAAATACAAATCATGCTCCTAGTAAAAGATGAAGGAGAATTTCACAGCAATATCATTCTATTATAAGTAGCTACTCAATAACAACCAAACACCCTAACAATAAGCGTCTCAAGAGTAGCTACTCAACTACTGATTACTTGGTTAACAATCATCCTTATTACTATAATTCTAAGTTTAATTCTTTATACCTGAAAACTAGTAGTAATATCTTGCCTCAAGAACTCTTCTTCCCGCCTTCAACTGAAATAATACCTATGATCACTACGGGGATGATCGATGATATTCCGGCATTAACAACTTATTCAGGTGGTTGTGATGATCAGACAATAATGGGGAGTGTTAAGAAACCAAATTACAGTGGTGGGTGATTATCGGCACAGAGTGTAGTGGCACGACAGAGGAAAAGAAAGATTACTGAAAAGACTCAAGAGCTTGGGAAGCTTATACCTGGTGGAAATAAAATGAATACTGCTGAGATGTTTCATGCTGCTTTCAAATATGTTAAATACTTACAAGCCCAAGTTTGTATTCTTCAGTTACTAACTAGTAATAATCAGGTACTCAGGTACTCTTATCTCTTTTTCTCTCTCTCTCTCTGGTGTACTTCTTTGGTTTCACTTATAGAGGAGACTCTGTCAGGTTTTAGTCTCGTCTGTGAGTCATTAGGACGTGTTTGTCTGGCACGAGGGGCTACAAAAACACACTCTCCCACTCTTGCTTCTCATCTTTTTAGTTGATATATATCAAGTTTAATTATAAATGAAAAAGGAATTCATGGGTAGTTTACAAAAATGCAGGGAAATCATCAGGATGACAAGGCAGAAGCAAAAGGAAATAACAAACATGAACTTCAAATGCAAGTTCTTCTTGCATCTTCAATTATACAAGAGAAGCTCTATCTAAAGGAGAAGTGTTTGGTTCCTAAAGATTTTATCGAACCCTATCAAATGACATAGAGATCATATCAAATCAAACACTCTCTATGGACATTGGATCTTTGGTTAAATTGGAATTGAGGGATTGGGCCCTTGGTCCAAAAAGGGGCCCAAAATGAAAATCCCACCCACGGTTGCCTAAAAATGAAAGGGAGGTCCAATGTGTCAGTTTGGGGTTCAAAATTACGTAAAGGGCCCTTGGAAAATAAAGTATTTACCGTTCATGCCATCGAAAATTACAAAATTGCCATTGAAAATTACAAAATTGCCATCGAAATTTCTCGGGAAACGATTTTTTTTCTGAAAAAAATCTGACAACCCGTCCATCAGAATCTGTACTGTTCAGAAATTTACGGAACTGCCACCGAAAAAATCCCGAGAAACGAAATTTTTTTATTTACTGGAATTTTTTTTTCTGTACTAGACACTTTTGCTGGGCAGGAATTTGAAATTTTGTTTGAAAATTTCAAAACTTCGAAAAAATGATTTTGTGACCGGAAAATTATTTTATTTACTGGAATTTTTTTCTGTACTAGACACTTTTGCTGGGCGGGAATTTGAAATTTCGTTTGAAAATTTCAAAATTAAAAAAAATTGAAAATTAAAATTTTTTGTGTACGGGAAATTATTTTATTTACCGAGAAGAGATAGTTTGCTGGGCGGGAATTTGAAATTTCGTTTGAAAATTTGAATTTTTCGTGTACTGGTAAATTATTTTATTTACCAGTCAATTTTTTTTTCAGGAAAACGTCAGCATGTCCCGTCCAAGAGCAAGAGGGGGATAAAAAAAAACTGACATTTAGACCTGCAACTAATTTTTGGACAAGAGCGGATTTTTTTGGGTTTACCACCCAGATTTTGGACCGTTGACTCAAAAATCCAATTGGAATTATCCGTTCATCTTGATGGGGAGAAGTCCCTGAATTAAGGCTTGACTTTTGATTTCTCTAGTTTGATTTTTTATTTAATTTTACTTTTTTTTCTGTATTTTTTTTTGTTTGTTTTTGTTGTTGTTATTATTCTAATCTTTTCTTGTAAATAACTAATTTCCAAGAAATTGTTTTTTTTTTTTAACTAAGAAATCGGTTTTTTTTTTTTTAATGAAGAAACTAAGAAATTGGTTAGTTAATGCTTTAACAATAGTCTGATCATCAAGAATTGGTAATGGATTTATTCAAAAGAACCAAAGTGGAATCTTCAGTTCGGATACCTAAAAGCAGCACTTTTGTTTGTAGTAGAAATATTATTATTAAATAGAACTAATAGCTCTTCATCAAAAAAAAATAGAACTAATAGATTTTTCCTACCTTATTGCTCTCTTGGAATATTATTGATTACGTGTATAATGTGTTTAGACAGATAGATTTTTTGTGAAAGTTTTGTATTCAATATTAATATTAGTTTTGGAATACTTTTGTAAAAGTTGATCGAACTAGTCCTTTAGTGAAGCTCTTACTTTTTCCACGTCCGGTTCAGCTTCCAGGTATCCCCATCATGGACAAAGCTCCATTCTGGAACGAGGGATTGGGCTGGACGTCCAAAACGAGGCCCAAAATGGGCTGGACGTCCACGGTTGCCCATAAATAAACGAGAGGTCCAATGTGTCAGGCAGGGACTTAAAATGACGGAAACAGCCTCCGAGTTCATCGAATTTACGACCCGTGCCATTGAAAATTAACCGGGATTTGGCGAATTTTTTGGCGCGATTTCTGACGGATTGGAGGGACGAAAGTGACTGTTTGCAGGAAACGTCACTTCCACATTAACTTCTTCCCACGCCGAGCCCATCCCACGCCTATTCCCAGGTAATTTTGCTAGTTCTCACGAAATTCCAACCTCCAAAATCCTTCATCCTTCATCTTCCTCCTTCAACTTCCTCCTGCATCTTCCTCCTTCAACTTTTACTTCTGAAGAACAGTTCTAAAGAAAAAGCCAAAATCCTAAGTTGAAGAAGGGATTCAAGTTTTTTTGAAGAAAAAATCTACAAGATTTGAAGAAGGGATTCAAGTTTGTTTGAAGAAAAAATCTACAAGTTTGTGAAGGGATTCAAGTAGGTTTTACTTCTATCTCATCCCCCTAAACTTGTTTGATAAAAGTTTTTTGAAACCCTAAAATTTGTGAAAACCTAAAATTTCTGACGCAGATATGGTGATTGATCTTTCATTTTTGACGCAAGTTTTTAGAAACCTTAAAAGTTTATAGAAATAATCTCTTATTGTTTCTTTGATAGAAGTTTTTAGAAACCCTAAAATTTGTGAATGATCTTTCATTTTTTGACGCAGATATGGTGAAAAGTAGCAATACAACGAAGAAATCAAAGAGTGTGACTATCAAAGAACCAACTTCCACCAGAGCTATATCAGAATGGACGGGTATTTAATGATCCCTCAAAAATCGTGGGAGAGAGAAGGAGCTGGGTCAAGTCGAGGGGCAAGAAAGGAAGAAAAAAAAAAAAAAAAAAGGAAAAAAAATATTTTCCTTGACATTAGGACCTGCACCAAATTTTTAGGCAACTTAGGATTTTTTTTCGTTTTACCCCCCACTTTTTGGACCCCTAGCTCAAAAATCCATTCTGGAACCTGCATATATATAAGAAATTTAGAAAACTAACTTTATAGTATATGCGAACTAACTAAAAGCAGGCCAAAAGGACTCAAAATCCAATGCATATTAACTCCAAGGAATGTGCTTGATATAGTTCATTTGTAGAGTATGTTGTCAATAACCTCAATCAATTCATGTAATCTCCCAATAACATTCATTCAGATGTTCTAGTCTTTTGTTCACTCAAAGGCTCCAATAGTGAAGGTATTCTCATCTCTGCTTCCAACTCCACCCCCTTGTATTTTGTTACAGTGGCTCTCTCTGGGTTGGTTGTCCCACTACCAAACGTTCTGTCACTAGATAATTGTATATGTGTAAATACTTTGGTCTTGTAAGGTCATTATTGTAATTGTCCTCTCTTCCTTTTACTATAAATATAAGAGCAATCCCCACTTCGTGGGCATCTTGACCTAAACCATACTCATGGCATCAAGAGCCACTATCTTTTAAGCTTATTTTTGGGTTTCAGTGCCATCTCCTCTCTTTTTTGTCTTGTCTTCTCTCTTCCTTGTTTGTCAAACATGGCCGAAACCCCTGTTCAAGCTTTCTCTCCAACTCATGGTTCGTCTCCCACCTCAAGCATCTCCTCTTTTCTTTCTCTCACTAATATCTCTCATCTTGTGTCAATTCGACTTGATAGCACTAACTACCTCCTTTGGAGGAGTCAGCTTCTTCCCATTCTTCACTCATAAGACCTGTTCAAGTTTGTTAATGGAACATTTCCTCCACCACCTGAAACCTTATCTTCCTCTCAATCATCTACTCCTCTTCCCAACCCAGACTATGTCTACTAGTATCGTATTGACTAGATGCTCTTGTCTTTTAATGCCACTCTTACTGAACCAGTCCTATCTCAAGTTCTTGGTCTCACCTCTTCTCGGTCTGCTGGAATCACTTGAGAGAACCTTCTCCTCCCTCAACTCAACTAGACTCATGAATCTCAAACTCCAACTTCAAACCACAAAGAAAGGAACTCTCTTTGTCTCCAAATATCTTCTTCGTATCAAAACAATTTTTGATTCTCTAGCTGTTATTGGTCACCCTGTTTCAAATGATAAACTTGTTCTCATTGTTCTTGCTGGTCTAGGTAGTGATTTTTAGGGTTTGGTTACCTCAATCACAACTCGTACTATTCCTCCTTCTTACTCTGAGCTCAACTCTCTTCTTCTCACTCATGAATGTCGTCTTCAGCTAATCAATAGCTCACACCCTCCTCCAACAGCTCTCCTCACCTCTCTCCCACCCTCTGTTCGTTCTTCACCTTCTTCTTTTTCTCGAAACAATCGAGGCAGAGGTTCAAATCGATATAGTGGTCGAGCAAGAAACTCTAACAGAGGTGGTTTCTCACGTAACTCTATTCTTGGTACCCCACCTGATCGTTTTCCTTGATTTATCAATAGTGTGGTCGATCAGGCCATTCTGCTCGTCAATGCAACAATCTTCTTCGTTCTCATGACTTCAATTCAGTCATTTGCTGCTTTTGGCATTGATTTTATCACTTCTGACCCCAACTGGTATGTAGATTCTAGAGCCACCACCCACATTGCATCTGATACAACCTCCATGATTTCTCGCTTTGAATCCTTAGTTCCAGACAGTGTCATGGTAGGAAAAGGACAAACAACATCAGTTAGGGGAGTTGGTAACATTCTTCTACCCTCAAATAAATTTATTCTTAGAAATACCATGATCGTACCCTCTTTTAAGAAAAATCTCATTTCCATCTCTCGTCTTCTTCATGATTTTAACTGTGTTTTCATTTTCCATCATCATAGTTTCATTGTTCAGGATCTTCCCACAAGGAAGATACTTCTCGCTGGCACAATTAGTGATGGCCTCTTTCGTCACTCCTCTGCTTCAGCTTCAAAGTTACCTCTATCCCTGTTTGCTCAGTCCTTGTCTCCCGGCTCAAAAGTTTCTCCAGAAATTTGGCATCGTCGTCTAGCACATGTCAATCTGAAATGTTTTAAATCTTTTGCTAATAAAAAACTCTTGTCATTGAATACTTCTGTACTGAATGAGTTTAATTGTGTTGACTGTATTTCAGGAAAGCATCATCGTTTTCCTTTTAATCCTTTTTATCATTTGTCTTCAAATCCTAATGAAATTATCCATTCTGATCTATGGGGACCATCTCCTAAGTTGTTCAATTATGGTTTTCGATTTGTTCTCCTTCTCAGTGATGATTACACTCGTTTTACCTGGTTGTACTTTCTTAAAAAAAATCAGAGGTTCCACAAATTTTCAAAAACTTTAAAATAATGGTGGAGAAACAATTTTCCCACCCAATTAAAATCCTACAATCTGATGGGGAGGTGAGTACATTAGAAGTGATTTTTCAAATTTTCTAACCCAACATGGAATACTTCATCGCAAATCCTGTCCACACACCCCACAACAGAATGGGGTGGCAGAAAGGATAGTTCGCCATCTTGTTGAAACTGCAATTTCTCTCCTCCATCAGGCCTCTGTTCGTCTGAAATTTTGGCCTGATGCGTTTCAGACTGCTATCTATACTATAAATCGACTACCCTCTTCTGTTCTCAGTGGTATCTCTCCATTTCAAAAGCTTTTTCACTCACAACCTGACTATTCCTTCCTTCGTTCTTTTGGATGTCGTGTTTTCCTCTTCTCTCCCCATATCGCTCAAAAAATCTTGATTCTAAATCCTAACCATGCATCTTCATCGGCTACAGTCCTCAACATGAGGGTTATCGTTGTCTAGATGAGAAATCCTCCCATGTTCACATATCTCGTCATGTCATCTTTGATGAGCTCTGTTTTCCATTATCTTCTTCTATTCCCAAATCGAATTCAAATTCTGATAACCTTAATTCCCACCCTATCCCACTCACTTGGTTTATTCCCAGTTTCCCTTTTAATCCGACCGTTTGTACCTGATGGGCCTAAAAGGTTACCCTAAAAGGTCTTCACCCGCAAGTATACGGGCGTCAAGTAATAACCCGGTAAGACCGGGATCGATCCACGAAGATAGGAAGGTAATACGAATATCGAGAAAGTCTAGCCCACCGGTCTAGGTGTCAGTGAACTCAGACTAAAATAAAAGATGATTATTTGGTTTTTGGAGTGACTTATAGGAAATAACGAAAAGTAAACTAAATTATATACAGGAGAGGTGAGAATGAGTCGGGAAAAAAGGTCGAGCAAGAATAAAGTGAGGGGATACTTCGATCCACAAAATCGATAGTGACTAGTACTAATGATCTATAAGCATGAAAAGTTAGTTAACTTCACCCATTTACTTGGATTGGTCAACGAACTCTTGGTTTAACTCAGATTCGAGTCCATGAACGGTCTAAAAATCCGGAAGATTTTATCATTAAAAGCAATAAAACTCTTGTCACATCAAAACATGTATCACGAGTATCCGACTACAAAAGCTAGCTAGACATGGTGGAGCACATAATAAACGAGAAGAAAATAAAGAAAGGCATGAGTTAAGGTGAAAATCTCCCTATTTCGATGAGGCGCGA
Source organism: Eschscholzia californica (assembly GCF_041429995.1). Classification (NCBI taxonomy): domain Eukaryota; kingdom Viridiplantae; phylum Streptophyta; class Magnoliopsida; order Ranunculales; family Papaveraceae; genus Eschscholzia; species Eschscholzia californica. The sequence continues at coordinate 35,374,021 of NW_028238198.1, forward strand.
GACTAAGATCGACGGGAAGTATATGTGTTTAAGTGCTGTCGATCTCCCTGTACAAGAATGCAGGAATCCCCTTAACAGTGTACAATAGGTGTCCTCTCAGCATAACTTGACCTCCCCTTAACAGAGTGTCATCTTCTTCCTCTCAAACCAAACCACCATGAAAGCTTGATCAAGCTTTCTCTCACTAGAAATTTGAACCCAAAACACAACCAAAGATCAAGAGCATCAAGGCAAAGAAGTTCCAAACGAAAACCCTATAGTTTCCGGCCAAAATAGTGACCGGAATAAGGAAGAACAGTTCGGTCAAATAGATGGAAATTCCGGCCAGATCTACTTTCTCACAATCCCGTGCTGCTGCTACCTAGACCGATCTGTTCTTGCTGCCGATCTTGTTGTAAGCCCGACTCGAGCTGCTTTAATGGCAGCAAAACACGAGTAGCCTTACTCCCGGTGACCCGAGCTGCTGTTCTAGTGAATCCGGCCAACTGTTCCGTGCCTCCTTGGTTCTGAGTTGAACCCTTTTGCTGTTGTCCCCTTGCTACTCCAATGGAGAACCCGAGTGGATTAAAACCCTAGTTGCTGCTGCCTCTATCCTTCCCGAATTGCTACCCTGCCGGCCTAGACTTGGCCGGCCTTGAGTGTTGGCCGGCCAAGCTTTGGCCGGCAACCTCTATGCTTTTCTCTACCCTTTGAACAAACCCTAGCTCTTCAAAAGTCTCTCCTGCAAACCCTAGCAAATGGAGAAGATGATTTTCTCCAAAAACCCTAATACTCTAATGAAGAAGATGATCCCCCTTTTTCCAATCAGACTTGTTTTAATCCTCTTCAAATTAGGCCCACATAGGTGGTGCTTCTAAAATCTTTTATTCATAATAATCTTTATTTGAGGGGGCGCCCATAAAATTCCTCTGGTTGGTTTTCTCTTCTTTGAGTTGTTTCTTGAACTTGGGCTTGGACTTGGGCTTTATGTAAAACTCAGGGGCCTTCATCATTAGTTTCCAAATAACTTCCTCGGCTTCTTTGTTTCACAACTTCTCCGTCCGAACTCCGATCGGACTTCCGTCTTCGTCGTCGGACTCACCAGTGACTCCACTTTCCATCTAACCTCTGATTTTCTCAAAATGACAAAAATACCCCTGATGCTCTTTCCTTCCGGTCTCTTCCACATGAGATGAAAATGTGATAAATGTTCCGTTTTATTCCGAATGAAGCGTCAAACTCCAAATAAGGTACCTACCAAGAAAAACACATAAATAGTTAGAAATAAAACCCGAAACGAACTAACTCATCGAAGTTAAGTGATCCAAATGTGGCATTTTAACGCCACATCAAACATCCCCAAACTTAGAATTTGCTAGTCCTCGAGCAAACAAACTTAAAGTAAAATCCTAACTCACTTTCGGAGGAATCCCGATTGCATTTAGCGTATGCAATAAGCCGTTAAACCCCTAGATTACCTCTAGTGGACGAGTGTCGTCTCGTGAGGGTTTCCAAAGAATATACCCACAAAATTCAAGATTCCAAAGACATAAAAGAGTTCAACAACGATGTAAATAAGATAATGACAACAAATGACACACTCAAGCATGCTAAACAAGCGAATCAAAATCGATAAACGCATATAAATGCTAAAAGTCTCCTCACTAGTAGTCTCATCCAAAAATGTAAGCGTCCAATCATAATGAGCATCATCTAAGTCCAAAGTTGCAAAACCTCGATTCCTATCTTAGTACATTTCGCCTCGACTTTAGCCTCACGGTCATACACTCAAAAACATGAAATTACTCAAGAATATATAATAATGGTTCACTCTATGTGTGAGCATGAAATAAAGTGAAACTCAACACATACAAAACAAATGAGGATAACAAGTTTTAAAATGAAATGATCTCTAAAGAATGGAAATAACCACTAAATGGAATGGGGAAGCTCACTCTACCCTCTAACAGTGTCTTCTAAAGGTCAACGGATACAAGTAATGAGATGAAAGTAGTGAAATTCCGAGAATGTCGACGTCTTCAATAAAAAGAACGCTCAAACAACGACTAAATTTAGCTTTTGCTTTGAACACTTTATTATTCACAACTAGGGGTGGGAATTCTACCCGAAAGCCCGATACCCGTCACGTTTACCCGCGCCCGACAATGTCCATGGACGCCCGCGCCCGAAGATGGGTACTACCCGCCCAGCCCGATGATTTTTCGTGGGCGGGCTCGGGTGAAAAGCTCTGCCCGCCACCCCGCCCATACCCGAGCCCGATATGCTCACCCGACGGGTGCCTATAGATGCCAATCACTTTGAGTGTCGATTATACTTCACTATAAAGCCCAAAGTAGATTTAAGGTTTCTCCCAAGATATATAAACTACACATTGAAGCAACCCTAATTGTTTACCACATTGAATCTGAAAAATTCGGTAGCATAGAGAGAGAAAAAGAATCTACGTTGTCTCTCTAGCCGTTTCTCTCTTATTTACTAGACCTTCTTATGCCAACCTTCTTCTCTATTAAATAAGTTATTGGGATCATCTTCCATCTCTATGTAGTGGTCAAATTTTAAGATTATTTTGATGTGAGGAAGAACAAAGAAGAACTAATGGAACATACAAAGACAAGAAAAAAAATGGAAGACAACCAAGTCTCATGTTTGCATATATAGATCTATATCAGTTGTTGATTTCTTATGTTACGGAATCTGAGTATTTCTTTCATTCTTGATTTATAAGTTTTGTAAAGATTTGGTATCAATTTGTTTAGAGAAGCTTATTTGAACAATATCAAATTTCTAGAGTTTCCTGATCTGGTAGAAAAATACCAGATAAAGAAACCCGATGCCCGATTTGCCCGAAGCCCGACTTGCCCGATGCTTTAGTGGGCTTGGGCGGGCTTTGATCATAGGAGATTTCAGAAAAGCCCGCCCGAATCCGCCCGAGAACCCGAGTGGACAGAGGAGAAACTTACCCGACCCGCCCGAACCCGACTCAGAACTACCCGCGGGTGCCCATACCCGCCCGATTCCCACCCCTATTCACAACACAAACAAAATAACAAATAAACTCAATCTTTTTTTTTTTTCACTTATTTATTTTTTTTTTGTTTTTTTTGTTTTTGTCTAATAACAAAACAAGAACACTAGTATTCTCAACAAACAACTTTTTCTTCTTTCGCACTTTGCTTTCACATTCTTCTTTCTACAACTATCATGTCTTCATTCTCGGGAGTAAGATGATGAATAGATGGTGGAGTATCCGTCTACCTAAAGTTGACACTATTATCGGGTTTCATGGACTACAAGAGTAAGGTCGCTATCCTGATGTCACTCCTAGTGGCTAAGAAAGTTGAGCTCATGAGATCGTCTAAGCTCTTTTAAAAGTTACGAGGTTGAGTAGCTCTTCATTCTACTCAGAGTTAGCGCAGAAGAGTACACTCGAAAATAATATAAAGGCTCAGATATCTCACATGGGTTTAAGTCTCCACTAATGACAAGTATAGGTCCCTCAGAAATGTTTCTTCTTCCTTAGGATGCTACTCACATGATCAGACAACAAACGCTAAAGGACTCGACATTCATGAAAAAGACTAAGAACATGCATAACATTCACCAAAACTGAAACACATGCATCAACATACTTAAGCATACCACTAAAGTCATATCAAATCTACCCAAAAAAATTTCAAATTTGGTCGAATTTATCGAACCTTCTTGTCTTTTGAAACCCCATGGTCATGGCTAAAAGTCATACCCCCATCCCCAAACTTAAAACTAACATTGTCCTCAATGTTTCAACCATATACTCACCAAAAGATAAGACATATTAATTTAAAGAGAAGAATGGAAAGATATTACCATAGCCGGAGGAGATAAGAGATACTATTACCGAGACTCGTGTATGAACAGGTTCCAAGTTGATGTCGAGCTCGTCGCCATCCCCAAACTTGGAACAAACAATGCCTCAGAAGCAAAACAAGTAAGAAATGCTCCTATGATCAACAAAAAATATGAGAATGAAGCACATAAGATCATGACCATAAAAATGACCACTAACGCGGGTAAACACGATTGCATTGAGCTATGCAATTAGCCGTTGATTCTCTTGCTCTCGCAAGAGCACGAGTTCTGTCTCGTGGAGGGTTTCCAGAGATGATACCCACAAACATCAAGACCCATCTCAATCAATCAAAGATCATACAATAAGAGTCGGAAATTTTGGGGGTCAACCCAAAGAAAGCTATACACAGGTGCTAATCTTCTCACAAAAAGATAAAGAATATGAAGTGCACATGAGACGATAAAAGAAAACAAACCATCCCCAAAATTAGTGGGTGCATAGACCACTAAGTAGGCATAAATAGAAGGAACGACAACAAAGAAATCATCAAAAGGATCGACATACACGTGAAGAGTCAAAATATCAGTAGAAGGCAAAAAATCATCTGGGAGCTTAGTGGATAGAATATCCACTATGTCCATAGACGTCTTTGGAAAGACGTCTGAAATGTCCCAAAAGGGATCAACAACCGAGTTTGAGATCATGTGGAAAGTCGAACTAGACTCTAAGGGTAAGGCAATAGGCTCAGGAACCAAGTCAAGGTCCATGATTTCCTTAGATGATTTCCTTAGGTAAATAGTCTGACAAACTATCCAACATGTCTCTAACTACTAAGTCATCAATACCCTCAAAGCCATCTGGAGCCTCGCAGTGAGTTATAATATCAGGCCTTCCTAGCATTGCATCTAAGACTGACTCCTTACAAGTGTCAAAACTCGGATGGTTCATAATCGTGTCATCCTCAAACTTGCTCATAGAGCCATCATCCTGAACATCAAAGTCTGGTAGAGTCTTATCATAATGAGACGATAAGGATCGAGGTAAAGAGACTATAAGGTCATCAATCTGTTCAGATTCTTGGGTACTATCAGTAAATTCATCGACATTTAACTTAGTACTAGGGTTAGACGTATTATCCTCGTCATCGTACCTAGTACCCTCTTGAGTTTGGGGTGGTGAAACCCCTTCCTCGTCGACGAATGACTGTGACTTAAGTATTTTTACCTGTTGAGCCATGACTCAATCTCCTGCTGCATTTGAGTCGCAAATTGCGACATCATCTCAGTAAAATGACTCTTAGACTCTGTTTGGGATCTATCCTCGAGAGTTTCCTCATACTAAGGCTCACTAGTATAATTAAATGAAGACTCTTGATCATAACTCCCACCGTACATACTAGGATCATAACTGTCTCTAAAGTCACTGGTTTCAGAATAGTGTGGACTATATGGTCTCTCATACATATTTGGTGTCAGACCATATCCATCACTAATCTGACCATCTCTATACATATGTCGGTATTCTCCTAATATCATACGAGATCGATCAGGTTCTGGTCTACTCCACTCACTAATCGGACCGTTTCTAAACATTCGTTGATAATCCCCGAAGGTCATACCATATTGGTCAGGCTCGTTTCTACTCATCTGTTGGTATTCCCCTAAGGTCATACCAGGTCGATTAGGCTCAACTGGTCTATTGCCCTCATTCATCCGTCGGTATTCTCCTAGGGTCATACCATGTTGGTTAAGCTCAGCTCCGCGCAACTGTTGGTATTCTCTTAAGGTCATATCAGGTCGGGTAGTGATGGAACTCCTCAGATCAAGGTCATCATTATCAACATATAATAGCCAACCGTTAGAATAACGTGCCATGATCTCACAATGTTCAAGGAACAACACACAAGTTATAAATGGAACTATTCAACCAATCACACACAAGTAAGAAAGAAAGAAATAGAATACGATACTAGCGAATGTTCCTCTCGCTTCGTTCTTCCTTTCGATTAGCTTTTTAACTCCTGTCTTTTCCTTCGCTTTAACTTTTTTTTCGGCTTTTTTTTTTCTTAAAGTAGTTCCTGAAAACAAGAAAGAGTCAGAAACTGCGAAAATAAACAAAAACGTCTAAGTTAACAAATAACACTAAACTAATGAACAAAACAAACAAACTACAAAACCTATCCCCGGCAGCGGCGCCAAAAACTTGATGGGCCTAAAAGATTACCCTAAAAGGTCTCCACCCGCAAGTATACGGGCGTCAAGTAATAACCCGGTAAGACCGGGATCGATCCACGAAGATAGGAAGGTAATACGAATATCGAGAAAGTCTAGCCCACCGGTCTAGGTGTCACTGAACTCAGACTAAAATAAAAGATGATAATTTGGTTTTTGGAGTGACTTATAGGAAATAACGAAAAGTAAACTAAATTATATACAGGAGAGGTGAGAGAGAGTCGGGAAAAAGGGTCGAGCAAGAATAATGTGAGGGGGATACTTCGATCCACAAAATCGATAGTGACTAGTACTAATGATCTATAAGCATGAAAAGTTAGTTAACTTCACCCATTTACTTGGATTGGTCACAAACTCTTGGTTTAACTCAAATTCCAGTCCATGAACGGTCTAAAAATCAGGAAGATTTTATCATTAAAAGCAATAAAACTCTTGTCACATCAAAACATGTATCACGAGTATCCGACTACAAAAGCTAGCTAGACATGGTGGAGCACATAATAAACGAGAAGAAAGTAAAGAAAGACATGAGTTAAGGTGAAAATCTCCTTATTTCGATGAGGCGCGAGACTAAGATCGACGGGAAGTATATGTGTTTAAGTGTTGTCGATCTCCCTGTACAAGAATGCAGGAATCCCCTTAACAGTGTACAATAGGTGTCCTCTCAGCAGAACTTGAGCTCCCCTTAACAGAGTGTCATCTTCTTCCTCTCAAACCAAACCACCATGAAAGCTTGATCAAGCTTTCTCTCACTAGAAATTTGAACCCAAAACACAACCAAAGATCAAGAGCATCAAGGCAAAGAAGTTCCAAACGAAAACGTTATAGTTTCCGGCAAAAATAGTGACCGGAATAAGGAAGAACAGTTCGGTCAAATAGATGGAAATTCCGGCCAGGTCTACTTTCTCACAATCCCGTGCTGCTGCTACCTAGACCGATCTGTTCTTGCTGCCGATCTTGTTGTAAGCCCGACTCGAGCTGCTTTAATGGCAGCAAAACCCGAGTAGCCTTACTCCCGGTGACCCGAGTTGCTGTTCTAGTGAATCCGGGCAACTGTTCCGTGCCTCCTTGGTACCGAGTTGAACCTTTTTGCTGTTGTCCCCTTGCTACTCCAATGGAGAACCTGAGTTGATTAAAACCCTAGTTGCTGCTGCCTCTATCCTTCCTGAATTGCTACCCTGCCGGCCTAGACTTGGCCGGCCTTGAGTGTTGGCCGGCAACCTCTATGCTTTTCTCTCTCTAACCCTTTGAACAAACCCTAGCTCTTCAAAACTCTCTCCTGCAAACCCTAGCCAATGGAGAAGATGATTTTCTCCAAAAACCCTAATACTCTAATGAAGAAGATGATCCCCCTTTTTCCAATCAGACTTGTTTTAATCCTCTTCAAATTAGGCCCACATAGGTGGTGCTTCTAAAATCTTTGATTCATAATAATCTTTATTTGAGGGGGCGCCCACAAAATTCCTCTGGTTGGTTTTCTCTTCTTTGAGTTGTTTCTTGAACTTGGGCTTGGACTTGGGCTTTATGTAAAACTCAGGGGCCTTCATCATTAGTTTCCAAATAACTTCCTCGGCTTCTTTGTTTCACAATTTCTCCGTTCGAACTCCGATCGGACTTCCGTCTTCGCCGTCGGACTCACCATTGACTCCACTTTCCATCTAACCTCTGATTTTCTCAAGATGACAAAAATACCCCTGATGTTCTTTCCTTCCGGTCACTTCCACATGAGATGAAAATGTGATAAATGTTCCGTTTTATTCCGAATGAAGCGTCAAACTCCAAATAAGGTACCTACCAAGAAAAACACATAAATAGTTAGAAATAAAACCCGAAACGAACTAACTCATCGAAGTTAAGTGATCCAAATGTGGCATTTTAACGCCACATCAGTACCCACTTCTCTTCTAATCCAACCGTTCGTCCTCTGTCTCCAGTACCCCCCTCTATTCCACCGTTAATCTCCATCAGTCATCGAGTCGCTAATCCTTCAACACATATTGATGTGGTCCCACACGTTCCACCTCTCTCACCACAACCTCTTATGGTCCCACGCGTTTTACCTTCAAGTGGTCCTCCTGTTAATTCCTCTGATACACCTGTCTCTGAGATTCCTCAGATGGCATCTGTCCGGCCTCCCTTCACCATGTTACCCCATTTGTCTTCTCCTCCTAGCTTGTCTCCCATCACTTCACACGTAGACTTATCTGTTCCCTCTCGTCTTCCTCAAGAAACAGAGATTGTACTTTCTCTGTCTGAACCACCCCTCAATTTCCTCATTCCTCTTCCACCTCCATTACTTCTTTACATCCTATGGGCACTCGCAGTCGAGATGGAACAGGAAAACCAAGAGTGTTGTTAACCACAACCTCTGACTCTTCTTCTCATTCCTTCATTTTTCATGAACCAACAAGTTTTTCTCAGGCGTCAAAACACTCACACTGAAAGTCAGCAATGCAAGATGAAATTTTAGCTCCAATGAAGAGCAATACCTGGACATTAGTTCCTAGAGATTCGTCCATGAATTTGGTTGATTGTAAATGGATTTTTAAGGTTAAGCAAAGGGTTGATGGTTCAATACAGAGGCACAAGGCTAGATTAGTAGCTCGTGGGTTTACTCAACAGTTAGGCATTGATTATGAGGTAACATTCAGTCTTGAGGTTCGTCCAGCTACTATTTGAACTGTTCTTTCAATGACAGTGTCAGGTAATTAGCTAATACGTCAATTAGACGTTAAAAATGCTTTTCTTAATGGTGAATTACATGAGTTTGTTTATATGACACAACCACAGGGGTTCGAACACCCTCAATATTCCACTCATGTTTGTAAACTCAATAAATCCCTCTATGGCCTCAAACAAGCCCCTAGGGCTTGGCATCATCGATTCAACACCTTCTTGGTTCAGTTAGGTTTGAAGCTCTCAATCTCTGACCCCTCTATGTTTTACTCTCGACACAATGATGATCTCACGATTCTTCTTTCATATGTCGACGACATTATTGTTACTGGTTCTTGTCTCTGTTTTGAATGTATTGATTGAAAATCTTAAAAAGGTATTTGAGATGTCGGGTATGGGGGATTTGAATTTCTTTCTTGGCATGGAGGCTACACGAAATTCAAACTCTCTCCTTCTTACTCAAAAGAAGTATACTGCTGATTTACTCAAGAGATTTGGTCTGTTTGACTCTAAACCAGTCCCAACACCAGTTACAACAGGGACTAAATTACCAAAATTAGATGGTGATCCCTTATCTAACCCTCAACATTTTCGTAGTATGGGTGGTGCATTGCAATATCTGACTCTCTTGGCCAAATATTGCTTATGTTGTTAATTAAGTCTCAAAGTTTATGAAAACTCCAACCAATGTTCATCTCACTGGTGCCAAAAGGATTCTTCGATATTTGAAGGGTTCGATTGATGAGGGCTTATTGTATTAAAAGAGCATTAGACTCTCCCATTATTGGCTTCTCTGATGCAGATTGGGCTGGAGCTCCAGACAATAGACAATCCACAACAAGTTCATGTGTGTTTCTTGGTCCCAATCTGATTATGTGGACATCTAAAACTCAACCCACTGTTGCTCGATCATCGACTAAAGCAGAGTATAGAGTTGTCTCTCACACCAGTGCTGACTTGATTTGGCTGCAAAATTTCCTCCATGAACCACCTGTTGTATTTTGTGATAACATTAGCACAACATACCTTGTTGTGAACCCAATTCTTCATTCTCGAACACGACATGCTGCCATTGATTTCCACTTTGTTAGAGAGAGAGAGTCACAGCAGGGCAACTTCAAGTCAAGTACATCCCAGGCAACTCTTAGCTGGCGGACATATTCACCAAAGGGCTCTCCACCTCTCGGTTCAATGACTTAAGATTCAAGCTCTCTCTCACTATGGGACGTTCGGCTTGAGGGGGTGTCAATAGATAATTATATATGTGTAAAAACTTTAGTCTTGTAAGTTTATTATTGTAATTATCCTCTCTTCCTTTTACTATAAATACAAGAGTAACAATACAAGAGCAATCCCCACTTTGTGGGCTCTTGACCTAAACCATTCTCACGTTCCACTACTGGTTATTTCGCTGTTATCGGTTCTAGTCTAATTACATAGAAATCTTAAAAACAACCAATTGTTGCAAAATCCTCTACTAAAGCTGAATATAAGGATTTGGCTACTCTTACCTTTGAGCTCCAACGGCTCAAATATCTCATCTATTATCTTGGTATCACTCATTCTCTCCCTATACATTATGATAATCGTGTGGCCTTACACATTACCACTAGTCTTGTCCTTCACGAACTCACTAAACATATTGAAATTGACAACCACTTGGATCGGGAATATTAAGTCCAAACTGATCACCCTTCGCTTCACACCTACGTCTGAACAACTCGCAAATATTTTTAGTAAACCACTTGATACTTAAGCTTTTGAGAAAATATTGGCAAGTTGGCTGTCATTAGCATTAATTCCCACTCAAACTTGAGGCGGAGTATTAAGTGTACGTGAAGCATAAACGGACGGCCACTTGACCCGAATGTATCAAGCAACCAACTAATCAAATAGGATTAGCATAAATTATGTGTAAAACACAACTGTGTATTTTGAGAAGAGCCATTTATTTAATACAATGGTATTGTAATAACATAAGAACAAGAAAGTGCTAAAAGAGAAAAGAGCTAGCAAACCATAGTCATCCAAACCATTCATCTTAACATAGGCAGCAACAGGTTTATGTCCATACCACCATTATTACAATACAATTCGTAGTCATTATCACTTATTTAATTCATACAAGTACTTTACCACACAGTTTTATATATACTAAGCCATTTTATTAGGCTTGAAGTTGGAGGCAAGCATCCAAGTCTTTGGTGATCTGCTCCAGGGTTTCAATGTACTCAGTTGGAGTGGGAACGTCATCGTTGATCTTCTCATATTCTAGAGTCCATTTGACCAAGCAACCATTTCCATCCACCTTAGGAGTAACAGTAAGGGTGAGGTCGAAAACCTTGTAGAATTTCATGGGATCTCCTTCAAAGACGCTGTGAGTGATCACCCTCTTCTCATCGTCTACCACGGTTGTCCTCTCCGTACAGTTTTCAGGTTTCCCAGCTACATATCATAATCCTTTTTAAATTACAAGTAAATTATGTTGTCCCTAAGGGTTTCTTAATTCTAAGGTAGGATAATTGCTTGTATGTTGTGAAAAATCAAAATTACTTGCAAAGAGATTCGACCATTAGTAGTCCTCTGTACATATGAATATATGATGAAAAAGATTACTGCAATGTGGCGTCATATAGGAGAGAAACATGAATGGTAGCCTTTATCATTTTTTTTGTTGAAATGGTAGTCTTTATCATTGTAGAACTGTCATTATCTAATACTAAGTGTACAAAGAAAATCCTTGACTTGATAAGTCACATCGAACGGTTCAGATCGAACTCAAACTTTGAAAATTTTTTGTCTTTTGGTGAAAATGAGTCTTTAAGTCAATAATTTTGCCAACTTTTTGTCATTGTAGCCCTCCGGTTATCATAATATCCTTCATTTATTTAAACGTATTACAAAAACCAACCACAAATTTCAATTCAAGGAGGGTATTTACCAATTTTTGCATTAATTTTGTAAGATGGATAATTTGGGTATCCACTTCCCACCACGGAACGTTGACTTTTAACCAGAGTTAACCCAATTGACTCGGTCGTTGCGACTCCATTTTCACCACAAAAGCTAATATGCTTGTGATTTATCCCGTAATCTTCGTCTTCGCCACTATTATCACCTCCGACCACCACTATCATATATATATATATATATATATCCCTCTCTCTCTCTCTTCTCTCTCCCAGCTAAGTGGACTAGAGTTTCTAAGAGAAAGAGAAATCAGGTGTTTCAACAAAAAAAAAAAAAAAAAGAGAAATCAGGTTGGTAGTCGAAGCCTGTGGTGGTGAAGATTATGATAATCAGATAATGAGAGGTTATTTGAAAGCATGTTACTATTTAGGCAGCAAGTCAATTGGTGGCTAGCTCGCTCTACCAAACATAGTCTTTACTCTTTATGTCTCAAACACAAAACTGATGGCCCAATTAGTGTAAGTAACTCGGTTAATTTTGAGAGTCCCTCATCCGGATTTTCCTCTTTGTTATTTATATTATATATATAATAAGATTTCAGAGTGTAGGTTTTAAAGAGAAATTCTATGGAATCAAATCTTATTCTACACAGTTCGTCTTATTGGATTCTTCTTGTTCTTCTCTCTCTAACATGGATCAAATATTCATTTCTTAAAGTTACAAAAATTACATTCGATGAAGGATTTAATCCACTTGTTTTTTTTTTGTTGAAGGTTCTAATCCACTTGTTGGTGGTTTTATATGTTTAAGGAATGGAAGTATGGATAAAGATGTCAGAGAGAAAAGAAGATTCAATATCGCCGAATTCTACGATGAACGATTCAAGAAGATTGAAGATGAAATTACAAGTCAAGAGAAAAGAACGATCTAGATTTCACTTTTATTGGTTTAATATTATTGTTGTAATTTTCTTTTTGTCGGCCTTTAGGGTCTTTAATTATCGATCTATATGATCTTTTCGTCGACCTTTAGGGTCTTTAATTCTCGATCTATAGGATTTTTGTGTCTGTGTCTAGTCAATTTCTTTCCCTTTATGGGGCACTTTATATTTAAAGGTATTTAACTCTCATGGAGTTCTCAAAGAAATAAGAATTATCGTCCATGTAACTTGTGATTGAATCACTTATAAATGAAAAATGGTTTCGCTTGGTTTCGAAAAAAATGAAAACTTCGTTAATTTTAGGGCTACTTCATCATCAACTTCTTTTTTATTTTAAATTCCCTAAACTCAAGACTGCCTCTTACTTTCAAAACAAAAAAAAAGTTTCCTCTCTACTACGGTGATATAATAATTAATATTGACACTGATAATCTAATGGTGCGTTTGGTTGCAGGATTCATGAATCCGTGGATTCATGAGTCCTTGGGATTCATGATTCCACGAATTCATGAATCCAAATGGTTTCTTTTGGTTTGTTTGGTAACCAATAAGAATTCTAGGATTCTTGATTCCTTCATTTAAAATCCTTTGGTTTGTTTGTCTATTATATTTGGATTCTTATAAAATAAGATTCTAATTAAAATAATATCCTTCAAATTCATGAATAATATCCCAAAAACAAAATCTCATCCAAATATTGTCTCTCTAGGTAACTGAAATTTCATGAAACCTATTTTTTTTCCGGTAACTGAAATTTCATGAAACCTATTTTTTTCCACGAAAAATTCATAAATAGTTATTTCTTTCTACAAAATAATTATTGTAAAAATATTATTTTTTTCAAAAATCATAATTTTTCAAAAATCATTATTTTTCAAAAAACATTATTTTTCAGAAAACATTATTTTTTCAAAAAATAGTTATTCCTTCTACAAAAGAATTATTTTTCAAAAATCATTATTCTTCAAAAATAATGATTTTTGAAAAAATCATTATTTTTTTTCAAAATCATTAGTTTTTTTCAAAAATCATTATTTTTTTTCAAAAATCATTATTTTTTTAAAAAATCATTATTTTTTCAAAAATCATTATATTTTTAAAAATCCATTTTTTTTCAAAAAACAGTTATTCCTTCTACAAAATAATTATTTTTCAAAAATAAAGAAAAATGAATTTTGAAAAAAAAATGATTGTTGAAAAAAAAATAATGTTTTTTTAAATAAATAATGATTTTTTAAAAAAATAATGATTTTTGAAAAATAATGACATTAACAATATTTACAACACAAATAAGTAGAAATTAAATAATAGAAAAGTAATATAGTGATAACCATATTACAAAGAATATAAAATAATAATAATAATAATAATAATAATAATAATAATAATAATAATAATAATAATAATAATAATAATAATAATAATAATAACAATAACAACAATAATATGATACTATTAAAATAATATATTATTTATATTGATATGCAATTATATTTTTTATAATAAACAATAATAATATCAAATGTTATTATTCTTTATTTGTTTTATTATATCCATATAATAAGATAGAATGATATCTGTTTTAGAGTACCTTTCTCTCGTATGACTAAAATTTCACTGCCCTAAACTTATCTTCAATGGTTGAGATTACACTTCATCTTCAGATGGACACAAAAATGTCATCCTCCTTGTTTTTAAGAAATCATTTCCAAACTCAATCTTCTTACTTTTTTTTTTCAATTTCAAAATTTGATATAGTTGTCCATGCGTCTCTGGCACGAGTTATTCCCTCGTGTGTTTTGTTTTAGAAAATTTCATGGAAATGAGATCAATGAAAATCCTAATCTCCTAATCTTACTAGAAAATGTCTTTCAAAATATCATGAAATGTCTCCCAATTGTCATGGTAAGGTTTTCAAAATGGCAATGGACATTTTGTCCAATTCAAAATATATAAAATGTCGACTGATATTTGCGAGACTCTCCGGTGTCAACAAAATTCTTAAAAAAATATCTATAAACATGAAATCTATACATTTATTTTATGTGCAGTCTGAGAAAGGGAGAAATTGAAATTGTCCCAAAGTTTAAAACTAGCCACAAAATTTTGTATATAGTGAGTGACTTACCAACTTTGTAATGCCACACCTTGATAGTACCAACACTAACTCCATCTCCTTCTAGAATTTGGACACTGTTATGGTAAATATGAGGTATATGCTTTGAAACTTGGTGTACATCATCCTTATATAAAGCATAGAATTGATGAGCTGAAGAATTCACCTCAGTCTCAACCTCTAGTTTCTCAACCATCATGAATTCTTAAATATTTCACTTTCTTGATGAGAATAAGAGGAACTGCAGATGAGTTTATATAGTTTGAAAAATACAACCCTATGGTAGATATATGGTTAGAAGCCTATATCATTATTGATTATTTTCACCTAATTCAAAATTAAAATGCAATTAATAAACTTAGATAAATGGTCCTGTTTGGGGCTCTATATAATGTGCAAAGAGTGTGATAATGAGACTTGTGCAAGGAATGTGATAATGCAATTAATAAACTTAGATAAATGATCCATCATTATTGATTATTTTCACCTATCTGATAAGGAGACTTGTGCAAAGAGTGTGATAATGTGGGCCAAGTTTCTATTTTTGTTTAAATAAGAGGCCTGATTTATTGAGCTCGAGAGCTCGAGCTCCCAACCTTTGATCTTAGGGAGCGGCTATAGGCGCCTCCCAAAAATGTTGTAGGGGCCTCCCAAGAGAGTTTGACTAAGATCAAATTCCGACAACTGTAGGCGCCCCCCTTTCGGACTGATAAGTCCGAAGCCCAAATCATGTCTTCGGACTGGGCCAGTCCGAGAGGAGACGAGTCGTCCAACCCGAAACGTTTCGGACTAGCCCAGTTCAAAAAGTTGAAAATCATCATAAAATGGCTATTCTCTTCAAGCTATGGTTTCATGGATTTCAACTATCATTTTCATCTTTTTTTCATGGATTCAAAAGCTGAAAAACATCTGAAATGGTTAGGGTTCCTCCTTTCAAGCTATGATTTTCATATTCTTCCATAGTTCAAAATTTGAAAAACAAAAAATAGTTAGGGTTCTTCGTTTCAAACTATTGTTTTCATGGATTCAAGCTTCGGTTTTCTTCTTTTCTTATGAAAATGATCCGAAATGTTTAGGATTCTTCGTTTCAAGCTATGGTTTTGATGGGTTCAAGCTATGAGTTTCATATCTTCCATGGATTCAAAATTGAAAAACTAGAAATAGATAGGGTTCTTCATTTCAAGCTATGATTTTCATGGTTTCAAGCTATGGTTCTTTTCTTTTCTTATGGATTCAAAAGATAAAAAATCAGAATTGGTTAGGCTTACTGTAATCAGTCAATGGCTATACAAATCTCAGGTTTTAGAGAAAATAGAGAAAGAAAGAAGAAAAAGAAGAATGAACGAAGAAGATGAAAAGGAAAGTGGGGGTGCCCGGAAGGCGCCTCCCGGGCCGTACGGGATCCGCCTACAGACTAGAGGCCCCTATAGCAGTTTTGGGAGGCGCCTATAGAGGCACCCTTGATCTTAAACAGATCACGTCAAATCCAAATTGTTGGGGACCGTGAAAATGAAGGCAACAAATAATCCATTCAATCCCTTAAATTTACAAGATTGCCATAGACTTTAAGTGCTTCCGGTGCGTTGGAGAACTTCAAATTTAACCTATGGAAATCCTTAAATTTACAAGATTGCCATAGACTTTAAGTGCTTCCGGTCCATTGGAGAACTTTAAAGGATTTTTGAGGGAGAGGCCCAAAAAATGGAGGGTAAATAAGCATTACCCCCAGCCCAAAAAAAAAATTAGAACCCAGTCCAAATTGTCAGGACAGCTCACAGTTTCCTGGTTTTTATTTTATTTATCCCTCTTTTACCCCTCCACGGGAAATTTCTGTGTTTTCTGACAATCTGACGGACGACAGCGAATCAATTAATTCCCCGTACATGACGTCATGTCAGAGAAACATTCAGATTTTCTGAAAATTCAAAAATGGCGCCATTTTTTGACGAAATTTCAGCCAATTTTTTTGGATCCCTCCCATTATATTTTGTTTCAACTCCTTCTTTCTTCTTATTTATACATCCAAAAATCTTCTTTTCATCATTCTTATTTTGTTTTTCACATTTTATCTTCTTCATCTCTTTCAATCTCTAAAAACATAAATTTTCTTTTCTTTCTCTCTCTAAAAGTTTTATTTTCTTATTTTTGGATGTCCATCATTCTTTTTTGTTTCACATTTTATTTTCTTCATCTCTTTCAATCTCTAAAAACATCAATTTTCTGTTCTTACTCTCTCTAAAAGTTTTATGTTCTCATTTTTGGGTGTTCATCATTCTTATTTTGTTTCACATTTTATCTTCTTCATCTCTTTCAATCTCTATAAACATCAAAGTTTTCTGTCTCTCTCTCTAAAAGTTTTATGTTCTTATTTTTCTTCTTCATCACTCTTATTTGTTTCACATTTTATCTTCTTCATCTCTAAAAACATCAAAGTACATAACCAAATGTCCAGTGCACAGAACCATTTCCGGTACAGGAGAAAATTCCCAGTTCAAAAATGTCCAGTACTAAACCAAATGACCAGTACATAGAACAATTCCCGGTGCACAAGAAAATTCCCCAGTACAAAAATGTCTAGTGCATAACCAAATGACGAGTACACAGAACAATTCCCGGTACACAAGAAAATTCCCACTACAAAAATTTCTAGTACATAACCAAATGGCTTGTACACAGAACAATTCCCGGTACACAAGAAAATTCCCAGTACAAAAATGTGTAGTACATATCTAAAAAATGACCAGTACACTAAATAGTTCCCGGTACACAAGAAAATTTCTTTATACAAATCAATGAAATACTACCAAAAATGAAGAAATTTGTTGAGATTGGAAAGAGATCAGAAATAAATCTGGAAAAAAAGAACGAAATTTGTTGAGATTGGAGAGAGAAATATGTGTGGGAGAAAATAAAAAAGAAATAAGAAATAAATCTGGAAAAAAGAACGAAAATGGCAAGTTGGTAAATTTTGTAATGGCAATTCTGTAAATTCATGGAAAGTACAAGGTTTAATGTCAGGTGCGTCAGACTATTTTCCAAAAAAATTCGAATTTCCCGGGAATTTTTCGATGGCAATTTTGTGAATTTATGGAAAGTACACAGTCTGATGGGAGGCGTGTCAGATTACTTGTCAGAAATTTTCGAGTTTCCCGGGAATTTTTCGATAGTCGTTTCGTAAATTTCAAAAAGAAGAAGGGTGTTTCGGAAATTCCACCCCTAGCCTGACTTTTTTGGACCTGCCCCTCATTCTTTATCTGCAGTGGGCCTGATACATATTGTTGGGCTGATTTTGGGCCTTTTGCCCAACCCCTCAACTTTAAATTTAACCTATGGAAATGAACCATTAGACACTCATCATTTACAAAACTGCCATGATTTTGATTGGTTAGATGTGAGTGAGTATTTTCTCAATGGGAACTTTGGTTGTGTTTGATAGTAACACTGGAAAAAGAAAAAAAAATAGAAAAATATTTACTCGGAGAAAATTTTTCTTCGAGAAACATTTAGTCTATAAACATTTTCTTTTCTTTTTTTTTCCAAGGTTTGTTTCGCTAATGGAGAAAGAATTAGTTTTTCAAATATTATGTTTTCTATTATTTGGTATTTTAAGAAAAAGAAATTGGGGGATAACGTGGGTTTCCTTCAAGTTATGTTCAACCTTTTACTTTATCTAATATACTTGAGTGAAGTTATGTTCAACCTGCTTTATGAGTTCCATCACCAATTAAATTTTTGTCACATTTCAGCTTAGGTTTAATTGTAGTCCAGTATCTTTGAACATCTTTATGATGTATCAATACCTCATAATGATGAACATATATCGTAGACGATTTCTTCGAGAAAAAATAAAAAATGGAAGCTTGATTTTGATTGACCGTCTGCTTCACATCATTCTCCCTGCTTGAAAGAAAGGTTACCCTCGTATTATCCTTCATATCGGCCTGCAGCCGCCAAACTGTGACTCGTTGGTTCCTTCACATTTGTAATGATTTCGGTCTGAACTTCCACGAACCAAGAAGTTCGAGTCCGAAATATGATTCTTTTGCATTGCCGGTAAAGATGGGGCGGAGCTGATGTTTGGTACATTTTTTTTTTGGAAGTTCATTTGATTTTTTATTTTTATTTTTTGATGAAAAAGTTTATTTGATTTGGAAGGGTTATATTTAATGGTCTCATGCACGAGTTTGCAAGTAACCAATCAAAATGATGACAATTTTCTAAGTTAGGACCCCTGAATGGCTCATTTCCATAGGTTAAATTTGAAGTTCTCCAATGTGGACCCAAGCTACTTAAATCCATGGCAATCTTGTAAATTTAAAGGAGTCGAATGGATTATTTATTGCATTGGTTTTCAGGGTCTCCAAAAGTTTTGGATTTAACGTGATCTTTCTAAGATCAACAGCTGGGAGCTCGAGCTCATACTTCATGGTATGAGCTCGAGCTCAATAAATCAGCCCTCTTTAAATAATACTCCCTCTGGCCCAATTTATTTGGCTGTTTTTTTTTTTTTTTTTTTTTATGAATGTCTCAAAAGTGTTCAGTTTCTTTTTATAACATTCATTTAGTTATTAATATTATGAAACTTCTAGAACTATCTCATAGTTTGAACAAGAACTCTTCTTCTACCATCTCAGATTCCATTTTTCATTCAGAGCATCTCCATTGTAAGTGATATTTATCACTTACTCTACACTCATGTTTATTCTTTACTTTAATTAAATAGAAGTTTTCTGTGATGAAATTTATATGATTTGTTGTTTTGGATTTTGGGGTTTGTTTTGTTTTAATGCTCCATGAAATATATGAAATGAGTTGTTAAAGAAAGTAGCTATTAATGGTCATCAATAGAGGTTTTTTAGTTTGTTAATTTTATATTGCATGTTATGACTTAATCTACCGTGTTCATGTTTTTATATCTTTTTTTTATCTTCTAATTGTCCTGTTATTTATAATGTAATTGCAGAAAGATTGATGGCTATTTGATGAACAAAATGAGGGAAGATCAGAGGAAACTAGCTTGTGCAATATTTCTCTGTTTTGTTTGGGTTGTTTTTAGTGTCACACATCCTAATGACCTTAATCTTTGATAGATTTCAAAATGGATTAGAAAACCCAAAGTTTCTAAATTTTTTTTTTTTTTGAGAAAAACTAGAATTTCATTCAGAGAATGAATACAATCCAACAAATTACATGGTTTGAATTGTTTTTGACTCCTACGAGTGCAACATGGATTTGCTAAAGTAAATAACAACATGAAACTCACAAAAGTAAAGACAACATGAAGGGAAAGGGGTACATGATTGCAAAAAAATAAAAAGACCCTAAAGGTCACAAATTAAGGATCCTAAAGATCACGAAATAGAACCTAAAAGTCGTGAATTTTAATATACTTACATACAAAGAAAAATTAACAGCAATATCCAGACACAGATCCAACGATAACCCGTATGACTGTCAAGTTCAATACTGAATCGATTTCCTTACTGATGTGCAAGATTAAGGATCGCTACACCGGATCTGAACAAAAAGCAATCAGAATTTCCCCAACGTCGATGAATCGTCCAAACTTAAAGATTGCGACTCTTTCATTTGAACCATAGAATTTAGGGTTTCAATCATAAAATATTTCGATAAAGAAGTTAGGGTTTTCCATTGTCTAGATCCAAAGATCACAGCGAGGGAGGCCATGAAATGATAACACTAGATCGAGAGGGGAGAAGTAAGAGAAATCCATACAGGTAGGATCACCATCGTATTTCTGATGAAGATTCTCGTTTTTAAACAAGAAGAATGAACCGATCATTGATTTTTCTTTCACTTCTCTCCTTAAAATCAGTTCTTGATTGCTCCACTGGTTTGTGGTATGATGATTCCGGCGAAGGACATTCCTTCGCCAGAGAAAATCGAAGATCTTTAGGTTTTTTCTCTCTTAGGAAAAACGGTTATGGGGAGGATAGGTTTTCTGGTATTTGTTAACTTGTGGGTTACCTACTTAGGTTGGGGTTAGGTTAAGTAGAGGGTAAAATAGTATTTCTACCTCTTGAACTATTATATTTAACTTATTTTTTGAAAAAGGGAGTCCAAAGTGGAACACTGTAAAAAAAATGAGTCTAAACAACAAGTGAATTATACGAAAGGGGGTCCAACAACAAATCTCCCAAGTATCTAATTGGTTCTTCACTTCTATCAATGTTGTAAATGGTGGTTTAAGATAAGCCTATATATTTGTCAACAATAAATAACATATCTTCACTAGGTTGGATTCACCAAAACTACAAAAAAAAAATGGGACGGATGGAGCATAATAAATATGTTGAAATACCTATTCTATATTGAGATATTAAACAGTAGTACATATTGAAAACTAGTACAAACATTTTGAACTATTAGATATTAAATTCTATTACATATTAGCAACTAGTAAATTAGAAACTATTAGTATTCTAACTCTACAAATTAATAGAGTCTTGTATTTCTTTTGAAAATCATTAAGGAATAAAATAATTTCTTTGATAACTTTGAACTTGGTATCAGAATCAACGGTCTTAAATTTGTTTCGTAAATTTCTATTGATTGAATGAGAAAGAGTATTTACGAAAAATTCTATAATTCATGGAATGATAAAATAAAATACACGTAAAAGAATCGAAATATAAAACTTTATGAAAAATCTGTACAGTTCAACTGTCGATAAAGTCATTTTAGAGTAACTTTGTTATATTTGTAAAATATGTTATTTTTTGTCAGAGTTCAGAAAATGTTGGTAAAATTTTGACATTTATGCAAAATCAAAAAAGTGCTATAAGAAATTTGAGGGTGTTGCCTACTGCAAAACAAACTCGCCCATTCAAAGTTACAAAACGTAAATTATTTTCTGAGTAAGCAGAAAATTGTATAACGTAAATATGTTGTTAGAATAAAAAAAATGCTATGAGAATATACAAAAAGTAAACAAAATATAATATATATAGGGTTTTTTTGGACTTACCTCCTCAAAACTAGTCAGTAATTGAGTTTACCCCCTTCAGTAATTAGTAATGGTGACCAATACGTGGACAACCAATTCTTTTATATGGACGACTATTTTATCTGGACAACCACAAAAATTAATTTTTTTATATGGACATCCGTTTTTAGGGGGACAAAATTTTATTATTTTTCACTCAAGTCCTCCAAAAATTAGAATTTTATTTTAATTCCTTTTTTTCATAAACCCTAGTCTTCTTCATCTACTACTTAATCACAAACAAATTTCTAGAGAAAGAAAAACTTTAGAGATACATTGTTGACTATGGTATCAAAAAAAGGGAAGGCAATTGTTGAAGAATCTACCCAAATAGAAATGTAAAATCTAAGTTTTCTTCAAGAACCCTCCCTTGAAAATTTTAAAACCTATAAATCATTTTTTTTGTTTAAAAAACAACTAGATCTGCTCGGCTTTAAGACCTAGCTATTGTTCGTGGTCCGTTTAAAGTTGTCCGATCAATTGGAGAAGCATACCACCATTGATCTCCAGTGCTTTCCCACGGGAGAGGACATAGTGAAGGAGGCATTTTAAGGTCTGAAACAATAAAAAACCAGAAGAAATGGGGAAGAAGATGGGTTCAACTAAATAATAATTTCTTAATGAAAATCAAGCAAAACCCAAGTTAGGAAACATCAAAGTAAGAAAGAAAAGATGAAAAGGGAGGGAAATTTAGAGTCTATGAGAAAGAAGTATATGATACCCATTAAAGATAAGAAAAACAAGACAACCCCTAATAGAACAATTAGACTTTTTTTTTGTTGAAAGTATTAAAATTATTAGTTAGATATAAAGACTCTAATTCTTGTGTTAAAACACCTAATTGACAATCACAGTAGTCTCACTTTGGAGTAGATAGAGAGAGAGGGAGTTTTAGAGAGAGAATATAAAGAGAATGGTGAAAGATTGATTCTGCTAAGAGCATCCCCTGCGGCCCAGGAGACGGGAAAAAGGCACCCAACAGCACAACAGATTGCCAATAATCTGTTGTGCCGTCACTCCCACTAAAATGGTGGGATGGTGGTCCCTCTGTTTTAATATATAATTAACCCTTTTGTAAGAGCATCTCCAATGCAACACTCAACAAAAACTCAATTAATCCAATGTGTCAAGTATGAATTGAGTTTCTCTTTCCTAGGTTGCACTATTGAGATACTTAATTCAATATTCATCTCCAATGCAACACTAAAAAAAACTCAACATTTACTTTAGATTTACTTTTGGTTCTTATTTTAATATATAAAATGTTGATGTGGACCAATTGAGATACAACAATAAATGTTGAGATACTCAAAAGAAAACTCAACAATTGAGTTTTCTTTTGAGTATCTCAATATTTATTGTTGCCACATCATATTGAGACTCTAGTTGAGTGTTGCATTGGAGAGTGTTTTTTGTCAAAAACTCAAGTAGTCCTATGTGTCAAATTGAGTTTTGCAAGTTGAGTGTTGCATTGGAGATGCTCTAAGTTGGTATTTCTCCTTTAGTTCCTTTATTTATTTTAAAGTTTGTATTTGGTCCCATAAAATATTTCTGTTTGGTCCCCATAAAACAATAAAATGCAGTAATGATCTTAATTTGTAATTTAAGTCTTATAATTCTAATTACTATTTTAATAAATTAATTGTTATCTTATTTTATTTAAAAAAATGAGTATTAAAAATATTAAAAATGAAATCTAGTGTGATGAATAGTGTTTTAGTGGGAGTTTTAGTGTTTTCTCTTTGGGTTCAACAATTTGAAAACACCAACAAATTTGGTGAAGATTCCTTTTTGGTGATATTTTTGGTGCTAACCATTGGTGATGCTCTAAGTGAAGGAAAAGTGGGAGGAATTGAACCACCAAACTCTAAAGATAACGATGGAGATTTCTAATTATTTTTTTAGGGTTGAAAATTTGGTTATTGTCCACAATTTACTAACAGTTAATATTTAGGTCCTTTAAGTAGTTGTCCCCATATTAAATTAAAGTCTACTAAGTCAAATATAATTGACTCGCAACGGACTCGAAAGTAGTTGTCCATATATAGAAATTGGTTGTCCACGTATTGCCCACCTTAATAATTGAGCTTACCTCGTTGAATTTAGTATTTTTAGCAAAACTACTAAGGACATGTTTTGCATGGGATGATAAAATCACAAATTACAACCAAAATCAATCTTTACTAATCTTATTACCGACCAAATCAAACAATAAAAGTAAGGTGCAATAACTACGGGGAATCATATTGAAGGATAATTGTTCTTGGTAGTCACATTTATTTCACGTACGTCAAACACAACCTTTGTGTTTTTGTCAAAAACATAAATCTAAGGGGGTAAACTCAATTACTCATTATCGAGGGAGGTAAACTCAATTACCAATTAGTGATGAGGGGGTAAGCTCAAAAAACCCTAATATATAATTACCTTCCATGCAAATTTTCTAGAGAAAACAAGATTGTAGAGAAAGAAAAGTGGGACAAGATCTAAAAGATTTTTAATAAGAAAAAGATTGATATCCTAACTTTAAGAATAAAAATAACAAAATCATACACGGTGCAACAATCTATCGTTAAAAAAAAACGAGAATATGGTAACAGGAGAAATTTAATTCATTGATGAAGACTTAAAATCGTGGATGACTTTTCTCTGCGATTTCTCTCGATGAAATGAAAAAGAGAGAGTTATGATCTATTTTCTTTGGGTCAAAATATTAGGGAAACATTCTTTTAAACGAAAAAGATGAACATTTTTTAGGGATGAAAACTTCTTATTAAGAAATTATTTTTAGGAAACTAAAAAGACCATTTAAACCTGTGATTGTTTTTTTTTTTTGGCTTCAATATTTTCGATTTACTTACAAGATATTTTTTTCTGAAATCCTCACTATCATTAATAACTGGTTCAATATTTTGGTGATTATAAATACAAATCTTACTCAAGGCTCCATCTGGGAATTCAATTTTCTTAATGTCTTCACTTGAATGATCTAAAAAACATGTGACCTGAAAATTTTACAATGCAATGAAGTGGAGATGAGGAGAGATAAAATTTTACAATGATCCAAAAAACATGTATGGTATCACCAAACCATACATGTTAAGTGTTGGGATTTAATGTCAGGGTGTCGTTTAAGTCAATAAGGGTTGTTTAATTGACCCAAGTCAAATGAAATTTTATCACCCAAAGCATCCATCTCTTCACAAATTACTCTATGTCATTGTAGAGGTAAGTCTTCCCTGAGAAAAACAATAAAACTTATGTAGTTCTCTAAGTTTTAACGATTGGGTCTCCAACTGAGACACTCGTATAGAACTATAAACAAATCTTCCATTTCATTTACACATTAAAAGAAAATAAAATATTTCACTTCGAAGAAAAATAATGTATTTATTAAACAAAACTTCAAATCCATTTAAGATAGTGGAGCTCTCCGAGGAAATCCTTTTCTCTTATGTGCCCGTTTCTTTGGCTTCAATATTTCTGATTTACTTAAACAATATATATTTGGGGAATCCTCATTGTCCTTAATATCGAGTTCAGTATTTTGTTGATCATCAGCATGAGCCTTACTGAAGTCTGGAGTTGGAACTGCATATAATTCAAATTTCTTGCCATTATCACTCGAATTATCCAAAAACTCTGAGACCTGAAAATTTTATATATACAATGAATTTTGAGAAAAGAAAAATAAAAGAAACTACAATTTTCAATGTTGTATTTGAAATGATCTACCTTACAAGCAATGGAACAATACTCGTTCTGATCTGCCAACATTCTTTCGCAAACTTTACAGCTAGGGCCTGATTTTTGAGTCTTGAATGGTGGACGAGGATTTAAGAAGACAACTTTTGATGCATTCGAAACGTATGTCTAATCAAATTAATGAACAAAGTTATGGAGAAAATTAGGCATAAAATCACATTAATTTAAGATGGAAAAATAGGAGATAAATATGAATTAGTTACTCAAATTGCTACAATTATTTACTGTGACTCACATACTTAAGCAACACATTTGCAGCACAACATATAGTTTTCATTTTTTAAGTCGTCAAAATTTTCTTAAAGTACTTAATAAAATTCGTTGTTAGAAATATGTCATATCAGTTTCTTCTAAGTCGAACTCTAACTAATAGGCTATTTGGTTTTTCAACACTTTCTTTGTTTTGTTTGCTTTCATCACTTCAAAAGTGGGTGATTTTTGTTATTATAATAATTTTAAGTGCTATAAAATTGATTAGTTATAAATTTTGACCTTAAAAGTACGTAAATGTTAGCATTTCATATTAATTTATTATGCTTATGATTTTTAATTAAAATAAGCTATGATTGAAGAATATTTTTGAGTGGAAAACATTATCTCAAACAATTAAATTACAAGAGAGAAAAGGACTAGGTTGTATCATGGAATTTGGAATTTGAGTGGTTCGTGATTAGTGAAAGATTAGATAAGTGAAAAATACAAGGGAAAGACTTTTTTTTTGTTGAAACATAAGGCAAAGACTTGGCTGAAAGATGAGTGATAGAGGGAAAAAATCCTCACTAAGCCATCAATTATTTTAAAGTTTGTTATTGGTGTTATTGTATTTCTTTTAGTACTTATTAAGTTTTTTTTATAAAAGAAATTACTAAAAAAAAATGAAAATCATGACAAAAATAAAGAAAAAAAATGTAACAGCCTATAAACCTTGGAGAGCAAGGTATTACTTAATGTGAAAACATTATAATTTTATTAGATAACTACTAAAAAAATCAGAAAATTGAGGAGTAGAACATGAGCTATTTGCAATTTAAGATAGTTAAGTACTATAGAATCTAACCTAGAAGAAAAAGTAGACTTCCATCCTAGAGCTAAAGGGTTAGAGACAAGTTGACAATTTCAAAACAAAAAAAAAATCTAGAAGAAAATGAAGAATTGCGGAAATTAGGTATTTGAGAAGTAAAAGAACAAAGTTAGAGAGAGAGAATTACCTGGACCTTGGAGCAATCAAGATGCTTCTGCATATCATGAATTTTAACAACATCTTGATAAACATATCTTCTTATTTGAATAAAATTATGTACACAATTTGAAGTTGAAGAAGAAACACAATGTTGACATAAACATTCATGACAATTTATACAGAATAAATTTACTTCATTCTTTTTTTCTTGATGATGTCGAAAACATGAATCAAAAAATTTACTTTTCAGCAATTCTCTAATCCATTCTTCTCTTTTCTTCTTTTCTCTCATTAAATAAATTCCATAACCCACCTATCAATTCAATAATATAGTTTCAAATCAAACTCAGATTTCAATATATTTCAATTACAACTTCAAAATTCATGAAAGAAAGAAAAAACCCACCATTGTTTCTTGACGAATTTGAATTCTAGAAACAGAAATTATACATTTTTAAGAAGGAACCCTAGTATTTTAAAATTGGAATGATAAACACTTGAAGAGGAAATTTCTCAAGAGATTTAGAAAGAGTAATCAAAATGAAGATTTTTTCTCTCTAAATTTGGTTGAAAAATAAGGGTGTCAAATTTCAAAGCGGGAACTCTTAAGTAAATCTAAGCCGTTGTTTAAGAAAATCCAAAGGTGGTGAAAACAGTGAATACAAGGATTTTTTCTATAATTAGAGAAAACTGCGGCGGGTGTTAATGTTTGGATTTCGAAAAACCCTAATTAAGTTAGCTTAATTAGTCTAAAAAATATCCTAATACTGAGATTACTTGCAATTTTGTTACACGTGGAATATCCAAGTCATTTCTTGTTCTTCACTCACCCGTTTGAACTTGAAAACCGGAGGCGAAACCAACCGATCCCAGTGTGTTAAAGGCGCCTCTTTCTCTCACAAACTTTCCTCAAATTTGCCTTGAGGGAGGCGCCTATGATACTTATATCGGGTGTCTTTAACACTGGTAAGACTGGCTGGAAAATTTTAGTGCCGCCCCACATCTGTACTAATAGCGCCTCCCCAACTTTTTCAGCATGGTCAAGTCGCTTGGACCAACCCTATGTTATTAGAGCATCTTCAACCCCAGTCTATCTTAGTTCGGAAAAATCATTTTTTTTCACCTAAATTTTTAATCCCAGCTCAGCCTAAAAAATTCAGCTCCAACCCCAGCCTCTCTTGAGATCGAAAATTTGAATTTGAATTTCTCTCTTTTCTACCCATCCAACAACTATATTAAATTTCTCATATCTCTCTACAAATACAACTCTCTTTCTCTACAAACTCATCAAATTTCATCTTCTTCTTTCTCTACAAACTCATCAAACTTCATCTTCCATATTCTTTTTCTATACCCTCTATTTTTCTCTACAATGAATCCCGATTTTACTTTATTAAACTTGATGCTTGAAGAAGATGAATGGGCTCAAGAAAGGGAGGATGATGATCTCAGAATGTTAGAAGGAGTGGAAATTACAGTTACACGAAAATGTTCTCGTTATGTTGGTTTCGTTTCGGGTCACCAAACGATAGATCGTAGTAAACAACTTGGTCATGAAACCATTGTGAGAGACTATTCCAATGAAACTCGAACGTATATGATGATACAATGTTTCGCTCACGCTACAGGATCAATCGTGATTTATTTATGCGTATTCTCAATGCGGGTTGGGGAATACAACCCCAAATTTACCGAAAGAATTGATGCAATGGGCCAAAAGGGATTGTCACCTCATCAAGAAATTACATTTGTTACGAGGATGCTTGCATATGGAGGTCCGAGCGATTCACAAGACGAATATTGTCGGATTAGTAAGTCTATTGTCTCCTTTAAGAGTATTTGTAATAGGATCATCCATGTCTTCGGCCCTAAATACTTGAGGGGTCGAATGAGTCAGACATATCTAGACTCCTGGCACTTGGTGGATCACAAGGATTTCCTGGAATTCTAGGGAGTGTTGATTGTTTGTATTGGGAATGGAATAAAAGCCCTGTCGCATGGTGTGGAACCTACACTAGCCATGTCAAAGCTCCAACTATCATCTTAGAAGAAGTTGCATCGTCAGATCTTCATATATGGATGCATTTTTTTTGGATGTCTGGATCCTGCAATGACATTAATGTTCTTGAACGTGCACCGGTTTTGATAAACTGTTAATGGGTGAGAGTCCCCCAGTTAATTATGTAGTTAATGAAACACAATATGATATGAGTTATTATCTTGCTGATGGGATATACCCTCAATGGGGTACTTTAATTAAAACTATTTCTAATCCATATGGCTGGAAAGAAGCATACTTTGCCAAAAGACAAGAGTCGGTTTGAAAAGACGTTGAACGAGTTTTTGGTGTATTGTAAGCTCGTCGGGAAATTATTCGGGAACCTTCACGTTGGTGGGATTTAAAGACCTTGAGTGATATTATAAAGGCATGTATCATAATGCATAACACGTTGGTGGGAAATTTACCGGACAAAGTACTTGAACGTATTGGTCGAGTTAGAAGCCAGGAAATTCATACTCGGTTGAAGGCAGATCTTGTTGAACACATGTGGAATACGAAATCTAATGATGACAATGAATAGATTTTGGTCGTTGGATTGTTTGTAATATATATTGGATCGTTGGAATATTAATGCAAAATTTGATTTTGTCTTTTTAATTGTTCAGCGTGTGCCTTGAAACCCTTGACCTCTAAGGTGGAAGATTATACTTCTTACCACTCCATCCAAGAGTTGTTGGCCAGAAGTTGGATTGTTAGTGGATTTTTATTATTAGCGTTTGAGTATTAATTTTTTTTTGTAAATTAAGATAATTTATATTTCTAAAAACTTCAAAAATAAGTTGGATGTTGGATGTGATCCGACGGCCAAGATGAAGCCCGACATGAACATTGGGAGTCCCAAACGGTCATGTTGGGGAGACTTCGGTCGACCTTAATATTAGAGTCGACTGAAGTCGTCGATTGGGGCTCAACCCCAACCGGCTGACGTTCCGGGCCTAGGTTGGATTTGCTCTTAACTTCCTCTTCCCATTGGCTTGAACCTGAATTATGAAGGTTTTTTTTCCTTAGCCCCTCGACCCAAACAAAAACCAACACAATACCTGCATCATGTGCCTTCCAGAACCAGGGGAGTTTCCATGCTCTTTCGAAATCAAAACTCAGGCATCAGGCATCTATGATTAATTAAGGCAGGTCGGCTGACCCGGTTGCTTTTGGAATTTGGACCGAAGAGACGTGCCCAGTGCCCTGACCTGGTGGTTTTTCGTATTGGACCGAGGACAGGTGATTGGTGCCAAACCCGCCCAATTTAAATCCTTAATCAGAGGTACAGGGATTGGTTTAAATCAAGAACATGAATGAATGGTTCAGTACGATTAACATGCTTCAAATCCGGTTCAGATAAATAAGCCCACAAAAATTTTGACATCAAATATTCAATTCCCCATGTACGATAATAAAAAATTTGACATCAAAACTCCCATGTTCAATAATTAAAAACTTGAATCTCCAAATTCTTCCCAGCTTTTTTTTTTTTACGTCTGATCTAAACTCATTTGCGTTTTGCAGCTGCTCTAGCCTTCATCCTCTCCTTGCACCATATGCATCTTCTAAGAGAATTTTCTCTCTCTCTCTCTCTCTCTTGCAAGAACACGCTTAACAGTTCATATTCTTGCTGTCTTGCTTGCTGTCTTCTTCTCAATGTTGTTAGCAGACTGTTGTTGCTCTTCGTTTCCCGCTACAACTGTTGCATCGCTAGTACTGTTCACACTTCCATTAGACTCCTGACTATGTACTTTCAGACTTGTTTCTGTTGCATTTGTAGTAGTACTATTGCTCAAATTCCCATTTGTATCATCCTCTGGAGAGGAAAAATTGGTGAGACAATTTGATCTTTCAGACTTATTCCCGTTCACTTTTGCTGATTGTGTCTCAAGTGCAGGATTTGTTCCAGTCGATGCCGCCTGTTGAAGACAAGGAGTTGAGGAGTTGCAGGAAGAGCCCGGAGGAGGAAGAAAAACTCCAGTCCCAGGGAGTATGAATCTTGGTGGTGGGTAATGCCTTGGAGTAAAAACAGGTACCCATCCTGCTGATCCAGGTGGAAGGAGTGGGCCTGGTGCTGGGTAAGGTCCTGGCGGTGGCACTGGGGTTGGAACAAAGAGTGGTTGCACACCATTGGGAAGTGGGAGGTGTGGCGGTACATGGATAAGCGCGGATGGTGTAGTTGGGATGGGCCCAAAATGTTTTGAGTCATGATAGAATTGACTCGATGGCCTAGTCGGTGGTGAGGCCCATGGCAAGGGTGATTGTGGTGCAGAAGGAATTACCATATGTTTCTTTGGTTGAGAGTTTGTAAATGTAACAAGTATTCGTGGCTTGGGAAGAGAGGAAATTGCATGTTTAGCAAAATTTGCACTTTTCCCTTCCATTGAGAGCAGAGATCTGCATTTGCGAGAAATATATCATATTAGAGCTAATCCATGGTATTCACGACAAGACCTAGTGAATAAATGCTTACCCTGGTGAAAGAGAAAGATTGACAGAACCTCTGTAATCTCCCGGATGCTCTACAACAATTACGCGACCAAATGAAACATTGCATTCTGTCAAGAATAGAACACAAACAGGCCTTCCAAACCAAGATGGACTTGTATAAGGTTGGGAATGATCCCCCTAGAGAGAAACAAAAAAAATGAGTCATACAAGAGTTCGGTGTTGTCACTGACCTAAGATGGGTAGAGAATTCCACATTAACTATGATTGTTTTAGAATATCAGTGTTTATTTTACACTTTGTTCAAAAATCAAAATTTCAACAATCAATTGTCAACATGGGTTTTATTCACCCAGATTAGGAATGTGCAAAAACAATCACAAATCTTGCAAAGAATATCACATTTTTCTTAAACATGCTTCCACTAACGGTGCTTACCTCATTAAAAAAGTCAATGATGCAACAATCTGGTATTACACTTATAATTTGAGACTGAAATAACTGATCAATGACATCTTGCAGCAACCCCGGGATAGGTTCCATCTTCCGATCTGCAAAGTTTATTATAAGGTAGCTGTTTGGGCCAGAGGAAAAGCAGCTATCGACAGTTTGCAGGTTATTAAATAAAAAGTATTGGTAATATTTAAGAGAGAGAAACATGCCTATGGAAGACGAAGCAGTATATTGATCTTCCAGTGGTGCATTGGCAATTGGGAGGCCCAATTGAATCATTTCTCTTCCATGCCCCTTCATGGGTCTCTTTGAAACCACAAATGCTTGTCCTGCTTTCGTTCACAACAACGTTGATAATGAATTGGAAAATGCACCTTGGTTAAACTTGAGGAGCCTAGTTGAAAGTTTATGGCATAAGCAACAAACACGGTAGAAACGCTTCTAGTTATTAAATAACTAAAAGTCTAAAACTTTAGCAATACGACTTCCGAAATGGATGACCAGACCAAATGAAAATTAAAGTAAATGATTAAACACTGTTGAGAAAAAGAAACAAAACATTGCATCAAATCTATCTCTGATAACAGATAATGAACTTGCCTTTTAACTGCCCTCTCCTCCCTCCCTCTCTCAATTCATTTGCCAAGGAAGTAAGCTTTAAAGTTTCTGATTCATCAACCAGTTTCTCGAACAATCTAAGTCCTTCAACAACATTAACCTACAGAACAACATAATGCGAATTTAGATGGCCTAGTTGATAGAAACTTTTTTTTTTTTTTATCTATATGAAGGAGATCAACAGATTGGAGCCACATGTGATCTCAATGCCCTACCTCCTTTCCTTCATATATCTCAGTTCCCACAAATGTTTTGAACGTAGGAACTCGATTCTGCTTCTCATCATTGTTTTGTATCACATTTTCGGTGCTCTCAGGGAATGCCTCAAATGATTCTGTCACAAAGCAAACAAAATTGCATTTTAGAGATGCTCTTCCACCTCAGAAGTACGCTTCTTGCTGCACCTGTAAGCATTGAAAATGAATTTATATACAAGCAATAAGTTACTAATAACCGAGAAGTAACATAGTTAACGGCATTTTTTTCTCCTGCTTATAAGATATAAATAGATCGCTCCGCCTCTATGTAGCAGTCCAAAAACTGCTTGCAACTTAATGGTCTAATTTCATCGGCGAAAGGAAATAGGAAAGATCCCAATATTTCTATGCGAAAGAAAGGCCCACCCATTTGAAAAATCTAGAGCAAATGCAAGCAAACAAACCTGTTGAAGTTGAAATACATCCATTGCTCACTACCTCAGTCTTTGAACCATTAGTTTCAGTTTCCGGATGACTATTCAAGCGATTACCTTCATCAAACTTCGTGACATAACCCAAACCTGATGATAAAGTCATATAAAAATAAAGATTAAGGAACATCTCGATATATGCATGACATTTTACTTTGTTTAACATGAAATTCGTGTTCACGATTTAACCTTGTAGCTCTTATGATAGTGCATCAAGTTTTCAAATACCATTAATTGTGTTTCTTTTAAAAAAAACTCTCTTAGCCCAAAATTTCAATTACCTTGAAAGTTTTGGTTCACAAAGATAACACAATAAGCCTCAACCTAGACTATATGAATTTAAACTAATGAAAGCATAACCAGATAACATTTTATAATCAAATAAAGATTTTCAAATATAAATAAAAAAATAATTCAAAACCTATTATTTATTACCTTCTTTCCCTTCTGATTTTTCATTATCAGCCCTATACTTGTCTTCCCAACCCATTTCTTCTTTCTCTATTCCATTAACCAAATCCACATTCACTGATTCGGAAGAACTGTTCTTATCAAAATTAGAATTAAGTGGAGAAGATTTTACTAAACCCTTGTCTGAAACTTTCATCTGGCCAAAATGTCTGTGTTTCTTCCTCATGTAAACCTCATTTAAAGCAACCATGACTTCCCCAACTGGAAAATATTGTTGCATATGGAGAACAGAACTCCAGTTGGAACGGCGTTGCTGAATAGACCTAATCACAACATCATATTCACCAGGTTCTCCGATTGAACTAAGATGATGACATAAAGAATCAATTATAACATTTGATGCAGCAAATTCCCCTCTCAACCATGAAATCAATCCATCTCTTTCGTCCGGAAACCACTGCATAGGGCAGATCTCACCACCACCCCCACCACCGCCGCCGCCGCCATTGTTACCAAACTGCATTTTGTCCGAGATCAACACACTTCCTAATGGCATTGCCATAGTATTAAGACTATCTCATTAATTCCAGATTAATAAACAATGGGGATAATCATTTGTGACTGGAAATTAGGTTTTTTATTTTTTTTCCTGATGATCAGATTTATAGTGTATTTGTTTTTAACAGATTATACAAAAAAAAAAGAGAGTGATGGAATTTTTAGAGAGAGAGAGAGAGAGAAAGATAAAATGGCTTGTGAAGCACGCATTTTTTTTATCTTGGTCTCAAATGGCCGTGCTGCTAAAAGTGTATGGAACTAACCACTACTCCACTAGGCATGACTTATGAGATTCAACAAAAAAAACACTTGGTATGACTCGTATGAGTGAGTGAACATATGGAAAGAAAATTAACATTTAACAAGAAGCTAGGCGTTGTTTTTCAGAGGTCTATGCATGAGTGAATATATGGAAAAACCATTAGTCAACTTGCACAAGAGATGATAATTGATATTGCATTCTATATTAAAACCATCAACTAGTCTGTTATCTTTGTCGGTAATAGATAATGGAAAATGATCCTCATCCCAATACGAAACCCGGCCGAAACCCGACAGGGTGACGTGTCGGGCTGTGATCTAGAGAGAGGAAGTGAAATACTTTCTCTCTCTAGATCACAGCCCGACACGTTCACTTCGCCGGGTTTCGGCCAGGTTTCGTGCCGGGATGTGTATCACGGTTGATAGATAATGTCGGCAACCCTTTGTTTCATCTAATAATTTTTTTTTATAATATTAGAATTTGATGACAAAATTTATCGATTTGTGTATTCTAAATCTTGTCTAACAATATTTTTGACCAATAGAGAGATTATTGTCAAACGTCCTATTCACCTTTTGCCAAAAAAAAAAAGTCCTATTCACCATTGTCTTTACAATCAATTAAAATTGTGATCCACATGTTTTGTGCAAGATAGAAATCTCATTATCCTTTTAGTGCAAACCAAGAACAATATGTTGTTCCCATGCTTACAGATTGTTGTGCGGATGTCTATATATCTTTTATATATACTCATGTTGTCTTCAAAGAATTGTAGACTTCACTCATACGGGCCTTCAAAAGAGATCCATCTTGACCCTTTGTACTCACGTAACAAAAAACTGCAAAAGATTGTTTTTGTTGTGTTTTCGAACATAATTTGTTTAACTATGATGATAATTCGAATTTTAGTCAGAACAAATCTTAATGGTGTTTAAAAGTCAATCTTCCAAAAGGACATAAAAATTGACCATTACTTGTCATAAAAAAACGATTATATACATGTATTTGTGCACGTGACTAAATCGTGTGTTTGTATTTTGTTTTCCTACTCTCACTCACTATCAAAGCTTTTTTCCCTTTATGTGCATGAAAAATGTGAAGTCATGCTTCATGTTGATTTTGTTTAAATTTGTGATACGTTTTTCTTGTTGAAAAGATACTATGGCCTTTAGAACATCTATAGAAAAGAGACAGCTCAACAACCAATATTTATCTTTGACCTTGATCTTTCCAGGCTTGGAATCCATTCCAACGTTTTCCTTGTGTTGTTAATTGATGAGGGGTTGTAATCCACAATAATTTTGGGTGCTTCTAAAAGTACCGGGTCAAAAGACTCTTAGCGGGCGGCCTTTTCGTTGGTTCGGGTCAATCATTATTGATCCGAGTTCTCTATAAGCATCGGTTTTTAACGTCACCCATTTCCTTCTTCTTCTACAAAAACAAAAGGAAGCCCAATTCATTTTTCTTCCAAAACAAAATCCTAGAAAAGAGTACAACATTTTCTGGCCACGACACTGACACCTACTGACGACCATTCTTTTATTCAGAACCATCAATCCGAGTGATTTGTTCATCATTCAACTGTGTTATATCTCCTTTATATCATCTTTTCAAAAGAAGTTACAGAATTAACCATGGAAGAAGGGGGATCCAAAAATTTGATTTCTACATCGATTCCAACTCTTTCACCTATTTTCGAACAAGGAGAAGTTTCTCATGAGGTATACAACCATTCCACGACCCTCTTTTTTATGTTTCAATACGTATTGTGTGGTTTTTCGAAAAAAAAGTGAAATCTCGGTTACGTGAACGGACTGAACCAGCCCGAGGCGTTTCAGCCCAAAACGGATCACCTTGTCCGTCCAGATCTGAAAGATCACGGACTGGATAGTCCAGAGCCTTCCTCACACCTGGACGGATTACCTGATCCGTTTTGTTCTGAAAGGGGTCGCGGACTGGACAATCCGTTCCATTCTGAAGAATTTTTTTCTTTAGGAGATTTTTATGTTTTTTTCGCCTTTTGACAGATTCTGGGCCTTAATATTGCTCCGTTTGAAGATGAGTACCATGACAAAGAAGAAAATCTATGTTCAAATGATGGGTGTCAATTTATTATTGATGTTGGTGAGTATTTTTTGACTTAAGATGTTTTTCAAACTCGAGAGGAGTTAATCGTTGGGCTAAAGAAATTGGGAGAAAACATAATTAAGTTGGTAGTATTGATCGGCAAATCAGGTAATAGGAGAGGTGAAGAGAAACCCCTGTTAAAATTTTGTTACGAAAGAAGTGGGTCATTCCATTCACATGACAATAAGGATTTGGTTCCAAAATCCCATCAACCACCCATAAAGAAAAGAAAATCGAACTTCAATGTCCGTTGAAGCTCAAAGGAATACCGGGGGATAATGACACGTGGAAAGTGACAGTTGTGTCTGGAATCCACAACCATGAGTTAGCTGAAAGTCTTCTAGATCATGCATGCGCGAATAGGTTGAACCCCGATGAAAAACTGTTGTGAAACGTCTAATAGATATTGGTTCGAAACAATCCCAAATTCTTTCTCAAATTCGTGATCAATTCAAGGATAACACATCAACATTGAAAACCATTTACAATGCATGGCGAACATACGTAAGGAAAACCAAGAAGGAAGGAGTCTGATGCAATAACTGATAAAGTTGTTAGTGGAACACAATTACGTCTACCATTTTGAGCATCGTCATCATCGTCGTCATCATCATCATCATCATGAGCATCATCATCTACAACCTTGGACAGAACAACGGGTTGACCTTCAATTGGAAGATGACATATGCGATGCAGGTCCTCTAACGTCAAAGTATTTGTTTCCTCGTGCCACTGCTCAGTAAATGTCGAGAGTAGAACCCGATCTAACTTGACGTATGAATATTTGGCAATGTAGGCCAATCATGTCTTCCTGACTCTCCCTTGAACACTTTGACACTCAGTTTGCAGGTCTCACCCATTCTTCTTCTCCAAAAGAGAACCCACAACAACGGCAGAGGCATGGTTGTGTAACTTCAGCACCGGCCTCTCCCGAAAACAAAAAAGAAAATGTTTTAGATTGATGATTTAACAAAAATTCTATTATATGTACTAGAATTAGAAAATAATATTTGCTTACTGGTTTGTTCCAAATCGTGAAAGCAACATGTTTCTTGAAACACGGTAGCAGCGTACGGTCTGTGGGACCTCTAGAATACGGGTCCGAGACTGATGATGACCCCCTACTTCTGTTTTTGCTGTCGAAACAGGAGGCTCTTCCTCTGAAGTTTGGTTCTCATCTCTTCCTATTCGTTGTTAGGGATAGGGGGCAGGTGATTCGAGGTCTAGTAATCATACCAGATGTCAATATGTGTGCCTTTGTTGACCTCCCAGAAAATTAAGCTGGCAACCTGATCATAGTGTTTGCTAATAGATTTCCAGGGCCAGGAATGATTGGGTCGGGCTAGTTGGTTTGGGATCTTTAGGGAATTATTTGGCTTTAAGCCGTTGGACCCAGACTGAGTTAGGGTTTTTTATGATGCGCCAATTCAGTTTGCTGAGGAAGGCTTGATTGTCGAGGAGTGGTAGACGAAAGCCCAGTCCTCCCAGTTGATGGTATGGAAGGTTTTGATTTTTCCCCACCAGAAAGTCCTCTGTAAGGACTCGATGATGTTACTAATGCCTTTGGGAATGACAAAGCACTGCATTAGGTATCGGAGAACGGTTGCTGCTATAGTGGAAACCACTACAGAGCGACCTGCTTGAGAAAAAGGTTAGACTGCCATTTGGAAAGTTTATTCTGTATCTGAGTGAGAAGGGAAGCAAATGCTTGTTTTTTGTTCCGATCAATAAACAGATTAATGTCGAGGTATTTGTCAAAGGAACAGGATTGGTGAACTTTGAGGTGGCGAATAATCATTCTTTTGAACTTGGGTGTGAGTTTTTGGAGAAGAAGATATTAGGTTTGGAGTAGTTGATCATTTGACCGGAGGCTTCACTAAACTCCTTAAGAGTTTGTTTGAGATTGAATACGTTTTCCAGGGTGTTCTGGCCGAAAATAATACAATCATCAGCGAAGAGGAAATGTTTGATGCAAAGACTGGAATTGCGTATGGGGAAGCCGACAAAAGGGTTGGGGAGGTTATTATTTTCAAGCATAAGACTCAGTCCTTCCATTGCAATAGCAAATAAGAAGGGGGAGAGAGGGTCCCCTTGTCTGATTCCCTTAATGATTTCAAAGGCGAGACCCGGCAACCATTGATGAGGACAACCGTGGTACTAGAGTTAAGGCAGCCTCTAATCAGCTGAGTCCAATTGTTGGAGAAGCCCATTGCGGTCATGATTTTCTCCAAATAGTGTCATGCAATATGGTCAAAAACTTTAGACATATCAAGTTTGAGACCAAAGTAGCTTTTGGCTCCGCGGAGCTTTTTGAAGGATTGAACTATTTCTTGACTTATAAGGATGTTATCAGTGATTTACCTTTCTGACATATAGGCCACTTGGAAAGGAGAAATAAGGTCAGGCAGATGGGTTTGAAGATGATTACGCTAAGATTTTTGTTATTATTGTGTACGTTGTGTTGAGAAGGCTAATAGGCCTGAAGCCTGCCAGCATTTTAGCGGTCTTAGTTTTGGGTATAAGGCAGATATGAGTGTGATTGGATTGGGTAAGAAGAGAGGCTGTTTGGAAGAATTGAGTAACCCTATCACATATGTCATTTTGACCAATGTCCCAATTGGACCGGTAGAAGAAGGCAGGATAGTCATCTGGGCCTGGGGGGCTGGGGCAGCATCAGGCTTGGGGGAGAAAACAGCACCTCTGATTTCCTCTTGGACAAGTAGACAGTATACTTGTCGGATGCCTTTGATAGGCTTGTTTGTTTCCCTCTCTACTATCTTCTTTTTTTTGTCCTCTTTTACCTTTAGTTTTGAGAAATACACACACAAAACTGACTCCAATAGTTCCTTCCTACATAATACTAGCAGTCTTAAATCCAACAACAAATTAACACACCAACTACATCAACAGAGTCTAAAACCAAGGAAAAATGGCAAGGAAAATCAGTCTCAAGTTACACAAATCAGTACTATTCTGCTCCACCAAATCAATCAGCTTCAGCATAAGTAGTCTCAAGGTGAGCTGATTCAGCTTCTTGAACCTCCTTCTCAGTCTTCTTCCCCTTCTTACACTTATAATAAACACTCATAAAAGTTCCAATAGCTCCATACTTCTTTCGGCACTCTTCATAAAGAGTAGCATCAAACATCCTCCAGAAGTTCTTCTCCGTCAATTCGGAAACTGCATACTGTGGTTGAAAACCATGGTTCTCGATTAACCAGTTCTCTAACTTACGAACAGCTTCTGCTCCATCGAATTCTTCACCTCTAAAGACAGCTGCTGGCGTGTAGTACACACCAACATCTGTGTACATTTGAGCGTACTCCGTGTCTCCTTGTCTTCGTTCTAGCTCAAATCCAGGTTCTGGGTATATCATGGTTTTCACAGGGAGCTTGTATAGTCTGTGAGGGCAGAGCCAGATGGGATATACCTGAAATAAGTAAGAGAAAAAATAGACTAAGAATCATTTGCTTGCCCGTAGAAGACAATAATAGAACCCCAACACGGTTTTTATTTTAACCCAGGTGCAACTTGAGGCTACACTGCCGCCTGATGTAGAACTTGGATTTGGGACTCGAACTACTTTTTGTTGAGTCAGTCTCAAAGGAGGGTCTTGATACCCCTTTCTCACTCACACCCATACACAAAAATATCAATGATCAAACTTATTTTTGCTTTGCAAGTGTCGAGATAGGACCTCTTGTCAATATCCAAGTTGCTTTGTTGCAGCTTTACTAACATTAATAATGACCTGTGGCATGACATTGTACTAAAACTGAAACTCAGATATTCCCTTACCTACATAAGCTATCTTAAGCCATAAAACTGATCCCCATTATCTCCTTCCTAGCATATATAAATATATATGTAAATCTAAGAGTATACACTCTTTTCAATTCAAATATCTGCCTATACTATTAGTACAACCTGATAATTTCAGAATAGTAAATTAACAGTGGCAAGGAAAGAGAAAAGAACAAAAGCATATTGATTCTCGTAACAAAGAGAGTAAGAAAACACACCTCCATCTCCCGGTGGACCCATTCAAGTACATCGCCGACCTTGTACAAGGGAACGAGGCAATCCTGGATCACATGATTGTCATGGTAATAGTTTCTAATAGCTTCACCTTGAGTAGCTTTAAGCAATGAAACTTTTGGAGGCATCAACCATCCCAATGTCCATCTAAACCACCATTGATCTCCAAAAGGAAGGATGAGCTTCCCTTCCCAGTACAAACATCTAGTATGCCTGTGATAGTAATCTCTGGTGGGTATGTACTCCGCAAATTCACCCTTCTTGAGAGCTTCCTGTGCATGTTGATAGAACCATTGTTTAAACCACCAACGCTGCTGGTTAATCTTATTCCCCTTCTTCATTGCCTCTTCCTTCGATGCATATCTCCCAGTCATGCAAACTCCTTCAGTAGGAGTATAAATCATGGTCTCAACAAAATCTGGTACTTTTTCAGGGTTATCCTGATCCAAATCCCTAGGTGCAAAGGAATCAATATAGCTTTGTGCAAGCTCTTGTAAATTCCCAACCACTGGTTTGTAGGTAACCTTCATGTATTCCTTCACATCAATGAGCTTGATCTCAGCAGAGACAAGGAGCCCCAGTGTTCCTTGAGACCATGGAATGGCGTAAAATAGGTCAGAGTATTCATTGTCTTTGGTTGCTCTGACTACACGACCATCTGCAAGAACAATCTCATAAGCTACAACCGTGTCTGAGAAAAGCCCATATAAATGGGAGCTCCCTTCAATCCCGTAACCATTGATGAGCCCACCAACAGTGAGGTCGTCTAGCTCCGCAACCACTGCAAGGGAAAGGTTCATGGGAACTGTGACTCTACTGATCTGACCCATGTTGACTAAGGGCTCAACCTTTGCGATCATTCTCTCCCTGTCAATATCCAAGATGTTACGGAAAGCTGAGAGGTCAACCTCAAAATGACGGGCCCTCTTATAGTCGACATTTCGCATTCCAACAGCAATATAAGGTTTTCGGGCTGTACACACTAGTCCATCTTTTGATGGGTTCCTCTGTTTAAGGCGGTTCACAACTTTTTGGACATTTTCATCATGTTCCTTTTGGCGTTGCTTAAAGGACTTTCTATCAGATTTTACGTCACCGAGATAAGTGAGGAAGTAAATAGTGAAGGAGATTGGGAGTACGACAAAGATAACAATGATCCATCGAAACTTGACGAAATAGTCCACCCACATCTTCTTCCTCTTGGGGCGTAGAGGAGCCTCAAGATCCGCCATGGTGGAAGAAGAAAACCTTTGACTGCAAAGAAAAAAATCAACAAGAGGGTAAGATAAAATAACACGTTCACAATCGGGTAATCCCACTATAGCATTTAGAAGAAAAATATGAAGAAAAATCGAATAATCAAAAGAAACAGTTTTAATAAAATGAAGCAAAGTAACAACACATAAGACACACCCTTTTATCGATTCGCCAAGTTGAATATTGAGAAAAATAGTTAGCTTGTGAGATAATTATCCAAAATGGAAAACAATCTGCTAACTAACAATTCACTTCAGAGTAAAATTCAGTAAAAGAAAAATGAATGAAGGGGCTACAAAAGTAGACCTACCCCAGACCTAAACAGGAATCAACCATCTATCTCAAGTGAAAAAATTCATCAAGAGAAAAAAAATAGAGACAGTTGATTTGGTGTAGGTCCAGAGATCCAACCCTGAGTTCTCACTCAGAAGCTATCTATCTAGAGGAAAAACCATTAAGATAAATAGATCTCAACCGTTGGAGAAGAACTTGTTAGAATGAACCTAATCTAAAATTAAGAATTATGTCATTAATTATGAAGATATTTTAGGACCAGAGTCATAATCTAAGAATCTCCAAGTACACAACAACAAATTCCATAAACTCATAGATCCTGAGTGAACCTACTAGCTTGATCGACTTACAAATAAAAGCATAATCAAGTACTAGTTGAGGTTAATTAGACCTACATTAATACAAAAATCAAGCTAAAAAAGAGTTCAGAACTTCAAAAGTCAGAGCAAATCCCTAGAAATTCACAAATATGAAAGGAGATTCAAAAGTTAATTACCTCCTCCGAGTTTAGAGAGAGTTCTACAGAGAGAGAGAGGGGGGGGGGGGGGGGGGGTAAAGTTCTAGAGAGAGAGAGAGAGTGGGTGAGTGGTAGTAGGGGTTTAAAAGGGGGAGAAGAGGAAGGGGTTGTCAAAAGAAAAGAAAAACAAAAGAGTGGAGAAACCAAGGAAAGATTCGTGAGCTGTACCCGTTCACGATGTGTCGTTTCAGACAACAACATGTTAGAGACACGTGATGAAAGAGAACGTTAGTTAGAGAGAGAAAGAATTAAAAAAAAATTAGGTCCTGATATAGGAAGAGCAATGTTTAGTAAAGGTTGACTTAAACGATGTGTTCGTTCCAGATACTCTCCTC
This sequence comes from Eschscholzia californica, assembly GCF_041429995.1. Taxonomy (NCBI): domain Eukaryota; kingdom Viridiplantae; phylum Streptophyta; class Magnoliopsida; order Ranunculales; family Papaveraceae; genus Eschscholzia; species Eschscholzia californica. The sequence goes on from NW_028238198.1 coordinate 35,416,724, forward strand.
CACCCTACGTACCGCGTACTTGATTCACCGTACCCGAATTTCGTACCCTTTCTGGGTGGGTTCGCGATCCAGTACTCACAATTAGTGTACCGGAATTTTTAGTCTTAATTAACCTAAAATCTTTGTAAAAAACTATAAATTCGACTAATTGGGTAGTTAAACCACGAGAACTTTTTTGATTGGCTTGTTAGATTGTAAGTTTAATGGAGAAATGATGTCTAAGAGTAAGTGTATATGTTATAAATGCATCATAGAGAGTATTTATTGTCTATGAAAAATAGTCCAAAACGTACTGAACTCGAAAATGGCGTACCAAAGAAGTATACCCCTCCCTAGCGTACCCGATACTCACATGGTAGCTTTCCGCGTACCTGTACCCGTACCACGTACCGGAGCGATCTGCGTACCAGGTAACCTTAAAAAAGGTTAATTTATGTATTTGCTCTTCCTTTATTAGCCTAAGGAATGCGTTATAAGGATCATTTAATAAATATTGTTAATATATAAGGACTTTGATAAAAATTAATAATAAATCTAATATTCTATTCACTTGTAGTTTTCTCTCACGTAAACAACCCAACCCTAATATCTTCAGTACTATCAACATCACCATTAGTATTAAAAAACTTGCAAAGTTTACCATCACTATAGTCTTAGTTTCAAGCTTTTAATGATGTCTCAAGATCTCATGGATGAGGAACCACCATAAATGAAGAAGGAGGCAACCTACATCTTAAAAGAAGAGTACTTTGACTTAAACGAAGATATCGACTTAAAAGAAACCATCGACTTAAACGAGGACATCGACTTAAACGAAGATATCGACTTAAACAAAGACATATATAATGAAAATAATATGTCTCAGGTAAAGAAAAAACATTTTCTTGTCTTCTTCTATGGTTGAACGAAAGTTCTAGGGTTTTAGGTCGCTTTTTGATTCGTAAAGGATTTTCGGTTGGGTCGACTGAAAAAGACAACAAATTTCGGTCGGGTTCGTTGAGAAACACAATAAATTTTGGTCGAGCCGGCTGAAATTGTTCTGTTTTTTCATCCGCTCTGGACGAACTTTATTTAAAAGTTACTCTGATCAGTTCAGAAGATGAGGAGTAACTCTTACCTTTCCTTCTTTGTATTCTTCATTGCAATATTGATACTTGAAATCTTCAAAAGTTACTTTAATCAATGTTAAAACCCTAAAAATCTACGGAGAAATCAAGCAATAACAAGAATTACAAACCCCTCTATGGAGATGAGTGTTGTGTTAGTCATTTAGGGTTTACTTTTCCATCTCTATCTCTCACTCTTTGATCGAAACGAACAGATTTAAGATTTTTTCTCTCTTTTGGTTGAACGAGTTTTAAAGGTGTTTATCTCTCTTTTTTCTCTTTGATCGACTAACATGATTTTGGTCGAACATGATATTTCTCTCTTCTCTATTTTTTGGTCGAAAATAGTTTGAGGGGAGGGACCAAAATTTAAAGTTGGAGATATTTTAGAAAATGGTGTTTATCTCTCTCTATTCTAAAGAGGGTGCTATCCCTATCTAATGCACTGCCTTAGCTAAAAATTGTTCTTTCTATACCATAGATAAAAAATTAATTTACATGTTTATAAACTCCAAGGCTATAATTGAAGATCGGAATTTCAAATATGACACCCTAGAAAATATCTCAAAAAGCTTGAAAGAATTTTTAGTTTAAAGAAATTGTGTGTTTGGTTGCAGGATTCTTAAGTAGAATTTCTATTAAAAGTGAGATTTGGTAGGATTCAAGAATCTTTGGTCTATTTGGCTACCAAGAATCTTAAAACTCTTGAATCATAAGGATTCTTAATTCCAAAATTTGTATTGGACTAAAATGCTACCATACCTCCTAGGATTTGGATTAATAAACCTAGATTTCAAACTTAAAACCAACACAATAAAATATTTTCTTTTTCAAAGTTGTTTTTCTCGAAAATCATTTTTTCTTTAAAAAAAATCGTGTTTTTTCCCCGAAAAGCGGTTTTTCTCAAAAACTGATTTTTTTTTCGACAACTGTTTTTTCCCGAAAATCGATTCTTTCCCAAAAAAGGTTTTTTCCTGGAACCCGATTTTTTCTTCCGAAAACATATTTTTTCTTGAAATTTTTTTCCTTCTCCAAACCCTGTATTTTATCGAAAAATCTATTTTTTTCTCGAAAATCATTTTTTAGATAACCAAAATTTCCTAAAAACTTTTTTGCTTCACGAAGACCGTTTTCTCGAATTGATTTTTTCAAGGAAAAACGTTTTTGGAAAAAAAATCGATTTTCGAAAAAAAAAACGATTTTCGTAAAAAAAAATCATTTCGGGGAAACTTAAGTTTTTTTTCGAGAAAAACTATTTTAGAAAAAAAAAAATATTTGTTTACGAAAAAAATTGGAAAAACGTTTCTCGAAAAAAAAATATAAAGAAAACAGAGGGTTTTCGAATGAAACGATATCTGAAAAAATGAGTTTCGAGAACAAGGTTTCTTCAATATTTTTTTAAGGATGCAATTAAAAATACTCAAATAATAATAAATCATTTTGGTCAGTAGGGAAATATCATTTCCATGGATCTTCCTAGATTTGATGTCCATGAAATTTTGTAAGGGTTAATTCCATTTTGCCCCCTACAAATGACCAACTTCCAGTTTAACCATATTTTTCGTTTTTACGTCTTCTCTTTCGTCAGGCGTCAATGATGGGTCATTTTCTGGGAGTCCGGGCTTGGGTGCTCCAACCCCAAATTAGAATCGTTGAGAGTTCTAAACGACGGTATGGGGTGGGTCCCCTATTTAAAGGTGGTCCACCCCATTTCATCTCAATCTCAAACAATCTTTTCTCTATCAATCCATCTTTAGTCTTCATCTCTATCACTCTATCTTCTCTCTGTCAATCCATTTTTTTTCGTTATCTCTATTCACTTCAATGGCTAATCCAAAGCCGGACTTTAATGATAAAGATAGTTTTTTAGATTTGTTAAATAGTTGTCGTTAAGTTGATTTATTGAATGATGAAGTCGAAGAAATTTTTGATTTTAATGAAACGTCGAACTCATCCGTTTATGCTAAACGTTATACTCAAGTAGATGATATTGTGCTCGTTAACGGTTATTTACATATCGCCACCGATGCGGTTAGTGGAAATGATAAAGAAGGAAATACTTTTTGGAACGAAATTGCCGAACACTTAAACGAACATAAAAACCAAAATCGTGCTTCAAAGGGTCTTAAATGTCGCCGGAGCGAGATTAACAAACAATGCTCGAAGTTTTGTGGTTATTTGGCATTGTTACTAAGAAACTCAAAAAGCGGAGAAAATGATAATGATCGGGTAATTACTCTTGGTATTCTATTTTTTAGTCTCGTGTCTTTATTTTTAATTTTTGAAAACATTAAGAACTTTTCTGCAGTTAAAGTCTGCACATGAATTGTTTAAACTAAACAACGACGGCAAAGCTTTTAAGTTCGATCATTATTATAAAAATTTGAAAGAATCCCAAATGGGCATCAAAATTATCTCAATCTTCATCAAACAAAAGAAAATATTCTTTCGACCAAGACGAAGGATCACCCTCTATAAGCACTCAACAAAGATCACTTGGAAGAAAAGTAAGGAAAAAATTAAGCCAAAAGTGGTTAAAGTTCTGCACCGCCATCAAAGTTTTGGAAAGAGAGAAATGCAGGTCTTGAGTCTAGAGATAAACTTCTGAAAGAGATCATAACGTTGCAAAGCAAAAATTTAGACGTTCAACGTCAAAATGTTGAAAATGCATGGATGGAGATAGGGTTAGATTTAATAAGCATAAATACTTCAAAAAATGGCTCACTCACAACTTGTTATTCATGAGAAATTAGTGGAAGACTTTTTTAATGAGATGTTTCAGTTTTAGTCTATTTTTTACAGTTTTATTTTAGTTGTTCTAATTATGTATGAATTTTAATGTATTTTCATGAATTTTAATTACAACAATTGAAAAATTGGACTGAGGAGCCGACGTTGGAGTTGAAAAAAATCAAGGGCTCCCAAATTTGGCCCGAACCCCTACGTTGGAGTTGCTCTAAGAGCATCTCTAATGCAAGACTCAAGAAAAAGTCCAAAAGCTTAGGTGTCAATTGCGAAAATTAGATCTCTATATGATTTCATTCTTACGTGTCTATTTAAAGATACTCTATTAGAAAACCTTCTCCAATACAACACTCAATAGAAACTCTAAAACTTATATTTTGACCATAAAATTAATTGATTTACTTATGTGTCATTTAGAGATACTCAAGAGGGCATTCTATGCACTCAGAGATACTCTTTGGGAAATTCTAAATTAAGAATGTCCTCTTAAGGATCTATAAAATGAATCTTGACACATTATTTTAAAGATTTTGCATAGAAGATGGATTTCAAAGAAAATTCTAAAAAAATCTTATGTGACACTCTAAATTTTAGAATTCTAGTGTTACATAGGTGATTCTCTAATATATCGTGTCAAAATCCACCGAAAACCCACTCAGATATTGCCCAAAATTGAATGTCTTAGGTGTTGTTTGTTTTTTTTATTTGTGTCTGAATCTGAAATGGCTGAATTGAAATAGCTGACTTTAAAATGGCTGAATCTGAATAAAAATTAGATGTTTGTTTTTTTAAATCTAAATTATTAGGTCTGATTTTCATTTTGACGTTTATATCCCTGGCAAGTAAAAAAAACTGAGTTTGTCCATCTCAGTCAAATAAAAAGACAAGTATTAAAACCCTAATAAAATAACTTAGGGTTTCTTTCTCTCTCTTTCTCCCACTTCCTCCCCCCCCCCCACAGTCGTTGGCGCTGTCCCTCCGAAGAAGCTCACCGGATCTCTCTGTATAACCGAATACCGTCACCGATTTCTCTCTATCTAACCTAACAAAACACCCTCATCAGATCTCTCGCTCTCTCTCATTGTTGCAGACTGGAGAAGTTCATTAGGTTTGAAAGGGGTCTTATATTTTGGTTTTTGAAAGGTTGTTAGAGATATGGATATGGATCGACCACCCGATCCATATGCCACACACGACCGACCCGGTCAACCCAAGAGAAGACCGGTTCCACCTCCAGAAGACTTCCTCTTTGTATTTAGATTAACATAAATCTTTTTGTATGTTTATCATAGATTTACCTTAACTGTATTTCCTTTTACTATAAATCCATGTAACCCTCAATGTAATCAATACAAGAGAACAATTAATCTCTATTCCCTCTTTACTAATTCAGCATCTCTCTCTTTGTTTCTCACGTTCGATCTCTATCGAACTATCAAAGTGATAGTTCTCACATGGTATAAGAGCCATAATTTTTTTTTAATGATAACTTACTTTTTTTTTCCCTTTTTTTACCATGACTACTGATGCTGGTTCTGACTACACTCCTGGTACTCCACCAAACTCTTCTGCTATGTTTGGTATTCACCATTCTGATTCACCTACCACCATTCTGATTACCCATCTGTTAAGTGGAGATAACTATGCCTCCTAGTCTCGAGGAATGAAAATGGCTTTACGAGCAAAAGATAAGTTCGGCTTCGTTGACGGTTCTATTCAAAAACCAACAACTCCCATTGACTTACATGCATGGGAAAGATGTAATGACCTTGTGTCAAGCTGGCTCTTCCACTCAGTCAATCCCGACATCTATCAGTTCATTCTTTACAATGAATCTGCTGCAGAAATATGGCAAAATCTTTATAAAAGATTTCATCAAACAAACGCGCCTAAGATTTTTCAACTTAAGCACGCTATTTCCACCTTGAAACAGGAAGGTTCGGATGTCTCAACTTACTTTACTCTTCTCAAATCACATCAGGATGAGCTTCAATCTCTCTTTGTCATTGTGGTCACGAAAAAGCTCTTATTGACTGATCCAATCAAGATCGGGTCATGGAGTTCCTTCAAGGACTCCATGATCGATTTGCCGCTATTCGGAGTCAAATACTCCTAATGGATCCTTTTCCATCGGTCCTCAAAATTCATAGCATGGTCAAGCCAGAGGAGATTCAACAAAACTTAACGAACTCGGATCTCGCAAGCTCGGAAGCCGCCACTCTTGCTGCCTGACAACAGTCCTCGGGCGGACGGTTTGATCGGTCCGGTCGTCCAGACCGAACCCGACCAAAGCAAACCCGACCCTACTGTGACACCTGTCACCAGCATGGTCACCTCCAGGCCAAGTGTTATAAACTACATGGCTACCCGCCACGTCAGCGTCCAAATCAGCTAGCCAGTTCGGTAGTTAGCGGTTCGGTTTCTGAACCATCACAACAGGGGGCCCCTTCAGCGACTTCCATGACCCAAGAGCAACACCAGCACCTTCTTCGTTTATATGAACAAGGCAATGCTGCTGGAGGCACCCCGGTTATGGGCACCACTGACCCGTTAGTCAACCTCGCAGGTATTTCTTCTTATTCATTACCATGGGTCATCGACTCGGGCGCCGCTAAGAATATTTGTGCGATCCTATCATTTTTCTTCATATACTAAAGCACCTCCACATTTTTATGTTCGATTACCGGATGGATCACGGTCTCGTGTTCTTCACATCGGATCCGTCCTGTTTACTAAAGACTTTTTTCTACTTAACGTATTACATATACCATCGTTTAAGTTCAATCTTATTTCAGTTTCTGAAACTACGAAATCTCTTGAATGTGATGTTACATTTAACTCAAAGTCTTGTGTATTTCAGGATCCATTGACAACAAGGACGATTGGACTTGGTGATTCATGACGGTCTTTACTACTATCGCACGGAACCTAGGATATGTTCTACTTTTGTTTCTAGTGTTTTTAGTAATTTGGATTTATGGCAATGGCGACTTGGCCATCCATCTTTAGATCTTTTTAATTTTATTGCTTCTAAAAATCCATGTATAAAGAGTGGATTTATTAATAAAATTCCGTGTGATGTTTGTCCCGTCTCTAAACAACCACGTCTGTCTTTCTCTTCTATTACATCGACTTCGTCTCGGCCTTTTCAATTGGTCCATGTTGATTTATGGGGACCGTTTAATATTTCTTCCAATTCCGGTTGTCGATACTTCATCACCATAGTTGATGACTACTCAAGGGTTACTTGGGTATATTTATTACATTCTAAATCGGAAACCTTTAAAATACTTTCCAATTTTATTAATTCGACGATCACTCAATTTTGCTTTCCCATTTCAAACATTCACTCGGGAAATGGTGAGTCTCTTTTTCCACAATTACAAACCATACGCTCCGACAATGGTTCGGAATTCCTTTCTCACGATCTTCAACTTTTATTCCACAATAAAGGAATAGTTCATCAAAGGAGTTGCGTCCACACACCTCAACAAAACGGTGTGGTAGAACGCAAACACCGTCACATTCTCGATGTGGCTAGGGCGCTTCGTTTTCAAGCCCACTTACCACTTAAAATTTGGGGAGAATGCGTCCTCACGGCCGTCTACTTGATAAACAAAATCCCAACACCCATTCTCAACGAAAAATCCTCTCATGAGGTCCTCCTCGGCTCTCCGCCATCTCTTGACCATCTACGAGTGTTCGGTTGTCTATGTTATGCGCATATCACAAACATCCGACACAAATTCGATCCCCGCGCATTGCGAGGAATGTGTTGGGTTTTACACCCTTATACTAATGTCTATAACAGAAATAAGACATCTCATGTCTACATTAGTATTCCCAGGATCACATGCATAAGCCCATAATAATACTAAGTAAAACTAGAAAGATGAACCTTATTCGCTAGTTTTCTCTCGAACCTTTCCAATTGCTTTTGAGAAGACCAAGAGCTTCAAACGTAGCTCCTCTACTTGGGACACGAGCAATCAACTTGATCTCCCACATTGTTGTTAGCTAGCACACCAATGGTGGTTGGAAGAAGAACACATTTCTTCTTTGACTAGATAGATAGTAATGGGAATTAGCTCACTTTCTCCTCACTACTTGATGTCGTAGAGTAAGAAAACTTAGAGAGAAATTTCACACCTTATTATCTTCCCTAAGAGTGTTTATATAGAACCCTAATAAGAATCCACCTCCTTTTAGGTTTCCTAAAACACCCTTTAGAATAAGATTTAAGGAAATTGTCGAAAATAGCAACTATTGATATTTTCTCAATTCCCTAAGGAGATGACGTCCAAACCCAGCCAAAATTAGCAGATTTAATGTTCATAACATAAGGAAACGTCCATCCAAAAATCAGCCCAATCCGAGCCCTAAAAGTGCCCGAATCTGCCTAGGCCCAAAAATCCTATTTTTGGCCCTTTTGTACTATCTTTGCCTAATTCCTTTTTAGGCCTATGATATATGTTTATGGGGCATTCCCATTGTTATATCTCACTCCCACTAGTCATATCCTAGATCAATTTGACACTCTTGTGTGTAACCCGTTGTAGGATCTGATTGAAGTTAGCCGCGAATTACTTCGTAATTCGACGATCGTAGTTGGTTTCTAGCTTAAACTCTACGATCCCTAAATCAATCGGACTTGATGAACTTCTACATCTATTGTCCTATCCGACAAATTTTTCGCATTGTCACCTTGGTCGAAGGACATCTCCTTCAATTCCTTCAGAATGTTTGTCGGTTATCCTAACGATCAAAAAGGGTACCGTATCTATGACTTGATTAGTCACAAGATTTATACATCTCATTACGTCACCTTTCAAGAAGATCGATTCTCGATGCAACAGTTTGATCGGCCAATCTCTTCGCCATCGTTCCCTTTCTTGACAATTCCAGACGATGGATCGTTCGGCTACACTCCTGACCAGGGGTTCGCTCTCTGTCGGCACCCCGATCTCCTGGTCCAGTGGGGCCGGTCCAACCCACATCACCGACACCACACTCTGTCGGCAACCCCTCGGCTACTTCGCAGGGGGAGCCCCTAACGATTCAGCGTTCCCTTCCGGACCTAGATCCCTTTCGAGTAAACCTTCCAGGCACCCCTGGAATTCAAGGAACTCCTCCCACTCAGAATCCTCTTACAGGCACCCCTGAAGTTCCAGGCACATCTGCCTCTATAGGCACTCCTGCCTCTGTCTCTGCCTATACAGGCACTCCTGCCTCTATCTCTGTCCATACAGGCACTCCTGCCTCTGTCTCTGCCTATACAAGCACTCCTGCCTCTCCAAATCATACAAGCACACCAGCGTCATGCGACACCACTAATCTTAGAGGCACTCCTGTCTCAGACACGGTGGATCCCTCTCTGCCGATTCGTCCTATTCGTGATCGACGACCTCCGGCATATCTCCAAGATTACGATTGTAACACTATTTCTCTCCCCTTTTCCAAATCCAAATCAGATACTCCATACTCTCTCACTGATTTTCTATCCGTTGATTCTTTTTCAACCTCTCACAAAATCTTCTTAACATCGGTTCTTTCTCATTCCGAACCAACCTCTTTCACTCAAGCCATGACCTCCCTGCATTGGAGAGAGGCCATGGCTAATGAGATTAAAGCTCTTGAGTCCAACAACACTTGGACTCTCACCCATCTTCCACCTGGAAAGAAACCAATTGGATGTAAATGGGTCTATAAAATCAAATTCCGGGCCAATGGGTCCATTGAGCGCTACAAAGCTCGTCTGGACGCAAAGGGATATACTCAGATCGAAGGTCTTGATTACAATGACACCTTTGCACCCGTCGCCAAATTAGTCACAGTGCGAGTCCTTCTCTCCATCGCAGCTGTCAAAGGATGGTCCCTTCATCAACTGGACGTCAACAACGCTTTCCTCCAAGGAGACTTGGATGAAGAAGTTTTCATGAAACTCCCACCTGGATTCTCACCTAAGGGGGAGACAAGAGTATGTCGGCTTAACAAGTCCCTTTACGGACTCAAACAGGCATCACGTCAATGGTTCTCCAAGTTTTCGTTTGTTCTCCTCAAACATGGATTTGCCCAATCCCTCTCTGATTATTCACTCTTCACTTATCGTAAGTCCTCCACTTCACTATATGTTTTGGTTTACATTGACGATATAATCATCACAGGAAATGACAACGCTACCATTTCTTCTCTCAAGGCATTTCTCCGTTCTGCCTTCTCCCTCAAGGATCTTGATCGTCTTCAATACTTTTTGGGTATTGAGGTCTCTCGATCTTCCAAGGGCATCTTCCTATGTCAACGCAAATACATAGTTGACATTCTCAAAGACTCCGGCCTCACTGCCGCCAAAGTTTCTCCATTTCCCATGGATTCAAAATCAAAACTTGGTCCCACTGATGGCCAACCTATCCAGGATCCTTCAGTTTATCGCCGCCTTATTGGCTGCCTTATTTACCTGACAGTTACTCGTCCTGACATCACGTATGTTGTCAACAGTCTTAGTCAGTTCATGCAGGACCCACGCTCCGCTCATTTAGATGTCGTTCACCGTGTTCTTCGCTACCTAAAAGGTTCCATTGGAAAAGGAATCATTTTGTCTTCCTCCAGCAAGTTACTTGTTTCAGGGTTTTGTGACTCTGATTGGGTTGGATGCCCCACAACCCGTCGTTCAATTACGGGCTATCTAACCATGCTCGGTTCAAGTCCGATTTCTCGGAAGTCCAAGAAGCAACACACAATTGCCCGATCATCTGCGGAAGCCGAATATCGGGTTCTCGCTACTCTCACTTGCGAGCTTCAATGGCTCAAATCACTTCTTCTTGATTTTGGCATTAATCACTCATCTCCTATGCCAGTCCATTGTGACAATCAGGCTGTAATTCACATTGCAGAGAATCCAGTATTCCATGAACGAACAAAGCATATAGAAATTGACTGCCACTTGGTTCGCGAAAAGATAAAAGGCAAGTTGATATCTCCATAATTCACCCTCTCATCGGAACAACTCGCAGATATCTTCACGAAGCCACTTGGTGCAGACGCTTTCCGAGATACTATTGGCAAGTTGGGCCTCATTAACATTTTGGCTCCAACTTGAGGAGGAGTGTTAGAGATATGGATATGGATCGACCACCCGATCCATATGCCACACACGACCGACCCGGTCAACCCAAGAGAAGACCGGTTCCACCTCCAGAAGACTCCCTCTTTGTATTTAGATTAACATAAATCTTTTTATATGTTTATCATAGATTTACCCTAACTGTATTTCCTTTTACTATACATACATGTAACCCTCAATGTAATCAATACAAGAGAACAATTAATCTCTATTCCCTCTTTACTAATTCAGCATCTCTCTCTTTGTTTCTCACGTTCTATCTCTATCGAACTATCAAAGTGATAGTTCTCACATGGATTCAAGCGATATTAATGGGAGAGACTGCTAGAAATTCATAAAGATATGTAAAATCATATTCTTCTGATGAAAGATTTGTTAATTTTTGTATTTGATATTTAGGTTTAGATGTGTTAAAGAAGTTGGAGAAATTTTGTTGTGGTTTTGAATCAGTCCTTTGAATATTTTTCTGTAGATATAGATTCAAGTTGTTGTGGTTTTGCCGGTGGTGGTGGTTTTGCTAGTGGTGGTCTGCTTGTTTTACTTTTGGTGGTGGTGGTGGTCTGGTTGGTTTGCCGGTGGTGGTGATGGTTGTTTTGCTTTCGGTGGTGGTGGTTTTGCCCGTGGTGGTAATGGTGGTCTGCTTTTTTGCTTTTGGTGGTGGTGGTGGTGGCCGGTTGTTTTTCGGTGGTGGTGGGTGTGGTCCGGTGGGTTTGCCGGTGGTGGTGGTGAAATTCTTGAAAGGGAGAGGATTTTTTTAAGGGTTATTTTGCAAAAGGGTCATACATAATTACTGGGTTTTGCGAAAGGGGCTTGACCTTTTATTTTTTTGCAAAGGGGTCGTGGACTAGTGTTGACCAATTAAGTTCTAACACCACTAAATCTTAATACCGTTAATCTAACTCCATTAATTAAAAATATATTGTTACATTTAAGAAACTTATACGATCTTGTCACTAAACTCGCAAAGGTGGAAAATTAAGACATCCACCTTGAAAAGTATTATTTTTCCAGATTTTTTTGCATTACACATTTAAATAATGAATTTTTTTATCTAATACCTAATGAATAAATAATATAAACAAAATATATTAATGTGGAATATAAAAAGCAAAATATCAACTCCGGCATAAACATGAGAGGAAAAACCTAAAAGCACATGAAGATAACTGATGAGATATGAAAATGTCCCATCTGAATCTCTTAACTCATGTCAGTTAGTCCAATTCGAGCAGTTACTCTGATAAATTACGTGTTTTCCTTGTTCAGGTGCATTCTACGGAAATCAATGTCAAAAATGGATAAAATCATTAGAAAGACGTGTTATGGTTACTTTGTTCATTTGGAGCTGGTAGTGTGACCAATGTTGATACTCGGATGAAAGTAGAGTCAAAGACGGATCCGTAGGTGAAAACGAAAGTCAAATCGGAGTCCGTACGAGCAATTTAGGCCAAGTCAAAGTTTGAGTCAAAATCAGTCGGGCTAAGATCAACACAAATCTTTTAGAGACACGTGACGCGTAGTGGAGGAGGATCTGATGGTTCAGATGGGTTGCGGGCTACTTTCGGTTACCTGGAGTGGTATCTCAGGTGTTCCTGTTATCTTAGATGCAATACACCCGCGCTCACCATACTCCTTTATACTGGTTTAGACATTGGCCTTAGGGTATCGAGCTCATAGGATCTTTAAAACAATCCAGAAACTCGATTTTTATTTGGGCATTCCGAAAGGGAAAGTGTCATACAATTCTTTAAAAAAAGGCCGCCTCGAGAAGAGGAAACGTTGCCTCAGGTTGGACGGTTGCAATTTTGCATAGTTGGCTGTCACTGATGGGCCTAAAAGGTTACCCTAAATAGGTCTACACCCGCAAGTGCACGGGTGTCAAGTTGTAATAAATTCCGGTAAGACCGGTTCGTTCCTCAGAGACTAAGTCAATCTATTCTGACTCTTATAACTAATTTGGATTTTCTTCAGATTTTGATTTTCTTGTAATTTCAAACAATAATACTAACAAAGACAAATAATAATGGTAAATGATTTTATGGGAGAAGTAGCCTAGGGTTCAGAATCCATTCTAATCATGCATAGACCTCGAATTAAATTTTATATCTTTTATGAATCAAAAATACTAAGTTCTTATCAACTCTAACTATTATCTATCAACTAGCAAGTATCCACCATTAAAGAACCTAACCTAAAGATGGTGGATCAAGCTTCAAGAAGCATAGGTAATGAAAGACAAGTCACGATTTAATGATCGATTAACAACTAAGAAGTATAAATCATTAAAGGTGTCAATCTAAATATGATAAATCAACTCAAGAATATTAATCGATGAATAAATCATGAACAAAGTTTGAAAGAAATCAATACATGAAGCATTTAATTTATCAAAATAATTGTGTAATATGCATAATTAGAACTTCATCAAAACCCTAGACTAAATGAAAATTAGCTACTCATCAGTAAAGAGATCATAATCATGGTGGGATAAATGAAAAATAATAACATTAAAGAAAGAAAAAGAATCGGAGAAGAAAACACCTTTTTTCTCGCAAATTTCCCTCTGTGCAGCCAAACAGACCCTTAGGGAAAATAATTTTCTCGTCTTCCCGGAAACGATTTCCTGGTGAGAAAATTATTTTCCTCGACTGGTTTTTCTCTCTCTCTACTGTTATCTCCTTCTTTCTTCCTCTAAACTTTCTATTTCTCTCTCTATAAACCAGAAATGTACTCGCTCTTTCTCTCTCTAACCGAACAGTAAAGAAAGGAGAAAAAAAGATAATGAAATTTTCTTTTTGAGTTTGATAAAATTGATTCAATCTCTCTCTCTCTCTCTCTCTCTTAACTCTTTCTATCTAATCTTCTCTCTCTCACAAAGTAAAGAATTAAAATATGAAAAAGAAACAAAGACAGAAAAAAAAATTCAAACTCTCCCTCTCTCTAGCTCTCGGCTTTAACAATGGCCGATCTCCTTCTCTCTCTCTCTAACTCTTTTTTCTTCTTCTTTAGCCGTGAGGAGATGTTAATGGTGGTCGGTTCCCAAAACTCAACTCGCCCCTTTGGTTGATGAAACTCCCTGTCTCTTATAGCCGAGACCCCTAAAGCTTCCTCTCTCAATCACCACGATTCTCTTCACTTTCCATCTCTGTCTCTATTTCCTTTCTTCTCTCTGTCTATTAAGAGAAAGAAAAATATTTCTTTCTCTTTAAAAAAATCTCCATCTCATCTTCCTTCTATCTAACCAACCGGATGATATATCCTACCCTTTATAAGATCCGTGTACTGTTAGTGTGCAACTCTTTGTTGCTGACCAAGGTCATCGAGAGTTGATGAGATACGCGTACAACCATTAGATTCGCGGTTACTTGTTTAGTGACCGTTAGATGACAGCTGATAGGCGGTTACGTCTTGGATCCTCCCGGATTATCTTTTATCTTGCATCAAGTTACATTGAATCATAATCTGGAAGAGATCCCGAATAGCACCAGCGTGTGACCACAAGTGTACCGAAAAATTCGAATTCCTGCTCTGGATTAGCGCCATGTGTCACAGCTAACTTTTGATTAACGGATTTGGACCCATACTTTGATCCGTTCTATCTCGCTCATCTGGACTCCGATTTGACTTCCGTCTTCGCCGTTAGGTTCGTCTTGGACTCCAGTGTTCATCCGAGTACTAAAACTTCCAGAATATTCTTATCACAAAATGAACGAAATGCCCCTCAAGTGTCTTTCTCCCGATTTTAGCTATTTTTCACACTGAACTCCGTAAAAGACACCTGGGAAAGAGAAATAGACAGTTCATCAGAGTAACTGCTCGAAATGGACTAACTAACCCAAGTTACAAGATTCAGATGGGACATTTTCATGTCTCATCAAACATCCCCAAACTTAGATTTTGCTAGTCCTCGAGCAAAACAGAAAAATAAAACCAAGCTCAGTTCATCACTTTCGTAGGGAATCACGATTGCACTTAGCCCGTGCAACAAGCCGTTAAACCTCTAGGTTACCCTAGAGGACGAGTTTTGTCTCGTGAGGGTTTGCAGTGAATCTACCCACAAAATTCAGAAATTTCAAAAATGCAGAAGGGTCAAAATATGATATGGACTAAAAATGTTTATCCGGTAGGTTTTCGAAAGTTAATAGAAATGAAATCCAAGTCAACCAGATCATACAAATGCTAAAAATCCATTCACTAGTAATCTAGACTCGAAATGCACGTGACCAGCCAATATGAGTATCATTTCAGTTCCAAAAAGACAAGACCTCGATTACCCGCTCAATACATTTCGCCTCAACTACTGCCTCACGGTCATACACTCAAAAATTTAAGTCAATCAGAAATGGTTCACTCAATGTGCGAGTATGAGTATGAAAGAAAACTCAACACATTACAAAAGACGGACTAAATTTTTCGTAAACGACTGATCTCATAGGAAGGAAACAACTACTAATACGGAATTGGGAAGCTAACCAACTCTTCTCACCTGATTTACTTTCTAACAATGCTTCCTAGAGGTCGATGAACTAGAACTCCTCAGAACTCGACGTCTTCAAATCTTCAAGAACTACTTTGGGATAAACATTTTTTTTTCTTTGATTTTTCTATTTCTATTTTTTTTTTATAAGACACATAATACACAATCACTTTCTTGGTAACTCCTCTTTCCTTGGGTAGGGTAGAATTCTCTAATATTTTGCTTCATGCCTTATTCTCAGGGTTCCAAATGATGGATGAAGTTCCTATCTTCCTCTAGTTGACACTATTTTCAAGTTTCCAGACTACAAGAGAAAGGTTCGCTTCCTGATGACATCCCTAGTGGTTGTAAAATTTGAACTCAGGAGATCAAATGAGTTCTTCTTTCGAAATTGCGAGGTTAAGTAGCTCTTCACTCTACTTCTGAATTAGCTCAGAAGAGGTCACTCAAAACAACAAGAAAGGCTCAGAATCTCACATAGGTTAAGTCTCCACTAATGATCGATTAAGTTCTCTCAGAAAAGTCAACTCTTCACCTATCTAACACTCACATGGCTAGTGCACAGACAACTTCAAGACTCGAAATGCGTGGAAAAACCTTTAGCAAAAGTGTAGTACAACAAACTAGACTCTATGGCCATTAACAAGCAAAAACAACTAGACTCACATTTTCAATCCAAAAATTAAAAATTTTGAACCCTTTTGAATTTTTGAAGTAGGAGCTGTCTACATTTTGAACCCTCATAACAATCATAGTTCAAGCTTTGTTACGAAGTAGGAGCTGTCTACATTTTTAAGTGAAATTGACCAACCTGACTGTCTTCTAGATTTTGTTTAGGTTGCTTGGTTGAGTCAGCTTGATTGTGGTTGTTTTCCTTCTAGGATCTTCGTAGTGCTTCCTCGGTTTCGATTCAAAAAGAAAAAAAAAGATGGATAGATCATGGTTCCAAAATAATGACAGAAGAGATGGGAGTTCTTCAAATCTACCGTGGTGGTATTTAGCAAATGGTCAGAATAGTGTTTGTCATCCTAGATACAATGTGCATAATGATGGTCATAGGGATTATTATCAACCTCAAGAAGGTTATGAACCACATTATAGATATCCTGATAGATCATCTTACATGCATTATAGTAGAGAGTCTTATGCTCCAAATGTGTCCCAACCTCAATGGGATAACATTGAAATTAATGACCCTTACATGCATTATAACGAAGAGTTTTATGCTTCACACGTATCTCAACCTCAATGGGATAACGGTGAAACTGTTAACTCTTCCTCTTTATTGCACGAAACTATGAGTATGCTAGCTAGGAGTAATGGAGAGTCTTATACGCCACACGTGTCTCAACCTCAATGGGGTAACGGTGAAACTGTTGACTCTCCATCTTTTGCATCATCTTCGTTGGTTGAAACTATGAGTATGTTAAGGAGGATTAATGAAGAGTCTTATGCTTTAAACGTGTCTCAACATCAACGGGATAACATTGAAACTGTTGACTCTCCATCTTTATCATCAACTTCGTTGGACGAAACTATAAGTGATCTTCAAAAGAGTTGTCAGACTTTAGAACAAAAGACCGACAATATGTGCAGAACTATACAAGAAATGCTCAATAGGAGAACTAGTATTATAGAAGAGGATTACCAGGATAATATATAGTACAATACACAATACCCTGTGTGTGATGACGAGGTTACAATTTTAGAGGACTATAGTTCTCCTGAAAACATCGTTATTGAGCCCAAAATATCAGAAACGGTAGAGCCCAATATTGAAATATCCTCTCAGTGTGCTGAGTTTGAATCAGACCAAAATGAAGAGGCTGCTAGAGTTGAAGATGATAAGAAGCCGAAACTCCCAACTGAGGATGATGAACTTTGGTTGACCAATTTGCTAAATGAGAACATTAACTCGCCTGACCTAGGCAAAGATTTAGAGTTCTTTAGGGACACCGATGATAACATGATAAAAGAAATTATCGAAGGACTGTCTAACTCGACTTCTAGGGACTGTGAGTCTGATAGCAGGGTTTCTCCATTGAAGGAACCCAAAGTACCTGTTTTAGAGATCCCTAGTTTAAGTCCGGGTGTCATTGATACTCCTCTAGATTGCTTTGTATTTTGTCCCTCAAAACCATGTGTAGATTTTGAAGCACTCACTCCCTCTGTCGATCATCCATATGAAGATCCCTTATATCCGGTTTGTACTTTCTTTAGTGCGGTGCCAAACTTAACGACCTTATTGTCGTCTAAGTTTGGGGATTGCCTTACTTTCTTGATAGTCTCACTTACGCTCTCACCAATTCACAAAAATGTGAGACTATCGTTCACTGAAAATATTGTGTTTTGGGTGGACCCACAGATGTATCGATTATTGGTTTACAGTTAGTCACGCTTTTGTAATCCAGTAGGTATTATCTTTTCAATTTTTCGAATCATCTGTTTCGTCTGGCTGAAGACGTTAAACTTAGCGCTTTCTAGGAGGCAACCCACGCTTAGGACTTCCGAATCAGGTAATATCTTTCCGTTATCTTATTATTTTTACATAGTCTTCAGAACATTGAGGACAATGTTCGATTTAAGTTTGGGGATAGGGGATTGAATTTTTTGCTAAGTCCTTATTTCGAAAATTCAAAAAGGGTTTAAAATTTTTCAAAATTTCTAAATTTTTGGACTGAAAAAGTGAGTCTAGTTGTTTTTGTTTGTTAATGGTCATAGAGTCTAGTTGGTTGTACTGTGCTTTTACTAAAGATTGTTTCACGAATTTCGAGTCCTGAAGTTGTCTGTGCACTAGCCATGTGAGTGTTAGATAGGTGAAGAGTTGACTTTTCTGAGAGAGCTTAATCGATCATTAGTGGAGACTTTACCTATGTGAGAATCTGAGCCTTTCTTGTTGTTTTGAGTGATCTCTTCTGAGCTAATTCCGGGTAGAGTGAAGAGCTACTCAACCTCGCAATATTGAAAGAAGAACTCATTTGATCTCTTGAGTTCAAATTTTACAACCACTAGGGATGTCATCAGGAAGTAAACCTTTCTCTTGTAGTCTGAGAAACTTGAAAATAATGTCAACTAGAGGAAGATAGAAATCCATTTGTTAGAACCCTGAGAATAAGGCATGAAGCAAAATGAAGAGAATTATACCCAAGGAAAGAATAATGTCAAGAAAGTTCTTTGTGTATTTGAATTATACCCAAGGAAAAAATAAATGCTAGTCCACGACCCCTTCGCAAAATAACAAATAGTCATGCCCTTTCACAAAACCCGGTACTTATGTACGCCCCTTTCGCAAAATAACCCCTTTTTTTTAATTTACAGGGGTAAAAGCGTCATCAAACATATTTCAAACTTTTTTTTTTTTTGGAAATCAAAACTTAATTTAAAGGCCAAAAGGCTAATGAGAATTACAACATGAAGTTTATAATAACAAAGACACAACTAAAGCTTCTTTCACTTTCTTCTCTTCTCGCCGTCAACCGTCGGTGTGCAGATATCTGGTACATCGGTAGAGAGAGTTGTAAGTTGATGAAGAAACTCCCAATAGTGGTCTATGATCAAGACACTCGGTCCTTAATAAAAACGAAAATAACAAAAGGGTCCTAAAGACCAACAAAACAGGCCCTAAAGACCATACAAACTAGATAATGAAAGGGGATACAACCACTTAAATAAAATAGAGAACCACCAACTCGAAACTGCTCGCCAATGAATGTGATTTACAACTAGACCTAATGATGATGATGATTTACAACAACAGATTAGGTATTGCAACAAAAAACAGACTAGGTAAATCAAGAAAGATAATAATATGAACATCTAATACTAATAAATGTAAAGATGTATTAACAGATCTACGTATATCTATGCAGATCTGGGAGAAAAATGGTTTCTTTGACTTCCCTTGCTCTTGTTCTTCTTTTATGGCATCTTCTTCATTGACTTCTCTTCTTCTTTGGTTGTTGGCATCAAAGTCGCGATCTCCTTCCTTACCACTTTATTAGAAACGAAGAGAGGAATTTTTTAAAAATCTGAAACTTATGGACTTTGATTCAGCCAATTCAGACCTCTAACTCATTCAGACAAAATTTCAGATTTTACCAATTAAAAAAACAAACATATGAAATCTGAATTTGACTACCAATTCAGATTTCAGATCTGTAAAAAATAAAAAACAAATTCTTAAATATCTGGCCCAAAATTGAATGTCCCACTTTTAAATAACTTGATATGAATGCCGCATACACTCGTGCATATATCCAGATTTGAATGCTTCAAAGATTACGTATTCCCAAATGACATGTGATTTAAATGCTAAGGGCATTTAGGGGTGTGCAAAAATGGACCGAACCAATCAAACCAAACCAATCCAAACCGGTCCAGTCGGTTTTCAAACCAAACAAAACGACGAGTGGTTTGGTACGGTTGTAGATTTCCAAAAACCAACATGTTTGGTTCGCTAAGTGGATGCACTTTTTAGGAACCATTAAAATCAAACCGAACCAGTCAAGTTCAATTAATATATATAGTTATATATTTACATCATTTTTTCTAAAATACATATATCGTATCTCTATGATTTCATACAAATACATATCTTTCACCAAGTTGCTATAAATAAGAATAACTACTTCCCATACAAAACAACAACACTACTACAATATAATGTTACTAGCTAGTATTAGATTAAAACAATTCATGTATCATCAATGTTACTAGCTACTATATAATATTTCGGCGGGGGACCTGCACATGTCTTTCATGTTTCAAATATTTTTTCGATGCATATGTTAGTTTGATTATTTCTCCAGGTTTTTCAAGAGTGTTGTCTTGATTTTATACGTCAATGTATGAAGAAAGTAACTCGATTCGCCGATTTTCATGGAGAACAAATTGCGTTTTATGAATGGTTTGGTATCCAGTAGTATCCAAACCGCTTATGATGGTTTGGTTAGTAACCGAACCAAACTCTGATCGGTTGACGGTTTGAAAAATCACTAACCAAACCATGAGTGGTTTGGTAACGGATGTCACCAAAATACCGGATACCGAACCAACGAACACCCCTAAGGGCATTCACAAACTTTTGGGAGTAAGGGGAAGGCTTATTCCACTAACCCCTTTCGACATTATTGTCCGAATGGAGTGGAGAAAAGCGAGTAACTTGGAATCATACAAAAACAAAAGTAGGTCGGTTAGTAGATTACTCGAAGTTAATCTAGGAGTATATTCAGTGTACATGTAACGCCCCAAGCCTTAGCAGTTGCCGATATTGTCCCCGCTTTAATCACCTCACACAGGTACGGGGTTTTGTTCTTGGCGAAGGCACCACAAGCCTACCCAAAAGGCCTCGGTGCTTACTAAGCTTGAGCTTACACATATAGCCCAGTCTCTGGACACTCTTGTGAGCAATGTGGGACTATTACAATCCCCCACCCTCAGCGAAGAGCCGTCCTCGGCTATGATACCACTTGTAACGCCCGAAGCCTTAGCAGTTGCCGATATTGTCCCCGCTTTAACCACCTCACACAGGTACGGGGTTTTGTTCTTGGCGAAGGCACCACAAGCCTACCCAAAAGGCCTCGGTACTTACTAAGCTTGAGCTTACACATATAGCCCAGTCTCTGAACACTCTTGTGAGCAATGTGGGACTATTACAGTACAGTAGATAGTTTCGGCTATCTTTCCAAACTAGGTAATCGAACTTCTCTGATTTAAGGTTCGTAATGTACAAACCGGATCTGTTTGAACGTGAACAACGTGAATGAACAGTAGAGGAGGATGAAGACTTTATAGTTACTTTTTCCCAAGAGAACCAATGTTTTATTATTAAGAAGAGAGAAAGAGAAGAAGATTAAGTACTCGTAGCCTCTTGATTTTCTGCTAGTTAGGAACACAAGAGTTTCAGTCATATGAATGCGGACTATATTTCTTATATTGTATAAGTTCTTCCAGGCACTTTTATTAACATTTCTCAAAGAGAAAGTATTTCAACAGTTAAATTTGATATCGCCCTATCAAAGAATGATGTACAGTTGTGGGATACTATTCAAAAAATTTTGGTGGAAGATCCAAAATATGGACCTAAAATATGGACCTTAACACAATAAGTCCACTATTAACACAAAATATGTCAGAAGTCCAAAAAAAATATATAAATTTTGAAATGCACCAAACAAGTCATTTTTGCGTACATCATTTTTTGAGATTCATCAAATAAATCATTTTTACATGACATCGTTATCTTATTGCATTAAACAAAACGAAAATAATCCTATACATTTTACTGTTCAACTTCACACCAATTTGATTTGTGTTGCGTACAAAACAAACCTATTCTTACATATATCTACACATTTACTGAACGACAACACATTAGTGATACAGTTGCGTATTTGTACGAGGAAAAACAATAATTCAACAAAAATGGGTTGTATCTAAAACAATCATGATATTCTGCTACACTTTCTCTCTAAATTTTGTCCGGCCACATTACCAGATAGGGATTCAGCCAGGAGACTGACTGGGGCCGAAGGTCTTTTCCCTATCTAAAATGCATCAAATGACATGTATATATATATATATATATATCCAAACAGAAGATGTAAGAATCCAACCCATATACTGTAAGCCATAGCTCTAACGCCGTGACCGTCATTTGCCGCCAAACAGAATTATATTTGAAATTACGAGCAACAAGAGCACGGTAAAAATCCATTATGTAAATTGTGAGCAACATCAGCACTCGTGCAAGGGTTGGGCATCCAGCTCAGCCGAATATTAGGTTTCAAATTGAGAACCACATGGGCACTTGACGTAAAAACTCGAATTGCAGGCCACAACAGCACTCAGGCTGGGCAAACTGCTCAGCCAAATAGAATTGTTGTTTCAAATTGCAAGGCACAACAACACTCAAGACAGAGGTAGGGCATCAGGCACAGTCTAATAGAGTTGATGTTTCAGGAATCTAGAAACCAAAAATGTAGCAGCTAAACAATCTAAAACCATATTTTAATAGCATTTTAAGCTGTTATTCTAGAACAGGTAAAGTTCCTCTTAACAGAGAAGAATAAGGTTTTTTGTTCATCAAAAAAAAGAGAAGGATAAGGTTTTCTGTTTCTTAACCAAAATTATCTAGACGAGAAATCTACAGAGATTTTGGTAGGGTTGGTATTAAGTATTAAGTATTAACTATATAACCAGCAAGACTACTCACTAAAGAAACATCTATACACAGGCAACAACATACCCTGGAGAGAAATCTACCATCTTTGTCGAGAGAGGAAGAACTCGTAGTCTGGTTGCCGATTCACGAATTTCACATTCCCCCTGTTAACAACAGTTCTTGCCATTACTGAAGCTGCGGTCTGGAGTGTGTCTAGACGCTCTCTCAAAGTTTCAGAACGGTTCAACCAGTGCGAAGTTTCGTCTTCTGTACTAACTGTTTTCAAGTGCTTAAGTTGGAACCAGCATTCCTCCTGCGTATACAGAACAAAAAAATCACGAGCTCTAAGAAACCGCAGTGGGAATATTGATAGGATGATAAAGGGTAAGTTAGTACGAGCAAAAACAAGAAACCTTTGTATTTCCTGAGACAAAAAGACCGTCAATGAAAGCAAAGAATTTAAATAAATGTAAATAAAATTAAAATTGGAACTCGAAGATTCTAAAATCGTACAAATCGATAATCGTCAGAGATTACAGTCAAAAGCAATGCTTTTCTGCTCTAACATTTTGCTATTAATGTATAAAAAAATACAACAATGATTTCTTGATAGTTATGAAAAAGCATGTGTTATCGTGTATAAGAACACTAATTTTAAGATCGATAGAGCTGCTAAAAGCTCCCACTAAAAGGTTATAAGTGCCAGGATCAAGTTTTTGACTCGGGTCAATATTCTACCAGCACCCTTTACTAGCGCCCTGGGTTTTGTTCATCCACGTCTTCCATTCTCCCTTCCAAAAGGTAAAAGCTAAATATAGGAGCTCGTTAGGGTCACAATATCCCTAACGGTAAATACGTGGGTGAGAAAAAGAGAGTTCTTTGATGGAGCTATCACAGAGAGTTATGTCTATCTATTTACCCAAAAAAATATTGGTTCACCTAACTAAAATTCAGACGTGTTCCAGTCTGAACCTTCTTTAAGAAGTTCTGATTGACTCCACCGTTTTACCTGTCGGTGGAGCCGATCTGAACATTGTTAAGGGGTGCCGGACTGGATGATCCGCACTTTCTTCATCTCTCTCGGATCTGATCTGGTCAGAAAACATTACAGTAGCTACTTCTGTTTCTCCAAGACTGGACTTGTCTTTTGGACTCGTGCCAGTCCGAAACTCTTCATAAACTGAACAGAGTGGAACCAGTCTGTTACTTCTCGAAACGGTTCCACATTCGAAAAACCTCCCAAATAGGCTACATAAATAAAAAAATCATCCAAAAAATAGGGCTTTTGAATTTGACCTAGAATCCGAAATGGAGGTTTTCTTAAGCCCTTTTCTTCGGTTTCTTTCTTCAACAAAGTAACTACCTAACAGAGCTTGAAGAAATCTAGGGATTTTGGTGAAGATTTTGGAGCATAAAATAAAGGAAGAAGATGATGAGGTTGAGTGCTATCAGCCGTTAGTCAAGAGGCGTTTGGTTGAGTAAGCCGGACAGCTTAGAGGAAATCTGATAAATCTAGAGGGCGCAGAGATAAGAAGGTTATAGCTATTTGACCGGGCGCTTTTAGCAACACCCTAAGATCATGTATGCTAGGTTGACGGAGTTCTTGTTCACACCAATGAACACATAAAATCTCATCCAACACCCCACTATTTTTGAGATCTGGAGAGCGCATTTCCATAAAATATTTATTAACAATTAGATGACTTCTCTTATCTCAATCGTCTGACTAAATGGATCCAAAATCAGCCCAAATGAGAGATCCAAACGAGGCAGACATTTTGAGTCGGACAGAAGTGAAGATTATGAAATCTGTCTTGAGTCAATTCATACCTCGAGTAAGATTTCAGATCTGACTTTGAAAAGAAACACACACTAGCTTAGTGTCAAGTAGTGTGTCAACCTATTATGGTCCTTTTAGGATATACCCATTTAGATGCAAAGCTTGTAAGTCATAATATATACCTGAGCCTTGTAACTTTGAAGACCGATAACAGGAGAAACTACACAAGAACCTTCGCCAGTTATATCGGATGGGGTAATTCTGTTAACCAAATGCCCAAGCGAATGATAAGTCAAGAATGCAGCACGAAAATTACCATCCGGTATCCTATAAATCGGATACCATGAAACAGAATACCTGAAAATTCAACGATGTCATAAATTAATGGGTAAACATGATACGCTCCATTCAGAAGATTTTTCAAGCATTAAACACAGAAAAGACTGGTCAGGGTATTTTATTAACCAGGACGAAGGATGCAGGTCACGCAGATCCAAGGAATCCAGCTTTGTCGAATCTCCATATGCTTGATTGCTTGAAGGTCCATCACCTCTAACCAGCTCTTCTATCCTGAATTTTTTAAAATCAGTGTAAGAATCCCCTATGTTCTTATCTTAGTAGTAGCTCAGACGACATATCAGCACCAACTTAGGGGTTCTCCCTTTCAATCAAGCTCGTGCTATTTTAGTACTTGAATCCAACTCCACCTCTATTCATGACTTCATGCAGGAGCGATATATAAAAGTATAAAATGAAAAAAACTTACTTTTCAAACAATGGACGCCTTTGTTGAGGTTGTTCCGATTCAAAATACTCAAAAATGAGTTCTGCGTCCATTTTTCCAATAACAAGAGAATTATTAGATACATCATCTTGAGCCGATAATGGTGAATATTCCGAAGTCGATACGTCCTCTTTAGTCCGAGGTACAATTGCTGGAAGAAATGAAAGATATCCAATACTTGAGGAATCTTTAGAATTCACTCCCTCCCCATTACTACTGCCGCTAGTATCCACAGAATGACTACTACAATTTTTGAACAACTGAACTGCTGACAGAAACGGAACAAAGTATGCTCGAAACTCGAAACTGTCAATACCCATTCTCGTAAAACTCTGATAATCATCTGCCTTAACTTCCAAACCATAACTCCCATGTTTTTCGTACCATCTCCAAAGACTTCCCAAAGAAACATCTGGTATCTCGTGTTTGCATAAAATAGTCTGATCCCTTGAGCAAAGCTTGCACCCAATCTGATGGGATTGACACAGAACAGGAGAAGCAGAGTCTAAAAGTCTCTCGAACTCTGCAAGTGGACAACCAGTCACCCTTTGAACACCTTCAGAAGTACGCTGTACTCTATAAGCATCAATAACAGCTTTTCCTATCTTACTTGAACCAGCTTCAGATACAGAACCATAATGGGTTTGAGATTTCTGATTTAAGTGGCAGTTAACTTCACCAAGTGTGATAGAGCTGTCTCCAGATCTACTTGTGTCATTACATCTAGTACTATCCATTTGGACCTCATCTTTGGAAGGGGAGTGATTCACAATTGAACAACTTGAGCCAATGAATTCATCTGTCGAATCTATTGAAGCTATTGAACAGTGAGACTTGGAAGTAGTCTCCCTCCCTTCAGTTGTATTCACCAACCTACTTTCAAATGGTTCGTCAACAGGTAATGTCAACAAATAATCCGATCTGCTCATACCATTTACTTCAGCACCTTTTCTCAAAATAGGAACCCACTTCTTCATGACACCACCAGAAGTATGCTCTTGCTTTCCATTTTGTGGATAAGAAACTTTAGCTTCTACTTTTAAATATCGACTAGCAGGAAGGTCCTGCCAGTCCTGCTCCTCGACTACATGTTTTGGTTCCAATGAGGCGGATGACTTTGACAATCTTTTACTTTGATTTGGTGCAGTCTGAAAATTCTTCACAAATCTAGCAGAACCACTTTCAAATGGCCTGATGTCATTGAAAGAAACTCGTGAATTCTGAACTGGCACTGATGGACTGGAATCGACAGATTCAGTTTCACCTATTTTTATTCTTTGACCACCAACCGCACAATGGGCACCTGAACCATTGCTGAAGCTTTTGTGGGTACTCACCTGATATGGTGGTACCCCAGATGCTTCCTTTTGTCGCATATTGCTCTTCTTGTGGCGAACAACATTGATTTTACCAGAGTGAGGCCCCTTTCTGTGAGATATGTTATCCTTTGGCCCTGTACTAGATTTTCTTTTCAACTTTTCAGTAACCTTGCCTTCCAACTTCTTGTTTTCATCATTCGAATTTAATGATAAGTCCAAATTATTAACATCCAGAACCCCTTTATGTGTGAGAATGAGAGTTTCATTAACAGGTTCCTGGATGACTTTGTTTCCATTATCTTTCTGCACCATCTTCCAGACGGGATGACCCTTCTCCTTTCCAGTCCGACCAAGAACATTTCTACCATTGCTGAATCTGACTCCGCCAATTGATCTTCCAGCCAATTCTCCAACTTGTTGAGCTCTCTTTCCAACAATAGAAGACAACCCACCATTTTTACGAAGCCTCTCAGCATTCTTATCATCATTAACATCTCTCGAGTAATCCCCATGTAGTAGATATCTCTTTCTATTTCCAGGACCAGTAGAAGAAGTATGATGAAGGTATTCAGATGACTGAGAGAGACTATCTTCTCTATTAGAAGATAGCTCATCAGTACAATCACCAGCACTAGTGCAATCATCAGTGTTCCAACCATCAGAAAGTGAATCCAACATAAGTGATCTGTGCATGTCAGTGAAGACTTCGACCGAGCTATTTTTACAATAGCTAGGTTGTCCCAGATAGGTATCGACAACTTCCCTGTTAAAGGTAGACAACACTTGATCGGTTGGACGAAGGCTATTTGTGGAACTAACAACAATATCATCACCAGTAACATGTTCCGAAGATAATACAATGTCTGGCTCATCAATTGAAATACTGTAAGACGTGTGTGTTCCATGAATAGCAGAATGTATAGCATCATACCCATTTTCTTTTACCTCATTTGTATCAAAACAAATTGTGTGAGATGGTGCAGTAGTTTCCTTACCATTTTCAATCAAATTAGTCAGGGTAATAGGTCCGCCCCCCATAGGTGGGACATTGTTATCATTGATCTTATATACAGAATTTACATGTACATCAACCTCATCTAAAATCTCTGGCCCGGGTGAGGTGTTAGAACAAGAATTTTTTTTTAATTGTTTAACTTTCCTTTTCCCCTTCTTTCTTGAGCTTCTTTTTGCAGGATTATCTGCTTTCACTGTGTCTTTAACACAATAACCTGAGCTTGTAGCATTAGAATCATCATGGAGCAAATAAGACGAACCATTAATAATAAAGGCTTTTTGTTTGGGATTGCCAGAGCTTTTTTTAGTTTTAGTTTTAGTTTTAGTTTTAGTTTGTCCAGTGAGCAAGCTCGTAGTTTTTGATATTCTGCAAGTCCTCGAGTCCTTGCTTTTAGTTCTGAGAGACCTTGAAGAACATGAACTGTTAGGAGCATGACTCGTTTCAGTGCCAACTTGGAACGAGACAGCAGGTTGAGGAGAAAACATACATAAACCATCCATTTTTACATTTGCTCCAGATACTTGATGGCTGCTGTTATCAGATATATATGGAGTGAAAGTCTGAAATGAATCACTCTGAAGTGCTATGGAAGTGAGAGAGAAAAATCTGTAGGATGAATACCATAACAACAACAACAACAAAAGTGAGCTGACAAGTAACAGCTAAGCAGAAATCCAATATTGACAAATAAAATTTCTTGTTAACAGCTACATCCCAATATTTGCTAGTAGACTCACAAAATTACCACCGGCAGTTAAAACAAAATAAATCTTTAATTCCCCATTGATATCAATGGATGCATTTGTAAGTTGGACTTGCATATTTCTTTGGGGAGGATGGGAAGTTTGGGAGAATCACCCATGAATAGGTGTGACATGAGATGCAGAATATGCCATCAGGTGATCCTGCTTATTCACTTTATTACAGGAATACGTTCGAAATGAAAATTTTCACCCATGAGGCCATGACTGACTAACTACTTACCAAGTGAATATATGCTTGGTCTGAAAATTTTGTATGGCAGAGAAAATAAGAAATTGCACTTAAACGAGAATGATTTATCACCATATTATTTTCTTCAAACATATCGCCATGGTTGTCAAGTAGGACTCAAGATAGAATTTTTATAGATTATGCACACCTCAAAGCAATGAAGTAGAAAACTGATAGGAACTTCTAGTAAACCAAGGCAAAGAAAAAGCATAACTAGAGTATAATGAATAAGGATTCTAGAGCTAAGAGTTTAGCTTAAACAGAAGCCAGCAAGTCAAACATATTTCTGTAAGCAATTATGATGTTACCTTTGATAGGAATTCCACCACATGACAGCAGATAGTTCATGATCCTGGAGAAAGATACATACACCCATAAGTTAACAACAAAGAATTATATAGACCAACGTTTAGGAGGTTTAGCTATTACGTGACCTTCAAAGAACTCTGGTCATTCAGTGCCAAGAATTTTCTTGATGTAGAACAAGATACTCCATCTGAAGTTTTCTTTACACCACTATTGTTTCTCCCAAGGGCATAATGCATTATAGGTTGTGCCTGTCGATGCCAATACTAACAAATGAGAATCAGACATTTATATCTCAAAACAAGGGTAATTATTAAAGCAAGTTTTTTGCATCCATCAGGAGCAACAAAAGAACCCAATACAACTATGATATCTAAGGAAAAGAAGAGAAGTAATCAGAGCGGCCCGCATGACTCCTAAGTGATAACAAAATAGAAAACACCAAAGTCACCCATCAGGTAAACCAGAAGTTTAGTTAACCCATGTAGAGTCTCAACACTATTATTCTCTAATACCCAAGAAATGGCCATTCAGAAATTCATGCAGTTAGATCTGAATTATGACAAGTAGATAAGCAGACACTACTAACTCGAGTTTGATACATAAAGCGCAGATTCGACAAAACGGTTGATAAGAACCTAAAAAATGATTTTACTATTGATTTATGGTCTGTCTAGAGCTAATGACTCTCTGTACTACGTCCAATCTAAAAGTCGTTCATACAAAAGTTCACTCAGTTAGAACTTACTTGAAGTTCCTCAAACAAAGATTAGTTAACATGCAAGAAACTGTTTTCTTTGTTAAAAAAAAAAGAAACATGCAAGAAACTGAAAGTTGGATACTTGATATGTAACAGCATGACTGTACAGCAAAATCAGTACCCATACAAACCAAATGTATGCTTCTCTTGAAGCATTCACCTCAGTGGAAAGCCTAGTGTCTCTTGGGTTAGATATAAACAAAGCAGATTTTCGTGGTTTGAGGGATAATACAGATAAACTTAGATACATAATACTATAATAGAAAACAAACAATTCAGGTGGCACAACATTGGTATGCACAGATTACAAATGTAACTTAGAAATGTAACATCTAGTCA
Source organism: Eschscholzia californica (assembly GCF_041429995.1). Lineage (NCBI taxonomy): Eukaryota > Viridiplantae > Streptophyta > Magnoliopsida > Ranunculales > Papaveraceae > Eschscholzia > Eschscholzia californica. Next base: position 35,446,630 of record NW_028238198.1, read on the forward strand.
AGCATATATTTAAGGATGAAACTGTGTAAAAGAGATACCACTCTATTGCGAAATATTAAGTGATTCACCAAACACCTATTATTTAGTGTTTTGGTATAGATACAATTTTACAAGTGCAGTTAAGGGTGCACGGCGACTGAAGGCACAATATGTCAGGCATATTCAGGGTGGGTTATTTTTATGGCGCGTGCATATTCAAGGTTCAGGAGGAATTTATCCTTTGCCTTTTCCTTCCATTCACTTGGAACTCTTACGTTCTACTCTTCTTTTGAGCGCATTTTCCTATTTCTACATCAGCTTCTTCCTCTTTCCCCCTCTCCCCTTGTCCCGTTTCGGAGATTTCTTTCAGTTTCTTGGTGGCAAGTCACGACTAAGTGAAGCAACAAACAAACAATGTAAAAAACAACAAAGTGCGTAAAGAGACAGGTAGGTAGATCACATTAGACACTTCAAATGACAAATGAAATAGAGAGAAAATATGAAGATCTAAACTATAGTTTTCTACAGGCATGCACGTATGAAGAACCATTATGGTTCCACTCTCACAATCTGTATTTGATTGTTCATAATGAGCCAATAAGTAACTAAAATTTTCAAGGCAGTCACAAGCATCCATTTTCCTTTCCCTTCAATATTTTATAGCCTTGTTACATTTTTTACTTGTTGGTAGCGATCACTTAAACTTACTTCCAAGATTTACTTTAGATTTTAGAACTATTTTTCGATAGCTTTGTAGCACGGTGCGCTTGAGGGGAAGCTGAAATTTTTTTTCTACGAAATTACAGTATTTAACCATAAACAAAAAAGTTACAGTACTAAGGTATCCTTTTACAAGTATTTTATTCATTGATTCATTTTCCCCATTTGTTTGCATATAGTAAGGCGTGCCTTTTTGTGCCTTAGGCTTTGTTAAGGACCCACTTAGTGCAGACGCTATACCAAAGTTGCTTGCTCCAAATGTTTGGAGGAGCAATATCCAAGTAGGCCCAAGGCGCACCCTGGGTCTTTTGCTTCATCTAGCCTTGACTACTTTGATAGACACTTCATCAAGAATTACATATGAACGAGCAAGAGATCTATTACAAACTAAAATAGCTTCTCAAGTACAAATAAATATAGAAGTAAAATACCTCCCCACAGGTTGCTACTGCACGAGATATCATTGTGACATGCTTCTCGTCTTGAGAGTTGCACCCCGTAATTGTGCAAGTAATATATGTAACTAAAGATTATAATACAGCAATGCAGCAAAATAGCCCTAAGCAACATAAAAATTTGATTGCTCAAAAGAAAATTCTCCTCAACGTTATACTCTAACCCTTGCGTACCGTGTACCTGATTCTCCATACCCTTTTTGGAAGGGTTCGCGATCCAGTACCCTAAATTTAGCGTACCAGATTCTTCAGTCTTAATTAATCCAATTTCTCTGTAAAAACGTATAAGCTCCACTACTAAGGTAGTTAACTACAAGATTTTTTTTATTCAACTAGTTAAAATTTGAAGTTTTATGGACATAGAATGTTTGAGCATAGGTGTATCTATTAGATATGCATCACTAAAAGTTTATATTCAGGAAAATAACCAAAAAAGTCCCGAAGAGGTATACCCCTAGTGTACCCGATTCCCACATGGTAGCGTATTGCGTACCACGGTACCAGTACCACATACCAAAGCGATCTGCTTAGCAGGTAAAATTGATCGTCCTCCGACTTTTTCTTATGTTTTACAGTAAGTGATTTTGTATTTGAATCATTGAATTTCAAGGGAATCTAAATAAGAAGAGAGATATTTAAGATAATCCAATAAACCAACAAATATAAATTACCTCGAAAATTTTCAATCGAGACAGAAATTCAAGATGAGGCACCATCTAAGTCTGAACAACCAGAATCTAAATATGCAACACTCCAATCAAAAACCAACTGAAAACATGAAGAACCCAACGAAACACAAACACCTTCCGATTTCAAATAGAAAACAATAAACGAAATATGAAGATTCACAAAACCAAAAAAAGAGCTCTGACTTGCTTACATGTCTAATTTAAAGACCCCTAGAGAGACAGAGAGAGAGAGAGGAGGGGAGAGTTTTCCGGGAAAACCTAAACGCACAAAATTATTTGTTCTCAAATAGAAACGAACAAAATTGGCTAAAGTTTAACAAAACTCAGCTAAATATGAGGAAGAAATGAAAATTCTTCTATGGCTATACTACTAAAACAAATGAAACAAATCTAATAGAACCTGAAAAAAGTGATTGAATCTGAAAGAGCATACCCTAAATTTAACTGATACTGATAATAATAGAATCAAACTTGATGCTAAATTTATCAAAATAGAAGGAAAAATCAATGGAAAGTGAAAATAGACCTTTGGTTATAGGATAGAGCTTTCTCTGTTTTACTTTCTTTTGGAGTAATGATTAGGTAGCTATATTTCTTCGATTACTGATTCCATCTACTGATCTTCCTTGTTTATCAATTCAATCTCTAGAGAGAGAGAGAGAGAGAGAGCTGTCTAGTGTCTAGTGAGGGTCGAGTAGATAGAGTATGGAACGTTGCACAGAGTGTGGAGAGTTGTGCGTAAATAGTTTTCCAACCCAAAGAAATGAAGTAATTCGTTGGTGGCCCTCAATTTTTGAAAAATGTTACTACGGCCCGCATATATTCCAGTCGAAGCCGACAAAAGTATGTGTCCGGACACGATTTAGAGAAATAGTATATTTTACGTTCTCTCTCTAAGTTTTGGTCGGATCTCTTTAAATTTTAACCGCATATAACTTTTTTATTGGTCAGCGCTTTGGGGAAAGCTAAATAGTTTCCGGGGTGTGAAATTTTAAAAGGAATATGTAGAATTTTAGAAATTTTCCGGGGAAATAAATTTTAAGGGGAAATAAAAAAAACACTCCACCTCACCTCACTCTCTCTCCACCTCACCTCTCTCTCTCTTCTCCCACAAGGTCGCCGGCCGGAAAATTTTCCGGCCAGCGACCATTAAAAAAAAAAGTATTTTCACTTTATCTCCCTCCTCTCTCTCTCTAAATTTTTTTTTTCTTCTTCTTCTCTCTCTCTCTAGAACAAATCTAGAGAGAGAGAGAGGCTGTTGAAGGTCCTGTTCGGGACCTTCATCAGATCTGATGAAGGTCCCGAACGGACCTTCAACAGGTCCTCTCTCTCTCTAGATTTGTTCTAGAGAGAGAGAGAAGAAGCAAAAAAAAAAATGAAAAAGTTTTTTAGAGAGAGAGGAGGGAGAGAGTGATTTTTTTTTTTTAATGATCGCCGGCCGGAAAATTTTCCGGTCGGCGACCTGTCGGAGAAGAGAGAGTGGTGGGGAGAGAGAAGATGAGGTGGAGAGAGAGAGAGCTGAGGTGGAGAAGCTATTTTGCTTTCCCCCTAAATAAAATAGTCAAACAAAATTGACCAATTTTTGACCAAGTCTTCACACCCCGGAAACTATTTACCTTTCCCCAAAGCGCTGGCCTTTTTATTAGACTTTGGCTTTCAATAAGACATATATCTACGAAGGATTTTTATTCTCCTTATAACAAGATTCACTTTCAATAGTTTTTTGAGTTATTTTCCAAATAACCCCCAACATTGTGACCAGTTTCCTGCCTAGCCTCCTATTTTGTCAAAAATACCCAGATAACCCCCTTTTTGAGTTACCATTATAATACCGTTAACCAGTCATCAATTCTCTCTCCTCCATCTCATCATCTCTCTCTGTCACCTCATATTCTCGCCACCTCATCGTCTTCACCGGCGAAGGTCGTCGGCCTGCCAATTTTCCGGCAGACGACCTTCAAACATAAAATTCTCTTTTCTCCATCTAATCATCTCTATCTGCCACCTCATCGTCTTCACTGGCGAAGGTCGCCGGACGGTCAATTTTCCGGCCGACGACCTTCAAACATAAAAAAAAGTATTTTCTCACTCCCCTTTTTCTATAAAAATTTTTTTCACTCTTCTCTCTCTCTCTAAATGCTCCGGCGAATGGGTTTCCCTTCGTCGGAGCTAGGTCTGTTCGCCGGAAAATTAGTTGGTCGGCGACCTTCGCCAATGAAGACGATGAGGTGGTAGAGAGAGATGATGAGATATAGGAGAGAGAATTGATGGCTGGTTAACGGTGTTATAACGGTAACTCAAAAAGGGGGTCATTTGGGTATTTTTGACAAAGTAGGGGGCTAGGCAGGAATCCGGTCACAAAGTTGGGGCTATTTGGGAAATAATCCTATTTTTTTCTCACACAAAAAACTCTGAAAAAACGACAATTTTTCGTTGTTCTAGCAACCGGGTTATCAAATCTTTCAAATTTTAATTGCAGAATGTAACTTGCAAACTTGATTTGCAGATCTTGTAAATTTAATTTATAGAATGCAATCTTGGTTTAGAGATCTTTCAAATTCGATTGGCATAATGCAATTTGGTTTTCAGTGTTGGGTTTTAGTCTCACCTAGTGTTCTAGTCAGAATTTCAAACATCTCACATGTGTTTAACACTAGCTACCAAGATCACATGCAAGAACTAAAATGAGTTAGTAGATTACCTTAATCGATTTCCTATCGAGGTAAATTCGATGTCTTTATCCCAAAGATGAGAGCTTCAATTGTTGCTCCTCTACTTGAGACACCCGAGCAAGTTGACTTGATCTCCCTTCTTTAATGTAAGCTAAGACCTTATTAAAGGCTGAGAAGAAAAATTCTTCTTCTTTGACTAGATAGATAAGTTGGGAGTTTTTTCTTTAAAATTTCTCTCTCTCCACTTGACGTTGTAGAGATTGATTTTCTCTAAAGAATTCACACCTTTTCTGTTCTCTAATGAGTTCTTATATAGAAAACCCTAGAGTAGAATCATGTTCAAACTAGGATTCAATATGGACCACAAAAAAGATAAGACTCAGAAACCCTTTCTGAGCAAGACTCCAGATGGGAGTTTAGTCCCATCTGGACTCCTTTATTCTGGCCGACTCCTTTATTCTGGCCGCCCAGGGCAGCCCCTTAATGGGCTGGGCCTGGTCGACCCACTTAATGTAGGCGGCCACAACATGGCCGCCCCATTCCCTTTTGGTCAGGGCCTTCTTTCGGGCCCGGTCCTACCTATCTTTTTTCAGACTCTTCTGAACCTTTTGGGCTTATCAAACTGGATCTAACCCATATATTTGTCTAGTTCTCTCCGATCAAGCCACCACTCTTTGGTGTAACCTGTTGTAGGATCCATCCTATGTTAACCGCGAATCACCGAAGTGATCCGACGATTGTAGTTGGCTTCTAGCTAAGCATTACGATCCCTAATTCGACCGGACTATATGATCTTCTGGATAAAGTCATCATAATCCTATTTGACAAATTTAGCGCATTGTCATCTTGGTCGAATATGACACTCTTTCAAGAAGGACATCTCCTTCAGACCGAAATGACTTATTCTTTATACAGACCTTGCAAACTCAATTAGCTGAATGCAAACAAAGTTCGCAAAATCAAGCGAACTCTTTGCAAAACTCTTTCCACTCACGATTCTGCCAAATACTCTTTATCGATTTCTTCATCGATCTATCCTTTCGAATTGAAAAAGAATATTTAAAAATCCAACATATAAGAAACGAAAATGAAATCTTCAACTTCATATTCAATACTATTATGGTTCGATAACTTTTGATCGGGTTCTTATGGATTTGTTTCATATATAGCTTCAGATATGATTTAGAGCTTCATAGCAAAAATAACAGGTTCACAACCTTTTATCGTCTAGTAATAATTGGCTTTACAACGGAGACTATTCGAGTGATTATTGAATAATAATCGTCTTTGCGCAATTTTCTTTATGGAGGTGCTTCCAATCTAAATATCCTCTTTTCATATTTGACCTTTCTTTATACGATTAGCTAGGTGTTTGATCTATCTGATTTTGATGAATCTATTTTCTTAAGAAAAAAATCTTGCTTTGCAAAGCCATCTCTCATGGGTGAGAGCTAGATGAAACCCTAGAAAATAGCCATGGATATGAATCCAAACATGAAAATGACAAGTTGGAGTCAGAACTACTACTGTAGGTTACCTTGATGGAGGGGAAGATGAAGGTTGAATCATTATAGACAAAGAGAAAGTAAATGTGGAGATAGATAAATGAAAGTGAATAGGACCTAAAAAAAAAAATTGGTTCTATTATTTTAAACATCTTTGACAATTATATATATATTATGACATATTTTAGTTATTTCAAAAAGTCAAGTGTTTTTTACTTATTAGGTACAATACATTGACTTTTTTTTAACAAAAACATCTATTGATAATTAGATATGGACATGTCCGAGATGTTACATTGTGATATCGCACAAGAAGGAAAACATGATGAAACACAAGTCTTAGTTTTCCTAGAGTTCACAGCAAGATTATGAGCTTTACTGTTGAACTTTCTATTAACATAAGCAAAAGAAAGTTTATCAAAATAAGGAGCAAGATCCCTAATAGAGATTAGAGTATGCTTTGAAGTCCAATGAACTGAGTTCTTTCTTCCATTAAAAAAGTTGCACACATTCACTGAGTCTCCTTCCAAAATGATGTTTCTGAAACCATGTTCTTTCGCCCATTCGATCCCATGCAAGCAAGCTTTCCCCTCCCCTTCATCTACTGATCTGCTGCTGTTGAATCTTGATTGCTCTGCAATTTTTGATCCTGTTGAATCAGTAATAATAATAGCAACATAAGAATGAAGATATTCTTTATCCCAAGCCACATCATAGTTAATTTTCAAAGTTCCTATAGGTGGTGGAGTCCAGGTGTTAGCTTTAGAATTTTGTGAGATATGATAAGTTCTCAGTAAAGTAGTTTGGCTGTTCATCGAACTATTGATCAAAGCTATAATATTATTCAAGTTGAGTTGTTTTCCTTGAAAGACAATCTCACATCTATGCTTCCATAATTCCCAAAGAAGGATTGACACTTTTTCCATGATAGAGAGTGTGTTAGGTAGTTCTATATGTTGATCAATGAATTTCAATCTGAAAAACCAATCTTCAAAAGTGGGGGGTGGATCTAACTGCTGGTGGGATGGAATGAAATGGTCAAACAAAGCTGTAGTAACTCTGCATTCATGGATCAGATGGATGATAGATTCATTAGATTCTTGACACAAAGGACATAAAGCTCGGATGTTGTTCATGTATATTTGAAGTAAGTTATTCAGTGGAAGAACATTTTGAGCAATCTTCCATAGAAAAAGGACTCTTAACTTCCAAAGAGCTTTCCAGAGATCAGTTCTGTTGTTGGAGTGTGTGTCTGATCTGTGTATCAGATGCTTATATAAGGATGAAACTGAAAATGAACCTGAGTGGGCAAGGTTCCATTTTTTTGTATCCTTTCCAGAAGTTAGTGGGATGGTAAGAATTTTAGTGATTACTTCTGGAGGAAAGAGATTGTTCAGAAGATGTTGGTTCCAGGTTTTGTCATTGTTGATGAGTTGAGAAACTTTGCAATAACCCATGCTATTATTTGTGAAACCCAGGAACTGAATACCTGGTATCCATGAATCAGTCCAGATGTTAACCTGAGTTCCATCTCCTATATCCCATTTGATATGCTTGTCTATTTGTTCCTGATTTCTACTGATATTTTTTCAGACCCAAGAAGCATTGGAAGGACAATGTAAATTAGATTGACTAGAGAAACCATATTTAGCTTCCATGAACTTTACCCATGTACTATCTGGTTGAGTTCTGATAACCCAATTAAGCTTACTCTTGGGAGATATATTATCTATTTGTGTGTTTCTAAATCCCAATCCTCCCATAGTTTTTGGTCTGCAGATAGAGTTCTAGCCTTTCAAATAGAGTTTCCTAGTGTTAGATTGTTTCCCCCACCAAAAATCTCTCTGAAGAGATGTGATGTTATTTTTAATCTTTTTGGGGAGATTAAAAATCGCCATCTGGTATTTTGGGGCAGCTGAGAGAGAGGACCTTATCAATTCTCCTCTTCCAGACTGAGATAGAAGGTTTTTCTTCCATGTACTGAGTATTTGGTGAAGCTTATCAAGGATAGAAAGAAAAGGAACAATTTTTGATTTGCCAATGAATATATTAGTTCCTAAATATGGGTCTCTGTGTTTGATATAATGGACTTTCAGAATTCTAGAAGCCAACTTACCATGCTTATGATGAACATTTGAGCTGAAGAAAATGCCACTTTTATGAAAATTGATAAGTTGTCCTGAGATGAGACCAAATTGGTTTAGAAGATCTAGGAGATGATGAACTGAGGGGATGCCCATCTTTATGAAGAGAAGACAATCATCAGCAAAAAGAAGGTGAGATATACTATTAGAGGTTTGAGTGACTTTAAAACCCTGCAGATAGCCTCTAGATTCAGCTTCAAGAAGCATTCTGCTTAAAGCTTCCATGCATATTATAAACAAATAAGGGGAAAGTGGATCTCCCTGCCTAAGACCTCTGGAAGGAGAAAATGAGGGACCTGGGATGCCATTGAGAAGAACAGAGGAAGTTGCAGTAGAGATGCATTGAGATATCATTTGACAGAAATCCTCTGAGAATCTCAGTCTTCTCAAGATATTTAGAAGAAAAGACCATTCTACTCTGTCAAAAGCTTTACTCATATCAAGTTTTAGACCTAGGTATTTCTGTTTCCCTTTTTGTATTTTCATGGAATGAGCTATTTCAGTAGCTAGGAGTATATTATCTGTACCATGTCTACCTGGGATAAAAGCACTCTGACAGGGATTGATAAATAAATTGAGATGAAGTTTCAGCCTATTTGCCAGGATTTTTGAGATGATCTTATAAGTAGTATTGCATAAGCTGATAGGTCTGAATTCAGTGGGAGATGTTGGATTTTTAGACTTGGGTATAAGAGCTATATGTGTTTGATTGATCTGAGGAGCTATGATTTTATGAGTGAAAAACTCTTGCACCATTTTGATAGTGTCCCTAGAGACCAAATCCCAGTTTTGATGGAAGAAAGAAGGGGAGAATCCATCTGGACCAGGGGATTTATCTGCTTTGAGCCTATGCACTACTATTTCAATCTCTTCTGAAGTTGGTATAGATGTGAGAAAAGAGTTTGTTTCTGAACTTATGGTTGGTTTGAATAATTCATCTATATGATGAGTAGAAGGAGCTGAATTGGTTGAAAGAAGTTTGTTGAAATGATGGTGTAATATATCTTCTAATTCATTGTTCTTGACTATCCATTCTCCAGATTCATTCTTTAATCCCTTAATTCTATTGTTTCTGGCTCTGGCAGAAGCTAAGGCATGGAAGAATTTTGTGTTTCTGTCTCCTAAAGATACAATATTATCCCTAGATTTCAGTTTCCAGAACTTTTCTTGTTGATCTAGCAATGAGTTTAGCTGAGTAATTAGGACAGAATACTGAGTATTATCTTTACAATTCTCCACTCTTTTAGCTAAGCTGTTAATTTGAGTCAGTAGACTATTGTAATTTTTCCTATCCCATTCTTGAAGTACAGATTGAAGACCAATCAATTTGTTGTGGACTCTAACTGAAGGGTGATCAGATCTATAAGAGACCCAGTGATTGTTAATCAGAGTAGAGCATTCTTTATCCTCAAACCAGTTGGGATTATATCTGAATGGCTTTTTGCCTTGACTAGATTGAGTTACTGTGTTGAGGAGGATAGGGTTATGGTCTGATCTTAGCCTTGGGAGATGAGTTACTATAGAATGAGGATAAAGATCTAACCAATCTTGAGTAACCATTGCTCTGTCTAAGTGTTGTTGAACCAAAGAGGTACCCGATTTATTATTGGTCAAGGTAAATGAATTCCCCGTGAAAGGAATGTTCATAAATCCTAAATCCAATATGAATGAAGTTATAGAGGTGATTTGAAGATTTGAAATATTGTTTCCCCCTTCTTTATCTGTTGGGTAAAATATGATATCAAGATCACCTATGATTAGCTGAGGTTTATTATCCCCTCCAACTTGTTGAACATAGTTATGAAATCCTACCCAAAATTCTTTTCTTTTAGTGCTGTTAGGTTCACCATATATAAACATAATGGACTGTTGAATGTTATCACTAGGATTTAAAACTGAGACATGAATTCAGTTGGTACAAGTATGAATAACTTTGACTTGAAAAGAATTCTTGAAAGCCACTACTAATCCTCCACTCAAACCAATAGGAGGTTCTGTAATGATATTCTCGTAATTTGATTTGTTGATGAAGTTTGTGACAAAGTTATTATTCTGCTTAGTTTCTGATAAGAAAAGGAAATCTGGTTGGTGAAGTCTAATAAGCTTACTAAGTTGAAATCTAGTGGTTTTTCCACCAAGGCCCTGGCAATTCCAACTCATAATAGAAAGAGGAAAATTTGTATGCATTTTGAAATTAAGAATTGGAGGGATTAAGTAATTACCTAGGAGAAAGAAATTAATATATAGGAAAACATATATAGCAGTACTAAGTGGGAGTGAATTAGTTACCTGAGTGTTAGGGGCAGGTGTAGTGCTAGCTGATTCGTTTGTAGCCTTCTGACTTTGAATCACAGTTGAGTTCTGGATCTGAGAAGCATTATTGTTATTTCCCTGAGCCGGTGATGACCTATTGGTATTACCTTCTTTAACTGAAGTTAAATTGTTGGTAACTTTGACTGACATTTTGGGTTTATAGCTTCTTGGCTTTCTCGGCTTAGTAAGTGGTTCTTTGGGTGAGGGACCAAACAGATGATCGAAATTAATGTCTTCAAAGGTGGTGGGGATAGAAGGAATTTCTTTAGCAGAGAAAGGTGCACAGACAAAAGGCCTATCTATGGGTATAGAGTTAATGGCAGAGGTGACATTAGAGTTCCAAACTTAATCAAGATGATTGATAGAGGTATGATCTTTATGTTTCTTCCATAATTGCTCTAATCCCACTAAGAAAGATTCAGTGTCATCAAAAATGGTACCTTTCACGAGATTTTCATCACTCAGATACTTCCTTTTCTCACTATATGCTTCTGTCGACAGATCCTGCTGAAATAAGGGTTCCTTGCCTTTACTCTTCTGTGTCTGGGTATCCAAAATGGGAGCAGTTGGTTGGGTTGTGGGTTCTTGGATCCGAATACCCGACCCTCTAGGAACCAGTCCCCCTTTATCCTGGTTTTCTTTGAGAAAAAACTATGTCCAGCTGGAAGTGCTAGCCAGATCTGAAGTCTGACTCCTAGTAGTGTGGATGATGGGTGGAGTATCTGTGTTCACAACAGGGGATGAATTCTCTCTGACTCGGTTAGAGTTGTTAGGAATGATGGAATGGATCATGGAGGGGTTAGAATAAACTAAAGATTCTAACGTAATGGGAAGAGGAGAATTGATTGTAGTTGCAGAGGTGTGGTTAGGGTTTTGATCTAAAGGATTCTGACAAGGGTAAGATGAGTGATCAATGATACGACAATAGAGACATGTAGATTTAGGAAAAGGAAAGAAACGATAATCTATCATGATCTTGTCATCTTCTAGTTGAACGATCGTACCAGTGGGATAGGGTTGAGACACATCCCAAACAACATCAACTTTTATTTTGTTTCCAGAAATGAAAGCTCTTTGAGAAGGGTGGAATCTAAGGATATGACCCAAAGGACTAGCAATAACCCTAATATCTTCTTCAAACTGTAAACAGGTAGGGATAGGTGAAAGTTGAACAGTAAAGACATCAAACTTGAGAGGTATAGTTTCAGGGTTAGTTTCTGTTGTCATTGCATGAAGGATGAGAAGGTAATCTAAAATAATGTAAGGCTTGTTGATAAGCACTCTATCTCTGTCTTTCTCAACTTGGAAAGTGAAGATGAAATATTTCTGCCTATTTGGGATGGGTTCTATAGAGTAAGTAAATGATACTTCCCATTTTCGTTTGAGTTGATTTTGAATTTTATAGATGGGAATAAAGTGATGACTGCATAATCTACCTATGAGCTTCTTGTTCAAGTTTAGAGAGTCCATGCTTCTGCTCATTCTCTTAGGAAGATAGACAACCGAATCACTTTCTTTAGGTATATTAAGTTGCTTTTCCATGATCGATGTAAGCTTAGTAACTTCTAATATTGATGGTATTGGATTTACAGGGTTAGAGGTGGATGAGGATACAGGGGTAGCAGAGTTGGAATTTGATGAAGATGGGTTGTGGGGAGTAGTTGTGGAAGATGAAACGTTAGGTTCCATAGCTGGGTTAGCGTGAGGGTTAATTGGTGTAGCTTGGCTAGTTAAGGCAGAGTTGCATGCAATCCACATTTCAAAAGCAACGTGTCCATCTTTGAGTTTTGTGCAGGGGTTGGTGAGGAATATTTGTGGGTAGTTTGGGTTCTCGATGAAACCACCATTTAAAACCCCCAGTTTCGAAAATATGATCTGCCTGATTCGAAAGCTCTGATCTTCGAGGATCAAATTGTGATGAAGCCCTATTCCCCAAGAAGTATTACATAAGGATGACGTAATGTGGGTGGAGTGAAGATTTTTAACCACGTGTCGTCTTCCTTCCTTCTTAATGTTATGCCACTTGTCCCTGTGATTCATTGTCATTGGACTACAGCCGGAGCTAGCACTCACCTGTAATTATCCGAGAGAAGCTATGTTAATAGTAGGAAATAACAAGAAGAAATGGATAAATCCAGGAAGGCTAAGGATTTATAAAACACAATATAGAATTAAAGAGAAATAAGTAAAGTGAAGAAGAGTAACAACAGAGTTAAGATCTAAAAGAGGATAGCATAGTATTCGAGATCCCTAAATAATTTAGATTTGGATCTGGGTAGATTATGAGCTTCAATAACTATTCAATGTATACTCGTTCCTTGTAATCTTCACGTAAGATTGATTGATCTCTTCCCTGCAATTGGGCCAGGGTTCCCTTACCTCCGATTATCGGCTGAAGTTGATGATCAAGGTTTCAGCACCACTATTTATGGGTTAATCAATTTTTACTATTTTCTCATCTTCTCTCTGACTTTTTCCTTGTTGGGTTAATCACTCTCTCCTCTCATTGATCTATCTCTCCTCTGAAATTGATAACACAATACATTGACTCAAATACTCATTTTCTATGCCCAATGTTTTGGGGAAAAAAAGATCATAGTAAAAAAATTCCCCTGAACATTCATCCATCTTCTGACGACGTCGACCGACTCTTGGCCGATGACTAATCGTCGGATTTTTTTTGTCTTCTACCTTTTCTCACCTTCATTTGTTTCTTTCTCCCTCACTCTCTTTTTTCCTTTTTTTTATTTCTCCACCTCTTTCGCTCTCTCACTCTCCTTTTTTTCTCTGCCTTCCCACACATTCTCTAAGGAGAGGAACTCATTGGCGAAACCATTTGGTTGGATCCGGGGGTTCCAGATTCAAAGACGCTTCTGGCGAAAAGGCCCTCCCCTTCTCTAGAACATATAGGTAAAAAAAGAAAAGAAAAACAAAATAGAGAGAAAGAGAAAAACGAGATATATATATATATATATATATATATATATATATATATATATATATATATATATAGAGAGAGAGAGAGAGAGAGAGAGGAAGGGTTTGGAACCAAGAAAGGAGATATCATCTCTAATAATGAACCCTAATGGAAGAAGAGACTCATTTACATCTATTTGGTACTTGCCCTAAATTTCGTAGTTTATTGTTATTAACTAATGATGATAAGTTGTTGCAGCTTGGTCAGGATCCGATTTTAAATATACAAGATCTACTGTATAAAGGAGATGAAGAAAATGAAACTTGGTTTAAATACACTTATCTCATGTGGTTTTGGTGGAAGCAAAGGAACGATCTTCATTTTTGTAAGAGAAACACCGATTGAAGCGTCTCTGGAGGCAAACGATGGACGAAATCAAGAGAAACCCTAACCTATCACTTACTTTGTTTTCGAATGTTGATTCACAGGAAAAAGCATGGCAACCCCCAACATCTGGTCGATTAAAGATAAATGTTCATGGAGCTTTTCGTCAACAAGGAGCTTTAGCGGCTGCTATTTTTATGGACAGTAGGGGAGAGATTCTTGATTCAATTTCAGAGATATTCTCGTCTGTTTCAGCTCTTCATAGTGAGACCAAGGGCTTCTTGCTAGGGTTTCAATTAGCTGCAATTCACAACTTATATGAGTTCGAGCTAGAGGGAGATTCGAGGGTTCTCTTTACCTTACTAACGGACGGTCAGATTTCACCACCCTGATGATTAAGGAATGAAATAAAATTATTGCGTGGCAAAGTGTTTGATCTTAAAGTAACAGTCGTGCACTGTGGGATGAATGCGAATACGGCGCCCCATAATTTAGCTTCTGATGCTTTGGCCCCTATGGGTTAACAAAGTTTATTGTATTTGTTGGTATTTCACTTTAGTCCTTTGTTTTTCCATGTATTGGACTTGGTGCTTTGATTTATGGAATCACTCATTAAAAAAAAAAGAGATATCATCTCTAATGCAATACTCAATCTTAGAGCATCTCCAATGCAAAACTAAAAATTTTTTCTATTTATCCTATGTGTCAAGTTCCAATTGAGATTCTCACTCCTAAGTGGCGAAAAGAGATCCTAAATTTTTTTGTGTCTCCAATGCAAAATCTAACTTATCTTAATTACTTATGTGGCATAGTTATTTTTGTAAATAAATAATTAGTTATTTAGAAAATATAGAAGACTCAATTTCTATTGGTTAAAAATCAAATATTGATGAGTTGGACAATTAGAGATATCTCAAGATGACACTCTAGAAAGGCCCCTCTAGAAATAGAGTGTCCTCTTTAGATAGACATTTCACCCTTGACACGTCATCTTAGAGACCCAAATAGAGTGTTGCATTGGAGAGAATTTTAAGAAAAAACTTTAAAAATCATATGTGGCACTCACGGATTCTAAGATTGAGTGTTGCATTGGAGATGCTCTTAGAAATAAATGCCACGAAAGAATTTCAGAATTTTTTCTTAAAACTTTCTTCAATGAAAAACTCAATTTATTTTATATATCTAAAATGATGTGACAATAGTTAAATAGAATTATCTCAAATGATATCTCCAATTATCTAACTCACCATCTTTAAAACTCGAATCAATAAAAATCAAATCTTAAAATATTTTCAAAATAACAAAACATTTCTTTACAAAAATTATATACTACATAAATAAAGAAAACAACTTTAGAGATTTGCATCAGAGATTTCACAAAAAAAATGAAAGACCTCTATTTTACTACATATATGTGAAAATCTCAATAAAAACTTGACTCATTAGACTAATAAAGTAGCATCTATTAAGCTTTGCATTGAAGATACTCTTAAAATAGGGTCTAGGGCGCCTTTTAGGCCTTCCCAAGTGCGAGATACAGGCATAGGAAGAAGAATAAAGAAGTGCAAGTCCACTATAATCTTCCCCGTACAAGCGCACCTACCTACTTACCAAGTCGTCGTCGGCTTCTTTTTTTCTTTTTAATGTAAAATAATAGGGGCATCTCTTTCTCTCTCTCTATCTATCTATATGTTCGACTAATTCTGTTTTAATTAGGTACTGAATTTCAGACCGAATTCCAATAGTCCACCGACACTACGGCACCAAGAAATTTCAACTCTCAACTTCTATTACTAGTACTTCACATTCATCCAAAATATAGGGTTTCCGGAGTCTTTGATTACCAAGTTTGATCGGTTCATATTAGTTAGGGTTTCCTTTAATTTCGACATTCGGAATCCGTAGATCTCTGAAACTAACTGAATACTAGCAATTTTCCTAGGACTTTTCTTTGAGTGTTAATTGATATGATGTAGGTTGAGAGAAGTATAGGGTTGGTTGACTGAAACCTGGTTTTTCTGGTTCAATATTCTTGTTTATGTTCTCGTGTAGAGAGAGAAAGAGGATGCCGCCATATTCGTCTTCGTCTTCCAACTTTACTTCAAGTAATGGCACCGTTAATTACATAGAACATCATGTATCTAACATGGATACTCTTGCTGGTGTTGCAATCAAATATGGTGTTGAGGTATGATTTCTATCATCTCTGTGAGTTGTGGTGTTTGGTTTGATTTTTATATTATTATATTGTCATCCCCATTCTGACATTAGGGTCCACTTCCATTTTCTGGTATCTCATTTACAATTACTTAAAAAGTTCTGATTTTGATTCATAAATACAGATTTTTTTTAGAGGAGAGTTCTCTCTTCAGAAAGTTATATATAATAGGGATTTGTGCTCAGGGTAATCAACTTAGAAAAGGGGGAAGTTTTATTTGTACAAAGAAAGAAAGAAATGATTCTTGTGAACATTTACTTTTTCCCTTTTTCGATTTCTCATTGGTTTGACTTCTAGTTGTGGGATTAGGTAAACTCAGTGAAATTCAGTCTTATCTCCTGCTATTTTTTAAAATTTTATGCCTGATTTCATGAACTCTGATTCTTTTGACTGATATGCTAGTCCTTAAAAGGGAAATTTACATATCGATCGCTCTACGATTGATGACAATGATTGAACTTGTGTAAGACCTGCTGCTAAGAGCCTAAGAGTTCTTTGCTGCAATGCGAAAGATCAGAGGAAAACCCTTCTCTATTTTCCTCTGTCATTGATCTGGGAATCTAAATTAACCAACTTGAATAATACATTTGACTGATTTAGTTCTGTGTTTTTGAAGCCTTTATGGTTTTCTAGTTTCATATTACGTTTTCCCTCAAATCTTGTTACTCTAATTAGTATCTTGATAGTTTTGTAGAGAAAAAAAAGGTTTACACAATATTGTGTGTATGTTGGCAGAATCATTCATTTCCTTTTGGTTGTAAAACATGGAAATGGTTGATGTTCTTACTTGGCATGTATTTCTTTTTTATCATTCGTTAGGTTGCAGACATTAAAAGGATGAATGGGTTGGTCAGCGATCTTCAGATGTTCGCTCTCAAGTCACTACGGATACCTTTACCAGGAAGGCATCCTCCATCTTCCAATCTCTCAAATGGTACAGCTACTCCTAAGTAAGTAATACTCATGCTTTTTTTTTTATTCAAAAGGGTCTCTGTGATAGTATTGTTCTTATTCATTTCTGAAATCAATGATAGGTAGTCAGGACTTCCCTTGACCTCCCTGAACACTTGTACCTTCCAAACCTTTTTACGTTGTGAAGTACTTTATTGTAATCCAACAGTGTGATCAAAACAGCATTCTCTCAGATTGCTAGAGCGTAATCAATTAGTCAAACCCCTGTTCTATGTGATAGCATAATCACATAATGACCTTATTTAGCAACTTATCCTAATGAGCTTGATCTCTTCTAATTGTCTGTTCATGTTACATGTGCTTATAAATGTAGTATCTTAGACCCTACTATAAGCTTGACTAGTCAAAAGTCTAAACTTTCATCTAAATGTTACCCCCCTCTCCATCTGATCAGGGTATCAGATTGTCGTATTGATGAGTTATGAGTCATATCCCTACTCCTGTTCTTTACTGTTTTGCTCTAGAAGCCCCTAAGGACCATGGATTGGAATTAGTAACTATTAGTATCATAAAAACGGAGCTCCAATTTTATATCTAATATTCTATTTGATCAGTTCTGGTTTCTTTACCCTTCTTTATTAACTTGGTTTTTTATATTGTTGGCCTTGTTTCTCTTTGAGAGTTCTTCAGTAATCATTTAGCAGATTACCAAGTTTCCATTACTACGTCCATTTTCAAGAATTCTATGTTAATTAGTAATGGTGTAACAAGTATGATGGACTTACCAAAGCATCTTACGCAACTAAAATATCAAGATCTATCCTCATTTTCTGCCTTAACAATTAAACATCCTTAAATTTGACTATATAACACTCCTTCTGGGTGAATCCTAGTCTGAATAGGCATCTTTTCTGGGTCCACAATGTCTTATCATGCTGAAACTTGTTGGCAGAAAAAGAACTGTTGAACGGGCTTCACCCAGGCGAATTCACAGTGAGGTATTAGAATCTCTCCAGTCTCTCGGGCTAAAAGCTGAGCAGCGTAGAGTTACTCCTGCCATGAACAGTTTAAGGGGCTACTATGGGTTGGAAACTCCAAAAGGGAAAAGTCCGGAAGAAGGCAACGAGATGACGGTCTATAAGACAGGCAGATATAGCAACTTCAAAGATGAGATAATACCAAAATCCTTGCGAGAAAATGGTGAACTAGCTACAATTGTGTCGGTTGCAGATTCTATCAGTGGTGAGGTTGAAAAATCAGAGGAAAAGTCTGTACGAAGGCGTCAGAAAGTGGATACTGAAGTGGGTTCTCGCTCTCCTGGGGAAAACAGCGATGGCAGCGAATCAGCTAAAGGTTGGTCTTTGAGGCCCAAATCAGTGGGCCGAAGTTTCGCTGACATTAGTTGGTTGAACCCTATCCCTCTGGGGCTGGGAGAATCTCTTATGGCAAATGGGTTTGTGGGGATGGTCAGGAAATCATCAAGCACGTCTAGCTTACAGGATCAGGAAAGTAATGGCTCGACTTCGATATGGCCAACTTCAAGGTGGAGTTTAAAACCAGACTTGCAGGCTTTTTCAGCTACATCCATTGCTAGACCAATCTTTGATGGATTGCCAAAACCTGTAAATGGTAGGAGGAACAAAGCAGCTCTTGATTAGTAGCAGGTTCCTTGTCAATCTTGTTGCAGTGATATCCATTTTTCCATTCAATACCCGATTAGGCGATTACAGTTACAGAAGAAAATTCTTCTACCGTACTTGGAGTAAGCAAGACTTGGAAGTCATACTGCTTCTCGAGGGAAGCAAGTAAATAAAACAAATAGAAAAAGTGAATTAAGAAAAAACAGAAAAACTAAAATGGGACAATCATTGAAGGCAGTAACTAAAACGGGAGTAAATGAAACTTGATGTTGGTACATGTATTTACATATATAGATGGTGCAGTAAGTCTGAGTACCCATTTCTTGGTTGTGCAGATAGAAGATGCAAAATTGTCAATATCTATAGTATTGTATACAAATTGAGATGTTGGTGAATCTTTTCTAGAGAATTTAAACATTATTCATCTGGTGGGGTGATATATTGCTCAGTTATTATTTATTGTGATCGAACTTTCTTAAAATTTCACGTTTCAGCTTTGTGCAGCCGGGGTTTTGGTCATGAACCCTTGTGTCTGAGAAATGAATGCAGTTACTAGAAATAGAAGTAGTAAATCTGTAATGTGATCCCAGTAATCCCTACACCTTGCATTGGTTTGGGTAAAAATATGATTAGTTGAGATTTATTTCAATCGCAAACTATTTGAAGGACCCAAAGGAGAAAAGATTTTGATAGCTGGGTTGGCTAACGATTTCAGGAGAAAGAGATCGTTGTTGTTTGAAAATACAACAACCGTTTCTTGAGAGAGAAAGTAGATCGGAGTTTTGTTCTCCGGCGAAGGGTCTCCCTTCGCTGGTTGTTCCTCTTTTTTCCTCCCCTCTTCTCTGTTTTATTTGAACTCACATATAAGTATTATGTTAGTCTTACCCTAGTTCCTCTTAGAAGATCAATAGATAAGGCTGAGATTGTAAACCATCCAAACAGTTTCAAGAGATCAAGAGGCATCTGGTTTGTACTAATACTTTTCTACTACTAGTATCTAATAAACCTAGAAGGAGTTCTTTATGCCCTAACCCACAACGGATCTGATTCAATTACACCCAAAGAAAACACATCCAAATTAGACTCTTATTTCTGTATAAATCATTAAATTATACCTTCTGATGTTCTTCCATTTTATTGTTTCAATCATTAAATGGGCTTTTCAATTGTTAATTTAATGGTGATTAGAGAAGGTTACTCCCACTTCTCAAAGGTCTTCTAGTCCTTCCTGACTATTCCATTGATCTGAAGAAGTGTAAGGAACAAACTACAATGGATGGTAATGGAGGCGGCTATCCGGTGAAGAAGATGGTTCGACGGTCTCGGCGACGGTGTTTCGGGTACAACTTTGGTGTTTCCGGCAACATCGGTAGATTTCCGGTGACTTTGGTGGATTTTCAGCGAAAGCGACGGGTTGATAGCGATCCATGGAGTCAAACATTTTCTCAATACTTAATTACTCCGATCTAATGGGTGCAGGCGGTTCTCCGATGATGAAGGCGGTTTTCCGACGACAAAAGCGGTTTTCCGACAACAAAGGTGGTTTTCCGGCGAATGTGATGGGAATGTAAATTAGCTTTCTTCTATGGTATTTTCAGTTATTTTGTTGACCTTTAGGGTCTTTTCATCCGTGATCTTTAGGATCTTTTCATCCTTTTTCTATCTTTTTTCGTCAGTGTCTAGTCCCATTTCTGTCTTATTCATGAGGTACTTTGCATTTAAAGGTATGCAACTCTCATGAAGTTTGAAGAGAGAAATAACAATTATATCCATGTAAACATTGTGATTTTATCACTTATGAATGGAAATCGATTCCCATGGCTTCAAAAAATAGAAAATACAAAAATAAGTTGTTTTTCTTAGGGAATTTAGCGATAGTCCGTCACCACAAATGTCCAATTGGCGATACTTCGCTTTTTAATTAGATATTAGTGATTTTTTTTTTAGTTAATTCCTATATGGCCCCCTACTTTGTGACCAGCTTCCTTTATGGCCCCCTTTTTTTCGTAAATTCAAATATGACCCCCTATTTTCAGGTAAATGTCATTACTACCCTTCCTAATTCTAAATTTAAAACATTAAAACAAAATTATTTCCACCTCACCCCTCTCTCCCTCCACCTCATCTCACCCTACACCTCACCCTTCTCTCTCTCTCTCCAATTCACCTCTCTCTCTCCAACTCACCTCTCTCTCTCTCTCTCCAACTCCCCCTTTCTTCTCCGGTGAGGTGGCCGGCCGAAAAATTTTCCGGCCGGCCACCTTCAAATTTAAAAAAAAAAATCTCTCTCCTCTCTCTCTTTAATTTTTTTTTATTTTTTTTAATCTCTCACCTCTCTCTCTCTAAAACTCCGGCGAAGGGGGTTTCCCTTCGCCGGAGGATCTGTTCACGAACAGATCTGTTCGTGAACAGATCTGCTGTTCACGAACAGCTCTGTTCGTGAACAGAGAGTTGTTCTCTGTTCACGAACAGAGCTGTTCGTGAACAGATCCTCTGGCGAAGGGAAACCCCCTTCGCCGGAGTTTTAGAGAGAGAGAGGTGAGAGATTAAAAAAAAAAATTTAGAGAGAGAGAGGAGAGAGAATTTTTTTTTTTTTTTTAAATTTGAAGGTAGCCGGCCGGAAAATTTTCCGGCCGGCCACCTCACCGGAGAAGAAAGGGGTGAGTTGGAGAGAGAGAGAGGTGAGTTGGAGAGAGAGAGGTGAAGTGGAGAGAGAGAGAGAAGGGTGAGGTGTAGGGTGAGATGAGGTGGAGGGAGAGAGGGGTGAGGTGGAAATAATTTTGTTTTAATGTTTTAAATTTAGAATTAGGAAGGGTAGTAATGACATTTACCTGAAATATGAGGTCATATTTGAATTTACGAAAAAAAGGGGGCCATAAAGGAAGCTGGTCACAAAGTAGGGGGCCATATAGGAATTAACTCTTTTTTTTTTTGCAAATTAAAAGTATGAAAATACCCTTATCTTTATTGTCGTTGGATGCTAGGAGACATACATCCAATTGTCGGTACTATTACAGAGGCGTGAAATATCTTAAGAAAAGATAGTCTATTATCGTTTCAACTTAACTTTACGTCTATATCGGTTATGTCTGAATGACCGTTTTCTGTTTTGCACGTTCGTCTCTGATAACTAATTAGAGAAGGGGCTATTCTGATTTTGAGTAGAACCAGAACTCTGTTCGACGAAACAAATAGAGTGACAATCTAAAATATTGTCAAACTATTTCAAAAAAAGTGCAGAAACTCGGTTTTAGTGAGAAAGTCAGAGAGAGTGAAAACTCGAATAGAACCAGAACAACAATATTTTGTGAATGGCAGGAAAGAAATACTATTCACCATATCACGGGAGATGCTAGAGTGCCCAGTTTTTTGGACATTTTAATGCCCAGCTGATGTGGAATCACTAAAAGACGAGGTATTTTCAAAGTTTGACTACGGTGGAGACCGCTTTTGTTTCTAAATGAGGAAATATGTCACCCTCTAAGTACCAATTTCTAAGTCACTCTATCATTTCCCATCACGCTAGAGTCATTTACAAACATGACAAATAATAATCTAGTAAATATAAAATTACTCCTATATATAGCAGTAAAACAACAGAGCATATATATAAATAAAAACTGTACCTATCGTTTGTGTATTTGATAGAATTAGGGCACTTTAGGTAAGGAGGAGGTTACGAGAAGAGGAACACCATTGATCATATGATCTTTGAAGATTAGGCCAGTCTGAGTTTGTAACAGTGAAGTTCTGAAACCAGTTGGTTAATATTACTTCCTGATCTGATGCTGGTAAGCTTAATATTACTTCATCAATGGCTCTCTCTGTTTCTATTTTCTCAATTCCTGAGAGTACTGGATAAGACACACCATTGTTGGCATATATCAGGAGTGGCAGCCACAGCAGAAGCAATCTGTATCTCACTTCTCTTGGTGTCTTCTCTAACTGATATTTTCCCCTTGCTAGCTCTCCCAACAACACAGCTGCATCACATTATAAAATTTATATCAAACTCAAAACTTTCAAGAAATCTTTTGAGGTTAAAATACATATCCCTACGGAATTACGATATATAAATAATGAAGTGATATAGTAAGTCAACTTGGGTTCAGTGTGGGAGATTACGTACGACTGTAATAACTTACATGCCCGTAATCAAATATTTGAGCCAAAGTTAGATAGTGAAATAAGTCTTTGTATCTAATGCTCGTATCTTCGAACATGTTTAAAATTTGATAAAAGATTGCTTTCAAATCTGAATTTACTAGAAAAGTAAATAAGAAGTCGAATTATATAAGTACAGTAGGCACAAGTTTTAGTCATATTTTAGGCCTTACAAAACAAACAATCGGTATCCGAATCATGGCATACATATACTGACCTGTTATCTTGACAATGAAGCCTTGGACCCTTGGTATCAAAGTGAGAGACATAGGAGCCAGACCAGTAGCAAAACTCCACTGCACTAAAGCTTCATCCGCGGCCGAGCAAACCAGAAGTTTATTTGTTATCCACAACAACTCCTGCGCTAGCTTCTCTGCCACCACCCACTCATCACCATCGCCAAAACCACCATTTCCACCATTGGTCGCTACTATTCGTCTTGCCTTCTTTGACTCATTCGCCCCCGTATCCAGCAAAAAACCACCGATGTTTCCAAAAGAAGGCAATAAGAATCTCTTTAAGCAGAATTTTAATCCTTTTCCTATAAATGAGCCAAGTGGGAAAACATTCATTACTGAAGATGTCCAGTTACTGGTTTCCTCTACCGGCTGGCTGCTGCTCTGGAGTGACTGGTATAACAAGGTCAACGTACGTTCGAAGGCGGATGAAAGTGATGTGCGGTTGATCTGATGAAGTTCATCATTTCCTCCTCTTAAATTTTCGTCTACTATCTTCTCTGCCATTGTTAGTGCAAACTGATACTTCCTTGATGTTGCTGGTATCTCATTTAAGAGTGTGAAAATCTGATCATTAAAATTAAAATATTGATAAGAAATGTTGGGGTAAAAGTCATTTGCATCTCCTCTTATATGATACTAGTCATGAATTCGAGTACTCGTGGAAGTGGTTTATTTCTAAATTTTATCCATGTAACTGTATATACTAATGACAGGAAATTGGACCGAATATCCAATTTTAAACTTTTTTTTAGTTTAAAAGACCACTTATCGTTAAAAACCCAAATTTGTATTTATTTTTGTTACAACCCAAATATTTATACTTTGGTTGGTTAAAAACCAAATATTTTTTACAAAGGCGTTACAAGCTGTTGCAAAGATGTTATTATATTTTCACAACTGACATAAAAACGAAAATATTGTGCCCTCCGTCACGTTGGGGCCGGGGCCCAGGCCGCCCAGGATCCTCACCCACGTTATGAGTGGCATAGGAAAACAAGGGATCCAGGTAAACAATTAAGTGTCAGGTGAAAGATGACACGTGACATTCATGCAAGGCCCCAACTTCAGCTAGGTTAAGAGGCAAAATTCTAATGATTCTAAACATTCCTGATCGAAGTCAAACATTAAATACCCTTTTAGTGATGCGAGTCAGCATATCATAAATTAAATTAAAATCTTTTGTGCAGGTAACACTAATGAATAGTAATTAACTAGAGGTAAATAGTTATCTTACAGAAGAGAGTGCTCTTGTAATGGCTTTGTCTGGTGTTGATCCATCATCACATGAATTCCCATGACCAGATCCTTCATATAATATCATATCCAGTGATGATGATGATGATGGTCCAACAGATGATGATGATGATGAGGATGAGAATCCATGGTTATCAAGAATATATTTAACAGGTGAAGAATTCTTAAGAAGAAGAGAAGTAGGAAAGTAATCCATAAGAACTCTAAGTACCCAAATAGTGAACCATATAATCATCATCTTCATGTATCTGAAATGATCCATTAAACTCCATCTCTGATATTCTCCAGCTCCAGATGATGATAATAAACCAGGAGTATTATTATCATTATTTGCAGATACAACTGAGTAAAGGGATTTAGCAGCTGAGTTAACTGTGGACTTGAATATGTAATTCAATAAAGATGATACTGATATTGAGGATGCCTTACTTAGGTAGTAGTTTTGGTCCATCCTTTCTTCTTCTTTTTGTCTAGGTAATTGGGAGTTTAGGTTTCTCTCTTCTTCAAAGAATGAAAATGAAATACTTTTTGGGGGGTTTTATATTGTAGTAGGAAGTTGGTGGTGTTCTTGGATTTTAGATAGATTTCCATCTTTGCCCTTAGACTCTTTTTAGTTCTATATGTTATTTTAAATTTATTTACAAATAATTTATTGTTTTCATTTTGTAGAGTTATACAGTTTATAAAATATCAATGAACCATGTCACTTATCTGCAGAAGTAAAATGAGATACGTGAATAACGCGACATATCAAGAATACGAAAGTTCGACGATCAACAAAAATTGAAGATACTCCCTTGTCCATACCCTAAGATCAAACTATAGCATGCCAAGACGCAAAAGATCCTCGACTGTGATTATTATCAAAGTGATTTTCACTCTTCCGCTTCTTGATTTTTTTTTTTGTTGAAGAGAAAAACAAGAAAACTAAGAACAACATAAAATTAACTCTTGCAGATTGTGACATGTTCTTTTTTGCCCGTGTTTCCTGCTCCATTTGGCTAGAGAGTCAACCAACTTATTATTTTACCTCGAAGTGTAGGAGAAGATGATGTTGGTGAATTTTTCTTTGAGCTGCAGTATGTCATCAATAATCTTGATTGATTGTCATTGAACCGAGATACTTGAGTCGTGAAGGTGCCTAATCACATTAAGGTTGTCACTTTCTAAGTGGAGGTGCTCGATCTTTAATTCGTTTGCTCAGAGCATCACACCGGGTATGGCAAAGCATTCACATTCTTCTGGATTTTGCCCTCTGACTGATTCTGATAAGGTCATAACGAAGTGTGCTGATTCATCGTGCATAACACAACCGATGCCAGCCATTTCTGTCACTTCCGTGAATGACGTATGAACATTAATTTTGAGGAAGGTAGACATTGGTGGAGGCCACTTCGATTGATTCTTCTGCTTGTCCAAATTGGTTGAACATGTCGTAAGCTTAGTTAGAGCTGCTTTGATTCTATTAATAACTTGCATTGGGGTTTGAGATTGCCCCGAAATGTTTAGTTGGAGTTGCTTCTGAATTTGAGATACAAGTTCATATTCCTTAAAGTATATTGAATATACTTAAAAATAACATGAAATTTGGATGGTCGGTTAAACATTTTGCTTCTTGGTGAAGTTTAACGTAAAGGGTATTATCGTGAATATAGTTTCCACCATTCATTTTATTGATGTCATCATTTACATTTTTGGCATATCTGTTCATCTTTTTCGTGTCGGTCTGCTAAAAAGCAGAATGTGGTGCGGCTTTCTTCTTTAACCGCCACAAAGGAATGAAGGATATGGGGGCATCTGGTCTGGTGTGCAGATACTTCACACAATGAGTCCTGGTCAATTTATATGGAGGCTGTCCAGCCAGGCTTGAAGAGCAGCCCAGATCCGGGAAACAACTCGGGCCAACGTTACCCTTTGTCTGTACAGACCATGTCAGGCCGCCTTAAACGGCCCGAGGTTGGATTGATCCGGCCCGATAAACGGCCATATACCAATCTATCCTCTCGAGTTACCCTATGATCTTGTCACCTTCTTAGGTGGTTTAGTAAGGGTAATTCTATAGGTGAGGAGATTATTAATCCTCGCACTCCTTTTGACACTTGTAAAATTTGGCTCAGAGAGAGCGCTTAGACTAATATTATGTGGCACATGTAGAACTACCCTATTGTTATAGTTTTTTTTTTTCTGAAACGCTATTGTTAAAAGTGTCCCCGGACGGTGTTGTTAGTGCCCCCACTAATTCGACAATATAAAATCAATAAATTCGGGTCAAATTTTATAAAAATATTGAGTTGATGGTCTACAGAATTCAACTTGTGAGTTGAAATCGGTGGACTAAAGCCGATTATTTATTAATAAATTCGATTCAAGGTCCACCAAGTTCAGCTTTAATAATCCGGAAGTGATGAAATTGATGGACTAGAGGTGAAATCTATAACAAAGTTCAAACGAAGTCAACTGATTTTAGTTGTATTTGTAACACAAATTTTGCCAATGACAATCACGATTCGCAAGTTCTCCAACTCCTTATAATCTGTTTTCTGCTAAGAAGTGAGGCGGAACTCGTGCTGAGTCAGATATTAGGCAGCCTTGACCAATAAAGAAGTCAACTGATTGACTTGTGCAACACGTGCAAGAAAACTGAATACACACGAGCGAGATTTTAATAGGACCTACAAAGCTCTGTCACCTGAGACTTGGAGAAGGAGTTGGACACGAGTCACCTGGGCACCTTGAACTCTGTCACAACTTGAAGGGAAACAAAAGGGTGGACCCAACTTAGCTCTACTACCTAAGCCTAGAACAGGAGGTCTACAAAATGAAGCTCAAAACCTTGAGCTTTACTATGGCCGAGACATATAATGGTTATGTGAAAAGATTATAGTGTCGGATATCCACATCTCATATCTGAAGATACCATTATACGACCATGATTAGAAAGATTTTATTACTGGCCTTACCACGTGCCCTTTAGTAAGCCTGTGCCTTACCACCAACATGCAAATCTATTTAAACATCACATGTTTGCCTTAAAAAAGATCTGTTCTTTAACCTTTGATTTCTCATTGACACTCAGGGTGCAACACTAAACCGACTTAAGTGTTGGAGAGTCTTTTGCAGGCAGTGGCGTATCCAAAATTTACTTTGAGGGGGGGTCTAAAAAATTCTCTGTCAAAAATTGCAGTCACAGAAATTTAAACAAATAATAATATTTTATTGATAAAATTAATAACCACAAATAATTGATATCAAGAGGTTGAAAAACTTAATATTTTAGACATGTTTCATACTTCTATAATCCATACATTCATAATTCACCTTTACGAGTTTTAAATGCTTGGAGATTCTTCGTAATTATCTTGTTATCAATCTTGATAGATATATCATTTTCAATGTGTTCGAGCATGCTATTACTCAACCATTCATCACTCATCCAATTGCGTAGTTGACTTTTAATGATGTTCATTGCTGAAAATGATCTATCAACTGTAGCGGTTGTCACAGGTAACACCAGTGTCAAAGTCAAAAGCAAATAGACTAATTTATATACTTCATGCCTTCTCGTCTCAACCATTTTCTTTAGCAAGGTCACTGATTCCATCTAACTGGGAGAAGTCGTTATTCAAATGCACATCGACAATGTAATTTTCAAGTTGATCACCAAGTCGCATGACGTCAAATGAATTGAAATCATTTGGATAAATTTCAGCAAGACACATCAATTTGTTCTTGTCAAAAAGAGAGAATGAATTCGATAGACTTAAAGAAGCAATGCACAAAAGCAACTCTCTGTTGGATTCAGTGAAACGTGCATTCAGCTCCTGAAGTTGCATATCTATAATAATGCAAAATACCTCAACTCGATAATGATGAAGAATTGTTATTTTTTGTAATAAACGTCTTTTCCGCCCTCGAGTTATAAAGTTAGCATCCATATCATTATATATCTATGACATACTCTTTCTAAAATCAGAAAATCCTAAAATCGGCTAGGAAAATTCGGTCAATTTTAGAAACCTTAAAAACCCAAACTAATTCACCACAAAAAAAAATTCTGAGAATTGAACCACCGACCCCAAGTATATACCCCCCCCCCCTGATTTTGCCTTAAGATCTTACCAATTTGCCAAGAATCAAGTGATGTTTAAGTATACACGGAATTATCTTCTTTACTGCTTCCTCCTTCCAACAAAAGGAAGATAAAAATATTTATGCTTGAACTCAAACCCACGAAAACTAGAGTGGTAACATCATTCTTCATCCGTTGAGCCACCAACGATTTTGATTATTATTGGCAACCTACATCGACTTAGACAATTACAATATATATTTTTTTAATCAAGTGTCGTATATTAAATCATACAAATTGAGGGGGGTCTATAGACCCCCCTAGACCCATGATGAATCCGTGATGCAGCGGAAAACTAATAAAAAGCCTTAGAACTCCGTCTAAAGACTATAGAACCGAAACTATAAGAAGAATACTAAAATATTGAATTTTATAGATTGAATTGAATGAATAAAACAACTCCTAGATCCCCCTATATAGACTTAGGGTTCCCTTAACCTAATCAAACTCAAATAACAATTTCTAATAAATAAAATACTACTTTCTTAAACCTAATTAAATTCTAATAACAACTTCTAAATAAATAAAATAGTAAATCTAAAACTTAGGTTTCCTGAAAATATAAAACTGCTAAAAATAATAATTCTCTACGAACAAAAATATTATACTACTAAAATAACTAGATTTTAAGATATCCAAGATACTTGGAATATCTAATGAAAATCTCCCTGCATCAGTCTCCTCCACTTCAAAGAAACTCGCCCCGAGTTTACTAATTGTTTGGAAGGTTATCTTGAATGGTACACCCTTGAGATAACTTTTTCGTGAATTGTGCATGGGAATCACCAAACTTTTAGATTGGACCGAAGACTTCATCAAGTCACAAAAAATTTTCTGACTATAATTGTGATGTGATTCAAACTCCCTTTTCTCCCGAAAAACAAACTTGTGAAGGTCATGAATACGGAGATTGAAAATTACTAACTTTGATGAAGAACTTCCGATAAAATTCCAAACCACTCCATGTGAAACAACTTGAGATTCACAAAATACTGAAAATGGATCTTCGTATGGAGGAACTTTAATTGGACTAATGTCTAACTTGTTAAGTTTCTCACCTTTTGATTCAACTTCCTTTGAATCAATTTTCTGAACCACTTCAATTTCTTGAACAACTTCTTTAGAAACAAATCCCTCATCGTGTAAATTGATATTATGAGATTTTTCCGTGAACACAATAACGTCGGATTTTGCTTCATGAATAATATTATTTAAATTTTCTATAGTCACAATTTGTGGTGGTTATTCTCTAAGGGAGTTGTTTTTATCTTTTTTATGTTTAAGCGAGGTTGTTCTTCCCTTCGAAATCCAAAGTTCCTACATTCCCACTCCCGAGCTTCAATTTTTAGGGCTAAGTTGTACGCAGCTTGAATAGTCCATACTGTAACTATCCCCACCTTTTCTCGCAGACTAAATTTTATTCCGCTTAGAAACCGATTTGCAACAACATCTTCATATTCTGCAATGTTTTCTATATTGTTTCTTTGAACCAATCTTGAAAACTCCTCATAGTACTCACTCACTGAATGCAACCCTTGCCTGTAGTTTTGGTATATCTTGAACAAGTGTTGTTGATAATTAGGAGGTAAGAACCTCTCTCAGGTTCTCTTTCATAGATGGCCAACTCTAGATGGGTGCCTTTCGTTGTCTCGTTCTTAGATGTTGTAATTGATCCCACCAATCTGCAACACTCCCTTTAAATCTACAAGCAATAATTGTAACTATCTTCTCATTGAGAATCGTAGTAGACATATTGACTTGTCGCTCGACCTCGTGTAGCCAATCAAGGAACTCTTCGATCGACAAATAGCCATTGAAGAATGGTATCGCTGTCTTGATTCTGTATTCATCATAATCTCTACGCCGGTATATGTGATTAGGATAATATTTACCTGTGTTTTCTTGGTTGACAACATATTGTTGAAGTGGTTGTGTTCTGCCTTCGTTTCCATTAACAACTTGGTTGTGGGTGAATCCCTCAACACGTTGTTAATAAGTTGCCTAGGGTTTGTGTTCTAATGTCTTTGTTAATAGGTTGCCTAGGGTTTGTATTGACATTCAGGTTGTTAATCATCTCTCCCACTTGGACTAGTTGATGACTCAAACCGTCAATTTTTGCCCATATAGCATTATTACCTCGTTCACCGTCGAGGGTTGTATTTCTAGCCTTGTCTTCTGTCATAAAGCCAGGAGAAACCTCGCTTTGATACCAACTGACGCATTAGAAAACTAATAAAAAGCTTTAGAACTCCGTCTAAAGACATTAGAACCGAAACTATAAGAAGAATACTAAAATACTGAATTTTATTGATTGAACTGAATGAATAAAACAACTCCTAGATCCACCCTTATATAAACTTAGGCTTAACCTAATCAAATTCTAATAACAACTTCTAAATAAATAAAATACTAAATCTAAAACTTAAAAGGTTTCTTAAAAATATAAAACTGCTAAAAATAATAATTCTCTAGTAACAAAAATATTATACTACTAAAATAACTAGATTTTAAGATATCCAAGATACTTGGAATATCCCATGAAAATCTCCCTGCATCAATCCTCCACTGTTTGTAGGTATACCTCCCCATAGGGATAACGATAGCGAAAAGGTAGGCAATCGAATCAGAAGTAGCAAGAATGATAAATCCAGAGATATTCGGGAAAAATTCGAGAAATCAGAAACCGTCTTCATAACGTCCAATTCAGTCAAACTAAAAGACAGTTGAACTCACATGCAGACAAGTTAGCAAAATGGGCTCGAAAGGAAAATAAAACCAAGATGTGGAAGAATGTATCTTATCTTTTTGTAGACAAGTATTGTAATAATGTTTTAGTTAATTAATGTTATGAATAGTTTCAACAAAAAAAAAGTATATGGATATACCACTTGGCTGTAAAAGATACACGTATCCTTGTTAATAGTTTCTTAAAGAGGTGTTAATTCTACATGGGTTTTCACATTAAGTTAGAGTATTGAACCAAACATGCAAAGGATTCTCTGCTCCACCTCATGCGAAATCAGGTATCATTCTCACCGATTTATTACAGATCGAGCAACCTCATCCTCTGAGCTACATCAAGAGACTTGGACACCACCACCAACGGGATGAATAAAGATAAACGTAGATGGGGGTTTTACTAATGAAAGGGGATCGGCGGCAGCAGTAGCTCGATCTTCTAATGGTGATATTATCAACTCTTTAACGAGGATTTTTCCTCCCGTCTCAGCTCTACATAGTGAGATTCAAGCGGTGGTATTAGGTTTAGAATTAGGGCATCAAATTGGAGAATTTGGCTTTATAATCGAAAGTGACTCTGCCTTAACCGTTGGATTCCTATCAACAGATCTTGACCATTGTCCATGGCGTCTGCTGAGAACTATTGAAGATACAAGTGCTCGGATAAGAGAAATGGAGGTTACAATTACCCACGTTTCAAGAGGCGCAAATCAACTAGCGCATAATCTTGCTACTCAATACTAATACTGACTTGGTCAGTCTGTCCTTTGTAGTTAATTTTAAAATATTTTACCAGCTTTCTTACCTTGGTTGTAATTGACTGGTTTATATTATCTCGTGGACTGTTCTCAAAAAAAAAAAGAGTATCTGCAATGCATAGGATTTTAAGAATTTCTTTTAAGAAATTATTTTCAGTACAAAATTCGATTTTTATCTCAAAAAATGAGGTGGCACTATTTTAAATCGAGATGTATCAAGATATCTCCAACTCATCACCATTTTACATTTTTCAAGTTATATTTTGTATGGTTAAAAATCAAATATTTGTGAGTATTATTTTTAGTTAAATACCTAACTATTTGCATTTTGTTTGATTGAAAATTCAATACTTTTTGCAACTCCCAAACAGTTTCACTTATTTTGCAAGCAGTGACAAATCTTTTACAAACAGTTGGATACCTCTTGCAAATTACGAAAATACTTCGAGAACTGAAGACTAGAAACCATTGAATAATCTTTTTTTTCACCAAAACAAAAAATGTATATAGAGTTTTGACCAAATTTACCCACAAATAAGCAAAACAATTTCAGAGATTTGCGTTGGAGACATGCACAAATTTAAAGATCTCTATTTTGCTACCTAAAAATGAGAATCTCAATTGAGATGTGACACATAAATCTAATGGGGAATTTCTTTTTTTAATTTTGCATTAGAGATTGCTCTTAGATTTTATCTTTTTAATCATTACTTACAATTAAAATGTTAGAAAATAGAGAAGTTTCTACATATGATCTCTCATTTGCTTAATAAGATAAAGCCAATGAAAAAACAAATCACTTTATTTAGTTTTACAACAAACAATTATTCTTAGTGACATGTTTTAAAATTTTAAGGCTTTGAAGTGGTTACACTAGTCTTATTTTTTCAGGGTGATAACACAATCATTAGTGAAGGAAAGCAAACTATTTTTCTTTTTCATTGATTACAACAAGTAAGAAAGACAATCTAAAGATTGAGTTCTCAATTAACATAAACTAACTCATCAAAAGAATGAAACAACGAGGAATTGAACTACAATTTTCTTTCCTTTTCCCTTCTCTGAGTACTTATTTTTTTTCCGCGTTCTTCGAGTGTGAGGTGCAACAGTTATTATCAAATCCTTAATTAGTACCTTAAAGATTTGTAATGAATCAGTTGAGTTTACCAAAACAAGTACAACATAATCATGAAGAATTTCTTGCAGGTTTATTTTTTCATAACTGATGAGTATTCCAATGCTTATGCTTTTGATGAGCTGGGGCGGTGACCGATACAGGCGTCTTCTGGGATGTACTTACCCCAGAACCAATGTTTCTTCCACACATTGTTCATCTCTTCGATTGGTACGTTCTTAGTCTCAGGCAAGAAGAAGTAGATAAAGATTGTCATCAGGAAAACGAACCCGCCGAAGAAGAAGAAGAGACCAAACTTCATGTGGCAAAGCATGGCAAGGAAAAGTTGGGCAATGATGAAAGTGAAAAACATGTTCACTGATACATTAATGGACTGTCCTGCTGATCTGATCTCAAGAGGGAAAATCTCACTTGGTACTAACCAACCCAATGGCCCCCATGACCAGGCGAATGCCGCTACATAGGTACAGATCAAGAACAAGAGTAAATAGGAGGATGATTTTGATATGGATCCCACACCCGCTACTCCAAATTTTTGGCCGAGAATGACTCCAACAAGAATCTGTAGTATAAAACCACAATGTTCTTAGTATATATATATATATATATATATATATATATATATATATTGGAAGAGTTACTACATATTTAATTCCGTAGATATGTTAAAGAATATTTACCTGACAGATGAACATCTGGGTGCCACCTTCAAGGAACAAGGCTCTTCGGCCAAGCTTATCAACCGAGGCAATAGAAATTAAAGTGGCAAACATGTTAACGACACCGGTAATAACAGCTGACATGAGCGCAGCGTCATCCCCAAACCCAATAGTCTTAAATAGGACTGGAGCATAGAACATAATGACATTGATACCAGTGAGCTGCTGGAAGAATGGAATTGCAATTGACATAACAAGCTGAGGCCTGTATTTTGGCTGCAAAATGTTCCTCCATGGATGTTGCACCTGCTTCGATGTCTCACTCGCCTCTATAAGGTCTTGAAATTCTGCCTCGACATCGTCTTCGCCACGAATCTTCTGCAACATAACCCTAGCCTTCTCTTGGTGCCCTCTCTCAATGAGGGAGTTGGGTGTATCAGGAAGGAAGATGGCACCGACAGTCATGATGATAGCAGGTACGGCTGCCAGACCCAGTGAAACTCTCCAACCATTTCCTCCCTCCATTTTGTTGGTCCCATAGTTCACGAGATTTGCTACCAATATACCAATAGTAATGGCCAATTGGAAGCCCATGTTGAGTGCTCCCCTTAGCTTTGCAGGTGCCATTTCCGACAGATAGACAGGGACAGACTGATTCGCATATCCAATGCCGACACCAAGTAGTATACGACCGAGGATTAACATTGCTACATTGACCGCAAACCCGTTCAGAGCAGCACCTGCCAAGAAAATGATTCCTCCTACCAACATAGAAATTTTCCTGCCAAAAACTCTTGTTGTGGCAGATGCAAAAAATGAAGCAACCAAAGCTGCAATATACAAAGAAGAAGTGAAACTTGTTAACAACTCGCTATCGAATTTGCAATACTGATTTTCATGACCAGTTGCATCGTGCATCTTTTTGTAGACTGATGGGAAGAACTTGACCAAGAAGACATCCATGGATGTTACTCCTCCTGAAACTCCAAGATCATAACCAAAAATTAGACCACCAGTGGCAGCTACCAGACATGTCATGAGCACAAACAAGGTGACTTTTCCACCGTAATCCTTGGTCGGTCCATGAGAAACAACGCCGCCTCCTGCCATTTTCTCTCAGTCTGAAGAAGAAAATAAAAAAACTTAGGATCGACAAAGAGCGAAACCCTCCTTTCAAATCCCAAGTAATTGTTTTTTTTTTTTTGCTTGTGGATCTTGAAATTATACTTTTATTTCTGATACAGAGAAGTGAGGATGAGTTTAACATTTAATTACTAGGTTCTTAAATAACAAAAAGTTTTGATGTTAAAAATAGTAGTAATTTGATCTGTTCCTTCATGTTTGGATCACGAAACTATTTTTGGATGATTCGGTTTTGATCATCTTAATCACATTTTAAATTCCAGCTGTTGGATTAGTAGATTTTGAAATCATTCTTAATCTAACTTCTTTAATTAGTTTAGTTGTTAAATGCTATGTTTCTATTTTTGGTATTATTGACTAATGGGTAAAAGGGGGTCTGGGTAAGGTGGGGGCCGGTACGACTACTGGATACACCCCTCTATCCACGCCCCTGAAGTGATCCCATTAGATTAGTTGAATCTATATCTTAGTGGTGATATTCATGCAATAACTGCAACAATTAGTCTCTTAGCTGCAGCCATTGATACTCGAATGTTTCGTCAGTCGTCCGCCTCTCCATTGGTTTGATTAGAATGTGCGTGAAACCCGGTTATTCTTCTTGTAACTTGAATAGTATTCTTGCAGTTCTGTTTACCAGGGCTGCTTCTTCAGGGTTGTTTCTCCAATCTTGCTTTTGGCGAGCTTAATTTTTGCGAGTTTGATTTTTCCGAGTTCGTCCGCCTTTCCATTCGCGCGCAGTGAACATTAATTCCTTTGCTTCCGAAGGACAGGTTTCATATTCCTTAATTCTTTGATTTTCTGATCAGACGTCTGATCTTCTGATCATGTGCTTTCTGAGTTTATGTTTTGTGTAACTGACCAACGTGGGACATGCGTCTTCTTTCTCTTGGCGCATGGTCTTAGTCATTTCTTGTCACATTAATGTTATGTCTGACTCGGTCATAGATCAACTGTGGTTCATTGCATCGTGATTACGACTTAGTCAATTTTCAAGACGTTTGATTCTTTATTCTTTAATGTTTCCACTTGCCGAGGCCTTTGCTCTTCACCCCCCCCCCCCCCCCATAAAAATAGCTTGTTTGGTGTTTGTTTTGCTCCATGGACAACCTTTCCAAAGTTGTTGTTTTTTTTTAAAAATAGTTTTCTACAAGTCTTCTGACTTCTCTGAGTTTGAAGAATGAGGCCCTTGTTTGAATTTCGTCTTGAGATGGTTGGTTCTTCATACTTTTCATAGTGGTGTTGAAAGGGCGTGCTTCTCATAGTGGGGGTGTTGACCCCTTGGGTCTTCATCGTCCAAAGCGACGTTGGTTGACGTGTGGCTGGTTTTCTATCGTTACCCTTTCTCGAGTTCTGAAATGAAGTAAGGATAGTAGGATATTGATGTAGAACGCAGGGGAATTAAAGAACATGAATAAACTAAATAAGAACGGTAAAATAAAGGCTTAAATAACTCTAAAATACTCAACTTTATTAAAACTTCAAAGGGGTTTCTCTTCAATCTGAGAATAATGGACAAACTAGATATCCTTTTATAGGATTCTCGACTTTCCTAGATAGACTTGAATTAGACTTTCCTAAATAATTAAAATACTGCAACTTCTTAAATAACTAGACTCAAATCTGGACCTTTCCAATTATTGGAAATACTAAAATAACATAATTTCCTAAACCTAAATTCTCTAATAATCATACTAAAATTGGGACTTCCTAAAACTACTCTCCATGGCCGGTTGGCCCATGGCCCGGTTTGGTCATGGAAAAAGCCTCCACGACGGGTGCCCCCGCATCAGCATCCCCTTCTCCCAAGAGGTTCGTAACGAACCGTTTTTGAAGAGAATGTAGTTCCTCTGATCCATCTTCAATTGGAAACAACGTCACAATCTTCTTCTTCCATGGAAATTCATAAACATTCAAACGACCACGGTAAGTGGCATCAACATCAGATTGCCATGGTCGTCCCAATATGATGTGGCATAAATCCATATCTGTGACATCACAAGTAACTGTAGACAAATAAGAAGAACCAATAGAAAGATTAATAGTACACATTTGATCAACCCGTGTAGTAGTACCCGACTGAATCCAAGCGGTTTTATACGGGTTTGACTTAATCATTGTAGTAATACCCAAGGAGTTGACAAGCTTTGTAGAAATTAAATTCTCTACACAACCATTGTCAATCACAATAGTACATACTTTATTCAGTACTGTTCCCCGTGTAACGAACAAATTCTTTCGTTGAGATAAATTCCTGTCGAAAGGTGTAAAAAGAACTCTCCGAGTGAGTAACATAACTCGATCACCGTTGTCTGGAATAGTGTTAATACGTTCCAATTGATCTTCCTATGAATCTGAATCTGATTTCTTTTCTATAATATTTGCTTTACCGCGAGAGGGGCAATCATTAGAATAGTGTCCCGTTTCAAAACAACGATAACACTTTACTGGTGGGGGTTTTTTATAAGGATTATCGGCTACCGATTTAGTACCCTCTTCCGATTGTTTTGATTGATCTAATTCATCCGGTAGAGTTCGAACTGCTTGACTTCTAGTACTGTGTCCCCGGAAGATGGAACGTGAATCTGATTCAAAAGACCGAGCTACACTGATACATTCAGAGACCGAATTAAAAGACCTTAAATTAACCAAATCTTTAATATCATTCCGAAGTCCGTCTTTGAATTTTTCTACTTTCATTGATTCTGAATCTAGGAGATTAAGCCT
Organism: Eschscholzia californica; assembly: GCF_041429995.1. NCBI lineage: Eukaryota > Viridiplantae > Streptophyta > Magnoliopsida > Ranunculales > Papaveraceae > Eschscholzia > Eschscholzia californica. The sequence continues at coordinate 35,484,122 of NW_028238198.1, forward strand.
TGTAATTAGTCGTTGGTATTCCGAAGCATATTCCTCAACTAAACGTCTTCCTTGACGGCAACGTAAATAATCAACACATAATTGGTTCTCATAATCTGGAGGGAGGAATCATGAGAACATTAATGGTTTCAATTCTAACCAAGAAGAAATAGGAGGTAGGTGTAATAAACGACGATTTTCGGATTCCTGTTTCCACCAAGTAAGAGCAGTTTTAGATAAGTAACCAGTAACACAACGTACCTGTTCAGGACCTTCCACTTGCATAACATCAAAGAAGATCTCGAGTCGTGAGACGTAATCCAAGAAATCTTCAATATTTATCGAACCATCATATGATGGTACTTCCGTTCAAATACGGTACGATGAACTAGGGTTTGGACATTCGGTTTCGATTGGAGGAATGTGGTGTTCACGTTCGGTTTGAGTAGGTTGGAAAACCAAGGGTGGTCGTTGGGGTAGGTTGATTGGGCGGTTGGTAGATGTGGTAGGTTCTTGGGTTTGGGTGTGGGTGAAGTTGGGTTCTCGGTTTTGGGTTGATGGATGGAGTTATTCTCGGTGACATGGGTGTGTGATGTGGTCGGGTTGTTGAGGAAGGATGATGGTCGTCTCGGTTTCATGTGGATGGCGGTGGTGTGACCGGATCATGAACCGTGGGGGTGTATCGTGGTTCGGTTTGGAGGTTGTGGTGGGTGCGATGAGGTTGATATTATGAGTGATTTTCGGTTTGGTTGATAGGGTTTGGAGTGTATCGGGTGTACGGGTAAAGAAGACGGGGGTCTTGGTAGGTTGTAATGGTTCCTAAAGGGGCGATTGGTTGGGGTTGGTTGGCACTGTTTTGGTTGTTGGTTTGGGAGTTGGTGAGGAGATGGTGGTCGGCTGAGAGGTGGGGTCCGTGTGGTGGTCGATGTGGTGTTGTAGTTGGCTCGGGGAAGGAGAACGATGGTGGTATTGACGTGTGGGTATAGGAGGGGTACGTGGGTGTTTGAAAAGGTATGTTTTGTGAATAAGATGTGATGAAGGGTGGTGTAATAACCGGAGGGGGGTTGCTAATGGTCTGACCGAAGAGTGGTGTCGTGGGCTCGGGAGGAAAACCGAGAGATGGAAATCGGGTGGTGTTGGTGGTAGTCGGTAGTTGTGTGGGTTGTTGAGTTGTGATAGTGGTGGGAGGTGGAGTTTGGTTTTTACACATACCTTCGAGTTGTTTGGAGATGATGTTGATGGAGTCATTGAGTTGATCGAATCGTTGATCGATTTTATCGAATTTTTCTGTTGTTTCCTTTTTGTACTCATTGAAACCTACTTCCAACTTTTTACTTGCAGATAGTCCTTCCTTAATGTTGTCCCATTCAGATGCAAAGGTTGGTGTTTTCTCCCTAGCTGGTGTAGCGGTGATAGTAGTATTAACCATTGTGATAAAAGTGAAGAAGAGGGAAAAAAAAATTATGGCTTTGAATACCACTTCATGTAGAACGCAGCGGAATTAAAGAAGATGAATAAACTAAATAAGAACGGTAAAATAAAGGCTTAAATAACTCTAAAATACTCAACTTTATTAAAAGGGTTAATTCCGTTTTAGCCCCCGATTTGTGACCAGCTGGCCGTTTTGGCCCCTAATTGTGTCCGGCAGTTCGTTTTGGCCCCAAAAAATTCCTAAATGGCCCCAAATTTTTTCAACCTCCCAATTCTACCCCCATGGCATTTCTGTAATTATTTTTTTCTTTTTCTTTGTCCACCTCATCTAACAATTGACACATCACTCTGTCCACCTCACCCTTCTTCTCCGGCGAAAGGTTGCCGGCCGGAATAAAAAATTCCGGCCGGCCACCTTTACCAAAATATTTTTTTTTTCATTTCTCTCTCTTCTTCATCTCCTTCTTTCTCTCTCTTCTTCTTCTTTCTTTACCTCTCTCTCTCTAACCCTTCTCTCTCTCTAACCCTTCTCTCTCTCTAACCCTTCTCTCTCTCTAACCCTTCTCTCTCTCTAACCCTTCTCTCTCTCTAACCCTTCTCTCTCTCTCTATAATCCGGCGAAGGGGCTCCGCCCCTTCGCCGGAAACCAGACCTTGAAGGTCTGGTCAGAAACCAGACCTTCAAGGTCTGGTCGGAAACCAGACCTTGAAGGTCTGGTCGGAAACCAGACTCGGTCTGGTCGGAAACCAGACTCGGTCTGGTCGGAAACCAGACTCGGTCTGGTCGGAAACCAGACTCGGTCTGGTCGGAAACCAGACTCGGTCTGGTCGGAAACCAGACTCGGTCTGGTCGGAAACCAGACTCGGTCTGGTCGGAAACCAGACTCGGTCTGGTCGGAAACCAGACTCGGTCTGGTCGGAAACCAGACTCGGTCTGGTCGGAAACCAGACCGAGTCTGGTTTCCGACCAGACCTTGAAGGCTGGTTTCTGACCAGACCTTGAAGGTCTGGTTTCTGACCAGACCTTGAAGGTCTGGTTTCCGGCGAAGGGGCTCCGCCCCTTCGCCGGATTATCGAGAGAGAGAGAAGGGTTAGAGAGAGAGAGGTAAAGAGAAATGAAGAAGAGAGAGAAAGAAGGAGATGAAGAAGAGAGAGAAATGAAAAAAAAAATATTTTGGTAAAGGTGGCCGGCCGGAATTTTTTATTCCGGCCGGCAACCTTTCGCCGGAGAAGAAGGGTGAGGTGGACAGAGTGATGTGTCAATTGTTAGATGAGGTGGACAAAGAAAAAGAAAAAAAATAATTACAGAAATGCCATGGGGGTAGAATTGGGAGGTTGAAAAAATTTGGGGCCATTTAGGAATTTTTTTGGGCCAAAACGAACTGCCGGACACAATTAGGGGCCAAAACGGCCAGTTGGTCACAAATCGGGGGCTAAAACGGAATTAACCCTTATTAAAACTTCAAAGGGGTTTCTCTTCAATCTGAGAATAATGGACAAACTAGGTATCCTTTTATAGGATTCTGGACTTTCCTAGATAGACTTGAATTAGACTTTCCTAAATAATTAAAATACTGCAACTTCCTAAATAACTAGACTCAAATCTGGACCTTTCCAATTATTGGAAATACTAAAATAACATAATGTCCTAAACCTAAATTCTCTAATAATCATACTAAAGTTGGGACTTCCTAAAACTACTCTCCATTGCCGGTTGGCCCATGACCCGGTTTGGTCATGGAAAAAGCCTCCACGCCGGGTGCCCCTGCATTAGATATCCTTGGGCTGCGTCTCCTTCTCCACATTGTTGGTGAGGCCGACTGTGGGATTGGGGATTTAGTGTCTATATAAACTAAAATCTTAGGAGATATCTTTGTGGAATTCTCACGAATCTCTTGTGTAACTTGTTTGCTTATCTAGTGGAAATCATCGCGCCATTGTCGCCGTGGAGTAGGTCTCACCAACCGAACCACTTAAATCTCTTGTGTTCTGTGTGACTGTTCTTTATTTCCTAATACTTTTCTTGTATTACTTGCTTTCGTTATAAAAATTACCCTGTAATTTTTCATAATAGTATCTACCATAGCAGGCTTGATTTTCGATTGTTTTGTCTTCATGTCTGGTCATAGCTTGGGCTACCAAGGGTTTTACTTATTTCAGGCCTGTGAGACAGAGCTTCTATGTTGCTTAGCTTGCCAGGCCTTTTGCTTTTAAGAGGCGTGTTTCCTTAGGCTTGGGATGTCGCCTGTTTTCAAGGCTTACTACGGTAATTTTGTTTGTTGCTTGTTTAAGTCAGATCTGTCAAGTTTCGAATAAGACTTCTTGATTTATTCCGGGTTTCGAATAAGACTTTCCTTGATTTATTTCAAGTTTCGAATAAGACTCCTTGATCTTAATTTGATTTTCAAATAGGACTCCTCCTTAATTTACTTCGAGGTTCGAATAGATTTCCTCCTTAAGTTACTTTTAAGCTTGCAATAACACTTCTCCTTAATTTACATTGAGTTTCAACTGGGGTTCCTCCTTAATTTGATATGAGTTTCGACTAGGATTCCTCCTTAATTTACTTCAAGGTTCGAATAAGACTCCTTCTTTATTTACTTTTGACTTTAGAAAATACTCCCCCTGAAATTATTTTGAATTTCGACTAACACTCCTTAATTTGATCTAAGTTTCAACGAGGAATCCACCTTAATTTATTTTGAGTTTAGATTAGGAGTCCTCCTTAATTTAATTTGAGTTTTAACTACAACCCCTCCTTAATTTAATCCGAGTTTCGACTACGACTCCTCCTTAATCTGAATTTCGAGTGAGACTCCTCCTTAATTAAATCCGAGTTTTGACTTGGACTCCTCCTTAGTTTTATCTAAGTTTCGAATAGGACTCGTCTTTAATTTAACCCGAGTTTCGACTAGGACTCCTCCTTAATTTAATTTGAGTTTCGACGAGGACTCTTCCTTAATTTACTTTGAGATTCGAATAGGACTCCTCCTTATGCCTGGTCGTAGCTTGGGCTACCAGGGTTGATGCTTGCAGAGTAGGGGTTAATTTGGTTGACCTATTTGTCCAGGACTTATTTTCGGGTACTTGTGTTGCCAAAAACCACAAGGGCTTTTTGAGTTAGGGGGGTTTCTTTTGCAAAGTTTGCTTGGTCGTGTTATACTAACGGAGTGTCTGCAACGTGGGGCTTATACTGAGGGTTGTGCCTGGCGCTTATACTGAGGGTTGTGCCTGGCTAGTAGGGCTTGCTTCAGGATTTTGCAGGGCTTGCCACGCTGTTTATCTTTCATGCATATTTCCAAGTACGACAAGATAGTCTTTTAAAATTGAAAAAAATACTTAAACATGTGTATAAGCATATGCTATTTCTACCTTTTTAATTTGAAAAGATATCGAAGTAGTATGGGTTACCTAGTTCGTTTTCGTCATCCCTTCTGGTGAACGCTCGCTGAGGTGTTCAGCGTTCCACGACCAGGGTAAGACATACTTCAACGCGTCCTGTAGGATGAACGTTCCCAGGCACAGTACTTTAATTATTTTATAGGGGGCAGCTGAGGGGCTTCTTAATGAATTTGGAGTTTCTCCGTACCACATCTCTTAATCTGAATATCCTTTCCTTCATGTGGGTCTTGTTTTGTTTTACCTCCAGGTATTTGAAAACGAGGTTTCTTACCTCAACCCGGTCTGGTATCTCTACAACAAGGTCTACATGTTCCCTATGAGTTCTAAACTCCTTTCCGGCTTGAAGTATTTTATCCGTAGGCTAGGTTTTCCTATTTTTACCGGTAGCACTACGTCCATGCCATATACCAGTTTATACGGAGTTTTGCCTGTGGCCTTTCGCGGGGTAATACGATATGCCCATAGTACATCGTGAGCTTGTCTACCCCGTTTTTTTCATTTCCGTAGCATTTTGTTTTAATATAATTGATAAGCCCAAAAGGGTTTATACCCGGAAGTAAATGGGGTCAAGTAATAATAAATCTGGTAAGACCAGAATCGTTCGTCAAGGATAAGTGTAACGCCCCAAATCCAGATTTCCACGTCGGCCTCCATGAAAACCTAAACTTAAAGTATTTCTCCGCAGAACAGTGAACATAGACGATATATTCATCAAAGAGACAAATTTCATCAAACATGAAGCTCAAAAGTAACAATAAATCAACTAACAAAAAATTTACCAAGTTTCTCAAAAAAAACTCGCAATTTAGAGACATCATGTTCGATGACATTTGTCTCTTTGATGAATATATCGTCTATGTTGACTGTTATGCGGAGAAATGCTTTAAGTTTACGTTTTCATGGCGGCCGACGTGGAAATATGGATTTGGGGCGTTACAATAAGTAACTTTGCTTTAAATCTAGAGTTTAACCCCTTTCGTAAAATTGATTTTGTTTTGAAATGATTCTAATAACAGAACTATAATAGACTAAAGAAGAAGGAAATCAAGATGAGAAAAGATCTAGGATATACATAAATTCACTTCCTAAAGCATGCAATTAATTGACTAAACGTTTATTAATAACTCGAAATTTACTATAATGAACTATTTAAATTCCGGAAGATATTCTTCGTAAAACCATTTTATCATCATGTAAAAGACAATGAATAAAAATTAAAGCCTTTAATTAATCAATAACATGTCTCAAAATGATCAAATAAAGGTTTCATCTACAATCCTAGATGAAGAAATATCTGTACACAAAATCAGATGAAATATTAACAAAAATTAGAAAACAAATAAAATTACAAAAGAGAAAAGGAAAGAAATCACCAAAGTGAATCAAATTCCATAGCTCTAAGTGCCTCCATATTGTCCGATGCGTGCTCCAAATATGGTCAAGAATACTTCGAAATCCAAGTAATTTCCTCTTTGAGAGGATGAGAGATTTAGAAAATAAGTGGGAGAAGAACAGGTATTAAATAAGAAATTTGATAGAAATTAGATAGATGAGATGTTTAGATGAAGAAATCAGGAACAAGATACGACAGTGGCGAGAAGAGGATGAAAGAAATGAGTTTTAGAGTTATAAGAGAAAGGTAAGAAATAAGAAGAGATAGGTAAGAAGAATATTAGAAGTAAGAGAAATGAGAGAGATTTTTGTCTAAGATAGAAAATAAAAATAAAACGTTTATTTATATTAGTTGGTTAGGATTTTAGAAATTGGGAGAAAATGGGAGAAGGGCTAAATTGAGATTGTTGGTTGGAAATCAAGTGGGGACCAAATGTGTGCGTGTTTGAGGGTGGGGGGACGGAAACTAATTTCTGAAACTTAATACCCTTTTTCTATAGTTCTGGCGGGCAGGGTTTGCTTGTGGGAAATTCGGATGCTAGGGTGGATCAAGAAGCAACGAAGCTAAGTTTTGGAAGCATTAGGGACCGTTGGATGAAGCAATGCTCGAATCTGAACACGTCTTGCACGCAGGACTACCCTAGCTATAATGCTACTGAATATCTAGATCGTGCAGTCCTGAGGCACACTTTGCTATAGTGCGGATGTGAGAAATAAGGTGCGACAACAGTCGTTGGCGTGGGATTTAGGACACCTCTCCGTGGAAGATTTCACTAGCTATGATGTCTCCCGGAGCACGAGGTTAAGTTACGACGACATTTCTGGTTGCGCCAAGTTGTACCACTTGCCCGAACTCTTCTCGAACGTTTACATAATTTCTTAAACCTTCTTCTTTCTATAACTTTATCGTCTAGACTCCGATTTCACTTCTATTATCACCTACAGGTTTGTCTTTGACTTTACTTTTAACCGATTTACTGATCTTAGCCAAATTTTCCGGAATACCCTTGGCTCCAAATGACTTAAATGCCTTTCGAGTATCTTTCTTCCGTTTTTAGTCGTTTTTCACACATAACTCCATAAAAAACACTTAATCAAGAAAACCAATCATTTTATTATAATAAAGCCTCGAAATGTACTAATTCACCTAAGTCATGTGACAATTTCACGACCCATCAAACAATAAAAGAAAACCTAACTCACTTTCGGAGGAATCCCAGTTGAACTAAGCATATGCAACAAGCTGTTAAACCCCTAGTGGACGAGTTTTGTCTCGTGAGAGTTTGCAGAGAATATACCCACAAAATAAAATTTCAAAAATGCAAGAGCTAGGGTCCAAAAATACTCAATGTCAACTAAGATGGACCAGAAAATGTTAATCTCCTAGAACATTTTAGCAAACTAATAAAAATCAGCCAAAGTTAACAACACTATATAAACGGTAAAAATCTCCTCATCAGTAATCTAGACTCGAAGTGCATGTAACTAGCCACAATAAGAATCACTTCAGTTTCGAACAAACAGAACCTTGATCCCCATCTTAATACATTTCACCTCGACTTTGACCTCACAAACATACGCTTTAAAGATGAAATCACTCAAGAATGGGTCGCTCTTATGTGTGAGTGTGATCACTAACCTGGGCTCAACACATGAACTTTTACACAAACTTTGCTTTTCAATTTTTTTTTGAATTTTATCACTACAAATACTAGTATTCTCAACAATCAACTTTTCCTTCTTTCACACTTTACTTTCACATTCTTTTTTCTTTACTTTTTATGCCTTCATTCTCGGGAGTAGTATGATAAATGGATGGTGGAGTATCTGTCTTTCTCAAGTCGATACTATTAACGATTTTTATGGACTACAAGAGTAAGGTTTATACGCTATCCTGATGTCACTCCTAGTGGTTATGGAAGTTGAGCACACGAGATCAAATGAGTTTTTTTTTTTAAATCTTGAGGTTGAGTAGTTCTTCATTTTACTCAGAGTTAGCGCAGAAAAGTACACTCAAAGACAATAGAAAGGCTCAGATATCTCACAAGGGTAAGTCTTCACTAATGATTAATCTGGTTCACTAAGAACCCTCTACCCTTTGCGAGGGGCCGAAATTGCAGGTCAAGAAGTCAAGAGGACCGGATCGTTGACCAGAAGTCGGACCTTCACCTGTTAATATTTTTATGGGCACCGACGACGTCTTTGGGCTTATACCTGTGACAAGAGACAAAGCATACGTGACCATAAGATCCCTTGGACACCGGGATGGTGCCGGCCTAAGGGGGCTCCGACGGTCAAGTCAGTAAGCTTGCAAAAGAAGTAATAGATACGTGAATGATATCTTTGGAACGTTACCGTTGGTTGGATAATGTTCGGACTTTAGATGCGGCTCGTAGAGTGGTCGGAGCCTGATCTCTACGGATAGACTGACTTGTTTGGAGAGAGATTATGACAACCTATGAGGTATGTCCTTGGCTAAGGCAGCCCTGGTGAGGTTAACCTCATTCAGGGATATGTATCGTAAATAAGGTGGCCCTGGTGAGGCTTGCCTTGCTCGGGGGTATGTATCGTACATAAAGTGGAAAGCTTTTAGGGTCTGACTTTGTAGATAATCACGTGGGTGATGTTTTAAGGGTCTGACCTTGTAAATAATCACGTGGGTGATGTGGAAAGGGTCTGACCTCTTGGATAATCACGTGGTGATGTAGGAAGAGTCTGACCTCTCTAAAGTAAGAAAACCCTTGACAAAGTAGGCGAACCCTTGATAAAGTGGTTGTAGGAGAGAGAGAGAATAGACAGACCCTTGATAAGTCTTGTACTTGTACTTTCTCAGGAAAGTATATATTTGTTTCCTCAAAGGTCATGTACTTGATAAGGTTTTGTACCTTGGCGAACACTTAATAAGGTCTTGCTCCCTCTATAAACAATACTTGATAAGGTCCTGCACCTTCTATGAACGGTACCTGATTCTATCAAAGAGCAAGACTACTAGAGAGAAAAAGTAAGTTGTGAGTTGGTATTGTAATGCTTGACAGTGATGTCAGATGAATATTGGGTGTATTGGACGATAACCAGATGTATTTGCTGATGATCAGATGCTCAGGTGTTTTTTGTTCGAAAGCTGGATGCTAATGTTAAGCCAGTACTCGATGTATTTGCCGATTACCAGATGTTCTTCTCCATAATTCGATGCCCTACATCCTTCTTGGTTCAACCATTTTATAGTGTGTTGGGTTGATCGTTACCCAATGATGAGTTGTCTCTTTAATGGTGGTAACGCATGGGCTGTCACCATAAATACGTATATCGTAACTCCTTAACGGGTATATCGGGGATATTGTAATGTTTCCACAACGGGTATACGGAGGGAGGTCCGCTGAGGAGGTGAGGACTGACCTCTTTATCCAGGGTTGGATGTGCTTGCATGTTTTATCGTTGCTCCGGAGTGCCCGAAGATGAATGGGTAGACCCATTAGCCATTAATTCATGAGCTTGGTCACCGTGGGAGCCCATTAATCGTGGATTTCTGGGGGCGCTCCTGGTGACGTATTTTGGCCTATACACCCTTTACTTCCATAATACTCACATGCACAAATGACCTCAAGACTCGAAATTCATGAGGAAACTTTTAACAAATGGATAGTACGATTAACTCGACTCTATAACTATTAACAAGCCAAAGCAACTATTAGACTCACATTTTCAGTCCAAAATATTTCTGAACCCTTTTGAATTTATGAAATGAAGAAGTCATCAAAAGTTCTCGCCTATCCCCAAACTTAGACCGAAAATCATCCTCAATGTTCTGAAGACTGCCAAAATAAAAAGATGAGAGGAAAGATATTATCACACTCCACTTTCCTATACTAGTTGCATAGGTTGCCTCCCAAGAAGCGCTAAATTTATGGTCTTCAGCCAGACGATGATTATTAAGAAAAAGAAAGACAAATTACTGTAAACCTAATCGATTAAGGCTTGATGACTCCCCATACAATAGTAATCGGAAAAATTTGAGGGTCAACCTGAAATATGAAGTATCCGAAAAGGTTCAGTCTCATGTCCATGGAATGATATAACAGTTTAAGTCAAACTTTCAGTTTGAATAAGTTATCCCCAAACTTAGGTGACCCTGAAATCACTAAGTTTGGGACTACACACGAAAGATTGTAGACCTGATCAAAAGCGTTTATGTATGAATGAAAAACTGGGTGTTGAACTGCAAAAACATCTGGACCTATTCCCAGGGAACCATATGCACAATAACCTAGAGGACTCTCAGGGGCAGATGAATTTATTCCCTTTTGGTCTGTTATAGACCACTGTATTGGATTCTCCATAGATGGAGGCGACTCTGGGTTAGGCTGTCTAGAGTCCTCTTCTGATGATGGATGAGGTCTCTCAAAAGTTGACACCATAATTGGCTCTGAGATTATGAGGAGATTAGTTTTCGCTTCCCACTTTGCAGTATCCAGCAATGGGGATGAATCCAGTAAAACATTCACCTCATTGATACTGCTCACCTCATCAAAATCCAAGCAAATATGGGATAATAATGCTTCCAACGAGTCATCTTCTAGAGTTTTTGGTAGCAAGGAAACCATTTTTTTAAAACGAAAAGAGTAAGGAATCTACGAAGAATCTAAGGAAAATAATGAAACAAGCAAGCTGACTCCACCAAGAAACCTAGATACAATCTAGATGACAGGGTAGTCTTTTCACCTAAAAATCGATCTAGACAGTTTCTACTTCTTTCCAAAGCTCGAACTATGATTCTTATTAACAGATACTCCGTCAAAGTGCAACGTTCAAGCAATTCTCCAGGAGACAACCAACTATGAAAGTTGTGATAACCTACCTTTGGCGACTTTCCTCTTCTCGAGGTGGTCGTAGAAAAGAATTGTGCGCTTGGACCGTTTCCTCTTCCTGGGACTACTTAAAATATTAACCGAATTTTATATTTGTCAAGAAGGTCCTATAAGCTCATTACCCTTTGCCTAATGTCTAAATCAATTTTTAATTTTAAGGAGGCTTGGGTTCGCGTTTATTAAGGTATCTTATGTTGACAAGAGATCGGTGATGAAATCCAACTGGACCACCTCTTTTGTTGTTGGGGGTTAAGTGCCCTTACTAGAATTGGCCAAACCTTGCAGTTCGCAACATATATGCATCACACAAATAATTTACCCACTTATAAGAGATGCGTGTGTGTTAGAACACGTACCTCCCGTTCAAGCCGGGTGATCATGTCCTCCGTAGCCTACCCGATGCTTCGTAGATTCCGTTGCAAAAATTAATGCCCAATATAGCATCAAAACAATAAGATAAAAAACAAGAAATACAAAAAAATTTAAACACCCCCTTACCAAAATAAAACAAGAATACTAAAAAGACTAAAATAATGAACTAAAAAATCTTCTTTGAATTCCTTTCCTGTTGCCCCTTTGTAGATTCTATTGTGTTTTGAAAATGATTCAATTAGAAAACAATAATTGACTTCAGAAAAACGAAAGCAAGATGAGAAAGGATCCAGCTTCCCAAACCCTAGATAACTCAACAAAGTTTTCTTTTGATCTATCAACTGGTTGATCAATTGTACCATCAATGTAATCTCACAAATATTTTCCTTTCAGAAAATTGCTCATCCGAAAACTCCAATAAGAGTAGTTTTCACCATGCACTCTTCCAGTACTAGCTTGCAACGAATCTTCTTTTCGACTCTCTATTTTCTCAACTCAATACCATAACAAAGAGAACAAATGTAAGAAAGATAAACTTACTAGCTAAAGAAATACGAAGACGAAGATCGAAATAACAATACCTGATCTGCAAACAAAATAACAATTAATATCGAAGAGAAAAATACCAAATTCGTAGAAGAAGTACCAAAATAGCATGTCGGCGATGAAGCTTTCCTTCCTTTAAGATCTTAAAGGCTCTGATGTTGAAATCGGAGCCAATTTTGGCTCGACCCGACTCGTGAAACTCAGAAACAAAATGCTTCATCGCGTTCGTCTCGTCGAGCTCTTCAATATAGAGCCAAGAACCACTCAAATCCGATCTCGGATGAATGAGATTCAAGTTTAAAGTTCGGACGAAGATCGGTTAAGTTAGGGACTAAAACTTCAAAATGGACAAAGTTAGATTGGGGGCCATCTGGGCGAAGCGAGCACGTCCAGATTTGGACGGCTCGCGTTTGTTCCACGGGAATGCTCTAGATCTGACGACCGCGCTTTGAATTCTTCAAGACAACATTGGGACGAAGCCAGACGCGTTGGATCGACGAGATCCTACGGGGCGCGTCACCTCCGCGGTGGGCTAAGCTCGGGATTTTGCCAGATCTTGATCTAACGACTATTTTGCTGTCGTTTGGGCCGAATTCGGGATAAAGCTAAGATCATCTAACGATCAGCGTTCGCTCCGTGAATTTCAGCTTGATTCAACGATCAGAAAGGCAGCCGAAAATCTCAATTATTTAACCAACTCTTGTCAAGAGTTGTGTCCCAAAAACTGAGGGACTTGTCCCCTAAAATCAAGTGATGTTTCCTAAAATCAAGTGCTTACTCGATTCCTATATAACAACCCAAATCCACTTCATTTTTCACTCAATTCATTCTCTTCTTCTATTCTATTCTAAAATCAGTATTCTGGTGTGTCAGGAAAGTAATACTGATTTTAGAAATATTCTGGTGTCTCTGTAATTCTGAAGAAAGAATTTTCGAGTGAAGTTATAACATTAAAGCATCTTGGAGATCCATTCACATCAGTCTAATAACTCACATTATTTACAAAGGTTCGTCCGTTTTCAGAATATAAGTAACATCTTAAATTCTGAAAGGATAGTCGTTGTATCCCGAAGGCGTACACCCTAACTGGTGGTACTGTTACGAGGGTGTAAAATGTCTTAAGGAAATAGAATTTATTCTCGCCACGACTCCATTAATTTTTTGTCTATCTCGGTTAATCCGAAAGAAGGAATATTGATAAATCATTATTCGCTTATCGTCTATCTCTCTATAAATTAGAGAAACAAAACTCTATCTTAATCAAGACAAGACAGAGAGAGATTGACTTATCGACTTCTAACCAGAGGACATTTGATACCATGTATAAGTTAATACCAAAAAGCAATATACAAAGAGAACGAGATTAGAGAAGAGAGAAACCTTCAATGGAGGTTAGGGTTTCATTAGTTGTAGTTAGATTTACAAGATAACAAATAGATAAATATATTTGTAAAGACAAAAGACAAAGCATACCTTAAGGGGAAAATGACAAAACTATCCTAACTATCATATATTATTCTAATCAAACCAACGACTATACCAGTAACTGTACCAAACACAGCAGGGAGCTAAATGGTCATGGTGGTTGAATTCACTTGTTCTTGAATTAACCGGATTTTTAAAGATCATGTTTACAAGTATTATGGGTCAGCACCTAACGGATGGATCGGCCACACACATAACCCAAGGAGCAACCGACTGATCCACTAATGACCCACCGAGAACCCTAGCTTGACTATATCTTTGTTGTTTAGATTTCCCTAAGATACTTTATGATTTTATGTATATCTCTTAGACTTGATTAATCATACTTGTAACCTATATATACCCGATTCATTTTAATGATAAATACACAAGAGAATTAATCTGTAAACAAACTACATTAAGGTTTAAACCTTTCACATGGTAACAGAGCCTTGTTAATTTTTTTCTCCAACATCATGACTACCGAGGCTTCTTCTGACTCCGCCAGATCCAATCGATGGACTAAAGTCCCTGCTGACACTTCCTACAGGCACCGTCTGTAGTCACGTTTACCAGACTATTGCTGATTCGATTCCAGAGCCCACATCGTCTCCCTTGTCTTCTGACAATCCATCCCTATTGTCCCCACCACATCTTTCGTTGGGCTCTGATATTGGATCATTAAGCCCTCCTTTGGGCACCACCTCACCTTCTTCTACTCGTCTGTCGGCACCTCCACCTGCTGTCTCAAGACCTTCTCGGTCCCGCCGTCCTCCATCAAAACTCAATGACTACATTTCTTTTAGTCCTTCTAACAAATCTAACGTTAGTTACCCACTCACGGATCATCTCTGCTTTGATGCATTTTCTGTTTCTCATAAACATTTCCTATCTTCAGTTCTTTCAACGACCGAACCCACTTCTTTCGCCCAAGCAATGACATCTCTTTTATGGCGCGAAGCCAAAGAAATCTCTGCTTTGAAATCTAGCAACACCTAGTCCGTTGTTGATCTTTCATCTAATAAACGGTCCATTGGATGCAAATGGGTTTACAAAATTAAATTTCGTTCCGATGGCACCATCAAACATTATAAAGCTCGTCTCGTTGCTAAATGTTACACTCAAGTTGAAGGTCTTGACTTTCATGACACCTTTGCCTCGGTAGTAAAATTGGTTACCGTTCGGGTTTTCTTGTCAATTGCTTCCATTAAAGGCTGGTCACTTCATCAGTTATATGTAAATAATGCCTTCCTACAAGGTGATCTTGAAGAGGAAGTTTTAATAAAACTACCTCATGGATTCTCTACACAGACCAACTCCAAGGTTTGCCGCCTTAATAAATCACTTTATGGCCTCAAACAAGCATCTCATCTATGGTTTTCGAAATTTTCCTCCGTTCTCGAGAATCCACTCAGTCTCGTTCTGATTACTCATTCTTTTCCTTTCATTCCTCCACCACTTCTATCTACGTCCTTGTCTATGTAGATGATATTATCATTACTGGCAACAATGATTTAGCCATATCTTCTCTAAAGAAATTTTTGAATCACACTTTTTCACTCAAAGACCTTTCTCGTCTTCAATAGTTTTTGGGTATTGAGGTTTCTCGCTCGTCCAAAGGTATATTTCTGTGTCAACGTAAATATGCCTTGGATATTCTCAAGGATTCGGGTCTCACAGCTTGTCGCTCTTCCTCTTTCCCTATGGAACAAAAACTTCGTCTCCGTCCCACTGAGAGGGATCCTCTACCTGATCCCTCTGTATATCGTCGTCTTATTGGTCGCTTGTTATATCTGACAGTTACTTGTCCTGATATCAGACTTGCTGTTAATTAACAATCTAAGTCAATTCTTGCAAAACCCCACCAATATTCACCTTGATGCTACACATTGGATTCTCCGATATATCAAGGGTTCCATTGGCCACAGTCTCTTTCTCTCTGCAACCAACTCTCTCCACATTTCGGGTTACTGCGATTCAGACTGGGCTGGCTTCCTCTCAACCAGACGTTCTACCATTGGTTACTTTACAATGTTGGGCTCTAGCCCTATCTCTTGGAATTCCAAGAAGCAACCGACTGTTGCTAAATCCCCTGCCGAGGCAGAATATCGGGCCTTAGCCCATCTCACAAGTGAGCTACAATGGCTCAAATATCTTCTCCGTGGTTTCAGAACTAATCATTCTTCTCCGATGACTGTCCACTGCGACAATTAGGCATCCCTTCACATTGCGGATAATCCTGTTTTACATGAACGAACTAAGCATATTGAAATTGATTGTCATTTCGTTCGCGAAAATATTAAGGCCAACATCATCTCTCCTCGCTATACTCCTCCTGCCGTTCAACTTGCAAATTTATTTACAAAACCTCTTGGAGATGACACATTTAAAAAGACAATTGGCAAGTTGGGCATCATTACCATTCCTGCTCCAACTTGAGGGGGAGTATTACGGGTCAACACCTAACGGATGGAGACCACACACACGACCCATAGAGCAACTGACTGATCCACCGAGAATCCTAGGTTGACTAGGTCTTTGTTCTTTAGATTTCCCTAAGATACTTTATGATTTTATGTATATCTCGTAGACTTGATTAACCATACTTGTAACCTTTATATACTCGATTCATTTTAATGATATATACACAAGAGAATTAATCTCTAAACATATCTATCTCTCTAACTCTCGGTTTTCCATCTCTCTCAGCTTTTTCTCGCTCTTTAATCAACTATAGTTGATTAAACTACATTAAGGTTTAAACCTTTCACAACAAGGATGAAGATGTTTCTCCACGAGCCCATCACATAATTGGAAACTTTATATACTCAATGGGATTAGAGATAGTACCAAGCAACCTAACTATGATCCATGTTTCCTTTTCTTATTGTTTTTTTCTCTACTCGTTTTGCTTAACTGTTCATCTCCAAGCCAATTTTTATAACAGGGAAATATATTTTTTTTGAAGGAATTGTCTGTGATTCTGAAGTTTTATGATTTGAACTCCGTTGTTATTGAGTGGAACCAATTCCGATAGAATATTTCCATGTAAAAACACTTGGAAATAAGTTGAACCAACAATTAAAATATGAAAAAGAAACAAAGTAAATAATAACTATGACTTACCAAGAATTGGGGAATTGTGCCCATGAATTAATTTAAGTAGAGTTCAGAGAGAACTACAGTGTAGGGGTGGGAATCGGTTCGAACGGGCGGGAAACAGACACTAACTCAACCGCTACGGGCGGAACAGGCACAAGTCCTAAGTGTCCACTCGGACATCCGGACAAAACGGGCAGACATTTCATAGTTTTCTCCAACAAAGTGCCCGTCCGTGACCGTTTTGATAGTCGGGCAAACCGGATATCGGTTGGTCGGGCACCGGTCACTAATGAACAAATAAAAAAAATTTATTCGAAATTAAAACCGTTTAGTAACTAAATACAACTTTCTAAACTCCCACTTTACAATTCCAAAAAGTAAATGAATACAAAATTAAAAGATGATCATTGAGATTTCTCATCGATTACAATCGTTTCTATTCTTCTTCTCATGGATTATGATCGGTGTATTGTGGATTCTTGGGTTATTAGATATTGAGATTTTGGAGGAGAGAGAGACTAGAGAAGTAGAGAGACAAAAACAAGATTAAGAAAAATGAGTTCTAGGGTTATATATTTTTACTCTTGAAATCTAACTGTTGTAGCTAACCCTATAAATCTAAAGGCTTAAAATCAATCATATAGGCGGGCGGTATAACGGTTAGGATAAACGGATGGGTATGGACGAGTTCGGTCGGGCGGACTATATAAGCGGGTGGACTCGGTCGGGTCACCGGGTAAGGACCTATGCCCCCGTCCGTCTGCTTAAGCTCTTTCGGTCGGGCAGGTACAGACCAATTCGGACATCGGACAGTCACAGACCCTTCGGACTCGGACGGTCGTGGGCGGGTTCCGGATTTCCGGGCCAATCTTGTAATTGAGTAAACAGAGTATTACTTTTTTTAAATTTGGTGTAAGGAGTATAGTTATATTTTGTTGTATATGAGTTGTACTTTTTTGGCCCTTATTTGGTTTTAGAAGAGAACCGGTCAATGAACTCAAACTCACCATATGAATTTGAGCTCATTGAATCACAACTCTTATTTTTTAATTCATTCCAATGCAAAATTCAACTTTGTCTCGAAGATAATGTGAAGGTAGTTAAATGAAGATATCTAAAGTATCTCCAACTCCTCATTTTTAATATTTAAATCAACCCTTTATATATCTTTTAAAATAATGGATTTTTTAGTGTATGAGCCTCATTAATTTAGCTATATTACGACTACACCCCTAAATACATTTTTATTTAGCCGTCAACCCCCAAAGCCCGTTTTTTCGTCAAATAGCCGTTATGTGATGGGCGTGCGAGTCACATGCTTGATCTCTGACCAAAATACCCCTGTCCTAATTCCACGGTTAGAAATATCTTTAGTATATGACCCCATTTATTTAGCTATATTAGGATTACACCCCGACCAAAATACCACTTGGAACTTCACACCCACCTAAATGGTAATTAGCTATATTAGGCTTCAAAACCACAGATACTTGGGACTGGGAAAACGACCCGAGAGCCTGAGGCCCGCATGGTCATCTTCGAATGTTGCGTGAAGGCTGAAATGTGTTATATTTGTTCTCTTTAATTAGAACATATGTTTGTCACCTTTAAGTTTTTATCCTGAAGTATATTATTTCTTCTATTCCTAAAAACACATTGAGATTTTTGTATGGTTTTGTGTTGATTTGTCTTATCATTGTTAGATTTTGTGTTGGTTTTGTGTTGATTTGTTTTGATATAATTTTGTGTTGATGAGTATTGGTTTAGTGAAGAATCAGATTTTCATTGATGGTGGTGGTGACATTTCAGTGAGAATGGAGGATCTGGACCCGACGCCAGATTGACCCGATGCCCGCGAAGCCCGAATGCACTTATGTTTATTGGCGGGCAATGTGCACCACTATCTTGTGATAAGCCCGACCTGATGCACCCGATGTTTGTTATTGTACACTTAATTTGAGAGCCCGACCGGCCCGATTCGGCACTTCGAGTGCCCGAGACCGAACGTTTCTGCCTGATTCCCACCCCTACAGATACTTGAGAAATAGGTGGTTGTGAAAGCTCCAAGTGGTATTTTGGTCGGGGGTGTAGTCCTAATATAACTAAATAAATGGGGGTCATATACAAAAAATGTTTCTAACCGTAGAATTAGGACAGGGGTATTTTGGTCCAAGATCGAGCATGTGACTCGCACGCCCCTCACATAACGGTTATTTGACGGAAAAATGGACTTTGGGGGTTAATGCCTAAATGAAAATATTTTTAGAGGTGTAGTCCTACTATAGCTAAATAAATGGGGGTCACATGCTAAAAAACCCAACAATTTTAAAGATTTGCATTGGAGACATACAAAAATTTGAGAGTCTCTATTTTCCTTTTCCATTGATCACAAGTAAGAAAGACAACCTAAAGCTTGAGTTCTCCATTAACATAAACTAACTCATCAAAAGAGTGAAACAACGAGGAATTGAAGTACAATTTTCTTTCCTTTTCCCTTCCCTAGTACTTTTTTTTTTCGCGTTCAGAGTGTGAGGTGCAACAGTTATTACCAAATCCTTAGTACCTTGAAGATTTGTAATGATTCAGTTATTACCAATTCCTTAGTTCAACATAATCATGAAGAATTTTGTGATTTTCTGCAGGTTTATTTTTTCATAACTATTGAGAATTCCAATGCTTATGCTTTCGATGAGCTGGGGCGGTGACCGATACAGGCGTCTTCTGGGATGTACTTACCCCAGAACCAATGTTTCTTCCATACATTGTTCATCTCTTCGATTGGTACGTTCTTAGTCTCAGGCAAGAAGAAGTAGATAAAGATTGTCATTAGGAAAACGAACCCGCCGAAGAAGAAGAAGAGACCAAACTTCATGTGGCAAAGCATGGCAAGGAAAAGTTGGGCAATGATGAAAGTGAAAAACATGTTCACTGATACATTAATGGACTGTCCTGCTGATCTGATCTCAAGAGGGAAAATCTCACTTGGTACTAACCAACCCAATGGCCCCCATGACCAGGCGAATGCCGCTACATAGGTACAGATCAAGAACAAGAGTAAATAGGAGGATGATTTTGATATGGATCCCACACCCGCTACTCCAAATTTTTGGCCGAGGATGACTCCAACAAGAATCTGTAGTATAAAACCACAATGTTCTTAGTATATATATATTGGAAGAATTACTACATATTTAATTCGATAGATATGTTAAAGCATATTTACCTGACAGATGAACATCTGGGTGCCACCTTCAAGGAACAAGGCTCTTCGGCCAAGCTTATCAACCGAGGCAATAGAAATTAAAGTGGCAAACATGTTAACGACACCGGTAATAACAGCTGACATGAGCGCAGCGTCATCCCCAAACCCAATAGTCTTAAATAGGACTGGAGCATAGAACATAATGACATTGATACCAGTGAGCTGCTGGAAGAATGGAATTGCAATTGACATAACAAGCTGAGGCCTGTATTTTGGCTGCAAAATGTTCCTCCATGGATGTTGCACCTGCTTCGATGTCTCACTCGCCTCTATAAGGTCTTGAAATTCTGCCTCGACATCGTCTTCGCCACGAATCTTCTGCAACATAACCCTAGCCTTCTCTTGGTGCCCTCTTTCAATGAGGGAATTGGGTGTATCAGGAAGGAAGATGGCGCCGACAGTCATGATGATAGCAGGTACGGCTGCCAAACCCAGTGAAACTCTCCAACCATTTCCCCCCTCCATCTTGTTGGTCCCATAGTTCACGAGATTTGCTACCAATATACCAATAGTAATGGCCAATTGGAAGCCCATGTTGAGTGCTCCCCTTAGCTTTGCAGGTGCCATTTCCGACAGATAGACAGGGACAGACTGATTCGCATATCCAATGCCGACACCAAGTAGTATACGACCGAGGATTAACATTGCTACATTGACCGCAAACCCGTTCAGAGCAGCACCTGCCAAGAAAATGACTCCTCCTACCAACATAGAAATTTTCCTGCCAAAAACTCTTGTTGTGGCAGATGCAAAAAATGAAGCAACCAAAGCTGCAATATACAAAGAAGAAGTGAAACTTGTTAACAACTCGCTGTCGAATTTGCAATACTGATTTTCATGTCCAGTTGCATCGTGCATCTTTTTGTAGACTGATGGGAAGAACTTGACCAAAAAGACATCCATGGATGTTACTCCTCCTGAAACTCCAAGATCATAACCGAAAATTAGACCACCAGTGGCAGCTACCAGACATGTCATGAGCACAAACAAGGTGACTTTTCCACCGTAATCCTTGGTCGGTCCATGAGAAACAACGCCGCCTCCTGCCATTTTCTCTCAGTCTGAAGAAGAAAATAAAAAACTTAGGATCGACAAAGAGCGAAACCCTCCTTTCAAATCCCAAGTAATTGTTTTTTTTTTTTGCTTGTGGATCTTGAAATTATACTTTTATTTCTGATACAGAGAAGTGAGGATGAGTTTTAATATTTAATTACTAGGTGCTTATATAACAAAAAGTTTTGATGTTAAAAATAGTAGTAATTTGATCTGTTCCTTCATGTTTGGATCAAGAAACTATTTTTGGATGATTCAGTTTTGATCATCTTAATCACATTTTAAATTCCAGCTGTTGGATTAGTAGATTTTTAAATCATTCTTAATCTAACTTCTTTAATTAGTTTAGGTGTTAAATACTATGTTTCTATTTATGGTAATCTTGAGTAATGGGTAAAAGGGGGTCTGAGTAAGGTGGGGTCCGGTATGACGCGCTGGATGCACCCCTCTACCCACGTCCAGACGTCCCTGAAGTAATCCTAATGGATTAGTTTAATCATTGGCGTGGTTTGGAGGCTCGGTGCCAAATTTTAGTCGGGGCCCTTTTATCGCAATAAGACAGTGAAAAGAAATCATACAATCCAAATAATTACTCAAACTTAATTTCATGAATCTAGTATTCATACAACAAACTAAACATATGATTACAAAGTGTACATCAACAATAAGCATTAAGCACTTTTGTTTAAAGATAAATAGAAAAAGAAGAAGGAAAAGAAATTTGATACAAATAAAATTCGAACCTACAAAATTATAGGGGGAGTTAAAGAGAAAGAGAGATAAGAGGATGGAGAGGAAGAAAAATTGAAAACTCAAACGTTTAGTTTTGTTATTTTATGTTTGGTTTCGTATTTCACTTATGAGATAACAAAGATAGGTCATCTAGAATTATAGTGGATACTAAGAAGTTATTGGTGGGGGCCTTACAAAATAATGTCATGGAGCCTTAAAACTTTATAACCCAAATCAAGTCTTTGCTGCCTCATAAAACCAAAAAGAAACTAAAAGTTGAATAATGTACTTCAACTCGCGACCTCTGTGTAAAGAAAGAAGAAATAATTAAGGAAGAGGCCAACTGAGCTGACTTGCTTTCATACTCTATGATAGCCTCTTCTCTCTCTCTCTCTATATATATATATATTTTTTTTTGCTTAACTTTTTTTTCAGAGAAGGGGCCCCATGGGAGAGGAGGGCCGGTGCGACCGCACCTCCTCACCCACACCCCTGAGTTTAATCTATATCTTACTGGTGTTATTCATGCAATAACTGCAACAAATAGTCTCTTAGCTGCAACAATTGATACTCGAACGTTTCAGGAGTGTTCCGCCTATCCATTGGCTTTATTAGAATGCACGTGAAGCCTCATTGTTCTTTTTGTAACTTGAATATTATTTTGGTAGCTCTGTTTACCAGGGTTGTTTCTCCGAACTTGCTTTTGCCGAGCTTCATTGTTTGTCGAGCTCGCCCGCCTCTCCATTTGCGTCCAGTGAACATTAAATCTTTTGCTTCTGAATGACAGGTTTCATTCCTTCATTCTTTGATTTTTGCCGAACTTGATTTCACCTCGTTGATACTGCTCCCCTCATCAAAATCCAAGTCAAAATGGGCTAATAATGCTTCCAATGGGTCAACTGCTAGAGTTTTTGGTAGCAATGGAACCAGTTTTTTTGGAAACGAAAAGAGTAAGGAATCTACAAAGAACCTAAGGAAAACAACGAAACAAGCAAGCTGACTCCACCAAGCAACGTAGATACAATCAAGATGACATGGTAGTCTTTTTCAAGTAAAAATCGATCTAGACAGCTTCTACTGCTTCCAAAGCTCGAACTATGATTCTTATTTGTGTGCTTGGATCGTTCCCTCTTCATGGGAATACTCAAAATATCAATCGAGTTCTAAATTTGTCAAGAAGGTCCTGTAAGCTCGTTACCCTTTGACCAATGTCTAAATCAGTTTTTAATTTTTAGTGAGGCTTAGGTTCGCGTTTATCGAGGTGTCCTATGTGAGAAAGAGACCAGTGATGGAATCCGACTCTTATTATCTTCGGGGTTAAGTGCCCTTACTAGAAACGACCAAACCACGCATTTCAGAATATATATGCACCACAAAAACAATTAACCCAGTACTGACAGTAGATTCATGGATGTTAGAACACGTACCTCCCGTTCAAGACGACGATGTCCTCCGTAGCCGACCCAAGGCTTCGTAGTTTCGGTTACAACAACTAATGCCCAATATAGGGTCAACACAATAAATAAAAAATAACAAGAAACAAAATAGTTTAAACACTCCCTCACCAAAATAAAAACAAGAATACTAAAATAACTACAAAATGTTCTTTGAATTTTCTTCCTTGTTGCCCATTCTCTTAAGCTCCTTAGTGCACTGCACAAGGAAAAGAAAAGCAAGTCAATGTATTAAGAAAGACAAACAACAAATAAAAAAAATACAAAATAAAAATAAAAATAAAAATAAAAAAATAAAAAATAAAAAAATAAAAAATAAAAAATAAAAAGAAATAAATTCCTAACACCTAATTCAAGATTTAAAACAAACTTGAACTTATTCCCGATAACGGGCTAAAAACTTGATAAGCCCAAAAAAAATTTATACTCGCAAGTATACGGGGTCAAGTAATAAAAAAATTCGGCAAGACCGGAATTGATCCTCAAGGACAAGTAACTTTGCTTTAAATCTAGAATTTAACCCCTTTCGTAAAGTTGGTATTGTTTTTTAAGATGATTCCAAAAAGATATGAAGGTGGCTAGAAGATGATGAAAGAAATGAGTTTTAGGGTTAGAAAAAAAACTAAGAAATGAGAAGAAGAAGAAGAGATAGGTAAGAAGAATACTAGAAGAGGAATTTTGTCTAAGATAGAAAATGAGAATAAAGGTTTATTTATATGAGTTGGTTAGGGTTTTAGGACTTAATTGGGAGAAAAGGGGCTAAAATGGGAAGTTGTGATTACTTTCTATCTAAGAAAGGGACACTTGTTAGTTGGCAATCAAGTGGTGACCAAATGAGGGGCAACAAAATAATTTCTGAAAACTCAATACCCTTTTTCTATAGTTCTGGCGGCTAGGGTTTGCTTGTGAGAAACTCGGATGCTAGAGTGGATCAAGAAGCAACAAAACTAAGTTGTCGAAGCATCAGGGACCGTTGGATGAAGCAATGCTCGGATCTGAACACGTCTTGTACGCAGTACTACCCTAGGTATAGCGTTATTTAATCTTTAGATCGCAGATCACTTTGCTGTGGTGCAGCCACGAAAAATAAAGTGAGGTAGCTGCTGTTGGCGTTGGATTTAGGACACGCGTCAGTGGAAGATTTCGCTAGCTATGATGTCCCGTGGAGCACGGGGTTAAGTTACGAAGATATTTCTTGTTGCACTAAGTTGTACCACTTGCCCGAACTCGTCCGGAATGTATACCGAATTTCTTGCACCTTCTTCTTTCTATTAGGGGTGAATATCGGTTGGATAACCGACTTTTTGAGTCTATCCAAAGTCCGATCCAAAGGGTTCGTTATGGTAAATCTGAATCCGATATTCACTAGCTATGATGTCCCGTGGGGTACGGGGTTAAGTTACGAAGACATTTTTGGTTGCACTAAGTTGTACCACTTGCCCGAACTCGTCCGGAACGTTTACCGAATTTCTTACACCTTCTTCTTTCTATTAGGGGTGAATATCGGTTGGATAATCGACTTTTTGAGCCTATCCATTATCCGATTCAAAGGGTTCGTTTATGGTAAATCTGTACCGATCCAATTCGTTCATGGTTTGGTTCAGTTACCAAACTAAACTATGCATGAACAGTTTGATTTGGTTAGATAACCGAACGAAAGATTAAAATTCTACCAAGAACATAATTTTATTAAAAATTAATATTATCTCGCAAATCAATAAGTCTACATGTAGTTGATTAATTTGACATAGTTTATCAACATTCGTGGGAGATAAAAAACGATAAAAAAATTGAATCTCCACCATCCATCATACCTAATTATATATTCTTACATATACACTATATAAAATATATTAATAAATGGTTTGGTTCGATTTTTTCGGTTATCTGTCAAACAAATCCATGAATCGAATCGAAACCCTCGGTTATGGTATCCAAAACAATCCGACTAACCACCGGATTGGTCCTCAAACTGCCCAAATCTGTTTCGACCGGATTGGTTTGGTCGGTCCGGATACTAAATGTACACCCTTACTTTCTATAACATTCTCGCCCGGACTCCGATTTGATTATCGTTTTCGCCTACGGGTTCATCTTTGACTCTAATTTTCACCATGTAATGATCTTAGCCAAAATTTCCAAAGTATCCTTGCCTCCAAATGACTAAAATGCCCTTCGAGTATCTTTCTCTCGTTTTTAGTCGCTTTTCACACATAACTCCATAAAAGACACCTAATCAAGAAACTAATCATTTTATTATAATAAAGCCTCAAAATGGATTAACTCGCCTAAGTTAAACGACTCTGATGGGACATTTTCATGGCTAATCAATAATGTAGAAGGGTTCCTAGTTACCTCAACTTGCCTCTTTCTGGCAGGGTGATTGACCCTGACATAGGTCAGCTCCGGTAGGAACTCTTTCCTTCCGTCGTTGTTGAATTTTGACCTGTTTTCCATGACCAAGATCCTTGGCACTATGAATTGAGTGAAAATGTTGTTCCATGGAGTTTTTTGATGTCTTCGGTTTAAGTTCGCCGTCATTGCTACTACTTCGACCCATTTGGTGAAGTAGTCGATTATTAAGAGCAACATTATTTTTCCTCCCTTACGTCTGGGAAGTGGCCCCACTAAGTCTATTCCCTATTGTGCAAAAGGGCAAGCGTTGACAATTGAATTTAGAGGGTCGGAATCTTATGCTTTCAGTCATGTATTTCTGGCAGGGTTTACAGTACTTTGTGTATTTGATACAACCTTTAAGATCGCCACCCGGTAATATCCAGCTAACGTTAGCTTCGCTGTAAAACCATACGTCCCTCGTGGTTTCCTCTGGGGCCTTTATGTAATTCTTTCATTACATACATCGAGGAATTTGCTTGATGTGTCTCGCTTTGTTTAGGTCTTCCAGTAGCTCCTCCGTCTGAAGATATTTGATGAAGGGGGACATCCGCGATTCCTCCTCAACCTTTCTTATCACCAATACTTCCATTGCTTCGAAGTTTTTTTTTCTAATGTCCCAAACACCAATCCTGGTAGTGTGACCTGTCCCTTTATCATTTTCGATAGAGCGTCGACTATCGATTATTCATCCCTGGGGGTCCTATGATCTTGAATTTTTTGCATTGCCTGGTCAGTGCATTTACCAGTCCGACATAATTGGCAAGGTCTGACCCCCAAACTTCATATTCTCCCAATATTTGGTTACCCACTAGCTAGGAATCGCGATTGACCTGGATGTTTATCGCTTTTTCTTTCCGGGCCAGCCTCAACCCTGCCAACGGGGCTGTACTTCTACTTCGTTGTTAGTGATAGAGAATTGGAATTTTAGAGCTTGATATACGAATTCTACGCCTCACTTGAGGTCCCATTTACGAATAGCGATCAACTTAACTCCGGACCGAGATCTGCTATACTCGTGGAGCATTCCGACTCGAAGTTAGCCAGGGTCTGGCCTTTTATAGCGTTCCTTGGTAGTTGGTACGAATTTGATGTCGAACTCGCTGAGTTCTGTGACCCACTTTAGTAGTCGTCCAACCGCGTCCACCTTCTACAGTACATTCTTGAGCAGTTGATCTGTTTGCACGATTATGGCATGTGCCTGGAAGTAAAGTTGCAATTTTTTAGTCGTGACAACCAAAACATAGACCAGCATTTCTACCGTCGAGTAGTTTAGCTCTGCGCCAGAGAGGACTTTACTAACGAAGTATACTATACAGGATGCATAACGTTGTTTATGGTTTTTATTGTAATCGATAGTACGACTTCTTTTGATGTGGATAGGTATACTTTGAGCTCGTCTGCAGCACCGCGGCTAATCAGGAAGGGTAGAGTGTTGGCTTATGGCGTGTCCTAGTGTTCTAAGCGGAATCTCAGACATCAAATTTCTAACACTAGCATCCTTAGGATCTCATGCATATATAAGCTAATAATGACACAAGTTATTTTAGAGATTACCTTAATCGCTAAATTACAGACGAACTATTCCAGTTGAATAAGAAGACCAAGAGCTGCAACTGTAGCTCGTCTACTTGAGACACTGAGTAATCAACTTGACCTTCCACGTTTAAGTTTTGGCTAGAACTCCAATGGTGGTTAGACGAAGAACACCTTCTTCTTTAGATTAGATAAATAGTTGGGAACTATTATCTCTTTCTTACTCTACTTGATGTTGTAGAATAATAAATCTCCTTGAGAATTTTTACAGCTAAATCTTCTAATGATTGCCTTATATAGAATCCCAAAGTTAGAGTTCAACCCTAATGAGGTTTCCTAAAAGACCAAAATAGAAGGAAGTTTAAGATTTATCAAAAAATAGAAACTATTTTTCATTTTCTTATTCCTCTCTTATGGCCGTCCAAACTAAGCCCTAATGGCAGATCTGGCCGGCCCAATGATGGGCACTTAAATACCTTTTAAGCCCCCGACCCAAATACCCATTTATTCTGGCCTTCGTACTATCTTTCCCTTAACTTCCTTTAGGCCTTTTGGATAAAAAACTATGAATCTCACCCATGTTTATATTTCATCCCTCTAGTCATATCTTCCGATCAAGTCGACACTCTTTGGTGTAACCCGATGTAGGATCAGAACGAAGTTAGCCGCGAATCTCCTCGTGGTTCGACGATCGTAGTTGGTTTCTAGCTAAACACTACGATCCCTAAATCGTTCGGACTTGATGATCTTCTTCATAACTTGTCCTATCTGACAAATTGCTCGCATTGCATCTTTGGTCAAAGGACATCTCATTCATAGAGCCATCATGTGTGCCTTCAAGTCTTGAAAGGCCTTCTCTGCTTCAGTTGTCCACTCGAACCTTTATACTTTCCATAGTGTCTTGAAGAAGGGTAAAGCCTTCTCCCCCATCTTACTTCCCTGTTAGCTTTTGGACTTCCTTAGGTTTGCTTGGACCGGACATGTCGACCAGGGTTGTTATTGAAGGAGTTGAAGGAGATGTCCTTCGACCAAGGTGACAATGCGAACAATTTGTCAGATAGGATAATTGATGTGGAAGATCATCAAGTCCGATTGATTTAGGGATAGTAGTTGTAGCTAGAGACCAACTACGATAGTCGAATTACGAAGTAATTCGCGGCTAACTTCGATCGGATCCTACAACGGGTTACACATAAGAGTGACAAATTGATCTAGGATATGACTAGTGGGAGTGAGATATAATCATGGGAGTGTCCCATAAACATATCTCATAGGCCTAAAAAGGAATTAGGCAAAGATAGTACAAAAAGGCCAAAAACAGGGTTTTTGGGCCTAGGCCGATTCGGGCACTTTTAGGGCTCGGATTGGGCTGATTTTTGGAGGGACGTTTCCTTATGTTATGAATATTAAATCTGCCAATTTTGGCTGGGTTTGGACGTCATATCCTTAGGGAATTGAGAAAATACCAATAGTTGCTATTTTCGACTATTTCCCTAAATCTTATTCTAAAGGGTGTTTTAGGAAACCTAAAAGGAGGTGGATTCTTATTAGGGTTCTATATAAACACTCTTAGGGCAGAGAATAAGGTGTGGAATTTCTCTCTAAGCTTTCTTACTCTACCACATCAAGTAGAGAGGAGAAAGTGAGCTAATTCCCAAGCTATCTTCTAGTCAAGCAAGAAGGTCTTCTTATTATCCAACCACCATTGGTGTGCTAGCTATACAACAAGGTGGGAGATCAAATTGATTGCTCGTGTCCCAAGTAGAGGAGCTACACTTGAAGCTCTTGGTCTTCTTCAATCAATTCAACTAGTTCGAGGGAAAAACGATTAAGGTAATCTACTATCTCCATTAGATTAATTACTAGTTTTGCATGTGATCCTGGGGATACTAGTGTAGACATTAGATGTCTTATTTCCGCTATAAACACTAGTATAAGGGTTTAAATCCCTACAGTGGCGTCAGAGCCTCTTGCAATGAACTAGTTTTTGCTAAGAATCGAACTAGTTCATATTAGATATGATTGATAGTTTGATAAATTAAGTTTATAAAAGTATTTTAAAAGTGTTTTAAAATTATTTAAACTCACAATTTGATATTATTGAATGGGACTCAATGAATTTCAAATTGAGAATCAAATTGATGATTAAAAGTCTTTTAAAAGTCTCAATTTGATTGAATTTCAAACTAATCTACGCTTGATTAAGTTGATAGTTATGCTTAAAAGGTTTTAAAACATAAAATTTGATTAATTTTGAATTGGATTCAAAGATTCTTCAAATTGATTTCAAAATTGTTCTTTGAAAAGTTTCAAAAACCTAGATTTTGATCCAAAATTGGTTTGATTAAGAGTTGTTTTTAAGTTTTGGAAACTTTTGAAAAACAAAAAATTTGGAATTTTAGAAGTGTTCTAAAAAGAGTAGTTTTGAGTTTGGGAAACTCCCAAAACAAATTTGGAAAAATTTAAAAGTTTCTAAAAGTTTTGAAAATTTTTAGAAGTGTTCTAAAAGGAATTTCAAAATTTTAAGAAAAGTTTTAAAATTGGAAAATAGCAACTTAGAGTTGCATAAGAAAAAAAAAAAAAGTGGAAACTTGAAGTTTTACAAACTTCAAGGTTGTTGTCCTGGTCAGGCCAGGACGCGACCAGGACGCGTCTGGGACGCGACCAGGACGCGTCCAAGGCCGCGACCAGGACGCGTCCCACTACTGTGGTCGCGTCTTCCAGACGCGACCAGTAGCTATACCAGGACGCGTCTGGGACGCGTCCAGTAGCTACCACCAGACGCGTCTTGGAGACGCGTCTGAGGTTCTGGGTGTCTCGGACTAGTCCGAGACACCTAGTGCTGGTCCGGTCCAGCACCAGACACGTCTAGGACGCGTTCGGTGCATGGACTAGCGTCCTGGCTCTCGGCCAGGACGAGACCAGGCCTTGGTAGGCCTCGGCCAGGACATGCCGGCCCTATGGGCCGTGCTATGTCCGGACCATGTCCGAGCCCTTTTTGTGGGCTTGGGCCGGGACTTGTCTAGGACTTGTCCCGGGCTTTTTCGAGGCTTTTCGGACCACAAAAAGGGACCATCATTCGAGTGGGAGTTTTTGCCAAAATTTCTTCCGATTCCAACCAAATAATTCCAAAATCAATCCGGGCCCAAAACGGATTTCTCTTTAAATTGATTTATGAAATCATTAAGAATCGAACCAATATTTTTTCCGAAATTGACCCGGGCTTTCTCTAGCCCAAAACAGAGTTTTTCTTAAAGTTGATTTTAGAAATCATAAGAGATAAAACGAGGACGCACCATTAGTCGAATTCTTCGAATTTAGACTTAAGGTAGGTCATGTGACATGTGATGTCAACAAAAGTATCTCCCAAGATAATCATGCATATATAATTCTTAGCCTTGATATATTATATGATTGCATGTGATGTGAATGCGGGAAACTAGTATGGCCATAGATTTATTTCTTTATTCTTGTTTTAAGCACGGATGGGTGCATGCTTTGTAATTAATTTTAATTTCAAGTTTATACGATCTGCGAATCGTTAGAGTCTTGTACTTAGAGTTTAGGGTCAATGAGTCCATTGAAGAAAACTCAAGGATGGAATCCAAAGGCGAGTGGGAGAAATCAATGGAGGTTCAAAGATGGAGATCTAGACGAACCAAAAGGCGAAACAAGAAGAAAACCAAAGGAGATTAGATCTTCTAGGTTAGGGGCCATACTAGGATCCATGTCTGCCTGATTTACTTTCTCGCGCGCATTTACTTACTTATTTACGCTTTATGTCGTGGATGTTAGTTAGGCTAAATAGTTCACTATAACAAACGCCAGACTAGCGTAAAAGTCCCCAAAAGTAATCTTGAGTAATCGCCTATCCAGATTAAGACACTCGTTGCGCCCTTGTTCGAGGAAGGTGGGTCGGCCTTCGCAGAGTACCTCCTCTACCTTGGGACAATGCGGGTAGGTCTATAGAAGAGGCCTACACGTCTAAATAGTTCTACTCAACGAGATCAGCAAGAGAGTCTTGGATACTCGAGGCAAAAGGATAGATTAGTCATTCATTAATGAAATCTATCAACCAAGAGTCATAAGGTATGATCAGTGAAGTAGTTCACTCACCCGGAACGACGGAGTCAAAGGGTAGGGCCTTCGTCCGCTTTACTCCGAAGAACTGGGGTCTTGGAATCACTTATTCAATCGGGGACGATTTTATTGAATAATGTGGGAAAACTAAGTTTTTCAAAAACGATAACGAGTTTTAAAACTTTGCCATTTCTTTATGTAGTTTTAAGATGACACAAACGATTTCAACATTGAATCACACCTAAGGGAGGTGCTGATCCACTTCCTAGAATGGAAGAATGAATCCGAGAATAGTTCTCAGATTCAAAAGGAAGGTCACTAGAATACCCAATCCCAATATTGACTCATACAAGAGAAGGTCAAAAGCCATTTGCAAGCAATCGTATAACATTCTCTTTGGAAGTGTAATGAATGCTAGCATAACCATTAAGACAAACTAAGGAAGAAATTCCTACAGAAGTCATAAATGGAGAGGTACGAGACCTCCAAGGCAATCTGAAAGTCATCCTAAGGGAAGACAACAGAATACATCTATCACCCAATTCAATAACGATTGAACAAAGATTGATAAAGACCTTAGATGAGTCACTCAGGTTGTTACAAACAAACTGAGCAGAACATAGGGGAATATCCAGTCTAAGAAAGGTTCTTGAGATTTGGTACAAAGAATCTAAGAAAGAGATCTTGAGATTCAAAAGGGCAAAAGGATCAGTCAAGTGAGACAAACATTTGATCAAAGAAAAGCAGTTGCCGAGTACATGATCAAGAGTATTCCTCATTACTGTGAATGTTTCTAAAACCATGGCTAGACCATTTAAAAGGAAACTACCTTTAGCACCTGGAGGACAAAAGGAATGGAATTATGAATTCCGGTTCCGTATCCTTGCTAACAAAGTTAAAAACAAGTATCGTAAAATTCCTTCATCAGGTATTTAAGACCAGATGAGTGGCTCAGTGGGAGCTTAAGGGAATTACATACTTGACTAAAAGAAGTAAAGATCCAAGAGGGAGCAGAAGCAGTAATGCTAGGGATGCTGAAAGGGATCAAAGTCTTCTTTTAGACACTGATCTAGCTTAGAACTTAATAGTGATTATTTTGTTCTTCTGGAAACATATGATGTTTTAAACCAGTGGTAAAATTAACTGAAGGTTAACATTGATAATGGCTAAAATCAAGAGATTCAAACTCATTAAACTTCAGCATTGTCAATTAGGTCTTAAGGACTGAATTGACAAAGTCACCCTTTTCAAAAGGCATATAGAGATTGGTAATCTATTAGGACTCATACAGTGTTATGCAGACCTATAAGTTTACTTGCAGAAGCTAACGAGAGAAACTTCAAATACGTACTCTGACAACTTCATGAAGTATGGAAACGTACAAATCATAAAGTAGAAGTCGGAATGTTTGAAAGGTTCAAACAAAGTACAAACCGAAGTAAAAGAATCATTTTGACAAGAGAGTTTAAGTCATCCGATTAGATTGAAGTGATAAAAACTTGAGTCAAATACTATATAACCATCAAAGGAGTTGAGAAAACGTTTCCCAACTCGCTCCATGGAACACATCTGAGGGATGGTGGATTCAATGGGAGTAATCGAACATTGCTATGCATAATTCGATCAAAGATGGGTTTAAGCCAGTCTTCCGAATATTTTGGGACATATTCTATAAACGATTGCTTTCACACTTACCAAAGTCCGTCTAACAGCTAAGCTTGTAAAAGCATTACAAAATTAGCTAATATCTGACGCAATTTCTTTTTGAAAGAAATTTGGGCTTCTTCCATAACCAATCAAGAGAACAAAGTGTTTGTTGCTCATGATAGTATTCTTCTAATAATTAGCACACCTAGTAGTCTGGGAGAAAAGCACTAATTATTACAAGAATAAGTGGGAGAAAAGTACAAGTCGATTTAATTCGATCATGAGAAAAATCATGAAGAGTCATGAAGAACAATCATGAAAACTTGTACAAGACGATTAAATTCGACCAAGAGCAACAAACTGCGGCTCCTCGGAAAAGGAAGGGTTAAAGATATGATCTTGTAAACCCACCGCACAAAAGCGAATGTCATTCGCAGGAGAACTCTCAAAGCAAGTGAAAGTGTCTCTAAAGGTATATCTCAAAGTAGTTGAGATAAACTCCAAGTTGTTGTTCAAAAGCCCTGAAAGGTCAAATCTCAAAGACTCAGAAAATAAAGGTTATTTCTGAAGAGATAAAAGACCTGCGCAGAAACGGAAACTGACTCTAGATTTTGGCTAGAAGCCAAAATTATCGTGGAATCCATATCTCATCAAGACATGAAGCTTGATAATTTAAGTCAACAGAAGACCTAAATTGGTTTTCCAAAGTAGAAAACTGAGAAGGATGGAAACATTCATGTTTCCCGAAACGAGACAAGAAGAATAAAGATTCTTCCAATCAAGTTATGTCCACATGCATGCTTCAAAAATCTATCAACGGATTAAAAGCACGCAAGAGTTAGAATCTTCGATTCAAAAGGCAATCAAAGAAGTTTGATTCCTGAGGAATGAAGAAAATCTTGAATCACGAGTTTCAAGAAGGTAAGTGGGAGAAACAAACCTTCCAGGTCCGTATGCAGAGTACATACAAAAGATTGAGTACGACATAAGGTGTTGTATAACAGTAACGAACTGACTCAATAAAGGACCACACACAAAAGGATAAAATGCCATTTTGGGCATCTGAAGATCTATAAGCATAGATCAAAAGGATGATAGGATTAGAGAGACTCAGTACGCTAAGATGCTTGAGATCCGAAACAGAAAATCTAAGACTCGGAAAGTCTAAAAGATTTCGACCCAAAAACTCATGACAGAGGGCGTTGCAAAACTCGGAGTCTGAAAAGACACCGATGAGCTAGCACGCATGAGAGAGACATTTATGTTCAAAAACATAAAGTCAATCATGTTGGACATGATTAGCATCTAAACATCCGAATTCGGATTGGAAAACCGAAACACTACTTAGTACATCCTAGAAGGCTAAAGGATGAAGTAGTACAAAAGTTGAACATGTCATCGAAGCAAACTTCCAGACATGGAAGGAAAGTAGGCTAAAAGTGTTTTAAGTCGGGAACTGTTGCAAATACTACAAAAAGAATTAAAAGCCTTAACTCTAGTAAAAGTTACTAGATATTATCAAGGTTGAAGTTAGCAATCTTCAAATTAATTGATAATAAGCAAAGTTTAAAACCGACTACCACGGTAGTCAAACTAAACTGTCACCTAAGACATAGTATGAGACTCACACACAGTCTAAGGCATGAGGTATAATTTTAAACCTCGACGAGTAAAATTGAGTGGGTAAAAGGAGTTTTACGGAAGAGGCTCAGATTTACAACTCTCGTTATCAGAAATAATAGAGTTATTTCACAAGTCGTCTAAATTTGGTTTAGTATTTAAACGACAGTCCATTGATGATAAAACATTCCGAATAGGTTTGTCAGATACGTGATCTGATGAATGAAACCCTATTAAGTGAACTTGGAATATTTATTATCGAATCCCTGGTCCAGGTCATTGCATGGACAACAATGACTCACGAAGACTAGCACGGGAGTCGATGGGATAGCGCAGTTTCATGGGCTATAGGAATAGTATATTCTATTCGACTACGTGGGTGTGTAAAAGGTTTATACACTGGATGACCCTCAAAATGAGAAGTACATCACTCGTGATGAACGTCAATACTTCTCATAAAGACAATTGGAGAGATTCCTCAAAACATGAGTGCTCCACTCATCTTATGTAAGGAATGCCCGACTTTGGTTCCGTTAAACGCCGCGCCGTAAAAGGAGGTTATAAAGGCGGATACTGGGAAGGACAGGATAGACATGAAGTTAAGTGGGAGTGCAAGAATGGATTGTGTCACCCTAATCACATTAGGTACAAAGTGTCTCAAGGCCACTTGATGAGTAGCAACTGAAAATGCGTGGCCGCGCTCAAACGGATTAAAAGTTAATCGTTTGTCTTTTACAGTTGTACTCGGATATCAAGAAAGTCTGAATGACGTGACGTATCAGATGGGATACTAAATTGACACGGGAATCGAGGCATTGCACTTGTTCTAAGTCCAAGTGGGAGTCTGAAGGAGTTGAAGGAGATGTCCTTCAACCAAGGTGACAATGCGAACAATTTGTCGGATAGGATAATTGATTGGGAAGATCATCAAGTCCGATTGATTTAGGGATCGTAGAGTTGTAGCTAGAGACCAACTACGATCGTCGAATTACGAAGTAATTCGCGGCTAACTTCGATCGGATCCTACAACGGGTTACACATAAGAGTGACAAATTGATCTAGGATATGACTAGTGGGAGTGAGATATAATCATGGGAGTGTCCCATAAACATATCTCATAGGCCTAAAAAGGAATTAGGCAAAGATAGTACAAAAAGGCCAAAAACAGGGTTTTTGGGCCTAGGCCGATTCAGGCACTTTTAGGGCTCAGATTGGGCTGATTTTAGGAGGGACGTTTCCTTATGTTATGAACATTAAATCTGCCAATTTTGGCTGGGTTTGGACGTCATATCCTTAGGGAATTGAGAAAATACCAATAGTTGCTATTTTCGACTATTTCCCTAAATCTTATTCTAAAGGGTGTTTTAGGAAACCTAAAAGGAGGTGGGTTCTTATTAGGGTTCTATATAAACACTCTTAGGGCAGAGAATAAGGTGTGGAATTTCTCTCTAAGCTTTCTTACTCTACCACATCAAGTAGAGAGGAGAAAGTGAGCTAATTCCCAAGCTATCTTCTAGTCAAGCAAGAAGAAGGTCTTCTTATTATCCAACCACCATTGGTGTGCTAGCTATACAACAAGGTGGGAGATCAAATTGATTGCTCGTGTCCCAAGTAGAGGAGCTACACTTGAAGCTCTTGGTCTTCTTCAATCAATTCAACTAGTTCGAGGGAAAAACGATTAAGGTAATCTACTATCTCCATTAGATTAATTACTAGTTTTGCATGTGATCCTGAGGATACTAGTGTAGACATTAGATGTCTTATTTCCGCTATAAACACTAGTATAAGGGTTTAAATCCCTACAGTTATTTGGGCCAGATTCACTTTTTATTCCTCTGTCACCGACCATAAATGCCAATAACTTTCCCGAAGTGACTCTGATGCACTTCTCGGGGTTTAACTTTATGTTGTCGGCCTAAATTCTGTCGAAGGCAATCTTGAAGTTTAAGATCAAGTCTGTCTTGACATTTCTTTCACAATCATATCGTCAGCGAAGCATTCTACTATTTTTCCGACCTGCTCTGGGAAGATCTTATTGACTTGTCTTTGATAAGTGGTTCCGATGTTCTTTAAACTGAAAGGCATCGGTTTGTAGCAGTATAATTCTTGATCAGCTCAAAAGGCAGTATGTTCTTGGTATGTCCAATGCATTGAAGTTCGATGGTATCTTGCAAAAGTGTCCATGTAGCTGGGTGGTACGTGCCCTAATGAGGAGTCCACCAAATGATCGATGGAGGATAACGAGAACCTGTCTTTGGGACATGATTTATTAAGATCTGTGTAGTCTATACATATTCTCCACGTGTTGTTTTTCTTGAGGACAAGTACGACATTGGCTAGGCCAGTCAAGGTAATGGGCTTCTCGGGTCACTCCGGAAGCTAGTAGTTTGTCCACTTTCCTTGCTATCTCGACTTACTTCTCGGTTCCTCTAATTCTGCTTAATTGGTCCGTAATCTTCCTTGATTTTTAACTTGGGGGCGATAACCGGCAGATCAATCCGCGGTACTTCATCAGTGCCGAAGGGGAAGACGTGTCAGTGCTCCTCTAGCAATTTGCGCAACTCTGTCTTTTCCTCTTGTCTTAATGTACTGACTATGTAAGTAACTTCCGAAAGAGTGTCTCCAATTTGAATTGGTATAGAGGGCTCTAAAATGTCCCTTTGCACAGGGTCCTCCTTTGCCTGCTCGACAATATCAATTTTCATTTTGGTCGGACCTTTCTTGCTCTGGGAGTCCATTGTTGCTTTTGTTTCGTCGTGAACGGCTGGTAGTGACACCATTGTGATTGTTTCAAAAACAATTTTCGAAAGTGATGATGTCAAAAAATGACCTTCTGTTATATCAGCATGAAACAAGGACTTAATGCATGACAACGTCCGTTAAGGTTTAAGATTCTGGTAAGTCGTTTATGTTTCCTGGTTCTTGCTTCTGGTCCTCGCTCTAGTTCTAGTTTCGTGCTCCGACCCATTGGTCCTGCTCTAGTTTTCTGCTCCTGCTTCTTGTTCCTACTCCTTCGTTCCTGGGGGAAAACCTGCAAAGGGTTTAAAAACCGCTCCGACGCTCAAGACAGTCAGATTGCTCTTTGGAGTAAAAGAATGAATATTGATTGATCCTTTTGGTAGCGAGTTTGGGGAACTCAGTATAAGTGGGGGATCTCTATGATTAAGAGATCGTAAGTAAAGCTTGTCTGGAGTATGAAAAGCCTGTCCTCTGTTGAAGACGATGGGGGGCCCTTTTATAGGCTGAGGTAAACCGAATCTGTTTGGATGGTCTAGATTAGGCGGCTGTGATCCACCATTAAGGGAAGTTTCCCACTGTTCGTGGTTAGGGTTTCCCTTATAGTTATCTCGTTTCTAGGATAAATAGAAGTTCCTAAGTTGAAGGATCCTTCGTAGATATTCTGCAGAGGTGATAGATCTTCGGGGAGATGTTTCCTCCTTTAAGACTCTTGAAGCCCAAACTTGCTTAAATACTTAAGATCTGTAGCCGACTGAGATCTTTAAGGAGATTCCAAGATTGAGTTGTAAGCTGTTGGCGCGCTTCTGCCTCCTTAGTTTAGGGTGTGAGGCATCGCCCTAACTTACACGGACCCCCCTCATTCCTTTGGAGACCCCAGAGTTGATCTGTTTATGCCGGGGGCGAAACAGGGCTGATACCTCTAGTTGACCTCCCAGTTAGGGATGCAGTTAGCGGAGTACTGAGGGTTTAACCGCTCAGTTTGCCTTAAGCCGGGTTGACCCGTTGGACTTCAAATCCGTTTTTGTCTCTTTGACGTTAGTCAACGTCTGGAAAATTTATGCATCATCATGAGTCCCGCCACTCCTTAGTCGAAAGTAGAGAGACTGAGGAGTGGAAGTAACTCTCAGGCTTAGCCGCTAAATATTTTAAATGGCCCTGAAGACAAGGGGTATACCTGGATCAGGGGTGTTTGTGAAGCTCAGTCATTTCCTTGAGTTTCGTGAGCTCCGGATTCCCAGGCTGATCTCAACGGAGCTGTTTGCAGAATTCCCTCTATGACTGCGCTGATGAGGCGTCGTCTATCGAGGTTGTTCTTAGCCAGAGCCATCTAAGTAGTGGTTTTCTGAATGTGTGCACACATATCTTTTCTTGTGTGACACGTTTCAACTTTTGCCAGAGGAGATTGATTTCTACTTCCATGCGTGATTCGTTGACGTCAAAGATTTGATCTTCTGATCCTGCATTTTCGGCGTTGATCTTTTGGGTAACTGCCCACGGCACCTCTGTTGCCATGCGTGGGCACGTGGCATTTTGCGACCGGGGAGATGAGCGAGTTCTGTCGAGTCTCAATAATCCCTTCTCTGACCTAGTTAGTCTCTAGCCGTGTTTTGACAATTAGTCATTATTGCTTGGTGCGTTACCCAGGCTGCTTTTCTTCCTTTGTTTTAATGCTTTCTCATCTCTTTGAGATAACCTTTTGATCTTCTTTCACTATGAATAGCCTTCTTTTGGCTTTTGAGTTTTCTTCAGAACTTAACTTTTCCTTCAATATTTCTGTTTAGCTCTTGTTCTGTTAGTAATTTTTTGGATGAGGCCTCTATTCGAGTTCATACTTGGTACTTTCTTGAGATATGTTTCTTCCGACGATGGTGACAATTAAAGGTGGCTTTTCCTACAATGGGGACAGTTGCCCTCGTGGGTCCCCCTTGCCTGGGGTTATTTTGGTTGGTGATGTTTCTCTCGGGGTATGGGGTTGTTAGCCTTTCTTGCCATGCGTTGATCAACAGCTGGTGATCCACTCGGTAGTGTTTGTGTGTTGAGTTTCTATCAGTCACTTAATATCTGTCTTCCTTTTCTGTTTCGAGGGAGGTATTTCCAGCCATTGTTTTTCTTGCATGTGGGGGACTTTGGTGAATGGCCACATTTCTTCTCCAAGTATCTTGTCTATGATTTATGCATGTTATGGGTATTGGTGGTTTCGACTTCGAAGGGCCTGTCGTCTTTTTCTTATCGACACCCATTCTTTCTTTTTCTCTTGCAACTTCCTTTGTAATAGACCCGAATTCCGGTGCTTGCTTTGTTGTCTTTATTTGTAATTCCCCCTGTAATGACTATTATTTTTAGAACAAATGAAGATCTCATTATTGCTTTGTGACCCTTGATTCTATTGTGCATGTTCATTTTTAAATCTTCGTCGATTCATTAAAGTCCTTCGGTGACTGTGTTTGTTCGTTCCAACTACCCTGTCCTTATAAATACCCGCTTCGAGTTGAGGAATGACCTCACCATTTTCTTCATGCCTACCCTGTTGATCTAGAGGGTTTTCCCCTGGGACAACCTTAGGGTTACTTTTTACTTATCTCTCGTTTCTGATGATTTTCTGACTCACCGTTTCTGTATTGAAGTTGACGGTGAAGGTTTTATCAGGGTTCTTCGTTCTATGGGTTTGACCGTTTTCGAGAATCTGGAGGCGGTTCTTGCTGCTGACCCCTTCTGTCCTCTGCGCTTTAACCAGAAGGGGGTTTTAAGTGACAACCGATTGGTGACCTTTGAGGTGATGGGGTATCTAATCCGTCTGGTGAATGGTCAACTTGTTGCGATGGTTATGACCTCTTTGGTGGAGTTAATTCCTTCAGACGTAGTTCTTCTTCCTCCTTCTTCTTCTTCTTCTTCTTCTTCTTCATCTTCTTCTTCTTCATCTTCTTCTTCTTCTTCTTCTTCTTCTTCTTCTTCTTCTTCTTCTTCTTCTTCTTCTTCTTCTTCTTATTCTTCTTCTTCTCATGTGTAGCAGTTGTAATTTGCTCGTTCTTCTTTCTGTTGTACATGCATTTTTGTTTTGCATTTTTTCTTTGTTCCTAGAAACATATAGAAATCTCAACCAAAGAAGTTGATCACTTGTTAGCATAATCCTATCTTACTGATGCGATTTTCCTAGCTTACTACGCATCCTTCATATGATCGCCTCTGCAATATAACAAGAGTTAGACCTATTCTATCATGTTCTAGTCTTACTAGTTCCATCTACAAAATAAAAGCCCAAATTAGTCCTGTATAATATATTTCTTAACAACTTCATAGTTTGACTAGGGCTTCCCCTTGGCCCCTGGTCGTGGCTTTTGCTACCAGGGCTGTTTCGTCGGCTTGAGCACGCCTAAGACTTCTCCTTGGGCCCCTGGTCATGGCTTAGGCTATCAGGGTTGTTTCGTCGCCTTGAGCACGACTAGGTTAACTAGGACTTCTCCTTGGGCCCCCGGTCGTGGCTTGGGCTACCAGGGTTGTTTCGTCGGCTTGAGCACGACTAGTTTAACTAGGACTTCTCCTTAGGGCCCCTCGTCGTTGCTTTCGCTACCAGGGCTGTCCGTTTTTCCTTAGAAAAGTTCATTTAACTAGGACTTCTCTTTAGGGCCCCTGGTCGTGGCTTGGGCTACTAGTGCTGTTTCGTCGGCTTGGGCACGACTAGTTTCACTAGGACTTCTCCTTATAAAATTTTCCTACAATTCGTTCAAATTTCAAAGGGTTTTCTTTCAGTGGCATCATATGTATGGGCTCCCACTTCCTCCTTTTTTAGTTTGATGAATTCTAAGGGTTTTCAGAAACAGTTTCGTCCTTTTTCCTTAACGCCGGTTTGAGATGCTCCGTGTTCCAGGCGTGTGAGGATCTGGCCTGATGTATTTGAAGGAGATGTCCTTCGACCAAATATGCAATGTGAGCAATTTGTCGAATAGGACAATTGATGAAGAAGATCATCAAGTCCGGTTAATTTAGGGGTCGTAGTGTTTAGCTAGAAACCAACTACGATCGTCGAATTACGAAGTTATTCGCGGCTAACTTCGACTGGATCCTACAACGGGTTACACATAAGAATGGCTATTTAATCGGATGATATGACTCGTGGGAGTGAGATATATAATCATGGGAGAGTCCCATAAATATGTCTCATAGGTCTAAAACAAGTTTAGGCAAATATAGCAAAAAAAACCTGAAAAGGGGTTTTGGCCTAGAGCCAAAAAGAGACTTTTTGAGATCGGATTGGACTGAAAATTGGAAGGTCTGTTCCCCTAATAGAGAAGATCAAATCTGCCAATTTTCGCTTGGTTTGGACGTCACTTCCTCAAGGAATTGAGAAAATAGCAACTAATTTCTATTTTCGACAATTTCCTTAATCTTATTCAAAAGGGTCTTTTAGGAAACCAAATTAGAGGTGGACTCTCATTAGGGTTCTATATAATGACCCTTAGGGAAGTGAATAAGGTGTGGAATTTGTCTAAAAGCTTTCTTACTCTACAACATCAAGTAGAGAGGAGAAAGTGAGCTAATTCCCAAAAGCTATCAACTAGTCAAATTAAGTAGACCATTCGGTGTCCCAAGTAGAGGAGCTACAATTGGAGCTTTTGGTCTTTTAAAGCGATTGGAAAGGTTCGAGGGAAAACTAGCGATTAGGGTAATCTTCTAGGCTCTTGGTTAATCATTATTTTATGCATGTGATCCTAGGATACTAATGTTAGACATCTGGTGTCTAAGATTCCGCTAACAACATTAGTAGACACCACCAATTCCCAACAATATTTTCCAGCATGTATGCTCCTGGTCCTACTACCTTGACTATCTTGTAGGGCCCTTCCCATGTTGGAAAAAGTTTTGTTGCCGCCGGTTTTTTGACGAACTTGGAATTTCTCCATACCATGTCTCCTACACCGAATTTCCTCGATTTGGTCGTTTCCGGCTGGGTGAGCAGGGGTGACGTAGGCTGGTTTAACCTCGTACTCCGTCGGAAAGCTCTTCATTGAATCGTTGTTGAATTGGGGTTGTTGTCCATAACGAGGATTCTTGGGACCCCGAATCGTGTTATGACTTTGTTCCATAACACATTTATGATATCTTCCGTTCAAGTCCTCGACAGTGCTGCTGCTTCTACCCACTTAGTAAAGTAGTCTACGATTACTAGTACCATCTTCTTTCCTGCGGTTCCTACTGGGAAAGGTCCCACCAAATCTATTCCCTATTGCGCGAAAAGGCAAAGGCTTACAATTAGTGCCAACTCATTGAGGTGCATCATGTGATCGTTGGCGTGTTTCTGCCATGCTTCACAGTATTTAGTATGTTCCGTGCGATCTTTCACCATGCCAGTAGTAGCAGGCCAGGACCGAATGTCTTTGCAATGTTCTGGGTCCTGCATAATTTCAGGCGGGGCCTTCGTGCATCTCTGTCATTACATACTCTTACTCATCCTTCGCTAGGCAGCGCCGTAAGGGTTGAATGAGAGACTTCCGATAGAGGAGTCCCCGAGCAAAGTATGTCTTAAGGCGTTTCTTCGGATTGTTTTGGGTTCGTTGGCGTCTTTGGGTAATCTTTCAGTCTGTAGATATTCGATGTATGGCCTCATCCACGTATCCCCTTGAGCTATTCTGATGGCCAGCACTTCCACCGCCTTGTCGATGCTTCTTTCTTCTAGTGTGTGGAAGATCACTCCTTGTATGATGGTTTGACCCTTCATCATTTTTGACAAGGCGTTTGCTAACGCGTTTTCTTCCCGAGGAATTTTTGTGATGGTGAACTTTGCAAAGTGCTGGATCAGATCTTTCACTTTTTCAACTTATTTTGCCATATTGATTCCTTTGACTTCGTAATCTCTGTTGACCTGGTTGACGACGAGCTGGGAGTCGTTGTAGATCCAGACATTGGTAGCTCTGGCTTTCAAGGCCATTCGTAATCCCGCAAGTAGAGTCTCATACTCGGCTTCGTTATTCGTGACAGCGAACCTGAATGTTGTCGTCTGAAAGGTTTTTTCATCTTCGGGATTGACCAGGACAACTCTGACTCCTTTCATTGCTTCGCTCGATGCTCCGTCCATGAAAAGAGTCCAGACCTGCTCTGGTCCTATATATGCTGCGGGGATGGAGCATTCCGATATAAAATCTGCCAGTGCTTGTCCCTTGATGGCGGTTCGAGGCGTGTATCACATATCGAACTCGCTGGGCTCTACGACCCACTTAGTCAGCCGTCCTGACAGATCCATCTTTTGCAGCACATTTTTGAGGGGCTGGTCTGTTTGTACAATCATAGTGTGGGCTTGGAAATAGAGGCATAATTTCCTGGCCGTTAAGATGAGTGCGTAAGCCAACTTTTCTACAGTTGGATTGTTCAGCTCTGCTCCATTTAATACCTTGCTGACGAAGTATACGGGGTGTAGCACTCCTTCGATTGTCTTTATCACCACCGCAAATACTGCCTCTTTCGAAGTAGCTAGGTAGATAATCAGTTCGTCTCCCGAGTTTGGGCAGACCAACATGGGTAAACCTATTAAGTGTGTTTTTAAGTTTTGGAAAGCTTGTTCTGCCTCAGGTATCCACTTGAAGTCTGGTACGTTTCTCAGAATCTTGAAGAAAGGGAGGGCTTTGTCTCCCATCTTGCTCAGGAATCTTGAGAGGGAGGCTAACTTGCTTGTCAATCTTTGGACATCCTTCCTTGTCTCCGGGCTGGGCATTTCCCTTAGCGCTGCGCTTTTAGCGGGCTTGGCTTCTATTCCTCTATGACTCGCCATGAACCCAAGAAACTTCCCTGAGGTTACCCCGAATGCGCACTTCTCCGGATTCAGTTTCATGTTGTAAGTCTGGAGTCTGTCGAAAGCGTTTTTGAGGTTTGGTATTAGATCCTTGCGGATCTTGCTCTTCACAATAATGTCATCCACATAACATTCGACCGTCTTTCTGAGCTGGTCTCCAAAGATTCTATTGACCACGCGCTGTTAGGTTGTTCCGGCGTTCTCGAGACCGAATGACATCTGTTGGTAACAATATAACCCTCGGTCCGTCAGGAAGGCGGTGTGTTCCTGGTCGACCCAATGCATTGCTATCTGGTGATATCCCGCGAAGGCATCCATGAAGCTAAGCAGTTCATGACCCGACGTGGAATCCACTAGCTGGTCAATGGATGATAACAGGAAACTATCTTTCGAACAAGCTTTGTTGAGGCTGGTGAAATCAATGCACATACTCCACGTGTTGTTCTTTTTCTGAACTAATACCATGTTGGCCAGCCAATCGGGTATCGGGCCTCTCGTATTACTCCAGAGGCCATTAATTTGTCCACATGTCTTGCGATCTCTGCTTGTTTGTCGGGTGTGAAGTTCTTTTTCTTCTGTTTGACGGGTCTGCTTCCTTCTTTAATGTTCAGCATGTGGGTGATAACGGCAGGGTCTATCCCTGGAACTTCGTCGATTCCGAAGGCGAAAACGTGGCGGTGGGCTTTTAAGAAAGAGCCCAACTCTTCTTTCTC
This sequence comes from Eschscholzia californica, assembly GCF_041429995.1. Classification (NCBI taxonomy): domain Eukaryota; kingdom Viridiplantae; phylum Streptophyta; class Magnoliopsida; order Ranunculales; family Papaveraceae; genus Eschscholzia; species Eschscholzia californica. The sequence goes on from NW_028238198.1 coordinate 35,528,685, forward strand.
AACCTCGGTTAGTGTGCTACCCACATAAGTGATTTCATCTGGTTCGTCTCCGATCTGCACCGGTACCGTGATATCTGTCGTTTTCTCTGTTTCTTCGTTTCCTTTCATCTGTTTTTCTTTGGGTTCTTCGATCTCGACCGTTACCTCCTCTGAGGAAGGGTGTTTGGCTTCGATTTCTTTAGTGATGCTACTGTTTGAAGTCATGTTTGCCTAAAGGACTAAGGAAACGGTTAGTTTTGAGAGTGAGAGAGAGGATTCGGGTTACCGAATTGATGATATTGTTGGAGAGTTGCCCTCCTTCTAGTGCCAAATGTTTATGTTGAAAAATGGCCTTCCGTTATATCAGCATGAAACAGGGAATAGATGTATGACAACGTCCTTTAAGGTTAAAGATTTTGGTAAGTTGTCTTTATGCATGACAGCGTCCGTTAAGGTTAAATATTCTGGTAAGTCGCTTGCGTTTCCTAGTTCTTACTTTTGGTCCTCGCTCCAGTTCTCTGCTCCTGCTCCTTGCTCCTGCTCTGGTTTCCTGCTCATGCTCCTTGCTCCTGCTCTGGTTTCCTGCTCATGCTCCTTGCTCCTGCTCTGGTTTCCTGCTCCTGCTTCTTGTTCCCGCTCCTTCGTTCCTGGGGGAAAATCTGCAAAGGGTTCGAAAACCGCTCTGACGCTCAAGACAATCAGGTTGGTCTTTGCAGTAAAAGAATGAATATTGATTGATCCTTTGGGGGGCGAGTTATAGGAACTCAGTATAAGTGGGGGGATCTCTCTGATGGAGAGATCGTAAGTAAAGCTTGTCTGAAGTATGAAAAGCTTGTCCTCTGTAGAAGACGATGGGGGGCCCTTTTATTGGCTGAGATACACCGACTGTGTTTGGGCGGTCTAGATTAGGCGGTTGTGATCCACCGTTAAGGAAAGTTTCCCACCGTTCGTGATTAGGGTTTCCCTTATAGTTATCTCGTATCTAGGATAAATAGAAGTTTAGAAGTTCAAGGATCCTTCGTAGATATCCCGCCGAGGTGATAGATCTTCGGGGAGATGTTTCCTCCTTTAGGACTCTTGAAGCCCAAACTTGCTTAAACACTTAAGATCTATAGCCGACTGAGATCTTTAAGGAGATTCCGGGATTGAGTTGGTAAGCTGTTGGCGCGCTTCTGCCTTTCCAGTTTAGGGTGTGAGGCATCGGCCTAACTTACGCGGACCCCCCTCATTCCTTTGGAGACCCAGAGCTAATCTGTTTGTGTCGGGGGTGAAACAGGGCAGATAGCTCTAGCTGACTTCCCAGTTAGGGGTGTAGGTAGCGGAGTATTGAGGGTTTAGCCGTTCTGTTCGCCTTAAGCCGGGTTGCCCCATTGTACTTCAGGTCCGTTCTTGACTCTTTGACGTTAGTCAACGTTTGGACAATTTATGCATCATCAGAAAGTAAAGTAGAACGCGATTCCGTTTGAAATCGAGTTTTCTTTTTTTGTTGAACTTGCCTTGTATGCTAATAAATATTGTAATACCGTTTGAAATCGAGTTGAGATTCGGGTTATCGAATGATAAGGATTTTGTTCGGTCAACGATCCTTCCAGCGCCAATTTGCTGCTGTCAAATTTTATAATCTGGTATCAGTCATAATAACAAATCTGTGATGTTGGATCCTGCTTCAGCCAATGCTGCTTTCTCTCATACTCCTCTGGACCTGGGGGAAAACATGGAAGGAACTCGGGAACATTCTGACACTCCAGATAGTAAGATTGCTGATGGGCCTAAAAAGTTTCCTAAATAGGTCTACACCCGCAAGTGCACGGGTGTCAAGTTGTAATAAATTCCGGTAAGACCGGTTCGTTCCTCAGAGACTAAGTGAAACCTATTCTAAGACTTGGAAGTAACTTGGTTTTTGGTTTTGATGAGGTTTTGGTAATAAAATAAAATAAATAAAATATTAAAATAAAATTACGGAAAGAAAATAATTACAAATGATACAAGGAACTCAAATGGGGGAGAGCCTAGGGTTTTCTGAATCCGTCTTCCTAACAATTCTAACGACAAATTAATTTTGGTCTGATTAGATAGTTCTTTATATAACTCAGGTTTTTAGTCCATGAACGGTCTAAAAACCCGGAAGATTTTATCGTTAAAATGGTAAAAACTTTAATAAATTGTCGAGAAAATGATTATTACGACTTCATCTAAACCCTAGATAGAAAATTAGTTCTTCATGATAAAGGATGGAAGCTTAAATATATGGAAAAAGGAAAGAAAAGTAGAAAAGTTGGATTTCTTACTGATTTTGTAGCCAAACAGAGCCTTAGGAAGTGATTTCATTCTGTTTTTCCTGTTTTCTGCCAAACAGACCCTTAGGGAAAACGATTTTCTCGTCTTCCCGGAAACGGATTCCCTGTGGGAAAATTATTTTCTCACCTTCTCCAACTCTCTTTCTCTCTCTAACTTTCTGTTTCTTTTCTCTTAACCTCTTTCTCTCACTATAATCTCTGTTAATCTCTCTCTTTCTCACTTAAAAGAGATACAAAAATCAAAAGTATGAAAGAATGAAGATACTCTCTGTTTTTATTTCAAAACTAAATCTTTACATCTCTCTCTCTAACTTTGTAACATCAATCTCTCTCTGTTCTTTGTAATCTCTTTCTCTCTCACTAAGAAACAGAAATAAAAAGAATACAAGAAAAATTGAAAAGAAACAAACTAGAGATGATGATGATTTCTCTCTCTCTCTCTCTCTCTCTATCTCTCTCTCTATCTCTCTCTGTAATTCTTGTTTAGTTGAGCTCGAGAGGTTGATCCCCCCAACCGAGATGATCCCAGCCGAGATGCTCTTTACATCACTCTCTCTCTCTCTAATATAGTCGATTTTGGTTGAGCTACCAGAGGAAGACTCTCCAGTCGAGATGGTGATTGTTTTCGACCCCAAACCGAGATGTCCCTTTCCCTGTTCTCTGTTTCATATATATAGAGGTAGAAGAAGAAATCAAAATCAGAAATATTTTGATGAAAATATCTTGCTAGCTGTCCACCTTCTTCCATGTTAACCCATATCTCTCTGATTTCTTCAATCTTCAAAGAATTTCTTCTCTCTCTCTAAACAGAAAATTTCTTAGCCGAATCCCAACTATTTCTTTATTCAATTTCAATCTCAATCTCGGTTGTCTCTGTGTTAAAAGAGAAATAAATCTCTCTTCTCTTTCTGTTATATATAAAATCCAGCAACCCTCAATTCCTTCTATGTTCATATTCTCTTTCTATTTATGTTAGTAGCACCTCTATTTCCTTTTTTGCTATGAAAAATAAATCCTTTCCTGTTTCTCTCTAATATCTCTAAGGCTGTGTTTGATACACTTTTTTCTCAGAGAAAGTGGAATTTTTTTCTCTAAAATGAATTTTTTCCAAGCGTTTGGTAGGTGATTTAGAGAAAGGGAAATAAGCAATCACGTGACTTATTTTTCTCTTTTTTCCCTGTGAAGGTGGGAATATCTTACCCACCTCCCACTAGAGAAATAATTTCTCCTAAAGGTGAAAGTTATGTTCTCTTAATCCCTCACGAGTCACGACCTCTCTCTAGCTTTCTTTTACTTTTTTTGTTTTGTTTTATTAGTCTCTCTCTCTCTCTCTCTTCCAACTAATGCATCTCTCTATTTACAACATCTAAATCTCCTCCTCCATCCTCACAATCCCATTCTCTCTCTCTCTAAAATTTCATATTACAGTCAGCAATGTTAATAGACATAAACAAGAATGAATTCAGTGATGAACTTCAATGGTTGAAAGACACAAAAATAGGTGATTTAATGACTAGTGATAAAAAGAGATTAGTTTAGGTACCATATACTGCTTCACTTTCACACACTTTAAATGCTATGGTCACTAATAATGTGGTAGCGGTTCCAGTGGTTGCGCCACCAGGACATTCGATTGGTGCTGGTGGTTCAATGATATTGGAATCTTATAAACAAACTGGGGTTGTAAGAAAACATTATATTGGTATGCTTACTATGGCTGATATTTTAGCTCATATAGCTGATGAGCATGAAGATGTTGGTGGAATTAATAATGATGACAATGGGAGGGTTGATTACATGTTGACATTTTCATTTCATGTATTAATTCTCTTTCTTTCTGGTAATAAGAGCAAGTAGTTTATTTGGTATTCATGAATGCTTCAATATAGATAGACTTGCTATTATCTGATGTTCTTTTCTTATTCATTTATCTCTCCCTCAACTACTTTCCTTTTTTTATTTCAACCATTTACCGTGAGCCAGTAGTATGTTTTACGGGTGTTTTTTTCATGTTGATAATGGTGTACCTCTTAGTGAATAATATATATATATATATATATATATTGTTTATATATGTATAATTATATATGTTGTTTTAGTCTTTTTGGGATACCTTTCATCTCTTGTTACAGATAAAAATAATGAATAATATGATTTTGTTTTTTCCGTTGAACAAAATCAAAATAAAAAGTAGTGTGACAAGCCATGAAGATAAATATTTTTCTCTAATACTAATAAACATTGGTAGGTAGCGACACATAAAAATGAGATATTTTTTCTCTTAACGAACCAAACAAAAGAAAATACTTCAGAGTAAATGTTTTTCAGGGTAAAAATTTCTCGAAGTAAAAAATTTCTCTATATTTTTTCTTTTCCCCAACTTACTATCAAACACAACCTAATAGAAATTATAGGAAGGTCTTTTTCTCTCTCTAGATGAATTGGGAAGAAGAGAATGAGAGGAAGATGGAAAGTGACGTGTAAATGGGAATGGGTACTAGGTAGGGTATATCTTTTTATTAGGAAAGAATATACCAGTAGATCATGGCGTGAGCGTGACATTAAGGGGCGATGTGGTGTATCTCGGAGCAGCAAACTATTGTACACCCGCCTCATGGGATGAAGCCGTGTGTGCACCACTAAAATATCGACCGTTCGATCTGCTAGATGCTTGTATACATACGGTAGTATCATGGCTGCGAATACACGAAATCAAGTTGCACAGAAAATCCAAACTAGCATCCCACTTAGCCCGAATGTGTACCACAAACGCACTGTACCGTCCATCTCTGTTCTGTTCACCCGCCACGTGGCAATGTTGACTTTTAGTCAACTACATTTGACCCAGCTTTTGACCTTGCCTAATTTGCTCGTCTCGACTCCGATTCGACTTTCGATTTCGCGTACAGGTTCGTCTTGGACTGTACTTTCATTTGAGCACCAATGTTGACCAAAATACCCTTGTCATTAAAATGACCAAAATGCCCCTCAAGTATGTCTTTATCACGATGTTTCGCATCGAACTCCGTAAATGAGACCTGAGAAAGAAAATCAAACAAATCATCAGAGTAACCGCTCGAACGGGACTAACTAACCCGAGTTAAGAGATTCAGATGGGACATTTTCATGTCTCATCAATTGCCCTTCTAGTTAAAAGAATTGAGTATTGAGTTAACTGTAGATTTTGAACCTTCTTCAAGGTAAGTTGATTACCTTTTATAGGTTGCTTTGGTCGACTATTGATAGCCGGTGAAATTGTGGTGGTTGAGATCCACCGTGTTGGATTGAAACTACTATTTCGTAGCTAGAAGAATTAGGGTATCCCTTTGAGGTTATCCCATATCTTTGATATTTAGGAGTTCTTTTGTATAAGGATCCTAATAGATACGTTTTCGAGTTGGTAGATTATTTAGGAGATGTTTCCTCCTTCGAAGACTCTTGAAGCCCAAGTTAATTAAATAATTAAGATCCTCACTGAGTAAGATCTTAGATTACATTTGGGATTAAGTCGATAAGGGTTAGGTGCAAATCTACCTCCCATGCTTCAGGATTAAGGTATCAAACCTGCTTACGTGGACTTCCTTAGCCTTCTCGTAAATCCAGGGCAGAGCTGGTTTTATTTGAAGTCATGGCAAGGCTGAAGGCGCCTAAGACAATCGCGTCGTCCCTCAATTTTGGGGTTGAGTGGAGGACCTCCTTCTTATTCGACCTCCCTGTTGACTTGACGTGGGGTGGCCCATAAGCTTTCGGTCTTTTCTTGACTTCTTGACCTCAGTCAAATGATGACTATATTTTTTTATCATCAGACATCATAAGCAAGAGGAACATCAACAACATCAGGTACAACATCTTAAACATAAGTAATAGGAGTACCACAAATTAAATATCAGAATAGGGATCAATATGAATTCGGTCAGAGGGAGTCACATCATGAACATTAACAGGAATAGAAAAATAAGGTATATGCTTTAAGAATACAACATGATGAGAGAGATGAAATTTATGAGTAGCTAGGTCATAACAATGATAACCCTTTTGACTTCCAACATAGCCAAGAAACGCACACGTGGCAGAAGGAGAAGATAACTTCTACGTTCTACACGAGGGCGAACAACAAACAATTACACTCAGCTCTTAAGAATTAGTAGTTAAGGGCATTGCTGAGGTCAAAATTTGTCAATCTGGTATCAGTCAGAATAATGCATCCGTGATACTTGATCCCGCTTTGGTCAATCATGTTCCTTTGAACCTGGGGGGAAAATTTGTAAGGAGATCGGAAACCTCATCGATCCTCAAGACTGTCAGTTTGCCCTTGCAGGTAAAAGAATTTGAGTATTGAATGAATCATGGACTTCGTACTTGCTTTGAGGCGAGTTGATGACCTTTTATAAGTTGTTTTAGTCGACTGATGGTGACGTGATTGAAGCGGTTGAGATCCACCGTATTGGATTAAAACTAGTATTTCGTAGGAAGATATTAGGGTTTTCCTTTTCGAGTTATCCCATATCTTTGATAAAGTTCTTCTGTTTTAGGATCCTCGATAGATATATTTCCGAGCTATGTAGACACTTTAGGAGATATTGCCTCCTTGGAAAACTCTTGAAGCCCAATTTAGTTAAATACTTAAGATCCTCACCGACTTGGATCTTAGATTAGATTCGGGATGAAGTCGGTAAGCGTTAGGTGCAATTCTACATCCCCAATTTTCGGGAATAAGGTATCAAGCTGCTTACGTGGACTTCTCTAGCCTTCTCGTGAATTCGAGGGCAGACCTGGTTGTATTATAATCAAGGGAGGGCTTAAGGTGTCTAGGATAATCGTGTCGACCCCCTTGTGTTGGGCTTGAGTTGGGATTGGAGGTAGCACTGAGCGCCGGATTGCAGGAAGTTGAACTTGGTCTTGACTCGATGAATATCAAGTTACTTCTTGCAAAACCACATCAGAAACTACCATGGAGGGCGAGACGTTTGTGGAAGAGAGTTCAGAGGCTTCGAAGCCAATTTCGGAGTTTTCGGGTTTTTCATGTCTATAGAGAAGCCAATCAGGCTGCTGATTTCTTGTCGAAGATGAAGCTCGGACAGGGGGTAACTCACTTGAATATTAATCAACTTCCGGTGGAACTAGTCAATATTGTTAATGCGGATACTAGAGGAACAGTGAGAATGAGGAAAGGGTGGGGCTAATGATGTGATGTAACTTGATTTCTTTGCTGTTTTATATTTATTTATTTGTATGCGGTTCGGGCTTCTCCCGCTTATCATTATCAAAAAAATATCGTGCTTTAACTTAGACTCAAAACTATTGATAAATATATTAAAATGCAAAATGATATTTCCTACGATAAACCCAACAGTAACGAGACCAATCATCAATAAAGGAAACGTACTATTAAGAACCTCCTTTTGTGGGAACAGGAGAAAGACCCCATACATCAAAATAAACTAAATCAAAAGGTTTAACTGAAACATGCACACTCCGAGTCAATCATCAAAAGTTGAAGCTGCAACATCAGGTACTTTCAGTTCCTCTACAAAATATATGCCCCTTGCCTACGACCTGCCCCACTCAGCTTTTGAGATTGTACATCCTGCACATAACAACCGGTGGAAGAAAATAAAACCAAACATCCAGAATCGCACAACTGACTGATAGATATAAGGTTAAACTAAGTCTAGGAACATGAAGAACATTTTGAAGAGATAGATTGGGTGTGACAATAAAGCCAATACCACCTAATAACATTGATGCGTCATCAATAGTCCTGCCTGGAAGATCATATATATGCTTTGATGAAACAAAAGATGATAAGTCAGGTGACACATGACGAGAGGCTCCAAAATCTAAAATCTAAACTGAAGAATGCATACATGAAGACGAAATTAAGAAGAGAAAAAAATCTCCAAAAGAGGACAAGGCATATGGCTGCATGGCCAAGAATTTCTAAAACTCATCTGAGAGTGAGTCTAATGCGGTATTAAAAGACTTAGGAGTTAAAGGGCCTTACGGGGCAGAGGTGGACATAGCATGTCTCTGATTATGACTTATTAAGTAACTTAGGACATTGGGCCTTCCAATGATCCTTTTGCGTACAGAAGCTAGATTCATCCATACCAACCTTTGTATAAGGTTTGTTTTAATGATTTTAATTTGGCTTCGAACGAACAACTAACACTATTCCAGTAGGTGTTTGAAAAATTCCTTTCCTTGCTTGGTACTTGAGACATGTTTGTTGAACCATAAGCTCATTCGAAACTTTAACAATAGAGGAACGTGGCTTACTGTGCAAAGTTGTGCTACAAATTTATTCAAAATCATTACGCAAAGCCAACAAAAAATGAACCAAACGACATTCCTCCCTGCGGACAATATAAGGAGGAAAACTCTGCAACTCCTCAAATTCTATAAGAGCTAACTTATCCCAAAGATCAGTCATTACAAAATGATATTCTTGAATACTCATATCTCTCTATCCATATTTCTAATATCAGCTTCCAGCTTATACTTTGTAGCAAAGTTTGAGTACATGAACATATATGCTATGTAATACCACATCTCAGGACAAGTTTGAAATTTTTTGAATTGATATCCAATTGTGTTATCCGCTGAGTTATTAATCCATGTAATAATTATAGTATTGTTTGCATCCTAATCCCTAGATAACTCAGCATAGTTTTCTTTTGATCTATCAACTGGTTGAACAACGATACCATTAATGTAATCTCACTGTTATGACTAAAGCGGTTTGTTATGACCAAAATCAAGTAATCCAAGAAAAGCAGTAGGAAATAAAGAACAATCACACAAGAGATTTACGTGGTTCGGTTGGTGAGACCTACACCACTGCGACAACGACGCGATGATTTCCACTATGATAAGGAAACAAGTTACACAAGAGATTCGTGAGAATTCGACACAGATATCTCCTAGCGTTTTAGTTTATATAGCCACTAAGCCCCTAATCCCACCGCCTCACTGGCTCTCTTTCTAAATCAGAAATACACATGGATACGTTAACACTAATAACCGACATAAGCACAGCTCCGCATTCCAGCTCTATCTCGGAGTTCAGCTTTGCCTTAGAGCCCTGCTTCACATACCAGCCATGTCTCGGTAATTAGCTCCACTAACGGGTCCAAAATTCTTCGCCAACATCTTGTAAGCGGGTTAGCGTGTCGTAAACCGGGTTCGATATCAAGCCATATTCAAGACACTTTCAACAAATCTCCAGCTTGACTTGAATATGCTCCTCTTGACTTAAATCTGACACCATCGTAGCTCAACGCCTTTGAGCCAAAGTCGCTTCAGCCCTTTCAGGGCTTAACATCTGAAAATCCCAATCAAGTCTAAGCAATGCTTAAACTTGAAAGTTGTAACTACCTTGATCAACATATTCGCTGGATTATCTGCTGTAGGCACCTTCTTCATCGTGATCTTCCCTTCTTCAATTACGTCCTTGATAAAGTGATACATGACGTCAATGTTTTTAGTTCTCTTGTGATACATTTGATTTTTGGTCAAATGAATCGTACTCTGGTTGTCACAGTAGACTTCTGTCACCTCCTGGTTCAGACCTAAATCACCAACTAAACCACCCAACCATACCTCCTTCACTGCCCCTGTTGCTGCCATGTACTCAGCTTTCGTTGTAAACATGGCTACTACCGGCCGTAGCACTGCTCTCCAACTTATGGCACTTCCGCAGAGTGTGAACGTATAGCCCGTCAACGATCTCTTCCTATCAAGACCCCTGAAAAATCTGAATCCACAAATCCAACTACCGAACTAGAAGTGTCACCCCTTCTATCGTAAACTAGACCAACTTTCGCAGTTCCTCCCAGATACCGCAATATCCATTTCACAGCCTGCCAATGACCTCTCTCAGGTCTGCCCATGAATATGCTGACTACACTAACAGCGTGTGAAATATCTGGCCTTGTGCACACCATAGCATACATAATGTTACCTACTGCACTTGCATAAGGCACCTGAGACATATACTCTGTCTCTTCATCAGTTGTTGGTGACAGTTCACCCGAAAACTTTAAGTGTACTGCCAATGGAGTACTGACAGGTTCTGCCTCAGTCATACCAAAACGTTCAAATACCTTCTCGATGTACATTTTCCGAGACAAGAATAATTTCCCAGCAGATCTGTCTCTCCGTATCTTCATACCCAATATCTTCCTTGAGGCACCCAAGCCTTTCATCTCAAACTCACCCTTTAACTGATCCTTGAACATCTGGATTTCTGACATATCCTTGCAAGCTATCAGGATCTCATCCACATATAGGAGTAGATACACATAAGAACCATTTGATAGTTTCTTGTGATACACACAACTGTCATATTTGCTTATATCATAACCGTTTTTAACCATATAGGTATCAAAACGCTTATACCACTGCCTATGAGATTGTTTCAATTCGTACAAGGATTTCTTCAGCAAACATACCTGGTATTCGTTCCCGAGAATCTCAAACCCCTCTGGTTGACGCATATAAATTTGTTCCTCCAACTGCCCACGTAAGAACGCAGTCTTAACATCTAGTTGCTCCAATTCCATAGTATACAAAGCAACCATAGCAAGTAATACTCTAATAGAGTTATGTTTAACAACATGAGAAAATACCTCATTGAAGTCAATTGCTTTTTGCTGTGTAAATCCCTTGGCTACTAAACGTGCTTTGTATCGTACATCCTCCACCCCTGGGATTCCTTCATCTTCTTGAAAATCCAGATGCTACCAACAATCTTCTGATCCTTAGGCTTCTCGACTAATTCCTAAGTCTGGTTCTTATTAAGAGATTCAATCTCTTCATTCATGGTAAAAGACCAATGCCTCGATTCATCACTCCTCATAGCTTCTTCGTAGGTGCATGGTTTACCTCCATCAATGCTTTCGCACACACTAAGTGTGAATGCAACCATATCTGTCATTCCGTACCGTTCCGGTGCCCGAATGTCTCTCCATCCTCTGTTCCTCGCAATGTAATGAACTTCTTCTTGTTCATCTTCCTTAGCTTGCTCATCTACCTGAGGTCTAACCTCTTCCCGAGTGCCTATCTCAAACTCCACCTATTCCCCATGATCTTCCTGCTCCACTTGTTTAAGCACTCTTCTGAGCATCTACAGGTGTTACCTTCTGAGTTACCATGGTTAAGTCATCGAAAGTAACATCTTTACCGATAAGAAAGTTCTTTGATTTCCCATTCGGATTCCACAATCGATAACCTTTCACCCCGGGCTCATAACTAAGAGATACACATTTCTTAGCCCTCAGATCCAGCTTACCTTCTTTAACATGTGCACAAGCCGGGCAACCGAAAATCCTGAAGTTCTCACACTTTGCAGGATAACCAGATCATACCTCATTAGAAATTTTACACTCAATAGATGTACACGGAGAAATATTAACTAGATACGCTGCCGTGTTCACTTCTTCAACCTAGAACCCCTCCGACAACCCTACATTTGAAAGCATATAACGAGCTTGTTCCAATAGAGTTTTGTTCATACGTTCTGCCACACAATTCTGCTATGGTGTCTTTATGACTGTATGGTGTCTCGCAATCCCTTGGTCTTCACAGAATCTGTTAAACTCGTTTTCGCAAAATTCCATGCAATTGTCAGTCCTCAAGCATTTGATCAATTTTTCCGATCTGCTTCTCGGTCAAGGTCTTCCACTGTTTGAACTTGACGAATGATTCATCTTTGCGTTTCAGTATGTATACCCATACTTTCCTAGAAAAATCATCTATCAAGTTTAACATGTATCTACCCCCGCCATGTGAGCTAACCCGGGAGGGATCCCAAAGATCTGAATGGATGTAGTCTAGAGTTACTTTGGTATTATGAAATGTTGTACTGAACTTTACCCGACATTGCTTCCCGAAGATGCAATGGTCACAGAATTCCAGTTTTCCAACTTTTTGTCCACATAGTAAACCCTCCTGGCTCAGTATAGTCATCCCCCTTTCGCTCATATGCCCTAACCACATATGCCATAGCTTGGTAGTCTCAACCGCGTAGTCTGATGATGATACCGCTACAGATCCGGTAACTGTGTTACCCTATAGCACATATAAACCATTCTTCTTCAACCCCTTCATAACTGTAAGTCTCCCATTGGAATCGAAGAACACCACCTTTACTAGTATACTTACGACCATTATCATACAGAGTTTCCAGAGAGATTAAATTCCTCTTCAAATCTGGAACATGTCTGATGTTTGTGATAGTCCTCACAACACAATCATGCATCTTGATCTGAATAGTACCAGTTCCAAAAACCTTACGAGGAACGTCGTTTCCCATTAATACCTTACCGCCATTAATGGCCGTGTAAGTGGAAAACCATTCCCTATGAGGACATACATTGACCGTACAAGCAGTATCCAAAATCCACCTATCTTCAGCGAAATAGGCATTGATAGCCAGAACCATAGCTTCATCACATTCTTCAATGATTGCCAAGACAGTACCATTGTCGTTTTCTTCTTCGATGACTGCTGCCTCCCCTGGTTTCTTTCTAAGCTCAGGAATATTCTTTTTGAAGTGTCCCTCCTTAAAATTAAAGAACCTGACTTCTTAGGTTTCGATTTAGACCTAGACCGGCACTTCTCATCGCCTAGATGCTGCGACCTTCCCCTTACAACCAAACCATTTCCTGACGTGCTTTCTTCCATTGACCTTCGTCTGAACTCCTTGGAGTTCAATCCTGCTTTAATATTCTCCATTGTTATAGTTATTCTACTAGATATAAAGGAGTCAACAAAGCTTTCATATGACGGTGGCAGGGATGCAAGCAATAGGACTGTCTTATCTTCATCTTTGAATTTGACATCTATATTTGCCAAATCCAAGAATACTCGGTTGATTTCATCCATATGGTCTTTCAACGATTCCCCTTCTAACATCTGTAAACTAAATAATCTCTTCTTTAGATACAAACGATTAGTTAGAGATTTCGTCATATACCTTGCCTCCAGCTTACTCCATAGCCCCATCGATTGTAGTTTCTGTCGCTCCTTCCTGCTAGACCTCATTGCTCAAACACAACAGAATATGTCCATGAGCTCTCTCCATGAGATCTTCGTTCCCTGTTTCTGATAATGATTCAACGAGTGCAGCCTTCCCATTCAACGTTTTCAGTAAATCCTGTTGAACTAATACTGCTCGCATCCTACTCTTCCAAACATTAAAATCGTTACTTCCATCGAAGTTCTCTATCTCGTATTTTGCCATCACATAAACCTCAAAACCAAATCTCTGATACCAGTTTGTTATGACTAAAGCGGTTTGTTATGACCGAAATCAAGTAATTCAAAAAAAGCAACAGGAAATAAAGAACAATCACACAGAAGACAAGAGATTTACGTGGTTCGGTTTGTGAGACCTACTCCACGGCAACAACGACGCGATAGTTTTCACTATGATAAGCAAACAAGTTACACAAGAGATTCGCGAGAATTCGACACAAATACCTCCTAAGGTTTTGGTTAATATAGCCACTAAAACCCTAATCTCACCGCCTCACCGGCTCTCTTTCTAAATCCGAAGTACACATGGATACGCTAACACTAGTAACTGACATAAGCACAGGTCCGCATTCCAGCTCTGTCTCGGAGTTCAGCTCTGCCTAAGAGTCATGCCTCACATACCGACTCTGTCTCAGTATTCAAGATACTTTCAACACTCACAAATATTTTCCTTTCAAAAATTTCCCATCCAAAAACTCGAATAACAGTTGTTTTCACCATTCAATGTTTATATAATAGTTCTACGTCGAATCATCTTTTCCACTCTCCATTTTCTCAACTCAATACCATAATCAAGAAAGCAATTATAACCAAGCTAAACTTACTAGCTAAAGTAATACAAAGAAGAAGTGCGATATAACAATATCAGATCTACAGAGAGAACAACAACTATCTTAACTATTATATATTATTTTAATCAAATCAACGACTATAGCAGCGGCTGTACCAAACACAACAAGGAGCTAAATGGTCATGGTGGTTGACTTCACCTATTCTTGAAGTTCATTTTTACAAGGATGAAGATGTTTCTCCATGAGCCCATCGAGTAATTGGAAACTTTATATTCTCAATGGGATTAGAGATAGTACCAAGCGACCTAACTATGATTCATGTTTCCCTTTTTCTTATTGTTTTTTATCTCTACTCGTTTTGCTTTTTTTTATTAACAAAAGAAGATATTATGTTTTGCTTAGTTGTTCATCTCAAAGCCAGTTTTTATAACAGGAAAAGATACTTATTTTTAAGGAATTGTCTATGATTATGAAGTTTCGATGATTTGAACTCTCATGTTATTGAATGGAACCAATTGTGATACATGTTTCCATGTAAGAACACTTGGAAAATAATTGAACCAACAGTTAAAAAACGAAAAAAGAAACAAAGTACTCTCCCCGTCCCAAATTAAGAGTCCACTATTCATTTTTTAGATGTCCCAAATTAAGAGTCTCATTCCTTATATATCACATAAAATCTCCTACTTTTTCATAAATACCCATGTTTATATGTTTTCAATATATAAAGCATTAATTAAGCTAATTAAAACATTTGATTATTTCCAGTACAAAAACTTGTTTTTTCAATGAACAAATTCATTCTTTTGGATTAATCAAGTGAGAAATTAATATGCTTACATGTATTTTTAGAATGAAAATTGTAATCTTTGAATTACTTCAAGAAAAGTTATCAATAGATAAAGACAAACATGAAAATAGAGAAAATATAAAAATAAGTTAGACTCCCAATATGGGACTCTTAATTTGGGACAGAGGGAGTAAATAATAACTACTCTTAATTTGGGACAGAGGGAGTAAATAATAACTATCACCTGCGCAGAGTTGGGGAATTGTGTTCATGAATTACTTTAATTAAGTAAACAATGTGGAGTTTCATATTGAAATTCATTGGATAGGCTAATAGAAAGAATTTGGCAGTCTTGTAATTAAGTACATGGAGAATGACTTTTTTTGAATTGTTGCAAGGAGTACTGTTGTATTTTGTCCTATACGAGTTATACTTTTGTTAGCTCTTCTTTAATCTTAGAAGATCATTAAACAATGAACCCAAACTCATAGTCGGCCAGTATGAGAGCATCTCCAACCCCAACCTGTTTTAGGCTAAGAAAGTCATTTTTTTACCCAAATTTTTTTGTCTCAGTTCAGTCTAAAAAATTCAGCTCCAACCCGAGCCTCTCTTTAGGCCTCAAATTTGTGCATGTGGGAAACGCGTATGTGGGCTTTTTGTAGGCGTGCGAAAAACGTGCGTGATTTTGTATATGTACGAAACACGTGTTTGAACTATTTTCGAAATAATTTCTTTTCTCAAGGTAGGGAAATTATTCGGGGACCGACACATTAATGGGATGTATTTTAATTACTAATGTAATAATATTTTTTCAAGGTAGGGAAAATTATTTGGGGACCGACACGTTGGTGAGATGCATTTTAAATAAAACACTAGGGTATATGATGTAGATTGTTGCGGAAGCGTAATAATAGAAGAACTCATTGCTAAATAACTAAAATAAACAAGATTAATTGATAATAATAAAGAAGAACAATGCAATCAAGGAGGTTTTTATTCGATATTCAATGACTTAATAGACAGACTGGACTTCTCTTTTATAGAGATTATTATTTCCTAGATAGACTCAAATAAGAAAGAAAATAAAAGAAGATAACAACTTAAGGATACTTTCCTTGATTGCTAGGACTCTTAATTATAGGAACTCATAATACTAAAATATAGAAACTATGTTAATATAGCAACTTGGCCATTGGGCCCCATAATGTCTTGGCCGAGAGGCCCTCTTGTCGGATGGTCTCCATCATACTCCCCCACCGAGGAAGAACTCGTCCCCGAGTCGTCATAAATAGGCTCATCCGGGTGGTACGGAAAGATATCCGAGACGTTGAACGTGGAAGAAATGTTGAATTCCGGAGGAAGATCGATAACAAACGCATTGTCGTTGATTTTAGTGAGTATCTTGAAAGGACCGAACTTCTTTTGACCAAGCTTCTTGTAAGTCCCGGCCGGAGTTCTTTGTTTGGAAATATGGACCATAACCGAGTCACCCACCTCGAAGGACCGAATCGTCCTATGCCTATCGGCCGAAAGTTTGTACGCCGAATTAGCCGAAGCAATATTCCGCCGAACCTCATCGTGGAGGCGGAGGATCGACGATGCTAGGGATTCTGCATTGGAATCGTACTCCGGAATTATCGGTAGTGGTACGAGATCCAAAACATGTTTAGGAGAGGACGTATAAACAATGTCAAATGGAGCCTTCTTCGTTGTTCGGTTAACAGTACTATTGTACACAAATTCGGCATGAGGAAGAGCAGTTTCCCAATTAATTCCCTTGTCACGTGTAATACAACGAAGTAAATTCCCTAACGAACGGTTAACGACCTCAGTTTGTCCATCAGTTTGAGGGTGACAAGTACTGCTGAAATTTAATTTAGTATTGAGACGTTTCCACAAGAAACGCCAAAAGTGGCTTTGAAATTTCACATCTCGGTCTGAAACAATACTCTTTGGTAAGCCATGAAGACGAACAATTTCCCAAAAAAATAAATTCGCAATGTTAGAAGCATTGTCTGTCTTCTTACAAGCGATGAAGTGAGCCATCCTACTGAATCGATCAACCACTACTAAAATTGAATCCCTACCTTTCTGTGAACGGGGAAGACCAAGTACAAAGTCCATTGACAAATCTTCCCAAATAGTTACTGGAGTCGGTAGGGTGTATAAAGACCTGTATTCTGAGTTTTACCTTTACTAGTCTGACATGTATAACAACGTTCAACTATACGGGATACATCCCGTCTTAATTTCGGCCAATAAAAACGGTCAGACACTAGTGTATAAGTCTTATCCCTTCCTACATGACCCTCGTTATGTAATTTCCGAATAATATGTTCACGAATAGAAGAATTAGGAATACATAACTGCTGTCCATGAAAAAGATAACCATTAGAAATAAAAAACTCACCCGTAGACCGATTTGTAGTGCAAGCCTCCCAAATAGGGCCGAAATCCGGATCATCTTTGTAGGTGCTAGAAATTGATTCGAACCCCGGAACGTGGACTGCCATAGTCGTGAGGAGACTAGCTCGTCGGCTCAAGGCGTCGGCAACCGTATTAGTTTTTCCCGATTTGTGTTTAATCACAAAATTAAAACATTGCATATACGAAATCCATCTCATATGCATTGGGTCAGCAGTACGTTGATCATTCAATGTTTGTAATGCTTTATGGTCCGTATATAATACAAATTCCACTCCAATAAGAAAACGGTTCCAATGTCTCAATGCTCGGTAAAGGGCATAAAATTCGGATTCGTAAACGGTCCACTTACGACGGGCTTCACCGAGTTTTTCACTCATAAATTCGATAGGACGTTTTTCTTGTGAGAGAACCGCACCAATCCCTAGGCCTGAAGCGTCACATTCGACTTCAAATAATTTAGAGAAATCCGGAAAAGCTAAGACTGGAGCTGAACATAGTCTTTGTTATAATTAATTGAAAACTCTCTTCCTGTGGACTTTCCCAAGAGAATTTACCCTTCTTTAAACAATCTTTTAAAGGGGCCATTACAGTACTGAAATCTCGTATAAATCTTCGATAGAAAGAAGCTAAACCGTTGAAACTACGTACCTCAGATGGGGATGAAGGAGTCGGCCATTCTGAAATTGGCCGAACTTTTGCTTGATCAACTTTCATACCCTCTTTACTAATAAGAAAACCCAGGAAGTAAACCTCATTGAGGAAAAAGTGGCTCTTTGGAACATTCATAAATAATGAATTAAGACGCATTGCGTCGAAAACTTCTCTAATATGTTGAAGGTGATCACTTCTAGATTTACTAAAGATGAGTATATCATCAAAGTAAACCACCACGAATTTATTCAAGAATGGCTTAAGAACTTGATTCATGAAGCGCATGAAAGTACTAGGTGCATTAGAGAGTCCAAAGGGCATAACTAACCATTCATAAAGACCCTCCTTTGTCTTGAAAGCCGTCTTCCATTCGTCTCCCTCACGAATTCGGATTTGGTGATAACCTGCTTTTAGATCAATTTTGGAGAATACCGTAGCCCCGGAAAGGTGATCTAACATATCTTCAAGTCTTGGAATCGGAAAACCGTATTTAATTGTAATTTTGTTAATAGCCCGACTATCAACACACATTTGCCAGGTTCCGTCTTTCTTTGGTACTAGTAATGTTGGAACTGCGCAAGGACTAAGACTTTCACGGATAAAACCTTTGTTCAATAATTCTTCCACCTGTTCTTGTAATAATTTATGCTCCTGCGGACTCATCTTGTGATGTGGTAGGTTTGGCAAGTTAGCTCCAGGTATTAGATCAATTTGGTGTTGAATTTCTCTTAATGGAGGTAACGACGGTGGAGAGGATGAAGGGTTGAGATCGTTGTACTCGTCGAGCAAGGTTCGGACTTCCGGTGGTGGTTCGCTGCCGACGGTGGAAGAGTCCTTCGTCGCGAGGAGGAAGCCCCTTGGTTCGGTTGTTTTTGGTGGTAACCGAGCATCCTTTCTCGTTGGTTGGTGAAGGTGTTCATCCGATAGTGGTAGAAGGCAAATTCGTTTATTGAACCAAAGGAATTCGAAGGTGTTTTCTCTACAATGGTGAGTAGCGTCTACGTCGTAAATCCAAGGTCTTCCAAAAATAATGTGACAATTATCCATGTCCACCACGTCACAAGTAATTGTATCATGGTAATGAGTACCGATGGAGAAGGAAAACGAACATTGTTTATTAACGGACAACTCCCTTTGATTAGATATCCAGCCGATTTTGTAAGGAACCGGGTGATCAATTGCCTGTAGTTGTAGTACTTCAACTAAGCGACTGGAAACCATGTTTTCTTCACTACCGTTGTCGATTATGAAATCGCAAACTTTGTTGTTAATTGTCAAGCGTGATTTAAACACCTTGTTTCGTTCCGGATGTGTTGGTGGAAAAAATTTGTTATTTTCTGCTCAGGATTCTGAGGGCTCATGATACCAGCTGATGTAGATTGTTGCGGAAGCGTAATAATAGAAGAACCCATTGCTAAATAACTAAAATAAACAAGATTAATTGATAATAATAAAGAAGAACAATGCAATCAAGGAGGTTTTTATTCGATATTCAATTCAATGACTTAATTAACAGACTGGACTTCTCTTTTATAGAGATTATTATTTCCTAGATAGACTCAAATAAGAAAGAAAATAAAAGAAGATAACAACTTAAGGATACTTTCCTTGATTGCTAGGACTCTTAATTATAGGAACTCATAATACTAAAATATAGAAACTATGTTAATATAGCAACTTGGCCATTGGGCCCCATAATGTCTTGGCCGAGAGGCCCTCTTGTCGGATGGTCTCCATCAGTATATCTCGTGCCCTAGGCCACGGACAGTTGCATCGATTAAATGTAACGAAATTTTATTGTTATATTCTGGATACCCTCATTTTTCTGTATTTTTTTTTTTTTTAAATTAGTTATTATTATATTGAGAGAGAGATTTTAATTTTTTTTTTAACTCTTGATATTTATTTTGTTTCTTTTTTTTCTTAAATTAATTATTTTATTTATAAGAAAGATACAGTTATTATTTTTTAAATAGGTCACTTTATCTCTACGAAGGACTATATTTTAAATTTTAAGAAGGACTTCCAGACAATATCTTTTATTAAAAAAAGGTGTTTGTCCCAGTCAGCGTTTTCCCTTCTGTTTCATTATATAGATTATATAGATGTATGAGTTTTTGTTGAAGTTTAAAAAAATTTAAAACTAATTAAAGTTAAAAAATAAGAATAAAATTAATTACACTGAAAAAAGAAAAAAGAAAAAAGAAAAAAGAAAAAAGAAAAAAGAAAAAAGAAAAAAGAAAAAAGAAAAAAGAAAAAAGAAAAAAGAAAAAAGGTTAGGGAAGATCCTCGCCATTGGATAAACTCCAACGGCTAGGATCAACCCAACATGACCGTTGGGAGTCCCCGACGGTCATATTGGGACACTTCAGTTGATCCTACTGTTAAGGTCGACTTAAGTGGTGACCTAGGTTGGAGCTGCTCTGAGCTTGAGCTCCTTGAATCACTAATCTTCTTCTTTTCCTCTTTCATGCAAAACTCAACTTTGCCTCAAAGATGATGTGGTCGGCGCTAGTTAAATAAAGATATCTAAGATATCTCCAACTCATCATTTTTAATATTTAAATCAACCCTTTGTATATATATATATATATATATCTGCAAAATAACAAATTATTTCTTTACAAAAATAATCATGTCAGATAAGTAAACGTAACAATTTTAAAGGGCCAGCGCTTTGGGGAAAACTAAATAGTTTCCGGGGTGTGAAATTTTAAAGGGAATATGTAAAATTTTAGAAATTTTCCGGGGAAATAAATTTTAAGGGAAAATAAAAAAGAAACACTCCACCTCACCTCACTTTCTTCTCTGACAAGGTCGCCGGCCGGAAAATTTTCCGGCCGGCGACCATTAAAAAAAAAAAAATTCACTCTTTTCCCTCCTCTCTCTCTCTCTCTCTCTCTCTCTTTTGTTTTTGTTTTTTTTTTCATTCTCTCTCTCTCTAGAACAAATCTAGAGAGAGAGAAGATCTGGTTGAAGGTCCGTTTCGGGACCTTCAACCAGATCTTCTCTCTCTAGATTTGTTCTAGAGAGAGAGAGAAGAAAAAAAAAATTTGAGAGAGAGAGAGGAGGGAAAGGGAGTGAATTTTTTATTTATAATGGTCGCCGGCCGGAAGATTTTCCGACCGGCGACCTGTCGGAGAAGAGAGAGAGTGGTGGGGAGAGAAAAGATGAGGTGGAGAAAGAGAAGTGAGGTGGAGAGAGAGGGAGCTGAGGTGGAGAAGCTATTTTGCTTTCCCCCTAAATAAAATTGTCAAACAAAATTGACCAATTTTTGACCAAGTCTTCACACCCCGGAAACTATTTTGCTTTCCCCAAAGCGCTAGCCTTTTAAAGATGTGCATTGGAGACATACCAAAATTTGAAAATCTCTACTTTCCTTTTTCATTGAGTTCTCTATTACCATAAACTAACTCATCAAAAGAGTGAAACAACGAGGAATTAAATTACAATTTTCTTTCCTTTTCCCTTCTCAAGTATATTTTTTTCGCGTTCTTGGAGTGTGAGGTGCACAGTTATTACCAAATCCTTAGTACCAAATCCTTTTCCCTTCTCAAGTATATTGTTCATGATTATGTTGTTTACCAAAACAAGTACAACATAATCATGAACAATTTTGTGATTTTGTGAAGGTTTATTTTTTCATAACTACTGAGTATTCCGAGGCTTATGCTTTCGATGAGCTGGGGCGGTGACCGATACAGGCGTCTTCTGGGATGTACTTACCCCAGAACCAATGTTTCTTCCACACATTGTTCATCTCTTCGATTGGGACATTCTTAGTCTCAGGCAAGAAGAAGTAGATAAAGATTGTCATTAGGAAAACGAACCCGCCGAAGAAGAAGAAGAGACCAAACTTCATGTGGCAAAGCATGGCAAGGAAAAGTTGGGCAATGATGAAAGTGAAAAACATGTTCACTGATACATTAATGGACTGTCCTGCTGATCTGATCTCAAGAGGGAAAATCTCACTTGGTACTAACCAACCCAATGGCCCCCATGACCAGGCGAATGCCGCTACATAGGTACAGATCAAGAACAAGAGTAAATAGGAGGATGATTTTGATATGGATCCCACACCCGCTACTCCAAATTTTTGGCCGAGGATGACTCCAACAAGAATCTGTAGTATAAAACCACAATGTTCTTAGTATATATATATTGGAAGAATTACTACATATTTAATTCGATAGATATGTTAAAGCATATTTACCTGACAGATGAACATCTGGGTGCCACCTTCAAGGAACAAGGCTCTTCGGCCAAGCTTATCAACCGAGGCAATAGAAATTAAAGTGGCAAACATGTTAACGACACCGGTAATAACAGCTGACATGAGCGCAGCGTCATCCCCAAACCCAATAGTCTTAAATAGGACTGGAGCATAGAACATAATGACATTGATACCAGTGAGCTGCTGGAAGAATGGAATTGCAATTGACATAACAAGCTGAGGCCTGTATTTTGGCTGCAAAATGTTCCTCCATGGATGTTGCACCTGCTTCGATGTCTCACTCGCCTCTATAAGGTCTTGAAATTCTGCCTCGACATCGTCTTCGCCACGAATCTTCTGCAACATAACCCTAGCCTTCTCTTGGTGCCCTCTTTCAATGAGGGAATTGGGTGTATCAGGAAGGAAGATGGCGCCGACAGTCATGATGATAGCAGGTACGGCTGCCAAACCCAGTGAAACTCTCCAACCATTTCCCCCCTCCATCTTGTTGGTCCCATAGTTCACGAGATTTGCTACCAATATACCAATAGTAATGGCCAATTGGAAGCCCATGTTGAGTGCTCCCCTTAGCTTTGCAGGTGCCATTTCCGACAGATAGACAGGGACAGACTGATTCGCATATCCAATGCCGACACCAAGTAGTATACGACCGAGGATTAACATTGCTACATTGACCGCAAACCCGTTCAGAGCAGCACCTGCCAAGAAAATGACTCCTCCTACCAACATAGAAATTTTCCTGCCAAAAACTCTTGTTGTGGCAGATGCAAAAAATGAAGCAACCAAAGCTGCAATATACAAAGAAGAAGTGAAACTTGTTAACAACTCGCTGTCGAATTTGCAATACTGATTTTCATGTCCAGTTGCATCGTGCATCTTTTTGTAGACTGATGGGAAGAACTTGACCAAGAAGACATCCATGGATGTTACTCCTCCTGAAACTCCGAGATCATAACCGAAAATTAGACCACCAGTGGCAGCTACCAGACATGTCATGAGCACAAACAAGGTGACTTTTCCACCGTAATCCTTGGTCGGTCCATGAGAAACAACGCCACCTCCTGCCATTTTCTCTCAGTATGAAGAAGGAAATAAAAAAAAACTTAGGATCGACAAAGAGCAAAACCCTCCTTTCAAATCCCAAGTAATTGTTTTTTTTTTTGCTTGTGGATCTTGAAATTATACTTTTATTTCTGATACAGAGAAGTGAGGATGAGTTTAACATTTAATTACTAGGTGCTTATATAACAAAAGTTTTGATGTTATAAATAGTAGTAATTTGATCTGTTCCTTCATGTTTGGATCACGAAACTATTTTTGGATGATTCGGTTTTGATCATCTTAATCACATTTTAAATTCCAGCTGTTGGATTAGTAGATTTTGAAATCATTCTTAATCTAATTTCTTTAATTAGTTTAGTTGTTAAATGCTATGTTTCTATTTTTGGTATTATTGACTAATGGGTAAAGTGTGCCTCTATAGGCGCCTCCCAAAACTGCTATAGGGGCCTCTAGTCTTTAGGCGGACCCCGTACGGCCCGGGAGGCGCCTCCCGAGCACCCCCACTTTCCTTTTCATCTTCTTCGTTCATTCTTCTTTTTCTTCTTTCTTTCTCTATTTTCTCTAAAATTTGAGATTTGTATAGCCATTGACTGATTACAGTAAGCCTAACCAATTCTGATTTTTTATCTTTTGAATCCATAAGAAAAGAAAAGAACCATAGCTTGAAACCATGAAAATCATAGCTTGAAATGAAGAACCCTATCTATTTCTAGTTTTTCAATTTTGAATCCATGGAAGATATGAAACTCATAGCTTGAATCCATCAAAACCATAGCTTGAAACGAAGAATCCTAAACATTTCGGATCATTTTCATAAGAAAAGAAGAAAACCGAAGCTTGAATCCATGAAAACAATAGTTTGAAATGAAGAACCCTAACTATTTTTTGTTTTTCAAATTTTGAACTATGGAAGAATATGAAAATCATAGCTTGAAAGGAAGAACCCTAACCATTTCAGATGTTTTTCAGCTTTTGAATCCATGAAAAAAAGATGAAAATCATAGTTGAAATCCATGAAACCATAGCTTGAAGAGAATAGCCATTTTATGATGATTTTCAACTTTTTGAACTGGGCTAGTCCGAAACGTTTCGGGTTGGACGACTCGTCTCCTCTCGGACTGGCCCAGTCCGAAGACATGATATGGGCTTCAGACTTATCAGTCCGAAAGGGGGGGCGCCTACAGTTGTCGGAATTTGATCTTAGTCAAACTCTTTTGGGAGGCCCCTACAGCATTTTTGGGAGGCGCCTATAGCCGCTCCCATGGGTAAAAGGGGGTCTGGGTAAGGTGGGGGCCGGTACGACTACTAGATACACCCCTCTGTCCACGCCCCTGAAGTGATCCCATTATATTAGTTTAATCTATATCTTAGTGGTGATTTTATGCAATAACTGCAACAATTAGTCTCTTAGCTGCAGCCGTTGATACTCGAATGTTTCGTGAGTCGTCCGCCTCTCCATTGGTTTGATTAGAATGTGCGTGAAATCCGGTTGTTCTTCTTGTAACTTGAATAGTATTCTTGCAGTTCTGTTTACCAGGGTTGTTTTTCCGAACTTGCTTTTTCCGAGCTTGATTTTTGCCGAGTTTGATTTTTCCGAGCTCATCCGCCTTTCCATTCGCGCGCGGTGAACATTAATTCCTTTGCTTCCGAAGGACATGTTTCATTCCATCATTCTTTGATTTTTCTGAACTTGATTTCACCTCATTGATACTACTCTGTCGGTATTGTGTCTCACAATCCCTTGCTCTTCACAGAATCTGTTAATCTCGTTTCCGCAAAATTCCATGCCATTGTCATTCCTCAAAGGTTTGATCGATTTTCCAGTCTGCTTCTCGATCGAGGTCTTCCACTGCTTGAACTTGACGAATGCTTCGTCTTTGCGTTTCAGTATGTATACCCATACTTCCCTGGAAAAATCATCTATCAAGGTTAACATATATCTACCCCCGTCATGTGAGCTAAACCGGGAGGGACCCCAAAGATCTGAATGGATGTATCGTAGAGTTCCTTTGGTAGTATGAACTGCTGTACTGAACTTTACCCGACATTGCTTCCCAAAGACGCAACGTTCACAGAATTCCAGTTATACACCCTTCTGTCCACAGAGGAAACCCTGTTTGCTCAGTATAGCCATCCCCCTTTCACTGAAATGCCATAACCGCATATGCCATAGCTTGAATGTCTCAACCTCCTTGTCTGATGATGATACCTCTACAAATCTGGTAACTGTGTTACCCTGTAGCACATATAGACCATTCTTCTTCAGACCCTTCATAACTGTAAGACTCCCCTTACAAATCCGAAAAACACAACCTTCAGCAGTACACTTACAACTATTGTCATCCAGAGTACCCAAAGAGATTAAATTCCTCTTTAAATCTGGAACATGTAATGGCCATGTAAGTAGAAAACCATTCCCTATGAGGACATACATGGAACGTACAACTAGTATCCAAAATCCACCTATCTTCAGCGAAGTAGGCATTGATAGCCAGAACCATAGCTTCATCACATTCTTCAATGATTGCCAAGAAAGTACCAGCGTCGTTTTCTTCTTCGTTGACTACTGCCTCCCCTGGTTTCTTTCTAAGCTCGGGAATATTCTTTTTGAAGTGTGCCTCCTTCTTAAAATTAAAGAACTTGTACTTCTTAGGTTTCGATTTAGACCTAGACCGACCCTTCTCATCGCCTAGATGCTGCGACCTTCCCTTTACAACCAAACCATTTCCTGACGTGCTTTCTTCCATTGACCTTCGTCTGAACTCCTTGGAGTTCAATCCTACTTTAATAT
This sequence comes from Eschscholzia californica, assembly GCF_041429995.1. Lineage (NCBI taxonomy): Eukaryota > Viridiplantae > Streptophyta > Magnoliopsida > Ranunculales > Papaveraceae > Eschscholzia > Eschscholzia californica. The sequence continues at coordinate 35,554,747 of NW_028238198.1, forward strand.
CCTTCAATGTTGTAGTTGTTTTACTAGATATAAAGGAGTCAACAAAGCTTTCATATAACGGTGGCAGGGATGCAACCAAAAGTACTGTCTTATCTTCATCTTTGAATTTGACATCTATATATGCCAAATCCAAGAATACTCGGTTGATTTCATCCATATGGTCTTTCAACGATTCCCCTTCTAACATCTCTAAACTAAATAATTTTTCTTTAGATACAAACGATTAGTTAGAGATTTCATCATATACCTTGCCTCCAGCTTACTCCATAGCCCATCGGTTGTAGTTTATGTCGCTACTTCTTGCTAGACCTCATTGCTCAAACACAAATGAATATGTCCATGAGCTCTCTCCATGAGATCTTCCTTCTCTGTTTCTGATAATGATTCAGCGAGTGCAGCCTTCCCATTAAACGTTTTCTGCAAACCCTGTTGAACTAATACTGCTCGCATCTTAATCTTCCAAAGATTAAAATCATTACTTCCATCGAACTTCTCTATCTCGTATTTCGTCATCACAAAAACCTCAAAACCAAATATCTGATACCAATTTGTTATGACTAAAGCAGTTTGTTATGACTGAAATCAAGTAATTCAAGAAAAGCAACAGGAAATAAATCACACAGAAAACAAGAGATTTACGTGGTTCGGTTTGTGAGACCTACTCCACGGCGACAATGACGCGATAATTTTCAATATGATAAGCAAGTTACACAAGAGATTCATGAGAATTCGACACAGATATCTCCTAGGGTTTTAGTTTATATAGCTACTAAAACCCTAATCCCACCGCCTCAGTGGCTCTCTTTCTAAATCTGAAATACACATGGATACACTAACACTAATAACTGACATAAACACAGCTCCGCATTCCAGCTTTGTCTCGGAGTTCAGCTCTGCCTCAGAGCCCTGTTTCACATACCATCCCTGTCTTAGTAATCAGCTCCGCTAACGGGTCCAAATTTCCGCGGGTTAACGAGTCGTAAACCGGGTTCGATATCAAAAATTTCTCATAAAAAAACTCCAATAATAGTAGTTTTCACTATTCTGTGTTTATATAATAGCTTGCAACCAATCATCTTTTCCACTCTCCATTTTCTCAACCATAACCAAGAAAGCAAATATAACCAAGCTAAACTCATGCTAGCTAAACCAATACGAAGAAGAAGTGCGATATAACAATATCAGATCTGCAAAGAGAATAACAATTATCCTAACTATTATATATTATTTTAATCAAATCAACGACTATACCAGTGGTTGTACCAAACACAACAAGCAACTAAATGGTCATGGTGGTTGAATTCACCTATTTTTGAAGTTCATTTTTACAAGGATGAAGATGTTTCTCGGTGAGCCCATCGAGTAATTGGAAACTTTATATTCTCGATGGGACTTACCAAGCGACCTAACTATGATTCATGTTTCCCTTTCTCTTATTGTTTTTTTCTCTACTCGTTTTGCTTAATTGTTCATCTAAAAGCCAGTTTTTATAACATGGAAAGAAAGAATTGTCTGTGATTCTGAAGTTTCGATGTTTTGAACTCCCATGTTATTGAATGGAACCAATTGTGATACAATGTAATAATTAATGGGAAATTATTCAGGGGCCGACACATTAATGGGATGTATTTTAATTATGAATGTAATAATTTTTTTCGAAGGTAGGGAAAATTATTTGGGGACCGACACGTTGGAGGGATGTATTTTGATTATTAATGTGTGAGTTTTTGTTAGAGTTTAAAAATATTTAGAACTAATTAAAGTAAAAAAAAAATGAATAAAATTAAGGGTCTATGGATTTTAGGCCCAAAATAAAATTCAAAAAGGGAATAGGGTCCGATCTTCCCAGAAAAAAGGGTTTTTAGTCCTTCTACCTTTTGAACCCTAATACCATCTTTTATATAAAGCCATTTCCATCCAGATCGCAAATCAATTCCCGCCCATTTTTTAGGCCAAGCCGGAAGAAAGATTTTACAACAACAAATTAACTGTGATTTAGGCTTAAAAGAAAGGAAAAGAATCAATTACTTTCTCTCTCTTAGTTTAAGAATTAGAAACAAAAACTCACTTTCTCTCTCTTCCAAAAAAACGGACGAAGATACCCTCGAAATCCTAGAAACAGAACAGCCATAACCCTCTATTTAATCGTTACTTCTTCTTTAACCGTCTCACACAAAGCTTCAGGTGAAAAGAAAAATGAGCTTCATTCAAACGTTACATCTATTTGAACTGTTTCATTCTCAAACCATCATCAATCTCAAGTGAAAACTATTTATATTTCATTAGCATGCTTATTTTCCGTTACAATGAAGTTTGTTTCAACATTTTGGTGAGATTTTGGAAGATTTTAAAGTTATTTCTGGTTTTATTGTGGTTTTGGGGTTTAGGGTTAATGTTGTTGCACCAATTTTTTGTTATTTGGAAGAAAAAACGAGTTATGTAGGATGAATAATACTTTAAGGGTTTTGTATCTAGGATTTCTAATTTGATTTTACATGTAATGTTTCAAGCAGTAATAGTTTATACAATGAAATGGGTGTTTGTTTCACATCCAGTTCATTTTATTTACTGAAATAAATATAATTTATTAGCAATTGCCATAAAATTTCTTGATGTGCAGAAGATTAAAAATGGCAACAAAGTCAAAAGGTACTGCTAAATCTACAAAGGATTCTACACCAACAAGAAAAAGTCCTATGAAAGGGAAAAACATTACTGAAGAGGAAGTGGCTAGGAAGAAATCCAAAACAAAATCACCCTCAATTCATGAGGTAATAGTTGTGAATTTTTTTGATAATTTATAATGAAAAGATGCATTAGTACAAAAAGCATATAGATAAATGATCCAAGATTATGCATTATTTGCACAAAAACAACTGTTGTTTGTTATAAAATATGCAAATTATTGTTATATTATGTTAAATGTACATACCTAACATATTATTTACATAACAGGTGGGTGGAAGTTCTAAAACAAAAACAGTAAAAGAAAAACATGGTGGTGGCAGAATGATGATACATGAAAATGTCCCATCTGAATATCTTAACTTAGGTTAGTTAGTCCAGTTCGAGCGGTTACTCTGATGATTTGTTTGATTTTCTTTCTCAGGTCTCATTTACGGAGTTCGATGCGAAAACGAATAAAATCGGGAGAAAGACGCACTTGAGGGCATTTTGGTCATTGGGATTTTCTGGTATTTTGGCCAATATTGATGATCGGGTTAAAGTAGAGTCCAAGACGAGCCCGTGGGTGAAAACGGGAGTCCAATCGGAGTCCGGATAAGCAAGTTAGCTTAAGTCAAAGATTTGGAGCGAAAGAGGGTCGACCTAATCAACCGAATGACACGTGGCAGAAACCAGATGTGGTACGCGGAGCAATCTGGACGGGAGCGGGATTTTCTCGGAACCAAATTCAGGAACACAAGGGAACCCTTGCCCTGCTGATCCAGTGTGCCGGTTTCGATTTCTCATGATAGGCCCACGCAGCCTGACGGTGGATGTTACTCCTAGACACGTGGCGTCATCTTTTGATCTTGCTTCATACTGCTCCACTAGTTCGTGATACACCCTATCTGGTCCTCTTGACAGCTAACGACCAGCAATTAAGTGGGGAATTTGATCCCAAAAATTTGACAACTACCTTTTTCTCTTTCTCGTCCTCTTCTTTCCTTTGTGTTAGAGTATTAAGAGTAACGGTGTATTATGGGTGTTAACTACAAAGTAAATGATGGTGTTAAGTTGAAGTGGTGGCTGCCTTTAGATAAATCTGTTATGAAAACAGTTAAGAAAAGTTAGAGCTTAGAAAGTTGTTAAGAAGTAGTTAGAAGTTGTTACTATTTGGTACTTTCTGTTTTGAGAGTTTTCTCTCTTTAAGTCTGTACCTATAAATACTAGATCATGTACAAACTCAAGGTTTAATGAGAATTTCATATTTCTTTATCTTTCATGGTATCAGAGCCAGAATCGAACTAATCATCATCTTCTCCGATCATCTTCTCCGATCGTCTTCTCCGATTCATTCTCTCTTTTACTAAATTTTCTCTCTCTAAAATTTGATCATGGCTTATTCATCATCATCTTCAATACCTCTTGTTTCATCAAATTCAGGTTCGTCAATCTCACATCTATCAAATTATGTATCTGAAAAACTTGATAGCTCGAATTATTTGATCTGGAAAGATCAATTCTAGACAATCCTAGTCGGAGCAGATCTGTTTGGCTATGTTGATGGTTCTATCAGAGCTCCATCTCCAACTGTGATCGAAGGAGGAAGAGAAACACCTAATCCAGAATTTTTGTTGTGGCGTAAGACCGATAGCTATGTTAAATCATGTCTAAAATCAACCTTTAGTCGATCTATTTCTGCTGATGTTATTGGTTTAGATACTGCTTATGAGATTTGGAATTCCTTTCGTCTTGTTTTGTTGAAGAACATGAGTCGCGAATCACAACTTTGAGACATCAAATTCAACATATTAGGAAAGGAGATTCATCTATAAATGATTACCTTCGTCGAATTAAGTCTCTATCTGATGCTTTAAACGCTGTGAATGAAAACATAACAGACAAAGAACTATGTCGAATAGTTCTTCAAGGTCTCGGCAAAGAGTATAATCAGTTTGTGATTATTATGCATAATAAAGATTCAACACAATCATTTGCAGATCTACGAACAAAACTCCTTCATCATGAACAATGGCTGGAATTACAAGATGGAGATGAAGCTAATACTGCCTATTATGCTAAGAAGGAACAAATCAGGCATTCTAATCAACAGACAAGATTACCAAATCGATACTCATCACTTCAAAGAGGTAATTATCCACAAAATCAAACTTCTTATTCAACTAATCAATCTTTCATGAATAATCATCATAGTTCAATACCAAAATCATATCAGCCTGGTCTTAAGGCATCTGACTTTGATTTCTCAACTATACCTTGTGGTATATGTCGAAAATGGGGCCATTTTGCTTCAAAATGTAGATATAGGTATGCTCCAAATGATGAACACCTAAATAGCCATATTCCATACTCGACAAACAACAACAATCTTAATCAATTTTCCAAACATAACAATAATCCTCATAATAGCAATAGTCCTCATAATAGCAATAATCCTCATAACAGCAACAATTTTCAAAATAGTAACTTTCATAATAGCAACTATAATCATAGCAATGAATCTCAAAATCAGTTCAAGAAATCAATTACCAACACAAACCAATACAATCATACAAAGCACAACTTTGCTGGTCTTCACCTATGTGAAAAAGGAACATGTTCTGATCAATCTCATCATATAATTGATCTTAATCCATTTTCAAATACTGAAGAGGACATCTATGAAGCAAATTTTGGAAATATGGCAGAAGAATTTGAGCATGAACAAGCTCATATGGCTTTTTTAGTTCACTCAGATCATGAGGACTCTTCTCATTCATCAGTTGGTACAACTGAATCAATTTGGCTAGCAGATACAGGTGCATCTAGCCATATGACCCATGATATTACCACTATGTCTAATAAGAAGGAGTACAATGGCAATGACAAAGTAATGGTAGGTAGTGGGATGTGCATTCCAATTAAGAGCACAGGTGATGCTAATTTGAATACATCCTCTCACAACTTTCATTTGCAAAATGTGCTTCTTGTCCCTCATATTCAGAGAAATTTATTATCTATATCTCAATTCACTAAAGATAATCAGTGCATAGTTCAATTCTCTCCTTGGGGTTATAAAGTGAGAGATTTATGGTCTGAGAAGGTACTCAATGAAGGTCCAATGGTCAATAACCTATATCCTATAAAGTTCAAGGTACAACAACCTTCTTCAATAAAGGCTTTCACCTCTGTGCTAGCTGCTCCTTATTCTGTATGGCATCAAAGACTTGGCCATCCTTCAGACTCCATCCTTCATCTTCTACAAAGGAACAAGCTTATTCATATTGATCTAAAGGATTCTGATGGGTCTTGTCACTATTGCAAATTGGCTAAAAGTAAGTCTTTACCATTTGCTCACTTTGAATCTTATACATCTTCACCATTGTCTCTCATACACTGTGATATATGGGGACCTTCTCCAGTTACTTCTAAAGAAGGATATAGATACTACATTCTCTTCTTAGATGATTTCAGTCGACATGTTTAGCTATTTCCTCTAAAGTTGAGGTCAGATAGTCTTTATTGTTTCAAGAAGTTTAAGCAGCTAAGTGAGAACCTTTTCTCTACAACTATAAAGCAATTCCAAAGTGATGGTGCACCAGAATTGGCCAAAGGAGATTTCAAGGCTTATCTTGATCAATGTGGCATAACCTTCAGATGCTCATGTCCCTACACTCCTCAGCAAAATGGTCGTGCTGAAAGGAAGCACAGACATCTTACAGAGATAGGTAACACTCTTCTCTTTCAAGCTAATGCTCCTAAACATTTTTGGTTTGAAGCCTATTCTATTGCTATATATATCATAAATCGACTTCCTACCAAAGTCCTAGGGAGCAAATCACCATTTGAGGTACTATTTGATAAGCTACCTGATTACTCCTTATTCAAAGTATTTGGTTGTGCATGTTACCCTCATTTAGAAGCATATAGGGTAGATAAGCTAAGTCCTAAAGCTAGTCAATGTGTGTTTCTTGGCTACAACTTATCTTTTAAAGGATACAAGTGTCTGGACTTAGTCACTGGGAAAATATACATGTTTAGGAATGTGGTATTCTCTGAAAATGAGTTCCCTTTCAAGACAATTGTTCAACCTTCTGAAAATCTCAAGTCTCCTCTTATAACTCCCTTACAAGTCCTTGAATTTCCCTTACCATCTGTAACTCCTACTACTTCTACTCATGAGGAGACAGCTACCAGTACCTCTCATTCCCAAAATCAACATGTCACTCAACTAGTTCATGGTATGACAACTAGACTAAGAAATGGAATTACCAAACCAAGATACATACCTGATCATGTTACCCATTTTACTATTAGATATCCTCTTCATACTTTATTTTTATCTGTTCTAAATGAAAATCCAGAACCCACTACCTTCAAACAAGTCAGTCAACATCCAGAATGGTGTAAAGCTATGAATGATGAATTTTTGGCTCTTAAACATAATCAAACCTGGTCTCTTGTCCCTGTTGAAGAACACATGAATGTGTTAGGATGTAAGTGGGTATTTAAGATCAAATACAAATCAGATGGCCAGATAGAGAGATATAAGGCAAGGTTAGTTGCTAAGGGCTTCCATCAACATGAAGGTTTAGATTATACTGAAACCTTTAGCCCTGTGGTGAAGGCAACCACAATTAGAACTGTGTTGAACCTTGTTGTTTCCAATTCATGGTATACACATCAGCTTGATGTCTCAAATGCTTTCCTTCATGGGATTTTAGAGGAAACAGTCTACATGAAACAACCTCTGGGTTTTGTTGATCAAGACAAACCAAATCATGTATGTCTTTTGCACAAGAGCCTCTATGGTTTGAAACAAGCTCCAAGAGTTTGGTTCAATAGGTTTGGAAATTATCTTCTCTCTTTGGGATTTGTCAGGAGCTCTCATGATCATTCCAAGTTTTTCCATAAGATCTCCTCTCACATCATAGTACTTCTATTATATGTGGATGATATTATCCTTACAGGGAGTTCTCAATCCCTCTTACATCAACTAATCCAAAATCTCAGCAAAGAATTTGCTATGAAGCATTTGGGTACTTTACATTATTTTCTTGGAATTGAGGTGACTTATGATACTTCTTCATCAGCTATTTTGCTTACTCAGAAGAAATATGTTCTTGAGTTACTAAAGAAGGCTGATCTACTGGATTGTAAAGCAAGTTCAACACCTGTCTCTTCAGGAAACAGGTTATCAAAGTTGGATGGTACTCCTATGACTGATCCTACAACTTATAGAACTTTAGTAGGAGGATTACAATATTTGGTCACAACCAGACCAGACATTTGTTTTGCAGTCAATTATGCTGCCCAATTTATGCAACAACCTTGTGATTTTCACTTCCTTCTTCTTAAAAAGATTTTGAGATACTTGAAAGGAACTGTGGACTGTGGTGTTACTATTACTAAAGGAGACACTACTAAGTTAGTAGCATTCTCGGATTCAGATTGGGCTGGTTGCCCTGACACTAGGAGAAGTACCACTAGTTTTTGCATTCTCTTAGGTAACTCTCTTGTCTCCTGGAGCTCCAAGAAACAGCCAACTGTGGCTGATTTGTTCACTAAGGGTCTTCTCCCAACTCAGTTTGTCTATCTTCGAACCAAGCTCATGTCTCTCTCGGTCCCTGAACTTGAGGGGGGATGTTAGAGTATTAAGAGTAATGGTGTATTATGGGTGTTAAATACAAAGTAAATGATGGTGTTAAGTTGAAGTGGTGGCTGCCTTTAGATAAATCTGTTATGAAAACAGTTAAGAAAAGTTAGAGCTTAAAAAGTTGTTAAGAAGTAGTTAGAAGTCTGTACCTATAAATACTAGATTATGTACAAACTCAAGGTTTAATGAGAATTTCATATTTCTTTATCTTTCACTTTGTTTAATTTAAAGAGATTTTGAAATCTTATTAAAAGAGAAACCAGAGAGGAGTTAGTTAGGGAAATAATTTGACATATTAGAAAGAGGTAAATGAAAAGATAATTTAGGAACAGAAATAGAGAAAAGGAAAGTGAGTGAGCTGGGATTGTAAGATTGATTGGGAGAAATTATTGTGAGCAAGAGATATTGATGGAGAAAGAAAGAAAGGAAAGGAAATGGAAGATTTTTAGAGAGAAGAGATTCTCGGTTGGACAGAAGGAAGGATTACGACAATTTTTCCTCTATATAGACATAGAGAACAGAGACGGGAAGGACAGGTCTCCACGGCTGAAGAAACTGAAATCATCTTTTCCGATTATCAGCTTCTTTCTTTTTTACTGTTTTTCATCTTTTAGTGAGAGGAAGAGAGAAACAGAGAGAGGGAAAGAGTGTTTTGTAGAGAGATAAAGAGAGATTACAGGGAGAGTGAGAAAGATACAGAGAGGCTCGGGTTTTGAAAGAAATTACAGAGAGAGAGAGAAATTAAATAGAGTTTTCAATTTTCTTCTTCTTTGTTTCTTTCATTCGGATTAATACTGTTATCTTCTCTTTATTATTTTTTTGTGAGAGATAGAGATTACAGAAAAAGTGAGAGAGAATTGTTGAGATTACAGAGAGAGACAGAAACAGTAGAGAGAGAAAGTAGTTGGAGAAGACGAGAAAAGAGCGTGGAAAATAACTTTCTCACAAGGAAAATATTTCCTAGAAGACGAGAAAACCGTTTTCCATCAACGGTGCGTTTGGCTGCCAGTGGAAAACAAGAAGGAAACCGTTTCCAACAAAGAAAAAGTCTGTTTTCTCCTCTCTCTCTTTATTTATTTTCCAATTTTTTTATATAATGTACATGAGTAACTAATCTTTTATCTAGGGTTTTAGATGAAGTTCTTCATAATTAATTTTATCGATTTGATTTGTTAATAATTTTATTGCATTTCATGATAAAATCTTCCGGGGTTTTAGACCATTCATGGACTAGAATCTGAGTTATACAAAGAAGTTGTTGATTGATCTAAGTAAATCGTCGTTAGAATTGTTAGGAGGACGAATTCGAAAACCCTAGGTTCCCTTTTTCTGAATTTATTTGTTTTTTTTTCAAAGTTTATGTGTTATTTTTATTTGAACCAAGATTACCATCAATTCAATTTTAAGATCACAATAGTTTTAAGGTTAGTATTTGAGTTTGACTTAGTCTCTGAGGAACGAACCGGTCTTACCGGAATTTACAACTTGACACCCGTGCACTTGCGGGTGTAGACCTATTTAGGAAACTTTCTAGGCCCATCATAGAATAATTGATATTGTGGGCGGATTGCAAATCGGTTACTCAATTCAGATTTACATTGAGGAAACCGATTGAAGTTATCACTAGTTTCCGTAACTACATGACGGAAGAAATGAAAGAGGAAATCAACAATACTCCCTTTTCAAGACTTTTTGATGCACTAGCTGATGGGCTAATAATGAGGGAGAACTATATAAGTTGTCCCAGCGAGACAAGGCAGAGGTGACCTATAAGCTTCTGTATGACACAAGAGCTAAGTGGAGAAAGAATTTGCTATAAATTCATTTAGTTTTTTGATAGGGTTTTTAATTTTGAAATTGAAATTTATGGATGATGATTTGAATGATTGACATTTTGTGTTCAGTACAATATGTGTTTTATAGTTATAACTGTGGATTATGTGATCAAAATTATGGTATTTTGTTCAGAATATGAAATAATAATTTATTTGATAGATTTATTTCTCTACTACATTACGTGTTTTTGAGTTATAACTATCAGTTATGTGACAAAACTTATGGTATTTTGTCGAAAAGCTGACATAATCATTTAATTGATCGATTCATTTTTCTACTACATTAAGTGTTTTATGAGTAAATTATGTATAATGAATGTAAAACAACGTAACATTTATAAGAAAAAATGAATTTTATTCAAGAATAATGTGTTTTGTCATATGCAGGAAAGAAAATATTGAAGGCGGTAAATGAAAAAACAAACTCAAATATTAACCCTGCATATGGTACGGTTGTGGTAGGAAGGTTGCTTACACCTACCACATATACTCAAATTCCTTGGAATGTTACTCGAACTCTCGATCCGTACTGTCCTTGGCCTTCCAGGCCTACGACGAATCAAAGGTGGAAGTGTTTTTTGAGTCTTCATCAAATGTATGTGGTTCGTCATATTTACGGACATGCCTTATATGTTCCTTTTAAGTCTTCACATAAGACTCATTGTCCAAACAGGATCATAGAATCTTCTTCATCGTAATTTAAACTTTTGATGCACAAAATGCCACCCTCGCAAGGAATACCATTAACGTGCCACCTTCTACATGTACAAGTAAGTTATTGAGGATCAACCGAATCAGATGGGTTGGAATAAACTTCAAATACTAATGGGGCTGTCTGTGACCAATTCCAAGTGGTGGCACTATCGTACTTAGCTTTCAACAAATCGGTGATGGTTGGACCCAAGAAAGTAATCCGTTTCTTAGATAACTCGCGGTTGAAGTTCATCGTGTCCATTATATGAATACGAATTGCATCCAACATTGCGGTAATTGGAAGTACCTTAGATGTCGAATCTGGTTGTTGAATGACTTTGATAGTCAAGAAGATATAGTTGTGTACCTGTGTAAAAATAATAATTTTTGGGTTTATAGTCTACACATAAATAATGTACAGGTAGTTAAATTACGATATGTCTTTCACAAACAATGCATTCGTACTCATAAATAATGTATAATTGATGAACATGTTTCCGTAATTGTAACAGATGCTTGGTTATGTAAGAGAAATAACCAGAATTAAATGTTGAAATATTAAAATTGTAGAATTTGATTACCTGCGATCGGAAAAGAATGAGTCTGCCCATGATGTAGGGTCTAGGGATTAGAAGAATGTGGCAACTTTAGACCCACCCATCTCTATCATCTGGTTAATAGTTGAATTATACTCGATCTCGGGAAGAGCCCTAGCAGCCTTGAAAATCAAGGTTTGGAAGAACTTTGATTTTCTGGAACCGTTAGCCAATCTTAAATTTAGATTGTTCCTTAGATGCCAAATGATAGAGATTTTATATCACCCTTCGGCAATCTTAAATTAAGGTTTGGAAGAATTTTAGACCAACTTCAGTGAAGATTTTATCCCAACCATCAGATTTTAGTACAATCTTCTTCCCTGCGTTGGATGTTTCTGTTGGAAATTCCATAACTAAAAGTTAAACTACAAAAACAAAAATAAAAATAATTGTCAACAATATGTATAATTTATGAACAAAAAAAAACAAATATGATAAAGTATGCATATGGTTTAGTAAAATTTACCGTGTTTTCAATAAAAAAACATGTTCAATTTTTAATAGGACGCTTTTTGTTATGTGAAAAGATACGAGTTACGTGCAATAAAAACACATAATGTTTTGCAAAAATATTATAATTCAGAATCTGTTAGAATATAATGGTACGGAAATCTTAATCTGGATCAGAAGATGAAGATCCAAAATAATGAAAACAGAGGTTCTATCAACCTAAATCTAACACTTAAAAATAACGAAAATTAACAAATACATGGGCATGATGAATAAACTAGCGAAGATAATGAAAAGTAACCACGGATTTAACCATGATGAATGAACAGATGATGAATCTTAGAGAGAGAAAACTTATAATAATGAAATAATGAAGATGTGTAAATATGATACCGATCAAAATAGTTGAAACGAAGTAGATGATACCGATTACAATGAAAATAATGAATATGTCTGAAGATGATGATGAAGAACAATAAACAGATGATGAATCTTAAGATTCGACTATTATAAGAAACTGAATTCTTATCATGGATACGAACCTGACGATTTGTACTAATGGAGAACCAACTATTGATAAAACATGGTGGTTTCGGGTCGATGAAATAGATTGGAAGAAGATTCTGAGTTTCTGTAATGGAGAAACGAAAATGATTTCTGTTATTATGAAGAAGGGTTTCGGTTTTAGAGAGAGAAACTACAGGATTTCAGTTATGGTGGAGAGATTGGAGAGAGAAAATAGGAGATAAAAAAGGAAATAGAATTTTGGGGATTGATATTCAAAAGAGGGTATTGTCTTATATATAAGGTCATTATGGGTATTATGATTAAATATGAAACTTAGAGATGCGTGCTTTCTATAGAGATGAACCCATTTGGACTAGATCTCCATTTTAATTAATATTTTAGCTTAAAATCCCATATTAGGGTTAGGGTGGACTAAAAGTGGGTTTAGGTGTAGGTTTTTGGACTATAAACTCAGAAGTTCTAAAAATTCATTACATTGAGAAAAGAAAAAAGTTTTATAGAAGATCCTAGCCGCTGGATAAAATCCAACGGCTAGGATCACCCCAACTACACGACCGTTGGGGACTCCCAACGGTTATGTTGGGGACATTTCAGTCGACCCTAATGTTAGGGTCGACAAAATTGCCCGGGCGAGGCTAAAAATTTGAATTTTTATCCTCAATCGGGCCTAGGTTGGAGATGCTCTGAGCTTCAACTCCTTGAATCACAACTCTTTTTTTTTTGACCCTTTCCAATGCAAAACTCAACTTTGCGTCAAAGGTGATGTGGCCCGCGATAGCTAAATAAAGATATCTAAGATATCTCCAACTCATCATTTTTAATGTTTAAATCAAACCTTTATATATCTATATAATAAAACACAATGTTTTGTGCTGACTGGGACAAGTCGAAAGACAAATCTGACCGTTTATTGCGTTTTCGGTAGCATCCTCGCCTTTCGATCTATTACCCACCCTAAAAAAGTAAAATTTACTCACCTACTTAATTCAAGAGAGTTAATAAAATCTTTAACCTGGACCATCAGATATGGGAAGCCTTCGCGCGTTATTTCCTTCCTCCCTCTCCCGTTGCGTTACAGTCTCTTCGTCTCGCACTCTCTTCGCGCATTAGGGTTTCTTCACAGTTTCAGGCGTTACAAACTTCAGATCTCTTCCTTCAATATCATTACAGCAAATCTTCATTACCTCTTTACATCTCTTTATGTCTCTGAGTTTATTCTTCCCCAAACATTCATGGCAGAAGAAATTCTCAAAGGCCATCACTGAAGAAACCTTCATGGCAAAAAATTTCAAAACCAAGTTACGGTTTTGAGGAGGTTTGTTATTTGGACTTCTAATTTCATTTTCAATTGGTTTAATTCAAATAATGTCTACTGAAGTTAAGATTAAAAGTATCAGTTGTTGCCCTAACATCAGTAATTCTACACGACCAACTGTTCTAACCCTATCTCCCTCATAACATTTGCTTAATATCTCCCATTATTTTCTGTTTATCGATTTGTTGTTTGGATAATAGGAATTGAGGGATTCAAGGATTTCAGGTTGCTGATGAATTTGCTTATGATCTGTCATTTCATTAGGTTAGTAAACAAAATCATATTTTTTGTACTTTTTGTGATCACATTTAAATTAATGAATTGTGAGCTCCAGTTGTTCAATTAAAACTCTTCAAAGTTAGTTTCTTTGATCGGTAGTATATTTACTTTTTTTCTCAACAAAGTTGTTGGGTTGTTCTCCGATTTTGATCTTCTAAATTCTATTTTGTGAATTTGATACGGTTTGATCTTCTGGTTGGTTGATCTTCAATTTTCAATTATTTCAAGTATTCCTCTCGACGAAAAACTCTTGCATCGGCATCAAACTTAGTAAGTAATGAGTTTCTACGCAGGATGTCCATCTCTTTTGGACAGATTCATCTCCATAAAATCTGAAGACTTACCATTGGCATTACGATCTTCATCATAATCGCTTAACATCCTTAACTGGTAAATTATCTTTCCTATCGTCCAATTTCAGTTTGATTTAAATGATTTTATGATCTCTGAGACCCAGATCTATATCCAAATCGTGCATATTTGTTAACAACTAAGTTTACATTTCATTTTTTAGTTAATTTACTAGCGGAAATCAAACTTCAGCTCTTTCTTTTGGCAGGTAATTGTGATGTTATATTGTTCTTCATTTCGTTGATATCTTAATATATATTGTACTAATCTTAATTGAGTTGTAAATATGGGGAATGTTTTATTTAAAGAATTTATCAACGTTCAATTAGGAGAATGCTCTAGGTGAAAAAGGAACTCCTTTTTTGGTATATTAAACTCAGGAAATGATAGTGTGCCCGAAAGTGGGTTAAACTCCCGCTGAAATCCTAGGTGGACGGTTGATTTCCGCTTCTTTCTCTTTTGATTGGTTGGGCGGAATCCGACAACCCACCGCGGATTTCACCCCACTTTTTCCAACCATTTTCACTATAGTATCAAACTTCTCAAAGTATGGTTGAGGTGCGTAGACTGTTTTATTTATTTTTTGTCTGGTGATAGCGACAACTATTTAGCTAAAATTTGATTTGGTAATGTTTTTATTTCTTTGAGCCTTATTGCTACCCAATTTGTATGGAATTAATTATTACTTGATTTCTATTTTTTCTTGCTCGTGTTCGTTGTAGATTATGCAAAAAAATCAATCAATTTCAAGTGTAAACAGTCGAGTTATAGCTGCATTTGAGATGCAGGTTCATATACTGATAATCTTCATTGTGTTTCCCATTTCGCAGATTATACATATGAGTTACTTATAGAGACTCGAAGTGCCTGCTTTTTTGCCTTGATTTTCCGGAGTACTTTTACATTACCATTTTGCAAGTTTTGAAGATGTTGCTTATTGTGGCATCAAACCAGTTTTTTTTTGGAAATATGCATCAAACAAGTTCTTTAAAGGCATGTTGATTAATTGTGAACTTTAAATCTATCTAAACATTACATGGTTAATCATGAATATATTCATGACCCCCTCTTAGTAAGTATATAAATAGACTTAACTCTTCGTGCAGTTGTCTCAAGAATCTCAACTATAAATCTTTAGATCTGTAAGGGACATAGACTTCTCTCTGTACATTTTTTTTAAGCCCTAGGTAAGGCGATAATCTGGTCCTTTTGCCTAAAATTGGCAGCTATCTTTCGACTTAAAGTGCATGAACTATGTCATTACATTTGAAGAACGTCTTAAGAGAGATATTTTTATACACATTATTTAAGAGCCTTATGAGGACCGGTTGAAACGTGCTATTTTCAATTTTTACCTTTGCTATAGGACCATAGGTGAGCTTCAGTTTGGCATTGTTATAGCTTAACTAGGATTTTAGAAACCTAATAAATCAATTAGGTTTTTTGTTCTTTGCTCATCATCTCCTTCACTTCATTGCTCGATTGTTTTTATTTACTTCTTTTCTTGTACCAACCTAATTTTTGAAGGGTTTATTTTCTTATTGTGTAGGCCATTGTTTACTGTTTTGCAGATTTATGGTAGGATATGTGTAATGTACATGGTTTGGCTACCTTTCCAGGTTAGTTTCAATTTGACTATACGTGGTTATGTGATTTTACTAAGTATTTTAGTTGAAATTTTATGTATTATGGATATTTTGTTGTTGAGTTACACTTCCATTTTGCCGCAATTATCTAAAATAGGTTTCTGATTTGATTCATGACTTAGTTATTGCCTTTGATGTTGTTTTATAAGTTCCATTTGATCCCCTTCAATCCGATTTTTTGTTAAAGAACTGATGTCACTTCAGATGTAGTAAAGCTTGAAGAGATACCTAAATGGTCTGTTCATGTTTTTTTATTGTTCAACTGCTCAAGCAGTTACTTTGAGATCTGCTCAGAATTCAAATAAGAGTTGAACTCATTCAAAAAATTAATTTAGTGTGTTTTTGTTTAGAAAATGATAGATTTGTAGGGATACCACATTTAGATTTCTTCCATGTTAAAGGAGACCATCTCATCGTAATTCTTCTCTTCACTTTCTCATTTTCCTTAGGCTTTACACTTCAAAAGCTTTCTGGTTTAGTTCATTTCATATAGTTTATTTCTTATACCTAAAAGAAAGATGACAAAAAATAATTTTTCTACAATGAAGTTACTAATGATAATACGCAAGTTGGTTTCCCTTTACTAATTTAAACTAACTTATTTTCATCATGTTTGGGGTTCGCCTGCCTCTATGATTTTTCATTTTAGTTGTTATATTGTCAATTATGCATTCACAGAGGTTTTCTTAGAAGGCAAGCTTACACTTTTGTACCAGTTCGATCCTATACTGTTACAACATACTTTATGTTATTTCTGAGCAAGTGAACTTCATTTTTTTCATGCGCATTTGTAATCAAGTAAACGGCCCGTGCCCTATGGGCACGGGTTATCCCTAGTCTATATAACAAAACAGAGTGGGGTTGTGCTGACTGGGACAAAATAAATGCTCCTTGATGGTGAGTTGGCTGGTGATTTGGACAAATCAACGGTCAGATGGAACGAACTGTTGTTTTGCATGTCTGTCCCCAATCAAGCTCGATTCCTATTCCACAACTCTCTCTTCATGGCCCTCAGCCTCTTTCTCTTCCACCAAGCTCTTTCATTCACTGTACCGATCCATCTTCGTGAATGAATAAATTTATGTTACTATTTTTTAATATAAAACTATTGGGTATGAAACCCTTGCATATTTGTGTTAGAAATGAAATGAAATTCAGCCTGGTAAGTCTCTCAATGGTGTTCGCCCTTTTTGATTATTCATTGATTAAACATGGTAATTTTGTGTTTCTAAGATTTACTTTGTTCTAGATGCAGTCTAACATTCTGCACTTTGTGTTTTGTTCCATTAGTCCTTTGTTTGTTTTTGTTCATATATGTAATCGAATTATACTCATAAGGTGTTTGAGAAAATGTCAGATAGGATGCTTGTTGTACATTAAAGACTGGAAATCAACAAATCTTGTAAATGCTAACGGCTGTGGTGGACAACTTGTTACACAGTGAAGATATCTATAATAATCTTCGTGCTCTGGAAGTACTTGACTTACATGTCGAAGAAGGCAGAGAATAATAGAGTGACTGTTGAAGGTTCCAGTGGACGATTTCTGTTGAGAAAGAAGCAAAAGAGGAAGGTCAGCTTTTCTTGTGGAATGTTGGGTCAGGAATGCGTCCATTGACGGCTACGGTTACTGTTGCCGGTGGAAATGCCAGGTTTTCTATCTATACCTTATAACTTGTAGACAAAGATATATTCGGGAGAGGATTTTTATTGAGAAATTGATAATTCTTGAAAAACATCGTTCTCATTTTCGAGCCCACTGATATGTTGGAGACAGAGAGAGAGAGAGAGAGAGAGAGGTTGGACTTGGTTGTGGGTCTAAAGCAGCTTGGTGTATATGCAGATACTAATTGTCATCTATGTTTGCATTAATGCAAATGGCGGCCTTCCTGGACGAAAGGTGAGGTTTGTGTTTATCTTCTTTGTGGGTCATTAAGCATCTATACAGTACCTCTTCTACAACCTAGCTTTTTTGCTTTACATATTTACGTCAAAACATCAACAACAAGACTATTAGGAGTTATGTTGTTTATATGTTTAAGATTTTAAAGATTCAGAGAAAATTATTACACATCCTTCGTTTATTACACATCAATCTGTGCACAAAAGTCACTCTATCACCAATACAATAACCAGCGCCTCCATATTTGTTGGGCGTGTACACTAATAATGCCACTCTCGCTACCACCATGACAATGAAAATCATTACGACCACCATAATTACAACTAGCACCATCACGATGCGCACTTCTGGACCACCATTATCAATACCAAACTAATCTTGAACTCAAATAATCTGACTTCCGTAAGAGAATTTGGAGGTTCAATTCCGCCCTAATTTTAGAATCGATGCCTTTTGAGTATTTGTTTTCCAGCTTTGGTGCATAATAGAGGCTTTGGATTAAAATGGATAAAGTTTGATTTCCAACCGTTTCTATAGCACTACCGACAACATATGAAATGTTTAATAATGTGGCAATTAGTGCAATTGATATCTAGCTTGATATTTGAGAAAAATTTATATTATTCTTGCTTGCATTTATAGAACTTCACCATGGTCATACCCCATATGTTTGAAGATTTACTTTGATGTATGACATTTTTTGCCTAGATATGTTCTTCGAAAGAAGCCATTGTACCTTCTTCCTTGAGCTCCTGAACTGTTAATGCTTATATTCTATACTTTCATTTACAGGTGAAACTCTCTGGATCTAAGTAGTCAATATTTGACATCCTTGCTGAAGGCATATCTTTTGGCTCTAGGAGATGCGGAAATTGAGATTATCGATAACCTAATATGTGCCCCTTACGTCGAGATGACTTGTGTATAGTTCATTCTTTTGATGTCTCATGTTTTGTTTCTTTCACCAACGAGAAGACCGAAAAAGAATCTATAATTTAGATTCTTTGATGCCAATGAAGTTGGAAATAGGTTAAAGTGAGAAAGGAATAGTCCCCATTTTTATATTAAAGTCGCCCATTTTTATATTATGATATCTATATTTCTTTTATGAACTATATATATTCCTTCTATTATCTCTATAACTTTTGGATGGTTGTTGAAATGTTGCTTATTGCTACTACTTGATATGCAAATGATCTCTCTAAGAGATGAAGCCTTGGGTGATACTATGTTGCAAAGGGAAAAGCAACTATCAATACTTTTTTTTTTGATGAAGTCGCAACTATCAATACTTGAATATTGAAATTTTTTATGAAAGAGAAATGAAACTAGACTTGAGTAGTATTTGTTGTTCTTTTGTTTCACTGGGCCTTTTTCTCTCACAAAAGTCTTTAAAATAACTGCTCAACTGTCCACGAACTAATTGTTTCGAAGTCTCCCATTTGAACACCTCTTAGACTCCCTCTCATTTTTCATTGACAAAAATGAATTTTATTATCTTCTATTTTTCTTTAGCGGCCTTATCTCATGTTTTTCTACTTAATAACCACAACAAATTTGTTCACACACACGCAGAGTGTTCAATGGAAGTGTCCGTGCCAGAGGCACGGGTAATATCTAGTCTTTCAAATAACAACCTATTTCTTTACAAAAATAATCATGTTGGAAAAGTAAACGAAACAATTTTAAAGATTTGCATTGGAGACATACAAAAATTTGAAAGTCTACTTTCCTTTTTCATTGATTACAACAAGTAAGAAAGACAATCTAAAGATTGAGTTCTCAATTACCATAAACTAACTCATCAAAGGAGTGAAACAACGAGGAATTTAAGTACAATTTTCTTTCCTTTTTTCCTTCTCAAGTATATTTTTTTTCGCGTTCTACGAGTGTGAGGTGCAGCCGTTATTACCAAATCCTTAGTACCTTAAAGATTTGTAATGAATCAGTTGAGTTTACCAAAACAAGTACAACATAATCATGAACAATTTTGTGGAATGTTTTCAATACTGATGAGTATTCTGAGGCTTATGCTTTCGATGAGCTGGGACGGTGACCGATACAGGCGTCTTCTGGGATGTACTTACCCCAGAACCAATGTTTCTTCCACACATTGTTCATCTCTTCGATTGGCACATTCTTAGTCTCAGGCAAGAAGAAATAGATAAAGATTGTCATTAGGAAAACGAACCCGCCGAAGAAGAAGAAGAGACCAAACTTCATGTGGCAAAGCATGGCAAGGAAAAGTTGGGCAATGATGAAAGTGAAAAACATGTTCACTGATACATTAATGGACTGTCCTGCTGATCTGATCTCAAGGGGGAAAATCTCACTTGGTACTAACCAACCCAATGGCCCCCATGACCAGGCGAATGCCGCTACATAGGTACAGATCAAGAACAACAGTAGATAGGAGGATGATTTTGATATGGATCCCACACCGGCTACTCCAAATTTTTGGCCGAGGATGACTCCAACAAGAATCTGTAGTATAAAACCACATTCTTACTATATATATTGGAAGAATTACTACATATTTAATTCGATAGATATGTTAAAGCATATTTACCTGACAGATGAACATCTGGGTGCCACCTTCAAGGAACAAGGCTCTTCGGCCAAGCTTATCAACCGAGGCAATAGAAATTAAAGTGGCGAACATGTTAACGACACCGGTAATAACAGCTGACATGAGCGCAGCGTCATCACCAAACCCAATAGTCTTAAATAGGACGGGAGCATAGAACATAATGACATTGATACCAGTGAGCTGCTGGAAGAATGGAATTGCAATTGACATAACAAGCTGAGGCCTGTATTTTGGCTGCAAAATGTTCCTCCATGGGTGTTGCACCTGCTTCGATGTCTCACTCGCCTCTATAAGGTCTTGAAATTCTGCCTCGACATCGTCTTCGCCACGAATCTTCTGCAACATAACCCTAGCCTTCTCTTGGTGCCCTCTTTCAATGAGGGAGTTGGGTGTATCAGGAAGGAAGATGGCACCGACAGTCATGATGATAGCAGGTACGGCTGCCAGACCCAGTGAAACTCTCCAACCATTTCCTCCCTCCATCTTGTTGGTCCCATAGTTCACAAGATTTGCTACCAATATACCAATAGTAATGGCCAATTGAAAGCCCATGTTGAGTGCTCCCCTTAGCTTTGCAGGTGCCATTTCCGACAGATAGACAGGGACAGACTGATTCGCATATCCAATGCCGACACCAAGTAGTATACGACCGAGGATTAACATTGCTACATTGACCGCAAACCCGTTCAGAGCAGCACCTGCCAAGAAAATGATTCCTCCTACCAACATAGAAATTTTCCTGCCAAAAACTCTTGTTGTGGCAGATGCAAAAAATGAAGCAACCAAAGCTGCAATATACAAAGAAGAAGTGAAACTTGTTAACAACTCGCTGTCGAATTTGCAATACTGATTTTCATGACCAGTTGCATCGTGCATCTTTTTGTAGACTGATGGGAAGAACTTGACCAAGAAGACATCCATGGATGTTACTCCTCCTGAAACTCCGAGATCATAACCGAAAATTAGACCACCAGTGGCAGCTACCAGACATGTCATGAGCACAAACAAGGTGACTTTTCCACCGTAATCCTTGGTCGGTCCATGAGAAACAACGCCACCTCCTGCCATTTTCTCTCAGTATGAAGAAGAAAATAAAAAAAACTTTTTTATTTCTGATACAGAGAAGTGAGGATGAGTTTAACATTTAATTACTAGGTGCTTATATAACAAACGTTTTGATGTTAAAAATAGTAGTAATTTGATATGTTCCTTTATGTTTGGATCACGAAACTATTTTTGGATGATTCGGTTTTGATCATCTTAATCACATTTTAAATTCCAGCTGTTGGATTAGTAGATTTTGAAATCATTCTTAATCTAACTTCTTTACCTTGTTAGATTAAATGCTATGTTTCTATTTTTGGTAATATTGAGTAATGCGTAACAGGGGTCTTGGTAATGTAGGGCCGGTACGACGGCTGGATGCACCCTCTACCCACGCCCATGAAGTGATCCCAATGGATTCGTTTAATCTATATCTTACTGGTGATATTCATGCAATAACTGCAACAATTTGTCTCTTAGTTGCAGCCATTGATACTCGAATGTTTCGGGAGTCGTCCGCCTCTCCATTGGTTTTGATTAGAATGTGTTAGAAGTGACTCGAATATGGATTGGGATGCGGAATGTCACAGCCCACTCATTTTGACCCATTTTGGAGCACCAGGCAGCAGCCTATTTGGGCCGGACAGTAGCCTATTCAAGCTCACAACAGCAGCCAGACTTAGCCAAACATCAAGAATGGGCCAGGCAGCTTTGTGCATAGTTGGATACCTCATTTTGTGCACTCTTTGGCCCAACCCAAGGAGTTTTCTAGAGATGGCAAGGAGATATTTCCTAGAGATACTTGGAGCCCAAGTAATCTAGAGATTTCCATCACCATTAGATGTGTTACATGTGGGTAAATCCTAGCCGTCCATTGTATATAGGAACTAGTATAAATAGGGGATCACCCCTCATTTGTAAAGCATCCAAGTAAGGATTCAAGAAGTGTTAGAGAGAGATTGAGTGACTTGGGAGTTGTGCCCAAGAGCTTTCTTGTAATCTTCAAGTTTCATCAACAAAGATCATCTTCTCTCAAGTGTGTGTATACTTTGATAGCTTCCTTTCCTTGGAGTTATAGTGTTGGAGCTTGCCTAATAAGTCAAGGTTACTTAGGCATCTTAGTGGAGAAGGCTTAGACTTGTGCTAAGACAAGTGCCGCACGGTGTTAAAGTATAGGCCGAAACTTTACTCCGTGACAGGAAGCTAGGCTTGTGTCGGTGATTAGTGTTATCCGTGTATAATGTCGGTTGTAGAGAGAGTCGGTTGTAGAGAGTCGGTGAGGCGGTGGGATTAGGGTTTAGTGGCTATATAAACTAAACCCTAAGGAGATATCAGTATCACAATCTCACGAATCTCTTGTCTAAACTTGTTTGCTTATCATAGTGGAAATCATCGCGCCGTTGTCGCCGTGGAGTAGGTCTCACCAACCGAACCACGTAAATCTCAAATAAACTCAACTTTTAAATTTTTCCTCACAGGGGGTTTTCATATTGAAATCTTTCAAAGGCTATTCTGATTTTCGGTGCTCAGGTACTCTTCTTCCTTTGAACTTGAAAAAAGAACTCTTGAAACTTCATCATTCTTAACTT
Source organism: Eschscholzia californica (assembly GCF_041429995.1). Classification (NCBI taxonomy): domain Eukaryota; kingdom Viridiplantae; phylum Streptophyta; class Magnoliopsida; order Ranunculales; family Papaveraceae; genus Eschscholzia; species Eschscholzia californica. The sequence goes on from NW_028238198.1 coordinate 35,577,885, forward strand.
TGCTCCTACCAGTTTTGAATCTGAATTGAGGTAGTTTTTCATCAACACATGAAACTAGGGGTACACAAGCTTGACCAAAACCCATATGTAGCACAAACTTGTAAACCTTTCATTTGTAAACTCATAAATTAATAGATACGTGAAAGGTCCTCTCTCTCTTTAATGATGTATTTATTTGAAAGTCTTTTGGTGTTCATTATCTATTTAGTTTACTAATAACTAATTTATGTTTCAACTTATGATTCAATTAAAACCAAATTAAGAAAAGTTGATAACAACTGGGTTTCCAAGAGTAGAGTTTCAAAAGTATGACGCTAGAGTGCTCGCTTTCTTGGAATATGCATTCGCTAACGGGTTTGTTAAGGAAATAGTTTAATGCAACACCGTAACGAATTAATTATCATGAATTGAAATTTATACGTTTGTATAATTTGTTTATTTTTTGTTTTTTAGTACTCTTACGTTGATAAACCTTGTTATGCAGGTTATACATGGAGTTTTGAGAGGACAAAGACTATTTGGATGAAGATTTAGGGCCATCAAGTAGTAGACACTGTAGTATACATTTTTTTTACATGTTTCGTATCTTTGAATACAATTTAAAATGTTTCTATTTCACGTTTGGCATTTTAATGTGTTTGTTTTAATGTAAATGTGAATATTTGTTTGGTTGAATAAATGTGAATTTTTTGCTTCTTTTTGCGTGTTCGTAGGAATTATTTTTAGGGTCAAGCATCCTGCCAGCTCAAAAACAGGGACCGTATTGAAAAATAAAATTCAACATTAGTCACGGAAACAATCTGTCAGTATACCTATTAGTGTCGGTTTTTACACCGTCGATGATAAGGAGCAGAGCGCTATTGTACAAAATTTAACGACCGACATTTACTACAAAACCGTCATAAATGTTCATCATATCAGTGACGGCATCTAGAAAATCGTCGTAAAATCCGTCGGTAATAGTATTGCCGACCCCACTTGTAGCGCGGGTTTTCATTCTGTCGGTAACATCATTACCGACGGTTTTATCTTATTGGTGATGGTTTAAAACTGTCGCTAATAACCTAATTTTTTGTAGTGACTCCAACCACCGACGTTGGCGCATATTCAACTCCTTCTGAGAAAATAGATACTTGAGGCTCTTGTGGTCGGTAAAGAGATCAAACTTTTCACCGTACAAATAATGCCTCCAAATCTTCAGAGCAAACACTATAGCTGCCAATTCCAAGTCATGAGTCGGGTAATTCCGCTCATGCGGTCTCAATTGCCTCGAGGCATAGGCAACCACCCTATCACTCTGCATAATAACACAACCCAACCCCTGAATAGAGGCATCAGTGTAGATCACCAACCGAATACCACTCTCAAGAATGGTCAAAACTGGTGCAGTAGTCAACCTCGTCTTCAGTTCTTGAAATGCCTGGCCATACTCGGTAAACCATCGAAATGGAACTTCCTTCTTAGTTAGGTTCGTCAATGGCCCTGCAATACTCGAGAACCTCTTAATAAACCGTCTGTAATATCCAGCCAGACCCAGAAAACTGTGAACCTCCGTCGGCGATGTGGGTTGTTCCCAATTAAGCACTGCTTCGACCTTAAAAGGGTCAACTGATACTCCAACGCTAGAAATAACATGACCCAAGAACATTACATCTTGCCAAAATTCACACTTCTCAAACTTGGCATACAACTGATGTTCTATCAGTCTATCTAGTACCAGTCGTAAGTGGTCTTCATGTTCCTCCTTAGTTCGGGAGTAGATAAGGATATCATCGATAAATACAATGACAAACTTATCTAAGAAATCTCGAAACACCCGATTCATCAAATCCATGAAAACTGCTGGAGCATTGGTCAACCCAAACGGCATGACCAAAAACTCATAAGAACCGTAGCGTGTTACGAATGCAGTCTTAGGAATATCCTCCTCTCTAACCCGTAACTGGTGATACCCTGATCTCAAGTCAATCTTCGAGAACCACTTGGATCCTTTCAGTTGATCGAATAAATCATCGATCCTCGGTAAAGGGTACTTGTTCCTCACCGTAACCTTATTCAACTCCCTATAATCTATGCACAACCGCATCGACATCTTTCTTTTTAACAAAAATAACAGGCGCACCCCTCGGGGAGCTACTCCGGCGTATAAAACCCTGGTCAAGTAACTGTTGGATCTGATCCTTGAGCTCACGTAGTTCAACTGGAGCCATTCGGTAGTGAGTTCGAGCTATCGGTGCAGTACCCGGTTCCAACTCTATGCAAAAGTCAACCTCTCTGCGTGGTGGCAACCCTGGTATATGGCTGAACACCCCGTGGTACTCACATACCACATCAATCATCTCTAGCATCTTACCCACTACCGGATGCTCTATCAATTCTACGTTTCCCTAGTGCATCTGCCTCATTTGTCTCGTCAGTCCAGACACAACCAACACCTCTTCACCCGGAAGAGAAAATGTGACAGTCTTCGCAAAACAGTCCACAAGTGCATGATATGAAGCAAGCCAATCCATCCCCAAGATGACATCATACCATACTAACTGAAGTACAAAGACGTCTGAAGCAAACTCTCGTTCACCTAACTTGAAAATGCACCCCCGACAAATATGGTCTATCACTATAGACCCACCCCAAGGTGATGACACAACCAAAGGGTCCACACATCAATCTAACACTATAGGCAAAGTACGAACAAAAGAAGTAGAAATAAAGGTACCCATCGCACCAGGATCAAATAATACTCTTCCCAAATTGCTATGAATAAGGAAAATACCTTCAACCACCTCAGCATGTGCTCCAGCATCTCTAGGAACTATGGCATTCAGCTGCAGCTGCTGACCACGTCCATGTAACCTTCCTTGTTGATTATGATCTTGTTGTCGCCCTTGATTACTAGTCTGAACCACATTCTTCTTAGGACAGTCAGTTGCTCTATGACCCTGCTCATAATAGTTGTAGCAAGTCCCTTGGAAGGCCCTCTGTCTTCCCCAGTTGCCATTCAGTGGTTCTGGTTGTCCACCAGTTGCTACCACTGCTCTATTATCTCGATTTGTACGAGGCCTCTTGCCATCACGCTGCCCATGATAACGGTCATTTCGATTCTTACCACCGTTCTTGTTGTTACTACCACTCCACTTCTGATCCTGTCCCATCTCTCCCTTGACACTCCTCTGCTTCCTCATCTCTTGAATGTAGTCATCTTGTGCCTTAGCACATGTCACCACTTTCTGATAAGTGTCGAAACTAGGCTGCCCAATAATCTGCCTCGCAATGTTAGCGAGCAAGCCATTCACAAATCTTTCAATCTTATCATGTTCAGTAGGGATCAAGTGAGTTGCAAACAATGACAATCTATGAAACTCCTGCTCATACTCTAAGACTGTTTGATTTTCTCCCTTGCTTCAAATTTTGGAATTCCCTCGATACTTTCTGTTGTGTTGAATAGGGAAAGTAGTTCGGCTGAATGAATCCTTAAACTGTGTCCATGTCATAGTCATAGGATCTACTAACCGAGCATGTGTATCCCACCAAGAAGCTGCATTTCCTTCTAACTGAAACACTGTCATCCTCTGCTTATACACATCTAAGCACTCTAGGTTATGCAAAATCTTATCCATCTTTTGGCACCATGCATGTGCTCCTATAGGTCCCGCGCTTCCATCTAATACTGGTGGCCCCATCTTCTTAAAATTGTGATAATACTGCACCCAAGGTATCTCTGTCGGTGGCCTCTGATTCACCACAAGACCTTCCGTCCCTAGTGTCGGATTATGCGTCTGAGCTTGTTCCCTTGTCCTAGCCTCTACTGCAATGTTAATCAAATTTTGTAATCCGGCTGCATCAATGGTTACCATTCCTCCTCCGTTCAGATTTTGATTTGGAGTCGCATTGCTCTGAGCTTCTGCCGACGTACCCACAGATCCTGCCGGTCCTCTTTCCTCAACAGAGACTCCTCGACCTGCCCCCTACCTACACCTCGGCCTCTACCTCGGCCTGCACCTCGACCTCGAATGCGAGCACTATGACGTCCCCTACGAATAGATCCCTCTCCGCCGATGAATCTAACGAAGAGAAGAACAAGGATAGAAACTAAATTAATATCACACACAACACCCAAGAAAAGACTAAAGTGCCACTACTGCTTCTAACTGTCTAATAACCCTACAATCCCTAGGATTTATGAACCTCTGATACCACTTTGTAACGCCCCAAGTCTAGATTTCCACGTTGGCCGCCATGAAAACCTAAATTTAAAGCATTCCTCAGCAGAATAGTGAACAAAATTGATGTATTCACCAAAAGAGATAAACAACACCAAGTACGAAGCTCTTAAGTAACGATAAATCAACTAAAAGATACTTTATTAAGTTCTCAAAACCAAAACGATGTCTCTACATCATCGACACGTAAGTCGAAAGAAACGTAAAAGAACTAACTACCTAAGCACAAAAGAAAACTATCGAGAGAGCTCCTCCAAAGGCAAACTATGACTCAAGCAGGTGCACCTCCTGATTTCCTTTACCTGAAAAATAACAGGCTGGGTCAGAACCCAGCAAGTAGATTTATAAATCCCTAGAACCTTAATACACAGTCTCAAGATAGTCCACTAGATTTCTTCATTACATATAAAGGTGTCAGTCTATATATATGCATAAGCTTTTAGGCAAGAGAGAAATAGGCAAGTGACATTCCACAAACAAGATAAGTGATATGGTAAGTTAGTGTCCATCCAGGGAAATCAGATTCATCATCCGAACCCTCCCATAACCCATGTTGCATGAGAGTGTGGTCCACAAGATTTCCTTTGTGTTAGCGCCGACCCTATACGTTCCATACCTAGGTCGTACCTCAGTACGCTTCCCATGCGAACCCGTCGGTCATCGCATAAATACTCAGTAGAGAGGGTCGAACCAACCACCAAACTCATCAACTACTCACCAACTCACAACATCACACGCATACACAAATCAATCATCATAGCATACGGTATACTTACATGTTCAACAATAATATATAAAAATTCATTAACTTATCAAGAACTGACAAATAAATCATGCCTTATGTAATCAAAATATCCTTGAATAACCTTCATGATATTGCTTAATTTTAAATCACCAAAACACTTATATTTATACCCTAAACCATATTAACTAGAAAGATGGGTCTAGTTATGAAAGTCATACACCTTAGACATACTAAATAGTGACTTACCAATATCTATAGTTGTTGAATTCTCTAAACATCATGTGAATATGAACCCGTATGAGTATAGTATGTAACATCTATCATCCAAAGTTTGGTAGTTCAATAGATTATACATTAAGGCTATTTTCTACCATGAATAAACCTCAAACTATGATCTAAAGTGATCATACCTACTGATTTTTATAAGCTATTACTTGGATGTCACTTATTTGATGTCTATGTTATAACCCTAACTCTAATTTGGTTGGTGTATAGTTTAGGGTTAATGAATACAATCTAATCCCTTGATTTCCTATGAAAGAGGCTATTAAAATCATGGGGAAGAAGAAACCTACCTTGAATTCGAAGTAAAACGATCCCCACACGAAGAACCAACGTAGAAAATCACTAAGTTCCAATCCTTCCTTCTTCATCTTCTTGGCTTTCACTATTCAAATCTTCCCCACACTTTATCTCTTTAGGAATCCCACGGCAGGAAGAAACAGAAAAGAATATGGGTTAGTGTTAGGGTTTTGAGGGGTTATAAGGGTAGTGTTATAGGCACCCCACTATATTGGTAAGGGCACTACATCTTCACTCTCGGATTTTTCTTCATTGCTCTCTTTAGCATTGAGCTTATCTTTCTTCTCCTTTTCTTTTTGTCCCTTTCCTGAAACTTGCTTTCCTGAAACCTCCTTTCCTGAAACCTCCTTTCCTGAAACCTCCTTACTATGTTTACCCTTTCCCTTATCTTTCTTCTCTATTTCTTTTTCTCCATTTCCCTTTTTTTTTTCTTCTGACCCTCCTGTTGTTGTAGTGGTGCTTTCTTTGCAGGCACTAAACTGCTCTCCTCTGCAGGCATGAAATTGCTCTCCTCTAGTCCAATGTCCTTGTTTTCTTGAACCATTCCCTCAGCCAGTAGTTCAGAATAAGCTTTGAATGCTTCATCCCTCTCATCAACAGCTTCTGCCAGTTCTTTCCTAAGCTCTTCATTTTCCAGCTAAAGTTTATCAATTTCTGTCTTGAGCTGGGCAGTTGTTTCCTTCTGTTGTTCAAGCAGGAGAAGCATCTCACTTTCGTTGCCCCTAGTTTCTGTTGTCTGCAGCATCTTTGTTTCATCTTCGCTTAGAGGGAAAACATATTCTTCGCTCACCTGAAAGAGAAAACAAGTCAGTTAGTTTCCATTAAGCCAGTTAGTTTCCATTAAACCAAAGAATATTTAATAAATCAGCCAGATTACCATAAATCATTAATTTTAGTAGAAACAAGTCAGTTTTCTAGAAACCCAAAAACTTTCCATTATCTAAATGGCATTTTATACCTGTTCTTCTGTCAGACTTGCTAGCTTTTCAACAAAGGTCTCCTCAATTTTGCTAAGCGACCACCTTAAAATCCTTGGTATTTCTTCTTTGTATTTCTCCTCTCTTTCATAACATGTAGTATGTTAGAGCTTTAAGTAACACAAACAAATTTCTATGGATTGAGTAAGGAACTTCAATGGTAATTTATAATTGAAAGAAACTCAAACATACTTACAGGGAGGATTAGCAGGCAGCCTGAAGCTTTAATTGGGGCGTTCGGGTGCTTATTGATGTGGTCAATCATGAATTGGTGCACCGCAACTGGCCAATTGTAAGTCTTAATGGTTTCCATTGATTCTAGGTAAAGCAGAATATGTGTGGAAACCGAGTACCTTGATGTTGTAGGAAATAGAATATTTGCAGCAATACACATGATTATCAACCTAATTGCATCCATCTCATCCTCATCACCAACTCCCATTCTCAGTGCCTTGCCTATTTTAATGCATGAAACTTTGGGAAGCACCTCTCCGAAGTACTTTTCATAAAAAGCTCTTTGTGGTTTCTTCATTACTTTGTGCTTGGGAAGACATCTGTTACCTTCCCTCCCAACGGCATTCCAAGAATCACCGAAATATTCTAAGGCTTCACCTTTAATGCCTTCCCGACGAGATTGATAGTTTCTGTTGCAGATGAATACAAGCAGAGAAGTTCAAAAACAGCTTTGTTTGGTCTAGGTGGGTGGTCCATGTTAATCTTGTCATTCATAAACGCTTGGATCAAGTTGTTGAATGGACTCTCTGCCAACAAATCTTTCTGTCTCTGTGTCAACTTTGGAAAAGTTATTTTCAACTGTGTCCATGTATTCTTCAGGGAATACTTGTACACTTTTGTCAATCTCGTCGCCAAATTTTCTGGTACATTTTTCGGCTCACTGAGAGAGCCAACCAGTCTATGTTGGATTATTCTGGCCTCACTACCAGAACCAACTTCCTGTACAGATAGCTTTGACTTCTTTATCTTCCTTTCTTCTTGTTGATCCTTTGGCATTTTCCTCTTTGCTTGAGTTGGTTTCACGACTGCTGAACTTTCATCAACGGATGCCTGTAAAAATTAAAAAAAAAAACACTCACATAAGGCTGTGTTGAACTTTTCCAATCATCTGTATCTTACATACTCGTTAGTAAATGATGGTAACCCTCCACTTTACATGAGCTCAACTGGTTTACTGCTACTATTTTGTTATACCAATAAACTGTCTAATTTCCTAGGTATTATTCTCTCTATAATATTCAACATTATAAAAGCACAGATTACAAACCACTCACATTAGAAAGAGTCTAATTTCTGGAAATCATTTTTGCCTTTTCATACAGAAGACTTATCCATGTTTAGCTTTCAGTTTCCATGAAATCAACTGGTTTACGAGTAATATTTGGTCCGACCTATACACTAAAAAATTTCCTAGGAATTTTTCTGTTCATAAAATGAAAGTTTATAGATACACATATTACAAACCACTCACATAATAAATAGTATAATTTTTTGGAAATCATTTGTGTATTTCATACAGAATACTTAATCATTTTTAACATGCAGTGTAATCAACAGATTACAAACCACTCACATTAGAAAGAGTCTAATTTTTGGAAATCATTTTTGTCTTTTCATACAAAATACTCAAGCATGTTTTGCCTTCATTTTTCATGAAATCAACTGGTTTACCAGTGATATTTTGTCCTACCTGTACACTGAAAAATTTCCTAGGAATTATTCAGTTTATAATATAAAACTTTATGAAAAAACAGATTACAAACCACTCACGTAAGAAAGAGATCAATGTACAAGAACTTTTAATATCAAAAAACAGATACAAACCCTTGGAAATCATTTTAGTCCTACCAGTATACTGAAAAATTTCCTAAAATTTTTTCTGTTTTTAGATAACAACTTTATGAAACAGATCAATCTACAAGAATTTTTATTATGTAGTAATAATAATTTGTGAAACAGAAAAAAATAAAAGTTTTCAGTTACTTACCCTTTTCCTAGGGATCATTCTTCTTGTAGCTTGTTCCTCCGTAACTGCTTTAGATGTGGTAGATCTTGGCTCTTCAAGGGTTATTTTCTTTGTTGATTGTTTGGGCGTATTAGGTTTCACCATCTTGCTAAAACAAATAAATATCACACAGTAACGAAATCACTTAGCTTCCTCTCTAATTTATGAACATTAGGGTTTATTTAAAGAACAGAAGATAGAGAGAGAAACCAAGAAAAATTACCTTTGATTCATCTTCAGCCTTAGGGTTTCTTCGTATAACTCTTTTCTTCAAAACTTTTCTAGCAGCTTTAGGGTTTCTTCAGCCTTAGTGATTTCTAACAGCTTTTGGTTTAATAACAAAGAATTTTCGGCTTCAAGCTTTAATGGTGGTGATTGGTTATTAGTTTATTTTTTAGGTTTGGAAAACTAGAACGTTTTTTAGGAAGATGAGGACGAAAAGAGAAACTGAATGGAATAGGCGTGCGACAGTAAGAGTTATGGTTGATTGGACAACTCTCTGCAACGGTCATTTCGGTTCCATCATGTCTGTCAAAATTCAAAACGAATCTCAAAATTTCGCGGTTTCCCGGGTAAGCATTCAGTGGCATTCTTCGTAAATTCCTTAAAAGAACACGGATGTTTCCGTAATTTTCATGAGCCCTCTGACGCTTTGGACCGGGATCGCATTTTCGGGTCTGAATGGATAGGGCCCTCTTTTTTGGCCCAAATTCGGACTTTACGTCCATTCCCTCTTCTTCTTACTTCTCTGTACTTATTTGTTCTTAGTTGTATAAGAAAGAGGGTGAGAAGAGATAGAGAAAACAGTAGAGTGAGAAAGTTAGAGAGAAAAAAAGAGTTGGGGAAGACGAGAAAATCTGGGGGAAACTATTTTCCTACAGAGAAATCGTTTCCAAAAAGACGAGAAAATCGATTTCCTTAAGGCTCTATTTGGTTGCCAAACGGGAAAATCAGCAAGAAACAATTTCCAGCGAGAAAAAAAAAGTTATGTTTTCTTCCCTCTTTATCTCTTACTTTCATTGATTGATTTAATCTTGTTTTCCATGAGGAACTAACCATCTCATCTAGGGTTTAGATGAAGTCCATAATGATAATTTTATCGATTCGATTTATGTGCAAGTCAATTAATTTTCAGATTGAATCTTCGTATATTTTAAAGTCCTTGTTGCGTTTAATGATACCATCTTCCGGATTTTAGAGCATTCATGTTATAGAATCCGAGTAGAACAAAGAACTTAGTTGACTAAGGCAAATACATCATCTTTAGGATTGTCACGTGCATAGATTCGAAAAACCCTAGGATCCTCCCTATTTGAGTTCACTTCCGTTATTTGTTTTATTATTTTCTTCGTTCTAATATTTTATCACCGAAAACCAATTTTGAAAGAAAACGTGCTAATTCTAAGATTAAGAACGGATTTGACTAGTCTCTGCGGATCGACCCCGACCTTACCGGAATTTTATTCCTCGACCATCGTGCACTTGCGGTATAGACCTATTTAGAAAACTATCTAGACCCATCAGTCGGCCAGGAGAAGCCCATTAATGGGCTACTCTTGCCGACCACACCATGAAATCCTAATTTATCCTGAAAAGTGTTTTCAGGGGAATATTCTTTATGTGGTCCATATTGAATCCTATTTTGGGTCAAACTCCAATTCTAGAGATTTTATATAAAGACCAAGTTAGAGAACATAAAGAGTGGAATTTTCTCAAGAGAAAATCATCTCTCTGAGACAGCTTAGAGGGAGAGAGAGATGGGATTTTAGAGAAAAGGTTCTCGGTCTATCTATCTACTCAAGAACCTGGAGTTCTTCACCTCAACCTTCAAGAAGGTCCTAGCTGACTTGAAGAAAGGAGTTATCCTAGCTGACTTGAAGAAGGGAGTTCAAGTTATCCACTCGATGTCGCAAGTAGAGGAGCTACACTTGAAGCTCTTATCTTCTGAATACTGGTAGGAATTTAGTTCGTGAGAAAGCGATTAAGGTAATCTTCTTTCCGTTCTAGTTCGTCTTAGTTCATGCATATGATCCTGGGAAACCTAGTGTTAAACATATCATGTTTGAGATTCCGCTTACAACATTAGGTAGTATCATAACCCAACAGTAGTTTCCCGTTTGCATGAACTATCTTCGGCTAGACGAATTAGATTCGAACTTGAAATAATAGATAGATTTGTGTGAATATAGATTTGAACATGTATTTGATTAGTTTGAATATGATTTAGACGTAATCAAGTAGGTTTTGGATGGTTTTCAATATCATATAACCTTAGATTCTTAGTTTTTTGAAAAGAGTTTTCGAAAACATGATCGTAGGGTTGATAATAGATTGAAAATAGTTTCAAAACAGTGTTTTTGATGAATTCTTCATCAAAAACAGCAGCTGAACCAATAAAAAAAGAAGGAAAAGGGTGATCGGTTGGCAGTTTCTAAAAGTTTTTTAGAAACTGGTCGATTGAACCGGCCAGGACGCGTCTGGCCCGGTCTGGCACATCTCGGGAAGGTATCCCGAGACCCGGGATTATCGGGTCTGGGAATATTCCAAACCCACCTAGATTGGGTTCCTAGTCCAAGTTGGAGTAGGAGTCCGAGACGCGTCTAGGACGGGTCTGGGGTTCCCCAGCCTGCCTCGGTCTAGGAACGAGACACTGGACACCGGTCCAGACGCATCTAGGATGCGCTTGGAAGGGTCCAGACGCACCTAGGATGTGTTTGGAAGGGTCCAGACGCGTCTAGGATGCGACTAGAGCAACCAGACGCGTCTAGGACGCATCTGGAGTGTCCAAAGGCATCTAGGACTTGGAGTCCGAGATGGCCTATGCCATCTGATGCACGAGACGCGTCTAGGACGCGTTTGTGATGCACTTAGGCATCTCGGACTTAGAGTCCGAGATGGCCTAGGTGAAGGTCCCGAGTCCAGACGCGTCTAGCACATCCCAATGCCTCTCGGACTTAGAGTCCGAGAGGGCATATGCCTAACCCAATAGGCTGGACGCGTCCAGTACGTTCCTAGGCATCTCGCCCAAGATGGCCAAAGGTCGGTCCTAGGTCAGACGCGTCTAGGACGCATCTGACCCGGCTAGGACGCGTCTGACCAAGGGACTGAGCACGTTTGGAACGTGTTGTCCCTAGGTCCGACCTATGATTAGGCTGAGCCGAGACAAGTCTTTGTTGACCCGAGACTAGTCAAAGGGCTTTGGCCATAGTTTGACTTGGGTCTTTTCGAGTTTGACTTGGGTCTTTTCGAGTTTGACTCGGGCTCTTTTGGGCCTTGACCTGAGTGGGAGTTTTTCACCTTTTTCTCCCGGTTCCGTGCACGACTTTTCCGACATTGACCCGGGCCATCTGAGGGCCCAAAAATAGTTTTCCCACAAATCGATTTTAGCAATCATAAAAGAACAAATGAAACGTGCTATTAGTCTGAATTTTACGAAAAATAGACTTAAGAGCCCGTTTAACATAGAGATGTCTATAGAACCTCCTGAATAGCTATCTAGACTATAGTAAACATAAATTCGACCTTAGAGAACGAATCTCATACATACTTTGTCATCATTATAAAAGCATATTATTGTGTATGTATGAATGTGAAGGCGGAAAATAGTATTTTCGTAGAAAACTTTTCTATTCTTGTTTCTAAGCACAAATGTGTGTGTCCGAGTTATACTTAGAGTATAGGGTATTAAGAAACCATTGAAGAACCTAATGATGAGATTATGGTTCAAGTGAGAGTATTCAATGGCGGTTCAAGGATGGTAATCCAAACGAATCAAAGGTGAAACAAAAAGTAACCTTAGAAGATTGGATCTTTTAGGGGCCATACTAGGATCTAAATTACTTGATTTATTTCCTTGCGCAGATTTTCTTACTTATTTACGTTTTACGTCATGAATGGTTATGTTAGAGTTCACAGTAACGTATACTTGATAAAATACGTAATAGTCCCTAAAAAGAATTTTGAGTATAAGCCTACCTAGATTAAGACACATGTTGATCCCTTGTTCATCGATGGTGGGTCTGCCTTCGCAGAGTGCCATCTTTAACCTCGGAACAATACGGGTAAACCTGTGAAAAGGTAGCTATCTTAGACGCTCTTATTCCGAAAACAAGGCGGCTATGTGGGAGACTGAAGAATATGTCCTTGCGGTCTGAACGAATGTCCTTCAACCAAGATGGCAAGCATACGATTTGGCTTATACGATAATGATGGCCTCATTCGGAAGACCATCAAGTCCGGTCGAATTAGGAATCGTAATGCTTAGCTAGAAGCCGCTTTCGATCGTCGGATCACTTCAGTAATCTGCGGCTAATAGACCGGATCCTACAATGGGTTACATAAAGAGTGGTGGTTTGAATCAAGAGGATTGACTAGTGGGAGATTGGGAATTAGATGGATTGGATCCACTTTTGATAAGTCCATAAAGGGTTCGGAGGAGTCCGGACAAAGATAGACAAAACCGGACCCGAAAGGCTAAAAGTAGGTCGGTCATGTGATGGTCAACCAAGGCAAGGGACCGGCCATGTAATGCACCCGAAAAGGTTGCACACCCAAGCGGAGGTATCAAGTAGTAATCCGGCAAAGCAGGGATCGATCCAAGGATAGGAAGGTAGCTTGGATATCGAAGGGTCTTATCCCTCGGTCTAGATATTAAAAGCTAACTTAGACTAAAAAGGAAAGAAACAAGATAATGGAGGGTTTTGATTAAATAAGTAAACAAGAGAAGAAAATAAGTAAAGCTAACTAGATAATCTAATGTAAATGGGCGAGAGAGATCCGAGAGAAGAGTCGAAGGAACAAGAGTCGGGAGACGGTAAGACTCGATTCGGGCAACAAATAAGTGAGAGAGGTGTCGAAGTCCGGGAATTCATAATGATAAACCTACGACTATGTGTAGTCCGATTGACGTGTCGAGGTACAATCGATATTCGACTCCTAAAGTAGATGTCTCTAAGTACTATGTATATCCGGAGATCATACTTAGTCAAACAAACGTCTAAATCGATTAATCCCGAGTCATCGAAAGTGTCGTCTAGTCGCCTAACTATGTGAAGTGCATGACAAGACACATAAAATTATGACTTAGATTACGATCGATATTGAATACTTCATTTCGTCTATTAACTATGCGAAGTGCTTGACAAGACACATGAAAATATGATCAAAACGATAATCGAAATAAATGAACACCAATTTATAATCAAAACATCAAATCATATTAAACATAGTCACGAATTCATCACATTTCATCTCATATAATCGACAAACTAAAGTTAGCTAAAAATGGTGATTGAATAAGAAATGGAAAGGAAATGGTGAGAGAATCCCCCTTTTTTGATGTGGTTCGAGCAGGGGCGGCCCGGGCCCAAAGCCACCAAAGCGGTCGCTTTGGGCCCCGACCTAGTGAAGGGCCTCATATAGACATATATCGAGTTATATATGTTATTGGCAGAATAATAATTAATTTTTAAACAGATTTATAACATTAATCAAGTTATAGCTTAGTGGTTTAAGACGTTCAATTTTGTAGGAGAGGTCACGAGATCAAATCCACCTCAAAGCATTATTAGAATTTTATTTATTTTTTCTTACAAACACTATACAGGGCCCCATATTTTAATTTTGCTTCGGGCCTCTCACATGTTCGGGCCGCCCTTGGGTTCGAGGCTAAGATCGTCGGGAAATATGAGTTTTTAGTTGCAGCCGATCTCCCCTTAGCAAATTTTGGGTTCCTCATAGCGACCATCATCATCTTCTCCATTTAGAACTCAACCTCCATTAAAGCTAAACCCTAGTTTTCTCTCTCTAGCAATCTTCAACCAAAACCAAATCAAACCACATGGGAAGCTAGCCAAGGACGAGGGGAACAAAAGCCCAAAGGTTTCCGGCCAAGAAGGTGGCCGGAAACCATAAGAAAATCCAACCCAAGAGACAAGAAATCCGGCCAAGAACATGGAGGTTCCGGCCAAAGCTGCTGTTGCACGCGTCCCTTGCTGCCGTCCTGAGCTGTGCACTGTTCGTGGACGCGTCCCGAGCCTGTAGCCGCATCCCGTGAAGGCGCCCCGAGCTCGGAGAAGCTGCTGTTCCTTGCCAAATCCCGTGTTGCTCGTGCCGTTCTTTAGCTTCCCGTGCTGCTGTTCGTGCGCACTTCTAGCCCCGAGCTGTTGCTACCCGTGCTTGGATGCTTCCTCTCGGCTGCTACCTTGAAGACCCGAGCAGCATCCACCTTCTTGTGCTCCTCCCGAGCTGCTGCCGGCCAAGACTAGGCCGACCTTAGTGCTGGCCGGCCTAGCTTGGCCGGATCTTCCTCCTTTCTTCTCTCTTTTCTCTTCAACCTTCAAACTCTCAAGAACACTAAAACCCTAAGTTATAGCCTCTTTTTCTCACTCTCTCTTCTTGGTTGTTGAATGATGAATGAGGAAGATGATGAATAGTAGCCTAAACTACTAAAACCCTAGGTCAAGACTTTGACTTTGACTCAGACTTGGATCCATAAAGAGAGTGCCTCCAAGATTCTTCCTTGTCTTGTTCTTCTTCTTTTCTTTTGTGGGCTTGGCCTTGGCTTTGGGCTTTAATTAAAAACCAAGGGAGTGCCTTCATCTTGTCCCTACATTTAGAACCAAAGGGGGGTGCCGTCAAGAAAAGACTTTGGCTTCTATCTTTCACATCTTCCCTGTCCGAACTCCAAATTGAATTCCGTTTTTACCGTCGGACTCGTCATTAACTCCTCTTGTCATTTGGTTTGTTTGAAGTCTTTTTATCTCATTTTCGGCACATGAAATGATAGTGACAATTCGTTCCCTTTATTCCGATTTACATGTTTAACTCCAAAATAGGTACCTAACATTAAAAACACATAAAATATTATTTATAATACTCAAAACGAACTAACTAGGCTTAGTTAGGCTCTCCAAATGTGACATTTTCGTGTCACATCACCATGTCATGGCCGGTTTTGGTGAGTGGGTCGGCCAGGCCAAGCCCATTAATGGGCTACTCTGGCCGGCCACACCATGAAGTCCTAATTTATCCTGAAAAGTGTTTTCAGGGTAATGTTCTTTATGTGGTCCATATTGAATCCTACTTTGGGTCAAACTCCTATCCTAGGGATTCTATATAAAAACCAAGTTAGAGAAAATCATCCCTCTCAGACAGCTTAGAGAGAGAGAGGGGATTTTAGAGAAAAGGTTTCCGGTCTATCTATCTAGTCAATAAGGAGTTCATCACCTCTGTGATAGTCCCACATCGCTCACGAGAGTGTCCGGAGCCTGGGCTATAGGTGTATGCTCAAGCTTGGTAAGTGCCGAGGCCTCTTGGGAGGGTCGTGGTGCCTTCGCCAAGACAAAACCTCACACCACGCTGAGTGGTGGCTAAGTGAGGACAAAATCGTTGTGGGGGGTCCACGGTGTCGCTGCGTACTCTGATGGTCAGGCGAATCGTGTGTCGTCGCCCATGTCGAGGCCTTTTGGGGGAGTTCGCGGTGCTCTCGCCAAGAACAAAACCTCCTACCATCCGTGCGAGGGTGGTGGTGAAAGGGAGGACAATATCGACAACTGCTGGGCTTGGGGCGTCACAATTGGTATCAGAGCCGAGGACGGCTCTTTGCTGAGGGTGGGGGGATTGTGATAGTCCCACATCGCTCACGAGAGTGTCCAGAGCCTGGGCTATAGGTGTATGCTCAAGCTTGGTAAGTGCCGAGGCCTCTTGGGAGGGTCGTGGTGCCTTCGCCAAGACAAAACCTCACACCACGCTGAGTGGTGGCTAAGTGAGGACAAAATCGTTGTGAGGGGTCCACGGTGTCGCTGCGTACTCTGATGGTCGGGAGAATCGTGTGTCGTCGCCCATGTCGAGGCCTTTTGGGGGAGTCCGTGGTGCTCTCGCCAAGAACAAAACCTCCTACCATCCGTGCGAGGGTGGTGGCGAAAGGGAGGACAATATCGACAACTGCTGGGCTTGGGGCGTCACAACCTCAACCTTCAAGAAGGTCCTAGCTGACTTGAAGAAGGGAGTTCAAGATATCCACTCGATGTCTCAGGTAGAGGAGCTACACCTGGAGCTCTTATCTTCCGAATACTGGTCGGAATTCAGTTCGTGGGAAAGCGATTAAGGTAATCTCCTTCCTGTTCTAGTTCATTTTTAGTTCATGTATATGATCCTGAGAAACCTAGTGTTAAACATATGATGTTTGAGATTCCACTTACAACGTTAGGTAGTATCATAATCCAACACTTCAGATCTTCACCGACTGGGATCTTAGATTAGATTCCGGATGATGTCGGTAAGCGTTATGTATTCTTCTGCATCCTCATGTTTCGGGATTAAGTTATTGAACCCTGCTTACGTAGACTTCACTAGCATTCTTGTGAATCTCAGGATAAACCTGGTTGTATTTGAGTCAGGACAGAGCTTAAGGTGCCTAGGATAATCGTGTCGACCCCCTAGTTCTATACTTGAATTGCATACCTTCTTCGAGTTCAACCTCCCTGTTAACTTGATGCTGATAGACCCATGAGCTTTTGGTCCTTTCTTAACTCATTGACCTTAGTCAACTGATGTCCACTTTCTGGATCTGCAATTTTGTAAACGGTGACAAACCTACACAATAAGAAGTTGGAATTATGTTAATTAAATTGACTGCGATGAGAACATCTTGACCTCAATACTCACTAGGAACAGAGGTAGACATTAGGAAAGAAAAAACAATATCAACGATGTGTTTATGCTTCCTTTCTGCAACACCGCTTTGCTCAGAAGTATCTATACATGAAGATTGATGAACATTTCCATCTATAGCAAATAATTCACGAAACTATATGAAATATATTCCCCACCTAAATCACATCTAATCCCTTAATAATATAAGAATATTGTGTTTTAATTAAGGCTCGAAACTATTGGTAAACATATTAAATTTCAGAACGGTATGTTCTAAGATAGACCCAAAGTTCAACTGTATGAACATATATGCTACGTATTACCACATCACGACAAGTTCGATATTTCGTCAACTGATATGCAATTGTGTTACCACTAAGTTATTAATTAATGTAACAATTATCGTATTGTTTGCTTCTCAAAGCCTAGGGAACTCAACAAAGTTTTCTTCTGATCTATCAACTGGTTGAACAACAGTACCATCAATGTAATCCACAAATATTTTTCTTTCCAAAAATTTTTCATCGAAAAACTTCAATAAGAGTAGTTTTCACCATTCATTGTTTCAATAATTGGTTGCAACGAATCATCTTTTCCACTCTTTATTTTCTCAACTCAATACCATAACTAAGAAAGCGAGTATAACCAAGATAAACTTACTAGCTAAACAATACGAAGAAGAAGTGCAAAATAACAATACCAGATCTACAAAGAGAATAACAATATCGAAGTGAAAATTATCAGATTCGTAGAAGAAGTACCAAAATAGCATGTTGGTTATGAAGTTTTTCTTCCTTTAAGATCTTAGAGGCTCTGATACCATGTATAAATCAATACTAAATATCAATATATAAAGAGAAGAAGATTGGAGAAGAGAGAAACCTTCAATGAAGGTTAGGATTTCATTAGTTGTAGTCAAGGTTACAAGATAACAAATAGATAAATATATGGTAAAGACAAAAGACTAAGAATCCCTTAAAGAGCAAATGACTAAACTATCCTAACTATTATATATTATTTTAATGAAACCAATGATCATGGTGGTTAAATTCACCTATTCTTGAAGTAGCTGGCTTTCTAAATTTCATTTTTACAAGGATGAAGATGTTTCTCCACGAGCCCATCGAGTAATTGAACTTTATATTCTCAATGGGGTTTGAGATAGCACCAAGCGACCTAACTATGATCCATGTTTCCCTTTCTCATATGTTTTTTTTCTACTCTTTTCCCTTAATTGTTCATGTCAAAGCTAGTTTTTATAACAAGGAAAATTTTTATTTTTAAGGAATTGTTTGTGCTTCAGAAGTTTCGATGATTTGAACTCCGATGTTATTGAGTGGAATATGTTATTGAGTGGAACCAGTTCCGATACAATGTTTCCATGTAAAAACACTTGGGAAAAAAATGAACCAACAGTTAAAAATAGTAAAAAGAAATAGTAAATACTCCCTTTGTCCCAAATTGAATGACATAATTTTCTTTTTGGTTTGTCCCATTTTAGTGTCCCATTTCTGAACATAAAGAAAAAAAAAATTTGTTCTTTCCAATAATACCCATTACTAAAAATTCAATGACAACTTTATTTAGAAGTAAGTTAAACTTTTTCATTGTATTATATGAAAGTTAATGAGGGTACAATTGGAAATATCATGTTAATTTTTAAAGTCATACTCTAATTAATGATGTTCCCTTAAAAACTTGGGTTTTTAAAATAAGTCATTCATTTTGGGAAGGAGGGAGTAATAACTATGACCTACCAAGAATCGGGGAACTATGCCTGTGAAATGAATTGGGAAACTGTGCCCGTGAATTACTTTAACTAAATCAAGTAAACAATGTGGAAAACAAGTTGTACTGCTGATAATATTCATTTTGTCACAATCTTATGGCATATATGGAAAACCAGATGCGACCACTGCTTTCAACAAACGTTATACAATGTTGATTCTATTTTAGATCAAATTAAAACATTCCCTAAGACCAGTAATGTGCTAGTAAAACCGGCCGCTACAGCCAGCGCCAAGTGGCAACCTCCAATTTATCCTTTCATAAAATTAATGTTGATGCATCGTTTGTCAATGTGGAACAGGTAATTGGCACAAGCTTAATTGTTCATGACGCCCGTTCCAATTTTGTCTCAGCTAATGTGAAAAATGCTAAAGCAAGAAACAGCGAGGAAAGCGAGGCTATAGCCATTCTCAACAGTCTCATATGGGCAAAAGATAACAATCATATGCAGGTCATCACTGAAAGCGACAATATCAACCTGATAAAACACCTAAATAACCCAAGGCATCAAGTTCAATGGCAATCACTAGTACATATTCGTCAAATAAGAAACTTAAAGAATGAGCTTCAGCAGGTGAAATTCAGTTATATCAAAAGAACAGGGAATACTCAAGCTGATAAGTTAGCTAAATGGGCGCGTAGAAAGGAAAGATCCAAGGAGTGGTCCTGCATTCCGTATTTTCTTTTAAATATGTATTGTAATGCCACCCTAATTTCTTAGTTTAATATACACATCCTTAACAAAAAAAAAAAGTAAACAATGTCGAGTATTAGAGAGAAATACGCTAATAGAAAGAATATGGCAATCTTGTAATTAAGTAAACAAAGTATGACTTTTTTAAGTTTGTTGTTAAGAGTACAGTTGTATTTTGTGGTATACGAGTTGCAATTTTTTAGCCTATCTTTAGTCTTACAAGATCATTTTAGCCTATCTTTAGTCTTAGAAGATCAACCGTCAGTGAATTCAAACTCATAGTCGCCCATAGGAGCTTGAGGTCATGGAATCAAAGTTCTTTTTTAACTCTTTCCAGTGCAAAACTCAACTTTGTCTCCAAGATGATGTGGCGGGCGGTAGTTAAATACAGATATCTCCAACTCAACATGGATTCTTTACAAAAATAATCATGTTACATACGAGCATCTCCAGTGCAAGACTCAATCTTAAAATCTTAAGTGCCTCCTACGACTTCAGAGTTTTTTATAGAAAAAAACTTCACCGATTCAAAACTCAATTGAGATCTTAAGATGACGTGGAAGCACTTAATTTTAAGATATGTCTCAATTACAAACTCTATTTTTAGAAAGTCTTTCTTTCTCAACCACTTTTTCCTATAAATGTATGTGTGAAATGTGTAACTATTAGAGTGTTTTTTAGTATTGCATTAAAGAAGGACTTATACTAGAGACACTCAATTTAGCCATATAGGAAGATGAATCTCAATTAAGCCTTGACACATAAGTCAATTAAAGTTTTTTTTGAGTTTTGCATTGGAGATGCTCTAAGTAAACAAAACAATTTTAAAGATTTGCGTTCGAGACACACAAAAATTTCAGAATCACTATTTTCCTTTTTCATTGATTACAACAAGTAAGAAAGACAATCTAAAGATTGAGTTCTCAATTAACATAAACTAACTCATCAAAAGAGTGAAACGAGGAATTGAGGTACAATTTTCTTTCCTTTTCCCTTCTCAAGTACTTTTTTTTCGCGTTCTTCGAGTGTGAGGTGCAACAGTTATTACCAAATCCTTAGTACCTTAAAGATTTGTTGTTTACCAAACCAAGTACAACATAATCATGAACAATTTTGTGGAATGTTTTCAATACTGATGAGTATTCCGAGGCTTATGCTTTCGATGAGCTGGGGCGGTGACCGATACAGGCGTCTTCTGGGATGTACTTACCCCAGAACCAATGTTTCTTCCACACATTGTTCATCTCTTCGATTGGTACGTTCTTAGTCTCAGGCAAGAAGAAGTAGATAAAGATTGTCATTAGGAAAACGAACCCGCCGAAGAAGAAGAATAGACCAAACTTCATGTGGCAAAGCATGGCAAGGAAAAGTTGGGCAATGATGAAAGTGAAAAACATGTTCACTGATACATTAATGGACTGTCCTGCTGATCTGATCTCAAGAGGGAAAATCTCACTCGGTACTAACCAACCCAATGGCCCCCATGACCAGGCGAATGCCGCTACATAGGTACAGATCAAGAACAAGAGTAGATAGGAGGATGATTTTGATATGGATCCCACACCCGCTACTCCAAATTTTTGGCCGAGGATGACTCCAACAAGAATCTGTAGTATAAAACCACAATGTTCTTAGTATATATATATTGGAAGAATTACTACATATTTAATGCGGTCGATATGTTAAAGCATATTTACCTGACAGATGAACATCTGGGTGCCACCTTCAAGGAACAAGGCTCTTCGGCCAAGCTTATCAACCGAGGCAATAGAAATTAAAGTGGCGAACATGTTAACGACACCGGTAATAACAGCTGACATGAGCGCAGCGTCATCACCAAACCCAATAGTCTTAAATAGGACGGGAGCATAGAACATAATGACATTGATACCAGTGAGCTGCTGGAAGAATGGAATTGCAATTGCCATAACAAGCTGAGGCCTATATTTTGGCTGCAAAATGTTCCTCCATGGATGTTGCACCTGCTTCGATGTCTCACTCGCCTCTATAAGGTCTTGAAATTCTGCCTCGACATCATCTTCGCCACGAATCTTCTGCAACATAACCCTAGCCTTCTCTTGGTGCCCTCTTTCAATGAGGGAGTTGGGTGTATCAGGAAGGAAGATGGCACCGACAGTCATGATGATAGCAGGTACGGCTGCCAGACCCAGTGAAACTCTCCAACCATTTCCTCCCTCCATTTTGTTGGTCCCATAGTTCACGAGATTTGCTACCAATATACCAATAGTAATGGCCAATTGGAAGCCCATGTTGAGTGCTCCCCTTAGCTTTGCAGGTGCCATTTCCGACAGATAGACAGGGACAGACTGATTCGCATATCCAATGCCGACACCAAGTAGTATACGACCGAGGATTAACATTGCTACATTGACCGCAAACCCGTTCAGAGCAGCACCTGCCAAGAAAATGACTCCTCCTACCAACATAGAAATTTTCCTGCCAAAAACTCTTGTTGTGGCAGATGCAAAAAATGAAGCAACCAAAGCTGCAATATACAAAGAAGAAGTGAAACTTGTTAACAACTCGCTGTCGAATTTGCAATACTGATTTTCATGACCAGTTGCATCGTGCATCTTTTTGTAGACTGATGGGAAGAACTTGACCAAGAAGACATCCATGGATGTTACTCCTCCTGAAACTCCAAGATCATAACCGAAAATTAGACCACCAGTGGCAGCTACCAGACATGTCATGAGCACAAACAAGGTGACTTTTCCACCGTAATCCTTGGTCGGTCCATGAGAAACAACGCCGCCTCCTGCCATTTTCTCTCAGTCTGAAGAAGAAAATAAAAAACTTGGGATCGACAAAGAGCGAAACCCTCCTTTCAAATCCCAAGTAATTGTTTTTTTTTTTTGCTTGTGGATCTTGAAATTATACTTTTATTTCTGATACAGAGAAGTGAGGATGAGTTTAACATTTAATTACGAGGTTCTTATATAACAAAAAGTTTTGATGTTAAAAATAGTAGTAATTTGATCTGTTCCTTCATGTTTGGATCAAGAAACTATATTTGGATGATTCAGTTTTGATCATCTTAATCACATTTTAAATTCCAGCTGTTGGATCAGTAGATTTTGAAATCATTCTTAATCTAACTTCTTTAATTAGTTAAGTTGTTAAATGCTATGTTTCTATTTTTTGGTATTATTGACTAATGGGGAAAACCGGAAAAGGGAGCCTGGGTAATTAAGGTGGCCAGGTGGGGCCTAGTACGACAGCAGGGGATGCACCCCTCAACGCACGCCTCTGAAGTGATCCCAACTGATTTTTTTTTTTTTTTTTTTTTTTTGTTAAAAGTGATCCCAACTGATTAGTTTAAGGGGTTTAGTACAGGGACATGGATAAACGGTATAGGGACATAGTCAAAATATCATATTTTTAAATATGAAGTCCCTTTACCAATTAGAAAATAGGCATTGTTTTTAAAGATTTAAATCGAATAAATTAAAGTTTATTTGGATAACAACTAAGATTAAAATATTACAAGTATCGAAGTTTTCTTTTATTTTCATGTCCTTCCTTAGATCTACATATCCTAAAACAAAATTTTATTTTTAACCTATAAACAACCATGCCATTACTGGTGATATCACAACATATTCTATAAAACAACCATCACCTATAAACACTACAGTCTTATTTACTTTTAAGTTGTTTTACATCTTATTGGTGATATTCATGCCATTACTGCAACAATTAGTCTATTAGCTGCAGCAGTTGATACTCGAATGTTTCGTGAGTCGTCTCAATCTAATAAAACTCTGTTAAATAGGTTATGCCCACCAAACAAAGAAGGAAAACGTACTTCTATTGACTTCATGTTTTAACGTATAAGTAAGCCCGGGATCTCCAAACCAAACCCCGAAGATCTTACTCCTCAAGAAATCAAGGTTTTTTTTATTTATTGAACTAAGAAATCAAGAAATTGGTGAGGCTGGATAATGATGTATAAAATAGATTAAATGCACTCTGATAATTTTTAAATATTTTAAGTATATAATATATATACATATATTGTTGTCTAAGGTGCCCTTTGACAAGGCATTATTAAGAGAAACTTAATTAAATTTTTGTTTCGATAGAAATTTCGGTACCATGAAAATAGAAATAGTTTGGTCTCTTCGACCCAGATTGTTTGAAATTTTGGTGAACGCCCGATACTCGACCGCTTGATACCCGAGAAATCCGAAAGTTTTGACGGGCCTGGACGGATTTTTGACATTAGGATTTTTAAAATAACCCGCCCGATTAAGCCCGAATGGACAAAGAGTTTCAATGTTCGACCAACCCGACCCGAGGAACGGTATAAACCCGACCGGCTCGACCCAGACCGATTCCCACCCTTACTGGGTGTCCAAGCGTTATTCAAGTTCGGTTTCATGACTTGGTACAATCAGGATTTGTGTTTTGAATAAAGTTCCATTAAAATCAATAACAAATAATACAATAAGTTACGGCAAATGTGCACAAAGGATAAAACATATCGTCAGAACAAATGTTAAGGGTTTAAAAGCTGATATGATAACTCGTTGGGGACCTTGTTGCAATATCTGTTGCAATGATAATGGACATGTTTCTGCTCTTTATATTCACGTGACCTTTTGAGATCGTGTATAAGTCGCCACGGACAGTCCTCTGAACCGTCCAAAAGTAGGGGAACCATATAATTCGAGAATCACCTTCTAAGTTGTAGCTGTATAAATTCAACCTTTCTTCTAAGAATAAACCCTAGTTTGAAAGGCCTAAGTTCAATTGAATCGCCGAGATAGGTGAAAAGGTTGTCACTTTTGATGTAATGATCTCTCCTCTCCAATTTCTAACTACGGTAGCAACGACCACTCTTGTTGATCGGAAAGCACCGTCAGCGTTTATCTTTATCCTCCTTATTCAAGATATGTGGGGAGTTTCTCATAAAACAAAAAAAAGGTTATTTCTCATATGACCCCCTAGTTTGTGACCAGCTCCGGCGTAGCCCCTAATTCATCGAAAATACCGAGATGTCTCCCTTTATGTCGTTAACATGAAAAGCCCGTAAAAATCAAGTTTTGTATTCCAAAGCTACCCTTCTTTGTTGTCAGGTCATGTCTTTTCACCATGTCACTCAAATCTTTTTTTAATCAATTTCCAAGATTTGTTTTTTGTTATTTTCTTTACTTTCTTCATGTGAGAGTTTTATAGAGAGAGTGAAATCATCGACAGTCTTTGTCCCTTTAACAGGGTCGTGTGATGGGGGATGCGGACTGTGCGCCCGCACAGGCCCCCACCACACGGGCCCCCATGTTTTGCTCTTATAAGGGTGTGGCAGTTTAAAGTTAACGTGAACATCTGAGCGTGTTGGTGTGATCCTTGTCTACCCACACAAGAGGTTTCGAGTTCGAAACCAACCGCCAACAATTTGGATTCTTTTTAAGAACACAATGCTTATGTGCTTTTTGTTTTTTCTTTAAGAGCACAACACTTGTGTGCTTTCTGTCTTTTCTTTCGTTCTTTTTTAAGAGCGAAATACTTGTAAAGTTGTTAGTTGATTGTGAGATATTCAATTTTAGTTTGATTTTAATACCTTTTAGTTCGTAAGTTCTTGCACATCAAATAAGTATTAAAGACTGCAAATCACTCTTCATCACTCTCTAGCGTAGATCTCCCTCCAAAAATTTTCTTTATCTTGCTCATGGACCTGACCTCTCTTACGAATTTGTTCTAGGTCAAAATATAATGGACAGTCACACATTAAGAAGATGATAGTTCAATCTTTCTAGTATCTTACCAGATACTAACATTTGATTATTTTAAAAAAAAAAAAAATTTGTCATCATGGAAAAAAACAAACAAGTTTAAATTGTCAATTCATATACTCATAGTTTAATTTTTCATGTCTTAAATTTAAAAATAATGTTTTATGAAAATAAAAGACTTGTCAAACCAGAGTCATAGAGTTATTGAGTCATTGAGTTTGAATTCGTATATTATCAACGTACATTGAGTCATTGAGTTTGAATTCGTCAATGATTCAATCTTTCTTTTATAGTTAAACCATTTCAAAACAAAAAATTTAGGTAACAAACGGGTTATTTCCCAAATACCCCCCAACTTTATGACCAGCTTCCTACCTAGCCCCCTACTTTATCGAAAATACCCAGATGGTCACTTTTTCAATTATCGTTATAAGTTCGTTAACTAGTCATCACCTCTCTCTCTCCCCTATCTCATCACCTCTCTCTGCCACCTCATTGTCTTCACCGACGAAGGTCGCCGGCCGCCCAATTTCGGTCGGCGACCTTCAAACATTAAAAAAAAACATTTTTTTCTCTCTTTTTTCTTCCTCTTCTCCCTATCTTCATCTCTCCATCTCCACTTTCTCTCTCTATATTTCTTCACTTCTAAGCTTTAGTTGTTCTCTCAGATCTCAGGTGTTGATTTGTAGCATTAGCGTCTATATAGTATAATGGTCGGGCATTACGATAGTAATCCTTTCGCATAAGAAGAAGTTAATCCTTTTTCTGTGAGTTCTTCTAAATCTCATTTTCCACTTCTAGATCTCGTTTCGTATTTCTTCTCAAACCTAGAAAATCTAATTTTTTTTACTTGAAATTGAAACTTCAATGAAGTCAAAATATGTGACTGAAAATAATTAGGTAAGAACACCTAATTATTCTGTTTAAGTATATTAGTTGACTTGCTTGATTTATGATATTATGAACTGATTTATAGTAAACTATGTGATTTTGTTCTACTTATTGTTGGCTTGTTAGATATGAGTTATGTTTCTTGGTTGGATGGATAGTGGAAAACGATTAGGGAAAAATCTCAAGGTTTAGTTCTTTTTGGAGTTGATTTGAGTTATTAACTATAATCCGTTTGATTCAATGCTTCAGATTTGAGTTAATGGGATAGGACATTGCTGAGATCTTTGGAATTTGGCCAAAACTCCCTAAGAAATTATGACTTTGGTTAAAAAAGATACATCAAAGTTTTTTAGGCTTCACCTCTCTAGTGGCAATTATGTAATTTTCTATTTCAGTGAAAAGACCAACCTAACCCTAGTCTAAGAAAATACCTTGCACTGCCTTGAAACACTTTGCACCGCCTTGCAAATACCTTGGATAACCTTGCAAACACCTTGCATGGTTTTTGCAAACACCTTGATAACCTTGCAAACACCTTGCAGAGCCGTGCAAACACTTTGCAGAGCCTTGCGAACACCTTGCATGACTTTTGCAAACACCTTGCATAACCTTACAAACACTTTGGAGAGCCTTGCAAACACCTTGCAGAGCCTTGCAAACACCTTGCATGATTTCTGCAAACACCTTAGATAGCCTTGCAAACACCTTGCAGAGCCTTGAAATGAGCTTGCAGTGCCTTGCAAACAACTTGCACAGCCTTGCTATAACCTTGCAAACACCTTGCAAATAGTTTGCAAATTAGCTTTTGAATTGATTTAACATTGACTTTGTTACAAATTATTATATTTTGTCTAATAGAATGTTGTATCAAAAAACTAGCTAAAACCCCTACAAAATCATAATAGTCATTTGATAAGCTCTAGCACCATCTTTTTATATTTCTTCGAAAAACTTTCAAAGCTTTCATAAAATTTCCAATTTGAACATAAGCACTTATCATGATTGTCCAAGAACAAACATTCTCACGGGCATTTCATCAAACAACTTTATAGCTATTTCAACCAACCCAAATCTTGTATAACTAACTAACTAACATTGCATTCCAAGCAACAAAATCTCTTTCAAGCATTTTATCAAACACATTCCTTGCATCAACTATACTTCCACAACTTCCATATAAATCCAACAAATAAGTTTGAACATAAACATCAAAACATCATAACTAACATAACAAAAAAATTACTTCAATCCTAAAGATTGAAAACTTGAAAATAGCAACTTTCTCCCTCCAGATTTCTTCATAAAAAACTAACTCAAAACCTTCAAAATCATCTTAAAACAACAATCAAAGAGATCGATCCAATTACAAAAACCTAAAATAAATTGATGATAAAAAAAAATCAGGAAATCGTTTTCGACCTTATAGAATCAACTCGGAAAAATCGTCCAATCCACCACGCTCGTTTGTTTTTTTCATGGGTAGAAAACAACTTCCTAGTTTATTAGAAATTTGTTTTTTTTTTTTGGTATTTTTCATTAGACAAAGGGTATTTCTGACCTTAAAAATGTGAGTGCCACAAGATTGTCCTCAAAGAACATTTTGAAAAGTTATTTGGGCTCTAGCTCTGAGATATCTTTTTAACCAAAAAAATCCGAAAATTGGGCCATCGGCCCAATTTCCTGTTTTGACAATTTGACTGCTTTAGTGATGCCTTCATTATTAGAAATTTAATTCTAATAGAACATAACATTGTTGAAAAATCAGGAACTGCTCTTAGATATGGGGAACTCGAAGTATGAGGTGGGTCGATTGAAGAATCCCAAATTATAGAATTTTGAAAGGAAAATGATTTTCATAATTTGAGTATGTTTAATAAAGATTAAGGAAGTAGGTGGCTAGGCAGGAAGCTGGTCATAAAGTTGGGGGCTATTTTGTTTGATATCTCTTATTTCCATGGAAATTAAACACTTTCCATGGAATTAGGTATTTCCACCGTTTGATATGAAATATAATTTCACGGCTTTAATTCCCTAGGGAATCTATTTCCATGAAATATTCCACTTTTAATTCTTTACTCCACCCTATGAATTAGTTTTCGTGGAAAGTCAAAAATCAAAATAAAAATATTTTAATTTTCGAATACTTGAAACTTAATGTTTATCTCCGTACATGTTCAAAATGACATTTTTACCCATAAAATTTAGGAAAATAAATTTTTAATTATACATTAGGCAAATGACATTTTTGTCCTTCTTGCCAGTTGACATATTCGCAAAGTTGTCAAAATCACATTTTGGCTTTTTATATCAAAAATTACATTTTTTATCTTTTTATAATATCAAATTGATATTTTACTTTTATGTTATCAAAATGACATTTTCACCCTCACGTAATATCAAAATGACATTTTTGCCCTTGTGTTGTTTGAATGGAATTCTTACCTTTATCTTGTAAAAACGATATGTCTACACTTTTCATTGAAATGACACTAGTAAAATCTATTTTTTTATCCATACGTTATCAAATTTATTTTTTTATCTTGTTTTATTCACAGCTTGACATTCTTACTCTTAAATTAGCAAAGTGATACAGGGTTAAATAATTGTACAATATAAGAGTAACAATATAATTTTGAAAATATAAGGGTAAAAATGTAATTTAGACAGCATGAGGATGAAAATGTAATTTTGTAAACATAAAAGTAAAAATGTCATTTTGACTACATAAAAAGTAAATAAAAATTCTTAATTGAATATTATATTCGTGGAAGCTAGTTGTCAACCAAATAACAGAGTTCGTAATTCCACGGAATAATAAATGACTACCAAACGAAAGAACTCTTATTTCCACGGAACAAATTCCGTGGAAGACTTTCCATGGAACTCTTTTATTTCCATGGAATTATTTCCCTGATATCAAACACAACCTAAAGAAAATCTCTGTTCATACAAAGTGGTCTCGTTTCAAGTTTGGTAGTGGAACCTAAATTGTGAGTCACATACCTGCTCTAACTTCTTTAGTTCTCTTTGCAATAATTTTAGAGTCGGTCACTATAAGATATTCAAAAACATTTTGAGGAGATATAAAAGGATTGAAGTAGCTGAGAAATAGAGTTGACCCAAAATCATAGACTCGTGGTTCTTGTTTGCGTTCATGGGATTTTGCCACGGAGGTTCTAAAGCTAATAACGATAAACCAGAAATTATTGGAACATCATCACCAGAAAGTTCATAAAATGAGAGAAGTTCACCAACGTTTAATTCAACTAACTTAAGAAGTTCTTCATCATCAACTTGATCTTGTTTGTCTCAGGCATTGCCACATTGGTCCATCAATGCAGGAGATGAGGAAGATAGCGTTGGAGATTAGAGGTATAGATACTTCAATAAACTCAAAAGAGTCACATCAACATACTTTCATATAATAAAGTTTCTTTAGATCTACAGAATCTCATAAACATAACACACTAAGTTTTGTCACAATATTTAACTAGATTTGAAGTTAGTTCTTACCTTAAACACAATATTCATACTAGATCTATTTCTTCTTCTTCTTCAATTGTCTTCTATACTATTCTCCTTTTACTTTCTCTCTCTAAGCTTACTCAAGTTGTAGAGATAAGGAACTCTACTACTTCTTTTAATTAATTTCAAGGAGTCATTTTCCTTCTTTGCCCCTTCTATTTTTATAACACCACTCAAGCCCAAACTTCCTCACACTTCATATTGGCCCAAACCAAATTTTGGGTTAAAGCCCATTTTTCAACATCCCCCCTTAAACCAAATCTCCATAGCTTCTCATACCTAACATCCACTTCAATCTTTCAAAGACATCATGCTTCAAAGGCTTTGTAAATATATCCGCTATTTGATCTTGAGACTTGCAATACATCACTTCAATATCACCTTCTTTAACATGTTCACGAATAAAATGATAGCTGATGAGACATGAAAATGTCTCATCTGAATCTCTTAAATCGGGTAATTAGTCCATTTCGAGCAGTTACTCTCATGAATTACTTGTTTCTCTTGTTAGGTATCTTCTATGAAATTGAGCGCGAAAAACGATTAAAATCGGGAGATTGACACATTAGGGGCATTTCGGTAATTTGGTGTTAATGGTGCACTGGTAGATTGGTCTATTTTGATAATCGGATGAAATTAGAGTTCAAGACGAACTCGTGGACGAAAACGGAAGTCGAATCGGAGTCCGGATGGGCAAACTAGAATGGGTCAAAGTTTCAGTCAAAATCAAAGTCATTAGAGAACTTTCAGAAACACGTGGCATGCGTTTTATGGGGTGAGGGCTCCTTTCGGTCACATTCAGTTGTACTTCGGGATCTTCCACAGCACATTATTCCTTGCACCCGCGCGCTAATAGGTACCGTACTCCTTTAGTATATCTAATTGGATCTAACGGTCGATCTTGTTCCCTAGCACGTGGCTTCACCTGAATAGGAAGGAAGATCGGCTGGAAGATTTTGAAGAGAAAGTGGGATTCAATTGAGAGGGCTCGGTTGAAATAGAATACAGTAGAGAGATAAAGAGTATATTTTTTCAACCGAGAGAGGAAGCCGGAGATTGGGTTCTAAGATTAAACAGAAGAGAGCGAGAGAGATTGAATATTTTAGAGATTGAAGAATAAAGGGAGGACAGGATTTTTGATAGTGATAATGGTGGCTGAATATCTTAGAAATCAGAGAAAGTTTCTGAAGTTGAAAGAGAGTTGAAGATATTTCTTTTCATCTATAAAACAGAGGTTGGAACAACTAGAATTTGATCTCGGTTTTGGGGGGGGATCAACTTGTATTAAGCTCAACCAAACTAGATTAAATCAGAGAGGAAGAGATTAACAGAGATTATCATCTAATTTTCTTCATCATCTCATTATTTAACTAACATTCAATCGTTTATTTTCTTTGTGAGAGAGAAATAGAGTGATTGTAGAGAGATATAGAGAGAAACAGAAAGAGTTGTTGAAGAGAGAAAGAGAAATTCAATAAAATCAAAAGTATTATCATTGTCTTCTTCTTTTCTATTGTGTTTCTGATTTTTGTGAGAGAAATCAAGAAACAGAGAGTTATAGAGAGAGACAGGAACAGTTTAGAAGGAGATAAAAGAGAGATTTCAGAAAGTAGAGAAAGAAAGAGAATTGGAGAAGGTGAGAAAATAATTTTCCCACAGGGACTCCATTTCCGAGAAGACGAGAAAATCATTTTCCCTGAGGGTGCGTTTGGCAGAATTTTGGGAAAAACAGAAGGAAATCACTTCCCTAAGGCCCTGTTTGGCTGCCAGTGGAAAATTCAGCGACAAAAGTTTAGTTCTTCTCCTTTTTCTTTCCAATTCATCATACTTACTACTTTTAATCCTGATCATGATTAGCTAAGACTCTCCATCTAGGATTTTACGATGAAACCCATTTTTGATCTTTTAGAGATATATTTTTGTATAATTAATTCTCTTGATTGAGTTTAAAAGTTTAAGTTGTTTTAATTAGTTAAACTTATTTTCTTTTCATTGCCTATATTTTTACTTTGATACACCATGCTTAGATTAAGTTCTTTGATGGTGTATTATCGATTAATAGTCAATAGTTTAGAGATTTTTTTTTCGAAGTAAAACAATTAACATTCATGATTATGAATCACGTTTTAACGAAAACATTATCCGAAATTTGGGTACTTCATTATCTTGAATTTTGAGTTTTAAAAAGAGAGATTTAATTTGTGTAATTATTTGCTCTTAAAAGTGATTTTATGTGTGAATTCTAAAATCCTAGGTTTCTCCCCCCATTTGAGTTCATTTTTATTTCCGTTATTTAAATATTTTATCACCAAAACAAATTTTGAAAGAAAAACCGAGTTACTTCCAAGTCTTAGAATAGGTTTCACTTAGTCTTTAAGGAACGAACCGGTCTTACCGGAATTTATTACAACTTGACACCCGTGCACTTGCGGGTGTAGACCTATTTCTTAACCAAATGGCATGACAAACCATAGAGCTAGCGGCTACATATTCCGCTTCACAAGTAGATAAAGTCACAATAGGTTGTTTCTTGGAAGACCAAGTAAATTCCGTATAACCCATAAAAAATACAAATCCCGATGTACTCTTTCTTTCATCTAAGTCTCTACACCAATCACTATCGGAATAACCAATAAGCTTAAAATCTTGTGCACAAGAGAAAAATAAACCATCATTGAGCGTACCTTTAATATATCGAAGGAGCCTCTTTGCAACATTAAGATGAGATTCATCCGGTGTCTCCATGTACCTACTCACTAGTCCAACTCCATAGAGAATATCCGGTCTTGTGCATGTAAGATAACGTAGACTTCCAATCAAACTTTTGAAATATGTAGGATCCACATCACTACTTCTTGTGCATTTTCTCAATTCTACTCCACTTTCAAGAGGGGTGTTTACCGGATTACACGACTCCATTTTAAATCATTTAAGTACTTCCTTAGCATATCCACTTTGAGAAATAAATATTCCATTTTCCATTTGCTTCACTTCAATACCAAGAAAATGACCCATCAACCTAATATCGGTCGTATCAAATTCCTTAACCATGCTCTTCTTAAACTCTTCAAATAGTCTTGAATCATTACCGGGGAATATCAAATCATCAACATAGAGACAAACAAATAACATACCTCCATCTTCTTTCATTTTCATATATAAAGTATGCTCATGAGGACACTTTTCAAACCCATTTTCTTGAAAATACTTATCAATTCTTGCATTCCATGCACGTGGAGCTTGCTTTAAGCCATAAAGGGTCTTCTTCAACTTATAAACTTTATCTTCTTTTCCCTTTCTAACACAACCCAGAGGTTGTTCAACATATATTTCTTCCTCTAGGATACCATTCAAAAATGCCGACTTGACATCAAGTTAGTAAATCTTCCATGAATATTGAGCCGCTATAGAGATTAATCTTATTGTTTCCATACGAGCAACGGAAGCAAATACCTCACTATAATCAATGTCGGCTCTTTGCTTGTAACCTTTAGCTACAAGTCTTGCTTTTTATCTTTGGACTTCTCCACTTGCATTATTCTTTGTCTTATACACCCACTTTACACCAATACTTGGTAAACTTGTCAATTCCCAAGTATCATTTTTTTCAATAGCATTAATTTCTTCATTCATTGCATTTTCCCATTTTTCTTCTTGGATGGTCTCTTCATAACTAATAGGATCACAATCCATGAGAAAACAACACAAGTTCAATTCTTCTTATTATCCACGACTTCATATATCTCTCTCAAACTTCTAGTTTTCATTGGCCCTTCATTAGAACTTCCCCCCGATGATGAGGATGATGGAGATGAGGACGATGGTGTTTGTGGTTCTCTTTGAAATTCTCTTGGTGGTGCATCTTCTTCTTCTTCTCCTTCAAGTCTACGTTCAACTTGAACAATTTCTTTTCCTTTCCATTCCCATGCCAAATATTCTTCAAATACCACATCCCTACTAAACAGAATTTTATTGACAATTGGATTAAACAACTTGTAACATTTCGTTTGCTCATTATACCCAAGAAAGATACATTTCTCAACTTTGTCATCAAGTTTTCTTCTTCTTGCTTCCGGTATCTTTGCATAAGCAATACATCCAAATATCTTTAGATCACTAGGCTTGTAATAACCCCATGCCTCTTGCGGGGTCTACATATAGACACTTTTAGCGGGACATCTATTTAACAAGTATACGGCACATGCAACGGTTTCACCCCAAAATTCTCTAGGCAAACTTTTTTCTTGTAACATGCTTCTTGCCATGTCTAATATGGTGCGATTTTTCATTTCGGCAACTCCATTTAGTTGTGGTGTGCATAACGGAGTAAGTTCATGAACAATCCCATGTTCTCTACAAAACATATCAAATGTTCTTGAGGTATATTTTCCACCTCTATCGGACCTTAGTTTCTTTATCATAAAACCACTTTGTTTCTCAACCACGTTCTTGAACTATTTGAATACCTCAAATACTTCGTATTTATTTTTTAAGAAATAAACCCATGTTTTTCTACTAAAATCATTAATAAAAGTGAGAAAGTAATTGTTACCTCCATTTCTCATTGGCTTCAATGGACCACAAACATCGGTATGCACAAGCTCCAATGTATTAGATGCTCTCCACCTTCCTTCTTTAGAAAAACTTGTGCGATGATGCTTGCCAAAGATATACCCTTCACACACTTTGTTTGGGTGATCAATACATGGTAAACCCCTTACCATATTCTTGCTTGCCAAGGTCTTCATCTCATCAAAGTTTAGATGCCCAAGTCTCAAGTGCCACAACCAAGATTCATCTTTCACAATAGAGTTTAAGCATTTTGCATCACCATGTTGAATGTTCAAGGGAAATAATCTATTTTTTGCTATGTTTACCTTAGCAATTAGAGTTCCACTTCTATCTCTTAATGTGAGAGGAAGATCCTTCAATCTTATATCATAACCTTTTTCTAAAAGTTGTCCCAAACTCAAAATATTATTTTTCATTGCGGGAACATAATAAACATCGGAAATATAGTTATGTTTTCCATTTTTTTAGTTGAATGAGGATATTACCTTTCCCTAGCACCGGTATCTTTGAGGAGTCACCGAACTTTACACACCCTTTCACACTTTCATTCACTTCAACAAACAATTCTCTTTTTCCACAAATATGATTACTTGCACCTGTGTCGAAATACCAAGTGTTTGTTTGTGATTCATGAAGACCATCACAAGAAAATAACAACGTAGGATCAACATTAATTTCTACTTCATCTTCAACAAGGTTTGATTCTTCCTTAACTTCATTTTTATACCAACATTCATTACTATAATGCCCAAGCTTGTGACAATTATAGCTTTCAATATCCCTTTTGTCTCTACCTTGGCTATTATTAGGTCTAGTAAAGTTTCCTCTACCTCTCTTGGTTCATTTGTTCTTCCTCTATTAAAAAAATTTCTTCCTCTTTGGCTTCCAAAGCCTCTTCTACGATTATCATAACCTCTACCATAACTCTCATAGCCTCTTTCTTTTTGAGGTGTATATTGTTTTTCTTCTAAAGTGAGTTTTCTTAAAGTACTTGATCAACCGAACAATTTGAAGAGGTTGCGACATTTCTATTCACCCTTTGTTCATGGATTTGCAATGTTCCCATCAATTCATCTACCGTCATGGATTCCAAATCTTTTGATTCTTCGACAAGAATAACCACATTATCAAATTCAAAGACCGTAAAATCTTCTCCATCATCCGAACATCATCACATTTTTCACCACACCTTTTCATTTCGTTAACATTAGACAATACTCTTTAAACATAATCGGAGACAAGTTCTCCTTCATTCATACTCAACCTTTCAAATTCACCACGCAAAATTTGGTACGAACCTTTACCACTTTATCAACTCCTCTAAATGAATTCTTGAGAATATTCCAAGCCTCTTTCGATGATTTTGATTCGGATACTTTTTCAAATGTAGGACCATCAATTCCTTGATAGATAAGAAATAAAGCTTTTTTATCCATTTTTTTTTAGTCTTTAAAAACACACTTTTGTACATCATTCATAATAATCTCTTCTTCTTGAGTTGGTTCTACATAGCCATTTTGAACAATATCCCATAAGTCTTGAGAGCCTAATAATACACTCATTTGGATACACCAATGTTCATAGTTCTCTTTAGTTAACCTAGGTACTTGAGGTTATATCATATTTGACATTTTCTAACAAGATCCCCAAAAAAATTTCACAAACCCAAGATCTCAAAATGTTGAAAAAAAGCTTGAAATGATAAACTAATATGGCTCTGATACCATTTGTTGAAGATTAGAGGTATAGATACTTCAATAAACTCAAAAGATTCACATCAACATACTTTCATATAATAAAGTTTATTTAGATCTACACAATCTCATAAACATAACACATAAAGTTTATTTAACTCGATTTAAAGTTAATTTCTTACCTTAAACACAATATTCATACTAGATCTATTTCTTCTTCTTCTTCTTCAAGTGTCTTCTATACTATTCTCCTTTTACTTTCTCTCTCTAAGCTTACTCAAGTTGTAGAGATAAGGAACTCTACTACTTCTTTTAATTAATTTCAGGGAGCTATTTTCCTTCTTTGCCCCTTCTATTTTGATAACACCACTCAAGCCCAAACTTCCTCACACTTCATATTGGCCCAAACCAAAATTTGGTTTAAAGCCCATTTTTCAACAAATAGCATCATCCATTTGAGCAGCTCGAGTAATCATGTTTTTGACATAGTCCGCGTGGCCGGGGCAATCGACGTGAGGGTAATGGCGGTTTTCTGTTTTGAATTCGACGACGTGATAACACGAGCTCCTTCTTCATGAAGTTTCAGTTTCAATTCCAATTTCTCACTCTATTTTAAATCATGTTCTTCACAACAAATCTCTACTTTCTCACTCTATTTTAAATCATGTTCTTAACAACAAATCTCTACTTTCTCACTCTATTTTAAATCATGTTCTTAACATGAAGTTTCAGTGTTAATGGTGATAACACGACGATAATCGTGTTCTTGATATCACTCATCATCATCATCATCAATTTCATCATCATCGTCATGAGAGAGATTTTATTTGTATAGGATTGGAAATTTAGGGATAAATGAAGTTGATTGTTAGCCACCACCAGATAG
Source organism: Eschscholzia californica (assembly GCF_041429995.1). Classification (NCBI taxonomy): domain Eukaryota; kingdom Viridiplantae; phylum Streptophyta; class Magnoliopsida; order Ranunculales; family Papaveraceae; genus Eschscholzia; species Eschscholzia californica. The sequence continues at coordinate 35,614,890 of NW_028238198.1, forward strand.
AGATGTTAACAAAAGAAGTTTATTACTTCCTGGTGCTGGTGTATTAGGTGAATGTTCAGCTTTAAGAAAGCTTTTTATTCATGGAGGTGCTCATGAACATTTCTTCACTTTTCTTTTAAGAATTCAAAATCTTAGAGATGTTAGACATAGAGAAGATTATTATCTTGCTCCTGAAGATGATATGAGTATTGAAACGAGAGTGATTCTTGTAGAGAAAAAGTTTTTGAAATTTTTGAATTCTATGAAGCTGATGTTCAGGGACGGAACTAGAACTAAAGACCAAGGGGGCCAAACTCAAAAAGAAGGCCAAAACTATTTACAGAACTACTTTGGCTCTTTAGAGAGCCCAAAAGTTAGAATCTTTTCACTTTCTCAGTGAATAAGGCTTTGCTATTTACAGAGCACATAGGGACTAAAATCAAAGTTTGATAAGGATCAAACTGAAAAAATATATATATTGATTATAGAGCAGAAGATATTTTGTCTCCTTCATTCCTAAACCCAACCACCATACCTTCCACCATCCCAACAATCACCACCACAACTATGAACAATCAACTCACAATCACCTACTAGAAACAATGAGAAAGGTACATTAATAGAGTAGCTTGGTGGTCAAGAAGCTTCATTAATGGAAGAGTTTGATATAGAAGAACTCAACTACAACTCTTCATTGGACTCATATAACAACATTCTAAGTGAAGACATAACTTAAAAGGTAAGATAAACTAATTTGTGATGTTTATTTCAAAAAAGAACTTAGATTTCTAGGTCAACATTTTTTCCTAACTTTTATGAATGAGCCAAATTTTTGGTGAAGTAATGCTTAGAACACTGAGCATTTTCGGTAACGTTTTTACCAAAAAAATTCGGTGAAAACTAACAAAAACTATAAGAAAAATATGGCAACAAAAAAAAAAGATGGATTAACAGGAACGCCGAATTTAAATCCAAATTTTTCGGCCAGAACCAACAAAAAATATGGCAACAAAATCTCATCTTTGCTAATGTCAAAAAATGGTCTTCCGTTAGATCAGCATGAAAAAGGGAGTTGATGCATGCCAGCCTCCGTTATGTCTGGATATTCTGTTAAATAGAGTATAGATTCCTTAGAGTGTTCCTGTTTCCAGCTCTGCTTCTTTTCTTCCAGTTCCTCGCTCCTTGCTCCTGCTCCTCACTCCTTGCTCCTGGCTCCAGCTCTTGTTCGTCTGTTCCCAAAGGGGGAAAACCTGCAAAGGGTTCGAAAACCGCTCCGACGCTTAAGCCAGTCAGGGTGTTCTTTGCAGTAAAAGAATGAATATTGATTGATCCTTTTGGGGGGTGCGAGTTATGAGAACTCTGAGTTTCTTGTGATCTTTTAGGGTTAAGAGATCGTGTCATGTGAAGGACGACGTGGGGGGCCTTTTATAGGCGATGTTAAGCCGACTGTGTTTAGTGGCGGTGGTGAGGCGGTTGCCGTCCAACCGAGGGAGAAGTTTCCTCTCTTGAGTATCTAGGGTTTCTCTTAGAGTCTATCTCGAATCTTTGACAAGTGGAAGTTCTTAAGTTTAAGGATTCTTTGTAGATATCTTGCCGAAGTGACAGACTATAAAGGAGAAGTTTCCTTATTTAGATACGTGGAGTTCAAACTGGCTTAAACACTTCGAGACATGTAGCCGACTGAGATCTCTCTGGAAGTTTCGGGATTAAGTCGGTAGGTCGCTTGGTGTTTCTGCCTCTCCAGTTCTGGGCGTAAGACATTGACCGAACCTGTGTGGACCCCTCCCCCCTTACTCCTTTGAGGACCTCAGGGCTGATCTGTTCATGTCAAGGGCGTTTTTCAAGGCTGGTTTCCTCTAGCCGACCTCCCAGTTAGGGGAATATGTGGTGGGCCATCAAGGGCTCAGCTATCCTGCTACCTTAAGCCGGGTTGACCCAATGGACTTCAGGTCTGATTTTAACTCTTCAGACGTTAGTCAACGTCTGGACATTTTGTGCATCATCAATCTTCTTCTACGACAAGATTTCTTTGAAAACTACTTAAAGAGAAATCTACTTCCATGAGTATATATGATTCAAGATAAATCTATAACAAGATTTCTTTGAAAACTACCTAAAGAAGCCTTAAACCCCTAACACATCAAGATAAAAGTTGAAAGAATGGCTTTAAGAATTTTTGGAGGGAAGAGATTAAGGGTTCAGATGGAGGGAAAGACCTATCTGTGAAATAAGGGTCTAATTCTAAATACCTAATAAGTTGTGATAAAGTCAAATTCTCTGTAAATAGCAAAAATTGTATTTACAAATAGCCAGCTCTCTAAATAGCTCGTAAATAGCAGCGAGCCGAAAAAGAAACATAGAAGTCTTTAAAACTAAGTTTATAATTTAAAATTTATGTTGTATCGAGGGATTGCACCCGGGTCCCTTAGGTTATAGGCACACAATCCTACCAAAATGTCATCTACACTTTCTTGCTAATTTTAACGCATTCTTTGGACTAATAGTAATCCTTATGAATTATGGTTATACTACAAGTCACTACGGCTAGGTCGAGGGGGGTCATGGTCCCCTCGGGCCTAGCTGTAGTTCTGTCCCTGTTGATGTTGAAGAAATTTTAGAGAGAGAACCACCACCCCGTCAGTATATTATAAACCTCTCTATCAAAAAACCCAGGCAACTGTCTCTCTCTTCTCAAATCATTTCTCATAACCAATACGACTCATATTCTTCACTTACCTGAGATTCCCAATATGAAGGTTGAAAATACCGAAATATCAAGAGATCTGATCTTGTGTCTGCTTCATCTTCATCTCTCTCTCTCTCTCTCTCTCTCTCTCTCTCTCTCTCTCTCTCTATAAAAGAGAAAGAGATGATGAGATAGAGATAGAGTTTTTAGAGAGAGAAAGTGAGACGATGTCTAAAATTAAATGGCAATTAGATGACGCGCGATGAATTAGCATGCTGACAGCATGAAGGGGTAATTTTGGAATGGAAAATCTGATTTTGGCAGCCAAGTGGTGGTAACGGCAAAAGGGGGTCATCTGGGTATTTTCGACAAATTAAGGGGTCATTTGGGAAATAACCCAAAGAAAAAGAAAAAGCATAATAGTTTTCACATTTTATATGGGGTTTAACCCTTTAAGTATGCTTTCATAAATTACTTATTCAATTAATATCAATACAATTCAAGGGGTTGCAGAACAAAGGATCAGATTGTGGCCCAAATACTCAGCAAATATCTACTAACGCAGTGCAACAATTAGTTGAGGGTTATTTGTCTAGAGATAGAGTCTTGCTACATTCAACTATATCAAAGTAATCTTGTGTTCCATTTTGTTTGTGGAAAGTCGGTTCCTGGAGAAATTGAAATAAAAATAGTTTAAGAGGAAGAGTTGGTTGATCGACTTATTTTTTAATATAGCTACGATATTGTCTATACAGAAATTGGGTTTTCAGTTATCTCGAAAGAAGATCAAATTCTCGATCGTTATCTTCAAACGTATTTTCTTGTGGGAGAGGCTCAATTTCAGCTTTCTGATTTGGTTTCCTGACAACTTAATTTTAGTCATAAAATGTGAGGAAGTGTGGAGCTATGACATGCCATTGCTGTTTTCTCATTAATGTTGAGAATTGAAGTTGATTTTGATCAATTCAAAAAATGGTATATAAGATATATATCTTGTTTACTTGCATATTGCAAACAATAAATATATCAACGTATCAGAATTATACAACTAAATGAGTGTCCGATCGGTTTCTCGAAATCCACATAGCGGATATGTATTCCGATTAACATAGATAACATAAGAAATATGAATTTCTTTGAGGATACTAAAAATTTGAGGATTTGAAACGAATATGCATGCAAATGACAACCAGATTGAGTTAGTATAGGTGTGTCAAAAGAGTAAGGGTTAATTCCGTTTTGGATCCCAATTTGTGACCAACTGACCGTTTAGGCCCCAATTGTGTCTGCCAGTTCGTTTTGGCCCCAATTGGGTCCGCCAGTTCGTTTTGCCTCCCAAACTTTATCAAAGTTACCCATTTGGCCCTTGTGGAATTTTTGTAATTTTCTTATTTTTGTAATTCCTTCTTTTATTTTTTTTTCCAGTAACTTTTGCTTTCTCTCTTTAATTTGTTTCTCCTCTCTTCTTTCCACCAACATAACTTTCATCTTCATCCACACCACCATCATCTACTACCACCATCTCTACTCATCATCAGAAAAATTTCAAAACTCAAAACAAAATATCTTCCCAATTGAGTTTTTCTAGCAACAAATCTCCCAAAAGGAAGACTGGTACTCCCTCTCTCTCTTTACTCGATTTCAGCTGTGGGGTTCCTTCGCAACTACACTCTCAGTAGGAAGATCAGTAGCTAAAAAAAAAATTCTTCTCTTTCTTTCACAACTCTCATCACCTCCTCCGCCCACATCGCCGCCACCCACTACCACCACCAAGTATTTCCATTGCCATTAAGAGAGTAAAAAAAATCGAAGTTAGGGCTTTGTTTTATTTCGAAATTTAGGGTATGCTTAGGGGAAATTAAGGCAGTTATAAAGAGATTCCGATGATAAATGATAGATTGAGTGATTTCTGTGAGATTGAGTAATATTTGGTAAGATTGGAATATTTCAGGAAATGAAGATTTAGGGTTTGAGGTTTTAATAATGTTAAAAATCTATTATAGAAGAAAGAGGGAGAAATTAAATTTTCTAATAGTCATGGGTGGAGTAATATTTGATGACAAATCATTGAGTGATTTTTGGTGAGAGATTGAGTAATATTTGGTAAGAGATTGAAATATTTCAAGAAATAGGGATTCAGGGATTGAGGTCTTAATATAATTAAAAATTTATTATAGATGAAAAAGGAAAAGGAAGAATTATAGTTTCTAATAATCACTCACCTGATATCAACCATGGATAGCTAGATCCCTTTGGTTCTCCCCTAAACAACAAAATAGAAACAACGTAGGTGCTCCCAAAATGATTATGGATTAGTAAAGTCCATCTTCACTTATGCAAAGGGTTAGAGCATCTCCAAACGTCCAACCTCTATATTGGCATAATCTCTATATTTTCACTCCTTAAATAGAGATTCACTCCAGACGCAAAACACTATTCAAGTCTCTATATTGGCATCTTTGTTAGTTTATTAGTTTTAAATTTGTAACTTATTATTTTTATTACTTATAACTTCTAAAATTTGATAAATTAAATATAATTAATATAGATTATATATAAAAACATTATATTAAAAAATACATATAATATTAGAGATATTACAATGCGTACGTTACTACAAATCTTAGAGATATTACAATGCGTACATTACTACAAAATTACGAAAATATAAACTAATATTGTTACGTAATAACTACTCCATGATATAATAACTGCGTGCATTATAATGAATAACATGATCGTAGAGGATGAATGTGAAAAGGATTTTGACCATATTTATGAAACACTTGGTCCGGATGAAGATATTCTAGAAGAAGACATTGAAAGTTTTCCACAATTCCTATCTCGACATAAAAAAATTAAAGATAAAGAGGGTCATTACGCGTTACGAAATGCTTTGGTTGAGCATTTATGGGCAAGACGTGGTGATACTTCGTCTTAGAAAAATGATTAAATTCTACGAAACGATATGGTCTTATTTATTATCTAATTTTGTATTTTGTTACGCATTTTATGTTTATTAATAAAATTTTAATTATGACCATTTATAATTATATAATTAATTAAATAGTATTATTAGTTTACTAGAATACAAAGGTAATATGACACAAGTGTCAATTCATAAAAGATATTAAGGACTCAAGTATAAATTTTATGACAACCAAGGACCAAAAATCTATTATGTCAAATCAGCTCTATAATATAAAGAAGTGAATAGTGAGCCTTCACATGTGAAGGCTCACTATTCATCATTCTCTACATTACAGAGAAGTAGAGGAGCCTTTGGAGCTCCAAAATCTCTATTTATGAGTAAATAGAGCACGTTTGGAGATGCTCTTAGACTTTTCAAAGTTATCGAGTACATAAGAATTGGTCTGTGATTTATTCTCTATTTTCCCTCAACCTGTCCGATATTTCTCTGATTTTTTGGGTGCTTTTTTTGTTCCATCTCTCTTTCTCTCTCTAGGAGATGATGGTGCCTACTACAGGTTTTGAAGGAACTGTGAAGGTATCTTCTGGCTTTCATAAATCCTTCTTATCTATACTACGGTTAAAGAAAACAACATGGATCCTAATGAAAGAAAAATAGATGAAGATGGTGGTAGAAGTGGTGGCGTTGGGTGGATGGAGATGAGATAGGAAGAGAAGGTAAAGTAGAAGAGAGAAAGAGGAAAGAGTTGACAGACTAAAGAGAAATAGAAAAAAAAATGAAAAGAAAAAAGATTCTTAATTTTTTTCTACAAAAATGTCATAAGGGCAGAAATGGTACATTTAACAAAAATAGAGGGCCAAAGCGAACTGTCGGACACATATAGGGCCAGAACGAACTGTCGGACACAATTGGGGTCCAAATCGGCCAGTTGGTCACAAATTGGGGACCAAAACGGAATTAACCCAAAGAGTAATTGTCATCAAGGGGAATGAGATTATTGCCTAAAGCCAATGAGTAAAGTCATAACAGAAACCCAATCTAGTTAACTGGAGATCCTAAGATCTAGGTTCAATGGGAACCAAAAGTTATATACTGACGCGTCGTGACACTGGAAGAGATTTATCTCTTACCCATTCCTTGGATGAATCAGTGTTGCTAGTAATGAGTGAGGATAAGATTATTTTTTAATGATTCCTATAGTTTAGAATTTTGTTTTTCTAAGTGGGGTATGACAAGATACTTTTAAGAGGAGATCACCTATATGAGTGTGAACTGGTGTCGATTCTATAAAAAGGTCGTAATGGTCGACTTCTCTAAAGCACTCATGAAACCCGAGAATGTTCAACGTCGAAATGAACACAACTGCGAACGGAAGGTTACAAGGAATGTCATGAGATAGCTACAAGAACGGTTTACAGTTCATATCATCTAATTCAAGACATAGTTCACTGAAGTCCTTGTAAACACGGTATCTATTCACTACGGAAGATTTAAAGTCAAAAGCTATCTTTCCCGATGCATGATTCTCATGTTATGCTCTGTCGATAATTTCATTCATGTAGGGCATTATTGAAAATTATTTATTTTATAAATGAATTTGGTGGCCAATATATGACAACAATTTTGGTCAATTTGTCTTGACTTTATTGACTTAGATTTAAGGGATATTTAGCGTTTGGGTCAAGGATAAGTACTGACTTTACTGTTTAGGTCACAAGTTTGTCCGTTATAGGGTCTGGGTCACGGACTAACCATTGACCACGTTGACTAATGACGTAGTTAACTAGCGTCATTAGTCAACGGGTCAATGGTTAGTCTGTGACCCAGACCCTAAAGCTGGTACTTATCCTTGACTTAAACACTAAATCGTGTTGTTGTGAGTCGTTCCAAAGAGGGAAATATATTTGAATGCATTAAAATCACAAAAACGAAAATAACTTTGAACATCAATTCTTCCAGGTCTTAAAATTGATGGATCAATTTGGTCTTTGTTGTTCATAGTAATCACCATGATTCTTTCGTCAGCCAAGTCGAGAAAATTCCGTCCATGAAATTCAAAATCCCTGATAAACTTATAGATGTTGATTTCTCATTCAAATATTGATCTAAACCTTTAATAAAAATAACTAATCGATTTGTTGTTTGAAGAAGAAGCATTTTTAGGTCAGAATCATCAGTAACATTTGATAGATATATATCGTAGATATCGTAGTTGAGGAATTTAGCCTTGGCGGAAACGAATGATGATTTTCCAGTTCTTGGAAGACCGTGAAGAAGATAACTTCGTTTCCAAACACGACCTAATCGATGATAAGATTGTTTTAATTTAATAAAAGATTCTAGATATTATATTACCTTGTTTTTTAGATCTGAATCCATGGCGATTGTATCAAAAGTTGTTGGATGAGTAAATGAACAGATCTCCACCTTTTATTATGAAAAAGGGGAAAAGCTATGGTTTTCTGAAGTTGGGGGTTTTCTAGGGTTCTTGAGAGTTAAGGTTTAAGAGAGCTTGAAAAGAGGGAAAGAGAGAGAGATTACCGGCAAAAGCTTGGCCGACCGGCCAATGCTTACGCCGACACAAGAAGAAGGAGTTGAGCTCGGTTCATGGAAGGTGGCAGCAGCTTGGACGTTCATGGAATCACCCTCGAGTTTGGGATTTCAAGGGACTAACTCGGTTTTCATGGCAGCAACAAAGGGGACTTGGAACGGCTCACATCAGCTCTTGTTTAGTGTTTGGGTCAAGGATAAGTATTGGTTTTAGGCTCTGGATCACGGACTAACTATTGACCATGTTGACTAATGACGGTAGTTAGCTATCGTCATTAGTCAATGGGTCAACTATTAGTCCGTGACCCAGACCCTATAACGGACAAACTTGTGACCTAAACAATAAAGTTGGTACTTATCCTTGACCCAAACACTAAATATCCCTAAATTTAATAGGGGACAAAACTATAAGGTCTTAAATATTAAAACAAAAGTTAATGTAAGGACTACGGAAGCAGTTGGACCAAAGGGATTAATCACCCAATTTTCTTTTCTTCTCCATCAACCATCTTCACGAAGATACCTTGACCTGGAGTACCTTTGAGATAACAAACAAACTGTAATGCCGCCTCCTAATGATCTACTCGAGGTTGTTGCATAAACTGAGATAATATGTGCACATTATATGATAAATCAGGTCGAGTAAAACATAAATAAATCAATCGACCCACCAACAGACGATAGGGTTCTGGATCATCAAGCTCTTGATTGGTAGATATGGTCAATCGATGATTTTGTTCCAATGGGACACCAGCTGGTCGAGCTCCGAGCACCCGACTTCAGAAATAATGTCAAACATATATTTGCGTTGGCACAACACAAATACATCTGGACCACGAGCGACTTCTACACCCCAAAAATATTTCAGAGTACCCAAATCTTTCATGTGAAAGCAATTACTGAGATAATCTTTGAATTTCTGAATATCGTCAGAGTGACTGTCTGAGAAAATAAGATGATCAACATACACTAAAATGTTAAGTAAAATGGAATCACGACGTAGAGTAAATAAGGAATAATCGGAATATGATTGACAAAATCCGTATTTCTTCAAAGCAGTAGCTAATTTAGCAAACCAACATCGTGGTCCTTGTTTCAGCCTGTAAAGAGACTTCTTGAATTTACAGACTTTCGTCCCACTCTGCACCTGAAATCCAGGCGGCATCTTCATATATACCTCTTTTGTGAGATCACCATGGAGAAACGCATTATGTACATCCATTTGATGCACTTCCCAATTCCTTGTAGCTGCAACAACAAGAAATACCGTCACGGTAATCATTTTAGCCACAGGAGCGTATGTTTCCGTGTAGTCAATCCCTTCAATTTGGTGATTCCCAGGAATTACTAGCCTGGCTTTCAATTTCTCAATAGTACCGGCGGAGTTATATTTCACCTTGTAGATCCACTTACACCCTAGAGCTTTCTTTCCCTAAGGCAATTCTTTGATTTTCCAAGTCTCATTGGAAAGCAAAGCATGCATTTCATGATGTGTGGCATCCCGCCACCGGCTGTCTTTGTCAGCCACAGAATAATGAGCAGGTTCTCGCTCCACTGTCATAGCTGCGAGAAAATGTCTGTGTCGTATAGAAAATTTATCGCAATTCACATGATTAGTTACATAATCACAGACTCTAACTGAAGGTTCTCTTCGTCGTCTTCCCCTGCCCAACTCCTCTTCATCATCTCTTAGATTCAAATCCGTTGGCGAGTCTCACGGACCAGCGAGCTCTGTTAAATCTGCCTCTGCTTCGGTGGCCCCCCTTAATATCGGAGCTGAAGTCTCTTCTAAATCAATATCGAGGGGTCAATTGTTGATACTTCACTTCCCTCTAGATTAGATGTGTCAGTAAAAGGAAAAGTTCCTTCAGAAAACACCACATCTCTGGATACAAAGAGATCTTTTTTGTCCAAAACATATAAACACCAACCTTTTTTCCATACAGGTATCCCATAAAAACACACCGTCCATTTCTACTCGAAAATTTATCTCTTGTTCTCACATGTGCATAACATAACGAACCAAATATTCTCAAGTGGTCATATGTGGGTTCCTGACCGTATAATATACTATAAGGTGTTTTCCAACTCAGTATTAAAGATGGAGTCCGATTTATCAAATAACCTGTAGTTAATATGCATTCCCTCCAAAAATCAATGGGAAACGATCCTTGAAACCTAAGAGCTCTAGCCACAATTAAAATATATTGATGTTTCCTCCCAACTCTCCTATTTTGTTGAGGCTTTCCAACACAGGATGTTTGAAATACAATTCCTTCATCTAGAAATTATTGACGTAGGCATGTAAAGTCTGGTCCATTATCACTTCGCAATATTTTTACATGTTTCTCAAATTGTCATTCAACCATTGAAAAAAACATTTTCAACTTTTGCGGTGTTTCTTTCTTATCAACAAGTAAGTAAATCCAAACAGCACGAGAAAAATCATCTACTATTGTTAAAAAATATGACGCACCACAAGTTGAGGTTGTCTTATAAGGACCCCACAAATCACAATGAATCAGTTAAAAAATACTAGATGTTTTATTCTCACTAATAAGAAATTTATCTCTACTTTGTTTTGCTCTTTGACAAACACCACAATTTCGCTTCAAGTTATTATTACTACTACTACTTTGTTGAAAGACAAGTTTAGGAACTAACTGCTGATGTCAAAAAATGGCCTTCCGTTACATCAGCATGAAAAAGGGAGTTCATGCATGACAGTCTCCATTATGATCGAATATTCCGTCTGGATGATCGATATTCCTTCGGTTCCCGCTGCTTGCTCTTAGAAATCTAGGGGGAAAACCTGCAAAAAGAAAGAAACGGATCCGACGCTCAAGACAGTCAGATTGCTCTTTGCAGTAAAAGAATGAGTGTTGATCGATCCTTTTGGGGGGATTGATTGTGTTAGAATTACTCAGCTTACCTTGAAGAAGGTAATGTGATGCCCTTGTTGGGTTTTACACCCTTCTACTAGTGTTTATAGCGGAATTAAGACATCCCATGTCTAGACTAGTATTCCCAGGATCACATGCATAAGCCTATGATAATCATTAATTAAAACTAGAAAGATAAATACCTTATTCGCTAGTTTTCCCTCGAACCTTTCCAATTGCTTATGAGAAGATCAAGAGCTTCAAGTGTAGCTCCTCTACTTGGGACACGAGCAATCAATTTGATCTCCCACCTTGTTGTATAGCTAGCACACCAATGGTGGTTGGAAGAAGAACTCCTTTCTTCTTGACTAGATAGATAGTTAATGGGAATTAGCTCACTTTCTCTTCTCTACTTGATGTGGTAGAGTAAGAAAGCTTAGAGAGAAATTCCACACCTTATTCTCTGCCCTAAGAGTGTTTATATAGAACCCTAATAAGAATCCACCTCCTTTTAGGTTTCCCAAAACACCCTTTAGAATAAGATTTAGGGAAATAGTCGAAAATAGCAACTATTGGTATTTTCTCAATTCCCTAAGGAGATGACGTCCAAACCCAGCCAAAATTGGCAGATTTAATGTTCATAACATAAGGAAACGTCCCTCCAAAAATCAGCCCAATCCGAGGCCTAAAAGTGCCCGAATCGGTCTAGGCCCAAAAACCCTATTTTTGGCCTTTTTGTACTATCTTTGCCTAATTCCTTTTTAGGCCTATGAGATATGTTTATGGGACACTCCCATGATTATATATCACTCCCACTAGTCATATCCTAGATCAATTTGTCACTCTTATGTGTAACCCGTTGTAGGATCCGATCGAAGTTAGCCGCGAATTACTTCGTAATTCGACGATCGTAGTTGGTCTCTAGCTACAACTCTACGATCCCTAAATCAATCGGACTTGATGATCTTCCACATCAATTATCCTATCCGACAAATTGTTCGCATTGTCACCTTGGTCGAAGGACATCCCCTTCAACTCCTTTCGACTCCCACTTGGACTTAGAACAAGTACAATGCTCGATTCCCATGTCACTTAGTATCCCATCTGATACGTCACGTTATTCAGACTTTCTTGATCTCGAGTACAACTGTCTAAACAAATGATTAACTTTTAATCCATTTGAGCACGGCCATGCATTTTCAGTTGCTGCTCGTCAAGTGGCCCGAGGACACTGCATCCTAACATGGTTAGGAGGACATAATCCATTCTTGCGCTCCCACTCAACTTCATGTCTATCCTGTCCTTCCCAGTATCCGCCTTTATAACCTCCTTTTACGGCGCGGCGTTTAACGGAACTAAAGTCAGACATTCCTTACATAAGATGAGCTGAGCACTCATGTTTTGAGGAATCTCTTCAATCTTGTCTTTATGAGAAGTTTGACGATTTCATCATTCTTTGGATGAACTTCTCATGTTGAGGATTATTCCAGTGTATAATCCCTATTATGCACTCACGTAGTCGAATCGAATACACTATTCCTATAGGCCATGAAACTGCGCTATCCCATCGACTCCCGTACTAGTCTTCGTGAGTCATTGTTGTCCATGCAATGACCTGGACTAGGGAATTGATAATGAATCACTCTAAGTTCACTTAGTAGGGTTTCATTCATCAGATCACGTATCTGACAAGCCTACTCGGAGCGTTTTCTTTATCGTGTGGACTGTCTCTTAAAATACCAAACCAAATTCTAAGGACAAAATAAAATTTCTTTTATTTTATTTATCGAATGTAAGTAATTAGGCACATAAACTCTTTTATGAATCCAAATTACATTTGTTGCCATTCCCCAATGCGCTTTATACCAATGTCCCTCATGTGTGAATCATGTTTGGGCTGAGGTAACGGTTTGGTCAACGGATCTGCAACGTTATCATCCGTATGAACCTTGCAAATTACCACATCTTTTCTTTCTATGATTTCTCTAATCAAGTGGTACTTCCTTTGGATATGTTTGGGTTTTTGGTGCGCTCTTGGTTCCTTGGCTTGGGCTATTGCTCCGTTGTTGTCACAATAGAGAGTCACGCCCTTTTCCATGCCAGGTACGACACCAAGTTCTATCATGAACTTCTTGATCCAAACTCCTTCCTTTGCAGCTTCCGAGGCCGCTAGGTATTCTGCTTCAGTGGTAGAGTCCGCAACTGTGCTCTGCTTGGAACTTTTCCAACATACCGCTCCTCCATTCAGACAGTAGACGAACCCAGATTGTGATTTGAAGTCGTCTCTATCCGTTTGAAAGCTTGCATCCACATGGCCTACAACTTTTAGTGTATCTTCCCCGCCATATACCAGGAAATGATCCTTAGTCCTTTTTAGGTACTTTAGGATATTCTTGGCGGCGTGCCAGTGCGCTTGGCCTGGATTTGATTGGTAACGGCTACACATGCTCAAAGCATATAAGACGTCTGGGCGAGTGCAGATCATGGCGTACATGATTGATCCTATTGCCGAAGCATAGGGTACTTTCATCATGTGTGCTAGCTCATCAGGACTCTTAGGACACTGATCTTTGCTAAGCACCATACCATGTGACATGGGAAGGAATCCTCTTTTGGAGTTTGTCATCTCGAACCGTTGAAGAATCTTATCTATATAAGTTTCTTGACTAAGTCCGATCATCCTCCTTGATCTATCTCTATAGATCTTGATTCCCAATATGTATTCTGCTTCCCCTAAGTCCTTCATAGAGAAGCATTTCCGAAGCCAGTCTTTAACTGATTCCAACATCGGAATATTGTTTCCTATGATTAATATGTCATCGACATAAAGGACTAAGAAAACTAGGTCGCTCCCACTAACCTTCTTGTAAACACAAGATTCTTCTGCATTCTTGAGAAATCCAAACTCTTTGATTTTCTCATCGAATCGAAGATTCCAACTCCGGCTTGCTTGCTTGAGTCCATAAATGGATTTCTTAAGCTTGCAAACTTTTCCAGCATTTTGGAATCTACAAAACCTTCGGGTTGTGTCATGTACACATCCTCTTCCAAATGTCCGTTTAGGAAGGCGGTTTTGACATCCATTTGCCAAATCTCATAATCATAATGAGCTGCAATTGCTAGAATGATCCGAATGGATTTAAGCATTGTGACAGGTGAAAAGGTTTCATCATAGTCTATACCATGAATCTGTTTGTATCCTTTCGCCACGAGTCTAGCTTTGAAAACGCTAACGTTTCCATCCTTGTCAGTTTTTACTTTGAAAACCCATTTGCATCTGATTGGTTTTGCTCCATCGGGTAAATCGATCAAGTTCCATACTTGATTTTCTGACATGGAATCCATTTCCGATCTCATGGCTTTTAGCCATTTTTCGGGGTCGGGGCTCGTCATAGCTTGGTTGTAGGTACTCGGCTCATTATCTTCTAACAGTAGGATATCTGTTTTCTGAGATAATTCCTGGAGCCTTTGAGATCTACGAGGGGCCTGAGCAACTTTTGGAGTGTTCTCAACTAGTTGAGATGTCTCCTGCGAATTTAATTCGACTTGAGCGGGAGGTACTCTCTCGACCTCATTTTCCTCTTCCATACTTTGTGTATAGATAGGAGCCGCTAAACCTCTTGATATCTCTATATCTGTGTTTATTTGTTGCTCATATCGAATTTCATCGATATCTACATTTCTCCCACTTGTCTGTTTGGAAAGGAATTCCTTTTCAAGGAAGACACCATCACGAGCAACAAACACTTTGTTCTCAGATTCGTGGTAGAAGTAGTAACCCCTTGTCTCTTTTGGATAGCCCACAAAGAGACATTTGTCTGATTTAGGTGCGAGTTTGTCTCCTTGTAAACGTTTTACATAAACTTCGCATCCCCAGACTTTGAGAAAAGACAGCTTTGGAACCTTTCCAAACCATAACTCATATGGCGTCTTTTCTACAGCTTTTGACGGAGCTCGGTTAAGTGTGAAAGCAGCCGTTTCTAGAGCATACCCCCAGAACGTGTTTGGAAGATTTGCTAAACTCATCATAGATCGAACCATGTCTAACAAGGTGCGATTTCTCCTTTCAGAAACACCATTCATCTGGGGTGTTCCTGGCGGAGTGAGTTGAGATACTATACCACAACTCCTAAGATGATCGTCAAATTCTTGACTCAAATATTCACTACCTCGATCGGATCGAATGGCTTTTATTTTCTTGCCAAGTTGATTCTCTACTTCGTTCTGAAATTGTTTGAACATGTCAAACGATTCGGACTTATGCCTCATCAAGTATATGTAACCATAACGAGTGAAGTCATCCGTGAACGTGATGAAGTAGCCATAGTTACCTCTCGCCGGAGTACTCATTGGTCCGCATACATCCGTATGTATGAGTTCCAAGGGTTCTTTGGCTCGGTCTCCTTTTCCTTTAAAAGAAGACCTCGTCATTTTACCCATTAAACACGATTCGCATGTGTCATATGATTCTAAATTATACGAACCTAGAAGTCCATGCTCATGGAGCTTCTTAATGCGTGTCATGTTAATGTGACCCAAACGACAATGCCAAAGGTAACTTGGATTTGAATCATCTTACCGTAGCCTATTGATTTCTATGTTGAAGACTTCGTTCTCAATATTCGTAATATAGAGACCGTTGTATAGCTTAGCACTGGTATAAAACATTTCACCTTTGTATAAAGAACAACGCTGGTTTTTTATTAATAGGTGATATCCCTCTTTGTCTAATTCTGAGACAGAGATAATGTTTCTAGAAATAGAGGGTACATAATAGCAATTATGAAGTTCTAAAACTAGACCAGTTTCTAAAGGTAGACTGAATGTTCCTACAGCTTTCGCAGCAACCGTTGCTTTATTTGCTACTCGTAGGACAAGCTCCCTTCCATATAAATACTTGATTCCCTTAAGGCCCTGCACATCATAAATGATATGAGCACCACATCCGGTATCGAATACCCAGGATTGAGAATCAAATGTATTTGCTAAGTTAACTTCGATAACATAGATACCTTGGTCGGAATCGCGAGTTCCTTCCTTTTTCCTTTTGTTCTTCTGAATCAGTTGAAGTTCTTTCTTTGATTCAGACATTCCAATGCCTCTCCGGATTGCCTTGGAAGTCCCGTACTTCCTCAACCGTGATTTGTTTCGGGACATGTCCCTTAATCGACGGATGATTGTGTGCGCATCCATTTTCCTGAATCTCTTTTGAAGATTAGGCTCCATGGTTGCCAACATAAGGCAAGTTACTGAAATTGATTTCATCCGGATACTTTTGGCCTGCTTTTGTTCCTCAACCTTTGAGTTCGCAGTTATTCTTGGAATAGGGGTATCCAGTACACTTTGTTTGTTTGTAGACTTGAGAACACTTCACAATCTCTTTTCCCAATCAAGGAAGTTATCCATGTTCAATTTGTCCTCATCAAGGATTGAACATAGGTTGAAAAGATTGATTTTTGCCATAGTAAAACTACATGAAACAGAAAAAGGATTTTGCTAAGTATTACATTCGATAATTTTTGCAAAAAGTTCTAAGTTTTTGCCACATTATTCAAGATAAAACATGTCCCTTGATGAATAATGCGATTCCGAGATCCCATCTCTCAAGGATTAAGCGGACTAGGGCCCTGCCCTTAATTCCCATTGATTTAGGTGAGTGAACACTTTCACTGATCATACCGTATGATTCTCGGTTGATGGATTACATGTTTAGTGTAAAATCCATCCTTTTGCCTCGAGTATCCAAGACTCTCTTGCTGATCTCATTGAGTAGAACCATTTAGACATGTAGGCCTCTTCTATAGGCCTACCCGCAATGTCCCAAGGTAGAGGAGGTACTCTGCGAAGGCCGACCCGCCTTCCTCGAACAAGGGCGCAAGGAGTGTCTTAATTTGGATAGGCACTGTACTCAAGATTACTTTTAGGGACTTTTACGCTAGTCTGGCGTTCGCTTTAGTGAACTAATTAGCCTAACTAACATCCACGACATAAAGCGTAAATAAGTAAGTAAATGCGCGCGAGAAAGTAAATCAAGCACATATGGATCCTAGTATGGCCCTAACCTAGAAGATCTAATCTCCTTTGGTTTGCTTCTTGTTTCGTCTTTTTGGTTCGTCTAGATCTCCATCTTTGAACCTCCATTGATTTCTCCCACTCACCTTAGGACTCCTTCCTTGAGCTTCTTCAATGGACTCATAAACCCTAAACTCTAATTACAACACTCAAACGATTCGCAGATCGTGTAAACTTGATAATTAAAATTATTACAAATTAGGCACCCATCCGTGCTCCAAACAAAAAATAAGAAACACTTTCTATGGCCACACTAGTTTCCGCATTCACATCACATGCAATCATATAATATATTTCAAGGCTAACAATTATATATGCATGTATATCCGGGAGATACTTTTGTCGACATCCATATGTCATGTACGTACCTTAAGTCTACATCAAAGGATTAGACTAATGGTGCGTCTTGGTTTGATTTTAAAATCTGATTTTAAAGAGAAATTCCGTTTGGACTTTGAATGGCCCGGGTTTATTTCGGAAATATTTGGATTGGAATTTGGGAGAAAATTTGGATAAAACTCCCACTCGAATAGTGGTCCCTTTTCGTGGTCCGAAAAGCCTTGAAAAGACCCGGGACAAGTCCTAGACAAGTCCCGGCCCAAGCCCAAAAAGGGGCCCGGACAAGGTCCGGACATGGCACGGCCCATAGGGCCGGCATGTCCGAGCCGAGGCCAATAGGCCTGATCTCGTCCTGGCCGGAGCCAGGACGCTAGTCCAAGAACCAGACGCGTCCTAGACGCATCTGGTGCTGGACCGGACCAACACTAGGTGTCTCGGATTCAGTCCGAGACACCCAGGACCCCAGACGCGTCTCCAAGACGCGTCTGGTGGTAGCTACTGGTCGCGTCTGGAAGACGCGACCTGGATTAGCTGGACGCGTCCCCAGACGCATCCATCAGTAACCTGGGACGCGTCTCCCAGACGCGTCCTCCAGGCTACTGGTCCGGCCAGGAAGCTTCCTGGCCGGTCCTATTGAGTTTCTAAAAACTCAATAGTTTCTCCTTTTTTTTTTTTTTTTTTTTTTTGTGTTGCAATTCTAAATTGCTATTTCCAAAATTTGAAACACTTCTAAAATATTTCAAATTCTTTTTAGAACAATTCTAAATTTCCAAATTTTGTTTTTCACAAGTTTCCAAAACTTAAAAATAACTCTTATTCAAACTAATTTGGATCAAAATTTTAGGTTTTGAAACTCTTTTCAAGAACAAATTTTGAAATCTTTTGACAAATACTTGAATCTTATTCAAAATTAATCAAAATTTTGTGTTCAAAACACTTTTAAACACAATAATCTATCTAGAAAAGCATGGAATTGGTCC
Organism: Eschscholzia californica; assembly: GCF_041429995.1. Classification (NCBI taxonomy): domain Eukaryota; kingdom Viridiplantae; phylum Streptophyta; class Magnoliopsida; order Ranunculales; family Papaveraceae; genus Eschscholzia; species Eschscholzia californica. Next base: position 35,633,310 of record NW_028238198.1, read on the forward strand.
AAAACTTAGATAAGATAGGCTAATTGCAAGAGGCTCTGACGCCACTGTTGGGTTTTACACCCTTCTACTAGTGTTTATAGCGGAATTAAGACATCCCAATGTCTACACTAGTATTCCCAGGATCACATGCATAAGCCTATGATAATCATTAATTAAAACTAGAAAGATAAATACCTTATTCGCTAGTTTTCCCTCGAACCTTTCCAATTGCTTATGAGAAGATCAAGAGCTTCAAGTGTAGCTCCTCTACTTGGGACACGAGCAATCAATTTGATCTCCCACCTTGTTGTATATCTAGCACACCAATGGTGGTTGGAAGAAGAACTCCTTTCTTCTTGACTAGATAGATAGTTAATGGGAATTAGCTCACTTTCTCTTCTCTACTTGATGTGGTAGAGTAAGAAAGCTTAGAGAGAAATTCCACACCTTATTCTCTGCCCTAAGAGTGTTTATATAGAACCCTAATAAGAATCCACCTCCTTTTAGGTTTCCCAAAACACCCTTTAGAATAAGATTTAGGGAAATAGTCGAAAATAGCAACTATTGGTATTTTCTCAATTCCCTAAGGAGATGACGTCCAAACTCAGCCAAAATTGGCAGATTTAATTTTCATAACATAAGGAAACGTCCCTCCAAAAATCAGCCCAATCCGAGGCCTAAAAGTGTCCGAATCGGTCTAGGCCCAAAAACCCTATTTTTGGCCTTTTTGTACTATCTTTGCCTAATTCCTTTTTAGGCCTATGAGATATGTTTATGGGACACTCCCATGATTATATCTCACTCCCACTAGTCATATCCTAGATCAATTTGTCACTCTTATGTGTAACCCGTTGTAGGATCCGATCGAAGTTAGCCGCGAATTACTTCGTAATTCGACGATCGTAGTTGGTCTCTAGCTACAACTCTACGATCCCTAAATCAATCGGACTTGATGATCTTCCACATCAATTATCCTATCCGACAAATTGTTCGCATTGTCACCTTGGTCGAAGGACATCTCCTTCAACTCCTTCTGCCCTTTTATAGGTCGAACTAAGGTTTCCCCTTGTAGTTATCTCGTATCTAGGATAAATAGAAGTTCCTAAGTTTAAGGATCCTTCGTAGATATCCTGCCGAGGTGATAGATCTTCTGGGAGATGTTTCCTCCTTTGAGACTCTTGAAGTCCAATCTTGCTTAAACACTTAAGATCTTTAACCGACTGAGATCTTTTAGGGAGATTCCGGGATTGAGTCGGTAAGTTGTAGGCACTTTCCTGCCTCCCTAGTTTAGGGTGTGAGACAGAGGCGTAGCTTACAGGGACCCCCTCATTCCTTTCAGTGATTCCAGGGATGATCTGTTTGTGCCGAGGGCAAAACAGAGCTAATGCCTCTTAGTTTGTCCTGGCCGACCTCCCAGTTAGGGGTGTAGGTGGTGGAGCGTCGAGGGCTTAGCTGTTCTGTTGCCTTTAGTCGGATTGACCCGTTAGACTTCAGGTCAAGGCTTGACTTTCTGACGTCAATCGACGTCTGGACATTTTATGCATCATCACTAACTTTATCACTTGAAGTGACGGATAACCCAAACGTTTGTGCAAAACATCAATAGGTGTCGTTTTATTTATCTTCAAAGCATGTGCTTCCCGTAGTATGTCCCGAAAATAATAGAGTCTGTTGCGTCTTTCACCCGCACCAATTAGCATCCTTGAAGTGAGGTCCTATATAACACAAAATAATCATTGTCGACAGTTAAATGTGAGACAGACATTAAATTGCAATTCAAAAATGACACATATAAGACATTTTCCATGACGAAGTTTCCGTCAAGAATTATTGTTCCTTCTTTTTTGGCCATAATTACACTTTCGTCCGGCATTCCACGACACATGAGTTGATCTCTCACATCACAAAGATCACCAAAGGTTCCTGTCATGTGGTTAGAAACACCTGTGTCTGTATCCAACAAACTGAATTACATGTCATCTTCTCGGTTGTAGCAAGTTTTGCTCCGTCTAACATCCGTAGAAGTTGCTACCATTGTTCGACAGAAAACCCTTGTGGTATTACTGAGTCATTTACCTTAGTTATTGTTTTATGATCAGTAGAGTCGGTCTGAACAATGTTAGCACGCGATGACCACCTCGATAACTTTGACCCCCTTGGGGCACTCGATTCACTCCTTCCTCGTCGTTTCCTTTGTCATTGATGCGAGGTCGATCACCCCACCATTCTGGAGATACATTTAAGGCGAAACAATTCTTCGATGCATGTCCAGTCATCTTGCAATATGCACATACCAAGCTGGATTTCTCGCGTCCATCTGACCGTGTTTTGGTAGTAAGGGCCATGATATTTGCTCGTTCATCCTTTCCTCGAGAGATCATTTTGACTCGTTCTTCTTGAATCAAAGTTGAGTACACTTTGTTCAGATTAGGGAGTGAGTCTTGAGCTAAGATGTTAGAAGATGTTAGATCTGGTTGTGCCATACACATTTTCGTCTAACCCCATAAGAAATGAATGCACTTTTTCTTCTTCTTGTTTCTTCTCTAAAATTGACCTGATATCACAGGTACACTTTCCACACTTGCACGTCGACAGTTGTTCATAATTTTCGAGTACATCCCAAATGTTTTAGAGTCGACCATAGTAGTCTACAATAGTCATACCTCTTTGCTTACAATCAGCAAGTTCAGATTTCAATTATTGAATTTGTAGTCCATTAGTGATAGAAAACCGATCTCGAATATCATTCCGAAGAACTTGTGCTACTTCCACGTGTGAGATTCTAGATCGCAGCGTCGGTTCAATAGTATTACGAATCCAAGAAACCAACAATGAATTAATCGTCCACCAATCTTCAAAGTCACCTGAGTCTTCCTCTGGTTCCACTATTGTTCCGTCAATGAACCCAAACTTGTTCCGAGATCTCAATGCCATTCTGAATGAACGAGCCTATTCATCGTAATTCTCTCCTTTAAGTTGAACTTGAGTGATCAACAAACCTGTATTAACAAAAGAAGTGATATCATTGAAGGACTTGAAGGAGATGTCCTTTGACCACGGTGATAGTGCGAACAATTTGTCGGATAAGACAATTGATGTAGAAGATCATCAAGTCCGATTGATTTAGGGATCGTAGAGTTGTAGCTAGAGACCAACTACGATCGTCGAATTACGAAGTAATTCGCGGCTAACTTCAATCGGATCCTACAACGGGTTACACATAAGAGTGACAAATTGATCTAGGATATGACTAGTGGGAGTGAGATAAAATCATGGGAGTGTCCCTTAAACATATCTCATAGGCCTAAAAAGGGATTAGGCAAAGATAGTACAAAAAGGCCAAAAATAGGGTTTTTGGGTCTAGACCGGTTCGGGTACTTCTAGGACTCAGATTGGGATGAATTTTGGAGGGTTAGTTTCTTATATAATAAACATTATATCTGCCAATTTTCGTGGTGTTTGGACCCTCCCTCCTTAGGTAATTGAGAAAATATCAATAGTTGCTATTTTCGACTATTTCCTTAAATCTTATTCTAAAGGGTGTCTTAGGAAACCTAAAAGGAGGTGGATTCTTATTAGGGTTATATATAAACACTCTTAGGGCAGATAATAAGGTGTGGAATTTCTCTCCAAGCTTTCTTACTCTACCACATCAAGTAGAGAGGAGAAAGTGAGCTAATTCCCATTACTATCTATCTAGTCAAGAAGAAAGGAGTACTTCTTCCAACCACCATTGGTGTGCTAGCTAAACAACAAGGTGGGAGATCAATTTGATTGCTCGTGTCTCAAGTAGAGGAGCTACGTTTGAAGCTCTTGGTCTTCTCAAAAGCGATTGGAAAGGTTCGAGGGAAAAACTAGCGAATAAGGTAATCGATTATCTAGTTTTGCTTAGTATTATTATAGGCTTATGCATGTGATCATGGGAATACTAATGTAGACATTAGACGTCTTATTTCCGCCATTGACATTAGTATAAGGGTGTAAATCCCAACAGTGGCGTCAGAGCCTCTTGCAATTAGCCTATCTTATCTAATTTTTGGACCAATTCCATGCTTTTCTAGATAGATAATGGTGTTTAAAAGTATTTCAAACACAAATTTGATTAATTGTGAATGGGATTCAAGAATTTTTCAAGTTGTTTTCAAAATTCGTTCTTGAAAGTGTTTCAAAAACCAAGATTTTGATCCAATCAATGCTTGTTCTAGATAGATTGTAATGTTTAAAAGAGGTTTTAAAAGAAGTTTTAAACATAAAATTTGATTAATTTTGAATGGGATTCAAGAATTTTTCAAATTGGTTTCAAAATTGTTCTTGTAAAAAGTTTTGAAAATTTTTAGAAGTGTTCTAAAAAGATTTCAAAAATTTAGAAAGAGTATTAAAAGTGGAAATTTAGCAACTTAGAGTTGCAAAAGAAATAAAAATAAAAATTTGGAAACTAGAGTTTTTGGAAACCCTAGTTTCCGGCCAGGAAACTTCCTGGTCGGACCAGAAGCTCCTGGACGCGTCCAGAGCAGCTGCTGGACGCGACCAGCAGCTGCAACAGAAGCTTCTGGACGCGTCTTGGAGACGCGACCAGCAGCTGCAAGGGAGCTTCCTGGACACGTCTGACACGCGTCCAGAGCACTCGACCAGACGCGTCTGGGAGGTTCTGGGTGTCTCGGACTAGGTCCGAGACACCTAATGCTGGTCCGGTCCAGCACCAGACGCGTCTGGTGCATGGACTAGCGTTCTGGCTCCGGCCAGGACGAGACCAGGCCTTGGTAGGCTTGGGCCGGGACTTGTCCCGGGCTTTTTCGAGGCTTTTCGAACCACAAAAAGGGACCATCATTCGAGTGGGAATTTTTTCCAAAATTTTCTTCCGATTCCAACCAAATAATTTCAAAGTTAATCCGGGCCATCCGGAAGGCCAGCGGATTTCTCTTTAAATTGATTCATGAAATCATTAAGAATCGAACCAAGTTTTTTTTTCCGAAATTGATCCGGGCTTTCGCGAGCCCAAAACAGAGTTTTTCTTAAAGTTGATTTTAGAAATCATAAAAGATAAAACGAGAACGCACTATTAGTCGAATTCTTCGAATTTAGACTTAAGGTCCGTAATGTGATATGGGATGTCGACAAAAGTATCTCCCGGATTATCATGCATATATAATTCTTAGCCTTGATATATTATATGATTGCATGTGATGTGAATGCGGGAAACTAGTGTGGCCATAGATTTGTTTCTATATTCTTGTTTTAAGCACGGATGGGTGCATGCTTTGTAATTAATTTCAAGTTTATACGATCTGCGAATCGTTAGAGTCTTGTAATTAGAGTTTAGGGTCAATTAGTCCATTAAAGAAGCTCGAGGAAGGAATCCAAAGGCGAGTGGGAGAAATCAATGGAGGTTCAAAGATGGAGATCTAAGACGAACCAAAAGGCGAAACAAGAAGAAAACCAAAGGAGATTAGATCTTCTAGGTTAGGGGCCATACTAGGATCTATGTCTGCTTGATTTACTTTCTCGCGCGCATTTACTTACTTATTTACGCTTTATGTCGTGGATGTTAGTTAGGCTAAATAGTTCACTATAACAAACGTCAGACTAGCGTAAAAGTCCCCAAAAGTAATTTTGAGTAAAGTGCCTATCCAAACTAAGACGCTCGTTGCACCCTTGTTCGAGGAAGGTTGGTCGGCCTTCGCAGAGTACCTCCTCTACCTTGGGACAATGCGGGTAGGTCTATAGAAGAGGCCTACATGTCTAAATGGTTCTACTTAACGAGATCAGCAAGAGTGTCTTGGATACTCCAGGCAAAAGGATAGATTAGTCATCCATCAATGAAATCTATCAACCAAGAGTCATAAGGTATGATCAGTGAAGTCGTTCGCTCACCCGGAACGACGGAGTCAAAGAATAGGGCCTTCGTCCGCTTTACTCCGAAGAACTGCGATCTTGGAATCACTTATTCAATCGGGGACGATTTTATTGAATAATGTGGGAAAACTAATGTTTTTCAAAACTAATGTTTTTCAAAACTAAAGTTTTTCAAAAACGATAACGAGTTTTAAAACTTTGCCATTTCTGTATGTAGAATTAAGATGACACATGAAAACGGTTTCAACATTGAATCACACCTAAAGGAATTGTTGATCAACTTCCTAGAATGGAAGAATAAATCGAGTATGGTTCTCAGATTTAAAAGGAAAGCGTACTAGAATACCCAATCCCAATGTTGACTCATACCGAAGAAGGTCAAAAGCCATTTGCAAGCAATCGTATAACATTCTCTTTGGAAGAGTAATGAATGCTAGCATTACCATTAAGACAAACTGAGGAAGAAATTCCTACAGAAGTCATAAATGGGGAGGTACGACCCCTCCAAGGCAATCTGAAAGTCATCCTAAGGGAAGACAACAAAATTCATCTATCACCCAATTCAATATCGATTGAACCTAGATAGAAAAAACCTTAGATGAGTCACTCAGATTGTTATGAACAACTGAACAGAACACAGGGGAACATCGAATCTAAGAAACAGTTCTTGAGATTCGATGGAAGGAATCTAAGAAAGAGTTCTTGAGATTCAAATGGGCAAAGGATCAGTCAAGTGAGACAAATATTTGATCAAAGAAAAGCAGTTGCCGAGTACATGATCAAGAGTATTCTTCATTACTGTAAATGTTTCCAAATAATGGTTAGACCATTTAAAAAGAAAACTACCTTTAGCACCTGGAGGACAAAAGGAATGGAATTATGAATTCCGGTTCCAGTATCCTTGTTAACAAAGTTAAACAAGTATCATAGAATTCCTTCATCAGGTATTTAAGACAAGATGAGCGGCTCAGTGGGAGCTGAAGGGAATTACATACTTGACTAAAAGAAGTAAAGATCCAAGAGGGAGCAGAAGCAGTAATACTAGGGATGCTGAAAGGGATCGAAGTCTTCTTTTAGACACTGATCTAGCTTAGAACTTAATAATAATTTTGTTCTTCTAGAAACATCTGATGTTTTAAACCAGGGGTAAATTAACTAAAGGTTAACATTGATAATGGCTGATATCAAGAGATTCAAACTCATTAACTTCAGCATTGTCAATTGGGTCTTAAGGACTAATTGACAAAGTCACCCTTTTCAAAAGGCATAGAGACTAGTAATCTATTAGGACTCATACGATGTTATGGAGACTTATAAGTTTACTTGCAGAAGCTAACGAGAGAAACTTCAAATACGTTCTCTGACAACTTCATGAAGTATGGAAACGTACAAATCATAAAGTATAAGTCGGAATGTTTGAAAGATTCAAACAAAGTACAAACCGAAGTAAAAGAATCATTTTGACAAGAGAGTTTAAGTCATCTGATTAGATTGGAGTGGTAAAAACTTGAGTCAAATACTTGATAACCATCAAAGGAGTTGAGAAACCGTTTCCCAACTCGCTCCATGGAACACATCTGAGGGATGGTGGATTCAGTGGGAGTAATCGAACATTGCTATGCATAATTCGATCAAAGATGGGTTTAAGCCAATCTTCAGAATATTTTTGGACATATTCTAGAAACGATTGTTTTCACACTTACCAAAGTCCGTCTAACAACTAAGCTTGTAAAAGCATTACAAAAATTAGCTAAAGTCTGACGCAATTTTTTTTTTGAAGAAATTTGGGTTTTTTCCACAAGAAATCAAGAGAACAAAGTGTTTGTTGCTCATGATAGTATTCTTATAGTAATTAGCACACCTAGTAGTCTGGGAGAAAAGTACTAATTATTACAAGAATAAGTGGGAGAAAAGTACAAGTCGAATTAATTCGATCATGAGAAAAATCATGAAGAGTCATGAAGAACAATCATGAAACTTGTACAGGACGATTAAGTTCGACCAAGAGCAACAAAACTGTTGAAAGACAGTAAAACAGCGGTTCCTCGAAAAGGAAAAGGTAAAGATTGGATCTTAAAAACCCACCGCACAAAAGCGAATGTAATTCGCAGGAGAACTGTCAAAGTAGTTGACAGTGTCTCTAAAGGAATATCTCAAAGCCGTTGAGAATATTCCAAATTGTTGTTCAAAAGCCCTAAAAGGTCAAAAGTAAAATCTCAAAGATTAAGAAGATAAAGGTTATTTCTGAAGAGATAAAAAGACCGGCGCAGATACGGAAAGCTGACTCTAATTTTGGCATCTAGCCAAAACAATATGGAATCCACATCTCGTCAAGACATGTAGCTTGATAATTTAAGTCAACGGAAGACCTAAATTAGTTTTCCAGAGTAGAAAACTGAGACGGATGGAAACATTCGAGTTTCCCGAAACTAGACAAAAGGAATTGGATTTCCCCAGTCTAGCTATGTGCATACGCATGCTTCAGGAATTCATCGACGGATTAAAGCACGCAAGAGTCGGAATCTTCGATTCACAGAGGCAATCAAATTGGTTTTGATTCTCAAGGAATGAGGAAATTCTTGAATCACGAAATTTCAAGAAGGTAAGTGAGAGTAAACAAACCTTCCGGGTCCGTATGCAGGTTACAAACAAAACATTGAGTACGACATAAGATGTTGTATAACAGTAACGAACTGACTCAATAAAGGACCACACACAAAAGGATAAAATGTCATTTTGGGCATCTAAAGGTCTACAAGCGTAGATCAAGAAAGTTGATAGGATTAGAAAGACTCAGTACGCTGAGACGTTTGAGATCCGAAACCGAAAATCTAAGCCTCAGGAAAAGTCTAAAAGAATTTCGACCCAAAAGCTCATGACAAAGAGCGTTGCAAAACTCGGGGTCTGAAAAGACACTATAATGAGCAAGCACGCATGAGAGAGACATTTATGTTCGAAGACATAAAGTCAATCATGTTGGACATAATTGCATTTAGATATCCAAATTCGGATTGCAAAACCGAAAACACTACTTTGAATATCCTAGAAGGCTAAAGGATAAAGTAGTACAAAAGTTGAGCATGTCATCGTAGCAAACTTCCAGACATGGAAGGAAAGTAGGCTAAAAGTGTTTAAGCCAGAAACTGTTGCAAATACTACACAAATAATTAATAGCCTTAACTCTAGTTAAAGTTACTAGAAATTATCAAGGTTGAAGAAAGGAATCTTCAAATTAATTGATAATTAGCAAAGTTTAAACGGACTACATACGTAGTCAAACTAAACTGTCACCTAAGACATAGTATGAGACTCATACACAGTCTAAGGCATGAGGTAAATTTGGAATAAACCTCGACGAGTAAAACTGAGTGGGTAAAAAGAGTTTTACGGAAGAGGCTCAGATTTACAACTCTCGTTATTAGAAATAATAGAGTTATTTCGCAAGTCGTCTAAATTTGGTTTAGTATTTAAGCGACAGTCCATTGATAATAAAACATTCCGAATAGGTTTGTCAGATACGTGTTCTGATGAATGAAACCTTATTAAGTGAACTTGAAATATTTATTGTCAAATCCCTAGTCCAGGTCATTGCATGGACAACAATGACTCACGAAGACTAGCATGGGAGTCGATAGGATAGCGCAGCTTCATGGGCTATAGGAATAGTGTATTCGATTCGACTACGTGGGTGTGTAAAAGGTTTATACACTGGATAACCCTCTAATGAGAAGTACATCACTCTTGATGAACGTCAAATACTTCTCAAAAGACAAGATTGGAGAGATTCCTCAAAACATGAGTGCTTCACTCATCTTATGTAAGGAATGTCCGACTTTGGTTCCGTTAAACGCTGCGCCGTAAAAGGAGGTTATAAAGGCGGATACTAGGAAGGACAGGATAGACATGAAGTTAAGTGGGAGCGTAAGAATGGATTGTGTCATCCTAATCACACTAGGTACAAAGTGTCTCAAGGCCACTTGATGAGTAGCAACTGAAAATGCGTGGCCACGCTCAAACGGATTAGCAGTTAATCGTTTGTCTTTTACAGTTTTACTCGGATATCAAGAAAGTCTGAATGACGTGACGTATCAGATGGGATACTAATTGACACGGGAATCGAGCATTGCACTTGTTCTAAGTCCAAGTGGGAGTCTGAAGGAGTTGAAGGAGATGTCCTTCGACCAAGGTGACAATGCGAACAATTTGTCAGATATGAAAATTGATGTAGAAGACCATCAAGTCCGATTAATTTAGGGATTGTAGAGTTGTAGCTAGAGATCAACTACGATCGTCGAATTACGAAGTAATTCGCGGCTAACTTCGATCGGATCCTACAACGGGTTACACATAAGAGTGACAAATTGATCTAGGATATGACTAGTGGGAGTGAGATATAATCATGGGAGTGTCCCATAAACATATCTCATAGGCCTAAAAAGGGATTAGGCAAAGATAGTACAAAAAGGCCAAAAATAGGGTTTTTTGGGCCTAGACCGGTTCGGGTACTTCTAGAACTCGGATTGGGCTGAATTTTGGACGGTTAGTTGCTGATATAATAAACATTATATCTGACAGTTTTCGTGGTGTTTGGACGCTCCCTCCTTAAGGAATTGAGAAAATATCAATAGTTGTTATTTTCGACTATTTCCCTAAATCTTATTCTAAAGGGTGTTTTAGGAAACCTAAAAGGAGGTGGATTCTTATTAGGGTTCTATATAAACACTCTTAGGGCAGAGAATAAGGTGTGGAATTTCTCTCCAGGCTTTCTTACTCTACCACATCAAGTAGAGAGGAGAAAGTGAGCTAATTCCCATTACTATCTATCTAGTCAAAAAGAAAGGAGTTCTTCTTCCAACCACCATTGGTGTGCTAGCTAAACAACAAGGTGGGAGATCAAGTTGATTGCTCGTGTCCCAAGTAGAGGAGCTACGTTTGAAGCTCTTGGTCTTCTCAAAAGCGATTGGAAAGGTTCGAGGGAAAAACTAGCGAACAAGGTAATCGATTATCTAGTTTTGCTTAGTATTATTATAGGTTTATGCATGTGATCCTGGGAATACTAATGTAGACATTAGATGTCTTATTTCCGCCATTGACATTAGTATAAGGGTGTAAATCCCAACAATCATATGGTGATATCATCTTCCTCATCTCACCGATAGGGTTATTCCCACTGTCCGTCATGCTTGAATTCTCAAACGACTATGGCTCTGATACCATAATAAGTTGCGGAAAATCAAGTTGTCTTATTCTCCTTTAGGGTTCTGTATACATACAAATAAAACTACCAAAATAAAAGGATCTTATCTTGATCTAGAATAACAAGAAAATATACACGTATAACTATATTCCTAAAATCTAAGATATTCCTGAACACATTCCTAAATACAATATTTTCCTAATATTCTCAATACTACATTTCTAAATACAATATTACCAAATATTTTCAATGTGAAGACAAAGAAAGGGGATAATGGGCATGTTTGTCCATCATCATCTCTCATCATCATCTGAGAGAGATGATTGTGTGATTGTGTGATTTATATGGGTTTGATTTTCAGTTTTCTTGTTAGATTTTGATATGATGTTGAGTTTGATTTGTAAACCTATTGAATCCATTAATTGTCTGTATAGTTTAGGTTTGGAAAAATTCTGAATGAAGGGTTTGATTGTAGGTGTTCAGTTGATTCTAATCAGAGAGATCATGTTGTTGTACTTTTCCCTTTCAGAGAAGATCTTGATTTCAAGCTAATTTTCTTCAATTGTTTGTCTCTTTCCTTTAGCTCGACTCAAGTTATTGTGTCTAGTATTTAGTTGTTCTAGTTTGAGAGATCATGGAGTTTCATTTTAGGGACGATACATATTTAAATCATCTTTTTTTCTTCTTAAGAGATCATATTTGAGGGTTACAAAAGTTCAAAATATATGCAATAAAATGTGATGCAGAAGATGAATATGGTGGTGTTTGTCGGAGAAATGGTGTCTCTCCGCGAAGGTGGGCGGATGAAGAAGGTGTCCAGGGTTTAATGGAAGAACAAGAGGGACGACCAGAAATAAAAATTCTAATTTTTTGGAGGGTAGGGTGAAATATATTAGACTAATTTCCCCCTAAAAATGGTTGTCTATATAAGATTTTTAATTTTTTTTCGTTTGTCCACATAAAACAGTTGTCCGCATAAGATATTTGATTGTCCATATATTGACCACCATAAATTTCTTCTTTCAATGAAATTATATGCAATGGATATATGTGAAAAGACACAAGTTATGGGTAGTCACAACTCAATGGAGACACATCTTGTAAAGTCACTACTAACTCTATAAATGCTCCATTTGGCTGCTTTTAATCAAGTATTTGAAGAGAAAAGTAGAGTCGTCTAGAGTTGTCTATGTGAGCATAGTAACCTGAAAGTTCATTGGAGCGTATGGAACTGTAGTGCTTCTTTCTATACGACGCGATCGTTGTATCTTGAAAGACAAGTGTCCGTATAACCGTTAGCACCGTTGCGGGGATATGATTGTCTTAAGAAAAGAGTGACCACTCGCCTCGATCAAAAAAGATAAGTTTTTTGTTTTCATATTTTTATATTCCTATAGTGAGGTATTATTTAATTGTCAAGAATCGAACCCGATTCTTAAACCCCATATACTAACATTTAGATCCTTATTTTTCATTTGACATAAACAGTGAGTATATGATTTATAGTGAAGAAAGGCAAATTACTTTTCTTTTTCATTGATTACAAGAAGTAAGAAATGACAATCTAAAGATAGAGTTCTCCGTTAACATAAACTAACTCATGAAAAGAATGAAACAACGAGGAATTGAAATACAATTTTCTTTCCTTTTCCCTTCTCGAGTACTTATTTTTTTCGCGTTCTTTCAAGGTGAGGAGCAACACTTATTACCAAATCTTTAGTACCTTAAAGATTTGTAATGAATCAGTTGAGTTTACCAAAACAAGTACAACATAATCATGAACAATTTTGTGGAATGTTTTCAATACTGATGAGTATCCCGAGGCTTATGCTTTCGATGAGCTGGGGCGGTGACCGATACAGGCGTCTTCTGGGATGTACTTACCCCAGAACCAATGTTTCTTCCACACATTGTTCATCTCTTCAATCGGGACATTCTTAGTCTCAGACAAGAAGAAGTAGATAAAGATTGTCATTAGGAAAACAAACCCGCCGAAGAAGAAGAAGAGACCAAACTTCATGTGGCAAAGCATGGCAAGGAAAAGTTGGGCAATGATGAAAGTGAAAAACATGTTCACTGATACATTAATGGACTGTCCTGCTGATCTGATCTCAAGAGGGAAAATCTCACTTGGTACTAACCAACCCAATGGCCCCCATGACCAGGCGAATGCCGCTACATAGGTACAGATCAAGAACAAGAGTAAATAGGAGGATGATTTTGATATGGATCCCACACCCGCTACTCCAAATTTTTGGCCGAGGATGACTCCAACAAGAATCTGTAGTATAAAACCACAATGTTCTTAGTATATATATATTGGAAGAATTACCACATATTTAATTTGGTATATATGTTAAAGCATATTTACCTGACAGATGAACATCTGGGTGCCACCTTCAAGGAACAAGGCTCTTCGGCCAAGTTTATCAACCGAGGCAATAGAAATTAAAGTGGCAAACATGTTAACGACGCCGGTAATAACAGCTGACATGAGCGCAGCGTCATCCCCAAACCCAATAGTCTTAAATAGGACTGGAGCATAGAACATAATGACATTAATACCAGTGAGCTGCTGGAAGAATGGAATTGCAATTGACATAACAAGCTGAGGCCTGTATTGTGGCTGCAAAATGTTCCTCCATGGATGTTGCACCTGCTTCGATGTCTCACTCGCCTCTATAAGATCTTGAAATTCTGCCTCGACATCGTCTTCGCCACGAATCTTCTGCAACATAACCCTAGCCTTCTCTTGGTGGCCTCTTTCAATGAGCGAGTTGGGCGTATCAGGAAGGAAGATGGCACCAACAGTCATGATGATAGCAGGTACGGCTGCCAGACCCAGTGAAACTCTCCAACCAATTCCCCCCTTCATCTTGTTGGTCCCATAGTTCACGAGATTTGCAGCCAATATACCAATAGTAATGGCCAATTGGAAGCCCATGTTGAGTGCTCCCCTTAGCTTCGCAGGTGCCATTTCGGATAGATACACAGGGACAGACTGATTCGCATATCCAATACCAACACCAAGTAGTATACGACCGAGGATTAACATGGCTACATTGACCGCAAACCCGTTCAGAGCAGCACCTGCCAAGAAAATGACTCCTCCTACCAACATAGAAATTTTCCTGCCAAAAACTCTTGTTGTGGCAGATGCAAAAAACGAAGCAACCAAAGCTGCAATATACAAAGAAGAAGTGAAACTTGTTAACAACTCGCTGTCGAATTTGCAATATTGATTTTCATGCCCAGTTGCATCGTGCATCTTTTTGGAGACTGATGGGAAGAACTTGACCAAGAAGACATCCATGGATGTCACTCCTCCTGAAACTCCAAGATCATAACCGAAAATTAGACCACCTGTGGCAGCTACCAGACATGTCATGAGCACAAACAAGGTGACTTTTCCACCATAATCCTTGGTTTGTCCATGAGAAACAACGCCGCCTCCTGCCATTTTCTCCCAGTATGAAGAAGAAAATTTAAAAAAAAAAAAAAAAAACTTAGGATCGACAAAGAGCGAAACCCTCCTTTTAAATCCCAAGTAGTTTGTTGTGGATCTTGAAATAATGATTTTCTTTCTGATACAGAGAAGTGAGGATGAGTTTTAATATTTAATTACTAGGTGCTTATATAACAAAAAGTTTTGATGTTAAAAATAGTAGTAATTTGATCTGTTCCTTCATGTTTGGATCAAGAAACTATTTTTGGATGATTCAGTTTTGATAATCTTAATCACATTTCAAATTCCAGCTGTTGGATTAGTAGATTTTAAAATCATTCTTAATCTAACTTCTTTAATTAGTTTAGGTGTTAGGGTAAATAAGTAACTACAATCTGGTTAAGTATGTGACACATTTTTAGTTGTTTTATTGGTCCTCCTTTCTTTTAGCTTCAAGTTGTAGTTGAAAACATTGGAAAGACTTACGGACAGATTCAAACTACTGCCCAACTAACTAGCAACTGATTTTGGCGCCCAGTTGACCCATATGGAAGTTCTCATTTTCAAAAATCCATTTTAGCCAGAAAAGAAGACAACTAAAGGTGCTAGGGTATGTAGTTGACCAAAAAAGAAGACAACTAAAGGTGCTATGGTATGCAATTGACCGACAGTAAGGCCGCCAAAAAGTCGGAGATTTCGAACCCCGTCGTGTACACGGTACATCTGAGTCCGTTGCAGCCCATGGACACCTGAAACCCAAATATAGATTGAATCTGACCGAACCCGATGAAATAAATGGGTTGGGTTTGGGTTTTCAAGAGCTACCTGGTATGGGGTAATTTCTAGAAAGGTCAAAATAATATTGAAAACGAGTAGAAAAGTAAAAAACATTTGAAAATTATTATTAAGGTCAAAAAGTGTGCAAATACTAAAATACCTCTTTTTGTCATTTTGTATAACTAAATTCTTTTATTTTTCTTTAAACTTTAAATCGATATAACTTTTGTTTGAGATGTCGGATTTTCTATAAAAATTATATATTTAGAAATGATTTTTCATTAGCTTTCTAACAAGATCTACTTTCAATATTTTTTTTCAAAAAAAAAACCCAGAAAAAGACGGCGTTTTTTCCTTTACTTTTTTCTACAAACGTGTTTGCAACAATCGGTTACACAAACATGTTTGCAACAATCTGTTATGCATACGTGTTGGCAACAATCTGTTATGCAAACGTGTTTGCAACAATCTGATCTGCAAACATGTGTTTGCATAATGTAAACTGCAAACTGTGTTTGCAAAATATAGATTGCAAACATGATTTGCAAACATTGCATATGTCATTTCGGGTTGGAGATCTTGCAAACTCGATTTCGTGAAGAAAATTCAAACTCCAATTTAATCAACAATTTATTACAGTCGGTCTGTTGGGTCCATCATCAATGGACAATTGTAGTTCTGCACCATTACAATCTCTCCAGTACCATGCCCACTAACCCCACCTGTAACTAAAAAACAAAGACTGTAATGTAATGTTACATATCCGGACAACAATTTCATTATTTCTTCCTCAATCTGGATTAGTGGTACTCCACCACCACCACTGCCACCACCTCCACTGGATGAGTGTGAGCCTTCAAACACATTTGACAAAAAATCATAAGAGCTTCTCTTGGATGCCTATAACAAGCTCAAACTAAAGTCCACGAAATCACATCTCTAATAGGAAATTCATCAAACACCTTCCGTCCACCTTGAATAAACTTACCCAAACTAATTTTGTTAACATGATTCAAGATGTTAAAAAAATCGCGGCGGTATAAATTTATATTTTTCGGATTAGAGAATGATGAAGGTTCTTGGTGTGTTTTATAATGTTAATATAGAAAGTACTACCATGAGTGTATCATAACTTTTGTTTCTTGTCCAAAAGTAAAGTAACCCAAAGCTCCAAAACTTACATAGATCAAAGATATAAAACCCATTGAAATACCTAAATTTCTTCCAAAATTTCTTTTTATCTCTTGTCTCTGATTTTAAGGGTAAAACCATTCCAATCCCTTCAAATGCATAAACTGCAACACCCAAACCATAAAACACAACAGATAGACCACCAAAAGCTTCTAAAACTGGTTTTGTTTACATAAAAATCATAGTATATTCAACCATAACAACACCCATAGCTCCCATATCAACAACATCAGCAAGTATACTCAAAGGTGCAAGATGGGTAAGAGATGGAATTGAATTTAATCCAGCTTGGGTAAGTACAATCATGGCATCAACTGAAAATCTCCCAACTGAACCACAAACAACAAAACCCAAGAAAAAAAATCCTTATCAGACAATTCATCAAACAGTTTCTGGGCATGTTCAATTTCCCCACATTTCACATACTCATCAATCAAAGAAATCCAAGAAACCAATCCCTCATCTTTCATTTTATCAAAAACTTTTCTAGCAGAAAGAATACCATTGCATTTTGAATATAAACTAACCATAATACTTTGAACATAGAGATCAATTTGAAACCTTAACTTCGAATTGAATCCATGGATTTTTTTTCCTTCCTCAAGTGCACCTAATCTACCACGACCTTTGATATCTCAGTAGATGTAGTTTCATAGAGAGAGAATGAGAACCTTTGGGATGAATATGAACACCCGAATTAAAAACGAATTACACTTCCAATCTAAAAAAAAATTACACTTATCAAAAGTGAATCTCTGAAGATGTAGTTTTAGAGAGAGAGAGAGAATGAGAAATTTTGAGATTGATGATGGCGACGAGATCACCTTTACTACGATTAGAGCCAGTTGTATAAATGATACGGTTCTGATCGAAAAGTCATAAAATAGTCTGCTCGTATAAACTAGGATTTCCCCAGTTCACAATGAAATTCGATACACCATTATTGATAATGGTATTTGTTATGATCAGTACTACTACTACCACCACCATCTTCGTGGAGAAGATTCGAAGAAGATGAATCAAACAAGAAACATCGAAGACGAACAAAATGCAAACCCCTAAAAGATAAGAAAAAAATCTCGGTTTTTAAGAAAGAAAGGGGATTTTGATGTGTGGATATTTTGGGAACGAAAAAGATAGAAAATGACCTGATTGATAATTTCTCATATTATTTTAAACCTTATGTATCATTACCCATAATATTATAACAACTTTTAGTTAATAGAATAAGATGATGGCTTTTTCGGTTATTAAAATAATTTTCTCAACCTAAATAGCTATTTTCCCATCTGGTATTTCGCCCGAGTCCGATCAGTTAGCATTTGACCCACATAACCCGCTTAATAGTGCCCTCCTTTTGCTCGTAGTACAAATGTTTGTGGTATATATGTAATGTATAAACATACACGTATTATACTCATATATTTTATGCACATATATATAATACATAATAATATACATTAATATACAGGTGTGGTGGTGGTGTTGGTAAATCGCAGATGTGATGGTTGTAAGGTGGTGGTGACTAAAGTGACAAAGTATAGTGGTGGTACGGTGCAGTGATATATCATAATTAATCCATTTTTTTAATAAACATATAATTAATCCATTAATCATTCACTTTTGTATTCTGGAGGAATCGAGCCTTGAGTCTCTTCAAATCCTCCCAAGCGTTAATGACAACACGTCCAACTTGGATCACTTCATATGTACTTGGGCATTTTAAATATTTTTAGAGTATTACCTTAAAATGTAAAATCATAATAACAATAGGAGTGTAATTCCATGGCTTTAATTCCTTAGGGAAGTAAAAGAATTTCCATGGAAATAGGTATTTCCGTCGTTTGATACATGGTGTAATTTCATGGCTTTAATTCCCTAGGGAATCTATTTCCATGAAATAGTCCACTTTTAATTCCTTGCTCCCCCCTCGGGATTAGTTTCCGTGAAAAGTCAAAAATAAAAATATTTTAATATATTCGGATACTTGAAACCTAATATTTATCTCCATATATGTTCAAAATGATATTTTTACCCATAAAATTTAGCAAAATAAACTTTTACTTATACATTGAGCAAATGACATTTTTGTCCTTCTTATTAAATGACATGTTTACAAAGTTGTCAAAATGACATTTTGGCTTTATATAGCAAAATTACATTCTTGCCCTTTCATAATATCAAATTGACATTTTACCCTTATGTTGTCAAAATGACATTTTTACCCTCGTATAATATCTAAATGACACTTTTACTCTTATGTGGACTAAATGACATTCTTACCTTTATCTTATAAAAATGGCATGTCTTCACTTTTACATTAAAATGACAATTTTACCCTTTTATATTAGTGAAATTTCTTTTTTATTCATACATTGTCAAATTTACATTTTTATCTTGTTTTATTCACGGCTTGACATGCTTACTCTTAAATTAGCAAAGTGACACAAGGTTAAATAATTTTACAACATAGGGATCAAAATATAATTTTAAAAACATAAGGGTAAGAATGTAATTTAGACATCATAAGAAAATGTAATTTTGGCAACATAAAAGTAAAAATATCATTTTCACTACATAAAGATTAAATAAAAACTCTTAATTGAATGTTATATTCGTAGAAGTTAGTTGTCAACCAAATAACAGAGTTCGTAATTCCACGAAATAACAAATGACTACCAAACGAAAGAACTCTTATTTCCACGGAATAAATTTCGTGGAAGACTTTTCATGGAACTTTTTTATTTCCATGGAATTGTTTCCCTGATATCAAACACAACCTGAAGGTGCTCTCTCTCAAGTAGAACGTAAAAGTAACCTCTCTAAAATAGTGAAAACCCGAGACTCGACCGTCTGGTACCCGATAAAATCGAAAGATTTGACAGACTTGGATGGATTATGGATACTAGTAAGATACTATACTATTCTAAAAATAACCCGTCGAGTCTGCCCGATAATCTAAATCGGCATCAAATTCTAGAGCCTGACAACGCTGATTTAATGAGAGAGCCCTGGTGATCCGACCTGGCTTGACTCCCACCTCTTATAAAAGCATTGCAGTTCAATATGTTGTCTACTATCCAGCAAAATGTCTGACTAATCCATTGTAATATCCTAATTCTTGTTCAACTCGAATATGTAAAATCATCACAAAAGGTTTTTCTAGCTTATAAGCTATGTTAAACTCTATTAGCTAAAAAATTATATTTTTAACTCCTCTGATTTTTTTTCAGTACAAGCCAAACTTTCATTAATAAGTGATGACGATCACGAAGTTACATTGTACATAATTCTTGTTTCTCTCCTCAACTTCATAAGAGTTACATAAGATAAGTACATAGTACTTTCAAATGTAAAGTACCTCATGAAGGGACAGAAATTGACATGTCACTGACGCAAAAAAGACCCTAAAGGTCGACAAAAAAGATCCTAAAGATCGAGAATTAAAGACCCTAAAGGTCGAGAATGAAAAGACCCTAAAGGTCGACAAAGTTAAAAAAAAAAAAACTAAAACAAACACCGCCGCTTTCACCGGAAACCACCAACGTCGCTGGAAAAGCTCCACTCTCGTCGGAGAACCGCCACCGTCGCTGGAAAACCGCCATTATCGCAACCCACTGTCCACCATAAACGCCTTAACAACACCCCCATAAACACGACTGCCATGAACATCACCACCATCATCCCAGAGAACCACATATCCTCATCCCAACACCGCCACCAATCACCCCTCCACCAGATCCGTCCACTATCCCACCATAACACCACCACCATAAACACCACCATCATAAATACCACCACCATGAACATCACCACCATCATCCCAGACCACCACCAATCCTCATCCCAACACCGCCTCTAATCATCCCCACACCAGATCCGTCCACTATCCCACCACTAAACCCGCAACCACCACCACGACAGCAACCCTAAATACCACCATAAAACCATCGCCACCACAACCAGATCATTCCATACTCAAATCTCATCACCCCAAAACCAAAAAACAATAAAACAGAGAGAAAGAGGGAAAATAGAGGAAACCCTCGCCAGATCTGGCGAGTGTTGAACTATACCGAGATTGATTAACGCAGAAACTTTGAAGAAGAAATGAAATCAAGTAACCGTTTATTAGGAGGCGCCGCCCATACGCCGGAAATCGCTCAGCCTAAGTTAAAATTATATTTCGCTCAAGAGAGAAACTTTTAAAACGTACAAGGTAGTATTCAACTTCTCTGATTTGTTTGAGGCTTTTATTTCCATAAAGCTACATTTTGGAAAGTAGGAATCTCATGGTAAAGACGTAGTATTTGCTTTCATTAAGAGAATAATTTTAAATTAGATGTATTTGTGTCGATAACTTTCAATTTTTTCTATATATTCAAGTAATATGATTTAAATAAAATGTATTTGTAACTTTTCTTTCTACTGGC
The DNA here is from genome assembly GCF_041429995.1 of Eschscholzia californica. NCBI lineage: Eukaryota > Viridiplantae > Streptophyta > Magnoliopsida > Ranunculales > Papaveraceae > Eschscholzia > Eschscholzia californica. Next base: position 35,654,185 of record NW_028238198.1, read on the forward strand.
AGTTAAGGTATATAGTGAAACAATTCTATTGCTCTACAAAAATACAGAGTTTTTGTAACGGTTGTAGGTCATCATAAATAACAGAGAACCATCACAATAGGTGTTTGTGACAGCCATAGGCCCTCCCAAAGGAAAACAAAATTCTCACAATAAACTGCGTCACTAAGATGCTTTATGACGGCTCCGTCCGTAATAAAAAGACATTTATAAGGGTTTGAGGTAGTTATAAATAAGATTTGTTGGCACAAAAATTTTGGCGCCAAATCTTGAAGAGTGTTTGTAACTGCTTCCAATAAGTTGTGACGGCTGTTTTGATTGTCAGACGTCACAAATAATATTTACTGTTTTTTAAAATATTAAAAGCTCAAAAAACGAACTGCAATTGGTGCAAAATGTAGCAGATGCGCTATATTTTGCAGCAGCTTTTATTACAAAATACATCTTTCATAACGGCCTGGTATATCCACCGTCACAAATAACTGTGATTTTTGCAGTATTGACATTAGAAACTATCTCCTCCAAAACTATTCATGATTTTTTCTAATCTACCATTCTAATTTATGGTAAGCTATGTCTATCTAAAATCCAGCTTCACCCTTGATTTAATATACAACCATCATACTTTATCTTATATAATGTATATGTATTGATGTATATGTATTCATAACTTTTTTTTTTTTTGTTAATTATTCTATTTGCAACTTTTCTTGTTTAGGTCTATAACTACGCTCCCTAGGTCTAATTCCTGGATACGTCTCAACCGTTAGGCTGGGTACATGATCTCTGTTGTTGAGCAAGAACTTTCTCAAAGGGGGCATTTTAGCAAACTGCCCCTTGAATCCGGGCAATAGAGCAAAATAGGTATTTTTATATCTATCTTCTCCACCAGTATGATGCTACCAAGACTTAATAGTTTTGGAGAAAAGATGGCCCTAATGGTGTGTATCCCAGTGTAGGTGTAGTGTAGAGGTCACACCCCCTCCTACACGGGCCTCGCCCAGGGGATGTGGAATAATGTTAGTTGGTTACTTTTTTGTTGTCGAAAATTTACTATTAATAAATAAGAGTACGGTTACATATATATCAGTAATAAGTTTGGGAATGTATTTCCAGAACCTTGAGTTACCCGAGCCCATTTTGCAAGTTTGTCCGCTGGTTTATTGTGGATTTTGATATGGAGGAGAATTGAATGTTGGTGAGTAGAGGTATGAGATCTTTAGCTTATTGGATGTGAGTGACAGATTGCCAGTTAATCGTCTTTTTGGGATCCTCAAGATGATGGATTAGACTTTGCTTGTTGCTTTCTATTATGGAGACTAATGATCATTCCAAACGTTAATTTGGGAACCAATGTAGACTTCCCAAATAGTCAAGGAGACAATAGGATCATAATGATTACTAGTGACCTTCGGGATCCTGGAAAAGAAACAAAAGGTAAATTTAGTCTTTGCTCCAAAAATTTACTCTTTAGTAAGAAAAAGGTCCACTTGGAAAAATATGTGGAATTAGTCTAAAATGTCAGCTTCGGAGTTGATATGTCAGGTTCGAGATAGCTAAATTTAGGTCCAGATGTTAATTATGTCACATCTCAAAGGGTAAAAATGTAAACTACATGTACTCACATGATGTAGACGCAACAAAAATTCAAAAGAAGAGTAAAACGGAATTGAAGAACTAATGAATAGAGATAATTTCTAAAAAGGTCAAAATAATATTGAAAATGAGTAGAAAAGCACAAAACATTTGAAAATTATTATTCAGGTCAAAAAGTGTGCAAATACTAAAATACCCCTTTTTGTCTTTTTGTGTAACTAAATTCTTTTATTTTTCTTTAAACTTTAAATCGATATAACTTTTGTTTGAGATGTCGGATTTCAATAAAAATTATATATTTAGAAATGATTTTTCATTAGCTTTCTAACAAGATCCACTTTCAATACTTTTTTTCGAAAAAAAAAAACCCAGAAAAAAACGGCGTTTTTTTCCTTTACGTTTTTATGCAAACGTGTTTGCAAAAATCTGTTATGCAAACGTGTTTGCAAAAATCTGTTATGCAAACGTGTTTGCAAAAATCTGTTATGCAAACGTGTTTGTAACAATCTGATCTGCAAACACATGTTTGCATAATGTAAACTGCAAACTGTGTTTGCAAAATATAGATTGCAAACATGATTTGCAAGCTTTGCAGAATATAATTTTGAGTTGCATATCTTGCAAATTCGATTTGCAAATCGAGAATTATCGGGACAATAACTAAACAGTTCAAAATAATAAGTTCATCAAATTCAGATCCCTCTTAGAAGCACAATCCACACATCAACCAGCTTAATTGTCCCATATCTCCACCAAATCTAATATAAGTGTAATCTGAACTTGTTTGTCTCTCTCAGTCATTTTATCAAACATCTGTGCTGCATTAAAAATGACATTGATCCACATATACAAATCTAGTTTCCACCATCTTTCATTGTCTTACAATTAAATGAAAAAAGATCTTAGGATCAAGAAAGATGGCATCATTAAATCTTGATGCATTAAATCAGTTCATTTAAATCTTGAATTATTTAGCCGCTAGAAACAACTTTTGGGGTTTCCCCTATCATCCACAGTACCTTTACCATTTTGGTTAGAAACAAAATTCTTTCTTAAGTTGAATGGAGGTATTGATGGTACTTTCTTAAGTTGAATGGAGGTATTGATGGTAAGTTAGGAAAATGGATTTACAATTGTTAAGCTTTTAATCACCAAATTCAAGCACCCACCTTAGTTTTGAATTTCTTGTCTTTTCCTTTTAATGCTCTAGTATCAGCTACCTTATAACCTTGTTACATGCACGGTAAGCTTTTTTTTGCCATTACAGATTCACAGAGATGATTTAATGGCTTCAGCAATGACACACTATACGATCTGTGTGTGCAAGTTATCATCTACTATCAAAGCTAATACTGCTTCTGTAATGGTTCCAAAAACGACACTGTTTTTTTATACTTAGGGTTTTTTTGGGGAAAGTTAAATTAGAGTTCAATAATGTTCGTGATGAAGCAAATTGAAGAAGAAGAAGATTCGAAGAAAAGAAGAAACGTCGAAGAAGCATTAAAGAAGATTCGAAAAAAAGAATTAGCATTAAAGAAGAAGAAGAAGAAGAAGATGATGATGAAGAAGGAAAAGCCCTAAAAATCTCTGAGATTTTTTAGAGAGAAAGTAGATTTTAGTGTGTAAGGGTATTTCGGGAACCAAATAGTTAGAAAATGACCTAAATAGTAATTATCAATATTATTCTAAACTTGAACTATTATTACCCATAATATTTTGGTAACTTCTACTTAATAGGAAAAAATCTTGGTTTTTTTAGTTATTATGTTAATTTTCTAAACCCAAACAATCATTTTCTCTAATAAAGGGAAATATGATAACTTTATTAAATATTCTCTGAAAAGTGAATAACAATGACAAACTTGGTGTCCTTTTATAGGAACTTAGACTCCTCTAGATAGACTCAAACTAGGACTCCCTAATATAGAAAACACTCAAACTTAAAAACTCTTAAACCTAGACTTAATAGGAAATACTCAAACACAGAAACTCTCAAATCTAAACCTAATAGACTTGGTCGTGAGGTGATGGGTCATGAAAATGTCTCATCTGAGTCGTTTAACTTAGGTAAATTAGTCTAATTCGAAACTTTATTATAATAAATTAAGTGGTTTGTGATGAGTACGTAAAGTACTCCATTTTCGGACTTTATTGTATAGTCTTTACGTGTTAATTTTTGTGAAATTAGTTAAGTTGCATGGTTTTTGTAGGAAACTCCCAAAGATACAAAGAAGTTACTGATTACAAGAAGATTAGTGTGATATCCAGAGAAACATGTGACTTGGTAAATATTAAAGGTGAAGTTGGTTAAGAAAATGGTGTGTTTGCAAGAAGACATTTGTTAGGGGTTAAATGTTAAATAGTAAAAGGGTTGGAATTGAATTAATTAAAGAGTTTTAGTTGCTGCCTACCGCCTGCGTTATAATTAAAATATAAAGTGGTGATGACATCAGCATGATGTCACCATCCACTAGTGGGTACATAGCATGTAGGCGGTGGTAGTTCCGAAGGTTGACGGGTTTCTAAATTAAGTTTTTGGATTTTCAAGCAAAAGGGTTTCCTAATTCTTTTAAGGCCGCGGCTTTGGGGAATAAAGAATAATCTTCGGGGAATAAATTCTCTAGAGAATTCATATTTTTTTTGTACAATCTCCGGGAAATATTTTATTTTAGTCCAAAAATTCACTTGATCTAATATTGGTCCATAATCTTCATCTTCTTTATCACGTTCACCACCACAATAAAAATGAGGAAGGATATTCAAAAGTGTATACAATTCCAAACGCTAGTAATATAATAAAAAAAAGTATACAATAACCCTAAAAATACAATAAAAAAGAGGAATGATATTCAAAACCCTAACAATACAATAAAAAAGAAAAAGGATAACCCTATTGCCGATTCTTGAAGAAGTAATTTCTTCCTTTTCCCCTCATTTCATTATCACCTTGATAGTTTTGGTTAGAAACCAAAAGAATCAAAGTTGAGGTTTTGTTGGGTTGGTAAGGGGAAGAAAGTGAGATACTTTTTACATAACCAAGGTTGTTGTAGTTTGTTTGCTGGTTAAAGATGGGTTTCATGGGTTTCATGTCGAGGAAAGTTTTGCCGATCTGCGGGAGCCTCTGTTTTTTCTTCCCCGTCATGCGAGCAAGATCTAGACAACCTGTAATCGATATAAGAATATTATTGCAGAGATTTTTCCTCGAGGATCCGGTTAGATCATCATCAACATTTTCATTTTGGAGTCTAAGTTGTTTATGTCATTTTTTTACTCGTTTTGTTCCTATTGTATTAGTTATCCGTTCTAAATTTTGAGTTTGTGATGATGATTACGATAATGATGATGGATGATGTGTGGATGATTGATGGGTGTATGTATGAATGGTAAAAACAGATGATGAATGAAGGTTCAGGAAATCTGGGAGAAGGGAGGAGGAGATTTAGAGGCCATTTATGTTTGGGTGATTGTTTGTTTAGAGAGAGATAGAGAGAGAGAGAGGGGAAGAGAGGGAGAAGATGAAGATTAAGGGACAATGTTCGATCAACTCAATTTTTGGACTAAAAAGAAAATACGTTTGCGAGTCAATAGTTATTTATTAAATTTTTATTCCCCGGAGAATTTTTTTTATTCCCCAAAGCCGCGGCCTTCTTTTAATTGTTTCCAAATCTTTGTCTATTGGGACATTATAAAAAGGGGACCTGTCAATATAATAAAGACAACTCCACACCAACATTGAGTGCAACTTTAGAGGAGCAATACAAGAGAGTCATTAGCTTCTTCTGGAGTCTAATTTTTGGGAGTTTCTTGAGCTACAATTGAAGACAAATTTTGGAGAAAGACGGGAGTAACGGGCTTCATTAAATATCAACTCGGTTTTATCTTTTTCTCTCTTCTCTTTTACTTGTCTATTATTAATTGAACCATGTATTTAATATCCATGAGTTTCTAACTCTTCCACTAGGATAGAGGATGCAACCCTAACAAGAGTATTTGAATTCTAGTATCATATTTATATTATTATCTCTTCTAATGTGCTTAAAGTTTCAAAATTAATCGTACTTCGGTTAGTCTAATAAACTAACAACTTGGATTTGAATTGCAATATATTTTAAGTGAAGTGGGTTATGGCTTTTGATCATTGTTAAAGTGTTTAATTGTCTTATTTTTCGAAAATTGAAGACTGATTTTTAACAATTTTTGAGTTATCAAAAGAGGGATAATAGTTTGAATTAGATATTAGATTCGAATATGATTGTTAGTGGTGAATTCCAATATCCTAGATTTACCAACTTATAGTTTTCCTCACAAATTTATTTTGTTTTCTAAGTTTCAATTTTTAGTTTTCCAACATCTTCTCAAAATCAACTATTTTCTTTCCTAGTTTATTAGTCAGTTTTAGGTTTAGACTTAATTCCGAACAAATCCTCGTGGGATCGACTTCGTAATACATACCATATTTACATACGGTTCGTGCACTTGCGAGTTTTAATTTGGTATAGTTAGTCTATTGTTTAGGTTCACTAGATTTCACATCAGTTTGCTTGATTAGGCGTCTTTTGTGGAGTTAAGAGCAAAAAACAGATAAAAACGGGCGAAAGATACACAAAGGTTATTTTGGGCTTTCGGTGTCAATGGTATTATGGGAATTCGGCCAATATCAGTCACATGTGACAATTAGAGTCGAAGATAAACTTGTAGGCTAAAATAGAAGTCAAATCGGAGTCCATACGAAGAAATTAGCTGCAGTCAAAATTAGAGTGTCAAACAAAGTTGACCACTAGGATGCTTTCGGCCACCATTCTGGTAAGCGGGACAACTGGAACCACGTGGCGGAACAAGGGGGCGTGAGCACCGTAATCTTACCCATCCACGAAGCAGCAAATCCCGACTCATGAGTACATGATCCAGTACATCTCGGTGCATTTGGCTTCAATAGCCCCCGTGTACCCATCTTCCGCCAGTTAACGCGATTTCTCATCCGACGGTTTCTCAGTTTTTGATGCACGATACTTTAATGGGAGCGTCACGCCGTAGCCGCGTCATTTATTCCCAGTTGCCACAACTTTAGAAAATGAGTATTTAGGGTTTCTGAAATTACAGTTTTGTCCCTCCTCTTTGTCTAACTTAATTTTAAGCCTATAACTAATTGACAAATGACCTCTTTTCAGAGCAACTTCCACTAGAAATTCAAGATTTACCCTCATTGATTCCTTAGCCAACATGTGTCCCTAAACCACAACTTCCCATTTTAGTCTTTTCTACCTTATCCTCTCAAACCATAGTCACCAACCCATATAAATAACCACTTAATACCAATCATTTGGGAGAGTTGATATCCCTCTCATCTCTCTTACTACTAGTTCTTAGCCTCTCTCTCTCCATTTTCTTCTAGTTCTAACAATAAAAACCCTAGCCTCCATTCTTCTCTTCTATTAGCCCTTTTACCATATTTTCTTCTTAATTTTTTTCTTCACTTCCTTTCTAATCTATCTTTATTTCTAAATCTTTTTCTTCTCTTCTCACAATTTCTTTCTTTCTTCATTTTCTTTTCTAAATCAATTTTCTCTCATATTCTCAACGAAACATATAGCACTTGGAATTCGGAGTATAATTCGGATCATATTTGGAGAATATTTGGAGCAAGGACTTGACTTCTTGGGGTAACTTCTTTTCTTTGTCTTATTTATTTCCATGTATTTTGTTTTGTCAATGAATATGTCTTTAAATTCAATGAGTAGCTAAGTTTACATCTAGGATTTTAAAGGAAACAATACTTAACCTTTCTTGAGATGTGTTATTGATTGATTAAATCCTTTAATTGAGCTTTAATGTCTATTAATTGTTTTTCATCTAGATTTTATCTTCTTTCCTTTGTTCATGTTTCATAATTAGATATCTCATACTTTCGTTAAGTTGTTAGATGGAATATGTTTGTTAGATCATGAATAATAGTTAAAGAATATAGTATTTATAGGATAGTCAATTAAAATTCAAGATTATGAAATGAGTTTATCAAGAATATCTTCAAAAATCTAAATAGTCCATTATATTAGATTCGCGTTATATGGAAAAAGAATTAGTTAATTAATGGCATGTTTTAGGGAGTGAATTTATGTGATGGAATCGAAAATCTTTGATCATATCTCTTATTATTTTCATTCTTCTTAGTCTATTATCTTTTACTTATTAAAATCGTTTTCAACAACAAAATCTATTTTACGAAAGGGGTGTTGATTTAAGATTTAAACCAAAATTACTTATCTTCGAGGATCGATTCTGGACTTCCGGATTTACTATAACTTGATCCTGTATACTTACGGGAATAGACCTATTTTGAGCCTATCATGAGGCCCTCTAGATAGCTTGGTCGTGAGGCCAGGTACAATCTGCATCAGCCTCCCCTTCTCTCAAGAGGTTCGTCTGGAACCGTTTGTGAAGGGAGTTCAGTTCTTCAAACCTTCTTCAAGGGGCAGTAACATAACAGGTTTCTTATTCTAAAAAAATTCATATGTATTGGCACACCCACGTTAAGTAGCATCACATCTGGTTGTCAAGGACGATAAGGTGACACATATCCATGCCCGTGACGTCGCATGTAATTTCATCTAAATATTCAGACCCAATAGAAAGAGAGATCTTACACATCCGGTCGACACGTGTAGCGGTTCCTGACTGTATCCATCGGTTTTGTAAGGGTTTAATTTAGGTGTTGTTGAAATCCCAAGTAATCGACAAGTTTTGCAGAAATCAAATTTTTTACGCATCCATTGTCAATAACAATAGTACACACGTTTTGCATTAGAGTCCCTCTTGTAACAACAAATTCTTCCACTGAGAGTGTTCCTTTAAGTAAGGAGTGAATAAAATTTTTCGTGTAACCAACATAACACGATCACCATTATCAGGATTGGTGACCACCTGCTCAACATTATCGGCATCTGAATCGTTGTCTGTTTGTTTTTCAACAAGATTGGCTTTATCTCTAAATGTTCAAGCATTAGAATAGTGTCAAGTTTCATAACAATGATAACATTTAACTGGGAGAGGTTTCTTGTAAGGATTATCTACCGTCGATTTAGAGATGTCTTCTGACGGTTTAGGGGTGTCAGATTCCTCCTGTGTTGTTCGAATAGCCTGACTCTGTGTAGAAGGTAAATTGACGAGATCTTTAATATCATTGCGAAGACCGTCTTTGAATTTTTCGACTTTCATAGATCGATTCTGTGTCGGGTAAGTTTAGGCGGGTACTGAGTCAGTGAAATTCAGAAGCATATTCCTCCACGGAGCGTCTACCTTGTCGACACCTAAGATACTCCGCACAAAGTTGATTTTCACAATCGGGAGAGAAGAAACGGGCCAGCATGAGAGGCTTCAATTCAAGCCAAGAAGAGACAGGAGTTAGCCCATGAAGGCGGTGTCGTTCAGACTCTTGCTTCCACCAAGTAAGAATTGTTTTAATTAAATACCCGGTGACACATCTAACTTGTTCTTAACCGTGTACTTGCATGACGTCGAAAAATATTTCAAGGCGAGAGACATCACCGAAGAAATTTTCAACATTGATCGAACCATCATAAGTCGACACTTCCATGCGAATACGATATGAAGACGAGGAAGAAGAAGAAGAACCCGGAGTTTGGGTAACGGGTAGGTTGACTGATTGGGTTCAAGAAACATCGAAGAAGACCAGGTAGTTATTTCGGGTTTGGGTAGCCATGGGAAAGGTGACGGGGTTGGTGGTGTAACTAGGTGATTAGAGCGGTTTGGTGATGGTTCACTCGGTTGGTGTAGGGGCATGAATAATTCTGCCTGGTTATGGGTAATGGGTTGATGGGCTGCCAGGATTCAGTTTGGCATGGTTAGTTCAGCCCTGTTATGGTTAAGTGGGTTGTCGGTTGTGAACTGGTATGGGATTGAATGGTGGTCGTAGATGGTAGGGTTTGGTGATGGAACACTTAGGTAAGGTGGTTGGAAATTGTTTATGGGTAAACTAGTGTTGTTTGGTCCTATTATGGTTGGGTGAATAGTCAATTGATTAGGGTTATGGGTTTGGTGGGTAGAACCAGTATAGGAGGGGAGGTGGGCGTGTCCCAATGGAGAGATGGTGGACTGACCGATTAGGATTTGGGTGTTAAGTTCGGTTTGGCTAGGGTGGAGCAAAAAATTTCCTTGGTTTTCTAGGTTGGTGTAAAGAAAGTGGTGTAGATATTGGTCTAGAACTAGTAGGAGGTTGTTCTTTAGAAGGAGAAAGGTTAGAACAAATACCTTCTAGTTTAATGTTGATTCCTCTGACTACATCTTGAAGTTCGCGTAGTTGGTTATTGATGCCATCAAATTTATCATTGTTTTCCTTTTTGTATTCGTTTAAGGTTTATTCGAACTGTGAAACTGATGATAATCCTTGACGAATGTTTTTCCATTCAGAAGTGAAGGTTGGAGCCTTCTCTTTTGCTGGAGTATTGATAGTAGTAGGGTTCACCATCTCTTTCAAGATTTAGGCTCTAGATACCACTTGATGTAGACGCATCGGAAATTGAAAAGAAGATTAAAACGAAATTGAAGAACTAATAAAATAAAAGGAAATACGATAACTTTATTAATTATTCTCTGCAAGATGAATAACAATGACAGACTGGACGTCCTTTTATAGGAACTTGGCCTCCTCTAGATAGACCCAAACTAGGACTCCCTAATATAGAAAACACTCAAACTTAGAAACTCCTAAACCTAGACTTAATAGGAAATACTCAAACATAAAAAACTCTCAAATCTAAACCTAATAGACTTGGCCGTGAGGCCCTCTAGATAGCTTGGTCGTGAGGCCCAGTACAATCTGCATCACATGAGGATTCACTTAAATTATGTCAGGTGGACATAGGCTGTGTCAAGCACCACAAAGGCTACATCTGGCAAAAACATCAGATTACGTACAAGACATTTTATGCACTATGCAAAATACCAAATGAAGGAAAAGATTTTTGGGAATGTATTGGGCACGCTTTCACGCATTGTGTAAAACATCATACAAATGGAATGACATTTCAAAATGTAGTGTCATCGAAGAAATATGGCGTTTTGCATTATACATTATGTGATGTACAATGGAAAATATGTTATTATACAATTTTTATGTACTAAAACATACATTTTTTCAGACGCAAAGTTCGTAGACGTCAAAATTTATGTCAGTCCAAACCTGACCTTTAGGCCCTGTCCAATATTCTTTCACTGATTTGGACTTATACTTATTCACTATTGGTGTGTTTGAATGAAGGAATCATGAATCGACAGATTCATGAGTCTAAATTATTTCTTTTGGTTTGTTTTGTTAGTAAGAATCCTAGAATTTACAATTTTATATGATTTATTTATTTCTAAACGCATCTTAATTTTTTTTTAAAATTTGTTTTCCCGAAAAACCATTTTTTTTTCGAAATAGTTTTGTTCTTCGAAAATTTTTTTCCCTTAAACCTTTTTTTTCCACGAAAACTATTATTTTTTTTCAAGTAAACCGTTTTTCACGAAACTGTTTTTTTTCAAGGAAACTGTTTTTTGCACGAAAACCGTTTTTCTTTTTCACAAAACTTTTTTTTCGAGAAGATCATTGTTTTTCAAGAAATCGTTTTATCGTGTAAACCGTTTCTCGAAAAAAAACGTTTTTGTACGAAAACTGCATTTTTTTCAGAAAAATCAGCTTATGAGTGGTTTCGTGAAAAAATGATTTTTGAAAAAACAAACATATTTCGAGAAGAAACGGTTTTCCGAAGAAAAAAAGTGTTTTCAAACAAGTATTTGTTTTGTTTGAGTTCTAGTTTAAAATTTGGGAAATGTTAGAATATATAGTTAGTCTCACATTGTTCAATTGCTTAAACTTTTCTCTTATACTACTACTTATAAAGATCTTATGTAATAGCTATAAGAATCAATACAAATCATTACAATTCTCTTTTCTTACATGGTATAAGAGCTTCTAGGTTTCTTTCTTGGGTTAGTCAATAAAGTCTTCCGCTTGCCGGCGGCGATAGTCCCATTAATGGCTACCGTCCGCCGGATTTTTATTGGTTTTTAGCTTTTATGTTTCAAGTTTCATTAGTATTGTTTTTCAAATAAGAGTAGTTCTCTTCTTCAATTCTAGTCATTATTCAATACTTTTCTCAATAGTATTTGAAAATGATGAAGATTAACAAGAAGAAGAAAGATCAAAACAAGAGTGATTTGTTGAAGAAATCACATGATATACTTTTCAATGATCTCAAGCATTTCAAATGTCAAGTTCTCCACAACATCAAATCTATGTGTATCAATGGTCCATGAAGTTCTATTTGAGAGAAATTAGAAAGCTATTAGAGAGGGGGGAAAAGAATTCATGGATTTCCTTCTAAGAATAGTTATATACCCCATGTTCATCTTGAAACTGTAGTCATAGTTGTCCAAAATCTTGATTACAATATGATGCACATTAAGTGTTTGATGGAATGTATCAAAGAAATCAAGCTTATTCTCAAAGATGGTTTTCTTTTGATGTTTTGAAAACATGTTTGTGGGTTCCTTTATGGCAAAAGAGTTAATTATCTTAGTTGATTTGCTCATACTTCTTACATCCAAGATGAGAACTCTCAAATGTTTGTTCCTTTAGTAAGCTACTTGGTTCCACTAGATTTTGGTTGCCAATAGGTGGACAACCACATTCCTTATGTGGACAAAAGAAATTTTGGGTGTAAATATAATATATTAATTAAAGGGGACAAACACCTCTTTCTCTCTCTATACTTCCTCCCGTTTACCGCCATCATCATCACTAGAGTGGGGATTAAACCCTCACGAGAACCATCCATCCATGAACATCATTCAAGTCTATTGTTTATGTGAAACAATATAATTTGATTTATGGGGGTCTTAGGGTTTTGATATTTTAGTGTGATTTTCTTCTATTTACTTGTTATCTAGGGTTTGAAAATAAAAGCAAATATATTTATTCACTTATGCTAGAATGACCGATTAGTTTATCTCTGTCTGGGGAGTTTCTCTACCTAGATGATATCATAACTTCCCTCAACTAGTTTATTAAGCAGAAGACCACACAAGTAGCAAAGAATCGGATGAACTCATGGTGATGAATAATAAGCTATTGTTTTTATTAGGGTTTTAATATTTCCGATTCATCATATTATAGCATTAAATAATTAAGATAATTAAAGTTTGTTATTATACACTCTTGATTCATGAAGAGAAATATCATCGAGGTTGTGGTGGTTGTTCGGACTCGCAGAAGCTTGCAGTGTATTATGTCGAAAAATTTGCAAGAAACAAAATGTCTCCTTCAATATTAATTGGTTATATTTACACCCAATATATTTGTCCGCATAAGAAATCTGTTTGTCCATATATTGTCCACCTAGATTTTCGATAAGATCAAACGAAGAGAAGATAAGAGTGAATATAAATGAAGAATAGAAGTGGGAAGGTCAAGATCGATGATTGCTAGTGTTTATGTTCAAACATAAAATCAAGTAGATAAAAAGTCTTGAATTGCATTGATGATGTTGGAGTAAGAATTATGTGTGAGTGCTATTAAAAACCAAGATAGGGAGATCTCCAAAACCAGGCAATGGTTAGTAATTGTCAACCGGACAATGGTTAGTAATTGTCAAATGGAGGAAGAACTCCAACAAAAACTTGACAATGGTTTATATTGTCAAATTTCTCTTTAAATAGAGAATACAACAAATCGATAACATGATAAAATGACAAAACAACAAGCCGGGCAACGGTGCCAACTTTTCTTCAAATGACTTTCCAATGGAGAAGAGAAAAAGAACAACAACATCAAAGAACAACAACAAAGAACAACATCAACAACAACAGAGCAACCTCACAATGATGTCTCAATATCAATAACAAGTCAAAATCTACAAATTTTTTTTTTTTGCAAACTCATGAATTTTTCACTAGCAAAAGTCATTCGTTTGAGGGGGAATGTTAGAATATATAGTTAGTCCCACATTGTTCAATTGCCTAAACTTTTCTCTTGTACTACTCCTTATAAAGATCTTATGTAATAGCTATGAGAATCAATACAAATCATTACAATTCTCATTTCTTACAGGAAATCTTAGCAAATCTTTAAGGGGTGGGATGGGATTTTGGACTTGAGAATCGTTAGGATTCAAGAGTCATATGATTTTTTGTAGCCAAACAGACTAAGGAATCTTGATTCCTACCAAATCTCATCTTCAGTAGGAATTTACCAGATCTCATTTTTAGTAGGAATCATAGTTAGGAATCCTACAACCAAAGGCACCGTATATCTTTTTCGCGCAATCACCCAATTAAAACCCGAAGATAAAAAAAAAATTGGATAAACAGACTAAACGCCTGTAAATTAATTTTTCCTAATCAATATCCAACAATCATTCTATAATTGTACAAAAATAGGTTTGCCACCCAACCATATAAAAACAGAGATAAGCATTTACAGAGGTTAAGATAACTACTTTTAACTAAAATTAGTTATCTAATAAACAGCAAGTTAAACTGATTTTAGACATAATCCTTAGATTAGAAAAAAGAGGTTAAGTAAGACAAACAAAAGAAAACTATAAAACCCAAGATTATAAGAATTATAAGCTTCATAAAATTCATTTATTTTTATCTACTAATAAGTTTTTATAGGAAGAGTCTTGGAAGGTTTTCTTGATTTTAGAGAAAACGGAAGAGACTCATTCCTTTTTTCCCTTTTTTTCTTTTTTTTCTATTGATTTGGAGAAATGGCCGGAGGAGTGATTGATGCTGGACAAGGGAAGGGGAAGGATTATGGAGGGAAGATTACTTCATTTGTTCTCATGTCTTGTTTGGTTGCTGCCACTGGTGGTCTCATCTTTGGTTATGACCTTGGGATTTCAGGTTTACTACTTAGTTTATTGAAATACAAAAATGCTATTAGGCCCGAAAATGGGGGCCAACCACACGCTCAAAGCTGATGTTGCCGGCTCTCTTTAGTCTGCGCATGTGGAGAGAAAACATCCGGACTGATGGGAGCGGGCCACACCAACTTTCCGCATGCGGCCAGACTCCATTTTCGAACCAAACAACATTTCTCTTACATAAATGTTAGATCATTTTTTACAAAGAAATTTAGTTTTTACCAATTTGAAATCATTGTTGTAATAAAAAAAATAGTTACCGATATTGGGTAATGGTGATTTTAATGATTTTTTGCTTGATTTGTTAATTATGATGTAGGAGGTGTAACATCGATGGATCCGTTCTTAAAGGAATTTTTCCCATCGGTTTTCAGAACGATGCACGATGTAACAGGAAATGAAAATCAATACTGTAAATTTGATAGTCAGTTGTTGACAAGTTTCACTTCTTCCCTTTATATTGCTGCTTTGGTTGCTTCCTTCTGTGCATCTGTAACAACAAGAATCTTTGGGAGGAAAGTGTCCATGTTAGTTGGAGGTACTATATTTTTAGTTGGTGCTGCTCTTAATGGTTTTGCCCAGAATGTCCTAATGCTTATTTTCGGTCGTATACTACTCGGTGTGGGTATTGGGTATGCTAATCAGGTAAGTCATACGTTACTGACGATCGGATCTCTAAGTGTCTACCAAATTCCCATATCCATATTATAACTTGTTATGATTGATTGAGTAATATATGATGAGGCTGGTTATTGATTGATGCAGTCTGTTCCTGTCTACATATCTGAAATGGCACCTGCAAGACTAAGAGGAGCACTAAATATAGGGTTTCAACTGGCCATTACTGTTGGAATATTGATAGCAAATCTGGTTAACTATGGAACAGCCAAGATAGTCGAAGGATATGGATGGAGAATTTCACTAGCTCTTGCAGCTGTTCCGGCTATTATCATGACTGTAGGAGCCATCTTCCTTCCTGATACTCCTAACTCCTTAATAGAAAGAGGACATGGGGAGAAAGCTAAGATTATGTTACAAAAAATCCGTGGAACCGAACAAGTTGAAGAAGAATTCCAAGACCTTATTGAGGCGAGTGAAACATCGAAGAAGGTGGAACACCCATGGAGGAACATTTTGCAACCAAAATACCGACCTCAACTAGTAATGTCTATTGCTATTCCATTCTTCCAGCAGTTCACTGGTATCAACATCATCATGTTCTATGCTCCAGTCCTCTTTAAGACGATCGGATTTGGTGATGATGCAGCTCTTATGTCTGCTGTTATTACTGGATTTGTCAATATGTTTGCCACCTTTGTTTCCATTGGCACAGTCGATAAGCTTGGACGAAGAGCTTTGTTCCTTGAAGGTGGCATTCAGATGCTTATCTGTCAGGTACTTGCTTACCATATACTTTCATCAACTACTTTTCGAATTTTGTTGTTTCAATATAGATAGTGCATATACACACGAACATGCACACACAAACCGAAAAAGAGAATACTATATATATAATCCTAATACTATCTGTATGTGTAGATTCTTGTAGGAGTCATCCTCGGAAAGACATTTGGAGTAGCTGGACTTGGAACCATGACAAAGTCGACGTCCTACCTAGTCTTGTTCCTGATTTGTGGGTATGTAGCTGCGTTCGCTTGGTCATGGGGGCCATTGGGTTGGTTAGTACCAAGTGAAATTTTTCCTCTTGAGATCAGATCAGCGGGTCAATCCATCAATGTATCAGTGAACATGCTCTTCACTTTCATAATTGCCCAACTTTTCCTATCCATGCTTTGCCACATGAAGTTTGGTCTCTTCTTCTTCTTCGCCGGGTTCATGGTCATCATGACAACTTTCATCTACTTCTTCTTGCCTGAAACCAAGAATGTACCCATTGAAGAGATGAACGGTGTGTGGAAGAAACATTGGTTCTGGGGTAAATACATCCCCAACGATGCTGTTATCGGCCACCACACGTCTGTTGTTGATTAAGCGTCATAAAAAACCATAGTGCGTGCATTTTTTAAAGATAAAATTCATTCTATTTGAAATTTTTTCGAAGAAGAGCATACTTTCTGGCTATACTAGTAGTTATGATGTATGTGGAAAATCAAAGAAGAAAACCCCTTCAAGAAATAAAATGTAATCCTCCTCTGCTTTTCTCAATATATACCAAGCTTCAAAATTATGAAATTATATCTTTGCAGTATGCACATAGTTTGCATTCTGTTAATCTATTATACTAATATATTCACCTGTATAATATTTGAAGCTAACCAAAAATACACTTTGATTAGGCGATTATCTAGATTTTTGTCCACACATCACAAGCAGGCTGCACTGTTGTTACAGTGATAGCAGCAATCGTCCTCTGATACAAGATGCAATGTTTTGGTAATCTGAAAAAAATTTGTGAACGTATCGAGAGGACATAAAAGTCTTTTTGGTGGGGAAAATCAAAAGGTCGACACACAAAATCCTGGACCTAGACCTGCTAATCTAAGAAACAATGGGGCCTAGGCATTCACAACCCTTAGCATCCCTAGGTAGACTTGCTTGGAGATTTCAAACTGAACCAAACTTAATTTGGATAAGTTTGAGAATTGAGAGTAACCTAGATGTTATAGTCCCCTTGTCTATTGGGAGGTACATGAAACACTAATATCAACATTTGGAATGATTATTGATTCCTTTAATACCACTCCAACATCTCTCACCTCATTGGAGACCATAGTTGAAATATTCATCACCATTCGAGACCATAGTTGGAATATTCATCATTTATACAACACCTTCGACCACCACATAGAAAATAATTAAAATATTATTCAAACAATTAATGTCTACGCTCAGGAATCATATACGCTACGATGGTCTTTAACCCCCTCCGGAAAATACATAATTTCCTCAATAATCAATATATAATCAATTGCCCCAACAACACAGGCTCTAACAAAAACCAAGATTTGACCTTCATTTGGTAGTTGATACCTTACCTCGCATTAAACTTTTCTTATGGAAATGTTGTGTCAAAGCCCTGTCTGTTAAAAAACGTATAGGTGACTACATGAATTGTGATAATTGTGAATGTTTGAGAATAGAGTGTCATATGAGTCATGTTAAATAGTCCCACATTGGATGGGCTATTATTAGTGTTGGTTCCTTGAGCCTATATAAAGGCTTCATATGTAATAGCTAATATCTTATCCAACTATCAATACAACTCTTCTCTCCCTCTCATATTTATTTTGTCTTACATGGTATCAAGAGCTTATAAACTCTAAAGAGTTAGATCCTTGAGTTTCCGATTAACCGGCGGCGGTAGTCCGTCAATGGCTACCGTCCGCCGGAGTATTGCCGGAATATTATCTAGTTTTCTTTTTCTATGAAATAAATTAGATTTTTTTTATTTTAGTAGTCAAGTTTCAAAGATTTTGAGTCTTCATTTAAGTCTTCAACAATGGTTTTCACCATTAAAGTTTGAAGGATTGAAGATCAATCTTTAACTCTTAGATCTATCTATCCCTACTTATTAATAGTAGGAGATGAAGATCTAAAAGAGTATAAAGCAAACAACTATATTTGTTCAACTTTCATGGCAGCCTTCTTTTCAAACCCACTAAAAATCAATCTCTAGATTTTCTACCCATGAACATCTTCTTCTTCTTGGTAGTTATTTTCCCCAAATGTTGTTGTTCTTCTTCTTCTTACAACTCAAAATCAAAAATCAAACATGTTCAAACTCATGTTGGCTTCTTTCTCTTTCATTCTCTACTTTAAATTTCTGTAACCATTTTCCCTCTAAAACCCCCTTCCAAATTTCTTCTCCAACTTCATTCCATTAAAAAAAAAAAAAAAACAAAAAAAAAAAAAAATCAACTTCTAAGTAAAGATCTCTTCAATAGTTCTTGTTCTTGAGTTAGAAAGGGTTACTTCCATAACAGTATTTGTTTATCATCATCAAATAGAAGTGGTTTCAGATTTCATCTCTCTTTAGTCTCATCTATTTCTTAACTTTTCATCTCTCTCATCTTCTCTTTTTATCTCTCTTATATCTCTTTTTCTCAACCTAAACATCACACTTCTTTTCCTCAACCTAAATCATCTCTTTCTTCACTTCCTGAACTACTCTTTTAATGCTCAGATTTCTTATTAACTCAGTTTTGTTTTACAACCGAACTTCATATACTCGAAGCTCGAAAATCCATAGATTCGAAGCTCGAAAAATTAATAGATCAAGAGATGTTTGAAATTGCATGAAAACCGGTTTTTGCAAGATTGGTTAAAACATGAAGCCACGTCTTTATTGAGTTGTTAGATAAAGAAAGTGAGGGAAGAAGAAGGTTGTCCTTGAACCAGAGAAAGAAGAAAGAATGGAGAAGGAGATTTAGGGTTTCCACTTCTAAATTACGTGGGTGCCTCCAAAATTTCGGTTGACTAAGTTTCCAATTGTTTGCCCTATTCCCTGGTGCTCTCAATAATTATGCTAGAACTATTTGGTGCTTTCAAAAAAAAAAGGACCATAGTAATTGTGGTGCCTATACCTAAGTGTGTTGTTGTGTGGTTATGTCTTCAAGTGTGCCTCTAAAATCCATTTTCATACTTTATTTTTCTCACTCTAAATTTCTTACAAATCTTTCTTCTTAAAGCCCAAATGGGCCAAGCTATTAAGTTTTTCTTTTCTCTCTCAAGCCCAAAAGGGCCAAGCTTTTAAGCTTCTCTCTTTCAACTATTTCTCTTTCAAGCCCAAGTGGGCCAATCTATTATGTTTTTCTCTTTTCTCTTTTAAGCCCAAGTAGGCTAAGCTTTTCTCTCTTTTCATCTTTCTTTCTCATTCTCAAGAGGGCTTAGCTATCATGTTTCTTCTTTCTTGTTTAAAGTCCAAGTGAGCCAAAACTACAACTAATCTACATCTTATTTACCTCAAGCACACACATTAAAGCAACACCAACATTAGTAGTAAGAATTTGAAGCATCATCAAGGGAAATCTATTCAAACTCATGGTCTTCCACACTTGCAAGTCCCATGAGTTTGAGGGGGAGTATTATGGAGGAAGCCTATGGAGGAAGCCAAATCATCATTGATTCAAGAGAAGAACAAAAGTTGTTTTGCCTTTTTTATTAAATGTTAATGTAATGAGTGAAGTTTTATTATATCAAACCATTGCACTTATCAATCTTGATAAGTACATTGGTTTGAGGGGGAGTGTTTGAGAATAGAGTGTCATATGAGTCATGTTAAATAGTCCCACATTGGATGGGCTATTATTAGTGTTGGTTCCTTGAGCCTATATAAAGGCTTCATATGTAATAGCTAATATCTTATCCAACTATCAATACAACTCTTCTCTCCCTCTCATATTTATTTTGTCTTACAGTGAACAGCTTGAAACTATTGAACATGTCTTACTTCATTGTAATATTGTCAGAAATATTTGGTTCTATTTCAATATTATTTCCACCTAAATTAACTCTTTATTGGATTGGATTCAAACGTGGCCTACATTGAAAGACTCAAATGACGCTCCGAAATATGCTTTTATCTTATGGTATACACGGGAATGCAGATGTAACTATTCCTTTAGGAAAATAGAAGTTCATCGACTCGATATCAGAAACCAGATAATCAGCATTGGACCCCTCCTTATATTCAAATGAACATTGACGCTTCCTCCTTTACGAAATTATCTTAAGATAATAGTATAGGTTTAGTCTTACACGATTGCAGCTCTCAATTTATCTCAGGCAAAACCATGAAAAGCTAGGACTTCGAACATCGTTTAATACTATTCATTTTCTGTTTGTTAGTCGGTAATTGTAACACCAAAACAAATATATTAGAGAAGTGGTCTAAACAGAACCATGAAAACTGTTGTGGTCTTCCATTCGACCACTCATCTCCCATCCCATCTATAGAGTATTCAAAAAAGAGTTCTTGTAGTTTAAATGAAAAAAAAAACGTATTAAAAACTCGTAGTTGCCCCCATGCAGGATCGAACTACAGACCTCCAGTTTACAAGACTGGCGCTCTACCACTGAGCTATAGGGGCTGATCTGCTTAAAACTTGCATCTTGATGTACTTATCATTATAACAGAGATTTGATATAAACAAGAGGAGAATGTTCTGATTCCTGAATATTGATGGCGACCAAAGGAGGAGGAGGAGGAGGAGGAGGAATAGTGGTGAGGGCGCCGGAGATGGAAAAGTTGAACTTGGAACAGCTGAAAGCTCTTAAAGAACAGTCTGATCTCGAAGTCAATCTCCTCCAAGATAGCTTAAACAACATACGCACCGCCACCGCTCGTCTTGAGATCGCTTCCACCGCTCTCCACGATCTCTCCTTTCGTCCTCAAGGTTTTACCACTCATTTTCTCTCATTACCACTGATTTGCTCACGTCTCTTTATCTAATAAGAAATTATTTTTCAGGTAAGAAACTTTTGGTTCCACTTACTGCATCTCTTTATGTGCCTGGAACTCTTGATGATGCCGATAAAGTTCTTGTTGATGTCGGCACCGGCTACTTCATCGAAGTTCGTATTTCAAATTCTTTTACTATTACTATTATAGCTCTTTTGATGATCCAATTTCGATATTCGTTACCTTGTTTTTGAAATTTTTAAGGGTTTTGTTGAGGTATATCTGGATTTATAGATTCCATATGGACTCTTCTAATTGTTAGGCAAAAGAGATTCAAAATGTTACACCATTAGAGAGAGTCACCAACAATATAGCTTAGATGGTTTGGATTATTTCAGTAGTTGTATTATAGAGGCAAAGATGAGAAAAAAAAAATTTGTGGCATGATAAAGTAGAAGATCAGAAATTTCATTTGGTAGCTTGAAAAATATGTAAAATTGTAAACCCTTGAAGCTCGGTTGTTCGGGTAGAAATATAGCATAGATTGGGTTAATAGGACTCCAAGCCAACGCTGCAATACTTTAACGGTCTAACTCCACTTGCTATATTTCTACCCGATTCCACCCTTTTTGAGTGGGTTCGCGATCCAGTACCCCAAATTTGACGTGCTGGATTCTCCTAATTAACCCAATTTCTTGTGAGGTAGTTAACTGCATCTGCATGTTTATTTGTTCAATTAGATAACAACTTCAGTACTTCACATTTTAAGTTTTATGGAGATCGAATATCTGAGTGTAGGTGTATCTATTATATATGCATCACAGTGATGCCATTACTAAAAGTTTATACTGCTTAGGAAAATAACCAAAAAGTGCCGAAGAGGATTACCCATAGCATACCTGATTCACATGGTAGCGTATTGCTTACTAGTAGCCATACCACGTACCGGAGCTATCCACGTGCCAGGTAACATTGCTCCAAGCATCATAAGGGTCAATATCGGAAAAATTAGGGAGGGATTTCAATTTGATTGCCACATTTTCTCGAAAGATGGTTCGTTTGTGGTCAGTAATGGTAAGAGAATCAAAATTTGTTGACAACAACGTTGAATTTGAATGTGTACCCAAGAAAAAGTACGGTAGAAACAACAGTTAGATGCTTCTTAGATAAATTCATTTCAGATATACAGTCTACTCCCAATATTTGTGGCGACGAAAATATTGAAAGTTTTGTTGTTGGCTTGATGCTTATGATCATTTTCTTTTCATTCCATGTCAGTGAAGTTGGTGAAGTATGTCCTGTATTTTATACCCGTTACTATTGTCAATTGTCAAATACCATGACAAACTACCTGACGATGTATGTATACTATATACCCTTCCAATTCCTTTTTAATTTGAGACCTTTCCAGAACCATCCCTTCCAGCCATGCATAGTGTTTGTTTTGGGTACGCAAGAAAATCGATCAGATTAATCATCGTCTCATAGCTTAAGATTTTGTGGTATTAACTGATGAATGCAAATGTGACAAAGAAAAGCACAAAGTATATAGTGGTTTCAAGATGCTTGCTTATTGTTTTTTCCCCTAACCTGGTACTCTTTTCTTCTGATGTGTGAATCAGAAAACAATGGCTGAAGGCAAAGATTATTGTGAACGGAAAATCAATTTATTGAAATCAAACTATGACCAACTTACTGAGGTATATCTTTTTTTATAAGATTTTGTTTTTATCAATTTTGTGTTGTGCATGTTTTATCTGATGGATTTGCCTTAAAATGATCCCTTTAGAGCGAAAAACACTATGTTTGCATTTACTCTTCCCTCATAAGATTACAGTCCACCAATTTTTGAAAAACCTTTTTACGTCTCGCGGTGGTTTGCTCTGACAAGAAAAGGAAAATGACATCAATGTTTAATGAACAAAAACACATGTTTTTCATGTTGTCAAACAACTCAAAAATACTATAGATGCACACTTTTTACTCTCGGGTTCAATTGCATACGCCTTAAGGCATCAGGTGACTGCCTCACCTCGAGGTGCGAAAGTTTTGTAAAACATGTGGACTGTCCATATTATATCTAATGGTGATCGGTGATGATCTTTAGCCTTTCTTTCTAGGGTTGTTGATGTTATCATTATCATGCAAAAAAGAGTAGAAAGATAGCCACCCCAGCTATCAATTTCAGAAACTAGATAAAAACTATTATGTTATAAGTACGACTGTACAACCTCTTAAACCATAGGTCCTCATATCTCACCCCAGAAGATATTATCCATTGGGGGCTCATTGATAGAGCACCACTTTTGACATCAAGGACAGTCTTCTTGAGGCTTCACCCTTCCTTTCATAGATCATATAATTTCTTTTTCTCCAAATCGTGCGGAATATAACCACAAATTCTGAGGATGTCAAAAGTGGTGCTCTATCAATGAGCCTCAAGAAGACTGTCCTCGATGTCAAAAGTGGTGCTCTATCAATGAGCCCCCAATGGATAATATCTTCTGGGGTGAGATATGAGATCTTAGGGGTTCCCTCCAAGCTTCTAAGTTTCCCGACATCGAGGTTAGACCGGAAGACGTGGAGAATATAGAATGGGCTTAGGAAGTGATCCCTACAATCCGAACTATATCTTGGTCTATGACTATCTGCATTGACTTGCTTTTCATAGACAAGTCTTAGTAATTTTCTTTCATCCAGCAATTAACTTGCAACATCTAGAAGTACAGAACTACGTTGGAACCTTCATTTAATTCCTTGTCATCATTAACGACAGACATGGTAAATTAGGATGATGTCGAATGAAATTGAAAATAGTATACGTATTATGTAACTCCTATGTACATAGTATGAGAAGATGGAATTTTTATAACTAGAAAGCCTATTATTTTATGGTAATGTTTCATGCTTCATTACATTCATCTTTCAGCTTCATTTTTGCAATTCCTTTTTTAAATCACTGAACTTGAATGCAGGTTGCATTGAAGAAAAAAGCTATAGCAGATGAAGCTACAACATACTTGCAGGCTAAATTGAGACAGGGAGCTCCCACAACATAGTAAAAAAAAGCGCTTCAAAAATTGTCTCTTCCTAGTTAAGTTTTTCTAAGTTTGGTGAAAATACCAATTGCTAGTGGTGTCTAATCTATTAGGAAAAGGCATGCATAACTAGGTTATGTCACAGATTCACAGACTGCTGCTAGACAAAAGCACAGGAAGGCTTTTTAATGGAAAAACCATTGAAATTTTAATGTCATGGGGAAGTTTTTCTACAGTAGGAGATTCACTTCTAATTTATATTGGAAGTTCTTCAACTCTTTGTAGTTTTGCCAAGAACTCGAACAATATTTTGTACTGAATGTGTAATGAGTGAAACATTCTCATAATTGTATTTGATATATGGGTTGAGGTTTTCCCTTTCCTTTTATTTTATTATAAAAAGGGTAAGACTTAGAACCTTGACATCTCCAATGGAGAGAAATATATGTTACCACTCACCAAAGAGGTGAAATATGAGAGTTCTCAAGTTCCTTTCATTCATTATTTCATGTTCATCTATCTTCGATTATGATATAATTGTGATTTTAACACATTACTAGGAAAATACCATTGGAGAACGAAATGACTATTCCGTTACAAGAATTTTGACTTGATATTTGTCGGGAGATGACGGAGAGTCGGACTCCTTTATTGTTGGCTAATCTCTTAAGCTTCTCCTCTCTTTTTGTATTCCTAATTGTTTCTCATCTCATTATACCATCACTACAATGAAATTTAATCTCAATAAAGAAGATCTTGTGTTCTTCTGTAAGAATAAATTTTTGATTTCAATTGTTAAGCTTCCCACGTATAAAAGATAGTGTTATCCAACTTCCAAATATATTTTTATTCAATTCAATATTTCACTATCTGACAACCAAATACCAGCTCAACACGTATCTCGGAAAAGACATCCTGGCCGTTAGATTACCAAACAAGATTCGTACAAATTTATAACGGTTTCCACCGTACACGCCAGATTTCCGTGTTTAGGGTTTTTATATTCAGAAAGTTTCCCTACTTTGTCGTATCACATTATTTAAAACCTCATCATATCCCGAAGCTACCGTTACGGGAAAACCTTTTACTACCATAAATACATCAAGAGTTTGATGTAAAATCTACTCTTCAGCACAATTCAAAAAAAAAAAATCTACTCTTTAGTGCCACGTGGTGTTCAAATGGCCCACATATAGCAAAAAAGATTGACATTTTGAAAAATGGTCAACTCCATACTAAATTAACAACCGTCTGATTCCATGTACCACCACTTCCTGAAAATTAGCACTAATTTCAGTACGGTTGAGCACGTCTATTTTATGACAATTGCAAAGAGACCCGATGTTTAGGACCGACTACGGCCGGAAAAGTGACGTGTTTGGCTTCTATTTATTAAATCTTTCTCTCTCTTGACTGCCTGACTAATTTGGGTGGAGCCACGACACCATTCGGCCCATAATCGGCCCCTGAATCGGGCGGTTTGGCATTTTTGGCTATTTTACGCCCTAATTAAACGGCACATCTCTCCAACTACAAATATTCTCTGTTATTCTTCCCTTACACAGGTTCTCCAATTCTCTCTCTTTCTCTCTCTAGATCTGTTTAATTTTCTCACCATCTTTTGGGAATACCTATTTGGTTAAGTAAGAAAATGGGGATAAGATCTTTTCTAGCTAAGAAAAAGAAATCAAAATCATCAAGCAATCCTTCTTCACCTAATAATAATGAAAGTCCAATTCAATCACCAACATCAGCAACCAAACCAGAGGAAGAAATTGAAGAAATATTCAGAAAATTTGATGTTAATGGTGATGGTAAAATTGAATGGTCAGAATTGGGTTTAATAATGACAAGTTTAGGAAATAAAGTAAGTGAAGAAGAATTGAAAAGAATGGTAAAAGAAGTAGATTCAGATGGAGATGGGTTTATTGATTTGAAAGAATTTATTGAATTAAATAATATTGATTCTGATAAACATCTAGATGATGTTAAATCAGCTTTTTCAATATTAGATGCTAATGGAGATGGATCAATTTCACCTCATGAATTACAAAGAGTGTTAAGAAGTATAGGTGATAATGCTTCTATTGAAGATTGTAAAAAGATGATTAATGCTGTTGATCGTGATGGAGATGGGTTTGTTTCTTTTGAAGAATTCAAGATTATGATGATTAATGGTGGTTCTGCTTCTGATTTTTTTCAGAGAAAGAATGTTGATCAATGAAGTAAGATTGTTTGATTTTTCTATTTTTTATTTTTATTTTTAGTAGACTTTTTTTTCTCAATTTTTAATTCAAGATAGTTGGGAATATTTGGATTCAGAATTAAATTTTTTTAATACAGTTATTATTACACCCTATTTACACCCATGTTTGATACAAATTAATCCGATTTATTTTTTTAATTTTTTGTCCATCCTGTTGAATCATCCCATTAGGGTTTTAGTCTTTGAATACTAAAATCAACATCAGCAAGGAAACTTCTACTAAACGGGAAGATGAAGTATTACTTATTTAAAGGTTAGAAAAATTGTAAGGGATATTTTAGTTAAATTAGGCTTTTGTTTTCTTTGTTAGTGGAATTAAGGCGGTAAATGGTAGCTTATCGGATCGGACATAGACATACTTATATATTCAGTGAAATTAAGGCGGTAAACGGTAGCTTTTGTTTTTTCAGTAGAATTAAGGCAGTAAACAATGTCCCACACCTAGTATGAATGAAAATGTAAGTTCATAATAACTTTCTAATCAAAAAAATAGTTCATAATAACTTGGTCTCACGTACTTAGAGCATCTCGATCGCAAAACTCAAAAAAACTCCAATTGTTCTATTGTCAAAGCTCATTTGAGTTTCTCTTTTCTAGATATCAATGTTGAGATCCTCAATTAAGAGCATCTCCAATAGGACACTCAAACTCTAATATTTAGAGTGTCACTTATGATTTTTTGATATTTTGTTAAAAAAATTTCTCCAATGTGACATTCTATTTGACACTTCATGATAATGTATGAGCATTTATTATAGAAACACTCAAAAGAGACACTCTAAACTCAAATTACTCTAAAATTTAAACCAATAGAAACTCTTCCTTTTTTACTATTTTTTTTTCTATTTAATTTAAGAGTGACATGTGTAGTAAGTAGAGAGGTTTTACAGATCTCCATTGGAGACCAAAAAAGTTTAGGGTGTTTCTATATTGTCACTTAGAAAAAAGAATCTTAATTTGACGCTTGACAACTACACTTTAGAGTTTTTGTTAGAGTGCCCCGTTGGAGATGCTCTTAAAAGACATCTCCAATACTACACTCTAAAAACTTAAAAGTAACTTAGGTGTCATTTCCTAGATGGTTACATTTGTTTATAATATTGAGTGGCCAATTAAGATTCTCAAATATTGAGTTTCTTCTTCAAATATCTCAACATTAAATGATGCCACGTCATTTTGAGATCCAAATTGAGTGTTGCATTAGAGAGTTTTTTACAAAAAAAAATCTTAGGTGACACTGTGAGTTTTTCAATTTGAGTGCTGCATTTTAGCGTAGCACTTTGAGTTTTTCAACTTGATATCTAGGAAAGAGAAACTCAATTGAGCCTTAACATAACAAAATTGAAAAGAACAAATACTAATAATGAACAAAGCCAATGTTGAATTAATGATTCAAAAGCATGTTTTAAACCTCCCACTAAAAGAAGAGCTAATTCGATTGTTGTCATTGTTGTCTCTGTTCAGGGTTGGTCAGGCCCAAAGTGAGCAAAGTCTCGCTTTGGGCCACCAATTTGGGAGTCACCCAGCTCACTCATGTTTAAATAAATAAAAAATTGCACCTTTTTAATTAAGTTGTTTTTAATTTGGGAGCCCAAACCCGCCCATGACACCCGAGTCCAATGAGGACCATGGACAACCGTGCACGTCTCGGACACAACCCGCCCAACTGGGTTAAAACCTCTACCCGCACACCCGCTATGCCCACACACATTTAGCATCGCTCAATGATAACCTAACTATATTTTCCATATCAAGAGTATGAGCAATCACACGAAATTGACATGTGAAGTTGTTTTTAGTCGTCCCTAAATTATGACTTGATAAGGTTGCTGAATCCACTTATACTACAAGAGATGTGCATAAATAAATTAAGTTAGCTAAAAAGTTTCATAAGAAAATTAGCAAAAGAAAAGACAAAACTCAACAATCGAGATGTTAGAAGAAACTTAATAAAAAGTGATATGTGCAAATCTATTGATTGTTATATTAGTAGTTGATAAGAAATCTCCTGATTAAAATTGTGGATGGAAATAATACAAATTAGCCAAAAATTGTTGACCAGAACTTTGATTATGATCTTCCAGCAAGTTACTATTCTTCAATTCTTCAATCCAAGTAAACTTTAAAACTAACTACATAGAAGATTTCTAACCATATAGAAGATTATTTGACTTTTTGATAAATGGTCTAACTCCATATGATTCAATGTACCACCACTTACAGAAAATGAGCACAAATTTCTGTACGGTTGAGCACGGCTAATCTTACCAGAAGTGCTAAGCGGCTCAATTTGTGGGACCGATTTACAGCCAGAAAATTGACGTGGCTAACTTTTATTACTCATGCAGTTTCTTCCTAACTCACTGACCAATAGGGACAAGTCACGTTATCTTTCGGATTGTGGTCGGCTCGTAAATCGGGTCGTTTAGCATTTTGCTATTTAACGCCCTAATTTGTTGCATCTTCAACTGCACATCTCTCTCTACAACTACAAATATTCTCTATTATTCTCGCCTTACATAGGTTCTTCAGTTCTCTCTCTTTCTCTCTCTAGATGTGTTGTTTAATTCTCACCATCTTTTGAGAATACCTACCACTAATCAAATTTGGGTAAGTAAGAAAATGGGGATAAGATTTTTTCTATCTAAGAAAAAGAAATCAAAACCATCAAGAAATCCTTCTGGTAATAAACTAATAATAAGGGTTATTTCCCAAATGGCCTCCAACTTTGTGACCAGCTTCCTGCCTAGCCCCCTACTTTAGCAAAAATACCCATATGACTCCCTTTTTCAGTTATCGTTAATTTTTCGGTACTCTCTCTCCTCCATCTCATTTCCTCTCTCTGTCAAGTCACCTATCACGCCACATCATCATCTTCTCTGACAGGGGTCGCCGGCCGGCAAAATTTCCGGTCGGCGACCTTCAATTTTTTTTTCTCTCTCTCTAAAAAATATAAAAAAATAAATAAAAATTAAACTCTCTCTCTACAGATGTAGAGAGAGAGGGCAGACCCTTTGAAGGTCTTCACAGACCTCCAATGGATCTGTTCGCAGACCCATTGGAGGTCTGTGAACAGACCTTCAAAGGTTAAGTTCAAAAGAAATTTTGAACAGCTGAATGCTCCTCAACACATGCTTAGAAGTCCAGCGGGCTTGAGTCGCATGCCCTTGAGCATGTCAATTGATGAGACATGAAAATGTCCCATCTGAATCTCTTAACTTGGGTTAGTTAGCCCATTTCGAGCAGTTACTCTCATGAATTACTTGTTTCTCTTGACCAGGTGTCTTCTATGGAATTGAGCGCGAAAAACGGTTAAAATCGGGAGATTGACACATTAGGGGCATTTCGGTAATTTGGTGCTAATGGTGCTCTGGTATTCTGGAAATTTTAATGCTCGAATCAAAATGTAGAGTCAAAGACGGATCCGTGGGTGAAAACGGGAGTCAACTCGGAGTCCGGACGAGCAAGATAGATTAGGTCAAAGTTGGAGTCTAAGATGGTTCCCCAAATCGATTAGAGACACGTGGCGCGAAAGTGGAGAAGGATCTAACGGCTGAGAGGTGGTTCGGGTTAGTTTCGGTAAAAAAACAGTGGTACTTCGAAATTCCAGCTGTCTTTGATTTAGTGCAACCCAGCGCATGATGATTCAGGTGCAACTTTGTTATACCAACGAGATCCGACGGCTAGTGGATGTGCAAGTAATCCCGTGATGGTGGGCTGGCGATATAACTTATTAAGATGTCTCGCACCACACCTTATCTTCACTCTACCCAGGACACATCACGTTATTGGGTCCACGGTTATTGGAAGATGGGATTGACCCTTACTTTATTCTCCCCTATCTACTAGTATTAAGGAATAAAAAAAAAGAGATATTCAAATTCCTTTTTTTTTAGAAACTAAAGGATTTAATTCCTTTTGAGTTTTCAACTTCAACAGTGGAGATTTTTGTAGGATAAAGCAAGATCAACTCGGTTTTTTTTGGACTATTTCGAATCAGAGAAGGATTAATGAAATCAGGAAAGGAAGAGATCTTTTATAGATGGGAGATTGATAGCTGGGATTATTAACAGTAGAGAAAGAGATTCTCAACTAAAACAGAGGAAGATTGAAGATCATATTTCTAGAAAGAATAGAGAGAGAGAATACTTTGAAGATTGAAGATTTGAAACAAGATATTTTCTGGAGAGATGAAGAAGGTAAGAGGACTATAGAGATTTGGTTGGAAGAGAGAGAGAGAGAGGTCTGTTAAATACCTCTTCTCTTCTCACTGTTAGGCATCTCGGTTTGGGGTCGAAAAAAAATCACCATCTCGACTGGAGAGTTTTCCTCTGGTAGCTCAACCAAAACCGACTATATTAGAGAGAGAGAGAGTGATGTAAAGAGCTCTCGGCTGGGGATGAAGAAATGGAGTTAGAGAGAGAGACAACCGAGAGTACCATCCATTGATCATCATCATCATCATCTATTTTTCTTCTTCTTCTTCTTCTGTTTGTAATCCTTTTTAGTGAGAGAAAAGATTATCAAGATAGAAAGAGAGAGTTAGATAGAAAGAGTTGAGAGAGAAAGAGAGTTACTGTAGAGAGAGAGAAAAACAGAACCAAGAGATTCAGTTTTAATAAATCACTATCTTCATCTTGTTTTGATTCTTTTCTTTTTGTTTTCTGTTTACTTTGTGAGAAAGAGATAGAATACTCAAAGAGAAAGAGAGAAAACAGCAAGAGAAAGATAGTTGGAGAAGATGAGAAAATAGGAGAGAAAATAATTTTCTCTTAGGGAAAATATTTCCGGGAAGACGAGAAAATCGTTTTCCCAGAGGGTGCGTTTGGCAGAACAGTGGAAAATCAGAAGGAAATCACTTCCCTAAGGCTCTGTTTGGCTGGAAAATCAGTAAGAAATTCAATTTTTTCTATTTTTCTCCCATATTTTATATAGTTAACCTTTAAATCTCTCAAAATGATTAACTAATCTTTTATCTAGGGTTTAGATGAAGTCGTAATAATCATTTTCTCGACAATATATTAAAGTTTTTACCATTTTAACGATAAAATCTTCCGGGTTTTTAGACCGTTCATGGACTAAAAACCTGAGTTATATAAAGAACTATCTAATCGGACCAAAATTAATTTGTCGTTAGAATTGTTAGGAAGACGGATTCAGAAAACCCTAGGCTCTCCCCCATTTGAGTTCCTTGTATCATTTGTAATTATTTTCTTTCCGTAATTTTATTTATTTTATTTTATTACCAAAACCTCATCAAAACCAAAAACCAAGTTACTTCCAAGTCTTAGAATAGGTTTCACCTAGTCTCTGAGGAACGAACCGGTCTTACCGGAACTATTACTTGACGCCCGTATACTTGCGGGTGGTGACCTATTTAGGAAACTTTCTAGGCCCATCAAGTTTTTGGCGCCGCTGCCGGGGACTAAGTTCAAAATTTTTTCTAAACTTGGAAAGTTTTTATTTTTGGTAAGTTTTTATTTTTGGCCACTTTGACTTGCTTCTCTATTTTTGGTGTGCAGGACATTAAGGAGCGAAAGAGAAGGCGCAAACAAGGAGGAAGAGTCGAAAAGAAGAAATTTACAGTTTTATTTTATTTTATTTTTGGTGAGAGAGAGACTTTAGACTTTCTAGACTTTATTTTTGGATTTAAGTTTTGACCCTAATTTAAAGGGCATAAATTGTAACCGAAAAACCAAAACGAAGCCTCGGGTTCGAACACTCGCGGGGAGAGTGGCCCGAGTCGTCTGCAAAGGTCGTCGCCCGTCTCGAACGGGAGGTAACTTTCTCTAATCACCCACGAATCCCTTGTTAGTGGGTACTTTTTATAAGATCTTAGTAGTGCTCCAGTCGAGATGGTGATTTTTTCCGACCCCAAACCGAGCTCAACCAAAACCGACTATATTAGAGAGAGAGAGAGTGATGTAAAGAGCTCACGGCTAAGAAAGAAAAAAAAGACTTAGAGAGAGAAAGGAAAAAAACCAGAGAGCTATAATTCATTGGATCATCTTCTTCATCTTCATTTTCTGAATTTCTTTTAGTGACAGAGAGAAATTAAGAGAGGTTGTAGAAAGATAAGAACAGTAGAGAGAGAAAGAACCGAGAAGCTTATTTTTCTGGTTTTTGTTTCTTTTATTTGTAATCTCAAGTTCTTAGTGAGAAAGAGAGAGAGATTACAGTGGAAGAGAGAGAATTAGAGAGGAAGACAGAGAGATTGTAGAGAGAGAGAGATTAACAGTGAGATCAATTCTCGGTTTTTAAATAAATTTCGATTTGTTTCATTGATTCCGGTTAATTAAGTTAAAGAGACAGAAAGTAAAAGCTAGAAAGAGGCTAAGAGAAAATAAATCAGAAGGTTAGAGAGAGAAAGTAATTGGAGAAGACGAGAAAAAGGCGTGGAAAAGAATTTTCTCACGGGGAAAATACTTCCGGGAAGACGAGAAAATCGTTTTCCCAGAGGGCGCGTTTGGCAAAGCAGTGGAAAATCAGAAGGAAATTACTTTCCTAAGGCTCTGTTTGGCTGGAAAATTTAGTAAGAAATCCAACTTTTCTACTTTTCTTTCCTTTTTCCATATATTTAAGCTTCCATCCTTTATCATGAAGAACTAATTTTCTATTTAGGGTTTAGATGAAGTCGTAATAATCATTTTCTCGACAATTTATTAAAGTTTTTACCATTTTAACGATAAAATCTTCCGGGTTTTTAGACCGTTCATGGACTAAAAACCTGAGTTATATAAAGAACTATCTAATCAGACCAAAATTAATTTGTCGTTAGAATTGTTAGGAAGACGGATTCAGAAAACCCTAGGCTCTCCCCCATTTGAGTTCCTTGTATCATTTGTAATTATTTTCTTTCCGTAATTTTATTTTAATATTTTATTTATTTTATTTTATTACCAAAACCTCATCAAAACCAAAAACCAAGTTACTTCCAAGTCTTAGAATAGGTTTCACTTAGTCTCTGAGGAACGAACCGGTCTTACCGGAATTTATTACTTGACGCCCGTATACTTGCGGGTGGTGACCTATTTAGGAAACTTTCTAGGCCCATCAAGTTTTTGGCGCCGCTGCCGGGGACTAAGTTCAAAATTTTTTCTAAACTTGGAAAGTTTTTATTTTTGGTAAGTTTTTATTTTTGGCCACTTTGACTTGCTTCTCTATTTTTGGTGTGCAGGACATTAAGGAGCGAAAGAGAAGGCGCAAACAAGGAGGAGGAGTCGAAAAGAAGAAATTTACAGTTTTATTTTATTTTATTTTTGGTGAGAGAGAGACTTTAGACTTTCTAGACTTTATTTTTGGATTTAAGTTTTGACCCTAATTTAAAGGGCATAAATTGTAACCGAAAAACCAAAACGAAGCCTCGGGTTCGAACACTTGCGGGGAGAGTGGCCCGAGTCGTCTGCAAAGGTCGTCGCCCGTCTCGAACGGGAGGTAACTTTCAGATGAGGCATTTTCATGACTCATCAAACATCCCCAAACTTAGATTTTGCTAGTCCTCGAGCAAAACAGAAAAATAAAACTAAACCCATTTCACCACTTTCGTAGGGAACCACGATTGCACTTAGCAGGTGCAACAAGCCGTTAAACCTCTAAGTTACCCAAGAGGACGAGTTTTGTCTCGTGAGGGTTTGCAGTGAATATACCCACAAAATTCATAAATCTCAAAAATGCAGAAGGGTTTAAACATGACATGGACTAAAAATGTTTATCCGGCAGATTTTCGAAAGTTAATAGAAATGAAATCCAAATCGACCAAACCATACAAATGCTAAAAATTCCTTCACTAGTAATCAAGACTCGAAGTGCACGTGACCAGCCAATATGAGTATCATTTCGGTGCAGAACAGACAAAACCTCGATTACTTTCTCGATACATTTCGCCTCGACTATTGCCTCACCGTCATACACTCAAAAATTTAAGTCATTCAGAAATGGTTCACTCAATGTGCGAGTATGAGTATGAAAGAAAACTCAACACATTACAAAAAACGGACTAAATTTTTTTTGTAAACGACTGATCTCATCGAAAGGAAACAACCATTAATATAGAATGGGGAAGCTTACCAACTCTTCTCACCTGATCTACTTTCTAACAATGCTTCCTAGAGGTCGATGACTAAGGATGAACTAGAACTCCTGAGAACTCGACGTCTTCAAATCTTCAAGAACTACTTTGGGATAAACATTTAAACACAAACAAACATTTTTCTTTTTCTTTTTTTTTTCTTTTCTAATTTTTTTTTTTTTTTTTTTTTTTTTCATACGACTCATAATACAAATACTAATTTCTTCACATTATTCTTTCCTTGGTAATAATCTCTTCATTTTGCTTCATGCCTTATTCTCAGGGTTCTAAATGATGGATGAGGTTCCTATCTTCCTCTAGTTCACACTGCTTTCAAGTTTCTCAGACTACAAGAGAAAGGTTCGCTTCCTGATGACATCCCTAGTGGTTGTAAAATGCGAACTCAAGAGATCAACTGAGCTCTAATGAATATTGCGAGGTTGAGTAGCTCTTCACTCTACTCAGAATTAGCTCTGAAGAGATCACTCAAAACAACAAGAAAGGCTCAGAATCTCACATAGGTTAAGTCTCCACTAATGATCGATTAAGTTCTCTAAGAAAGTCAACTCTTCACCTATCTAACACTCACATGGCTAGTGCACAGACAACCTCAAGACTTGAAATTTGTGGAAAAACCTTTAGCAAAAGTATAGTACAACCAACTAGACTCTATAACTATTAACAAGCAAAAATAACTAGACTCACATTTTCAATCCAAAAATTTAAAATTTTGAAAAATTTTGAACCCTTTTGAATTTTTGAAATAAGGACTTAGCAAAAAATTCAATCCCCTATCCCCAAACTTAAACCTAACATTGTCCTCAATGTTTTGAAGACTATGCAAAAATAATAGGGTGAAGGGAGAGATATTACCCGATTCAGCGTCCTAACAGTGGGTTGCCTCCCAGAAAGCGCTAACTTTAACGTCTTCAGCCAGACGAAACAGATGACTCGAACAAATAGAAAGAACTAACCTACTGGATTACAGATATGTGTTTAACTGTAAACCAATATTCGATACATCTGTGGGTCCACCCAAAACACAAAGTTTTCAGTGAACGATAGTCTCACATCTTTGTGAATTGCAGAGAGTGCATGTGAGACTATTAAAGATGAGGGGCAATCCCCAAACTTAGTGGATGCACAGTCCACTAAGTAACTATAAATACTTGGACCAATGACTAGAAAGTCATCAAAAGGATCGACATAACAATGAAGGGCCAATATATCCGTCGAAGGCAGAAAGTCATCTGCAAGCTTAGTGGATAGAATATCCACTATTTCCATAGACGTTCTAGAGGAGACATCTGAAGTGTCCCAAAAGGGATCAACAACCGAGTCTGAGACCATGTGAAAGGTCAAACTAGACTCTAAGGGTAAGGCAATATGCTCGGGGACCAGGTCAAGGTCCATGGTTTCCTTAGGTACACAGTCTGACAAAGTATCTAACATGTCTCTAACGTTATCAATGTCCTCAAAGACATCTGAAGCCTCGCAGTCAGGTATAATATCATGCCTTCCTAGAATTTCATCTAAGGCTGACTCCTTACAAATCTCAAATGTCGGAAAGTTCAGAATAGTGTCATTCCCAAACTTGCTCATAGAGCCATCATCTTGAATATCAATGTCTAGTGTAGTCCTATCATGGTGAGATGACATAGGTGGAGGAAGCAAGACAACAAGGTCATCAGACCTTTCAGGCTCTAGGGTATTATCAGTAAATTCATCGACATTTAACTTAGTACTAGGGTTAGACGTATTAACCTCGTCATCGTACCTAGTACCTTCCTGAGTTTGGGGTGGTGAACCCCCTTCCTCGTCGGCGAATAACTGCGACTTAAACATTTTCATCTGTTGAGCCAAGGACTCAGTATCCTGCTGTATTTGAGTCGCAAATTGTGACATAATCTCAATAAGACGACTCTCGGACTCTGATCGAGATCTATCTTCAAGAGTCTCCTCATAATAAGGCTCACGAGTGTAATTAAATGAAGACTCTTGATAAAAACTCTCACCGTACATATTAGGATCATACCTGTCTCTAAAGTCATTGGTCTCAGAATAGTGTGGACTATGAGGTCTTTCATATATATTTGGCGTCGGACCATATCCATCGCTAATCGGACCATCTCTACACATTTGTTGATAATCTCCTAATGTCATATGAGATTGATCAGGCTCATATGGTCTACTCCACTCACTAATCGGACTGTTTCTAGACATTCGTTTATAATCCTGAAATGTCATACCCGGTCGGTTAGGCTCGTCTCTACACATCTGTTGGTACTCTCCTAGGGTCATACCAGTTCGGTTAGGCTCAACTAGCCTATTCCCCTCGTTAAGTCGTTGACAATCTCTTAGAGTCGTACCACGTTGGTTAAGCCAGTCTTTACGCAACTGTTGGTATTCTCTTAAGGTTATATCAGTTCGGTTGATGACGGGTCCCTTTAGATCAAGGTCATCATCATCAACAGGGTACGTCCAACCATTAGAAAAATGCGCCATGATGGTCAGGCACGATCACAAGATGAGAATTGACACTTATGTAACTAAACTTGACTCCTTTCTTTTGGTCCGAATTTTTTTTTTTTTTTTTTTTTTTTTCTTTTTTTTAATACGAAAACCGAGGAAGCACTACTAAGATCTTATAAAAAGTACCCACTAACAAGGGATTCGTGGGTGATTAGAGAAAGTTACCTCCCGTTCGAGACGGGCGACGACCTTTGCAGACGACTCGGGCCACTCTCCCCGCGAGTGTTCGAACCCGAGGCTTCGTTTTGGTTTTTCGGTTACAATTTATGCCCTTTAAATTAGGGTCAAAACTTAAATCCAAAAATAAAGTCTAGAAAGTCTAAAGTCTCTCTCTCACCAAAAATAAAATAAAATAAAACTGTAAATTTCTTCTTTTCGACTCCTCCTCCTTGTTTGCGCCTTCTCTTTCGCTCCTTAATGTCCTGCACACCAAAAATAGAGAAGCAAGTCAAAGTGGCCAAAAATAAAAACTTACCAAAAATAAAAACTTTCCAAGTTTAGAAAAAATTTTGAACTTAGTCCCCGGCAGCGGCGCCAAAAACTTGATGGGCCTAGAAAGTTTCCTAAATAGGTCACCACCCGCAAGTATACGGGCGTCAAGTAATAGTTCCGGTAAGACCGGTTCGTTCCTCAGAGACTAGGTGAAACCTATTCTAAGACTTGGAAGTAACTTGGTTTTTGGTTTTGATGAGGTTTTGGTAATAAAATAAAATAAATAAAATTACAGAAAGAAAATAATTACAAATGATACAAGGAACTCAAATGGGGGAGAGCCTAGGGTTTTCTGAATCCGTCTTCCTAACAATTCTAACGACAAATTAATTTTGGTCCGATTAGATAGTTCTTTATATAACTCAGGTTTTTAGTCCATGAACGGTCTAAAAACCCGGAAGATTTTATCGTTAAAATGGTAAAAACTTTAATAAATTGTCGAGAAAATGATTATTACGACTTCATCTAAACCCTAGATAAAAGATTAGTTAATCATTTTGAGAGATTTAAAGGTTAACTATATAAAATATGGGAGAAAAATAGAAAAAATTGAATTTCTTACTGATTTTCCAGCCAAACAGAGCCTTAGGGAAGTGATTTCCTTCTGATTTTCCACTGTTCTGCCAAACGCATCAATGATCCCCTTCCACCAAAATGTTTATCTACCTTTATAATGCCATAAGCTTTAGT
Source organism: Eschscholzia californica (assembly GCF_041429995.1). NCBI lineage: Eukaryota > Viridiplantae > Streptophyta > Magnoliopsida > Ranunculales > Papaveraceae > Eschscholzia > Eschscholzia californica. The sequence continues at coordinate 35,692,148 of NW_028238198.1, forward strand.
TAACGATATTGTATTTGCTTTTGGCACTCCAGACCCAAGTCTACAGGTATCAATTCTTCGCTGCAATCGCTTCGATCCACCCCCCGGTGAAAAACCGTAATACGCCCTGAGGAATTCCTCCCAACAGACTTCCCTGTACTCAAAGTGAATTGTCTAAGTGCTCTCCCATGTAAGTTTTGTCTCATTCTCTATCTCGTAATCATTCTACTCCGTCTGGATTCGCTCCTACTCCTCCTTCTTCTTTAGGATAAGATCGTCGTTAGTCCTTCGTTCATTGTATAGTGAGAAAGCTCACCCCTGCCTTTAGACGAGAAAGCCCTCTTTTACATCACATGAATTGAAAACCAATTGTTGTTCTTTTGACGATGAATCCAGTACAGACTATACGGAGTCAATTTGGAGAAAGTGAAGAGTTAGTATCGTACTTGAAAGTCCTAACTGTGGCACGGAGTTTTGTTCATGATGAAGGCTCTACGAGTTCACCCAAAAGGCTTCGTCATTAGCGAAGACACACAATTCGCACTACCCATCAAAATATGAATCTACACCATGGACTCCCCCATATGTATGATTTTGTCCTCACTTAGTCACCACCTGCAGTTGTGTCATGTGTGAAGTATTGTTCCACACGGAGAGACCTCGGCACTTACTAAGCTTGACACTCTTGCGATCGATGTGGGACTATCACAATACCTCCACCCTCAGCAAAGTGTCGTCCTCGGTTCTGATACCACTTGTGACGCCCCGTGTCTTAGATGTTATCAATATTGTCCCCCATTTTACCAATCGAGACCCATACCCGCAGGTATGGGGTTTTGTTTCCGGGAAAGGCTCCACGAGCCAACCCAAAAGGACTAGGTACTTACCAAGCTTGGGCATACAGCTATAAAACATGCTCTGGACGCTCTCCTGCCCAATGTGGAACTATTAATATCTATGTGTGATAGTCCCAAACCGCTCATGATAGAGCCCGAACTATAGGTGTATGCTCAAGCTTAGTAATTACTGAGGCCTTTTGGCAGAGTTCATTGAGCCTTCACCAAGAACAAAACTCTGTATATGTATGAGATGGTAAAAGCGGAGACGATATGGATAACTGTTAAATATTTGGGGTGTCACAATCGCTTTGCCATGGCGGAGCGAATATAGCTCGTAAGGTGGTCGCGGCTTCCCCTTCCTCTACTGTCGGGCACGCAACCCCAAATGATCTCGAGTTATGATAACAATTCATGCCGGTTTAGAAGCACAAGGGCGGTTAGGACCCAAATGATCTCGAGTTATGATAACAATTCAATAAGAGCCTCATTTTTAATTTTATTTTTGTATGTCACTTTTTGAAATAATAATTATATTTCAAACAAATTCAAGGTATGAGTTAAAGTTGTTATTCAGTGGTTAAGTGTTTATATCTTAGGCGAAAGATTAAGGATTCAAATTTTCCTTTAAGCATATTTAAAAAATTATTTATTTTTCCTAACATGCACTATATCAGGTCTCAATTATAAATTTGGCTTGGGGCCTCCTAAATGTTTGGGACGCCCCTCCTGAAAAAGAGAAAGATTAAAATTACTTTTGACACATTCTTGGGGAGGAGGTTCCCATCCCTGTTGTTGTATTGCATCAGTCTTTGTAGAACTAGGATGAGTTTTAATCACCTCCTGCAAAGAGGCAATCTAGGACAAGCACCTTTGCAGGAGTGACTTTCATTGGCTAAATGGTTTTCGGAATCCGAGTGCCTCCTAATTCATAGTTGTGATATTTAGTTAACTATCTGTTGAAGCAACTGTGGGATCGCCTTTCCTATAGGCATTGGCGCATTGCTTGCTAGTATGGTCCAACTAACTTACGAATCCCACTCCAGAACCAAGAAATCTTAGCAGCATTGAAGTTTAAAATGTTACAATTCGTGAAGGAACGACGAGGTTTATAGAGATCGAGAGGACTTTAAAAGTCTCCAAATGTGTTAGGACGCGAGGGCCAAGTTGTCCTGATGCGGCAGTCTAATTCCTAACCCTCCCGAGGACTTAGGCTTAGACAGAGACCCAAGATTTAAGATGCAAACGTTAGAAATGATTCTGATTCCCCACCAGAAGTCTCTTTCAAGAGACATCATATCTTGACAGATCTTTCAAGGAATCTGAAACAAGACATCAGATCTTTAGGAAAGAGTTAATTAACTCCAACTTGCAGCCTGAAAGGGAAGAGAAACATTGAACTTTAGATATGTTAACAACCACAGGAGTCCCCAAGTACTCGTCGTTAGGGTTGGGGTGGATCATTCTAACTTCGAAGATACTAGATATCACTCTGCCATGCCTAGCAGGTGGGTTATAGAGCTGAAGAAAATACCAAATTTTTGGACGTTAATTAGCTGACATGAGGCTTGCCCGGGGTCTGGGAGGTTGAGAACTCTTGCATGCTAAGTTTTACGAACACCAGACAATCATCCGCAAACAGCAGGTGAGAAAGAACATGAAACGTTTGGAGTGCTGAAACCATGAATTTCACCAGACTGAAAACTAAGGCTTTGGCCGTTCATGGATCGTACCTAACCAGACTAATTGGGTATAAGAAACACAAAGTTCTCAAAACATTTGATATATGACATGTTTTATCAATGAACAGAATACTCTACCCATAACACTGTCTGATACAAGATGATCAAAACCCAAGTTAATATGCTAATACTCAAAACATAAAAGAGGAACAAAAAGTAATCTCTAATTTACAACACAATCAATATCGGCATTGCCGGTTCAGTAAGCTGACGGATATCCATCGGTAAAACAATCTGGCTTTGTGAATCTCCTTTTGCTTGGAACCTTGTTACAAATGTCACTCCTTTTTCCGTGTACGCGAATAGAATGGATCGCGTGAACTTCTAGACCTTGAGATGATTTTACAGTCACCGGAATAATGGCTTCAGAGGAAATATGGAACTCCTGATCTGGGCCCTCTCATCTGGTTGTTCTCCTCTGTTTCTGTGAAAAATTTCACTTCCCTCTCCTATTATATCATTATAGCAAGAAATCAGCAACAGATAGACAAGCACTGTTATTTGTAATCAAACAACATTTACAACACAAATAGGAATGCTATCTATAAAACAACGATTCAAACAAGAGACTTGATCACAGCTCTTAGGGGTGCAAAAAAAACAAACTTGGAAGTCCATCGTGATATAACAGTTAGGTTAGCATTTCCCACAAGTACGTAAACGGTTCAAGTCCTCATCGGATTATGCAGAAAGCGAAAATCCTGATTGAACCCAACTTCGGTCCTAGTTATGACTTACGAAGACATTTATTCTTTTCTTCTGGAATTGCACAGAATTACATTTATTTTACGCTGTGATCATGAATATAACTCTGGCTTTACGTCGGCCTACTTGTGCAGAAGAAACATATAGTTCTAAAATCTGAAGTTTCAAAAGTGATAAAATAAAAATCAGAAGGTTCTAGAATGTACCATATTCTCATTGAAACTCAATATAGAAGCTACATTTCCACATCTATAACAGTAGTTGGGCGCTGACCAAACCTGGAAAAACCAAGAAAGATTAACTTATCAAAAGAAATGGAGAAAGTCGACATCCTCTATATAACAACTGAACTAACTACTCACAGTGACGAGGCCTTTATCTTGGAACATGTACTTGAGGCCTTCCTGGACAAGCTGATGGGCCCGACAGACCAGATCTAGTTTGTTTATGTGATTGAACTACCAAAGGAGAAGCATTTGGTTAGTACTAGTAGTGAATGGCGAACGGAAGTTGATTAAGATGTTTTTGTTTACCTCTGTTGTGACCCTAGATCCGAAAAGCCAACCTGCCCCTCGTGGACTGACTGCCCATGTCTCAATCTCCTCTGGATCACTCCACATAAGATCACAAAATGGGCCTTCATGGGGGATTTCACAATTTCGTTCAATGACTCTCATCTACCATAAGACGGGTATAAGCAAGTGTCAGGGACACATCACGAGGTAATATACAATGGGACCTAGTTAATTGTTCAAAACGACCAAATAAATAGACAGTCCAGGGCTAACCTGGTCAATAGTTCGAACATCCGGAGAAAGACCACCATGGACACAGAGAACCTGAAACTCAAATAAGCAACGTCTTAAATATTTACATACTTAATCATACCTCTGACAGGTAGATAGATAATAGAGTTATTTACAGTTCCATCTATAATTGCTGAGAGTGTGAGGTAGTCAAAAACATCAGTGCAATATCTCCATGCATTAGCATTTCCATATTTCCTTTGACATTCATCATAAAAGCCATACACCTAAAAAAGGCATTCAAATACGTTAGGAATCAACTTATTGAACAAATCAAGCACAAAGACTTTACAAGATAAGCCTGTACACAGCTGTACCTGAGTTAATTGTCTACTTTCATGATTTCCACGCAAAAGTGTTATATTAGCCGGATATCTAGCAGCACCAAAAAGGACGCAGAAATCACATGTTAACTTCTCCAAATGACGAAACAAAACGGTTGTGAAACAAACAAAAGCTCAAAAACTGGATTACAGAAAAGAGTCCTAAATATCCAACAATTCAAGGAGAAACATTTCAACTAACAGAAACATCAAATGATACAACAAAACATGTTGAGGTTAAAAGTTCAACATTAGTTACAAAGTTAAAATATTAGATAATTGAAAGGTGGCAATCAAATAAGAGAGGAGACTAATCTCAAACCCAAACTTATAGCAGCGGAAGCCATCACGCACGCAAAAAAAACAAGGTTCTGCATGCTTTGTACTACTCTACAAAAACAAACTATTCTGATAAGGAAGAGAAAAGCAACAAAAAACCGCCTTGACGCTGCTGGTAAGTCGCAGTTTTCGAGTCACTTTATCTCTTCTCTTTGTCGAAAGTTGGTTTACTCCTACTAACTACTAAGCATGTTTTGAGCTTCCGTGCAGGGGTAGACCCACCATGGGGCCTATGTGGGCACGTGCCACCACATGCCCAAAGGTGTGATCCCCTTCAAGACTTTCAGCTTTTCTCAAACATTCAGCTCAAAGTGACACCACCCAAAGCAAGACCCCGTTTACCAAGCCCCAACTTATTTATTTATCCCCCAAGCCCAAAACTACTCAAGTCCACCACGTGAGATCAAATGACCAATTAGCACTACACCTTACGCCACCAACAAACCCGCTTACAGCAAATGGACTTTTAGTCCAGTGGTTTGCATCTCCCTATTAAGTCCCACAGATCACAGGTTCGAGTCTAGGTGGAAGTGGTTTATCCCCAAGATTTATCACATGTAATTGTAAGGCACTAATAAGGTAAAGGCAGTGCTCCTTAATTGACCTTTAAGGCTTTATGGATCTTTGAATGGCCTTTTAAGGTTCGAAGTATCGTGCTTATGTCGGTTAATGGGCTTATTCCATTAATGTTGTATCTTCATAGTGTATCCTCGTGATATGTCAATGTCATGTAATGAATGTAATGACTCTTGGAGTCATTTGTCAAGAAAAAACCCAAAGTACAAAACCTACATTTATCTTTCAACTTTGCCCTAAATCTGTTTATATATCATTTGCGCAAGTTTTGATTTTTTTTTTAATTCTCTCTTCCCATTTTGATCTAATTGAAGATCATAATACTTTCAAACCTTGTCAATTCAACCTAAAATTGAGTATATTGAATTAAAGATATTCATCATGAAGTATGTCCTACTATTCGATCTCTTTGTGCGTTTGATAAATAAAAAGGAAAATGACCAAAACTAAAACCCCATTAGCCACCCCTCATTTATCTCTAGCTGCATCTAATGATTTCCTTTTCATCCAAACTTAAAACTAACACTATTAAGCATTAAATATTATGCACCAGATTAAACACCATGATCAATACCTCGCTTTGAGAAGCAATAGTATAGTGAAAACTTCAAGACTATTGTATCCACGGTCAACAAAATCACCCTGCACGGTAATAATATAAATTAGATTCCACTACCGTACTTGAGTTCTACCAAGTAAACAGAAAGTAAGATACAAACTTGTAAAAATGGTTTTGCACTCAGAAATACAACTTCTAGGAATTGTTTTGCGAACAGAAATACACAGTAACACATTGTATTACATTTATGGGTTCTAAGTCATAAGACCACAGAATTTATCTACTCTTTTAAAAGGGCTGATCTGAATCACCTTTATAAAGGTAGATCTCAAGAAAACTTCAGTTTTTGGCGATTTAAAGTAGAAAATGCGGGCGAAAGTGGGACAAGAATGGGGTATCACCACAAACAAAATGTACTTTACCATGAATATATAATTTGTCTCTGGTACATGACCACCAGTCTGAAAGAGTTTCATTAGATCATGAAACTGGCCATGGATGTCACCACAGACAGTGACTGGGCTATTTACTGGTTGAACATTAGATTCTTCAATGAGGACATCCTTCACCTGGAATATCATAAAAGAACAAGAGATAGTAAACAAGGTCCTCGACTGAAAAAGTCATCATGCTATGTAACAAGAATAGCAATTTACACACACTATATCCAATTAACCAGTTAGCAGAATAACAACATAGGCGCAATCTATAACTTAGAAATTAGGTTTTCTAGTGTGCTTACAGTTGGATAGAAATTTCATTATGAGTAGCAGCATTATAAATATCAAATATTGTGAAATTTTCCTTCTTCCTTTTCTGCTAATTTCTATTATAGCAAGAGAGACATAATCCCATAAATGGGTTACAATGTTTTCACATTAACTGATATATTTACCAACTAAATCACCATATTGAGTGCCAAGTATATCATCCATTTTCGAAGCAATTTTCACTTCCAAAGCATCTTGTAAAAAAGCTCGAAGTAGGATCAAGGAATACAGTTATGTTAGTAGCATACTACCATTTATTTGGCTATACCTAATATCTAAAACCTATCAATCAACCCAGCTGCTGAATTAGAAACAATAAACCACAAAAACCAACACGAAATTTTACTTAAATATTATTGCATTACTGGTTTAGTTACTACAACCAATCTCTAAAGTTAATCAATAAATTTGTTTTCGATCCCGTTCGCATAATAAATAAATGCATAGGGGAGCTTTTGAGCATAAGTGTGAATTGATGTTATATAAACCAAGCATCATGAGAAAATTATATCAGAAATTGAATTAAGGAATAGATCATAAACCAAATAATAAACCTAAATTCGTGTACAAATCCATCAAAGAAAATAAAGTCAAGTAAATCACTAACAGCAAACCAGCTAGTTTACATAAGAGGATGCCCTAGGAGAGAGAGAGAGAGAGGGAGAGAGAGCATACGTATTCGCAGAGTAGTTGAAGCTCGTCTTCCATTAAATGTTGACCTTCTTTAACCTTTGAAATCCACAGATCTAGATCCATGACGGCGGATAGAGAGAGAGAAGAGGAGAGAGATGGAGAAGAAAAGGGGGAGATGGTACAGTGTGAGAAGTAGTGATTTGAATTGAGATCGACGAAGAGAGCAAAATAAATAGTACTAGTATAACAGTAGCGAGACGTTCCCCAAGTCTCTTCCTTTTTCACCACAACCACACCCACCAAGCCCTAATTCGTCTTATTACTTCCTTTTATTTTTTTTATTTTTTTTTTATTTTTTTGTTGAACTATTACTTCTTTTTATTTGACCATCACTCAAGATTCTATATTTGTCACAATAAATAGCTCGACAAATGTTTAAAACAAAAAGATTGTTGGAGGAAAGGGTTAAATGCATCAGTAATTATTAATTATTTGGTGAAGTTCTAGACATATGGAATAACATGTTTATTTCTTACAAATGCATTCTCGGATTAGCCAGACTTTTGCTTTCGATTTGCCTGGTCATGAGCGAGTTGTTTAGTTGTTAGACTAACAGGACTTTGAATGCCTAAGGGCAAGTCCAATGCGGGGCTCGGGTTCCCAATTTTGGGAGCCCTTGATTTTTAGGAGCCCCGGGGTTTTTCTCAATTCCAACGTCGGGCTCCTAACAGGGGCTCCCAAATCTAAATTATGTACGTGTGTAATGTACGTGTGCGGACTTTTAATTTCAATTTTCAACTATAAATTATTAATTTTAAATATAAAATTGAAATTTAATATTATGTTAGAGAGAGAAGGAATTTTGAAAAGATAAAAAAATTTAAAAAAAGAAAAAATTAGAGAAATGATTGGAAAAACAAATTTAAAACAATTTATATTTTTTGAAAAAAAAAATTAGTTTAAAAAAATAAAAAATAATAAAAAGAAGTGGGGTGGATCCCCTTTTTAGAGGATCCACCCCAACGGCCATATTTGGGGCTGGGAGCCCCCCAGCCCGGGCTCCCATTTGGGAGCCAGGGAGCATGGGGCTCCCAGCCCCACCGGGAGCCCAGCCCCGGGGCTCCCGGGTTGGACTCCGTGGGCTGGGGCTCCCAAATTCAAGCCCCAGCCTCCCCCCCCCCCCCCACCCCCCCCCCCCCCCCCCCCACAATGGAGTTGCTCTAACGGAGCGAGGCTTTTTTATTGCATGGAGGGACTAAAAGGCTTTATATAAGGATAATTCATTCTCAACCTTGTTGAGCAAGGCTTAGATCTGTTGTCCTACTAATAAGAAGACAAAGCGGAAATCCCCTTCATCTTCTTCAACTCAAAGCCAGGGCCGTGTTTGGGCCAGTGCGAGCAGGGCGCTCGCACTGGGCCCCCAGCCTAAAAGGGCCTACTTTAGATGATGTCTTAACAGTTAATGTATATAAATAGAAAGATGCAAATCTAATTATAAGAAGTCTCTTGGCCGAGATGGTCAGGCAGCTACCATTCCGTGTGTGTGGCTCAGGTTCGAAACTCCCAGACAGCATATTAATTTTGTTCCTTTTGTGATGTTCATGATACCATTACTACTTGAACCTTTATTTCTACTCTGTTACACTTCTTTTTAAAATTTTGTTATTTGGGTGCATCTCTTCCATTTTTCTGAAGTGTGTTTCAAAAATATAAATTTAGTTATTGTAAAAGTTTCTAAAGTATGTATGTGAAAGTCATGATACAAAATTTTATATTCAGATACTCGCTTGAAGATTCTAAACTATATCTTGTACATAGAATGAATGTCTTTAACAAATAAATTATACCTTGTTCAAATTTTGTTTGCAAATTTTTTCGTTTTTCAAAAGGCCCACACTCTAATTTTGCACGAGGCCCCTAAAATCTCAGCCACGGCCCTGCTCAAAGCAGACGAAAAAGGCTTTCCCCTTCTTCATCTTCTTCAACTCGGATCTTCTAAGTTGAAGAAGATATACACCAACAAAACCGAGATCTGCTTTGAGTGCCAGAAAGAAAGAGAAAGGATATGGTGAAAGGTGATGGAAGTCCGAAAGTGGTGGTGGTAGTCGGAATTTGTGGGGGGTAGTGGTATGAAGTTTTTTTTTTTGAAAGGGATACTTCATATTAAGACATTAAAATGTTATTACAATATATATTAATTACAAGATAAGGTACATTATTCCATGTCTTTGATCTATTCTTCTTCCTTGCCCATTTTGCTAACTTATCCGGTGGAGAGTTGAATTTGCTACTTGTGTGTTTGAATTGGACCTTTTCCAGTCTTTTTTTGACTTCTTGGATTCTTTGTATGTGGTTCTGGACTGCCATTGAACACCGTGTCTATTATTATGTATGTTTTTTATGATGTTGATGTTGTCGCTTTCTATGATGATTCTGCGGTAATTTTGTGCTTCGGCCCATAACAGGCCGTTGAGGATAGCTACAGCTTCACTTTCCTCGTTGTTTCAACTTCTTGTAGTGGTTGCATGAGCTTCTATGTATTTAGATTCCGAATCATGTATGATTAAGCTGATACCTGTTATATTTTGAACATTGGTAAAGGACGCGTCTACATTTATTTTCAGGAATGTAGGTTCTGGGGGTTGCCATTTTTCTTGGGTCATTTGATTATTTTTCAACTGGGTGATATGGTTTTTCGGGAAAGTTAATATCATGTTTATTAGCTTAGAAAGAGAATTGATTTCATGCTGGAAGCAGTGGTCGCATCTAGTTTTCCATATTATCCATAGAATTGTAGCGTAATGAATATTATTGGCCGTGTTACTGTGTTGGGATATGTGATCCCAAGAGAATATTCATTCTGCCACCAAAGTGATGTTTTCAGATATACTATTAATATAGAACCAGATGTTTTTTGTTAAAGGACAGTATAGCAGCGCATGTTCGATAAATTCTATTTCATTGCAATTGGGACAATTCAGATTGTTATCAATGTATTTACCAATTCTTTCTCTCACCGGGAGAGCTTTGGCGCAAATTTTCCAAATGAAGAGTTGGATTCTGGGCACAGTAGGGATAGACCAGATAAATTTCCAGTTGGGGGAGAGGGGAAGGGGGGTATTCATGCTCATACATAGATGTTGATACATAGATTTGACAGTGAAGTTACCCGAATCTGTAAGGATCCATTTCATTTGGTCTCCACCTTCACCATTAATAGGGATAGCTTTGATCAAGTTCTTCGTAGTATTATCAAAATTGTTGGTGAGAGCTTCATCATTCCAATTATTATTCGTGATGTGCTGGGAAACTGTGGTAAGATTAGAGTTGTGGTTATTGCTCGGAGGATTGGGAAGAGAGGGGATCCAATTGTCTTTCCAGATGTTGATCTTTTCTCCATTGTGAACCTCCCAAGTAGTGAGATTGTCAATGTGATTGATGTGTTTACTGATCGTCTTCCAGTTCCAGGAGTGTTGAGCCTTGGCTGGTCTAGGAATCTCCGAATTAGGAAAATATTTGGCTTTTAAGAATTGCACCCACATAGCATTAGGTTCAGTTTTGAGTCTCCAGACTAATTTACTAAGCATAGCTTTGTTGTCTAGCTTTGGGAGATGAATACCTAGACCTCCCATATTTTTTGGGAGTCAAATAGAGGACCAATATTTGGTGCAAATACCTTTGGTCTTACCCCACCAGAACGACTTTTGGACAGTCGAAATGCTTTTACTTGTACCTTTAGGGATGGCAAAGCATTGCATTTGGTATTGGGGTACGACTGTCGCTTTTGCCGAAATGACAACAGTGCGCCCAGTTTGAGAAAGGAAAGAGTGATTCCACTTCTCTAATTTGTGTTTGATCTGCTGGAGAATATCATTAAAGACCTTCTTTTGCGCCCCAATGAAAAGCTGAGCTCCGAGATATTTCTCTGAAGTAGCCGCATACTTGATTTTGAGTGTGTGCATGATAATGCGCTTGAATTTCGGGTGAGAGTTCTTGGAATAGAAGATGTTGGACTTATTATAATTGATCATCTGGCCCGAAGATTCACAGAAAGTGTTAAGAATAGATTCGAGGGTGTGGATGTTATCAAGGGAGTTACGGGCAAAGATGATGCAATCGTCCGCGAAGAGGAGGTGAGAAATCACAAGGTTAGGGTTGTTTGTGGGGAACCCCTTGAACTTGCTTGTGTCAAGATCCGCGGCAATAAGACGACTCAAGCCTTCCATTGCTAGAGTGAAAAAGAACGGGGATAACAGATCCCCTTGTCTAATGCCTCTAGAAGGATAGCAAGTGGGACCCAGACGATCATTGACAAACACTGCCATGGAAGAGGAAGAGAAACAGTTGGATATCATGTTAATCCAATGCTATGAGTAACCCAATTTAGACATGATATTAGTCAGGAATTTCCACTCGATCCTGTCAAACGCTTTTGACATATCCAGCTTTAGGCTGAAGTATCCAGTAACACCTTTCATCTTTTTGAGTGAATGAATGATCTCCTCCCCAATAATAATGTTATCAGAGATCTGTCTCCCTGAAATATAGGCAGCTTGGAAGGGGGTGATGATATGGTTTAAAGTTTGCTTTAGCTTGTCCGCCAAGATTTTTGTGATAATCTTGTAGGTAGTGTTTAGGAGGTTGATAGGCCTATAATCTGCCGGAGTTTGAGGGGAAGCCTTCTTCAGGATGAGGCAGATGTGAGTATGATTGGCCTCCGGGAGAAGCACTGCCGAATTGAAAAGTATTGAACTAAGTTGTGAATGTCCGGAGTCACCGTATCCCAATTGGATTGGAAAAAGAAAGGGGGGTACCCATCCGGACCAGGGGCAACATCCTTCTTGAGACCCTTAATGGCCCTATTGATTTCTTCGTGATCAGGAATGGTGGTGAGCTCGTTATTCTGAGAGGGAGTAATGGAGTTATGAAAGAGGTTGAGGATGTTGGGATCAGGTCTGGTGTTAGCTGAAGTACTGATATTGAGAAGGTGAGAAGTGAAAATGGAGTGAATGTTCCTAATCCCCTCTTGCCAGTCGCCATTGTTATCCTTGATCGCCATAATCTTGTTGGTACGGTTGTGTTGAATAGCCTGAGAATGGAAGTACTTGGTGTTTTTGTCACCTAAGGAGAGAAAGTTATTTCTCGATTTTTCTTTCCATAAGCTCTCCTAATACTTGTACCATTCTTCCAGCTGGTTGTTCAGACGAACAATATCCTCTCTATTACTGCTATCCTGTAAGGTGTCTGTAGTCCTATTGATGTTCTTTTCTATATTGCCGAAGACACTCTTGTTCCACTTGGTGAGGTGTTTACTCAGACTCTTAAGGTCTGCCTGGATGTTGTGATTACTGGTCCATTTATCAGCTATGAAATCATGGCAATCGGAGTGTCACATCCAAGTGCGGAGGAATTTGAAAGGTTTAGGTTTAGTGTGGTTTTGATCTGTGCCCGAGAGCAGGATGGGAAGATGGTCCGAGCCAACCGAGTCAAGGTGGGTAATGCTAAAGAATTGGTGAATCTTCAACCAAGTGTGATTGGATAAGGCTCTATCTAGTCTCTCTTGAATAAGATTATCCCCGAACTGCCTATTATTCCAAGTGTATGGACTACCCCGGTAGCCCATATCCATAAGTTCTAACTGACTAATGAAGGAAAGGATTTTGGGGATGTGAGAGTTTGTAGCGTTAGATCCTCCAACTTTATCCTGCATATCTAGAATACAATTCAAATCACCAATGACGATCCACGAAGTATTATTGTCCACCTTAAGAGAGTCTGAGGTTTTCCACGGTTTAAGTTTGTTCTTGTGATAAGGGCATCCGTAGAACCCCGTAACTAAGTTGTGGAGTTTAGTCAGGGAATTATAAATGTCCTCGTGAATGATATTTGTGTCAAAGTATAAGATAGTAGTATTAAGATGATACTTCCAGTACATGGCTAATCCACAAGATTTGAGACTAAAATACAATCAAATTTATATTTAGAACTAAAAATAAATACGTCCCTGACGTCAATCTTGATCGACCAAGTCAATATTCTCCGAAAACTTTTTGGATGTTCCAAAACCGCGGCCACTAATAGTTATGAAATGTTTATTGATTTTTAGTTTTTTTGGATAACCGAGTTGATAAAATAGAACATAAAACGACTAAAATCTCCCGCTCCAGAGGATATGTTATTCCGCTCTAGCAGTGATGACAAGAGCAGCGAACTACAGACCTATGGAAGTGTTTCTTCAGGTAACATGTTGAAGCTCACTTTGTTCTGGATTTTGGGGAACTCCTCTCCACAAACTCTAGGGCCAAACTACTTCAACCCAAGGTTACCAGATTCGCGGTACGTTCCGGTACGCGGTACGAAAACGGGTACGCGGTACGCATATTAGAGCGTATCCGGTACGTGGGGGTATACTTATTCGGTACGCTAATTCGGTACATAATTCGTTTAATATAAAATTTCGATTCGTTACTTAATAAGATATTCCAGAATAATTGGTCTTTGGAAACTATCCTTAATTTAAAATCGGAGAGAGAAAAGCAGTTGGAGATATTATAGCAATTGTGCTTTACTGTTTAGTTTATAAAAAGAAGTTAAAACCCTAGATCTAAATCCAACGGCCACAATGTATTAGGAAACCCTAAAAATAACTGTATAAAAAGAAGTATGCTCTCCCCACCCCATCAACTGGCCGACTCTTACTCTCTTTCTCTCTTTGCCGAAAACTACTATTACACAAGAAATGAAAAACCTAATACAGAGTAATAGAAGGAAGAAGAAAGGATAAGTTATTGGCTTTTTGCCATCACCTAAACTTCATCTTCTTCCTCATATTACTCTGCATTTTTTTTCTTTAACCATTCACCAAGAGTTTTATATCTCAAAAGAACTTGGAGCCTTCAACTCATCAGATCGAGGTATGTATTTGCTTCACAGAGTTCACCCTTCTTCTCTTAAAAACGATTCGCTAGATCGAGCGATCTGGTTCGCGAACGTATCCTGAAAGGGTTCGCGCGAACCAGATCGCGATTCGTGGGGTGTTCAAACGAATCTGGTAACCTTGCTTCAACCATACCTCAAGAGGCCATACAAAAGAAGTTCAGTCGCAAAAACAATAATAAAGAAAGAGAGCCACTGAATGCCCTATTAGACCAGGATTAGCCGATTACATGTTCAAATTAGTCTTGCAAAGATCAGGAAAGGACTAGGGGCCTTCAAGATCCGACCTTGCCAGTGTCGGTCTTGCATTGCAATTACTTTCCTGGTACCTATCTAAATAATATATTTCCACAAAACTCTGTTGATTTAGTTAGAAGTATATAAGTTTCAGAAATCAGTCGTATGTGACTAGAGTTGAAAAGAGACATGCATTTACAGGCATGAACTCCAAAAAACTAAGAGGAAGAACGTTATTTCTTTTTCTTATCTTCTGGTTTGATAAGCTGTACTGGAGCTGCTGGAATCCTAACCCACCATTCTCTTACCCGTCTCACCCATTTGTCATTGCTATCTCTCCTCAGCGGCATTTCCCTTGTATATGCTTCAAGGAATACCAAAATTATAAAGTACTTGACAGGCATGAATACAAGAACTGCAGCCATCACGATTAATATGAGAGCAACCTTGTCCGTCGCCTAGAAACAAGAGAAGATCATAATTCCACATGAACAAATGCTTACAAAATGGTAAAAATGAACAAACTGGGACGAGTTTTACCGCTGAAGTGTTAAAGAGTCGTTTCAATGGTTTTTACTGGAAAGTGTGGGTGTTAAAAAACAGCAGAACATCCATAAAAGAAAAAAAAATATGGTTTTTGAAAAACAATTTTGGCAATAATACAGCGACTATAAGGGGTACACAAAGAAAAAAAGGATAGTCTAAAATAATGGATATAAATGATATTGGGATGTTGCCGAAAAACTAGCAGTTGTTTTCCACAACAACAACCAAATAACAATATTAACAGCAAAGGAATATCTCAAGTTTAAAAACCTAAGTAAATACTATATTGAGATTATATTAATAAGTTAGAAAATGATATGATTTTGGAAAGATTGGGGACAGCAAGAACAAAAGCTGACATGAACAGAGTAATAAGTTTGAGATTTATCAAGATCACAGACCTGTGGAAGTGCAGCGAAAAGAATAGCCCTTAGTTTGAGGAGAACAATATTTCCTGCCTGAACTAGTGCTTCCAACTGAGATATGCCTTCCTGTAACACCAATAGCTGTTCAACTGCATTCTTACTAGGCGGAGGCATGACTTTAAAGGCTTCCAATGGTTTCCCTTTATTGCGCCTTTTACGCCAGGTCATGAGACCCGCAAAGAACAAACACATGATTGGCAATATATATTTCATCCAATCCCTGTAAGTTAGAATTGATATTCAATCTACTGCATTTCTCCTATAAATAATCACATACCATGGTTAATCTCAATATCTAGATACGGATCAAAAGGCCAAATTGTGTTTGGGGGGATCCAAACACTTCACACTCAATCACGGCGGAGAAAGTCACAACAAGTAGAGCCGTAGAGTAAACGTCTAATTACAACATCTGGTATCAGACTATCGAAATTGTAACAAACTAATGCAGCAACAGAAAGAAAATATGAAGACTACAATTTTTTACGATATCATGAGTGGAAGGTATCATTATGGTTTGTAAGGTTGCCACGGTATATCTATAGAACCTAAAAAAAGACGGAGGAAACAATATATATAACAATATGTGAATTGGCATCTACAAGTCGCTGCTAGAAGATAAAATACCTGGTTCACTACCTGTAAATCGTATAACCGACCATGACCAGGAACACTGTTGACTTAAAAGGATCTTCCCAGGACGCCAAAAACTGAAGCCGCCTACATAGTTCAATCAGCGGGAAGAGTAGTTCCTACCTCAGAAAAAGGAGAATATATATCAACAAGTAAAACTCTAGTTTGATCACCATTTTAGCCCTTTATTCAAAAAAAGAGATCACCATTTTAGCACTAGGATCCTCAACCTTCTTAAATCCTAAAGGATAGTTAACAGTACCTTTTTGCTAGTTTAATACAACCAACGATCTATAATGTTCCTACCATCCAAAGAGAAGGAGAAGATATACCATCATGGATTTCAACTATATGGCCCCTATGACTGCTACAAGACAAGAAGATAGGGGGCAAATATCACGAACACTTCAATCTATTTCAGGTACTACATGTCATTAAAACCATGATTGGTACAACTGTATAAGAGATATCGGGGGATTGATACTTGAGCTACGGGTTTTAGATTGTGTATTTCAATTGGATCAACTTCAAGAATGGCAGCAAAATCGCCCACACCAGATTATTGAAACTACCCCGTTATTCATTTTACAATCAGCAGGCTATCAAACTTTCATGGATATCATCAATGGACCATCTGGACAGCTGACGCATCAATTTGTTGAACGGGTAAACTAAAGTAAATCCCTTTCATTAAGTGATATAAAATTGTTATCCCATATTTTTCGAACAAGGTAGCGAACTTACGCAGTTTTATAGCTATAGAAGCCCCTGCTTATAGCATCTTATTCATTCATACTAAAACATGAACAGGTCAGATGGAGAAAAAAAATGGACCTAAGCCCCATAAAACAGATGATATATCATATTTTACCTTCATCACAGCTACGTTCGTATCAATGCCATCCACTTTCACTTGGTCCACAGTTGCCTGTGCTGCCTCTGCTCTTCCCGTGTCGCATTTTGACTGTTGAACTGCTATTTCCAGAGGATTTTTCTCACCAACACAAACATCTCCAACCATAAATGGTGTTTCCCCTTCTATGTCTACCCCCTTTGGTATTGTGAAACCAAGTCGGCTTAGTGCCAACAAAGATATCGGGAACATCTGAAATTGTTTTTTCGCATCGTTTGATGTAATTCCAACAACACGCTGACGTGGGGAGCTGGTGGTTAAAAGATTCAGACGACCTGATAGAGTTTCCAAGATTGTATCTCCCCCTGGAAGTTTCTCCGCTAAGCTGAAAGCCAGTAATGTCTTGTAGTGAGATGGAAAGACACGGAAAGCTTCTCTCACTGCACGTTGTCTAAGGATGCACAAAGTGGCCTTCGCAAGTGCTTCCATTTGTTGTGTATCTTTTAGGCTGGACTTTCTAAGGAACCGGTGAGCATGGAGGATCTCAAGACTAATTTCCAACCAATAGTTGCGGCGTGAATTGCCTTTGAATTCGGGAAACTCCAAGAACACAGGTTCTACTCTGTAAAAAGAGTATAACCGGAATTAGATCTCGAAGTTCTGTTGTAATATGACAACGTGCGCAACGACAGGCAACATTAAAGTTAGTAACTTACAAAGATGTTGATTTGTACATTACAGCTTTGTCAAAGAGACGAGCACCTAATGGTCCAGTCAATTCAGGCTTCACAATTTGCTTCAAGTCCATTGCCAGATCATATCTAACAGCTTTTTCATATAAACCCACTCCCAGTGACTCAAAGTACAGAGCATAATTGGTTAGTGTCAAGCGCCCTGAGAGACAGCGAATATTTATGAAATGAAGGTGGATCCATATAGGAGTATAGACAAAAAACAACATGAATATTTTCTTACACAGAAAACCACATAAATATCTGTGTCATTAGATTTTAACGAAGTAGATTTTTTTTTGTCTCATACATGTAATACATCTTCATGTACTACATCTTCATGTAATACATCTTCAAGTAATATATAATTACTATGATGCATATCAAAGTCTTAAGTGAAAATATTGCTTTTGGAAAAAAATAATTTAACTATATTACCACTCAATAAGCGCATTGAGTGCAAGGCTGCAAGCTAAAACAAAGCACCTTTTTTTTCTTAACATAAGAAACGGTAAGGACAGGGTCGCCTCACCAGGCCATGCAGAGAGACCAATGTGCTGAAGAACTGGTTGAGTAGGAACAGTTCCATCAGTGTCTAAAATAATCTCCCCATCAGCAAGCTGAATGTTAGAAGGCGACGGTGGCCCTGATGCACTCTTTGCATTTTTAATCACCCTGTGGTTGCACAAAAAGATCATCAATAACATAAGACGAATAAAGCCCAAAGCTACTCCATGTGTGATGATGTCTCAAAGTTCTTGCCATTCAATATTATCCGAAAGTAAGAACTCATTAACAAAGTTCAAAAGATCCAATTTAAGAACAAATTAAATTTTCTACAACTCGTACAGCATAAGTAGCAGGAACATACTTGTCAAGGCTCCCAAGGTACTTGTCATATATGAGAAAATGAAGTTGGCCACTAGTAGAGCTCGTGAGAGCATCAAAAAGATTGTGGACTGTAATTACATCTGCTATAACTGCACATGCAGGAGCAATTCGTGCAAAAGCCTCCGGACCGACAGTTTTCTTCTCATCAACCTGATGAGGTATTTCAGAAGTAAGCACGTGGTAGATAGGCATGTTAAGGAAACTAAAATGGAACTTGTGATTTAGGACTGGAGAAATGCAATACATCGTGGTGGCTAATTATTTATATGTTGCAAGTTGTGTAATTTTGAAACCGAGCTGAATAAGTGGGACAGTTCCTAACCTGAACAGCAGTGCTAATGGAGTCCGAATAAAATAGTGACCACCCATCATCATCATCACTCTCTTGCTTATTTCCAGAAGCAGTGTCCTATGATGGAAAAGAGGTAAAGTTAGCTTCAACTAATTGCAAAGATTAAAAAAAGTCAATGCCCTATTAGACTCCTCATGTCTCGCTGGTCACTGCAAAATTTACTTAAAAAAAGAAGGAACATGTAGCAAGAACAAGAATTAACATAGTTAAGGGTATAAGTATATATAGTATAGAAGAAAGGAGATTATCAATTCTTACAAATATCACAAACTAAAAGAATGACGGGATGTCTCACTTTGACTGAAGGTTCATTGCTTTTGATACCAGGGGCTTCCCAGGCAAGCATCATATCATATGTCAAACGGCAGAATTCCTTATCGCTCAAATAATCCGGACGCTGAGTTAACACATGTAGTGCCTGGTAGGAGCAAAACTCTAAAAGATTTCTTGCGTAAGTTGAAGGTTCCTTAACATGGTCAGGCAGCTCATTCTCAAAATGCTGCTGCAATTCTTCAGTCGGGATTAAGAGAATCCTGAATCCACATACAGAATAGTTAAAAGAGCCAAATAGAATAACCAGAATCTAAATGCTTCTCTGGGAATATGTTCTATTTTGTGGAATAGATAAAGCTAGGGAGTTTTTAAGTGCTGGCCTTCGATATTAAAACATTTCCCGGAGACCAGTGCCAATAAAAAGTGGGGGGATAGAAAGTGGCAACTGAAGGTGCTTTTCCGTTTTAAGGATTTGAACTTTGGAGAGTACATAAACCCTATTCCTCCATATCCGAAGTTTGCCAGCATAATCTGACAGATTCTGACTCATCTAACTACTTTCTACCGACTCAGTGTAGTTCAAAGCCAAATGGCAGAGATATGAGGTCTTAAGAAAGAAGAATAGTAACATAAACCAATAACTGGCCATATATGTTGTTCGTGCTCCAAAACAATATTAACCCTGAACGACACTACATCTTTTATCAAACCATACATTGTTTTATAACTTACTACGATATACACAACTTCCATGAAAACAAAAAAACAAAGTTTCCTATTTTCAAATACAAATGTCTTTTATCAAAAGTATATGACAGGCACCTAATCAAGCATGTTAATGGATGTCTTTTACTTAGTTTTGCAATTACAAGCTTCACAATCATCAAGATAATTAAGGAAACTAGTAAACTACATTGGTTCGAGTTTAGAGTTTGGGATATAAGAAACTTATCAACAAGTAACAACATTTCAAATTTATAGTTCTTAATCTAACTAAGATTTCATTTTAGACTCATGGTTGTAATAGATGGTGGATGAGCTTCACAATTTCATTACCTAGGGATAGATGATTTCGTAAATTACCCTAATAATATGACCTTCAGTCTCAATATCACCCCTAAATCTTTGATAATAGTAGATATTAACTAGTCAAGTTGGTGAAATTCAGCTACAAAGTGTTTTGCCAATAATTAGCTCACAACTGAACTCAATAGTTTCAAAATGGGTATTCCTAAATGAAAAAAGACTGTAACCTAACAATTTGGGTAACATAATAAATCCTGTACAAATAATAAACAGAAACCCTAATTTGAAGTCCATGAAATTGAAGTGCTAAAGGTTTTGACAGCTAAACAAAGCAAAAGACAAGAATGAAACAAATTAGAGAGAGAAAGTAGGTCTACCTAGAACATCGAGAGACAACAGAGTTGGCAATCGGAGAGAGAAGGGCGATTGGTTTGGGAGAAGGAAGAGTTGAAGAATCACTAGAAGATTTCCTACGGAAGATTGATTTTAATGATTTTTGGCTGATCAAGTTGTCGAAAATCTTAATCCCACTGCTCTCCATTTCTGGAAAGATGAATTGTGTTCTTAATTAGAGATCCACCACTTTCTTGATCCAGTCAGTGTACAGTCCTCTCTCTCTAGTTGCGAATTGAAATGCCCTAGAATCATTAACTGAAATCCATTGAGGTAATTTGGTTTTCTCCTTGCCCTGAAATGAAAGCAACCGATCGAGTTTCAACAATCCCCTGTCGGTTAATTCCTTTTCGGCCTCTAATTTGGAACCAACCTACCATTTTGACCCTCAATTTTGTCTCACTTGTTTTCTAACTCCCCAACATTTAGTTTTTGCTTCTTTAAAAAGGTCGCGGTGCTTTGGGGGTAAAGAATAATCTCCGCGAAATAAATTGTATAAAGAATTCATATTATTTTTGTACATTTTTCGGGGTCATATTATTTTTTAACTCAAAAATAAACTTGATCAAATATTGTCCCTTAATTATCAGCTTCACCACGACAACTTCCCACCACCACCATTGCCACCTCTTCTCCTCGCTCACTCACTATAACCCTTTCTCTCGGTCTCTCCCTCTCTCTCTCCCTCAATATTTTTATCTATTGCTCTCACTATCTATGTCTCTCGATCTCTTACTGTTTCTCTCTCAATCTCTCATTGTTTCTCGATCAATCTCTCATTATTTCTCTCTCTCATAGTCATAGACACTGTTCCCACGAAGGGAAGTGTGTTTTTTCGTCAGAACCATACTTCGAGAAGGGTCTCTAGTGAAACTCTTCGAGGATTTCTTGGGCACAAAACGTTTCGTGTGCACGAATTTTGTGGTCTCCATAGAGAGATCTATACAGATCGCAAGAGAGAGAGCGAGAGATAGAGACTCCGGGAAAGATAGATAAATAATGTGAGAGAAAGAAAAACTAATCTACAGAGAGATATGTCTACAGTGAAAGAGATGAGAGTGATCTAAAATGAGAGAGAGAGAGAGAGAGAGGGATCTAGAGTGAGAACCTTAGAGAGATAGTCATTGAGAACGAAAGAGATAGTGATAGAGAGGGAACGAGAAAGAGATAATGAGAGACACAGAGAGAGGGAGAGCGAGAGAGAAAAAATAGTAAGTAAGAGAACGAGACGGAGGGAGAGAGAATATGAAAATAAAGGAGCAATGTTTGATCAAGTCAATTTCTGGATTAAAAGTAGAATATGCCTTCTAAATCATTGTTTATTGACTAATTTTGTATATCCGGAGATTTTTCTTTATTCCCCAAAGTCGCGGCCTTTGAAAATTTATGTATTTGTAATTTGTTTGGTTAAAGAGGAGTAATATTTTTTTCTAATTCTTTTTCAAGCAGTTTGCTAGATTGTATTATTATATCTACATTTCAAACTTAAAAACCCAAGCAAATGTTTTTTTAAACGCACATTGTTTTTCCACAAAATAATTATTTAAAATTTTTTCTTAAGAACTTCTTTTGTCTCAAAACAATATTTTTCAAATTTCGTTTTTTTCTTCATATGGCTTTTGCAAAATCCATTTTTTAAGAAAAAACTTGTCTTCTTTGTAACATTGTTGTTTTCAAAAATCCAAAACCATAACACAATTCAGTTTGAGGGATTCCCCCAAACCAGAATGCAATCCAGTTTGCAAGATTTTCTCTAAACTAGACCTGTCGTTACGGGTGAAGCAAACCATTGTCGGAACAAAGAGAGAGAGGGGAAAATGGTGGGATAATGGTAGTCATAAGTGGTGGTGGACTGTGGAAGTAAGGGTGAAGACGAAGATTGTGGGTAGAATACAAACAAGTTAATTTTTAGACTCAAAACAAAAATTACCCCCAAATCAAGTCCGACTGACCAAATGTTTTAGCCCATGTATATATTTTATATGTCCCAAAGGCGCAGTCGACTTTGCTTTTTCTTTTTTGAATATTGACTACAATAGTCAATACAAAGGCATTGATATAATGTGATAAGTGTGAAATTAAATAGCTTAAAACTTAACGAATTAAATTGTCTAAAGCCTACATAAACTACTTTATTTATACCCTAGTTCAATATTTCTGGATTTGCACTTCAATGAAATTGAACCTGGATCTCCACATTGCAGAGTAGATGCACTAATCAACTAGGTTACCAGTTGTTGGTTGTCGACTTTGTCTTTAACCGTGTGTAGGCAGGGAAGGTCCGCTTTGCCTTTAACGGTATGTAGTCGGGGTCGGCTTTGTCTTTAACCATACGTACGCAGGAAAAGTCGTGGTGCCCATAACACCTCCCTTCAATTATTAGTTGGGTTCATTCCATTTTGCCGCCTAAAAAAGACCAACTCACCAAAATACGCCCCAAAAGATGACCAGCTTCCATTTTGGGGCCCATTTTAGTGATTTGTTCATCTTTAGAGGGCCAAAATGAATTATCCCTTATTAGTTTCCAAAACCCTAAAAGCCCCAACTTCTATGTCTAAACACCTACTCCTCCGTATTCCCCTTAAAAACGATAAACCAGGCTTCCCGTGTTTCATCTGTAAAGTCTACTCTTCTTCTTCTTCCTCAGATCAGATGGCATTCACCGGTAGATTCCGTGAGCTGATGAAGAAGTACGGTAAGGTAGCGTTAGGCGTTCACTGCTCTGTCTCCGGCGTCTCCATCACCGGCCTTTATCTAGCTATAAACAACAACGTCGACGTTGAATCCCTTCTCAGCAAAGTCGGGATCTCCTCCGGCGCTACCACTACCGACCAAGAAGCAATTGAACAACCAGAGACAATTCCATCTTCATCATCTGATGGATTCATCACTCTAGATCAATCACCACCCATTTCATCCGATCAAGAGATAACTCCGTTTGAAACACCCAAACAAAGAAATCGAACAGCTGAAATGGCAGCTTCAAGTGGTGGAGCTCTTGCTTTGGCTATTCTTTGCAACAAAGCTTTGTTTCCTGTTAGGGTTCCGATCACTATTGCTCTTACTCCTCCGATTGCTAGATTCTTGGCTAGACGAAAGATCATCAATACCCATGTATGATTTAATTTTGCTTGATCTATCTTTCTAGTAGAAAAAAAACGTCTTTTGAATAATCAATCTCTTGTTTTGTTTTAAAGGTGAAATTTGTGGTGATTTAGGGTTTCTGTTTGTTAGTATGAACTGAAAAATGATTCTGAATTGCTTTCTATTAATACTCAATTTGGAAATGTAGATTTTGTTTGTTTAGTTAAAATTCACAAGTAGTAGAGACATGAATGGAATGAGAAACTTTGGTTGAGATTGTCTGATGTTTTTTTCATCTTCCAGTTATTTACGTTAGTTGTTACAAGACATTGATACATCAGGAATGAGAAACTTTGGTTGAAATTGTGTGATGTTCTTTTTTCATCTACTGTGATCTCCATTAGTCACAAGACATTGATACATCAGGAATAGAATGAGAAATTTTGGCAAATTGCTCACCGACACCCGATCCCACGACTTCATGGTCTTAAGAGGGGTTGACACTCGATCCCACGACTTCATGGGCTTAAGAGGGGTGTCCAACCGTTACACCATATTCAATTACAACAATCATTTTTCAGGATACTATTGATTCACTTCATTTTCATTCCTAGAGGGTTTTTTTTATTGTAAAAGAACATCTCCTAAAACTTTTCTCTTCGTCTAAAGACAAAAGGAGTTTTGACGAAGTTTCCCTGAGCTAGAACAGTGAGATTGAAATATAGAGAAAAAGTTAAAAGTTTTAGATCGAGAGAGGGAGCGAGAAATTTAGCACAAAGAGATTTAGTAGAAAAAGAAATGGTTGTGGTGGTCACGAGAAAGAAGTAAAGTGGTATTGTCTCGGAAAATTAAACAACATCAACAATAAATTTGTACCCCAGAAAATCCACAATTTCGGTTTAAAATTTTGTATCCAAATTCTTTTCTTGTTTTCCCAAATACAACGGTCATTTACTTTTCATTCTTTCTTACCGATATCCGAGCGCTTTCTCTTGATGTGGTAATAGTTTGTAAGTGTAAATCTCTTACATACAAACAGGTATCGATTCTGACAGTCTCTTCAAGGCTCACATAAACCAGTTGGAATCATATTTAACTACCACTCAGTTTATATTGGTAAAGCTTCAACAACATCAATGTGCTTTAGAATGACGATTTTTTCGAGATGATTCTCGCATACGTTTCGCCCATGTTGGGGTAGTGTTAAAACCGTTTTTCTTTTTTGTGCCAAACTGGAACAGAGATTAACACAAGGTATGCATGATTTCAAGACATGGTAAAGAAAGTAACTTAAATTGCAATTTATTTACCTTGGGTACAAATATTATGAAGAGAAAAAGTAAATCAGTTGCTATAGCCAGCAATATGATGCGTAAAATTTATGGAAAACTTAAACTCGATAATGCAAAAGGAGCAATCTTGAATAAGACGACCAAAAAAACCAACCGAGCATGGTGATGATTGCAAAAAACTCATTCATACCTCTACAATCTAACTTCGATATATTTTATCAGTCAGGCTTGCATTATCGAACTAACTCTAGCTGATCAATAAGCTGCATATGTTTTATCAGTCGGGCTTGCATTTTCGAACTAACCTCCTGCTGATTAATATTGCTGCATATGTTAGCCCAACCAGGGCTAGAAGAAAAACTGCAAGAAAGAACCATCAAAATTCAGAAGTAAATAACAACAAAACAAGGCAAGAAGGAAGTTCTCTTACGAAATCTAAAATACTTCAGAAGCGATAATAATGCAAGGAATCATCTTCAATGCAGTTTTAGGGTTTTTAATGGAACTAGCAGAAGATTCACATCGAGCTTGAGCGCCATTGGCTCGGGACCAAGCTCGATTTTGGTGCCCAACTACTGAGATGCCTATACCCACAGAGACGCTTCTGGCGAGAGATACAGGAAGCATCTCCTGTGGGTTTCTATTGAAAAAGGAAAGCTCATGGAAGAACTCAAATTATTCAAGGATTAACATAGTATACTTCCACAAATAAGAAGCCTCTTTCATATGTAGTTCTTTATATACGAAAAGATGCCTGGAGATGAACAAACTAACAAAATGACATGCAAGGAGAGTCTTAAGGTTCATTACCAACTAGAGCACAGATGAATAGAATAACCAAGCGATGTCTGACAACCCATGGTAGGCTAGTTTCAAGAGAACAGTGGCGGGCGTATTTTCCTCCTTTCAAAGTTGTCATATGATGTATCCCCTGGTTTTGCATCTCCGGAAGAGAAATATTTATTCCTGTAGTGGGATTTCCATTTACATCCCTAACTTGAACCTTCATTGTCACTGGGTTAGCATCCCAATCTATTTCAATTGCCCCAAAATTTTGAAGGCCTGAAGAAAATATTTTATTTGATCAGAAATAGTATAACTACCATCCAAGTGTTCTTCTGAGAAAATCAACCGACTTGGAGCAATTTTTTATGCATAAAGCCAAATATTAAGTTATAGATTTTGTAGTACTGACAGAGAGTTTACCATATGTGCAAGATTTAAACCTGCAGTTTGATCCAATAACTCTCATGGTAGTTGGTGTCAACCAAGCTACAAATCTCACTAGAAACGCAAATGGTGGTGGGATTGCCTTCTCCACAGCTTGAGTAAGTCCACTTGAGGTTATGTCATACAAAGGATATCCAGTACCACAGTCGTATCGAGTTATCTCCCCAAAATGAACATCACCACTTATGAAAAAGACACCATCTCTCTGCACAAGGAAATGACTTGTCATAGTCTCATAGAAAAACAAAAAACATAAAGACAAAATGCATGCACATAAACATACTTCACAGATTATGAGATATGTTTCGCATTCTCTTCATATCCAAATCGAAATGCCAAATTGCTCAAATATCTGCTCTCATGTCAGAATTTTATAGATCTTTTTACCTTACTTTTTGCTATTAATTTGAACAACCGGTTCCTCTCATTCGGAAAACGTCCCCAGGATTCCAAATAAAACAGGGGCCCAGTAGTCGCGGAAAGATTGGAAATAACCTGAATTATAGAACATAAAAAGCAACTATACTTCAGTCAAGAAGAATCACGAATTTGTGGTCTTCAAGTAAACAACAAGTAATCCTCCTAATCAAATGACGCATTCAGACTTTTCAATCTCTTCAATACCTGGATAGAAGATCCGATGATAGTAATCTCTGATTTAGGGCCATTCATCTCTTTCTCTAACCATGCCCACTGAGCATTTCCCAAAATACTTCCATCACTGCGCAATGGGTCCCTATGGTATCGAGTATCTAATAGAATAACCTGAGAAAATGACCCACACACTCATATTACAATGCAAGCATCAAAGCTGTGATCTCCCAATTCACAACTACAAGTAGTTTTCTATGTAAAAATCTAGAGAAACCATATAGTACAAGTCTACAACAACCAAAAATTTAAATGGTAAAGAATATCTATAATATAGACTAGGTGGTGTTTTTTTCCCATTGTCCACATCTAACTCGTCCGAACCTAAATTATAACTCAAATGGACCCAAAATAAGCCATTCAGACGAATCAGACATCACGAGTGAAGAAAAATCAGAAATCTGATTCGAGTTAATTCAGACCTCGAAGTAGATTTCAAATCAAACTTAATAAAAAAAAACAGATGCTACCTAAGCCAATAATACTTGAGCAGATAAAAGTCCTAAAATCGTTTAAAGATCAGTTCAAAACCTTGATTTGTTTCCCTATGGGGCCAAACATATATGAGGTGTAGACACCAGCTTGCTTGCGCCTACAACAATTGAACCATCATAAATAAATGTAAGTAAATCCTTTGATTACCCGTTTTCCCATATTTAAATCAGCCAATGTGCGATATTTGAGCCTATCCAACTTATTTGGTCAGTAATTCAGTGAGTGAAAGACAACACCCTTGATGCTTTCTCATGAAATATATGATTTAGTAAATTCCCTGTAGCCATATAGCAAAAGTCTCCTTACCTTGGACTATCTTTTGGTTCATCTAAGAAATCTAACATAAGTTGTTGGTTCCTGTCTTTCTCGGTAAACTCCTTTCCAGCATCATTTAATCCATAATCATGGTCATCCCATGTGCCAATCACCTGCAAAACTCAAGTGTGGTCGTTCAGTTGAAAAGATAAAATATCACCCCCAAAGCAGAACACCCACATGTATTTCATGAATGAAATGAACACGAATACCTGTGTTTTCTTCCGAAGAAGCGAGTAACCAGGATTTCTCTTAGCCACCTCATATTTAAGCTGCATTTCCTGTTTCGAGGCAGGAATGAATCTTTCAGCATTCTTCCATGGCCCAATTGTCCTTTCCTTTCCAAACAATCTGAAAGGGCGCCTGATATCTCCATAAATATTATCACCGAGCCAAATGAAAAGTTGAGGATCAAAATCAATTATTGCATTCCAAATGGGCTGCAAAGAACCACCACTTTTAAACAACCTGGTATTTTTCAGATACATCAAAACATATCGTAACGAAAAAGGTAAAATGTGGCTAGAATATAAGCGGAAGTACACCATCCAAGTAGCTGAATATGTAGATTTTTCAAGCAATTGGATATTGTTCAAAAATGAGAAAAGATTGAAGCAACAGAAATTTATAAGATGCTTACAAAACTTGATCTTTCTAATCAAGATAAAGTTAAGATGTTTAAAAGCATCTATAACGAGTAAGATTTTAAGCATCATTAACTACTACACGTATCTGATAACCACAGTCGAATAATAAAAACAACCACTAGAAATTTCTATATGAACAACTTTTAATTGTATATTCATATACGAGGATTACTTCTGTAATGCCCCAAGCATGGGCTATTGGTGTACGCCCAAGTTTAGTAAGTGACAAGGCCTTTTGGATGGGCTCGTGGAGCCTTCGCCAAGAACAAAACCCTGTACCTGTTGGGCTTGGACCTGCGTGTCTAAAGCGGGAACAACATCGATAACTGCTAAGGCTTGGGGTGTAACAACTTTCTTGCCGTAAATGTAAGATCCATGTGTTGAGAAACTATAGTTAGATTTTATGAAATGGTATTCCAAGAGAGTTCATATGTTCCATTATTCTATCTCTGGTTCAATCAAAGATAGTTAATCAGCCAATAGGGTTTTCAGAGAACACAAGAGAATATTATCATACTACAATTTGGTTACATAAAGCCATAATACAAGTTTACGGATTATGTAAAATTGGGTATTTAGAGAAGAAAACTACTCCATTAATTTAGAAAAAAAGAAGAAATAGTTTCGATGTTAGGGAAAGAATAAGTAAGCAACCTGAGGGGTAGATTGATTGGAGCATGAACCAAATGCAATTCGGGAGACGATCTTACTAGATTCTGGTTCCAACGAAGAAGAAGAAGAAGCTCCTAATACTCCTTGGCAGAGGAGAAAGAAGCACCAGATTTTGACATTAATGACGATAGCCATCGCAACTGAAGGAGCTAACTTGACCAGAGAGAAAGAGAAGAAGTTTGTCGGTGTATTTGTATATATATAGAGAGAGAGAGAACCCCAAGGGGTGTGGAGCTTATGTTTTTTTTTTTGAATCTCCTTATATAACAAAACAAATTACATAGGGTTCGAATCTAAATAAAGAACAAATTCGGAACATCCATGTAACTATTTAACTGCTGAAGGACTAACGTATAATATAGCTTAATTAATGGGCCGAATAGAAGCAGCCAGGTTGTGTGCGTCTACATTATGCCTACGATCACACCATCTGACTTCAATCCGACGCTCAGAAATGATCAATCTTAGACCGTTGATTCTATGGGCTAATCTCCACGGGATGATCGGATCAACGGCTGTGATGTAATCGATTAAAACCCTAGCATCTCCTTCCATTATAAATCCATTACTTTGTATCTCTTCTGCTAGGGTTAAGCCTATCTCTAAGCTTCCTACTTCACTCTCTAGAGGCGAAATCGGCGTTATTGCTCTTACCATCGAAGCAACCACCTCCCCATTTGAGTCTTTAGCGATTGCTGCGCATGAGGCAAACGATTCACAGTATCCTCCATCGAAGTTGATCTTTATTATACCAGGAGGGGGAGGGATCCAGGTTGAATCCTGTAAAACATGGTTAGAAGATAAAGGTTGAGTTGGGAAAGTTAAATACCTGAGAGCTTCCTTTGTAGTCCACCATACCCGAGCCAGATCTGGTTGCGTTTGCCTAAAGTGAAGATTGTTCCTTGATTTCCACCATTCCCACCAAAGGTAAGTTACTGTATACCAATCCATATTACCCCTTTCTTTAGTGATTAATATTTTGTGTAGACATTTGATCGGATCTTCTTTGATGTATGGTAGGTCTGCAATCCCGGCGAGATTTAAAAGATTTTGGTACTTAGAACAGGAACCAAATAAATGGTTTCTTGTTTCTACTTCTCCTGAGTTGCACATGAGACAAACTTTATCGATATGAGGTAGTCTGATTCCTATGTTCTCCAATGTTGGTAAGCCATTTTGAACCAGTTTCCATATGAAGTTTGTAACTTTAGGAATCATGTCCTTTTTCTTCCAGAATTCTTTCCAAGGGAATGCATATACTTCTTGAGTTAGAGCTGGTAATTCTTTTATTTCTGCATAAAAAGACTTGGCCGAGAACATCCCATTTTCTTTAGGACACCAAATTAACTTGTCTTCCATAAGATTATGATGAATAGGAGTAGATAAAATAGCCTCAGCTTCAGTTTCATTGAATAGATTGTTGATTAATTGTAAATTCCATTGATTTGTCTCCTGCACCATGAGATCGGAAACATACTTGATAGTATTTGGTAGATTAGAGAAATCTATATTAATCAAAGTGTTTGAAGTCTGGATCCATTTGTCTGATTTGATTTGAATCGAGTTACCATTACCAATATGCCAAATAATGTTGGGTCTAAGAATGGGTTTAGTAGAATTCATGGCTTTCCAGAGATGAGAATCTCTATTGGAGGTTTCATAGGTCCAAAAGTCTGATTCCTTAAGATATTTGGCTCTAAGTAGTTTAACCCACACCTCATTATGTTTAGTAAGAAAATTCCACGTCATTTTAGCTATCAATGACATATTAACTTCATGAATAGATCGAATACCTAAACCCCCTTTATGCTTGGGACACGAGATAATGTCCCAATTAATGAAATGCATTTTCCTCTGATTAGTATCATGTCCCCACCAAAAACTCCTTTCAATTTTTTCTAAATGTGGAGCTTATGTATGAAGCGTTCGTTTGTCACTCGCTCCGGAAGAAACATCCCTTCCGGCCAGCTCCAGGTGCGTCAAAATGACCCTTTCCTATTTTTGACCAGTACTATCAATCGGGCCGGTCTGGGCTGCGCCGGGCCGGGCCGGTCCGGGCGTTCTGATGAACTGCATAGGCAATAGTTACAAGAATGATTGACAACTGACATGGGAGAAATTTTGTTATCGACTCGTCTTTATGAAAATAGGGCGTATGTCAAAAGATCCAAAGTATGGGCCTCAATGGGACAACCATCCATGGCAGGACAGAAAATATATTGGACTCTAGTATTTGTTGGCGATTGGTAAAGGGAGCTGGAAATTGTTGTTGGGGAGCTATTATGGTTGGGGAGCTATAAAGATTAGTAAGGGGAGATAAGACTTTTAGATTATTATTTTAAAGACCTTTAATGTTACGGATTTTAAATGTGAAACTCATAATTTGAAGGACTCAAATGTAATATAGTCAAATATCTCTTAAAAATAACAAAAAGAAAAACGCTTTCTTCCTCTTTCACTCGTTCTCTCTTCTGAATTCGAATCTCCTAAATATCCCTCTTGCAATCTTTTTCCTTCATCAACTACAAATTTACGACGACTTTTACTCAAGTATTTTCCCCAATGAAGAAGACATCAACTAAAATCGAGAAACTATTTTACTTTTTTCTAAATAGAGAACACAAATAGAGAAACTATTTGATTTTTTCCCCTGACCTGGGGGGAAATTTTACAAAAATTTCCCTAGGGAAATTGTTGAACGAACAAAAATAGTTTGCCTCTTTTTGGGCAAGTTTTTAAAGTTGAAGGAAAAAAGAGAAATAAAATTTAACCGAATATATTTGTCTTGCGAACTCCTTACATCTTGAGAGAGATCTTCATCTATACTAACATTGTTTGATTGGGTTGGTGGTTGTTGGTTCGACTGAAAAAGATATTTTTCCTCCATTAAAGAAGCAACATCATAAATATCTTGCGATATTGGTAATGGTTGTTTTGTAACTTGATTGTGGAGAAGAAAAGAAAGGTATTGTTGTTGAAATATTTAGGGTTTAAAAAAAAATAGGAAAAGAAAAATTGGTATTATAACTTTTTAATTGTAACTATTTTTTTAATCCCTCTCTATTTCATCTTTAATTTCAAATCCGAAAAAATAGCTCCTAATGCTAAATTGGTATGGGGAGCTGTAGTACAAAAAACTGGTTTTGTACTACAGCTCCCCAACAACAATTTCCAGCTCCCCTTACCAATTTGTTTTGTACTTTCCACAAATTTATAGATTTGCCACTACGAATTCTTTCTCTCATCCACCATGTTTTCTCATTCTCTACTAGTATTTTGGCACTCAGTTATTTTGTGGTACGTGGAGGATTAAGTGCTTAAAACCATTCTGAAGCCAAGTATTTCTGCACCAAACCAATTGCACTAGCCACTTAGCCAGCGGAGCTAATAGTTCATGGATTTGGGGAGTATCACAAAATTAGTCCCTCCAAGGAAGCATGGAAGTGCTTGGATTTTGGAAACACAATATATATATATCTGGGACCATATATATATATATAGGGGTTGGGGTTCCTGGTTATGAGCCATTAGGATTTAGGACAGCCGATCGAGGACTTTGGATATGAATGGGTGTCTCAGCTCATTCCGCCTTCTTCCTACCGGAATGTGCTAAGTGTTATCTCATCTATTTTCAAAAGAGGTTACAAATGTGTTTTACTCATTCTTCTGTACCTTCTACTAGATACTACACATTCATCTTGTACTCAGATGACTTCAACTTCAATCACCTTAGATGATAGCAATCCTTCTAATCAACTCAATCACAATGTACTGAGTCATATAATATGAATAGAAGGTGGTTACATAAAAAAACTGGTTTTACAAGGAAAGCACAGAGCCCTTCCATGAACTGCCTTCCTTTCTGATATTGGACAACAGAGCACCAGTCAAGAAAATTTTATGATTACATTATTAGATCTGCGAAACAAACAAGCAAATTTATACTTGTGGTCTTCTTCCTCAGAATAAAGAAAATAGAGAGATAACAAGTAAGAAAATCTGAAGAATGCCCAAGAACAGGTCATGGAGCTGACAGATTCGAACCTCAAAATGCCAGTATTCTATTTTGTATAAGCTGCTGCTTGTATTTCCATATTGCAGAAGACGAACTCTATAAAAGTAGCATTTTGACAGAAAAATTGAATAATCCATACAAATATTTGACAGAATATAAAACCTGGATTTTATTTTAGAGTGATTAAGTGTTCAAACACGACAATCATAGATCAGTAGAAACGACCAGAAATGGAAAAAAGCCCGTACAACAAACAATACAAGAAAGCATAATACCATGACAAGAGTTCGTGGCAAATGGGTATTGGGGAAGTTGAGATTCTGCTCAAATTGATAACTCCATTCGAGAAACAAGAATTCCGTCAGTGTCAGCATATAACCACTCACCATCAGAGATTCGAGTTCCAGCCATAGTTACTGGAACGTGCTTCTCTCCGATACCCTTTTTAAAGGCTTTCATTGGATGAGAAGCTAAAGCTCTTACTCCGATATCACATCCATTAATCTCATCCACATCTCTTATACAACCATTGACAACTATACCTGCCCATCCATTGTTTTGAGCTTGTTGAACAGGATTACCTCCCAAGATTGCACATCTTAAGCTTCCTCCCCCATCGACAACAAGAACTCGGCCATTTCCTTTTTCCTCAAGAAATTCTCGAACTAGAACGTTGTCTTCAAAGACTTTAAGTGTGACTACTGGTCCTGAGAAAACTTGACGACGCCCATATATCTGAAAAATTGGTTGTAGAGCCCTGAGATCACCACTCGTAATTAGTTGTGGGTTTGCATCACAAACTTCAGCAGTCGCAACCATCGACATTTTGTTAGAGGTACCTTCAAGCGGAGTAGGAGTACAAAAAATGTTTTAGATAAGGAAGCAACATCTGTGAAATTTCATTATAAGAGGTTGAAATTTTTGACATGTACGTATCGATTTTTCGAGTTTGCTGATACATGCCAACTACATGAACATACTCTTAGATACGTGGAAAGGAGTCACTATTGCTTCTCATTCCATACATTACAGAAACATTTCCATTTCCATGCCTAGCGAAATTTCCGTCGAAACCGAAATTTAACTAAGTTTCTCTTAAACAATGCCAAGGAAATAAATTTCGAAAACATTTCCATGTCTATCGAAATTTTCCACCGAAACCAAAATTTCATTCCTTGATTTGAAGACCAACTTGTTCGACAGAAATGATCCAACATACCATCTACATGTAAGTGGTATTCATTCTTTGCCTTCCAGGCCTTATATAATTTTTCCATAAAGAAATATAAATGAAATTCAGCATTTTATTTATCTGATTGAAATTCAACAACTTGATAAATCTAAGATCATAAGGACTACTAGTATTTCACTTTAAATCAACAAACAAACAATACTAATCAGACAGATTTAGAGTTAATAAGGTTATTTTATACAAGTAACTCGAAATCTTGACTGATGATAACAAATAACAAAACGCTAGAAATTGATTTCACATGTAACTAAATTAATTTCACCCAATCCGCATATCACTTGGGAGAGAGAGAGAGAGAGAGAGAGAGAGAGAGAGAGAGAGAGAGTGAGAGAGAGAGTATGGGGGTACCTTAAGAACACGGATCAGAGGCAAATTACAGAGAAATGAAAATAGAGAGAGAAGATGGAAGAAGTACCTTTGATCGGAGAAGACGGTCTAATAACGAACGAACGAACGAACGGGATGAAATTATTTTCTCTCACTCAGGACTCAGCTATCTATCTTATGCGATGAGATTTGCTTTATCACTTGTCAGTCTAGGGGTGGGAATCGGTCCGGACCGGTCGGTATCGGACTCTGACTTCATCGAACCGGTCGACTCGGACATAAACTTTTGGTGACCACCTATTTACTCGGGCGGACTCGGACGGTCACTCTCAAGAATTCTTTGTCCATTGACCGTCCAAGACCGTTTATTTTACCGGTCCAGTCGGACACCGGACGGTCTCGGTCCGGACTTTCCAATAAATGTACTTAATTCAGAACTTTATTTTTATTACCACAAACAAAATTACTTACAAATGAAGATGTTTAGCCAAGAAATCAAAAGTAAATACAAAAAAGAAAAAAAACAATCGATCATCATTTGACAAGATATAATTAAGCCATGTACTAATGTTTGGTCTTCCAGGGGACTATATGACTATAGCCAACGATCATCATATATTCATATGTCTATAAAATTCAACGGTCAACTTCTAAAAATGAGGACAGTTTAGTCGGTCAACCTATTCGGTCACTCGTATCGGTCGGTTGGCGGTCGGTCCTTCGACATAGAATTTTGACCGTGACCGTCCGTCAATTCTTTCGGGCCGGTCGGACACTGACCGTTATGACCATCGAGTGTCCATGGACACTTTTTATCTCGGTCGAACGGGTCGGATAGCGGTCTTCCGGATCTTTTTCCCACCCCTACTTGTCACTGAATAAATAGCATCACCCTTGAGTTGCTTTCTATTTTTTTTTTTTGTTGAAAGAGTTGCTTTCTATTCTCTCCTTACTTTTGTCATTATTCTCTTCGAATGCTTTATTGTTTTCTCCCAATTCGGTGTGATAAAACGTTTGTCACAAGAGCATGTATGTTAATAGAAAACTTTACTTTTTAAACTTTTTTTTTCTTCTTCCGGTCCGGACCCAATCGCACGGACACTTGACAAAGTTTTGTATTTTGTTTCCTAAATAGTCGCACAATCCGAGTACCAGAACGGTCAGGTTCAGACACAATGTGTTTTTTTTAGTTGGACTCTCAATCAAAAGATACTCATTAAGACTTCATTACAGCAAAGTCCATAAGTATAGCCCAACTAATAGTGGCTTATATTCTTTTATAGGAAACCCCAATCACTTTTCTTTATCACTACTTATGTGAGATTAAAATGTGGAGTCCAAATTTTCTTTTGTAACGGTAGCATAGTTCTACATTGTAAACTCTTTGAGATAAAAGAGATACAAATCTTTATAAATAAGACACATAGTCTTTCCATGCATATACGTGTAAATGTGTAGTCTAAACGTTAACTATATTAACTTTGATTATAACTATCTATATACGATTAAAATTTCTAAGCAAGTCGAACATATTAATTGATCGGGCTTATCGGAAGTAGGTCCCTTGTTTTTGGCAGGAAGAGTTTCGGACGGAAGGTCGTTTAGAGCCTTTGTCTATGCCCGTCCGACTAAACTTGGTGGTCTGGACAGGTAATGTTTGTCTCGAATACGGAACGCTACAGACACATCGGGCTCGGGCGATTCGTACACAGATCTGGGCTCGCGAGCCCTTTTACCACCCCAATCTAAGGGGTACCACTGTACAAAATTATGTATTTACTTGGTTATAGAAAAATCACCATAGTTGGGTTATTTCGGATTGATTCTTAAAATGTGACCAACTTCCTGCATGACTCCTAAAAATTTACAAAAATGTCGAGATAGTCCTTTTATTGCTTATTTATGCAATGA
The DNA here is from genome assembly GCF_041429995.1 of Eschscholzia californica. Lineage (NCBI taxonomy): Eukaryota > Viridiplantae > Streptophyta > Magnoliopsida > Ranunculales > Papaveraceae > Eschscholzia > Eschscholzia californica. The sequence continues at coordinate 35,728,603 of NW_028238198.1, forward strand.
CCCAAAGACAACCTATAACCATTGATAAAGAGGTGCATGGGAGTTGGAACCCACTGTATTTGTTTTTGTCGGATTCGTAATCTCTTGACCGAGGACGGCCAATATAACTATTTTGGGTTCATTTACAGCAGACAAGTCCAATTCACACATTTCCAAACCATGATACTCCATAACAAAAATGCTGGGGCAAGTTGATTCAGTAGTTACAACCTGCAAACAAATATCAGCCATCCCTATTTGCAGAATCCAATTGACACTCCTAGTAAGAAAAATAACATACTCCTGTTATAGTAAGAACATCAAATGAAATATATTCAATCTGATTTTCTATCATTTGTTGTTCAAACTTCAAAACAATAATACATAACAAAGATACTAAAAAACATCAAAGAGATTCAAAGTAAATATGTGGATTTATTTCTTAACCAACCATTTCTAAATACGATAGAAAAATGAGAAGGTATAGGATACAATACAATACCTCATTACATTAATATTATGTATTAAAACAAATACCCGAAGTTCGCGTCTGTTCTAAATAACATTGAAAAACATAGATGATTTTTACCTTGAATGGCCATCTGGAGAACTAATAAATGCGTCGAGAAAAAGAACTGCTACAGAAACACAACAATATCAATTTTATGAACTAATTTACGATAAAACTACTCCGAAGACAAACCTTCAATGATTCTAAAGTTCATTAAACGTATTGGAATCGTGAAGAGAAGGTTAGTATGCTCGAAAGAATATTAGATTCAAGGATAAAATGTATAACTCAGGGGGTACAAATATAACCCCTCATTTAGAACATTAAATTTTGCCTAATACTGATTCCAACCAATTTCTTCAATCAAAAATTCTCTCCCCAGATGAGAATAACAAAAACACAACTGAACTAAATATGCAAAGATATCCGGGGATATGAAAGACCGAAGTCCAGCTTTCAGGACTTGAAAGATCTGAATTAGCAGATTTAGCAGCTTCAAGAAGCTGGCCTGTTAGACCAACTCCGACAATACCTGCCAATGTACCAGCTGTATTAGAAACTCCCATGACAATTCCTGCATATCGAGGTGCAACATCCATATGATTAACTGCAAATCCGGCTCTGCCTAGAGCCAATGAACCAAGAGCAACCGAAGAACAAAATATAGCCCCATCCGAAGTTCTAAACTTAGGAAGAGCAATTAATGCAAGCGAAGCAACAATGAACCCCACGGTGTTCAAAAATTTCCGTGTCTTTGTGACTGACAAGATCCTCCTGGTAATTAAGTGATCCGCGATAACACCACCTATATTAGAGAACAAGAACATGTTGAGATATGGTAACATCTTAGAAGAACCCATTTCTTGAAGGCTGAGATTGAGGCCTTGCTCGAAGTATGTTGGAAGCCAGTTCATTAGGACATACAATGCATAATGGAAAGTAAAGTTGTTTACAACTATAGCCCAAACTGGCAAGCTAAGCATTATTTTCTTCCAAGGGATTTTGGAAGCATGAACCACATTTCCTCTATTTTCCGCCTTGATCTTTTGTGAACCAGCTTTAATTGGCAATAGTGATTCCCCAAAACCAGCAGCGGTGGCCTTCGGATGCTCTGATCGAGGTGGATCACTAGCATACTTGAACCAAAGTATAGACCATAAACCACCTAGTGCAGCTTCAGTGAAAAAGACAGACTGTGGACCTTTGAATTTAACCAAGCTCGGAAGCACGAGCATGCCAGCTGCCGCACCAAGGTACATACCAGAAGTAGTGAGAGAAACCGATCGAGATCGTTCATGGGGTGGAACCCACTGTGCTAACACAGTGTGGATAGATGGAAAGATAAAACCCTGAGCTACTCCAACAAGCAAGCGAGCCATCACTAAAATAATGACTCTATTCGGGTCTAAGGAAACCAAGGCACAAGTTAAAGACCACAGAATGAATGAAAGGAGCAGAACTCGTCTTCCACCAATCTTTTGAGCAGCCCAACCTCCAGGTACCTGTGAGCAGGCATATCCATAATAGAAGGTAGAGAGTATTGTACCCTTAGTTGATTGATCCACCCCAGCAGCATCAGCAGCTGCTGTGTAAGCAATAGAAAAACCCACACGCTCTATATAGCAAACACATGTACAAACAAATGTTAAAAAGACGATCAAATAACGCGTAGGGAAAATCATCTTTTTCATCTTCGATGCTATGCGCTGGTCACGAAATGGCTGCTGCTCCACTACGTTTATTTATCAGTCAGTTTATCCCATCTTTAAGAATCTTACATTCCTACAGCGCCATGTTAAAAAGAGAGGATCTTATGTTTGATGGTACACAAGTCAGCCCTTTGAAGTTTAAACCTTTCCAAGAAACATGCAAAACCTGCTTGGCAGAAGAAAAAAAAAAAAAAGAGGTTAACAAATTTGTCCCGGATCAGAGAAGTATTTTTTTTATTTAAGTTCTTGTCATGTTTCAACATGCTAAGAAGCAAAGATGACCAACCAAAATCTCGAGGTTCAATTTCAGCTCGCCATGAAGTTAAATATTTGAAAATTCCTAATAACTTCCCTACATGGTACAACCTCAAAGCTTAGGTTGTTACAAGCATGGAGAGCTTGGGAAAAGGTTTCATACATGGAACATAACTACTTAATGCAGGCAGGGAAAAACCAATCCAAGGTAACTAAAAGGGATCATGTTGCAGCCGGACATATCCTAATGGATAAATTCTCTTTCCTCTAAATTGGGTCATCTTTCTTTTTTCAGATATGCACTTGCTGCTCTAAAGGTGTAAGGATCATTTTGAACAATTGCCCAGCAAAACTACAAGAATATCAGGTCTCAAAACAAATACTTGAGAGATAACATGACCCCAGAAAAAACTATATGGATCGTCTAACATATGGCACGTGCAATTCCAAACTTAAATACAGGATTTGTTTTGTATTAATAGCGTAATTTGCAGAAAAACACCAGGCTTTCTGCCATTTTGATTTCCTAAGAAGGTGTCGTCAATAGGGAATATGCCAAAAAACCAAGGGGCATTTGTTTATGTAGACTTGATGTACTCACTCTCACTACAAAAAAAGAAGTTGATACTCTATGTCTTTGTTTTAGAACGCACATCGAAAATACTTTCCTAATGAAGATGAAGATAAATTTCACCGCAATTTGCAGGATTGAAAAAAAGTATCTTCTATATTGGACAGTTACTGTTTTTTTGAATTGTTCAGCGTGTGCCTCGAACCCTTGACCTCTAGGTGGAAGATTATACCTCTTACCACTCCAACCAAGGGTTGTTGGCAAAATAAAGTCGAGTTGCATGTTTGTTTGTGACAATGCTGAATAAGAAATTATAACAAAATGAAAAAGGGATTTATCATTTTCCACATATAATTGAAATTGTGGAATCTCGTCAAAATATTCTTTGACAAAATGAAGTTCTAAAGAAGGCAAAAGTGCAATAAGACACTAGGTCGATTACAAACAGCACAAACTGAAATTTAGTCAGGTTTTTATCAACTTCTTGCATTTGGAAAAGTCTGATGTATATTGAACATTGTTCTGCAACAGCAAATTAGGCTGAAAACCAGAAGTTGTATTGGTCTTGGTTAAAATTCATAAAACCCTATTTGATGTTTTTGCAATAAACCCTATTAGAGAGAAAATTGGAAAACTAAAACAAAAGGTTATGATCTTCAAATTGAAAAATTTCTATGAAAATATATAATATATTGAAGATTAGGAGTTGATTAAGAAGATCAAACCTTCAAATTTAGAGATCGGACCTTCACGACTTGCAGAAAATGCAGAAACCCACTATGAAACTTCCCAATTTTCTCTCTCAAAATCGTCCACACTAAATAAATTGATAAAATGAAAAAAGTCAGCTGCAATGTTGAAAGAAACACTCAGTTAGATTAATGGCAAATGAAGTGTTAGAAGTCAACGATCCAAATGTAGAATGACTGGTAGTCATTTATGAATCTAACAATTTCAATGTTACAGGTTTTTAGGGTATAATTGGCAGATTTATAAAGATATAAAACAATTGACAGTAAAAATGAAGATAATTTAGCAGAGAATTAGAGAGAGAGAGAGAGGTGAAAACCTAGTGTGTTTGTCCCCCAAATGTGGATATGGCGCGGCGGTGGTGTTGGAAGTTGAAGGTCTGAAAAAGGGGGGAGAAAAGTAGAGAGAGAAAGTTGAATTCCGGCAAGAGTGATAGTGAGGGAAAGGATCTGCTGCTGATAGTAAGGCAACAAATAGAGGCCGTTGTCAAACAGCAGATCACAAGCACTCAACCACTTTTGAAGGTTGTTCGCGGTTTTGATCGAGATCGAGGATGAGAGGAAGGCGTTGATTTTGTTTTTATTGTTCAAAAACGTTAAACACATAAATCCACCAAAAGCCCCATTTATTTTTTAAATTCACATTTAGCCCAATAACACAATCTTACACAAGAAAACGTATCTCTAGGCCAATTTCCATTTTTGTCTTTCTATAAATATTCCCTTTGCATCATAATCTTTAAAAATTGTGGGATTCGCCAAACATATCACTTGTGTATGACACCATTATCTCACCCCATTAAGAAAAACGTAAATAACAATACATCTTTTACTCTTTAATTTCATGCAACTCAGTTTGTATTGTTTTTTGGCAAAAAACCTTTCAATAGATATTACATTAGTCCATACAATAGAGATAACATGGGGACTAGAAAGTAATGAAAGTTAACTAAGGGTTACAAAGAAAAGATCTTGTTAAGGAGCATGATGAGCCGTTGCGAGCGTGTGGGCTGCACTGCACTGCTGCAACACATGGGGGAAGTATTGTAATTTCACGGTCCTTGTCAAAAGAAGCCCACGTAGTTGATCGATTTGTTCTGCTAAACGCCACGGGTTGGTTGTTGGTCGTCGGATATTAATCCAACGAGTGACAGTGAATCACTCTCGATTATAAAATCCCAAAGCCCTAATTTGCTCCAAGTTGAAACCCTGACGAAATCCCTTCTAACTCACTGTGGAGCAGCGATTTTAGGTTGAACTAGATCTATAAACTGCCTGGCGTTAATCCTACACTGTTTCCGGCAATAGCAGCCGCCCCACCTCTTGTAGGTGAGTAAAGGCAATTGTCTCATTACCTATTTCACTAATTGTGATTAAGTTTGGGCCTTAAACCAATTATGAGTTTTATATTGGGCCTATGGCTCATAGCCACTAAAATTTTGTGTGGTAGAATGTCACACTTTTTAATTTTTATGTATACATACTAGATTCTCGGGCGAGGTAGGTCTCTTTTGTAACGTCATACGACATGAAAACCGTATGTACCTGAATCAATTGTGTACTTGAATCATATTGTTTTCTTTTTAGGGGAGAGTAAATATAGGGAGAAATATAAGGTAGTTTGTAGTTTAAATTTGGATACAAAGGATCTAGCCAAGTTGTTTTATTTTATTCATATAAGATGGCTGAGGTATATGGTTTTAAACACCCAAAACCCAATATTGATCATTGTTTTATACAACACTTGCGAATATAAATACATCGGGAGATGCTAGAGTTACAAAGGATTTTGACAAAAGAAAGTTCCCAGCTGATGTGGCGGTTGTGATATTCATCTCTCATCGGCCTAGATTTGGTCAAAGTTTCAAACCACAATCGCCACATCAGTTGGGAACTATCTTTTGTCAAAATCTTTTGTAATAACTTTAGCATTTTCATAACCATGTTGATCTACATTTAGTGAAGACAAATCATTTATTAAAACCAAAGAAGAAGATTTAATTCATAAAACTGCATTATAGAAATGTCAAATAGTTGTTTCAAGTTACTAGATAAGTCTTTCATCAAAAAAAAGTTACTAGATAAGTCCTTCAACAAAAAAAAAAAGTTACTAGATAAGTGTTTATTGAAGTAGTACTAATGCTTAATTGCCATCTAACTCTTACCATTATGACTTCTTAATAACCTAACCATTACCATTACAGAAAAGAAACTAACAATCTAACTATCATGGTTTCATGAGCTTGTTTTTGAATTAGCAGTGAGCAATGCACTTCTTGCAGTTAAAGATACACTCTCCAGGGACGTGGTTAGAGACGACGCGACCAGCAGAATCGTTGTCCTTGCAGTTCTTTGGGCAAACCAGCTTCTTCTTGTAGCAGTGATTATGGGTATAACAGATCTTGGATTTTTTCTTTCCCGATCCATCGAAGGTACTGAACCTAGTATCTGGGGCAGAGATAGTTGCAGGGGAAATGGCGGGGTATGTCATGCTACGGACATCTACATCTGCGCTCATCTCTTCGCTTCTTAACCCAACTGGAATATGAAATCTCTCTTTCATCCCTATAAGACGGTCTAGTCCGTTACTAAGACTTGGCGAAAACTCACCGTTCGCAGACGAAGTGTTTGCCCTTACGCCAATAATCATCACTAAAACCATTACTAAGAAACAATAAGTAGTTCTCATCTTTCTCTATATCTCTATTGTTTCTCCTCTCTCTTCTTTGTTGTTCAACTTAATTGCTTTAAAGATAAAGGGTAAGAAAACAATGGTTATATAGGGAATAATGGGTTATTGATAATGAAGTTAGGGTGAAATACTTGTGGTTCAACTGTAACTTAGAAGTGAGATAAGTGTGTGGATCAAAGGAGCTAGCTAACCATGAGAATATGATGAATCATGAAAATTTGCATGAAATTAACTTCCAATTTCAAATTTCCCACTTGCAAAGGCAAAAACCCATGGCTCAGAAATAAATTATATCAAAGACAACAGGTCAAAAGCAAGGAATATAAGAAGAGAGGAAAGCATATTTATTATTAAAAAACTTACAAAAACAACAGAAATACAACAGACCCAACTTTATATAAACCCTAATAGACAACCACAGCACAGACAAATACAATACAACACTTTGAACATTCACATGCACCTAAATACCCAACTAGTAATCTTCAGGTCCCAAAGGCTGGTGAGTTCTTGGAGGAGTCATCTCAGTTGGTATTATTACAAACTCGTATATCAAACCTGCAAGTCCAGCCCCCACAAATGGTCCTACCCAGTAAACCCAATGGTGTCTCCACCTCCAACCTACCAAAGCTGGCCCAAATGCTCTTGCCGGATTCATCGAAGCTCCGTCGAATGGGCCACCGGCAAGTATGTTTGCACCGACTATGAACCCTATTGCCAGTGGGGCAATCGTCCCCAAACTACCTCTTTTGGGATCAATGGCAGTCGCATAGACGGTATAAACCAATCCAAACGTCATTACTATCTCAAAAAGCACAGCATGCCACTCTCCAATGCCGGATGCCACAGTGAACCCAGCAGGTCTCTGCCCATAAAAAAAATTGAGGGTTTTAAAACTTTTAGGAGAAGTTGAACAATTAAGTCCACTAATCAGACAAGTCAGTGTCAACAAAAGCATGCGCATCCCCCAGACAGGGGCGGTCCGGTCCGGGGGCACTCGGAACTGGCCTCATCTCGCCCTCACTCCTAGCGCCTCTAGGGACAGGAGGGGTAGGAGGGCACTCAGATCGGGCCAAATCCATGTTGGACTTAGAACAACACGGACTCGGACCAGTCCGATGCTCAGTCGAGACCCACGGATGGTGCCAAGGCAGAGAAGGAAGGGGCGCCTATAGAGGTGCCCCTAACCAAAGGGGCGGGCTGACTAAATTTATTTGAAGGTGTATTTTACCATGCCATTAGTGGTGAGCCTTAGCAAGAGGGAAGCGACAATTGCTCCTAATATCTGAGCTATCCAATAAAGTACTGAACGGAGGAGAGAGATCCGACCACCGACTAGAGCACCAAAAGTGACAGCTGGATTAACATGACCACCTGATACATTGAGAGCTATAGCCACCGCCACAAACAAGGCCAACGCATGCGCCACCGCAACCGCCACCAGTGCAGAAGCTGAGGTGGTGGTATCACCGGTCACCCGCCCTACAAAAATTTTTAAACAAAAGAAGACATGCATGTGATATGACAAAATTATGTACACCAGAAGAAAATTAAACCCATGCATGTGAATTGTGTAAAGAGATTATATACCTAGGGCGAGAACGGAGCCTTCACCGGCGAAAACGAAGATGAGGGTAGAGAAGAATTCAGCAATGGTTGCTCTCATGGAGTCTGGGTGGGTGAACTCCTCTGTTCTCCCGAAGGTGAATCCTCTTGGTGGCATGATGATTTTTTATAGGATACCCAATATATAGAACTCCTTTTAGCGGCTAGGGTGGCTAATGAAGAATCTTAATTACAGTTTATTTGATCAGTAGCTTTCTCTATGATCTGGTCGTGGAATTGGATAGGGAAATCTAGAGAGAGAGAGAGAGAGAGGTTATGGAATGAAACTTAAAAGTGGAAGAGATAAATAAAAGAGAAGAGATAGATGAGAAAAGAGAGATATGGACGAGGGAAATAGAAGAAGTTTTTGTCGTAATGGAGAGACGTGGAGTTAGTGTGTGTGAGAAAAGTGACACGTTGTATTCAAGGGTGACTCGAACTGATCTACTAGTTGACGTTTTTACTCGTCCATGCTCTTTCCCATGTTATTCTTATCACAAACTCACAACCGTATTTGGTTCATAATGGTGGAGGGATGTTCTTTTCATAAAAAGAAAAAATATACCCTAAGAAATTAGGCTCCTTCATTCTACGTGGACGGTCAGATTTTACCCAATCCACAAGAGAGAGAAACATAGAGAGGAGTCGGGTCGTTCACACCAGTTTCACAAATGATTGCATATGAGTTTCGAATAGAGCTGAAATTTTTTAGCATCCCCGCCCCCTCTTCCACTCTTCACCCTAGAGAAGAGTCTTGCACACTATTATTTCGACGGACCTTTCGTTAGAAATAGAGGAGACTTTGAGAAGAGAGAGGAGAAAGACCGAGAGAAAGAGAAGGGAGGAGTGAGAAGAGATGTTTGAGTTGTGCGAGTTGAGTAGTGAGAGGAGAGATTGAACTTGAACAAGAGGAGAAAGGCGAAGGGAGTGCGACAAAGAGACAAAATAGTGGTGCCGGCCGAAGGTGGTGATAGACGTCAGGCAATGGTGGTGGTGGTGGGAGTGGAAGACGAAGAATTTCATTAATAATTGAAGTTAGCACAGTTGTACGCCCCGAGGTGCTTGCTGCCGCCACGATCGCTGGGACCATATCTCAGTTGTATCGGAGGCCCAAGCTTGGGTCGCCCCTGCAGTCCACGTCGGTCTGCCCCGAGTCGAGCTGCATACAGTCTCGCGATTCTACATCCGACTAGGACGCACTGCTAGCCCCCATCCGCTTCCATACACCCTAAAACCTTTTTTTGATGAAGGATAGTTGGCAATAACAACCTCCACGCAAGTTATCTCTGGTGCGAACAGAAGAAAAGGTGATGGGGTGCACCAAAGATTTTCGCACCTGCAATCTTGGATCTTCCGGAGATTGTTTTAAGATGCTCGAAGGTGACAGCTTTTTGATGATGGTCATGGCTACCCTCTATCAAGGGTTCCATGCACGCTGACAATTTAAAAAAAAAAAACAACTATTCCTACAAAAAGAAAAAAGAACATTTGAGGTTTAGGTACACTATGAGTTTGTTACTAAGAGATCTTAGAGAAATAAACAGTCAAGAAGAATACCATTAAGAGACCTAGCTTTCAGCAGGGTTCAATCAGCTTTTTGCTCTCAATGGAAATTTAAAGAAAATTTTCATTTCTTTGTTATTTACTGAACTTGCGTTCTCAATTGTGTCCAAAATCAATAAGGTTTTAAGGGACTAGTTTGATTCCGGGGGTTTTGTTTTAGTATTCATCAATAGACAATGAGCATCACTTAGTACTCAAGTTTTCACCGACCCAACTCGGCTAGTCGGCTTGGTTGCCCTGTAGACACCAGTTTAAACACCTGATACAGCCCGACATATGGGAAATATGCCTATCTGTCGATACTAACCCGGAATAATTCCCACCTCTATGTCATTTACATAAAATGGAAGGTCAGTCGGATGTTTTATGAAGTATGCTAATGAGGCATATTTTGCTCAAATGAGTAGAACTGCACCAAATCCGCAACAACTATCAATGGAGTTGGGAGCAGTCAGGTCAGTAACAAGATCTTCAGGTCTCTTCAGAGTTTAGATGCACTCAGAGAACATGCTGACCGACAAAAATTGGTTCAATTGAGTAGAGATCATAAATACCCAGCAGTTGTCATTTTGTGGCTTTACTTTACAGTTCTGTTTCGGTACTAATGGTGGATCAAAACGATATAGTAAACCAAAGTATGCAAGTAAATGAAGTAAGAGAAATCTCAAGATCAAAATATGATGATGAATAAAGATACATTGTGATACATACCCATGATCTGATATTCAATCTTCGTCATCATCAGAACTTTCATACGCTAATCCTAATAAGCTCTTGAGAGGGTTTTCTGGTTTAGTCTCAGTATCTTCTTGTTTGGTAGGCCTTGATGGATGGAACTCCTTCTCCAGCTTTGGCTCATCTTTTTTATTCGCTGAAGCTTGCGAATTCATGGTAGTTTGATCGCCATCAGACGGACTCGACACTCTCGGCCGCTTGGGTTTGATCTCCAAAACGTTTCTCAAGAGATCTTGTTGCCTTCATTCAGATAAACAACAACAATGGACCTCTCATCACAAAACTTTTATGTACACAAGAGTTAATCTAGCAGAGGAGAGAGATATACCTGATCCCACTTTTTGGCTTGGGTTCAACACGAAGGGATAATGGCACTTGTGCAGGAGTAGAGTCTGCTAAAACTGCTGCTTTGTATTCATCAGTTAAGAAAAAGTTACATGGTTCATAGTTATACAAGTTCAACACATTTACGCACTTCCCATGCGGACTATGATACAAGTTATACCACCTTCTGTTAATGATCCCTATGCTGATTTCTTCAACGATGATGTCCTCGTATGTAGATAATCCTCATTGGAAAAAACAAAAACTAAATCATGCTTGAAAGGTTAAAAAAAATTGGTTGAAACTATTGAAATCTAAAATATAAATAACTTTTCATTTAATATCCATGTCCACTTTTCATAAGGTTCGACGGTTTAAAGCAACCTGACTATTTGGCAAGACCATATAGTGTGGCGAGATCAATTTCACAAAAAAAATGTTTGTGCACCCACGAGTACTGCCTTGTGGACACCCTATCCTAAGTGGATAACAGGACAAGGGTAAATATTGTCTTTTCACACACTTTGAAAGGGTGTGAAAAGTTGACATCCTCGTCTTATTCGAGGTGGTAAGGTGGGCGGTACACAGGGTGTACTTGTATTGGGGTAGTTTTCACAAACAATCGGCCGTGGAGTTTTCTTCATGTGAATCCTACCCAATAGAATATGGCTAGAACGCTATCTACATGGCTGGATGACCCAATAACCCTAATAACTATACTACTTTGTCCATTTAAATGGTAATGCAAAATTTGATAAACATAAGCATGTGGGACCAAGAAACCAACACGACTGGAAAATGCATCATATGCTACGATAAGGATATTTTAAAAGCAGCAAATGCTCGTTTCTCCGTTCGACGTAGAAGGCGCTCGGCATCTTCCTCAGCATCCATTTGTTCCTTGAGGTAGAGCAAATCATCACTGTCCAAGGCTGCATCCATTCAAGAAAAAAAAGTTAAGGATACTAAGTGATAGAACTACCATTTCGTATGAATGCACATGTCTTTGTTTCTGCCAACAAGTTTCTATGTCTTAGAAATGCAAGTACCGCCTCGCCCATGAAGGTAACCTCCGCGTTCTCCAGCAACCTCTTGCATCTGCTTGCATGAACCACCCGGTAAGAGGCCAAGAACCCTGCCGGGGCATGTTATGAGAAGAATTCCCGCAAAAGTACAATAATAAACAAGTGAAAAGAAAAAAAGAAAAACATCTTATTCGTTGCTTCGAAAGAATACTACATACAAAAAAATAGCAACTGCAGTGTACTACCCACTCTAAGTTTTAAGTTCTCTACAAAAATAAGAACTTGATGAAGGATTTAACATATCGTTCAAATCTTTTCTTCTAATCAAACATGTCAAAGAATAAATGTGTGTTTTTGGGAATACTATGTTTAGAACATAAAAGTTGAAGAAATTGTTTATTGAACGAAAATTCATTATAAATGTCATGGGAATAGAATTAATCCCGAAACTCTAAATGTTGTCGACTATAGGCTCTTTTATGATTAAGTACCACTCTGCAGTGAAAAAAGTGACACCCTTTAACTTAGAGCGACAGCACAATAATTGTCAAGACAAACTAAATTCTCTATGAAGTGATATTGTTGTATATGACATTATGAATTTATGATCAATGCTTGGGCTTAAACAAAAAATAACCAAAAGACTATAAAATAAGTCTTAAAAACAGTTAATAGTTGGGCCTAAGCAGGACAGTCAGAATGAGCAAGAGGGAAGACTGGTGGAATGAAACAAAAAACAGTAGTATATGCCCTAAGCCCTAAACACATACTGTTGTAAATAGGAAACAACCCACTGAATCTCAACTCAGTCGATCTTAATCTGATGAGTTAGTGCTCTCTCATTTGAAAGCACAGCATGTCAGCAACAAGGAATCATGTATTGAAAGCTCGCTCAGCCAGGATCACAAGCACCAGAATTGAAAAAAACTGGTGCGGGCTGTATGCTTACCTACTACAAATCAGAGCGAGCCAACTAAAACAACCTAAACGCAGTTTTACCACCAATTCAGACAGACGAGGCCACTGGTATTTGGTGAAACTAGAGGACCCATAGGGGCACCGGGCACATATGTAGTGCAAGAAAATGGAAAAATATTTGGTGAAACTAGAGGACCCATAGGGGCACCGGGCACATATGTAGTGCAAGAAAATGGAAAAATATTAAGAAGTTTTCGAATGGTCAGAGACATAAGAAAATTAAAAACAGAGAGCGGAGCATTTCATTGGAAGGGAATGCCGCTACATGGTGGGGTATAAGGTCAGACTAGTAGACCCAATGGCATTGACTTGGGAAGAATTTAAGGAGATGTTTATAGAGAATTTGGCAGTTACGATTCAAGAGTTCAAATAGGGGAATCAGACTTTCCTAGAGTATGAACACAACATTATTAACTCCACTTTTCCAAGTCACCTATTTGTCACCAAGCATGACAAGATTGTCAAACTTGTAAACGCTTTGCATGTGAATAATGGGAAACAAATAAGCAGAAAAATCCAGATTTGACATCTAGTCATCTACCAGAAGTGGTTAGTCGTGCAAAAGCTCATTATGTTCGAAGCAGGAGGCAAAGAAACAAGTAAAGAGCAAACAAGGAATGGACATAAAGGGAGTGACTACAACTATGGTAAGGATGGCTGGAAACGTTGAAACAAATATCATGGATCGGCGAGATGATAAAAGGTCACGAGTTAATGAAGGAAATAATGATAGGAGTTATGACTGAGTTAGTTTTAGAAAGGAAACCCCAGCCACAAAACATCGAAGGAACACGAAGATACCGTTAAGGTGTATTTATTGATTTGGTAAGAGCTAGGGTATACGACAGTTCATGGTCCAAATAGGAACAGTTCTCCTGCCGCATACAGAGACACCAGATAGACATAACCCACAGCCATGCAACCACAAGGGAGGCCACATAGACTCGGAAAACTGGACTAAGAGGGTATAAAACAAGAAGTAACGAAGAGTCCACCACCACTTGATGTAGTGGTTGGGCACCCACTCCGCATCCTGGAAGTCTCAAGCTCAATTACCATGGAAATGGAAATCCATTATTTATTGAACTTGTATATAAATAAGGTAGCTATATGATGGTCTTTAGGGTCTTTATACGTCCCTTACGACATGTCTTCGTGATGGTAGTAATTGAGCTAATTCAATTCAGGATGTATCCATGCAATATAACTAATGACTCTTATCTGCAACATAGAAAAACTAAGCATTCAAAGAAGAGTGAGAAATAAATAGCAGGCCCAATTCGCTAACCTTGGCTACCATCCGTTGGAAAGCAATGTCTTCATCATCAATTTTATCCTTTCCCTTCCCCCATTTCTTATCTGCAACTCGAACAAAATCACAATATATGAGGAACCCAGAGAGGAAAATAATTCTAATTACTAAAAAAAATATACAAAATTAAATATTATGTAAACACTTGTTGAATCTGAAAAATCATGAAGACCCAAAACCAAACTCAATAAACCCTAGAAGAGAGAAAAATTTAACCTTTAGGGTCGCTAAGATTGGTATACTCTCGAACTTCTCTACCGGCCATTAACGATGAAAGAAACACAAGAATTTCAGTTGTTTTGTAATGACGAATTTGAAGTTCCTCCTAACGTAGAGAGATGACGGATTAATCGACCTAAGGAGTCGAAACGAAGTATGGAGGAGAGAAATAGGACACGTTATTAGAACGTTTCTTCTCTGTAATAGATTTTAAAGGCACCGCCACTTTCTTTTTGTTCGTTTTTTGAGAAATAGACTACAATCGTCTATCTACGTTAGTCACATACTCATATGGGATAAATGTTGATGGCAAACTGCTTCTACCGAGAATCGATCTCACGATCTCATGAACTTAACATGGATGTCCAACCGTTGCACCAAAGGGTGGTTGACAAGGCACCATCACCTTCACGAGCCCCAAATCCTCCTACTTGTCTGGAAACTGAAAAGTTAGCGAAACCAGCCACACTCAGGGTTATAATCACTCACGATCCGAACCGTCCTTACCCTCTCGTGCACTCACTTGTCATATGCATACACAACTTGGTCAAACTCTTCCAATCCCTAAGAGCATCTCCAATGGGAGCTCTATCCCTCCAAAAAGTACAACTTTTGGAGGGATGAAGCTACAATCCTTCTCCAATGGTTCTCCAAATCTCCAAAGATTTGAAGAACCATGAATAGTGCTTCTTCAAACATGAAGGGGCACTATTCACCTTCTCCATATGAGATGTGACTTTTTATTTGGTCCTTTTGCTTTTATGTGTTTACTTTAAGTCCTTTAAATTATTTTTTTAGTCCTAATTTATTGTATAAGTTCTTACTTATTCATTTTAAGCCCCTGCTTTAATTTTTTTTTTGTACTAATTAAGTTTCATTTCAACATATATTTTAATTAATAAAAATAAAATATATTGTAATTTTATTTTATAAAGATTAACATAATTAAATTTTCATTAATAGAAATAGATAGTACAACTCGAAACTAAGACAAATTAAATTGAAGACTACGACAAATTTTCATTAATAAAAAATTTCATTAATGCGGAGATGGATCCGGAAATGGAGACTTATCTCCACATTAATGAAGAGGTTTAAGTTTAAGTAGTGCAATGTATTGTAAATTTTTTAGACTATTTTTAGTTTAATTTTCTTTTCATGCAAATTTTTTTGCATTTCTTTTCTAGTATATTAGTGATTTTTAATATAATTATTATGTCTTTTTTAATTTACTATGTATGTAGTAAATGTGTTTTTGTTTAAATGTTAGATTAAAATAATGTAGTAAATATTTTGGAGGGATGGGTAGAGTTGGAACCGTTGGAGAGCCCCTCCAAAAGTGGGCCCCAAATTTAGAGAAGATGCTCATTTGGAGGGGCATTTGGAGAAGAACCATTGGAGATGCTCTTAGTAAGACGATTACCAATGCCATTTACCTAAAGGATTTTTGAGTCAAAAGTCCAAAATCTGGGGGGTAAACTAAAAAAAAATCCACTCTTGCCCAAAAATTAGTTGCAGGTCCAAATATCAGTTTTTTTATTTTTATCCCTCTCTTTCCCTTGGACGGGACATGCTGACGTTTTCCTGAAAAAAAAACTGACTGGTAAATAAAATAATTTACCAGTACACGAAAAATTCAAATTTTCAAACGAAATTTCAAATTCCCGCCCAGCAAACCACCTCTTCCCAGTAAATAAAATAATTTCCGGTACACAAAAAATTCCAGTTTTCAAATTTTTTTGGACAAAATTTCAAATTCCCGCCCAAATTTCCAGTAAATAAAATAATTTCCCCGTCACAAAATCGTTTTTTCGAAATTTTGAAATTTTCAAACGAAATTTCAAATTCCCGCCCAACAAATGTGTCTTGTACAGAAAAAAAATTTCCAGTAAATAAAATAATTTCCCGAAAAAAATTTCGTTTCCCGGGAATTTTTCGGTGGCAGTTTCGTAAATTTCTGAACAATACAGATTCTGATGGACGAGTTGTCAGATTCTTTTTCAGAGAAAAAATCGTTTCCCGAGAAATTTCGATGGCAATTTTGTAATTTTTCGATGGCAATTTTGTAATTTTCGATGGCATGAATCGTAAATACTTTGTTTTTCAACGATTATTTCGTCATTTTTTTCCCAACCTGACACTTTGGACCTGCTTTTTTATTTTTGGGAGATTTTGACATGGACCCCCATTTTTATACCGATATTAGGACTACACCCCCGTTTTTCTAAAAATTTTGACTTACACCCCCAAGTGGACGGAAACCGTCAACTCAGAGTTAAGTTAACCGTGTGCGATTCACACATGTGAATTACGACAAAAATACCCTTGTTTTATATTTTCTTTCCAATTCAATACCCTTGTGTTTATGGTATTTTATTTCCATTAATCAAACTTTCTTCTATCACTCTTCTAGAGAGAGAAATCTTGGATGAGAGGAATAGTTAGAGAAATCTTCCATTAGGTCAGAGAAATCAACAAAGATAAATCCTTCACACTTTCTCACTCATCATCTGTTCTTCACAATTTCTCTCACTAAAAACTTCAATGGAGAGTTCTTGCTGGGGAAAGACCGAATTTTACATCTCTCTTGTCCCTCCATTGAACCTTCCAAAGGATCCAAATACCTTTCATTCCTATTCAGAAACTCTAACTCTTACTCAGATAAGATCACACTTATTGATGTTTATTCTAATGAAACCCTAACTTTTAACCAATTCAAGTCCATGGTACCTAGGGTTTCGAATGGTTTAATTCAATTAGGTATTAAAAAGGTGATGTCGTTCTCATGTTTGCCCCAAATTCTGTTCAATTTCTTCTTTGTTTTTTTAGGTATTGGAGCAATTTCAACTACTGTTCATTCGCTTTACACAAAAGAGAGTTTACGAACAAGTTAGGGGTTATTAACCCAAATTAATGATCATAGTTCCAAAATTATTGAAAAAGGTGGAAGATTCGAACTTACCCACTGTGATTTTAGGGTTTTCGAGTTGGTTAAAAAAACACGTCATTTTCTAAGTTGATTAACCTATCCGGATTGAAATTAAGGTTTACTTCCTGTTCGATTAAGCAAAATGATACAACTGCAATTGTAAACTCATCTGGTACAACTGGTATAAGTGAAGGTGGGGACGAGGGGTATTAACTCCTGGGAACTACATTTCTGTATCTTTAATGTACATTTCTATATCTTTAATGGTGTCTTCATATCAAGATTTGTATGGGGAGATGAATTTTGTTTTTTTTATGTTTCCTTCCTGTTTCATATATTTGGGCTTGGGAGTATAAGTTACCCACAATTGCAGAGAAATCTTTGACCGTAGTTTGTTGATCTTGAATTGATTCCCTTAACAATTCCTCTTCTTCCACCGGATCCTTCTCTCCCTCCTTTTCCTATGTCATCACTCTCTCTCTCTCTCATAAGTTTCAAACATTTCTCTGTCTAGCGTAGTAATAGAAGTTTATTAATGAAAGAACGAAGAAGATTATATTGAGATAGAAATTAAATATAAAACAAGGGTATTTTTGTCCTGATTCACATGTGAGATTCACACACGCTCAATTTAATTCTGAATTGACGGTTTCCGGCCACTTGAGGGTGTAAATCAAAAGTTTTAAAAAAATGGGGGTGTAGTCCTAATATCAATATAAAAATAGGGGTCAATGTCAAAATATCCCTAACTTTTTGCCTACCTAGGATGGGAATACTATTAAGGGCCTCCTTTTGGACCCTTCACCCAATCCCCCTTTACCTAAATGGAAAAAGATGAATTCAACTTTAATGTATGGACGTCGATACGCAATCAAAAAGATCAATCTTTTTTTCCGTTACAATAAAACAATTCTTTGACGAGATAATCAAGTGTTAAGAGCTCAAAAATATAACATTAGAATTTAGAGTGATAAATTTTATAGAAATAAAAATTAGACCGAGAGATGGAACAAGAAAAGGCAAACAAAAGATGAAGTTGGAAGAAAGAGAGATTGAAAATGGAAAGAGAAAAGAATTGTGGTGAGCTGAGGGTTGGGGGAAGCAAAACAAAAAGTTGCCAAAAAATTATACTCAAAATTTTATATTCGGAAAATTTTCTTGTTTCTCCCCCATTTTGTAGACAAAAAGATACCTTAGCTCGGGCACATTTTCTTTTTTCATTTATTGAATCTCTAATAAATACATCCACTAAAAGTTCATAAAAATGCAATACATCATTGAGTTGTAAAAAGAGAAAAGAGGACTTGCCAAAATTTTCTCAGTTAAAACAACCAAAAGTGATTTCAAGATCAGTCGGTACTGGAACACTCATTTTTAGTGTATTAAATCCCAAAGTTTTCTGACTAGTTACTCTGCATCTTGAAGTTTTCACGAGTCTAACATACTAATCTTCGGTGGGTTCTTCAGAATCTGGATCTTCAATCATCTTTTGAAGCGAATCAACATCGCCAGCTTCAGAGAGTGTATGTGTCCGAAGAGTAACTGCGTCTTCACTGGGTACCAAAAATAAAATGACAAGAGCATCAATATACAATAATGCAGGATGAGAAGGTTATAAAATATAGAAGCTAAAGAGTTCATGAAAAGATGCGTACTCTGTAACCCCGAATATCTCCTTTATGATCAAAGAGCTGTCATTCGAGCAGAACTCTGGTAACTGGTTTAGACATACAACAAAAGGATATTCAATTGACATGCCAAAATCATATTTCTTGCCGATCTTATAAACTCAGGAAATCAACTTTATTCACCACAAGCAGAATTCAGTAAAGATCTGGGGATCTTTGAAACTAATTTATGTCATTTTTTTTCTTGTTATTTAACATAAAATGTTAATTCCAACCATAAGCTTCTGTCAATCACGTTTGCCTATTTGAAGACCAAAAGGTATGCAAAAATACCATATCTATGTGGAAGTGCAGTATAACATAATAATACCTATTAAATTTAGCTTTGGTTTTTCAAGAAAAGTTGCATCTTTTTCAAGATATGTGATTATTGAGCCAAATGGAGTATTATCCTAAATTTTGAGTGATCTTAGTCGATCTAATGTTCTATCTTGGTTGATCTAATGTTCTAAAGATATAAGTAGAAATACACGTTTACCTCAGATAAATAAAATATCTTTCCGAAAAGGGCCTGCACAGCAAGTTTTCTCTTAAAACCTTTCTCTGAGTACCCTGAGACGTCCATGACGACTGGACCTGAAAATGATATGCAAGTCGTCAGAATCTTTGCAGCATTACTGAAAATCAATCATCAGATCTTGTGTTTTCTCCTACTAAGTTTAGATCAATATATTGTTTTACATCATTAGGTATCTTGTTTCATAATTTAGACGGATGCATTCTATTTGAACTTCAACTTGTACAGAGAATTGTGCCCTCAAATGAACTCAAACCACAAACGTCTATAAGAGATCAAAAGACAACAAACAGGTCAAGAGTTATTCTTAATATATTTCACTAGAATTGCCCACTATCTAAAAGTTGCTTGCATGCCACTACATGTCATTGGTTTTGTAAAAGCTTTAAACACTGCAAAAGAGAAAAATTATTGGATACAATCGTCTCAAACTTCAAATAATTAGTTTATGTTTCTGCCGGAGAGAGGTTTTTTACCTGGTTTTTATCAGATTGGTTATACTGAGTGTACTAAATGAGATCTATCAAAGGTGAGTTTAAACTATTATGTATTGAACTTTGTCCATCAAAACAGTAAGGTTGAACTGAATTGGCTGAATCTTTTTACTAGTTAGAATGTTTGTTTTCCAATCTGAAAATTGTGGTTCAAATTTTTGTTCGTTCTTTCTCTCTCTTAAAAACCATAGGTCGGACGACCCTCGCCGGACCGGGATTTGGAAGGTTCTTAGGGTTTCAACCCTAGCCAGATCTAGCAAGGGTATCTGTTTGAACCAAATTTCTGCAAGATCTGAAGGTTTAGGGAATCAGGTAATGAAAAGAGACGATTTCCTTGTCTAGGTCTTTAGGTTTTGATTTGGAGAACCCAAATTATCTAGTGAAGATTGTCCAAAACGCACAGGGCTCCAAATATAGCATACTGAAAAGGTATATCCTAGCGTACCCGATACTCACAAGGTAGTGTATCACGTACTGGTACCCGTACGTGGTACGTCGTCTGGTACCAGAGCGATCCAGATACCAGGTTACATTGAGTGAGACCTAGTTCAGTTTTTGAAGAACAAGTTGCTTAGGATAGGCTTCAGCGAAATGGTGTCTATGAGGAAATTAGAAAGAAGAGGGGTTCTTCTTACTATAAAGCATCTGTGAGCTTGTTGGTCGGGGTTGAAATTACTCACAGGGGATTGAAGGAGCTCCAACTTCAAGCTGGAGTTACAACGAAAGGTTCTCTATTTTCTTTTTAGAAAGAGAGAGGAGGTGGTGATGGTGGTGTGGTCAGTGGTGGTAAAGTGAAGAAGATGGAGATAGAGATGTATTTTCCTAGATTTAATGGGGGTATAAGTGTCATTTGGTACATTTCTGAGGCTACCGTTAATTTTAGACTTGTTTTGAAGTCTGAAAAAAGTGGGATTTTATTCAGCCCATTCAGACTTTAAGCCAATTCATCCCATTCAGCCAATCTTTCAGATTTTGTTAAGAAAAACATCTGAAATCCGAATTGAGGCCTAATACATGGAACACCTCTGACAATCCCTTTCCAGAGAGAAGTGAGAGAAATGATGATTAAAATAACGACTAGACCTGCACAGAAGCAGTAATGGCGTTAGTTACCTTTATCCCTTACAATTCGTCTTGAGATCTCATTTAGAATTTCGGCAACATCTGAATCGTCCAGACCAGAAGCTTTCCTGAGTTGAATCAAATCAGCAACCATGTCGGGGTTGAAGGGCTTTTCATTCATTGCATACCGGATATACTTCCGCAACAGTTCCTTTATATCAAAACCTGTCTGAATGTAAAAAAAAAAAACAATTGTATGAAGACATGGAGCTGAACCAATACTGTGTGAGGAAATATACTAACACGACTACACGAGCATTAGTGTAAGACTACAGTTTGGAGTGTGCTCCCTAGATGTGCTATTTCACAAGTGAGATTGAGAAAATAAGTATGACTAAGATATCTGAAGGCAAAGTTTTTAGACAATGTACAATCTTACCCATCCAACGTGTTCAAATTGTTTGGAGTGTTTCCTTCATTCTGTTCGGAGTTTGAAGAGAGCGAATGAACTTGCACCCACTCATTCTGATCTTAAATTGTAAACCCATTCTTCTGATGTATTAAGAGTAAACCACTAATCTTACATTCTTACTTGTTATCAACTAGAAGTTTAGAAGTGTATGTAATATAAACAGCATATGCCGACCGCAAGCTTACTTTACCTATGAATACTCTTATGTGACCTCTGTTTACGATACCGGAGAGAAAACTATTAACTATGTAGTACTCCTGAGGGTCAACAGGAAGATAATTCACCCATATATAGGACCCGAGCAAAGGATTTGACCTATCAGGCTAGCGCGCCTAAAAGGCCCATTCTAATTAAGTTAGGGCATGTCAATTACTTGTAGTCACTCGGATCATTTTTCTCTACTTCAATAGAAATTCTTTTATTCGGAAGAAAACTAAATATTTGATAAACTAAACAAGTAAACAGTTCTAAACTCTAACACGGACTGTGGCATAATTTATCAATTGAAAGTTTAACCAAATAAGAAAGGCCTAGTTAACACATCTTTGTATCAACAAGTTATCTTAGGGTGAACAGATGGAATGTAGGATCATAGTATCGTACCCTAGATTTCATCTCCTTCTTGAACCCAGACCTAGTTGGACCACTCAAATCACAATTCTTTATAAGAGAATTCTTGTCATCTTGTAACTATAAAATTGCAAATAAGCAGACCTAGTAGCTTCAAGCCATACCCTGGAGATCAAAATCTCGACTTGGAACAAAAGCACCAAATAGCTACATCTTTACTGGTTATTAAGTGCTGGCCAATTCAAAATTACGGAACTAAACATACTTTAGAATCAAACTCTGATTATCGTCCTTATATTTAAATCTTTAGTCCAACTCTATTAGAGTCTAAAGATGTTAATTATAAAAGCGAAAATTGTTAGCATTCAATAAAAAACTTCTGAAACAATAACAATCAAGTAAATAGAAATCAATACTAGATCAAAGTTTTTTCTCTCTCAAGCAAAATAAACATGGGTTACTAAACGACGATTCGAAGTTTCACCATTTCATGTTAGACATGAGATATCATTCATACCTTTTGCATAAGCTCCTTAAGAGCTGAAGGCTGAACCTCATCCCTTCCTTTCTGAAACAACTCATCTATTGATATACATAACATAGCATTTTTATTCACCTGCAAAAAAAAAAATCCCCAATTATTTTCCTCATAAACTTGTCTTCACAAACAAATAGGAAAGAACCCATTCTGTTACTAAATAAACAGAATAATCAAAGTTTTGTGTTTCTATCTTATATATAAACCCTAAAAACCATTGAAATGCAAACCCAAGTTTGAAGGAATCAAATTTAAGAGATAAAAAAAAACTCACCAATTTACGTCTTTGCTCCTTTGGGGAATTAAATTTCTTAACAGTTTTAACAAATGCTATAACAAAAGTGACTCCAAGATAAGTCAAAGGAACAGCAAGAATCCATGGAAGTTTACTAGCACCAACTCTAGGACCAGGGAGAGCTTGAGTAACCGATCCAGTGAACTCAACTAAATCCAATGCCTTCTCTTGAATCCAGGGTAAGTCTTCTTCTACCTCTTCTTCTTCTTCTTCTACAACTTCTTTAGGGTTTTTCTTTTGTACTTCAACTGAAATCTCTTCTATTTTCTTTTTAGCCATTGTTACCACAGAAAGGCGAGTGATGGGTATGTTTTTATGCAAGAGAGGTAAAGTGGGTAGGGGGAAACGAGAAGCGCCATTCCGTAAATTACCAGTTGCAGCAATGGCGGTGGAAGGTCCAAGCAGATATGAAGAAGAAGAGAGAGATGCCATTAGAGACAAAAAGAAGTGAGAGAGAAAGAGAGATGCCGCAAGGCCTTCCTAATTTCAGCTCCGAGGGCAGAAGGCTTTTTTTGGCTCACTTTCTCTCTCTCATCTTGTTATGAAACATGGGTGAGTTTATGGATTGATTGTTCATTTCCTTCAAATCAAACTAGTTAAAGCAAGGAACAAACATTACTTTATTTTGCCTAATTTTGTGTTAGGGCCTAACATGGATTTTTTCCCTTTATTTTGTGAGTTGAGGAATTAAGAGGGCAGAACTAACCAGTTAGGTGCCCTGAAATATTAGTACTTGAATGAAAGATGTGGAACAAATACAAATGTTGATGGCTACCTATTTTCTCGAGGGGTGCCGTGCCGCTAAAGGCCCCGTATAAAATGTTGTAGGCCTCCGGATTATACATGGGACTTCTCACAATTTGTGTGTAATTCGGCGCCCTACAACATTTTAGCCGAGGACCTTTAGTCCCTCCCTTTCTCGAGAATCTTTTTCAACTGAAACTGTGCTTCTGCATTTTATATCAGTCATACACGAGATATCACTTGAAAATGCAATGGATTTAGTTAAATATTGTGATTGTTTAGATGAGATTGTCTTTGTGTGCGTCTCTCATTTTTATTCAGGTATGTCTTCACTTGTGACACTTCTCGTAGTTCAACAAAAATTTAGGGTTATTTGAATTGAGATTATTAGGGTATAAATAATGTTGTTGGGCTTCAGGCCATTGTTATTGTTGGCCTATAGGCCCGTCTTATTAGTGTTTGAGTGGGCGGCTATCGAGCTTATCACATCTATGATGTATCAAATGCCAATTATCACGACTTACGTAGATCGTAGTCGTCTTCCGAAAAAAAAAAAAAAAAGGTTGATTTCAAAACCAATATTTCTTACTGGAATAAAAAGTGCATGCAAGATTTTCTGCGTAACGTTGCGCGCCACGATTTGACCTGAACAAGAGTTGGCAGAGCTAGGGTGGGAAATAGACCAGGGCAAATTGTTTATGGTAGTGGTGGGGCAACAGGGTGTGTCGCCACGAAAATGGACCAGCTCGACCCGTTTGTAAGGCAACACGGCACGACATCGAACGACGCATGTCGTGGCGTGCCAACCCGTCATGGGTCAAGCGGGGTTGTGGCAGTCCGGGGTTTTAAGCTCACATACCCAGGCCCGGCCCTGGGCCCAAAGCAGGCAAAGCCTCGCTTTGGGCCACCACCTGATAGGGGCCACATTTTAGTATCCGATTTTAAAAGCCCCCACATGTTATAACTCTTATAGATAGACTTTAAGGGGCCCCCAAAAATTTTAGAACATGATCAGGGGCCACATTTTAAAACAAGAGTTTAAAGGCCCTCACACCAGTCCAGCCCACACTTCTTGTTGACCCATTTATAACTTAACCCTAGTGTTAGGCTCCCAATCCTTTAGTTCCATACCTCTTCTCCCCAAATTTTTATCAACAACCCACCACCGTGAAAGATACCAACAAGATCTACCCCGCAAGGCCACAATCATCCGTTGTCCAATCCACAAATGAACCACTCATCCACTCTTTCTAACTCCATCACCACTTCTCCGCATTTAATATATAGGACGTGTTTATTTATATTATTATATATTACAATATTAGATTTTTTTCCTACAAACTTATAATATTAGTTAGTATTATATTATATTGTAGAGTCGATACAAAAGAAATAATCGTTTAGCAGATACTTAACTCTTTTTTTTTTTTACCTCACTGCTAAGTTATTTCATTAATCTTCGTTACTTTTATTGTTATAATGTAATAAGGATATGATAATTTGAATTCTACTTTATTAATTTTCGTCTTGTTGTTAAAACAAAATTAATTTAAGTTTCATTTTTTGGATGGTTTCTAATATTCTTTTTTTATGTTTTTAGTTATTTCTAATTAGAGTTGCCAATAAGCTAGGGTATTTTCAACCCTCCTAGATACTAAAATTTATTTAGAACAAATCAAATTCTTCTCATAATAGGAAGCTCAGAATGTGGTGGCTGGTAGCAAAAAAACAATTTGATATTTTCTCCGACAGTATAAAGCGTAAAACAATGTTATATACATAATGTATTTGTCATCTGAATTAGATAAATTTTATTTTGCCTTCCATGAACCTAAATGACCATTATTGTTGGGAGACATCTACATCCGATCTAATATGAGATTTTGTAGACACGTAACTTTAAATTATGTTATGTAGCGATAGCTCTTGCGACCATATAATCAAGGTAATTTTGGAACTAAAATTACTTCTTTGCTTCAAGTCATTGAACAAAGCCCTAAACTTTTCATGCTTAAACCAAAGGGTGGGGAAAACAAAAAAAAAAAAGATGTACCAAATATCCCCTATCCCATTTTAGCATCACACAAGGTGAACCATGTCTCGCAGGCAAACTATTTAATGGGAATGATGTTATATATGCATTTTCGAACGAAGTTTGGATAATGGGAAAGATGTTAAGTTTTTAATTATATTTTCATAGGATGGGCTTAGGGTCGACCTTAGGTTCGGAGAATTTAAGAGGAAATTTGAATTTGTGTATAATATAGAAGGCCCCAATTTTAGATTTCGCTTCGGGCCACCAAAAACTCAGGGCCGGCCCTGCACATACCCGTCAACCCACGACACGTTAGGAACGGGAAACACGATCTGTCACAACTCGTGGTGTTGACGTTCCTCACCTGCTACGCCACAGTAGTCCGTTAGAAACAAGTTATTTAGTTTACAAAATATTATTGCCACTTTGTTGAAAGTAGTTATTAATTAATAAAATCAACAGTTAACAAAATTATTAATTAATACAACAAAGTTGTGTCTGGTGTGGCGTGTCTAACACGCCATGACTGCTAATCGGGTCGTGCCGCCACGACTAGGGCTGGAAAAACGGTCTGAAAATCCGAAACCCGGCCCTAACCGCCCGATCCGAGGCAACCCGCAGTCCGAAGAGAGCCCGACTCGGGCTTACCCGGCCCGAAACTTCGGGCGGACGCGGGCGGGACTCGGGCAGAGCTCTTTGCCCGACGTCCAGCCCGATAAGCCCGCCCAATAAGCCCGCCCAATAAGCCCGCCCGAGAACCCGCCAGATTTAACCTAATTAGGGTCAGTCTGATCCAACGGTTAAAACTCTTTGGCCTCTCATTCTCCCATCAGATTTAGGGTTTGGTATATAAGCCTAGTTTTCACTTTTCCTTCTTTATTTTCTAGGTCATTTTAGAGTTTAAGAGAGAGACAGATAGAGAGAGAGACGGAGAAAGAGATTGAAAGAGAGAGACAGATAAAGAAAGAGGAAGAGAAAGAGAAAGAGAGAGAGAGAGAGAGAGAAGAACGGCTTGGAGAACCAGAGAAAAATGAAGTTATGAAGATCAAACGGCGTTTTAGAGTTTAACCTTCTAGGGTTTTTTGTTGATCCGACTTTTGCTGTAAATAACTTAATGTCTAGACGAAGATCAAAAGGAGTTATGAAGAAATAAAAAAAAAAAGGTATGGAGACTACCTTTGCTCTTTTTAGATGAAGATTATTAATGAAAAATCAAATCTATATATCATATCTGTAATTTTCTCATGGTGATGATGTAAACTTACCTTTTTTTTTTGTTGAAAATAGGTTTAAGTTCTGAAATTAGTTATATTATAATTGTATGATTATATATGTTAGTGTTAAACTATTATTTTTCTTACACAATTTCCTTTTGTATGCAGATGAAAATCAGACTTGAAGATTTAGAAGATACATCTTTTTTTGTTATTAAATTTTTGGTTTCTTTTTTTGATTTATGTAATTTCTATGTTTATGTATATTTTTTGTGTAAATCTATTTTGATGTATTTTTTGTCTTATATTTGTAAATGAACTTTAGGAAAATTTAGAATGATATTTTTAATTGGATACAAGTTATTGAGTCGTGAATGAATTGCAAACAATAATGATATTTTTAATGAAGTTTTATTTTAGACGGAGTCGGGATTATATTAATATAATGGGTGAATCTTAGTTTAATATAATGATATTTTTAATTAAGTTTTTTTATATTATTTTCTCTTTAAAAAACCCGTAACCCGCCCGTCCGAGCCCGTTAGAGCCCGATCGGACACTCGGGCATAATCGGGCCGCGGGCTTCAAAGAGGCTCATGTTTACCCACCCGAACCCGCCCGATCTCTCGATTGGGTAGCTTACTACCCCGCCCGAGCCCGCCCGTGCCCGATTTATGAGCCCGAACCCGCCCGATTCCCACCCCTAGCCACGACACGACCCGTTGGCTGCCATTAGTCTGTGGCCACACATTCTTTCGGTCCATGTAGACTAGTTTTCAATTTGTCTGCTCAGACAATTAGACTGATTAGGCAGACACTTGAAAAATTTTAGATGTCAGTTGTCTGTCTGAACACGTCAGAACGAACAAACGAACACTTTCGATTCTGAACATTCAGACAAACATGACCAAAACCTATATAAAGGTGGCCATAACTAACCAAATGCTCTAACACCCACAACATGTAAATACATGTATACAGATAGACATAAAATGTATAAGCGGGTGGTTGGACAAACGACAACGCCAGACAAAGTATTGTGTCCGTGTCCTTCCACTAATTGTAAACCGGTCGTTAGATAGTGTCTTTCTCCAACATTTGGTGCCCGCCGGCTCGGTCGTCGAGTCCGCAGAGCATCATTTTTGTTAGTTAGATTACCAACCGGCGCCCCAACCCACGTATTCCTATACCCTGACTTCTAACCGTGGAACGACCTACAAAGACCTCTCTCTCTCTCTCTCTCTCTCTCTCTGGAATACGAGAACAGAAAGGGTGTCTATGGAGGGAAATTCGGGCACTGAAGAAGAAGAAGAAGAAGAGCAGCTAGTGGAGTTGGGTTCTTACAAGGTACCGATTCGACTCGTACGTGAGCCAGCAGAAGAGATTTTACTTCTATGGGCGATTCAACAACCCACCCTCTTCAAACAGAACGCTTTGGTTCGTCAATCTTCTCTCGAACTGG
This sequence comes from Eschscholzia californica, assembly GCF_041429995.1. Lineage (NCBI taxonomy): Eukaryota > Viridiplantae > Streptophyta > Magnoliopsida > Ranunculales > Papaveraceae > Eschscholzia > Eschscholzia californica. The sequence goes on from NW_028238198.1 coordinate 35,756,850, forward strand.
TTCTGGAAGCTTGTGGGCATCGCATCTCAATCTCACAGTCACCATCATCCATGAACACACCTGGTGTGACTGGTGCCGTAATGTGGGATAGTGGTATAGTTTTGGCTAAGTTCTTAGAACACGCTGTTGATTCTTCTTCTCTCATTCTTCAATCCAAGAAGATTGTTGAAATCGGCTCTGGCTGTGGTTTAGTCGGGTAACTAACTCCCCCACTCTCTCTTTACTTCTAGCAGTAGGGTTTAGTTGACTCTAAAACCGGACGAGTTGACTCAGTATGACATGCTAGTTGTAGTTACAAACTAAGTTCACTTTTATGTATTTGGTTTAGCTCTAGTTCTGCATTTTTCATTTCTATTCCTTTTTCTTATGAAACAGAATTAGGGTTTTGATTATTCTGCTTCAGCAATGCCTGTCTCTATCACACAGAGTTGTTTTAGGCAATGCTACCTGATACGCAGATCGCTCTGGTATGTGGTATAGGAACCGATATTTGGTACGCTACCATGTTAGTATTCGATATGTTAGGGGTCTACTTTTTCAGTACCCTATTTTTATTGAGGGCCATTTTAGACCATCACAGACAATATGTAAGCTTTATGATGCATTTATAATGGAAACACCTATTTCATACATCCTAGTAAAACTTAAAATTGAACAAGTTAATTGAAAAATTATTGTAGTTAGCTACTCAACTAGTCGAGCTTATAGATTTTTACAAAGACTTTGAGTTAATTAAACCTAAACATTTCACTACGCTAATTTTGGGGTTCTGGATCGTCAACCCACCCAGGAAAGGCGCAAAGGGGAGAGTGTGTTCAGTAACATTGGTTTTACGTACCAAGCTGTAGTGGTTGTAACTTGTAACTCATGTTACGGTTTGATTGGAAACACTGATTTTTTGTAGCTCTGTCATTGTTAAAGTATATCGGGAAACACTGATATTTCGTCTGAATTATTATTGTCCAGTTCTCTTCTCCTTTTAGTTTGAATTCTATATTTTCCTTTTAATAGATCTGTTGTGTTAATCTGTCCTGTAGAGTATCGATTGATGGGTATATGGTAGTAAGTAGTTCTGCTTGTTAAAATCTATTCGTTTGGGTTTTAAACAGTTGTGTTGGAGCTCTTTTGGGTGCAGAAGTTATACTCACTGATCTCCCTGATCGGCTGAGACTTCTTAGGAAGAATGTCGAAGCGAACGTGAGAAAAGGGGATACTCGTGGTTCTGCAACTGTGACTGAACTCATATGGGGGGATGATCCCGATCCCATCTTGATTGACCCTCTACCTGATTATGGTAACAGAAACCTCTACTTTTCTTTTCTATCGAACTCTTTATACATGACTTCATTGAGTTCAGTTTAAGACAAGTCTTACTGTTAGAATGAATTGAATCTTAATGAAGAGAAAGGAGGAAATCTGACATTTTCCTGTAATCCTGTTTCCTAAGGGGGTGCACGGTCACACGTTCAAAGTTCCAACATTACATGTCAATTGCCCAATATATCTTGGTGCTTCTTCAATTCTCGTCTTCAGTTTTCGACTAAATAATGTACTTGAAAAGTATTTTGTAATGTTCCCTGCATTTTCATTTCATGTCACTTCAATTAATTAGATTAGTTGTTGCGCGTGCATTTTGCATGGTATAGTTAGAATGTCTGTGAATCTTGACTTTGATATCATATTTCTACTTTTTTCTTCGCGTCACTAAGGTTTTTCAACAGGGCCATTCGGGCACCATTTTATCCTTAAAATGTTAATAAAAAAATTTGTTTATCACTGGCAAGGTCTTGTATCTTGTGAAAGGCTTCATTTTGCAATTAAAGGCATAGAAGATCTTATTTTGAGGCTTTAGCTTTATGTAGTACAAACTCTAAAGATCGACCAAGTCACAGTAATATTCTCAACAATGAAACGTAGGAGACACTGAAATGTACGACTTCTATCATGTTCCAACACATCTTAGGGACGGAGGCACCCAGGCAGGGACATCTTAGTGGGACTTGGTGCGTTCAAATATGGGACTTTGCAGGGACGTCCCGTGAAATGCAAGGGCCGACACATGGGACACCTTAGGGACGGGGGCACCAAGGCAGGGACATCTTAGTGGGAGTTGGTGTGCTCCAACATGGTACTTCGCAGGGACGTTCAGTGGAATGCAAGGGCTGGCACATGGGACGTCTTAGGGACGGGGGCACCAGGCAAGGGACATCTTAGTGGGTGCCTCATAGAGGTTTTTCGAGAGGGGTATTTAGAATCCCGTTTATTTGATGAAAAATCTATAGTCAAGGGTTTAAAGTGATCTTCCTAAAAGATTACATTTTGCAAATGTGAGTGAAAGAGTATGCTGTTTTCACTCTCTAGCTTCATGTCGTACAAACTATACAGACGGCATAGCACTAAGTTACGCAATGGTAGGATCTTCGTAGTTGTAGTGTGTAATTTACTTATCAGTACTTATTTTGTGTTTCAGTTCTTGGATCAGATGTGATCTACAGTGAAGGCGCAGTGACAGATCTGTTAGAAACTTTGCGAGAACTTTGTGGGACACAAACCACAATTGTTTTGACAGGAGAACTCCGAAACGGTAAGAACTAAGATACCAACTTTATCGAAATGTTAATTCAACACGATGTTTGTTTCTTCCTTTGTAATAATTTTTCCTTTTTGCAGATGCTGTTATCGAGTACTTCCTGGAAGTGGCAATGAAGGATTTCTTAATTGGTCGTGTCGATCAAGCTAAATGGCATCCTGATTATTGCAGTAGTAGAGTCATGATGCTAGTTTTAGTGAAAAAACCAGAAGTACTAGGGTTTGAGGAATAGACAAATGCATATGCTGCTTAGGTTGGAAGATGAAGAGCCAATCTCTACTTCCTAAGGTCGGAAACCCCATTTGCAGGGAGATTTTTGATTACTAGAAGTGCGATGACCACTCCAGATCTATTTTCTCAAGGGAAAAGAACTCCCATTGACTCCAGTCCATATAGAAGAAAATATCAATGGAAAATTGTAAGTTATTGTTATGCTTACTTGCAATTTAGGATGAATTTACTCTTTACTTTTTGCATAATCTCCCAATGTTTGTTAGAACTATAGTGTCCTATTGGAACACTCGAGGAACCAACATTCTGGATTTTAGCTCAATGTAACTCCCGTCGGTTACGCATCTAATGGCTAAAAACTCGCAAGCAACTTCAGATCTAACGGCTACGAACCAAGGCATTAAACTTGGAATTTTTCAAATTTAGGAAAAGGACAGGAAACAAACACTACCAAAATTTCAAACATGCTCCTAGCAGAATAATGTTCCTTCTGTAAGGTCAAAGGTATGCATGTTAGACTTGGAATTTTTTGAAGCTGGGAAGCTTCTAAAACTACTTTTCAACCAAAGCTCATTTTAGTATCTTGTACTCCAAGAGAATTGAGTAAACTAGGAGTGCTGAGAAAAATCGAAACCGAATTATGCTTATAACCACACATCTTAGACGCACCATACAAAAATAAACAAATTAATAATGCTCGTTGGCTCGACAAAAAAATTGACCTGAATGATCTGACATCACAAATTTTACATATGATATCGGCATGATTTAAGTAATTTACCTTGTTCGGGCCACTTTGTAGGTCAAATTACGCTTTCCATGATAAGATTATTATTATTATTAAATATAGGGATAATTATAATTAATTGTTTGTCCTAATAAAAAACTTATCTATATAGATCCCATGCTTTAATTAGTTCAATAAACTTATACTAATATTTTCCTCCTAATTAGGTGAGAGAAAGTAAAACCTGACGAAATACTTATATCAGTCTCCCTTGACAACATACAAAAATCAACAAAAAGAAAAAGATTCAAAGAAAGAAGCTTGAAAAAAAGTCTTTCTTTGTTTTTTTCATTCAAACCTAACCCTCATAAGATATCTATATAAGAAACTTGTAAAAGAGTAACCCAAAATCCTATTTCATAAAGGAAAACTCCACAAAATTTTCAGTTACTAAGTAGTACTTGCAAGTCTTTTCTAGAACAAGATCTAGGGCTTCTATCCATGGCTACTGATCCTCAGAGAATCCATCCGGTGGCAGTAGACATCGAAGCGCCACAAGATGTGCCTTTAGTCCATAGAAACTCTTCGAAATCAGAAAAAGGCGACCCAGAAACAAAACCAAGATCTTCGCCTTTACGGGGAACCATACAAGAAACCTACTCAAAACCACCACCTAAGAGCAAGAGAAGTTGTTGTTGCAGATTTTTCTGTTGGACAATAAGCTTACTTATACTTCTACTTATCATAATTGGAGCTACAATAGGTATTCTGTTCTTAGTTTTTCGACCAAAACTACCCGATTACTCTATCGATCGACTAAGAATTGCCGATTTTCAACTTGAGAGTAACATGAGTCTCTATGCAAGGTTTGATGTAACAATCACAATGAAGAATCCAAACAAGAAAATTGGTATATATTATGAAAATGGTAGTCATTTAAGTGCTTATTATAAAGGAGTTAAGTTAAGTGAAGGTTCTCTACCAAAGTTTTATCAAGGACATAAGAATACAACAGTTCTTGCTGTTACATTGACTGGCGAAAACTCGAATGCTACGACTCTGTTGACTGATATAGCGGCGGAACAACAGAAGGGAGGTATACCTTTGTTTTTAAGGGCTAAAGTACCAGTTAGGGTTAAACTTGGGAAGTTGAAGCTTATGAAGGTGAAATTCTTGGTTAAGTGCAATGTTGTGGTTGATAGCTTAGCGGCTAATAATTTGATTAGTATTAGGAATAGTAGATGTAAGTTTAGGTTAAATCTTTAAGGATTGGGTTTCTCCTTTCCACACAAATATTTATACACAGAGAGCTCTACATAATTATGGATTTGGATTCTGATATTGGTTATTATTTTCTTGTTCTAGGCATTTGCTTTCACTCTGTTGATATTTTAAATTCTTTATTATCGTATTAATTTCTTTGAGATATATATATATACTTTTTTTTGTTGAACTATATATATATTCATTAATAAATTGGTATTGTATATGGAATAACCTTAGGATATATTGATTAGTTTATAATTTATTGAACAATTATATAAAGTTATCCATAATGAGAAATGCTATTTGGTCAGAAACGGGGGCTGACCACAGAGCGAGAACTGATGTGGTCGGTTCTCACTGGCTCAAGTGTTTCTCTTTCCACATGCCCGGCCCAATGGAAGAGGCACAGTTTTCTGCTCATGATTGGCCCTAATTTTTGGACCAATTAGCATTTCTTTGATTTTTAGATATATGGAATCCACTCGTTGACACCTATTCAGCATATGTATCCAATCCTGTACCCGACCCACTTGGACTGGCCTCCTCACCCACAAGGCCACGACACACGGCTTCCACGATAACATGGGATCTTTGAAAAACTGACTTTAATACAGCAAAAACATAAATTATTTGCATTATAATAGCTGTTTTTTGTTACTGGAAATGGTGCTCAACCTCATAAGAGGTGCACCACATTCGGTCTCACCACTGATGTGGAATTATTTACAACAAACTCTCCCAAGACCACGTCATGGTAGAGCGAATCGTGCTGATAACGTGTTATAGGATGGTGCAGACCAACCTTCTAGGCTGCTAATGATAGCGTCCAATGTGTCACTTCTGCGCCTCACGGTTTTAAAAGGCCTCACTAGGGAAGGGTTATTAACCTCTTCAGAGAAGCACCGCACTCCGTCTCACGGTAACAACAAATTTTAAAATAATAAGATAAAAAATAACAGGCCATGGATTTATTCATAATAAGCACCATCAGTTGCAAACAAGACTGAATTTGACACAATATGTGCTTCTCTTTTAATGCTAAGAAATTTTCATTTTACACTACAAGTCTTTAAAATCAACCTGTTTTCTCAAACACCTAAAAACCAAAAATACCTAATGGAGAAGAATTAACATAGGAAAAGGGAAGACACTATAAGTCTTCTCCTGCCCAATCAATTAACCTGCACTGGCAACACTTCTCCAATTTTTTCTCTATACAAAGCCATCTACCTGTTTCTCCTTTGTCTTATTTTGACGCAATATAAATCGACAAAAAGCAAACTACGGACTGAGATATGAAATTAAGGTTTACCTGTACTTTTCGCCTCTCGCCTATATTATTTTGCTTCAAGTCGAAAAAGGCTTTCTCCACATGATCAATCTACTCTCTTCTTACTTTTGTACATTCGAAGACTTCAAAAACAACAAGTTACCTGTGCGGCATCGGGTATGGCATCGAAGGTATGCTTGTTGGTGGACCACCAATCATTTGTCCTGGAACTGGGGCACGAACACCGTAAGCCATGTGCGGAGGTCCAGGAAGATTAACTGGAGTGCCAACTGCTGGAACTAGAGGTCCTCCAATAGGCTGGCCCATTGTAGGAGAACCATAGGCAGCCGTTGGATGTTGAGATTGTTTGGTGGGTTTACTTGACGAGCTTCCTGGAGTAGACCCATTTGCTTGACCTGTGATTGGGCCCTGAGGTGTTGATACATCTCCACTTCCCACGCTAGTGATGTCATGGATGCTCGTTCTTCTTCTATCCTTGTTCATCGAATTTAAGCGAATGAAATACTTTTGTGCATGACTGGCTACTTGGGTAGGTGTTCTTGATACAACAAAGTTTCGTGATATACTTCGCCAATCTCCTTTGCCGTATTTATCCAATCCAAGAAGAAATAACCTGTTGCATCAAGATTATAAATAGTTGAATTACTAGAAATGAAAAATTTACTGAGATTCAAATCTAGTAGTTCCTTTTTTCTTTTGGAAAACTCTGAATGAATATATTCAAGAGAGGAAAAGATTTAGAGGGAGGCTAGCTTAATTAAAAACGATCTGGACAAAAATCCTAGTATTCGTCCATCGAAATAATGCCTCGCTTGAAACACTTCAGACTATTTAATCATAAAATGAACTATCTTTAAAATAAATTGTGGAAGTAATAAATCACAGTTCTTCATGATCAAAAGGAAAGCTAATTTTTTTGTATGGAAAAATGGCATCTATCTAGAAATATCTTTGTTCTACCCGAGATCCTTATATACGAGTAAGGAGAGGAAACACAACAAGATTAAAAGGAAAAAAAAAAGAAGCGAAGAAAAAAATTTAATAATAATTTCCAACAATTGGCAATCTAAAAACGCGCATTTTGGAATGGTGATACATTGAGACGACCCAACATCTCTACTACATGTAACAATATCACTCGTCTACATTGGAAAATAAGCTTGTTTTCTTCCGTTCTTCTTAATCAAAATGTTGTGGAATTCAACCCCAAATCAGGAGAAGTATAAGTATACAAGTGTAAACAACTCATGCTCAAAAGTAAATTCGCTCATTAAAGCAAGCAGTTATGTATCTTCTCTGTAATTGGAAGGAACAAACAAAACCAAGACATTCAGTATGTTTCATCAAAGCATTGGTTTCTTTCGAAGAAGTAAGGATTTAGCTATATCAAACACTAGTTCATCTAGTTTAGTGTATATATGCAAGTAGAAATACGTAAATCGTATTAGTTCGTCACTCCCACAATTTCTAATTGAGTTAGATCTTAGGACAATTCTTTCTATCCAATGGATCTTTTTTGAACAACAAAGATGAAGATGACAAGTTTTGAGCCCTTAATCGCTAACAGGACAAGCAACTTTATAAGTGATAACTAACATTCTTACTCCACTTGATTTTCTTTGTAATAAGACTTCAATCGTTACAAAGCTCATAATACTTCTTGCGAAGGTTGGAAGAAGAGTTTTATGGGTTCGGAATGTTTCGTTTAAGTGTATAGCAGAGGTATTAATTGTTTCATAACCCTCTTTTACTTGGGAAAACCTTTCTCTCTAAACAATACCTATTGGAAACTCTAGATAGTAAAAAAATTAACTTCTGTAAGCAGACAGAATCATAACCGAACTTCGCATCAATCTAATTGATGCATGATTGACACCCATGAAGATGTTTGTTGAAGGCGGCGGGGTTTATATTCATCAGCAACCAACAAGAAACTTGATTGATATCTCTCCAGACAGTTAGAAACAATAATTGAAACTACGAAAAGTCAAACTTTAACAGAAAAGCTTAATAAAAAAATTTCAGTTTTATGAAGGAAAAATATAAACTAACGAAGTAGCAATACTTAATTTAGGGGGTATGGGTAACCACACTTCTTTGTCGGTATGATCAAGCAAAGTCTAAAAAGTGTCAACCAGTTAGATGGAATTCAAGTTCATATTTTATTCTAAGACGCAGATTGATATTAACTGATTCATCAAGATCTGGGCCCAGCCACCAATGCAAGAAGTTCAATCTTAAGCAACTTGTAAAATATAAGTCAATAATAAGAGAGGCGCACTAAAAACTCCCAAACCCAAACTTAATTTTTTAAATCAGGCAGTTATTGCTGCAAGAATTCTAATAGGAAGAAACAAAATTTTTGAAATGTTTAATTATATGATATAGATATGAAGACCCACAAATCAGTAAAATAATGAAATAGTAACCAACCAATACCGATAAGCAGTAAACCTGTATGTTCTTTTCACAGAAGATATCAATATATTCAGTTAAAAGAAAAAGGAAAAGATTAGTATGGTTTACCTGTGTTCATCCTCTGTCCATGCAATTCCCTTACGGCGTTCTTGTTCGGATCTTGATGCCTTACTTCCATGATTAGCATCACTCTGAAAATGCCCAAAATTGATACTCTTTTTACTAGTCCCACCCTCGCTTCCATTGTCGGCCGATTCCTCTGAAGTAGAAATATAGTTAGGTAAAGGCACAATACCCGCCTCAATATTGTTAAGATCTTCGACCAAGAGCTCATAGTGATGTTTAATCTCTTCTATAGTTTTCCCAGGTACAGCTTCAGTGATTTTCTCCCAACGACCGATTGAATCTTCAGGATTGATAACTAAAGCAGTCTCAAATGCTTTCTCCTGCTCTATTGTCCACTCAGAGCTATTGCTCATAGTCTCATTTGTGTCCATATCCTGCTTTTGTTCAAATTGGCTCTCGATTTTTTTTATCGAAAAGGAGATAATGGCTTTCAGATCTAACTAAACTAGTCTAAAATCAAGAGCAATAACTATATCCAAGACCCTGAATTCATACAAAGAAGATTCAATTTTCTCTATACCTCCAAGATAGATGGTATAAAGATACAAAAAGATGAGATTTTCTAGAAAAGCTCTTGGAATTTGGATCTGAATAATTTCTGATAGGGGAATCAATACCTACTGATTAATTGGTAGACTGGAATTATTTATATATAAAGGATCTAAGTTAAAAAAAAAACCTATTTATTTTTTTGCTGGAAGCAACAAGAGTAGGTGGATAGGTGTGTGAGACCTAAGAGGAGGAAAAGCACAAAGAACTGAACAGACCCAAGAAGAGCCAAACTAAAACCTGCATACCAATAAGAAAGGTTCGCCGCCACCGGAACCACCACTAGAACCACTACCGGAACCACCACTAGAACCACCACCGGAACCACCTCTGCTAAGATATCAGGTCCAAAGAGGAGGAAAGAGACTTGAAATTCCAATTTCACCAAATACCAACCTATTGATGAATGAAAAATTCAATAATATATTCAGTTAGATCATGAGAAATATCTGATTACCCATGATGCAATCAATGAAGGTATGGAAAACTGAAAGAGAGAAAAAAAAAATTAATAATGACGGCGAATATGACATCAAGAGATGGAAAATTGGGGTTTCTGTGAGACTAAGACATGTAAAAATAGACCACAGAAAAGAAAATTAAGAAATAAAAAACCAGTTGTTTGTTGTGGTTATAGTGAAAGATCTTAAATGACCTCCCAAATTAGAAAACACCTGGTTCACTAAAACCCCACCCCACTTGGTAAGCAAGTGTTTTAACAAATGCTCACAAAAGAATAACAATCTCAATCCACACAAAAACCTAACCATTTTAAGTTTTACTATCAAGAAACCTTCATTTTTACAGTAACTAAACACCAAGATATCCACTTTTTGCTTTTCCTTTTTTTTGTTTTCACCTAATTAATCCAAAAAGTATACAAGAATCAAATTTCTTTCTTCATAAGCAAAATTCCAAAAGTTGAGTCACAAGCCAAACAGTAAAATCTAAAAGTCATGAAACTTTTAAGGGTTTAAACAAGAATTTAAAGTACTAACCTCAAGATACTCATTCATGCTTTCTAGGTTTAAGTTTTTCAACCAAGATTATGAAATCCATATCCACAATCCTTCCCAAGAGAGAAGATCTTCCTCTACCAATTCTATCATCTAATCAAGATAATGAATACAAAAAGATAAATTATAGAAATAGAAGAGTAATGGGTTTATATAATTGAAGGGGACCAATATCATTCAAAAAGCTAAAGAAACCAAAACCAAAAATTGTAGCAGTAAAACCAGCAATATTGTCAAAAATGGTTACCATATGAATCCAAGAAAAAAAGTTAAGAACAACTTTAAAGGGAAAAAAAATGAGGGATACCCAAAAACAAGGTTAACCTAGAAACAAGAAAAAAAATGATTTTGGTGCATGAAAGAGACACTATAATTGTCTGATTTCACAAAGGGTAGGTTAGAAATTGTACATGACATTGATGGGTTATCTTGAGAGATCCACAGAACAGATGATGGGTCAGGAGTTGGCCCCATCTGGACAACTATTTGCAAGGAACATGCCAAACTCCATTAATATCTGGACCAATATGCATAAGTAGAGAGAGAAAGAAAGAAACATAGAGAGAGAGAGAGATTGGTATTTTAACAAGCGGTAAGTGTAAGAAAACTAAGATGTCTGGACACTGAACAAGGATTAAAGTAAAAAAAAAAAAAGCTAAATTAGAATCTATGTATGTAGTTCACTTGTTTCTTCTCACCTGTACTAGATTTTGCCTTGTTCAAAATAAGATCATGAGAAGTGAAATCATTCAATTAAAGGAAGTGGGGATCTTTTCAAATTACAGTTTGCACGAATCATCACAACAAAGCTTTAAGAGACCTCGGAAACATCTACCGTGAGCTTTTCATAAGAGTAAACTGATGGGTCCGCTCCTTTAAAAAAAATCTGATGGGTCGGCAGGACTTCCATTTTGGATCCTAACTGCCGAATTATTACTGGCCTAAAGCCCAACAAAATTAAATGACTTATAGCCCACGAATGAAATGGCTTAAAGCCAACAAAAATTACTTTATTTATACCCGAGTTCAATTTTCTTGGATTTGCACTTTCATAGATCAAACTGAGACCTCCGCATTGCAGAGTACATGAACTGACCAACTGGGCTACCAGTTGTTGGCTATCAAGTCTAATGTAGGCTACTAAGCCAGAGACTCTTAACTCAAACTCAAACTTAAATGTGTATGATGTGCGAAATTTTAACTCTATTTTTTAACCATAAATTATGGTGGCCAATACGCGGACAACTGTTTTTCTTATATGGACAACTATCTTATGTGGACAACGCAAAAAAATTAAATTTTTATATAGACATCAGTTTTTAAGGGGACAACTCTCTATTATTTTCACTCAACTCCTCTTAGAATCAGATGTATTATTTGATGACCTCCCTCTTTCTCCATAAACCCTAGGTTAGTTTAGTCTTCATCTCTTCTATTACTTGTTCTTCATCATCATCCAAATTTCTAGAGAGAGAAATTCCTTGGAGAAGCATTGGTGGTTATGGCATCAAACAAAGGCAAAGGAGTTGTGGTAGAATCTTCCCAAAGACAAAGGTTAGAAGCCTAAAACTCTAAAACCAACCATGAAGAAGAAGATGGTATTGATGGCAGAGAAAATCGGAGAAGATGTGGAAGACGACGATGGATCTGTTGGTTCCGACTCTGAAAACGATGGTGAAGAGGAAGATGAATCTGGTAATTCGGGTTGTGCAAAAATATGGCATAACAGAACATCACTTGCGACGAGAATCTGACATAATCAGAAAACTTGCCAGATTTTCGTTGCAACTTAGCTTCTGTTATGCAATATTTTCGTCGGTTTTCTGCGAAAATATGGCATAACAGAAGCTAAGTTGCGACGAAAATCTGGAAAATTGTCCGATTTTGCCGGATTTTCGTCGTAAGTTATGTTCTATTTACCTAATCAATGTCATTAATGTATATTATGGAAACACCCGGAAAAACTTCTTCAGGTGCAGATTGAGGGATTTTGTCTTCTTCATCCATCTAGGGTTAGATAAAAAAAAATGGTAGAAACTACAGTTTACTTTTAGTAGAAGTGAAGAAAGAAGAATAAGACTAAGAAGAGATTTTGTCTTCTTCATCCATCTAGGGTTTGATAAAACAATGGTAGAAACTACAGTTTACTTTTAGTAGAAGTGAAGAAAGAAGAATAAGACTAACAAGAAGGAAGAAGATGAAGAAGAAGACAGTTTAGGTTTTCAATCTTTAACAATTATTTTTGTTAGTAGTCCACAAGTTACTAATTATTAGTATTTAAGACTTTATGGAGTGTCCCCTTATTAAATCAAAGTCAACTAAGTCAAGCATAGTTGACTTGCATCGGGCCCGAAAATAGTTATCCATATAAGAAAAACGGTTGTCCGCGTATTGGCCACCTAAATTATTAGTCCTAAATTTACAGTTTAAATTTGATATAATTATTGAGTTTACTCCGAGGCCGGAGCCCTAGGGGTGGGAAAACAACCTCAAGGCCATGTAGCTGCTTGGGTCCGCCCGAGTTTGAGGTGGAATTCGGCTACTCGATGCTCGTCACGGGCATACACCCGATCTGTCTGACATGTAATTAGCGAGCGAGAAGTGGACAGAGGGCTTTGATCGGATAACCGTCTTTGTTTAACCCGTTAAACACGACCAGATGGACCGACCGACCGGTACCTCTACTGGATAGACACGGTCCTTTGTTTTAGGGTGTGATCCCATGTCTATATAAGGGACTGCTAACCCTTAGATCATAAACCCCTATGGTTTCTTAGCACCTCTTCTATAGCTTACTTGGGTGCCTATATATACATCATTAACACGAACTCTCGACTTTTCTGATGTTGTATGATTTGTAATTTGTATCAGACTAGAATCTTGTAATCAATGTAACCTTAACCTTTTTAATGGAATTTAACTATATAAGTAGTTTAAAATTAAATTTTTATTCATTATTTTATTATTAGGTTAGTTGTCAGTCCTGAACCTGACAGACCCCATACCAAAGAGGTTCGCCTGGTCAGCCGGTCAAAAGTGGGCAATGGTAAAAGGAATTTGTAATTTATCCGGACCGAGTAATTGAATGGAAAACAAATTTGGTTCCCATCTAAGACCGACCCGAAAAGTTTAGTCACTCGAACAACCGGACCGATTTCCACCCCTGTCAAGGCCTATTTGTGAACTTCCACCAGCAGGACCAGAAGATTTAGCGAGTTAATGTAAAAGTGTTTTAGCTACTTTGTTCGGTTGAAAATATTTGGATTTATACTTTAATTGGTAAAAACTCCAAATGTAATGCAATCAATGCAAATATTTTATGGAACGACTTGCAACCCTCTTACAACTTGTTGGAAAATTCTTGTGACATGTTGTATGTTTCTTGCAAATTACGAAAATACAGGGAGTTGAATACTGAAAAATATGAAGTGATCTTTTGTAATTGAATAAAAAAAATTTAAGGAGTCTTGACCAAATTTATCTCCTTTTAAGTAATTTTAAAAAATAATTTTTTAGACTAATAATTTACTTTTTGAATTTCCATGTCTTTGTTCGGATTTCTGTATGATAGTCGAGAAGATTTTCATCTATTAAAGGGGCCAACAAGAAACATACTTTATGATGGTGAAGAAAACCCAAATCTATTCACACCATTAACTGGTCCGCTATTTGCCTCCCCAAGAAATTGGGTCGGCTTGGCTTTCGCTTTCCTATTCTGGATAATCAAGCTTTCTTGAGTAAACTCATCTGGCGTCTGATCAAAGATCCTGGCTCCCCTTGGGCCTCCATCCTTAAAGTCAAATACTTTCACAAAGACCAAAAACCTAAAGGGGCGAAAAATCATCACTCTTGGCTCTGGAAATCCATATCCAAACATATCGATAAAGTGTCCAACCTTACTTTTTGGGATACTAATAAGGGTACCAACATCAATATTTGGCATGACTACTTGATACCAAACCACCCACCTCCGTTAAACAATACCAATAATAGCCATCTGTCTGTAGTGGCTCAGCTTATCAGCAATAACAAATGGCATACGAATATTTTAACTCAATGTTTTAACAGTGATCTATGCAATGCTATTTTGAGTATTAATTTACAGGCACAACAGGAAGACACGGCCAGATGGTCATTAACCAAATCAGGTAAATTCACAATTAAATCCATGTACTACTATTTGCGGACTGAGCACTATCCTTACGATACTAAGGAATGGACTTTCATTTGGCACATGCCAGTAACTCCCAAAATCAAACTATTCTTATGGAAATGTTGTACTAACAGTTTACCGGTCAGGGATAAAATTGGTAAGTATATTGGAAACAACTATACATGTGAATTTTTTTTAGAACCAAAAACAATGATACATGTCCTCTTACATTGTGATTTGGCGGCAGCTATTTGGTTACATTATAATGTTCTCACGATTAATATCCTTAATCTTCTAGATTGGATCACTTCATGGAAAAATATAGATGAACAGATAGGTAGCCTATTCGCGACTATTCTTTGGCAGATATGAAAAGCCAGATGTGATAAATGCTTTTCGTCGGTTAACATCCACCCGATGATGATCATAGATAGGATTAAATGTTATACTAATTTCATCAACCAACATCGTTCAACGCAACAGAGTGACAATATTATTTTATGGTCACCACCGACAACCCCTTTTGTTAAAGTTAATGTGGACGCTTCTTTTATAGCAGTGCATGAATTAGCAGGTATTGGATGTATCATGTTCGATAACCAAGCACAGTTTATAGCGACAGCAACATTCAATATTCGGGGTCAAAATGCAGAAGAATGCGAATGTGGGGCTATCATCAAAGCTCTTGAGTGGTCTACTAAAAAGAAAATCGATTATCTTCATATCGAGAGTGATAACCTAAATATAGTACAGAAACTAAATAAAGAACAATCTTCGATTTCCTGACAGACAGAAAAGCTCGTAAAAGTGGTGCACCAGCTGGAAGGGAATTTCATTAAAGTAATCTATACTATCCCCAGAGAAGGCAACAACAAAGCAGATCAGTTAGCGAAATGGGGTCGTATGAACGTGAGAAACTGGTTGTGGCTCTCTATCTCTGATCTCCCGGAAGATCTATATAATAGTATTAGCTAGTTCTTCTTTTTTTGTACCTCAACAATAAAAAAAAAATGTTGAAGATTAGATTCAAAATTTTAAATTAAACCAATAGATAGCTTCTTTCAACAAAAAAAAAAAAAAAAACCAATAGATACCTTCATTAAATTCTATTGGGTTTCTGATTTTTAAGATTCTTTAGAGGTGTAATGAAACTACTATTTAGCCATAAAAGAAATGGTATATTGTTTAGGGCTCACTAAATTTGTATCTGATCTTACAACTCAATCAGGTACAAGTAATTCTCTCTATCAATTTGGTATTCTTACTTCACAATTTGAAATTCGAGATACGATTAATATGAAGATTAAGTTTTTCTCTAGCATTTGGTGTTCGTACTTCAAATTTTAAAATTTGATGCGTTATGCCTGAGTAATTTGGTAGAATTTCTTGCTCTAGTGTTAGTTAAAATTTGAGAACGAAACTTTCTTGAGCTTAACTTTGTTAGGCAGCTAAGTATCAAAAATATTCTCCGGAGAATAAAGACTTTTGTCTTTTTAATCTCTAATCTTCAACCTTACCTTCGACCAGAACCATTTCTGACCGCCACCACCACTACTAATTCTCTTTCTTCTTTCTCTCTCCCCTCGACCCCCTCTCTTCCTCTTTATCTCCTTCTCTAAAACAGTCAATCAAGTTTGAGGATTCCCCAAACTAATCGGTTATGCCGACGAAGACTTTTCTTTCCCAAAACATAGAGAGATAGAGAGAAAGGGAAAGAAAGAACGAAAAATAAAGAAAGAGATAAATAGTGGTGCTCAGAGTTGGAGGTGGTGGTCGGAGTTGGTAGTAGTGGTCGAAGGTAGTGGTCGGAGGAGGGAGATGAAGATTAAAGACTAAAAGTCAAACAAGCGGGCTCAAATGAAAGTTTTCTCCTATATCAAATCTAATTGACTAAAAGTCTCTATGTTGAGGAAAATATTTTGGATGGAAACTACATAATAAGGGGGAGGGTATCTTTCCCCCTCCTATCAATGGTTAGATTGACTCTCACAAGTTATATCTAAGTGATGGAATGGGCATCTATCCCTACACAAACACAATAGAGGTAGTTTAAGCCCTCGCTTTTTGTAAGGCCAGCGCTTTGGGGAAAGCTAAACAGTTTCCGGAGTGTGAAATTTTAAAGGGAATATGTAGAATTTTAGAAATTTTCCGGAGAAATAAATTTTAAGGGGAAATAAAAAAAACACTCCACCTCACCTCACTCTCTCTTCACCTCACCTCACTCTCTCTTCACCTCACCTCTTTGTCTTCTCCGATTAGGTCGCCAGTCGGAATATTTTCCGGCCGGCGACCTAATCGGAGAAGATAAAGAGGTGAGGTGGAGAGAGAGTGAGGTGAGGTGGAGAGAGATAGAGCTGAGGTGGAGAAGTATTTTGCTTTCCCCTAAATAAAATTGTCAAACAAAATTGACCAAGTCTTCACACCCCGGAAACTAATTAGCTTTCCCCAAAGCGCTGGCCTTTTGTAATAATTGCAACTTTTGTCTTCCTTCAATTCTTCTATTCTCTTCATTGGGTAAATTGTTGATCAACTTGAACTATCAAACACATATTAAGTTCACCTGGGATTCAACAACTGAAAATAAGTGTAGTTCATGGAACCCGAAAGATCCAAGAATTTCAGAAAAAGGCATCCTATATGAACTCTCTAGCTTATCCATACATTATTGGGAAGTTTTATAGGCGCCTCTTTTAAGTTTTAAAGGCACCTCCTTTCACAAATTCCCTCTCAATATATTAATAAGCTTCAAATGGTGTATTTGGATTAAATGGTTTCATCGGTCAAACGAATATAGGTTGTCTACTAACCTTTCACAATAAATTACTTTGAAGTTTGAACACAGTTCGGTTTCTATCTTAACTGTAAGCTCCTTTATTGGAGTTCCAAAATGTTTGGGATGAAAGATGGCCTATTTCGGCTCATTTTTGCATTTACACCAATAGTTATTCATAGGGTTTAGGTTTATGAACCAAACAAATGATGTGGAAGGTAAAAACACGTCAATGATCTACTTATACACCAATAGTCAAATATCAGAAGATATTTCAGTTTTAGAAGATACACACTCATAGATAGATCGTCCAAACCTATATAAGCATACTAGGTTCACATTAAAAATAATCTAAGGTTCAATTTCTAAACTCAAACTTTGAATTCATTTTCTTATTTACAAAAACACCCTACTGGTTTGAGCGTCAGAATAGTTTTTGAGATTTTGGTAGGCTCTGTTTTCATCAAACTCACAAAAGAAATTCATCATCTGATCGAAGATCTTCACCATGAAGAAGATAACCGTGAGTACTACTATTCCACATCAATTAATGGAATAAGCAAAAAAACAAAAAAAAGAGTTGACATATGAGTGGAAAGCATTATAAGGAGAAGTTATTTAGGATTTGAAACATTAGATGTCAATTATATTTGAAGGGGTTCACCTCCATTTTCCTTTTCTTCACCATCACATCTTTTTGTGGCATGAATCTGTGTCGAAATAGAATTCCAATGTAGGATAGGCACTTCATTTTGGATCTACCTGAAAACCTTACCCTAATTAGGGGCCTCTCTTTGAATCTCTAAGCCAAATTTCGGAAAATATAAGGTTTTTACTCAATATTGAAAAATGAGTTTCTATAGGTGCCTCCCATAACGATTGTAGAGCCTCCGGTCTGTAGGCGCCATTGAAAACTGCTAAAGGGGCCTCCCGAGCACCCCTTCTTCTTTTGCTTCTCTTCTTCGTTACTGTTTTTTCTTCTACTTCATCTCTTATTTTTCAATTTTCAATATGAAAATCAATCAAAATTTAAAGCAACAAAACCAAGTTGGTAAGTGCATCTGCACTGCAATGCGGAGGTCTCAGATGTACAAATCTAGAAATATTGAACGTGGGTATAAATGAAGTAGTTTTTGTAGGCTTTTAGGTCATGTAATCTTAAGCAAACTGAACCCACAGTCCCCAAACCGAGAGTTCTCAAAACCAGACCTTAAACTTGGAGATTAAACATGTCTGAACTTGAAGGTAGATTAATGAGCTAGGTTTGGTTTAATCTTCATTAAGCTCTAAGTTGATTTCCTCAAAAGAGACCGAGAGATAGAGAAATTGGAGACCGCTAGGTTGAAACTAGATAGAGAGAGAACCAAAGGGAATTGACTATGCTCAAACACTCTTGAGAAGTCCTGTATAAATTTTGGGAGGTGACTATAGACGCTCCTTCCACTAAAGTTGTTATGGAACTCATTAGTGATATATCATGATTAATGAGTGAAGCTGTTATATAGATCTCATTAGTGATATATCAACTTGATTGATTGAACATCTGTAGTATGAATAGCAAAACTCAATCAAGTATTCATCAACTCTCACAAAATGTGCCTTTTCTTTTCTTGATGATTACAAAAATGTATCATAAGTAGTTCAAATAACCTACTTATTAAAGTACTTATAAAAGTACAAATAACCATTCATTATCAAATTAAAGTTTTCAAAGACCCTAATTGGGAAATAGCTATATGAATCTAATTTGGTAAATGAAAGTTTTCAAAGACACTAATCCCGATGGGGGGGGGGGGGGGGGGCTAAAGGCCCCCCCAACGAAAATGCTGTAGGCTTGGGACTTCTCATTTGTGTGTAATTCGAAGGCCTACAACATTTTCACTCCGGGCCTTTAGCCGCACTCAATCCGGATAATAATTCAAACTCCCTCCGTCCCATTTTGTTTGGGTGTTATTCCTTTTAAGGAAGTCCCAAAATGTTTGTCCACTTACTTTAAATAAGACTCATTTATTACTAGTTTTAATGAGGTTTCCTAATCTACCCTTACTTTTAATACTAATAAAAAGTTTCTATTGGTTCTACACTAGTTCCAATGTAGTTTTCAATGTAAACTCTAAAGTAAATATGAGCAATTTAGGAAAATACATTTAGTTAGGAAGCAATAAATGGCAATCCTTAATAAATTGGATCTCCCAAAAGGTCAAACAAAATGGGACACGGAAGGAGTATAACCAAAACAGAAACACAAGAAACATAAAATACTTTATTTTTTATTCACACTTCATAGACATCATCCTCAAACCAATTTCAACAAAAAAAAAAAATCATCCTCAAACCAATTTCAACAAAAAAAAAAAAATCATCCTCTAACCAATCCTATTATCCATTAAAACAATATTTCAAATTTCTACTAAATCCAACCAAATGGCTTGAACTTACCACTTTCTCTGCAACAGGACCTGAGTTTTCTTCATCATTATTTAGAAATTTTAGAGAGGAATTCTTTCTTGAATGTTGATTGGAATTCAATCACTAACCAGAAATCCAGCTTTTGGCCCAATTAACCCCAACAAGTTAATTATTTTTTGTAGGAGAATGTGACTAATGAATGATTTCAATTCTTAAATCTTACTAAAACTCTCATTTTCAAGTCCCATTTGAATCTCTTGGACTAACACTATGAAGGAATTCAATCCAATTCCTGAAACCCTAATTCCCAAATCCTCAATTAAACTCTTGATTCATGAGATTGGTAGAAATAATCTCAAATATATGAACATCACAAGCTAAGTCGACCCACATTTATAACCAACCCATTGGATCTTCATCATTTTGGTTCCTCCCTAAAATTTCAGTACCACCAAACAATAGTAATTACTAGTAACCCAAGTTACCATAGACATAGTAAACTAGAAAAACCCTAATTAAATTCATTCATAGAAACTCCACAAGTACTAAAAAAAAAATCATCCATAATCTATAAATAGGCAAAACCCTAACTCTAAAACCCTAAAAAACAATTTTCTCAACTCATTCACACAAAAAACATAATTAAATAGTCCAATTAATTAGATCAAAGAGGTTCATCATCTCTCCTCCCTGAAGATGCTGGAGTAGCTGATAATGATGCCAGTAAATTAAGATGTCCCTGTTCAATTGGAAAATAATTTCCAAGCCTAACCCCTTGTGTTTCCCCAATCTCATGATGATGATGTCTTTGTTGGTTCTGAGAAAACCTAGCTGAAATAAACGGCTGATGAGATGCCATCATAGGCGACGGCAGCATCATCTCCGGTGCCGCCGCCGAGAAACTCCAAACCTGACCAAAATCCGGCCGAGCAGGTACAGCCCAAAAACCACCAGTTAAGGCGGAAGAACCCACCGCCGCCGCTGCCTCAGCAGCGACGCCACTAACAGTAGAAGAATCATTCTTTTCATTATCACCGGAAACATTATCATTATCATCATCGTGATCGTTATGAGTTCTAAGACGCTTACCAAGTAAATAAGGAGTTGAATTGAGAATGTGAGAAGTTGATTTTTGATCTAAAGAAGCAGAAATTGAAGAAGGACGAGGTGATGATGAGAGAGAAGAAACAGATGAGAAACTAGCAGGAGTTGTTCCAGTACCAGTTGCTGCTATAATAGAAGGTTCAGCTTGACGAAGAAGCCATTCAATAGTTTGACCATCAGATTTATGACCTAATTCTCTAGTTAATTGAAAAACCCTAGCTGCACAAATGATAGGCATACGAATACGTCTTCCACGTCCATCAACTTTACTATGACGATCCTTCACCGGTGGTTTCTTAACAGTTAAAGATCCTTGAGGAGGGTCCATTATTAAAGCTCCTCCTCCTCCGCCGTGACCGACGCCGCCGTCGGTATTATTAGTCATCACTCTAGTTTTTTCTCTCTCTCTCTCTCTCTCTTTAAAGTTTGTAATGTTGAAGTGGGGTAGAAAGAGAGAGAAAGTAAAGAGGATAGAGTGGTGGTGGTAGGTTAATATGCTAGCTGTATGTGAGTTTGGAACTGGTGGTGGTATGAGTAGTTGTGAGTTGTGAAAGAAGAGAGAGAGAGAGAGAGAGAAAGGGGGGGTCTAATGATTGAGAGGATAGAGACAGAAGGGAAAGGCACATGGGGAGGTGGGTCCCACCGGACGTCCCAAAGGACCCACCTGACTTCAGGTACTATTGCTGCTGAAATCAGTCTTCGTAACTGACATTTGGTTGACCACTTATTTACAAAGTTGGCCTCATCTTCTTCAATACTGTAATACTCTATTTTATTTTAGGAAGAGACTGTTGTCAATGGATATCTTGTTGTATTCCTATTCAATTTTTAAAAAATATTCAAAATTATTCTTTTATCACATATCTGTTTCTCGAATGCGGGTACACCAGCATCGGATCCGATAAATATTGTATCCAACAAAAAATATATAAAAACAAAAAAATATAAATTTTATTTAATAATAACATACGAAATAGATGGTTGAGATTTATTATTTAGATATAGTGGTTAAAAATTTAAAATATAATAATCGAATATTATTTGATGTTCATTAATGTTATCGAATATCGGATACGGATATGCCTATATAGCCATATCTGATCTGATAAGCTAACGTTTACAGCCCCCGTGTTGTGCATAACACTAGACTTCGTCTTTAATTGGCCAAATCAGGTGAAAGTGTCCTAATAACGCCACTGAAGTAGTCCAAAAACAATGCACGTCTAAAGAGTGATTTGTAAATTTTCAACACCCAAAAACAAGAAAGTAGAGATGTGTACATATGATACTAAAATCTTCTAAAACCAATGGTGATAGTAATATATAAAGTCTTTCAAGACTTAGTCACTACACAAGGAAACAGTATAGTAGAGCACTAGCTTAATTTAAACCTCCAAGCAGGGTTATAATCCTATCGACCACGACTCAGAAGTTCGCGAATAGAACCACCTGCGGCTCCACGTTTCCGAGCCTAACAAACCATTCAGAATAAAGAGCACAGAGTTAGGTACATTCTCGAACAAATAGATAGAATAGGTATATGAAGTTAATCAATTCTTCATGGTTATTACCTTATCATTGTTGAACAAATCATCAGCCATTGCTTCCATTTGTTTTCGCTTCTTTTCTTCTTTTACATGCTCAGCTACTTCCTCGTTTCCATACTCAGATTCTCTGTCATTACAAAAAACATATCAGATACAAATTAACATTTCTCCATTACTGTGGTTTCTTCTGACAAGACAGGTTGAATCCATGTCTGCGAAGGTTGCCTGCACCCCATCCATCCATTCTAAGTAACTAAAATTCTTATTAGTTATTATGTTTTATTGGTAGAATTTGCAATAACTGGAATGAAGAATACCAGCAGTTACCTGTATGGGTATTTTGAAAATGGAATAAGATCTCTGAAGCTATTCCCGGACTCCATGTCTCTCTGTAAGCACATTCCAGAGAAGAAACTAATGAGGAAGATGTATTTACACTTCTAGAAAGTAAACGAATTAGAATGTTAATCAGATACATTTTCATCAATTACGTAATGAAAGGTAATGGCACGGTGAACACTACAAATTTCAAGCATAGATTAAAACAGACACCAATATAACTGCATCATGAAACTCAAAGCATAATATTGCTGTTAAAGGATCTAAATGGTATTTTAGGATACGAAATGAGTCAACTAGGAATGAGCCAAAAGGCAACTCACGTGCCATTACACATTTTGACTGTCATAAAAAAGACTAGATATACATTTTGTTGGTTTTTAATAACAAAAATGCTATAAGTACATAGAATTTTTACTTAATCTTTGACATGCTGACTCATCCGGGTAAAAGAACGGTCCAAATCGTAGTCAATCTTCGAAAAAAACTATTTTTTTAGTGAAAGTGAGTCAACATGTCAAAGATTAAGTGAAAATTCTATGTATTTGTAGCATTTTTCTTTTTAATAATCTGAAATCTGGAACAGAATATAGCATATCTACAATCTTAGTTCTCTTGCTCAATTTAATCTCTCTAATGAGTTAGATCTTAAAAATAGTTTTTAAAAAAAAACTTATCTAAAAAGTAGTTACCGACTCTAATGCATGTGTTTTCAGCTAAGAAATGAGCCTGAATTTGAGAAGAACACTTTTTTAAAGATCTAATTTCACCAGAAAGATAAATGCATTTAGGAATATGCGCGATGCAACTAAATTACGCGTTACAAAAATTCAGATTCAGATCTCTTAAAAGAAACCAGACCCAACCTCCACCTAGATTGTTATATTCGAAAGAGAGAGCTTACCCTGCGAAAGCGTTTGAAATTCACAACTCCTCCAGATGCTGAAGAACGGAATGAGTATGGTGGGTTTTTATACCTAACTATCAAATCTTGACTGTATATAATATCTGAATTTCGAACACCAGATGCATCGGATTCATCATCCTTTACCTTTTTCTCTATAATAATGCCATCCTTAACATTGAAACTTGGAACTCGAAAATTTTCTATTGGGCTTCTGCAATGGCCAAGAGTTGGTATTGCCCCATCCTCACTTTTTATGCCTTCCGATTGCAAAGTTGTACCCCCGCCGAGAGTAGCAACTGTTTCTATTTCCGCCTCAGAGTCTGCTACGATAATTGGTACTGCTTTATCGTCGGTTCTGATTGATTCGGTTTGCCCATTATTATGAACACCATGAGTGGCAGCCGTGTCCATTTCTACATCAGAATCTGCTACAATGGTCTCATCCGTGGAGCATGAAGATGAGACAAGTACTAGAAAGAGGGAAATCAGGTTAGCTAACCACTTAAATAACAGAGTTTAGGAAGCAAATAAAATGGCGTCACTGTACTAGGGAAAATAATTCTTCAAGCATTCACAAAGTAGTTTCCGTTAAGTAGTTAAGAGATTATAAGAGAACCAAATTCCAAAGAAGACGCGTACAGGAGATTTGTCGAATCCGAACTTTTACAATCTATTCCAGAATTCGAACCCATGACCATCGAATTTTGTCTCTGCCAGGCTTCGATTTTTGACCATCCAATCGAAGGAATAACACAAAGAGGTGGTTGCAATCATGGTGAATAATTTAAACTCTGAAACCTAGGCAGATTCTATTTGTGTATATATTGACTTCTGAATACTATTAAAGGCTTCTGCATCAGAGTCTCAGGTATGTGGAGGACTCATCAAGGTAAGCTAAAGCATTCTTTTTGAAACTTCGAATCATGTTCATGCTCTTGAACATAATTCAAAGCATTTTGAGTCATATTCACGCCTCTTAAACCTCACAAGCGGAAAATATTTCGTTACTGGAACCGGTTAATTTAACTATGTGCAACAACGTCATGGTATCGGGTTCTGATACATCCACCAATACAACAAGAAGGCAAGTGAACAAACAAAAAAACTTACTTGGAGGTTTTTCTATGGTAGATGGATCCAGATGTCCAGATAGGATAGCAGAAATCAAATTTACGTCAGTTACTCTTGGTAGCGAACGGAGGTGTTGATAGGAATTAAACTGGTCTTTCGATACTACAGGGATGACTAGCACCATATGATTGTCTCTTCCATCTTCCTGTGTCTGCGAGAAAACAACCATCATTTTGGAGATGAGCAACAAAGAAATGCAAAATCATATAGGGAGCTGTTTCGAGATAACATTCGAACAACTACTAAACTATCTTGTCTAGATAGCTGAATGTGAACTCTCGAAGTTTAAATTTACAGTATCTAGTCTGTATGCACATTAGAATGAAAAAACTTGTTCATGACAGCATGACGAGCAATATGGCAAAAACATGTTCCAGGAAGCACAAGTAGGGAACTACTATGGAGGTTTAGACTTACATAATTTGAAAAAACATCTAGAAGTTATCTCCAAACACAGTTTCTACTAAACAAATATAGTTCCATTCATAAACTTGAAATGAACTCGAACAAACATGATTCTTTGGTGCCTTAAGAATTCAGGTGGGCATTATTTATATATCGAGGAGTGCATCTTTTCCTCCCTTCGGATATCCAATTACCACTTCGACTAAGAAACCGAAACCTAATCAAACTAGGAACATTCTAAAACTTGTACACTTAAATTTAAGCAACAAGTATACACATTTTTTTTTGAAAGATTAGACGAATATATTGAAGAAAAAGGGTTTTGCAAAGAAAAAAGACAAGCTGAAAACTTGGGGGACTTGTTACATCATCCAAGCATCCCAGTTAGCAACCATGTCAAAAAAAGAAACATCCTTGAAATCTTTTAAAATCCTAGACCAAGCGAAAATAGTTCCTTTGATGTCTTCTGTGTCAACTTTGCTTGTCAGGTTAGCCTCCTTGAAGATCTTGTTTTTCCTATCCTTCCAGAGATTCCAAATAATTGTCGCTGGTATTAGTAACCAAATTTTCGTCCTTGCCTTTCTTACTTTCATTCCTGACCATTGCTCCAAAAGATGGTCCAAAGAGATTGGGCAGCACCACTGAATCTTAAAGGTGTTGAGGAAGAAATTCCACAGGTCTTTTGCTACCTGGCAATGAAGGAAAAGGTGGTTAATCGATTCATCCTCTGATTTGCACAACACGCATCTATTAATCAGAATCAGCCCTCTTCTCTTCAGATTATCCACAGTAGGAAGTCTCTGCAGAGCTGCTGCCCAGATTGTGAAGTTAATTCTCATAGGGACCTGATTTTTCCATATCATCTTGACGTCAGCTGAGCTTAACTGAGCTTTCTTGCTAGAAACTCTGATGTAAAAGTTTTTCACACTTAAAGCTTCCTCGTCTTTGACTCTCCAGACTCTACAGTCGGCTTCGGTCGATAAGTACTTAGTCTCAAGAATGGCCAGAAGATCAGCTACCCTCTGAACTTCCCAATCATTTAGATTCCTACGCAATTTGATATCCCAGGTGTTGTGAGTGAGGCTCTAGGATTCCGCACCAGTCTCCTGATTGTTATGAGCGATCAGGTAGAGTTCTGGGAAAGAATCGCACAAAGTGCTATCTCCAATCCAGATGTCATTCCAGAAGCTAATCTTGCCATTGCCGAGCTTCCACTTTGTAAGATTGAGGTACCTTTCGACTTTATTTTGGATACCCCTCCATACGCCACAGCCATATCGCCTTCTGTTTTTGTTTGCCTTCCAATTTGATAGCTGATTGCCATATTTTTTGGAGATGACCTTGGTCCAAAGTTTACCTTGTTCCGTCTCAAATCTCCACAGCCATTTAGAGAGCAGTGCTTTGTTCATCTCCTTTAGATCTTTCACACCTCCTCCCCCTCATTCATGCTGTGACAGATGATGAACCATGAAACCCAATGCATTCTTTTCGCTTCCACCCCACTATCCCAAAGGAAATTACTCATCTTTCTTTCCAAATCCTTGAGCGTACCCAGAGGGATGGAAAAGAGAGGCATGAAATACAGAGGTAGAGCCTGGAGTACTGACTTCAAGAGGGTAAGTTTGCCTCCCAGACAATGATTTTCCTTTCCACACAGCGAACTTTTTGTTGAATCTTTCAATGACTTCAACAATTTGTATACTGACTTCGCCAATTTGTATACTGACTTCAACAAGTATACAAATTAACTATAAAAAACAAGTAAACATATAGTAATTAAGTTGTCACTGGGTGAACCTCACTTCCGTTGGGCAGTAACATGTATGTCTCTCCACTGCAAAGAGCTGTACTTAAATCTTCTTGTTTTAAGAAATAATTAAGTTTTTGGCTTGCTTTGCCAAGTAAGGTGAGGCTTGGGCTGGGTACTCAGCTTAATCATATCATCCATCCCAATTTGGAGGAATTCCCATTAAATCCCATGTATTCACTAGGAAAGCTTGAGTACAACTTCTTTTCCCCACCAATTTGCGAATATTTCAAACTTCTGTGAGTATAAGACTCCTACATTCCCGTAAGAAGTCCTAGATTGGATCTTCCAAATTTTTTGCCGATGGGTGTGTAGGTTGCAAAACCTGTTTTACAAACAGCGGAGTCAACACATCTGTTGAAACGATTGTGTAGTCTTCCGCTATCAAGACTACTTTCTTACAACTAGTTATAGACTACCGCAGGGATTGGTTGGGGTTGCATAATAGTTCTAGCGTGACACACCAGCAGAGGCCATAGTCCTTCCTTTTCTAGGATAACCTGGCTTGCGCAAGGAAGTAGGTGGAAACTACTATGGATTTCACAGTTGGATTAATAAAAGAAACTTCAACTAGAAGTGTTCTCCGAAACACAGGTTATACTAGAATCCAAACCTATTTTAACGAACTTGAAGTAAAACAAACACTATTCATGATTCTAGTTGCCTTCTGAAATTCTGCTCATTTATATAGGGAAAGTAACCTCATCTTCCCTTTACACTTCTAGTTACTTCTCCGTTAAACAGAAATCTAATCAAACTAGGAAACATTCTACTACTTTACTTAAGCAACAACTAACTAAATAAACTTATGAAAACAAAAACGAGTTAAAATAATATAATTACGTTGTTAGGCTAAATCTCGCAGCCAAGCTGGAGCTGGGTCTTTCTACTTGGCTACATGACATTAGATATGATCAAAGATACTTAAGTTCAAGAAATATAGAATAGTGAACAAAAGATTTCTTCGCCCCTAAGAAAATAACTATTGAACAAAGATATATAATATACATTTGGAAAGAACCAAGGTATGTTGATGATGTGCAAGTAGTTCAGTATGTATCCTTATAAATAATAAGATATTCTCTTAGATGTAGCTACACCTCCAGGCACACAATAAAATTTGGATTTATTTTGTTGCATTGGTAGGGAAGTTCAAAGACTTATAATTGTGAATGGGGATTCAAAAATATATGAATGCTTCATTTCTTCATAATTATTACATTTTAAGAAAACGGAGAGTTCATTCCGCATAGAACTATAAAAGCAAGGTATTAAATTCCCACCGAAACATTTACATTTCCGAGCCAACCGAAACGAAATCTTACTTGGATGTTTTCTTTGCATTATTTCCACCGAAATGACCGAAATATTTCTAAGAACAATATGTTTCGCCAAATATTTTGGAGAAAATGAGTAAGAAAATATCAATATATTAGATATATCATATATTACGTTATTCTAATAGAAATAATGGAAATTAAACTTGTAACGTTTCGTATCGGTTAAGTTGGAAATGAAAATATTTCGGTAATTTTGGTGGAAATTGCAGAAAATATAATACCTTGAGTAATAGACATACAGACTATAAATATCTAAATATGATAAGAACAAAACTCATACTATAAGCTTAACATTTCACAACAACGTCTTAACAAAATGCTATTAATTTGCCTTATTACACTTCATTAGTCATGATTAGAGTAAAGTAACAAACATACATCTTGTGCTTCCCTATTGTTCAAAAAAATTAATCTTGTCTTGAAGAATTGCATCATATTCTTATCATCTGCTTAATGTTTTCATCATTTCTATAAATTTATACTTATTCCCACGATGACGGCTACATTTTTACGAAATATTTCCATGTCCACACCTACCGAAATATAGACCGAAATCGAAATTTAATACCTTGTAGTCTTGTAGCATAGCAAGTAGCAAAGTGCTAAAAGTAGGTACTATATCTTAGACACCGTACCATCCACTTAACTAATGGATCAAATATTGGGAAACTCAGTTCTTAAAGTTCAAGCAGAAAGTGTTTGAGAACTTTATAGACAAAGCTCATCATCTAGTGGAATGTAAGCAGAGTGTTGTGAACGAGCAACACCAACAAAGTGACCTGTGCACACGGTAGTAAAGTAATAGATTTTGCAACTCACTTGGCTACTTGAACAAAATTCAGCAACCGAAAGAGATTTTGAGCCAACGATATCCAACAAGGACTGCAGCTGGTCACCAAATTTATACTGCATAGAGATCAAAACATCTGTCAGATCCACCGCTTCCCATATTGTTAACATGCAATGTAAGTGGATCGAGAATATCACCAAGTACAAGTCTCCAACTAAGAAGGTATAAGCCGCCAAACAGTTTTCCCGCGTTTCAGGGCCTACAACTTTTACAGGCAATCCTTCTAGAATCAAGGTCGGGACACAGCTGACGAAGAAGATTACTACCTTTATCAGCTCATTTTTCTGAGATGCACCTTAGTAACGAACTTGTTGGAAAGTAGTAAAGCCTACCTACTGCAAACTGAACAAAAACTTACTCGCCGAAGCTTGGAATATCACAAGAAATGTTTTTCTCTGCAAGAACCTAAGAATCAAGAAATGCGAGATTAGTAAATAAAGGTAAAGAAATAAAATACTAATCAGGCATGAATGAATAATTAATTATGCTAGATGTGGACGTTCAATACTTCAATCACAATTAATATATTTCTCCGAGGGACTGAAAACACTTTGACCATACAAGAAATAAAGTTAAGGTTTAACTTGAATAATTAAGAACGACGTATCAGAAGATGAATAAACTAACAGCTTAAAAAATAACATGACATTATAGAAATTATTATTAACATAGATATTTTATTTTTCTTAATTAATCCTAATTCTTCAAGAATATAAATAGAAGATATATTCTTCTACTTGCGTAACAACAACAAGCTTGTCAGGCTCTGCACCTTGATTTGTATGCCGCTGACATTTGAAAAATATTCATGTCGATGTTGTCCTTTAGCATACTACAGAACCAAGGTATTGGTGGAAATTACCAAACTAGTTCCTTTTCCGGTCAACCGAACCAAAATCATACTTGCATGTTTTCGTTGCATTATTTCCACTGATATGACCGAAATAACAAAATATTTCTAGGAGCAATACATTTCGAAAAAAACTTGGAGAAAATGAGTAAGAAAATATAATTACATTGAATATTATATTGATTTAAACTTAAATATACACAAACAAACATATAAAAGAAGTGTAAGATAGTCAAGTTACGAAATCGGTCTGTAGTCTGTACATGATGTGAATTGGGAATGCTGTTTTAATCTATGTTTAGCTGTATTTGTTTTCTTTTCATTAAGTAAAAACTTGACTTCATTTTACTTGACCGATTTTTTTTGTTATCTACCTCCGCTCCACCACACTTCTGAAACAAAAACCATCACCATTGTACCTCCACAACACCTTCACCGCCAGACAACAACCACTGCAGCTTCACAACCACAACAACCTCGCCCCGCCACCATGCCTCCAACACCACCATGCTTCCACCACCTCCACCACCATCATACTTTCACCACCGCCACATCTTAACCACCACCACACCTCAACCACCACCAAGCCTCCAGCACCATACCTTGGAGGCTCCAACACCACTACAACCACCACCACCACCTCTTCCACAAAAGTCACCAGGAAAATGTAACTTATGCTATCAAACAAACTTTTTAATTTATAAGTAACATATTTGCCAAATGTATATTTGATAATTTATTACTTGATTAAAGCAAAAGTACTTGTACCACAACCAAAATACTCCTACTTTTGGTTGCCAAAGGACACCTTAACTGATGTAGGACAGAAATGGGAAAATGGAATTGAAGAAGAAAATAGCTTGATTATATTATAGATAGGCACTAGCATCAGACTAGTACAAACTAGGAATCACTCCTAGAGCCCTTAGGCATCACACCTTTGGGGTATTTGCATCACACAAACACATAAAGCTTAAGTAGCTGCTGGAATACTCTCTGTCTCTCCTCAAACAGCAGAATAGAGGCCTTATATAGACATAAAACCCACCCTTGACATCTTTACTTCTAGACTTTTGAACTTCTAAACTCCTAGGACACTAAAAGACATTATAAAGGACATTTAAGACATTAAAGAGACACTAACACATTAAAGACATTGAAGAGACACTAAAAGACGTTAAAGACACTTAACCATCCTAATTAATACTTAGAAACTAGTAGAATTTCCACAAAGACATGTGGATCAGGCCCACATTATTCAAGTTTCTAAGTGGGCCATTCATGTAAGACACGCCAAATTAGAATTTGGGTCTTGCAACCCTTCTTTTGACGTCTCCCATATGCCTTAAAAAGTTGCTGTCTTTCATCTCAATCATTAATACTTCGAATTGAACAAGAACAACTATATGACCAAACTAGGCAAAGTAGATTAAACATTAATGTTTAGGGAACTAGTGTTTGTCGGTTGGGGCAAATTTCAAAACCATGTAAACTAACTATATAATATAGTATAACTAAATCATATTTGATATTGGAAGAATTCAGAGGATAACGTGCCTCCGAGAGGACCACAGTATGTTAGTTTCTATTTTCATATATGAAAGACTAAATAACAAGAAATTTCTACTTTCCAATAACAATTGAGCAATCCTTGTTGAAATATAAATCATCTCTAGCACACTATTCATAATGGACCTTATAATTAATTATCAAGACCACTACAAATTCTATTCTACCTCGTAATATTCCTACAGTGATTGGCAATATCCTGTATCAAAAACCTACTTTGCAGTTGAGGATTGTTAAGATGTTAAAAACCGAAGACTTGTGAAGACAACACGCCAAGCAAATGGAAGGAACAGTCCCCATTTCCAGAAAGTAATTAAAGGCAGAGTTGTCTTGATTATCATGGAATGAGGAACATTTTAAATTAAAAGATAATCGTCTTACGAACCTTCACCCATCTATTGAGGATAATAGGTTTTCGGGCCACAATAACATCAACCAGATCCTCTTTGACTGGGGCAGAATCATCAACAAGTGCGTGCGTGCACTCCACACTCCAATTATGAGAAACACATGCCCCTACATACAAAGCCAGTATCATCTTAAAGGAAAGATTGCTTAGAAGATATAACAATCAGCCAAAGGGTATGCACTTGATAAAGCACAAACATCCATGATCCATCTTGCAAATGTTGGAAGTAAGATTTCTTGCACCTATTGCAAACTAATGTTCAATGCTAATTGGTGGTAACTAAGGGTGAATAGGATAAAACATAAGAGAACATCAGAAAAGCGAGAAGAGCGAGTCCAAGTTCAGAGAGAGGATAGAGAATCGGAAGGGAGAAGAAAGTAGAGAACCAAATAGGTGAAGAGAGAGAGATAAAAAGGAAGGATACTGGATAATAGGATAGAACAGGGGAACAAGAAGAAGAAAGGAGATTTAAGAGTCCCAAAATTTTGCACTATGCAGTACCTTTAGGACTAAATTCACAAGTATATGCTTAAACCTGAGGCCCCACCGAAACCACTTGAGGTATGTAGAGAGGCAATAAGAAGCCCAACCCATTAATTCTGAGTAGGAGATTGAAACATTTGAAGAAAACTTGTTCACTGGGAAACAAAGAGGGGGGTAAATAGATGGAATGTGTAAGAAGGTAACCAGAAAAGATATTCTTTTTGATTGACGTGCTACAGTGTTCCTTTGCAGCTTCTGTTACGATATCATCTCTACAACAGAAGGGGGTCATACTTGAATTAACAAAAAGTACAAGGGTAAAGAGAAAACTAGTCAGAAAAAAGGGGTAGAAAATTGGTGACCAAAGTGAAATTGTACATAAAATAGGGGTCAAAAAGAGATGAGCCCAAAAAGTAATTGCAAAACAATTGAAGTCATGGACTCATCTTGTGAGTTGTGACTCCATGAGTACTAGAGAAAAGAGGAACACATCTTGGCTGAATTCTCTTTATGTCCAAGCTTAGACTAACATGGGATAAAATATCAAATTTCACCTTTGGCTTGCGCCAAGGGTATTTAATACATGGCTCTGCCCATGATCAGAGGAAATATCAAATTTCACTAAAACGTTTCACAAAATGGCCCTCAGAGACAAAGAAAAGACTTTTTCACTCATAAAACTTCTTTCTGCCTACATTTCCGTAGCTACCAAAAGAAAATTAAGATGGAGTTACTAACCAATTAAGGCAATATGTTCTCGAAGCGAACGATTCATGTCGGTTGGCTTTGAGCAAGTAACGAAAAATACAAGAGGAAAGAAAGAAAACCTGAAAGAAGCACATAATTTGTTATAGAGATAAGAAGCACATTTCTGTAGCTACAATACAGACACAAACGTTAACTCCATAACCGAGAGCACAACTTAGTTACTAATTAAATCACCTGTAGGTCGCATTACCAGTCCCAAATGATATTAGGTCTCCATCTTTTAGAAGTGTTTCTTTATTTGGATTATCATGAACCTTTGCCTTTGACCCCAATTTCTTGTTAATGAATGTCCCGTACTTTGACAAATCTCGAATTAGGATATCAGAGGAAGAATTACAGGATTTTCTTTGCAAAGGATCTAAGGAAGTCATTGAACGAACAACAACCTCCGCATGGATCCGCGATACCCCTTTGTCTGTATTAATAATCACATCACAACCTGCAAAGTTACAAATATACTGTCAAATAAACTTTCTTTCCTTCTAAAGCAATTATAAAATCAAACTATAATTATCTTACAAACATACACTTGACCGCAGTCAGGATATCTACTGGACTAATTTAAGGAAAGTCACAGCGGGTTTACTCAGATATTACTAAATAGGTCATATTTCTTCAGAATTGGACCATGAGCACCAACAATGAGATCAATATTTTCAATAAAAGACGAACCTTTGCACAACATAGTTCTACTCAATATCCTTAGTAAAATGCTAGTCCAAATTAACATTTACTTTCTTATAGAAGCTAATTGTCTATACATTAGGAGTAGGAAATAGATGGGCATGGTTGCGTGTGCATGTACAAACAAGACTAGAATGGAGCTGAAGATACAGGCCTTGACCCAGTATTTCTCTAGATACAGTTGAAAAATGTGGCAGATGGCAGAGATGAACATTCCAATATATGTTGTTACAATTTGAAGCTTGATGCTTTACAGTTACGCTTGCAACTAGATCCCGACTCAGTAGGCCCAAGTGAGTTACCAGGGAGGAACTCATAAAATACTAGGCTGGAATGTGAATGTGGGACTCGGTTCCGACTAAGTAAGACACAGCCCCGAGTTTGTTGAGTTTCCAAGGAGTAACTCGAAAATACTAGGCCAGTTTGCAACAGAGCACGGCCGTAACAGAAACTCACTCTTCTTAACAGAGAGGTTCAATCCCTGCTAAAAGGGTATGAGATTATGTAATAACGTGGTAGCAATCCTTATGTGCTTCAGCTAAACAACTGAAAAGAATAACAAGATCTGAGTTATAGCTACCGTAAAGAACATTAAGATTCATTGGGTACCTTTTCGGCCTACTTTATAAGTCCCCTTCGAAAAAATAAGGTACTTCTGTTCACCTGGTAAAAGAAACATGTGAAGTGATAATCAATTAAATTTGAAGTAGAGGCCATCAAAAATTACTGTTAGATTCCATGCGAAATAATTAAATGAAATTCAGACAGAAATTTAATATTTTTCAATCAGCAATTAGTTGATAAAATAAGAACCATAGAGATTCTACCTGTTTTTCAGTCAAAACATGTCATTTTCCAACATAAAATCATCAATAGTATCGGTATAACGACTAGTAGCGAAGTACACGCATGTAAGCTTTCTTGTGATAAGTACAGGAACCGCAAGTATTAGAAGAAATACTAGAACATTATGACCCTCACTTAAAACAAACCCTAAATTTACCTACTACTTCCGACATCAAATTGATCAAGCAAAACACACAACCAAAACCCTAGTTCACAAATAACTTGATAAGAAATGAAACAACTTCGATTGTAGAAATTATGAACAAAAAAGTTTAATAGTCACTCAGTAAGAAGCTCAAAAACAACATTCACCTGGGAGAGATTCAACGGGAAATAGACCCCAAACCATGTTTTTATCTTCAAGAATCTTCGACGGAGACAAACCCTAGTGATTAAAACTCATAAATTGTTCCAACAGATTTTGGCGCCGGCTCCGTCCCTCTCTCTCTCTCTCTCTCTCGCACAGGGGGACTGGGGTTCGTTGTATAATGACGCCGAAATACGAATTGTTTTGGAATTAATTCCCGCTTGGATCTCAAAATGTGACCAAAAGACTGTTTGGACCCCTTTGTTGCCTTTTTTTTTTTTTTTTTTTTTTTTCCTGTGAGATAAACAAGAAATTTCATTAAGAGTTAATTCCTATTTGGCCCCCTAGTTTGTGACCAGCTTCCTTTATGGCCTCTTATTTTCTTTAAATTCAAATTTAGCCTCCTATTTACATGTAAATGCCATAACTACCGCTTCCATTAATACATTTTTCAAAATAAAATTAATTATAACACATGAAATTCCACCTCACTTCCACCTCATCTCTCTCTCCACCTCACCTTTCTCTTCTCCGACGAAGGTCGCCGGACGGAAAAAATTTCGGCCGGCGACCTCAAACGTAAAACAAAAATTAAAAAAAAACTCCAACACACATTAAAATCCTAAAAATCCTATCACAAATTTAATTACGAATCTAATCTGAGACAACTATAAAGAGAGAGTATTACCTCCTTGAATCTAATAATGTTTGGATGCCGAAGAGATCTGTGATTAATGATCTCTCTCGCCACATTTTCATGGATCTGAAATCAAGAGGGAGTGAGAAGAGAGAGCAACGAAATTCCCTTGTGACCTCGTTCGATATAATAGTCAACAGAAGTCAATGGTGGTCATGGTGTATCTAAGGTATAAAGGAAGTGTAGAAGAGGTGTAAATATATGTGTTGTATTTTAGATAAAGTGTGGTCTGTCACACTAGATCAAGACTTGTAACAACCTAATAACCGTCTCTAACAACCCTAACAAACTTCTCTAAGTTTGTCTATATATTGTAATATCTCTAAAATCAATACAAGGTTTTCTTCATTCGTTTATGGTATCAGAGCCCTAGAGCTCACAAGCGAAAACCGATCCTTCTTCTTCTTCATCTTCTTTCTACTGTTTCTCTCACTAGATTTCTCGAAATCATCTTCATCTTTCTCGTCTTCTAAACTCTCTTTCTCTCTCTACAAAATCAAGCAATTTTCTGATTCAAGCATGGATTATCCAAAGATTAATTCAGTCCCAATCAATTCAATGGCTAATGCTATACCAATTAAGCTCCAAGGTAATAATTACATCGCCTGGAAATCCCTATTTCTCCCTATACTCAAGAAATACAAAGTTCTTGATTTGGTCGAAGGCACAAGACCATGTCCCTCTCAATTTGTTGATGATGATTCTACAACTGTTAGTTCATCGTATATTGAATGGATCGAAGAGGATCAATCTCTTCTAATTTGGTTGAATTCAACACTTTCAGACTCAATAATTCCATATGTTGTTGGTATAACTACTTCAAGAGATCTATGGTTAAGTCTTGAAGAAAACTTCTCATCCTCTTCTACTGCTCATGTTCTTCAGTTACAGAACAAATTAAGAGAAATAACTAAAGGAAATCAATCAGTTTCAGAGTATTTAGGTCAAATTAAGAAGATCACTGATGGTCTTGCAGCAGCTGGTTCTCCTTGTTCTAAAAATGAAGTTATTATTACTATGCTAAGAGGTCTTCCATCTGAATTTGATGCCTTCTCTGCTGCTATAAGAGTAAGACATCCTCCTGTTACTATTAATGAATTACATAATCTTCTTGTTAGTGAAGAAATTACTGTTTCGGATAGGATCAAGAGTACCTCTAATTCAGTTAGTCAAGCATTTCTAGTCTCATCTAATCGAAATAGCTCATCTAGAGTTTACTATGATAATAAGAAACCTCAAGGAAGAGGTAGTGGTCGTGGTAATTTTCAATCTTACTCACATCCACAATCTAAGCCAAATCATCCAAATCCAAATGCAAATTCACACAAAAATCAGCACAGTTCAGGCAATTCAATCAATCATTTTTCTGATAAGCCACCTACTAGATGTCAAATATGCAACAAATTAGGACACAGTGCCTATGAGTGTTATAATGATATACTTCTCCATTCAAGGAAAGAATCCCCCAAGAAACCTATCAGCTATGCTTGCTACAACAAACATTAATGGGTTCAATCCCTGGTATGCTGATACTGGAGCCTCTGATCATATCACACCTGATTTGTCTAATGTTGCTTCAACCTCATCCTATGGTGGTCATGCTACTGTGAATACTGCTAGTGGTCAAGGTATGTGCATCTCTCACATTGGTAATTCTTCTTTTCAAGTTAATAAACATGACTTTACTTTGAATGGCATTCTTCATGTTCCACAAGCTTCTCATAACCTTTTGTCAATTCATAAATTCACTAAAGATAATGGTGTTTCTGTTACTTTTGACCCTGATAAATTTCTTGTGAAGGATCTTCAATCACAGAAGATGCTTTTCCAAGGACCAGTTAAGGATGGTCTTTATCCAATTCCTATTCAAATTTCAAAATCTCCTCCTGTTCAAGCTCTTCAAACCACAGCTTCATCTACAATTTGGCACAAAAGGCTTGGATATCCTTCCTTTCAATCTATTCAAAGAATAAAGCACAGTCTATCTTTTTCTGATTCTTGTAATAAACCTATGTTCTGTGAAGATTGTCAATTAGGAAGAAGTACTAAGCTGCCTTTTTCATTATCTTCTTCTTCTTCTTCTAGACCATTTGAGTTACTACACATAGATGTATGGGGTCCTACTAATGAACCTTCATTTTCTGGTTTTAAGTACTATGTGAATGTGATTGATGATTGGAGTAAATATTGCTGGGTTTTTCCTCTTACATCTAAGTCTGATTTCAGATATGTTTTTCTTGAATTCAAAGCTAGAATTGAGAATCATTTTCTCTGCAAGATAGATACTATAAGGACAGATAATGGTGGAGAGTTCCTTCACAAAGAACTCAAATACTTATTAGCTTCACATGGTATTCTTCATCAGACCACTTGTCCTCATACACCAGAACAAAATGGTGTTGCTGAAGTTAAGCATAGACATCTCATTGACATAACTAGAACCCTGTTAATACAAGCTTCTCTTCCTTCTTCTTTCTGGTGTGAAGCCCTTCTCACTGCTAATTACTTGATAAACAGACTTCCTACTAGGTCCATTGAGTTTCTAAGTCCTCTTGAGAAGCTCTATGGTGTTACTCCTGATTACTCAGTTCTTAGGTCTTTTGGGTGTGCTTGCTACCCATGGCTGAAACCTTATACAAATCATAAGTTGGAACCTAGAAGTATTCCTTGCATCTTTTTGGGATATTGTCCAACACAGAAAGGATACAAATGTTTTGATCCTAAAACAAATAGAATCTATACCTCTAGACATGTTACATTTGATGAAACATCTTATCCTATGTCTAAGTCTCCTAATTATACTCCTAAAGCTCCTGCTCCTTCTATGAGTACTATTTCTTTACCACCATACTCAACACAACCTACTCCTGCACCTAATATCTCATCCCCGGAGCCCCATCCTTCTCCTGCACCTAGTGTCTCATCTCCTGAGCCTACTTCCTCTCCTAGTTCTAATGTCCCATCTCCTGAGCCTCATTCTTCTCATGCACCTAATGACTCATCTCCTGCACCTAATGACTCATATCCTGAACCTAATGTCCCAACTCCTGAATTAACTTCTAATGCTCATCCCATGTTAACAAGGTCTTTACGATATACCTCCAACTCCATACAACAAACAAACTCACATACCCGACCACCATTCTCTCTCTCTATACTTTCTCTCTCTTTGCAATATAGACTTTCTATCTCTTTGCAATAAAGACTTTCTATCACTAGAAAATGGAAGTTTAAGAACACACAATTGATCGATTGATTGATGAATGGAGAAGAAGATTTTTGGGGGAAGAAATTTGAGTCACTTTTTTTATTTCTCTTTGTTGATTTTTTATGATATGGGGAAAAAAGAAAATAAATGGAAGTATGTATTTGAGAGTGCTTTTTGATCTGGAAAAACAATTATCAATGACCCACCACCAAAAGATAATTGATTAATCGGAAAAGCTTGACTGTCCGATAGATCGGTGAATTTCGTTTTCTATTATTCTGAAAATCTCAACAATACACATGTTTAAGTATATGATGTTCCAAGGTCAACAAATTGGAGTTCTCACTGTGCACACGAAGGGTAAAAAATAAATTTAGGTTAGTTTACTGGGTTTGATTTGATTTGAGGATTTTTACAGGAGATGTTGAAGATGGGTTTTAAAGCTTTGAAGATGGGGATTTTTACAGGAGATGATGAAGAATGAAGATGGGTTGTAAATCTTTGGAGTTTGCTCTATAGTTGTAGTTTTTTATGTTTGAAGGTTGCCGGTGGGAAAATTTCCGGGTCGGTGACCTTCCAACATTAAAATAAAAGAAAAAATTCCTCTCCTCTCTTTCTTCTTTCTTCTCGAGCAATTGCTAATCCTTCTTCAATCCTCTCCAAATTACTTTTCATCTGTAATTTCATCAACAAGTTAATTAATCAAAAACCCACTTTGTTAATCAACTTGTAAAACTAAAAGAGTAGATTTCACTTACTTTAATGAAGTTATTATCAGTAGTAGTTGAATTAATGGAATTTGAGTGAAACTCATTAAAGAAACCAGTATTTGAAGGTGATTCAGCAGCAGAAGTATCAGAAGGAGATGGTGTTGGAGATGGTGATGGTGATGGTGATGGTGATGGAGGAGAAAGAAAGTAAGTTTTTTTCAAGGGTTGTTGAGAAAGAAGAAGATTGAAACTATTAGATGATTGGGAAGAAGAAGAGAAGTATTTAGTAAGATAAATTTGATTTGAAGGAAAAGAAGAAGAATATAAATTACTAACTTGATGTTGTTGATTAATTGTAGATAAGAAGAAAATTAAAACAACAATAGCTACGTATACAAAGATGATTATTTTGCAAACTATCAAGTTTGTTGTTGCCATTGCCTTCTTCTTCTTCTTCTTCTTCTTCTTCTTCTACAACTTTCTCTCTCTAGTTTCCTGTTGTAGTAGTCTTTGGTTTAGAAACAGAGAATTGTGTGGGGAAGTAAGAGAGTTAATATTGAGGACTCTGTTGTAGGGGAGAGTTTTAAAAAAAAATTATGTTGAAGGTCGCCGGCCGGAAAATTTTTCGGCCGGCGACCTTCGTCGGAGAAGAAAGAGGTGAGGTGGAGATAGAGATGACGCGGAGAGACATGTGTGGTGGAGAGCGAAGTGAGGTGGAAGTGAGGTGGAGATAGAGATGAGGTGGAGAGACATGTGTGGTGGAGAGGGATGTGAGGTGGAAGTGAGGTGGAAAGAGATATTTACTAATTAAATCTATTTTAAAAATGTATTAATGGAAGGGGTAGTTATGGCATTTACATGTAAATAGGGGGTCAAACTTGAATTTACAGAAAATAAGGGGCCATAAAGGAAGCTGGTCACAAACTAGGGGGCCAAATAAGAATTAACTCTTTCATTAATACGGAAGAATTCAATCCAATACATTACGTGGTTTAAAGACTTTTGACTCTTTTGAGTACAACATGAGTTTATTATCGTAAATGACAACATGAAACTTACAAAAGTAAAGACAACATGAAGGTAAAAGAGTACAATATTGCAGAATCAAAATAAAAAGACCCTAAAGATCAATAAAAAGATCTTAAAGATCACAAGTGAGAGGACCAATAAGTAGAGACGAAGGTTGAGTGATCCATAACTATATTGCTTGTTGTTTATGTATAATCTTCCTTCCTCCATTAATATTTTCTTCTTATCATCAAGATAAGGAAATTGAAAAATACCTTCTAGTTTCCTCTACTTTTTTGTTTTCTTGAAAATGTCTCAAAACTACTAACTGATTCCGCCATTCTCTTCCCTATTTATCTCCCAGAATCGCTCTTGTTTGAAACTGTGTAATTGAAAGAAGCAATTTGGAGAGATGTGATCTCATTACAGAGAGAAGAAGAAGAAGAGATGATGAAAATTGAAGAACTGAAAAACGAATTGCTCTCTACTTCCAAAAAGATTACTATAGATTAAAAGAAAAATATATACATAACAAGGTGGTTTTGGAAAAAATATATGAAGATCTCGGAAACTGGTTTGGAGAGGCGCTTTGGAAAAAATTTGAGAAGGTGGTTTTGAGCCCCCTTTGTTGAGTTACATCAAAAAAAGTTAGAGAAAGTTAATTTCCATTTTTCTTTTCTAGATTTACCTTTATATATAATCTAATATCTATTATTATTTATTATAATTATTTTTATTATTTATTACTATTATTATTGTTCTTATTATTATTATAGTGAAGAGGGAAGACAGGTTCCTCTTTCTCTCTCTCCATGCACACTCTCTCTCTCTCTTTCTCTTTGTTACAACTAGTCATGGAGGTATGATTACCATCTCATTTTGACAGATTCAATGAAAAAACAAAAAAGAGAACTAAGAAACAAAGATCAAGAATAGTTAGAATATGAGACATAATAAAAGAAGGGATAACGCTACTCAAACTCCCAAAGTACAGAAGAAGTCAAGAAAGTAGGCGCTAGAAGTCAAAAAATTTGTAAATCACTTTTACTTTGGGTGAAATGACACAAAATCCAACTCTCAAAGTGCCTACTTTCTTGACTTCTTCTGTACTTTGGGAGTCTGAGTAGCTTTGTCCTAAAAGAAGATAAAGAATAAAGAAGAGAAATTATATTGAAGTAAGGGTAAATCTAGATATAGAAAGTCAAAATTAACTTTCTAAGTTTTTTTCATAGGAGTTGCAGTGGCGATGCATCTTTGGAGAAACGGTGATGGAGGTGGTTGAGATGTGGTGGTGGTGGTGGTCGTAGTGGTGGTGGAGGTGAAAATATGGTTGTAGTGCTGGTGATGGAGGTATGGTGGTGGAAATATGGCGATGGTGGTGGAAATATGGCGATGGTGGTGGTGATGATATGGTGGTGCTGACGGTGGAGGTATGATGGTAGTGGTGGTGGTGATGGAGGTATGATGGTGGTGGTGGTGGGTGGTGGTGGAAATATGGAGGTGGTGGTGATGGAAGCATAGTGGCGGTGGAAGTATGGTGTGGCGGTGGTAGAAGTATGGTGTTGGTGATTGAGGTGGTTGTGGAGATGAAGTATGGTGGTGATGATGGAGGTACAATAATGGTGTTTGAGGTGTTGTGGTGATTATAGTGTGGCGGGGATGGAAGTGCGGTCGTGGTGGTGGTGGAGACGCGGTGATGGTGGTAGTGGTGGTAGAGACGTTGTGATGGTGGTAGTGGTAGTGGAAACGTGGTGAAGGTGGTGGGGGTGGAGGTGTGGTGGCCGTGGTGGAGGTGCGGTTAGGAGTGAGCAAAAATCGTACCAACCGATCGAACCAAACCAAGTCGAACCGAACCGATCTGGTTTTGGACCGATAATCATCGTTTGACTCGGTTCGTCCGAAAAACCAAGCAACCCAACACAAGTTTGGTGTGGTTTGGCTTCGGCTTGGGTTTATAGAAACCACCCAAGCTGCACCGACCGAACCCTTGGAGTTTTATTATAATAAAATATTATACATATGGATAGAGAAAAAGCTTTCCCGGTGAAGGGTTATCCCTTCACCGGGTGAGATCTATATACTTTTTATGTTGAAGTTTATTGTTTTTTTTGTTAGATCTAACCATAGTTTTGGAGTAACAAAAGGTTGAAGAAAATATGAAAGATGATGTTGGAAGGAATACAAGGTTTATTCTCTCATGAAGGTAGTATTTGTTTTCCTGTATCTCTTCTAGGGTTACGACATAAAGAAAAGCAAAATCGACATCAAGGAGAGATGAATCGGCAACAAACTATAAAGAGAAGAATCAAGAAGAAATGTTGTATTTGATCAACAATCTTATTCCACATACTCTTCAAATCTCAAAGTTCTCCACCTATCACTGTGTTAGAGGTATAGTACTCTGAAATCCAAGAGATCATGGATTCGATTCATATGGGTGGTCGTCATAACCCATATGTAAAAAATTTGTGATTATATGGTATAAATAATGTAAAGATCTTGATCTTGTAATGGCCTTTAAGGGTCTTAGAATAGCCTTTTAGGGTTTAGTAATGGCCTTTTAGAGGTCTTTGTATGTGTAATTATGGCAGTAATAGTACTCTCTATAATCATCATGTTGTAATTTGCATTTGTAAACACATGATGTTATCAAAGCCATGTAAGATGTTTGGATGTACTCCATCATTAATGAAATTAAAGTTTCTTTGTCAAAAAAAAAAAAAAAACATATGGATAGAGAATAAGAAATCCTACACTTTAGTAC
The DNA here is from genome assembly GCF_041429995.1 of Eschscholzia californica. NCBI lineage: Eukaryota > Viridiplantae > Streptophyta > Magnoliopsida > Ranunculales > Papaveraceae > Eschscholzia > Eschscholzia californica. The sequence goes on from NW_028238198.1 coordinate 35,800,129, forward strand.
TAAATTCCGAGTTATCCTTGTTATTTTAAATTAATAATAATTTAATAAAGTTTTTTTTAGTGTTCAACTGAAAAAAAGCAGGAATAAGGATTTAATCCTTATGCAATGAAATGAATAGCATCATTTTAGCATTTTCTCTAAATTGTGCTCGGTTAAACCAATAAACCGAACTCAGCCGAGCAAACCGGGCCAAACCACCTGAATGATCGGTTTGGCTTCGGCTGGCGATTTAGTCAAACTGCCACTTATTAGTTCAGTTTCGGCTTGAGCCAAAACTGAAAAAATCAACCATTGCTCATTTGCTCACCCCTAGGTGCGGTGGCAGTGGTGGTGGAGGTGCCACAAAGGTGGTGGTGAAAATTATATTGTGGTGTAGCGGCGGTAAACAAGAAAAAAAATATAGTCAAGTAATGTTCGTGTATACATTGAACTTAAGTAACTTAACTTTGAAGTCAAAACCAAAAATTTTGAACTTCAAAAAAATGTCAAATTTTAACTTAACTAAAGTCACAAATTTGTTTTGTCAACAATACCTAAGGGAGAAACATAATATATTGACGACAAAAGTTAAGGCAGTGAATGAGAAGATGGCAGTATTTAAGATATTCATACAACCACATATATCCGGTTAATCATTGCAGGTATAATTAACTTCTTTTTATTGCGTAAATCATAACATAGGTGACTTAAATAGTTAAACCTAACTACTTTATCTCAGTATAAGTACATAAAGTTCAAACTTTATGATGTTACCGAAATCTTAAGTTAGAGAGTAATCTAACTCATGTCACTTCTTCATATAAAGATCTTGTAGTGATTGCTTGTTTATAGTGATAAATTTTCAGAATGAATGACGAGAAAATGCAATGGAGTCTAAAGCTTGTTTAAGCAAAACTAATTGAGAATAGTCCCACATGGGAGAAGAGGTTACCAACCAAGAATATAATGAATAGGTCCTCTCCACTAATCGCCTATTGGTTTTGAGTTGGATGACCACAAACTTAACATGGTATCAGAGCTAGGTCCACACGTGATAGGCTTAAATGCCACACGTGATCCACGTCACCCAAAAAAAACACGTGTTAAGCTAACCACACCACACGTGAAGGGGCGTGTGAGAATAGTCCCACATGAGAGAAGGGGTTACCAACCAAGAATATAATGAATAGGTCCTCTCCACTCATCGCCAATTGATTTTGAGTTGGATGACCACAAACTTAACACTAATATGTATGTACAAGAGTTTTTGGTTGTTTATTACTTGGCTTCTTGTGATGTAACATGAAGGATATCTTTTGGTTGGAATATTTGGTTTATAATGTTCGTGAAATATTAGTAATATACTTTCTAAACACATGCTGTCAGAAATATCATGATTTCCCGCCATTATACCACTGCTTTTTGTTTTTCAGAAAACATTTCGTCGGAAAAGCATTTCGTGTCGTCGAAAATAGTCTTGATTTTTGTAGTGGTAAAATTCGGCCAAGAGTGATCCTGGTTTGGTCGATGCCACCCGAAAGGTGTTCACCCAGGTATAGGTGACATCAAAGTATTAAATTTAGAAAGTCAGGATTACATCCACATGAATAACTCATGTAGCTAAGCGATACCAATGTTATTTATCCAAGAAAACGATAGAGACAAAAGATGCTGGGGGGCGGGGGGGTTAATTTCTACGCATTAAGAAAGAAGGATAAAGGACTAAACATCTAAAAAGCTTAAACTTATAGCTAATGGTTGGTAGGCTAAGGTTTTATTTCCAAAAGCTTAAACTTATAGCTAATGGTTGGTAGGCTAAGGTTTTATTTCCAAATGTGAGGGAGATCAGGATTTTGGAAATCCATCTTCAATCATGAATACATATGCTTGCTTGGTCTCGACTCCCAATTTTTAAGCATACTCGACTCAACACTAGATGTTCTAAGTGCTAGATATAACTAAAAGTCATAACTAGTCGAATCAACTTAATCTGCATCGAGTATATAGTCTTCAAAGGAAATGACAAATAAAAATGAATCATGTTTGACATGAATCATGAAATAAGCTTAAATGTTTGACTGAAATGAATATCACATCAAAATTGAGAAACAAATTGGTCAAACATATGCATCAACTTTATCAAGATTTCATCCAAGAGATTTAGTAGCTCATGGATTGATTCTTAAGTACACATTCAGTCGAAAGTTGCTGCAGCAAATGTTGGTCAACTTTGACTAAGTCGATAATTCAATAGATTGACTGAAATACACATTGGGCGACACTCGTTAAAAATCATTAGAGGTGGATCTGACAGAGCCCTGCCACCTAATCCCTGACATGGGAGGCGGCCATGAGTCTCATAGGCGCATTGATGCTTGCTCTGGCTTAGAGAAAAACCAAAAGAAGAAACTGAGACTGCTCTGACAAGACCTTTCTTCTGGGTCTCCAAACAGTAAAGGAGGTTCGTGGAAACTTGCTTGGCACCTTGAGTCCCGTATTTGCCTCGAGGCATGGTGATATGCATTCGGAGTGGGGTTTGTCGACCTTGAGCCTTACCCAGGTTAGAGACTTAGAACAAAAAGATCAACTAAGAAGAGCTCGGTCTTTACGAATTTAGAACGACGGAACATAACAAATTGACGTGGAAGGCCAGAAAAACCAACGATCCACTTTTCATACACGAACCTTTAAATGCCGGAGTATTTGTCAGTGTTACAAGATACACATCAGATATTATCCTCCTAACAACCATTAACACGTAGCTCTCATCAAGAAAAGTGCCTTACCACCACATCAGGACACCCCGACCATCACGACAGATCACCCAAACCTATATAAGCATATCGTGTTTGCCTTAATATAGGTGTAAATGTCCAATCATAAACTTAGACTTTGAATTTATTTCCTTAAACTACAAAAATACCCTACTAACTTGAGCGCTATAACGAGTTCTAAGTTTTTTGCAGGCTTTGTTCCACCAATTATTAAGTGAGGATTCATCATTTAATCGTGGATCTTCATCATCAAGATTATAATCAAGAAAACTATTTTTCGACATCATCAATTTGGCGTTAGAGGAAGGGGAACATTTCATCAACCTCCTAGCACCCAATTACCTCGGATCTGGCATTTCGTGCGTGAGAGGAATCAACCTCCTAGCACCCAATTACTTCGGATTTGGCATTTCGTGGCCCCGAAATTCAACAACTACATTCTAGTTGACCTTGAATCCATCATAGCCTCTAATGAAGATTTAGCGTCAGAGATTGCACGGTTGAAAGAAGAGAACAAACGCGACACTGTCGTCATGCTATTAATTCAATCCACTCTACTGAAACTATAGGAAGAAAGAGATCAAGTGAAGAAGCAAAGAGAAATGGATGAAAGAAGGGGTGAGCAACAGTCGACCAAACCGAACTTGGCCGAACCAAACCGAATGATTTTTGGGCCGAACCGAACAATGTTAGGCTCGGGTTGATCGAAAAAAAGATAAAAAAATCTTGATTTGGTTTGGTTTCGGTCGGGGTATTTGTAAAACATCCAAACTGAACACACCGACCAATATATATATATATATATATATATATATATATATATATATATATATAAAATTTATGTATTATAATAAATTATATAATACTATAAATTAATAATCATTACTTAATAAGAATTGTGAACTAAGAAAAAAAATTTTTTAGGACTTCAAATCTATAATAGTTTGAAGACCACTTTAAATTTTAACTTTCATTCTTCTTTTAAGTTCATTTTTTGTTTCTCATGTTTGATTTGGTCAATCGAGTTCTGCCATACCGACAAACCGAATTCAGTCGAGTCAAACCAAACCGAACCGAAAGAAGTCGGTTGACGATTTGATCGACTCGTTTTTGCCCGATGATTTAGCCAAACCGCCATTGATTGGTTTGGCTTGGGCCAACCCTAAATAGTCCGCAACCGACCGTTGCTCACCATTAGATGAAAGAAGTGAGTCATTTCAATCCCTCATAAAAAAAATCTATTCGCTACTCCGGCTTGAGCCTCTACCCTACTCATTGGAAATGATAAAGATTTTAGTGGTCATAAATAAGCTTTGGCACGAAGAAAGAGAAGAGACCGCAAGGAGAAAATATGAGGTAAGGGTGAAAGAATTAGAGAGGTTAAAAAATGAGCACAAAGAAGTCACCACCATAACAGAGCGAGGGGGAAGGGATGTCTCTTCAATCACAATGATGGAAATTTCTTCTAAAAAAGACAAATCTTTACTCGGACCCCTGGTAATGCAACAATTAGCTAAGATGAAGAAGAAAATAGTTGAGAAACAGACGTCAGTGCTAGGAATAACAATAGAGCTTCCTCTCAACCTGGAAATATCAACATTGAACGATGAAAGACCTTGAGACTTCAAGTGCCGAATGCAGAAACCTACGACGGATTAGCCGATCTAGAATTTTTCTCCATAATTACATAACTCTCATGATTCTAGCAACCACAGACAAGTCGACCATGTGCCAGTTTTTTCCACAATCTTGATGGGAACATCAAAATCTCGGAATTCTACTCTGCTGCTAGGATCTACAAAAGTTCGTCTCACCCGCTCTAGATTCTTAATGACCCGTTGAGGAAGAATGTAGCGCCCCAAATCCCAAATCTCAGGCTAACCGCCTTGAAATCGAAGATTGGAGACCTTCAAACTGGATCCACGAACAACGCCTACCATGAGTGCACAATCAATACCTGAAAAACAAAATAGCTGGGTTAAAACCCAACTGCAGTAGATTTCCTCAAACCTAAGTCTCTTTTAGGCAAGTTCAATCCCCAATCAAGGAAACATTGCATTCATATTCATTATTGACGTTATCTGAAATTTAACGTGACAACTAAAATAATACAGCGAGATTTACCTCATACATGTAGAAACTAACAATTTATATTCTTGATTATTAGGTTTTCAATGTCCTCGCAGTCTAATCCAATACTAACTCTCATAATACAACAATCTTTCTCCTTTTTAATAGATATAAAAAGATCACACTATTAACCAAGATAGACCTTTATAGAACCCTAACTTGACAATTAAGTCGACAAAACATTATGCCAAAATACACAATCATCAAACCCTCGTCGAATGATATGACAAGTTGACATAATAACATCATACAACAAACATAAGTTGAATGAGAGTGTGGTCCATAAGGTCATCTATTATGTTAGCGCCGACCCTATACGCTCCATACCTACATCGCATCTGATAGAGAGGGTCGAACCAACCACATAAACTCATACAACCCTCCATCACATTACACACATAATAGCACCATATAACAAACATAGGTCGAATGAGAGTGTGGTCCACAAGGTCGTCCATTGTGTTAGCGCCGACCCCATACGCTCCATACCTAAATCGTATCCGGTAGAGAGGGTCGAACCAACCACATAAACTCATACAACCCTCCATCACATCACACACATAATAGCATCATACAACAAACATAAGTCGAATGAGAGTGTGGTCCACAAGGTCATCCATTGTGTTAGCGCCGACCCCATATGCTCCATACCTACATCGCATCAGGTAGAGAGGGTCGAACCAACCACATAAACTCATACAACCCTCCATCACATCACACACATAATAGCATCATACAACAAACATAGGTCGAATGAGAGTGTCGTCCACAAGGTCATCCATTGTGTTAGCGCCGACCCCATACGCTCCATACGCTACATCGCATCCAGTAGAGAGGGCCGAACCAACCACATAAACTCATTCAACCCTCCATCACATCACACACATAATAACATCATACAACCATAATAGCATCACACCACAAACATTGGCTAATAAAGAATTACAAACAAGTTCACCAAACCATTCAAGCCAACAACACATGACAAGTCAAAATGGATGATGCTCATAATAGATCTTCACGTGGAACACAACCTCAAACAAACAAATAACAATAATAGTTAACAAATGTAGACTCACCAATATAAGGCATCATCTACCTAGGAAATACATTGCTTAAAGAATAGAAGCTATGTGAATTATCTCAATCAATTCACTCATTGGAGATTGTCTCGACACCTAGTACGAAAACTACTATAACTCCTCACTCGGAACTCCAATTAACTCACCGTTTGAACCAATAGAAAGTAGACAAACATATCTTTCCAACTATATAAGATACACACTGAGATTCAATACCAATCAATACCAGATCTAATTTTAATCTAGACCGAAATACAGTAGGGACTGCTGTGACACCTCGTACGAAAACTATTATAACTCCTCGCTCGGAACTCCAATTAACTCACCGTTTGAACCAATAGAAAGTAGACAAACATACCTTTCCAACCATATAAGATACAAACCGAGATTCATTACCAATCAATACAAGATCTAATTTTAATCTAGATCAAAATATTGTTCTATATAGATGTTTTTATGGAATTCAAGATAGAACTAATATCTAAATCATTCAATCATTCTTTATAGAACTTAAGTGATTAACAATACTAAACCTATCATGAAATAAATTGAAAAATCCTACAAAAGAATTAGGAGATAGGAAATCTGCCTCTTTTGCCTTAGATGACATCAAGACCACAATCATGCCTCTTTCTCTCTCTAGAGAACTCCATCTCTATCTCTTTTCTTCTTTATTCATTCTTCATTCACTAAGAGTGACTTGTTGAAGATTAAGAAGATATACCAACCATAACATAAACAATACATAGATTTCTTCAACTTATTCATCAAAATCTTCTACAAAGAATACCATTTCTCTTTCTCTCTCTAAGTTTTGTTCTAAATCTACAAAAAGAGCTCTACACTTCTTTTTATATAATCAACTCAAGCAACCCTAATTTTTCCTTCTAAGGCACTTCTATTTTATAATACTCAAGCCTAGGGGTGAGCAGCGGTCGGTTTTTTTCGGTTTTGGTTCGAGCCGGAGCCGAACCAATAAGTGGCGGTTTGACTAAATCATCGGCCGAAGTCGAGCTGATCATTCGGCCGACCGACATGGTTCGGCTCGGTTTGGTTCGACTCGGTTGAGTTCGGTTGATCGGTTTAACCGAACACAATTTAGAGAAAATGATAAACTAATGTTATTCATTTCATTGGATATACGGAAAATAAAAATTAAGAATTCATCGTACTTTTCCACCATTACAAACAAAAAACAAGTAGAAGTTCCAATGCAAAATCTATATTTTTAAGTTACTAACTAAGAATGAGTTGTGGTACATAGAACATTAGTGAAGACTTACCTCTAAAAACCTTTCAATCAAGTTGAATAGGCTGTTATTGACGAAGCCAACAACAACTAGGCAGGAGGACAAATTTAGACTTGGAAGATTTGATTATGATTTTCCTAATTTTTTTCCTTATTAACTTTACAAAATTATTATTTCCTCTTTCCAAGGAGTTCGGTCGGTCGGTTTGGGCGGTTTCTAGAAACCCAAGCCGAGGCCAAATCAAGTCGAATTGGGTTGTTCGGTTTTTCGACCGATCCGAGTCGAACGGTGATCGATTCGGTCTAAAAATTGATCGGTGCGGTTCGACTTGGTTTGGTTTGGCCGATTGGTTCGGTTTTTGCTCACCCCTACTCAAGCCCACACTAACTTACTCTTCATATTAGACCCAAACCCTAATTGACCTAAAGTTTTGCTATTTCCACATAATTTGATATATATATGATACAAATAGGGGCGTTACAGAGAAGCTGAAAACTAAGAGGATAAGTGCAGAAAGAAGATAATACTGATTTGATAAGTACTGTTCGACCAGCTTGAATTATAAATTTCTATTTCCAATTTTCCAGTGATTTTCTTCTAACCATTGATGACTTCTGATTCGGTTGCCTGGTCTGAGGATGAAAAATCCCAAGTACTTTGCTTGGTCTGTCATCAAAGGAGCCTGGAGTTCGGAGATGTAGTCCTCCTTGATGTTGGGACTCCCTTGCCGAAGTAGAGTGAAGATTTTGTAAAGTTTATTTTTTGTCTTCTCATAGAGGTCCATGATCTGTAAAATAAAGTCGAGATTTTCATTTGTTGCTTGAGCAAAGAGGATCAGGTCGTCCGCAAACGTAAATGTGTGATGGTAGGATAAACAAATAGGGAGAAAACGGACATCCTTGCCTCAGGCCCCTAGTGGCCGTGAAGTCCCCTACTAATTGTTCATTAAGTTGGATACTAAAGTGAGAGGTGGTGATACATGATAGGATAAAGGAGAGCAGATTACCATTTATACCTGTGGCCCTGAGGGCGGCCTTTGAGAAACTTTAGCTGACACGGTCATAAGCCTTGGCCATGTCCATTTTGAGTGAAAATGCTCCATTTTTTGCTGTGGCTTTTTGCATGGGGTGTAACAGTTCTTGCATGATAATAATGTTTTCCAATATTTGTCGACCCGGTACAAAGACATTTTGGGTCCACATTATACACTCGTCTAAGTATGGCCCGATTCGATTAGCTAAAATTTTGGTGATGAATCTATAGACCGAGTTGCAAAGGGAGATCGGTCTAAAGTCTGAGGCCATTCTCGGGTTTCACATTTTAGGAATTAAAGTTAAAGTCGTAAAATTAAGAGTTGGATTGATAGAACCTGAATGAAAAGATGATTGTATGAATGAGATAAGCTCCTCTTAGATAACGCCCCAATTATGCTAGAAAAAAGAGTGGGGGAAATCGTCTGGGCATGGATTTTTGAGAGAACCCTTATCCATTACGACTTTCTTACTTTCCTCCGGCGAAGGGACCCTTGAGATGTAGCCCAAATGATTGGTTGTGAACACCTTGTATGCATTTAATATATCGGTCGATGGCTGATCTATGGATTATGCCTGGAATAAATTCTGAAAATAGCTCACAAATTCTTTTGCTATTGCCTCCTGGTTCAATGTTTGTTCACCTGGAGTAAGAGTCAGATCATATCTTCTGTTTTTTAATTTGCCTTCTAGTAGACATGGTCATATGAAAGCTCCTTTGTGTTTCGGTCACCGTTTAACACCCATCTTGATTTTACCCGCGGTTCAACCTTTAACCTTTGAACCTTTGGTTCCTGAATCTCACTTTCAGTTAAGAGTCGATTCATTTGGAAACAAAGATTGGATATCAGCCCGACGCTTTCTAAGGATATTAGAAAAATGTTTTCTAAGAATAGAGAAATTTTGGTCAACTCAAACAACTATTGCGTTTTGTGAATAAAACCTGGAGGTTTAACTAAATAAGGTAAAATAATATTGAAAACAAGTAAAAAACCATAAAACATTTCATAATTATTATTCAGGTAAAAAAACATATAAAGACCAAAATACCCTTTTGTCATTTTGCGTAACTAATTCTTTTATGATTTTTGCTTTAAACTTTAAATTTATATAACTTTTTCTTGAAACGTCGGGGTTCTATGAAATTTATACATTTATAGAGAATTTTTCATTAGCTTTCTAACAAGATCTACTTTTAATACATTTTTTTTGAAAAAAAAAACACAGAAAAAACGTCATTTTTTCCTTTCTTTTTGTAAACTGGGTTTTCAAAATGTAAACTGCAAACCTGATTTGCCAGCTACGCAGAATGTAATCATGGGTTGCACATCTTGCAAACTTAATTTGGAAATTTTGCAAACTCGATTTGCAAATCGATAAAGAAAATGAAATTTCTTCTTCAAATCCAAAAAGTTTATTCTTCATCATCATCAAATAAACTAGGGTTTCAGATCTGAGTGCACATAATCATCATCATCAACATCAAATCCATTGTCAATATCAAATTCATTATCATCATCATCATCAAAATTAGGGTTTAGGTTTTAAGATAGAGAGATAGAGAGAGAAAAAGAACATAGATTTGTTCAGATTCATCATCATCACAAGAATGATAATAGGTGTAATCTTCAATCCTGGTGCATCATCACAAAAATTTGTGTGAGATCTCCATTTGTGATTTTGTTGGGATTATATGTTTAGATCCGCTGTGTTTAGAGAGAGATGAAGATGAGAAGAAAATGTTGATTTAGGGAAGGAGATGGAAAGTCAACTAAATTTAGAGAGAATGTGAGAGATTCAATTGAGTTTAGAGAAAGAGAAAATAACTGAAGAAATATAAGGGGCAGTTTTGTAAAAAATCAAGTACAAATTACCTGACCAATAATTACCCATAATATTTTAAACTTTATTAGTCATTACCTATAATATTTTGGTAACTTCTAGTTAATAGAAAAAGTTACTCTACTTGCTTTTTGGGTTAATATGAATAAATTTTGGGGTATTTAGCGATACCCCTCATCCCTAATGTCCAATTAGGGATACCCCTTTTTTAATTAGATATAAGGGATACCCCCTTTTTTGTACTTAAAAGTACGAAACTACCTTTATTCTTATTGTTTCTTTTTTTCTTCGATATCTTATACCTCTTCGATGTTATGTTTATCAACTTATTTTCGTTTCTCATAATTTTTTTTTCTCTTATCTATCTTTTTTTAATTTACCAACAACATTATCGAAAATTTAAAATTGATATATCACAACGACCGACATATTGTATTTTCTTTTCTTCCCTTTTATATCACTACGACCGACATAACACTCTAACTTTGGTCTTCTCGTGAATTTTTCTATCTAGTTTGTAAATTCACGACTAACAAAACACTCTAATTTTACTCATTTTAAAAATTTTGCAAGTTCATTGAGTAATTTCATTTGAACTTTTTTATTTTTTGTTCGATTCATAATCTCAATTTCCTTTAGTATTTTTTAAATGTATACGAGTTATAATTAATAAAAAGAACAATAGATATCAATAGGTTTTCTTCAAATCGGTCACATACATCAATTTTAACGTAAAATAAAAAACAAATAGAAAGTTATTTTTAAAAAAAGAAATTACGATTTTTATTTCGAATTGTTGTGATTTATCAATTTTAAGTTTTCGATAAATGTTGTTGGTAAATTAAAGAAAATGGTTAAGAGAAAAAAACTATGAGAAACGAAAATAAGTTGATAAGCATAACATCGAAAAGGTATAAGAGATCAAAGGAAGAAAAGAAACAATTAGAGTAAGGGTAGTTGTGTACTTTTAAGTCCAAAACAGGGGGTATCCTTAATATCCAATTAAAAAAGGAGGTATCCCTAATTGGACATTATGAATGAGGGGGTATAGCTAAATACTCCATAAATTTTTGATCCAAACAACTATTTTCTATAGAAATTGAACCCTGAAATTGTAATGTTATGGGCAAACTATATTTCACAAAATATTATATGTTTATCTGGAATAACTCATTGACTCAATAATATGAAAACTATTTCTGGATGTATTCGACCGCCTTCAGAGGTCCTTCGTGGTCAAATAGGTGGTTCAACATATTTGAAGCAACTAATTAAATGATTTTGCATTCAATAACTGATTTTCAAGGTTAAATCTCAATTAACTACCGAGAAGAAATTATATATAATTAACACAATAGAAGATTTAAAATATTAGTTTTTATACTCACTATTTTATTATAGTATTGATAAACATAACACTGCAATATTTTGTAAGAAAATAATTCACTAGTGTCACATATAACATACTACCAAAGAAAGGATGATATCAAAATGTTTAATTGGAACGAGGTTCAAAGCCAAGATGATTTACTTCAGTAACCCTGGAACGAGGGGCAACACCAAGATGATTTATTTCTGTACGGCTCAGACGAGGGGACCATGACAAACCATTTGTTCTTGTAGTGCTAGGCATAGAGGGGCTCAGACGAGGAGACGACCATAACAAACCATTTGTTCTTGTAGTGCCAACCCTGCAACACCACCAAAACTTTGGGGTGCATTCACATGGTTTGTCAGCATCTCCTCCTTCGATCATGGTTATGCCAATTAAAAGCACGAGAAGCATAGCGTTCAAAATGAACCTTGTCGAAAAAACAACGTTAGAATTCATGATCGCCTCGGTTGAAACTTTCGAACATGAAACTCTTGATTTTCTTTGTAGTTCTAAACAAGAATGCTTAGCTATTTATAAGAGTCAGATAGCTGGATAGATCATAAAGATTTGGTTGAAAGACAAATCCTAAAGATTTCGTGGGAAAAATTTGATTTTCTCAATTACTTCAGAAAAATTTGGTTTTTAATAGATTTGGAGAATGCTAAACATCTCATGAGTCCAGGTGAGACAAGTTATTACTTACCAAAGTTTGACTAAAATTTAGATTGTTCGTGTTGAACTCAAAAGAAACTGCTCATACTTGGACTTGTTTAAATTAATGGCTGAATCCCTAGGTTCTTTAGCAACTTCCATAAGATTTAGTCACTTAGAAATATCGACGAAGGATTTTGCGTGAAAGATTCCATTTAAAAGATTCTTGGAAGAATTAGTTAGTTGTTAGTTGAAACATGTATAGTTATAGAACTTGAATGTTCTAATCAACCAAGAGAAAGATGAGAACGAGAAAGGCTAGCTAACCAAGAGGAGATATTAAGATATAATCAACTTTGCTTATTGATATTGGTTTACAATGTGGGTATATATAGAAATACACGAGTCCTAAATATAATACAATTAGAAACCCTTATACAAATAATTAGAAGGACGTGGAATACAATAAGTAGAACGAGGTGGAATACAACAATAATTAGAAGGAGGTGGAGACCGGTCGGCGGGCCTTGGACGTGTGCATGGTCGGACCCTAACGGATCGGGTCCAATACCTCTAATACTCCCCCTCAAGTTGGAGAGGGAACGACACCCAACTTGCAAGTAGTCTTCTTAAAAGCATCTGCGCCAATCAGTTTGGTGAATATGTCAACAAGTTATTCGTTGGATGGTGTGAAACGAGGCGCAATTAACTTGGTCCTAATCTTCTCAAGAACCAAGTGACAGACGATCTTAATATGTTTGGTGCGTTCATGAAACACTGGATTGTCAGCAATATGGGGGGCAATACGGTGTCACAATGAACTGGCATAGGATTAGGGCGAGGGACACCAAAATCTTCAAGAAGATATTGAAGCAATTGGAGTTCACAAGTCAGTGAAGCCAAGGCTCTATATTCAGCTTCAGCGGAAGAACGAGCGACCGTAGTTTGTTTCTTGGATTTCCAAGAGAGAGGGCTGGACCCTAGAAAAGTAATATAACCCGTAGTGGAGCGATGGGAGGGTGAGGGACACCGAAATCTTTAAGAAGATATTGAAGCCATTGGAGATCACAAGTCAGTGAAGCCAATGCTCTATATTTAGCTTCAGCGGACGAACAAGCGACGGTAGTTTTTTGGATTTCCAAGAGAGAGGGCTGGACCCTAGAAAAGTAATATAACCCGTAGTGGAGCGATGGGAGGACGAGCAACTGGCCCAATCAGAATTGCAGAACCCAGATACTACTGTGTGACTGTTGGCAGAGAGGAAAATACCATTTTCAAGGGAACCTATGAGATATCGAAGTAACCTATGAGCGGTATCCAGATGCGAGGAAGTTGGTGACTGTAAAAATTGACTTAAATAATTTACTGAAAAAGTAATATCAGGCCGAGTCACCGTGAGATAGAGAAGACGACCGATAAGGTGGCGATAAATAGATGGATTAGAAATGAGGTCCCCAGTGGAATTGTGAACGTTCAGCTTCTGTTCCATGGGGAAGGGAGAATATTTGGAACCAATGAGGCCAGAATCGACGATAATGTCAAGGGTATATTTTTCGTTGACTTAGAAAAAATCCTTGAGAGGAGCGTGAAACTTCAATACCTAAAAAATATTGTAGGCGATCTAGATCTTTGAGGGAGAATGTCTTATGAAGAAAAGACTTTAATCTGGAAATAGCTGAATCATCAGTACCTGTGATGATTATGTCGTCAACATACACAAGAACATAGAGAGACACATTCTTAGATGTATAGTTGAATAAAGAATAATCGGCAAGGGACTGGATAAATCCATGTTGTATTAGTGTGGAAGAAAATTTCGCGAACACTGGCGGGAGGCTTGCTTTAGACCATAAAGGGATTTGTTTAACTGCTAAACAAGTTGCTCCCCCTTTCGCGAAAATCAAGGAGGAGGTTTCATATTAACTTCTTCATCGAGATCGCCTTAGAGAAAGGCGTTGTTTACATCCAATTGACGAAGAGACCATCTCTTAATGGAGGCAAGAGAGAGAAGAACACAGACAGTGACCAATTTTTGCCACCGGAGCAAAAGTGTTATGATAATCAAGCCCCTCGATCTGAGTGTACCCTTTGGCAATGAGGCGGGCTTTATAACGTTCAACAGATCAGTCTGAACGATAATTAATCTTATACACCTATTTGGAGCCAATGAGGTGTTTGCCTGGTGGTAAAGGGAACAAGAGACTAGGTATTATTTGATTCCAGAGCCTTGATTTCAGATGTCATAGTGTCACGCCAATTGGGAGATTCCATAGCCATGGCGAAGGAGGAGGGTTTAGTATGAGAAAGAACTGAACTAATGAAAGACCTATGAGTCGGAGAGAGACGATTCAGAGAGGGAAACGGACTGTGGAGTCAGTCGAAGAGGTGCACATATAAGCCGAAAGGTGTTTCGAAGGAAGGCGATTTCTGGTCGGACGACCTTGATGATCTGCGGGTATAGTGACCGACATAGAAGAAGCGGGGTTGCCCGCTGAAGAACCCGAACATCTGGTGTGGGCTCATTAGGGGCTGATGGGCCTAAAAGGTTACCCTAAAAAGGTTTCCACCCGCAAGTATACGGGCGTCAAGTAATAGTTCCGGTAAGACCGGTTCGTTCCTCAGAGACTAAGTTAAATTGATTCTAACCTTAAAACTATTGAGATTTAAAAATGGTTTGATGGAGGTTTAATAAAAATAAAACAAAAAAATAAATAAACAAAGAAATAAGTCGGTATTCAGAAAAAGGGAACCTAGGGTTTTCGAATCCGTTTTCCTAACAATTCTAAGGACAAATTAATTTTGGTCTAATTCGATAGTTCTTTGTATAACTCAGGTTTTCAGTCCATGAACGGTCTAAAAAACCCGGAAGATATTATCGTTAAAATAATAAAAACTGTAATAAATTTATCATTAGAATAATTATTTAAACTTCATCTAAAACCCTAGATATAAAGGACTTAGCTACTCATGCTAGAAACGATAAATATTTGAAGTAATAGAAGAAAAAGAAGAAAGAAACTTACTTTTCTGTGCTTCTGCCACCAAACAGACCCTTAAGGAATTGATTTCCTTCTGTTTTTCCCGGAAATATTTTCCTCTCTGGAAATTTATTTTCTCACCTTCTCCAACCTCCTGTTTCTCACTCCAACCTCCTGTTTCTCTCACTTTAATCTCTCTATCTATGTTATTTCTTGCTCTCTCACTAAACAGGAAACAACAAAAAGAAAGAGAAAATCGAAAATCAAATTAATTTCAAAAAGAAACTGAGTTTCTGTTCTTCTCTCTCTCTACAATAATTCTCTGTCTCTCTTTCTAACTTTCTATCTTTCTCTTTAATCTCTCTCTCTCTCTCACTAAAATAACAGAGATTATAAAAGGAAAGCAAAAAAATTAAAAGCTAAGAAACACTTCGAATGATCACTCTCGGTTATCTTTCTCTCTCTACTGCTCTTTTCTCTGTTCTGTACTATCAAACCCGATATCTCTCTGTAATCTCTCTATCTCTCACAAATAAAGAAACCACAATTAAAGAAATAAAACAAAAACAAAGAAATCGAAATATAAAGATGGTGATGATCTCGGTTCTCCCTCTTTCTCTCTCTACTTTTCTGTTCTGAAACCGATACCCAAAACCGTGATGATACCTCCTGTTTTATAGACCCAGCTCTCCTTCCTTAAATTCGAATCAATCTTCCCATGATATTAGAGAAAATCTCTTTCTCTCTCTATCTCTTCTCGGGTCTCTCTCTTCTGTTTCGATTCTCCCTATATCTCCTTCTCTCTACTTCGACTTTCTGTTTTAACCACCAGCTTCCAATCCCTCTCTACTCCTGATTTGCCCGTTCCTAGATCCGTCTCTCTCGGCTCTCTACAATCTCTAAACTGTTTAAATTTCTAAAGAAGCCGGGAGAGAGGATAATTCGAGTTTGCATGGTTGTTAAGTGAGCAAGATTGCGTGCAACGCGGCCTGTTGGAGCAGGTACGACAGTGGCCTCTGGATCGCTAGATCAAATCTGACAAGCATCTGCCGTTGGATGAAAAATCCCGTGTGCAGGAGCACCGAAGTAAAACAGATCGCAATGCACCGAATCACGGCCTGTAACTCATCCCGAAAATACCCGAGAGACCCACCAAGCCTCCCGACAGTATACCACAAACTCCTGGTACCGTCAGATCGCGTCATATCCTCCTGATAGATCTGCGCCACGTGGCTCTAGGTGTTTTGGTCAAATGATTTTGACCCCAATCTTTGACCTTGAATATTTTATTGATCCGGACTCCGATTTGACTTCCGTTTTCGCCTACGGGCTCGTCTTGGACTCTACTTTCCATCCGAACACTAATCTTGACCAAGAAATCAGAATCAACAAATGACCAAAATGCCCCTAGTCTGTATTCTTTCTGATTTTATCCGGTTTGCACGCGTAACTCTGAAAAAGGGTACCTGAACATAAAAGAGAGTAATTCGTGAGAGTAACTGCTCTAGAGAGACTAACTCGTCTAAATTAAGAGACTCAGATGGGACATTTCCATGTCTCATCAAACATCCCCAAACTTAGATTTTGCTAGTCCTCGAGCAAAACAGAAAAATAAAACTAAACCCATTTCACCACTTTCGTAGGGACCCACGATTGCACTTAGCCCGTGCAACAAGCCGTTAAACCTCCAAGTTGCCCTGGAGGACGAGTTTTGTCTCGTGAGGGTTTCCAGTGAATATACCCACAAAATTCAAAAAATCTCAAAAAATGCAGAAGGGTCTAAATATGATATGGACTAAAAATGTTCATCCGGTAGATTTTCGAAAGTTAATAGAAATGAAATCTAAATCAATCGAACCATACAAACGCTAAAAATCCCTCACTAGTAATCAAGACTCGAAGTGCACGTGACCAGCCAATATGAGTATCATTTCGGTTCTGAAAAGACAAGACCTTGATTACCGTCTCGATACATTTCGCCTCGACTACTGCCTCACGGTCATACACTCAAAAATCAAAGTCACTCAAGAATGGTTCACTCTATGTGTTAGTATGAATATGAAGGAAAACTCAACACATGAAAAAGACGGACTATAATTTTTGTGGACGACTGATCTCAAAGAAGGAAACAACCACTAATACAGGATGGGGAAGCTAACCAACTCTTCTCACCTGATCTACTATCTAAAAATGCTTCCTAGAGGTAGATAGACACTAATGAGGATCTGACTAGAACTCCTGAGAACTCGACGTCTTCAAATCTTCAAGGGATAAACACTCAAACAAAACTACACAGGCACTTTTTTCTTTCAATTTTTTTTTCTTTCATTTTCATTTTTTCATTTTTTTTTTTTTTTTTTTTTTGCTACTGACTCTGGTAATAAAACTCAAGATACATAACATACTTTCTTCACATTATTCTTTCCTTGGGTAAAATTCTATTCACTTTGCTTCATGCCTTATTCTCAGGGTTCTAAATGATGAAGTTCCTATCTTCCTATAGTTGACACTGTTTTCAAGTTTCTCAGACTACAAGAGAAGGTTTGCATTCCTGATGACATCCCTAGTGGTTGTAAAATTTGAACTCAAGAGATCAACTGAGTTCTAATGAATATTGCGAGGTTGAGTAGCTCTTCATTCTACTCAGAATTAGCTCAGAAGAAATCACTCAAAGCAAAAGAAAGGCTCAGAATCTCACATGGGTTAAGTCTCCACTAATGATCGATTAAGTGCTCTTAGAAAAGTCTACTCTTCACCTATCTAATACTCACATGGCTAGTGCACAGACAACTTCAAGACTCGAAATTCATGGAAAAACCTTTAGCAAAAGCATAGTACAACCAACTAGACTCTATAACTATTAACAAGCATAAACAACTAGACTCACGTTTCTAATCCAAAAATTAAAAATTTTGAACCCTTTTGAATTTTTGAAATAAGGACTAAAAATTCAATCCCCATCCCCAAACTTAAACCGAACATTGTCCTCAATGTTCTGAAGACTATGCAAAATAACAGGATTAGGGAAAGATGTTACCAGATTCAGAAGTCCTATGCATGGGTTGCCTCCCAGAAAACGCTAAGTTTAACGTCTTCAGCCAGACGAAACTGATCATAGCGGATCAGTTTTGATAGACAGGATCTTCGATAGGAACGTCCTCTATATCGGTCAACATCTCTAAAAATGGTTTCAGCCGTTGTCCATTCACTTTGGACACACTACCATTTCTGTCTTCAATGTCAACCGCACCATAAGGATACACAAACTTGACCGTGAAAGGCCCTGTCCATCTAGAACGGAGTTTACCAGGAAATAAATGCAAACGTGTGTTATATAATAAAACTTTCTGACCCGGTGAAAGTGTTTTTCTTAAAATAATTTTATCATGCAACATTTTCATCTTATGTTTATATAACCTAGCACTCTCATATGCATCATTTCTCAACTCCTCCAACTCACTGAGTTGCAACTTTCTCTCTCTACCCGCCTTGTCTAGCGAAAAATTCAATTGCTTCATAGCCCAATATGCTCTATGCTCTAACTCAACGGGTAAGTGGCATGCTCTGCCATACACTAGTCTATATGGAGACATTCCAATAGGGGTCTTAAACGCTGTACGGTAAGCCCATAGTGCATCGGTTAGTCGTAAAGACCAATCCTTCCTATTGGTGTTAACCGTTTTCTCTAGAATGCGTTTAATCTCCCTATTCGACACCTCGACTTGACCACTAGTCTGTGGATGATATGGGGTAGACACTTTATGGGTAATACCATATTTATTCATTAAAAGCTCAAACTGCCTATTACAAAAGTGTGTGCCCTCATCACTAATAATTGCCCGCAGTGTACCAAAACGTGAAAGTATGTTTTCCTTCAAGAAAGCGATCACAACTTTGTGATCATTCGTTTTGCAAGCTACCGCCTCTATCCACTTAGACACATAGTCAACTGCCACTAGGATGTACAGATTTCCAAATGAATTTGGGAAGGGACCCATGAAATCGATGCCCCACACATCGAAGACCTCAACTACCAAAATAGGATTAAGGGGCATCATGTTCCTACGTGAAATGCTTCCCAACTTTTGGCATCGTTCACATGCCAAACAATATGCATGGGTATCCTTAAATATAGACGGCCAGTAAAAACCACATTGCAGAATTTTGGCAGCCGTCTTTTTACTACTAAAATGCCCTCCACATGCATGATCATGACAAAAGGAGATGATTTTCAATTGTTCCTCATCAGAAACACATCTCCTAATGATCTGGTCGGGACAATACTTAAACAAGTATGGGTCGTCCCAGAAGAACCGTTTTACCTCGGATAAAAATTTATCACGATCTTGCTTGGTCCAGTGTTTGGGTATTTGACCAGTGGCAAGATAGTTCACTATATCAGCAAACCAAGGTAATCGGGAGACACTAAAGAGTTGCTCATCAGGAAAACTCTCTCTCATGGGTAACTTGTCTTTGACAGACTCGACTACAAGTCTAGACAAGTGGTCTGCTACTAAATTTTCGGAACCCTTTTTGTCCCGAATTTCTATGTCAAATTCCTGTAGCAACAGTATCCATCTAATCAGCCTAGGTTTTGCATCCTTTTTAGAAAGGAGATATTTTAATGCAGCATGATCAGAGAATATGATGACCTTAGACCCAACGAGATATGATCTGAACTTCTCTAAGGCATACACTACAGCTAACAACTCTTTTTCAGTGGTAGAGTAGTTTAGCTGTGCATCATTCAACGTCTTACTGGCATAGTATATAACGTGAAGAAGTTTATTCTCACGTTGACCTAACACGATTCCAATGGCATAATCAGATGCATCACACATGATCTCAAATGGAGTACTCCAGTTGGGAGGTTGAACAATAGGGGCGGATGTAAGCATAAGTTTCAGTTTTTCAAAGGCTTCTAAGCAAGGACCATCAAAGACAAATTTGTTCTCTTTTGCCAAAAGATTACAAAGAGGTCTAGATATCTTGCTGAAATCTTTGATAAACCGCCGATAAAATCCAGCATGTCCTAAGAACGATCGAATATCTTTGACCGTTTTAGGGACTGGGAGGCTTTTTATCAACTCAACCTTTGCTTTATCTACTTCAATGCCCTTTTCCGAAATGACATGCCCTAAGACTATTCCTGAGCGAACCATAAAGTGACATTTCTCCCAATTAAGAACTAAGTTCTTCTCTTTGCATCGTACCAACACAAGTGTGAGGTGATGCAGACATTGATCGAATGATGAGCCAAAGACTGAAAAATCATCCATAAAGACCTCGAGAAACCTCTCTACCATATCTGAAAATATGCTCATCATACATCTTTGAAAAGTGGCGGGTGCATTACACAGCCCAAAAGGCATCCGACGATAAGCATAAGTTCCAAATGGACAGGTAAAAGTGGTTTTCTCTTGGTCTTCAGGGGCTATAGGAATCTGATTATAGCCAGGATAGCCATCTAAGAAACAGTAGTAGCTATGCCCAGCTAGTCTCTCTAACATCTGATCAATGAAAGGAAGAGGAAAATGGTCTTTCCTCGTGACCGTGTTCAATTTCCTGTAGTCAACACAAACACGCCACCCAGTGGTCATCCTGGTGGGTATTAACTCATTTGCTTCGTTCTTGACTACAGTAATGCCTGATTTCTTGGGTACAGTTTGAACAGGACTGACCCAAGTACTATCTGAAATAGGGTATATGATACCCGCACCTAATAATTTCAGGACTTCAGCTCTAACTACCTCCTTCATGTGAGGGTTAAGTCTACGTTGCATTTCCCTCGACGGTTTAGCATCCTCTTCTAGGTAGATATGGTGCATGCAAACAGAAGGACTTATACCCTTTAAATCTGATATTGACCACCCTAAGGCCTCTTTGTGGTTTCTAAGGACATCTAACAGTCTACTTTCCTGTTCTTTTTCTAACTCAGAAGCAATAATGACAGGTAGAGTTTCAGATGGGCCTAGAAACGAATACTTTAAATTGTCGGGCAAGGGTTTCAATTCTAAGGAAGGTGGTTTTTCTGTGGATGTAGACAACTCTGGGATAGATGGACCACTGAACTCATTGGTCAATGATAGTTGATTTGTCTCTAAAGTTGGCGAGTCAATTGGCTTTGACAAAATGAGGGGTTCAACTTTCGCTTTCCACTTATCAGTATCCAGTAATGGGGTAGAATCCAGCAAAGCATTTACCTCATTGATACTTCCCTCCTCATCAAAGTCTAAGCCAAAATGAGCCAACAGTGTTTCTAAGGGATCCTCAGATAAAGTTTCAGGTAAAGAATCCTGAACAAACATATCTATCAGATTCAACTCGGTAAAATCCTCAACATCATCTGGAAAAAGTCCAGCTTTATAGATGTTCATCTCTACAGTCATGTTTCCAAAAGATAATTTTAAGAGTCCACTCCTACAATATATGACAGCATCTGATGTGGCTAAGAATGGTCGTCCTAAAATGACTGGAATCTGACTCTGGGTATCACGAACAGGGTCGGTATCCAAGATGATGAAATCTACAGGAAAGATGAATTCACCAACTTTTATTAAAACATCTTCCACTATTCCACGTGGTCGTCTAATAGACCGATCCGCCAACTGGAGAACTATAGGAGTGGGTTTTATTTCCCCTAAACCTAACTGTAAGTACACCGAGTAAGGAAGGAGGTTAACACTAGCACCTAGATCTAATAATGCTCGTTCGATCTCATGTTCTCCTATGGTGCATGGTAACGTAGGACTTCCTGGGTCTTTGTACTTAGATGGAAGGGTTTGTTGGATAATAGAACTCACTTGATTAGTCAAGAAGACTTTCTTATGCACGTTCATCTTACGCTTTCTAGTACATATGTCTTTAAGGAATTTAGCGTAAGACGGGATCTGTTTAATGGCATCTAATAATGGAATGTTAATACTAACCTATTTGAACATTTCCATTATCTCCTCAAACTGAGATTTCTTCTTAGGTTCTACCAGACGCTGAGGATAAGGGGCTCTAGGGACATATGGCTCAGGTACAATGGGCAGGTTTTCAGACTCAGGAGCCTTCACAGGCTCTTTACTAGGGGTACTAGTTGGTAAGGTTGGTGGTTCAGAGTTTTGTTCATTATCTTCGGGAACTCCTACCTTATTGTCAATTGCCCTACCACTTCTAAGGGTGGTTATTGCATTGGCCTGGTCCATTTTACCCTTCGGGTTTGGCTCTGGTTGGCTAGGAAATATACCCTGTTCTCTCTGCCTAAGGGCTTCTCTAAGTTGACCTACCTCGGTTCTTAAACTAGTTACAGCTTGGTTGGTCTCTTGTACAGTCTGGTTAGTCTGTTGTAAAGCCTGGTTGGTCTGTTGTATAGCCTGGTTGGTCTGTTGCATAGACTCTCTATGGGTTTTAGCTAGTTGCTTCATGGTTTCCTCTAAAGACTCACTGTTTTGAGAAGGATATTGGGTACTAGATTGACCCTGGTTTTGAGCATAAGGATTCCTAGGAGCATTAAACCCAGGATGGTTCATTGAACTACTAATCTGGCCCTGACCCTGACCCTTTGACCAAGAAATATTGGGGTAATTTCTCCAACCCGGATTATAAGTGTTCGAATAAGGATCATATTTCTGACGGTTATCTTGCCTAGAGTTTAGATAAAGAGCATTAGCATGCTCTTTTTCGTCAGGAACAAAAAATAAGGTACACTTATTTCCAGTATGAGATGGGTCTCCACAGACCGAGCACGGATAAGAGATGGATTCATTTCCAACACTCATGACTTGAGTGGGATCCTCCCTGAATGCTTTAGGCTGACCAAGTTCTAGGGCTTCTATCCTTCTCGTCATGGCGGCGAGTTTAAGATCTGACTCATCAACTCTATAGATGCCAGCTTTATTCGGAGTAGGATTAGCCCTAGTAGGAGGTCCTCTAGAAGTTTCCCATTGCTGGGATTTCTCAGCTAGATCTTCCAGAAAAGCCATGCAATCATCGGCGTGATTTATGAGTAAAACCGCCACCACAGAATGATTCTACCATGGATGTAGTTGGGTAATTTAGTCCGTCATAGAGAATCTGGACTAATCTGATTTTTTCAAAACCATGGTGTGGACACTGTAGTAAGATTTCTTTAAATCTCTCAAGATATTTATAGAGAGATTCGTCTTCTTGCTGCACAAAACTGTTAAGACTTTGCCTTAAAGAGGTAGTTTTGTGTTTCGGGAAGAATTTCAGAAGGAATGCACTGCTCAATTCTTCCCATGTAGTAATGGAATGGGGTTGTAAGGCATACAACCAAGATTTTGCTTTCTCCTTCAGTGAGAAAGGGAACAACCTAAGTCTCAATATTTCGTCAGGCATATTGGGGAAATTCATAGTCCCACAGATTTCTTCGAAATCCCTAACATGGTAGTAGGGATTCTCGTTCTCAACCCCACGAAAAACAGGGAGCATTTGAATAGTGCTCGGTTTCAACTCGAATTGAGTCGTGCATTGGGGTAACTGTATGCATGACGGTTGACACGTTCTAGTGGGATTCATGTAATCCCTAAGTGTCATAGGCTGATTTCCATCCCTGGCTTGGTTTAGATTCTCACCCATAGTGTCACTCAAAGAGAGACTCGCTAAAAGATTACTTAAATGTGCTTCTCTACTGATGAAACGACCTCTCTTATCACGATATCTTTTGGGCATAAACTAGAGCCCAACGACCAAGGATATTCGAACCAAAGAATCACTACGAGGAACCTATAGGAAAGCAAACACAAACAGTCTGACTCCACCAAGCAACCTAAACAAAATCTAGACAATAGACAGGTTTGTCAGATTCACCCTACAAATCTAGACAGCTCCTACTTCTCCACAACACTTGAACTTTGACTGTTTATAAAGGTTACTCGACCAGAGTAGTCGGTAGACAATTCTCCAGGAAGACAACCAACGATGAACGTTGTGATAGCCGTCTTCCTTCGGCAAACGTTTCCTCTTCTCGAGGCGGCCTTTTTGACAAGAATTGTTTACAAACTTTCCTCTGAGAATGCCTAGATAAGAGTCAATTTCCCGAGTTGTTTTTGAAGGGTCTTATGAGCTCGATACCTTAGGGGCTGATGTCTAAATAATATTTTAGCTTTTTAAGTAAGGTTTGGGTTCGTGAATGTTGTTACCTATGTGGGCAAGAGAACGGTGATGAAATCCGTTTCTTATCTTGTAACTGGGTTAGTGCCCTTACTAGAATGATTACACTAAACAGTTCGGTCACAGCAATTAAGCACACGAATTCACACCAAAAACCCACTGACAGGAGATTCGTGGGTGTTCAAGAAATTTACCTCCCGTTCAAGACGGGCGATGACCTTTGTAGATGACCCGCGAATGTTCCGAGACTTCGTTTTGGTTTTTTTTTCGGTTACAATTTAGCCCTTTAAATTAGGGTCAAAACTTAAAAAAATAAAAAAATAAAACTAGAAAGTCTAAAAAGTCTCTCTCTCACAAAAAAAATAAAATAAAATATAAATAACAAAAAATGTAAATTCTTCTTCTTGAGCTCTTCTCCTTGTTGCGCCTTCTCCTTTGCTCCTTAGTGTTTTTCTACACCAAAAACGGAAAAGCAAGTAAAAGTGTCCAAAAATATAAACTTACTAAAAAAAAAAAATAGAAATAAAATTAGATTAAATTTAAACTAAGTCCCCGGCAGCGGCGCCAAAAACTTGATGGGCCTAAAAGGTTACCCTAAAAAGGTTTCCACCCGCAAGTATACGGGCGTCAAGTAATAGTTCCGGTAAGACCGGTTCGTTCCTCAGAGACTAAGTTAAATTGATTCTGACCTTAAAACTATTGAGATTTAAAAATGGTTTGATGGAGGTTTAATAAAAATAAAACAAAAAAATAAATAAACAAAGAAATAAGTCGGTATTCAGAAAAAGGGAACCTAGGGTTTTCGAATCCGTTTTCCTAACAATTCTAAGGACAAATTAATTTTGGTCTAATTCGATAGTTCTTTGTATAACTCAGGTTTTCAGTCCATGAACGGTCTAAAAAACCCGGAAGATATTATCGTTAAAATAATAAAAACTGTAATAAATTTATCATTAGAATAATTATTTAAACTTCATCTAAAACCCTAGATATAAAGGACTTAGCTACTCATGCTAGAAACGATAAATATTTGAAGTAATAGAAGAAAAAGAAGAAAGAAACTTACTTTTCTGTGCTTCTGCCACCAAACAGACCCTTAAGGAATTGATTTCCTTCTGTTTTTCCCGGAAATCTGCCAAACGCACCCTCTGGGAAAACGATTTTCTCGTCTTCCCGGAAATATTTTCCTCTCTGGAAATTTATTTTCTCACCTTCTCCAACCTCCTGTTTCTCACTCCAACCTCCTGTTTCTCTCACTTTAATCTCTCTATCTATGTTATTTCTTGCTCTCTCACTAAACAGGAAACAACAAAAAGAAAGAGAAAATCGAAAATCAAATTAATTTCAAAAAGAAACTGAGTTTCTGTTCTTCTCTCTCTCTACAATAATTCTCTGTCTCTCTTTCTAACTTTCTATATTTCTCTTTAATCTCTCTCTCTCTCTCACTAAAATAACAGAGATTATAAAAGGAAAGCAAAAAAATTAAAAGCTAAGAAACACTTCGAATGATCACTCTCGGTTATCTTTCTCTCTCTACTGCTCTTTTCTCTGTTCTGTACTATCAAACCCGATATCTCTCTGTAATCTCTCTATCTCTCACAAATAAAGAAACCACAATTAAAGAAATAAAACAAAAACAAAGAAATCGAAATATAAAGATGGTGATGATCTCGGTTCTCCCTCTTTCTCTCTCTACTTTTCTGTTCTGAAACCGATACCCAAAACCATGATGATACCTCCTGTTTTATAGACCCATCTCTCCTTCCTTAAATTCGAATCAATCTTCCCATGATATTAGAGAAAATCTCTTTCTCTCTCTATCTCTTCTCGGGTCTCTCTCTTCTGTTTCGATTCTCCCTATATCTCCTTCTCTCTACTTCGACTTTCTGTTTTAACCACCAGCTTCCAATCCCTCTCTACTTCTGATTTGCCCGTTCCTAGATCCGTCTCTCTCGGTTCTCTACAATCTCTAAACTGTTTAAATTTCTAAAGAAGCCGGGAGAGAGGATAATTCGAGTTTGCATGGTTGTTAAGTGAGCAAGATTGCGTGCAACGCGGCCTGTTGGAGCAGGTACGACAGTGGCCTCTGGATCGCTAGATCAAATCTGACAAGCATCTGCCGTTGGATGAAAAATCCCGTGTGCAGGAGCACCGAAGTAAAACAGATCGCAATGCACCGAAACACGGCCTGTAACTCATCCCGAAAATACCCGAGAGACCCACCAAGCCTCCCGACAGTATACCACAAACTCCTGGTACCGTCAGATCGCGTCATATCCTCCTGATAGATCTGCGCCACGTGGCTCTAGGTGTTTTGGTCAAATGATTTTGACCCCAATCTTTGACCTTGAATATTTTATTGATCCGGACTCCGATTTGACTTCCGTTTTCGCCTACGGGCTCTTCTTGGACTCTACTTTCCATCCGAACACTAATCTTGACCAAGAAATCAGAATCAACAAATGACCAAAATGCCCCTAGTCTGTATTCTTTCTGATTTTATCCGGTTTGCACGCGTAACTCTGAAAAAGGGTACCTGAACATAAAAGAGAGTAATTCGTGAGAGTAACTGCTCTAGAGAGACTAACTCGTCTAAATTAAGAGACTCAGATGGGACATTTCCATGTCTCATTAGGGGCACCCGCAGATGGATGCTGTGAAGAAGCGGAAGTGCCTGCAGAAGATCCCGAACAACTGGTGTTGTTGGGCTCGTTAGGGACACCTACGGACTGATGTTGGGAGCTGGGAACAACAACATCGGCAAGGGAAGCCAACTGATCAGTCGTGTTGGTGGAAGGAGAGGACTCGCCCGACGGGACATCGTGGTTGGGACGGTGAACGATGACATCGTCAGGACGCCGGAAAGTGAAAGAGCCATCATCCGAGATTGAATAAATGGAGAAGGAGTAGGAATGGTCGGTGAAGAAGAAGGATCATCGGCTATTGGAAAAGTGTCCTTCTTGAAAACAACATCACGAGAAGTGATGATACGATTTGTGGAAAGGTTAAGAACCTTGTAGCCCTTTTGAGCATGAGGATAACCAAGGAAAATACCAGGAAAAGCTCTTGGATCAAGCGTAGACTTAGTGGATGTGAATTTAACATAGCATAAACATCCAAAAACACGAAGATGGGACAAATTTGGTGGAGAACCAAGTAATTTTTCATATGGAGATAATCCGTCTAAAACCGGAGTAGGAAGTTTATTAATAAGATAAACGGCGCTGAGGACACATTCTTCCCAAAAAGAGAGGGAAAAGTGTGCTTGTAGACGAAGAGAACGAGCCACTTCAAGAATGTGACGATGTTCCCTCTCAACAACACCGTTTCGTTGAGGAGTGTGGGTACAACTTCTTTGATGAAGGATCCCACTATCAGAAAAAAAAAAGTAGTGAATTTGGAGTTGAGAAACTCCGTATCATTGTCAGAACGAAAAATCCGAATGGAAGTCCGAAATTGAGTTTTAACGTAGTTAAAATTTTTGGAAAAGAAAGAGAATACATCAGATTTGGCTGACATTAGAAAAATCAATGTACACCAATTAAAGTCGTCAACCAAAGTGAGAAAATAACGACTTCCAGAAGTAGAGAGGACTGGAAAGGGTCCCCATAAGTCAGCGTGAACTAATTCAAAAGGGTGAGAAGTAGTTGAAGTACTAATCGGAAAAGGTAAACGGGAAGCTTTAGAAAGCGGACAAATAGTGCATGGAACTTTATTAATATTATTAATAAAAGAAAAATCCATACAAGGTAAACGACTAGCTAAATACTTAAAACGGGAAGGAGATGGGTGGCCTAGACGCCAATGCCATATACTAAAAGAAGAAAAATTATCAAACGGTAAAGAAGACGCTAAAATACGAGGTTCCATGCATAGAAAATATAATCCATCGTATTGATCACCAAGTCCAATCGTCCTTGTCGTTGCTTGGTCCTGAAAGACACAAGACATATAATCAAAATTAACATTACAAGAAAGAGACTTTGTAATTTGAGAAACATAAATCAAATTGAAGTGAAAAGAAGGGATATGAAGAACCATTTCTAGAGTAAAATTTGATTTGAAAGTGACAGAACCAATGTAGTGAACCCAGGAACGTGAACCATCTGGTAGACGAACATAGAAGTTTGATGGAGCAAGAGTGTAAGAAGTAAACAAGGAAAAAAGAGAGCAAATATTCCTTGCGGCTCCTGAATTAACAACCCATGGCTTACAGTATAGAGACATACTTGTCAAGTTGATGAAGGGAGAGGTAGGATCGGTTGAGGTAGGCTGTTGGTCGCGGTTTTAGAGAAGAGGGACGAGGTGGTGATATTGTTCAACCGACATTGAAGTGGCTGTAAGCACCTCCGAGTTTGTTGGACAGTTGCAACCGAAGTTGACCTAGCTTTGAGAACATGATCTGGGTAACCATGAAGTTGATAACAAGAGGCCCTAACGTGACCATGAAGACCACAATAATCACATAAGGGTCGTGGATGGTTCAAGCGTGATTTATCACCTCGGTCCAGTCGGTTTGGACGACCCGACCGAAAGCGGGAAGATTGGTCCGATTGACTAATGCCAAGAATGGCCGAGTCTGAGACCATGGGAGTGTCAAACATGATATTTTGCTGAACTTCTTCTTGCTTGCCAAGACTATGTATCTTAAGAAGAGACGGGAATGGATCCATGATTAATATTTGACTACGAATAGCCCAAAACGGTCATGTAGTCCTTGCAAAAACTCCATTGCTCTTTCTTGATTCACACGATCAATAAGTGACTTGCCATGATTGCGAATACATGGTTCGATAACCATTAATGATTGTAATTCATATTGAAGGGATTTCAAAGTAGTAAACTAAGTAGAGACATCAGACGACTCTTGCTTCAAGGAAGAAATTGCTCGTCTTAGTTGGAATACCTTATGACCATTAGTTTGATGAAAGCGATCAAATAAGTTACGCCATATATCGGCAACGTTGCCATGATAAAGAATGGAAGAGCGAAGACTAAGATCGACTAAATTAATAATCCAACTTGCAACCAAATTGTTTCGACGTTCCCAAGAGTGAATATCATTGGGAGAACTAGGTTTTGGGAAAGAACCATCAACAAAACCTAGTTTATCTCTGGCTCGAAGAGCCTTCTTCATACCCCGATACCAAGAGGCATAATTATCCCCAGAAAGAAGTGAGGTGATGAGAATTGTGGTGGGTGAATCAGAGTGATGAACATCAAAAGGTGCATTAAGTTGAGTAGTAGTACTAGCAAAAGTGTTAACGCCATCGGTAAAAAATCGATTTCTAAAAAAAAAAATAACTTGGCTCTTATACCATGTGAAGTTATAGAACTTGAATGTTCTAATCAACCAAGAACAAGATGAGAACGAGAAAGGGAAGCTAACCAAGAGGAGATATTAAGATACAATCAACTTTGCAGCCAATCCCAATACTAACCGTATAGAGGACATCTTCACCACAGGGGAGAAAATCTCATCAAAATCAATACCCTTCTTTCGCTCAAATCCTTTCACCACTAGGCGTGCCTTATACCGTGGTTGTGAATTTCTTTCTTCGGTTTTGATTTTGAAAACCCACTTATTTTTAAGAATCTTCTTATTCTTAGGTTTTTCAACCAACTTAAAAGTGTTGTTCTTATGCAATGATTCAATCTCATCTTGCATAGATTTCAACCATTCCTTCTTGTGTTAACCATCTAAGGCTTCTTCATAACATTGTGGTTCTCCACTATCAGTAACCATCACATACTCGTGTGGAGGATACTTGGTAGATGGTGCTCTCTCTCTAGTCGATCTTCTCAATTCAGCTGGTGGTTCATGTTGAAATTCCATTCCTTGCTCAACATCATCACCCATAGGAGCATCTTCATGAGCTTCATCTTCATGATTTTGTTCTTCACCTGCATTATCATGCATAACCGTAGAAGAGATATGTGGATCTAGATCAATGAGATCATTACTATGATTATCATGCTTCTCAACTTTCCCGAAGTATTTCAGTGTTTATACCTTGAAGTAGTTCTTGGAGATTTGAAGACGTCGAGTTCTCAGGGGTTCTAGTCATATCATCACTAGTGTCTATCGACCTCTAGGAAGCATTGTTAGATAGTTGATCAGATGAGAATAGTTAGTAAGCTTCCCCATCCCGTATTAGTGGTTGTTTCCTTCCGATGAGATCAGTCGTTCACAAAAATTTTAGTCCGTCTCTTTCATGTGTTGAGTTTTCCTTCATACTCATACTCGCACATTGAGCGAACCATTTCTGAGTGACTTAAATTTTTGAGTGTATGACCGTGAGGCAGCAGTCGAGGCGAAATGTATTAAGAAAGTAATCGAGGTTTTGTCTGTTCGGAACTGAAATGATGGTCATATTGGCTGGTCGCGTGCACTTCGGGTCTTGATTACTAGTGAATGAATTTTTAGTGTTTGTATGGTTTGACTGACTTGGATTTCATTTCTATTAACTTTCGAAAACTTACCGGATAAACATTTTTAGTCCACATCATATTTAGACCCTTCTGGATTTTTCAGATTCTTGAATTTTGTGGGTACATTCACTGCAAACCCTCACGAGACGAAACTCGTCCACTAGGGTAACCTAGAGGTTTAACGGCTTGTTGCACGGGCTAAGTGCAATCGTGATTCCCTACGAAAGTGGTGAAATGGGTTTAGTTATATTTTTTGTTTTGCTCTAGGACGAGCAAAATCTAAGTTTGGGGATGTTTGATGAGTCATGAAAATGCCTCATCCGAGTCTCTTAATTTGGGCTAGTTAGTCTATTTTGAGCCTTTACTATGATGAATTGCTTGTTTCTCTTACTCAGGTGTCTTCTAAGGAATTGAGCACGAAAAACAGATAAAAACGAGAGAAAGACACTTAAAAGGGCATTTTGGTCATTTGGAGATTATGGTTATTTTGGTGAACATTAGTGCTCTAGTGAAAAGTGTAGCCCAAGACGAACTCGTGGGTGAAAACAGAAGTGAAATCGGAGTCCAGGTGCGAAAATTATAACAAGTCAAAGTTCGGGTCAAAATAAGGTCAACATACATCTTTCAATAACAGGTGGCACAAATCTGAACGTTCATTCAAAATTTCGGTACAACTTCGGTTTCGTCTCGAGACCACTGGTCTTGATCACACGATCATTCAATTTGAACAGACCTATGTAATCTCCACCGTGTGTTCTCATCTAATCCGGAGTGTTACATCAGCTTTATTCGGCTGCAACTCACTCGATCATCCCATCTTAACTGCCAACTTCAGCTCCAGCTTGTGCTTACTGGTTGGGCCACATCAAATCACGGGTTTCCTCTTTCTCTCTTATCCTCTCCATTCTTCATTAAGAAACAGTAGAGAGAGAGATAAAGAATCGAGAGAGAAAGAAATCAAAGTAATTATAGAAAGAGAGAGTGATCGTTGGACAGCAATGAGAAGTTGGAAAGGAAAGAGAGATAGATGGAGCTGGGATTATGGTGTGATAAATATGGTGGGTTCGTGATGAGAATTGAACAAAAAAGGAAAGGGATAGAGCTCTCTGCCGGATATATTTTTCTAGAGAGAGAGAGAGATATATATTCTCTCGGCTATAAGAAACAAAGGGCTTCATCAACCAGGGGGATCTCCATTCAGCTAGAGCTAAGTCAGCTTGGAACAAAAAAAAGAAAGACAGAAACAATCATAGTTCGGCCATTAACAGTCACAACCGAGAGCTAGAGAGAGAGAGTTTGAATCTTTTCTGTTTCTTCTTCTTCTTCTAATCCTTCTCTTTGTGAGAGAGAAAAGGATAGATAGAAAGAGTTAAGAGAGAGAGAGAGGCAGGGCCGGTCCTGAGTTTTTGGTGGCCCGAAGCGAACTCAGATTTTGAGGCCCTTTAAAAAACTTTTTAAATGTGGTATGTCATCCAAGTAAAATTTTGATCGACGCTTCGAGAAACAAGAAAATCTTTTAGGGCACTAAATTATGAATGAATGTTGTGGATTTTGTCTCATTTTCTAGGACAACAAAACTTTTTTTTTCTTCTTCGTCTCCTCTAATCCTCTAAGCACAATCTCCGACCACCACCACTATTTATCTTTCCTCTCTTCTCCCCCTTCTCCCCCTTCTCTCTCTTCTTGTTCTCTATATCTGTTCCGACGACGGAAAAGATCCTCCAAAATAGTGTGGTTTGGGTCAATCCCCTCCAAACCAACTAATAATTTGGGATGTTCTCTCAGACTTTTGTATACATGCAGTATGAATCGGGAAGAAATTGAGCAAATGTGACTTTACGAAGACGAAGAGGAATTGAGAAAGAAGAGATGAAAAATAAATAAAAATATGTTCGCTATATTTTTTAAGATAACAACGAAGAATTGAAATGGAAAAATAAATTATAGAAAGAGACAAAAAAAAGATAAGAACGTAATCGAAAGAGAGCATATAAGGGTCAAGCAAGAAACTAATTTTAAACTAGAGGTCGTATAAGAATAGACAGATACCTTAATAAGTGAAAAATGGATGATAATATTAGTTTTTAGAGACCAATTTTAAAGTAGAAGTTATATAAGAATGGACGGACAACTCAATGAGAGAAAAAATAGTGAAAATGTTACTTTTTAGAGTCCAATTTTCATATGGTACGTTAACATGATATATTTGAATTGGCTCACTACATAGTTGGAAGCTTAAGAAGCTACCAATTAAGGGCAAGTTTAGTTTTCTCTTTGTTTAATCATTTCTTTAACCCTCCTGGTACATTGTATGGGAGTTCAACTTTTTTTTAATAAATCTGTTGTGGTAATGTTCCTATAACAGTAAGGCTAATTGAACCGCCGAAACAAACAGCATGTTTCTCTGTCAGGCGGTTTGGGTGGCGGTTTGTTTGGGCGGTTCATTTAGAGTTTTTGTTCCTATAATACTTTATGTTTTCTTTTCATTACAGTACCTGTTTGGGTATAGTGTGAAATTAAAGGAAAAAAGTGGTAATTGGCACAGAACAAGAAACAATCAAATAACAAAGGGAATAACTTTTGCCCATTTAGCCGTATAGGTAACTGGTT
This sequence comes from Eschscholzia californica, assembly GCF_041429995.1. Lineage (NCBI taxonomy): Eukaryota > Viridiplantae > Streptophyta > Magnoliopsida > Ranunculales > Papaveraceae > Eschscholzia > Eschscholzia californica. Next base: position 35,833,383 of record NW_028238198.1, read on the forward strand.
TGCTTGAACTAATGAATCACGTGGGTCCCACGTTACTATTGTTCACCAACTAAAGAAAGTGGGCTTCCCAATCCCGTAAATTGTGGCCCATTTGATAAACAAAAATTGAGTTGGGGGCCCTTAACTGGCAATGTAATAGGTTTGGCCCGTGGTTGATGCTCAAGAGAAAATTAGAGGTTGGGGGCCCCTAAATTTGGTGGCCCAAAGCGAGGCTTTGCTCGCTTTGGGCCCAGGGCCGGGCCTGGAGAGAGGTTACTGTTTTGTAGAGAGAGAAAGAGTTTTAATTATTTATAAAATCCATTGAAATCATTTTTTTCTTCTTCTTTCTTTCTTGTTTCTGTTAGAGAGAGAAAGACAAAGCTATATTATTGTTTAGAGAGATAAAGATAAAGTTTAGAGTGAGAAAGAAAGAGAAAACAGTAGAGAGAGAGAAAGACAAAGCTATATTATTGTTTAGAGAGATAAAGATAAAGTTTAGAGTGAGAAAGAAAGAGAAAACAGTAGAGAGAGAAAAACCAGTCGTGGAAAATAATTTTCTCACCAGGAAATCGTTTCCGGGAAGACGAGAAAATTATTTTCCCTAAGGGTCTGTTTGGCTGCACAGAAGGAAATTTGCGAGAAAAAAAGTGTTTTCTTCTCCAATTCTTTTTCTTTCTTTAATGTTATTATTTCTCATTTATCCCACCATGATTATGATCTCTTTAGTGATGAGTAGCTAATTTTCCTTTATTCTAGGGTTTTGATGAAGTTCTAATTATGCATATTACACAATTATTTTGATAAATTAAATGCTTCATGTATTGATTTCTTTCAAACTTTGTTCATGATTTATTCATCGATTAATATTCTTGAGTTGATTTATCATATTTAGATTGACACCTTTAATGATTTATACTTCTTAGTTGTTAGTCGATCATTGAATCGTGACTTGTCTTTCATTACCTCTGCTTCTTGAAGCTTGATCCACCATGTTTAGGTTAGGTTATTTAATGGTGGATACTTGCTAGTTGATAGATAATAGTTAGAGTTGATAAGAACTTAGTATTTTGATTCATAAAAAGATATAAAATTTAATTCGAGGTCTATGCATGATTAGAATGGATTCTGAACCCTAGGCTACTTCTCCCATAAAATCATTTACCATTATTATTTGTCTTTGTTAGTATTATTGTTTGAAATTGCAAGAAAATCAAAATCTGAAGAAAATCCAAATTAGTTATAGGAGTCAGAATAGATTGACTTAGTCTCTGAGGAACGAACGGGTCTTACCGGAACTATTACTTGACGCCCGTATACTTGCGGGTGGTGACCTATTTAGGAAACTTTTTAGGCCCATCATCCTCAATAGTTTGATCTTCAAGAAAGACCGCATCTCTACTTCTAATAATCTTCTTATCGACTGGATCCCCATAAGTTGTACCCGAATTTCTCATCTGCATACCCTAAAAAAATGCATTGCTTGGCTTTATCATCAAGCTTTGTTCTTTGATCTTTAGGTATATGCACAAAAGCCCTGCAACGAAACACCCTTAGGTGTCCATAACTGACTTCTTTCCCAGCCCACACTCTCTCAACTACATCTCCATCTAATGGTGCTGAAGGCGATAAATTAATCAGATAACATGCAGTACGCATTGCTTCACCCCAGAAACTTTTAGGCAACTTAGCTTCTGAGAGCATACATCTGATCCTCTCCACAATAGTGCGATTCATGCGTTCTGCTACACCATTTTGTTGTGGAGTTTTGGGAACTGTCTGTTCATGTCGAATACCATGGGTTTTGCAATGCTCTTCAAACGACCTGATATATTCTCCTCCATTGTCAATGCGAATGCACTTCAATGATTTTCCTGTCTCCCGTTCTACCATGTTGTGGAAATTCTTGAAAACTGTAAGTACCTGATCTTTGGTCTTTATGGCATATGCCAAAACTTTCCTGGAAGCATCATCTATAAAAGTAACGAAATACAAAGCACCACCAAGTGTTTTGACCTTTAAAGGTCCACAAACGTCAGAATAAACGAGCTCCAAAACACTGGATTTTCTTTCAGATGCATTCCTTAGAAAGGAAACTCTGTGTTGCTTTCTTACTAAACAATGAGAGCAAGTGTTTAAATTTATACCTTTCATGTTTGGTAAGTCCTGTCGTTTAGCAAGGATTTGAAGTCCCTTCTCGCTCATTTGCCCGAGTCTTCTATGCCAAAGATCAGCGGAAGAATTTTTTTCAACTGCATTCAATTCTCCTTTACACAGTTTTACTTGAGTCCTGTATAAAGTACAACACTTCTTCCCCCTTGCTATCACCATTGACCTTTTTGTGAGCTTCCACCTTCCATCACCAAAGTGACTGCGGTACCCTTCATCATCTAATACTCTGGTAGAGATTAGGTTATATCGAAGATCTGGTATATGCCTCACATTCTTCAGAATCAATGTACTCCCTGTGCTCGTCTCAATTTTCACTTCTCCAATTCCTACGATTTTTGAGAAACCTATGTTTCCCATCCTGACTTTGCCAAGGTCACCTGTTCTGTAAGAGTTAAAGAAATCCTTACATGGAATAGCATAATACGAAGCACCTGAGTCAACCAACCATGTTGTTTCTGGTTCTGACTCAGTCATACTTAAGCAAGTGTCTCCACAACCTGAGAGTAAGATAATGTCATCACCTGAGGCAACTGCCGCAACATTATCTTGTTTTTCATCATCCTTTTTATTTTCCTTCTTTGGTTTCCTGCAATCACTCTTGTAATGACCCATTTTCCACAACCAAAATATCTAACTTCTTTCTTTGATTTTGATCTCCCCCTTGACTTATCACGGTTATGAGGTTTTCTACTTTTACCTCTCCCCCGTCTTTCTGTAACAAGTGCCTCTGAATGAGACTCGTCTAATGATGATTTCCTTCTTGTTTCTTCATTCAACAAACTACCTGTTACGTGATTCATACACATTATGCCATCAGGAGCAGAATTGCTAAGAGACACCACCAATGTCTCCCAACTATCTGGTAAAGAATTTAGAAGAAGTAAGGCCTGCAACTCATCATCCAAAACTAACTTCATTGCAGAAAGCTGATTTACTAGACTTTTCATCTCATTCAAGTGTTAAGCAATTGAGGTTCCTTCTTTATATTGTAATTTTCCTAGCTTTCTGAACAAGTAAGCCTTTTTGGCAGCTGTCTTCTGATCATATAATTCTTCTAATTTCCTCCATAGACTAAAAGCGGAAGTCTCCGTCGATACATGATGAAAAACACTGGGTTTTATCCATTGTCGAATAAATCCAACAACCTTACGATCTAATACCTTCCAGTCTTCTTCATCTATCTTCATCGGTTTTGTACCGTGATTTTCAATGGGTGCAGCTAGGTCTTTGCAGTATAACAAATTTTCCATTTTTGCTTTCCACATCAAGTAGTTTTCTCTATCTAAACTAATCATGCGATTAGTATTCACTTCCATATTTCTGAACAATAAATCAAACCTTAGCTCTGATATCACTTGTTAGGAAAAATAACCTAATTAACGTTCAGGAATATGAAGATAAACGATGCGAAAGTAAAAGTAGAGACTCCAAGATTTTTTAACGTGGCAAAAAACCCCTCCAAGATAGAAGGTAAAAAACCATGGGACCTAGTCCAGAAATCTTCCACTATAATTAAATAATGGGTTACACAATTAGTCACCAAACCTATGGTGGATAAACCAATTCTTCAAGATGTGTAGAAACACTCTTGGATAACAACTCTTCACCAAAATTATGGTGGATAAACTGAACAAAGAAACAAAGAAATAGAAATCTCTTACTCCTTAGGATTAGAACAAATCCTAGATTACTAAAGGTTGAAGAAGATAACCACAAACTAAATTGCTTCACAAGATTAATAATCTTCATTTCTTCAAACCAATATTCTTCTCTTGCAATCTCTCTTGAAAGAACCACTTCAGAAATCTCTCTTTCTCTGACTTCTCTTTGTTCTGGAAGTTGTTGTGTATAATCTCTTCCCTTTCATTCCCTTTTATAATGATAAATAAGGAGGTTTACCAATAGAAATAGGAATTCCTTTTTAGGCTTGAAAAAAATAGAAGTTTGTATTTTTCCCCGAACAAGGAACAAGGGAAATCTTATTCCAACTAGGAGTCCTTTTATTATAAGGAGGGACCCTAACAAGTTTTGTTAGTGGTAATAATTATGAAAACCAAATCTGTCACTCCTAAGCTATTCAGCCATACCTTTCACACTAAAATCTTTCAAACAAAATCTTCCAAACCAATTTAATACTAAATCTTGAAAACCAAATCTTTTACGCCTTCTACAATATCTTTCAGCCCAAAACTCCATTCAAACCTTACAAATATCTAAGATCTCATGTACAACATACACATAAGTCAAGAGTTTTCTTATTTAAAACATTATAATTGTGATCATGAGTTCTGGTCCGGCCTCTTCCCCAAGGTTCATTCTGAACATTGTGATTGTTTTTCTTTTTTTGCGATTACCATGATTGTAGGAGAAGCTGGCAAACCTTTTCGCTGCCCTGAGCATTGGTTTTGTTGCATGCGCCGCGTTATGGGGATCAAAGATCATGTCTTTACTCCTAATTCATCTTAGGCTTACCTATCTCTTCTTTACTAGCTACCCAAATGATGCTATACTATGTGTTCTTTTAGTGCTTGTTTTCTTGTTAAAATCCACCAAGATTATGTTAATATAAATAAATTAAGTGGATAAATAATTTATCTTTTACATTTTATTGTGTTAATTATGCATTTTGGAATTGATCACAATTCAACCTACTAACTTAGGTTCACATAATCATACCAAAATGATTTGTTGTTAGTATACAGTCAAGAACTCATAGTACATATGTCCTCACAAAGTTTCTGCATTTACAAGAATGAAGCTCAATTGGTGATTGAACTTAACCATGGGAGAGATATATCACTAAAACCCAAAGTTTTTTCACATAGTAGCACATTATGTTAGAACGTTACCGCTTACGAAATTATTCTGGCTAGAATCGGGTTATATTGTAATTGGAAAAAAGTAAAATAAAAATGAATGGCTAATGCTGATTGGTGTGTAACATCGTTTCAATTGTCTTAGCCTTCTTCGACAGTGTTGTCTGAACCATGATTTACTTTCAAGAGATATAAAGAAATTGAAGTCCCTTCCATTGACATTATGTCTTAAATTTTCCTGAAGAAACAAAATCTCTCAGTGGGACACATGATCTACAAAACTTTTCGCTTTGTCTCCTTGGGCGGAAATAAGACGGGTCCTCAGTGTAAACCAAGATATTCACCAAGATCGAATATAAAGAAGCTAAAATATTAAATTTCTTAATACCATTACAGAAATGATAGAAAGAGCGAATTTTGAGATTGAATTGGGATTGAAATCTGTCCTGGATTCCCACGTCAAATTTCATAAGAGGTTGACTTATGGCGCTTTACTTTTAGGAATCAAACATAATTTTTTATGCTCGAGTCCTTCTAAATTTCTATTCTTTATATTTACTCCCTATGTGATCTTGTAATCAACGGTCCAGAGCAATTTTAGCCAAAATTACCTCCCTCCTTCATCCTCTCTCTAAATAGAACGTAGGTGCTGTTATATGGTATGTGGCTGCCCATAAAATCATTAGTTATGTAAGGGGGCTTGAGTGCCTTTAATATACTTTTTCTTATCCAAACTGATATCACCATTCCTATAATACCACGTAGGTGTAGTGTCATCTTATGGTAGTTCATATGACAAGTGTTTGTTGTTAAGTGACAACACATCATGCAAGTGACAACACATGGGTTAGGTGTCATCATCCTACTCCTCCTTCCACCCTATAAATAGGGATTATATTGTATGTTGTTGTATAGAAAAGTTTGAAAGAAGCATTTCAAATAAAGCTTGGTTTAAGATCATCTCTATTGTTTTAGTATGTCTAAATACCTCTATCTCTTTCTCTTGCATTAATTCAATTAAGTTGCATGCAAATATCTATACACATTGGAGAAAATAGACCGACTATTTACAACATGTTATCTGCATGAGTCTCTAGCCAACTGAAAGAAGCCGTTACTCTGTCTATTTGGCGACACCAACACGGTGAAAGGACAAAGGAAATAAGTCGTTACTCCGCTTGGTGAAAAAAGAAGAAACTACCTAAAAACCTTAAAATTTAAGTCTAAACAAGAAGCTTAGATTGTTCTATCTGACATTGCTTTATCTGACATAAAATTTATCCTTTATGATGTGAAGTTTAGATTGAATGTAATTGATTTTTTTGATGAGTACGTATCAACAAAGTTAGAAAATTAAGAGACTTCATGCGATGATGATATAGACAATCAACATTTTTATAGCGCTTATAAGTAATGAAAAACAAACAACATTACACTTCTAAATGATAAAAAAAAACGACATTGCACTTATTAAATGATAGCACTTAGTAAGTGATATTCACTTACTGAGTGATATCACATGTAAGTGCTAAACAATCAAACACCCTCACGGGTCCTTTGTGGTTATAAAGGTGGTTTAGTGAACTCGAAGCAACTAAATAAAAGATTTTGCATTCAATAACTGAATTTCAAAGTTAAATCTTGATTAACTACCGAGAAAAAAATAACATATAATTAACAAAAATGAAGATTTAAAAGATTATTTCTATACCCATTATTTTATTATAATGTTGCTAGATATGACTTTACCATATTTTGTAAGAAAACAATACACTTGTGCCACATATTACATACTACCAAAAAAAGGATAATAAAGAAACATTTAATTGGAACTAGGTTCAAAGTGATTTACTTTAGTAACCCCGGAACGAGGGGCAAAACCAAGATGATTTGTACGTCTCGGACGAGGGGCCTCCCATGACAAACCATTTGTTTTTGTAGTGCTAGGCCTAGAGGCAAAACCGAGATGAATTATTTCCATAGGGCTCGGACGAGGACCCCATGACAAATCATTTGTTCTTGTAGCGCTAGCCATAGGTCCAAAACCAATATCATTTATTTCTGTACGGCTCGGACAAGGGGACCATGACAAATCCTTTGTTCTTGTAGTGCTAGGAATAGAACCAAAACCAAAATCGGAAAACCGATTTATTTATGTAGCGCCATTCCCACAACACCACCAAGACTTTCGGGCACATTTGCATCCGGCATCTCCTCCTTTGATCATGGTTATGCTAATCAAAAGCACGAAGAACATAGCGTTCAAAATGAAACTTGTTGAAAAAGCAGTGTTCATGATCACCTTGGTTGGAATTTTCGAATATGAAATTCTTGATTTGCTTTGTAGTTGCATACAAGAATGCTTAGCTATTTATAAGAGTCAAATTGCTGGATAGAGGTTTAGTTGAAAGACAAATCCCAAAGATTTAGTGCGAAATAATTTGTCTTTCTAAATTACTTCTTAAAATTTGGTTTTTAATTAGTAGATTTTGTTACTACTTACAAAACTTTGACTAAAAATTAGAATGCTCAACTCAAAACTAACTGCTAATTTTTTGGCTTGTTTAAATTAAGGGAGGATGGATTTTATGTCCAAAATCAAATGATCAATGGGTCTAGAGCCCAAAGATACTCTGAAATAGAAAATAAATCCACTTAGAGTAAATTACATGTCTAACCTTTGATTTTTTATTACGACCTAACCTATCCTAAGTTAAAAAAATAACCCAAATAAAAGATTCACTAAATTTTTTCTTCAAAAAAAAAAATTTCTTCCACAACAAAAGTTTCATTTTCCGTTTATCGTAATGACCAAACTTTTAGTTATACCTTTTTTTTATACTGATTTGGTTAACACAATATAATTTCAGGAGAATTGTGTTAGAATAAAAAAGCTGCTAGAGAATTATAAGTAATGCAGGAGAATCAATGAAATGCTAGAGAAACATAGTTTAAGACATGTGCAGGAGAATCAGTGAAATGCAAGAGAAATATTAAAAATTTGGTTAACATAATATAATTTCAGAAAATTTTTTTTTTGAATAAAAAAGATGCTAGAGAAATATAATTATTGCAGGAGAATCAAATAAATTCTAGAGATAAAATGGTCCTTCTTCTTGAATAAATTTTTAGAAATTTGTTAAAATCAATAAGATGCTAGAGAAATGCAATCCTAATTTCAGAAGAATTTATTTCTGTAAGTATATTATTGAATTTTTAAAATAAATAAATGCTAGAAAAATTTGAGAATTCTGTTATATATAAGAATATTGTTAGAATCAATAAGATGCTAGCGAAATAATAAAATGATTATTAACCTACTTCTAACATATTCATAACAGATGCTAATAGAATCAAGAAAATGCTACAAAAATGTAGCAAAAACAAATTCAGTTTATATATTTTCATAAAAACAAGATTATAGTGATAAAGATTTCAAAATTCACTGTGTACGAAAGAGTGTTACATTTTAAGTTTGTTGTTATAATAAAATAATTTCTTAACAAGATTCTAAGTTTAATCGACATATATACAATTTTCTTAATGATTTCCAAGGAAAAATATGTTTTAGAGATGGAAATATCGAGGTAGAGATAAAAATCCAATCACAAATTCACAATTTCTTCAAGGTTGAAGAACATAAAGTTAGAGAGAGAGAGAGGAACTCGTTTTAGGTAAATCACGATTGTTTTGGCAGGTAACTTTAGAGAAATATAAATTTTTGAAATAAATATTGACAATAAATATCCACCATAAATATTTCTCTTAAAATTTATGGAAAGAATAAATTTATTAACTCAACCATTAGAAACCTTTGGTTTACAATTGGTTAAATATATATTTATGAAAGGGTAAGAATGGGAGGAAATAAATGGTTTGATGCATGGGACCACTAAATAGTATATTTTTGGACTCATTTTCTATTTTCTGTTTATTTTAGTTTTATATTATTTATTAATTTAGGATTGAATATATGACTAATTACACCCCCTATTTTTGGACCTTAAACTCAAAAATCATAATGGCTGAATCCATAGGTTGCAACTCCCATAAGATTTCATTTGAAAGGATTTTGGAAGAATTAATTAATTGTTAGGAGAAAACATGTGCAAATAACTATGAAACCGACGCAACCTTGATTCATTATTTGTGTGGAATCTATATTGATAGGTTACAAAAGGAATTTACTTTACTGATACCCACAAAAAAAATAAAAGAATTTAATTGGCTCATTTGGCATGTGGGTCAAAAAATATATTTCTGTTCATGTGAAAGGATCACATTAAATCATTTTTGTCGTTTCAGTCACAAACTAACTATAATCTTGGTTTAACGTATGTTTGACGATGCCAAGATTAAATTAATGTCATGAAAACTAACTAACATTGTTTGATGATGTCAACACTTGATTACCCGAGTGGTTGAAGTGTTGATATATACTCCGAAGGTCCCTCGAGGTCCCGTGTTCGATCCCCTGAGAAGGTGGAATTTCTTGATTATTGAACTTGGGGTTATTAGGACATAAATAATGTAGATGGACTTTAGACCGTAGTTAGTTGGGCTTTAGGCCGTAGTTTAGTTGGGCTTTAGGCCTATTTTTTGTTTGATTTTACAGTTATCGTGCTTATCACATCTTTGATGTATCAACGCCATTGTAATGAGTCTTAGAGGGAGTTTGATTTTTTACACACTTAATAAGAGCGGGCCGACAATTTTAGGCCGTTTGTTTTTTCATTTAATAAGTGAAAATAACTTCTAAGTGGTGCCAAAGCAAGTGCGAAAAAGTAAACTACAACATGGAGCTTATTTTTTTGCACTTACTTTTCTAAGTGCTAAAATGACATAAGAGACCTAAACAAGTTTCAAAATTACTAATACCTATTAACACTCTAAAATCGTATGTTTTATAATCCAAGACAAAAAAGTGTGCATGAAAAAGTACTAGAATCTAGCGAAGAGAATTTTGGAGCGAGAAAAAATATTTGTAAGACGAAAAAAGACACAAAAGGCCTACCCTAATAAATCACCTAAAAACCTAAAAATTTAATCTAAACAAGAAGTTTATATTGCTCTATCTAACATGAACTTTATCCTTTATGATGTGAAGTTTAGATTGAATGTGATTGAGTTTTTTTGGTGAATACGTATTAACAAAGTTAGAAAATTAAGAGACTTAAAGCGAGGACAATATAGACAATTAACATTTTTTTAGCGCTTATAAGTGATGAAAAACTAACGACATTACACTTGTAAGTGATACAAAAACACGACATTTCACTTATTAAATGATAGCACTTAGTAAGTGATATTCACTTACTAAATGATTGTTGGAATCGGAGCCGATTTTGGATCGACCCGGCTCATCAAACTCAGAAACACAATGCTTCATTGCGTTAATCTTGTCGAGCTCTTAAACTTAGAGCCAGGAATCACTCGAATCCGATTCCGGATGAATGAAAAATTCAAGTTTGAAGTTTGTACGTAGTTCGGTTAACAAACAGACTAAACAGGCAAAACGGAAAAATTCATTTGGGGGTCATTTGAGCGAAAAGGACGCGATCAGATCTGGACAGTGGGCGTTCCTTCCGCGGGATTGCGCCTGATCGAACAGATTCGGGTCAAGGCTGTTCGGGGCAGCTTCGGGTTTCGCCCTGAAGCGTTGGATCTTCGAGGATCTAACAGTCATCTCTACACCCGCGTCGGGCAGTAGGTGGGATTACACAGATCCTTCATCTAACGGCTCAGTCCATCACCTGTTGGGCAGATTTCGGGCGTGATCCAAGGGTGGTCGTTCCCTCCGCGTTTTCCACCGAAATCTAACTGTCCAGATTGCACCGACTCTTGCGTGGACAGTTATTTCAAGTTTAGTCCTCACTTTTGAACAGTTGTGTCCCTTAACCCCAACAGACATATGTACCCATTCAACTCCTATATAAATAACCAAAAATCTATCTGATTCTCGTCAATTCATTCTCTCATTCTCTTCTCTTCCAACAATTATTATTCTATGTGTCTGAAATACTGGTTGGGAAGTAATTCTAGAATATCTAGAAAAAGAAAGAAAGAAGTTTTGAGTGAAGTGATAATCTTAAAGCGTCTAGAAGATCGAAGTAATTCTCTCATTCTCTTCTCTTCTCTTCTAACAATTAGTATTTTGTGTGTCTAGAATACTGATTGGGAAGTAGTTCTAGAATATCTAGAAAAAGGAAGAAAGAAGTTTTGAGTGAAGTGATACTCTTAAAGCGTCTGTGTGTCTGGAATACTGATTGGAAAGTATTCTAGTATATCTAGAATAAGGAAGAGAGAAGTATCCGAGTGTCTAGAAGATCTATTCGCCTCAATCAAGAGCTCATAATATTTACGAAGGTTCGCCCGCTTTCAGAATATAGAAGGAACCATCTTAAAATTCTGAAAGGATAGTCGTTGTATCCCGAAGGCATACACCCTAACGTTTGGTACTGTTACGGGGGTGTAAAATGTCTTAAGGAAAGAGAATTTATTCTTGCCTCGACTCCATTATCTTTTGTCTATCTCGGTTAATCCGAAAGAAGGAATTACTAATAAAGTCGGTATTCGCTTATCGTGTATCTCTCTATAACTTAGAGAAAGGAAGTTCCCTACTTCAACCCAGACTCTGGCTTAATCAAGACCAGACAGAGTGTAAGTGAACTCAAACCATTAGCAGATGAACAACAGTGATATCACTTATAAGTGCTAAACAATCAAACAACAGCCTCTTAGAGTCCAATCTCAAAAGAGAAAAATATGTAAACTATTTCTGGGTAGATTCAACCACCTTCTAGGGTCCTTTGTGGTTATAAAGGTGGTTCAGCGAACTCGAAGCAACTAAGTAAATGATTTTGCATTCAATAATTGATTTTCAAAGTTAAATCTCGATTAACTACCGAGAAAAAAAAACATATAATTAACAAAAAAGAATATTTAAAAGATTATTTCTATACCCATTACTTTATTATAATGTCGGTAGACATAACTTGGCAATATTTTGTAAGAAAACAATACACTAGTGCCACATATTACACACTACCAAAGAAAGGATAATAACGAAACAATTAATTAAAACTGGGTTCAAAGTGATTTACTTTAGTAACCCCAGAACCAGGGGCAAACCCAAGATGATTTGCACGTCTCGGACGAGGGGCCTTCCATTGCAAACTATTTGTTTTTGTAGTGTTAGGCCTGAGATGATTTGCACGTCTCGGACGAGGGGCCTCCCATTGCAAATCATTTGTTTTTGTAGTGCTAGGCCTACGGGCAAAACGGAGATGAATTATTTCCATAGGGCTCGGACGAGGACCCCATGACCAACCATTTGTTGTTGTAGTGCTAGCCATTGATCCAAAACCTATATCATTTATTTCTATACGGCTCGGACGAGGGGACCATGACAAATACTTTGTTCTTGTAGTGCTAGGAGTAGGACCAAAACCAAAATCGTGAAACCGATTTATTTTTGTAGCGTCATTCCCACAACACCACCAAGAATTTCGGGTGCATTTGCATCAGGCATCTCCTCCTTTAATCATGGTTATGCCAATCAAAAGCACGAAGAACATAGCTTTCATAAGGAACCTTGTTGAGAAAACAGTGCTAGAATTCATGATCACCTCCGTTGGAACTTTCGAATATGAAAATCTTGATTTCCTCTGTAGTTCTAAACAAGAATGCTTAGCTATTTCTATGAGTCAGATTGCTGGATAGAGGTCTAGTTGAAAGACAAATCACAAAGATTTAGTGCGAAATAATTTGTCTTTCTAAATTACTTCTTAAAATTTGGTTTTTAATTAAATTAATAGATTTTGTTACTACTTACAAAACTTTGAGTAAAAGTTAGAATGCTCAACTCAAAACTAACTACTAATACTTTGGCTTGTTTAAATTAATGCCTGAATCCCTATGTTGCAACTCCTATAAGATTTCATTTAAAAGGATTTTGGAAGAAAAAATTAATTGTTAGGAGAAAACATCTGAAAATAATTATGAAACCGACACAACCTTGATTTATTATTTGTGTGGAACTTATATTGGTAGGTTGAATTTACTTTAGTGATGCCCCAATAAAAAGAAAAAATTTAATTGCCCCATTTGGCATTTGGGTCACAAATATATTTCTCTTCATGTGAAAGTATCACATTAAGTCATTTTTGTTGTTTCAGTCACAAACTAATTAGAATCTTGGTTTAACTTATGTTTGACGATGCTAAAATTAAATTAATGTCATGGAAACTAACTAACATTGTTTAATGATGTCAACACTTGATTGCCCGAGTGGTTAAAGTGTTGACATATACTCCAAAGGTCCCTAGAGGTCTTGGGTTCGATCCCCTGAGAAGGTGGAATTTCTGGATTATTGAACTTCGAGTTATTAGGGCATAAATAATGTAGATGGACTTTAGACCGTAGTTAGTTGGGCTTGAGGCCTATTTTTGTTTGATTTGGCAGTTATCGTCTTATCACATCTTTGATGTATCAACGCCATTGTAATGACCCTTAAAGAGTCCAATCTCAAAAGAAAAAATATGTAAACTATTTCTGTGTAGATTCAACCACCTTCAGGGGTCCTTTGTGGTTATAGAGGTGGTTCTTCGAACTCGAAGCAACGGCCTGCGCTTACCCCGCCTCGGGCAGGAGGCGGGATCTCTTTAAATCCCCATCCAACGGCCATCTTGATCCTCTGTCGGGCACGAATTTGGGACAAGGACTCTCCATCTAACTGCTGCCGTTCACTCCGCGATTTCAAGCGAAATCTGAAGGCCCAGATTTGCACCGACTCCAAATTCAGTTTGAGTCCGCATATTTGAATGGTTATGTCTTTTGACCCCAAAAGGCAAATGGACCTATTCAATTCCTATATAAACCAACCAAACCCACTTCATTTCTTATCAATTCAATTCATTATCTTCTTCTCTCCCCTTCTAACAATTAGAGGTTCTGGTTTGCCTATAATATCTGATTGGGAAGTATTTCTAGAGGTTCTGGTTTGCCTAGAATATCTAGAAAAAGGAAGAAAGAAGTTTCGAGTGAAGTTTGAATTTCCGAAGCATCTAGAAGATCATCCACATTAGTCCAAGAGCTCATAATACTTACAAAGGTTCGTCCGCTTTCAGAATATAGAAGTACCATCTTAAAACTCTGAAAGGAAAGTCGTTGTATCCTGAAGGCATACACCCTAACGTTTGGTACTGTTGCGGGGGTGTAAAATGTCTTAAGGAAAAAGAATTTGTTCTCGCCTCGACTACATTAACATCTATCTCAGTTAATCCGAAAGAAGGAATATTGATAAATCATTATTCTTTAATAGTCTATCTCTCTATAAGTTAGAGAAATGAAACTCTGTCTAAATCAAGCCAAGTCAGAGAGAAATCGACTTATCGATTGATAACCAGAGGAACAACAATCTTAAGACATTTTATAACGATTATTTCTCTGGTTATAAGATATTAATTTGGTTTACTTTCTGTGTGTGTCAGAAAATGAAATGGCACGAACAAGAACTACTCTACGAGTTATTCCGCCTAACACCAACAATGGGGAAAAACCAGAGAAGTTCAAGGGAACTGACTTCAACCGATAGAAGTTGAAGATGATGTTCCACCTAACGACATTGGGTCTGGTTAAATACTTAATCGAAGAGAGGCCCACCCATGCAAAAATAGAGGATGGGGCGTAACGTACCGCTGAAATAGATGCATGGAAACAAGAAGACTTCTTGTGCAAGAACTATATCCTGAACAATTTAGATGACGGACTCTATAATCTATATTCGGTTATAGAAACGTCGAAACAACTGTGGGACACCCTTATCAATAAGTATAAAACTGAAAAGGCGGGTGTCAAAAAGTTTATCGTAGGGACGATTCGTGGACTACAAGATGACTGATTCATAACCAGTTATGATCCAAGTCCAAGAACTGCAGAGTTTCCTACAGGAACTACAGGCAGAGAACATTATAAGGAATGAACCTATCTAGGTCCGAGCTCTGATTGAAAAATTACCCACGGGGTGGAAAGACTTCAAAAATTATCTCCGCCACAAGAATAAGGATATGAGTCTTGAAGAACTCATCTTAAAGATTCGAATCGAAGAGGACAGTCGCATTGCCGAGAAGAATTCTGAAAGACTCTTTAATGTGAACGTCGTAGAAACCGGTCCAAGTAAGAAGCGTAAGCATTCGTCTAAAGACGGAGGGAAGCCGAAGAAAGAGACCAGGTTCGGCCAATGTTACCACTGTGGCAAACGAGGCCATCTGGCTAAGGAATGTCGTTCCAAAACTGGCAAACGAAATAAGAAGGCAAATGACCAGACCTAGCTAGTAGAAGACACCAAAACTCAGAATCTATGAGCTATGATTACTGAAGCAGAAGAAGTGTCTGAGAAACTTCAGAACTTGAACCTCTGTGGAGTGGTATCTGAAGTTAACCTGGTTAACAACCAGAGAGAATGGTGGGTTGACATCGGAGCAACTCGTCTAATTTGTGGTGACAAAAGCCTCTTCTCTGCTTATAACGAAGTAGCCGAAGGAGAAACCCTGTTCATGGGAAACAACTCAACCACCCAGGTCAGAGGAAAAGGGAAGATCATACTAAAGTTCACTTCAGGAAAGGAAGTAACTTTGAACGATGTACTCCATGCTCCAGTTATGTCCATATTTCGTAAGAAAACAATACACTAGTGCCACATATTACATATCACCTAAAAAAGGATAACAACGAAACATTTAATTAAAACTAGGTTCAAAGTGATTTACTAGTAACCCCGGAACGAGGAGCAAACCCAAGATGATTTGCACGTCTAGGACGAGGGGCCTCCCATTGCAAACCCATGATGATTTGCACGTCTAGGACGAGGGGCCTCCCATTGCAAACCATTTGCAAATCCAAGATGATTTGCACGTTTAGGACGAGGGGCCTCCCATTGCAAACCATTTGCGAACCCAAGATGATTTGCACGTCTAGGAGGGCCTCCCATTGCAAGCCATTTGCAAACTTTAGATGATTTGCACGCCTAGGTAGAGGGGCCTCCCATTGCAAACCATTTGTTTTTGTAGTGCTATGCTTAGAAGAAAAACCGAGATGAGTTATTTCCATAGGGCTCGGACGAGGACCCCATGACAAACCATTTGTTGTTGTTGTGCTAGCCATTGGTCCAAAACCAATATCATTTATTTCTGTACTTGCTCGGACGAGGGGACCATGACAAATCCTTTGTTTTTGTAGTGCTAGGAATAGGACCAAAACCAAAATCGGGAAACCGATTTATTTCTGTAGCGCCATTCCCGTAACACCACCAAGACTTTCGGGCGCATTTGCATCTGGCATCTCCTTCTTTGATCATGTTTATGCCAATCAAAAGCACGAAGAGCATAGCGTTGAAAATGAACCTTGTTGAGAAAACAGTGTTAGAATTCATGATCACCTCGGTTGGAACTTTCGAATATGAAACTCTTGATTTGCTTTGTAGTCCTAAACAAGAATGCTTAGCTATTTATAAGAGTCAAATTGCTGGATAGAGGTTTAGTGGAAAGACAAATCCCAAAGATTTAGTGCGAGATAATTTGTCTTTCTAAATTACTTCTTAAAATTTTAGGTTTTAATTAATAGATTTTGTTACTACTTACAAAACTTTGACTAAAATTTAGAATGCTCAACTCAAAACTAATTGCTAATACTTTGGCTTGTTTAAATTAATGGATGAATCCCTAGGTTGCAACTCCCATAAGATTTCATTTAAAAGGATTTTGGAAGAATAAATTAATTGTTAGGAGAAAACATCTGAAAATAATTATGAAACCGACACAACCTTGATTTATTATTTGTGTGGAATCTATATTGATAGGTTATAAAGGAGTTTACTTTGCTGATGTCCAAGAAAAATAAAAAAGTTCAACTGGCTCATTTGGCATTTGGGTCACAAATATATTTCTCTTCATGTGAAAGGATCACATAAAGTCATTTTTGTCGTTTCAGTCACAAACTAACTAGGAACTTGGTTTAACTTATGTTTGACGATGCTAAAATTAAATTAAGGTCATGGAAACTAACTAACATTGTTTGATGATGTCAACACTTGATTGCCCGAGTGATTAAAGTGTTGACATATACTTCAAAGGTCCCTGGAAGTCCTGGGTTCGATCCCTTGAAAAGGTGGAATTTCTGGATTATTGAACTTGGGGTTATTAGGGCATAAATAATGTAGATGGACTTTAGACCGTAGTTTTTTTTGTTTTTTGAAGATTAACTTCATTAAAAGGCCAAAACGGCTAACGAGATTATAATGAAGTTAACGACCAAACAAGCAACTCCGATACAAACCGGAGAAAACATAAAAACAACATCAGGAGGATAGATAAGTGGGCGCCACGTCATGCGCTAACCTGTTAGCTTCTCTCGGGATATAGTTGATTGTCCAAGATTCGAATAACGCCAGTTGTTGAAGAACTTCATGGACCGTTGATCTGATCCGCCACGGACTGCTATCCCCACCGTCCATCACTGCTCTAACCACCAGGGACGAGTCTCCCTCTATATATACTTTAGGAAACCCTAGTGCTGCCGCTCTATTACATGCAAACAGGAGAGCATCTGCCTCACTTTGTAAAGCAGACCTAGGGTTTACTTTAGCTCCATCTTGACAAAGAATCTCTCCTTGTGCATCCCTAATCACCATACCCACCGAAGCATGTTGTTGTGTGTAAGCTCCATCAAACGTTACTTTAACCATTCCTCCAGGAGGTTGGATCCAAAGATCAATATTCCTATTTGTTGAATCTTGAGTGCTCTCCAGCTGCATGACTTTCTTATGAGCTTGGAGGATGATATAGTTGATTCTCGGCCTGGTCTGGTTAAATCTGTTACTGTTTCTCTCTTTGCAAAAAAACCAAAGCAAGTAAGTAAAGAAAACACTATTTTTTTATTAGTTTTTCTATGAGTAATTAGTTTCTTTACTAACTCTTCCGGATCTGTTTCTCTTCTACATATGTGAACCTCCTGAGCCTTCTCCCAAAGTTCTTTAAGAATCTCACATTCACTGAAGAGATGCCTTGTCGATTCTGCTTCCTGGAGACACAGTCCACACAAGGTGGAGATCTGGTTGTTCCCCTTAGCTATGTTGGATAACACAGGTAAGCCATCATTCAATAATTTCCATATGAATAAAAGTACCTTAGGCTCAATAAAACTCATGCTCCAGAATTTAGACCAAGGAAAGTCTATGGAAACCCTAGGGTTCCTGTGTGAGGGAGATATTTCTTTAAAATATGATTTAGCCTTAAAATATTATATTATTAGATAATGGTATCATTTGTATAGCTTGAACAGTATTTGAGATAAAATATTGATTTATTGTATCCATTTCCCAACTTCTATTCTCCTGATCTATTAGTGCTGAGACCCATACCATGGTTGCAGGAAGCTGATTAATACAATGAGGTCTGAAATCTTGAAGATTTGGAATCCATGGGTCTTCTGTGATTTTGAGAGACAAGCCATCCCCAACTTGCCAACAACATTGATTTAGCATGATTTCCTTCACCTCCAAAAGCGAATTCCACAGTGGTGTGGCGTTTCTTTTTTTTTATTTGGTTCCAGAACGAGTCTGTACTGTAATACTTCACTTTAATGATTTTAGACCAAGTAGCATTAGGATGAATTAATAGTCTCCAGGCTAATTTAGCCACTAGAGACTCATTAACTCTACCAAGAGACCGGACACCCAACCCTCCTAGCTCTTTAGGTTTTTGAATTAAGTCCCATGGGAGGAAATGCATTTTATTCTCACCTTCCTCTTGGTCCCACCAGAAGTTCCTCTCTAGTCTCTCTAGTTGCTTAATTGTACCTTGAGGCAGGAGAGCAAGACCCATAAAATAAGTACAAATGGGACTAAGAGCAGCCTTAATCAATGCAGTACGACCGGCCTGCGAGATAAGTTTTCTCTTCCACCCTGCTAGTCTGGATTTGAATTTGTGTATAAGAAACTCATGTGACTGAATTCTGGATGTTGGTTTGAGTATGAGTGCCCCTAGATATTTCTCCGAGTCTTCCATCAAAGGGGCCTGAAATGTGTTGATAAAGTTGTTTTTTTATGTCTGAATCAACCCTTGAGCTGAAGTAAATTGAAGACTTGGAGAAATTCACATTTTGTCCTGAAAAACCAGTGTATGTCTCCATAATCATTTTAACTGCATGAATATTTTTCGGAGTAGCCTCCCCCATAATAATCAGATCGTCTGCAAACAAAAGATGAGAGACCCGAGGGGCTCTTCGGTTAACACGATAGCCATCAAACAGAGCCTCTCTTTCAAACCGAGAGATAAGTAACGACAATGCCTAAGAGACATGTATGAACAAGTATGGTGAAAGAGGGCATCCCTGTCGCAGCCCCCTAGTAGAAGAAAAATATCCATATTTTTTCCCATTAATCAGAACACTAAATTTCGGGGAGGTGACAAAACTCATAATAAGATTGAGGAATACTCCTGATAAGCCCACTGCCAATAAAACCTGTTTAAGAAAATCCCAATCCACTCGGTCGTAAGCCTTGGTCATATCCCATTTGAGTATAAAGGCTCCCGATCTGGCCTTAGATAATTTCATAGAGCGAATAGATTCTTGGACTATGACTATATCGTGCTTATCACATCTTTCATGTATCAACGCCATTGTAATGACTCTTTTGAGTCAAATCTCAAAAGAAAAAATATGTAAATTATTTCTGGGTAAATTCAACCACCTTCAGGGTCCTTTGTAATTATAAAGGTGGTTCAGTGAACTCGAAACAACTAATTAAATGATTTTACATTCAATAACTGATTTTCAATGTTAAATCTCAAGGGGATTGAACAATAGACCTACAACTTTTTCTTAATAATGTTATCGATGGGGTGTTTTTTTTAGACCATTTGCAAATTTCTACATTTTCGACACCACAGTCCTAATTATGTGGTAAAGTTGTCTGTAGGTTGTGGTGTCAATAGGGGATTGAAATGCAAATTTCTACATTTTCGACACCACAGTCTTAACTATTCAGCTATACCTTTCAGGCTGAAATCTTTCAAACAAAATCTTTCAAATCAATTTAGTACTAAATCTGCAAAACGAAATCTTTAAACCAAATCTTCTACACCTTCTAAAATAACTTTCAGGCCAAAACTCCACTCAAACCTTTTAAATATCGAAGATCTCATGTACAATATACAAATCACTCTAGAATTTTCATATTCTGGTGTAGTGATCATGAGTTCTGGTGTCGTCTCTTCCACAAGGTTCATTCTGAACATTATGATTGCTCTTCTTTTTATTGCCATTACCGTGATTGTAGGAGAAGCTGGCAAACCTTGTCGTTGCCCTGAGCATTGGTTTTGTTGCATGGGCCGCGTTATGGGAATCAAAGATCATGTCTTTCCTCCTAATTCTTCTTAGGCTTACCTGTCTCTTCTTTTCTAGCTACCAAATGATACCATACTATGTGTTCTTTTAGTGCTTGGTTTCCTTGTTAAAGTCCACCAAGATTATGTTAATATAAATAAATTAAGTGGATAAATAATTTATCTTTTACATTTATTGTGTTAATTATGCATTTTTTGCAATTGATCACAATTCAACCTACTAACCTAGGTTCACATAATCATTCCAAAATTATTTTTTGTTAGTATGCAGTCAAGAACTCGTAGTAGATATGTCCTCACAAAGTTTCTGCATTTATAACTTTGTGAGCTCATTTGGTGGTTGAACTTAACCATGGGAGATATCACTAAAACCCAAAATGTTTTCTCATAGTATCACGTTATTTTAGAACATTACCACTTCTGAAATTATTTTGGCTAGAATCCAGTTAAATTGTAACGGGAAGAAAGTAAAATAAAAATGAATGGCTAATGCCGATTGAGTAACAACGTTGCTATTGTCTTAGCCTTCTCCGACAGGGCGTGTGAACCTTGATTTACTTTCAATAAATTTATAGAAATTGAAGCCCCTTCCTAGACATTATGTCTTCGTTTTTCCTCTTGAGGTATCTCTTCCACCCTCGATACGTCATCTTAGAGATCCAAATAGAGTGTTGTATTGGAGAGAATTTTTAAGAGAAAAACTCTAAAAATCATATGTGGCACTCGGAGTTTCTAAGATTGAGTGTTGCGTTGGAGATGCTCTTAATACCGTTATATGGTCAACGTTTAAAACCATTTTAATAAACTTGATGTTGGAGATTCATACCAAATCTCATTTTTAATAAGAATCGTACTTAAGATCTTGCATCCAAACGCACTACAAATGATTTTGCATTCATTAACTGACTATCAGAGTTCAAACTCAATTAACCACGAAGAAGAAATTAAATATAATTAACATTAATGAAGATTTAAAAGATTACTTTTATACCCATTATTTTATATGTAACATTGGATTACATAACATTGCTATATTTTGTAGGGAAACAATTCACTAGTGCCACATATTACATACTACCAAAGAAAGGATGATATCAAATGCTTAATTGGAACTAGGTTCAAAGGCGTCTGTTCTTGTAGTGCTAGCCATAGGACACACAATACCATCGTTTGTTTTTGCAGTGCTAGCGATAGGACCAAAACCATTATCACTGTCTGTTCTTGTAGTGATGGTGATAGGATCAAATCCAATATCATTTATTTCTCTACGACCGCTCGAAAGAGGAGGCCAGGCAAAACCATTTGTTCTTATAGTGCTAGCCATAGGACCAAAACCAGTATCGCCATTTGTTTTTGTAGGGCTAGTGATGGGACCAAAACCGTTATCAGGAAAACCATTTATTTCTGTAGCGTCATCCATACAACACCACCAAAACGTTGGGGTGCATTTACATCGTCTGCCAGCATCTCCTCCTTTGATCATGGTTACGCAAATTAAAAGCACAAGAAGCATAACGTTCAAAATGAACCTTGTTGAAAAGACTGGTTTAGAATTCATGATCACCTCGGTTGAAACTTTCAATAAAACTCTCGATTTTCTTTGTAGTTTTAAACAAGAATGCTTAGCTATTTATAAGTGTCAGATAGCTGGATAGAGGTGTGGTTGAAAAACAAATCCTAAAGTTTTATTGGGAAATATTTAGTTTTTTAATAGATAAGGGGAATGTTAAACATCCCATTAATTTATATGAGACAAATTACAACTTAAGAAAGTTTGACTAAAATTTAGATTCTTATTGTTGAACTCAAGACGAACTGCTCATAGTTGGACTTGTTTAAATTAATGGTTCAATCCCTGGGTTGTCTGGCAAGTCCCATAAGTTTTCGTCCCTTTGAAATGTGGATGAGGTATTTTGTGTCATTCTTCTTCCTGTAATGGAGATTTGGGATGGGCGGTAGGTATGAAGAAACTCTAACGCTTAAGCTAGTTAAGTGTACAGGTAGAATAAATTAATGGGTTGTAAAAATTAGATATCGATTACTTTGTAGGGCAATTATGTGCGACAATTATAGGTTTGTTAGCAAAGTTGACCACGGTTAATGGATAGTCACATGAAATGTCGTATAAAGAAAGAAACATTTATTGTGATCGTACCTTTCGTCAACAACGACTTTAATAAGGAAAGAGGATTTTTGGTGATATCTTTCCTTCTGTGCAACCTCCATTATCTCGAGCTGAGCAAAGCTCAAGATGTCGAGCTTACTAAGACTTCTCTGCTGCGTCTCCCTGGTCAGTATAGGGATCAGGCGCAGAACTTCCTTGACTCCACCTATCTACTTGTCTCTATGTGGTACAAGATCTCAAGTTGCTAAGGAAACTTGCCCCGACTTTCTTACAATCTCTTTGGTTAGAACATGGTTCAAGTGGTAGAGCCTATTCGGTTCCACCTCTTTGCTCTCATTCTTTATACGTGCGGACAAAGGTGGTGCATGCCACTTTAGGTCAATCTATTGACATCTCCACTTGGTTCAATCTGAAAAAAATATTGATTCATCACTAGGGCACCCCCCCTCCCACCCACTCCTTAGCAGAGTGAAAAAGATAGTGAAGAGAATAAGATACTAAAGAGTATAAGTTGTGTAACCTGTCGGAATAAGTTACATGAAAAATTCGCAATATTATAAAGATGTTATTTTAAAGGTAAAACCTTTGCCAAAACAGAAGGTGTCGCTCTGGTTAGGTTGTGACCTGTGGCTTTAGACGGGAGCTCTAGTCTTCCTTGGGGGTATTTGAACAGAAGCCCAGCAACTTTCTTTTCCTAATAATGATTTATTTCTTATCCAAGGGGTGCTTTTAGGACCATTCCCAGAGTAATTTTTTACATTTTTCAGCACCACAGTCATAGACTCATAGTTGTTATTGTGATCTCAACAAAAAAAGAAGTTGTTATTGTGGTATCAATGGTCTAGTTAGTGGTAATAATTATGAAAACCAAATTTCTCCTAACAATGCAAAACTTAAAAAAAAATTTGAAATTGTCCTACGAGTCAAGGTTCAATTCCGTTTCTCTTTCTTAAATGTCAATGTTGAGATCCTCAATTCAAAAGTCATCTCCACTACGATACTCTAAAAACTTAAAAATAAATTAGGTATCATTTCCTAGATGGTTAGATTTACATTTAATATTGAGTGGCCAATTGAGATCCTAAAAAAAAATCTCAAATATTGAGTTTCTTCTTGAGATATCTCAACATTAAATGATTGTCACGTCATTTTGAGATGGGTTATTTCCCTAATAGCCCCTAACTTTGTGACCGGTTTCCTGCCTAGCCCCTATTTTACCAAAAATACCCCGATGGTCCCCTTTTTCAGATTCCGTTATAACACCGTTAACTAGTCATCACCTCTTTCATCCAACTTATCGCCTCTCTCTGCCACCTCAACTTTCTGACGGGTTTCCTTCCTAGCCCCTACTTTATCAAAAATACCCCGATGGTCCCCTTTTTCAGATTCTTTTATAATACCGTTAACTAGTCATCACCTCTTTAATTATGAAAACCAAATTTCTCCTAACAATGCAAAACTTAAAAAAAATTGAAACTGTCCTATGAGTCAAGGTTCAATTCCGTTTCTCTTTCTTAAATGTCAATGTTGAGATCCTCAATTCAAAAGTCATCTCCACTACAATACTCTAAAAACTTAAAAATAAATTAGGTATCATTTCCTAGATGGTTCGATTTACTTTTAATATTGAGTGGCCAATTGAGATCCTCAAAACAAATCTCAAATATTGAGTTTCTTCTAGAGATATCTCAACATTAAATGATTGTCACGTCATTTTGAGATGGGTTACTTCCTTAATAGCCCCCAACTTTGTGACCGGTTTCCTTCCTAGCCCCTACTTTAATACCCCGATGGTCCCCTTTTTCAGATTTCGTTATAACACCGTTAACTAGTCATCACCTCTTTCATCCAACTCATCGCCTCTCTCTGCCACCTCACCTTCTCGCCACATCATCATTTCTCCCGCGAAGGTTGCAAGCCGGCCAATTTTCGACCGGCGACCTTCAACCATTTAAAAAAAAATCTTTCTCCTTTCTCTCTCTAATTTTTTTTTTTGGTAATTCTTTCTCGCTCTAAATACTCCGGCGAAGGGGTTTTCCTTCGCGGAAGCTAGGTCTATTCGGGAACACACAAGACAGGTAAATTAATATGGCTTAACTAATGAGTTATCTTCCATAGAGCCTATCCGACTTTCAAGACTCCTCATCGAGACAAACACACAAGAAAATAAAGGGCAGAATCAATCCCTTCCTCCCTTCACTTTCTCTCTCTAGATTCTAGGGGTTTTCCCCTTTTTTTTTCTTTTGAGAAATGATAGGAAGTACGAATGATGGAGTGAAATGGGAGTAAATTCTGACGTGGGTCCCCCATGTCAGATTCATCCCGTATGTTGGCACTTTTCTTGGAATTTAAGACTTCTTTCATTTGAGTCCCTTAACACTTTGAAGTTCAAGATTTGGTACCCCTTATTTTTTTAATCTACACCACATATTATTTTCAATGGCTTAGATCTATTACAACATAAAGAAAGTTGGTCTTCATCTTCTCTCTAACTAAACTAGAAACCCTAGCTGCCTCTGTATTTTTTCTCACGAAATTAATAGGTTGAAGTTTTGTTATTGATTTTGGTTTAGGTTGGGATCAAATCTCCTAGAGATTTCATCATAAGTCTTTTGTCCAAGCATCAAACTCATATTTGGAGAATTTTTTTCCATATTTCAAGCTTCAAGAAAATACTGGATTTTATCACAAAGAACTTTTGGGTGGTCTTGACGTACATGTCTTTCTTCTTTCTGGTGGTTAAGTACTTATATTGTATTTTATTTGTTTTACTTATGAATGAATATCTAATAAAAAATTCAAAACTCAATAGAAACCAGAGACTGATATGAATTGATTTTTTTTGTTTATATTTTTAGTTGAAATTTTATTCAATGTGCACAGGAATGAATTCAGATAATGAGAATTTTGATGTTTTTGACTTAACATCTAAAGATGGTAAAGAAGATGCTTATTCTAAATCAGAAGTACAAGTGCCTAGATCTGGGATGGAATTTGATATTGTTAATCAATTATATGACTATTGTCATAGTTACGCAAAGAAAGTGGGATTTCCAATAAAAAAGCGTCTAAGAAAAAGCATTTGGAATTGAAAGATATGTTACGGTAGCATGTGGTAAGAACGGGACACATAAATCGAAAACAAGCAATCTTATAGCTCCACAACCTAGTTGTTTAAGTGGGTGCAAAGCCAAAAATCGTGCTAAGTTACAGGATAATGGAAAATGGGAAACCACTATCATAAATCTAGAGCATAATCATATCCTAAGTCCCGGAAAAGTTCGCCACTATAGATGTAATAAGAAGATTAGTCCACATGTGGCTAGGCAATTAGAAATTTGTGATATAGCAGGAACTAGACCTTGTCGAAGTTTTAGGCAACAAGTGGTCACAGTCGGTGGTTATGAGAACGTCCCGTTTAATGCAAAAGATGTCAGAAATTACATCCAAAAAGCGAGGATGATACGTCTGGTAGATGGAGATAGTGCTGCAATTCAACAATATTTTTTAGCAATGCAAAGAAAAAATAATGGTTTTTTTTTATGGATTTAGATGATGAAGGGTGGTTACGTAATGTATTTTGGGCAGACAGGAGGAGTAGAGAGGCATATAAAGAATTCAGAGATGTGGTAACGTTTGACACCACTTACCTTATAAATACTTATGGTCTTCCTTTTGCTCCTTTTGTTGAAGTAAACCATCATGGACAATCTATTTTGTTAGGTCGCGATTTGTTGTCTTATGAAGATACAGAAACCTTCTCTTGGTTGTTCAGGACTTGGCTTTCTTGTATGGACGAAAAAGCTCCGGATGTCATTATCACAGATCAAGATAAAACTATGCAGAATGCAATTGGCAATGTATTTCCTAATACTAGACATCAGTGGTGTCTTTGGCATGTAATGAAGAAAGTACCTGAAAAACTTAAAAGGTACAAAAAATTCGACTCGATCAGTTATACTCTTACTGACATCATCTACGACACACTTAGTCAGAAAGAGTTTGAGCGTAGGTGGAGGCTTATGATAGAGGAATATGAGCTAGAAGATAATAATTGGTTGGAGGATTTGTACACAGAGAGAAAACGATGGGTACCAATTTTTGTGATAAACCAATTTTGGGCGGGAATGTCTAGTACCCAACGTAGTGAAAGCACGCATGCTTTCTTTGATGGATATGTGGGTCCAAAAACGACCTTAAAGTTTTTTGTTGAACAATACAATTTAGCTTGAAAGGACAAAATTGAAAAAGAGGCAAAAGAAGATTTTAGATCATATAATTTGAAAATGCCATGCGTGAGTCCACTCCAAATAGAAAAACAAATGAGAGAAAAGTACACACTCATAAAATTTAAGGAATTTCAGCAGGAAATTGTTTGAAAGATGGGTTGTGAGATAGTAAGTTCTATAGAGTTTGGTTCGGTATACGAATATAACATTTCAGAAGAGAAGGAAATCAGTAAAGGCACTAAATTTTCAATGCATAAAGTTCTCTATGATCATATTGAATGTGATGTTAGGTGCAATTGTCTAATGTTTGAATTTAAGGGAATACTGTGTCGACATGCAATAACCGTATTGTGTGAAAACAAAGTTAATATTATACCCGATAAATATATCTTAAGAAGATGGAGGAAAGATGTAATAAGATCTCATACGAAGATTAATGTGAATTATGGAAGTTGGAATACAACACCGGAGCAAAAACTTGATGATGACTTGTCTTTATTGTGCACCAAACTAGTAAGTGTTGCATCTGAGAATGAAACAAGTGCTAAGGACTTACGAGATTATTTGCTTCAATATAATCCGAAAACATACACTTTGGATAAAACGAACAGTTATCCTAGAACTAATAAATCCACGGGTTGTACCGTTGACTGTGAGGATAATGCGCGGGAAGATATACTAGATCCCGTGTCACGTAAGGCGAAGAGACGTCCTCGAGAGAAAAGATTTAAAAAGAAATTTAACAAACCAAAGAAGCGCGTAAGTATACCTCAACTTATGGACTCTTTACTTTTATGTTTGGTTCTACTTTAACTAATACATTCTTTTGAATTTTAGTGTACTACTCCTATCTAAAATCCTAACACAACAGAAGAAAGGCCACTTGGTGGGAATGTTAGGCAAGAGGATGTGTTCTTCAAAACGTCTACCGACATGGTAATTCATAATTCTTACTATCATATTTCAGTCCAGCGTAATGAATCTTTTCTTTCTATTCTAACTCTCTCGTTGTATTTTTATATTTTAGTGTATTCCTTCTACAATGTTCTCTTATGATCCGGGTTGTGACCTTCAAACTACACAAGAAAGTACATTTGATAGTAAGGGTACACAAGAGAACATGTTCTTCACACCGCCTGCACACGTGGTAATGTTATATATCTTAATATGTATTTCATCTTTTCATATAATTCATTATATGTCAATAACTTAATCTCTTTTTATCTGCATATACAGTCTAATATGGAGTTATTAATGGGCGTTTATCAACCTCAAACTTTCTTTTCACCGGAAACATATTGTGGTGATGATAGTACTTAAAGGAATGGAGATGGAAAGCAAATTTTGATGAACTTGAAGTATTTAATTAGTTGTTATGTTTCACTTGGAATGATATTTTAATACTTTTGATAGATAAGTTTTTGATGAATTTTAGATAATTTAGTTGTTTTAATGTTTTATTTCAATGAATATTGTAATACTTTTGATGAGTATGGTTTGACTTAAGGACTTCTTTGCATTACAGTTTTTGTCCAATTTTGATAGTTGGTGTAGTTGATGGTATAAAACTTTAACTTTGTTGGAGCTTGAAATATAGAAAAAAATTCTCCAAATATGAGTTTGATGCTTGGACAAAAGACTTATGATGAAATCTCTAGAAGATTTCATCCCAACCTAAACCAAAATCAATAAAAAATAAAGAGGCAGCTAGGGTTTCCAGTTTAGTTAGAGAGAAGATGAAGAGTAACTTTCTTTATGTTGTAATAGATCTAAGCCATTGAAAATAATATGTGGTCCATATTAAAAAAAATAACGGGTACCAAATCTTGAACTTAAAGGTGTTAAGGGACTCAAATGGAAGAAGTCTTAAATTCCAAGAAAAGTGCCAACGTACGGGGTGAATCTGACGAAGGGGTGGGAATCGGTTCGGATCGGTCGGTATCGGTCTCCAACTTCGTCGGATCGGTCGGTTTCGGACATAAAATGTTGGTGACCACTTATTTAATCGGGCGGTCACTTTCAAGAATTATTTGTCCATTGACCATCCAAGACGGTTTATTTTTTCGGACCAGTCGAAAATCGGGCGGTCTCGGTCCCGGACTCTCCAATTAAAATTTTGTAGAAACTTATAAATCATTTTCGTTACCAAACAAAAATATATCAATAAATATGTAAACTGTTTTTGATGGATTATTTTTTTAAAATAAGTATATCTACATAGGTGACTGTATGTTATAGACAACTTTACATGAAATATTATTTGTCCGACTAGTTACATAAGCCGCGCAATGATAATAATCCTAAAGACTCGTCAACTTTTATTTATATTACTTGCTCTACTGTAGACAATTTTGTATAGAATTATAGCATAAGTTTTCTCCCAATAATTCGGTCGGTCATTCGGTCATTTGAAACGGTCGGTTAGCGGGCAGTCAGCCGACATAAAATTTTGATCGTGACCGGCCCACCTAGTTCTTCGGGCTGGTCGGGTAGTGATCGTTTCGACCGTCGGGTGCCCGCATGCCTTTTTTTCCTCGAACGAACGGATCGGGTAGCAGTCTTCCGGGTCTTTTTCCCAGACTCAATAAGCAGTGACTTGACTCAATTCCGGACTCAATAAGCAGTGGCATGACTGAGACGAGTGCTAAGGAGTTCCTTAAGCAACTTTCTGATCGCTTCACAGCGAGTGAGAAGGTGGAGATAAGCACTGCATTAACAAAGCTTGTCACCATGCGGTACAAAGGAAAGGGGAACATAAGAGAGTACATTATGGAGAAGTCTAATCTGGTTTCTAAACTCAGGGAACTCAAATTGAAACTATCAGATGACATCCTTGTTCATTTGATCCTCATTTCACTTCCTGCTCAGTATAACACACTGAAGATCTCTTACAATACTCAGAAGGATAAATGGAGTTTGAATGAGCTTATAGCACAGTGTGTTCAGGAAGAAGAGAGGATCAATCGGGAAATGTCTGAAAGTGCTCACTTAGCCTCGACCTCAGGAGTCAAGAAGTTTGCCAAGCGAAACAAAGCTAAAGGTAAAGCAACTGCAGTGGGTGGAACATCACATACTAAAGGAAAAGAAATACAGGTCTCAGGACCTTCCTGTTTCTTTTGTAAAAAGACTGGTCATGTGAAGAAGGATTGTTCCAAATTCGCCGCTTGGCGTGCTAAGAAGGGTATATTTCTGAACTTTGTTTGTTCTGAAGTTAATTTAGCTATTGTACCAAGTGACACATGGTGGATAGATACAGGAGCTACTAATCACATTTGTGTCACAATGCAGGATTGTCACTACTACCGAACGTCGTCTGATGGTGAAAGATACATCTTCGTGGGCGATGGAACTATTTTAAAGTGGAAGCTATTGGTGTTTTTAGAATTCAGTTATGTACTGGTTTTTATCTGTATTTAGAAAATACTTTTGTTGTACCGTCATTTAGACGGAACTTAATTTCTGTTTCTTGTCTGGACAAATCTGGTTTTACTTGCTCATTTGGAAATGGATTATTTAGTATTTCTCTAAAGGCTGATATTGTTGGTACTGGTAACATAATTGATAAATTGTATCTATTAAACACCATAAAGTCTAATTGTGATGAAAATTTACATATTAGCACTTTGGGTACAAAGCGGAGATTAGCTAATGAGAATTCCAGCATATTGTGGCACAAACGATTAGGTCACATCTCTCAGGAGAGAATCAAGAGACTTGTGTCTGAAGGAATTCTTGACTCCCTTAACGATTCTGAATATAAAATTTGCATATAATGTGTTAAGGGAAAATAAACAAACAAACGAGGTAAAGGCGCATATAGAGCTACTCAACCGTTGGAACTTATACATACAGATATATGTGGTCCATTTCCTAAGGCATCATAGAATGGACAACGTTACTTTATTAGTTTCATCGATGATTACTCGCTCTATGGATACCTTTACCTTATCGAGGAGAAATCAGAATCACTGGACAAGTTTCAAATCTTCAAAGCTGAAGTTGAAAACTAACTCGGCTAGAAGATTAAAGCTGTCAAATCTGACCGTGGAGGTGAATACTACGGTAAATACGACGGTTCAGGAGAACAACATCCAGGACCATTCGCCCAATATTTGAGTGAGTGTGTAGGGATTTAAACCCTTATACTAGTGTTTATAGCGGA
Organism: Eschscholzia californica; assembly: GCF_041429995.1. Classification (NCBI taxonomy): domain Eukaryota; kingdom Viridiplantae; phylum Streptophyta; class Magnoliopsida; order Ranunculales; family Papaveraceae; genus Eschscholzia; species Eschscholzia californica. The sequence continues at coordinate 35,864,267 of NW_028238198.1, forward strand.
AATAAGACATCTAATGTCTACACTAGTATTCCCAGGATCACATGCAAAACTAGTAATTAAACTAATGGAGATAGTAGATTACCTTAATCGCTTTTCCCTCGAACTAGTTGAATTGATTGAAGAAGACCAAGAGCTTCAAGTGTAGCTCCTCTACTTGGGACACGAGCAATCAATTTGATCTCCCACCTTGTTGTATAGCTAGCACACCAATGGTGGTTGGAAAGAAGAACACCTTCTTCTTTGACTAGATAGATAGTTAATGGGAATTAGCTCACTTTCTCCTCTCTACTTGATGTGGTAGAGTAAGAAAGCTTAGAGAGAAATTCCACCCCTTATTCTCTGCCCTAAGAGTGTTTATATAGAACCCTAATAAGAATCCACCTCCTCTTAGGTTTCCCAAAACACCCTTTAGAATAAGATTTAGGGAAATAGTCGAAAATAGCAACTATTGGTATTTTCTCAATTCCCTAAGGAGATGACATCCAAACCTAGCCAAAATTGGCAGATTTAATGTTCATAACATAAGGAAACGTCCCTCCAAAAATCAGCCCAATCCGAGCCCTAGAAGTGCCCGAATCCTTTTTAGGCCTATGAGATATGTTTATGGGACACCTCCCATGATTATATCTCACTCCCACTAGTCATATCCTAGATCAATTTGACACTCTTATGTGTAACCCGTTGTAGGATCCGATCGAAGTTAGCCGCGAATTACTTCGTAATTCGACGATCGTAGTTGGTCTCTAGCTACAACTCTACGATCCCTAAATCAATCGGACTTGATGATCTTCCACATCAATTGTCCTATCTGACAAATTGTTTGCATTGTCACCTTGGTCGAAGGACATCTCCTTCAACTCCTTCAGACTCCCACTTGGACTTAGAACAAGTGCAATGCCTCGATTCCCGTGTCAATTTAGTATCCCATCTGATACGTCACGTCATTCAGACTTTCTTGATATCCGAGTACAACTGTAAAAGACAAACGATTAATTTTAATCCGTTTGAGCGCGGCCACGCATTTTCAGTTGCTACTCATCAAGTGGCCTTGAGACACTTTGTACCTAATGTGATTAGGGTGACACAATCCATTCTTGCGCTCCCACTTAACTTCATGTCTATCATGTCCTTCCCAGTATCCGTCTTTATAACCTCCTTTTACGGCGCGGCGTTTGACGGAACCAAAGTCGGGCATTCCTTACATAAGATGAGTGGAGCACTCATGTTTTGAGGAATCTCTCCAATTGTCTTTATGAGAAGTATTGACGTTCATCACGAGTGATGTACTTCTCATTTGAGGGTTATCCAGTGTATAAACCTTTTACACACCCACGTAGTCGAATAGAATATACTATAGCCCATGAAACTGCGCTATCCCATCGACTCCCGTGCTAGTCTTCGTGAGTCATTGTTGTCCATGTAATGACCTGGACCAGGGATTCGATAATAAATATTCCAAGTTTACTTAATAGGGTTTCATTCATCAGATCACGTATCTGACAAACCTATTCGGAATGTTTTATCATCAATGGACTGTCGTTTAAACACTAAACCAAATTTAGACGACTGGTGAAATAACTCTATTATTTCTGATAACGAGAGTTGTAAATCTGAGCCTCTTCCGTAAAACTCTTTTTACCCACTCAGTTTTACTTGTCGAGGTTTAAAATTATACCTCATGCCTTAGACTGTGTATGAATCTCATACTATTTCTTAGGTGACAGTTTAGTTTGACTACCGTGGTAGTCGGTTTTAAACTTTGCTTATTATCAATTAATTTGAAGATTGCTATCTTCAACCTTGGTAATATCTAGTAATCTTTTACTAGAGTTAAGGCCTTTAATTCTTTGTGTAGTATTTGCAACAGTTCCCGGCTTAAAACACTTTTAGCTTACTTTCCTTCCATGTCTGAAAGTTTGCTACGATGACATGTTCAACTTTTGTACTACTTTATCCTTTAGCCTTCTAGGATATTCAAAGTAGTGTGTTCGGTTTTCTAATCCGAATTTGGATATCTAAATGCTATTCATGTCCAACATGATTGACTTTATGTTTTCGAACATAAATGTCTCTCTCATGCGTGCTAGCTCATCGGTGTCTTTTCAGACTCCGAGTTTTGCAACGCCCTCTGTCATGAGTTTTTGGGTCGAAATTCTTTTAGACTTTCCGAGTCTTAGATTTTCTATTTCGGATCTCAAGCATCTCAGCGTACTGAGTCTCTCCAATCCTATCATCCTTTTGATCTATGCTTATAGATCTTCAGATGCCCAAAATGGCATTTCATCCTTGTGTGTGGTCCTTTTATCGAGTCAGTGTGTTCACTGTTACACAACATCTTATGTCGTACTCAATCTTTTATATGTACTCAGCATACGGACCCGGAAGGTTTGTTTCTCCCACTTACCTTCTTGAAACTCGTGATTCAAGATTTTCTTCATTTCTCAGGAATCAAACTTCTTTAATTGCCTTTTTGAAGATTCTAACTCTTGCGTGCTTTTAATCCGTCGATAGATTTCTGAAGCATGCTTATGGACATAACTTGATGATGAGACATGAAAATGTCCCATCTGAATCTCTTAACTCGGGCTAGTTAGTCCAGTTCGAGCAGTTACTCTGATAATTTGTTTGATTTTCTTTCTCAGGTCTCATTTACGGAGTTCGATGCGGAAACATCGTGATAAAGACATACTTGAGGGGCATTTTGGTCATTTTAATGACGAGGGTATTCTGGTCAATATTAGTGCTCATATGAAAGTAGAGTCCGAGACGAATCCAGTGGCGAAAGCGGAAGTCAAATCGGAGTCCGGATGGACGAAATAGGAAAAGTCAAAGTTCGAGCCAAAATCCATTCACCAAGGTCAACATATCTATTAAGCAACACGTGGCGCAAATCTAATGAGAGTATCCGGAGCATCTGGACGTGAGTGTGACTAATTTCGGGAATTCTAAATGAGGGATGATCTGGTGTACTGCCCGCGTGAGTGATAGTGCTCCCTAGCGCGATCCAACGGATACTGCTGCGCACACACGTCGATCAGGATCATCTAACGCCTATCCTATCCATCTTCCGATAGTCCCGGTCGCACGGTATCATAAGTCAAGTATATCCAGCCTGGCGGACAGCAGTCACGTGAGGATTGGCACCCATGATCTCCTATTATTACTAACTCTTTCTAATTGTTCTGTTAGTGAATATAAAAGAAAGAAATCGAGAAAAAAAGGAAGGAGATTAACAGAGAAAAGGAAAGAGAGATTAAAAGAGATATGTTAGATGTACTTAGAGAGATACTCGAGATTTTCGAAGCAGGAAAGTATGAGATCGATTCGGTTTTTAGTGGACTGATTTTTCATGGGTTGGCACCAGATTTATTCGTTTGAATATTGAAGATCAAAGAGATCATGATTTTATGGAAAGCTCGGCTGGAGAAGCTCCATGATTTTTGTTCTTTTCTCTTAAAACCGACAGTGATTGAAAAGGGAAAGGATGATGGATTAGAGAGAGAAATAGATTCGAATTAGAGATAGAGATGAGATTGAACAGAGATGGAAAGAAAGATTTGGCTGAAGATTATTTCCTAGAGAGAAAGGGAGAGAAGTTAAGAGCTGGAACAGAGGACTCATATCTTCTTCTTTTCTATCTATAAATCAGAGAAACAGAAGAAGGAACGATTATCTCGAAACAGAGCTCTCGGCTGGGACTAAAAAAAGCCTCTCAAGCTCAACCAACAGAAAGACTAGAGAGAGAGAGAGAGAGAGAGAGAGAAGGTAGAACCGAGTACACCATTGATTATCATCATCATCATCTATTTTTCTTCTTCTTCATCTTCTGTATTTTTCTTTTTGTGAGAGATAGAGAGATTCAGTGATTGAGAGAGAAAGAAACAGAGAGTGATTGAAAGAAACAGTGAGAGAGAAGAATTGTAGAGAGAGAAAGAAATCGAATTTGAATTTACTAATTCCATTAATAACTCATCTTTTCTTCTTCATCCTTTACTGTTTTGGTTAGAGAGAGAGAGGGAGAGTTATATTAATGTTTTAGAGAGAGAAAGAGAAAGGTTAGAGTGAGAAAGAAGGAGAAAACAGTAGAGAGAGAGAAAAACCAGGGAAGGAAAATTATTTTCTCACCTGGAAATCGTTTCCGGGAAGATGAGAAAATAATTTTCTCTAAGGGTCTGTTTGGAAGAATTTTGGGAAAACAGAAGGAAAATCTTTCCCTAAGGCCCTGTTTGGTTCTGAAATAGCGAAAAGTTAAGTTTTCTTCTCCCTCTTTTATTATTCATATTTATTTAAATCTCGATCATGATTAGCTAAGACTCTCCATCTAGGGTTTTACGATGAAACCCATTTTTGATCTTTTAGAGATATAATTTTTATTGATTAACTCTTGATTAATGCTTCATAGTTTAATTCGTTTTAGTTTGATAAATAGATTTTCTTTTCACTATTTATACTTTTCGATTTGATGCATCGTGCTTATGTTAAATCATTTGACGGTTCATACTTATTAATTGATAAATAGTAGTTTAGAGATTTAGTTATTTAAAATAAAATGATTACATTGTTATGTTTTATTCGGTTTTAACGAAAACATCTCCCGGAATTAGGATAGTTCATTATCCGAAATTCTGAGTTATAAAAAAAAGAGAATTAATTAGATAATTATTTGCTCTAAAGGTAATTTTATGTGGTGAATTCCTAAACCCTAGACTCCTCCTCATCTGAGTTCCTTTTTATTTATATTTGTTTCAGTATTTCATTTTATCATCACCAAAACCAAATTTTAAAAGAAAAATCGAGTAACTTCCGAGTCCTAGAATAGGTTTAACTAGTCTCTGAGGAACGAACCGGTCTTACCGGAAATTATTACAACTTGGCACCCGTGCACTTGCGGGTGTAGACCTATTTAGGGTAACCTTCTAGGCCCATCACTTGATTGGAAGAATCTTATCCTTTTTGTCTAGTTTCGGGAAACATGAATGTTTCCATCCTTTTCAGTTTTCTATTTTGGAAAACCAATTTAGGTCTTCTGTTGACTTAAATTATCAAGCTTCATGTCTTGACGAGATATGGATTCCACGATGATTTTGGCTTCTAGCCAAAATCTAGAGTCAGTTTCTGTTTCTGCGCAGGTCTTTTATCTCTTCAGAAATAACCTTTATTTTCTGAGTCTTTAAGATTTTATTTTGACCTTTCTAGGGCTTTTGAACAACAATTTGGAATTTTCTCAACTACTTTGAGATGTTCCGAGGAGCCGCAGTTTGTTGCTCTTGGTCGAATTTAATCGTCTTGTACAAGTTTTCATGATTGTTCTTCATGACTCTTCATGATTTTTCTCATGATCGAATTAAATCGACTTGTACTTTTCTCCCACTTATTCTTGTAATAATTAGTACTTTTCTCCCAGACTTCTAGGTGTGCTAATTACTAGAAGAATACTATCATGAGCAACTAACACTTTGTTCTCTTGATTGGTTGTGGAAAAAGCCCAAATTTCTTCTAAAGAAATTGCGTCAGACTTTAGCTAATTTTGTAATGCTTTTACAAGCTTAGCTATTAGACGGACTTTGGTAAGTGTGAAAACAATCGTTTATAGAATATGTTCCAAAATATTCGGAAGACTGGCTTAAACCCATCTTTGATCGAATTATGCATAGCAATGTTCGATTACTCCCACTGAATCCACCATCCCTCAGATGTGTTCCATGGAGCGAGTTGGGAAACGTTTTCTCAACTCCTTTGATGGTTATTTAGTATTTGACTCAAGTTTTTATCACTCCAATCTAATCGGATAACTTAAACTCTCTTGTCAAAATGATTCTTTTACTTCGGTTTGTACTTTGTTTGAACCTTTCAAACATTCCGACTTATACTTTATGATTTGTACGTTTCCATACTTCATGAAGTTGTCAGAGTACGTATTTGAAGTTTCTCTCGTTAGCTTCTGCAAGTAAACTTATAGGTCTGCATAACACTGTACGAGTCCTAATAGATTACCAGTCTCTATGCCTTTTGAAAAGGGTGACTTTGTCAATTCAGTCCTTAAGACCTAATTGACAATGCTGAAGTTTAATGAGTTTGAATCTCTTGATTTTAGCCATTATCAATGTTAACCTTCAGTTAATTTTACCACTGGTTTAAAACATCATATGTTTCTAGAAGAACAAAATAATCACTATTAAGTTCTAAGCTAGATCAGTGTCTAAAAGAAGACTTTGATCCCTTTCAGCATCCTTAGCATTACTGCTTCTGCTCCCTCTTGGATATTTACTTCTTTTAGTCAAGTATGTTATTTCCTTGAGCTTTACCGAGCCGTACATCCGGTATAAAATACCTGATGAAGAAATTTTACGATACTTGTTTTTAACTTTGTTAACAAGGATACGGAACCGGAATTCATAATTCCATTCCTTTTGTCCTCCAGGTGCTAAAGGTAGTTTCCTTTTAAATGGTCTAGCCATTGTTTAGAAACATTCACAGTAATGAGAAATACTCCTGATCATGTACTCGGTAACTGTTTGCCTTTTCTTCGATCAAATGTTTGTCTCACTTGACTGACCCTTTGCCCTTTTGAATCTTAAGAGCTCTTTCTTAGATTTTTGTACCAAATCTCAAGAACCTTTCTTAGATTGGATATTCCCGTATGTTCTGCTCAGCTTGTCCGTAACAACCTGAGTGACTCATCTAAGGTCTTATCTATCTTTGTTCAATCGATATTGAATTGGGTGATAGATGTATTCTGTTGTCTTCCCTTAGGATGACTTTCAGATTGCCTTGGAGGTCTCGTACCTCCCCATTTATGACTTCTGTAGGAATTTCTTCCTTAGTTTGTCTTAATGGTTATGCTAGCATCCATTACTCTTCCAAAGAGAATGTTATACGATTGCTTGCAAAAGGCTTTTGACCTTCTCTTGTATGAGTCAACATTGGGATTGGGTATTCTAGTGACATTCCTTTTGAATCTGAGAACTATTCTCGGATTCATTCTTCCATTCTAGGAAGTGGATCAGCACCTCCCTTAGGTGTGATTCAATGTTGAAATCGTTTGTGCCATCTTAAAACTACATAAAGAAATGGCAAAGTTTTAAAACTCGTTATCGTTTTTGAAAAACTTAGTTTTCCTACATTATTCAATAAAATCGTCCCCGATTGAATAAGTGATTCCAAGATCCCACTTCTTCGGAGTGAAGCGGACTTTGGCCCTGCCCTCCACTTCCGCCGTCCTAAGTGAGTGAACTACTTCACTGATCATACCCTTATGACTCTTGGTTGATAGATAGTCATTGATGAATGACTAATCTATCCTTTTGCCTCGAGAATCCAAGTCTCTCTTGCTGATCTCATTGAGTAGAACCATTTAGACGTGTAGGCCTCTTCTATAGACCTACCCGCATTGTCCCAAGGTAGAGGAGGTACTCTGCTTTGGCCGACCCACCTTCCTCGAACAAGGGCGCAACGAGTGTCTTAATCTGGATAGGCGATTACTCAAGATTACTTTTGGGGACTTTTACGCTAGTCTGACGTTTGTTATAGTGAACTATTTAGCCTAACTAACATCTACGACATAAAGCGTAAATAAGTAAGTAAATGCGCGCGAGAATGTAAATCAAGCAGACATGGATCCTAGTATGGCCCCTAACCTAGAAGATCTAATCTCCTTTGGTTTTCTTCTTATTTCGCCTTTTGGTTCATCTTAGATCGCCATCTTTGAACCTCCATTGATTTCTCCCACTCGCCTTTGGATTTCATCCTCGAGTTTCTTCAATGGACTCATAGACCCTAAACTCTAATTACAAGACTTTAACGATTCGCAGATCGTATAAACTTGAAATTAAAATTAATTACAAAGCATGCACCCATCCGTGCTTAAAACAAGAATAAAGAAATAAATCTATGGCCATACTAGTTTCCCGCATTCACATCACATGCAATCATATAATATATCAAGGCTAAGAATTATATATGCATGATTATCTTGGGAGATACTTTTGTTGACATCACATGTCACATTACGGACCTTAAGTCTAAATTCGAAGAATTCAACTAATGGTGCGTTCCGATTTTATCTTTTATGATTTCTAAAATCAACTTTAAGAAAAACTCCGTTTTGGGCTCGAGAAAGCCCGGGTCAATTTCGGGAAAAATATTGGTTCGATTCTTAATGATTTCATAAATCAATTTAAAGAGAAATCCATCTTGGCCTTCTAGATGGCCCGGATTGATTTTGGAATTATTTGGTTGGAATCGGAAGAAATTTTGGCAAAAACTCCCACTCGAATGATGGTCCCTTTTCGTGGTCCGAAAAGCCTCGAAAAAGCCCGGGACAAGTCCTAGACAAGTCCCGGCCCAAGCCCACAAAAGGGCTCGGACAAGGTCCGGACATAGCACGGCCCATAGGGCCGGCATGTCCTGGCCGAGGCCTATCAAGGCCTGGTCTCGTCCTGGCCGGAGCCAGGACGCTAGTCCATGTACCAGACGCGTCCTAGACGTGTCTGGTGCTGGACCGGACCAGCACTAGGTGTCTCGGACTAGTCCGAGACACCCAGAACCTCAGACGCGTCTCCAAGACGCGTCTGGTGGTAGCTACTGGACGCGTCCTGGTATAGCTACTGGTCGCGTCTGGAAGACGCGACCACAGTAGTGGGACGCGTCCTGGTCGCGGCCTTGGACGCGTCCTGGTCGCGGCCTTGGACGCGTCCTGGCCTGACCAGGACAGCAACCTTGAAGTTTCTAAAACTTCAAGTTTCCACTTTTTTTTTTTTTTTTTTATGCAATTCTAAGTTTGCTATTTTCCAATTTTAAAACTTTTCTAAAATTTTGAAATTCCTTTTAGAACACTTCTAAAATTTTTTCAAAACTTTTAGAAACTTTTAAAATTTTCCAAATTTGTTTTGGGAGTTTCCTAAACTCAAAACAACTCCTTTTAGAACACTTCTAAAATTCCAAATTTTGTTTTTCAAAAGTTTCCAAAACATAAAAACAACTCTTAATCAAACCAATTTTGGATCAAAATCTAGGTTTTTGAAACTTTTCAAATAACAATTTTGAAATCAATTTGAAAAATCTTTGAATCCAATTCAAAATCAATCAAATTTTATGTTTAAAACCTTTTAAACATAACTATCAACTTAATCAAGCATAGATTAGTTTGAAATTCAATCAAATTGAGTCTTTTAAAACACTTTTAATCATCAATTTGATTCTCAATTTGAAATTCATTGAATCCCATTCAATAATATCAAATTGTGAGTTTAAATAATTTTAAAACACTTTTAAAATACTTTTTATAAACTTAATTTATCAAACTATCAATCATATCTAATATGAACTAGTTCGATTCTTAGCAAAAACTAGTTCATTGCAAGAGGCTCTGACGCCACTGTAGGGATTTAAACCCTTATACTAGTGTTTATAGCGGAAATAAGACATCTAATGTCTACACTAGTATTCCCAGGATCACATGCAAAACTAGTAATTAAACTAATGGAGATAGTAGATTACCTTAATCGCTTTTCCCTCGAACTAGTTGAATTGATTGAAGAAGACCAAGAGCTTCAAGTGTAGCTCCTCTACTTGGGACACGAGCAATCAATTTGATCTCCCACCTTGTTGTATAGCTAGCACACCAATGGTGGTTGGAAAGAAGAACACCTTCTTCTTTGACTAGATAGATAGTTAATGGGAATTAGCTCACTTTCTCCTCTCTACTTGATGTGGTAGAGTAAGAAAGCTTAGAGAGAAATTCCACCCCTTATTCTCTGCCCTAAGAGTGTTTATATAGAACCCTAATAAGAATCCACCTCCTTTTAGGTTTCCCAAAACACCCTTTAGAATAAGATTTAGGGAAATATTCGAAAATAGCAACTATTGGTATTTTCTCAATTCCATAAGGAGATGACGTCCAAACCCAGCCAAAATTGGTAGATTTAATTTTCATAACATAAGGAAACGTCCCTCAAAAAATCAGCCCAATCCGAGCCCTAGAAGTGCCCGAATCGGCTAAGGCCCAAAAACCCTGTTTTTGGCCTTTTTGTACTATCTTTGCCTAATTCCTTTTTAGGCCTATGAGATATGTTTATGGGACACTCCCATGATTATATCTCACTCCCACTAGTCATATCCTAGATCAATTTGACACTCTTATGTGTAACCCGTTGTAGGATCCGATCGAAGTTAGCCGCGAATTACTTCGTAATTCGACGATCGTAGTTGGTCTCTAGCTACAACTCTACGATCCCTAAATCAATCGGACTTGATGATCTTCCACATCAATTGTCCTATCCGAAAAATTATTCGCATTGTCACCTTGGTCGAAGGACATCTCCTTCAACTCCTTCAGAGTGTGGTATAGTCCCTCGATACACCATGTCGGGAACTCCAAGTCAAAATGGTGTAATTGAGAGACGAAACCGTACCCTCAAAGACATGGTATGAAACATGATTAGTCATTCTTCTTTACTAGAGTCACTATGGGGCGATGCCCTAAAAACTGCAGTTTATATATTGAATAGAGTACCAAGTAAAGTAATAACTAAAACCCCTTACGAGTCATGGACAGGCAAGAAACCTAATATTAGGCACTTGCATGCTTGGGGTTGTCCAGCTGAGGCTAGGCCTTACAAGCCTAACGAAAGGAAACTGGACTCGAGGACAATTAGTTGTTATTTTGTTGGTTACTCTGAAAGATCGAGGGGTTATAAATTTTATGATCCCTCAAACAAGGCATTCTTCGAAACAAGGAACGCTAAGTTCATTGAGGATGTTGATTACAGTGGGAGTAGTCAAAATAAATGAATTGTATTTGAGGAGGAGTATGCAAATATTTCTCCTATAGTACTACTGACAATGATCAAGTCATAATACCTCTCATTGTTCAGCCCGTGAATCAAGGTATTTCATCAAATACAATCATACCGACTAATCCTGTAGTAGATGAGGAACCCTTCCTTATACAAGCTGGACAAGCACCTTTGGAAACAGAGGAAGTAACTGTGGAAGTTCCAAATCAACAACCTTAAGTTGAGGAGCCACTTAGAAGATCCACTAGAGAAAGAAGAAAGGCAATTTCTGATGATTACATTGTCTATCTTAATCAGCATGAATATGACTTAGGGTTGGAAAACGATCCAACTTCTCTTCATGAAGTCAAAAGGAGCTCAAATTGTGAAAAGTGGGTTGAGGTCATGAAGGAAGAGTTAAAGTCTATGGCTGACAACGATGTTTGGGATCTTGTCGAGTTACCTAAAGGGGCGAGGCCAATTGGTTGCAAATGGATTTTTAAAACCAAAAGAGACTCAAAAGGTAACGTTGAAAGATATAAAGCACGTCTTGTCGCTAAAGGCTTTACACGGAAGGAAGGAGTAGACTTCAAAGAGACATTCTCGTCAGTCTCTACGAAGGATTCTTTAAGGATTATCATGGCTCTGGTAGCTCATTATGATTTGGAACTCCACCAAATGGACGTAAAAACATCGTTTCTCAATGGAAACATTGAAGAAACCATATATATGGTACAACCTGATAATTTTGAGTCAAGCAGCTCAAAACAGCTTGTATGTAAATTAAAGAAGTCCATTTATAGCTTAAAGCAGGCGTCCCGTCAATGGTACCGGAAATTTGATGAGGTTATTACCCCATTTGGATTTAAGGAAAATATCATTGATCAATGCAAATATCTCAAGATGAGTGGGAGCAAATTCATTATCCTGGTGTTGTACGTAGATGATATTCTACTAGCAAGCAGTGATATAGGCATGTTGCATGAAACTAAGGTATTTCTTTCAAATAATTTTGAAATGAAAGACCTTAGAAATGCTTCATTTGTTTTGGGTATTCAGATAGACCGAGATCGCTCAAAAGGCATCCTCAGTCTTTCTCAAAAGGCTTATATCGACAAAGTTCTCCAACGCTTTGGCATGAAAAAGTGTTCAACAGGAGACACACCTGTGGCAAAAGGTGATAAATTTAGTTTGCTTCAATGTCCAAAATTGAATCTTGAGAAGAAGGAAATGGAGGTGATCCCATACTCGTCTGCAGTTGGGAGTCTTATGTATGCACAGGTCTGTACACGTCCAGATTTGGCCTTTATTGTAGGAATGTTGGGCAGATATCTGAGTAACCCAGGTCTAGATCATTGGAAGACTGTAAAGCGGGTTTTGAGATATTTACAGAGGACGAAGGATTACAAGCTCACCTTCAGGAGAAACAATCATCTAGAGATCGTAGGATACTCCGATTCAGATTTTGCTGGATGTATTGATATTTCTTGGAAAGCGTTAAGCAAACTCTTATAGCCTCTTTAACCATGGAAGCAGAGTTCATAGCTTGCTTTGAAGCATCTAATCATGCTATATGGCTTCGAAATTCTGTCTCTAACTTGAAATTGGTCGATAATATTGAACGACCGATGAAGATTTATTGTGACAATAAGGCAGCTGAGTTGTACTCAAAGAACAATAGAAGTTCTTCGAAGTCTAAGTACATCGACATAAAGTATCTTGCGGTAAAGGATAGAGTTCGGAATGGTTTAGTGTGCATTGAGCACATTGACACAAACTCCAATATAGGTGACCCGTTCACTAAAGGTTTACCGCCCTAGTGTTATTTTGAGCTTCGATTGACAGTTCTCAATTTTAGTGTTATTTTGTTTAGATTTCTCTAGTTCGTATCAAGGATATATTTTTGGTGTTCCGGAACAGACCTAGCTCCGGCGAATAGAAACTCCTTTGTCGGAGTATTTAGAGAGAGAGAATTTAAAAAAAAAAAAAAAATTAGAGAGAGAGGAGAGAGATTTTTTTTAATGGTTGAAGGTCGTCGGCCGAAAATGCGACCTTTGCCGGAGAAGATGATGATGTGGCGAGAAGGTGAGGTGGCAGAGAGAGGCGATGAGTTGGATGAGAGAGAGGTGATGACTAGTTAACGGTGTTATAACGGAATCTGAAAAAGGGGGCCATCTGAGTATGTTTGATAAAGTAGGGGGCTAGGTAGGAAACTAGTCACAAAGTTGGGGGCTATTAGGGAAATAACCCTTTTGAGATCCAAATTGAGTGTTACATTGGAGAGAGTTTTTTGAAAAAAACTCAAAAAATCCTAGATGGCACTTTGAGTTTTTAAATTTGAGTGTTGCATTGGAGATGCTCTAAGCTATTCAGTTATACCTTTCACACTGAAATCTTTCAAACTAATTTATAGGAGTCAGCTCGATAGAGGTTTGGTTGAAAAACAAGCCTTAAAGATTTAGTGCAAAAGATTTTATTTTTCTAAATTACTTCAGAAAATATTGGTTTTTAATAGATTTTGTTACTACTTACCAAAGTTTGACTAAAATTTAGATTTTTCATGTTGAGCTCAAAGTGAACGGCTCATACTTAGACTTGTTTAAATTAATTGTTGAATCCCTAGGTCCTGTGGGAACTCCCATATCCACGAGGAATGATTTTGGGTGAAAGATTTCACTTAAAAGACTTTTGGAAGATTTAATTAATTGTTAGTAGAACACATGTGAAACTAATTATGAAACCAACCCAACCTTGATTCATTATTTGCCTGGAATCTTTATTGATAGGTTATAACGAAGGAATTTACTTTACGAGTGCAAACAAAAAAAAGTTATTAATTGGGTTATTTGGCATTTGGGTCACAAATATATTTCTCTTCACGTGAAAGGAACAATTTAAATAACAAACTAACTAGAATCTTCGTTTAACTTATGTTTAAGATGTTAAAACTAAATCAACGTCATGAAAACTAACTAACATTGTTTGATGATGTCGAAAATAACTTCCGAGTAGTCAAGAGCAAAAGAACTTCTTCATCTCTAGATTGTGTCCTTCTTCATGTAGTGGAGACTTGAGATAGGTGGTAGCTACGAAGACACTCTGCTGCTTAAGCTAGTTAAGTGTACAAGTAGTTAAGATGTGCTAAAAAATCCTGCAACCTGCCGGAATATGTCACATAAAGAATTCGCAATACTGCTAAGATATTATTTTAAAGGTAACTGTGAAGAGGTAAATCTCCTCTTGAATAGAGTTTGAATATATTCGAATGAGGAAAAGAGAGAGAGAGGGCTGGAAACCGTGTGAGAGAGAGAGAGAGAGAGCTTTGAGAAAATATTTCTCTGTGTTTATTCATGAATTATACATGAGTATTGATAGGTTTACAAGTAGTTATCAACTAAGTATAGATTACATCAATTCTTAACTACGCTTTATCACATAAAATAACAACTTTCCATATGAAACCCTAACCCTAATCTGGTCCGTTTAGTGTTGATTAGGGTGGTCTCGGTTTGGGCCTCACAGCTTCAGTGGGCTTGGGCTTGGTGTGTGCCTTAATAGTCCCATTCAAGTTGGAGCTGGAAGAGATGTGATGGCCAACTTGCCAATAATCTTCTTAAACGCATCCGTTCGAAGCTGGCTTTGTAAAAATATCTGCAAGTTGCTCTGAAGTAGGTGTAAAGCGAGAAGCGATGGCGTGAGCCTTGATCTTTTCCCGAACGAAGTGACAATCAATTTCAATATGCTTAGTCCGTCGTGGAAAACAGGATTATCATTGATATGTAGTGCAGCTTTGTTATCACAGTGAATCGTCATTGGAGAAGTGTGGTAAAGGCCAAAATAAAGAATTAAATACTTCAACCAGGGAAGTTCACTAGTTAGATGTGCCAGAGCACGATATTCTGCTTCTGCAGAGGATTTAACAATTGTAGGTTGCTTCTTGGATTTCTAGGACAGTGGATTGGAAGAGCGAGAAAGCTCGATTCCTAAAAAAATACTGAAGATGACCTAAATCTTTTAGAGAAAAGGTATTGGGAGAAATCTTTTAAGTTTGGAAATGGCAGATGCATCATTTCCTGTGATAACTATATCGTCTACATAGACTAAAATATAGAGACTAATAGAAGATGTGCATAAACAAAATAAAGAATAGTCAGAGAGTTATTGGGTGAATCCTTTTTTAATAAGAATCGAAGAGAATTTAGAGAACCATAGATGAGAGGTCTATTTGAGATCATGAAGGGACTTTTTGAAGGCGACAAACTTTAGACTCCCCCTGTTTGGAAAAACTGGGAGGTAGTTTCATGAAGACTTCTTCACCAAGGTCGCTCTGGAGAAAACCGTTATTGACGCCCAAATGATGAAGGGACCAGTTTTTAACAGCCGCGATGGAGAGAAGGAGGTCTGTAATGGACCAAGTATTATTGGATTCAAGGGCGGCGATTTCTTTTTCCATTGCCTCGCGCCAATGAGGCGATTTGATTGCCTGGGAGAAGGAAGTAGGCTCGACTGTGGAAATCACAGAATTGAGGAAAACTTGGTGAGAAGTTGACAGACTATCAAAACACAGATAATCGATAAGTGGATATTGAACGTTGGAAGAGGGATAGGTGTGACAAACATAATCGTCGAGGCGAAAAGGTGGGCGATGAATTCGTTGTGGCCGAAGTGAAGCGGTCGCCGATGGGTCACGTGGAGGTGCCTCTAGTGAATTAGGTGATGAGATAATGGCATCGGACATCCGTGTGGGCCCAGACAGAACAAATCCGGAAAGGAAATATGGTTCGTGGTGCCTGTAACAGCAGAATAAGGATTCTGCTGGTCAGTGGTGCTTATAGCACTAGGAGATGTTGTCTGATGTCCTGTGGTACCTGTAGCAACTAGAGGAGTAGTGATGCAGGAGCATAAGCGTGTGGGCCACGTCCACGCGTGCCCACACTGGCCCACACCCTATTGGGTCATAATAGTAGTTTATTTAGTAGAAGTTACTTTAATTTGATATTTCTTTAATTTTAAGTTTCTATGTTTGAGTAGTTTATTATTTTAGGAATCCTAGTTTGAGTCTATCTAGGAAGGTTTATTATCTTATAAAAGGAGATCTAGTCTATGTTATTATTCACCTTGAAGAGAAAAACCATTGAAGTTATTAAGAATTTAAGTTTAGTTTATCGTTTCTTACAGTTTTCTTTAATTGTTCTTAGTTTATTTTATTGTTCTTTCATTATTCCGCTGCGTCTACATCAAGTGGTACTCAGAGCCTTTTTTTTTTTTTTTTTTTTTTAACCAATCACAATGGTTAATCCTACCGTTCCTACTCCAACAATCAAAGAGAAGACACCAACTTTTGCCTCCGAATGGGACAACATCAACAAGAAGTTATCCTCGGTTACAAAATTGGAAGAAGCTTTCGAAAATTACAAGAAGGAAAAAATGGAAAAATTCGATCAAGTCAATGATTCCATCATGAAGTTATCTAAACAACTCGAAGGCATATGTAAGTCTCCCTCTTTTACCACCACTCCTTCATCTACTACTTCCTTCAACAACCACCAATCTACTACCAACCCAAGTATAACCCAACCATACCCATTCCAGACCCCTTGGCAATATTATTCACCAAGCACCATTCCACTAGAAACCCACCACCAAAACCGCAACCCCGAACCCTCATCTCTACCGACACCACCACCATCCACCGCCCAACAACCCACTTCTTACCCGACTTCCAGTAGTCCACCAACAGTACCCACCAACACTTTCAACATCCCAGGAAGTTCCAACACTTATGCCACTAATCCAACTACACACACACCCTTTGGTTTTACAATATACAACCCATGTCCCACAACACCCCCACCATTCCACTTTACCTACAACAGTATACCACCCCGCATCTTCTACACCAATTCAGACCACCAATAGAACTCCACACAACATTACTAGCCCCCACAACCAACTCAGCTTCTCCCAATTCAACTCTTATAACCACCCACAAGTTTACAATGAGGAACGACAACTACAAGCACCTCCACATCATCTTTCTCCTCATTCTCTACAGGAACCCTTCTCCAACCAAACATTCCACCACACATATACAAACCCTAGTTATGTAGGCTACAACCCGGATTCTATAGGCACCCCTAGTTTCCCTATACATAATATTCAAATCCCATCTATAGCCACCACCCAAATAACCCTACCCCAATATCACCAACATGTTCCTGTTTCCCTCCCAATCTTATGGTGTCAAACACCATCACCAACACAACAAACCTTTCCTTACTATTCCATATCCCCAACACTTCTGTCAGAAAATTTTGAATCTTCTCCTCAAGTTGAAACTCAGTTATCAACACACCCAAGTAATCAAAACCCAGAATTTAGTGAAGGAAAAGAAGAACAAAAAACAATTATCAAAACCCATCACAACCAAGAAGAAGAACAACAAGAGAAACAATTAAGAAAAAGAAGAACAAGAAGAACAACCCAGAATTTTCCGAATCAATTATGTCCCACATCGCCGCTTTCTCTATCACATCTCTTCCTACCAAAATTTCTTCAAACAATTAAGAAAAAGAGGATCAATTTCCCAATTCTTACAATGAACCTATACTCAATGGTCAAAGATCACATACCAATTGAACAACTTCCATCTAGGTTTCACATATCAATTGAAGAAAACAAACAGTGGGCTCCAGGTATTGATCACGTTAGAGTACATAAACTACATGAAGATGAACTTGGAAAAGTCAATTTTGCGTGGCATATCTACACTACATGGTTCCATATCGATATCTTAGTTAGCGATGGTTATGCTTATACTTTTGGCTATTGATGAAGTATTTTGGAAATTTGTTACAATTACTCTTACTTCACACTTGCTCATAGTACTTCACACTTTCTTGAAGATTAAGTGGTTGTGCCTACCGTGGGAAGATGGCGAGATGAACATTATTTATTCACTAAGGTTAATTTTGCGAGAATCATTGGCATATGAGTTTGGGTACGAGGTTGACGATTACTTGCACATTAGTATCCTTCCATTCCAGTGCAAACTTCGTTCGAAGTGGGAATTACGGATCGCCATGACAAAGTTCATCGTCTGCGGGTGCATCAACTTGTTTTCTTCAGCGAAATCGGTTCGGGACGAACCTTCTGGGGAACAGGGTGATGATGCAGGCGCATAAGCGTGTGGGCCACGTCCACGCGTGCCCACACCCTATTGGGTCATAATAGTAGTTTATTTAGTAGAAGAGAAGTTACTTTAATTTGATATTTCTTTAATTTTAAGTTTCTATGTTTGAGAAGTTTATTATTTTAGGAATCCTAGTTTGAGTCTATCTAGGAAGGTTTATTATCTTATAAAAGGAGATCTAGTCTATGTTATTATTCACCTTGAAGAGAAAAACCATTGAAGTTATTAAGAATTTAAGTTTAGTTTATCGTTTCTTACAGTTTTCTTTAATTGTTCTTAGTTTATTTTATTGTTCTTTAATTATTCCGCTGCGTCTACATCAAGTAGGTTGCTGGCCCGTGGTGCCTATAGCAGTAGGAGGAGGTGGTTGCTGGCCTGTGGTGCTTATAACAGCAGAAGGAGTAGGCTGCTGGCCCGCGATGCCTATAGTAGAAGGAGGAATAGGTTGCTGGCCCGTGGTGCCTATAGCAGCCTAAGAAGTGACACACGGAGCTGCGGGGCCCATATCCAGACAAGGGGTTCCCGTATGGGCCGGCTGATGGGCCGAGACATGAGAGGTTGCCGAGAGTAGGGAAAAAGAAAAGTCTCGTCATCAGGAATCGATAATAAGGAACGCGTGATGGGATTAGGGTGATCGATGGGTTGGGAAAACATCATTGGAATTAAATTTATCCTTATGGAATAAAACGTCACGGGAAGTAATAACTTTTCGAGACGAAAGATCATAGACACGATAACCCTTTTGAATGTATGGATAACCTACAATGATCCCCGGAGAAGCACGAGAATCTAACTTGGTTTTAACAAGTGGGCGTCTAGTATAACAAAGAAACCCAAAAACATGTAGATGAGATAAATTGGGTAGAGAGCCAAATAGTTTCTCATGTGGGGAAAGACCATCTAAAGTGCGTGTTGATAGTTTATCAATAAAAAAACCGCCGTCAGAACGCATTCACCCCAGAAAGAAAGCGGAAGGTGAGCTTGTAGTAGAAGGAGATTGAGCGACTTCAAGAATGTGTCGATGCTTTCTTTCGACTATCCTATTCTGTTGCGGATTGTGAGGACAACTAATTTGGTGAATGATTCCATTTTCACAGAACCAAGATTGAAAGATCTTTGTTCATAAATTCCGTACCATTATCAGACCGTAAAGTTTGAATATTTGGAACGAGAATGGTACCTTGTCCCGAATGTAATTGAGAAATAGATGTATTGAATTGAGTCGAGACAAATTTTGAAAAATTAGAGATAAATCGGAAAGTACCCGATTTGTTCGACATTAAAAAATTCAAGTACAACGAGTAAAATCGTCGGCTATGGTAAAAAAAATAACGACACCCGGAGTGAGAGGGGATAGAAAAGGGTCCATAAGTGAGCATGAAGAAGTTCAAACGGACGAGAAGTAGAAGATGTTCTTAACGTAAAAGGTAAACATGAAAATTTAGACAACGGACAAATTATTTCGCACGAAATTTTATTAAAAGAAAGAAACTTCATACATGGAGTCTTTGAAAGTAAGTACTTGAAACTAGAAATAGAAGGATGTCCTTGGGGCCCATGACATACATCAAATGAACTATTAGTAAGTCTAATGTTAGAAATTGAAAAAGAACAAATCCTAAGATCCGTACGAAGAAAGTATAGTCCTTCATGTTGATCACCAAGTCCAATGCTCGTTTTGGTCAATGGGTTCTGAAAGACACAAGAAGCGAAATCAAATGTTACAAGACATCGAAGAGAATTAGTGATTTGGAAAACATAAATGAATTGATTGTAACATCCGGAATGTGTAAAACATCCTGAAGAAGAAATTGTTTATTGTAATAAACGGTACAATATGACGAACTTTGATACTAGAACCATCCGGTAAACAGACAAAAAATTTCGGAGGAACGGTAACATAATGAGAAAACCGGGAAAGAACATTATATGTGCTTTTCAGCACCTGAATCAATGACCCACGTAGATGAAAGAAAATTAATAACTGTGAGGTTTATTATACTCGGTTTCGTTCGGCCTTGGTGCTGATTGGTGGTGCCTCCAGAGGTGCGTTGTTGGTCCAAGAGGCTTAATAAGCCTTAGTATTGTTCTTGAGACAATAAAGTGGCTAAAGGCACCCTCAATTGGTTGCCTTTGGTGCCAACAACAGCCGCGATTGAACCATGCTTCCTGGCGGGTCGAAGACGTGCTCCAGGGCCCGGGTATCCATTAAGCTGAAAGCATTGTGCCCTAACATGACCGTGATGATGGCAATAGTCACAAAACGGTCTTGGTCGTTTAGACCGTGGTCGTTCCGACTTGTCTGACCGAGAAGGGTGTTGTTTGGATTGATGAACAACGAGAGCAGCAGCCTCGGGTTGATTCGTAGTAGCCGCCATTATGTTTTCTTGGATCTCTTCTTACTTAACAAGTGAGTGAATTCTTAAGATCGAAGGAAAAGGATCCATGAGGAAAATTTGACTCTGGAATGCCGAAAAACGATCATGAAGTCCTTGAAGAAACTCCATGGCATGTTCTTGATTAGAACGATCAATGATCAGCTTCTTATGCCCACAAATACATGGGTCGATAGCTAAAAGTGATTGGAGTTCATCTTGAAGTGACTTAAGATGAATGAAGTAGGAGGAAACATCGTTTCCTTCTTGTTTGAAGGAAGAAATAACACGTTTTAATTGATAAATCTTGGGTTTATTCGTCTGAAAGAATCTATCATGAAGATTACGCCAAATACCCGCCACATTATCATCATAGAAAATAGAAGACCAAACGTCTTGAGAAACAGAGTTGAGTATCCAACTACCGACAAGATCATTACACCTTTCTCATGAGTGTAATTCAGAAGCAGAAGAGGGTTTGGGAATAGAATCATCAACAAACCCTAACTTGTCTTTAGCACGAAGTGCCATCTTCGTAGCTCTTGACCAGGAGGCATAGTTATCTCCTGTTAATAATGGAGTTGTGAGAACCGTAGTAGGTGAATCAGAGTGATGACCATCAAACACCTTATTAGAAGTTGGTGGTATAGTAGGAACATAATCAGAGGAAGCATCAATGGGAATTGACATTATGAAATAAGTTGGTATTCAAAAAAAAAATATCGAACTTAGCTCTTATACCATGTGAAGAGGTAAATTATCTCCTCTTGAATAGAGTTTGAATATACTCGGATGAGGGAGGGAGAGAGAGAGAGAGAGAGAGAGCGCTGGAAACCGTGTGAGAGAGAGAGAAAGAGAGATTTGAGAAAATATTTCTCTGTGTTTATTCATGAATTATACATGGGTATTTATAGGTTTACAAGTAGTTATCAACTAACTATAGACTACATCAAATCTTAACTATGCTTTATCACATAAAATAACAACTTTCCACATTAAACCCTAACCCTAATCTGGTCGGTTTAGTATTGATGAGGGTAGTCTCGGTTTGGGCCTCACGACTTCAGTGGGCTTGGGCCTAGTGTGTGCCTTAATAGTAACACCTTTTCTAAAACACGCGGTGTTGTAGCTTTAGACTGTAGTTGTACTCTTCTTCAGAGGGATAGAACAAAAGACCTGCATATAACTTTTTTTCCTAATGATGATTTATTTCTTGTAAAAGGGGTGTTTTTTTTAGACCATTTGCAAATTTCTACATATTAGACACCACAGTCCTAATTATGTGGTAAAGTTGTCCGTAGGTTGTGGTGTCAATAGTCTAGTTAGTGAGATGGTAGGGTTTCGAACGGCGTTGGAGTTGGCAGAGGAGCTCAATCTGGTAGCTTATATAGTAGAGGGTGATACGAGGGTTTTATTGGACTTGATCTCGGCCGAAGACCCGGAGATTCCTTGGAGACTCTCAAACGAGATCATCGATCTAAGAGCGCGTGCGCGTCATCTACGAGTAACTCTCTCTCATTGCCCGCGTCACAACAATCAGGCAGCACATCTGCTGGCTTCTTTGGCCTAGGTCCATTTGTTAGCCCTTGTGCTTTAGTGCTTCATTGTCGTTAACTAGTGTTGCATTTCAGTCCTTGCCGTCCGTGTTGGACTAAACAGTGTAACCGTTATGTTTTAATTGTAATCTGCTTTTACTCAAAAAAAAAATTGTCTAGTTAGTGGTAACAATTATGAAACCCAAATTTGTCACACCTAAAATTAACTATTCAGCTATACCTTTCACACTAAAATCTTTCAAACACAATCTTTCAAACCAATTTAATACTAAATCTTTAAAACCAAATCTTTTACACCTACAATATCTTTCAGGCCAAAACTCCATTCAAACCTTATAAATATCTAAGATCTCATGTACAACGTACACATAAGTCAAGAGTTTTCTTATTCAAAATATCAATAGCTAGCGGTGATCATGAGTTCTGGTGTCGTCTCTTCCACAAGGTTCATTATGAACATTATGATTGTTCTTCTTTTTATTGTCATTACCGTGATTGTAGGAGAAGCTGGCAAACCTTGTCGTTGCCCTGAGCAATGGTTTTGTTGCATGCGCCGCGTTATGGGGATCAAAGATCATGTCTTTCCTCCTAATTCATCTTAGGCTATCGCTTCTTTTCTAGCTACCCAAATGATACCATACTATGTGTTCTTTTAGTGCTTGGTTTCCTTGTTAAAGTCCACCAAAGTTATGTTAATATAAAAAAATTAGTGGATAAATAATTAATCTTTTACATTTTATTGTGTTAATTATGCATTTTTGCAATTGATCTCAATTCAACCTACTAACCTAGGGATTCACATAATTGTACCAATATTATTTGTTGTCAGTATGCAGTCACTAACTCATGGTGAAAATGTCCTCAAAAAGTTTCTCCATTTATAAAGTTTCAATACCAAAACTCCCTTACACCCCTGTATATGGATCTAAATAACTACAGGGTATTAAATTTATGTTAAGATTAAAGCTAACAAAATTCATTTACATGACACCATAAAAGTGAAGCTCATTTGGTGATTGAATTTAACCCTCAGAGAGATATATCAGTATATCACTAAAACCGGAAGTGTTTTGACATAGTATATTAGTAACTAGTTATTTTATCACAATACCACTTGCGAAATTATTTTGGCTAGATTCTGACTTAAATTGTAATTGAAAAAAAGTAAAACAAAAATGATTGGCTAATGCAAATTGGGAAACGACGTTGCTATTGTCTTAGCCTTTTCCGACAGGGCCTCTGATCCATGATTTACTTTCAAGAATATATGCAATGTTTTCTCTTTAGGTGTGCACAGATAGTTACAATAATTGCATCCCCTTCAAAGACATTATATGTGTCAGTTTTTTGAACATCTAAACAAACAAAAACTTTCTCCATGCCACACATGATCTACAAAACTTTCTGCTTTGTCTCTATGGATGGAAATAAGAAGGTTTCTCAGTGTAAACCAAGATACTCATGAAGATCCAATATAAACAAGCGGAAATATTAAATTTCGTAAAACCGTTATAGGATTATATCTTTTTAACAAACTTCTTGGTTTGCAGAACTATTGAGTTGAGGCCTTGAATGAAAGTTATGTTTTTCTTTAACCCTTGAATGAAAGCTAATTGTAAATTTGGTTTGTCTTATTTTCTACATCTTGATTCCAAAGTCTGATATCAACTTCAGCATCGGGTAAAATTATCTAGGACTGTGCACCCGTTAGATAAGTCATCTCTTATAAATTCGAGTAACAAATTGAATGGCTTGTGTCTGTGTAAGAGGCAGTTTCTAAAAATTGGGATATAGGCGGTTTGGTGGCTATAGGCGGTTTGCTTTGGTTTCATGGATAGAGGCGGTTTTGGTTTGAGAATTGGTTTCTAAATTTCGGCTTATAATAATATATAAATAGGGGGTTAATCAACATAACCAACATCAACACAAGCAACAACAACTCTTCTTTAGAGAGAGCTAAAGAGAGAGAGCAAGTGAGAGAGAAATTTTTTGTTCATAGTTTTGAGCGGTGTTAAATTTCTCGGTCGTCGAAGATTTAGTATAGAAGGTTATTACTATACGGTACCATCTTGGGACGAACTTGCGGGTTGTGTTAGTCGTCTTCATCTATCCTTCAATAAAGATTTCTTGTTCGCCCGAGGACGTAGGCTTTAAGCCGAACCTCGTTAAATTCTGTTCGCATATTTGATTTTGGCTTAGCTTTTCGATTAATCTTCATAATCGAATCAATTTCTAGAATAGGTTCGATAGCTTCCGCGACTTTTAGCTCTAGAACGAATAAGAAAATGGGATCGAGAAGTGGTACGGTCAAATCAGGGAAATATGAGATAGAGAAGTTCAATGGGAAAAACGATTTTTCTTATTGGCGGATGCAGATGAAGAATCTGCTAATCTCGCAGAAATTACACAAGACGTTGACGGGAAAGAAACCAGGAGATATGTCAGATGAGGATTGGGAAGAGTTAGACCTCGAAGCACGGGCTACCATTATGTTGTGTCTTGAGAGGGACGTGGCGTTCCTAGTAGACGAAGAAACAACGGCGGCGGGTGTGTGGTTAAAGCTAGAAAGCAGTTTCATGACGAAAACTTTAACGAATCGGGTCTACTTAAAATCCAAATTATTCACATGTAGAATGGAAGAGGGTTCTTCTATTCAGGAATATGTGAATAGGTTTGACAGGATTATATTAGATTTGAAGGATATTGATGTTAAGGTTGAGGATGAGGACCAAGCCCTCATATTGTTACTTTCATTGCCTAAATCCTATGAGAACCTTGTTCAAACTTTGATGCTTGTTGGTGATAGTCTAAGCATGGAAGAGACGAGAAATTCGTTATTAGCGGATGACCTTCGTAAGGTTGCTACTAACAGTATGGCGTCGGGTGGAGTAGACAAGGATCAAGCACAAGGGTTGTTTGTAACGAGGGGGAGGAGTAATGAAAGGGGAAAGGGAAAGGGCGGGAAATCTAGATCCAAATCTAGAGGCTCTTTCAAGAAAACATGCTTTAGTTGTGGTGAGCTTGGCCACTTTAAAGCGGCTTGTCCAAAAAGAAAGTTGAAGCAAAAGAACGAAGGCTACAAGGAGAAATAAGAGATGCAAGAGGCGGGATATGTGTCAGAAGAGGCGGACGAATGTTTCTCGGTGACAGAGGTGTCTGAGAAGATCTTCGATAAGTGGATGCTTGATTCAGGGGCGTCACACCATATGTGCCCAAATAGGAGTGGTTTACTACCTATAGGAGTATAGATGGTGGTACAGTTATACTGGGTGATGATAGTATATGTAAAACTGTGGGACTCGGAACAATACGGATCAAGATGCACGATGGAGTGGTGAGAACATTGACGGACGTAAGACACATACCCGATTTGCGGAAAAATCTAATTTCCCTTGGTGTGTTGGAGCGGAACGGCTGTAAGATAATTATAGAGAATGGCTCCATAAAAGTCGTTAAGGGTTCTTTGGTGGTAATGAGAGGTACTCGTTACGGTAATTTATACAAACTTTTAGGGACAACAATTACGGGAGATGTAGCAGTAGGAATCAGTGGAAGAGATCCAACGGCTAGTACGAGGCTTTGGCATATGCGCCTTGGGCATATGTCAGAAAAGGGTCTATCTTTGATGTGCGGGAAAGGCTTGTTGAAGGACATGAAGAAGCCTTGCATGGAGTTTTGAGAGCATTGTGTGTTCGGGAAGGCACACAGGGTGACGTTCTTTACAAGCAAGCAAATGAGCAAAGAGGTATTAGACTACGTACATACCGATGTCTGGGGACTGGCAAAGTTACCTTCCAAGGGTGGTTCCAGGTATTTTGTTACATTCGTTGATGATCATTCGAGATTTGTCTGGCTTTATTTTCTGAAGCATAAGAATGAGGTATTCAACACATTCATGGTGTGGAAAGCAATGGTTGAGAACAAAACTGGTCGAAAGCTGAAGACGTTAAGGTCGGATAATGGGACCGAGTACACGGATGGGGCATTCAAGGAGTTTTGTAATCAGGAAGGCATTGTGAGGCACTGGACAGTAGTAAACACACCTCAACAGAATGGAGTCGCAGAGAGATTGAACCGTACACTACTTGAGAAGGCTAGATGTATGCGCTCCAATTCGGGATTAGGCGTAGAATGGTGGGCAGAATCTGTTGCTACAGCTTGTTATATTGTGAACAGGTCTCCACATTCTTCTTTAGATGGCGGCATACCTTACGAGGTGTGGTCAGGTGAACATGCAGATTACGGGAGACTTAGGGTTTTCGGTTGTACGGCCTATTACCATGTTAAAGGTAACAAACTTGACAATAGAGCAAAGAAAGCAATTTTCTTAGGATATGCTACAGGAGTCAAGGGTTATCGGCTATGGTGTACGGAAGACAAGAAGTTTGTAATCAGCAGAGATGTGGTGTTTGATGAGTCATCTATTGTAGCTATGGCAAAAGCTACGGTGCCTAGTTGTGGTGATGTTGGGTCTACTAAAGCTCAAGTAGTGGAAGTAGAAGCCGAAGACCAACGAGTTTCTAGGAATCATGATCAGGTGGAGCATCAGGATAAAACTCAGGATGAGGAAATTGATGAACCCGATCATGAGGAGGTTCAAGGGGAAGGTACACAAGTTTTACAACAACAGCAGCAGGATGTTTCGGTACACACTAGGCCGAAACGGTTATATAAGCCGGTACAGAGGTTAGGGTCAGACAAACCTCTTAGGCATTACGGGCAGGCAAATGTGGTTGAATATGCACTCTCGGTGGAAGACGACGAGCCGGTCACCTTCAAACAAGCTATTACCGCGGAGGAAAGAGAGAGTTGGTTGGTTGCTATGCAAGAAGAGATGGAGTCTCTCCACAAGAACAAGACATGGGAGGTTGTCCCATTGCCCGAAGGTAAGTCTGTTATTGGTTGTAAATGGGTGTACAAGAAGAAAGAGGATTCTTCCGAAATCAAGGGTACAAGGTATAAGGCAAGACTAGTGGCCAAGGGTTATGCACAGAAAGAAGGGGTCGACTACAATGAGATTTTCTCACCGGTCGTGAAACATACTTCTATACGGGTGCTATTGAGTATTGTTGCTCACAGTGATCTTGAGCTGGAACAACTCGATGTTAAAACCGCCTTCTTGCACGGTGATTTGGAAGAAGAAATTTATATGGCTCAACCTGAGGGATATAAGGTTGAGGGTAAAGAAAATCAAGTATGTCGTTTGAGGAAGTCTCTTTACGGATTGAAACAATCCCCTCGCCAATGGTACAAACGATTTGATTTTTTCATGCTAAAGCATGGTTTTCGCAGAAGTGACTATGATTGTTGTGTATACATCAAGAAGTTTCGCGAAGGTGACTTTATTTATCTCCTTTTGTATGTGGATGACATGCTTATTGCTTCTCGAAGCATGGTGGAGATAGATAAGTTGAAATCTCAATTCAGTCAAGAGTTTGAGATGAAAGACATGGGCGCTGCAAAGAAGATACTGGGAATGGAGATTAAAAGAGAGCGGTCAAGTAAGAAACTGTACTTGAATCAGAAAGGTTACATCGAACGAGTAGTTTCTCGGTTCGGGATGCAGGATGCGAAGGCGGTGTCAACACCTTTGGCACCACACTTCAGGCTCTCGGGAAGACAATCTCCCACTACTACGGTGGAGAAGGATCATATGGATCGTGTACCGTATGCTAGTGCAGTTGGCAGTTTGATGTACGCTATGGTGTGCACTCGTCCAGATATTTCACAGGCGGTCAGTGTGGTTAGTAGGTTTATGGCAAACCCGGGGAAGACACATTGGGAAGCTGTGAAGTGGGTCTTGAGGTACTTGAAGGGTACTGTTGATACGGGTTTGTGCTTTGGTGGAGACACATGTCAGGTAAGCGGTTATGTTGACTCAGATTATGCTGGCGATCTAGATAGAAGACGATCTACTACTGGTTATGTATTTAAGGTACATGGTGCTCCAGTTAGTTGGCGATCGATGTTACAATCTACAGTTGCGTTATCTACTACGAAGGCCGAGTATATGGCTATGGCCGAGGGTGTGAAGGAAGCATTGTGGTTGTGGGGTCTTCTGGATGATCTAGGGATTAAGCAGGAGTGCGTAGATTTATGGTATGATAGTCAAAGTGCGATCCACTTAGCGAAGAATCAGGTTCATCATGCTCGCACTAAGCATATCGATGTCAGATATCACTTTGTACGAGATGTCATAGAGGAAGGTGATGTTTCTCTCATGAAGGTACACACAGATGAGAATCCCGCGGACATGTTGACTAAAGTGGTGACACGTAGCAAGTTTCAACATTGCCTGGAATTGCTACAAATCGGCTCGTGTTAAGTTGCCCGAAAGGGCGTAATGGCGACAAGATAATCTTTATGTGAAGGGTTGGTAGAACTACGGTAGGCTTGATCCTATAAAAGGGTACGTAGGCAGCCATGGTCATATGGTGCAGTCGGATGAAGTTATAAGAAGAAGATATATCTTACAAGGAGTATCCTGGTGTTCGTCCAAAATTTGAAGTATATCAAATTGTGTACGAGGTGGAGAATTGTAAGAGGCAGTTTCTAAAAATTGGCATATAGGCGGTTTGGTGGCTATAGGCGGTTTGCTTTGGTTTCATGGATAGAGGCGGTTTTGGTTTGAGAATTGGTTTCTAAATTTCGGCTTATAATAATATATAAATAGGGGGTTAATCAACATAACCAACATCAACACAAGCAACAACAACTCTTCTTTAGAGAGAGCTAAAGAGAGAGAGCAAGTGAGAGAGAAATTTTTTGTTCATAGTTTTGAGCGGTGTTAAATTTCTCAGTCGTCGAAGATTTAGTATAGAAGGTTATTACTATACGGTACCATCTTGGGACGAACTTGCGGGTTGTGTTAGTCGTCTTCATCTATCCTTCAATAAAGATTTCTTGTTCGCCCGAGGACGTAGGCTTTAAGCCGAACCTCGTTAAATTCTGTTCGCATATTTGATTTTGGCTTAGCTTTTCGATTAATCTTCATAATCGGATCAATTTCTAGGATAGGTTGGATAGCTTCCGCGACTTTTAGCTCTAACAGTCTGCAACTTCGTATGTATTAGTAGTTCCATAATTTAATTAAAAGGATGACATTTATCTGTTACAAAATTTGTCTTCGGATACACAAATAAAGATGAAAAAGAGAGGGATGGAGAATAGAGGCTTGAAACGTGTACTATATACACTTTCCTTAAAGCAATATTTACCCCCTCTCACTCAAGATTACTTGAAGGTTACAAGGCAAATTGTTAGAGAAGAGCTTGTGATGATGATGGTGTTTCTAAAGTGTAAGAATAACAAAACATTAAACAACAGTGTGGGTGCCTAGCTAAGACAAATGAGTGCCTAAGTAAAATGTAAAGTCTGCCTAAATACTTAAAGTTGTTAAAAGTTAGTTAAGAAGTTGTTAAGATAACAACTCTCTAGCTAACTTTCTCTTTCTCTCTCTAAACTCTTTAAATAGAGCTGATTAGTTGTAATAACTTTGATCGAATTTCAAGTTCTAATAAACAGTGATTTCTCTCTCTTATTACTCTGATAATCTTCATCTTCTTCATTAGAGAATCATCATCTTCTGTTATCATCATCTTCTCTAATCAAGTATCATATTATACTAAATATAACATGGTATCAGAGCCTGTTTAAACGACAAATCCATCTTCAATTCAACGAA
Source organism: Eschscholzia californica (assembly GCF_041429995.1). NCBI lineage: Eukaryota > Viridiplantae > Streptophyta > Magnoliopsida > Ranunculales > Papaveraceae > Eschscholzia > Eschscholzia californica. The sequence goes on from NW_028238198.1 coordinate 35,893,849, forward strand.
ATCGAATCAAGTAAGTTCTAATTTTCAATTTCTTTTATCTTTGATTCATTCAATTTTTAATGGAATCCTCAAATTCTTCATCACAAAAGTCAAATTCAAGCACGAATGTCACAATCTCAAATATATCTAACTTCATATCTGAAAAGTTAGATGGATCAAATTATCTATTATGGAAAGATCAATTTGAAACTATTCTCTTAAGTACAGGTCTATTAGGTTACATTGATGGATCGATTTTGTCTCCAAGTAAATATATTGTTGAAAATGGTCTGGAAGTGTTAAATCCATCTTTTCTTACATGGAGAAAGGCTGATAGCTTTGTTAAAGCTTGTATGAAAGCTACTTTCACTCGAACTGTATCATCTGATGTTTTAGGGCTTGATTCAGCCAGAGAAATTTGGAAGTTTCTCGAAATGATGTTTATTGAGGAGTATGAAACCAAGATTGCTTCACTTAAAAAACAACTTCAAAATGTTAAAAGAGGAGATTTAACAGTAAGTTGCTACTTAAGAAAGATAAAAAAACATTTCTGATTCCTTGACTGCTGTGAGCAATAAAGTTCCTGAATCTGAGCTATGTCGAATAACTTTAAAAGGATTAGGAAAAGAGTATAAGCAATTTGTTATTGCTACTCATCAAAGAGAATCCAAATTGTCTTTTCCAGAGTTAAGAACTCGAATCATTCATCATGAGCAATGGTTAAGCATTCAAGATAATGATGAAGTGGATGAATCTGCTTACTTAACCAGAAGAACACAAGTTAAACAACAAGTAAAATCAAGTCAAAATCAATTGAGGTATTCACAATCTCAGCCACAAAGGTATTACACAAACCAAAGGCAACAAAATTTTTCAAATAACAATCATAATAGCAATCAATATAGCAATCATAACAGCAATCAACATAGAAATCAACATAGCAATCATAATAGCATTCAAAAGTCAAATAATAGTATTGAAAGGAACTCCCAATCAGGTGAAAGAGCAAATGATTTTGATTTCTCTATCATTCCTTGTGGAATTTGCAGAAAATGGGGCCATGATGCCTCTAGGTGCAGATACAGGTATGCTCCTGATGATTCTTATAAATTCTATAATAGCAATAATCCAAATAATACTCATAATAGTACAAGTAAGAATTTCTACAACAAAGAAAGACCAAACTTTGCTGGTCTCCATCTTTATGAAGAAGGTGAATCTTCACATGCTCATAATGAAGAGGAAAAACCAAGTGAGGAAGATGTCTATGATGCTTAATTTGGTCAATTAGGTTTCTGTCCAGATAGTAATGATTATGAAGAAGCTCTTATGGTCTCTTATGGTCTCAGTGGTTGAGAAAGCTAATGATTCTTCAGCTGTTTGGTTAGCTGACACAGGGGCTACAAGTCATATGACCTATGATGCAAATACCATTGAAAATGAAAGAAGCTACTCAGGTTCAAATTCAGTTATGGTTGGAAGTGGAACCTGTATTCCCATTTCCAGCATAGGTGATACTAAACTCACAACAAATTATCACATTTTTTATCTTAAAAATGTGTTGGTAGTTCCTAATATCAAAAGAAATTTGCTGTCCATCTCTAAATTTACAAGGGACAATCAATGCTTGGTTCAATTCTCTCCTTGGGGTTATAAGGTCATGGATATTTGGTCTGATAAGATTTTTAGTGAAGGACCAGTTATAAATGACTTATATCCTATCACATTTCAGGTTCAAAAGCCACATGAGGCTCATTTTTCAGAAGTCACTACCCCCTCCTTCTATTTGGCACAGACGATTGGGTCACACTTCTGACTCAGTGCTTCATCTATTGGCTAGGAACAAAGCTTTAAACATGAATTTTGAACCCCAGCATGGTCTATGCCACTATTGTCAATTATCTAAAAGAAATCTCTTCCATTTGCTAATTCTCAAAGCTATACATCAACTCCTCTCTATTTGATTCACTCCGACATTTGGGGTCCAGCACCAACTTCATCTTCCAAGGGAGAAAGATATTATATTCTTTTTCTTGATGACTATAGCAGACATTTATGGGTTTATTCACTCAAGACAAGATCTGATAGTCTTTCTTGCTTCAAACACTTTAAAGCTCTTTCTGAAAATCTACTAAATGTCAAGATCAAGTATTTTCAATCTGATGGTGCTCCTGAGCTATCAAAAGGGGATTTCAAAGCATTCCTTGATCAGTGTGGTATTCTATTTAGGAGCTCTTGTCCATATACTCCACAACAAAATGGCAAGGCTGAGAGAAGAAACGGATAAATCACAGAGGTTGGTAATTCCTTGCTTTTTCAATCTCACCTTCCCAAAGAGTACTGGTATGAAGCTTTCTCCTCTGCTGTGTTTATTATAAATAGATTACCAACCAAATTGCTAAATGGTTCTTGTCCTTATGAGGTTTTATTTCATAAGAAACCAGACTATACTCAGTTAAGGGTGTTTGGCTGTCTATGTTATCCTTTCTTGGATAATATTAGGCTAAACAAACTTTGTCCCAAATCTGCTGCTTGTGTTTTTATTGGCTATAGTCTTCACCATAAGGGTTATAAATGCTTGGATATTGAAAGTGGGAAAATAATCATCTCAAGAGATGTGGTGTTTGATGAAAATGTATTTCCTTTCTCATCCCTCTCAAAGTCCAAATTTTCTTCAAACACTCCTTCAACACTGTTGGAGTTATCACATCACATTCAATTTGGCTCTCAGCATGTGCCTGAGACTCATACCCAAAGTCCTGCACCTATTCAACATGTTGTATATGCTCAAAGTGCTATATCTACTATAAACCCAAAATTATTCCTGATCACATAACACACTATAGTAGTTGTCATCCTCTTTCTCTTACTTATGTGGCCTTGCTCAACCAACCAGTGGAGCCTACTACTTATAAACAAGCAGCAAAAGACCCAAATTGGTGCAAGGCAATGCAGGAAGAATATGATGCTTTAATAAGCAATAAAACTTGGGTTTTGATCCCAAGCTTACCTTCTATGAACATTTTAGGGTGTAAATGGGTTTATAGAATAAAATACAAAGCTGATGGAACCATTGAGAGGTATAAAGCCAGGCTGGTTGCAAAAGGATTTCATCAAATGGATGGTCTTGATTACTCAGAAACTTTTAGTTGTGGTTAAAGCTACCACTATTAGACTTTTTTAACAGTTGTTGTTTCAAATCATTGAGCATTCTTCAACTGGATGTCTCTAATGCTTTCCTTCATGGTCTTTTCGAGGAGGATGTCTTTATGTCTCAATCCCCTGGCTTCACTGATGCTGCTTCTCCATCCTATGTTTGTAAACTACAGAAGAGCTTATATGGCCTCAAGCAGGCTCCCAGGGCCTGGTTTACCAGATTCGCCTCATTCTTATTCACTTTGGGTTTTCAGAAGAGTTCTCATGATCACTCTATGTTTGTGAAGAGTCAAGGGTCCTCAATTATCATCCTTTTACTCTATGTGGATGATATTGTGCTTACAGGTACTCACTCCTCTGACTTGACTCTACTTATTCAAAAACTAAAGTCTGAATTTCCAATGAAGGAACTTGGCTCTCTCCATTTTTTTCTTGGGCATTGAGGTTACTAGCAATTCTCTTCATGAGCTTCTTCTCACTCAAAGAAAGTATGCTCTTGAGTTACTACAAAAGGAAGACTTGTTGGATTCAAATCCTAGTATTACTCCAGTTTCAGGGGGCAATAGAATGTCTAAATATGATGGTGAGCCTCTCTCTGATCCAACTTTCTATCGAATTTTAGTTGGTGGTCTTCAGTACCTTACTATGACAAGACCTGATATTTCCTTTGGAGTCAACTATGCTGCCCAATTCATGCAAAATCCTAGCTCTATTCATCTTTAATTGGTTCAAAAACTCTTAAGATATGTCAAAGGTACAATTGGGTATGGAATCTCCATCACTAAAGGAAATTTAACCAAGTTGGTGGGCTATTCAGATTCTGATTGGGCTGGATGCCCTGATACAAGACGCTCAACCACAGGCTACTGTGTTGTGCTAGGCAATTCCCTTGTCTCTTGGTGTTCTAAAAAGCAACCAACTGTTGCTAAGTCCTCAACTGAGGCTGAATACAAAGCTCTCTCCATTGCTGTTGCTGAAATGCAATGCAATGGATTACCTATGTTCTCACAGAGCTAAAGATCTCTATTGCTAAGCCTTTTATCATCTACTGTGATAATTTTGGTGCTAAAAACATTGCTGCTAATCCTATTTGCCATGCTCGAACCAAACACATAGAGGTTGATTACCACTTTATTCGAGATTTGGTATCTTCTGGCTCTATTATCATTAGACATATCCCTACTAATGAGCAGCCAGCTGATCTGCTAACCAAGGGTTTAGCTCGAGCTCTCTTTGTTCCTCTTCGTGACAAACTGATGTCTCTGCCTACTTCATCAGTTTGAGGGGGCATGTTAGAGAAGAGCTTGTGATGATGATGGTGTTTCTAAAGTGCAAGAATAACAAAACATTAAACAACAGTGTGGGTGCCTAGCTAAGACAAATGAGTGCCTAAGTAAAATGTAAAGTCTGCCTAAATACTTGAAGTTGTTAAAAGTTAGTTAAGAAGTTGTTAAGATAACAACTCTCTAACTAACTTTCTCTTTCTCTCTCTAAACTCTTTAAATAGAGCTGATTAGTTGTAATAACTTTGATCAAATTTCAAGTTTCAATAAACAGTGATTTCTCTCTCTTCTTACTCTGATAATCTTCATCTTCTTCATTAGAGAATCATCATCTTCTGTTATCATCATCTTCTCTAATCAAGTATCATATTATACTAAATATAACACAAATTGCTTCCCAAGATATGACAAGCCTTTGTGAAACTACACCAAGTAACTTGTGAAGATTTCACTAAAGGAGCATTAGAACATAATGAAGATGGCAAAGGTTTTCCGACATTGTTTGTAAATGTTGTTTCATCCGCTTTTTTAGTTTAGAGAAATTTTTTTTTATAGAAAACAAAGAGACATTTTCCAAGTAGAAAATCTTTTCACAAAAAGATATATCTCTCCATATAATTTATTCAAAAGATATAACTATTAGACATAAATTTCAAATCCAAATATTATAAAAAATTAATTTCTGATTTTATAAAGTAGATTAGTTAATAACTTGTCCAAAATTCCAACATTATCACCCCCAGGATGGTAGGATATAACTGTTGATTCCTCTATTCTAAGCTTTTAACTGTTGGAATCGGAGCCGATTTTGGCTCGACCCGACTAATCAAACTCAGAAACTGAACATGCTACTGCGTTCGTCTCGTCGAGCTCTTTAGTTTAGAGCCAAGAATCACTCGAATCCGATTCTGGATGAATGAGAAATTCAAGGTTAAAGTTTGGACAAAGATCGGTTGAATTAGGGACTAAATTGTCAAAGAGGATAAATTAGTTTGGGGACCATCTGGGCGAAGCGAGCACGTCCAGATCTGGATGGCTCGCGTTCCACCCGAGTTTTTGAAGCGAGATCTGACGATAGCGCTTTTTCATCCTCAGGACAGTGTTGGGATGATGATGGGCCTAAAAAGTTTCCTAAATAGGTCGGCACCCGCAAGTGCACGGGTGTCAAGTTGTAATAATTTCCGGTAAGACCGGTTCGTTCCTCAGAGACTAAGTGAAATCTATTCTAAAACTAGGAAGTAATAAGATTTTTCAAATGTTTTGATTTTGGTTTTAAAATAAAATATATAAAATATTAAAACAAATAAAAAGATGAACTCAAATGGGGGGATGATCTATGGGTCCAGAATCTATCCACGGAACAACTCTAAAGGTGAACTAATGAGTCAACGAGTTACTTTTATTACACGGGCTTTAAAACATGAATGGTCTAAAGTCCGGAAGATATCTTCCTTAAAACGATAAAAACTAAAGATACATGCATCATTCCCTATATACTAATTACTCGATTATTATGCATCAACTAAGAAGTATAATCCATCAAAGCATTTTTATTCTAAGCATGGAATATCAACTTAAGAAAGATGAATAATGAAGGAACTAATCAATAATCAAGAATAACGCAAGTTAGACATGAACGACCAAAGGATTACTTGACTCGAATTTAATCACACCTAAAAAGTAAATAACAACATGGATTTCATCAAACACCATAGATAAAGAGATTTAGCTAATCAAACTCATCAGAAAGAATCTCATTATAAAAATTAAGAGCAAAAGATAAGTAAGGTAGATATCACCCAATGTTAAGCTTCCATGATTATGAGGAATGAGATGGATAGTTGATGATGAGATTCTCTCTCACAAAGAAATATCAATAGTACAAATATCCTCCCTCTTCTCTATGTTCACTCTCTTCACTCTCTTTTCTCTCTCACAAAGAAAAGAAAAAGATGAAGAAAATGGAAAATAAAAATAACATATGATGAATTATCTCTTGTAGTGATCTCTGTAAATTCAATGAATCAACTCTTTCTCTCTTTACAATCCTCTCTCAATACATTAACCTCTCTCTCTTCCTCTCTCTCTCTCTCTCTGTAATTTCTCTCTCTCTCACAAAGAATGAAATACAAAAAAAACAGAAAAGAAGTAGATGATGATAATGGTGTTCTGGTTTTCTGTTCAAGCATAGATACTCTCTCTCTCTCTAATGTTTCTGTTCTAGTTGAGCTCTTGAGAGGTTTTCACCCCCCAAATCCGAGATGCCCAACTCTCTGTTTCTGTTCTCTATATATATGGAGGCAGCTTCAATCTCTCTCTAAATATTTCTCTATTTAGATAAATCACTTCCATCTCCAGAATCTCCTTTGATTTTTGTAAGAGTTACTAATAGAGAAAATAAATCGGAGAGAGAATAATATCAAGTTGTCTCCACTGTTCCTTGCTATCCAATTGACCTCCTTCATCTATGTTTAGAGATGTCTTCATGATATTCTAAATCAGAGATAATGGAATTCTAAATCAGAGATTTCCTTGCTGTCCAATTGACCTCTCTACAAATATTTTCAGCACAACTTTCCTCTTTACTGTCATAGAATAATAGATTGAGGTGATAAGAGAGAAAGATAATTTCCCTCTATATTCTTTCCTTCAATCTATCTCAAATCTCCCCATATAAATCTTTCTCTTTTAATCTGTATATACTCTCTTTCTATTTATGTTAGGAGCATATCTTTCCCTCTCTAATTTGTTTAAGAGAAATAATAATAACCAGAATTGGAAATGAGAAGATTTTGGGCCAATTACCGTGGGTTTCTGTTGGTTATCATGTGAGCATGATTCGGTGGATTGGAAGTAGCATAAGGGAGTAGGACGTCGCACGTTGTAATTGCTGTATGGATGAGATTTCACATGAACCGTCAACTCAAGGTGGACAAGTAGACGTATGGTTAGATTGCCCGGTCCCATAATAGTAAGCTGCTTCCATGTGTAATGGATCATAGCATCTTACCAAATCCCACAATATACCACTTTACCGCAACAGTGTACCGACATTTTATCTCATTGCCATCAAATTTGCATGCCACGTGTATTTAAATGCTTTGGACAACCGTCTTTGACCCCGCACTTTAACTTGGACTAACTTTCTCACACGGACTCCAATTTAACTTCCGTTTTCGCCTACAGGTTCGTCTTGGATTGCACTTTCCATCAGAGTATCAACGGTTGCCAAAATTTCCAGAGAACCAATACCAAGAAATGACACAAATACCCTCCAACACGACTTTCTCTCGATTTTATCCGTTTTTCACACTAAACTCCCTAAAAGACACCTGGGAAAGAGAAATACACAATTAATCAGAGTAACTGCTCGAAATAGACTAACTATCCCAAATTGAGAGATTCAAATGAGGCATTTTCATGACTCATCAGATGACGTCAGAGGTGTTGGATCAGCAAGATCCAACGGGAGGCGTTAACCCCGTGTCAGGCAGAAGGTGGGCTACGCCTAATCTTTTGATCTAGTCGTTGATTTCTTTATCTGTTGGACACAGCTCCGGGACAACTCGATCTCCATCTAACGGATAGCGTTTTGTCCAAGATTTTGAGCTAAATCCAACGCCCTAGAATGCACCGACTTTAATTTTTAGTTGAGTCCGCCTATTCGAATGGATATGTCCATTGAACCCAATAGACACCTATTCCCATTCACTTTCTATATAAACAACCCAAGCCCACTTCCTTATTCATTCAATTCATTCTCTTCTTCTCTTCTCTTCCAACAATTAATATTCTGATGTGTCTGAAATATCTTATTGGGAAGTAATTCTAGTATATTCTGGTGTGTCTGGAATATCTAGAAAAATGAAGAAAGAAGTTTCGAGTGAAGTTAGAATTCTAAAGCGTCTAGAAGATCCAAGTCATTCTCTTATTCTCTTCTGACAATTAGTATTCTAGTGTGTCCGGAATATCTAATTGGGAAGTAGTTCTAGTATCGCTAAAAAAAGGAAGTAAGAAGCTTTGAGTGAACTTATAATTTTAAAGCGTCTAGAAGATCTAATCAGATCAGTCCAAAAGCTCCTATTACTTACGAAGGTTCGTCCGCTTTCAGAATATAGAAGTACCATCTTAAAATTCTGAAAGGATAGTCGTTGTATCCTGAAGGCATACACCCTAACGTTTGGTACTGTTACAGGGGTGTAAAATGTCTTAAGAAAAGAGAATTTATTCTCGCCTCGACTCCATTATCTTTTGTCTATCTCGGTTAATCCGGAAGAAGGAATTACTGATAAAATCGGTATTCGCTTATCGTTTATCTCTCTATAACTTAGAGAAATGAAGTTCCCTACTCCAACCTAGACTCTGTCTTAATCAAGACAAGACAAAGATAAAAGTGAATTCAAACCATAACAAGAGGAACAACACTAAACATCTGTAGAATTCATTGTCTAAATAACTTCATTTTGTGCCTATTTGTCTCACTATTTATCTATATCTCCTTCTATATCATAAACTCCGCAAATTTCTTGTTGTCTTGCACCATACCTTCCAGGACATTGTCATCTTCACGCCAGCGGGTCGCGAATTTGTAGCCTTTATTGGTCTTTGCGTATGAGCACTTGTCAGTCTAGATTCTCCATGAAAAGACTAATTTTAATTTTTAATCATCCCATGTCAAATCAAATGTCCCTCAATTGTTTGTCTATCAGCATGAATTTTTAAACATCTGACACATGAAAATTTGTTTGATTATTTTGAGTAACTACCCCGCCACTAAATGTATGCTCCAAGAAAGCAATTACACTATCTATGCCCTTTTTTGTAACACTCTAAACGCTCAAGGACAACTTATTAATGAACTCTAACTTCTTGCATACAAAACTTATGATTTAGTCAAGACTACAACACCTTCTCGTTATCATGGAATAAGTTCGGTATCCCGAGAAGTTTTATATGAACCAAGTCCACTTAAATAATTATTAGTTGAGTGTTCATATGTGTTGGAAATATAGAGTTGGATTAATGAAAAATATTATCTCTCAGAAAAACCAAGAACGGAGTTTGATGTGTCATGGTATGGAGACCACTGCCTTGAAAGTGATTTCGGTACAACCTCGGTGCAAATTGTATAACTCTGAACACTTCCCAAAGATTTACCACATCTATCATCTTCCACTGCACTGAAGAAGATGATATTGGAGAAGCAGAAAATCGACTTCAATATCTAGTAGAAGATGAATCCCGCTTAGTAGTTGTCTGTTGCTCTATTTTGGTTTAGATCTTATTTATAGACCAAGTAAACCCTATTAGGGTTTCCCAGATAACGTGGAGAAGAATAAGGAAGTTGTGGGATGTGATTCGTGTTGAACTCAAAAGGAACTGCTCATACTTGGACTTGTTTAAACTAATGGCTGAATCCCCAGGTTCTTTAGCAACTTCAATGAGATTTAGTCACTTAGAAATATGGATGAATCATTTTGCGCGAAAGATTCCATCTAAAACATTTTTGGAAGATTTAGTCACTTAGAATTAGTTAGTTGTTAGTAGAAAACATGTGAAATTGATTATGAAACGACACAACCTTGATTCATTATTTGTGTGTCTATATTGATAGGGTTATAAAGAGGGAATTTATTTTAGTATCGAAAAATAAAGTTTTTAATTGGGTTATTTGACACTTGGGTGTCACAAATATATTTCTGTTCCTGTGAAAGGATCACATTTAAATGTTTTTTGTCGTTTGAGTCACAATCTAACTAAAATCTTGGTTTAACTTATGTTTGACAATCTCAAAATTAAATTAATGTCATGAAAACTACCTAACATTGTTTAATGATGTCGAAAAGTGACTTCCTAGTAATCAACGGGAAAAGACCTTCTGTACTTCTAGATTATATCTTTCTTTTTCCTGTAATGGAGCCTTGAGATGGACGGTAGCCAAGAAGACACACTGACGCTTAAGCTAGTTAAGTGTGCGGGTAGAATCAATTAATGAGTTTTAAAGATTTCTCGGCCTTTTATAGGGCAAAAATGTCCTACAGTTATAGGTTTACGAGCAGGATTGACCACCGTCTATGGATAGACACGTGAAATGATCGTATAAGGAAAGAAACACTTATCGTGATCGTACCTTTCGTCAGAGGCAACAATAAAAAGGAAAGAAGATCTTTGGTGATATATGGCCTTCCACGTAACCTCCATTCTTTCGGGCCGAGCGAAGGTCGAGGTGTCGAGGGCACTCGGATTTTTTTGCTCTGTCTCCCTGGTCAGAGTAGGGATTAGGGGCAAAGCTTACTCGGGTACACCTATCCACTTGTCTCTACATGGTAGCAGACCTCACTCAAATTTCCAAGGAAACTTGTCCCGACCTTCCTACCATCTCTTTTGTTATAACATAATTCAGGTGACATATTGAAGTATATTGAAGAAAAGGTAGATATCTAGAAGATATCTCCCTAAGATAGAAAGAAATACATAATATAGCAATTGTAATTTTAATTGTTTCCTCTTTGTAATATTTCCTTATTTATTATTTCTCTACAAACCCTATTGTAATCTCTATAAATATGTACCCAGTCTATCAATGAAATCACCTTTGATAATTATATCTCTTGTTCCTCCTTCAACTTAATATGGTATTAGAGCAAAGTTGATATTTCTGGGATTTCTACTCGATAATAATTATTTCGTTTATTCGGGTTTTATTCATTCTAAGGAGCTCTACGGATTCTTATTATCGTTATACTTCGATCATCCCAACTCCATCTTCAAAGGTCAGTTACTAACACAATTTTTCTGAATTTTTTCAAATTTTTTCGATTTTTTTTTCGATTTTTTTTTTATTTTTTAAACCTATTTTTAGGTTAGGAATAGTTCTGTTCCAGAATTAGGTTAAAATTAATCCTGTTCCGATTCAGATTAGAATTTTTCCGTTCTGATTTATCTAAAAACAGACAGACCTAATCCGGTACATCTTTACTCCGGAATAGAGAAAACCTGGTATACTTGTATACCAGAATAGACTTAACCTGGTATTTTCCAATACCAGTGTATAAACTAAACCCGGAACACAACAAACTCTGTTCCCGATCGGAACCAAAAAATCACTTTTGGTTCCCGACACCAACTTCATCTTCTCCGGTGACTACTTCTAGGGTTTTTTCGTTTTTTTTCGCCGGAATTAGGTTACAGACGAAGGAAAGCAAAGTCTCCGACGTCTGACCGCGAAGGGTTTTCCCTCATCTAAACCGAGATATTATTTTCCCCGACGTTTCTCTCTCTACACCATTAAAACTTGATCGGAAACCCTAGTTTTTTCTTGATCGGATTTTTTAAAAATTACAACCCACCATCTCGGTTTCCAGCCATCTCTCTTTGCGAAAACCTGTCCCGTCGATCACCACACAAAAGCTCCTTTTTTTTTTTTTTTTTTTTTTACTCGGAACCCTAAATTTTTGGCCGGATATCAACCTCCCTGTTCCTTGATCGGAACCCTAATTTTGGCCGGCGAGATTTCATCGGAACCCAAATTTTGGCCGGCGATAACTGACGCAACTGAGTCAAACCAATTTGACTTAACCCTGTTGCTTTGACCTGTGACTTTACTTCTGTTGACTTGACTACAGTCAGCCGACTTTGACTGACCCAGACTTTTGACTTTCTTTTTGTGACACCTCACGTTTGTGACGTTTTTTTTTCCCACAGTACATAAACTGTTTGGCTTATTTGTGACAGCATCTACTGTCATATTAACTTCCCAACACTTCTGTTAAGTTGTGACATTCTAGGCTGTCCCTTTTATTTCCTAACACTTCTGTTTGGACTATTTGAGACAGCACCTACTTCCTTTTTTCTTTCCGACACTTCTGTTAGTTGTGCAAATTCTGAACCGTCCCTTATATATTATTGTGACGTTGATTTTAAAATAGATTATTTTCTTCTATTCTTTACAGAACAATGACTTCTGGACAATCTGCCAACATCAGTGATCTGAACTCGAATTCAGATGACACTCCACCGATGACAGACACTACTCCTCCTCTTCAACAAATATGTGAGGCTTATTATGTGCATCCTTCGGACAATGCCACTTCTGTTGGTGTTAATCCCGTTCTTACCGGTCCAGACTATGCTGAATGGGCTCACAGTATGCACGATGCTCTTATCATTAAAAATAAGCAAGGTTTTATCGATGGGTCGCTCCCTAAACCGACGGATCCTGCGCAACTTCATGCATGGACCCGTTGTGACACCATGGTGGCTGCTTGGATATCCAATTCTGTCAGCGAGGAAATCCGACGTAGCACGAGACGTTCGGCTTCTGCTTTTGATCTTTGGAATAATTTGAAGGAGCGTTTTGCTACGTCTAACGCTACCTACATTTATCAGCTGAAGAAAAAGATTTCTGCCCTTACTCAGGAGCACCAGACTATTTCAGCTTATTATTCTCAGTTGAAGTCTTATTGGGACGAATTGGATGCTATCATTCCACCCACTTCATGTGCTTGCCCTGTTGGCAAAACAACTATTGAATATCATCTTACCTCGCGTACGACTGAATTTCTCATGGGTCTTCATGAACGTTATTCTGCGACTTGCAATAACATACTTCTCATGGAACCACTTGGTTCAGATCCATTTCATCGGTTACTCTCCAAGTTGGGCTTGATTCAGATTCCTTCCCCTGCTCCAACTTGCGGGGGGGTATTGAAGTATATTGAAGAAAAGGAAGATATCTAGAAGATATCTCCCCAAGATAGAAAGAAATACATAATATAGCAATTGTAATTTTAATTGTTTCCTCTTTGTAATATTTCCTTATTTATTATTTCTCTACAAACCCTATTGTAATCTCTATAAATATGTACCCAAGTCTATCAATGAAATCACCTTTGATAATTATATCTCTTGTTCCTCCTTCAACTTAATATATGACAGAGCCTATTCAATTCCACCTCTTTGCTAACTTTAACAAAATCTCATTTTATATAAGTGCGGGCAAAGGTGGCGCATGCCACTTAGGTCAATCCATCGACATCTTTACTTGGTTCAACCTTGATTCAACACGAGCATCTCCCCTCCCAATCCTTAGCAGAGTGAAAAGTTATAAAAGAGTAGAAGATGTGCTCAAAAAATCGTCTAACCTGTTATAATAAGTCACATAAAGAATTCGCAACATTAATAAGATATTATTTTAAAGTAACACCTTTTCCGAAACAGGGGGTGTCGCTCTTCTTAAGTCCTAACTGGTAGCTTTATACTGAAGCTCTACTCTTCCTCACGGGCATTGAACAAAAGACCTGCAACTGATTTTTTTTTTCTTAATAATGATTTATTTCTTGTTCAGGGGGGTGTTTTTTGGACCATCTGCAAATTTTTACATTTTCCGACACTTATAATTATGTGGTAAAGTTGTTTGTAGGTTAAGGTGTCAATAGTTTTGTTAGTGGTAATAATTATGAAAACCAAATCTGTCACTCCTAAGCTATTCAGCTATACCTTTCACACTAAAATCTTTCAAACAAAATCTTTCAAACCAATTTAACACTAAATCTTTAAAACCAAATCTTTGACACCTTCTACAATATCTTTCAGGCCAAAACTCCATTCAAACCTTATAAATATCTAAGATCTCATGTACAGCATACACATAAGTCAAGAGTTTTCTTATTCAAAACATTATAATTGTGATTATGAGTTCTGGTGTCGTCTCTTCCACAAGGTTCATTCTGAACATTGTGATTGTTTTTCTTTTTATTGCCATTGCCATGATTGCAGGAGAAGCTGGCAAACCTTGTCGCTGCCCTGAGCATTGGTTTTGTTGTATGCGCCGCGTTATGGGGATCAAAGATCATGTCTTTCCTCCTAATTAATCTTAGGCTTACCTATCTCTTCTTTACTAGCTACCCAAATGATACTATACTATGTGTTCTTTTAGTGCTTGTTTTCTTGTTAAAATCCACCAAGATTATGTTAATATAAATAAATTAAGTGGATAAATAATTTATCTTTTACATTTTATTGTGTTAATTCTGCATTTTGGAATTGATCACAATTCAACCTACTAACTTAGGTTCACATAATCATACCAAAATGATTTGTTGTTAGTATGCAGTCAAGAACTCATAGTACATATGTCCTCACAAAGTTTCTGCATTTACAAGAATGAAGCTCAATTGGTGATTGAACTTAACCATGGGAGAGATATATCACTAAAACCTAAAGTTTTTTCACATAGTAGCACATTATTTTAGAACGTAACCACTTACGAAATTATTCTGGCTATAATCGGGTTATATTGTAATTGGAAAAAAGTAAAATAAAAATGAATGGCTAATGCTGATTGGTGTGTAACATCGTTTCAATTGTCGTAGCCTTCTTCGACAGTGTTGTCTGAACCATGATTTACTTTCAAGAGATATAAAGAAATTGAAGTCCCTTCCATAAACATTATGTCTTAAATTTTCCTGAAGAAACAAAATCTCTAAGTGGGACACATGATCTACAAAACTTTTCGCTTTGTCTCCTTGGGTGGAAATAAAACGGGTCCTCAGTGTAAACCAAGATATTTACCAAGATCGAATATAAAGAAGCTAAAGTATTAAATTTCTTAACACCGTTACAGAAATGATAGAAAGAGCGAATTTTGAGAGTGAATTGGGATTGAAATCTGACCTGGGTTCCTACGTCAAATTTCATGAGAGGTTGGCTTATGGCGCTTTACTTTTAGGAATCAAACATAATTTTTTATGCTTGAGTCCTTCTAAATTTCTATTCTTTATATTTACTCCCTCTGTGATCTTGTAATCAACGGTCCAGAGCAATTTTAGCCCAAATTACCTCCCTCCTTCATCCTCTCTCTACACAGGACATAGGTGTTGTTATATGGTATGTGGTCAGGGGCGTGGGTGAGGGGGTGCGAGCGGTGCGATCGCACCGGCCCCCCCTCCCCTTAGGGCCCCTTTTTCTGAATTTGTTTTATATAAAAGTATATATACAGTGAGAAAGTGTATATAGAGTGAGAAAGCAACTTCAAAACAACAATCAAGTTAGGCCGGCTGGTTTGGTCCTTGACTACTTACATGAAGGTCGCGGGTTCGATTCCCCTGTAGGCCGTTCAGTTTCGTTTTTTGGTTTATGGGGCCATAAAGAACTGACTTGGGCTCTATTGTTTAAAGACTCAAATATATTATTTTGTAGCCCCCACAAATGACGAACCCAAACGAAAATATCAAAACTAAATATTTGATGTTTCAATTTTTCTTTTTCTCCATAGGGTTTAGGTATTTTTCTCTATCAAATTGAAAAAAAAAAAAATCATTTTGTTTTTGTATTGATATTTAAGCAAAAATAGTCAACTTAGTTTGTTGTATGAATACTATTATTTTCCGATCATTACAACAATTTTAATGAAATTGTAAGCTCTTGAGATTTAATACTTAAAAAAATTTCCAACAAATTTATTTTGAATACTTACAATAATTACAACAAGTTTAGTTTCGATAATTATTTAGGGTGTATGATTTTATTTTATTTTCATATCGCGATATAAAGGGCCCCGATCACAATTTCGCACCGGGCCCCCGAAATCTCAGCCACGCCACTGTATGTGGTTGCCCATAAAATCATTGGTTATGCAAGGGGGCTTGGGTTCCTTTAATATACCTTTTTTTATCCAAACTTATATCTATAGAAGTCCACCATTCCTATAATACCACGTAGATGTAGTGTCATCTTATGGTAGTTCCATATGACAAGTGTTTGTTGTTAAGTGACAACACATCATGCAAGTGACAACACATAGGTTAGGTGTCATCATCCTACT
Source organism: Eschscholzia californica (assembly GCF_041429995.1). Lineage (NCBI taxonomy): Eukaryota > Viridiplantae > Streptophyta > Magnoliopsida > Ranunculales > Papaveraceae > Eschscholzia > Eschscholzia californica. The sequence goes on from NW_028238198.1 coordinate 35,910,091, forward strand.
CCTCCTTCCACCCTATAAATAGGGATTATATTGTATGTTGTTGTATAGAAAAGTTTGAAAGAAATACTTCAAATAAAGCTTGGCTTAAGTTCATCTCTTTTGTTTTAGTATGCCTAAATACCTCTATCTCTTTCTCTTCCACTAATTCAATTAAGTTGCATGCAGAATATATACACATTGGAGAAAATAGACCAACAATTTACAACATGTTATCAGCATGAGTCTCTAGCCAACTGAAAGAAGCCGTTACTCTGTCAATTTGGCGACACCAACATGGTGAAAGGACAAAGGAAATAAGTTGTTACTCCGCTTGGTGAAAAGGAAGAAGAAACTACCTAAAAACCTTAAAATTTAAGTCTAAACAAGAAGTTTAGATTGTTCTATTTGACATTGCTTTATCTGACATGAAATTTATCATTTATGATGTGAAGTTTAGATTGAATGTGATTGATTTTTTTGATGAATACGTATTAACAAAGTTGGAAAATTAAGAGACTTCATGCGATGATAATATAGACAATTAACATTTTTATAACGCTTAAAAGTGATGAAAAACAAACGACATTGTTGAAATATTCGATTGAAAATATTGAGGATTTTGAAATATTTGATTGAAGATATTTCAAGGCATTATCTTCTGGATTAGCTAATTGCCAACCATTCTTTCCAATACATTGATTATTCTTTCCTTACTTAGTATCTTACTATTCTTTCCAATACATTGATTATTTTTTCCTTACTTGGTATCTTGTATAGGCTATATATTTTCTGGTATGTAGTTATGTTGGATATACAAAAAAGAAATAAAAAAGTTCTTCAATTCATCTCTCATTCTTCATTCTTCAATTCATCTTTCATTTCTCTGGTTATAATTCTCAATATGGTATCAGAGCAGTGTTTGTGATCCAAAAAAAAAACCTGTTGTGCTCATCATCTACCGAAAATAAAAATGTCTGAAGAAGATACCAAAAATCTGGCTATCCAGATTGCCAATCTCCTTAAAAATGGAGTTCAAACCCAAACCCATAACACAAAACCAAATCCTTCCGATAATCTAAAGATTAGTCTCAATCTCACAAGCCAAAACTGCCCTTTATGGGCTCGAATGATACGAGTAGCCATAGAGGGGAAATCGAAAGCGTTGTTAAATCATCTCACCCAAAATCCACCAGAACCCGTTGATGAACAGTGGGAACAAGATGATTTGATCGTTTTTTCCTGGCTCATCCAAAATATTGAACCAGCCCTCGCTTGCAACTTGACGGAGTTTCCCATAGCAAAACACTATGGGACGCTCTTTCAGTTACGTATAGGCGTGGCAAAGACAAACTTCAAACTTTCGATCTCCATGTTAAAGCAAACGAGCTCAAGCAAAATGGTGTACCTTTGGAAGAATTTTGGATAGTTATGCAGGGTAACTGGGGAGAAATAGAACGCCGAGACCCAAACCCGATGAAATGTTCTACCGACATCGCCACTTACAATAAAATCAGGTCTGAAAACAAACTCTTTCAATTCCTTTTTGCTCTTGACCGAAAGTATGATTCCCTTAAAAGGGAGATCCTCCGGTGGGATCCCTTGCCGTCCGCCGAAGCCGCTTATGCTGCTGTTCGAAAAGAAAACGCACATCAAAGCATCTTCGGGAACATACAACAAGGGGTGGGATCGGGTCTAATCTCAACAAGTGATTCCGATGGGTTAGGGCTCGTTTCTAGAGGCCGTCGGTCGGACCAGAAACTCAATCTGTCATCATCCCGGGTTGATAAAAACAAGTTAAGGTGCGACCACTGTGGCATGGCCAAACATACGAAAGAACAGTGTTTCAAACTAGTGGGATACCCAGAATGGTGGGCTGGCGGACACAAAAAGGGCAAGGCCGCTGCCGCCGTGGGCAATCAAGAAACCACCGGAAGTCGAGAAAAAGGAAATCTTAGAGGCTCATGTTGTTTTGCTGCTGTGAAAGAAGAACCAGGAGATGGTATCACAGGTATTGGGTTTGAGGATTACACCTCAAACCCTTCACTCTCTCAACCTACATTCTTTAAACCCAATAATTCAAAAATGAAAGTACTGAACCCTCAATTTTTTAGTCCAAAAATCCTTGATTTATTAAATGAATTGCAAGGTTCAGAGGTTACAGACAATACCTCTCACATTTCTAACTTGGATAAAAAGGAGTCAAAAAATTCTTTTAATATTGGGAAAGTTAATATGGCAACAAAAACTGGAAAAAATAAAGACTCATGGATATTTGATTGTGGTGCTACCGATACAATGACCTACGAAATAACTGACATGTGCTCAATGTCAAAACCACAAAGATCCAAAATTCATACTGCAAATGGAGAAAGTCTTGAAGTAAAAGGAGGAGGGACTATTCAAAATTCACCAAACATGAAACTATCAAATTGCCTCTATGTTCCATCCTTATCTCATAAATTGCTATCGATAAGTCATGTTACAAAAGAGCTCAATTGTGTTGTGTTAATGCATCCTACCTTCTGTATTTTACAGGACATCAGGACGGGAACGATCATTGGGCGTGGTACTGAACGGCAAGGACTATACTATGTGGATGAAGTGACTCGACAAGGTACTGTGATGCTAGCTCATGGATCTACAGATAGGGAAGCTTGGTTATGGCACCGAAGATTGGGACACTCATCCAGTGGGTACTTGCATCGTTTATTTACTGAATTATTTCCAATAAATAAAGTCTTGAATTGTGAGACATGTTTTTTGGCTAAGAGTCATAGACACACTTTCAAATCAAATGACACTAAAGTTGATTCTCCTTTTTTATTAATTCATTCGGATGTATGGGGGCCAGCAAAAGTTGTGGGGGGGGGGGGGGGGGGCAAAATTTCCGTTACTGCGTAACATTCATTGATGACTGCACCCGCATGACTTGGATTTATCTTTTGAAAAATAAATCAGAAGTTTTCTCAAAATTCACATTTTTCTATGCCATGGTTAAAACCCAATTCAAGAAAGATATCCAAATTCTTAGGTCCGATAATGGGGGGGGGGGGAATTTGTAAATACTTCCATGAAACAGTTTTGTCAGGAAAAAGGAATAATTCATCAAACCTCATGCGCCCATACCCCCGAACAAAACAGGGTGTGTGAAAGAAAAAATCGCTTCCTTTTGGAAATAACCCGGGCACTCATGATTGAATCCCAAGTTCCGAAATCCTTTTGGCCTGAAGCTCTTGTCACAGCAACCTATCTTATGAATCTTCTTCCAACGAGAGCTCTTGACTTAAAAACCCCTCTTCAAACCCTCTCTAAATTCCACAAACCCCCATCTATCCTTACTTTGAACCTCATGTCTTTGGTTGTTCTGTGTTTGTTCACTTACCAAAAACAAATCGTTCCAAACTCGATTCATGTGCTGAGAAATGTGTATTTGTCGGTTATGGAGTCAATCAACATGGTTATCGATGTTACAACCCGAACACACGTCAAATGTACACCACGATGAACTGTGACTTTCTCGAAACTGAATACTTCTATAATACCCAACACACTGGTCAGGGGGATAAGGCGAACAATGACACATTGAGTTGGATAAAATGGATGCCATCCTCAGAAGAAATTAATCACGAAGCACAAACCTTGTCACAACCCACGTCACAATCCACTAGTCTTGAAGACAGTACCACTAACAATGACTCTCCCAACCTGGCGTCAGAGGTAAGTAATTCCCAAACTCAAGAGTATGTTGATTCTTCCACCAACTGTGAAAATCATGAGACAGTTGAAACTCCTGATTTACCTAACCAAGAGGCAGAACAGGACTCATCACAGGTTAAACAAACCAGTTACGTTCTACCCCCAAGATCCAACAGAGGTGTCCCTTCAAAAAGATACTCTCCCGAGAAAGAAGCTCGAAGTTCTCGATATCCAATGGCAAACGTGGCAGCTGGAAACTTATCTCCAGAAGCCCAAGCTTTTGCCACATCTCTATGCTCCGAGGATATTCCAACTACAGTTGAACAAGCTCTTGAGTCTAAGAAATGGAGAGAGGCAATGGAAGTTGAAATGGATGCACTAAATAAAAATGACACATCGGAAAAATGTACCCTTCCTCCTGGGAAAAAAACCAGTAGGATGTCGTTGGGTCTTCACAATAAAGTACAAGCCAGATGGAACTATTGAAAGATACAAAGCCCGGCTTATAGCAAAAGGGTACACTCAAACATACGGAATTGATTATTCCGAGACGTTTTCTCCCGTGGCCAAAATCGACACAATTAGGGTTCTATTCTCTATAGTTGCAAATAAAGATTGGCCTCTCCTCAAACTTGACGTAAAAAATGCCTTCTTGCATGGAGAACGCAAAGAAGAAGTCTATATGGAAGCCCCTCCTGGATTCATTGAAAATTCCAATCCTGGAGAATTGTGTCGCTTGAAGAAATCCTTATACGGATTAAAACAGTCTCCTCGTGCCTGGTTTGGCCGGTTTTCTTTAGCCATGAAAAAATATGGCTTCAAACAGAGTAAGTCAGATCATACTCTGTTCCTTAAACGAAGGAATGAACTCGTTACATGCCTAATTATTTATGTTGATGATATGATAATCACAGGTAATGATGAAGAAGAGATGACAAGGTTAAAAGTAAACCTATATATTCAAAGAATTTGAAATGAAGGATCTAGGAAGACTTAAATACTTCCTTGGAATTGAAGTCCTAAGGTCAAGACAAGGGATTTTTCATCTGCCAAAAGAAATACGTCTTTGACTTGTTGGCAGAAACAGGGATGATTGATTGCAAACCTGTGGATACTCCTATGATGGTGAACCAGAAGCTCTATATGGAGGAGAATGCTAACCTAGCTGACAAGGGAGAATATCAACGAATAGTGGGGAAATTAATCTATCTCTCACATACTCGGCCTGACATTGCTTACGCAGTGGGAGTTGTGAGCCAATTCATGCTTAACCTCAAGTTACTCATATGGAAGCCGTATGGAGAATTATCAGATACCTTAAAGGGACACCTAGTCATGGAGTTTTGTTCAAGACAAATGGACACCTTGAAACCCAAGTGTATACAAATGCGGACTGGGCTGGAGATAAAGGAAATCGGAGGTCAACATCTGGTTACTTTACCCTCATTGGTGGAAATCTTGTTACTTGGAGATGCAAGAAACAAAAGGTGGTGGCTCTTTCAAGTGTCGAAGCAGAGTTTCGAAGAATAGCACGTGGTCTAGCAGAGATTCTATGGGTAAGGAAACTCTTGACAGAGATCGGGTATCCTCCATCCCAATCTAGTAAAATTTTGTTCTATAACAAGGCAGCTATCCAAATTTCAGAGAATCCAGTCCAGCATGATCGCACAAAACACAATGAGGTAGACCGACACTTCATCAAAGAAAAACTTGAAACAGGGATAATTGAACTTCCGTTTGTTCGCTCAGAAGATCAACTCGTAGACATACTAACAAAGGCGGGCAGCGGAAAAATTTTCAATCACTGTCTTGGCAAGTTGAGTATTGAAAATCCCACTACTCAACTTGAGGGGGAATGTTGAAATATTCGATTGAAAATATTGAGGATTTTGAAATATTTGATTGAAGATATTTCAAGGCATTATCTTCTGGATTAGCTAATTGCCAACCATTCTTTCCAATACATTGATTATTCTTTCCTTACTTAGTATCTTACTATTCTTTCCAATACATTGATTATTTTTTCCTTACTTAGTATCTTGTATAGGCTATATATTTTCTGGTATGTAGACATGGTGGATATATAAAAAAGAAATAAAAAAGTTTTTCAATTTATCTCTCATTCTTCTTTCTTCAATTCATCTTTCATTTCTCTGGTTATCATTCTCAATAGGCATTACACTTGTAAGTGATAAAAAAAACGATATTGCACATATTAAATGATAGCACTTAGAAAGTGATATTGACTTACCAAGTGATATCACTTATAACTGCTAAACAATCAAACACCCTTAGTGGTCCTTTGTGGTTATAAAGGTTGTTTAGCAAACTCGAAGCAACTAAATAAATGATTTTGCATTCAATAACTGATTTTCAAAGTTAAATCTCGATTAACTACCGAGAAAAAAATAATATATAATTAACAAAGACGAAGATTTAAAATATTATTTTGTAACACCCCTATTTTCTTGATATACTAAATTGGGTGGAAATAATAAAGGTCTAGGTCAGTTTTGTTTAGATGAAATACTGGTGGGTTTAAAAACCCTATTTCTCTTCACTTTTGAGGAAACCCTATAGAAAAGAAAGAGGGTGCAGCCGCTCCTTAGTGAAGGGATGAGGAATAAAGAAGAAAAGTGATGGAAATAGAGTTCTCTAGTGAGAGAACAAGCCATGGTTGTGGTCTTAAAGTCATCTAAGGCGAAAAGAGCTAGATTTCCTATCTCCTAATTTTTTTATAGGCTCTTTCAATTTATTCCATGATAGGTATAGTATTGTTAATCACATGAAAGAACGATTAAATGGCTTAGAGACTAGTTTTATCTAAAATTTCATAAAACACATAGAGATGACAGTATTTCGGTCTAATTCAACTTACATCTGGTATTGATATATGAAGAATCTTGGTATGATTCTTATATGTTTGGAAAGGTATGTTTGTCTACTTTCTAGTAGTTCAAACGGTTCATTAATCCGAGTTCCGAGTGAAGAGTTACGATAGTGTCGTACAAGGTGTCAGAACAGTGTCTACTGCACGTCGGTTTATATTAAAATTGAATCTGGTGTAGATATATAACGAATCTAAGTCTGATTTTTATATCTTTGGAAAGGTCTCTTTGTCTACTTTCTAGTGGTTCAAACGTTTTGTTAATACGAGTTCCGAGTGAAGAGTTACGATAGTTTTTGTATAAGGTGTTAGAACAGTGACTACTGCACGTCGGTTTATATTAAAATTGAATCTGGTGTAGATATATAATTAGTCTAAGTGTGATTCTTATATGGTTGGAAATTTTTGTTCGTCTACTTTTTAGTAATTCAAATGGTTCATTAATCTGATTTTCGAGTGAAAAGTTATGATTGTTTTCGTACAAGGTGTCAAGACAGTCTCCAATGGACGAATTTATTGAGATTATTCACATGGTTTATGTTCTTTAGGCAATGTATCTCCTAGGTAGATAGATACCTTCTAGTGGTGAGTCTATGTTTGTTAATTATTATTTTTATTTTCTTGTTTGAGATTGCGATCCACGTGAGGATCTACTATGAGCATCATCCCTTCAGACTTGTCATGTGTTGTTGACTTGAATTGTTTGGTGAGCTTGTTTGTAATTCTTGATAAGGGTCAATGTTTGTTGTGTATTGGTCTGAGATACCTAAACGAGAGTTTGATGATTGTGTCTTTCGACATAGTGTGTTTGTCGACGTACATGTCAAGTTTGTGGCCATAAAGGTTTACCTTAGTTAAAGGCATGATATTTTCTATCTGCTGAAAAAAAAAAGGAAAGATCGTTGTATTATCAGGGTTAGTATTAGATTAAAATAATACGAGAACCGGAAAACCTAATAATTAATCAAAGGACATAAATTATTAGTTTCGAGAGGGATTGGATAAATTTGATATATTATGTTAGTATTCACCGTTAAATTTTAGATAATGCCAATAATGAATATGAATGCAATGCTTCCTTGATTGGGGATCAAGCTTGCCTACCCGAGACTTAGGTTTGAAGAAATCTACTGCAGTTGGGTTTTAACCCAGCTATTTTGTTTTTCAGGTAATTATTGTGCACTCATGGTAGGTGTTGCTCGTGGATCCAGTTTGAAGGTCTCAAATCTTCGATTTCAAGGCGGTTAGCTTGAGATTTGGGATTTGGGCGCTACATATTTCTATACCCATTATTTTATTATAATGTTGGTAGACATAACTTTGCCATATTTTGTAAGAAAGCAATACACTTGTGCCACATATTACATACTACCAAAGAAAGGATAATAAAGAAATATTTAATTGGAACTAGGTTCAAAGTGATTTACTTTAGTAACCCCGGAACGAGGGGCAATACCAAGATGATTTGCACGTCTCAGAAGAGGGGCCTCCCATGACAAACCATTTGTTTTTGGAGTGCTAGGCCTAAAGGCAAAACTGAGATGAATTATTTCCATAGGGCTCGGACGAAGACCCCATGAGAAACCATTTGTTCTTGTACTGCTAGCCATAGGTCCAAAACCAATATCATTTATTTCTGTACGGCTCAGACGAGGGGACCATGACAAATCCTTTGTTCATGTAGTGTCAGGAATAGAACCAAAACCAAAATCAAAATCGGGAAACCGATTTATTTATGTAGCGCCATTCCCACAACGCCACCAAGACTTTCAGGCGGATTTGCATCCGGCATGTCCTCCTTTGATCATGGTTATGCCAATCAAAAGCACAAACAGTGTTAGAATTCTTGGAACTTTCAAATATGAAACTCTTTATTTGCTCTGTAGTTGGATACAAGAAGGCTTAGCTATTTATAATAGTCAGATTGCTGGATAAAGGTTTAGTTGAAAGACAAATCCCAAAGATTTAGTGCGAAATAATTTATCTTTCTAAATTACTTCTTAAAATTTGGTTTTTAATTAGTAGATTTTGTTACTTCTTACAAAATTTTGACTAAAAGTTAGAATGCTCAACTCAAAACTAACTGCTAATTTTTTTTTCTTGTTTAAATTAATGGTTAAATCCCTAAGTTACAACTCCCATGAGATTTCATTTAAAAGGATTTTGGAAGAAGTAATTAATTGTTAAGAGAAAACATGTGAAAATAATTATGAAACGAACACAATCTTGATTCATTATTTGTGTGGAATCTATATTGATAGGTTACAAAGGAATTTACTTTAGGGATATTTTGCAAAAGGGGCAAAGTAATGTTGCAGGTGGTGAGTTTGGAGCACAAATTTGAAATTTTTTGAGTTTGAAGCATTGACAAACTTTGACTTAATTTTCCATCCAAAGATAACAAAAACTAACTTTTTAACTTAACTTTCCATCCAAAGTTAACGGTGGCTAACGGATGTAACTGTAATTTTTCATTACTGTTAGATTCTAGCATCGACGACTCACATTATTTTGCATCAAATGATCGGAATTAACTCATAGTTTACGACCAAAACTTCTGTAGAAGAAGTCCACTTTTGAACCAATGCAAACTCCATTATTTTCATATAAACTTTTATAAACTACTTAACTTTAGTACAAAACACTAAAAAAAATTACATGATTCATATGTAGCATTCATCAATTCCTTAACATGAACATAACCTTCATTCAAAAATATTGAAATATTTATATAATGTTCCCAACACTTTGTTCACATTCATCCATCTAGGAATTTAGTTTTGTCAAAAAATTACAACCGTAAACTCTTAAGTCAAAGTAACTTAGCTTGTCCAAAAAATAACAATCTTTAAATCAATTAAGTATCTTTATGTTATCCAAAATATCAAAAAATATAAGAGTTACTAATCTAGTTCAATCATCGATCATAACAATTTTTCTCAGTAAGTCAAGGTTGCATGCACATTAATTACTAACTTTGGAGTCACTTCTTAATGAATTCATGAATTGATGGAGTTTGCATTGGTTTAAAAGTGAACTTGTTCTACAGAAGAAAAAGTTTTAGTCGTAAACTATGAGTTAATTCCGACCATTTGATGCAGAATAACGTGAGTCGTCAATGCTAGAACTAACAGTAATGAAAAATTGACAGTAACATCCGTTAGTCTCCGTTAACTTTGGATGGAAAGTTAAGTTAAAAAGTTGGTTTTTGTTATCTTTGGATGGAAAATTAAGTCAAAGTTAGTCAATGCTCCAAACTCAAAAAAAATCAAATTTGTGCTCCAAACTCATCTCTTGGAACATTACTTTGCCCCATTTACAAAATATCCTTTTACTTTACTGATGCCAAAAAAGAAACAAAAAAATTTGATTGGCTCATTTGGCATCTGGGTCACAAATATATATATATATATGTTCATGTGAAAGGATCACATTAAATCATTTTTGTGGTTTTGATGTAGTCGCAACGGAACTTAAAGAAGAACAAGAAAATAAACGAATAACGGTAAAGAAAACGATAAATAAACTAAAACTTTATTAACTTCAATGGTTTTTCTCTTCAATGTGTATCATAAACAAAGACTGGACTCCCTTTTATAGATTACTAGAATTTCCTAGATAGACACAAACTGGACTTTCATAAATAATAGAAACACTAAAAATAATGAAACTTCCTAAACCTATATTCATTATGAATCATACTTAAATTAGGACTCTTATTAAATTGCTAATCTTTGGCCGACTAGGCCATGTTCGTGTGGCCTTGTGGGGTCGTGGGATGCGCCTGCATCAGCTCCCCTTTCCCCAGAAGGTTCGTCCCGAACCTTGTTGATGAAGAAAACAATTTGATGCACCCGCATACGATGAGTTTTGCCATACCGATCCTTAATGCCCACTTTTCACGAAATATCTTGGAAATCCGTAGAAGACAATGATGGACTAGTGAACCCACTAGAATCCGGATCCTTTGACGCGCCAAGATTCGCAAAATCAACAATAGTGAAGAAATATCCAACAAATTGCAACATCGACCGTCATCTTTGAGTTGCAGGAAAGAAATCACAAATATGACCTTCTTTCTTGGGAAAACAACAATGAATGTCGTCTTCAATTTCAATATGAAAACCACCTTGTTTCGTTTAATAACCACCTGAAATAACTGAACAAGGTGTCGACTATCTTCAAACCCGTATAAGAAACTCGTAGAAGCATAACCAAGTGCGATTAAGATATCGATCTTGAAACATGTAGCGTTGATATGATACTCAAAAACTACCTTTCCACGTTCATCTTTGTGAAGTTTATAAAGCCGAGTTAATACATCACACTTCTCGAATTGGTGGACTCTCGAATTGATCGTATTGAAGTCTTCACGCAAATTACCAAGCGCAAATTGACGTTGTCGCCCATCTTTATCGAGCTGGATAGTCTCATCAACAAGGTCGACATATGCGAACCTCCGACGTCGAGATTGGGGAATGATTTTTGGATTGTTTCCTTTGTCTTCTCTGAATAGATTAATATCCAACATTTTCTCTCTCTTTAATACTTCTTCTTCCTCACGAGGAAAATCAGACAAACAATTTACTCATCTCCACTATTTCGTTACCCTTCACCATATTTGCCTCAGTGTGGCATGTCAAACCCAACAAACTCTTAATAGCTTGATAATTAGCAGCAAGTATAAGTGCAAGTAGGGTTGGGTGATCATCCTTCACGAATTCAGCATCCCATTTGTTTAGTTTATCATCATTAGGGTTACTATTTTCATGGTATTTGGTACAACAATCGATCACCATTCTTAACATCTTGATGTTCACGTTTGCTAAAGGGATGAAATCATTTGCAAAACCATCTTCCATTAGATGTATTAGGGTTTCAATCCAAACTATCAGAACTCGCTTGGAGAACTCGACCCACTTTGGGGAAGACGAAGAGGATCAGTCTAGCATTGTGGCGGCCATTGCTTGCACCGGCGGCGCTGAGTTGTCCGCAATTTTGGGAACAACATAATGGACACTACGTTTAAGTATTCTAGCATCTCTTAGACACTTCTCAACTGGTTCTATATAATTTGTAAACAAATCCTTGCTTAGGTCCTCAAATCTAGCATGGGTAATCATTGAGTAGAAGGCAATACATTCAAAAGGAGAATAAATTTCAATTGTTGTGTGAGCAGCAGACGAAAGACTTTTGGCGGCTCGTTCACAAGAAGTCTGCAATCTTCTCAAAGCTCTAGGATTTCCACTTATATTTCTTTTGTTCCTTCTCTTGAATTCTTGAACAAAGTGGTTAACCATTCTATTATCAAAATCTCCACCTTTATAGTTCATAGAAATCATGGGTTTATCTCTATGACCAGCAACAATCTTGAACATCCAATGCTTAATATCAGCCTGAACAGTGGAATCCATAAGTTTCCTTCCAATCTCTCGCATGGCTTCGAAAACAGTGCTAATGGGGTTCATTGCGACTTGCTTTTTGGCAGCCTCTCTGATCAAACACTCATAATCAGTGTTGAATCTTATTGTTTTGATGTCTTTCACCATGTCTTGAATCGTAACGATTTAGTCATTTCGAAAAAGGACGAGTGTTGTGGCGGTGGCGGTGTAACTAGGTGTATGGAGCTGATTGGTGATGGTTCACTTGACTGGTTATGGTGGTGTTTGGTTGTGAGTTGGTATGGGGAAGAAGGGTGGTGTGTTTGGTGGGTGGAACCAATATAGGAGGGACGGTTGGTGTGTCCTAATGGAGAGATGGTGGAATTTCCGATTAGGGTTTGAGTGTTAAATTCAAAACAAGGAAAATTTTTATGATTCGAAATAAGGATGTCTTCTCCCGAAATTGCATATGTATCAAATAATTCGACTAGGCATGGATTCTTCCGATCACGACTAGGGTCTAGGTCTAATGAAGAAAAACTACTTCCTTCTTCTTTCTTCGTCGTCGATCAAATTTTTCCCTTTGTGTCAATATCTTCTCCTTCAATATCATCAATTACGGTGACCGGAGTAACATTGGAGAACTGCCTACTTGATTCAATCTTTGTTTCCGTATATGAAAAATATTCATCCAAAGGAAGAAAATCATACCTGAGGATGCTTTTCAATATAACCCAATTATCTATGAATTGTTTACCTTGGTCAATGAGTCTCCATTGCATTGCATTGAAATCTTCATAGATTCTTTCGGACATATGTTGTTCAACCAAAAAAACCTTATCTTTGTCATGAACTTCTTGATTTCAGAACCAATCTTCCATGTGTTGAATCCAGAAATTTATATGGAATTGAGCTTTGAAGAGTGAAATTTTAGAAACTTGATGAATTTTTCTTTCATCATTCCGATCAATATAAAATTGAGTTGTATTTCTAATTGGATCCCAACATAAACGTGGAAAATGTTTCCAACATTCAAGAAGAGATGTATCCATCGATATTTTTATTGTATTTTTTTTGTGAGAAAAAAAAATTCCAGAATTTTTATGGCTCTGAATACCACTTGATGTAGTCGCAACGGAACTTAAAGAAGAACAAGAAAATAAATGAATAACGGTAAAGAAAACGATAAATAAACTAAAACTTTATTAACTTCAATGGTTTTTCTCTTCAATGTGAATCATAAACAAAGACTGGACTCCCTTTTATAGATTACTAGAATTTCCTAGATAGACAAAAACTGGACTTTCCTAAATAATAGAAACACTAAAAATAATGAAACTTCCTAAACATAGATTCATTATGAATCATACTTAAATTAGGACTCTTATTAAATTGCTAATCTTTGGCCGACTAGGCAATGTTCGTGTGGCCTTGTGGGGCCGTGGGATGCGCCTGCATCAGGTTTCAGTCACAAACTAAGTATAATCTTGGTTTAATGTATGTTTGACGATGCCAAAATTAAATTAGTGTCATGGAAACTAACTAACATTGTTTGATGTTGTCAACACTTGATTGCCCGAGTGGTTAAAGTGTTGACATATACTCGAAAGGTCCCTGGAGGTCCCGGGTTCGATCCCCTGACAAGGTGGAATTTCTTGATTATTGAACTTAGGGGTTATTAGGACATTAATAATGTAGATGGACTTTAGATCGTAGTTAGTTGGGCTTTAGGCCGTAGTTTAGTTGGGTTTTAGGCCTATTTTTTATTTTATTTTGCAGTTATCGTGTTTATCACATCTTTAATGTATCAACGCCATTGTAATGAGTCTTAGAGGGAGTTTGACTTTTGCACTTATTAAATAATTTTCACTTAATAAGCGCGGGCCAACAATTTTAGGCCGTTTGTTCTTTCACTTAATAAGTGAAAATCACTTCTAAGTGGTGCCAAAGCAAGTGCAAAAAAGTAAACTCCAACTTGGAGCTAATTTATTTGCACTTACTTTTCTAAGTGCTAAAAAGACATAAAAGACCTAAACAAGTTGCAAAATTACTGATACCTATTAACACCCTAAAATCGTAGGTTTTATAATCCAAGACAAAAAAGTGTGCATGAAAAAGTACTAGAATCTAGCGAAGAGAATTTTGGAGAGAGAAAAATATTAGTAAGACGAAAAAAGACACAAAAGGCTTACCCTATTAAACCACCTAAAAACCTAAAAATTTAGTCTAAACAAGTTTAGATTGCTCTTTCTGACATGAAATTTATCCTTTATGATGTGAAGTTTAGATTGAATGTGATTGATTTTTTTTGGTGAATATGTATTAACAAAGTTAGAAAATCAAGAGACTTCATGCGAGTATAATATAGAAAATTAACACTTTTATAACGCTTATAAGTGATGAAAAACAAACGACATTACACTTGTAAGTGATAAAAAAACGGCATTGCACTTACTAAATGATAACACTTAGTAAGTGATATTCACTTGTCACTTATAAGTGCTAAACAATCGAACAACAGCCTCTTAGAAATCCAATCTCAAAAGAAATAAAATATGTAAACTATTTCTGGGTAGATTTAACCAGCTTCAAGGGTCCTTTGTGGTTATAAAGGTGGTTCAGCGAACTCGAAGCAACTGAGTAAATGATTTTGCATTCAATAACCGATTTTCAAAGTTAATCTCGATTAACTACCGAGAAAAAAAATATCATATAATTAAAAAGAAGATTTAAAAGATTATTTCTATACCCATTATTTTGTTATAACGTTGGTAGACATAACTTGGCCATATTTTGTAAGAAAACAATACACTAGTGCCACATATTACAAACTACCAAAGAAAAGATAATAAGGAAACAATTAATTAAAACTTGGTTCAAAGTGATTTACTTTAGTAACCCCGGAACGAGGGGCAAACCCAAGATGATTTGCACGTCTTGGACGAGGGGCCTCCCATTGTAAACCATTTGTTTTTGTAGTGCTAGGCCTAAGATGATTTGCACGTCTCGGACGAGGGGCCTCCCATTGCAAACCATTTGTTTTTGTAGTGCTAGACCTAAGATGATTTGCACGTCTCGGACGAGGGGCTTCCCATTGCAAACCATTTGTTTTTGTAGTGCTCGGATGATGACCCCATGACAAACCATTTGTTGTTGTAGTGCTAGCCATAGGTCCAAAACCAATATCATTTATGATGGAGACCATCTTCCTATTGGGCCTCACGGCCATGGTGATAGTGGGCCTCACGGTCAAGAAGCTACATTAGCGTAGTTTCTATAATTAAGTATTTAGGGTTTCCATAATTATGAGTCTTAGCAATCAAGGAAAGTATTATTAGTAGTTATCTTATTTCCTTATTTGAGTCTATCTAGGAAAGTACAATATCTATATAAGAGAAGTCTAGTCTGTCTTTGTTAACCAGATCAGAGAATATTATCAACCAAGTTTATTATTATTCAAGTTATTAATCAAGTTTATTGTTTATCGTTATTTTATCAGTTTTATTTCGTTAGTTTAGTTTATTAACAATGGTAGATTCCATTACTTTTACGCTTCCGCAACAATCTACATCAGCTAGTATTCAGAGCTTTAAAAATCTGGGAACAAAAGATGAAATTTTTTTCATGGATACATCTCTCCTTGAGTGTTGGAAATTTTTTCCACGTTTAGATTGGGATCCCTTTCGAGACTCAAAACAATTTTATGTTGATCGAAAATATCAAGAAAAAATTAATACTTTCTCTAAAATTCCTTTATTCGACGGTCAATATCATATAAATTTTTGGATTCAACATATGGAAGATTGGTTCATAAACCAAGATATCCATGATGAAAATAAGGTTTTTCTCATCGAACAACATATGTCCGAAAGAATATATGAACAATTCAATGCAATGCAATGGAGACTTATTAATCAAGGGAAAACATTCATAGACGATTGGACTACATTAAAAAGCATCTTCAGGTATGTTTTTCTCCCTTTAGATGAATATGATGGAGACCATCAAGATGGGCCTCACGGCCGAACTAGTTAGAAGGCCTCATGGCCGAGCCCATTAGGGTTAGAGTTTAGGAGTTTCCATGTTTTAGTATTTCCTACTAAGTCTAGGTTTAGAAGTTTCTAAGTTCCTATAAAAGGAAGTCAGGTCTGCCCTTGTTATTCAAATCAAAGAATATTATCAACCAAGTTTATTATTAATCAAGTTTATTGTTTATCGTTATTTTATCAGTTTTATTTCGTTAGTTTAGTTTATTAACAATGGTGGATTCCATTACTTTTACGCTTCCGCAACGATCTACATCAGCTGGTATTCAGAGCTTGAAAAATCTGGGAACAAAAGATGAAATTTTTTTCATGGATACATCTCTCCTTGAGTGCTGGAAAATCTTTCCACGTTTAGATTGGGATCCCTTTCGAGATTCAAAACAATTTTATGTTGATCGAAAATATCCAGAAAAAATTAATACCGTTTCTAAAATTCCTCTATTCGACGGTCAATATCATATAAATTTTTGGATTCAACATATGGAAGATTGGTTCATAAACCAAGATATCCACGACGAAGATAAGGTTTTTCTCATCGAACAACATATGTCCGAAAGAATCTATGAACAATTCAATGCAATGCAATGGGGACTCATTAATCAAGGGAAAAAATTCGTAGACGATTGGACTACATTGAAAAGCATCTTCAGGTATGTTTTTCTTCCTTTAGATGAATATTTTTCATATGTGGAGACAAAGATTGAATCAAGTAGATAGTTCTCCAATGTTACTTCGGTCACCGTGTTCGATAGTATTGAAGAAGAAGTTCTTGACAAAAAGAACAAAATTTTCTCAATAACTGAGGAAAAAGAAGAACAAAGTGAATTATCCGAAATTCTTTCGACTACCATGGTCGATACTGTTGAAGGAGATTTTCTTGATAAAATAAATCCTAGTTTTTCAATAATGGAGGAAGAAAATTTCGATGAGACAGATCAAGAAGAAGAAATTCAACTGACTAACACAAGCTCGAATAAGTTGTTTGATCCATATATGATTCCGGGAGAAGAATTAGTTGTGTCGAATCATAAAATAATTTCTCCTCTATTGATTTCTTCATGGCTTTCAACTTCAAAGAATCATACAAACGAATCTTCATGGCCATCCATTGTTTTTCCAAGAATAAGACAGGTTGTATATGTGACCTCTTTCGTCAAACTAAAAGACGACGGGCGATGTCGCCATTTACTAGATGTATCTATGTTGGTATTGCTTTTGCGAGTATCTTGGCAATATATGTTTCACATTATAATTGGTGATATTGTCAATATTTTTCTTCTTCGGATTTTCGTCAATTTTCGTGAAAAGTGGGAACTAAGGATTGC
Organism: Eschscholzia californica; assembly: GCF_041429995.1. Lineage (NCBI taxonomy): Eukaryota > Viridiplantae > Streptophyta > Magnoliopsida > Ranunculales > Papaveraceae > Eschscholzia > Eschscholzia californica. The sequence goes on from NW_028238198.1 coordinate 35,927,405, forward strand.
CTTCAAGCTCGTCGCCGAAGTTACCTTCAACATCGCTGATATATATCCTCATTACTTGGACGATCCGCTTTATGACAACACCAACTTGGGGGCAAGTTGTTCCGCAGCGGGGGAGTATGATGGAGACCATCTTCCTATTGGGCCTCACGGCCATGGTGATAGTGGGCCTCACGGTCAAGAAGCTACATTAGCGTAGTTTCTATAATTAAGTATTTAGGGTTTCCATAATTATGAGTCTTAGCAATCAAGGAAAGTATTATTAGTAGTTATCTTATTTCCTTATTTGAGTCTATCTAGGAAAGTACAATCTCTATATAAGAGAAGTCTAGTCTGTCTTTGTTAACCAGATCAGAGAATATTATCAACCAAGTTTATTATTATTCAAGTTATTAATCAAGTTTATTGTTTATCGTTATTTTATCAGTTTTATTTCGTTAGTTTAGTTTATTAACAATGGTGGATTCCATTACTTTTACGCTTCCGCAACAATCTACATCAATTTATTTCAGTACGGCTCGGACGAGGGGACCATGACAAATCCTCTGTTCTTGTAGTGCTAGGAATAGGACCAAAACCAAAATCGGGAAACCGATTTATTTCCGTAGCGTCATTCTCACAACACCACCAAGAATTTAGGGTGCATTTGCATCCGGCATCTCCTCCTTTGATCGTGGTTATGCCAATCAAAAGCACGAAGAACATAGCTTTCAAAATGAACCTTGTGGAAAAAACAGTGTTAGAATTCATGATCACCTCCGTTGGAACTTTCGAATATGAAACTCTTGATTTGCTCTGTAGTTCTAAAGAAGAATACTTAGCTATTTATAAGAGTCAGATTGCTGGATAGAGGTCTAGTTGAAAGACAAATCCCAAAGATTTAGTGCGAAATAATTTGTCTTTCTAAATTACTTCTTAAAATTTGGTTTTTAATTACTAATAGATCTTGTTACTACTTACAAAACTTTGACTAAAATTTAGAATTCTCAACTCAAAACCAACCGCTAATACTTTGGCTTGTTTAAATTAATGGCTAAATCCCTAGGTTGCAACTCCCATAAGATTTCATTTAAAAGGATTTTGGAAGAATAAATTAATTGTTGGGAGAAAACATGTGAAAATAATTATGAAACCAACACAACCTTGATTCATTATTTGTGTTATTTGTGTGGAATCTATATTGGTAGGTTATAAAGGAATTTACTTTAGTGATGCCCAAATAAAAATAAAAAAATTTAATTGGCTCATTTGGCATTTGGGTCACAAATATATTTCTCTTCGTGTGAAAGGATCACATTAAGTCACAAACTAATTAGAATCTTGGTTGAACTTATGTTTGACGATGTTAAAATTAAATTAATGTCATGGAATCTAACTAACATTGTTTAATGATGTCAACACTTGATTGCCCGAGTGGTTAAAGTGTTGACATATACTCCAAAGGTCCTTAGAGGTCCTGTGTTCGATCCTTTGAGAAGGTGGAATTTCTGAATTATTGAACTTGGGGTTATTAGGGCATAAATAATGTAGATGGACTTTAGACCGTAGTTAGTTGGACTTTAGGCCGTAGTTTAGTTGGGCTTTAGGCCTATATTTGTTTGATTTGGCAGTTATCGTGCTTGTCACATCTTTGATGTATCAACGCCATTGTAATGACACTTAAAGAGTCGAATCTCAAAAGAAAAAATATGTAAACTATTTCTGGGTAGACTCAACCACCTTCAGGGGTCCTTTGTGGTTATAAAGGTTGTTCAGCGAACTCGAAGCAACCAATTAAATGATTTTGCATTCAATATTTGATTTTCAATGTTAAATCTCAAGGGGATTGAACAATAGACCTGCAACTTTTTCTTAATAATCTTATCCGGGGGTGTTTTTTTTAGACCATTTGCAAATTTCTACATTTTCGACACCACAGTCCTAATGTGTGGTAAAGTTGTCTGTAGGTTGTGGTGTCAAAAGGGGATGGAAATCCAAATTTGTCACACCTAAACTATTCAGCTACACCTTTCAGGCTCAAATCTTTCAAACAAAATCTTCCAAACCAATTTAGTACTAAATCTTTAAAACCAAATCTTTCATACTAAATCTTTAAAACCAAATCTTTAATACTAACTCTTTAAACCAAATCTTCTACACCTTCTAAAATATCTTTCAGGCCAAAACTCCACCCAAACCTTTTAAATATCGAAGATCTCATGTACAATATACAAATCACTCAAGAATTTTCATATTCAAAATATCTATAGCTAGCAGTGATCATGAGTTCTGGTGTCGTCTCTTCCACAAGGTTCATTCTGAACATTATGATTGTTCTTTTTATTGCCATTACCATGATTGTAGGAGAAGCTGGCAAACCTTGTCGTTGCCCTCAGCATTGGTTTTGTTGCATGCGCCGCGTTATGGGGATCAAAGATCATGTCTTTCCTCCTAATTCATCTTAGGCTTACCTATCTCTTCTTTACTAGCTACCGAAATGATATCATACTGTGTGTTCTTTTAGTGCTTGTTTTCTTGTTAAAATCCACCAAGATTATGTTAATATAAATAATTAAGTGGATAAATAATTTATCTTTTACATTATATTGTGTTAATTATGCATTTTTGCAATTGATCACAATTCAACCTACTAACCTAGGTTCACATAATCATACCAAAATTATTTGTTGTTAGTATTCAGTCAAGAACTCATAGTAGATATGTCCTCACAAAGTTTCTGCATTTACAAGAGTGAAGCTCATTTGGTGATTGAACTTAACCATGGGAGAGATATATCACTAAAACCCAAAGTGTTTTCACATAGTATCACGTTATTTTACAACATTACCACTTGCCAAATTATTTTGGCTAGAATAGGGTTATATTGTAATAGGAAAAAGTAAAATAAAAATGAATGGCTAATGCTGATTGGCGTGTAACAACGTTGCTATTGTGTTAGCCTTATTCGACAGCGTTGTCTGAACCACGAATTACTTTCAAGAGATATATAGAATTTTTTTTTTGTTGAAAGAAGAGATATATAGAAATTGAAGTCCCTTTCATAGACATTATTTCTTAGTTTTTCCTGAACAAACAAAATTTCTCAATGAGACACATGATCTACAAAACTTTTCGTTTTGTCTCCTTGGGTGGAAATAAGACGGGTCCTCAGTGTAAACCAAGAATCCAAGATATTCACCAAGATCGAATTTAAAGAAGCTAAAATATTACATTTCTTAATACCGTTACAAAAATGATGGAAAGAGCGAATTTTGAGAGTGAATTGGGATTGAAATCTGACTTGGGTTCCCACGTCAGATTTCATCAGATTCCTCAAAGGTTGGCTTATGGCGCTTTACTTTTAGGAATCAAACATAATTGTTTCTGCTTGAGTCCTTCTAAATCTCTATTCTTTATATTTACTCTCTTTGTGATCTTGTAATCAACGGTCCAGAGCAATTTTAGCCCAAATAACCTCCGTCCTTCATCCTCTCTCTGCACAGAACGTAGGTGCTCCATTATTTGTGCTGAACAAATTATTTTTTTTGTTGCCAAAGTGCTCAATAAATTAAGTGGTGGGAGGTTTTTATCCCTTGAGAGAACTTGAAGAATAGTGGAGAAAAAAAAAATCAAAACTTTTATTTTGAAACTAGTACATGATACAAATTGTTAGAAATATAGTCCAATATAGTCCCACATTGTTCAATTGTTTAAACTTTTCTCTTGTACTACTCCTTATAATGATCTTATGTAATAGCTATGAAAGTCAATACAAATCACTACAATTCTCTTTTCTTTCATGGTATAAGAGCTTCTAGGTTTTTTTTTTTTCTTCGGTTAGTCAATAGAGTCTTTCGCTTGCCGAAGGCGGTAGTCCCATTAATGACTACCGTCCGCCGGACTTTTATAGGTTTTTAGTTCAAGTATAGTATTTTTTTTTCTTTCTTTCAAATAAGAGTAGTTCTCTTCTAGTGTTGAGATCTAATCAATCTTCAATACTTTTCTCAATAGTATTTGAAGATGATGAAGATTCACAAGAAGATGAAAGATCCAAAGAAGAGTGATTTGTTGAAGAAATCACATGATATACTCTTCAATGATCTCAAGCATTTCAAATATCAAGTCCTCCTCAACATCAAATCTATGTGTATCCATGGTCCGTGAAGTTATATTTTGAGAGAAATTGGAAAACTATTAGAGAGGGGGAAAAGAATTCATGGATTTCTTTGTTAGAATAGTTATATACCCCATGTTTATCTTGAAACTATACTTATAGTTCTCCAAAATCTTGATTTTACAATATGATGCACATGAGGTGTTTGATAGAATGTATCAAAGAAATCATGTTTATTCTCAAAGATGGTTTTCTTTTGATGTTTTTGAAAACATGTTTGTGGGTTCCTTTATGGCAAAAGAGTTGATTCTCTTAAATTCCTTTGATAATACATCTTATAAGAACTCTCAAATGTTTGTTACTTTAGTATGCTACTTGGTTCCATTATATTTTCTATAAGATCAAAAGAAGAGGAGACATGAGAAAGAGTATGAAGAATAGAAGTGGGAAGGTCAAGATCGAATGATTGCTAGTGTTTATGTTCAACAACACATAAAATCAAGTCGATCAAAAACTTGAATTTCATTGATGATGTTGGAGTACTAATCATGTGTGAGGGCTATTAAAAACCAAAGTAGGAAGATCTCCAAAACCGGACAATGGTTAGTAATTGTCAATACCTGATAATGGTGCCAACTTTTCTTCATATGGAGAAAAGCAAAATCAACAACATCAACATCAAAACCTGGCAATGGTGCCAACTTTTCTTCAAGTGGAGAAAAGCAAAATCAACAACAATATCAACATCAACAAAACCTGGCAATGGTGCCAACTTTTCTTCAAGTGAAGAAAAGCAAAATCAACAACAAACAACAACATAGCAACCTCACAATGATGCCTCCATCAAGTCAAAATCTACAAATTTGTTTAGCAAACTCATGAATTTTTCACTAGCAAAAGTCATTCGTTTGAGGGGGAATGTTAGAAATATAGTCCAATATAGTCCCACATTGTTCAATTGTTTAAACTTTTCTCTTCTACTACTCTTTATAATGATCTTATGTAATAGCTATGAAAGTCAATACAAATCACTACAATACTCTTTTCTTTCACAAATCCATACAATAAATAAGATTTGAATGATTAAATGACTAAATAAAATTATACATTTATTGCCAGTTACTGAAGAACATTTAAAGAAGACATAAATCCATACAATAAATTGATGCAAATCCATCCAATAAATAATACCTATATGATTAAATGATTAAATGGCTGAATAATTTATTGGCAATTCTTCTTTGTATATTTGGGTAGCATTTCTCTGTGATTCCCTACTTAAAACCCTAAATAATCATAGTAGGAGAAAGAAGCTCAACAATTCTTGTCTCACATTTGGATAGCAATTTCATCACGGAAATAAACTCAAGATTTTCAACAAAAGACTTGCACAAAAACCCCTAGAAGATTTGGTCGAAATCAATACAAAGCCTCCGGTCACTTGATTTCTTGTGGACAAACAATGGAGCAGCTAGGTTTTGTGTTTTGGTAGACAGAAGATGAGTGAGGAAAGGTTATTTGGGAAAGTAGATCTGGACCATTGATGCCAATCAACAGTCCAGATTAGAAGATCACGGAGGGACTAAATATAAGAGATAGAGGATTAGAAGGACTCAAACACAAACATTCACTTTTGAATTCTAAAATTACCGTGCCATACCGGGATGGAATCTGACGTGGGGGTCCCAGGTCAGATTTCACTCCCATGATTTGCACTAGGGGTGGGAATCGGTCGGGCTCGAGTGTAATAGAGTCGGGCTCGGGCGGATCGGGCACTAAAATACCTAGCCCGCTACTAGTATCTGGGCGGATCGGCCCGGACAGATTCAACATATTCACCGCCCGTAGCCCGCCTGCCCGAGCGGGCTCCATCGGTGACGGGCCGGACGGGCTCGGGTTATTTTAGTATTTTTTTTTAATAATTAGAACTCTTTCTGTAACTTAGTATTTTTTTTTAATAATTAGCCAACTCTTTCCGTAACCCTTGGTTAGTATCTTTTTTATTGTGCTTCTTTTTAATCATGCATTAGGTCCAACCTCTCTGCCCCTCTCTTATCTTTGGTGCTATTATGCATTCAGTAGACTTGTTTTAAAGAGTTACATAAACATAAATTAAAACCATCAAACTATTTTTCATGTAACTAGGTTACAACAAAATAAAACAAATTATCTCAAGTTATCAACCCATTGTTAAAAAGAATACATCAACAACTAAGATCTAAAAAAAATAGTAAACCCTAGTTACCAAAGAAAACAGTAAACCCTAGATACCAAAGAAAACAGTAAACCCTAGATCTAAAAAAACAGTAAATCATTACAAAATACAAACCATTTCTAGATCTATAAAAAAATTACATCACATTTAAATAAATAACAAAAACTATTCTTCGAGTTAACAACATTTGCAGATCTATAAAAAAAAAATATATTACTAACCAAGTTACAACAAATCCTTCGAGTTACATCACTTTTCTTGTCTCTTAACCCACATGAAGAAGTAGATCGGAGAAAAAAAATTGAAGAATCATGGCGAAATAAGTTTTCAGAGTTTACAACTTTCTACCATTAGTTGAATAGATGGTCTTGGGTTCTCTGAGATTTAATGGTTTTGGTTTCTCGTTAGTATGAGTTGAATAGATGAGATGAGAAGGTGTAATGGTTTTAGCTTTTTAGGGTTTAATGGAGTTTTGATGAGAATGTGAGAGAAACTAGACAGAGGAGGCGGCAAGGCAAGTTGTAATGGGAGTGGGAAAAGCCCCATTTTATAGGGTTCAATGGGAGCTTAGGGTTTCTCACGGGTTTTGAATCGAGCGGGCTTCGGGCTCGGGTATCGGACAGGCTTATCGGGCCGGGACTCGGATTTGAACCCCTGTCCGAGTCCCTGCCATATAAGTCCGAGCCATCGGGCCGGGTAAGCCCGGCTCGGGTAGCACGCGGTCAGCGGGTCTAAACAGTCCGGACGGATCGGGTCGGACCGCGGGTTTCCAGACCGTTTTCCCACCCCTAATTCGCACTATCACTATTGATACCGTTATATGGTCATATCTTTTAGGGTTATTTCCAATATGGCCCCCAACTTTGTGACCAGCTTCCTGCCTAGCCCCCTAGATTAGCAAAAATGCCCATATGGCTCCCTTTTTGAGTTTCCGTTATAACACCCTTAACCAGTCAACATTTCTCTCTCTTCCATCTCATAACCTCTCTCTGCCACCTCATCTTCTAGCCAACTCATCATCTTCTCCGGCGAAGGTCGCCGACCGACTAATTTTTCGGCCGGCGACCTTCAAACTTAAAAATAAAAAATAAAAAATTTAATTTTTTTATTTCATCTTTCCTCTTCTCTCTCTCTCTAAAAAAAATAAATTTTTTTTTCATCTCCTCTCTCTCTAAACTCCGGCTAAGGGTTTCTTTTTTTTGGAGGTCGTCGCCCGGAAAATTGGTCGGCCGACGACCTTCGCCGGAGAAGATGATGAGTTGGCTAGAAGATGAGGTGGCAGAGAGAGGTTATGAGATGGAGGAGAAGAAATGTTGACTAGTTAACGGTGTTATAACGGAAACTCAAAAAGGGGATCATATGGGTATTTTTGCTAATCTAAGGGACTAGGCAGGAAGCTGGTCACAAAGTTGGGGCCCATTTGGGAAATAACCCATCTTTTTAACAAACTTCTTGGAATTAAAGCTACTGATATATTTGATTTGTCTTTACTTACATTTTTATCCAAATCTGATATCAACTTCTTGCATTGGATAAAATTCTCTAGTAACCTGCACCCATTAGATAAGTCATCTCTTTATTAATTCTGAGTAATAGATTGAATGGCTTGTCTCTACAACTTCATATATATTAGTAGACACTAGTTCCATAATTTAATAAAAATGATAACATTATCACTCCGAGGATATAATTGTTTATTCATCTATTCTAACAATCTGTAGAAGTCATTGTCTGAATAACTGCAGTTTGTATATGTTGGTCACACAATCTATATCTCCTTTTATATCATGAACGCCACAAATTTCTTGCACCACATCTTCTAGGTCACTGTCATCTTCACGTCAGAGTGTCGTGTATTTGTAGCCTTTACTGGTGTGTGTGCGTATGAGCACTTGTCAGTCTAGATTCTCCATGAAAAAACTAATTTATGTAATTTTCATCCTCCCATATCAAACCAAATGTTCCTCAATTGTTTCTCTATAGGCATGCTAATTTTTAAACATTTGACACATGGAAAATTTGTTTGGGTATGTTCGGTTACTACTCCACCACTAAACCTATACTCCAAGAAAGCAATTACACTATCTACGCCCTTTTTTGTAGCACTCTCAGTCCTGAACCACGACTTATTCATGAACTCAAACTTCTTGCATACAAAACTTATGATTAGTTAAGATTACAACACCTTCTCGTTATTATGAAATAAATTTGGTATGCCAGGTGTTAAAATTCACGATTATGTGATAATCAGAAATAGACACTGAAATAATTGACACGATAATATAACGTGATTCAGTCGGATAATCACGACCTGCATCCACGGAGAAATAATCGTTTCATTAATAATCACCACAAATCGTGGATTTGATCAGTTACATTGGTCAGAGATAACTCGATAATCTAATTTCTAGAACCATCTTCTATTTATACAGAAATTAGGGTTTAGGTATTCCTAGTTTCTCCTAATTCAACTAGGAAACAATCAAAAATTTATCTAATAATAATATTAGATACATTACAATAGATATTCTAAATATATGAAATTATATAATCTGGATCTTCACATATCTTTGTTTCATTGACTTAAGATTGGGGTTTGGGGATCAAGCGTGCTACTATTGCTACTCCCATCTAATTAACCTATGTACATAGTTGAAAAACTATAGTCTGTACTGTCGATTTCTCATTGATAATATACTCGACCCATGTCTATTCATTTTTACAAGTTCATGCGTTAAGGCATCAATCGTTACCTTAATCGCAAGGAGGGGAATGCCGAAGGTAGTGCTAGCGACTGGAGTGAAGTCGTAATAAGGTAGCCGTACTGGAAGGTGTTGTTGGATCACCTCCCTTTTAGGGAGAGCTAATGCTTGTTGGGTATTTTGGTTGTGAAACCTGACCCGCTGACTCTTTGCCTTTTCTAGTCGTACAAACGTATTTAAGTAATTGTCGTTCTGTCAAAGGTTCAATTGGCTGAAATGAATTTTTTTAATCCACGAATTTATCAGCATCTAGTTGTACAAACGTATTTAAGTAATTGTCGTTCTATCAAAGGTTCAATTGGCTGAAATGGATTTTTTAATTCACGAATTTATCAACATCAAGTTTATTAAAAAAAAAATCAAATTCTTGTTCTTGCTGATCGATGTAATTATGTATGGTTAAGAAAATGAAAATCTTTTTATTATTGTTTGTTTTGTCTATACTGTGTTTTGGTCCACCTGATTATCCGATCTAACTCAAAAAAGTCTTGATAGCCAGAAAGACCCCTCCTATACTATAATCGGGTCACTGATTACAACTGTAAGAAACCATGTTCTGCTCTAAGATGTTTTGACTGATTTCCACGTATAAAATCGGTCATACCAGGTCGCGAGTTTAGTTTTTGTTTTCATTACCAAAAAAGACTTCATCAAAGATGTATTAAATTGTTAAGAAATGCTCATATATTAGAGATAGGATAAAATAATAGAGAGGGATCTCCTTCAATAATGATTGGTCCAAACTAATTGACCAAGTCATGACTGAAATTTAATTTCATTCAATAACAAAAGGCGTTGCTTTTGATAATTTTCTTTTGGTATATACACGGCTAGAAATTGCGGTATTTTAGGAGAAACCACCTCGGTACAAGAAAATTTAGAGATTGCGTCAGATTTGAATAGCCCATTGACAGCAAGTTCGTGCTATGAACGGCTCTGATGTGACATTCCACAATTTTGGCATGGATGGCCCATGTTGTTTGTGTTCTGGTGTTTGTCGTATCATGTCAGGCTAGGTTTGAAAAACAAAAGCTCAGACGAGGCCCGCACACCATTAACCGTGTGTCTGTGTGCCAAACATGGCGAAACGATTCATTTTCCACCACTAGTTTTGCAAAAAACTAGTTAAATTTTAGAAAAACTCAGATAACTTTTGTTATTAAAGATTAAGCCCTCAAATTGTAATTTTTGGCAGAACTTTATTTCATAGTCCTTTGTGACGAATAACACACTGACACAATATTATGCGAACTATTTTGGATAGATTCCATCACATTCTGGGGTCAACTTTGTGGTTAAGAAGGTGGTTCATCGGATCTTAGAGAGATTGAATGTTTTGTTCCACATCAGTATTAAGAAACCAAGAAGTAATTAATTAATGGTGTGTTTGGATGAAGTAATCATGAATCCGTAGATTCATGAGTCCAAGTGATTTTTTTGTTTACTAACCAATAAAAATTTGGATTTTTGAGGGAGAGGCCCAAAAAATGGAGGGTAAATAAGCATTACCCCCAGCCTAAAAAAAAAATTAGAACCCAGTCCAAATTGTCAGGACAGCTCACAGTTTCCTGGTTTTTATTTTATTTATCCCTCTTTTACCCCTCCACGGGAAATTTCTGTGTTTTCTGACAATCTGACGGACGACAGCGAATCAATTAATTCCCCGTACATGACGTCATGTGAGAGAAACATTCAGATTTTCTGAAAATTCAAAAATGGCGCCATTTTTTGACGAAATTTCAGCCAATTTTTTTGGATCCCTCCCATTATATTTTGTTTCAACTCCTTCTTTCTTCTTATTTATACATCCAAAAATCTTCTTTTCATCATTCTTATTTTGTTTTTCACATTTTATCTTCTTCATCTCTTTCAATCTCTAAAAACATAAATTTTCTTTTCTTTCTCTCTCTAAAAGTTTTATTTTCTTATTTTTGGATGTCCATCATTCTTTTTTGTTTCACATTTTATTTTCTTCATCTCTTTCAATCTCTAAAAACATCAATTTTCTGTTCTTACTCTCTCTAAAAGTTTTATGTTCTCATTTTTGGGTGTTCATCATTCTTATTTTGTTTCACATTTTATCTTCTTCATCTCTTTCAATCTCTATAAACATCAAAGTTTTCTGTCTCTCTCTCTCTAAAAGTTTTATGTTCTTATTTTTCTTCTTCATCACTCTTATTTGTTTCACATTTTATCTTCTTCATCTCTAAAAACATCAAAGTACATAACCAAATGTCCAGTGCACAGAACCATTTCCGGTACAGGAGAAAATTCCCAGTTCAAAAGTGTCCAGTACTAAACCAAATGACCAGTACATAAAACAATTCCCGGTGCACAAGAAAATTCCCCAGTACAAAAATGTCTAGTGCATAACCAAATGACGAGTACACAGAACAATTCCCGGTACACAAGAAAATTCCCACTACAAAAATTTCTAGTACATAACCAAATGGCTTGTACACAGAACAATTCCCGGTACACAAGAAAATTCCCAGTACAAAAATGTGTAGTACATATCTAAAAAATGACCAGTACACTAAATAGTTCCCGGTACACAAGAAAATTTCTTTATACAAATCAATGAAATACTACCAAAAATGAAGAAATTTGTTGAGATTGGAAAGAGATCAGAAATAAATCTGGAAAAAAAGAACGAAATTTGTTGAGATTGGAGAGAGAAATATGTGTGGGAGAAAATAAAAAAGAAATAAGAAATAAATCTGGAAAAAAGAACGAAAATGGCAAGTTGGTAAATTTTGTAATGGCAATTCTGTAAATTCATGGAAAGTACAAGGTTTAATGTCAGGTGCGTCAGACTATTTTCCAAAAAAATTCGAATTTCCCGGGAATTTTTCGATGGCAATTTTGTGAATTTATGGAAAGTACACAGTCTGATGGGAGGCGTGTCAGATTACTTGTCAGAAATTTTCGAGTTTCCCGGGAATTTTTCGATGGTCGTTTCGTAAATTTCAAAAAGAAGAAGGGTGTTTCGGAAATTCCACCCCTAGCCTGACTTTTTTGGACCTGCCCCTCATTCTTTATCTGCAGTGGGCCTGATACATATTGTTGGGCTGATTTTGGGCCTTTTGCCCAACCCCTCTAAAAATTTTAGAATTTATTATTATTTGATTTTGTTTATTAAAAATGCTTCTTAAATATTTTTTTTAAGAAACTGTTTTTCCAAAATCCCATGTTTTTCAAGACCGTAATTTTTATGTTTCATAAATTATTTTTTCTCGAAAATTGTTTTTTCCTGAATTTTTTTTATTCGAAAATCAGATTCTGAAAAAAAAAACGATTTTCGGAATGAACAGTTTTGGGGAAAAATAATTCTGAGAAAAAATAATTCTGAGAAAAATGATTCTAGACAAAATTTTTTTTTGAGAATCGTGTGGGGAAAAACGATTTCCAGGATAAAAAATGGTTTCGGATAAAAAAAAGTGTCTGAGAAAAACAAATTTCAGGAAAATAACGATTTCTATAAGAAAAAAATTCTGCTAAAAAACAATTTATGCAATAAACAATTTCCAAGAGAAAAACGATTTCCACGGCAAAATTGTTTCTAAAGAAACGATTTCGAAAAATGATTTTTGAAAAAATATATTTATAGAAATATTTTTTTTGTGTGGATTTTAAATTTGAAATTAGGTTTACTATTTCAAAATCCTTGGGTTTGGTGGAGTTTTGGTCTACTACAAATTTTGGATTTAAGAACTCTTAGGATTCGAGTGTCCTAGGTTTTTTATTAGCCAAATAGACCAAAAAATCGTGATTCAAACCAAATCTCATTTTTAGTAGGAATCACACTTAAGAATCCTGTGTCCAACCGCACCACAAATGATTTTGCACTCATTAGCTAACTATAATGGTTAAAACTCAACTAACTACCAAGAAGAAAGTAATATAATTAACATAAAAGAAGATTTAAAAGATTATTTTTATACCCATAATTTTATATGTAATATTGGATTACATACAATATTGTTATATTTTGTAAGAAAACAATTTATTAGTGCCACATATTACATACTACCAAAGAAAGTATGATATCAAATGCTTAATTGGAACTAGGTTCAAAGCTGTTTGTTTTTGTAGTGCTAGCCATAGGACACACAATACCATCGTTTGTTTTTGTAGTGCTAGCCATAGGACCAAAACCATTATCACCGTCTGTTCTTGTGCTCCTAAGAGGGGGCCATGCAAAACCATTTGTTCTTGTAGGGCTCCACATAGGACCAAACCCAATATCACCCTTTGTTCTGGTAGGGCTAGTGATAGGACCAAAACCAGGATCAGGCAAACCATTTATTTCTTTAACGCCATCCCTACAACACCACCAAAACTTTGGGGTGCATTCACATCGTTTGTCAGCATCTCCTCCTTTAATCATGGTTACGCCAATTAAAAGCACGAGAAGCATAGCGTTCAAAATGAACCTTGTTGAAAAGGCTGGTTTAGAATTCATGATCACCTCGGTTGCAACTTTCAATTTGAAACTCTTGATTTGCTTTGTAGTTCTAAGCAAGAATGCTTAGCTATTTATAAGAGTGAGATAGCTGGATAGAGGTTTGTTGAAAAAAAAAATCCTAAAGATTTAGTGGAAAATGTTTTGTTTTTCCAGACTACTTTACAAAGATTTTGTTTTTTAATAAATTTGGGAAATGTTAAACATCCCATTAGTCTACATGAGAAAAATTACAACTTAAGAAAGTTTGACTAAGATCTAAATTCCTCGTGCTGAACTCAAAACGGACTGCTCATACTTGGACTTGTTTAAATTAATGATTGAATCCCTAGGCTCTGTTACACCTCCCATAAGATTTCATCCCTTTGAAATGTTGATGAGGGATTTCGGTGAAAGAGATTTCATTTCAAAGATTTATGGGAGAATTCATTATATTTAGCAGAAAACATGTGAATTTAATTATATAACCTACACAACCTTGATCATTATTTGTGTGGAATCAATATTGATAGGGTTACAAAGACGGAATTTATTTTATTATTGCAGAAAAAAAAGCATTGAAGCAATTTATTGAAGGAAAATCAACCTATAAGTTTTTAATTGGGTTATTTGGCATTTGGGTCACAAATATAAATCGGCTCACGTGAAAGAATCACATTTAAATAATTTTTGTCCTAGGTGTCACAAACTAACTAGAATTTTGATTTAACTTATGTTTGATGAAGTTAAAATTAGCTTAATGTCATTAAGACTAACTAACTTTGTTTAATGATGTCGAAAAGTGACTCCCAGTAATCAACAAGAAAAGAATTTTTGTAACTCTAGATCGTGTCCTTCTTCTTCCTGTAATGGAGGCTTGAGATGGGTGGTAGCTATGAAGACACTCTGACACTTAAGCTAGTTAAGTGTACAGGTATAAATAATGAGTTGTAAAAATGGTCGTATAAGGAAAGAAACATTTATTGTGATCGGCCAACAACCCTTGGTTGGAGTGGTAAGAGGTATAATCTTCCACCTTTGAGGTCAAGGGTTCCAGGGTCGGCCCTGACTTTTCGGTGGCCCGAAGCGAAGTTTGAAAATGTGGCCCTTTCTATCGAATTGTAAAATGTATTACATGAAAACCGCTAGTACTGCAAAATAATTTCATCATATTTATAAACAAAATAGTTTTTCTGATGATTACAATCACTGAAATTTTATTCTTTTGAAATTTTTCGATGCAAAGTCACTAATAATCGTCGAACAATCAAGACTGTCAGACATATCCTTCTCAATTGATAATATAGCTAACCCGTTTAACCTTTCTTGCGACATAGTAGATCGAATATAAGACTTAACCAACTTCAACTTAGAAAAACTTCTTCCTGCAGAGGCAACGATAACTGGTATAGTCAAAATAATTCTATAAGAAACCTATGTGTTCGGGTAACAACCTTTTTTATCTTTCAAAAAATCTAGCACTTCAATTGGTCTTTTGATCTCATTTGGTAAAAGACGCTTCAACACTTTCAGTTCAGAAAATAAGTCTAGTCCGTCTATGTCATATGACTCATTATGCTTGAAAAAGGTTTCAAGCCGAACACATGAATCTCTCAAATCGCCATCATCTTGGGAGTTTAACTTTTTTAACTCAAACAGAAAACCAAATATTTCTTTGTACTTCTGGAATTGCTCGAATCTGCGCTTAAATGAACAAAGAGCATAATCTAATATGTATATGAAATAATAAACTAAATGCTTCTGCAGACGACATTGATGGATCTTCACACACATTCTCGTTAAACTGTTTCTTTCCTCGAATAATACGTTTTTTCCGAAATGTTGCTTCAACTCTCATCTTAATGGCAATCTCTTTAGCTTCAATCGTGGCTTCTTCAAACCCCACTTCTCTATAATCTTCAAGAAAACGAATGAGCTCGTTCAATTTCTTTAATGCCACATCAATATTTATATCTTCAGTTTGAAGTGTTTTACTAACAGAGTTTACCGCAAACAATATATTATGCCAAATAACCATGCTCAAAAGGAATTCAAAATTTTCAATGTCTTGTTCTAATATATTTTCGGCACATGAGCTGTTTTTGAATCATCACTTGTCTCCACCAATTTTTCTAAAGTTTCTAGTAATTAGGATTAAAGATTAGGTTTTCATCAATAGTTTTTCGTTAACTTAATAAACCCTACACCATCTAGATATTGTCAATTTTGTTATTATATATAACAAGAAAGAGAGAGAGAGAGAGAGTAAATAAATAGAAATTTAGGTTTAGATTAATTTAATAAACTCTACAACATATAAAGATCATATATTTATATATAATAGGAAGGAGAGAGAAAAAGTAAATAAATAGTAGAAAATAAGATTTGTTCAATCTTAAATAAAGCAATAACTCAATGACTTTGAAGAATCCAAGAAGGGGACTAGGTGAGATGAGTAGATGACAATGGATCTCTCATCCCGTAGTGGAGAAGAAGAGGGTGTTCTCAGGTCCGATTTGACACTTTGGATATTAGGATTTCATGATTTGGATGTTCAAATTTCAAAAAACATTTTTTTTCATGTCAAACAAACTGTTGGGCCCACCATTCATTTAAAGATCATCAAATTTGGTGGCCCTTTTAACTTAACATTTGTTAAATGTGGCCCTTATAATTTTCTTAGAGAGTTAGGCTTCTTATATGCTTCTTAAAGAAATTAATGTCTTTGGTGGCCCCTAAAAGCCGGTGGCCCGAAGCGACGCTTTGTTCGCTTTGGCCCAGGGGCACCCCTGAAGGGTTCGAGGCACACTGGACATTTCAAAA
The DNA here is from genome assembly GCF_041429995.1 of Eschscholzia californica. Classification (NCBI taxonomy): domain Eukaryota; kingdom Viridiplantae; phylum Streptophyta; class Magnoliopsida; order Ranunculales; family Papaveraceae; genus Eschscholzia; species Eschscholzia californica. Next base: position 35,943,739 of record NW_028238198.1, read on the forward strand.
AAAATACCTTTATTGTGATCGTACGTACCTTTCGTCAATGACGACTTTAATAAGGAAAGAGGATCTTTGGCGATATCTGGTCTTCTGCGCAACCTCCATTCTCTCGAGCTGAGCAGAGCTCAAGGTGTCGAGCTTACTGAGACTTCCCTGCTCTGTCTCCCTGGTCTGTATAGGGATCAGGGGCAGAACTTCCTCGGCTCTATTTATCTACTTGTCTCTATGTGGTACAAGATCTCACGTTTCCAAGGAAACTTGCCCCGACTTTCCTACAATCTCTCTGGTTAGAACATGGTTTAGGTGGCAGAGCCTATTCGGTTCCACCTCTTTGGTCTCATTCTTTATACGTGCGGACAAAGGTGGTGCATGCCACTTAGGTCAATCTATTGACATGTTCACTTGGTTCAATGTGAAAAAATATTGATTCATCACTATCATCAACCTCACAAATATCACTTGGTTCCAAGATCTCCTTCATCATTCTGATGACTTTTGCCTTCATAACCTAGACATGGATCCTATCATTAACCTCACAAATATCTTAAGAACAGGAGCTGGAGAGTTAGTAAAGTAGAAAACTTACACCTTTTTGTTATGGGAATGGTGGAAATCCGGAAATGACTTGATTTTTAGGGTTACTCCGATAGATTTTCGACGAGTTTGGCTGATGACACAAATAGCAGTAAGGTATGATATCTCTCTCTCTTCGGTTACTACTAATTCTACCATGCAGGCAGAGGATTGGCCTCCACCAACACAGAACATGATCAAAATTAATGTTGATGGAGGATATAACGAGGATAAAGCATCGGCAGCTGCTGTTGCGAGAAACGAAGAGGGTTCGATCATTGGAGTAAAAACTCTGGTGTTTCCCCCTAAATCACCTCTACATAGCGAGCTCATTTCTTTCAAACTAGGGTTCCTCTTGGCGTCTGAGAAAGGATGGAACCCCTTTATATTGGAAGGGGATTGTAAAACCCTAATCGACCTCCTATCGGACGGTGTGGAGAGTGCCCTGTGGCGAATTCAGATGGATCTCTTTGAGCTACGTGGACTGGCGGAAAAAGTTCAAGTTATTTACTCCTACGTTTCACGAAGGTGCAACGGTTTAGCCCATGATTTGGCTGCTGCGGCAATTTAGCCCAATACTACAACTTACCCATTGTTGTTCATCATATATAATAGTTAGGCCATTTTCTTGATGTATTCTTATTTTGGTCCTTTCTTGTATAACTTTATGTTACTAAGGGTTTTATTCCAAAAAAAAAGCTATACCTTTCACACTGAAATCTTCCAAACTAATTTATAGAAGTCAGAGAGCTGGATAGAGGTTTAGTTGAAAGACAAGTCCTAAAGATTTAGTGCAAAAGATTTTGCTTTTTTAAATTACTTCGGAAAAGTTTGGTTTTCTATAGATTTTGTTAGTACTTACCAAAGTTTGACTAAAATTTAGATTCTTGGTGTTGATGAGCTCAAAACCAACTGCTCATTCTTGGACTTGTTTAAATTAATGGTTGAATCCTTAGGTTCCGTGGCACCTCCCATAAAATCTTGTCACTTAGAAATATTCATGACGGATGATTTTGCGTGACAGATTTCAATATTTCATTTAAAAGATTTTTGAAAGAATTAATTAATTGTTAGTAGAAAACATATGAAACTAATTATGAAACCAACACAACCTTAATAATTCATTATTTGTGTGGAATACTGGAATCTATATTAATAGGTTATAAAGAAGGAATTTACTTTACCAATGCGGAAAAAAGAATTAATTGGATTATTTGGCATTTGGGTCAGAAATATATTTCTTCATGTGAAAGGAACACATTTAAATAATTTTTGTCGTTTGAGACACAAACTAACTAGAATCTTGGTTTAACTTATGTTTGGCCATGTTAAAACTAAATTAGTGTCATGAAAACTAACCAACATTGTTTGATGATGTCAAAAATGACTTCCCGGTAATCAAGAGCAAAAGAGAACTTCTGTATAATGCAAAAAAAATAACTTCTGTATCTCTAGATTGTGTCCTTCTTCTTCATGTAATGGACACTTGAGATAGGTGGTAGTTACGAACACATTCCGATGCTTAAGCTAGTTAAGTACACAGGTAGTTAAGATGTGCTGAAAAATCTTGTAACGTGTCGAAATATGTCACATGAAGATATCGCAATATTAATAAAATATTATTTTAATGGTAACTTTGAAGAGGTAAATCTCCTCTTGAATAGAGTTTGAATATACTCGAATAAAAGAGAGAGAACTTAGCTAGAAACCGTGTGTGAGAGAGAGAGAGAAAGAGCTTTGAGAAAATATTTCTCTGTGTTTATTCATGAAGGGAGATTTTATAGGGCCTCCTCATTTTTGTTAAAAGGCCTCCCCTCAGTGATAATTTAGCAAGTAAAATGGTTCATGGGGAGGCCTTTTAACAAAATTGGGGAGGCCTTTTAAAACTTCCCATTCATGAATTATACATGGGTATTTATAGGTTTACAAGTAGTTCTCAACTAAGTATAGATTACATCAAATCTTAACTATGCTTTATCACATAAAATAACAACTTTCCATATGAAACCCTAACCCTAATCTGGTCGGTTTAGTGTTGATGAGGGTGGTCTCAGTTTGGGCCTCACTGCTTCAGTGGGTTTGGGCCTGGTGTGTGCCTTAATACCCCACCCAAATTAGCGCAGGAAGAGATGTGATACTCAACTTGCCAATAACCTTTTTTAACGCATCCGCTCCAAGTGGCTTTGTAAAATATCCGCAAGTTGCTCAGAAGTAGGTGTAAAGCGAGGAGCGATGACGTTAGCCTTGATTATTTCCCGAACAAAGTGACAATCAATTTCAATGTGCTTAGTTCGTTCGGGGGAAACTGGATTATCATTGATATGTAGTGCAACTTTGTTATCACAGTGAACCGTCATTGGAAAAGTGTGGTCAATGCTAAAATCAAGAAATAAATACTTCAGCCATTGGAGTTCACTAGTTAGATGTGCCAAAGCACGATATTCTGCTTCAGCAGAGGATTTAGCAATTGTAGGTTGCTTCTTGGATTTCCAGGACAGTGGACTGGACCCAAGCATAGTAAAGTAGCATGTAGTAGCGTGTAGAAGGGCATTCTGCCCATCAGAAGGACTAAGACGGAATTTTTGCTCTATCGAAAATGGAGAGGGGCGACAAGCCGATAGACTAGAGTCCTTAATGATATCGAGGACATATTTCTTTGACATAAAAATATGCCTTTGGAAGAACAAGAAATCTCGATTCCCAAAAAGTACTGAAGACGACCTAAATCTTTTAGAGAAAAGTTATTGTGGAGAAATCTTTTAAGTTTGGAAATGGCAGGTTCATCATTTCCTGTGATAACTATATCTTCTACATAGACTAAAACATATAGACTAGTTGAAGGTGTGCATAAGGAAAAAAGAATAATCAGAGAGTGACTGGGTGAATCCTTTTTTAATAAGGATTGAAGAGAATTTAGAGAACCATTGACGAGAGGCATGTTTGAGACCCTCAAGGGACTTTAGAAGGTGACACACTTTAGACTCCCCCTGTTAGGGAAAATGAGGAGGTAGTTTCATGAAGACTTCTTCATCAAGGTCGCCCTGGAGAAAAGCGTTATTGACGTCCAATTGATGAAGGGACCAATTTTTAACAGCCGCGATGGGGAGAAGGGCGCAGACGGTAACTAATTTTGCTACAGGAGCAAAAGTGTCATGAAAATCAAGGCCCTCAATCTGAGCGTATCCTTTGGCGACGAGACGAGCCTTATCATTTAATAGAACAATCGACTTTGAGTTTGATTTTATAAACCCATTTACAGCCAATTACCCTTTTCCCAGAAGGAAGGTCTATAATGGACCAAGTGTTCTTGGATTCAAGGGTGGCGATTTCTTTTTCCATTGTGTCACGTCAATGAGGCGATTTGATTGCCCGGGAGAAGGAAATAGGCTCGATTGCGGAAATCACAGAATTGAGGAAAACTTGGTGAGAAGTTGACAAATTATAAAAACACAGATAATTGGTAAGTGGAAATTGAACGTTGGAGGAGGGATAGGTGTTGTTATAGTAATCGGGGTTTAATGTGAACAATACGAGTAATCCAAGACAAGCAATAGGAATAGGAAAGAACAATCAAGAACAGAAAACAGATATTTACGTTGTTCGGTTGGTGAGACCTACTCCACGGCGAAAACGGCGCGATGATTTCCACTATGATAGGCAAACAAGTTTACACAAGAGATTCATGAGATTGTGTCTTACTGATATCTCCATAGGGTTTAGTTTATATAGCCACTAAACCCTAATCCCATCGCCTCACCGACTCTCTCTCTACAACCGACATTATACACGAATAAACACTAATCACCGACTTAAGCCTAGCTTCGCATTTCAGCTCTGTCTCGGAGTCCAGCTTTGCCTCAGAGCACTGCTTCGCGTACCAGCTCTGTCTCAGTAATCAGCTCCGCTAATGGGTCCAAGCTTTGGTAGGTTTAACCGGGTTCGATACCAATCCATATTCGAGTCACTTCTAACAATTCTCCACCTTGACTTGAATATGCTCCTCTTGACTTGCATCTCTACCACCATCATAGTTCAGCGCCTCTGAGCCATCGTCGCTCCAGCCCTGGTGGGGCTAACATCTGGAAAACCCAATCAAGTCTAAGCAATGCTTAAACTTGAAAGTTGTAACTGCCTTGGTCAGCATATCTGCTGGATTCTCTGCCGTAGAAACCTTCTCCATCGTGATCTTTCCTTGTTCGATCACGTCCTTGATAAAGTGATATCTGACGTCAATGTGTTTAGTTCTCTCGTGATACATTTGATTTTTGGTCAAATGAATAACACTCTGGTTGTCGCAGTAGACCTCTGTCACCTCCTGCTTCAGGCCCAAATCCCGAACTAAACTACTCAGCCATATTGCCTCCTTCACCGCCTCTGTTGCTGCCATGTACTCAGCTTATGTTGTAGACAGCACTACCACCGACTGCAGCACTGCTCTCCAATTAATGGCACTCCCGCAGAGTGTGAACGTATAGCCCGTCAGCGACCTCTTCCTATCAAGATCCCCCGAAAAATCCGAATCTACAAATCCAACTACCGAACCAGAAGTGTCAGCCCTTCTGTCGTAAACCAAACCAAGCTCCGCAGTTCCTCCCAAATACCGCAGTATCCATTTCACAGCCTGCCAATGACCTTTCCCAGGTCTGCCCATGTATCTGCTTACTACACTAACATCATGTGAAATATCAGGCCTTGTGCACACCATAGCATGCATAATGCTACCTACTGCATTTGCATAAGGCGCCCGAGACATGTACTCCGTCTCGTCATCGGTTGTCGGTGACAGTTCCCCCGAAAGCTTGAAGTGTGCTGCCAATGGAGTACTGACAGGTTTTGCCTCAGTCATACCAAAACGTTCCAACACCTTCTCGATATACGTTTTCTGAGACAAGAACAGTTTCCCAGCAGATCTGTCTCTCCGTATCTCCATACCCAATATCTTTCTTGAGGCACCCAAGTCTTTCATCTCAAACTCACCCTTTAACTGACCCTTTAACATTTAAATTTCCGACATATCCTTGCAAGCTATCAGCATGTCACCCACATACAAGAGTAGATACACATAAAAACCATCCGATAGTTTCCTGTGGTACACACAACTATCATACCTACTTCTGTCATAGGCGTTTTTAACCATAAACGTGTCAAAACGCTTATACCACTGCCTAGGAGACTGTTTTAGTCCATACAAAGACTTCTTCAGCAAACATACCTGGTCTTCTTTCCGAGAACCTCAAACCCCTCTGGCTGACTGATGCACCCGAAAAGGTTGCACACTCAAGCGGAGGTATCAAGTAGTAATCCGGCAAATCCGGGATCGATCCAAGGATAGGAAGGTAGTTTGGACATCGAAGGGTCTTATCCCTCGGTCTAGATATTAAAAGCTAACTTAGACTAAAAAGGAGAGAAACAAGGATAAATGGGGGGTTATGATATTGAATAAGAAACAAAAGAAAACAAATAAAACTAACTAAACAATATATGTAAACGGGCGAGAGAGATTCGAGAGAAGTGTCAGAGGAACAAGAGTCGGGAGACGGTAAGACTCGGGAGGAAAATAAGTGAGAGGGGTGTCGAACCGGGAATCTGATATGATAAACCTACGACTATGTGTAGTCCGATGTAATGTTCCAAAGTATAATCGATGTTCGACTCCTAAAGTAGATGTCTCTAAGTACTACGTATATCCGGAGATCATACTTAGTCAAACAAACGTCATAATCGGTTAATCCAGAGTCAACGAAAGTGTTGTCTAGACGCCTAACGATCTTAAGTGCATGACAAGACACATGAAATTTTGACTTAGACTACGATCGATATCGAATACTTCCTATTAACTATGCGAAGTGCTTCACAAGACACATGAAAATACGATCAAAACGATAATCGAAATAAGTGAGCATCAATTTATAATCAAAATATCAAATCATATTAAACATAATCACGAATTCATCACATTTCATCTCATAAAATCGACACACTAAAGTTAGCTAAATATGGTGATTGGATGAGAATTGGAAAGAAAATGATGAGAGAATCCCCCTTTTTCGATGCGGTTCGAGGCTAAGATCATCGAAAAATATGAGTCTTTAACGTGCAGCCGCTTTTCCCTTAGAAAATTCTGGGTTCCCCATAGAGACCACCCTCATCTTCTCCATTTTGAACACAACCTCCACTAAAGCTAACCCTAGTTTTCTCTCTCTAGCAATCTTCAACCAAAACCAAATTAAACCACATGGGAAGCAAGATCAAGACATGGGGAGTAAAAGCCCTAAGATTTCGGATCAAGAAGGTTGCCGAAAAACTCATAAAAATCCGGTCAAGGCTTGTAGAAATCCGGCCAAATCCCTAGATCCGGCCAAAGGGTGCTGTCACGAGCCTTGCAGCCACGTCCCTAGTGCCTCCCGAGCTGCATCCGCGTCCCGGGCTTGCTCCGAGCTGCATCCGCATCCTGGGCTTGCTCCGAGCTGCAGCCGAGCATGAGAAGTTTGCTGTTGCAGGCTGTGCTGAAGACCGAACAACAGCTGCTGTCTCGCGTCCGATCTGCTGCTCCCGCGCGCGTCCGGCACTAGCAGCTTTCATCCGTGATCTGGAGCAGCAGTGTTGCTGTTCCGAGCTGTGGACTGCTGCTCCCGTGCGCCATGATTTCCCTAGCTGCTGTTCCGGCCAAGCTTTGGCCGGCCTTAGTGCTGGCCGACCTAGCTTGGCCGGTCCCCCTTCACCTTCTCTCTTTGCCTCTCTCTTCAAGCTCCCAACTCTCTAGCTCAAGAACACCAAAACCCTCATGCTCTAGCCTCTTTCGCTCCCTCTCTCCCTCTTTTCTTGGTTCATGAATCAAGATGATGAATAGTAGCCTAAACTACTAAAACCTTAGAATCCCTTGACTTAGTCAATTCATTTAGACTTTGTTGACTCTAATCCATAAAGAGAGGGTGCTCATATAATTCTTCCTTGTCATTCTTCTTTGGGATTGTGTGGGCTTTGGGCTTGGTTTAGAAACCAAGAGGTGCCTTCATCCTTGTCTCTACATCTTCAAATTGTCACAAAGGACTAAAATACCCTCGAACTTCTTTCTTTCATAACTTCCCCATCCGAACTCGGAATTGACTTCCGTTTTCACCGTCGGACTCGTCATTGCCTCCACTTGTAATTTGGTTTGCTTGAAGTTATTTTCTATCGTTTTGGGCACATGAAATGATAGTGATAATTCGCTCCTTTTATTCCGAATCACACGCTTAACTCCAAAATAAGTACCTAACATGAAAAACACATATAATATTATTGATAACACTCGAAAAGGACTAATTAGTCTAAGTTAGGCTCTCCAAATGTGACATTTTCGTGTCACATCACTGACGCATATAGATTTGTTCCTCCAGCTCTCCATGTAAGAACGCAGTCTTAACATCAAGCTACTCTAATTCCATATCATACAAAGCAACCATAGCAAGTATCACTCTAATTGAGCTATGTTTAACAACAGGAGAAAATACCTCATTGAAGTCTATCCCTTCTCGCTGTGTAAACCCCTTAGCTACTAACCGTGCTTTGTAACGTGCATCTTCCACCCCTGGGATTCCTTCCTTCTTCTTGAAAACCCATTTGCTACCAAAAATCTTCTGACCCTTAGGCAGCTCGGCTAATTCCCAGACATGGTTCTTCCGAAGAGACTCAATCTCTTCATTCATGCAAGAGACCACTGCCGTGAATCATCGCTCCTCATAACTTCTTCATAGGTGCATGGTTCACCTCCATCTATGTTTTCTCCCACACTAAGTGCAAATGCAACCATATCTGTCATCCCATACCTTTTCGGTGACCGTATGTCTCTTATTCCCCTGTTCCTCGCAACACTGTAATGAACCAGCTCTGGTTCATCTTCCTCAGCTTGCTCATCTACCTGAGGCCGAACCTCTACCGGAGTGTCTATCTCAAACTCCACCTGCTCTCCATGATCTTCCTGTTCCACCTGTTTACCAACACCCTCCCGAGTATCTACAGGTGTTACCTTCTAAGTTACCATGGCTAACTCATCAAAAGTAACATCTCTACTTATGAGAAACTTCTTCGATTTTCCATCCGGATTCCACAACCGATAACCCTTAACTCCAGGCTCATACCCAAGAAATACACATTTTTTAGCCCTCGGATCAAGTTTACCTTCCTTAACATGTGCATAAGCCGAACAACCAAAGATCCTCAAGTTCTTATAATTACCAGGATAACCAGACCATACCTCATTAGGAGTTTTACACTCTATAGATGTACAGGGTGAAATATTAACCAGATACGTTGTCATGTTCACTACTTCAGCCCAGAACACCTCCGACAGCCCTGCATTCGAAAGCATACAACGAGCTCGTTCCAATAGAGTTTTGTTCATACGTTCCGCCACTCCATTCAACTGTGGAGTCTTTCTGACCGTATGGTGTCTCACTATCCCATTCGTCTACACAGAACCTATTAAACTCGTTTCTGCAAAATTCCATGCCATTGTCAGTCCTCAAGCGTTTGATTGATTTTCCAGTCTGCTTCTCGATCAAGGTCTTCCACTGCTTGAACCTGACGAATGCTTCATCTTTGCGTTTCAGTATGTAGACCCATACTTTTCTGAAAAAATCATCTATCAAGGTTAACATGTATCTACCCCCACTATGTGAGCTAACCCGAGAGGGACCCCAAAGTTCTGAATGGATGTAATCTAGAGTTCCTTTGGTATTATGAACCGCAGTGCTGAACTTTACCCGACATTGCTTCCCGAAGACGCAATGTTCACAGAATTCCAGTTTTCCAACCTTCTGCGCACAGAGTAAACCCTGCTTGCTCAACACAGCCATCCCCCCTTTCACTCATATGCCCTAAACGCATATGCCATAGCTTGGTAGTCTCAACTTCCTTGTCTTATGATGACACCGCTACAGATCCGGTAACTGTGTTACCCTATAGCATATATAGACCATTCTTCTTCAACCCCTTCATAACTGTAAGACTCCCCTTAGAAATCCGAAGAACACCACCTTCACCAACATATTTGCAACCATTATCATCAAGAGTTCCCAAAGAGATTAGATTCCTCTTCAAATCTGGAACATGTCTGATGTCTGTTATAGTCCTCACAACACCCTCGTGCATCTTGATCTGAACAGTACCAATTCCAACCACCTTACAAGGAGCGTCGTTTCCCATTAACACCTTACCGCCATTGATGACTGTGTAAGTGGAAAACCATTCCTTATGGGGACATACATGGAATGTACAACCAGTATCCAAAATCCACCTATCTTCTGCGAAGCAGACATTGATCGCCAAAACCATAGCTTCATCACATTCTTCAATGATTGCCAAGACACTACCATCATCTTCTTCGATGACTGCTGCCTCTACTGGCTTCTTCCTAAGCTCAGGGAAATTCCTTTTGAAGTGTCCCTCCTTCTTACAGTTAAAGCATCTGTACTTCTTAGGTTTCGATTTAGACGGAGAGTGGCCCTTCCCATCGACCACATGCTGCGACCTTCGCCTTACCACCAAACCATCACCTGAATTGCTTTCTTTTATTGACCTCCGTCTCAACTCCTTCGAGTTCAATGCTGCTTTAACATCCTCAAAGGTTGTAGTTGGTTTTCCAGACATAAAAGAATCAACAACGCTTTCATATGATGGTGGCAGGGATGCAAGCAATAGTACTGCCTTATCTTCTTCTTCGAATTTGACATCTATGTTTGTCAAATCTAAGAATACTCGGTTGAGTTCATCCATACGGTCTTTCAACGATTCCCCTTCTAACATCTGTAAACTAAATAATTTCTTCTTTAGATACAAACGATTAGTTAGAGATTTCGTCATATACCTTGTCTCCAGCTTACTCCATAGCCCATCGGTTGTAGTTTCCGTCGCTACTTCCCGCAAGACCTCATTGCTCAAACAGAGTAGAATCTGACCATGAGATCTCTCCATGAGATCTTCCTTCTCTGCTTCTAAAAGTGATTCAGCGAGTACAACCTTCCCATCCAACGTCTTCAGCAGACCCTGTCGAACTAATACTATTCACATCTTAATCTTCCAAAGATTAAAATCGTTACTTCCATCGAACTTCTCTATCTCGTATTTAAATATTAAAATTTTTGAGCAAAAAGAAAATAAATACAAATCATACAAGGAACTCAATGGAGGATAAGGCCTAGGGTTTTTGAATTCACACAATAAAATCACTTTTCAGAACAAATAGTTAAAATGATTGATTCTCCTTTTTATAACTCAGAATTTCGGATAATGAACTAACCCAATTCCGGAAGATGTTATCGTTAAAATCGATAAATCATAACAATGAACTAACCTAGCTTTCAAGAGCAATCAAGAGAATCAATCGATCAAAAATATGTTTCTAGAAGGTCGAATATGGTTTCATCGTAAAACCCTACATGGAGAGAGTTAGCTATTCATGAAATTAAAATAATAAATATGAAGAATTAAGAGAAAATAATTTAACTTTTCTTGCTGATTTTATCTGTTGCAGCCAAACGCGCCACTAAGGAAAATACTTTTCTCGTCTTCTCGGAAGTATTTTCTCTCTGGGAAAATTATTTTCCAGCAGATTTTCCAAGCAAACAGAGTCTTCTTCTCCAACATAAAATCACTCTTTCTTACTGTTTCTCTCTCTTACTCTTTCTTCCTGTTTTTCAACTCAACAGAACTAATACAAAAATAAATAGAGAAAAAAATTATATTCGAATAAGGCATATAAAACAATCATCATTCTCTCTACAATTTTTGTTCACTCTCACTCTCTGAATTTCTGAATACAATAATCTCTCTTTCTCACTCTCTGTTTTGTTAATTTCTTATTCTCGCTAAAAGAAATACAGAAGAAGGAGAAGCTAGATGATGATCTCTCTCTCTAATATTTCTGGTTTTTGTTGAGCTGAGAGATGGTTTGATCCCCCAACCGAGATGCCTCCCATGTTGCTTTGTCTCTGTCTTTAGAGCATCTCCAATGCAAAACTCATAAAAATCTCTATTCATCCTATGTGTCAAGTTCCAATTGAGATTCTCACTCTTAGGTGGCCTTCATAGAGATTCTCAATTTTTTTTGTATCCAATGCAAAACTCCAAACTTATCTTATTTACTTATGTGGCATAGTTATTTTTGTCAATAAATAATTAGTTATTTTAGAAAATATAGAAGACTCGATTTCTATTGGTTGAAAATTAAATATTGATGAGTTGGACAGTTAGAGATATCTCAAGAGGACACTCTAGAAATAGAGTGTGCTCTTGAGATATCTCTATTCCACCCTCGACACGTCATCTTAGAGATCTAAATAGAGTGTTGCATTGAAGAGGAGTTTTAAGAAAAAACTCTAAAAATCCTAGGTGGCACTCAGAGTTTCTAAGTTTGAGTGTTGCATTGGAGATGCTCTTATAAGAGAAAAGAAGGAGAAGAAGATGAATCCCAACTCCCAATCTGATTTCCTGATTTCTCCTTCTCAAAATATCTCTTCCTCAATCTCTGCTATATTCTATCTCCAGGAAAATAAAATCTCAACCGAATATCTCTTCATTCAATCTTCATCACCATCATCCAACCGAATATCTTGGAGAATATTTCTCAATCTTATCCCTTCAATCACTTTGAGATTTCTCTTTCTTTGAAAACCTGATTTTAATAACTTTCCATCTCCACTTCTTCCATTCCGTTCCTTCTACCTCTGTATCATCTCATGGAGGTTTCCAGCCGAGAATATCTTTCTCCTCTCTCATTACAGCATAGGTAGTCGAAAATCCTACCCTTACTGACTTATCTTCTAAAAACATCATCCTTCAATCTATCTAAATCTTCAATCAGAGATCATCACTCTTATCTCTCTCACTCTCTCTCTATATATGATATTTCCAAGAGAAAATAACAGAAAGAGATCCTTCTGTTTCCTTCCATTACCTGTTCTTTCCATTTAAGAAAATTCCCTCATGAAGAATCTAGGGAGAGATTTTCTTTCTCTTTATCTACTGTTTTGATTTCTTAAAACAGAAAATATTCGAGGAGATAAAGAGGGAGAGCCGAGTACTGAGTTGTTGACGTTGGCTAATAAAGGGGTTGATTCTGTGCATCTCAGTGTAGTGAATAACGCTGCATCGCGTGGTAGGTTGAAGCCATTTGTGCTGGCTAACTTTGGCCCGTTCGATCAGATAGACACACTTGAGTACACGGAGATATGTTGCAGTCGGTTGTACTAGATTTTGAACTCTAAACATTCCCGCGTAACAAACACAGATGACCGTAAAGAGCCCGCTATCGATCTGAGCCGCTAAATTCGCGCCCTCTGCGCGCCACGTGTCTTGGCATTCTTTTTGCTTGTTTCAAGTCAACTGATTTGACTCAGAACTTTGACTTGTTATAACTCACTCATCTGGACTCCAATTTGACTCCCGTTTTCACCGCTGGATTTCTCTTGGACTCTATTTTTATCTGAGAATCAACATCGGCCACAACTCGCCGAATACCCTTACCACCAAAATGACTAATAAACCCTCAAGTGTGTCTTTAGCCCGATTTTATCTGTTTTCCGCGTTCGATTCTATAAAATACTCATGGACAAAAGAAACACACAATTCATCAGAGTAACTGCTCGAATTGGACTAACTGACCCGAGTTAAAAGTTCAGATGGGACATTTTCATGTCTCATCACCGACCCAAGATGTCTGCCCACTACCCGCTCCAAGAGGTCCTCCTGTCCGAACCCACGTATTTTTCTTAAGATCCAACGGCTGAGGTAAGGTGTCTCTACAAAATAGACCTCAGTCGTTGGATTATTAGGGGTGTCTAGTGTAAACCCTAAGACGCCCCTTGGAGCCTATAAATAGGCAGCCTCTAACAGTTGGGTTCTCTTTTACCCACAACCTTAAACCTAAACCCTATCCTCGCTCTGTCTCTCTCTCTCTGTCTCTCTCTGATTCTATCTCTCTAGTCTCTACTGTCTCTCGGTTTCTCCCTCTCTCTCCCCCTTCTCATGTAATATCAATATGTAAGAGACTAAGACTAAGAGAAACCCTAAACCCCATTAGAAATCACTTAACTGGAGCCTTCTCTTCCTAATCTCGTTGACTCTCTCGCCACGAATCTTCATTATCTTTGTCTGATCTACATATGGGTCAAAAAAATAAGATGATGTTCGGGATACGCTGATGACCTATGATCACATGACATGGTTAAGCCTTTGAACATCATCTTAGACATTAGCATCAACATTTTTTTCATATAATATTGTGATGTAAATAACTCTGAAAAAAGATCCTAATAAAATGATTTGTTTGATCAAACAGATCTTAGCCATTGGATCTGTCTGATCAAACATATCACATCTATTTTAGAGACATGGATGGATAAATGTTCTTTGTGTATTTTTTTTAATTTTTTTAGATGTTCTTGATGTAAATATCTCTTTAGATTGATGAAATGTGGTTATGGAACTTTTTGTTATTTTGTTTATTAATTGTGTAATTTTGTTAAGAATATAATTATAAATGAAATTAAGTTTATTAATGATTATTATATTAGTTTTTTTTAATCTGAGCCCGTTTGGCCCGTGACCGCCGAAGCCCGATCGGGCTGGCGGCCAACGGACACCATGAAGGGCCAAAGTGACCAGTCCGACGGTCTATAGTGGGCTTCGAAATCCGTTGCCCGACCCGCCCGAAACTAAAATAAAAAATCCGCGGATGTCCGAGCCCGACCGATTCCCACCCCTAAGGACCCATTTTTTTCAAGACCATCTTTTTTATTTTTCATAAATCATTTTAGTCTGAAAAATCGCTTTTTTCTTGAAAACAATTTGTTCCCGAAATCGATTTTTGAAAAAAAATTATTTTTGGAAAGAAAAATAATTCTTAAAAAATCAATTTCCAGAGAAAACATTTTTCTGGAAAAATGATTCCATGCGAAATAACAATTTCTGGAAAAAAAAACTGTTTCTAGGGAAAAAATGAACTCCAGGCAAATAACTGTTTCCTAAGAAAAAATTGTTTCCAGGCAAAAATGTCTGAGAAAAGACAATTTCCTTGGAAACAGCGGTTTCGGGGAAAAAGGTTTCTAGGAGGAAAACGATTTGCATGGAAAAAATTGTTTCTAAAGAAACGATTTTCAAAAAGACGGTTTCTGAAAGAAAAAAAAACGATATTTCAAAAAATATAAATATTCTTAAAACAATAATTTTTTGGGATTGATTTTAAGTTTGAAATTTAGGATTGATAATCCAAAATCATTACAAATTTAGGGGTTACGGTGGACTTTTGGTCTAATACAAATTCTGGATTTAAGAATTCTAAAGATTCAAGAGCGATAGGATTTTTTGTAGCCAAATAGACAAAAAAAAAACCTTGATTCATATAGGAGTTCTAGTTAAGAATCCTACATCAAACGCACCATAAATGATTGGGGGCCCCCATTCTTATTATAAGTGTCCCTCTTGTGAATTCGGTGCTACTCCACCTAATTCACAATTCGGTACGAGTCCACCGAATTTGTAAATAGACTACCAGAGTAAATTTCGGTGGATTCGTACCGAAGGGTCTCTTGTGCATTCGGTGGGCTCGTACCGAATTCACAAGAAGGGGTCCTTTTGACAAGAATGGGGGTTATAAAACTTCCCTAAATGATTTTGCATTCTTTATCTAACTTTCAAAGGTTAAAACAAATTAAATACCAAAAAAGAAATTACATATAATTAACATAAAAGATTTAAAAGATTATTTTTATACCCATTATTTTAAATATAAAATTGGATTACGTAACATTGTTATATTTCGTAACAAAACAATTCACTAGTGCCACGGATTATATATTACCAAAGAAAGGATGGTATCAAACCCTTAATTGGAACTACGTTCAAAGCCATTTGTTCTTGTAGTGCTAACCATAGGGCATACAATATCACCGTTTGTTTTTGTAGTGCTATCCATAGGACCAAAACCAATATCGCATTTTGTTCTTGTACGGCTAGTGATAGGACCAAAACTAACATTATTTAATTCTGTACGGCTCGGACGAGGGGGCTTCGGACGAGTGGGCATCGGACGAGGGGGCCTCTCACGAGGAGGCCATACCAAACCATTTGTTCTTGTAGTGCTAGCTATAGGACCAAAACCAATATCACCCTTTGTCCTTGTAGGGCTAGTGATAGGACCAAAACCAGTATCAAGAAAACCATTTATGTCTGTAGCGCCATCCCTACAACACCACCAAAACTTTGGGGTGCATTCACATGGTTTGTCAGCATCTCCTCCTTTGATCATGGTTATGCCAATCAAAAGCACGAGAAGCATAGCGTTCAAAATGAACCTTGTTGAAAAGAAGGCTTTAGAATTCATGGTCACCTGGGTAGAAACTTTAGAATATGAAACTCTTGATTTGCTTTGTAGTTTCTAAACCAGAATGCTTAGCTATTTATAAGAGTCAGATAGGTGGATAAATCATAAAGGTTTGGTTGAAAGACAAATCCTAAAGATTTTGTGTGAAAGATTTTGTTATCCTAAATTACTTCAGAAAAATCTGGTATTTAATTGACTATGGTATATCCCGTGCCCTAGGGCACGAACCATTGCACAAATTAAATTTGAGGAATTTTCATATTTATTATTGCTATATTGTGGATATCCTAATTTTTTGGTATTTTACTTATTGTTTATTTTCTTTTGTTTCCTTTTTTTTAAATTAATTATTATTTTATTGAGAGATATTTCAAATTTTTTTTATAACTCTTGCAATATCTTCTGTTTCTTTTTTTCTTAAATTAGTTATTTTCTTCCTAAGAAAGACATAGTTATTTTTTTTAAAATAGGTTATTTTATTTCTACGAAAGACTATATTTTAAATTGGGAAGGGCTTCTAGACAATATCCTTTATTAGAAAAAGATGTTTGTCTCAGTCAGCATTTTCCCTTCTGTTTTATTATATAGATTTGGGGAAAGCTGAACATCTCATTAGTCTATGTGAGACAAGTTACTTCTTACGAAAGTTTGACTAAAATATAGATAATTGTTCGCGATGAACTCAAAACCACTTACTCATATTTAATGGCTGAAAACCCTGAGTTCTGTGGCAACTCCCGTTAGATTTCCTCACTTAGAAATATCGGTGAAGGATTTTGTGTGAAAGATTTCATTGAAATGTTAAACATCCCATTAATCTATGTGAGACAAATTACAACTTAAGAAAGTTTGACTAAAATTTAGATTGTTCGTGTTGAAGTACTCAAAAAAACATTTGATACTTGGATTTATTTAAATTAATGGTTGAATCCCTAAATTCGGTGGCAACTCCCAAAAGATTTCGTCACTTAGAAATACCGATAAGAGATTTTGCCTGAGAGAGATTTCATTTCAAAGATTTTTGGGAGAATTCATTAATTGTTAGCAGATACACATGTGAAATCTATTATAAAACCTACACAACCTTGATTTATTATGGCCGCGGCTTTGGGGAATAAAGAAAATTCTCCGGGGAATAAAGATTTTTCTTAAAACTAGTCAAATAAGATTGACTTTTTATGTTTCTTTTTATTGCTAAGGGGCTTCTAATTTTAGAAGATGCTATAAAAAAGGCTCCTCCATCTCATCACCTCTCTCTGCCACCCAACCTTCTCGCCACCTCATCACATCATCTTCTCCGGGAAGGTCGCCGGCCGGCCAATTTTCCGGCCGGCGACCTTCAAACATAAAAAAAAAAAAAAAAAATTTATCTTTTTCCTCTCTCCTCTTTCTCTCTCTAAATTTTTTTTTTTTTTTTTTATCACTCTTCTCTCTCTCTCTAGATCTGGTGAACCAGATCTGGTTCACCAGATCTAGTTGGTCTGTGAACAGACCTTGTTGAAGGTCTGTTCACAGACCATTAAAGGTCTGCAAACAGACCTTCAACAAGGTCTGTTCGCAGGCCATTAATGGCCTGCGAACAGGCCATTAAGGTCTGAGTTTTACAATGGAATCTTCAACTTTCACTTATTCCAAAACACATAATCTCCGGAAGTTTCGCCGTTTCATCACAATACGATCAAACTCAGTTTCGATTCAAATCTCAAAAAGAGGTAAAATTTACTTGTCAAAACCTAATTTCATCATCATCATCTGATAGTAGTAGAATGAATGAAGCAGAAGCAAGAAGACCTCCTGTAGTTCCATTACCACCTATAACAGGTGAAAAAGTTGAATTATTAAGAGGACTTGAACAAGGGCGGAGCCACTTGGAGACTGCTCCTGGCTGCAGCCAGGGGCAGGTCGATTATTTTTCTATAGAGGTAGGGCTATTTTAGTAAAGCAGTCAGGGGATATTTTTTCCCACTTACCTTGTCTCATTTGTTTGAGAAGAACTAGAGAGAGAAAGGGGTTGCTCGTGAAGTTCAAACCGATAGAAGGAGAGTGTAATATTGATCGGGATCGACTAGGAGAGAACAAATGTGCAAATAGGGTTCATCAATATCTCATTCCCACCTTCTCTAACATCACCATTTCTCTCTAAGACTTTAATATTTCTATCAATTCAAGATTTAAAGTGAAATCTAGGGTTCATCTTCTATTTTTTTAAGACACCAAAATCAATTAATCAAAGGATTCAAAACTTTATTATCTTCAATCAATCATCCATGTAAGTAATATTTCTTCCCTCTTCTTTTTTATTTTCATTAAAGCTTCTAATGCTTCAATTAGGCTTATTTTGGGTGTTACTATTTGGTTATTGATTTTGATTTTTAGGTGGATAATTGAGTTTGATTAATTCTTTGTCCATTACTTTATTGTTAGGGTTAATGATTTTGATAAATTGATCTACTAATTTAGATTATTTGGGTGAAATTTTGGTTGTAACTTTAAGTTATTATGAGTTTGGGGGTATGTACACAATGCTTAGCTAATAAAATCCATGATCTTTTTGTAACTTTAGGAAGCGAGAATTCATCTAAATTTGTTTCGTTTTCATGTTGATTTAACTTTAGGCTAAAATGTCCGCAGATCCTCAAGTACCCAAGCGAAGGGAAAAAAACTCTATATTCATTTTTCACTTCGACAAGAGAAAACAACAAAAAATATTTAGAACCTCCAACTTCTATATCTAAACATTGAAAATTTAGTAGAAGATGGACACCCTCCTCTGAATGCTTTAGAAGAAGAAGTTGATGCTACATCCATTATACGTGATCCGAGATTGCGCCTTCAAATTTGAAAACATCCTACTAACAAACAAGATGAGCTTCGGCGTGCATATCTAAATGCGGGACCTTATCAACCTATCCTTAAAGACTACCCAACAACAAAGTTTGGAAAGCAATCCCGAAAATATTTTCAACGCAATAAGTCTTGTAAAAAGTACAAATTCATTTCTTAAAGAGTCGAGACAAGATGGCTAGGATCAGGGGCGGAACTATGAGTTGACTAACCCAGGCTATAGTCTGAGTTAGCTCTTGTAATTCCGCCCCAAGTAATTGACATCTAAAGGAGGTAGCCCAGACGGGTGAGTGTATGCCGAGCACACTTGAGGGCAGCAGTTCGAACTCGCCCTTTAGCATGATTTCTGTATATTTTTTACCTAGGTTTTGATAGGAATAATCTTCTTTTGGCCCTCAATTTATAACACAGTCTTGATTTTACCCTTAACACTTGACCAATTGTCGACGTGGCACTAAACTGTGTTTAGACTTTTTTTTTGGGCCCTACTATTGTTGTCTTTCCTCTCTTCTCTTTCCTTTTTTTATCTTTCTTTCCTTTTCATTTTTTTATTCTATTATCACTTCAACACCCATCATAGGCTTTTCCCCTACTTTAGCGAAGTTATAGTGGTATGTCTCCCATATTTCATTTCAACTACTTGGTAAGACAAAAGAGTCGACGTCCTTAGTTTATGTGTTTTCGTCACAAGTTTAACTTTAATTTTTTTTCACTTCTCTAAATTTTGTATGTCTGGCGGTAGAAACTAGAAAATTTAATTGTAAAATATTAAAATAAGCAATTGTATTGCACAAAAAATGTCACCACTTTCAAAAGTAGTAATGCCTTCAAATTTCATACACAAAACTTTACTGAAGTCCAGCCCTGCCTAAAACCAAATCCTGGCTCCGCCCCTGGACTTGAATCAGCCCTGGGTTCACCATTTAGTTCAGATCCATTATCACCTAAACCTAATCCTCTTATAATTGTGATTAGTGGACCTAGTGGAGTTGGTAAAGATGCAGTAATTAAGAGATTAAGAGAAGTTCGTGAAGGTATTCATTTTGTTGTTACAGCAACAAGTAGAGAGAAAAGACCAGGTGAAATTGAAGGAAAAGATTATTACTTTGTTAATAAAGAACAATTTCTTTCAATGATTCAAAGAGATGAACTTTTAGAATATGCTCTTGTTTATGGTGATTATAAAGGAATACCTAAACAACAAATTAGGGATTTTATGTCTAATGGTTATGATATTGTTTTAAGAGTTGATATTCAAGGTGATTATAAAGGAATACCAGATCTGGTTCACCAGATCTAGAGAGAGAGAGAAGAGTGATAAAAAAAAAAAAAAAAAAAAAAAAAAAAATTAGAGAGAGAAAGATGAGAGAGGAAAAAGATAAATTTTTTTTTTTTTATGTTTGAAGGTCGCCGGCCGGAAAATTGGCCGGCCGGCGACCTTCCCGGAGAAGATGATGATGAGGTGGCGAGAAGGTTAGGTGGCAGAGAGAGGTGATGAGATAGAGGAGATCTTCAAAAAAATGTATTTTGTATTCCCCATAAAAATTTATTCCCCGGAGAATTTTAAAAAAAATCTGGATTCCCTCGAGAATTTATTCCCCGGAAAATTTTCTTTATTCCCCAAAACCGCGGCCTTTATTATTTGTGTGGAATCAATATTGATAGGATTATAAAGACGGAATTTATTAAAGGAAAATAACCTAGAAGTTTATAATTGGGTTATTTGGCATTTGGGTCACAAATATAAATCTGCCCATGTGCAAGGATCACACTTAAATAATTTTTGACAGATCTTGATTTAATTTATGTTGGACGATGTCAAAATTAACTTAATGTCATTAAAACTAACTAAAGTTGTTTAATGTAGCAAAAAGTGACTTCCCAGTAATCAACACGAAAAGAACTATCGTAACTTTGGATCTTATCCTTCTTCTTCCTGTAATCGAGACTCGAGATGGGCGATGGCTATGAAGACATTCTGACACGTAAGCTAGTTAAGTGTACGAACACAATAAATTAATGAGTTGTAAAAATTAAATCTCGGTTCCTTTGTAGGCCAAATTTGTGTGACAATTATAGGTTTACTGGCAGAGTTGGCCACCATCAATGGATACCTTTCGTCGGCGACGACTTTAATAAGAAAAGAGGGTGTTTGATGATATCTGGCCTTCCGCGTAACAACCATTCTCTTGCGTTGAGCAGAGCTCAGTCGAGCTTACTGTGACGCCCCTGCTTTGTCTTCTGGTCAACATAGGGATCAGGGGCAGAACTTCCTAAGGTCCCCCTATCCACTTCTTGTCTCTATGTGGCACACGATCTCAAGTTTCCAAAGAAACTTGGCCCGACTCTCCTACAATCTCTGGTTAGAACGTGGTTCAAGAGGCAGAGCCTATTCTGTTCCACCTCGTTACTCTCATTCTTTATACGTGCCGGCAAAGATGGTGCAATCCAGTTAGGTCGATCTATTGAGATGTTCAGTTGGTTCAATTTGAAAATTATTGATCCATCACGAGTGAAAACATACTAAAGAGTAAAGGATGTGCTAAAAATATCTTCTAACCTGCCAGAATAAGTCACATGAAGAATTCGCAATATTATAAAAACGTTATTTTAGAGGTATAAAACCTTTGCCTAAATAGACGGTGTCGCTCTGCTTAAGTCCTGACCCGTGGCTTTAGACTGGAGCTCTAGTCTTCTTCAGAGGGACTGAATAAAAGACCAGCAACTTATTTTTTCTAGTCATGATTTATTTCTTATAGCGGGGTGCTTTTTAGGACCATTGGTAAATTTTTACATTTTTCAACATCACAGTCACAAAAATGTTGTAAAGTTGTTTGTGGATTGTTGTATCTATAGTCTTGATGGTGGTTATAATTATGAAAACAAATCTCTCTTGTTGTATCAATAGTCTCTCCTAAGCTATTCAGCTATACCTTTTTTTTTTTTGGAAGTCGACTACGATCTACGTTAGTCGTTACATTTGGCATTGATACATCAAGGATGTGACAAGCTCGATAACCGCCCACTTCAAACTAGACACGACGGGGCCTATAGCCCAACTAAACATAGCCTAAAGCCCAACTAAACCTTATTTATACCCTAATAATCCCAAATCAAAATAACCAAAGATTCCACCTTCTCTGGGATTCGAAGCTGGGACCTCTAGGGATTTCTGGAGTATATGTCAACACCTTGGAACCACTTGGGCTACCAACCGTTGACTATACTAAATCTTTAAAACCATATCTTTTACGCTTTTTTGCGTATCTTTCAGGCCAAAACTTCACTCAAACCTTATAAATATCTAAGGTCCCATGTACGACATATACATAAGTCAAGAGTTTTTATTCAAAATATCCATGAGCTCTGGTCCGGTCTCTTCTCCGAAGTTCATTCTGAAGTCTGAACATCAGGGACAGAACTGTGTGTAGGGCAAGGGGGGACTGACCCCCCCTTGACCTACACACTTTCTCATTGTTTGGTCAACAATGAGAAGTAATTTTGGGCCATAGGTTTATCGGCCTCCACCCTACTCCTCACACACTTGACAAAACTAACACTAAATTAACCTAAAAATACAAATTCAAGCTTATAAAATATTTTAAACCTAAATCACAATCCTTAAATATAGTGTGTAAATGGTCCCTTTTACATTATATTTGGTTAGTCCTTGTTTACTGACCAAAAACTTTATTTGATTCTGACTTAATCCAAACAAATCTCGACATCTAAAATGGCTCACATCAGATGTTGATTGTTGGCGTGTATGTTGTTAGAAGCATAATAAAACTTTTACAATTAATATTTCATTGTAATCCCTTCCAATTATTTTGAAATTTTCTCATGTACCACCCCTCTGGACTTGTGTTAAAATTGTATACTATCAATTCATTCAGAAAAATTCTATTCATCCCTCCATTTTGGTCCTTCCCCTAGCCCTCCGCCGATGTGGCAACATATCACTTTAGTGTGGAGCAATCGGAGAGAGAATTGTGAGAAAATATACTCAAGTGATATATCGTCAAAATTAAGCTTCCAATAAGTATTACACGACGAGTCTCGTCAAAAGTCAAAATTTGGTTGAGGTAATAAAATTTTATATTTTTGTTTTTTTTTTTTATATTGTTGGATAGCAATTTTTTATAACTTGGATCTTTTTGGCCCCCATCAACCAAAACTTCTGATTACGTCCATGCTGAACATCATAATTATTTTTCTTTTTATTGCATTACATGATTGCAACGCAGTGTTATGGGGATCAAAGATCATGTTCTTCCTCCTAATTACTCGTTTTTTGTAGCCCTATTAACGGTCAACCGCGACTTATCTATGAACTCTAACTTCATGCGTACATAACTTATTTTAGTTAAGATTGGACCACGTAATTATGAATAAATTTGGTAATCTAAGAGATCACATATGGACCATATCCACTTAAATCATTGATAGTTGAGTGTTCCTATGTGTACTTGATTAGTTGATTTCCTATTTTGTTTCATTAATTAACCTATATCAAAATCAAATGTACATAGTCAATTTATGAGAAAAACTATAGTCTATACTGTCATAGACTCATAAATAATATATTCTGACCCCTGTATATTCATTTTTACGTGTTCATGCATTAAGGCATTAATTGGACATTTTATCCTTTACTATATATGGTGCATTGGTTCTATAGATTTTTGTATCATGATTTAGATTTTAGCGGAGTAGAAGATGTGAGAATAGTCCCACATAATGACATTAAAACAACTAAGAATATAATAATAGTCATCTCCACCCATTGTTAATTGCTTTGAGCTTCTTTTTATTTTCTTAATTTTTGTTGTTGGTTTTGAATTACATGACCACAAACTTAACATGGTATCAGAGCAGAGTTAGGCCTGCAAATGATAAATTTAGGTGGGTGATTTGAGGAAATAAGAAAAGTATTCGGGGTGTAAAAACTTTCTAAAAAATCAGTCAACTTTAGTTGGCTCATTTTTTTTCAAATGTTCGAGGGAAACCATTTTGAGTGAACTTTTTTCCTCCCCTTCTCTCTCTCCTCCTCTTTCTTTCTCTTCCCTCTCTCTTTTTCTTACTATCTAGCTGTTTTTCATCGAAAAAATCGCAGGCAATGGTTTGGGGGGATCCCCAACCAGCCGGATCAGATTAAATAAAGAGAGAGAGGGAGAAGTAGAGAGAGAAATGATGGAGACCATCAACATGTGCCTCACGGCAAAGCCATTGGACCTCACGGTCGAACTAGTTAGAGGGCCCCATGGCCGAGTCCGTTAGGGTTAGAGTTTAGAAGTTTCCATGTTTTAGTATTTCCTACTAAGTCTAAGTTTAGAAGTTTCTATGTTTGAGTATCTTTGATATTTAGGAATCCTAGTTTGAGTCTATCTAAAAATGTCTAAGTTCCTATACAAGGAAGTCAGGTCCGTCCTTGTTATTCAGATCAGAGAATATTATCAATCGAGTTAAATAGTAATCAGGTTTATCATTTTGTTCTTTACTTCATCAGTTTATTTACGTATTTTATTATTATTATAATGGTGGATTCCAGTACTTTTACGCTTCTGCAACAATCTACATCAGCTGATATTCAGAGCTTAAAGAATCTGAGAACAGAAGATGATTTTTTTCATGGATACATCTCCCCTTGAATGCTGGATTTTTTTTCCACGTTTAGGTTGGGATCCCTTTCGAGATTCAAAACAATTCTACGTTGATGGAAAAGATCAAGAAAAATTAATATTGTTTCTAAAATTACTCTATTCGACGGTCAATATCATATAGATTATTGGATTCAACAGATGGAGGAGTGTTTCATAAATCAAGATGTACATGTCGAAGATAAGGTTTTTGTCATGGAACAACATATGTCCGAAAGAATTTATGAACAATTCAATACAATGCAATGGAGACTCATTGACGAAAGAAAACAATTTATGGACGATTGGACGACATTGAAAAGTATTTTCAGGTATGTTTTTCTGCCCTTTGATGAATTTTGGTCATATGTGGAAACAAAGATTGAATCAAGTAGACAGTTCTCCAATGTTACTCCGGTCCCCGTGATCGATGATATTGAAAAGGAAGTTCTTGATAAAAGGAACAAATTTTTTTCAAAGGTAGAACAAGAAGAAGGAAGTAACTTCTCTTCATCACGCCTAAACCTTAGCTGTGATACGAAACAACCAAGTCCGGACCAATTATTTGATTCATATGCAATTGGGAGAAGAAATTCTCGTTTCAAATTGTAAATTTCTTCCGCGTTGTGTCGTTTCTTTCACAAAGTTCATAAGATTTTCTTCTAAAGACAAAATTAATTAACGATGAAGATGCATATGATAATAATTTTAAAGAAACCCAACTAACTAAAGAAGAATCGAAGCTACGGAAAGATACTATTCGTCTAATATTCACTGGAAATTGTGGTATGTCTGAGTATATTTTTGAGAATTCCTTTGAACGATCTCAGATGAAGGTTGAGTCGGAGGATGACTTTTCTAATCACTCAAAGGATAAGATGATTGAACAACTTTATTATTCTTCTTCACTCGAAAAAGATAAAAGGTTCTCTTGATATTTGTTTGGAAATCAGGAATTCAAAATTTTAATCTTCCTGCTGCAACGTCTTGTTCGACTATTCCTGCTGCAATGTCATCATACTCTAGAACAGAAAAAACGAGACATGAAGCATCAACTGTCGGCGTGATTTTTGGTCTTAATGTATTGAGAATCATCAATGAACCCACAGCTGCTGCTATTGCTTATGGTCTTGATAAGAAAGTATCAACTGTTGGCGAGAATTAGGTTTTGATCTTTGATCATGGTCCTACTTTTGATGTCTCCCTGCTCACCATTGAAGAAGGTATTTTCTAAGTGAAAGCAACTGCTGGAGATAACCATCTTAGAGGAGAAGATTTTGATAACATGATGGTGAATCTTTTTCTGTAGGAATTTAAGAGGAAGTACATTATATGCGGGTGTTGATGTTTGTACCACCATTACCCGTGCTAGGTTCAAGTAATTAACCATTGATCTCTGTAGGAAGTGTATGGAGCCACTTGAGAAGTGTTTGAGAATTTGTAAGATGGATAAAAACAGTGTTCATAATATTGTTTTAACGGGTGGTTTTGTCGCGAAGGACTTCGAGATTTTCATGGCTATGATAGATAACAACTTAGTTGCGTTAGCTGAAGGGCATTACTGATCTTTTGTTATCGATCTCTTCTGTCGTTCGAGGAGAATTACAAAGGCATATGATCTTATGCAAGAGATTAGTGTAGACGTTGATACCCGTCACATGCTCGATAAATTGATCCTTCGAGTTCTTCACACGACAACTTATGTTAGAGTTTTAGTTTATACGTTTCACAAAGATGAACGTGGAAAGATAATTCAAGTTGTTCTTAGGTGGGAAGAAACAAAGAGAGTGATGAAGTGGATGAAGAAATTCAAGGCTGATTTTTCCATAGAGTGTTATGTGGTGTTTGTGATCTTCGTCATCAAACTAAAAGATGACGGGAAATGTTACAATTTGTTGGAAGTCTTTTTTCTACAATTGTTTTTGCAATATTCTTTGCAATATGAAATTGAAGCTAGTGATTTAGTCCAAGTGGGTGTCCTTCGAACACAATGCAACTTTCATGCAAAGTGGGAATTAGGGATCGCATTGTTGAGTCTCACTGGAGGGCAAGTTTGTTCTCGGACGGAGAGTATGATGGAGACCATATGGCCTCACGGCCAAGCCATTGGGCCTCACGGCAGAACTAGTTAGAGGGCCTCATGACTGAGTCCATTAGTGTTAGCGTCTTTCCTACTAAGTTTAGGTTTAGAAGTTTCTATGTTTGAGTATTTTTGATATTTAGAAATCCTAGTTTGAGTCTATCTAGAAGTGTCTAAGTTCCTATAAAAGGAAGTCAGGTATGTCCTTGTTATTCAGATCAGAGAATATTACCAATCGAGTTTATAAGTAATCGGGTTTATCGTTTTGTTCTTTACTTTATCTGTTTACTTACGTATTTTATCAGTTTATTTACGTATTTTATCAATATTATAATGGTGGATTCCATTACTTTTATGCTTCCGCAACAATCTTCAAGAAACTTCTCTGAGAGGGAGAAGTAGAGAGAGAAATGGAGCTTAAGGGGTTGAATAGTCTCCTTCAACGATTGCATTCAATGGCAGTAGAAATGGATCATTTTCTAGCATTTCATTTTCATTATTACCGATTTCCGCTGAGAGTGATTTCTCTAAAAAAGATATTCAATATTACTAATTTCGGCTTACTGGTTCTAGTCAAGTAAAGGGTTTTTCTTCAATGCATGCTTCTCAAAAACATAGAGATTCAGCGAAGTCCCAAAATTTATACTACCAAACTGTTAAAGAGTTGGGTTCTCGTTGCTTACCTCGGCACATACAGACCTCTGATGGACGCTATTTTAGTGATGGCGGCAGCCAGGTTCAGATGATCAACTAAGAAGCACAAACTACCAAGAACTAATATCATCGTTTGTTCTTGTAGTGCTAGGGATGGGACCAAAACCATGGCTCGGACAAGGGGGCCATGGCAAACCATTTGTTCTTGTAGTGGCACAGGACCAAAACCAATATCACCATTTATTCTTGTAGTGCTAGTGATAGGACCAAAACCAATATCATCTATTTCTGTACGGCTCGGACGAGCCATGGCAAACCATTTGTTCTTGTAATGCTAGCCATAGGACCAAAACCAATATCACCCTTTGTTCTTGTAGGGCTAGTGATAGGATCAAAACCAATATCAGGAAAAACATTTACTATAGCACCAGGCCCACAACAATACCAAGTCGGTGCTACGCATTTGCATCCCAAACCTTGTCCTTCAACCATGGTTATGCCAATCAAAAGCACGGGGAGCATAGCATTCAAAATGACCTCTGTCGAAAAAACAGCGTTATAATCGTGATCACCTCGGTTGAAACTTCCCAATATGAAACTCTTGATTTGCTTTGTAGTTATAAACGAGAACGTTTGGCTATTTATAAGAGTCAGATAGTTGGATAGAGGTTTGGTTGAAAAAGACAAATCCTAAAGATTTTGTGGGACAGATTTTGTTTTCTAAATTACTTTAGAAAGATTTGGTTTTTAATAGATTTGGCCATTTAGAGAATCTCTAGTCTTTGTGGCAACTCCCCTAAGATTTAGTTTTTACTTACAAATATCCCCATGAGGGATTTGGCCTGAAAGATTTCATTTAAAAGATTTTTGGGAGAGAACTGAAGTCATTAATGGTTAGTAGAACACATGTGAAAATTTTAATTGCAAAACCTACACAATCTTATTGATTCACTATATGTGTTGAGTCTAGTTGGAAAGACTTATAAAGAAGGAATTGAACACAAACTTAAAAGTTGTTAATAGGCTTCCTAGTAATCAACAGGAAAAGAACCTTTACAACTTTAGATCGTATCGTTTTTATTTTTGTAATTGAGATTTAGTTTCAGGGGGCAGCTATGAAGACACTCTGGCACTTAAGCCAGTTCAGTGTATATATACAAATAAATTAATGAGTTGTAAAGGTTAGATCTTGATTCCTTTATAGGTGTTGTAGAGGAATTGGCCCAAAAATATGTGAAAGAAATCGATGCGGACAAAAAAGTAAAAGCAACCGACTGAAACGGCCAAAATCAGACCTACGACTGTAGAAATTAGACGAAATTTTGAGAGTTGGTGAGAAATAACGTTCTGCTCATTCATAGTTGCTAACGCCACAATTAACCTATTTTGGGAGTCAAATCTCATTGTTTAGGCCCTCAAACCAGACTATTAGTATTTTTCTACAAATTTTAGTAAATTATGCCTTTAAAAAATATTTTTACGTAGTTTCCTATTTTCTTGAGATTTTGCAATATCTTATTTAGAAGTTGTCAATTCAAGTTTGATTTGATTTAAGAGACCTTGACGTTATATTGTGAGGATCCAGTAGTTGTTTAATTCACTTAGTTTTATCAATAAAATATCAATATTTTTTTTACCCTTTGTGAATTTCGAGTTTTCTAAGTTTTAGACATAGATCTAAAACTTTTCTGAATTTTCTGCTGCGTCATTTAGCATCAAGAGTAATGTTTCTTCTGGCTCGATGGCAAAAGGCGAGGCTAAATACACAACCGTGGACGGCGATAGAGGGAACAACCTTTATGGGCAGCAATAGAGAGGGTGAATCAACGAATAAACCAACTTGTGGGAATGTTCAGCGACCATTTGAATGTTAATGCAAACCTTAAGAAATCACCTAATAATAGAGAACGTGTTAAGGAATTTGCCCACAACCAAACTGTTAATCGGCACAAAGGAAGAGCACAACAACTTCGACAATATGCTGACAAACTAGGAGATGAAGGTAATAATTTTTCAAACCATGTCCACCAGCGAAGAGTTCCTCGATTGGCTATATGAGGTCGAACGACAGGTGGATATATAATCTACTGTTCCAAGTGAACAGATGGTTAAAATCATAGCTTGTAGACTTAAAGTAAGAGTCGACGTTTGGTGCGAGCAGTTACAACGTCTACGTATGAGACAAGGAAAAACATCAATCCAGAGTTGGTCGTGTATGAAAGAGAACATGAGGGAGAGGTGTTTACCACTTTATTACCAACAACACTGGTGCTGGATATATGATGCACCCGAAAAGGTTGCACACCCAAGCGGAGGTATCAAGTAGTAAACCGCCAAGTCGGGATCGATCCAAGGATAGGAAGGTAGTTTAGATAAAGAAGGAGTCTCGTTCTCCGGTCTAGGTATCACTAGCTAACTTAGATTAAGACGGAAAGAAACAAAGATAACGAGGGGTTTTTAGGATCGATTTAAGAGGAAATAAAGAAAACAAATAAAACTAACTAAACAACATATGTAAACGGGCGAGAGAGATCCGAGAGAAGAGTTCGGAGAACAAAAGTCGGGGAACAAGAGTCGGGAGACAAATAAGTGAGAGAGGTGTCGAAGTCCGGGAACCCATAATGATAAATCTACGACTATGTGCAGTCCGATCTAATGTTTCAAAGTATAATCGATGTTCGACTCCTAAAGTAGATGTCTCTAAGTACTACGTATATCCGGAGATCATACTTAGTCAAACAAACGTCTAAATCGGTTTATCCCGAGTCAACGAAAGTGTTGACTAGTCGCCTAACTATGTAAAGTGCATGACAAGACACATGAAATTATGACTTAGACTACGATCGATTTCGAATACTTCGTTTCGTCTATTAACTATGCGAAGTGCTTGACAAGACACATGAAAACACGATCAAAACGATAATCGAAATGTATGAACATCAATTTATAATCAAAACATCAAATCATATTAAACATAATCACGAATTCATCACATTTCATCTCATATAATCGACACACTAAAGTTAGCTAAACATGGTGATTGAATAAGAAATGGAAAGAAAATGATGAGAGAAACCCCCTTTTTCGATGTGGTTCGAGGCTAAGATCGTCGGAAAAAATGAGTCTTTAAGGTGCATCCGATCTCCCCTTAACAAATTCTGGGTTCCCCATAGCGACCACCATCATCTTCTCCATTTAGAACACAACCTCCATTTAAGCTAACTCTAGCTTTCTCTCTTTAGAACTTTCTAGTCCAAAACCAAATCAAACCACATGGGTAGCTAGCCAAGATGATGGGAAGCAAAATCCCTAAGGTTTCCGGCCAAGAAAGTGGCCGGAAACCATATAAAAATCTGGCCAAAGACAAGAAGAAATCCGGCCAAAACCATGGTATCCGGCCAAATCTCACTGTCCCGAGCCAAGATCCGCGTCCCACAGCCGTCCCATGACCATTCCGAGCTGGAAAACAGCCATCCCGAGTGATGTACAATCCGTCCCGAGCATGAAAGCTTCCTACCCGAGCTGCTGGCCGGACTAAGCTGTTGTTCGTCCCGTCTGAGTTGATGCCGAGCTTGAAGGATGCGTGCTGCAGATGTGTGTCGCGTCCCATGCTGCTATGCCGTCCCGAGAACAGATTTCCCGAGCAGCTCGAGCTGCTGCCGTGCAGCCCGAGCTGCTGCCGGCCTTAGTGCTGGCCGGCCTAGCTTGGTCGGATCTTCCTCCTTTCTTCTCTCTTTTCTCTTCAACCTTCAAGTTCTCAAGAACCGTAGAACTCCTTTAGCCACCCTTTTCTCTCTCTTCTTTGGTTGTTGAATAAGATGAATAGTAGAATAGGATCCCTTTAGACTACTTCAAACCCTTGACTTTGTCCATCATTAAAGACTCTTGACTTAGACCAAAAAGGGTGCCCATAGAATCTATATTATTCTCTTCCTCTTTGGGCTCTTGGGGTTGGGCTTCTTTCTAAAGCAAGGGAGTGCCTTCATCTTGTCTCTACATTCAGAACCAAGGGGGGTGCCCTCATAGAATCCTTGTTTCAAGATCGAACCCCAGCTTCTTTCATTCACAACTTCTCCGTCCGAACTCCGAATCGACTTTCGTTTTCACCGTCGGACTCGTCATTGACTCTACTTATTGTTTGACTTCTGATTTTGACCAAGATGACCAAAATACCCCTGGTGCTCTTTTCTTCCCTTTTGTCGCATAAGATGAAAATGTGATAATTCGCTCTCTTTATTCCGAATTACACGCCAAACTCCAAATAAACTACCTAGCAATAAAAACACATAAATAATTAGAAATAAAACCCGAAAAGAACTAACTCATCAAAGTTAAGTGTCCTAAATGTGGCTCGAGCAAACAAACAAAACAAGACAATAAAGTAAAGCTAGCTCACTTTCGGAGGGCTCCCGGTTGCATTTAGCGTATGCAACAAGCCTTTAAACCCTTGGGTTGCCCCTAAAGGACGAGTTTTGGCTCGTGAGGGTTTCCAGTGAATACACCCACAAAGTTCTAGATTTCCAAGAGACATAAGGGATCAACTATCGATGCAAATAAGGCGATGATCAACAAGTGAGAGACTTAAATATGTCAAACATATGAATCAAACCGATAAACACAAAAACATGCTAAGAGTCTCCTCACTGATAGTTTTATACTCAAATGCAAGTATCCCATCATCATGAGTATCATCCAAGGCTAAAGTAACAAAACCTTGTTTCCTATCATGGCACATTTCGCCTCGACTTTAACCTGACGGTCATATGCTCTTAAACATGAAATCACTCAAAATCGAATCGTAATGGTTCACTCTCATGTGTGAGCATGGAATAAAGTAAACTCAACACATACAAAATTAAATGAGGATAACAAGTTATAAAAATAAATGATCTCTTTGGAATGAAAAATAGCCATTAACGGAATGGGGAAGCTCACTCACTCTTCTCACCCACTCTACCCTCTAATAGTGCCTTCTAAAGGTAAACGGATACAAGTGATGGAATGGAAGATGATAAAATCCCGAGAATGTCGACGTCTTCAATGATAAAAGAACACTCAAACAACCTTTAAACTTAATTTCTTGCATTGAATACTTTATTTTCATAACATTTACACAAACACAAAGTAACACATATAAACAAACGTTCTTTCTTTCTTTTCTTTTTTTTTCTCTTTTTCTTTGTTTTGTCTTTCTTTTTCACCTTTTCACTTTTTTTTTCTTTTTTTTCTTTTTTTTCTTTTTTACACACATACCCAAACACCAAAACAAAAATACAACTAGTATTCTCAACAAATCACCGTTACTTTCACATTTTGCTTTCACATTCTTTCTTCTTTACTTTTCGTACCTTCATTCTCGGGAGTAGTATGATAAATGGATGGTGGAGTATCCGTTTCCCTAAAGTTGACACCATTATCGGGTTTCATGGACTACAAGAGTAAGGTTTATTCGCTATCCTGATGTCACTCCTAGTGGCTAAGGAAGTTGAGCTCATGAGATCGTCTAAGCTCTATTGAAAGTTGCGAAGTTGAGTAGCTCTTCATTCTACTCGGAGTTAGCGCGGAATAGTACACTCAAAGGCAATAAAAAGGCTTAGATATCTCACATGGGTTTAAGTCTCCACTAATGACTATTTTAGGTCACTTAGAAGTGTTCCTTCTTCCTTAAGATGATACTCACATGATAAAACACCAACTCCAAAGGACTCAACATTTATGAAAAGACTATGGCATGCATAAGATTTATCGAGAAAGACACACATGCATCAACATACGTAAGAATACCACTAGAGTCATACCAAATCGACCCAATTTTTTTTCTTTCAAATTTGGTCGAATTGGTTGAACTCTCTTGTCTTTTGAAACCACAAGATCATGAGGCCAAAAAGGCCATATCCCCAAACTTAAAACTAACATTGTCCTCAATGTTTTAAGCATATACTCATTAAAAGATAAGAGACATATTAATTTAAAGAGGAGGGTGGAAAGATATTACTAAAGCCGGAGGAGATAAAAGAGGTTACTAATGAGACTCTTGCATACCGAGTTCCAAGTTGATGATAAATTCACCGCCATCCCCAAACTTGGAACGAACCTCGTCTCAAAAGCAACACAAGTACAAATTTCTCCTAGGTTATCAACAATATGAAAAAAATGAAGCACATAACTGCATGACCATAAAAAAAAATGACCACTCACGCGGAATCACTCGACTGCATCGAACCATGCAATTAGTCCTTGATTCTCTTGCTTTCACAAGAGCATGAGTTAGGTCTCGTGGAGGGTTTCCAGAGATGTTACCCACAAACATCAAGCCCATCTCAATAAACCAACCACTCATGTTACAAAAGACGAAAGATTTGAGGGTCTATCCATAAGAATGTTTTAACCGGTAAGAACCGTCTCACAACTATGTAATGGCATGGGTACATAAGTGAGACGGCGAAAAATAAGAGATAAACCCCTAACTTGGATGACGACAAGGCAACAAAGTTTGACATAATAACAGGGAGGACATGCATTTCACTAAAAGGATCTATGTATGTATGAGATATTGGTTGAGATGTCGAACTACAACTTAAGGATTTGTTTATAAGGCTCGGGACTAAGTCAGAAGTTTCCTTAAGTGAAGGTTCAACCAATCGTTTAATCATTATTCTCGTCTCGATATCATACGTGTCCTTAGAGAAATCTATAGCTCCGCTCAAGAGGGCATCCACATCTAGTCCATCTTCACCAGCTACAAAGGTCTCAGGTAACAAACTAGTCATGTCGTTATGGTTCTCCTGAGCACTACTAGTATTGTCCCTCTTAACTATCGATGCAAGCATATTCATATCATTGGTAGGGGACAATTATTGAGGGAAAGCGGAATGAGGTTTATCAACCAGTTCACACTCAGATTTCGACTTTAAAACCTCGTTATTCCCATTACCATTCTCAAAAGTTGCACGATCCTCGGGTATGTCTACCGTCATGGGAGTATCCAAGCTAATCATTTTATCACTTTTGAGACTGGAATTGGACTTAACATTAGCATTAGGTGTATTACCTTCACCTATACCATTGAGATTTATTGGAGTTTGGGGTTGTAAAACCCCTTTCTCGATGTCTTTCAATTTTTCCTCCAACTCTTTAAGGGCGTGCAAAGTGTTTTGGCTAATCTGAGTTTCTGCCTCATAAAATGATTACGAAACATCTTCAAGAGTCCTCTCATGATGAGATGCATAAGTGAAACCAACTAAGGGCTCTTGAAGATTCTCATGATCATTTGTAAAGGCATCACTCCTTGAACCTATGGGCTTTATACGAGTGTCCACGATATTTGTGCATCCTAGTGAGACATCTCGACAAAGAGAAATAGTAGGACATTCACCCTCTAGGTGTTCTCGACTTGCACAAATGCTACAGACACTATCAATCACCAAATCACCATCGTGCATATCTATAAATTCTTTCCGAGACACGTTGAAAACTTCATCATGTCTTCCCCATTTTCTTTTAAAAAACATATGCCTCTTTTTGAGTAATGGTTTCCTTCGGCTATACCTCGGTCACTATTAACGGGTGTGTCCCAATCTTGGGTCTTCTCCGCTAAAAGGTCAAGATACACCCAAGCCTCATTAGGACTTTTACTCATAAACTCTCCGTTGCACATCACTTCCACAAATTTTTTCATTTTGGAGGTCAAGCCATAGTAAAAGAACCCGATTACCCTCCATGTTTCGTAGTTATGATGTGGACATGAGATATGGAGGTCATTAAATATCTCCCAACACCTAAAGAAGGTCTCCTCTTTGTCTTGATCAAAGTTCATAATTTCTCTTCTTAAGGTGGTGGTTCGATGAGTGGGAAATTTTTTTTCAAAAACACCCTAGTCATCTCATCCCAACTTCTTATAGTCCTAGGCCTTAAAGAATGAAACCATATCTTCGACTTTTCTTTTAATGAAAACGGAAATAATTTGAGCTTAGCGATTCCCTCAAGTTCTCCATTGATTGGGAGTATCGAGCAAATCTCATCGAACTCTCTCAAATGAAAATATGGATCTTCATTCTCTAGGCCTCGAAATATCGGCAGTAATGAAATAATCTCAGGGTCTATGTCTAAATTAAACTCATTACTCAGAAATATGATGCATGAAGGTATGCTAGCCATATTAGATTCAAGGTAGTCTCTAAGAATTCTAAGTGGTCGATGAACCTCATGCCCATCATTCCAACTATCATTCCCATAAACATCCATTGAAGCACAATTAAAACAAAATGCAAGCAATCACAAGTGTTCAATTCGACTACAACTATCAATAATACACAAGATGCAAATGCACTTAAGCCGCTCAAATAGGTAAAGGTTAGAGAACAGTACTAGAGGTGGCGTTTGTTACCACAATTTGATCCTCTTCCCTTTTCTTGTCTTTCCCTTTATATCCCAAACTTGTTAACTTTCGTCCTTTAGAGCCCCTTGGATGAGTACCTCAAAGAAAACAAGAATTAAAAAGAAGCTTAAAAAAACAAAGAAAATAAACGTCCAAGTAAGTAAATAACACTAAACTAATGAACAAAACACGATAAACGATATCTAAACTACTAAACCTATCCCCGGCAGCGGCGCCAAAAACTTGATGCACCCGAAAAGGTTCCACACCCAAGCAGAGGTATCAAGTAGTAAACCGGCAAAGCCGGGATCGATCCAAGGATAGGAAGGTAGTTTGGATAAAGAAGGAGTCTCGTTCTCCGGTCTAGGTATCACTAGCTAACTTAGACTAAGACGGAAAGAAACAAAGATAACGAGGGGCTTTTAGGATTGATTTAAGAGGAAATAAAGAAAAAAAATAAAACTAACTAAACAATATATGTAAATGGGCGAGAGAGATCCGAGAGAAGAGTTCGGAGGAACAAGAGTCGGGGAACAAGAGTAGGGAGACAAATAAGTGAGAGAGGTGTCGAAGTTCGGGAATCCATAATGATAAATCAACGACTATGTGTTGTCCGATCTAATGTTTCAAAGTATAATCGATGTTCGACTCCTAAAGTAGATGTCTCTAAGTACTACGTATATCCGGAGATCATACTTAGTCAAATAAACGTCAAAATCGGTTTATCCCGAGTCAACGAAAGTGTTGTCTAGTCGCCTAACTATGTGAAGTGCATGACAAGACACATGAATTTATGACTTAGACTACGATCAATATCGAATTCTTCGTTTCGTCTATTAACTATGCGAAGTGCTTGACAAGACACATGAAAATACGATCAAAACGATAATCGAAATGTATGAACATCAATTTATAATCAAAACATCAAATCATATTAAACATAATCACGAATTCATCACATTTCATCTCATATAATCGACCCACTAAAGTTAGCTAAACATGGAGATTGAATAAGAAATGGAAAGAAAATGATGAGAGAATAACCCTTTTTTGATGTGGTTCGAGGCTAAGATTGTCGGAAAATATGAGTCTTTAAGGTGCAGCCCATCTCCCCTTAACAAATTCTGGGTTCCCCATAACGACCACCATCATTTTCTCCATTTAGAACACAACCTCCATTAAAGCTAACCCTAACTTTCTCTCTCTAGAACTTTCTAGTCCAAAACCAAATCAAACCACATGGATAGCTAGCCAAGATGATTAGAGCAAAAGCCCTAAGGTTTCCGGCCAAGAAAGTGGTCGGAAACCGTATAAGAATCCGGCCAAAGACAAGAAGAAATCCGGCCAAAAACCATAGTATCCAGCCAAATCTCACTGTCCCGAGCCAAGATCCGCGACCCACAACCATCCCGTGACCATTCCGAGCTGGAAAACAGCCATCTCGAGTGATGTACAGTCCGTCCCGAGCATGAAAGCTTCCTACCCGAGCTGCTGGCCGGACTAAGCTGTTGTTCGTCCTGTCTGAGTTGCTGCCGAGCTTGAAGGATGCGTGCTGCAGATGCGTCCCGCGTCCCATGCTGCTATGCCGTCCCGAGAACAGATTTCCCGAGCAGCTCGAGCTGCTGCCGGCCAAGGCTAGGCCGGCTTTAGTGCTGGCCGGCCTAGCTAGGCCGGATCTTCCTCCCTTCTTCTCTCTTTTCTTTTCAACCTTCAAGTTCTCATGAACCCTAGAATTCCTTTAGCCACCCTTTTCTCTCTCTTCTTTGGTTGTTGAATAAGATGAATAGTAGATTAGGATCCCTTTAGACTACTTCAAACCCTTGACTTTGTCCATCATTAAAGACTATTGACTTGGACCAAAAAGGGTGCCCATAGAATCTCTATTACTCTCTTCCTCTTTGGGCTCTTGGGGTTGGGCTTCTTTCTAAAGAAAGGGAGTGCCTTCATCTTGTCTCTACATTTAGAACCAAGGGGGGGTGCCCTCGTAGAATCCTTGTTTCAAGACCGAACCTCGGCTTCTTTCATTCACAACTTCTCCGTCCGAACTCCGAATCGACTTTCGTTTTCACCGTCGGACTCGTCATTGACTCTACTTGCTGTTTGACTTCTGATTTTGACCAAGATGACCAAAATACCCCTGGTTCTCTTTTCTTCCCTTTTGTCGCATAAGATGAAAATGTGATAATTCGCTCTCTTTATTCCGAATTACACGCCAAACTCCAAATAAACTACCTAGCAATAAAAACACATAAATAATTAGAAATAAAACCCGAAAAGAACTAACTCATCAAAGTTAAGTGACCTAAATGTGACATTTTCACGCCACATTAACATACCAAAACTGTAAACAACGGTTGTGTTCAGTGGGTGAGTACTACGAGCAGTTTTTAAGGTTGGCTTAACGAAACAGTAAGGAAAATGCGACAGAATCGGATATTGTCTTAGTATGTCGCTTTTCTGAATGGATTCAAATATAGTCTTAGAGAAAAGGATGAGATAGTTACAGTATGAACTATTCAAGACGCATACAACTTATCCCTAAAGGCTGAAGCTTGGGAACCAGATCGTCGGAACTCTAGATTTCATAGGGAAAAACAACATCGATTTAATACAGAAAAGAAAATGGAACTCCTGTAGGAAATGTTGAACCGCCACGGATTGTGACAAAGGTCGATTTGAATGTAAAAGGTTATTGATTAGTCATTCTAATAATATTTGCCTATTGATTATACCTGACCTCTAGTCTTCTCTTAAAACGATTTTATCAACAATATTCAAATGATTTTTCGTGTCCTTTCGATTTTATCAATAATATCTTTTTTAGTTTCCTTCAGCCCAAAAAAAAGTTGTAGGCTTCTCCAAGTTTCACATGTAGTTTCTAACGAGGAAGAAAAAGAAGAGAATAGGTAATTATTTTTATGATTTCTTTTTCAAATTTCTCATAATCGATTAACATTCGGTAATCATTTTTCGTGTAAGTTTGTCACTGATGGTAAAGAAAAAAAAGAGCCATCAAGATCGAAGGACAAGTCATGAAAATGATGAAGATAATGATGAAGAGAGTTACAATAAAGTGGTCCGGTGTTCATTGAATTTGATGAACATTCACAACTTTATTCTTTGTAACACTTTTTTATATCTTCATTGAATATAAAGAATCTAATTTGGTAAATAATTTATGAATTTTTCATTTTTCATTGCCTAACAAATTGTTAAATGATTTATGAATTTTTCAAACCAGATATTACTGTGTTGTGCTCTCTTTACTAGATCCTTTTACATTAACGTTCGTTAAGAGATCAGAATTTGGTAATTAAATTAAATATGTAAATTTTGTAAGAACTACTTTATTTTTGTTTTGCAGTTTTATACATTTTTATTTCATCTTTTTGTATCTTCATTGAATAGAATCTAATTTTTCTGAAGGGGTTTGAAAGAGTAAACATAGAAACACGAGGGTAACTTATTTCTTTTTGTTGTTTTTCTTCTTTCTCTTAAATGTAAATGGGTTAATATTGTTGTTTTTCTTCCTTCTCTTAAATGTAAATGGGTTAATATTGTTGTTTTTCTTCCCTCTCTTAAATTTAGATTGTTCGTGTTGAACTCAAAACAAATTGTTCATATTTGGAGTTGTTTATGGATGAATCCCTAGGTTATGTGGCAACTCCCATAAGGTTTCGTTCACTTATAAATGTCCATGAGGGATTTTGTGTGAAAGAGATATCCTTTCAAAGATTTTTTGGAGAATTTATCAATTGTTAGCAGAAACATGTGAAACTAATTATAAAACCTACACAACCTTGGTTCATTATTTGTGTTGAATCTATATTGATATAGTTACAGGGCCGGCCCTAGTCAGAAGCGAACAAAGCATCGCTTTGGGCCACAAATCTAAGGGCCACATTTAGGAGAAATTTTATTTTAGGTGTCTTTAAAATTTTACACCAGATTCGCATCTTTGTGAAGGAAAAGGGCCACAATTAATTGGGTTTTAACTTGTTTGAGTCCAAAACAACCTAGTTTACTGGTGGGAACTTTATATGGGGCCACAACAGAGTTCTTTATTACCCTTGTCAATCTCTCATTCTCTCCTCTGTCTCCTACTATATCAGGACCATTGATTCTTGTCTCCCACCGTTTTCTGTTACTCCCTCTTTGTAGGTAATGTATTTTGTTATTCCGCCCATTCCTATCTCTTCATTTCTTTTATATTAAAATATTATAAATTTATTTACTAGGTATACATTATTATATTATTCGTTTTATGTTCCTTAATTGATTTTTTTGCTACGAGCATATCATTATTGTGATTATTATAAATATAAATTTTTATTTTACAAATTTAATAACAGATTCATAGTAATTATAATATAACAATATACGACACTATTTTATTATAATCCGATTAACGACTCTTATTTATGTTCCTTAATTGATTTTTTTTTGTTACATAACAAGCATATCATTATTGTGATTGTTATAAATATAAGTATAGAAAGTATTATATCTAAATGATTGGAGATAGTCGGTGATCATGTTGGCCATGGTGAAGGAGATAAAGATGAAGATAGGGATGGATGTTCTTTTGCAAAAACAACAAAGAAAATTTAGGATTCTAGAATGAGAGACCATCCATTAAATGAATGACATAATTTAAACATGAGAACTCCATAATACATTTTACTGAATATGATTTGAGTTCATCTAAGTTACAATTTCGATTTTTCTTTAAGGTTGAATTATTTTTTTCAACCAAATTTTTGTATTTTTCTAGTCTCTGCTAAACCACCATCAAACCTCCATTACCACAACACTTCTACCACCACCAAGATTACTAACTTCCCCCACCACTACCACTATACCTCCACTTCTACGACTATCACCATTCTTACTACACGACCACGACCAAGACCAAAACCACCACCACGACAATTTTGGTCTCATATTTGATGTTTTGTTCCACCTCCGTCATTTAAAAACCAATAAACATGTAACTAAATGATTTTGCATTCACTAACTGACTATCAAGGTTAAAACTCAATTAACTACCAAGAAGAAATTGAATATAATTAACATAAAAGAAGATTTAAAAGATTATTTTGATACCCATTATTTTATACTATATAATATTGGATTACATAACATTGCTGTATTTTGTAAGAAAACACTTCACTAGTGCCACATATTACCTAAAACCAAAGAAGGGATGATATCAAATGATTAATTGGAGCTAGGTTCAAAGTCATTTGTTCTTGTAGTGCTAGCCATAGGACACACAACACCATCTTTTGTTTTGGTGGTGCTAGCCATAGGACCAAAACCATTATCACTGGCTGTTCTTGTAGTGCTGGTGATAGGACCAAATCCAATACCATCGTTTGTTTCTGTATGGCTCCCAAGAGGGGGCCATGCAAAACCGTTTGTTCTTCTAGGGCTCCACATAGTATCAAAACCGATATCACCCTTTGTTTTTGTAGGGCTAGTGATAGGACCAAAACCAATATCAGGAAAACGAATTATTTCTGTAGCGTCGTTCCCACAACACCACCAAGACTTTCTGGCGCATCTGCATCCGGCATCTCCTCCTTGAATCATGGTTATGCCAATCAAAAGCACTAGGAGCATAGCGCTCAAAACGAACCTTGTTGAGAAAACAGCGTTAGAATTCATGATCACCTCGGTTGAAACTTTCCAATATGAAACTCTTGATTTTTTTTGTAGTTCTTAACAAGAATGCTTAGCTATTTATAAGAGTCCGATAGCCAGATAGAGGTTTGGTTGAAAGACAAATCCTAAAGATTTTGTGAGTAAGATTTTGTTTTTCTATATTACTTTAGAAAGATTTGGTTTTTAATAGATTTGGCCATTTAGGGAATGCTCAACATCCCATTAATCCACGTGACAAATTACTACTTAAGAAAGTTTGACTAAAATTTAGATTTTTTTTTTTTTTTTTTTTTTTTTTTGGAATAAGCTTTCAAAAAATAACCGAGTGCCAAAGTATTACAAATAACAGTCCCAAGGACTAAAGTTGTAGAAAGAACTAATACAATGGGTAACGGTGTTAACTGAAAGGACGAAAGATGAAACTATCTCACGTCTGTGGACCCAACGCCAATCTCGCCAGGTTATGTGCCTCTAAATTCGAAATCCGAGGGCAGTGTTGTAATTCAACTTGGAGGGCCAAAACCCTAGATCTCAGCCTACTTATATCATTCGAAAGCCTCCAAGGAGGGATGCCGTCTTCATCCCCTAGCAGCTCCACCAGTATTTTCGAATCTCCTTCAAGAATAAAGTTTCCCGTTCTCATGTTTTCTATTAGCTTTAAACCCAAATCAAAGCTCATCATCTCACTATGCAATGGTGAGATGGCTGGGAAGACTATGGAGTCTGTACTGATAATTTCCCCTTTGAAGTTTCGCATCACCGCTCCTGCCGAACCCATCGGTGGTTTGTAAGCTCCGTCAACATTTACCTTTAGTTTTGATTCGGGTGGAGGAAGCCAGTTGTTCACCTGCATGTTGGAATTCAAAACAGAAGAAAGGTTTGGAAGAATCGAGCTCACCTCCTGTGTTATTTTCCAGTAGCCTTTGGTGTAATCTGGTTGAGTATTGTTGAAAACAAGCTCGTTTCGGATCTTCCACCAAGTCCACAGTAGATAAGTATACCATATCCATTCAATATAATTCGATTTATCATTTAGCAAGTTTTTCAAGTTATTAATATGATTAGGGCTGAGGTTTTTGAGTTTATTGTTATTAGTAAAATATACAAACTCAATGAACCTCGGGCATGTCCCGAAGATGTGGTCTGATGTTTCGGCTTCTCCTGTGGAGCATAATCTGCAACTAGGGTTTATGTTCTGGTTATACTTTGCTATATTACCTAGGGTTGCTAATCCATTGTGGACTAATTTCCAAATGAACATTTGAGTTCTAGGGTTTATGAATTTGTCGCTCCATAGTTTTGTCCAAGGGAAATCCCTAATGTCACTGTTTAGTTCAGGTCTACTGTATAAAACTTGAAATAATGACTTGGTCGAGAAATTTCCAGACTCCAAGGGAGTCCAAATGAGTTTATCTGGGTTCTCAAATGTAGCAGGATTAAAATTTCTAATGGCCTCTATGGTTTCGGAGTTAAAATAAGCATGAAGAGTCTCTTGATTCCAATCTGTATTAGCATTATTTCTAAGATGAGCCACTGTTTTTATATTATCTGGTAGATCATTGATAAGAATAGGCTTGTTATTTGGAAGATCTCTCAACCAAGGGTCAGAGAGGATATTAATATTGTTTCCCTTACCTGGGATCCACAAAATATTTGGGAGAATGGTGTTCCTTGTCTCTAACATGGACCTCCATAGAGGCGTAGCATTTGTAGGATTAGGAGCATTCCAGAAGTCATTGTCCTTATTATATTTTGAGTTGAGAATTTTGACCCATACCTGATCCGGATTAGTTAAATATCTCCATGTAGTCTTACCTATCAATGATAAGTTGGCTTCTGAGAGAGGTCTAATGCCAAGGCCTCCATGCTGTTTTGAAGAACTAATAATCTTCCAATTTATAAAATGTAGTCTTTTCTCTGATGATGTATGACCCCACCAAAAACTTCTCTCAATCTGTTCCAATTTGTTGGTTACCTGTTTTGGAATTTGTTGATGACTAAAAGTGTATGTGCAATATGCTCCCAATGTTGATTTGATTAGAACCGTTTTACCCGCTTGAGAGATATATTTACTTTTCCATTCAGATAAAGCTTTCTCGTATTTATCTACTAGCCAAGAGAAGGATTCCACTCGGTTGCCTGGTTTGAGTAAAAAGGACCCTAAGTATTTTGCTTGGTTGGTCATGACAGGTGCTTGGAGAGAGTTGGAGTACTGGTCTCTCATTTCAATGGGAATCTTTTTACCAAAGAGGATTGAAGATTTATCAAAATTGACCTTCTGACCCGAAAAGCTTGAATAGGTATTGATAATTTCTTTAATCGCATTGAGGTTTGATGTGGTGGCTCTCCCGAAGAGGATGAGGTCATCGGCAAACAAAAGATGAGATATAGTAGGGCTATTTCTATTTATCTTGTAACCACTGAACAACATTTTTGTTTCATAATAGTGGATGAGGAGAGAGAGGGACTGGGAGACAAGTAAAAAAAGGTAGGGGGAGAGGGGACACCCCTGCCTAATACCTCTAGTGGAAGTAAAATTCCCATGAAGGCGACCATTGATTTGGATACTAAAAGAGGGGGAAGTAACACAGGACATAATGAGGTCTAATATCAGACCCGAGAAACCCATTGTCCTAAGGACCTGTTTCAGAAATTCCCAATTAACTCTATCATAGGCTTTCGCCATATCAATTTTAAGGGAGAACCCCCCCTTTTTAGCCTTGGAGTTGCGGATAGAATGGATAACCTCCTGGGTAATAATGATATTATCGACTATTTGTCTAGATGGTACAAACGCATTCTGCGTCCACATTATACACTGGTCTAGGAATGGGCTTATTCGGTTTGCTAAGATTTTTGTGATGAATTTATAGAGAGAATTGCACAATGATATCGGTCTGAAATTTAGATTGTTCGTGTTGAACGGTCATCCAAAACGAACTGCTGACACTTGGGCTTGTTTAAATTAGTGGCTGAATCTCTTGTCTCTGTGCCAACTCCCCCTAGGATTTGATTTTTAATAGATTTGGCCATTCAGGGAATCTGTAGTCTTTGTGGCAACTTCTCTAAGATTTACTTTTTACTTAGAAATATCCCCATGAGGGATTTGGCATGAAAGATTTCATTTTAAAGATTTTTGGGAGAGAATTGAAGTCATTAATTATTAGTAGAAACATGTTAAAATTTTAATGGTAAAACCTACACAATCTTATTGATTCACTATATGTGATGAGCCTAGTTCGAACCACTTATAAAGTTGTTAATTGGGTTATATGGTTTTGGGCCTAATAGTTTTTAGTGAGTAAGAAAGAAATTTAATCAAAATACAAATATATAGGCGCTTGAGCAATTTCATCAGTAAAATAATGATCACACTTAAATAGTTTTTGTCGGTTCGGTCACAAACTTACTGGAATCGTAATTTTATTTATTTTTAACGATGTCAAAATTACCTAAACGTCATCAAAACTAACTAAACATTGCTTAATGATGTCGCATAATGGCTTC
The DNA here is from genome assembly GCF_041429995.1 of Eschscholzia californica. Lineage (NCBI taxonomy): Eukaryota > Viridiplantae > Streptophyta > Magnoliopsida > Ranunculales > Papaveraceae > Eschscholzia > Eschscholzia californica. Next base: position 35,988,435 of record NW_028238198.1, read on the forward strand.
CTAGTATTCAACAAGAAAAGAACCTTTACAACGGTAGATCATATCGTTTTTATTCTTGTAATTGAGACCTATGATCAGGGGGCGGCTATGAAGTCACTCTGGCGCTTAAACCAGCTCAGTGTGTACATAAAAATAAATTAATGAGTTGTAAAGATTAGATCTTGATTCCTTTATAGGTGTTCGAAAGGAGTCGGCCGAAAAATATGTGGAAGAAATCGATGCGGCCAAAAGTAAAAGCAACCGACTGAAACGGGCCAAAATCGGACCTACGAGTGTAGAAATTGGCCGAAATTTTGAGAGTGGGTGAGAAATAAAGTTTCACCCACAATCAACCTATTTTGGGAGTAAAATCTCATTGTTTAGACCCTCAAAACGGACTTTTAGTATTTTCTACCAATTTTAGTAAGTTTTGCGTTTAAAATATATTCTTATGTAGTTTCCTGTTTTCTTGAAATTTTGCAATTTATCATTTAGAAGTTGTCAATTCGAGTTTGATTAGATTTAAGAGACCTTGATGTGATATAGTGGGGATCCAGTAATTGTTTAATTCATTTAGTTTTATCAATAAAATATCAATACTTTCTTTGCTCTTTGTGAATTTTGAGTTTTCTAAGTTTTAGACATAGATCTAAAATTTTTCTGATTTTTTACTGCGTCATTTGGCATCAAGAGTAATGTTTCTCCAGGATCGATGGCAAAAGACGAGGCTAAATTAATACACAATTGTCGACGGTGATAGAGGGAACAATCCTTTATGGGTAGCCATGGACAGAGTGAATCAACGAATAGACCAACTTGCGGGAATGTTTAGCGACCATCTGAATTTTAATGCAAACCTTAAGCAATCACCTAATAATAGAAAACGTGTTAAGGGATTTTCCCACAACTAAACTGTTAATAGATACAAAAGAATAGCACAACAACTTCGACAATATGCTGACAACCCAATAGATGAAGGTAATAATTTTTCAAACCATGTCCACCAGCGTACAAAGTATGATGACTCCAAGATCAAGACAAAGATACCAACTTCAGTTGTTATTTGTCAGTCGATGAGTTCCTCGATCGGTTATATGAGGTCGAATGAATTGAAGGATATAGTCCCTTCGGTCTGAAGGAGATGTCCTTCCGAAGGAGTGTCCTTCGACCAAGATGGCAATGTGTACAATTTATCAGTTAGGATGACGATGAGTTTATCTGGAAGATCATCTAGTCCGGTCCAATTAGGGGTCGTAATGCTTAGCAAGAAGCCGCTTACGATCGTCGGGTTACTTCGGTAATCCTTGGCTAACATAGACTGGATCCTATAACGGGTTACACCAAAGAGTGGTAGCTTGATCTGAGAGAGTTGACTCGTGGGAGCTTGCCTATAGATGGATATGATCCAGTCTGATAGTACCAAAAGATAGAAAGAATCGGGCTCGGAAAGGAAACCCGGAAAAGTGCAAAACCCATTGGACTTGGGTGTTTGGAGTTTGACTCGGGCCTTGATCCGAGCGAGAGGTCTTGACTTTTTCTTCTTCCGACTTTAACAAATTTTTCCGATTTTGACCCAGGCCATCCGAGGGCCCAAACGAAATTTTTCCTTGAATCGATTTTAGAAATCATTAAGGAAGAAACATAACGCGCAATTAGTTTTTACGAAAATAAACCTAAAAGCCCGTTAAACATAGAGATGTCTCAATTTCCCACAAATAGCGAACCTAGTAACGAATGTAGGATACATAATTTATTTTGTGAATGTCATATTTTGTATGCATGTATGTATATGTGAGTCCGTTGAATAGTGTGAACTTTATATGGGCCCACAACAAAGTTCTTTAGTATCCTTGTCAATCTCTCATTCTATCTTCTGTCTCCTATTATATCAGGGCACCATTGATTCTTGTCTCCATCGTTCTCCGTTAGTCCCTCTCAGTAGGTAATGTATTTTGTTATTCCTCCCATTCATATCTCTTCATTTCTTTTATATTAAAATATTATAAATATATTTACTCGGTATATACATTATTATATTATTAGTTTTATGTTCTTAATCGATTTTTTTTGTTACAAACATATCATTATTGTTATTATTGTAAATATAAGCTTTTATTCTGTAAATTTAATAACAGATTCATAGTAATTATCTATTATACAAAACAGATCCTTGTGACTAGGACACAATTAATTTATCTTATGATTTGGCAATGTGACTAGGATAAATTTATACACATGGACATGACACTAGGACATAATTAATATAGACTGGGACATAATTGATTTGATTGTAATCTAACGCCCACATGATGTTCGCCTCTCTCTCTCTCTCTCTTGAACTGAAACGCCAAAACTCTTCACCTATCTTCCTACACCTTCATTGTCTCTTTGATTGAATCTGCAAATTCGTTCAATCCTTCATGTCTGATGATGCTCCTCACTGTTCCTCCGTCTCCGTGTATCTATTGCTTCATTATTCATTCCCTCTTTTATGTCTGAAGAGGGTGAAGATTTCAGTTACAAGCTCCTAAGTAAATTCCTCATTCCTTCATCAAAGAAAAAAAAGTAAATTCCTCATTTACTCTTCTTCATCTAATACTCTCCTATGCAACATCTTTCTACTCCATAGATGGTGGTGCACAGGAGAGAGAAAAATTTGTCGAAATCATCATGAGGAATTTGAAAATCTGCATTTTAAACTCTACGAGGAACTCAGTGAACTGGAACCAACAAAGAAGATAACGGTAAAAAGCTCATAAAAGAAGATATAAATTTTTATTTTCCGATTTTCCATTTTGCCTATTTAATTAGATCAGAGCTTCATCAGATTTTTGTAGAGTTAGATCTTGTAAATAAGAAATTGTTGTCAAGGTGTTTGATAAAATGCCTCAACTCGAATGTGGGTTATTTCGCCAGGTTTGTTCTTACTTGATCTTATGTTTGGTATTTCAATTTGTCAATCGATGTGGTGTGGTTTTTTTTTACATGAAATCAATCTATACAAATGACATTTTATTTTCTGGTTATGTATGTAGATCAATCTATAGCAATCAAAAGATGGTAAACTGGTTTCCTGCCGTGATTGTATAAGAATAGGCTTCCTTCGTCGATTAGTGGCATGGTTATGGTACAAAAAGTACTTGTAGTTATTTCTTTCAGTTCATCTCTGTGAATGCTTACACTGTTAGTGGCACTCATCAAATAAAAAGTAAGCACTCGGTGACTTTATATTTTTGTTTATAGAAACTGAGTTCTATTTGTCATTGATTTATTGCGATCTTAACTAAAATATGGGTTATTACGTGTTATGCAAAACTGGAAGGTCTTCTATCCAACATCATTAGCCAAATAGGTATTTGCCTATATGTAACGTTTTAATGAACAAGAGGTCCCCAATCGATCATAGTCGAAACTTAGATATTTCTTGCTAATAGTATTAACTACATACTATTTGGTGATTATTTCATTCCCATAGGACCAGACAAATTGGACCACTAAGGAAGCTAACAAAGTATTTCAGATGTCACTGAAGCAGCAAGAACTTATTAGGACGACCATGACGATATCCCACAACTGGTGGTTGGTGACACATCCGATGGGGGAACTAAGGAAGGTGAACTTCTTAGACAAAGTTCGTTTTCAACTGTTTTGGTATTTTACATTTACGTATTACATTGCAGGGGTTCACTGGAAGACTTACGATATATGTGTAAATTTGTTCGTCAGGGAATGACTTCGGTGAGGAACTATTGTCACTAACTTTTCAACAACATTAGGAGGTGTTGAGTTTTGTCCTGTAAGGAAGCAAATCGATGCGTGTCAGCTTCAAAAGTGAACAAACAACTTCAGTTTAGTATCTGGGCACTTGTAAAGGTAAATTTACGTCTTGATCACAAGTGTTGCAGTTGTTAGTAATACGTTCCAACAATTATATCATTTTTATAGTAGGTTCTCCTTGCTTTGGACCTTTATAAAGTTTGAGTGACTGCTTATTTTGCCGAATGGAAAAAGATATATTGAGTGTTAATATCTAGACTGCCTATTTAACAGTTGGCTGAAATGTTGCTTATCAATCGTGTTTTGAAACCCTTGCAATGCCTCTATATAACCACAGATAATATGTTAACCTTTGGGATTCACTAGCATATTAGGTTCAGTAGTGAATTAACATTCTACAACCCATATTTACTCACATCATCCCTCTTCGTCAATTCAGGAATTTTAGTCAAAAAAAAAACAAGAACGATTTTTTTTAAGATAGTGGTTGGCGAGGACACACATCAAAGAAGTGGCAACTAAATCAATGGAAGCATAGTTTAACTTCAAACCTGCAAAGCAAATGGTATACATTCTAACTAAGGTGAGTTTTAACATTTGAGAAATTTTATTTCAAGATTGTGGCTTTTACTCTCTAGATTTAGGTCTTCTTTGTCTACCTAATTCTTCAAAGACAAAAAGGTCCAGCCTCTCAAGACAAGTCGTGAGAAATTATGGTTTTTGACTATCAAAAGAAGCTCTAATTGTACTTAAATTACATGAGCAACAGATTTTGTTTCACTTCATGTTGAAGTTATTCCTTCTATTTCTTCATATGAATCTGTTGAACCCAATTCTCATCTTCTGAAGAAACCCAAGTTGTAGAACTTCTTTTTGTCGTATCGATTTTCTCATTTTTCACTTATTTGGTTCTAATATAATATAAGTTCTGATTTTATAAATGAAATCCATGTCGTATCACTCTAAAAATCAGACACCCACTTCATATATTCGGTTGTTAGATTTTTTTCTTTGTGGGTTATTTTCAAGTGGGGCTGTACTGAAAAACTATGTCTTTTTGTGTTTTTGTACATAGTAGAGAGTACTTAAGTATGCACATAAAGTTGTCTTCAGTTTTTTTTTTGCCTACACGGCAGGTTTGTTGCGGCAAAAACAGAAATTTTAGATCAGAAGCTTGTTTGTGTTGTTTTGAATTTTCAATGCATTCAGGGTTTTAAGGGTTTAATTGTTTTTAAATTTTCAGTGCATTCAAGGTTTTAAGGGTTTATTTATTTGAGGTTTTCCACCGAAGTAAAATGTGGCTTAAAATGAAGGGAAATGATAGAGTAACTTAGAATTTGGTACTTAGAAGATGACATGTTTCCTCATTTGGGAACAAATGGGTCCCCACGGTAGTCAAACTTTGAAAATTTTTTTGTCTTTTAGTGTTTTTAGTGTACTCCATGTCATTATGTCATCCTCTAAGTCATTGTAGCATCTCCCTAAAATGAAACGCTAGAAAGCCCCCTTTCCTTCTCCCTCTTTTTTTTTTCTCTCTCTAAAATTTATGTAGTAAAAAAGATGGTTTGGTGGTTGTCTAATGAAAAAAGTAGGACAGAGCCCTAATTCGATTGTTGATTTATTTATCTTCATCTCTCTAAAATTGCCATGGTAGAAAAGATGGTTTGGTGGTTGTGTAACGGTGGAAGAGGCAAAAATCCTAACTCCGCTCATGATTTATTTTTCTACTTCGAAGTTGCATTGAATGGAATTTAACCACTACATTAGCTCATGTCATATAAGTCTCTCGTGTTTTCTCTTGATATACTTTTCTACCTAATTTTGAAATTCCAATAGATGATAGCTTTCAAAATAATAATAATATATATAGTCTATCTCTATGTTTTGGTACCACTCATTTGAGATTCAAGTTTGTTGGAGAAAAATTCTAAATTAAGGAGATTAAGCTTCTCCCATATGCATGATATTTGTGACAAAATGCGAGAAACAAAGAAAAGTTAGAACTACAAAATGCGAGAAACAAAGAAAAGTTAAATGATCAAATATCCGGTCTACTTTTCTGCGTTGCATAACGGGCATTTCCCCGCCCGTAGGGCGGGGATTATGCCTAGTAATATAACAATACACGAAACTGTTTTATTATAATGCAACTAGCGACTCTTATTTATACCGCATTAATTTAATGTGACAATAATGTTGCTACAAGTGTAGAAAGTTTTATATCCAAAAGGAGATCATGTTGGTGATGGTGAAGAAGATAAAGATGAAGATAGGGATGGATGTTCTTTTGCAAAAACAACAAAGAAAATTTAGGATTCTAGAATGAGAGACCCTCCATTAAATGAATGACATAATTTAAAATGAGAACTCCATAATACATTAGCGAATATGATTTGAGTTCATTTAAGTTTCAATTTCGATTTTCTTTAAGGTTTAAGTATTTTTTTCAACCAAACTTTTTTGCCTTAGTCTAGTCTATGCTAAACCACCATCAAATCTCCATTACCACAACACTTCTACCACCACCATGATTACTAACTTCCGCCACCACTACCACTATACCTCCACTACTATGACTATCACCATTCTTACTACACCACCACGACCAAAACCACCACCACAACCATTTTGATCTCATATTTGATGTTTTATTCCACCTCTGTTATTTAGAAACCAATAAATAAGCATACTATCTAACTAAATGATTTTGCATCCACTAACTGACTATTAAGGTTAAAACTAAATTAACTACGAAGAAGAAAATAAATATAATTAACATAAAGGAAGATTTAAAAGATTATTTTGATACCCATTATCTTATACTATATAATATTGGATTACATAAATTGCTATATTTAGTAAGAAAACAATTCACTAGTGCCACATATTACCTACTGCCAAAGAAAGGATGACGTCAAATGCTTAATTGGAACTAGGTGCAAAGCCATATGTTCTTGTAGTGCTGGCCATAGGACACACAATACCACCGCTTGTTTTTGTAGTGCTAGCGATAGGACCAAAACCACTATCAACGTCTGTTCTTGTAGTACTAGGGAGAGGACCAAAACCAATATCATTCGTTTCCGTACGGCTCCTAAGAGGGGGCCATGCAAAACCATTTGTTCTTGTAGGGCTCCACATAGGACCAAAACCAATGTCACCCTTTGTTCTTGTAGGGCTAGTGATAGGACCAAAATCAGGATCAGGAAAACCATTTATTTCTGTAGCGTCATTCCCACAACACCACCAAGACTTTCTGGCCCATCTGCATCCGGCATCTCCTCCTTGGATCATGGTTATGCCAATCAAAAGCACGAGGAGCATAGTGTTCAAAACGAACCTTGTTGAGAAAACATCGTTAGAATTCATGATCACCTCGGTTGAAACTTTCGAATATGAAACTCTTGATTTTCTTTCTAGTTCTAAACAAGAATGCTTAGCTATTTGATGTTTTGTTCCACCTCCGTCGTTTAAAACCCAATAAGCATGTAACAAAATGATTTTGCATTCACTAACTGACTATCAAGGTTAAAACTCAATTAACTACTAAGAAGAAATTAAATATAATTAACATAAAAGAAGATTTAAAAGAATGTTTTGATACCCATTATTTTATACTATATAATATTGGATTACATAACATTGATGTATTTTGTAAGAAAACACTTCACTAGTGCTGCATATTACCTAAAACCAAAGAAGGGATGATATCAAATGATTAATTGGAGCTAGGTTCAAAGTCATTTGTTCTTGTAGTGCTAGCCATAGGACACACAACACCATCTTTTGTTTTTGTGGTGCTAGCCATAGGACCAAAACCATTATCACTGGCTGTTCTTGTAGTGCTGGCGATAGGACCAAATCCTATACCATCGTTTGTTTCTGTATGGCTCCCAAGAGGGGGCCATGCAAAACCCTTTGTTCTTGTAGGGCTCCACATAGGACCAAAACCAATATCACCCTTTGTTTTTGTAGGGCTAGTGATAGGACCAAAACCAATATCAGGAAAACGAATTATTTCTGTAGCGCCGTTCCCACAACACCACCAAGACTTTCTGGCGCATCTGCATCCGGCATCTCCTCCTTGAATCATGGTTATGCCAATCAAAAGCACGAGGAGCATAGCACTCAAAACGAACCTTGTTGAGAAAACAGCGTAAGAATTCATGATCACCTCGGTTGAAACTTTCCAATATGAAACTCTTGATTTTTTTTTGTAGTTCTAAACAAGAATGCTTAGCTATTTATAAGAGTCCGATAGCCAGATAGAGGTTTGGTTGAAAGACAAATCCTAAAGATTTTGTGGGTAAGATTTTGTTTTACTAGATTACTTTAGAAAGATTTGGTTTTTAATATATTTGGCCATAGGGAATGCTCAACATCCCATTAATCCACGTGACAAATTACTACTTAAGAAAGTTTGACTAAAATTTAGATTGTTCGTGTTGAATGGTCATCCAAAACGAACTGCTGACACTTGGGCTTGTTTAAATTAGTGGGTGAATCTCTAGTCTCTGGCAACTCCCCTAGGATTTGATTTTTGATAGATTTGGCCATTCAGGGAATCTCTAGTCTTTGTGGCAACTCCTCTAAGATTTACTTTTTACTTTCTCTCTCTAGATCACAGCCCGTCACGTCACCCTGTCGGGTTTCGGCCGGGTTTCGTGCCGGGATGAGGATCATTTTCCTTTCATTTTTAATAGATTTGGCCATTTAGGGAATGCTCAACATCCCATTAATCCACGTGACAAATTACTACTTAAGAAAGTTCGACTAAAATTTTTATTATTGGTGTTGGATGATCATCCACAACGAACGGCTCACACTTGGGCTTGTTTAAATTAGTGGTTGAATCTCTAGTATCTGGGGGAACTCCCCAAAGATTTAGTTTTTACTTAAAACTATCCCCATGAGGGATTTGTCCTGAATGATTTCATTTACAATATTTTTTGGAGAGAAGTCATTAATTCGATATGTGAAAGTTTTAATGGTAAAACTGTAACGCCCCAAATCTAGATTTCCACGTCGGCCGCCATGAAAACCTAAGATCAAAGCATTTCTCCGTACAACATTAAATATAGTCGACATATCCATCAAAAGAGACAAATAATATCAAATGTGAAGCTCATAAGAATCAATAAATCATATAAAAGAAATCCATTAAACTTTCTTAACTCAAACAATGTTTCCAAATCATCGACACATAGGTCAGACAAGAACGAATAACTGTCTAGGAGATGAAACTTCAAATAACTACCTAATCTCTGAAGCGAAAACTAAGAAAGAAACTCTGAGCTGACGAACTGAGATCAAACTGATGGCACTCCCCGATTTCCATCACCTGAAAAATAGTAGGTTGGGTCAGAACCCAGCTAGTAAATTTTTAATTACCTAAGGTCTAAATAGACCAATTCAACAACAAAACCAAGTATCGAACAGAAGAAAAAACAATAACAGTCTATTGTGTTACACCTTTCGTGTCAAAACCACTAAAGTCAACCTGATTCACAGTTGAAGAGATTCAAACAATACAACTTCCCTTTGGGAGGGGCATAACCAATTTTGAGGTCCACAAGATAGCTTCACTTGCCATCCGTGTTTGCATCGACTTAAACCTCTCAATAGATATGGGATACCACACATAAAGGGGATCCGTGCAACACAAGCACAGTGCAACACGAGCACTTTACATATGAGCAGGAGGCGAGCCAACCTCTAGTTGGTAAATTACTTCTCAAACTAGGAGTATATGATCCACAAGAATGAACTTGTGTTTGCATCGATCATCCTGTCGAGCCAACCACCTATAAATTACAACCGTCAATCCATATTAGAACTCAAGCCCCTAGTCCACTGGGTTGTTCAATATCATATTGACAAACCCATGTTTGCATCACCCACATGTCGAGCCAACCAGTCTTAGTTCAATCAATTAACGAAACTCAAGATCATGGTCCACTAAGTTATCTAATATCACATCAGTAACTAGTGTTTGCAATCGACCCACGTGTCGAGCCAACCATTCTTGGTTCCGACTAGCCTATGCTTTCTAGGTTAACTACCTAAAGCAATATATCACACACAACTATTGGTAACACTTATGCTCCAATATCATACATATCATCTCATACAATCAATTATCAATACCAATAACATAAACACAAATAATTCTTAACTTCTAAATTGCTGTCCGGATCTATTTATATTAAATTTATATAACCTTAATAGCCTAGGTTGCTGCCCGGTATATAAATACTCTATTAATATAACTATAATGTTCTAGGGTTACTTTATTGTTGTTGGAATTAGTTTCTAATCATAGTATATGTCTATTGTATCACTAATTGGTACTAATTTGATGATAACCTAGCAATAATTGCAAGTTTAAAGCTATTATAGTTCTAACTATGCAAAACGAGGTTTAAAATTGAAGAGGGCTATGTAAATCCTAGGGAAAAGAAACCTACCTGAGATGTGGCCCAATGAAGAAGAAATCAAAACCCTTTAGTAACCCTTTGAAGCTTCTTCTTTTTCTCACACTTCTTCTCTCTAGAAATCACTCTCTCTCTCTCTCTAAGTCACTTTCCCCTCTTCAATTTACGGCTACTGGTAAGGAAGGAAAGGAAAAGAAAAGAAAGGGTGAGGTAGGGTTAGGGGTATTAATAAAGTGATTTTCTATATGGGCTCTACTATTACTAGTAGCACTCAAAAGTCAGGGTGCTACAATCTCCCCTCCTAAAAGAAAATTTCGTCCTCGAAATTGAAAGTACTTGCCGAGTGAAAAAGGTGAGGATAACGAAGCTGCATATCATCCTCCCGCTCCCAAGTAACTTCTTTGTCATTGTGGTGATTCCACTGAACCTTGACCATGGGATTCGTCTTTCGCCGAAGGACATGCTCTCTACGATCAATAATCTGAACTGGTTCCTCTTCATATGATACATTTGGCTAGAGATCCAAATCATGGTAATCTATTACTTAATGTTGATCTCCATGTCTCACATGTTTTCGAAGCATCGAAATGTGAAAGACATTATGGACTCCTGTGAAGCTTGCAGGCAAGTCAAGACGATAGGCAACTTTTCCCACCTTCTCCACTATCCTGAAAGGTCCAATGTATCTGGGAGCCAACTTTCCTTTCTTACCGAATCGTAAAACACCTTTCATAGGTGACACCTTCAACAAGACCTCATCTCCAACGATAAACTCCAAATCCATGCGTCGCATGTCAGCATAACTCTTCTGACGGCTTTGAGCTGCTTGGAGCCTACTCCGAATCAAAGTAATCTTCTCAGAAGTATCACGAATCACCTCTGATCCTTCTAGTTTAGCGTCACCTGCCTCTGTCCAACGCAATGGTGACCGACAAAGTCTCCCGTATAATGCCTCGAAAGGTGTCATGCCAATACTAGATTGGTAACTAATATTATATGCAAATTCTACCAAAGGCAAATGATCTTGCCAATTCCCTCCAAAATCTAGTATTAAGCATCCCAACATATCTTCAAGTACTCTGTTAACTCGCTTTGTCTGCTCATCAGTCTGATGGAGAAAAGCTGTACTGAAATGTGAAGATGTCCGCATAGAAGTTTGGAAACTCTTCCAAAATCGTGAAGTAAAGGACGAGTCTCTGTCTGAAACAATAGACACCGGAACTCCGTGCAACCTAACAACCTCCTTGATGTAAAGTTGTGTCAGTCGATCCCCACTATCTGTCGTCTTCATTGGTAGGAAGTGAGCCGACTTGGTCAACCTGTCAACTATCACCCAAATGGCGTCAATGCCTCTACTAGATCGCGGTAAACCCGTGATGAAGTCCATCGATATATTCTCTCATTTCCACTCGGGAATGGGCAACGGTTCCAAGAGTCCCGATGGATGTCGATTTTCCGCTTTCACCATCTGACATACATTACACTTCCTCACATACTCCGCAACATCTTTCTTCATCCCTGACCACCAGTACTGCCTCTTCAAGTCTTTGTACATCTTTTTACCCCCGGGGTGAACTGTGTACTTACTTCGGTGTGCTTCATCTAATATATCCCGTCTCAAGACCGGATCTGCCGGTACATATAACCGCCCTCGGAATCTCAATCCGCCTTCCGGTCCGGTACTGAACTCAGTCTCAGTCTCTTGCATTAACGAAATCTATTTTGGCACCATTCATCATCAATTTGGGCATCCACAATACGATTCAGCAAAGATGGTCTAACAACCATACTACCCACAAATAACGAGTCAACTCCTGACCCAACCGCGTCAATGTCGTATGTTGCTACATCCTCCAACATCTTCCACTGGTTCATCATCAATGTTGTCACGATACCCCTCGGTTGTCGGCTTAGTGCATCGGCTACCACATTTGCCATACGCGGGTGGTATTGCAACGTGAAGTTATAATCCTTTATTAACTCCAACCACCTGCGCTGACGCATGTTCAACTCCTTTTGAGAAGAGACACTTGAGGCTCTTATGATCGGTAAAGAGATCGAACTTCTCACCATACAGATAGTGCTTCCAAATCTTCAAGGCAAACACTATAGCAGCCAACTCTAAGTCATGAGTTGTATAATTTTGCTTATGTGGCCTCAACTGCCTAGAAGCATAAGCAACCACTTTACCTTTTTGCATCAATACACAACCTAAACCCTGAATAAAAGCATCAGTATAAATCACAAATCTGGTGCCACTCTCTGGAATGATCAACACCGGTGTCGTAGTCAACTTTGTCTTAAGTTCTTTGAAAGCCTCATCACACTTTGTATCCCATGAGAAGACCACTCCCTTCTTTGTAAGATTCGTCAAAGGTCCTGCAATACTTGAGAACCCCTTGATGAACCGTCGATAATACCCAGCCAATCCCAGGAAACTGCGAATCTCAGTAACCGAGGTAGGTTGCTTCCAATTAAGCACAGCTTCAACCTCGGAAGGGTTAACCAATACTCCGTCCTTAGAAATAACATGGCCTAGGAATTTTACTTCCTCTTGCCAAAATTCACATTTCTCGAACTTTGCATATAACTGATGTTCCATAAGTCTTTCTAACACCAATCTCAAGTGATCTTCATAATCATCCTTAGTCTTGGATTAGATAAAAATGTCATCAATAAAGACAATGACAAATTTATCTAAGAAGTCCCTGAACACCTGATTCATGAGCTCCATAAACACTGCAGGAGCGTAAGTCAAACCGAAAGACATAACAAGAAACTCATATGAACCATAACGTGTCACAAATGCCGTCTTAGGAATATCCTCCTCTCGGACTCGTAACTGATGGTACCCTGACCTCAAGTCAATCTTAGAGAACCACTTGGTTCCTCTCAGTTGATCGAACAGATCATCAATCCTTGGTAAAGGATATTTATTCTTCACAGTAACCTTGTTGAGCTCTCAATAATCGATACACAACTGCATCGTCCCATCTTTCTTTTTAACAAAAAGAACAGGTGCACCCCAAGAAGAACTACTCTAACGTATGAACCCCTGATCTAGTAATTTTTGAATCTGGTCCTTAAGCTCTCGCAGTTCTATCGGAGCCATTAGGTAAGGAGTTCGGGCTATAGGCTTAGTACCCAGTTCCAACTGAATGCAGAAGTCAACCTCTCTGCGTGGTGGCAACCTTGGTAGATCTCTGAACACGTCGTGGTACTCACTAACCACATCAATACTGTCAAGCCCCTGACTCACTACCGGATGCTCTTATAGCTCTACGTGACTCAAGTGAACCTCTCCTATCTGACAAGTCAATGCTGACACTGTGAACACTTCTTCCCCTGGAAGAGAAAATGTGACTGTTTTGGCATAACAGTCCACAAGTGCATGATATGAGGCAAAGCCAATCCATGCCTAAAATCACATCATACCGCACCAACTCAAGCACAAAAAGGTCTGCAGCAAAGTCTCGCTCACCCAATCTAATAATACACCCCTTACAGATGTGGTCTATCACAATCAAACCACCCCAAGCAGAAGACACTGAAAAAGAATTCCCACATCGATCTAGCTCTATGGGTAACTTACGAACAAAAGAAACAGAGATAAATGTGCCCATGGCACCAGGATCAAATAAAACTTTACCCATTCTAGTATGAATAAGGAATGTACCTTCCACCACATCAGTAGGTGCGCGGTCATCTCTAGGAACGATAGCATTCAATTATGGCTGCTGCCCACGTCCATGTGGTCTGCCCTGTGGGTTACGCTCATGATGACGCCCCTGATTTCCTATCTGAGCTCTATTCCTCCTCGGATAATCAAAAGACTTGTGCCCTACTTCTTGACAATTAAAACAAACTCCTCTAAATGGTCTCTGTCCCACACCATCAACATTAGCTACTGGCGGTTGCCTATCTGTAGTCACCACCGTCATATCCCGGTTGCCCCCTCGACCTGAGGCCTCTTACCGTCCCGCTGACCATTATAGTCGTTGCACTGATTCCAATCAACCTTCCCATAATTTTTACTGTTCCCCTTTTGTTCACCCTTGCTTTGCACTTTGATTCCTCTCTGCTTCTTTGCCTCCTGTATCCGAGCATCGTGAACCTTAGCACAAGAAACCACCTTCTGATAGGTGTCGAAACTAAGTTGCCCTGCAATGTACCTAGCAATGTTGTCCCGCAACCCATTGACAAACCTCTCAATCTTTTCCTCTTCTGTGGGAATTAACTGAGTAACGAATATGGAGAGTCTGTGAAACTCATTTTCATACTCCAAAACTGATTGATTCTACCCTTGCTTCAACTCCTGAAATTCTCTCTCAAGTGTTTGTTGTGCTGAGAAAGGAATAAAGTTTTTCATGAAGACCTTAAATTCTTCCCAGGTGAACCTCAACGGATCCACTAGCCTAGACTGAGTGTGCCACCAAGTAGTTGCATTCTTCTTTAACTGGAACACTGCCATCCGCTGCTTATATTCCTCGGAGCAATCAAACGCCACGAGCATCCTCTCTATCTCCTTACACCATTCATATGCCTCTACCGGTCCTCTAGTCCCATCAAATATTGGCGGTCCCATTTTCTTAAATTCATGGTAGTACTTCAACCATGTCATCTTAGTCGGTGGCCACTGATTCACCACAGGACCCCCCGTCTCTAATGTCGGATTCTGCGTCTCAGCTTGTTCCCTTGTTTTAGCCTCTACTGCAATGTTAATCAAATTTTGCAATGCGGCTGCATCAATGGTCACTGTCGCTCCTCCGTTCAGATTAGGATTTGTGGTTTCATGACCCCCTGACTGTGCATGTGAATCTTGGGGTCCTGTAGACCCCCCTTCCTCAACCATAACACCTCGACCTCTACCACCTCCTCGGGTGCGAGCACTCCGACATCCTCTGCCACGACCAGTAGCCCCTCCGCTTTCCATAACTCTATTCACATCTAAAAGAGAAACTAAATTAAAACTCAGACAGTGAATAGCTCTGTACGGAATTTTACCACATACTATGCGCTTAACGTGGTTGAACCCTATCACATTGACCCTAGGATTTATGAACCTAGAGCTCTGATACCACTTTGTAACGCCCCAAATCTAGATTTCCACGTCGGCCGCCATGAAAACCTAAACTCAAAGCATTTCTCCGTAGAACAGTAAACAAAGTCGATATATCCATCAAAAGAGACAAATAATATCAAATGTGAAGCTCATAAGAATCAATAAATCATCTAAAAGAAATCCATTAAACTTTCTTAACTTAAACAATGTTTCTAAATCATCGACACATAGGTCGGACAAGAACGTATGAAAGAAATAACTGTCTAGGAGGCGAAACTCCAAATAACTACCTAATTTCGGAAGCAAAAACTAAGAAAGAAACTCCGAGCTGATGAACTGAGATCAAACTGGTGGCGCTCCCCGATCTCTATCACCTGAAAAATAGTAGGCTGGGTCAGAACCCAGATAGTAGATTTCTAATTACCTAAGGTCTAAATAGACCAATTCAACAACAAAACCAAGTATCGACCAGAAGAAAAAACAATAACAGTCTATGGTGTTCCACCTTTCGTGTCAACACCACTAAAGTCAACCTGATTCACAGTTGAAGAGATTCAAACAATACAACTTCCCTTTTGGAGGGGCATAACCAATTTTGAGGTCCACAAGATAGCTTCACTTGTCATCCGTGTTTGCATCGACTTAAACCTCTCAATAGACAAGGGATACCACACATAAAGGGGATTCGTGCAACACGAGCACAGTGCAACACGAGCACTTCACATATGAGTAGGAGGCGAGCCAGTGATGAGACATGAAAATGTCCCATCTGAATCTCTTAACTAGGGTTAGTTAGTCCAGTTAGAGCGGTTACTCTGATGATTTGTTTGATTTTCTTTCTCAGGTCTCATTTACGGAGTTCGATGCGGAAACATCTTGATAAGGACATATTTGAGGGGCCTTTTGGTCATTTTAATGACAAGGGTATTATGGTCAATATTAGTGTTCATGTGAAAGTAGAGTTCAATACGAATCCATCGGCGAAAGCGGAACTTAAATTGGAGTCTCGAGCGAAAAGTTAGCTTAAGTCAAAATTTGGGTTCAAATTTGTTGACCAAAGGTCAACACGAATTTCCCAAGGACGCGTGGCGCAAACAGAATGGCGAGATGAGGATTTTCGGTATACTGGTGGGCTTAGCAGGAAGGCAGTCAGGATTTTTCTAAGGGTTATTGATCCCATACACCCGGGTACAAGTTATAAGCAAATACGTGCGGGTGCGTCTAAGAGATCTAATGGTTGGTGTTGTTACATTGAATTAGGCCTCATCCCAGCACCTGTCCCAACATATTACGTTACTCTGCGAAGTACTCAATCATTTCAAAACTAGTAATCCACCCGTGACCTAGCTGCTGTACGTGTTTCCCTGTCCCTCTCTTATCTTTTACTATTAAGGAAACAATAAAATATTCTATTATATCATAGAATAACTTGACAAAAATGGAAGATATCTCTCTTACCTTACAATAAAATCGAGCTGCTTTGGAAGGGATTGAAAAGAAGATTTTAAGAAATCTAGAGAGAGAAATGGAAAGAAGATTTACAACAAGAAGGAAAGAGAGATATATGTGCTGTTAGAGATAACAAGATTTTCAGAGAAATTGCTTGAATGGAGAAGATATTCTTCTCTATATCTTCTCTTGACTCAAACCGAACCAGAAAGAGAGAGAGAAGGAGAGTGTGAGCTGTTCTAAATTACAGAGATGGAAAGTGGGATAACATCAAGATGGAAGAAGAAACCGTGGACAGCAAGGGAGAGATTGATTGGAAATTTTTATAGAGATAGAAATTGATGATATGATTTAGAAAGAAGATTCGATTACTTGAAGATTTTAGAAAGAAATGAAAAGATTGGATTTTCTTTAGAAGATAACAGAGAGGATGAGTTGTCTTTGGTCTTTTTACAGTAGAGGGAGAAAGAGATTTTATCTCTATTGCTCCATTTAGAGAGAAGACAGTCTTAATTCTTTTTCTTCTTCTTTCTATATAAGCAGAGGAGGCAGGGGACCATAAACATCTCATCTTTAACCTTTGGACAGGAACTAACAGAGAACTTCATAGAGAAATAATCTCTCTGTTCTTCTTCCTCTCTGTGCTTCAATGTTGTAATTTTTAGAGAGAGAGAGAGAGAGAGAGAGAGAGAGAGGTCTGAGCTACCATTATCTTCTTCTTGTTCTTCTCCTGTTTTATAAATTCAAAGAGAAAAAGAGAGAGAATTGTAGAGAGATGGGGAGGGTTTGTGAGAGACTTTAACCTCATTCTTTGTAATTTTCTTATACAAACATAAATCAAAGAGACAGAGAGAACAATTAACACATTTCTTGTGTTGAACACAAGAGGGTTTGAGAGGGACTTGATAAAGGTTCTTGTGAGAGGAACCAAATATTATCAAAACTCTCCATCACTTACATCATCATCATGTTGGGATTTTGAGCATCTTCTTGGTGATTTCTTTTGCTTGTCTTGGATTTGTTTTATTTTTTTTAGATTGATAACAAGACACTTATAAGGATCACTTTGGTATTAATGTTTATGTCTCTTCATATACGGTGTTGATGAAGTTTTAAGCATGAGTAAATAATTTAATCTCTTCCTTTTCATGATTCTTAGGATATGCGTTATTGTTTTACTATGCTCATTTCGATTCCATAAAATAATGGTAGTAGCTTCATCGTCTATACTTAGAGCTTGATAGGCCATACTTAGAAGTAAGTTTCTTTGATGGTTTATACTTGAAATTTGATAGGTGATAGTTGGGATACAATTATTTAGGACTTGAATTTAGCATAGTTCATTCTAGATATGTTATTTCAAATGTTTGATTTTCCGATGTTTAAGTAAAACTACTTTACTAGACGTTGAGTTATAAAATTAAAGAATCGTGTCAGAAAAGAGTTAAATAATTTATGATAGTTCAAAGTGGAATTCCAAAATCCTAGGTCCTCTCCCCAGTTGAGTTCATCTTTATTTTTTTTCTTTTCGTATTTTATCATTCAATCACCGAAAACCAATTTTGAAAAGAAAAATCGTAATACTTCCAAGTCTTAGAATAGATTTCACTTAGTCTCTGAGGAACGAACCGGTCTTACCGGAAATTATTACAACTTGACACCCGTGCACTTGCGGGTGTAGACCTATTTAGGGTAACCTTTCTAGGCCCATCAGCCAGCCTCTAGTTGGTAAATTACTTCTCAAACTAGAAGTATGTGGTCCACAAGAATGAACTTGTGTTTGCATCGATCATCATGTCGAGCCAACCACTTATGGATTACAACCGTCAATCCATATTAGAACTCAAGCCCCTGGTCCACTGGGTTGTCCAATATCATATTGACAAACCCGTGTTTGCATCGACCCACATGTCGAGCCAACCTGTCTTAGTTCAATCAATTAACGAAACTCAAGATCATGGTCCACCAAGTTATCTAATATCACATCAGTAACTAGTGTTTGCAATCGACCCACGTGTCGAGCCAACCATTCTTGGTTCCGACTAGCCTATGCTTTCTAGGTTAACAACCTAAAGCAATATATCACACACAATTATTGGTAGCACTTATGTTCCAATATCATACATATCATCTCATACAATCAATTATCAATACCAATAACATAAACACAAAAAAATCTTAACTTCTAGGTTGTTGTCCGGATCTATTTATACTAAATTTATATAACCTTAATAGCCTAGGTTGTTGTCCGGATATATAAATACTCTATTAATATAACTATAATATTCTAGGGTTACTTTATTGTTGTTGAAATTAGTTTTTAATCATAGTATATGTCTATTGTATCACTAATTGGTACTAATTTGATGATAACCTAGCAACAATTGCAAGTTTAAAGCTATTATAGTTCTAACTATTCCAAACTAGGTTTAAAATTGAAGAGGGCTATGTAGACCCTATGGAAAAGAAACCTACCTGAGATGTGGCACAATGAAGAAGAAATCAAAACCCTTTAATAACCCTTTGAAGCTTCTTCTCTTTCTCACACTTCTTCTCTCTAGAAATCTCTCTCTCTCTCTCTCTCTCTCTCTAAGTCACTTTCCCCTCTTCAATTTATGGCTACTGGTAAGGAAGGAAAAGAAAAGGGTGAGGTAGGGTTAGGGGTATTAATAAAAGGATTTGCTATATGGGCCCCTACTATTACTAGTAGCACTCAAAAGTCAGGGTGCTACAAAAACTTATACAATCTTATTGATTCACTATATGTGTTGAGTGATTGAGTCTAGTTTGAAAGGCTTATAAAGAACGAGTTTATTAAAGGAACACAAATTTATAAAGTTTTTTGTTGGTATATATATGGTTTTGGGCCTAATAGTTTTTGGCCAGTAAGAAAGCAATTTAATCAAAATAAAACGTATAGGCGCTTCAGCAATTTCATCAGTAGAATAATGATCACACTCAAATAAATTATGTCGTTTCAGTCATGAATTAACTAGAATAGTAATTTATGATGATGTCAAAATTAACTTAACATCATGAAAACTAACTAAACATTGTTTAATGATGTCGAAAAGTAGCTTCCTGGTAATCATCAGGAAAGAACTTCTAAAACTTTAGACTGTATGGTTCTTATTCTTGTAATTGAGACCTAGGATTGGGAGTGGCTATGAAGACACTCTGGCGCTTAAGCCAGTTGAGTGTACACATACAAATAAATTATTGAGTTGTAAAGATTAGATCGTGATTCCTTTACAGGTGTTGTAGAGGAATTGACCGAAAAATATGTAGAAGAAATCGATGCGGCCAAAAGTAAAAGCAACCGACTTAAACGGCCAAAATCGGGGTTACAGGTGTAGAAATTGGGTGAAATTTTGGGTGTTAGTGAGAAATAACGTTTCGCGCATTCATTGTCGTGATTCGCGAACGCCACAATTGACCTACTTTGGGAGTCAAATCTCATCGTTTAGGCCCTCAAAACGGACTTTTAGTATTTTGTACCAATTTAGTAAGTTTTGTCTTTACAAAAATTTCTTATGTAGTTTCCCATTTTTTTGAGAATTTGGAATTTATTAAAAACTAGTTTCCATCAGTCTATTCTCACTGTTCAAGTTACCATTCTTATGTGTAACCCCGTTGTAGGATCCAGTCTATGTTAGCCGCGGATAACCGAAGTGATCCGACAATCGTAAGCGGCTTCTAGCTAAGCATCACGACTCCTAATTGAACCGGATTGATTGATCTTTCAAATAAGGTCATCATTATCCTATAACCCAGGGACACTCCTTCGGAAGGTTATACCTTCAAACCTTTAGGATATATTTCTATCAGGAAGATCATACCTTCAGACTTAGAATATATCTCCTTCAGTGAGAAATATAGTAAGAGAAAGGGGAAGAAATAGGAGGTATAAGAAAGAAATATTGTAGGAGGAAAGTATATATAAAGAAGAGGAGAAGTAACAAAATCCATTAATCTTCTTTTTTTATAACTGAAAAAATATTAACTTTTGAGAAGTTATGGAATTGGAAAGGTTATGGGACAAAGATCAAGGGTTATGATTTAAGCAGATTCCAGGGTTAAGATCTAAGGGTTACACTTTCATAACTTAAAAACAATTAGTATTTAAAAAGTTAATGGAGGTAATAGAATGTGAATGGTTATATAGATGATAAAATTAAATTACCATTAACTCTATGATGGAGGTTGTAATTTAAGGGTAAAATTCAATGGTTGAGATTTAACGATGGAGACTTGGATGGTCAAAATTTCGCTTTCTTAGGTAGATTCTGTGAGTGGGTTAACAAAATTTCATTTTCTTAGGTAGGTAATGGATCCAAAGGGTAAGATTAGAGAAAATTCGGAATTAACGACTAGATTTGTCTTTTGATTTATCCCAGTCAGCACAAAACATCGCGTTTTATATAATAAATTGTCCATTCGAGTTTGATTAGGTTTAAGAGATTCTGATGCTATATAGTGGGGATCCAGTAGTTGTTTAATCCATTTCGTTTTATCAATAAAATGTCAAATATTTTCTTTACTCTTTGCGAATTTCGAATTTTCTAAGTTTTAGACATACATCTAAAGTTTTTTTGAGCTACGTCATTTGGCATCAAGAGCAATGTTTCTTCTGGCTCGTGGAAAAAGGTTTGCGAATTTCGAGTTTTCCAACTTTTAGACATAGATCTAAAGCTTTTGTCAGCTACGTCATTTGGCATCAAGAGCAATGTTTCTCCTAGCTCGATGGCAAAAGGCAGGGATAAATACACAACTGTCGACGGTGATAGAAGAAATGCCCTTTATGGGTAGCAATGGATAGGGCGAACCAACGAATAGACCAACTTGTGAGAATGTTCAGCAACCATCTGAATTTTATTCCAAACCCTAGGCAATCACCTATTAATAGAGAACGTGTAACGAATTTGCCCACAACCAAACTATTAATAGATACAAAGGAAAAGCACAACAACTTCGACAACATGATGACAATCCAAAAGATGAAGGTAACAATTTTCCAATCCATGTGCACCAGCATAGAAAGTATGATGATTACAAGATCAATGCAAAGATAATAATCTCCAATTGATATTTGTCGGTCGAAGAGTTCCTCGATTGGCTATATCATCTACTGCTCCAAGTGAACAGATGGTTAAAATCATTACTTGTAGGCTTAAAGGAAGTGTACAATATTTGGTGGGATCAGTTACAACACATACGGATGAGACAAGAAAAAGCATGAATCCGGAGTTGGCAGTGTATGAAAAATAACATGAGAGGAAGGTGCTTACCTCTTGATTATCAACAACACTTATTCCGGACATGCCAAAACTGTAAACAGGGGTTATGTTCAGCGGGTGAGTGCTACGAGGAGTTTTCAAGGTTGGCTTAAAGAAACTGTACATAAAACACGACAGAATTAGAACTGTTCTAGTAGATCGTTTTCCTGAATGGATTCAAATATAGTCTCGGAGAAAAGGTTAAGACAGTTACAATACGGATTATTCAAGATGCATACTACTTAGCCCTAAAGGCTGAAGCTCGGGAACGAGATTGTCGGAACTTTAGATTTCAGAGGGAAAAACAACCTCGATTTAATACAGAAAAAAAAAAAACTCTTGTAGATAACGGTAAACTGCCAGGAATTGTGACAAAAGCAGTTCAAATGATACTACTCAGAGGCCAACAAACAACATAGAAACCAACACAAATATGTATGCAAAATTCTGTGGAACCAAGTGATACTCTTATTAACAAATTGGCGAAACATCAACTAATTGCCCCATGGTAGGACTAGGAGGTCAATGAATGTCGTGGATGAAAACAGAGAAGAGGATTTACAAGAAGAATACGGAGAGAATGGTGAAGAATATGAAGGCTATGAATGTGTCGAAAAAGAGGATCAATGTGTAGCTTGTATTATTCATCCGGTATTACTCACACCGAAGGAGGACCATAGCCAACAAAGAAGATTTTTTAATCAGAATATTATACTATCAAAGGGAAAGAATGTTCGTTGATTATCGATTCTGCAAGTTTCAAGAATTTATTTCTAAAAAACTAGTTGAGCATCTTCATTTCCTCATTGAGGATATTCCTTCACCATACCCCATTGGTTGGGTAAAGCCGGGACATGTTAAGAAAATGACAAAAGATGTCGAGTTCCTATCTCTATTGAGAAATATTACAAACATGAGTTCGTATTTAATGTGACTGACATGTATGTTAGTCATATTCTCCTTGGACGACCATGGCAATGAGACACTGATAGTACCTTCAGGGGTCAAGCTAATACTGTTGCGTTCGATTAGAAGGGACACAAAATTGTCATCATTCCTAAGGAAATAAGGTTAAAAGTAGTTCATTTACACCCTCATCTAAATAAATTTTTCTTACTATGAGCAAGTCCAAAGACGAATTCTTTGTTGATGTTAAGGAGGCACATGGAGTTTATGTCGTAGTTGTTAAGGCAGTCGTAGACGAATGGGTCGTTAGACCAACCGTTCAAATTCCAGAATTAGTGGAGAAGATATTAGATGAGTTTCAGGAAATTATAACTTATGATGTACTTGAAAAATTACCTCCTCTTAGAGATGTCCAACATCATATTGATTTCACAATCGAGGCAAGCTTACTGAATATGTGCATTGTAGTATGAGTTTTAAGGAAGATGAGATTTTGAGGAGAAGATTAAGAATAAGGCAACGTTATTACGCACTAACGCTCGAAATTTCATTCAATTCCGACACTCGTAGCTCTGATTTTGGTCGTTTCAGTTGATTCCCTTTACTTTTGACCGCATTAATTTCTTCCATATATTTCTCGGTCAATTCATCTATATAAATACGGAAAACATGTTCGGCGTTCGACCACAATCAATAGATAGCCACGTGGAATGGTCGTATAAGGAAAGAAACACTTATCGTGATCGTACCTTTCGTCATCAATGACTCTAATAAGGAACGAGTATTTTTTGTGATATTAAGCCTTCCGCTTAACCTCCATCATCTCATGCCGAGAAGAGCTTAAGGTTTCGAGCTTAGTTTTGATGACTTTCGTGTTATGTCTCTCTAGTCAAAGAAAGGATTGGGGGCGGAGCTAACTCGGGTCCACGTCTCTGTTAAGTTTGTGGTCATCCAACTCAAAACCAATTGGCAATGAGTGGAGAGGACCTATTCTTTATATTCTTGGTTGCTAGTTACACATTCTCCCATGTGGGACTATTCTCACACGCCCCCTCACGTGTGGCGTTCTTTGAGCCTAACACGTGTGTTTTTTTTCTTTACGGGTGACGTGGAGCACGTGTGCCTTTTAAGCCTATCTCGTGTGGGCCTAGCTCTCATACCATGTTAAGTTTGTGGCCATCCAACTCAAAACCAATTGGCAATGAGTGGAGAGGACCTATTCTTTATATTCTTGGTTGCTAGTTACACATTCTCCCATGTGGGACTATTCTCACAGTCTCCACTTGCCTTTATGTGGTTGCAGAGCTTAAGTGGCCGAAGAGACTCGTATCAACCTTCCTACGATCTCTCTTGTTAGAACATGGTATAGGTGATAGAGCTTGTTCGGTTAAACCTCTAGGCTATCCAATGAAACGTTAAATTAGTTAAAAAGAAAACAATATTTTGTTTGTTTGACTTAAGGTCTACTTGAGATGGACTCCTTGTGTTTGCGGAACAAACTTTTGCGTGTGTAGAGGAGCAGGACTTTGGTTGTCTAGGGAGCAGGGTTTTACGTGTGAGGTGGGAGTAGGGTTTTTCATGTCCGGCAAAGCAGGACTTTTGTGCCTGAGGAGGCGGGTTTTTTGTGCTTGGAAGAGCAAGGTTTTCACGTTTGATTAATTGATTACATAATGGTGCGCTAACAAGGTTTTTTTGTTCCCATACAGCTAAAAACAATCTCTATGCTAACCTAGCCGGCTTTCTCATGTCTGCTAAGGTACCATGACCTTTTTCTCATGTCTGATGGAGCCGAGTTTTTTGTGCCTGATAAGATTTGATTGGATCGTCAAAGGGTTAATGTAAACCTATCTCTCGGTACTCTAAAGATGTCATTTAATGGGGAACATTCTTTCAAGTTTCATCACATGGAATGGATCCACTGGATGCATCAGTCCATGATAATTGAATGCTCATTGCACCGGTTTATTGTTGCTTTCTTCTTCTTCTTCTTTTTTTACGGTCGACACCTCATGTGACATCTTAGAAAATGATAACTCTCCAACATATCATATGTCAAAAAATTCTTTTATAAATCAGACCCATCTTTTACCCATTCTTTACTCAATTCTAGCAAAGAACTGTTATCAGATATCCAAACACTAGAGAACAAATGACCACATTTATACAAGTTTTTGTTATTATTCTTCTTCTCGTCTCCACAACCTCAGCTGGTATTAGTCCTATATTTTACTTTTGTTTTTTAGCTTTTACATTGAAAGTGTATCCGTTTAACATTTTCAACCAAAAAATTTCTTCAAGAGTTTTTCATGTTTTCGATTGGTATCTCAGAGAATTGGTATGTCAGAGAAATAAACTACTATACCTTCGTCTAAAGACTATAGAACCGAAACGGAAAACTAATAAAAGAATTAGATCTTCTTCTAAAACTTTTAAAACCCAGAAAAAGCCTTAGATCTTCGTCTAAAGACAATAGAACCGAAACTAAGAAGATTTAAAACTAAAATACTGAAATTTATTAACTTGAATGACTGAAACAACTACTAGACCCTCTTTATATAGGCCTAGGGTTTCCTAATCTTAGTCAAATTCAAATGGCAACTCCTAATAAAATAGAACACTAGAATAACAAAAATCCTAAACTGAAAACAATTCCCAAAAATAGAAAACTACTAAAATAACAGATCTGAAGATGTCCAAGATTCTTGGAATATCTTCAGAAAAACTCCCTGCATCAGTTTCCTCCACTTCAAAGGAAACTCGTCTCGAGTTTACTAATCGATTTAGCTGTCATGGTGATTGGTACTCCCTTAATGCAACTTCTACTAAAATAACTAGATATGAAGATGTCCAAGATTCTTGGAATATCTTTAGAAAAACTCCCTGCATCAGTCTCCTGCACTTCAAAGAAACTCGTCGAGTTTACTAATCGATTTAGTTGTCATGGTGATTGGTAGTCCCTTAATGCAACTTTTTCGTGAGCTATGTATAGGAATAACCAAATACTAATATTTAAACGAAGATTGAGTTATGATATAATCAAGATACTTGTGGTTGAGTTGAATTTTCCTCTTCACCCCAAAAATAAATATGTAAGGATCGTGAATAAAGTGATTGAGATTCACAAACTTATGTGAAGACGGCCCAATAAAACTACTAACCAATCCATTAGAAACTATTTTAGATTCACATAATACTAGAAAAGGATCTCCATATGAAGGAAAATCAGTTAGCTCGATATCCAATCCATAAAGTTTCTCATCTTCATTCGAGTCAACTTCCTTAACTTCTTCAAGAAATTCAAATCCCTCATCTTGTGGACAAGTGATATTAATGTTTTCCGTATTCACAATGATTTCAGTTTTTGTGAATAACTGGAATAACATCATATTCCGTACGAATATCCATGTTTGAAATAGTATTACTATTTTCATCCACACCTAAAGACGCATCAGAATTAGATATTACCTCAGAATTTGTTGTTGTAGTACTCATGATTTTTTGGTATTAGTAACAGGTTGGTTGTGGGCAAATCCCTCAACATGTTCCCTATTACAGTGTCCATTAATAGCTTGGTTAAGGGTGAATCCCTTAACACGTTCTCTGTTATCGTATCCATTAACAAGTTGGTTGTGGGCGAATCCCTCAACACGCTCCATATTAATGGTTGACTGCCGAAGGTTTGCATTGCCAAATTTACATAGGTGTTAAGCCTCTCCACGAGCTGGTCTAATTGATGTTGTATTCTGTCTAATGCTAACCATGCAGCCTTGATGCTCCGATCACCGTCGAAGGTTGTATTTCTAGCCTTGCCTCCTGCCATTAAGCCATGAGAAACCTCGCTCTGATGCCAACTGACGCAGCAGAAAACTCCAAAAAGAATTAGATCTTCGTCTAAAACTTCTAAAACCCAGAAAAAGCCTTAGATCTTCGTCTAAAGACTATAGAACCGAAACTAAGAAGATTTAAAACTGAAATACTGAACTTTATTGATTAACTTGAATGACTAAAACAACTACTCGACCCTCTTTATATAGGCCTAGGGTTTCTTAATCTTAGTCAAATTCAAATGGCAACTCCTAATAAAATAGAACACTAGAATAACAGAAATCCTAAACTGAAAACAATTCCCAAAAATAGAAAAACTACTAAAATAACTAAATCTGAAGATATCCAAGATTCTTGGAATATCTTCAAAAAATCTCCATGCATCACTACCACAGAAAGGTTATCAAACATAATCAAACAAATTCTGAAGACCCATCTTTTACTCCATTCTACCACAGAACAGTTATCGAGTATATTCAAACATTTAAAGAACAAATGGCCAAATCTATACAAGTTTTTGTTATGTTTCTTCATGACGTCTCCACAGTCTCAGTTGGTATTAGTCACATGTTTTACTTTTGTGCATTCAGAGTGTGTTCATTTCACATTTTCAACAAAAAAGTTCTTTAAAACTGAGTTTTCATGTTTTCAGCTGGTGTTTCAGAAAACTTGGTACATGAATTTTGCAATGGTGAGCAGGTCGACAGCGAGTGAAATGTTTTGACTCCAACAGTTACATGGGTTAGCAACAATATTATAGTCTCATACTAGTAGAGTAGTGCATTTGCATTTCTACAAGTGACATTTACAACATTGAGAATTGGTACAACTTCCTCCCTTAAATCCATTTTTGATGCAGTCTTTTCTGCAAGTTGGTTTGCGAAGTTCTAGACAAATTACCGCTCCATCGTTAATATATTTGTCACTTGTAGTACCGATTGATTTCCTTCTACAAAGTGATTTCTCTTGTCTGGGCAAAACTCCGACATTATAACCACGGTAATATCTCGAGTAGTCTTTGATGTGATAAAATAGTCCATTTCATGTCTTTTATTTAATAATATGTGCTTATTTAATAATTAGGTAGCATAAAGGGAGCTAAGCAAGAAACTAATCTAGAAAAGATCCTAGGGGAATCAAGAGAGTTGATGAGAATCAAAGGAGATGACCCTAGGACTTGAAGATTCAAAAGAGAAACAAGGAGAAACAAAATAGCACCAAAGACATTTTGGCTATTTTGAGCCTAAGAGGGTGAAGGAGACGTTTTAATCAGGTTTAGATCCATTTCACTTTTCTCGCACCAAAGTATAAAAAATCATTTTTAAGTTATGGTTTTATCTAGTTCCATTGGATTTCAGAAAACAAATTTGTGTTGTTGGTATGTTTTTTGTCTCAATTTCTTTAGATTAGCAGCTAAATGAATGTCTTGACCAATATGTTGTTTTTCACTGTGTGTTGTTCTGGTTCACCATGTCTCTCAAGAATATGTTATCTCTTTTATGATGAAAATTTGTTCACAAATCACGAACATATTTCTTTTCTAATGACGATTTATTTTAAAAAATTATCAACAAGATCGGGTTCACATTTGTTTTTGTTGATTTCTTTTTTATCCTATATTTTCATGGTATGTGGGTTTTGTTCTGTTTGGTCTTCCATTTTTGTGGTGTTGTTGTTTTTTCATTCTAAGGCCCAAAATTCGGCCCAAAATACCAAACCAAACCCAATCCGGTATAATATCTAAAAGAAACCCAAAACATGAAAATACCTTCCTATCCTCCTAATACAATATCCCTACCTGTTATATCCCTCCTACAATTCCCGCCCAAAAATTTTCGCGAAAATCAAGACACGTAAATGTCAGCCGAAAAGTGACGTCAACCCCACTTTTTCTTTTCTCTCTCTTCATTACTCAGAAACTCAAGCATCTCTTTCATTTCTAAACACTCTTTCTCACTCTAATATTTTTCTTCTTCTCTCTCTACATTCATAAATCTGCTACAAACATCTCAAACATGATGTAGACGCAGCGGAATTAAAATAAGAACAATAAAATAAACGAAGAACTGTAAAGAAAACGATAAATAAACTAAAACTTAATTAACTTCAATGGTTTTTCTCTTCAATATGAATAATAAAATAGACTAGACCTCCTTTTATAGGATAACAGACTTTCCTAGATAGACTCAAACTAGGATTCCTAAATAATAAAATACTTAAAACATAGAAACTTCTAAATAAAGAAATACCAAATTAAAGTAACTTCCTAATCCTATACTAATTAGGACCACTATTGTGGCCGACCGGGACGTGGGCACGCGTGGACGTGGGCCCACGTGTTATGCGCCTGCATCAGCACCCCGTTCCCCAGAAGGTTCGTCCCGAACCGTTTCGATGAAGGAAACAATGTGAGCCATCCGTATACTCTGTATTCCGCCATGGCGATCCGTAATTCCCACTTCGAACGAAATTTGCAGACAATCGGTAAAAGACAATGATGGACTAACGAACCCAATATAATCCGGACCCCTTGACACGACGAGATTCGTAAAATCCACAGTAGTGAAGAAACATCCAACAAATTGTGACATCGGTCGTCATCTTTTAGTGGGATGAAGAAGATTGCACATACCAAAATATCCTCTTTGAAAAACCGGACCTCCAAAATCATCTTCCAATATATCACGATTTCGTGTTCACCGGAAGCTAAAAAGTGAACTGGTGGCGAGATACTTTTCTTTTTCTTCACATTACTCTTTTTCGTTAATGTAGCAAGTATCCCATTGATTTTTCTAAGGAGCATTTTCTCGAACACGTTAGAGACACCAATTAATATTCCTATGTTTGGCCTCCCGTGTGGTAAGGTGAAGCTCCATCCACCTCCTTTCATTAATTCCCTGTTTCTCAAGTAAAGACTTTCATGTGATGAAGCCATTGAAGATGATGATGATTCTCTGCCAATTACTTTGTATGTAGGCATCTTTGTAATAGTTTCAGTTGATTTTTTCCTCCTCTCCACTGAATTTACAATTGACTTCTTAGTAATATACTGTGATGAAGAAATTGTTGATGGAGAAGATAACAAAACATAACTATCATTGGCATCAGTGTTAGTAATCAGATCTTTGAGCAGGAAACGTTTCGTCTTCATCCAGTGATCTTCAGACGACGATGATGTTGATAGATTGCTTTCATGATGAATTTGATTGAATTTAAACTGTCTACCGGAGAAGATTTCAGTAGGGTAAATATGAAATACAAAAGCCAACGTCTCAAGCCAAATTAGTTGATTATCTGCATATAGTTGAGCTCCCCAATACCTGTTATCTTGTGAAATTTTGCCTTTAAACCTCGTAAAAGTGGTAGCATTATCAAGTTGTGATCGTTTATTTGAAGACCATGGGGTACTACTATTATTTGAATACGAAATAGGTTTCTCCCATGATAATGAATGAAGGTTTGTTTGATCATGGGGAGTCGAAACTGTCAAAGCTCCTGGATCCCAAATAAAATCAAAATTATCTTCTTCTATTGCTGGGGAATATTCATCTTCATCTTCTTCAGTTTCAACTTCGTTGTGATCTTCATGTTTAATATCAATGGAATCATCCTCTGTTAGGACTTCTTTATAGTTGGAATCATCTTTTTCAACTTCTTGTTCTTCTTCTTCTTTAACTACAACTTCTTTGTAATCAACTTCGTCAACTTGTTCAAACTCTTCTTTTTCTTCTTTTATTACTTCTTCATAGTTAATGGAAATAAGAGGTTGTGAATAATAATAGTACGGTGGTGGTGGTGTTGACGGTTGGTATGGACAAGGAGATGATTGTTGTTGTTGTCGCTGTTGCTGTTGCTGTTGTCGTTGTTCCATTAGTGGTGTCGAAGATGGTATAAGAGGTTGTGAATATGGTGGTGGTGTATAATAAGAAGATGGAGGTGATGGTGAATATGGTGGTGAGTACGATGGTGGTGTATAAGAGTACGGAGGTGATGTGAGACATAATTGATGCGGTAAAATTTTATGATTCGAAACAAGGATGTCGTCTCCCGGAATGTCATATGAATCATAAAATTTGGTCAGACATTGATGTTTCATATCTCGACTAGGATTTAGATTTGATGAAGGAAAATTACTTCCTTCTTCCTCCTCCGCCATTGACTGAATTTTGTTCCTTTTTCCTTGAACTTCTCCTTCAATATCATCGATCTTAGTGATTGAAGTAACTTCGGAGAACTGTCTTCTCAATTCAATTTTTGTTTCTACACATGACAAACATTCATCGAGAGGAAGAAAACCATACCTGAAAATACTTTTCAATGTAACCCAATCATCAATGATCGATTTTCCTTGATCAATAAGTCTCCATTGCAGGGCATTATATTGTTCATAGATTCTTTCGGACATATGTTGCTCAACCAAAAAAACATTATCTTCGTCGGGAACGTCTTGATTTCTGAACCAATCTTCCATGTGTTGAATCCAGAAATTTATATGAAATTGACCTTCGAAGAGTGGAATTTTAGAAATTTGATGAATTTTTCTTTCATCTTCTCGATCAATATAAAATTGAGTTGTATCTCGAATAGGATCCCAAGATAAACGTGGAAAAAATTTCCAACATTCAAGAGGAGATGTATCCATAGATATTTTTTTCCAGAATTTTGATGGCTCTGAATACCACTTGATGTAGACGCAGCGGAATTAAAATAAGAACAATAAAATAAACGAAGAACTGTAAAGAAAACGATAAATAAACTAAAACTTAATTAACTTCAATGGTTTTTCTCTTCAATATGAATAATAAAATAGACTAGACCTCCTTTTATAGGATAACAGACTTTCCTAGATAGACCCAAACTAGGATTCCTAAATAATAAAATACTTAAAACATAGAAACTTCTAAATAAAGAAATACCAAATTAAAGTAACTTCCTAATCCTATACTAATTAGGACCACTATTGTGGCCGACCGGGACGTGGGCACGCGTGGACCTGGGCCCACGTGTTATGCGCCTGCATCAAAACATCTATCATCTTATTCTTATCTTCCTACCGAAATCGAACCGGTTAACCTTTGAAGGTTGTGATCGTTTCATTTAAGAACAGAAAGCAAGAGTATTAGGTGGATTTATTTTGGAAGTTAATTTTGTAGAGTTTTGTTTCAAAATCTAGGGTTTTGTTTCAAACATTTAGGGTTCGATTTCAAACATTTAGGGGTTTGTTGATGATTTTTGGGTGTTTTACTTGATTTTTGGGTTTGTTCGATTTCAAAATCTAGGGTTTTGTTTCAAACATTTAGGGTTCGACATTTTGGGTTTTGTTTGAAAGAAATTACAACTTTTCTATAGATGAAATATTTAAACCAATTGTAGTATTGTTGAAGCAAATTCATATATTTTGGGCGGAAAAAAAAAAAAGAAATTAGTATGATAAAAACAAACAGTTGTGTGTTGGGGGGGGGGGGGGGGGGGGGGGGGTTGAAACATTTAAAGTTATGTTGAAACATTTTGGGTTCTGTTTTAAACATTTATGGTTTTGTTTAGGACATTCTGAAGGATGTCAACTACAATGTTGGACATGTTCATAACATTCATGATAAAGATAACAAAAAAATCTTCAAAATATATGAGATGCAGAGACAATAAACAGTTTGTCTCAGGAACTAAACAAAATATGAAGAAACAATCAGTTATGGACATTCTTAAGGTGCGTTTTTACATTGTTGACACTCTTTTGGCCGAAAAATAAATTTACAAAATAAGAGTTAGACATGAAAGGATTCATTCACAAAACAACATGAATTAGAATGTTTGGAACAAAATATAAAATTCATAGACAAAAGGAAGAGTTTCTAAGACAAATAAGCAACATATGCAAACATTCTGATTAATGTTGGAAGGACTGGGAAGAATGACAACCACAATTGGGCTCGACACGATTCACAAACTAGCTTGTTATCATTATTTTGAGAAGTAGCAGGTGTTCTATCCGGTTCCATAGATGCAAATTCTGCAAGTGGAATGAACAAATGATTATATGCAGTACAAATATGGAAAAATGTTCGAGACATTAAAGCGAATGTTATCAGCATTTCTAAAAATGTTTAGAAGTAGTGGAAAATGTCAAAGACATTCTCATTCAGAATGAATCCCGAATATAAAGAGCAAAAATATACATTTAACAATTGATAAGTATGCTTCTAACAAAAGAGAAAGTGTTCTCATTATTGAAGAAGTGTCGGTATTTTGAACATAATGCTTCTTGCATTTTGTATAATGTTCCAACCACTAATTAAAATGTTTACACAACAATAGAGTATTCGGAACAAAGCGAGTAGTTCTAGGAATAATTTTCAAAATATGTACGGAGGATACAAAATGTTGCAGAAACAAAGAATTTTTTTAAAACACTTCAAATAATGTTTACGTAAACATGATTGTGTATGTATAACACCAAAAAACTAAAGCATTGTTAAATGGAAAATCTGGAATATAAATGTGTGAACATTTTTTAGAATGTTGTTTGGATTACGAAGAATGTTTACATAAACTGTAGAATGTTGCAAACAAAACGAGAAGTTGTAGGAAAAATTCTCAAAACTTATACGGAATAACCAAAATATTACAGAAACATTCTCACCAAAAAGGATGAACACAATCAAAAATCTCAAAATCTTCAAGAAAGGATGAAGGATATATAAAAGGAAAACCAAAGGACGATGTGTTTAAAACACCAAACGATTTCTGTGAAAACACCATGAAAGATTAACTTCATGAAAACACCATGAAAACACCAAATCTATATATTTAACTCTCAACGAAACTATGAAAACACCCTAAAACGAGATTTGAAGCTTCTTTTAACCTCCATTAAAGAAGATGATGATTGAAGATAAAAGATGATGAAGGTCGCTCAAACGAAGAAGATGATGAAAGTCGCTCAAACGAAAAAGATGATGACTGAAGATGATGATTGAAGATGATTGAAGACAAATGAAGATAATGAGTGTTATTGAAGAGGGTTTAAGTTTATGTAGAGAGAGAAATCTGGAAAAGATTTTAGAGAGAGAAAATATTATCTGATAAAAAAGAAAGTGTTTTGGTTTAGAGAGAGAATGAGAAAATGAAAAATGAAGTAATAGGTGGGTTGTTGAGTATATATATAGGAGGGTAAAAGAGGGAATATGAAATTAGAGGAGGTCTTAGAGATGCGTTTTTTGGATGGATTGTGCCTAGAGATCCGTATTTGAGTTTGATTTAAGATAATATTTGAGAATTGGGTTTTTGGTGGGTTATTATTCCGGGCTGGGTTTTATTCCCTATTTGGACCCAAATTTTGGGTTTTTAACCAAAAATTTCGGTGACAAATTGCAGTTCCTATTTTCTTAAAAAAATGGAGAAGAAAATTGGCCAATAAAGAAACAGTAGTTTAGTATAAACAAATTGAAACTTTTTTTTCTTTTTTTTTATTGAAAGAAATTACAACTTTTCTATAGATGAAATATTTTAAACCAATTGTAGTATTGTTGAAGCAAATTCATATATTTTGGGCGGAAAAAAAAAGAAATTAGTATGATAAAAACAAACAGTTGTGTGTTGGTGAGCAAAATTTTAGTTTTACATGAAACAAAAAGCGGCGACATCTCTAGAAGTAAATAAAAATGGTCAAGAAAGGACAAGAAAAATATGAGAAAAAATGATAGGAAGACAATTGGAAAAAAGTTAACGACATAAGCGTCATTTCTGAAATTGTTACCATCTCATTGATCATTCCATCCCTTTTTTTTCCTTCGACAAGATCATTCCATACCTACTAGCTAAACAACTATTTGAAATTGCAGCTACCTTTTCTGTCATTTCTAAAAAAAAATTAGGAAACTCCGATCGCCACTCTTAACATTTATTTTTAGCAAAATCCTTCATGAATATGGAAGGAAATGCTAAGTGTACAGAGAATTTTTGACAAAATCTTTAACTCGATGAATCACTTAGGTGAAAGAAAGGTCCAGATCAAAGTCAAACTTTGAAAAACTTTAAAAGAACTTTGTCTTTTACTCTTTTAGTGTTGTCAAAGATTTTGTCATTGTAGCACTCACTTGTATGTAATCACAAACAAATTCCTCAATTCATAATCATAAAGATTGTGTTTATACTATCACTATCCCGTCTTTTCTGGGTAAATTTATGGTGTGTTTGGATGACGGAATCATGAATCCGCGGATTCATGAGTCCTTGGGATTCATGATTCCACGGATTCATGAATCCTAGTAATATTTTTTGGCTTGTTTGGCAACTAAGAATCCTATGGTTTATTATTATTTGAGTATTTTTAAACGTCTTTAGAAAAAATATGATTTTTGAAAAAAATAATGATTTTGAAAAAAAAATAATGATTTTGTAGAAGGAAATACTTTTTTGATGATGTTAAGTTTGAAATTTAGGTTTATTAATCCAAAATCCTAACAAATCCTAGGGGGTAGGGTGGAATTTTGGTCCAATACAAATTTTGGAATTAGGAATCCTTAGGATTCAAGAGTCCTAGGATTCTTGGTAGCCAAACAGACCAAGGATTCATGATTCCTACCAAATTCCACTTTTAATAGGAATCCTACTTAGGAATCCTGCAACCAAACACACCATTAGTGAAAAGTATCCTAGGTTTTCATATATAAATAGCACCCACTTATTACACCACTCTACCACAGAATAGTTGTCAAGATTAATCAAACAACTTCTAAAAAAATGGCCAAATCTGTACAAGTTTTTGTTATGTTTTTTCTTCTCCTAGTCTCTACCGGATTAGCAGGTAAATAAATAGTCGTATATTTTACTTTCATTTTAAGTCTTTCTCGAGCATGTTCTCTTAATATGTGAACAAAAAAAAATCCTTGGAACTGAGATTTTTTATCTTCTCAATTGGTAATCCAAAGATATAAATATTTTTGAGAGTACGCGAAGACGGTAGCATATTTCGATGAAAAATAGTAATAATAATCGATTAATTGTTATATTTTTATTAGATAGAATACTATTTCATTTTACTGTTCTTAAATTATAAATTTAATATTGATGAATTTTGTCATAATGTTGGGCAGGTCGACAACAAGCAGTAGAAAACCCAATCAGTACGACTAGGGACGCTCATATTAACGATGGATGGGTAATTTGTCTAGAGATATGCAAACCAACTTGCAGAAAGGACTGCATCAAAAATGGATTCAAGGGAGGAAAGTGTACCAATTCTCAGTGTTGTAAATGTCACTTGTAGACATGCAAATGGGCTACTCTGCTTGTATGAGATCATTATGAGAATTTTCTCATTTTGGTTACTAAACCATTGGAATATTTGCTTAATAATAAATTATGAAAATTATGGTAAAGAAATGATTTGAGAAACGCCATTCTATTGATACAAGCAGGTTTAAGAGACCCTGATGGTATATAGTGGGGAGCTAGTTGTTTAATTCATTTAGTTTTACCAATAAAATATCACTGTTTTCTTTACTCTTTGCGAATTTCGTGTTTTCTAAGTTTTAGACATAGATCTAAAGCTTTTCTGAATTTTCTGCTACGTCATTTGGCATCACGAGCCATGTTTCTCCTGGCTCGATGACAAAAGCCGAAGCTAAATATACAACCGTTGATGGTGATAGAGGGAACGATCCTTTATGGGTAGCAATGGACAGGGTGAATCAACGAATACACCAACTTGTGAGAATGTTTAGCAACCATCTGAATGTTAATGCAAACCATAGGCAATCACCTATTAATAGAGAGCGTGTTAACGAATTTGCTCACAATCAAACTGTTAATATATACAAAGGAAAATCACAACAACTTCGACAATATGCTGACAACACAGAACATGAAGGTAACAATTTTTCCAAACCATGTGCACCAACGTATAAAGTATGATGATTACAAGATCAAGCTAAAGATACCAATCTCCAAACAACATGGGAAGAACAACCTCGATTTAACACAGAAAAGAAAAAGGGAACTCTTATAGAGAATGTTGAATTGCCACGAATTGTGACAAAGGCAGTTCAAGTAATACTACTCAGAGGGCAACAAACAACATGGGAACCAACACAAATATGTATGCGGAATTCCTTGGAACCAAGAGTTAGTCCTGTCAAGAAATTGGCCAAACGTCAACTAATTGTCCCCATGGAAGGACTGTGAGGTCAATAAATGTTGTGGATGACAGAGAAGAAGATTTACAAGACGAAGACGGAGAGAATGGTGAAGAATATGAAGGCTATGAATGTGTCGAAGAAGAGGATGAATGAGTAGCTTGTGTGATTCATATTGTATTACTCACGCCGAAGAAGGAGGACCATAGCCAATGAAAGAAGATTTTCTAATCAGAATATTGTACTATCAAAGGGAAGTTGTGTTCGTTGATTATCGATTCTGCGAGTTTCAAGAATTTTATTTCTAAGAAACTACTTGAGCATCTACAGTTGTGCTTTAAGGATATTCCTTCACCATACACCAATTGTTGGATAGAGCCGAGACATGTTAAGAAAAATGACAAAAGATGTGGAGTTCCTATCTCTATTGAGGATTATTACAAACATGAGTTCGTATTTGATGTGGCCGGACATGTATGTTAGTCATATTCTCTTTGGACGACCATGGCAATGAGACATTGATTGTACCTTCTGGGGTCAAGCTAGAACTTATGCGTTCGACTGGAAGAGACACAAAATTCTCATCATTCTGAAGGAAGTAAGGTTAAAAGTAGTTCATTTACACCCTTATCTAAACAAGCTTTTCTTACTATGAGCAAGTCCAAGGACAAACTTTTTGCTGATGTTTAGGAGGTACATGGAGTTTTTGTCGTAGTTGTTTTGGCAGTCGTAGACGAATGAGTCGTTAACCCACCAATTCAAATTTCAGAACTAATGGAGTGGATATTAGAAGAGTTTCGGGTAATTATTGTTGATGGTCTACCTGAAAAGTTACCTCCTCTTAGAGACGTACAACATCATGTTGATTTCATCCTGAGAGCGAGCTTACCGAATATGAGTCATTGCAGCATGAGCACTAAGGAAGATGAGATTTTGAAGAGAAGATTAAGAACAAGGCAACGTTATTACGCACTAACGCTCCAAATTTCATCCAATTCCGACACTCGTAACTCTGATTTTTATCGTTTTAGCCTCTTGCTCTTACTTTTGGCCGCATTGATTTTTTCCATATATTTTTCGGTCAATTCCTCTATATAAATACGACAAACATGTGTAACAGTTATAGGTTTGTGAGGCGGTGTTCGACCACAATCAATGGATAGCCACGTGGAATGGTCGTATAAGGAAAGAAACACTTATTGTGAGCGTACCTTTCGTCATTAATTACTCTAATAAGGAAATAGTATCTTTCGTGATATCAAGCCTTCCGCGTAACCTCTATAATCTCATGTTGAGAAGAGCTTAAGGTTTCAAGCTTACTACTGCAGACCTCCATGTTATGTCTCTTTAGTCAGAGTAGGGACTAGGGCAGAGCTTACGGGAGTCCACCTCTCCACTTGTCTTTATGTGGTAGTAGAGCTTAAGTTGTTGAAGACACTCGTATCGAACTTCATGCAATCTCTCTTGTTAGAACATGGTATAGGTGATAGAGCTTATTTGGTCAAACATCTTTGCTAGCTCAAGTAAAAGCTCATTTTTTATAAGTGTAGACAAAGTTGGTGCGTGCCACTCAGGTCAATCCATTGACATCTTGACTGGGTTAAACCTGAAAAAAATATAGGTCCAGCACGAGCACCCCCACCCTCTTTAGCAGAGTGAAAAGATACTAAAGAGTATAATATTTACCCAAAAATAAATATAACCTCGAGGGGTTAGCCAAGTGCAGAGTTGGCAATATTATTAAGACTATGGTATAGCCCGTGCCTCCGGCACGAAGCCTAGGGATGTCAACGGGGCGGGTTTGGGGCGGGTTTGGGACGGGTTACCTCTTTCCCAAGTCCGCCCCGTTAATAAACGGGTTTTACCATTCCCGCCCCAATAGTTAATCGGGGTGGGTATTTAATTACCATACCCGTTCCGACTAGAAATTACTTAACCATTACCGACCCGCCCCGCCCCGTTTAACATGAAACGGTGCGGGGCGGGTCGGATTTAAGCATAAATTTCATATTTTTATTTCAAATA
The DNA here is from genome assembly GCF_041429995.1 of Eschscholzia californica. Lineage (NCBI taxonomy): Eukaryota > Viridiplantae > Streptophyta > Magnoliopsida > Ranunculales > Papaveraceae > Eschscholzia > Eschscholzia californica. Next base: position 36,027,304 of record NW_028238198.1, read on the forward strand.
CGTTAGATTAATCAAAATAATATAAATATTATAAACAAAACTTTTAACATTTTGATTTTATCAACTATAAACACTACAACTTATTACATAATATAAAATATAAAATAGTTAAATTGATGATATAAGATAAAAAGTTTTAGAAACCTATTGTATATATAATAACATAATATATTTAATCGGGGCGGGGCGGGTTTTACTACCTAATCCCAAACCCGCCCGAACCCGGTAAATGGTTTTATCTTCATACCATTACCATCCCATTTAATAAACGGGGCGGTAAAACCCGTTCCATTAGGGGCGGGTTCGGGAAAAAACCCATCGGTTCGGACCAAATTGCCACCCCTAACGAAGCCCTCATGGAACACTGCCGCATTTGGCTAAGCTTAAAAGCGGCTAAAAAGTGGCTTTTAGCTTATTATGAAGTGCTTGTAGGAATGAGTCGCGTTTGGTAAATATAAGTTGTGGCTTTTCAAAAGCCCAAACAGAACTTTTCAGCAAAAAAGCAGAAGCCACAATTTGTGGCTTCTGCTTTCTGCTTTTTCGGAAAGCTTTCACGCAACATTTTTGGGAGTGATTCACCACCTTTTACCTCATCCAACATGACACGTGGAGATGGGTTTCTTTCATTCTCAGGGTATCTTCAATTAAATAATGCCTACTTTTTTTTTTTTTTTTTTTTGTTGAAACAGATAAGGATTGTTTTGGTTTGAAAGAAAGAGAATAATCATAGGCTCTAATCTAGTAAAAGATCATGCAGATCACCGGAGAGGGGCAAACAACCCTTTGAAAAAACACCCACATCTCTCCGGTTGATCTACCGCCGGGGAAATCCCCGACGGAGCCTCATACAAAACCTGGATTTCAAGAATAACTTCTGAACTAACAACCCACCATGATGGAGGAAAGTCTTGAGCTTTTTAAAGCCAAAACCCCCTTAAATAATGCCTACTTATTTAAACACTACCTATACTTCTAATCGTACCTATACTTGTGATCATTATTGTGATTCATCTGACCCACACATCTTGTCACACATTTCAAATATATTGGATTGGACATCCCAAATCTCTTACAATTTTGAAACATTGGATTATCTATTAATGGCTTTATCAATTTATGACATATATATATGAGAAACTCGATTTATGACATATATTTACATTTTTTTTGTGAGAAACTTACAAATTGTAGGAAGTAACAAATATGGGTACCCCAATAGATGAGGCAACTAACAATGGTGATTAATATGTTTATTTATTTTTGTATATTTATGAAATATTTCCGAATTTTTTGTAATGTCTCATTGTAGTACTGAGTCTAGTAAGACATAACATTAGTAAAATATTTCCTTGTTTATCATTGTGCTATTATAGATAATTTTTTTTTTTTTTTTGATGAAGAGACTATGATAGATAAATTGGATGGACCATTATAATAAAACATAAAGTATGTAATAATTTGTTAAAACCATTTCTTGCTTATTTTTACCAAATGCCTCGTTATAGTTTTTGGAAATATAAAAGCGCTTCTGTGATATTGTACCAAACAACGTAAATAGCTTATTATAAAGCGCTTTCATTAAAGTGCTAAAAAGAAGCTCTTGACTTAAGCTATACGCTTAACCAAATGCATTTGAACATATATATTAGGTGAACATAAAAAATTAAGTGTGGATTTTTTTAAGTTGCACTAAAATACAATAAGTTTAAAAATGAATTAAGTCTATTAATACGATAAAGAATATGTCGTTTTTTGTTTTTTCACTTTCTTTTCCGTAGTAGAACATTGTATAAATTAAAATTATCATGTTAAAAAATATTTCAGATGAAACCATAAAACATTTAAGAAACTCTTAAAACAATAACGTGTTGTTTGTTTTTTTTCTCTGAATCTGAATTGACTGAAACTGAACTGACTTAATTGTTTTGTATGTTAGATGTTTGTTTTATAAATCTGAATTAGTAGGTCTGAATTATTATGTTGACATTTATGCCCCTTCTCTTCACTTGTGAATAAAGTAAAGAAAAAACACTAAACCCCTCATTCTCTTTCTCCATCTCTCTAGAAAAAGGGTACTCAAAGAAATCAAAGAAAACCTAAACCTATTTCTCCCTCTCTTTCTCTCCTTCCATTTCTCTCTGTCTCTCTTGACGATAATCCGACGAAGATCCGACAGGGTTGAGTCCTTATCCTCTCTCTGTCCCTTTGTTCTTCTCTCGCTGAACATCTCTCTCTCTCTCTCTCAGTCCCTCTTTCTCTCTCAAAGAAGATCTTTCCAACAGATCGGTAAGGCTAAACCCTCGACGGATCCTGCGAGGGTTCCCTTCTTTCTCTCTCTCAGTCCCACTCTCTCTAACAGATTAGTAAAGTAAAACCCTCGCCTGATCCGGCGAGGGGTCCGTTTCTCTCTCTCCCTCTCTCTCTAGCTTAAGATCGGTTTGTGGTGCTGCGATCTGTTTTTTGGTGGCGCGATCTAATTTTTGGTGGTGGTGTTTGGGTCATGGTGGTGGTGTTTGGGTCATGGAGGTGGTGTTGTGGTTGTGGTCCTGGTGGTGGTGGTAGTGGTGTTTGGGTCATGGTGGTGGTATTTAGGTCATGGAGGTGGTGTTGTGGTCCTGGTGGTGGTGGTGGTGGTGGTGGTGGTGCGAAGAAGATGGACCTAGTTATGTATTTTAATTTTTAAGAGAGGTATAAATGTCTTTTGTACATTTTTCAGATATTGGACACATTTTTCAGACTTGTTTTGAAGTCTGAAAATGTTAGGACATTTATTCAGCCAACTCAGACATGTATTAATTCAGTTAAAATTTTCGATGAAGCTAAAATTCAAAAACAAACATCTGAATCAATTCAGATTTCAGATCTGAAAAATTTGAAAAAAAACAAACAACACCTAAGAAAGAACTTAAAATTCAAAATTTAGAAAAATCAAATATAAACAAATAATAAAATATTACATACTAAATAAACGATTAAAAACAATTTGTTTATGCTTTTCTGAATCCTATGTATTAACAGTAGCACCCTCACCTAAAAAGTTTTTGATATAAATTTAGAAAACAACAAATCTAGAGGTTCCTATGCCAATTATAAATGTTTTGAATGTACATATAAAGTTTGTATTATATTTATTTTTACTCTAGCTAAATTTATAGTCTACAATTTAAAGCCAACATCTAGTAATGAGGTCTAGTCCGAGTCGATTTCACAGTCATTGTGGATTTTTGTTACAGCATTTTGTTTTCAAATCAATCATCTAAAAATAGGTCAATCGATGAAACAAGTTTGGATGAGTCAGATTGCAAGATTAAAATGATAACTGATAAAGGCAAATAAAATTCCTAGCAAGAAAAACAAATTTGAAGTCCTTATCTAAAAGAAATAAGGTATCCAATACATACTACAACTCAGAAAATAAAATTTTGTCCTGTTATTAGCCGCTTAATCAAAAGAAAGTACAAAACAATGAATTTGAAAATGTTGTCACGGGATTCTCAAACTCTAAATTTCTCCAAATCCTTGTTGCTTCCATAACTTCTGAGAAGATTACTATAAGATAATAATATTAACAAAAAATTACGAAAGTTAAATCAATTACGTACATAATGTTGCAACGGGCAGTTTCGACAAACATATTCAGTGAAATTGGCTAAGTAAGCGATGCTGCATCGTCTCTCTAACCCTGCCTCTTTTATCGTTGTCATCCACCCATCTCACCACCACCACAACAACCACTCACCAAACCATATTGAATTCCATGCATGTGATCTCAATCTAGATCAATGATTCAAATTCCCTTTGCTATTGTGATATCTGGTGAAAAACTTTGAAAAATGTCAGTTATGTTAGTAGGATGTATGCTCATTTGAAATAAGTCTTTTCCGTATTTGAAGTAATGGGGTCACCGATTAATAAAACAAATTTCCCATACAAAACAACCTTATACAATTCACAGAAAATATAAAACAAAAAAATTTAAATTATGAAAATTTATCGTTCTTTTTCAGATGGACTTTGTACTGCGACTTCGAGGTCACGTTCAAGTGTCTGCATCAGCGCGAAAAAAGTATTCGATCAGTGTAATATAAGATTGAAAATTTCAAAAAAAAACAAAAAATGATGAAATCACGAATTACCTAACCAGTTCTTTCTCTTAAGTCACTTAATTGGGGGTTTCTAACCGTCTAATGTGAAGAATTAAGAACATCTTGCATTCTGAGATTGGATAATGATGTTTGAAAAATAAAAAAACAATGGAAGTTTTGCTTCTTCCACCTCTGAAATGAGAAATAACTAGTGATAACAATTACATATATTGTTTATTTTAACTCGTTAACTGGGTCTGAGGGCATGGTAGCATTCATGAATGAGAGTTGACTCCACACTGACTTCCCTCGTAATAAATCGAATTTATACCCCTATATGACTCCAAGAGGAGGAAATCGTTTTTTTTTTTTTTAAACCCTTTCAATTTTCTCCTCTTTGACGATCTAAACGGAAACACTACCAACTCCCAGAGTTTCTTAAAATCAAACGTACAATAACAAAGAATTGAACAACATTTGTTATGCCATTAAGACCATTCTAAATGGATGGATGGTGTACGTGTTCATACCTCTTGTCTGTGAATTAAATTATTGATTAAAGTTTGTAAGTCCACCAAATAATCAAAGAAATATATAAAATAAAAAGGTGCAAAAAGTTTGTAAGATTTGGCTTCCATTTGAATCTTAAAATTCTGGTTAGTTTTCCTGCTAAGTAGTTAATCTTAGGTAATATTTTGTGTCTTCCATTTGAAGCTTGAATCTTAAAAATCTGATTAGTTTTCCTTTAAATAAATTTTAATCTTCAGTAATATTTTGTGCCTTCTATTTGAAGCTTGAATCTTAAAATTCTGGTTAGTTTTCTTTTTAAATAAATTTTAATTGTAAGTAATATTCTGTGCCTTCCATTTGAAGCTACAAGTCCTTTACAATAAGGATCACATTGTAAATGAGTAAGTGTTTCTAGACAATATCCCTTATTAAAAAAAATTGTTTGTCCCAGTCAGCGTTTTCCCTTATGTTATGAATGACGATTCAAGGTAATAGATACTATTCAACAACAAAAAAAAGGTAATAGATACTAATTTAAAGGTAACACCTTTGCGGCTTAATTTTCCGAAGCAGAAAGTGTCGCTCTGGTTAAGTCTTAACTCGTCGCTTTGAACTTGAGTTTTGCTCTTTCCTTAAGAGTTCTCTCTTGTTGAGTGATCTGCTAAAAACACACAACACTTAACAAAGAAACGCTGAAGTTTGTAAACAATGGGGGCATTCAGCTTCCAAATGAAGATTTAGATATGCACCGGATGAATCAAATAAATCTTATAACGGCAATATCAACAACAACACGACAAATTTCAACTCAACTAGAAGAGACAACAATCAAGCTAAACCAAATTTTGCAGGTCTACACCTATATGAAGGAGAAACCCCAAACATAAACAAGGATGATAAAATTAATGATGAAGAAGCTTATGATGCTCAGTTTGGGTATTTTCAAGAAGAGTCTGAGAATGAAGGGGCACACATGGTTACTGAAATTACTACAAAGCCAGCTTCTAGAGTATGGCTGGCAGACACTGGAGCAACAAGCCATATGACAAATGATCAATTCAATACAAAGCCAACTCCTAATGTATTTTCAAAAAGAGTCTGATTCTATTTTGCACATACTTACTAGGAATAAGTCTATTCCTTTAGAGTTCAAACTACAAAGAGGAGAACTTATAAGATCTTCTCTGTCAGCTGCTCCTAGATACTAGATGGCCATTTTTAATCTTCCTTGCAAGATTAAAAATGTCATAACATCTCTGCAGAGAGATTTCTGGTGGGGAAAAAAACTCAACTCAAACACCCTCTATCTGAAAAACTGGAACTCCATATGCAAACCAAAAACTCTGGGAGGGTTAGGAATTCGAAATATCAGCTCAGATAACATCTCACTGAGAAGCAAACTTAATTGGTATATAAGTGTTAGAACTAAAAGTTGCGGAAGCTATCGAACCTACCCAGAAATTGATCCGATTATGAAGATTAATCGAAAAGCTAAGTCAAAATCAAATATGCGAACAGAATTTAACGAGGTTCGGCTTTAAAGCCTACGTCCTCGGGCGAACAAGAAATCTTTATTGAAGGATAGATGAAGACGACTCACACAACCCGCAAGTTCGTCCCAAGATGGTACCGTATAGTAATAACCTTCTATACTAAATCTTCGACGACCGAGAAATTTAACACCGCTCAAAAACTATGAAAAATTTCTCTCACTCTTGCTATCTCTCTCTCTCTAGCTCTCTAAAGAAGAGTTGTTGTTGAGTAGTTGTTGTTGATGTTAGTAATTACAAGCATCCAGACTCCCTATTTATATATCTTACTAAGCCGGTGGGATCCCAATTGCCGACTCCAATTTGAACCAAAAAATTGGAAACAATCCAAATTGGAAACCGCCATTAATTACTTTCAAAAACCGCCTACACCCACAAGCAAACCGCCACAAGCAAACCTTAAACCGCCTATGTAAACCTCCTCTCACAATTCTCCACCTCGTACACAATTTGATATACTTCAAATTTTGGACGAACACTAGGATACTCCTTGTAAGATATGTCTTCTTCTTGTAACTTCATCCGACTGCGCCATATGACCATGGCTGCCTACGTACCCTTTTATAGGATCAAGCCTACCGTAGTTCTTCCAACCCTTCACATAAAGATTACCTTGTCGCCATTACGCCCTTTCGGGCAACTTAACACGAGCCGATTTGTAGCAATTCCAGACAATGCTGAAACTTGCTACACGTCACCACTTTAGTCAACATGTCTGCGGGATTCTCATCTGTGTGTACCTTCATAAGAGAAACATCACCTTCCTCTATGACATCTCGTACAAAGTGATACCTGACATCGATATGCTTAGTACGAGCATGATGGACCTGATTCTTCGCCAAGTGGATCGCACTTTGACTATCACACCATACATCCACGCACTCCTGCTTAATCCCTAGATCATCCAGAAGACCCCACAACCACAATGCTTCCTTCACACCCTCGGCCATAGCCATATACTCGGCCTCCGTAGTAGATAACGCAACTGTAGATTGTAACATCGATCGCCAACTAACTGGAGCACCATGTACCCTAAATACATAACCAGTAGTAGATCGTCTTCTATCTAGATCGCCAGCATAATCCGAGTCAACATAACCGCTTACCTGACATGTGTCTCCACCAAAGCACAAACCCGTATCAACGGTTCCTTTCAAGTACCTCAAGACCCACTTCACAGCTTCCCAATGTGTCTTCCCCGGGTTTGCCATAAACCTACTAACCACACTGACCGCTTGTGAAATATCCGGACGAGTACACACCATAGCGTACATCAAACTGCCAACTGCACTAGCATACGGTACACGATCCATATGATCCTTCTCCACCGTAGTAGTGGGAGATTGTTTTCCCGAGAGCCTGAAGTGTGGTGCCAAAGGTGTTGACACCGCCTTTGCATTCTGCATCCCAAATCGAGAAACTACTCGTTCGATGTAACCTTTCTGATTCAAGTACAGTTTCTTACTTGACCGCTCTCTCTTAATCTCCATTCCCAGTATCTTCTTTGCAGCGCCCATGTCTTTCATCTCAAACTCTTGACTGAGTTGAGATTTCAACTTATCTATCTCCACCATGCTTCGAGAAGCAATAAGCATGTCATCCACATACAAAAGGAGATAAATAAAGTCACCTTCGCGAAGCTTCTTGATGTATACACAACAATCATAGTCACTTCTTCGGAAACCATGTTTTAGCATGAAAAATTCAAATCGTTTGTACCATTGGCGAGGGGATTGTTTTAATCCGTAAAGAGACTACCTCAAACGACATACTTGATTTTCTTTGCCCTCAACCTTGTATCCCTCAGGTTGAGCCATATAAATTTCTTCTTCCAAATCTCCGTGAAAGAAGGCGGTTTTAACATCGAGTTGTTCCAGCTCAAGATCCCTGTGAGCAACAATACTCAATAGCACCCGAATAGAAGTATGTTTCACGACCGGTGAGAAAATCTCATTGTAGTCGACCCCTTCTTTCTGTGCATAACCCTTGGCCACTAGTCTTGCCTTATACCTTGTACCCTTGATCTCGGAAGAATCCTCTTTCTTCTTGTACACCCATTTACAACCAATAACAGACTTTCCTTCGGGCAATGGGACAACTTCCCATGTCTTGTTCTTGTGAAGAGACTCCATCTCTTCTTGCATAGCAACCAACCAACTCTCTCTTTCCTCCGCTGTAATAGCTTGTTTGAAGGTGACCGGTTCGTCGTCTTCCACCGAGAGTGCATATTCAACCAGATTTGCCTGCCCATAATGCCTAAGAGGTTTGTCTGACCCTAACCTCTGTACCGGCTTATATAATCGTTTCGGTCTAGTGTGTACCGAAACATCCTGCTGTTGTTGTTGTAAAACTTGTGTACCTTCCCCTTGAACCTCCTCATGATCGGGTTCATCAATTTCCTCATCCTGAGTATTATCCTGATGCTCCACCTGATCATGATTCCTAGAAACCCGTTGGTCTTCGATTTCTACTTCCACTACTTGAGCTTTAGTAGACCCAACATCACCACAACTAGGCACCATAGCTTTCGCCATAGCTACAATAGATGACTCATCAAACACCACATCTCTGCTGATTACAAACTTCTTGTCTTCCGTACACCATAACCGATAACCCTTGACTCCTGTAGCATATCCTAAGAAAATTGCCTTCTTTGCTCTATTGTCAAGTTTGTTACCTTTAACATGGTAATAGGCCGTACAACCGAAAACCTCAAGTCTCCCGTAATCTGCATGTTCACCTGACCACACCTCGTAAGGTATGCCGCCATCTAAAGAAGAATGTGGAGACCTGTTCACAATATAACAAGCTGTAGCAACAGATTCCGCCCACCATTCTACGCCTAATCCCGAATTGGAGCGCATACATCTAGCCTTCTCAAGTAGTGTACGGTTCAATCTCTCTGCGACTCCATTCTGCTGAGGTGTGTTTACTACTGTCCAGTGCCTCACAATGCCTTCCTGATTACAAAACTCCTTGAATGCCCCATCCGTGTACTCGGTCCCATTATCCGACCTTAACGTCTTCAGCTTTCGACCAGTTTTGTTCTCAACCATTGCTTTCCACACCAGGAATGTGTTGAATACCTCATTCTTATGCTTCAGAAAATAAAGCCAGACAAATCTCGAATGATCATCAACGAATGTAACAAAATACCTGGAACCACCCTTGGAAGGTAACTTTGCCGGTCCCCAGACATCGGTGTGTACGTAGTCTAACACCTCTTTGCTCCTGTGCTTGCTTGTAGAGAACGTCACCCTGTGTGCCTTCCCGAACACACAATGCTCACAAAACTCCATGCAAGGCTTCTTCATGTCCTTCAACAAGCCTTTCCCGCACATCAAAGATAGACCCTTTTCTGACATATGCCCAAGGCGCATATGCCAAAACCTCGTACTAGCCGTTGGATCCCTTCCACTGATTCCTACTGCTACATCTCCCGTAATTGTTGTCCCCAAAAGTTTGTATAAATTTCCGTAACGAGTACCTCTCATTACCACCAAAGAACCCTTAACGACTTTTATGGAGCCATTCTCTATAATTATCTTACAGCCGTTCCGCTCCAACACACCAAGGGAAATTAGATTTTTCCGCAAATCGGGTATATGTCTTACGTCCGTCAATGTTCTCACCACTCCATCGTGCATCTTGATCCGTATTGTTCCGAGTCCCACAGTTTTACATATACTATCATCACCCAGTATAACTGTACCACCATCTATTCTCCTATAAGTAGTAAACCACTCCCTATTTGGGCACATATGGTGTGACGCCCCTGAATCAAGCATCCACTTATCGAAGATCTTCTCAGACACCTCTGTCACCGAGAAACATTCGTCCGCCTCTTCTGACACATATCCCGCCTCTTGCATCTCTTGTTTCTCCTTGTAGCCTTCGTTCTTTTGCTTCAACTTTCTCTTTGGACAAGCCGCTTTAAAGTGGCCAAACTCACCACAACTAAAGCACGTTTTCTTGAAAGAGCCTCTAGATTTGGATCTAGATTTCCCGCCCTTTCCCTTTCCCCTTTCATTACTCCTCCCCCTCGTTACAAACAACCCTTGTGCTTGATCCTTGTCTACTCCACCCGACGCCATACTGTTAGTAGCAACCTTACGAAGGTCATCCGCTAATAACGAATTTCTCGTCTCTTCCAGGCTTAGACTATCACCAACAAGCATCAAAGTTTGAACAAGGTTCTCATAGGATTTAGGTAATGAAAGTAACAATATGAGGGCTTGGTCCTCATCCTCAACCTTAACATCAATATCCTTCAAATCTGAGATAATCCTATCAAACCTATTCACATATTCCTGAATAGAAGAACCCTCTTCCATTCTACATGTGAATAATTTGGATTTTAAGTAGACCCGATTCGTTAAAGTTTTCGTCATGAAACTGCTTTCTAGCTTTAACCACACACCCGCCGCCGTTGTTTCTCCATCTACTAGGAACGCCACGTCCCTCTCAAGACACAACATAATGGTAGCCCGTGCTTCGAGATCTAACTCTTCCCAATCCTCATCTGACATATCTCCTGGTTTCTTTTCCGTCAACGTCTTGTGTAATTTCTGCGAGATTAACAGATTTTTCATCTGCATCCGCCAATAAGAAAAATCGTTTTTCCCATTGAACTTCTCTATCTCATATTTCCCTGCTTTGACCGTACCACTTCTCGATCCCATCTTCTTCTTCGTTCAATCTCAACAAGGCTCTGATACCAATTGTTAGAACTAAAAGTCGCGGAAGCTATCGAACCTACCCAGAAATTGATCCGATTATAAAGATTAATCGAAAAGCTAAGTCAAAATCAAATATGCGAACAGAATTTAACGAGGTTCGGCTTTAAAGCCTACGTCCTCGGGCGAACAAGAAATCTTTATTGAAGGATAGATGAAGACGACTCACACAACCCGCAAGTTCGTCCCAAGATGGTACCGTATAGTAATAACCTTCTATACTAAATCTTCGACGACCGAGAAATTTAACACCGCTCAAAAACTATGAAAAATTTCTCTCACTCTTGCTCTCTCTCTCTCTCTCTAGCTCTCTAAAGAAGAGTTGTTGTTGAGTAGTTGTTGTTGATGTTAGTAATTACAAGCATCCAGACCCCCTATTTATATATCTTAGTAAGCCGGTGGGATCCCAATTGCCGACTCCAATTTGAACCAAAAAATTGGAAACAATCCAAATTGGAAACCGCCATTAATTACTTTCAAAAACCGCCTACACCCACAAGCAAACCGCCACAAGCAAACCTTAAACCGCCTATGTAAACCTCCTCTCACAATAAGAAACCTACTCTGAATCAAATTAGGTCAAATTCTTAGAAGGGAAATACAATTTTAACTCCAAAACTCAACTCAACTACCCAACAAATGCTTCCTGGGTCTGGAAGAACATGTGCAAAAACCAAAATCTTGTGGACAGTCATATTACTTGTGATGTGGGAAATGGTAATTTGATTAACATATGGTTAGATTCCTGGAGAGAAACCACTTGGAATGCCTACAATTGACAGGGGTTGTGGAAACTTAGAGTACACCCCAGAATACATTTTTTCTTGTGGAAGTTAGCTCACAATATCCTCCTCTTAACTCACTCCTAAGCACCTACACAACAAATATTTTACCTCTCTGTCCCATGTGCAAAGAATCGGAGGAAATCTTCTTACATTTTATACATGAGTGCAAAATTACTAAAGAATTACTTCACAAACATGGTTTAGCCCAGGTTTTTCAAAGAGAACCAACAAACACAATTGAATGGTGTACTACATATCACAATTTGGATAGTTCTAATACACATCCTAACTCCGTGACTCACCTTGAGACTATCTCTATAGCTATTTAGCACCTTTGGAAACATAGATGTGATATAATATTCAGAGGCATTGATCTTAACTTAGATCATCTTATCCATGTTATCAAGAGCTATACTTGCTTTCAAACCATGTCCTTAAAGACTTACTCTCATGACAACACTTCTGCTACTGCCCAATGGTGTCCTCCTCCACAAGGATATCTCAAAATTAATTATGATGCATCTTGGGATAAAATAACTCTTAACACTTATGTAGCTATTGTCATTTCTGATTCTACAGGAACCCAACTTGCAAAAGAATCCTTCATCTACTCCAACAGATCAGTAGACGAGAGTGAGAGTAAGGTCTGTCTGCATGGAATTCGATGGTTTAAGGATCATCATATTAGGCAAGTCATTTTGGAAGGAGACTCAAGCAATGTGAACAATTATTTGAATAGCCGCAAGCACTCAACTCACTGGACCTCCCGGCATGTTTTGAACGAAGTTAGGAGCTTTATTTCATCTTTTGACAAAATCACTTTTTTGTATGTTAATAGAAAGTTTAACAACATATCTCATACTCTAGCTGTAAACTGTAGGAAAAGCAAAACTTGTATTTCTAACTGCTTTCCTAACTGCTTCTTATCTCGGTGTAACATCACTAACAATGGTTTAAATCAATAGATGTTATTCTGGAAAAAAAAAACTACAAAGAGGCCTTTGTCATTATTGCCACCTAAGCCAAGAGTAAGTGCCTTCCATTCTCTAATTCAGAGAGTTACATAAAAGCTTCCATTATATCTTATTCACTCAGGCATTTGGGGTCCAGCTCCCACTTCAATCAAGAATGGTGAAAGGTACTACTACATTTTGTTTCTTGATGATTATAGTAGATATCTATGGATATATCCATTAAAGCATAAATCAGAGAGCTTATTGTGTTTTAAACATTTCAAGGCTACCTCTGAAAACTTATTCTCTACCACCATTAAAGATTTTCAAAATGATGGTGCTCTAGAGTTGGCAAAAGGAGATTTTATATCTTTCTAGATAAGAGTGGTATTCTTTTCGGAAGCACTTGCCCTTATCCTATTCTACTGTTGTTTTCATCATCAATAGGTTACCCGACAAAACTTCTCAAATGCAAATCACCCTATTGAGCAACTCTTTTGCAAGGAGCCTAATTACTCTTTCTTGAAGGTGTTTGGATGTCTCCGCTATCCTCATTTACCACACACAAGACCTGACAAACTCAGTCCTAAGTCTTATATGTGTGTCTTCTTGGCCTATAGTTCTAACCATAAAGGTTATAAGTGCCTTGACATGGAGAATGAGAAGTGTTATATTTGATGAAGATGTTTTTCCATATTCATCTTCTTCTGTATCAAATCCAACTGATTTCTCTTCCCAAAATCTTGTGTTATCTCGTTACATTGTTTTTCCATATTCATCTTCTTCTGTAAACCTATTTCTCAATACTCTAAAGATGTCATTTAATGGGGAACATTTCTTTCAAGTTTCATCACATGGGATGAATCCACTGGATGCATCAGTCCATGATAATTGAATGCTCATTACACCCATTCATTGATCTTCTTCTTTTTTACCGTCGACACCTCATGTGACATCTTAGAAAATGATAACTCTCCAACATATCATATGTCAAAAAATTCTTTTATAAATCAGACCCATCCTTTAATCCATTCTAGAAAAGAATTGCTATCAGATATCCAAACACTACAGAACAAATGGCCACATTTATACAAGTTTTTGTTATAGTTCTTCTTCTCATCTCCACAACCTCAGCTGGTATTAGTCCTATTTTTTACTTCTGTTTTTCGCTTTTACATTGAAAGCGTCTCCGTTTTAACATTTTCAACCAAATAATTTCTTCAAAACTGAGTTCTTCATGTTTTCAATTGGTATTTTAGAGAATTTGGTATGTCAGAGAAATAAATATGTTTGCCTAGTGTAATACAATTTACTCCAAAACACAATCAATTACAATAATATATGGAATCGTGCACCTATTTTATTTTATTATTAAAGTATTAATTCAATCATTACGAGTTTTGTGAAAATGGTGAGCAGGTCGACAGCAAGGGGTGGAATTCCCTATTAGTACTACTGGCAGTAAACATATTAACGGTGGAGTAGTCGTTATTTGTCTTGAGATCTGCAAGCCAACTTGCAGACGAGATTGTATTAAAAGTAGATTCAAGGGAGGAGCTTGTACAAATTCGCAGTGCTGTAAGTGTCACTTGTAGACGTGGGGATACAACACTCTTGTAGTACGAGATCATTATGGGATTTTTCTCATTTTGGTTAATGAATCATTGAAGTATATGCTTAATAATAAATAAGGGAATTTATACTAGAAAGTATAATTTGAGTACAGCCATTTTATTTATACAACAATTTATTAAACAGTCGGGTGTATAGACTTTCAAAAAATTGTTCCAACAAAGGGAGCACCCTCCCCCTTTTGTGAAGATCTTTGTTTGCACTTGAGAAACTTCGAACCGGACGAAGAAGATTATGGGGTTCGGGAGAACCCCAAACCAAATGAAGGGTTCAGGCGAACACATAAACAGATCGACCAGAGGAAGGGGAAAGAGAGATAGATAAAATCCGTGATGGTGCTCTGAAGTGGTGGAGATTTGAAATGGTGGTGGTTGTACCTAGCTAAAAGTGGTGGTTGTAAAGAGAAACCTTTGTTGAGATCGCCTTCAATCTTCAAGCTGGGGAGTCTTGAGTAAACGAGTCCTATTTTACTACAGAAATTCAATAGTTTTATTTAGTATTCAACTCAGGTCAGAGCACTATAACAGGCACTAATTAAATATACGACTCCTTTTGAGAAGTAACTCGATTCAAAAGCCCTCTGGTCACTGCTTTAGGCCGCTTAGATAAGGTCGTGATACCATCTTCCAGCGACTCCTTCAAAGTGTGGCGTAACAGAATTGAAGCAAGACAAGAATATGAGTAGTGCAAACGAAACCATCTACTCCACTTCAGCCAAATAATCATCAATTTAAGCTGGAGTCAATACGCTGTAACAAAAACAAAAGTATCAAAAAAGTAAAATGCAATCTAGTATTAACTACAACCAGTTTGGTCGTAGGAAGTTGCCTCTAAAATCCTCTTTCATAAACAAGATATTGCAGCTTCACAGAAATGAGATAATTAAAGATGGCAACAATGGATCCGCCCTAATTCTCAAGTTAGTTGGAGATGTAACAGATTATAAGCTAAAGAAGGATTAACCCCGCCACAATCAATTATAGACGACGTGTTTTTTCTCGATCTAGAACTAATTTCATGAAACAAATAACCAATAAGACATATAGATGTTACTACTTACAAGTAAATATTTCAATAAAAAAAATAAGTTTGAGGTTTCGACTAAAAGTAGAGGAGCTGATAATGTCTATGAAACTAAACTTGCCTGAAGATTTTGTCATTTCCGATTATTCCAATCTCAATGTTTTTGCTGGAAATTTGTCCCTCGAATCTACAAAATATGCGAAAAAAGTCAGTGTAGGTGCATCACTGCATCTGGTGACAAGTGTTCTCAAGAAAATTTATTGTAAAAAACGACATAAACTCGTCTCTTACTATTTTTAGTAATGAAATCACACAAAATATGAAGCAAAAAAATTCTTTGAAGGAACGTTCAGTGACCAAGTTTTTAGCTTCAATCGATAAATGGAAGGAAGAAAACCCCGAGGAGATGAGGTTACTATCAGGAAACAAAACCTGTATACGACTCCAATATTTGGTATCAAGGACTGAATCTTTTGGACCTGTAATTGATAGATAATGAGGTTAGCATGTACCATTACGACTTATTTTTAACAATAGTCCAAAACAATGAATACACGAAAAAACGAACAAAACTTGCACATTACAAACAGGTAAAATTTTAAACAATGCAAGAATTTAAACAGTGGAAACAAAGGCAAGACAAAACCGCATTAGGTAAACAAAACAGGTGCTAAATAGTGGAAAGGACATAGAAAAGAAGGAAAAGATCAGATATCAAAGCATGAAACTGCAAATTATATAACATCAGAAGTACTTATAGTTGTTTATATTAGAATGATTTGTATATGTTTGTATTTACTTGTATAGTTAAGGGTATAACAGTCATATGTAATTCTTCCTTTTCATTATAAATAGAATCATACCCTATTCATTAGGGTATCTTGAGCTCAACAACTTTCATGGTATCAAGAGCATTCTTCTAAAAATATTCTTCTTGGTTTTCTGTGTCTCTTCTCTGTCTTTCAATGGCCGACACAAGTACACAACCCCCAACCCTTCTTCTTCTCCAACCATCATCACCACCACTCCCACTTCATCCTACTCTACCTCTTCTTTTCCCAACCTTTCCAACATTTCTAATCTCGTTTCTATCAGACTAGACAATACAAACTACCTTATGGAGAAGTCAGCTCCTTCCTATCCTCCATTCTCAAGATCTCTATAAGTTTGTCAATGGCTCCTACCCACCCCCTCCTGAGTTTCTTTCTCCCCCCTCTGAGGGATCTTCCAATCCTATTCCTAATCTTGACTATGTTTTCTGGTACAGGATCGACCAAATGTAGCTTTCTTGGCTAAATGCCACTCTAACAGAGCCTGTTCTTAGTCATGTTCTTGGCTTATCTTCTTCTCGAGCTTTTTGGGAATCCCTTGAGAAAAACTTCTCCTCCATCAACTCTGCTAGGTTGATGAATCTTAAACTCCAGCTCCAAACTTGTAAGAAAGGCTCTCTCTCTCTCTCTCTATCTCAGACTTTCTTCTTCGCATCAAATTTCTGTCTGATTCATTAGTTGCCATTGGCCATCCTATTGCTGATGCTGAAATTGTTCTTATTGTTCTCTCTGGCCTTGGACCAGAGTACGAAAACTTTGTCACCTCTATAACAACTCGAATAGTCCCTCCCTCATACTCTGAGTTACATTCTCTTTTACTCGCTCAAGAATTTCGCATTGAACTTCTTCGAGGTCAAAGTATTCAACCAGCAGCTTTTCTTTCTCAACCTTTTCCTCCTCCTCGAGCTCCTTATTTTTCTACCAATAGAGGAAACAGGGGACGTCAAAACAGAGGAGGTTATCGTGGTTCTAAAAGAATTTCTCACTCCAACAGAAATGGCTATCAAAGACCTACCTCCTCTGTGCTTGGTCCCCCTCCTTCTCCACCATTAATATGTCAATACTGTGGGAAACATGGCCATTCTGCTCGTCAATGCTATAGTCTTCCCCATTTTAATGATCTAGCTCAATCCTTCTTTGCTATGGGTATTGACTCTGTTTCTGCTGATCCAAATTAGTACATGGATTCAGGTGCAACTATGCACATTTCCTCTGATGGTGCTACTACTTCTTCTCGCCCCAATGTCTCTGTTCCTGATCATGTGATGGTGGGCACTGGTCAAGTTGCTTCAGTCTCTGGTACTGGTAATATTCCTCTTCCCTCAAATTTTTTAACTCTAAAGAATGTCCTCATTGTTCCTACTTTCAAGAAGAACCTCATCTCTGTCTCTCATCTTCTTCGTGACCTTAATTGCTTTGTTGTTTTTCATCGTCATGGCTTTTATGTTCAGGAAATCCCATCAGGGAAGATAATCCTCAAAGGGAAACTTGATGATGGTCTGTTTCGCCTCTCCTCCAACAATGTTGAGTCTTTTCATCAATCGCTTTTTGCATCTTCCTTGTCTTCTTCCTCTCGAGCCTCTTCTGAAGTATGGCACAGACGATTGGCTCATCCCAACCTGCAGATTTTTAATTTAGTAGTTAGGAACAATGATTTAAAATTTCAAAAATCTGTAATACAAACAAGTAAATGTACTAGTTGTATTTCAGGAAAGCATCATTCTCTTCCTTTTAACTCTGTTATTCACTCTTCTTCTTCACCCAATGAACTTATTCACTCTGACCTCTGGGGACCATCTCCGGTCACCTCCCTTTCCGGCCAACGTTACGTTTTATTGCTAATAGATGATTACACCAGGTTTACCTGGATTTATTTTCTAAAATCAAAATCAGAGGTTAAAAATCATTTTGAAACATTCAAAGTCTTTATTGAAAAACATTTTGACAAACCCATTAAAACTTTCCACACTGATGGAGGAGGGGAATATGTCAGTACTGATTTCTCTGCCTTTTTAACCAAAAATGGCATCCATCATCAACGCTCATTCCCTCATACCCCTCAACAGAATGGGGTAGCAGAGCGTAAAATCCGACACTTAGTCGAAACAGCTCTCTGTCTTTTACATCAGTCCTCTGTCCCTTCTTCTTATTGGCCTGAAGCTTTTCAAACTGCTATTTACACCATTAATCGCCTCCCAACTCCCGTCCTTGATGGATTATCCCCTTATGAAAAGCTTCTTCTTAAGAAACCCAATTTCAATGATCTTCGAAGCTTTGGCTGTCAATGCTTTCCTCTATTAACTCCTTACAGAAATTCTAAACTTGATTTCAAATCCAAACCCTGTGTCTTCATTGGTTACAGTCCAAATAACAAGGGTTATCGTTGTCTAGATCTTTCCTCCTCTCGGATTTACATTTCGCGCCATGTTCTCTTCGATGAATCTGTTTTTCCCTTTCAAAATTACTCACCTAAATCCCCAAACCCTAATTTCTCCCCTCTTTTTCTAAATTGGACGGTCTTCCCCTTTTCCAATCTAAACGACACATCTAGCCGTCCATCTGTCCCACCTCTCCCTCCTTCTGGCTCTAACCTGCCAGCTCGTACTACCACTACAGCTGGTACGGTAACTCTACCACATGGTCCCAACGCGTCCCACCCAATTCTGCCACTTGTTTCTAATACTACAGCTGTTTCCCCTCCTTTACAACGTGGTCCCTCAGGAGACGTGTCCTTATCTTCCACCACGTCTCCTGATTCTCTGCCAACTGTGTCTGCTCACACCCAGTCCTCGTCTCCCACTCTCCACCAAAACCCTTCTTCTTCCCAAAATAACGAAAACCCTAATTCTAATCCACCACCTTCTGACATTCCATCTAAAACTTCAAATACCTCTCTTCACCCAATGATAACCTGCAGTCGAGATGGCACAAGAAAACCAAGAATTTTGCTCACCACCTCCCATGCTCTTCTTCTATTTCTTCTCTCAATGGTTCGTTCTTCAACTCTTGACGAACCGACCACCTTCAATCAGGCATGCAAGCATGATCACTGGAAACAAGCAATGGCTGATGAAATCTCAGCTCTTAATAAAAATGGCACATGGTCTCTTGCTCCCCCACCTTCATCAGGAAACATTGTGGATTGCAAATGGATCTTTAAGGTTAAACGAAAGGCTGATGGTTCAATTCAACGACAAAAGGCACGATTAGTTGCTCGGGGTTTCACACAACAACATGGCGTGGATTATGACGAAACATATAGTCCGGTGGTTCGTCCAGCAACAATCGGAACTGTCCTCTCTCTCGCTGTAACAGGTAATTGGAAAATCAAATAACTTGACGTTAAAAATGCATTTCTCAATGGGAATCTCCATGAGGCTGTTTTCATGACTCAACCAAAGGGTTTTGAGAATCCCTCTTTTCCCTCTTATGTGTGTAAACTCCATAAAGCCCTCTATGGCTCAAAACAAGCTCCACGAGCCTGGCATTCTCGTTTTAGTTCTTGTATTTCACATATGGGTTTTACTCAATCGATTTGTGACCCATCCATGTTCTCTCATCATTCTCCTAAAGGTCTTGTGATTCTCTTACTTTACGTTGACGACATTTTGATCACTGGATCTTCCAATTTGATTATTGATTCTCTAATTGAAAGTCTGAAAAATAATTTTGAAATGACTGATCTCGGTAACTTGAGTTATTTTTTGGGGATGGAAGCTACTAGATCTACAGAGTCACTGATTCTTACTCAACAAAAGTACTCTCTTGATTTGTTACATCGATTTGGTCTCTTGGACTCTAAACCAGTTTCAACCCCGGTTATCTCTGGTTCTAAATTATCTAAAGTCGATGGAGTCATATTATCAGATCTTACTGTTTATCGAAGTATGATTGGTGCACTTCAATACTTAACCCTAACTCGTCCTGACATTGCTTACGCTGTGAATCAAGTTTCAAAGTTTATAGGTTCTCCGACCACTGTTCATCAAACTGCGGCGAAGAGAATCCTTCGTTACCTCAAAGGAACGATCACTAAAGGTTTGTGTTTCAGGCGAGCCACCTGTCTTCCTATAATTGGGTTTTCAGATGCTGACTGGCATGGCTCGCCTGATGATCGAAGGTCCACCTCTGGCTCGTGTGTCTTTCTTGGACCGAATCTTATTGCTTGGGCCTCCAAGACCCAACTCACAGTGGCCCGCTCGTCTACAGAGGCCGAGTACAGGGTTGTGGCCCAAACAACAGCTGAGGTCATTTGGCTCAAAAACTTATTAGCTGAATTGGGTTTTAAACAACATCAACCTCCGATCATTCACTGTGACAATGTGAGTGCAACTTATCTTGCCATCAATCCGATTCTTCACTCTCGCGCGAAGCATGTGGCAATTGACTTCCACTTTGTTCGTGAGCAAGTAGCTAAAGGAAACATTAAGTCCAGTTTCTACCAGGGGAAGATCAACTTGCGGATTTGTTTACAAAGGGGCTGCCCTCAAATAAATTTCAACTTCTAACTCTCAAGCTCTCTCTTGTTAGTAGATGGTCGGCTTGAGGGGGGGTATTAGAATGATTTGTATATGTTTGTATTTACTTGTATAGTTAAGGGTATAACAGTCATATGTAATTCTTCCTTTTCATTATAAATAGAATCATACCCTATTCATTAGGGTATCTTGAGCTCAACAACTTTCAGTTTAAAGCATGAACGTAGGAACACAAAAATAAACCACTAGCAGTAAATCGTAAAACGGCATTGCCTAGTATTTCCAGTCATCTAAAACGTTAAAGATTAAACAATTAATCGCTCAAACGAAATAGATACAGCAGAGAGGGTGGCAAGGAAAGAAGCTAGGGGTGCTCATTTAGTATCCCAACCGACCGATCCAAACGGATTTGGACGGTTTGGATACCGATCCAATAGTATTCTGGATTGGTTCGGATGTTAAAATGGCAAAAACAAGTGTTTTGGATCGGTTTATGGATTTGCTTGACGGATAACCGAACCAAACATTTATTGTTTTTTTATATATTATATATATAAATAAATATGATGGGAATGATGGACGGCTGAGATTTAATAGTTAAGTTAGTTCTATATTTGTTGATATTGCAGCTTAATGCATGTAACAAAAAGTAAATGGCGTGGAGAATTGTAGCTTAATTCAATAGTTAAGTTAGTTCCACGTTTTTAAGTCGAAAGTACGAAATTTTATATATTGTAAAATGTCACAGGTGGTTCGGTTATCCAACTGATCCAAACCGTTCATGCATAGTTCGGATTGGTTCAGATTTAGATTTGGAAAAACCGAACCCTTCGGTTTGGACTTTGGATTGGCCCAAAAAATCGATTATCCAACCAATGTTCACCCCTAAAAGAAGCACAAGATCTGAAACCAAAGTTGTGTACTTATGTCTTTGCATCTAGTTACATCCAGCAAACAAAAGGTAACACAACTAGAACTATATTGCTAGTTATAAGAATTTCACATTCCACAACAATTGCACCGGCATAAAGAGTGTTGAAAAGAATATTTTGTTGATTGGTGACCTATTGATATTTTATAAAGAACTGCATGAACATTTCTGATTTATATATCAGAAGTAGAACAATTAATGGTTTCACATGGTTAAGAGAACTGCTCCAGTACCTGACACATAGTGAATCCAGGCATTGTGACTGCAATTTTATGGAACGGAAACAATTAAAATCACATGGCCCTCTGCAGCTAATATTTGTAAACCACTATGTGTGGAGCATATACACGGGTGACAAAACAAAAAGAAGAATGTAGGAACAATTTTTCTTCTTCAACAGACTTTAGTACAACATTGTAGTTCACTTACAGATGCTTCATCAACCAATATGGACGGCAACTTCTTCTCAGTTGCAATAACAACACCATTGGCAGCTTCATTTGCAATAAAATAATACATGAGATGTTAATAAAAATGATGGTTAGAACAACAAATACTGTAGCTGTTTATCAAATATTTTAAAAGCAATGTTGACTAGAGAGCGGAGCAATTGGGAACTGCAATGGTGGTTTAATGGAGTTAATTGGGTAAAAATTGTTGGAAGTGGGAGTAAACCGGTGAGAATTTCAGCTGATTTATTAACTAACTTAAACACAATTGAGGATCATGATGCGGAAATATTGTTTTAGAAAAGAAAGAAATCGGGAAATTGGGTCAAATGATGGACCAAGGAGAAATTGTTGGAACGACCCTAATTTTACTTTACCTTTCAAATGACCTGATTTTTATCAACTTCTCCCAAGTTTACCCTATGATATATATGGAGTCTAAAAATCTAGACTCCAAATTTCGCCCCTAACAAAGACAAAACGACAAAACCTCTCTCTCTCTCTCTCCTGTCTAGGATCAATCTAATTGAGTCAAATCTTGAAGCATCTTGAATCTTCTCTCCCGTCTAGGATTAATCTCTTCTTCTTCACCGAAAATTTTGCCCAAATTTTTTGCTCAGTTAGGGTTTGGAATACGAAGAAACGTGAACTAGGGCAAAAAGATGATCATCCATTGGAATATGAAGAAACATGAGCGAAGGGTAACCCCACAAACTGTTAAAAAACACTAAATCGAATTTCTTCCAAATTCACGAAAAGATCCAATTGAGACGGAATTACCTCTTAAATCTATACTTGTACTTGTGCCTATTATTTACTTCTTAAATCTCTTGCTCAATCTATCTTTCTCGTCTCCCTCTCACTTTCACCTTACTCTCACACATTCACTATTACAATTAGTCAATCAGGTAATGTAATTATCTTCATATTCTCCAAAAATTACTCACATCATCTCATTATATATCTCATAAAGGATCCAATTGAGACGGAATTACCTCTCTCTCATTGTTCTATCTCTCTAGCTTTGTTTTTTTTTTTTTTTTTTTGAAACCAAGGGAACAAATTCCATTAATAAGTGATTGAATCACAATGTTTACATGGATGAATTCTTATTTCTCTCCTCTGAATACTTCATGAGAGTTACATGCCTTTAAATGCAAAGTGCCTCATGAAGAGAAAGAAATTGGACTAGACACAGACACTATTGGGATCCTAAAGATCCGAGAAAAAAGACCCTGAAGGCCTGACAAAAAGGATCCTAAAGATCCGTGAAAGGAGACCCTAAAGGTCCGACTAAAAGCAAATTACAACAATAATAATTGAAAATACAAATAAAGAAAATACTAAATTTACATCCCCTTTGTTTTCGCCGGAAAACTGTCATTGTCGCCGGAAAACCACCACCGGAAAATCGCCGTCATCACCGAAGAACCGTTACCACCATAGAAAAAACCGCCGTCATCACCGGAAGGAATAATCAACTCAGCAAGTCTCAACGAGTCAATGAAACTCAAACCAACAAATCTTGGAGTAAATTTCTCCTTCTCTGATGATAATAATGATGGTGACGAGCTCCTTGAAGATGAACTGTCCGCATTAGAACCTCCGTCTTTTGGCATTGAAGAAGAAAACGCTACATTAGAGTAAGGATAAGCGGCAACATCCCAATCACCGGAAGAGGTAGCAACAATGGTGGAAGAAGCATCAATGATAAAAGCAATTAGGGTGCTTGATCCTTTCATGTTGAACCGTTGGATGAGGGTAAACTTATCTGAGAAGAAGAAAAATTGTTGGAAACAGACGAAATCCGACAAGATTACTTTCACCGGATGTCGGAAAGCCCGTCACCACCTTTTCTCCTTCTTCAGACTGGTTACCCGCTGATAACTCTAGGGTTTCTCTCAGAAAGCTCTCGAACAGAAGAGGAGAAAATGAGTCTAGGGTTTCTGACCGAGACCTCTTTAGTCTTCTAAAGTCAAAGTAGTCATGGACTGACTTGGTCAAGGTCCAGCCCTTATATCAGCTTATAAGAAGTCTTCTAAAGGCACTTGCAGGATTAGAGAAGAATTAGTTAGTAACTACTTTTAGTTAATTCAGTTACATTCTGTTATAATAATAACAAACTATTAGTTCTCTTTAAATAGCTAATTGTAATCTCATTTGAGTTTTAATATTGAATAAAATCTGAGTATTAGAGAAACTTACATGGTATCAGCAGTCTTGGTTAGATCAAATTAGGGTTTCTCAGCAATACTCCATCATCAATCTCTCATCCATCCTCAATATCTCGTAAAATCACATCAAGAAGATGAAAATTGAGTTAAAATCATCATCAATATCAAGTAAAATTAGATCAACATCAAAGTAAAATCATCAATATCAAGTAAAATCAGATCAACATCAAAGTAATATCAAGATCAAAGTCAATTTAGATCATTCACTTACTGTTTTTTCGTGCTCTTCTTCAACAAGGTTTTCTTTCTCATCATGGCTTCTGCAAATTTAGGTAATCTCCCACCTATTTCCTCTGTAACTAGTTTCATTACTGAGACACTTGATGACTCCAACTATTTGATGTGGAGAGACCAAGTTGAAACAATGTTGAATACTTATGAACTCATTGGGTTTGTAAATGGTTCTTTTGAAGAACCCCCTCAAATCAAGATAATTCATGGAGTAGAACAGGTGAATCCTGACTTTCTCTTATGGAGAAGTAAGGAAAGTTTTGTCAAATCATATCTTAAAAGTACACTTTCTAAATCTATCTATTATGACATTTATCGATTGAAATCTGCACAAGAAATCTGGAACTACTTAGAAATCACTAACAATGAAGGCTTAGAATCAAAAAAAGATCAGCTAAGAAGGAAATTACAGAGTGTAAAAAAGGGTACTTCTTCAATTTCTGAGTACTTAAGGGAATTAAAACAAGTTTCAGATGCTTTACTTTCTGTTCATGATAGGGTAAATGATTCAGAGTTAGTCAGATTGGCTATTCAAGGTCTATCCTCTGACTATGATCAATTCACCATTGCTCTTAGGGCTCATAATGAACACCTATCATTAGCACAGTTAAAATCCAGACTTCTCCAACATGAACAATGGTTACTAGCAAAAGAAAGTGATCATGAGGTTTATTATGTCAAAAGAACTGTTCCTTCTTCTGTTCAAAGGAACAAACCATCCCCAAATTTCTATAGAAATCAATCCTATGTAAGAAAAGAGGGCTCTACTTCACAAACCCAAGGAAATAAATCAAAAAATCAAAGAGCTGATGACTTTGATTTCACCACAGTTCCATGTGGAATCTGTAAAAGATGGGGTCATGTTGCTACTGACTGCTATTTCAGATACAAACCAAACAAACCACAGTCAGGTTACTATACTGAAAAACAGGATCAAAATGATAATATTGGTAATGATGAAATGCCAAAATCATATCCTTATGAAGAGGAATCTCTTTTTGAATGCAACAATGCTATTGTTTCTACTTATGCACAAATCTCTACAAATACAGATGCTGATGTGTTTGAGGAGTGTTATACTGCTATTGAACACTCACTTGATGACATTTTTGAAGACTGTAACTCTTTCTTTACTCATGAGGAATGTCATATTATTTCTCATACTTCTGATTCTGTAAATCACAAAGACAAGGCTTGGCTAGCTGATACAGGAGCTAGCAGCCATATGACCCATACAGTTGAAAACTTATCATCATCTCAAGCTTATAATGGAACTGAGGCAGTAATGGTTGGCAGTGGGAATTTCTTACCAATTGCCAGTACAGGTACATCTAAGCTATCTACTTCTACTTGTGTTTTTTATCTTTATAAGGTCTTGTGTGTTCCTAGTCTTAAAAGAAACTTGTTATCCATTTCAAAGTTTACCAAGGATAACTCTGTGTCAATGGAATTCATGCCATGGGGATACAATATAAGGGATATTTGGTCAAAAAAAATCTTGCCAGAAGGTCCTATTAAAAACAATTTATACCCTATTGAAGTTCAAAGTGACTTGCTTAAGTCAATAACAGTCTCAGCTCATACAGCTCAAGTAGCATCACCATATACAACTTGGCATGCCAGACTAGGTCACTCTCATAGTGGTGTCATAAAACAACTACATCATGAAAACAAAATTCTATTATCCAATCCAAATGATAAATCCTTTTGTAAATCTTGTGAGATGGGTAAAAGTAAATGTTTACCTTTTGAAGCTTCTACTACTACTACAAATACACCCTTGCACCTAATAAATTGTGACATTTGGGGACCAGCCCCTGTTTCTACACCTAATGGGGCAAGATATTACATTTTATTCTTGGATGACTTCAGCAAATATAGTTGGGTGTATGCTATGAAATTAAGATCAGACAGTGTGAAATGTTTCACCCATTTCAAAGCTACTAATGAAAACTTACTCAAAGAAAAGATAGTTTATTTTCAGTCTGATGGTGCTCCTGAACTTCAAAAGGGTGAATTCAGAACTTTTCTAAACACAAATGGTATAATTTTCAGAAGTTCTTGCCCATATACACCTCAGCAGAATGGGAAAACTGAGAGAAAACATAGGCATATCACTGAGTTAGGCAATACATTATCTTTTCACAGTTCTTTACCTAAACATTTGTGGTTTGATGCCTTTAGCACTGCAGTCTATGTCATAAATAGAGTTCCAACTAAGACTCTAAATGGGGTTTCTCCTTTTGAGGTACTGTTTCACATATCACCTGATTACTCAATCTTTAAGATCTTTGGTTGTGCTTGTTACCCTCATTTGGGAGTACTTAGGAAGGATAAGCTCAGTCCTAAGAGTATCCAGTGTGTATTTTTGGGGTACAACACTGATCATAAAGGGTATAGGTGCTATGATCCTCTTACCAAGAGGTTATATATTTCCAGACATGTCTCCTTTGATGAAAGCAACTTTCCATATGCTTCCATCCTTGAGAAACAGTCTGGGTGTGATCAGAATTCAACACCACATATATCACTACCTTTCCCTTCTCTGGATTTCACTACATCTGATCACTCTGAACTAGGTTCATCTATTATTACTACCAGCACACCTACTAGCTCAGTGCCTAGTTGTCTACCCTCTCATGGATCAGGGACACCTAACTTAGCAGCTAGTACACCATCTAATCCAGAGTTGCCAACAACTGATCAGATTGTTACAAGAAGGAAGAATGGTATTATCAAAAATAAGCTATTGCCTACTGATTTTGTGGCACATTTTTCATCACCTCACACTCTTAATGTTGCCTATCTGTCCATTCTTCAACTTCCAACTGAGCCTACTACCTATAAAGAGGCATCTAAGCATGTTGAATGGTGTAAGGCTATGAATGAAGAGTTTCAAGCTCTTCAACAAAATGAAACATGGTCACTTGTTCCAGCCACAAATCAGATGAATATCTTAGGCTGCAAGTGGGTCTTTAAGCTCAAACAGAAAAGTGATGGCACTATTGAAAGATACAAGGCTAGGCTTGTTGCAAAGGGTTTCCATCAACAAGAGGGTGTGGACTATGAAGAGACATTTAGTCCTGTGGTCAAGGCAACCACTATTAGACTAATTCTAACAATAGCAGTCACCAATTCATGGATTCTTAAACAACTTGATGTCTCAAATGCTTTCTTGCATGGAACTCTAGATGAAGCAGTTTATATGATTCAACCACCTGGGTTTACTGAATCAGGTAAGGAATCCTATGTTTGCCATCTTCACAAAGCCCTTTATGGCCTTAAACAGGCTCCTAGGGCCTGGTTTAACAAGTTTGCATCATTTCTACATACTTATGGCTTTCAAAAGAGCAAAACAGACCACTCCATGTTTGTTTATCATCTCACCTCTGATATAATTGTTCTATTGCTCTATGTGGATGATATAATACTCACAGGCAGCTCTGCTAATCTGATAGATAAGCTTATAATTGATCTAAGTGCAGCATTCAAAATGAAAGATTTGGGTACTCTTTCATACTTCCTGGGTATAGAGGTTTCTGCTTCTCCTCTAAAACATAATATGGTCTTAAACCCAGAAGAAATATACTCTACAACTACTCCAAAAGGCAAATTTATTGGAGTCAAAGCCTTCAAAACTACCAGTTTCAAGTGGACAGAGGGTTTCTATAACTGATGGTGATGAGCTTTCTAGCCCAACTGAGTATAGAAGTTTGGTAGGAGCACTCCAGTACCTTACTCTAACTCGTCCAGACATATCATATGCAGTTAATTATGCAGCACAATTTATGCACAAGCCAACATCAGTTCATATGATTATAGTCAAAAAGATATTAAGATACCTCAAGGGAACTATGGGGTCAGGCATTTGTATTACTGCTAGTGATCTATCAACCCTAATAGCTTACTCTGACTCTGATTGGGCTACGAAAAGAGAACTCAATTCCAGCGCAGACAGATTAGCTAAATGGGCAAGGAAGAAAAACGCGAGCAAAGAGTGGAAGAATGTACCTTGTATGTTAGTTAATAAATATTGTAATAACGCTGTTATTTAATCTATGAAAGCTAGTTCAACAAAAAAAAATACTATCATTTGACATATACATACTTAAAAAACATGATAAATTACGGAATAGATGGGATAATTTTAAGTCAAATTTACCACAGACTATGGTCCGATCTGTCACTTTCACATGGTATCTTTGGCTCTTCCTTACTATTAATTTAGCTTACGAGAAATTTTAGTCCAAAAATGAAGTAATGGTTTTATATAATAGAGTAGTTAATTATCCATAAGTAATTCTCTAATCAATCTTGTCCCAATAACAAGAGTAATAGAAGAACAATTCTGACTTAACTAGAGATACTTCAAACTGGTGATGTAGGACATAAATGGGAAAGAAAACTAAAGACAAAAATAATAGTATTATGAAGTAGATGGACACTAGCATCACATTAGTATAAGCTAGGAATCACACTAGTACAAGCTAGGATCACTCCTAGAGCCCTTAGTCATCACACTTTTGATATATTTGCATCACACAAACACATATAGCTTTAATAGCTGCTGGAAGACTCTCTGTCTGTCCTCAAACAACAGGAATACATGTCTTATATAGGCATAAAACCCACATTGGCCATCTTTGCTTCTAGACTTTTGATCT
This sequence comes from Eschscholzia californica, assembly GCF_041429995.1. Classification (NCBI taxonomy): domain Eukaryota; kingdom Viridiplantae; phylum Streptophyta; class Magnoliopsida; order Ranunculales; family Papaveraceae; genus Eschscholzia; species Eschscholzia californica. The sequence goes on from NW_028238198.1 coordinate 36,056,395, forward strand.
TCTAAACTCCTAGGACTCTAAAAGACATTATAAAGGGCATTTAAGACAACATAGAGACACTGTAAGACATTAAGTGAGGGTTATTCACTCAGAACTTTTATCAGATCTTTAAAGTTGTTAAAACCTTTGAAGTTTAGCGTTATTGGATTCGACATTTTTTTAAGAACTTCGAAAATTTGTGTTATTGGTTCAGACCTTTATTTAAGAACTTTAAAATTTTGCGCTATTCGTTTAAATCTTTTTTAAGAACTTCAAAGTTTAGTGTTATTGGTTTCCAACTTTTTTTAATAACTTTGAAATAACGCGTTATTCGTTTTTTATGGAAAATTAAGAACTTTTAATAAAAGATCTGCCCCAGAAACTTTTCCGCATCATAAATTAGTCAAATTCAAAGATCCAACTGTTTAGGTATATCTTTGAAATTCTTACTCTACGTGTACACACACGCCCGTACTTGGTCTCCACCACAAGGGGTAATTTCTTTCTTCCTAACAAGTAACAACTTACGTACTCCCTACCTCCACAATTATTTAAAGTTTTAATCTTAAAGTAATATAATTTTCGTTTTGATATTTAAAGTTTTTAAGTAAATATAAACTTTCGTTTTAATGATTTAAAGTTTTAATGTTTAAAGTTTCAATCTTAAAAGTTTTAATGTTTAAAGTTTCAATCTTAAAAATTTTAATGTTTAAAATTTCAATCTTAAAAGTTGTAATGTTTAATATTTAAAGTTTTAACATTTAAAGTTTTAATGTTTGATATTTAAAGTTTTAATAAAATTAATCTTAAAAGTTTTAGTGTTTAATATTTAAAGTTTTAACATTTAAACTTTTAATCTTAAAGTTTTAATGTTTAACATTTAAAGTCTTAAAAGTTTTAATGTTTAAAGTTTTAATTTTGAAATCGTGTTTTTTTTCTTTACTTGCAGCATTTTGGTATCCACAAAATGAATACTTCGGAGATCGATATTTTAATATAGTCTGGACTATCGTCCAATCAACTTTTTTAACCTTTGTTTTTAAATTCAAATAAATCACCTTTGAAATCGATTTTAACATATTAACTGATTAGCCTATCATTTCCAAACTTCCACTTTGTCACTCCTTCAAAATCTTTAGCTCTAGCTATAATCCCTTTCCACACTCCACACCCAAAGCCTTATTTAATATTGCTGTGGTTCCAACGTCCTGTGCTACTACCATACTTCTTGGTTATAATCCCTCTCAAAAGAGCAGTCTTCTCATTAGCAAACCTCCATAACCACTTCAATAGCAAAGCGTCGTTCATAACTCTTAGATTCTTAAGGCCTAGCCCCCCAAATTCCAGCTCTTCACAGATGAACCTCCAAGCTACCCAGTGAATTCTCTTTGTATTCTCTTTATCGTGCCATAGAAATCACACATCTTGCTGTCAATCACTTTAAGGATCGATGCTGGCATACTGAAGAGAGAAAGGTAATATATTATTTAAAGTTTTAATCTTAAAAGTTTTAAAATTTAAAGTTTTAATCCTAAAAGTTTTAATATTTAAAGTTTTAATCATAAAAGTTTTAATGGTTAAAGTTTTATTCTTAAGTTTTAATATGTTTAAAATTTTGATCTTAAAAGTTTTAACATTTAAAGTTTTAATGTATGTAACTTTTGTTTTAATATTTAAAGTTTTTAAGTAAATTTACTTTTCGTTTTAATTATTTAAACTTTTAATCTTAAAATAATGGTGGTGTTTGGTGAAGATAAAGAAGAGAAATAAACAATTAATATTTAAAGTTTACCTCTTAAAATAATAAAACTTTCGTTTTCGTCTCAGCTATGAGTTTGGACGGTTTAGATTTAAAACGGATCCTTTAAAGTTTTAACAAAAAGTTTAAGATCTTCAAAATTTTAATAAAAATATTTCAGAACTTAATGATCTAAGACTTTTAATGTCCCAGACCTTTAAAAGTTTCAAAACTTTAAAGCTTCTGAACCTTTAAAGTTTTAAACACTTATGTGTTAGAACGCTTATAAATTATGAGATCTTTAGAGGTACGGAACAAAAAAGATGTAGTGAAAAGGTCTTAATGAATAACAGACCCTAAAGAGATACTAAAAGACATTAAAGACACTTAACCATCCTAATTAATACTTGAAAACTAGTAGAATTTCCACGAAGACATGTGGATCAGACCCGCATTATGTAAGGTTCTACTTGGGTCATTCATGTAAGACACACCAAATCTGGGCCTTGCAATCCTTCTTTTGGCATCTCCCCTATGCCTTAAAACAGTTGCTTCCATTCATCTCTATCAATTGGACTAACTAAAAGGGTATTCCATATCAACAAAAACATGACCCAATTGTAAATAAGAACGCGGTTATATTGTTGCTAGAAAGACTAGCGCGTGACACTAATTATGGCGAAGTGAACTTTTTTTCTTCCAAGATGACCTAATTGTAAATAAAATACCTTTGATACCGAATGATGTTTGTCAAGAACCAACAACCATTAGAGCGTATTCGATCTGAACAAGCTTACCAGAAGGACTGGTTTGATTCAAAGTAAAGCAGAGATACATTGATCAGAGCAAATCCACGAGGATATGCAGAAGGTATAGAGAGTTAAGGTTTCTGTCTACGTACTTGAAAGTAGTGAGAGAAAAGGAATACTGACTGTCTCCCATGGTTGTTGAAGGGCAACAAGGAATTGAAAAAGTATTAGAAAGGAACGACGAATAAATAGAAGAGAATTAGAGGGAAAATGATGGCACTGGAACTGGAAGGCCCCTCGCTCAAGAAAACAAACAAGACTTTTGGTATAGCGTTATAGGGAAATTTGCAAAAGAGGGAGATTTGTTTTGGTAAGGCATGCGCTTTGGGAAAACAAAAAACATTTACGGTTGGATTTGATAGGAAATTTCTTAGGGAAAAGAGAAACATTTTCTCTTAAATCCAACTTTTTCATGTGTTTGAAAAGTGACTTAGGGTCCGTTTGATACGTGTAAAAATGTGAGTAAGAAAGTCGTTTTCCCAGGAATATCAGTTTTTCGTTGTTTGGTTGACCACTTTGGGTAAAAAAATCGATTTCTAAGGAAAAAAATGTGCAAATAGTCTAATTTCTTTCCCACCTTTTAGATGGGAAAGTTGATTTCTCATTCTCTCTTTCTCTCCCTCCTCCCATAACTCTCTCCTCCCGTAACTTTCTCTCTCTATTCCTCTTCCTCTCTTACCGTAACTCTCTTTCTTCATCTCTGTCCAATTATAAATAAGTTGAAATTCTAAAGGCACCCCCTTAAATTCTAAAGACACCCTTTAAATGCCTAACATTTATATTGGTTAAAGGCCCAATTAATAAATAAAACCTAATTAATAAACACTTGTTTAAAGGCACCCCGTAAATTTTAAAGGCACCCCGTAAATTCTAAAGGCACTCCTTAAATGCCTAACATTTATATATTGGTTAAAGTCTTAACTAATAAATAAAACCTAATTGATAAACATTTATCTAAAGGCAATTTTTTTCTCACCTTCTTATCAAACACTTAAATTTTGACTTTGAAGTAAGAAATCCATTTTCTTTCTAATGGGAAAGAAAGTCATTTTCTTACTTATATATTTTCTCGCATATCAAACGGACCCTTAGAGAAAAAGAAAAGTCTCATCACGTGACTACTTTTTCCACATTTTCTCCAAAAAGAGAGAAAAAGTTGACCCACCTTTTATTGGGTGAGTTTTTTTCTCCTCCAAAGTTTACCGGTCAAATTACTAGCAGCGTTGCACTTTAGTAATGGTGATGTTGCTTCCCCTTCTCTTGCCATTTATAAAAGCATAGTAAATGCTGCCGAAATCATTTCCCATCCATCTCTTTAACAAAATTGGTGATTCATCGAAGGAAAGGTTGTCTGAATATACTAGCTCCTCATCTCTTTGAAATATTTTGAGATAATTCTCTCTTTAGATTCCTTTGGAGCATTTTCAGTGCATGGTTCATTGATCACTTCTTTATTTTGGTTAGCTTCCTTTCCTCCTACAATTTATAGTTTATTAACTTAATGTGTCTGACTTGAGCTAGTATTTGTAGTTTGTCTATTGAAGTTACATAGAAACATTCCAATTACAAAACCATCATCCACATTAAATCCTCTTTCTCTATCTCTCTGTCAATTACAAAACCATCATGTCCATTCAGTTATAATTATTAGTAGGTGTAATCACACAACACTAATTGATAACAAAACTTGAAAATCAATTAAAAAAATCCCATAAAATGAGCGACAACCTCACAATTTCTCTTTTAAATGGTTTGATCAGAGAACACTAGTGGACTCCTAAATTGTCCAAACCAAAAGTTTGTTAAAAGTTTCTTAAATATGGGTTTATAATTAACCCGGTTTGATACAAATATTTTGGATTGGTATAGCAGTTCTGCCGTATAAGTAGAGATGATCGTATACACTATATCTCAGAATTTGGAAGAACGACGGTGAGGCGGTGGGATTAGGGCTTTCACTGGGCTATACGGATTGAAACCCTAGAGAAATCTGGTAATCATTGTAACTTGTTCATCTTATCGTAATGGAATCATCGCGTAATTGTTCATCATGAAGTATGTCTCACTAACCAAACCACGTAAATCTCTTTGTATTATGTGTGATTGATTGTTTCTTTACTACTTTTTTTAGTTACTTGGGCTTCGTCACAACAAAATTCTGGAGAGTTGTCAGATCAACACGAGACTTGATTCTTGATGACGTCTGAATGGTGATATTGTTCTTTTAGCTAAACATTGAGTATTGATCGATCCTTGGGGAGCGTACCTTGTTGAAGGTGATGAGGTGCCATTTTATCGACTTCTTTGGACCGAATGTGAAAAATAGTGAGATTGAGGCGGTTGAGATCCACCGTGTTGTATCAAAAAATTATTTCGTCTTTAGGATTTTCTTTTGAGTTTATCTCGTATCTTGGATATTCAGAAGTTCATATGTTGAAGGATCCTTCATAGATATCTTGTTGAGATGTGAGATTTTCTAGGAATGTTTCCTCCTTTGAAACTCTCGACGCCCACGTTAATCAAACACTTAAGATCTTGCCCGACTGAGATCTTTGACGAGATTCAAGATTAAGTCAGTAAGCGTGCGGCACACTTCTGCCTTCCCATGGTCAGAGTGTATGACATCGACCTTGCTTACGTGGACCCTCCATCCTTCTCGCGAATCCCATGGTACACCTGGTTGTATTTGAGGCAGGGCAGGGCTGGAGCTCCTTAGATGATCTTGCCGACCTCCCGGTTATGGGCTTAGGTGGCAGACTTTTTCGAGCTCAGCAATCCTGTTGCCTTGAGACGGGTTGACCCGTTGAGCTTACGGTCTTTTCTTGACTTATTGATGACAGTCAAAGGGTGACTATTTTATGTATCATCAGTTAGTATATGTGTACGCTTAAGCCTTAAAGACTAGTTACGAAATTTAATACGCATGGTTTTATTTATTTTTTACTTAATAAGTGTAGCTCAATGTTTCTGGTTCTTGCTTTAAAATATATTAGAGAAAAAAAATGCACAACTTAAATTCATCTCAAATATAAAAAAATATTCTAACTTAGTTTAATTTGGATTTTCACTAAACGCGTTGCTCGTCAAAAAAAATTATGCGTTAACGTTGTTTGAAAAAAAAATCATAGTCTTTTAAGCTAAACCTCAAGAAAACGAGGGTGAAGAAAACCGCCACTAAGTCCGGATGCCAACAAAGAGTATAAGTGAACAAAATTGACCAGAATCAAAACAAAAATTGTGCCCGTAAGAGTAATTTTGCCGAGTACACGTTGCATTGCACGATGGTCGAAGATGCTCTAACAATTTACCTGTAATCAATAGAATTAGGAAGCGTCTATAGGCGCCCCCCTTTTTTTTCTTTAAAGTCCTTGTCTCTTCGTTCCCCACATGGTCACATATTGGGGCAGTACAAAGACATTCAGACTGTTCGATTTGTGGACTAAACTGCTCAGTCCGAGGTCCAGAAGAGCCCCAAGAGAGTCTTAGGATTGTCTATAGACTTCAGATTGAACAGTCGTAGACATACAAAGAGTACCAAGAGAGAAATAACTTATTGGCAAACTAATGAGGCGCCTTTAGAAGTATCAATGGAGTTAGGTGTTGTTTGTTTTTTTTCTTACGTCTGAATCTGAATTGGCTGAGCTGAATTTAAAGAATCTGAATTTGCTAAATTATTTTGTAAGTTAGATGTTTGTTTCTTGAATCTGAATTCTTAAGTCTGAATTAACTGAATTACATTTATACCCCTATTTTTTCTCAAACAAACCTAACTTTACAAAAACCCTATATTTTTTCTCTCTCTAATAAATAGAAAGGCAAAACCCTAAACCACTCCATTTCTCTTTCTCCATTTCTCAGCCTCCCTCTCTCTGTCGGCCAGATCTTTCTCCGACGAAATCTATCTCTCTCGACCAGATAACCCGTCTCTCTCGGCCAGATCTCTCTCTCCTCGACAAGATCTCTCTTTGTTCCCATTTCTCTTAGTTCCTCTCTCTTTGGTTCTCGGTTTTTGGTGGAAGTGGTGGTGGTTCTCGGTTTTTTGGTGGAAGTGGAAGTGGTGGTGGTTTTCAGTTTTTGGTGGAGGTGGTGGTGGTTTTCGATTTTTGGTGGTGGTGGTTCTCGGTTTTTGGTGGAGGTGGAGGTGGTTTTTAGTTTTTGGTGGAGGTGGTGGTGGTTCTTAGGTTTTGGTGGAGGTGGTGGTGGTTCTCGGTTTTTTGGTGGAGGTGGTGGTGGTTCTTAACTTGAAAATGGGAGAAAATTGTGGGTTGTGGTATGTGGTGGTGTATTTGTTGTTGGGTTTTACACCCTTCTACTAGTGTTTATAGCGGAATTAAGACATCTAATGTCTACACTAGTATTCCCAGGATCACATGCATAAACCTATGATAATCATTAATTAAAACTAGAAAGATAAATACCTTGTTCGCTAGTTTTCCCTCGAACCTTTCCAATTGCTTATGAGAAGATCAAGAGCTTCAAGTGTAGCTCCTCTACTTGGGACACGAGCAAACAATTTGATCTCCCACCTTGTTGTATAGCTAGCACACCAATGGTGGTTGAAAAGAAGAACTCCTTTCTTCTTGACTAGATAGATAGTTAATGGGAATTAGCTCACTTTCTCATCTCTACTTGATGTGGTAGAGTAAGAAAGCTTAGAGAGAAATTCCACACCTTATTCTCTGCCCTAAGAGTGTTTATATAGAACCCTAATAAGAATCCACCTCCTTTTAGGTTTCCCAAAACACCCTTTAGAATAAGATTTAGGGAAATAGTCGAAAATAGCAACTATTGATATTTTCTCAATTCCCTAAGGAGGAGGTGCCCAAACACCACGAAAATTGGCAGATATAATGTTTATTATATCAGAAACTAACCCTCCAAAATTCAGCCCAATCCGAGTCCTAGAAGTACCCGAACCGGTCTAGGCCCAAAAACCCTGTTTTTGGCCTTTTTGTACTATCTTTGCCTAATTCCTTTTTAGGCCTATGAGATATGTTTATGGGACACTCCCATGATTATATCTCACTCCCACTAGTCATATCCTAGATCAATTTGTCACTCTTATGTGTAACCCGTTGTAGGATCCGATCGAAGTTAGCCGCGAATTACTTCGTAATTCGACGATCGTAGTTGGTCTCTAGCTACAACTCTACGATCCCTAAATCAATCGGACTTGATGATCTTCCACATCAATTGTCCTATCCGACAAATCGTTCGCATTGTCACCTTGGTCGAAGGACATCTCCTTCAACTCCTTCAGACTCCCACTTGGACTTAGAACAAGTACAATGCTCGATTCCCATGTCACTTAGTATCCCATCTGATACGTCACGTCATTCAGACTTTCTTGATCTCGAGTACAACTGTCAAAACAAATGATTAACTTTTAATCCATTTGAGCACGGCCATGCATTTTCAGTTGTTGCTCGTCAAGTGGCCCGAGGACACTGTACCCTAACATGGTTAGGAGGACATAATCCATTCTTGCGCTCCCACTCAACTTCATGTCTATCCTGTCCTTCCCAGTATCCGCCTTTATAACCTCCTTTTACGGCGCGGCGTTTAACGGAACCAAAGTCAGACATTCCTTACATAAGATGAGCTGAGCACTCATGTTTTGAGGAATCTCTTCAATCTTGTCTTTGTGAGAAGTTTGACGATTTCATCATTCTTTGGATGAACTTCTCACGTTGAGGGTTATTCCAGTGTATAATCCCTATTATGCACTCACGTAGTCGAATCGAATACACTATTTCTATAGCCCATGAAACTGCGCTATCCCATCGACTCCCGTACTAGTCTTCGTGAGTCATTGTTGTCCATGCAATGACCTGGACTAGGGAATTGATAATGAATCACTCCAAGTTCACTTAGTAGGGTTTCATTCATCAGATCACGTATCTGACAAGCCTACTCGGAGCGTTTTCTTTATCGTGTGGACTGTCTCTTAAAATACCAAACCAAATTTTAAGGACAAAATAAAATTTCTTTTATTTTATTTATCGAATGTAAGTAATTAGGCACATAAACTCTATTATGAATCCAAATTACATTTGTTGCCATTCCCCAATGCGCTTTATACCAATGTCCCTCATGTGTGAATCATGTTTGGGCTGAGGTAACGGTTTGGTTAACGGATCTGCAACGTTATCATCCGTATGAACCTTGCAAATTACCACATCTTTTCTCTCTATGATTTCTCTAATCAAGTGGTACTTCCTTTGGATATGTTTGGATTTTTGGTGTGCTCTTGGTTCCTTGGCTTGAGCTATAGCTCCGTTGTTGTCACAATAGAGAGTCACGCTCTCTTCCATGCCAGGTACGACACCAAGTTCTATCATGAACTTCTTGATCCAGACTCCTTCCTTTGCAGCTTCCGAGGCCGCTAGGTATTCTGCTTCAGTGGTAGAGTCTGCAACTGTGCTCTGCTTGGAACTTTTCCAACATACCACTCCTCCATTCAGACAGTAGACGAACCCAGATTGTGATTTGAAGTCGTCTCTATCCGTTTGAAAGCTTGCATCCACATGGCCTACAACTTTTAGTGTATCTTCCCCGCCATATACCAGGAAATGATCCTTAGTCCTTTTCAGATACTTTAGGATATTCTTGGCGGCGTGCCAGTGCGCTTGGCCTGGATTTGATTGGTAACGGCTACACATGCTCAAAGCATATGAGACGTCTGGGCGAGTGCAGATCATGGCGTACATGATTGATCCTATTGCCGAAGCATAGGGTACTTTCATCATGTGTGCTAGCTCATCAGGACTCTTAGGACACTGATCTTTGCTAAGCACCATACCATGTGACATGGGAAGGAATCCTCTTTTGGAGTTTGTCATCTCGAACCGTTGAAGAATCTTATCTATATAAGTTTCTTGACTAAGTCCGATCATCCTCCTTGATCTATCTCTATAGATCTTGATTCCCAATATGTATTCTGCTTCCCCTAAGTCCTTCATAAAGAAGCATTTCCGAAGCCAGTCTTTAACTGATTCCAACATCGGAATATTGTTTCCTATGATTAATATGTCATCGACATAAAGGACTAAGAAAACTAGGTCGCTCCCACTAACCTTCTTGTAAACACAAGATTCTTCTGCATTCTTGAGAAATCCAAATTCTTTGATTTTCTCGTCGAATCGAAGATTCCAACTCCGGCTTGCTTGCTTGAGTCCATAAATGGATTTCTTAAGCTTGCAAACTTTTCCAGCATTTTTGGAATCTACAAAACCTTCGGGTTGTGTCATGTACACATCCTCTTCCAAGTGTCCGTTCAGGAAGGCGGTTTTGACATCCATTTGCCAAATCTCATAATCATAATGAGCTGCAATTGCTAGAATGATCCGAATGGATTTAAGCATTGCGACAGGTGAAAAGGTTTCATCATAGTCTATGCCATGAATCTGTTTGTATCCTTTTGCCACGAGTCTAGCTTTGAAAACGCTAACGTTTCCATCCTTGTCAGTTTTTACTTTGAAAACCCATTTGCATCCGATTGGTTTTGCTCCATCGGGCAAATCGATCAAGTTCCATACTTGATTTTCTGACATGGAATCCATTTCCGATCTCATGGCTTTTAGCCATTTTTCGGAGTCGGGGCTCGTCATAGCTTGGTTGTAGGTACTCGTCTTCTAACAGTAGGATATCTGTTTTCTGAGATAATTCCTGGAGCCTTTGAGATCTACGAGGGGCCTGAGCAACTTTTGGAGTGTTCTCAACTAGTTGAGATGTCTCCTGCGAATTTTATTCGACTTGAGCGGGAGGTACTCTCTCGACCTCATTTTCCTCTTCCATACTTTGTGTATAGATAGGCGCCGCTAAACCTCTTGATATTTCTATATCTGTGTTTATTTGTTGCTCATATCGAATTTCATCGATATCTACATTTCTCCCACTTGTCTGTTTGGAAAGGAATTCCTTTTCAAGGAAGACACCATCTCGAGCAACAAACACTTTGTTCTCAGATTCGTGGTAGAAGTAGTAACCCCTTGTCTCTTTTGGATAGCCCACAAAGAGACATTTGTCTGATTTAGGTGCGAGTTTGTCTCCTTGTAAGCGTTTTACATAAACTTCGCATCCCCAGACTTTGAGAAAAGACAGCTTTGGAATCTTTCCAAACCATAACTCATATGGCGTCTTTTCTACAGCTTTTGACGGAGCTCGGTTAAGAGTGAAAGCAGCCGTTTCTAGAGCATACCCCCAGAACGTGTTTGGAAGATTTGCTAAGCTCATCATAGATCGAACCATGTCTAACAAGGTGCGATTTCTCCTTTCAGAAACACCATTCATCTGGGGTGTTCCTGGCGGAGTGAGTTGAGATACTATACCACAACTCCTAAGATGATCGTCAAATTCTTGACTCAAATATTCACCACCTCGATCGGATCGAATGGCTTTTATTTTCTTGCCAAGTTGATTCTCTACTTCGTTCTGAAATTGTTTGAACATGTCAAACGATTCGGACTTATGCCTCATCAAGTATATGTAACCATAACGAGTGAAGTCATCCGTGAACGTGATGAAGTAGCCATAGTTACCTCTCGCCGGAGTACTCATTGGTCCGCATACATCCGTATGTATGAGTTCCAAGGGTTCTTTGGCTCGGTCTCCTTTTCCTTTAAAAGAAGACCTCGTCATTTTACCCATTAAACATGATTCGCATGTGTCATATGATTCTAAATTATACGAACCTAGAAGTCCATGTTCATGGAGCTTCTTCATGCGTGTCATGTTAATGTGACCCAAACGACAATGCCAAAGGTAACTTGGATTTGAATCATCTGACCGTAGCCTATTGGTTTCTATGTTGAAGACTTCGTTCTCAATATTCGTAATATAGAGACCGTTGTATAGCTTAGCACTGGTATAAAACATTTCACCTTTGTATAAAGAACAACGCTGGTTTTTTATTAATAGGTGATATCCCTCTTTGTCTAATTCTGAGACTGAGATAATGTTTCTAGAAATAGAGGGTACATAATAGCAATTATGAAGTTCTAAAACTAGACCAGTTTCCAAAGGTAGACTGAAAGTTCCTACAGCTTTCGCAGCAACCGTTGCTCTATTTGCTACTCGTAGGACAAGCTCCCTTCCAGATAAATACTTGATTCCCTTAAGGCCCTGCACATCATAAATGATATGAGCACCACATCCGGTATCGAATACCCAGGATTGAGAATCAAATGTATTTGCTAAGTTAACTTCGATAACATAGATACCTTGGTCGGAATCGTGAGTTCCTTCCTTTTTCCTTTTGTTCTTCTGAATCAGTTGAAGTTCTTTCTTTGATTCAGACATTCCAATGCCTCTCCGGATTGCCTTAGAAGTTCCGTACTTCCTCAACCGTGATTTGTTTCGGGACATGTCCCTTAATCGACGGATGATTGTGTGCGCATCCATTTTCCTGAATCTCTTTTGAAGATTAGGCTCCATGGTTGCCAACACAAGGCAAGTTACTGAAATTGATTTCATCCGGATACTTTTGGCCTGCTTTTGTTCCTCAATCTTTGAGTTCGCAGTTATTCTTGGAATAGGGGTATCCAGTACGCTTTCTTTGTTTGTAGATTTGAGAACACTTCTCGATCTCTTTTCCCAATCAAGGAAGTTATCCATGTTCAATTTGTCCTCATCAAGGATTGAACATAGTTTGAAAAGATTGATTTTTGCCATAGTAAAACTACATGAAACAGAAAAAAGGATTTTGCTAAGTATTACATTCGATAATTTTTGCAAAAAGTCCTAAGTTTTTGCCACATTATTCAAGATAAAACGTGTCCCTAAATGAATAATGCGATTCCGAGATCCCATCTCTCAAGGATTAAGCGGACTAGGGCCCTGCCCTTAATTCCCATTGATTTAGGTGAGTGAATACTTTCACTGATCATACCATATGATTCTCGGTTGATGGATTACATGTTTAGTGTAAAATCCATCCTTTTGCCTCGAGTATCCAAGACTCTCTTGCTGATCTCGTTGAGTAGAACCATTTAGACATGTAGGCCTCTTCTATAGGCCTACCCGCAATGTCCCAAGGTAGAGGAGGTACTCTGCGAAGGCCGACCCACCTTCCTCGAACAAGGGCGCAAGGAGTGTCTTAATTTGGATAGGCACTGTACTCAAAATTACTTTTAGGGACTTTTACGCTAGTCTGGCGTTCGTTTTAGTGAACTAATTAGCCTAACTAACATCCACGACATAAAGCGTAAATAAGTAAGTAAATGCACGCGAGAAAGTAAATCAAGCACATATGGATCCTAGTATGGCCCCTAACCTAGAAGATCTAATCTCCTTTGGTTTGCTTCTTGTTTCGCCTTTTTAGTTCGTCTAGATCTCCGTCTTTGAACCTCCATTGATTTCTCCCACTCGCATTTGAATTTCTTCCTTGAGTTTCATCAATGGACTCATAAACCCTAAACTCTAATTACAAGACTCAAACGATTCGCAGATCGTGTAAACTTGAAATTAAAATTATTACAAAACATGCACCCATCCGTGCTCAAAACAAGAATAAGAAATAAATTCTATGGCCATACTAGTTTCCGCATTCACATCACATGCAATCATATAATATATTTCAAGGCTATCAATTATATATGCATGTATATCCGGGAGATACTTTTGTCGACATCCGTATGTCATGTACGCACCTTAAGTCTACATCAAAAGATTAGACTAATGGTGTGTCTTGGTTTGATTTTAAAGAGAAATTCCGTTTGGGCCTTGAATGGCCCGGGTTAATTTCAGAAATATTTGGATTGGAATTTTGGGAGAAAATTTGGATAAAACTCCCACTCGAATAGTGGTCCCTTTTCGTGGTCCGAAAAGCCTTGAAAAGACCCGGGACAAGTCCTAGACAAGTCCCGGCCCAAGCCCACAAAAGGGCTTGGACAAGGTCCGGATATGGCACGGCCCATAGGGCCGGCATGTCCGAGCCGAGGCCAATAGGCCTGATCTCGTCCTGGCCGGAGCCAGGACGCTAGTCCAAGCACCAGACGCGTCCTAGACGCATCTGGTGCTGGACCGGACCAGCACTAGGTGTCTCGGACTTAGTCCGAGACACCCAGGACCCCAGACGCGTCTTCAAGACGCGTCTGGTAGTAGCTATTGGACGCGTCTGGAAGACGCGTCCTGGTTAAGCTACTGGTCGCGTTTGGAAGACGCGACCTGGAGCAGCTGGACGCGTCCTCAGACGCATCCAACAGTAATCTGGGACGCGCCTACCAGACGCGTCCTCCAGGCTACTGGTCCGGCCAGGAAGCTTCCTGGCCGGACCTATTGAGTTTCTAAAAAACTCAATAGTTTCCCCTTTTTTTTTTTTTTTTTTTTTTTTTCCAAAATTTGAAACACTTCTAAAATATTTCAAATTCTTTTTAGAACTATTCTAAATTTCCAAATTTTGTTTTTCACAAGTTTCCAAAAAACTTAAAACAACTCTTTTAATCAAACCAATTTGGATCAAAATTTTAGGTTTTGAAATTCTTTTCAAGAACAAATTTTGAAATCTTTTGACAAATACTTGAATCTTATTCAAAATTAATCAAAAATTTTGTGTTTTAAACACTTTTAAACACAATAATCTATCTAGAAAAGCATGGAATTGGTCCAAAACTTAGATAAGATAGGCTAATTGCAAGAGGCTCTGACGCCACTGTTGGGTTTTACACCCTTCTACTAGTGTTTATAGCGGAATTAAGACATCTAATGTCTACACTAGTATTCCCAGGATCACATGCATAAACCTATGATAATCATTAATTAAAACTAGAAAGATAAATACCTTGTTCGCTAGTTTTCCCTCGAACCTTTCCAATTGCTTATGAGAAGATCAAGAGCTTCAAGTGTAGCTCCTCTACTTGGGACACGAGCAAACAATTTGATCTCCCACCTTGTTGTATAGCTAGCACACCAATGGTGGTTGAAAAGAAGAACTCCTTTCTTCTTGACTAGATAGTTAATGGGAATTAGCTCACTTTCTCCTCTCTACTTGATGTGGTAGAGTAAGAAAGCTTAGAGAGAAATTCCACACCTTATTCTCTGCCCTAAGAGTGTTTATATAGAACCCTAATAAGAATCCACCTCCTTTTAGGTTTCCCAAAACACCCTTTAGAATAAGATTTAGGGAAATAGTCGAAAATAACAACTATTGATATTTTCTCAATTCCCTAAGGAGTAAGTGCCCAAACACCACTAAAATTGGCAGATATAATGTTTATTATATCAGCAACTAACCCTCCAAAATTCAGCCCAATCCGAGTCCTAGAAGTACCCGAACCGGTCTAGGCCCAAAAACCCTGTTTTTGGCCTTTTTGTACTATCTTTGCCTAATTCCTTTTTAGGCCTATGAGATATGTTTATGGGACACTCCCATGATTATATCTCACTCCCACTAGTCATATCCTAGATCAATTTGTCACTCTTATGTGTAACCCGTTGTAGGATCCGATCGAAGTTAGCCGCGAATTACTTCGTAATTCGACGATCGTAGTTGGTCTCTAGCTACAACTCTACGATCCCTAAATCAATCGGACTTGATGATCTTCCACATCAATTGTCCTATCCGACAAATCGTTCGCATTGTCACCTTGGTCGAAGGACATCTCCTTCAACTCCTTCATTTGTGGTGGTAGTGATGGTGGTGGTCGGTGGTGGTTGTTTGGTGTTGCTGATTTCGTGGTGGTAGTGGTGGTGGTTGGTGGTCGGTGGTGGCCGGTGATGGTCGGTGGTTGGTGGTGGAGGTGTTTGTGGTAGTGGGTGGTGGTGACAAAGATGAAGATGGGGATAGGGAAGAATTTCCCTAATTTTTTCATGGATACATATGTCTTTTGGATGTTTTCAGATGGTGGAAGCCCATTTCAAACTTGTTTTAAAGTCTGAAATTATAGGGCTCTTATTCAGCCAATTCAGACATATAGTCATTCAACCCACATTTCAGATTTTATTAAAATAAAAAAAACAAACATCTGAAATCTGAATTTAGAATGTTCAGGTCTGAAAATTATAAAAAGGATGCTTCTAAAGGCACCGGGTCAAAAGGCTGTTAGCATCCAGAAATTTTATCGATTCGGGTCAATGGTCATTGACCGAGTTCTCTATAAGTACCGATTTTTAATGTGGGTGACGTTCACCTTCGTTTGCTTCTTTCATCTTCTTCTTCCAAACTAAAAGGAGTCACAATTCAATTCATTTTACTAGCTGGATACATGGGTTCAATCGAGATTAAGAAATCGGGAAGGGAGGGCGGCGACTATTTTCGGCGAAGAACATTGAAGCTGGAACTTTGTTGAAGCTGAAACACAAAGATAATAAAAATCAATATTCGAAGAACCCTAGGGAAGTATTCTGAGTAGCAAATTCATTATAAGAGATTGTGGCATGTAGGTAACTAAGCCTTTGTCATAACTCTCATTACATGAACTCAAGAATAGCTAATTAGATTGAAAAGAAAAAGAGATTAAACAAGAAAAAAAATTAAATAAGAAGATAAGATGAACTAACCATTTTCCCTTGTAGTATCATACCTCTTTCTCTTCCTGTTTCTATTACAACCTTCACCATCAGATTTAGGATAAACCAGAGGTGATTTCGATTTTGAGTACTCTATCAGAAAACTTACTTTCATCAAAAGTAAATCCAAAATCCCAATCTTCAGAAGAATAAGCACAACTACAATTAACTGAAAATTGGGATTCCATGATTGATTTTGGGTCAAATAAGTTAGTGTTATTTTCTTTCATGGATGGAGGGGTTAGGGTTAACTGAGATAGGACGGGTGCCTACATAGTTGGTTGGTGCTAATAGAGAAAGGAGCGGTTGGACCTGGTGCTAACAGAGATGGATGCTAACAGCCTTTTAGCCCGATGCCTTTAGAAGCACCCTTATAAAAAAACAAACAGCACCTTACTCTTGTGTATCTGCCCATGTACACAAACAGTAAAAAAAACCCTCGGTACAAAAATACTCCAAAGAGAACATTAAATTTCCATATCAGTAAAGAGTGAAACCTGTCATTTACTGAAACAAATCTAATAGCAAGGCAAATCACTTCTTGTCAGTTTTCATGAGTGGGTTAATAGGTACACCACGAAGATGGACAAGTACTGTTATCGTGCGCACATAAGCGTATCATAGACAATAGCATGGTCGATGGTTTAGTTTCGGTCAGTTGTCAGTCAGAAACCGGCAGAAGCAGTAGAAATGTACTAACAAACACATATTTTAATTCAACGATTCGGAGTTCGAGGGTTTCAATTCAAAGTGCGCCCTTTTCAATTTGGCGGGATAATTTCCCTCTGTTTTCAAAGAAATACCAGCAGCTCTTAAAACCTAAATAGAGAGAGAGAGAGACAAAGAAAGAGAAAGAAGTGGTTTTCCGATTACCAGTCATGAAAGAAGAAGGAAGCGGTGATGGTAACGGTGTTCCCTCAGATGAACAACGTTGTATTCGAAACAATGGAAGATGGCGATGTGAGAATTTAAAGGTTGAAGGTAATAGTTATTGTGCGAGTCATATTCTTAAAAGAGGTAAACATTCTAGGGTTCGTGGGGGGTTCAATCGGAAATCTAGTATTAAGATGGAGAGAGAGGAAGATTTTGAGGGTAAAGGAAAGGAAGTTATTGGTTCGGTTGGTTCTGATCATGAAGGTGTTAAGCTGGAAAGTGGTGATTTTGAGACGAAGAAGAGAAAACGGGAACAAGGTGAGGAAGGGGAGGAAGACGAAGAGGTTAATAAAGAATTAAATTCTGGGGAAAAGAGCATGGAGGGTTTGGGTGAGAAGTCTAGTGAGAAAGTTCAAGAAAACGTAGCTCTGGGTGATTCAACTGAGGGAAAAGAAGATAGGTTAAGGAGGGTTTCTTTACGGCCTCGGCATCAAGTATCTTATGCTGAAGATAATGTTTCAAAAGATGGTATCTTGGAAGGAGAGGTTGTCATTAGAAAAGGAAGGAAGTATACTAAAAGGAGCCGTGAGGGTTTGGGTGAGAAGTCTGCTGAAAAGGAGACTAATAAGGTTAAGGGGGAAGCAACAATGGATCAAAAAGAGGATACAGAAGAGAGCGGAAGGAAGACTTCTTTAAGGCGTCAACGAGCACCTGTATCATATTCCGAAGCTAGTACTTCGAAAGGGAAGAAAAGTAATGAAGTAAGCAAACCATCTTACTAATATTTATTTACTTCAAACTTTATTAGAGGAAAATACTTTAAGTTATATGATTTGTTTATCTTGTTTTCATTTATATTTTGACTATGATCAGGATTCCAATATGTGTCATCAATGTCAAAGGAATGATAGAGTCGGGGTAGTTGTTCGATGTGAAAATTGTAAGAGAAAACGATACTGTGAGCCGTGCATTGAGCGTTGGTAAATTTTCAACACCTTCCTTTCTCTTCCACAATGATTTGTTATTTTATCCGTATAACTTTCTAGGTCGGGTTTGTAGCAGAATAAAAGTGTGTCTCCAACAGTAGACAATCATTTTTGCATTTCACTACCAAACTAGCTTGTATGATGAATTTCAGTGTGTCCGACTTTTTAATCAGTCCGAAATCAGTTTGAAGTGCAAGTTTATTGAAGTCATTGAGTGGAAATAAAGGACCAATATGCAAATTGTGGCCTATTGGGTGGATATGCTATATCGGTTTTTTTCTCTACAATTTTATTGGCCTAGTTTTCGTTTGATGATTCAATAGAAATTAGAAACTGACGTAGTGTTTCAGAACTACCAAAATCTTGGCTTTCTGCATTGAGATTTATTTGATACCCTTTGCTCATTGAAAGCTCAGGTTCGTAAATAGGGTCCATGGATCCTTAGTACACTCCGCTCTTTGTCGTCATGCCTGATCGAACTAATATTTTTGTCGTGGTTAGTTTACAAAATTTCAATTTTTTAATTTGTATTTTTACTGTGTGGCTAATGAATTGTCCAATGTTCAGTAGCAAAACAATTTCTATGTTCAGAAAAGCTTTTCACATTTGTATGGGAGAAAATAGATTGAATGATCGCCCGAATGAGGCCCTGGTTTATTTGTTGGTTGCATGTGCTCTGATTTCTAAATAGAAGATGGGAGGCATTCGTATTGCCGTTGACCATATAATAAAGTGGAAGAAATGTTCCAAAGTGCGCTTCTAGTATAGTGCACTTGGTAATATAGAGATGTTTAAGAGACATCAACCATTCAATACAGCTATTCAAGATTAGCTGTCAGGATGTTACTGTGACGGAATGTAACATATTAGAAAGAAAAATTTCTATGGTTTAGATGCAAAGAGAATGGAACCCAATAACTTTCTGTCAGATAATACTATCTGTAATGGACTTGTTTTAGCTTTATCGACGCTCATATTGTGTTGTAGCTGGTCCAAACCAAATTCAATTTTGTTGGGGTGATTGGTGTTCAACTCTCCCTTTATGGTTGAAAGAGTGGGTATCATGTCTGTACTTAGTGTTTTGACAACTGGAGTTAGGTTAGTTTTTTATAGGGATGGGTGAGGCTATGAGCAGTCAACCTCTACCCCTTACATTTGGTAGCAAAATTTACATCTCAAGTAGTACATAGAATATGAGTCTAGTGTGCTAGATGTTCTGAGGTCAACTTTCTGTTAAGTTCCTTCTGTTGTGAATTTATTGGACAGTTCGGAGCAGGTAACCGTTACATTTGTTCTTTTGACTTTTATGGAATAGGTATCCTCGGTTATCGAAAGAGTCAATATCAAAGGCTTGCCCAGTTTGTTGTCAAACCTGTAATTGTAAAGCATGCTTGCGGTTGGACTTCGGATATAAGGTTGTATTATTATTACTTCTCATTTAATCTTTGTCGGTTTCACCCGCTTGGTTTTATTACATTGCTAATGATTTCTTATCCATTTCTCCTGTCTCATTTGTAGAATGAAGCTTCAGAAATTGAAATGGAGGCAAAAGAAAAGGTTAAGCGCTCTAAATATTTATTAAGATCTCTTCTTCCTATCCTGAGACAAATTAATCAAGAACAACTCACGGAAAAAGAAATGGAGGCTAGGATTCAAGGTACTCTGCATGACCCTTGGGAACTTCTAAGACTGCTAACGAACACAGCAATCTTTTCCCGAATTCCATAAACCGTAAATTTTAGATACTTTTGACAATTAAAAAGCACCACAAGTAATAGACGTTAAAATGACTTTTTCTAGTAAGATGCCACTATGAGACGTGTTTTTTGTCGAACATTCTGGTGCTTCTCTGTGGCTAAATTTGGCATTTCGATTGGTTAAATCATATAAGGACATATGATCCCAGATTCAATGAATCCATGCTACATTATAAGAAGTGGACTAGAGTACAAGTTCTCCTAATGATACCGAAGTGTTTCTATTCTCTTCATTTCTTAGCGATATCGAGATAATTATTTAAACAATAGTTCAACTTCAACAGTAGACCATGTTTAAATTGGTAGGTTGGCCAGTTAGTTTTTCTAACAACGTTATTGGGACCACGACACTCCGATATCAGATCTGCCATTAAACATGTGTATACGCTCAAACTTTTCAAAAAAAAATGTGTATACGCGAATCCGCAACCTTCTAGAAAAAGATAAGACACAGTCACCTTTTCACCCATTGGTGTTAGACACTCATTGCGAAGTTTTTTTAAAAATTCGCCATAATTTAACCCTACTTAATTATATGGTATTTTTTTGGACAGGGTTATCACTTTCAGAGGTAAAAGTAGAACATGAAAAATGTGCTAGCAAGGAGCGTGTGTACTGGTAGGAACTTCTCAAGTAATTCATCTCCATCCTCTTCTATTAAATCATTAAAGGTCTTACTTTACCACTTGACTTATGGACAGCGACAACTGCAAAACTTCGATAATTGACTTTCATAGAAGCTGCTCAAACTGTTCTTATGATCTCTGCCTTGCCTGTTGCCGGGAAATTCGTGATGGTTTGCTACAAGGAGGTGCAGAGGAAGTAATCGTGGAGTACATTGACAGAGGGAAATCGTATCTGTACGGCGGAAAATCTTCAGAAAGATTATCGAGGTCAAGACCATGCCCCGAATTATTGCGAGAAAGAAGCCATGAAAATCATGTCAGGCTAAAATCTGAGTGGAAAATGAAGGATGATGGTAGCATTCCTTGCCCGTCTGAAGAGATTGGTGGTTGTGGTTCTGGTATTCTAGCGCTGAAGAGCATTCTTGAAGATAGTTGGGTGTCAAAGTTGGAAAAAAGAGCAGAAGCGATAGCAAAAAGATACAAACTTTATGACGTTCCCACGACAACACAGGGTTGCTCCTGTTTTGACGAGTTTGGCAAGATTGACTTGAGAAACAATAGCTTGCTAAGAGCATCATCTCGTGAAGGCTCTAACGATAACTATCTCTACTGCCCAAAATCTGTAGAACTCCAACATGGGGACCTGAAGCACTTCCAGAGACATTGGATCAAAGGTGAGCCGGTCATAGTACGAAATGTGCTTGAACTCACAACTGGCTTGAGCTGGGAGCCGATGGTTATGTGGCGCGCATTGCGTGAGAAAACGGACTCTAGGACCTCAAAGGGCGTGGCTCACTTGGACGTGACAGCTATTCATTGCTTGGACTGGTGTGAGGTTTGTTTCTTACCAGATCCCTTTGGCACCTTCTAACAGTTTAATGTTTCAAATTTTGCATACCACTATTGAGGCTTTGACTCACTGATCTGTATTCTATTAGATATTCTAGGGTCCTGTATTCTATCGACCCAAAATTGAGTAGGTCAGATAAGAAAGCCCACTAAAGCACTACCTGACTGTAAGTGAGTATGTATCAGGAGCACAAGGACTAAAACGCATTCTCATAAGAGAAATGCGTTGTGGTTCCGTTGTCTATGCTAATTGGTCTGCATTTCTCGTTGTGTTCTGTCATGGAATGCTGTGCTTTTTAATTGTTATGTAATTATGCTAATCTGCGTCTACCTAAGTTCTACTATATATGAATAACACAAGAGTGAACGGATAGAGCTTCTGTATAGTTTTCTTCTTACTTGTTCAGGACTCTTCTGTGTGGTGTAACTGTTAGCTTATTCTCTACATCATTGAACAAGTAATTTTAGCATCACAGAAGTAGTTTTACATTTTTATATCGGGGTAAAACTCTTGCTCTGTGTGGAGTAGTTGTTGCTTCAGTCTTTTGGTGTGCATGTTGCGACTCACAAGATATTATTCAGTGGATGGTTGGTTACATCTCGTCCCTTCTTAAATTTGACAGTCAACGATCTTTCGCTCTGAAATGTGTTGCTAAATGCTCATATGACCCCTTCATGATATGCAGGTCGATATTAATATCCACCAATTTTTCAAAGGCTATTCAGAAGGTCGGAAAGACGTTACAATGTGGCCTGAGATGCTCAAACTAAAGGACTGGCCACCATCTAATTTGTTTGAGGAGCGTTTGCCACGCCATGGTGCCGAGTTTGTTAGTGCTTTACCATTTCAAGAGTACACTCATCCGAAGTGTGGGTTTCTTAATCTTGCTACAAAGCTGCCAAAGGAAATTATTAAGCCCGACCTGGGGCCAAAGACATATATTGCTTATGGGATCGCCCAAGAGCTCGGTCGTGGTGATTCTGTAACCAAGCTTCACTGCGATATGTCTGATGCGGTATGTTTAGTTATTTATGCAATTCATGACAATTTCTATATTAGATGCTTTTAACTTGCGGAGTTCTTCTATTTTTCTGATTCTCATTTTGGAGGACAGGGGAACAAAGTAATTAGTTGGAAATCTATGTATCATTAACTGTGTCGGGACTTGGTTCACGATAGACTGGAATAGTTGCTGGTATCTATGTGGCATTAGATGTTGCCAAGTCAAAATATGCTTTCATGTCATGGTTCTTGAAATCGGAACTGTGTTGCCGGTTTGGATCTGTTGGTCCATCCAGCCATTTAAATATGAGATTCGCTAACACCAGCGATCCTTTGATTGTTTGATATGCGATGCAAAGGTGAGTTGTGAATTTTGTGAAGCAAATCACATTTTTGAAGAAAAACCAGTGTGAATCACCATGGGTCCCAATTCTATGGAATCCGCAAGAGATACCGGCCAAGCCTAGAGCTCATAAGACCCTTCTCTTTCATAGAATGAACTCCAGATTTGCATTAAGCCCGTCTGTTGGTTTTTTTCCTTATTCTTATTTCATATTTGGATTATCTTAAGTAATGGTCCACTTAGAATGGGATGGATGGTATTAGAGTCTTGTTAGAGTCCAAATTAGATAAGGGTTAAGAGTCTTAGTTGAATGGGAATATGCTAGATAGGTGGTGTTGGACATTTTGAATGGCCATGTCATCATATCTGAGATCAAATAATGCATTAACATAAACTACTAAAACTGAAACAGTGAACTCATCCATAAACATTTAGAGTATCACCAAGTTATTACAACCAAGCATCAAAATACATAATAATACTTTCACACGAAGAACAGTTTCTAGGAATCACTCCAAAACTCTCAAACTTCTAGTTATAGTCTATATTTTTTTTTTGGTTTTCTGCAAAATAAAACTATTTATAGATGAGAAAATAAGTACTTAGAACTACCCTACCTTTCGCATGCCATCCCCACTTAACATAACTGCATATAAATACCTCGTTTACACATTTCTCTTACACATGTAAAGCAAGCAACTAACCATTAAACAAAAAAACCAGAACAACGAATAACTGCCTAATCTAATCAGCAAGTGGGTCTAAAGTTGTCCGCATCATTCTCTGTGCCTGAGAAAATTATGCCTCCAACAAATAAACTTGCAATATAGCTCCAACAAGTTGGACTTGACTTTCTCTGGTTATGGTTTTTGTTATTCATGTGCACTCTGAAATAGGTCGGGGCTTCCACTTGATAGCATCCTTTTGGTATCCCCCATGTCTGGTAGCACAACATCTACACCCCATATATCTTATAAGTTGCAACCCTCATCTCCGCTCGAAGGGATGAAAGTTGAAAGTGGCAACGATTGTGAAGGAAAAACATAACGGGCTTCTAACTTCGTCACATCTCCTTGTGGGAATTGTTCAGGCCTTATTGAATCGATACATAATCTTCCACTAAAAACTCACACTTATGATGTAAATCAACAGTTGCTTTTAATTTTCGTTATTCGTGGTAATGCGCTTTTTGATCAAAAAATGCAATTCATGAATCTGATTTGCATTCAGATGCAATACGAACTCCCTAGTCCCTACTCTACATGCAAGACACAACAAAAAGTTTCCTGGACTTGTATTGACAACTTCAATATGCCTATAATTTTGTGATCCGCATGCAGATGAAAAGTTTAGTCTAGAGCCCATCATGTGCCATCGTTCTTTTAAGAAATAACTTATGAACCTAACATCTCTATCCAACACTACATCATGGAGATAAACAACCTCTTTGAAAGATCGTTTAACTGTATTAACTACATATGATGTGCTCTCAAAAACTGATGTAGGACATTGTAAATGACCATGTCATGCATATCCAAGATCAAATAACGCATTAACATAAACTATTAAAATAAAAAAGTACTGAGCTCATACATAAACATTCAGAGTATCACCGAGTTATTATATACGATCCAAATCATAAGAAAAAAAGAACATTGAAAACCTTGCTTACTTAGTAGATAAGAGAAAGAAAAGGTAGAAATAATTTGGACATCAACAATCACCTTCATTGATTATAACCAAATATCAAAATACATAGTGATACTATTGGCTTCACACCAAGAATAGTTTCTTGGAATTACTCAGAGTGGCTTTGATGTAAGACAAAAATGGGAAAATGGAATTGAAGAAGAAAATAACTTGATTATATTATAGATAAGCACTAGCATCAAACTAGTAAAAGCTAGGAATCACTCTAGAGCCCTTAGGCATCACACCTTTGGGATGTTTGCATCACACAAATACATATAGCTTGAATGGCTGCTGGAAAATCTCTGTTTGTCTGTCCTCAAACAACATGAGTACATGCCTTATATAGGCATAAAACCCACCCTTGACATCTTTACTTCTGGACTTTTGAACTTCTAAACTCATAGGGCACTAAAAGACATTATAAAGGACATTTAACACATTAAAGAGACACTTAACCATCCTAATTAATACTTAGAAACTAGTAGAATTTCCACAAAGATATGTGGACCAACCCCACATTATTCAAGGTTCTAAGTGGGCCATTCATGTAAGACACTCCAAATTAGAATTTGGGCCTTGCAGTCCTTCTTTTGACGTCTCCCATATGCATTAAACAGTTGCTGCCCTTCATCTATATCAGGCTTCACACCAAAACTCTCGAACTTCCACTTATAATCTATATATTTAATGCTTTTTGTTTTCTCAGAATACAACTATTTATAGATTAGAGAATAACTACATGGAACTACGCTACCTTACACATCATTCACACATAACATAACCACATGTAACTACCCTTGTTTACCTCACACATGAAAAGCAGCTAACCATAAAACTTAAAAAACCAGAACCACAGAAAACTCCCTAATCTAATCAGCAAGTGGGCCAATAGTTGTCAGCAGCATGGGTCCTTAGGCCATCCGTACATTCCTGTTATTGTTTTAGTAGTTTTTAGTCGTTTGAAACTGACTCTGCTCAAAGTATTTTATGTATTTTTATGCTTTATTTTATTATTGTCTGGACGAGTCTAATCTAGCTTTAAGTTTTTAGTAAGTGCTACATCACCCTCTCTGCTGAAGCGCTGATTAGAATGAGCTTGAAACTCTAATCAACAATCAGAGGTAGAACAAAGGAAAATTTTAACTTCATACTTCTATATAAAGTGAAGATATAGGCAGTTTCGCCTTCTTACTTGGTCATGAATTCTAGTCAACTTTTTCTCCACAAAGGAACCAGAAAGTTGGGAAACGTGTATTCAATCTAGTAGACACTCTGGTAGAAACACTTGATCCACATCCATCACTTTAGGGATCTTATAAAATTTATGAATCACAGGGGTGAAGTTCACCCACTCTAATGCCTCCCCCAATCCAAATAAACCATTCAGGTACACAGTAGCTTCTTCTGTATAACTGAACTGTCTTTAGCAATTCCTGAATTAAATTTCTTACTGTGTAGTATGTGAAACTAGGTAAGTTTTCTCTTAACACCATGTATTGTGTGCCTTTCTATCTTACCGCAAGTCATGCTTTATAATTAAATGACATCCAAAAAAATGATAGCAAAATCATTAGGTTTTTCTATCTGGAGTGAAATTTTCATTGAATGAACATGAGACTATGAGAGCAACTTGTAATGGTTATGGTTGTGCCATGTATGCCAACATATTACTCTCTGAGGCCCTATTTGCTGCACATATATGCATCAATGCGTCCAAGGATGAATTTTACATTAGCTAAACTTTTACATTCATGCTGAATTGCTGACATTATGTAGTGCTTTACTTTTCTCAATTGTTCTATTCAAATAATTTATACATGCATAGCTATGACTATTATTGTGTATAATTGGAAAAATCTCAGTAATTGGTTATTCCTGCTTCTTTGCACTCAGGTAAATGTATTAACACATATTCAGGAAGTAACCCTGGATGCTGCACAGCTTGTTGCTATGGAGAAATTGAAAAAGCAACAGGAAATGCAAGACCAAGAAGAACTTTTTGGTACTGGTCAGCAGCACCATGAAGATGCAAATAAGCAGTCGTCACCATCTAAAGGGGAATGCTTTTCCGAGGCAGTTGCTACTGACTCACTTGTGTCAACTACTCGTAAGAAGTTAGTAGAAGCACCTATTTCTAAGAATGGGGGACCCTCCGCTGATCCTGGAAATGGTGTACTGCCAAATGTTGAAGTTTATGATCAAAAGGGGAATTATGATGTTCCTGTTCATGATAATAAAGGTGAAGACGCTGATGTGGGGGATGCTATTGTTCACAACCAAGAAACTGGAACTGTGGAGCTAATTGATCAGATGGACATAAAACATGAGTTTGCTACCTTAAGTGACCATCTGGTTTACAAGGAGGATGGAAGAAAAGAAACTACTGTGGAACGATCCACAGTGGGTGCTGGGAATTCTGGTATGACTCCTGCAATAGATGACCCACCAACTGGGGACTTGGATTGTATGCATGGTATGCAACCTAAAATGGGTGAAGTTGTTGGAGCAATGAAGAAGGAAGATCAGGACTTATTTGCTGATCTACCAAACCAGCAAGGTAGCAGGTGCAGTGTGAATGACAAAGCTAAAGATGATAACTTTGAAGAAAAGGAGAAAGTAGCAATAGGGTTTGTTTCCACATCCAAAAGTAATACAATGGACGCTGGACTCCAGAAAGAAGGTAGTTCTCATAGTGTGGAAGGTAAAACATATGAACTAGCTAGAGTTGAAAATGAGGCCAAAGAAGTAACTTGTGTATCTGTCGGAGATACTAAAAACACTGATGTAGCTAACTCTATTTTGCTACATCAAGAAGGAAAATCAAAAGCCAGTGAAAGTTTTGAAAATTTGACTAATGAGCTCAATGATGCTTCTGGTTCGGCATCAGACAAGATGGAAGATAGTTCTGCTGAAGAACGCAGAAAGCAAGTCGGAAAGAGCAACGGTGTCAGCAGGGGTAGAAAGAAAAGGGGTGTAGTATCTGCAAAAGTTGGAAAAAAGTCAGTGAGACCTACTAATCAGGAGAGTCCTACAGAAATTAAATTTGAGGGGGAACCTGTAAGCAACGAAAAATATGTTAACAACGGAAAGGAGAAGGGGAGTAGTGTTGCTTTATCTGATAATGACTCAGTGAAGAGTGAAGCTGGTGCGCTCTGGGACATATTCCGTAGAGAAGATGTTCCAAAGCTTGAGGAATATCTTAAAAAACATTCGAGAGAATTCAGACACATCTATTGTAATCCAGTGAAGCAGGTAACAACAGATGTGGTGCAAGCTCTTTTATGTGCTAAGTAATTTGGCTCGGGATCTGCTACACCAGAGCTGAGCCGAGTCACTCTTTTATTTTGATTAGCAGGAGCTGCTATATTGCTTACGGATTCCTTTCTTTCACATGTTCTTTTCATCTGTCATTTATGTTTCGATGTACCATTAGTGTTACTAAGTTTGCCCATTGACATACTTAAGGTATAAGGCTAACATACATGCGTCACTGCAACAGTCTTACCTAAATCTGCATTGTTATACTGGACAAAGCCTGCAACTGACGGTATCAATCACTATGTTGTTATCTATTTTATTAGTCTTCCTTTAACAATTCAAAGTTACAACTTATGTACACAACTATGTATAATGTTACTAAAAAGGCTTATCTGGCACATACAACTATGTATAATGTTACTAAATTTTAAGTACATCAGTACCACCAACCTTAAGTTACTAATCCCTCTTATTCTCCCCCTTTTATTTAGTTGCCATTACAATTGGTGAATATTTCCTTATGATTAGGATTAAGACAATTCCATCAAAGTGTCATAGATACTTAGCTGTATGCTTCAACATTTCTAAATTACTTTATATCCATATTCTGTATTTAAGGGAGATACTTCTAACTGTAGGATTGAATTATGTTTTTTTTCCTCTGTTTTGTGCTATTTGATTAACAATTTAACCGCTCAGATGTTTATACATGTGCCTGATGACTGCCTCTGATCTTTATTTCGGGCTCGTCATAGTAATGCCAGAGCATGACAACTTGTGTTCTGCCAGTTCTTTTACTTTTATCAAACAAATGCTATTGGGTCATTCCTTTATTTTCATTAAGTAAGATAACACATCATACGAATTGACTTCTATCACTGCTACAAATGTTTACTGTTAAGTTTATTATTATTTGTTGACTTCTTGTTATTCACATTGTCTATATAATATTGAAGTTTTTCTTACTGTTACAGGTTGCTCACCCAATTCATGATCAGAGTTTCTACTTAACTTTGGAGCACAAGAGAAAGCTCAAGGAGGAATTTGGTAAGTTTATAGATCACTGGAGCTTGTATGGTGCAAAATTCTTTTGTTTGTAAATTTTGTTAGTTGTTTTGTGGTAAATTGCAATCTAATTACGTACTGGGTTATGCAGGGATTGAACCTTGGACATTTGTCCAAGAACTTGGAGACGCAGTATTTATTCCCGCCGGCTGTCCACATCAAGTTAGAAACCTCAAGGTATTTGTTGCTGCTTCCCCTTAGGTTTCTCTAAGAACTTGCCTATAAATATGGTAAGCAGTTCTGCAGTTATGAGTACATTAGTTACTTAGTCTCCCTGGATCAGTAAATATGCAAAGTGTGTGAAGTGCACATCTTACTAGAAGAAACTACTTGCATCCTCATCATCAGCACCTCATTAATTTCGTCATCTGCATCCACAATGTTCACCAGATAATTACATCGTCTTCTCCTTCCTATGTCATAGCTGAAAAGAGAAAATCGTAGAAATTGGATAGCCTGGAGGAGATGCCATGTAATTGCTGATGTAATGTTAGTATTTGATTTTCTTCTTTTACAAGCTTGCCATTCTCTTCAACAAAACTTTTCTTCACTTTTATGCTTGACATGAACTGAGTGGATTGTGTTAGTTTGCTTTTGCTAGTTCAATTCATGTGGACCCTCTACACTTGAATTTTCCTTGTTTGGTTTATTTTATTCTGAGATTCAGTGCCAATTTCTGCAGTCATGCATAAAGGTTGCGATTGACTTTGTCTCACCCGAAAATGTTCAAGAGTGCCTCCGGTTGACTAAGGAATTTCGTTTACTTCCCCGGAATCATTGGGCAAAAGAAGATAAACTGGAGGTACATATTGTTAAATTGCTCTTGATTTTTCCCAATTCCCGATAAATTTATATTCTACTGTTACAACTGTATAACTTATAAATACATTTAGCGATTTACTGAATCATATTTTAACATCTGGGGATATTCAGTTTCTCGTTCAAAACCAGCCCTTTTATTTAGTTGTGATTTAGTGGTTCTCATGCTGATGTGTAGTTCCGAACTCTAGCTTTTTAGTAATAACTACACCTGCCCTACTACTTAAACATATTATTAATTACGTAATGCAATTACTTATGTAATATCATATTGCATTTCTTGAATCCTTTTAGTCTTTAGAAGTTGGCTACACTATTAATCGTAGACTGTGAGGCGACGACATGTCTGTGGAGGATAAAGATGTTTGTGTTAGAGTTATTAACCTCTCATAATGATGGTTTAGATCGCTCATTCACGCTTGAGGTTCTTTAATCAAGTTCAAGTGTATAAGTTATAAATTATGAAGCTATGACATGTGTTTTGTAAGATTTTCTATTCTGAGAAACTTTTTTCTCATGGTGCTTTCTGTTTAATGTACGGTTTCTTTGTCAATCTTGACGTTTAAACAGGTGAAGAAAATCACTCTTTACGCCATCAAGGATATTTTGCAGGAGCTGGAAAAGCATACCAAGTAAGTTAAATTATACCAACTATCTGATAAGGTGACGCATCGCTTGTTTTACTTGTATTCTTAATCCCATTCTCTTTCCTAATCATAATGTCTAAACTCTAAAGTTGAAAAGAGAAGATCTGAGGTTAATAAAATTTTATATAACAATTATATGAGTAACTGTCAAGTCCATACACCTTCATGTGTTAGTGTCTGAAACAGGTAGGTGGTGTTAGATACGCTGAACTGAAAAAACTTAATCGGTATGCTACACATCCCAATGCTCCTTTCTAAGCTCATAATGTTAACTTGTATTCTTATTCTTGTTAATAATTTGTATATCAAGATCTGAAATTGCATATAGAGTACATAAGATTAACACCTTATGTTATGCCTTGCACTACTCACTAAAGCTTTAGTGTCGATAAAACAAAAGTCCACTGAAGTGTTTTGTACTTGTTCAGTTGATCATGACTTCATGTTACATAGATTATAGGGCAAAGCTAAATAATAATGATAAGAGGTTTACGCAGATTTTTGCGGGGTCAAAAATATAATCTAGAAAAATACGAAGTAAAATAGAACAGAAAAAAGTCGATAAGAATTTCAACTACTTGTATAGTTGTACAGGTGATCCAGTTTTTAATTTGGATGACATAATGTCTCGTAATGTTGACTGTATTCTAATTGTATTATTCTAATTAAGTTCGACTCACCTAAAAATAGTTAAGACCGGTAGATTTTGTAGTTACGTGCTTTGAGCCTCCACTATGGTTCCGAGGTGTGTAGACCTTGGTCTATCAGAATTGACCCCAATTGGCTTAGGGGACAACTTAATTTTTGTTATGTTACCTCCTGATCTTCATATTCTTTACCACCACCACCACTATTTCTCTCTCCCTCTCTCTTAAGCAGAAAGAAACCCTAATGGCGGTTCAGGAAGGAACCCCCATTAGGGTTTCTTGCTGCTTAGAGTGAGCGAGAGAGAATACAGAGAGCGAGCACAGAGAGAGATGGTAGTGGTGGTGGTGGTAGTTGGCGGTGCTGTTGAAAATGAAGATTAACAGGTAAAATGTAAATAAACAGATATACAATGTAAAATGTTGTTTTTTGACTCTAAACTATAAGTCACCATAATAGTTGAGGCAAGTTAATTTGGCATGAGTCTTATTTTTATCTAGATTAAGTTTCTGCAAAAACATGGTTTTTTTTTGTTGAAATGCAAAAACATGGTTGATTGACAGGGAATGAAATTACAGTTAAGGTTCAACTACTAAGTCTATTTTTATTGGGTTGGGTCAGGTCTGAAGATGTTGAAGACAACGAAAATTCACCTGCAGCTGGAGCTGCTGCGGGAACTGATTCCGAAGAGTGACCTAAAGAGTATTTTGGTTGACTGGTGAACAATTTCTTGTGTACTTTTGACATTGTTATAATATCGTCTAGATAGCGAGATATTGGTGGGTTATTTTGTTTTGGATATTAGGCAGTTGACTATTAGCTTTCTGCCACGGATTTATTTCCTCCATTTTCATTCTGGATGTTGTAAAAACGACTTTTTCTTGAGATATTGGAAATATTTATATCAGATAACTCCTTTATTTTATAGCATTCTCCACTGAATTTTCTTCTATTATAGTTTTTATAATTGTTAGGTTGTGTTTGTTTTTTGTTTTGTTCAGATCTGAAATCTGAATTGGACACCATTCAGATTTCAGATGTTTGTTTTTGGATTTAAAGAAATCTGAAATTTTTGCAGAATTGGGTGATGGTCTGAATGGGCTGAAAAAGAGTCCATATGTTTCAGACTTTAAAACAAGTCTGAAAAATAAGTCCAACATCTGAAATTCGACAAATGACGTTTCTGTCCCTGTATTTTAGATTTTTTTCTCCCACCGGCAACACCACCAAAACCACCACTGGCAACACCACCAAAACCACCACCGGCAACACCACCAAAACCACCGCCGTCAACACCACCAAAACCACCACCGGCAACACCACCAAAAATACCACCAAAACCACCACCAAAACCACCACCAAAAACACCACCAAAACCACCACCGTCAACACCACCAAAACCACCACCGGCAACACCACCAAACCAAACAACAACAAAGCACCACCGGCACACCATCAACACAAACCAGCACACCATCTCACCACCATCACAAACAGTCGGACCACCACCACCATCACAAACAGTCGGACGCCACAACCACCACAAACAACATCACCGTGGTACACTACAACCACCATCACAATCTGTCGAGGGTAACCTACCCATTGCTTTCCAAGCCCTCGCCGGATCTGGCTTATTGTTGAGAGAAAGATAGAGAGAGAACCAGAGAAGGTGAAAGAGATCCGACGACTTACAATCGGTTAGAGAGAGAGATGGCGACATGTTTCAAGAGAGAGAGAAGGAGAGTCGGCGAGAGGCATCCAGAAAGTGAGAGAGTAGGCGAGAGGTTGGAGTTCCGGCGAGAGGTTTCCGTCGGGGGGAGAGAGAGAGGAGAGGCAGACTTGTGGAAGAGGAGAATAATGAAACCCTACCTAGGGTTTCTAATATTTTTATTCCCAACCAACCTTAGGGTTTGTTTGGCCATATATGTAATGAGGGGTATAATTGACAAATTCTTAATTCAGCCCCAACTATTCAGACATAAAAAACAAACATCTAATCCACAAAATGGTTAAGCTAATTCAGATTCAGCCAATTCAGTTCAGCCAATTCAGATTCAGCCAATTCAGATTCAGAAGCATATAAAAAAACAAACACCACCTTAGTGTTTTTCTTTTTGTTGGTGCTGAGAAATTTAAGATAAAACCTGGTTGGTCTTCTCTTTTGTTGATATAATCGACTGTGTTTTTTTTTATTGCAAAGTATTATCGATTGTGTTGGTAATTTATATTTTACCTATCCCTGGATAAAAGAGGGAAGGAGGGAGAGAGACAGTCTCATCCTTTAAACCATGTACACACGAATTTCTTTATTTTTACAATGATTCAACATATAGTAAAAGTTATATTTGATAGCAAAAAATTATGATCCATGAAACTGTGTTTATTGCTTCAACAAAAAAAGATAATATTGTTTTAACAAAAAAAAAGATAATATAAAGTTGTCATTACCTTTTTGTACTTCCCATGTGAGAAGGTGAGTAGTAGCGTGTTTTCAGGTTAAATTCACCCCTAACTGGGGTGGAGCCTTTACTTTTAGCTGGGGGTTAGAGCGTCTATGTTTTTTTACTTAGGTCTGCTTCCTCTCTTCGCATGCCACGCCCTTTGTAGAGATACGAGACACAATTCACATGGATATAGCAAGTCTTGTTTGGTTTGCTTCAATGGTAGTCTTTACATTTACTAGGCAATTCCGAGGGTACACATACTCGGTCTAATCTATGCTAGGCTTGAACACCAAGGACTGAGGCCAGTCCGAATGGCCCTCAGGTCTGAAGCCCACGAGAAATGCCAAGAGCGAAGGTGGAACTTTTTTTTTTTTTTTTTGTTAAAAGAGCGAAGGTGGAACTGAGTTTAAAAAAAAAAAGAAAAAGTTGCAACGGTGCTTATAGAACTTCCCGTGTCCCTTCTCTGACTGTGTTTGAGTGTTTTCCCACTTGATACGGTCTTCTTTTTTGAAAGAAAAAGGGGAGAGAGCGAGGGCGCAGAAGCGAAAAAACGCTGCAAAAATGTCTCGACAAGCTTCAAAACTTCTTGGATCTCTAGCTTCAAGATTAAACCCTAGCAAATCTTCCCTGTCTTCTACTTCATCATCTCAATCTCGCCATTTTGGTACTGCTCCTCCACCTCCTGCCGTCTTCGTCGACAAGAACACTAGGGTTATCTGTCAAGGTATCACCGGAAAGAATGGTACCTTCCACACCGAACAAGCCATTGAATACGGCACCAAAATGGTAAAAAAAAAAAATACTTATGTTATTTTGTTCATTTCTATTCATTTTCTCTGTTGATCTCTTTTGAAGATCTGAAAATGGGTCTTCTCTTCTTTTAATAGAACTATCTATATTTCAATTGTTTTAGGTCAATTTATTATTTAGTTTTAACTTGTAATCGAGAATACTTTGTCTGATTGATATGTCATCATTTTCTGTATCTATCTTGTTTCCACATACCTCTCCATGAATCAGTGTCTGTTTAATTTGGGGTGAATTAGGTCTGTTGTTTCACTCTCGATCTTCCTGCTTTGGTTGATCTGAGTGTTCTTCTATAATCTTCATGTATACAATATTCAGTGATATCTGACATCTGGAAACTACTTTCGAATCAGTTCTTTTCTGCTATCTTTTTTGAAATTTCGTGCTTTTTTACTATTGCCCAAGGGTTTACAATAAGGCATCAAATGAGTTAGCAGCATTAGCAGTAAATAACAATGTCTTTGGTGTTTGGGATAGGGTTAATGTTCCGAATTGTACTGTAACTTGTATCCAAAACGATGTTGTATGGATGAAATAAAGTTCTTTTTTTCAAATAAATAAATATACAACGACATAGTAAGTGCATCACATTTGTATTTTGTAGTTAGTATAAATTCCGGTGGAATCAACATAACTACATGAGACATTGATGGATGCCCAAAGCAATGACATTTTCTATATAAACTCAAGAGTCATTACATCATTACATGACATTGATACATCAAGAATTAAGTAAGCTCAATAACCACCATCTCAAAGACATTTTGGGCCCTAAGGGCCATATAAAGACCCTTAAGGGAATCTTATGAGGCACGAGAGCCCATTTATTCCTACATCTTCTTTTGATGAATATCTGCAGTTACTAGAAAAGAAGTAGAGTAAAACTTTTAGCTATTCAGGTTGCACAGGACTGCGTTAATTTTGGAGTAAGGTGACTAACATTACGATACATCGACGCCTCCGCTGTCTGCTGCTGTTTCCCGTGTCCTATCAGTAGAGTATTTTGATTGCATGTATAAATGCTTTATCCTGTTTGCAGGATGTCAGCTTGCAATAAGCTGATGTTCTTCAATACAAGTACGACCTTTAATGTATCTACCCCATTTATAAATTGTTTGGATGGATTATTTATTACAATGTCGTGGTTTGACGTTGTATGATATTGTCCTGATACTACAATGTAAGGTTTTCTGGAATTTCTGTAAGTTAATCCACCTAAAATTTACCTTTCGTATTCATTTAAATAGGTAGGTGGGGTGACACCAAAAAAGGGTGGAACCGAGCACTTGGGTCTTCCTGTTTTTAACACAGTTGCAGAAGCAAAGGCAGAAACAAAGGCAAATGCTTCAGTCATTTATGTACCCCCACCATTTGCAGCAGCAGCTATAATGGAGGCCATGGAAGCTGAGTTGGATCTTGTGGTGTGCATCACTGAGGGAATTCCTCAACATGATATGGTGAAGTATATGAACTTACTTGTTCTGCTTTCCTTGTTTTTGTTCATTTTATGAAATGCACAATAATTTTATGTTGAGTTATTTTCACATAGTTGGCCCATTGGCTCTTCTCTATTTATTGCATTTTTGCGAGGTTGGATATGTTGAAAATATAGTTAGTTCACGATGATACATTAAAACTTATGAACGGAATGGATGTTTATGGTTAGTCCCAAATAAGATGATTACTTACAACTTGTTAATTATAACTTGGATCATAAACAAATTTCATATATGATATATTGTTTATGCTTGTTATAAATTGATATCTGAATAAATCCATGGACACATCACATGGAGGTTCTTACAAAGGAGAGAATACTAATATACTACGAGTGCCCAGCTTTGTGTTTCATTTAACCTTTGGGCGAGATAATGTCTATATGTTTCAAATCAGTTTGCCAGAGGTGCATACCAATTTCTGCCATAAATGTTTGAACCACATGTGTTTAGGGTTTTGTCCACATGGAATATTGCCACTTTGTTTTTATTCGTAGATCTTGGTAATTTTTTAAATGGAATCTGGAATTTTAGAGCTTACCTTCTCCTATGAGTGTGGGTTTTTTTGTTTTACATTGATGATTGAGGAGAGTAGTTTCCTGTGTAAGTTGGAAAGATAGAATCAAATTGATCATTTGCTTATTTGAATATTTTTCTCCTGTAATGACTGAGCACTAACCTGGGCTAATGACAGTTATCATGCAGTGGGGCTTTATTCCTAATACATATCATTTATTTTAAGTTGTAGCATATAAGTTGGCGACTATACCATTCGTTTGGACATGCACATGGCACACCTATAGTCCTATTTGACCATCTTTCTAGATAAAAAAACTTGGAAATTTCCGTTTTAAGCATGTATGTAGCCATTAATAGGTTAGAGATGTTGGGTAATATAGTGACTCGTAAGCTTCATGGGATATTGACTCTCAAGGCTTTCATATCATGATAGTACATTTTATACTTCTGTATAACTTCTACAAATAAAATGAAGATTCTCATATTCATGATTGCTTAAATTGGGTTTGCTGAGTTGGGTTGGCACTTGTGCCTGGTTGGTGAAGTGGTCAAGTGCTGAAAAGAGAAAGGGTTGTCTATATGATCCATGGCTTTAATCAAAATTTTAATTAAGATTTGGAATTGTTGCAAATTAATTTTTTGCCACTTGGAACGGTCCCTAATACAAAACAATTGATTTATGAATCCTCCTTTCATAGTATATGATGTTTCAGTGTATTTAGCAGCGAACAAGTTTTATCATTTTGTGTTTCCTTTTTACTGGGACATACTCTGGATGATTATTCATATGTATATTGTCAGAGGTTTATTCATTTAATTTATATGTACAACCATTATTTCATTAAGTCTTCATCTGCATATTTTTTTTAAGAGCTATGTCGGGTAACATCAGTCACCAGATGTTATTCTTATTTTCCTTTTACCGCAGCTTCTTGGATTAGTTTTGAACTTTTTTGCACTTCTAATGACCTTGAAGCAATATTTATAAATTTAGGTTAAGGTGAAGGCTGCCCTCAACAGGCAATCCAAAACAAGGCTGATTGGACCAAACTGCCCTGGTATAATCAAGCCAGGAGAATGTAAAATTGGAATTATGCCTGGGTACATCCACAAGCCGGGGCGCATTGGAATTGTTTCTCGATCTGGTACCTTGACTTATGAAGCGGTGAGATTGCATTCAGATTCGGAGTGCACTTGACTGCCTCCATGTTAATGTTTTGATTCACCAATGGAACCAACAAGAGAAATCTCAGTATTTATTTCATGATACTAAATCATCCAATCTCGACCATTCAAATAATGCATGGCGGATGTTTGTGTTGATCACATCTATTTCAGTTTTAGAATTTGTTGTGTATAAATAATAATTGCTTTTGTTGTATGTTCGATAGGTTTTCCAAACAACTGCAGTTGGCTTGGGACAATCAACTTGTGTAGGTATAGGTGGGGATCCTTTTAATGGGACAAATTTCGTTGATTGTATGAGGAAGTTTATCACTGATCCTCAGACAGAAGGTAAACCATTAAAGATGAGTCTTGTATACAATTTATATATTACGTTTTCATCTTACATGTGTTTGTTGGTTTATATACAAATCTGAGAGGGTGTGAATTGTGCGTTTTTCTCGTGTTTACATATCTTGAAACTCAAAAGAGTGCATGAGCTGCTCCTGTGAGGGTTTTATTCTTTTTTAAAAGAATGGAGTTTTGTGATAGAATGACAAAAAAAAATTGACTTAATTTATGACTCACCTTCACTAAAAGACAAAAAAAAAATCAAAGTTTGACTACAATCTAGACCGTTGTTTTACCCGGGTGAGTCGTTAAGTCATAAATTAAGTCGAGATCTAAAGTACATTTAGCATTTCCCTTTGTGATGATATAATTCAAGCAGTTGAACTTTGTCAAAGATGTTTATTAAACGATCTCTATGTTCTCATCGTCACCCTATTGCCATTATACTATTATCTTTTTCAAGTCCTGAAACACATTCTTTTATATCTTCTAGAATTTCTGTTTGTTCCTTACTTGGCCAATGTTCTGGAAGTGTCTTAGAATCACCATTTTCTCTTTAGTTCATGGTTGGGAGAGAAGTTCTTCTCGTGCAATGTTTGTCCAATCCAGTCTTCTATCTTAAGTTTGTCTCTTCCTTCGCCAAATATTTTACTTCAATGAATAGTTCTCAGAGCTCTCTCACGTTCAGCTCTATTTTTGTTCTCACTCTATTTGTATGCTAACTCTATTTTTGTCTTTTAGAACAGCTTTCTTGTCTTGCAGTGAATGAATGAAAAGATATCTCACTTTCACGACATCTGTGTTCCAGGTATTGTTCTTATAGGAGAGATAGGAGGGACTGCAGAAGAGGATGCCGCAGCCTTGATCAAGGTATTGATTGATGGTTGAGATCGATTATATTTTTAATTTAGAAATGGGGAAAAGATGAAACTCTGAGAGTCCGATCTTTAATCGGCTCTTTTATTTATGAGGATCACCAAATCTAGCATATTTGCTAGCCCATTTATCTCTCTAGATATCTGATCTTTCCAGGTTTTTTTATGATAAATGATCTTGTGTCAAGTCCTTCTGCTAATGCAGGGTATATCTAAAGTAGGTGGATTGAGTACTTCTCTAGTGAAGTAAACCTTGTTTTTTTTTTTTTGTTGAACGAAGTAAACCTTGTTAGTTTAGAAATCTAAAAAGAGGCTTAAAATGGATTGCCTCTTCTAATAATTTGTAATGAGGATTATCAATTTACTTTTGTTGCTACGACATGACCTCTCTTGGGCGGAACTGATTTTTGCAATCTTATGTGAAACAGGAAAGCGGAACTGAGAAGCCTATTGTTGCATTCATTGCCGGTCTTACAGCTCCACCTGGTCGCCGTATGGGTCACGCTGGAGGTATGCTTATAGTACAATAAACTGCATTGCCATATATGAAGTTTCAAAAAAGATCATGTAACTTCGTGGCATAAGCCTCACTGAGGTTTGTTTAATTTTTTGAACAAAGATAAACATTTAGAAACTGTAGATATTATCAAAGTCAGCTAGGGAATCCAGGTGACCCAATAGTGCCCGTCCCTGCGCATCATCCAAGTACAATCTTAGCATACTTGATTCTAGGCTTTGATCATAGTAGCCATATTTATGGGTTAAACTATCTTTGTGTCATCATAATTTATTCTCGGATGCAAAAGAGCATCCTATGTACAAATCCCAGTGGAATACACAATTATAGTAAGAAAAAGAATTTGCTGGTGTTTGAAATTTATCATCCGAGCATTGTCGATACCAGTTGAACAGAGTCCTATCCGAGTGTTATGATGATGGCTTATTAATTCAATTCCAAAACGCCATATCGATGATTAGAACTACTTTGTACTTTGTGCAGCTATTGTTTCGGGAGGCAAGGGTACAGCCCAAGACAAAATTAAGACACTGAGAGAAGCAGGAGTGACAGTGGTCGAATCTCCAGCAAAGATTGGTACTGCCATGCTCGAGATCTTCAAACAACGAGGCCTTGTAAATTAATTTATGCAGCAACCTTCATATTAGACCCGTGTTTGTGGGGGGACATACGGAATTACAATGAAAATACGGAATCTGAGAGCGAATCTGATTATACTGGTTTTGATTGTTAATAATTGCGGGTTGTTTGTAGCAACAAGCAGTAACAAGGTTTTTGCTTCAATTGATGCAAAAGATTCAGAGTTAATATGAAATCTTCATTTCTTTGAGAGATTGTGGAGCATCGAGGATAATATCTTTAAAATCAATGCAACATAAATTTGTTCTTTGTTTTGTGGCAGAATATATTTTTCTTCGAAAGCTCTTAAAAGTATCCCTCTGTAAGGCCTTGTAGATCAACCCACAAGAAGAGAAAGAAGTAGATCGGGTAAGAAGAGGAGAGGAAGGAGATAGAGGTTCAGACAGAAGTGACAACGTAGTGATGTAAAAGCTTAAAGAAAGAGAAAAATATTAAAAGAATCCCATGGCAGCCTGAATCCGTCCAATTAGGGAATCCAATGGCCAATCCGTCCAATTAGGGAATCCAATGGCCACACGATTGAAGGGTTTTCGGAATGGTTCACCTGGCTGTCTGGCAACATTCGAAAACTTTTCTTCTCTTAGGCCAAACTAGGGTTTTTGTACATTACCCGCGGAGTCGTTTATGATAGGTTTGAAAACGCATTATGCTCTGTTGCAACTCTTTTTCCTTTCCCAGCTCAATTTTAAACCTTTTAAAAAGGTTATTAGTCACGTTAAGCTCGATTTGACTTTTATACTGCATGTAGACTTGTTAAATTCTAATTAATGTAGATCAACAGAAGAAAAAAACTTGCAAGTCATCCATTTTTACAATTTGTGAATATAATTAACAATCATTTTAGGATTAGGGTTCACCACTTCACCAGTAGTCCCTATTTTTTAGCAAAATTCGTTTCAGCAAAAAAAAAAAACATGGATGTACCCAATACACGCCCGGCGATATGCCCATCGTAGGTTGGTACCCATGACATATGATATTCGAAGTCTTTGATATATGATATTCGAAGCGCCAGGACCCAATACTAGAAGTGCCCATGAGCACCCTTGAGTTACATTATTCGAAAAATGAAATTTGGCTATTTGATGAGCCACAAGTTGCTTTTACGAACAATGAGTTTAAGATAGATGTTCTCGAACGATCTCGTTTCTTCATGAATTCTTGCCATTACATTTCTTATCTTTCATGTTGTGCTTGCTAATTCTTCTTCATGAATTCTTGCCATTACATTTCTTATCTTTCATGTTGTGCTTGCTAATTCGGACCCACATGCTTCCTTTATTATCTTGTTCACATCTCCCTCGATAGTAATGATACTTTCGTGCCTTCATTCATCCATCTTAAGACCCTATACAACGGTTGAGCCTTCATTTATCCATCTTAAGACCCTATACAACGGTTGATTCCATTAGACGAGCTAAACATTTCCACCATTGCTGCCACCTTATTGCCTCTCCCATCACGCGGTACTACTGCCGCTCCCCCTCTTTCAAAAAAGGCTCCCCCATCACGTATAACTGCTGCTGCTGCTCCTCATCCTTTAAAAAGGCTCCTCAACTGAGTTGTATAAAATGGCCAACTTCACTTTATTTATAGTTTTGTACATTTACAGCATAAACTTAAAATACAAAAGTGTGAGGTTTCAAACTATACACTAGTCATACAAAAGTGTGAGGTTTCAAGCTATACACTAGTCCAGTGAGATCAAGAAACTGTAATAACTCAGATTCACCAAACACCAAAAAAGAAATATTAACAAAAAAAGAAGGAAGAAAAAAGTAAGAAACATAATGAAGTAATAGATGTAGAAATTGTGTCAATATCTGCTCATAATATTCTATTCTCTCCTCAATTCTAATAGAAAACAACGGGAAATAAGAACCAATTTTGTATTTCTTTGTATCTTTATAACCAAGATTTCCAGTGAAAATACTCAGAGTTGAAGAAAAAAAACCAACTTTTTGCTAAACATACACAATGTGATACCAGAGAAAGAGGAAGTTCA
This sequence comes from Eschscholzia californica, assembly GCF_041429995.1. Classification (NCBI taxonomy): domain Eukaryota; kingdom Viridiplantae; phylum Streptophyta; class Magnoliopsida; order Ranunculales; family Papaveraceae; genus Eschscholzia; species Eschscholzia californica. The sequence goes on from NW_028238198.1 coordinate 36,097,810, forward strand.
CAAGGAAGAATTCTTCTCTTATTAGCTAAATTTCTGCTGTTTCTTTATCTCTTACTTTCAGGAACTATGTACTCTATCAGCTTGATTTTGATGTTCTATAATGGAGAATAAGAATAAAAAATAGTTTAATCTTCGAGACTGAAAAGGGGCATAATTAATCAAGAGCTGCTTTGTTTCGTCTACCAGTTACTGGTTTCGGCAAGCCATCGAAGATCAGTCTATTGCTTGTTGTTGTTTGGGAGGTTCTCTTAGAAGTTGTCCACATAAAGGAGGAACCATTACTGTCTTGTTCCTGCAAACATGACGTGCTTGATGATTTTCGAACCCCACTAAACCCATTTGCCAGTACGGAATCTCCTGCCGATACAGGGTTTAACCAACTTGAATCAGAATCCATTGCTTGAGCCAATCGATTATACGATTTCGGTCTCAAAGCTAGTCCTTTTCCTGCTGTTGCTGAAAACCCACTGCCACCATTATCTACCTTCAACAATGTCTCTGGGGTATGAGGACTATTATCAGCATCACTTTTTTGACGCCATCGGATAAATTTCTCGTTTGATTTCTGAGAATCGCCGTTTCTTGTTTCTGAAGTTGGAACATCCTCCGCCAAGTTAGTGTTCTCGTTTAATATACTACTAACTAAGCTTCTAGTTTTCCGGTGCTGACTTGAAGAAGATCTGCCGGGCGGTTGATCTTCCAAGTAGTGAGATTTGCCTGTTCTGTATAGAGACATCTCTGTCCCATTGCTGTCCTCCTTGAGATTCAGTGGTTTTAAGCCGTAGAAGCCCTGTAAACTGCTCATAGCTGAAGAAATTCTTGGTGGATCTGGTTTCAGTCTGAGGGACTGAAAAGATTCAAATATGTCCACATGAGCAGGACGAGATGGAGTTTCCTGACTACTTCTGTCTCTGTAATAAGTTCAAATAACATATAAGATCTTGTTTAACCATCAAGAGTTAACTAAAGAACTTACTTCTAATATCATATTCAAATAACTTTCTGATGATGAAGTAGCAATTGCTGAAACAAAATAAAAAGAGATAAGTAAGAACAGAAATCAAGGTCCTCCATGTTCTGAAATTTTTCCTATCTGTACTTCTTCGTCCCATTAATAGATGGGTAAACAGGGTCTATATGGTATGGGAACTCTTGATGGTTAAGAAACTTATTGTTCCACACTGCATTCTTAAGGCATTTATTAGAAGATATCTAAATTTATTCCCTTGGGGAAAGGTCCAACACTCTGACGTCCTTCAAAAAAGCATAAAGCATCGGCTAAAGGCATGGGATGTCGGTAGGAGTTACAAGACTGGCTGAATTTTAAAACCTATCTAACGTCCAAGCATCTCATATAGCAGGATAACTGTTTCGATCGTTTTCAACTATCACAATAGTTATAAGTCGGCTAAACACAAAAATTATTTCATTTGCAGACAAAGATTAAAATATAGACATATCTATACCCGTCAGTTACAGTGTCAACCAATTCATGTTACAGTTTTTAAATGACTATCTACAATTAAAGGTATACAAAAGAAATAAGCAAGATGACACAGAAAAATATCAAGCTTTGAAAAGTGGTATAATCTAGTACCTAAATTTCAGCATGATTAGTGAACAGAAATCTCCACAAACTTCAATTGGTTACCAATAAACGATGACAATGAATTTCCCAAATTCATGAAGACTTAGAAGAGAAGCGAGAATGATGGTTTGAGATACAACTATACAAGCACAATCTCAACTCTTTTCAATGAGGTATATTATCCGCTCCATATTTAGCCATTTAGCCTAGTTATTTTTTTTAGAAAAATGATATAAGAGGCTACAAAAGTAAACCTACCCCAAACCAAAATAGGAATCAACCCTCCATCAAGAGTGAAAAAGTCCAAGAGAGAGACAGTTGACTCGAAAACGGAGATTATTGATACCGTATAGGTATGGAGTAGGCTTGACTTGTAGCCTCTTCTAGCATTGAGATACAATGTTAGAAGAGACTAAAAAAGTAGACTTACCCCAGACCTAAATAGGAATCAACACAGACCTAAATAGGAATCAACCCTCCATCAAGAGTGAAAAAGTCCAAGAGAGAAACAGTTGACTCGAAAACGGAGATTATTGATACCGTGTAGGTATGGAGTAGGCCTGACTTGTAGCCTCTTCTAGCATTGAGATAAAAAAGTAGACTTACCCCAGACCTAAATAGGAATCGGAAAATGATAGAAGAGGCCCAAGTCAAAGCCTACTCAACACCTACACGATATCAATGGTCTCCATTTTGAGCAATGCTAAAAGAGGCTACAAGTCAAAGCCTACTCTAGACCTGCACGAAATCAATGGTTTCCATTTTCGACTCAACTGTCTCTCTCTCTTGATGGACTTTTCACTCTTGATGAACGGTTGATTCCTAGTTAGGTCTGGGGTAGGTCTACTTTCGTAGCCTCGTCTATCATATTTCTTTCTATTTACACTTTCAAGATCAAAAGGGTGTTTTTTTATAGACCATGCCACCATTGCCAAACTACTAACCATCTCAATGTGGGTTCCAGAAAGGAGCAAAGGGTGTATATAAGGTGATTATTCTCTGTCTTTTCTTCTGTACCTAAGTACCTAACTACTCTAACCCATACACCCAATATAACAACAAAATCTAACCTTAAAGAAACAATTCCAGCAATAGGAAAAAAAAAAAAGATATACCCTGAAGTAGGAGAACCATTTGATAGAGTAGCAGATGGGGGGTGTCTTCCAGGTAATGGAATTTGAAGTGATTTGAGAGCAAACATTTGAAGATCTGTTACCAAATTATTCATCCTTTTTATGTCAGCCACCTGCAAATATACAAAACAAATTCATCAATTTCACATAGAGAGAGAGAAAGAGCTAGAGATAGAGAGAGAGAGAGAGAGAGAGAGAGAGAGAGAGAGAGAGAGAAATCAAATACCTCAACACCGTACTTAATGGCGACACCGGCAAGAGTATCCAGTTTAGAAACCTGATGTTCAATGAAATTAACCGCCGGCGGCGATGATGGCATTAACAACAAATCAGATGACATTATCGAATTATTCTCTCTATCTCTACGCATTCGATCTACTAGATGATGATCCGTCGAGAAATCATAACTTACATTTCGCCTAATTCTATCAATCTGCATATTGTTATTATCAAACTTTCCCTAAAAAAATTTCCCAAAAAAGAAACCTATTCTCATTTCTCTCACTCGTTGACTCTAAATCAGAAATAAACAAAAAAGAATCTCAATTTATTCAATAGATCCGTCAATTCTGCACCAAAAAAAATTCAATCACACTTCACGAAAAAATCTTCTAACGACTGAAAATCTCATAAAAAAACGAACAAAATTTTGTACGCCAGAAACCCTAGACGCTTCGATTTTACAAGACCTCTAACTTTGATCGAGTTTTACGTAATAGAAGGATTGAAGGTTCATTTTTCCTCTCTATCCCAAAACCTCTCTCAAGAAAAAAAAAAAAAAACTATTTTTAGAGAGAGAGAGACTGTCTGTGTACGGGGGTTTTGTAATTTTTTTATGTGTGAATTAGTACGCGGTTTTCTCCATGCATGGCACGTGTGTGAGTTAATTTTGTCAGTTTTGACTTTTGGTAGAATCTGAGCCGTCCAAGGCTAGATTTGTCATGGAAATCCAATGGTTATAAACTATGGAACAATCACATAGGCACGAGCCAGTTGGCAATTAGGTTGGTCGATTTCGGTGGAAGTGTCGGACCGTCAGATTAAGATAATTTAGATTTTTTTTAAGGGCGCGTTTGGTCTGCACGGAAATTTGGTGGGGAAATCAATTTGACACTATTTGATTGAATCAAAAAGCGGAAAAACCATTTTCTCATGGTGTAAATTGAAGGGTGTCAAACCCCCCATAATGGGATGTCCCAAACCCCATTCGAAGTATCTCAAGTATTCAAAATCCGCCAACAACTGGTAGCACAGTTGGTTAGTGCATTACTCTACAAGGTAGAGGTCTCAAGTTCAATCCACTAGAAGTGCAAATCCAAGAAAAATTGAACTTGGATTATTATTAGTATAAATAATGTAACAAATTTGTCGGGTTTTAGACCTCTTTTATCTTGTTGAGCTTTAGGCCTCTTTTATAGTTTCTCATGCGATTATCGTGCTTATCACATCTTCGTGATGTATCAATGCTTTGTAACGACTAACGAAGAACGTTTTAAAAAAAAAAAAAAAATCAAAATCCTAAGTTAAAGTTTTTGAAAAGACTAGAAGAAAGTTAAAATTTCCACAACCCTACCAAAATTAGAAATTGAATTTTTCATAAGAACAAATCTGTTTTCTTTTTTTACGACAGAATAATAATATAGACATCTAAATATTTAAACATTGATATATTGAAATCTATAATTTGAACTTCCTTGATAACACAGTTCTAGTAATTCCTCTTTCATACTAAAGTTCCTGTTTAGTTTGATCTCATTTTGGGCTTCATAGAGAAATAAATAAATATATAGATTGTGTATAGTTAGCAATATAGGAAGCATTGAATTTTTAATCTTTTTTCGAGTATTTAAAAGTTTCTACTAAGGGCTCTAGTGATATAATTTCTTTCAAAATACCACCAGGACCCTAGATAGTAAAGTCCATAACGACATAATATTTTATTCTAAGTTGGCGTAATTTTGGGTGGTTTGCATACAAATACTATTAACATGTCGATTGAAGCTTGAATGTAACTGTTAGTGGTATGAACAAAATCAAATTCATGACCTTATAAATTACAACAAACAGCAAAGTTACCTTACAAAACTATAATATCGAGTCATATCTAGTTTGCACTTTACTGTATTGACTCCAATGTGAGTTGTCATTCATCTATTCTAATCCAAAATGTCAATATATCGAATGGGTAGCAAAAAATTTAAAAATGATCTAGCAAGCGAGATCTTACACAGACTTGGGAGGAAATCACAAATCAATAGGTGGATTGATTGTCAAGTTTTTGATTTGTTCTATATCAATAAAAAATCACAACCGTTGATTTAGAATTCTTTTCCAAATCTTTATGAGATCTACGTCTACCTTGTTCTATCGCTACAGAAAAGAAATTAAATTATTTTCCTTTGTCGTGGTCATGTACTTAAAAAACTTGGATTCTTTATGGTGGGGACTTTAGGGCATAAAGAAAAATCTCTAGGAAATAAAGACCTAGCCAACCTTGATTGACTTAGGAGTTAACTTTTTTTTTTTTGCCCCAAAAATTACTAATATGTCTCTTGCCCCCCTAATCTTCATCTTTCACCGCCTTTTTTTTCTCTCTCTCTCCCTCCTCCTCCTCCTCCTCCTCCTCCTCTCTTCCTCCTTTTGTTTTCTCTCTGCAAAGACTATCTTCTTCAACTCAAAGAGAAAGGAGGCGAAAAGATGAAGATGCTGGCCAGAATTTGTGGTGGAATGAGGTGTGAAGAAGATGAAGATCAGAGGGTAAGAAACAAGTTAATAAATTTTTGGATCAAAAAATAAATATGTCCCCTAAATCAATCATGGTTGACTAGGTCATTATGTTCCGGAGTCGCGAGCTTCTTATTACATATAGAATTGGTATTAATTAAATTTCATACTGTTTTATACGACACATTTTTTGAAAGAGGCACAATAGTATTTAAATAATCTTTTCAGATTTTGAGTTTGAACCAGAATTTCTAGATATAAGTTGCAAATTTCATTTTTTTTTTCCTAGGATTCATTTTATTCTAGATTATTTAGATGTTTGATTAAACTGCCAAAGTCATGCTACTTTTATCCCCTCAATCAATACTTCTAATTTTCCCGTAAAAACTCGGATGCACATAAAAAATGTCTCCTTTTATATATGTATTAGGGTATATTTCGTGTCCTATGACACAAACAGTTGTATTAATCAAATGTGACGAAATTCTAACCCAGTGCTTCTAGAGTCACCTTATAATATTGTTTTAGGCGCTCTCTCCAAACATGTCACCCGATTTCTCATATTTAATATTACTATATTTTGAATACCCTACTTTTTTTGTATTATTTACTTTTATTTCTTTTTCTCAAATTAATTAGTATTTTATTGAGAGAGATTTTGTTCTTTTTTTTGTAACGTTTGAAATATATATATATATTTTTTTAAATTAATAACTTTTTTTAAGGACATGGTTATTTTTCTTCTTCAAATAAGTTATTTTATTTCTAAGAAGAACTATGTTTTAAATTTTGAGAAGGTTTTCTAGACAAATCCTTTATTAAAAAATGATGTATGTCCTAGTCATCGTTTTCCCTTCTGTTTTATTATATAGATTCCTACAACGTCCTACGTGTGCAGTAGACCTTTTGCGTAACTCCTTAGAATTATGAATATGAGGAGCGCCAACATATTTGTTGCAGTCGACTAACACAACTAATACTACATGAGCATGGTGACGAGTAGATGATAATTCATTGGATCTAAGTTTTCTCCATATATGTATCAAAACTAGTTATAGTATTACATATACCATCTTTTGAAGGCTTTTTTTTATAGTATATAGTTTTACAAAGAAATTGTTTTTCTCCTGACCAAAACGATCATCTTCGTTTTTCGAGTTTTATTTCTCTATCAATCTTGTATTTTTCATAACACACACTATGGACTGTTATACTACCTAAATAGTTGTTCGTAATACGTCATTTTCTCATACGTCGTTTTTCTAGTACATCGTGTCAAAAAGGCATAGCGTTTATAAGTAACTTTAATTAAGCGAGGAATTTCTTTACCTGCCAAATTTCTAACGAATTGAGATATCCATTCATTCTGGTATAAATTGACACTATCTGCTTTTCACTGCCAGAAGGGGTTGATTGGGATTGTCTGAGCAAATCACGTAATCGTTGACCTTTTGCTAATTGATTTTGAGTAGTTTATCCAAATCATAAGCAAATTGTGCAAAGGCTTTTAACTCTGTGGATCTGTTTTAGTCACGATTGTTGTCATAGTCAACAAGGTTGAAACTTCTAAAAAAAAAAAACTTTGAAATGGGAGAGCAATCCTCCCGGTGAACTGACCTTACGCCAAACCGACCCAAGTGAACAAGTAAAGTATATAAGGCGCTTGAGAGAACCATGTTAAAGGAATTCAACAAAATAACCTCGTAACGTCAGGAGAAGTGTCGCGTGTTTAGGAAACGACATATACCAGGAGGTATTAACTGCTAAGAACACATAACTCTGCTAAGTGGTGACGCGATGTGTAGAGTTCGACACATGCCCGATGCTTGAAGGTCAGAAGGATAAGTGTTACAAGCTTTGAATGGGAGCCCCGCTAAACGACGACAGATACTCTGACTGTCCTAAGATGGCGAAATTCCTTATCGCATAAGTAGTAACGTGCATGAATGGTGTAACGACTGCCCCATTGTCTCCAACATGGACCCGGTAAATTGAACTTTTCATGAAGATGCGGAGTACCAACGGCCAACGGTAAGGCCCAGTGCACCTTGATAAATTTTCAAGATTGATTTAGGGGGTGTAATCCCAAAATTCAGTTGATTGTTTTTAACCCTCTAATCTACATCTCTCTTCCACCACCACAACTTTCGATCATCACCGTTTTCAACCACCGTCTCACACACACACACACACCCTCATTGCCAAATTTTAAGACTATTTTATATATTATTTTTTACTCAAATCGGTAAAATCCTACTGAAAACAAGGGATTCCTCGGGGCATCCTAAAATGATTTTGAGAATAGAGTTTTATCATTCAAGATTGATTTAGGGGGTATAGTCCCAAAATTCAGTTGATTGTTTTTAACCCTCTAATCTCCATCTTTCTTCCACCACCACAACTTTCGATCATTACCGTTTTCAACCACCGTCTCACACACACACTCTCGCTGCCCCCCCAGGCCTTGCTTTAGCTCTCAGACTGGTCAGTCTGACAAAGACAATGTCGGAGGTCAATCACAACTAGAGCCAATCCCTTTTCTTGGGTGCAAATAGCAATCTCATGTCCTGTTTCTTTATTCCCACGGGACGGGAGCGCCCTTGAAAGTTGAAAATATTGATAAAGAGCTTAGAAGAGCCGTTTTTACTGACTCCCGGTCCAATGAAATTCTAATGGGTTAATTCCATTTTGGCCCCCTAAAGATGACCAACTCACCAAAATGGCCCCCTAAAGATGACCAGCTTCTAATTTGGCCCCCTTTTTCATCTTTCCGTCATCTATTCTGTTAGACGTTACTGGGTTGTCTTTTTCTACCAAAATTGCCCCTAAATCATGTCTTGTCAGCTAATGCTTTTAGTCCCAAAGGCTCATTATTATTTTCTTTCCCTTCACTTCCAACCACTCTCCATTAAAACCCCAAAACATCCATTTTAACTCCAAAACCTCCATTAAACTAATATTATATAATTCTCATAATTAATCTACTAACAGTCCTAAGTTCCTCAATCAAGTTCTTCATATCCCCATCTACAGAAGGTCCTATAAAACCCTAATTCAACAAAAAAACAATAAATAAATTAAACTCATTCATATTCTCTTTTCTTCTTTTCAATTAATTGAGATCCTCACTCGATCGACGGGAGCGTTTTTTTACTTCGACTAGAGATTCAATCGATAAATTTAATCAATGGAAACCTCATCTGGATCCGGGAGAGGTTTCTTGCTTTGGATGAATCCTCAATTGATTGTGGCACCCATATTTAGCCCTAAAAATCAAAACCATTAGGTGGAGCCATTTTCTTGAGTTTCAGATGTCAATTTCCGCAAAATCAAGATTATCTTCTTTTCCACCTCTTGAAGGAAAATTCTCAATCTCAATTAATGAAGATTTTTTGAGTTTCTCAACTCTTACCAACTAGTTCAGTAACTTATTTATTGGTACACCTATCACTTTCAATTTTTTCAATTATTTCATTAACATGTTCAGTGTGTATACTTGCTTAAACCTGAATTATTGCTCCATCAATTTTTGCTGATGGTAGTCGTATTGTAAAATCGATCTCCACTACGACTACTACCAAATGAAACTCCAAGGCCAGACAATGTTGCAAATTTACAGCCTAATCGAAGAATTCAAGGAGACATCAATAAAGATCAGAGAAAGGAAATATCCAAGATCGAAATTATAAACCTCTTTGTTGTCATCCAAGAATCAATTTTTAGGTAATACTATGTGATTCGTCAATAATTCAGGTATTTAGAGTTTAAGAACTCATGAGATCTCAAACTGTCCAATAAACAAAGATCAAGAAGATGGAAAGAACCCTAACTTCAAACCATGAATAGTCAATAACTTTGAGCTAGCAAGATCAAATCTTTGGGATTTCTCATTAAAACCAAGCGAAGCCCCGTTTTATGATGAGAAAGGTTAAAGCTTTTTCTCTCTCACATAAAGGAACAATTTCTGCTTGACAAAGAGTTGCTTAGTAAACATATCGAAGACCCTTCAATGAGTAAAATACGGATCTGAGTTGAAACTAAAGTCTTCATTATTTCTAAACTCGATGTTTCAATTTGGTCCAAATTAATGAAAACCTAGATAAGCAAACAACCAAAACATTCAAATAAAACCCAGAAGAGATAATAAGATGGTGATGAAAATGAAAGTAGTTGTACAAAATGATGAAGATGATGAAGAGAGAGAATAAATTAATAAGATAGAGAAGAGAAATTAATAGGTGGGGGAAACTAGGAAAAGGAAAAGGGAAAAGCTGGGATTTACATTGTAAAGTCATTAATGTGGATGGAAAAGTTAACGGTAATAGAGTTTAGGGGGCCAATTTGGAAGCTGGTCATCTTTAGGGGGCCATTTTGGTGAACTGGTCATCTTTAGGGGGCTAAAATGGAATTAACCCAATTCTAATTCTTAGGAGTAATAAACTCGGGTTTCCATATTTAGAGCAGCCGGTATCTCTCTGTTACTTGTATAAGAAGAATCCATCTTTCTCCCTCGCTCCATATTTCTCTCTCTATCTATCTTGGAAAAATGTCAGGTGATGATAGTAATCTAAAAACATGGGTTTCAGACAATTTAATTTCAATATTAGGATACTCTCAACCAACTCTTGTTCAATTTGTAATTGGATTAGCTAAACAATCATCATCTCCTGTTAATATTGTTGCCAATCTTGTTGAATTCGGATGGTCTTCGTCAAATCAAACGCTTACTTTCGCTAAAGAGATTTTTTCTAGGGTTTCACATAAACCATCTGGTTTGAGTAATTATCAAAAAGAAGCAGCAATGTTGGTTAAAAAGCACAAAAATTATGCTCTTTTAGATGATGATCAATGTGATGACGATGGGGGTAATGGGGTTTGTTGTAATGATCAGATTTCTTCTCCTACTGTGAAAGTGAATTCCTGCAAAAAAAGGTTTAGAAAGAAGATTGTGAATCAAGAAGATGATGATGATGAAAGAATTGCTGAACCAGAAAAGGGGAGACGACGAGTTTGCCGACGTACTTCAGCCCTAAGAGAAGTTTCCAGGCAAGAGTATTTAAAGAAAAGGGTGAAAAAGAAATTGGAGGAAGTTAGGGATGATATAGAAGATGATAAATATCTATTTGAGGATATTAAACTGACAGAAAAAGAGTATAGTGACCGAAGATATAAACAAGACATTTACGAGTTAGTGCAGAATCGATCAGAAAAAATGGATAATCTTGATGAGTACAAGATTCCTGAAGCTTATGATCCTAATCAAAAGTTTCTTAATCAGGTTAAGGGTTATGATTCTAGTGGAAAGATGAAACCTTTTGCAGAACAAGAGGCATGGGAAGATCTTCAAATTGAGAAAGCAACCTTGAAATTCGGATCAAAAAATAAAGAACAAATATCAGATGATTATCAGTATGTGTTTGAGGATCAAATTGAGTTTGTTAAAGCTTTAGTTTCTAATGATGATAAGTATGAAGAAGATGAATTACCCTTAAGTTCAACAACAATGTTACAGAGACATGAAGATGACAGAAAATGTTTACCTATTTATAGTCATAGAGAAGGGCTTCTCAAAGCCATTGATGAATACAATGTTCTTATAATTGTTGGGGAAACTGGTTCTGGGAAAACTACCCAGATACCTCAATACCTTCATGAGGCTGGATACACGAAACGCGGAAAGATTGGATGTACTCAGCCACGGCGTGTTGCTGCCATGAGTGTTGCTGCGCGAGTTTCCGAAGAAATGGGAGTAAAGCTTGGTCACGAAGTTGGATATTCGATCAGGTTTGAAGATTGTACCTCTGAAAAAACTGTTTTAAAATATATGACAGATGGTATGTTACTAAGAGAATTTCTTAATGAACCTGATTTAGGTAGCTATAGTGTGATAATGGTGGATGAAGCTCATGAAAGAACTATCTCAACTGATATTTTATTTGGTCTTGTTAAGGACATTTCTCGTTATCGAAGTGATTTAAAGTTGATTATTTCAAGTGCCACTCTTGATGCTGTTAAGTTTAGTGATTTCTTTGATGGTGCTCCAATTTATCGATTTCCAGGAAGGCGATATCCTGTAGAGATACATTATACTAAAGCACCCGAACCTGATTATTTAGATGCTGCAGTTATCACTACACTTCAAATCCATGTAACTGAACCACCAGGCGACGTTCTCGTGTTTCTCACAGGACAGGAGGAGATTGAAACCATGGAAGAGATTTTGAGACACAGAACGCGAGTATTTGGGTCTAAGCTTGCTGAACTAATAATATGTCCCATATATGCAAACCTTCCAACTGAGCTACAAACTAAAATCTTTGAGCCAACTCCTAAAGGTGCAAGAAAAGTAGTTTTAGCGACAAATATAGCCGAAACGTCATTGACAATCGATGGGATAAAGTACGTGATTGATCCCGGATTCGTTAAGCTGAAGTCTGATAATCCAAGGACCGGTATGGAGTCTTTACTTGTCACTCCCATATCTAAAGCATCTGCAAATCAAAGGATGGGTAGAGCGGGACGAACAGGCCCTGGTAAGTGTTTTCGCTTATATACAGCTTTTAATTATCTTAATGATTTAGAAGATAATACAATACCCGAGATGCAAAGGACAAATCTTGCCCATGTTGTGCTTACTCTTAAGAGCCTCGGCATTGATGATATGTTGAATTTTGATTTCATGGACCCACCACCAGTAGAAGCATTACTTAAAGCTTTAGAATTGCTTTTTGCCCTTAATGCTGTCAATAGTGTAGGAGAGCTGACTAAGGTGGGGAGAAGAATGGCGGAGTTTCCTGTTGATCCTATGCTAGCTAAAATGATAGTTGCATCAGATAGGTATAAATGTTCTGAAGAGATTATTTCTATTGCTGCAATGCTCTCTGTTGGGAATTCAATCTTTTATCGTCCCAAGGACAAACAAGTTCATGCCGATGAAGCAAGGATGAATTTTCATGTTGGAAATGTTGGTGATCATGTTGCATTGCTGAACGTTTATAATTCATGGAAGGAGAACAACTTTTCATCTCAATGGTGTTATGAAAATTATATTCAGGTTAGAAGTATGAAACGTGCAAGAGATATAAGAGATCAATTGGAGGGGTTACTGGAGAGGGTTGAAATTGAACGAACGTCAAACCTGAATGATATGGACGCAGTAAAGAAGGCTATAACATCAGGATTTTTCTACAATTCAGCAAGGCTACAAAAAGATAGGTCTTATCGGAAAGTGAAAAATCCCCAAACAGTCTATATACATCCAAGTTCTGGTATGGCACGTGAGTTTCCAGAATGGATTATCTACCATGAATTGGTGCTGACGACGATGGAATACATGAGACAGGTTACGGAGGTGAAACCCGAGTGGTTGGAGGAAATTGCCCCGCATTATTACCAGCTGAATGATGTTAAAAACGGTGGAACAAGGAAGAAGCTTCGAGGGAAGGGGTCGTGCAACAAGGAACCCGAACTAGGCCAAAGTTGCGAGGCGTAGTCATAACTCGATCATGGGAATACGCTACTTAGTGAGTTAAAACTATAATTACTAGCTTCAATGGAGTTATATTTTCTTTACCATTGTATAATTGATTCTTCATGTGACATTTTCTTATTCCGAACTTCGATTGATTCTTTTATGGTCTCTTTTTATACCTTAGCTCTTTGTACTGTTTACCTTTTTGTAAAAGCGTTTTATTTGGTAGTTTTCTTACTATTACAGTGTTTCATCTAATTGAGATGCCCAAAGGGAAAGGAAGGAGAAAAGGTTACATCTGGTTGTTGATTGTCCAGAGGTATATATATTGTCATTTGTGTTCGATTTTTTTGCTCGGATTTCCTAACTTCCATGATCTGAAATCTTGATTGTATTCATATTTAGTCTCACGCTTTGATAAGTACATTTGAATGACACCACTAACTTATGTTTTCTCCAAATATGTTTGAAACATGCAACAATTGGTGAACTTTCTACTTTCTTGTTGTTGGATATTTGAAGATGTAGATAGCAATTGTGAATATACTAATACGCTTCGTTGAACATCATATTTGGTCTTTCTGTGATCAGGATAGTGTCTACTCTTGCTTTTTCTTTTCCTTTTCTTTTTTCCTTTTGTTCGTTTATAATTATATTAAACTTACATGAAGTAGATTTGATCTTAAAACTGAGATGTGCAGAATCAGGAAAAAGAATGCAGGAAAAAAGGACTTCATTTCCTCTGGTTTTTGGACCTCTGGTTTTTGGAGTAGAATCTTAGAATCAAGAAAGGACCCTGCAAGCAAGAAAGACAGCAACGCCAGAGCAAATTGTTTCCATTTGAATATTCATAGAGAAGAGAACATTTTCTCTGAACAACGGGCAGCTATGGGATGGGTTAGTTGTGTTTGTGCAGCTTGAAATCCCACATTGCGCAACTGTGATGCCTACAGCGGTTTCATCTTGTACTCTGCTCACTTTTCTATTCCATTCGACTTTCCATTGGTCCCAAACCCGGAGGTACTGCATCTTCAGTTGGTGCAACCAACCTAGGCTTGCCATCAACTATAACTGCATCCACCAGCCCATATTTCATAGCGTCCCATGGATTCATAAAATTATCACGGTCGATGCCCACTTCGATCTGCAACATAAGTAGAAGAAACGCAATGACAAACTGAAGAGAGGGAGCTCTTAGATGCACATTAGGACTACTGACCTGCTCCTCCAGCTTAAGTTTGTGGTACATCATTTTCCTTCTTGGCAGTCTCATTTGTGTTGCCTGAATTACATTTAAATAACAGAGCATCGTTAAGGCACTCTCTCCCGAGCCTGACATAGGAGTATACGACATGCATCTAAGGGACAAAAGGAGAAATTCAGTCCTCAATGGAAGTTACTCATTCCCATGAAAGATCAAAATGCATCTAAGCAAATATGCGATAAATAGATATACTACTTACCACTGAAATCTAAAACTGAATAGAACAGATGGGAGGAAAGGAAAGAAGAAAAAAAAAATGTATTCAGTACAATATGTTCAGGCAATAACCATAATTATAAATGATCATTTGTCGTCCAGTAATGTGATAGTTTACGTCTAAATTCTAATATATACCTTATACATAAGGGAGCTTAACATCAAGAAGCAATCATACTGAATCCACAGCTGATTCCTTGGCAGAAAGATGAAGGAAAACCTTGATCAACCGCACTCCGCAGATAGCAATAGTGGCTTAACAAACTAGAGTAAAAAACTAAAATAGCCACTTACCTCTTACTAACCTAACTTGATTTATCCTATACGTTCGAGTAGACCAAGAGCTTTAAAACATATATCCTAAGAGAGCTAGAAAGCTGGAGCAGGGAACTTGACCAAAAAAAGGCCAGCTCAGCATTATCACAACAAGGTAATATAGTCTAGATTGATTACTTAACTCTGTAATCTAATGTTGATGTCGACTTTCAGAAATCTAGTTTCGCGACCTGCAAGGCTTAAGCCTCGAGGTAAGGCAGGAAGCCAGAGTTAGTGTTTATTTGGGTTGATTTCTTCTGGTTAGCTGTTTCTGAATAAACCTCGAAACATATTGCAAGAGCGGAAAGTAACCAAACTGCCTTAAGGTGTGCATTGAGCTCCCTAGACAAGTAAGATACACTGCAATCAATATTGCATTCCAGGACCCATGCGGGGATATCTATTTTACAAACCGAGTCTAAAACTAGCAGATCAACGACATACAATTAGACACTTGTATAAGAATCTAGTGATATGAGTAAGGTAATTTACTAGCAGGCTAAGCTACATGCTCACTGATATGCACCCTTTAAGATCAAACTTCATATTGGTGTGATTATAGTAACTTAAATCTTATTTGGTCCAATTTTAAACTAATATTAGTATCTAAATGTAAAGAACAAATTCTGAATCTAAGCAATTCTTACGTATTTTTATCGGACTATCCTACACGAGGGATGCTTGGAGTTAGGTAGAGCAAGTCCAAGTTAAACCAAGACAAAAGCTTACTAAATTCAGTAATCACATGACATAATACACAACATCTTCACAGTGTTTTTACTCGAAAACAAAAAAGGCTTTCATTTCATAGAGAAGTGCTAAACACCCGAATTTTGAGGTAGAGCGCTCCCGAAAAGTGATATGGCCGGCCTCAATTGGTCAGGTCGTTTCTCTCTCCTCACGGCCTGACCAATTGGGCTGGCTGTCTCGCTTTTTTTTTCATTTCATATCATATGTGGAGGCTAAAGATTTTTAAGTCCATGACACCAGCAATGGAGGAGTTGTTAAGCTACGAGGGGGTGCCTTTTGTAAAAATTGAAAAGTTAGGGTCCAAGCCCGCTTGACTAAAAGTAGACTCAGTCTCCTCCCTCTATTCCATTCTGCCCTAATCAGAATATATATAGAGAGAGATTCTTTCTTTCTCTTAACGGTCATCTTCTACTTCTTCTCCAAGCTCCCAAATCAGTTCTCCAAATTCGGAGGTAATTCTAGTTTTTCGTTTTCTTCATCATCTACTTCTTCTTTTATGATTACTGACTGCTTCCTCTCTTCCCTTATAAAGATAGAACTCAGTTTCCCTTTTGCCCTCTGTTTTTTTCTTCTTCACTGTTCATGTTTGACTGAACAGTGAGCAACCTCACTGTTCAGTCGAACTGAACACTTAAACTACACCTCCCGGCTCACTCTGCCAGCTCTAGTCTTTGTGTTTTCTTCTTCTTCTTTGATTTGTTTCCTCCTTATCTTTTGTTTACTTCAATAAGTTAATTGATACTTGTGAAATTAGGGTTACATTCCATTTATTGTAGTATATATGATGATTTTTGTTGAGAATGTAGTATATATGAGTTGTGGTACAAAGGAATAGGCAGCTTCTTGTCGCCTTTTCGTTTGCCTAGGCGAGGAGTCAATCTTGTATTCTTGCTTTACGTCTAATACAATATAGGTGTATCCTAGATCTGCTAAGGTTGAATCTTTTGTCAAGCACATGATATTTAGGTCAAATTGTACTTGGAAATATTGTCGAATTATGTTTTGCTTTCTTACTGTGGCATTCATAATAGCCCCCACCTTTTTATCCTTAAAATCCATAGGTGACAGTGGGGAACTTGAGAGATGACGGAGAAAGAAACGGGAGAAGTCGTGAACCAAACAAAGAAGAGAAAATATGAAGATAAAAAGGTTGCTATCTACGGCAACTACCACAAATACTATGGTTATCGTGTAAGTTATCTTTCCTCACTTTTTTCCCGTTCTCTTGTTTGGGGAGATGTTAGAAATATAATTGGTGCTATTATTTAAATGATGTCCCAGATTGGTCGACATATTGAGGTTGATCCTCGATTACTATTTTTCAAGAAAGAATGGTTTGAAGGCAAGGATTGTCTTGATATTGGTTGCAATCAAGGTCACATTACAATCGAAATAGGTAACTTTAGTCTTTGTTTTTTTTTCTTTCTCTTTGACTTTGTGATGTTTACGTACAGAATTTAGAATGGATACTCTTATCTTTGATTATCGGTTAATTTGCGCAAGCTAAACTGCGAGAATTTCACTAATAGAACTAGAACACAATAAAGTTCAGAAATTTGAGAAGGGGGTAAAGGATAGAATTTTCTTGTCAGTCTTCGTTTAGATTTAGTTTATTACACTTAATTTTAGGGTTCATTACTGTTCTTAATCAGAGGCGTGGGAGAGGGGGTACCGTAGGTGCGACGGCACTGGGTCCCCCTCAAATAACAAGAAATAATCGAAGAATCGAGGGCACCCTCAAATTACTAACTTCGGTATAAATGTTTGAAAGTCTAAATCATTGCAAGAACTTGGTTTTAGCTTAGTTGGTAAACACCTTGTTTTACAAATTAGAGGTCACTAGTTCAATACTATATCCCTCGGTTCTTTTTCTTTTGCGAATAGTCAATTGCAAGTATATGCTTCTTAGCTAATGCTTTACGGAATTTGAAATTCAATAACTATTATTTTCATTCTCTTTTTTGTATAATGATTCCTAAATGTCAGTTAGTAAGTTGTTTTGTCGTGAGTACTGTGAAGCACCAAATACAGTTAATTATTATCCGAAGTGGAAATTTTTGTTTACTATTTTACGTATATAACATTATATTTACAAAATTACATATGTTATTGAAAGGCCCAAATGAAATTTCGCTTTGGGCCTCGTTTTTCTCAGCCACGCCACTGTTCCTAATATTGCTGTTTAACTTGTTTCTGGCCACTTCTTGACAACATAATCCTGAACTCAGTCCTGAACCATAATCATCTTCCATTATCCTAACTGAAATTCAAGGATGATTTTTTTATGAAAATTTAGAATTTAATGTTATGTTTAAATGTCTGGAAATGCTGAATGTTGCACTTGATTCTGCTAAACCTCCATAATTTTATGTGTATATGGTTGTACTTACTGTTTGCTTCATATAGTCCTTGTTTTTTGTGGCGGTGTTCTTCATTACTGATTTATTGAATTAGTTTGTGAAGTTGACTTTATATTTATGCTGAAAAATAAATTAATCCTGAAATTTTTTTTTAGTCTGAAATGATTTGTTGTTGATCTTCTTGGTTTCTAAATGCAGCGAAGAGTTTTAATTGTCGAAGCATCTGCGGGGTAGACATTGACGGATGTAAGTTTCTCTGATGACAATTTTTTTTGCCAAATGACGGTGATCTGTTTGTGTTATTTCATTCTTTTGGTTTGTGATATAGTCAAGTATAGCAGAAAATATAAAAGAAAAACCCTGAAGCTTGTCCCGGTATGAAAGTCGTAAATGAAGTTTTCTTATGGAAATGGAAGGGGTCGAATAGATAGAATGAGAAAGGGGGAGTTGTTAGTAGTGGAAAAGAGAGGTAAGCATGATTTTCTTTTTCTGTGTAGAAATGACGGGAAGTGTTAATGGTTGGGGTATTGGAGAAGATATGTGATGTTATAAAGAAGAGTAAGAATGGAGTTGTAAATTGTCATCAGTAAGCTAGACCATTTAATATTACATGTTTCGTCCATTTCTTTTTATGATCTATGTTAGTAGACACTGTAGTCCAAGTGCACTATAACCTCATATTATTCAATTTGTTTTCTGGTGTACAAGCACTTTTTCCTGTTATTATTATTGCTATTTTTGTTGCTTTATCTATTCAACAGGAGTAACTAAATACCTGTTTGTCAAATTCTAATTTTACATGTAAGCGTAACTAGTTTTACTTGTGAAGTATAAAAGTCATAAACATCGAGTTTTTTCGTTCTTGTCCATACTATTTAAACGTTATTAAAATCTGCACATGGTTGTATATGGTGGGCATATGCAAAAATCTAGTGTTTTAACTTTTAAGTGCTAAGGTAAAACGAATCCTCATGTTTACTTGAACTATTGTGTTTGAATCACTACCAATGGTCGTCTTTGTAGGTCTAATTGATCGTGCAAAATGCGACCTTGAAAGAATAGCAAGAATGAAGAGATCCATAAGTCAGTGTTCCAATGTTTCGGAACCTGAAATCTCAGATAGAGAAGATGAATCAAACTCTAATATTACTACGTCTTCTAATGGGGAAAAGTCGGAATGTCTTGAGTACTTGCTTGAGAGAGTCTCTTTCCGTAAACAAAATTTTGTGGAGCGTGTGCATAAACACTTGGAGAAATATGATACTATTCTTTGGTATGTAGTTCCTCTCTCAGTTAGATTGTCTTTTGGTAAATATGGTCCCTTCTCCATATTTAGGACTTGTACTTATTAGCTTTCATTCTTTTTAAGGTCCAAGTACCCTTGGGACTTGCACTTTTGTGCTAAATCACAAAATTAATTCCAAAAATGATATATTAATAATGTGCAAACAATGCGAAAAATATTAATTTCACTTCGGCAATTCTTCTTAAAAAATTTCTAGTTCCAGATACCGATACTTGTGTACTATGTGTACTCACATTTACTTGAGGGTATTAGACTTTGTTTGTACATCTTGTGTGTCCTTGCATAAAAAACGTGTTAGGGCAATAAAATTTATAAAAAAAAGTTTAATGACCTAATAACTAAAACAAAAAAATATGAGTAAGCTGTACCACAGTAAAAGTCAAAGAAGGGAATGGAGGTTTGCTATATGACGTGTCAAATATTGACCACGTGACTGCAATTTGCGTTGCCTTTCAAGTGTAAAATCATGGTAAAATTAGATCTATGTAAAAGGATATCCGCGCAGGTAATGTTGTTGAACGCCGATAGGTCAGTTAGACGTAATGAATGGTAAAAGGTTAGTATGTGATGGTGATGCATTACATAACCATAAACGTATATAATCATATAATAATCGTTTCGGGTTATTTATTATACTTATGGTCCTTACCTGATAGTGTCCCAGTAAGAGACAAACAGACTTTACATACAATATCTCATGATACCAAGTTAAGTGATTGCATTTATGCAGTGTCCAACAAGGGTTTTCATGCGTCAGGCTTGAGAAAACAATAAAAATGAGTAATTGAGTATCAATGACACTTCGCCTAGATTAAAGAGGAGAATTTTTTGGGTTTTCATTGTGAAGTTGGTATGAAAGCCACGGGCCCTGCGACTTTACATACAATATCTCATGATACCAAGTTAAGTGATTGCATTTATGCAGTGTCCAACAAGGGTTTTCATGCGTCGGGCTTGAGAAAACAATAAAAATGAGTAATTGAGTATCAATGACACTTCGCCTAGATTAAAGAGGAGAATTTTTTGGGTTTTCATTGTGAAGTTGGTATGAAAGCCACGGGCCCTGCGACTTGTTCGGAAATAAGGGCTTTGAGAAGCTTTACATGGTAAGGGCCAAGACCAAGAGGGTGGAGTGCGCTTCTGCTTTCCCTTGTATTCAAGGAGATTTGACTTAATTTCATACTTGAGTTTAGATGTGCATTGGCCCGTTGAAGGGATGTTCAAGAACCTTTGGATTTAATGAGATGCATGCCTTGAACATGGCAATGGATCAATAAAGGATATAGATGTTGTTAGGTCAGAGAGAATGAGCTAGAAATCGAAGAGGATTCCAGCCTTCTCCCTGACCCTTACCCCTCGGTTTAAACTGGCTTGGAGTTTTTCCAAAGCATTTTCTCCAGCCAATGTTCTCTGCTTGAAATCCCATTATGAGATGTCATGGAAGGACTCTCCAGAGAATAGACTATTGTGGGTGTTGCTCTGTTCACTTGATCATATAATGTTATTGTTTCCTTCGTTACATCATTTGGTAAAGCTATTTAAATTCAAATTGAAAAATATAAGTACGAAAAACAAATTTCCGTTCATATATGCCTGCCTCTTGTGTTAAACTAGCTTTGGCCTGTATTTTGCAGTTTAAGCGTTTCAAAATGGATCCATCTGAACTGGGGTGACGAGGGATTGCTCACTTTGTTTGTTAACATTTGGAGACTACTTAGTCCGGTATGTCCTTCTCTATTATAAATATCCGTGGATATAAGAAATTTTCCAGTTCCATTGTGATGTTTGTTCTAATTTTTGGTGGTTCCTCTTATTTGTTTTGAATATCGTATTGTGGATAACAGGGTGGCATTTTCATTTTTGAACCACAACCTTGGAAGTCTTATAAGAGTAACTACCAAGTGTCTGAGGTAATTTTTTTGTCGGCTTCTCACGTTGTTCCTTTTGAAATCACCCGTGCTTGTTCGCTCCAGTAATTTTACTTAATGAACCATGTATTTTTAACTCATCAAGAAAATTGGGTTAATCTTCCTTTTGAATTGTAACTATTTCATCATTCTCTTATAATACTCATTTACCGTTAAGTTTAGCGGAAACTAAACCGAGGCATTGATTTCTGATCTTCTGCAGACAGCAACATATAATTACCACAACATTTTGTTCCATCCACGCTCTTTTCAGGAAATACTTATTGACAAGGTAATTTTGTGATCATCTATCTATGTTTTATGACAAGTTCATTACGGATGAATTTTAAGTTTGTGATTATACCTTAATATATATTGTTTTGCAGATTGGGTTCAGGACAGTGGAGAGCGTTGCATCCAGCTTACCAGGCAGTGCCACTGGATTTAACAGACCGATTTTTGTCTTTCGAAAGTAATTCACTCATCCTCAACATTTTCCTGCCACCAGAGAGATATACGGCATTGGAATCTTTTTTGCAGACAAAATGAGAATAGTGTTATAGAAAGGAAAATACAAGTCAGTGGCTAATGATCTTGCCATTTAAGTTCAGATCCAGGGAGTTGAAAACCTCAAGCAATTTCTATAAGTTGCTCTCGGGACTTGGAATCCTTTTGGTTCGGGTAAATGAGTATATGATCAAAATATATGCATAATTATGTCATTTTGTATAACACACCTGTGTTCTGTGTATGATGAAGAACTGCTCAACAAAAT
The DNA here is from genome assembly GCF_041429995.1 of Eschscholzia californica. Lineage (NCBI taxonomy): Eukaryota > Viridiplantae > Streptophyta > Magnoliopsida > Ranunculales > Papaveraceae > Eschscholzia > Eschscholzia californica. The sequence goes on from NW_028238198.1 coordinate 36,119,619, forward strand.
ATGAAAATATAAATTTTGTTAATGGCTGATAGATTTCATTCTGTGCGGACATATTATCGAACTTAACCATCTCCCAAATAGCCTCGGCCTTGTCATAGCTTCCACCACGACATCGCTAATGGCTGAGAATTTTTTTTTTTTTTTATGGACATATCTTCCCTTAACATTAGGATTTTTTTTTTGTTTTGAGCCAAGAGCTACTCTTCAGTCATGCATGAAGGACAACTATTTAAATGCTTAAATATAGAAGAAGGTTGGGAACGACGAGAAGATGTGTATAGTCCATGAAGGTGATGGAGATCATGTGTAGGTAAAGTTTATTGTTCCAAGTATTACATGGTCTTTCTTTCAACAAAAAAAAAAAAAAAAAAAAAGGTATTACATGGTCTTTTAGATTAATTTTTTTTTTAAATTGGCTTTGGAAATGAATGTTATTTTTCAAATGGTAGCCAAGTGGATCCACACCCCCGGCCCCCTCCAAAGCCTTTTTTTATGAAAGCCCCTCCAAAGCCTTAAAAAAATTGTACCTCAACTTTTTTTATCTCCTAAAATATTAATTTAAATTTCAAGTGTTCATTTAGTTATTCTTATACATTAAGGTTTGAAGTAATCCCTGTCTCTTTGAAAAAAAATAGTATTAATTTAGTTTTTCTTATACATTAAGGTTTGAAGTAATCCTAGTTATGTAAAACATAAGTTAATAATATTATTAATTTTTTATTTTATAGTATTTAAGTTTTTCTATGATTTGAAAGACATGGTCCTAACTAATTAAACTCAACTCTCATAAAAAAAAAACTAATTAAACTCAACACCAATACAATAAAGTGTTCACCACCTTTTGGTCCAGTTGGACACTCCCTCTTAAACTTATGAAGTTGTGGGATCGAATCTTGGTGAAGTAGTTTATCATCCAAATTTTTATACCATTTAATTTGCTCAATAAATAAAATAGATATAGGAATAAATGGGCTTTCAGTCCCCCTTGGAAGGCCCTAAGGGTTTTTATATGACTTTTGCCCAAGATATCTTAATTGACTGTTACAATACTCATTCATACTCATGATGTATTATATTACAATTACGATGTTTCAATGCCATCAAATGTAACGACTCTTGAAGTCCAATCTAAAAAAAATGCAATAAAGTTACATATATTCAAATTGTTTATTCCATATTGCAAGTTCTTTTTTGTTACAAGATTCTATATCACAAGTGGAGAATAAAAACTTAATTTTGCTTTATTTCTTAGTTTCAAAAGTCACATAGAAATATTTTAAGTGAAAAGGTACGAACAAATCGTTGCGTAATTTAAGATACCTGATACTGGTTTGATAAACAATGACAAATAGAAAATAAGAACGAGAATTATAGGTCGAACTCGTTGATGATGGTTCAAACATAAAAAATATCCCTTTCTCTCTCTAAAAAAAACCTCACCTCTCCTTAGATCTGGTGAACCAGATCTAGAGAGAGAGAGAAAGAGAGGTGAGGTTTTCAAAATTTCTTTTTTTAGAGAGAGAAAGGGAATTTTTTTAATGTTTTTGAAGGTCGCCATCTGGAAAATTGGCCGATCGGCGACCTTCGCTGGTGAAGACGATGAGGTGGCAAGAAAGTGAGGTGGCAGAGAGAAATAATGACTGGTTAACGGTGTTATAATGGAATCTGAAAAGGGGACCATCTGGGTATTTGTGACAAAGTAGGGGACTAGGCAGGAAACCGATGACAAAGTTGGGTGCTATTTGGGAAATAACCTAAAAAAACGGTATTGATAAATCATGTAAGGACCTGATAAATCATGTAAGGACCGGATCTTAACATAAAAGACAGTTAAACAAGTCCCAAAACCAGTAACCGTTTCCTCCCCCTCTCTTTGGATTGAAGAAGAACAGGAAGAAGAACAGGAAGAAGAAGAAGAAGAAGAAGAAGAAGAAGAAGAAGAAGAAGAAGAAGAAGAAGAAGAAGAAGAAGAAGAAGAAGAAGAAGGGCTGGTCCTTTTTACTATTTATCAAGAGGGCTGGTCCTTTTTCCCTACTATTATTGTTTGTACTTAACATTAACATTATGTAGTTCCTCCAAGTTTATATTTATGTAACTGTAATGGTGTAGTTCCTCCATGTTTGTTTTATTTTATTTTATGAAGAAGAAGAAGAAGAAGAACATGAAGAAGAAGAAGAAGAAGAACCAGTAAAAGCCAAAAGATCCGAAGGAAGCGTAGAAGAACGAAAATAAGAGAAGAAGAACAAAAGGACGATTGATGAGGAAGAAGATGAAGAAATCATCAGGAAGATCAATATGATGACGATCCTAATGAAGACGAAGAAGAAGAAGAAGAAGAAGAAGAATAAGAACCAGTAGATGCCAAACCCATCTTTGGTGGCGGCGGTGTTCCGGTGATGGTGGCGATCCCGCGATGGTTTTTTAGTTCTTTTCAGTTATTTTTGTCGGATCTTTAGGATCCTTTTGTCAGATCTTTAGGGTCTCTTTTCTCGGATCTTTAGGATCCCATTAGTGTCGGTGTCTAGTCCAATTTCTCCCCCTTTAGGAGGCATTTGCATTTACAAGTATGTAAATAGCATGACGTATCCGAAAGAGAGAAATAACAATTATCTTCCTTGTATCATTGTGATTTATCACTATTAATGGATATGTATCCCTTGGATTCAAAAAAAAAAAAAAAAAAAAACATAAAAGACAGTTTTGTTCCAAATTGGGTACTTATTTGTCAAGTGCTATGATATTTTTTTTTGTTGCACTAGTATGATATGTGGGACCAAAGTTACTAACAAAAAGTTTTTACAAAATACCAAAATAACCTTTGTAGAGCCATAGATCAAAAACCAACGGAAGCAGCTCTCATTGGACGGCTCTGGTGAGAAAAAAACAGTATGTCCAATAGAAATTGACTACATCACTTTCTCCTGTGGTGAGTCAAATTTTTTCGAACAGTAACCAACAACCCAACCCAGGATTGGAGTGGTAGGAGGTTATAGTCTTCCACCTTCTAGATCATGGATTATTGGATTGGAGGCAGACAATAAAAATTAGTACTCCATAATTGAAAAAAAACCATCTTTGTCCAGCCGACCCCATAATGGACATTAAACAACATAACCCCACCCCACGAAAGACCTGTTCCAAAACTTGAAGCGACCCAAACTTCCTTCCTACTTGAACCAATTCTCACTCTCTCCTCTCTTCAATTAACGTCTTCTCTCTCTCCAACCCTTTCTCTCTCTGTAACAAAATGTCTGACGGAGGTTTAACTGTACTTGACGGAACTCGTCTAAGAGCCATCAATCTCCATCTACCACAAACAACTTCCGACTCTATTACTGGAGCTCAGCTCATTGAGATCGCTGAATCTCAAACTTCCTCATCGTTATTCGGCTTTTCATTACCGGATATTAGAAAATTCGATGCACTTAAACGTATAAACCTTGACGCCGTTACTGAACTCAACAAAGACCAAGCTTCTTCAAAACTCAAAGAGTACGTGATCGCTGTCGCTGATGGATTAAAAGGTGAATTTGAATCCGACAAATTGATTATGTTTTTGTTAGTGCTTTTAACTTTTAGTTTTGGGTTATTTATTGGGGAAATTTTGGTTGTTTTGGATTTAGATGAGCCTTTAATTATATTGGTTTTGGATGGAAACCCTCTTCGTTTGTTCTTGGAGGATGAAGATGATTTCGCAATGTTAGCGGAGAATCTCTTCACTGATTTAGATACAGATGATATAGGAAAGATCAGTAAGAGCAAAACTAAGGATGCTCTTGTTCATATGGGAGTTGAAATGGGTGTTCCAACTTTTTCAGGTTTTCTCTTTCTTTCTAATTCTTTTATTTTACTAATTTTATATAATGGGGTGAATCAGAATGTATTTTAAGATAGTATCTCTAATTTGTTCATTTATCTTAATGTTGCTTATAATTTCACCCATTTTTTTTTTGCAATAGAAAGAGAGGGTGAGTCTGGGGTACGTGAGAATAGTCCCGCATGGGAGAAGGGTTATCTAGCAACCATGAATATAATGTCTAGGTCCTCTCGCCCATTGTCAATTGGTTTTGAGTCGAATGACCACAAACTTAACAGGGTATAGTACCAGAATGAAGTAATGCTTTCATTTAATGAGAGCATTGTACTAAATGATGTTCATGTTTTCGTTGTTTTACTTTTACGTTCTGATTACTGTTGATTGGGCATGATTTATAAGTATACTTCGTCAAGTTATAGCTTCTGTGTTTAATGGATCACATGTTGCTTGGTCGCCGATAATGCATTTCCCATTTTTTATGTTTCATTAGCTCTAAATAGTTAGGCTTCATGTACCCTCTTCTCTAAGTTATTGCTCAAGCTCGCGAGCTCTTCTCTTTGGCGAGCTTCATTTACCTACAAAGTGTCTCCAAGTCCAAACTTCCATAATCCTAACATCTTCTTTTGTTATCGATTATTTATTGTGAAGGTCGTTTGGCTATAATTGTCTTCTCTTTCTTTTTAATTAAACCGGGTGTGTATGAACACTTTCTCTATCAAGCTGATGTAAACAGGGGTTCAAGGGTAAACTGGCACTCCCCACTCCCTAGCCTTAGGTCCTAGCAACCCTCATAATCATCGACACAAGCTGTATCCTTTTTAGGTTAAGGAGTTCTTAAATTAGTCTTTATTTTAATTAAGTTTTCTATATCTTCTATCAATATTTGTGGGTCTCTTAAATTAGGATTTACGGCTTTGTTTTAATTTGAAAAACATTTTGGAGAGGGTTTGTTCTCCTATGTGTAGAGGGTATGATCTCCATAGGAAGACGTTTTAGTTTGATTATTTCTTTCAGTAACGAGTTGATAGTTTAAAACTGTTATTACGAGAGAATGCCTATTCTCTTATCTCAGTCACTGGGAAAACCTCTATAGAAGCTCCTGCGTATAAATTTTCATGACAATCTGCTGTTTTTAGGTGTCACCACTGTCTGGTATTACTTCTAGATCATGGTCATTGAGTCCTCGATCAAAATAGATTCTCGCGAAGTCGAAATATGGTGACTTGTGGAGCTCAGTTTTATCCTTGAGTGAGATAACTTCGTTATTATATTCACAACTAACTTGTTAATCTCTGGATTGACAGAATTCCCTCGTCTAAACGACATCTTAAAGAAACACGGAGCTGAGGGGGGTGAAGAGTTAGGTCAGGCACAATTCGCAGAGCTACTTCAGCTTGTTCTACAAGACCTAGCCGATGCTCTAGCAGAAAAACCTATTGTCGTCATCCAGAATGTCAAGATCATCAACGGTTCAAAGCTACGAAAGGTTGGTTTTTTCATACTTACCTGTCATTTCTTTGCTTCTCGTTATCTTATAATAAAACACAAGGATGTTTTTCTGGCACAAGCGTTAGATCTGTATAGTGTAAATCTAGCCTTCAAGTTTGATCTTCAACTTGTAATCTTGCGGTTCTATGCTTCCATAACATTCTCTTGCACTATGTACTACAGTTGTATAATTAAAATCATTTTCGGATATAGTTAGTTAACTATTATGCTGATTTGACTATTTTTAATCCTTTAAAGTAGTATTTCGGACATTTTTTGGCTCGACAGTTGACACAATTACCACGCGCCAGTAGGACGCTGGTTATACCTAGTAGTTGTGAAAATAGAAAAGAGGGGGTGTTTACCCTTTTCTTTCATAATATCCCTCGAACTACAATATTTGTTTATAATATTGCTGTAAACGCTGCAGTTTTTGGCTGACGAGAAGCAATTGAACAATGTGATAGAGAAGATATTCCAGGATAAAGATGATAGCAGCAAAGATGGAAGAGGATACAAGCCAAGAATAAGAGGGTATCTTGAGAAAAATGGACAACAATTCGGCCTTCCACCAATTGAAGCCAATGAATCTGTGATTCTTCTTTTTGATCAGGTATTTTCTGATATAGGGAATAGCAAGAGTAGTTCTGACTTAGAGCAAGAGGAGTTTGGAGTACTTGTGAAGGATATTCTTGAGAAATTTGCAGAGGAACTTGACGAGAATCCCGTCCTTCATGACCTCAACAGTTAAAACCAGATTGTTATGTAGTTTATGTTGTTTGATTGACAGACTTAGAATATAAGATATCGTCGACTATCTATACTGTTATTTTAGTGTATTGGAAGATATGAACAAATTTGTAGTATTTGTATGAATTTGTTAACTTATAGTACTTACGTTGCTTTGACCTAATTATAGTAACATTACATTTGAATAAACGTGAGTTGAAATTCAGATTGCTATCAGAACAGAACTACCTCAGGGCCTGAGGCTGAACTGAATTTCCTTGAAATCAATTGAATATTTTTTTTTGGAATGTCAGCATACTTAAGGGGTATGACTCCGGGTCTTGAACCCTTGATCTAGAGGGTGGAAACCTACTTGATAACCACTCCGACCAAAAGTAGTTGAACAGACTCCACACTTGTTGCGCATCTGGCTTAGGACAAAAGAAACCCTAGATGCCTGGGCATATAACAAAAACGTCCCATGCATCCAAAGTTTCTTTTACATCATTAGACATATCACATATACTCATAAGTCATAACCACATCTTTCTTCTCTAAATCTCATTCATATTTTTTCTCTGCTCATCTATTTCATTCTTTTGTAAATCGTGATCCTTCTTTTTAAAGAGTCTTTGAAAAGATAGATATTTAACCGTCAAAATAACTATCCACTCCTTATAAACTCTCTAACTATTTTTCTTTCTTTCCTCTTTTCTCCCTTCAAACAACTCATTATAATCTCGGTTATTATTTTTAATATATTTTTATTACTTCAATATCAGTATAAGACCAAAATATTTCATAATTTTGTATAATATAAATATAAAAATTTCTGTGTCCTACGGGCACGGGCTATACCCTAGTGTTTGTACTCATTGTTTTTTTTAGAGGTGGGTTGATTGCTTTTGACTTGACAATCGAGGTCGGATAAAAATGTATAGCCCCTTACAATTTCGAAGATAATCCCTTGTGATCTGGAGATCATCTTCTGATCAACCATATGATTTCTCGAAAAACATCCTACTAGTGAAGAAGGGGTGAGAATCAGACAGGTCCATGGGTACACTTCCTAAGCTACACATCTGTTCTCTTGTGAAATTTTAAAAGGGGCTCTTCTAAATGTTAATGGCGCCTCCAAATTTGAATAGAAGTTTGTGAAGGAAACAACGCCTCTAAAACAACTTCCCACAGAACGACCAACGTCTTGGCATTTGACCGTTGTAATACTCACAAGTGGACAAACAGTCGATGTGGACGCCACGTCACAATTGTATTAAGAAAACGTCAATAAATACTCCATAGAGATTCACGTGAACAACTTATTCAACAACAATCCAACGGTTATAAATGTCATAAGATCTTCAGTCATTTTCTCGGTTATCCTTTCTCCTCTCCGATCTATCTGGCAGAAACTCGGAAATTTCATTTTCTTCTTCCCACTGTTTCCTTCATCCATCTTTGGTTGTTAAACTTAAACCGCTCCTCTCTAGTTTCTCTCTCTAACCTTCTCTCTAGTTTCTCTCTCTAACCTTCTCTCTTCTCAGGCTCGTTCATTTCTCTAACCTTCTACAAATTCCGGTCAAGTATCGTTTCTCCAGGTTTACAGAACGGATCTACCTTTCTCCGATAGCAATGGCGCAAGCTCTCCAAGTTTTAGTTCCTGTTTCTCCTCCATCGAATCGGACGTTTTATAACCTATCAGCTTACTCAAAACCTTGTTTATGTCCTTCTATTCGTCAGATTCCGGTGACAGTTCTAAGGAAGAAACTTTCGATCTCTGCAATTTCATCAGATCTTGAAAAATCTCAATCGTCTAGGGTTTTGGAGTCAACTAATGGGAAAACCGGTGTGCTTGAAGCATTTCAGACGGATTCAAGTGCGATTGAGGTAGATGCAGTGTCGGAGGCAGAGTTGAAAGAGAATGGATTTCGTAGTACAAGGAGGACGAAGCTTATATGCACGATTGGACCTTCAACTTGTGGATTTGAAGAGCTTGAAGCTCTTGCTGTTGGTGGAATGAATGTCGCTAGGATTAATATGTGTCATGGAACTCGTGATTGGCATCGTGAAGTGATTCAACGTGTACGAAGGTTGAATGAAGAGAAAGGATATGCTATTGCCATCATGATGGACACTGAAGGTAGTGAGATTCATATGGGAGATCTTGGTGGTGCTGCTCCTTCTGCCAAAGCTGAGGTATTTTACGATTCATTCCGTGATTTTAATTATGTTTGCTATTAAATGTTAAATGAATCGAACTTTGAAGCATGTGCTCGAATTGACATGATAAATTGTTTCGAAAATTCAGATAAGATTGGTGGTTTGTGAGAAATTTACTACATGGGTGTTTTTTTAGGGTTTATTGTTTTTAGTTTTATGTTAATTTTGAAGAAATTCCTGCCTAATTTTGAAGAATATGCTGTTTACATGGTTTAGAGAGTGGTAACGTGTTTGTCAGTTTCATATGTGTTTTCATCTTTTTGTTGTTGCAATCTTGCAGATGCGTTTTGTTGTTTGTGGTTGCTTTTGTTTGTCTTTATGTGGTGGGTGGGAGATTGATTTTTTATTTTTCTGACAAAAATATGTGTTTTCACGATTTTGTTGCAGTCTTGCAGATACGATTTGTTGTTTCTGATTGCTTTTAGTTGTCTTCATGTATGGTCGGAGGTTGATGTTGTGTCCCTGTGTGAGAGAATTTAAGAAAGAGAGAGAGGACTTAAATGTGGTTTGGGCACTTAGTCTTTCTTGCTAGTAAACTCATATCTGATTAATGTGAAACGAAACTAATTACTGTCATCAATTTGCACGAAAGGGCTAACTTCCCAAACACCCCCAAATTTCGAGCAGGACACGAGTTTAACCTCCAACATAGTTCCAAAGAAAATCCCCCCAAAACCGAAGTTCCAGACAGTGGCTTTTTGCTCTAATTTACCCTTATACTTTTTAGTTATTTTTCTCTCTTTCTTAATTGTTTATCTATCTTCCTCTGTCTCTCACCCATTTTTTCTTCTCGCTCGAGCTCGGACCTCAATTAATGGTGGGGGAGACAAAGTGAACATGATAATTAAATTGGAGAGAAGAAAATAACAAGTACAAAATATTATTTGAGAGAGAAAAGAAAACCACCAAGTGGCAAATGGATGGGACCATCAATTTTGGATTCATTTGGTTCACTGGACCAAATTGGGAGCTACACATTTGAGTTGACCAAAGTTGGAGAGCTTTTGGGAATCAGCCTTAAAAAGAATTTGTGTATAGTCTAGTTTAAATGTCGGGATTACTTCAAACATAACCTTTAGAACGGGATATTGGGTTTACTTGAATTGATGGGTGACAATTCAGAATATTGCCCACAAGTTGGCGGCTGATCTTCTGATTTAGTTACCTAAAAGTGATAAAACTAAAATCTAGCAAAGTTCCTTAGCAGTCTGCTCCCACGTTTTTATTTTGTTTTTGTTGTCCTCCTGCTCACTACTTCCAAAACGTGGTTTCAGTTTGTTGAATATAGCCTGTTTTCTTCTTGTAAATCCTAGAACTCGTGTTTTAGCAAAAAAGATCGAGGTGATTGTTACTTGGGAATAAAACAGTTCATAGTCGTTTTAAGGGCAATATTACCGAGTCCTATTCGTGGGTATGCTATATAGGAATGGTTCGCTATATCTTGAGTTGAGTTCTGATCAATCAGCTCTTTGACTATTCAATGTTGTAGGCGTGTAACTAAACATTGTTGAGAGCTTCTATTTGTGCAGGATGGCGAGATCTGGACTTTCAGTGTGCGTGCTTTTGACACACCTCTTCCAGAGCGTACCATCATTGTAAATTATGATGGTTTCGCTGAAGGTTAGAATTTCTAATTCTTTTATCTGTTTTGAGCTGCGGACATAACACGATATTGTTTTTGTTATCAGTAAAAAAAGGTGGATTTTCTATTCAAATTACAAACAGTCTCGGATTTGGTGCAGATGTTAAGGTGGGTGATGAGCTTCTTGTTGATGGAGGAATGGTGAGATTTGAGGTGATTGAGAAGCTTGGTCCAGATGTGAAGTGCCGGTGCACAGATTCTGGTCTCCTGTTACCAAGGGCTAACTTAACTTTCTGGCGGAACGGCAACTTGGTCCGAGAGCGCGCTATGCTTCCCACAATCTCTTCTAAGGTTAGTCCATCACTCCATCCACTAACCTAGCTATTCACTTGATGTCTAGCACACTTGCATGAAAATCTTTTTTGCTCATTTAAGCATCAACTTCTTGCTTGCCTAGATAATAGAATGTCTGGATTAAATGATTCAGTCTTTAACAGCTTAAGATAATTATCATTTATCTTTTTAAAGTATTTGTTGGTTATGTAAAATTTAAGTCTCCAGTTTTCCAGCCACCCATGTCTCTCTTTAGTGCTTTCCTACAAGTAATCATTGAGAGAAAATATACTTGTTGACTATATTTTGAGGTCTCTTTCAACCTCCTTCAGGCAAGGTTGGAGAACCTGGGGCATGGTTTGCAGTCATTTGATATATTTGCATGTCTTGGCTTTCTTTACAGGATTGGTTGGACATTGATTTTGGGATTTCGGAGGGTGTTGATTTCATTGCGATTTCTTTTGTGAAAACCGCAGAAGTGATTAATCATCTCAAGAGTTACATTGCTGCACACTCTCGTGACAGGTAAGCTTATAAGTTTCTCTGATCCAATATCTTATTTCTCTGATTGTCATGAAGTGAACTATTTCAAGCTTAATGTTTTCCTTGAAAATGGTATACTCTCCTTCAAGCGAAAGTCCTTTATATGTAGAAGAACCACAATTATGTAATTACACAACAAACAAGAGCCTAGCTTACTACATGAAGTGTAAGAAAAATAACAAGAATAACCCACCCACAGATTTTGCAGGTGACAGAATTTGAACTTATGATTTTCATGGAATTGGTTGTGCACTGCTCATAGTAGTAACCTCAATAAAAATCTTCCTTTGTTGCAAGTGTTTTCTTTTCGTGTCCTAATGCTTGTGTCAGTACCGAACTTTGAGATGGTTTTAAGAATGGTCACCATGTCTTATCTTCTCTTATAACAATTTAATTATATATGAACTCCTGATCTTTTAAGATGGTGAAAAGTGAATGTTTAGAACTCTTGAAGGTTATTAATTTTGTATTTCATCCAATTTTATCATATTAATTGATATCCAATATTATTATGTAGCAATATTGCTGTTATTGCAAAGATAGAGAGTGTTGACTCCCTGAAGAACTTAGAGGAGATAATTCAGGCATCAGATGGAGCTATGGTAGCAAGAGGAGATCTTGGTGCTCAGATACCGTTGGAAGAGGTCCCTTCTGCCCAGCAGAAAATTGTTCGGACATGCAGGCATCTGAACAAGCCAGTTATAGTTGCATCACAACTGCTTGAATCTATGATTGAATACCCTACACCCACTAGGGCAGAGGTTGCTGATGTTTCTGAAGCTGTGAGGCAGCAATCCGATGCTTTAATGCTTTCCGGGGAATCAGCCATGGGTCAGTTTCCAGACAAGGCTTTGACTGTGTTGAGAAGTGTCAGTTTGAGAATGGAGAGATGGTGGAGGGAGGAGAAACGTCATGTGTCGATGCAACTCCCAAACATTGCATCTTCATTTTCAGACAGCATTTCAGAGGAGATCTGTAATTCTGCTGCTCAAATGGGTAAGCACTATCCTGATTCTTAAGTTTGGTTTTCTAGGTTATTTATTATTTATGTGCATGAATTCAGTTCTAGATCTCTCTCATGGTAAAATAAATATGTTCCTTTATTGGCATTATTGCTAAAAATGTAGATACTTGTACAGGTATTACTTATTAGTATCTGACATATATGAGGATTGAGGTAGTATCATATATGGTCATTATTAAAAAAAGGTCGAACTATGTTATTATCGTCCACACATATATTTTCTTGTCTTAGTTAAGTAAGCCTTTAGTCTAACTGCATTTTTTCTCCTAGAGTAACCATTATCACATTACACACAAAATGTGTTAACCTAGAGGATATTTTATCGTGTGAACACAATTCTTTGCAAGTACACATAAGAGTATCTAAATGTTAGCCACAACTATTCTAAGATGACTAATGGTGATCATTTACTCAATTATGCTGTTGACATGAAATAACTAGAGTGTGTTACAATATTACAGCCAATAATTTGGAGGCGGATGCACTTTTTGTATACACAAAAAGCGGTCACATGGCGTCTCTCGTGTCACGTTGCCGACCTGACTGTCCAATCTTTGCGTTTACAAATACAACTTCTGCACGAAGACGTTTGAACTTGCAGTGGGGTTTGATACCCTTTCGCCTCAACTTTTCAGATGACATGGATAGCAACCTTAACAGAACTTTCTCATTGCTGAAGGCTAGAGGGATGATTAAGTCAGGTGATCTTGTTATTGCAGTATCTGATATGTTGCAATCTATTCAAGTTATGAATGTCCCGTGAAAACTAGTTTGATACGGAGTTTTTGTTCTTGTGCTTTGGTTTTCTTCCAAGTTTTTTTTGTGATAATGAAACTTCTGGCTGGTTAATTTATGAACATTTTGTTATGTAGTTATGAGTTATTATGATTGAGAATTAGATTAGGGAAACAAGGCCTGAAAATTTTATTAGATCACATGACATCTTGTAGTCTTACTCGAGGATGATTTTTAAGTTTCATAAATCATTTTCTTTTCGTTCATCATTGTGGATGTAAATTGTGATTGTAAAATACTAAAATCATTGAGTTGAACGATCATTGTACTTTTATGTTAGTCATATATCGTAAATTTTAACAATTTTTTTCGTTCCTTTTTCGGTTATTTCCGTTTTGACCTCCATAAGTGTTTGCCAGTTTTGCTCCCCATAAGGCAGGAGCCCCATTCCCGAACTCAAGTCCATAGCTCCCTGATATTCCATATCTCCTTCGGCTGAATTTCTCTTATATTCTTGAAGCTGCCATTCAGCTGCATCTTAAAAATCCTCTCAGAGGCCTCTAAATTGACGTTTATCATGTCTTGCCATACGTGATGGGGTCGTTTCCATGTTGCCGGAATACACTATCGCTTTCAGAACAGGCCCGCAACCTTGAGGACTCGAGACCGGTTGAATACCTAATATGCCCGCCCATACAGCCAGCGGGGAGGATGGCACTACTGGCAAAGACCGTCTGGCGAAAACGCCATCCAAAATGAAGTAATGAGTTGAGACATTCGTGAGGTCTCTATGTCGCCGTCTCATCAGTGAGCGTAGATTGATAGAGATGGCTTTTGTGCCGGTCAATCTGTATCCCAGCAGGAATCGGTTCGACTCTCTTTCATTTTGGTTATGGAACCAAGAAAGGGTATGCGCGTGCCCCTTACTAATATTATATAATTATAGGCTATCTATTAGTATGAAGGAAAAGCCCATTCCATTAGGGCCCATTCAGTTATTTTCGCAGTCGCCCTCACTGAACCGACTTGGATCTGAACTACGATTCAGATCAAGTCTTACCGAAATCGGATTTCCTTTTCGTGGCATATGTGATGAAGGCATACGATTTCTTAAGTAACAAGCTGTCAAAACTGCAATAGTCTGACTTTTCCAACTGCTTTAGTAAGGATATCTGCTAGCTGTGATTCAGTAGTTGTGTTCGCCCAGAGCAAAGAAAGCCAACGATCTTTGCTTGATAGTCGAGTCGCTCTTTTCGAACTTGAACTGGCTAAGATTCAAAAAAAGTTCATCGCGATGCCTATTGTATCGGCTTGACCTCTCATAAGCGGAGACAGAATAAAACGACCATAATAAAGGCGCTTACTGATTGCTCTTGATTCAACACACTTCCACTGTAGTGTCCGAGTAGATACTGCTACTTCCTCTCGAAGCATAGTTATTTGATCAGATCATTGAATCATATTTTTTACGGTATAGACGCTTATGACCTCCCCCTCTATGCCTTGCGGTAATGATACCTCTGTCTTTGCCTCTGTTGCTGGCTCTCTATCTCGCTTTCGAACGGTTACTAGCTTTGAAGTTTTTCTAAACCTCTCAATTCTACCCTCATGTCAATTCTGTAATTTCTTTTGTTCTCTTTGCCCACCTCACCTCAACAATTTTCACATCACCTTCTTCCAAGTTCGCCGAAAAAGGTTGTCGGAGTAGGTCATCGGCGACAATTTTTTCTGGCGACATTAATTTTTTTTTTTTTATCTTCTTCTTCCCCAACTATTTTCTCTATCTTCTCTTTCTCTCTCTTCTTTTCCATGTCTCTCTCTCCCTCTTCTTTTCTCTCTCTCCTTCATATTCTCTTTCTCTCCCTCTTTTCTGTTTCGGCGAAGGGAAACCCTTCGCTGGAAATCGTCTGGATCTGGGGGTCCCAAACGAAGAACGATTCCCTTCGTATCCCAGACGAAGAATGGTTATCTTCGTCTGGATCTGGGGGCTTCACCGGAACAAAGAAGAGGGAGAGAGAGAAGATGAGGGAGAGAGAGAGAAGATGAGGAGAGAGAGACATGGAAGTGAAGAGAGAGAAAGAGAAGATAGAGAGAGAGAAAAGAGTTGGGGAAGAAGAAGAAGATAAAAAAAATATTAATTTCGGTGGTGATCTGCTCCGGCGAACTCTTATGTGAAAGAAGGTGATGTGGAAATTGTTTAGGTGAGGTGGACAAATAGAAAAAAAGAAATTAAATTACAGAATTGTCATGAGAGTAGAATTGGGAGGTTTAGAAAAAAACATGGGGGCTACACAGGAAGTTGGGGGCCAAATCAAACTGTCAAAACGGTGAGTTGGTCAGAAATAGGAGCCAAAACGGAATTAAGCCTTTCTTTTTTTTTGCTTCAAAAATTTTCCCCTTTTGTCTTCATTACTTGTTTGGGGACATGTAAAACCAGTTGATGGCTAACTATAAATTGGTTCATATTTATGTTGTTGCATCTACAGTGAGCGGTTCATCTCTTTCCCGTAAAGTTTACCAACGGAATGGCCCGACACGACCCTTTTCTTGGTCTTGTTGAGTCGGCTGCTTGTTTACAGACTCTTGTCCGAACATCGCAGCCCGTTTATTAATGGGTTGTGCTGATCCGAACCCATTACTGACTGACTGGCCATGGTCGACACAGTATTGTTTTAAAGGGAAGCTTTATGCAAATGAAAAACACAGGTGAGAGATCAATCAGTATTGACCCAGAATCAATAGAACAGTTGAGAAAATGTCAAATTTGGTCGTAATTTGCAAATAAAAAACTTATGTTGGCAATATAAAATCAAAATAATTGCAAAACTGGAAGAACAATAAGTGCAAATTAAACATTTTTTAATACATAAAATAATGAACTTATCATAATTTGTACTTCCTAACTCTAATCAGAAATTAAGAATCAGACAAGGAAGGTTGATGAAACAACCTACTCAACCTAACTAACCCAACCACAATTTAGTCACGAACCACTATTTTGTCATCTTATATTTAGATAATAAAGTTAGGAACTGTCTATATTGTTCGGGTAGACATAATGTATGGTGTTTGCTTGTGTTGACAATTCTCAATAACAACTAGAGTTTCCTTTTTAAAATGAAAATGATTTGTTTAACTAATCCATGCGGGACCGTTCAGACTCATACAGTTGTAGTATTTAAAGTCAGTTAAATAGATACACTTATCCACAATATCTACGTAACAAATGACATCGAATTTTCCCATGACACAAACATAAATCTCATTTATTAAACATATATCGTTAAATTTTCAATACTTCTACTAATTTAACTACTTCTCTCTCCAGTTATATTGTCAAGCAACTTCTTTAGATAACAACTCATTATTCCTTCTTAAATTTGTGTTGGTCATGTTACTATTGGGGCAATAAGTTTTTTATTTTGACTTTTTTGAGACAAATGTTGGAGAAATTTGATAGATTTTAATAACATTTGAAGACATTTCAATATTTTTCTAGTATAAACTTTGAGTGACCTTCCTTTTTTTTTTTTGTTGAACTAACTTTGAGTGACCTTGGAAAAAAAATCTGTCCCAAAATATAGAATACATTCGTGGATATTTCAGTTAAGGAAGACAATATCTTATGTAACATTTTGCCTACGAATATCTATAATATTTTATGTGACATTTTCTTTGAAGCTTTTATATTTGGATAAATCTCTTGGGAATCTTGTCAAAGTGATGATGTAGCCCAGATATAGGTGTCATTGAAAATGGAACTGCAAAAAGACTAGACCAGGGAATGAAACTTTGATTTCGGTGAAAATTTTGGTCGGTCCAAAAATGGAAACATTTCATGGAAATATTTCAGTCAGTGTGGAAATTTTACAAATCTAAGGGTAAATATTAGAACTAATTTGTAATTGTAGGGATATATATTAGAGCTAATTTGTAATTATAGGGATAAATATTAGGGCTAATTTGTTAGTATGAGGTTTAATTTGTAACCACACAGGAATACCAGAGTTGAACATGAAAAAGAACGGCAAAATCTTAACATAATTTGTTAATTTAAGGGTGTATATAAAATTAAACTGTTATCTCAAGGGGTAAATTGAATAATAAAAACTTAGATAGTTATTGCAGGGGGTAAATTACTAAATCGAAATACTATATAGACTATTAAGTCAAATCACAGAAAACATCAAAATTCTATATACCGTGATACGACTAATATTCCTATCAAATGACTTAAAGAAATTAGGGTTTCTCTTGCTCGATAGTTTCATCTTCTTCTTCGTGTAGCTGACTCTCTTTCTCTCTCTAGATTTCAATTGATCTCTAAATTCCCTCAAAAATTCGTCAAATCTTCTTAGGGTTCTGATGATGAAGAGCAAAATAGTGAAATCAACCAGAAATTTGGAAGAGAACTTGAAGAAATTCGAAGAAAATAAGAAGAATATTTGAAGAAAACACCAAAAATTGAAAATTTCGATCTTTGAACAACTTCTTGTCGACATTTTGAAAAATATCGATCGAAATATGACAAGAAATACTTGTAAGTAGATTATGGTGCACGCACTTTGAAAAATTGAAATATTTCGACATTTCATTCCTTAGACTAGACTAATCCTCATTTATATTTGTAAGAGAATACTAACATATTATCTTTCAAAAATTAATTAATTCACCAAAATTATCTTTTTAAAATTAATTTGGTTTTACTATGATACATTTGTGATTATTGATAGGTATAGCAAATCATATTGACCAATTCCCAAAAAATTTAGTACTCTGGGTCAAAATTCCTAAAAAGTACTTTATCATTCGCGGCTACATGTTTACGTTATAGACTCATAGCATCTCCAACCTCGGGTCTCAGTCGGAGAGGTCCAAGCTCGGTTGGTTGGGGCTGAGCCCCAACTTGCCCCAACCGACTAGTTTAGCTGGCCAGAGTTTAGGGTTGGCTGGATTCCTCGACATGACCGTTGGGGGACATTCCAACGGTCGAGTTGGGATGAACCCTAGTCGTTGGATGTGATCTAACGACTTGATGTGGTTGTTGGATCACATCCGACGGTCTAATTTTTATTTTTTAAAAATATTATCCTTAAACCTATTTAGTTTTTATTTTTTAAAATCTAATAAGTTTTTTGTTTTGTTTTTTAAATCTAAGTAGTTTTTGTTTAGAAAATAATTATTTCGAAAATAGTTCAAACACGTGTTCCGCATATACAAAAGATCGCACACACTTTTCATACACCCACAAAAAATTCACGCAAGCGTTTCTCACATGCACAAATTTTCGACCTCAAGAGAAGATGGGGTTGGATCTAAACTTTTGAGACTAAACTGAGGTTGAAATTTTTGAGTGAAAAATTAGTTTTTTCGGCTTAAGACAGGTTGAGGCTGAAGTTTTTTTTTTTTGTTGAAGGAAAACAAAAACAAAGGAATTACATATTAAGATCCCACTTCATGTTCTCCATTGCCTGCCACGTCCGATTGACCCTGTGTTTCCTACCCCACTTCGCTAGAGCGTCTGCCAGGACATTTGTTTTCCTCGGGCTAAATTGAAAATGTATCTGCTCAAAATGTTTGAGGCGGGCGCGGATCTGTTCCATGTTATTTAGTGACTGCCAGTTGATGGCCTTGTTTCTGTCCCGGATATGCGTGATCAAATTGTTGTTGTCGCTTTCAATTATGATGTGATTGAGGTGAAGCTCCTCCTCCCATATGATTGCCTTCAGGATAGCCACACTTTCGCATTCTTCCGCTGTCTGTCCCCTGATGATTTCTGCTTTAGCAATCACGAAGTCGCCGTTCGCATCATGGATAATGTTTCCGATACCTGCCAGGTCTGTGTAGGAGTTGAAAGAAGCATCAACATTTATTTTGAGGAAGGGGTGTGGCGGTGGCAGCCACTGTGGCTGGATTGCATTACTTTTAGGATTCCGTATCTCGGGTGAGTTTGTAGTATAGCATTGAATCTGTCGAATAAGCTACGCAGGCATAATATCTTTCTTACCGAAACACCTCTCGCATCTTGCTTTCCAAATAAACCACATGATTTTTGCAAGGTTCTCCATTATTGCGTCATCCAGCGATGACCAGATCGTGATCCATTCAAGCACCGAACCAATGCCCTCCGTTCTGATGTTGTAGTGGAACCAAATTGCCCTGACAAAATTGCAATGAAGGAGTACATGGGTGGTAGTTTCCCATTCATCACAGAAGGCACAGCTATAGTTATTGCCTATGTAATTACCTATCTTGTCTTTAACTGGTAGACTGTTGGTGCAACATTTCCAGAGAAAGAGTTTGATTCTAGGTATAGTTCTGATGTTCCAAATGGACGCCCATTCAACTGTTTCGGGATCCCTATTGCCATTGCTCAAATACCTGTACATAGATTTTATTGTGAATTGACCCGAAGTTGTGAGAGGCCATACCATTTCATCTTCTGCTGACGGGTGTAGGTTTATGCTAAGGATAGCTCTGCAAATTTCATCATCAAAGTATCTTTGTAGCAGTTCCGTCTTCCAAATGTTGTTGTCTATCAGCTGGTCCACCGTGCTCAGCGGGCAGTTATTCTTGTTTTGTAGAGGCGGCACCTGGTTTGGGATCCAGAAGTCCTGCCATATATTGATTTTTGTGCCTTTGTTGACATCCCAAAAGATAAGATTCGAAAGTTTGCCGATAGGTTCTTCCAACGATTTCCAGACCCATGAATGATTTTGTTTAGGTGGAGAGGGTTTTGCCATGTTTGGGAAATATTTGTCTTTTAGAAGTTGTGCCCAGGGCGCGTTAGGAAATTTGAGTAGGCGCCATCCCAGTTTACATAGAAAAGCGACGTTGTCCAAAGCAGGGTTTCGGAGTCCAAGACCTCCGAATTTACGAGGACGACAAATTGCTGCCCAGTTGATAGTATGAATGGATTTTGTTTTTCCCCACCAGAATGACCTTTGAATGGTCTCTATGCGTTTGCTGATGCCCTTTGGAATGGCAAAGCATTGCATCTGATATCGGGGAACCGCCGCGGTAATAGTCGAGATGACTACTGTGCGGCCTGCTTGAGAAAGGAGATTTGTTTGCCACTTCGAGAGTTTATTCTGTATTTGAGCCAGCAGCGGCTCAAAAGTTTGTTGTTTCTTGGCCCCTATGAACAGTTTTGTACCCAGATACTTGTCTAGACTCGAGGCTTGGTGCACTTTGAGTGATTTGGTGATTAAACGTTTGAATTTGGGGTGAGTATTTTTTGAGAAAAAGATAGTGGATTTGTTGTAGTTGATGATTTGACCCGACTCCGAACCAAATAATGTAAGGATGTTGATGAGATTGGTGACGTTATCGAGGGTGTTCCTTCCAAAAATGATACAGTCATCAGCAAACAGCAGGTGATTAATAGTGAAGGTGGACCGAGGGGTGGAGAAACCGAGAAATTTGTGAGGGCTACCCGGGGAGTCAAGCAGCCGACTCAGTCCTTCCATGGCTAAAGCGAACAGGAAAGGAGAAAGAGGGTCTCCTTGCCTTAATCCTCTAGACACGTTAAAAGACGGACCAGGTCTACCATTTATAAGTACCGCCATTGAAGAAGAAGATATACAGGCATGAATCATTTTGATCCAAAGTGTGTCATACCCCAGGTTAACCATGATGTCCTCCAGGTAATGCCATTCAACCCGATCGAAGGCTTTAGACATATCCAGTTTTAACCCAAAGAAGCCTTTCGCCCCACGTTTATTCTTGAAGGAGTGGGAGATTTCCTGGCTCATGATTATATTGTCGGTTATTTGTCGACCTGGGACATAAGCGGCTTGAAAGGGTGAGATAATGTCCGGAAGTGTAGTTTTCAGACGATTTGCCAGGATTTTGGTGATGATTTTATATGTTGTGTTGAGAAGGCTAATGGGTCTGAAGTCGGCTGTGGATTGGGGGGCCTTGGTTTTGGGGATTAGGCATATATGAGTATGGTTTGTGGATGGAGGGAGAGTGGCGGTGAGGAAAAAGGATTTGACCATCTGGATAACATCTGTCTTTACTGTATCCCAATTGGTTTGGTAGAAGAATGGGGGAAAACCATCCGGCCCAGGCGCAGCCTCTGGTTTCAGGGAGAAAGTGGATGCCCGGATTTCCTCCTCGTTTGGGGCTTTAATGAGGATGGTGTTTTGCGAGGCGGAAATCTAGGTAGTGAACAGGGTTTTGATGATGCTTGTGGAGGTTTGGGAGGTGGTGGTGGAGATATTTTTAATGTTGAAAGTGAAGAGAGTGGAAATCTCCGATATTTCCGAGCACCACGAGTTGTCGTCTCTTTTGATGGATGAAATTTGATTTTTCCGATTTCTTGTGATGGCCTTGGCGTGGAAAAATTTGGTGTTCCTATCACCCAGTTGGACGTGAGCCACTCTGGACTTCTCCTTCCAGATGCTCTCCTGAAGAATATAAGCCTCCTCCAGCTGGGAGGTGAGGTGAAAAAAACACTCAAAGTTAGGCGAAGATTGAATTAGGGTTGTAAGGTTTTTGATTTTTTTCTCAATATGACCAAAGACATGTTTATTCCATTGAGAAAGTTTGATAGCTAGCTGGTTTAGTTTTTGTTGAATCTGGTAGTAGTTCATGTTCCAGTTTTCGAGGATAAAATTTTGACAATTTGGGTGGGACATCCAGGTTTTAAGAAATTTGAAGGGTTTGGCACTCAGATGGGATGGGGAATGGGTAGAAAGTAATATAGGTAGATGGTCAGAGCCCACCCCCGGAAGGTGTTTAATACGGGAAGACGGATATGTTGAGAGCCAAGCCAAGTTTGGCAGAGCTCTGTCAAGACGCTCTTGAATCAATGTGCCCTGGAATTGGCGGTTGGACCATGTGAACTGAGAGCCACTAAAACCTAAATCCTGAAGACCCATATCATGAATACTGGAGACAATCTTCCTAGCTATGAGGGGAATAGGTTTGGGAGGGCCACTTTTATCGGAAGGATACATGATGGTGTTCAGATCACCTATAACTAACCATGGGGTTTGCTGGTCTGGAGAAACATTCTGAAGAGCTTCCCAAGGTTTGATCTTGTCTTTATTATAGGGGCAGCCATAAAATCCAGTTAGCAGTAACTTCTCATTTTGTTCCTCAAGATGCAGAGACACATGTATCATGTTCTGAGTGGCATGGAGCACAGTAAGGTCAATATCCGTTTTCCAAAAAAGAGCCAGGCCACCACCTTTGTTAATCGGCTCAACCGTAACCTTTTTATAACTTTTATGGAGATTGAGCAATCTATCGATGTTCATGTTCATGCATTTAGTCTCGGAGAGAAAGAGCAGATCTGGATTGTGCTCTTTAAGTAACGTCCAAAGGTGTTTCCGATTGAGAAAATTGCCACACCCTCGGACGTTCCAGGCTAAAATGGATAGGGGGCTCAGGTGGGGGTTAATGGAAAAGACAGGTTCCGGGTTTCTCAAAGGGGCTCGACCAAATGAGGTCATCCCGAGGTGCGCAAAGGCGAAGGCCCACCCACAGAAACGAAGCAACAAAGACAAAGAAAAACAAAGAGGCACTACCACAAAAAACTAAAAAGCACCTACTAGAAACAGGTCAGGAACAGATAAAACAAAAGGAGAAAGAGAAGGCACCCCTACTAGCTAGAGGCACCCTCGCCGAACACACCTAAAAGGACCCCCCAAACCACAAAAGGGCCCACAACTAACCTGGTACACTAGGCAAGAAAAGCAAAAAGGTGGGGACCGAGCCACCACACTACCACTCAAGTGGACAAAACGATTCTTGCGAGTGTACCAGGGCACCAACAAAATCAAACCTGCAACAAGAAAATACAAAAACACAGACCCAACAACCAAAAAAAACACGAGAAGAAACAGGATTAGGCAGGTGGTATAGAGGCACCCTCCGCCCCTTGAGCAGTGATCAATTCAAGACTCTGGGACAGCACATTGGACTCTTCGAGAAGGCTTCTTGATTCAGCATCATCCACCAGCCGGGCTCGAAGCCGTAGGGATTGAGTGGATTCGTCGGATGAACTGATGGACAGATGGGAGGAGCCGGGTCTAACTCTCTTGCCCGTGGTAGTGATCCGCAAACTAACATGGTTATGGTCTCTAACAGGGGATGGTGGGGGTGCCCTGAGAACTGGTTCTTCCAGCCTGAAATTTTGAGGGTCAACCTCGTCGTCCTCCATGGGCTCGTAACTTGAGTCATCCCCATCATCTGAGTGAGGGACAGGAGCTAGTACAGGGCATTGGCCGATAGGGTATTCGATGATACGGCAATTTTGGCAAATCGCCCCAGGGAATTTCAGGTAACTGAGATTAATGGAGCATTCCCTATCGGCAAACAGAAAGTTTATGACTGCAAGCAGCGGAGTTCTTACATCATAAAGGAAGTGCACTTTGATAACCTTATTGTTTATGAACCCTAAACTTCTGGGTTTGATTTCTATTATCTTTCCCATTCTCTCAAAGATCACATCCAGGTCTTCCTTGTTTTGGATGGCTAAAGGGAGTTTGTATAGCGTACACCACATCGGTTCGAAAAATAAGTCGTCCACATCCTCATTGAGAGGGAGATCCACTTGTTTAAGCACCAATAACCTCCCCCTCATAATCCAGGGACGGCCTGCATTAAGGGTGTTTAGAACGAAAAGGCTTTTAGGTTTGATGAGGAAAGTATTGACCGGACCCTCCACCTGAGAATAGAAACAGTCCCTAAAGAACACCGATAGTGGAAACAACATCCTCCTGATCTGCGCAATGGAGGTGTCTTCCGGGCAGCACCACCGAGCAACCCATCCCTGGGTTGTTTCTTGAAGTTCATGATTAACGGATGGTTTTTGGTACCTGAGAGAGAGACGGCCTCGAGGAGAGATAGCGAAATGAGTGGCCATTAAAGGTAGGAATGAGTGGAAAAAGGAGAGTCTGTTGGGAGTTGAAGAAGGTATGATAGTGAGGAGTTTAGAGATGATGTTGATGGAGGGAATAAGATCAAGGAGGGGGGTTAAAAAGGACGTGAAGAGAAGAGTCCAAAAGAGGCAATGATCACCTTGCATGCTCAAGGATTGATTGAAGCCAACCACCCGTCTAGTCTACTCGTCGGACAAGGCGAAAGACATCCGGAGAGACACAAAGACTCAGACAAGAAGAGAGAGAAGACGCAAAAAACACAATAGAAAACTGAAACGACACAGAGGAAAACCAATCAAAGCTAAGTATAAGAGAGAGAGAGCATTAAAGACCAAGAATACGAAGAGATTTTCTGATTACGTACCTTTGAATTCAAAGTTGTGGCGTGAGTGATAACTTTCTTGGGTCAATTGTTCACCTGCATTGAATAAACCTCGAGTTGATGCTCCACCAACGAGAGTGGTTCCTTCTTGAGGGCAGCACACCTGCATGCAAGTAATAATTAGGTGGGTGGGAGGTGCGCCGGCAACGATTGGGTAGAGAGATAATCACCGGTCTGAGATAGTGATTATCTTCTGCCGCAATTAAGATTGTTGAGTTTCAAGGTGGATTTTGAGTGATTTTCAAGGAAGATGGGTGCTCGGAGGTGAAGAGATTAGGGTTTATGCAACTAGAACAAGATTTTGCATGAAAGATATTGTGTGAGAAAATATTTAGCACATTTTCTCTTCACTTACAATCCATAACCAGGGCATATGCCCGATCTTCAAACTTTTTGTAAAGTCTTACTAAATAGACTTTTTTTTAGCATAAATTATTATGGTTACTCCATTTCACCATTTGTACTTCTAATTATCACCTCCTACTAAAAGAGAAGACAAAACAAAAGAACACTCACTAGAAAGAAAAAGAGAGAAGATGGATTATAAAGCAACATCAAACACATGATGAAAGTGCTGAAATTTAAACAATAAAGATATCATTTACTTTGAAAATGAAAAAGTAAAAGTTTTCTTCATATTGGCTCTGAATAATTCAATTCACATTATTTTATTTGTCTTTTGATTTTCCTAAAAGTACTTTCAAGCCACTCATTGCTTTTCTTTTAGTGCGGCAAATAGTCTAATGTTGGTTACTACCAAACAAACAAACTTAATTTATTGATGATTTGTTTATGGAGTATTTTTCTCTCTTTCTCTTCCCTATAGATCAGGGGAATTTGGGATTTTGAATATTATTAAGTGAATTAATTTACTCCTATACTCTTAACAAAAAAAAAAGAATTAATTTACTCCTATAAGATAACAAACTTATCTAATTTAGAGCATTTTTTATGCGACAATCAATATTAAAAACTCTGAATGTCATACTGTATTCGATTTTCAAAGTTTTTCTTAATCCTATCCAATAAAAAATCACCAAATAAAGTCATGCAATCAGGTGATATGTCTTGCTAAAATAAAGTCATACGAGTCAAACGATATCGACCAAACTTTGCAAAAAAGAAAAAAACCCTAACGAAAACTTCTATTCAAGAAGTGTTTGCCATATATAAAGTAATTTCTTACATAAATACACTACAAGAGAATCACATTTTGTCTCTCTTTCTTCCACTTGAGGCATTTCAAAGCCTTCATGTGCAAGTTATGAGCCCTAACTTTAAAAATACAAAAGACAGAAGAAAATGAAGGAGAGAAACAAATATAGGAGTCAACAGGGTTTAAGGGATATGAGCTTGAGTTTGTGAAATAAGGTCATGCTTTTAACTCTCAAGGGGTTTCGAAGTTTAAAGGATAACCTGTTAGAGTAATCGAATCCGTTTTCCAAAACAACGCAACCACCTCCTGTGAAAAGGTTAAACCTTTGAACGATAAACACACTCGAATATAACCGAGTGGAGGTGAAGAAGATGATCGTCTCGTTGATAACCGAGAGAGATGGAGAAGGGATGATGGTCTCGGGTATAACCGAGATGATATGTGACGACTCTCGGGTGAAGCCGAGTGTGATAGTATGGATACCCGGGTATAACCGAGAGAGAGAAGAATGGAGCTCTCGGTTGTAACCGAGGATGATTGATGATGATTAGTGAACAGTTGATCGTGAGAGAGGGAGAGAGAGAGCTAGGTAAATACCTTGTTTATTAATACTACAACTTGATTGATTACATTGTCTATGGAGATACATATTTATAGGTTTATAACTTAGGAGTCTTATAAAAACTAAAAACTAAAACTCTATCTTTATCTAATGTAATCCTAATAGAATTAGGATTATCTAATGTAATCCTAATAGAATTAGGATTAATGAAGACCAACCCACTCAGTTGTGACCGAGTGGAATTGACTCTCTAACACTCCCCCTCAAGTTAGAGCGGGAATGGAAGTAACGCCTAACTTGCCAATAATGTTCTTGAACGGTTCTGCCCCGAGTGGTTTTGTGAAGATATCTGCTAGCTGAGTATCTGAACTTGTAAAGCGCGTGGCAATGACGTTATCTTTGATCTTCTCACGAACGATGTGGCAATCGATCTCAATGTGTTTGGTACGCTCGTGAAAAACGGGATTATCAGCAATGTGGAGAGCGGCTTTGTTGTCGCAGTAAACTGTCATCGGGTCTGAGTGATCGATTCCAAAATCAAGTAATAAATACTTGAGCCATTGTAATTCGCATGTGAGGATGGATAAAGCTCGATATTCTGCTTCTGCCGAAGATTTGGCAACGGTGGGTTGCTTCTTTGATTTCCATGAAAGTGGGCTAGATCCCAACATTGTAAAATATCCTGTAGTTGATCTACGGGTCGAAGGACAACCAGCCCAGTCTGAATCACAGTAACCTGTAATATGGAGAGAGCTGTTTGCGGATAAAAATACTCCTTTATCAAGGGTACCTTTCAAGTATCGTAGAACGCGATGAGCGGCGTCTAGGTGTACCTGACTAGGTGTTTGCATGAATTGACTAAGGTTATTCACAGCAAAAGCGATATCTGGCCGTGTAACTGTTAAGTAGAGAAGCCGGCCAATAAGGCGACGGTAAACTGACGGATCTGACAATGGTGTACCGTCAGTGGGACGAAGGCGGAGTTTTTGTTCCATAGGAAACTCCGAAGGACGTGCAGCGGTCAGTCCAGAATCTTTTAGAATGTCAAGTGCATATTTTCGTTGACATAGAAAAATGCCTTGTGAAGAACGAGATACTTCAATACCAAGAAAGTACTGGAGACGTCCTAAATCTTTTAGTGAGAAAGCATTGTTTAGGAATGATTTTAACTGGGAAATAGCATGATTATTATTTCCTGTGATAATGATATCATCCACATAGACTAAAACATAAATCTGAGTGGAGTGGGAACGAAAAGTAAAAAGCGAATAATCGCTCTTAGATTGAGAGAAACCACGTTCGATTAGAACGGAGGAAAATTTGGAAAACCACTGACGGGAAGCCTGTTTGAGACCATAAAGGGATTTATGAAGGCGGCATACTTTAGACTCCCCCTTAGACGAAAATCCGGGGGGAAGTTTCATGTAAACCTCCTCATGTAGGTCGCCTTGGAGGAAGGCATTATTAACATCCAACTGATGGAGAGACCAGCCTTTAATGGCGGCGAGAGAAAGAAGAACTCGAACAGTTACTAGTTTAGCAACTGGAGCAAAAGTGTCATTGTAATCTAACCCCTCTATTTGGGTGTAGCCTTTAGCCACTAAGCGAGCTTTATAGCGCTCTATGGAGCCATCGGGCTTGAATTTTATTTTATACACCCATTTACAACCGATAGGCTTCTTGCCGGGTGGTAAGTTAGTAAGAGTCCATGTTTTGTTTTCTTCCAAGGCAGAAATTTCCTTGGCCATTGCATCCTTCCAATGAGAAGATTTCATTGCCTGGGTGAAAGAAGTGGGTTCGGTTGAGGACAAGACCGAGGAAAGAAATTGTTGATGAGAAGTAGAAAAAGAGTTGATGGAAAAGTAGTTTTCAAGTGGGTACTTGACGGTGGTGGTATTGGAGCAAACATAGTCTTTGAGGTGACTAGGTGGATGGCGTGACCGAACCGGTCTGCCGGAATCAACGACGGAAGAGTCGGAAGCGGGAACATCGGTCGCGGGCAGGGGCAGCGAAGGGACCGAGCTGGGATTGATGACAGGAGGTTCTGACGGCACCCCTGAAGTGGGGAGTCCGTCAGAATTTTCTGTCGGCACCCCCGAAGGGGAATTAAGAGGCCGGGCTTCCGAAGACGGGTCAGCAGGGGTGTCTGGAGGCACCCCTGAAACAGAGTCGGTAGCAGGGACGACAGGAACAGTAGGTTCATCGGTGAACCTGCTGCTGTCGGACAGTGAGTTGGGAGCAGACTCGTTAATCATCGGAAAATTAAAACTACCGTCGTCATCGATAGAGAGGGACGGGGATGGATCGGTGAGAGGAGGTTGTGCCGGAGGCGGAGAGGCCATCGGAAAGCGGTTCTCGAAGAATGACACATCTCGTGAGATAAAGATACGTTGAGTAGAGATATCGTAGATACGGTAACCCTTCTGTCCACTTGGATAGCCAAGAAAGATGCCGGCGGAGGACCGGGCGTCCATCTTGGTTTTTACCAAAGGGATACGGGCATAGCAAAGGCATCCGAATACACGTAAGTGTGAAAGATTCGGAGGAGCACCCATGAGAATTTCATGAGGGGATTTCCCATCAAGAATTGGTGTGGGTAATTTATTTATGAGATAGACGGCGGTTAAAACGCATTCTCCCCAAAAGGAAAGAGGGAGGTGAGCTTGAAGTCGTAAAGATCTAGCGACTTCAAGAATGTGGCGATGTTTTCGCTCAACAACACCGTTTTGTTGAGGCGTATAAGTGCAACTACGTTGGTGGGTAATCCCTTTTTCAAGAAACCAACTTTGGAGAGAATGATTCATGAACTCAGAACCATTGTCCGATCTAATTGTTTTTATCACACAATTAAATTGTGTATGAACGTAATTAGAAAAATTCCTAATTAGCATAGTAGAATCCGATTTAGAACTTAGAAGGAATATCCAAGTACAACGAGAAAAATCGTCAACAAGGGTCAAAAAATAACGACACCCGGAGGTGGAGGGAACCGGAAAAGGACCCCATATATCGGCATGAACTAACTCAAATATATGAGTGGAAGAAGTAGTGCTAGTAGGAAAAGGCAATCGACATTGCTTAGAAAGCGGGCATATATCGCACGACACTTTTTTCGATAAGAATTTAAAATTCATACATGGAAGTCTAGAATTAAAAAACTGAAAACGAGAAAAAGATGGATGGCCTAAACGGCAATGCCATAAAGAAAAAGACTCATGACTAGATGTATCTCGAACTAAATTGGAAACGGAAAGAATTTGACGCTCCGTGCGAAGGAAGTAAAGGTCGTCATGAAGACTACCATGCCCAATCTCCATCTTCGTTGTTCGGTCCCGAAAAAGACATAAGTCATTGTCAAATAAGACGGTACAACGAAGAGATTTAGAAATTTGAGATATAGATATGAGATTAAATTGAAAAGATGGAATATGAAGCACATCTTGTAAATAAAATCTATTGGAAAAATAGACCGAACCAATATGGAGAACCTTAACTCTTGATCCATCGGGTAATCTAACAAATAAATCCGGAGGAGCAAGAGAATAGGAAGAAAACCGTGATAAAACGGAACATATGTGTTTAGCGGCACCGGAATCAATAACCCAAGGAGGGTGAAAAGAAGAATAGTACTTACTTGTAAGATTGACGTGGGGGTCTTTAGTGGTATCGTGAACTTGAGAAGTTTCAGAAGCTTCGGGAGTAGTCATGATCAAAAAAAAAAAAAAAATAATGGCTCTTATACCATGTGAAAAGGTTAAACCTTTGAACGATAAACACACTCGAATATAACCGAGTGGAGGTGAAGAAGATGATCGTCTCGTTGATAACCGAGAGAGATGGAGAAGGGATGATGGTCTCGGGTATAACCGAGATGATATGTGACGACTCTCGGGTGAAGCCGAGTGTGATAGTATGGATACCCGGGTATAACCGAGAGAGAGAAGAATGGAGCTCTCGGTTGTAACCGAGGATGATTGATGATGATTAGTGAACAGTTGATCGTGAGAGAGGGAGAGAGAGAGCTAGGTAAATACCTTGTTTATTAATACTACAACTTGATTGATTACATTGTCTATGGAGATACATATTTATAGGTTTATAACTTAGGAGTCTTATAAAAACTAAAAACTAAAACTCTATCTTTATCTAATGTAATCCTAATAGAATTAGGATTATCTAATGTAATCCTAATAGAATTAGGATTAATGAAGACCAACCCACTCAGTTGTGACCGAGTGGAATTGACTCTCTAACACCTCCTTCTGTCTTTGGCCATTTATGTATCTTAAGTTGCTTATTTCATCAAAAAAAAAAATGTATCTTTAGTTGCGGAGATAGTTAGGTTTGTACAAGCTTACAGGCAAGTCACAACATTACCAAGGTCACAAATTTTATTTCGGTCTATCTGCAAATCTTTTGACTGCAACAAGAAGTTTGTACAAGTTTATACGGTCTTCCCTTCTGTTATTACTTTTATGTCTTTATATTTTCTCTTTTAAAAATAACTTACCCTTATAGTCAATATTCAACAAAAGGAAGTGTAACAAATTTCAACCTTTGCAAATGATGTGAAGCTTGATCTTTCATGGATTTTTTCTAACATTTATAGTCTCTTGTTTTTACATGTATTCTACATTTTATAGATTGATCCCAACTCTATTTTTGTTTAAGTGTAATCCCAGTAATTAAAAAATGTGACAAAAAGTACTCTTACTACACTTTCGTTCTTATTCTAGAAATAATTTTGGGGTTTTTGAGTTTACCCCCTCACCACTAATTGGTAATTGAATTTACCCCCCTCAATAATGGGTAATTGAGTTTACCCCCTTAGATTTACTATTTTTGACAAAGACACAAAAGTTGTGTTTGACGTACGTGAAATAAATGTGACTACTAAGGGCAATTATCCTTCAATATGATCCTCGTAGTTACTCCACCTTACTTTATTGTTTGATTTGGTCAGTAATAAGATTAGCAAATATTGATTTTGGTTGTCATTTATGATTTTATTATCCTATGCCAAACATGTCCTTAGTATATTTGCCAAAAATTATGAACTCAAGGAGGGTAAGCTCAATTACTGATTACTAAAGGGGGTAAATTCAATTACTAATTAGTTTTGAGGGGGTAAACTCAAAAAACCCAATAATTTTCGTAGAAATAAATACGTTATTGTTTAATAAGATCAACTGAAAGCTTCATCAAAAAAAAAAGAAACTGAAAGCAAAAGAAAAAGAGGAAAAATATTTCTGGAAAAGATAGTCTATTTGTTTCCTTAGGGCACCTATTTGATTTAAAGTTGGACTTTGGCCAAACCAATGGATGCCAAGAAACCAATATCCCAAACGTGCTATAAGAGTATAACAATAATAGTTGCTCACTTTAGTTTTAACTTTCCCTTTGGTCATGAAGAAAATCAAGCAGTCACGGAAGTGTTATACCTTTGAAATCAACTTGAATGAAAAACTCTACAAATAAATGTCTGTTTGAGAATTGAGATAGATTGCTTCTTAGGGTTTTAGCTTCAATCTTAAACATATGTACATCCAAAGTCAAGCCTAACATAAAATGAACGACTATTTCAACATAAAAAAAAACATAGAATGAACAACAATGGCATTTTCCTCCATCTCTATCTTTACTAATACGCAATTGAAATGCTGAGCTGACCATAGGCCGAATTGTGATATGGCCGGCCCCAATTGGTCGGCCATTTCTCTCTTCCGAATTGTGATATGGCCGGCCCCAATTGGTCGGCCATTTCTCTCTTCCCATGGCCTGACCAATTGAAACACGCCACGTCTCCGTTCATCCCCTAACTCCAAATTGCGGATCATTTAGTATTTCTTATCTTCAAAATGAAAACATAGGGAAGCTCCTATTCTAGTTTTTTTTTTTGTTTGTTGAAGGAGCTCCTATTCTAGTTGCCATTTTGGCTTAAAATCCTCATTTAGTGGTTGGTTTTCTAGAAGAGGAAACAACTGAAATTTTGGTTGGATCTTGAGATCAAAGGTCAACACTCATGACTCAACCAAACCACCCAAAAAAGAAATTCAGAAATACTAGAACATTGATCCCAAGTGAGAAGATTGTTAAGTCGGTGATCATCTAATTCAAAATCAATTTACAATGAGCGAAAAGACCTTAACATTATGTTCTTGGTTGCTGGATATCTAGTACGGGGAACTATTCTCACGAAGTTTAATACAAACCCCAGCCCTTCACCACACCGAAAACTATACACAAGTACATAAACATAAAACACTTAAAATTTGATCTTCAAAGATCTTAAGAACTTTGAAGATCGAATAAAAGGTCTGAACGGATAATCCCCACTTAGGGAGAGAGAGAGAAACAGAGTAATGGGATAAAATTAAGGAACTTAGGATATGAAGATAATCTGTTAACTTCATTGCTTTCTTTAACTTGTGAATTGTATTTAAAGTTTCTTCATTGAATCATACATTTATATACCCTTACTATTGAAAAACATGAAGGGAATTAATTTGTAAGCTGATTTTAAGTTTTCATATTGGAGTAATTTTCTTTTAACAATTCTAATTCTCTGGACAAAAAACAAGAAATCAAAATTTTAGGGTTTTGATTATTTGAGAACTGAAGCTAAACCAGTAACGATCTTACCATTTTTCTGAGTATTCTTAGGTTTGATTGCTGGTGGTTTCCATGGTAAATCAACAACCTTGATATTCTCTGTTTCATTACTAGGGTTTTCCTTTGCTGACGCAGATTCCCCCAAATTCACTTCTTTCTCCTCTTTCTCGACGATTAGGTCAAATTCACCAGAGAAATTCTTTGTCTTGATCAAACTTGAACTGCTTGAATTATCAAATTTTGAATTGGTTTCGATCTCTGAATTTGATTCTGTTGGCTTGATTGGAGAAGATGAAATTGAAGTTGTTCTTGAGTAAGGAGAAAGCCATTTAGCTCTTATATAATCAGATTTTCTCCATGGAGGTAAATGCATTCCTTTCTTCTTCAAACTCTGTTTTGCTGATTCAGAAACAATCGAGATAATTTGTTGAAGACGATCAGTTTTTCCGACGAAAATTGACGGTAGAAATTGAAGTATTGATCTGTAATTTTTAGTTGATCGAGCGATTTCGAATTCCGATCGAAAATCAATGTCAATTAGTAATCTATCACCATCAATGATCACATCAATATACTCATATTCTCCTGTATTGAAAAATTCAATTTAGGGTTTCCATTAATATATTCCTGTAAAAACGGGACTTTTATAGCAAATAATTAAAATCTAGTATTTTATAAGGAAAGAGAGCAAGAAGATAGGGTTTAGAGAGAGAAAGAGGATAGGGTTTAGAGAGAGAAAGTATTATACCAGCTGGATAAGATGAAGATTTCTCCCATCTAGATTTACAGATTGAAGCATCATAACCTAGAATCAAGAGTCCATCTGTGACGATTTTTCTGAAATCTTCTTTTCGTTTGCAATTCTTGTTTTTCTCTACGATTTTAGCAGTATCGGCTAAGAGATTTCTCTCAGAAATGCTAGGGCAAGGAACTAAACTCTGCTCAAAAACGAAAACCAGATCTTAATAATTTGATCTCAAAATCAAACAAATTTTGGAGATTTGAAGAGGAATTAGAGGCGGTGATAAATTACCTTGAGAATTTCATAAACATCGCTGCCTGATGAAGATGATCTGATTGAATCACCAAAATCACAGCAAAATTCAGATTCATCATCAGAACTATCAGTACCATTACCATTAAAGCAATTACAACTATTCCGATTCCATTTCGTTTCTGTTGTTATTGTTGATGATGATTTCTCATTATTTTCCTCCATGAAATTCTGCACCATTTTTGCCAAAATAACAGAGCTTGGCTCAAAATCTCCTCCTCCTGCATCTTTACTTGACTTCGTTTCACCAAGCCCTAGTTTTTCTGCTGGTGAAATCCTCAGAACATTCGGAAACTGACGTTCAAATAATCTCTTAATTCTTGATTTCACTACAGGTTTTGTTGAATCGTTTCTGATCGATCCATTTGATGTTTCCGATTCGATCGGTTGAATCTTCATCTGGAAAGGCATGGAAGAAACAAAATTTCCTTCTCTTTCCACTTCGATTCAGATAACAGAAATCAGTAAACCTAGATTTTATCAGATTTGTATTTGGTAGATGAGCGAAATTCATACACATTAAACAATTCTAAACAACAAAAAAGAGCAATTGATAACTTTGTTTATCAGATTATTATTGTTATTATAACAGTTTGCTTGTGATTAGAGAAAGAAGAACAGAATAACTAATAAAGTGTTTTAGTAATGTTTGGTTAGGGTTTGGTAAAAAGGTTCCAGCACCGGTGAAAAAGACAATTGAGTTAGAAGTTTTGGGGGAACACAGATATGAATAGAAGGCCGGATTATTCTTCATTTCCGGCTATCATTGTTCAATTACTAGTGTATATAGCTCCGGCGATGTAAATGAAGGCGAAGAGAGAGAAAGAGGGGATAGAGTGAAGTGAAGGAAGAGAGAAATTGAGAAAGTTCTTTGGGTTGTTGTCTGAGTAAAGGACAGAGGGAAGTTCAGACGGGGCTGTGGTTGCTTTTATAAAAAAAAATTGAGGAGTGACTGGTAAAATCAAAGGTTAATTAATTCTGTTTTCGCCCCCAATTTGTGATCAACTCACAGTTTTGGCCACAGAAGTGTCCGAGCACCCAAAAGCCAAAAAGATTTCGATTTTTTCGGATCTACCCTTATGGCATTTCTGTAAATATATTCTTTTGCTTTCTTATCCACCTCACGTGTCCTTTTCTCCTCCACTTCACTCCTTCTCTCCTTCACTCTATCCTTTCCTCTGTCTCTAATGACTTCCAACAAAACAACCTGTTCAAAATACCCTTCCTCTACTGCTTAAAATTTTCGAGTGTAAACCCATTTGTAGAAGGTGAATAAATCGGAACCCTTGACCAGATAAAAGAAATTTGCAAGGAAGAACTCATGTATCCTAACTCTTCTTTTGCCAGGGTTAGATCTTGAAAACCCTAGTCTTCTAATGCTAAATAAATAACAACATGTACAGAGAATCCTTGCTTTATGAGGTAGAGATCCAGTTTATTAATTTCAAATAACTGTCAGACACTTATGGAGGCCAAAGCAGTGAGTTTGTCACAAATTGGGGGTCAAAACAAAGGTAATCCTCAAATCAAATATGCCAAGTCGAGCTTCTACAGATCTCTATAACAAGAGAGAAGAGTATCTTTTTTAGGATATACCTACATATTCAATAACTAAAATTACACCTCCCAAATTTATCTCCAAAAGTTGAGATTATATCTGTTTAATTTCTCTTCAAACCCTCTTCAATGACGAAGATTACCCTCTTCATTTCTAGACGAAACCAGAGCTCTTGCGAAGGGGCTCATCCTCTTTCGCCGGAGAAGATAAAGTATAGAGAGAAGAGAATTAATTGAAAGTTAAAAAGAAGAGAGAAGAAGAAGAAGGAGGAAGAAGGAAAAAGAACAAAAAAAAATTATTTCAAAGATTGTTTGAAAATTTGGCCACCTGATGACTTTTTACCGACGACCATCTTGGGTTGAAGAAGGTGGGGTGGAGGAAAGAAGATGTTGAGGCGGGAGAAAGAAAATGATGAGGTAGAGAGGAAAGAAGTATGAGTTTGATAATTAAAAGAAAATTTTTAATTACAGAAATGTCATGAGGGTAACAATAGAAGACTAGACAAATTTTGGGCGCAAACCAAATTCCTAGGCACAATTGGTGCCCAAATTGAAGCACATACACTTAAGGAGACCAAAGAAATTGGTCACAAATTGGGGCCAAAAACAGAATTAACACTTTTTTGTTTAAGGTTCGGGCCATTCAAATCCCTGGAATCTCTACAATCTTCAATATTTTCTACTCTTAAAACTGGGGGTGATGTTAATGATGGTTTTGTTTAGGGTTTGGAAAATGAGTTAACGTCGTAATTAATGACGACATATAGATTTTGCAAATTTCCAATGTGCCTCAAATGTTTTGAAATTTTGCAGGGTTTATATGCTTTCACGACCCAAGGGTTCTCAAATTTTTTTTAGGTGGGACCTCTTATAGAAAATCAATCTGACATTTACATATACAGATTTTGTACCATTTATTCTGCGAGTTTTTTTAAAGCTTCCAACAAAAGCACAAAACCAATTTGACACGTA
The DNA here is from genome assembly GCF_041429995.1 of Eschscholzia californica. Lineage (NCBI taxonomy): Eukaryota > Viridiplantae > Streptophyta > Magnoliopsida > Ranunculales > Papaveraceae > Eschscholzia > Eschscholzia californica. The sequence continues at coordinate 36,155,277 of NW_028238198.1, forward strand.
GTATAGATTTTGTACCATTTGTTTTTTGTGATGTATGTACTGAATGCTCTAACTTAAATTTATTTTCACATGCGCACCTTACATAACATTTTTATTAGAACTACGGGTTATACTCTCGTATTACGATACTACTACGTGGATGATCTGTTTGTTTACTGTGTCCACACTGGTCGTTGTTTTTGAGAAACAAGAAAGGTTTCTGAAAGAAAAGGTGGATACTAAAAAAAAAATCACCAAACGCACCCAAATTTATCTCCAAAGGGTATCCTTTTTAGAATATAACAAGAGAGAAGGGTATCTTTTTTAGAATATACCTACATTTTCAATAACTAAAATTACACCTCCCAAATTTATCTCAAAAGATTGAGATTATATCTGTTTAATTTATCTTCAAACCCTCTTCAATGACGAAGATTACCCTCTTCATTTCTAGACGAAACTGGAGCTCATGGAAGGGGCTCCTCCTCTTTCGCCGGAGAAGATAAAGTATAGAGAGAAGATAAAGAATTGAAAGGAAAAAAGAAGAGAGGAGAAGGAAAAAGAACAATTTTTTTTAATTCAAAGATCGTTTGAAAATTCGGTCACCTGATGACTTTTTACTGACGACCATCTTGGGTTGAAGAAGGTGGGGTGGAGGAAAGAAGATGATGAGGCGGGAGAAAGAAAAAGATGAGGTGGAGAAGAAATAAGTATGAGTTTGATAATTAAAAGAAAATTTTTAATTACAGAAATGTCATAACGGTAAAAATAGAAAATTGGACAAATTTTGGGCGCAAATCAAATTCCTAGGCACAATTGGTGCCCAAATAGGAAACCCAGGCACTTAAGGATAACAAAGAAATTGGTCATAAATTAGGGCCATAAACGGAATTAACACTTTTTTATTTAAGGTTCGGGTCATTCAAATCCCTGAAATCTTTACAACCTTTAATATTTTCTACTCTTAAAACTGGATGATGTTAACGATGGTTTTGTTTGGGGTTTGGAAAATGGATTAACGTCGAAATTAATGGCTACATATAGATTTTGCAAATTTCTAATCTGACTAAAAAGTTTTGAAATTTTGCAGGCCGGATTTATGTACTTTCACGACGCAAGGGTTCTCGAATTTTTTTAGGTGGAACCTCTTATAGAAAATCAATATGACATTTACATATCCAGATTTGTACCATTTATTCTGCGAGTTTTTTAAAGCTTCCAACAAAAGCACAAAACCAATTTGACACGTAGTATAGATTTTATACCATTTGTTTCTGATGTATGTACTGAACGCTCTAACTTAAATCTATTTTCACATACGCACCTTATATAACATTTTTAATAGAACTACGGGTTATTCTCTCATGCACTGGTCAGTGTTTCGGAGAAACAAGAAAAGTTTCCGAAGAAAAGGTGAAAAATTAAAAAAAATCATCAAAGGCACCCTAAGAGCACATGAGAGTGAAGGCAAAGAGAGAGAAAAAGGGGATCGAGTGAAGTGAAGGAAGAGCGAAAATGAGAAAGTTCTTTGGGTTGTTGTCTGAGTATAGGACAGAGAGAAGTTCAGACGAGGGGTCTGGTTGCTTTTATAAGAAAATGGAGGAGTGACTAGTAAATCACGGGTTAATTTCGTTTTAGCCCCCATAAGTGTTTGGGAGTTCGATTTGGCCCCCAAGAGAAACTCCAGTCCCAGCATGTCTTAGGCCGAAAAAACCATTTTTCACCCAAAATTTTCAGCCTCAGCTCAACCTCAAAAATTCAGCTCCAGCCTCAACCTCTCTTGAGGCCGAAAATTTGAAAATGAAATTTCCCAATTTACTTAATAAAGTTCAATTAAAAAAACATCGATTACAACTAATAATTGATTAAAAATTTAAAACTACTTAAATACGACTAAACAACAATTGAAAAATTAAAGATAACTAGAAGGGGTTTCTTGGGTCTCGTGGTTGACCGTTGAACCAAGCTTCTCGCGCTGCTATAAGCATTCGTGCACCATGTTCGTCGAGAAACCTAGCATCAATCCTCAATAAGTCTATCCCATATTGTCGGTTCTTGTGTTCCTTATCTGCTTGTAGATACTCCTGTTGAACCCGTAGAGTCTCTTGTTGAACCCGTACAGCTTCCATCAAAGTTGTTGTTCTCTGTTGGGATTCTTCATCTTTTTTTCTCAATATTCCTCATTTTGAGTTTTTGAAGCAGTAGAATGTGTGGATGGTTCTCCAACTCTTGCATTTGCTTTAGCTTGTTTACGTCCGATTATTCTTTCCTCCGATGGATTGGTATTAGAATCTCTTTTGCCGGATGTTAACTCTCCTGGCATATCTGCCATCAACTTGTTGTGTATCATCAAAATTTTGTAAACAGGTTGGAACCTAAAGCCTTTTCCTTGGTGATTTTTTTATACATGTCAAATGCTCTTTGTAACTGAAATAAACAAAATATATTTTAAGTATATATTATGAAGTGAATAGATAGAAAAAAAGAAATTAAAAAGTTTAAAACAATTACCCAGTTATAATCGTTTTTCCCGCTTTTTGGAACTTTATTTATTAGCCTCAAAGTAGATATAAAACTTTGACATTCCGAGCTTATCTCACTGAAACGAGATTTACAACTTCTAAGTGTGCGTTGAAACTTTGCACTCGCATTATATTCATCCGATATTTTTTGCCAAAATACTTTATATTTTTGACAATTTCCGACAACCGCATCAAATGTGATTTTCAAATAACAATTAACAAGTAAAATATCTTCATCCGGCTTATATGGTTCCCGTTTAGTTATCTTTGTTGAAGTCGTCCCTTCTTGCACGGAAGAATCCTCACATACTTCATAATCATCAACCCTTAATTGAGCCGACGAGTAAGTTTAGGGGACAACCGTTCCATATAACTTTGGGTTTCGAATCCGTTGATGTCTAATGGATCCATAGCCGATGAGTTCTTCTTTCAATATTGCGAGGTTGAGTAGCTCTTCATTCTACTCAGAATTAGTTCAGAAGAGATCACTCAAAACAACAAGAAAGGCTCAGAATCTCACATAGGTTAAGTCTCCACTAATGATCGATTAAGTTCTCTCAGAAAAGTCAACTCTTCAACTATCTAATACTCACATGGCTAGTGCACAGACAACCCCAAGACTCGAAATTCGTGAAACAACCTTTAATAAAAGCACAGTACAACCAACTAGACTCTATGACCATTAACAAACAAAAACAACTAGACTCACTTTTTCAGTCCAAAAATTTAGAAATTTTGAAAAATTTTAAACCCTTTTGAATTTTTGAAATAAGGACTTAGCAAAAAGTTCAATCCCCTATCAAAAACTTGATGGGCCTAGAAAGGCTACCCTAAATAGGTCTACACCCGCAAGTGCACGGGTGTTAAGTTGTAATAAATTTCGGTAAGACCGGTTCGTTCCTCAGAGACTAGTTAAACCTATTCTAAAATTAGGAAGTAATAAGATTTTAAAATGATTTGGTTTTGGTTTTTAAAATAAAATAAATAAAATTTTAAAATAAAATTACGGAAATGAAAATAAACAAATGATACAAGGAACTTAAATGGGGAGAGGTGAAATGGGAGAGAGACTAAGGTTTCTGAATTCACCACATAAAATCATTTTTAATACTCCCTTCGTCCCAAATTAAGAGTCCACTATTCCTTTTTTGGATGTCCCAAATTAAGAGTCTCATTCCTAATATATCATATAAAATTCCTTACTTTTACATGAATACCCTTTCTTTGATACTTTTAATATATGGTGCATTAATTAAGCTAATTACGATATTTAACAGTTTCCAATACAAAAGTTGGTTTTTCTTTGAAATCTTTCAATTACTTTAAGAAAAGTTAATTACTTCAAGAAAAGTTACATGTATTTCTAGAATGGAAGTTATAATCCGTGTATTGCTTCAGGAAAAGTTGTCAAATAAATAAGGGTAAACTTGGAAGAAGAAAAAATATGAAAATAAGTTGGATTACCAATATGGGACTCTTAATTTGGGACGGAGGGAGTAATAAATATTAAGTCAAATTAAATCACTTTCTTTTTATAACTCATAATTTCGGATAATGAACTATCCTAATTCCGGGAGATGTTTTCGTTAAAACTCGATTAAAATTTTGAATATGGTTTCATCATTGACCCTAGACTAGAGGATTTGATAATCGTAATACGAGATTAAAGTACATATAAAGAATAAAAGAGAAATAGGGAGAAAACTAAACTTTCGCTGGAAATATTTCCTGTCTGCAGCCAAACGCACCCTAAGGAGCAGTTTTCCTTCTGTTTTTACTGTTTTCCAGACAAGCAGACCCTTAGGGAAAACGATTTTCTCATCTTCCCGGAATCGATTTCTCTATTGGAAAATGATTTTCCATTCAATTTTCTCATCTTCCCCAACTATTTTCTCTCTCTAACTTTCTGAAATCTCTTTCTCTCTCTACTATAGCTCTTCTTTTCTCTATCTATATCTTATATAATTGAAAATGAGAAATCTATAACAATGAAATTACAAAAAATCGACAATTTCTTTATAAACCAAATAAATTACTGATTTACTCTCTCTCTTCAATCAAACTCTCTCACTCTACAAATCACTCTTTCTACTCTGTTTTTTTATCTTCTCTCCGTCTCTAAAAGTTATATCATTTAAGCTTCAGAGGAATTGAAGAACAGAGCTTAAAAGATAATTGCAACCGAGCTCTCTTGTTCCCAACCCGAGATGATCCATAAGATGGCTCTCTTTTCTTCTTTTATAAAGTTCAGCCGAGTATGTCAAAGAGAATATATTTCTCTGTATGTTTCCTTCTTTGATTCAATAATATCATCCTTCTCTCTCTCTACCACTATCAGTCTTCATCTCTCTCTCCTCTCAATCCAACCGAATCTCTACTGTCTCCCTGTTTTAAAAAGCCTTTTTGAGTTAACAGTCCAAAAAGGACGGTGTGAATGTGAGTAAGGCCCTAGGCTTTTTGGAAATAAGGAGGGGGTCCAACGCGTCAGATTTTGGTGGGCCCGAGATAAAAAAAAATACAGCAGGAATTGGGGGAATTGTGCCTAACTATTTTAATACCCTAATACCCTTTTTATCTTTATCTTCTTTATTCACATCTACATCTCTCTCTCTCTCTCAAATTTATACAGTTCTCTCTTCTTTGTCTCTCTCATCATACTCTCTCTTAGTAAAGCAAAGAAATTCTGAGTTCCGATTAAGTTCAGATCGGATGATTTTTTTTTTTTTACGGTGAAAAGTTCTGATCTAGAGTTATGGATTTAAAGTTGCTTGATTTTGAATGTTAAGGAATTTAGGTTTCATTTCCCCCAAATAAGTCTTCATGAAAGGGGGAAAACAAGGAAAAAGGACTCAGCTATCCGATTTCTGAACGGATTTTTCACCTGTTATTCACCCCTTTATTTGTCCAGTTTTGGGTATTTTGTTTTTTCTCCTTTCTTCCTCTCCATCTTGTTTGTTTTTTGGATTTTGATTTCTGTTTGTTTTGCTTTTGGGTTGTTTGAGTCTAGTTTTGGTCAAATATAAGATCGATTTTCTATTTTAAAATGAATGAAAGTTTAAATCTTTTGCATGAGTAGTTTTGAGTTGAACTCTGACTTTACTCTAATGGTGAATGTGTTTTCATGATTTAAGATGGTTTTGATATTCTGTCATTTAGGATTTGAGTATCTAAAAAGTCAAGATTTAAACTTCAGGCTCCCGTTGACGACGAAGATGAAAGGTTTTCAGATACAATTAAGCAAGACAAATCCAACCCTAATTTTATTGCTCCTTAACCTTCTTCATCAACCAAACTTATAGGCTTTAGGAAACTGTACCAATTTTTGTTAAATTTAACGTCATAGATCTACCTTTACGTGTTGAAATGTAGTGTACATTCTTCAGTTCCCACCACATTTTACCGTTCCTTATCCGTTCCCACGTTTCTTTGTTATGTGGAAGTTCACTGTACATTTTCTATTTTCATTCGCCTCATATTTCTATCTTTTTCCTTATTTTGTCAAGGATGCAACGTGAAATCTTTTTCTTAAACAGAGATTCATAGATTTTCGAGAAATTTCCAATTTAGGTTTAGAAACAGAGCTTATAGTGAAGAATGAAGATTTGATAAATGTTTAAATTTCCAATTTAAGAGTTATCCTTAACTTGATTTGCGTTGACTATTTTATTTTTTTTTACTAAAAAATTCCCGGTACAAAAGAAAATTTCCAGTACCTAACATCTTAAAGTTTCCTTCAAATATTTTACTAGTGTCTAGTACATAACCAAATAAGAATTACATAAAATAATTCTCGGTACATAAGAAAATTTCTAATATAAAAGTGTCACGTACATAACCAAAGGGTCAGCACATAAAACAATTCCCGGTAAACAAGAAAATCCCCAGTACAAAAGTGTTTAGTAAATAACCAAATGACTAGTAAATAAAACAATTCCTGGTACACGAGATAATTCCCAGTACAAAAGTGACCTAGAAATAAAAAAAATGTATAGTACATAAAACAATTCCCGGTACACAAGAAAATTCTCAGTGAAAAATGTTTAGTAAATAACCAAATGTCCTGTACATTTCAAAATTCCTGGTTCATGTTAAGAAGGCAGAGTACATAAAAAGTTATACTATGCATCGTAAATTCGTAAATGTCCAGTAAATATCATTTATATTATCACATTTAGATGATTATGTAGGGTCATAGAGTCACACTACTTACCATCTTAAAGTTTCCTTCGAATATTTTACTAGTGTCCAGTACATAATCAAATGGCTAGTACATAGAACAATTTCCGGTACACAAGAAAATTCCTAATACAAAAAGTGTCTGATACATAACTAAATGACTTGTACATAAAAAAATTCCTGGCACAAAAAAAATATTCCCAGAAAAAAAGTGTCTCGTACATAACCAAATGCCTAGTACATAGAAAAAATCCTAGTACACAAGAAAAATTCGAGTACAAAAGTGTCTAGTACATAACCAAATGGTCATAAAACAATTCCCAGTAAACAAAAAAATTCCCGGTACAAATGACAATTCCTAGTACAAAAGTGTCCAGTAAATAAAAAAATGTACAATACAAAGAAAAATGTCCCATAAATTTTCTTTGAAAGTAATTTATGTTTTGGAAGGAATGTCTTTCCTTCCTATAAACTCTCCATCATATAAGGAGAAAATATTTGAGAGAAGGAAAGAAGTTAAGATTGGAGAGAGAAAATATGTTTAGAATCAAATTAATGGAAAACTACCAAAAATATTGGAAACAAAGTAATGAAAAACTACCAAGAATAAGAAAAATTTCTCTTTGTACAGTTTGTTATCAAAACGTAATTGTTACTAAACCAGAAAAAAAAATTTAGTAGTAATATCTATTCGTATTTCCTAAAAAAGAAAAGAACTTCAAGATTTAAAAAAAATTATTTACTTAAACAAAAGAAAAAAATCACAAAGATATAAAGTATTTGAAGAGAAAGAGAAAAATATTTGTAGAAAGAGAAAAAAATTAATTTAGATTTGAGAGAGAGAGAAAGATGGAGAGGACGGCGTTAATTTGTTAATGTAGAGAGAGAAAGAGGAGAACACAGTGTGGAGAGAAACGTGAAACACGGGATGGCATTTTTGTAATTTCGGGTGGCAATTTATGTAAATAGGAGTAAAAATTTTGTTATTATTGTAATTTCCCACAATGATTTGACTAGTGGACCTGCCCCTCATACTTTATGTGCAGTGGGCCTGCTTCTTCTTTTGGAGAAAAAAATGGACCTTTTGCCCAACCCCTCTTTTAAAAATGGTAAGCAAATCCTTCTATGATATCTTCAATATGATTCTCTCGATCTTATATCTTTATGCAGCTTTGTCTTCCACGCCATGTTCACTCACTCTCTAAAAAATCATAACCGAGACACTTTCTCTCTCTCTCAAATATCTTGTCTCCAGCCCACACGATTCTTTCCTTCCATTCTTTGTTATCTCCCTCTATCTCCTCAATCGAATCAAATCTCTCTCTCTTTCTATTCCGAAAATTTCCTTCTATCTTTGTCTTTCCAATATATCTCGAGTTTCCTTCTCTGTTCTTCATTTGCTTAAATTAGTTAGATAAGAGAGAGAGAGAGGATTTTCCATAAATATTTGGAACCAGCCAATCGGTTACTGGGCTGATGTGTCGGCTAAAAGGGAGATGATCCGATGCTTCGCGGATCTGCTTAAGAAGATATAACGGCTTCAAAGATGGTGCCATGTGGTCAGAAATAATAGCAGCCGTCTGATCTGGATATGAGTCCGAGATGAGTTAGACGAGTTGTGCGTTCGGATGCAAGGAAGCGTGAGTTCCTGGAAAAACCCGATACACCCTCAATGTTGCCCGAAAGTATCCCGAAGGGATTTTCAGTCGTGCGATCTGATTCGCTCTTGCGTGGCACGTGTCTTGGGAAGGTCTTTGCTCCACTTTAGTCGACGGCCTTTGACCCAAACTTTGACTTGGATTATCTTTCGGATCCGGACTCCGATTCCACTTCCGCTTTCGCCGATGGATTCGTATTGGAATTTAATTTCACATGAGCACTAATATTGACCAGAATACCCTTGTCATTAAAATGACCAAAATGCCCCTCAAGTATGTCTTTATCACGATGTTTTCGCATCGAACTCCGTAAATGAGACCTGAGAAAGAAAATCAAACAAATCATCAGAGTAACCGCTCGAATTGGACTAACTAACCCGAGTTAAGAGATTCAGATGGGACATTTTCATGTCTCATCAGAAAACAAATGAAAAGATAGAAAAAATTTGAAAGAAAGAGAGAAAGAAATTAAAAGAGATATAGAAATGGAGAGATGAAGAGAGTGAGATGAATTGGAGAAGCCGTTGGAGCAAATCCAACGGCTAGGACCCCAACCGACCCGCGCTGGAGCAGCGGGCTGAGGCCAAAAAATTTGAATTTTTGGCCTCAGCCCGACTGTGCTTGGAGTTGCTCTAAAGGCTAAAAAAAACATTTTTTTCCAGATTTACCCTTGTGGCATTTCTGTAAATATATTGTTTTGTTTTTTTATCCACTTCATGTGTCATTTTCTCCTTCACTTCTTTCATTCGATCGAATATCTCCAATGACCTTCCAACAAAACAAACCTGTTCAAAATACCCTTCCTCTACTGCTTAAATTTTTTAGATATTCATTGTTGAGGTGTAAACCCATTTGTAGAAGGTGAACAATAGAGCCCTCGACCGGAGCAAAGAAATTCGCAATGAAGAATTCATGTATTCCAAAAAAAAAGTTTGCCATGGTTAGAACCTGAAAACCCTAGTCTTCTAATGCTAAACAAATAACAACGCGTAAAGAGAATCCTACCTTTATGAAGGTAGAAACCCAGTTTATTAGTTTCATATGATTGCCACAGATCTAAATTAGAAGGTAGAATACCACAACCTTGTTCTACTAGATCTGGGAAGCATTTCGGCGAAGGTATTGCTGGAGGGAGAGGGAGAGAAGAAACACAAAAGGGAAAGAGAGGAAGGGAAGAAACACAAAAGGCAAAGAGAGAGAGGGGGTTAAAAGAGAGAGGTGTTGTTGATGGTGTTGCTGCAGCGAGAGGGAGAGAAGAAAAACAAAAGGGAGAGAGACAAAAATAGGAGAGAGGTGTTGCTGGTGGTGGGAGTAAGAGAAGATGAAGAAAAAGTAGGCCGCTAGAGATGCTACCTTTGGTCGGAGAAGAAGAGATAAAGTGAAGGAGAGAAAAAATGACTTGTAGGAGAGAAGGACGGTGGAAATAATATATTTAGAAGAATGCCACAAAGGTAGATATGGAAAAAAAAACATTTTTTTTAATATTTTGGGAGCCAAAACGAACTGTCGAACACTTACGGGGGCCACAACGGTGGGTTGGTCCCAAATTGAGGGCCAAAACGGAATGAACTCTAAAATAAAAAAGGCCACGTCGAACTTCCACATATCTATATCACAAGAGAGGCGGATGTCGCTGTTAGAATATACTCATATCTTCAATGGCTAAGATTACACCTCCGAAATTTATTCCCAAAAGTTGAGGTTATATCTCTCAAAATTCATCTTCAAACTCTCTTCGATGACTAAGATTACCTTATTCATTTACAGAAAAAACCAAAGCTCCTGCGAATGGGCTCCTCCTCTTTCATCGGAGAAGAGGAAGTATAGAGAAAAAAGAAAGAAGATAGAGGAAAAAAGAAGACAAAAGAAAAGGAGAGAGGAAGAAAAAGAAAAAAAAAAGGAACAAGGAAGAGATAAAAAATAAGATTTTTTTTAAGTTGAAAGGTCGCCAGACAATTTAGGCGTTTGACGACTTTTTACCGACGACCATCTTGATAGAAGAAGGTGAGGTGGAGGAAAGAAAATTATGAGGCGGAGGAAAGAAAATGATGAGGTAGAGAGGAAATAAGTATGAGTTTGATAATTAAAAAAAAAATCAATTATAAAAATGTCATAAGAGTAAAAATGGAAGACTGGACAAACTTTTATGACCAAATCAAATTCCTAGGTACAATTGGGGGCCAAATGGGAAGCTCAAACACTTATGGAAGCCTAATCAGTCATTTAGTCACAAATTGACACTTTTTGTTTAGGGTTCGGGACATTCAAATCCTTGAAATCTCTACAATCTTTAATATTTTCTACTCTTACCCCTACAGCCGACGTTGATGACGGTTTTGTTTTGGGTTTGGTAAATGGCTAAATTTCGTAATTAAGGATTTCATATAGATTTTGCATATTTCCAATCTGACTCAGAAGTTTTGAAATTTTGCCGGGTTCATGTGCTCTCACGACTTAAGGGTTCCCAAATCTTTTTTTAGGTGGGACCTCTTATAGAAACTCAATCTGACATTTACAAATACTGATTTTGTACCATTTACTCTTCGAGTTTCTTAAAGCTCCCAACAAAAGCACAAAACCAACCTATTATAGATTTTGTACCATTTATTTTTTCATATGTATGTACTTAAATCTATTTTCACACTCTTCATCAAAAAAAAAATCTATTTTCACACATACACCTTACTTAACGCTTTTAATATAACTGTTTGTGCTCAACGGACACGGGTTATACTTTCGTATTAGTTCGTGGACGATCCCTTCGTCTACTTTGTCCACACGATATATATATATATATATATATATACATAAACAAAAGAGGAAGATTAAATTAGTGGAATTCCTTTGGCACTCTTGATTTTGTAAAGGCATGGGCTTTCCATGTTGATTAATATACTACTACAATATTTTTTTTATTTGAAGTCCAAAAACTGAACCCAAATAGAACCTAAGAACTACAATAAAGAAAAGTCTACATATTATTTTTCTTCAAGATGTTTAAGTTGCCCAAAAACCATTGTAATGGACTGAATATTCAGATCTTGAACCTAGATTTCTTACTTAAACGCGTACAAATTAGCAACTAATTTGAAATAAGTAATCATCCAGATAGGGATAGTATTTGACTTAGAGATTGTTTATTCGACTGGAAATTTGACTGAAACTTACAATAATGTTTCAAAAATCCAACTAAGTCAAGGCAAAAAACCCAAGCAACTAGTAACCTTTTATACACTTTCTTGATTGACTGTCATCAAGTCTTGTTCCATTATACTAAAACAAAGCTTATCTCTAATTGAACACCACATTAGTTATATAATCTCACTGTTTGATCAACTGAGATCTTACTTTGTCTTTCCTTCCATTTCCTCCTTGTTTTTCATTGACAAACATAAAAATGGAATCAATAACACCAACCCAATTTGTCGAAGCTGCACTCTCCTGCGACGGTCCTCTTTCATTATCTTATAAGCATCCTAGCCTTGTGTGGGTTATCTGTGATCAATTTCTCTCGTTACTCCGAAACTTTCCGTCTCTTAGACCTTCTATTGATGCATTTACACATGATGATGGAACTACGGTCAACCTTCTTAGTGCAAGCGGGTCTCTTCCCGTTTCTCCTGCAATTTCCCTTATCATTTGGATTCATGAAAGCTATCCTTTTTGTCCACCCCTTGTGTTTCTTTCTACATCAAATTCAGCAACTCAAATTCTTCATGACCACCCTTTGGTTTATCCTTCTGGACAAATTTTATCCCCTTACCTTCAATTATGGACATACCCACGATCGAACCTTTTGGATTTTGCGCGGAATCTTGTTAGAATATTTACTTACTACCATCCTTTCTCTCCACCAGTCTCCCCTGTTTTGATTGATCCTTCTCTCGTCTCAAAAATGGAAGCCATTGACTTTCTGTATATCACTCTTCACCAAGATATTGTAAGCTCAAATGTCAAAGCAGAGGATGATATAGAAGCTCTATCCAACTTGCAAGCTGAGCTTAATTTCCGAGCGAAAATACTGAAAACCACATTATGGACATTTGAACATGAGAAATCAAGTTTGAAAGAAACGGCGAAAGAGATGACAGATGAAGCTGACATACTAATGAATTGGTTGAGTGTTAATGGTTATAAATCTTCCATTCCTAATGGCGAAGACAAGATGAATGATGCATTTGAAGCTGAAGATGAAAGGTCGGATCAAGTTCTAGACTCCATTTCAGAAGACAAAGCCATTGAAGATCTTCTATATGTACTCGACGATGCAGTGAAAGAAGGGTTAGTACCGGTGGACAAATATCTTAAGCAAGTTAGAACTTTAGCAAGGGAGCAGTTCTTTCATAGAGCTAGCTATACTAGTTAAAATTGGAAGCTCAAACATACTAAATAAATAGCTTGGTTTATCACATAGAGTACATCGAGCATATAATCTTTACTTTCACTTTTCCATCACTGCAGATTTGTGATCTTGTGAGTAAATAAGATGAGTCGAAGACACAATTTCATTCCTTCGGGTTAGAAAGTCTCGGCTTACCCACAAAATACAAGAAGATGAAATTAAAGAACAGGAAAAAGTTACTTTTCTCACTAAAGATTGACATTTGACCAACTATAAGCGAACCATACAAGTTGCCATGAGACTCTGCTTCAACTTCAAGGGTATGAGGGTCCCTCAGAGCACGATGTTTAGTTAAACTAAAACTGAGTCGTACGACAGAGAAAAGGATAGTCAAAGAGGGCTGTGGAATTAGTCCAAAATTGCTAATAAAATGATACAAAGTCTATATAAGTTAGGAATTCTTTGGTCAGATTGGTCATTAAGACATTAACCAAATTAACTAATCTAATGGCATTGGTTGAGTCATGCTAAAGATCATTCGAGAGTTGGTTTCCCTTCACGGATAGGACCAGTGCCCTTTCAATGAACCCTTCTTTGGTATTATACAGTTCAGACACTTCACGACCATGACATTCCGTTGGATATTTAGAATACTACTATATCTCGATAAATTCGATGATGATTTTATTATGATCCCTAAACTTGTAGGGTTACTAGAAATTCATGGTCTATTTGCGATACTTAACAAGTCCGGGAATTGTCAAGATCGCCATCCACACACACAATCCCAAAACTAGGACTAAAACAATAAAATACTGATATATCATATCAGTGGGTAAAATCCGACCCCATACATGGTTTTATCAGTTTTGTTTAACGGGAAATGATAAAGTGACTTACAATTTGGTACTTAGAGGATGACATGTTTCTTCATTTGGAAAGAAAAGCGGTCCCCACCGTAGTCAAACTTTGAAAAAACCTTGTCTTTTAGTGAATTCCACGTCATTATGTCATCCTCTAAGTCATCCTTTAAGTCACTCTAGCATCTCCCTTGTTTAACAAGACTTAACCTTGAGGAATGAGAAGAGCCATTATTGCAGGTTTCATCCCGTAGGAACTATCTCTTGGATAGTCCGAGTATTAATCGAAAGAGAGAAAGAGATGTTTAACTATAGTAAAGAAGAAGCAATTAGACATTAATATTTCTCGTGTATTGATATGAATGAGGTTTACATGTATTTCAAAAATGACAGAAAAAGTGAAAATATGTTTAATAATGGAAATTGGAATTTAAATGTTATTAATATGTTTTTTAATAATGACATTTGCAGGGCAATACTCAGCATCAATCTCAATCCTAATGAAGAGGATAAAGCCATTTGGACACTGACAAAATCAGGTAATTTCACGCTTAAATCCATGTACAATTTTTTACGCAACAATTCAATGTTTAACACTAATGACCAGATGGACTGGTTCTTTATATGGAATATGAACACTATCCCAAGGATTAAACTATTTCTATGGAAATGTTGTACGAATAGCTTACCAGTCAGAGCTAGAATTGGCAAGTTCATTGGAAATAATTACTCCTGTACTAACTGCAATGAGGAAGAGACTATTGATCATGTCATGCTTCATTGCCCTTTTGCGAAGGCAGTCTGGTTTCATTATAATGTTAGAACTGATCATATTGAGACCATTATGCAATGGATTCAACAATGGAAGTCCCTTGAGGAAGAAACTATTAATCTGTATGCTAAAATTCTATGGTTACTGTGGAAATCCAGATGTGAGAACTGTTTTACGACGAATAAACAGAATCCAGTCCAAACGATAGAAAGGATAAACAGCACCACTACAACCCCACTCAGAACAGAAAATTGCATCACCACTAAGAGTAAGGAAAAAACGGATATACATACATGGAAACCTCCTACGGCACCTTATATTAAAATCAATGTAGATGCCTCTTTTATGAACCTTACAGAACAAGCAGGGATTGGTTACATTATGCGTGATGCAGATGCCAAAATTTTAATGGCAGCAGCAGATACTGTACGAGGACAAAATGCGGAAGAATGTGAAAGCTTAGCAATATTATATGGGCTTCTAGGAGCGAGGCAACTACAAATTGCTTATGTGCATCTAGAAAGTGATAACAAGTCAATAATCCAAGCTATCAACGGTGATGAAGGAAGAACTCAATGGCAATCTCAAGATATCATCCAACAGATCAAGAACATCAAAGATAAATTTTCGGGAATTATTTTCACTTATGTGTCTAGAAATGGTAATGGCTATGCTGATGCTTTAGCTAAATGGGGACGTACTCATGGGTATAAGAAAATATAGAATGATGTAGCATCTTTCTTTTCTGAATTTTAAGTTGGCTTGTAATAGACGCTTTATTTTAATGGTATTTCCCTTCATCAAAAAAAAAAAAAAGTGAAACCGGAGTGAATGGTGACGTGGGGACCCACGTCAGGATCATTCAATGCATTTCCAGTTTTAAAGAGGTGAGAACATGCTCTTTGGTGTTAAATATTTGGTCCCTCTATTATCTTTTAATCTATGTCCTAGATTACCCCAAGTCCAACAATTCCGATTTATTCTAATCCAAATAACTTTTTTCTCATATTCTCTCTACCATAAACGTCTAAAACGTTGCTACCTCTTTATTCTCACAACATTAAAGGTTCATGAGTTAGTTTGGCCTATTTTGGACTAGCTTTATGATCAAAACTTCTAAGGTTTTTATCAAAAGTTGTTTGTCAAACTCTTGAGACTATTTTTTGAAGAAAATTATATTGTTCTTAGTTCTTACCATCTTCTCTCCACCACAACAGTCCAAAAGAACGAGATTTACCTGTTGTTCATGATGTTTGTTTACAAAAAAGAACAAAGATGAACTTTAAAGATCCATAAAAGTAAACATTAAAACAATTAAATCTTTTAAAATTAGACAAGAAATATCTATCAAAAGTACTCCAATATCCTTCGAAGTGAAAATGCAAAACTAATTAAATATTCTAAGCTCGTCAAAATATACTATCCATCTCCATTCCTTTCAGTACTATCATCCCCACAATATGTTTCCAGTGAAAAGAAAGTTTGAGGTCGGTAAACTCCCATCAATAACTCCATATTAGATTGTATGTATGGACACAATAGAACAAGTCAATGACATATAATGGATTATATGAAAAGATGAAATACATATTAAGAGTTACAACATTACCACATGTGCAGGCTAGGGGTGGGAATCAGGCGGGCGCGGACGGGCTCGGGCAACAATGAGCCGGACTCGGGCGGATCGGGCTCGGATAAGCCGAGCCCGCGGTAGGGAGTCGGGCGGATCGGGCCGGACCAAACACGCCATATTGGTGCCCGTAGCCCGTCCGAACCCGGCTGCCCGAGCGGGTTCCAACGGTCTCGGGTCGGACGGGCTCGGGTTATTTTATTATATTAAAAAAAAATTTATCTTATATATATTTATTTATTTTATATAAAAACAAATAGTTACTCAATACCCAACCTCTTTTTGTGAGGAAAGTGAAAGAGATACTTGAGACATTTGGGAAGATGGATATAAATAACTCTTCTCCAAGTAGTTTTTCTCTTGTCCCAAAGGTGTGGGACTAAAACATGATCCATCACAAAACAAGAATTGAAGATCACTTTTTTTGCCTCCATTCATCTATTTAGTCTCACACCTATCATATTCTCTCATCTTTTCATCTATTTATTCCCACACCTCTCTATTTCATCGTTCCAACAGATTAGGACTTGAATCACTCTCACCACCATCATCATCTTGTCAAGTTTTATCTTTCTTATTTTTCTATAAACCTTCAATCAGTTTCAATTTTTCATCCAACCAAGTCAAATCTATATTCTTACTCTTCTCATCAATACCCAAACTAGTATTACTACTACTATGATGCATTTTAATCACAATGCCATCAGATTTTCCATATCTCTGGGATGCATTTTAATCACAAAGTGCCATATCTCTATGTTCTAATGAAGTTTTCAAAAATGATCAAGAAAAAGTGCTCTGGTCCATATACTTCATATTTTGGTCTTAATCAATTTCACCAATTATTTGGCCGTAGTTGCTCACTTATCACCGATGAACAAATAATGTACCATAAACTTTCTTACTAGCGAATAACCATAAAATATTAAACAGAGCCAATCTTACATTGGCAAACAAGGATTTGATTTATAAGTATATGTAGTGCTATCTGAAAACGTTCATACCTTTGTTTTGAAACTCATAGGATTAAATACAAGTTACTTCATATGGTTGTGACTTTATAAGTATATGTAGTGCTATCTGAAAACGTTCATACCTTTGTTTTGAAACTCATAGGACAAATATAAAACATGGGATTGATTTTTGTACAGGAAGAAATATGAAAACCTGAGAAGACAGTGCAGGAGACTTCTAAAACGGAATAATGAGAGCTCAAGATTGAAAGAGAACAGTAGATTCTTTGAAGATTTTTTATTGAAGAGAGAATTCAAGAAACTAGCTACTCTACCACCTGGTGTTGGTTGCTTGTATTTCTTCTCTTTACTTTGTTGCTTCAAATGAGGTGGTGGGTTAATAATACTATTTGATCTTATGTTAATATCTAAACTCATGTCTTTCTTGGATTGTAAACTTGGAATAATTTGGTGTATATGTGCAGATCATGTAACCTTGGAGTTGGGTAACTTTGTCCAACCCTACTATAGTTTTTTCCCCACTTAGTGACTTAGACCATCTCCATCAACTATAGTTCCCAAATGTGAATATGGTCTGACAGTGGTGAAAAAGAAGGCTCATGACTAAATTATTTGGGTGCCTAACTATATATATAAGAATCTATGTGACAAAAGAATTATATGCTCATTCCCTGCAACAATTCTATAGAGAAGGTGACATTTTTGTGAACATGGACCACACCCCACCTCTATAAGAAGACCCCAACTCTTCTTTATTCTCCATAATTCAACACAAACACTCACCATTGAACGAAAAACCATTACAAACACAAACAAGAAATAGTCTTATATTTGTGTTATTACCACTACTCGACAAACAAAGAAAGATGAAAATGATGAACAACTCAAGTACTCAACAATGGAGGATCGAAGAGAAAGATTACAAGAGAACTTGGGGGAGTTCTTAGGGAACAAAGAGGAAGACTCTATATCATAAGAAGTGTCAAACCATTCGAAATATTTATCCAAATATTTTTGTGTTGAAAAATAAAATACATCAAAGTTAGGAGAAAAAAAACATGGTCATAGAGACCATTTGATATAGTCAATTACTATTGACCATGCCCCATAGTTAGTGAAGGTCACAAGAAGGCCAACATCACACAACAAACTTTAAGCAAACTTCATAATGTTAGTCCCACACCTTTGATCAGTTAGAGAGAAGCAAAGGGGAGAGGTTACAAGTTCTCCCTCTTTGATGTTCAATCCTAAAGCTTTAAGTACCACATTAATGGTCTTATAGATAGAGATGCAAGAATAGAGGTTATAAATAACTCCTTCATTTGCTTTTCTCAAAAGGCTTTTAAAGGCTAAAATCATTAACTCATAACTTGAGATACTTTCAATAATCATATAATTAAATGTATAAATGTTCATGTTTGGGTTTTTTTCTTTTTAAAAGTTGTACAAATTCATCTTTATTCTATCTTATGACATTAGACCCGATTACTTCTTCATTGCATTTATTCATAATAATTTTCTTCTTTCATTTAAAATAAGAGATTCACTTCACTTCCACTTCTCAATAGGTGATGCAAGACTAATAAATAAAATAGACTTAATGTTTTGAGTGAACCTTATTTTCTATTTAATAAGAGTCTCAAATACATGTTCTAACTGTAAATAGGTGATGTGGGACTAATAAAGTTAAGAGATTTTTGTTGTTCTCTTTGGAGACTTAGTCCCACATTGAACATCTAGAGAAGAATTCATATGGGGTTGTGATTATATGAATCAAACCACACTTCTTGGATTGCAAGCAAGTTAAACCTATTTAGTCCCACATTGTTGGGGGTGAAGATGAAGGAGAAAAGGGAATGGTTATATATAACCTCTCAAACACTCTACAATACGAGCCTCTTCAAGGCCAAAATTTATGTAAGTTCCATCTCTTAAGTCCCTCACTATTGGGTCAAAGATATGGGAGTAAGGCTCTTTGATGGCCAAACGATTTTACCCCTTGGATCAGTTTAAAACATAATCTTTATATGTTTGATCGGGCGGGTTTCGGGCATCACAACTCGGACGGGTTTCGGGCATCGGAACTCGGGCGGGTATATCAGACGGGTATAATGGGTCGGGACTCGGATTTGAGGGTATGTCCGAGTCCCGCCCTATAAGCCCGATCCCAACGGGCCGGACCTCGGGGTATCAGACCGTTTTCCCAGCCCTAGTGCAGGCGTTGTGAAGAACGTGTTCTCTTGCGTATCATTACTACCAAGTGTACCATCTAGCGTAGTTTGAAGATCACAACCCGGATCATGAAAGAGCATTGTAGAAGGTGTATACTAAATATAAAAAACGACCAGAGTTAGAATAGAAACAAAGATACATTACAACAAACCGACATATGATGGTAAGAAATAGAAATTACCATGTGGGTAGGCGCCTTAAAGAACCTGTTCTCTTGAGTAACAATACCACCAAGGGCACTTCCTTTCGTTGTGTTAAGTTTAGAGATAGGAGTGGTATACTAAAATTAAACAAATATATATAAGTAAAAGTTGAACAGGCATAAAAGTAAAGAATCCATAAGTTGAGGTATACTTACGCGTTTCTTTGGTTTGTAAACTTTCTTCTTAAATCTTTTCTCTCGAGGGTCCCCCTTCGCCTTATGTGACACTTAGGGGTGGGAATCGGGACGGGCGGGTCGGGCTCGGGCATAGCAATACTCGGGCACGGTCGGGTTCGGGCAACCTTGCTAAATGACCACTTCATTTTTCGGGCGGGTCGGGCGGACAAAATGTCTTCCTTAGTCCGCCATTGCCCGCCCGTGCTCACTTAATTAAACGGGCACATCGAGTAACGGGCGGGCATAACTCGGGTAGTCCGTTTCCCCTTAAAAAAATGTAATTCATTTATATATCTCTAAATGAGAAATTCTTAGCCTAATCACAAGTGTGTAGCCCAAATGAAGCTAACACTAACCTTGAAACCTATTGCAAGGCATGAGGCTTGATTTAAATAGATGGTAGAAGTGTTGAACATAGTTATAGAAGGTGAAGTTTCTTTATTTCCTCACAAATGGGCAATGTGGTACTATGTTCTTTCTCAAGAATATGAGTTTTCATTTTTTTTCTTTAGTCCCACGTAGAAAAGCAACAAAGTTGAGGAAAGTTTTGAGTGTTATATGTAGGTTTCTTGGGAATGAATCTTACATGCACTAGTTGTTAGGTGCCCAGCTCCCCATGAGGGTAGTAAATGAGCACTAAGCGGGCGGGTTATCGGCGCAAGGTTCTCACCCGTGCCCGCCCGTTGTTCACAACTCGAACCGGTAGGTAGAGCCCGACATCGGGCATCGGGCCCCGATTTACTAATCGGGTTTCGGGGTACCCGCGGGCGGATTCGGGCCAACTGTGACGCCCCGTGTTCCGAATCACGGTTTGCCAGGCAGTTTATAAAAGAAACTCGGCCTAATACTAACTCAAACCAGTTTCAAATATAAACCCAAGCCAAAACTCTAATCACGGGTTACAAATCGAGAACAAACACAGCGGAAAATCAAATATAGTTTAAACCTTTCGAAAATATGCTCGGAATATATATGTAACCCAAAAATAGTTTTCATAAAGATAAAAACAATTTGAATTCATGTATATGAAAAATTCACAGAAGAGACTGAATTTGGACAGAGTCTCCTCTATAAATTGAACATATCAAACCTGAAAAACCTGTCAAACATTCATACATATCTCATAAACTTCTAAATATCAATAACATCAAATAAAAAGTGATAATGTGCATACTATTTACATGTGTACAATCGCAAATAAGTGAGAGAATGATCCTAACTATTCTAGATGATACATATATAATATTAACGTTGTGATTATGTTGAAAATATAATAGAAATTACAATCTTACATAATGTGAACCGTCGAAGTAAACTATGTCACTCCGGATCACCAATACCTGCAACTGAACAACAACAAATAGGAATGAGATAACCCGAAGGTCAGCTCAGTAGGATACCTAGACATCCTACCCGCACCACACACATCAACATTTTAATACATTCATAGTTATAAGTGTTACATATATACAGATATATATACAGAGATATCAATATGCACACGAAGCAAAGCAATATAGCAAGATAATTCTTCTAGCTTACCAAGATCACGACTGAATACGCCCTCAGTCAGGGTCACCTACTATTCGGCTAGGAAGAACCGTTCGGCCTTTGTTAGTGCGTAGGCAGGCGGCGCCTTATCGAACGTTTGACTACTGCAGTGTACACATGGATCCACGTAATACCCCGGTAAGAGCTTCCGTAACTCTCCCTTCGTCATCATCGCCCATCGGGCTGGCTTGTGATCTCAATACGCATCGAATAGTAAATCTCACCCAAACAATGATACGCTTAGAATATGTCATGACTTACCCAGACGACTATAAGAGCATCGTCGTGTAGCAGAGCCATATACCCACGAAGATACAATTATCTCATCTTGAGGCGCGTCCTATCTCCGGCCAGATCTGACGCTTCCTCGCAAGGTAACTCATTGACCATTCGAAGAATACCCAAACAAATGCATGAACATATAATAATATTAAATGATCTGATAGGCTCCCAAAGCTATAAGAACAGAGCCCTCCTAAAGGTCCCATCAACCCAAAGGAGAAGAGCGTTCTCATGTCTCAAGGTAGGGCAAACCCTGTTTAAAGCCAAGCTTTTACAAGTGTCCACTTTCAGAGAATTAGTATTTTCTTATTAAGAAAACTCGGGTAAACACCCTCTCTCATTTCGGTGAAAACATTGTAAGTATCAATCACAACATAATTCAAACCACACACACCAGTGGTTTAACAGAATAAATAAACAAGCATGGCATTGGGTCAGTCCCCTAATCACTCCAAGGGTCGGAATACCCCAACTCCCATCCTCTCCGGACCCCATTCCGGGTAAACTAGAATGGTCGTTACCAAACGGCTGGCCACGCACCGAGTGTAACCCTTGACATAATTCATGGCTAATCCATAACATAAAATAAACAAGGGGACCAACCAATGCCCGTGGTAAAACAACCATTACACGTAACACAGATCAAGTGATTCCGCCTCCATGTTATACACGCAGCTCAAGCGATTCCGCCACCACGTGTTTACAATTCACACAAAACGATCACAGAGATCAAGCGATTCCGCCTCCATGTGATTATTTTTCAGAAAAACCAATTTGTTTTGAAAAGAGAAACATCCATAACATAGAGTACACCACATACATACATATCATACCACATCATATCATAAATTGAACTAGAGAACTATAAAAAGAAGAAAAATGACTATATATATATAATGGTGAAACGGGGAATACCCGTGCTCCAAGTAAGATTCGTAGGATCCTACCTCTTCTTCGCTTCCAATGGTGCTCCTGCCTAAGCTCCACTTCTCCTCGAGCTCCCTATTGCAGTTCATTAGTCCTACTGAAATATGAAAGGGCAAAACGGTCATTTGACAGTTACATAACTGTCAAGAGTCCTCTTGCAGAGCAAGAATGCATAAAATGAATGAAACTATACTAGAAATGTCCTATCGGCACTAAAGAGATCACTGAGACGTCCCATCGAATAGCTGAAATACAAACAAATTAACCAACCAACTTCCCACCAACTCTATTTTACATTTCCAATACCCCATAAGCTGACAAATTATATAACGAACCAAATTCTATGAATCTTGAACTATCAAATCATAAAATGAACCCAATATTACGAATCCATAACTCAAATTTCATTTATGTGAAATACGAAAAAGTTCGGGTATCCATCTCTATTCCAATTCATTCCTAAAACTAGCCCAAATACGAAATTCGAACCGTAAAATAATTCGACAGCAACCCGTCTATATATAGACACCCAAAATAGTCCATAATATTCTAAACATGTGTCTGAACACAAACCATTCGAAGAAATATAACTATAACTATCCCAAATAGCTCTAAATTACGAACCCAAGAGATATTAGACCCAACTATACAGTTATCGAAATAACTATCGTAAACCCACCAAAAACGGACGAAATAGAAAATTCTAAACGGATAGATATGTAGAACAAGTTGAGTGGAATTAATTACCTGGAACAAGTTTCATTGAATTCCGACAACCGATGACAAACTAATTAGATCGAGAAAATCGAAGTTTAAAACCTAAACTTTCCACCGAACCTATTATTGATGTTGTTGGAAGGAAATGAAAAGTGGGTTAATGGAGTAGGACGTGGGCAAGTGGGCTGGCTTTAAAGAAGAGGGGTTGAGCAAAACGTCCTTTGTTATTTGGGAAATAAGAAGGAGATCTTCTGCAGATAGAAAAAGAGAAGCAGGTCCAGTGGGTCAGAGAAGCAGGTGAGATTACAAAAATAAGGGAAATTTTTCTCTTATTTACAGAAATGACCACACGAAAATGACAAAAATGCCCTCAATAAATTCGGAATATCTCTTTGCCTTCTTTTCTCCGCACGTCTTTTCCCTCTCTCTACACGTAATCTTTTTTTCTCCTGTTTCCTTTCTCATTATTTTCTCTCTCTATAAATATTTTTTGTCTCCCTCTTTAACTACTTTCTCTCTCTATGTTTTAGGTAGGTTTTGTTCTTAAAATCTCAAAGTTTCTTTCTTATTTTGGAGAGATTTTTTCTAAATTTTAAATCGTATTTTTCATTCTATTTATATTTTTCTTTCAAAGTTTCAAATTTTCCTGTTTTTTTTTTCTTTACAATTTTTCTCTCAAAATTTCGAATTTTACATATTTTTTACTCTATTCTCCACTTTCTCTCTCTACCATCTATTCTCCACCGCCATCCTTTCCATCTCTCCCTCTCTATCAAATCTAAACTAAATTCTTTCTCTTTTTACAAATATTTCTCTCCCTCTTTAAATACTTCTCTCTTTGGGATTTTTTTTCTTCTATATTAGGTATGGTTTTTTCTTAAAATCTTTAATGTTCTTTTCTTTTTTGTATAAACGTTGTATTAGTTTTTGTCAGATTTTTCTTAAGATATCACGTTGCAACCTTCACAAAATAAAAAGATAGAAATATAAGGCGAAGGAAACTAAAAAATGTACAGTAAACTTTCACATAACAAGGAAACGTGGGAACTGATTGGGAACGGTAAAATGTAGCAGGAACTAAGGAATGTACACTACATTTGCGAATGTACTATAAATAAAATAAATTTAATGTACTTTGTAACATTTACTGGACTTTTGCTCATGTACTAATAGACCTGTGTATGCCACACAAATGATTTGATTCTCTCTATATTTTTTGTTTCCATATATTTTTTGGCAGTTTTCTATTGATTTGATTCTCTCTATATTTTATCTTCTTTTTAAACATATTTTCTGTCTCCAATCTTAACTTCTTTCCTTCTTTCAAACTTTCTCTCCATATATGATAGACAATTATAAGACATTCCTTCCAAAGAGTAAATTATTTTCAAGGAAAATTTATATGTCATTTTCTTTGTATTGTACATTTTTTTTTATTTACTGGACACTTTTGTACTAAGATTTATCTTCTCCGCCGAGAATTATTTTACGTACTAGCCATTTGGATATGAACTAGACACTTTTATACTGGGAATTTTCTTATGTACCGGGAATTGTTTTATGTATTGACCATTTGGTTATGTACTAGACACTTTTTAATGGGCAATTTTCTTATGCACCAGGAATTGTTCTATGTACTAGGCATTTAGTTATGTACGAAACACTTTTGTACTGAGAATTTCTTGTGTGTCGGAAAATATTTTATGTACCAGTCATTTAGTTATGTATTAGACACTTTTTGTACTGGGAATATTCTTGTGTACCGGGAATTGTTTTATGTACTGGTCATTGGATTATGTCCTAGACACTAGTAAAATATTCGAAGGAAACTTTAAGATGTTAGGTGTGACATTTTATGCACCCTACATTTCTATATTCCAAGACAAAAGATGTGTAGTGAAAAATGATACAAGGAACTTATCAATGTGTAGTAAATATTTTTGTGCACATTAAATTGCAATAATCCCTGAGAAAAAATTAGTCTGCGACCTACAAAAAGAGACAAAGTTTAATAAAAGAGAACTAATTACTGTACAGTTGAAGAGAAGGGACTTAAGATATCACGTTACAACCTTCACAAAATAAAAAGATAGAAATATAAGGCGAAGGAAACTAAAAAATGTACAGTAAACTTTCACATAACAAGGAAACGCGAGAACTGATTGGGAACGGTAAAATGTAGCAGGAACTAAGGAATGTACACTACATTTGCGAATGTACTATAAATAAAATAAATTTTCTTTCAAGTAATCTTCTAAATACTTAACACATTCGCGAATATATATGACATTTACTGGACATTTAAGAATGTACTGCGTGGTGGAAGTTTATCTTCAACCTATGGTTCTCATGGTTGTAATGCTGCCTCTCTCCCCTAATTTCTCTCCCATAAATTCTCTTTCTCTCTAACTACTTTATCTCTCTAATATTTTTTTCTCAAATCTTAACACTCCATATTTTTGTCTCACTTTTATTACTACTTTAGTGATCTAAAAAATCACAGATTTCATTCAATCTCTTAATCAGAACTCAAAAATAAATCTAACAAATCTTACAAATAAACCTAAGTATCACACTAAATAATAGACCAAATTAAACGAGATATTCGGTCCGGTTAAAAAAATTATAGAGTCTTAAACCTTTGATTTTTGAGAATCCCTAAATTTGGAATTTCGATGGAGAGAAGAAAAATAGATTTCGCAATTTCCTTGATCTGTGTGGTATAGAGTCTTAAATCTTTGATATAGAAACAGAATTGTTTCCAAGCTATGAATCCTTGTTTCAGAAGCAAAAAAAATTGGCCATAAATTGGCCTTCAATTTCTCTAAATCAAGACTTCTACTGAAGAAAAAATAACTCACTCTTCCTTATGATTTCAGGAATATTTATCAACAAACAAGAAAAATAACAAATCTGGAAAGAGATTGAAAGAAAATGTGATAGAAATTCAGATCTGATAATAAAAGGATTAGTAGAGAGAGAGAGAGAAAACATAAAGAAAAATGAGTCAGAGAGAGAATGAGAACGCAATGGGCGTGAAGGGTACAAACGGAATTATATAAGCAATGATGGCACTTTTTGCTTTGAGCCCAACAAAACTGACAAATCGGACCTGCACCCCATTTTTTTTCTAGCTTAGATCCTTCACACATTAGGAGGCCATATCTTGGATCTTTGCCCAAAAAATCCTTTAAAGAATTTAAATTGCATGGGGTGCCACGTGTCAGCCATTAAAGTGGCCAGCAAAATTAATTTGGGTTAAGTCCCTAAATTCATATATCTCTCGCAGATAAGTCCAACTATATTAATATCCCTCTAATTCAACCTCCACTAATTACCTTATGAACCTGAATTTAACCTTTTATTTCCTTTTCCTCCCACAACCAACCATGAAAAATTATATGATACTAACCGGATCACAAAGAAAACTAACGAATACATAACAATAGCCAAACAACGTCCGATCTTTACATGTGACTAGTCAAAATCTATTATTTCTCGAGATATATCCAATGGGCCGTCTGAATCAACTGAAATTCGAAACCAACTCTTGAAAATTGCCTACTTTGTTGGACAATCCAACTCGTCCGATTCTCCGACTTGAAGGTCAGGGCGCTACATCTCGCAAGCGATCTTTCCAACAATTTCATGTTGAAATTCTCTAAATTTTATAAGAGTGTACTTTTCTCTCATTTATTTTTCTATTTGGAATGGACTCACACATGGCATTTCCAAATTATATGACCTAAAATTTTCTTTAGCCTCTTTTTCAACTTTATCCTTTAAAGCTAAATTGTATTGTTCAACAAAAAGTTGTAAGGTTCTTTTTGGACCCACATATCCATCAAAGAAAACATTCATACTTTCACTACGTTGGGTACTAGACATTCCTGCTCAAAAGTGATTTATCACAAAAATTGGTACCCATCATTTTCTCTTTGTGTACAAATCCTCCAACCGATTATTATCCTCTAGCTCATATTGTTCTATCATAAGCCTTCACCTACGCTCGAACTCTTCTGGACTAAGTGTGTCATAGACGATCTCACTAAGATTATAACTTATCGAGTCGAATTTTTTGTACCTTTTAAGTTTTTCAGGTACTTTCTTCATTACATGCCAAAGGCACCATTGATGTCTTGTATTAGAAAATACGTTGGCAATTGGATTCTGCATAGCTTTTCTTGATCTGTGATAATTGCATCCAGAGCTTTTTCATCCATACATGAAGGCCAAGTCCAAAACAACCAAAAGAACGTTTATGTGTCTTCATAAGACAATAAACCACAACCCAAGAGAATAGATTTTCCATGATGATTTACTCCAACAAAATGAGCAAAAGGAAGACCATAAGTATTTGTAAGGTTAGTGGTGTCAAACGTCACCTGGTGGGCCTAAAAGGTTGCCCTAAAAGGTCTCCACCCGTAAGTATACGGGCGTCAAGTAATAACCCGGTAAGACCGGGATCGATCCACGAAGATAGGAAGGTAATAAGAATACCGAGAAAGTCTAGCCCACCGGTCTAGGTGTCAACCACTAACTCAGACTAAAATGAAAAGATGATAATTGGGATTTTGATTGATTTATAATAAATAAACAAATAAAACGATCTAATCTAAAAGTGAGAGGTGAGAGAGATTCAGGAAAAATGGTCGAGCAAGAATAAAGTGAGGAGGATACCTCGATCCACAAAGTCTATAGTGACTAGTACTAATGATCTATAAGCATAAAAAGTTAGTTAACTTCACCCATTTACTTGGATGGGTCAACGAACTCTTGGTTTAACTCAGATTCCAGTCCATGAACGGTCTAAAAATCCGGAAGATTTTATCATTAAAAGCAATAAAACTCGTGTCACATCAAAACATGTATCACGAGTATCCGACTACAAAAGCTAGCTAGACATGGTGGAGCACATAATAAACGAGAAGAAAACAAAGAAAGACACGAGTTAAGATGAGAATCTCCCTATTCGATGAGGCGCGAGACTAAGATCGACGGGAAATATATGTCTTGAAGTGCTGTCGATCTCCCTGTAAAAGAATGCAGGAGTCCCTTTAACAGAATACACTAGGTGTCCTCTCAGCAGAACTTGACCTCCCCTTAACAGAGTGTCATCTTCTTCCTCAAATCACAAAATACCATGAAAGCTTAACTAAGCTTTCTCTCACTAGAAATTTTCTCACCAAAACACAATCAAAGATTAAGAAAAGCAAGACAAAAGAGTTCCAAGTGAAAGCCCTATGGTTTCCGGCCAAAATGATGGCCGGAACACCACAAACAAGTCCGGCCGAGAGTATGTATTTCCGGCCAAGAACAGTCCGGTCCCGAGTTATTGTATCTGTCCCGAGCTATTGTAGGCCGTCCCGTGCTGCTGTTGTTGCGGCTAGACCGAGCTGTTCTTCAAAATCCCGAGTAGATGCCTTGCTGTCCCGTACCCGAGCTGTAGATCCCGAGTTGGTGAAGGAGACGAGTTGTTGCTGTTGAAGAGCTGCTGTCCCGACCGGAGCTGTAGGTCTACCCGAGCTGCTTCTCTGTTTCAGTCGTGCCGGCCAAAACTTTGGCCGGAGTTTTGGCCGGCAACCCCTTCTTTTTTTCTCTCTCCCTCTTTTCTTTTCTAAAGGCACCCCAAAGACTAAAACTCTCTAAAATCAGTCACTTGGTGGGGGTGCCTACAAGTTTCTTCATTTGTCTCTTTTCTTTCAACTCTTGGGCCTTTGGGCTTTTGGATTTTGGGCTCCCTTAAGTAACCAAGGGGTGCTTGCATAATTGTTTCTACTTCTTCTAATTTTCAGAAAAGACAAAAATGTCCTTCGGCTTCTTTCCTCCGTAACTTTTCCATCCCAACTCCGATTCGACTTCCGTCTTCGCCGTTGGGTTCACCATCGACTCCACTTGCCACTTAACCTCTGATTTCTGCCAAAATTACCAAAATACCCCTGGTCTCTCTTTCCTTTCGGTCTCTTCCACATGAGATAAAATCTGATAAATGTTCCGTTTTATTCCGAATGAAGCGTCAAACTCCAAATAAGGTACCTACCAAGAAAAACTTATAAATAATTAGAAATAAATCACGAAAAGAACTAACTCATCAAAGTTAAGTGATCCAAATGTGGCATTTTAACGCCACATCATCACCACATCTCCGAATTCTTTATATGGCTCTCTACTCCTCCTGTCTGCCCAAAATAGATTACGTAACCGCGCTTCATCATCTAAATCCATCGCAAAAATAAAACTATTATTTTTTCTTTGCATTGCTAAAAAATATTGTTGAATTGCAACATTATCTCCATCTCCAAGACGTAACATCCTCGCTTTTTGGATGTAATTTCTGACATCTCTTGCATTAAATGTGACGTTCTCATAACCACTAGATGTGACCACTTGTTGCATAGAACTTTGGCAAAGTCTAGTACCTGCTATATCGCAAATTTCTAGTTACCTAGCCACATGTGGACTAATCTTTCTATTACATCTGTAGTGACGAACTTTTCCAGGACTTCGGATATGATTATGTTATAGATTTACAATAGTAGTTTCTCACTTTCCATTATCTTGTAACTTAGCACGAATTTTAGCTTTGCACCCACTTAAACAACTAGGTTGTGGAGCTACAAGATTGCTTGCTTTCGACTTATGTATTTCGTTCTTACCACATGCTATCGTAACATATCTCATAATTTCAAGATGTTTTTTCTTAGACTTTTTTTTTATTGGAAATCCCACTTTTTTTGCATAACTAAGACAATAGTCATATAATAGATCAATATTATCAAATTCCATCCCAGATCTAGGCACTTGTTCTTCTGATTTAGAACAAACATCTTTTTTGCCGTCTTTTGATGCCAAGTCAAAAACATCAAAATCCTCATTATCTAAATTCATTCCTCTAAACACTAAATAAAATTTCAAACTATGAAAAAACTAATCAATTCATATGAATCTCTCACTTCTATTGGATTTTGATTTTTATTAAACATTCAATAATTTAAACAAACAAAATAACATAATAAATATTTAAATAACAGTAGAAGATAGACACATACCTCAGAATCCCCAACTAATAATAAAGAAACTCTCAAGAATAAAAAAAACCCTTGTTTTGTTGGAGCTTGAAATAGGGAAGAACAATAAAGTTTTCTTCAAAAAATAATTTCAAGAGTTAGACAAATAATTTTTGATAAAAATCTTAGAAGATTTGATCATAAACCTATTCAAAAATAGGCCAAACTAACTCATGAACCTTTTAATGTTGTGAGAATAAAGAGGTAGCAGCGTTTTGGACGTTTATGGTAGAGAGAAGATGAGAAAAATTTTATTTGGATTAGAGTAAATCTGATTTGTTGGTGCTAATCTAGGGTCCAAATTAAAAGATAATAGAGGGACCAAATATCGAACAGAGGTATTTAAAGGATGAAACACCAAAGAGCATGTTCTCACCTCTTTAAAGCTGGAAACGCATTGTATGATCCTAACGTGGGTCCCCACGTCACCATACACTCTGGTTTCACTTATAGTTTCACTTTTTCTATCATTTTTGCATGTATTTATAGGCTAAGGAGATACAATTAGGGTAAATCTAGGATAACCAGTACAAGTATTTGATGCTAATCTAAAATAACAAGGAGTCTTCTGGAAGGTGGAACCGGTGGGATCGATTCTTCTTGGCCGACCAGGTTGGTCGGTGCGGGTATATGGATCGGGTGGCCGATCCATATCCATGACTCTAATACTCTCCCTCAAGTTGGAGCAGAAATGTCAATGATGCCCAACTTGCCAATAATAGATCTGAAAGCTTCTACACCTAATGGCTTTGTAAATATGTCTGCGAGTTGTTCCAAGGAGGGAGTGAGTTATGGAGAAATCAATTTGCCTTTAATCTTTTCACGAACCAAATGACAGTCGATTTCTATGGGCTTGGTTTGTTCGTGAAATACCGGTTTTTCTGCAATGTGAATTGCAGCACGATTGTCACAATGGACAGGCATGGGAGATGAGTGATTGATCCCCAGATCTAAAAGTAGAGATTTGAACCATTGAAGTTCACAAGTGAGAGCGACAAGGGCTCGATATTCAGCTTCTGCGGAGATCGAACGATTGTGTGTTGTTTCTTGGATTTCCAAGAAAGTGGGTTGGAATCGAGCATGGTGAGATAGCCGGTTGTAGATCGCTTGGTGGTTGGGCAGCCAACCCAGTCAGAGTCACAGAATCCAGAGACAAGGAGGCGGTTAGAAGAAGAGTGTAAAATTCATTTTCCAATGGAACCTTTGAGATAACGCAGGACTCGGTGAGCAGCATCCATATGTGGGGACCGAGGGTCCTGCATGAATTGACTAAGACTGTTGACCGCAAATGTGATGTCCGAGCGAGTAAACGTTAGGTAAATAAGACGACCGATAAGGCGACGATAAACTGTAGGGTCTGGAAGAGGTAGACCATCCGTTGGACTGAGTTTGGATTTCTGATCCATAAGGAAATGAGAGATTTTAGAGGCGGTGAGTCCAGAATCCTTAAGAATGTCAACAATGTACTTTCGTTGATATAAAAATAAACCTTTCGAAGATCTAGATACCTCAATACCTAAGAAGTATTGAAGACAACCAAGATCTTTGAGAGAGAAAGCGGAGTGGAGAAATGATTTAAGGGAAGAGATTGCCGCATTATTATTCCCTGTGATGATAATGTCGTCGACATAGACTAAGACATATACCGATGTGGTACCTTTACGATACGTGAAGGGAGAGTAATCGGAAAGTGATTGAACAAATCCCCTTTTTAGGTGAATAGAGGAAAATTTGGAGAACCATTGGCGAGAGCCCTGTTTCAGGCCATAAAGGGATTTATTGAGGCGACAGACACGTGTCTCCCCCTTAGGTGAAAAGGCAGGTGGTAATTTCATGAATACTTCTTTATCCAGATCTCCCTAGAGGAAGGCATTGTTGACATCTAGCTGGCAGAGTGACCGTCCTTTGACGACCACAATGGACAGAAGGACCCTAACATTGACTAACTTTGCAACAGGAGCGAAAGTGTCAATATAGTCGAGTCCTTCGACCTGAGTATAGCCTTTCGCAACGAGTCGAGCTTTGTAACGTTCGATGGACCCGTTCGCGTTGAAATTGATTTTATATATAGACCCATTTGCATCCAATGGGTTTCTTCCCATCCGGGAGATGAGTTAAGGTCCAACTATTGTTGGATTCAAAAGCCTTGATTTCGGCTGCCATGGTCTCCCTCCAATGAGTGGAGGTCATAGCCTTTTGGAAGGAAGTAAGTTCCGAATGAGACAGAACGGATGTTAGAAATACCTTATGGCCTGGAGAAAAGGAGGCAACCGAAAGATAATCCTGAGAGGATAAGGAGCGTTGGATCAGTTTTGTAAATAGGGCCATAGAGATACTGTTGTAATCGTAATCTGCCTAGTGGGATGGCGGTCGACGAGTACGGGTCGGACGCCGGTCAGGAGGAGGAATGCCCAAATCTGAAGCGGTAATAGGGTTATCTAGTGGGCCGACCGAATCGAATGTGGGCGCCTCAGTCGAAGATGACGGGACTGAGTCGGGCTGCTATTTGGTGAGGGGAGCAACCTGGTGAAGCGCACCCGAAGGTGGAGGTGCCTGTAGAGAGAGAATAGAGGCCTGGTCAGGAAGTGTAGTGTGCCAGACTTGGCTCGTAGACCCGAAGTCAAGAGTGCCTGTATAGGACTACTAGACGTCCGTGGAGGAAAGTCATATGAACTGTTGTCCGAAATTGATAAAAACAGTTGACGGGTAGGAGATGGTGGTCGATCAAATTGTAGAAAAGGAAAGCGTGTCTCTTAAAAAGTGACATTGCGAGACGTGTAGATTTTATGACTTTATAAATCATAAATTCGATAACCCTTTTGAGCGTAGGGATAACTTGTGAACATGCCGGGAGAAGCACGGGGGTCCATTTTATGACGTATATTTGTATTGTGTGCGTAGCAAAGACAACCAAATACGCGAAGATGCTCGAGAGAAGGGGGCGAACCGATGAGAACTTCATGGGGGGATCGCCCTTTAAGAACGGGAGTTGGTATTTTATTGATTAAATATACGGCCGTGAGGACGTATTCTCCCCAAAATTTAAGTGGTAAGCGAGCTTGGAAACGGAGTGCCCTAGCCACATCGAGGATGTGGCGATGTTTCCTTTCTACCACCCCGTTTTGTTGAGGTGTGTAGACACAACTTTTCTGATGAATAATTCCTTTATTACGAAAAAGGTTTGAAGTTCATGAAAAAGAAATTCGGAACCGTTATTGGACCGTATCGTTTGTAAAGAGTAAAAAAGGAGGTTGCCATTACCCGAATGCATATTCCTTATGTTTGTTTGAAACTGATTAATTGTGTAATTCACAAATTTGGAAATAATTTTGAAAGTTTCCAATTTAGAATGCATAAGATAAAGCCAAGTACATCTAGAAAAGTCGTCTACTAATGTGAGAAAATAACGACAACCAGAGTTAGATGTCACATTGAATGGTCCCCATATATCGGCATGGACGAATTCAAATGGTCGATGGGATAGAGAAGAACTAGAAGGAAAAGAAAGGCGTGATTGTTTAGAAACGGGACACACATCACACGAAACTTTATTTATTAATCCACTCTTTATACATGGATGTTTTGAAAAAATAAAAGAGAAACGCTCTAAAGATGGGTGGCCAAGTCCCCAGTGCCATAAATTAAAACTACTAGAAACAAAAGACGAAAATATCCTAGGTTCCGTGTGAAAGTAGTAGAGTCCGTCATGAGGATCACCATGTCGAATCGTCCTTGTTGTCAACGGTTCCTGAAAGACACAAGACGATTTATTAAACAAAACATCGCAATCAAGAGATTTTCTAGTTTCAGAAACCGAAATAAGATTAAACTTAAAAGACGGTATATGTAGGACATTAAGAAGAAAAAAGTCCTTAGTAAAGGGAACCGATCCAATGTGGAGGACGCGTGAACGGGAACCGTCCGATAAACGGACGTAGTAATGCGGTTGTGTCGCCGTATAAGAAGAGAAGGAAGAGAGAGTGGTAGATATATTTTTGGCGGCGCCTGAACCGATAACCCATGGAAACACATAAGAGGTTGTACCTATTAAGTTGATGAGTGGGTTGGAGGCGCCTATAGATGGAGAGCCTACAACAGGATTATCGGTTTCAAATAGCCGAACCAGGTGCTGGTACTGGTCTTGCATCATTGACGTGGTTGCGGGCACCCCATGTGGGGACGGGTCGAAAACCGAGCCCGTCACTACCGAGCCAGCGAGCTGGGTTTGGCGGTTACGTGGGGATACCCATGCAACTTGTAACAGGTTTGCACGTCGCCATGCTGATGGGAATTTTCGCAATACGGTCAAGATCGTTTTGGCCATGGGCGATCTTGCCGATCAGAACGGTCAAAACGACCTCCCGAGGTTTGACTGATGGCGAGTGTGGCGGCATCGGACGTAGCGAGATCCGAGTGAGTGAGATTTTGCTGGATTTCTTCCTATTTAACCATACTGTGAATTTTAAGAACTAATGAGAAGGGATTCATAAGAAGAATCTGACTTCGTATAGCAGCAAAACGATCATGGAGTCCTTGAAGAAATTCTGTGGCACGATCTTGATTTGAAATTAAACCCAGATTGTTTTTCGAGTTTCAGAAAGTAAATATAAATTTAAGAACAAAATTATGCACTTGCATTTAATCTGTAGGAATTATGAAGCTAAAACTACAAATTATATGTACAATATTAAGTGCTTAGTTAATAAGAGGTGAACCACTACTACAACGAAGAGCTTTTGACCATCACAAAGTTATGCACAAATCTAGTCTAATGTAAGCATAAATTTCATTCATGAAATTCATTGAACAATACTCTTTTGGCCATTATAAAGATTTTAATTGTTGAACTTTTGCTAGAGGTTCTTTCTTTAATAAATACATTCATTAATCGTTCGACAAACCTTAAGTTGCACTCATGACTAAGAGAACCTAATCACAAATGAAAGATTCATTAATCGATCATAAATGCAAGATTCAGCAAGCTTAGAGTTTGTTTGAATATAGCATTGACTTGCACTTTTACAAAGTAGTAATAATAACATCAATTGTTTCTGTCATGGCTTACCCATATCACTGTATGTTTTTGTGGACCTCATACAATTTCATGTTCTTCTATTCCACAACCATCTAAAATTCAGTATCTACTTATTTCTGTCATGGCTTTATATCTTCATTCTTCTATGATAAAATCCTTTAAATTTCATAGTATTAACTTAAATCCCAAAATCATAAAAACTCTAATACAATAACCAAATGTGAGTTATCATAGTTTTAACTTAAATCCCAAAATCAAAAACTCTAATTCTTCCCTAACATCGTCGGATAACTCAAAACTTCAAATTGGGGCCGACCATTATCGGTGTCGATGCTCCCAAATTGATAAAAACAACAACTTTAGTTCTATGTCTCAAAGTTAGTAATGCCTTTGTTAAGCCACGTGATGTGGGGAGGGATTAGTGTTAGGTTTTTAGCCAAAACTCGACATAATCCGCTAATAAGTGAATTATATGTTACAACATGGTGAGCAACTTCTTTGTCAAGCATTTCATCAAACAGGATGAAGGCTTTACTGGATGAAGGCTTTACTTATATCACCATCTTTACAATACTCATTTAAGTCCCTTTTTGAAATGCCCATTGATGAGACCTGTATAAGTGAACTCATTAGCCAGTAAACCCAATTTTCCCATATGGAAGAACTTTTTAACTTCTTCAATACTGTCATTTTTACAACACCCATCAATTAAAGTAGTATATAAAACAAACAACTTTTGGAGAAAAACCCATTTCTTCAACAACTAAACATAAAACACTTACATCTAACAACATGATGCAGTTCGATGAACCCATAAAACACTTAAATAGGAGTGGGTTTACTTTAAACAAATCCTTATAAACATAAGACAGAGAGAGGGAGAGAGGGGGGGGGGAGTTTCAGTTGTGGCTCATTCACTGGGTTTACTAATAATTGTTAGATCTAAAGAAATCTTAAGATGAAGAGGGATGAGTAAAAACGATGAAGAGATAAAGGGGGAGAGAGATGCTTTCCTCTCTGTCTCATTTTGGGCAGGCGTTGTCTTTTGAAAAGTTGGAATCTTTTAGAAAGATGCTTTCCTCTTTTCTAACCCTCCGATTGCATTTAGTTCAGATCAGAGCCATCCAATTTTTGGAGAACAAATGTAGGTCGTCTGATATAAATTCGTGAGGTTAAATCTGGACTGTTGGGAGGAGGGAAAAAGATACCCTCCTCCCTTATTATATAGATTATATATAAATATATATCCCCGAATAACCTAATTAATTATCTATATTAATTTTGAATTTTACATTTAATACTGCCTTTCACAACTAAAACTTATCTTTCCAAGACCAGCTGGCTGGATGTCTTTTCCCTAGGTATCATTCGGGGCTAGAAGGTGAAGGGTCAAAGAAAGAGCAGGGACGGAACCAGAATTTCTGTTAGAGGGGGGCCGAACTGTTCTAGTCATAGATTAGTTTGAGAAGCAATTCCTAAAAATGGCCACCTAAACATATCATTACTTAATAAGAGTAAAGAACACAAATAAAAAAAAATTGGGGCTACTACGCCGAATAGTTTTTTCTATAACGCATCAAAACGGAACTCGCCGCTCCTTCAAATCTCTAAAATCGTTTACGATGGATTATACGCTAAACTTTCAGATGTTACTTTCGGATCGTAAAAAATAAGAACAAAGTAGTCAAATAAAATAATGGCTAACTTTTTCAATGTCATTTTTCGATTGTCATCATTTAGTTGTTCCCGCTAGCCATTTGATTTGTTATACCTACTTAAGCAAAAATCTTTTGACATTAGTTAAATGTATTGCAAAAAAGAGAGAAAGAAAGACTTTTTTTTCCAATAAAATTTGCATATTTTCGATTTACGATTATGAGAAAAAAAAGAAGTTGGCTAATGAGATGAACGTTTAGATCTAATTGGTTTCTCTTTACAATTGAAATCGATATGAGTTTAACAAAGAGAAAAGAAATTAAAATAAGTAAACAATTAAAACTTGAAATAAATAGAGGGTCACAATTAAGATATAAATTGAATATGTTAGGATGTAGCAAGATAATTTAGGGCAACCATAAATTTCACCGTGGAAGTTAAAGTGAATTCATTAGGTTATTATAAGAAATAATTTTGGACAGTTGGAATTAGAAGAGTTTAAATTAGACAATTCATTTAATGGATGGGTACAATTGGGCTTAAGTTTAAGTTTGCATTGGGTTTTGGGTTGAAATAATGGGGGCCAATATACTACTTTTAAAGGAAAGCTGAACTCCTTGCAACATTCATAGTGGTTTACATATCAAGGGTCAGGGGGGCCATGGCCCCTCTTGGCCCATGTGTAGATACGTCCCTGAGAAAGAGACCAGACGGTCAGAGTAAAATCTAGTGAGAGAGAGTCACTTCTCTCTCTCTCTCTCTCTCGTTTCTCTCTCTAGAACCCTTAATCTCGTTTTCTCTCTCTAGATATCAAAAATGGAAGAAGAAACCAGAAAAAATAAATCAGATTAGAAGAAGAAGAGCAAGAAGAAGAAAAAACTAGAAAATAAGAAGATGAAGAGTAGCTATTTTAGTTCTCCATCTTTTCTTTCAACTTCAACCAGAATAAAAGTTCTAAAACCCTGAACAAGTCTTCATCTTCCATTTTGTTCAACAGTTCACTCGAATGTGGGATTCAATTTGAATCCCACGATTCATGATTTAGGGTGCGATTCCAAATACATATCGCACAATTTTTGCTAAAATGCGATTCGAGTCAGATTTGGATCGATTTCCGTCCGATCCAATTCATATCGTGGGATCTGAATCGAGAATCGGACAATTTTAACAACACTAGTCCCACTCCCACATGGGAGAAAAGGGCTTGGGTAAAACGCCCAAAAAAACAAGGGCATAATAAGTTGCAGGCCCATGTCATGTCAGTTAGGTTAGGGGCAGGTCCTGTGCGTCAGAAAGACTGCTAAAATGACGAAAAGGGCATTTTTTTTTGAATAAATAACGAAAAAACCAACTCAAAAAGACGCGCCAAAATTCTGATGCCCCTTCAATTTAACACTCAACCGTCCCATCCCCATCCAATCTTTTCAATCCCACGCCTCCCCTCTTCCTCTTTTTCTTTCCCTGCCATTATTGCAAGAGTGATACCTTCCCAAAAAATTCGAAAAACCTTTCTTCTTCTTCCCAGATCTCCTTCAATGCTACCTGGAGTTGAAGTAAGATAGACTTCACTTGGAAGCTAAGGGGGGGGGGGGTAGTGGAGCAAGACTTTCACGGACTCTTGAGAGTCCGCGAAAGTCTGAGGCATTCAAATCCAGACATTTGAGAGTCCACGAAAGTCTGAGGCATTCAAATCCAGACATTTGAGAGTCCACGAAAGTCTGAGGCATTCAAATCCAGACATTTGAGAGTCTATGAAAGTCTGAGGCATTCGATTGTAGACAAAATATGTCCCAGACTTTGGTGGACTTCATAGTTTGATGAATTTGTGAAGGATTTGGGACAAATTTGGAAGCCAAAATGTCTTTCAAAAAACAAGAGACATTTGAAGTCCATCATGTGATCAAACAACAATAATAATATTAAAATAATAAATATCTACCAAATGTCCATCAATGTCCACAAATATTCACAGATGTTTACGAAAGTCGAAAAATATATTTTTGAAATGTTAGTATTAATATATTATTTCATGTGATTAAATAATAATAATAATATTAAAATAATAAATGTCTACCAAATGTCCATCAATGTCCACAAATATTCACAGATGTCTATAAAAGTCGAAAAATATATTTTTGATTAGCACAAATATAATATGCATTACACATTTTGTCAATGGACTCAAGATCTTAAAATGTCCCCAGGACATTTTGTCTATGGATCAAATGTCTTGAAATGTCTATAAAGACATTTTGTCTACAAACTCTCAATGTCTTGAAAATGTCTATGAACACATGTTGTCTATAATAACTCATCCGAAATGTCTTGAAATGTCTACGGGACATTTTGTCTGTGAAAGTCTGTGAAAGTCCCGCTCCACTACCCCCCCCTAAAAATCGAACATCATCATCCTCTTGGTTTATGTTTTTTTCAGCATCCTCTTCTTTTTCTCAACATCGTCTTCACCTGGAACCGTGAGTATCACACTAGATCTTCAACATCCTCCTCTTCTTGTTTTATTTACTAACCGAAAAAACGAAGTCCTTTGTTGATAGTGTTTTTGAGTTTGTTAAAAATGGGTTTTTGTTAGGGTTTCTGATTTCGCCTTTCCTTGAATTTGTTCTTGAGTTTCTGTGTTTTTCTTTTTCGAATAGGGTTTTTGAGTTTCTGATTCGAATAGGGTTTTTTAAGTTTCTTAAAAATGAGTTTCTGATTATGGTAAATGGGTTTTTTAAGTTTGCTAGTGGGCGATGTTGAGTTTTCTTTACTTTATTGTAAACTCTAAGAGCATCTCCAATGCAAAACTCAAAAAAAAACTCCATTCGTCCTATTTGTCAAGTTCCAATTGAGATTCTCACTCCTAGATGTCGAAAATAGAGATCCTCAATTCTTGTATGTCTCCAATGCAACACTCTAAACTCTTTTATTTTACTTATGTGTCATGGTTATTTTTGTAAAAAAATAATTATTTATTTTGGAAATATACGAAGACTTGATTTCTATTGGTTGAAATTTAAATATTGATGAGTTGGACAATTAGAGATATCTCAAGAGGACACTCTGAAAATAGAGTGTCCTCTTGAGATATCTCTATTCCACTCTCGACACATCATCTTTGAGATCTTAGTTGAGTTTTGCATTGGAGATGATTTTTTAAGAAAAACTCAAAAAATCTTATGTGGCACTCCGAGTTTCTAAGATTGAGTTTTGCATTGGAGATGCTCTAAGGCGGAACCATTCACCCAGCACCACAAAATTGGAACCTTAGCAAGTTACATTTACCTAGTCACTTGGTAAACTAATTTTCTAATATCATTATGTCCAAGAAAAGGTAAAATTATTATCTGTTGAGTGAAAAGAAGGCAAATTGGTAGCAACTTAATCTGTGGTAGTTCTTACAAGCAAAATGGGATAAGGTAGCAAATTAGATTTACCATAATCACTTACTTAAACCAATTTTCCAATGCTGCGATAAGGTAGTATAGTAATGCTATGTTTTTGTGTTGAGGTCCGCTTCGTTTAAGCTGTCATTATCGGATATTGGCGATTGGGTGATATTTGGTTTTTATTTTTTCTAATAAGATCTCGTATATCTGCAGCACTAATATTTGTTAGACTAAACAGAAGTGGTATCTACATGATCCTCTTCTAATTTTTATCTGATATTATGCCCACTATTTGTCATCTTATCTGTTTTCGATACTCGGGTGATAAGTGACTATTGACAGTATCAACTTTATAGGGCAAATAGACTCCGTGATGTATTCCCATTTGATTTTTCTAATAGAATTCTACATCTTCCTGATATTTGCTTGTCATATTTAATTTAGGGTGGTTGATCGACTTCTAAAAGTGGTGAAGAACCCTCATACGAGAATGCCTTCGCAGAGATACTTTTATCGGAAAACAAGTATTCATATACTTTTGCAAGGATATTGTTTGAATTGACATCGAAACCTAGCAACAAATTGGTGACGGCTCAAGGTGTATGTGGTATGTAAAACAAATCTGATAATATTTGCTTTCCCTGTTTTAGATGAAGAACAAGGTATGCTTCTAAGTTACATTATATCTTACACTAGGGTTTAGCCTGTGCCTTCAAAATAGTGGAATTTAGAAATAAGAATTTTTTATATCTTACATACAAAAAAAAGTTATATCTCATTTGTGCCTGGCGTTTAGGACATGACATATACTTCCAATTAATTAAAGATATAACCCATGGCCTAGGGTACTTACACTTTCTTCAAAAGTGAAAATCAAAAGATTGACACTGCAGTGAAAACAAAACAAAACCAACTTTTGGAGATTGATTTCTATTGAATGGTCTGTGAGGTGGATTTTTAATTCTTCAAATCTCATTCTTAGTTTAGCATTAATGACCTTTAGTTCTTCCTAAACCAGTAGATTAAACTAATGGACACTACAAATATAACTAATCTGCTACAACGCACTTTTATGCACCAAAATAGTTCACCTTTACCCAAGTATACACATTTAAATTAATCATAACGGTAAATGCTTCAATTACATACAGACTATTAAGATCAGTACCTCAATGGAGTTTCTTAATAGGGCGTCCCACGGTCTGAATTAAATCCACATATGACAACTAAACCGAAGTTT
Organism: Eschscholzia californica; assembly: GCF_041429995.1. Classification (NCBI taxonomy): domain Eukaryota; kingdom Viridiplantae; phylum Streptophyta; class Magnoliopsida; order Ranunculales; family Papaveraceae; genus Eschscholzia; species Eschscholzia californica. The sequence continues at coordinate 36,196,662 of NW_028238198.1, forward strand.
ATCAGTTTTCTCAAGTAACTAATAGTAACATGCATAAAATAACTATTTGTAGTTAGTTTAGAGCAACTAAACCAAATAAAGTTTCGTATTCTTGAAACTAAACCAAATAAAGTTTGATTATACCAACTAAATAGTATAATAAAAAAATTTATAAAAAAAATGATACAATGAAATCACAACCTTGAAACCATCTTTATATAAAATCTGAATTTTTTTTCCTGGTTTATATAACCTTATGAAAACCATACGACCCTTCAAATTATAAAAGTGAAACCTTGAAAAAAATTAGATTCACATACTACAATGAAGTCAGGGCCTTAAGAATAAATAATGACTCCCAACTATGATACAATCAGAACCTAATCTGGTGCGAGGTCGATTTAATAGAGTAGAGGATTGTTAACAAGTAAGCGGTTCTATTACTTATATGCTTGAAGCAAGGTCTATGTACTTAAACTTAATCTGATGCGTAAAAATTTAACTGAAACTGTCAATCGATGTTTAAACAATCATAACTCATAACAAAGGTGAGTATTTGAAATTATCTAGTAAGATTCATAACCCATAGAAATGTAACAATCCTAACTAACAAATAATGAAAGAATTATAGTTGAAAAATCATTCTTAAATGATAATAATCAATTGGGTGAAGTGTTTAATATACGATTTACAAGTGATTGTGTCAACATTTGTAGCAGCAACGTATATTTTATTGGGAATTCGAAATAGAGTTGTAATCGGTCAAACTTACCTCCGTTATTGTGTCAACATTTGTAGCAGCAACGTATCTTCCTCTTTTATCATCTCTAAACAATTGATGTTCAGTTGTAATGTAGATTTCCTTATATGGCCAGAAGTCGTCAAGGTAGAGTTGATCAACATCATCATCATACTCTCGCTGATCATAGTAATTATACAATATTATCATTATGATTTCAAATTTCTTGTGGAATCAACAAAATTATATTGATCAACGACTTACTTTAGTTGGAAGAAAATATTGACTTACCTTAGTTGGAAGAACAATCTATTAAAGTATTAAATAATTTTAAGTTGAGATCAACAGAGAGAAATAGAACGTCTACTTCTTTATGAAATTAAAGAAAATTTTTTTTTGTCGTAATTATAACGGTTCCATTTCATATACTAGTGTTGAAGCCAAGCTAATAGATAATAGATGTAATTAAATTTTAGTTGGATAGATATTATAATTAAATTTAATAATTGATAGTTATTGAAATTAAATCAACAACAATGGAGAAAGAGATAAAGATATATTAAATGATATTTTAGCCCGTCATTTACAATCCCATCTCCACTATTGTTGGTTTAATTAAAATATCTGCCAAACTACTAAATTTAATTACAATATCTATCTATCTAAAATTTAATTACATCTATTATCTTATAATTAATAAATTGTGTTATTTACTTGTAAATACAACTATTTTTCTATCACTTTATTTACTTATTTATCTAATTTAATAATAGTACATGAATTGGAACAGTTAGGAGTATGGCAAAAAATACCTTTCTTCTGATTTTATAAACTAAAATGCTTCTTTATCTCACTTTATTGATCTAAACCTTAAGTTTGAGAAAAAAAACTAGAGAGAGAGGAGAGAGAAAAAAAAACTTTAATTTTTTTTTTTATTTATGTTTGAAGGTCGCCAACCGACGACCCCTGCCGTAGAAGATGATGATGTGGCATTTTAGGTGACTTGGCAGAGAGAGGAAATGAGGTGGAGGAGTGAGAGTAACGGACAGTTAAAGATAACGGAAAAAGGGGGCTATATGTGTATTTTTGCTAATCTAGGGGGCCAGGCAGGAAGCTGCTCACAAACTTGGGGGCCATTTGGGAAATAACTCATTAATCAACGACTAACTTTACTCTGTGGTAGTTCTTACAAGCAAAATGGGATAAGGTAGCAAATTAGATATGTATTTGTGATGAGGTCCGCTTCGTTTAAGGTGTCAGTATCGGATATGGGCGATTGGGTGATATGAGGTTTTTATTTTTTTTAATAAGATCTAGTATATCTGCAGCACTAATATTTGTTAGACTAAACAGAAGTGGTATCTACATGATCCTCTTCTTCTAATTTTTATCTGATATTATGCCCACTATTTGTCATCTTATCTGTTTTCGATACTCGGGTGATAAGTGCCTATTGACAATATCAACTTTATAGGGAAAATAGACTCCATGATGTTTCCCATTTGATTTTTCTTATAGAATTCTACATCTTCCTGATATTTGCTTGTCATATTTAATTTAGGGTGGTTGATCGACTTCTAAAAGTGGTGAAGAACCCTCATCCTGTACCAGAAGTCTGCAGAAAAGCAGCATTGATACTTGATAGCCTCGTAGGTGAGCTAAAAAATAAGGCTCAACTTCTAGCATACGAGAATGCCTTCGCAGAGATTCTTTTATCGGAAAACAAGTATTCAGATACTTTTGCAAGGATATTGTTTGAATTGACATCGAAACCTAGCAACAAAGTGGTGACGGCTCAAGGTGTATGGGGTATGTAAAACAAATCTGATAATATTTGCTTTCCCTGTTTTAGATGAAGAACAAGGTATTCAGATACTTTTGCAGGTATGCTTTCCCTGTTTGAATTTTTTTTTATCTTACATTATATCTTACACGAGTCGTATTATTGTTACTAAGTGGGGACCATATTCTTACTGGAATTTAGAAATAAGAATTTTTTTTATGGAATAGTATAGTAAGTGGCTTTAAATTTTAGTTTAACTGAATAAGAAAGTAGGAATAGTTACAATATAGTTCATCAACAAAAAAAAGTTACAATATCTCATCTGTGCCTGGCGTTTAGGACATGACATTGCAGTGAAAACAAAACAAACTTTTGGAGATTGATTTCTATTGAATTGTCTGTGATGTGGACTTTTAATTCTTCAAATGTCATTCTTAGTTTAGCATTAATGACCTTTCGTTCTTCCTAAACCAGTAGATTAAACTAATGGACACTACAAATATAACTAATCTTCTACAACGCACTTTTATGCACCAAAATAGTTCACCTTTACCCAAGTATACACATTTAAATTTATCATAACGGTAAATGCTTCAATTACATACAGACTATTAAGATCAGAACCTCAATGGAGTTTCTTAATAGGGCGTCCCACGGTCTAAATTAAATCCACATATGACAACTAAACCGAAGTTCATCAGTTTTCTCCACTAACTAATAGTAACATGCATAAAACAACTATTTGTAGTTAGTTTAGAGCAACTAAGCCAAATGAAGTTTCGTCATCTTGAAACTAAACCAAATAAAGTTTCGTATTCTTGAAACTAAACCAACTAAATAGTATAATAAAAAAATTTATAAAAAAAATGATACAATGAAATCAGAACCTTGAAACCATCTTTACATAAAATATGAATTTTTTTTCTGGTCTATATAACCTTATGAAAACCATACGACCCTTCAAATTATAAAAGTGAAACCTTGAAAAAAATTAGATTTACTATAGTACAATGAAATCAGGGCCTTAAGAATAAATAATGACTCCCAACTATGATACAATCAGAAACTAATCTGGTGCGAGGTCGATTTAGTAGAATAGAGGATTGTTAACAAGTAAGCGATGTTCTATTACTTATATGGTTGAAGCAAGGTCGATGTACTTAAACTTAATCTGATGCGTAGAAATTTAATTGAAATTGTCAATCGATGTTTGAACAATCATAACTCATAACAAAGGTGAGTATTTGGACTTATCTAGTAAGATTCATGACCCATAGAAATTTAACAATCCGAACTAAGAAATAATGAAAGAATCATAGTTGAGAAATCATTCATAAATCATAATAATCAATTGATTGAAGTGTTTAATATACGATTTACAAGTTAATTGAATTTAAGTTACTCAAGGAAAAATTGTCAGTCGTCTACTAAAAGAACTTTTCCATGTATACATTATTCATGGTAATCAATCTTTGGTGTGTTCTGGTCCCTGGTTTGGTTTGGTGGAGGAAGTTGGATTCATTGGAGTTCTAGACACAAGAAACGCTAAATGTCCATTAAAACAATTCAATAGACTAAATCAAATTATTAATGCTCTTACAAAAACATTTGATGGATTAAGAAAAAAAAATTCAGAAATTAGAACTAAACCACTTTCACTAAACCTGAATAACAAATTGACCACATAACAAAAAAAAAGTACAGTAGAATCACTCTTAACAAAACAAACTTTCCAAAACTCCTTCCCTAAATCCGTGAGAGTTTGAGAGTGAAATTGGAGATTCAAGATAGAAACTTCTCCTAAACAAGATAAACTTCCCAAAACTCTTTCTTCACTCCCGGACCAAATAAAAAATTACCCAAACTACAAAGAATAACAAAGACCGTCCTATTGATTTCCATGACAATCGATTGGAAGTTTGATTCCCTCACTGTGACATACCCAAACTACACCTACTCCGTCCGAAAAGTTACAAAGTCCCACCCATGCATTACTTTAAAATTGAAATAGGACTATATTGTAAATTTTGGAAAGGGCTTCTAAACAATATCCTTTGTTAATAATGGATATTTATCCCAGTCATCATACTCTGGCTGATCGTAATAATCATACAATAGCATCATCGTGATTTCGTATTTCTTTTGCAATAAACAAAAGTATATTTATCAATGACTTGCCCCAGTTGCAAGAAAACATAATAAACAATTGTAGTTAAGTATGAATACGATGACTTACCTTAATTGGAAGAAAATTCCGACAAGAGATTAAAGAACTTGAATTTGAGATCTATAGAGAGAGAGAGACGCCTTTTTGTTTATAAAATCAAAAGATTTTATTTATATACTTATAACGATTCCATTTCATGTAGTAATGCTAAATTAGATTGATATCTAAAAAGTGATTGCAAGATAGTTATATTTATAAGTATATACAGAACCTTAGTAATTCTTGTGTAATAGATAAAATTAAATTTATTTTGGTAGATATTGTAATTAGATTTAGTAGTTGGGTGCTAATTGTAATTAAATAATAAATAGTGGAAAGGGAAATATAGATATATAAAATGACCTTATTACTCGTCATTTACAATCATATCTCCACTATATTTTATTTAATTATAATATTACCCAACTAGTAAATTTAATTATAATATCTACTCAACTTAAATTTAATTAAATTTATTATCTAGTAATTAATAAGTTTTCTCATCTATTTTTAAATACAACTATCTTTCAATCACTTGTTACTCATTTATCAATTTATTAACAGTACATGAACTGAAACCGTTAGGAGTAAGGCAAAAAAACTTTTCTTTTGATTTTATAAACTAAAAGGTTTCTTTATATTTTTATTGATCTTAACTTTTAGTTGTTTAATTTCTTGCCCAATTGTTCTTCCAACTATTTTAAGTCACTGTATTTATACGTAACTACTATTGTCTAGTATGTTTTTTTTTCAACTAGGTTAAGTCTTTGATTAATATAATTCTACATATTCTATAGGGAATTCGAAATTTATTTGTAATCGGTCGAACTTACCTCCCTTATTGTGTCAGCGATATCTCTTTCTTTGTTATCATCTCCAAACAATTTTCGTTCAGTTGTGATGTAGATTTTCTTGTATGGCCAGCAGTCATTAAGGTAGAGTTAATCAACATCATCATCATACTCTGGCTGATCATAATAATCATAAAATATCACGATGATGATTTCGAATTTCTTCTACAACAAACAAAATTATATTCATCAACGACTTACCTTAGTTGTTAGAAATCATAATGAACAATTGTACTTTATTATAAATAAAATGACTTGCCTTAGTTAGAAAAACAATCTAAGAAGAGATTTAACAACTTTATGTTTAGATTAATTGAGAGAGATAGGGACGTCTTTTTCTTTATAAAATCAAAAGAAAGTTTTTTTTCGTACTTGTAACGATTCCATTTCATCTATTAGTAATAAATTGGATGGATAACTATTAAAAGATGGTTATTTTTATAAGTAAGTAGGGTATATCCTGTGACATTGTTGGTTATATCAATCATATTTGACGAAATTTTCTTTCGTTCTTTTTTTCTTAAATTAGTTATTTTATTTTTAAGGACACAATCTTACTGAGAGAGAGATTTCAATTTCATTTTTTTTTTAATTTATGCAGTTTATTTTGTTTCCCTTTTTCTTAAATTAGTTATTTTATTTCTAAGAAGAACACGGTAATTTTTTTTTAAATAAGGTATTTTATTTCTAAGGACTATATTTCAAATTTTAGGAAGGGCTTCTAGACAATATCCTTTATTAAGAAAGGATGTTTGTCTCAGTCATCGTTTTCACTTTTGTTTTGTATAATAGACTAGGGTATATTCCGTGCCCTAGGGCACGGACACTTGTATCAATCAAATGTTACGAAATTTACTTCATATTTTATTGAGAGAGAGATTTTTATTAGTTATTATTTTTTTGTTTATTTTCTCTTAAATTAGTTATTGAGAGAGAGATTTTAATTTCTTTTTTTAACCCTTGAAATTTGTTTTGTTTCTTTTTTTTTTTAAATTAGTTATTTTATTTCTAAGAAGGAAAGGATTATTGTTTTTTAAATAGGTAATTTTATTTCTAAGAAGGACTATATTTTAAATTTTGGAAAGGGCTTCCAGACAATATCCTTTATTAAAAAAGGATGTTTGTCCCAGTCATCGTTTTCCCTTCTGTTCTATTATATAGATTTCTAAGGACTATATTTCAAATTTTAGGAAGGGCTTTTAGACAATATCCTTTATTAAGAAAGGATGTTTGTCTCAGTCATCATTTTTCCTTCTGTTTTATATAATAGATTTCTAATAAGGATTATATTCCAAATTTTAGGAAGGGCTTTTAGATAATATCCTTTATTAAGAAAGGATGTTTGTCCCATCGTTGTCCCTAGATATAATAATGGGTAATAAAATCGTAACGTTTTTCAGCGGTCCTTCTTGATATCTGTCAGGTAGAGAGAGAGGGAGAGATAGAGAATGCAGAAGAGGGAGTTTGGGAAGGCGGGAGGCTCAGCCACTCCAGCACCGAAACGAGGACATCCGTTTGGCCGTGTAAACAGCAGCATCGCCGTTGCGGCAACCAGAGCAGATTTTGTTGCACCTGCTACTCTTCTCGGTCCAGATCTTCAAGTTCATAGTTCTTTCTCTGGTTCGTTTTCTTGTACTAGAAGAAAATACTGTTGGTTATCTATAGTATTTGGGCCTTCTTAGTTTGTGACATTGTTGTTTTTACTCATTTGCAGTTCCTACATTATTGTTGATTAGGTAATCTTTAAATGTACAGAAAATTGTAAATTTCATAATTCTGGAAATATGAAGTTTAAGAATATATTAGAATGAAAATCTGACAGTTCTAAAATTTTGACTGGGAGATCTTGCTATAGCTTTATGACGATAAGATTTTGACCCCTCAAAAGAAGTACAGTAAACTTCCGGTAATTAGTACTCGCCAGCGAAACCTTAGATTTTGTTCTATGAGCAAAGAAGAAAAGGAAAAAAACGACAAATTTAGGCTTAACATCGTGCAATTACTTATTTTTCGTTACAAAATACTTATTGCCTTGATAGTCTTGTGGAATTAAAGTTACAATAAGGGTACATGTGTATTTGGTCATCATCTTGATTGAAGTCTCCATTGCCATTGATTTGAAGCATAATGTGTATGTTTCTCTTTTCCAAAACAAGATATGCTTACAAAAACAAGATATGTTACGGGTGTAGTTTACAAAAAACAAGATATGTTTCCATCGAGAATATAATTCCACTATTCTTCTGAATATGACATGTTGGCGTCGCAGATCTTAAGCATGTTTGCATGATTTAATCTGGAACAAACGTAATGTACAATAGTTGATACAAACATAATCATGTCCACATGAACATAATTGGGTCGTGGTACTTATGTGTTCTCGTTTCCCATAACATTGTCGTCACATAAGACTCACATGTTAGCTCAAAAAGTAGTAAACAAAATTTTGTCGCAGCACTTAACCGTGGTACTTGAGCTGTGAGTCTGTGGCCATTGGTAGCTTCACAATTGTAGCTGTTGAGGTCTAGGCGAGCTCTGGGTGCAATTTTCCTATTATTATCTGAGGAGCAAGGCGCCACGCAAAGGACACACCTGCGTGCATCGAGGCAGGGACATTGTAAAGACTAAAAAAGTGTACCAAAAGACATGGAGGTCACTTACAGACTTCAAATTAGTTAATAACAAATAAGATATATAAACTGCTTATGGCTTATGGTAAATCGTAAAGGAGATCAAAGCTTTAGTTTCTTGTAGGCATCCCTGATATTTCACCATTATATTTGACCTGGAAGCACTTTTGAATGAGTAAATATCCAAGATATCAAATTCTTTCCTGTCATTCACTACTACGCTTAGGAAGTTTCTTTTTACCATCTTCTCTCTTAATTCTTACTACAGTTTTGCTTGTTTTTAGAAATCTCTTGTAGTTACTTTCAAGAATTTACTTTACATCATCCAGCAGAAAAATATTTTTAGAGAAACACAGTTTTAGGTAAACCTTGTAGTTGTATAAATAATTGTTGTATGTACTGAACCTTTATATATAATATTTAAATCTGGCAAGACATACCTTTTTTGTGCCTTACCCCTTGTTCAAGGCGCACATATGGGGAAGCATTCATTATGCTGAAGCGCTTATTATATTTGTACTGATCATAGATAGTGTTCATCATAATCGGATGTTCCAAGGATCAATCAATGTGAACATCCAAGTTCTTTCTTGAAACAAAGGTGTACGGTTGTACCTATATATAGGATCCAGCCATAACCATGTGTCATTTTACAGACCAAAACCACAAAAGGGTAGTCCTAGCACTTCGAAGTGGACTGAATAGTGAGTTGACATGGGCTTTGAACACTCTGACGTTGCTCTCTTTCAAAGAGAAAGATGACATGCGAAGGGATGCCACTCCTCTTGCTAAAATATCTGGATTGCTGGATGCTCTTCTTCAAGTGGTGGGTACTACCGTACTAGTATCTTCCATCATTAATTTTTTTTTCTTTTCCTGAATCATTTCGTCTAATTTTCTCATTTCTTGGTAAAACATATGGCATTGGTTTTTTTTCTTGTTTCATCTGTAAGAAATTATTAATCAAGCATTTTCCACAATATATTTGTGACCTTATATTTATCTCTTCTACTTGCTTTATTTTGAATCCATTTTATTGAAAAATTTATTGGCTGCGCGTGATATAGCTCTTTTGAGGGTACTCCAAAGGACACCTAGGGTTAAATCGTTGTGTGCGAATACCACAGTTTCAGGCTTTGGCAACGAGTGCGAGGCTTTGGGCACTAATAATGGGTAGCGCTGCAGGCTAATTTCTATATTCCTATTTGCAGAATAACAGCTCCCCAGGACCTCAATAATCCATGTTTTGAAGCTTGGTTTCCATCCAAGCCAGATACATCGGGCCAGAAGGGGATGATAAAACATCATCCTTCGGAATGGTGGGATGATGAAGATGGCTTGTTTAATCTCGATGAAGAAGGCCGGGCAGAAAAGCAACAGTGTGCTATTGCGGCTTCTAATGTCATGTGCAATGTTTCTTTTATGGCTGATAATGAGTTGATTATGGCCCAACATAGACATTGCCTAGAAACAGTATTCAAGTGCATAGAAGATCATAACACTGGTGAGCGCTAGTTCTGCCTCTAATGGAAGCATTTTAATTTCATTTTTATCGATACGCACCATTAGATTATGTATATCTATCAATGGCTTGTTATTTATTTCCCTGAAAACTTATGTATTAGATGTTCATCAAATGACTTAAATTATGTATTAATCGGACTTCCTTGCTAGGTTAATTGTCTATGTTGCGAACTTAGTGGTTTCCAATTGTAGAGCTGTTCTTAGGGCCCCAAAGGCGTTTTTCTTTATCTCCTTGAAGTGGTACTTGTTGGGATCCTCTCTTCTATTTTGTCAGAGGCTGATTTGATTATATTCTATGTTTTTTCATTACTTCTCTAATTGAATATGTCTTGTTCTTTGTTTTATATTGCGTTACTTTCTGTTAATAAAATTATAGTCGTCACTTGCAATGTTAACTCATCAGCGTATCCAGTTTAGCCTGTAACTACGTCTCGAGTTTCCAGTGTTTCATATTCTTGTGGTTACTATCAACCAGCACAAACCTCTACCCCTGTTCAAATAGATCAAGTTAATACTGGAGTAGTAAACCCTCTCTGGCATAGAATCGTAGGACCATCAGTTGATTAAAGAGTTGGTACCGTATACTTCTCAACTAGCCACAGGAGACAAGACATAATGTGCCCTCGAGCCTCTTGTCAATGAATGGTAATTCTGCATCAATTTCAACGCCTTTCGTGGTTTCCAAATAATTAATATAACTCGCCCACTTCATTCATTACCTTTGTATTCCTTATGATCATTTTTTACCATTAGAGATACTGGAAGATTTAGTCAAATATTCAAAATAAGAATTAAGGAAGTCATGGAATTAATGGTTAGAAATGACATCCATTTCGAACTGATAATGATATGTGTACTGTTTATTGTTCAGACGGCTAGTAGTTCAGTGGTTGTTACAATTTGTTTAGTAAAAAGTTCTCTTTCATGAAGCTCAAGGGCAATGATATCTGACTACTTCGTTTTTCGAATCAGAGGATGAGGAGCTAATAACTAATGCACTAGAGACAATTGTGAATTTGTCACCATTGTTAGACCTTCGGATCTTCAGCTCATCCAAGCCATCTTATATCAGAATAACGTAAACCATGTGATTTAAATTTTCTTGAACCCATACTATTTTGACTTTTGGGTTGAAGTCTTGCGTCATTTGTTTGACAAATCAGTGAAAAACGTGCCGTTCAAGCGATCGTAGGACTACTTGGTTCTTCAGTCAAGCCCTGGAATTGTGCAGCTTCGTCTGAGTTGCTTGGCCGCCTGATAGTAAATCCAGACAATGAACTATCTTACTAGAAGGAAGTTTCGCCATCTAAACAACTCATTAATTGCATGAATTTTTTTATGCAGATGCATAAGCGTTTAGTTGATCTGCTAAGCTTTCCTACTTATGATGCACAAGCAGCAGGTGTTGGAGCACTTTACAACTTTTCCGAAGTTAACATGGATTGCAAGCTGATATTAGCTAGTGAGCGATGGTGAGCTTTCTTTACTTCATTGTAAACTCTAAGTTGGAGCTATTCACCCAGCGACGAAAAATTGGAAACCTTGCAAATTACATTTACCATAATCACTTAGTAAACTAATTTTCTAATATCATGATGTCAAAGAAAAGGTAAACTTATCATATGTTGAGTGAAAAGAAGGCATATTGGTACCATCATAATCTATACTGTTAGGTTTTTCCAGTTTTAAGGTCCCCTTCGTTTTAAACTGTCGTTAATCGTTATCGGATATTGGCGACCGCATGGTACAATATATTAAAACAAACCTGATATTAATCTGGTTGATTTTTTTTTTAACAAGATTTAGTAATATCTACAACACTAATATTTATTGGACTAAATAGAAGTGGTTATCTACTGTCTAATTTGTGTCCAATATTATGCCCACTATATTTGTCATCTTATCCGTTTTAGATACTCAGGTGATATTTGCCTACTGACAGTATCAACTTTATAGGGCAAATAGACTCCATGATGTATTCCCATTTGATTTTTCTTATAGAATTCTACATCTTCCTGATATTTGCTCGTCATATTTAATTTAGGGCGGCTGATCGACTTCTAAAAGTGGTGAAGAACCCTCATCCTGTACCAGAAGTCTGCAGAAAAGCAGCGTTGATGCTCGAAAAACAGGTATTCCGATACTTTTGCAAGGATGTTGTTCGAATTGACATTGAAACCTAGCAACAAAGTGGTGATGGCTCAGGGTGTATGGGGCATGTAAAACAAATCTGGTAATATTTGCTTTCCCTGTTTTAGATGAAGAACAAGCTATGCTTCTAAATTATATTGTATCTTAACATCAATATATTTTCGTGCAGTCATTCTCCCTAAGTTCTTGTGTACAAGGCTGCACAATTTAATCTGACCTTCACTATAATTACAAGGTTTACTCACATTGATGTTATTTAACTTGACACTGCATACCCTCCCAGGGCTTTCAAAGCTGTCGACTTCCACGAAATGTATTTGAGCCTAAAGATATGTGTTCAATTGTACAGTAACTAGGTATTAACCCGTGCCGAAGCGCTTTCGTTAAGCATTATATACAATATAAAGTCATTGACCGCGTATTATCAAAAGAGCTCCAGTTTGCAAAAATTGACGTTTTGTTATCACAATTATCAGAATCGAACCAAAGTTCATGAATATTGAAATTGACTAAATCTTATATTTGACTGCAATTATTTTACAGTTTGCAAAAATAATGTGTAACTTTCAACAAAGAGAGCAATCCTATTGAAAAACAAAGTATTAGAAAAGAACATCATATTGCAACAAAAAGCTTTCGGAAACTTGCTACACAAAAATAGCTTTGAACGAAACACTGCTTCAACGCTTGCTGAAACATGACCACCATATCTAGAGTTGGTCCACGATAGTGATTATCTAGCGTCCAAAGATCAGTAATATCCAACTGGGGCACCATATTGGCCTTCTTATCTGTTTCCCTTGACCCAATATACTGTAGAAGATATTAAAAATTTAATAGTAAATACATTACAAACCAAGAACATGTTATGGAATTTTAAACACCAACTAACATGGCACTGTGTTCAATCTTCTAAAATTACTAAACAGCCAAAATATTCAATGCATCAAGAAAACTAACTCAAAAAGGAAGAATCAAAAGTGTAAGCGTAGTTACAGAATGTCTTAATCCAGATTGACTAATCAAAACGCCCTTAACAGAACCGGGTGCATCAAAACTTGGTCAAGTCTGGATTAGATATCCAGCCTACGCATGTGCAGGAAACAATAAGTAGAATTAAAGAGAAGAACTTACGGATAAGTTGAAATCCCACGCAAATTATAGAAACTGAAAAGATGAATACCTCTAAAATACTATGTCTTTGGAGTTTCCAACTTTAGTTGGTCTTTCTGTGACATCACCATTAAAACTGGACTCCATGGCTCTGAAAGTATAGGGTTTTGAGATGTTATGGCTTGAATTTCTGTATCTATCATCATTGAACAGCCTGTTAAAAGAAACAAAAGAAGACTGTAAGAGCTAATCATCATTGATTATATCTTAGGGAAGTTGAACAACTTTTGTGAATGAATGCAGGTAGGTATAATGCAGTTGACTTCTAGCTCATAAAGCTGCCACAAAATTTTGATATCTCTCAACTTGGCGAAAGAGAATTTATTACTTTCTCCAGGCTATCAACTGGTAATGTGGGTCAGTATTATGCATTTTGGATATTTAGATTATGAGTTCCAGAAGATCCATGGTCGTGAGGAACAATTTTATGTATCCTTGAATGCCTAACTGTTACATGAACCTGTACATACATGATTCACAAAGACAAAGTAAATTAGCCATCATTACAGAAATTATGCAGCGAAAAATGCTATACTAATGAACATGACAGAGCCTGGACCAATGTTTCTCCCATCAAGAGTTAATCTAATAGTTTGAGCCTGTAAATAGACAAAGTCACAGACAGAGAAACAACCTAAAACAGATTTATGCGAACCTGCCTAAGGCGTCATATGGTGATGACTCTGATTAACTTGGCCATGCAATTACGAACATGAGGGTGAGTTGTAATGCTTGTCCAACAACATGCATAAGCATAGCATTTTAAATGAATTCATTTGACATGGAAATTATTTTAAAAAAGATTGATGTGAAGATGACTTACAAACACAAATCAAACATGAGAAGACAAAACACAACAAAATACTGACCTTGCCTGCTTACTCCCCATTTTAGAGATAATCTGAGGTGGGAATTCCGTGATCAATGGCAACAACTATGAGATTATCCCCAGTAACTTGACTGAAAATCTGTTTATGAAATAAATTAAGCAATGAGGGTGTAAGGAAGGCTATAGGCGTTCAGGCGCCGAGCAAACATATATTGCTTTATAAAAAGGTTGGAATCTACACAGAGTTGGAGTTCAACTTGAGGTCCTTAAAGGCCTTGCAGGATCATGTTGCCTTTGTTCTTTTCGATCGAATAATTTTGATCCGTAAAATAAACCAAATGCATCATCGGTTTACATCCACTCTACACTGTGAAAAGGATAAGGCAAATAAGTGAGTTTTACATCCTAAAGAACTGTACCTGAAAAGTCTTATCGCCAAACCGGACGAATTTTTTTTATTGCCGAACTACATGAAAAGTTGCTATCGACTAACTAAACGAAAAATTCTCATTTTGGCTGACAAGGGTGGGAAACTAAGTTGCATGGACTCACAAAATGGGTAATAAGCCATCAGCAATGGAGCATGTGAACTCTAGAATTCAAAACAACAACAGTACTAATTTCTATCAACTCACATAGAGTAACTTTGAAGTGTGAGAGACATTTTATCAAATCGGAAATGCTACAGTTCCGAAGGAAAATGACGAAAGTTCTTTACGGAAGGACGTGGTAGTACAAGTTTGAAATTTTGACCCAATCTGGGCCGTTCATCTATTAACGGCCCAGATTCAATTCTCTGAATCTAAGTTTTGAGAGAGTGAATACCGGAGGGAGACAGAAAAAATGACTTTCTTCTCCTGCTTCTCTCTCTTACTTCCTCTCTCTAAAACTCCATTAAAACACCTTGAAGCTTGGTTTAGCTTCCTAAAACTCACTAAACAACAAGTAAGAATCAATGTTATACATTTCCTTCTCTTCCAATCTCAAATACTACTAATTTTCATCTCTGCTAAATTAGATGAGTTGAACTATGAGTTTCAATAAGAAAACCTTTAATCAGTTGCAAAAACACCCTAAAATCAATAGAAAACAAAACCCTTACAATCAGTAGCACAAAACCCTACAATCAGTAGAAAAAAAAAAATCCAAATCAGTAGAATAAAACCCTAAGTGGTTTAAATATAAATAGCAAAAAGCCTAAAATTAGTTTTAAGAAGATCATAATATCTGTAGAAAATCTCATAAGTAGAGAGTTTAGGGAAAAATCAGTAGAAAACTTGGATCTTCCATTGTTTACCTTTCTCCCATGCTCACTCTCTCTCTCTCTATCTGAAAAGTGGGTGAAAGAGACGTGGACCACGTGGTATGCCATGAGGATTGAATCTGGGCCGTTAATAGCTGAACGGCTCAGATTGGGTCAAGATTTCAAACTTGTACTGCCACGTCATTCCGTAAGAAACTTTCGTCATTTTCCTTCGGAACTGTAGCATTATACTTTGAGAGCATATGAACTCTATACAGCCAAATACTAATTTCTATCAACTCACATAGATGGTTCCAAGTTCCAACAACATAGATGTGAACTATATACAACCAAATACTAATTTCTATCAACTCACATAGATAGTTCCAAGTTCCAACAACATAGAAACAAAATTTTATCATCTATATAATAACATAGAAACAGTATTTGGTTACAAAGTTTGAGACATTTAATCCTATATGAAATATATGCAACTAAATACTAATTTGTATCATGGAAAACAGAAGTACGATAAATTGGATTTTAAATTGTTTGAGACAATTTATCAAACACTTTGTGAGCGTATAAAGTCTATACAACTAAATACCAATTTCTATCAACTCACATAGATGATTCCAAAAATGATCGAAACAGATTTTTATCATCTAAAACAAAAGTAACATATGATTTCCATGCAACTAAATAATAATTCCTATGCAACTAAATACTAATTCTCACATAGATGAACACATATGTTTGATTTCAATTAAATAGATTAATAGATGAACAGATAGGCTTTAGTAACAAATATCCATACTCAGGTGGAAGTGAACAGATAGGCTTTATTAACAAATATATAGTGAACCAACGGTATCATTTTATTAAGTGGGTAAGAATTATACCACATGATGCGAAGACGACTTATATTTGTCTATGAGACATTTAATCAAACACTTAGTCAGCATATAAACACAGTCAATACTAACCAAGAGCAGTAAAAATAGATGAACCAATATGATTTCATTTTGATTTTAGAAAACACAATCAATACTAACCGATATGATCTCATTTTGATTTCAGAAAACACAATCAATACTAACCAATAGCAGTAAAATATAGATGACTTAAACCTTAAACACAAGAACAGTAAAATCAAATAAATGAATGACAAAGGAAAAGTGAAGACGACAAACGAAAAAAAACTACTAACCTTGGCGGCAACGAAGCAAAAAATTTCTCTGACAAAGGGAAGCAAAAAATTTCTCAACATGAGAAGCCATGGTTTTAATAGAGCAAAGAAATGAATGAAAGAGATGCATCTGTCCAGTGAGAAAGAGATGTGTCTGTCCAGTAAGAAAGAGATGTGTCCGTCCAGTGAACAACTCACACGTGGGTAAATCCAATGGTTGCTGATGGTGGTGATGTGAGACGGACGACCAGATTTATCCAGGTGTTTGTCCCAGTCAGCACACATCCACCTATTTTATTATATAGACTAGGTAGGCACGAGGCGCTGATGTTGAACATTTTTAGTGTTATAACATGTTGAATCTCCTCTAATCAAAAATAAATTCGCTTAGTGCAAATATAACTTATTTATGCTTTTCTTTTCTATTGTTTGATGGTCTTAAATTGATGAAAATCTGAGAACAAAGAAGACAATAATCAAGATTTAGAAACAAAAAACCGATTACATTCTAGGAAAAATATTTGAGTCATATATGATAATGACTCAGAACAGATTTCAAATTCATTTTGAACCGACTTAAAAAGAAGCAAGTGTACAAAATAAACATGGGAAATGGTATTGAACCAACCGTTGACGAATTTGGTTGTGGACAAAAAATATTATATAGCCGTTATAGAATCCAATAAAAACATAACCACAAATATTCTTCATTACAATTCAAGATCGCAATTTCCCCCTTCGCAATTCGCTCTCTCTATATGAAGCGGTCATTTTCACCTGAGTATAGGAACCCTTTATGATCCACAGAGCTAAGAACGTTTGCCAGTTCTCCGAGTTCAATAAACTTCTTACCTTTGAATAAAAATTGTTTCATGTGAATAAAAGCAAAAAAAGAAACTCGTGCCTCAATGATAGACATTAGAAACCACAAATGAGTTTAAGAGGTTATAGATATAATCAAAGAATTGAGTTAGGAGTGAGTGCAAGGAAAAAGAAAACAAACTAACCTGATATCTGATGTCTACTTTCCCGTCTTAGGTTCCTGTCACGCTGTTTCTACTTTAACTTTTCAATGTTCTCTTTTTCAATATATGCCTACATAAATAACATTCCATATCAGTAACTTAGTATTGTCAAAAGGAACTGGAAGTGTTATCATTTTAATGAAGCCAAATGCAAAAGCAAATATTTCCACAATCAATTGCACACGAGTTGCAAAGAAACATCTTCAGTTTGCGTGGTGGCAGGAAAAAAACTGATTGGGCATGCAAAGTATGACCACAAACTAAGGCACCTTGTGTTTGGTCGTGATTAGGACACCAAATATAAGCCACATAATCCCAATCAACCCCTAAGTAAACAACAAAGGTAACAACTCAAGGATCTCCGCTATTCCTGGCTCCTTGACAGTTGCAACCCCTACAAAAACCACACATATGCATGAGAGGAGTGAAACCTTATCGATTTTATATTCTCTCACCCCTCTGGCTTATACCACTATTATATGCCCAACAAGCATTCAATTATTTGTATTGTATATGCTTTTTAAAAAGGTACATCATCATTACTATATAACTGGCCAGAAAGACACCAAAGCCAAAATAAAAAGTTATAATGCCTGCACCATAGTTTCCCCATCTATAAAACAATATCAAGGTAAGAGAATTATGTGCTAGAATTTCTTCTATATTAATATAAATGGAACAATACATGAATCCAAATATTCATCATAATCGAAAAAAAGAGCCTGTGCAATGTAATTTCCAACTTTACAGTTTGACAATAAATTCTCATCTTACTGCTTCGACAATAGGAAAAAGATGAAGGAAAACAGTAAGGCCACTTAACCCGTCGACAGTTGTAAAAAGGAGAAAGATGAAGGAAGTTAGCCAAATATGGCCAAAGCGAAGCCCAGTGAAAGAAAATGAAGGGAAGTGATTGACTAATGTTTCATGATACTAAGAGTAAGTAATTGAATTCTTCTCTTCAATTCCAAGACCTTTAAAGGAGAGCCTAAACAATAACTTTTCAAAAAAAAAAAATTGTCAGGTACCCAATTGAAGATGAGCTCTGCTTACCATCCACAAACCGACGGCCAATCCGAAGTGGTTAACCGTTGTATTGAACAATATCTTCGTTGTTTTGTTTCACAACAACCTCGGAAATGGCATTCCTTCCTCCCTTGGGCTGAATTTTGGTATAATACAACATATCATTCTTCAACAGGAATGACACCATTTCAAGCTCTTTATGGGAGACCACCACCCAAAATTCCTTACTACAATGAAGGGGGTTGTCCAGTGCATGAAGTGGATCAATGTTTGGTTACTCGTGATGTCATCCTTCAACATCTCAAAGACAATTTGAATGTAGCAAGTAATCGTATGCGGCAAAGGGCTGATTCCAAACGACGAGATATCAATTATCAAGTCGGTGACATGGTGTATTTAAAACTCCATCCTTACCGACAACAATCAGTGTTCAAGCGTGCCTGTCAGAAACTTGCCAATCGATTTTATGGACCATATCTGATCATCGAAAAGATTGGGAAGGTGGCTTATAAACTTCAACTCCCAGAGGGGTCACGTATTCACCCAGTATTTCATGTATCATTGCTCAAAAAGAAATTTGGAGAAAATGTTTCTCTGAGTACTGAAGTTCCACCTATTGCCGACGATGGTGAACTTACTCTGGAACCCGAAGCAATTTTGGACAGTCGTTGGATCAAACAAGGCTCTAAATTTATTGAGGAAAGCTTGATCAAATGGAAAGACCTACCAGCTGATGATGCAACTTGGGAACGTACAGACGACATCAAGGACAGGTTCATGAATCTCAACCTTGAGGACAAGGTTCCAGTTAATGGGGCAGGTACTGATGAGCCAAGAATGTCAAAAAGGATGAGATTTAGGAACCCAAAATATTTGAATTAAAGGGCAGCAGGTATAAACTCGGTATTCAAGTGGACTACTCGGTATTCAAGTGGACTGAGTCAAGAAGTGGGTAGTTAACTTGAGTTGGCAGCTAATAGGAAGTAGTCGGTTAGTTTTCTTTTTATTCTACTTAGGTTAGTCTGCCTTTATTCTTGGGATGTGGCCTAAGAATGAGGAAGTAGTTGTTTTCTCTTCTCTTCTCTTTCTTTCTTCTATTTAAACTCTCTGTAATCGACAATGGGGGAAAAAAGTTGAATTTAATCAAAAGAATTGTAGTTAATTCTAGCCCTAAGTAGAATAATATTTTCCAACTTATTTCATTGCTTTGATTGGGACCTATCACATGACTATGAGTACACCTACCAAATTCTTGTCAATCTGAATTAATAGAATCAATGTACTAACAAAATCAATGTACTAACAAAACCCAATATACGATTACCCGTAATTAATCTACTTGTAAGGGAAATAGCTTGAATGTTGCGGAATGTGTCAAAGAAATGGAAGCGAAAAGTAATGGGATGTTTGTAACTACTTATGCTGTTGCCCGATGATAAAAAAAAATTCAGGGAGTTAATAAGGCATCATCTGCATTATATAGAACGAAACCGTTCATGTAGGGATAAATCATTATATCAGTAAAGCACTTTCAAGTACATGAAAGTAAGCATAAAGGGTCATAATATATCACTGGAAGTTTTGGGATCAAAAATCAACTTCTTAACTGAAGACATGCAAGTAATTTAACCACATGACTATGAGTACACCTACCAAATTCTATAATACAATCTATAATCTGAAAAAATCACACAAACATTTCACCAAACATGTAGTGTGCAGAAACATTGCATCATTTAATTAATCAATCGAAACTCAAGATCAGAAGAATGAATGATTCAAACAATCAAAAATCTAAAAACTAACCTTGTCGACGACGACTCAATCCCCAAACGTAGAAGCACAAACAGATTCGGTGAAGTGATCGACTGAAAACCAAAAATCTAAAAATTCAGAAAACCAAAAATCAAATCCAAAGAATATAACAAAGAACAAAAAATTCAAATCACAAACACTGACCTTGCCTGCGGCTACTATCAAATTCTGGTCCAATCGTTTTTATGGAGAAATTCTCTCTCACGATGGTTTTTATGGAGAGAAATGAGAAGAGGCATGTCGGAGAGTTGTGTCTGTCTAAAGGTGGACAGGCTGAAAAGATGCATTGCCACAGGCACCCGGGTGTAATGAGTCACTCAATCCAAAGGTGGAGAGGAATGCTGATGTGGGACGGACGACCGGATTTATCCCAGGGTTTGTCCCAGTCAGCACTTTTCAACCTATTTTATTATATAGATTAGTATAAACTCCTTTGTTATATCAAACTGACCTAATTATAGTGAAGACTATGTCATTATATTGAAGTTCCTGATTTTATCAACAATGCGCCTGGCATTGTCAAACAACACTTATGATTGGGAAGGGAAGGAAGGAGGGAGTTGAAATTTGTCTCTGTCCACTATTGTTTTTCTAGAAAAAGTTGAATCTTTTTAAATCAGGAAGACCAAATCAATCTTCAGACACTTATGGAGTCAGATCAACTGGTTGGTGGGGTAAAATATAATTAACCCAAAACCTATGCACTATTGTTTTTCTTAAAATGGTCTCAAATAAGGAAATTTGACTTTTGAATTGTTTCTTTAAAATTGCATAAAGAATATGACGTTGACTCGAGGTTTGTGTATTCTCGGCTATCCAAATTCAAAACTTGCAAGAAAATTCACCATTTCACCGAATATCTTGATAATCAAGAAGATGTCCGAGAAAATCACTAATGTTAGAGGAAGTCTGGACAACACTTTAACAACCATTTAACATCTGTTACAGGAATCTAGCAATTCGTTTCCATGAATTCGAGCAGATTCAAATCAATTTAAATTAACCATTTCTTCCGACGAAGATTTAACAGTGAGATCGTGCGGCTGAAAGAAGAAAATGTCATGCCGGCTTCACGCTTCTAATGCAATTGGCTCCCTGCAATTAGAAGAAGAATGGGATAAGATGAAAAGACAAAAAAAATAGAGCACTGATGCTATGGCCTGTAAGTATCAGGTCAAATCCCGACTGGGGTACTTGGAGGGTTTAGATCTAGTGAGAGAAAGTTATTGACTTTCTCTCACTAGATCATGCCCGTCCGAGTAACCCGGCCGGGATTCGGCGGGTAGTTGCCGGGCATAGCATCATTTTTGAAAAAAAATAATGGTGTCTGTCTAAAATTGATCTCTCTACCAAAAAATTGGGTGTCTCTCTAACAACTACCCTTTTGTCTGACTTTTTTTTTTTCAACCGTGATGGGGTAACTTCCCACCTCACTCCCTTGTCTACCGTAATAGAATTAGACAAGGGAGTGTTTTTTCATTTTCAGTCCCTGCAAGTGTTTCAACTTTTAAGAACAGCCCTACTTTTATGTGCCACATAGGCAAGATGGTGTACAAGGGAGTAAGGTGGGAGAGAACTTTATCATTTTTCTTTTTTTTTTGTTGTCGAACCTTTTGTCTGATTGGTACTGAGCTAGAGCGTGCATGGGCCATTAAATAATGTTAAATAGATCATATTCTATACTTTGACCTTGTTCTAAACAATTCTTTCTAACATGAACGTACCAATAACAACGTGGGTACCTCTACTTAATCTCTCTCTCTCTACCATCTCTCTTCTAAAATCTTATCGACGTGAACACTACTTCTCTACTACTACGACTACTACTACTCTCTCTCTCTCTCTCTCTCTCATCTTTCTCTCCTATAAAACACTACCTTACTACACTTCTATTCTTCATTATCTATTCTTTCAACTACTAGAATTTTATCAATAACTCAAGGGTTAACAATGAGAAGCTTTCAAATGGTGATAGTTGCTTTTGTGAGTGTGTTATTAGGAAGTAATCCTAGTTTTGTAAGTAGTTTTGATTATAGAGATGCACTTGATAAGAGCTTAATGTTCTTTGAGGCACAACGCTCCGGTAAACTTCCGTCCAACAACCGAGTCAAATGGAGGGGCAATTCAGGTCTCCGTGACGGATATCAGCAAGGAGTGAGTCTCTCTCTCTCCAATTATATTTATTGCAGTTTTCATCCCAGTGAGAAAAGATAAAGTTTGTAATGTACGACATTTTACTAGAAACAGTAAGATTCAAATTTTTGTCTCGTCTATGAACAGACATATATGTTCACAATCAACCAAAGTGCGTAGGTATAAACTTTTTGTCTCGTTCATGTCGCCTCGTTCATATGAAGTGGACGATAGACACATAGACCCAAAGTTCCTAGCTAATAGGTTGTGTTAAAATTCAATTTAAAATTATATATTAGTTTTTGGGAGTGGATAATTTGTAATTAAAAAAATGCTTTTGTAGGTTGACTTGGAAGGAGGGTACTATGATGCAGGTGATCATGTAAAATTTGGATTGCCAATGGCTTTCAGTGTAACAATGCTTTCATGGTCAGCTATTGATTTTGACAAAGACCTAAAATCTTCTAATGAATTTGAACACACCTTGGATGCTATCAAATGGGGAACTGATTACTTCTTAAAAGCCCACACTCAACTTAATGTCCTCTGGGGCCAGGTTGGTGATGGTGTTTCCGATCATCTTTGCTGGGAGAGGGCCGAAGATATGTCAACTCCAAGAACAGCTTACAAGATCGATTCAAGTCATCCTGGTTCAGACCTAGCCGGTGAGACGGCTGCTGCTTTGGCCTCGGCTTCCATTGCTTTCAAGCATTACGACTCCAAATACTCTTACCTCCTCTTGGTACACGCAAAACAGGTAATTATTACTTAGGACGATTGTATTTTCTAATTTTCGTAGATTAGCCCGATGTATATTGATCTGAATGTTGTGGTAAACAAAAAAATGAGAAAAAAAATGGAAATAAAATTTTGAAAACTTTTTAATTATTGTTAAAATATATTTACTGCAGCTTTTCTCATTTGCTGATAAATTCCGTGGGCGATATGACAACTCCATTCCAAGTGCAAAGAATTTTTATGCGTCGGCATCTGGTTATTCGGTAAGAAAATGTACCATTAGCTAAGTACTTTTGTTTTTAATGACGTATGTTTATATTATCAAAGAATCGCTTAATTCACCTAATTAAAAAATTCGAGTTCTTAGTGTTTGTTTTTCTTTGAATTTTGGTGATAAAGGATGAACTGTTATGGGCCGCTACTTGGTTACATCGGGCCACTGGTGACGATTACTACCTCAAATATGTGGTCGATAATGCTGTGTTTCTAGGAGGAACTGGATGGAGTGTTACAGAGTTCTCTTGGGACAACAAATATGCTGGTGTTCAAATTCTTCTATCAAAGGTATCTTTAATATTTCCTATCTTATTAGTCCCTTAATTTTACAAAATTCTATTTTACTACAAAAAAAAATTGAAATTCGTTTTATTTTATTGAACTTATTTTAGTTTATAGCTAGATGCATATACTAAAAACAATTCGAAAAAAAATTTGTAGGTGTTGCTAGAAGGAAGAGGTGGAGCTTATACTCCTATCTTAAAACAATATAAAGCAAAAGCGGATTATTTTGCATGTTCTTGTATGCAAAAGAATGGCGGATACAACGTAATGTTGACACCGGGTATGTCTTGTAATATTTTATATAAACTTTTATATTTATTGATGATTAATAATTATAATTTTCTTATTTTATGGAAATTATATTTGATACAAGAAGGGATTTTTTGTTGTTTAGGAGGATTAGTGTATGTGCGTGAATGGAATAACCTACAATATGCCTCTTCAGCTGCATTTCTTCTCGCCGTGTACTCTGATTATCTCTCAGCTGCTAATACTGCAATTACATGCCCTAATGCACAAATGCAACCACTTGATCTTCTCAAATTTTCTCAATCACAGGTTAAATTTTCTCTATTTTCTCTCCTCTCCTTTCTTGGGTTTTTGTTTCTCCCTCATAGACTCGTAGTTGGGCTTTTTGTCGGTTGCCTTTAACCGGAGTTGGGATCTCTAAAAACATTGAATCCCTCCCCAGCCCATATCAAGCCCTATGAGACCAGGCCCATCCAATTTACATCCTTGTTTATATAAGAAACTAGTTATCTTACCTTTGTTGCTTATTTTACATCCACAGGCTGATTACATTCTAGGGAAGAACCCAAAATCCATGAGTTATTTAGTAGGATTTGGGTCGCGTTACCCGGTTGAAGTTCACCACAGAGGAGCATCCATCGATTCTATTTTCAAGCTAAGGTCAACTGTAGGGTGCGTAGCCGGATTTGAATGGTGGTATAAACGGAAACAGGCAAACCCAAACGTGATATACGGAGCGCTTGTTGGTGGGCCAGACAAAAACGATCAATACTCGGATGAACGATCTGATTACGAGGGGAGTGAGCCTACACTTTCTGGCACTGCACCTCTTATTGGGCTTTTCGCCAAACTACAAAGCCTCTCAAGAAATTCAGGTATATATTTGCAAATTCAATGTCAAACTGTAATATTTAAGTTCGAACTGTTTACGCATATATTTACGTGATACAGTTTCGTGCCAGAGTAACACTGACAACAAAACCCTAAAAATAATTTTTTTTCATTTGGAATTTGCAGCTCCCTCTTATGTACCAAATCCATTGGTCCATCACAAAGCATCATCATTACCACCACATCATACAACATCAAGTCAGTACTATCTTCATCTCAAAGCCTCAACATGGCAAATTTATCAACCAAATTACCATATTAACCTCACCCTAATTGTTTTCTTTTTTGCAGATTGGGTCCCAGTGGAATTCCTTCACTTGATAACCAGCAAGTGGAAGGTTGGGTCAACAATGTATTATAGACACAAAGTAGTAATCAAGAACACTTCAGGAAAGTCAATAACAAATCTTAAATTAGGGATTGGAAATCTCTCAGGAAACTTATGGGGACTTGAAAGAACAAAAGAGAAGAATATTTATGTCCTACCAAAATGGCTTAGTGCTTTAAAACCAGGTTCACAATATAGTTTTGTTTATGTTCAAAGTGGTCCTCAAGCTGTTTTAAAACTTTTGAGTTACCATTAATTAACCCCATTTCACAAGTGGATTTAACCTCTCAATTTCCTTTCTCTTTTTTATGGAGTTTAGAGTGAGAAAGAGAGATGAAGGGAACCTATATATATATATATGTTTCTAATCCCTGGGAATGGATATTTTGTTTCATTGTTTGTATATTTTATGAGAAGTTAAGATAAGTGAAGTTTTTTATTACTGAATTTGAAGATTTTCTCTGTTATTTATCATGTTTTCTTTGAGCCAATACGACATGTATCTACTTAACTAATATCCGTATAACAAATCAAGGTGGTACTTTTTTAGCTCAATCGTTGATTTATCTCCGCCGATATTGTGTTAGTTTGAATTGATATCTCTGTTTTGTTCATCCAAGGACATAAGTTGTAATAGGCCATTACATTTATAACTTCTCCTATGTTCTCTCCACTGCATTTTCATCTATTTCCTAAAAAATTGCACTTAACTTTTTGCTCAAGCCGTGAAACATAAACTCCGGAAGTTCAGAAGCCAATCGAAATTGGGTGGAGATGAAATTTTTTTATTTATTGATTCTTATAAGCATATTCTTAATAGCAAATATTGAATTTTCAGCATATCCAAGACATTAGTAGCTTTGTAACTTGTGAACTCGTCATCCTGGGGATTAGGCTTTATCACATTATATACGAGCGTACATCCGGTGGGGATCATAGTTTTAATATTTAGAATTTGAAAAAGAGATGTTCGGTTAGTTGTATCCAACTGCAACTAATCACAACATTTTGCCTATCGGTTGTGATTTCAAAGAGGGTAGACACTTTCAGCCTCCAATATCATCTCTAAGTCCATTTTAAGTATCCCAAGTATCCATTCGTACATGCGTTTAGATATTTTATATAGGCACTCGATACATATCTCTCTCTCTGTGTCAAACTTTCTCTAACTTATCTTTTGATGAGCAGTCACCGGAAAATTTTTCTCCCACGACTGTTTATGAATGTATTGGCCTAAAGAAAAATTGGTCCAAGTCTTTGGACTAAGTCAAAAAGGGCTTTTGTTAATTAGTTAAGAGTTCGTGTGCCCATAAAATGTCGTAATTTTCCTATTCTCTTTTAAATGTTTAGCGTGACAGACACGTAAGATCGAGCCCGGCCCATTGATACAGCAAGCCGGTCCGATCCGGTTGAGGCCTATATTAAACCAACCAGATACCAGAGTCGGGAAAGGAGACATTTCTTTCATTAAACCGCCCAGAGAGAGCTCCCTCTATATAAAAACCCTAGTATTTTCCCCTCCAGTCAAAAAAGCTATACTGGTTATACAGAGATCAATGCTTAAACCTAATTTCTAGGGCAAATCCGGACGTTCTCCTCTGGAAGTTACTGAAGTAAGTAAACTATCTCTCTAGATTGTTACTGATTGTTATTGTTATTGAGATTTTCTAGGGTTTCGCTCAGATATTTGCTTTCGTTTATCGTCATCATCATCATCATCATCTTCGCACCTTTGTGTTGATTTATAGATTTGAACTAAGCAAAACCCTAATTCTGCTTCTCTTTCTGCAGATATTGATACATAATGCTGGGATCGTTACCGATTTTGCCTCTTCCGGCGCCTCCTTCGGATGGAAATCTAGGTCCTCTTCCACCATCTCAAGTTACAGAAGAATCGCCATTAAACGATGTGAGGAACAATATTCCTCCTCCACCTGCATCCGTCGCTACACACACTAGAACTATTGGTATTATTCATCCTCCTCCTGATATTCGAACAATTGTTGATAAGACCGCTCAATTTGTTGCTAAAAACGGGCCTGAATTTGAGAAAAGGATAGTTGCAAATAATGCTGGGAATGCTAAGTTTAATTTCTTGAATGGATCTGATCCTTATAATGCATATTATCAGCATCGTTTGTCGGAATTCAGAACCCAAAATCAGCAAGCACCTGGTTCTCAATCCGATGATTCTTCTGCACAAGAGTCAGCCCTTGTGGGATCTGCTCCCGCTGCTGATGACAAAGAATCAGCTGATGCAAAGCCTGATCCTTCGGCCCAGTTTAAACCTGTTAGAAAAGTTCTTGAGCCACCAGAAGCTGAGCAATATACAGTTCGGCTTCCGGAGGGTATTACAGGTGAGGAATTGGATATCATCAAGCTCACTGCTCAGTTTGTAGCTCGTAATGGGAAGTCGTTCTTGACAGGTTTGACGAGTAGAGAGATTAATAACCCTCAATTTCATTTTCTGAAACCAACCCATAGTATGTTTATGTTCTTCACTGCACTTGCTGATGCTTACTCGAAAGTTTTGATGCCTCCAAAGGGGCTGACAGAGAAGCTAGGTAGGAGTGTAGTGGATATGACTATAGTTCTTGAGAGGTGCTTGCATAGACTTGAATGGGAAAAATCACAAGAACAAGCTAGGCAGAAAGCTGAGGATGAGGTTGAACAAGAAAGGATGCAGATGGCGATGATTGATTGGCATGATTTTGTTGTGGTGGAGACGATCGAGTTTGTTGATGATGAAGATGATGATCTCCCCCCTCCGATGACTTTAGAAGAAGTTATCAGGAGGAGCAAAGTAACAGCTATGGAAGAAGAAAAGGAAGTTGTAGAGCCTAACAAGGAGGCAGATATGGAGATGGACGAAGAAGAAGTGCAGCTAGTTGAGGAAGGTATGCGAGCTGCTAGTATTGATGAAAATGGTGATGAGAAGAAGCTTGAAAACAAGGCTGCACCTGAGGAGCCAGAGCAACCTATGAGAATCGTTAAGAATTGGAAAAGACCGGAAGATAGGATCCCTGCAGAAAGAGATCCGACAAAGTTTGTTGTTTCTCCAATCACTGGGGAATTGATTCCTATAAATGAGATGGCAGAACATATGAGGATTTCCCTCATTGATCCCAAGTACAAGGAACAAAAAGAGAGAATGATGGCTAAGCTTCGGGAGACAACTCTTGCTCATGATGACGAAATATCAAGGAACATTGTAGGACTTGCACGAACACGTCCAGATATTTTTGGTACAACTGAAGAGGAAGTATCTAATGCTGTTAAGGCAGAAATTGAGAAAAAGAAAGAAGAGCAACCAAAGCAGGTAATATGGGATGGTCATACAGGAAGCATTGGTAGAACAGCAAACCAGGCAATGTCACAAGGTCTCGGTGAGGATCAAACAGACGGCGGCAATAATGGCTTACCTGGTCCAGCTGCCCCTCCTCCAAGACCTGGTGTGCCGTCGATTCGTCCTCTCCCTCCCCCAGCTGGGTTAGCATTGAATATGCCTCGTATGCCCCAAAACACGATGCAATATCCTTCTCCAACAAGCAGTGGACTTTATATGACTCAACCTAGGCCCCCATCTATGATGTCCATGGTTCCATCAGTTATACCTCCTCCACCTTCAATGCATATGAACTCTGCACAACAGTCTCATTTGGTGAATCGACCACCCCCACATCCTCAAGCAGTTCCTATACCTGTACCACCTCCTCCTGGGTCTCAGTTCACACATTTGGGAATGCCTCGACCTTTTGGCCACCAAATGATGCCACCACAGCATATGCAAATGATGCCACCAGCACCCATTCCTCAAGGAATGCATCCACCACCGCCACCACCAGAGGAAGCTCCTCCTCCACTGCCAGAGGAACCAGAGCCAAAGAGGCAAAGGGTTGATGATTCGTCGCTTATTGAAGAGGAACAATTCTTGGCTCGACATGCGGTATTGATCATTTATTATCTTTCAAGCTTTCAGCAATTATCTTCTGTTTCTTTCTTCACTTTTACAATTCCAGTGTTTCATTGATGCTTTCCTTTTTGGTTTCAGGGACCTGTTCGTATTACTGTGTCGGTTCCTAATGTGGATGAAGGGAACCTGAAAGGACAGCTTTTGGAGATCACAGTACAGTCTTTGTCTGAGACGATTGGCAGTTTGAAGGAGAAGATTGCAGGAGAAGTCCAGCTTCCTGCAAATAAACAGAAGCTGAGTGGACGGGCTGGTTTTCTTAAGGATAACCTATCACTTGCCTATTACAACATTGGACCTGGAGAAACTCTTACCCTTGCACTAAGGGAACGTGGTGGCAGGAAGCGATAAATCATTTTTCTTGGACCTGACTCCCGGGTTTTGGTTTGCGACTTATTAGTTCATCAAAATGGTTTTGTGTTGAAATATTGGGCATCATATATCCTACTTTTCGTTGTACTCTGCTGGAGATTTATATTAGTGTTGCTAGATCTGTGTAAGACTCTAATTGTTTTGTTTTAAACTGATAGCTAGTCTGGCGTATGCTACAGATGCGGCGTTTAGATGATTATTTCAAAAGGATAATGATGAGCCAGTCAGTTACTTCTTCTATTACTGTGACAAACTAGTAATACTACTACTGCTTATTCTCTATTTACAGTTGCCCTTACCCTTGTTCTAGTGATGCATTATTCGAACATATTGTTAATCCTGCTAGTTACTCACCTACTTCTTTGAGCTGCAGGTTATTCTGCCTGACTAAGGTAATGTTTTGCAGGTCTTTGCTAATATAAATAGGCGCTTTGAAGAGAAATCTAATGCCGAGTACATGCTTTTGATTAATACGGAGTAACCATATTAGGAGCAATATGACCCAGGTACCGTTAGGACAAGATATGGGTTAGACCAGTATGGGAATATTCATATCATATGATGTACTGTTAGTTTCATTTTGATTTCTAGGATGCTATTATCATGACGTAGGAAACATATTTTGGATAATTTCATTACAGTATCACATGTATTTGCAGGGTTACTTCTTCATGTAATTTTGGGATACTAATTTACTCTTGTACACGAAAGGCGAAAATTTAGGAGTCTGATGTGATACCAAAAAGATGGAAACAGATAAACCTATATCTCTGTTGCATTCTTAGGATGTGTTTACTATTATTACTAGTTTACTACCAAAAACCCATAAATCTCAGTGGGTTCTGAAATCAGAAACCAATACTTTCAGCCACTTGACACTGACTTTATTATGTCTGCCAACTTAAGTTAATCAAATAAATTTGCCAGTTATAAATGGAACTGAGTTGCTGCCATACAAAAGAAAGAGACCTATTGTAGATAAAGGACTGCAGAAAGTTAGCGGAAGTGATGAAAATCTTTTTCATGACCCTAGATGCAAAATTGTTGTTTGTGTATCGAGAAAGCAATGGGTTCTGAGTGGTGATGGTGCCTCGTCTGGTGACTGGTGGTGGTTGTAACAGTACCATGTGGCTGTATGGTGGGAGATTAAGCGTATAAATGAAATTTGAACTCTAGCTTATATGGTGGGATCACCTATTCAAAACATAAAGAAACAATAATTTTGTACATTCATGGGAATAGCATCTTTTCGGGAAAACATAAAGAATGTTGGGATACAAAATTGTAGAGGGAGATTGCGGATTTAGTCGAGTTTTCCACCTCATTTGACTAAACATGGTCACAAATCACCATGTCATCATTTTTCTCTCTCCTTTATCTCCTCTGTCTCTATGTCTGCCTTGGGAAAAAATCTTAGGACTCTAAATCTTTCATGGACCTTCGAGTCCGTTAAGAGCCCACGGGCCACGGGTACCCAAAATTTGAGGCAAGTTTAACCCGATAGACACGATGAAATCGATTCGGATTTTGAAAGGCCACCCGACATCCTATTCGACCCTGACTCGTTAATATTTACTCGACGTAACCTGCTTAATGGTGTTGGCCATTTATCCAATAATACTTATGTGCATTGTATGTATGTGTAACATATATGTACATCTATTATATAAAACAGAAGGGAAAACGATGACTGGGATAAACATCCTTTTATAATAAAGCATATTGCCTAGAAGCCCTTCTCAAAATTTAAAATATAGTCCTTCGTAGAAATAAAGTTACCTATTTAAAAAACAATAATCCTTTCCTTCTTAGGAATAAAATAACTAATTTAAGAAAAAAAGAAACAAAATAAATTTCAAGGGTTAAAAAAAGAAATTAAAATCTCTCTCTCAATAAAATAATAACTAATTTAAGAGGAAAAAAAAAAATAATACTAACTAATAAAAATCTCTCAATAAAATATCTATTATATAAAACAGAAGGGAAAACGATGACTGGGACAAACATCCTTATTTAATTATGCATATTGTCTAGAAGCCCTTCTCAAAATTTAAAATATAGTCCTTCGTAGAAATAAAGTTACCTATTTAAAAAACAATAATCGCTTCCTTCTTATAAATAAAATAACTAACTTAAGAAAAAAAAAGAAACAAAATAAATTTCAAGGGTTAAAAAAAGAAATGAAAATCTCTCTCTTTTAATAAAATAATAACTATTAGAAACAAAAAAAAATAATAAATAATAAAATTCTCTCTCTCTCTCAAGTGTCCGTGCCCTAGGGCACGGGATATTCTCTCTCGATAAAATATCTATATAATAAAACAGAAGGGAAAACGATGACTGGGATAAAATCCTTTTTCAATAAAGGATATTGTCCAGAGGCTCTTTAATTTTTTAATATAATCCCTTGCTATTAAGGATATATCAAAGGTCTAAATCAAATCTATTATACAAAATCCATTTCTTATAATTAATACCAACCCATGAAAAATCAATTTGGAAACATTTAATTCATACATTGCCATAGTTTATTACCAGGAATGCTATAGTATGGAAACAAGCCAAAAAAAGTTTTTTTTTGTATTGAACACGCCAAAAAAGTGGGCATTAGCAGTTGGTTTCCCAATTGCCATAGTATGGAAACATACCGAGAAAATTTAGTCCAATTTGGACACTATAGAAAGATATATTGTCCGAGCAATTTTAAAATTCATACACTAATTCGAAAATTAATTTGGGAACAATTAATACCGAAACAAATTGTATGAAAATATATCTATTACTGTAAAAATGTTGTATTTGGAAACAATTAATACGAAACCAATTTGGAAGCAATAAATACGAAAACCGCTGTAGAAAGGGAGAAATATCTTTTTTAGTTTTGTTAGTCACTCCTATGGCAATTTGGAAACCAACTTGTAATTCAATGATTTTTAGGATTTCAACGTTTTAATAAATTAAAATATCGATAAAGTGTCGAATGACGTCACATTTTGATGATTGAGATATTTGAGCATCATTAGCACATAGGTCCTTAATAGAACTAATGATCTTGCTAAAACAAGGTTAGTGTTCTTGTTCAATACGCATATCTGAGTACAATATTCGTTTCAATGTGTTTCAAAAATTAAATATACATTGTTTTACGATGATTTACAAAAAAAAATTAAGAGACCAAGTTATTTGGTTATTGTTGTCAGTTTGTCACCAAAGCACTTTCATATATTCTTCACATATACATTGAAAAAGCTGAAATCAAGTGTACTTGAGTTGTGAAATCAATTACCTAGATCATAGTTCAACAAAAAAAAATCACCTACATCATTCTGAAACACAAAATCAACGACCCATATTAATTTGAAACAATGTCTATGGTACAAAATCAGATTGTGTACTTCACCTTAATCACATATTATTTTGTTATTTGTTTCTAATTGTAGATGAAGTTTTTACGTGGATACAAGGGTTGGGAGTAATTTAAATGATCCATAGTGGTTTTCTTTTCCAATTTCAAATATCATATTCAACTCGTGCATTTGATTCCGACTCAAACTTATCTAACTTGTGCATATGCGTTTTTGGACTCTTTTTTAATCTGAGTAAAATAAGTCTCAACTATACGAGCCTATTATTGGTTGAAACAACCGGAAATGGCTATTTTACCACAATTTTTTTTTTTCGGATTGAGACTCCAAAAAAACAACAGCATCTTAAAGGGTATTATTATGTTTTCCATACATATCGTTTTACATAGATTGAATCATCAGAAGTGCGCGAACGTGTCAAACGACGAAGCAATTAAACTTAATTAGTACAATAAGGTCATGTTTGGCGTGCGGGAATGGCGTGGGAATGGAGTGTGATTCCCGGGAATCACATTCCAGATCATTGTTTGGCTTACGGGAATGGCGTGGGTCCGGGAATGTGATTCCCTCAAAAAGGGGGAATAGCAAACCCAGGGGGGAGGTGGGTTTGTGATTCCCATTCTCCCGGAATCACATATATTAATATCTATTGACAAATATATCCTTTACAAAATATTGAATTACCAATTTTTAAATTACTAAATTACCGTGTGATGTATAAATCATGATTAAACTAGGGTTTTAAACCCAAACCACCGCACGACTTCTCTCTTTCTCTCTCTCTTCCGATTTATTTAGGTGTATGAACAAAATTTAATTTTAGATAAATTTGTATTTAGGTTTACGAACAAAATTTTATATTAGATAATTTTTTATTAAGACCTTTATTTATTATCTTTAAGTTATAATCCTTGGGTGTATCGTGTTATTATTTCAAATGTACGAATTTGAATAAATAATACTGATTTTAATATATAAAAAAGTTGATGTGTATTTTATGTAGTTTAAATAAGGGTATAAGTGAATTTTTACATATATTTACATTCTTATTCCTATACGAACCAAACACCTAATTAGGAATACGTCAGGAATCTAATTCCCATTCCTGGTCAAGCCAAACATCAAACTACGGGAATGTGATTCTCAGGAATCACGTTACGGGAATGTGATTCCCAGGAATCACATTCCATTCCCGCGCGCCAAACATGGCCTAACATTATTCGTGCCGGAGGCACGGGTTATAACTAGTATATATAATACGTAATATATTTTACTACGAATAGATGGTGGACCGTAGATGTGACGGTTGTGTGGTGGTAGTTACCAAGTGATATATATATATATATATATATATATATAAATAAGACGTTGATACATCGAGACGATGTGATAAGCACAATAACGGTCAAAATACTACTGGGCCTAAAGTTCGACGAACTAAATGGCCTAAAACCTACATAAACTATTTTAGAAATACTCAAGTCCGATATTTCTGATTTGCACTTCTAGTAGGTCGAACCTGAGACCTCCGCATTGAAGAGTATATAAACTGACCAATTGAGCTATCCGTTGTTGATAAGTGATAAAATATATTAGTGAACAGGTGAAGGAAGTATGAAATAAATTAATAAATTCTTAGATAGTATGAAATAGATTAGTAAATTCTTAGATA
Organism: Eschscholzia californica; assembly: GCF_041429995.1. NCBI lineage: Eukaryota > Viridiplantae > Streptophyta > Magnoliopsida > Ranunculales > Papaveraceae > Eschscholzia > Eschscholzia californica. Next base: position 36,231,104 of record NW_028238198.1, read on the forward strand.
TTAATAATATATTTTTTATATATTTTAAATACCATGGTCTTCTTTCAACAAAAAAGAAAAAATACAGTAGTCTTGATATTTTTTTTTATCCAAAGGAAACATATCCATTCATAAGTGATAAAATCACGATTTACATGGACGATAGTTGTTGTTTCTCTTCTCCGAAAACTTCATGAGAGTTGCATACCTTTAAATGCACAAGTGCCTCATGAAGGGAAAGAAATTGGACTAGACACAGACACAAAAGATCCTAAAGATCCGAGAAAAGAACCCCCGAAGGATTGACAAAAGGATCCTAAAGATCCGACTAAAAGACCCTGAAGGCCAACTAAAGAAAATAAAGAAAATTACAGTACTAAGACAATTAAGAAAATAAAGAACCGCCGATGCTATCGCCGGAAAACTGACACTGTCATCGGAAAACCGCCATCGTCGCCGGAAAATCGCAACTGTCGCCTGAAAACTGCTCCGTCAACGGAGAATCGTCGTCGTCTCGTCACCACAAAAATAACATCACCGCCACACCACCATCATGAAACACCACCCGATCTCGCCGTAAAACCCATATCGCTCCACCACCACCATCCACCACCACAAAAACTACCCATAACCCTCTTCTCCACCACCATCCACCATCATCATGAATCACCACAACATAAACCCACATCCTTCTTCTCCACCACCACCCACTAGCAGCAATTTAAAACGCCTCCACCATCACATCACCACCACCACCACTATGTTCAAATCTCTTTGTTCCACCACCACTCCATCTGTTGGTGCTATGTTTATTCGAACCTTCCAAACCTAGTCTTGCTATCTTGAATAGTGAGAAACTGAAAACCTGAGATTCTAAATGTTTGACGGACTTGAATGGATTTTGAATACTAGGATTTTTAGAATAACATGTCTGATTAAGTCAGAGAGCCCGAAAGGACAAATAGTTTCAAGACTCGACCAACCTGACCTAATGAATGAAATAAGCTCGACAAATTAAAAATAAAATAAAATTTAGAGTGTGTGCACTACGTTTGCAAATGTCTTATACATCTCGTATGCCTTATGCGTTCAAGGGAATTTTCTTTTTTGGTATTTGTCATAAACAATTAATTATGCCATCTTAACAAAAAAAAAATTAATTAAGCCAAGCATTTTCTAAAATGTGTCAATACTGTACAAAAAATGCATGGTGCATAAATAAATTGACAGAAATTAAGTGTGTATATTGCATTTGTATATGTTTATATATTTGTCAACAGTTGGTAGCCCAAGTGGTTTCAAGGTGTTGACATAAACTCCAGAAAGCCCTGGAGGTCCCAGGTTAGAATCCCAGAGAAGGTGGAACTCCAGAAAGCCCTGGAGGTCCCAGGTTAGAATCCCAGAGAAGGTGGAATCTTTGGTTATTTGAACGGGGTGTGAAGACTTGGTCAAAAATTGGTCAATTTTGTTTGACAATTTTATTTAGGGGGAAAGCAAAATACTTCTCCACCTCAGCTCTCTCTCCACCTCACCTCTATCTTCTCCGAATAGGTCGCCGGCCGAAAAATTTTCCAGCCGGCGACCATTAAAAAAAAAAAAAAAAATATTTTTTCACTCTCTCTCTCTCTAGAAACTCCGGCGAAGGGGTTTCCCTTCGCCGGATTTCCGGTCTGTTGAAGAACAGACCGGAACTGGTCTGTTGAAGAACAGACAGGAACTGGTCTGTTCTTCAACATACCAGATCTGGCCTGTTGAAGAACAGACCAGATCGGTCTGTTCTTCAACAGACCGGACTGGTCTGTTCTGTTCTTCAATAGACCCGATCTGGTCTGTTCTTCAACAGGCCAGATCGGTCTGTTGAAGAACAGACCGGAACTCCGGCGAAGGGAAACCCCTTCGCCGGAGTTTCTAGAGAGAGAGAGAGAGAGTGAAAATTTTTTAATTTTTTTTTTCTTCATGGTCGCCGGCGGAAAATTTTCTGGCCGGCGACCAAATCGAAGAAGACAAAGAGGTGAGGTGGAGAGAAAGTGAGGTGAGGTGGAGATAGAGTGAGGTGAGGTGGAGAGAGAGTGAGGTGAGGTGGAGATAGATTGAGGTGTGGTGGAGTGTTTTTTTTTTATTTCCCCTTAAAATTTATTTTCCCGGAAAATATCTAAAATTCTACATATTCCCTTTAAAATTTCACACCCTGAAAATTATTTAGCTTTCCCCAAAGCTGGCCTTAAATTAAAAAGAGAGAGACTGAAAGAGGGAATTAGAGAAGGGGGCAGGTAGCCTTCTTTATTTGGCTGAAGGTTGGGGGCATCTGGAGTAGGATTGGGAATCGGGCGGGCGCGGACGGGCTCGGGCAACAATCAGCCGGACTCGAGCGGATCGGGCTCGGAATCGGGCGGGCGCGAACGGGCTCGGGCAACAATCAGCCGGACTCGGGCGGATTGGGCTCGGATAAGCCGAGCCTGCGGTAGGGAGTCGGGCGGATCGGGCCGGACCAAAAACGCCATATTGGTGCCCGTAGCCCGTCCGAGCCCGGCTGCCCGAGCAGGTTCCAACGGGCTCGGGTCGGACGGGCTCGGGTCGGACGGGCTCGGGTTATTTTATTATATTCAAAAAATTAAATTTATCTTATATATATTTATTTTATTTTATATAAATAATATTTTATATAAAAACAAATAGTTACTCAATACCCAACCACTTTGTGTGAGGAAAGTGAAAGAGATACTTGAGATATTTGAAAAGATGGATATAAATAACTCTTCTCCAAGTACGTTTTCTCTTGTCCCAAAGGTGTGGGACTAAAACATTATCCATCACAAAACAAGAATTGAAGATCACTTTTTTTGCCTCCATTCATCTATTTAGTCCCACACCTCTCATATTCTCTCATCTTTTCATCTATTTATTCCCACACCTCTCTATTTCATTGTTCCAACATATTAGGACTTGAATCACTCTCACCAACATATTAGGACTTAGAAGCTTTTGTCAAGTACTTTACCTCCAAAATTATTATCACTGTCAATAGGAAATCAAATGTTAAATTAAGAAATCACAAACTAACAAAGTAAATGAATGAACTTATAAAGCCAAAGAAAATAAAAGGAGATGAAATCTATGATTGAAATTCACCCAATAAGCACATGCCCCTGTCACAAACTACAAATACCCTCCAAAATGAATTAAAGATTAAAGCTTTGTATTCAATCTAACTCATACCATATATGACACGTTTTGTTTCTTAATGACACAACCTTGCAAATTTACAATGGATATAAACATGCCCAAATTCAATTTCAGAAAACATACGAGGTTGAGAAGAATATTTACATGAGTTACAGAAGATCAAATCCACTTCAAATTTAAATCAAAATATTTTCAAATCCACTTCAAGTTTAAATCAAAATATTTGAAGACAATCAAATCGTTCAAATCAGATATGGGGCAGAATGTAACAGCTGGAAGTTTGTTTGTTTTACGATTTTTGTGCATATCTTCTAATTTATCGACCATCTCTAACTTTTAACTTGCCTTTGAGCTGCGTGAGAAATATATAATTACAATGCTATATGGAACCTTTTTTTTTTAGACAAGATAATATCTATTGATTCAAACCATTGTTATAGATATTACAATGCGATAAAGAGCATGAAGGAAGACAAGTAAAACAAGTAAAAGAAGTCTTCCTTGAGTTAACAGCTATGTTATGAGCTAGGTTGTTAAACTTTCTATTGACATAACAAAATTTAATATGTTCAAAAGAAGAAGCCATGCTCTTAGCTTCTCTCAAAATGTGTTTAGCTGTCCAGTGAACCGAGTTTATCAGACCATTCAAAAACTTGTTAACATTAAGGGAGTCCCCTTCAAGAATAACTCGTTTGATGTCATGATCCTTAGCCCATTTGATACCAAAAAAGCAAGCTTTGCTCTCTCCTTCATCCACTGACCTGCTGAGGAGCTTGGTGGATCCTTTGGCAAGTTGGTTTCCTGTGGAATCAGTTATAACAACACCAATATAAGTTAAAGTAGAGGCTTTATCTAAAGACACATCATAATTGATTTTGTAGTATCCTTGTGGAGGAGGAATCCATTTAGAGTCAGGTTGTAGTTGATTAGGCATGAAGGTCCTGAGATTTAAAGTTTGTGTTGCTAAGTAACTCTGAATGGAAGATTGTAGATAAGTCAGATCCAAAGGTTTATCTCTGAACACAATATCACATCTGTGCTTCCATAAGTGCCAAATGATTGTAGATATAGTCTCCATGGGTTTGAGTGAGTTATCATAGTTTACATTCGAGTCTACAACATTATGAGCTTGAAACCAATCCTCAAAAGAAGTTTGGTGATAGTCAATGTTATGAGAGGGCATAAACTTAGTCACTACTTCTTTTGTGATCCTACAATCATGAATGAGGTGCAGTATTGATGCTTCAGAGTCTTTGCACAGAGGACAAGTAACTGAAATGCTTTCCATGAATCTATTGAGAACTGTGTTGACAGGAAGAATATTATGAGCTAACTTCCAAAGAAACAGGTGGATTCTTGGATGAATTCTGAGACTCCATAATTGCTTCCATTGAGATGTGTTGGAAGAGATAGGATCAGTACCACTGTGAATAAGAGATTTGTACATTGAAGAGACTGAGAACTTTCCATCCTGTGATAAGTTCCATTTTTGGGTATCCTGCTCAGGGAATAAAGGTATGGAGATGATTTTAGTGATGATTTCAGGTGGAAACAGAAGTTGAAGAATAGGTAAGTTCCAACTAGAGGCAGAGGTAATAAGCTGGGAGACCTTAGTGTATCCTCTGTCTGGATAGGCATTTCCCAAAGGAGGTATCCCAGGAATCCATGAGTTATTCCAAATATCAATGAGTTTACCATCCCCAACTTCCCAAGAGATATGTTGATCAACATTTTGCTGATTTTTAGATATACATTTCCAAACCCAAGAAGCTTTTGTAGGACAAGGAAGAGGTAACTTTGGATTGAAGTTATACTTGTTAGCCATGAACTTAACCCACAATGAGTCAGAGTTAGTTCTGATGTCCCAGTTCAATTTGCTCCTAAGAGACTGATTGTCTTCTGTTATGTTCCTGAAGCCAAGTCCACCTAAAGATTTTGGTTTACAGATGGAGTTCCAATTTTTTAAATACAGAGATCTTGCATTAGTTTGTTTTCCCCACCAGAAATCTCTCTGAAGAGATGTTATGGCTGTTTTAATCTTTTTTTGGCAGATTAAAGATTGCCATCTGATATCTAGGGGCAGCTGATAGAGAAGATTTAATAAGTTCTCCTCTACCTGCCTGAGAAAGAAGGTTTTTCTTCCAAATGCTAAGCTTTTTATGGAGTTTTTCAAGAAGAGGGAGGAAAGGAGTAGTTTTGGATTTGGAGATAAAGATGTTGGTGCCAAGGTAGGGGTCCTGGCAATTGATACTTTTTACTTTTAGGATTCTAGAAACAATCTTACAATGTTTCTTATGAGCATTTGAACTGAAAAATATACCACTCTTTTGAAAGTTTATCATCTGTCCAGAGGCTGCTCCAAATTGATGAAGAAGATCCAGAAGAGCATGAACAGATGGGATGTCCATTTTTATGAACAACAGATAATCATCTGCAAATAAAAGATGGGAGATGATAGGGGAAGTTCTAGATTGCTTGAATCCCTGAATGAGTCCAAGGGATTGAGCATGATGAAGCATTCTGCTAAGTGCTTCCATGCAGATAATGAAAAGATAAGGAGAAATGGGGTCTCCTTGTCTTAAACCTCTAGAAGGAGTGAATGAAGTCCCTGGAATTCCATTGAGAAGGATAGAAGCTTTGGAAGTGGATATACATTGTTGAATTAGGTTGCAGAAAGAATGTGAAAATCCTAGCTTAGCAAGGATGTCTAGCAGAAACTTCCATTCTATTCTATCAAAAGCTTTACTCATGTCAAGCTTTAACCCAAGATACTTTTGCTTTCCTATTTGATACTTCATAGAGTGTGCAATTTCAGTAGCAAGAAGGATATTATCAGACCCATGTCTTCCAGGAACAAAAGCAGATTGAGAAGGGCAAATGAAAGACTCAAGTAATGGTTTCAATCTGTTAGCCAGTATTTTTGAGATAATTTTATAGGTTGTGTTGCAAAGGCTAATGGGTCTGAAATCAGAGGGGTGGGCAGGGTTTGGGGTCTTGAGAATAAGAGCTATGTGAGTCTCATTGATTTCTGGGACTATGTTTCCTGAGTTGAAGAAGTGTTGAACCATGAGAATAATATCTGTGGAAACAACATTCCAATTTTGGTGAAAAAATGAGGGAGAGTAACCATCTGGACCTGGAGATTTGTCAGCTTTAAGTTGGTGAACTGTAAGCTCAATTTCTTCTATTGAAGGAATCATGGTTAGCATATAATTGCTCTCTTCTGATATTATGGGATGAAACAGAGTATCTAACAGATTTGGGGAGGCTGTGTTTTGGGTAGTTAAGATTGACTTAAAATGAGAAAGTAAAATTGAGTCCATTTCTTGGTTATTAACTACCCATTCTCCTAGTTCATTTCTAAGCCCTTTGATTCTATTGTTCCTGGCTCTTGAAGATGCCATAGCATGAAAAAACTTTGTGTTCTTATCTCCCAAAGTTATAACACTATCTCTGGATTTGATCTTCCAAAACTTTTCTTGGGTGTCTAACAGTAGGTTAAGATTTTCAAGAAGAGTAGGGTATTGCCTCTTGTCATTACACACTTGAAGTTGGGCTGAGATATCTTTAATTTGGGTTAGAAGTGCATTATAATGATGTTTATCCCAATGCTTAAGAACTGGTTAAAGATCCATCAGTTTGTTATGGGCCATTATAGCTGGATGTGAGTCATTGTATTCACTCCAGTGAGCTTGTATGAGTGTGGAACATTCTGAATCAGAGAACCAGATAGGGTTATATCTGAAAGGTTTGGTTTTTTGGTATGACTCTTGGATGGTGTTAAGGAGAATTGGATGGTGGTCAGAGCCTAACCTATGCAGATGTGTAACTTTAGTAAAGGGAAAAAGATCAAGCCAATATTGATTTGCCAGGGCTCTGTCTAAAAGCTGTTGGACAGAGTTGTTGTTTGATTGATTGTTAGTCCAAGTATAAGGAGAACCTAGATAAGGAATCTCTAGGAAATTACATTCAAGAACCTTAGAGCTGTATTGGTCTATCTGATGTCTTGAAAGTATTGATCCCCCTAATTTTTCATGAGGATGAAGGATGATGTTGAAGTCTCCAATGATAAGTTGTGGCATATTCTGTGTTTCTGTTTGATGAAGATAATCCTTCATACTGTTCCAGAAGTCTATCTTGTTAGCATTACTTGGCTCTCCATAAATGAATATGAGCGAGATTTGTATACTATCTTGAGGAGTACTAGTAGTGATATGAATCCAATTTTTTGTCTGGTGGAGAATTTGGAATTGAAAATTCTTGTTGAAAGCTATGACCAGGCCTCCACTAAGACCATTAGGAGATTGTATAATTTGATTGCCATATGAACACTTGGATAACACATTCCTAACAAATACATCATTCTGTTTTGTTTCTGAGAGGAAAATAAAATCAGGAGTATGGGTTCTAACTAAATTATAAAGATGGTATCTAGTAACTTTCCCTCCTAGACCCTGACAGTTCCAACTTAAAATAGAGAAAGGATAATGATGCATATCTAAAAGCTCAATGTAAAAAATGTAATATATAGTGTTAAATTTAGTAGTAAGAACCAAAGGAGAAGATAAATTTTGATTTTGGGTGAGTACCTGAGTTGTGGTGTTCGGTGGATTACTGGTTTGACCATTTGTAGGAGCTTGGTTTTGAATCACAGTAATTCCTTGATCTTGGGTGTTGCAATTTTCCTGATTATTCTGTTCCTGAATAATAGTTCCTGCCTGAGCCTGAGAAGCTGAATTGTTGAGTTTAATAGACATTTTAGCTCTTGGGGTTCTGTACTTTTTTGGTTTAGCTTGAGTGTTCTGTCTATTTGAGGGAGGTGGAGCCATTCCATAAATTTGATCGAAGTTTATATCCGAGAAAGTAGTAGGAATGTATGGAATGTCTGCAGAGGAGAAGGGGGCTCAGGAGAAAGGTTTGTCTATACCAATCGAGGTAAAGGTTCCAGTGCTGTAATCAGATGTCCAAGGAGAGTTGAGATGGTTAAAGGATGAGTTATCTTTGTGTTTCTTCCATAACTACTCTAATCCTACGAGAAAGGATTCAGTGTCTTCATAGATAGTCCCTTTGACTAAGCTCTCGTCACTGAGAATTTTCCTTTTTTCCCTGCTATCAAGTCTACTGAAATCTAAAACTTGCATTGGTTCTTTTCCTTTTCCTGAGTAGGAGTGATTCTTTCCCGGGTTTTGATTTAAAGAAGGTTGTGGTTCTTGAATGTGAATACCTTTAGGTGCAACAGTTTTTTCTGCCTGAGTGGAAGTATCTTTGAGAAAAGCCTTAGTCCAACAAGGAAGACTAGTCATAGCTTGAGGGGTTTGGAATCTTGTTGTGTGAATGATAGGTGGAGTGGTGATTATGTTCCCTTGTGAAATTTCAGTTGTGTCTTCTTCCACTGTGATGGGGGTGCTGGAGGCGCCTATATCTGAATTAGTAGTGGGCATGATGGATGTGATTAGGGAGGGGTTCGAGTAAAGAAGGGACTCCAAAGTGGTGGGCATAAGAGATGTATTTCTAACAGAGGTTTGTTGAGATGAGGATGCTGTTTGGAGCTCTTGTTCTTGACATGGGAATGGGGAGTGGTCAATAACTCTGCAATAGAGACAAGTGGATTTGGGGAAAGGGAAGAATTGATACTCAATTCGAATCTTATCTCCTTCAAGTTGGACAGAAGTACCTGTTGGACATGGTTTAGTGACGTCCCAAACAATGTCAGCTCTGATTTTGTCTCCAGGGAGGGATCCCCATTGAGCAGGGAAAAAACGAAGCACATGCCCTAAAGGGCTGGAGATAACTCTAAGATCAGATTCGTACTGGAGACAGTGAGGTAGGGGAGAGAGCTGTACAGAGAAAATTTCATGTTTGAGAGGTATGGTTTCAGGGTTAGTGTCTACATCTATGACATGCAGAATGAGAAGGTAATCAAGGACAAGATAAGGCTTGTTTATGAGGACTCTATCTCTATCTTTGGTGCATTTGAAAGTAAAGATGAAACAATTTGTGCGATTAGGGATGGGTTCTACAGAGCACGGAAAAGATATTTCCCACTTTCTTTTTAGCTGATTTTGAATCTTGTACAGAGGGATAAAATGGTGGCTACATAACCTTCCTATTAGTTTCCTATCCATGTTTGAGATGGGTTTATTTTGTGTAAGTTTTTTAGGTAGGAAGACAGTAGTTTCAGAAGTTCTTGGGAGGTTTAGCTGCTTTTCCATGTTAGAGGTAAGCTGAGTAATGTCTGTGGAGTTATGACTTTGATTGTTTTCAGAGGTTACCATTTGAACGGTGCAGACGATGATGGAAGAAGATGAAGAGTTAGAGGAGGAGTAGGGGTTAGCGTGTGTGTTAATTAAGTATGGAAGAGAGGTAATGTCAAATTTGCATGCAATCCATTGATTATGCTCTACGTGGTTACTCTTGGGAAAAGGGCTGCAGCCAATAGAGAATGTAGGCATTTCGTTTGTGGTTCCAATAAACCTACCCCAGTAAACTGCTGGTAAACGGACTCCATCTTGCATAGTTTCGAGGGTGTGGGGATGAGGTAAGAGATTATGGTGAATCCCCAAACCCCAAGGGATAATCCCTGCTGATGTCATACGTGTTGCCACTTGTCGTCCAGGAGTAAAGTTGTTCATTTGACACTTGCTACTGTGATTCATCACCTTCCTCCCACAACCGGAGAAACCAGCAGCCACCTGAAAGAGGGGATGAAAAAAAACGTTAAAGATAACACGTTAGGAAGGTATTAGTGGATGAGTAAAGAGTATAGAGAGATAAGAGATTTATGGTTCGATCCTGTTAGATGATGGAAGGTTAAGAGAAGCTTTTTATCAGCTAGAGTTCTTCTATTATAATAGATAGACTTGAGTTCTGATCTGAACTAGAGTTCTGATCACAAATCAGGCCAAATTCCTGCGATTGGGTCAAGAGTCCCTTATCTCCGATCACCAGAACAGATGCTAATGATCAAGATCTCGATTAAATGTGAATCAAAATTGGATCACAAAAGTTTAGAAATCAGTCTTGGTACCAAAATATCATCCATATTCCCTCTCTTCAAATGCTCGTTGTCTTTAGCTACCTTTTCAACCATCTTTTCAACAAATATCCTTTTTCGTGTTCAATGAAATATTAAACAAACTGGAAACACTAAAATAGATCAAGATCAAAATGGAAGACATAGAAACAGAAAAAGATAATTGGGTGTTTCGGTGTTTGCACTTCCTCAAATTAATATATTGTATATACCTTTGCTTCGGCCAATAACCGAAGGAGGGAAAAATCTTGATTCAACAAGCCAATGATAGTGATCTCATTTTAGATATCCAAAACATACATTTTGAACACAAAGTATCTCTTCTAGTGCTGCAATGTCATAAATCATCAAAGACACCTTATTTTTTTTATTTAATAAGAGTCTCAAATACATGTTCTAACTGTAAATAGGTGATGTGGGACTAATAAAGTTAAGAGATTTGTGTTGTTCTCTTTGGAGACTTAGTCCCACATTGAACATCTAGAGAAGAATTCATATGGGTTGTGATTATATGAATCAAATCACACTTCTTGGATTGTAAGCAAGTTAAACCTATTTAGTCCCACATTGTTGGGGGTGAAGATGAAGGAGAAAAGGGAATGGTTATATATAACCTCTTAAACACTCTACAATACAAGCTTCTTCAAGGTCAAAATTTATGTAAGTTCTATCTCTTAAGTCCCTCACTATTGGGTCCAAGATATGGGAGCAAGGCTCTTTGATGGCCAAAAGATTTTACCCCTTGGATCAGTTTAAAACAAAATCTTTATATGTTTGATCGGGCGGGTTTCGGGCATCACAACTCGGGCGGGTATATCAGGCGGGTTTCGGGCATCGATAACGGGTCGGGACTCGGATTTGAGGTTATGTCCGAATCCCGGCCCTATAAGCCCGATTCATCGGGCCGGGTTAGCCCGGCTCGGGTTGACTACGGGCAGCGGTCTCTAACGGTCCGGGCCGGACCCTGGGGTCTCGGACCGTTTTCCCAGCCCTAATCTGGAGTAAGAAAGACGGAGAGGGGGCGAAAATTAATAGGGTAAAGTTGCATTAGAATGAGGGTTTTTAAAGACACCTACTCTAAATGTTTCACAAAAAAAGAAGTGTTTTAAGGGGCCCCCCTCAAGGCAAACTTGGGGAAGAGTTTGTGAATGAAGGACTCGTTTTTAACGCTTACAAGAGCCTCCTTTAGAACTTCCCATAGAATGATGATAGCAATTCATTAACATAGTAGTAATTAGCTAGGAGGCCAATGTTGTGCCAACAATTTCACATTGGTGGTGAGACCGAGTGTGGTGCTCCTCGTAAGAGGTTAAGCACCCTTCTCTAGGGAGGCTTTTTAAAATCGTGAGGCCTAGGTGTGTCAAAGCGGACAGTATCACAAGCAGTTCGGAAGGCTTGTTAGCACCATCCTATAACACGTTATCAACACAATTTGTTCTACTATGATGTGGTCTTGAAAGGTTGTGTTGTGGCAACAATCCCACATTGGTGGTGGCATGGAGTGTGGTGCTCCTCTTAAGAGGTTAAGCACCCTTCCCTAGTGAGGTCTTTTAAAATCGTGGGGCCCAGGTGTGTTAAAGCGGACAATATCACTAGCAGCCCCGAAGGCTGGTCCGCACCATCCTATAACACGTTATCAACACGATTCGCTCTACTATGATGTGGTCTTGGGAGGGTGTGTTGTAAGTCAATCCCACATTGGTGGTGAGATGGAGTGTGGTGCTCCTGTTAGGGGGTTAAACACCTTTCCCTAGTGAGGCATTTTAAAACCGTGAGGCCCAGGTGTGCCAAAGCGGACCGTATCACTAGCAGTCCGGAAGCTGGTCTGCACCATCCTATAACACGTTATCAGCAAGATTCGCGCTACTATGATGTGGTATTGGGAGGGTGTGTTGTGGCAACAATCTCACATTGGTGGTGAGACGGAGTGTGGTGCTCCTCTTAAGAGGTTAAGCACCTTTCCCTAGTAAGGCCTTTTAAAATCGTGAGGCCAAGTGTGTCAAAGCGGACAGTGTCACTAGCAGTCCGGAAGGCTGGTCCCCACCATCCTATAACAGCCAAATATTTTTTTGGGCCAAATGCGCAGATTGGTGAAAACAAAATTAACTGTTATCAACTTCCAATTAACCCTTTCAACAAAAAAAAAATTCCAATTAACTAACCCGTGGGGGCCAAATGTGTAAATTGCAATGAACACCACTTCAAAGGTAGTGCCACTTTAAAACTGACGCCAATAAGGACCACTTTGTGAGAATAGTCCCACATGGAAGAAGGGGTAACTAGCTACCAAGTATATGATGTCTAGCTCCTCTCCGCTCATTGTCAATTGGTTTAGAATTGGATGACCACAAACTTAACACACTTGAGGCATATATTCATGTTGGTGAGTGTTATACATTTTGTAGGTTTCGTTGCCGATGCAAGAGTTTCTTCTTGACTATAGGTACACAGATAGAGAAAACCCCTCGGTTAAAAAAAAAAAACTGAACAGGATTTGTTTTTTCTTTTAAGTAAAGAAGAATGAGAAACTATATATAGAGGAGAAGAAAGTGTATCGGTTATGGGTGATCGTGAGAGAAAAGTAGAGAGAGCTATTCTAGGGAGATCGCGATAAAAAAGTAGAGAGATATTTTAGGGAGATTGTACCCGATTTTAGTACATCACAAAAAATTGTCGATATAATACCCTTCTATTTCGAGTCGAATTATATGAAGAGACTTTTATATAAACGTTGGATGTGATCTTTATCAAACTTCCTACAAAAATAGACAATCATACTTATCCCTCCTATAACTGTTTTATCATGATAGGTAACGAAGAACAAATTTTAATCATTGTGGGGATTAATGCCCATATTATTTCACTTCTATACTTTTTTAACGGTTTTATGTAGGGTTAATGTTTTTTTTTTTGTTAAGGATAAATATATTAAGAACTAAGCATTCAGAGTGGCATTACAATACATATGTAAAAGAAAATAGGGAATACAACTCCACATTTTTGATATCTCCTTCCTTCGAGCCCATTTAGCGAGTTTGTCCGCAAGAGAATTTGAATTTCTATTTGTGTGACTAAATTTAACCTGTTGGATATCACGCTTGATGTTTTGGCCCTCAGTTCGTGACCAAATGGTCATTTTAACCCATATATGTGTATAGGCATCCGTTTTATCCTCCAATTGTTAAGGGTTACTTTATTTAAAATCATTTAACCTCTGAATCAGTTTGATCTGATTTCTCAACTCATTTTATTTATTCATCTTTATTTTAAGTTTCCGTTTTTGTTTTCATTCTCTTAATTTTGGGAAAATAAGAATATTTTACTTTGTTCAAAATTGGTCAATGATAATTTATTTTCTAGTTGTTCTAAAGAAACAACTTTGAGTGAAATTTTGTTAGCTTTTCCGTTTTGTTTTCCCAACTCCACCACCATTTTTTCCCACTCTCTTAAACTAATTTTTTTTTCGAATCTTTCTTCTCGTTCGTTCACCACTTTCGACCACCATCACCCGTAGCCGATCTGATTTGAAGGAAATAAACCAGTAGTCGATTTGGTTTGGGAGATTTCTCCTTCACCGGATTAGAGAGAGAGAGAGGATTGAGAAGAGAGATAAGAATAAACCGAGGTGACGGGATTGTGGTAAATTAGAGCATGTATTATGCAAAATCATTCATCACAACGTAGCAAACACAAGGAATGAGATTCAGAAATTAAAATAAAAAACTTTGATTATTAAAGATAAGACTTCTAAAAAATCACATCGCCACCAGCACCATTGCTATGTAGAAAGAGCATTTTGGAAGAATCCATACTGTCTAAGGTACAGATTGTCGCCCAAATTTGGTTGTTGAGTTCCTCATCTACCTCCTGTCCAATAAAGATAACATGTTATCTGAACTGCAAAACATGAATCTTGTTCAGATTTCAGATTTATAGACATTCTATATTGCACACAATATTAGAGTTTGGGTTCTTTTTCCTTATTTCTAAATTATTCAGTAGATAAACATCGAAAATTGGAATTAAAGTACCTCTCAACCGATTGGAAATGATACTAATACTCTTTAATACTTATACCTACAATTTTTAGTAGGTTCATAAGCAAAGTAGAGACCATCATTTTTTATACAGATATACTAGGTTTTTTAATACTCAGTACAAGCATAATTAGATAAACCTGTAATTAACCGTCTGCCAAGTTCCTTCACCTAGTGACCTATAGGGAACTCTAGGTGTACCAATGGGCATCACTACAATGCGTGCTAGAGTTGCTAGTTTACTCTAAATGAAGCACCACATGCATGTTGGTCGCAAATTAGGGATCAAAACCAAATTTATTAAAGAAAAATATTTTAACATTATCAAACAATACTATCAATGTATAATAAATTTATTATAAATTGATACTAACTACATTATTAAATAGGATAAATGACTATTTAGGTAGTAAAAAATTTCAAAATAGCTAGAAAAGCCTCGATCTTTTACTATTAGTTATTTTCTATCAATATATTAAGGCTAATTAGAGGTTAGGTTTAAAATAATATTGATAATTATTATTCAGGTCATTTTCTAATATTTTAGTTCTCAAAATACCCTTTCATATCAAAACTCACTTTCTCTCTCAACAAAACCAGAATTTTTTTAGGGTTCTTCCATGCTTCTTCTCCAAATCTTCTTCTTCTTCGAAATCTTCTCTGCTTTTTTATGCATTCTGATTCATTTCTCTCTCTCTCTAAGAAGTTCAGTTCGTCATAGTTTATGATATCAAATCATCACCATCAAATCTTCAACGATAAAAGCAAAAGATTAAGGTATACAAAGAGGTACTGCGTCATTTGAAGGAATCCAAACGAAGTGACCCTTCCTGGTTTCATGGTGAGATGTGGGCATATTTTAATTGGTTTCTGCTAGGTGTCTTAAAACCTAAACCTAGTTCCTAATACTATGGTTTCATGGTGAGATTTGGGCATATTTTAATCATCACCATTTTTTTTTTGAGGAAGCTTTCAGAGCAAAGCAACAAATGGTTTCACAAGATCTGGAAAATCAAGGAGTACAGGGTAAGAGGAAAATACCAATTTCTCAGATCCTCAAATTCCTATCTCTAGTGCATAATCTGCAAAAGCCCTAAACTCCATTCGGAAAAATTGATCAGGTAAGAGGAAAAACTCACCCTTTTATGTTCACAAATTGAAAACCTAGTTTTGTTGAAGAAATCATGAGTTCATCTGATATTAGGCATGGGGGTTTCCCAGAAGAAGTTGTTATTCAAATTCTAGCTAGGTTACCAATTATATCCCTTTTAAGATATAAGCTTGTTTGTAAACTTTGGTTTGAATTGGTTTCTAATAAGTTTTAACATTTCAACTCCATCATGAAATTTCATCAAAGAATCATATGGTACTAGTAGAAGTATTGAAATCATTCTATATTAAATCAAGTTATGTTTGTGTGGATGGATTTAATGGTGTTTTTGAATGTTTTCTGGATTTTTTGGAGGATAGGGTTAAAATTAGGGTTTGGATATCTATTATGTTTGTAATCCAATGACTAGAGAATTCAAATTGCTTCCAAGAACTAGGGAAAGACCCTCCACTAGATTCCAGCCTGATGATGAAGCTACCTTTGTTGGTCTGACAGTTGATTTTTCTACTTGAAGATTTAATGTTGTTTTGGCTGGTTATCATCGGTCGTTTGCAAGAACCACAAGAGCCCTTCATTTGCTTGGTATTTAACTCCGAAACAAATAGTTGGAAGAGAACAATTATACCTCTAGATGAAGAATTCACTCATATGAATAGGGACCAGGTTGTGTTTGTGAATGGGTGTATGTGCATCCATTGGTCGCCATATAATTGTTTAAATATACTTGTTTTTAATTTGTAAAATGATGTCTGGAGTAAGATTTTATTGCCAAAAGAAGTGGTTGGTGTGATTGGAATTATAATTCGTCTTTTGAAATTGGACGGTTTTTTGTCTGTGGTTCGAATTTCAGAAGCTCGGATGGCTATTTGAGTTTTGAAAGATTATCAGAAACTAGAATGGGAATTGGGAAATAGTAGATAGGATTATTCTTAGATGTATCAAAGGACTAGTACCGACAAATTTGTGTCATTGGCGACCCAACGACAGATTTTGGTTTATCATCGGAAAAATAAATTTTAACAAGAAACGTATTAGGTGAAGTTTAGTTCATCGCATCCGTTGTGGTTCTCGGCTCATGCTTTCGAAGCACTGTTTTCCATGGTCATGATCAGAGGGTGGTTGGTAACTCCTAACTTCTGCAGGCATATATGTTTTAATTTGAAACGTCATTTCTCTGAAAGTTGAGTGGCGGTAAATATAGGTTTGTCTAGGTTTCACCTTTAAGCTTCCATCACTTGGAATTTTGAAATTTTGGGGTTTTGGGGTTGTTATATTAGGGCTCAGATTGAACTTTGATTACTTGAAATTTGGAAAGTTTGGGTTTTTGGGTTGTTGGATTAGGGCTCGGATTGGAGTTTTGAAGATTGCTTTTTCAGAAGTGAAGTTCGTGTACTTACACGCATATAACAAGCCATTGCTCGACTAAAATGTAGGTTTGTGATTCAAATGCCCATTCCTGTATGAAATTGTGGCAGATTAAAAAGAAAACTAGGTTCATGATTCACTTCAAAATGCTTCCTTGTATTGTAGATCTTACATAAAATTTGAATAAATCGAAACTGATTTTCATTTTTATGTTGGTTGCTCTGGTTTTGCTTGACCGTGAGATTTCTTCTGTCATTTATGGTATTCTCAAGTCTAATACTTAGTTTTTTTGTTGAAACAAGTCCAATACTTAGTTGTATAGAGCCTTCTATAAAGTGCCTTTTGAGGAAGTTTGTTGTTAATTACTCGTGAAATACCCAACTTTCTTGTGCTTTGCTTGCAATATTGCTGTATTTGTTTCCCTTTAAGAACGGATGGTAAGGGTTCATTTTCTTGTTGACATATTCCTTGTATGTACAAAATTGCATTTGTCGATTAAAAAAATGTCATGTTCTTTTTTGCTTGTTATTTGTTAAAAACATACATTATACGGTAAAATACCACAAATATAATGCAACCCCAATGGAAAATGTAAGAGCAACCACGATGTTGATGTATTTGAAGATCTTGAAGCGATGAAATCCTTGACACATGTTTCAATTTCAATCTATATTATGCAAACACATATTTGCAGTTTACATTATGCAAACACATGTTTGTAGACCACATGTTTGCAGAACAGATAGTTGCGCACAAATGTTTGCATAACTTGTTTGCACACACTTGTTTGCAAAACAGATGGTTGCAAACACGTTTGCAAAACAGATGGTTGCAAACACGTTTGCAAAACAGATGGTTGCAAACACGTTTGCATCACAGATTGTTGCAAACACGTTTGCATCACAGATTGTTGCAAACACGTTTGCATAACAGATTGTTGCAAACACGTTTGCATAACAGATTGTTGCAAACATGTTTGCAGAAAAACGTAAAGAGAAAAAACGGTTTTTTTCTTTGAAAAAAAGTATTGAAAGTAGATCTTGTTAGAAAGCTAATGAAAAATCATTTCTAAATATATAATTTTTATAGAAATCCGACATCTCAAACAAAAGTTATATCGCTTTAAAATTTAAAGAAAAATAAAAGAATTTAGTTACACAAAATGACAAAAAGGGGTATTTTAGTATTTGCACACTTTTTGACCTGAATAATAATTTTCAAATGTTTTGTGCTTCTCTACTAATTTTCAATATTATTTTGACCTTTATAGAAATTACCTCTATTAAATAATAGTATCAATTTATAATAAATTTATTATAAATTGATACTAACTATTCTAACATTATTAAATAATAGTATCAATTTATGGTGAATTTATTTTGATAAGATAAACTTAAGTTTAATATGAATTGATTTAGGTATGTTTATCTTCATTTCTAAATCGTATTATTTACGTCTTTAATACGAGAGA
This sequence comes from Eschscholzia californica, assembly GCF_041429995.1. Classification (NCBI taxonomy): domain Eukaryota; kingdom Viridiplantae; phylum Streptophyta; class Magnoliopsida; order Ranunculales; family Papaveraceae; genus Eschscholzia; species Eschscholzia californica. The sequence continues at coordinate 36,249,283 of NW_028238198.1, forward strand.
TTTATAACATTATTAAATAATAATATCAATTTACATGGGCTACACTCTTGATTTAAGACAAATGGTGGTGTAAGTTTGACCATAGTTTCTATAACTAAAACGAAGTCCAAGTTGATACGGTGGAGTCTTTTTTGTTACATTCATAGCTTACTCTCGTCTCAAGATACCCTCTCTCCCTCATCTTCACTTTGTTAAATCTCGAACTAAAGTTTTTTTATAATTCATACTCTTTGCGTTTCTAACAATTACAGACAAGGTTCTCATTCGTCAGGTAATCTCTATCTCCATCTTTCAAGTTCATATTGAGTTGATTAAAGAAATAGTGAGAGAGATGTTGTTAACAGACTGTCTTCGTACTCTTCCTCTCTTTTCGTAGTCTCCCTCTCTCTTCGTATTCTAACTGAATCTTTATACTTACAGTCTTTATTTTCTAAATCACTTGTCTAGGTTTCTCTATTTTGTTTACGAACAAATTTTATATCTGAAATTTTATACACCATTTGATACTTTGAAATTCTCTAAAATTTTATAATTCTGGTTCTCTGAAATTTTATAATCCAAAAAACGGCTACATTTTGGATTAACCATGTCCCTTGATTTTGAAAAGATGGGGATTTCAGTTCTCCCTGTTTGATACAACTTTAGGTTTTCTCGCGAAATTCAAAATCCAGTATTTGATTGGATTGAGAAGTTTGAAGTAGTGAAAAAATCTCCCAAGTTTGATTTAGGTACAAGATTTCTCAGATGCATTGATCTTTCTCAAAAGTTGAATATTTCCTCGAGATATTTAATATTGTTATTATATAGGAAGTGGGTGATTAAATTTGTTTCGTATATATTATATTGTTTCAGATGAGCGAAGTCGTGTGGGACACAGGTTCCTCTTACGATCTTTTTCAGGGCGAGCTAGAATACGACACTTACAGTGTTGACTTGTTTTCTTACGTTTACTTAAATGATCGTTGTTCCTGACTTTTGGGATCCTTATTTTTCTCATAGAAAGGATCTTTTAACGAATAAATCCTCTAATTAGATGGTTGTTCTACAGACGAAATTTGTGGAAGATCTAGACCTTTTATCTACTTGGTCTCATTCTTAAACAATTTTTGTCTCTTTGTTGATGAAATGTACAAGCTACTCCCGAACCAGTGGAGCACGTAGAAATGGCACAATATGTATGCGTGTGACAACAAAAAAGGAAGTCAGAAGTGGTTGTTCATTATTTCTTTCCCAGAACTAAAGTCAAACTTTGTGGTCCATCTCTGTTGGCACCACGCCCAACCGCTCTATTCTCTGTTGGCACCACTCAAGTATGTAGGCACCGGTCCATTATCTGTTGACCCTAACCCCTCCATCCATCTCTCACAAAATCCATCCAAAATTGGGGATTTTAAACTTTCTCTCTCTAAGCTCTTACAAAACCGAGTTTAAACCTCATCAAATCGCTCATAATCTCACTAATCTCCCTCAAATTTTGCTGAGAATAAGTCATTCGACTCTCTAACTCTTAGAATCAATAATCATTTGGTGGAGACGAAGTTGAAATCAAGCTACAATTGCTCCTTCAAGGTTGGTTCAAAAACCCTAACTTTTTTAATTTTTTTGAATAAATTTGTTGTTTGATTGATTGGGGATGTTAATAGTGTGTTGTAACATGTTTAGAATGTTGTATTCTTCAATTTCGAATATATTTAGAGCATTTTCTGTGAATATTTGATGCCCATGTGTACTGCCCTAGATCTATGAAGGTTCTGGAACGACTCGGACGGACTGGTCCAGTCCGTCCGTGTCTTCCTAGTCACGGATCAGCTAATCCGTGACTTAGTACAAAGAAACGGACTCCCTTTCCAGTCCGTGACGGACTGGGTAATCCGTTCCGGACTTAAAGGGTCCGGATTACCTGATCCGGGACCTTATTTTTTTTTTTTTTTTTTTTTTTAATCTTTCATATTTTTCTTTCTTTATTTTTCTCATCATTTTTCCTTCATTATTTGAATGACCTTTTTTGTAGCGATACGTGCCTATTTTGAATGACCTTTTTTGTAGCGATACGTCTAATTTTTCCTTCATTAATTTAGAGTAGGAAAACATATTTTGATTATTTATTGTTTGTGCATCACATATCCGCGTATTATTCAAAAGTTATTATGGCACCACGTAAGCAACGACGAACGCAAGGAGATGAGAACGAAACAGAGCCTCCTATTTCGACAGCAGAAACAGAAGTAGGGGGGTCATCTTCATTTTCAGACCCGTACTCTGGAGGTCCGATAGATCGTTCGCTTCTACCTTGTTTCAAGAATCATGTTGCTTATACGATTTGGAACAAACCGGTAAGCAAATATTATTTTCTAATTTTAGTAGTTATGATAAAATTTTGTTAATCATCAATCTAAAACAATATCTTTTTTATTTTCAGGAGAGGCCGGTGCTGAAGTTACACAACCATGCGTCTGCCGTAGTTGTGGGTACTGCTTTGAAGAAGACGAATGGGTGGGACCTCGAAACTGAGTGTAAAAGTGTTCGAGAGAGAGTCCGGAACACGGGATTGGCCCACATCGCCAAATATTCATACACCAAGCTAGATCGTGTTCTAATCTCGGCATTTACAGAGCGGTGGTACGAGGACACAAATACTTTCCACATGCCGTTCGGGGAGATGACGATCACGTTAGAGGATGTGTATCGCATATGTGGTCTTCCAATTGAAGGTAAACCCGTTGTTCTGTCCAAGACGGATGATGAAGATTTGAACGATGACGATGACGATGATACAAAAGATCCAGATGCATTACTAGTCTCTCGTTATTTACAATTAGATTACGAAGGTGTAAAACTGCACTTGGGTAAATCTAAGTCTGTGGAGCTTAAGTGGTTGAGGGAGCAATGCAGTGGGTCGAAAGAGGATGACCCCGAAATTGTCAAAGATGCTGTTGCACGGGCATACCTCTTGCATCTTTTTGGTTGTACTCTTTTTGCTGATAAGAGTGCAACTAAGGTTCCTTTTGTCTATCTACGTTATCTGAAGAACTTAGATGATATTTCGAGTTACTCGTGGGGAACAGCGGCGCTTGCCTATCTTTATCGGCAGATTGGTTTTGCTTCGAGGGGAGGAAATCAATTGGCTGGTTATCTTACTTTATTTCAGGTAATTTCATATTTATTTTTGTCTCTCAATTATTTCTTTATTATATTAGAGTAGCGAATAATAAATGTGTATTTAACATTACATTTCTAGGCGTGGATCGATGAACACTTCAAACTTGGGGTGTCTGTTCCCAACCCAAAATATGATCCTACATCTAACGTGCCCCGGATGTATAAATGGGAGGAACACGTTTTGAAAGGCAACAAGGCATGTGCTCTAGGAAGCACTCGTGAGCAATTGGACGGTCTGACCGAGAGAGATGTATGTATTTTATTTATTAATTTTTTCCTGTGTTCTATAATACCTGACGTATGCTATAGGAATCACTCGTTAAACGTCTGTATCATGTAGGTCATTTGGGACCCATATCGTCCCTTATCGTCTGGTGATGCACTACCACTTCCTGAATACTCTTTTTACACTGGTTGCATCGCGGTTAACGATATTGCCGAGCCCTATCACCCTGATAGGGTGTTAAGGCAACTTGGGTTGGTTCAAGTCATCCCTAAAGAACCGATTCGACCAAAAAAGGTGTCGAAGGATGGAGATTCTAAAAACTTTGGTAATGTGGCTTCTTATTGGGGGCGTTGGGAAGATCACCTACTAAACATGAGTGATAGACCGAAGGAGGTATCTTTGGCTCCGTGGGAGGCAAGCGCTCAGTATAACAATTGGTTCAAGAGAGTATCTCACCCGTTTGTACAAAACCCAGCTTTGTACAAATCCAATAGACCAGAACAGTACATAGGTTCGGTATCGTACTACGTGAGTATTCGATTTATCATTCTTTTGTTTTGTTACTTTTGAATTTGTAGCTATAATTTGTTACCTAATTTGTTATTAATCCATTGTTGTTTTTTTAGAGAGATGGAATTGATCGTGCCATTGTAGCGATTCATGCGTCTGACGTTCCGTTAGGGCTTGAAATCCTAACTAATGCGAGGGCTGAAATGCCGCTTCCCGAATGTCCTCATCAACCTCAATCAGAACCCGAACCAAGAAGATCGTCTAGAAAAGCTACGGTGAAGAAATCGAGGAAATCACAAAGGGAATGAAGTAGGGTCCCAATGAAGTATTATATCTACCTTAAGTCTCGTTATTTTGAATTGCTTTTGTGAACAACGGTTACTTTTTTTTAACTTCTTTTGTGAACGATGTGTATCTACCTTAACTTCACAAAGGGAATGAAGTATTACATTTTGATTGTTATTCTTGTTTTTTTAACAAGTTTTAATATCTACCTTAAGTACCATTGTTTGGAAAAAAAAAAAACGTACGGATCAGCTAATCCGTGCCTTCCCTTCTCAGGTCACGGATCTATGGATCCGTGACTTTGTTACAAGAAACGGATTCCATAGATCCGTTTATTGCTAACAGGAAAACAATAGCCCCGGTCATAAGAAGTAACGGATCTATGGATCCGTGACGACTTTACAAGAAACGGATCCATAGATCCGTTTCTTTCTAACATGAAAACAATAGCCCCGGTCATAAGAAGTAACGGATCTATGGATCCGTGACGACTTTACAAGAAACGGATCTCTGGATCCGTCCCTTTGTGAACCAGAACGGATTGAGGGATCCGTGACCTGTATGAAATTCAAATATAAAATCAAATATAAAATCAGAAACGGATCTCTGTTTCTCTTCGATTATAAACCCAAAGAAAAAAAAAGTTAAGTAACGAAGACAATTAATCATCTAAATTTATTCAAATATAAAATCAAAAACTTTGTAACTCGGTCTTTCAGTACAACTTAATCATCACTTAAATTTATCACACTACTACTTGGCTCATTCGAATTATCATGAGAATAAAATTTCTTTCCATCCTCGATTCTATCTCTAACAAGTGGAAGCCAACCCGTTGCCTCTACCGATGCATACCTAGACCATTGCGGTGCAATGAGAGGGAGTATAGAATCTTTTTTGAGTTTAACGTTCATAAAGTGACCACCAGTATATGTAATGCATGCAATTTTATAACCCTCAGAAGGTGGACCACTAAGTAAGGGTAAGAAAGTTGTCGAACAACCGTAAGACAAATGAACTAATATGCAATTGAAGCTACTCGCCACAACTATACTAGTGTTTGGGTGAATGTAGAACCAATCTTCCGGACATGTAAAATTGAAGTTGTTCGCGGCACTTAATGTTTGAGTGTAATCTCTTATTCCAAACATCTCTTTGTAGAGTGTGTACTGATCCTCAAGTTCTTTTATGACATTTTCGCGAACTTGTTTCCAACCATCTTCTAGTGAAAACCCAAGTCCTTTACCAACGGCATGAAACCCACAATGACCATCGCCTGGCACATCTATAATGTCATCCAAGAATGGATGCATAACTGACGGAATATGTCCTTTGTATCTTTCAAAATTGGGTATGGTTGCTTTCGGTGCTTTGGTTACTTTGTTAACTTTACGTACTGTCTGAGTGGAGGGAACACATTCATCAACACACTTTGCATATTCGAAAGCAGATGGGTTCCTCTTAGTAGATTTTGCAGCTTCTTTTTCTTTTTTGCTCATTCTTCTTTGTTTCGGATCCCCTTTTGTCTTTGTTTGTTGCAATGGCTCACACAAGTTTGTCATGACCGGAAAAGAAATTTCCCTCAACTTCTCAAGTATTGCGGTCCTCTCAGCATCACTGGATTTATCCCACATTAAATAAAGGTGCTCCATCTCATGTGATGCGTCAAGATCATTATGAATCGGCGGAGTCGGGTTAATGGATAGCTTGGTCCACTGAGGGTGAATGATGTCCTTTGGACATACCTTATCTTGATTCATCAAAGATACCATCTCATGAGCACAAGGGAGACCATAGACATACCTTAGAACACATCCGCAATTTTGAACGTTAATATCAATCCCATTTGCACGGTCGATCTCATCTACCATAAGATCTAATGCCGCGTGCGAGACATAACCACGTAGCTCTTTAAAAAACTTGATTTGATGCCCTTCCTTCACCTTAATACGACTGTGCTCAAAAGATGTTATAATTTCACATGTCTCGGTTTCCGTCATGATATGCATAAATTCCCAGCACGTAACATAGTTACCTTCGGAGCTACATAGATATCTTTTCAATTTGGAATGAGCACCTTCCACACGATTTGTTGTAGTATTTCCCATGTGAATAACCCCGTTAGTCCATGCAGTCACAAATCTCTCTTTCAATCCCAACCAGGTATCTTGAACATAACTAACATCTTTATGATGTGTGTTTGACCAAAACTTCACAAAAGTTTCCACCGCCTCATTATAACCACTTTCAGTCTCAGCATACATGATAGCTCGAAACATTGTCATAAACACATTGAATTGTTCTTGTTTGAAATGACCTTTGACTTTGGCTACCACACACTTGTCGATGTGGAAAGTACATAGCAACCTTTGAGCATTTGGAAAGACTTCACCAATGGCGTTAATCAGTGCAAGTTCACGATCGGTAATAAACACGATTGGCATTGAGTTGGGAGAAAACAACGTCCGCAAACGATTAAGGGCCCATGTGTACTGATTAGTTGTCTCCCCATCCATAAATGTAAAGGCCGCGGTGAAGGATTTCAACGTAGAAGTTACCCCGACAATCTCAAGCAATGGCTTGTTAAATCGGTTGGTTTTATACGTACAATCGAGCAATAACACGGTATGAAAACTCTGTAATAATAGAATACAATCAGGATGTGCCCAAAATAGATTTGTTACCTCATCAGTGTCTTCGTTCTTTGAAAAATGGTAGACGTAATGGTGTTCCACCAACAACTTAATGACTTGTTGCATCGGACTCCTTCCTTCTTGGTTTTCCATACGTATGTTCGCACGTGCATTGTAAATGGTTTTCAACGTTGATGTGTTATCCTTGAATTGTTCATGAATTTGAGAAAGAATTTGAGCTGGCTTCGAACCAATTTTTAATAGATGTTTCACAACAGCTTTTTCATCGGGTTTCAACCTATTCACATATGCGTGACCTAGAAGACTTTCAGCTAACTCGTGGTTATGGATTCCAGACACAACTGACACTTTCCACGTGTCATTAACCCCCGGTATTCCTTTGAGCTTTAACGGACATTGACATTTTTTGGTGCTCGATTTCCTTTTCTTTATAGGTGGTTGATGGGATTTTGGAACTAAATCCTTCTTCTCATGTGAACGAAATACTCCACTTCTTTCGCAACATAATTCTAACCGGGGTTTCTGTCCACCTTTTCTATTACCTGACCTAGAGGTCAATACTACAAACTTATGTTTTTTCCCAATTTCTTGAGCCCAAACGATTAACTCCTCTTTAGTTTGAAAAACATCTTCAGTCACAAAATACTCACCAACATCAATACTAATAAATTGACACCCATCATTTGAAGGTCGATTTTCTTCTTCGGCATGGTACTCCTCTTCAATAGGAACAATATTAAGGTCCGGAATCTGTCAAAAGGTGAAAAAAACATAAAAATCACTTAAAGATAAAAAATATCTTCAGGATGGAACGGACTGAACGAGTCCGGGATTTATCAGCTAAGGACGGATCAGTCTATCCGTCCAAATCTACAGGATCACGGACTTCTGAGTCCGTGCCATTTCATTTATAAACGGATAGACCGATCCGTTAATGACTGATAAGTACCGGACTGGTTCAGTCCGTCCGCGTCACCGAAGTTTCACTTTGATTTTTTAAAAAACTCACACAACACGTATAAAAACATATAAAATAGGATCGGGGAATGGTTGTATACCTCATGAGAAACTTCTCCTTGCTCGGAAATAGGTGAAAGAGTTGGAATCGATGTAGTTGTTAAATTTTTAGAACTCTCTTCTTCCATGGTTATCTTCCTAATTTCTTTTCAAAAGATGATATAAAGAAGCTATAAATTAGATGTAACACAGCTGTATGATGAATAAATCACCCGGATTGATTTTTTCGAATAAAAGAATAGTCGCCGGTAGGTGTCGGAGACGTTGCCGTTGCCGTCGCCGTTGCCGGAGAATGTTGCACTCTTTTCTAGGGTTTTGTTTTGGAAGAAGAATTGATTAGGATTCCTTTTTTGTTGGAAGAAGAAGATGGAAGAAGTAAACGAAGGTGAACGTCACCCACATTAAAAACTGGTGCTTATAGAGACCTCGAGTCAAAAATCATTGACTTGAGTCAACAATATTTTTGGATGCTAACAGCTGTTTGGTCAGGTGCCTTTAGAAGCACCCCTATTTGAAAGGCCAACGTTTTGGAGAAAGCTAAATAGTTTTCGGGGTGTGAAATTTTAAAGGGAATATGTAGAATTTTAGAAATTTTTCGGGAAAATAAATTTTAAGGGGAAATAAAAAAAACACTCTACCTCACCTCACTCTCTCTCCACCTCACCTCTCTGTCTTCTCCGACACGTCGCCGGCCAGAAAATTTTTCGGCTGGCGACCTAATCGGAGAAGAGAGAGAGAGAATGATAGGGAGAGAGAAGATGAGGTGGAGAGAGAGAAGTGAGGTGGAGAGAGAGAAGTGAGGTGGAGAGAGAGAAGTGAGGTGGAGAGAGAGAGAGAGCTGAGGTGGAGAAACTATTTTGCTTTCCCCCTAAATAAAATTGTCAAACAAAATTGACCAAGTCTTCACACCCCGGAAACTATTTAGCTTTCCCCAAAGCGCTGGCCATTTGAAAACCCAACTTTTGAAGGGAACATCATTAATTAGAGCTTGACTTTTAAAAGTAAGATGATTTTTCTGATTGTACCCTCATTTACTTCTTAACCATATAATAAAAAAGTTTAACTTACTTTTAAAATAAAGTCGTCATTAAATTTAAAGGTAACGGATATTATTGGAAAGTGCGAAAAGTTTTATTCCTTATTTTTAGGAACGGGACACTAAAATGAGACAACCCCAGAAGAAAATTAAGTCATTCATTTTGAGACGGAAGGAGTAGATTTTTAGACTTTAAGTCATTAGTTTGAATGCAAGGTCTAGGAAACTAGACAAAAGGTCAAACATTGAGCCATTTCTGTGAACTTCTCGTTCAGATCATTGATGTTTTAGCTCTACAATTTCTTAAAAAAACTACAAACTACCAAAGCTGAGTCATTTGCGAAAAACTCTGATTTGAAAAATTGATCTACACGTAACAGACCAACTTCAACAAGTCAACCTCACCACTCACCATTTTTTCGGCTCCATATTCTTGAAAATATTTGTTTAAACATGAGCAGCATATATAAAATGTCTCCCTTCCAAATTTTACTCTCCATAAAATTTGTCAAAATTCACAATTTCTCTCCGAAATTCTTTCTTATTTCTCCAAAATGGCAGTTTTTTAAAAATGATTATTCAAAAGTTAATTTAATTGGAACATTTTAGAATGGGTAAAACCTTATCTCAAAAAAAATATAGCCTTTTAGATGCATGACAATTGAGAAAAACTCTTGTTGTTTATCACGGTCAACCACATTGTCATTTGTCAATACCCCTCACTCAGAACACTATCAAATCATGCTCCAAATGCACCACAAGGGCATCACCTTGATCTCTTCTTTTCCCCTTTTGCAAACTATCACTTTCTTAAACTCTTGTTCTTACTAGGGCAAACACTAGACTCAATTTCATGGCATTTGGATCCTGATACAATTACATGGATACGAATATACGATCCAAAAGCTGATTATTACATTGAAAATAGTCTTCCCATCGTGATGCCTGCCCACTACAAATGATGTCAGAATTTCAAATAGTCAGACTGAAGCGATTGCAATAAAGGCTGAATAAACTTCATATAAAGTATAAAACAAAAGAGAGTAATCATCTTCCTCTAAGCCCATTACAACTTCACATTAATTAATACGTGTCGCTTCAAAAGGACTGGACTAGTAGATGGTTGTGGATGGAAATAGGGACTTCGCGAAAAGTCACATAGCCTTTCCTTGGTTATTGATTGCAGAATCAGCTTAACCCAGACCTGTCCCAGCTTTTTTCTGTGGTGCATCAGCCTTAACACGTGGAGGCCTAATTATACGATCGACTAGTCCATATTCTAAAGCCTCTTGAGCGTTGAACCGCTTCATTCTACTAAGATCCTTGTTGATCTGTGACATACATAAAATCAAAATGCACTTGGTTAAACACCAAAAATCAACTCCTCCCTGGGAGAAACCAAGCCACTCCCATGCCTACAATTGAATATGTAACATCAATGCCATACAAAGAAGTTTTCAATAGCTTTATAGAGCCACATATGTGATATCTTGTGCAGTTCCAACGGAGTCTAAAAGTCTTGAATGGAAATATGATTCAGTTAAAAGACACAGATAGTGAAATACAGTTAAGTTGCACTTTCGTTTTTACTATTAAAATATGTGAAAGTAATCTAAACAAGGAACCCACATCTTAGATATCTAGATTTGTAAATAAATCTTTGTGACTTTAACTTGGCATGCCCATAGAACGAGAGTGAAAAAATAAGATATGAGATGGTTGACTGTGATGAAAATACAAAACAAATATAGACATACAACCAACAATTGACGGCCGACAGGAGAAAGTACCAACAGTTTGTGGCCATTCATACAAATCAAGAATTCTAAAAGGACGAGAGGAGACTGGATATTAATAGATAATGGTGTTGATAAAAAAGAAAAGCTACATTTAGTTTAGAACTGAGTAGCTAGAGTAGTATAAAACGAGATATAAATAGATAGATATTGTCATCAGAATATCATTAGAACGTGATGATGATGATTATGATGAATAGTTACGATGATTTAAAAAATTGATTATTGGAACACCTAATTTGGGTACAACCAATGATCAAGAAATAGGAATTGTTAGCATATGTCCCCAAGTCCTATAAAACCTATACCATGTTATGGCAAAAATTATATCTTTGATATTAACTGTAGAATAATGAACAGTAGCAAGTTAAATGATGCTGCGTCAGTAGGAAAGAAAAATAAAGAGTCAGATTCACTTATCGAAGAAAGACAAATATGTTTCAGTTACTAGGAAAAGATACCTTCTCAATAGGTTGTCCTGTCTTTTTGGACAGCTCTTCAAAGAGGTAGTCTCTGATTCTCAGAAGCTCATTTGCTTCATTGCGGATATCATCAGCCTGTCAAGATATCCAGACATCAATTTTTTAGAGAATCTTCAGATGATATTCATCCTACTAAAGCTTTCAGATGCAGCTATGACGAGTTTCCGCAGTACCAAAGATCTACCTGTCCACGAGCAGCCCCAGCTGGAGATTGCAGGGCAATTCTTGAGAGAGGCATTGCAAAGCGGTTGTTCTGTACGATTGGTATATAACAAAATTAAAAATATAAAAGAAGTGAGAATCTGAATTTCTAACAAAGAAAAGGTTCCTAACAGGTGGAAGTTCAGGAAATTAGAGGATCACTATGAAGATATCTATTCATCTACAGGATGAATCGTTAATATCAGTCTATCACTTAGATATATGAAAATTGTGGGATAAAGAATCCGTAGATGGAATACGTAGGGACGGAGTAGAATGTTTGAGAGCATGTATGACCTTATCGCCAGCTGCTAGAAGAAAACCTGCCAAATTATAGGCAAAGCCCACACAATGTGTACCAACAGGACTTTTCAAGCTCTGCATTGTATCATATATTGCCATGCACGGAGTAAGCTGCAAAATAATGAAATATATTCATCAGAACGCAGCAAAACAAGGAATGAGATTCAGAAATTAAGATTAGAACTTTGATTATCAAAGATAAAACTTCTAAGAACTCACATCGCCACCAGGGCCATTGATATATAGATAGAGCATTTTGGAAGAATCCATACTGTCAAGGTACAACATTGTCGCCAAAATTTGGTTGCTAAGCTCCTCGTCTACCTCTTGTCCAATAAAGATGACACGTTCTCTATACTGCAAAACACAAATCCTATTCAGATTTCGGATTTATAAACAACATAAAGCAAAATATGTAGCTCACATGGAGATTCATTACAGCAGAATCATGAGATTTGGGAAATGTCTACAGACGTGTTCAAGGTTAGGATGATTAGTGGTGGCCCTTTACATTAAGACCTAAACTAAAAAATGATTAGCCCTATTCTGATGTTACACCTCTCAATACCAATGGAACCTATAAAATAATATAGATACAGAAGTAAGGTTACCTAATAAGAGGATCGCTCCGGTACGTGGTACGGGGTCCGCTACCATGTGAGTATTGGGTACGCTAGGGGTATACTTCTTTGGTACGCCATTTTCGATTGCAGTACGTTTTGGACTATTTTCCTAGACAATATATACTTTTTACGATGCATTTATAATAACACAACTACTCTTAGACATCTTATCTCCATTAAACTTGTAGTTAACTACCCTACTAGTTGATTTTATTGATTTTACACTTACTTTGGGTTAATTAAAATTAAAATTTCTTGTATGCTAATTTTGGAGTACTGGATCACGAACCCACCCAAAAATGGTACGAGGAATCCCGTGTCCGGTACGCAAGGGGGAGGAGAGTATCTAGTAATGTTTGTACAGAACAGGGAAATTCTGTATTGCACACCACATTAGAGTTTGAATTTTTTCTTTTTTCCTGCACTATTCAGTAGATAAACACCGAAAATTGTAACTAAAGTACCTCTCGACCAATTGGAAATGTTACTGATACTCTTCAGTACTTATATGTACTATATTTAGTAGGTTAAGAAGCAAACTAGAGACCATAATTTCTGATACACTGAATTTTTCAAAAGCTTCCCTAAAGAAGTATCTATTGTTTCCTTTATACTCAATATAACCCTAATTAGATAAACCTGTAAATCTGTAACTTACAAGAGCATTCCACAAATCAACCCACTGCCAAGTTCCTTCACCTGGTGTTCTGTAGGGAACTCTAGGTGTACCAATGGGCATCATTCCAATGCGTGCTCGAGTTGCTTTTTTACTTGACCTGCAGACAATGAGACACCACATGCATGTTGAATCAGCTATATCTAACAAACCAACCAATAGTACAAGATGAAAAATATAAACCTAGACAAGTTAACATATGTGCATGCAATATTTAACTGCACGCCACTAGGGAGTCAGATTTTGTAGGCTAGAGTGTAGATGACTCAGCCGTTTGATCATGCAACGACTTCATATCTTCCAAAATTGTAACAAGGATGATGAAAAGACCATCTCACCAATCACATTATGATGCCTTTCTCTTACATACCCATTTTATAGTAGGCCTATAAAATCACAGTTGCCCCACTGAATGATGCCGTACTTCCACTTGCACTTCCTACTACATTCCCCTTAACCATCCCACCCTTCGTTTATCATAAATTTATACAGATACGTGTGTCAATCTCGAGAATTTCACATTTAAGACGTCTGGAGTGTATTAGGAAGTGTAAGTGGAAGTACATTTAGAATTATTCTTAAAGTTAAAAGAAACAAGTAGCACTTAGTTCAAAGAAAACTTTAAAAATAATAAATACCCATAAGTGTTCAAATCAATATCAAAGAGTGAAATTTATTTGGGTTCATTGATATGAATATAGAAACTGCAGTAATCACTTAGGCTAAAATGTAGAACACATGAACTATGATAATAAAATTAAATTAAACTCTAACCCTTACGTCTTTTTAAGATAACCTAGCAATGTCCCTAGTCCCTCTAGGGTTTCTGATGAAAAAAACTTCAACACCACAAAATAGAATGAAAAAAAATACACAAAATAATGAAATTAGTATCACTTGCTTAGATAGGAGGCTTTTTTGAACTTTTTCATGGAATTCAACAGTCAAATTAGGTTTCTTGGATCCGAAGGTGCCTGCAAAAATTAAGATACTAAAAGTAAGAATATAAGTATCAATTGAGAAAGGGGGAATAGAAAATTAGGGTTAAAAAGGAGCATACTTGATGAATGGAGCTTCAATCCTGCAAAAACTTTGTTGCAATTGAGAGAAGGTTGAGGAACGATACCTCCACTCTGAGATTGAAAACACGAAGAACATGTCGAGTGAAGTAGAGCTGCCATTGTGAGAAGGAAGAGAGTTTAGAGAGAAGAAGGGGGGAAGAGATAATTTGGGTGTCAAAAATTCAAGCTTTAGGAAGAGAAACACAGATAGAAAGACCTAATAGATGTTGATCACTAACACAATTGTTTAGGTATTAGTGATTTAGTTTTCGAACACGTGTGCCCCAAAATCATCTCGGTTATTCTTGGGATAACTTTAGTTTGGTCCTCTAAAGATGACTACCATACGAAAATAGACCTAATTTTGACCAGCTTTCAAAGTGGGCCCTTACACTAACTTTGTCTAATTTTTCTCATGACATATGTTTCGATTTCCTAACTTTTCCTTTCTTATATCTTGTTAGATTTTGTATTTTTTCAATGCAAGAGAGATAAATTCTCCTTATCTTCATATCTCACCCTCTTCATCCTCAACTTTTCTCCACAACAAACTTATTTTCCAACAATTGTGTGTTACTGGAAAGATGTTAATGTTAGACTATTTATTTTATTATCAAAGATGAATATAAACTTGTATATTCGCCGTCAGGTTTGTTATTCGCAATCTCTAGAAGAAAAAAGATAGTAATGCGTTTTAAATAAAAAGATGTTTAATTTTAAACAAAAATTAGTAAGAAGAGGTTGCAGATATGCAGTTATTTAATGAGTTAACCTAAAAAAAAACTTTACCAACTGCGAACTTTCAAAACTGTGCCACTTTATTCTAAACAATCGAATGTGACGTTAATATGATTACAAAGAGTGTAAAATCAGTAATTATTTAGTTTTGAGTATTGACTTGCAAAGCTAATTGCATCAAGAGAGTATCTTAACACTAATTTTGTTCTGAAGGCTTAAGCTTATTTTTTATGGTCGCGGCTTTGGGGAATAAAGAAAATTCTCTGGGGAATAAATTCTCGAGGGAATCCAGATTTTTTTGAAAATTCTCTAGGGAATAAATTTTTATGGGGAATACAGAATACATTTTTTTGAAAGTTCTCCTCCATCTCATCACCTCTCTTTACCACTTCATCTTCTCGACACCTCATCATCTTCTCCGGCGAAAGTCGCCGGCCAGCGACCTTCAAACATAAATTTTTTTATTTATTTATTTTCTCTCTCCTTTGTCTCTCTAAATTTTTTTTTTCTTTTCTCTCTCTCTCTCTAGAACAGATCTAGAGAGAAAAGGTCTGTTCGTGAGAACAGATCTGGTCTGTTCGTGAGAACATACCTTCTCTCTCTAGATCTGTTCTAGAGAGAGAGAGAAAATAAATAAAAAATTAGAGAGAGAGAGAGGAGAGAGAAAATATAAAAAAAATTATGTTTGAAGGTCGTCGGCCAACGACTTTCGCTGGAGAAGATGATGAGGTGTCGAGAAGATGAAGTGGTAAAGAGAGGTGATGAGATGGAGGAGCCTTTTTTATAGCATCTTCTAAAATTAGAAGCCCCTTAGCAATAAAAAGAAACATAAAAAGTCAATCTTATTTGACTAATTTTAAGAAAAGTCTTTATTCCCCGGAGAATTTTCTTTATTCCCCAAAGCCGCGACCTTTTTTATGTGCGGACTTCAGTCTTGTTAACCTTTTAGACCTTATAAGCATTATTCTTTGGTAAGTTAATTTATCCTCGTATTTTTAAATCAAATTTCTTATTTTAGTCAATCCATTTACTCTTCTACTCAAAGGAGGTTCATTCCAATCTAAATACTGGTATTATGACTTTAAAAGAGATTAAATAATTTATAAAACAACAAATAAAATGGCTTTCTTGGTCACCAGACCTCCATTAAATCCAACGAATTTATCGTAATCCGACTAAAACAAGGACCGCCATTTCCTCGTAATCCCACTTCAACCAATTCCGACTACTCCATCTTCATCTTCTCAACACAACCCTAACATTTCTCCTTCAACCCAGCAAGAAATCTCCACCTTTCATGGATTCATCGCTCGTGTTTCATACAATTTATGGTCGTCAAACAATATAGCTTCACCTTCTGTAAACAAACTTTGTCAGTGCCACAGACTACCTAACTCAATTGGGTCATGTCGATCATCTCAATAAGGCTTATATTTGAGCCTATCGCCACAATCACCAACTCGTGGGACTTACCGGTCGGAATCTGGCATCCCATCATTGTATTCTGCACCAGTTGTATTTCTGCTAAGAGACGGTGATGAAATGATGGTATCAGGTGGTTAATCCTCTTCTGTTAGTGATATCCAAATAAATTTTAAATATCCAGAGTGATAAAACCCAATGTTAAGGCCCTAAATCTGCCTCAACATTCAGTTGCTCTATCGTTTTTGTTAAAATACTAGATTTCTGTCGCATCTTATGAACGCAACAGATCCCTCTTGACTAATGTCGTTTTGGTAGATCACACTAATTTTGATTTGAGAAAATGAAAACACAAATATAAAGTGAAAAAAAACTATAACGTGAAGATGAAGAGAAAGAAAGAGAAAAAACATATAAATTTCAAATTAAACAATTTATTGGATAGAGAAGAAATTGAAATTCCAACTTTAATATTTGAAAAGAATATCATAACCGATTGTTGACACTAATACCCATCTATTTTGAGTCGATTTACATGAAGAAGATTTTATATCAGTCGTTGAATGCGATCTTTATCAAACTCCCAATAAAAGTGGACGACCAAATGATGAGACATGAAAATGTCTCGTCTGAATCTCTTAACTTGGGCTAGTTATTCCATTTCGAGCAGTTACTCTGATGAATTGATTGTTTCTCTTACCCAGGTGTCTTCTGAAGAATTGTGCACGATAAATAGATAAAAAACAGGAGAAAGACACACAAAGGGGCATTTCTATCATTTGGTGATGAAGGGTACTCTAATATTTTTGGCCAATGTGATTTAGCGATGAAAGTAGAGTCCGAGAAGAACCCAACGGCGAAAGCGGAAGTCAAATTGGAATCCGGGCGAGAAAGTTAGAGCAAGTCAAAGTCGGGGTCAAAATTATCAATTGACCAAGTCGTCCAGACACCATGAAATCTAACGGCGAATGTGAAGTTTTTGGTACATCTTCGCTAGTTTTTCCCTCGAACCTTTCCAATTGCTTTTGAGAAGATCAAGAGCTTCAAACGTGGCTCCTCTACTTGGGACACGAGCAATCAACTTGATCTCTCACCTTGTTGTTAGCTAGCACACCAATGGTGGTTGGAAGAAGAACACATTTCTTCTTTGACTAGATAGATAGTAATGGGAATTAGCTCACTTTCTCCCCTCTACTTGATGTGGTAGAGTAAGAAAGCTTAGAGAGAAATTCCACACCTTATTCTCTGCCCTAAGAGTGTTTATATAGAACCCTAATAAGAATTTACCTCCTTTTAGGTTTCCTAAAACACCCTTTAGAATAAGATTTAGGGAAATTATCGAAAATAGCAATTAGTTGATATTTTCTCAATTCCCTAAGGAGATGACGTCCAAACCAAGCCAAAATTGGCAGACTTAACGTTCATAACATAAGGAAACGTCCCTCCAAAAATCAGCCCAATCCGAGCCCTAAAAGTGCCCGAATCGATTTAGGCCCAAAACCCCATTTTTGGGCTTTTTGTACTATCTTTGCCTAATTTCTCTTTAGGCCTATGAGATATATTTATGGGACATTCCCATTATTATATCTCACTCCCACTAGTCATATCCTAGATCAAATTGACACTCTTATGTGTAACCCGTTGTAGGATCCAGTCGAAGTTAGCCGCGAATTACTTCGTAATTCGACGGTCGTGGTTGGTTTCTAGCTTAAACTCCACGACCCCTAAATCAACCAGACTTGATGATCTTCTACATCAATTGCCCTATCCGACAAATTGTTCGCATTGTCACCTTGGTCGAAGGACATCTCCTTCAACTCCTTCAGTCCTTTCCATACACATGGATACCGTTGATAAAGTGGGTTGCGCCAATATTCTCTAGCTGCGATGTACCCTACAAGTCCCTCATAACAGCTACACATGGAATCCTACAAGCATCACTCGATTGGTTAAATCCCAAAATTTTTGGGAATTTGTTTTTCTCTTTCCCTTTTATCTTCTGCTTCTCTCTTAAAAATTGAAATTAGAGAGAGAATAGAACTGGAAATAAAGAGATCGATGATTTAAAAAAAAGATTTCATATGAGTTTCTCATTATAGAGAAATCAGAGAGTTGTGATGGATTTTATTTAGAGAGAAATAATATGGAGAAGATTCGATTGACAGAGATGCAAAGAGAGAGGTTTTATTTTCTCTTTTCTTTTGGTAGCCAAGATATGGACAAACAACAAATTTATACGGACAACAGATTTCGGACCCAATGCAAGTTTAATCTTAGTTGACTTATTTGACCTCTACTTGATTGGGGGACATAATTTTTAGGACTCAAATATTAAAACAAGAAATAACCTGGATCATAAAACAAACACTAAACCTAAGTAAAAAAAGTTTCGTTCTTCGTCTTCTTTCTGTTTTGTTTTCTTCTTTTCGCTGAAGCGGTATGTATCATAGTTGATGGTACCGGCTTGAAGAAGCAAAATACATAATGGAGTTTTGGATTGATCTTTGACACAAATTAGTGCCTTAGTCTAGGAACAAGAACAAAGATTCTTGTTTCTAAATTCTAATTGTGTTGGTTCTTCCTCTGTTTGGTGATGATAAGAGTTCTTATGACTATTGGGTAAGGAGGATTGTTAAATTTATTTAAACTCAAAATTAATGAGTAGATATATTTTATTGGTTAAGTAATTAGAGAGTTAATTTTAGTGGGGTTAATGTACTAGTTAGTGGAGTTAATGTACTAGTAAGTGGGTTAATGTGCTAGATAGTGGGATGATTTTAGTATTGGTCTTAGTTAGTGCTTGAAGTTTTAGTCTATAAATAGACAAGTCTTTGTAGTTCATTTCAGATCAAATCAAGTCAAGTAATTCAATTCAAGTTAAATATCTTCTTTATTCTTCTTTGTTTCTGCAAGTACTTTTAATTTCCAACATTTGGTATCAGAGCTAGAATTATTTTGTGATTACTAACCGAATTAAAAAATGAAGGGATCAATCTAACCTCAGCTTCCGCGATTTTGTGGGAAAATTTTTTATCAATGGTGTATCCAAATGAAAGAATTGTTTGGCTTCCAGGAAATTTGGGAGATTGTCGAATTTGGGTATGTAGAACCAGTTGATCAGGTAGCACATGAAGCTCTCTCTCAGGTCCAGAAAGATAGTTTGAGAGAGAACATAAAGAAGGATAAGAAGGCATTGTTCTTTCTTTATCAAGTTGTTGATGAGATTGTCTTCGAGAAAATCTCAAGAGCTGAAACAGCTAAAGAAGTGTGGGATTTGTTGCAAAGATCCTACAAGGGCGATGAGAAGGTAAAAAATGTAAGGTTGCAGACTTTACGAGGTGAATTCGAATCTCTTAATATAATTAACTCTGAAAGTATTTCTGATTATTTTTCTAGAGTTCAGTCTATTGTTAATCAATTGCGGGTTAATGGTGAAAAGTTAACTGATCTACGTGTTATTGAGAAAATCATGAGGTCATTGACAGGTCGTTTTGACTATGTTGTCGCTGCAATTGAGGAAGGAAAAGACCTTTCAACTATGTCAGTTGAAGGTCTAATGAGTTCATTATGTTCTTATGAACATAGGATGAACCAGAGAGCTGCTGCAGGGTCTATTGAACAAGCTTTTCAAAGCAAAGTGACTCTGCTTGAAAAAGGTGGTTCTAATGGTGAAGAGAGTCATGGTAAAGAATCCAAAAGAATTGGAAGGTATGACAAATCTAAAGTTAGATGTTTTCGTTGTAAAAAATTAGGTCATTATAAGTCGGAATGTAGAGTTTCCAAAAAAATACTCAGAGCATGCTAACTTTGCTGAAGATGATGTAGAAGAGGGAGAAATTCTTTTATTAGCTTGCAGAATAAATAAAGATTCAGGTGAAGATTCGGATGAAGATTTAGATGATTATGCGGTAGAAGTGATGAAGATGCAGTTTGGGACTGTCTTATTAAAGAAGATCATCAAATAAAAATTGATATTGATGATGAGACAGTAGCTTCAGAATCTCAAGTAATTGAGATTCCACCTATTTCTCTGAATATTCATGAAAACTCAAATCCAGAATTATATCCCAGTTCAACTTGTATTCAAGTTATGTCGTCGAGGTTTGATGAATACGTTGTAAGCAATGATAATGAGGACTCTAACGAAGATTTTGGAAGTTTTGCATTTTTTGCAGATTGCAATCCTATTACTTTTAAAGAAGCAGTAAAAAATGTGGGGCAAATTTCAGCTACGGATGATGAAATTCATTCAATTGAGAAAAATGATAATTCGGGGTTAAATTATCTTCCTACAGGAAATAAGACAATTGGGTTGAAATGGTCTTCCAAAAACAAGTACAAACCAGATGATGGTCAAGTAGACAAATTAATTGTGAAAGAGTATGATCAATAACCAGATTAATGTGCAGTTTTTAAATTGAAGAACAAGTGGCTAATGTTTTTATTAAGCCATTGAAGGTCCATTTATCTTTCAAGTTGAAGATTATGATGGACGTTATGTCGTTTGAGTTTAAGGGAGGGTGTTAAATTTATTTAAACTCAAAATTAATGAGTAGATATATTTTATTGGTTAAGTAATTAGAGAGTTAATTTTAGTGGGGTTAATGTACTAGTTAGTGGAGTTAATGTACTAGTTAGTGGAGTTAATGTACTAGTAAGTGGGTTAATGTGCTAGTTAGTGGGATGATTTTAGTAGTGGTCTTAGTTAGTGCTTGAAGTTTTAGTCTATAAATAGACAAGTCTTTGTAGTTAATTTCAGATCAAATCAAGTCAAGTAATTCAATTCAAGTTAAATATCTTCTTTATTCTTCTTTGTTTGTGCAAGTATTTTTAATTTCCAACAAGGATAACGTTTGAAAGAGAAAAACAGAAACTACAGCAGTTATCTTCAAGAATTCATGGAATCATGAGTCCCACTCACATTCTCTCTGTAACTTATCTTTCTTAATAGGCAAATATTTTCTCATTATCAAACTTGGCGTATGGTTCAAAAAAGTTTTTTTTCAACCAACCCAGTTCATTAATTCATTCATTGAAAACCAGGGATATGGTTGTTTATTGATAAAGAGGGTTGGTTTTTAACCAATAAAGTTCATGTCGCTGTGGTTTCTCAATGGTGATTCTCAGTTTCCATATAAGCACCCAACCAGAAACCAAATGAAATTTACTAACCAAATTTTAAGTTCAACAACCATAAACCAAATATAAGAATGCTGACATTGATATAAGAATGATGATTTTCTTGGTTTTGCCATGATCGACCACCTCTCCCACAATTTCTCTCTATAAATTAAGTAGATGATAATGAAGAAGAAGGAATAACAAGATGATAACTGGGGTTTATGAAAAAAATTGGGGATGAACTTAAATTAAAAATGGTATTTTCGAGGGGACATTAGTCAAAACATATTATTTTAGTGTCCCCTATAAATTTGTTGTCCACTTAAGATTTCTAATTTTTTTTATTTGTCCATATAAAATTGTTGTCCATATAAGGTTTTTGGTTGTCCATATATTGGCGACCTTTCTTTTTAGATATATATTAGAAAACAGAGATGGTAAGAGCTGAAGATGGAATTCGAAATCAAAAGCATAGAGAGCACATGAAGGAAAGAAGATGGCTTCCATTACTGGTATCAAACCAATAGCGATTCATACAAGCTAAATCTTCCAATCGATAATTTGGGCAAAGAAATAATTTCAATTTAATGAATTTATTTGTATCTGTATCCAATTTATTTGGATCTCTATCAAGAGGCTTGCTCTCATCCAAAAATGGACCGCAGTTCCTTATGTTGTTCTCATTGCAAAATACTTTATTTCTATCCACAACATTCATATTCTCCGAATTTAAACAAATTCGAATTCGCAGTTCTCTACGATGTCTAGGAGATGAAATATTTTCAGGAACAAGAAACTCATAATGATTTTCATCTTTATTCCCAAGGACCCCTTCATGTCTTTGTTTTGTAATGGATTCATCAAAAAATTCTTATCAACATTTCCTTTTGCTCGGCATTTTCAATTAGTTTGGTCTTTACTCTTATGGACCAGTGAAATAGTTATAGTTTGATACATAATAAATTGCCCATCCCATTTTATAGCCAGGCGAACTGGTTTGAGAATCAATATTCCTTTTTGATCAATTTTGTAAGAGTTGGACCCCTTTGAATCAACATTATATCCAGACTCATTTCTCCTCTTTGAATAGAGGATATAACAATTTTCTTTGGATTTTTCAGTCTAAGCAGGAGACAATATACCTTAATATTATTGATTATTTTTTACTCAAAGGCTCATCCCATCTCAATTGTACCCATTTACTGATCCCATGTTTCACGGAATCGATCCCCCTTTGACTGTACAGAATATGTGGAGCGCAACATGTCTGGAAGCACGGGAGAACGCTCTTTTGCTGATATTATTACCAGTATTCGATACTGGGTCATTCATAGCATTAGTATACCTTCCCTATTTATTGCGGGTTGGTTATTCGTCAGCATGGGTTTAGCTTACGATGTGTTTGGAAGCCCTTGGCCAAACGAGTATTTTACAGAGAGCCGACAAGGAATTCCATTAATAACTGGCCGTTTTGATCCTTTGGCACAACTCGATGAATTTAGTAGATCCTTTTAGGAGGCCCCAATGACTATAGATCGAACCTATCTAATTTTTTACAGTGCGATGGTTGGCTGTTCACGGACTAGTTGTACCTACAAGGTGGAACATTTAGAAATCAGAGATAGATGATGAAGAGATTCAATTGAAACCCATAGAGAAGTCCGATCAATGAGCTGGACTTAGTGAGAGAAAGAGATTCGATTGAGATATATTCTTCATTGAGTATGGAAATTTAGAGAGATTGAAGAGAAGATTTCATAGAGAGATGGTTGGAGATTCATATCTTTGCTATTGTCAGATAGGGAATATGGAGTTGTTGACAGAGAGAAATTCGATTGATATAATATCAAAAATCTTGTGAGAAAGAGAAGTAATTTCTTATATAGAAATTTCACAGAGAGATAGAGAAATCAGGGAGAGAGCTATTTGAGTCTTATTGGGTTTTATTCTCTTATATAACAGGGGATCTCATCTTTTAGAAAAAAAAAGGGAACTCAAATTAGAATAAACTTTGGTCCTTTTTCTTCTTCTTCTTCTCTAGGGCTTCAACTAAATATCTAGAGAGAGAGAAGAAGAAGGAGAATAGAGATAGAAACAGAATTCACCTTCTCTTCTTCATTTTCCTTTCTGATTTTCTAGAGAGTTAGAGAGGAAGAGACTGTAAAAGAGCTTATTTTCTTGTTATTTTATGAGAAGATATAGATAAAAAGAGTATTTAAAGAAAGAGAAAATTGTAAAGAAAGAGAGAGTTTGAATTGATTTCTTTTCTTCTATTAACAGAGAGAACTTTGTAGAGAGAAAGAGATGGTTCATTGAATTTTGAGAGAACAATATAAGAGATTCTTCATCATATTTTATTTTTATTCTTCATTTTCTTCATCTCCTTTTCTTTGTGAGAGAGAAAAGAGAGTGAACAGAGTGAACAAAGAGAATGAGGGTATTTGCACTTGCGTTTTCTTTGTGAGAGAGAACCTCATCGTCAACTATCCGTCTCACGCAACAAGGAGGAGCAATCTGATCTATAAGCTAATTATTCAGTGATCTTCTCTTCTCTTACTTTTAATTTTTAATGAGAAAATATTTTATGAGTATGCAAAGTATGAGTAGCCAAATCTTCATCTAGATGTAAGATGAAACTTCGAGCAGAAGTAATTAGTTTATTCTCTTTCTTTTCGTGATTCTTATGATGTGCATCATTGTTTAATTATGCCTATTTGATTCCATAGAGTAATGATAGTAACTTCATCGTTTACACTTATAGCTTGATAGGTCATGCTTAGAAGAGATTTTCTTTGATGATTTATACTTGTTGTTTGATAGGTGATATCTGGGATATGATTATTTAGGATTTCAATTTAGCATAATTCATTCCGAATATATTTGTTTTATATGCTCAGTGTTCCGATGTTTAGACGAAACTACTTCACTAAATATTGAGTTATAAAGGTAGAGAATCATGCTAGGAGGGAAATGATATTATTTATGTTAGTTCGAGGCGGAATCTGAACTCTAGAGTTCTCTCTCATTTTGATATCTTCGACGACTAGTTCTTGGTCTCTTTTTGTTTAAGTATTTTATTATTCTTATTGTTTAATCACAGAAACCAAATCATTCGAAGAAAATCGGGCTAGTTCTAAGTTTTAGAATAGGTTGGCTTAGTCTCTGAGGATCGACCACGGTCTTACCGGGTTTTTATTACTTGACGCCCGTGCACTTACGGGTGGAGACCTTTTAAGGAAACTTTCTAGGCCCATCACCAGACTTATCTCTCATGTGACCGACTTAGCTGTTTTATTACAATAGATGAATTTAGGGGTGGGAAAACGGTTCGGAAACCCGGGGGCCAGCCCGATCCGCCCGGACCGTTTACACTCGCAGACCGATTGGAACCCGATCCGAGCATACCCAGCCCGATGAACCGGGTGTTAGTGCGCGGGACTCGGACAGGGGCTCTAATTCGAGTCCCGACCCGAAAAGCCCGTCCGTGACGATCCGCCCGCTACCTGATGTATAAGCCCGCCCGATACCCAATCCCCAATCCAATAGCTCGGCCTGTCCGCCCGGTAGAAAATTCTCGTACCATCTTTAGATCCAACGGCGGAGGTAGGGTGTCTCTTTAAAATACAACTTAGTCGTTGGATTAAAGAGGGGCGCCCCTTCGAATCTATAAAGAGTGTTAGTACTAAACGTTCGCGGAAGCTATCGAACCTATCCTAGTAATTCATCTGATTATGAAAATTAATCGAAAAGCTACACCAAAACTAAATATGTAAACAGAATTAACGAGGTTCGGCTTAAAGCCTACGTCCTCGGGCGAACAAGAAAACTTTATTGAATGATAGATGAAAACGACTTACACAACCCGCAAGTTCGTCCCAAGACAGTATAGAAAATAACCTTCTATCTCTCTCTCTCTCTTGCTCTCACTCTATGTTGAATAGTTGTTATGTTGTGTTGTGTTAACACTCAAGAATATCCTATATATATATATATATATATATTATAAACCGACTAAAGTCACCACCGACTCAAATTTCACCGGCTTCAATTGCTTCAATTTGGAGACTCCAACCCCACCGACTTCAATTGGAGACTCCAATCCCACCGACTTCAATGTATTCTCACCACCAACTCTCACAATTCTCCACCTCGTACACAATTTGATATACTTCAAATTTTGGACGAACACCAGCTCTACTCCTTGTAAGATAAATCTGCTTCTTGTAACTTCATCCAACTGCACCATATGACCATGGCTGCCTACGTACCCTATTACAGGATCAAGCCTACCGCAGTTCTGCCAACCCTTCACATAAAGTTTACCTTGTCGCCATTACGCCCTTTCGGACAACTTAACACGAGCCGATTTGTTGCAATTCCAGGCAATGCTGAAACTTGCTACACGTCACCACTTTAGTCAACATGTCCGCGGGATTCTCATCTGTGTGAACCTTTATAAGTGAAACATCACCTTCCTCTACAACATCTCGTACGAAGTGATACCTGACATCGATATGCTTAGTACGAGCATGATGAACCCGATTCTTCGCCAAGTGGATCGCACTTTGACTATCACACCATACATCTACGCACTTCTGCTTAATCCCTAGATTAACATATCCTAAACTATGTGTCTAGTTTAACATACAAATCAGAGACGAAATTGTGTATGGGTCAGGAAGGGCCATGACCCCCTTGATTTTTAAAGTTCGGTTAAATATCAATAGGTACTACAAAAGTGAGCCATTAGAAATCCATCGAGTTGTGAGCACTCTGGCCAACATTCCATGTTTGAGACTCTTGTTCAAGTCTCCTTACATCCAGTTTTATTTTATTTTTTATTTATATAAGCTAATCGTTTTTTGTAATTTAATTAGTGAGGAAGCTTTTATTAAGCTAAATTAAAGGTCTTTAAGGTTGAGTAATTATTTATAATACTATTTAAAGTAAAAAAGAACTTCTTCAAATTTTCAAGTATAAGTTTTGACACTTGTTTTATAAAATTCATTAGGGGTGAACATTTATTATCCGAACCGACCAATCCAAACCGATCCAAACGAATTTGGGCGGTTCGGGAACCGATCCAAAAGTGTTTCATATTGGTTCGGCTAGTAAAACCTCAAAACCGAAGCCTTCGGATCGGTTAATGGATGAGGTTGCCGGATAACCGAAGCAACCGAACCAAACCGGTATTTAAAACTTTTAAACTTTTAATATTATAAATATATAAATATTTATGATTGGGTGATGGATGGATGGCTGAGATTTAATCCCGGACTTTGTACATCAAAACTTTTATACATCACAACAAACACAAAATATAAATATAAAACAAACAAACCCTAGCTTTTTGCTCTCCCTCCCATCCGATCAATACCACCATCTCCCTGAATTTGTTAATGGAAATTATGAAAGAGAGAGAGATTTGGTTCGGTTACCCAACCGAACCAAACCGGCCATGTAGATTTCGGTTAGATAACCGAACCGATCCACCGATGGTTTGGCTCGGTTAGAACTTCACAATAACCGAGACTTTCGGTTCGGTCTATGGATAGGCCGAAAAAATCGGTTATCCAACCGATGAACATCCCTAAAATTCATGCTCACGTAAAAAAAAATCACATTTCCCACCAAAAATTGAGGAAAACACATTTGTCACTTATTACTAACAAATGAGCTTTTCTTTATACATTGTAAAACTAAATATTTGAAAAGTTTGAAAATTTGGTATCAGTTATCCATCCTAAAATTGTTTGACTATTTGACATTGAATGGTTATATTAGAAAGATATTATAGAAATCAACTTTTTTTTGGTTTTCTTTATATAGTTCCGAAATTCAATATAACAAAGTAAAAAAAAAAAACGCAAGAATGTAACAAAAGTTATTAAAGAACCAAATTATTTTTATATATCGGCCCCTCTTAGTCCCAATTGATTTCGTTACTGATACAAACTTTTTAGGTTATCTAGCAATTCAATACATCTACCATATTTTATCTCAATGAATGGTTTCTAATTATATCAGGGCCTGCCATGTATATGATAAAGAATTTTATGAAATCATCTTAATGAAAAAAAAATCAAGAACAAGAGTTGATCGTCCAAAGCATCCACTAGTGAAATGTATCAACATGAATCTGTCTAATCCTTTAGGCGTCTTAGACGCAATTGTAAGTATTTTCACTTCGTGTTTGACGAAATAGTAAGACATGCATTCACATTTAATAGGGGAGCGAGATAGCAACCCTCTAGCAAGATCTACCATCCAAACAATCACTAAAATGTAGAAGGACAGTGCACCACAAGTACAAACGATGATTAAAGAAATAAATAAGTAGGTTTTCATTAAAATTTACCGCCATAAGAAACGTTTTAAATAACTTTCCCGTCATAAGGAAGCACTTAAAAGCTAATAAATTCATGATTGCCCGTCATAAGGAAGCTTAAAATGCTAATAAGTTCATGACTGACAACGTTGGTGGTTTTCGAAGAGTTTAATATTTAATATATAAAATAAAATAAAAACCAAATGTATTTGATTATAAAATAAATATATTATTTATATCAATTTATAACCAATAATATTATTGATTACATAATATTATCTGTTGATTAAGATTTTAATTAATAATATTAAATGTTAACTGCAATACAAGTAGGATGAGAAAAAAATATAAACTTATAAGATAAATCGATGATCCAAACATAATACTAATTTATTAAAATACTAAATAATAATATTAGAAATTAAATTAAATTATTTCTTTTTAGTAAGAATACTAATTAAATAACATTATTTATTAAATAATATTATTAACTAAATAATATTATAAGTTAAATAGAATGATAATTAATATTATTATCTAATAATTAGAATAATAGTTTATAATTTTATTTATTAAGACCGCTGTAGCTATGTTTGTCTTGTCAGCCTTATACATTAATTGGTTGATAATTTTTAATTGGTTAATAATTTTGATAGTTCAGCCTTATACAATAATTGGTTGATAACTTTTAATCGGTTAATAATTTTGATAGTTTCCTGAAGACTAGTCGGGAAAATGTACATCTCGATCAAACTACTAACAACCTTAAACCTTATAATAATAAGATTAGACCATTTGGATTTTCCTCTTAGTGGGGAAACCTAGTTGGGTTTAGTATAATGAATCAAGTTCGGACTCAACAGGAGATTGATTCTTTTTAGAGTCTGATTCGAAAAGTTTTGTTCTATTGGACAAGGAGGGTGTAGTCTGTAATTCAATTGTTTATTATAGTGAATTTGAAGTGGACTACTTGTCCCGTGATTTTTCCTTCTCATATTAAGAAAGTTTTCCACGTTAAAAAACGTTTTCCGTCTCAAAACTGCTTTTTATGTAATTCGTAGTGTCGTATACCAAAATATAGCTCTATTCATTAATAAGTCCTAATATTATAATCTTGTTACTCCAATTAAACAAATAAATATATTATATTATATAAATAATATATTATTTATTTAATTTATAACAATTAATATTGTCAATTAAACAGTATTATCTATTAATTAATATACTAATTAATAATATGATATATTAATATTATTTATTAATTAAAATACTAAAAATATTTGTTTAAATAATATTATTAGTTGAATAACCTTATTAATTAAATAATATTATTTAATTAATTAAAATACTAATTAATAATATATTTATTAATTATGATATAAATAATTATATTAATTATTAATATGAATACTAATTTCTTCAAAATGAGAACGACTATAACAACGGAGTAAGTAAGAAAATGATATTTTGTCGTTTTTTTTCACGGAGGCAATTGTCCATTACATCTTTAATCAAATCGCTATTCACTTTTATAGAAATTTCAACTATCTAATTTGAATCTAAAATATTAATGACAAAAATATTTCAAATCCTCATAAGAATTAGAATTTCCGAAGTTTCTTGCTAGACCTCCATGGAAGAAAGATGACGAGTACTATATATTCATTTATTCGTTATTAAATTAAATTAGTTGGTCATGATATTGGGAAGATCTGATCTAACAAATTTCTTCATCATGCTCTCTTCTTAATCTTATCTTCTTCTCTTTCTACATTTCTTCAGCTTACAAATCTTCATTGTTAGATCTAGATTTTTTTGTACTGGATCGATTTAATAAATTTTAGAATTGAAATCCTAAATATGAGATTATTTTTTCTCTTCTTATGTGTA
Source organism: Eschscholzia californica (assembly GCF_041429995.1). Classification (NCBI taxonomy): domain Eukaryota; kingdom Viridiplantae; phylum Streptophyta; class Magnoliopsida; order Ranunculales; family Papaveraceae; genus Eschscholzia; species Eschscholzia californica. Next base: position 36,278,814 of record NW_028238198.1, read on the forward strand.
TGAGGATGATGATGATATTGGGAAGGATTATGTATTTTTTTGTAAGATGTTGTTGATGATGATCAATAAAGGGGGATTGTTTTGTGTTCATTATTAGTTGATGTTAACAAATTTGATGAAAATTTTGTTAAATCTGTAAAAAAAAATTAGAGGAGTATGCATGACATAATTATATGCACAGTGCTAGACATTTGATTATGTATTATTTTACACAACAAAATGTCTTATACTTTCTCCCCAGAAAGTGTACAAATTTTGAAAAGTGTATAAGACATAATCATATGTACAATACATTTAAATATGTACAGTACATAACAAAATGTCCTCTACTTTCTTCTCAGAAAGTGAATGAAAGTTGAAAAGTAGATATGACATAATCATTTGTATAGTACAATACATATTGTCATATACTGTACATAAAAAATATCATGTAAAGTTTCATACTAAAAAATTGCAGAACACTGAACTCCTTTAATATGTCATTCTTTTTCAGATGTTGATCATAATATTTGAGCTGACGTAAACAATTTATCTTCTTTGTACTTCAACAAAAAAAATCTAATTTTTATAGAAACCGTTCATTCTTGTTTACCCACACGAGATCACCCCGAAACGGTTGGCAACCATGAAACTCCTTTAAATAATAGCATCTTAAACCCTCTTACTCATTAGCACCATAAATATTAAACAAACAAAACTATAAACAAAAAGTCTTTATAACCAAAAATTAAAATCTATGTTATTTAGGGTTTGCATAGATTCCCCTCTTATTATCTTCAAATACATCTTGATCATCTTCATAATACTACTATCATTCTCTTTCCTTCAAACATCTTCTTTCCCGCATTCTAGTTGAGGTTTTATCAAACACTTTGATAGCAAATTCTGGTTTACAATTTCTAAGCCTAAAAAATCATCTATTCAATCTCTGATTCTCCTTGATGAGTTGAAATTCGCCAAAATAAAACAAAATAAGAAAGTTTCAAATTTGTATATTAGATCAATATGATACAAACTTTAAGCTAATACAAACTCATCAACTCGGTGGCAAATGGAACGTAAACAATACGATATATCTCTAATTCGTCAAAATCAATAACTCACCTACATGAAGATTCAATTTTATAACAAAATCTTTGAAAATTTGAGAAAGATAATTTGATGGAATATCAACGGAAAAGAAAAAAAGCTTCAAACTACTACAAAACCATGTCTGGTTGTGCTGTGAGAAGAGGAGAGATGAAGTAGTGACCGCAGAAAATAACCGAAATTCTCTCATTCATGAGCGGAGTAATGAGAAAGAAACGACCTTTCAATAAAAAAAGACGAAAAGAAACAAACAAGAGATGTGAATATAATTAAGAGTTTGACTTTTTAGGGAGCTAAAAGCAAAAAACTTAAGGGCTCCGTAGACAACATCTTTTAGTAGAAAAATCAATTTTTTTTCCATCTGTTCTATTATATAGATATAAGTATAACGGAAGGCTATACGCCGGGTGTCTTCGTGATATTTTTTTACAAGAGTAGGGCCCATAGATTATTTCACCTGCTGTAATTTTCTCAGCAAAACACCAGCAAAGAGGAGCAGATAGCAACTAGTTCTTGGGTTTATCTTTAGAGTTCAATCTCCACTTTCTCTCTCAAGGATTTCTGGTGAGTTTTTCACTTTGAAATTTCTCTCTCAAGGATTCGGTGGTTTGGTTCTAACCACAGCAAGGAGCCGAGCTGCCGAGCAACTAGCCTCGTCCTAAATCTTCACATTCTCTCTCAAGGATTCCGTTGTGTTGAACTTTCAATTTTGGAATACTCCAAAGTTGGGGATAATCAGTTTTCTGGTGAGTACTGGATACTTGATTTGATTCTAACCACTTCAATGTGTAATTTGTAAAAGATTCTAAGATCTGAATGTTCTGTCTCATGGAGATTTGGTCCTTATTCCTCAGGTTTTAGATATAATTTTGCTTTCCCTTTTAAGAAATTCATCAAGAAGTCTATGAATCTCTTTGAGAAGTGTAGAGATGATTCAGGTTGTAGGCTTGTAGCCCAACTGTTTGATGAAATTCCTCCTTTAATTGTTTGTCTGAAGACCACTTGAGGTTAGAAATTGCTAATTAAATACTTCAATAGATGATTATGAGTTATGAACTATGTTTCCTACTTTCTTATAAGTTATGAATCGTAGATAAGTTCAAATTTTGTTAATTAGTCGATATTCATTTGTCAGAGTCATGGTTATGATTGGTAAATTATGATTCTTACCTTTTCCTAAGTTATAAATCTTAGATAAGTTCAACTTTTTTTTAATTAGTCGAATGTTCGCTTGTCGATTGATGGTTATGATTTATGAATTATGGTTGTTACGTAAGAATGTATTGTTATCACTAAAAATTACCTTTAACACCTTTACATGTATCAAAGGTAAAACCCTACTCGTAGGAAAAAAAACACATAGGAAAGTAGTGATCATATAATTTATGCTTTTGAACATATATTAAGCAAATTATGATCAATTGGAAATTAAAAGAGTCCGGAAGAAGAGGAGAAACCAACCAAAATGCAAATAAAATAGACAAGTTAAAAACGTCTGTCGCAACTAACTGTTAATATCACATCGACCAAATACAACCTTACAGTGTTCACCACCCATCCTAAAGAAAACTAGATCGCTAAGTTACTTAATATGACTTTAAACTTTACTGAAGCTTGAAAGAACTGTCGTCGATGACAAGAGATGTGATGAAATTAAAAGAAAACGAGTCAACAACATATGAGGAAAATTGAGGGACCAAGATTTTTGACGAATACCTTCCAAGGGTTTCTCATTGGAGAGACGAGAAGTGGTGAAGACGGAAGAGATATGAGATTGAGGATGCGACTATAAACCTTGGTTGGTTCCTATTTCACTCCCACATCGTCACCAACCCTTACCCTATAGCTTACCAACTCTAAAATTTGCACGCTACTTCACTTTCTATCATTATCTTCGCTTCAAACATAGGGTGTCAACCGATTTGTTCCAGTTGTTATATTTCGTCATACAAAATCATAACCTATGGAAAGTTACGATTCTTCTCCCCAATTGCTCTGGTTCCAGTTCTATTATATAAGCATCTGAAAAGGTATCTATAAAAAATGTATGCTTCTTTCAGAAATATTAATTATTTTATCAGAGCCTTATTAATAGGAGAGAGATGATCAAGATATTAAAATTTTATACCAAAATTTATTATTACATATTAGAATTTGCTATAAATTTGGTTATTAAATATATGTTGATTATCAATTAAGAGGACTCCTCGACTACGCGGTTATCTAAATATAACATCAACTTGGTCCAACCAATTGTTTTTACTTCGGTCCAGGTCAAGAATGTCTTTATGGGCTGTTAATCTCACAACCCAACCACACTCCTCAGTTGCCACCACATCAGAGTCGGATGTTTAAGTAGTCAGTTAGTACACCCAAGGCTAGGCTCATCAAGGAATCTCCACGCATCGCATTGTTTCTCCTTGTATCCATGGTTTTTCCACACATCACATGATTTTTCATACATCCTAGTCTCCATGCATCTTATAGTTTCCCCACACGTCTTAATCTTCATGCATCTTACTAATTGTGATTGAAAAAGGTCAGATATTTTATTCATTCTTTGACACAATTTCAAGTATTTGGCATACTACTTATTACCATTTTTTGCAACACTAGAAGTATAAATTGTGGACAATGATGATAACATGTTTTTTCTTTTGTATCAAACCTAATCTATACTCGTAGTTTTCATATCAAAATATTCCTAACCATATAGTTTTTTCGAGGTGCACTAGTATTACCCAACATTAGGAGTATTAGGGACAAAATATTGAGATTGAGAGTGATCCATGTAGAAGAATGTAGAGAATAGAGAGTTCGAGATATAAACACCTTTTAATTTTTATTCTTGATTATAAAGTATTAAATATAAATACTTATTGAGTTTGATCTTAAACAATTCTTAGTTCTTTAAGTACCTTGAATTCTTGATCTTAAAAACATCTGAAACTGTTGAAGTATCTTGAATCTTGATTAAATGTAGAAGATGGAGAGAATTTGTAGAAATGATGATACATTGATAGGTTATAATGTGTAGTAATAGGAAAAGAGATTAGATTGGGAGAAATTTGGATGAGAGAAGTTTGATATTTATTAAAAAAAATGGATTACAGTTTTTCAAGATTCTTTTTTAGGATTCTTTAAAAATTAAAGGAGGAAAATACCTCCTTATTAGCCATTTTATGGTTGTTGGGGGGGGGTATTTAGATCCAATAGAGGGTATATACCAAAAGAAAAATGATAGAAGAGGCCATGCAATTTACCTATTCCAGACCTAAACAGGAATCAACCGTCCATCAGGAGAGTGAAAAAGTCCATCAAGAGAGGGAAAGAGCTGACCAGGAAATGAAGATCGTTGATTTTGTTTAGGTTTGGGGTAGGCTTTGACTTGTAGCATTTTCTAGCACTCCTCATCCAAAATACCCCCACCACCCATTAAAGAGCTAAAAAGTTTTTTGGTAAAGGGATTGGACTGGCATGTTATGTGCCACGGAACGTGTCATCACTGCAGATTTGACAGGGACTGTGCTATGTCGTGTCACAGCCTTGGCACAACCCATTCCGTTTCGTGTCAGGGGGGTTATGAAATCTTGAAATCCAGGCCTAGAATGTCTCATGATGGTCTATGCCGGACCGTTTCTCAAACGTTGCTAGCGGCTTGTACTAGGCTTCTGCTAACTATTTTGGATCTCCTTAGGTACTTGAAATCCTCGGTTTAATGAAGTACATTTTTTGGTTAGGCAAGTCCGAAGGAAGAGTGTGGATAGATACAAGGAAGCTTGAAGAACATGAATTCATCTCTGATGCTTCGACGCTTCTGCGAAGCTTCTTCCACCTTTTCCATCAACCATCCAGTAATCAAGAGAAAGCAACTCGTCTTTATGGGCTCTCCCCAGGTTTACCCTCACTCTCTTTTATCTCTCTCGCTCACAATCATACACACACGCACACACAGACAGATGCATACTTAAATCCTTCTCAAATCACATTCGTTAACATTCCAGGTCTCTGTATCTGTTCTAGATGCCTTGCTGAATGCGTCTGCGGCCCCTGATTCACCTTTCCAGGTAAAATTGTCTTATTACTTGCATGGGTAAAATGCGTTTTTCCCCAATTCCATTACTACTGAAGGGTACTTAATGAACACCTAACTTTCCAATAGTATGGATTTTTTGTTTAGGATGTACACAAAGTTCAGTTTGGTTAATGCAAAAGTAAACAATCCTACTACGGTCTACGAATTTGCAACACTTTTGTTGATCTACATATAAGCCTTATTGGTTATTTCCAGTTACTGGATATTCGTAGTTCCTTTTTTTAATAATTACGAAAAATACTTTCTTTAGAAAAACTCGGAGTTTATAGGCTATGAAAAAGAATACTCCTCCAAGAGCTAGAATTCTGAACTTGTGAGAAATGCTTATTTCCCTTAGAGTCTTTCTCTGAGTTTGGCTCTGAAGCTGATGTAGCATCTTCTTGACCTCATACTTTCATCCAATAAATTTGAAAATCTTAATAAATAAAAACCAAAGGTACATATTGTGACATCAGTGCATTGAGTAAAACTCTCAGAATTTAAGTGATTGTAGCACTCTCTTGGCACATTTACGCGTACTCACATTGCCCATCAAGGGGCCGTCTGTGTTATGTAGGTTATGGTTGCAAAACATTAGACTTCGAAGTTGAGATATTCTATTTAAGGTTTTTCAGTTGTAGTAGTGGTTTTTTCATTTTTATATTTCCTTGTAAATTTGTAAGCTTTAATGTCACCATGAGAGAGTAAGAGTTGGCTACTACTTCATGTGCTTCAGGTTGCAGCAATTGTCACACAACCTCCTTCCGGAAGAGATAGAGGGAGAAAGGTGATGCCTTCTCCAGTTGCGCAACATGCTATAGATAGTGGTTTCCCCCCTGATCTCATCTTCACGCCTGAAAAAGCCGGGGAGGTATTGAGATCTAATATTTTAGGTTTACCTCTTGCTTTAGTTACATAATGTGGACGATTTTTCTCTCTATTGTCTAATGTATAATAGGAATCAATTTTCTCAGCAATGATTATCTTAGTTGTCACTTAAGCAACTCATTTAATTTTTTAAGGCAGCCTTGTTCCGCTGTCATATACTTTCTTGGTATTCATTTTGCTTGGACTGTTATCAGGGTTTGTCTGGGTACTCGTGCCAATGGATCTACTATAAAAAAATTTAGGTAATAGCCAATAATAGTAATTGTTGACCCAGTTATCTTATCTGATATGATCGTTATGTAAAGTAATATTGACTATGTGTTCACATATTGGTCTATCATATTGCTTAGTTATAATAAATAGTTAAGTCTCTAGCAATTTTGCATACCAAAGGTGGTAGGCGTTAAATTTCATCGTTTGGGACTAGGGTTAGAACTTTTCTTTCACATAATTTCACTGTTTGTCCAAATCATTAGCAACACGACATAAAACACAATTCTGTATTGGCATGTTTCATAGTTATGTATCAAGAATGCTACTTTTGTACATTATCTGATCATAACACCAATAACCGATGATTTGGATTGTAGTTTGTGAGTAGCACAGACTCTCTGCAAAGGTTGAATCTTGCAAACCCCAATAGCTATGCAGTGCGTTGATTGAGATAAAACACTTGGTTTACTTTAACCTTTCAGTTTTGTATTTACATGGTGAAAAATGCTTTTATTTAACCAAGTCAAAACACTTGATTTTCTCCTCTGTTTTAGTTTTACATCGCTTGCCCAACAACTTCCATAAAGTCATTCAAGGTGGAGTTGGAATATGAAAGAGGAAATGGCGTATTAATTTCTAGCATCGTGAAATGGCGGTTACTGAAGAGATTTTATAATGAAGATCCATCATTAATGTGCTTTACTTGTCATGCAGGAAACTTTCTTGTCTGACTTGAGAGGTTTGCAGCCTGAGCTGTGTATTACAGCTGCATATGGAAATATTTTGCCCAGCAAGTTTCTAAAAATTCCAAAATTAGGTAGGTAAGTGTTTTATTGCTTCGTACCTTAAGAAGATAAAGCAAAAAAGCTATTAAGTTTTTCTTAATGGGTCCTTGTACCATGTGCCCTGAGGCCACACGATAAGTCCAAAGTTCACATTCTCTCACTGACTGTATCGATCCCAAGTTTTCTAACTTCAAGAGGAAAATAATTTGTGTCTTAATATGTGCCCTTTTTTCATTACAATATCCTCAACTTAAGTGAGGATTCTTTTGTCACCTAAGGCATCTACTCACCTATAAAATGTACACGTGTCTTCCCAACACCTTAACATCACAGTTCTTTCAAGTTTAAACTGTGGAGTAAGTGGGTTCCTAAATGATGTGCTTGCTAGTAATTGTTTCAAGCGCTGCAAATCATATTTTATTGTTCTATGTAGAAGACTCGGTCACCTATTCAGCCAGATTTTCTAGTATCATATGATGATTTTTTCTAGTCAGAGCATAAAAACCATGAACAGCTTAAGAAGAATAAAGATTGGAAGTATAAGTTTATCTTAGTTTACGTAATTATGTATTTAGGTTACTCACCTACTCTAGTTTGCTTTATACTGTTTAATTTTTGTTGTCAGTCTCACTTTCCTTATGAAGAAGGTAAGACGGGACATCTGTGTGAGTGCTGCCTTTCCACTATTTCCTTTCACTATAAATGCATCTATGATCTGATTAGACTACATTGATTGTGTCCTTATTGATAAAGTCAAGGAAATGTTCAAGTTCACTAAATTGTCTGCTGTAAGTTTTTGATATTATTAACTACCTATAGTTCTCATATTGGATTATTGAAAATTTTCTTATTCAAATGGTAATTTTCAGGGACAGTCAATATACATCCTAGTTTGCTGCCTCTGTATCGTGGTGCTGCCCCTGTTCAAAGGGCACTGCAGGTTCAATTAAATTTCTTTTTTCTAGCAAATAGTATATTTCTGTGCTTTTGTGTAATTGTCCAATTTTTCGACTAGGATGGCGTTAAAGAAACAGGAGTTTCACTTGCATACACAGTTCGTGCACTTGACGCTGGACCAGTTATTGCCTGTGAAAAGTTAAAAGTGGATGATCATATTAAGGTATATAACGATTACCTTATTTGGATACTATTCATAATGTGGTGACTATAGCATGATTCTCTTGCTCTTAAGTTCATATTCAGCGTGAACTGGAAACAATGGCCGTGGTCTTCTTGTGTTATTATGCATGATGCATCTTTATATTTTGGTTGGAATAATCCATATAATACTATTTTTACTGAGATACAAGACACTAACATAAAGTACACCATCTCGTTGTGAAGATGTATTCTTAGTTTCTAACTAATTGAAAGTATTACGTATTAACTATTTTAAATAAACAGTATACTGAAATATAATGAAAAATCATGTAGTACATTTTCTAGTCCTATTTATTGAGAATACAAAGTATTCGTTATTTTATCAAATTGAAATTAGAGAAGGTTCTAACAAGCTAATTAGCTATGTGAAAGAGAATGTATTGTCTGTAACTTCTAAACTAGATATTTACCTCAGAAATCTGATTCGGCTGACTCGACCGAGTCAGTCGAACTCAATTCGGAATTTGGGGTAACCAGAGCCAATCCTGGCGGAGTCCCGAGTCTAGGGTTTCGCCCAGTAACTCGGCTGAGTCCTCTAAGGTCCCAAGCCCTACTGACTTGGCCAGTGAGTAAGTGACTCGGTTTCTTTCAGAAATAGGTTTGGTTTTGAAAAAAGAGAATTTGTTAGAAGAAAGGGAAGATTGAGGTGAAAATGACTCATCTAGTTCATAATCCATTAAGTTGATTAAGTTTCAAATTATCTTCACCTTCAGTAGTTTTTTCTTTGAAGATGTTCACTGGTGGATTATTTTTGTTGAGAGAGAAAATAGGATATGTTCTCCATTTTTCGTCTCTCTTCTCGTCCAACAAGGATGACTGTACGTTGTTTTTTTCCTTCTTCATCTTCTTCTAGTTTCAACCTTTCCTCTTATTTCATCAGCTTTTTTCCTATTTTTATTTGTCTTTATTAAATTTAAAAGGAACGTTAATCATTTAAAGGAATAGGCAGCTATTAAACAGCTGTAAAGCTATTTCTTCCCCTTGAACGAAAGTTTGATCGTCCTGTAACTTTACAACATCTTTGTAGTCAACTATTACTTAAAAAGGTTAAAAAACTTCAGAAGGCAAAACTAATACATACTAAGTAAACTACTAATATATAGATGAGGGAGGGTTGACTCGCAGAGTTAATCGGCGCGACTTGGGGTATGCCATTGGCCGGTTGTAAGCCAAGCCTGAGTTTGCCGGCTTAGATCCTTACTAATCTTTTTGACGGTATGCGAGGTATGCGATTGCTCACCATGGCCTTGGCTCAACAAGCATGGGACTTGATATACTACTTTGCACGTCTAGCTACTAATCAACCTTGATATTTTTCTCTAAATACTTAGCTGATACTTGTCATGAACTCCTACGCTATATTTTCCTCAACTCATGCTTTGTCTAATCAGACAAGGGACTACCAAAATTCTGCTAATCTTCATTCCACGTGCCATACTAATTGCAATATCTTGTTACATGTTGTTTCGTGTTACTTATATAGTTAAATTACTTGCTAAGTCTTGAAGAAAGTTTACCCGATATTATATCATGTTTACAATAATTCTAGTGCTAAGTGGCCCAAAATCTAAGAACCTATTTGATGGTGATATATTTTTGTGATCATTGATATAATTGTTTGCAAATTAATTTATGTTTATGCTTGATTTATATGCAGGCGCCGGAGTTAATTTCAGTACTATTTCTCCGAGGTTCGAGTATAATGTCTTTGACTCAACTACTTGCTTTATATCTTCATGCTTTGAAGTCGGAGTTTTCTGAGGAATTATATTTTGGTTCTATCTAAAAATGGCAGAAATAGAACTTAGTCCACACATATATCCACATAAAGACAAACGACCGCAGCTACATATATACCCTATCTGTGTCTTTTATGGACGAGAAGTATATAATATAATTCCTACAAGTAGGCCGGAGCATTGAAATACATTTGGTATTCCTAAGAAGTCGAACCTTGGGAAAATCTTTCATCAAATTGCATTCATAGACGATCACGATCATCACTTTACCTTGTTTACTAATATCGTCAAATAATTGACACGTCGTAGTTGATATTGAATGCCGGGTCATATCAGCCAAGGAGCATAATCAATATGACTGACATACCGAGATAATTAAGAAGATAATAGAGTATAGTTGAGTCATTGCTTACTTCATTTTACCGACGCCTTATTCGGCTCACCATCATTTTGTATTTCTTCGCAAATGTCCTTGTAACAAAATGCGAAGTGTTTCCATGTTAAACTTTTTTCTCTTCTTTGTTCAGACTTTATTTATAATGAAAGATTTTCATGGGTTCCATAGGATCTGAGCTTCTACTCCATGAACTTCCCTCAATATTTGATGGGTCGGCTAAGCTAAAAGCTCAAGCACAGGATGATTCTAAAGCAACTCATGCTCATAAGGTATTATTTTCATTTCATGTGCTGATATCATATCGACGGGTTTGTTAGTGGATCACTTGCATTGCTTTTTTACATGAATTCTTAGAAAAATTGTGAAGCTCCAAGCTATCCCATGCACAATATTGTTCTCACTTAGACACTAAGCCTCATCATGAACTAAGGCTTGGCAGTTGGCACACATAGCCTAGTGTCACGGACCGTTAGTTTGACCAAGTATGCGGCCCTATGAACTCACTCCTAGTACGTACATAGCCAGCATTCCCGAACATCTCGTAGCTACTTGCGACCTTGAAGTCATCTTGGCCTTGCCAATAATGCGACACGACACCTGAGTGCCCATCATACGAGTAACGCTCATGCCGTCCCATACAATGCTTCCTTGAGTCATAGACTGCATCATAAAGGGTACCGACCATAATGCCAAACACACCAAGCCCTATGTGGATACTGTCATTTAGTCTCAAGCTTCCACCCTATACGCATCTCGGCTACCACCCGGACATTGGGCATAGGAGCATCCCATTTTGCACAAGGTATCTTAGTTTCCATATGCGCAACTCAAGCACATCAAGGTATGTCCTTGAATAACTCAATCCTCTATTCCTCTCTATGGTAAAAGCTATCACGCAGCACGACCCGGCTAAGGCATGTGAAGATGAATAATGAATATGGTAAGCTAATGGTTCAGCAAATGTCACAAACATTAGAGCACATCGTTGGAACTTCTTACTGTTAAGGTTTTATTCAATTATTTGCCAGTTAACTTTGATGTACATGTAGAATAACTCGAACAGAGTCCACCTTTTTGTTGCAGCTGACACCAGGGGAATCCTGGCTGTCCTTTGATGAAGAAGCTCTTGTCCTTCACAACAAGGTATTCCGGTTTGCGGCATTGTTTTCCTTCATTTATTGATGAATCAGTGAAAAACAACCTCCCTAGGTTCGGGCTTTTGCAGGTTGGCCAGGGACTCGAGCCAAAATTAATGTAGTTGACTCAAACAATGGTCAATCTAGCATTCTAGAGATTAAAGTTCTGACTACCGGAGTTTGCAGTCATAAGAATATTCATGGTGAGGAGGATGACGACGTAAGTTTCGTCGGTGGTGCTTTGATGTTTCCATGCAGTGGAAACTCCACACTTGAGGTATGATCTTTGTATTTGATTTTGTTATTTTAGTAGTATATGTTTTCAAAAATCTCTCTCAAATTTCGGGAATCAGGTACTGGAACTCCAGCTTCCTGGCAAGAAACCAGTGAGTGCAACTGCGTTTTGGAATGGGTTGCGAGGTCGAAAGGTGAAGAAATTACCTCAACAATGATGGATTTCAAGAGATTCTTCTGCCATCCTTGGTAATATTTGTTGTTCATTCTAATTTATCAGATCCATTTTCTACTCATTTTTGTAATGGTGATTCACAGACTATCTGAAGTGTAATTTATTGGTTAGATTGATTTAATTTGTAGCACTTCCTTCAATTACCAATTAAAAATTGGTGATTATCAATATAAACATCTACCATGGGAAAACCCTATGTTTAATCCGTTCTTCCAGTCGATAGGCCACCACACTAAAGAGATGATCCAAAAATAGTTTGATTTCATGTAAAATGATGCGGTACGAATGCCATTTTTTACACCTATAATCTGGTCGTACAAATACATAACGTACTAGATAATATTTAATACACATGCAGACACAAAAATGAGTATTATTTTAATTTAGTGATATATGTTCATATAAGAATAAATGTACATGAAATTAAACGATTGCGTTTAATTTCATAAAATCTAATTTAAAAGAAACGTTTGTAGACGGTTACATTTGTTCATAGTATATGTTTATAGCACTCTAGTTAATGTATAAATACCATACACTCTTCCTCTTCTATCTCCATGTCTTCTTATTCTTCTTTTCTATTAGACCTAGATAACTATAGAATAGTAGAACAAGAACATGGGACTGAAAACTAATGGGCTTTTTAGTGGAAAACCAAAGTTTGGTCATGCACTATCTCTCTCAATATATGCATTAATACTAGTGTCAATCTCAAGTTCGATGGTATCGGCTTCAAGTCTAGAAACAAGTAGAACCAAGACAGATTCCAATTCCGCAATCATAAGCATTGCAAAATCCTCGACGACAACACAAGGCCTTTGGAGTTGCGGAAAGGCAATTGGTAGTTTTGTTGTCTCAAAGTGCATGAAGGATTTGCTCGTTTATCTTTTAACTCATCAAGTCAGAAGTCATGGAAATCACTACAATTGCTGCATTACCTTTCTTCATCTGGACAAAAATTGTTTTACTTACTGGCCGAAACATCTCCCTGACCCGAAAACGATCACCCAACTATGTCAGCACATACCTCATCATTGATTGTTGACTTTGTGTCTATTCCTACTTTAGGAGTGCTACTCTCGTTATTAATTTATTTTAATGTTTTTTTTTGTGTGTGTACGGATAATTATCTACCATGTCATAGTATATCAAAAATATTCTGCAAGATTCATATTTCCTTTTTCTTTGTGTTGGTTTGGGATGAAATAAGAGATACTACTTTAATTAAACTCTAGTTGACCCTCTTGTGCACATAAATTTAGTGTGAACATCATACGATAATGATACCTAATTTCTGCCAAATCTATAATGAAATTGCCGTTACTTTTATTATTTTTTGAATAAGGTAATTTCGTTAAAGGATGACAAGGAGTTATCAAGACAGAGATAGAACCCCTAACACGAAAGATTATGGAAAAACAATACAAACTATTGGTCGTTCACTTCTTCATCCACAAAGGTACTATTGATTGAGGATAACAATGTACAAAGCACGAAGGTGTTAGAAGCAGGCCGTACTCAAGCATCCATAGGTACACTAGTCTGGGGTCAAGCGTTCCGAGTAGCCTATTTGAAAGACCCGTGGACTTAGAGGCAGGTTCGGGCCAGACAAAACAAAAAATTTCTTGACTTTGTAAATACTGAGCGGCACCCATTTATTCTTCATTACAAAGCAAGAGATATACAATTGAGGCAAATAGAGATTTGAATCACTATTCATTTAATAAGTATGATCAATTGCTGGCGATACACTTGATTTTTGCAGGCTACTTCTTTAACTGCCTTAGGTGCTGTTTGTTTTTTTCTTTTTTCAGATCTGAAATCTGAATTGGAACTCAATTCAGATTTCAGATGTTTGTTTTTGAATTTAAGAAAATCTGAAAATTTGTCTGAATTTGACCAAGGTCTGAATTGGCTGAAAAAACCCTCAAATGTTTCAGACTTCAAAACAAGTCTGAAAAAGTGAAATAATTTCTGAAATATGTCAAAGGACATTTCTGCCCCTTCATTTTAGAATTTTTTTTTTCTCAACCCACCAAAGCCACCACCCACAGACGACACCACCACCATCGGCAAACCAACCACCACCACCGAACAAAGCTCATCACCACCACCGCCACCATCACAGTACATCACCACCACCACCACCACCACAAACCACAGTACATCACCACCACCACCAACCAAACCACCACAAACCACAGTACATCACCACCACCAACCAAACCACCTCAGAGACACCACCACCAACCGAACCACCTCAGAGTACGCCACCACCAACCGAACCACCACCTCCTAGACAACCACCACAATCACATAATAGACCATCAATCGGAGAAGTAGACTCGAGTAAGATGTAAGGGATTTTGTTTGTGTGGTTGAAGATGGCCCATCAAAGTCTTCAACTAGCAGCAATCTTTGGTTATGGATGGTTTTTTTTCTTCAGTTCGAGATATGTTGTCTTCATATTTGGCTGGTTGTTGAAGTTATTGTTTAGCCCTTTGTCTTGAAAACGATTGAGTGAGAGAGAAGGAAAACGATTGAGTGAGAGAGGGGGCAGGAATTAGGGCTAGAACGAGTGAGAAAGGAGGCAGGAATTAGGGTTTTCTTAGGAGGCAGGAATTAGGGTTACCTGGAGAAAGGAATTAGGGTTTTATTTTGAGAAAGAGGGATAGAGAAATAGCCTAAGTGCCCGTTTTTCCCAACAAGTGGTATCAGAGCTCCAGGTTAGAGAGTTCTTTGGATTGTGATAACTTCGGTTATTGGTTTGGTTGTGTTAGTGATGGAAAATATGGGTAGAATGATAAGTTTGAATGGTGCTAATTATCATCTATGGAAGAGTAAGATGGAAGACTTGCTCTTTGTGAAGGAACTTCACGTTCCGGTGTTTCAGGAGAAGAAACCCGATGAGAAAACTGATGATCAGTGGAAATTGTTACATCGACAAGTTTGTGGTTTGATGAGGCAATGGGTGGATGATAATGTGTTGCATCATATTAAGAATGAGACTAATGCTCGTTCGTTGTGGTTGAAGCTGGAGCAGTTATTTGCTCGAAAGACAGGAAACAATAAGATGTATATGATGAAAAAATTGCTTGAGTTGAGATATCAGGAGGGAACTCCGATGGCGGATCACTTGAATACATTTCAGGGGTTACTCAATAAACTATCTGATATGGGAATAAACTTTGATGAGGAAATTCATAGTTTATGGCTTCTTGGTACATTACTAGATTCTTGGGAGGTGTTCAGGATGTCTCTTTGTAACTCTACTTCCGAAGGAGTTATATCAATAGACTTAGTGAAGAACAGTGTTTTGAATGAGGAAACTAGAAGGCAGACAAATCCTAATTTTTCGCATTCAGATTTGTTGGTTACTGAGTCGAGGGGGAGAAGTTCAAATAGAGAGTCCACGAAGAACAAGAGCAGGAGCAAATCTAACAAATTTGCGAATGTGGAGTGTCATTATTGTCATAAGAAAGGGCACTTAAAGAAGAATTGCTGGTTGTTGCAGAAAGAGAGTAAGCAAGGAAAGGAGCAAGAAGATAGTAAAGAGAGAGTGACTGTTACTGAAGATGAGTTTCTTATTCTTTGCGAGAGTGATGTCATTAATGTTGCTTCCAAGGAAGGGATAGCGGGGCTGGTTGTTCAGGAAGAAACAACAGGGCTGGCTGATTACAGGATTGTCAAGGATAGCAAGGCTGGATGTTTCCAGGGCTGTCAAGAAGAAGCAGGGCTGGTTGTTCAGGGTTGTCGAGGAAAAGCGGAGCTGGCTGTTTCCAGGGCTGTCAAGGGGACAACAGGGCTGGCTGTTTCTCCCACCTAGTCGGAGGGGGAGTTTGTTGGGTTTTCCTCCTAGTGGGGAAACCTAGTTGGGTTTGGATTAGGAAACCAAACCCGGACCCGAGTCAGTTTCTTTGGGTCGGTTACTTATGACGGTGGAATTAGGATTAAGGGGGAGTCTATAAATACTACCTTAACCTAATTAAGATGTGTGTGTGAAGCACCAAAGGGGAGAACACAATTAGAAACGCACAAGAGAAGAAGGGAGAGAAGGAGGTTGCCGAGAAGAGCGGGGCAGAACTTTTTCAGCACGCGCAGTCTTCGTTGTTCGGAAAATCCGACGGTGAGTTCTTCTCCGATTGAGCTGAAATTTGGCAGAACTGTTCTTGACATATTCATCTAGTATTTGTACGGAGGGATCGTTGATTGGTCGCCGAAATCCTAGTGAATTTAGGGTCGTTTTGGGCTGCAGATTTCTGGACTGTTTTGTTCTTTCTTGTGAGGGTTTCTCCGTGTTTCTTCGTGTTTGAGATTGATTCTTTTGGGAAGGGTCTGAGTCTCGGTTGGACGTAGTCTGTAACTATTTTGCTATCATAGTTGATTTGGTTGGACTACGAGTCCCGTGGTTTTTACTTCTCACGTTGAGGAGGTTTCCCACGTTAAAAATCGTTGTCTTATTTACTTTCAGTTCTTTGTTTATTGCTCCCACATATTCTTCTATATTATCCTCGTAACTAGCACAAAGGGAAAAACTCTTATATTTCCGCTGCGCCTAAGTGCCCGTTTTTCCCAACAGATTCGACCTTTTAGGGACCAAACGTTGAGTCACTTATTCACTTAGCTTCTGCTTTGAAACTCTCTTTCACTATGCGGAGGGGCGTTTGATAAGTTTCATAGAAACTTTCTCTATCATTATTAACTTCGTCTTCGTAAGTTACATTTAGTAAACCAGAGTACCATTTTATGGTTTGGAACTTCAAAATCTCAAAATAACTTTGCTCTTCTTGCCAAAATGGCCAGCCATTGTCTTGAGCTCCCTATTGGAGTTCCAATGCATATCCTAGGATAAGTACCTCTGCCATTAGACTATTTGGCCAGCTACTTCACACCTGGTCAGTCCTGTATTCGAGCGCTAGAATTTAACATACCAAGGATATTTTCCACCGGACATTCATTGGAGCATCTATACTGGGAATTGGTTCAATTTTGGACTCATCCTTGATCTTTGGCTTGCTGAATACGAATTGTGGTTAACTTTTCTTTCCACTGTTTTTGTTCTTCCAACAAGGAGGGTGAGAACTTATCGTGATACGCATTTGTTAATTTACATTCGTCAGTCCACTTCTTTCCTTCTTCCCTCAATCATATTGCTTTTAGTCATGTCTCTTGTGTGCATTCATGGTTGCAAGGGCGGATCCAAGGGGGAGCCGCGCACCCCCTGACCCCACCCGTTAAAACCGAAACAAACAAGAATAGAGAACTAACAAGGATGTCAGCAAACCAGTAGTTGATTTTATGTAGAGCCACCACAAGGGACCTTTCTTTCGGAAGTTCCTCAATGTAATAACTTAAATTTAATATATTATGAGTAAGGTCGAATCATGACAACAAAATGATAGCAGCTTAGTTGGTTGGCTCTCTTGATCTTGTGTGAATGGTCCCAAGTTTGATTCTTATTATTGGCTAACTACTTTTATTTTTCGTAAGAGCCGACAATGTATGCTGAGTCGTATTTACCTTGTACATATATATACTTTAATAGTTAATTTTGATAGTCTAACAACTCATTTGGTATAATATGTATATAACAAACAAGAAATCGAGGATGCAAATTCCTCTCTTCGTTTCTTCTATCCCTTTCTCTCACAAATCTCTATCTCTGTAACTTTTCTATCGCTATCTGTCACAAATCTTTCTTTTTTTCTGCGTTGGTCAACATATTTTGTCCCAAGAGTTTAATTTTCTCTCATTTTAAAGTAATACTTTGTGGATTAAAAAGCTTCTAGAGATCATATAAGCTTTACTAGGGGAAAAAAATATTAGAAAGGCGATATAACATCATATATTAAACTTAGATTCGTCACCGACTATCTTTTATTGTTAAATTACATCAATTTTTTCTTATTACTCTAAACATAAGAGTATATTTTTTTCTTCTTTTGACCTCGTATAAAAGAGATTCGACTAAAATTTGGTACTGGACTCCTAATTTGTCAGCCACAACCCTGTTTTTTACAGTAATAATCTAGTTGTACAAATACATCACATACTACCTTAATAGTATTTAATACACTTGCACACGCATCATCGAAAAGGAGAATTATTTTCATTTAGTGATATATGTTCAATGTAGAATAAATGTACTTGCAATTAAATAATTGCAGTTAAGCTCTCACTGCATGCCCTTACACATGCACTCCCTGGCTATTATTATTTCATAAAATCTAATTTAAAAGAAACGTTTGTAGACTGTTACATTTGTTTATAGTGTATGTTTTAAGAACTCTAGTTATTGTATAAATACCATACACTTCTTCTATCTCCAAGCCTTCTTCTTCTTCTTCTTCTTTTCTATCAGATATAGATAACTATAAGAACAAGATCATGGGACTGAAAAATAATGGGCTCTTTAGTGGGCAACCAAAGTTTGGTCATGTACTATCTCTCTCAATATGTGTACTAGTACTAGTGTCAATCTCAAATTCGATGGTATCGGCTTCCAGTCTAGAAACTAGCAGAACCAAGACAAATTCCAACGCAGCAATCATAGACATTGAAAAATCCTCAACGACAACACAAGGGCTTTGGAGTTGCGGAAAGGCAATTGGTAGTTTTGTTGTCTCAAAGTGCGTGAAGAATATGATCATTTCTCTCTTCACTCGTAAATACGTAAGTCTGTCCAGTTGCTGCATGTCATTTCTTCGTATCGACAGGGATTGCTTTGCAAGTTACTGGCCGAAAAAACTCCCTTCCCCGCAGACTCTCATGGATCTATGTCACCGGGCAGGTCATTATTGATTATTGACTCTGTGTCCATTCCTACCATATGCGTATTTCTCTCGTTATTATTTTAATTTAATATAATATTTTTTGTTGTTTTCGGATCATTATCTACAGATGTCATAATATATCAAAACTATTTTGCAAGATTCATATTTCCTTTTTCTATTGGTTGGGTTGGGGCTAAAATAAGAGATTTACTACTTGAAACTCTAGATGACACTGTAATCTGACACTATAATGATACCTAGTTATCAAATCTATAATGGAATTGTTGTCATTTTTATACTTTTTTGAACAAGGAAATTTCATTGAAGGATGACAAAGAGTTATCAAATCAGAGATACAATCCCTAAAAACAAAAGATAAATTACACAAAAACTATCCAAAAAAATATATGATTTGGTGATTCTTCCTCACTAAGACAAACAATGCATCTATTATTGGTACTCTTTGTCTAAGAAAATCCACCATAGGAATAGACTTGTGCCAAATAGCCTAGAGGAAGAAAGAGAATTTAGTAGGCAGGCAAGAAGTTGTCACTTCTATATGGCCACATCACATTGAACTTATGAGGACGGAAAATACACATTAGTGTATCTCCTACAATAAATGTAATTAGAAAAAAAAAACTAATACTGTTTATACGCAATTTTTGGTACGCTTGTATGTAAATATCGCAAAGAGTTCGGGAAACATAACGATGCGGCATTCATTTTGTCATCCATAAAGGTACTCTTGATTGAGGTGTACACGCAAGGGTGGGAATCACGCCCGATTCGGACGCTCATAAGTCCCTCTGGTCTGAGATCAGACATTCCTGTTAACTTATTTCAGAGACTAGTATCTTAGCGGGTGGACTCAGAGCCGGCAAAACAAAAAATTTCTCCTTGTAAACACAAATTGCCTTTAATCTTCATCACAATGCAAGAGATATAAATTGAGGAAAAGAGAGATTAGAAGATTAACAATAGTACCCATTCTAGGATTAACTACCCATCTTTGCAACAGAAAAAAAGGATTACTACCCATCCCTAATGTATCGGGACCTTCCAGTAACTGGTGCCCCCATGTCTTAGAAAATGACTAAAAGGGCTCGTCTCAAAATAGACACTCTTCATTTTTTTTTCCAAATTTCAAATGAGTGGAATTCGACTCAAGTTCACCAATCCCAAAGGGTTCGATAACCATTGAATACAACTAAATTGGTGGCCTCGGGTTAAATTTGTAATGAAATTCGGCTCAAGTCCGCCGAATTCAGTTGTAATATCAACTTAAACGTTGGAGTTGAATTTGGAGAGTTGAATTTGGTAGACTTTGAGTTGAATTTGTACCAAAATTTAGTCAAGTCCACCGATTTTGACACAGAACATTAGAGTTAAATTCGATAGATCTTGAACAGACTTCGGTAACAAAATTCGGTTTGGGACCACCGGTTTAGAGGCACCTACAACCAAATTCGGTCAAACCAAATTAACCGAGTCAAAGGAGTAATTGGCCCCCCTGTCAGTGGGGGCACCTGTAACACTTATGGAAGGCGGCTTTAAATTTCCCGTGTTTAAATTATAATTTTGACAACCTCCCGAGGATAATTGGCGGCCCTGTCAATGTTATTGGGGCCTTCCAGTTACTGGCGCCCCCATGTCTTAAGAAATGGCTAAAAGCATTCCTCTAGGCACTCCTCCCATTTTTATTTCAATTTTAATTTGTTGGAGTCGAGGCAATGTGGTTACAAAATCCGCTCAAGTTCACCAATCCCAAAGGGGTCGATAACTATTGAATACAACTCAAATTGGTGGATTTGGGATAAATTTGTTAGGAAATTCGGCTCTGACCGTCAAATTCAACTGTAAATTTCAACTTTAAGAAGTTGGAGTTGAATTTTGTGGAACTAGAACAAAATTTTGCACCAAAAATTGGTTAAATCCACCGATTTTTAACTCATCGGTAGATCTTGACCCGAATTTTTGTAACAAAATTTGACCCGAAAACATCGACCGGAGGAGCCTACGACCAAATTCGGTCAAACTGGATTTACCAAGTCAAATTGTGGGGCTTTAAATAACACTTATGGAAGGCGCCTTTAAAATTTCCCATGTCTAAATTGTAATTTTGACAACCTTATGAGGGTAATTGTGGAAACAGCCAGATGGTATTTATATTCTCGTGAGCCATACTACCCCTTCCCAGAGCAAGCTCGCGCGGTTGCGGCGTCCATAATCTAATCTCTATCTAACCCCCCTTCTTCTCCCCTCCGAAAACCCTAGCAAGGTATTATTCCCTTCTATTTCTTCCTACTCTAGTTTTTTCATTTCATCTCATTAAAGACACCTTATTCAATCTTTTTTCTAATATTTTAAATCATATTAGGTTACCCAATAATCTAATCTTCTTTATTTACCTCAAGCATTAGATTTTTGTTTTACTAGGGTTCTAGTTATCTGATTTTAGTTTGTTAGCTGAGGATTCCTGTATAGGGTTTTCATCTTGTCTGGTTTTACTCCATTTTGGTGGGTTTTCTTCTTCACTCTAACCTGTTTTTACTGCATTTTTGTGGGTTTTTCTTCTTTCTAATAAAATTAATATTTTTTTCTTATTAATGGTGTTTTTTGTGCATTTTCTTCTTTTGCTCACATTCAATAAAATGTCGACATGAATGAAACAATATATGGACCTCACAATGTCTAGGAGAACCTAGATCTGGGAATTGAGGATAACAGTATCGGTTTTATTTTCCCGTGTAGTGCATTTTTTATATATTTATGAGTGATACTATTGACATGAATGGAACATTGTTCTGTCATAAATTGTGTGATTCCAATAAGGCGAGGCGAGCAAATTTGTAGACCCATTGCTTTCGTTAGCTATGGGGCACCTCTTTTGGACTCATCTAAATTGGTTTATATCTTTGCTGAAATCAAGATCCAAATTATAGCTTTGACAGTGAATATTCGATAAATATTATCAAAAATTTCAGCTTAGTCTTTACATTCGACTGTCCATCCCTATTTGCTTGGGATGTAGTTTGCAGTTTCAGTTATCAACTAATTTCATCTGCAATTGTCTATTTTGCTTCTACTACTACAGATGAATAGGGACAAGCTTATAAAGATGGCTGGTGCTGTTCGCACTGGTGGAAAGGGTAGTGTAAGAAGGTTAGCTGAGTTTCTCCTCAATATATGTTCCAATTTCTGAAAAATGTACTTTTTGTTAGTTTTAGGCTGAAGTTGCTTAATTTTATGTTTTTTAGGAATTGTAGTGAGTTTTCTCTTTATTACAGATTCATGGGGCAAATTAAAGTTGGCTTAAAAATTTCTTTTCCAGCCATTTAGTTCGAAGATGCTTCATTTCCACTATTCATTATACCACATTTAAGCTCATTAGTTGTATTTTGCTTATTCTCTTAATGACAGAAAGAAGAAGGCAGTTCACAAAACAACCACCACAGATGACAAAAGACTCCAAAGCACTCTTAAGAGAGTAGGTGTGAATGCAATTCCATCCATCGAGGAAGTTAACATCTTTAAGGATGATGTAGTCATACAATTCTTAAACCCAAAAGGTAAACTTCACGGAAAGCATCACATGTATACTTTTATTTGGATTGACCTATCTTGATGTGGTTGTTCTGTTCCCTTTCTAAGTCATTTGGTACTTGTTCTTATGTTTCAGTTCAAGCTTCAATTGCTGCCAACACTTGGGTTGTTAGTGGATCTCCCCAAACGAAAAGTACGTTTTTCATTACCTTCCTATATGTTGTAAACATTTTTATGCTGTGAAGTGGTGTTCTTTTTTATTGTACAAATTTGACTCGCGTAAGTTTCATTGGTTGGGATCTGAATTTGTCTATCTTGTTTTGGGTAGAGGCCGCACAATACTCTTTTAAGGTTATTTTAAGCAACAGACTCTTAATTAAATTATTTTATGTTTGACTTCAATAGCTCCAAATCAGCTCGAGTCGGATATAAAAAAAACATTTTGAAATTTGATACTTGTCTACTAAGATCTCCAGTTAGGTTTCTGACCTGAATTTGAAAAACAAGAACCGTCCACCACTATAATTATGCATCATATTTCTACTATATACGGCTAGCATAGCCCAGACCGCTGCTAATCTTTTCTATTTCAGTGTGTCAGTAACCATTCAGTTTGTAGGCCGTTGTCTAATTTGTAAATATCATACCTTTGGTAAGATTTACAATGTGTACTTTGTTATCTTATATTGTAGTATAGCGCATTATTTACAATCGAAGTCAAAAGTGTTCTTGGTAACTACCACCTTGTTCAGGCTGGTGCATGCCATTTTAATATGTATCATTGAGGTATTCTCATAGTTGTATATTTAAAAAACACTTTGTTTAACATTTTGTTATTTGGTTCAGAATTGCAAGATATTCTCCCTGGAATCATCAATCAGTTGGGTACGTGATATTCTTGTCACTTGTTTCCCCACATATTTTTGACAATTTCTTCATCTAATTTATCAATAGCTTGCATCCTAAGTTGAAAAATTGGAAGTCTTGAAAGTAAGTTAAGCTGGTATTTTATCTATTGAACAGGGGCAGATAACTTGGACAACCTGAGGAAGCTCGCGGAGCAGTTCCAGAAGCAGATGCCTGGTACAGGTACAGCAGCAGTAGCTCAAGAGGATGACGATGACGATGTTCCTGAGCTTGTTGCTGGAGAGACATTTGAAGCTGCGGCAAACGAGGCTCAAACTGCAGCTGCTTAGATTTCTAGAAGAAGCTCTTTCTCTCCTTTTCTTATTTATCTCCTTGAAATCGTACTTTTTGAAGTTTATAGTAGTAGGTTTCAGTTGTTCTTTTTTGTGTTTATTATGTTAGAGGTGAAATTCTGAACAAAAATTAGTTGCAAAGCGCATCTATAATGAATGTTGGGTCAATCTCTTATCTGTTCGTCCAGAAATACTATTTTTATCTACCTGTTCAGAATAACAGTCCATCTGTTTTGTCATAAAATTGCACCATGAAGCTTGTTCAGTATAACATATATTTAGATCAAGTTTTTGAGTTTGAAGAAAGTTTCTAATCTTTGCAAGTGCTCATACCATACTTCCATAGATAGTCAGTTTGGTGGTAAAAATAATTAAGTTTTTTTATTACTTGCAATTTTGCTTTTATTCTTCTAACAACAAATAAATTATAGAAAATGGTTGTTTAGGTCTATTCATAACAATTAAGAAACGTAAGTTTTTGTATCAACTAATGTTGTCAAAGTATTATGGGCATTGATATATAAAGTTCAAAACTTGGAATTTAAAGATCTCTTCTTCTCAATGCTTCTTCCTTCTTTCTCTGAGTTAGTGATCGACATCATCATCTTCGCCAAATTTATATCGCTATCATCTTCTTCGTCATCATGCTCGAAGAAGGTCAGTTCGTGAAGAAGCTCTAACAATCAAAAGGGGAAACACCGCGCAATCAGGTAGGCAAGGGAGATCACTTGACCACCAGAGTTTCAAGAAAAAAAAACACTCAGATTTTGATTTCATTTTCTCTCATTAGAGGACATCATTATATCTAGCTCGATGATGAGATTTGAGCTCTTTGCCTGTTCAAATCTTGCCATATCTGTTAAAGACGAACGACCACTCTTCACATGATGACCAGTAACCTTAAAAAAATTTGTTATAATTGTTAAATCTTGACTTGCTAAATTTGGAGACGAATGATTGATGATGAATGGTAACTCTAAAATAAGTTTAGTATAAGGAACAACCACTCTCGCACATGCATCATTTTAAGGACGGATAATGGTTTGTTTTAAATTTTAGTGCACAACAACAAAAAAGTACAAAAATCAGTATCCTTCGAGATCCAGATGATAAAGATTGACGAAGTCCCCATTCTGGATGTTGTTGGAAGGCCGAAATAATGATTTGAATGAAGGGAATAATGAGAAGATTAGTAACTAAAATATTTATTGAACAAAATTGAGGATAAAGGTGGACAGATATGTTGGATTATGGTGTCTCCTAGTGTTCTAAGCGGAATCTCAAGATCTAATGTCTAACAGTAGTATCCCCAGGATCTCATGTATAAGCTAAATATGAACTAAGATTTTTGGTGATTTACCTTAATTGCTAATTCCTACAGACTAATACGATTGTTTTCTCGAAGACTAAGAGCTCCAATTGCAGCTCCTCTACTTGAGACACCCGAGCAATTAACTTGATCGCCCACCTTTCAAGTTAGCTAGAACTTCCCAGCAGTTAGACGAAGAACACCTTCTTCTTGATGTTGTAAAGATAGAAATCTAACGGAATTTACAAAAAGGTGGGGGTTTTAGTAATTATAAATGAAAGGTGGGGGTTTCAGTAATGTGCATTATGAAAAGGTGGGGGTTTCAGTAATTCCCCCTTATTTCTATTCTAATAAAGACCCTTATATAGAATTCCTAAGTTATAATCTCATTTAGACAAAGAAACTTCTATGGGCACACAAACAAACATCTAAGTCCCACTTAGATTGGGATCCTTTAAAAGGGAAACCCTAATAGGGTGGCCGACCAGATCAACCCCTTCGGGTTGGGCCTGGCCGGCCCCATAGTATGGCCGACTTTGCTTTGGCCAACCCTCCTTTGGCCAGATCTTAAGCTCGACCCATTATCCCTTTCTTTTGGGCTTATACTATCTTTGCGGCCTTTTGGACATATACATGGGTCTAACCCATACTTATGTCTCATCCCTCTGGTTATATCTTCCGATCAAATCGACACTCTTTGGTGTAACCGATATAAGATCCGAACGAAGTTAGCCGCGAATCGCCTAATGATTCGACGATCACAGTTGGTTTCTTGCTAAACATTACGGTTCCTAAAACGTCCGGACTTTGATGATCTTCTTCACCTCGCTACCCGGAAAGGAAGGTCTTAGTTTCAAGAAAGGGCTTACTTAAAAGAGCCTACTGCCTATGAGATATGAATTGACTACCCTCCTATGCTATGAAAGAGATATGAATGGACTACAACCTGCTTGGAAGGAAATAGATTCTCTCTTTTCTGAGCTACTTGCCCGTCACTAGAAAGATTTGGATCTACCGCTTGTAGGCTTGACTAAGATTCTCTAATCAAAGGCGCTTGCCTTGGAGTCCCGTAACTGATCAAGGCCAAGGCTTGATACGACCTTCCCTCTAGCTGGAACTGTACGCCGAAAGCAAACTTCAAGCTCCCCATTACTCAATTGGGAACGAGAAAAAACAAGCAAGGATTTGTCTCCAGAAAGCCGATAGAAACAGGGAATCTATCATCTACCGCTTACCCTCACTGAAAGACGGAAACAACCGGACAAATAATTAAGATCAGAGTAGTTCGTGGAACTCGCTTTCCATCTGTCTTTGCCTTTGACTTCTATACAAGATTTTCCGCCATACGAATGCTTTCTCTCCTCCTCGGCTGATGATCAATGAAAATATGGTGGAACTAGCAGATCGAGATCGGCGGCACATCGCATAGAAGGGAAGTTCATTATGAACTATGCGCCCAGCGAACTACTTAATGAAAACAAGCCGTACGAGCACTGAGAAGAGCTTCAAGGTAGAACCTATGAACGTAGATCGCATATAGTGTGTCGATCTCATCACCTTACCAACCAGGGCGTATGTATACGAAACTGGTGCACCACCTGACTGAGACCTGCGCTTCTTTGTCAACAACAGGAGCAAGAACGGGAAGAAAACCACCTTGTCGAGCTGGAAGACCACGGCA
Organism: Eschscholzia californica; assembly: GCF_041429995.1. Classification (NCBI taxonomy): domain Eukaryota; kingdom Viridiplantae; phylum Streptophyta; class Magnoliopsida; order Ranunculales; family Papaveraceae; genus Eschscholzia; species Eschscholzia californica. The sequence continues at coordinate 36,305,274 of NW_028238198.1, forward strand.
TCAGGTAATGAGTCAGACGTAGCTAACCAAGACCGATCAATATCCGAACGGAACGGATTCGAACTTCTCCTAGAATAGTTTCCGGTGCGAAATGAAATTCATAGGATATATATGAGTAATTCAAAGGAAAAATATGAATATTTGATAGGATTCTATTCATTTTTGTAATGAACAAAACAAATAGGCTTGATTATGTATCACAATTTCATCACTACATCGAAGGCTTTTTTGAAAATATTTGGATAAGATAGCTCCTTTGGGAACCTGCTTCTTGATGCTACGATGCCGCCGATCCAGCTTAAGAGGAATTGCCGCATGTCTCGATAGCAATTCATCAACATCTTTTTTTTGCTTAGCCGCCGACAGATGATTCGATATCAGATTGTACGACAAGAGATTCAAGACCAGATGATTGATAGATTGACAAGTGGATCTCGAAAGAAAGCGGTTTGGTCTTCTCAATTGTTCCAAGGTTCCCCCCTTCAACTAGATTGAAGGATTGTCTTATCCGACAAATTGTGTGCATTGCCACTTTGATCGACGGGCATCTTCTTCAAGATAGACACTAGGGTTTCGGAGGAGGAGGAGGAGGAAGATGAGAAAGAAGTCCCCGTCGAACAAAAAGACGAGTTGGGAGGAAAACGATACGAGTCGTTAAATTAAAGTTCAACTATGTTTTATTATATTATATCAAAGTAATCCGAGCCATCGATTTCACATTTCAAAATATATAAATTGCGAAGGACTCCTAGACAATTTCCTTTATTAAAAAAGAATGTTTGTCACAATCAGTTTTTTCCCTTCTGTTTTATTTTATAGATTTATTAATTAATGAAAATAAAAATCGGATGGTGTTGGTTCTAGGGCCGTGTGGTGGGGGGTGCGGGCCGTGCGCCCGCACAGGGCCCTCCACCACAAGGGGCCACTTTTCTATTAGTTCCTGGTTTGATGAATGGGCTGTATGCAGAATTCTCATCAACAACTATAGTTCATCAAAGATCTCATTATCACTAAAGCAATATGCCAATAAAAATACTGATATGGAAGAAGCTAAGGAGGAAAAGGAAGCAGAAGATCTTGATATGTAGAAGGAGCTGGACGAAACACTAAAGCAAGTCTAGGTGTAAAACTAGTCCTCTTAATTTAGTAGTCAGTTGAAGAATTATATGTAAAGTCTGATTAATAAAAGACTGATATAGGGTTTGTTCAGAAGTAGGGTTCATGTATTTAGAAGAACTATATTGCACTTGATCCCGTTGAAGTCAATTTAGTCCGACCCCTCATTGGTATGTAGGCGGCCCTAAAGTTACCTGGGTTCGGTGCTTTTATATAATAAACAAAAAAAAGTGTTACGAAAGCGGAGAATCGGTGCTATTTTACTGTAAGGATATTAGTTAAGTGTTTGAAGTTATTTGACTGAATTGATGTTATTTTTATATTCTGAACTTGGTATCAAGGTTTTGTTAAGTGTCTGAAAATGTTTGTGACATTTTTTGCTAAAAGTTTAGCTGACTGGCGGGCCTGACTCATGAAATTTTAACTCAAAACTTTTTTGATCCATCTGAACGCTTTCTTCTGTTTAACTTTCACATTCTTACCAAAGTCCAGAGCAAATTACCTACTAGTTTTTTGAAATACAACCAAATCTTTACAAATAGCTGGCAAAATCAATATTACCAGTTCGACAGAAAACAAAAGATACACTGAGTTAAATTCTGAACCAAACTCTATCTGTTTAAATCGGGTGAGGTTGCTGGACTGAGCCCAATCCGGCCAACATCCAAATACACACAAGTGAAACAATTCAACCTAACTTTTTTTTTTTTTTTTGTTGAAAACAATTCAACCTAACTATCACCAAGAAAAATCACACATTCAACTGCCCCGAAAAAGATTAAGACATTAGAACTGCTCCTCCCAATTGAAAAACTCTGATTCAAATAAAAAAAAAATCATAAAAGAAAAAGAAATAGTGGGAAAAAAAGGAAGAAGAAAAAAAAAAGGTACAAGTTGCTTTCAATACTGATCTTTCAGAGCTTACCTCAGATGCTCAAATGCTCCTCTCTAGGCAAGCTGTGAATCGTGTCCGACCATCTCCCCGGTGAATGATCGCTACTATTGGAGGACACCTGAGCTTCTGCTCTCACCTCTCTGATCATTCTCAGTACTTCCTTCATAACTGGTCGACTCTCTGATGAAAGAGAAACACAAGCCATTGCAATATTTAAAAGAGATCCAAGTTTCTCCTCAGATGCTTCATTACCTGAGCTGGGATCTTCTCCTAATTCTTTCTCCTCTTCTCGAACTGATCGGACCCACTGAGGAATATCAGCACCGTGCTCTTGAACAAGGTCTTGAAAAGGTGTCTTACCAGTGAGAAGTTCTAAAAGAAGAACTCCGAAACTATAAACATCAGCTTGTTGTGTTAATGTCTTCCGTAAGTCTCTGCATTCAGGAGCTCTATAGAAGAGAGAAGAAGCACTTGATTCTTCAAGTGAGTCTGGGTCGCGAAACGAGGTTAAGCCATAATCTGTAAGACAGGACTCAAAATCTGAACCTAAGAGAACGTTCGATGATTTCAAGTTTCCGTGGGTTAGACCAGGGGTTTGGTGGAGGTAAACTAATCCGATTGCCAAATCTTCTGCTATTTTTAAGCAGGATGTCCAGTGAAGGGGCTTCCCACCACCTGAAGTTCTTGATCCTGCAGAGTAAGTTGACAAGGTTAAATAGCAAGATACAAATGATCGCATCAACACGTCATAGCATCACAACTAGCGGGCTCAATCATCTTGCGTTCAATTCAGGATCGGCTAGATATTCTTTAGTTTGTCCACATTTCCGGTGTCCTGTCATGCTAGAATTATTGTTTTACCTATAAAAACTAGGGTTTTGGAGGGAAAAGAGATCAGGAATTATAATTCAAATAGAATACTCTAGTAAAGGTTTCCCAATAAGGCAAGAAAAGAAGCACCCAAGCAAATGAGAATAGACAAAGGACATTTGATATATGCTACAGCTATATTTAGTCATGTACATTCCTCACTTTAAAGAAAGCTTGACCCTTTTACATCACTTTATTTAAATAATTGACTCAATCTTGTAGTTTCCTCATGCAAGGACAATCTACCCACAAAGTCTACTGATTAAATGACCCAATTTCAAATATGAGGTAGTCATAAACTCAAAATATGACTAATAATTATTTTTCTATTTCTGTTTGTGGTTGAGATCTTCAAAAATTCACATCAAATGCATTGGCCTACTATACAAAAGAAAATGCATTGGCCCATATGGGCCCATATGTTACTCATCAAATCTATCAGTCAAGGACTAACTAAATGTCATCCTCAAGCAAAAGTTTACGTGTTTTGTTGCTGTGAAGATGATCTACACGACAAAATAAGCGACCCCTCACGACCCTCTCTTAGTTGATGATTAACTAATCTACGGGTGAATACAAATACAAGTTATAAATCCGAAAAAAAATAAACAATGGTAATGAATGGAATTGAGGAGGATGAGATGTTACCGTGAATAAGGGAGAACAAGCTTCCATTAGGGAAGTAATCGTATACGAGTAGCCGTTCTTCCTTAGCTTGAAAATAAGCTCTGACAGGTACCAAATTAGGGTGTCTGAGTCTCCCTAGCACATCCATCTGCCTCCTGAATTCCTCAAGCCTCGGATACATAGAATCTTTCAACCTTTTCACTGTAACTATGAACCCCGACTCCATTACGGCTTTATACGTGCTACCAATTGTCCCTCTTCCTAATGTTTCTGCTGATGCTTTCAACAAATCCTCCAAACTATAACTCATTTGTTGATCACCAGGTCCACAAAACACCAAACTCCCCAAACCCTCATTCTCCCATGAAAATTTACCTTGTTTTGCCCCATTGTTTCCACCAGTACCCGACCCCTCACCTCCCATTCCACCTCCACCACCTCCTCCAATGGCAGTTTCACCTTTGTTCCTCAAATCACGTGATCCGTCGACGGGCCTCTTCTTCTTCTTGGTGTTCTTATATACTATCCACAAGATTACCAAACAGATTAACACGAAAACAAACCCGGCAACACTTCCTGCAATAATTATTATAAGTTTTCTCTTGCTTTTGTGCTTTGATGGAGGTGAATGAACAATAAATGGAGACCCATTAGGGCTATTTGATGGAAATGTATTGTTGCAGACCTTATTAATCTGTTCTCCACATAGATTGAAGTTACTAGAAAATGATGAGGAATTGAATTGCATGAGTGCCGGAGTCGAGGGAATCTCACCGGAGAGTCGATTATTCGAAACATTCAAGAATTTAAGACTTGTTTGATTAAGAGGTGGAATTTCTCCGTCCAACTGATTATCTTGTAAATAAAGAACATAAAGTCGCCGGAGTTTGAGCAGAGAAACAGGAATTAGTCCAGAAATTAGGTTTCCGGACAATATTACGACTTTTAATCGATGAAGATCAGTAATGGAGGTGGGAAAATGACCAGTAAATTGATTATCATTTAGGAAGAGGGATTTCAAATTGACTAAACCAGAAAGATTAGGGATTTCACCAGAAAGAGAGTTTCCTTTAAAACTTAAAACACGAAGTTGATCAAGCTGATTTAAACTCTTGGTATCTAGGGTTCCAGTTAGGTTTAAATGTTCTAAAACTAATTTAGTAACTCTTCCTCCTGTACATTCTCTGATTCCTTCCCATTTACAGAAATCTGATCTATCACTCCATTGAAGTTTATTTGAAGGATCAATCCTTGATTTGAGATTTAAAAGTGCTTTCATATCATCTGATCTTACTAAACTAAGATTTAATTGTAGAGAGAGAAAGTAGAATAATACTAAAACATACCTTCTTGAACTTGAAATTGAAATTAGGGATTTCATTTCAATCTTTTACAAAGTGAAATGAGATCTTTAAAACTTTATCACTTTTTCTCTTTTTAATTCTTCCTTTTCTTCATCATTTCATGGATCTTAAAAAGAGAAAATCTTCAAATCTGTATTCTCTTTCTCTCTGTATTCTCTTTTACTTCCTTTTTAGCTTCTTCAACAAAACATAAACAACACTATTAACTTGATAAGAAAATGTCACCATCTTCATAACAGAAAAACCCATAAGAAATTAACCGACTTGATTTGTTCACTGGTTGTTGACAGCTCATAAACAGTGGTGGTAGAGTAGAAGATCAATCAATGAAATGGAAACCCTAGTTTCATAAAAACCCAGATTTTCAAGTAAGCTACTTTGAAGAGTAAATCATTAATGGTGGTTGGAGACTACTGTTCTTTTTTTTCTCTCTCTCTCATCACGGACAAATGGCGTTAAGTTCACGTGATTTTAACAGAGAAAGTAGCAGAGGATGATAATAAATTTCTTTACTTTTTCTAAACTACCTAGGGTTTTTAAAACCTCTCTCTATCTATCTGTTTCTCTCTCATCAAACCCATTTCGGAACTGATGGGGTCTAATACTTTACTAGATCAAATTGTCAGAAATGTAGACGAAGTGGGTGAGAAGAGAGGGACTGAAAAATGTAGTCCAAATTAAAGAAGAAGAGAATTCAACTAATAAAAGAGTCAATATCAGTCTCACTGCTTCTAGGAGACTGAAAGGAATTGAATTGAAATCTGATGAGAAAACAAGAAAAAGAGAACTAGAGATTCTGATTCCTAAGGTAAAAAATGACTCAAGAAAATCCCAAGAAAGAGAATCAGACTCAGTGGGTTTCCATTACTACTAACATAATAATTCATGAAAGATGTAGAGGGAGATAATAAACAAGATTGGAGAAAAGCAAGGGCATACACGCTCTCACTCTCTCTTTTGAATGATCTTTCTCTCTCTAGGAGTGAAACCCAACAGAGAGACAACTGACAATAGTTAAAGCAATGATGACAGCAAATTAGTAGGGTTTTGCAGGCCCAGGGACCCACTTATTACACGTGGAAAATCTATATAACAAAACAGGAAGGTTGTGACTAGGACAAGCTGACTAGGACAATCTAATATATAAAAACACAAAAGTTGTGACTAGGACAAGCTGATTAGGACAAAATAATGACCCAAAACTTAAACTGGACCGTTGAATAAGACTATGGGCACCACTGAGTAAGATGAACAAGCCCTTCATCTCCAAACCCTTCGTCTCCAAACCCGTGTCTCTTTTTCTCTCTCTCTGTCTTTAATCTTCTTCAAAACTTAAAACGACAGAGGATGAAAAAGAAAGAGTGAATTACTTTTTAAATGGAAAAGTGGATTACTTCAACCCTGAATACTCTACAGAAACTGGTTCATCTTCCAGGGCAAAGCAGAAGTTAGGAAATCAGATAAGGTCTTCATAAATCAAAGATCTGGTAACTTGAGAAAAAAAAAATCTTCATGGCGACTGTTAGAATTTCTCTTAAGATCTGGTAACTTGAATTCAACAACCAATTTTATGCATCTAGCTTCTTGGTGATGAGTTTTTTGGTAAGTGACCGATAGATTGAAGATTTTTCCACATGAGTAAGTAAATTTGAAGTCTCAATTTCATTAGTTATTGATGCTAATCTAGCTTCTTTTGGTTTATCTGTTTTTTCAGATCTTTGGAATCGAGGTTGAAAAATTGAATCTTCCACTAGAGGTAATCACTTCTTAAAGTTATCTATCATTATAATATTCTAAGTTAGGTTAAAGAATTTGGTTTAGAAATTACCAATAACATTGAAAGAACAAATTGAAATATTTATGCCAACAGTTCAGGCAATCTTTGAATGATTGAATAACTTGTGAGACATTCAACTTGCAAGAAACAACTTTTGTTTTTTATATATTAGAAACTATCAATTTGCAAGAAAATTATTTGGTTTTTAGTAATTCGTATATGATGTATTTGATATAAAGCCTGAGAGAGAAAAAGAAGAAGGAATGAGAGAAAGAAACTCGAACTGCTTTTGGTAGCTTGTAAGTTCTTTGTGAAGGTCTACTCTGAAAATAAGGATAGAAGACATCCAACTCGTGATGTTTATTAATAATCTGCACACCAGTTCAAGAAACCACAATACCTTTTCTTTGCAGCTTCAAAGATGTTTTCGTTGATGTTGCTACTGGTTCCGGAAAAAACCCTAGCTTTTGTTGTCCCACTCATTGAGATTCTTCGACGTTCTTCTGAATCACCTAAATCTCACCAAGTAATATTGAGATCCAATTCAGTCTTCAGATTATTGAAATAAATTTAGGGTTAGAATTGTTGGTAACTTTAGTTTCACTTTCTTGCCTTAACTGAAACTAAACTTAGTGATATTTAAGTAGATAAGATTGTTAAGTAGAAAGTTCCTCAACGCTCAAGTTAGGATTTTGAATGTAATCTGAAGTTGTAATATTACCTTATAGTTTATATTAATTGCTATAATCACTTCATTTTCTTTTCAAGGGAGAGTTACAAGGATACAAGACATTTACTTGAGATCTTTTTGGAAATTGGGTTGTGATTAGGTTCAGCTTTCATTGAAGGGTTTTTTTTGGGTTTAGTATTTTGTTGATAACTTGAATGTTGATTTGTTAAGTTCTTCAACTCTGTTCTTAAGTTGAGTTATAATTTAGTCTATCTCTATTTAGAATTCAGTAAAATAGAAGATTTGAAGAGAGAGAGGTCATCTTCTCTACCATGGGTTGTCTCTTCTAGCAACACAAAGATCTCAAGTTTCCTTACTTAGGGATTACCTGATAACTCAACCTCCATTAGAGCTCGCAGTTTAAGTTCTTATGGAAGATTTGAAGGGAAGAAAAAACCAAGATGGAGGAGTTCTTTCAACTCAAAATTGAAGTATTTTTGGCTGATGTGAAATATTTTTTCTATATGTTCATTGCTTAGATTTGGAACTAAATTTGAAGTATATTACAATACTTGTAATGTATGATTAACCCAAGACTATTGCAATGACATTTAGTCAGGGCTCATCTCCCTAGAGCATGGGTTTTCATCCTACTCAGCAAACTCTACTTTTGGGTTAGTTTCTCTTACCCTCTATGTTCCTTTCTGCAGCGTTCAGTGATTCGATGTGATAAACTTAAATATGCTATTACCCTCTAATTTTTAGTTGACTAATATCTGCTATTAATGCTCCAGTTGGTACCAATGTTGGGGACATTCATTGTGGGAAGTTGGTTCTCGAGAGATTGTTTGTGAAAAACTTCAAGGTTTTGGATCTTGGACCTTGGTCAATGACACTGCAGGTATATTCCCTTCCTCACACAGGGTTATACTTCGAAAAAAATACTTGGAATTCTCTTTGTCGTTCATTCCTCTTCAAGAAGAAATGAACGACAATTTAATCATGCGCTTAGTCAAGGCAAAATTAAAATATAATTCGATGAAATTCAGGCAGCTCTTGCTAAGCATCCCACTGTATCTGTGAACCGTAATATTTGAAGCCCTTTTATTTGGTAAGCAACTGCGACCGCCAGTATTTTATTTCTAATGCACCTGATTATTCATTAATTTGGTATCTTACAATTGAGCAGGGGTGGCTATTCTAGACACATTGTGCAGATATACTCTTATCATGGAGGGGATGATGCCCAACAACACTTGAAGGTACGTTTACTAATTACCTTATATTGATTATATCGTAGAGTTTTGTATGAATTGAATGTACTATTTTCTTTTATGTACATGTTTGCTGTTTTATGGTCCTAATTCCAACTTCACCTTTTCTTTCTAGATTGTCGCACATGCTGGTGGGGTAAATGATCTTGCATTCTCTCACCCCAACAAACAACTATGTGTTGTGGCCTGTGGTGACAACAAGACCATTAAGGTTGATTTTTTGCAACGTTAGGGTGGAGGTATGATGTTAGATTAGGGTGGAGGTATGATGTTAGATATGGTTATTTTAGGTGTCAGTGTATATAATTCTATTTGTAATGTAACCCTCAAATGAAGGCTTACCCTTACGTGGAATGCTAAGATTCGTAGCTTACAGAAATTTATCGTGAGCCCATATCTTAAATATGAACTAAACGTATTTGATGATTTTAAATTTGAAAATTGTCTTGAACCCCCTTTTGTAATAATTCGACAATTTGATTTTAACTTAATTGTTTACTATCTCTTTGCTTTTCACCTTATTGTTTTCTACTTATACGTTTACTATCTCAAAAGCAAACGAATAAAAGGAAGAAGAAGAAGATTAACAACAACAACAACAAACACAAGAGTTCTTTGATCTCTACCATTTGAGTCTTCTTTAATTGAAAGGGGATAACTGTTGGGGTTAAGTTATTATGACGGGTAAAAAGGTTTAGTGATGATTCAATCATTACTCTTAAATAGTCTCGAGTCTATATTGTAATAATTTTATTGTTTGTTGTCCAAAACCATAAAAAAAAAAAAACTAATTTGTGAGTTTCGTAGCACTGATGTTTTAATATAGTTGTTGGATTTTGGTTGTTATTTCTTGACACTTCAATGAATTTGACACAAGGAGTGGTAACTGGTGAGGAGTATCTCTATGTAGACTATCTCCGTATGTATCTACACAAAAAAAAAAAAGCAAACATTTGTGCCACATACATCCTTTTTCAATGATAGATAAATTGATCTTATTCTCATCCAAAATTCCTTCCTTTTTATACCGGTTTCAAACTTCAATTCATAATAACATGCTCCGTGCCGAAGGCACGACAAAACCCAAAAGTTGTGACTAGGACAAGCTGACTAGGACAAGAAGAAAAAGAAAATGCCACCTAGATTGAAACATGGCACCTTCTCTTGACCCTCCATTCTTTGATCTAACGATTGACAAGAACATAACCTTACACCTTCTCTCATTAACACTCGGGTGACTCTTCAGTCTCAAAGGAGGTTAAAAATTCAATTTTCTTCAATTTCTTCTTCCCCATGTTCATCTGGGTTTGGATTCGATTTGATATTTCTTCTTTCTTCCATCTCTACGACTTTCTTCTGAGGTTTTCAAATCTGTAAATTCAGATCATAAACTTATGCCTTGATTAAAGTTTCACCAAATTCAGTTCTTTCCCGTATCATCTCCCCCCACAATCACCTCTTTACCAAATCTTTGGAGATTCCTGTATCATCTCCAGTTTCCGTCAGAATTATTGTGAATTCAGGACAACTAACTTCATGATAACTAACTTAATGTGAATTCAGATGAACTGAATTATTGACTGTTGGTGAGGAAGGAAGGAGAAGGTAGTGACTCTTGAGGGTGGAAAGTTTTGGCGGACATGTATAATCATCTTGGTTAGTTTTGCTCATTCTTGATTAATGGATTTCTCTTTGAAAAGTCATTTTACAAATCCAGCCCCATGTTATCAGATTGTTCGTGTTTATGGTGTTCGATGAAATGTGTGAAAGAGAAAGAGTTGTTGATTCATGGGGGTTATTAGTTGATGGTAATATAAAGGGTTTCAATTTTGGTGAAACTTTGTTTGTTGTTGAATATATGCTAATCAAAGGGTTGAACCTAACCAATTAAATTTGATTTAGGTTTATATCATTTTTGGATATTTTGATCTCATGGTTGTCCAATTTAGCTTGCATATATTTGATCATGTTTCCTAATTTTAATGTACAGGGTGGATTTATTACACTCGACGCACCAACAATTACTTTTATACGTCAATCAATGCGATCGACATCTTGCGGTACCTCAATCTCTAATGGTTAAATGATTAATATCTTCATGTTTTAGCTATGAAATTTATCTTCCTCTTTTGTCTATGAAAAAGCTGCACCAATAATATTTCTATATAGGATTAACACTGCAACTGTGATTCACCCTACAGGAAAAAGTTTTTTACTACAAACAAGAAAGAAAAGCAGCACAATGTGTTTTCATGAAGCTCAATGTGTTCCAAGATTGCGGCTATGGTTATAATTGATCTTGATTTCTTTCTTTATTATAATGATTTAATTTTATAGACAGCTGGGATCCCAAAGAAACTAGCCCTTACTATTGGTACTGCTGTTGACAACAGAAGAAGAAACTGGTCATTGGAAGGTCTCTAAGGTAATGTCCAGAGGCTGAAGACATACAAGGCTAAGCTTATCAATTTACCAAGGCGTGCAGGCAAATTCGAGGTAAAAATAGTCAGAATCATTATTCCGTCGGAATATGATAATTTCTTTTCATACTATTTTATCTATTCGATCGATTTTACTTTTATAAAGCATTCATTAGTCGTTTCAAAAAATTGAAATATAAGGTAGCTTGTCAACATCTAATTTATGGGTCTTCACGTTTTGTTCAGAACGGGGACTCAACTGCAGAAGAGTTGGCATCAGCTACTCAAGTACTAGGTGACTTCATGGCCATTACCTGTGAAAAGCTAGAGGTCAAGCTTGTGAAGGTAACAGAAGAAATGAAGTCTCTCAAGGCTTACCAAAAGCTTCGTTTGGAACGTACCAACAAGTGCCACGTGGGAGCAAGGTTGAAGAGAGCCGCTGAGGCCGAGAAGGAAGAGAAGAAGTGAAGTGCTAAAACTTCAGGTAATTGAACTTGTTGAGAAAATAGGTTCTGGTAGCGAGAAAAGACTTAAGTTTTGTTTGGATTATTATAACAGAGTTGGGATTTCAAATATTGGTTGCACTTTAATGTTTTGAAAGAATTGTGGTAGGTTAATATATGATGGTTGTGTATTTCACGCAATCAATCAACTATCTATATAGATTAGTCTTGTTTTAGTTGATTTTTATACTAAGTCAGGACTGTAATCTGACTTGGGTTCTGGATTAACATGAGTGAGGGTTGTTGTCTGTCGTCTCTTTATAAGTCTTAAATTTTAACCTTTGTCTCTGACTGGTTTAAGAATTTGGAGGATCTTGATTTTTGTGGCCTAAAGTTTGGATTTGGTTTAAAACTTATTTGCTTAGGAGGCCTGCTTATTATGTTCTGTCTTTCTTGTAAATTTGATCCTGAATTTGATTTTTTCCCCTCTTTCCTATCCCATGTTTTGATTTTGAAGGGCTGGTGTTAAGATTATTAGAAATTAAATGATAACAATGCTAGGAATTGGTGGAGAAAGGTATTGTTATTACTTTTGTATTGATTTCAGTTTTTCGGTTCATGATGTGCAGTAGTATATGAAGCACTTGGTGTAAGTATCTATACTGCACTTGGGGTAAGTTCTGATATTTCGTATCAAAACTTCAATTGAACTTTACATTTTTTTTCTTGCATTTATGGATTAGCTCATCTGACTTGATAAATTTGGTTACTTTTGTCTCTTCGTTTTTGATAATTAACTCACTAATTTAACTCACTAATCAACTTGATAGACTCATTGCATTATAGATTAGCTTATATTACTTGGTCAATTTTGATTCTTTTCAACATTGTAGGTATGAATTATGTTATCTGCCAAGTACCTTCAAATAACATGATACAAATTCCTTGTAAATGAAGGATGTAGGATTGAGAGGTCTAGCGAGGAAGAAAATTGAAGAAACCAAGCACTTACGTGGAAGGATGATTTTAAAGAGGCCTATGGCCGAGTTCTCATCTCTGAGAACAAAGACAGTCTTCCACAGTATAATGGGTTCTTCGATAATGACAAAAAGCAAGTATAATCTTTCTCCTCCTCTTTATTTTCTATAAACATACTTTTCGTTCTCTTTATTTTCTATAAACTTACTTCTCTTTATTTTCTATCAACCAGTTCATTGGTTCAACTGCTTCATGTTCAATGAATGATGTGCGGTATGCAGGTAAGTAAAAGGTAGTGATGGACATAGATAACTCGGAAGAGCAAATCATATGAGTTTTCCTCTGTATCCCCTTCACGCTATTTGGTTTCTCAGTTTTTAGGTCTTCTAGAGATGAAAAATAATCCCAAACATTGAGTTGGGTATGTAAAGTTTGACGGGATATGGTAGTTTATTTTAACCATGTATTATCAATCAAAAATATAATAAGATTCAACTTAACATCTATTACTGTCTCTCCACCTATGAAACAATTTAAATCCTAATTCCACCAAGTTCCTCCTATCATTTCTATTTATTAGTTAGGTTATGTCATCTTAATTGTAGATGTTGCGATTAAAACCCTTGATTTTCTCAAACATGATTTACGTAAAATTACATTTCAGTTGTTGTATCTATATGAGTACATCTGTTTCTAATATTTTTCGATCAAGACATATCCAGTTATTTCTTTTTAATTGGTTCATTTATCATTCGGTCTTCATAAAATTAACAATTTTTTTTATACACGTATATTTCATGTGAATAATGTGAAATTCTTCATGTATCATTCCTGTTTTTTATATTTTTCAAACCGTTTTGTGATTCATGCAGAGGTGTACGACAAAATATGCTTAATGAACCAATAAAATATGACAATGACATGCCAATACTTAACCTTGCGAAAAGTAATGAGAACCCAAATCCATAACCAAATGTTATACCAGCTACCCTTTTCATAGGTGAAGATGGAATTAATAGTGAAGGGAACAACGTCAAATGAGGAAATAGTAAAAATCCTAGCACCTGAGGTTTGAATGTCGACAACCCCCAGTTCAGATTGAGATGACTTCCTATTAGCTTCAAAAATTACATATCAGAGTGACAATTTTTAAAAAATATCAAATCATTTCAGCTATGTATAAGAATGAATGTTATCATATTGGGGTTCGTTACAATAACAAAGAAAACCTAAATAGTATCAAACTTCAATTAGACAACCCTAAACTTCAACTAAAGAACCCTAAAACTTTAAGAAAGGAATCCTGAAACTTTAATGAACATATGTTATGAAATGCCATGAATTAAGAAACTTATGGCATGAAACAAATAAATATAAAGTTAAAAGAATCAACAATATCTTATTGCATGGAATTCCATTGCCGTAAATAAGAACCTAAAACTTGATCAAGATTAAACTTTGAGAGTTTAAGAATGGAAACCTTGTTCAAAAGAAATGGTTCACAAAATACATATTATCACCATTTTCAATCACGAACACGAAGTTCTCCCCTTTCAAGGAGATGATGGTGTTTCCGATCTCCCATTTTATTCAATTTCATTTGTATTTCTCAACCTCGCATTATCTCCATCTGTGTCCCCCATTTGCAATTTCAGCACTGGAGACTACTCGCTTCATCGATTTCTTCACTCCAATCAATGAAACCAACAAAGTTCAGAAAAATAGTTCATTTGAAACTAAGAGTTAAGAAATAATGGATTGGGGGAAAAGTAAACTATGTAGAAACCTTAAAGGCGAAGAAACCTTGGAAACCAAAATTTGCGATTAGTTTAAAAAAATCTAGAGAGGTTTTTACAAAGGAAAGTCGTGTTGTAGGAAAGTAAACAATAAAAATTGAAAACTTCAATATGGGAGAAACATCAAACACCAAGAATTTGACCTCCTTTATAAAGGAATCAATCAAAATAAATAAAGATAACAAGTGCGTTTTACCAGTTTTGGAATCCTGCAGTTTTTTGCTGCCACATATCGACGGTTTATAATGCAACCATGGAGAAATTTTGGGTTTTGAGAGTTAGAGATGATGTTCTATGTAGTTGTTCACATAGATGTGGTAGAGAGCGAAAGTGACCTTCATTTTAGAACTTGATTAATGTAAATAAATAAAGTTAAGATCAGTAAAAGATTAAAAGACTGTATATGGTGAAGTTGAAGATCCCGTAGGAAATGAGAAAAGAAAATCATTGGTCTCAGAATAATGTGGACTATAAGGTCTCTCATACATATTTAGTGTCGGACCATATCCATCACTAATTCGACCATCTCTACACATCCGTCGGTATTCTCCTAGGGTCATACGAGATCTGTCAGGCTCAAATGGTCTATTCCCCTCACTAATCGAAATATCCCTACACATCCGTTGGTATTCACTTAAGGTCATATCAGGTCGGTTAGTGCGGGGAATCCTCGAAATAAGCTCATCATCATCAACATCGAATGACCAACCGTTATAAGAACGAGCCATGATTTAATAGTATTCAAAGATGGTAACACATAATCACAAAATGGGAATTAACAATTATAAAACTAAACAATCACACACAAGTAAGAAGGAAGAGATAGACTGAATTTGGACCTTACATTTAGTTTTACATTAGATAGATGTTGACCATTCAATTTATCTAATTCACTCTCAATTTATCTTAACTACCGCATGCAAAAGTGATACAAGCAAAAAAAAAAAAAACTCTTCTCCTAACGTCCAATTTCTCTACTTCACTCTTAATTGTTCTAGACCACTCTTAAACACGACATGAAAAAGTGATGTAGGAAAAAACCTCTTATGCCAAAACATTTCGTATTTATTCTCTTCAATCTATCTCTCTATAATTTTTTTTCTTTCTTAGGTACAACAAATAATGAACGATTTCTTTGATCATTCTCTGAAGTTAAAAAAGATTTTTCCTTATTTTTTTTTGCAAAAACGAAATTTTATTTGGATATTTAATTTCTGAAATCGTATTACTTGACATTCCCAAATTGGTTAAAATTTGAATCGTTCATGCAACAACCTTGGATTGAGTTTCTCTCAACAACCTTCTCATATCGTTCATGCAGTAAAGTAGACATGTCTACATTGTACCTGTAGTTCTTCGTGATTTGTTGTAAGATGATCTTGAAGTTGTTAATGTTGATTGAGAATGCAAGCGTCTACGGAACATAGCAATGCACATCTAAAAGTGTCGCAATAATATATACCTATTCCGAAGAGTTGGACCTTATTCTCCTTACATTATTGAGGATCATCTTATTACGAGTACAACTATGTTATTTTTTCTGCAAATTTTATTGTTCTTTGATGGCTATATTTCATTTATGTTTTTTTTAACCTCTTGCCTTATTCATGATAAATAGGTGTTTTTACAATGTTGTATACAGACAAATGATTCTTTTAGGTAAGCTGCTTCAAAGCTCAATTTTGTGAGACTATCACTTAATAATAACAATTTAGGTTTACTTTTTGTCTTAAATATCATAAGAATTTCATTTTTGTTATGTTTCTGCTAAAGCGTATAATTTTTTCTTTTTCATAATTATCGTGAAACTTGATAAACCAATACAAGAATTAAGGTCAAAAGTCAGGTCTTTACGTAAGCTTGAACCTTACGTATAAAATTTGGAAACAAAAGTAAGATCAAAGTATCAGTTGTACCAAAACCAAAGAAAAAAGTAAAAGAAAATAAAGCGCAACCTCATTGTAAAATTGAGGTGAAAAATAAGTGGAAGAAGCAACTTGGGCAAGTTAGTGACGAAACTTGCATTTCTCTTTAATACAAGGGCAATCTTATTTAGGTTAAAAAATATAATTTTTTCTTTTCTCGAAAGACCATAACTTGACAATTTTCACTTTGTTTCAAGATGTTTGAACAAAAACTGAAAGGACAAAAACAATTGGAATCTTTGTCACTCTAACAGAAGATGTATGTTTGCAGTCTTTTCTGGTGAAACTACTTCCAAAAAATGCTAAGGTCTTAGGTTTGGACTAAACATTATTAGAACCGAACCAGATAATTGGTGGTGAGGTTCTATCTTTCTTTGCAAGTATTATATTCAACTTGATTTTTCCCCTCTTCTTCATCCCATTTTTTGATCGCTCAAGTATTACGTTGTTCAACTTTATATTCATCGAGGCATATATATAGTTAAAATTTTAGGAAATTTGTATATTTATATTGTTGTGAATGTAAATAATATTCTAATAAAATTGTTGGTAATATTTTGAGCTAATCAACCTCATTCTAAAATAAGGTCAAATTATTTTTATTTATGGTAGGATGGATTTGTGGTTTTGTGTTTTATCACTTCCATTTACTTAAAAATGAAATTACCTGACAACGACTAAGGTGGATCGACTCTAACCACGCGAATGGGAGCTACAATTCATTGTTGAAATTATCTTTTGGCATGACACAATCATAATTTTTTTTTTTGAAATTGTCAGTTTGCCTCGAACCCTTATCCTCTAGGGTGGAAGACCAACAATACTCTTACAACTCCAACTAAGGGTTGTTGATAGCATAATCACGAGTTACTTTTTTTCTTTTACGATTTTCTGACAGTTATACAAAATCGCTCGTGTCGAGGCACGGGTCATGCCTAGTACTATTACATGTATTATTTGTTGATTAAAATATCAATTATAAGGATTTAAAGGGGAAGATTCGCGTCCGAAGAGACCTTTCGTTAGATTCCCATGCCAGATCCTCACATTAGTGATACTTTTAGTCAATTACAATGTCATAGTCCACCCCCTTTTTGTAATGGTGGGATCTGGACTCTAAAGCGCAAATGTGGTTTTTTTTTTTTTTTTTTGAAATGCAGATCTAAAATTTATTATAAACAAAGTATATTTAGATTAACTATAAGATCAAAATCTCATATGTATTACTTTTGGAGTTTAAATCAGATTGTTAAATTATTTCAACACGAGTCCTAAAATATGAGATGACAATCTAATGGATTTAAATATTAATGGATATTTCATCAAAAAAAAAATATTAATGGATAAGCAGATGGTCACCTGTTCAACAAAAAAAAAAAAAGCAGATGGTCACCCTAAAAACATGGTCACCCTAAAAACCTGTTCTATTTTACCACAGAAAAGTTTAAAGATAATAACTTCAAATCGAACAAAAGTGATGTTGTTGTGACTTCCATGTTCTAAGAAAGTATTATAATTCTTTCTTTCTTGTTGCAATAAAAGTATTATAATTCTAAACGGCCAAGAACCTAATGTGTATGGTGTAGTTTTTTTTTTTTTTGTTGAAAAATGTGTATGGTGTAGTTGGTTATCAATCTTGTGTTAATATTTCTCGGTACAAGCAACATACATTTTGGACTCTTTTTGTTGCTCATTTTAACTTTTGGGTTAATTCTGTTTTGGTTCTTAATTTATGACCAACTGATCGTTTTGGTCCCATGCTTTCATTTTGGTCCTCGATTGTGTTCGACAGTTCGTTTTGACGTTCAATTTTTGTTAGAGTTACCTATTTTTCCCTTATAGTATTTTGTAAATATTTTTTCTTATTTTTCTAATTCCTTCCGTTTTTTATGTTTCTTTCTATCTCTACAATTAAACTCAGCAAGATTGGACAATTTCTTGTGCAAACTTTGTTCTTCAACTTATTCAAGTTTAGCTTATGATTCAACTGAACAACTCCCTCAAGATTCAAATTAACTGGACAAGATTCAAAGTATATCTAACAAGGTTAGTCCTTCTTCTCCATTTTTTGAAAGCTCAAAACTCAAAGCTGAAGAAAAAACAACATTTTTGAAGAGGCAAATTAGGACACAAGTAATGAAACAAATTAAGGCACCGGAAATTAGAAAAAGCTATCCTTGTTCACCATATATGAATCTATGATATCATATTCACCTCAACCAAGAAATTAATTGTTAAAGCTATCCCTGTTAGATACCCCTTCGTGTTTTGATTTTTCTTTTTGACTATAAAGTGGAACAAGAACAATAAAATATAGTCAAAAGCATGACTATAATAAGGGAAAACCTTTTCTCAAAAAAAAAGGAAAATAGAAAATAACCCTAAAAATCAGTTTTGATAGATCTGATCGGTGAGAAATTTGCCAATAACGACAATCTTGCATAGATCAAAAAAATTTCATAACGAAAATTCCGAAAACGAAAATGGGAAATAACCCTATATAATCAGGGGAAGTCAGAATTACCAGAACAAATTTATGGTAACAAATTTTCCAATAATGAAAATATAAAAAAAACTCTAACAAAAAACTCTATTCATCCGTGTGTAACAAATTTTCCAATAACGAAAAACGATCTAGATAATTTCTTTTTCTTCCTTTGGAAACTTTAATTATCGATCTAGAAAGTTGGTGAAACTCGAAAACTCTCAATCATCATCTTCTCTAATCATCGATTCATATGATGGCGGTGGTGGGTGAAGATGGTGATGAAGCGAAAGAGGAGAGACAAGATGTGAGATAAAAAAACATTAATGGTCGGTTCAAGAAAGGTGAGAGGAAAAATAAAAGCAGAAGAAAAAGAGAAATAAAAGAAATAGATATTTACATAAACGCTATAAGAACAAAATCAGAATGATTAACAAAAGTTGGGGGCAAAACACTGCCAGACACAATTGGAAGTCAAAACAAACTGCCAGACACAATTGGAGGCCAAAATGAGGGAGAGGACCACAAAAAGGGGGGTAATTTAGGTTCCGCCCCAGCCCATTTTCGAATTGCGCTTAAGGTCCAAAATGTCAGAGCAAACTATCAATTCCCTTATTATCGTTTTATTCCTTCCTTTTTGCCCCTGCCTGGTTTGTTAACGTCTCTCCCTCACCTGCCTTAATGAGTTGATTGGACGACGCATTAAATGACTGTAAAGGGTCTAATCTTAGCATTAAATGAGGAGAAAATCACTCAAAAACCAGATTTCCTTGGCTTATCTTCCCGTCCAAATCTCTCCTTGATTTTCTCTTTTCTCTCTCTATCCTCTGTTCTCTCTCCTTTAATGGCGCCATTTTCACCCAACATTTCGTCTAAAAATTTGGGTTGAAATTTTCCATCCCGCCCAAAATTTATTCAACTGTTTCTACCTCTATTTATAGATAAAAGGTCATCATCTTCTGAAAGACAAAATGTTAATGTTCTTCAAACTCAGGTTAGTGATTTTAATGTTCTTAAAACTCATCTTCCTGCCTTAAATGCTCCTTAAACAAAAAACAAAAACATTTAAAAATCATCTTCTAGCCTTGAATGTTATCATTTAATGTTATCATTTTAATGTTCTTAAAACTCATCTTCTAGCCTTGAATGTTATCATTTAATGTTTCTTTTGTTGGATTGACCCTTAAAGACAAACAGTTAGACTCTAGAACTCATACATATTTGTTTTGCTTGACTGTCCCTTTCATGTTTCTGCCATGAATACTCCTTAAACAAAAACAAAAACATTTAAACTCATCTACTTGCATTGAATGAAATCATTTAAAGATGATGGATATACTTCCAACAGAAGTCACCAAAATGATGAATATTTTAACATTAGGATCCTTTAAACATCTCCTTCGAAACAAATTATCTACTGTAACACTGGTTCATTCCTTCTCTTATGCAGAATGAACAGAGAAGAAATGGCGTCACAGTCGATTGGTGAAGTAGAACGTGAATTCTTCAGTCCCCACCCATTAAGTACTTCAAGTTCACCACCCTCAATGAATCCACCCTCAATGAATCGGTATATTTACTAGTCAGTATACCGTTCCCGTTTTGTTTTATAGTTGGTTGTACATTTTGTAGTTCCCACTTAGTTATATAAGGTGTGTTGTACTTGGTCAGTTTTCTGTACATGTTCCTTCTCCTCTTCACCTTATTCATGTAATTATTCAGGTTTGAACTTGAATTATTCCCTTCGAATGCTTCAAATTTGTCAAGATCATCACCCTCAATGAGTACACAAGCAATGAATCGGTACATTTTCATTCCTTCTATCGTCCGGTTATTCGTTTTGAAATTAACTGTACATTTGTGTGTTTCGCATCTGTTCTCCCGTTTCCCTACAGTGGACAGGTTGACACTACATTGTTCAGTTCCCGTTTCTAATATGTCTATACTTTTCGTTTCGTTAACTTTTGCAGGTTGGAACGTTATATCTCTAATCCTAACACGTTAACTGCGAATCGGTACATTTTCATTCCTTATATGTTCGATTTTCTTGTTCAACTCTACTGTACAATTTTATGTTCTTTATCCGTTAGTTCATTTCCTCGTAGTTGACTAGTTTACAGTACATTTTTTAGTTCCCGATCCCTATACATTTTTCAGTTCCCGATCCCTATATATCTATATCTTTCTTTAACTTACGCAGGTTGGAATGTGGTTTTTTCATTCCTAATTCGTCAATTGTGCCTCGATCATACACCTCAATGATTTCATAAGAACTGAATCGGTACATTAATTTGTGTATTATACTATTTTTAGAGTGGGAGTTGTAAAATGTCTGGTTCACAACTAAATGTAGGGTAAATTTTTGTAGGTCGCCAAGTTATTTTTTCTTACTCCCGCCTTCTAACCATGGTGATGGATCTACTGCTCTTATCAGAAGAGAACCTCTCCGGTCCGAGAGTTGGCCTGAAGTATTCACCCTTGAGGGTCAAGAATTTCCTGGCGGTGTTATTGCATTTCGCCATGCTCTTAGTCGATGCTCAATCAAACACGGTTACAATTATGTGTTTGTGAAGAATGACTGCGATCGTGTAACCTGTGTTTAGAAAAGTACAAAATGCAAGTGGAAAATACACGCGATTGCTCCTCTTAAGTCGAGATCTATGTTTATCCTGAAAGCCTATAACCCCGTTCACACGTGTGAAGACTTCATCACTGGTGTACGCAAACCTCGACTATTGACTGAAGCTGTTAGTTTATTGATTGCAGAGGACATTAGAGAGAACCCTACCAAGAGCACGAAGGACATTGTTAGTTCCTTAAAAAAAGATTATGGTATTAAATTGAGTTACTACTACTCATATCATGCTCGAAATGCGGCAATTTGTATAGGATTTGGTGATGAAGCTGATTCCTATGCAAAACTCTCCTGGTATGTTGATGCTCTGTCAAGATCTAATCCTAACAGTCATATCGATCTGGAAGTTGATAAAGAGTCGCATCGTTTTGTAAGAATTTTCATTGCTCTTGGAGCATGCATTGAAGGTTACAAGCATTGTAGACCTCTGATATTTGTTGATGGTACGTTTGCTAAAACAAAGTATAATGGATGTATTCTTGCTGCAGTTGCGAAGAATGGAAACGATGGTAATTATATTATTTTCCTTGAAACTGTTCCTCGTACATTATATAATTGGCAGAAAACTAAATTGTTGTCTGTCCATCTGTTAGTTCCCGGGACATATTTATATTTACAAGAAACATTAGTGTTTATACTCAATCATTGTGTTGTACGCAGGTTTTTTCATTCTTGTCTATGCTGTTGTTGATGTAGAGAACGATCAGAACTGGCTCTGGTTTTTTGGGAATTTGAAGAAATGTATAGATATTGGTGAATCTCTTACTTTTATGTCTGATAGGCATAATGGTATATTAAATGGTGTTCGGAATGTATTCCCATCGGCCAACCACTCCTATTGCGTGTGGCACTTGCGGAACAATTTGAATTTACGAGTTAGAAATGGTGCCAAGAAGTCAGATTATTTCCAGTCGTTGATGTTCAAAGCGGTCGTGCAATTACTACCTCAGACTTTACCAAGTACACTGGGGAGATTTGTGTAATGGGTGGGGCTGAAGCTGAAGCTTTTTTTAAGGCCGCGGCTTTGGGGAATAAAGAAAATTCTCCGGGGAATAAATTCTCGAGGGAATCCAGATTTTTTTGAAAATTCTCCGGGGAATAAATTTTTATGGGGAATATAGAATACATTTTTTTTGAAAGTTCTCCTCCATCTCATCTGTTCTCTCTGCCACTTCATCTTCTCGACACCTCATCATCTTCTTCGGCGAAAGTCGCCGGCCGGCCAATTTTCCGTCTGGCAACCTTCAAACATTAAAAAAAAAAATAGAATTTTCTCTCTCCTCTCTCTCTCTCTCTAATTTTTTTTTTTCTCTCTCTCTAGAACTGTTCTAGAGAGAGAGAGAGAAGGTATGTTCTCTTTTTTAATGATCATATTAAAAAATCATTGGGAATCCGTCTTTTCTTTCATCATCCAACATCTTCTTTCACCAATCCATCCATTGAAAATTCATACTCCCTAGTTAATTACAAGAGGAAGATGATTAAACATAAGTAAAACTAACTAAATTGATTAAGTATTAGTAGCTCAGAATTAGAAGCATTAACAAATCATAGACAATCTCATACGTCCAGACATAGATATTTAATTAGCTTACTTCATCACTGCCACTCTTAATAACCAATTCAACTACTAATTACTAGAGAAATACTAATTCTAAAGAAGAAGAAGAAGAAAACCCTCAGGGCCACACAAAAAGTGTAGAGATTTGGAGACATTCAACACGGCATCAAGTTCAGACCGCCCGTCCGCTGTTTCTCATCATTGAGCCTTCTTTCTTATAATCAAAATTTATCAAAATTCAAAAGGCATCAGATAATTCTAAGTTAATAGAGAGATAGATTTCCACATTGAAATTTTCAGTGTGTAGCATAAGATTATCATTCCATCACTTGCCCTTTTCCTATATCAAACCACCAAAACCCTAAATCACTAATCAAAATCTTCCCTAAAAAGAGAAAAATGAAGAAATTGGCATCAGATAATAAGCGGAGATTTTAGTCCACACAGTGATTCAGTGTTAAGCATAAATACTGTTTTTACATCATTTGCCAATTAAAACAAATAAAAACCCTAGGAATGCATAAATCGAAAAGATGAGATTTGGGTTGGACCATTTGACCCCTAATGCAATTGTTTCTTTTGTAAAACTGCAGTGAGCTGGTCTGTTCTCACGAACAGACCTTCTATCTCTCTCTAGATCTGTTCTAGAGAGAGAGAAAAGAAAAAAAAAATTTAGAGAGAGAGAAAATTTTATTTTATTTTTTTATGTTTGAAGGTCGCCGGCCGGAAATTTGGTCGGCCGGCGACTTTCCCCGGAGAAGATGATGAGGTGTCGAGAAGATGAAGTGGCAGAGAGAGGTGATGAGATGGAGGAGCTTTTTTATAGCATCTTCTAAAATTAGAAGCCCCTTAGCAATAAAAAGAAACATAAAAAGTCAATCTTATTTGACTAGTTTTAAGAAAAGTCTTTATTCCCCGGAGAATTTTCTTTATTCCCCAAAGCCGCGGCCTTTTTTTAATTCTGTCGACCCTGTTTACTGGGAAGATGCCTTCTTTCAAGGGAAAAGGTACGGTTTAATTTGCTCTTCCTTGTCTGAGTCCTTCAATTCATGGATCCGAGACGAGAGAGTTATGCTGATAACAGTCATGTTGGATATGCTGCGCATGAAGATCATGAATATGATGAACGAGAGGCGAGTCGAGTCATCTAGTTGGTCTACCTTCTTATGCCCGAAGGTAGATAAAGAAATGCAACTGCGTTACAATGTGGCCTGTAGTTAGACGTGCGTCCAGTCCGGAGAAGCTCAGTACGAGGTATTGTCTATGCCCACCCATTCGGTTGACTTGGCCCAACGGATCTGCTCGTGTCGCAAGTGGAAAGTAGAAGGCATACCATGTGAGCACGCGATTCTTTGTATAAAAATGAACGGTGGTGATGCCTCATCATTTTTTAATTCTAATTTCACTACCGAAGCCTATTGTAGGACGTACAGTCATCCCGTTAAGCCTGTATCTACGTTTGATGAGCCTAAATCATATGACCCAGACACGATGATTCTTCCTCCTCTCACAAAGAGACGTCCTGGTAGACCTCGCACCACTCGAATTGAAAGTGCTGGGTATTTTTCCAAAGGACAGAGGGTGTGTGGCAGATGTAATCAACTGACGACCCACAATCGTGCATCCTGTAACGAACCAATATAGTGATGGGTTAGCACTTATGTATCTGATTTTGGTTAGCACTTCTTCAACTGCCCAGTATTTTGTTAGCACTTCCTTTGAAAATGTAAGTTTCTTTTTGTTGTCTACTGTTGTATGTAGAGTACATTTCATGATTTGCAGTACATGTGTTTATTTATAGTAAACTGTTAAGTTTACGGAACAGAACATTGTAAAACTTTCAGTACATTATAAAACGGGCAGTACGTTTGTTAATGCCTATATGTACAGTATGGTATGTTGTATGTTTATTGGAACAGAAACATTGACAATAAATCCATCACCATGGTTAGAAGGCGGGAGTAAGAAAAAATCACTTGGCTACAAAGTTAAGATATAGGAACGAATTAATTTACCCTACATTTAGATGTGAACCAGACATTTTACAACTCCCACTCTAAAAATAGTATAATACTAACAATTGTGTTATTTGATAGTAAGTAACAATTGTGTACCTTTCACATATTGTGTCATTTGGTCGAAATTGTACATAATGATTTAGTCGAAGTTATACAAGTTTTTACCCTTCACAAAGTTTTGTTGTCAACTACAAAACTTACAGTACATTATAAAACTGGCAGTAGATTATACAACGATCAATACGTTGTGTAATGCCTTGTGTCCAGTATGGTATGTTGTATGTGTATTGGAACAGAAACATTGACAATAAATCCATCACCATTGTTAGAAGGCGGGAGTAAGAAAAAATCACTTGGCGACCTAAAAAATATACAAAGTTTAGAGATTGGAACGAATTAATTTACCCTACATTTAGTTGTGAACCAACATTTTACAACTCCTACTCTAAAAATAGGTTCATATAGTAAAGGGTTTAAGCACGTCGACACATAATGAATCAAGTAAATAAGCTCATGTAAAAGCTAAAGACCTCTTCACTAATGACCTTACCCTAAAGTGCTAGTGTCGTGCCATAATGAACAACATCTATGTTTCGAAGTCACAAAACTTTGGTTCTTAAGTTAGTAAATTTCGCCTCGACTTCGGCCTCACAAACATACACTCCAAATACTAAATCACTCAAGAATGGTTCGCTCGTATGTGTGAGTGTGATCACTAACATGGACTCACCACATAAAAAGGGGTGAGGACAACATTTTGGAACGAAAGATCTTCGAAAAGGAATTAACCACTAAACAGAGTGGGGAAGCTCACTCACCCTTCTCACCCATTCTACCCTCTAAAAATGTCTTCTAAAGTTTAGCGGATACTAGAGATGGATGACGATGGAAGATTTTCGAGAATGTCGACTTCTCCTTTATAGAACCTCTTAAGCACTTCCACTTTTGTTTCTTGCTTTGAATACTTATTCACTAACACATGTACAAACACATTACTCACGCAAAAGAGCTAACACATGCTCAAACATACATATAAATCACTTTATTCCTTTACTTTTTTTTTTTCATATCACTTTTTTTTTTAATCAAAAATACAATCAACCAAAACAAAATACAACACACATAACTCTATTCTTGCAATCAATTTTTTATTTCATACTTGTTTTTGACATTCTTCATTATTTCTTCTCATGTCTTCATTCTCGGGATATAAGATGATGGATGGTGATGGAGTATCCGCCTCCCTCTAGTTGACACTCTTATTGGGTTTCATGGACTACAAGGGCAAGGTTAATTCGCTATCCTAATGTCAATTCTAGTGGCTAAGAAAGTTGAGCACACGAGATCAAATGAGCTCTTTTAATAGTTACGAGGTTGAGTAGCTCTTCATTCTACTCGGAGTTAGCGCGGAAGAGTACACTCGAAGGACAATTTAGGTTTTGAGCTCTCACATGGGTAAAGTCTCCACTAATGACTACTCTAGGTCTCTTAGAGATGTTTCTTCTTCACTAAGATGTCACTCCTATGGTACAACACATACACTAAAAGACTCGACTTTCATGCAAAGACCATTAGCAATCAAAAAACTCATCAACTCGACACATATGCATCAACATTCTTAAAACTATCAGTATAATCACATGCAAATCTACTCAAAATGTTCAAAATTTTTCAAATTTTGGCTAATTTGAACCCTTTTGTCTTTGAACCCCATGGTCATGCATTGGTTATGGTCATATCCCCGCATCCCCAAACTTAAAACTAACATCGTCCTCAATGTTCTAAGCATACACTCACCGAATGATTAAGAGACACATCAATTTAAAGAGAAGAGTGGAGAGATATTACAATAATCTAAGGAGATAAAAGATGATACTTACTACCAAGGCTCATGTATAAAGAGGTTCCAAGTTGATACCAAGCTTACGCGATCCCCAAACTTGGAACAAACCACGCCTTAGAAGTAAAACACGTAAGAAATGGTCCTAAAGTATCAAAAAATATCATAAGAATGAAGCACATAGAATCATGACCATATAAAATGACCACTCACGCGGGATCACTCGATTGCATTGAGCTATGCAATTAGCCTTTGATTCTCTTGTTTTCACACAAGAGCACAAGTTATGTCTTGCGGAGGGTTTCCAGAGATGCTACCCACCAACATCAAGACCCATCTTAATTGGCCTAACGATCAAAAAGTAAAAGACAGAAGATTTGGGGGTCAACCCAAAGAAAGCTATATACAAAAGCTAATCGTCTCACAAGTATGTACAAGCTATAACGTGCAAGTGAGACGAAAAATGAAAAGAAGCCATCCCCAAACTTAGTGGATGCACGGTCCACTAAGTTAGCATAAATGCTAGGGACGACGACTAAAAAGTCGTCAAAAGGATTGACATATAAGTGAAGGGTCAAGATGTCAGTCGAAGACAAAAGGTCAAACTCAAGTTTAGTGGATAAAACATCCACTAAGTCCCTAGACATGCTAGGAAAGACGTCCGAAGTGTCCCAGAAGGGGTCAACAACCGAGTCTGAGATCATGTGTACGGTCGAACTAAACTCTAAGGGTAAGGCAATATGCTCGGGGACCAAGTCAAGGTCCGTGGTTTCCTTAGGTAAATAATCCAACAAGATATCCATTATCTCGCTAACTTCTATGTCGTCGACGTCCTTAAAGGCATCTGGAGCCTCAAAGTTGGTTACAACACCATTCCTTCCTAATATGGCATCTAAGACTGCCTCCTCACAAGTGTAAAAAATTGGAAAGTTCATAATAATTTCATCCCCAAACTTGCTCATAAAGCCCTCATCCTGAATACCAAGGTCTATTGTAGTCCTATCATGGTGAGATGACGAAGGTCAGGAGAGTGAGCAATAAGGTTCATCGGTCAGTTCGAAACTCATGGGCTCTAATACTTTACTAGATCAAATTGTCAGAAATGTGAATGAGGTGGGTGAGAAGAGAGGGGCTGAAAAAAAGCTAAAAATGAGAAAATGTAGTCCAAATTAAAGAAGAAGAATTCAACTGAGAGTCAATTTCACAGTCTCACAGTTTCTAGGAGACTGAAAGGAATTGAATTGAAATCTGAGGAAAGAAAAAACAGAACAAGAGATTTCTAAGGTTGAAAAAGAGGTGAAAAATTACTCAAGAAAATCCCAAAAACACAGATGCAAACTCTCTGGCTTTCCATTACTACTAATCTCTCTACTACTACTAATAATAATTCATGAAAGATGTAAAGGGAGAAATTAAACACTCGCTCTCTCTCTCTCTCTCTCTTTTGAACGATCTTTCTCCCTCTAGAAATGAAACCCAACAGGGGGCAACTGACAATATTTAAAGCAATGGTGACAGCAAATAAATAGGGTTTTGCAGGAACTGGGACCCACTTATTACACGTGGAAAATACTATTACATGTATTATTAGTTGATTAAAATGTCTAGGCCTTTGGAATAAGAACATCAATGTTTCCTAAAGGCAGTGCGTTAGAAAGGTCAATTTATGTATTTGCTCTTCCTTTACCAAATTAGTTTAATGAGGGCGTTATAAGAATCATTTAATAAATAATGTTAAAATATAAAGACTTTGGTAAAAATTAATAATAAATCTAATATTCTATTCACTTGTAGTTTTCTCTCACATAAACAACGTCACTACTATCAACATCACCATTAGTATCAAACAACTTGCAAAGTTTACCATCACTTTAGTCTTAGTTTCAAGCTTTTAATGATGCCTCAAGATCTCATGGATGAGGAACCACCATTAATGAAGAAGGAAGCAACCTACATCAAGAAAGAAGGGTCTTTTTACTTAAATGTAACCATCGACTTAAACGAGGACATTGACTTAAACAAAGACATATATAATGAAGATAATATGTCTCAGGTAAAGAAAAATCTTTTTCTTGTCTTCTTCTATGTTTAAACAACCGTTTTAGGGTTTTAGGTCGTTTTTGTTTCGTAATGGATTTTCGGTTGGGTCGACTGAAAAAAACAACAAATTTCGGTCGGACCGGCTGAAAAAGACAACAAATTTCGGTCGCATCCGCTGAAAAAAACAATAAATTTCGGTCGAGCCAGCTGAAATTATACTGTTTTTTCATCCGTTTTGGATGAAATTTGTTTAAATTTTTAGTTGTTCAGGATGAAATTATAACCAAAACAATCAATTAGTTCAGAAGATGAGGAAGAACTCTTACCTTTCTTTCTTTGTATTCTTCATTGCAATATTGATACTTGAAATCTTCAAAAGTTACTTTAATCAGTGCTAAAACCTTCAAAATGTATGAAGAAATCAAGCAATAACAAGAATTACAAGCCCCTCTATGGAGATGAGGGTTGTGTTAGTCATCTAGGGTTTAGGTTTCCGTCTCTATCTCTCTCTCTTTGATCGAAACAAACAAGTTTAGGGTTTTTTCTCTCTTTTGGTTGAACAGGTTTTGAGGGTGTTTATCTCTCCTCTGTTTTTGGTCGACGAACAAATTTTTGGTCGAACATGATTTTTCTCTCTTCTCTATCTTTTGTTCGAAAATAGTTTGAGGAGAAGGACCAAATTTTAAAATTAAGATATTTTAGAAAATAGTGTTTATTTGTCCCTATTCTAAAAAGAATGCTTTTCCTATCTAATGCACTATCTTTACCTAAAGTTGTTCTTCCTATACCATAGGCCAATGTCTATTATAAAGATTTGAAGTGGAAGATTCGTGTCCGAAGCTGCCTTCCATTAGATTCCCATACTAATGTGATACTTTCGGTCAATTACGATGTCATAGTCCACCCCCCCCCCCCCCCCCCCCCCTTTTTGTAATGGTGGGATTCCGACTCTAGAACACAAAAGTGGTTCGATCTCATAGAAATACAGATCTAAAAGTTATTAAATATAGGTATGAACAAAATATATTTAGATTAATTATAAAATCTTTAGAATGACCGGATATGTATTACTTTTAGTGTCTAAATTAAATAGTTAAATTATTCCAACACGAGGTCTTAAAATATGAGATGACAATCTAACGGATCCAAATATTAATGCATAATAGATGGTCACCCTAAAAACCCGTTCTATTTTACCATCGAGAAGTTTAGACATAACAACTTTAAATTAAACAAAAATGATGTTGTTGTGACTTCTATGTTCTAAGAAAGCACTATAATTCTTTTTCTTTTCTTTTTTGCAACGAAAGTATTATAATTCTAAACTGCCAAGAAACTAATGTGTATGGGTGCAGTTGGTTATCAATCTTGTGTTAATATGGGCAACATACATTTTGGACTCTTCTTGATGCCCATTTTAACTTGTGGGTTAATTCTGTTTTGGCCCCTAATTTGTGATCAACGAGTTGTTTTAATCTTCATAAGTTCTGGCAGTTCATTTTGGTTTCCAATTATGCCCGGCAGCTCGTTTTGGCCCCAATATTGTTAGAGTTATCTATTTTTTTCCCTTACGGTATATTTGTAAAAAATTTTCTTTCCTTTTCTTAATTTTCTAATTCCTTCTGTTTTTTTAATGTTTCTATCTCTCTCTACAATTAAACTCAGCAAGATTGGACCATTAGTGAAGTTCGTTTCTTATCATTCATTCAATGAGCATCTTGTATTCATAGAAATTAGGGGCAATATAATCCTTACGTAAGGGCCATCCTATCCAACTTTCAGGCATCAAAATACGTTTCAGGCGTGGATGATTATCATAAGAGATTCCCAACATATCATAAGATTCCCGTTCTTGAAAATCCGCACTTTTCCAAATCCAAAAAACCGAAGGAATTCTAGGATTTATCCTTGGGGAAAATACATTTATGCATACCTCCTCCGGTTGATCCACACCATACTGTATTCTCGTAAAATGATACACACTCGGTTCTTCATCTCATTCAAGTTTAGTTTATGATTCAAAGAAACAACTCTCTCAAGATTCAAATTAACTGGACAAGATAGGAAGTATATTTAACGAGGTTCGTTCTTCTTCTCCATTTTTTGAAAACTCAAAACTTAAAATTAAATAAAAACAACTTTTTTGAAGAGACAAATTAGGACACAAGTAATGAAACAAATTAGGGCACCGGAAATTAGAAAAAACTATTTTTGTTCACCCAGAACAAATATCTGAATCTATGATATCATCTTCACTTCAACCAAGAAATTAATTGTTAAGTTATCCATGTTAGATACCTACCCCTTCTTGTTTTGATTTTTCTTTTGACTATAAGGAACAAGAACAATAAAATATAGTCAAAAGGATGACTTTAACAAGGGAAAACCTTTTCTCAAAAAAAAAAACCCCTAAAAATCGGTTTTGATAGATTTGATCGGTGAGAAATTTTCCAGTAACGACAATTTTGGAATAGACTCATAAAAATTCCAAAAACGAAAATCTTTGCATATATTCATAACAAAATTTGTGAAAACAAAAATGGGAAATAACCCTATATAATCAGGGGAAACCAGAATTACAAGAGCAGATCTATGGTAACAAAATTTCTAATAATGAAAATGTAAAAAAGAAAAAAAACTCTAACCAAAAACTCTAATCATCTGTGCGTAACAAATTTTCCAATAACGAAAAACGATCCAAATAATTGTTTTTTCTTCTTCGAAAACTTTAATCATCGATCTAGAAAGTTGGTGAAACTCGGAAACTCTCAATCATCATCTTCTCTAATCATTGATCCGGATGATGGTGGTGGCGGGTGAAGATGATGGGGGTGGTGGGTGAAGATGGTGATGAAGTAAAAGAGGAGAGAGAAGATGAGAGAAAAAACATTAATGGTTGGTTCAAGAGAGGTGAGAGGAAAAATAAAGCAGAAGAAAAAGAGAAATAAAAGAAATCTAAATTTACAGAAATGCCACAAGAACAAAAGTGGAATGATTGACAAAAGTTGGGGGCAAAACGAACTGGCAGACACAATTGAAGGTCCAAACGAACTGTCGGACACAATTACGGGCCAAAACGATGAGTTGTTCACGAATTCGGGGCGAAAACGAAATTAACTCTTAATTTTTTTTTAATGATATGTTGTCACTTTTACCGGTGCAAGCTTATGATGTTGCTTATTAAGTTTTCAAAGTGAACGTTCAACCTCTTAATTTAGTTTTCCTAACTATATCTCAACACAAAGATCTCTTAAATTGTAAATGACAACAAAATCTAAGAGCATCTCCAATGCGAGACTCAATCTTAAAATCTTAAGTGTTACCTAGGACTTTAGAGTTTTTGATAGAAAAAGCTCTCCAATGCAAAATTCAGTTGAGATCTTAAGATGATGTAGAAGCATTTAATTTTGAGATGTCTCAATTACAAACTCTATTTTTGAGATCTCTTTTGAGAGTCTTAAGTGTCCTAGTCATCAAATTTAATATTTGGACCGATAGAAAGCCTTTCTTTTTCAACCACTTTTTCCTATTAAATGTATGTGTGACATGTGTATATATTAGAGTTTTTTTAGAGTGTTGCATTGGAGAATGACTTGAATTAGAGACACTCAAGTCAGCCACATAGGAAAGAGAATCTCAATTGAGACTCGACACATAAGTCAATTAGAGTTTTTTTTGAGTTTTGCATTGGAGATGCTCTAAAAAAACACTTTTCACAGGCCTAAATTATGTATAGCTACTGAGAAAGGGGAAACAGATTTAGAAATCAATTGTTTGATGTAATCAAGAAGCATTTGAGTTTGAGTGGCCTGCATCAATGTCAGCGATATATTAAATTTAATTGAATAAAACATTCGAACTAGGAATTCAGTTCCACACAGACGAAGCTTTGATAGAAGTACACAACTAAGACAAAAAAAACTATATCTCTGAAGTATATAACTTAGGTTAGAATTCAAACAAACGTGTAATATCATGACAAGAAACCTATTTTCCTCACGGTCTGCTATAAACACCATTTTTTTAAGGAAGTCTATATTTAAAGTTTAAAGAAAAGATGCAGTATTCTTCACGGGTTGAAATGAATACAAAGAAATATATTAATTTTGTAGAACAAGATTTTTCCACGCAAATAGTCTCGTATGCAGATAAGTTATTCTGGTTTCCCGATATACCCACATTTTTTTTTCATTTTTTTGTTAAAAACTAAAATGAAGAATCATTTTAGTCGTCTAAGAAATAAAAATATCAAAAATTGGTTTAGTCGTATAAAAATATCAAGAATTGGTTTAGACCGTAAGGAAATAGAAATATGAAGAATTGGTCCAGCCTTATAGAAAATAAAATATCAAGAATTGGGTCAGACCATATAGGAAATACTAAGGGTCTGTTTGATACGTGGGAAAATAGGGATGAGAAAGTCATTTTCGTAGGAAAGTCAATTTTCCGTTGTTTGATTCGTATAAAAAGGTGTGAAAACTGATTTCTGATGTAAAAAAAAAGTGGGAAAAAAGGTTGGTTTATTTTACCACAAAAAAGGCGGGAACCCCATTTCCCACCCTTTCCTGGAAACACGCTCTCTCCCCTCCCGTAAGTTTCTCTCGCATGACGGCATCACTCCACTCTCTCATCTTTCGCGACCCTCACTCCCTCTAAAAACCACAAACAGATTTTTCACTCATCTCTCTCAACTCTCTCTCTCTGTAAAGCATGAACAAATTTCTTTCTCTCATGCATCTCTCTCTCTCAAAAACCATATTCAAACTCCTAAACCCACATAGATTTAGTTTCTCGGTTGTATCATAGTTCTACATTCATGCTAAAGTAACCGACTCACTCAGTCCCTCATAATCCAAAACGAACCAGAGAAGAACGGGATTGAATAAAGAAAATGGTGACTGAAATTGCTACTGCTTCTTCTTTCTCTGTTGCTCTCTCTCCAAAGATTACCTATATCAAACCATTCAAACCCTAATTCCTAAAATCAAACCCTAAAATGATCTGTCCAAACACAAAATTTATGAACTTAGAATGTGAATTGGAATATCCCTACTTAATTGAAGAGCAATTGACTTAGATTTAAAATTGAACCAAAGAAGAATGGAGGGTTGTTGTCGATTTTGAAATGGACTTCTAGCTAGACTTGTAATAGTAAATGCATAACATTTTCTGCAATCCAACTTCTTTCTTCTAACTGTACTCATTTCCTTTCCACCAAAACTAGGTCTAAACCTTTAATTTAGGATGCTATCTTCAAGAACTGAAACAACCCAGAGTTCCAACTTGTTGTAGAAGAAAATCAAACAATACCTGATCATTCTTCATTTAAAAACCATAAATAACATTTTGAGATACTGATACGTGCCTCAATTATGTAGGTAGATATTTGATATTAATTATGTATTTGAATATTTGATATTAATTATGTATTTGAAATAAAATAATTAGGGTTGTTATGTAACAAGTAGTTATAGTATTTAAATCTAGATAAGGTAGTTATGTAATTTGAATTTCAAATACTTGAAATCAGTTACATAAGTATCCATAAATAATTGTATCCATGACGAGAAAAGGGATCAGAATTTTATGAAAGTAATGTATGAAAGTAATTTGTATTCCTTCTTTTAGAAGTGAAATTGTCTTTTCATTGTTATCTTCTTCTTGGGGTGTAACATTTGGTATCGTAGCACCTTTCCTGCTTACATCAAAGTTACATGGCGGAGGGAACTAGATCACAAGATTGAAGACGTAATGAGGACGCAATTAAACAATTGCGTGAAAGTTCGGCAGCACAAGCAACTGTTCTTCACGAACTTAAGGAAATGTTGGCGACAATTAACCTTAAATATGATCAATTAGCAATATTACATGGAAGAAATTTTCTTATGATATTGTGGTTCGATTCGGTCAAGATGTATATGTTGATGTTGTTGGACAAATTACAAAACTCAAGCAATTGAGTACAGTAAGAATTTACCAAAAACAATTTGAAGTTTTGATGGGTCGTACTGTTGGACTGCCTGATGACTTTTTTGTTAGTTGTTTTACTAGTGGGTTAAAAGAAGAAATTCGCAACAGTGTGATGATGTTTGCACCCACTTCACTATCGCAAGCAATTGGTCTTGCTCGTTTACAAGAAGAAACTATGGAGCCGATGATTCGAAAAGCCAAAATCCCAATACAGAATAATGGTATGCAATCTGGTATCATGTCAAAGCCTACTAGTAGTCCTATACCACCAATTAAAAAGGTATCACATGCAGAAATGGAGGAACGGAGAGCAAAGGGTTTATGTTACTATTGTGATGAGCGTTATGTACAAGGACACAAATGCAAAAAACGACATATTTATCTCATAGAGGGTGATGATATAGATAAGGATGATGCAAATGAAAATCTTGTCAATGAACAAGCCAATAACTTGGAAGAAGAACCCCTTATTTCTGTACATGCTTTAACTGGATCAGTTTCACATCAAACTATGAGAATCAAAGGGTTCCTAAAACGACAACGGATTACTATATTAATAGATTCTGGAAGCACACATAACTTTCTCGGCCCCAACTTAGCCAAACGTTCAGGGTTTCTAATTCGGCAAATAAGTTCTTTTTCAGTTGTAGTGGCCGATGGAACACGAATTACATGTACAGAAATGTGTCGACAAATCTCATGGGTGATGCAAAATACAACATATAGTGCAGATTTTTGACTATTAAGGTTGGGCAGTTGTGATATGGTTGGGCGTTGAATGGCTGACTACCCTAGGTCCCATCACTTGGGATTTCAAGAACCTAAAAATAGACTTTGAATTTAAAGGGCAGAGACACACGTTAAGGGGAGCAACAAATAGTAACGTTCGTATCATTAATGCAAAAAGAATGACCAAAACTGGTCATGGGGATTCTATGATACATTGTGTGAACGCTACTGAATTTGATCTTGAGGACAAGGAAGTTTTTGAGCGGAAGGGAGTTGATACGTGCCTCAATTATGCAGCTAGATATTTGATATTAATTATGTATTTGAATATTTGATATTAGTTATGTATTTGAAATAAAATAATTAGGGTAGTTATGTAACAAGTAGTTATAGTATTTAAATCTAGATAAGGTAGTTATGTAATTTGAATTTCAAATACTTGAAATCAGTTACATAAGTATCTATAAATAATTCTATCCATGATGAGAAAAGGGATCAGAATTTTATGAAAGTAATGTATGAAAGTAATTTGTATTCCTTCTTTTAGAAGTGAAATTGTCTTTTCATTGTTATCTTCTTCTTGGGGTGTAACAGATACAAAAGAAAAAAATTATAACCTTCATCCAAGATGATAAATACCTAGAAAAAACAATTTTCAGGTTGAAGAAAATCGACCGAAATCGGTCTTCGCATCCTAGAAAAAACAATTTCTAGGTTGAAGAAAATCGACCGAAATCGGTCTTCGCATCCTGTAAACCTAATTGGAGGATGGAGAAGAGGTTAATCTAATCGATTTTGTGATAGATTAGTTTTGGGGTTTTGGGATCTTCTCTATAGATGCCCAACCTTAACATAACCGGCGCTCGTTTTAAGTGTAAAAGAAGGTGTCAATCGTAATACTCTTTTGTGCCTTTAGACACCCTCCTTTTATTTTCTCATTGC
Organism: Eschscholzia californica; assembly: GCF_041429995.1. Taxonomy (NCBI): domain Eukaryota; kingdom Viridiplantae; phylum Streptophyta; class Magnoliopsida; order Ranunculales; family Papaveraceae; genus Eschscholzia; species Eschscholzia californica. Next base: position 36,341,649 of record NW_028238198.1, read on the forward strand.
ATGTCAAACACTATAAAATGAAACTTCTGGTTTTCTTTCCTTTTAGAAAAAAAATGGTTTTCTTTCCCATCAGAAAAAAAAAACAGTTTGCACACGTATCAAACGGACTCTAAGTAGAAAATAACAAAAATTAGGCGGCCGTATAGGAAATAGAAAATATCAAGAATTGAGTCAGCAGTATATGAAATATAAATACACGAATCTTTTTTTTTTTTTTTTTTGAATAAGGCTTTCAAATAGATAAATCAACCCAAAGTTAGTTACATTTCGAAATGATAAAAAAATAATATAACTAATCTAGGATGAAAAGTGAACTGAAAGGACCAGGAAGCTAAATAAGCTCTAGTCAGGGGGTAATGCAAGATTTCGCCAGATTATGTGCCTCCATATTAGAAGTTCGGGGGCAGTGTTGTAGATCAATCTCCGCCGTTGTTACTTGACCACGTATCTTTTCTATGTCACCAGATAAACGCCACGGGGGTAGACCAAATGGATATGTAAGCATCTCAACCATTGATTTGCTGTCTCCTTCGAGTATATAAGCTCGGATTCTCAGTTCTTGACCTAACAAAAACCCTAGTTCAAAAGCCTTCATTTCGCTATGAAGTGGCGAGACTGATGGAAAACTTATCGTCTTTGTCCCTAAAATTTCTCCCAAGTGATTTCTAGCTATAGCTCCAGCAGCTCCTTGCGGTGGATTGAAAGCACCGTCGACATTTATTTTGATTTTTGAAGAAGGTGGAGGCAGCCAGTGAGTATCCTGTTCAACAATCAGATCAGAAGAGATATTAGTTAAAGGGTGAAGTGTTTGTACCTCTCTCTTGGTTAACCACCAGCAACGAATCGGGTCCGGTTTTGTAGATCGAAAAATCCATGCATTTCTTTCCTTCCACCAACACCATAAAAGATAAGTAAAAATTCTCCATTCTTCTTCACCATTCTTACCTTTCATTAGTATATCACGCATGTTCTGGATGGGATCCTCGCATAAACTTATTAGACCATTATTGTTCGTAATATTGATAAGTTCTCTGAATTTAGGGCAAGACCCAAATAGGTGATCGATAGATTCAATCTCGCCTGTGTCACATAACCTACATGTTGGTTGCACTGTGGAGATAAACTTAGACAAATTACCAAAAGTTGCTAGTCCATCATGAAGGATTTTCCATATAAAAAGTTGAACCTTCGGGTTAATGGAAGTTTGCTTCCACATCTTTTTCCAAGGGAAATCAAATACCCTCTGATTTAAGATAGGTCTGACCCTAATCTCCTGATAATAAGATTTGGAGGTAAAATTACCATTGACAGTAGGTTTCCAAATGAGTTTATCTGACTCTGATGAATGGTTGATGGTAATTGACTTGATAGCTTCTGTTGTATCATGATCAAAATACTTACTAATTATCTCTTGATCCCAACTATTATTATCATGATTCATTAGGTCTGCTACAAACTTAATATTAGAAGGAATGGGTTCAATGATAGTGGGCCTGCAGTTTAGTTGATCTGCTAACCAAGGATCTTCCAAGATCCGAATGCTTTTACCATCACCCACCTTCCAAATAATATTGGATTCAAATGTGGTTCTACTTTTAAGAATTGCTCTCCAGAAAGGAGTAGCATTGGAAGGGGAGTTTACACTCCAAAAATTGCCAGACTTAATGTATTTTGAATTTAATAGCTTGACCCATGTTGAGTTTGGTTGAGTTAAATACCTCCAAGTCATCTTACCAATGAGAGAACTGTTGACTTCTGATAATGCTCTAATTCCTAGTCCACCATGGTTTTTAGATGAACAGATGATATCCCAATTTATGAAATGAATTTTTTTCTCCGAAGTTGTATGGCCCCACCAGAAACATCTCTCTGCTTTTTCCAATTGCTGAATCACTTGCTTTGGTATTTGTTGAAAGCTGAATGAGTAAGTGCAATAGGCACCAAGAACAGCTTGAATAAGAACAGTTCTTCCTGCTTGAGACGTGAATTTGTTTTTCCATCCTGCTAAAGTTTTATGAAATTTGTCTGTTAACCAGGAAAAACTATCAATTCTGTTACCTGGTTTAAGGAGAAAGGAGCCCAAATATTTTGCTTGATTATTCATTCTCGGAGCTTGGAGTGTGTCTGAAAAGCGGGTTTGGATGTCTGAAGGTACTCTTTTACCAAAAGATATGGAGGATTTATCAAAATTAACAAGTTGGCCAGAGAAGTTAGAATAGGTTTCAATAATATTTATGATGGCAGTGAGATTTGAAATGGTAGCCGACCCAAACAAGATGAGATCATCCGCGAAAAGAAGATGGGAAATACTAGGGCTAGATGGAGTTATCTGATATCCATTGTACAAACCTTTTGCTTCATAATGATTCATGAGGAGCGAGAGAGATTGAGAGATTAATAGGAAAAGGTAGGGGGATAGAGGACACCCCTGCCTGAGACCTCGAGTAGCCACAATATTCCCATATAGTTGACCATTTATCTGTAAACTGAAAGTAGAAGTAGTGATACAAGATATTATAAGGTCTAAAATAAGACCTGAAAACCCTGTGGCTCTCAAGACCCTAGTTAAAAAGTCCCAACTGACCCTATCGTAGGCCTTGGCCATATCGATTTTAAGCGAAAATCCTCCTTTTTTGGATTTAGACTTAGTCATGGTATGAATGATTTCTTGTGTAATTATAATATTGTCCATGATTTGACGCGAAGGGACAAAGGCACTTTGAGTCCACATGATACATTGGTCCAAATAAGGTCGAATTCGATTCGCCACTATTTTAGTGATGAATTTATAAATTGAGGTGCATAGTGATATTGGCCTGAAATCAGAGGTCATACTCGGGTTTCTCACTTTAGGGATAAGGGCTATAGTGGTGTTATTGATAATAGGGTCTATCTTGCCAGTTACAAAAACATTTTGAATGTAAGAGATAAGATCCGAACCAATTACTTCCCAGTTGTGTTGATAGAAATGACATGGAAGGCCATCCGGTCCTGGGCTTTTGGTAGAACCCATTTCCATAACCACCTCTTTTATCTCTTCCGAAGTAGGAACCCTTGAGATGTAGCCCATTTCTGTGTCCGGTATCAATTTATATGCTTCCATGATCTCAATTGGGGCTTGGCCTATAGGCTCTGGACTGAATAAATTCTGAAAAAACAAAACCAATTCGTTAGCAATTTCTTTTTCGTCAGTTATTGAACACCCAGAATTGCTAGTAAGTTGTTGTATTTTATTTTTCTGTTTACGTTGAGTCATGGCCACATGAAAGGCCTTAGAATTCCGATCACCATTATGTGTCCATTTTAATTTGGAGCTGATGAGACATGAAAATGTCCCATTTGAGTCTTTTAACTTAGACTAGTTAGTCCAGTTCGAGCCGTTACTCTGATGAATTGTTTGTTTTCTTTCTCAGGACTCATTTACGGAGTTCGGTGTGAAAAACGATTAAAATCGGGAGAAAGGCATGCTAAGGGCATTTTGGTCATTTGTTGGTTCTGGTGATCCTGGTCGACTTTGATGCTCGGATGAAAGTAGAGTTCAAGACGAGTCCAACGGCGAAGACGGAAGTCAAATCGGAGTCCAGACGACAAAACTAGAGCAAGTCAAAGTTGGGAGTAAATCCGATTTGACCAAGTCAGCTTGTTGACACGTGGCGCCAACCTAACAGGTAATCTGGATTTTCGGGCTAACGTTCGGTCATCAGTGGTGGTACGTAGGGGTTTCCCGCGTATCACTAACCTAGTACAACAGAGCGCATGACCCCATGTACCCGTGTGCAAGTTTATAACTTGCACCCCAACTCGTCCACCGTCCAGATCTATCCTCTTGGAATCTGACGGCCACCTCATCTTCCCAGCCAACACAAGCAGCTCGCGAGTTTAAACCGAGCAACAGGTACAAACCGACGACCACCCAATCTCTCCACCCAACACAGCAACACGGGAATGGCAACTTCCCACCTTCTCATATTATTTTGGAAAGAGAGAAAGAGTTTGTGGAAGTTTTTTTTATATAAACAGAAAGAAGAGAGAAGAAGGAAAGAAATCAAAAGAGGTTTTGGTACAACTATCTCGGCTATAAGAAACAAAAAAAAAGCTTCATGAACGAGGACATCTCATCTCGACAAAAAAAACAGAATAGACAAGGAAGTTTAGAGAGAGAGAAACCGAGAACTAGAGCTAGAGAGAGAAAGAGAGTTTGTGGGAGTTGAAGTTTTATTTCTTTTTCCTCTTCTTCTTCTGATTATTATCTTTGTGAGAGAGATAAGATTAGAAAGAGAGAGTCAGGAGAGATACTGTAAAGAGAGAGAGAGAGATTTCTTATTAATAAAAAAATCAATTTTTACATCTCTTTATCTTCTTCTCCCTTTGCTGGTTCGATTAAAGAGAGAAAGAGATAGTTTATTATTGTTAAAGAAAGATAAAGAGAAAGTCTAGGGGAAGAAAGAAGGAGAAAACAGTAGAGAGAGAGAAAAACCAGAGGAGGAAAATTATTTTCTCACCAGGAAACCGATTCCGGGAAGACGAGAAAATAATTTTCCCTAAGGTTCTGTTTGGCAGAATTCAGCAAATTCAGAAGGAAAATCCCTTTCCTAAGGGTCTGTTTGGCTGCGCAGAGGGAAAATTGCGAGAAAAAGGTTGTTTCTTTGCCGATTCCTTATCTCTCCTTTATTTTATTAATTTTTTATCTCTTCCATCATGATTATGATAAGTAGCTAAACATCTAGTTTAGGGTTTTGATGACATTTTTGTGTTATGCATGATTATTATGATTATTTCGACAACTTAGGTGCTTAGATATATTTCAACTTCTTTTTAAGTCTTTCATTATTTATACTTCGTTAGTCTTGATCCATTATATTTAGATTAAATTCTTTAATATTGGATACTTGATAGTTGATAAATAATAGTTAGAATCCTTAAGAATTGATTATTAGTTTAGTCACCAAAAGGTAATAGAATTAAATCGATGTTTATGCATGATTAAAATAGATTCAAAACCCTAGACTTTTCCTCCATTCATCCGTTCTCCGTTATTACTTATTTACGTTATTTTAATAATTTGCTATTTAATCGTTAAAAAATCAAAAATCGAATTTTTAAATCTTTATAGTTTTAAGGTTAGAATTTAGTTTAACTTAGTCTCTGAGGAACGAACCGGTCTTACCGGAAATATTACAACTTGACACCCGTGCACTTGCGGGTGTAGACCTATTTAGGGTAACCTTTCTAGGCCCATCAGGAGCGCTGCTCCATTTTGGTTCTATAAACTTCTTCCAAAAAAAGAAGTTGTTCTTGTATATCACTTTCGATCAAAAGAGAAATAGGGGTTGGGGATTGGGATTGAATGTCTTGGAGTCTCTTACGTAGAATACGTAGTCTATCTTTAAGGACCCCAAATGCTGATTTACTCCAAATAACTAGATTGGTTTTTACTTGACCGACTCTTTTACGGAAGGGGCCTGCACTTTCTTCCCAACTTTTACGAAAAGTTTCAGTGTAATTTGTATGTTTGGACCAAAAAACCTCGTATCTAGTAATGGTTTGTAACACTTGGCCAGCCACTTTAAACTTAAGTAGAATCGGTGCGTGGTCGCTATTGTATCTAGGGAGGTGAAAGAGACCAGCATCCGGAAATTCCATTAACCAATTATAATTAGTTAATGCTCTATCCAAACGTTCCCTCGTAAGATGATGAATGGACCTATTGTTTGTCCAGGTAAAAGCCGGGCCATTAAAACCCAAGTCTATTAGACCCGATTGGTCTATAAAAGACCTAAATTGGTTTACAAATGGGGTGTGGGTAGAACCACCCCATTTTTCCTGAGAGGATACGATATTATTTAAATCCCCAATACAACATAGGGGATTAGAAGTATTATTAATACGGTTTAGAAGGTCCGACCAGAATAGGGCTCTATCCTGGACCCTAGGAGGTCCATAAATACAAAATAAATCCCAATCCGGTTTATTATCCATATCGGATATAGTGACATGAATAAGATTAGGAGAGGAAAAATGTAAATGAACAGTAATAGAGGAAGACCAAAGGAGTAATAATCCACCGCTCCTGCCTATTGAAGGGACAGGAAGAAAGTAAGACCAAAATGACTAAAATTAGGTAAAATACAAGAGGAAGATAAACGAGTTTCTGATAAGAACACCAAATTGGGTTTCGTAGACCCGAGGAATTGAAATAATGTCTCCTTTGTCGGGGAATTCCCCAAACCCCGACAATTCCAAGCTAGACAACTCATGGCTCGGTCGGCATTGAGGGTGCCGAGTCCCTATCCAATTGTGAATCCACGTTGCTTAAACGAGATGACCGTTTGTATGACTTTCTTTGTCTGTCCTCACTACGTCCTCTAGAAGTGGACGATTCAGCCCTGTCCGCCTGCATAAAATCCAAAGAAAGTGAATTTGTAGACACTCCTGTTACTTGACCATCGGGTAGAACCATCTTCGATCTTTTTGCCTGTGATAGATGTGTAAGCATTTCTCCGAAGGAATCTTTTAGTGGTGTAACAGTTGGATGAGATTCCTCGTCCGGAAGGATAGTTCCAAAATCATGATCATTAATTGCCTGGGTTTGTGCGAATGCCAAGTAAGATTCCAACTCCCTCCCCGGACCTCTAGCAAAAAAAGGAACTTTAAATGAGTCAGAATAGTTTGGTTTAATAGCCTTTTGAACCAAGGCTTGTTGTTCGGGGTTTAAATCCCATTTCAGTAAATCTGTAAAGTTAAGAACAACTGGACAGAATTTAATGGTATGACCAATTCGACCACAATTAAAACAAAACCGAGGGAGTCGTTCGAATCTTAGTTCAATCGCAATGAGTTTGGATTTTGAAAGAGTAAGATGGACAACTTTCGGGAGTTTTTGACTTAGATTAAATTCAATTTTTACTCTCCCATAGACACTCCATCGATTAGCATCTTCCGGTGTCGCCGGTATATAACTTCCAAGAGAACCTGCCAATCTATTGACTGTCGTGCTAGTAAGTAAACCCATCGGAATGCCATGCATTTGAACCCAAAAACTGGCTGATTCAAAAGTGTGTTCTTCTGGAGCAAGGTCGACTTTACATTCCTTGAGAACAACCAATTCGTCTGCGATTGTCCATGGGGAACTTTCAAGTGCAATGTCTAATTCGCTTGTTGTTGCAAAACGAATAAGGAACTTATTGTCTTGAAGTTCAGACAGAGAGAAGCGATTAGGTCCATGAATTACCCGTGATAAACGGATCATAGCCTGACTTATTTCCATCTTTTCGATCCAAAAAACTTAAGAACTCCCCTTTTATTATTCTCTGAGAAAGAACTAATTAGATCAGTCCCCTCTACTGTTGTCGGGGGTAATTCTTCTGTAGTAAGAGCAGCGAAATGTTGGAGAAATTGTGAATTGGGAGAATCCATAGTTGAAACTATATTCCTGCTGTAAATGATTAAAATAGGAAGAAGAGTAAATATCAAGAATTAGTTCAGCCACATACGAAATAAAAATATCAAGAATTTGTTCATTCATCTCAATCAAGAAACAGAGGGATTCTTTAAAAAAGTGTTTCAAAAAAGAGGAACAAAGGGACTCAGCCGTGAGAACAATAGAGACGTTTGTGAGATATCTCTTCCATACCCGCGAAGCAAGAGGGAACGGAAGATCGGAAAATAAAGATCAAGAACGAGATTCTTCATCAGAAGATTGTACGGAGTTCTTTCTCTCTCTCTCTCTCTCTCTCACTCTCTCTCTCTCTCTCCCTCTCTCTCTCTCTTTCTTGCAGCACTGTGATCTCTAAATCTAGATAAAGAAAAACCCTAACTTATTTATCAATGATTTTGTTCCCGATATTTTCTGAGACTGAAACCCTAAATTTTGTGGTTCAAATAAAACATTCGCAATCTTTAAGTTTGGACAACTCGCCGACGTCAGGGAAACTCTGGTTTCTTTTTTTGTTGAGATCTGATATAGTGATCCTTAATCTTGTACATCAGTAAGAGAAAATCGATCCAGTATTGAACTTGACAGTCAGATGGGTTATCATTGGATCTTTGTTTGTGGTATTGCTGGTAATTTGTATCTCTAAGTTCATTTGTGCATTCATATTTAGATCCTGATAGTTGTCGCTTCTTTCAACTGTGCACGGTTTACGGATTTCCCATTTTTGTGAATAATATATAACGGGGGTTAAAAATTGATCAAAGTTGGCAGTAAACCTAAACCCTGAATCTGTTTTAGAAATATCGAGGTTGGCAGTAGGCTATACTCGAAACAACAGTTGATAATACTTTATATTAATTGCAAAGGTGTGCATCCAAATATTCAAAAACACAGATGGTTACCTCTTTATATTCGAAATACCAAGATTTATGTCATTTTTTCAGTATTATAATATTTACTAGTTTGTAAGTTTTTACATATTTTCATACATCGTGGTACTCATTTATAATTTGATTATAAATAAGTACATGTGCCTATGGATGTTCTTCTCTTATTTCAAAGGTTTTAGTGTAACTCTTTGCATATGCCAAAATACAGTGCATATTTCGAGAATACGATGTTGGTGGTCGGATGGTTGTTGATGGTAGTGAGGAATATGAAACTGATATTTTGTGGTGTATGCAAAGACTTACCTTTTTCTGAATCTATTTTGTTTTTATTTTCTTTTTTTACTTTTGTGATTTTAGTAAGTTTCTTTTGACATCACATCTTCTACTCACAATTGTGGGTTTTACACGAGATCAAGGTCGGCAGTTGGCTTACGTTTTTTGTTATATTTGTGATGTTCGAAGATGCTTTCTTTTTTTAATTATCAAATTATATTTTTTTTTTGTAAGTATCTTCATATATCAAGGTGTGGTGCCAAATAATGTGGGTTCATTCGAGATGGAGTCGGAACAGACTAGAAATTAGACGTGATGGCGGGCAGTTGGTTTACTTTCGTGGTTACACTTTTACACCTATGGTGTATGGAGATGCTTATTTTATTTTTGCTATTCTTTTCCAATGTTAATGATATTTTAAACGTTTAGTGTAAGTCTCTGCACATGTCACACAGTGTAGGCTGCTGGTATACACGATCTTTTCGAGAGTATGATTTGTAATGTTGGTGATCGGCTGGTTGCTGATGGTAGTAAGGAATATGATACTGATTTAATGTGGTGTATGCGGAGACTTACCTACTCGTTAAACTTATTTTGTTTTTTTATTTCTTTTCTTACTTTTTTTATTTTCACATCTTTTACTCACAATTGTGGGTTTTACACAAAATCAAGGTTGGCAGGCTTACGTTTTTTGTTATATTTGTGATGTCCGAAGATGCTTTATTTTTTAATTATCAAGTTATATTTTATAATAGTTTTATAAGTTTTGTAAGTATCTCCATGCATCAAGGTGTGGTACCAAATAATGTGGGTTCATTCGAGATGGAGTGGGAACAGACTAAAAATTACAGTATAAGTGATGGCTGGCAGTTGGTTATACTTTTGTGATTATACTTTTACACCTATGGTGTATGGAGATACTTATTTTATTTTTGTTCTTCTTTTTCAATGATAATGATATTTTAAACATTTAGTGTAAGTCTCTGCATATGTCGTTGTACAGTGTACACAACACCACGATACATGCGATTTTTTCGGAAATATTACTTTTAATGGTGGTTGGTGGTCAGCTGGTCGTTGATGGTAGTGAGGAGTATTATACTGCTATTTATGGCGTATGGGGAGACTTACCTATTTGTCAAACTATTTTCTTTTTCTTTTCTTACTTTTGTTTCGAATATACATTTGCTTCGAACAACATTCCAGAAGTTTTGATTGTCTTTTCATATTTCATTGTACAGTGTATACATTTAAATTTTCAAAAAAAATATTTCACTGTACAGTGTATACAACCATGATAGGTGGTATTTTTTCGAGATCATATGATTGGTGCCTTGGTGGTCAATGGTATAACAGTTGAATACCAAGTAACGTGGGATTGATATGACAGTGGGATACCAAGTAATGGGGGATTGATATGACAGTGGGATACCAAGTAATGTGGGATTGATATGACAATGGGGTTCCAAGTAATGTGGTATATGTCGGTGGGATACCAAGTAATGTGGGAATGATTCTGGTAGTGAGATCTTGAAAGACTAATTAGTTCTGACACTGACTGCTTCTGTTGTGTGGGAAGACTTACTTATTCATTGAACTCTCTTGTTCCTTTTCCTTTTGTTAATTTTGTGATTTTGGTAAGTTTCTTTTGGCAGCGCATATTCTACTAACAATTGTGGGTATAAATGGTTTTTTTTTTTTTGAGTACGGGTAAAAATGGTTGGCATTGGTTTTTTGCCAATAATTACTGGCAATTGGTTTACATTTTCAGTTATATCTGTGATGTTTAACGATACTTATTTTACTTCATACCTCAAGATATGACACCAAGATGGGGGTTCATTTGAGATGGAGTTGGAACAGACCAGGAATTATAATACAAGCTAGTGTAGGTTTACTTTTCTGGTTGAATTTTTACACCTATGGTGTACGAAGATGCTTATTTGATTTTGTAATTAACAAGCCTGTGTGGGTTAATGCGCCATATACTCCGAACTGATCAGGCAATACTCTGTCGTAATGAGTTGTCTAATCAAGCTTTGAGGATTTGAACCAAACTCAGAGACTCATTTTCTTTCCACTGAGGAAGGAATGCTATATTACCAGGTACTTGTTTAATCTTCCTATATGCTTTGCTGAAAGATCTTTGTGTTGTTCGTGGTTTCAAGTCTCTCAAATTATCTTGCAAATAAGAAAAAAGAAACACAAACACAAATTCGTCTAAACAATAGTACGTGTTCAAAATTGCAAGTTATTGATATTTCGCAGTATCGTTCTAGTGATACTAAATATCTGGATAGAATTTATAATTTCGATTAGATAATAACTGTTTAATAACAAAGAGAGGAAACTATATTGCTGCTGAATCATATTCTCAAAATATGCACAAAAAAAATAGTACAATGACTTAGCCACATAGTATTCATAGGCTTCCTGAAATTTCTTCACGATAATGTCTAAACCGCTTAACTCTTGTCTCCTGAAGACATTTCAGAAATACAGAAACTAAATGGGACCGAGTCGACTTACCTTATTGGTTGCCATTGGGTCAATTTGAAGGAATAATTAGTTTCGGGTGCTAAATGGCACATATCACTTAGTAGAATAGGCTCTTGTATACTCTTCCAAGATGCATTGTAGAAGGATCTTATGTCGCTAATGTTAATGGGGCTCTCTAATGTTCCTGCAAATAACTAAAATGTGATTATAGGCTTCAGGATATGAATACTGCCCTAATATACAAACACGCATATAAACGATCATTGGCAATTCGTTTTAACAGTTTTTTATGTTAAATTTAGAATTATTTTTCGTGTGCTACCTTTATATTGCAAACCATATTTGAAGCAGGTCTTCTAATAGCCGAGTGATATCGCTGAGATATTGAATCTAATGAAGTAGTGTCACCCTTAGAAACAACCTCACAGACTAGTTCGTTATGCTTGTCTCAGAACTAGTTGTTGCGTGAAAGACTGATTTGGTGGATTAGTTAACCCCCAAAAAAACTTAATCATCAGGGAACTTGAACATTTCTGGATGAATAACTTTGGAAGGATTATTTGTCACGGACAACCTGGAGGCCCAACAAGATCTCTTACAACTCAGTAAAAATATAGACAGTTTTTCCATTGTTTTGGTTTTCTCTCCCCTAAACTTACTGATGTGTTAAGGAATCTGCTTCTTACATTATAATCCCTCCTAACCATTTGAATGTCTATTGTAGGTAAACATGTGGTTGGATAATGGAAAGAAGTAAATAACATATCTCACGAGAGGTGTTTCAGCGTTTCAGGTGGGTCCCAACTTCTCAAATACGCAAGCATCGGTATTTATCTTATTTTCTTTCCAAAACTTCTCTTCTTCTTGCACGCGGGAATTCTATCTATGCTTAGTTGTAGGTTTTCATGATTTTCTAAACTTTCGGCCTTGTTAAGCTTATAACTGTTAAACAAGTCTTCCAAATTTAATAAGGTTTTTTACCTTTTTAAGGGTCGGACAAATAAACCGACTTCATCAATATTTTGAGGGATAAACTTTTTCTGGTCAATAAAACAATTCTAAGCACATTTAATATATCCAGCATAATAAAAGAATACTATTCTCGATGCATGTTGAGAAAAAGGGCAAACATGTACACTAGCAAATAGACCAACTCAATTAAGCTAGTGTCATTCTTGAGTTTATCTTTTGCAGTCATGACTATCTTAAAGGTGGATAATGTGAGGGTGGTTAAGGGCATTTTTCTTCGCTGAATGATTTGATGGTGAAAGAAACCTTCACATTGAAAAACCCCTTCTAAGATAATATATATTATACCCTAAGAACGTTTCCTTAATTTTTCTTTGCGTAATTAAGATCTATATGCGTGGTTCTTAGAACTAGTCGTTGCACGAAAGGGTGACTTGGTTGATTAAGTAACCCATGAACAATGGTAGTGGACATTCTAGAGAGCAACTTTTAGATGAATATATTGACTTTAAAGAGGGGTGGTGATATTTCAAATAGTTATACCATAAACCTTGAGTAGTGGAACGATTACCAAATTCATACAAGAATAACTTTGGCAAGAGTACTTAGTCATTCTCAACAAATCTTACATGAAAATCTCTAATCATATATGGGTTTCCCATCTCAACATTCTCCTCGCTTGTGATTCTTTGAGAAGAAAAAGTTTCTCCCTTTTGTATAGATGTATTTTGTGTGAAGGCCAAGAAGAAACAGAAGAACATCTTTGCATCTCTTGTGCCTATTCTTAACAAATTTGGCTATATCTTACTAGTAACAAGTCAATTCCATCCTTCCACCAATCTTATAGGATATGAAAAGCTTCCTTAAGTTTGCAACTTCTCTCATCTTATGGAGCCTTTGGAATGAAAGAAATCAGAGAATCTCCATTATTTGAGCATCAATGACTCTTGGCACAAAACCACCCCACTCTCAGACTTAGTTGTTAATTGGGATGTCATGGTTCTTACGTAATATTACTTCTTGCCTTATTTATGATAGTAATCTTTTTCATTGTTGCTGTAACAATATGAATAGAATTGTACCTTCTTAAGGAAAAAAAAGGACTTCAATTTCTCTTGTTTATGATACTTGCAACATGCTCAAAATAGGACTACAATATTGTTCCCTTTTCTTGCTTGGGTACATTGGTTTTAGAAAATCAGCAGTTCTCTTCACTTAACTTTATTGTTATAGGAGCGAGGGTTTTGTAGTCCCTTATGTCATATGAGCTTCAAACTCACACTGCTAGCTCAATGTATCCGTTAAACCATAGGTATGACTTACGATGTCTAAAGATCCTTTTGTTGGTGAAACCCATGGATTCACGGACATGCATGAATTGCTCTAAAACCGAAATCCAGAACATGTAATGCAATGTAGTGAAGTCCATAGCAGAAAACATGCATTGGAACAGTCAGAAAGGAAGATATTCAGGTACATTATATTTCACTTTTACTCTTAAACAATATTCTTGCACTTCCGTCATGAAATCTATTTAGTTCTGTGATGCAAACCTAAACCAAGTTCCTACTTTTTCGAAGCAGTAACTTTACTTGTGGTTTGAAAGGTAAGTTGCAACCAAAATGATAAATCCGAACAGACTATAAGAACCAGCTATGCTGAGACTCCTAAATTTCATTCTAATTATACTCTTCATCGTGGAAAATACTCACTTTTATAGATTTGGGATGAAATAAGTATTGACATATACAATCTTAGAATTGTTGGTATTCTTCTGAACAAGTTAAGAACTTGTTTTATTTCAGATACTTTAGGTTTTACCTTCAGTCAGAAGTTGGTACCTTGGTATGTTCTGGTTCCTAAGCTTAAGACTACAATTTCATTCACCAAGGCACTAAGCTGGTGATATCACTCCTTTTCTCTTCTGTTTCATCTTTTTCTGGTGGCAATCTTTTCTCTATTTGATTACGTTAAATTACTTTCGTAGTGTGTATTTACTTATTATTATTATTATTTATGTGCTTAGTATTTGACTATTTGTATGGTTTTGCTTAGTAACAACGTTAAGGTGTTTCTGTGAATGGATTGCTGAAATATTAATATTTTATATAGGTATTTCTGTATCTGTATGTTTTTATTTGGTATTTATGTGTGAATTTTGTATGATTGCTTGAATATAAAATTTAGTATTGCTGGTGCGCAATACATTTGAATGATGCTTGCGAGTATACAGAGTAACATACAAAATTTGTTAGTTTGTTTGTGATTATTTTAGACTTGGTGATTATTTTAGTATTCCATTTATGAGATTAATATTTTGGACTAATTTGTGTGTGGTATTTAGTATTTTGGACTGTTTCATCGTGTTTAGTGTTTTGATTGTACACTTGAGTATCATGTATGGAGTTATTTGGTGTATTTTACAATTAGTCTTTTGTGGATGTGAACTACTTTTTTATTATTGGGTCTTCTAATAGTACATATCCATTCAACATTTTGGTGTTTCCATGATTAGTATGTCTCGAAATTAGTATTTGGTTGGAACTATGCAAATGTTTGAGTAGTATATATACGATGATATTAAGTTGGTATGCTCTATTTTATGTTTGTATACTTCTCTGTGTGCACCAAAATTATGTGTGCGAGTGTTTTGGTGTATCTTGATGTATTATGTATATTGTGTATATATTATTGAGTGCATCTTTTGTGTTTGTGAGAGCATGTAGGGAATTCGTCTTTTGGTGTTTTATATTAGATGAGTTTAAAGGAAGTTTTATAGGCAATGCCCAAACTTGTTAAAGGCAATTAAAGACAATCCCTGTTATAAGATGTTTTTGTTAGAGGCAATGTCCATTTGAGTTTGACCTGACGACACAATTGACACCATTAGGTCGTCGCCACCAACTCCGTCCGACAACCTTAACTAAAAAAGTTCATCCTACTTCTCGTATCTCTCCAGTAAGTGGAGGGAGCCCCTTTGCCAGAGAGAGAGAGAGAGTAGAGAGAAGGAAGAAATTTAGTTCCGACGACTTTTTCCCGGAGGGAGAGACAAAGAAAAAGTGGGTGATAAACACCCTCGAATCGCCTCTATCCATATTTGGTCAACTTGTTTTGACCAAGTCTTGGTTGAAAAACACATTACCTTTAACAAGTTTGGGCATTGCATGTAAAACTTCCCTTACAAAAATAATCTTTCGTTATCTTTTGTAATTATTTCTTGGGTGTGCTTCGTTTTTATATCTTTTGGTGGGTTTCTTGGGTGGTTGTGTTTTTGGGTTAGTAGTTACTGAACTTGCATGTCTAGATTATTTGCCCTTTATTTTTTGTAGTCTTTTACTGTTCGATTCAATTTCGCTCACTGAAATGAATGATCAATTTTTCTAGTTATGGTTTTGAACTAAGACTAATGGTGTTTTGTGTTAATCACATTTGTATGTTTGGTTATGTTTCCATGACTAGTATGTATTGGAATAGTATTTTTGTGTAAATTATACAATTAGAATGTAGCTGGATGAATAGGGTATACAAAATTAGTATTTGGGTGTGAAGTATGTGGCACTGTCTGAGTAAGGTATATACATTTCTAAGTTTATACAAAATTGTGTTCCATTTAATGTTTGTATGCTTATTTGTGTGCATAAAGTTTATGTTGTTCCATTTTATGTTTTTATGCTTTTTTTTGTGAATAACGTTTATGCGCACAAGTGTTTTTGCTGTATTTTAGAATTATTATTGTGAAACTATTGTGTTATAATTGAGTGCATATTTGTGGTTATAGGTGCATGTACTGAATTATATTGTGGTATCTCTTTTTTTTTGTATTTGCTATTTCCGTATGAGTAAATTTTATACAAATATAATTTTTCGGTCATGTGATTGTTTTAGTATAAATAATAATTCATTTCGTATCTGGCGTGCTACATTTTTATGTTTGTACATGCAAGAATTGTTAATTTGTTGGTGTATATTTCCGATTGATTGATTCAATTTCGTTTACTGATTCATTGGTATTGGCTATTGTTTTGAAAATGCACATGAATTTACAGTTCAAGTAGTTAGGATAATGTATATTGTACCCAAATCTTATGCCTGGTATGGGCATTAATATTAATTCAGAAGCTTTCGTGCTAAGTACAAAAAAGATAAAAAAAGAGTGTTTCGTTTGATTTCCAACGGCATACTGATTGTGCCTGACTAGGGCATATGATTCAGGCACAACATAGTTATTGAATAAGATACCTAGTGGTCAAAAGACTCCAGGAGTTGCTCCTAAGGTTCTTCAATCTTGGAAGTACAAGATATTACTAAAACTACTTAGCTCTTGGCCTCTTGCGTCCTAGGGACATGTTAGGAATCATATAAACCTACCGAAACTAAATAACTGTCTGATTTTTGCACTTTATGTTGATGTGGGTTAAGCTGTGTTCTTTTGTTTTCCTCTATCTTCTTGTTTGTTCGGTCTATTAATATAATTTTGCACTTATAAGTCATTTAATGACAGCGCATTTATCAGTCATTAAATAATCTCACAAATTGACTGCAAAGCTATATTTGAAGCAAGTACTCTAATAGTTAACGAATTCGTGATTTACCAGGAATAGTCTTTTCACCTTGCTGGTCTCCTAATCGTATTGAAATGTTGATTGACGAAACAACTCAAATAGTTGAAACTAAAAAAAAAGTAGATAAATCGCCAAACAAAAATTACACGAATGAATTTACCTAGCAGTTGATGAACTCCAAAAAGTTGCTATGGGAGCTTTCGTCCTATTGGTTCTATTAATTATAACTCGTATACATTCAAAAAATACAAATGCAAAGTGAAGTTATGAATTGAGCAAAAAACTTAAAATGTTAGAAGAGAAATTATTAATTGAACTTGTAAAGTAGATAGAAAAATTCATGGATAGACCGAAGTTAGAGTGTTATGTAGACTGTGAATTTACAAATTAGATAGAAAATTTATGGAAAGACCGAAGCTAAAGAGTAATGTCTGCCGTACTCATATGAGAGAAAAAAGATAATAACAAATGCGGGGTTATTTTTGTATTTTTAAGTGTAAAAAGTTGCGATTTCACTAATATCCAATTAAAAAAGGAGATATCGCTAATTGGACATTTGAGGTGGAGGTATCGCTAAATTTCCCTACACAAACAAAGAAACGAACTACTCGAAGACGCACATTTCTTAAGGGGGATTGGACGAATGGCCCAAAATTGGGCCCAAAATAAGAGCCCAATCCATTAATGCCGAAAAATGTAAAGCAGGTGCAAATCGTCAGAGGAGATGAAATTTCCGAAACACCCTTCTCTTTTTTGAAATTTACGAAATTGCCATCGAAGAATTCTCGGAAAACAAGAAATTTTCTGGAAAATAACCTGACAACCCTTCCATTAGATTTTGCACTTTCCACAAAATTACGGAATTGCCACCGAAAAAATTCCGGGAAACGCGATTTAAAAAAAAAAATAGTCTGACGCACCTGCCATCAAACCATTTACTTCCCCCGAATTTACAGAATTGCCATTACAAAAATTACCAACTTGCCATTTTCGTTTTTTTTCCAGATTTTTATCCTTATCTTATTTTCTCCCACACATATTTTTCTCTCTAATTTCAACAAATTTATATCTCCAATCTCAACAACTTTCGTTCTTTTTTCCAGATTTATTTCTTATCTCTTTAGATTTAAATTTTTTTTATTTTTGGTAGTTTTCCATTGATTTGTATAAGGAAATTGTTTGATTTACTGGGAATTTTCTTGTGTACTAGACATTTTCGTACAGGAAATTTTCTTGTTTAGCGGAAGTTGTTTTATTTACTGGGAATTTTTTTTGTATACTAGACACTTTCGTACTGGGAATTTCTTTGTTTACCAGAAATTACTTTATTTACTGAAAATTTTCTTGTGTACTAGATACTTTTGTACTGAGAATTTTCTTGTTTACCGGAAATTGTTTTGTGTACCAGCTATTTGGTTATGTACGAGACACTTTTGAAGTGGGAGTTTTCTTGTGTACCGGGAATTGTTTTATGTACCAGTTGTTTGGTTATGTAATAAACACTCTTTGGGAAGAAAGTATAGGAAAATTTGTTTTTAAATCTTTCTAGATGTATTTATTTGGATAAAGATTTTTAATGAAAAAGATAGATTTCCAGAAGTCGATAATCTTTCAAAAAGATAGAGAGGGTAAAAATGTAACCGATTTCAAAATATTTGTATAGAGAGAGGAAAAATTTAGAGAGAGAGAGAGAGATATTAGAAGTTGATAAGCTTTTAGAAAGAGAGAGGGGAAGAAGATAATCAACTTCGGAAGATTTGTTTAGAGAGAGAGAGAGAGGAAAAATTTCAAAAAAAGAATTAGAGAAAGAGAGAGAGAGAGAGGAAAAATTTCAAAAAAAGAATTAGAGAAAGAGAGAGAGAGAGAGGAAGATTAGTTTTGTGAGAGAGGAAGATAATCAACATCCATGGTTTTCTTAAGGTTTTAGAGAGAAAAAAAAAACGAGAAGAGAGAGTTTGCCGGACGAGATCCTAAAATTTTGGGCAAAAATTTTGAATTTTCAAAAAAATGTACTTTCCCGCGTTAGATTGTCAGAAAACGCCAGAATTTCCAGTCCAAGCGCAAGAGGGGGAGGAAAAAAATAAAAACCAGGAAACAATGAGCTGTCACTGACATTTAGACTGAAAACTTATTTTTTGACAAAAATGGTTTGGGCTCTAATTTACCCTCCATTATTTGGATTGTTGGCTCAAAAATCCATTTCTTAACTAGACTTTAGAAAAAGTTATAGCAAAACACCTTTTCTTGCATAATGGTAGGAGATGTTTGGCACCTATATTGGCTAGATGGAGGAACTGGTAGACCCATGCCGTGCCTAAATCAAGGACATTGTGACTTCATAAAAAAAAGAGGGGTTGGGCCATTGGTCCAAAAAGGGGGCCAAAATGAAAATCCCACCCAAAGTTGCCTAAAAATGAAAGGGAGGTCCAATGTGTCAGTTTGGGGGGTCAAAATTACGTAAAGGGCCCTTAGAAAATAAAGTATTTACCGTTCATGCCATCGAAAATTCTCGGGAAACGATTTTTTTTCTGAAAAATAATCTAACAACCCGTCCATCAGAATCTGTACTGTTCAGAAAATTACGGAACAACCACCGAAAAATTCCCGGGAAACGAAATTTTTTTCGGGAAATTATTTTATTTACTGGAATTTTTTTTCTGTACTAGGCATTTTTGCTGGGCGGGAATTTGAAATTTCGTAAAAAAAATTTGAAAATTTGGGCGGGAATTTGAAATTTCGTTTGAAAATTTCAAAACTTCGAAAAAAAAATTTTGTGACCGGGAAATTATTTTATTTACTGGAAATTTTTTTCTGTTCTAGACACTTTTGCTGGGCGGGAATTTAAAATTTTCAAAAAAATTTGAAAATTTGCCCGGGAATATGAAATTTCGTTTGAAAATTTTAAAATTTCGAAAAAAATATTTCGTTTGAAAATTTCAATAAAAATTTGAAAATTGGAATTTTTTGTGTACGAGAAATTATTTTATTTACCAGGAAGAGATGGTTTGCTGGGCGGGAATTTGAAACTTCGTTTCAAATTTTCAAAAAATTTTGAAACTTTGAATTTTTCGTGTACTGGTAAATTATTTTATTTACCAGACATTTTTTTTTTCCAGGAAAACGTCAGCATGTCCCGTCCAAGGGCAAGAGGGGAATAAAAAAAAACTGACATTTGGACCTGCAACTAATTTTTGGGCAAGAGTGGATTTTTTTGGGTTTACCCCCAGATTTTGGACTGTTGACTCAAAAATCCTAAAAAAAAAGGACATTGTGACTAATATTGAGTTATAGTTAAGAAAATAATATTTATCTTGAAGTTTAAAATTTAAAGAAAAAATTGAAGTTTTAAAAAAAAAAATGAAGTACATAGTTACAAAATAGAGTACTTTAAAGAATATTTGTTGATTTTTACCAATTTTGACTATTATTTTGACTCAAATGACTAAAACCCTTGGATTTATAACACATTTATCTTGTTTAGCTAGAACTAAGCACAAATTTATCCAAAAATTGTCACACAATTTCAGTTATACACAAAATTGTCTATTTACACTTACCATAATAATTTAGACTCAACTTTTCTAGATATAATTTTAAAGCTTTTGCTTGTGTTTGAAAGTTGAAGTATCCGTTTTTTCTTGAACTTTTAGGAGTTCAACGACAAGTTATGACTCTGATAAACAACACTAATTGGGCCTTCTTCGTTCAGAAGATGGGCCAAAGATCCAGCTTTACTTGAATCCAAGTACTCAATTACCCAGTTAAGTAATTCTCTTTCATGAGCAAAATCTATCATGAACCTGCAACAAAACATTTGAAAATAGAAAAAATTATTCCCAACAATTTAGGGAAAATATTATTGGAAAGGAAAAGCTAAGGTTATGGATGTTTTGACAAGAACATCGGATTCGAATAATAATAATGGTAGAAGCTCATTACTAAAAAGCTGTCGGTAATTATAACGGCCATATCCCCAATATTGTTATCGATATAATTGACGCAGTTGAAGTTTAGAGAAGAAAAAGTTTATTAAAACTTACCATTTGATGACCCCAGAGACATATACTGTTCTCTTTGCAATATCGACAATTAGTCCATCATCTTGGAAGAACTCTCTTGCTACTGATCTTAACTCCGCTTCAATAACTTGTCCGGAGAAAAATCTCACTTTTGGGCTTGATCTTGTCCCATTGCATAATCCTGAAAAATTTGAACCATTCTCATCTATATTGTCAGTAATTTGAAATTACTATAAAGAAATGAAGATAATTGTTCTCACTGATTAAGGCTCAAAATCTGCTTTAGCTCAACAAGATCACACGGCTTGAAATTCACAACTAAATAAAATGTGATTTCTGATCCATTGGGGTAAAAAGTGGTAAGATGCAATTCTCATTAGGCAATAATATGAAGGTGGATTTTGGGCTACTCTAGGCCAGGAGAAGTTTGAACTCTATTCCAAGACAATATATAGCTTCAGTGATGCATAAAGAATGAAGTTACTAAAGCAATTCTATCTTCATAAAACTCAAAATCTTTAACATTTTAACTAGTCAATTTCCGATAGTATAAACTGCAATTTCAGTTTAATCTGTTAAGATTTAGACCTCCTGGTTAGATGATCTCGTTGAACCCTAACTCTTATGTCTGGTATGCAGGTAATTTTGTTATTTTTACCTACGAGTTTGTACTTGTAGAGCAAGCAGTATCCAACATTGGCATGATGGTAATCAAATAAACATCCATAGGATTCTTGGGGAAAAAAAGAGGAAATAATTTGATTGGTGCCTTCAAACTCTCATCACCAGCTCCAACCGCCTTTGTCCAAGACAGAGGTCGTCCCCGATTAGATCGAAGGATTCCATTCTTAATGATATTAAGGGAGTAAGGATAGCCTCCTATTAGATACTGGAAATCCCCATAGAAGGCTTTCCTGTCAATAACTCCTTCTGGACGTCCTACCCTTGCCACTGCATGGATTACCATGCCATTGTACATGTTCATGAAAAATGTGAGTTTATCATCGTTCGCGAGCGCTAAGATGTCGACTCGTTGCAGATCTTTAGTCATATTTACGTATCTACGTGCATAAATCAAATAAGGGATCAAGTTCTACGTTTTCGCGAGTAATAGGGAAGGTGCAATAAAAATTTAAAAAGAAAAACTCGAAGATCATATTCACAATCAGTAGTTTGAACCCATTTCAGTCACATTCTTAATCTGCATTGAAAGATAAATATTTAACTCTTACTAAAATTATTGTTTATTTTCCGACAAGTCTGTGGATGAGTACGATTCAGATACCCAGATTCTAAAAGAAGAGGAATGAAAACAAACAAACGAACAGTAATTAAAAGAGATCAAAATGTTTTATGAGTTCGAATTTGAGAGATGGGTGAGCTTGTAAAACAGAAATTGGAAACTACCTCCGGAATTCCTCGCTGTTGCTGATGCTCGTATAGTCGAGGTGACGCCTGTCCTCAGATGCATATGATTCGAGGATGGCAAACATCAGATTGGTGAGCTTTTTGCCCAGAACAACTGCAGATTTTGGCTTGCAGTCATTCGTCGATCCCCTGAAGTTAAAGCATCTTGGGATGAATGTTTCTTGCTCAAGGAAACGATAGTAATGGTTTCCATCCTCAAATTCATTGTGTCTGACAAATAACAAAAGAAAAGTTAACAAAAAGAAGGTTTGAAAAGTCTCTGCCTTTTTAATATCTAGCTCAGAATCATATTATCATTACAATAGATATGAAGAGTTGGTGTTCCGTTGTCATTTATCAAAGGTAAAGGGCATCCAACTAGGTCTCTCAAAGATCTGGTCGCAAAGGTCTATGGAACCTTAGATATTTCAATAATATACAATGCAGAAGAAATGTGGGATTAATTTCACCTTATGAGGAGTGCATCAGAATGAGCTTCCCCAGAAGAGATGAAATTTAGTAAATCTGTTTTAGGTATTTCAGTATACTTACTACCAACCAAGATCATTCCAGAGTGAGACAATCCATTTGCACCATGGTCAATAGGTCTAACACATTCAGAACAATTGTAAGGCTCGTGACGAAGTGTATAAGATCTAGGACCTCCTCGTCCATTACCAAATACTCAAGTAGGGTTGAATTTGGATACTCACAAACGTAATATGGCATCAGAGCTAGGCCCAACGGTCACATATTTTCCACTCCCAACTAAAATAGAGATACGTAATTGGCTTATAGACGCAACGTGAGGATTGAAGAAACATGTCACAATAGTTCCTCTTGGACTCTGGTGTCCAAGTACTATACAGGATAAATGAAATCTATACTAGTTGCCCAATTATTTTACAGTGAAACGCTTATCAACGTGTTGTATTAATAATCACCGGCTCGTACTTATTACTATGCTCTCCTAGTTAGATATCAATATACTAGATGTTTTTGAAACTTTTAGCATTGTCAAAGCTATTATCAAAAACAAAGAAAAATAGAATATTTGAAGGTACCTTTTGTCTTTCACAACTTAAGTGATGAATAATTTACTTCTACCATTTCATTCCCAGCAAAGCAATTCTTGACGACCTTTAATCTCATCAATCAATCTTGAATTGGTAATTTCTGTCTCAAAACCCTAATTATATCAACCATTTCATCCATCTCTTGTTTCATTTCCTCTTTATCATCAAACCCATAAACTGGTACAGACGGAGCATTATTAGGGTTTTTTTCCCCTAACATTTCCTACCATGTTTCTATTAATAGTAGTATTAATCCCGATATTCTCTCTTTCATACAATCCTACTTTCTTACAAATTACTTCAGTCGGTGGTTTCTTTATAAATATCAATTCCTCTTTCACTCTCCCCCAAGTCCCTAACTCTTTGCTTTCTTTCTAAATATCAACCTTCTTTAACTCTCTCTCTCTCTCTCTAATCAATTTCATTACAAATATTTCATTCTCTGCTTTCTTACCACTTAGTTAAAGTATCACCTCCCTTCCTTGAAATCTTCAATCACTTTTCTCAAATGGATTCTTACTATATACCACCGTGCTTTAAGTTTAAACCAACTGATGGAGAATTGCTTTATTTCCTCACAAACAAAATTAATAGTCTACCTCTTTGCTGCAATATTCAAACAATTAGTCTCTATGATATTCCCGCCCATATTCTCCCTGGTTAGTTCTTCTTTCATTATATTTATATTAAAATTTCTTTAATAATGCTCTTTATGTATATACAAATATATGTATATGTATTTGTGTATATGTATATGTATATATGTATTATTTATGGTTGTTAACACGGTTAATTATATGTTATAGATTGTTACAAGACTTCGGAAGAAAACGGAGATTGGTTCTTCTTTACTAAAAGAGTACGGAGATCTGAAAATGAAACCCGACCTAACCGTTACACTCCAGGCGGGTATTGGAGGGCAACAACGGCAAGCCAACTTATCAGATGCAGAAAAGATAAAGGCGAAGATAAAATAGAAATCGGAACGAAAAACACTTTGGTTTACTTCAATGGAAATTCTTTGAAATCTACTAAAACAGATTTCATTATGCATGAATACGTCCTAACTACTACAACCACCACCTCTAAGGTACGTATGTAAAGAAAAACTAACTCGTCATAATGTTACTGCTTCAATCTGTTTTACATTTAGTTGTTTTTTAATTAATTAACTTGATTGATTAACTTTAATTGCAGTTCGATGAATGGGCTGTATGCAGAATTCACATCAACAAACATAGTACATCAAAGATCTCAATGTCAATAAAGAAAAATGCCATCAACCACAACGATCTCTCAGTTTCATCATTGCCACAAGCTCTACCCTACACAATCGAAAGAATGCCAATAAACCATCAAGAACTGATGACAACGAAACCTGAATTGATGGAAAAAGAAACAATAGACGAGGGGAAAGAAGAAAAGAAAGACGAATTGTGGATGGAGCTCGAAGACGCTAAGGAGGAAGAGGAAGCTGAAGATCTTGATATGTGGAGCGAGCTGGACGAAACACTAAAGCAAGTCTAGGTGTAAAACTAGTCCTCTTAATTTAGTAGTCATTTGAAGAATTATACGTAAAGGCCGATTAATAAAAGACTGGTATAGGATTTGGTTAGAAGTAGAGTTAATGTATTTAGGAGAACTACATTGCACTTGATCCAGTTGAAGTCAGTTTAGTCTGACCCCCTCATTGGTATGTAGGCAGCCCTAAAGTTATCTCGTTCAGTGCTTTTATATAATAAACAAAAAAAATGTAATGTATGTGGCACTATTTGAATACATTACTAAGTTTATAAAAAATTGTGCTCCATTTTATGTTTGTATGCTTCTTGGTGTGGATAAAGTTTATGCCCACAAGTGTTTTTCTTGTATTTTAGAATTAGTATTTTGTTGAATTTTGCCATCTAGAATCAGGGTATTATACATAAAAAATAAAGAATCAGGGTATTATTGTGAAAATATTGTGTTACATGTTGAGTGGACATTTGCAGTTATAGGTGCATGTACTAAATTATATTGTGGTATCTCTTTTTTTATATTTGCTATTTTTGTATGAGTAGATTTTATACAAATATAATTTTTCGGTCATGTGATTGTTTGAGTAGTATACATACTAATTCATGTTCGTATCTGGCGTGCTACATTTTTATGTTTGTACAGGCAAAATTGTTAATTTGTTGGTGTATATTTCCGATTGTTTGATTCAATTTCGTTTACTCATTCATTGATTTGGCTAGTATTGGAAAAATACATGAAATTACAGTTCAAGTAGTTAAGGTAACGTATATTGTACCCAAATCTTATGCCTGGTATTGGCATGAATATTAATCCAGAAGCTTTCGTGCTATGTACAAAAAATGTGAAAAAGAGTGATCTGTTTGTTTCCAACGGCATTATGATTGTGCCTGACTAGGGCATATAGATTCAGGCACAACATACTTGTTGAATAGGAAATGCTTAGAGGTCAAAAGACTCCAGGAGTTTCTCCTGATGTGCTTGAGTCTTGAAAGTACAAGATATTACTAAAACTACTTAGCTCTTGGCCTCTTACAACCTAGGGACATGTTAGGAACTATATAAACCTACCGAAACTAAATAAGTGTCTGATTTTTGCACTTTGTGTTGACGTGGGTTAACTTGTGTTCTTTTGTTTTCCTCTATCTTCTTGTTTGTTCGGTCGATTAAAACAATTTTGCACTTATAAATCATTTAATGATAGTGCATTTATCAATCATTAAATAATCCCACAAATTGACTCCGGAGCTATATTTGAAGCAAGTACTCTAATAGTTGAGCGACATCACGAAATAGTCTTTTCACCTAGCTGGTACCTAATAGTATTGAAATGTTGATTGATGAAAACAACTCAAACAGTTGAAACTAAAAAGTAGATAAATCACCATACAAAAATTACACGAATTAATTTACCAAGGAGTTGATGGACTCCAAAAAATTGCTCTGGGAGCTTTCGTCCTTTTGGTTCCGCATCTGAAAACTTTTACCTTGCAGAGACATTTAGTTTCTGATACTGTATGCCATGATAGACTTTCAATTTGAAATGCTTGGCTTTCATCAAGAAACGAATAAAAGTTAAAAAAAACATCAAGAATCAACAAATGATGCTGTCTTAGACATCCTTTGTTGAGATGATTGACTCTTAAGTCAGATTTGTGTCACGTCTGACTCAAGAACACTTAAGATAAACCCGATTAAGCCATCAGGAGTAAGGAAAAAAAAAGGGTTATTTTCCAAATATCCCCAACTTTGTGACCAGCTTCCTGCCTAGCCTCCTATTTTATCGAAAATACCCATATAACGTTTTTTCAGATTCCGTTATAACACCGTTAACTAGTCATCATATCTCTCTCCTTCATCTCACCACCTCTCTCTGTCACCTCATCTTCTCGCCACCTCATCGTCTTCACCGGCAAAGGTTGCCCGCCAATTTTCCGGCCGGCGACCTTCAAACATAAATATATATATATATATATATATATATATATATATATATATATATATTTGTTCCTCTCTCTCTCTAACACTCCGGCAAGGGAAACTTTTGTCGGAGTTCTGGTCTGTTCGTCAACACAAAAAAAAAATTTTCTCTCCCTCTCTCTCAAAATTGTTTTTTTTCTCTCCTCTCTCTCTCTCTAAATACTCTGGCGAACGGAAACCCTTCGCTGGAGTGAACTGACCTTGAAGAGACCTACTCCGGCGAAGGGAATCCCTTCGCCGGAGTATTTAGGTGTCGTTTGACAACCAAAAGTAGAAGTACTTTTGCTTGTAGTAGAAGTTTTTTTGCTTTAAAAAGATAAAAAAAAAGTTTCAAAAGTATATTTGGCAAAAATATCACTTATAAGTAAAAAAAAGTCAAAAAGTTAATTTGGTAACTCAATTTACTTTTGATAATTTTATTTTTCTTTCCGATAGAGATACTCGATTTTAATTGAATTTAATTATAATTTCCACGATTACTCTTGTATACGAAGTAGTGGTGATATTGGTTGTAATGGTGGTGCCATGAAGGTATAGTTATGGGGCATGGTGATGGTTGAGGTTTGATGGTGGTGGTGGTATAGAGGTATGATGGTGGCAACAGTGGTGGTGGAGGTATGATGCTGGCGATGGTGGTGGAAATACGGTGGTGGTCGAAGTACGGTGGTGGTTAAGATACGGTAATGGTGGTGGATAAGGTATGTGAGTGATAGTGACAGAGTTATGGTGGTGGTGTTATGTTGATGGTGGTAAAAGTGGCGGATAAGATATGTAGGTGGTAATGATGTGAGTGATAGTGACAGGGATTAAACATTAACATCATAAATCGGTTATGAAGATCTTAGAGAGAGAAAATCATGAATAATGATGAATATTTGAGAAGATGATACAGAGATGAAATCGATTATAATGAAAATCATAAATATCTTTAAAGATGTTTATGAAAAACATTAAAAAGAAAGATTAAACTTGTTACTTTAACCTCAGAAGCAACTGTTGATTTTAACAATGAGTCGAACCTGAATCGTTGATAATGGAAATAAAAATAAACGATGGAGCTTTCAGCTGCTCTAATGAAGATGAAGAAGATTTCTGAGACTCAAAAATAGAGGTTGATTAGATGATTCAATGTTAGAGAGAGGAAAGAAACAGGTTTCCGTTATGGAGGATAATGAAGATAATGGTTACTTTGAATAGAAACGTGAACGGAGAGAGAAGGTGGGAGATAAAAATGGAAAAAATATTTGGGGATTTTGAAGGTGAATCAGTTTTATATATAAGGAAGGTTAGTTTAGGTATTATGATTTAATATGTATTTTAGGGATTTGTGTTTTCTATCTAGATGTATACAAATGGACTAGATATCCATTTACATTAATATTTTGGTTTAGAAACCCTTTATAGGATTAGAGAGGACTAAATATATGTTTAGGGCCCGTTTGTTGGGTTATGGTGGTGTCTACTAACGTCGTATAAGCGGAATCCCGGACATCTAATGTCTTGACATTAGTATTGGTCCCATGATCATCATGCATAAACTAGCATTTAAACTAATGGAGATAGTAGATTACCTTAATCGCTATTTCCCTCGAACTGGTTGAATAGATTAAAGAAGACCAAGAGCTCCAATCGTCGCTCCTCCACTTGGGACACCGAACGGTGTATTTAATCTCCCTCCTAGAAAGCTTGCTAGCACTCCAATGGTGGTTTGATAATAAGAAGACCTTCTTGCTTGACTAGAAGATAGCTTGGGAATTAGCTCACTTTCTCCTCTCTACTTGATGTGGTAGAGCAAGAAAGCTTTAGGAGAAACTCCGCACCTTATTCTCTGCCCTAAGAGTGTTTATATAGAACCCTAATGAGAATACACCTCCTTAAAGGTTTCCTAAAACACCCTTTAGAATAAGATTTAGGGAAATTATCGAAAATAGCAACTATTGTTATTTTCTCAATTCCTTAAGGAGGAGGTGTACAAAAACCACGAGAATTTGCAGATATATTTCTGTATATATTAGAAATCTTCCCACAAAAATTCAGCCCAATCCGAGTCCTAGAAGTACCCGAATTGGTCTAGGCCCAAAACCCTCATTTCGGGTTTTTTTGCTATCTTTTACCCAAATTCTATTTAGGCATGTGAGATATGTTTATGGGACATTTCCATGGTTATATCACACTCCCACTATTCATATCATCCGATTCAATACCCATTCTTTTGTGTAATCTGATAAGAACCTTCAAGTTCTTCTCTAGGCCAGCCAAAGATAAACGTAATACTAATATAAAACTTTATTAATAACTTCAATATTCATATTCATATCTAACTACTATGAACTCAGCCATATATATAGGCTACAACTAGACAATTTAGACTCCAACTAGGACTCCTAATTAGACATCAACTAGGATTCAATATTTAGAAATATAGAAACTCCTAGGACTCCTAATTAGACATCAACTAGGACTCAATATTTAGAAATATAGAAACTCCTAAATTACTTAGAACTCTAAAATATAGAAACTCCTAATATTAAATAACTATGGAATATCTTTCAAAATATAGAAACTTCTAATTCTAAATATAGAGAATATCTTTCTCTATCATTCCTCCTCCCTTGACAACATCCTTGCCCTCAAGGATGTTCTCGATCATGTCAACACCGGGTCTCCTTCATCTTCGACGATTGGTATTTCATCATCAATCGGAATATTGAGTATAAGTGTCTCCTTCAAAACAGAAGCATGAAAAGCAGGATGATTTTTAGTTCCCTCTGGCAATTCTGATTTATACGCTACAGGACCGATTCTTTCGAGTATTTTATATGGACCATAATACTTTGGAGATAACTTTTGAGACACACTTCTTATTGTAGAACTTTGTCGATACTGTTGTAACTTTAAATGCACATACTCTCCTAATTGCCATACCACATCCCTCCGCCTTTTGTCAGCATATTGTTTCATCTTATTTTGGGTAATATGAAGATGACTCTTAAGGCTAGGAAGAAGTTGACACAATACTCCCAATGATCCTTGCCTATCAAGTCGTTGCATGGCATGGCTACTAACGGTCTTCACTTTCCTTCCTCTTACACCTTCCAAACTAAATTTTTTACCTCGTACAGTAAATTTCATTGTTAAGTACTTGAAATCCCAAGTTATTGGTCCAAGTGTTTGTAGCCAACTTACTCCCAATACCATATCACAACCACCAAGTTTTAGTATATAAAAATTTCCCGTGAAGGCATACTGATTAATTTTATACTCTAGATTAACACATTACCCTTCACAAGCAGTTCTTGATCCATCTGCTACCATAACTTCAAAAGAGTTTTCAAGTACAATTTTAATACCTAGCTTCTTAGGAATGGAAGCGTCAATAAAATTATCTGTACTACCTGAATCAATTAAGACGATAACTTGAGCTCTTTCAATTTCTCCTTGGACCTTCATGGTTTCTGGTGCAGGGGAGCCGTCCAATGCATGCATAGAAATCTCCACATGTTCTTCTTCTTGTGTGTGCATCTTTTCATCAACTCTCTCCGTTTCAGTTTGATTTGCATCGTTATTCTCTTCTTCTTTCTCAATGAGGAATAAAGTTTGTGTCTTACATCGATGACCGCGATGCCACTTCTCATCGCAATTATAGCATAATTGTTGTTTCCTTCTTTTTTCGGCCTCAACTGATGTGAGTCGGCGAATTACTGGTGCTTCATTATTAATCTGGTTTGGTATCGTTGGTGGTCTTGAGTTCAGTGGTTCTGCGTTGATAAAGGGTTTTGGTCTTGTAATATCTATATAACTTTGGTGCCTCAAATAGACTTTTTCATCTTGTAATCTTGCTATAGACATTGCATCATGTAAGTTTACTGGATTAAAGGATTTAGTTTCTAGTCTAACCTCGTCTTTCAATCCACTCATGAAACAACTCATTACAAAACTATCTGGTAAATCATTAACCATGTTTGAAAGACGCTCAAACTCTTCTTGATATTCAATGTAGGACCCTGTTTGTCGTAATTTTGCTAGTGCAGCCCCTGCATCTTCATACATTGTTCTCCCGAAACGACCTACAACCGCTTCGACAAACTCTTCCCATGAACGAAAATAGTTACCTCTTCTACTCTAGAACTTCTCTTCTCAGAGCAGTTACTCTTATTAGATGCTACTTGTTTGGAATATTCTCCATATATGATCAGTTTTGTTTCCTTCAGTAGATTGATGTTCATCGAACAGTTTGATCTAGGAGAAGGTCTAGGAACATTTTCTTCAATGTGAATTTCCTTCTTTCTGGATTCTCCTTTTTGTATATTCATCAGGATGGCATCAATGTTGTCTTCCTCTGAGATTTTTGTGTTTTCTTTGTGAGCTTCCTTCTCCTTTACTTTGGTTGTTTTTCTCTCTGTCTTCTCCTCATCTTTTTCGGGCTTCTTAACCATATTTGAAAGACAATCAAATTTTTCTTGATATTCATTGTATGGGGTTGTTTGTCGTAATTTTGCTTGTGCATCCCCTGCATCTTCATACGTCGTTCTCCTGAAACGATCGACACCCGCTTCGACAAACTCTTCCCATGAACGAATGCTCTGATACCAATTGATAAGAACCTAAGTCCTTTTCTAGCCCATCGATACCATTGTAATGCTTTTCCATCCAAGTAACTGATTGCAAACTGAATCTTTTGGTTTTGTGCAGTGTCATAGAACTCAAAATATTGTTCAGCTTAAAAAACCCATCCTTCTACATCTGATCCGTTAAATCGTGCAAAATATAGTCTTTCACCTTTAAAACGATCACTTCTTTGAGACACAATCTCTCTATTTTCGACCAATCGACCAATTTTCTCAATCAATAATGATTGATTTACCGTCATCTCAGTCATCTTCTCCGCTAATTCACCTAATTGTTTCTCCATTTTTTCACTATTTTTTTTTTAATTTGTACCAAAAATAAGATTCTCTAACGAAGATAAAAAGTAGTGCGAAAGCGAATGATAGGAGCGTCTGCTCTGATACCAATTGATAAGAACCTTCAAGTTCTTCTCTAGGCCAGCCAAAGATAAACGTAATACTAATATAAAACTTTATTAATAACTTCAATATTCATATTCATATCTAACTACTATGAACTCAACCATATATATAGGCTACAACTAGACAATTTAGACTCCAACTAGGACTCCTAATTAGACATCAACTAGGATTCAATATTTAGAAATATAGAAACTCCTAGGACTCCTAATTAGACATCAACTAGGACTCAATATTTAGAAATATAGAAACTCCTAAATTACTTAGAACTCTAAAATATAGAAACTCCTAATATTAAATAACTATGAAATATCTTTCAAAATATAGAAACTTCTAATTCTAAATATAGAGAATATCTTTCTCTATCATAATCCGATGTAGGATCCGGTCGAAGTTAGCCGCGAATTACATCGTAATTCGACGATCGTAGTTGGTTCCTAGCATAAACTCTACGACGCCTAAATCAATCGGACTTGATGATCTTCTTCATCAATTGTCCTAGCCGACAAATTGCTCGCATTGCAATCTTGGTCGAAGGACATCTCCTTCAACTCTTTTAGACTCCCACTTGGACTTAGAACAAGTGCAATGCTTGATTCCCGTGTCAATTCAGTATACCATCTGATACGTCAAGTCATTGAGACTTTCTTGATCTTCGAGTATAACTGTAAAACATAAACGATTAATTTCTAATCCGTTTGAGCGCGGCCACGCATTTTCAGTTGTCACTCATCAAGTGGCCTTGAGACACTTTTGACCTAATGTGATTAGGATGACACAATCCATTCTTGCGCTCTCAGTTAACTTCATGTCTATCCTGTCCTTCCCAGTATCCGTTTTTATAACCTCCTTTTACGGCGCGGCGTTTGACGGATTCAAAGTCGGGCGTTCCTTACTAAGCTGAGTGAAGCACTCATATTTTGAGGAATCTCTCCAATCTTGTCTTTTGAGAAATATTTGACGTTCATCAAGAGTTATGTACTTCTCATTAGAGGGTTATCCAGTGTATAAACCTTTTACACACCCACGTAGTCGAATCGAATATACTATCCCTATAGCCCATGAAACTGCGCTATCCCATCGACTCCCGTGCTAGTCTTCGTGAGTCATTGTTGTCCATGCAATGACCTGGACCAGGGATTATAATAAATATTCCAAGTTAACTTAATATGGTTTCATTCATCAGATCACGTATGTGACAAACCTATTCGGAATGTTTCATTATCTATGGACTGTCGTTTAAATACTAAACCAATTTTAGACGACTGTGAAATAACTCTATTATTTCCGATAACGAGAGTTGTAAATCTGAGCTTCTTCCGTAAAACTCTTTTTACACACTCAGTTTTACTCGTCGAGGTTTATTCCAAATTTAACTCATGCCTTAGACTGTGTATGAGTCTCCTACTATGTCTTAGGTGACAGTTTAGTTTGACTATGTATGTAGTCCGTTTTAAACTTTGCTAATTATCAATTAATTCGTAGATTGTTATCTTCGACCTTGATAATTTCTAGTAACTTTTACTAGAGTTAAGGCTTTTTAATTCTTATGTAGAATTCGCAACAGCTCTCGGCTTAAACATTTTAGCCTACTTTCCTTCCATGTCTAGAAGTTTGCTACGATGACTTGTTTCAACCTTTGTACTACTTCATCCTTTAGCCTTCTAGGATGTTTAAGTAGTGTTTCGGTTTTCCAATCCGAATTTGGATGTCTAAATGCTAATCATGTTCAACATGACTTGACTTTATGTTTTCGAACATAAATGTCTCTCTCATGTGTGCTTGTTAATCGGTGTCTTTTAGACTCCGAGTTTTGCAACGCTCTTTGTCATGAGTTTTTGGGTCGAAATTCTTTTAGACTTTTCTGAGTCTTAGATTTTCGGTTTCGGATCTCAAGCGTCTCAGCGTACTGAGTCTTTCTAATCCTATCATGTTTTGATCTATGCTTATAGACCTTTAGATGCCCAAAGTGGCATTTTATCCTTGTGTGTGGTCCTTTTTATTGAGTCAGTACGTTACTGTAATACAACATCTTATGTCGTACTCAATCTTTTATATGTACTCTGCATACGGACCAGGAAGGTTTGTTACTCCCACTTACCTTCTTGAAATTTCGCGATTCAAGAATTCTTCATTCCTTAGGAATCAAAATTACTTTGACTACCTCTATGAATCGAAGATTCTAACTCTTGCGTGCTTTAATCCGTCGATGGATTCTTTGAGCATGCTTATGGACATAACTGGGATTGGAAGAATCTTATTCTTCTTGTCTAGTTTTGGGAAACATGATTGTTTCCATCCTTCTCAGTTTTCTACTTTGAAAAAACTAATTTAGGTCTTCCGTTGACTTAAATTATCAAGCTACATGTCTTGATGAGATATGGATTCCATGATGATTTTGGCTCCTAGCCAAAATCTAGAGTCAGTTTCCGTCTCTGCGCAGGTCTTTTATCTCTTCAGAAATAACCTTTATTTTCTGAGTCTTTGAGATTACTTTTGACCTTAAGGGCTTTTGAACAACAATTTGGAGTACTCTCAGTCGCTTGAGAGTTCTCCTGCGAATGACATTCGCTTTTATGCGGTAGGTTTATAAGATCATATCTTTACCCTTTCCTTTTCTGAGGTGTCGCAGTTTTGTTGCTCTTGTTCGAATTTAATCGTCCTGTACAAGTTTATCCAAATGACTTTTCATGATTTTTCTCATTATCGAATTAATTCGACTTGTACTTTTCTCCCACTTATTCTTGTAATAATTAGTACTTTTCTTGTTTAGCCAAATACTCAGTTCCCAGCTACACCTGTACATTCACAATGATAGGGCATTTTTAGGTATCATATACCAAAGTGTGGGAATTCTACGGTATTTGATAAATTAACGATTTATACTTGAAGTGGAAACCCTTGTTCCATTCTTCTTATCCTCCAAGAACTTAGGGCAGTTTCTTTTCAAGTGGCCTCTGTCATTGCAATAGAAACATCTTGATGTAGAAGGAATACCTTTGTTTTGAGGTTGGGAAATTCCTTTGCTTTTCCCTTTCAACGCAGGTATCTTCTCCTGCCTTTTGTTCTCTTGAGTCACAAAAATCTTATTCTTTTGCTCCAAGTCCATCGTAAATCGCTCTGCTTCCTGAAGCATTGCATCAAGTTCTTATAAAGGCTTGTTCCATCCATATTAGGCATATTTCTTCCTAAATGGAGTGAACCCTTCATGAAGTGAATAGAGGATCATATCATTAGCCGCCGATTGGCTAATGAGAAACCCCAGCTCTTCTAGTTTAGCAAAGAGTTCTATCAGTTGCCCAACATGAGGACCCACTGGTTTTCCTTCCTCGAGGCACGGACGCAATAATTTACTGGTTATATCAAACCTCTCCAGTTTTGTTGTTCTTCGGATCGAC
The DNA here is from genome assembly GCF_041429995.1 of Eschscholzia californica. Classification (NCBI taxonomy): domain Eukaryota; kingdom Viridiplantae; phylum Streptophyta; class Magnoliopsida; order Ranunculales; family Papaveraceae; genus Eschscholzia; species Eschscholzia californica. Next base: position 36,376,699 of record NW_028238198.1, read on the forward strand.
TCCTTAGTTTTTCGAGTAATAGAGGGGATTTCCATGTTCTGAGGTTTCTCTTCAAGAGCAGTCTCCATGGCTGAAAACATCCGAGCAATTATTGATTCTAGTTCTGCCCTCTTTTGATTTTCTTCTTGACGCTCTGCTTCTTTAGCAGCCAATAAAACCACTTTTGAAAATGGACGGTCTAAGACTTTTAGCGTGTTTTTAAACCTTTCATCCAATAGTTGAAGTATCTCTCGATTTCTTCCTTCATGGATGGTTTTGTTCAATACCTCCCTTAGGTATGTTTCAAGGCTAGACTTGTTTCCTTGTGTCATCTTAACTCAACATAAAAGAATAGCAAAGTTTTAAAACTCTTTATCGTTTTGAAAAACATTAGTTTTCCCACATTATTCAATAAAATCGTCCCCGATTGAATAAGTGATTCCAAGATCCCAGTTCTTTTGAGTAAAGCGGACGAAGGCCCTACCCTTTGACTCCGTCGTTCCGGGTGAGCGAATTACCTCACTGATCATACCTTATGACTCTTGGTTGAGAGATTTCATTAATGAATGATTAATCTATCCTTTTGCCTCGAGTATCGAAGACTCTCTTGCTGATCTCGTTGAGTAGAACCATGTAGACATGTAGGCCTCTTCTATAGGCCTACCCGCATTGTCCCAAGGTAGAGGAGGTACTCTTTGAAGGCCGACCCACCTTCCTCGAACAAGGGCGTAAAGGGTGTCTTAATCTGGATAGGCGTTTACTCAAGATTACGTTTGGGGACTTTTACGCTAGTCTGGCGTTTGTTATAGTGAACTATTTAGCCTAACTAACATCCACGACATAAAGCGTAAATAAGTAAGTAAATGAGCGCGAGAAAGTAAATCAAGCAGACATGGATCCTAGTATGGCCCCTAACCTAGAAGATCTAATCTCCTTTGGGTTTCTTCTTGTTTCGCCTTTTGGTTCGTCTAAGATCGCCATCTTTGAACCTCCATTAATTTCTCCCACTCGCCTTTGGACTCCTTCCTTGAGCTTCGTCAATGGACTCATAGACCCTAAACTCTAATTACAAGACTCTAACGATTCGCAGATCGTATGAACTTGAAATTGAAATTAATTACAAAGCATGCACCCATCCGTGCTTAAAAGAAGAATAAGAAATAAATCTATGGTCATACTAGTTTCCCGCATTCACATGATCACATGCATTCATATAATATATCAAGGCTAAGAATTATATATGTATGATGATCTTGGGAGATACTTTTGTCGACATCATATGTCACATTACAAACCTTCAGTCTAAATTCGAAAAATTGGACTAATGGTGCATTCTAGTTTTATCTTTAATCAATTTTAAGAAAAACTTCGTTTTGGATTTTGAAAGCCCTGGTCAATTTCGAAAAAAATAGGTTTGACTTTTAACGATTTTGAAATCCATTTTTAGGAAAAACCTTTTCGGATCACCGGATGATCCAATTTGATTTTGGTTGTAATTTGGTGGGATCAGGAGAAAAAGTTGAGACCTTCGTCAAAAACTCCCACTCGAGTCGAGACTCGTGAAACTTTGGGCTTTAGACCCTTAGACATCTTCGGAATAGCCCAAGACCAACTTTTGGTCAAGGCCTAAGACCCGGAAGTTAAAGCCCATTAGGTTGGTACGGCCCAAAGATCGTCGGGTCAAGCATAGGCACGGCCCAAGGCCGACCCAGACTTGGTATGGTTGAGCCAGACACATCTAGATGCGTCTCGGGCTCGGCCAAGATCATAGGATGCGTCCTGGCCACAGCCAGGACGTTTGGCCTGGGTCCGGATGCACCTAGATGCATCTGCACCCTTGGCTGAGCCGTCCGGATGCATCAGCTGCATCCTGACCATAGGCCGCATCCCCTAGTGCATCTCGGATGCAATCGAGATGCTTGGGGATGCACCAGACGCGTCCTGTCGCGTCTGGTTGGAGTCTTCAGCCGTCTCGGATGGAATCCGAGACGTGCTCGGACCATCCGAGCAACCAGACGCGTCCTGTGGCGTCTGGTGCCAAGTTATGCATCTCGGGTGGCTGGGACGCGTCCCTGACGCGTCTTATGCCTTCCCGAGCAGCACGTGCATCTCGGACCTAGTCCGAGATGCTCTCGGGTGCTGGGACGCGTCCTTGGCCCGAGATGTCCAGACGCAACCGACTCGGATCTGATCCGAGTCGGTCTTGGTCTTTTGACCGAGACGCGTCTCTGGGCTGGGACACGTTCTAGACGCATCCACTGGACGCGTCCAGCCAGGACAGTGCACCTTTTATGGAAACTTCCAATTTTTTTCTGTTTTTGGAAACTCTAAGTTTTCTTTTTTTTTTTTTGTGTAGCTTCTAACAGCCGTAAATCCTAACTTTTTAGTAACTTCTAAAAAACCAAATTTATTGTTCTTGAAAGAATTCCCAATCCATGAAGAACAAAACTTTTGAAAAATCTTTTCAAAAACCAAAATCAATCAAATTCAATGTTTTGAAATAATTTCAATCATCAATTTTGATTTTTTTTTTTTAATTTGAAAACTAGTTGAATCATGTTCATTGTAATCAAATTATGAGTTGAAAATACTTTTAAAACACTTTTAAACACTTTTATAAACTCAATCTATCAAACTATCAAGCATATCATATATCAATTAGTTCGATTCTTAGCAAAAACTAGTTAATTGCAAGAGGCTCTGACGCCACTGTTGGGTTATGGTGGTGTCTACTAATGTCGTATAAGCGGAATCTCAGACATCTAATGTCTTGACATTAGTATTGGTCTCATGATCATCATGCATAAACTAGCAATTAAACTAATGGAGATAGTAGATTACCTTAATCGCTATTTCCCTCGAACTAGTAGAATAGATTAAAGAAGACCAAGAGCTCCAATCGTCGCTCCTCTACTTGGGACACGGAACGGTGTATTTAATCTCCCTCCTTGAAAGCTTGCTAGCACTCCAATGGTGGTTTGATAATAAGAAGACCTTCTTCTTGCTTGACTAGAAGATAGCTTGGGAATTAGCTCACTTTCTCCTCTCTACTTGATGTGGTAGAGCAAGAAAGCTTAAGCAGAAATTTCACACCTTATCCTCTGCCCTAAAAGTGTTTATATAGAACCCTAATGAGAATACACCTCCTTAAAGGTTTCCTAAAACACCCTTTAGAATAAGATTTAGGGAAATTATCGAAAATAGCAACTATTGTTATTTTCTCAATTCCCTAAGGAGGAGGTGTCCAAACACCACGATAATTTGTAGATATATTTCTGTATATATTAGAAATCTTCCCACAAAATTTCAGTCCAATCCGAGTCCTAGAAGTACCCGAATCGGTCTAGGCCAAAACCCTCATTTCGGGATTTTTTTGCTGTCTTTTGCCCAAATTCTATTTAGGCCTGTGAGATATGTTACTGGGACATTTCCATGGTTATATCACACTCCCACTAGTCATATCATCCGATTAATTACCCATTCTTATGTGTAATCCGATGTAGGATCCGGTCGAAGTTAGCCGCGAATTACTTCGTAATTTGACGATCGTAGTTGGTTCCTAGCATAAACTCTACGACCCCTAAATCAATCGGACTTGATGATCTTCTTCATCAATTGTCCTAACCGACAAATTGCTCGCATTGCAATCTTGGTCGAAGGACATCTCCTTCAACTCCTTCAGGATACTTTGGTGGTGGAGTGGTCAATTTGGGGCGATGGTAGTGAAGTGGTTGTGGTGGCGGCAGTGGTGTCGGCAGTGGTGGCGGAAGTGGTGGCGGTGGTGGTGGAGTTGGGGCAAAATTGGAGTGGAGGTGATGGAATTGCGCCGAAGGTGAAGTTACATCGGAGGTCGTGGAGTTGCCGGGGAGATGGTGAAGCGTCGGTGATAGTGGTAGAGTGGTGGCGAAGGTGGTGGAGTGGTTGTAAATTTTTTTTTATAATTGTTGAATAGTTCTGGTGGTGGAGTTGCAACGAAAGTGGTGGAGTGGTGGTGATGGAGTTGCGTTGGAAGTTGTATGGAAGTGATGAAGTGTTTGTGATGGTAGTGGAATGGTGGTAGAGGTGGTGGGGTGATGGTCAGAGGTGGTGGAGTGATGGTGGTGGGGTGGTTGTAAACTTTTTTTGATAATTGTAGAATAGTGGTGGTGGAGTTGCGGCGAAAGTGGTGGAGTGGTGGTGTTGGAGTTGCGCCAGAGATGGTATGGACGCGGTAAAGTGTTGGTGATGGTGGTGGAATGGTGGCGAAGGTGGTTGGGTGATTGTCAGAGGTGGTGGGGGTGATGGTGGTGGCAGAGGTGGTGGGGTCGTTGTGATGGGGGTGGATGTTTATTGATGGTGACGAAAAAGATAAATAATTTATTTTATATTCATAGCTAGCTTTTCAAACGCAGCTATAAAAAAAACCACAAAATCGTGGGTTCTGCTTTTTGGAGGAAATGGGTTTTTCCAGCTTAAAATAAGCTATAGCTTTTTTGAATCAAACGCGCAAAGTTTTCAATAAGCGCTTAAAATATGCTAAAAACTGGCTTTTCGCTTTTTTTAAGCGGAACCAACCGGGGCCTAAATATCCATTAAATTTATTATTTTGGCTAAAAAACTTATATTAATAGTAGAGTGGACTGGATGTGTGTTTAGGTGTAGATTTTTGGACTAAAAACCCGAAAATTATTTATCTAATTAGGGTAAACAATACAAAGACCCAAATTAAAAGAAAAAAATAATCTAAAGATTAAAATAAATACACAAAATTTAAAAAAACACCTTGTTCTTCACCATTATTATAAGGAAACACTAGGAATGCCACCCAGCCACGCTAGCAATACATTACGATGAATAAATACTAAGTACTAACGGCCCCCAAGTTCTAAAGAAACCATTGCTTCAGGGTCACCAATTGTATTACTAGTACTACCACCGTAAGATAATTGGGATCTTCCTTCTTCTAACAGGTAAATCTTCTTTTCTTCATCATCATTTCCTATGAGCTGGTCGAAACCCCAGTTATCATTGGAAGACTTTTTCATCAGTCCATCCAATACAATAAATGCTTCTTTCATTTTCGGTCTACTTTCTCCTTTTATTCTTAAGCATCTCTTTGCTAGTTCTGCAACTTGTTCCACTTGATATCGTTGCTCATCATTTTCACTACTCGCAAACATATGGTCGACGATATGAAACAACTGACTTTCTCTCATCGAAGAGAGGAAATAATTAGCTAAGTTACGGTGATCTTGGTGTCTAGCAAGAGAAACTGCCATTTCCCCCGTCAGTAGTTCAGCAAGTAAAACTCCAAAACTATAAACATCACTTTTCTCTGTTAGTCGTCCGGTAAGAAAATATTCTGGGTCCATGTACCCAAAAGTTCCTTGAACGGCTGTATTCAATAGTGTTTGATCGAAAGGGACTAATCTTGATGCTCCGAAATCTGATACTTTAGTTTTATAATCATCGTCTAAGAGTATGTTACTTGACTTAATGTCCCTATGAATTATAGGTATTGAAGCATCCGAATGTAAGTATGCAAGTGATCCTGCCACCTCTGCCGCTATCCTTAAGCGGTCATTCCATAAAAGATTTGGTACTTTTCTCTCATTATTGTTGTGTAAATGTTCAAAAAGAGTTCCATTCGTAATAAACTCGTAAACTAGTAAGGGAACTTCAGATTCTAGACAACAACCCAAAAGACGAACCACATTTCTATGGTTGATTTGTGATAAAACAACCACTTCGTTTATAAATTGGTTAATTTGAGTCCTGTCTATCACTTTTGATTTCTTAATAGCGACGACTTCTCTGTTAGACAAGACTCCTTTATAAACGGTACCATATCCTCCTTGACCAAGAATTTGAGTCTCGTCGTAATTGTTGGTGGCTTTGTTTAGTTCTTCGGCAGTAAATATTTTCGCAATTGACTTACTACTTCTACCATTTGCGCCACTCCTATTATCTTGAAATTCTTCTTCTCGTTCATGAAGGAGTTGTTGCAACATCAAACCTCCATTTTGCATAAAAAATTTCTCTCTAATCTTGAGGAATTTCATCTTCATATACCACAAATATGACCAAATGCTGCTCACAAGTAAGACTATCAAGCCTACACAACTACCTGCATAGAATGGTAATTCATGTTTACCAATCAACATTTACAATTAGCAACCAGACCACAACTTTTCAGACTAACTGTTAAAAGCACCTCCTCTCAAAATAATCACGGTCACTATTGTGTTGGACTTGAAATTTATTAAATTGGGCGGATCTTGAGTTCACCGATTTCAAAAGGGCGTAAAACACTTTCTTCTTCTCGGTTCTCTATCGCTCAAGTCCTAATGTCAAAAACTTTATTTCTCTTTATAAGTTTGATTCCATGCGTAATGAATCTTGGGTTAATAACGTTTTGGCCCTAACTTTTGACCAACAAATCGTTTTGGCCCGTTTAACTGTCGGGGAGTTTGGTTTGGCCGTCGAAGATAAGAAGAATTCAACTTTTCCCGGAAATACCTTTAGAGGCTAAAATATAGTTAATCCCAAACAAGGATTAAAACATTAATCTACCTCATCTTCCCTTCTATTTTCCACTTCATCTTATCCCTCCTCAACTTCATCTTATCCCTTCTCAACTTCATCTCCACCTCACCTTTCGTCTCTGGCATAAAGTCTGTGACCAGAGGTTGTCGGTAAGTTTCTGTCAGAGAAGAAGAGTGAGGTGGAGGGAGGATTAGATGAAGTGGAGAAAAGAAAAGTAGAGATGATGTGGAATTAATGTTTCAATACTATTTTTAGATTAATTTCATTTTGTCTTCTAAGGCATTTCAGTAATTTTTTTTTTATAATGACCCTTAAGAATTAAATTGAACTATTGTACGCTTATATTTTCCTCTTGATCTTATCCCTCCTCAACTTCATCTTTCCCGCTCTTCACCTCACCTTTCGTCTCTGGCATAAAGTCTGCCCAGAGGTTGTCAGCCTTTGTCGATAACTTTTTGTCAGAGAAGAAGAGTGAGGTGGAGGGAGGATTAGATGAAGTGGAGAAAAGAAAAGGAGAGATGACGTGGAATTAATGTTTCAGTACTATTTTTAGATTAATTTCATTTTTTCTACTAAGTGCATTTCTGTAAAAAAAAAATGAAAAAAAGAATGGCCCTGAAGAATTAAATCCAGTGGTGGACCTAGAAAAATTTCTTTGTGGGGCCACTTTAGTTATAATAAGACATTGTAAATCGTCCAAAAATGTTGACTTGATTTCCAACCGAGTAATTTTTATACATTACAGTTACATTCCAAACCAGTTCAACTACTTAGACATGATTTGTGTTGATTGTAATCAAATAAGTAGTCTTATACACATTCGGATTACTAAAGAAGTTACGGAAAAAGTGAATGCATACTCCTTCTAGAAAAATAGTCAAAAGATAACACACGCAACCACACATATATGTATTTAAATATATATATATATATATATATATATATATAAAGATGAAATAAAAAGAAGGCATTAGAATGACATGGAAAAATCTCTAACAACATTAACGGGAGTCAACATTGAAGTTATAAAGAAAAGAGACTAACAGGTGAACTAATCTGTAAATAGGGGGTCAAAATGTAGAAATATAGGACTAAACTGATAGTAACTAAAAACTAGAGGGCATATATGAATTTACCCAATTGAAAAAACTAAGAAGAGAAGTAAGGGAGTCAACATTGAAGTTATAAAGAAAATAGACTAACAAGTGAACCAATCTATAAATAGTGGGTCAAAATGTAGAAATATAGGACTAAACTGATAGGTAACTAAAAACTAGAGGGCATATATGAATTTACCCAATTGAAGAAACTAAGAAGAGAAGTAAGGGAGTCAACATTGAAGTTATAAAGAAAAGAGACTAACAGGTGAACTAATCTATAAATAGGGGGTCAAAATGTAAAAATATAGGACCAAACTGATAGGTAACTAAAAACTAGAGGGCATATATGAATTTACCCAATTGAAAAAACTAAGAAGAGAAGTAAGGGAGTGGAGTCGAACATAGGACCTCCTATGCGCACGTTATTTCATAACACCACTACACCAACACTCCTTTAAAGATAAGTGTTTGAGGTTGTTTTATATGACGCATCCTTACTACTATTCCAAATAGGCATGCACTTTTGGGACTCGTGGGGGCACGTGTTCCCACAGGTCCCTGGGTGGGTCCGTTCCTGATTAAATCGAACTGTCAAGCGCTTATATGGTCCAAAATGACCAACTGGTCACTGATTAGGGGTCAAACAGAATTAGACTATAAAATAAAAAGTAGGAAAATTTTATAAGGCCTCCCCAATTTTGTTAAAAGGTCTCCCCATAAACCATTTTACTTGCTAAATTATCACTAAGGGGAGGCCTTTTAACAAAAATGAGGGGGCCCTATAAAATCTCCCTAAAAAGTATCTCCTCTTCTGGATGTTAACCTATTCGAACCTAATACAACGCTTTCAACAAAAAAAAAAAAAAAAAACCTAATACAACCTATCATTTCAATATTAAGTTTTTCTTCTTTTTTGATGAGAAATTAAAAAATTGCCTTACCTATAATTATTTGAATAGGTACAGACCTCCTCTGGCGACTGGGGGGAATTGGGGGTGGGCCACGGGCATAGCAATTAAATGTGACAGAGTTTGACATGTTCTCACGACGATAACCATCTGGGCAAAAACATGTATAGCTACCTTCTGTGTTTGTACACTTGTTTGATTCTCCTTTACAACTATCATCGCATTCATTAATATCTAAAGAAAAAAATACGATAATTATGATTGAATTTATCCTCAAAAGTAAGTTGATATCAGATATGAACACGACGATTACCTTGACAACTACCTGGAGTACTCGTAAGGTACGGATTACCTTCATATCCACTACTGCACTTGCATCGATAACCATTAGCACCTCCGGGCTCGTAGCAATAGGTGTTCGGCCCACAAGCATAGCTAGTTAAGTTTTCTGCTGCTTCATGGCACGTCTTTTCCCCAATGGTCCAATCCATTATTGCAGGAGCATACTGATAAGCTTCTTTATCAAATCCCTTTACATATGATGTTTTAAATTTGAACCAATCTTGTTCCGCTACAAAGGCCGTATTACACATACCCAAATTCGTATCATTACTTTCAGGTTTGTGAATGGTAACTTCGTACCTGTAGATGCCTTTAGGAATGGGGGTGTTGCAACAACCTTTGCCAAAGCAAGTTCCATTCTCTAAATCATTTATACTCGTACAAGTAGACTGACATTTTGTGGTAAACGTACCTCCTAATATTCCATCAAGTGCCACACTGTTGTCGGCGTTACAACCGATACCAAAAAACTTGTTTTTAGTATCGGAGAATGTGAATTTGCCAAGATTGGCCATGGTAGAGACCCAGGTCTCTCCAACATTATCATTACAATACGGAGCTGCCAGTAGTTTTACTCTTAATTCCCCGTCCAATATTGAAACGTTTAAGACATCTATATTACGGTACAACAGAATTGGACGATTCAAAGAGTAACTGCAATTTAACAGAAACGGTTGGTACCCCTCCCCATCCTGGTACTGAGGTTCATAATGGTAACAACCTTCGCCGATGCCAAATGGGTAGGGAATGCTAATACCCCCGCATTCTTCTTTGCACCCAGGCTTTATGGTGGTGGTGATCATCATGGTCGCAACCATTGTCATCGGTACTACTAGTAATATTAAGATGGGTAATAGCAACATTGATGAGCAGTCTGCTGCAACCATACCTAATGAGACTCAATTTTGTTTATCCTCCTTATTGTAAGAATCCTTAACCTATATATTTTTAGAGAGAGAGGATTCTCGTTAGAAGACAATTCTTCTTGAGATTCTTATAAGATTTTTTTTTTGTTTAAGTTTGAAAATTCGTTTTTCTCGGCTTGACCAACTTACAGAGCCGTGTCTGAGAATTTGGAGGCCCGGGGCCAAATTCTTGCTAAGTGTATAAATAAAATATAAAAAATTTATACGTAAAATAAAAAGAAAACTCAAAATAATTCGGCCTTAAAAAGATAACAAATAATTTAGTAATTAATTAACAATGTATCTTGGAAAATATTTAAAGCTATTAAACATGGTACTGAAAATTTGATGAAAAACTAACTAATAAAATACATACTTGGGTGATTGAATTTGTTATTAATGAATATCGAAAGAAAAACTCGAACAAATTAAAGTAGACTGTGGTTGCGAGATAGCTAAAAAAGAATTTTTCAATTAGTTTCAAAGATGAAGTTTGAAAGAAAAAGAATTTTTTTTAATGGTCATATCGATTAAAGCCTATAAATATAACGATATAGTCATAAATCAACTTGAAAGAGGATGTGGGAAGGATGACATCTTAATTTTTTTTTTTGATGAACAATGACATCTTAATTTGATTTGGAAAATTCCTATTCTAAAGTAGCCGTATGTATTAATTGTGAGAGAGAGAAAAGTTAGAGAGAGAGAGAAAGTTAGAGAGATTAAATAGGAAGCCTACTAGTCTGTTGGAAAGTTCCTTGATTGACGCGCGTAAAAGTCTGGAGGAAAGTCCTTAATTTATGCCACATGTACAAAGCAACCGGGGAGAAAAAAACTAACCTGTCTAGTGTATAGAAAATGAGAGGAGTGGGCCCCATTATAGTGGGGGGTCCCAGGGCGAAAGCCCTGCCCGCCCCCCTCAAGACACGGCTCTGCCAACTTACTATATTTACGTCCGCGACTTTATGATGCGTATTGATTAGAAGAAATTTCTTTTCGACATTTCTTGTGTTTTTGCTTGACTTGTCTTTTTTGCTTGACTTGTTTTTTCTACTAATCCACAACATCAATATATTGCTAATTTGTCAACAATTGGTAGCCCAAGTGGTTTCAAGGTGTTGACATAAACCCCAGAAATCCCTGGAGGTCCCAAATTCGAATCCCAGAGAAAGTGAAATCTTTGGTTATTTGAATTGTGATTATGTAGGTATTAATAAAGTTGTTGGGCTTCAGGTCGTTGTCTTTGTTGGGCTATGGGTTCGTTGTTGTTAATGTTTGAGTGGGCAGTTATCGAGCTTATCATATCTATGATGTATCAAATGCCAATATCACGATATACGTAGATGGTAGTCTGTCTTCCAAAAAAAATAATAATGTATTGCTAATTTACACAATCAATATTTTTGAACAATTGAATCAATAATTGTGATTCAGATTGATGATGTGATAACTGTTATAACAGAATAAACAGTCAGATTGTATAGTGATGGTCTTTTACTTTTACCATTTTCCTTCCACTTCAAATACATCCATAATTTTTCCAAAAAAAAAAAAATACATCCATAATTTAAGTTCAGATATTTTCCACGAGATAGTAGTAGTTACATACGTATAGAGGCATTTACCCCGCTAGACCTTCTTGAGATTCCTTGACAATTCTCATTATCGTCCGAAAACATTTTTCAGCAATAATGAAAATATGTTTGAATAGTTTTTATGGTTGTTAGTAAGTAAATATTTGTTATGAACATATTTCGAGATGTCTTTTGGAAAACACAATAGGACACATTTTTTTTTTGAGATCTTAGACATAATTTATGTTGTTATGAACATTTTTTTAAAATGTTGTAGGATTTAATTGTGGAACTTAAGGTGATTAATTTCTCACTATACTAATGTTTAATAACTTGAATGTTGTAGGTCGATTTCAATAAATTTGTTTTGGACATTTCAAACAATGTTCTATTCTTCCATAATCAGTTGTTTGGTAAATAAATTTTTTTCCAACAAATATCATAATTTGTTTGCATGTCAAAAATTGGTTGAAAAATGATTCCATTGCTTTCACAAATTAATATCTGTTTAGAATAGATAATTAGAATGTCGATGCCAATTCTGCTTGTGATGGTAACATAATTTTAAATGTCTTATGCAAAGGTGTGTCTACTGTGAACAATGGTAAAGGAAGGTCAGATGATAAGGAGATTGAAGTCGGAGAAAGAAGATCCCAGAAGCTGAGGAGTTGAAATCATATTGGAAAGAAGTGACTCAAAGAAAAAGGACAAAAATGACATTCTTGGTCCTCGAAGATAATAGGATTAAATGGAGATTAGAGAACTTTGTAAACATTATTAACTATGTTTTGAAATATGTTTTGTTTAATCGGAACATAAACCAATGTTCTGGAATGATAACTTACGTGCTTGCAGCATAAACCATTAATTTCGAACACAAGTAGTTATGTTTTGTGAAAATCTTGTTTCCACAATTTTATTTTTTGGTTGCATATTTGTGGTTGCTAATGGCACTTCTTATTTATTGGGTATATCTATTAAGATCTCAAAGTCATGCATGGTATGTTTTTGTTAGAAATTTTTTCACCACTGGTGATAATTTGTATGCATATTGTGGATTGCTCTAAGTCGGCTTTGATTTGTTCTAAACATTTTTTAGATTGCTTTGAACTTATCAGGTTGGATGCATTTTTTTTGGTGGAATTTTTTTTTCAACACCGATCGTTATTTGTTTGCATATTTGTGATTGCTCTAATTCAGTTTGTTTTTAATTGTAAATATTTTTGACGATGTTTTATACTATCCTGGTTGGATGCATATTCTTGGTTGGTCTTAGTATATATTTACTTTGTTGTCGACATTTTAGAAAGGTTGAAGTATTTCATGGTAGGGCTTAATGTTGATAACTTTTCACAACACTAATGTTTTTTTGGTTGCATATTTTTTAATACTCTCAGTATTTTTATTTGTAGTGTGTAACTATTTAAATGTCGACGACATAACTAAACGCTTTCAATATTGATCATTATTTGTCTGTATATTTGTGATCGTTGTTAGTCAGTTTGTATGTGTTGTAAACATTTTGGTAAAAATACTTGTGCTATGTAAAAAGAGATTGGATTCTGGTTTAAGCAAATATGAAATTTCTTTAAGAAGAGACTTTTCCGTTACTTACAAATTTGAAAAACAACAGGGCAATTTATATGTTGCTTAAAGCAATTTGATATTTGTCGGAATTATTTCGATACGTGTTGTATAGAATCAATATTTATTCTGAATATAAAAACGATGTTTTTCGCGTAACATTTTAATTAATATTCTGAACAATTACGATAGTGTTGAAACCATAAATGAGTTAAGTAAACAACATAAATTGAAATATTTATAACAAAATCTTTTGTTCCAGTTACAAAAGCTAAAATGTCTCCAAACAAAAAATAATTATTGAGACCAAACAAAAAATTTGTAACTCAAACTGGATATTGGTTCAAAACTTTTCACTCATCCTAAACATATTTGACCTATGTGAGTAAATACAGGGTTCCAAGATTCCGATATAAGTTTTTGTTCCCGTCTCGTGAATCATCAGTTGTTTTATCTGCTTCCTTCGGAATTGAGACTGCAAGTGGTTAAAATCAGTGACAAAAAAGAATGTGATTTCGATAATAAGAATAGTACAAAAAATGCAATAAACATATGCATGCTTGTCAAGACCAGTATCGGGAATGCTATAAAGTATAGTCGTTGATCTCCGAACAATCATATATGATTTCTCATATATATAAGTATTGCATGAACAGAGAATAGTAGCGTAATAAAATGTCAAAAAACTTTTAGAACAAACCGAAATATGTCCAGAAATTATAAAAATATTTTAATTTATATAGTGTTTGCTCTAGAAATATCCATTTATGTAACAAACAAACACATAGTGCTGGAAGCAAGGGACGTTATGCTAGAACAACAGCGCTTTATGTTTGTTATCTTTGAAGATAAGTTGCAAACATAAAAAAGAAAAAAAAAGATAGTGTTTAATGGTTACGTTGAACATTTACATGTGTGCTCAAAACATCCTCTTTGTGTTGATATTAGTGCTTTTGAGTTTCAAACATAATATTTTAGCTTTAAATATAACAAAAATTAAAATCATGTTTCATGGTAATGTTGAGAATATATTTGTGTGTTGAAAACATAACGATTTGTGTTCGGATATAAATGTTTCCGCTATATGCACAAAGTGAAATCCTGTTAAAACATTGATTTGTATTACGGTTTAAGTGACTGTGAAGAAAAAAAACATTAGAGAGAGAAACATGTATGGAAGATCAAAATCTGGACGCACTTTTTTTTGGAGCAAGCATTTTCGAGTTTGGTCGCTGAATTAACATCGTTTCTATAACAAATTTAAAATGCTTAAAACACAATCAATTTTTGTAAAACACAAAATCTGGGTTTTCATGGTAACAGTTATAAAATTAAAGAACGCATTTTTCAGTTTGATCATTGTATTAACATCGTGCTAACAACATATTCTAAAATACTTAAAACACCTGTCAATTTGTCTATTAAACATCAACATTTGCTAAAACGTAATTTCTAGAGAGAGAAACCGAAAAATAGATCTAAGTATCTACTTTTTGAATTCTTTAAACAAAAAATTTTGAAGAACAAATCATATGTTGGTATTCATGATGAAGCTAAAAACTTTGAAAAGAGATAAATAGATAAGATAGATGAATAATAAATTTGTTGCAATAAAACATTAAAGATAAAGAAGTAAGATGAAGTAACTGAAGGATATATGTCCTTAGAGTTTGAAGGTATATCCTTCCGAAGGAATGTCCTTCGACCAAGATGTCAATGCGTACGATTTGGCTAATAGGATAATGATGACCTTATTGGAAGATCAATCAATCCGGTTCAATTAGGAGTCGTAATGCTTAACTAGAAGCCGCTTACGATTGTCAGATCACTTTGGTTATCCGCAGCTAACATAGACCTGATCCTACAACGGGTTGCACATAAGAATGGTAACTTGAACAGTGAGAATAGACTAATGGAAACTAGCATATAGATGGATATGATCCAGTCTGATGTGCTCAAAAGATAGAAAAAAATCGGGCTCGAAAAACAAACCCGAAAAAGGAAAAAACCCACTTTTAAGGGCAAACAAGGGATTCCCTTAGAGGGAGATCCCTGACCGGCCACTTAAGGGGTATGGGCCGGACAGACTAAGCCCATTAAGGGCTAGTCTGTCCGGCCATAGCATGAGGAAACCCTAATTAGGGTTTTATCCCTAATTAAGAGTTTCAGTTAGATTAAACTCTAACTTGTGCTTATCTTTTCTGAGGGACTTTTAGGATTCCTTATTTGAGTGTGACTCTACTAAGGTAATGCCTATATAAGGACCAGTTATGAGTTCAGAAAAAGGAGCAGAATTTTCTCATAAAGGAAATCACTCTCTTCACACAACTATTGGAGAGAGAGGATTTTAGAGAAAAAGTTCCCATTCTATCTATCAAATCTAGAAGAAGGAGTTCTTCATCTCTACCTTCAAGAAGGTCCTAGCTGACCGAAAGAAGGGAGTTCAAGTTATACACTTGAAGCTCTTTTATCTTCCGAATACTGGTCGGAATTTAGTTCGTGGGAAAACGAATAAAGGTATTTTTCTTCCTTATAGTTCATTGATTAGTTCACGCATAGATCCTGGATAACTTAGTGTTAATCATATGCTGATTGAGATTCCACTACCAACACCAGTTAGATGATTAGGGATGTATTAGATACATGCAAAACCCTATAGTGGCATCATGAATTGTTTGCATGAAACTATCTTTGGCTAGAACGAATTAGAGTCGAACTTGAAATTGATAGATAGAATTGTTTGAATAAAGATTGGGACAAATTTCGATTAGTTTGAATTAGATTTAAACATAATCAAACATGTATCTGAAAGAGTTTTAATGCATAGAATCGTTAGGTTTTAAAAGGGTTTTCGAAAACGGATCTAACAGATTATAGAGATTTTGAAAAATGGGTTTCAAAAGCATGAGTTTTGGGTGGTGAATAGTGCAAAAACAACAACTTTCACCATGAAAACATGAGGAAGAAGAAGGTAAAAAACCAAGAAAGTAAGGGTTTTTGAAAAATATCAGAAACTCATAGGCTGGTCTCGAGACACGCGAGACTAAGGAAGTCCTGGTCTGAACAGGACTGGGATTCCTAGTCCGAATAGGATTGGGAGTGCGAGATTTAGAATCTCAGACATCCCAGACGAGTCTTGGATGCCTCTGGGAATCTCAGTCCGAGACGGACGAGGAGGACCGAGACACGTCTTAGGTTCCTATATAGGTCTCGGTCTAGGACGCATCTGGTGTGGCCTGTGCCATCTCAACCTTAGTGACCGAGATGGCCCGAGCCGTCCTATGCTGGGATGCGTCTAGGACGCGTCAAGCATATCCCATCTGAGAGGATCTAGGCATCCATCCCAAAAGTCCGGACCTTGACTAACTTTGACCGAGCCTAGTCAATGGACTTTGACCAAATTTGACTTGCGTCTTTTCGAGTTTGACTTGGGCCCATTAGGCCTTGACTCGAGTGGGAGACTTTCTTACCTTTTCTTCCGGTCCCAAAACATAATTTTTCCAACATTTACCCGGGTCATCCGAGGACCAAAACGGAGTTTTTCCTAAAGTTGATTTTGAAAATCATTTAGGAAGAACCAAGTGGGCCATTAGTCCGAATTTAACGAAAATTGAACTTAGAAGCCCATTAGACATAGAGATGTCACAATATTCCACAAATAATTATACGAAAAATAGCAAAACCTATAAATGAATCTAGGATACATACTTCATCTTATGAATGTCATATTTTTTTTGGATGTATGTATATATGTGAATGCGTAGTATAGTATTCCCTTTAGATAAGTTATCGATTCTTGTTTCTAAGCACAAACGAGTATGTGCCCGAATAATACTTAGAGTATAGGTCTAGAGAAACCATTGATGAATCGAATGATGAGATCATGATTCGAGTGGGACTAATCAATGGTGGTTCAAGGATGAAAATCCAAACAGACCATTAGACGAACAAGAATTAATCTAAAAGATGAGATTTTTTAGGAGGCAGGTTTTTTGGATAAAACCTTACGAGAATTCACATAAAAACTTTTACGTATACGTCACGAATGGTTACGATAGAGTTTACAGTAACGCAAACTTGATAAAATACGTAATAATCCCTAAAAGAATTTTGAGTATAAGCCTACCCAGAGATAAGCCACCTGTTGATCCCTTGTTCATCGATGGTGGGTGTGCCTCCGCAGAGTGCCAACTTTTACCTCGGGACAATACGAGTAAATCTGTGAAGAGGTCTACGCTTCTAAACTGGTTTTACTCAACGAGTCAGCAAAAGGGTTTTGGACTTCAAGGCAAAGGATTAAGTTTGACACTCAAGTGTAAAACTAATCAACCAAGAGTCGTAGGAGTATGATCAGTAAGGATGTTACTCACCCAGGACAATGGAGTTAAGGGTAGTGCCCTAGTACGCTTAACTTCGAAGAATTGGGATCTTGGAATCGTATTATTCAAACAAGGGATAAGAATTTTGAATAATATGGAAAAATCAGGATTTTGCAAGGATAACAATTTTAAGTCACTTTGCTTTCTTTACGTGTAGTTTAATTATGACATTCGACGATACCTTCAACCTCCACATGGTGATGGAAAAATTGAACGACAAGAACTACGTTCAATGGAAAAAAAATCTGAGAAAGGTTCTCGAGAAAAGAGCGGAAGTATTGGACACACCTATCCTGGTACTTACAAAAACCTCTTCTAAAGAGGAACGTGAGCTAGCTGACATTATGAAAATAAGGTCAGCACCAGTGACCGGACTGATGCTAGTATCCATGGAAAAGGAATATCAAGATAATTTAATTGACATGGATGCATATAGCATTATCCGACAACTGAGAGAAATGTTTGACGCACAATATCGAAGGGAAAGATATGAGATATCCAGAGAACTGTATTGAAAAAGCAACAAGAAAGAGAGAAACCTGTTCCACTTCATGTCTTAGAAATGATTAATCATATCAATGACTTGAAGTGGATGGGAGCAACTATGGAAGTCAACTTTGTAGTTGAATTGATCTTACTTTCCCTACATAATGGGTTTAGAGAAGTACGATGCAACTTTGAAAGAAAGTTTGGCATAGTCTCTCTCGAAAGATTGCTCACAATTTTAGAAGTAGCCGAAAGGAAAATCGGAGTACCTGAAAATACAGAAGAAGTTCTTATTGTTCAAGAAGGTATCGACCCGAGAACGGAAGACGTTAGGAGAAGGACACGCTCTAGGATAAAAAGGGGCAGGCGAGTCCCAAGACTTAGAACTATCCTTCCTAACAATAGTTGTTTATTCTGTGGTAGCAGAACTCATATATGGATAAGAGATTGCCCATGCTACCAGGAAGAGCTAAACAATGGAGCTGGAAGCTCCGACCTAGGTAAAAATGTAAAAAGTTGAATCTATTAAATACAAATTCCCTTAAAGGTATTGGATACCTAATGCTCATGTCATTATGAATGACAGGAGCAAGTGGGACCTGAGTATTTGACTGAAAGGAGACGAACCTGTCAAGAGTAGCAGAAGCAATGGTTGTTGAGAAGGCTCAAGAAGGATTCAAGTCTCCTATAGGCACTACTTTGGTTAGACTTCAATATTTTTCCCTTTTTTGAACATCGTCTCTAGAATTGGATTCATGAGAAAATAAAGTATTTTGGTTTCAATAATTTATGGTGTTCTTAGAAAGGTGTCTATTTCAACTTACAAACTTAAGATGCCAAACGATTCGTTATTCTAATCTAGTCAGACATCTAGGTTGAACATGGTCCAAACAAACTGGTCTGACAAGATCTCTTATGACAAAACAGAGGTCAACTAATCACTTATGTTAGACATTAGATAATGGTTAATGTGACTAGAATAAACTAAGTACTCGAATTTAGAACAAGTTTTAGAAACTTGACCTAAATTAAGTAATGAATCAATGTGACTAGAGATTTTGATGAGATCAAAAGTCTTAGTCATAAAAGGTCTTCCGAAAAAACAAGTGTCTAACACAAGCTGCATACCCACTAAACCTAAAACTGCTATAGAAAATAAAAGAATTCCATACGGGTATGGATTTTAGAAGAAGTTCTAAAATAGCCTTTTATTTAAGTCTGAGAGCTTCAGACATAGTTTCTTCTTCAAGAGAAGAAATATGGGGTTTTTCCCTCACCACATCGGGACAAAATTGGATTGTTGCTCTCGATGGTGTCTTCCTTGAAAGGAGTTGTTCAAGAAGACAAGTGGGAGAAAAATATTTGAATCTGATTCGAACCGAGCAACAAAAGAACAAATGGGAGTAATAGAAACTCGCCAAGTAACTTCTTAAGAGTTAAGAAGATTCTACGATATTGTTCAAAACTTCATTGAGTCTTCAGAAGACCCACAAAATCTATTGCAGAACCAAACTCTGAAAATTGGCTGAGAGTCAAAAGGATCAAAAGTAAGAGTTGCTATCTAACATTCGAAAAGGAATCCAAGGGTTGATTTTCTAAAAAGAATTGTTAGACTCTTGTTCAACAAGAAGGTAAGTGGGAGTAAAACAAGTTAGTTTCAAGTCCTGTATGTGGGACATACTAGAATTTAGAAACAGTTAAGGAACTGACTTAACAGGACGCTAGACGAGGGTAAACAAAATTGGGCATCGAAATCTATATAGTCATAGATTAACAGATGATAAGACTCGTTCAAAAGAAGTTTTAAAGAGGTCTAACTAGAAATACTCTTAGAGAGAGATTCTAACCATCTCTCATGG
The DNA here is from genome assembly GCF_041429995.1 of Eschscholzia californica. Lineage (NCBI taxonomy): Eukaryota > Viridiplantae > Streptophyta > Magnoliopsida > Ranunculales > Papaveraceae > Eschscholzia > Eschscholzia californica. The sequence goes on from NW_028238198.1 coordinate 36,396,340, forward strand.
ATCACTGCTAATAATTCAGAATTTGGAAGTTCTGATGAGCAAAAGTACACATGAGAGAAACACTGATGTCACAAGACATGAGATCGATTCTGGAGATGATCGATTTTTACCCGCACATATAGAAATACAGAAGTATCTGATGTCGTCGCCCATAAACAACAGAGAGATTCCTAGGATACTTGGAGTATTTAGGAGAGAGTCTCTGAAAGTAAAAGTTGAAGAAAGTCATAAAAAACAATCTTCCGAAAATAAAGATAGGAATATTTTAGGAAGGACAACAAGGTGAAAAGGGGTTTTTCACAATGGGAGTCATTGCAAACTCTACTAGTAAAGAAAGTTCAATTAGCACTTGGGAAGTGTTAGTTTCAGTTTAAGAAAACTGACATTATCATAAAAACTGACGAAGGCGTTCTTCAGCATGATAATGATAAGCAAAGTGAAAACAAAAAGTGGATTGAATTCACAAACTAAACTCTCACCTTAGATCGAACATGGGAGATGTACGAATCTAAGGAGTTAGGGTCATGAAAGACTGCCCTAAAAGGACTTGTAAAATTGGGCACGTAAAGGAGTTAAAAAGGGGAACTCACTTTTACGAACTCTTGTTATCCGAAATAAATTAGTTTATTTCATCATCTAAATTGTGGTTTAGAATTTAGATGACAGTCCAAAATAATGGAAAGTTCCAGATAGGTTTATTAGATACGTGATCTAATGAAAGAAACCTACAATGTGAACATGGAAGCTATCCATTATAGTATCCCTAGTCTAGGTCATTGGTTGGACAACAATGACTTAAGAAGAATAGCATGAGTGATTGACAAGATAGCGCTGTTTCTTGGGCTATAGGATTAAGGGCATTCAAGTCAACTTCATGGGTGTATGAGATACACTGGAAACCCACCAAGCGAGAGTACTTCAAGAGTTTAAGATATGAACGTCATTACTCTCATTTAGCAAATTGGAGGGATTCCTCAAAACATGAGTACTCACTCATCTTATGTAAGGAATGTCGAGCCTTAGTCTCGTCAAACGCCGCGCCGGAGGTTATAAAAATGGAGGCCAGGTGAAACAGGATAGACATGAAGTTGAGTGGAAGTACAAGAATGGAATATGTCTTCCTAACGAGAGTTAAGATAAAATACCTCTAGGCCACTTGAGGAGTGACAACTGGAAATGTGATGAGACATGAAAATGTCTCATCTGAATCTCTTAACTCGGGTTAGTTAGTCCAGTTCGAGCAGTTACTCTCATGAATTGTGTATTTCTCTTGTCCAGATGTCTTTTACGGAGTTCGATGCGAAAACATCGTGATAAAGACATACTTGAGGGGCATTTTGGTCATTTTAATGACAAGGGTATTCTGGTCAATATTAGTGCTCATGTGAAAGTAGAGTCCGAGACGAGTCTATCGGCGAAACTGGAAGTGAAAACGGAGTCCGAACGAGCAAGATAAAGAAGGTCAAAGTCTTGGTCCAATTAAGTAGACTAACGAGTATGAAGACGACATGTGGCGTTGCAACTTAATTATTCCTATGGTGAAGCACAAAATCAGCTCTTATTTGACCGAGCCAGCAAATCAACCACCAGCAACATCTTTTCCCAAAATTCATGGGAAATCTATTCTTTCCTACTTTCTCTCGTATATTATTATAATAAAGAAAGAAAGGCATCTTTTGCTTCCTTTCTTGGTGGCGGAAATCCAACGGAGCTTGAAACGAACAGTAAGATCGGACGACTGTTTCTTCTCATCTCAATAGGCAGCGATGTAGCGAATCATTGCACAAAAAGTAGCCAGCAATTAAATCGATGACAAGTAAGTGCCTATCCCTTCTTCTTCTCTGATGCTATGCCCGGCTGATTTCCAGGCCCCAATCCCGGCGCGCTGACGTAGCGCGCCAACCGGGCATAGCATCCGATCTGGAGCGAAGAAAGGAGCCAGGAAATGTGGTTTCGTATTTAGTCCCTGAAATTTATGTTTATTCAGGCACAGTCCCTATTATAAAATAGTTAGTGATGCCCTAAAATCTATCTCCCCCCTATCAGACATCAGTTGCGTTCTTCTCACTCTCTCTCTACAGCTCGTCTTCATCACTCTCTTCTTCATAGCATCCCACTTTATAAACCCTAAATATTTTCAAATGGGTAATTAATCTAAATATTTTCAAACGGGTAATTAATCGTTATGATTTTGATCATAAGTCTCAAGCTTATCATGAAATTATTGATCTCTGGGGAAAGCCTGGTCATTTAATCACAAACTTGCATCACGAAAGTATTGATCTTTGAGGAAAGCTTTGTCGTTTGATCACCAACTCTTCTCGTCATGAAAGTATTTATCTTTGAGGAAGCTTTGTCATTTACTGTCGAATTTGACTTTTTAGATCTTGGTGAGGCGTTATATTAGTAGTGGTGGATGAACTGCTTATAATCAAATAAGAGAATATGGATGTAAAACTGAGAAGATTGCACATTACTCTGTGTTTATCATTTTACGTAAGAAACAAATATCTATTTGTTGAAGTCAAATTCGAACGGATGTTGTAATGGTAATGACATTGAAGTAGAGAAGGTGTTTGTTGAAATGAAAGAATCTCAAATTCAACCAAATGTGTGTCCTTTAACTCTTTGTACTATAGTAATCTATGTGTTATGTAAAAATGTCCAATTTTCTAAATCTATTAAGCTTGAAGAGATCACTTCGCTGTCTTTTTACTGTTATTACATTACTAAATTTTATGTAGTTTCTAAATTACAATCTAAGCAACTTGTCCTCCTAATATGTAGTCACTTTTTGCTGGAAGAATACTTTTTCTTTGTTAAGTGATTAAACATCAGATTGTATGTTTATAAAGGACTGCATTTCAACAGAAAAAAAATGGGTACATGCACCTTAACGCTTAATGGATACCCACTACAAATTGATCAAATCAGTTTGTCAGCTTAAAGCATCTACATAGGTATGCTATATGCTGTGATAATTTATGTGAAGTGTCTACGATTCTTTTAATACACATGGTATATCTTTGCACCTGCAAGATGATCATTCAACTTACACCAACAAAAGCTAATAAAAATTATGGAGAAATCAAATACTATCATATAGGTAGGTGTCTAACTCTGTTCATCCATCCGGAGTTGTAAAAAGAAACACAAATTATGTTTTTTCTTTTCTTTAAATAAAACAAAGAAACAAGTAACCACAAGTCACAACACAATGTTATTAGGGTGGGTTTCCCTCAACTTGAAAACACTTCCTGCGACAGAGCTCAAATGCTATCGTGTCCGACACATAAAATGTTGTCTAATCGTTGAAGGTTGTTTCAGCTCCAATAACTTCACTACCGCTCACAATTCCTGCAGCTAAATATACTTGAATAAGAATTGATGAAAGCTAATCCAAGTCTTCGATGGAGATATGGGATGAACCTAATTTAGAAAAATAAGTATCAAAATCTTTCTCTCCGCTACTCCAGAATCAGATGACAAAAAAGAACCACCTCTGTTAGATAGGACACAATTTTTTTTGCAAATTGAGGGCGTTAGGCTCTCATCGTCATTTCTCCGCAATCTTGTTTTTGTTTAAAGTTTCAAGGCTGTAGTCGTTCCGTTTAGGGTTGGTTTTGTCCGAAAATACAATTTCATCCATTGCTTCTCTATGTCTGCCTCGGCGAGTATCGAGCTTTGCTTGTGTACTTCCACGCCTCATCTTTTAGCTTAGATTTCTCGTTAATATTAAATACTTCATCCATTGCTTCTCTATGTCTGCCTCGGCGAGTATCGAGCTTTGCTTGTGTACTTCCACGCCTCATCTTTTAGCATAGATTTCTCGTTAATATTAAATACTGTATCCTGTAGAAGTAATAATTTAACGAATCGACCAAGAAAAAGAAAACATTTCCGACTCGGTAAATGCAACACTTAAACTAATAAACAGTTGCAGAAGAAGACACACTCACTTGATGTTATAATCTTTCATATGGGTCAAATGCACAATAATTACAACATAAATTTATCAATCTTGCTACACGAAAATACCATTACCATCAGGATATTCTATAAGTTTTGTTAAGTATGTATCAACTTTTTTGCAACAACTTTTGATTCAACTCGTTTGAAGAAAATGATTGTTCCTAGCAATTAAAAGGATTTGTACCTATGAAGAAGAAAAATGATGAACACTCACCTCCGTTGCAAGAAAAATGGAAGCCCTAGGTGGTGATGAAGAGAGAGTGAGAGAGAGAAAGTCGAATGAAACTTTCGATCTGTTCAAACCCGAGGTGCTGTTCTCTGATGAAGAGAGGAAGCCGTGCCCTAACTGAGATGAGGAGAGAAAGTGAGTGAAACCTTTGATCTGATCAAATGCTATTGTCCAACCATAAGTGATGAAGCCGAGTGAAGATGAAACCCTGAGTGAAGAAGTTGGGTGAAGGTGAAACCCTAACTCCCTAAGTGAAGAAGAAACCCTCGAGAGGAAATGTAGAGTGAAATTTTGAGATGAAATGGGATTAATTTGATGTTTTTATGCAAAGCCCTTTATTGTAATTAAGGTAAACTTAAGGGACCAGAAATGAAACTCGCCTAGTTCCATTTCCTGTTGAAAACACGTCTGATGCTATGCCCGGTTGGACTGCCAGCTCGGCCGGCCGGGATTCAGGCCTGGATTCAGCCGGGCATAGCATCATTTTTGTTTAAAGAAACTAAGGATTTTTATTCCTTCTCTGATGGCAAGAACAACTCGGTTTTGGGGATTTGTCTGAGTTTAGTCTTCTACATAATAGAAAAAATGGAAACTTACAGGGAGGATCGATGAGGAAGGAAATCTGATTGAGATGATATCTTGACAGATTCATAGAGTGAGTTAAGAAGGTTTTAGAACTGAAGATATTTCTTATAGAGCTAGAGATTGAAGATTGTCGGATATTGATGGAAATTATTTCTAGAGAGATAAACCAGGTTTCTATAAAAAATAGAGAAGGTTTTATTTCTCTTATCTCTCTAAACAGAGAAAAGATTGGATTGATGATTGAAGAAGGCAACAGAAGATTTTAGAGAGAGTGATTTTTAGAAATTCTTTGAGAGAGAATTGATGGAAGATTCGGTTCATTGCTATTTTCTATAGGGAGAGTGGAGTACTATAAAACCGATTGAAGACAACAGTGAAAGGAGATCTCGACTGGAGGGTCTTCCTCTGGTAGCTCAACCAAAACCGACTATATTAGAGAGAGAGAGAGAGTGATGTAAAGAGCTCTCGGTGTTAGATCATCTGACGGCAAAAGAAGAAGAAAGAGGTTTAGAGAGAGAGAAGGAATTTGAGTTTACTGTTTTCTGCTTCTTCTTCTTCTGATTCTTCTCTTTGTGAGAGAGAGAAGATTAGATAGAAAGAGAGAGAGAGAGAGAGAGAGAGAGAGAGAGATAATTGTAGAGTGAGAAATCAAATAAGATATATTTTGTTCATCTTCTATTTCTTCTTCTTCTTCCTTTGTTATTCTTTTAGTGAGAGAGAGAAAACAGAGTAGAAAGAGATAGTAGACAGAGAGATTTCAAAAAGAAAGAGAGAAAAAGAGTTAAAGAAGACGGGAAAATAATTTTCCCCCAGGGAATTAATTTCCGGGAAGATGAGAAAACTTCTCTCTTAGGGCACGTTTGGTTGTCCGAGTGGAAAATCAGCAGGAAAAACAATTTCCAATGAGAAAGTTATGTTTTCCTTTCCTCTTTATCTCTTATTTTCATACTTGCTAATGTTATCTTGTTTCCCATGAGTGACTAATTCTTTTATCTAGGGACTTAGATGAAGTTCTACATAAGAAATTTTATCGATATGATTTATTAATATTTTTATTGTTTTTCACGATAAAATCTTCCGGATTTTTGGACCATTCATGGACCAAAAGTCTGAGTTATATAAAGAATTTGTTAATTAATTAAATCATAATGAATCATTGTTAGAATTATTATAAGGACGGATTCGACAACCTTAGGTTTCTCCCCCATTTCCTGAATTCCTTGTATCATTTGTAATTATTTTCTTTTCGTAAATTTATTTTTAATATTTTATTCATTTCAAAACCAAAACCAAATCATTTTAAAATCCTATTACTTCCTAGTTTTAGAATAAGCTTAACTAGTCTCTGAGGAACGAACCGGTCTTACCGGAAATATTACAACTTGACACCCGTCCACTTGCGGGTGAAGACCTATTTAGGGAGACCTTCTAGGCCCATCAAAATGCATGACCGTGCTCAAATGGATTAAGAGTTAATCATTTGATTTGATAGTTTATCCTCCCGATCAAGAAAGTCTGATAAGTATGACGTATCAGATGAGAAATGAAAAGACATGGGAATCGAGCATTGCACTTGTTCTAAGTACAAGCGGGAGACTGAAGGATACGTGTCCTGTGTCCTTAGAGTCTGAAGGTATATCCTTCCAAAGGAATGTCCTTCGAGCAAGATGCAAATGCGTACGATTTTGCTAATAGGATAATGATGACCTTATTGGAAGATCAATCAATCCGGTTCAATTAGGAGTCGTAATGCTTAGCAAGAAGGCGCTTACGATTGTCGAATCACTTTGGTTATCCGCGGCTAACATAGACCAGATCCTACAACGGGTTACACATAAGAATGGTAACTTGAACAGTGAGAATAGACTGATTGGAACTAGCATATAGATGGATATGATCCAGTCTGAAAGTGCTCAAAAGATAGAAAATAATCAGACACTAAAAAGAAACCGAAAAAGATAAAAACTCACTTTTAAGGCAAACAAGAGATTTCCTTAGAGGGAGATCCCTGCCGGCCACTTAAGGGGTATGTGCCGGACAGACTAAGCCCACTTAAGGGCTAGTCTGGCTGGCCATAGCATAAGGAAACCCTAATTAGGGTTTTATCCGTAATTAGGAGTTTCAGTTAGATTAAACTTTAATTTGTGCTTATCTTTTCTGAGGGACTTTTAGGATTCCTTATTTGAGTGGGACTCTACTAAGGTAATACCTATATAAGGACCAGTTTTGAGTTAAGAAAAGGGGGTGAAATTTTGTCAGGAAGGAAATCACTCTCTTCACATAACTATTAGAAAGAGAGGATTTTATAGAAAAAATTCTCATTCTATCTATCAAGTCTAAAACAAGGAGTTCTTCATCTCTACCTTCAAGAAGGTTCTAGCAGATTGAAAGAAGGGAGTTCAAGTAATAAATTCGGTGTCTCAAGTAGAGGAGCTACACTTGAAGCTCTTTATCTTCTGAATACTGGTCGGAATTAGTTCTTGGGAAAGCGAATAAAGGTATTCTTCTTCCCTCTAGTTCATTGATTAGTTCACGCATAGATCCTGGATAACTTAGTGTTAATCATATAATGGTTGAGATTCTGCTACCAACACTAGTTAGATGATTAGGGATGCATGCAAAACCCTACAGTAACATGTTGAAGATGAATATAGATGTTAAAGGTGAAGATAAATGTTGAAGATGAAGAAAAATAAAGAAAGATTTCAAATATAAGTTGTTGAAGATGTTGTGATTTAGATGAATGTTTTAAAGACAATGATTTATATGAAGGATGACGATGGAGTAAATAGATCAAGATGAAGCTGAACAAGTTGCTTGTGATGAAGATGGAGATGAAGAATACATCTGTTGAAACAAAAGATTACATCTTGATGGCGGTTCAGTCACCTATTTCCGGTAAGAAATGTTCTCTGATAAAGAAAGTGAGGGAATAGAGGGAAAGAAATAATCTGGATAAATATGAGGAAGGTTGAGAGGAAAAAAGATTTATATATAGAAGGGCACAAGGGGTATTACAAGAAAATTTGGGTTCCTAGAGGTGTGAAAATGCACATGGGGATTCGAAATTGGGTTTGATATTGATTTATCTTCAAAAAAATGAGTTTTCTAGGAATTATTAATGTATGGTGGGCCTAATCTTGTATTTAGGCCCATTTTTTGGGTTTTTAAATAAAAAATCCTTTTCAAATTTTGTTTTTCTCTGCTTGACCCGCTCACTGTATTTGTGTCCACAACTTTATGAAGGGTATTGTTTAGACAAAATTTCTTTTTTTCGATATTTCTTGTCCTTGCTTGACTAGTTATTTTTACTTGTCGTTTAAATTGAGTCACGGAGTCTTTTCAAATCACTCACTACATAAGCTCTTAATATCCTAATTTTGTTTTCATGTTTAGTGGCGGACCCAGGATTCTAAGCTTGCCGGAGCACTTATTAAAAAATATTAAATAAAATATAATTGATTTATTTATAACTAGGCATAACCCGTGCTAGCGGCACGGAGACTTTCGTTGAGCAGTTACGCGCTCTAAAGTAGTGGACCTTTCGTTATCAAAATGAATCACCTTCTAGCTATTTGCAAATTTAGGTTTTGTAGGTATCTAATACATACTATTACTAGTGTTCTAAGCGGAATCTCAAACATCTATATGTTTAACACTGGATTACCAGGATCATATAGCATGAACTAATCAATGAACTAGAAGGGAATAAATACCTCTATCTCGTTTTTCCCACGAACCTTTCCAATCGCATGTAAAGATCGAGAGCTCCAAGTGTCGCTCCTCTACTTGAGACACCGAGTAGGTTGACTTGATCTCCCTTCCTTTCAGTTTGCTAGAACTTAATAGAGGGTTGAGAAGAACCCTTTTTCTTGACTAGATTGATAGAACGGGAGCTTTTTCTCTACAATCCTCTCTCTCTCTACTAGTTGTATATTGAGAGAGAGAGAGGTGTATAATTTTTCTTACTGAGAAAAATCCACACCTTTTTTGTTCTCTAATGACCCTTATATAGAGAAACCCTAATTAGAATCATATTCAAATTAGGTCTTTCTATTTTCCGGGTTACAAAAAAGATAATTACCAAAATACCCTTTTAGAGTATTTTGGTTATTCCCTTTAGTTGGCCAGCCAGGGCAGCCCACTGATGGACCTAAAAGGTCAGCACCCGCAAGTATACGAGCGTCAAGTAATAGTTCCTGTAAGACCGGGTCGATCCGCAGGGACTAGTCAAACCTATTCTAAAACTTAGAAGTAGCACGTTTTCTTTTAAAATTTGGTTTTGGTTTTGGTGATAATAAAATAAAATAAAAACTGAAATAAACAATAAAAATGAACTAAAAGGGGGGAGAGAGCCTAAGGTTTCTGAATTCACCACATAAATTCACTTTAAGAATCAATACTTAGACAAGTTAAATTTCTCTTTTCATAACTCAAAATTCAAGGTAATGAACTACTCGAATTCCGGAAGATATTTTCGTTAAAACCCGTTGATAATCATAAACTCGTAATTGTTTTATTTTGAAAAAAAATCTCTAAACTATTGACTATTAATCGATAAGCATACACCATCAAAGAACTTAATCTAAGCAGGGTGTATCAAACTAAAAATATAGGCTATGAAAAGAAAATAAGTTTAACTAATTAAAACAACTTGAACTTTTAAACGCAATCAAGAGAATTAATTATACAAGAATGTGTCCCTGAAAGCTCAAAAATGGGTTTCATCCTAGCCCTAGATTAGAATTTTAGCTAATCATGATCAAAATTAAAACTAAATAGGAGAGAAAGAGGAGAAGAATAATTAAAACTTTTTATCGCACGAAAATAATTTCCTTTTGTGAACCAAACACTCCCCTGGAGAAAATGATTTTCTTGCAAAAGGCTTAATCCAAACAGTGTCTTCTTCTTCAACACAATTTCTCTCTACTATTTCTCCTTTATTTTATTTCAAAACCAGAAGACTAACACCAACAAATCATGATTATATTAGATGAAAAACCGAAAATAATCCTCTCTTTCTCTCTACAATTCTCTCTACTCCCACTCTGTTTTATCTCTCTCTCACAAAAAGGAAAACAGAAGAAGAAGATAGATAATAATTGTGAAGAAAAATGGTCTCTGTTCTTTATAAATTTCAATCTCTCTCTACAAGATTTTCTTCTCTGAAAAATGTATACTCTGTTCTTTATAAATTTCACTCTCTCTCTACAAGATTTTCTTCTCTGAAAAATGTATACTCTGTTCTTCTCCTTCTCTTCTCTCTATAATTTTCTTGAAGCTCCAAGAGAAGGAAGAAGAACAAAGTTTTTAATTGATAATTTCAGCCCCCAGAAGATGAGATGCCATTCTCTCTCTGTTTCACTGAATATATAGGAGAAGAAGAGCAATAAATTCAGAAATATCTTGCTCTCTGTCCATCTCTTTTAAAAATATCTTCAATCTTCTTTGTCTAACAGTCAGAAATTTTCTAGATTTCCAATTCTCTTTCTATAACTCATTGAAATTTCCTGATTTATGTCTCCAAATCTTCTAATAAAATCACCCAAATAATCTTCTCAATCCACTGCCCAAATATCTCCTCAAACAAATTCCAATTTCCAACCAGAGTTCTTTGTCTCTATCTCTACTGTCAATTACAAGAGAGAAGCAGAAGATAAGAGAAAACCAATTCCTAATCAAATATCCTCACTATCAATCTCTGTCTCTATACTATTAAGAGAAATATCAGTTATGTTTTTAGAAGAGGATAAGAGTAAGAGAACAAAATCTTGTAACTTCCTTCCTTCAGTCCAAATCTTTCTCTAATGTTCCTGTTAAAATATTCAGCCATATCTCTACTTCAATCAACCAAGAAAGAGACTTATATCAATGAAGATAAGAGAAATTTCTTCACCATTCCTTTCCTTTATTTATCTTAGAAAATCTCTTCCCAAATCTCTATCAATTTCAGTAAATTCCAGCTCTTTCTTCCATTTTGATGCTAATATCTTTCTCTTTAATTTCTAAAGAATCAGGAAAGATTTCCAAGAATTTGGCTAAATTGGCCATTCCCTCCAAATCACGTTTGGATTGCTTCATGATAGGCAATAAAATTGGTAAGTGATGATCCTTTGATAGTGGGAAACTTTGTTGTAGCTGGGTTTATCAAGAAAAGTTGAGGAGACCATCTAATTCTTGCTGATCCGTGCGCCCGCGATTGTGTCCGTCGGATCCGCTCGGGAGCATTGAAACTCTAACGTGTGAAGCACCAAATCAAGAGTCAAAAGAAATCCCCAGTGCCATCCAATGTTTCCCAACAGTGTACCACACACTCATCCATGCCATAGATCTACTTCCATCTTATGCGCCAAGTGTCACTGACCAATCTATGTTGACTTTTATTCAACTGATTTTGACACAAACTTTGACATGCTTTAGTTTTTTCCTCCGAACTCCGATTGGACTCTCGGTTTCTCCTACGGACTCGTCATGGACCTCACTTTCCATCCGAGTACTAAAATTTCCAGAATACCATAACCTCCAAATGACCAAAATGCCCTCAAGTGTGTCTTTATCCCGATTTTATCCGTTTTTCGCGTTCAATTCTGTAAAAGACTCGTGGACAAAAGAAACACACAATTCATCAGAGTAACAACTCGAATTGGACTAACTGGCCCGAGTTAAGAGATTCAGATGGGACATTTTCATGTCTCATCACCCACTATGGGATTTATCTGGCCGGCCCACTTATCTTGGTTGGCCATCATATGGCCGGGCCTTAGAGCCTTGCTCTGGGCACCCCTTTTGAGCCCGGTTCTTTCTATCTTGTTATGAATCTCTATTTGAACCTTTTCGGCCTATTTAGTTGGATCTAATCCATCTTTAGCCTATTCCTATCTAGTCAAATCTCTCCGATCAAGTTACCACTCTTATGTGTAACCCGTTGTAGGATCCGATCTATATTAGCCGCGAATCACCGAAGTGATCCGACGATCGTAGTTGGCTTCTAGCAAAACGCTACGACCCCTAATATGACCAGACTAGATGATCTTTACACTATGGTCGTCGTTATCCTAGCTGACAAATTGATCGCATTGCCATCTTGGTCGAAGGACACTCCTTCGGAAGGATATCTCCTTCAGACCGAACGGATATATCCTTCAGTAACAACATTGCCCAATCCCAAACCTCACTTAAAATTAAAAATTGATTTAGACATTGGCCAAAGGGTAACGAGCTTATAGGACATTCTAGACAAATCTAGAACTCGATTAGTATTTGGAGTATTCCTAGGAAGAGGGAACGATCCAAGCGCATAATTCTTTTCCACGACCGCCTCGAGAAGAGGAAACGTTGCCAAGGGTATAGTTATTTTCAACTTTCATAGTTGGCTATCTCCTGGAGAATTGCTTGATCACTGTACTGTGACGGAGTAACTCCTTATAAGAATCATAGTTCGAGCTTTGGAAAGAAGTAGAAGCTGTCTAGATCTATTTTTAGGTGAAAAAGACCACCCAGTCGTCTAGATTGTGTCTAGGTTGCTTGGTTGAGTCAGCTTTCTTGTGTGTGTATTTTCCTTAGGTTCTTCGTAGTTTCGTTACTCTTATAAAAAAATGGTTCCATTGCTACCAAACTCTAACAGATGACCCGTTGGAAGCATTGTTGACCCATTTTGGCTTCGATTTTGATGAGGCGAGCAGTATCAATGAGGTAAATCTTCTACTGGATTCAACCCCATTGCTGGATACTGCGAAGTGGGAAGCTAAAGCGAAACTCCTCATAATCTCGGAGCCAATTATGGTGTCAACTTTAGAGACACCTCGCCCATCAGAAGAGGACTCCAGTCAGCCTAACCCAGAGTCGTCTCCATCTATGGAGAAACTAATAGGGTGGTCTATAACAGACCAAAAGAGTATAAATTCATCTGTCCCTGAGAGTCCTCTAGATTTTTGTGCATATGGTCCATTGGGAATAGGTCAAGATGTTTTTGCAGTTCCACACCCAGTTTTTCATTCATACATAGACCCTTTTGATCAGGTCTATACTGTTTCCGGTGTAGTGCCAAACTTAATGATTATTGCTTCATCTAAGTTTGGGGATAACTCATCCACATTGAAAGTCTCACTTAAATTGTCATATCATTTCATGGACGTGAGACTGAACCTTCCTGGATACTTCATTTTTGGGTTGACCCTCAAATCTTCCGAATACTGTTATATGGGGTGTCATCAACCCTTAATCCAGTAGGTTTACAGTAACTTTTCTTTCCTTTTTCTTTTATCATCGTCTGGCTGAAGACGATAAATTTAGCGCTTCTTGGAAGGCAACCCATGCTTTTAATATAGGACAGTAGAGTCTGTTAATATCTTTGCTCTCATCTTTTTATTTTTTGACATAGTCTTCAAAACATTGAGGATAATGTTCGGTTTAAGTTTGGGGATAGGGAAGAACTTTTGCTAAGTCCTTCATTTCAAAATTCAAGAGGGTTCAAAATTTTTCAATTTTGGACCGAAAATGTGAGTCTAATGGTTGTTTTTGGCTTGTTAATAGTTATAGAGTCGAGTTGATCGTACTATCCGGTTGTTAAAGGTTTCTTCATGAATTCGAGTCTTGAGCTCGTTTGTGTGCTAGCGATGTGAGTATTATGGAAGTGAAGGGTAGATGGTTCTAAGAGAACTAGATTAATCATTAGTGGAGACTTAACCCTTGTGAGATATTTGAGCCTTTCTATTACCTTTGAGCGTACTCTTCTGCGCTGACTCTGAGTAGAGTGAAGATCTACTCAACCTCGCAACTTTATAAAAAGAGCTCATTTGATCTCGTGTGCTCAACTTCCATAACCACTAGGAGTGACATCATGATAGCGAATAAACCTTACTTTTGTAGTCCATGAAACCTGATAATAGTGTCAACTTTAGGAAGACGGATACTCCACCATCCATTCATCATATGACTCCCGAGAATGAAGGCATGAAAAGTAAAGAAAGAAGAAAGTGAAAGCAAAGTGTGAAAGAAGGAAAAGTTGATTGTTGAGAATACTAGTGTTGGTATTTGTATTGTTTATAGTTGTGTTAAAAAAAAAGTATATGAAAAACAAAAAGTTTGTGTAAAAAAAGTTCATGTGAACTTTAGTTGTTGTGTTAAATAAGTGTTTGAAGCAAAAAAGCTAAGTATGGAAGTTGTTTTTCTAACATTGAAGCCGTCGACATTCTCGGGATCTCATCATCATCCATCTCATCACTTGTATTCGTTGACCTTTAGGAAACATTATTAGAGGGTAGAGTGGGTGAGAAGGGCAAGTTAGCTTCCTCATTCCATTTAGTGGTTATATTCCTTTTCGAAGATCATTCGTTCTAAAATATTATCCTCACCCCTTTTTATGTGTTGAGTCCAGGTTAGTGATCACACTCACACATACGAGCGAACCATTCTGGAGTGATTTCATATTTAGAGCGTATGCCTGTGAGGCCAAAGTCGAGGCGAAATGTATTAAGATAGGGATCAAGGTTCTGTTTGTTTGGAACTAAAGTCATTCTCATTGTGGTTAGTCACGTACACTTCGAGTCTAGATTATTAGTGAAGAGATTTTTAACGTCTGTATAGTTACTGATTCCTATTAGCTTGCTAAAATTTTCTAGGAGATAAACATTTTTTGTTCATCTTAGTTGACTCCAAGTGCATTTGAACCATATTGTAGTTTTGAAATGTTTTTGAATTTTGTGGGTATATTCTCTGGAAACCCTCACGAGACAACACTCGTCCACTAGGGCAACCTAGGGGTTTAACGGCTCGTTGCATATGCTAAATACAACCGGGATTCCTCCGAAAGTGAGTTAGGTTTTTCTTTTATTTTGTTTTGTTCGGGGACTAGCAAAATCTAAGTTTGGGGATGTTTGATGGGTCATGAAAATGTCCCATCAGAGTCGTTTAATTTTGCCGAGTTAGTTCATTTCGAATCCTTATTATAATAAAATGGTTGGTTTTCTTAATTAGGTGTCTTTTTCAGAGTTAGGTGTGAAAACGGTTAAAAACGAAGAAAATATATATGAAGGGTATTTTGGTCATTTAGAGTCGAGGACATTTTGGTAATTTGGCAAAGTTCAGTGCATGGGTGAGAAGTAGAGTCCGAGACGAGCCCGTAGGAGAAAACGGAAGTCAAATCGGAGTCCGGACGAGGGAATTAGCCAAAGTCAAAGTTAGGTCTGGACGCGACCAGCAGCTGCCGACAGAAGCTTCCTGGACGCGTCTGGGAGACGCGTCCAGAGCACGCGTCTAGTGCTGGGGACAGGAGCTTCCTGGACGCGTCTTGGAGACGCGTCTGGGAGTCCCAAGGGTGTCTTGGTATATTCCGAGACATCCCATCTTGGTCCGGTCTTGCACCAGATGCGTCTAGGACGCGTCTGGAGCAAGGACCCGCGTCCTGGCCTATGCCCAGGACGCAACCAAGCCGAGAAGGACTCGGACCAGGACATGTCGGCCCTTTGGGCCGTGCCATGTCTGGACCTTGTCCGAGCCCTTAATGGGCTTGGGCCGGGACTTGTCTTGGACTTTGTGAGGACTTGTCCCGGGCTTTTTTGGACCATAAAAGGGACCATGATTCGAGTGGGAGTTTTGTCCAAATTTTCTCCCGATTCCACCCAAATTTTGCCAAAATTATTCTGGGCCATCCGAAAGGCCAAAACTGGTTTTTCTTAAAATTGATTTGTGAAATCATTAAGAATCAAACCGATTTTTTCCGAAATTGACCCGGACCTTCAAAAGCCCAAAACGGAGTTTTTCTTAAAGTTGATTTTAAAAATCATAAAAGATAAAACCGGAACGCGCCATTAGTCGAATTCTTGGAGAATAGACTTAAGACCAGTAATGTGACATAGGATGTCGACAAAAGTATCTCCCGGATTATCATGCATATATAATTCTTAGCCTTGATATATTATATAAATGCATGAGATGTGAATGCGGGAAACTAGTATGGCCATAGATTTGTTTCTTTATTCTTGTTTTAAGCACGGATGGGTGCATAATTGTAATTTTAAGTTATACGATCAGTGAATCGTTAGAGTCTTGTAATTAAAGTTTAGGGTCTATGAGTCCATTGAAGAAACTCGAGGATGGAATCCAAAGGCGAGTGGGAGAAATCAATAGAGGTTCAAAGATGGCGATCTAAGACGAACCAAAAGGTGAAACAAGAAGAAAACCAAGGAGATCAGATCTTCTAGGTTAGGGATCATACTAGGATCCATGTCTGCTTGATTTACTTTCTCACGCGCATTTACTTACTTATTTACGCTTTATGTCGTGGATGTTAGTTAGGCTAAATAGTTCACTATAACAAACGCCAGAGTAGCGTAAAAGTCCCTAAATGTAATTTTGAGTAAAGTGCCTATCCAAATTAAGACACCCTTTGCGCCCTTGTTCGAGAAAGGTGGGTCGGCCTTAGCAGAGTACCTCCTCTACCTTGGGACAATGCGGGTAGGTCCATAGAAGAGGCCTACATGTCTAAATGATTCTACTCAACGAGATCGGCAAAAGAGTTTTGGATACTCGAGGCAAAAGGGTAGATTAGTCATTCATTAATGAAATCTATCAACCAAGAGTCATAAGGGTATGATCAGTTAAGTAGTTCACTCACCCAGAAAGACGAAGTCAAAGGGTAGGGCCATAGTCCGCTTTACTCCGAAGAACTGGGGTCTTGGAATGACTTATTCAATCAGGGACGATTTTATATTGAATAATGTGGGAAAATTAATGTTTTTCAAAAACGATAACGAGTTTAAAACTTTGATTCCTTTATGTAGTTTTAAAGATGACACAAGAAAACGGGTTCAACACTGAATCACACCTAAGGGAGGTGCTAATCAACTTCCTAGAATGGAAAAATGAATCCGAGAATTGTTCTCAGCTTTAAAAGAAAAGCGTACTAGAATACCCAATCCCAATGTTGACTCATACAGGAGAAGGTCAAAAGCCTTTTGCAAGCAATCATATAACATTCTCTTTGAAAGAGTAATGGATGCTAGCTAGACCATCAAGACAAACTGAGGAAGGGGTTCCTACGGAAGTCATAAATGGAGAGATACGAGACCTCCAAGGAAATCTGAAAGTCATTCTAATGGAAGACAATAGAATTCATCTATCACCCAATTCAATGTCATAAATGGAGAGATAGATAATACCTTAGATGAGTCACTCAGATTATTACGAACAACTGAGCAGAACACACGGGAATATCAATTCTTTAGATTTGATAAAAGGAATCTAAGAAAGGGTTTCTTGAGATTCAAAAGGACAAAGGGTCAGTGAAGTGAGAAAAACATTTGATCAAAGAAAAGGCAAAGCAGTTGCTGAACAAGTGATCAAGAGTATTCCTCATTACTGTGAATGTTTCCAACCAATGGCTAGTCCATTCAAGAGGAAACTACCCTTAGCACTGGAGGACAAAAGGAATGGAATTATGAATTCTGGTTCCAATATCCTTGTTAACAAAATTAAAAATAAGTATCGTAAAATTCCTTCATCGGTATATTAAGACCGGATGTGCGGCTCGATAAAGCTCAAGGGAATCACATACTTGACTAAAAGAAGTAAAGATCCAAGAGGGAGCAGAAGCAGTAATGCTAGGGATGCTGAAAGGGATCGAAGTCTTGTTTTAGACACTGATCTAGCTTAAAACTTAATAATAGTTATTTTTTTCTTATAGAATCCAGTGGTAAAATTAACTGAAGGTTAACATTGATAATGGTTGATATCAAGAGATTCAAACTCATTAACTTCAGCATTGTCAATTGGGTCTTAAAGACTAATTGACAAAGTCACCATTTTCAAAAAGGCATAGAGACTAGTATTCTATTAGGACTCATACGGTGTTATGCAGACCTATAAGTTTACTTGCAGAAGCTAACGAGAGAAACTTCAATACGTACTCTGACAACTTCATGAAGTATGGAAACATACAAATCATAAAGTGTAAGTCGGAATGTTTGAAAAGTTCAAACAAAGTACAAACTGATGTAAAGAATCACTTTGACAAGAGAGTTTAAGCCTTCTGATTAGATTGGAGTGGTGAAAACTTGAGTCAAACACTTGATAACCATCAAAGGATTTGAGAAAACATTTCACAACTCGCTCCATGAAACACATCTGAGGGATGGTGGATTCAGTGGGAGAAATCGAACACTGCTATGCATGATTCGATCAATGATGGGTTTAAGCCAAGTCTTCTGAATATTTTGGGATATATTCTAGAAAACTATTGTTTTCACACTTAACCTACATCGTCTAAAGCTAAACTTGTGTAAGAATGTTTTACAAGGGTACAAAAATTAGCAATTTCTTTAAAAGAAATTTGGGCTTTTTCCACAAACAATCCAGAGAATAAAGTGTTTGTTGCTCATAATAATATTCTTATAGTAATTAGCATACCTAGTATTTTGGGAGAAAAGTACTAATTATTACAAGAATAAGTGGGAGAAAAGTACAAGTCGAATTAATTCGACCATGAGAAAAATCATGAAGAGTCATGAAGAACAATCATGAAAATTGTACAGGCCGATTAAATTCGACCAAGAGCAACAAAACTGTTGAAAGACAGTAAACCGCGGTTCCTCGGAAAAGGAAGAGGTAAAGATGTGATCTTAAAAACCTACCGCACTAAAGCGAATGTTAATTCACAGGAGAACTCTCTAGCGACCGAGAGTATTCCAAATTGTTGTTCAAAAGCCCTTAAGGTCAAAAGTAATCTCAAAGATTCAAAAGATAAAGGTTATTTCTGAAGAGGTAAAAGACCTGCGCAGAGACGGAAACTAACTCTAAATTTTGGCTAAAAGCCAAAATCATCATGGAATCCATATCTCGTCAAGACATGTAGCTTGATAAGTTAAGTCAACGGAAGACCTAAATTAGTTTTCCAGAGTTGAGAACTGAGAAGGATGAAAACATTCGAGTTTTCCGAAACTAGACAAGAAGAATGAAATTCATCAGTCCAGTTATGTCCATATGCATGCTTCAGGAATCCATCGACGGATTATGGCATGCAAGAGTCGGAATCTTCGATTCACAGAGGTAATCAAAGTAGTTTTGATTCCTGAGGAATGAAGAAATTCTTGAATCATGAAATTTCAAGAAGGTAAGTGGGAGTAACAAACCTTCTGGGTCCGTATGCAGAGTACATACAAAAGATTGAGTACAACATAAGATGTTGTATAACAGTAACGAACTGACTCAATAAAAGGACCACACACAAGGATAAAATGTCATTTTCGGCATCTAAAATCTATAAGCACAGATAAAAAAGATGATAGGATTAGAAAGACTCAGTACGCTGAGACGCTTGAGATCCAAAACCTTCTGGGTCCGTATGCAGAGTACATACAAAAGATTGAGTACAACATAAGATGTTGTATAACAGTAACGAACTGACTCAATAAAAGGACCACACACAAGGATAAAATGTCATTTTGGGCATCTAAAATCTATAAGCACAGATAAAAAAGATGATAGGATTAGAAAGACTCAGTACGCTGAGACGCTTGAGATCCAAAACCGAAAATCTGAGACTCGGAAAAGTCTAAAAGAATTTCGACCCAAAAACTCATGACAGAGAGCGTTGCAAGACTCGGAGTCTAAAAGACATCGATGAGCAAACACGTATGAGAGAGACATTTATGTTTGAAAACATAAAGTCAATCATGTTGGACATGATTAGCATTTAAACACCAAAATTCGGATTGGAAAATCCGAAACACTACTTAGAGCATCCTCGAAGGCTGAAGGATGAAGTAGTACAAAAGTTGAACATGTCATCGTAGCAAACTTCCAAACATGGAAGGAAAGTAGGCTGAAAGAATTCTACATAGAGTAAAAGCCTTAATATTAGTAAAGAGTTACTAGCAATTATCAAAGTTGAAAGAACCAATCTTCAATTAATTGATAATTAACAAAGTTTAAAACGGACTACATCGTTAGTCAAAACTAAACTGTCACCTAAGACAAAGTATGAGATTCATACACAAGTCTAAGGCATGAGGTATATTCTGAATAAACTTTGACAAGTAAAACTGAGCGCTAAAAGGAGTTTTACGAAAGAGGCTCAGATTTACAAGCTCTCGGAAACAAGTTGATTATATCACAGTCGTCTAAATTTGGTTTAGTATTTAAACGACAATCCACAGATATAAAAATATTCCGAATAGGTTCGTCAGATACGTGATCTGATGAATGAAACCCTATCAAGTGAACTTGGAATATTTATTATCATCTCTTTAGTCCAGGACGTTGCTTGGACAACAATGACCAAGGAAGACTAGCACGTGAGGTCGATGAGATAGCGCAGTTTCATGGGCTATAGAATGGGAGTATTCGAGTCGACTACGTGGGTGTGTAAAAGGTTTATACACTGGATAAGCCTCTAATGAGAAGTACATCACTCGTGATGAACGTCAAACGCTTCTCATTAAGACAAAATTGGAGAGATTCCTCAAAACATGAGTGTTCCGCTCATCTTATGTAAGGAATGTCCGACTTTGGTTCTGTTAAACGCCGCGCCGTAAAAGGGGGTTATGAAGGCGGATATTGGGAAGGACAGGATAGACATGAAGTTAAGTGGGAGCGCAAGAATGGATTGTGTCATCCTAATCACATTAGATACAAAGTGTCTCAAGGTCACTTGATGAGTTGACAACTGAAAATGCGTGGCCACGCTCAAACGGATTAGGAGTTAATCGTTTTTCTTTTACAGTTGTACTCGGATATCAAGAAAGTCTGAATGACGTGACGTATCAGATGGGATACTAATTGACACGAGAATCGAGGATTGCACTTGTTCTAAGTCCAAGTGGGAGTCTGAAGGAGATGTCCTTCGACCAAGATTGCAATGCGAGAAATTTGTCGGCAAGGACAATTGATGAAGAAGATCATTAAGTCCGATTGATTTAGGGGTCGTAGTGTTTAGCTAGAAACCAACTACGATCGTCGAATTACGAATTAAATTCGCGGCTAACTTCGATCGGATCCTACAACGGGTTACACATAAGAATGGTATTTAATCGGATGATATAATTAGTGGGAGTTAGATATAACCATGGGTGTGTCCCATAAACATATCTCATTGGCCTAAAGAGAATTTAGGCAAAAGATAGCAAAAAAGCCCGAAAACGGAGTTTTGGGCCTAAACCGATTCGGGAACTTTTAGGGCTGGGATTGGGCTGATTTTTGGAGGGTCGGTTCCTTATGTTAGGAACATTAAATCTGCCAATTTTGGCTGGAACGTCACCTCCTCAAGGAATTAAGAAAATATCAACTAGTTGCTATTTTCGGTAATTTCCTTAATTCTTATTCTAAAGGGTCTTTTAGGAAACCTAATTGGAGTTGGATTCTTATTAGGGTTCTATATAAATACTCTTAGGGCAGAGAATAAGGTGTGGAATTTCACTCTAAGCTTTCTTACTCTACCACATCAAGTAGATAGGAGAAAGCGAGTTAATTCCCAAGCTATCAACTAGTCAAACAAGAAGAAGGTGTTCTTATCAAACCACCATTGGAGCGCTAGCGAGCTTTCAAGGAGGGAGATTAAATACACCGTTTGGTGTCCCAAGTAGAGCAGCGACAATTGGAGCTCTTGGTCTTCTTTAGCGATGGGAAAGGTTCGAGGGAAAATAGTGATTAAGGTAATCATTTATTTTCTTATTAGTTTAACTATTAGTTTATGCATGATGATCTTGGGACATACTAATGTCAAGACATGAGATGTCTGAGATTCCGCTTAGAGTGAATCAATACACTGATTCTTAATTGGTGTAGGTACCCCTGAGCTGAAAATGATGGAGGACTTATCAAAGTTGACTCGTTGCTCAGAGAAGGCAGAGTATTGTTGCATTAATTCTTGAATTGCTTCTAGATTTGTAACTTTAGTAGTACTAAAAAGAATCAAATCGTCAGCAAATAGAAGGTGCGATATACCAGGGTTGGATGGTTTGACTATATATCATGTAAACTTATGTTGAGTTTCGAAATGATTAATAAGGGAAAAAAGGGACTGAGAGGATAGTATGAAGAGAAACGGTGATAAAGGGCAACCTTGCCTGAGGCGTCTAGAGGCCCTGATATCACCATAAAGACCACTATTCACTTTGACTTGAAACCAAGTAGAAGTGACACAGGAGATAATTAAATTTAACAAGGTGCCCCTAAAACCAGTTGCCCTAAGGACAGACTCCAAAAATTGCCAACTCACCCGGTCATAGGCTTTAGCCATGTCCATTTTAAGAGCAAAAATGATGGGCTTAGAAAGTTTCCTAAATAGGTCTACACCCGCAAGTATACGAGAGTCAAGTAATAAATCCGGTAAGACCGGGTCGATCCGCAGGGACTAAGTGAAACCTATTCTAAGACTTAGAATTAGTACGGTTTTTGGTTTTGATTTGGTTTTGGTGATTAAAGATATTAAAAATATTAAAACGAATAAAAAATGGTATACGAATCAATGGGGGAGAAGTCTAAGATTTTAGAATCCACACAATAAAATCACTTTTAGAATCAATATCTAATCAATTCTCTTTTCCTATAACTTAGAATTTCGGATAATGAACTATCCTAATTCCGGGAGATGTCTTCGTTTAAAACCGATACAGTATAACAATGTTATTGTTTATTTC
This sequence comes from Eschscholzia californica, assembly GCF_041429995.1. Taxonomy (NCBI): domain Eukaryota; kingdom Viridiplantae; phylum Streptophyta; class Magnoliopsida; order Ranunculales; family Papaveraceae; genus Eschscholzia; species Eschscholzia californica. Next base: position 36,418,759 of record NW_028238198.1, read on the forward strand.
GAAAAATAAATCTTTAAACTATTGTCTATCAATCAATAAGCATATATCATCAAAGAATTTAACCTAAGCATGATATATCAAATTTAAAAGTATAAACAATGAAAAGAAAATCGATTTGACAAATTAAAACAAATCGAACTTTCAAGGACAATCGAGAGAATCAATCGATCAAAGATATGTTTCTAAAAGGTCAAATACTGTTTCATTGTAAAACCCTAGATAGAGAGAGTTAGCTATTCATGAAATTAGATTGAACTAAACATGAAATATAAGAGAGAAAATGGAAGAAGGATAAAGTTTTTCTCACTGATTTTCCACTGGCAGCCAAACGCACCCTTAAGGAAAATAACTTTCTCGTCTTCTCGGAAATATTTTCTCTCTGGGGAAATTACTTTCCAAGCATTTTTCTCTATCACTCTACTGTTTCTCTCTTTCTACTTTTCTATTCTATTTCACACCAGAGAATCAAACTTTGAAGAATGAGATTATATTAGATAAAAATCACTATCTCTACAAATCTCTCCATCTCTTTTCTCTGTTTCACTCTGAATCTCTCTAAAATCTCTTTGTCTCTTTCTGCTTCTCTCTTTACAATCCTCTCTCTATCTCTCTCTTCTCATAAAATAACAAGACAAGAAACTCTCTGTTTTTACAGAATCTCTCTCTCTAACTCTTTTAAAAATCAGAAAGGAAATTAAGAAAAAAAAAAAAAAAGCCTATGTTGCTATCCCTGTTTCTGTTTATTGCAATAGTCTGGTTCTTCTTCTCTCTCTAAAATCAATCTTTAATTACCAGAGAAGAAGAACCAGAAAAATTAATCCTAACTCAACCCCTAAAGATTTGATCCCTGTTCCTCTGTTATTTCCCCTCTATATAGCCCAAAGAAACAGCTATGAGATCAATCTCCAGCCCTCTCTCTTACTACAAATCTTTAATTCTTTCTATAATCTCTATCGAATATCTTCAAACCTTCTCTCTCTATGCTGTAAAACATTTGAATCCTCCTCTCAATCTTCTAAATACAGAATTTCATCTATATCTTCTCTCTGAGTTGTTTTAACAGTAAGAAAATATCCAGCTCTTGCCAAATCAATAAGAGAATGCCCAAAATCTTCTTACCTTCCTGTTCCAGAGAGAATGCCTATCCCTCTCTCTCTAAATATCTCAAATTTCCTTCAATCTTTCCCTGTAAAACTTCTCTATACATGGAGAGAAATATCAATTTAGTTATCACTCTAAAATCTCAAGCCCTCTCTCTCTACTGTATTCACTTCATCTTGTATTTAGAAAGACAGGTGAGAGAGAGGAGAAGATTTTCTCCAAATATTATGGCCAATTGAGTGAGAACGTGCTGTCAAGAAGGGATGATTAGGTGCTTCTCAGGCAAGATCAAGAGGTTACCATGCATTCTTAGATTAATCCACATGTCGATTAAGTGAACTAGACCGTTGGATTTGAATGGGCGTGCAACCGAGAATAATAGTCCCGAATTATGACCGAGAATGTACCGAAATTTTCACCCAGGCCGTCAGATTTGCGCCACATGTTGTTGAGTTGGTATATGTTGACCTGGTCATTTGATTTTGACTCGAACTTCAACTTGCTCTATGTTGCTCGTCCGGACTCCGATTTCACTTCTGTTTTCGCCCACGAGTTCACCTTGGACTCTACATTTCATCCGAGTCCCAATATTGACCAATCTTACCATAATCAAGAAATGACCAGAATACCCCCAACCCGTCTTTCTCTCGATTGTATCGGTTTTTTACACTAAACTCCATAAAAGACACCTGTCAAAGAGAAATACACAATTCATCAGAGCAACTGCTCGAATTGGACTAACTGGTATGAGTTAAGAGATTCAGATGGGGCATTTTCATGTCTCATCAAAAAACCCCTTTCTTCGATTTAGAATTATTCATAGAATAGAGTAGTTCTTGGAAAATGACGATGTTGTCCATGATCTGGCGACCAGGGGAATGCATTTTGAGACCAGTGACTACAATTTTCTAAGTAAGGTTGAATTATGTTTGCCACCAATTTAGTGACATATTTGTAAATAGTGTTGCAAAGAGAAATCAAACGATACTTTGACAGTGTACTCGGGTTCCTAACCTTAGGAATTAAAGCTACAGTGGTAATGTTACGTGAAGGATCAATGCTACCTGTAATGAAAGCCTGTTGGATATAAGATGTTAATTCGTTTCCCACCGTCTCCCAGTTATGTTGATGAAAGTGTGTCAGTGGACCATCAGATCCCGGACTCTTTAGTGAATTCATATCCATAACCACTGCTTGTACCTCGTCCTAGGTGGGGACCCTTGACATATCAGTCAAAGCCTCATTCATGAGTATCTTATATGATGTCAACACTTCCGATGGCGGCTGAGATGTTGATTCGGCCGTAATCAAATTCTGAAAAAAAAAAATAGTGAATTCATTGGCTATTTCCTCCTGATTAGTTATAATGACTCCCGAATTTAGCTAAAGTTGATTAATTCTGTTCTTTTGTCTTCTATTCGACATTGCCACATGAAAATCCCTTGTGTTTCTGTTTCTATTATGAGACCAGATTGCTTTTGCCCTCTGTTCGGCTCGTGTCCTCTCTGTTTCTTCTAGAAAAATTATTTCCTCCTGAATATTGTTTTTCGTAAGAAGAGTAGAATCTGTAGGATCCAGACTCTGCAAGTCGTTTAAACGTTTCCTGGGGATCCCTAATCTGTTGTGTACAATTCCAAATGCATGTTTGCTTCAGACATGGATGAAGTCTTTGATCGGTATGACACGTTCATTAAAAGGGCCAGAAGTAGTCGACCAATCCGATTTAAAATTTTCTGAATAATCCTTATGCTTCGTCCAATACGCCTCAAAAGTTGTAACTGAAGAGAGTGAACATCCTTGGGCCCGTAACTGTAAAAGGATAGGAAATGGTCGTTATTGTAGCGTGGAAGGTGGAAAACTCCAGCATCTGGGTAATCAATGAGCCATGAAGAAGAACACATAACCATGTCCAGCCTTTCACGAGTTAAATGGTGAATAGACTTCGAGTTAGTCCAAGTAAATGCGAGACCGTTGCAGCCAAGATCCATTAGACTTGCCTCTTGAATAAAATTCTGAAATTGAGACAAAAAAGGTATATTAGCTGCCCCCCCCCCCCTTTTCATTTGTAGAACCGAGGGCATTAAAGTCCCCTATGAAGGAGATGTCTTTCAACCAAAGATGCAATGCGAGCAATTTGTCGGATAGGACAATTGATGAAGAAGATCACCAAGTCCGGACGATCTAGGGGTCGTAGTATTTAGCTAGAAACCAACTACGATAGTTGAATGACGAAGTAATTCGCGACTAACTTCGATCGGATCCTACATCGGGTTACACATAAGAATGTCTATTTGATCGGATGATATGACTAGTCGGAATGAGACGTATAATCATGGGAGAGTCTCATAAACATGTCTCATAGGCCTAAAACAAGTTGAGGCAAAGATAGCACAAAAGGCCCAAAAGAGGGGTTTTAGGCCGAGGGCAAAAGGGAGACTTTTGGGCCCGGATTTGGCCGGCCTTGGCTGGCCGGTTCCTTTAATGGGGCTTTTCTAAGACCGCAACCCTAATTTGAAGGTTCAAACAAAAGGGTTGAAATAGTTAAGTTTGGATGACTCGTCGACGCCAGGGAAACTTTGATTTCTTTTTTGTTCAGATGTAATATAGCGATCCTTAATCTTGTACATCAGTGAGAGGAAATCAATCCAGTATTGAGCTTGACAGCCAGACGGGTTATCTTTGGATCTTTGTATGTGGATATTGCTGGTAATTTTTCTTTGTCTCTAAGTTCATTTGTGCATTCATATTTAGATCCTGATAACTAGTTGTTGATTCTTTTAACTGTGCACGATTTACAGACTTCCCATTTTTGTGAACAATATATAACGGGGGTATAGAAATTGATCAAAGTTGGAAATAAACCTAAATCCTGAATTTATTTTTGAAATATCAAAGTTGGCATTAGGCTATATTCGAAACAACAATTTTTTTTGTTGAGAGAAAATAGCTACAACAAAGATCATAACAAGATGGAACTAGATAGAAAGTCCGGGAGGGAGTGCCATGTCCGTTTCTGATGGTGTTTCCTTCCCCATTTTGCAAGAGAGTAAGCATGCTTGTTGTTATGTCTGGAAGTATAGGAGAAAATGATGCTAGTGAATTGCTCATTGAGATTAAGGATTTCTTCGGTATGTTTTCTTGATTGTCATTGTATGGATCTACTAGTGTCACGGAGATGTTTGATGACGTTAAGATTATCAGTTTCAATGTGCAGATGTCGGATTTGCAGGTCGATTGCCCAAAGTATTGCACACCGGATCGCTATGCATTCACATTCTTCTAGATTTTGTCCTCTAATTGTATGTGATAGAGATGCTATGAATTTTGCTTGGTCATCATACATAATGCAACCAATGTCTGCTAATTCTGTCAAACTTTTGAAAGAGGCATCTACGTTGATTTTGATATATCGTGTTGTTAGGGGGCTCCATTGCAAATGATGTTTATTATCTGCTCTGAATCTTGTTTTTATCTGTTTGGTAGGTGTTGCTTTGATTTTATTTATAACTTGTGTAGGGGTCTATATCTGCATAGTAAAGCATTTTTCACATCTAGCCTTCCATTGAAACCATAAGATTTTAGCATATAAAATGACCAAATCCTTATCTAAATCATTCCATTGAAGAATCCAATTACTGACTGAGTTAATATAGTCTGTAATCACATGAAAGTAAAATCATATAAATCTAACATAATGACAATGTAATAAAGCATGATCAATAGTTTCGTTTTTATTGCAGTTGGACAACTTTAGATGTTACCAATAAATTTGTCAATTTTGTCCCTAACTGGTAGACTATTCATACAACATTTCCATAGAAAAAGTTTGATTCTAAGAGTAGCATCAATGTTCCAGATAAAAAACCAGTCTATCGTTTCGTTTTGGTTAGGATATCTTGTTGTTCTCAGGTTATGATACATAAAACTGATCGTATAGTTACCTGATTTTGTCAAGGACCATCCGACCGTATCTTCTCTATTTTCCTGCAGATTGATGCTTAGAATAGCATTTCTGATAACGTTAGTAAAACAATTGTTAGTTAGATTCATATTCCGCTCGTTGTTATTAATGAGTTGGGCCACCCAAGTCAGATTAATGTTCGTAAGGTTGGGGATGGGAGGGGGATATCGCTCTAAATATTAATAGAAGTACCCTGGTTAACATCCCAGAATATTCGAAACAACAGTTCATAATACTTTATATCCATTGTAAAGGCGTGTATCCAAATATTTAGATGGTCGTCTCTTCATATTTGAAATACCAAGATTTATTTTATTTTTTCAATATTATAATATTTGCTAGTTTGTAACTTTTTAATATTTTCATACATCGTGGTACTCATTTATAATTTAATATAAGGGTTAATTCTTTTTTTGGCCCCCAATTTGTGACCAACTGACCGTTTTATCTCCAATTGTGTACGGCCTTCCTTTTTGGCCCCCAATTGTGTCCGGGCTTATTGTTTAGCCCCCATTTTTTGTCTCACTTGCCAATTATACCCCGGTGGCATTTCTGTAATTTCTTTTTTCTCTTTTAGGTGTATTTTTTAGATTTAATTCTTATTTGGCCACCAACTTTGTGACCAGCTTCCTTTATGACCTATTTTTCATAAATTCAAATATGGCCCCCTTTTTTAATGTAAATGTCGTAAGTACCCTTTCTATATATATTTTTTCAAAATAAAGTTAATTTTAACACATGAAATTCCACCTCACTTCCACCTCACTTCCACCTCACATCTCTCTCCAACTCACCTCTCTCTCCCCAACTCACCCTTGTCTTCTCCGGCGACCTAAACATAGAAAAAAAATAACTCTCATCTCTCTCTCTCTCTAAACACTCCGGCGACGGGAATCGCTGGAGGCTCGGAGTCCAGACTATTCCTCTTAAAGAGGTTTTTTGCTTGCAATAATAAGAGAATCCACAATCTTGCCTCCCTGAAAATGAATTAGAGGAGATGATACTCATCAACCTTCTTCCCAAACCTCTCAAACCATCTATCCTTCTTCCTCTTCTTCACCATTGTCATCAACATCATAATCTTTTGCCTCTTATCCTACGCCCTCTGCTAATCATACGCCCTCATCTCTCTCCTCCTTCTCGAGTCATTACTACAGCTACTACTACAACTTCTTACCACCTCCAAACACTTCTCTTCTCTCTCCTCTATCTACCCTTCTCCCCACAAAAATTTCATAATCAAATATCCAACCGATTCAAAATCTTAACTAGGCCAACTTGAATCAGAACTAGATGAAACTTTCAGAATACCCAAACAACAAGAAACTGATTTGTTCATTGAATGTCTCAACAAAGCCAAGAAATTTCCTTCAGAAGAAGAAGCTTTGGATTTTCTTTGATGAATCATTATCAAAAGTTAAACCCATTGAAGCTTTGATTTGTTCTGTCATTTGGGTGTTGAGAAATGAGTGGGAATTGGGTATTGTTAACAATAAGAGAAATGAATAAGAGATAAAGCACGGCTAGGGTTTCTCAGAGAAGCAGAGAAGGGAAAGTGAGATTAGGTTTTTAAGAAAACCTTATATACTTCAACCCTAGTCGTCTGGTCAAAGTCAAGAGAAGACTCAACTAAATAAAGTCTTGTTCAGACTAAAGGCACCCAATGAATCCTGGAGGCAGCCACCTGATGAAGTCTGAAGGCAGCCACAATTCTAAAAAAGGATTAAAGAAGATTGTTAGTTAATAACTAATTCTAGTTAAGTAGTTACAAATCTGTTATAATAACAGAATTCTATCTTTCTCTCTCTAAAGTGTATAAATACACATTTGTAATCAAAATCACAATTATTGGAAATAAAATTGGAGATTGAGTAATTCTTACATGGTATCAGTCTAGTGTTAAGATCCTCATCTAGGGTTTTGCTCAATCTCAAAGAACAATCACAAAAGTTAACATCTCGCAAGATCAAACATCAACAAAAAGAAGAACAAATCAATCAAAAGATCATAAAGAAGAAGATTGATTTACAAAATAGTTAACAAGATATCAAATTCAAAGGTTACTTACTGTTTTTTCGTCAAAGATCACTAGCTTTTATCAATGGCTTCCGCGATTCAAGGTATTCTTCCACCTATCTCTGTTGTTACTAACTTCATCACTGAAAAGTTAGATGATTCTAACTATCTAATGTGGCGTGATCAAGTGGAAACAATCTTAAAAACTTATGAACTCATAGGTTTTGTTAATGGTTCAATTGAAGAACCACCTCAATTGAAATTCATACAAGGAATTGAACAGGTAAACCCTGATTTCCAACAATGGAGATCAAGAGAAAGTTTTGTTATGTCATATCTTAAAAGTACTCTTTCTAAGTCAATTTATTATGACATTTATGGTTTACAATCTGCAAAAGCCATATGGGAGTATCTTGATCTAACTAATAATGAAGGATTAGAATCAAAGAAAGATCAATTAAGAAGAAAGTTGCAAAATTTAAGGAAGGGAGATGCTTCAATAGCTGAATATTTGAGAGAAATCAAACAAATATCAGACTCTTTAATGACAGTTCAAGATAAAGTTTCTGATTCAGAACTAGTTAGAATAGCTATTCATGGACTTCCATCTGAGTATGATCAATTCACTATTGCTTTAAGAGCTAATAATGAGCTCTTGTCTCTAGCCCAATTAAAATCCAGACTCATACAACATGAGCAATGGCTATCAACTAAGGATTCTATTCATGAAGTTTATTATATAAACAAAGTAAATCAGAAACAGGTACCAAAGGGTAAGCCTTCACCAACATTTTATAGAAATCAGGTTTATAAGAAGGATACTTCTGCTACTGTATCACAAAGTAATCAAAACATGAATAATAGGGCAGAAGACTTTGATTTTACCTCTGTTTCTTGTGGCATTTGCAAGAGATGGGGTCATTCAGTAGGGGTTTGCTATTTTAGATACAAACCAAACAAATCTCAATCTGGGTATCACACTGAAGAGCAATTGTCATCACACGATCATGTTATTGATCCATATTCTAAAGATTCCATGTCTTTTCCTTGTGAGAAAGAACCTCTACTTGAATGCAACAATGCTATGGTGTTCAATTATGGACATAGTGATGATGAAGATGTATTCCAAGAGTGTCACACAGCAATAGAATGTGCTAACTCTGAAGAAATTTTTCTAGATTGTGAGAATTTTGATCTAGACTTAGATTCAAATTCAGATACATGCTATGTAGCAAGTTCTTAGTCAGATCTGTCAATCTCTAAAGACAAAGCTTGGTTGGCTGACACAGGAGCAAGTAGTCATATGACTTATGCTGCTGAGAACCTTATTTCTCCTCAAAATTACAAAGGGTCAGAGGCTGTCATGGTTGGAAGTGGTAAATTTCTACCAATTGAGAGCACAGGTACTTCTAAGCTCTCCACTTCCACATGTGTTTTTGACTTAAACAAGGTTTTATGTGTTCCAAATTTGAAAAGGAACTTACTTTCTAATTCAAAATTCACAAAAGACAACTCAGTCTCTGTTGAGTTTATGCCATGGGGCTATAGTATAAAAGACATTTGGTCTAAAAGGATTTTAGCTAAGGGACCAGTCAAAAACAATCTCTATCCTATTGAAGTACAACAAAATTTCTATTCAGATAAGTCTGAGTCAGCTCATCTAACTCAGACTGCACTGCCCTATGATACCTGGCATGCTAGGCTAGGTCATTCTCATCATGGTGTTCTGAGTCAATTAAGCAAGGAACATAAAATAGTGCTATCCACAACAAGTACTAAGAATTTTTACAAGTCATGTGAATTAGGAATAAGCAAATGTTTACTTTTCTCTACTTCCAGCAGCACCACCAATACTCCTTTACATTTGGTACATTGTGATATTTGGGGACCAGCCCCTATCACTACTCCAAATGGTGCCAAGTATTACATATTATTTCTAGATGATTTCAGTAGATATAGCTGGATTTATGCCATGAAAGTCAGATCTGATAGTGTGAAATGTTTTCAACACTTCAAATCCACAAATGAAAACCTTCTCAAGGTAAAGATTGTCTATTTCCAATCTGATGGTGCTCCTGAACTACAAAAGGGAGAATTCAGGTCTTTTTTGGACTCCAATGGTATTATTTTCAGGAGTTCATGTCCTTATACCCCACAGCAAAATGGGAAGGCAGAGAAAAAACACAGACATATCACAAAACTGGGTAATACTCTCTCCTTTCATTGTTCTTTACCAAAATATTTGTGGTTTGATGCTTTCAACACTGCTGTTTATATCATTAACAGACTACCCACAACCACACTTCATGGTTTATCACCTTTTGAAGCACTTTTTCATATGACACCTGATTATTCAAGTCTTAGAATATTTGGGTGTGCTTGCTATCCTCATCTACGTGATCTTAGAAAGGATAAACTTAGTCCCAAGAGTGTTCAATGTATCTTTTTGGGATATAGTAATGAGCACAAGGGTTATAGGTGCTATGACTTTATCACCAAAAGACTATATATTTCCAGACATGTTACTTTTGATGAAGGTCATTTTCCATTTACCAACATCTCTAAGCAACAATCTAGGTGTGATCAGAATATTGAGCCATTTATTTCACTACCATTACCACCTCTGACTACTGAACAGCCCTCAAACCAAGAATTAGGTTCATCTAGTATATTACCTAGCCAACCAGCTAATTCTGGTTCTAGGGAGGTACCTACCCATGAGATAGGGACACCTAACTCTTCAGCTAGTACACCAACTATCTCACAAGGGCAACTACATGCTGAAAAATCATCACTAGAGGCAGGAATGGTATAATCAAATCAAAACAATTACCCTCTGATTTTGTGGCTCATTTTTCCTCACCTCACACATTAAATGTAGCCTATCTATCAATCTTGCACTTACCCACTGAACCAAACACTTATAAAGAAGCAGCAAAGAATATTGAGTGGTGCAAAGCAATGAATGATGAGTTCTTAGCTTTACAACAGAACAAGACTTGGTCTCTTGTTCCTTATGACAGTAAGATGAATGTGTTGGGTTGCAAGTGGGTCTACAAGTTAAAGCAAAAGAGTGATGGTACCATAGAAAGGTACAAGGCAAGATTGGTGGCCAAAGGTTTTCATGAACAAGAGGGTGTTGATTTTGCAGAAACCTTTAGCCCTGTGGTTAAGGCAAGTACTATTAGGCTTATTCTTACTATAGCAGTCACTAAATCTTGGTACATCAAATAGTTAGATGTATCAAATGCCTTTCTTCATGGAGTTTTAGAGGAAAATGTTTATATGATCCAACCACCAGGTTTTATTGACAAAGAAAAGGAGGATTATGTCTTCCATTTGCACAAGGCTCTCTATGGTCTTAAGCAAGCTCCTAGGACTTGATTCAATAGGTTTGCTACCTTTCTCTATCAGTATGGCTTTAAGAAGAGCAAAATAGAGCACTCCATGTTTGTGTTTCATTCTAATATGGACATGTTAGTTCTTCTACTATATGTAGATGATATAATCCTCACAGGGAGCTCTAGTTCTATGATCACACAACTTATCACTGATCTTAGTGTTGCTTTTAAGATGAAAGACTTAGGGTCTTTATCTTATTTTTTGGGTATAGAGGTCTCCTCTGATCTCAACAACAAAAGCATGATATTAACTCAAAAGAAGTATACTCTGCAACTACTACAGAAAGCCTCTTTACTGGATTCCAAGCCATCAAAATTACCTGTCTCAAGTGGCCACAGAGTCTCCATTTCAGATGGTGTTGAACTTTCAAGCCCTACTGAATACAGAAGCTTAGTTGGTGCTCTTCAGTACCTCACCTTAACTCGGCCAGACATCTCATTTGCAGTGAATTACACAGCCCAATTCATGCATAAACCAACAGAAAAACACTTGGTTATTGTCAAGAAAATATTAAGATACTTAAAGGGTTCTGTAGGATCAGGTATTAGAATATCATCAGGAGATTTATCCATGCTTTCTGCATATTCTGACTCGGATTGGGTTGGATGTTCAGATTCGAGAAAGTCAACAGGAGGGTTTTGTGTATTTCTCGGATCTAGTCTTATCTCATGGAGTTCTAAGAAACCGGCTACGGTTGCTAAATCATCGACTGAAGCGGAATACAAATCACTATCAACTACAACAACAGAACTAGTATGGATTTCTTACCTTATGGATGAGCTTCGATTCTCCTTGAAGAAACCCTATCTGCTTCACTGTGACAATATAAGTGCGAAACATTTAGCCTCGAACCCCATTTTTCATGCTCGGACGAAGCATATAGAAATCGATTACCACTATGTCAGAGATCTTGTCTCCGATGGCTCGATTTCGATTCAGTACATTCCTACCAAGGACCAAATCACCGATATATTCACTAAGGGTTTATCTCTTGAGGTTTTCTCTCGTTTAAGGGACAAACTGATGGTTCATTGTTCCTCTTCACCATCGGTTTGAGGGGGGCTGTTAACAATAAGAGAGATGAAGAAGAGATAAAGCACGGCTAGGGTTTCTCAGAGAAGCAGAGAAGGGAAAGTGAGATTAGGTTTTTAAGAAAACCTTATATACTTCAACCCTAGTCGTCTGGTCAAAGTCAAGAGAAGACTCAACTAAATAAAGTCTTGTGCAGACTAAAGGCACCCAATGAATCCTAGAGGCAGCCACCTGATGAAGTCTGAAGGCAGCCACAATTCTGAAAAAGGATTAAAGAAGATTGTTAGTTACTAACTAATTCTAGTTAAGTAGTTACAAATCTGTTATAATAACAGAATTCTATCTTTCTCTCTCTAAAGTGTATAAATACACATTTGTAATCAAAATCACAATTATTGGAAATAAAATTGGAGATTGAGTAATTCTTACGGGTATGTTGGCTTTCACTTGGGGAGATAAATTAGGGTTTTGTACAAGTTCAAGAACTTGGGATTTGATGATATGGATTTTGGGCGAAAAGAGGAAATTTAGTATAGCTTGGCGTCTTCCCCGGAAAATGATTCAATCTTCTATGAATCCTCAACGAGCTATGCTTATAATGATCGAAAGGTAAGATATTTATTGGTCAGCTTCAACTTGAATAGCTTACTGAACTAAATTAGGGTATCACTGGATCATTGGAACAAAATATGTACATTGATGCAGTATTTAAGCTTTTCAATTTTAATCAATAATATACTTGGGTAAATGGGGTTTCTCCCACACAATAGAAGTTAATGGATTTAGGGTTTAGGTTTTTCCTATTCTGTTGTCACAATATGTTATTCTTGATATGTTCAAATAATGGACACTTCAAATTGATATAGTTACCTAACCTTTATCAGGTTTACCTCCAACCATGAATTCTGTAGCTTATGATAAACTGATCCACATAAGACTGATGAGTACCAATGAAGGAATCAACATAACTCTTATGGACGCCATTAATAGTGCAGAGTGTACCTGATTACAAACTTTAAATGGGGTTTTTAGAGAGAGAAAGAAAAAGGTTCGTGAACAGACTGACTCCGGCGAAGGGAAACCCATTCGCCGGAGTGTTTAGAGAGAAATATGAGAGTTATTTTTCTTTTTCTATGTTTAGGTCGCCGGCCGAAAAAATTCTCGATCGGCGACCTTCACCGGAGAAGACAAGGGTGAGTTGGGGAGAGAGGTGAGTTGGAGAGAGAGAGAGAGAGGTGAGTTGAAGAGAGAGGTGAGGTGGAGAGAGAGAGGTGAGGTGGAGAGAGATATGTAAGGTGGAGAGAGATATGTAAGGTGGAGAGAGATGTGAGGTGGAATTTCATGTTTTATAATTAACTTTATTTTGAAAAAATATATATAGGAAGGGTACTTATGACATTTACACTAAAAAGAGGGTCATATTTGAATTTATGAAAAATAGGGGACCATAAAAGAAGCTGGTCACAAAGTAGGGGGCCACATAGGAATTAACTCTATTTTTATTTCTTCTTTCATTGTATCAAGTGAATTTCTTTCTCTTAACAAAAAAAAAAGGTGAATTTCTTTCTCCTCTTTCTTTCCTTTCTTTCTCTCGTCATCAACCATCTTCATGACCACCTAAATCCCCACCCCTGAGTCCCTGACTCCATACCTTCCTGATTTCATCTATAAAATTTAGTATCTTATGAATAAAAATTTGTAAAATGACTTATCACTACTTTTCCCTCTTTCTTCACAAATGGTGGGTCTTTCTCATCATGTTCATCTTCTTCTTCCTTTTATTGTACATGAGAGAAGATAAATTAATTGAGTTATGATGATAAAAGAAAGAGAACTGGTAAGGGTTTTGGTTGAAAGTTATTCATGAACTGATTGAAGGCTAGGTTTTTGAAATCGTCCTCAGCATGCATCATCATCTTCCAAGTCTAGGGAAAACTCTGTACATGCAAATACAACAGATCAGACTGCTGAAGTTCTTGTTTCTGAAAAGATATTGAATGAATATCGTGGAAATGAAGATGGAGTTAGAGATCGGGTTTGTTTGATCAAAAGGGATGGGCAATTTCATCATCGTAGTCACTCAAGTGCCCAACTACAAGTAGAAATTTTCTCTTTCTTCACAAATGGTAACAATGACTCTATCATATTAGGTTTAGCCAACTTAGATGAGATTCTTCACAAATTACCTTCCTCATCTTTAATTCTTCATCCATCACCAACTTCCACCATCTTCAAATATCCTATTTAATTTATGTCAATACCAGAGGGTTGAAAATAAATAAAAACCACCATCAAATCTTTCACCATCATCAAATCGTTAATGGCGTCGGCTCCTACTCTCCTGAAATCAAATGAAGTTGTGGTTTTCCTCACAAGTATTGGATCCTTGCTTGAAGATAAATTGTGTGACTAGGGTTCATGAAGATTTGATTCTTGATGATCAAGATTGTTCCAATAACGGATCTGTCTCTTCCCTTGGTGGCTCTGCTCTTCTGTCGAGTTGTTGTCTATATTGTTTGAAGATAAAAATCGATCAGGTTTAGGAAATATCATCTAGGTTAGTTATGATTAAGTCATTGTTATCATTTTTTGATAGATATTATGGTTCATTATATCTGATTTCTATGAAACGTGATCAAGATTACTTGCCTTAATTGCTCCATATAGATTCCAATCTGGACGGACTATATTACAAACCTAAATCATATCCTTCCAGATGTAAACAAAGAGAGAAAAGAAAACCAGAGAGAAAATTACTGGAAAAAAAAAGGTTGTTTAGAAAAAAAAGATGTCAGTGGGACATGAAAATGGTCGTGGTGGAACATGGAGATGGCAAACTAAGAGAGAAAAGAAAACCAGAGAGAAAATTACTGGACAATGAAGAAATAAAATATAAATCAAAGAAAAAAAGAAGAAAAAAATTACAGAAATGTCACAAGGGGATAATCGGCAAGCGATACAAAAGTTGGGGGCCAAAAGGGAAGCCCGGACATAATTGGGGGCTAAAATGACCAGTTGGTCACAAATTTGGGACCAAAAAGGAATTAACCCTTTAAATAATAAGGGGGGAGGGTATATTACCCTCTCCTCCTAATGGCTAGGATTGATACTCCCAAGGTATATCTGGTGCAGGATAATTGAGATTTCATTTTTCAAAATTGGATGGCCTACATTTAGTGGCAATTCATCCAAGGGATGAGATGCCAAGAGACAGGATCTTCCAAAGATCCATTTTCAAAAGACCATATAGACACAAAGAAGGAGATTAGCTTGGTGGAGAAAGGGAAAGAGATAGAGGAGAGAGAAAGAGAAGAGAAGATGAGTAGAGAAAGAAGTTTTCCATGACTTGAAGGGTGTGTTTAGTGGATACTTTTTGGTTTTCCACCTTTTGAAATTTTGCATCCCGAAAACATTTCTTGTAAATAAATAAAACTGTGTAGTTTAATTGAAATTCCAAAATTACCCTCGTTAATTGGTATAGTTGGGGTGCGGTACTCTGTATTTATTTCAATTACTCCCGCCACTCTAACTAGTTTGATTATAAATAAGTACATGTTATATATGGATGTTCTTATCTTATTTCAAAGGTTTTTAGTGTAACTCTTTATATATGCCAAAATACAGTGCATATTTCGAGAATACGATGTTGGTGGTCGGATGGTCGTTGATGGTAGTAAGGATGTGACACGGATATTTTGTGGTGTATGCAGAGACTTACCTTTTTTAAATCTATTTTGTTTTTCTTTTCTTTCTTACTTTTATGCTTTTAGTAAGTTTCTTTTGATATCACATTTTCTCCTCACAATTATGGGTTTTATACGAGATCAAGGTTGACAGTCGGCTTACATTTTTTTGTTATATTTGTAATGTTCGAAGATGTTTTTTTAATTAGTTTTTGTAAGTATCTCCATACATCAAGGTGTGGTACCAAATAATGAGGGTTCATTCTAGATGGAGTTGGAACAAACTAGAAAATTAGACGTGATGGACGGCAGTCAGTTTACTTTCGTGGTTATACTTTTACACCTATGGTGTACGGAGATGCTTATGTTATTTTTGTTTTTCTTTTCCAATGTTAATGATATTTAAACGTTTAATGTAAGTCTCCGCACATGTCGCACAGTGTAAGCAACACCTGATATATACGATATTTTCGGGAGTACGATTTGTAATGTTGGTGGTCGGCTGGTCGTTGATGGTAGTAAGGAATATGACACTGATTTAATGTGGTGTATGCGGAGACTTACCTACTCGTTAAACTTTTTTTTTTCTTACTTTTGTGATTTTAGTAAGTTTCTTTTTCACATCACATCTTCTACTCACAATTGTGGGTTTTACACGAGATCAAGGTCGGCAGTTGGTTTACGTTCTTTTATTATATTTGTGATGTTCAAATATTCTTTTCTTGTTATCAAGTTATATTTTATAATAGTTTTGTAATTTTTATAGTTATCTCCATACGTCAAGGTCTGATATCAAATAATATGGGTTTACGAGATGGAGATGGAACAAACTAGTAATTAAGAGTACTTGTGATAGATGGCAGTTGGTCTACCTTTGTGGTTATACTTTTACACCTATGGTGTATGGAGATACTTATTTAATTGTTGCCCTTCTTTTCCAATGCTACTGATATTTTAAACGTTTAGTTTAAGGCTCTATTATGTCGTTGTACAGTGTATGCACCACCATGATACATGTGATTTCTTTGAGAATATAATTTGTAATGTCGACGGTCAGCTGGTCGTTGATTGTAGTACGAAATATGACAGTGGTTTATTGTGGTGTATGCGGGAACTTACCTATTCTTTAAACTTTTTTTTCCTTACTTTTGTAATTTTAGTAAATTTCTTTTGACATCACATTTTCTATTCACAATTTTTGGTTTTACACGAGATCAAGGTTGGTAGTTGACTTACGTTTTTTGTTATATTTGTGATGTTTAAAATTGCTTATTTTATTATCAAGTTATATTTTGTAACAATTTTGTAATTTTTGTAGGTGTCTTCATATGTCAAGGTATGGTACCAAATAATGTGGGTTCATTCAAAATGGAGTGGGAACAGACTAGAAGTTAAAATACAAGTGATGGTTGGCAGTTGGTCTACTTTTGTGGTTATACTTTTACACTTATGGTGTATGGAGGAGATGTTTATTTTATTTTTGATCTTCTTTTCCAATGTTAACGATATTTTAAATATTTAGTGTAAGTCACCGCATATGTCGTTGTACAGTGTACACAACACCATGATACATGCGATTTTTCGGAAATATGATTTATGATGTTGGTGGTTGGCTGATCGTTGATGGTATTGAGGAATATTACACTGATTTTTTGTGGCGTATGCGGAAGCTTTCCTACTTGTTAAACTTTTTTTTATCTTTTATTACTTTTATGATTTTAATAAGTTTCTTTTGACATCACATCTTTCTGCTCACAATTGTGGGTTTTACACGAAGTTAAGGTTGGCAGTTGACAGTTGGCTTCTGTTTTTTTGTTATATTTGTGATGTTCGAAAGATGCTTATTTTATTATCAAGTAATATATTATAATAGTTTTATAATTTTTGTAAGTATCTCCATACATCAAGGTGTGGTACCAAATAATGTGGGTTCATTCGAGATGGAGTGAGATCAGACTAAAAATTAGAGCATACGTGATGGTTGGTAGTGGGTTTACTTTTGTGATTATACTTTTACACTTATGGTGGTGTATAGAGATGCTTATTTTTTTGTGTTCTTCTTTTCCAATGTTAATTGTATTTTAAGCATTTAGTGTAAGTTTCTGCATATTTCGCGGTACAGTGTAAACAACACCATGACACATGCGATTTTTCGGCCGTATGCGGAGACTTACCTATTTGTTAAAATAATTTTTTCTCTTCTTACTTTTCCAATTTTAGTAAGTTTTTTTTACATCACATCGTTTTACAAACGTTTGGGGGTTTTACATAAGATCAAGATCGGCAATTGGGTTACGGTTTTACTATATTTGTGATGTTCGAAGATGCTTATTTTATTATCAAGTTATATTTTATAATAGTTTCATCACATTCTTCAATGATTGCCAAGACACTACCATCATCTTCTTCGATGACTGCTGCCTTACCTGGCTTCTTTCTAAGCTCAGGACAATTCTTCTTGAAGTGTCCCTCTTTCTTACAATTAAAGCATCTGTACTTCATAGGTTTCGATTTAGACCGTGAACGGCCCTTCCCATCGATCACATGTTGCGTCTTTCCTCTTACAACCAAACCATCTCCTGAATTGCTTTCTTCCATTGACCTCAGTCTCAACTCCTTCGAGTTCAATGTTGTTTTAACATCCTCAAAGGTTGTAGTTGTTTTACCAGACATAAAAGAATCAACAAAGCTTTCACATGATGGTGGCAGGGATGCAAGCAATAGTACTGCCTTATCTTCTTCTTCGAACTTGACATCTATATTAGCCAAATCTAAGAATACTCGGTTGAGTTCATCCATATGGTCTTTCAACGATTCCCCTTCTAACATCTGTAAACTAAATAACTTCTTCTTTAGATACAAACGATTAGTTAGAGATTTCGTCATATACCTTGTCTCCAGCTTACTCCATAGCCCATCGGTTGTGGTTTTCGTCGCTACTTCCCGCAAGACCTCATTGCTCAAACAGAGTAGAATGCGACCATGAGATCTTCCTTCTCTGCTTCTGAAAGTGATCCAGCGAGTGCAGCTTTCCCATTCAATGTCTTCAGCAGACCCTGTTGAACTAATACTGCTCGCATCTTAATCTTCCAAAGATTAAAATCGTTATTGCCATCGAACTTCTCTATCTCGTACTTCGCCATCACAGAAACCTCAAAAAACAAAGCTCTGATACCAGTTTGTTATGCCAATCGGGGTTTAATCTGATCAATACGAGTAATCAAGCAAAAGCAATAGGAACAGTAAAGAACAATCAAGAACAGAACACAGAGATTTACGTGGTTCGGTTGGTGAGACCTACTCCACGGCGACAACGACGCGATGATTTCCACTATGATAAGCAAACAAGTTACACAAGAGATTTCGTGAGATTGTGCCACTGATATCTCCTTAGGGTTTAGCTTATATAGCCACTAACCTAATCCCACCGCCTCACCGACTCTCTACAACCGACTCCCTCTACAACCGACATTATACACGGATAACACTAATCACCGACATAAGTCTAGCTTCCCCACCCCAGCTCTGTCTCGGAGTCCAGCTCTGCCTCACAGCCCTGCTTCGCATACCAGCTATGTCTCAGTAATCAGCTCCGCTAACGGGTCCAAAATTCGGCGGGTCGTAAACCGGGTTCGATACCAATCCATATTCGAGTCACTTCTAACAATGTTGATGGGTGAAAACAACTCAAACAGTTGAAACTAAAAAAGTAGATAAATCGCCACACAAAAATTAAACGAATGAATTACCAAGCAGTCGATGAACTCCAAAAACTGTATGCCATGATAGAGTTTCAATTTGAAATGCTTGGCATTCGTCAATAAACAAATAATAGTAAAAAAACATAGAGTATTCTTGAAGTTCTTTTTTTTTTTGAGAATTCGACTACGGTCTACGTTAATCGTTACAAGACATTAATACATCAGGAAGATGTGATAAGCACAATAACCACCTAATTTAAACCATGGATGAAAGAGGTAAACTGCTTCTACCGAGACTCGATCCCAACCGTTGCACCAAAGGGATAAATCTTGAAGTTTGTTATAAAGAGTTTATATGCACGACCTAATACGCCTTAGACATCTTTTATTAAGATAATTGACTGTTAATTCAGATTTGTGTCATGTCTGACTCAAATACACTTAAGATAAACCCGATTAAGTTGTCAAATGCACGAGTAAGGAAAAAATATGAACATTCTAAACCACCCCGAGTCAGACCATCCAGGCAAGTCATATCTAAACTTCAAAAACTAATAAACAAACAAACTACTCCAAGACCCACATTTCGTAACTTGACTTTGGTCGGAGTTGTTTGGCACCTATGGCTAGATGGAGAAACTATAGTTAAGAAAACTATATTTAAAGTTTTCAAGGAAAAAAAATAATAACTATTGATTACTTTTTTTTTTTTTTACCAATGTTGGAGTATGATTTTGCCTCAAATGGCTAAAACCCCTCGGATTTGTTACATATTATCTTGTTCAGCTAGAACTAAGCACAAATTTATCCAAAAATTATGCTAGTATGAGAACTATCACAACAATTTCAGTTATACACAAAATTGTCTATTTACACTTAGCATAATAATCTAGACTCAACTTTTCTAGATATAATTTTAAAGCTTTTGCTTGTTTTTGAAATTTGAAGTATCCATTTTTTCCTGAAACTTTTAGGAGTTCAACATTTGGGCTATTCTAGGTCAGGAGAAGTTTGAACTCTATTCAAAGACAATATATAGCTTTCAGTGATGCATAAAGAATGAATTTACTAAAGCAATTCTATCTTCATAAAACTCAAAATCTTTAACATTTTAATTCGTCAATTTCCGGTAGTATAAACTGTAATATCAGTTTAATCTGTTAAGATTTAGACCTCCTGGTTAGATGATCTCGTTGAACCCTAACTCTTATATCTGGTATGTAAATTTGTTATTTTTGCCTAAAAGTTTTAACTTGTAGAGCAAGCAGTATTCAACATTGGCATCATGGTAATCAAATAAACATCCATATGATTCTTGGGGAAAAAAGAGGAAATAATTTGATTGGTACCTTCAAACGCTCATCACCAGCTCCAAACGGCTTTGTCCAAGACAGAGGTTGTCTCTGATTAGATTGAAGGATGCCATTCTTAATGATATTAAGGGAGTAAGGATGGCCTCCTATTTTATTTTTTTATTTTTTTTTGAAGCCACGGGAATCGATTTCCATTCATAAGTGATAAAAATCACATTGTTTACATGGATGAAATTGTTATTTCTCTCTTCCAACTTCATGAGAGTTGCATACCTTTAAATGCAAAGTACCTCATGAATAAGACAGAAATGGGACTAGACTCTGACGAAAAAAGATAGAAAAAGGATGAGAAGATCCTAAAGATCACGAATGAAAAGACCCTAAAGGTCACCAAAATAACTGATAATACAATTTAAGAAAACTAATTTACATTCCCGTCACATTCGCCAGAAACCCACCTTTGTTGCCGGAAAACCACCTTTGTCGTCGGAAAACCGCCTTTGTCGTCGGAAAACCGCCTTCATCATCGGAAAACCGCCTTCACCCTAGAAAAACCGCCAACACGTTAATGAAATTCGAAATTGCACACCTTTGTTCCTGACATCCAAAACAACAAGTCTAATGATGATGATGAATTAAAAACAACAGACTAGGTATTACAACAAAAAGAAAACAGACTAGGAAAATCAAGAGATAATTATGAACATCTAATACTACTATATGTAAGGATGTATATCAGATCTACATATATCTAAGCAGGTCTAAAAGAAGAAATGATTTCTTAGCCTTCCCTTGTTCTTGTTGCTCGTCATTGCCTCCTATTATATACTGGAAATCCCCATAGAAGGCTTTCCTGTCAATAACTCCTTCTGGACATCCTACCCTTGCCACTGCTTGGATTACCATGCCATTGTACATGTTCATGAAAAATGTGAGTTTCTCATCGTTCGCGAGCGCTAAGATGTCGACTCGTTGCAGATCTTTAGTCATATTTACGTAATCTACATCATAAATAAAAGAAGGGATCAAGTTCTACGTTTTCGCGAGTAAAAGGGAAGGTGCAATAAAAATTTAAAAAGAAAAACTCAAAGATCATATTCACAGTCAGTAGTTTGAACCCATTTCAGTCACATTCTTAATCTGCATTGAAAGATAAATATTTAACTCTTACTTATTGTTTATTTTCCGACAAGTCTGCACAATTCAGATACCCAGATTCTAAAAGAAGAGGAATGAAAACAAACAAACGAACAGTAATTAAAATGTTTTATGAGTTCGAATTTGAGAGATGGGTGAACTTGTAAAACAGAAGCTGGAAACTACCTCCGGAATTCCTCGTTGTTGCTGATGCTCGTATAGTCGAGGTAACGCCTGTCCTCAGATGCATATGATTCGAGGATGGCAAACATCAGATTGGTGAGCTTTTTGCCCACAACAACTGCAGATTTTGGCTTGCAGTCATTCGTCGATCCCCTAAAGTTAAAGCATCTTGGGATGAATGTTTCTTGCTCAAGGAAACGATAGTAATGGTTTCCATCCTCAAATTCATTGTGTCTGACAAATAACAAAAGAAAAATTAACAAAAAGAAGGTTTGAAAAGTCTCTGCCTTTTTAATATCTAGCTCAGAATCATATTATCATTACAATAGATATGAAGAGTTGTTGGTGTTCGGGTGTCATTTATTGAAGGTAAAGGGCTACCGACTAGTGTTACAAGTTAGTGCGACTTATTCTTTGCTATTTTTCAGGATTAGTTGATTGAGTCTTTAGTTATTAGTCTTCAGCTTATTTAGGAGTTAGTGGAGTCTGTTATGCTGTTAGTTTGTTAGTGGAGTCTATTACGAAGTATGTGGGTTAGTGGACTAAGTGGAGTCAGTTTTATTTTGAGCTTCTTTTTATTATAAATAGAGAATGTAATCTGAACTGAGAAATATCATCAGACTCAGTTGTTTCTTATCTTTGTTGAGAAATAAATTACTTTCTCTAATCTCTCTTCTAGTACAAACACTCTCTGTTAATTTGTGACATGGTACCAGAGCCAGGTTGCACATCAAGTGTTTGAGTTTATTACTGAGTGAAGTTGTGTTCCTTGAGTCTGTGAAATTTGAAGAACTTTGAGTTTTGTAGCTGTTTTCTTAAAGATGAATGGTGTTTCTAATATCTCTATAGACAAACTTGTTGGTAACAATTATAGTTACTGGAAGTTATGTATGGAAGCTTATCTACAAGGGCAGGATTTATGGGACTTAATATCTGGTGATGAAATGGTAATTCCAGATGATACACCCCAAAATGCCGAGTTACGGCGAAAATGGAAGATTAAGTGTGGTAAAGCTTTGTTTGCTCTGCGAACATCGATTAGCAAAGAGTACATTGAGCATGTTCGTGATGTAAAATCACCGAAACAAGTATGGGATACACTTGAAAGATTGTTTACTCAAAAGAACACGATGCGGCTGCAATATTTGGAAAATGAACTGGCTGGAATGGTGCAAAGTAATATGTCTATTCCAGAATATTTTTTGAAAATTAAGAATGTGTGTGCTGAAATTTCAGAACTGGATTCTGAAGAACCTATTAGTGAAGCGCGATTACGCCGCTACCTTATTCGTGGGTTGAGAAAAGATTTTATGCCGTTTATTTCTTCGGTACAAGGATGGGCAAATCAACCATCAATCATTGAGCTAGAGAATCTACTAACTAATCAAGAAGAGTTAATGAAACAAATGTCCAACAATAACAAAGGTCTCTCTCAGGCGGATGATGTTCTTTATACCAAAGATCAAGAAAACATTTCCTCGAAGACTTCTCCAGGTGATGGCAAACAGTTCTATACAGAAGGACAGTCTAAAAGTATCTCAAGAAGCTGTTACAGATGTGGAAAACTAGGGCACATAAAGCAGAACTGTCGGGTAAGAATTATATGCAATCGGTGTGGGAAATCAGGCCATATCAAACAAAACTGTCGTGTCAAATTCATTGGTTCAGATGCAAATGCTGCACATGAAAGTAATGAATCCGAAAATCCAGAATGGGAGCAATGTTTTTCAATTGAAGCCATTGATCAATCGCATCACAGCAATGCACCTATCAGCTCTTTGAACTCCATAGACTACAACAAAGAATGGATCATGGACTCAGGTTGCTCTCATCATGCTACGGGAGATGTTTCATTGCTTACTAATGTCCGTGAACATTGCGGGAAAAAGGCCATCTTAACCGCTGATAATTCATTACATCCCGTAATGAAAGAAGGATCTGTAATGGTGGATAACTCAAATGGGAGAGGTCTTTCCCTCCAAGATGTTTATCATGTCCCAGGGCTAAAGAAGAATCTGGCTTCAGTCTCTCAAATAACAGATTCTGGAAGGTATGTTTTGTTTTGTCCAGATAGTGTTAAAATTCTTTCAAATCTAAAACATATTGAAGCTGATATTTTATTTACTGGCAAAAGAAAAGAATCATTATATGTATTGTCAGCAAGTGAAGTCTATGTTGAAAAGACGTGCCAAAATGAAAGTGCAACACTTTGGCATGCTCGTTTGGGTCATATTGGCTATCAACTATTGCAGCAGATTTCCACAATGAAACTTCTTGGAGGTGTTCCATTGTTTAAGAAAATTCAGCATGAAGTAGTGTGTGCTGGTTGCCAATATGGAAAATCGCATCGTCTCCCCTTTCCAGATTCGAAAAATAGATCTTCTACTCCATTTCAGCTGGTTCATTCAGACCTTATGGGACCAACAAGAACACCTAGCTATACGGGACTTCATTATGTGATGGTTGTTGTGGACGATTTTTCTCGATTTACTTGGGTATACTTTATGAAACATAAAAGTGAAGCTCTCTCTAAGTTTATCCAGTTCAAACAGCTTGTGGAAAAAGAATTTGCATCATCAATTAAGTGTCTACGCACAGATAATGGGGGAGAATTTATGTCTGACCACTTCTTTCGATATTGCAATGAATACGGTATTCGACGTCAAATGACTTGTCCACAAACCCCACAACAAAATGGGGTTGCCGAACGCAAGTTGGCACATCTTACAAACACAAGCTTATCATGGTTGCATGCTAAGAACCTCCCAAGAGAATTGTGGGCAGCAGCTATAACTACAGCATGTCATGTCATCAACCGCCTACCCCCGTGGCCAGGGACAGAATTATCTCCTTTTGAAGCTCTATATCAAATCAAGCCTAATGTAAGTTATTTTCGCATATTTGGCTCTATTTGTTACGTTCATATACCAAAAAATAATCGTACTAAACTTGACCCAAAGGCAAGTAGATGTATCTTTGTTGGTTATGACACTCACAGGAAAGGATGGAGATGCATGGATCTAGAAACAAAGAGAGTTACTGTCTCTCGTGATGTGGTTTTTGATGAAGTATCATTATATCAATCTGGTTCAGATATTGGAATAAACAAAACTGATCGAGCACCTCTTTTTAGTGATACTACAGTAGAAGAAAGAGAAGAAAATGATTCTCCACTAGAAGAAACTGTTCAACAAGATGAGAATGCAATTCGGAGGTCATCTAGGCAGCGAAGACAACCTGATTATTTAACTGACTATCAAGTAAACAATTGTAGTATTGTGTCATGCTTTCTTATGGGAGATTTTTCAGAATCAGAACCTAAGTGTTACAATGAAGCAAAAGGTTTTCCAGAATGGGAGGAAGCAATGCGAGATGAAATATCAGCTTTACACAAGAATACCACATGGGAACTTGTTCCAAAACCTAAGGATGTTGAACCAGTCACTTGCAAATGGGTCTACAAGTTAAAGAGGAATGTTAATGGCACCATTGATAGGTATAAAGCTCGCCTGGTTGCACGTGGTTTTTCTCAACAATATGGTCTTGATTATGAAGAGACCTTTAGCCCTGTAGCTAAAATGGTAACTATTCGAACGACTATTTCATTGGCTGCCTACAAAGGCTGGAAATTGTGGCAGCTTGACGTGAAGAATGCGTTTCTCTATGGAGAACTAGATCGGGACATTTTTATGGAGCAACCACATGGCTTTATATCAAAGGAATTCCCAAACTACGTGTGCCGATTAAAGAAGGCACTATATGGCCTAAAGCAGGCTCCTCGTGCTTGGTATGGTAAGATTTCTCAATACCTTGACTTTTGTGGCTTTAAATCTTCAAATGCAGATCCCAGCCTATTTATTAGGAACACATCAACCATGTATACAATTCTCCTTCTCTATGTGGACGATATGATCATTACCGGAGAAAACGAACTTGAAATAAGCCGTCTTCGAGATGCTTTATCAGTTCGCTTTGAAATGAAGAGTCTGGGTGAAGCTAGCTGTTTCTTAGGCTTGGAAGTTGAAAAATCAGATGGGTACTTTCTCTCTCAAAAAAGGTATGCATTAAGTTTATTGAATCGATTTCAAATGGAGGAGTCAAAAATGATGACCACTCCTATGGAACCTAGTTTGAAATTAATTAAGAAGGAAGGGGAACTATTGGAAGATGCAACAATTTATCGACAACTAGTTGGTAGTTTATTCTATTTAACTATCACAAGACCCGATATAGCATATTCAGTTGGAGTAATATCTCAATTTATGGACAAACCATGCACGGGTCATTTAATTGCAGCAAAGAGGATTCTCCGCTACATAAAAGGGACTCACAATTTCGGTTTAATGTACAAGCAACATGTATCGTTCTCCCTAGGTGGGTATGTAGATGCAGATTGGGCAGGACACGTGAATGATAGACGTTCGACAACTGGTTATTGCTTCAACACAGGCTCAGCTGCAATATCGTGGTGCAGTAAAAAGCAAGCTACTGTTGCTCTTTCAAGTTGTGAAGCTGAATATGTTGCATCAACTATGGCCACTCAAGAGTGTATTTGGCTGAAAAGACTCATCCAAGAAATCAATTCAGGTATGGACTATCCAATCCCCATTCGATGTGACAATGAAAGTGCAAAAAAGCTTGCTGAAAATCCAGTGTTTCATGCACGTACAAAACACATCGAAACACACTACCATTTTGTTCGAGAGAAGGTATTAACTCGAGACATCGAGTTGCAGAAAGTACGAAGTGAAGATCAAGTCGCTGACATCTTTACAAAAGCCCTCGATAAAGCTAAATTTGAAGCCTTCCGAACTGCTCTTGGTATTGTCAACCCAAAGTCCGCACTAAGGGGGAGTGGTACAAGTTAGTGCGACTTATTCTTTGCTATTTTTCAGGATTAGTTGATTGAGTCTTTAGTTATTAGTCTTCAGCTTATTTAGGAGTTAGTGGAGTCTGTTATGCTGTTAGTTTGTTAGTGGAGTCTATTACGAAGTATGTGGGTTAGTGGACTAAGTGGAGTCAGTTTTATTTTGAGCTTCTTTTTATTATAAATAGAGAATGTAATCTGAACTGAGAAATATCATCAGACTCAGTTGTTTCTTATCTTTGTTGAGAAATAAATTACTTTCTCTAATCTCTCTTCTAGTACAAACACTCTCTGTTAATTTGTGACAACTAGGTCTATCAAAAATCTGGTCGCAAAGGTCTATGGAACCTTAGATATTTCAATAATACACAATGCAGAAGAAATGTGGGATTAATTTCACCTTATGAGGAATGCATCAGAATGAGCTTCCCCAGAAGAGATGAAATTTAGTAAATCTGTTTTAGGTATTTCAGTATACTTACTATCAACCAAGATCATTCCAGAGTGAGACAATCCATTTGCACCATGGTCAATAGGTCTAACACATTCAGAACAACTGTAAGGCTCGTGACGAAGTGTATAAGATCTAGGACCTCCTCGTCCATTACCAAATACTCAAGTAGGGTTGAATTTGGATACTCACAAACGTAATATGGCATCAGAGCTAGGCCCAACGATCACATATTTTCCACTCCCAACTAAAATAGAGATACATAATTGGCTTATTGTGAAGTTTAATAAACCGAGAGAGGGAGATAGATCGAATGATCTATCTACTGTTAATGGTGAGAAAGAGAGAAACCGAGTAAGAGGAGAAGAGGAAAAGAGATAAGTGAGAAATATTTCTCTTGTATTCAAAAGGGTATATGGTTACAAGTATTTATAGTTTATGATATAGTTAAGATATTCAAAAATACACAAGATACAAATCTAAGTTTGTTATTTGACTAAGTCTATGGATCTTCTCTTGGGTGTTCGACTGGGTTGTTGATCCGACCATGTGGGTCGGATATACGATCCGTGATACTCCCCCTCAAGTTGTAGCAGGAATGGAGAGAATGCCCAACTTGTTAATGATCTTCTTGAAGGCATCTGCACCTAACTGTTTGGTGAAGACATCAGCTAGTTGTTTCGTTGTAGGGGTAAAATTGGTAGCAATCAACTTTGTTTTGATCTTCTCACGGACCAGGTGACAATCGATTTCTATATGCTTCGTGCGTTCGTGAAAAACAGGATTGTCGGCAATATGTAGGGCAGCTCGATTGTCACAATAAACGGACATAGGAGATGAATGATCAAAACCAAGATCATGAAGTAGAAATTTAAGCCATTGAAGTTCACATGTAAGAGAGGCCAAAGCTCTATATTCAGCTTCGGCCGAAGATCTTGCAACAGTGGATTGTTTCTTTGATTTCCACGAGAGTGGACTAGAACCTAAAAAGGTGATATAACCGGTTGTAGAACGACGAGAAGTGGGACAACCAGCCCAATCAGAGTCGCTGTAACCAGTGACGTGAAGAGGACTAGAAGAAGAAAGAAGAATACCGTGACCTAAAGAGCCTTTTAGGTAGCGGAGAACTCTATGGGCGGCCTCAAGGTGAGAATTGTGAGGAGATTGCATGAATTGACTGAGGTTATTAACAGCATATGTGATGTCGGGACGGGTTACCGTGAGATAAATGAGACGACCAATTAAGCGTCGATAACTTGTTGGGTCTGGTAATGGAGTTCCATGATCTGGTCCTAGACGAGATTTTTGTTCCATCGGAAAGGCGGAAGGACGGGCAGCCGTTAACCCAGAGTCTTCAAGTATGTCAAGGGTGTATCGTCTTTGACATAAAAAAATCCCTTTGGAGGAACGGGAGACCTCAATTCCAAGAAAATATTGAAGTTTTCCGAGGTCCTTGAGAGAGAACGTAGTGTCAAGAAATATTTTTAGATTGGAAATAGCATTTGTGTCTGTTCCCGTTATGATAATGTCGTCAACGTAAACTAAGACGTAAAGAGAGATAGAGCCCTTGGAATAGGTGAATAAGGAATAATCTGCAAGAGATTGAACAAACCCACGTGTGAGTAAGGCAGAAGAGAATTTAGAGAACCACTGGCGAGAAGCCTGTTTGAGGCCATAGAGTGATTTGTTGAGTTTACATACACGATTCTCCCCCTTAAGCAAAAATCCGGGAGGTGGTTTCATAAAGACTTCCTCATCTAAATCACCTTGTAGGAAGGCATTATTAACATCTAATTGATGTAAAGACCAACCTTTAATGGCGGCAATAGAGAGAAGAGCACGAACTGTTACTAGTTTAGCAACTGGAGCAAAGGTGTCATTATAATCCAAACCTTCAATTTGGGTATATCCCTTTGCCACTAGACGGGCTTTGTAACGTTCGATTGAACCATCGGATTTATGTTTGATTTTGTAGATCCATTTACAACCAATGGGTCTCTTTCCAGGAGGAAGATCGACTAATGTCCAAGTATTGTTAGATTCCAAGGCTTGAACTTCTTTGGTCATGGCCTCGCGCCAATGAGGCGAGGTCATAGCTTGAGTGAAATTGCGAGGTTCTATCGTTGTGAGTACTAAAGTAAGAAACACACGATGAGGAGCGGAAAAGGAATCAAAAGAAATGAAATCTGAAAGAGGATAAGTGATATCATTATTTGAAGAAGAAGCGGAAGATGGGAGGGCGGTACATACATAATCATTGAGATGAGATGGTGGCCGGCGATCTCGCCGAGGTCGAGAGTTTAATGAGGTGGCAGCAGGACACGTAGATTCGGTAGGTAGAGAAGGATTAGTGTCGGCTGATTCAGGAGGTAAGGTGGGAGTGCCTTCAGAGGAGCCCGAAACAGGAGAGGTCATGTGTGAGGTGTTATCCAAATTTGGGGTGCCTATAGCAGGCGTGTGATTGTCCAGGGAAGTGGGGGACACTGTTGGAATAGAAACAGGAGGGTGCTTATAAGAACCATCATCTTCAAGATTAACGAAGGGGCGGACAGTAGTATTTGAGGATGAAGATGGAAAAGCCGACGCAAATGGGAAGCGGTGTTCGTGGAAAATGACATTGCGGGAGACGATGATTCGTTTGGTAGAAAGGCAATATATTTTGTATCCTTTCTGACCGTGAGGATAGCCGACGAAAATGCCGGGTAAAGAACGTGCATCGAGTTTTGTTTTCGGATGGGGATCGTGAGGTGACAACCCATCAAGAAGAGGTGTGGGAAGTTTGTTAATAATGTATACGGCCGTTAAGACGCATTCACCCCAAAATTCGAGTGGTAAGTTAGCATGTAGTCGTAGAGATCTAGCCACTTCCAATATATGGCGGTGCTTCCTTTCAACCACCCCATTTTGTTGGGGTGTGTAAGGACAAGAGCGTTGATGAATAATTCCATTAAGTTGGATCCAAGATTGTACTTCTTTATTCATAAATTCGGTTCCATTATCGGAACGGAGGGTTTGAATGGGAGGAAAAACAATATCACCCTTTCCCGTATTAAGAGTTGATATTGTAGAATGAAATTGAGTTTTTATAAATGTAGAGAAATTGGATAAGCAATTTTTTGTATCGGATTTTGATGAGAGGAAAAATACCCAAGAACATCGAGAGAAGTCATCCACGAGAGTTAAGAAATATCGGCAACCCGAAAAAGATGGGATTGAGAAGGGCCCCCATAAGTCGGCATGTAGTAGTTCAAAAGGTTTAGTAGTCGTTGAAGAACTAGTTGGAAATTGTAGACGTGTTTGCTTAGATAAAGGACAAATCATACACGGAGCTTTATTCATTGAATCAAACGGAATACATGGAAATTTACTAGTTAAAAATTTAAAACGAGAGACACTAAGATGGCCCAAACGACAATGCCATATGTTCGAACTAGCAATACTATTAGAAAAATTAGAAAAACCGACTAAAGGCTCCGTGCGAAGAAAGTAGAGATCATCTCGAGGATCACCACGTCCAATCTTCTGTCCCGTCACTAGGTCCTGAAAGACACAAGAAAAGTAATTGAAAGTTACATTACAATTTAGTGAACGAGAGATACGAGAAACAGAGATTAAGTTAAACTTAAATTATGGGATGTGAAGAACATCATTGAGATAAAAAGATTTGTTGAAAATTACCGAACCAATGTGTAAAACTCGTATACGAGTATCGTCGGGTAATCGAACATAAAAATCGGGAGGAGCAATATAATAAGCAGAGAACGAAGTGAGATCGGAACAAATGTGTCGAGATGCTCCCGAGTCAATGACCCAAGGAGTAGGAGAGAAGGAAGTACCTGTTAGGTTGACCACTGGATCAGTCGTGGGTGCTGTTGGTGAGCTCACAGAGGTGCCTTTAGAGGAGGCAGAAGGCATCGGACGTTGCTGGGCCAAGTAGTTGCAGATGTGGGCGTACTGTTCAGCTGTCATCGAAGTGGCTAAAGGCGCCGCGTTAGGGGCAGGTACCTGTTGGACAGTAGCATCAACAGGGGCTGTTCGTTGGCGATGTGGGTATCCATGGAGTTTGTAGTAGGTGGTTTCCGTGTGTCCATGAACTTGGCAGTGATCACAAAATGGTCTTGGACGTTTGGGTCTTGATCGGTCTGAACGGTCAGATCGAATAGACCTATCCGAGGACTTATCAAAACGAGTAGCGTTAGTTGAACCAAAGTGAGAGACGGCTAAGGCAGCAGCATCCGATCCAATAGAGGAATCAATCATCAAATTTTGTTGGACTTCTTCCTGTTTGATGAGGCTGTGAATCCGCAAAATCGAGGGAAATGGCTCCATAAGTAAGACCTGACTACGGATCGCAGAAAAACGATCATTGAGGCCCTGCAAGAACTCCATAGCACGGTCTTGGTTAAGACGATCAAGAACTGTTTTCCCATGACCACAGATGCATGGTTCGACTGCAGTTAATGATTGAAGTTCATCCTGGATTGATTTCAACTTGGTAAAGTACGAAGATACATCGGAGTTGTCTTGTTTCATAGACGAAATGGCACGCTTCAACTGAAAAATCTTGGGAGCGTTAGTGTGGTGGAAACGTTCATGGAGATTACGCCATATATCCGCCGCACTTTCATCATATAAAATGGATTGGCGGATATCGGGATCAACGGAGTTGAGAAGCCAACTAGTTACGAGATCATTACAACGATCCCATGAGTGTAACTCGGTTGGAGATGTAGGTCGAGGAATGGAACCATCGACAAAAGCAAACTTATCTTTGGCACGAAGTGCCATTTTCATTGCTCGAGACCATGACGGATAGTTATCACCCGAGAGAAGTGGGGTGATAAGTATGGTCGTCGGGGAATCGGAGTGGTGAACATCGAACAATGGAGATGTGGTTTGAGTGATCGAGGTATCCGTAGATGAAGCCATTAAAAAAAATCGAAATTTTTAGTGTTGCTCTAATACCATGTGAAGTTTAATAAACCGAGAGAGGGAGATAGATCGAATGATCTATCTACTGTTAATGGTGAGAAAGAGAGAAACCGAGTAAGTGGAGAAGAGGAAAAGAGATAAGTGAGAAATATTTCTCTTGTATTCAAAAGGGTATATGGTTACAAGTATTTATAGTTTATGATATAGTTAAGATATTCAAAGATACACAAGATACAAATCTAAGTTTGTTATTTGACTAAGTCTATGGATCTTCTCTTGGGTGTTCGACTGGGTTGTTGATCCGACCATGTGGGTCGGATATACGATCCGTGATACTTATAGACGCAACGTGAGGATTGAAGAAACATATCACAATAGTTCCTCTTGGACTCTGGTGTCCAAGCACTATACAGGATAAATGAAATCTATACTAGTTGCCCAATTGTTTTACAGTGAAACGCTTATCAACGTGTTGTATTGATAATCACGGGCTCGTACTTATTACTATGCTCTCCTAGTTAGATATCAATATACTAGATGCTTTTGAAACTTTTACCATTGTCAAAGCTATTTAGAAACTTAACATCAAAATAAAAGATCGATTTGTTTCACTTTTTAACCTGCAAACAAAATGATTCATTAAGCATTTGACCAGACACATAATATGGTTACGATTAGTGGAAGGTCAAACAAAATTATGACGATTTTCGGAAGAACATCTTGACAATAATCAGCACTCTGAGCATCTGTATGTAAACTTCACATTGAAGAATAATTGCAGTGAAAACTAAAAGTGGTACAAAAGTATTTAGTTTCTCACCCGGAGACATTATGAATGAAATGCTTTTTCGCCAAATCCTTCCCAACCGCAACAGCCTACAATGTACATAATATTTATTTTACAGTATTAAGACACTTCTACTTTTAACAAGCAAAGCAAAATGAAACATTGAAACAATGTATTCCATCGGTTGATATATTTTGACATCAGCTAGTATCATTTTCGATATAAGAAAACAGTTGACACTATTTCAGATATATCAATGATGTTGCTTTATATATCAAAGTTCACTTTTTCAATATCCTCGTAATATAATTTTCATTTGTTCTCGATAAATGTGACCTAATACAATAACAACATTATAACTAGCACACGCCCATACTAGATTAGTCCAATGTCGCAACTCTAATCTAATCATTTGAGATTTATAACGTTTAACATTCTGAATATCAACCGCCTCGACCCAAAACGATGAGATTCAATATATCCATAAAAAAAAAATCCTAGAACATAAGCTATTATCAAATTCACTGGAAAAACATAAAAAGATAATATTTTGAAGGTATCTTTTGTCTTTGACAACTTCTACCATTTCATTCCCAGCAAAGCAATTCTTGACGACCTTCAATCTCATCAATCGATCTTGAATTGGTAATTTCTGTCTCAAAACCCTAATTATATCAACCATTTCATCCATCTCTTGTTTCATTTCCTCTTGATCATCAAAACCATAAACTGGTACAGACGGAGCATTATTAGGGCTTTTTTTCCCCTAACATTTCCTTCAATTTCTTCCCATGTTTCTATTAATAGTAGTATTAATCCTTTCTCTCTGAAAAATTAATGTTAATTTCAATCCTTTCTCTCTGAAAAATAATCGAACAGCTCCGTAATCTCTGCAATTTGATCTTAAAAAAAAACCCATGTTTCTATTAATAGTAGTATTAATCCCGATATTCTCTCTCACATGTATATAAACAATTTCCCGTAATTCTCTCTTTCATACAATCCTACTTTCTTACAAATTACTTCAGTCGGTGGTTTCTTTATAAATATCAATTCCTCTTTCACTCTCCCCCAAGTCCCTAACTCTTTGCTTTCTTTCTGTGAAAATCAATAACAATAATCATAGAGAAGAAGGAAGAGGAGAAACATTCTAATGGAGGCTATGAATCTCATTCTTATTAAATTAGGGTTACAACTTAACAAATATATACTAATGATAAAAGACTAAAAGGCCCTTAAAGGGCAAATTACTAAACAACCCCTAACTATTACATATATTATTCTAACACCCTCCCTCAAACTCACGATGCGATTTTGAAAAGTATCGAGAGTTTGCTAACTAAGCAACGAAAGCGTGGAACCGAGTGTGACTTGGTGAACAAGTCACTGCTAAACCAAATACTGCAAAACTGCTAAACCAAAATCCAATATCCGATACTGCCAACCAAAGTCCAATATCGCCCACCAATATCCAATATTTGATACTGCCAACCAAAATCCAAAAACTCGATGTTGCCAACCAAAATCCAATATCCAATACTGCAAACCAAAATCCCTAAAACTACTAAACCAAAATCCGATACTACGAACCAAAATTCAATACTGCAAATTACTGCCAAACTTCAAACGCAGAAGAAGATGCGATCGTTGGAGAGAAGAAGATGCAAATGCAATATTGCCCAAAGGAAGAAGAAGATGCAAATGCAATATTGCCCAAAGGAGGAAGAAGTTGCAAATGCAATATTGCCCAAAGGAGGAAGAAGATTCAAATGCAATATTGCCAAAGGAGGAAGAAGATTCAAATGCAATATTGCCCAAAGGATGAAGAAGATGCAAATGCAATATTGCCAACATTCAAATGCAATATTGCCACAATCCAAATGCAATACTGCCAACAAATTCACTGCCAACCAATTCAATATCAAATCCAAAACCACTTTCATATATTTCAGTAACACCACCTCCTCCAAATTCCAAAACCAACTTACCCAAAAACCACTCAAATCAAATCTCAGCCAAAACTATCATTCAATACCTCCTAAACTATTCAATACTACCATTCAATGCCCACTCAAAACTACCAATCAAATCAAAACTCCCACTCAATACCATTCCACCTTCTTTTTTTATTCAAAAATTTCGCGAAGAGTAACGAAACTAAGCAAACCAACCACCTTTTTTTTTTTTTTTTTTTTAACACCAAAGATCAAAACAATACCAAACAAACTAGCTAAAGAAATACGAAGAAGAAGTGCGAAGTAACAATACCAGATCTGCAACGAGAAAATAATTTTTTCTGCGGAAGCCAAACGGTCCCTTGAAAACAAAATAATTTTCCTGCGAAAAATCATATCCAAACGCACCCTTCTTCTCAAAACAAAACCACCAATCAAAACTACTCTTCAAAAAAACCGCCTACAAATCCTACTCTTCAAAACCGCCAACTAATATCACCAACCAATCCAAGTCTTGAAAACAACCAACAATAATCAAAACCACGAGAAGCAAAATCCAATTCTCCAAACAGCCAACAAAAGAATCACCAACCACCACTCCCTGTTTTCCTTCTTTCAAAAACTGCCCAATCTAAAAAACCGGCAACACGTCCAACCCTTCTTCTACCATACA
The DNA here is from genome assembly GCF_041429995.1 of Eschscholzia californica. Classification (NCBI taxonomy): domain Eukaryota; kingdom Viridiplantae; phylum Streptophyta; class Magnoliopsida; order Ranunculales; family Papaveraceae; genus Eschscholzia; species Eschscholzia californica. The sequence goes on from NW_028238198.1 coordinate 36,453,953, forward strand.
AACCAAAAACCATAATCCAAAAACCACATTTTCCAAAACCACCTAAGTGCCGATTCTTTCAAAAACCGCAGACCACCTTACCAAATCAAAATTAAACCACCTATCAATCTCGTCAAAACCACCTCTTCCTTTATTACTAGCTCAAAAACGCCTCTTCCTTTAATCCACCAAATCATATCCATCCAATTCCAAAATCAAAAACGCCCAAAATTCTTTTTCAAATCCCACAAAACAGCCACTTCACAATCCCATCAAAAACGCCCAAACTTCTTTTTCAAATCCCACAAAACAGCCACTTCACAATCCCACCAAACAAGAATACCTTGTCCGAATTCCCAACAAACCAGTCAAGCCTTCCACAAACTAACCTTATTCCTTTGCACTAAACAAATCAACAAACCACCTCACCAAAAGGCCAACCAAATCTCCAAACAAAAAACAACCTAAATTAGGGTTACAACTTAACAAATATTTCATTACAAATATTTCATTCTAATCAATTTCATTACAAATATTTCATTCTCTGCTTTCTTACCACTTAGTTAAAGTATCACCTCCCTTCCTTGAAATCTTCAATCACTTTTCTCAAATGGATTCTTACTATATACCACCGTGCTTTAAGTTTAAACCAACTGATGGAGAATTGCTTTATTTCCTCACAAACAAAATTAATAGTCTACCTCTTTGCTGCAATATTCAAACAATTAGTCTCTATGATATTCCCGCCCATATTCTCCCTGGTTAGTTCTTCTTTCATTATATTTATATTAAAATTTCTTTAATAATGCTCTTTATGTATATACAAATATATGTATATGTATTTGTGTATATGTATATGTATATATGTATTATTTATGGTTGTTAACACGGTTAATTATATGTTATAGATTGTTACAAGACTTCGGAAGAAAACGGAGATTGGTTCTTCTTTACTAAAAGAGTACGGAGATCTGAAAATGAAACCCGACCTAACCGTTACACTCCAGGCGGGTATTGGAGGGCAACAACGGCAAGCCAACTTATCAGATGCAGAAAAGATAAAGGCGAAGATAAAATAGAAATCGGAACGAAAAACACTTTGGTTTACTTCAATGGAAATTCTTTGAAATCTACTAAAACAGATTTCATTATGCATGAATACGTCCTAACTACTACAACCACCACCTCTAAGGTACGTATGTAAAGAAAAACTAACTCGTCATAATGTTACTGCTTCAATCTGTTTTAAATTTAGTTGTTTTTTAATTAATTAACTTGATTGATTAACTTTAATTGCAGTTCGATGAATGGGTTGTATGCAGAATTCACATCAACAAACATAGTACATCAAAGATCTCAATGTCAGTAAAGAAAAATGCCATCAACCACAACGATCTCTCAGTTTCATCATTGCCACAAGCTCTACCCTACACAATCGAAAGAATACCAATAAACCATCAAGAACTGATGACAACAAAACCTGAATTGATGGAAAAAGAAACAATAGACGAGGGGATAGAAGAAAAGAAAGATGAATTGTGGATGGAGCTCGAAGAAGCTAAGGAGGAAGAGGAAGCTGAAGATCTTGATATGTGGAGCGAGCTGGACGAAACACTAAAGCAAGTCTAGGTGTAAAACTAGTGCTCTTAATTTAGTAGTCATTTGAAGAATTATACGTAAAGGCCGATTAATAAAAGACTGATATAGGATTTGGTTAGAAGTAGAGTTAATGTATTTAGGAGAACTACATTGCACTTGATCCAGTAGAAGTCAGTTTAGTCTGACCCCCTCATTGGTATGTAGGCAGCCCTAAAGTTACCTGGTTCAGTGCTTTTATATAATAAACAAAAAAAAAAGTGTAATGTATGTGGCACTATTTGAATACATTACTAAGGTTGTGTTTGTTTTTTTGTAAGAGTCTGAATCTGAATTTGCTGAATCTGAAATGTCTAAACTAAATTTGCTGAATCTGAAAAATCTGAATATATTTAAAAATTAGGTGTTTGTTTTTTAAATCTGAACGATGAAATCTGAATTACTATTTTGACTATAATAGCCCTCCTTAATTTAGTTCACCAAACAGACCCTAAGCCCATCTAAATAAAATGTTAGAAACCCTAAAATTGTATTCTTTCTCTTCTCAAAAAGTTCAGACATCAGCCTCCCTCTCTCTCTACCGATGGAAATATCTCGCCGGAAATATCTCGTCAGAGCTCTATCTCTGAAAAGCTTTCGCCGGATCTCCCTCTCTACGAAGGACTCATTAATTTTCCACTACACATGTATAAATCAGAGGGAGGAATCTTAGTGAGAGAAAGTTCATCTTTATCTCTTATTCTTCTTCTTCTCTCTCTCTCTGACTCACTCTCTTTCTCTTTCTACTCAGACTAGGGTTTGAATGTTGAGCCCTCGTAAGATGAAGATGATAACTACATTTCCCAACACCAAATCGATCAAGAACTAGGGTTTCATTAAATCCTACTTATCCAGAATCATGTTCAAAGAAGAGAACTGAAAGAGATTATTGTGGTGACTCGATTGGAAATGAAGGGGATTCTGTTTGTTGTTCCATTAGTATGGAGCCATGGTCTTCAAAAGATGGTGGTGGTGGTAGTCGCAGTGTGTGGTGGTCGTGGTGTGGTTTGTGGTGGTTTTGTCAGTGGTGGTGTTGTTGGTTTTGCCAGTGGTGGTGCTGTTGATTTTGCCGGCGGTGGCGTTGCCGGTGGTGTGGTGTTTAATGTTGGGACGTAAATTTCTCAAATACTAAGGGGCATAAACGTCATTTGTCGTATTTCAGCAATTGAACCTAGTTTTCAGACTTGTTTTGAAGTCTGAAAAATGTTGGCTCTTTTTCAGCCATTTCAGACCTTGGCCAAATTCAAACCAATTTTCAGATTTTTTTAAATTTGAAAACAAACATCTGAAATTTGAATTGAAGTCCAATTCAGATTTCAGATCTTAAAAAATAAAAAAACAAACAGCACCTAAGTTTATAAAAAATTGTGTTCCATTTTATGTTTGTATGCTTCTTTGTGTGGATAAAGTTTATGCCCACAAGTGTTTTTCTTGTATCTTAGAATTAGTATTTTGTTGAATTTTGCCATCTAGAATCAGGGTATTATTATTTCATAAAAAAAAAAGAATCAGGGTATTATTGTGAAAATATTGTGTTACATGTTGAGTGGACATTTGCAGTTATAGGTGCATGTACTAAATTATATTGTGGTATCTCTTTTTTTATATTTGCTATTTTTGTATGAGTAGATTTTATACAAATATAATTTTTCCGTCATGTGATTGTTTGAGTAGTATACATACTAATTCATGTTCGTATCTGGCGTGCTACATTTTTATGTTTGTACAGGCAAAAATTGTTAATTTGTTAGTGTATATTTCCGATTCAATTTCGTTTACTCACTCATTGATATTGGCTAGTATTGAAAAAACACATGAAGTTACAGTTCAAGTAGTTAGGGTAACGTATATTGTACCCAAATCTTATGTCTGGTATTGGCATGAATATTAATCCAGAAGCTTTCGTGCTATGTACAAAAAATGTGAAAAAGAGTGATCTGTCTGTTTCCAACGGCATTATGATTGTGCTTGACTAGGGCATATAGATTCAGGCACAACATACTAGTGAATAGGAAATGCTTAGAGGTCAAAAGACTCCAGGAGTTTCTCCTGATGTGCTTGAGTCTTCAAAGTACAAGATATTACTAAAACTACTTAGCTCTTGGCCTCTTACAACCTAGGGACATGTTAGGAACTATATAAACCTACCGAAACTAAATAAGTGTCTGATTTTTGCACTTTGTGTTGATGTGGGTTAACTTGTATTCTTTTGTTTTCCTCTATCTTCTTGTTTGTTCGGTCGATTAACACAATTTTGCACTTATAAGTCATTTAATGATAGTGCATTTATCAATCATTAAATAATCCCACAAATTGACTGCGGAGCTATATTTGAAGCAAGTACTCTAATAGTTGAGCGACATTGACGATTTACCACGAAATAGTCTTTTCACCTAGCTGGTACCTAATAGTATTGAAATGTTGATTGATGAAAACAACTCAAACAGTTGAAACTAATAAGTAGATAAATCACCATACAAAAATTACACGAATTAATTTACCAAGCAGTTGATGGACTCCAAAACATTGCTCTGGGAGCTTTCGTCCTTTTAGTTCCGCATGTGAAAACTTTTACCTAGCAGAGACATTTAGTTTCTGATACTGTACGCCATGATAGACTTTCAATTTGAAATGCTTGGCATTCATCAAGAAACGAATAAAAGTTAAAAAAAAAACATCAAGAATCAACAAATGATTCTGCCTTAGACATCCTTTGTTGAGATGATTGACTCTTAAGTCAGATTTGTGTCACGTCTGACTCAAGAACACTTAAGATAAACCCGATTAAGCCATCGGGAATAAGGAAAAAAGGGTTATTTCCCAAATAGCCCCCAACTTTGTGACCAGCTTCCTGCCTAGCCCCTTATTATATCGAAAATACCCAGATGACCTTTTTTTTCAGATTACGTTATAACACCGTTAACTAGTCATCATCTCTCTCTCCTCCATTTCACCACCTCTCTCTGTCACCTCATCTTCTCGCCACCTCATCGTCTTCACCGGCAAAGGTTGCCGGCCAATTTTCCGGCCGGTGTGACCTTCAAACATTAAAAAAAAAAATCTATGTTCCTCTCTCTCTCTAACACTCCGGCGAAGGGAAACCTTCGCCGGAGTTCTGATCTGTTCGTGAACACTAAAAAAAAAATCTCTCCCTCTCTCTCAAAATTGTTTTTTTTTTCTCTCCTCTCTCTCTCTCTAAATACTCCGGCGAAGGGAAACCCTTCGCAGGAGTGCACTGACCTTGAAGTGACCTACTCCGGCAAAGGAATTCCCTTCGCCGGAGTATTTAGGTGTCGTTTGACAACCAAAAGTAGTACTTTTGCTTGTAGTATATGTTCTTTTGCTTTAAAAAGACAAAAAAGTTTCAAAAGTATATTTGGCAAAAATGTCACTTATAAGTCAAAAAAAGTCAAAAAATTAATTTGGTAACTCAATTTACTTTTGATAATTTTATTTTTCTTTCTCTTAGAGATACTCGGTTTTAATTATGATTTCCACGATTATTCTTGTATACGAAGTAGTGGTTATATTGGTTGTAATGGTGGTGCCATGAAGGTATGGTTATGGGGTGTGGTGATAGTTGAGGTTTGATGGTGGTGGTGGTATAGAGGTATGATGGTGGCAACGGTGGTGGTGGAGGTATGATGCTGACGATGGTGGTGGAAATACGGTGGTGGTGGAAGTACGTTGGTGGTGGAAGTACGGTGGTGGTTGAGATACGGTGATGGTGGTGGATAAGGTATGTGAGTGATAGTGACGGAGTTATGGTGGTGGTGGTATGTTGATGGTGGTAAAAGTGGTGGATAAGATATGTAGGTGGTAATGATGGAGGTATGGTGGTGGTGGTGAAGGTACCGTGGTGGTGGTGAAGGTATGGTGGTGGTGGTGGTGGTGGTGGTGGTGGTGGCGGTGAAAGTACGGTGGTGATGGTGGTGGTGGTGGTGGTGGTGAAGGTTCGGTGATGGTGGTGGTGGAGCTACAAGGTGGTTGTTGTCGAGGTGTGGTGGTGTATGGTGGTGGTATGAAGGTGGTGGATAAGATGTGGTGGTGGTGGTAGTTGAGGTAGGGAGGTGCAATGCTTGTTGTGGTGGTGGTGAGGGTAGAATGGTAAGGTAGAAGTTTAGTTGTGGTAATGGAGCTGAGATAGACAAAAAAAAAATCGTCAAGTAAAATTCATGCATGTCTAAAAAAAAGTTACTTTACTATGAAGTCAAAAACTAAAAATTTTAACTTCAAAAAGAAGTCAAATTTTAGCTTAAATGACGTCGGTAATTTTTTGGTACCAAACTAACTTTTTGACTTTTCTACTTAAATAAGCAAAAAAGTAACTTATTTTAGTGTTGTCAAACGACACCTTAGAGAGAGAAAACTTAAAAAAAAATTAGAAAGAGAGAGGAGAGAGTTTTTTTTTAATGTTTGAAGGTCACCGACCGGAAAATTGGCCAGCCGACGACTATAGCCGGTGAAGATGATGAGGTGGCGAGAAGAAGAAGTGGCAGAGAGGTGATGAGATGGAGGAAGAGAGAGGTGATGAGATGGGGGAGAGAGAGATGATGACTAATTAACAGTGTTACAACGAAATCGGAAAAAAGGGACCATCTGAATATTTTTGATAAAGTAGAGAGTCAGACAGGAAACTGGACACAACTCGAAGACCCACATTTCTTAATTAGACTTTAGTTATAGCATAACGCCTTTTCTTACATATTCGTGAGAGTTGTTTGGCACCATGTGGTGCTTCAATCAAGGACATTGTACTAGTATTAAGTACAAATTTATCCAAAAATAATAGTCGAAATTGATTAAAAAAACAACAAATATTCAATACTAGTTATTTATATTGTTCAGCTAGAACTAAGCACAAAATTATCCAAAAATTATGCTAGTATGAGAACTATCACAACAATTTCAGTTATACACAAAATTGTCTATTTACACTTCGCATAATAATTTAGACTCAACTAAAAATAATTAAGACTCAAACTTTTCTAGATATAATTTTAAAGCTTTTGCTTGTGTTTGAAATTTGAAGTATCCGTTTTCTCTTGAAACTTTTAGGAGTTCAACGACCAGTTATAACTCTGATAAACAACACTAATCGGGCCTTCGTCGTTCAGAAGATGGGCCAAAGATCCTGCTTTACTTGAATCCAAGTACTCAATTACCCAGTTAAGTAATTCTCTTTCATGACCAAAATCTACCATGAACCTGCAACAAAACATTTGAAAAAAAATATTATTCCCCACATTTAAGGAAAAAAATTATTGGGAAGAAAAAGCTAAAGCTATAGATGTTTTAACAAGAACATGGGATTCGAATAATAATAATAGTGGTAGAAGCTCATTACTGAAAAGCTGTCGGTATCTATGTTGTAACGGCCATATCCCCAATATTGTTATCGATATAATTGACGCAGTTGAAGTTTAGAGAAGAAAACTTTTATTAAAACTTACCATTTGATGACCCCAGAGACATATACTGTTCTCTTTGCAATATCGACAATTAGTCCATCATCTTGGAAGAACTCTCTTGCTGCTGATCTTAACTCCGCTTCAATGACTTGTCCGGAGAAAAATCTCACTTTTGGGCTTGATCTTGTCCCATTGCATAATCCAAAATGGATCAATGGGTTAACAGTAGGAAGAGCTACCTGAAAATTTTGAACCATTTTCTATATTGTCAGTGATTTGAAATTACAATAAGAAGAAATGAAGATAATTGTTCTCACTGAGTAAGGCTCAAAATCTGCTTTAGTTCAACAAGATCACACGGCTTGAAATTCACAACTAAAAATAAAATGTGATTTCGTAGATTTCTGATACCTTTGGATAAATAATGGTAAGATACTATTCCCATTATTCAATAATTTGAAGGTAGGTTTTGGGCTTTCTAGGTCACTAGAAGTTTAAACTCTTTTCCAAGACAATATATAGCTTCAGTGTTGCATAAAGAATGAATATAAATGCAATTCTATCGTCATAAAACAATCTTTAACATTTTAACTAGTCAATTTCCGATAGTATAAACTGTAATTTCAGTTTAATCTGTTAAGTCTTGGACTTCCTGATTGGGTGATCTAGTTGGACCCTAACTCTTATATCTGGTATGTAAATTTGTTATTTTTACCTAAAAGTTTGAACTTGAAGAGCAAGCAGTATTCAACATTGGCATCATGGTAATCAAATAAACATCCATAGGATTCTTAGGAAAAAAAAAGAGGAAATAATTTGATTGGTACCTTCAAGCGCTCATCACCAGCTCCAAACGGCTTTGTCCAAGAGAGAGGTTGTCTCCGATTAGATCGAAGGATTCCATTCTTAATGATATTAAGGGAGTAAGGATAGCCTCCTATTATATACTGGAAATCCCCATAGAAGGCCTTCCTGTCAATAACTCCTTCTGGGCATCCTACCCTTGCCACTGCATGGATTACCATGCCATTGTACATGTTCATGAAAAATGTGAGCTTCTCATCGTTCGTAAGCCCTGAGATGTCGACTCGCTGCAGATCTTTAGTCATATTTACGTATCTACATGCATAAATCAATGAAGGGATCATGTTCTACATTTTCGCGAGTAAAAGAGGGAAGGTGCAAAGAAAATTTAAAAAACGCAAGGATCATTTTCAAACTATGTAGCTTAAAGTTTAAACCCATTTCAGTTACTTTCATAACATCTGTAATCTGTATTGAAAGATAAATATTAACTCTAACAAAAATTGTTGTTAATTTCCCGACAAGTCTGTGGATGAGTAAGAATCAGATTATTCAGATTGTAAAAGAAGAACAACGAAAACAAACAAACACTAATGAAAAGATATAAAAATGTTTTATGAGTTCGAATTTGAGAGATGGGTGAGCTTTTTTAGAACAGAAGTTGGAAAGTACCTCCGGAATTCCTCGCTGTTGCTGATGCTTGCATAGTCGAGGTGACGCCTGTCCTCAGATGCATATGATTCAAGGATGGCAAACATCAGATTGGTGAGCCTTTTGCCCACAACAACTGCAGATTTTGACTTGCAGTCATTTGTGGATCCCCTGAAGTTAAAGCATCTTGGGATGAATGTTTCATGCTCAAGGAAACGATAGTAATGGTTGCCATCCTCAAATTCATTGTGTCTGACAAATAACATCAGCAGAAGTTAACAAAAGATGATTGTACAAATCACTGCCTTTTCAATATCTAGCTCCGAATCATATTATCATTACAACAGATATGAAGAGTTGTTGGCGTTCGGATGTCATTTATTGAAGGTAAAGGGAATCCGACTGATTCTCTCAAAAATCTGCTCACAAAAGGTTTACGAATGGTTTATGAAACCTATATAATGTGGGATGTATTTCGACACTCTCTTCAATGCAAGAGCCAAAATTAATTTCAGCACCTTATGGATTGCATCAGAATGAGCTTCCCCAGATGAGATGAAATTTAGTAAATCTGTTTTAGGTATTTCAGTATACTTACTACCTACCAAGATCATTCCAGAGTAAGGGAATCCATCTGCACCATAGTCAATCGGTCTAACACATTCAGAACAATTCTAAAGCTCGTGGCCAAGTGTATTAGATCTAGGACCACCTCGTCCATTACCAAATACTCAAGTAGGTTTGAGTTTGGATACTCACAAACTTAATATGGCATCAGAGCTAGGCCCTACGGTCACATATTGTCCACTCCCAACTAAAATAGAGATACATAATTGGCTTATAGACCCAATATGAGGATTTAAGAAACATGTCACAATAGTTCCTCGTGGACTCTGGTGTCCAAATATACAGGATAAAATGTAATCTATACTTGTTCGCCAATTATTTTAGGTTAAAACGCCTATGAACTTGTTGCATTGATAATACTGGGCTCGTACTTATTACTATGCTCTACTAACTTAGATATCAACATACTAGATGCTTTTGAAACTGTTAGCATTGTCAAAGCTAAGTAGAAACTTAACATCAAAATAAAAGATCGATTTACTTCACTTTTTAACCTCCAAACAAAATGATTCATTAAGCATTTGACCAGACACTAAATATGGTTACGGTCGACGGAAGGTCAAACAAAATTATGACAATTTTCGAACGAACATCTTGACAATAATCAGCACTCTAAACATCTTTACGTAAACTTGAAATAATTGCAGTGTAAACTAAAAGTGGTACAAAAGTATTTAGTTTCTCACCCGAAAACATTATGAATAAAATGCTTGTTCGCCAAATCCTTCCCAATTGCAACAGCCTACAGTGCACATGATATTTATTTTACAATATTAAGACAATTCTACTTTTGACAGACAAAATCAAACATTGAAACAATGCATTTCATCGGTTGATATATTTTGACATAAGCTAGTATCGTTTATGATATATAAGAAAACAGTTGATACTTATTTGGGTGATAACATCAACATATATCAATGATATTGCTTTATACTTATCGTTTTCTTGTTTTTTTATATTATTTCAGATGTAAAAAGTGATAGTGGGAATATGCAGGTCCTCCTAGTTGGTAGTGTGCCACTACTCTTCAATAAAAATAAATACATATACAACATAAAAAAACTAATCTTTTCTATATCAAAGTTCACTTTTTCAATCTCCTCATAATATAATTTTTCTTTGTCTTCGGTAAATGTGACCTAATACAATAACAACATTATCAGTAGCACACGCCTATACCTAGATTAGTCCAATCTCGCAACTCTGATCTAATCATTTGAGATTTATAAAGTTTGACATTCTGAATATCAACCGCATCGACCCAACACGATGAGATTCATAATATCCATAAAAAATTCCAGAATACAAGCTACTATAAAAATCCACTGAAAAAACATAGAAAATAGAATATTTTGAAGGTACCTTTTGTCTTTCACAAGTTAAGTGATGAATAATCACTTCTACCATTTCATTCCCAGCAAAGCAATTCTTGACGACCTTCAACCTCATCAATCGATCTTGAATTGGTAATTTCTGTCTCAAAACCCTAATAATATCAACCATTTCATCCATCTCTTGCTCCATTTCCTCTTGATCATCAAAACCATAAACCGGTACAGACGGAGCATTACTAGGGCACTTTTCCCCTAACATTTCCTTCAATTTCTTCTCCAATTCCGTACCATTTCTCAAAGAATTAATCACCTCTAAACCACCTAAAAGCTTCTCATTAAAGAAAATTTGAGGAACTGAACAACTTCCAGTCCTTTGAATCAATTCTTTCTCTCTCATTGGATAAACATTAATGTTAATTTCAACAAATTTCAATCCTTTCTCTCTGAAAAATGATCGAACAGCTCCACAATCTCTGCAATTCGATCTTGAAAACAAACTTATTCTACCTCTGAATTCAAATTGATTTTCTGTCTCATCATCATTTTTCATTTGAACAATCACTTTAACACCGGAGAGATTGATTTCTGTAACATCACTTTTGTTGTTGTTGATGTTATTATCTTTAGAAGTTGAAATTCCTCCGAAAAGTGTAGAAGTTAAAGTACTACTTCGTTGACGGAAGAAGTTACCGATAGCCGGAATAGATCTAGAATTTGAATCAGATTGTGATCGTTCCAATTGATTAATCTGTTCGTTGGTTCCATTAGAGGCGTATAAACCTGGTGGTGCTTCTGGTTGCGGAAACTGTAAAAGAGGTCCACTAATCTTTTCCTCTTTACGGGAATTTTCATCACTCGACCTTGAATTTAGGTTATTATTATTGTTATCGTCCTTGTCAATTTTATTGTTGCCGTCTTCTTCTTCTTCTTCTTGGATGGGAAATTCTCTGTTTTCGATTTCAATATCAGTGAAATCTGATGTTGTATCAATCGGTTCAGCTTTAATATCTTGGTAATTTAAATTTGGATTGCCGCCAAAACCAGGATCATCAAAGTTCAAACTATTAGGGTTGATTTCTAATTCAGAAAAAGAAGAAGAAGAAGAAGGAACTGAATTATGGTGTTGTTGGTGAGAAGGATTCATTGTCTATTTTTTTGTTCTTATGAAAAAACCCTAAGGGAAGAAGAAGTTAGCATAAACGTTCTTCAGGAGAGCGAAAACAAAACCAGAGGATTAAAAGGAGAAGAGAAAGAGAGTGGGGAGAGTTAAGGGCGCGATGAGAGAGAGAGAGAAGAGATGGCGGAGAAACCGGAGAGATTTTAATGGTCTAGAGAGAGAGATTGAGATAGAGAGAGAGAGGGGAGTTTGAAATATTGACGAGGAAGAGGTCAAAGAAATTTTCTTCTGGTAATAGGAGGAGGCTTCTCCAGCCGGGAACTTGATGACGCCAATTTTTCCCAAACTTCTTTGCCGGCTAAACAGAGTGGTACTACCGTTCTACCTTCTCTTTTGGCCCTCCGACTGCACCTTTTAGGCTACAAGGACATTAGCCATTAGGTTATGTTTGGTGCACCCCCAAAGTGAGACTATTAATACCAAAAAATTTTCTTCTCATATTGACTAAAGTACATAGATACATCGTGAATATATTTAACCATGAATTGAGTAAGTTCAATAACTCTTGTATTAAATCTTTAAGGGTCATATAAAGATTGTGGAGTCCATCTCATGGGATCAGAGAGCTCATTTATTTCTACATCTACCTTATTTATTATACTCACGTTCAATAAATTATGAATTTCAACTTCTATCAAAATCAAATTTCGGATTTCCGAATGAGTGGTTGTCTTACCATTACACCAAATAGTAGCAGACTAAATAACAATATTCTATAGTTTGATTTGGTCATGAATAGTTTAACAAGTTTATAATAGGTTAATTTCCTAAATAGACCCCAACTTTGTGATCGGTTTCCTGCCTAACCTCCTACTTTGTCAAAAATATCCAGATGGCTCCCTTTTTCAGATTCCGTTATAACACCGTTAACCAGTCATTATTTCTCTCTCCTCCATCTCATAACCTCTCTCTGCTTTCTCGCCACCTCATCGTCTTCACCGGCGAAGGTCGTCGGCTGGGCAATTTTCCGGACGGCGACCTTCAAACATAAAAAAAATATATATATATTTTCTTTCTCTCTCTAAAAAAAATATTTAGAGAAAAAGGAAAAAAAATTTGAAGGTCGTCGGCCAGAAAATTGTCCGACCGGCGACCTTCGCCGGTGAAGACGATGAGGTGACGAGAAAGTGAGTCATTTAATTTTATTAGGTCAGAGGACAATCTAGTCTTCAACAAAAAAAACAGAGGAGAATATATTTTTAAATGAAACCTCAAAGTACACATTATTTATATTATTATTTTCTTTGTTGAAAGAACACTATTTATATTTTACCCACACTCTTTTTATGTTCTTTCTTTCATGGTCGCTACCCCAAATAATTGTCGACCCCCACTTCTGGTCCTTACCTTCTACGGTCGTCATTCCTATTTTTTTTCCCCACTCCTCCCTCTCCCTTTATTATGTCTTGATGCAGAGGAAAAGGTTGAGGAGAAAAAAAAATGAACAGGAAAATAGATTATTGACCGTGGTAGTTGGAAGTGGTGGTGTGAGATGAAGATGAGCTAAAGTTATAGATGAAGATGATATAAGTGAGAAATAAATAGTTTATAATTTCAAATTCACAAATTAAGTTACTTAACTTAGTCAAGTCAATTGGATTAATAGATTTTAACTCACAACTCATCTTTACCTAAACAATTTTGGACGCCCCGAAGCACCAACCTTAGTAAGGTGTCGTTTGGCAACCAAAAGTAGAAGTACTTTTGCTTGTAGTAGAAGTTCTTTTGCTTTAAAAAACATAAAAAAAATTCAAAAGTATATTTGGCGAAAATGTTACTTATAAGTAAAAAGTCAAAAAGTTAGTTTGGTAACTCAATTTACTTTTGATAATTTTATTTTTCTTTCTTATAGAGATACTTGATTTTAATTGAATTTATTTATGATTTCCACGATTACTCTCGTACACGAAGTAGGGGTGATATTGGTGGTAATGGTGGTGCCATGAAGATATGGTTATGAGGTGTGGTGGTGGCTGAAGTTTGATGGTGGTGGTAGAGGCGGTAGAGGTATGATGGTGACAACGGTGGTGGTTGTGGTGGATGTATGGGTGGTGATGGAGGTATGATGTTGGTGATTGTGGAAATACGGTGGTGGTGGAAGTACGGTGTTGGTGATTGTGGAAATACGGTGGTGATTGGGATACGGAGGTGGCGGTGGATTAGGTATGATGGTGGCAGCGGTGGTGGTTGTGGTGGAGGTATGCGTGGTGGTGGAGGTATGATGGTGGCGATGGTGGTGGAAGTATGGTGGTGGTGATGGTGGAAATACGGTGGTGGTGGTGGATAAGGTACGCGAGTGATAGTGACGGAGTTATGGTGATAGTGGTAAAGGTGGTGGATAAGATATGTAAGTGGTAATGATGGAGGTATGATGGTGGTGGTGGTGGTGGCGGTGAAGGTACGGCGGTGGTGGTGGTGGTGGTGGTGGTGAAGGTACCGTGGTGGTGGTGGTGGTGGAGATACGAGGTGGTTGTTGTCAAAGTGTGGTGTTGTATGGTGGTGGTACGAAGGTGGTGGTTAAGGTGTGGCAGTGGTAGTGGAGCGGAGATACATAAAAAAAATCCGCCAAGTAAAATTCATGCATATCTCAAAAAAAATTATTTTACTTTGAAGTCAAAAGCTAAAAATTTTAACTTGGGTGTGTTTGATGTGTCCTATTTCCATGGAAATAAAAGAATTTCCATCGAATTAGGTATTTCCACCGTTTGATACGACATATAATTCCATGGCTTTAATTCCCTAGGGAATCTATTTCCATGAAATAACCCACTTTTAATTCCTTCCTCCACCGTAGGAATTGGTTTCCGTGGAAAGTTAAAAATCAAAATAAAAATATTTTAGGGTTATTTCCCTAATAGCCCCCAACTTTGTGACCAGCTTCCCGCCTAGCCCCCTAAATTAGAAAAAATACCCATATGGCCCCCTATTTCAGTTATCTTTAACTTTCGTTACTCTCTCTCCTCCATCTCTTTTTCTCTCTCTGCCAAGTCACGCCACATCATCTATCACGCCACATCATCATCTTCTCCGGCTAAAGTCGCCGGTCGGCCAAATTTTCGACCGGCGACCTTAAATTTTTTTTTTTTTATTCTCTCTCTCCAAAAAAAAAAAATTCTCTCACATCTCTCTCTCTCTCTAAACTCTGGCGAAGGGGGTTTCCCTTCGCCGGAGGTCTGTTCATCACGAACATATCTGCTGTACATATTATATCTTCAATTAGGAAGAGTTTTCCGGTGAAGGGTCTCCCTTCGCCGGAATTTCCTCTTTTATATGTACATATTATATCTTCAATCCTTCTCTCTTCTTCCATTTCTTTAGAGAGAGAAAGTAAGAAGAAGAAGAACCTTTACTTCATTTGTTTGTCGCTCATCTTTCATTGAATAGCATGATCCTCTCTGCAATTTCCCCCAAAATCACTACTACCCACAACCATTATAACTACCATAATGATCTCTTTCACTCTCGCAACAAATTTATTCTTCCATCTAGTTACTTTTGTACACAGAGAACAACTATTCTACCTCTCTTGATTAAATGAAAATGAATGTAACCACTTCATTTTTCTATTATTCTTGGTTGTTGTAATTATTTTGTTGTGAGTTTCTCCTTTGTTCTAACAAAGATGTTGATTAAAAAGATGAAAAAGAAGATTATGAACCATGTGAGTAGAAAAGACAAGATTATGAACCATGGTAGGCAGTGAAATCCAACTATTCAAGAGTTGATGATGGCGGTTTTTTCTATGGTGGTGACGGTTTTTCGGTGATGACGGCGGTTTTCCGGCGACAATGGCGGTTTGCCGGCGAATGTGACGGAGATTTAAATTAGTTTTTCTTTATTCTGTATTATTTTATGTTTTGTTGACCTTTAGGGTCTTTTTATTCGTGATCTTTAGGATCCTTTCATCTTTTTCTTTCTTTTTCGTCAGAATCTAGTCTAATTTCTTTCTTATTCACGAGGTACTTTGCATTTAAAGGTATGCAACTCTCATGAAGTTGGAAGAGAGAAATAACAATTTCATCCATGTAAACAATGTGATTTTATCACTTATGAATGGAAATCGATTCCCGTGGCTTAAAAAAAAAAAAAAAATCACGAACAGACCTCCGGCGAAGGGGTTCCCTTCGCCGGAGTTTAGAGAGAGAGAGATGTGAGAGAAATATATTTTTTTTTTTTGGAGAGAGAGAGAGAATAAAAAAAAAAAATTTAAGGTCGCCGGCCGAAAATTTGGCCGGCCGGCGACTTATGCCGGAGAAGATGATGATGTGGCGTGATAGATGATGTGGCGTGACTTGGCAGAGAGAGAAAAAGAGATGGAGGAGAGAGAGTAACGGAAGTTAAAGATAACTGAAATAGGGGGCCATATGGGTATTTTTGCTAATTTAGGAGGCTAGGCGGGAAGCTGGTCACAAAGTTGGGGGCTATTAGGGAAATAACCCAATATTTTAATATATTCAGATACTTGAAACCTAATATTTATCCATATATGCTCTAAATGACATTTTACCCATAAAATTTAGCAAAATAAATTTTTACTTATACATTGAGCAAATGACATTTTTGCCCTTCTCACCAAATGACATGTTTACAAAGTTGTTAATGACATTTTGGTTTTATATAACTAAAATTACATTTTTACTCTTTTATAATATCAAATCTACATCTTACCCTTATGTTGTCAAAATGACATTTTTACCCTCGTATAAATCAAAGTGACATTTTTATCCTTATGTGGTCTGTATGACATTCTTACTTTTATCTTGTAAAAATGACATGTATACACTTTTACATTGAAATGACATAAGGTTAAATAATTTTACAACATAGGAGTAAAAATATAATTTTGAAAACATAGGGGTAAAAATGTAATTTAGACAACATAAGGACGAAAATGTAATTTTGGTATCATAAAAGAAAAAAAAATCATTTTGACTACATAAGGAGTAAATAAAAACTCTTAATTGAATATTATATTCAGAGAAGTTAGTTGGCAACCAAATAACAGAGTTCGTAATTCCACGGAATAATAAATGACTATCAAACGAAAGAACTCTTATTTACATGGAATAAATTCCGTGGAAGACTTTCCATGAAACTTTTTTTATTTCCATGGAATTATTTCCCTGATATCAAACACAACTTAGAAGAAAGTCAAATTTTAACTTAAATGAAGTTGGTAATTTTTGCGTACCAAACTAACTTTTTGACTTTTCTACTTAAATAAGCAAAAAAAGTAACTTATTTTAGTGTTGCCAAACAACACCTAAGTCTGATAGAAAATCTACCGTTAGATTGTTGCCTACATGCCCCACACGCCTTAAGGTGGCCTTGAGCCCCTAACACTGTATACTAGAAGAAATGAGCTCAAAGCTCAGCTCCCCAAAAGGCCCTGAGCCCCTGACACTATACTAGAAGAAATGAGGTCAAAGCTCCCCAAAGTAATTATCGTTATGATTTAATGTATAGTAGTACGAAATTGCATCATGCATATCCTTGTGTGACATATTTTATTGGGTATACATCACTATATGTTTGTTGATAGAAGACTTCCAAATGGAGCTTTATATCGTAGTGTATATTATCCTCTCCGAGATTTAGTTGGTAAAATTTTTTTAATTTTTCGACATATTTAATTTTTTTTGTTGAGAGACGACATATTTAATTTAGAATCGTGGTTGAAAAAGGATATTTAAATTTTCATTTATATCATTCAAGCCTGAACTTTCATTTTTGTGTAATTAACACTCAAGTAGTAATATGGTCTTTCAACAAGAAAAAAAAGTAGTAATATCGTCACTTGTTTAGGATTGCCTGATTGCTTTTGCAAAGTAATCCAATGATGATTATTGCTAAATGATATAAAATGAATGTTTGGTCTTGTTATTTTTGTCTCCAAAAACACTAAATAAAATAAAAGTAGTCTAAACAGGCTTTAAGTTCCTTGAAACGACTTTTAAGGATTGTCGTCAGGGGTCCAAAGTGTCAATAATTGCAGCGGTATATGCGTTCATCTAATCTTCATCTCCTATTTCAATATCATAAATGATGTTCATCCCTCCATTTGGTCCCTCGCCCAACCCTCCGCTTGATGTGGCGACATATTATTTGAGCGTGGAACAAATGTAGAGAGAATGGTGAAAATATGTGCTCAAGTGACGTGTCGTCTCATCAAGTCGCCACACCAAGCGCAGGGCTGGAGGAGGGACTAAATGGAAGGATGTATAGATTTTTGTTAATAGAAATATTTCAAGAGGACACGCCCTAGAATGTCCTCTTGAGGCATCTCTAGTTGTCCTAGTTACCCATAGTTGAATTTAAACTGATAAAAACCAAAGGTCTCTTCATAAATATTTGAAATAAGTAATTATTTCTTTATAAAAATAATTAAGCCAAGTAAGTTAATGAAGCAACTAAATTTTTTTGCACTGGAGATGTAAAAGAAATTATTTCAATCTTTATTTTTCCACAATAACATCTTCAATACAACACTCAAGTTTTTTTTTTTTTGATGAAGAATACAACACTCAAGTTAAAAACTCTATTTTGGATAAAGAAAGAGATTACTCGACTCGATCAAAATTGAGATAAATTTGTTGTCGTAAAAGATACAACCATACACACTCGAATGAAAACATATAGTTTCCTTAGAAATAACTATCTTCAACCCACGAAAATTCCTTTCGATTGTTCGTTTCTCTAGAGTTGTATGCTTTGCACTTCCCTTTCCCATCAGAATGGATGCTCTAAAGAAAGACAATTTCAGTTATTGTATGAAAGAGTTTGATGGCACTTGAAAATGAATTTAACCAAACTTTGATATATATAGTCACACCTTGGTGGATTACGTAGAAAATAAGATGTGAAGCAAAATTTCAAAACAGACAACCTTCTGTTAGTGATTGTATCATCAGAATTAAAAGTATGGTTTCATCTCGACTCGATCTCCTACAACCATCTAGACAGACATCTCCTTCCCAAAACAGTAAATAAGTATCGGACTCCTCCACCTCCCAACAAAATCAAATGCAATTATGATGTCTCCTTTTCATCAGTCACAGAAGATTCAGTAATTGGGATTGTATTTCATGATTCAAATTCTAACTGTATTGCAGATCTGAATTTTGTGAACCTCATTACGGAAGAAGACTCAAATAACATTGTCAGGGCAATCAACCGAGAGGTTGCAACAGCTCACTGGACTAGTAGAAGCAAGATCATCCAAATCAGATTATAAGATCATCTTTTGACAACTTTTCTTGTAAATTTGTAAGTAGGGATGCTAATAGTCAAGCAGGTATGCTTGCTAAGCAAACTAGAATCTCCAAATGTTCTCAAGCTTGGCACTCTCATTGGCCATTTTGTTAATGAACTGCTTTCGTAATTCTCTTTTGATCAATGAATCAGATCATTTAAAAAAACACTAAAATTTTAAGCGAGGTGAGAAAAAACAGCCCAAAGTCGTCATATTGGTCCGACCCAATTAGAACACATTTCCAGGTGGACGAAACCAACCCAAATCGTTTTGGTTTCATTTGACTTCAATTTTAAAACCTCTCAAACCGAACTGATTGTATGCCATATTTTAGTTTTTTTTCTTCTGAGAAATCAATTACGATCTACGTTAATTAGTCATTTCAAGACACTGATAAATCATCAAGATGTGATAAGCACGATAACCACCCAAGTTAAACCAATAACTAAAGGGACCTAAAGCCCAACAAATTTATTAATATTTATACCTTTAATAATTCAAATTCAATAATCATGGATTCCACCTTTTTTCAAGATAGAAATATGAAATAAGCACATTGTATGTAAGCAACACACGAATTTATAAATGCTTTTTAACATCTTGTAATTAGAGATAAAAGCTTTCAAATTTCTTTTCAAGAATCAAAGGCACGGGGCGTACGAATCAAGCATCATCGTCTAACAATCTTCCTCGAGAGAAGTAACATTCCTAAACTTGGAAGAATGTCTCATTTTCCATGTCTAAACTCCTAAAAAAGAATTCATTTTAGAAACCTAGGCTTTGGATTGGTACTTAGCTTTTGTTTTGTGAATTTTTTGGATGTTTAAAGTTTGAGTTGACATTAGATTTGTACGATGGATCACAAAGTATTACATGGATTAATCAACAATAGATCCCACGAACCAGATTTTGTGGGATGCGATCCACGAGAGAACTGTGAGGCATTTCATGGATCGCGTCCTGCGTAGAACGCTGGTTTTATTTAAATGTTTGAGGGTTTAAGACAAATATCAAGATCAACGGTCACGATTTGAAGATCAACATCAAGAATATTCAACCGAACAAACCAAAATATTTGAAGATTTGATTATATATTGTTTCATATATCTAGTTTCCTTGTCATTGCCTACTACTATTAGTAGATTCATAGTGGGTAATGGAGAAGAGATCAGAATATGGGGCGATCCATGGGTTCCGTCGTTAAAAGGCTTCAGACCAGGAAAAAGTGTGAGAAATGCAGAGGAGCACTTGAATTTATATAAGGTGAAAGATTTGATAATCTGATATTTGATGTATTTGATACTAATTCAGCTACAGAGATTTTGAAGATACCTTTGAGCGGAGTAGAGACTACAGATAAAGTAGTCTGGATACACACAGAAAAATGAAACTTTACGGCAAAATCATTACACCAAACTATAGAGAATGAACAACCATCGAGTTC
Source organism: Eschscholzia californica (assembly GCF_041429995.1). Classification (NCBI taxonomy): domain Eukaryota; kingdom Viridiplantae; phylum Streptophyta; class Magnoliopsida; order Ranunculales; family Papaveraceae; genus Eschscholzia; species Eschscholzia californica. The sequence goes on from NW_028238198.1 coordinate 36,474,270, forward strand.
AAATTTCGGGTCAGTTATAGATGCATTTCCATGGACTAAGTATTGGAACAAAATGAGCATTGCTCTAAGGGTTCAGATGTTCATACAGAGACTACTTCAAGATGCTCTACCAACAAAAATGAAATCACTTAGATTTAATCAAAGTGAATAAAAAATGTGTTATATGTGCAATGAAGAAGAAGATGTCAATCATTTATTTATGAGGTGTCGATTTGCAAAAAAAATGTGGATTCGATCTCCTCTTGGAGTTCGCGTTGATGATAGTAGAAACATCTAAGAGGTCATAAAAGAATGGATTGAAAATGCTATAAATGATGAGGGAGTGAAAATTGGTTTATACCTACTGTGGTTTCTTTGGGAGGCAAGGAATGAACTAGTCTTCGAAAATAGCAAGATAATGTGTGAAAGAACAATTTCAACAGCCATCAGTATGTTCAAAGATTTCGAAGGAGATAAAAATGAAGAAGAATCAACTCAAAACAGCGAAGAAAACAATAGAAAGGTTACATAGGAACCACCACCATTATGTTCTTACAAAATTAATGAGGATGGAGCCTTTGTTGAAAGACGAAGAACTGCAGAAGCAGTAATGCGGGATGGGAGAGGCAATATGGTGGCAGCAATGGTGGACACGTTTAGCTCTAATAATCCAATGGAATCTGAAGCAAAAATCGTTACGTTAGGTCTTAAGATGGCAAAACAAAGGCAAGAAAGTGACATCACTATTGAGGGAGATGCGTACACAATAATAAAAGCATGTGAAACCGAATTAGAAAGCACGCCATGAAAGATAAGGAACATAATGGCAGAAATTCATGAAGAAGCGAGATCTTTCGAGAACATCAACTTTAAACTCATTACTCGTGAAAGCAACTTTGTGGCTCATCAACTAGTCAAATTTAGTTATTCAAATAATGTAACTCAAACTTGGGAAGGGAATCACCCTCCACCTTGTATTGCTATAGCTATCCAAAGAGATAGACTATCTATTGTTAACTGAACGATGAATGAATAAACTAATGGGCTTAGTCCTATTTTTACCAAAAAAAAATATAACTAGTTCGTAAATTAGTTAGTAGTTTTAGGAAATTAAGAAACCTAAATCGCTCTATAAAAATATGAGTGAGTTCTTGTTATTGAGTTGCAGAGAGTTAAATTAATGTAACCAATCAAACATACAACTCACACAGTTCAGTTCATATCTTCTTCTTTTTTTTTGGAAATCGACTACTATTATTATTATAAGACATCGATACACCATGAAGAGACACACTATAATTGTCTCATCTAATCTTACGAGGTAATCGTAAAGAGCCTAAATCCAACTAAATTACTTTATTTATACACAAATTCAATAAATCCTAGATTTTCACTTCCATGAGATCGAACTAGAACATCTATATTACGAAGTGGATGGACAGTTCATATTTTCTTTTTTTTTTTGTTGTAAATTTCATATCTTCTTAGTATTACACAATTATAAAATTTATTATAAATCTCAGATGCTTGTATGTGTGTCTAATGATAAACAATATAGATAAAAATAAGGGTCCATGGGTATAAAGCCCAAAATAATGTTCAAAAAAGGTGTAGGGTACAATCTTCTCATAAAATTGGTTTTTAGTCCTTTAGTACTTCGGACATGAAAACCCTTACTAAACACAAAAGATTTCCGTTCATATTCCATGCAGATTTCCCGTTGCTTTTTTAATATCGGACCTAGATTCCTACAGCTTATTTGTAGCGCGATTTCGGGATTAAATAGGAAAAACAGATATTTTCCAAATCAACTTTCTCTCTCATCGTTTCAGTTTTGGAAAGCAAATCAAATCTCCCTCTTCTGAAATATTTCTAGCGTGATTTCGGTCATTAAATAGGAATAACGGATATTTTTCAAATCAATTTTCTCTCTCATCCTTTCAAATTTGGAAACCAAATCAAAATTCCTTCTTTTCGGATCGATTCGAATTTTTGTAGGATCAATTTAGCGTGATTTGAGGGTTAATATACATAACGTATATATCACTTTCTCTCACTTAACTTTCAGATTTGGAAAGAGTATATTTTCTCTCATCAAAATGATCCTAACGAAAAACCATCAAAACCATAGAAATCGAAGCGCCATAACCCCTGTAATTTTTCATACACTTGCTTATGTTATGTACAAATATATGATTATGTGTTATAAATTATGTACAATTTTGGTTGTATCACTATTATTTTACTGTACTGAAATATACATTGTTTTTACTCAACATATATTTGCAGGTTTATTTACATGAAACATGTTCATAAACTATGTACTATTTACGAACATTACAACAACATTTGTTTTCGTTTTTTACTCATACATAACCACACATCAAATACAAATTATGAAACAAGTTCGTAAATTATGTGTTATTTATGACGAGGAAACCATCATCCGCCATGTTTACAACGTAATTTTTTCAATGGTTCACATTATTTATACCAGAATTTAATGTTTTTTTACACAGGTACACTGTTATATCTTCTCAACTATTTGAGTCATTCAACAAACAACAGTTACACGCTTTAAATCATTCTTGACAAACTTGAATCATGTCATGTGTTGATACTGTACTGTTGAAGGGCGAATCGAAATGTTTTAGCACCACCAGGAAACAACTGACCAACTTCAGTAAAGATTTTATCCCAACCATCAGATGTTTTATCTTCTTCCCTACGTTGGATGATTCTGTAGGAATTTCCATCGGTAATAGCTAAACTACAAAACAAAAATGTAAATAATTGTCAACAATATGTATCATTTATGAAAATATACAATGTAAAATGCTATAAAGTATATGCACTGTTTAATAAATTTTATCGTTTGTTCGATAAAAACATAACTTTAGATTGAATAAGACGGTTACTGTTATGTGAAATTAAATGTGTTATGTTTAATAAATTACACATAACGTTTGGTAAAGGTACTATAATTTAAAATTTGTAACAAACGACATGTATAATATAGTAAATTATACATAATTTACTACAAACGACATGCATAATATAGTAAATTATGTATAATTTATTATTAAAATTTATCTTGTGTTTGATACAAACGGAACTTTAGTTTGAATAAAAATGCTACTTTGATGTGAAATAATATGTGTTATGTTCAGTAAATTACACATAATTTTTTGTATATTACATATAATTTCTTGTAAATTACACATCGTTTACATTCTGTTACAACAAAATTGTACAGAATTTTCTCTGGTTCAAAAATGGTACAAATACCTTGAGCTGATTATTATAGATGTTCTAAAAATCAAAATCTGTAATCTAAAACTACTGAAAAGTGACATAATACATGAAGACACAGATTGTAAACACGGATTAAACATTAACATCACAAAATCGGTTATAATCTTAGTGAGAAAAAATTTATAATGATGAAGATGACTTAAAGATGATATAGATTAAAAGATCAAACTAAGTAGATGAACCAGATTATACTGAAAATCATGGATAACTTTAAAGATGATGATGAAAAACATAAAAAAAGAAAGATGAATCTTGATAATTTAACCATTACTGGATATGTCGAGCTTCTCATGAATACGAACATGATTCAATGACGATGGAATTCGAAAGATTAATCAAATATTAAACAGAAAGATGAATACGAACCTGGTAATTTGATGAAGGAACAATTAATAAACGATTGTGGATTGAGCTGGTGAAATAGATTGGAAGAAGAGTTCGATCTTCAAAAATGGAGGATGAAAAACCTTTTCTGAATCACATATTAGATAGAGAGATCATATGATTTCTGTTATGGAGGAGGTTGGAGAGAGAAAGTGGGAGATAAAATAGGAAACCAAATTTTTGGAAATTGATATTCAAAAAACGGATTTGTAATATATCTACAAGGGCATTATTGGTATTATCATTTAAAAGTAAACCTAGAGATATGTGTTTTGCATAAAGATTGACCCAATTGGACTAGATTTTCATTTATATTATTAATTTGGTTTACTACGCTATATTAGAATTAGGGTGGACTAAATATGTGTTTAGGAGTAGTTTTTTTACCATGAGTCCATAAATGTTATTATAAATCTAGAATGCTTGTCATTACACAAGTCAAAATATAGATAAATTGAGGAAAGTCAAAATGAGTAAACCAGATAAAGAAAAAATCTTTGAGTGTGAAGCACATTAAATCCATTCCCCACACGTAACGACTTATTCACCTCTTCTTTCTTTGTTTGTGAAGTCTTTTTGTTTAACCCACCAACCCATGACCAATTCCTCTACGCAGGGGCTGTCCGGGCTCAAAGCCACCAAAGCAAACGCCTTGGCCTTTGGGTCCCAAATAATCAAAGGCCTCGTGTTTCTTATTTCGTATGTAACTTTCGAAAAAATAATCATAATTTAAATCAATTTCTAACATAATTTGTGTTGTAACTCAGTTGTAAAGAGTTTAGAACATGAATAAGAAGTCAGGGGTTCAATTCGCTTGGGGCCTCCTATATATTTGGGTTGGCCCTGCCTCTACGCCAGTGGCTACTCACAAAACTAATGAACTTATAACAGAAGAATGTTTCATAACAGTTATCATGATCTGCTTGTGGAAAGTGACAGACGTCACGGAGTACTAAAGATGGCTTTTTAAACGTAAAAGTTATCACAATATATTTTCACAGGTATTTTTGGTATTCATATGGTCATTATATATTTATCCCGTCTTGAATTCCTAGTATAACGTTTGTTTTATTTGAAATAGACGGAGAGCGTATCATTTAAACATGAGAAGTCGGGTCAAATTAGGTTGGGGTTGGATCAAATTAGTAAAGCTATTAGTGTGTAAATTAGTTTTGAATTGGAAATGTACTAACTTCTTATGGTGCAAGACCCGCAAGCATTAAATTTGTACTTGAGATATACGATCAATCCGCTTGATTTGATATATGTGAAACGGTACATCAAGTTCTAAGTTTTAGAAGGCTGAAGCTGTATATCAAGAGAATATGGTCATTCCATCAACGTCTCGGCCGAAACTAACCTAACTTTCAATAAGAGAGGAAAGACTGGTAGATGAAAGACTCAACAAGATGATGAGTGGTAGGTTTAAGAATCCCCAATTCCTCCTACCTATAAATCTCAACACATTTGACACAAAGATGAAGAAAGATGAATATCAAATAGCAGAAACCAAACCAAGCTCAAGAAGAAAAAAGCAGTCTATGGCTCTGTACATCTGGATTCAATCTCTACTTTTTTTTTTTTGTTGAAAGGGATTCAATCTCTACTTATTCTATCCCATAACCAGGTATCTAGAAGTGTTCCTTTTTTCCAGTCTTCTTTTGTTTTATTTGTTTACCTGAATACATGTTACTAAACTTCTCATCTAAGTAGCTAGATCGTTTGATCCACCCAAGTAACTTGTCGATCAGATTTGGGTCGTGGGTAAGCCAAGTTTTCCATGCCGAACCCCCCAAATTAGTTGTTCTGCGCTAAGTTTTGAATAGTTCGACTTTGATTCATATTATTATAGTGGCCATAATCTGCATGAACCACCCTAGCTCCTGCTTAGTTTCTGATTCCTCAATCTGTTTACCTTTCTACTGTTAACTTTACAAAAAAGTATTACTCTTTCGAGACTCCCACAAGTAGAAGAAGAATACTCAATAAAATGAAAAAAGATAATTTGGAGACCATTAAAATTCATTCTCTGATACGTTTAATAAAACAAACCATAACCAACTTGCAGATGTTAAAGGTCATTACAATATTGAAGTGACTAAAAATATTTCACAAGCCATTTTTCACTTTTTTTTTTTCATTTTCGTTCTAATTCACAAAATCTACAAACCTTACTGAGAGAAGAACTAGAATACTCAATTTCTAGTTTTCCTTTCTTTCCTTCTATTTGATCTGGTTAGTTTCGTCCACGTCTTTTTCGCTTTCATCCACATTATGAACCGTATATGTATATCCGATGATGATCCTCTTAACGGATTGGATGATATTGTGTAATTCCACGCTTGGGGGGCAATTTCCTCAATATGAAAAGAACCAGAGCTGAGGGTAGAATTTCTACCAACTACAGCCACAAATAAAAAAGCAAGATAAGTGAGAAAAATTTCACAACCCCGACCTTGATTTGAATATTATAATTAGATCACAAGCTAAAAAATGAGATATACGATCCATTGGCAGAAATGATGTGACAGGTCATCTTTGAGCTGTTTGTGTATTACTATTTAGTAAAAGGGAAAAGAATGTCCCGCATTAAGTTAGGGTAAATCAATTTATGAATGAGTTTTTCCTGTTTTCAATTTTTAGGCCGTCTCAAAGATCGTAAAGGAAAACCAATGACCACCTAAATTGTTATAAGAAAATACTTCTATCATGGATAGCAAATGTATCTTTAAAATAGTAGTCCCCGAGGATAAAAGTAGCCAGGAGTTCAAACTGAAAATTATCCAATAGGGTTTCTGTAATAGGACACAGTTTGGTTTTCTAGGCCTAAAAATCATTAGAATTGTATCTAGAGATAGATGTTTGATATAAATAACAAAAACAAAGCTTACCAGATAGTACAGAAAATTGAGAACAGGATGATTCAGAACATCAAGATCAGCTGCTTTGTCGAATGCATTGAAGAACATCTACAGAATGAATATTAAATCCAGAAAGTTAAATAAAAGCTTGTTATATCCAAATGAAGGTTCAAATGGAGATTGCAGTGTATTGTAAATTGTATCACCAATTCTACATGATCTCACTGAAGATAAGTTGAAAAAAGATGGACGAGGCCATTGATAAAGATGGACGACTCAACCCGAACCTTATATTGCAAATAGGTCTCCAAGAATTACATAAGAAATTCGGGATCAGGTCCGTTTGTTTTTTCTACAAGTCTACCTCTTCCCCCGACCTTACTCTCCCACCTGCCTTTGTTTAATTCTCTAGAATTATATGTGAGGTAGATTGGTATAAGAGAAGTCTTCATGAGAAATTAGTATCATATGCCTTTCTATTCTCCCTATCACTAATTTTTCATAACAATCTGATGACTCGACTACCCATGTACGTTAGACTCGGGCCTGATGTTTCTTTGTGCCAGGGTGGATGGGTTGATTCCAAATCGAATCTGCCATGCCTAGCAACTAACTATGGAGTCATCAGTCCAAAACTGTTAGCTTGTTCCTTGGAAAAAGACGTTTCACGTTTGTGTTACCACATTTTTTATATCTGCATATTTTGGAAACGGGTGTACTTACCATAATACATCTTATAAGGAAACACAGGAAGCATATGCTGGTCACATAACCAACCTGCACAATGTTAAAAATGGAAAGCGTAAAATAAAACAAATAAATAAACGTATAAACATATATATCAATAAGAACCTTCAGATATTGCATTTTGATACTATAAAATCATCCACGTGTACCTCCTGCAACTTCTTCCGCCTTCCTTTTGATTCAACAGGGAAGCGTTGTAGCATAAGGAAGAGCCTGGCATAACACGACAAGAATGAGGCGGAAACATCATGCTACAAGGAATGCTAGAAGATGGAAGTTTAACAACTATGTGAGTGAATAAATATACTTTTTACATTTTAAACATGCATGCAGGTGTAGTGGATACAGGGAAAGAAAATTTACCTCCCCCCGTAAAGAAGAAACCCGAGGGCCGCAAACAATGATACACCTGCCCAATGTTATGTTAGCAAAGGGTGAACTCATCAGTTTATCCCAAAACCGCAAAATTCAGTTCCAAAAAATTTTAGCAGATTGCTCTTGTTAAGAAAGACAAACCTGCGAAGAAAATCTTTGAGAGGACAACCATAAGATGAACAGGTTTCCACCACATAATCAACCAGAGAGCTATCTGTGATCATATGAAACAAAAAGCGCTTTAGCAATTAATGCCTCGTACTAGAAAGGAAAATACATCTTCAAGTTAAGATTCAGAAGAAAACACTTATTGAGACAACTTTGGGTGTGAATATTCAAAACTTACGCACTGAAGACATTCTGGGTGTAAGATTATTGGTACCAATTGTTAACGAGTGAAAAAAGAGGAAATGCCTTAGCAGGCACCTAGAGTCTGAAACAACTCACAAAGCCGAATTGACAAAAAGATTTCATATGAACACTTAAGGCCTAGGAGAAACGAATTCGACGAGCATGAGAGACTGCTAGAGTTGGCAGAATAGCAAAAACAGAGACATAGACCATCTGGATCTACTTTTAATTCATCATGGCAACTCTTATTAGAAAACATAATTACTTTTTCACCGAGTCCGACATGAATGTACCATCTTCCGATCATTTGGTTAGTCTTCAAACTATATAAAACAACCTTGTAGATTCAGATTGAGACTGGCACACATCAGTAAGGTGCCTGAGATTGAGATTTCCTTCATGATGTAAAGTAGGAGGACTGGAGGACCACTAGATTTCGATGTATCAAACACCCAAATTGATATAAGCTTTATCATCGAAAAAATTGGAGGATATTAAAATAGAGAAGGATAGTTTAACTGGGTATTCCATTATTAGGTTTATCAAATAATAGGGTTTCTCGTGTACTTTTAATGGGTTAGATGGGCTTGTAAAGTGTAAATGGATACACTCAGCTGATAAGAAAAGGATGTGTTGTATCACGGGGTTATGCTTCGAGATACGATATCAGGAGATTTTAATTCTTCAGTTTTGCTTTATAGTAAAATAATTCTAATCTGATTCACAGTTTCCAAATACTTGCAAGTTGCATTAGAAGTTAGACTCTATTCAACCAACTTCCGCTATTAACAATGAAGTGCACATATTTAGGAAATTTTCTTCATGTTGGGTAATGGCGTAATGCTGCAACTTTAAGGATGGATTTGTTTCCTGTTTTCTATTTATGATTCATGCAGAATATGCATGTCAAGAAGTACACTTTGAACAATTGTCTTTTAGCAGTCGAGAAATTACACTTACACAAGAAAAGTGTAAAAACAACTTGCCAACCACTTACTCATCGCATACTAACTAGGAAAACGACCTGAAACTAACTTGTTAGCTACACATTTCATGATACCTAGGTACTTCTCACTTGTATATAAAGCAACAAATCATGTCTAGCACTCTACCCTCAATAACATCCAACTAATTTACATTGTTAATGTACTTAAGAATGTTTAGCATCTCCAAAATAAGCGGTAAAGATGCACGTAATACCTCGATAACAAGTATGAACAACAAGACACATTAGTACTAAATTTCACCTGAATAGCATACACCACAGCATTAATTGTGATGAAACTTGATCGGAGCCCATCAGTGGATACTGCCCGCGCCTGTAAAAGTTATTATTCAAAACCCATAGAGTTTAATAACAAGTCAACCATGATCGTAAAACATAACCCAAATTCGTATCTGATAATAAATTTTTCTTTTGAAAACATACCTGATAATAAATTTCGGCCCAGAAAAGAACAAGAAGTGCATAGGTAGTGAAGAATGCAAGACTAGGAAAGTCAAGCAAGACATGTTGAAGAATCTGGCAGTAAATCAATGGGAAAAATGTAAATAAATGGTTCAATGTATGATTGAATTAGATTAGAATTATCAGAACAAGTGAAATTCTAACCTCAGGATGTATCCGCTGAACATCAATGCGAAACACGAAGACTATCGAACGAACTGCCACCCATTAGAACTAATATCAATAAAACATACATACAAAATCCCCATTCAACTAACCATGAAATCGTAATCTAGCTGTGAAAAAGTCAAGATACAAACCAGCATTCACCACAAAGTTCAAAAAATGGAAAACTTTCTGCGTAGTCCAACCGTACTCCGGAACTCTTAATTCTATTCGGACTAGCTGGATCTGCAACCATAATAACCTCAAACATATTACAAATTCAATTTGAAACCCCAAATTTCGTCCTCTATGAAATTACACCCAATCATACCAAATTCAAACTGAATTTGCAAAACCCTAACTCAAATCGTAAACAAAATTTGAAACCCTAAACAAATAATAACCTATAACATAAAAAAGAACAAACTAATAGAAATCAAAATTAGCAACAGAACAAAAACAAATAAAACGAATCATTACCAGAGCAACGACAGCAACAAAACCATAAAGTCCGGCGAGGGTATGAAAGATTCGGTTCTGCCAAAGAGGTGAATCATTAACATCTACCCACCAATCAGAAGCGTTTTTAAGTCTATAAGCCATTATAATAGATGTAGAATTCATTGAATTCTCTAAGCCGGTAATCAGATTACTCTAATGGTTATCTCCAAATCTTTTGAAACCCTAATTTGTGAAAGGCTAAACTAAATCAGAAACAATTTTGGACAAAAGAAAAGGAGGATCTCAAGAAGGAAGAATAAAAAGACAAGAAAGAGAGAGAAATAAAAGACGGAGAAAGGGGGCAGGCAGTGTCCAAATTCCAAAACCAAGACGGAGACCAATTTCGTTTTTTTTCTCTCTCTCTCTCTCTCTAGAGTGGCAATCCAGGGAGAATGTCTATATTGCCATTGTGAACGTGCGAAATTTTAGGGACAGCGCATTAAGCAGAGTAATTGTAAAAACGCCCCTAATAAATGTTATTAGCGCCTCCCTGAAAGGAGGAAATTTGAAGGAAAGGAGTGGCAGTAACATTTCTGGGGGGCGTTTCTACAACTTCTGTGTTCAACAAATATTATTTCAAATTTTTCTATTTACAGCGGTAAGAGATTATCATGGTCACGTGGGTGTCACGATGGATTCGTTGTATTAATGTTCTTTATGATATGATGACGGATGACCTAGTTTGAGAAATTATTGTAGGTTGGCCAAACATAAGATCATGGGGCTGGCCTATGAGAGATTCGTAAGAGAATCTCTTATGGGAGGCTAAAGAAAAATTTTAGAAATTGATACATGAATTATCCATTGAGATTCTAGTTTTTACAAGATTAAAAAGAAATGTTTTGATATTTTTCGTGTTTTAATTTAATAGAGATAGCTAAAACAATATTATGCAAGATTTTATAGGCAATCCCCAAACTTGTTATAAGCAGTCTGGCTAAAGGCAAACTCGAATTTGGGTTAGAGGCAATGTATGGGTAGGAGGCAATGTATGGATAGGAGGCAATGCATCAACCACGGTTTGACTAACGGCGTAATTGATGTTGTTAGGTCCATCGTTAAGTCAAAGTATTTTTACTTAACCCCTCCCTAAATTCAAAGAAGAGATGTCGTTCTACGCTGTTTGTCGATTTCTTCTTCTTCTTCTTCAAATCTCTTTCTCAAAATCGGTCATACTTAACCTGCGTTCACTACAACTCTCTTCTCCATATCTCTCCCATTCAATCTGTCCATAAACTCTAAAATTTGGGAGATCGAATTTCTGTAAAATCTTGATCCAAAACTAAATTTCTCTTTGTGTGGTTGCTTGGAGTCTTAGTTGAAGCGTTTCCACCGGTCATTTTAGCCCGGAGTTGAGGCAATCGTTGATTTAAAGATGTTAACAAAAATTAAGTTCATGTGGTTGAATCGGTGGGCTCGTACCGATGGAGGCAGTGATAATCGGTGTGGCCACACCGGTGGAGGCAGTGCAAATCGGTACAACCTCACCGATTTCAATAACTGAAACACAAGTATGTCGAAATCGGTCTGGTCACACCATGCTATACACACGAACTCGGTCGAACCAGATCAATTTTGAGGTCGACGTCAATTTTTTTTAATCAATTTTACTCCTTCAAACACGAATTGAAGTATTAGGGAATGCTCACATACCGCTTTAGAAATAGAATTTTGGGCAGAAATCGTTTTGGTGTAGTCTTTTGGTATATACATCCCTAATGTTCTTGGAACTTTCTTCATTCATAGTGATTCCTAACATATTCAATTGACTAAGTCATACGTGAAAAATACATTGCCTATAACAAGTCTGGCCATTGCCTATAAAATTTCCTTAATATTATTTGTCACACTTGTAACTCTTAAATTTGCCACGAAAATATAGTGAAGAAATGTCTTACTTTTGATATATAAATCTAAAATTTGACTAGGCACTCTTGAAAATCTGAAATTAGAGTGTCCAATAGTATCTAAAATAGTCCATGGGTATAAGGCCCCAAAAATGTTCAAAAAAGGTTTTTGGTCCAATCTTCCCAAAAAATGAGTTTTTAGTCCTTTTGCACTTGGGACATAATAACCCTTACTATATAAAAGAAATTACCGTCCATGTCCCCTTCAGAATTCTCGCAAATTTTTTAATGGGAGCCGGACAGAATTTGAAACAGCCTGTTTATAGCGTGATTTAGGGTATTAATAAGGAAAACCGGATATTTTACCAAATCAGATTTTCTCTCTCATCAATTCTTATTTGGAAACAAAATCAAAACAACATGTTACTGAATTAGATCAATGACCGAATTTTTCTGGGATCATTTTAGCGTGATTTGGGGGTTAATATACCAAACGTATATATCACTTTCTCTCACTTGACTTTCAGGTTTGGAAAGAGTATATTTTTTTGGGATCAATTTAGCGTGATTTGGAGGTTAATATATAAAACGTATATATCACTTTCTCTCAATTAACTTTCAGATTTGGGAAGAGTAAATTTTTCTGCGATCAATTTAGCGTGATTTGGGGGTTAAGATACATAACGTGTATATCACTTCCTCTCATTTAATTTTTGTTTTTACCTATACTAACCAAACATCCCTTACAAATTATGAAACACTAAGCATAACCCGTGCCTCCGGCACGAACACTTTCTTTGTGCAATTTATGTAATTAAGCAGGTGGTGAGTTGAAAGAAAAATAAAATAAAAAGATGAGATAAAATTATAGGCTGATGGCGTAACAAAAGAAGAAAGAAATGTAATAAACTTATGTCCGGAATTACAAAAATCTTAGGAATAAAATTTTTTTACGTTTGGATAATAGAAAGTTAATCGTAATGAAAAAATAAATTGATGTATTATCATTTCTCAATATCTAAATGTATCTTTTAATTACTAAGTTATGTCACTATAGAGAGACATATACATAATAAGTTAAGAGGATCTGGTATTTGACATGGGGAAAAAATAGTAGGAAAAAGTGTATAGTAGAAGTAAAATTCTTGAGCCAAAACTGAAAAATTAAAAATACGTGTTCTTAATATGAGATGTTAATGTTCAATTTTTTTTTTTTTGGACATAGAATAAATCTGAATGGGAAATAGATATAATTAGGAGCCTCACCTTTACATTTAGACAAAATATTAAATTTCCTCAATTTTAACTTACCCAAATACTTCAAACTCTCTTGAAAAATCGAATTCGGATGTAAATGAGACATCTCTTCCTCTAAGCATAAATGTATTCCAAGTAAACACCTTGGTTACTCTGGTTGACCCTGATATAGCCATAGGTAGCATTGAGGTGTATTGAATAACTAACTGAAGAAAGAAAACACAAAACTTTGAATTATGAAAAATATATTTGGTAAGAGATAGAACCAAGATGTTACCTATAGCATTCGAAAACAAAAGTAACATAACACAATTAGAGAATGAGCTAGATATTACCTGTAGAGTTTGATAGCAGAAATCAATTTGGTCATTGTGATGATTGTGGACGGTAGAAAATCACACAATTAATAGATCGTCGATTGGTGGGCCACCGACAACTTGGGCTTTAGACCTCGAGATGGACGAAGTTCCGGTTGGACCTGTAGACAGACAAAAACAAGTAAAACCGTGAAGTCTTGGGGACACCGGGATGGTGTCTTGCCAAGGGCACTCCGACGGTCAAGTCAGCAAACTATAAAAGATAAGTATTTAAACGATTGAATGCTGAGGGTGTCACCGTGTTGTATCGTCGGAGGGTGGCTAGACTCGTAGAGTGGCCGGAGCTTCGACTCTACGGGATAGTTGGTCGGATTAATCTCCTGGAGCAGGTCGAGAGGTCGTCTCGAAAGGACTTCAGAAGGACTTCGAGGGTGATGGAGCTTGAAGATGTAATATCGTCGTCTAGAGTGATCCCCTAGAAGATTACCCTTCAAGCCTTCTGGAATTCGAAGGTCGATTATCGTCGTCTAGAGCACTGATCAGAAGGTACTGAATGTGAGAGGGAGAGAGAGAGAGAGAGAAGAATGTTCTGTTGTTTTCTAGTCGGTATCCGATGCCTTTGGAATCTGAGTCTCCTTCTATTTATAGGCGACTGATGGACTCGTGGAGTCTGTTAGATCCGAGATAATTGGGGTCGAGGGTGACCCCAAACCTTAAGGGAGACTCGTTCTTGGCCGTCGATCTGTCACCTGGAGTAACTCGATCGTACGATTACGCCGCCTCGACTTTAGGCTCTTCGTAGTCTGAGATCGCCTAACGGTACTTAAGGCGACGTGGGGTTTTAGAGCGACTTCGTCAAATGAGTACGTGGCGAGGTCTCCGGAGTTGAGGTTGACTCGGTAACCGGCAGGCTCGGTTGAGGGCGACCAAGGGGTGCTTGGAGCATTATAACTTTTAATGGGTTATTGTTCGTCTAGATGGACGTTCACAAGGGCTTAGAGCCGTTTGGACCTTTAGTTGGCCGAATTCCACGTTGGAGAGTGTCCAACTAGTAGGCAAGTGGGTCGGGCCCAAATGATATTTGTTCGAAGTAGGCTCGGTCTAGGCGACCTTTAGACGAAGTGGGCCCAACACGATTTTTGACCACTACAGTTTGTCCCCCACTCTCTAAGTTAGTGATTTGCTCACTTAGAGAGTAGGTTGGTAGCGTCGAGGGAACGTCCAAATCCAATGTCGTACTGGAGTCATAGTTCAGTTAATTTCAACCGTTATTGTGTCGGCCTAAAGATCTTGGTAGTTCGTCGGATAATTTGAGACCACTATTTGCATATATGAAATGTCAAAATACCGTTGTCGGCCTAGATTTTTTTTTTTTTTTTAAATCACGACAATTCGGGGAAGAAGATGTCCAGGCTGCCCGAAGACGACTTGGAGAAAAGTCTCTTCTCTAGGTTGCCTGAAGAAAATCAATAAAAATGTGGTCCAACCAACCCTAAAGACAATTTGGAATAAAACACCTCCAAATTGCCTTTAGGTGGTCTGGAGTGCTCCAGACTGCCTAAAGGCAGTTTGGAGTGAAGAGCCTCCAAACCGCCTAAAGGCAGCTTGGAGGCAAGAGTCTCCAAACTGCCTTTGGGTAGTTTGGAGGAAAACCCCTCCAAACCGCTCAAAGGTAGGTTGGAGATTTTCTTCCGAACTCCTAACAGCAATTTGGATTCCCCTTTTCTTTTTTCTTTTTCTCTTTGGTGATATATATATAAATATGTATTATATATATAAATGTGTACTATATATATAAATGTGTATTATATATATGTGTGCATCTATAACGTGTAGTATACATATATGTGTGTAAATAAATGTGTTCAAGTGACATATAATTAAATATACAACACATTTGAGACATACCTCGTACAGAACGGGATGTAGAAGGAGAGTTGACACTCTAGAGAGTGTGGCAAAGGGCCCATGGGGTTTTTACGTTGTTTCATTTTCTAGACATGTATTGAACGCTTTCGAGGATGGTAATCTCTTCGATGAAATTCATGCTTTAAGTTACATAGCTTGAACATGTTGAGTAAGTAAATATTACAAGCAAGTAGTTTAGAGTTGAGGTTTCTCGTCTCGAGACCAGCCGTCTGAATTTTGAAGGTGCACTTTTTTGGGTTGACCTTTGAAGCTCCTCTGTCATCAACTAAGTTGGCCCTAGAGATAACATTCTCGAATACGACTATCAGGGATAGTAGACTTTCAAGGCACAATAGTGGAATTTCAGAGTCGAAGGCCTTATAGCATCATTTTTTCAGGTGAAGCTTGAGGTTGCATTCTTTCTAGAAGAGAGTGCGGTCTCAAAGTCGTTGTGTTGTTTTGATGACTTCGAGGTCTCGAGCTTTCCTTCTCTTTCGGTAACACCCGAGGTATTTATATTCCCTAGGATGTGTCTATCTCGAACCTTCCTTAGGCCGGGTGGAGTCTCGGAGACGTCTCGACCCGCTACAATGTGTAGAAAGAGTTGTAAAAGAGTATTAGAGGAAGGGAGATTAATGGCGCCTTGTGTGGATCATGTGGGGGGTACAAAAAGGTATGTAGTATTGTAGTGCTCCCGTTAAAGCCGATTAAAGTTCGAGCATGAACCTCGTTGCTTCGTTTGAAGCGACAGTAAGCTTCTTAGAATTTTTGTTTTTTCGTCGAAGTCTTATGTTCTTCATCTGAAGTATGAGGTCAATAGCTCTAGTCTTCTGTGTGGCTATGTTGGAAGTTTAAGCTTGTATTTCATGGTATTATTTGTCCCATGTTAGGCCAGTTGGAGCTCGAGAGTGAACCTTGCTGCTTCGTCGAAGCGACAGTAAGCTTCTAGAAATTTTTTGTTTTTCGTTGAAGTCTTATGTTCCTCGTCTGAAGTTTAAGGTTGATAGCTCTAGTCTCCATTTAGCTTTGAGGGAATTCGAGCTCGCATTTTAGGCACAATTTGTCCCCCCAGCCTAAGTGTAGAACATTATTTTTCTGGACTTAGGTTGATTATTTGCTGGCTAGCTTTGGTGGATGGGTGAAGGTTGTGCTTCTCCTGTTTGTCCACGAGCTTTGACCGAGCTGCACACACAAAAGCGAAGGTCGACAGCAACACCATCAGCCCTCTGGCGCACAAATCAGTAATTTTCTATCAACAAAGAATGATAGAAATAATGGGTGAAGACATTCAATACTTCCTGTTATCAGTATGGGAGTCGAGATGAACATCGATTAACCTTGTGTGGAGTCCAGGATAGTACAAGATTTAGGTCTGGTTCCAGCTAGGTCGTGCTCCCAAGGGGTTATTTGATGTTTTTTTTTTTGCCCCAGATTGTAGGTGTAGAATGTTTCGTGCCCTTTAGCCTAGAAGTTGAATCAACTTTTCCAGACTGTTGTCTCTAGAGTCGACTAAAGTTGGTGGATGATGGAGGTGTTGTTTTCCAGCCATGCTTGTCCCCTGTCGTTTGTAGTCGCTCTGCGATTGGGTAAGAGGGGAGGTTGATGGTGGAACCATCGACCCTCCAGTATAAAAGTTACTCAGTAGAGTTTTTAAGACAGTGTAAACTTTTGAGGTAGAATTTTAGAAGGTTAGAGATACACCTCTGGCGAGACGTCTGTTTGTCTCGGTAAGATGCTCTAACCTGCAAAAAATCGAGCTAGAGGGTTAGTCGGTGGCGTAGCCACCGACTCTCCGATGCTTAAGTCAGTAAGTTTATTCAAGATGAAATGTAATCAAAAAAGTTCACCACCCACTCTCCGATGTTTAAGTCAGTAAGTTTATTCAAGATGAAATGTAATAAAAACAGTTTAGAGTTTAGAAATGGTACAACTTTAGATGTGCTGCATTCCAACTTTTATTAATGTTGAGTTCATCTTCGACTTGTCGTTTGTCCACCTTGCCCTACTACTCAGATGGTTCGATGTTCATGTTGTAGTCTGGAACTCTGATGCGAACTGGTTCGTTCGGCAGTTAGACCTGTCAGATCAAGTGGTTTTCTGTCGTCTCGGGTTTGAGGTCGCCTTGAGGTAGTGTAGGGCTCTAAGTGTCTGCCATCTGACCTATGATCTGTTCGTCTCAAACGACGTTCTCGAGACCGCTCGTCGCTAGGGTAGTGTCTATTTTGATGGTACTTGTCTTCTTCCCAACGGATTGCTACCCAAACTCGAGCTAGGACATCCTCCATGGTGGTGCAGTTGAACTTGGTGAGTTCTTTGTAGAGTTCACTGTCTGGAAGTAACCCTTTTTGAAATGCATCCACTGTCGTCTCTTGGTTGCAATAGGGGATCGAGACTTTCTCTCTATTGAACCTCCCTACATAATCTCTAAGTGGTTCACCTCGCCTCTGGCTAAGTCGGTAAAGGTCTCCAGAGAGCTTCTCTAACTTCTTACTACTCGCGAACTGTTCAACGAACGTGTCTGTCAGCTGGGCAAATGAGGCGATGGAGTTGTTCGGCAGGTTGGTGTACCACTGGAGAGCTGGACCAATGAGGCTCGACCCGAAGCTTTTGCACATGCAAGCCTCTCTAAGGTCCCTGGGTATGGCTGCAGTGAACATCCTCTGCTTGTAGGATGCAATATGGTCGTCTGGATCTGAGGTGCCATCATACATTCTCATACTTGGGAATGAAAATTTCTTCGGCATCTCCACTAAGGCGATGGCGTCGACGAAAGGGGAGTCTGCATAACTCTGTGGTAGACTCTTTCTAAGGGGGGTTGGGACTCCTGGAATGCGAGTGATCAGAGCCTCCATCTCTGCCAATTTTTTAGCCATCGCCTGCTCCAAGGGGGTTCCTGCAAAGCCAGAGTTCAGACCGTTAGTCAACAGACTAAAGGGTACACTAGTAGGTAGTAAAGTAGGAAGAGTAAGGGAGGATGAGAAAAGAGGGGCAGTCATCGACTGCGATTGTTGATTGGTTTGAGCTGAGCTTTGGAAAGATGATAATAACGTCGTTGCCAGAGTCGTAGTATTAGTCACTGGATTCGAAATCGAGACGCCAATGGTGTCAGACTGGACGATTGGTTGACTGGAGGAGTTTCCTGCTTCAGGGGTCACCAAGGATTGCATCGGGTTGACTGGAGTTCGAAACCTAGGTCCTGTTGGATACACCATGGCGAGTTCAGTAACTTTTTCTTGAAGTAGTTGATTTTCTGCTCGAATCAGAGCATTCTCCTCCTCCAGGGCTTTAAGCTTTTGGGAGTTTTCTCGCATCTGAGTTGTGAGTTCGGCGATCTGGGTCGAGACATGGTTTGGTGAGGCTACCATTCCTTCTTCCATTGATGAGGTCGTTTGAGATGTTAGTTGAAGGGGCCCCACGGTGGGCGCAAACTGTGGACGGTAGAAAATCACACAATTAATAGATCGTCGATTGGTGGGCCACCGACAACTTGGGCTTTAGACCTCGAGGTGGACGAAGTTCTGGTTGGACCTGTAGACAGACAAAAACAAGTAAAACCGTGAAGTCTTGGGGACACCGGGATGGTGTCTTGCCAAGGGCACTCCGACGGTCAAGTCAGCAAACTATAAAAGATAAGTATTTAAACGATTGAATGCTGAGGGTGTCACCGTGTTGTATCGTCGGAGGGTGGCTAGACTCGTAGAGTGGCCGGAGCTTCGACTCTACGGGATAGTTGGTCGGATTAATCTCCTGGAGCAGGTCGAGAGGTCGTCTCGAAAGGACTTCAGAAGGACTTCGAGGGTAATGGAGCTTGAAGATGTAATATCGTCGTCTAGAGTGATCCCCTAGAAGATTACCCTTCAAGCCTTCTGGAATTCGAAGGTCGATTATCGTCGTCTAGAGCACTGATCAGAAGGTACTGAATGTGAGAGGGAGAGAGAGAGAGAGAGAAGAATGTTCTGTTGTTTTCTAGTCGGTATCCGATGCCTTTGGAATCTGAGTCTCCTTCTATTTATAGGCGACTGATGGACTCGTGGAGTCTGTTAGATCCGAGATAATTGGGGTCGAGGGTGACCCCAAACCTTAAGGGAGACTCGTTCTTGGCCGTCGATCTGTCACCTGGAGTAACTCGATCGTACGATTACGCCGCCTCGACTTTAGGCTCTTCGTAGTCTGAGATCGCCTAACGATACTTAAGGCGACGTGGGGTTTTAGAGCGACTTCGTCAAATGAGTACGTGGCGAGGTCTCCGGAGTTGAGGTTGACTCGGTAACCGACAGGCTCGGTTGAGGGCGACCAAGGGGTGCTTGGAGCATTATAACTTTTAATGGGTTATTGTTCGTCTAGATAGACGTTCACAAGGGCTTAGAGCCGTTTGGACCTTTAGTTGGCCGAATTCCACGTTGGAGAGTGTCCAACTAGTAGGCAAGTGGGTCGGGCCCAAATGATATTTGTACGAAGTAGGCTCGGTCTAGGCGACCTTTAGACGAAGTGGGCCCAACACGATTTTTGACCACTACAATGATATGTGTAAATCTACAACTGAAAGAAAATTGAAACATAATTTAGCTTGATGGTAGACCATTTGTTGTGATTGTTTTTCAATTGATATAGGAGTAAATCCTTGGATTAATTATTCTCCCCATTTATGGTGTAAAAAATAATGTTGGAGAAAAAGTTATTGTTACTAATGGGATTTGTAACTGAAGAAATAAGAGTAAATCCTAGTATTAATTATTTTCTCCATTTATGGTGTAAAAAATAATGGTGGAGTACAAGTTGTTGTTACTAATGAGATTTGTAACTGAAATGTGACAATGGAGAATCATTTCAATTGAGAGTCAAGATTTATCATGGGATAACAGACGGCTAGATTTATCTTTGGTTCGTCTTTGGTTTGTCCCAGTCAGCACTCAACATCCTATTTTATATAATAGATGTTCATAAATTATGTACAATTTACGAACATTACAGCAGCATTTGTTTTCGTTTCTACTCATACATAGCCACACATCAAAATACAAATTATGAAACAAGTTCGTAAGTTATGTGTTATTTATGACGGAGAACCCATCATTTGTCATGTATACAACGTAATTTATCGAATGGTTCACATTATTTATACCAGAACTTAATGTTTTTTGCACAGGTACACTGCAGTATCTTCTCAACTATCTGAGTCATTCAACAAACGGCAGTTACACGCTTTCAATCATTCTTGATAAACTTGAAATCATGTCCTGTGTTTATACTATATTGTTGAAGGACGAATCGAAATACTTTAGTTTTATCTTCTTCCCTACATTGGATGATTCTGTAGGAATTTCCGTCACTAACAGCTAAACTACAAATGTAAAATGTTATAAAGTATATGTACTGTTTAATAAATTTCACAGTACTGTTTAATAAAGATATGTACTGTTTACATTCTGTTACAATAAAATTGTACGGAATCTTCACTAGTTCAAATATGTAAAGCGCAATAAAGTACATATAATTGTTTGAACAATACACATTCTTTACATTCTGTTACAATAACATTGTACGGAATCTTCTCTGGTTCAGAAATGGTACGGTTACCGGATCTGATTTGAAGAAGCGTTCTAAAAATCAACATCTGTAACCTAAATATAATGAAAAATAAATTAATACATGGAGACAAACATAACATAATTGAAGATAATGAATTAGTAAACAACGATTTAACATTAATAACATAAATCGGTTATGAAGATCTTAGAGAGAGAAAATAATGAATAATGATGAATATTTGAAACGATGATACAGAGATGAAACAGATGATAATGAAAATCATAAATATCTTTAAAGATGATGATGAAAAAAGAAATATTAAACTTATAACTTTAACCTCAGAAGAAGCTTTTGGTGGTTACAATGGTACGAACTGAGTCTTGGATGATGGAAATCCAAATAAACGATGGAGGTTTCAGCTGGTCTAATGAAGATGAAGCAGATTTTGAGACTCAAAAATGGAGGTTGAATAGAGGTTTCGGTTTTAGAGAGAGAAGTAATTATTTCTGTTTTGAAGAAAAATAAAGATAATGGTTTCTGTTAATAGATCATGATTGGAGATAGAATGTAGGAGATAAAAATGGAAATCGGATATTTGGAGATTTTGAATGAAATCGAGTTTTTGTGTTTATATAGAAGGTTAGTTTAGGTATTATGATTTAATATGAAATCTCGGGATTTGTGTTTTGTCTAGAGATGGACACAAATGGACTAAATTTTCATTGATGTTAATATTTTAGTTTATAAACCCATTTTAGGATTAGAGAGGATTAAAAGTGTGTTTAAAGGTCATTTTTTGGACTATAAACCTAAAAGTTATATCTAAAATAATTATGTAAGTTTTTTTTAACAAAATTCTAAAAATATTATGTGTCACCTTTATATATTGAATCTCTCATTTTAATTAAACCAGAGGGACATTCTTGTAACTATTTGACTATATAGTTGGTATCTTCAAATCTTGTTAAAGACTAGGGTATAGCCCGTGCCCGTAGGGCACGGAAATTTCTATATTATGTTATACAAAATTATTGGTCTTATACAAATATTGACGTAATAAAAATGTATTAAAAATAATAACAGAGGTTATATTTAGTTGTTTGAAGGAAGAAAAGAGGAAAGAGAGAAAAATAGTTAGAGAGTTTAAAGGGAGTGGGTAGTTATTCTAACTTTGCCACATTTATCCTTTAAAAACCCATTAAAAAGAAAGGTCGTGGTTTACAGAAAAGAATTGGACGACCCAGATTTATAAATGAAAGTTATGACATGGCATGAAAACCTATGTCATTTGTTATATAGATGATCCTATTAATTCATGTACGATGCCAAGTTCTTATCTTTTTTATTCTTTTTTTTTTGTTGAAATACTTATCTTTTTTATTCAACAAAAGAAAAATGTTATCTTTTGCATTTTAGATTACAGCTTGCACATTGCCTATAAAATATTATTTACTAAATAATAATGGATAATTGAATATCTTTTTTTTTTCTAACTTATTGTCAATATAAATCATTTACTAAGTCAAATATCCTGAGAATAAACAATACTCTAAAATCTAATTTAAATCAAGTAGGAGCTCTGAGTTAGATTTCATTCGACAAATAAAAAAACAAACACAACATTAGTGGTTCGCCCTTACATGCTATACTCTTGCCAGAAAATAGATTTCCATCTCGGTCCAACGCCGTTCAAATTATTTGTCCCCTTTATGAGCTTGGCAGAGTTGAGATTCATGAGGGCAGATACAGGGGCGACCCTGATAATTTAGTGGCCCGAAGCGATTTTCAAAAATGTGCGAAATTTGTCAATTTTTTTTCTCAAACTGATATGTCACAAAAAATATAAAATTACCGCGTAAAAATGTGTATTTTACAAGATCCGATTGGTGTTCATAAATTTTGGTAGCTTAAGATTGTTTAGTAATTCATTAGAGATAACTCTAAACGTGATAGTCCCACATCGCTCACGAGAGTGTCTAAAGTCTAGGCTATAGGTGTACACTCAAACTTAGTAAGTACCGATGTCTTTTGGAGAGTTTGTAGAGCCTTTTCCAAAAACAAAACCACGTACCTCTGCTAGGGTTTGGGGCGTCACACTAATAATAATAATAATAATAATAATAATAATAATAATAATAATAATAATAATAATATTAGTAAGCGCATATAAAATTGTTGATGAATTTTCAGATATATCATGTGATTTTTTTACTTACCTTTTTATCACAGGTTATTCCTAACTTAACGTTTGTTCTCTATAGCAGGTGAAAACACCGGTTACCGGTGAATATCTCTGAGAAAATTTTATGTCGTTGTATTTGATACTTTGGACAGACTAAAAAAAAATAATAAATAAATGTTACATTGCAGTTAAAAAATATATTTTCTATTTAATCTTAAATGATTAATATATATATATATACTAGGCATAACCCCCGCCTTACGGGCGGGGAAATGCCCTTTACGCAACCTGAAGAAGTAAACATACAAAAACAATCTATAAAGTCGTAGAAAAATTTAACTAACAATTAATTAACCAAGTAAAAACCTAAATAAAAACAAAAAATGCATCTGACCATAATTAAAAAGAATTTGATCTTTTTTTAAAAGGTCAGTTACCCAAGAATATAACCATTAATTTTTGTTAGAATATCCTTTGCCTCCACAAATATAAATATACAAACTTTTACAGGAGTTACATTTGTCTCAACGAATGCTGAAAACACTTTACCGAAAAATGGGGTTAAGGGGGAAATCAGATTGAAGATAATATTTTCAACGAAAAAAAAAATAGCAGAAACCTTCTGCTAAAGCGTCAAGGATTCCAAACGTCCTTGTTCTTGAAGTATTTCTTCAAGCCTCTCAACCTGAACAAAATAGAAACAGTGAAAATTGTCAAACTATGGTCTTACAAGAAAATAAAAATTATAGTTTTAACCAAAATAAGACTCTTTGTGTAAAAGAGACATGCAAGTTTCTTTATTTGTCTTGAATGTCATTAACTTGCCCAAGTTGTTTCTCTCACTGGTTTTCACCTCAATTTTCGAATGAGGCTGGTCCATGACCTATATTTTATAGTCTTACAAAATTGAAAATTGAGAAACATAACCTTGTTGTTTCGATCCTTCAGCTTTGGAAGCAGCTTACTTAAAAGAATCATTTTACCTATATACAACATTGAAAACACCAACTTGTCATGAATTGAAGTTACAAAAAAATAAAACATAGATATCAAAGAACAATAAGAATTGTAGAAGAAATAACATACTTGTACTTGTAATAAGATGATCCCTAGTAGTGTAAGGAGGACCAAGTTCAGGTCGTCGAAATAGGCACGAATGATTGAAACATTTTCAGAGTTGCATTGCTATTAGTGGTGGCCAACGGGTCATGTCGGCCCGAAAAAGGCACGACACGACCCGCTTATAAGGCAACACGTCACGACACGTAACGTCGCGTGTCGTGCCGTGCCGACCCGTCACGGGTCAAGCGGGCCGTGGCGGGTTTGGGATTTTAAGCTCCCAGACCCGTCAACCACGGCACGTCAGGAACGGAAACACGACCCGCCACGGCCCATGGCGTTCCTAACCCGCCACGAAACGCTAACACGTTAGAAACGGATACTTAATCAAAATATTATTATTATTTTGTTGAAAATAGTTATTAATTAATAAAATCAATAGTTAATAATATTATTAAGTAATATAATAAACATAAATTCTAAAGTTTAAACAAAGATCACAACGTTTGACTTGAAAATTATTTAGTGGTTCATTTTGTTACGTTTGGAAACAACTGGCCCATTAGCCACGACCCGACACAACAACGGCCGGAACCGCCATGGCAACGGCTGGGCCGTTGCCATGGGGCGTTTCTGTGCCCAGACTTTGTGGTCTGGGAACGACACGGCACGACACGGCTCAAAGCCGTGTCTGGCGTGCCCGTAGCGTGTCTAACACGCCACGACTGTCAAACGGGTCATGCCGCCACGGCACGGCCCGTTGGTCACCACTAATTGCTATGTTCAGCAAATGCTTAGGCTCTCCAGCATCGTTATCAACTTCTAGCCTCCTACAAGAAAGCACGATAACCTGCACAAATAATGAAGACATGCCTACTTTAAGTATTGTATCTTTTGTGAAGGCAACCCTTTCTATACATTAGATTTCAACCTTTATAGTAGAAAGGACAGGTGATACAAAGTCTAGATATGAAAAGGTTCTTGAATAAAACTCAATCCTAGAATTAATGCATCACCAAGAGAAAAAAAAAATGAAAAGCTTACCATGTGATGTGTTGAACAACCTGTTGCTTGTCATTTTCACAAGACATTTGAAACCATTCCTCACGTGTTTAAGCCGAACTACACGTCTTTAGAGGAAGAAAGTTAATGAGCGACCAAAGATCATGTAGATTGTTCTGGACAAATAATGATATCAAGTACATTTGGTTCCATGAGAAGAATTTCCGACAAAAGGATTTCAACCATCACACATCTATTGTTAGTTTATAACCTCTTGGCAAACTTAGAAAACTCGTTCCCTATAAAAGAAAACAATAATCCCACACATAAAATAAGAGAAGGATTATATTCATATTTGAACCAAGGCTCAGACAGAAGAGCAGAAAAGGGATGAACACATTGTAGAAATGAAAGAATGTTTTATATGACTCAAAGTAATGTTATGCTTTCATAGAAATTTGAACCTGGTAATGGAGAAACCCATTTCTTGTATAATAGAGTTGAGTACTGAAATGTAGTGACCTAAGACGATTGTCCTTCGAATAATCAGAATTCTACATCTTTTACTGAGCCTTTATGACCGAGATAAATCAGATGCCGAGTGCTTAATTTCTTGCCTTGCATTTTTAGCATGAACTGACCTACAAAAACAGGTTATTATTGGTTGTCGGTACTCGATGAATGTAAACCAGCTGTTTTACCAAAGAAGATTTAATTAAATGAAATTCTCAGTTGTAAATTCTTTAGTTCATGGTCTTATTAATAAAAAATCATGCCATATAGAACTTACTTGAACAATTGCAAAAATCATAGGAACATCTTTAATCAATGATAATTGTCCTTAACCGGTCACACCAATAGTAGCATACATATGAGAAATTTTTGTTGGTAGCAAATCCATAAAAAGTGGAATCTTCAGGTATGATTGTCGAGTCAACCCTTTTAATTATCCGACACTGACACCCTCTCCCAATGGAATAGTATCATGGGTCTGAAGAAGTAATTGTGTTAGGCGATAAATTAGAAACACTATGAACGGTAAGTACTAAAAGAGTTTGTAATTCCTCTACAAACCTTCCTGATATTGACCACCAGGACACTCAGTGGAGTTCCAAAAGCTCCAACAGTCCAACTTATGTTATTGTGAAAGATTTACATTCTTATTATAAGTTATCAATTGGATTTTCTGCTCATCTACTCTTTCATGACAGAAGAAAATTATCTATGCCTCTATGATATTAACCACTCAAACAACCCAAAATCATCTACCCTACATTTTGAATATCTTTTGCCTAAAAATACAAGTATCGAATCCATAAATCTAGCTAGATTTGAAACAAAACCCTAAAATTTCAAAACAAACTTATAAATTTCAAAATTTAAAAATTGAATCCTCAATTGAGCTTTGGTAATCATAGTATTGTTAAGGTTTAAAAATGTTGAGTTGAGATGCGTAACGGAAACAGTAAAAGAAAATCGAAAATGAACTTAGTTAACATAGCTTGTACCGACATCAACAAAAACTTTACTGGCATCACCAGAGTTCCAATACATAGAGACTTGTAGTAAGTTGAACAAATATTTTCATTAAAACCATAATCAAAGTGAAAAAGTTAGTAAAAAGGAAGAAAATACCTCAATATGCTGTAATTAGACGAAGCTTCCTATCTGTATGTCGAGTTCTCATGACGAATTGAATCAGAAATGTAAGTAACCCTGGATGAGCACTTAATGAAATCGATTTCAATTTTCACTAAGCCCATTGATTACAAGGGAAGAGGAAAGAAGGTAACGACAGACGTGAAGGATGTAAGCTGCGTTATGTCAATTGAGTTATGCTAAGGGATGGTGGAGTTATACAGGGGTTGTGGATTAAATTTTGAAGCAAGAATGTAATGAAGGTTAATTGGCTCACCAGTACCTGATTTTTTATCCGATTTTGGTGTTTTCTGAAGCACCGTCTAATGAAGGCAAACCTAAATGTATCACCTCGTTAAGCATCGTTATTGCAATACTCAAGGTACCTAACCTGAAAATAGATCACATTACACGTTTCACATACTACGTCGAACACATTTTCCTGCAATGAAAAAGTATAATAATACGATAAATAACTCATCTTCTTACTGAGAGATTTTTTGGAGAATTTCATATTTGGGGAGGAAAATAAACATGAAAGGCATAAGCAAAGTTAGAACTACGAACCTTTAAGTCTTTAAGAGTATCAAATATTCATCCTTTCAGAAGTATAATCAGAATTCAGAATTAGATATAAACAAATGTTTTATTTACCTTAATAAATTTTAAAATTCGTCACCTGCATTTTTAGTAATCATCTTTGATATAGCTTCCACATTTGGGGTGAAGAATCTATATAATAAGAAAAGAGTATCAAGATGCCAAATTATTTGTTTCTCTTTTTAAATGGACAAAAAGTTTTGTTTAAGGTATTTTATATAATGAAAATACAGTTTGTAGTAATCGTACAGTTGAAACACAAATACACGGTCTAGAAAAACTGGATATGCATAAGCTTTCTTCAGTTATGAACAAAGCTTTGTTATAAGTGCATGTGTGTATTAGGTATGTATTTAAACAAAGTTGTTCCATGAAGGAATTTGACCAAGTAGGTATTGTGGAAATTATTAAAATGGTGAAAAAATAGATTCTTTATTGTTGTGTAATCCATCTGGAACTATCATTGCGAGTAAGCACGGTAATGTTTGTAGGAATAATCAAAAAATTGATAGGAATAATAAAAAATTATTATTTAATTAGCCATGTTATAATCTATGGGCTTTACAAATTATGCGCCTAATGTTTGTAATCTATATGTTTTAACCTAGAAATTCATTCACACATTTCATCAAACACATAGGGTGTGCAAAAAAACCTGGATAAGTACAATAACAACAGTAGTGAAGAAGAGTTGCTCTCCAGAATAATAACCTAGAAATTATGCGCCTAATGTTTGTA
The DNA here is from genome assembly GCF_041429995.1 of Eschscholzia californica. Classification (NCBI taxonomy): domain Eukaryota; kingdom Viridiplantae; phylum Streptophyta; class Magnoliopsida; order Ranunculales; family Papaveraceae; genus Eschscholzia; species Eschscholzia californica. The sequence continues at coordinate 36,502,472 of NW_028238198.1, forward strand.
ATCTATATGTTTTAACCTAGAAATTCATTCACACATTTCATCAAACACATAAAGTGTGCAAAAAAACTTGGATAAGTACAATAACAACAGTAGTGAAGAAGAGTTTATACCCAGAATTACGATAGAATTACCTTAAGATTTTTAATCTCCATTTGAAGTTTTTTATTTGCATCTTTAAGCTCCTCAGTTTCACTTCTTAGCTGATTCAAAACACGGATGACATCATTTAGTATGACAGACTTGTCAGTTCTGGCGGGTCTACCAGGTTCCAATGTAGAGCCCAAATTTGCGAACCTGCACAAAGCATAGACACACTTTTCAGACGAAATACTTCTAAACTGACTCGATTTGTATAAGAAAACATAGCAAAACTGCAAAAACCATGATTTTTCTCTAAGGGTCTGAAAAGTCTAGTATATTACCGAAATGGATTTCAAATTTGTGTAAGAAAAAGCACATATCTCGTTCATCTTGTCGCTTCGCAATTTTTCGTGACAAGCTTTAGCACCTGCTTTGTTGCAAGAATTAGTCCGTCCACTGTCCATATCAAGCTTATGTAAATTCACAATACTTGGAAACCTTGTCCTCAGCTTCAGCATGACGTAACTTGTTCTCCGCAGCTAGAACTAATTTTATTTCCTTGTCGTGGCGATCTATAGCTAAGCTGGCAAGGATTTGCCTCTCAATCTTGCCTTCACTTGTACGGAAAACTTCCAAGTGTGTACAGAAGAGATTGATTGTCTCCCTGTAGTATTCAGTTATCCTAGGTCAGTTAAATTCTCCTATAAATTTGACAGTAATAGGCTGTAAGAAGCTGAAGATTAAAATAATATCCCTAAAGCTTACCTACCTAGTAAGAAGCTCGATAAGATTAACTTCCCTGCCATGCCATGAGATTTCACCAAGAATACCATTTTTAATCTCCTTTTGACGTTTTTCATTTGCATCTTTAAGCTCCTCAGCTTCACTTCGTAGCTGATTCAAAACACGGATGTCATCATTTAGTATGGCAGAGTTGTCATTTCTGGCAGGTCTCCCAGGTTCCAATGTACAGCCCAATTTTGCGAACCTGCACAAAGCATAGACACACTTTTCAGCCGAAATACTTCTAAATTGACTCGATTTGTCTAAGAAAACATAGCAAAACTGCATAAACCATGATTCTTCTCTAAGGGTCTGAAAACTCTAGTACATTACTGAAATTGAATTCAAATTTGTGTAAGAAACAACACACCTCTCGTTCATCTTGTCGCTTATTCGCAATTTCTGGTGACAAGCTTTAGAACCTGCTTTGTTGCACGAATCAGTCCGTCCAATGTCCATATCAAGCTTATGTAAATTCACAATACTTGGAAACCTTGTGCTCAGCTTCAGCATGACGTAACTTGTTCTCCGCAGCTAGAACTAACTTTATTTCCTTGTCGTGGCGATCTATAGCTAAGCTGGCAAGGATTTGCCTCTCAATCTTGCCTTCACTTGTACGGAAAACTTCTAAGTGTGTACAGAAGAGATTGATTGTCTCCCTGTATTATTCAGTTATCCTAGGTCAGTTATCCTAAAACAAATAAACTCAGAATAAACGCCCTATTGATAAAACAGAAAAACTGAAACCATTCCCCATTTCAATACCTCATTGAGATGGTAAGAGAAGTGAATATGTAATTTAGGTCTAAAATGAAATCGTTCAAAAAATCAATTACAAAATCTATATAAAAAAACATAAAAATTATGACACATTAGAGATACAAACACATGATGTCATAATTCATTCAATATTGAAGTCATTGATGAGGAGATTAATGAGGCGTTATCCTTCCGAAAATTGAAAATATAAATTGGGGGAGACGGGAGTTTAGATTGGGGGGAGTGGGAGCAAATATAAAAGTGACTGTTAGAGGATGCTTCTCTAATTAGAGATGTATAAGATAATGGGCGAGACAAGAAAGCTATAAAAGTTAATTAGGGATTAGTAATCAATGGAGGGTATATAGATAAGTATCATCACCTTCTGTTTTGTGAGAGACTGAGAGCCCTCTTTGCAGCCTCCAAACACCTTGAAATGACATACCAACCTTGAGCACCCTTGCACCACAGTCTCCATATTACACAACAACATAATTGAACCAAGTTTTCAGTTTTCTTGTACCTGAATTTGAGAATCGTTATATTTATATCTACGTTTGAAGTACAAACTATATCTCACCAAATGTATGATAAAGCGACTATATATTTTATTCTAATCTTTTACCTAGATTTTCTTTAGAAACTGTTGACGTACCAACCTCGTCAAAGAAGTCCATAATTTTGCTTGATTTGTAACAAATAACGAAAAATTAAGGGGACAGAATGTAAATTCAAACAACACAAACTAAAGATGTTTTATATGAATCCAAACAAAGGGATAAAATTATAAGATCTAGGATGGAGCCTCTAAATGCTCTACAAAGTAGGATGCCCTATATAACATTAGATATAGGTTTGAAAGGTTGCAACACTCCTAAGGCATCTCATATATAGTTTGATAAGGCCGCGGCTTTGGGGAATAAAGAAAATTCTCCGAGAAATAAAGACTTTTCTTAAAACTAGTTAAATAAGATTGACTTTTGATGTTTCTTTTTATTGCTAAGGGGCTTCTAATTTTAGAAGATGCTATAAAAAAGGTTCCTCCATCTCATCACCTCTCTCTGCCACTTCATCTTCTCGACACCTCATCATCTTCTCCGGCGAAAGTCGCCGGCCGACCAATTTTCCGGCCGGCGACCTTCAAACATAAAAAAAAAAATTCTCTCTCCTCTCTCTCTCTCTAATTTTTTTTTTCTTTTCTCTCTCTCTCGAACATATCTAGAGAGAGAGGTGGTCTGTTCGTGAGATGTAGTACCTTTAATGTGATATCACCTCTACGGATCTACACTGAAACGAGCCGCAAATGGTATTTGAGTTTTGCCCGACTGTGTCGTTTTTGTACCCATTTTTTATGGTTGTACTGTTGAATGAGGATGATAGACAGATAGAGAAGAAAGAAAGATGTTGAGATTAGTTTGGTATGTAATGTTAGCATCTAAATTAGATCTAACCATGTATGATGAGAATAAGTTGGTACGGTTTGGGCAGAAGTTCTAAAGGCATGATATTGTATGGTGATGATCAGTATGGTTGAAAGAAGTCAAAAGAAGAACAAATCAAAAAGACCCATTTCTTTGTTCTTCTATTCTAATAACAGAAGTCCATAAACGGATGATCTAAATAGTTGTGGGTATATACATACATCTCACGAACAGACCACCGACCTTCTCTCTCTCTCTAGATCTGTTCTAGAGAGAGAGAAAATTTTAAAAAAAAAAAGTTTTTTTTTTTTTTTTTTATGTTTGAAGGTCGCCGGCCGGAAAATTAACCGGCCGGTGACTTTCGCCGGAGAAGATGATGAGGTGTCGAGAAGATGAAGTGGCAGAGAGAACAGATGAGATGGAGGAGAACTTTCAAAAAAATGTATTTTGTACTCCCCATAAAAATTTATTCCCCGGAGAATTTTAAAAAAAATCTGAATTCCCTTGAGAATTTATTCCCCGGAGAATTTTTTTTATTCCCCAAAGTTGCGGCCTTTGATAATGTGTTACGAAGGAAACATTCATCATTCAAATAATGAAAAAATATTGTTTTCTTTCTCATGTTATTTTATTTATTTCAAATCTTCAATGACAAAAGTATATGTGGCTTATTTTCTGAACACGGGTAAGTTCTTTTCAATTTTTCATGAGCAAAAGCTTTCTAAATCTTATTCGAATCTTGAAATGTAAATCTTAATCTCCCAACCCTAACAAAAGAAGAGGATAATGGTATGAGTTTAGTTAGGCATTTTATCAAACAATTAGTGTGTGCCAAATGTCTGAGTAATACTAATAACGGATGCAGCCAAACCTGTTTGATCGATTCCTTCCATGACCTCTTCCGATGTAATCAAACTATTAAAAAACCAAGATATTTCTAACCAGCAGTATGTCTAATTCATAATGAACTTAACAACAAAAACGGAATGGTAAAATTTTTCATCTAAAGAAGCTAATCCCGGAGCACCAAGAAGTACATATTAACTTACCAATCCGCTACATATGGAAAAGTAGAAAGAGGTAAAATCAGATTAAGCTCAGCAATCAATGAAAATGAAAAAAATGAATATATTATAATGCCGGGAAAAAGTGTTCAAACGCTTGAATTAGATATACCAGATGTAAGGGGTCCGAGCTTAACCGAAATTATTTTACTTTTTTGTTTCTTCTTCCTTCTCTTTGTCTCTGCAAAATCACACAAGAGATGGGAGGCTCCCTATCTCTTTAACTCTATCTCTCAGTCTATAAGAAATCAGGAAACCCAAAGGAGGGGACAATTAATAATTTTGGAAAAATAAATGGGATTTCAATCTTTCTAATCATAGATGTAAAATGAACAAAGAAAAATCAATAAAACTTAATTGTTTCAAAGAGGGATATCAATTGAGTATGAAATCAAATGGAGTATTAGATTTTCCACTAAAGATAAATCAAATTAGACACCTTCAATCATCTGAAGCAATTGTTTTCCCAACATTTCCAACACAGTTTAAGATGAACTCACCAAAATAATGTTTGAATCAAAACCCTAAAAAGTAGTAAATCTCAATATTAGATGACATGGAGATAAAAGAAATCAACTAATGAACTTAGGTTTTCTAGGAATCATGGTGACAAAATATTCAATGAAAGTAATCATTCTAGATGAAAGGGAGATACAATGAAGTTGTCTGCTTAAGAAAGAAGAAATTCAATGAATCATTCTAAATGAGAGAGGAGGGCTTTTGGTGGTTCGCATGAAGAAGAAAGAGAGACGTAACAGAGAGTAAGGAATAGGAACTCGTAAATCTGGAAGGTTGTCCCACTCATACATCTATGTGGCAATCTAGTCATAATCTAGAGACATTTATTTTGTCCTAGTCACAAGTATCTGTTTTGTATAATAGATATATATGTGGGCGGGTGGCGCGCATATTTACATGTATATAAATTTATTTCCTTCTTAAAGTTCCAACTTTCTTAAAAAAAATATAAGACATAAATATATGACTGTGAAATTAAATCATTATTAGCCCTATATGTATCATCATCCAAAATATTTTCATATAAACTCTGTTAAGATTGTCCTGCATTGGATAGGAGAGAGAAGAGAGGTGAAAATATTTTCATATAAACTCTGTTCAGATTGTCCTGCATTGGATAGGAGAGAGAAGAGAGGTGAGATGCCTCCAATATTTTCATCAGTGGTTGGGGTTTTTCTTCTCCTTTGTTACGGAAGTGTTGGGGCTTTCATTTGGATTTAAACTTAGCCAAGACCGCCAAAATTTTGAAGGCATCTCACCAGTGTTGCCGGCTTTGGGCAGACACCTATGCACTAAGGTCCTATGGAGCAAAGAGAAATTATGTTGTCGACCCCTGCTTTTGCTCTTCACCATACTTCGATGTAAATATTTACTGGGGGTGTTTGTTGGTTCGTTATCCTGTAACTTGGAGTCGTCCGCTACCAAACCGCTCGTGGTTTGGTTACCAACCAAACCTTCAATGAGGATTTGGATACTACTGGATACTAAACTATCCATAGAAACAGTTTGTTACCATGAAAATCAACAAATCGAGTTACTTTCTTCGTACATTGACGCATAAAATCATGACAAAACATGAAGCTTTCCGAAATTGGTTTTTTGAAGCCTTTAATAGTAGGACTCTTGAAAATATTAAAAATATTTATTATCAAGAGTTAGAAAGGGATCAAAAAATGACAACCTTTACTATTTGGTTTCATAATTGGTACCCTAATCAGAAAACTATCCATGTTTTAGAAGATTATACAAAAATATGGACTAAGAGTGATGGAACTAAGATTAATTCTATTCATCCTCCACCTGAAGCCTTGACTCTTAAAAATGACAATGAAAGTAAAGCACTAGAAGCAGCTCCATATGCTATACCTAGTGAATCAGTAACTACCGTCATAAAACAGCACAATCATACCAATCTAAGTCTTCAGACTATTGGTAGTCAATTAATCAGAATTGAAGATACTATTCATAATCAATTGAGTAGTATTGAAGAAAAACTTAAGGATATACCTAAAGTTTTATCTACCAAGGTTGAATCCACTTCAAAAAATAAAGACAAAGAAATTGTTGAAGTAGATGTTAAACCTAGCCCAGAAATCAAAGACTTTAAACTGTCTGATAAACAGGATGTAGACTTTGCTAATTTAATCATTGAAAGAATGAAAAATTTAAAGATTAATATTATTAGCCAAGATTCTAGTACTGAAAACTCTGATCTTGAGTCTGGACCAGATATCAGTAAAATTCAAACCATGTTATATAAACTTGGTAATGAACCTAATACAGGTTTTAAGACCTATTATAAGAGACCTACTCCTCAAGATCTCCTCTTTGAGGAAGACTTTTATCAAAATCAGAATTCTTATAATGGTCGTTCCATTTATGAATGGAATATTGATGGTCTTTCAGAATATCAAATTTATGAAGTTGTTCATAAAATGTTAATGTATGCCAGCATTTGCAAAGCTAGTGGTAATGATGATTCGGCTGTGGCTAAATTCATTGTTACTGGTTTTGTTGGTGCCTTAAAAGGATGGTGGGATAATGTTCTCACTGTTGCCCAGCAGACTGAAATTTTCACAGCTACAAAACCTGAACCAAATACTGCACAAGTTAAACCTGATGCAGTTTATACTTTACTTCAGACTGTTCTTTTGCATTTTGTGGGAAGTCATCCTCAAAGACAAGAGAAAAGTCGAGAACTTTTACAGAACCTTAGATGTCCATCTTTAACCCATTTTAGATGGTATAAAGATGTCTTTATCTGTAAAGTTATGCAACGCAATGATGCTAATTCTGAATATTGGAAGGCTAAGTTCATTGATGGACTTCCTCCTCTTTTTGCTGAAAAAGTTAGACAAAGACTAAGAGATCAAAATAATGAAAACATCATCTCTTATAGTTATCTAACTTATGGACATATAATTACTACTTGTGTTCAAACTGGATTAGAAATTTGTAATGATATGAAATTACAATACCAATTGAAAAAACAGAATTTGCATGGGAAAAAAGAAATTGGTGAATTCTGTAGTCAATTTGCATATGATATGAAAATTGATTATCCAAAATCTCATAAAAGGAATTCTAGAGATTCGAAAGAGTATTCTCGAAAATCTTATTATAAGAAAAGAAGAAAATACAAACAGAATAAAGAAATTTATTATCAGAAGCCTCGACATAAGAAAAGATTTAAAGGAAATTATATTCCTAATAAATCTGAAATAAAATCAGGACAAAAAACAAGTAATAAAACTTGTTTTAAATGCGGAAAAATAGGGCATTATGCTAATAAATGTTCTACCAAAAGAAAACTGAATGAATTAAAAATTGATGACAATCTAAAAGCTGAATTAAGCAAAGTTTTCCTGACCTCTAATACTGAAGAAGAATTTTCATCTTCTAGTGACTCTGAGGATGTCAATGAAATTGACTTTCTATCTTCTAGCCAATCAGAAGATATATCTGAAAAGGAACCTTGTTCAGGACAATGTTCTAAAAACCAAGACTATTGGAAAGCCATTGTAGAAATGAATGGCTTGAGTATTAATGTTTTAACAGATACTCAATCAGAAATAATATCTATGATAGATAAAGTAACAGACCCTCTGCTAAAAAGTAAAATATTACAATTTTGCTTAGAACAGACAAAAAACTCTCCTAGTTCCTTTGAGAAACCGAATATTACTAAACATTACAGTATGAAAGAAGTACTTCAAAGACTTGAAGGAAAACCAGAAACTTCTCTAAAACCTTCTACTTCTCAAGATTTAAGAAGTGAGGTAAATATAGTTAAATCTGAAATAAAACTCATCAGAGAAGAGTTAGATAACCAGAATACCAGACTTATTCAATTAGAAAGTCTAGCTGAAAAACATCAACCAAAAGATAAATCGATTACTATTCTAAACACAGAACCATCTAGTATTTTAGATGATAATCTTATCTTTTTAAATACTATGCAGAAAATTACCTATCAGAAATGGTATATAAGTATTAATATTGTTATCAACAAAGAATATACCATTACTAATGCAGTAGCATTGGTGGATAGCGGAGCTGACATGAACTGTATTAGAGAAGGTCTAGTTCCGACTAAATACTTCGAAAAAACCGTACAAACTCTACATTCTGCAAGTGGAGATAGAATGCCAATTAATTATAAGCTACCTGAAGCTTATATTTGTAATAAAGGAATCTGTATTCCACAAACCTTTATTTTAATCCGAAATTTATCTCAAGAAGTTATTCTGGGAACTCCATTTATTAATTTATTTTTCCCTTATGACAAGATAGATGAAACCGGATTATATGCTAGTTTTCAGAATCATAAAATACATTTTGAATTTATTACTAGCCCTGAGACCAGGACTTTAAATGAGTTAGAATATTTAATTAATTCTAAAACTGCTCATTTAAACTTCTTACAAGAAGAAATACATAATTTGAATATTTCCGAGAAATTGAACTCCCCAGAAATAAAACTAAAAATCAAAGAAATTGAAAATCAATTTCTAACCGAAGTTTGTAGCAATATTCCCAATGCTTTTTGGGAAAGGAAGAAATATATTGTATCTTTACCTTATAAACCTGAATTTGATGAAAAAACTCAGATTCCGACTAAGGCTCGTCCTAGTCAAATGAATGCTGAATATCTTGAACTTTGTAAGAAAGAAATTCAAGATTTATTAGAAAAGAAGCTTATCAGAAAAAGTTATTCACCATGGAGTTGTACCGCTTTCTATGTGAATAAAGCAGCTGAAAAGGAAAGAGGTGTTCCAAGGCTTGTAGTAAATTACAAACCTTTGAATGATGCTCTGAAATGGATTAGATATCCTATTCCAAACAAAAAAGATCTTTTAGATAGATTGCATTCTGCAAAAATATTTTCTAAATTTGATCTTAAATCTGGATACTATCAGATTCAACTAACTGAAGAAGATAGATATAAAACTGCATTTACTGTACCCTTCGGGCATTATGAATGGAATGTTATGCCATTTGGTTTAAAAAATGCCCCTTCAGAATTTCAAAATATTATGAACGATATTTTTATTCCGTATTCAAATTTTACTATTGTCTATATAGATGATATATTAGTATTTTCATCTAATATAGATCAACATTTTAGACATCTTAGAATTACAAAAGATGTTATCAGAAAAAATGGTTTAGTCATATCTGCACCTAAAATGAAACTCTTTCAAACTGAAGTTAGATTTCTAGGACAGAATATTAGTCAAGGGACAATAATCCCTATTGACAGAAGCATTGAATTTGCCTCTAAATTTCCTGATGAAATTAGAGACAAAAATCAATTGCAAAGATTTTTAGGAAGTCTTAATTATATAGCAGACTACTATCAGAATATAGCAATGGATAGTGCTATTTTATATGATAGGCTTAAAAAGAATCCATTACCTTGGGATGGTCAGCATACCCAAGCAGTCCGAAAAATCAAACTTAGAGTAAAACAATTACCATGTTTAGGGTTAGCAAACCCTCAATGGTTCAAAATTGTTGAAACGGATGCCTCTGATATTGGTTATGGAGGTATTCTAAAACAGAAAAACCCTTCTACCAATAAAGAAGAATTACTTAGATTCGCATCTGGAATGTGGAAGAATGCTCAGAAAAACTATTCCACCATCAAAAAAGAAATGTTATCAATAGTCAAATGCATTTCTAAATTTCAAGATGATTTATTAAATCAATCTTTTCTACTCCGTATTGACTGTAGTGCTGCAAAAGATATTTTGCAAAAGGATGTTAAAAATTTAGTTTCTAAACAAATTTTTGCAAGATGGCAATCTGAATTATCTGCATTCGATTTTAAAATTGAATATATTAAAGGAAATCAGAACTCTCTTCCTGATTTCTTAACCCGTGAATTTTTGCAGAATAAAGATGGAACCACCTGATAAAGGAGCAGGAGGATCCAGATATCCGAAGAAAGTAAATCAGAAAAAAGGGAAGTTTTCTTCTCTATCAGAATTCCCTGTAGTAGGATCATCCTATCAGGATAAACCCAATCCGAAACTAACTGCTAAAGATATCCTAAAAAAGAAAATCATTTATGCTAAAAAGTTAGTAACTGAAAAAATTCTATCTGTATCCTTAGAAGATGTCCAGTGGAAACATGATCCATGGCACATCAAGGAACGGTACTTAGGAGTACAAAACTATCCTATCCAAGATGGCAAGCATAGATATATCTATGAAGCCATTTTAAATGAAACAGAATCTGTACAAATGGTACACCACCATTATAATCTGAAAGACAGTAAGTCTCCTATAACACATTCTAAGTGTTATATAGTAAAAGTCTTACATATAACAGAATGGGCTCTTGACCCCTCAAGACCCAGAAGCCTGAAATTGAATGGTCAAAACTATAATTATTGGGATTATGTTTTGGCATGGTCATTCATGTTCTATTATCAGAATCCGATCAGGAAACACTCCTGGTTTATCAGCATTAACCCTGAAATTGTTAAGGGAAAAGGTTTCCCTCTCTGGTTTCTGCATTGGTGGGAGAAATTCGGTCCAGAACTGAGTTTCTTACCAGATATACTGAAAGACCCTTGGCTAAAATGGTATGAGTGTCATCCAAAGCTCAAGGGAAAAACTGCAGAAAAAACCCCAAAAGGGTTATCAGCACTCTGTTATATGGCAGAGTTCAAAATACCATAGATATGGAGATGGGATCTAGAATTTCACTTTGATGATCTCTTTATTCCATGTATTAGCAGAACTTTTCATTACAAATGGTGGGATGGGTTTTCTATTACAGATACCCATAAACTCATTTGTCAAACTGTAATTGAGTATGAAAATGCCTATAAGGCTACTCAAAAATCCGTACCTATTTCACCTTCTGATAATATTTTCCAATTTTTATTAGATGATATTCAGAAAAAATATCCGAACCTTTCATCTGTAGATCAACAGATTAAAGCTATGGAAATAATTAAAAATCAATTCCTAGCTCATCATCAGAAGCAAGATATAGAGACTGAAATTCTAGGTGACTCGTCATCTCAAGAAAATCAGTATGCTGTATTGGCTGGAGAAAGCCAAGATCCGAATGAGGATTTCGATGACTCAAAATCAGCAAAATCGGATACCTCAATGGCAGATTACTGGGATGCTATCATCGAAGTGCATTCTCAGAAGTTACTAAAATCTGCAAAAGGCAAACAAAAAGATCAGTAGTTTGCTACAGTTGTACAGTAAATCCGTATTTCAGTATTATTTTTCAACAGTATCAGCATCTAGAAGACACTATTCAAAATAGTGATTGTCGGCTTAAATAGTAAAGGTCAAGACTATTTCGACAGGAAGAGTCAAGAACTATTTCGACAGGAAGAGTCAAGAACTATTCTCAACAGTAGAAGGCGGCTTACTGTGCCAACAGTAGATGGCGGCTTACTGTGGCAAATAGTAAAAGGCAAATAGTAAAAGTCAATTTTACTATTCACTATTTATCAGAAGACGACAAAGTAGACCTGGAAACCGGAACTGGTCCGGTCATCTAAAAATTTTTATAAATTCCGAATGTTGGTTCATTCTGAACATAAGCAATTTCTTCTAAGTTTTTCTCTTCCAAGTTTCTTCTTCTAAGTTTTTTCTTTTCAAGTTTTTAGTTTCTTCTCTCTTTCTCTGTCAAGCTCTGTAATAGTAGTTTGTAATTAAATCTAGAAGATTAATAAAGCCGAAGTATTTTGAAGATTAAGGGGCTTTTCTGCTCTCCCATCTTTGTAAGTTTTCTCTTTATCTCTTTATCTCTTATTGGTATATATATATATATATATATATATACTAGGGTATAGCCCGTGCCCTATGGTCACGGAAATTTCTATATGCATGTTAGGTAGTTTTGGTTTTTTTTGGGTAGTTATAAAAAAATGGGAGAGAATTAAGGAACTTCTGTTTTAGTGGGTTTGAAATTCAATTTTGGTTGTGGAATGTCGTGGTTTTTTGTGGGTAGTTATCGAAAAGGTGGGAGAGAATTAAGGAATTTCTGTTTTAGTGGGTTTGAAATTCAATGGTTAGATTAGACAATTCTTGATCAATATCGGACGGACGTGAATATCCAAAACATAAATCGACGGTCCACCTCAAAAAACACCATTGTGTTTTATATAATAGATATATATATCTATTATATAAAACACAATGGTGTTTTTTGAGCTCGACCGTAGATTTATGTCTGAGATATTCATGATCGTCCGATTTATTTCTAATCTAGTGACTGATTTTAAATTTTAGAAAAATAACCACCCACCCACTATTCTCTCCCTCCCACGTTTTTTCACAACTCTCCTTTAAACATCCTATAATCTCTCCACATGTTCAGAAAATTAGTTACAAACCACCCACTAAATTCTCTTCCTTCCCACTTCCTACTTATTTTCTCACGAAATTATGAAATTATGCCGTGGCGGAGGCACGGGCTATACCCTAGTATATATATATAAGAAAATGAAATACAAATGAGGCATAAGGATGTCAAGAAGAAAAATAACTTTAACAATATACAGGGAGTCAATGAATTTACAAAGAAAAAAGATTAAAAGATGAAATAATCTATAAATAATGGGTCAAAATGGAGTAATACAGGTCTAATATACGAATTTACCCATAAAATAACAAAAAGAAGGTGGCCGGACTTGAACATGAGACCTCCTATTGGTAAGAATTCATGAAGACCACCACACCATCCTCTCTCCGACGTCAATCATATTGGGTTTTATGTTTCTATACTATTGTCCCCGTGGGGGCACGTGCCCCCAACATAGGTCCGCCCTTATGGAAGGGAACAATGGGAGCAATAATGAAGAAGAAGAACAACAAAAAAAAATTTAGAGAGAAAATTTTAAGGAAATTTGAAGGGTTTTAAATAAATTGAAGCAAAAAAAAAAACACAAATTTCTGGGTATAAAGGGACTATTTAGTCCACCTTACCAGACATTTCAAAGCTTTGACTCATACACTATTTTTTGAATTTATTAAAATGAGATAGCTTACAATATTTGTTTTTATTTTGAAAATTTTCTTTTTTTTCTTTATGAACTTTCTCTAAACATTTCTTTTCAACAATTGGATTTTTTTTTTTGTTAAGAGAATTAGAATTAATAATTAAGGAGAGAAAAAGGTGTATGTGGGCTTCATGCAGAATGGGCTTTTGCCGGCCAAATAGCAAAAAAAAAAAAAACTACATGATTGTTTCTATTAGAACTACTCAAGAGTAAAGATACAGTAAGAGCTCAAAATTTCAAAATTGCATCATTCACTTTCTAAACTTCTCTCTCTCTCTCATCATTTCATCTTTCAAAATTGAATTTTTGGATTTGAGAGGCTTTGAATAGAGTGGTAAAAGAAGAAAATGTGGTGCCTATAGATTTTCACTAAATCATATGTACTAAGCGACCAGCTTCTGCGGGTAAAAGAATGGCTCAGTGTGCGCCCTAGACTACGGCCAATCTGACACTACATTTCTGTAGGCGCTCCTTTTAGTTTTTCTATAGGCGCTCAGTTTTGTTTAGTTGTTTGAAGACTAAGGGGGGGGTAGTGGAGCGGGACTTTCATAGACAAAATGTCCCGTAGACATTTCAAGACATTTCGGATGAGTTATTATAGACAACATGTGTTCATAGACATTTTCAAGACATTGAGAGTTTGTAGACAAAATGTCTTTATAGACATTTCAAGACATTTGATCCATAGACAAAATGTCCTGGGGACATTTTAAGATCTTGAGTCCATTGACAAAATGTGTAATGCATATTATATTTGTGCTAATCAAAAATATATTTTTCGACTTTTGTAGACATCTGTGAATATTTGTGGACATTGATGGACATTTGGTAGACATTTATTATTTTAATATTATTATTATTATTTAATCACATGAAATAATATATTAATACTAACATTTCAAAAATATATTTTTCGACTTTCGTAAACATCTGTGAATATTTGTGGACATTGATGGACATTTGGTAGATATTTATTATTTTAATATTATTATTATTTTTTAATTACATGAAATAATATATTTATACTAACATTTCAAAAATATATTTTTCGACTTTCGTAGACATCTGTAAATATTGTGGACATTGATGGACATTTGGTAGACATTTACTATTTTAATATTATTATTATTGTTTAATCACATGAAATAATATGTTTATACTAACATTTCAAAAATATATTTTTCGACTTTCGTAGACATCTGTGAATATTTGTGGACATTGATGGACATTTGGTAGACATTTATTATTTTAATATTATTATTATTGTTTAATCACATGAAATAATATATTTATACTAACATTTCAAAAATATATTTTTCGACTTTCGTAAACATCTGTGAATATTTGTGGGCATTGATGGACATTTGGTAGACATTTATTATTTTAATATTATTATTGTTTTTTTATCACATGATGGACTTCAAATGTCTCTTGTTTTTTGAAAGACATTTTGGCTTCCAAATTTGTCCCAAATCCTTCACAAATTCATCAAACTATGAAGTCCACCAAAGTCTGGGACATATTTTGTCTACAATCGAATGCCTCGGACTTTCATAGACTCTCAAATGTCTGGATTTGAATGCCTCAGACTTTCGTGGACTCTCAAATGTCTGGATTTGAATGCCTCAGACTTTCGTGGACTCTCAAATGTCTGGATTTGAATGCCTCAGACTTTCGCGGACTCTCAAGAGTCCGCGAAAGTCTTGCTCCACTACCCCCCCCCCCCCCCCCCCCCTAAGAAAAAGGAAGTACAAACCCATCAACTCCAACAAGTATTTAGGTTTGAAATGCAATTGTCAACCTAAATTCATGGATCACATTTTGGGAAATAAAGTTGTAAGTGAATATCTCCTTTTTAAAATAATCGGTGAAGAACTAGACATTAGAAGGTCTGGTGAACCAGATCACCGATGAAGACCCCCACCACGGAAGAGAGAGAAGGGAGGGAAGAAGAAGAAGAAGAAAGAAGAAGAATAAAAGAGAAGAAGAGAGAGGAAGAAGAAAAGAAAAGAATAAGAAATAAATTAAAAAAAAAAAAATTGAAGGTCGTCAGAAAATTTGGCCGACCGACGACTTTCGTCGGAGAAGATGACGAAGTGGCGGGAGAAATGAAGTGGAAGAGAGAGGTGATGAAATGGAGAGAGGGAGGGATGGGGTTGCTTTATGTTGTTAAAAAGTTTGAGAACTAGTTCTATTTTGGCCCGCAAGGGTACTTTCGGAAAAAGTTGAATTTTTTTTATTCTTAAAACTAAATTGAACTGCCGACACTTAAGGAGGCTAAAACGACGACTTGGTCACAAATTAGAGATCAAAACAAAATTAACCATTGAGTATTAAGTCTTAAACTTTTTATGGTTGTGATTTGTGAATCTATAATAAGAAAAGGTGAAGTTCATAATTCCCATCTGTCCATCTTTGTTTATGAATCAAGAACAAAATATAGTTGAAAATATATCAAACCCTAGAATTTGGGTGTTAAGATTTTGATTGATTAGTCCAAAAGTTCCTCACAATATCAACTTCTTCTTTACTTGGTTGCAGGTTAGAGAAAATGAAAGCCAGTTTTGATCTAATAGTCACGTTCGACCGCCTAGATCAAAACAAAGTGCAGGAGGTTGGAATGTAAACTTTGTGAAATAAGGGATCAAAACCGAAACACTATTATCTAGTCCAACACCTCGGTGTCACCTCAAATTCTCATTCGAGACGTGTCTAACCACGTGGGATGAGGTTTGGAGTAGGTCTACGAAGTCCGTCCTACCTAACATTTTTTTAATATTAATATATTTTTACCTTAAACTATCAAGAACAAATTCCATTAAACAACTTGTTTTTTTGGAGATATACCATATATTTCTCTGATGACAATATATACCATATTTGACACTTCTGAGTTTTCTTCCTACCTTTTGATGACAAAAGCTTATAGGCAGTTTGTAGGAACCCTACCTTTAAATTGAGGTGGGTCCCCAAGGGAATTCTTAGGGTACCTTTAGGACACATGACCTATTTTAGTACAGATATTTGTTCCTTGGCAAATCATCAAAGAATCATTAAGGGGATGTTGTGGTTGGAAAGAGTTGGAGGAAAACTATAAATCTCTTTAGTATGGATTAGGGGTTTGATCATTTAGATTCTTAATAGGGTAACATCTTTAGAAAATTCATGAATGAGGGTGCAAAAATCCTTAACATGGGTTATAATGACCTTAAATTGTCATCCACAATGAAGGTGAATGATGTATCATGTTGGTTTTAATTTAATTCCTCATTCGTCCCTACCCTTTTTAAAGGGCTTTTATGACATGTACCCTAATTGGTGTAAGAAGTGACCTACATGAAGTGTTGCACCATCTATAGAGGTTGATAGTGATATGACTCAATTGGCCACTTGTGCATAGTGGTGGACCACTATATGGTTAAAAGTGGATTGCAATATATGAGTGTAGGTTGATAAGAAGTGGGTGTTTGTCCAATATTATCTTTCTTCTTTTTCATTAATAAGGAAGTGTGGGACTACAATACATAGGAGAGATGGGAGACGGAATATAATTTCATATAGTTTTATGCGTATGTGATCTTTCCCTTTTAGCTAGAGCATTTGCCTGTCATTTCCTTCATCGAGAGATGTATGTGAATCAAATGCGGTTGATTTGCGTATTTAGTTGTTGGATTTGCTTGATGTGGGGCTTGGTTTGCCACGAAATGATGGTCTCCAGTTTTCGCTTTTGATGTAGATGAACCTATAGTTCTGTTTTGATGCCCATTTTATCCTTTCTAATATTACTTTCGCTTCAATTTCTTCGCTAGTACGGGTTCTGAGATTAACTATTTCAGCCGCAATAAATTAAGCACTGTGAACTTTTATAGTGTTCTTTTTATCGTCCGAAAGAGGCATCTTTGTTCTTATTTTATTCTATCTTTATTACTTTATCCATTTTTGTTATTTTAAAAAGGCTTCAATTTGTGACCAACTAAGCTATTAGGCTTAACAAAAAAAAAAACTAAGCTATTAGGCTTTTATAATTGTCTAACATTCTAAAATGGGTTCAAAACTGTAATTTCATTCGTCAATTTTTTACCATCAATTTGTTCTTTTCGTTTTGATTTAGAAAAAAAAAAGTATTTTCATCTTCTCATTTTGTATTTCTTTCCTTTAGGTCTTAGCAGACGGTCGATCATCGACTGGCTTGATACCGACGATTTTATAAAAAGGATTTTTAGAAAAAGATCTTCCTTTCACCATCGCTACTACCACCACCGTCGAAAACTCCGTCACAACCATAAAAAAAGTTTTTAGGAAAATATATTTTTCTTCCTT
Organism: Eschscholzia californica; assembly: GCF_041429995.1. NCBI lineage: Eukaryota > Viridiplantae > Streptophyta > Magnoliopsida > Ranunculales > Papaveraceae > Eschscholzia > Eschscholzia californica. Next base: position 36,519,956 of record NW_028238198.1, read on the forward strand.
TGGAAAGCTTTTCATCGTATCAGTTTTCATTAAGTCAAATTTCAAACTTACTTGATCGTATTTCACGTTAGCGTTTGTATTGAAAAACTTTTATTTGATGTACCAACCGTGGCCCCACCAATCTAGGGTCGGACTGGGATTTAGGCTTAAATGGGCCAGCTCGATCAAACAATATTTCAACCCGGATGTGGTAGACTCAACACTATTTCGAACTCAAGTATGGTATGCCCGGGTTGAAGCCTCGACCGACCTGCTCATTTTCAGGTTGTCTCGGCCTAACAAGCAACACTTGTGAGAATAGTCCCACATGGGAGAATATTTCTCTAGCAACAAGAATATAAGGTCGAGGTCTTCTCCAGTCATTGCCAATTGGTTTTGAGTTGGATGACCACAAACTTAACATGGTATCAGAGCTAGGCCCACTCGTGATAGGCTTGAAAAAATGCCACACGTGTTCCACGTCACCCGAAACAAAAAAGAAACACACGTGTTAGGCTCCAATTAAGAACGCGACACGTGAGGGGGCGTGTGAGAATAGTCTCACATGAGAGAATGGGTATCTAGCAACCAAAAATATAAGGTCTAGGTCCTCTCCACTCATTGCCAATTGATTTTGAGTTGGATGACCACAAACTTAACAACACTGACTACATTTTACAAAATGAGGTAGGTGGCTGGCAAATCAGTAAAGCAATTCACAACCCAAACTAGGGTGTATCAATCTACTGACTTCTCTCAGTCTCTTTGGGATCGAAATTTTCCTGAATCAATCAACAAAATCCCCTCGAATCTCTCGTCCAATCTAGGGTTTTGTGTGTAATAGTTTCTAGAAATTTTAAATGCTCGGTGGAAATTTAAATTGATTTTCGAGACGAAACCATAGTCCTAGTTAAAATCAACTAAGATGAAACCCTTATCTGGGTTGATTTCAACCTAAACTGAATCCTTGTCTGGGTTGATTTCAAACCATATTGGGATTTAAGGGGATAGACGTATTTGCCTTGAGTCCTCCGATATCGAAAACAAAAAAAGTGTATGTTTTTTAAATGATTTATCGGAAGGCTTCGATGATGAAATGCAATCGAGATTGTAGAACTAATGTAACGAGTAAAATGGTGGATTGTACTTCTTCCATTAGAATTCTTAGAGGAGTCCATGAATATTGGTGCCATTTTCAAGGAGGCAGAAAGTCAAAGAAGGAGCAAAGATAGTAAAAATAATGGAAGAAATATGATAGTTGAGAGAGAGATATGAAGACGGTGGTTGTGGTAGAAATCATGGGTGTAGATGGTGGTTGTTGTGGAAGGAGAGACAAGGGAAAATATTTATTTTCCTATTTTGGGATGAAGGTCGTCGGCTACCAGCTAGCGACTAGTTTCACCGAAGAAGAGCGCGAGAAAGGAAGAAATGTTGTTGAAAGAAAGAGTAGTAAATAAGAAATAAAATGTTGATTGTTAAAGTTAATTAACAGAATTATAGTCTTGGGGGCTATTTCAGAATGTTTGACTATGGGGGCCAAAATCTCTAGCTGACCACAAATAGGGTGCCAAATTGAAATTAACGTAGCCATAAAATGGGAGGTAGATCCTGACTTGGGAAAAGATTGTAGTAGATATGATCGTTCATTCGGATATGACAACGGATTCGACGTTATTTGGTCTTCCCCGTAACTGATGTTTCTCTCAGACAGACTCAAGGTGCTGATTGTAATTCTGCAGACCTTCTACGTCAGAGCTCAGGTTGCAGAGCTAGACTCAGATCCACTCTTCTGCTTTTTTAGGTCTTTAGCTCAAGGTGTCGAGGAGACTCGTGTCAACTTCGCATATCAGGCCTCTAAAGACAAAGTTCTTTCTGCTCCACCTCTTTGTTGTTTCATCAAGATCTCGCAATGCGTATTCAGAGATCCATCATGTGGCCACGCAAGTCAATTAGTTGACTTTTTAACTTGTCAAAACTGAGTAATATTTGGCAAAGCAAATTTGATTAGAAAAGAAACAAAATTTTGCGAAACTATGTATCAAAAAAATCTTCCAAAAGTTGTCTATGCAATACTATAAATTGACAAGCGAAATCATTCAACGAGAAGTATATTCTTCCACCTAGAGGTCAAGGGTTCGAGGCACACGCTGAAAAATTCAAAAAAAAAAAAAAAAAAAAAAAAAAAAAAAAAAAAAAGTATATTCGGTTTTAATACATGTAATAGTTATTGTTTTCGAAAGAAAAATTATGAATGAAGCTTAATTAGGTGATGGTATGCTTATTTTCTTTCTCAATCCGATCACTCTCTTGTTGGAAATGACATTACTGGGGAATTAATGATGAAATCTTACTTCTATAGATTATCAAACGTTGAAAGTTTATCAAACGAATACAAAAGAAGACAAATTTATTTTGATATACTAATCTGAATTTATTCTCTGCTCATAACGTATTATGAACAACTATATTTTGTTGTGTTTGTTCGTAACGTATAATTTATGTTCATAACGCATTATAAAGATAAACAAAAAATTAGTTTACAGAGGAAAACAATTTTATATTCAAATTGAAGAACAAAATGTGCAAAAAATTATAAAAATTAAGGAGGCTCGTCATGTGGTGGTGATCGGAGTTAGATGGTCAAAAGACAAAAGTAGATGCGGCAGAAAGAAGTTAAACTTCATAAACATTTGTAAAAAAAATTTGACAATTTTATTTTAGACCATTTTGCCTTAATAAAGTAAGGGGACTCATTATGTGACAAATTAGAATTCATGGAAAAACTTGGAAATATATTTTAGATCATTGTATTTTCCAATGTTCCATAAAATACCATAAGAAAAACAGCAAAATGTTGTCACTTCCCCATGATGAAGGCTTAAAGCACCATAAGAGTGATGAATATAGAAAAAGCTAAAAGCATCTCAAATGCATCTCAATGAAAGCAACGGAGAATAAGTACTCATGTGTACATAGAAATATACTCATCACAAACTTAGAATTATCTGGTACTAAATGTCCTCCTAAATTGTAACATATGAATCGAGTAGGGTTTGGATGGTTGGAAAGTGGCTCAAATAGTGTTCCATGAATATGAGTCACGACCCTACCAAGTTTTGTTTATTGATACCACCTTCCAACCAAGGGTTAATTGTGTTTTGGTCCCTATTTGTGACTAACTGGCAATTGTGGCCTCCAATTGTGTCTTGCTATTCGTTTTAGTCCTCAACTTTTGTCAAACTTCTTGCTTCTTTCCTTGTAACATTTCTGTAAATATCATTTATTTTTTTCATATTATTTTACTTCACTTCTCTCCCTCCACCTTGGCCGCTCTTTTATTTTCTCTCTCTTTTCTGACTTCGCTTATTTCTCATCACCATCTCCATCCACCGCCATCATCATCTCCATTCACACTTAAACCCAACCACCACCACCACCCTAAAATTGAAAATTAGAGCACCCTCGTGAAAATGTTTGTTTCAAATCGAATGAACCCTAGATGAGTGTTCTTTTGAGATTAGAAAAACTCTCATAGAGGTTCTCTGAAACTAGAGAACCTTTGAAGGGGTTCATTAAGGAAAACCGTTTGACTATGAAACAAGAAAATTTATAAGGGTTTACAATGTTCCGACATCCTTTTTTATTCGACTATAACACGAGGGTATGAATTTGCTTCAACTAATGTTGCTCCATCTCAATAGATCCAATAGATTGGTAATTTCGTTAAAGAACCTAATTTCTACCCACATTCGAAACTCCTATCTTTTTGGTAGGTTAAATAGTAATGAGTATAGTTTGATTGACCCTGGCACGCAGTTCCATTATTTAGTGTTTGGTGTGTTGTGCCAGACCGAGTCAGGAACCACAAATCCCATGTATGGTATGTGTGGTGCCGATTGTCTTCAATTTTGGGTCGTGTCGGTCTGCCAAACATGTCGATAGATCCATTGCTCATCACTAGTTTGACTTGAATATCTTAAAAAAAAAAATCGAATTATCAATTATTTTATATTATAACAAAATGTATATTTATAGTTTATATAACCCACCTAATCAATTCCCGAACTTGTTACACAAGATCTTGAGACCAGTTATCCCCACATGATTATTTATTTTAAGATCGACACCATCGTAAACCTTGAAAAGTAGACTATGAGAGATTTTGTAACTATATGACAGTACAAGTTTAATCATAAAAATTAGTAGTAGTTTGCAATTTATATTCGTATGTTACTTTTATGTGAAAAGAACAATAACAATGTTGGAATCGGAGTCGATTTCGGCTTGACCCGACTCGTCAAACTCAGAAAAGGAATATGCCACTGCGTTCGTCTCGTCGAGCTCTTCAAGTTAGAGCTAAGAATCACTCAAATCCGATTCCGGATGAATGAGAAATTCAAGTTTAAAGTTTGGATGAAGATCGGTTAAGTTAGGGGCTAAATCGTCAAACGGGACAAGTTAGATCAGGGCCCGTTTGAGCGAACCACGTGCGTCCAAATCTAGACGGCTGGCGTTCAGTCCGCGCGGATTCTCGAGATCCGACAGCAGCGTGTTATGGTGAGCGGGACAGCGTTGGGACACGGCTAACAGCGTTGGATCGGATAGATCCAACGACCAGCGTCACTTCTACGTCGGGCACCTGGTGGGATTTCGTTCGTTCCTTCATCTAATGGCCGGATGTGTCATCTGTTGGGCAGCACTCGCTACAACTCGATCTTCATCCAACGGTGGGCATTCCACCCGAGATTTTGAGGAAATTCAATGGTCCATATTACAACCGACTCCAAAATTCAGTTATCTTTCAGTTTAGTCCACAGAATGAAGTGATATGTCCCTTCAACCCAACAGACACATGTACCCATTCAACTCCTATATAAACAACCCAAAACCATTTCATTTCACATCAATTCATTCTCTTCTTCTCTTCTCTTCTAACAATTAATTATTCTGTATGTCTGGAATACTGATTGGGAAGTAATTCTAGAATATCTAGAAAAAAGGAAGAAATAAGTTTTGAGTGAAGTGATAATCTTAAAGCATCTAGAAGATAGAAGTCATTCTCTTCTTCTCTTCTAACGATCAATATCTGATTGGGAAGTATTCTAGTATTCTAGTATATCTAGCAACGCTTCTGACAAACAGTTTCTGATTTGGAAAGTATTCTAGTATATCTAGAAATGCATCTAACAAACAGTTTCTGATTGGGAAGTATTCTATTATATCTAGAAACGCTTCTAACAAACAGTTTCTGATTGGAAAATATTCTAGTATATCTAGAAAAGGAAGAGAGAAGTATCTGAGTGTCTAGAAGATCTATTCGCCTCAAGAGCTCATATTATTTACGAAGGTTCGCCCGTTTTCAGAAAATAGAAGTACCATCTTAAAATTCTGAAAGGATAGTCATTGTATCCCGAAGGCATACACCCTAACGATTGGTACTGTTAATGGGGTGTAAAATGTCTTAAGGAAAGAGAATTTATTCTCGTCTCGTCTCAACTCCATTATCTTTTGTCTATCTCGGTTAATCCAAAAGAGGGAATTACGGATAAAGTCGGTATTCGCTTATCGTTTATCTCTATAATTTAGAGAAAGGAAGTTCCCTACTTCAACCCAGACTCTGGCTTAATTAAGACCAGACAAGAGTTAAAGTGAACTCAAACCATAACCAGAGGAACAACAAACAAGTTAATCATCTTCATATGGGCTATGGCCATGTGGTGGGGGTCGAGAGCTCCCCAGGGCCCCCTCACCACAACGGCTTCTTATGGGTGAGATCAAATCCACGAATAACAAAAGGATATTAGTTTAGGAAGTTGTCACTTTGGATCTTGTGTAACACATCACAGGTTTGATTGCTATAGTGGCTAGTTATTCTCTTCTTTTTGTGTAAGAGTTTTGAATGTATTCTAGGTCAATGCATTAAGTCTCGTATTTATAGTATATACTCTAATAATCTAATTTTAATCGTCTAACAACTCATTTGGTATAGAAAATAGGACAATGAGGGTCTGCAACTTTCATTTTTCATTCTTACGCAAATTTCCTCTCTTCGTTTCCTCTGAACTCCTAATCTTTTTTCATTGGTCAACATACTTTGTCCGAAGAGTTTACTTTTCTCTCATTTCAAAATAATATTTTGTCAAATTAATAACTTCTACAGATTTGAATGCTTTACATGGAAAAACATTAGGACGGTAATGTACCAACGTTATATATGTAAATCTTAGATTTATCAATGACTTAATTACATATTTTGCATAATTAAGCTACATGAATTATTTCTTATTAGTATGCAGACGTATAAATTTTTTTGAACTCCACACGAAATATAAGTAAATTTTAGATTTTGGCGTTATAAATTTTTTAAATTTTACAATTGATAACCGACCAACCAATACAACTAGTTAGGCCAAACCAAACTTAACCTATTCCAATTGTAGGACCTTTGATTAGAAAATAGTCAAAGACTAATGGTCATGGCTAATTTCTAGTTTATTCCCTTCCCAGAATACAAGTTTGTATTTATACTAGATATGACCCGTGCCTACGGCACGGATGCTTTTGTTGAATAGAATTATGAATCTAAGAAACTAAAGTTATATATAATGTTTTATTCTCAAAATTTGAATTAGACTAATGAATTGAACAAAAAACAATAATTACGAAATGTAGAAAACGGTATCTAGATATATATGCTTGATTGGTTGTTTGCTCAGACCTCACATGCACTCACCAGAAACACTCGTCGACATTGAATTAAGCACTTTAAGTGTGTTAGTGCAAATAGCTTAAGAAATTAATTGATGTAGTGTTAGTGTAAATGGCTTAACAAATATACTTAAAATTTGTGGCAATTAACAAACTTAATGAGGGGGGGGGGGGGGGGGGGGGTGGGATAGACCCTAAAGGTGAAGTCATTTTGTAGTTGTTTAGTTTGTAGAGATAAAAAGGTTGGTAGAAAGAAAAAAGTATGAGAAAAAAGATGAAGTCATTTTGAGTTATTTAGTTTAGAGAGATTAAATTATGGACATGATGAAGAAAAGAAGAAAGGTTGTGTGGTTATAAAGATAGCAGAAAACGTTACGTATGAGAATTCTAAAGGTTTCCATAGGAAATGGAAAGTTGTCGAGAGAAATTAAAGGTAGAATATGTGATTTATATAAATCAATCAATGTGACAATTAATAAATTTAATGACGGGAGATAAAATTTAAAGGCTAGAGTCAGAGTTGAATGAAACGAACTATGGTCTATACTAACGTTTGTCTCAAAACATTTTGTGTTTTGTCAAATTTTAAAGCAAAGTTTGAGGTTTCATACCAAAATCAAAGAGAATTTTAGAAACTGGTCGTATAATCAAACAACAAAATTCAAAATTTTGATATATAAGCCATATAACCTCAAACAAAAAGTAAAGAAACTACTTGTCAACCTATAGTATTCCAAATAGAACGAATTAGGATTTCAAGTTTTAATTACATTAGTCCAACACACTGCAGAATCATTCTCTAATAAGACTTCCAATAATATCATAAAGTTGGAAAGCTCTTTCTCCCTTATGTTTATTTTTTTTCCTTTAGCTTTTTAGTTTTCCATCAAATGTCGAGACTTCCTAAGATAACTTTTCCAAGGCCGATGCAAACTTGATCTGGGAAAAACGTAGTTAGTCTTTTAATTCTATTTGGAACCCTTCTTTTCGTTGAACCATGAAAATCACATAAAGAAAACAGAAATGAACCGCAATCCAAAACCCTTTGCAACAAACAATTATTCTCAATACGTTTTCTGAAAGCTCATCCACATGACAAACTTACCGGATTTGTGATCCCTTTTGCCAGTTCTATATTATGGGTTCCCTAGTGATATTATTTTTGTTTTGTTGCTTTGCATTCTTTGTTCTATGTTTTTCCAAATAAGGCTAAAAGAACCCAATATTTTTTAGCACAATTAAAGTGAAGAAAGTTAAAAAAAACCTATATCAAAATTTACCAATATAATAGCTAACATGAAGACAAATAAATTGTGAAATTGTAGTTACCATGGTTCGGTAGAAATGTAGAACAAAAATCAACTGATTTTCCTCTTTCACATCTTTATGACATATTTTCTGGTTTATAAACAAATATTGAAGATGAGAAACAAAAACATTGAACACAAAAGAAACATAAACATTGGACTATATATATAATAAAATGAATTTTGCAAGGTTGAACCATCTTCAAATCAACCAAGAAATTGTACTATGAGATTCACAAATTAACCTTGAAACAACTTTGATGAAGAAAGAAACACAGACATTTGGCTCTGAATACAATTACAATTAATACTTGCACCTTGAATTCAACTCTCTAGGATGAACCAACATCAAATTAATCAAAAAATGTTAAGATCAGGTCCACATTAATCGGTAGCAACTCGAAAAACAAATTTATTGTGAAATTATAGTTACCATTGTTCGGTAGGAATGCAAGACGAAAATCAACTGATTTGCCTCTTTCACATCTTTACTCCATATTTTCTGGTTTATAAACAAATATTGAATATGAGAAACAAAACCATTGAACACAAAAGAAACATAAACATTGGACTATAAATAGAATGAGTATAGACACCTTAAAATGAATTCTGCGAGGCTGAACCATCTTCAAATCAATGAAGAATTTGTACTATCAGATTCACAAACCTTGAAACAACTTTGATGAAGAAAGAAACACAAACATTAATACTTGCACTTTGAATTCAACTCTCTAGGCTGAACCAACATCAAATCAATCAAGAAATGAAATGTAAAAATTAGGTCCACATTAGTCAGTGGCAACTAAAAAAAATAAATTTAGAAAAATATTCTATGATCGATTTTGAGTCAACTTCAAATTAGTGTTATTCCAAACCAAGCAAATGTATTATATAGAGTGTTGTCCAACTTCCCTCCATCTATTTCGAATCAACTTCAAATTAGTGTTATTCCAAACCAAATTAAAATAGAGACAAATATGCTAAAAATTTAGAAAGAGAAACTGTATAAATTACATATGAAGATGGAGGTGAAGATGAAATCAAGCAAATGTATTATATAGATTGTTTTCCAACTTCCCTCCATAAGATTTTTAACTAAAACTCCCATCATTTAGTTTGTAACTGAAAATCATTTAATCAGATTAAATAGAAAATGTGAGAGGTTGATTAAATAGGAAGAAATTTAGTTCGTAACGGCCAAATTAATGACTTTTTAACGTGAATCATAATTGGAAGGATCTAAAGGTCTATTAGTGTTGATCTGCGACGGACGGTTGGATTTATCCCAATGTTTGTCCCAGTCAACAATAAATAAGAGTTATGCACGTATTATTTGTTTTGTTAATCTTAAATAAATAGAGGGTCAAGATTTATCATGGGATAACAGACGGCTCGATTTATCTTTAGTTTGTCTTTGTTTTGTCTTTGGTTTGTCCCAGTCAGCACTCAACATCCTGTTTTATATTCTTAAATAAATAGAGGGTCAAGATTTATCATGGGATAACAGACGGCTCGATTTATCTTTAGTTTGTCTTTGTTTTGTCTTTGGTTTGTCCCAGTCAGCACTCAACATCCTGTTTTATATAATAGATGCTAGATAAATAATCAAACTTTTGTTCAGCTGCTCTAACCAAGTAATAACACGTGTTACACATAACAAGTATTCACGCATCGTGTAAAAGGTCGGGTAGGCAACCAGAAGCAACATCTTTATCAGGGTCTTACCATGAAGAATACATGACCGACATGATCAATCAATGTCAGTAGATTCACAATCGCATCATCGTTTTAGCAAAAAGACAATCTTTGTTGTTACCCAAAGCTACCGACCTAATCCTTATTCATGTTCCAAGATAGAGTTGATTGAACTACCTACATATCACAGACCACATGAGAAAAAGATGAGACCCAACCTCAGAATCTTTAGTAATCAATGGGAGGAAACAAATTGCAAATCAATAAATGGGTGACCTAAAAATTAAAAGGACCATCCATTCTATTCCATCATGAGCATATCTTAGAGTAGTTTTATCATTGCACCATAGACTCAAACTCAAAGGACAAAGTACAGGAAAAAGACTACCTGCAGACAGGGAGCAAATGCTATCAATTCCAAATACCTAATGCTCTGAAATGGAAATATATGAAAAAATTAAGCAAATTGAAGCAAAGGTTATTAAGTAAATGACTATAACATGAATCACATACTAAATGCTCTAATTCATTATCTAATAACAAGCACTACAAAGATTCAGACAAAAAAAAATAAGACATAAAATCTGAACTTAAAATATCAACGACAATCTTGTGAACCTAAAATCCGAACTTAAAATAACATCGAAAATCTCCTGTAAGAAAATAATGTTTACCTGAATCTCTATCATAATCTTTACTATTCCAAGATATAACAGTTTCAGAACTTCTTATGAGCATTTACACAAACATCTTTAAAGCATAATAGAAAGTTCTAAGGTAAACTTCAAAATAAAATGAGCAAAACAGATTGAAACACAATCACAAAGAAAAAGTTGAATTAGAGAAAGTTGCTTACTTTAAGAATGCCAATTGACTTGAAGAGATGTGACTTCAAGAATACCGATGTACTTGAGAATGAAAAAGTTGTCCAAATCCCCATTTATCAAAATAAATTCATCTCATAAGATTTGTAACTGAAGCTTTTATTGATTTGGGTATTCACCCCTCCACTTATGAGAGGGAAATGAAACATTTGGAAATAAATGAGGAAGAAAACGTTTAGAAAGAAATAAAGAATGGAATTAATTATATTCTTAATGATGGTTCTACCCATATATGATCTAACGGTTGATATTAGTGTTGATCTGGGATGGACGGCTGGATTTATCTCCAATGTTTGTCCCAGTCAGCATTTTTCAACCTGTTTTATTATATAGATTTTTGATAAATTGTAGTATTATATTACCGACATCAAACATTGTTTTAGTGTTTTGAACGAAAATATATTAAATTATGAGATAAACTTAATTATTAATTATTGGGGTAGTAAATTTAATTACCGATTAGTATCGAGGGGAAAGCCAAAAATCCAAAATTTGTAGAAGATGCACTGCTTTTTTTTTATATAATTTTTGAGTTTATAGACCAAAAATAGGGTCCTAATAGGAGATATAGTCCTCTATAATCCTAAAAAGGATTTCAAAACCTAAATAATAATTTAAATGGATATCTAGTCCTTTTGGTCTCATCTAGAGAGAAAACACAAATCCATATAATACATATTAAATATTTAATGTCTATATTAACCTTCTTTAATATCAAAACGTGATTTACATTCTAAACTGTTAAAGATATTTTTTCCATTTTTATCTCAACTTTCTCTCTCTAATCACGTTTGAATTGTAACTAACTACTATGTTGATAATATTCCGTAACTGAAATCCGGTAACTTTCCATCTCTCTCTCTAAAAACGAAATCTTCATTAAACATAAATTAAACTCACCACCAGTTGTTAAAAATTTCATTGTTTAATATTCAGTCAAGAGCTTTCATCAAAACCTCCATTGTTATTTAGGTTTTATACTGTTTATCTCTTTATTCTAGCCATTGTTATTCAGGTTTAAAATCTTATCTTTATTGCTTTATAGGTTAAAGATTCATATAGATACGTTGAAAACATCAAATCTTGTTTTAGGTCTTTCTTTTCTTGTTTTCCATTTCAATAACTTTGAATCTGTTTTGCTGTAATCTTAACTACCTTCGAATGGAAGATTTATATTTTCTCTCTTTAAAACTTTCATAATTCTTTAAGATCTTTGATGTTTATTTCTTATTTAATGATTTGTTCAATGTTAGTATGTTATTTCTCCTTCCAATGTTCATTGTATATTTCTTCAGATCTACGTTAAATCCTTTTTTTTTTTTTTTGCAGATCAGAATCATCTGTCCGTACAGTTCTTGATCTTTGTGATTATCCACACTTATTCCTATAACAGAATATAAAGTACAGGTACTTTACGATAACTTTCCATGCTTTCTGATAAAATTTGCTAATAATATCTTGATGTTTATCCTTTTTGATTCTTGTAACAGAATAAAAATTACAGTTACGTTACGATAAATTACCATACTTTCTGATACAATTTGCATACATTTCACGTAAGATGATAGTATTAATGATCAAAGGTTTGTAAAGTATGAAAAATTTATCCAACATTACACGTCTTTTTTTTTACCAGAACAGTGGCCATGACAAGCATATAAAACTTCTCTTAACCTAATAAACAATTGTACTTTTCCATACATTATACATAATTTATTGATCTGTACCTGTTATTTATGATCCATCTCATTTGTTTTTTATTAAATGTTTCATTATTAATGTATGTAAATTTGATTATAATTTTTTTGACTAATACATATGTTTTTTTTTCTTGTAGTAAACCAGCACTGATGGAATTTCTTACAGAATCATCACATAAACTATAGAAGTATAAATTACGATGAAGAAGATTGTTTCTATGATCCTGTTTGGACAACGGAGTCTTACGTGAAGACTTACAAGGAACATATAAACCCTGCCCCTAACTTCGATGAACCATGTACATTTAATGAAGAGTCAAAAACACTACCATGCTTGATTCGCCGTAAACCTGGAAGACCAAAGACAGTAAGGATCGAGAGCTCGGGCAACATTTTGACGGAGTTTGTTTTTAAGTTACCTAGTCTACTATGTTCTTTTCATTTACAATAAAACACAGATTATTGTTTAATAAAATTTCCTTTCAGTCGTACAAAGGTTGTGTTATTTACTATACAGTATACATAATTTATGATAAATCACATGCTTTATAACAAAAAATATGATTTCAGATTTACATTTCCTAACAAGTTACTATAATTTATGGTACATAATGGATAATCTAAGTATTCAATGGTACATAATGGATTCAATGGTACATTTCCTAACATGACATAAAAAACAAGTAATTTATGTCAGAAAATAATCTAAGTATTCAATGGTACATAATGGATGACACACACGCATATGATAAATTACGTTGTATACATGACAAATGATGGTTTCCTCGTCATAAATAACACATAATTTACGAACTTGTTTCATAATTTGTATTCGATGTGTGTTTATGTATGAGTAAAAAATGAAAGTTAAGTGAGAGAAAGTTGATATATATGTTTTGAATATTAACCCCCAAATCACGCTAATTGATCTTAGAAAATATACTCTTTCCAAATCTGAAAATTAAGTGAGAGAAAGTGATATATTGATTTGGTTTCCAAATCTGAAAGGATGAGAGAGAAAATCTGTTTTGGAAAATATCCGTTTTCCAAATCTGTTTCGAAAAATCTTTTTTGGAAAATATCCTTGATCCGTTACTTCCTATTAAATCTTTTCAGTTTGTAACCTAAATATCTTCCCCAAATCACGCCTCCTGGTTTGGGAAACTTTCCGGATTCATTCCGAAATTTAAAAACCCCGGATTTTTTAGACGAGGGACATGGAGGGTATTTATCAATAAAGTATGAGTTATTTATGCCCTTATTGTAAAAGGACTAAATGTCCATATTTTGGGAAGATTGGTCTATATACCTATTATGAAAATGATTTTGGTCTATATACCCATGGACTCTTTTTTTTATCTTTTGGTGAAAGTGCCCTTTAATTTTCAAATGAGCCCCCGAAATTTCCTAGGTTAAACTCTTTGATCATTTTGTGTAATGGATTAATATAAATAATCTTCGAGCAGAGATAGATGGAAATGACATAAAGAGACAAGGTACTTCGAGGTGGAAGATAACAGGAGAAGACTGGGTTCTCTTCACTCCTGTTTTTTTTCTTTTGGTACTGGCTTCCATCCTCAGTAATGATGGTGATGCTCATGTGGTAGTCAGGGGCGGACCTATTTGTAGTCCAACCTAGACAATGGCCCAGGCTGGAATTCCTAAAACTCATTGAGAAGTATGAGCTTTGAACAAAAAATAGAGAAGTAGGAGAGGATTTAGGCCGTAGCCTAGTGGTAAATCCCTTGTCTCTTGCGTGCGGGAGATCACAGGTTCGAACTCACCTGCGGGCAATCTTCTCATAATTTTATATTTTTATTCCTTAACTACGGAGTTAATGCCGTTTTGCCCCATTATTTTGACCAACTCACGAAATGATCCTCATATTTTGATTAGCTTCCAAAATAGCCCCTTGAGTAACTTTTTTGTTATATTTTTTTTCTTTTCATCGTGATTACATCTCATTTTGTTACCAATTTTATGAGGATAAACAAGAGATTTGGTATTTTCATCATCTCTCTCCGTTTTCACCTCGTGCCTTTGGAAACTTAGTTCTTCGTTGGAGAGTCTCATTATCCTTTTTTTCATCTCTCTCTCTATTTCTAACTACTAATCTACTTTGTTTCATGTAAGATTATCAAGATTTCGTACATATATGTATAATAGTTTGTCAAATTCGTACACATATACATATTATTTACATGTTTGATTTACAGTAACTTTAAGCCTGCCCTGGCTAGCTGAAAATCCTGGTTCCGCCCCTGGTGGTAGTAATACTTTTGTATTTCTAAATGGACTATGAAATTAAGAAGCATATCTAATAATCTGTTGTAAAAATAGTCTTACATGAGAAAAATGTTTATGCTCTATTCAAAAGAAAAATATGATATTTGAGTTTTACTCAATTTATTGTCAATTGATTTTGTATCTTTCTTTTTTATACAGACTCCAATAATCATCAAATCAATATGTCATGGACACACCATGAATAAATGCATGAACAAGCTAACTACTTACTACCATTGTCGTAGACATTTGGGCCTTAAACATGGACGAATCCAAGGGGGTGTGAGGGTGCGCGGTCGCACCCCCTTGATCCTCCCCAAAAAAATGTAGTAATAGGATTTTTATAGATGCCATTATTGACGACAAATACAAAACCGTTTCAAATGAACAGGGCCGGCCCAAGTATATTTGAGGCCCAAAGCAAAATCAAGAGTTGGGGCCCTGTGTGTGTAAGCAAGAAAAGTGAAGATATTGTTGTTTGAGGGAGGGATCGAACCTTCAATCTCCATGTCATAAACGAGGTTCTTAATCAATAAGCTATAATGCAATTCTTGTTAGGATGTTTAGTAAGTATAATTTTATTTACTTATCCTGTACGAATCCAAGAAGGGGCCCTCAAATAAGTTGGGGGGTTTGGGCCGCCCCTGCAAATTAATGAAAGGCAGGGACAATTTTTTACTTTGTTCGAGACAATGTTCGTTCATCCTTAATGGAAATGTTTTTACAGTGTGTGCTTGCAAATATATATATATATATATATATATATATATATATATATATATATATTGTATATATTTTCGCACTCCCTAATTTGAAATCTTAAATCTGTCTCTGGTCTTAAAGGTCATATAAAGACTCTTATGACTATCCTAGGACATGGAAGTTGATTCCTACCTTTACTTTATTTATACTTCTTACCACAAGTCAATAAAGATGTATTCTAACTCCATTGTAATTTGAACTCGTGATCTCCGGATTGTTAGAGTAAATGCACAACCACCTAGCCAGACAGTTGATTTTAAATTAAACAACAACAAATTTAACATAATACTAGAGCTATACCAACACGTGATAGATTTAAAACTCACACGTACTCCGCATCACTAGAAAATAATATGTTAAGTTCAAAGACATGAAAATAGTGTAACATGAGAAACAGGTAACCTAGTAACCAAGAGTGATATAAGGAATAACTCATATCGACATAATACTAATTAATTTGAAGATAAAAAATTGTCATTTTATTCGTACTCTTTTGTTTGTTAAGCTTAACATTTAGACAGACGATTTTTATTTCATCCATTTACTTTGGCAGCGATTTTGGGGAGTAAAGAAAAATCTTTGGGGTATGAAAAATTAGTCAATAAACATTGATTTAGAGGATATATTCTTCTTTTAATCCAAAAATTAACTTAATCAAACTTTGCTCTTAATCTTCTCTCTCCCTCCCCCTCTCTCTCACTCTCGCTCTCTCTCTCATTCTCTCTCACTCTCTCACAATGTTTTCTCTCTCTCACTGTTTCACATTATCTCCCTCTCGCTCCCTTTCCCTCACTATCTCTTTCGCTCTCGCTGATCAAGAGAGAGAGTAACACCGAGTGAAAGGATAATAGTGGGTGAGAGAGGATGAGAGAAAACATGTGACAATAGTGATCGGAATGGTAGTAACAAGAAGTTGTGGTCGTGAAGGTGATAGAGAAGATTATGAGGAACGTTTAATCAAGTTAATTTTTTAATTAAAATATAATACATCCTCGAAAATATACAAATTTTTTTTTTTAATTAAAATATAATACATCCTCGAAAATGTACAAAAAAAAAAAAATATGAGTTCCTTATAGAATTTATTGTCTCGAAATTATTATGTATGCCAACTTTATTTTTCCGTCAAAATTTCCAATGGCCCATACCCATCTATGGGGAATTTGCCATATCTGTCTCCATCCACATTTAAATCTAGCCAAATCTACTCTACTAGGATTGGGGCCTTATATGGCCCACCTTATGGTACACGCTAGAAATTCACCATGAGTTTCCTACCATACCAATAAAGTGTTTGGCTAAATTAGTAAAATATAGGAGGGAATATCTCCCCACAATAAAAGCGATATGTCGACGAACGAGCAATAATTGAGAAAAGCATTACTATTTTATTAATATTTCACACTTTTTTCCGTACTCACACATTACCACTATTTTTAGGGTTGGTTCCGAGTGACCTTCTAAATTGTGAACCATTATCGTGTTTTTTTTACTTCTGTAGAAGAACTGTTGTAGTATATTTTATACTTGTGATACGTTAACAAAAAAACTGAATTAGATTTTCTTTAATTTGGTCATTTTGTTGTCTTTCTATATTTTTGTTTGTCCCTTACATTTTTTTTTGTTTTTACTTTTCACCATCATCTTATTTCTTTCTCTCTTAAATGAATTCCACAAACTCATTTTTCTTATTTCTAGAATAAAAAGTAGGTTATTCTCTTTGCCCTCTTTCTTTTTGGCACTATACCATAGATTTAAGTAGGACATTTTTAAAAATCGTTTTCTACCTGAACAAACTTGTTCCTTTTCTTCGCAAATTAGTTTGTTCACGAAGATACGCGAACAAAAAACTATGAGCATATTTGTTCGTATTCTCAAAAAACAGATCACAAACAGATTTGTTTGTGAAGATCGCCACACATATATGTTCGTTGTCTTCACAAAATTCTGTTTCGTAAAAGCCTATAAGAAACATAATCCATCTTTTTATTTTCTTTTTTAGTTTTTTTAATTCTATTAATTTTTGACAAATAGGTGAACTTAATTTTTTTAAATTAAAAAAAAATAGGACCTCCATTAATAGAAGTTAGAGAAAAAAAACTTATTTTTTTAATTTTAAAAATTAAAAAAGAAAGAGAAAATTTGAGACCTTCATTAACGAAGGTCATTTAGAAAAAAATAGATAATAAGACGATAAATGAGAAGAGAGAAATACAAGAGACCAAAATAAAAATAAGAGGAAAGAAAAGACAAAAGGACAAAATCGAAAAGTTGAAATTTGACTTTTTACTTAATGCAAAGAAATACACAAAGGAGATCATATCAACATTTATTCAAACTTAGCGAGCCATGCAAGAAGTTGGTCACACTTTAGAGGGCGTCAAATTTTTTTAATAGAAACAACCACTAATGTACCGTCCACATGCTTCACGTCTTGTCAGAACAGCATCAGTTAATCAAAGGTTTACCAATATCAAAACTAAATGAGCAAAAAGTCTACAAAAATACAAATTTTGATGTTTAACAGACAAATCATTTTTGCATAGACTATTTTGTGGGGTTCACCAAACAAATTGTTTTTGCATGACATTGTTATCTTATCACATTAAAAAACGTAATTAATCCTATGCCTTTTACCGTTCAACTTCACGCAATTTAGTTTGTGTTGCTTATAAAACAAACTTATTCTTACACATATCTACACATTCATTAGACAATTAACACATTTGTAATACATTTTTGTATTTGTATGAGAAACAATAAATATTAAAAAAGATGGATCTTTTTACCTATTTTATACGAAGTTGGACCTTAAAACCAATACATTTTTTCTTTTGGAACTATCGCCCAACTACCCCTTTACCCTAAACGGAAATAATAACTGTCATGATAAGATATTAGTTAATTACCTGAAATAGAAATTTTATAGAGTAATTCTGTATTGACCCCTAATTTGTCACGAATAGACAAATTTTGACCCGGTAGTTTCACCAACTGATAAAGTTAACCCCCTAAATCATTAAGTTCTCTTTTCAAATCCCCCCTCTACTCTGTCTACAATTAATTACCTTTCTTCTCTAATCTATTACTTATTTGATTTTCTTTCATCTCATTTTCTTCTTCTCTGGCTAACGCTCATAAGTACATTTGGGTCAAAGAGAATCATGGTTACCCCTAGAATCAGGGTCACCTCTGACTTTCAGGCACAACAAATGTGGTGTCTATGACTTAAACATGCACGCATATATACTGAGCCAAGTCACAGGTGGGCTGGCAATGGTTTCTTCGGCTGACCTGTGTTTTTAAAATGTATTCTATTTACTGAATTTTTTGGTAGAAATGGTATGCATGTGTCAAGGGTTTGGATATCTTTCCCTTACACTTTTAAATTTTTTCTTCAAACACTTTTATGTTAACTGATGAGTTTCATTTGTGTTCTGACCACAACTAATATCAACTTTGTGATAAAAATGAACTAATTTAAATTGAGCACCGAAATAGATGTAAAGTCGACTTCACAAAAACATGGAATGAGAGAAGTTCAGATAAATTATTCACTTGTAATTTTATCACAAAAAATAGTTTAATTTTTATGTATATCCTTCCTTATTTGCAAAGGGAATAAAATTAACCACAATGGATTAAAATGAGTCACGATATTACCTTTTTTTTTTTTATGAACACGTTACGATATTACTTGATAGATTGAAATTTGTTTTCTTTCACTCTCAACACAAAGAAACATTCTCAACAAAAAAAACACAAAGAAACATTTATGTTTGTAAAATTTCAGGTCACCTCTACCTAAATTCTTGGTCCGCGTCCGTATTTGCATATAGTGATACAAATAGCACTTACATACACAATTACTGAATTAAATATTTTTCTTTCTTTTTTTTGTCTCCTACTACAGTATATATATTGAACAGAAAAATCGATGACGAAGACCATAAATGAATGTCTTAATTTAAATATACTTTAAAACTAAGAAAGAAGTTAATGAGGAAGAATTATTAAATCATACTAACTACAAAAATAAAATAAAAGATAATACACTATAGGGTTATTTCTCAAATGACCCCCAACTTTGTAACCAGCTTCCTGCCTGGCCCCCAACTTTGTAACCAGCTCCCTGCCTGGAATCCCAGACGAAGAGGTTCTGGATCTGGGGTTTTCCCCAGATCCAGAAATTTTCGGCGAAGGATACCTTCGCCGGAATAGGGAGAGATAGAGAGAGCAGGGAGAGAGAAAAGATGAGGGGGAAAGAGAGAGAGAGAAAGGAGGAAGAAGAGAGAGAAAGTATTTTTTTTTTTAATACAGTGGCCGGCTAGAATTTTTTTATTCTGACAACATTCCGCCAGAGAAGAAGGGTGAGGTAGAGAGGAGGTGGTGTGGTGGAGGAGAGATAAGATGAAGTGGATGATAAAGAAAGGTGTGATGTGGTTTTTTTGTTTTTAACCTTTTTTTCACAAATAATTCTGTTTTGGCCCCCGATGATAATTTCGTCAAAAATTTAGCCCTTGGAGCTGAAACGAACTGCCGAACACAATTGGGAGCCAAAACGGCCAGTTGGTCACAAATTGGGGGCCAAAACGGAATTAACCCTAAATATAATGAAGTTAATTAAGCTAGAATACCAGAAATTTGATTGAAGGATCAATTTTTTTAAGCTAAAAAGAAAAGTTACTTTAGTTTGGTTGAAAATCTTATTCTTATTTTTTGTGTGGTTAAAGATCCATTTTTTATTTAATTTTTGTTTAGTTAAAAATCCAATGATTTTTGCAATCCTTTATGCAAGCATTTGCAATCTGTTTTATAAATCTCTTACAAGAAGTTACAGATTAAGAAAATACTTCCTAAGTTGAAGACTAGAAACAACTGATGGTGTGTTTGGATGACGAAATCATGAATCTACGGATTTATGAGTCATTCGAATTCGTTATGCAAGCATTTGCAATCTGTTTTATAAATCTCTTACAAGAAGTTACAGATTAAGAAAATACTTCCTAAGTTGAAGACTAGAAACAACTGATGGTGTGTTTGGATGACGAAATCATGAATCTACGGATTTATGAGTCATTCGAATTCATGATTCCACGAATTCATGAATCTAACTAATATTTTTTGGTTTGTTTGGCATTCAATAAGAATCCTATTATTTGTTATTATTTAAGTATTTTTAAACCACTTTTTAAAAAATATATTGAAGGAACTTTGTTCTCGAAACTCGATTTTTCAAATAAATTAGAGAATCACCTTTCCATTTTTTTTTTCGAGAACCGTTTTTCGAATTTTTCTCGTAAACAATTTTTTTCAAAAGTAGTTTTTTCCTCGAAAACCCTTTTTCTCGATTTTTTTTTGAAAACCATTTTTTTCGGTAAACGAGATTTCATGAAACTTTTTTTTCCCAGAAAATCGATTTTTTTCGAAAACCGCTTTTTTCCTGGAAAAGAAATTTGGGGAAAACGGTCTACATGAAACAAAAAAGTTTTCAGGAAATTTTAGTTATCGAAAAAACGGTTTTCGAGAAATAAAACGGTTTTTTCGGAAAAAACAGGTTGGAGAAAAACACGGTTTTCAAAAAAATTGTTTTCGGAAAAAAAATCAGATTCGGAAAAAAGTTATTTGGGGAAGAATTGGTTTCGAGAGAAAAAAATCGATTTTCGGGAAAAAATGATTTTCGAAAAGAAAAATATTTTTAAATTAATTATTTTGTAGAAACAAATATTTATTTTGTTTGATTTTAAGTTTGGAATAGAAGATAATTAATCCAAAATCCTAGCAAATCTTAAGATAGGGTGGGATTTTGGTCCGACACAAAATTTTGAATTAAAAATCCTTGAGGTTCAAAAATCTTAAGATTCTTGGTAGTCAAATTGACAAAAGATTCTTGGTTCTATCAAATCCAACTTGTAATTGGAATGATTTTTTTTATACTACAACCAAAAACTTTATAAAGAGTTTCTACAAAATCTTCTATTTGAACAAGTGACCGAAAACTAGCTTGGTGGCAAGGCAAATTCAGTTATAGTGTATTTGGTTGCAGGATTCATCAATCCTAACAAATCTCATTTTTGATAGGAATATAGAAATCCTGCAACCAAACACTTGTTTAAAATACAAGGACCAAATTTGTAAATAGGTCAGAAATTGAGGGTAAAAATGGAATAAATCGAAATAAATTCTTAACTTTTTTTGATAAAAGCAAAGGTCTTTCTCTGCTACTACTGTTGGAGTATGAAAAATTTCTTTTTAACTAGGGATGGATTTAAAAAGAAGCTTTTCAATTAATTAATAGATATTCTCTCTTTCTCTCTCTCTCTCTCTCTCTAGAAATTCTTATTTGTTTATTAGGTTTAGATTTTGTGATAAGAAAAAAAAAAAAAGCAATTTCATGGCGATCTCGAAGAACTAGAGGTTCATATTAGAGTTTGCTTGATTAATGTTCTTTCACGCTTTTACTGTTTTGGATTTGGTGAAGAAAATGCTTGATTTTTGAACTTTTTTAATTACTTAACTCTTGGTTATTATTTAACTGTTGTTCTTTCCTTTTCATTCTTGATCCTTTTTTTTTCACTTTCTGGATTTTGTTCATTTTAGAGAGAGAAAGAGAAGATAGAGATTAAGGAGCTGAAATACTTAGCTAGAGAGAGATTTGAGTGTTTGGTTTTGGATAATTCATGTTTAATTTCTCTTATTATTGTTATCTTTTTGTGAAATTTGGAAAACTGGTGGGTTTCTAGTGGTTTTTGAAGTGTAAAGAAGAAGACGATTCTGTGTGAAAACCAAATTTCATTTGAGATCTTGTTAGATGGAAGCAAGTTTTGAACTAGTTCAGCAGATTATTACAAACAGAAGTTGTTCAATGTCTTGTTCAAATGAAATTTTATGTCCTAAGAAACTAGGGTTTTGAAGAAATGAAGCTTTCTCCATCTTCAGGGTCGGGACAACTAATCAGTCAAGAAGGTATTCTTCTTGTTGGTTTTCTTCATGAATTTGGTATATTGTGATCTGTACAGTATGGTTTCAGCAACCTGAGACTGATCTCGACAGTTGGATAGTAGTTGAGCTAGTGAAATGCGACTGTAGAGGACCATCTAGTTGTCTGAACTTACTAAATGCCCTAATTTTTTAGGTCTTGAGAAGGATCAAGGTAGAAGATGATGATTATGTCTGTAACTATTTTGCAGGGGAAAAGAGATGTTTAAATTCGGAACTTTGGCATGCTTGTGCTGGTCCTCTTGTGTCCCTACCAACTGTCGGTAGCCGTGTTGTTTACTTCCCTCAAGGCCACAGTGAGCAGGTTTCTCTCTCTCTCTAACTCTCTCTCTCTCTCTCTCTCAAACACTCATTTTCTTGTGATCAATTATGCATTTCTTTGTTTTGTCGCAGGTTACTGCTTCAACCAACAAAGAAGTTGATGGGCATATCCCCAATTATCCGAGTCTTCCTCCTCAACTAATCTGCCAACTCCACAATGTGACAATGCATGTAAGTTGTTCGAGTAATGCTAGGGAACAAGGAAAACTAGACAGACTCTGGGTGGAAGTCCTATGTGGCTTGCCGCGATTCACGGTTCTGTAGATCAGAATTATCCGAAGCATAAATGACAACAAGCCACATAAGATTTCCGTTGCCTAGTTTTTCTTGTTCCTTAGCATTTTCGATGTTCTTTTTCCTTTGCATTTTGTAGTGAAGGTTTTTTTTTACTTAAGTGGAAAGGGAAAGGTTCTCAAGGAAGTCGTCGTTCTGTTGTGAAATTTCAGGCAGATGTTGAAACAGATGAAGTCTATGCTCAACTGACTTTGCAGCCATTAACTTCGGTAAGTTATTCGATGGAATTTTAATTGTTGATTTATTTGGTTATCTTAGTGGTTTCTTCTCAGTGAGATTCTCAAAAAATATTATCTTGGGGTTCTTCAGCAAGAACAGAAGGATACTTATCTCCCTACCGAGCTCGGCCTGTCTAGCAAGCAACCCACAAATTATTTCTGCAAGACTTTAACTGCGAGTGATACTAGTACTCATGGAGGATTTTCTGTTCCCAGGCGTGCTGCTGAGAAAGTGTTTCCACCTCTGGTACGCATTATGTCGAAAACCATTTATTCTGTTGTTAGCAGTCTAATTTGCTTACAAGTGTCGTTCTTTTTTTTCCAGGATTTTTCTCAGCAACCACCAGTACAGGAGCTTGTTGCACGAGATCTTCATGATGTTGAGTGGAAGTTCAGGCATATTTTCCGAGGTAGGTTACATTTTTCTGCATTAATTTCTTTATCCTTGTCTGTTTTCGCAAATATATGTGTCTTTTAAGTTTCCATCTATTTCAAGGCAATTGAGAATGACAAACTTGTTTACAAGTGGGCAAAGGAATAACATTATCATTACAAGATGGATACTTGCAATCAATGTTTTAAAATACGTTTGTACGCCTCAAGGCAGTTTGCTTTCACAAGGCAAGGCGATGCCTCGAGGCGTACACCTTGTTGCGTCAAAGGCGTAAACTACACGCTTTTTTAGAGGAAAATGATATCAATTATGTAAAAACATAGCATAATTTTTATACTTTAGGACCGTAATATAAAATCCCAAGTATTTAATGAACGAAATACTAACATTTTTGGGTTGCCTAGCAACTAAAAAGTAACCAGTGACTTCAGATGGAAACGATTTAGTCTCGAGTTCCAATACTCATGCCTCGAGGCATCAGGTGACCGCCTCACCTCGATGCGCGCCTCGATGCGTACGCCTTTTAAGTTTTCTAAAAAAACTGCTTGCAATAACATATCTTCTCCTTGCATCATGAACCTCTACATTCCAATTTAAAAGAGTTCAAAGTCTCTTTTGCCTTTCAATGAAGGGCCAGAGAGTATATATTTATAGCTGTTGAAGAATTAGTTACAAGACTTGGTCTTGGCCAAGATTCAGATTACATTGAATCTACAATTCAAAATAAATTTGAAATTCAAACAGAATTGGTTCCACCAAATCTGCATAGGTGGTTATCGTAATCTCTATCATCCCCCCTCAAGCTGAACGGTAGGATCCTTAAGTGAGAGCTTGGAACATAGTAATCTATGTCTTGCCTTGACGAGACCTTTAGTAAAAATGTCTGCAATTTGAGCTTGAGTCGGAACAAAAAACACCTTTAATGCACCACGTTGAACTCTCTCTCGCACAAAATGATAATCCAGATCGATATGTTTGGTGCGAGAGTGAAAAACCGGGTTGTGTGCCATGTAAGTAGCACTAATATTATCACAGAAAATTGTCGGTGGCGATTTCATGAAAACACCAATATCACGAAGGAGGTATTGTATCCATGCAATGTCCGCCGTCGTATAGGCCATAGCCCTATACTCAGCTTCGGTGCTACTCTTTGACACTGTGGGCTGCTTCTTTGAAGCCCATGAGAGTAAGTGATTGCCCAAATAAATGCAGCTTCCCGTAACAGAGCGGCGGGCATCCGGATCTCCAGCCCAATCGGCATCAGAAAAAGCCGTCAAATGTGACTCAAAGCCTTGAATTTGAAAATTTGAACTGGTCGAGTAAAAAAGCCCTCTTCCCAGCGTTCCCTTTAAATATCGAAGGATACGTTTGACTGCGCTGAAATGTGTGGTAGTAGGATAATGCATGAATTGGCACACTTGATTAACCGAGTATGTGATATCGGGTCTAGTGAGGGAAAGGTATTGCAACCCACCTACCAGTGAACGATACAAGGTGACATCCGAAAAAGGATCACCATCGTTTTGAGACATCTTCTTACCGGAGTGGTTGGGTGTTGAAACCGGCTTAGAATTCAATAAGTCCACTTTATTGAGCAAATCCAGAGTGTATCGTGATTGAGTGATAAGAAGGCCTGATTCATTTCTTTTGAGTTCTATGCCTAAGAAATTATGAACATCACCGAGGTCGTTCATTGAAAACTGATTATTGAGGCTCGAGATTATACTTGATAAAACCGAAGAATCAGAACCTGTTATGAGAATGTCATCGACATATAGCAGTAATATAGTAATAGAGGAAGAAGTACGGTAAGTGAACAAAGAACTATCCGATTTAGAACCAATAAATCCCAATTCTTGAAGAAAAGTTGTAAAACGAGTAAACCAGGCTCGGGGAGCTTGTTTCAAACCATAAATCGCCTTATGTAATCGACATACATGATTTGGATAATTTTTGTCCACAAACCCAACTGGTTGATGCATATACACTTCCGTGTCAAGAATACCATGCAAGAATGCATTCTTGACGTCCAGCTGCTGAATTTGCCACCCACTAGTGATAGCAACACTTAAAACAAGTCGAATAGTCACTGGTTTTACCACCGGAGAAAATGTCTCATCGTAGTCAAAACCCTGCTTTTGAGAATAGCCTTTGGCAACCAAACGTGCCTTATATCTATCAATACTTCCATCACTTTTCGTCTTTATACGAAAAACCCATTTGCAGCCTACCAAGTTAAATTCTGGTTTCACTGGAACAAGAGACCACGTCTTATTTCTTAAAAGAGCGTTGAACTCCTCGGCCATTGCCGAACACCATAGGGGATCCTTCTTTGCTTCTGTAAAATTACTTGGTTCCCGTGGTAGGGAGGGAATTGAAGCAAGAAAAGAGGATGAAACACAATACCTTGTAGCGAGCATGGAAGGAATAACTTTTGGTTTTGTGATACCTTGTTTGGAGCGAGTGACCATTTGATGTCGTGGCTGGACCGGCGGCGGGGAAGCATCAGTAGATACGACCTCGTTTGGTGTATCATCTGTTCGGGTAGCACTTTCATTTAAAGATAGTGATTGAGTTTCTAAGGGTGGTATAGGTACAATGGCTAGAGAGGGTGAAGGTGAGGCCAATGGAATAGGGGTGGATTGGTTGTCTATAGGAGAGGAAGAAGGGATCTGGACAGGTGGTTTGGAGATGGGTAAGTCAATAAATACCCATTGAGGAGCTACATTAACTGTGATCTCACTTGAAACATCATGAAATGTAGGAAGAGCATAAGGAAACAGATTCTCATCAAACAGTACATCACGCAACAAATAGACTCGTTTGCTTTTTGGATCATAGCATTTATACCCTTTGTGGTTATCACTATAACCTATAAAAACGCAAGGATGACTCTTGTACTGTAATTTGTTTTTGCGATAAGGGGTGAGGAGGGGAAAGCAACGACAACCAAAGACACGCATGAAAGAATAATCTGGAACTCGATTATATAGAATTGAAAATGGTGACTGATTTTTCAAAACTTGGGATGGTAAATGGTTTATTAAATACGTAGCGGTGTGAAATGCATCGGGCCAAAATGACTTTGGTAAATGACTTTGGTGAAGAAGAGCTAACCCGGTTTCAACTACATGACGTATTTTTCGTTCCGCCATCCCATTTTGCTGGGGTGTGTGGGGACATGAAAACCGATGAAGAACACCTTGATTTGAAAGAAATTCTTTGAAATGTTGGGATGAAAATTCCCCTCCACCATCACTTTGGAAAATTTGGATTTTCTTTTGAAATTGATTTTCCACTAAAAGTTTGAAAGTTTCGAAACAACTCAGAACTTGAGATTTCTCACGTAAAAAATACATCCATGTAAAACGGGTATATTCATCAATCAAGATTAAAAGGTAGCGAAAACCTGAGTTTGAGACTGTCGGAGACGGACCCCATAAGTCAGAATGGATTACAGATAAAACAGAGGTAGAATGATTATTTGACAACGAATAAGGAAGACGATGATGTTTGGACAGCACACAACTTTCACATAAATTAGTATTAGTAAAGGAATCAGGAAGGGAAACTAATTTATTTCGAATTATTTGATTAAAGCAACGGAAATGGGGATGTCCTAGGCGCATATGCCAGACATCACTCTTTATTTTTGTACCTAAGAAACATGAATTCAAAACTCGAAAACTATTCTTAAAATCATGAAGTGCTTTCCCCGAACATTGATAGAGTCCTCCTTTCTTAAAGCCATGAAGGACCAGCTTCCCCGTTCGTCGATCCTGCACAAAGAATTGGTTTTTGTCAAATATAACCAAACAATCAAGATCTGATGTTAATTGAGAGACTGACAATAAATTCTTGGTAAGTGATGGAACATGAAAGACATTTTGTAAAGCGACGGAAGTAGAGGGTGAACCAATAGTTATGTTACCAATATTATGTACTGGAAGAAGAGAACCATTACCAATTGAGACTTGATCATTGCCGCTGTACGGACCTCTTGTAACCATGGTGGAGGCATCATTAGTCATATGATTTGATGCTCCTGAATCGGCTAAAAGCTTGGGTCGTATTGGATCTCATTCGGCTGATAAGCGGCAAAAGATTGAGGGACATCGTTGGGTTGATAGGCTTGGTCGTCCCTATGATAACAGTAATAAGCAATATGACCTGCTTTGCCACAAATTTGACAAATTACCTGTGAAGAATTCTGTTGGGTAGGATTGCCGAGAAGAGAAGGGGTCTGTTGAGAACGACTTTGAGAAGAAAAACCCCACTGGTTTTGGGATCTTCCACGACCTCTACCTCTTTGATTTGCTCGACCACCACCACGACCTCCACCTCGTTGTTGACGGATTTGAGGTTTAGGGTTACTTACCGGAGATGAAGTTTTTGCAATCAAGGCAGTAGATGAAGAGGAGATAGATTGTTGATGTGTAAACTTCATTTCTTGCGAATAAAGAAGAGGCTGCAACTGGGTGAAGGTAGGAAGGTTTTCACGGGTTTCAATTGCAGTTACAAAGGAGGAGTAATCTGGTCCTAGACCTCTAAGGGTATGAAGGACGAGCTCGATGTCCGGAACCGGAGCATGAGAAGCTGAAATAGCATCGGAGGTTTCTTTAATTTTTCCGACATACTCAGCCATGGTTAAGTTGTTTTTCTGAATTGTTTGCAGCTGAAGAATGAGTTGCGACTTTCTTGCATTGTTCTGAGCAGAGAAGGTATCTTGGAGATAGGAGAACAACTCCCTTGAAGTCTGGAAATCAGGGGTTTGACATAGAATCGATGGGGAGAGTGTTGTGTTTAGCCAACTAATCACAGTTTGGTCTACTCTGGTCCATTGAAGGAAGTCTGGATTTGGTTCATCTAGGCCTGTTTCTGGATTCCTAATGAAGGGAGGGGGTGAATGAATTGAAGGGTCGACATGGCTGAAGAGGTCTTGAGATTTCATTATAGGAAGAACCTGCTTTTTCCACGTCAAGAAGTTTGTGTTATCAAGCTTGATTGACACGAGGGGAACTAGATTTGTTAGGGTAGGGTATGGGTGATGGATTGGTAATGGAGGAGTAGCAGAGATAGTGGAGGTGGAGGTGGTAGTTGGAGCAGCCATAATAGAGATGAAGGTCGAAGACAAAAAGGAAACCTATGCTCGTGATACCATAAAAGAGTTCAAAGTCTCTTTTGCCTTTCAATGAAGGGCCAGAGAGTATATATTTATAGCTGTTGAAGAATTAGTTACAAGACTTGGTCTTGGCCAAGATTCAGATTACATTGAATCTACAATTCAAAATAAATTTGAAATTCAAACAGAATTGGTTCCACCAAATCTGCATAGGTGGTTATCGTAATCTCTATCACAATTCACTATCTTTCTCTTTGGCTCTCAACTCATCTTGCTTGCTTTTCCAGTTTGACTGTTGAGCAATTTGATCAGCTGTATTTTTGGCCTCTTAAATCTTGTAATTTACTCCCTGAAACTGGTCTGAACTCTGTTGCATTATCATGTTAGCATCCTCAGTTATGGTCCAGAAGTACCTGGTTCTAATTGTCTGTCTTCACCATCCTAAGGTCTGTTTTAGTTTCTTGTTCAGGACTTGCGGTTTCCTCTGCCCCATTTGAAGTCTCCCAAATTTGATTATTGAACATAAGCTGCCCCTTTATATGTACAACTACTTCAAATTCTGTGTTTTCTGCACTTTGTTAGTCAAGTAGTTCATATCATCTCTTTTGTCGAACTTTTCTCATTAGTTGAATTTACATGTCTTGTTGTCGCCGTTTCAACTTTCAACTCATCATCACTTCCTTTCTGTTGTTCATTTCAGTTCTAATGTTTTCAAATTTCCACTTAATGAACTTACAGAACAATCTGAAGAATTAATGGTTTTTATAATCCCCCCCAGAGATCCAGTTAACTGGTTGTGGAATAATTTTTTACTTCATTTCATCACTAATCAACCCCTTGTTTAAATGTTAGTTCTGTTTAATATACCAGTATACCACCATACCAGACACCAAACATTTCCATATCTGTACTCTGTAGCACTGATACAGGTACGTTGTGTACTCCAACACGGTTGTAGATGAGTTTGTAGAAGGCCAAAAAAGTGTCATTTTCACATTTACATTTTCTTGACTTAGACATTACGTCTTGTGTCGAATGTTTTTTACATGAGCAGTAGGGCATTAATGATTAACCCCTATAGTAATATTTATGGTCTTCAACACATGACATTCAGGTAAAGAAATAAACACTAGAAATGTATAAAAACTATACATTACCATGTGTAAGTACAACTGAAATGTCAGAGTGTCCTTTAGTCCGAGTCAAGAAAATGTGCTAGTTTTAGTCATCTAGAAATGTCCGTGTCAAGAAGTACTAGTCATTTAGAAATGTCAGAGTTTGTATACCAAGGACAACTGAAGCGTAAGAGTTTTGGCTATGGGGTGTATCGAGTTTCCTTTAGTCATCTGGCAGTGAACTCAGACATTACGTCTTGTGTCGAGTGTTTTATTGCTTGCACAACATTATTACATAGAAGGCTATCAATAAGAAATTAGGATAAAAAAGATCAAACAGATAACATCACAACAACAAAAGAAAGCTAATGTGATAACCAGAATGTGCTAGTTTTAGCACAAGAATAGCCCAATACATCGTCGACTAATCTATTTGGAATAGAATACTCCTAATACTACCTCTTAATGAAGCTCCCTTAAAAGCCTCTGTAAACCTCTTAATAAAAGTTCCCTTAAAAGCCTCTATAATAATGGTGGACATGGAACCGCCCAAGAGTTAGAACCGGAGGGACTCCGTTAACTGGTTAAGAGTCCCCGTCTAAACCATCTTGGATTAGGAAAGGTTGATTTGTGTTGTCAATTGGAAGACTTGGATGATGAAACAAGTCCCTTTTGTAGTCTCTCTTTTTGTAAATATTTTTTCTCTTTAATATATTCATTCAAATTTTCAAAAGAAAAGCTTGGTTTGTGTTTATCTTTGTTCCCTGTTCATGTAAAACACTTCCGTAAAGTTTCATACTATTTGTAAACACTTACATATAAAAATATGAAGAGGGATTGGTAGTCACCACCCTAAGTTTTATCCTAATAATATTCATTTACTATTAAGGTATTAGAGCCTTCGTTGACCTCGTTTCATCTTCACAGTAACATCTTTTTTCCCTGACCATGACCTAATACCAGACATTCATTTCGTTTAAAGGATTGCTCGATTGCTCTTCTTGCTTACCGTCCAAGTGTTTTTTTTTAAAGATTAGACTGAATATATTGGGGAGAAAGAATATACAAATACAAAGAAAAAGACAGGGTGGATAACTTAGGATATTTGTTACATCATCCAAGTATCCCAGTTAACCACCGTGTCAAAGAAAGAAACGTCCTTAAGATCTTTTAAAATCCTGGAACAGGCCAAGTGTTAGAACTGTTATTACTCTGGAACAACCTTATCTTTATCTCTAGGTATTTGGATAAGTGTAGTACCAGAATAATAAGATGAGAGATAAACATGGACTCTTAAATTTTAATAAGTTGCTCGTTCACTGATGACTAACAGAAACTAGATTACCTATAATTCCTCTAGGGCTATTTTGCGATAGTTGGTTCTTGCATGGCTAACATCATAAGTTCACTATCAAAACCCTTTGCAGTGAAGACTGCTAAACCGATGCCCATGTCATAGACTCCGAAGTACTTATGGAGGCTTGGGACATTGCAGTGATAGATAATTTTCATAATGGGCATATTATGTTTCCTTTAGTCATCTAGTGGGTAAATGAGTTCACCGCCAGAATCCTATGTGCAGATGATAAAACAAGTTTGAACATATTGTCATTGGTATAGTTCATTCATGCAGGACAGCCTAAGAGGCATCTTCTTACTACGGGATGGAGTGTATTTGTCAGTGCGAAGAGACTTGTTGCTGGAGATTCCGTTCTTTTTATTTGGTATTCATCTTATTCTAGTCTTTTTGATGTGTGAATTGTAACGTGGCTGCACTTGTGGAGAGTCATTAATCATTATCCTCGTTATTTTGTTGCTCTATTAGGAATGAACAGAATCAGCTACTACTGGGAATTCGCCGTGCTAGTCGATCACAAACTGTGATGCCTTCATCCGTCTTATCTAGTAACAGTATGCATATTGGACTCCTTGCTGCTGCGGCGCATGCTGCCTCTACTAACAGCCGTTTCACAATCTTCTATAATCCAAGGTAGCAAGCAATATTACATCTCCTCCAAAAGTAAAAAAAAAATCATTTGTTTCTACTAATTCGTGCGCATCCTTATTGCAGAGCTTGTCCATCTGAGTTTGTCATACCTCTCTCCAAGTATGCGAAAGCTGTGTTTCATACTCGTGTATCCATAGGAATGCGTTTCCGTATGCTTTTTGAGACAGAAGAATCAAGTGTCCGTAGGTATATTAAAAGTGTAATCTTATTTTATTCAAACAAGTTCGGTCTATTTTCTTCAATTGTTATATTATAACACTGTTTTAACTGCACATCCAAGGCATCTCTGCATCTGAGAGTTTGTGAAATGGGTAATATTTGTGAATGTTTGTCTCATTTATTTGTTTGAAGTTTGTTCCAAACTCAATATTTTGACCTAGCTGGTTATCCAATCAGATATATGGGTACAATAACTGGCATAAATGATCTAGATCCTGTTCGTTGGCCGAATTCTCACTGGCGGTCTGTTAAGGTACGTAAGTTGGAGTTTTCTTTGTTTTACTTACCTTTATATCTTTCTACTTGTTAATTAATGATGCTTATTTACTATCCACATAAGACAAAATTCTAATGATTTCATGATGTAGAAACACAGCGGAATTAAAGAAGACGAATAAACTTAACAAGAACGATAAAATAAAGATGAAATAACTCGAAAATACTAAACTTTATTAAAGTTCAAAGGGGTTTTCTCTTCAATCTGAGCATAATGGACAAACTAGATATCCTTTTATAGGATTTTGGACTTACCTAGATAGACTTGAATTAGACTTTCCTAAATAATTAAAAGGCTGCAACTTCCTAAATAGCTAGACTCAAATCTGGACCTTTCCAATTATTGGAAATACTAAAATAACATAAATTCCTAAACCTAAATTCTCTAATAATCATGCTAAAATTGGGACTTCCTAAAAACTACTCTCTATGGCCGGATGGCCTATGGCCCGGTTTGGCCATGGAAAAAGCCTCCACGCCGGGTGCCCCTGCATCATTTCACTAAGTTGAAGATTTGTTGTCGGTTGAGCCGTTCTTCTACATATTTTTATTGCTTTTAACTTAGATTGTAACTTGCTAGTTGGCTCTGGGTAGCCTGGGATGCTATTTACTATCTACATAAGACAAAATTGTTATGGTTTTGCTAGGTTGAAGATTTGTTGTTGGTTGAGCCATTCTTCTAATCTTCTATAAATTTTCTATTGCTTTTAACCTAGATTGTAACTTGCTAGATGGCTCTGGGTAGCCTGGACCTAACCGAGTTTGGAGAACTTAAGTGATCCCTTTTTATTCGAAATTTTCCCTAAATGGGTTGTTTCATGGTCCTTTCCTTTCTTTCTTTTTAAGTTCTTTCCCACCCTAATGCCTAATGGACTCACTTTTCTCCATAATGGTTAAAAACGCCTCTGGGTGTACTAAGGTGTCTATATTTGTTGACATCATCATAAGCATTTAAGGGGCTCCTTTGGGGGCAACCTCAGCAGAAAACCTCTGCCTCAGTCTTTCTAGTACGAAATCTGACACCAGTAGTCATCTCTTTCGTGGTGCTGGTAGTCTCTCCTAACCTCTGCAATTGGAGTGCACACTAAGCCCCTTCCTCCCTCATCCATGAACACAATATCTAGGCTTTTCTTTTGTTTCTCCTGCCATTCTTTTCGGAGTTTGAGTTCTTATGATGGATGTCTACTATTATAGACACCCTTAATAAAAGAAAAGCCTTTTAGCCATAATGATAAAGCAAGTCATTAGGGCTAAAAACTTTTGTGCTAAGGGCTCCAGACAACAAATCATTTAAGGTAAGTACCCTTTTCTGCTCTAGCTTTCTTCTGTCTTGCAAGAGAAGTTGATGTTCTCATTCATCCATTATTGGCTCGAGAATAATACTGGTCTTGTCTGGTTTTACCTTAAACCCTCTTCAGAATTTGAAACAACAATATATGTCTTGTCCTAATGTATACCCACAGTTCGTCGAACCTCAAGTTTGTTGTACCTCACTGATCTGGTATCTTCTATTTGTCGTCGTTACTATGCACGTTTAACATATTTCTTCTATTTGTTGACGTCAAGTCTCAAGTGCAGTATGTAAACTGGTATATGGACTCAATCTTGGGTTCTTCATTTAAAGCTAAGCTTGGCATGCTGTATACTTCTGCGAATATTAACACTCCGAGCTATGATCTTATGTTATGCATTTAACTATTTAAGTGCTAACATGCAGCTACTTTATAGTTAGCTCACATGAATTGGACAGGAAAGGGTGGAGTGTCTGAGAAATCTAAATAAAAGCAAACAGTATGAGACTCCTAAACTCGTTTCTTGAATACTCTGACTTCAGATCTTAACAGAGACAAACTAAGAACTCAAGTCATGCTGTTAGCAATCTGCATAGTTGTGTGTGCATACTAGTGAATTCTAATCAACTTATGTTGTAGGTTGGCTGGGACGAGTCAACTGCAGGAGAGAGACAACCAAGAGTCTCGTTATGGGAAATTGAGCCTCTGACAACCTTTCCTATGTATCCGTCATTGTTCCCCCTCAGGCTGAAGCGACCTTGGCATCCTGGAGTTTCTTCTTTGCATGGTACACGTCCTATATATTTTTCAAGTTCTTTTATGATGCTGTATGGGGAATACTGTTTGACAGTATCGAAAGGTTACTTCATTAAGATTTTTTCTGAATTTAAAATAGTATGTTTGTCATTTCAGTATGAATGTAACTTAATATTGATAGATCAAGACTAAGAAAACTTAGAGAAACAATTAATTGAACTCTTTTCATTAAGGTTACTTTCTAACTGATTTCAATTATATAAATGAGCTGAGATTAGCTTGATCATCTATTTACCCTCAGCACTATATATATATATATATATATATATATTCGTTCTTATTTCCGTAGAAGCTTTACTCAATTGTTTCCATTTCTTAAGATCAAAATGGGTAAGCTGAAATATACTTTGATTTTGATGTAAATAATAACGGATTTGTCATTTGCTATCTACATACGTCGAAATGAAAAGTAATTTTCCAGTTTTCCACAGAATAATAAAATCCAACATGAGATGTTGAATTTTGTTTAAATGGCCATGTAAACCGAAATATTTCGTCATGTTGACCAAAATATTTTGAAATTTAATGCCATAGTGTGCACGCAAGATCTATCATGAATTTCTTATTTTCCAGTGTTCAGGAACTTCTTGATGTGAGTCTCACATTTCAATGTCAAAAAATGCTGGTTTAAGTTCTGTATGGGACATAAAATTAAAACTGTAAGAAGCGGTTATGAAATTGTGAAGTGTTTACATAGTACATTTAGTTGGAAAAAACAAACTTGGAGACGTGGTGAATTTTTTGAAAAGGTGATTTGTTTTAGTTGGTTTTTACTATTGATTACCTAATTCTGGATCACTCTTTTGTCTATGACATGTGTATGTTGTATACTATCATGTATAATTTCTGCTTTATGATAGAAGGTTGAGTCACTGCTTCTGGATTATAGTCACATTTCATTGGAAAATATATTTGACAAGTGATGAATGTTGTTGTCAAGGAAGTGAGGAATGACATAGATAGCACACATGCAGAATATACTATTGGTATTGGACTATTGGCTGATGTGAGTTCTGCATAGCTTGTTATGATCTGGTTAGGTAATTTTAGAAAATTAGGACTATTTTAGTAGAGGAAGTTAAACATCCTCCATAAAGAACTTTCAAGAGTGACTCGGTAGTTCTATTTGTCCCAAAAGTATCGGAAAGTTCTCAATAGAAACAAAATGGCTGTATGCAAGACATCTAATCAGACTGTTCTTTCTCATCATTAGCCATGGACTCCTAGGAAATGTTAAATTTACCTTTGACTGGAGTAGCATGTTTCATCCTCATGTGACATCTTTCTACCTTTCCTCAGATAATAGATATGATTTGACTAATAGGCTCATGTGATTTGGCAGGGGATAATGCAGATCGAAGCCTTCAGTCCCTAAACTTTCAGGCACTCGGAGTGGGCCCCTGGATGCAGCAGAGATTTGATTCATCACTTGTGGGAAGTGAACATGATCAGCGATATCAAGCAATGGCAGGTGCTGCTCTTCAGGATATACGAAATGGAGGTCCACTGAAACAACAATATATGCAATTTCAGCAGCCTCTGCAATACCTTCAACAATCATGCAGCCCAACTCAAATCTTGCGAGAGCAACAGATAATTCAACAATCTCTTCCCCAGCAGATTCTCCATGCTCAGACACAACATTTGTCAGAAGACCAGCCTGCTCATCTTCTGCAACCACCAAATGTTGGTCATCAAAATCAACAAACTCTTCAACATGCACTTCAGATTCCGAGCAATCACTTCCAGCAGCCTGAATCACCTTTGTCTCAATTCGCTCAAAAACCAAGTTTTACTGATTCAAATATCACCTTTTCAACACCTCTTAGTCCTTCCAACATGCTGAATATGCTGGGTTCTCTTTGTGCTGAAGGGAGTGGCAATCTTCTGAACTTCTCAAGAACTAGTCAGCCCATGTTGAATGACCAGCAAAACCAGCAAACTTGGGTGCCAAAATTTGCCTATTCATCAGTTAACAATTCTGTATCTCTCACACCCTTCCCTGGGAAAGATGGTGTTCTAGAGCCGGACAACTGTGGTGGAGATCTACAGACACATCAACTGTTTGGTGTGAACATAGACTCTTCCCCACTTTTACATCCTGGTGCTGTATCCACTCTAGGTAGCTCCTCAATAGATGCTGCAATTTCCCAGATGCCATTTGATGCTTCTGGGTATCAGAGGTCTCCTTATGGTTGCATGGATGAATGTTCAGATTTCGTTCAAAGTGCAGCTCAAGTTGATCCACCAACTAGGACATATATTAAGGTTAGTTCCTTGTGTAAAGTTAATTCTTGCATATCTACCTCAACAACACTTCTTGCGATTCACATTTCATGCAGGTTTACAAATCGGGATCAACTGTTGGGAGGTCATTGGACATTGCCCGGTTCAGCAGCTATAATGAGCTGAGAGAGGAACTGGGGCAGATGTTTGGAGTTGAGGGTCAGTTGGAGGACCCTCTAAGATCAGGCTGGCAGCTTGTATTTGTCGACAGGGAGAATGATGTTCTTCTCCTTGGAGATGATCCCTGGGAGTAAGTACTTCGCCCTTCTATATTACTCCAAATTGTTCTTTGCTTAAATTGGAGTATCTTCTCTTCCTTGCATGTCAAGTGGTTTGTTTTATTCGTAAACATAAAATACGATAATTTAGAGCTTTTTATTACGTGAAATGAAATTCATGGGGCTCAACAAAAAAGTAAAACTTTGCAAGTCAGTTTCTGTTGCTACTTATCTTTTTTGCTATGGTTTCAAAAGTGTCAGCGATTCCAGAAGCAAAATCAATCAATATTTTTTTTCTTCTCTTTGTGAGTATGAAATCTGTCTGTTTAACAGGAGATTTATGTGGTATAACCAAGTATGATGTTATATACAAAGGACTGTACTTTTATGTTCACCGTTGGTGCTAATTTGTTTTGTTGTTTTTACAGGGCATTTGTGAATAATGTCGGGTATATAAGAATACTTTCTCCGGAGGATGTACTGAAACTAGGGGAACAAGGGGTTGAATCGCTAAGCTCAAATGGAAGGCTCAATGGTGCTTACGATTCTCGAAACCTTGTCACTGGTATATCCTCAGTTGGTTCCCTTGAATATTGACAACGATATAAATGGTATGTTTCACATCTCCTCTCTATTATAGACATTCCTTAGCCTTCGTAGACGATGCTTAGGTGGTGTTTCTTTTTTTCTTTTCTAAAAATCTTCATCTGAAAATATGTAAAATTTTCATCTCTTCAAAACTGATCTAACCTCTCTATGCCAAATTTTCATTTTTAAAGAGGTCATATAACTTTTTAAGCTTCAACTTCCTGTGCAAGGTTTGCAAATAGTAAAGTTCGCGCATGTTCACACAATTTAGGCTCGGTTTGTACGTATTTTGCACAGTTTTTACTGTTTGGACAGGTTTGGGAAATTAGGAGATCAAGACTAAAAGATATTGACATGTCCTTTTTATCAGGACCAGCATAAACTACGTTTTTGGCCCAAATTCTTGTTAGAAATTCAACTCTTTTTTTTGTTGCAACTTGCAAGATTAGCAATTCAACTAGATCTTGAAAGAAATATTTGTCTTAATTTCAGTCTTCAGACGTATTTTACAGCTAAAGATTGTGCATTTGAGATTGAGTCTCATTTTAGAAACTAACTCAATTAGATAGATAAAACTGTGAGAATAGTCCCACATGGGAGAATTGGTGACTAGCAACCAAGAATATAAAGTATAGGTCCTCTCCACTCATTGCCAATTGGTTTTGAGTTGGATGGCTACAAACTTAACATGGTATCAGAGCTAGGCCGTGATATGCTTAAAAGCCACACATGCTCCACGTCACCTGTAAAAAAAAACACACGTGTTAGGCTCAAAGAACGCCACACATGAGGGGGCGTGTGAGAATAGTCCCACATGGGAGAACGGGTGACTAGCAACCAAGAATATAAAGTATAGGTACTCTCCACTCATTGCCTATTGGTTTTGAGTGGGATGGCTACAAACTTAACAAAAACAATACAAAAAGTCTTGTTTAACCTTTGAAGGTAATTCAGATTTTAGATAAACAAAAAAATACCTAAGGCCTATGTTAATTCATTTCTATTCTTCGCTTATATGTGCAATTTTTGAGGCGTATGTACCTAAATAAGATTTGTATGCCTATAAAAATGTCTTACTTGTCCAAATTGACATGACCAAAATCACGTACGGTCTGAACTGATTCGCCTGACTTTCTGTTTGCGGCATGCAGGTACTCCCGCAGTGGTTCAGATTCTAAGGAAGGGCCAATCGAGATCATCTGCGTGTATTAGTACTATTTTATTTATCGGTAATGAAGTTCAAACTCCAGTTTTTAGGACAGAAAATTGTTGTTTTTGTAATATAAAATGCATATACAAAAACAACACACTGTGCATGTATGAACCATTTCTAGGATGTTTTGTTGATTCCAGTTTCTTATGTAGTCAGATTCTAGGATGTGTTGTTTAATGGAAATTGATATAAACTTATTCGATCCCTTTAGGGTTCATCCTAATGGGGCTGTTCCATGATATGGGGTTTTGTGGTTGAATAGAAGGAAATGTGAAAGGATTTTGAACTTCAAGAGTTAGACTAAAGTTTAAATTTGGGAGAGGAAAACGTATTGATGATATATTATTGGAGTCCTCTCCAAGTTGGAAACTCTGTTGGCTACTAAAGTGGACTAGCTCCTATTGTTTGTTGCTTAGATTCTGAGTCTGAATGGTTTATATGAGATGGAAGCAAAGCAAAATCAGCTCGAACTTACCGTTAGAAATCACTAGTTACAAAAAATGCTACTCCACTTGTGTACTTTAGCCGAGTGAAGTGACCTAAGTCCACAAATGAAATAGCCTAAGCACTTATGGATATGAATGTTGGCCGGTGACGGTGAGAGGTTGATATTTATGAACAGTCCAACTGGGTATTGAACTGGGTGGGTCACTGCTGCCACTTGGATATGCGGTGTCATCTAGTTGTCCGCTGAGATGTGAGGTAAGTTCCACAATCCAGGTTGCTCCCTGTTTTGGGGTATTTCCAGCAAACTTCGGCATCCCCATTAGGTTTGCCCTTTGTCCAAATCAGACGAGTTGTTTAAGTGAAAGGCAACTATTTAGCCCAACTTACATGTCAAAGGTTCGAGGCACGTTGAACAATTAAAAAAAAAACTATTTGGCCGAACAAACAGACTCAAAACAAGGTCCACCTATTTAAGAGAAGAAAATGCAGATGTACAATAGGATTGCTGGTGCAGTAAGATATAAAGGGTCACGTGATGGATGTGGGGGCACGTGCCCCCACTTCTCTTTGCCCCTTAGGGCAAGTCTAATGTGGGGCTCGGGCTCCCAATTTTGGGAGCCCTTGATTTTTAGGAGCCACGGGGCTTTTTTCAATTCCAACGTGGGGTTCCTAACAGGGGTTCCCAAATCTAAATTATGTACGTGTGTGGACTTTTAATTTCAATTTTCAACTATAAATTATTAATTTCAAATATAAAATTGAAATTTAATATTATGTTAGAGAAAGAGATTAGGAATTTTGAAAAGATGAAAAAAATTAAAAAAAGAAAAATTAGAGAAATGATTGGAAAAACAAATTTAAAACAATTTATATTT
The DNA here is from genome assembly GCF_041429995.1 of Eschscholzia californica. NCBI lineage: Eukaryota > Viridiplantae > Streptophyta > Magnoliopsida > Ranunculales > Papaveraceae > Eschscholzia > Eschscholzia californica. The sequence continues at coordinate 36,559,978 of NW_028238198.1, forward strand.
TTTTGAAAAAAAAATTAGTTTAAAAGAAAAATTAAAAATAAAAAATAGTGGGGCGGATCCCCTTTTTAGGGGATCCACCCCAAATATGGCCGTTGGGAGACCCCCAACGGCCATATTTGGGGCTGGGAGCATGGGGCTCCCGGGTTTGACTCCGTGGGCCCAGTCCCGGGGCTCCCGGGTTTGACTCCGTGGGCTGGGGGCTGTTACTAACTTCATCACTGAAAAGTTAGATGATTCTAACTATCTAATGTGGCGTGATCAAGTTGAAACAATGTTAAAAACTTATGAACTTATAGGTTTTGTTAATGGTTCAATTGAAGAACCACCTCAATTGAAATTCATACAAGGAATTGAACAGGTAAACCCTGATTTCCAACAATGGAGATCAAGGGAAAGTTTTGTTATGTCCTATCTTAAAAGTACTCTTTCTAAGTTAATTTATTATGACATTTATGGTCTACAATCTGCAAAATCCATATGGGAGTATCTTGATCTAACTAATAATGAAGGATTAGAGTCAAAGAAAGATCAATTACGAAGAAAGTTGCAAAATTTAAGGAAGGGAGATGCATCAATAGCTGAATATTTGAGAGAAATCAAACATATTTCAGATTCTTTAATGACAGTACAGGATAAAGTTTCTGATTCAGAACTAGTTAGAATAGCTATTCATGGACTTCCATCTGAGTATGATCAATTTACTATTGCTTTAAGAGCTAATAATGAGCTCTTGTCTCTAGCTCAATTGAAATCAAGACTCATACAACATGAGCAATGGCTATCAACTAAGGATTCTATTCATGAAGTTTATTATATAAACAAAGTAAATCAGAAACAGGTCACAAAGGGCAAGCCTTCACCAACATTTTATAGAAATCAGGTCTATAAGAAGGATAATTCTGCTAATGTATCACAAAGTAATCAAAACAGGAATAATAGGGCATAAGACTTTGATTTTACCTCTGTTCCTTGTGGCATTTGCAAGAGATGGGGTCATTCAGCAGGGGTCAGCTATTTCAGATACAAGCCAAACAAATCTCAAACTGGGTATCACACTGAAGAGCAATTATCATCACAAGATCATGTTATTGATCCAAATTCCAAAGATTCCATGTCTTTTCCTTATGAGGAGGAACCTCTCCTTGAATGCAACAATGCTATGGTGTTCAATTATGGACATAGTGATGATGAAGATGTATTCCAAGAATGTCACACAACAATAGAATGTGCTAACTCTGAAGAAATTTTTCTGGATTGTGAGAATTTTGATCTAGACTTAGATTCTCAGTCAGATACATGCTATGTAGTAAGTTCTCAGTCAGATCTGTCGATCTCTAAGGACAAAGCTTGGTTGGCTGACACAGGAGCAAGTAGTCATATGACTTATGCTGCTGAGAATCTTATTTCTCCTCAAAATTATAAAGGGTCAGAGGCTGTTATGGTTGGAAGTGGTAAATTTCTACCAATTGAGAGCACAGGTACTTCTAAGCTCTCCACTTCTACATGTGTTTTTGACTTAAATAAGGTCCTATGTGTTCCAAATTTGAAAAGAAATTTACTTTCTATTTCAAAGTTCACAAAAGATAACTCAGTCTCTGTTGAGTTCATGCCATGGGGCTATAGTATAAAAAACATATGGTCTAAAAGGATTTTAGCTGAGGGGCCAGTCAAAAACAATCTCTATCCTATTGAAGTGCAACAAAACTTCTATTCAGATAAGTCTGAGTCAGCTAATCTAACTCAGACTGCACTATCATATGATACCTGGCATGCTAGGCTAGGTCATTCTCATCATGGTGTTCTAAGTCAATTAAGCAAGGAACATAAAATAGTGCTATCCACAACAAGTACTAAGAATTTTTGCAAGTCATGTGAATTAGGAAAAAACAAATGTTTACCTTTCTCTACCTCCAGCAGCACCACCAATACTCCTTTACATTTGGTGCATTGTGATATTTGGGGACCAGCCCCTACCACCACTCCAAATGGTGCCAAGTATTACATCTTATTTCTAGATGATTTCAGTAGATATAGCTGGATTTATGCTATGAAAATCAGATCTGATAGTGTAAAATGTTTTCAACACTTCAAATCCACAAATGAAAACCTTCTCAAGGTAAAGATTGTCTATTTCCAATCTGATGGTGCTCCTGAACTACAAAAAGGGGAATTCATGTCCTTTTTGGACTCCAATGGGAAAGCAGAAAGAAAACACAGACATATCACAGAATTGGGTAATACTCTTTCCTTCCATTGTTCTTTACCAAAATATTTGTGGTTTGATGCTTTCAATACTGCTGTCTATATCATTAACAGACTACCCATAACCACACTTCATGGTATATCACCTTTTGAAGCACTTTTTCATATGACACCTGATTATTCAAGTCTTAGAATATTTGGGTGTGATTGCTATCCTCATCTAGGTGATCTTAGAAAGGATAAACTCAGTCCCAAGAGTGTTCAATGTATCTTTTTGGGATATAGCAGTGAGCACAAGGGTTATAGGTGCTATGACTTTATCACAAAAATACTATATATTTCCAGACATGTCACTTTTGATGAAGGTCATTTTCCATTCACCAACATCTCTAAGCAACAATCTAGGTGTGATCAGAATATTGAGCCATTTATTTCACTACCATTACCACCTCTAACTACTGAACAACCCTCAAACCAAGAATTAGGTTCATCTAATATAGTACCTAGCCCACCAGCTAATTCTGATTCTAGGGAGCTACCTACTCATGAGATAGGGACACCTAACTCTTCAGCTAGTACACCAACTATCTCACAAGGGCAACTAAATACTGAACAAATCATCACTAGAGGCAGGAATGGTATAATCAAATCAAAACAATTACCCTCTGATTTTGTGACTCATTTTTCCTCACCTCACACATTAAATGTAGCCTATCTATCAATCTTGCACTTACCCACTGAACCATCCACTTATAAAGAGGCAGCAAAGAATATTGAGTGGTGCAAAGCTATGAATGATGAGTTCTTAGCCTTACAACAGAACAAGACTTGGTCTCTTGTTCCCTATGACAGTAAAATGAATGTGTTGGGTTGCAAGTGGGTCTACAAGTTAAAGCAAAAGAGTGATGGTACTATTGAAAGGTACAAGGCATGATTGGTGGCCAAAGGTTTTCATCAACAAGAGGGTGTTGATTTTGCAGAAACTTTCAGCCCTGTAGTGAAGGCAAGTACTATTAGGCTTATTCTTACTATAGCAGTCACTAAATCTTGGTACATCAAACAGTTAGATGTATCAAATGCCTTTCTTCATGGAGTTTTAGAAGAAAATGTTTATATGATCCAACCTCCAGGGTTTATTGACAAAGAAAAGGAGGATTATGTCTGCCATTTACACAAGGCTCTCTATGGTGTTAAACAAGCTCCTAGGGCTTGGTTCAATAGGTTTGCTACCTTTCTCTTTCAGTATGGCTTTAAGAAGAGCAAAACAGATCACTCCATGTTTGTGTTTCATTCTAATATGGACATGATAGTTCTTCTACTATATGTAGATGATATAATCCTCACAGGGAGCTCTACTTCTATGATCACACAACTTATTACTGATCTTAGTGTTGCTTTCAAGATGAAAGACTTAGGGTCTTTATCTTATTTTTTGGGTATAGAAGTCTCCTCTGATCTCAACAACAAAAGCATGATATTAACTCAAAAGAAGTATACACTGCAACTACTACAGAAAGCCTCATTACTGGATTCCAAGCCATCAAAGTTACCTGTCCCAAGTGGCCAAAGAATCTCCATTTCAGATGGTGTTGAACTTTCAAGTCCTACTGAATACAGAAGCTTAGTTGGTGCTCTTCAGTACCTCACCTTAACTCGACCAGACATCTCATTTGCAGTGAATTACACAGCCCAATTCATGCATAAACCAACAGAAAAACACTTGGTTATTGTTAAGAAAATATTAAGATACTTAAAGGGTTATGTTGGATCAGGCATTAGGATATCATCAGGAGATTTATCCATGCTTTCTGCTTATTCTGACTCGGATTGGGTTGGATGTCCTGATTCGAGAAAGTTAACAGGAGGGTTTTGTGTTTTTCTCGGATCTAGTCTTATCTCATGGAGCTCTAAGAAACAGGCTACGGTTGCAAGTATTTACTAACTTTTCAGTGATGAAGTTACTAACTTTTCAATGATGAAGTTAGTAAATTTGTTCATAAACAAATTTGGGAGCCCCCCCCCCCCCCCCCCCCCCACATTGGAGTTGCTCTTAGAGTATCTCCAATGCAACACTCAACAAAAACTCAATTAATCCAATGTGTCAAGTATGAATTGAGATTCTCTTTCATAGTTGACGTTATTGAGATCCTCAATTCAAAATACTTCTCCAATGCAACACTAAAAAAACTCAACATTTACTCTAGATTTAGGTGTCGTTTGGCAACCACAAGTAGAAGTCATTTTATTTGTAGGAGAAGTTCTTTTGCTGTAAAAAAGTAAAAAAGTTTCAAAAGTATATTTGGCAAATATGTTACTTATAAGTAAAAAAGTCAAAAAGTTAGTTTGGTAACTCAATTTACTTTTGATAATTTTATTTTTCTTTCTCATAGAGATACTTGATTTTAATTGAATTTGTTTATGATTTCCACGATTACTCTCGTATCTGAAGTAGTGGCGGTAGTGGTGGTGCTATGAAGATATGGTTATGGGGTGTGGTGGTGGTTGAGGTTCGATGATGGTGGTGGTAGAGGTATGATGGTGGCAGCGGTGATGATTGTGGTGGAGGTATGGGTGGTGGTGGAGGTAATTTTAACTTAAAAGAAAATGATGATGTGGACCAATTGAGATACAAATATAAATGTTGAGACACTCAAAAGAAAACTCAATTGTTGTAAAAATATGCGCATGTTCTCTCGTTGCTTCGGGTGTCCGTAGGACGCGGTGGGAACCTAGTAAAATCTTAAAGCGCGACATTTTTAAATGTCCCACTACCATAAAGTTGTGTCCTTATATCAAAAACTTTTTTTTGTCTTTTCTCCCTCACTCTCTGGATCATCTCCTATACGAGAATTCATTTGAAAAACTTTAGCCACCTAACATTTTTTGAGTTTTTAAAAAAAAGTTACATATGCAACACTCTATTTGAATCTCAAAATGATGTGACATTAGTTAATGTTGACATGTCTCAAGAAGAATCTCAACATTTGAGTTTTCTTTTGGGTATCTTAATTTTTTTCGTCAACCCACTTTATATTTTAAACCAATAGGAAGCTTTCTATCATCTTTAATTTATTTTTGTTGAATCAATGAATGACTTGTATTAAGTAGAGTTCTTTTTGAGATCTCTATCAAAGACATGAAAGTTTAGGCCAGCGCTTTGAGGAAATCAGAATATTTTTCCGGGTGGAAAATTTTAAAGGAAAGATGTGAAATTTTGGAGATTTTTCGGGGAAAAAAATTTAAGGGGAAACAAAACATTTCTTCTTCTTCAATTCTGGCCACCACCACCACCGCCACCACCACCATTTTCACTTATTTGTTCTTCCTCCCATCTATCTCTTTTCTGTTGCTCCCTTTCTCTTTCTCTCTGGCTCTCTCCTCTCACATTCCATCTATCTCTCTCTCTCTCTCACTCACTCTCTCTAATTCTCTCTTCACTATCTATTAACCTTTCTCACTGTTTATCCTTCTACCTGTCTCTCACAACCTATATTTTATCTCTCTTTCTCCCAACCTATATCTCTTTCTCTCTTTTGCATACAGTTCCGGCAAAGTGAAGCATTCCCTTCGCTGGAACCAGACCTCGAGGAGGGTTTCGTGCCTGGTCGACCACGAAACATTTCGTGGTCGACCCAGCCACAAAGTTTTCGTGGTTGGGCGACCACGAGATGTAGAGTGTACATCTGGTGGCCCATCGACCACGAAGCATTTCGTGGACTCCCGACCGCGAAGTTTGGGAGATATGAGCAAAAGTGAGAGAGATGCAGTGGAGAGAGGAAGAGCGATAGAGAAAGGGGAATACAATGAGGGATATAGAGAGACAAAAACGAGAGAGAGAGAGAGGTAAATGATGACAGTGGTGGTCGGGAAAGTAGAGATGAGAGAGAATGATTTGAAGAAAAAGAAAGCTGAAGTCGCTGGCAATGGCAGTTTACGGCGATCTTTGTCGGAATGGAGAAGAAATGGTCAACAAAATTTTTTTTCCCCAACAAATAGAAAATATACAGGTCAACTAAAGTTAACCAATTTTTGACCAAGTCTTTACACCCCGGAAAATATTCTGATTTCCCCAAAGCGCTGGCCAAAGTTTAAAGAAACTCAGTTTAGCCACGTAAGACAGAAAATTTCATTTGAAACTTGACAAATAGGATTGATTGAGTTTTTTTTCGAGTTTTGCACTGGAGATGGTCTAAATCTCTCCCTCTAAAACTTTAACTCTCTTTGTCTTCACCGTTGTGGTGAAGGAAGGATTCCCTTAGCTGGAACCCCTTTCCTCTTAGGATACTAAATCCTTAACCAAGGGGTTCACGAGGGTTTTAGGATTTCTGACAAAACATTACATGATATTTTCGACGGGGTGGTAGCTGATCCGGTGCCAAATTTCAACCAGGTTCTTTTTGTAGTGAAAATACGATTTATAAAAAACAAAAATTACACAGGAAGTAGTTGACGAAGATTTAATAATTTATGTAAAAGTCGTATTAAAGCATTGATGAATTCAAACTCAATGAATAACGTTTCTCTATGATCGACCTAATATTATCTCAAATAAAACTTCCCTAATTTCATTTTTTTAAAAAAGGGTAATCGTGATATTATTTATGAAAGTAGCATGATTGCAACACTTGAAAGAGATAATACAGACATGGAGAAACGAAAATTACAATCAAATTTAAACCAGTTTCCTCCATTCTGTGTCTTCGACAGCGGAATCCTTCTCCGTAGTAAGAGGAAAAGAGAGATACTTTGAAGAACAAGACATTACTATGTCAGAGCAGCTGTCTACTATCTGATCCAACAAAGACCACCACTTCAAAACCAAAAAAAGTTCGAACTACACCAAAAGAACAAGATGGAAACAGAAAATCAAAACTTTAACAAAGTCATGAGAGTTCTGTAAAGCGGAACCTGGAGATTCCAAGGTTAGCCCCAGTATTTTCTCGATAGAGAAATCATATCCCACCACAACCGATAAAGATTATAATTGGACACCTGAAAATTAGGGTTGCTGGCGAAGCCCAAGGCAAAAGACTTAGCAAAGCCAGTTAGAAACTGCAGTCGAGCTGCAAAGGGTGATTGGTGAAGCCGAGAACCAAGACTGGAGAAAAATGATGTCAAAGTTGAGACCGAAATAACAAAGCTAAATGAAATAGAAGGGACCTTACTCGTTTCTGAACGAGTCAATTGTAGTTTACCGGGATCAAAAGGTTTACCCAAAGCAGATAAGAACCAAATCCTTTTTAGTTCCCCTGGGTCAAAGGGCGTGCCGACAAAATAAGCTAATTTGTTCCGGCTCAAGAAGTATTTTGGCCCAAAGTTATGGAAAAAGCCCAACAAAAGTAAAAAGCCCACCACCTGTATAAAGAGGAAAATAACACGTGTCAGCAAATAGTAATATGGGATCATGCTGCCGGACACGTGTGTTGTTGCTGGAATTCCACCGTTCTCTACATTGGCACCGGAGACAGAGAAACTAGAGATCATGGATTCTTAGTAGTAATAGTCGAATAAGTGCAAAAAGTATGGTTGATCTATAATCCGTCAAAAAAATTATATAGCTTGTGTTAGATCTGATTTATAGAAACTAAAGAAAAACAAAATAGATCTAGTGAAGAAGAAAAACTATATAGCTTGTGTTAGGTCTGCTGAATAGAAACTGAAGAAAGACAAAATAAATCTAGTGAAGAAGATAAATCTGAGCAAACACCCACACAAAAGAGAATCAAGTTATTTAAAGGCACGACTAGCCATTATTCCCGACTAAACGAAGCTTGATTTACGAATTAACAAGAAAACGACTCCACGAAGCTTGATAAACGAAGGTTTGAAGCCCCTGAGTAAAACCAAAAATCGATAAACGTAAATACAGTGGAGATTTAAAAATTGAGCTAACATACATGAATATTCAACAAAAATCCTAACATGCATGTAGAGTTGAGGTCTCCTTTTGCAAAAGAAAATTTTAAATGCACCTAAGGGGTTTGAATCCTTGACAAACGTGGGTAATACACACTATTTAGTACTTACTAACTAAGCTACTAAAACTCTTTTATCTATCTCTCCGGTGTTCATTATTAGTTACGTATAACATATCTTTTCATAAAAAAAATGTGTAACATACGTAAAATATTTTTGTATAATAAAAGAATAGGCCCCTTGTGGTGGGTTCGGTGTCGGCGCACAACCCCGCGCCCCACCACACGGGTCGGAGCTTCACCTGACAGCATTCCCTTCATCTAAGATGATGGGGGTTCTAGCGAAGGAAATTCTTTTTTCAGATACAGAGAAAGGAAAAGATTAGAGAGAGTAATTCAAATAAAGATCCGAAGAAAAACCAATTAAAGGGCGTTGGCACCGACCATCACCATCATACTTCCACCACGACCACACCACCGCCACCAACATCGTACCTCCACCACCGCCCCCACCATACCTCCACCACTGTACCTCCACCACCACCGCTGTACCTCCACCACCACCATACCTCAACCATCACCACACCTCAATCACATCACAATCACCCTCACACTTTCATCACCATACCTCCATACCTCCATACCTCTAAGATTCCACTACCATCACCACCACCACCACCAATATCACCACCACCTCCTCGAAAAGAATAATCATGAAAATTATATATTAATTCAATTAAAATCAAGTATCTTTGTGACAAAAAAAAAAAAATAGAAAAGTAAATTACTTTGCCAAAATAACTTTTTGACTAAGTAAATATACTTTTGATAATTTTTTACTTTTTTAAAACAAAAGAACTTCTACTACAATAAAAAAGTACTTATACTTTTGGTTCCCAAATGACACCTAAATCTTTGTTTCCTAAATCTTTTTTTTTGTTTTCACAAAAGGGTTGCCAAATTTTTGGGCTTAATTTGTTTCCAAAGAAAGCAACCAACAAAAAACCCAAAGGTGCAAAAAAGAAAGATCCTATAATAGAAAGAAGAAGTGGGTTTAAGATCTCCTAGTTTACAAGTCTTTTTGTTACTGAAAAAGATACAGTCAGAAAAACAAGTACTCATACTATCTGGATTCTGGAGTATCTCTCTCTCTCTCTCTCATCACGTGACTTCATCTTTCACCTCACCTATTTTAGCTCAGATTAGATCTCTCTTTTCATTCTCTTTGCCCTAATTATCTCTCTAGCTAGGGCTGACGATTCTGCAACTAAATTTCTGTACTATCTATTTATCTCTGTCACAATTTTGTCTTGCGGAGAAGCCATGAAAGCTGTAATTCAAAATTCGATCAATTCACAAACATCAAAGCCAGAAGATGAGACCTCTAAGCGCAACACCGATTGCGTTTATTTCCTTGCTTCTCCTTTGACTTGCAAAAAGGTAATCCTTTTTCTGACTGATACGTTTCTCCGATCTTATTTCCATGACGTTTTTTTTTTTTGGAATTAGGGTTTCAATCGAACAACTCTAAATACGTTGCTGCCCTAATTTAGGAACTAGGGTTTTATCTACAGTTACCTTTCTTCTTATTGGAAATTTATTAACGATTTTTGATTGATTGCATGGGTTTGTTTGCGGAGGCAATTAAAGTGGAATTAGATGAATCAATCAATAAACCTAAGTAACTGCAGATGAATAGTTGGATATTCGTGATTAGGGCTAGAAATTGTTGATAAAAACTCCATCTTTGATGGGTTTTGGATTAAGAATTCTGACCTAAAGTAAAGGGATTGCCTTGTTATCTATAAAGTATAAACCACATTGTCTAAGTGAAAAAATAATTCTACTATATAGTGGAGAACTTCATGAGCAAAACATACCTTTATTTTCCCCCAAAATTGTGATCTGCTACAATTTTGTAAGATTTAATACGCTTCTTTCCTTGTAGAGAAATTTGTTGGATCTCATCTTGCTCAGCTTCAAACTAGTCGCCACTTTTAACTGCTTGCGGAAGTACAATTACTATTTAGTGGAGAAAATTGTTTACTCTTTAGGGCTTATATAGCTAAACACGAAATTTTTGTCGTATTCTGAAATTAGAAGCTTGTATGTCGTATTATCTTCCAAATGGACTTTACCAACCACCACGTTGTTTCTATTTATTCAATTCACTAATTGCGCTTGATGTTATGAACTTTAGAGACGTAGTTATTGAAAGCAGTAACGGTGGTTTCGGTAAATAATTAACTGATTTGGAAATTGCAAAAGGGGCCCCAGGAATAACTTTTTTCTACTTTCAATGTTTCTTTCCATTCAACAACTTCTATTGTTATCTTATTATATTCGAGATATTGATTGTCCCTGGCTTGTAACCTTTTGGTGATAGTAGCAAAAATCCTCCTAACTTTCTGTTTGTATATGTATGCTTCCCATTAGTTCATTCTTGAGCCCTATTCTTTTGGTATTGCACCTAAGTATGAAGTGATTTTGAATGTCTTTTTATAGATTAAGAAAGTGGTTTTGAATTTTGATTGTCTTTCTATAATTTAAAGCACAGTAGCAGGGACAATAACTGTTATAGTTTTAGAAGCTAATTATCTCGCAAGATCTTGTTATATACTCTGTAGGAAAGTTCTTTTGAATTGCTTATGTACTGTTAGCAATAGATCGCGTAAAAGAAGTTATTGTTTATTTTGGAGTAATTAGTAACATCGGAGTGTATCTTAGAGGCCTAAATTTCATTTTATGCCTTGTAGGGAAGTGAATGCGATTACCGCCACAGTGAAAATGCTAGAATGAATCCCCGAGATTGCTGGTACTGGATGAATGGCAATTGCTTGAATCTGAAGTGTTCATTCCGACATCCGGTAAGCTTAATTTGTTTCTTTTCCCTATAGCATGTACAAATATATTCTCTTTGCCAATAACTTTTGCCTAGTATTTCATCCACAAGCTATTTGGAGGTTTGAAGGAATATAGGAGATCTGATAATGTATATTATTGTGATCTTTGATATCGTTGTTCTTGTTATGGTAGAAAATCTTTTATTCTTCTATGCTGTTTCTATATCGTCTTGATATTCTTCGTATAGTGAGATTTTGCTAATATCCTATTACTACATTTTCAGCCGCTTGATGGACTGTCGGGGACTCCAGCACTAGGTCCAAAGCAATTGGCCGCAGCTCAAAATCCTGCTTCTACCATGGCTAAACAAGTGAACTCCCACAAACAAGCTACTCCTTGTTATTACTTCCAGAACGGGAATTGCTTAAAGGGTGATCTATGTCCCTTCATTCATGAACAACTATCTTTCGGTAATTCTGTATCTCAATCTCCTGCAACAAAAGTGCCCATATTTGTTAGTCAACCTCAGATGCCCAAGAAGCCTACAATGAGCCTTCAAAGGTGTAGTACTCAGCAGCAGAATATACATCAAGGAAACATTATTAAGCCAGTACAAGAACAATCTGCAGCGAAAGTACCTGGTAAACCTGAAAATTCACTGTCAAGAAACGGAATGGCGGATAAGAGAGTCAACGATGTCATTCCAAGGTACAAACCAACAAATCTTCCTCCAGTAACCAGTGGAGATTCTGTTAGTAGGACTCACCGTTCTCGCCAAGCTTATCCATCGAATTATGCCAGCTTTCCAAATAGGAGGGAACAAGGCGAGTACTTGACAGAATCCTCTCCTGGTTTTGATGTTCTTGTAGAAAATGACCTCTGGGGGTCTGACAACTACCAAAATGAGGACGAGTATGGGAGAGTGGCAAGTCGCGAAGGAAGACATGTGAATGCTGCAAATAACATTGGGCACAAGAGATCCTCTGATTATAATTCTTCGGATAAATTTGACCAAGAAACTTACAATCAATCTCGTGTGTATGACTCGTACGAATGGGTGCATGATAATCATGTTCAAAACCTGCGAAGGCCTTCATCTGAAAGAACCTCGGAGAGTAAAGTTTTGCTCGAAAGAAGGGAATACTCAAGAGCTGAAAGCCCCACCGATCAGGTAGATGCATCCGATCTCAGGTATCGGCTTAAGCACCGGAAAGTTAATGGTTCGCGGTCAGCCATTAGTCCTGGTCCTCGTGGTATATTGTCCAGGAGGGATGATTTTGACCCTATTGCCCGGGATCATAGAGAGCGTGATCATTCTCGCAGGGACTCACATAGGTCAGTTCCTCGTGAGGTCTCCCAACTCAGCAATCGCCTACAAGGTAGAATAAAACTACCGAGGAGATCTTCACCAGATCACGGCAATGATTTTCATCAGGAGAGGGAATTAAACAGGGAGAGGGTCCGAGGCAGACTATCACCACCAGGCAGGTTACCGACATCCTCATACCAGGGAAGGCTTCCCGATAGAATAAAACAAAGAACGTTTGAAGATTTCAGCACTGAGGGCAGAAATCTCAGGAAACCACCAATCAAGAAAAATGAGGCAGATAACTACACATTAAGTTTTTCTGGTCCGAAAAGTCTAGCAGAGCTAAAAGGGTCAAAGGTTGATGAGAATAGCCATAAAAACACAGAGACTAGAAAACTGGTGAATTATCAAGAATCAGAAGGTTCTTACTCGTTTGAGGGCCCAAAGCCTCTAAATTTGATTCTCAAGAGGAAAAGAGAAGCAGGAACCATGGGTTCGGTAGACGACACTGTTTTTGGCGACGAAGAGGAACTCAACCAGAGAAGGAAGGGTGAACCCCGTCTAATTAGACCAAGAACAAGTGAAGTTGCAGAGAAACAGAATGAGGTGGTGTTTGGCTCCAATATTGAAGAAGCTCAAATCAGTAGAGAAGAAGTGGAAGAAGAGGAAGGTCTGATATCTGCTGAAGGCGATGTAGTAACACATGGAACTTACTCTGTGCAGAAAGAAAGTGAACTCCAGGAAGAAGCTGAGATGGTGACTGAGAAGTTGGAACAACAAGAATTTGAATCCCTTGATCAGAGAGATGGAGAATCTGACTATGAGCTTGTCGAGGGTGGTGGAGATGATTTGAAGGCAGAGGAAGATTACACTAATATAGAAGAAGCAGAAGATGAGTTCTCCGACGATGATGAAGACGGAGATGACTTCGCCAAGAAAATTGGTAAAATGTTCTCTTGAGGAGACGGAGGGAAATAGGATAAGAAAATGGATAGAGAGAAATCGGACTAGATTGATTGCTGCTTTTCTATTTACATGATTAAGTAAAGAGGATGGATGACATTTAGCGATCTCCGGCTATATATTAATAGTTCAAAACAAATTAATAGTTCATAGTGAGGTATTCTGATGAGAAAGGTATTAGATGATGATTTTCCTGGTAAGAGTAGGAAACCTTTTTTTTTCCTGTATTAATGGGAGAATTCCTTTTGTCTGTATTTAAGACTGATTGAATGATAGTATCTTTCTGTGCCATGCCTGTTGGCAGATAATACCCTTCTCTTCTCTAGTTAAACCCTAGATTTTCTGTATTTGCTTCCTAATTCTTTCTTAAGCTATCTTTGCAAATTTTTTTCAAAATTACAGGGTTATGTGATCTGATGAAGACGAAATTCATCGTTTATCATCTTTTCTAGTCTTTGGATTAAGAAAAGAAAGTCAAACTCTTCCTCGTCTTCACCGAGTCTAACTTAACTCCTAAGTATTTCAAGTGGGATTTAGGCTTGGAAAAAAAGTTCGATAATAAAATAGAATTATCTTTCTACAAATCTATGACCCTTAGATCCATAACATTAAAATTGGATTTGAAAAGTGTCAATAATATACTTCGACGTGGCCTCCTCCAAAGGAAATATGCTTAAGACAAAATATCTATTGGAATTTTCAAGGTGTTGAAAGATAAGTTTGATTAAAGAAGTATTCAAGGCACATTGTACTTCTTTGAACTTTCTCTATACTTGTTGTGCAAGATTAAAAAGTCAATATATTACATCTCAACTACCCCATCTAAGGTTTCCTTAGATCTGAATATAAACTCCTACCTATTTCATATGATCAATGTTTTTTTTTTCTCATAGTCTAATCCGTAAGACATAATTCTAGAATTAAGAGATGGCTTCGAGGTTTGCGGAGATTTGGATGGGATTAGGAACATTAATGGGTAGTATTATGTTTGTTTATACTATCATTCAACAATTCATCCCTCATCGTCTCTACGACTTCTTAACAATATACTTTCGAAGAGTTACGTCATTTGCAAATCCTTATATCGAGATAAGTTTCGATGAATTCATGACAGGCGAATCACACCTCAAACTAAGCAAAGCTTACACGGCTGTTGAAGCTTATCTTAGTCCAAAAACATCCAAAGTGGGTAAGCGATTAAAGGCTCAAAAGAGTAAAGATAGTAAGAGTCTTGCTCTTACTATGAATGTCTATGAAGAAATGCTTGATGAATTTCATGGAGTTAAAATATGGTGGTCTTTGAATAAGACTACTGTCGAAACTCAACCGCTTCCTTCACACCCTGTCTCGAGTGAAAGACGTGAGTTGACCCTTCAATTTCACCATCGACACCGAGAAATTATCACCGGGTTGTACTTAGATTATGTCATCCGAGAAGGGAAAGCAATTAGAGGGAAAAATAGGAAGAAGAAGCTCTACTCTAATAGCCCAGGGTACTATAGTTATGATTCAAAGAAGACAATGTGGAGTGATGTAGTATTTGATCATCCTTTAACTTTTGATCACTTGGCAATGGATCCTATAATGAAGGACGAAATTATCGATGATCTTATAACTTTTAGTACCGGGAAAGATTATTATGCGAAGATCGGTAAGCCTTGGAAGCGTGGGTACCTCTTATATGGTCCCCCCGGAACGGGCAAGTCTAGTATGATTGCTGCCATGGCTAATCTTCTAAACTATGATATCTATGATCTTGAATTAACAGCAGTTAGGGACAATAGTGAGCTAAGAACAATCTTGAATGAAACTTCCAAGAAATCCATTATTGTTATAGAGGACATTGATTGTTCTCTTGATTTAACAGGGCAAAGAAACAAGATAGACGAGAAAAACGACGAAGATAAAGACTTAGTCAATGAACAGAAGAATGAAGACAAGAATAGTAAGGTAACTCTGTCCGGGCTACTGAATTTTATCGATGGGTTATGGTCATCTTGTAGTGGGGAGAGAATTTTCGTGTTTACGACAAACCATATAGAAAAACTAGACCCGGCTCTGATTCGAAGAGGTAGAATGGATAAACATATTGAAATGTCATACTGTGGATTTGAAGGATTCAAGATATTAGCCAAGAACTACTTAGATATTGAATCACATTACTTGTTTGAGACTATTCAGTCATTGTTGAATAAGACTCAAATGACTCCTGCTGATGTTGCTGAGAATTTAATGCCTAAAAGAATCCATAATGACCCTGAAGTTTGCTTGAGAAACTTAATTCAAGCTCTTGAGAAAGCAAATATGGATGCAGAATTGAAGGCTGAGGAAAAAGAGAAAGTGAAAAATTTGTCAATCGAGATAGGCGACGACAATTCAGATGAGGATTCTTTAGTTCGAATTACCAGCTGAGAAATTGATTATTTATTGTTGTAACCAACCAATCGATATACAATTTTAGAATAAGTTTAGATGGTTTTCCTAATAAAATTGATTTTTAACCAATTTCACTCCGATCTGTGACCAACTAGAAAAATATGGCCCCCGTCGTTGTCCAGCCCTTCTATCAGGCCCCCAAATCTGGGATGGATCCAATGTCAAAATCTGACAACGAGGAGGAATTGCCTAAGGGATTTCAACAAGTCTAGTACAGCTTTAACTGCTTGAGTTCTTTGCAACTTCTGTCCCATAAGCCTAAGAATGATAAACATGTGGAATACAATTAAGTGAAGAAAATGCATCTGTCAGTTCTTCGTGGCAAGTTCAATAGACGACAGAGTTAAGAGTGAAGGTCTCCCTTTCCTGATTGTCTTGCGTGCCTAACGTTTCGCAGGTCTCTTTAAGGCGGCCCAACAAAGGGAAAGGGACGGGCATCTAGAACTAAGTGATAAAAAGGTAGCGTAGCGGCAGGGGAGCGACTAGAATAAGAGATTGACAAAAATACAAGATTGAATGTCATAACTCTTATTTTTCATTGTTGTTGCTGGTGGGAAAGCTGCAGAGATAGGATCGCAACTAGCATTGTCATAATAGCCAGGTGCTTTCCTTTATTTCAATAGCCACCTACTACTTGAACCAAAAACCCATATGCGCAAAGTGGTCTAATTCCGGCTTGTAGTGTTAGGAAAAGCTTCCCACAACATAATCCAATTACGCTTTCAATCTTAAGTGACCACCTATTTGTCAAAGAGATTGTGAGTAAACATAAGCTTGCCCGCAAACTTGAAGGGCTTTCTCCACTGGAGAGAGTGGAGAAGGGGAGAAGCGACTCATAGTAGAAACTTGGCTTCTGCACGAAGCCAAGCCTACAAATGTCAACTTGACGCAGAAGACCAAACATTGTGGGAGGGAAGGAGGCAAGCAGTGCTCGTGACTGCTGGTGTGGCACGAACTCTGACATCCTCTGCGACCACATTGGCATTATTGAGAAGGCCAAGCTTATATCCTACCGTTGGGACTTCGTCATTATTTGAGCCTTTCTTCAATTGGGATTGATATTCAGAGAGATTACAATATGCATATGGCAGACTCGAGGGCGCATTAAAACTAGTTCAATTGTATAACACGTTTTAATCCCCTTCAACGAAAAGGTTAAGGAGGCCTTTTATTCGTGTAATATATATGTATATTTATCCCACGAAACAGAGGCTGTAGAAACAAGACCACATTTATTAATATTATTATTCGAACAGAAAACGAGAAGTAAATACACAAATGTAGCTAAAAAGTAAAAAAAGAAATACAAGGTCAAGTTCTTAAAACAAAAATAACTAAAAGAGTATCAATCAGACTTCTTCGCACATACACTTGAGATTATTATAAGGACCTCGAGAAGAAGATGAAGAACGTACAGGAGGCAACAATTTTACTCTCCCAACTTTATCATCCCCTCAAAAGGTTTATCCCGAACGAAATTGTACATACCATGAGACCCATCAATCCCAAAAAGCTGAATCCCCTGCACACATATATAGAAAAACAATGCAAAAAACATGAGCAAACGGATGAATCAGTTATAAGAATTCTCCAATTACTCAACAATCATATGAAGGAAATAATCAAAGAGACAAATCAGAAACTTAAAAAGGCTCTAATCTATAAATGAATCCGTATATAACCTAAAGATGAAGAGTGAAGTAAGCAGGCTGAAGCTGAAGCAACTACTTTTGAATTAACATAAACAACAGACTGGGGTGGGAGAGTCATAGTCAAAAAGAGGATTCCTCACTTTGCTCATTATCGGTTGACAAGGTCGAAGCTATTTTATCTAATTACTTTTATAGATAGTTTTCATGAATAAGACATAAAATCAAACCGGCCCGGACCCAAAACAACCAAAGCCGTCGTTTTGGACCCCAACGTATTGAAGGACCTTATGTTTCTGATTTTTTATGTCGATTTCAAAAGATAAATTATATTCTAAACAAATTCATAGCATGATTTAAGTTGTAGCACAATGGTCAAGAGTTTAGGATATTTATAAGAGGTCGAGGGTACGATCTATCCCGGAACTTTGTAGGAACTTTTTGTTTCTATAATGTGTTGTGATAACATTCTTTCATTAAGAAGTTACATAGTCCAATTCCCATGTTGATCGTTTCAACATTTTAACATTCTTTACGGAAAAAGATTAGTAGCTATATCTCGAAATTCAGTCACAAGGTATAGTGAAACATTTGAAGAAATTAGAAAAGTTTTGTAGGTCACCACCACCTATCAGAGCAGTGGTTGGAAACCCAGTCTGCAACTCGGAGGTCCCGAATCCGAATAGGTGGGAAGTGGAAATTGTATGGGCTTTAGGCTCGTCAGGATGGGGGCCTTGTAACAGGCTGATATATAACTTTTAAGGGCTTACAGTACTTAATAAATTCATGAATCTTAATGTATCTTCGTGTTGAGTTAATGCCTTGTAATAACCCCATATTAATTAAACTAGTACTCACTAGGAATGAAAGAGAAAATTAGGGTTTAATGAGAAATGAATACTACATACCCAAGCTTCAAACGGTTTTGGGGATCACCAGTGGAATAACCTTTGAAGTAGAAATAACGACCCAGATTGTAAACAAGGCCAAGACCAGTTGATATACATGGATGTTGAAGCCCTCCCAGTAGTAGCATAACGAAAAATACAGGCATCATTTCTAATGAATTCTGATGCCCTCTCTGCATTTTTCAACAACAAAAAACCCTAAAATCATCAAACAAAATTTTCACCAAAAACACCCACAAATTAAAACCCAAATTAGTCACTGAAAATTCGTACCTGAACACAATTGAAGAGTTTGGCATCTTTGTTTTCAGATTCTAATGCATAGAGGGTTGGGTAAAACACCTTGTACCTGAATTTCTCTAATTGTTAAGTGTCATATACTTACTAGTTACTACTATTACTACTTAGAGAGAGAAAGTAGAGAGAGAAACTAGAGAGAGTAAAAGAGATTAGTTACTTCTTGCGAGCTTTGCCAACTTGAAAGGACATCCAGAGATTGAGGAAGGCATAAAGAACAAGAACAAGGACTACATAACCATACTCCTTGGGTAGTATTGATTCAACTCCTCCTACCATTGTTTGTATGTGTGTTTGGTTTTCTGTAATAAGAATCAGATCTGAATCAAATCGATAATGAAAGAAAGGAAGGTAATTTCAGAGGAATAGAACAAGTCAGCTGTTCGTTTGATAATCCATGAATCTCCCATCTTCATATATAGACTAGAGAGAGAAGAAGGTAGACGTGTCGAGCAAGATCCGACGTCAGGTGTTACCTCATCATTCGCATTGACTTTCTCTCTCTCTTGTTAAGTTCACATGGTATTGGCCAGTGGATCATTCTAGTAGCTATTGCTTGTGTGGAAGCACAACAAGAATAAAACAGTGGGTGCATGTAAGGCGCCCCGTCTTTTTTTTGCCCACATTCAATGTTGTACTTGGTGGGCTTCAGACTGACTAGTATGAGGCCAACAGATCGGCCAGTCTAGAGACACTTGGAATGGTATTAGTCTGTGTAAGTATGGATATCCAAATATTCGACATCCGATCCGCATCCGTATTGGAATAAAAAAAATATCTGAAATTCCGGATATCGGATACGGATTCGATATTCCTTATCGGATATTGAATATACTAATATTCGATCCGATAAATATCCGTATCCGATAATTAATATAAAAAGATAATAAAATGTATGGTTGAGATTTATTATTTAGATCCAATAGTTAAAAATTTAAAGAAAAATTTGAAATTTTGTTAAAGTTTCGGATATCGGATAATATCCGATATCCGTTCGATATTATCGGATTCGGATATTGATTTATAATATTTGTTGGATAATTATCGGATACAGATATTCGGATAGCTTATCGGATTCGGATACGGATATGCCTATATCTGATCCGATAAGCTACCGTTTACAGACCTAAGTCTGTGATGCTCAAACCCAACACAGATTAGGTCAGTATGAGTGTCTTCAGACGGACTTTATCCGTGGAGTGCGAAGAGAGAAAGCGGTCTTGAGTGAAAAAGAAGGGCGCCAATAGATGTTCTGAAGAATAAAATAGCTACTTGAGGAGATGTTCCAAGTATATCCATTCATTTGGGGAACAAAAAACATCAAGAGTAAAAGTCTGGGTGGATTCTTTTTATCATCTTCTTCGTCCTTCTACTATTACCACCATCATTTTCTCTCTCTCTCTCTCTCTCTCTCTCTCTCTCTCTCTCTCTCTCTCTCTCTCTTTCTTTCTCTTTCTTTCTCTCTCTTTCTCTCTTTTATTCATCTTCTCCTCTCTTACTCGTCTTCTCTCGCCCTCGCAGTTCCAACAACAAGAAGGTTTTTTTTTCGTCATAACTTCATCTAGATTTGTTTTTCGTTCAGAATTTGGGGGTTCCTCTAAATTTTAGACTATTTATTCATCCTCTAAGGTCTGCGGGCTCCTTCCAAATTCTAGACTAAGCTCTGGCGAAGGGAATTCTTCGCTTTGTCGAATCAACAAGAGGTAGAGAAAGAAAGACAAAAGTTACACAAAGAAAGAAAAAGAAAAAGAAAAAGAAGAGAACAAAGGAGAGAAAAGGAGAAAGGAGAAAGATGGGAGAGATAAATAGCTGTAGTGGTGGTCGGAGGAGGTTTTGGAAGGAGTGAAAGAAAAATATTTATATAATTTGATTTTTGTTCTTTTTTATTTAGGTGTCTTTTAGACTTTCATGAGTAGTTAATTAAGTTTAAATGTTATGATGTTGTCTTTGTCTTTTAGACTTTCTATTAATAAAGGTGTGCTTGACACTTTAGCTTTACTTGGTTTCACTGAAATGAACCTTAGACCTTAGATTTTCTAACCAACTAATCTACCAACTCTACCCAAACGGATCTTATATATATATATATACTAGGCATAACCCCCGCCCTACGGGCGGGGCAACACCCTTTATGCGGTGGAAAGTAATCCGCAACATATTTAATCTGAATTTTGCAACCCTTGGTCCATCTCATATACAAAAGAAGAAATTCAAACAACATATCTTACAGATCACTGAAAGAATTAAATCTAAAATTCTATTAAATAATCACATGAGACTTGCATAAATTAAAAAATAATAACGAGGAGGTACTTCAAATGGTGAGAGATATAAACACTCAGAACACATGAAAAGGTAGAAGTACCTTCTTCAAGTAAGATCGCAATTCCGTCATGATTTTTCTCCAACCTTGTCTTAGTATCTACCATCTAGGGGTGGTAGCATCCATCTATTAGCAAAACAAAAGATAAATATCATTGATCTTTCCAATAAACCAACACAAAACAATCAAAAGCACACAAAATAAATCTGACCTTGTTACAACAACAACAAATCATCAACTTCACATCAAGGGGAAAGCAAAAAAAGCGCGTGCAAGGGTTTGCTTGACAATAGATTAGTACCCAGTAAGAGAAGAAGCATCTAAAACAAATATATGAAGATATTGGGACGATCACTAAAGAAGTATTGTAGTGATGGTTGTTGGACAACGGAGTAAATGTTAATATGTGAATACATGAAAAGCATAAATAATTAGTAAATTTCTTAACCTCAAGGCAATGGAAAGTAGAGAATATGAACGGTAGCTTTCAATATTACAAACATCTCATTTGCATAAATATGCAACTAATACAACAATTAAGGTTTAAGATATTATACCATTTGCAATTTTAGTTAACTAAATGTTATGAACCAATCACAACTTTTAGTTCATTTTAGTAGGATGTAAAAGAGATAATGAACATGATATTGTTGTTTTAATCATCTGACTTTTTTTATATTTACCAACGTTGGAAGAGCAAATGGTACCTAAAGGGATGGAGTTTCACTTGTACCAGCTCCATCCACGTTATAATACAAGGGTGTAACTCGTGCCCATAGGGCATGAATAGTTTTTTCGAGCGCATTACAGGTCGAGCAAACTATGTGAATTGGCATAAGTTATTATTGAATGACTATTTCTGTATTTATTCGTCATGTGGGTTCATTGTTTACCTTCTTCAACAACAAATTCTAATAATAAGCACTTAGAATGTAAGCTTTAATGTAAAAATAGTCTTAAACTAATAAGTTCAAACATTTAAGCATTCCTGATCAGAATACTCTAACACCTGGATGTGAATGTAACGTTAACATCCAAAATGTAAAAAAAACATCCTTAGTTTCTAGATAAAGAAGAACTAATCACAAATTTACAGCTCTTTTGAGAAAACAAAGAGAAAAAGGGAAGAAAACCTGGAACCTAGTGAAAACCGCCGAAATTCAGTTAGACATTTCTTGAAATACCTTAAACATAAATAACACCAAGAAAAACAAAAATGACATATTTTGAGTCCGTACCTAAAGAGAAAAAAGACCAATTCAAATCTAAACATTTTTTACTCCTTAGCCAATGACAAAGAAGATGGATTCAAATCAAAATATTAGCTCACTACAAGAAAAAACGGTCCTAGCTACAAAAATTGTTGTCGCCAAAAATATGGTCGCTAGACCTGTTTTTTCTTGTAGTGACTTACGAATCTGATTTGCAGGGAGTGAGAAACTTTAAGCTTCAAACACATTAAGCATAGCAAAATTCAGAGAGCCATTTCTTCAAACACCTTCAATACATTAACATTAACATGAAATTATAAACATTGAGCTGAGAGAGACCTTCGTACAAGTATAATGCATAAACCATTCAAGAAAGAAGTTAATAGAAGAAAAAAAGTAAGAAGGAGAAAAAGGAAAGATGAATTTACCATAGAGTAGTTTCTGAATGGAGGATTAATGATGTCAGAACTGAAAATTGAACCAAATGTTAAACTTAAGCCACCTGCAAACAAAGGAAACAAACTTCATCAACCCTAAATCAAATCTAAATTAGTTTCGGTTTTACATAAGCTGGAATCGATTTCAGATATATACAAACTAACAGTTTCACATTTGCAAATGTTAAACCTTCTCCACCAGCAAGAAAGGCCCGATAGAGCTTATCGTACGGAGGAATACCCTCGAACATAGTCATAGATTCGTTGGAGCTTTATTTGTCTATCATAGAAAGTTTTTACCGTTTAGAAGAAACAATTTAATGGGTGAAAGATAGTTTGAAGATGGGCTATCACCTACAACTGAAACCACATGTTTTGGCACTGATAAAACGAAGTCGTTAAACAAACAAAATAGTTTTGTAAAGCAATTTGTTCATGTGCAGGGTATTAATGGTTCAAATGTGTATTAGTTCACAAACATAAACTCAAAATACCTTTCAAAAATATTGTCATCCCGTGAATGAGTTTTAGCTCACAAAATCATTTTATAGACATGTTGAGTTAATGAAATGAGCATCACTAAGTTTCACTTAGATTTGGGAATTTATACTTTTTCAAATGTGTTTTCAGCAATAAAAATATGTGCCAACCATGATCATATAGAGAGCAATGTGTCCAAATATGGTTTACTACCCAAGATACATGGAAAAAAAAACAACTGGCTCACCATGGTGTTGCTTACCTTAATCTCAAGTGATACAACTTCAATGTCAGTATTTGAATCTGAAGAAGGAGAAGAATCATCCAAATCTGATGACAAATCACCTCATTTCCTTCATATGGTGTTTCCTTTTCCATCTTCAACTATAAGGAAGATCCAAAAACCCACTTTGCACCAAATAAATACCAATTTGACTATCAGAAATTAAGATCAGTTTCTTTTGTTTCAGAGTGTTAATGTAGATTAAGGAACAAAGATTAAGTAAAGCAAGTGCAAACTAAAACCCAATCCTTCTGAAAGCTCTAAATCAAAACCCTACATCCTTCGCCCTACAAACAGAGTTCATATCCTTCATGGCCCTGCAAATAGACAACTAAAGTATGCATAATTTGTTCATATTATTTCTTAAACACAATTAAAGGAAACACGAGATCTTGACGTTAGAAATCTGCTATAGACCTGAAAACAGTTAACTATATTGTGAGGAGGGGAAGGAAGCTAAGTAACTGATGAAGTAGTACATTGGAAATAAAAAGAATTACTCACTAAACAAACATAAATAATGAGCAATTACCCGAACCATATATGTACTATAAAGATATTGTTATTTGAACCTTGGTATTGTGAAACCAAACTTATAAGTAATTAAACTCTTTTGGTGGTTATCCGCAAAGTTGGAAAGAATTACCTTCAACAAAGATATGCAAATCCCAACGCCTGAAAGATGAAAAGTATAGAATTTTGGTTAATAAGATTTCTTCAATGTGAAGGTGAGATTGTTGATTTACATGGCATAAAATTCTTGCACAACAAATGTTTGGTTTGTTCTTAAACTTCAACCTGCAAAAAAGACCAATACGAATAGATGGATTGAAACTGTAAATTTGGAGTGATACGCTGAATTAAAGATAACCAATTTTGAGTTTCATCTAAACCACACCAAAGATAAGAATCATACATGCTTAAAAAGATCAGAAGAAAAATGACATACGTGGTGCCGCTATGATGCGACGAAAGAAACTAAACTACAAAGGCTTAAGTGTTACTGAAATTGAGATTGATATATAAAGAAGTTACAAAAAGTGAAAAATACACAGATAAAAGGGATGACTACATGTTTGACAAAAAAATATGTTTCTTCTCTTGAGATGGTAGGGATTAAAAAGAACAGAAAAACAGAAGATCAATTGTTATTGAAAGGGAGAAAGACAAAGAGATCATTTCAAAAACCTGGAAGAGGTCTCACCATCAATCGTCAACCTAAATGAGATGAAATTGAAACCAAATGAAGATTGAAACCAAATAAAGTCGCAACCTACATAAAGAGTTCAATAGACATACAAACAAATTGAAACTAAATATTGGTAATAGGTTAGTTTCAATCTAATGGAGTTCTATAAATGATGGCCTAAAACAAAAGAAATAGTTGAAACTAAATTCTGCCTAAATCATCAAAGGACTAAATCACCAGACTAATCTCTATTATATCAACCAAATATCACCATTAATCACTAAGAAGCATATAAAATTGTTTGGGTGATGAATAAGATAGATGCCTATATGGGTGAGTGACTTGGACAGTGTCAAATCTAAATAGGGTACATAGCAACAAGGATTAGGGCTGAACATCCCGTGAATCTAGAAAGCCGTAATTACAACAACGGAAAAGGCAGATGAGCACCATAACTATGAAGCCCTGATTACAATACCAGAGAAGGCAAATGAGTAGCATCATCAATCATCAACCAAAAGCACACAGACCTACATCGAGAGAGAGAAAGAGGTTCTATATGTGTGAGAGAGAAAGAGTCAGAGAGAGGGAAAGAGAGAAATACCTGAGATGAGAGGGGCTTGCATGAGAGAGGTAGACAAGGCGTTGAGAGGAGATGAATATGAATGAAATGGTGAAAGAATAACAAATAACTGGTGAATGAAGAACCTTAGCGAAGTTGGATAGAGAGGTAGGGAGACTGAGAGGAAATAGAGGTGTTACGTGCAAGGAGGGTTTAACCAAATAGTTCGAAATAAAGAACGTAAATGCAAATAATTGTAACAAAATTATCAATGAATTGACGCGCTTAACTTGAATTAGGGTTTGTCTAACGCAATTTCTAAGCACCTGCAAACCAGAGCAAAGTAAGGCGATTTTTTTTTCCAATATATGATGCAAGAACTGGTTTATATCTCAATCTAATATAAAGTTAATTGTAATAATTGAATGCTGAAATAAACCAATAGTGTTCAGGACATTGAAAATACTGCTATTTATGGACTTATAACTCCATATATTGTAAGAAAAATTGTTGAGTTAGAAGTGTTTAGCAGCAATGAAGACAATATTGGAGAAACCCACCAATGCAAGGAAAATTTCCAGGTCTATCATGTCTGAATGATCCTGGAAGGGGTTGGTCTACATCTGTTATTTCCTTTAAAATTTTGGTTTACAATACATGGTTGGCTTATATAAGAGCAACAATAACATCTCGAGGTACATAAAAGGATTCTAAGAATGTAGGAAAATGGAAAAACAAGTTCTTAATGAAGAACTATTTTATGATTTATCCTTCATGTAATGGTTATAATGAAATTCATGCATCTAAAAGAATAATAAATATTTATAACTCTGTGAGTATTGAAGTGTTGTTAAAAATAGGAAGGAAAATGTGAAATTGAGATAGATGAATCCAATAACTGTTCATGTGAGTTAGCATTTTGAGAAGCTAAAAAGAATAGAAGTTGTAGTCAATTTCTATGTACTTGAACCCTTACAAGATGGCTGGCAGTGGTAGTATTTTTTTTTTACCCTCTTCCAAATATTGTTTGATATTTTTCTATCATTGAAATATTACCTATGCAACTTTTTCATAGCTAAACGAGGAAGATAAATAAGTGTTTAACCATAAGAGATTGAGTTACCCACAAGATGTTGATCGGATTGACTTGTAGCCGACTGTTGGTATTTCAGGTCCTATTAATCCACTGATTCCATCCCCTACACATTAAAGTTAGGAAACTGGATCAAATGTATGCAAGTAAATTGAACGACCATGAAGATCAAAATACTCAAAATGAGAAAAACCTAAATAAAGTTTGTTAACTGGTTAGGTTCAACCCTTGAATTAGCATATGTTCAACAATAAACAAATCTCCATCAAATTGACAGCTTTATATTAACATCAATTAATAATAGTCCATAAATGAACAACTCTTTCAAGCATTTCATCGAACACCTTTTGATATATACTTGTTTTACCAGAAGATTGCCAAAATTATGAACCAAGAATGACCAAGATTAAGAAAGAGTAAAGGAAAAATTGTATCTAAAACACTTCAAAATTAACCAAAAATGACCAAGATTATCCGCAGATAACAATTAAGGAAGAATTTCTTGAAGCAGAAATCATAAAAGGGGCTAACAAATGATCGAGGAAAAACTTACTCTGTCTTAATTTTATAATCTTCATGTTACTGACTTTATTAGCAATTTTGTCATTTAAAGAGGCTAGGAAAGAAACTTACTCGGTTCACAAGTGACTACGGGCTACCTTCTCCCCATTTCCTCACCAACAATCGTCAACTCAGTTCACCTGAATTCAGTTCTCATGAAGTTATTATTATATGCACACCAATATTACTTCAATTTGTTCTCTTGCTTTGTTCTGTAAGACACCATAATTTGGTATGGTAGTTTTTCTTCTCTCTTCTATCCTCAGCATTCATTTTACCTCTCTCTCTAGCTATTTGTGTTCATTTTCATTCTTAATAGTTTCCTGACTCATTCTGTTTGATCTCTTCTCCTCTGAGTATTTTCTTTCATGGAATTACCAGTACAGAACACAAATAGAAACAGAGTCGATGCATTCAATTGGGTTTGCTGTGAAAGGACTAATTACAATATTACTACTCCTAGGTACATCTTGGAAGATGTTGATTTTGAAGCTAAACCAGGAGAGAATACTACAATTGGGAAGGAACAAGCTTGGTGGGAAAGAGAGAGGGTGGGGGCAATGGAATGTTGACAAGTTGGAAAGAAACTGAAGGGGGAATGAGGAGTCACTCGTTGTGGGAGAAAAAGAGTTTTGGGTATGAATCATCCGTTGAGATTGATGATTGAAGGGCTCCGATTAAAACAAAATTAATCTTATTAAATTTCAGAATTGTTTGAACGGGTCAGATTAAAAGAGACTGAATGTCCATGTGATATGTCTACGTGACTGTCCAATCAGCATCTAGGAACATTTATTTTGTCCTAGTCACATGGATCTGTTTTGTATAATAGTATATATCTATATAATAAAACAGAAGGGAAAACGATGACTGGGACAAACATTGGAGATAAATCCGTCCGTCCGTCCGTCCCATATCAACACCGATATCAACCGTTAGATAACTTCCATTATAATGAACGTTATTGTTAGTATTAATATCACTTTTCAAATAAACCGTTGGATCAACCATTATAACAACCTTTGGATCAGCCGTTCAGCGTAATTGTTAGTATTAATATCACGTTTTAAACCAACCGTTGGATCAGCCGTTAAAACAACCGTTGGATCATTTTTTCATAATATCAGGGCGCCTTGAGTGGAATTTGACGATGCCCAGAGCAATATTTCAGGACGCCCAAAGTACTATGTAGCTAATTTGTTCATTTCCCCCAAATCCCTCACGCACATATCTCACAAATTCCATCTCCTTCGTCTGTTCATCTCCCCCGATCCTTCTCCTCTCAATCTCTAACGTATATTTCCTTCAATTACAGTAATCCCTTAATTCAATCATTCGATCGTTACAAATTTAGTAATCCCTTAATTCAATCATCCGATCGTTACAAAATTAAATTTAGGAATTATTCATCCCTTGATTCAATCACCCAAGTCCCTATAAATAACTCACTCATCATCTAATTGGTATAATCTAATTCAGAGCTGCTTTGTTAAGGTGAGTTCCTCACTTCCTCTTTGTTCTTTTTCTTAAGGTTTTCCTATTATATAGATTCTAGAGTTTGTTTTTAACAACTGTATATAGATTCTAGAGTTTGTTTTTCCTGTGTAAAATATATAGTAGTAGCAATATGTATAGTGCAAAGAGGAGGGAGACTGATCTAATTAGTTCCTCACTATAGTAGTGGCAATATGTATAGTGCAAGAGACATAGATAGGTTTGGTAGTTTTTTCTTTGGTAGTTTTTTCTATTATATAGATTGTTAGGTTTGAAGAATACACCACTTGCTTTCTTATGGTATTGTTTAAACAGGTTTGATATGTTTTTTTAGTTAACTTATACTGTTGATGTTTTTTATATAGGTTTGAAGAAGAAGAACCTCATGCTATCTTAAGGTGAGTTCCTCAATTCCTCTCTGTCCTTTTTTATTAGGATTGAAAGGTTTTTCTATTATATAGATTGTTAGGTTTGAAGAAGAAACCCCATGCTCTCTTATGGTATTACTAGGTATGACCCATGCCTCCGGCACGAACACTGATGTTGAAGCGAATATGAAACTTCAAAACTGTAATTTATAGCAGACTTTTTTAAAAAAAATTAACGAAACCCTGTCCCGAATTGCGGCATCCATTTCAAGCTGAAGTGTAGAAACCTTAGCCCATTCTTCTTCTTGAGTGACTTGGTAACAACATCATAAAAGGATCTTAGCTTGAAAGATAGAGGGTGAACTGTGAAGTGAAGATGAAGTTGTCAGTGAAGATGATGGGTCCGAAAATACTGCCTCAGTGCAGGCGTGAAAACTACCTGCATCTCTGAAATTGTCAGTGAACCCCCATTAGATAAGCCTAATGCCCCAAAATTACTTCCTGATCTCACAGAAGCTGCATCTTGTAGAACGTTCAAGAACTCGTGCAAACCCTCCCCGGAATTAGAAGAATCCATAATGACCCTGAAAATAAAAGCAGCAGCAAAAAATAAAGCAACATTTTTCCTTGCCAGGTCTTGCTTGCACTCAATAAGCTGAAGTGGTAACTCAACAACTTGGTAGACAACCTCAGCAGGAAATGCACAAACTCGTTGTATGACCCCTTGCAAGTAAAGTCATAACTTAAGAACCGTGAGTGAAAGCATGTAATCCTGATAATAAGAGTGAATTATCAACTTGAACACCAAACTTTTACATGAAGGACAGTGAATAAGCATGATGACAGACCAAAAAACGAATGACCAAATCTTAGCACTGCAATAAGTTTGTGAACACCACCACGATCAACAAACAGTGCCTCAAATTTCCGATGAGCACCTAATGAACTAATAGACTTCAGCACATCAGGCAGAGGAGTCATAACTTTTGACACATGTTTTTACACGAATACCGTTGTAGTAGTGCAAGGCAGACGTCTACCTCCTTTTCATGAAACACTGACCCTAGAAGAGCAAAATTCGATAGCAAAAGGCATATGAGACACGAATAAATGTTAGCTTTACCTTGAGACTTTGGTTGCATTAGCAGCACCAATAACAGTTTCTACAGCTTCAGGAGCAGATGAAAATGCATCTCCTTCGTTTGTGATTTTGAACACCTACAAGTTGAGTTGAAGAAAAGTAAAAATAGTACTTTAATTGCGAAAAGAGTAACCATGAATATGAGTGGCGCACCTCTAATCTGTTGGAAAAGGGAAAATGATATTATTATCTAATGGCAGAATATTGAGATACTCTTAATTGAGTTTGTTCCAATGTTGTTCCTGACCACCGTCTAGCAACAGACTCGATGAACAAAGCATCGATCTTTGATCCTTCTCTCGTTATGACGTTTAATCGACGATATTTTAATCGATTATCATATTAAAACACCACCCATTTCTAAAAAGAGCCATTACTGAACTCATTCAGTGAATCAATTAAAACCCATGAAATTTCTAGCATAGAGATCCGTAAATACAACTCCCCCAATTATGCAAAATAGATTATGGAAGAGGGAGTTTAGATATAGTTCATGCAAAACCCAGTTGAGATATTTTGAATCAAATAAGTGGAATGAAGTAGAAAAGAATCGAATACGATTATCTCAACGTCTTTTACCAAAAGATCCTTTTCTTTAGGTGAAATTTTTTCCCTAAACGAAAACATGATACGATTTCATGAGAAGGGGAAACGATTTGAGTTTTACAACTGGAATAAAAAGAGTTAAAACAGGAACACAAATGACTAAAGCATATATTTGGTCCTAGTGTTTTATGTGTAACACGTGCCTCCGACACAGGCAACATCAAATAAAAATTTAAGGAAATTCTTACAAATTAAATTGCGAAATTTTCAATAACCGAGTATTGGTGGTTGGTTATGGTCGAAACACCGCAAGAACTTTGCCCGGAGAGCCCACTTGCATTTCCTGTAACAACTGGGAGAATTTCAACAGCCGGTGAACAAAGCTACAGATAAATAGAAGAGCTAAAGAAATCATAGTACCAAATGTGACAACTATTCCTTTATTTTCTTAACCTCCTCCCCCATTCTATTTCTTTAATCTCCTCTCTGAAGGACAACAAAAATAAGATATCAGAAGAAATAACTATTGAGAAGTGAGATATTTAAGTTTTCTGTTAGAAAGACAATGTAATTAGGTGAAGCAAGATAACGTAATTAGGTAAACAATTGAAAAGGCACAGATACAACGGTAACAGAAAAAAGAAAAGAAAAGGTATGTGCAGTGTGAATGTCGTTGCTACTAATAGGAAATAGAGTATATAAACTAAATGTACTTGGCCAAAAAATTAGGTAACGGAATACTTATACTTAAATGTAAATATCGTCTTATTTGACACGAGTAGTTAGATCTCAACTGATCTCTTGCATGGGGTAATTTTTTAGTAAGAAATTAACGCGTGAGAAAAATTATAAGCATATAAAAATAGTCGATAGAGAGATACTTCAATGTAGTCATCCTTGTCCACTTACGATTTCTGATATAATGGTTCCATTCACAACTACAAATGATAAATACATTCAAGAATCCATTCCTAATCTATACAGAAAAAGCAAGAAAAAACAAATGATCCATTTAAGGTCCTTGAAGAAGCGGCAACCAAACCATAAAAATGTCCTAATGTTTGTCCATCTAGATCATTTAACAACCATAACTTCCTATCTTGTGTATTCTTGCCGTACCATCTATTCCAGACATAGAATCTATTCCTAAACTATACAGAAAAAGCAAGAAAAAACAAATGATCTTCTAAGATGGAACTATTACATACAGAGTGTTGGAGTTCAATTTGAGTTCCCAAAAGGCCTTGCGGGATCATGTTGCCTTTATTATTATCGATCGAATATTTTTGATCTAAAAAATAAACCAAAAGCATCATTGATTTACAGCTACTTTACAATGTGAAAAGGAGAAGGCAAATAAGTGAGTTTTGCATCCTAAAGAATTGTACCTGAAGTGTCTTATCGCTAAATCGGAGGAAATATCTTTATTGCCGAACTACACAAAAAGTTGTTATCGCCGGACTAAACGAAAAATTCTCACCTTAAGTGCGGTGTTTGTACATTCTCGTCATATGCCCGCATTAAATTTCAAGGTACCTCTTCACCTGAAACATAGTAACAGAAAATTCAAAATTGAGTGATACTAATCTAAGATCATTGTACCTCTAGATAGTTGGAAGTTAAATCAAATACATTGAAAAAATAGTTTTGCGTTTATCATCATTAGTTTTGATGAATTATGAATTGTAAATAGACTGTATTTTCTTAATATCAATAAAACATCGATGCATAGAGGCTCCATTTTCATTCATTAGATGTGTATTTGCGGAGACATTCCCGAGAACTCAGAAGAGCAAGATGTAATAGAAAGTAGAGAGTTTGATATTAGTACACAATACCTTGGTCAAGAATCATGGACAATGGTCGACGATAAATGCCAAGGGTGTCCATTTTGGATCAAGCAGAAACCATCAAATTATTTTTAAACAACTGAAAGTAAGATTCAAGACTTCACACCTGCTATCTTCATATGGCTTCCAAGTGAGAAAGTGTAAAATATCAAAAATGAGATTTTTTTAAAACATTGACACAAATATATGGTTATAGATAGATGACCATTGATTTTCATTCCCCCAACAAATATATACATGATATAATTATATAAGTCGAGAATAAGCTATACGATTAGTTGTACAGTAGGCTAAAAGATAAAACACAATGATATGTGTGCGGGCAAATAATCTATTATTAATATAAGTTTCAAGAATTGTTCTTCATTAGAACAATCAATACGATTTTAATTACATAATAGTAAAAAGGGGTAGTTTAATAGTATAAATTATTACCTAGAGATGTTAAAATTGAAGTAAAGAAAAACTTTGTAATACATAATATAATTACAATAAAACTTCATTGTAAACAACATTGGTTGTACTAAAGAAATGAGATTGTTCAGGCAATAGTATATGAACCCTTTTGCTGTCAGTGCGCCTAGATAGAGCCACGTATAATTGTCCGTGACTAAAAACTGGAAACCGTAGATCAATTCCGACATGTGTGACTGACTGGCCTTGAGACTTGTTTATTGTCATTGCATACGCTAATCGAACGGGGAACTGGCGCCTTGTGAATTGAATGTTCAATTCAGAAGAACTGGGTGTTAAAGAGATTCTAGGAATAAATACTGTGTTACCACGTTTATCTCCAGTCAGGATTTTAGCTTCAAGAACTCGTGTTGCACATTTGACAACCATCAATCTAGTCCCATTGCATAGTCCATCTTTAGGAGAAAGGTTCCTTAGCAACATAATTGGAGAACCGATTTTTAATTGCAACTTGAAAGGTGGCAATCCAGAAGGATTAAGAGAGTTGAGGAACTCGTTTGGGTAGGTAGCATTAAATGAGTAGTTGTTATCTTCATTTTGAGGCATTTTGTCAGCAGCAAGGTAAGTTATCATTTCACCTGGAGTTATGCTTAAAACTGACAAATTTATAGACGAAACATCTTCGTTCCGCGCAGACAAAATAGTTCGTTCTGTAAGATATTCAGCCGTAACATTCTGAATCCTATTTAACTCAGGATAAATTGCATCTATGAGTTCTTCTAGAGTGCGACATCTATTCAGGTAAGAAGGTAGCAGAAAATTTTCTGACTCATTTGTCCCTACCTACATAAGAAAGTATAAAATATGTTACACAAATTATTCCTTGCATCTAAACATGTGTAAATTTATAAAAGAAAGAACAACAAATACAATATGAATATGAGGTAAAGAACATACTTGTTGAAGGAAGGTTCGAAACATGTGATTGTCAGCCCCATCCGATTGGAGACGCATGTTTTGTGAGACTCACCACCTGAATATTGATCCGAAGAAATGATCTCCTTAGTGAGGCTGCTACTATTTGCTCTCGGACTCCTTTTGGCATAACGGGAAGTATTTGACGGAAATCACCACCAAGTACAACAGTTAATCCACCAAAGGGGTTATTGTTGCTACGAATATCTTGGAGGGAACGATCAACAGCCTCTACGTAATATTTGTGTTGCATTGGTACCTCGTCCCATATAATCAAGTTTGATGCTCTGAACAAATCAGCCAGTGATGTTTGCTTACCAATGTTGCAAACAGAATCTTCATGCACATCAAGAGGAATTCGAAAAGTTGAATGAGCTGTTCTCCCTCCAACCAATAG
Organism: Eschscholzia californica; assembly: GCF_041429995.1. Classification (NCBI taxonomy): domain Eukaryota; kingdom Viridiplantae; phylum Streptophyta; class Magnoliopsida; order Ranunculales; family Papaveraceae; genus Eschscholzia; species Eschscholzia californica. The sequence continues at coordinate 36,593,825 of NW_028238198.1, forward strand.
TAAAGAGGCAATACCAGACGACGCAACAGTAATAACTATCTTGCCATTTTTCCGACATGTCGCAGCAATTGTATTGTATAAAAATGTTTTTCCTGTTCCAGCACCACCGTTGAGAAAAAATAGTAATCCTTCACCGTTATTTACTGAATGAATGATAGACTCAAAAGCCTGTTTTTGTTCGCTGTTGAGAAGGTTAACTCTTGAAGTCAATTCTATTTCATCGATTGATGCTTGTAGTTGCATGTGCTCCCAGATGTAACGGTTGCCCGAAATGCTATGCCAATGTCGATCCGGATGAGGCATAGATGGGAAATCTTTTAGAGTTTTACCATACTCTAAAAGGATTTCGTTAAGCAGGTGCAATCCGAAATCTCGTATTTGTGAGTCTGTCGGTTCTGTAATACCTCGTGTAGTACGAAGTTGATGTGAAAGATCATCACAAATGTTCTGGGCAAACCTATCCCATAGAGAGGATGGATTTAGTGGAGTACATTCTAACAAAATGATAGAAAACAGTCTTCGTAATTGATAACCTGTACTTATATCCACTGCTTCCTCGAGACATAACACCCATTCGCCATCATCTTCTAACAATCCACGGGCAACACATGCAGATTTGAATGTGTCATACAATATCCCATCTGAAGTACGAAATGATTCAAATGACACTAGACCCTTCACAACAATCAACAATAACCGTAAATAGAATCTTTCCCCTTCGTTTGGATTAACAAAATACATTCTTCCTATTGAAAAACTTTTTTCCCGTCTCACCCACAACTTAGATTGTTTATCCCACACATAGTATTGTGGAAATTCTTGATAAGTGTAATTTTTTGCAAGCTCATCCATGGCACAACGGAAAAAAAAAACCCATCAAAGTTGAAATTTCATTAGCAGCTTTATATTGAACGACATCTGGATTGTCCATAGGGTGGAAAACTACATGATGCATGTCAGGTAAATGCACAGCCAATCTCACAACAGATGGATATTCTTCATGTAGTAAAAAACCAAATAATCTCCATGCCGCCTCAGGTGGTGCAATATATCTAGAGTCAAGATATTGTTGAATTTCATCTGCGTCACCTATAACTATTGTAGTACGATCACCTCCTTTGAAAATATATTTGTTTATACATTTAACACACCGCACACTTGCACAAACTTCTACATTAATGTGACAATCAAATAATTTGGAGAGGTGGGGATTATAAGGAACAACATCCCTATTATCAACAAAATGACCCCTGACAAAGAAAGAACGACCATCATTACGACGACGATATATTGGGTATCCATCTTCCCCTATAGTCTTATCCACATACGTACGAGGGTAACTTTTAGAGCACTTCCCGTTTATCAGACATGGTGAGGTAGGACGTCGCAGACCACATGGACCGTGTACCATACAATTTTTCACCGTATCAAACAGTTGGGGATCGTTATCTTGATCAGGAAATTCCGCACAGATGAATTTATCAACCTGAGTAGGTGTGTGAATTTTATCTTGCTGTTGAAGGAAAATCAGAGCGTGCATATGGGGCAAGCCACGCTTTTGAAACTCTATTGTGTAAACATGAGCTACTGCTTTTCCGAATAAACTATCCTTATTAATTATACTCATTAATTTTTTGCGCTTTAACTCAAAAACACGGGCAACCAAATCTGGTCGATCAATAGCGGTTTGATTTGGTAATAGTGCCGATGTTATCTCTGGCCATTTTGGGTTTGCAGTCATTGTTAAGAAAATATCTGGATGATTATGGTAACGTGTGATTGCCATAGAGTCCTGATATATCTCAAACAAATGCCTACTACTACCTGTAAAGGAGGATGGCAAGATAAATCGACGACCTATTTGATCGGGACGTAACCCAGCACTTGCAATATCTGCGAGACCACTATCTAGTTCCGAACGCAACTGACTTTGATGAAGTCTAATATAATTTAAGCGGTTATGCTTGGTTGAGGCCCATGCATCTACCAAAAACTCTTGGAATAAATTACCCGCCCTTAATATAGTTGAATATTCATCGTAGACGTTGTGGTGGAGGTATACCAAATAATAGAGACGAAGGGCGGTTAACTGATGTTGAAGATGAGGACGACATTGTAGGGGATGGCGGTCTTATAGATGGAGATGAAGCAACCGACGTCAATGGAGAGGACGACCAATTAACGGACGGTAAAGACGCGGTCTGTGTCTCACAGTCAGATGTTGTCTTGTTTCCATGGGACGTGGTGGCTTCTATCGCGATACAGGATAGTTGGTTTGAATTTTTTGTTTGTTCTTTTATAACCATTGTGGATGTGCTCCAAAATTTGTTGGCGGTGAAGCCCAAGGTAGCAATACCTCTACATCAAACATCAAGAGTGTTTGTAAGAAATTTGTTGGCAATTTCGGGAGAAAAAGTAAGAGGGATACATCTATGGCCTGGGAAGGTATGGTTCAGACAATGTGTTGGTGTAGCATGAAAATTTATCAAAAGAGGAAACATTCACTAAACCGGACAATATAATGAGAAAAAAGGTATAAATGACGAAATTACCTATTGTAGCTGGAATAAAACAACAAAGATTCCAAAGGCTGACAGCGGCCTGTTACAGTGCAAGAATAAATAATCAGCAAACTCCCTGGATATTTTTTGACTATGTTACACTATTTATCGAGGGATATGAACCTCCAAACATAATGTGTACTGTCATTCTTACGAAGTCAAATGCACACGCAAATATTCCAAAAGACAAATGCAAAAGCTAATATTTCTGAAATCGTGCAACATAAGCGATTGTTTATGCAAAGTACAAAGTACGGCAAATCATGTTTGGATGTGAAAAATTTTCACCAAGCGATGTAGTTGACATCCAAGGACTGCACACTGAAATCACACACCTAAAATGTCATTTGAAAAACAACAAACATTTAGAAACCTGGGTCTGAATCGTTATAGTTAGATAGAGGAACACCGAATAATGCCATTTCGGATAAGATAACAATTTGACTCTGCGAACACAGTAAAGGTTCGGATATTTAGTTCCTAATCAGTAAAGTTACATACAGGAACACGTAAGTATGTCAATTCAGACAAATAAGCAATACGACTCTATGCCGGACCCTAATCCAAGGCATAGTGTAACACAAGCGATTGTTCATGCAGAGTACAAAGTACGGCAAATCATGTTTGGATGTGATAAATTTTCACCAATCCATGTAGTTGACATCTAAGGACTGCACACAGATATCACACATTCTCTCTCTCTCTCTCTCTCTCTCTCTATATATATATATATATATATATATATATATATATATATACGCACCACTACTTTGTTGTCGCCAGCATGTGTTTTAGACCTAAAGTGTCATTTCAAACACAATAAACATTTAGAAACCTGGGTCTGGAACGTTATAGTCAGATAGAGAGACACCGAATAATGCCATTTCAGATATAAGATAACAATTTGAGTCTGTGGGAACAGAGCAAAGGTCCAGATAGTTAGTTTCGATATAGAACAGTTACATACAAGAACACGTAAGTATGTCAACACAGACAAATAAGCAATACGACTCGATGCCGGACCATAATCCCAAGCATAGTCATTGGACTGAAACAACAATTAGAAAGAGGCAATCAGCAAAAACATAAAACAACAACCGAAAATTTTTAACAACAAAGTGTAGACAGAGATAAGTGCTACACTTTAGAAGGAGAGGATTTTGTGTTGTATATAAATCAGACGCATTCTACTATAGCATCGTTGTAATCATGAAAATATCACAGCAAAAAAATGGAATCACACTTGAGGACGATAAGACATCCAAATGATAAGTTTGAACTACAAAGTGCAGGCAGAGATAAGTTGAAGGCTTCAAAAATTAAGGCCTAAGGGGAACGATCTCGAAAACCTACATATCGTAGCATTTTTTCAGTTAACTGCTAATTTTTTTATACGTTTCCACATCCAAATATCGAGGTTCATAGGCACAAAACAACAATATTGAGGTTCTAGTATGTTCTCAACATGTTCATTTCTGAGAATTACAGCAATAAGTATGTAATTAAGAAACTGAAATTACTTACGAAGTGAATTGCAGAAGAGGCTAAGCGTAGTTTGAACAACCGAAACTGAGTTCAAGCGTAGTTTGAAGAGTCGAAACTGAAAAATAACAACATGATATTAGTATATTTCTTAAAAAGATAACAAATTGGTTCATAATAAATAATATCGGGCAAATGCGAGACGAAGATGAATGAAGAAAATATTGTCAAGGCTCGAAGTGCTAACTGGGTTTCATGAAGGACATACCTGGCACACGTAGACAAAAGTTCCAGAAAACTTAAAACCATGAGGTGGGTTTGTGTGAATCAGGCCTTCTGTTTTACTTTTTCTGTTTGGTGAGTTTTATTCTGTGTAGGGCCAGTGATAAGTGCCAGAGAGAAAAAGGAAGACAATTAATGGCGATGATCTTTTATGGGCAATGGCTACTCTATGGTTTAAGGATTATATTGATCCTCTTAAGGCGTACCTTATATGCACAGAGACGTTAAAAAGGAAGACAATTAATGGCGAGGGTCAATTTATTTCATCTCCAATCACCAATTTAAGCGCCGGCGATGGAGAATTTGAACTCAAGAATTGAAAAGAACAACAGTAATATAACTCACATAGATGGTTCCAAGTTACAACACTTTGTGGGCATACGAACTCTATACAACCGAATACTATTTTCTATCAACTCACATAGATGGTTCCAAGTTACAAGTACAACAACACAGAAAGAGATTTTTATCATTAAAAATATAAGTAAACAGAAATTGGATGCAACAAAGTTCGAGAGCTACCAAGTTACAACAACACACAAACAACTTTTTATCATTTAAAACAAAAGCACACATAAATTGGATTTAACAAAGTTTGAGGGGTTTGGATTTAACAAAGTTTGAGGGGTTCCAAGTTTGAGAGGTTCCAAGTTTATACTCTTCAATACCTTGCTGATTTTCTTCCTTCTCTTATACGTTTTGAGGCAGAGTTTTAATTGCTTGATTTTGTGAACATAAACCTACATATTTTATACGTCGAGAATTTAAATTCTCTACAGGAATGTCCTCTAATGGAGATATTTTTGTCGATACTTTAGTTAATTGAGTGCCAACATTGGTCCTGTTCGACGCATGGTCTTCACATCCCGGATGACAAAATTAGATGCCTCTAAGTTGATATTTGACAAGTGAATTCAATAAGAACAGTATCATATTTCATTATAGATGATTAGATTCCAATGTTGAACCAATCTATTGAATTATAAAATCGTAAATACCGTAACGATTTCAGCTCCGCCATGCTTAAAAAATAAGAACTATGGTATAGTACATCGTCCGCCATGCTTTGTGCACAGGAAAGTAATGAGATTACCACAACAGTCATGTTGGACAGTGAAGTAATGAGATTGCCACAACAGTCACGTCCAAAATATACCCCAACATTGTTCCCTCTTATTCTTCTTCTCAGCTCCTTTTTTGTTTAAAAGTTTTTACAGACCTCATTGAAAGTCAAAATACTAAAAGACAATAGAAAAGTAGAACTACAACTTCAACATAATAAAATAGGCAGATGCGATGTTCCCAGCATTAGCTTTTGTGACAAAAGAAGGTAGGTGTTAATCATAGGGTATGTGTCGGGTCGTTGTAATCGAAAACTGAATATCTTCCAAAAAACTATCTCTAAACATAAATTGAACACTCAAATTTATTTTCAAAAATAAACCCCAACCCAGTTTGTAATCGAAAGACTCTTCCCTAAACCTAATGGACTCTGTAACAACTTGACCAAATGGACCCAAAATCTACCTGAATTCAGTCATTCAGATGAGAAACACTAAATCTAGGAAAAAAGTAAACACTAAATCTAGGAACTCTTTAAACCAATTAATAATTATCTTTTTAAACAAAGAGAAAAAAAATCAAACTGGGTTCTGGTTGCTCCATGCTCACTTATTCCTAATCAGAGTCACATCAGAAACAGTAAGAGTGTCAACTTACGTAAGCTAAAAGGTATGGCGTTGAGCCGGGGTTCCTGGTCACTTCATTAGTATAAGAACTACCAGTAATACTGCAAATCCCCAAGGCGATGTTGACGAATTGATATGTATGAATGCATCAAGTAAAATTACACACATATAAACATTACAACACTCACACAGGCATTTAAACAAACATGTAGTGTGCAGAAATCAATGGAACATGTATTAAATCAATGGAACTTGTATTAAATCATTTAACCAAAATGATTCAAACAACCAAAAATTTAATGATAAGGAAAAAAATAAACTAACCTTGAAATTAGGAGAAGTGATTGACTGAACAACACTCACCAAGGATGACTGAACATAACCCTCACCTTGCCTCCTTCTGCCTATCAAATTCTGATCCGGTGGTTTTTTATGAAGAATACTGACGCCACAGTGGTTTTTATAGAGGGAATTGAGAAGAGACATGCCGGAAAGATATGACTGTCCGTGAGAAGGGATAAGCTGAATAGATGCTTTCCTACAGGCCCCCATAGTAACTCCATCCAGTGGTTTTCTCTTCCTTCCCCAAATCTGCCATTAAAACCAGAGGTTTAAAAAGGAATCACTTTGACTATTAGATTTTTCTTTTTTACTTTGCTAGATTTGAAACCAAATTTTACAAATAAAGTTTCATACCTGGAATTTGTTCACACTTTAAACATCAAAACCTTAAGCACGGGGAGAGAAAGTACTGAAAAGATGTGTCCCGTGAAAAAAAGGAATTCAGCATTGAGAAGGTGCGTCCGGTGGCTATAGGCGCCCCACTTGATGATACACTAATATTGATCCAAAGGTTTATATCAATGCTGATGTGGCACGGACGGCCAGATTTATCCGGGGGTTTGTCCCAGTCAGCACCCATCCACCTATTTTATTATATAGACTAGGTAATAACCCGTGCCTCCGGCACGGACACTTCCTTTGACTATTTTACGAGATTACCGAAGGTAATTTATCTATATCTAGTCATTTGGAGCTTTTGCAGAATCAAAGGACATAACCTACAACTTTACACCAACTTGTTTACGGTGACTTATGACAAAGAAATAGTTTTAACTTAGAATTTGATATAAGAAAATATAAAATTTGATGCATGAGCTGGAAAAGCTAGTTTGTCTGCCATAAGTACCTACGTCTTCTCGGAAGCAATTCTTTTTATGATACGATAGACCGGAAATTGTGGAAACATGAACATCACTTTCAGATCAGATATAGAAATCGAATGCTTTCAGAAGTTTATTATTTCCTTCAGATATTAGAAATATGTTCTTGTCTGGAGTACTATGCTATCCTGCAATATTTTAGAAATGGAAAGAAAGTTAGAAACTAAAATAAAACTAATATAGACAAACAAAAACTACAGAATCAACAATAGCTTTTTACAACTCCGAGTGGATAACATCAAACGCCTATAAACTGTCATAACTTTGGACATCTAGTATTGTCGTTAATGTTAATTTTACTTCTGTAAGTGTTCACTCACAGTTCAGTCCAATAAAGTGGCGATCTTTCTTACCAAAAGTTAAATTTGACCGAGATATGATAAGAAAGGGTAAATATTGAATGGGTCGCATTGGGTCAAATTCTTAACATTTTAAAGTATAAAAAACAGTGTTCAGCGTTGCATCAACAAAGAAATAAGAATAAAACTACACATCTGAACAAAACAAAAGTTTAGACGGGTGAATAATGATAAAAGCTAATTGCCCATTTTGTGAGTCCATGCAACTTAGTTTCCCACCCTCTCAGCCAAAATGAAGTGAAGGTAACAAACAAACTATACCTGTGAGATATGGTATTCATTGTTTGTCATTGAGAATGTAACGAAGACCTTGGATTGGTCGCCTATTTCACCAAACCCTTATAGACAGTCAAGCGAAAATATAAATAAAGAAGAAAATTCATCTAATGTCATATTTAGTCAAAGTAGTTATTGACAAATTCCGAAGCTAATAAGAGAGTTTACTCGAAGATTGCCTCGCCAACAATGCTTTAAATGGTGTTATCCTCTTTCCGTACTCCCATGATACCTTTGAAATTAATTAAAGACTTTGATCGTAAACCGAACGGTGCCAAGTTTGTTACCCGAAATTTTCCAATAGTCTTTCCTGAGGAAATTCGTCAAATATAAGAAGTCAAGGACACATAGTGTTAGTAAGAACTTAATTGTGCAACCCTAAATCTTTCTTACCAAAATGGGAGATTGAGGCTCTAACTGACTACCTCTTTCGAGTCTTCTTAAAAATAAATAAAAGGAAAATAGGTTTCCTGTCATTAACCACATTCTATGATAGTTTGACATACAAAAGAATTTGATGTGATTAAAAAAAACACTATTGTAGTTTAACAACCCTTCGAAATATTTAAATGTTATGACACAAAATTGTTTAAAACTTTAAAGATTCGGAAACTTTAAACTTTTAAAACTTTTAAAGGTCTAAGACATTAAAATTCTTAGATCATTAAGTTATGAAATTTTTTTATTAAAATTTTGAAGATCCTAAACTTTTTGTTAGAACTTTAGAGGATCCGTTTTAAATCTAAATCGTTCAAACTCATAGTTGAGACTAAAACCAAAGTTATATTATTTTAAGAGTTAAACTTTACATATTAATTGTTTATTTCTCTTATTTATCTTCACCAAACACCACCATTGTTTTAAGATTAAAATTTTAAATAATTAAAACGAAAGGTACATCTACTTAAAAACTTTAAATATTAAAACGAAAGTTATATACTTTTAAGATTAATAGTTTTAAGATTAAAATTTTAAACATTAAAACTTTTAAGATTAAAATTTTAAAATTAAAACTTTTAAGATTAAAATTTAAACATTAAAACTTTAAATATTAAAACTTTTATAATTAAAACTTTAAATATTAGAACTTTTAGGATTAAAACTTTAAATAATTGATATTTAAAGAGCATTAAATAAGTAGAAGAAATAGCGGGAAGAGAGTTACCCTTAAACTCATTTTTTGATATATTTTGTTATACGGTTTTATGAGGGCATACTGCATTGTAAGATTATTGCACGTCAATAATTTTTTAAACCGCCATATATAATCGTTTGTAGCAAAACTATTGTCAGTTAAGGATTGATTTTCAACTGGACCGTCACCTAAGAAACGTTTAAAGGAATTCTTATCAGGATCTGTTTAATTGTTTATTTCTCTTCTTTATCTTCACTAAACACTAACATTATTTTAAAATTAAAAGTTTAAATAATTAAAACGAAAGGTACATTTATTTAAAAACTTTGAATATTAAAACAAAAGTTACATACTTCTAAGATTAAAACTTTAAATGTTAAAACTTTTAAGATTAAAACATTTAATATTAAAACTTATAAACTTTTAAGATTAAAAATTTAAATGTTAAAACTTTTAAGATTAAAACTTTAAACATTACAACTTTTAATATTAAAACTTTTAAGATTAAAACTTTAAATTTTAAAAATTTTAATATTAAAACAAATAATTAAAACGAAAGTTTATATTTACTTAAAACTTTAAATATTAAAACGAAAATTATATTACTTTAAGATTAAAACTTTAAATTATTGTGGAGGTAGAGAGTACGTAAGTTGTTACTTGTTAGGAAGAAAGAAATTATCCCTTGTGGTGGAGACTAAGTACGGGCGCGTGTGTACACGTACACTAAGAATTTATAAGATCCATTTAAACGGTTAGATCTTTGAATTTGACTAATTTATGAATTAATTTGTCGCGAAAAGTTTATGGGTTGGGGCTTTCATTAAAAGTTCTTAATTTTCTATAAAAAAACGAATAACGCGTTCTTTTAAAGTTCTTAAAAAAAGTTGGAAACCAATAACATTAAACTTTGAAATTCTTAAAAAAGATCTAAACGAATAACGCAAAATTTTAAAAATAAAGGTTTGAACCAATAACACAAAACGTCGAAATTCTTACAAAAATGTCGAAACCAATAAGGCTAAGCCAGCGCTTTGGAGAAATCAAAATAGTTTCCGGGGTGTGAAGACTTTGTCAAAAACTGGTCAACTTTAGTTGACCAGTATATTTTCTAAGGCCACCGCTTTGGGGAAAGCAGAAATATATCCGGGGAAGATGGTGGAAAACCAAAACAAATGAAACCAAACGCACCTTATACGTCGCCGACCTTGCCGGCGACGGTCGGCGACATCATCATCTTCTCTCTCTCCTCTCTCTCTCTCTTCTCTCTCTTCTGTTTCTCTTTCTTCTCTCTCTCTTTCTTCTCTCTGTCTCATTTGGAACCTAATACGACGTTCAAAGCCAATTTAAGAAACACAACAAATCAAATAATCAAGTCAAATGAAACACAGTACATGAAGAAGAAGATGATATTGTTAAGATTTCTGATTTCATAAGCTAAGTAAGATGAATCAATAGTCATACAAGAGTCAAATTTAACATGAATAGGTATAAATCAAAGGTAGTAATTCAACCTCATAATCCTGTAATTGATTCATCAGAAATTCAATCACAATCAAGGCCAAAAGAAAACCCTAATTTCTAAAACGAATATAAAAAGTACTACTAATTTAGTAGTAGTTGAATACTTTTAAATTAGGGTAATCAAATGATGATGAATCAAAGCAATTGATATGCTATAATCAGAATAGAAAAGAATCAACCGAGAAAAAGAAATTAATCGATTTGGGAAGTGATTTAGGTAGTAATAAGAATGTAGAGAGAGATGAAGAAGAGAAAATTGGGGGAAAAAGAATTGGTTACAGAAACCGATTTCAGTTTTTTGGACGATCCAAATGTTTAGAAGAGTAATGAGAGAGACGAAGACGAAGTCGCCGGAGATGGAGAGGAAGAGAAAAAAAATGTCGCCAAATACGGTGGAAGTAGCCGGAGATGGTGGTGGTAGCTGAAAATAAGAAAAAGCTGAAAATGATTTGGTTGTTTGGGGGAAGTAAAAAAAGTCTAATTTTTTATGATTCCACCCAAAACTTCACACCCTAGAAAATTTCTTTATTTCCCCTTAACACCGACCATTTTCTAATTGTCAGGGGCAAAGTAAATTTTTGACCATTTCTTCTCCATTCTGGCAAGGGTTGTCGGAATTCGGCCACCACCATCATCACCAAAATCCGGCCACCACCATCTCGACCAAAATCCGCTCACCATCATCATCACCAATAAAACAATACGAGTGCCTTACAAGATTGGCCTGAACCAATAATATGAGTTCAATCTCTTTCTAGTTCCAAAGTTATCCCTGATAGATATATCATACCCCCCTCACAAAGACCTACCCTTAACTCATCAAATGAACTTGATCAAATCCCTCTTATCGATTTAAGTCGACTCAATTCCGATGATCATGAACTTCGTTTATCGACTATGAACGAAATTTATAAGGCATGTACAGGGTGGGGTTCTTCCAAGTTGTGAACCATGGAATTAGCCATGAACTTCTTCATAATACCAAAAAATCATGGAGGGAATTTTTCTATCTACCAATTGAGGTTAAACAAGAATATGCAAATTCACCTTCGACTTATGAAGGTTATGGGAGTCGTTTGGGAGTCCAAAAGGATGCAATTCTTGATTGGAGTGACTATTTTTATCTTCACTTTCTTCCAACTTCTATCAAGGATCATAACAAATGGCCTTCATTACCAACTTCAGTGGGGGAAAGCAAAGAGACTAGGAATCTGTAATTTTGATAATGGTGCTAATTGTTGTCCTTGGCATTGGTGGTGATTGGGCGATAATAAAGAGACCAGGGTTTTGTAATTTTGATAATTTTGATAAGGGTTTTCCTCTTACTTTTCTTCTTCTTCTTGAATTTGTGGTTATCGATGGCTTTGAGAATAAATTTAACAGGAACAGGTTTTTGGGTGTTTATGTTTTCATCATTAACTGTAAACTCTCTCTAACGGTAAGAGAGAGAGGGGCAGAGATAGAGAGGCAAACTATAAGAGAAAGAGAGTGGCAAGAGGAGGAAGAAAATGGTGGTGGTTGTAGCTGGAGGTGGTGACCGGAGATGGTGGTCGGAAATGGTGGTCGGAGTTGAAGAAGAAGAGGAAGAAGCTTATGTCCCCTTAAAATTTGTTTCTCCGGAAAATTTCTAAAATTTTACATATTCCTTTTAAAATTTGACACCCCGAAAACTATTTTGCTTTCCCAAAACGCTGACCTAACGCTAAACTTCAAAGGTATTAACAACTTTAAAGACCTAATAAAAGTTCCAAGTGAATAACCCTCACTAAATCATACATATATTTCGGTAACAGTTTTTTCCGCCATTACCGACCAACTTATTTTGGCCAACCCTCCATGGCATCTTTCAACAACACAGCTTATCCTTAGTGGGGTTCTACAGGAGATCGAATGTGGGTAAATTTCAACACACATGCTTATCCTTAGTGGGGTTCCTCGGGAGATCCAAGGTGTATTAGATCAACAGTAAAATAGTGGGTAGTTCAGCTCACGTGTTTACCTTCTTGATTTGTCCTCATAAGTGTACGAGGACTAATTATGTTGTTTCAATAGCAGTTTTCGATGTAATGAACTTAACAAATTTCCTGAAGTATATATACATGTTCACATTGGCGTTGTTTCATTTGGTTTCTAATTCAATGTTTCAGGAAGTTCGTCAGGGTAACGCACACTTAATCAAACACTAGTAGATAGAAGAGGAATATCCTTGTATCATTACAAATTCAATGTTTTCCAATATTTCAGAAAGTTCGTCAGCGTAACTCACACTGTACTAGCCCATTTACAAGAGTAGTTCAGTAACAGAGAGTCAACTAAACCTTAGAAGGAGAGTTCAGATCATTTTGAAACCCCTCTTCAAAGAAGACAGACAAAGGAAGAGGTAATAAGTACACGAGCCCGATGGAGTAGTCCCCTACCCTTGTCTATATATACCATTTGTCGAGTAAGATCATTGCCATTGTATACCTTATTACCTGTCCAAGTAAAAGAAAATTGACAAATAAATAAGAAAACGAGTATCAACTCAAAGTGATCACTGTTGATTTAGTTTCATATACCAACCGAGAAGACTCGAGAATGAATAATATAGTACATAATACTATCAGCAAAGTTACACCAATAGATATAATTCCTATTAGGGCTAATTACTGTTCCACCCTGACACGTGATCTACTCACCCATTTCCCTCCAAACGTTTGATCTGATTAGCCCCATTACTAAAGAGTTCTTTAAACAAAAAGTTGAACTTCAACTTTTCTTTTCCAATATTGGTTATAGTCCTTTTTATAATTTCTCTATTCCTTTTTCCCTCTTGATCTCACCTCTCTCTCCCTCTCCCTCTTTTTTTTCCTGTTCTTCTCTTCGCCATTGAGAACCTCCATCAATAGAGGTCTTTAAGGAAAAATAACATTGATGTGGTTCCCTTCCGCAGATCCCCTTCTCTGCCAAAAAGGAAGAACCACTACTTGGCTAAGGGAAACTCCACTCTTCGGGAAGAGCAACTCTCTTATCTATCTCCAAGAGAGAAAAACCCAATGTGCGATGAGGGTCAAAGGGACTTCCAAAAAGGAAGAACCACTACTTGGCTAAGGGAAACTCCACTCTTCGGGAAGAGCAACTCTCTTATCTATCTCCAAGAGAGAAAAACCCAATGTGCGATGAGGGTCAAAGGGACTTCCACTTAACCTGACTTTGCTTGTATGTGGCTTTTTCCCTCTGACAACCTTCATCAATGGACGTCCTCAATGGAGGAACGAAGAGGAGAGTGTGATAGAAGAAAATAGAGGAAGTGAATGAGCAGGAGAGAGATAAGAGAAACAACAGATGTTAGCCCTAGAAAAGAAAATTTGAAAACCTTTTGTTAACAGAACTACTAGAAGGAGACCAAACAGTCTATTGGCCACATGTGGAGGGCCAAATGAGCAAGTTGGTCACATGTAGGGGCTGAATGGAAATTAACTCTTTTTTTATTATTTCTTCAAATGATTCGACTGTTAGGCTGCCACACCGTCAGGTTATCCTTTTAAACAATAACAGGACTTAGACAGAACAAACAAAAAGGTAGCATGTGGGTAGTTCCTTAAGAATAATGGGCCGGCAGGAAACTAGTCAAAAAGTAAGGGGCCAAACGGGAAATAACCCAACAACCTAAGGCCATGTTTGGCGCGCGGGAATGGAATGTGTTTCCCAAGAATCACATTCCCGTAACGTGATTCTTGGGAATCAGATTACTGTAGTTTGATGTTTGGTTTGACCAGGAATGGGAATTTGATTCCTGACATATTCCTAATCAGGTGTTTGGTTCGTATAGGAATATGAATGTAAATATTTGTAAAAGTTCACTTTTAACCTTACTTAAACTACATAAAGTACATATCAACTTTCTTTTTTGCATAAAATATACACATCAACTTTGTTATATATTAAAATCAGCATTACTTTTTCAAATTCGTAGATATGAAATAATAACACGATACATCAAAGGGTTAGATTTTAAAGATAATAAATAAATGTCTTAATAAAAATTTATCTAAAATAAAATTTTGTTCGTAAACCTAAATAGAAATTTATCTAAAATTAAATTTTGTTCATAAACATAAATAGTACTTATTAATACCAGATCCTACAAAAAAAATAAAATTGGTAATTCAATATTTTGTTAAGGATATATTTGTCAATAAATATTAAAATATGTGATTCCGGGTGCATGGGAATCACAAACCCACCTCCCACTGGGTTTGCTATTACCCCTTTTTGTGGGAATCACATTCCCGAGCCCACACCATTCCCGCGAGTCAAACAATGATCTGGAATGTGATTCCCGGGTATCACATTCCATTCACATGCCATTCCCGCGTGCCAAACATGGCCTAAATGTTATGCTGCCCAGATAAAGTAACGTGAGGCCATGCAAGTAGATGGACCTCTTCCTCCCTTAGGCCCATATAAGCAATGTCAATTAACGGCCTCCTAGAAGCTTCAGCCTAAAAAGTATAAACTCAATATTTACTCTCAAGGGAAAGAGTATAACACCAAAACAATGTATCACCACTATTGAAAGTAAAGTATTTTTAAGACAAATAACATGTTTAGATATGACAAATTGAATTAGGTGAGGCGAGTAAGGCACTCACTTCAGCAATCAAAGTGCAAAGCAGGCCAAACTCAGCAGTACAAGTTGGCCTTCACAACCTACTGGCTGACGCAATGTAGCGGGCTACAACATAGTCAGGGGAAGCTACTTTCAGTCCGTTTTGAGTATTTAAGTTGAGCTTTTATTTCAAGTCGACTTCTTTACACAGTGCAGTAAGCCTATGAAAGCAAAAGGAAAATTAAATTGAAAAAACAAAGGGAAATCCGAACATACTTAAGAACAGCATGATGCCGCCGGGGTTCTTTCCGCTGGTCTGTCCACAAGAACCATTCCTGATGGATTTTGAGCAGGCTGAGCACGAGGCAACTTCTTTGCTGCATGAACCAAAGCCACAAAACCAAATTAAACTTAAAACAACTAATGGTGTGAATAAACAGAATCAAGAAAACTACAATCCTTAAAAAACACTAACTAATTTCATACTACTACTATATAGAATCAGCAAATACGGCTCAATATTCACTCCAAAAGAAACCCATTTAACTATTAGAACTACCTTTCGTAGGGATAATCAAATAACTAATTATAGTCATTCAACATAGAAAATGTGTTGAAATATTTTGCTTTCTTAGCATTAGTCTCTGTTTCAGAAGGAATTTAACTCTCACGGTTAACTTAGAACTGATATACCATGAGGAATGAGGATAACCAAATGGAATATCTATTCTCAATCTTCAAACTTATCTGTTCGGGTACTACAATAAACCACATGAAAGTCGCATGTTTATGCGATTCCCAGAATGGACTTATTGGTCAAATGTTAAATAACTTAACTCAATCACCAAGTGCCTGCTTTATATGTCCTAGCCCAAATCTCATCGTGTGTCTTAAATTACTCTCGTTGTTGTAGCTAATGATTATCATCCTTCTATCTACCAGCTCAAGAAGCCACCCTAAGGCTTAGGCATCAACATAATAGACCATGTTTTTCTTTCTATATCTTCCTAAATTGTAAGCCTTGACAGATGACGAGACTCCCTAACCAATTCATTAGTAGATTCTTGAAATAGATACACTTAGGAGCAAAATCAGACAAGCCAATTACACCAGAACAGGAGCACAGTTTTAGAAGCTACACATAGTTCTACTTTCCAGCATGCAGATTTTTCAATGTAAATATCAAATTACTATCATTTTCCTAATCACAGGAAAAGTAAAACAAATTAACAAATACCTATCTCGTAGAATATGTCATTCACATTGGTAGCAGCCTTGGCAGAGGTTTCCATGAAGAATAGACCATTTTCCTCGGCATATAAGCGGGCCTCCTGCAAGATAATAGATTAGATCAGAGAGAATTCAGTTACAATCTCACTCATCTCCCAGTATCGTACCTCCATGACGAAGATTGTGGATATGTAAGTTAAAGAACTTCGAAAAGAAACCTAACTTCTCATCGTTGAAGTTACTTTGGTATTTTGCCCCTAATACTTTCCACATTTTATAGGTTTAGGTTCCTTAGAAAATAAGTACCAGCAAGGCAGCAACTCAGCAAATTATTCACAAGATAAGCTGCTAATCTTGTTGTTTTTGGAAAAAAAAAAGTGATTGTGTACGTGTACCTAAATAACTAAATGAAGCATGTATTCATAAGTTGAAACAAACAGATATAGAGAACAGTAGCCCTATATACAAAGTTCTTACGACATAATTACCAAATGTAAACAAGTAGAAAATAAAGTATTTACAAGTTCTGCAAACTATACTTGATACATAAAATTAGGAATGAACAACTCGAGAGAAAGTGAATCCATTTCTGATTCTGACCATGAGAACATAATAGATAGAAGTTTATTTTGTTACGCAGACAAGATGAAGACAATGAGATAATTGTGTCAGTATAGGCTCTTAGCTATAAATTCCATTTATCTTCACTTACAAAGATTAACTAGTGTAACACAAAAACGATATAACCTAGAGACGTGAATGCGAAAGCTTCTACAGCATTTTACTTTAGAAATTAAAATATGGCTAAAATTTGAAGCTAAGTTGTTAAACTTGGACTCGGCTAGTCGGCTCGGGATCGGTCAAGGGCGGAGTCCAAGTCAAGCCAAGTCACTCGGCCGAGTCAGGCTTAGTGCAAGATAAAGATTTTTGACTATGTTATTACAAATCTATTTTGTACACTACCTTCATAAATATTGATGTAGAACGCAGCGGAATTTTAAGAATAAAATAAACTAATACGAAGAACGATAAAATAACGATAAAGAACGATTAAATAACTCTAAATAACTGTAAACTTGATTAAACTTGATTAAACTTGATTGGGTTTTCTCTTCAACATCTAAAATAAAGACAGACTGGACCTCCTTTTATAGGATATTAGACTTTCCTAGATAGACTCAAACTGGACTTTCCTAAATAATAGAAATACTGAAATAATGCAACTTCCTAAACCTAGATTCATTATGAATCTTACTAAACTAGGACTCTTCCTAAAACTAATGACCTAGCCGACTAGGCTATACGGCCGAGAGACTCGCGGGTTCACGGGCCCGGCCCAGATGCGCCTGCATCAGCTCCCCTTTCCCCAGAAGGTTCGGCCCGAACCGTTTCAATGAAGAAAACAATGTGATGCACCCACATACGATGCACTCTGTCATGGCGATCCGTAATTCCCACTTTGCACGAAAGGTGTATGAAATCCGAAGGATAGAGAAAGGGACTAAGTAACCAACTATAAACTGAAAGCCACGATGTGAAGAATTTCGCCAAACTGATAGTAGTGAATAAACGTCCAATAAATTTCTACATCGTCCATCATCTTCTAGTTTGATGAAGAAGGAATCAATGATTATATGCTTCTTTGTGAAAAAATTGACCGTGATGGAGTATCGGTAATAAATTTTTGTTGCGACCTTGTCCAGATCAACATTGTCAGCAAGCTTCATGTTCGTTGTATGTATTCGAAAGACCTCGACACGTCCAACTTCATCTGGCACACCAATGACAATTTCCCTATCAAACCATCCGAACCTTCTCAAAGTCGGGACAATGTTGTTTGGTCGAGTCGTAGCTCCTATGAAGACAACATGAGCACGAGATTTGAAACCATCCGTAAGGGTGAAAAACCGAGAAATAATTCTCCACAACTAGGTTAGATTCCCAACAACAAGGTCATCCGCAATAACAAGTAACATCTTCATTAATATAGCAAACAACTTGCTGATAAATTGAGGCAATTTTCTCATCGCGTCTGGTGCTCGTTCGCTCGCCTCAGTAAGAGTAATCACAAACTCAATTGAAAAAGGCCTTGTCTTCTCCTCAAGGGATTGAGCTTCAGCAATCTGCAACATAGATCCCACAATCTCCACAAGTTGATGTCTCAAGAATTGTGGCTCTGTTTCAGCCAATTGAATCATCAATTCAAGTGCTTCTTGGGTGGTTGCCTCTTGCCCAGAGTTCAACGCTTGGGTCAAAATTTGCGTCATCGCCGGTAGAAGGGCTTGACACTTAACTCGATCAGCAAGAGTAGTGAAACGCTGAACAAAAGTAATAATAGCTCTAAGAGCAGCAATTAGAACATCTGGATTAGAAGAAGAAGCTAAACATTGTAAAATCACAGCGTGAAGAGTATCAATGTGAGGAATTAGGGGTTCACCAATAAAACCATGAAGATCACCCACTGCAACTAATTTATCTTTAGTAATAAAACCCATTAAGTAAGCTCCTTCAAGTTGTTCACATGCATTAGCCATTCTAAGCAAAAAAAGGACTAGCTTTGGGACTGGCACTGTGGGCAACTCCAACTGATCCGAATTGGTAACCAACAATAAAAGGGTGAACGTTTTTAAGCATAGAAGAACTGGTGATGGCATGACCGATTGCATAATCGCCGGGAAGTTGATTGAGTTTCGATTTGTTGAAAACTTCAGCGACTAATCCAACTTCGGCGACGGATTTGAGGATATTTTCATGAACAGTAACGATTCCAAATCTCCGAATTTCACTAGTGAAGAACACCTCTTTATTACTACTCTTCAATGCATGAGAAGATTTAAGAAGTGTTTGAAGAGTAGTTCAAGGGTTCGGATTATTAGAATTAATGTTTTTGAAGACCCTAGAATTTGTGTCCACATTGATATCGGTAGTGATGTTTTTGTTTTTCAACTTAATGTTAAAATCAACCAAAAATAATTCACCTTTCGTAGTTTGTGATGAAGTAATTGCGTAAATACCTATAGCTTCAACTTCTTCGTACGCTTCTTTTTCTTCTTGTTCTTCTTCTTCGTTGACTTGAACAACGTTGTGAGCGTCTTCTTCAACTTCTTCATACCCTTCTTTTTCTTTTTCCTCATGGAATGATAAAATAGGCGAGGAATATGGTTGACGTATTATTGTTTTGACGTTGTTCACCATATGTTGAATCTTAGCTAAATCGGATATCGATTCAACCGTTTCGGAAAAAGACGGTTGTGGTGGCGATGGTGGCGAATAGGAAAGAGAAGATGATTGTGTTGGTGATGGCGATGAATACGGTGGTATAAGAGGTGGTGAATACGGTGGTGAATAATAAGAGTATGAAGGTGGTGGTGGTGATGAATAGGAATGTATCGGAGGTGGTGAATATGGTGGTGAATACGTTGTTGAATACGGTGGTGGTGTATAACAAGAGTACGGAGGTGGTGGTGGTGGCGAGGATGGTGTCGGATAATAAGATGGAGGTGGTGGTGTAGGAAACACTGGTGGTGGTGACGGTTGGTATTGATGAAGAGACGGTTGTGGAGGGTTTTCTCGTACGGTTTCTCCCGGATTCCAATGATAATTGTACGAGTCGTTATTCGCATATAAACATGATGAGCATGAGCATCGATTCGTTATCTCTTGATGAGTATAATCTGGTTGATTATAATCTTCTTGCGGGATAGAATACGATCGATACTGATTTAACTGGTCTGGAAAAAAAAATTCAGAATCGTTCACCCAAAACTTTGGTGGCTCTGAATACCACATGATGTAGAACGCAGCGGAATTTTAAGAATAAAATAAACTAATACGAAGAACGATAAAATAACGATAAAGAACGATTAAATAACTCTAAATAACTGTAAACTTGATTAAACTTGATTGGGTTTTCTCTTCAACATCTAAAATAAAGACAGACTGGACCTCCTTTTATAGGATATTAGACTTTCCTAGATAGACTCAAACTGGACTTTCCTAAATAATAGAAATACTGAAATAATGCAACTTCCTAAACCTAGATTCATTATGAATCTTACTAAACTAGGACTCTTCCTAAAACTAATGACCTAGCCGACTAGGCTATACGGCCGAGAGACTCGCGGGTTCACGGGCCCGGCCCAGATGCGCCTGCATCAAATATATTTCAAATTTAGGGCTTCTACCTTCAACGTAAATTGAATAACTACTAATAATTAAGATAATATCAAGATGTACTATAAATTTAAATATTAATATCATAAATTGCATCAAGCTCAAGACTTCAACTATTAAGAGGCTCGTAGATAAACTAATAAATAATAAGTAACTAACTATGTTGTTTGAGTTGCAGGTTGAAGGGAATCGACCAGGTCGTCTCTTGCGCCTAGATCGACTCAGTATAAATCTGCTTTCATTTTATGTTGAATAGAGAATGATAAGAAGAATAAAGTACTTATTAAAAAAATGACAATAAAAATATAAATGTTGTCGCCAAACTAACTTTTGACTTATAAGCAAGTGTTTTTGCCAAACTAACTTTTTTCATTATTTCACTTTGTTGCCAAACGACACCTACGAATTCAATTAAACAACTTTTTTGAACTTCTTCACTCAATAATTCAGTCAAAGCTTTCCGAAACATATTAGTGTTTAGATCAAAGATTCAAAAGCAAAGAATCCCACGGACAGGAGAATCTAAAACTTACATCTGCCGTGACCTTCCTTTTATCTTCCAAGTCGGCTTTATTCCCAGCAAGTGCCACAACCATGTTAGGACTACCTGAGACCAACCAATATACATAATGTAAAACTTTAGAAACTCAATACGTACTCACAATTAGCATATTGCTTCAATTCTCATCTAATTATATACTGAAGTAACCAGATGAACCTATAACAAACCTTGCTTTTGAAGCTCTTGTACCCACTTCTTAGCCCGTTCGAACGATTCCTACAAGTTTAGAAGAAAAGCCATTAAACAATGTTATACTAATTCTTCGAAACTATTCAGACGAATAAAAATGTATGTAGTAAGCTATTCAGGATCTAACAAGTCCTTGTTACATAGAGAAAGAGTAGATAATCTTCACCCCTAAGATTTCAACTATCGAAAATCAGCGCAAACATATCAGAACTTGTGGGAAAAAAACGGATTTTTAAAACGGCAAACTTTACAAACATATATGCTCAAACATGAATTATCTAACGAAAATAATGGAAGGGATCTATTGACAAATTCAAACCATGGTAGTTATGTCATAGACGATAATTGCAGCAGCAGCTCCTCTATAGTACATAGGAGCCAAACTATGATATCTCTCTTGCCCAGCAGTATCCCAAATCTCAAATTTGACGGTGGCATCATTCACAGCCAAAGTCTGTGAAAAAAACGCAGCTCCGATTGTTGATTCCTATCCGTCAACATGCAAAACAAAACAAAAAACCCTAACAATATTAACAGTAAAAAATTACACAAAATTTATTTAAGATCACAAAAAAGATGATCACAATCTGAATTCAATCATGTCAATTCTTTAATAAGTACCTGAAATTCAAGAAACTGACCCTTTACGAATCTCAAAACTAGACTCGATTTTCCTGTTCCCATATCTCCGAGTAAAACCTATAATCGGAATTGAAATTGGCCATTAGGACATCAATATGATTATCGGAAAATGAAACCCTAATTTGATGAAATGACTTACGAGTTTCGCATTCAGATTGTTATTTCCGATGGTAGCCATCTAAAATTAAGAATAAAATTGCTTTGATTTAGCTTTGAATTACTTGATAGTTGCTTGGTTGGATCTATTTTTTGACGTGAAGAGAATGGAAGAATATGAAATTCGCTGAAGTAGCTCAAAAGTCTCCCAAAGGAATAAAAGTACTGACGTCTCAAATACTCAACCGCAAGATGATTCTCGAGTGTTGTTGGATGACGATGGGTTATTTACACAAATGGACCTAGTTTGGGGGTTCCATTATAAGTTTTATTCTTTTTGTTATTTTTTTTAGAAATCGACTAGTATGTACAATAGTCATTACAATGGTGACGTTGATACATCAAAATTGTGATAAGCACGATACTGTCAAATTTAACAAGAACAGGACTAAAGTGCAATTGAACTATGGCCTAAAGCCCAACTAACTATGGCTTAAAGCTCAACAACATTATTTATATCCTAATAATTCCAAATTTAATAACCAAGGATTCCACCTCCTATGGAGATCGAACTCGGGACCTCCAGGAACTTTTTGGAGTATGTATCAACACTTTAAACAACTTGGGCAACCAAGTGTTGACCTTCTTTTTGTTATTGAAGATGAGATTACAACGGGAAGAGCTATGTGCCCAATGGGTCCAAAAGAAGACTTTATAATTGTTGTCCACCTCGCGAGTCTAGATTCAAAATTTTCCACCAGATATTCGAATGAATGTATTCCTTAAGCGGGTTTTAGCATATACTTAGCCAGATATTTCTCGACATTTTGTATAAAGGGAGCCTCGAGAATTGTGGAGATTTGGATTCTATTGTGCTGAGAAACCTCGAAAACCAAAGTAAATACTAAATAGGGGATCTTTTAAAATTTACTGCCTTGCCATAGAATGAAGTGTACTTTGCAGTAATATCTCTAAGGAGTTGATTTTCAACTACGAAAATTACCAAACACTAATCATCAACAAACAATAAATGTGATATTGAAGGAGCATACATGTTTTTCATGTATCCACTCTATAGACCCAATCGTTTATATCCATCAATCGTCAACAATAAGGTTTGAGAAGTTAAGGTGAAGAGCTATGGAAACAAAAGGCTTTATTAAGTTTTTTTAGGACTAAAACAGTAAGATACAAAGTAAGACTGATCTCCCGGCTGGAAAATAACATCACGACCTTACGATAAATAACGTTATACTGAATAGGAAGAATATCTTGCAAAAAAAAAAAAATAGGGTGTCATTATTTTTTGTGAGTGGATACTAGTTCTTGAACTGCATCAGACAAATTCTTAATTGATGAAATTAAACAAGCAAATCCTTGTTCATTAATTTCTTTTCTTGCTTCTTCGATTTGAATTCGTCTTTCTTGAAGTTGAGTTATATGTTTGTGACGTTTTTCTTTCTTTTCTTCACATTCAACTAGTGTTTTGGCTAAAACAGATAGGTTTTCTGCTACAGTTGAACTTATTTCATGTACTCTTCGTTTATTTTTTGTATCAGTATATAGTTTTTCGCTTTCTTCTGTCTCAGATGAATCCAACATTTCAACTGCAAAAATAGGGTACAGTGAATCAATTGATTTTATCCCAATAATTAACTCAATGTTTACTTGGTTAGTTATTGAGTACCAACATGCAAAAGTTGATAACGAAAGAGCCCAAGATCTAAGAACTTCTCTCATGCAAAACTTTAAGAAGAAAAACAATTAGTTTCAATTAAGATTCTTATTCCTAGGTTGTGAAGTACAAGTCCTCCTATTTTTCTTTCCTCAAACATAAAAGGGCCTAACTTGATTCCTATTTGGGCATTTCAAACACTTTGAGTAAGCTATGGTTATGTTCACCCACTTTATGTGTAAGTGACCCAAACTACTGGTCGTGTTGTATTGATCAACCTGACAACCAGTTGTAAATGTAGTCAGAGAATTCAAACCTGAGCATTTGACCGAAGAAATTACGAAAATACCTGGTGGTACAGGTACAATTGGTGGTTGCGGCGGAGGAGGACAGTCGCCGTCGGTCACTAAAAGAGTGGGAGCCGGTGTGGCAGTAGCAGTGGTGATTAGATCAAACGGCTGAATTGAAGAATTGGGTATCTGATTTCTACTATGAAGAAGAACTTCATTAAGAGCTTCATAAATTTCAGAGAGAAGATTAGTAGGAAGGTTTCTCTCTCTACGTTGTTGTTTCTCTAATTTCCAATAGGAAATGAAGTCTTTAGAACCGTCGGATTGTGATTCATATGCACGAACTTTCTTGTAATCTCTCAATAAATTATCCCATTTATCATTACATTGATTCTGACTTCTCATACACCCATTTTTCCAGCAATAATTTTCTACCCATTTCCACCGGAGCTCTGCCGTTTTACATGAGGTTGAGCCACCGGATGCGGCGGAGGAAGAAGATGGGGTAGTAGTGGATTTGGTTCTTCTATCATAATCCATCCTTTTAGCAGTAATTAAGATAAGTGTTTCATGGAGGGTCCAATTTCCTTTTCTATATTCTCTTCTTAGTTCAGATGAAGTGGTAGTTGGAGAGGTGATTGAGGTCGGAGATATGAGTGGTGGTATGGGTAGTGGTTGTTGGTGGCGGTGGTGAGAGTGAGAGTGTGGTAATGGTGATGTGTCATGGGATTGATCAGTCATGGTTTCAGCATTAAGAAATGCAAATTTTCTAGAGAAAGAGAAATGAATGGAAGAAGTTAGAGTGATACAAGAGAGACTTCACAATTTTTGATACTAGAATGGGTTGTTTGATTAGAGCGGATACAAGCACTCCTTGATGACTCCCCTATCTCTAATAAGACAAGGCACATTTTAATCATTTCATGAGGATATAAAAAAAAAGGGTTATTTTCCTAATGGCCCCCAACTTTGTGACCAGTTTCTCGCCTGGTCCCCTACTTTACGAGAAATACCTATATGGCCCCCGTTATAACAGCGTCACTCTCTCTCCTCCATCATGTTTTCTCTCTCTGCCAAGTCACGCCACATCATCTGTTACGCCACCTCATCACCTTCTCCGGCAGAGGTCGTCGGGCGGTCAAATTTCCGGCCGGCGACCTTCAAACTTTTTTTTTCTCTCTTTCTCTAAAAAAAAATTTAAAATTCTCTCTCCTCTCTCTCTCTAAACTCCGGCGAAGGGAAACCTTCGCTGGAGCTTGGTCTGTTCATCACAAACAAACCAGATCGTGGTTTGTTCATCATGAACAGAGGTCTGCTCATCACGAACAAACCACGATCTGGTTTGTTCATCACGGACAGACCACGATCTGGGTCTGTTCATCACGGACAGACCACGATCTGGGTCTGTTCATCACGGACAGACCACGATCTGGGTCTGTTCATCACGGACAGACCACGATCTGGGTCTGTTCATCACGGACAGACCACGATCTGGGTCTGTTCATCACGGACAGACCACGATCTGGGTCTGTTCATCACGGACAGACCCAGATCTGGGTCTGTTCATCACTGACAGACCTAGATCTGGATCTGTTCATCACGGACAGACCACGATCTGGTCTGTTCATCACGGACAGACCCAGATCTGGGTATGTTCATCACGAACAGACCCTGATCTGGTATGTTCATCACGAACAGACCCTGATCTGGTCTGTTCGTGATGAACAGACCTAGCTCCGGTCCTTCGCCGGAGTTTAGAGAGAGAGAGAATTTTGAAAAAAAAAAAAAATTTAAAGAGAGAAAAAAAAAATTTTGAAGGTCGCCGGCCGGAAATTTGGCCGACCGGCGACCTCTGCCAGAGAAGGTGATGAGGTGGCGTAACAGATGATGTGGCGTGACTTGGCAGAGAGAAAACATGATGGAGGAGACAGAGTGACAGTGTTATAACGGAAGGGGGCCATATGGGTATTTCTCGTAAAGTAGGGGGCCAGGCGGGAAGCTGGTCACAAAGTTAGGGGCCATTAGGGAAATAACCCTAAAAAGATAAACCAAAATGCTCCTTGTCTTAGAGCAACTCCAGTCTCAGTCTGTCTTGGGCTGAAAAAAATCAGTTTTTCATCCAAAATTTTCAACCTCAGCTCAGCCTCAAAAATTCAGCTCCAACCTCAGCCTCTCTTGAGGCCGAAAATTTGTTCATGTGGGAAACGCGTGTGTGGCCTTTTTGTTGGTGTGAGAAAAACGTGTGTGGTTTTGTGTATATACAAACCACGTGTTTGAACTATTTATGAAATAATAATTTTTTCATAAATAGTTAAAAAAAATTATTCGGTGACTGACATTTTGGTGGGATGTATTTTAATTATTAATGTTTAAGTTTCTTAGAGTTAAAAAAAATTAAAACTAATTAAAATGAGAGAAGATTAATTACATTTAAATAAAAAAAATGGGTTGAAAAATTTATCCAACGGCTAGGATCACCCCAACATGACCGTTGGGAGTCTCCAACGGTCATGTTGGGGACGCTTCAGTCGTCCCTAATGTTAAGGGCGACTGACGCAGTCGGTTGGGGCTCCGGGCCAACCGACCCACGCTGGAGCAGCGGGCAGAGGCCAAAATTTTGAATTTTTGACCTCAGCCCGACTGTGCTTGGAGTTGCTCCTATTCGGTTGTGCCATCTTGAGATTTCAATCATTTTTGTTATGTGATTTGTAGAGCCTTGAGTAATTATGACTTTCTCAAAGAACTAGTCAATCTATTTTGACCCCATTGATTTCATTTTGTAAGGAAGGGATGCAAGTTTAACCCGGCTCTAAGACTCCCTAAATAGATTTATTTATTTATTTTTCGGTCTTTCACTTTGTTTGGTTTTTGGTCTCTCACTATCTTTTGTTCTGGTCGAAAACCAAAGGCCCGCAGAGGGATAGTTAGTCAACTGTTGGCGACTGCTTTCAAGAAAGAAATATATACACACACACACACACATATATATATATATATATATATATATATATATATCCCTCCCTCCCTCTCAATAAAGTTTAAAGAGAGAAGGGGTACGGTAGAAAGAAAAAAGATGGAGAAAGAGAGAGAGAGAGGGACAGAGAAGAATAAGGTGGCGGTGACATGGCCCTGAGCCCCTGATGACGGTGGTGGTGGTGAAGTGAAGAAGATGGAGATAAAGGTCTAAATGGGGAGGTTTGCCAAAAAGAAAAAAGTCTGTGAGTTTAAAATGAGAATACCCCCTTCAAACCTTGTGTTCCTACAATTGCCAAAACACCTACTTTCTCGTTAGAGTGGGTGAATTTTAAACAAGGATTGGAAAACATCAAGAAGCTCCATGGACGTTTTATCTCCAACAAAATGCAAAGTCTACCATTAAGCAAATCCCATACCACCCACTACTTTAAGCATCCCCACCTGTTAGAAATATAGTCCAATATAGTCCCACATTGTTCAATTGCTTAAACTTTTCTCTTGTACTACTCCTTATAATGATCTTATGTAATAGCTATGAAAATCAATACAAATCACTACAATCTCTTCTCTTTCATGATATAAGAGCTTCTAGGTTTTTTTTCTTGGGTTAGTCAATAGAGTCTTCCGCTTGCCGGCGGCGGTAGTCCCATTAATGGCTACCGTCCGCCGGACTTTTATAGGTTTTTAGTTCAAGTTTAGTGTTCTTTTTTTTCTTTCTTTCTTTCAAATAAGAGTAGTTCTCTTCTAGTGTTGAGATCTAATCATTCTTCAATACTTTTCTCAATAGTATTTGAAGATGATGAAGATTAACAAGAAGATGAAAGATCCAAAGAAGAGTGATTTGTTGAAGAAATCACATGATATACTCTTCAATGATCTCAAGCATTTCAAATGTCAAGTCCTCCCCAACATCAAATCTATGTGTGTCTATGGTCCATGAAGTTATATTTTGAGAGAAATTGGAAAACTATTAGAGAGGGGGAAAAGAATTCATGGATTTCTTTGTTAGAATAGTTATATACCCCCATGTTTATCTTGAAACTATACTTATAATTCTCCAAAATCTTGATTTACAATATGATGCACATGAAGTGTTTGATAGAATGTATCAAAGAAATCATGCTTATTCTCAAAGATGGTTTTCTTTTGATGTTTTTGATAACATGTTTGTGGGTTCCTTTATGGCGAAAGAGTTAATTCTCTTCAATTGATTTGCTCATACTTCTTATATCCAAGATGAGAACTCTCAAATGTTTGTTACTTTAGTATGCTACTTGGTTCCATTATATTTTCTATAAGATCAAAAGAAGAGGAAACATGAGAAAGAGTATAAATGAAGAATAGAAGTGGGAAGGTCAAGATCGAATGATTGCTAGTGTTTATGTTCAACAACACATAAAATCAAGTAGATCAAAAACTTGAATTGCATTGATGATGGTGGAGTAATAATCATGTGTGAGGGCTATTAAAAACCAAGGTAGGAAGATCTCCAAAACCGGACAATGGTCAGTAATTGTCAACCGGGCAATGGTTAGTAATTGTCAACCGGACAATGGTTAGTAATTGTCAATACCTGGCAATGGTGCCAACTTTTCTTCATATGGAGAAAAGCAAAATCAACAACATCAACATCAAAACCTGGCAATGGTGCCAACTTTTCTTCAAGTGGAGAAAAGCAAAATCAACAACAATATCAACAAAACCTGGCAATGGTGCCAACTTTTCTTCAAGTGAAGAAAAGCAAAATCAACAACATAGCAACCTCACACTGATGCCTCCATCAAGTCAAAATCTACAAATTTGTTTAGCAAACTCATGAATTTTTCACTAGCAAAAGTCATTCGTTTGAGGGGGAATGTTACAAATATAGTCCAATATAGTCCCACATTGTTCAATTGCTTAAACTTTTCTCTTGTACTACTCCTTATAATGATCTTATGTAATAGCTATGAAAATCAATACAAATCACTACAATTCTCTTTTCTTTCACCACCTAAAGCATCCCCACCCATATATCCAAGAAACTGTGAGCACTCCCCTCACCTGTATGATCTCTCTTCTATAAGCACCACTCACTAGTCACTCAACCACACCCAATGGAGCCATTGCTTTCACCCCTCACTTATACCGACTAACTATTGAGATACATTTCAAATTTTCCTTTTGAGCCACCAAAAGGTCAGGGCTTTCAAAATACAATGAATACAAATTGCACCTCGATTCGTGAGGTATTAATTTGTATTGATTAGACACCACTATAAACGGACATAAACTTTATTCATATGTCACCTTTCTATGAAGACTATGATAACAAACCCGATTGGTGATGTTTTTTCTAAACCGACTGCACAAGCAAAAAGAAATTCGTAGTCAAACACATTCTTCAACTACTGATGCTCAATTGGAGCTTAAACTCAACTATTACAATCCAAACTAAATTATAAACTGAGATATAGTCAAACCCATCCAACCCGGCTAATTAAACTCGAAATCATTGATTAATGTTTATATAATGTTTTGCCGGTAATAAATAAACAAGTAAACCCCATCAACTTTATATTTGTTATTATTTTATATTTGAAGGAAGGGTTTCGCGTGCGGGAGCACGATAGTTAGGTAGTCAATTTTCACTTGAGAAATTATGAAGAGAAAAAAAGGAGATTGTCTTGCTTTTGTCTTTGTCACCTATCAAGTTATGGTTTCGTTTGCAGTAGCTTTCTACCCAAAAAGCAATGCATTTTCTTTGTATAAAACTATCCACTAACTATAATGGACCTTTTATCTATCTTTTCTATTAATATTTTTTCTTTTTGTTTTTTCTTGTTGTTGGCGTGCTTTGTTTAGTCTCTCTGAGTTACCTAATTTTCAAGTCGAGAAGAAAATTTTGTTGTCATTTTGTAACCATCAAACTATGTATAATTGTTATTCCAAATGTAAATTTCTATTTGTTAATTGTGTTAGTCCTAATTTGTTGGGGTTTCTGTCCTACACATGCATTGTAATTAAATTGATACTTCTATATAAAAAAAAAAAAATTAAATTGATACTGATACAATATCTTTTGTTCTAGCATCCCTTCGCATTGTCAGCACTTAGTTGCCCAAGTGGTTGACAGTGTTGACAAAACTCCAAAATCTTGGAGGTCTCAAGTTCGATTCTCATAGGAAGTAGAATCCATGGTTATTTGAATTTAGACATTGTCTAAGGGTAAGGAATTTGTTATATTCGGCCATAAGAGTAGAGATCCCTGAGGAGAGAGAAGCTCCAGTGACGTCAGCAGACGTTTTTTTCTTCCCTCTCCTTTCTACCAGAAAAAACCCTAAAACACCATTAAAGGAACAACCATCTCAACCCAAAATCTACCCAAAGGATACATGCAAGCGTAGATCCATCTTCATCAAACATAATTACCGTTAGATCCAAATTTTAGGACTTAGTCGGGTCAATCTAGATCTCCTTAACCTCTTAATCCGTGAAGAAAGCTGATCATAGACAGAGTTAGAAGGAATAAGAAGCATAAAGTCATAAGCTTCATTATCATCGGGAATCAGCAAAAGGAATCGCACAATCTATTCTAAAGATCTCTCACAGAGCAAGGTAAGTTTTTTTAACCCTTTAATTTGATTAGTTTATTACATGTGTCAAGAGTAGTTTTTCCAAGATAGGCTGTTCATTATCCCTCCTCAAGCGTGCGCCGGTTTCTCGTTCTCGATTACGCTTGGTTTCTCAGGATAGGTCAGTTTCTTTGAAGGCTTACAAGTGGTGGTCGACTCGTGGGTTTTTGCTTCTTCCCGAGGATCATTAGGGTTTGAGAGTGATTATAGTCTAGTTTAGACCAGATTATTAGTTCGAGGCCATGCATGTCAAGGATATTAAATTCATACCTACCTTGAGAAGAAGAGAATACATAAAAATCTGCTTGAGTTTCTTTGGTTTCATTTATAGTCTCTCACCTCTTCCTCTTCCTCCTTATCTGTTAATGTCGAACGTATTCTCTAAACTCCAAATAGAAGACCTAACAGATAGGATGGCTCTTCAAATGAACATTTCGGAGTATGGTAACTTGACAATATCATACCAGAAGCCTTCGGTTAGCAAAGAACTTCAAGAAATACAAGCAGGGTTTGTGGCCAGACTATGCTGCTCGTATGATTACGGGATCGGTTTTATCAGAAGAAATCTCTCGGCTCAGTCACGTTTTTTCAGAGAGTGTGAGATCACCAAAGCCCCCTATGGTCCTAATCACTTCGTTATCAAACCAAGGAGTTCAGTGGTGATGAATGAAATCAACCAGGGTCGACCATGGATCATTAGAGGTCTTCTTGTAGTCATGCAAGAAGTGGACTTCCCTCTACCCAAGGAAGCTCCTGAGTTGATGTGTGAACCGATGTGGTGCAGTTTTGCTGGACTACCCTCGGCTATTCAGAATCGTCAAGACTTAGACATCATATTTTCATGTATGGGTTATATTATGCAAGTGCAGCCTCGAAACTTTAGTATGGTTACTAACTCTCTGATCCGTATCCAATTCATGTATGATGTGAGGACTCCTTTACTTGCTACTTTGAATTCCATTTTCACAGATGGAGGTAAGCCAATTAATTTTAGTTACTTGAGGTTTCCTAAAGCTATCTGTCATAGATGTCGGATTATCGAACACTCCCCTGTCCCATGTATCAAGCCTAATGTTAGAGCCTCTAGCTCTAAGATGGACATCTCCCCAACCATTAACCCGAGTGTGCAGAATTGGGCCTTATCTGTTGTCCCTTCCAATGAACAAGGCATTGATAAAGGGCCTTCTATGGTTCAAAGTAACAAGACTAGTAAGAGGAAGGATACAGACCATCTAATGGAGATTAAGGTTGAGGAGGGGGAGTATCACAGGTCAGTGACTAAGAAAGTCAGAGAAAGAGGCTCGGGTGATTTTGGAGAAAGCAGCAACAGTGGCATCAGGAAGTACAAGTCCATTGTCGAGTATGATCTAGCTCAGGCTAATCTTCCCAATTGGTATTTCTCCCCCCCAGAATCGATTATTGACAGTCAAGAAGAGAAGAGGCGTCACATATTTGCGGACTCACTGTTAGTCTCTCCGGGTGATGCTTCAGATGCTAGAAATGAGGAGGTCGATGAACAGCCTAGCTTGGTAGTTTAGAGTCTGGTTTCTTATTTCCTGTCTTTACTTAGTGTTTATTTTTCCTTTTTTTGCTCTGGTTCAGTTGTATGTTGGGTTATTTGTGTTGGTCTAGTCTCCTTGTCTAGTTAGTTGGTGTTCTGTGTTTTGTTGGTAGTGGTGGTGCCGTCCGGCTAGGTCTCCGACGTAGTGAGACTTGTGGTTCCTGGTGTTTTAGCTGGAGGTGCCTTTAGACTTAGGTGGTCTGTCTTTTTATATTTTGTGGACTGTTATTAAGTTTTTTGTGGACTGTTGTTGGTTTTTATTTTTCCTTCGTGATCCTGCCTAGATAATTTCTCGTTTTAGCTTTGTATCTTTTTGCCTAGTTGGTGGCGGTTATTTCTTATTTTGTGGCAGTAGTGCCTTTTGAGCTCTCATTATGCAGGCACCCCCAGAATGTAGCCCAACTATTTTAAGTTGGAATGTTCGAGGTATCTCCTCTTTTATGACTAAGAAGCATCTCCTGAACATAATCGGTAGGACTAAACCGGACATTATTTTCCTGTCCGAAACTAAAAACAAATCTTTTAATATTATGAAGAATATTCGGATTGGAAAAGAATACGCGAGCCACTACATTGAACCGGTAAACAAAGCAGGTGGTCTGGTTATGTACTGGAACCACAATATTAAGGCTAAAATTTTGTTTTCGGACAACAACATGATTCATATGGAATTCCAAGATACTCACAACTCCAGTCCTCTGCTTATCACTGGCTTCTATGGTAGCCCATATGCTAATCACAAGTTGAAACCTTGGAAAAAACTTAGCGACCTTAATCCGAGTTCAGATACGCCTTGGGTGGTCATT
Organism: Eschscholzia californica; assembly: GCF_041429995.1. Taxonomy (NCBI): domain Eukaryota; kingdom Viridiplantae; phylum Streptophyta; class Magnoliopsida; order Ranunculales; family Papaveraceae; genus Eschscholzia; species Eschscholzia californica. The sequence goes on from NW_028238198.1 coordinate 36,626,760, forward strand.
GGGGATCTTAACATCATCCTTGATCCTCTAGACAAGTGTGGTGGAAACTCTACTACTAACTCTATTACACCTAAAGTCAATAACATCATCTCCAATCTAGGCCTTCTGGACATGGGTTTCTCGGGAAACCCCTTTACCTGGAGCAATAAACAATACGGCAATAACCTGATTCAAGAACGACTGGATAGAGCTTTAGCTAACCAGCAATGGCTTCAAAAATTTAAAAACGCAGAGATAACTCATTTGGACGGAGTAGGGTCAGATCACCTTCCTATTCTCATGTCTAATCGCATCGAGAGTAAGAACAAATCTAAACCTTTTAAGTTCATTCGTACTTGGATGTCTCATCCGGAATGCCACGACTTTATAGCCAGTAAATGGGAATTGAATAATAAACTCGACAAAAACATTCAAAACAATCTCCATAGTTTGAGTAAACACCTTACCAACTGGAATAAAAATGTTTTTGGAAACATAGAACATAATATTAATGAGATAATTACGAAATTGCAGAATTACCAATGTAAAGCAGATCAGCTTAACCTCAGTAGGAGATTAGAAGAGCTCTACAATCTTCAAGAAAGTTTGTGGAAGGAGAAATCGCGGAATAATTTTATCACTTTAGGTGATAAGAACACTAAATATTTCCACTCCCAAGCCATCCAGAGAAGTCGTAAAAACAAAATCCTGGCTATTAAAGACGACACGGGTTCTTGGCAGGACAACCTCAATGATATTCATAATATTTTTTCTTCCCATTTCCTGAATATTAGTTCCTCAGCCAGAACAGTAGTGGATGCCCAGATCCTTGAGCTCTTTCAACCTTCAATTTCAGACAGTCAAAATCAAGAGCTCACCAAGACGCCTGATAAAATAGAAGTGGATGAAGCGATTAAGAGTTTAAAGAAAGAGGCTGCTCCTGGTCCTGATGGATTCCCTCCTTTCTTCTTTCAAGCCAACTGGGACACTATTAGCCAAGACATCTATAGTATGGTAACCAACTTTTTCAACACAGCAACTCTTCCTCCTAATGTTAACCATACAAACATTTGTCTTATTCCTAAAACTACTGCACCACAAACTCCAGCAGACTTCCGTCCGATCAGCCTTCTAAACACTACTTATAAGATTATTACTAAGATCCTAGCAGATAGATTTAAACACACTCTGACAAACATTATATCTCCTTTTCAATCGGCTTTTGTCCCAGGTAGACAAATATCGGATAATATCATCATTGCGCAGGAAATGATTCACTCTTACAAGAAAATGAAAGGAAATAAAGGTTACTTCGGTCTAAAACTTGATATGTCGAAAGCTTTTGACAGAGTGGAATGGAATTTTTTACAGGATATTATGCGTAAACTTGGATACGCGGAGCATTGGATCAATATGATCACTACCTGTATTACCACTTCCTCGATGGCTGTCCTCATTAATGGGAAGCCAGGTCAGAGGTTCTTCCCTTCAAGGGGTATTAGACAGGGAGATCCTCTTTCTCCTTTTCTCTTCGCGGTGGTTATGGAAGGCCTCAGTAGGCTCATCTTGGCTAAAGAGGGCACCGAAGCCTTCTCTGGGTTCCCGATTAGTAACTCGGGGATGGAGATCTCCCACCTTTTATTTGCCGATGACTGTATCATCTTTGGTAAAAACTCGCTTGATAACATCCATAATCTAAAAAATCTTCTCCGTATCTTCTGTGATGCTTCAGGTCAAATTATCAATTACAATAAATCGAACATTTTCTTCTCGAAGAACTCTCATCCCAAGTTCAAAAGAATGATTACGAAGGCTCTCAAAGTCAAATATGCTTCGGCGTCGGAGAAATACTTGGGAGCCCAACTTTTCATAGGGGCTAACAAGACGAAAGTCTTTAATGAATTAATAGATCAAATTAATAAGAAACTAAACAAATGGAATCATTCTTTTCTTTCGCAGGCAGGTCGAACGGTGGTCATATCTTCCGTGGCAGCTGCCGTACCTCGATACCAGATGCAATGTTTCGCTCTACCAAAGGGTGTTAGCAAACGCATCATGACTATTCAAAAGTCATTCTGGTGGGGTAAGTCTAAAGGTATCTGTACAAAGGCTTGGACATCCATATGTAGCTCTAAAAGAGAGGGTGGTCTTGGAATTCACCTCCCAGACATTGATAACAAAGCGTTTCTCTGCAAACTTGCCTGGAGGATCAGGACGGAGCCGGAGACTGCGTGGGTTCGACTGTTAAAAGCTAAATACTTCCCTCATACCGCCTTTCCAGGTAGCAGTAAGAACCACCACTCGTGGATATGGAAGAACATTAATAAAGTTTATAACCAGATGCAAGATCTTTCTATTTGGGAAATCCACACAGGTACAGAGGTCAATATTTGGAATGACAGCTGGATTCCAGATACTCCTCCACCTCTCCAAAATGTCAAAAACTCTGACTTGGTAAAAGTTTCTCAGCTCTTAACAAATGATGAATGGAATGAAAACAAGTTGGCGGAAACTTTTGATGTGGATACCAGTAAGATCATCAAAACGATCCCCATTGATAGTAGGGGAAACGATCAACTCAGATGGAAACTGTCGAAATCAGGGAAATTCACTATTAAATCCATGTATCATCACCTCAGAAATTCCATAGGAATATCCCAACCATCTCCACATAACTGGAATTTTATATGGTCGATTCCCACTATTCCTCGAATCCAAATCTTTATATGGAAAATTTGCAATAAGGCTTTACCTGTCAAGCACCGAATAGGAAAATATATAGGAAATGATTTCCTTTGCAATAAATGTCCAACTCAGGAAACTATGGAACACGCTCTTTTACATTGTCCTATGGCAAAAAACATATGGTTCTATTTTAATGTTATCACGGAAAATATCAACTCGATCATAGACTGGATTTTCTCTTGGCAGAACTCTCCCCAGAACAACACTACTGTAAACGGATCTCATTTCGCTACGATCCTTTGGTTTATATGGAAAATGAGGTGTGATAACTGCTTTCAACAATCCATTTTAGATACTTTATCGGTCATTAACAGCATTAAGAGTTTCCCGGAGAAGGGGATAGTACAGAACAGAAAGAGTCTGTCTAAAACAGTGGATACTTGGAAACCGCCTGTAGATCCTTTCATCAAAATCAATGTAGACGCTTCTTTCATCTCGGTGTCCGAGAATATTGGGATTGGCATAATTGCGCATAATGCTGACTCAAGGTTTATCACAGCCCTTGCATCCATGGAAAGAGCTAGAAATAGCGAAGAAGGTGAAGCCGTGGCCATCTTGAAAGGTCTCCTCTGGGCCCTCCAAAACAACCATAAGAATATTATTATCGAAAGTGATAATATAAATCTGATCAACCACCTCAATAATCAAAAGCATGCCATCCACTGGTACTCTAATATCCACATTAAGAAGATAAAGGAAGCGGCAAAAACTCTTGACAAGGTCCTCTTCACCTACACTCACAGAAAGATGAATGATAAAGCGGACGCCTTAGCTAAATGGGCAAGAAAGAAGAAGTTGTCAAAGTTGTGGAAAGTTATTCCTTCTTTTTTAGTTCATAAGTATTGTAATAATGTACTACTCTAAGTTTACTTAATGTATTCTCTTAACAAAAAAAAAAAAAAAAAGAGTAGAGATCCCACCTAATCATCCCTTGGTAATAACAATATGAGAAGTTTTATAGGCAAGGTCCAAACATGTTATAGGCAATGTGTTTTTTTACCTAAAACTTGGTCAAAGCAAGTTGACCAAGTGTGGTTAAAGGCAAGGGCCAATTTGAGGGTGTTTATTACCCATCTCATCACGACGGCCAGAGTTCGGCCGGTAACTCCGACCAACGACTTTGTTCTCTCTCTATTCTCTTCTATTTGATTCATTAAGTAAGAGTAAGACTTCTGAATTTTTCAACTCTCTGATTCACTGTTCAAAAGAGATGTTGCGTAATAGCGATGAACCTCCCACCGTTCCTGTATATATTGTTTGTGATGAATCAAGGTATACCCTTTTCTCTCTCTAGTTTCCATTTATCATCACAAACCAATAACTCAATTGGTATTTGGAACTTGTAGCACCTAATAGCAAATTACCCAAACTCAAATACTAATTTTTCATTATGAACATAAACCCTAATTTTTCTTATTGGAAAGTTTAGAATAAGTACTTCATTTAAAGTATGAATTACCCTAACTCAGATGTCTTGTGTTATTAGGGGTTTGATAGTTCCTAATGTACCATCATATGATGCCAAGACGAGCTTTTGAAATTGTTCTGGTCATATGATATTGGTAGAATAGAAAAATAAGATTTTGGTACCAAATCTAATGTAGAAGTGTTAAATTGTTATTACAGAAAACTTAGAGAGAGAGAGAGTAGACAGAGAAGAGAAGAGAAGAGAAGAGAAGAGGAGAAGAAGGAAGAACAAGAGAAGAAGAAAGGAAGAAAAAACTTTAAGTCGTCGGTTGAACTACGACCGACGACTTTTGCTGAAAGAAGAAAGAAGAGAAGAAAAGGAAGAAGAAAGTAATTTTATATTTTTAATTAATGTCCTAACTGCATCAATTGAGTGTTAGTAAATTTGTCTTTAACAAATTTGGACATTGTCTATAAAATCTCCTTAGCAACTGGCCAGATTGATGAAATTTCCTACTTTGCTATTATGGGATCAAATTAATTAAGATCACACCCACACATGTCACGTGTGCAAAAGGATAACCGGACCAAAATGTTTGATACCAATTGTCATTAGTGTTTTCACCCTTTACTCTATTTCGTCTATTCTCAATTATGTCTGTATTATAATTGACCTACTTTTCAGTTCCTTTATCTTTCATTCTTTTTTCTCAATAATTTATTTATTTCAATCGTATCTACATAAAATATTCAAAATTGACTCTCGAAACCTACTATTTCTATACTTAATTAGTCCCACCCTTTTAGTATTTTCAAATCATACTTCAATTATATAACTTTTTAGCTTTTCTACTGTGGGTCTCCATTAAAAAGGTGAGTGATATAAGTTTTTCTCTTTTGCACCAAAGGGTAACAAACAATATTAGTTTTATCTTTTTTCTTGGTAATGAAAAGGCCATACTTTTAAATTTTTTTAAAAGAATAAATGCTCTTCCCTCCTGTTAATTGCACCAAGGAGCAGCAAACCCGTCTTAGGAGGCCAGAGGAATTCCTTTTTAAACTTTAAACAAGGTTGCCAATAAGTGGACAAACAAATTTCTTATATGGACATAAATTGCTTTGGGTGCAAATATAATCTTTTAAGTTAAGGGGACAACTTTAGATCTCTTTCTCTCTCTAAATTTCCTATGCTTCACCACCATTGCCGTGAGAGAATGGGGAGCTTTCACCCTTTGCAAAATCACTCATTCCATCAACATCTAACTACTAGACTACCCATTTTCTTGTCCTTCCCACTCATATGAAACATTATACGGAGTATATTATAGGTTTATGGGGTTTTAGGGTTTGGGTACTTTGGTGTTTTTCTTCCCAATAAATGTGGTATCTAGGGTTTGCAATTGAGATCAAACATATTAAGTCTGGGTAGTTTCTCTCTCTAGACTACATCATAATTTATTCTTTCAATGGTTTTATTAATCAAGAAACCAATAAATAAGTAGAAAACTTAGATGAATGATAAGTTGTAATTTTTATTTAAGATTTTTAAATTTTTTTTATTCATCAAATCATAGGAACAAACAATTAAGATACTTAGAGTTTGTGCGGTTGGACAGTCTTGATTCATCAAGAGAAACACCATCAATTGGAGAATGTGGTGGTTGTTGGCGAGAGATGTGGTGGTGATTGGTGGGAGAAGGAGGTGAAGAGTTTATGTGGAGAATTTTACAGAGAATAAATTGTCTCCCATTAAAAATAATGTTATATTTACACCCCCAAATAGTTGTCCACATAAGAAGTTTAGTTGTCCGTCTATTGGCTACCTTAAACAAATAAAAACATAACATCTCCCAACTAAAAAGCCCAAATTTTCGTTTTTGATTTGCTAGGGAGTTTGTGCTAGAGGGGTTGGGCAAAAGGCCCAATTCTTGACCCAAAACAAGAAGCAGGTTCACTGCAGGAAAAGAATAAGGGGCAGGTCCAATGGTCAGGAGATGGGGGTGGAATTTCCGAAACCCCCTTCTTCTTTTCGAAATTTACGAAACGGTCATCGAAAAATTCCCGGGAAACTCGAAAATTTCTGGAAAATCATCTAACACGCCTCCCATCAGACTGTGTACTTTCCATAAATTTACAAAATTGCCACAGAAAAATTCCCGGGAAAAGCGAAATTTTTGAAAAATAGTCTGACGCACTTTACATCAAACCTTGTACTTTCCACGAATTTACAGAATTGTCATTAGAAAATTGACCAACTTGCCATTTTCGTTCTTTTTTTCAGATTTATTTCTTATTTCTTCTTTATTTTCTCCCACACATATTTCTCTCTCCAATCTCAACAAATTTCGTTCTTTTTTCCAGATTTATTTCTTATCTCTTTCCAATTTCAACAAATTTCTTCATTTTTGGTAGTTTTTCACTGATTTGTACAAGGAAATTTTCTTGTGTACCGGGAATTATTTAGTGTACTGACCACTTTTTTGATATGTACTACACATTTTTGTATTGGGAATTTTTTTGTGTACCGGGAATTGTTCTGTGTGCTGGCCATTTGGTTATGTACTAGACCTTTTTGTTCTAGGAATTTTCTTGTGTACAGGGAATTGTTCTGTGTACAATCCATTGTAGGGTTTTATACCCTTCTACTAGTGTTTATAGCGGAAATATGACATCTAATGTCTACACTAGTATTCCCAGGATCACATGCAAAACTAGTAATTAATCTAATGGAGATAGTGGATTACCTTAATCGCTTTTCCCTCAAACTAGTTGAATTGATTGAAGAAGATCAAGAGCTTCAAGTGTAGCTCCTCTACTTGGGACACGAGCAATCAATTTGATCTCCCACCTTGTTGTATAGCTAGCACACCAATGGTGGTTGGATAATAAGAAGACCTTCTTCTTGCTTGACTAGATAGATAGTTAATGGGAATTAGCTCACTTTCTCCTCTCTACTTGATGTGGTAGAGTAAGAAAGCTTAGAGAGAAATTCCACACCTTATTCTCTGCCCTAAGAGTGTTTATATAGAACCCTAATAAGAATCCACCTCCTTTTAGGTTTCCCAAAACACCCTTTAGAATAAGATTTAGGGAAATAGTCGAAAATAGCAACTATTGGTATTTTCTCAATTCCCTAAGGAGATGACGTCCAAACCCAGCCAAAATTGGCAGATTTAATGTTCATAACATAAGGAAACGTCCCTCCAAAAATCAGCCCAATCCGAGCCCTAAAAGTGCCCGAATCGGCCTAGGCCCAAAAACCTGTTTTTGGCCTTTTTGTACTATCTTTGCCTAATTCCTTTTTAGGCCTATGAGATATGTTTATGGGACACTCCCATGATTATATCTCACTCCCACTAGTCATATCCTAGATCAATTTGTCACTCTTATGTGTAACCCGTTGTAGGATCCGATCGAAGTTAGCCGCGAATTACTTCGTAATTCGACGATCGTAGTTGGTCTCTAGCTACAACTCTACGATCCCTAAATCAATCGGACTTGATGATCTTCCACATCAATTGTCCTATCCGACAAATTGTTCGCATTGTCACCTTGGTCGAAGGACATCTCCTTCAACTCCTTCAGACTCCCACTTGGACTTAGAACAAGTGCAATGCCTCGATTCCCGTGTCAATTTAGTATCCCATCTGATACGTCACGTCATTCAGACTTTCTTGATATCCGAGTACAACTGTAAAAGACAAACGATTAACTTTTAATCCGTTTGAGCGCGGCCACGCATTTTCAGTTGCTACTCATCAAGTGGCCTTGAGACACTTTGTACCTAATGTGATTAGGGTGACACAATCCATTCTTGCGCTCCCACTTAACTTCATGTCTATCCTGTCCTTCCCAGTGTCCGCCTTTATAACCTCCTTTTACGGCGCGGCGTTTAACGGAACCAAAGTCGGGCATTCCTTACATAAGATGAGTGGAGCACTCATGTTTTGAGGAATCTCTCCAATTGTCTTTATGAGAAGTATTGACGTTCATCACGAGTGATGTACTTCTCATTTGAGGGTTATCCAGTGTATAAACCTTTTACACACTCACGTAGTCGAATAGAATATACTATTCCTATAGCCCATGAAACTGCGCTATCCCATCGACTCCCGTGCTAGTCTTCGTGAGTCATTGTTGTCCATGCAATGACCTGGACCAGGGATTCGATAATAAATATTCCAAGTTCACTTAATAGGGTTTCATTCATCAGATCACGTATCTGACAAACCTATTCGGAATGTTTTATCATCAATGGACTGTCGTTTAAATACTAAACCAAATTTAGACGACTTGTGAAATAACTCTATTATTTCTGATAACGAGAGTTGTAAATCTGAGCCTCTTCCGTAAAACTCTTTTTACCCACTCAGTTTTACTCGTCGAGGTTTAAAATTATACCTCATGCCTTAGACTGTGTATGAATCTCATACTATGTCTTAGGTGACAGTTCAGTTTGACTACCGTGGTAGTCGGTTTTAAACTTTGCTAATTATCAATTAATTTGAAGACGGTTATCTTCAACCTTGATAATTTCTAATAACTTTTACTAGAGTTAAGGCTTTTAATTCTTTATGTAGTATTTGCAACAGTTCCCGGCTTAAACACTTTTAGCCTACTTTCCTTCCATGTCTGAAAGTTTGCTACGATGATATGTTCAATTTTGTACTACTTCATCCTTTAGCCTTCTAGGATGTACTAAGTAGTGTTTCGGTTTTCCAATCCGAATTCGGATGTTTAAATGCTAATCATGTCCAACATGATTGACTTTATGTTTTCGAACATAAATGTCTCTCTCATGCGTGCTAGCTCATCGGTGTCTTTTCAGACTCCGATTTTTGCAACGCCCTCTGTCATGAGTTTTTGGGTCGAAATTCTTTTAGACTTTCCGAGTCTTAGATTTTCTGTTTCGGATCTCAAGCATCTCAGCGTACTGAGTCTCTCTAATCCTATCATCCTTTTGTATGTACTCTGCATACGGACCCGGAAGGTTTGTTTACTCCCACTTACCTTCTTGAAATTTCGTGATTCAAGATTTTCTTCATTCCTCAGGAATCAAACTTCTTTGATTGCCTTTTGAATCGAAGATTCTAACTCTTGCGTGCTTTTAATCCGTCGATAGATTTCTTAAGCATGCTTGTGGACATAACTTGATTGGAAGAATCTTTATTCTTCTTGTCTCGTTTCGGGAAACATGAATGTTTCCATCCTTCTCAGTTTTCTATTTTGGAAAACCAATTTAGGTCTTCTGTTGACTTAAATTATCAAGCTTCATGTCTTGACGAGATATGGATTCCACGATGATTTTGGCTTCTAGCCAAAATCTAGAGTCAGTTTCCGTTTCTGCGCAGGTCTTTTATCTCTTCAGAAATAACCTTTATTTTCTGAGTCTTTAAGATTTTATTTTGACCTTTCTAGGGCTTTTGAACAACAATTTGGAATTTTCTCAACTACTTTGAGATATTCCTTTAGAGACACTTTCACTCGCTTTGAGAGTTCTCCTGCGAATGACATTCGCTTTTGTGCGGTGGGTTTACAAGATCATATCTTTAACCTTTCCTTTTCCGAGGAGCCGCAGTTTGTTGCTCTTGGTCGAATTTAATCGTCTTGTACAAGTTTTCATGATTGTTCTTCATGACTCTTCATGATTTTTCTCATGATCGAATTAAATCGACTTGTACTTTTCTCCCACTTATTCTTGTAATAATTAGTGTTTTCTCCCAGACTACTAGGTGTGCTAATTATTAGAAGAATACTATCATGAGCAACAAACACTTTGTTCTCTTGATTGGTTATGGAAGAAGCCCAAATTTCTTTTAAAAAAGAAATTGCGTCAGATATTAGCTAGTTTTGTAATGCTTTTACAAATTTAGCTTTAGACGGAATTTTGGTAAGTGTGAAAACAATCGTTTATAGAATATGTCCCAAAATATTCGGAAGACTGGCTTAAACCCATCTTTGATCGAATTATGCATAGCAATGTTCGATTGCTCCCACTGAATCCACCATCCGTCGGATGTGTTCCATGGAGCAGAGTTGGGAAACTGTTTCTCAACTCCTTTGATGGTTATCAAGTGTTTGACTCAAGTTTTCACTATCTTGTCAAAGTGATTCTTTACTTCGGTTTGTACTTTGTTTGAACCTTTCAAACATTCTGACTTATACTTTATGATTTGTACGTTTCCATACTTCATGAAGTTGTCAGAGTACGTATTTGAAGTTTCTCTCGTTAGCTTCTGCAAGTAAACTTATAGGTCTGCATAACACTGTATGAGTCCTAATAGATTACCAGTCTCTATGCCTTTTGAAAAGGGTGACTTAGTCAATTTAGTCCTTAAGACCTAATTGACAATGCTGAAGTTTAATGAGTTTGAATCTCTTGATTTTAGCCATTATCAATGTTAACCTTCAGTTAATTTTATCACTGGTTTAAAACATCAGACGTTTCTAGAAGAACAAAATAATCACTATTAAGTTCTAAGCTAGATCAGTGTCTAAAAGAAGACTTCGATCCCTTTCAGCATCCCTAGCATCACTGCTTCTGCTCCCTCTTGGATCTTTACTTCTTTTAGTCAAGTATGTGATTTCCTTGAGCTCCCACTGAGCCGCTCATCTGGTCTTAAATACCTGATGAAGGAATTTTACGATACTTGTTTTTAACTTTGTTAACAAGGATACGGAATCGGAATTCATAATTCCATTCCTTTTGTCCTCCAAGTGCTAAAGGTAGTTTCCTTTTAAATGGTCTAGCCATTGTTCAGAAACATTCACAGTAATGAGAAATACTCTTGACCATGTACTCGGTAGCTGCTTTTCTTTGATCAAATGTTTGTCTCACTTGACTGATCCTTTTGCCCTTTTGAATCTGTTTCTTAGATTCTTTGTACCAAATCTCAAGAACCTTTCTTAGACTGGATATTCCCGTATGTTCTGCTCAGTTTGTTTGTAACAACCTGAGTGACTCATCTAAGGTCTTATCTATCTTTGTTCAATCAATATTGAATTGGGTGATAGATGTATTCTGTTGTCTTCCGTTAGGATGACTTTCAGATTGCCTTGGAGGTCTCGTACCTCTCCATTTATGACTTCTGTGGGAAATTCTTCCTCAGTTTGTCTTAATGGTTATGCTAGCATTCATTATTCTTCCAAAGAGAATGTTATACGATTGCTTGCAAATGGCTTTTGACCTTCTCTTGTATGAGTCAACATTGGGATTGGGTATTCTAGTGACCTTCCTTTTGAATCTGAGAATTATTCTCGGATTCATTCTTCCATTCTAGGAAGTGGATCAACACCTCCCTTAGGTGTGATTCAATGTTGAAATCGTTTGTGTCATCTTAAAACTACATAAAGAAATGGCAAAGTTTTAAAACTCGTTATCGTTTTTGAAAAACATTAGTTTTCCCACATTATTCAATAAAAATCGTCCCCGATTGAATAAGTGATTCCAAGACCCCAGTTCTTCGAAGTAAAGCGGACGAAGGCCCTACCCTTTGACTCCGTCGTTCCGGGTAAGTGAATTCCTTCACTGATCATACCTTATGACTCTTGGTTAATAGATTTCATTAATGAATGACTAATCTATCCTTTTGCCTCGAGTATCCAAGACTCTCTTGCTGATCTCGTTGAGTAGAACCATTTAGACGTGTAGGCCTCTTCTATAGACCTACCCGCATTGTCCCAAGGTAGAGGAGGTACTCTGCGAAGGCCGACCCACCTTCCTCGAACAAGGGCGCAACGAGTGTCTTAATCTGGATAGGCGATTACTCAAGATTACTTTTGGGGACTTTTACGCTAGTCTGGCGTTTGTTATAGTGAACTATTTAGCCTAACTAACATCCACGACATAAAGCGTAAATAAGTAAGTAAATGCGCGCGAGAAAGTAAATCAAGCAGATATGGATCCTAGTATGGCCCCTAACCTAGAAGATCTAATCTCCCTTGGTTTTCTTCTTATTTCGCCTTTTGGTTCGTCTTAGATCGCCATCTTTGAACCTCCATTGATTTCTCCCACTCGCCTTTGGATTTCATCCTCGAGTTTCTTCAATGGACTCATAGACCCTAAACTCTAATTACAAGGCTCTAACGATTCGCAGATCGTATAAACTTGAAATTAAAATTAATTACAAAGCATGCACCCATCCGTGCTTAAAACAAGAATAAAGAAATAAATCTATGGCCATACTAGTTTCCCGCATTCATATCACATGCAATCATATAATATATCAAGGCTAAGAATTATATATGCATGATTATCTTGGGAGATACTTTTGTTGACATCACATGTCACATTACGGACCTTAAGTCTAAATTCGAAGAATTCAACTAGTGGTGCGTTCCGGTTTTATCTTTTATGATTTCTAAAATCATCTTTAAGAAAAACTCCGTTTCGGGTTTTGAAAGCCCGGGTCAATTTCGAAAAAACATTGGTTCGATTCTTAATGATTTCATAAATCAATTTAAAGAGAAATCCGTTTTGGCCTTCTGGATGGCCCGGATTGATTTTGGAATTATTTGGTTGGAATCGGAAGAAATTTTGGCAAAAACTCCCACTCGAATGATGGTTCCTTTTTATGGTCCGAAAAGCCTCGAAAAAGCCCGGGACAAGTCCTAGACAAGTCCCGGCCCAAGCCCAGAAAAGGGCTCGGACAAGGTCCGGACATAGCACGGCCCATAGGCCGGCATGTCCTGGCCGAAACCTATCAAGGCCTGGTCTCGTCCTGGCCGGAGCCAGGACGCTAGTCCATGTACCAGACGCGTCCTAGACGTGTCTGGTGCTGGACCGGACCAGCACTAGGTGTCTCGGACTAGTCCGAGACACCCAGAACCTCCCAGACGCGTCTCCAAGACGCGTCTGGTCGAGTGCTCTGGACGCGTCCTAGACGCGTCCAGGAAGCTCCCTCCGCAGCTGCTGGTCGCGTCTCCAAGACGCGTCCCAACAGCTGCTCTGGACGCGTCTTCAAGACGCGTCCAGAAGCTTCTGTCGCAGCTGCTGGTCGCGTCCTAGACGCGTCTCAGCAGCTGCTCTGGATGCGTCCAGAGGACGCATCCAGGAGCTCCCGGTCCGGCCAGGAAGCTTCCTGGCCGGACACTAGGGTTTTCCAAAACCCTAGTTTCCAAAAATTTTTTTTTTTTCTTTTGCAACTCTAAGTTGCTATTTTCCAAATTTAAAACTTTTCTTAAAATTTTGAAATCTTTTAGAACACTTCTAAAATTTTTACAAAACTTGTAGAAACTTTTTAAAATTTCCAAATTTTGTTTTGAGAGTTTCCCAAAACTCAAAACACTTCTTTTTAGAACACTTCTAAAATTCCAAAAATCTTTGTTTTTCAAAAGTTTCCAAAACTTGAAAACAACTCTTAATCAAACCAATTTTGGATCAAAGTCTAGGTTTTTGAAAACTTTTTCAAAGAACAATTTTGAAATCTATTTGAAAAATTCTTGAATCCTATTCAAAATCAATCAATTTCTTATGTTTAAAACTCTTTTAAACATAACTATCAACTTAATCAAGCATGGATTAGTCCGAAATTCAATCTAATTGAGTTTTAAAACACTTTTAATCATCAATTTGATTCTTAATTTGAAATTCATTGAATCCCATTCAATATTATCAAATTGTGAGTTTAAATAGTTTTAAAACACTTTTAAAATATTTTTATAAACTCAATTTATCAAACTATCAATTATATCTAATATGAACTAGTTCGATTCTTAGCAAAAACTAGTTAATAGCAAGAGGCTCTGACGCCACTGTAGGGTTTTATACCCTTCTACTAGTGTTTATAGCGGAAATATGACATCTAATGTCTACACTAGTATTCCCAGGATCACATGCAAAACTAGTAATTAATCTAATGGAGATAGTGGATTACCTTAATCGCTTTTCCCTCAAACTAGTTGAATTGATTGAAGAAGATCAAGAGCTTCAAGTGTAGCTCCTCTACTTGGGACACGAGCAATCAATTTGATCTCCCACCTTGTTGTATAGCTAGCACACCAATGGTGGTTGGATAATAAGAAGACCTTCTTCTTGCTTGACTAGATAGATAGTTAATGGGAATTAGCTCACTTTCTCCTCTCTACTTGATGTGGTAGAGTAAGAAAGCTTAGAGAGAAATTCCACACCTTATTCTCTGCCCTAAGAGTGTTTATATAGAACCCTAATAAGAATCCACCTCCTTTTAGGTTTCCCAAAACACCCTTTAGAATAAGATTTAGGGAAATAGTCGAAAATAGCAACTATTGGTATTTTCTCAATTCCCTAAGGAGATGACGTCCAAACCCAGCCAAAATTGGCAGATTTAATGTTCATAACATAAGGAAACGTCCCTCCAAAAATCAGCCCAATCCGAGCCCTAAAAGTGCCCGAATCGGCCTAGGCCCAAAAACCTGTTTTTGGCCTTTTTGTACTATCTTTGCCTAATTCCTTTTTAGGCCTATGAGATATGTTTATGGGACACTCCCATGATTATATCTCACTCCCACTAGTCATATCCTAGATCAATTTGTCACTCTTATGTGTAACCCGTTGTAGGATCCGATCGAAGTTAGCCGCGAATTACTTCGTAATTCGACGATCGTAGTTGGTCTCTAGCTACAACTCTACGATCCCTAAATCAATCGGACTTGATGATCTTCCACATCAATTGTCCTATCCGACAAATTGTTCGCATTGTCACCTTGGTCGAAGGACATCTCCTTCAACTCCTTCATCCATTTGGTTATGTATTAGACATTTTTGTAATGGGATTTTTCTTGTGTACCGAGAATTGTTCTTTGTACTCGCCATTTGGTTAAGTAGTGGACACTTTTGAAGTGGGAATTTTCTTCTGTACCGGGAATGGTTCTGTGCACTGGCCATTTGGTTATGTACTTTGATGTTTTTAGACATGAAGAAGATAAAATGTGAAACAAATAAGAATGATGAAGAAGAAAAATAAGAACATAAAACTTTTAGAGAGAGAAAGACAGAAAACTTTGATGTTTTTAAAGATTGAAAGAGACGAAGAAGATATAATGTGAAACAAAATAAGAATGATAACATCCAAAAATAAGAACATAAAACTTTTAGAGAGAGAAAGAATAGAAAATTTATGTGTTTAGAGATTGAAAGAGATGAAGAAGATAAAATGTGAAACAAAATAAGAATGATGAAGAAGATTTTTGGATGTACAAATAATAAGAAAGAAGGAGTTGAAACAAAATATAATGGGCGGGATCCAAAAAAATTGGCTGAAATTTCGTCAAAAAATGGCGTCATTTTTGAATTTTCAAAAAATCTGAATGTTTCTCTGACATTACGTCATGTACGGGAAATTAATTGCTTCGCTGTCATCCATCAGATTGTCAGAAAATACGGGAATGCCCCATTGAGGGGTAAAAGAGGGATAAATAAAATAAAACCCAGAAAAGTGTGAGTTGTCCTGACAATTTAGACTGGGTTCTCATTTTTGTTTTGGGCTGGGGGTAATGCTTATTTACCCTCCATTTTTTGGGCATCTCACTCAAAAATCCTTTGTGCTGTAATAAAAGGAAATAATGGATACAAAATCTATTTTGAACCACTTAGTAAGTTTTTGGTGCATCCTAATTACAAAATAGGTATGAAGTCTACAAATTTAGGGAATTGTAGAATGTTCCCAAAAACAAATTGAATGAGAGGTTCACAACATGCGCCATTTTTTTCCAACGATCTTAAGGGTAACTATCAAGGATCCATCAGATCATTCAACGATCTGATCGAAATGTCTTGCATGACTTTTTTATTTCTATTTGTAGTTATAGGGCTTCCAATTTTGGGAGTTGAAAAAATTGAATTTTTAGAAGATCCCATAAAAGAAGGCCGCGACTTTGGGACATAAAGAATAATCTACGGAGAATAAATTCTTTCAAGAATCCATGTTTTTTTGTACGTTCTGGGGGGCATATTTTATTTTAGTCCAAACTTTCTTGATCAATCATTGCCCCCTAATCTTCATCTTCTTTATCATCTTCACCACCCACCACAAACTTCCCACCACCATCGTTGTGGCCACCACCATTCCGACCGCCATGGCACCCTCTTCTTTCTCCTCTCTCTCACACTGTTACCCTCTCTCTTGTTGCTCTCATTTTTTTCTCTCTATTACTCTCTTTGATTGTAGTACACTCTCATTATTTCTATCTTTGTAGATACATCTCTCTGTAGATTATTTTTCTCTATCACATTCTATATCTCTCTCGTAGCCTTTATTTCCCTTTCTCGGTGTCTCTCGCTCCCTTCCTCCCACTCTCGGCCAATATAGATCTCCCTGTGGAAGTCACAGAGTTCGTGGCCACGAAACGTCTTGTAGCGACGAAACATTTTGCGGCCACGAAATGGTCATCATCACAAAATTCACGAAATCCTCGAGGAGGGTTTCACCAGAAACCTTCATCGAGGTCAGGTTCCAGCGAAGGGATCGATTGAGAGAGCGGGCGAGAGAGAAAACGAGATATCGATTGAAAAAACAATGACCTTCATCGAGGTCAGGTTCCAGCGAAGGGATCGATTGAGAGAGCGGGAGAGAGACAATGAGATATCGATTGAAAAACAATGATAGATTGAGAGAGAAATAGTGAGAAATCGAGAGACATAGATAATGAGAGCAAAAGAGAGAGATAATAAGAGATAGACAATGAGGAATCGAGAGAGTAAGAGAAGAAGAGGAAAGAGTAAGAGAACAAGAGAGATGGTGAGAGACAGTGGGAGAGAGATATCAATAGGAAAGAAAGAGAGGGAGAGAGAGAGAGAGAATATGAAGATTAGGGGGCAATGTTTGATCAGTCAATTTTTGGGCTAAAAAAAGAATATGCCCCTAAGTCAATATTTATCAACTAAATTTTATTTCCTAGAGATTTTTTTTTATTCCCCAAAGCCGTGACCTAAAAGAATTTAGAAGGAACTTTTATAAAATCAAACAAAGTCTTTCTGGGGTTCTAAACCCTAAACTCCTTCCAAGTGTTTCTTCTTTTCTTCATCTTCTTCTCCAAAACTTTGTTTTTTCTAATAACTAAACCCTAAAAACATGAAGAACAAACATAATATGTTTAGAAGTGATGAAAAATATATTTTAGTACTCAAAATTAACTGATTTCTAGGGTTTAGAATGGTTTACCTCTCTTGGGGAGGATTAATGGATGAATAAACTTGGTTTAGACGTCCCATGAAAGATGTATTAAGAGCTTCAAGAGTTGTTTTATGATTTCTAATGTTTAGAATGTTTTTTCCTCTTTATCTCTCTAACTTTGTTTCTGTTTTAGAGAAGTAAGGGTGGTAGGGCTTGGAGATTTGGGGAAGATAAGTAAGAGAAGTGGTGGAGAAGAAATAACAAATGGCTAGAAGTTATGGAGAAGATGAGATGGATGCGTTTTTCTCTAGAGAAGAAGATAGAGGAGGCGAAAAAGAAAGATGGGGAAAGGGCTTATAAAAAGTTCATTTTCTAAATTGTAATTTTTTTTTTCTCTATTCCCAATATGAAAATATTCCCTGGACATTTTACAAAGAAACATGGATTCTCCGGAAAATTTATTCTCCATAGATTTTTCTTTATTCCCCAATGTCGCGGCCTAAACAGTTCAATGATCTTTTGTAAATATTTCAAGGACCGCCCGCCCTTTAAAAGCCTCTGGAAGAGATTAAGAACAAAGATGGAGAAAACCCCAAATATAAACCGAGAAGTTGCTGGAATTGACTTACAGAGCAGCGTCGAAGACCTAGAGCCAACAAAGGTAATAGGAAAAACTGATCCATCTTTCGTTGGACAAGTTCATGTCACTAGGTCATGGCAAGATCAAGTCAGATTATCACATCCAAAAGGTACTGGAAGACACCCGAGTGCATACGTAAAAGAACCAAGAGACGACTCAAAACAAGGTTTGGGATGAAGACAAACGACCACATGCAGACATTAGGAACTCGGATGAGAAATACAACAGACTGAAAGTCGACTACGGTAAATCTTTACCATCCTAAAAAGAGGAGAATGCAATAAAACTATCGTAATATATTCCTGGAAGGTCTACTAAGACACCAAGTGAAACCTCCTATTGGTACGCCTATCATATATACCAGGGTCATTCAACCAAAATAACACACTTGAGGAATCTTATTGAAGACTTGGTCAGGGAATGAAAACTTAACGATAGTCAAGAAAGATGCAACATCTGAGCCGAACAGAGAGCTCATCCGCTTTACCTCGGCCAACCGACCTGGAGTCTGGACTCAACATGATCCCATAGTTGTCACTTAAGACAACAAAAATGACCACAATATTGATATTATAAAGCGCGACCTGCAAGAAACTAGACGAGGATTGATCTACTCCATTGCTAGAGGACTATTAGGGGAGGAACTTCAAACCATGCTCCACAGAGCTATCTAAGGGAAGCTAGAGGCTCTCTGCCCCCGTTGAACAAGGTCAAGGTAGCAACCCCACCTGACACCTTCACTATCAACGACCTCGAGGGTGTATTCACACCTCAATACGACGCATTAGTCATCACAGCACGCAACCACAGTCGCGGGGTGGGACATATAAGGAATGCTCGTCGACAGTGGTGGTTCAGCTAGAATTATGTTGAAATGGTATTTTGATATGTTGCATCTAGGAACAAAGCTCCCAAAGACACACTCAACTCCTTTAATAGGTTTGGGCGATCATCAGACTTGGCCTAACGAAATGGGTTCATTACGACTGAAGATTGATGAGAAAGAGTATAAAATAGAGGTCAAACTATAATTCATAGCGGTGATCATCCCTCATGCCTACAACATCATTTTGGGGCGGAAATTCCTATAGAAGTGTTATTCCATCATTTCAACACCTCAGTTGAAGTTAAAGTACCCCGTACCAAGCACAAACTTGGTTTGAACTATCCCGAGTCTTATCTTGATATAGCAATCGTTTCATGAAAACTGAAAAAAAATGAATATTGGTGTATCTTCAAGTAAAAAAGGAACAAAGATGAAAAAAATTGCAGTGTGAAGAAATGTTGATGGGTTGCGCAAAACTAAAAGATTAGCACCATAAAAGGAGGATGTTGAAAACATGAGAAATTCTCATAGAGGAAAGTTTTAGCAACGAAAAAAAAGATGAAGGAAGAAAGTGGAAAAAAAATTGAAGAAAAAGGAGGAAAAAAGAGAAGTCCAAAATAGGTTACTCAACCTCGTGATGGAAATAATAGAGCCTCTAAATCCAACGCGTGGTGAAACTCGAGTAATGTGAAGAGCCTTTAAACCCAAGATGATCAAGCTCAAGTCATAGGAAGAGCATTCGAATTCAATGTGATTAAGCTCAGCAAATCGAAAGGCCTCTGAAACTAAAAAGATCAAGCTCAAAAAGGTGGTCATACAAATACACCGGGTTATGTGAAAGATTTAGGTTTTGGATGAGGAAAACCATATACCTCTATATTTATTTATACTAGAAGAGAATTACAATGGATGGAAATAAATAACTTAGATATAGAAATAATCCTAATTCTAATGTATTCATATCTTGGAGATATATATGAGAATATTTCCTTTGAATTTCTTGGGTAGGAATATTTGACTTGAATACCTCTTTTACCCTTATTACCCTCCCGCAAATTGAACGGTAGATCAAACCAAAAGTTCAATTTGGGAAATAACTTCATGGGAAGAAACTTCATGATACAATTCTTCGACATGTACTTCATTGTAATGGATTGGTTGTTAAGAAGCTTTTGTTTGGTGTAGATAACACAAATAACCAAGTAATATAGGACAGTGGTAACGAGCAAACATGACATAATCACAATGGATTTAGAGGTCATTTTACAAAAAGGTTGCACTTAGTGAGCATAACCACTGTAGGTTCAGAGGCCCATGGCAACAAGATTGCACTTAGTGAACATAATCACAACGGATTCAGAGGTTCATGGCAAAAAATAATCAGCCTCAAAACTGAGGTAATAATCGACGTCCAAGAAGATTTCCCAACTGGAAAGAAACATAATAACTGCTCCTGCCAAAACTGTCCCTTTTTACGATTCTTTTATGATACCAATTTTCCACCAACACATAACTAACTTGAATAATAAACCATTAACATGGACTAAGTAACACAGTGAAGATCATCGTGAATATCTTTCCTTAGATTGATTATAATCTATTTACTAGCAACTGCTCCCATATAATTATCATCCAAACTACGATTCGTTGAATCAAATATAATGAGAACACTAAGAGAAAAAAATCAGAATATTGACCTAATTTAATTGAAACTGTTAAAGAAAAAAAAAATTAATGATTCCAGCGGACGATAGTCATTGAAGCGGCTACCGCCGCCGGTTAAGCGGAAGCAATATATGATCGAAACTATACTCGTTTGAGTTTTCTAGGCTCAGATACCATGAAAGATTTAGGTTTTGGATGAGGAAAACCATATACCTCCATATTTATTTATACTAGAAGAGAATTACAATGGATGGAAATAAATAACTTAGATATAGAAATAATCGTAATTCTAATATATTCATATATTGGAGATATATATGAGAATATTTCCTTTGAATTTCTTGGGTAGGAATATTTGACTTTGTAAGCTTTACTTGAACTCAGAATTTTATTCCAATCATTAAACTTTCATGTTTTTACAAACTCTTATTTATAGAAAAGAAATAACAACAATAACAAACAATGTGATTTCAAGAAAGTTAGTTACTAATCCTAACTAACTTTCCTTTCTCAGGTGATTCTGTTGGGAGTGCCTTTAACAGAAGCAATAGCATTATAGTTGACTGTTTGACTTGAGTAGAAGACCAGGACTTGACTCTTGACCGAGACTGCACCAAAGCTTGACCAAGACTTCTGTTGACTATATAAGTACCAAATGAAAAACCCTAAATCACTTTACCTTCTCTCTTGTAAACCTAGTTCTCACAGCCCCCCTCAAACCGATGAGGAAGAGAGACGATGGATCATCAGTTTGTGTCGAAGATTTTGAAAAATATCAAGTGGTAAACCCTTAGTGAAGATGTCTGCAAGTTGCTCTTTCGTTGGAACATGATGAACAGTGATGGTTCCATCTAAAACAAGATCGCGAACATAGTGAAAATCCACCTCGATGTGCTTTGTCCGTGCGTGAAAGACCGGATTTGATGCTAGATATTTTGCACTAAGGTTATCACAGTAGAGATCGAAGGGTTTTTGCAACTTACAGTGGAGTTCCTCCATCAGGTATGATATCCATACTACTTCTGTTGCCATATTCGATAATGCCTTGTATTCAGCTTCAGTAGATGACCTAGCTACTGTGGCTTGTTTCTTAGAACTCCATGAAACTAGATTCGACCCTAAGAAAATACAAAACCCTCCAGTAGATTTTCGAGAATCTGGACAGCCTGCCCAATCTGAGTCTGAGTAGGCAGTAAGAGTTGATAGACTACTTGAAGTAAGTCTAATACCAGAACCCATAGTACCTTTGAGGTATCTCAAAATCTTTTTGACCACCATTAAATGAGTTGAAGTTGGTTGATGCATAAACTGAGCTGTATAATTTACAGCAAAAGATATATCTGGTCTTGTTAATGTCAGATACTGTAAAGCACCTACAAGGCTTCTGTACTCTGTTGGGTTCTCAAGTATATCACCATCATTGATGGAAACCCTCTTTCCACTGCTGACAGGAACCTTAGAAGGTTTAGAATCAAGTAGATTTGCCTTGTTTAGTAATTGAAGTGTATACTTGTTTTGTGATAGAACCATAGCAGTAGAATTTGGTTCATACTTTACTTCAATACCCAGAAAGTAGGCTAAGGGACCCAACTCCTTCATTTTGAATTTATTGCTCATATCACTAATAAGTGTAGATAATTGAGCATCTGAATCTCCAGTCAGAATAATGTCATCAACATACAATAAGAGAATCATAGTTGATGAAGGAGAATGCAATACAAACATGGATTGATCACACCTGCTCTTATGAAACCCATAATCATATAGAAAGTTGGCAAATTTTGTGAACCAGGCCCTTGGTGCCTGCTTAAGACCATAAAGAGCTTTATGTAAAGCACAGACATGGGTTTCTTTTCCTTTTTCTATAAACCCTGGTGGCTGGATCATATAAACTGCCTCAGATAAAGTCCCATGCAAGAAAGCATTAGAGACATCCAACTGCTTGATATGCCAAGACCTAGTAATGGCAATAGAGAGAACTATTCTGATGGTGTTTGCTTTGACAACAGGACTAAAGGTTTCATCATAGTCCACCCCCTCTTTTTGATGAAAACCTTTAGCTACTAATCTTGCTTTATATCTCTCTATGGTTCCATCACTTTTCTGTTTTAATTTGTACACCCACTTGCACCCAAGTACATTCATGGTACTATGAAAAGGTACAAGAGACCATGTTTCATTATTTTGAAGGGCTGTATATTCCTCATTCATAGCCTGGACCCATTCACTGTGTTTTGCTGCCTCTTTATAAGATGTGGGTTCAGTGGGCAATTGAAGTATGGATAAGTAGGCTACATTTAAACTGTGAGGTGATGAAAAATGAGCAACAAAATCAGCTGGAAGCTGTTTTTGTTTGATTATACCATTTCTAGCTCTAGTAGTAATAGTCTCTGTCTGATCATGGTGTATAGGAACTATTGGGGCTGCTGGTGTACTAGTAGGATTACTAGAAATGCCCTCCTCATGTGAAGCCAGACACCTAGACATTGAATTAGTTGGTGGGCTGGTGATTACACTAGATGTCCCTAATTCAGTAGAATGAGAATGAGAACTGTCTACTGCTGGAAATGGCAATGATATAGACTGCTCATTTGTCTGATCACTACCAGACTGTACTTGAGTGATGTTGGCATAAGGAAAATGGCCTTCATCAAAAGTGACATGTCTGGAAATATATATTCTCTTAGATGCTGAATCATAACACTTATACCCCTTGTGCTCATTACTGTATCCTAGAAATATGCACTGAATACTCTTAGGACTAAGTTTATCTTTTCTCAATTCTCCTAAGTGTGGATAACAAGCACACCCAAAGGTTTTGAGTGTAGTGTAGTCAGGAGAAATATGGAAAAGGGTTTCAAAGGGTGAAGAACCTTGTAGTGTTGGAGTAGGTAACCTATTTATGATATAAACAGCTGTATTGAAAGCATCAAACCATAGGAATTTAGGTAAGGAACAATGAAAAGAAATTGTGTTACCTAACTCAGTGATATGCCTATGCTTCCTCTCAGCCTTGCCATTTTGCTGAGGTGTATAGGGGCAGGAACATCTGAATAGAATCCCATTTGTATCTAAAAAACTTCTGAAAACCCCTTGCTTGAGTTCTGGAGCTCCATCAGATTGAAAGTAAACAATCTTCTCTTTTAGTAAGTTTTCACATGTAGCTTTGAAATGTGTAAAACACTTCAAACTATCAGATCTGACTTTCATGGGATAGATCCAACTGAATTTACTGAAATCATCCAAAAAGAGAATATAATACCTAGCACCATTAGGTGTAGGTGTGGGAGCAGGACCCCAAATATCACAATGAACTAGATATAGGGCAGTATTGGTAGTTGAGGAAGAGTTAGCAAAAGGTAGACATTTGCTTTTGCCTAACTCACATGACTTGCAGAACTTTTGAGCATTTATATTTGATACTGCTATCTTATTTTCAGAATGTAACTGTTTTATAACACCATGATGAGAATGCCCTAGTCTAGCATGCCAAGTATCATAGGAAGACACTGTTTGAGACACATTAGCTTCAATGTTTCTATCTTGTAGAGAATTAGTATGTACTTCTATTGGATAGAGATTATTCTTGACAGGACCCTCAGCTAAAACCTTCTTTGACCATATATCCTTTATATTGTATCCCCAAGGTAAGAACTCAACAGAACAAGAGTTGTCCTTGGTAAACTTTGAAATGGAAAGAAGATTTCTCTTTAAGTGGGGAACACACAGTACCTTATTGAGATTAAAATCATGATTAGATGTTGATAATGTTGAAGAACCTGTACTAGTGATTGATAGAAACTTGCCACTTCCTACCATTACAGCCTCTGTACCTTGATAAGGAGTAATGGCTCTTAAGTTGTCTGGAGAGTGAGTCATATGAACATCTTACCCTAGCACAACTAAAGTCAAGACTTGTTATGCATGAACAATGGTTATTATCAAAACAGCAAGATGAAGAAGTATATTATGTTAAAAGAACAAACTCAAATCAATACAACAAGCCTTCTCCATCCTATTATAGAAATCAGGCATATAGAAAAGATGGGTCAACATCAAATTCTCAAAATTCAACCAATATAGAGATTAAACACAAAAATCAGAAGGCAGATGAGTTTGATTTTTCTAATGTACCTCAATAACAGAGTTAGATACCATATAACATGTATTACTATCATTACCATCATCTGATAGGCAATCTAGAAATATATCAGCATCATCATCAATACTATTTTGACTTATGATAGCAGTGTGACACTCATGGAACTCATCTTCATTTGAATCCTCATAAACATAGTCATATAGAACAGCATTATTACATTCTAAAAGAGTTTCATCTTCATAGAGATATGATTTTGGCTCAATGGGTGATGTTTTTGAAACTGTCCCTTGTTCTTCTATTTGGGGTTTGGATTCTGTGAAATAACCTGAGTGAGGTTTGTTTGGTTTATATCTGAAATAGCACACTCCAGCTGAGTGACCCCATCTCTTACATATGCCACAAGGTACAGTAGAAAAATCAAACTCATCTGCCTTCTGATTTTTGTGTTTAATCTCTATATTGGTTGAATTTTGAGAATTTGATGTTGACCCATCTTTTCTATATGCCTGATTTCTATAATAGGATGGAGAAGGCTTGTTGTATTGATTTGAGTTTGTTCTTTTAACATAATATACTTCTTCATCTTGCTGTTTTGATAATAACCATTGTTCATGCATAACAAGTCTTGACTTTAGTTGTGCTAGGGTAAGATGTTCATTATTTGCTCTTAAAGCAATAGTGAACTGATCATAATCAGAATTTAGACCTTGAATAGCAATCCTAACTATTTCAGTATCACTAATCCTATCATGAACAGCAATAAGAGAATCTGCTAGCATCTTTAATTCCCTTAAGTACTCAGTTATAGAAGCAGTACCCTTTTTGATAGATTGAATTTTTTTTCTAAGTTGGTCCTTCCTAGACTCAAGACCTTCATTATAGGTAAGATTTATACAATCCCAAATTTCTTTTGCAGAATTTAGACCATAAGTGTCATAATAGACAGATTTAGAAAGAGTACTTTTAAGATAGGATTTCACAAAACTTTCTTTACTTCTCCATATTTGGAAGTCAGGGTTAACTTGTTCAACCCCATGAATGATCTTTAGTTGTGGTGGAATATCAATAGACCCATTTACAAAACCTAAAAGATCATAAGTGCTTAAAAGTGTCTCTACTTGGTCTTTCCACATCAAGAAATTGGTATCATCAAGTTTCTCAGTTATAAAACTAGTTACAGCAGAAATTGGTGGAAGATTACCTATATTAGAAGCTGCCATGATAGTTGCAGACAGAGAAAGCTGGTGGATTGCTCGAAAAAACAGTAAGTAACCTCTTGAAACCTAAAACTTCTTATATTTGATCAATTTGCTGAATGAAGATGATCAATCTTCTGAATTTTAACTCTATTCCTTCTGAATTTTAACTTTATTCCTTCTGAATTTTAACTATCTCTTTGATTTTAATGAATTTTGCGAGATGATGATACTTGATTGTTGTTGGAGTTCATAGAAAAAGCCCTAATATCTTGGATCTAAGCTGAATCTGATACCATGTAAGCTTTACTTGAACTCAGAATTTTATTCCAATCATTAAACTTTCATGTTTTTACAAACTCTTATTTATAGAAAAGAAATAACAACAATAACAAACAATGTGATTTCAAGAAAGTTAGTTACTAATCCTAACTAACTTTCCTTTCTCAGGTGATTCTGTTGGGAGTGCCTTTAACAGAAGCAATAGCATTATAGTTGACTGTTTGACTTGAGTAGAAGACCAGGACTTGACTCTTGACCGAGACTGCACCAAAGCTTGACCAAGACTTCTGTTGACTATATAAGTACCAAATGAAAAACCCTAAATCACTTTACCTTCTCTCTTGTAAACCTAGTTCTCACAGACTTGAATACCTCTTTTACCCTTATTATTATGAAAATAAAAAGTGGGAGATGCTAAAACCCCATAGCAGTTGAAGAGATGAGAACAGAAGACCCAACAAATAGATGTAATAGTTGTAGATCCAAAGGTTCACGATGTTGTGGATGAGCAAATTTATCAAAAAAGCTATCTTGCCAAAGGAAGAAATTGATGGTGCAACAATGTAGAAGAACTAAAGGAAATTTATGTTGGTTTGAAAAACTCTTTATTTAGGTCTTCAAGTTAATTAAGAGTTAAATATTTTATCATCTCTATGTTTATATCATGTGCATTTGACCATTTTTCATTTAAATATTTCTATAACTTAGAACTCTAAACTGCCAACAAAAATTAAGAAACAGACTAAATAAAGAGAAACAATTCTATCCTTATGAAACTCCATTCTGAAAGTAAGGGTTTCAATTTCCACCAAGAGGTTGGTGATTTGCCGAGAATGAGAGTAGCACTTTGATTTGTGTTGTTACTTGATGGGATCCTAATCAAATATCATGGTTTACATATGAGTAATGATAGAAGATGTTACAACTTAAAGTCTACATCAGACCTACAAGAAATCAACGGTCTTTATTTATCAGCCAACTTTCTCTCTCTTGGAGTTTTAGACTCTTGATGAGTCTATTTTCGTAGTCTCTTCATCAATTGGCAATTGTTAGCCTACCATTTTTCCGGGTAACGTGGAGCACATGTGGTTTTTAAGCCTCTCACGTGTGACCATAGCTCTAATACCATGTTAATTAAGTTTGTGGTCATCCAATTCAAAATTAATTGGCTATGACTGGAGAAGACATAGACATTATATTCTTCGTTACTAGATAGTCCTTCTCTCGCGTGGGACTATTATCACAAATATAGACCGCAAATTAGTAGTAGTCACCAACCAACAATTGATCTGACCCTGATAACATCCCTGCCATGCCAGCTTAAGATGACTCTTTAATTCTCTATACAATTATTTCCCACCACCTTAGTGGAGAACGCAGTTTGCATATTCTATTGTCTCCCTCTTCTAAAGATCACCCACATCCCTCTCTCTAGCTAGCTATATCCTTTTGTAAACGTCACTTCCTACAGATAGTCACTCCTTAAATCTCTTCCCCACCATTAGAAACTTCCCTCTCTCTCTCTCTCTCTCTCTCTCTCTCTCTCTCTCTCTCTCTCTCTTCAAGTATGGCACAAGCTGCAGAAGGGTCTGAAGGTTCATCCGTTGCAAATTCATCTTCAAACTACTGGGACCTTCAAACAAATTTTGTGTCCTCATGGACTAATACAATCCCAACATGGCACCCTCCTCCAAATAATCCAAACTCCAACTCTTCATGTGATGAAGAAATCTCAAACTCTTTTACTAATACATCTAATCATTCCGGTTTAAGCGACGTTTCTTCTTGCCATCGAAAACTCGTTGTATCAGCTGGTGGAAGGCAACCTTCTCGCGAACCAACCGAAAATCTTCTCTGGAACCAAGTTCTTAGGTAAACATTTTATTATACCCTAATTCTTCAAAGTAAAAGTTATTGTTTCATTTTGATGCATGATTTAGTGGAGGAAGATTCTTACACAAAAAATAATTTTCAGTGGGTAGTTGGAATTAAGGAAAGTTCACTGATAGCATCTTTTTTATGAGATCTTGTAATTATTATTAAAACAAGAAAGTTAGATACTAATTAGGTTTAGTATTTAACTATACCTACAACCCTCTGATAGAATGCTCGACCAGTCTCCCGGTCGAATCCCGATCAGGTGACGTGACCAGACAAGATTTAGAGAGATAAAGTGTTTAATTTTCTCTCTAAATCCTGCCAACCAGAATTATTCAGCTGGGAGACTGGCCAGACAGAAGGTCATTTTCCTTACATAAGTTTTTGCTACAAAAATGGTTAAATTCTTTTAAAAAATTTTGATGGCTTCTTTTTTATACAGAAATGTTGGAAGCAATGGAGACCTAAACCATGGTAGATATGTAGAAGAGAATTTTCTTGAGGCCTTGACATTATCTTCGAAGAATTTGCCGACAAATATGTATGAACCCGCATGTGATTACTTGAAAAAAATGGATAATGGTTGGGAGTTTCCAATCTCACCATCTTTTAACAATTTAGACAAACAGTTAAATAGCTTTAGTGGAAGCTTACTTGAACATCAAAGACTTGGTAACTTATCAAATTTGGTTAGCAACTGGTCTATAGCACTACCTCTTCCAGAGTCTAATTGCCAAGTTAGTACTACAACTCCGTCAACGACATGCGATCGCGATATATCTATGGATTCATTTCATCAACAGTACTCATCATCTTGTGGAATCCTAGAAGGAATTAGGTCAGATAATTCTGGTATGTTTCCATGTTATGAACATGAGTTACTCAAGAACCAACAAGAAGAGATTGAGTCGCTAAATCACGCTTCGTTTCAGTCTTTTAAGGCCAATAGCATAAGAAACCAGATGAGTAATAACTGTTTAGGTACTGGAGAGAACAATAAATCCTACTTTTGTTCAATTCCTGAGGTGCCATTGCTAAAAAATAATTCGAAGAATTTATCGGATGTTATTTCGTTCAATGGTTTCTTAAACAAACCAGTGATGGATATTCAACAACCTTCAAAACAATCTCTAAAACCAACAAACTCCTCGGAAACAAAGAAGCACGGACACGAAAATTCTCTTTCGGTGAGCTTTTCGCTAACCCTGATTATTATTTTTAATCCGTCTTTTAGTCTTCTATAAAAGTAATGATATTTTTTAATATTGTAAATGTAAAATTGTATGAAGGCAAGAGGAAGAGGGAAAGGAAGTGGGATAACAAGTGGTGAAGGAAAGAAGAAAAGATCAGAAGAGAATTCAGAAACAGTATTTAAAAAACCTAAGCAGGAGACATCTACAGTTTCATCTGTCAAGGTATGTATATATGTGGTTGAAACAAATCAAAGTTGTAATCATTAAAAAGTTTTATTTTGTGATTTGATATCCTTATCAATTCAAAAGAAACAAGAAACTTAAGCTATTAGTAAACATAATTTTGTATATATATGCATATTCAGGGTCAGGCTACTAAAGTCAAGCTGGGAGATAGGATCACTGCTCTTCAACAAATTGTTTCGCCTTTCGGAAAGGTATGTGAAGTTACTAATAGAAAAAAAAAAGATAAAAAGAAGACATACCCAATCTAAATTGGAACACGATCTTGCATGGAAGGAATCTCAAATCAACGGCTGAGACTTTTTAATTTTCAATTACAGGGAACTTTTTTTTTTTTTTTTTTTTTTTTCTGAATTGTTCAACGTGTGCCTCGAACCCTTGACCTCTAAAGTGGAAGATTATACCGCTTAGATTTTTTAGGTTTATGATCTTCTAGAAGTAGAAAGAGCAATTCGAGCACAAGTTTCCAATAGAAAAAGAAAATCTTCTTCGAATTTAAAAAACTATTTTCAAAATGTAAGTAAAGTTTTTGTTAATATGAATTTATCGTTCGTCATAATATCATAACTTTATATCATTCTTTTTCAGACGGATACTGCATCTGTTCTACAAGAAGCTATTGGTTACATTAAGTTTTTGCAAGAACAAGTGCAGGTAATAAATATATTTAAACTTTACTGTGGTTACATTAAGGTCTGCATATGTTTTGCTCTCTCATAGCCGAAATCTCAGCCAGGGTATCAGGGTATGTGTCCGGGCTAGGTTTAGAATCACACCACGTACCCAGTCGAGATTCAGGCCGGGCATAGACTCATATCTCTTGCTCTTTCTCTCGCCCACCCTCTGATAGTTGTCCTACTTTTCTTGCAGCTACTTAGCAACCCATATGTGAAGGTAAACACAATAAACAAGGTAATGTTTTCGAAAACAAAAATATATACAACTAGCAACAACAATTAGTTGTAGTTAGTTTGTTAAATATGAAATTAAATTGATTAACTTGCAGGATCCATGGGGATTGTTGGAGAGAAAAGATAAAGCAGAAGCAAAAGTTGATCTGAGAAGTAGAGGACTTTGCTTGGTGCCTATTTCTTGTACCCCACAAGTATATAGAGAGAACAATGGATCAGATTATTGGACACCAACATATAGAGGAAGTTTGTATAGGTGATCATCAGTACATGCATGTTATTGTAAACACAAGTTGAAGGTGTAGACTTAGTGTGAAAGATATGTCCTGCCCAAAAAAAACATATTTCATATATGTATCGAATAATTTACGCGTGCATGGTTTGCATGAAATTAAAACTTATAAGGAATGCTAATGAAGAAACATGTATTGATTTTTTTGTCCGTCTGGATAATGTGCATGTCCACCACTCGGTATGTGTAATTCCCTGGTTAAACTTGTGGTGGTCGAATTCTGAACTAATTGGTAATAAATTGGGAGTATCTAGCTATACATCAAACTTCCTTTACAAGATTAGCAATTTCTCATGTGGGACTACTCTTGCATGTCCCCTCACATAAGGAATTGAGAGTATCTAGCTATACATCAAACTTCCTTTATTTTGGATGACGTGGAGTTCGTGTGACTTTTCAGACCCATCCTATGTCGTCTAAATGCCATACCATATTAAATTTGTGGACAACCAACTCAAAACCAATTAGAGATGATTGGAGAAGATCTAGACATCATAGTCTTAGAAACTAGATTACCCTCGTATTTGTGGTCACGCCTAACTATCTAATGCTTGGTGGATAGCCAGTTACGCCATGGTGGGTTTGCAACATGTTGTGAGAGACTCACGAGGAAACTTTTATTTTTATCGAACTGCATTTGCAATCAGGAAATTGGGTTAAAGGCCCAATTTAACCTTTTTTTTAGTTAAAAAATAAGTTAAGATTTGTTTGGTTAAAAATCCAAATGTTGTACAACAAACTGAAATATTTTTTGCAAAACAAGTTGCAACCTTTTCTAACTAGTTGCAAATTATGAAAATACTCAGGGAGCTAAAGAATAAAAAAAAAAAATTAAGTTATCCTTTTTCACCTAGATGAAGAACACCTTCTCCCTTGACTAGACAGATAGTTGAGATAATTCTCCTTTTCTTAATCTACTTGATGTTGTAGAATAAGAGAGCTCTTTGAGAATTCTCCACACCTTATTCAAGTCCAAAGAGACATTATATAGACCCCTAAGTTAGAGCACAACCCTAATTAGATTTCCCAAAAAGTCCTTTTTGAATAAGATTAAGGAAATAGTCGTAAATAGAAACTAGTTTCTATTTCCTTGCTTTTGGCCAGCCAAGATATGCACTAAAAGAGCAGATCTGACCGGTCCCCTTAGGCTGGTCGGCCAAGCAAGGCCAACCCGGTGTCCGACCCAAATAACTTTTATTGGATCCTTTTGTACTATCTTTGCCCAAACTTCCTTTAGGCCTTAGAGACATATTTATGGTCCCACCCACGCACATATGTCTCATCCTTCTAGTCATATCTTCCGATCAAGTTGACACTCTTTGTGTAACCCGTTGTAGGATCCGGACGAAGTTAGCCGCGAATCGCTTTGTGATTCGACGATCGTAATAAGTTTCTAGCGAAACACTAGGACCCCTAAATCATCCGGACTTGATGATCTTATTCATCAATTGTCCTATCTGACAAATTGCTTGCATTGCATCTTTGGTCGAAGGACATCTCATTCAAATAGGTACCTTCAGAAAAAGACACTATGGTGCTTAGGTCAGTCAAGTGATGCAGGTTATGAAATAATTCAGTGAGAGTATTAAAAAAATCGTCCTTGTTAGAGTAAACTGTATCGCCAATTAGTTCAAAACTCTGAAAGCCGAAACTAAAAGAGGAATGGCTGGAAGGCAACATAGAGCTTTGGAGGGGTTATATAGGTTTGGAGAGCGGTGACAGAACAAAGTTTGAGATGATGCGGTGTTAGGACAGAGGTTGATGAGATCCCCTTGTTATGGCAATTAAAGGATAATATTTGATCATGTGCTTATCTTTTGAAACATACCCCTTGCAATAACAGTTCGTGTATAAAAAGCTGACGGTGTTTGGCATTTCGCGCAACTGATTTATTATTTTGAGGGTATTATAAACTTTTTGTTATTTTGGTTATCCCCTTTAAAATTTTGATAGTTATAAAGGCGCCCCCTAGAAGTGTTATAGTCGACAAATTTGAAAGGAAGTTTGAAAAGGAAGGACGCGCCTATAACAACTCCCCTTAAAAATTTTGGGTGACTCTTTAACAAACACCTTTCTCAAATCTCTGGTTCTCTCTTACTCGTCTTTCTCTCTAGGTTGGGTTAGTAGCGGTGGTGTGTTAACAATGTCGGATCCTTATCAGAGAGCGAAAGCAGGTAGGCTGACCTTCAAAGATGGAACCCTCGCTACTCTCAAATCCATCGACAAGAAAAAACATAAAAAGAAGAAGAAGAACAACAACACTTCCCACCAAAATCCTCCTGACGAAACTCAACCCTTCGATGATTCTCTCACTACAAGCGGCGGAGAAGCCCCCGCCGTCGTTGTGGAAGAATCATCTACCTCTGTCCCCGGTGAAGGAGGAGAAGATATATACACCATAGATGCTGCTAAGCGTATGAAGTACGATCAGCTCTTCCCCGTTGAAGCAAAGAAGTTCGGTTACAACCCTAAATCTGTTACAAAGTCAGTTGAAGATGCTCTTGATGATCGAGTCAAGAAGAAAGCTGATCGTTATTGTAAATGAGGTTTGACAAATTCCCTTTCTGATTTTGAATTATCATATCAATATTAGGGTTTTAGGGCTTCATCGTTAATCTATTTATCAATCTTCGAGAAAGGAATTTGTAGAGATTACTTCTTGATATTTCAATAGTTATTCATGGTTTAGTAATTAAAATTTGTTTGCTTGGTATGACAAGAAAAAATGTTGCAATAGTTCTTATGTAAAGATTATCAATGAATTAGGGTTTCAGTTAGAAATCGGTGTGTATGTGTACGCTTGGGATTTGAAAGCTTGAGTAAACTATTAGTCCACACATCTCCAATAACTTTAATGAAAACTTCTACAAACCCCGTGGATTTGGTTCATCCATGAAAAGAACCTTAAATGGTGTGTTAAAACTTATAACTTAAAAGTTTTCTGTGAACTCTAGTTAGTAATTGGCGTAGTTAAAGGAGCAACTCTTTTGACTTTTGAGAGCTCAACAAGCTTCACTATTTCCGAGCCTTTGTTGTACTACAATGTCATCATTACGTTGTCTTTGGCGCTCTTTGGAAATTGCTTGTTTTGGAGTCATCAGCTCTGCTTTGGACAAATCCTATGGATCTAGTGGTGGTGATGGCCTGGTGGGAGCTCCTGAATCTAAATGATTACCCATATCATTATTTCAGATGAGAAATAGAATTAAACTTGTGACCTCATGCTTGTTGTACGAGATGTTACCAACTAAGCTACATCTCATTTTTTGTAAAAATTTAGATAGTCAAGATACTACTTTACTTCAGTATTTAGGGGCCTTTGGCCCTTTGAGGAAATCTTGTGGTTTGAGGGGACCCGGTCCGACCGCAACGATATCACCCCCTCACACGCGCACGTGTTACTATCTTACTAATTTAGAATAGGTGGCCAACTTATATATTAGAAAATAGTGCATACTATCTATGAAAAAGATGTAGTACTTACTTTGTCAAACTAGCTAAAGAAATAAGACCTAATTGAAATAAATAACAAAGTAGTAGATTAACAATAAAAAGCAAAGAGATTGTTAGGGCTCAGTTGAGTTGTGATGATGAGCCCCTTTTTCGTTCGCGTAATTCGTATGGACTTAAACTTTTTTTTTTTTAACAATTTGATTGGAAAAAAATAAAGGAAAAAAACGATGGAAATTACATTCTTAGGGTCCTATAAAGGAGTACTTTGAAGAATGGCAAGCACAAGAACAAAGGTTACACTGTTCCTATGAAAGCTTCCCTTTGTTAGTAAAATCCATGAAAGATAAGTTCTTAACCTACGGCATTTGTCTATTCCAGTGTTGTAGAGTTGCCTGAATGCTTAGGATAGTTCTTTATTTATGAGGACCTTTTTCGCCAAAGATGATGTTGTTCTTATCTTCCACAAGCTCACACAATGGCATGGGGATCAAGCCCCTAGTTTCCTACCCTTGCTCGGGAGCTTCAGGTTTTTCATTTAACTATGCAGTTATCTAGAGATTTTTGCATCACCCAACAAAGATTCGTCGGATCCAGAAAGAAATCCCAAACTTGCTTCGCTGCCACACAGTTGATCAAGAGATGTTTGTTGCTTTCTCCTATGGACTTGAGCTTTGCATATGTGCATGCTCCGGATTTGAAGGCTTGAATGAAGAATTATTCCACACATCTCCTACAACTTCAATGAAAACTTCTACAAACCCCGGGAATTTGGTTCATCAATGAAAGAACTCTTAATGGGATATTAAAAAAAAAAAATTTGAACTCTAGTTGGTAGTTGGCGTGGTAGAAGTAGCAACTCTCTGGACTTTTGAGAGCTCAACGGCTTCACTGTTCCTGAGCCTCTGTTATACTACAATGTCTTCACTACATTGTCAGTGGTGCTTGCTGGAAAGTTCTGGTTTTGGAGTCGTTGGTCTGGTTTGGACAAATCCCATGGATCTTGTTCTGATAGTGGTTAGAGCTTCTGCTCCCACAATCTATTGTTTAAACTCGTAGCTTGAGTTCGTTAAGTCTCAGCATTTAGTTCGTCATTGCTTGCACTGAAATCATTCTTTAGATTCTTCATGCAGGCTTCAGATTTCTATACGCTCATTAGCTGACAACTGATCCTATCCTATTCTGAACTTCCCTAAATCTGAGGAAATAAGATTAAGACCTAAGAATTAAGTAGTAATCTACTTGTAGAATTAAGAAGCAGAGAAGTAGAAAGGAGAAAGTAGGAAAACCCAAGAAGAAACCTAGGATTGAAGAGATGAAGTAGTTCACGAACAACTGAAACCGAGAAGAAGAGACGATAAAGAATGATAGAAGAAGAGGAACAAGATAGATGGAGCATGAAGAGGAGATGGCGAATCAAATCTTTGAGAAGATGAAGATACACCAAGTAGCAGCAAGAAGATGACGAGGGGAGCAACTGCTGAAGCATTCTGCTAAAGCAGTGCAGAGCAGCATATAAAGAAGAGTATGAGTTGACTTGCGATGATGGACAACCCAAGAAAATAAGCTTAATTAGAACACATACTACATCTGTACTAAAATACCACTACTACCTTACCGCCATTCCCACTCTTCCCACCCAACAATGTTATTGGAAGTTTAATTAGAATTTTGCTGATCTAACACATAGTTGTTTGGTTTTGTTTACTTGTTTTCTTGAGATCGATTGATCATGAAGCCCGCATGTACAGTGATTTAATTGATGAATATGGTTTGACTACGCTTCTAAAAACTTCCGTCTATGTTTTCTAATTTGCAGATATTGGGTTTTTATCCGTCTGGTTAAAAGAAAGAAGGCATCTGAATTGTGTAGCATAGAAAAGAGAAAACAAGGTTTAGTTGGGCTGTAAGGAGAAAAAGTTGCAGCAACTCAAAGTTAAGTGCCTCCCTTTTAGACCATTGATGAAACATAAATCTTTCCATTTCCCTTTAAATGATAATCACTTTTGAGTTTGAATCAACTGAGTCTATATTGTAATGTTCAGGAAACTTCGCCGAGTGCAAAATTAGGTTGTAAAACTTGCAGATACTATGAAGAATTACTCATTACAAACTCATTCTTGTTCTCTTGCTGCTTGTTTATGAATATCGATTCTGTTCGAATTTGATCAACGTAGTGGTGTAGTGCTACATCATAAATTTATCTGTTACTCGATTTTTAACTACAGCTGCAGCTCTTTTGTACCGGATACCTTCCTGATGAATTTTAGTCACTGTGCATGTTATGGCATTCACTTGGAATTTTTGATGAATAGTCTTCCACAGGGAATGCTAATACTTTTTTCTCAAGCAAAGAATTCACCAATATTATATTCTATCCCATGGTTACCTAAAGCCAAAATCTCTAAATATTTTCTTTTCATTTCTTTCCCTATTTTGGGTTTTCAAGAAAACCCAAATTAGTCCAAGATGGTTGCTCTAAAAAGCCATTTCCGAAGTAATTTACCTTTACTTTTTCATATCATTTTATTGATATTGTCTTGAATTATCTAATTTTCAATCACCATTTCATTCTATAGAAGGTTGTAAGTGTTATGTGTACAAAAGACTTTGACTTCATTTACAATTGAAAGAATTTAAAGTTTGATTATGATTTGTGATTATTAAACTGGATTTTTTATCTGAATCTGAATGACTCGGTGTGTCACAAATTAAGTCAAGATCTTTTCTACATTAAACAAAATAAAAATAACTAAATCAACTGTAATCTTATATATTAAGAGTTAATTCTGTTTTGCCCCCTAATTTGTGATGAACTTAGCTGTTTGGCCCCATAAGTGTTGGCAACTCAATTTAGCTTCCAAGGGCTACAATTTTTTGAGAAATACCCTCAGGGACAAATGGAATTAAACCTAAAATATTTTTGAAACAACTATTTCCACCTTGTCTCCTTCTATCCTCCCTTTCATGAGTTCCCACCTCCACTTCATCTCTCTCTCTCACCACTTCATCTTTTTTCTCTGGCAAAAGGTTGGCAACCAAAAATTTTCAGCCATCAACCTTCAGGCTTCAACCCATTTTCTTCTTCTTCTTCTACGTTTTGGATGGAGATAATCTATCTTTTACATTTCGTGTACATTTGGAAATGAATAAGAAAACATTATCTTTTGGTTCTTCTCTTCATCATCTCTTTCTTATAGTTGCTCTTTCTTAATCATCTTTTTCTTACAAATTTGGCCGTTTTCAAGAAGAGAAATAATCTTTTACATTTTGTGTACATTTGGAATGAATAAAAATACTTTATCTTTTGGTTCTTCATCATCACTTTCTTATAGTTGGTCTTTCTTAATCATCTCTTTCTTACAAATTTTGCCGTTTTCAAGAAGAGAAATGTTATTTGGCCAGAAAATGGAGGTCCGCCACAACCCGAAATTTGATGTGGGCGGTCCTTATTTCGGGCCAAATAGCATTTGTGTTTGAAGAAGAAAAAATATATGGTTATATGCACAAAACTATTTCAGTCCGGTCCTCAGTAACCTCCTATGATGGTCATGTGGTGCCATGCACCATGTCATTTGATGAAATGATATGGAGGCATATGACCCTATAAAGGTCCAACGACCCAAAAATCCCTGTAAGGAACCATTAACAACCCACCAACCAGTCAACACTTAGTTGCCCAAGTGCTTTAATGTGTTGACATAAACTCCAAACATGTGGAGGTCCGAGGTTCGATTCTCACGGGAGGTTTGAATCCATGGTTATCGAATTTGGGTTATTAAAGGTATAAATAATGTAATAAGTTTTTCGGATTTTAGGACTCTTTCATGTTGTTGGGCATTAGGCCTCTTTCATTATCAGTTTCACTTAGGCGGTTATCGTGCTTATCACATCTCCATGATGTATCAATGCGTGCTCGATTTCTCAAGAAAAAAACCCACCAACCAAATGAAGTAATAAAAAATGTATATTTAGTAGAAGGTTTTGGCCTTAGGATGTGATTGCTAGACAAAAGAGTACTTAGCTAGATAAATTAACTCAAACAAGATTTACACCATCTGACATAATGGTAGACAGACTACCCGTAAAGCCTTTTTCAAATCTATACGAAATCAACGGTCTTCATTTTCAAGCCTAACTCTCTCTCCTCTAGAAGAGGGGAAGGTAAATCCTTGCTAGATTACATCCAATATAATTACACTAATATGCCCTTATGACGTAAACAAATTAATTAATTACTAGCTTGCGTGCTTAATAATCGACAATTCCGATCTCAAAGTTTTAGAGACGAGACATAGCATAAACTTGTTCCAACTGAGGGTGATGATGATCTGGTACGTATCGAGGTGCTTGAGTAATCTTGATCTGCTTAGAACTTTGAGTGGTTGGTGGTGTTGAT
Source organism: Eschscholzia californica (assembly GCF_041429995.1). NCBI lineage: Eukaryota > Viridiplantae > Streptophyta > Magnoliopsida > Ranunculales > Papaveraceae > Eschscholzia > Eschscholzia californica. The sequence continues at coordinate 36,665,059 of NW_028238198.1, forward strand.
GATGAAGGTGTCATTTTATTAGCCAAAATTCTCAATTCAAACTTTTGAATCTTTCCTGTAGATGTCTTTGGAAGTTCTTCTAAAAACACAACCTTCCTTGGTGACATATAATGAGGAAGATTTTTTCTGCAAAATGAGATTATATTTTGTTCTTCCTTTTCTTCATTAATGGAGTCTTTCTTATTCCTCAAACTTATGAATGCACAAGGAGTTTCACCATAGAAAGGATGAGGCATTGCAACAACTGCAGCTTCTAGCACGTTCGGATGCCGATATAAAACCGTCTCTACTTCAACACTACTTATATTCTCACCACCAGAGATAATCACATCTTTTGATCTATCTTTGATTTCCAAGTACCCATCTGGATGAATTACACCCACATCACCAGTAAGAAACCATCCATCTTTGAATGCTTTTCTTGTCGCTTCTTCGTCTTTGAAATACCCTTTCATAATACTACTTCCACGAAGAACGATTTCTCCTAGAGATTGTCCATCTCTTGGGACACTTTCCATAGTTTCTAAGTTCTTGATATCAACATCTGCAAGAGAAAGAACACTCACACCTTGTCTTGCTTTTAGTTTTGATTGTTCATGAATCGGCAATCGATTCCATTTCTTTTGCCATTCACAAACCATTGCTGGTCCTGTTGCTTCAGTAAGACCATAAGCATGTGTAACATGAAACCCTAATTTTTCAACTTTCTCTAGAAGGGCTGCTGGTGGTGGTGCACCTCCTGTTAGAACTTGAACTTGAGAATTTAGTACAAATGCTTGATTAGGTCTTCCTTCTATCAAAATATTGAACACAATTGGTGCACAACACATGTGTGTTACTTTGTGTTCGGCGATGGAACGGTATATATCAACCGCACAAGGATTACGTATACAAACATTAGTCCCACCACGGGCAGCGACTCCCCAAGTAAAAGTCCATCCATTACAATGAAACATAGGAAGTGACCAAAGATAAACTGGTTCAGTTCCCATATCCCATTGTAGAACTAGACTCATCGTGCTAAGATATGCACCTCGATGACTGTACACAACGCCTTTTGGGGCTGATGTTGTTCCGGAGGTATAGTTCAACGATATTGCGTCCCATTCATCAATCAACTGATTATGATTTGGAGCAAAATTAGGGTTTCCACGACGTAATAACCCTTCGTATTCGAGCTCACAAAGTCGAATTCCAGTCGGTGAATCCATACAATCAATCACAATAGCTAGTGGGATTGATGGTGTGGTTCCATTTCCGAACGATTTGAAAAGTATTTGAAGTGCCTCTCTGGCTGTAGATACATATTCGTAATCGACAAAAAATAATTTGGCTTCTGAATGCTTGAGAATATTAGCAATATTCTTAGCATCAAGTCTTGAATTGATTGTGTTTAGTACTGCTCCAGCCATGGGTACCCCAAAATGCATTTCATAAAGAGCTGGAACATTTGGTGCTAGTACTGAAACCTGAAACCAATTACAAAAACAAAGGGCTAAATGTTTAGTTATCATTCAAGTCATAATCAATTCTTTCTAGTTAAACAGGTAAAACAGACGTTCGACTTCCTTTACTGATTGTACCGATTCAAACAACTTAAAAATAAATATTTACATTATTCAAGCAAAGTAGACATACGTACCACGTCGTTCTTGACTATGTTAAGCGAGCGTAGAGAAGAAGCAAGGCGGCAACAACGTTCATACGTTTGCCTCCACGTGAAACGGGTACGACCATATATGATGGAGGTGCGGTCGGCGTAAACCGCTGCAGCTCTTGTCAAGAAGGTTAAAGGGGTGAGAGGTATGTAGTTTGCAGTAGCTTTAGGTAGCTTATCCATTTGAGGAATGAGAAGATTGAAGGAGAGATAGAGAGAGAGAGATGGGAAGTTTGATTGTATGGTGTTTTTGTAGAAGAATGAGTATTGAAGGGGGTGTTTAAATAGGGGTGGTTTTTAATGATAGAGGGAGAAGAAGACAGAGCAGTTAAAGAGGAGGGAAGTTTCAGAAAAAAGATTAGACGAGTAGCATGGTTTGAACATTAGACTGTTGACTCTTTACTTAAAAGAGTTTCTCACTGAGAAATGCTATGGGTCCCGACAAAGTTGCCCGGTTATTGCCCGAATATCAATAAATTCTATTCCACTAAACAATGGAGTGGACACTCCATGTTTGTACTTTGTCTCGGGCCGTATAGGATTTTCCGAAATTTGAATTACGTTGCTTGACTGCCATTATACCTTCAATGGTCCATTTTAGGTAATAATAATTACAAAAGGAGTTTTTACTCACTCTACTGTTGGGCTTTCCTTTTCAATTACTATCATTTACTTTTACTGTACTTGGTACAACATTCATAAATGTCCACTGTTTTTAACTCTCGTCGTTGTGCATCCATTCTGCAATACAAAAGTTACAGGTTAGATTCTGCAATACGAAAGTTACACTAATCAGACATTTATAAAGTCTAATTTATTTACTTTGTATTAATCTTAATGTATTTTTATATTATTTCTTCATAATGTATCAATGTCTTGTAATAATGTCTCTTGTACTCATTTCTTAAAGAAACATTCATTATAAATAAATTTGAATGGTGGTTGTACGCTTGTACTTGTCTCTTATAATTTATATTAAACAAGAAGTAAAAATTTTTAACGAGTGAGTGAACAGTTCTATTTCAGGTGGGCTAGTGTGGAGACATGATTATTTAATTCATTAACAAGGAGGGCGAATGAATTGAAAAATGCACAAAAGACATCTTGTTCTCGTTTGCCATACTAATTTGTAATTACTTCAAATTGTATATGAAATCCCGCGTTCTTTCCATTTTTTATTTCTTTTATTGTTTATTTAATTTTCTAGGTACCATCGTACACGACTTGCTTAATTCTATAATACCTGTTTTCATTCATTTGTTCTTACTAAATTGATTTTTGCAATCACAAGTTGGAACTAATTATATATGGTCTAGGTTGACCCCCTTGATTCTAGTCTTTTTTTAAATTTTGGTAAGTGAGTGTGTAACCGTATCCTCTAGTCTTAGGCCATCCTAATCATGTTTAATATTTTTAACTATCTAAAAAGTTGATTATCTATGTTCATTCTGAAACGAATTTTTCCAGTAGCACTCGCTAATAACATTAGAAGATTCTAGCCTAGATAGTGACTGTTGTTTTCATTTTTTCAATACATGATGATACAAACCTCTTTAAACCGTCCATAATGAACAATATTATTACCTCAAACATTGTGTCAAAGAAAATCTAATCCAACAAAATTACTAAATATCAAAGCAAATGTTTTTTATACAAAAAATAACTCAGCTAACTTAAGGAGATAATTCAGAGAGTAAACCACAACTCCCAAAATAATTTTTTATTAGGTAAAATATTGTATGTAACCATTTGCCTATTAACTCAAAATTTTAATAGAGTTGGGATTTACTGTGTTTCAAGGCAAAACACTTTTTTTTTGCTTCGTCAGGAAATTATCGACAGTAGACATAAATACATTTTTGAAGAACCACGTCTGTGTCATGTCTTATAATTAGATTCATGGTGCAGATTATAACCCTCGTTATTTTACTCCCCATAGATTGAGACAGTCAGAAGGCGCTCGTTCTTTTACTCTCCACGGATTGGGATTGTCCGAGCACGCCCGCATTGGGCCTAATCCACGTTGGACTTGAACAACACATATTAGACCCAAATCGAGTGCCCTCTTGGTACTGTTCTGATTCCTGGGTTCGAACTCTTCAGTTTGAGGACCACAGAAAATACCAAAAGAGGGATAGACGAAGAACAAAAATCAGGTATATTAAACCACAATATTAAAAATAGAAGAAAAAGTATAACGACTTTAGTCTAAACCAATTCAGTTTATTGTTGGTTTAGGTGATTTGGAGTAAGAAAATAAGACAAAAATTGCTGATGAAGGCAAAGATTGTAATTTACCAAGAAGTCTAATAAGAAAATAATTTCCATAGTGTACTTTCCTGCTTATTATTAATTGTAGTTGGTCTAATGAAAACATCATAAATTTCTTGAGGAAAATATGGTTGAATTTCTAGGAATCAGAGTTTGTAATTTCCATGAGTTTTCTTTAGGTCTTTTCATCATTTTGGCAATGTTATGAACTTATGATGAACAAGTAAGGTAGCATGTTACAGTTTTGTATGTAAAACGACATTATTGTCCTATTTTTGATAGATTCGTTTTTGTAGTGTTTTGAATTATTTTTCTTCCTATATCTCTCTTGTGTAAGGGTTGCTTTAAAACTTACATTTTAAGAATAGTGGTTGCTCAACTTTTTATCTCTCCAAATCTGTCTGTGGTATATGGGGTGGTAATTGATGGAGAAATTATAAAAATACACAAATTTCAAGGGTTAAATTGTAGTGGAAGATTGGCTTTAAAGATCTAAATATTTTTAGGTAAAGGTGGGTGATTTGGTGAAAGGTGCATAATCTTAAAGGGTGAAAAATTAGGGAAATGATAAGTGTACAAAGAATCTTGTCAAAGATTCTTGACACGATGAGTCATACGGGTAAAAGAACGGTCCAGATCGAAGTCAAACTTTGAAAATTTTGAAAAAATTTTGTCTTTTAGTGAAAATGACTCATCATGTCAAGGATTTTATCATTGTAGCACTCCCCGAAAAATTTAAAAAATTAGGTAAACCTAACCTCCCATGTTGTCGGCGACGAGATGACCACTCTCTCCTCCTCTTTCTCTTTCTCTCCCCCTCCTTATCTCTCTTTCATGTTTCTCCTTTTTCTCTTTCATGTTTCTCCATCCCTTTCCCTGCTTGGCTGCTTCTTTCTCTTTCTCTCTAAGTTCGGGGAAGGGGAGAGCCCTTTTGCCAAACCCTTTGTCTGGTTTTCAGACAAAGGAACTCTTTCTTCATCTAAAAATCGGACAAAGGACTTCTGGATCTGGAAGAACCAGATTCAGACGAAGCAAACTCGTCTGGTTTTTCATACGACTCCTCGTCTCAAAAACCACCGAGTTTCCGACGAAGGGGAGAGCCCTTTTCGTCGGAATTTAGAGAGGGAGAGAGAGGAGAAAAAGAAGAAGGAAGAAAGAGAGAGGACGAGGAGACGAATTTGGTGGTGGAGATCGCCAACGTTAATTGTGGAGGTCATCGGAGTATGAGGGAAAACGCCGATATTTCCCCAAGGGGATGCCGGAGTTTTTGGTGAAGGTCGCCAGAATTAGATGGTGGTAGTGGGAGAGGAAAGTATTACAAATGTAAAATATTAAAAGAGGAAAATGGTGATATGGAAGAAAAAAATTGTGGACGGTAGAAAATCACACAATTAATAGATCGTCGATTGGTGGGCCACCGACAACGTGGGCTTTAGACCTCGAGATGGACGAAGTTCCGGTTGGACCTGTAGACAGACAAAAACAAGTAAAACCGTGAAGTCTTGGGGACACCGGGATGGTGTCTTGCCAAGGGCACTCCGACGGTCAAGTCAGCAAACTATAAAAGATAAGTATTTAAACGATTGAATGCTGAGGGTGTCACCGTGTTGTATCGTCGGAGGGTGGCTAGACTCGTAGAGTGGCCGGAGCTTCGACTCTACGGGATAGTTGGTCGGATTGATCTCCTGGAGCAGGTCGAGAGGTCGTCTCGAAAGGACTTCAGAAGGACTTCGAGGGTGATGGAGCTTGAAGATGTAATATCGTCGTCTAGAGTGATCCCCTAGAAGATTAACCTTCAAGTCTTCTGGAATTCGAAGGTCGATTATCGTCGTCTAGAGCACTGATCAGAAGATACTAAATGTGAGAGAGAGAGAGAGAGAAGAATGTTCTGTAGTTTTCTAGTCGGTATTCGATGTCTTTGGAGTCTGAGTCTCCTTCTATTTATAGGCGACTGATGGACTCGTGGAGTCTGTTAGATCCGAGATAATTGGGGTCGAGGGTGACCTCAAACCCTAAGGGAGACTCGTTCTTGGCAGTCGATCTGTCACTTGGAGTAACTCGATCGTACGATTACGCTGCCTCAACTTTAGGCACTTCGTAGTCTGAGATCGCCTAACGGTACTTAAGGCGACGTGGGGTTCTAGAGGGACTTCGTCAAATGGGTACGTGGCGAGGTCTCCGGAGTTGAGGTTGACTCGGTATCCGGCAGGCTCGGTTGAGGGGCGACCAAGGGGTGCTTGGAGCATTGTAACCTTTGATGGGTTATTGTTCGTCTAGATGGACGTTCGCAAGGGCTCAGAGCCAGTTGGACCTCTAGTGGGTCGAGTAACACGTTGGAGAGTGTCCAACTAGTAGGCAAGTTGGTCCCAAGTGCAAAGAATACTGGGCCCAGGCGGCGTTTAGCCAAAGTGGGCCTAAGACGATTTTTGGCCACTACAGTTTGTCCCTCACTCTCTAAGTTAGTGATTTGCTCGCTTAGAGAGTAGATTTCGTATTTCCGAGGAGGTGTCGGTGTATAGCGTTCGATCGGGGAAGTTCCGGTATTCTTGAAAATTGTATGACGTGTCCCAAATATGTTCCCTCGTCGAACATATTGATTGTCTGACCACTTTGAGTGAAATACGACTTGGTGTCGAAATTGGTCTTTGATCTTATAGAAATTAAAAATACGCCAACATTCACAGATCCATTAAAAAAAAAATACGCGAAATTAGTCGGACGGATCTTGCCCAAACTACCGAAAGGTAGTTTGGGGGAACCTCCAAAATTGCCCACGGTTAGTGGGTGGTGGAGGTTTCCTCCAAACTACTTAAGGTAGTTTGGGGGAGGATTTCCCCCAAACTACCTGACGGTAGTTTGGAGGGATTCCTCCAGACTGTCTTTCGGCAGTCTGGAGGGTTTCTCTCCAAACTACCGTGGGTAGCCTGAGGGACTCCTCTAGACTGCTTCATGGCAGTTTAGAGGTTGACAATAGATTTTTTTTTTTTTTTATGTAAACTACCCATCGACAGTTTGGAGGGAATTTCCCTCCAAACTGCCCATTAGCAGTTTGGAGGCAATTCCCTCCAAACTGCCATATGGGCGGTTTGGAGGCAATTCCTCCAAACTGCCTTAGGCAGGTTTGGGGATGAGTTCCTCCAGACCGCCTAAGAGCAGTTTAGAGGAGGGGTCGGGACATTGTTTCTGTTTAATTTTTTTTTTTTTTATTATGTATTGTATACATATAAAGGTGTACATATATATAAACATACATATGTGTGTATATATATATATATTTGTGGGTAATATATTTATAAAAATCAATGTGTTTTGAAGTTCATGAAATTTTGGCCTTGGAGTTGCCTAGAGCAGTCTAGATGGTTTAATGATGGACTCAGTCAAATGGGAGAGTTTTGGTAGCTTTAGATGTTCAACTATATGTTGGACTCGAGCCGACCACACGCTTTATGTTAGCGGGATTTTAGTTTACCTAAAAAGATAAAACATACTCTAGATGGACTTAGTGTCGGCTTGACCTATTTGAGTAATATGGAAATACTTATCAAGCTTTAGACTTCGCAAATACCTATTAAACATATTTAGCCGGGTGATCGACATACCTCTTTGTTTGGTGTGGATTGTATCTAAAAAATTCCATGCTAAGAAGGTCCCCTCTGACTATTATGAGTAAATCATTCAGTCGATGGCGAGTTACTCGACGAGTTGAAGGTCGCTTATGAAGGGTTCAAGGCAGAGCATAACACATGTGAGTTAGACCTCGTTGAGATGGAGAACCCTGCTAGATCGTGTGTTCGAGACAAGACGATGGAGAATGAGAAAGGACTTCGTACATAATGAGATGTAGCAGGAGAGTGAACACTCTAGAGAGTGTGGAAAATGGCCCATGTTGTTTCATCTTCTAGACATGTATTGAACGTCTTTGATGCGTATGCGACTTTAGACGCCCATGGGGCTTTTATGCGATGTCTTGTTGTTGTTCTAACTTTTCTTTACTTGGTTTTTATCAGTAGAACTGTAGTATTGAACATCAGGATATTTGCAAGGGCGATGATCTCTTCAATGAATTTTATGAGTTAAGTTACACAATAAAAAAAGTACTTATAAGGAATATTGCAAACAAGCAAGAATGAGTTGAGTAAGAAGTATTACAAAGTAATTCAGACTTGAGGTTTGTTATCTCGAGCTTAGTGGCGAGAATTTTGAGGAAGCTCTTCTCGAGCTTGACCTTCGAGGTTGTTCTGTCATCTACTGAGTTGGCCCAAGGGCTAGCATTTTCGAATGCGTTCATCTAGAATTGTAGACTTTTGAGACTTTGTAGTTGGAGTCAGAGTTGAGAGCCTTAAGGCGTCATTCTGCTATGTAGAGCTCGAGGGTGAATTCTTTCAAGAAGAGAGTGAGATCTCGAAGCCGTTGTGTTATTTTGATGACTTTGAGGTCTCGAGCTTTCATTCTCTTTCGGTAACACCCGAGGTATTTATATTCCCCAGGATGTATCTATCTCGAACCTTCCTTAGGCCGGGTGGAGTCTCGGAGACGTCTCGACCCGCTACAATGTGTAGAAAGAGAATTAGAGGAAGGGAGATTAATGGCGCCTTGTGTGGATCATGTGGGGGGTACAAAAAGGTATGTAGTATTGTAGTGCTCCCTTTAAAGCCGGTTGAAGTTCGAGCGTGAACCTCGTTGCTTCGTTTGAAGCGACAGTAAGCTTCTTAGAATTTTTGTTTTTTCGTCGAAGTCTTATGTTCTTCATCTGAAGTATGAGGTCGATAGCTCTAGTCTTCTGTGTGGCCATGTTGGAAGTTTAAGCTTGCATTTCATGGTATTATTTGTCCCCTGTTAGGCCAGTTGGAGCTCGAGCGTGAACCTTGCTGCTTCGTCGAAGCGACAGTAAGCTTCTAGAAATTTTTTGTTTTTCGTTGAAGTCTTATGTTCTTCGTCTGAAGTTTTAAGGTTGATAGCTCTAGTCTCCATTTAGCTTTGAGGGAATTCGAGCTCGCATTTTAGGCACCATTTTCCCCCCAGCCTAAGTGCAGAACATTATTTTCTGGACTTAGGTTGATTATTTGCTGGCTAGCTTCGGTGGATGGGTGAAGGTTGTGTTTCTCCTGTTTGTCCACGAGCTTTGACCGAGCTGCACACACAAAAGCGAAGGTCGACGGCAACACCACCAGCCCTCCGGCGCACAAATTAGTGATTTTCTATCAACAAAGAATGATAGAAATAATGGGTGAAGAGATTCAATACTTCCTGTTATCAGTATGGGAGTTGAGATGAATATCGATTAACCTTGTGTGGAGTCCTGGATAGCGCAAGATTCAGGTCTGGTTCCAGCTAGGTCGTGCTCCCAAGGGGCTATTTGATGTTTTTTGCCCCAGATTGTAGGTGTAGAATGTTTCGTGCCCTTTAGCCTAGAAGTTGAATCAACTTTTCCAGACTGTTGTCTCTAGAGTCGACTAAAGTTGGTGGATGATGGAGGTGTTGTTTTCCAGCCATGTTTGTCCCCCGGTCGTGTTTAGTCGCTCTACGATTGGGTAAGAGGGGAGGTTGATGGTGGAACCATCGACCCTCCAGTACAAAAGTTACTCAGTAGAGTTTTTAAGACAGTGTAAACTTTTGAGGTAGAATTTAGAAGGTTAGAGATACACCTCTGGCGAGACGTTTGTTGTCTGGGTAAGATGCTCTAACCTGCAAAAAATCGAGCTAGAGGGTTGGTCGGTGGCGTAGCCACCGACTCTCCGATGCTTAAGTCAGTAAGTTTATTCCAGATGAAATGTAATAAAAACAGTTTAGAGTTTAGAAATGGTACAACTTTAGATGTGCTGCATTCCAACTCTTATTAATGTTGAGTCCATCTTTGACTTGCAGTTTGTCCACCTTGCCCTACTACTCAGATGGTTCGATGTTCATGTTGTAGTCTGGAACTCTGATGCGAACTGGTCTGTTCGGCAGTTTGACCTGGTGGATCAAGTGGTTTTCTGTCGTCTCGTGCTTGAGGTCGCCTTGAGGTAGTGTAGGGCTCTAAGTGTCCGCCATCTGACCTACGATCTGTTCGTCTCAAACGACGTTCTCGAGACCGCTCGTCGCTAGGGTAGTGTCTATTTTGATGGTACTTGTCTTCTTCCCAACGGATTGCTACCCAAACTCGAGCTAGGACATCCTCCATGGTGGTGCAGTTGAACTTGGTGAGTTCTTTGTAGAGTTCACTGTCTGGAAGTAACCCTTTTCGAAATGCATCCACTACCGCCTCTTGGTTGCAATAGGGGATCGAGACTTTCTCTCTGTTGAACCTCCCTACATAATCTCTAAGTGGTTCACCTCGCCTCTGGCTAAGTCGGTAAAGGTCTCTAGAGAGCTTCTCTAACTTCTTACTACTCGCGAACTGTTCAACGAACGTGTCTGTCAACTGGGCAAATGAGGCGATGGAGTTGTTCGGCAGGTTGGTGTACCACTGGAGAGCTGGACCAATGAGGCTCGACCCGAAGCTTTTGCACATGCAAGCCTCTCTAAGGTCCCTGGGTATGGCTGCAGTGAACATCCTTTGCTTGTAGGATGCAATGTGGTCGTCTAGATCTGAGGTGCCATCATACATTCTCATACTTGGGAATGAAAACTTCTTCGGCATTTCCACTAAGGCGATAGCGTCGACGAAAGGGGAGTCTGCATAACTCTGTGGTAGACTCTTTCTAAGGGGGGGTAGGGACTCCTGGAATGCGAGTGATCAGAGCCTCCATATCCGCCAATTTTTTAGCCATCGCCTGCTCCAAGGGGGTTCCTGCAAAGCCAGAGTTCAGACCATCAGTCAACAGACTAAAGGGTACACTAGTAGGTAGTAAAGTAGGAGGAGTAAGGGAGGATGAGAAAAGAGGGGCAGTCATCGACTGCGATTGTTGATTGGTTTGAGCTGAGCTTTGGAAAGATGGTAATAACGTCGTTGTCGGAGTCGTAGTATTAGTCACTGGATTCGAAATCGAGACGCCAATGGTGCCAGACTGGACGGTTGGTTGGCTAGAGGAGTTTCCTGCTTCAGGGGTCACCAAGGATTGCATCGGGTTGACTGGAGTTCGAAACCTAGGTCCTGTTGGATACACCATGGCGAGTTCAGTAACTTTTTCTTGAAGTAGTTGATTTTTTGCTCGAACCAGAGCATTCTCCTCCTCCAAGGCCTTAAATTTTTGGGCATTTTCTTTCATCTGAGCAGTGAGTTCGGCGATCTGGGTCGAGACATCGTTTGGTGAGGCTACCATTCCTTCTTCCATTGATGAGGTCGTTTGAGATGTTAGTTGAAGGGGCCCCACGGTGGGGTCCAAACTGTGGACGGTAGAAAATCACACAATTAATAGATCGTCGATTGGTGGGCCACTGACAACGTGGGCTTTAGACCTCGAGATGGACGAAGTTCCGGTTGGACCTGTAGACAGACAAAAACAAGTAAAACCGTGAAGTCTTGGGGACACCGGGATGGTGTCTTGCCAAGGGCACTCCGACGGTCAAGTCAGCAAACTATAAAAGATAAGTATTTAAACGATTGAATGCTGAGGGTGTCACCGTGTTGTATCGTCGGAGGGTGGCTAGACTCGTAGAGTGGCCAGAGCTTCGACTCTACGGGATAGTTGGTCGGATTGATCTCCTGGAGCAGGTCGAGAGGTCGTCTCGAAAGGACTTCAGAAGGACTTCGAGGGTGATGGAGCTTGAAGATGTAATATCGTCGTCTAGAGTGGTCCCCTAGAAGATTAACCTTCAAGTCTTCTGGAATTCGAAGGTCGATTATCGTCGTCTAGAGCACTGATCAGAAGATACTAAATGTGAGAGAGAGAGAGAGAGAAGAATGTTCTGTAGTTTTCTAGTCGGTATTCGATGTCTTTGGAGTCTGAGTCTCCTTCTATTTATAGGCGACTGATGGACTCGTGGAGTCTGTTAGATCTGAGATAATTGGGGTCGAGGGTGACCTCAAACCCTATGGGAGACTCGTTCTTGGCAGTCGATCTGTCACCTGGAGTAACTCGATCGTACGATTACGCCGCCTCAACTTTAGGCACTTCGTAGTCTGAGATCGCCTAACGGTACTTAAGGCGACGTGGGGTTCTAGAGGGACTTCGTCAAATGGGTACGTGGCGAGGTCTCCGGAGTTGAGGTTGACTCGGTATCCGGCAGGCTCGGTTGAGGGCGACCAAGGGGTGCTTGGAGCATTGTAACTTTTGATGGGTTATTGTTCGTCTAGATGGACGTTCGCAAGGGCTCAGAGCCAGTTGGACCTCTAGTGGGTCGAGTAACACGTTGGAGAGTGTCCAACTAGTAGGCAAGTTGGTCCCAAGTGCAAAGAATACTGGGCCTAGGCGGTGTTTAGCCAAAGTGGGCCTAAGACGATTTTTGGCCACTACAAAAATTAGCCATCCATTTACAAAGAATCAACACAAATGTGACTTTCAAATTTAATGATGAAAAGTTGAAATATTGTTATTTAAGAATATGAAAATCGTTGAAACTACAAGATCAGATGAAGATAAAATGTTAAAGCTGGTCTATCTACGTTATGAAACCAAAAACCATCAGAAACTGATGTATGGTCATTCATCTTAACCGAGCAATGATGTAGAAGGGACGGAGATCAGATTCCATCATAAGGGTGGATCTGAGTCAAGCTCTGCAACCCGAGACCTGACATGGGAGGTTTGGAAAAGCATCTAGAGCTTTGCTTTGTCTGAGAAAATGGCGGTTACACAAGAGGCTAGATAATGTCGAATATCCGTTGATCTTATAACAAGCTACCATTGTATCTGCTACGATGGAAATACTCTATCCACAGCGTTGCACGTTGGCCTCTTTGAATCTGGTAATTCATCACCAGTCCACCAGCAAGTAAGTTTATATAAACAACACAGTTTGCCCTGGAAAGATATTTAATTCTTACCCTTCAATTACTTTGACTTCCAACCTACAACATTAAACTGAGTTAAGTGTTAGGGTGTCTTTGCAAGTACTCCCTCCTATCTCCTCATCGGCGGCATGGAGGAATAAAAACTGGAAATTTCATGACGATCTACAAGACAATTTGCGGGAAGCTATTTTCTGACATCATCACTTCAATTCTAGAAAAAGGAGATGTCGGTTTAGCAACTGCTACATTTTTGTACACGAATCCAACAATCTTCAAAACATTAGAAGTACTCCAACCAACCATCACCATGTTAAGATAGAGAATCAACTCATTGTAGACAAAACGAAAGGGACGCCAATGTGCCGACTCAAGTTCGACGATTGATGAGACATGAAAATGTCCCATCTTAGTCTCTTAATTTGGACAAGTTAGTCTATCTAGGGCAAGTTACTCTCATGAATTGCCTCTTTTTCTACTCAGGTACCTTTTTCAGAGTTATGTCTGCAAAACGGATAAAAGTCGGAGAAATGCAGACTAGGGGTATTTTGGTCATTTGTTTATTCTGATTTCATGGTCAAGATTAGTGCTCGGATGGAAAGTAGATTCCAAGACGAACTCGTAGGCGAAAACGGAAGTCAAATCGGAGTCCGGATGAATAAAATAGAGCAAGTCAAAGTTGGGGTCAAATTCAATGGACTAAAAGTCAAGAAGGACCTAACTAATAACCCAACTTGGATGACGTCAGCTGACGTCATCATCTTCTTCCTCCTATTTCCTGTTATAACCGAGAGCAGCTATTTTTTTCTAAAAGCCGACACCAAGATTCCGACCGACTCGAAGAAAAAGGAAAGAAATGAGAAAAAGGAAAGAAAAGAGAAGAAAGGAAAGAGAGAGAGAGTTATAGAAAGAAGACAGCTACCGAAACAAGGAAGGAAAGAAGATGGAGGATATTCGTAGAGAGAGAAAAAAATCGAAGAGAGAGAGGTTTCGGTTGGGTTACTACATAAACAGAGAACAAAGGAAAGCAAATCATCTCATCTTTGGGGTCCTCTCGGTTAAGAAAGAAAAAGATTAGAGAGAGAGAGGGACTCGGCCATTAAAGTTATAGCCGAGCTAGAGAGAGAAGCCGAGAGCTAGAGAGAGAGAAAAAAATCTTCAAGTTTCTGTTTTTCTTTTCTTCTTCTTCTTTTAATTCCTCTCTTAGTGAGAAAGAGAGAGTTAGATAGAAAGAGTTCAGAGAGAGAGAGAGAGAGATATTGTAGAGAGAGAAAGATTGAATCAAATTTATAAACTTCATTATCATCTTCTTCTTCTTCTTTCTTTATCATCACTCGGTTATAATTATTAGAGAGAGTTTCTGTATTAATTAGAGAGAGAAAGAGAGAAATTTGGAAAGATAAATAAAGAGAAAACAGAGAAGGAGAAGAAAAACCAGGGAAGGAAAATTATTTTCTCACCTGGAAATCGTTTCCGGGAAGATGAGAAAATAATTTTCTCTAAGGGTCTGTTTGGCAGAATTTTGGGAAAACAGAAGGAAAATCTTTCCCTAAGGCCCTGTTTGGTTCTGAAATGGTGAAAAAGTTAAGTTTTCTTCTCCCTCTCTTTACTTTATTTTCCAATTTCTTTTATTTAATGTCCATGAGTAATTAATTCTCTATCTAGGGTTTTAGATGAAGTTTCAATAATTATTCTAATGATTAATTTATTACAGTTTTTATTATTTTAACGATAATATCTTCCGGGTTTTTAGACCATCCATGGACTGAAAATCTGAGTTATACAAAGAACAATCGAATTAGACCAAATTAAATTGTCGTTAGAACTGATTATATAGACGGATTCAGAAAACCCTAGACTCTCTCCCATTTGACTTCTCCCCATTTGAGTTTCACCTTTTTTAATCGTTTTAATATTTTATTTATTTATTTATTTTCAAAACCAAAACCAAAATCAATTTCAAAACCGAGTTACTTTCAAGTTTTAGAATAGGTTTCACTTAGTCTCTGAGGAACGAACCGGTCTTACCGGAAATTATTACAACTTGACACCCGTGCACTTGCGGGTGTAGACCTATTTAGGGTAACCTTTTAGGCCCATCAAGTTTTTGGCGCCGCTGCCGGGGACTAAGTTCAAAATTTTTTCTAAACTTGGAAAGTTTTTATTTTTGGTAAGTTTTTATTTTTGGCCACTTTGACTTGCTTCTCTATTTTTGGTGTGCAGGGCATTAAGGAGCGAAAGAGAAGGCGCAAACAAGGAGGAGGAGTCGAAAAGAAGAAATTTACAGTTTTATTTTATTTTATTTTTGGTGAGAGAGAGACTTTAGACTTTCTAGACTTTATTTTTGGATTTAAGTTTTGACCCTAATTTAAAGGGCATAAATTGTAACCGAAAAACCAAAACGAAGCCTCGGGTTCGAACACTCGCGGGGAGAGTGGCCCGAGTCGTCTGCAAAGGTCGTCGCCCGTCTCGAACGGGAGGTAACTTTCTCTAATCACCCACGAATCCCCTGTTAGTGGGTACTTTTTATAAGATCTTAGTAGTGCTTCCTCGGTTTTCGTGTTTAAAAAAAAAAAAAAAAAAAAAAATTTGGACCAAAAGAAAGGAGTCAAGTTTAGTTACATAAGTGTCAATTCTCATCTTGTGATCGTGCCTGACCATCATGGCGCATTTTTCTAATGGTTGGACATACCCTGTTGGTGATGATGACCTTGATATAACCTTAAGAGAATACCAACAGTTGCTTAACCAACGTGGTACGACTCTAAGAGATTGTCAACGACTTAACGAGGGGAATAGGCTAGTTGAGCCTAACCGAACTGGTATGACCCTAGGAGAGTACCAACAGATGTGTAGAGACGAGCCTAACCGACCGGGTATGACATTTCAGGATTATAAACGAATGTCTAGAAACAGTCCGATTAGTGAGTGGAGTAGACCATATGAGCCTGATCGATCTCATATGACATTAGGAGATTACCAGCAAATGTGTGGAGATGGTCCGATTAGCGATGGATATGGTCCGACGCCAAATATATATGAGAGACCTTATAGTCCACACTATTCTGAGACCAATGACTTTAGAGACAGGTATGATCCTAATATGTACGGTGAGAGTTTTTATCAAGAGTCTTCATTTAATTACACTAGTGAGCCTTATTATGAGGAGACTCTTGAAGATAGATCTCGATCAGAGTCCGAGAGTCGTCTTATTGAGATTATGTCACAATTTACGACTCAGATGCAGCAGGATACTGAGTCCTTGGCTCAACAGATGAAAATGTTTAAGTCACAGTTATTCGCCGACGAGGAAGGGGGTTCACCACCCCAAACTCAGGAAGGTACTAGGTACGATGACGAGGTTAATACGTCTAACCCTAGTACTAAGTTAAATGTCGATGAATTTACTGATAATATCCTAGAGCCTGAAAGGTCTGATGACCTTGTTGTCTTGCTTCCTCCACCTATGTCATCTCACCATGATAGGACTGTATTAGACGTTGATATCCAGAATGACGGCGCTATGAGCAAGTTTGGGAATGACACTATTCTGAACTTTCCGACATTTGAGATTTGTAAGGAGTCAGCCTTAGATGAAATTCTAGGAAGGCATGATATTATGAATGACTGCGAGACTCCAGATGTATTTGAGGACATTGATGATAGTAGAGACATGTTAGATAGTTTGTCAGACTGTTTACCTAAGGAAACCATGGACCTTGACCTGGTCCCCGAGCATATTGCCTTACCCTTAGAGTCTAGTTTGACCTTTCACATGGTCTCAGACTCGGTTGTTGATCCCTTTTGGGACACTTCAGATGTCTCCTCTAGAACGTCTATGGAAATAGTGGATATTCTATCCACTAAACTTGCAGATGACTTTCTGCCTTCGACGGATATATTGGCCCTTCATTGTTATGTCGATCCTTTTTATGACTTTCCAGTCATTGGTCCGAGTATTTATAGTTACTTAGTGGACTGTGCATCCACTAAGTTTGGGGATTGCCCCTCTTCTTTGATAGTCTCACATGCACTCTCTGCAATTCAAAAAAATGTGAGACTATCGTTCACCGAAAACTTTGTGTTTTGGGTGGACCCACAGATGTATCGATTATTGGTTTACAGTTAATCACATATTT
Source organism: Eschscholzia californica (assembly GCF_041429995.1). Lineage (NCBI taxonomy): Eukaryota > Viridiplantae > Streptophyta > Magnoliopsida > Ranunculales > Papaveraceae > Eschscholzia > Eschscholzia californica. The sequence goes on from NW_028238198.1 coordinate 36,681,998, forward strand.
GTAATCCAGTAGGTATAATTCTTCTATTTTTTCGAGTCATCTGTTTCGTCTGGCTGAAGACGTTAAACTTAGCGCTTTCTGGGAGGCAACCCACTGTTAGGACGTTGGAATCAGGTAATATCTTTCTCTTCACCCTGTTATTTTTTTTGCATAGTCTTCAGAACATTGAGGACAATGTTCGGTTTAAGTTTGGGGATAGGGGATTGAAATTTTTGCGTCCTTATTTCAAAAATTCAAAAGGGTTCAAAATTTTAATTTTTTGGATTGAAAATGTGAGTCTAGTTGTTTTTGCTTGTTAATAGTTATAGAGTCTAGTTCGTCAGACTATCCGTTTTCTAAAGGTTTTTCCATGAATTTCGAGTCTTGGAGTTGTATGTGCACTAGCCATGTGAGTGTTAGATAGGTGAAGAGTGGACATTTCTAAGAGAACTTAATTGATCATTAGTGGAGACTTAACCTATGTGAGATTCTGAGCCTTTCTTTTTGTTTTGAGTGATCTCTTCTGAGCTAACTCTGAGTAGAATGAAGAGCTACTCAACCTCGCAATATTCATTAGAGCTCAGTTGATCTCTTGAGTTCAAATTTTACAACCACTAGGGATGTCATCAGGAAGTAAACCTTTCTCTTGTAGTCTGAGAAACTTGAAAACAGTGTCAACTAGAGGAAGATAGAAATCCATTTGTTAGAACCCTGAGAATAAGGCATGAAGCAAAATGAAGAGAATATTACCAAGGAAGGAATAATGTGAAGAAAGTAATATTTGTATTATGAGTCGTAAAAAAAAAAAAATAAAAAAAAAAATAAAAAAATAAAAAAAAATAGAAAAATCAAAGAAAAAAGAAAGGAAGTGTGTTTTAAGTGTTTATCCCTTGAATTAGTTCTTGAAGATTTGAAGACGTCAAGTTCTCATGAGTTCTAGTCATATCCTCATTAGTGTCTATCGACCTCTAGGGAGCATTGTTAGATAGTAGATCAGGTGAGAAGAGTTAGTTAGCTTCCCCATTCCATAATAGTGGTTGTTTCCTTCCTATGAGATCAGTCGTTCACCAAATTTTTAGTCCATCTTTTCCATGTGTTGAGTTTTCTTTCATACTCATACTCGCACATTGAGTGAACCATTTCTGAGTGATTTAAAATTTTGAGTGTATGACCGTGAGGCAGTAGTCGAGGCGAAATGTATCGAGGCGGTAATCGAGGTCTTGTCTTTTCAGAACCGAAATGATACTTATATTGGCTGGTCACGTGCACTTCGAGTCTTGATTACTAGTGAAGCAATTTTTAGCATTTGTATGGTTTGGTCGATTTGGATTTCATTTCTGTTAACTTTCGAAAATCTACCGGATAAACATTTTTAGTCCATATCATATGTAGACCCTTTTGCGTTTTTGAGATTTTCGAATTTTGTGGGTAGATTCACTGCAAACCCTCACGAGACAAAACTCGTCCTCTAGGGCAACCTAGAGGTTTAACGGCTTGTTGCACGGGCTAAGTGCAATCGTGATTCCCTACGAAAGTGGTGAAAGTGGTTTAGTTTTATTTTTCTGTTTTGCTCGAGGACTAGCAAAATCTAAGTTTGGGGATGTTTGATGAGACATGAAAATGTCCCATCTTAGTCTCTTAATTTGGACAAGTTAGTCTATCTAGGGCAAGTTACTCTCATGAATTGCCTCTTTTTCTACTCAGGTACCTTTTTCAGAGTTATGTCTGCAAAACGGATAAAAGTCGGAGAAATGCAGACTAGGGGTATTTTGGTCATTTGTTTATTCTGATTTCATGGTCAAGATTAGTGCTCGGATGGAAAGTAGATTCCAAGACGAACTCGTAGGCGAAAACGGAAGTCAAATCGGAGTCCGGATGAATAAAATAGAGCAAGTCAAAGTTGGGGTCAAATTCAATGGACTAAAAGTCAAGAAGGACCTAACTAATAACCCAACTTGGATGACGTCAGCTGACGTCATCATCTTCTTCCTCCTATTTCCTGTTATAACCGAGAGCAGCTATTTTTTTCTAAAAGCCGACACCAAGATTCCGACCGACTCGAAGAAAAAGGAAAGAAATGAGAAAAAGGAAAGAAAAGAGAAGAAAGGAAAGAGAGAGAGAGTTATAGAAAGAAGACAGCTACCGAAACAAGGAAGGAAAGAAGATGGAGGATATTCGTAGAGAGAGAAAAAAATCGAAGAGAGAGAGGTTTCGGTTGGGTTACTACATAAACAGAGAACAAAGGAAAGCAAATCATCTCATCTTTGGGGTCCTCTCGGTTAAGAAAGAAAAAGATTAGAGAGAGAGAGGGACTCGGCCATTAAAGTTATAGCCGAGCTAGAGAGAGAAGCCGAGAGCTAGAGAGAGAGAGAGAAATCTTCAAGTTTCTGTTTTTCTTTTCTTCTTCTTCTTTTAATTCCTCTCTTAGTGAGAAAGAGAGAGTTAGATAGAAAGAGTTCAGAGAGAGAGAGAGAGATATTGTAGAGAGAGAAAGATTGAATCAAATTTATAAACTTCATTATCATCTTCTTCTTCTTCTTTCTTTATCATCACTCGGTTATAATTATTAGAGAGAGTTTCTGTATTAATTAGAGAGAGAAAGAGAGAAATTTGGAAAGATAAATAAAGAGAAAACAGAGAAGGAGAAGAAAAACCAGGGAAGGAAAATTATTTTCTCACCTGGAAATCGTTTCCGGGAAGATGAGAAAATAATTTTCTCTAAGGGTCTGTTTGGCAGAATTTTGGGAAAACAGAAGGAAAATCTTTCCCTAAGGCCCTGTTTGGTTCTGAAATGGTGAAAAAGTTAAGTTTTCTTCTCCCTCTCTTTACTTTATTTTCCAATTTCTTTTATTTAATGTCCATGAGTAATTAATTCTCTATCTAGGGTTTTAGATGAAGTTTCAATAATTATTCTAATGATTAATTTATTACAGTTTTTATTATTTTAACGATAATATCTTCCGGGTTTTTAGACCATCCATGGACTGAAAATCTGAGTTATACAAAGAACAATCGAATTCGACCAAATTAAATTGTCGTTAGAACTGATTATATAGACGGATTCAGAAAACCCTAGACTCTCTCCCATTTGACTTCTCCCCATTTGAGTTTCACCTTTTTTAATCGTTTTAATATTTTATTTATTTATTTATTTTCAAAACCAAAACCAAAATCAATTTCAAAACCGAGTTACTTTCAAGTTTTAGAATAGGTTTCACTTAGTCTCTGAGGAACGAACCGGTCTTACCGGAAATTATTACAACTTGACACCCGTGCACTTGCGGGTGTAGACCTATTTAGGGTAACCTTTTAGGCCCATCAACGATGCTGGAAGATTCACAGGCACAAAGTGCTCAAAAAAGGAATTGACAAAGCTTGATGTTGATGTTTCATTTTACGAAAGTGCAAGAAGACCACAAGAAGTTCGTATGGCTATTGCAGAGCCAAATTTAGCTGTTAAGAACATGATGGCAAAGGATGAGACAAACCCCGTTGTTCCACCACCAAGCCTTTCACTATGCTTGTTGTGAGTCCATTGCTTGTTGTGCTTTAGCCGCTTTGCCTGGGAAACTTCGGTGGCTAAACTTCAGTGGCTATTTGTAACGGCTTTTGCTGTTTGTAACGGTCAAAGGTCGTTAAAAAGACCTCGTATTTTTGTAGTGTTATTTCAAGACTTTCACATTGCCCTTCCATGAGCTTTCTTTGTCCATTATGAAAACATTGCACATTGTCGCCAACCGAGTTTTTCATTGATGTACAAAGCATATCAAATTAGATTGCCACTTTTTCAGTGAAAAGTTTGAATCTAGTTCACAAAGGGAAGAAGAGGGGAGAGAGAGAAGAAATAAGAAAGAGGGAAGAAGAGGGGAGAGAAAGAAGGAAAAAAATATTTGTCGTTTAGTAGTTTGAAGGTCGCCGGAAAATTTGGTCGGCTGACGACCTTCGAAGTAATGAGGTGGCGAGAGAGGTGAAGTGGAGGAGACCAAATCGAACTGTGAGACACTTATGGAGGCTAAAATGGTGAGTTTTTTTTTTTTGTTGAAATGGCTAAAATGGTGAGTTGATCACAAATTGAGAGCCAAAACGAAACTAATACAGACTATTAAAATGTTGTAGAAAGTTATCAATATATGAGAATTTAAAATTAACTATAAAAAAATAAGAAACTCATTCTTTTTTATAAAATTTATTGTTTAAGAAAAACTCGCTATCCTGAATTGGCTCGGCCTGTAGATGAGCTCGCGGGCCAGATCAACCCTATCAAAGCCCGGTCAAGTCCCCGAACGGGTCGGGTTATAGCCAACCTGGACCAAACCCTGAATTATTTCAGCCCGGGTTGGTTGGGCTAGGTCTGCAACTTATCCCAACCCATTTTTTCTTGCGTCCGGTCGACCCGATAAACACCACTGTTTTAGACTTTTAACCTTTTTAATTGATACAGGAGTTATATTAGTTATTTCACAAAATAAGTGAAGAAACCCTGGGCAAGGTATTGTTAAACTATGTCCCTTAATAAGGGCACAAAATTTTAGTTGCCAAGACACTTAAAACTTAGGATTGGTTCCTGAAGGCCACTAGTGAGAATCCGTCCGGTAGGAACGGTCTCCATCAGGCACCCAAATTTGATGTCTAATTAAGAACTCTATGTGGTCCGGTCTGGTCAATATAAGCATTTCCCTACAACTTACAAGTAACAGAGGTTACAATTTACAAGTGATGAAATTTTACAATAAAGTACAAAAGCGACACATTAGTTGCAAAAGAATAAGATTTGTTTCTTCACCAAGTCCAAAAGTGACTCATCTTTTCAAGATCGCATTTTCATAAAACTTGCATTAAGAAAAATTAAAATAATTAGTTATGTAGTTAAGATGTGAAAGTTAACACTTAAAAGTTGGAAATTCAGATAAAATAATTAGAAAACAAAATTACCTTCAATTTCTTGACTCGAGAAAGAGACCGAGTCTGGAAGTGTTGCGACATAATACTTTGATCAAATAGAGCCATGGACATATCTGTTTGATCAAACCGATCGAACGGTACTCTTATCTGTTTGATCAAATAGATCGAGTGGTTAGATCTGTTGATCAAACAGATCACATGAAAAGACTTGTTTCATCAAAAGTATTATAAATAGATAAAAAACATAAATAAAGAGAAAGAGAAAAATAAGTGAGTATTAAACTATATAAAATATAACTACAAATAATCAATACTAAATATTGTCTGAAGTTTCCATATTATATATGTAAGAACGTCTGATTGAACTTGATGGATGGTGGAAACTAAGCGATGATTGCACAATTATTTACGAATACGGATTTTGTTGAGTTTATTATCAAATTAATGATTGCACACCATTAGTCATCTATATACACTTCAAGGATCTATTTTTTCGATGGGAGATTTCCTGTTTGGACTCCCTTTCGTATACTTGACTTGCTGTTTGGACCCTCTTTTTTCAGTGTTGCACTTTGGACTCCCTTTTGACGGAAACGTCTAAGAATATTCCGTTTCTTAAGTTATACTTTAAACAGTTTCCAATTTACCCTTGTATAATCAATATTGTACTTTTGATTCCCTAGTTTATTTAAGTCATCTTCTTCTTCTATCTTTACTTCACCTTCTTCTTCACAAATTCTAACCACTTAAATACAGGAGATGAGTTTAATCAGTCATTCACTTTTTGTGCCGTTACTAAAGAGAGAGAGAGAAAGAGAGATGAGCGAGAAGTGGGCTTTTGAACAAGACAAACATCCATCACATTTGGGTACCCACCACTGATTATGTTCACTTAAAATTGAGATTAAGATTTTATAATACCCTGAAATTCCAACACCTCTCTCTACTGATCTTTCAAATTAACCTGTAGACCCTCATCTTCCACTATAATACCTTTTTTTGACCTAGTAACCCCTCATCTACTGCCCCAAATCAACTCTAAAGAAACAAACAAAACAAATTATGGTTCCTGAAACTTTTTGTTCTTTCAATCCCACTAATGTAGAGAATGAGAAAGAGAAAGAGAAAGAGAGATTTGTTATCTTGTTAAGTTAAATTAAAAAGAATCAAAACTTTGGGTTAAATAAAAATGAAAAGCATATAAGTTATAGAAATGAGGTAAAAAGAACCAGGTAGAGAGAGAATGTAAAAACAGAGGGAAATCTAAGGAATCTAACTAAAATGTGAATTAGGCGCCGAGAGAAATGTCTGTCTCTTCTTTTCTATCCGCATAAGTTGAAGTTATCTCAACTGATGGAACTCCAAATGAGAGTTACAGATAAAAGATGAAGAAGAAGATGATGAGTTTATAATTGCACAATTTAGTTGAGGAAGAAGACGAGTTATAGATAGAAGAAGAAGATGATGAGTCAAATAAACTAGGGGACCAAAAGTGCAATATTGATTATATAAGGATAAACTGATAATTATCTAAAGTATAACTTTGGAGATGGAATATTCCCAAGTGATTCCATCAAAAGGGAGTTCAAAGTGCAATACTGAAAAAGGGGAGTTCAAACAACAAATCTCCCTTTTTCGATTTTGTACAATTTTTAACAACACTTGATTAGGATGTAAATTGTTACAATAATATGTTTTTCACCAAAACAACGTCGCTTCAAAAAATCATGTCAAAGTACAAGTTACTAGTAAGGTCTTCATCTCATTAAATAAGAAGCTGAGTGTTTGGTTAGGTCGCCTAACATAAATTTGTTGAAGCCTCGATCTTGTAGTTTTCTATGAAATGGGAATTCCATTTGTAGACTCAAAATCAATGTGTTTCAGACCACAAAAAATGAAATTCGTAGAAATAGGAAATAAATGCAATGTCTTCTGACTTTAGTCTAATGAAGTTGTGGTCTTTATTTTCTCATTTGGGGTACAAAAAACAAAGAAATGGATGTGACTTTGTTGCAATTTTTCGTATTCCATTATTTTACGGTTTCCTAATTTTGTCATATTATTTAACGGTTGTGAAGAACATGGTTTCTGTTCGGTAAGAAAATTGTATCCCTCCCTCTTAGCGAACCCACGAGCCAAGGATTGAGGCAATCGGAGGGCACTCGGACTTGGCTTAATCCGTGCAAGACCTAGACGGAATACCCTCGGACAACCTCAATTCCGTGGCCTTCCGACTATTCAGTCCCAGATTCGCGAAAAGCACCAGGAAAGAGGTGGGTTAAGAACAAGGGAAATGCTAAAGGCCTCTGGTCGAAGTGTTGTAAGCACCCGGGTTGCACTTGGACCATCTCACAATTTCTGCTTTGACTGGGTGCCTACAGCAGTTTGACCGGTGCTTTTAGCCGCACCCTAAGAACAAAAGGACGGGACACCTTTGAGGCACTCTAAGTACTCAGGGTACGAAAACATGTTAGTTGTGTCGAGGAACAAATAATTTGTTGTCCTATCAAATAATGATCCAGGTACCAATTTCCTTTTCAAAGTCTCCTAAATGGTGAGGTCTTCCTATAAATGTTTTTCCATTCATTCGGTTGAGATACATGAACCTCAGCAACATATGTAATCTTTCTCCACCATTTGTTTCAAAGCTACTTAGCAGTATTTGAAGCTTGACTCATAAATTTTGAAGCTTGACTCATAAGTTTTGAAGTTTGAAGAAAATGTATTAATCATCAAGAACGTATTGAAAAATCTTAGTTTTCTTCTTATATTTCTTGTCTCTACAATTCTTCTTGACTAAATAATCTCCTCCGTTTTGCCTAGAATATTTACTTGGACCGATAAGTTTCTTGATTCGTTTGTAGGACTCACATAGAATTTAATAAAAGTGGACTACTTTTCCTTCAAGTTCCTCGATTTATCATGTGCATTACCTTTTCAAACTTTGGAGAAGCTAGGAACATTGAAATTGACTGACTAGGAAGTTTCTAAGTTTTAGTGTACGAATTGATTGGGCTAGTTAATTGAAAAGTTAATTTAGCACGAAGAGGTGAAAATATGAAACAAATTATGGTTGTAGCTTGTTAGAGAGGGATCTTTTTCATGAACTACTAAGAGCATCTCCAATGCAACACTCAAACTCTAAATCTTTGAGTGCAAAAAAAAAAGGAAAAAACTAAAGAGGTACAAAGTTCAACCCCTCAAAAGAGTTTCTTTTACTTTTTCATCCATTAGAAAACAATTTACACTTGAAAATATGCATTGAAGTTCACATGACAGAGAACACTCAACCTCATGCTAAGTGGTTTGTAGACTTAACCATGTGATCTACAGGACATAAACAAGAATGATGGAATTAGTACCTTATGCCGTATATACAATCTCCAATTGTTAAGTTGATATAAAACACTTGAACTTATTTTTCGCATCTCTACCAGGTAGATAGTTTCATTTTAAATTTTTGCAAATTTTTTTAAAATACTTAGTCTAATTAATTATGTCATATGACATAAACATGGAAAGTTTACCTGATTCAGTTCGTTACGTGGGGCCACAAAGTTTAAGCTCGTTTTGAGCCACAAAAACTAAGGGTCGGCCTTGTATTTAATCTAGGGTGTATCTCTAAGCAGTAAGTGTTGGAACAAAGCGATTTGAATCGATTCGACTCGTCAACTCAGAAGTTATACGATCGTTGTGTTCATCTCGTCGAGTTCTTCAACTAGACTACATTATTACTCAAATTCGGGAGGAGTTATTCTCGTGTGAAGTTTTGACAAAATTGGTCAAAGTTAGCTGAGGTCCATTCGGTTAGGGACTAAAAAGTAATGTTGATTAGTTAGTATGGATGTCATTGTGCAATAAGTGAACATCCAAATTTGAGGACTTATTTTACACCCAAATGAAATCTTGCCTTGCAATAAGCCATCGAGGTTCTTCCTCACTAAGATCTTGAAGATGCAACATTCAAAAGCTAAGTCGAACTAGTTTTTGAAGGAAGCATCACTCTTCTTAGTGAATTATCCCGATCTCCCAACGGTCATATATATGTCGCAATTCCAATAAACACGTTCCAATTACCAATGCCTATTCATTTCTAGTAAATAGACCTATTTCAACTACAAATTCTATCACATTTTTTCCAGAACATCAAGCATTAGTCTAAGTCATTTTACAGGTTCTGAAGCGAAGAAATACGAGAGTAATTCAGGAGTTTTTCAAAAAGCAAGTTCGATCCATTTTCATCAAAACAAAGACTAGGCTACTTTGAGTTTGTTTGCTTTAAATTAGATGTACCATTTAATCAAAAGGTTAATAATTGTACCTTAGAAATAAAACGCTTGTGACTGTGTCTGTGTGGTACTATATAGAGCATCATGCTGCCTTAAAGAAAGAGGAATCATCACCTCGGTTAAACAATTCTTTCCTAATTTTCAATTCTTTTTTCACCTTTGTTTATCTAACTTACAAATGATAGACAATCTGTTATTCTAGAAGTGATATGATTTTTGAAGTACTAAATTTGAAAATACTGAACGAATACAATTCCCCTTTCCAAATCGTGACGAGTCATATGTTCTAGTCTTCTAGATACCGTACACTATTGGTTAAAAATACGATAGATATTTAATTGTCCACTTCTTGTTCTTTCTCCCTTAATTCAAATGAAACGGTTGATTTACAAAAAAAAAATTAAAGTAAGAAGCAGTTTCTCTAGTAACTCGATTTTGTGAAGCGCTGAATCAAAACGTTGATTTGGTCAATCAATATGATGGTCCAAAAAAGGTTGTCCTAAAAAGTCTTCACCCGCAAATATACGGACATCAAGTAATAACTGGATAAGACTGAGATTGATCCACAGAATCAAGTTAATTTGCTCCAAACCTAAACTAGCACGGTATTTGAAAATGATTTGGGCGATGAAAACAATATTACGAACTAATGAAACAAGCGAATAGATAAAGGATCGTGAATCTTATGAGGAAAAGAATCTATGGTTTTGAGAATCCACCTTAACATGCATAAACTACTACCTATTTATTCATATCTTTCTTATAACTCAAAATCCGGTAACCTCTTGTGCCAACCTCGGAAAAATAACTCTTTCTGAAAACCAAATAAACATCTAATATAATAAACTCCTTGAATTGAATCACAAGAACTTGCAATGACTATCTATCAACTTATAAGCATGAACTATTAAAGATAGAAACCTAAAAATAACACATTGACTAAAAGCATAGATAATAAAACAAAAGATCATGAATCAACACTAGAAGATTTAACCTCTTAAGAGAAGCACCACACTCCGTCTCACCGCCGATGTAAAATTGATTTACAACAAAGTGAAAGTAAAAAAAAAAATAGTTAAACAGAATGTTATTTTAGTCTTTTACAAATATTTTGAGTTTCATAATAGCTAAACCCCTTTACAAAATTATGTGGCCTAGTATCTCTAATTAGATGTTAGTTATTGGATAGTTTTAAAAAGCATAGTGAAGACATAAAAGTGATGCTGATAATAGTGATATTGATAATATTATGCAAACAGTAAGCCCCCCAGGCCAGGTCCGAGGGCCCTAGGACTGCTCCAATCAGTTCGGGCACGAAGAGGGAAGCCGGCTAAGAGTAGTTTTGGGCGCCTATATACCCTCCCCCTCAGAATCTTATGGGCACTCTTTTATTGGAGTTTTATCTCCTAGAGTCTAGACTACTTGATGAGAAAGAAACTTTTAGAACAAAGTTAGAAGTTATTGCTTTTTGGCGGTAAACTTTTATAACAAATAACCTTTAACTATTTGATGGGGGAAGAAGTTGAATCAATGAAGAAAAGAATGAAATAGAAAACTATCTTTATTACAAAGTTTTGCAAGGCTCTGCAAGGTGTTCGCAAGGTTGCGCAAGGTATTTGCAAAAGTCATGCAAGGTGTTCGCAAGGCTCTGCAAAGTTTTTGCAAGGCTCTGCAAGGTGTTCGCAAGGCTCTGCAATTTGTTTGCAAGGCTATCCAAGGTGTTTGCAAAAACCATGCAAAGTGTTTGCAAGGCTTTGTAAGACAGTGCAAAGTGTTTGCAAGGCAGTGCAAGGTGTTTGCAAGGTATTTTCTTAGACTAGGGTTAGGTTGGTCTTTTTACTGAAATTGAAAATTACATAATTGCCATCAGGGAGGTGAAGCTTAAAAAACTTTGATGAATCCTTTTTAACCAAAGTCATAATTTCTTAGGGAGTTTTGGCCAAATTCTCGTATTGATAATATTATGCAAACAGTAAGCCCCCCAGGCCCGGTACGAGTGCCCTAGGACTGCTCCAATCAGTTCGGGCACGAAGAGGGAAGCCGGCGAAGAGTAGTTTTGGGCGCCTATAGACCCTCCCCCTCAGAATCTTATGGGCACTCTTTTATTGGAGTTTTATCTTCTAGACTACTTGATGAGAAAGAAACTTTTAGAACAAAGTTAGAAGTTATTGCTTTTTGGCGGGTAAACTTTTATAACAAATAACCTTTAACTATTAGATGGGGGAAGAAGTTGAATCAATGAAGAAAAGAATGAAATAGAAAACTATCTTCATTACAAAAAAAATGTATAAATCTTTCACTCATGTTAGAATAGGAACATATAGAAAAAGGAATCTACTCTTACTTTGATTTCCTTTACTTGCACTAAGAAATGGTTCTTTCTCCTCTTCTCTCAATCTTCCTTTGTTGCACCCAAAATGATTCTTAAAGAAACAAATGATCTTTTTCAATCCTAGGAAAGACCTATTGCTCTATAAATTCTAATTTCATCTTTTAGTTCTTACAAACCAATCTATCTTCTTGAACTCAAATCCTTTAAGCTTTAAAATTTACGGTTTTCTTTTTTAACTTCGTCTTCGATGACCTCATCTGCATTTAAACGATCGGACTCCATTGCCGATAGTATGCCTGGGGCCTTGAAAGAGAGCAGATACTATATGAAAAAATGTTTTGCTAGGTGGGTTTTGCTTTTAAAGTTCATCAAGTTCTTACTTGATTTTAAATATTGTGATTCTTCGTAATAAAAAAAAATTGTTTATGTAGATGTGTAGCCAAGGGAAGAAGGCTAATGAAATTGCAAGATTTAATGGATGAAATGGATAAATCGGTCGAAGATAAGATTGAAAAGGCAAGAGTTTTGGAGGGTTTACTTGGTTACATTCTATGTTCAACTCAGGTACTAAGTTTTCTACCTTTCTTCTTTCCCTCTTGTTAGATTTCAAAGATAATTCAAACTGATATTCAAACTTGCAGGAGGCAGCAGTTGTTCCTCCGTTTATCGCCTTCGCAGTGAGACCAAACCCTGGATTTTGGGAATTTGTTAAGGTCAATGCTGATGATCTAGCTCATGTAGAAGGAATTACAGCTTCTGAGTATCTGAAATTCAAAGAAATAATTTTCGATGAGAAATGGTACATTACCCATGTCCTATTCCTAGAAATGTTTTACTATAAACTCTAAATTCGAAAAGAAAAAAAAAACCAAAAAAAAAAGCGGGGGATATTTAAGGCTCGTAGGCGTCTAATAAATTAAGACGTGGAATTACTTGACGTGCAGGGCAAAAGATGAAAATGCTTTAGAAGTGGATTTTGGAGCATTCGATTTCTCCATGCCTAAAGTTACCATATCATCATCAATTGGGAATGGAGTGAGCTATGTCTCTAAATTCATGTCCTCAACATTGAGCGAAGGAGAATCGGAGATAACAAAACCTTTTCTAGACTACTTGATCGCTCTTAATCATCAAGGACAAGTACGAAAACAATTATTCTAAACAAAAAAGAAAATTTATGGTTAATGTACTGAAATGCAGTTAATAATATTTTCCGTTTCAATATGTAGAAGCTTATGATCAATGAGACTCTTGACACCGTCACAAAGCTTCAAACAGCATTGATAGTAGCAGGAGCTTTCGTATCTGCACTTCCTAAAGAGACACCGTATCAGAAATTCGAACAAAAGTGAATCTCTTAACCATGCTTTTCTTCATATTCTTTAGACAAGATCATATAAAGTAGGCGTAAAAATTATACTGAATTGCATTGTCAGGTTTCTTGAATGGGGTTTGGAGAAAGGTTGGGGTTACAACGCCGAAACCGTTAAAGAGACAATGGATTCACTTTCAGAGGTACTTCAAGCACCAGATCCTCAAAATATAGAGAAGTTTTTTGGTAGGATTCCGACCATCTTCAATATCGTAATCTTCTCCCCTCACGGATACTTTGGACAAGCAGATGTTCTTGGCTTGCCGGATACTGGTGGTCAGGTAAATAACAATTTGATCAGCTGATTTTATTATCAATTTCATAAAAGACATTAAAGTAATTCGTTACTTCGAAACAGGTTGTTTACATTTTGGATCAAATGAGGGCCATGGAAGAGGAGCTTCTATTCAGAATTAAAAGGCAGGGACTAAATGTGAAGCCTCAAATTCTTGTGGTGAGTTAAATATCAATATGTCATCACCTCAAATGCTTCCATGAATCAAAAGATTGATCAGGTGGATCATTAAGAGTCATTTTTCGGCTTCCTGGTGCAGGTTACGCGACTAATACCAGATGCTAAAGGGACTAAATGCAACCAGGAATTAGAATCTGTTCTCGATACCAAACATTCTCACATCTTACGGGTTCCGTTTAGATCAGAAAATGGTGCAGTTCTCCAACAATGGGTATCTCGATTTGATATCTATCCTTACCTTGAAAGGTTTTCTCAGGCATGTCATTCATCTAGAAGCAAACTTGGTCAACTTTATATCACCTAAATAATATTCATAAACGATAATCTTTCTTCTAAATTGATAGGATGCCACTGAAAAAATCCTTGATCACATGGAAGCGAAACCAGACCTCGTAATAGGGAATTACACCGATGGGAACCTTGTGGCATCTCTAATAGCAAGCAAACTCGGGATAACTCAGGTTGGATATCGTTCTTAGATCGTAAAAATAACAAGTGACTCTTAATTTGTGGTATTGCTACTAATATATTATGATTCAAACCTAGGGAACTATTGCTCATGCTCTAGAGAAAACCAAGTACGAGGACTCGGATGTCAAGTGGAAGGAACTTGACCCAAAGTATCATTTCTCGTGTCAATTCACAGCTGACATGATATCGATGAATGCGACTGATTTTATCATCACTAGCACATACCAAGAAATTGCAGGAAGGTTAGATATTATTACTTCATAGGACCTACTAATTGGCCATCTCTCTGGCTCTGTAATCCAAATATCCGATAGAGTTAGTTACTATTATTGCTTTTGATAACTTGGCTCCAATGTTTTCTCCACAGCAAGGATAGGCCAGGGCAATACGAAAGTCATACTGCATTTACAATGCCAGGACTTTGTCGAGTCGTCTCAGGCATCAATGTCTTCGATCCCAAATTCAATATTGCTGCTCCTGGGGCAGATCAATCAGTCTACTTTCCCTACACACAGAAACAAAAGAGGTTAACCAAATTTCATCCGGCTATCGAGGAATTACTCTATAGCAAGGAAGAGAACAATGAGCACATGTGAGTTTTTTCGACATGTTGATGTTATTTATTTATAAGTTCAGACAAATTTAGACGGCTAAGCGTTGAAATATAATTTCTCTTGGAACAGCGGGTTTCTTTCAGACAAGAAAAAACCCATCATCTTCTCGATGGCTAGACTTGATACGGTGAAGAACATTACAGGATTAACAGAATGGTACGGAAAGAACAAGAGGCTAAGGAATTTGGTTAATCTTGTAATAGTTGCCGGGTTCTTTGACCCGTCAAAATCTAAAGACCGAGAAGAAATTGCTGAAATAAAGAAGATGCATATAATAATTGAAAAATACCAACTCAAAGGTCAAATAAGATGGATAGTAGCTCAGAATGATAGAGTCCGAAACGGAGAGCTTTACCGTTGTATTGCAGATACAAAGGGAGCTTTCGTGCAACCTGCTCTATATGAAGCATTTGGTCTTACAGTTATTGAAGCAATGAACTGTGGTCTACCAACTTTTGCTACTAATCAAGGAGGACCAGCCGAAATTATTGTCGATGGGGTATCGGGACTTCATATTGATCCAAATAATGGAGATGAATCCTCCAATAAGATTGCTGATTTCTTCGACAAGTGTAAGCGAGATCCCGAATATTGGAATAAGATGTCCACTGCTGGTCTAAAACGTATTTATGAATGGTAATCGAATAAATCTAATCGTCTATATTCATATACATATATATTGATTCTTCTCTAACATGTTTGTGATGGGTTTTTGTTTGGACTCGAACCTCTTGTAGTTATACATGGAAAATTTATGCGAATAAAGTATTAAACATGGGATCAATCTACGGATTTTGGAAACAATTAAAAAAAGATGAGAAGCAAGCAAAACAAAGATACATTCAAATGTTCTATAATCTCCAATTTAAGAACTTGGTGAGTTGATGCAACTATCTACTTATGGTCATGACTCATGAGCTAGAAATACAACCAAGGAATTAGTATAACAACAAATTGTTCTCATTTGAAAATGTTGCAGGCAAATAATGTACCAAATGTTGGTGATCTTCCTCAACCACCAACTTCAGAGCCAGTTGTTAAACCTCAACTATCAACAAGGCAAGTTCTTAAACCCATACTAGCTCCTTCACTCATCGGCTCTCGCCTTATTCCGTGTGAAGTACTTAGTTTCGCATTTTCATTCGCAAATATAACTTCCATACTAACAAAATGTGCTTTTCTTGTTTAAAACCAGGCTCGCACCATCCGTATTTCAGAGGTACGTGGTGTTCGTTTATGTTTTCCCAATTTTAATTTTGAAATCTGACATGATATCTAAATAGACTCCGGTCAGTTTAAGATTGTTTTCTATATGACTCATGCGTCTAAATCGTCTTGAATATCTGACTAGGAATGAGTTTGAATCCACTTGATTAGTATCAAATGTCTCAATTGAAGACTATTGGGTGCGGCTAAAGGCCCCCGCCCAAAATGCTGTAGGCACCGGATTACACATAAATTATGAGAGGCCCCGTGTGTAATCCGAGGGCCTACAGCATTTTCGCCGGGGTCTTTAGCCCCTCCCAAGACTATTGTCTGAAATAACCTGAAATGACTATTTTTGCCCCCTTAAAAGTAAGAAGATTCAAACAGAAAAACAAAAACCAACTTAATCTACAATCGAGCTAGTCACAATAAAGCAACACTATAGCTTCATTCTACACGTAATTTATTAAAAGTCGCTTATTTTAAAGGTTTAACTTATTTTAGTATGTTCACTTAAATTTGGGATGGTCTTAGGCTTCTACCATGCTTCTCCATCTCAAAAAAAGAGCCTTAATTCGCAGGCATGAAGGTACAGAGACTAAAAGTAATGAGATTAAGCGAAAAGAAACTGCAGAGAATATAATGGGAGTCGGCTCGATGTGTACTAATCAAACTCGTTTCTCGTGGCGTTGGTGGTGCATCTTATTTCTAATCGGCTTTTTTATGTCTTACCTCATAAAGAAATTGCATTGATTCAAAATTCATTTCTTCATTTGTATAGTAGTATGTCCAATTGAATTGTTGAATTTGATGTATAACTTGTTAGAAATCGATAATAAAATTTGTCGGTTCTTTGAGAATTGGAGTATATTTGGTAAATATATCAAGGATATCTATTAAGAGAGCTCCATGAAAACATTTGAGAAAGTTTAGTTTTGCATACTCTAGCTAGTTGCTCAAAGTTATGGTTGAAAAAATTCACCAAATACAAACCTCATACATACAAGGATAATACGATAGGGCATGGTCAGATTAGATTATATTCCCAAACCTTTACACCAAGGTCTCACTGCCCTAAATCAAACTTTGGTCACTCATTAAGTAACAAAAGTAAGCGTGTGGGAGCTTACTTTTGATTGAAAGCAACTTGTACTTTTTTTTTCTTCTTCCTTTTTTCCCACTATTTCTTTTTCATTTATATTTTTTATGATTTTTTTTTATTTGAATCAGAGTTTTTCAATTGGGAGTAGCAGTTCTAATGTCTTAATCTTTTTTGGGGCAGTTGAATGTGTGATTTTTCTTGGTGAGAGTTAGTTTGAATTGTTTCACTTGTGTGTATCTTTCGATTTATGTCGAACTGGTAATATTGATTTGAATAGATAGAGTTTGGTTTAGAATTTAACCAAGTTTAGAATATAAAAATAACATCAATTCAATCAAACAACTTCAAACACTTGAACCAATATCTTTACAGTAAGACAACACTGATTCTCAACTTCCTGTAACATTTTTTTTTGTTTATTATATAAAAGGGCTAAACCCAGGTAAGTTTAGGGCTGCCTACATACCAATAAGGGGTCGGACTAAACTACTGGATCAAGTGCAATGTAATTCTCCTAAATACATTAACTATACTTCTAACCAAACCTTATATCAGTCTTTTATTAATCAGACTTTACATATAATTCTTCAACTGGTTACTAAATTAAGAGGACTAGTTTTACACGTAGACTTGCTTTAGTTCTTCGTACAACTCCTTCCACATATCAAAATCTTCTGCTTCTCCTTAGCTTCATCGAGCTCCATCCACAATTCATCTTTCTTTTCTTATTTCCCGGCATCTATTGTTTCTTTCTCCATTAATTCAGGTTTTGTTGCCATCAATTTTTGCTGGTTTATTGGCATTCTTTCGATTGTGTAGGGTAGAGCTTGTGGCAATGATGAAACTGAGAGATCGTAGTGGTTGATGGCATTTTTCTTTACTGACATTGAGATCTTTGATGAACTATATTTGTTGATGTGAATTCTGCATACAACCCATTCATCGAACTGCAATATGGATTTTAAAAATTCAAAGTTAATCAATCGAGTTAATTAATTAAAATACAACTAAATGTAAAACAGATTGAAGAAGTAACATAATGACGAGTTAGTTTTTCTTTACAAATGTACCTTAGAGGTGGTGGCAGTAGTAGTTAGTACGTATTCATGCATGATGAAATTTGTTTTAGTAGATTTTAAGGAATTCCCATTGTAGTAAACCAAAATGTTCTTCGTTCCGATTTCTATTTTATCTTTTCTGCTTCTGATAGGTTGGCATGCCGTTGTTGCCCTCCAATACTCGCATGGAGTGCAACGGTTAGGTCGAGTTTCAGTTTCAGATCTCTGTACTCCTCTGGTGAAAAAAAAAACAATCCGTTTTCTTCCGAAGTTTTGTAACAATCTATAACATATAACTAACCGTATGAACAACCATAAGTAATACATACATACATGATTACGTATACACAATTACATATACATACATACATTATTAAAGGATATACATAACTCCAGCAGTTCGTTCCCTCTGTTGTTAAATTTTAACCGTTAGATCTCTTACCTACCTAGAAATATCATAATTTGTTCACCCACTCACTAAATCTATATAATAAAACGCAAAGTTTTGTGCTGACTGGGACAAACCAAAAGACAAATCAGGTCATTCATTATGTTTTTCTATAAATCTTGGCCGCTAGATCTATTACCTCCCTTAAAAAATAAAAATTTGTTAACCTACTCACCAAATTTGTTGTATAAACCCATAATAAATCAGCATCCAATTCTTAATGTCATAAAAAAAATAATAAATTGTATATTGATGACCAATTAATATTACAACTCCCGAAACTAATGAGATTTCAATCGAACCATCGGTTTTGGTTTGACACAAGTAATAAAAAAATCAATCAATTGTATATTGATGACTAATTAATTTTATAACACCCCAATTTAACTAATGATATTTTAATCTCGTTAGTTTCACGAAACCTATCCTTTAAGTTGAGGAGTAATACTCCCTAGACTTTGACCTCCCCATTTTTCTTATTACTCTCAACTATCAAACGATTCTTGTGCTCGTAAGGTTATCTTCTCTGCAACATGGTTGAGTTCTCTACATTGTTGTATCAAAATCTGAGGATATTGATCTAAGGTTGTAAGCTCTCTATATTCCTTTTAGATATCTATTCTAATGTTTTTATCAAAGTTTGTATATACTAACCTCAGGTTGGAAGTCCTCTCTAAATCTTTTTTATCTCATAAATATTCTTCTGGTAAGCTCTTCGTAATAGATGATCAATGTTCTTATTAATATGACCATCTTTCTTCCACTATATATATGTTGGAAACTCTTTTCAAGTTTTAAGTTATTGTTTTCTTGATCACTTTTGATTTCAATTTTGTGTTTTTCTTTGCAGAGTTTCATGTATTTGTTGTGCAAAGGAGTTTCAGACTTCATGTGATTGTCTGCATGCCTAAGAATTTTTTGGCCAACTCAAAATTCACAATTCAAGATTATGTAACTATGTAACTATTTTGATTAGGTAAAAGTAGTGAGATTATGTACTTCGCTTCAAAGTTGACGCAAATTCTAAGAGCGTATCTTAGTTATGGTTCCAAGTGATTATTAAACCATTTTCAATTTCAAACACTGTTGTATCCTTAGATTTTTCAAGTTTAATAGTTTCTCATCTTTAATTCATTTGTGTTGGGTGCTTATAACTCTTTATCATTTTATCATTTGTTAGGAACTTATGTGCGGAGGCAAAGTCTTCGCAGCACTCTTTCATTTGTCAAGCCAAAGAGAGTTCCACTTATTGGTAAGAGCAACTATTCAACAAGTATATTGTTTTCAGAATGAGATCATTTTCAGATTTTTCTCGGTTTTCATAGAATAAACTTCAACTAGAAGATTCAACCAAACTCAGAATTTCTTGATTTTGATGCATTCAGCTGGTTAGGCTTCTTGTAAAGAGACTGGATCAACCTCAGAATTTCATCAGTAGTTTGTTGTGCATGGACTTCCAATAACAACCAGTAGTGGAAGATTTGAGCTTCTTGATGATAGTGAACATATTCGTAGTATAAAGTCATAGTAGGTGGTGATCACATGCTAAGGGTGAGATGGAGTTTACAACCTTCATGTGTTTGCTTCTTTAATTTTATACCTTAAAACCTAATATAAAACCCCAAGTATTTTTTAGATTCTTGAAGAGCAAGTACTAACCTAATCAGAAATCCTACGTAGCCAGAACTCAAGACTACAAACTCTTGGAGTTAGAAAGGTATCTAAGAGTTGTAGTTCTTGACCAACAAATATATTCGTGTTATGAAGATTTTTGTGTGAAATCTGATTTTTGAAATAAATGCTTACAATTATTTACGAAACGGCGTCATCGGTTTAGTGTTTTTCTTTAATGAAGGATACTCACAGTATCTAAATAGTAGTATGATATAAGGATGTAGACATAGTTCTTGAATTCCTTTCAGCCTTATAAAACCATCTAATTCAGTTGATTAAGTTGTGTTTCTTATATATGTATTGACCTCTGAAAACAAATTGACCCGGGTGAAAGCAGGTAGTCGTTGCTGAAACTTTTATTTAACTATTGAATGATTACAGAAAAGAAAGGTACGGGCGGCGAAGTTATTACCAGTTTCGTCGTCATTTTTTTTTTGTGCATCATCCGTAGTCTAGGACGCTGCAAATTAACTTCACTCATGAAATACCATAAATAAGCCAAAGAGATGGAGAATACCTATTTTAGATTATTGTTTCTTACCTCTAACCATTTGTAAGTTCAAAATAATGAAATTTTTTGAGCGTTTATATTTGGTTTCAAAAGGGTACTTTGATTCAAATGGTGAATTTTTTTTTACATTTAACCATGTGTAGTTCCACAAAATAAAAATAATAGAGTACAATGGTTGCATATTCTTCTAACATCTCTCAACAACGAATATCTCAGCTCTCGCTCTTCTAAATAAATAATGAAATGTGATACTCGATGTAAATTGCAAAATATTGTAGAAACGATGTAACCTAGCAGGAAAAATTAAGTGATAAGAGAGAAAACACGAGAATATATGGATGTACAATTGGAACCAGAATCTAAACAAAAGACAGACTTTAATTTGATTTGTATGAAAAGGGTAATTTCTAGAAAGGTCAAAATAATATTGAAAATGAGTAGAAAAGCACAAAACATTTGAAAATTATTATTCAGGTCAAAAAGTGTGCAAATACTAAAATACCCTTTTTTGTCATTTTGTGTAACTAAATTCTTTTATTTTTCTTTAAACTTTAAATCGATATAACTTTTGTTTGATATGTCGGATTTTTGTAAAATTATATATTTAGAAATGATTTTTCATTAGCTTTCTAACAAGATCCACTTTCAATACTTTTTTTCGAAAAAAAAATCCCAGAAAAAAACGGCGTTTTTTTCCTTTACATTTTTCTGCAAACGTGCTTGCAACAATCTGTTATGCAAACGTGGTTGCAAAAATCTCTTATGCAAACTTGTTTGCAAAAATCTCTTATGCAAACTTGTTTGCAAAAATCTCTTATGCAAACGTATTTGCAAAAATCTGTTCTGGAAACGTGTTTGCAACAGTCTGATCTGCAAACATGTGTTTGCAACAGTCTGATCTGCAAACATGTGTTTGCAACAGTCTGTGTTGCAAACATGTGTTTGCAAAATATAGATTGCAAACATGATTTGCAAGCTTTGCAGAGTATAATCTTGAGTTGCATATCTTTCAAACTCGATTTGCAAATCGAGAATATAAAATAAGAGTTTAAACAAATTCGTACGAACTAAATATAACGATGCGAAAGAATTTAAACAAATTCTTCAAGTTGTAGCCTTCAACACCCCGAAAATGAAATACAAGAGTATATTTAAAAAAAGAAGTTTACTTAATTCAGCACGATCTCATCATTAGCACAATCTTAGTCATACGTGATTTGAATATATGCAGCATCACATACAAATAGGATATCGACATACATTCCAGCCAGAGCACATCGAATGCTTTCAAGCACTGTAAACAAGTAACCAAATGCGACGCCTGTCCAGAAATGCATACCTATTTTCCTATTATATATACCATATGGCATCCATCGACTTATTGTACCAATCACTTGTAATGCAATATCGAGTGACAAACCCACCACAACATGAAAAACGGAAAAAGTGTGGCCATTCTTTCTTCCTCACTGCCCCAAGATATGCAGCAAAAAAATACGCCATTAAGAACCAAGGCTGTAATCTCCCAAGTGCACCAAGAAATGGGTAAGTAATGAATTCAAAGTCTTCTAAAAATGGGTGAAGACTGAATCTTGTTTCTGCATATATCCATGTTTCATGAAGAGGCATTAGGTAGGGGAGACAAGCTAACATTCTCCACTGCCATCTCTGTTTTTTCGTCATAAGAGGAAATCGGAAACTTGTCGGGACGTCTTTGGATGCCCCGGGAACCATCTGATATCTATTTGACACGATATGTCGTCTACGTAATAATGGGATTGTGTGTAATAGGCTTCCATATCTCCACTAAAGAGAGTAGTAGAGTCAGCAGAAATGTTAAATCCTGACATAAAAATCATAATACAGTGTTTGAATAGAAAAAAAGACAGATAAAGCTAATTGTTCTCAATGAAATCAAGTTGACACATTTAATAGTCTGATTCTAAGCTGAAAATAAAGTTGACTATTAAGTTGACACATTTAATAGTCTGATTCTAAGCTGAAATCAAGTATTAGGTAACTAAGATGAAAATACCTCTTGAATGGCATGGTTTCCATATCATATTTCGAAAATGATGGTTTCTCACAAGCTTAAAGAGCCACAACAAAAGTAAACGAGCTCATTTGAACACCCGATTTTCTCATTCTTCTGAAGAGCCTCAAGTCTCCGTTGTTTGAATAAGCTGAAATAATAGAATTCCATGAAACAACATCTCCCATTTCGGTAGTTCTATCGAATAATTGCATTGCTTGATTATAATCATCACATTTCGCATACATTCCCACAATAGAATTAACAACAAAGACAACCGAAACGAAGCCAAACTTTATTGCTAGACCATGAATCTCAGTCCCATAATTCAAATCTTTCATCACCCCACAAGCCTTTAGTACAAAAGGGAAAGTACAAGCATATACAGTTACATCAAATACCCACATTTTCCAGTATAATTTTAGAGCTCCCAATGGTTCACCATTCGAAACATAAGCACCAACCATAGCATTCCAACTGAAAATAGTTCTTTCAGGTATTTCATCAAACAACTTCTTAGCACCCGCTAATGACCCACATTTCCCATACACGAACACAAGTTTAGTATTCAAAAACACTGAATCAGTAACAGAATTGGATGTAAGTATATGTGCATGAATTTGTTGACCTTCAGATAATTTCTTTTTTGAAGCACAAAGATCTAGAATTGATGAATAAGCTTCCTCAAGAGGAAACTGAGGTGGGTTTTGTTTAGTGATTAAATTATTAAATTCTAAGAAAGCTTCTTCAAGCTTCAGGAGGAAAATGAGAAGTTTACATACCTTGGACTTGTCATTCAATCCATTAGGCCTAGTTAGTCTCCCAAACTGGTTACCAAACTATATAATGTTTATGAGATCAATTTTGCTAATACAGGATTATTCGGTCAGCTTCCTTCATGGCTACCACTATTTACTCGGTTGACAAGACTGGATTTATCCAATAATAGATTAAGCTGAGAACTACCAAAGTGGATATGACAAATCATTACTCTCAATTACTTAAACTTACCTAAAAACTTTTTCGTTCAGCAATCCCGAACGACTTCAAGAGCTTAGCAAACCTCGAAGACCTTCGAACAACTTCACAGGAGGAATGGATGCATTTTCAAGAAGAATATGTTGATTTCCAAGATGTTAATCTATATTAAGTTTTGAATGATTATTTTTAATGTAATCTATGAAGAAGAAGAACCGAGCTGAAGAAGATTCGACAAGAAGAAGAACAAGAGAAACCCTAAAAATTTTCTCAGGTTTTTAAGAGAGAGAAACTGACTTGAAGTAGGAAAGGGTATTTAGGGAAGAAAAGAAATAGAAAATGACCTGATTGATAAATACCCATATTATTTTGAACTCTATATCTCATTACTTGTAATATTTTGGCACATTTTGATTAATAGAAAAAGATACTTGTTTTTTTAGTTATTATGAATAACTTATTGACCTAATCAACCATTTTCCCATAATATAATTTTGAATCGAAATTCGTGAAGAAAATAATATAATCGTTAAATGTGTAGCAAATTTTAGTTTATTATATATAAACGTAAATTCTATTTCCTGCTTACCTATACAAATTATTTTTATTGGGTAAATTAGATTTGTTTGTGTACAAGAATTTGTTATGAAGATTTACTTTCTAATTAGTTTGGTTGTCTCTGTTTAAAGGAGATCTAATAATTGTGAAGTAGGGATGTCTATTTTTGCAGACTGAGGTAGTCAACTACTTTATAATGTATAAAATACTCGGCAAAATCGACCGTACCCGAGGCACGGGTTATGCCTAGTCTATTATATAAAACGCAATGTTTTTTGCTGACTGGGACAAACCAAAAGATAATTCCAGCCGTTTGTTCCCTCTGTTGTTAAATTTTGACCGTAAAATCTTTTACCTACCTAGAAATATCATAATTCGTTCACCCACTCACTAAATCTATTATGCAAACCCACCATAAATTTTGACCGTCCAATTTCCATAGTTAAATCTCAACCTTTAAATTTTATCCCAAATCATAACCACCATCATAAAGTTAGTGACAACTGACAAATTAATTTTATACTAATGACCATCAATATAACTATTGACAATTTATTATTTCCATAACTTTTTAAATATTAATTGTATTTTAGGTTATGAAATCGTATCCCTTAGATCTTAATCCCTAATATCTCCTTAAATCATAACTCTTTATATCTCTCTCAAAACCTCTCTATCTTCACAATTTTCCAAAAAGTAATTGTCCTTCTGTTATAAAAGAAGAAGATTAATGGATCATATTCCTCACTCCTCTCTCTATATATATATTTTCCTCCTAGGATCTTATATTTTTTTTCTCTCTCTCTCTCTCACTTACAACATTTCTCATTTGTTAGTAGAAGAAATCTATGTCGACAACAAAATGGTTCGAAATTAGATTTTCTTAATTGATAGTTTTTCTTAGTTGATTTAGTATTAGCTTTATTTTTTTGTTAATATTAAATTAGTAATGTATGTTTTCATACATAAATTTTGTTGATTTAGCATTAGTTTTTCTTAATTTTGATAATGTTTAATTAGTATTTTTTTGTATTGTCCACAAGTTCAATGAAATGTTTAATTGTAAATATTGTATACCTTGCTCTATCTACTTGGCGATAGATGATAAATCTCTATTTACTTATATACCTTTCTCTATCAATCTATGTTATTTTAGTTTTCTATGTTAATCTTTCGTAAGTGAATAAATCAATTTTTGTAAGGTTTGACTGTATGATTAATACATAAAATTCAGTATATATAACTTTTATTATTGATATTGTGTATTCTCCATAAGTTCACTGAAATGTTTAAGGCCGCGGCTTTGGGGAATAAAGAAAATTCTCCGGGGAATAAATTCTCGAGGGAATCCAGATTTTTTTTGAAAATTCTCCGAGGAATAAATTTTTATGGGGAATACAGAATACATTTTTTTGAAAGTTCTCCTCCATCCATCTATTCTCGCTGCCACTTCATCTTCTCGACACCTCATCATCTTCTCCGGCGAAAGTCGCCGGCCGGCCAATTTTCCGGCCGGCGACCTTCAAACATAATTTTTTTTTAAAAAATTTCTCTCTCCTCTCTCTCTCTCTCTCTAAATTTTTTTTTCCCTTTTCTCTCTCCCTCTAGAACAGATCTAGAGAGAGAGAAGGTCTGTTCTCAACATGTGGGACAAAAAGAGTTACTTGACATCCACAAATTTCAAACAAGCCAAGTGAATAGGAGAAACTAAAGTTGTTCCTTTCCAACTCCATACGAGGGTGATTATAACCACTGAAAATACACAATGCAAATGCTTAACTACTCAAAAACAGGGATGAGATGATTCAATTACTTAATATCATCGATTAGAAAGTCCTAATCGGGCTACAACCAATCCTTTCATCAAATATGTAGCAATCTTGAAGGTCCTAATCGAGCTACAACCAATCCTTTCATCAAATATGTAGCAATTTTGAAGGTCCTAATTGGGCTACAACCAATCCTTTCATCAAATATGTAGCAATGTTGAAGTTCGATAATAGAAGAACGAAGTTCAAAAGATAATAGACGGACTAATTTCTATCTAGATTTCTACAAATTGAAGAACGAAGTTAACAAGTTAAATTTTGATAACGTGAAGCTATACAAGAAATAGTTCAAACTATATTTCAATAAACCTGATTCTTTCATCCGAAACTACCACTGTAAACCTAAAATATCGCATTTAAATCTCAAAATCAAATGAACACACTGATTTATTTCCAAAAATTTGAGAATCGAAGTCAACATGATATGAAGGAACGTGCTTACCAAAGAAGTAATTGTTGTTTTTATCCATTACAAAAGATTTCGGAAGTTGGATACCGTCTGAACTTGAAGTTGAAACTTGAGGCCGCCATTAATTTACAGCAGCTGATATGCCTCTCTCTCTCTCTCTCTCGATTCTCTCTCTCTCGATTCTCTCTCTCTCTCTCTCTCTCTCTCTCGATTCTCACTATCTCTATCTTCGTCCCTGTCTGGAGTCGTCAGTTCATTATAGGGTTTTTTGGTATCCATTTCCATTTGAGAACAGACCTTCTCTCTCTAGATCTGTTCTAGAGAGAGAGAAAAGAAAAAAAAATTGAGAGAGAGAGAGAGAGGAGAGAGAAAATCAATTTTTTTTTTTTGTTTGAAGGTCGCCGGCCGGAAAATTGGCCGGCGACTTTCGCCGGAGAAGATGATGAGGTGTCGAGAAGATGAAGTGGCAGAGAGAGAGGTGATGAGATGGAGGAGCCTTTTTTTATAGCATCTTCTAAAATTAGAAGCCCCTTAGCAATAAAATAAGACATAAAAAGTCAATCTTATTTGATTAGTTTTAAGAAAAGTCTTTATTCCCCGGAGAATTTTCTTTATTCCTCAAAGCCGCGGCCATGTTTAATTGTAAATATAATATGTGATAAATGATAAATCTCTCTCTCTCTCTTTGTACATGTATCTCTTTCTCTATCAATCTATGATATTTTTTGTTTCTATGTTACTCTTTCGCAAGTGAAAAAATCATTTATTTGAAGTCTTGTTTTCAATCTTCATGTATCGTTTCTCCTAGATTTGAAGAACACATCTTTTGAAGAGTTAATTGTTACTCTTTTCTCGATTTTACGATTTGAATTTACTATTTTACTTTTCATTTTTTTGAGATGAGTAAGTAGTTGGTAGTGTTATGATATTTTAACTAGACTTTACAAATTATGTAAACCAGAAGGTACCCATCTATCTTTATAGTGATTCTTTAATGAGATTTTCTTTGTTAAAAATTTTTTCTTGATTTTCTTCTTTAAATTTCATTAAAATATAACTTTTCAACGATTCTTTACACAATTCGAATTACCTCTTGTAAAAGTAAAATTAATTCTTACCTCCACTAGATGACTTGTAAACTTCTGTGAAATTTGTGTCCTGTTTTTAACACCAATTATCGATGTTAGACACTTTTTGTTTAAAAACTATTAACTTATATCAAATCTTTTTTTCCAAAATTTCGCGTTCGTTAATGTTTTTTTTGTTTCTTTCTTGATTTTCTTCTTTAAATTTCATTAAAATATAACTTTTCATCGATTCTTTCAACAATTCGAATTACCTCTTGTAAAAGTAAAATTAATTCTTACCTCCACTAGATGACTTGTAAACTTTTGTGAAATTTTTGTCCTGTTTTTAACACCAATTATCGAGATTTTAGACATTTTTTGTTTAAAAACTATTAACTTATATTAAATCTTTTGTTCCAGATTTTCGCGTTCATTAATGTTCTTTTTGTTTCTTATTGCTTGTAAATGTAATATATTTCGTTTTCTTGTTCATCGACCCAAAAGTATTAACTTTTTGTTATTTGTCAGACATAAACGTCTGTGCCCTAGGGGCACGGGTTATAACTAGTCTACTTACAAAATTTAATTTATTAACAAAATGTTATGGAGTATAAAGTTTTCTAGACAACTAGGTAGAACTATTTATACCGCATAAAATTTTCTTATTATTTTTACTGAACCACTTTTTATGCTAATTGATAATTATTGTAAATGAGAGAAAATGCAATTCTGATTAAACATTAACTAGATATGAGAACAGACATTTCTATCCTCATTAGTAGCACCAGCATCAGAATCAGTAAAAGTTAGAATCGTTTAGTTGTGAAGAGCCATATTTGATAAAACTTGGGTGCACTTAAATGTTCCTGGAAAAATTCAACTTTGAGTCAAATTATCTAAAACATATTCAAAAACCTAATCAAATTATAATTTTTATTTTTGATTTTGGATCAAAATCTACATCTATGTTTTCTCTTGTCTTTTTTATTTAAACTAAAGTATTGGTTAGAAAAGATCGTTTTTATACACCTATCCC
The DNA here is from genome assembly GCF_041429995.1 of Eschscholzia californica. Lineage (NCBI taxonomy): Eukaryota > Viridiplantae > Streptophyta > Magnoliopsida > Ranunculales > Papaveraceae > Eschscholzia > Eschscholzia californica. Next base: position 36,710,340 of record NW_028238198.1, read on the forward strand.
ACTATAATAATTATCTAGCAATAATACTGACCATGCTCTGACTAGATTATTACATATTCTTAAAACTATTGAATTCTTCACGTCAAAACAAATGTTATAAATGGTGCAAAAGTAAATGCAAAAAGTAGTGGAGGTTTCACATCCCTATAGTCGATCGTAACCTCCTATATTTTAAAAAATAATGGACATCTTCCTTTTCTAGTTTTGACATCTTTTATCCTGGTACGATTTCCAAATGATTTTTGTTTAAATCTTTAAAGTTTTTCGTTTTAAAGAACTTATACAATTCAAAATAGCATTGTTATTTTCAAATCAGCAATGTACATCCCCTGTCTTTTTTGTAGAATTCTAATGATTTATAACACACTTTTGTTAAATTTGTTGTCTTACGACTCAAAACCGATTTACAATGAGTAAAATGACATAAAAAATTATGTCATTGACTATTAGATTGTTATTTTCTTTTGTATCCACAAAAAAAACCACCAAGCACTACCAAATTTTAAAAATATAGAGGGTTTGATATAGACTAATGCCGCCGAGTACCTCAGAGATATAACAAATATCGATTGATGTGCATTGCCTGAATACCTCAAAATTATAAATCGGGTAATTATGGACAATGAAAATGATGAAAAATGAAAGTTTGATGGGCGATAAACCCTTATTTTTCTTTTCCAATTAATATATGTCATATGTGTGTCCAAGGCTCCAAGCTATTTAAAGATCCAACTCACATGAAAGGTAAGCTCAACCTTAACAAAAAAAAAATGAAAGGTAAGCTCAATATATGTGAGGAGTTGTTTTCCTCAACCTATTATGTAATTAAACAACTCATCTTAATTGCTATGTAATATTATATATTACCATTAAAGGTTATGCTTTCCAATTTTCCACGGGGACCCACCACGATTGTACATGAACATGTAGAGAAAGAAGTAAATTTTAGGTTTAAGAAATTGATGGAAAAAACTAAGTTATTAGAAGCAATAAAAGTGAAAGACGACATTAAATAGATGAAAGACAAACAAGAAGAAATAACTTTTTTGGGATATCAAACTTAGTTGGGTGTATTTCAACAAAAAAAAAACTTAGTTGGGTGTTATTATGTGTTGGTTTTCTTTGAGGGATAGCATGGTTAGGTCCTTTGAACTTCTACCATGGTTTTATTCATTGCTGCCTAGCCTGATCTTGTATGGTCCTGGTAAAATAATTAGGTTATGTCACCTCTCTTTCTTCCTCTCACTATGTAAATCTGACTCTGTCCTTTCAACGACAAAAAAATCTAACTCGTCTGATTCAGATGACCTACAAATTATCACAAATCAACCATTTAGACAAGTCACAAAACAAGTGTTAGAACATCGACTTGAGTTTATTCAGATTTGACTTAGGAAAAAAACAAACCCAGCCTATTTTTGTGAAGAACCAACTCAAAACTAACTAAAGATATGTTGATAGGGGGGATATAATATTCTTGATCATTAGAGTTAATAGAGTACTCGTATTCTATTTTGACTACTCTAACACTGATAGAATGGATCACTCTTTCAAACTTAGAACTACCATAGTTCTACTTTTCAATCTCTACTTGGTGTAATCACCTATGGTCCTAGAAACATTTTAGGTGGGTTTCTTTTATCTTCTCAATCTCTGAAAATGACTCGTCCAATTCAAATGGACTAAGAATCATCCCATATCAACCACTCAGACAAGTCAAGGACTAAACTTATGTTGATCTTTGATTTGAATCTATTCAGATTTGAATCTATTCAGATTTGACTTGGAAAAAAAACCGAACACCGCATATATTTGTGAATACCCTACTCAAAACAATAAGTTGACAGACCCAAAATATAATAACTTTGGTAATTAGATCAATCGACATAATCATTGTGTACTATTGACTACCCTCACACTCATACGATCGCGTAGTATTGTGGTGTCTCTTTTTCCTCTGTCTTACTATAATAACCATGTTTACCATTGGTTTTTGGCTTATCTAACCAGTTACTTGTCATTTGTCATACATACCCATCTAATCAGTAATCACCTAAAGAGTATTTCATCAACATCTACTTACAAAATTAAATTTCTTGACGTGTCTCTATTGAGTTTCTATTAACAATGTTTTATGGCGTATAAAGTTTATTAGACAACTAGGTAGAACTATTTATACCACATAAACTTTTCTTATTATCTCCTTGAATGACATAACAGGATAAAAGAGTATTAGATGTTACGATCGACTATGGGGATGTAAGACCTCCACTACTTGTTGCATTTACTTTCGCACCATTTATAACATCTGTTTTGATCTTAAGAATTGAATAGTTTCAAAATATGTAATAATCTAGTCAGAGCATGGTCAGTATTATTGCTAAGATTATTATTATAGTGGGATAAGTGTATAAAAACGATTTTTTTTTTTCAACAAGTGTCATAGGTCATAAAGCATAATTTTTTTTTTATCTTTTCCTCGAGTTACTCTAAGAGTTGTTTTTAACTCCTTCGAAAAGAAACAATCAATTTACAGAGTTTACATGTGCTTGTGGTGTACATATTAGGGAAACGCGTATTAATAAAAAATAATTAATTTTTCATATTTAGCAAGTATATTATGAATATCTCTAAATGTGAAATATTGAGTACTTTTTTTTTTCTAAGTTTGCCATCAACAAAAAAAAATTATATGAATGAAGTCTTAAAATCACCATATGTAGTAAATACATCATGCTAAATTAATTCTCCATACTCCTATTTAAACACTTGTGGGGAATAATAGTTTTTCATTCGAGTCGAGAAATGGCCCTTTACAATTTGAGTTCATCTCATTTCCTTGTTAGCATTTTTCCCATTTTTTTTTGCGATTCTAACGTTTGCTGCTTCTGATGTTGGTGTTAAGGAGGATAGAAATGTTTGTTCTCATATCTCTCATTTACATTAAGTATTCCAATTACCATAAAATGTGTTACTCAACTACGATTTCCAAATGATTTTCTTTAAATCTTTAAAGTCTTTCATTTCTAAAGAACTTATACAATTCAAACTAGCATTGTTATTTTCAAATTAGCAATGTAAAATCTACCAAATCTCTAATATGGGTTCTCCCTCCCCTGTTCTTTTTGTAAGATTAGAATTATTTATAATATACTTTTGTTAAATTTGTTGTCTTACGACTCAAAACCAATTTACAAAATGCGTAAAGATGACCTGAAAATTATATTATTGACTATTAGATTGTTATTTTCTTATGTCATATTACTCCCACCATTAATACATAAATTGTCCTCCATTTCTTTTGTATCCACACAAAAAAACACCACCAAGCGCTACCAAATTTTAAAAATTTAATTTTTTTTTCACTTCGAATTTCTAGTCTATACGTTTAAAGCTCGTGCCTTGTATTTCTTTAACTTCGATCTTCACAATGGTGTGGATGACCCATGCAGATATTTATCGTGTACATGGGTGGACTTCCAGCTGAGATGGAATATTCTCCAACATCTCATCACGAGAGTATTCTAGAGAAAGTTATCGGCGAAAGGTAGTATCGATTAAACAATAATTATCCTGAAAAATTTAGACAGACAGAAAAATTTAGACATGGGTTCTTTTAATAGCTTAATTTACATCACTTAAAAATTATATTCATGTTTATTGTACAGCTTGGTGGAAGATGTCATGGTATATAGCTACAAAAGAAGTTTTAATGGATTTGCATCGAAGCTTACTGAAGAAGAAGTTCACAAGCTTTATGGTAATTAGTGAATAACTCGATTTTGATATGTTTATTATGTGAAATAATTTTTTTTTTTGGTGAAATACAAAATAACTTATGTATGTAATATTTGCACAGGAAGGAAAGACATAGTGTCTATATTTCCCAATATAAAACTACAACTTCATACAACAAGATCGTGGGACTTTCTAGGATTCGTAGAAACTGTAGAACGGGCTTCTACTAGTGCGAGTGATATCATTGTTGGAGTATTAGATACAAGAATATTGTGATATGTGAATCAAGTTTCGGAATGGCAGAAGCTTTACGATCGAATGCATTAGGAATTATCGTGATTGATGACAGTGCGTATTCCGATGTCTCCTTCGTCTGGCCCTTGTCGGCAACTCTTCTGAATACTACGGGCTTGTCCTACTTTGACTCAACCAAGTAAGCTTACAAATGTATCCAAAGATAATAGTTGTTTAGTGCTTCAAACTATTAGTTCTCTAACTTATGCATTTCAACTAACAGAGAACCTGTGGGAACTATTCTCAAATCGGAGTCTATAAAAAATTCCAAAGCTCCATTAGTTGCTTCATTCTCTTCTCGTGGACCAAACAGCACCTTACCCGATATTGTAAAGGTATCACTTATTTATGTGAGGTAGTTTTTGTTTAGTTTAGTTTAACTTCTAATGTCTAACTCGTCTGAATGTCTGATTCGGGTCGATTCTAGGTTTACTTAATTGATTCAGATTCAGAATAGTAAGAATAAGATGATGAGAACGAAACAAATAACACCCAAGTTAGCCTTTATTAGCTTCTCTAACACTTACTTATTTGTCATGTATTATCTAACAGCCAGGTATTAGTGCCCCGGGAAGTGAAATACTTGCTGCATTCTCACCTAAAGCTAGCCCATCAGGTGCATTGGGTGATAAAAGGTCTGTAAAGTATAATGTACTGTCAGGGACGTCAATGGCATGCCCCCATGCAACAGGAGCAGCAGCTTATGTTAAATCTTTCCATCCTTCTTGGTCTCCTTCTGCTATTAAATCTGCTCTTATGACTACTGGTAATTTCAACTAAGTCTATTATGCTTTTAGTTTCTTTTTGTACCTTCCCATCACTTAGTTCATTTACTAATTTGTTCCTTTTATCTATAGCTTTCCCTATGAATGGTACCAAGGGCAATGAAAGTGTGTTTGATTTTGAAGCGGGTAATATAGACCCAGTAAAAGCGATAAATCCTGGTTTGGTGTATGACTTGGTTAGTCATGACTATGTCAATATGCTTTGTGATATTGGTTACAGTAAAAGCAAAGTTAAGCTTATAACCAACCATACTTGTCCTGAAAATCGAGCTGCCAGCAGAACCGCAAGGGATCTAAATTATCCTTCATTTGGTGCAAAAGTTAAAGACGGAGAGTCAATCAAGATCAAGTTCCTAAGAACTGTAACAAATATTGGCGATGCAAATTCGACATACAAGGCGACCATCACTTTGGATGACAGGATTGAGGTGACTGTTGAGCCTAGGAACTTGATCTTGATTGACTCTCCGTCTTTTTGAATATTGCAACAAAGAGGTTGATTATTGAGTTTGTTTATGAGAAACCAAAGCAATTTTTCATCTGTTGGTTTAAACTTAAAGCACACTGGTATATAGTGTGCTTTAAGTGATGAAGATTTCAAGGGAGGTAATACTTTAACCAAGTATTTTTTTTTTGTTCTTTTTTTAGAAACTTTAACCAAGTATTAAGAAAGTAGAGAGTGAAATAATTGTAATGAAATTGATTAGGGAGTGAAAGAGGATTTGATATTTATAGAGAAACCACCGAGGAATTGAAAGAAATTAGTTAGGATTGCATGAAATAGGGATCCAAGATTGCCGGATTGCATGAAATTATTAATATACAAGAGATAGAGAGAGAATCGGAGAAAAAGAGGATTAATAGTTATCATTATTTCTGGAGATAAATCGGATTTAAATACTATTATCTTTAAAAACTAGTAATATTTTTGGTTTAAAGTGTTACTTACTACTAAAACTATTAATAATAATAAAATAAGTGTCTTACGTTAACTATAACTATTATTAGCAATTTGGTGGGTGTCCAGACCCACACAGTGAAGGAGACTGCTGGTTTAACAACTGCAAACCATGTCCTATGAATAAACATGCCTATGTCAGAATACTAAAGGCCAACAAAATCAGAAGAAAGTAAAATTAACACACTTAACATATACTAATTCATGTTTTAACCAAGATTCAAATCAAACACACAGTCAAACAAACAAATACTGGTCTTTGTCAAATAAACATAACTTCCGGAACAAGAAAACCAAGTAATAATATCAGCAGAGGTTTGGTTTCGGCGTCTTCTCCAATGTCATTCATCCAACCAAGTTTGCGAATTTAATATCAAAAAGGATTGAAAACAGGAACAAGGGTGAGTATATCATGTTCTAGCAGTAGAACATGACCCTCTTAACATTCTCGGTCAGGGCAGGGAGCGGTCTTACTGCTCCACCTGCATTTGGACCCCTTGCGGTACGACCACCGCCACCTCCTCCACCACGACCTCCTCCTGCACCGCTCGCCATGGATCCACTATCAGATGTCTCAGGCTCCATATAGAAACGTGCACGGAAAGCAGCTAAATGAGCGTAATACGCTGGAGGAACTGCCAAGCACAACATAAAAACACACAATTAGTTATGGTAACAGGGTTTGGGGCATGAGAATCAACTTTAAACTACAAAACATGGAAACGAAATGAATGCTTTTGAGATCAGTCTGACTAACCAATAGACACAGAGCGTGTGCATCGTGCATAGCTGTATGTATAAAAGCATAAATCACAATTAGTACAGACATACAATTAACCAGAAACCCTAAACGAATAAAGTGAACAATGTATTATTGTACTTACGTATAACAGAGGTTATTCGTCAAAGACTGCAGCCCATCTGCAGTGAACTTGTTCTCGTCCCAAAGAACATGATAATGGGCAGGTCTACTTGTTCCCTGCATGCATGTGTTTACAGTGATTTAGTAATAAGATCGACTCTGATTCACAAAAAGAATTGAACATCCAAGATAACCAACAAAAAAAATGTTTAGTTTACCTGTATGCCAGCATGGCTACACAGGTAGAAGTCAAACTCAGTTGGATGACAAATCTTTGAGTCCACAACAGTCCCTGTACAATTCCCAATTGATTGACCCATTCAGGTTTCTGGTCGAAAGAGATTCAGTGAGAAGAACAAGAGTAAGGAGTTAGGTGAATTTACCAGGTAGAATGTTTCCACTCCTATCCACTGCTTGTTTCTCACCGTGGTTATTGGCAAACAACCTTGTGTGATGACGCTTCTGGACAACAACAAAAGTCACAGTAGGCTGATAGTTTGGTTCCAGAGACTCGCATGCCTGAAAATATTAACACCACGATCAGATAAACAAAAGCCAGCTGACCGAACAATTATCTACAGACTGCTAATAGGCTGATACTAATCCTCTAACATCCTCAAAAGAGTAGAGGTTTAAAGTACACCACAATTTCTGACATGAGAAATAATACCATGGACTAAGATTACTGGGACGAGCAACTATACCTTCCGAATAGCATCTAGCTCATAGAGTAGTACTTGATAAAACTGACCCTCGCTGACACCGTCCCTGTTAACAGAAAAAGCATCATCAATCTGAAACAAGACGGTTTGGATAAGAATATTTCGAAGGATTATAAAAAGGGTAGTTCTACAGACGCCCCCACATTACTGCTGTAGGCACACCCTTTTTTTGGAATTTGACTTCACGATAGTCATTAGTCATTACAACGGCGTTGATACAACAAAGATGTGATAAGCTCGGTAACTGCCAGATTAAACAAGAACAGGCCTAAAGCCCAACTAAACTATGGCCTGAAGCCCAACTAACTAGGCACACCCTTACACAACCAAAAGTTTTGAGAAGTTTATGTGTAAATTGCGCGCTTGTAGCAATAACATGGACCGCTTTTAGAACTTCTGCAATACAGACCTGTAGAAGATGATTCGTTCGGGCCTTCGTCCAGTTGCTCTACGGAAGGATATCAGAAGCTCCCTGGGTTGAGAAAACACCAAATTATAACAAATAAATCAAACGAATACTAAATTGTGTTTCTCAAGACAATATAGAAACCAACTTTAGATCCATTACTAGTGAAGATATAAAGAAGCTTACTTGATCATGCCTCCTTTTACAGTTCCTCTTACAGGATCTTGATATTCTTTATAGAGATCTTGGATAAGCTCTTGACGATGTGCTTGAGCACATACCAAACCAGCATACTTCGTGACCTCTGGCCAATCTTGTGAAGCTACAACCTGATAATTGGGTTGGTGGACCCAACAAAATGAAATGATAAGTTTCGCGTAGGGCTAAGCTGAAAGAAGAACTTTGTGAATATGAATATTAATTCAGAAGCTAGTTATGAAATAATGAAAGAAAATCATATATTACTGCTGCGATGGAAGGGCTGGAATCTTCCCCTGGATGTGGGTGAGTAACGTCAGCACCAAAGATGATAGTAGGTTTGTCACTGACAAGTGGCATTCTTCTTGATAATGCATCGACTAGCACTGTATTCCTTCCCCCAACCTTGACATTAATCTTAAGAGCTACATTAGCCAGATACTGTTTGCTCATTTTAAAGACATGTTTCGTCAGGCAACACTGGGACACAAGTCCAAGTTCTGTCTCACATATGCGCTTCAAGTCACCTGCAAAAAGGAAATTACAAAAACACGACAAAAGCCAATGAATAGCTTCAGTACTCATTTTAACAAGATAACGATTAGCTAACCAAAACTAACTTGAACAAAAAAAAACTAATAACCAAAAGCTCAGGTAGGGCGGGAGTTCCACACCGTAAAGTGACCCGTTGTTGTCGGGTAAAATCACGATCAGCAAGTTAAGCTCTTTGCCTTGTGGTTTGAGTTTACTCCTTGCTTCATTGTAAAGGGACTTCAAGGCGCGCTCAACATGATCGGGACGAGCACTATAAGCTGGAAGTATTGGCTCAGGGGCAAATGCCTATTACATAAATCAGCCAACATACAAAAGTTGAAAAGACTACCAAGCAAAGCGAAACTAATGTTCATTGAGACATTATAGAAACAAGGATTTTGCACCATGCCAGAGATATAGCACATTTGAGCAAGCTCATGACAGAACCCACGAGCCACACTATCTTGCACATTACGCGAAAAGTTTATGCAGCACCAGTTATTCACAATGCCACCATTAACCATTTTCTGCAATTAAGAGATTGAAAAAAGAATAAGGAACACGACGGTTAAGCGCAAAAACAGACAAATGGTACCATGAGACAAGCAGACGAGCCAAATCAGATACAAAAATAAAATGGTTAATTAATTCTACACAGACAGAACTCCAATCAGTTTAAAATGCAAGGTTTATACACCTTATTCATCATGTTCCATTGGCCAATATGAGGCAAGCAGTCTTTCTCTCTTCCTGTATCATGGTATTTAAGCTGCAGTGAAACAGAGGCCATAATAAGCACCAAAGCAAAACAAAAACATAAGGCAGTTATAGTATACGAGAGCACTGAACAAAGCAATGAAATGAATAATGCTTCTTTACCCGTGGAGGAGGAAGAATGCGTGCTTCAACTGAAGCAAGGTTGGCACTGATTTTGATGCCAAACTCCTTTGCGTAAGGATCATCGTTGTAAGCATTGTGTCGAACAGTCTAAAGGCAAAAAATTATCAATTTGAATAAATAGCGAACAGGAATTACAATAAAATAGATACAACTAAGAAAACAACAAATATGCTCGATCCTCTTGGGAAACTTTTCATATATAGGGGCAAAGCTAGATGTATGTCCCATAGTTTTCAAACAATACAGTGGCGTCCTTAGAGGTCCCATATTTATTTGAAGGCCGAATTATCATTCCTTCATTCTTTTCACCAGAATAGTCAGAAAATCTAAATCAAAGAATGAAAAAAATATAGTCAAATAGCTTCATGCACCTCAAGGCTTACGCCACACAAAGGAATGAAATTTCATCTACCGAAATTTTTTGGTTAGTGGGAAAATTTAACAAAACCACGACATTAATAGAAATATTATGGAATATAACAATAGTTTTAACCATATTGGTGAAATCGTATATAAAAATAGTTGTTAACCATAATGATGCTGTAAGGGTCAAAAATGAGAAAGTTAACGGATTTGTAACAGAACTTGTTATTTTAAGGGGTAATCTGCAATACCACAGTTTGGTCGGGTAAGTTGAATAATTTTAACTTGGACAGTTATTTCAAAGGCCAAGTTACTCAATTAAAAAATTATGTAGAATTAAAGTAAAAAAAAAAAGCCAAGGAATATAAAAAATGATGAACCGTGAATACAACAAAATATGAAAAAAAAACATATAAGGGCCTCGAAGACCAAAATTGTTGCAGTTTCTATCTTCTTCATCGTTCACCTATGCCGTTATTTATCTCTACGGTTTCAACTGTGAACCAGCTTAGAAGACGAATCTCTTCAATTCTCTTAGAGTTTCAATCAAAGAGATGATATATATTCTTTTTATAAAAGAAATGAAGAAGAAATTGACCTCAAATCTTATATTTCCACCATAGTGTCAGCCAATATGCAGTTCAGATTTTATATTATCAAGAAAATTCCATAAGCCCACAAATAAATGAACAGTAACAGGTTACGCGCAGAATATAATACTACAATCACAAACAAACTAAAGTCTACAAATAATACCTGTAATATATCAAGCTCCCGATCACGTGGACGCTGACAGGTCACCTTCAGCAATGCAGTAATCTGCCGCTCATTTAGTCTTTTGGAGTACCTCTGACCCTCCACAATTTTGCAAACCTGAATTAAAGAAATATAAGAAAAAAAAAAACACCAAACTAGTAAAACATAAAAAGCCAAGAAGAATATTTGAAGAAAGTTTTAACCTCCATGGGTAGATAATTAGGTCTCTGCTGGTTCCCCACTTGTAGACAAGGCCAGTGTGTATGCTGAATAACAAACCCATAGGTCTCTTGGAAATATTGGACAACAGATTTCATTGTCCCTCTCTCATCCACTGGGAAGCTATGAATATCAAAACCAAGATGGTAAAACAATTAAAAACATCCAATACTACCACTTTTAAATAAAAGGAATCCAGATACATGAAAATGCAACATAAGAAAGAAGTTAAACATTATTAACACTAGAAAAGTAGAAAAGAAATGACACAGATTGGCTCAAGTTCAAACACAATTTGAAGTAAAGCCAAGAGAAATTGTGACATTACGTCAGCTCACGCGTCGCTTGAGATGTTAAGCCAAATATCCGGTACTTTCTACGCATAGTTCCACGATGAGTTACTTCAACCTTTACACCTCTAAGGGCCTTCTTGATCTGCCAAGTCACCCAGAAAACCGATTATCCAAATGCAGATATCAAAATTTAAAAGAAAATGGCAGTCAACCATTACACACCAGACGCTGCTAAAGCTACTACAATTAGCTTTCAAACCACCCTTTGAGCAGAACATTGCCAAGGGCCGGGCACCTAACCTTTCTGGATTATCTATCTCTTGGGAAGCTTTGATTGCAACATTGGAATTTTGGGTCTAGTTTGAAACTAAGTCTGCTAGGTTAGGATCCTAGCCCTCGTTTTCAATTTCCTTCTCTTTTAATTAAATCAAACAGTTCGAAGAAAAAACAATTCTAAATAAGTTAAACAACAGGAACATCCATTGCAGAAAGAGCATTATTAAGTTAAGTATTGGACACCTTTCAGTCCAAAAAAGCCTCAAACTAACTTGCTTAGTACCAACAGAAACAACAACAGCATACCTTTACACGATCAGCGTCAGATAAAGGTCGTGCCAAGGCATCCCGGTTCAAGAGCTGAGATACAAAGTCAGGGACAGGTAATGGCTCAATGAAAGCTGTGGAAGACATATCTGCAGCATCATAAAGTCAATATCCTCAGCAAAGAAATAAATAAATCAAAAGAAACAAGTATTGACTATCTGCAAAACAAAGAGATGAACCAAAATAAAGAACCAACCAATATTCAGTGAGAGGCCCATCTGAGTAGGGCGAATACTCTGGTAGAAACCCCGCCAACTTTCCAGCCCCTCACCCAGTGATTGTCTTCTCCCCAAGTCAGGGGAATAGAAAGACCGAGCAACAGGGGAATACCTAAAACCAGGCAGGTTTTAGTTCAAACAACGTGACTATCACAATTAAATCCGATCTATACAAAATGAATAAAAAAAAAAGCATATTGAGCACCTTGAGGTTGGAAGCTCTCGCAGAACAATGTCAAGAACTTGAAGAGCTTCTTGTGGGGCATCTGCCTGTTTGCCCTGTAAAAACAATCCTAAGTGGTGTAGATCAGCACGAGCTGCATATTTAATAACAACTCTGAATTGTCTCTCGCGTCTGCACGAAAACGATATGATTAAGTTCTGAAAATGAGAAAATGTTACGAGTAGAGAGATATTGGCTACAACCACAACGTGTACCTAGGCGCACCAGTCCCATCATCCTCGTCAACCAAAGTTATTGAGAAATCTTTAGAAGAAAAAGGTAATGGCCCCGCAGTATAAAGACTCTTTCTACCATCATAAGCGGGAAGACGCCTTCCCAAATGCGAAATTCTGTATAATTTCACAAGTTGCTCCATAACAGCTCGGTTAACACCTCTTGAAGTACCTTCGGGTGTAATTGAGACCTGATAAACCATCAATCAGTCAATACGAAAATATCGAACACCAGTAAATACTAAAGAACTGAACGCTTACATCATATTGATGTAGATCTTTGTCTGGTAACTCAGCAAAAAAATGGTTGGCCTTGACTATGCATCTGACTCCTGTGCTGCCCTTGCCAGGTCTAAGAGGAAACCTCATAGATTTACTAGACGCTGGTTGAATTGCCTGACTGGCCACCACATCCTGCTGAAGCGAAAGTTCTTCGACCTGCTGTGTTATTTCTTCAGTACTCGGCTCCGGCTGCAACTGAGACGGAGAACCAACTTCAAATGATGATTTTGGAGGAGTAGGTGTCGCTTGATACGGGACCTGGGTAGCTTGGTGCAGGTCGGCAGAGGCTCCTCTCGGAGGGCCACCGTAGGAAGGGCCACCGCGACCACCGCCACGGCGCCGACCACCAGATTCATGAGCAGTACCACTGGGTTGTTGAGGCTGTGATCCTCTTAGCTGCTGCTCATGACCTGCATAATTCTGCGTTGCACCACCACGTTGTAGAGGAGCCATTGACTGTTGTCCACGATCTTGATGGTCGTGTGTTTGTCCACCATGTTGTGGACGAACCATTGACTGTTGTTGAGGAGTCATTGATGGTTGTCCACGGCTTTGATATTCCTGCATTTGGCTGCCATATTGTTGAGTCGTACCTCGAGGACCACCACGTCCTTGGGGCTGAGGGTAACCCCTTCCACCACCATATCCTCCTCTTCCACCTTGTTGAGATGGTTGCTGAGCCCAGCCTCTTCCTCCTTGGTATCCTCCACTTCCTCCCTGTTGGTGAGCAGGAGGTGGAACCCTCTCAGTTTGTTGCTGGGGCCCCTGTCCGACACCACTACCCTCTTGAGCACCTGACCCTTCAGCACTTCCCGGACCTTCAGTTCTTCTCTTCCTAGCCATGACGAAACCTAAGCACAGCAGAGACACAAAAACAGCAAAAAAATACTTCTTAAAAATGAAATTATCGAAGGTTCAAAGTGAAAGAAAAAAAAAATCCTGACTCGAACACAAGATAAATGCATCAGAAACTGTTTTAAAACACCAAATACAAACAATAAATCGCCCCCACTTAACTGAACAAAAAAATCTGGTATGCTAAAACTTCGAAGATTTAACAATTGTGACAGAAGCCAAACTCTGAAAACTACCAAGTACTATAATAAAACACGACACAACCGGAAATAAGATTAAATGAAAAATCCCCTACATATACATACCTCAAAACTGCTGGTCAAAAATAGCGGAAGAAACTAAGTCAAAACTTTAATACCAAAAAATTATGAAAATACGAAAGAAACAAAAATTTGATAAAGCCCTAGAAACACATAATCTAAAATCTATGAACTATTGTAAAACTTCGATTTCAAGATAACCGCAAGAAATTAGCAGCATGTAATATCACTAGCCGATTAAAACAATTTATACAGAATGCCGTTCAACAGTAGAGGAGAACAGTAGATCGGCTACAATCGGACCAGAAACGAAGATAAAACTGAAGCACATCTACTGAAACCCTAATCCATACACAAAATCTCAAAGAACATTTGAAAACGAAACGAATCGGACGAAAGAATCACAAAAAAGAATACAAGTAAACGAACTTTTAAGAACTTTGTTACTGATAAACATATCAAAAAGAAGAACTCAAGATGGTTACCAAGAAAACTAAAGAAGACTCACAGTACATAAATACACTAAACGAAGAAGAAAACCAGTAGAGTATGAAGATCAAACCCTAAATCAAACATAGGAAACAGCATTTACCAGAATACCGCTACTGAAACCGCTCTTCTTATCGTAAAACCGCTTTTTCTTTTGGCTTAGTGAAGAAGAAAATGTAATCTGGGTTTTGATTTTCTGAAAACTTATAAAACAAAAGAAGCACAAAGTTATTACGGCCTCTTTATATAGGTGGAGACGTCGAGAAACGACAAAATTTCTCTCTCTTCCGATCTTTCTTCTGATCTGACTCGTGCTGACTGGGATGTTGATGTGGACAAGTTTTACTGATGTGGCAATACCGTCGTGGCATTATATTCCCTCCATTTTTAGAGCAAGAAACGAGGCAAGACTTAATTACATGATTTGGCACGACTGATCTCCATAAAAGACAATTAGGGCTATATTGACTACTTGTAAAGCCTGGTACTACTCCAAAAATTGAAATTAAAATGGGTTAGTCTCAAATGAGATTCTCTTTTTTCTTATTGAGATCATTAAGATCTCCAATTCAAAGACACATATATTGTGCAACATCTAAAAACCTAATAATCACTTAAATTTCATTTTCTAAAAAGATAGATTTGCTTTTATTTAATATATGAAATATGAAATATGAATGGAGAGGCATGACAGTTAAATGATTATGAGCCCTAAAAATTAACATAGTATAAATGCTTGAAATAAAATCTAAATTAAGGCACAAATGTATCTGAAATTGAATTTCATACAAAATTAAAAAAAACATTAAGGGTGTGTTTGGTTGCAAATTCCTACTAGAAATGAAATTTGGTAAGAATCACGATTTCTTGGTATGTTTCGCT
This sequence comes from Eschscholzia californica, assembly GCF_041429995.1. Lineage (NCBI taxonomy): Eukaryota > Viridiplantae > Streptophyta > Magnoliopsida > Ranunculales > Papaveraceae > Eschscholzia > Eschscholzia californica. The sequence continues at coordinate 36,725,413 of NW_028238198.1, forward strand.
ACCAAATATTCTCGGACTCCTGAATTCTAAGGATTCGTAAGTCCAAAATTTGTATTGGTCCAAATCTCACTCTACCCTTTAAGATTTGGTAGGATTTTGGTTAATAAACCCCAAAAAAAAATCACACTCTTTTCCCAAAAACCTTTTTATTCAAAAAAGAATTTCTAAAAATCGTTTATTTATTCAAAACCGTTTTTTTTTTTCAAAATTGATTCTTTCCACGTGATGACTTTTGTCATGCCCAGATGATTATGCACTATAAATAAATATTTGTGCACAAGATGTCTATATTCAACAATTTTCTCCACACGATGAAGTATGTTGACAAGCACGGGAATGTGAGCATATCACGCGAAAGAACTTGATCAACTCATCATTTCAACTAAACTACTATCTGCAATCCCCATTTTCTGCAGCATTAAAATTAAAATCACATTTGCTCCTAACCAAAATTTTATTCTCTTTTATTGGCTCCCTAAAGTCATCTTGTGTGCGAGTCTCGTGACATTGTAATGTTCATGTTAAACTTATTATAATAGATAAAATTAGACCCACCTGAGTTGTATAGTCTCTCATCGCTCGCGAGAGTGTCCAGAACCTGGGCTATAAGTGTACGCTCAAGCTTAGTAAGTGTCGAGGTCTTTCGGGGGGTTCGTGGAGCCTTCGCCAAGAACAAAACCCCGTACATGTGTGAAGTGTCTAAAGCGGGGACAATATCGACAACTGCTAGGACTTGGAGCGTCACAAGTGGTATCAGAGCCGAGGGCAGCTCTTCGCTAAGGGTAGGGGATTGTGATAGTCCCATATCACTCACGAGAGTGTCCGGAGGCTGGATTGTAGGTGTACGCTTAAGCTTGGTAAGTGTCAAGGCCTTTTGGGGGGTCTCGTGGAGCCTTCGCCAAGAACAAAACCTCGTACCAGTGTGAAGTGTCTAAAGCGAGGACAATATCGACAATTACTAGGACTTGGGACATCACATAGGTAGCTTGAGTAGCCTAGTAGATACATTGGCCACACTTTCAACAAAAAAAAGACACATTACCCACAATTTACTTATATTAGATGTCATAATCAGTGTTTTCTTAATACTAATATTTATACATATTTAAGATGTCGTAAGTCTCCTTTGTTCCCCTATTTGTGGTCAACATAGCATTTTGGCCCACATACAATTTGTTTTTTACTTTTTAATTTTAGCCTTCTGATTTTTATTTTATCTCTACATTTCTCTTAACAAATCTCAGGGTTGCCCCCTTCTCGAAATATACAATTAGGAGCGTTACCATATTCAATGTTTGAACAAAACACCCCTTACTTGCACATGTGTGATCATACTCACAAATTTTTATCTCTTTCGTCTCCCATCTTTATATTTTTATTCTTTTACGTCCTCTTTATTCCTCTAATCTCTCTTCGTCACAATCTCTCTCTCTTTCTCCGTTTCTCTACTAAAAAGAAACGAGAACTCGAGTAGATTTCTCAAATCAGAAGTTCTCTTCGCTTTAACATTTCTATAGTGAAGCTGTTGATTTCTCGTTTGTCATTAAAGGGATAATCACCCCTTTCACCGATGAAGAGTTCCAGTGAAGAGACCTTCTCATTTTCCAGATGTTGTTGTATTTTTCTTTTTACTAAGAAATAAAGGTGAATAAGATGAAGAGGATGGAGAGAAATATGAATGTGAAAGCAAGTATTACAAAAATGGAGACGAGAGAGGAATCAGACGAAGGCGAGGGCTGAAGATTTGCATCCGCAACCAACTGATGTGCACATAAGGCAGTTCCCCAATTGGACATTATGAGGGTGGTGTCCCTAACTGAACCTTAACAAAATGGTGGCTCTAATTGCACAGTAAGAAGAAGGGGCTATCCTAATTTTTTCTAAATGAAATAAGATAATAATACTACAAAGATAAACTAGGACGTAAAAAATAATTTGGAAGACGGAATAGAAATCATGACACATATAATACCTGTTGGGCAAAAATAACCGGTAAGTCCCAAATTATGGGTTAAAGAACAATTAACCCATTAAAGTTTAGGTTTTGTTTCGGTCTAAGCCAATGGGACATTACGCCTTACCAGTTGAGCTTTGAGACACTTAAAGCCAATGACAAAAATACAAATACAAATGAGTATATAATGGAGATCCTAGTCATGTTCCATTTCTTATAATGTACTAGTATATTATCACAAACAATAGTAATCACAAGTTGTTTAGATTAACAGAATAATGGAAGTCCATGTTTTTTGTCACTTGCTACCAATATCATATCCTCGCTTAAACGAAATATTATGGTGGTTTATTTCACATACAATATCAGGACAACTATTTCGATGCCTAGTGAACAATAAAATATCATGATTTGCCCCTTGTTGTTAAGATTAAAGGCAAAAAGAGTACGGAAGACAAAAATCTATGTTGTAATACCAATACAGAAGAAGAAATTTGGGTTGTTTTTCATCAGTTAAAAGAAGTTTTTTATCGGCTAAGTAAACTTATTGTTTCACAAATTAGATGTTCTTATAAAAAAAAGTATATTTGGGTTTGTTCCTTTATTGTTTAAGCATCTAATATACCTAATGGTTCTCTCAACAAAAAAAAAATATATATACCTAATGGTTGATATTGTGGTTAAACATGCTTCCCTCAGATAATTTGAAGGACAAAATCCACCAACTAGACCATCACTAATAATTCTACCTCTATTATTCTTTTTTATTTGTTTTCTTATCTATCCAATGTTTGATTTTATCTCTTTTTCATATATGATAGATCTTTCATTTTGACAAAAATAAATAAATATTTAATAGATCTTTTAAGACACCGTGTACAAGGAAATTCTTCCTTATAAATTGCTGAATTTGGAGACTGCTATGACGTTTTTGACCAAGTGAAGAGCTATCACATGATAGAAGTACCACTATAGCCCCCACTATACAAAACAAAAAAACAAAAATTTGTTTGGTTCATCTGGAAAGCCTGATGTGGTTACTGCTTCCAACAAACAATAGTTTCACCAAAACATGTCATCAATCAGATTAGCGCGTTCCCGATTTTTAATGATATGCATACCAAGAAACCGAAATGGTCACCCCCTAAGTTCCTTTATGTCAAACTGAACACGTATGCATCATTTACTAACACCAATGAGATAATCGGAACTAGTTGTATTATTCATGATCATAAGGCTCACTTTATTACAGTAAAAATTGTCACCTGTAGAGTTAGAAATGCCGAAGAAAGCGAAGCAAAAGTTATACTCAATAGTATCAAATGGACAACTGATAGTAATTACAAATACATCCAAGTGGAAAGTGATAATCTAACATTGATTAACCATCTTATAGGCGCAAGAAAGACGATTTAGTGGCAATCTATATCACACACCAGAAGCATTAGAAAACTACTTCCTTAATTCCTCAACATCAAATTCTTCTACATCTCAAGAAGAAACAATGCTTTGGCAAAATGGACTAGGATTCACAAAAGCAATAGAAATATAGAATATTTACTGTTATACCTTATTTCCTATTGCAATTATATTGTAACAACACTGTTATTTAGTAATACATTAGTTCTTCTTTTTTGCTGAAAGTAATACATTAGTTCTTGCAACAAAAAAAAGTGACATTCTACTATCTAGCAGTCCATACAAGTCACATGATTAAATGGTGAGACTTTTTTTTTTTTTTTTTTTTTTTCTGCAGCGGTCGCTTCAGCAAATATGTATGAATTTTCAGAGGGAAGTTGTGTATTTAGTCAAAATTTCTAGAGTACAAAACTGTAAAAAAAAAACTGTTTATTAATTGAGAAGATGTAAAACATAAAAGAATTGAAGGAAAAAAATTATGAATTTTCAACTCTTGATAACTACAAAAGTATATCCACAGTGAAGCACCACTGAAGTTTCACGACCAGGTCTGAAGCTTCAAAACCATAGTGATAAATAAAGGAAACACTAAAAGAATGATGTTGACATAAACTCCAAACCCTAGAGGTTTAGGGTCCACTTCTTGGATTTGCACTTCGACCGGATCGAACCTGGAACCTCCGCATTGCGGAGTAGATGCACTTATCAACTGAGCTACCAGTTGTTGTCAGTTATATATTGTTTCTATGTTGTTAGATATGATCTCCCTATTTCAATGTATTTCCTACCCTTTTAATTTTTTTCAACCGTGATTAGAATATAATCTCAAAGCATTATGACAACATACATTTGAATTCTCTATCAACTTATTTTCTTTTCCCTCGAGAAATAAATTTATTTTTATTACTAATTCTTTCCAAACGAATCAAACACAACATGAATGAAATTTCACAAGCACTAAATTCAACAATATCTTACAGAATTATGTTATGTGTATTTCCATTTTTTCTTCATATATCAAAATTCTTTTTCCTTTTATAATGGTAACTACAAATAATATCTAGTTTTTATACAAAAAAAGAAAGAAAGAAACAATGTTGCCTTAAATATCACCGTCGATACACTCTTATGGTTTTTTATGGCCAGCGCTTTGGGGAAAGCTAAATAGTTTCCGGGGTGTGAAGACTTGGTCAAAAATTGGTCAATTTTGTTTGACAATTTTATTTAGGGGGAAAGCAAAATAGCTTATCCACCTCAGCTCTCTCTCTCTCCACCTCACTTCTCTCCCTCCACCTCACTTCTCTCCCTCCACCTCATCTTCTCTCTCCACCTCATCTTCTCTCTCTCTTCTCCGATAGGTCGCCGGCCGAAAAATTTTCCGGGCGGCAACCATGAAAAAAAAAAAAAAAATTCACTCACTCTCTCTCTCTAGAAACTCCGGCGAAGGGGTTTCCCTTCGCCGGAAAACCCCTTCGCCGGAGTTCCGGTCTGTTCTTCAACAGACCGGATCTGGCCTGTTGAAGAACAAACCAGATCGGTCTGTTCTGTTCTTCAACAGACCGGAACTCCGGAAAATTTTCCGGCCGGCGACCTATCGGAGAAGAGAGAGAGAAGATGAGGTGGTGGAAGGTGAGGTGAGGTGGAGGGAGGTGAGGGGGAGAGTTTTTTATTTTGAACCATATTCCCTATAAAATTTATTTCCCCGGAAAATTTCTAAAATTCTACATATTCCCTTTAAAATTTCACACCCCGGAAATTATTTAGCTTTCCCCAAAGCGCTGACCTTTTTTATTTGATTTGTCAGCGGGTTGAAGGGCCCGACCCTTCTAATGGTATATGGTGATTGCATAAGTTGGGAAGCTCTGGGTTTTCGATCTATTGCCTATAATTAAAGTGATTTATAAGTAGTTTGAGCTATTGTTTAGATTAGTTCCTCTTTACGAACATAATGAGTGAAAGTACGAAAATTTTATCTTGCACTATTCATATAAGTTCATCACTGGATCAAATTTTCATCATCTTCCATCTCAAATTCCTGTTTAAACATCTTATTTTATTGTTTTTTTGTTGTTTTGTGAAAATCAAACATCCTATTCAGTGCTAGACTTCTTTCAACAAAACAAAATTTTGGTGCTAGACTAGTTACCCTTGTTGGAGCCCAAGTATCCATACCAAATTGAGCTTTCTTAGTGCCAAAGCTATTGAGCTTTCTTAGTGCCAAAGCTTTTGGCAAGCATCTTCTAGGTATAAGATAATCTTTAAAAAAATAAATAAAGAAGAACACAACTCACTTTATATACTTCTGAATGCCAATAGAAACTTGGACTTGTCAAACACTAAAAAATAGAAGAGAAAAAAGCAAAAATTGGGAGAAGAGTTGTTAAAAGATAGCAAATTAAACATCAATTGTACCCTAAAAGCTGATAACACAAAGAGATGACTGGTTTAATGAAAGTGTAGTTGAGTCATTCTCCACTTGAAAAGTACAATCTTGCCCTTTTTAATTAGGTTATCAAAAGGCTCTACTTTAGAGGTCCCACATTGGATTCCCTTTTCCAATATAATTTCAATTTATTTTGCTATTACAAAGTAACATCTAACAGTAGGAGGGAAAGTTGCATTTATGTTTTCACGCTTTTGAAACTTCATCAAAATCTACCACTTGATTCCGTTATATAAAGAATAAACCTAATGGGTAAACAGAAGTATCTCGGTTTTGTTTTTCATTTAACTTGTTATTTGTTTTTTTTTTTGTTAAAAGAACTTGTTATTTGGTTACCTTTGGTAAAATAAAATGCAAGAATTCATATTTTCATAACAAAAAATTGGGTTGGAGGCTCAATTTTAGAATGTTTTATGTTAACACTAATAGTCGAGTCCTTTGCGAACCGCAGGAGACAGTTGCCCATCATATGACTCACTAACTTCACTTGTCTTTATGGGGAGCTCGCTCCAGCCTCCAGGCAGGTTCGAAAAGAGACAAAAATATAATTTTTTATCTTTAGGTACTAATTATATGTTCAAAATAGGCTTCAACTCCAAAAATTGAGTGGATCCAATGTCCTCCAATGTCCATTTACTAAGCTATTCCGACTATTCTTTCATATTTCATCCTAATCCTAGGTCTCGAGAGAAAGAGAATGATGCGAGCTGAGACTTTCGACCCAATTTTCGAATGAAAATTTGGGTGTATTTATTGATTAGTTGTTCGAAAAACTAATGGACTATACGGTAAAGCTTCATTGCATTGAAAATCGAGTTGTTTACGATTTTTGGTTAAATTATAAAACGATTTTGTAGAGTGAATCTCCAATGAAGCTCTCTTGTTTTATGATTTTATACAATTTGTTTTTAGTTTCGTAGTGGTTTTAGCCTGTAATCAATAACAGAATAAGAATTTTGATTTTTTCAAGGTTTTACGTCAATAGAAATTTCTTGTCTGTTTCCTAATTTCTAGTTGCATAACATTCGAGATCAGTTGCAATTTTCCTGTTATGTTCCTGCCCCGATTTTCAGTTGTATAACATTATAACTTAATTGCAAACTAGTTGCATGTTTTTTCTTATGTTCCTAATTTCCAATTGCAAACATAGCATTTTTTTTTTGTTGAAGCATTTTTTTTTGCTTCAACAAGACATCAAGTGTAACCCTTATGAAAACCATTAAAAACATTTTGCAGGCACTTTGCAAATTATTGCAAAGCATTCGTAAAAGGTCTGCAATCCATTGCACCCTGCAAACAATTGTAAACTCTTTGCAAACTGTTTCCAAAACAAGTGGAGACACTAAGAAAACCACACTAAACCAGTTGCAAACTATTTACAAAACTTCTAGAAAAATTGCAAATTGTTGCAAATACAATGCATACCGCTGCAAAGAGTTCAGAAACTATTGTTAACACTCCATAAACTATTGGAAATAATTTACAAATTTTTCGCAAAAGAATTACAGAACCTTTAAGAGTAAAAAATTTAGTTTCGATTCCCCATGTAGTCGTCATATGAAAATAGAAAGTGTGTTGCGACCATTTTGTTGAAGATTGAAGATCCTTCTTCTTCTTTTCTCATGTTGAAGAAATTGAATCTTAGAGTTTCTTTAAAGAAAAAAAAAATATTTGTTGAAGATTAAAAGGTGTCACGACCAAAAACCATATCAATCTTACTTCGTTTTGATCTTGATCAATCGATTGATATGAATCCCAACAAAAAAATTTATGGCTTCTTCTTTGCTATAAACCTATTTTTTTTTTTTTAAATTGACCAAATTTCCAGTAACACAATTAGATTTTGTGAAGCAGGTCAAATAATAATCAAGAGTTTCTTTAGTTCAAAATTAACCATAAAAAGTTAAAATTAATAGCATACCAAACCAAGGTTTAGACCTACACCCAAATTCCTTCAAACTTTGTTTGGAACCTAACTTTAGAGTGTCATTGGTAATTTGTGCGCCCCCCTTTTGCTTTTTGTTCAAAGTGTCCTTCACCAATAGACAAAGTTGTATAGTGATATTTCAACAAAAAAAAAAAAAAAAAGTTGTATAGTGATAGAGCTACTTTTATTTTTGACTTTTATATTGAGTGAGAGCTCAAACTCCATTAGCCCAACACAAACTGAACTCAATATGTTTGTGGTTTCTTTAATTTACTATCACCACTAGCACCCCCACCATATCAGAGATATTAAAGAAAAAAAAACTTGTACTCTTTTAGTCACTCCCATCACTAGTTCCATGTTGTACCTGCCGGTATCACCAACAACACCGTCAAACCAGGAACATACATACCACATCATCAACACATATATTATACGGCAAAAATTCTAAAATTTTATTATATAATTTCATTGTTTTCCGTTTCAATGAATATGGAAAAGTGGAAGGGGGAATCTAAAAAAAAAAAAATTCAAAACAAAAAAAAAATTGGTCACGACCGTGATAAAAGGAATTGTTATCGAAGCTGGATCCGCTGTGAATAGATGGAATTGTTGTTTCAAATCTTTATTGCAAGTCATAAAGAATGGGCAAACAGAACCCTCCATCCAAACAAGGGCGGATCCATAATTTGGAGGCAAACCTTGCTAGCCTAAAATTGCTACAAAATAAATTCTTACATACGAATACTCACAAAACTATAATCTAAAGAGCATATTTGTTTGTGTGTGTATCTTCTGACATTGACAGATCCTCAGACATAACTGTTCCTGTGTAAAAAGGGGATCTTCGACGCTATCTGACATTCCGTGTCATCATCATTCTTTTTAGGCAGAGATGAGGTTGAGGTGTCAAGTCGACTCCAACCAACCCCTCTACTTTGTCTTTTTGATCAGAGCATGTCCCAAGGTGTTGACCACACTCAGATCCACCTTTGCTATCTCTTCAAGGAAAAGTAAGGCTCAAGGTGCCCAACTGACTTCTGCATACCTCCCTCTTATGTTTCGAGACTAAAACAACGATTAGGGGCAAGCTGCCTCAAATCCGTTTCTTCGCTTGCCTCCGGACCAAAGCGGGATTTAAGGTGCCAAAGAGCCTCGTGTGTTTCTCCCATGTCACGGGTTAGGTGGCATAGCCTTTGGGTCCACCTCCTTTTACAAGGGTCTATTCGTGCACGTGTGGGCTTCGTACGTGCAATCCCAGTCAACCTGTCGACTTATTGACTGGTCAAAGGTGACCGCCAATTTTGACTCAACAAAATCTTACAAACGCTTCATAAAATTTTGTGAAAGCTTCAAAAGACAATCTCACACCGTATGAAGTTTCGTATCACGTTATATTGTTTTGCAAGTACGAAACTTCATAAAACATCATTAAGCACCATTAATAATTATAGACCTCCATAACAAGGTCTTCATAAGATAAAAGTAGTTACAAAAAGAAATTATAGACCTCCGTAACAAAGTCTTCATAAGATAAAAGTGACATAAAAATTATAGACCTCCATAACAAAGTCTTCATAAGATAAAAGTGATATGAAGTTTCGTAAGGTTTACGAAGTTTATGTTTTTGTTCATATTTTATCTAGAATTTGATATTTATGTTATGTAATATAGAGTTTCACATTGTGTTATGAAGCTTCACAGTGCGTTATGATTCTCTACAATGTCTTATGAAACATTCATAATTTGTCATGAAGTTTCACACCTGAGTTGAAATTGTTTGAATTTGATTAGGATAAAAGTTCATCAGGAAACAACAAACATAATCAATACAGGAATAAAATTTGATATATTTCATAATTTAGTGGATTTAGAAACTAATATTGTAGATTCAAACAATTTAGAGATAGAAACTAGGATCGAAAGTTAGATATTATCATGTTTTAAGTCTATAACATCTAAAATTTCTTCAATCTCGAAGCAGAAGCACGAAAGAAAGCGGGTTGGCGTGAAGGGGTAAAACGGTGTTTTAGTTGTTTTAGACTTTCGAGCAAGAGAGATTTTATAGGCAATGACCAAACTAATATTACTTGACACCCGTGGAGGTGGAGGGAAGACCTATTTCCTTGCCCGAAATAGACTTTCCCTCGCTGCCTCTAAAATTGCCAGCCCTTGAAAGGAGTAATCGTGCAAGGGTGCCAAATACTGCCAATAATACGCGCCTTTAGTTCGCTCAAACGGCTATCACCTCTTCCATCATCAGCAATAAAAAGCGGAAAAGAAAAATCAGTTAAAACCAAATAAAAGGTTCAAGTCCAGAGATAGAAAGTTCCCTCAAAACTTGAAGAAAAACCTAAAAAATCCATAGAAAAGAACCAAAAATCTCAAATTTGGTTATAGATTCTGAGGTTGCAGATCTTTCCTGAGATGAGTTCGCACTCAAAGGGATCAGATGGAGCTTCCGATTCTTCAGTTCCTAAACGGAATTCCAAAAAACCCAAATGTTTGTTCCCCTCTCTCCCTTGAGTATTTGAAAATCTTGTTTGTATGATCCTCGTATTTGTTTAGGTTTTCATTTAATGCGGAAACAAAAATGGCCCCTGGAAAATGAATTATTCAAATTTGTGAAAACAAAATCTGTAATCATGGTTGTTGTTGTAGTATCAGAATTACCAATGTCAGTAGAAAACCTCAACTACGTGTTATTAATAAGTTTCTGACGATAGCCAAATTTCTGATTTAGATCTTTGGGTATTGGTAGCTGATGGGCTTTGTTTGTGCCTATATTCCTCGTGGATGGTGTTTATGTACATTGTGATTGTGGGATAATACTCCTGCATGGACCAAAGAAGTTTGATGATTAAGTAATATGGGATCTAAGGATTCTCTGTTGGAACCGGATTCATGCTACGACTTAGCTGGACTCGCATTTCATGATTTTGAGGGACCAAATGTAGTCCAAATCAGTACTAGACAGATCGTGGTTTCGTCTCGTCGAGCTCTTAAATTTAGTCGTAACGAATGAATTATTAATATTTCAAGTTAGTATAAGACGTAATTCAACTAAACCAAAGTGTGAATTAGATAGCCCCACATCGAAAAGTAAACAGTGTTATTCTTTCCTTATAATAAATTGTCAATGTATCTTAGGGTAGTGACTTAAGGAATGATAAAGTGTTTTTATAACTCCCAATTTCTAAGGCAGTTGAAAATCAGACCTCTTTCACAATGCATATAATAAAACTTTGCTTCACTACAAATTGTAGATAGTTGGGATCTTTATCATCTTAATTTATTTCAGTTCAATCCATAGACGATTAGACAGCACCCTAGAATCAAATTTCAATAAACTGTCTTTAATTCCCTTGTGGTCTTTCCCTTTTATGAGGGGATTCTGTGGCTTGAGATTTGAAGTGACTAGATAGAATGGACGAGTCAGAAATGTGAATACCTAAACTAGGACTTCTAATTGAACTAACTCAGTAAACCTCACCCCTATCTAGCTTGAAGGCTAGGAGGTAAACAAAAATCAACTATTAATAAGATAACCATCCTGTTTGGTGCAATTAACTACTTTGCTATGGCAGCCTTAGTTTGACGCAGATGAGTTCACTTATAGTCGTGTTCTACGTCACTTGCACGCTTAAGACTATGGAGTAACTCTCTTATTTAACATCTCTTGTGTAACTGTATATTGTAAATGTTGGTTAATTGAAAAATATAAGTTCTAAATAATATGAAAAACTTAACAACTTAGACGAGAAAATAAATGTGGATAACAGTGTAGTTCTTTTGCCATTTTTCTACTCACCTTGTCACGGCATTTCGTATCAGTACCCATTTTTTGTAATTCTTTTTTCACTGCAAGAATTAAGTTGTTTGATCCTTATTTTATTGTCAGATTCTAGGTTTACACAGCAAGAACTTCCTGCTTGTAAGCCAATTTTAACACCGGGATGGGTAAGTTTGGATTCTATCCTTTTGCATATGACTTTTCAAAGTCTATCAATTTGTTTCTTACTAATTCGGTTATGAAGTTTGTCTCTATTGTGTACGTAAACATTTCAGGTCATTACAACTTTGATAGTCGTGGGCGTTGTTTTCATCCCAATAGGTCTTGCTTCCTTGTTTGCATCACAACGAGTAATATATTCTAGTCCTTATAAGCCCCTCGTAAAAGTTGCTGTTTGTGCACTTTAAAATATTTTGCGATAATTGATTCTTATGCAGGTTGTAGAAATTGTAGAACGTTATGATACAAATTGTGTTCCTCCGAATTTCAACTCGAACAAACTTGCATTTATACAAAGCAGTGAAACTAACAAGAGTTGTACCAGAACTATCATCGTGAGTTCATTGATTCCTATTCATTTGGTGCTAAAATAGATTGGATGTTATTGACATTGTAAACTAAACGAAGAAAAGAGAGGCACTATGAATTTGATCTCCATGTGGTTTTTCACTAACTGCTTCGTCTTTTTTGTACATACACTTTTTCTTCCTTTTAAAAATGCAGTAACTGTGTCTTCAGGTGCCAAAGTACATGCACAAGCCTGTTTATGTTTATTATGAGCTCGATAACTTCTACCAGAACCACCGTCGGTATGTACAATATTCTTCACGTTTAGTTATTTACTCACTTAATGTATTTAAGAGATATCTTTTGTTTGTGTAATATGATGGGGAAATCTGGACGGAAATTTGTCTTTGTAGTCCTTCAGATGTGCAATAATTCTAGGTCAGTGGATCACAAGATATGCTCAAGTCATATGTACTATTTGTGGCTTAAAGTTCACTTTATGGTTGATGCGTCATGCTACTTCTACACCGTAATGCACACCATTCGGATTTGTTCCAAAGGTTTTGTGGAAATATGATGTCAATTCTATTTGGATCCCACATACATATGATATAAGATAATAGTTATTCTGAGGGAATGCTATTCTTACTCTTACTGTTGGCATGTTGCAAGTATAGCAGTCAAGGTTATGGTAACCCTGCAAATTTCTCGGAGTCGTTTGACCATATGCCTAATAGTCAGTTGTAAGCGGTAGGGACTGGGTTTAGCTCGTGAGCTACTACTCCCCTGCAGGCTTTGATCCTGAAGGTGAACTGAACCACACTTCCACCCTTACCCAAGTTACACGGTGAATGACGACTGCTTCGACCAAGTTCCAAGTCCTTTACCCCTTTAGCAATTCGGTTGAATAAAAAAGGGAAACGGGAAAAGGAGAAAATGTATAGAGATAATTGAAACTCAAATCACAAAAGAAGAAGAAGTGGAGAGGAAGAAAAGGAAAATATTTTCTTTTGGGGGAAATTTGACATTCTACTACAGATTTATTGAAACTTGCTCTATTTTCTCAATGCCTTTGGCGTGTCTGAAAACCCAATAGTTGTTAATTCCTCTGAAGGACAATCAAACTTCTCTTGTTCCTAGAGTCTAGAGATTTTAAATACAAAGTAGCATTGTAGCTCCACGAGCTGCCTTCTAGATCGAACATTTTGTCTGCTTGTGTTGGAGGATTCCGGAGGTTTGACGCAGTTCGATAATGTGTCAAATGTTGCCCTACTTTGCCACCTCAGCTGGCCGACACTTGTTTATGTCACTAGCATTGTAGGATGTAGTTTATAATAGTATGCAGTATTCATGGTTATGACATCATTTGGTTCTTGTTCTTATCTATCACTAGAAATCTGTGGGAGACATTAAGTTGTATTTCAAATATTTGTTTGCAGATATGTTAAGAGCAGGAGTGACAAACAACTGCGCAGCAAAGCTTTCGAAGCTGAAACAACTGCATGTGACCCTGAACGCTTTGCTGGTTCAGATAAATCTCCAATTGTTCCTTGTGGCCTCATTGCATGGAGCTTGTTCAATGATACTTACGGGTTTTCAGTTAATAACAAGGCGTTAGAAGTAAGCAAGAAAAATATAGCCTGGAAAAGTGATATAGATAGTAAGTTTGGAAAGGATGTCTATCCTAAAAATTTCCAAAGTGGGGGCTTGATTGGTGGTGCGAAACTTAATGCCAGCAAACCTGTAAGTGAAATTGGTATCTTCTCTCTTCTTTCTTCTAGATTTTGTTGGAACTTGGAAGGATTTATTTAAGTCGTGTACTTTATGTAGTAGTAAACGAAAGCTTTGAGTTGATCTACAGTGAAGTAAAGCTAACATCTGGTAAAACTAAACTAAGGTAGGAAGCTAAAAAGCAGAACAGCCATGGGTTGATGCACTTCATAATAGATAAAAGGGCTGTACTTATAGCTCCTAGGTGGCCTGATGGCCTACACCTTGCTCATCTGGGATGCCTATTTGGAGGCATTTCCTTGAACTTGCTTCCCACAGTTATCTCAAGGCCCATTGCATGAAAAAGACCTAAACCCTGATTGGAAGACAGTTATAAACAGAAAATAGCTTAGTACACTTCCAAGAAACCAAAACTAATATATTGCTTACTCGACCCAGTATTGTGTGTGGACCCATTGAGGGCTGTGCACTGACCCTTGGGGATTCTAGATTTCTGCATCACTGATCTTCTTGTACTTACTGGGTTGCTCCTTACATTTTGGGTTTCTTTCCTAAAATTCTACCTCCTGCTGTATTATTATTCAACTGCATCATTGGTTCCTTGTGTTTGACAGTTGAGCGAGCAAGAGGATCTTATTGTTTGGATGAGAACTGCAGCACTTCCAACTTTCCGAAAGCTTTATGGGAAGATAGAGGAGGACCTTCTAGCTAATGAGAAGATAACAGTGGTAATACAAAACAACTACAACACCTACAGTTTTGGAGGTAAAAAGAAGTTGGTTCTCTCAACCACAAGTTGGATTGGTGGAAAAAATGATTTTCTAGGCGTAGCATATCTCACAGTTGGTGGTCTGTGTTTGTTCTTGGCCATAAGCTTCATCATTGTGTACGTGGTCAAGCCAAGGTGAGTCATTAACTTAATTTCTCATTTATTAAGGCAAGGGTTGTATCCTTCAGTTTACAGAAGTTAAAATACAGCTGATTTCCATATATTAAGATGTCGTTTGGCAACCAAAAATAGAAGTGTTTTTGCTTGTCGTAAAAGTACTTTTGCAAAAATAAAGTAAAAAATTACAGTATCAAAAATTGGTCAAGTAAAAGTTCGGTGAAGTGTGGTGGGGGTTTTGTTGTGATGGTAAAACTGTGGTGGGGAGTTTTGTTGTGATGGTGGAAGTGTGGTGAAGATTTTGTTGTGGTGGAGCGGAAGTAGACGAGGAAAAATGTTTGATCAAGTAAAATTCGCGTATATATTGTAGCTTCATTTCCTTAAAGTCTCTATTCGCGTATAGGCTATCTAAACAATATAACTAGCGTCATAGACCTATAAGTCCTTTTAAAAATACAAAAAGGAGTTCCCATCTTACTTCAAAACATATTTTGGAATGTGTAGAACGTAACGGGACTTTTTTTTTGTCTGATCTATCATTTGTTGTTTATTATCATATTTAGAAACGTATTGAGTGGATCTTTTCTTCGAAATATGCAGGCCTCTAGGGGATCCATCCTTTTTGTCGTGGAACAGAAATCCTGCTGGTCACTTAAATTAGGACTGTAAACCACTTAACTCATAATGGGTATTCCTCTTGGACGAGCGAGGACTGTCTTCTGCTGTGAAGTATTCACACGAGGTTGAGGTTTGTAATCTATCAGAATGTCAGACAAGCTTTACAGTTCTCTGGCCATTCAACTATGTAATCTGTATAAGCTTTCCACTCTTGTCTTTTCCCTTGACATTTCAGAAAGAATTAACAAGCTTAAACATTTATCTACCAAATTGACTTGGATCTTGAAACAGGTCGCCATCTCCATGCTAAAAAAACAAGTTTTTCAGCTATAAAAATGTCTGAACTTGAAAAATGCACCAGCGCGTGTACAACAAGTAATGAAATACTCATAAATATTAATCATTCGCAAACAAGTTCGTTGCGACAGATTGAGGAGGTTCTCTCTTTGCCTCAATCTTTTTCTGTTTCCTTATTTGATCCATCTCTTGTTGTAGCTTTAGGATAGTAGATTGGACCATAACGTCTGCATCCCGTTTGTTTTCTTATTTCAATTGTGCGATTTCTGCTGCTAGATCTTCATCGGAAGACATGGTGATGTCTTGGGTTCAGGAGGCTGAAGGAATTGTAGATTGGTTTGTTGGAAAAACCAAGTTAGTGATAGGCCTAATTCGTGCTTAACGAATGTTTAGGGGGTTGTTGAAGTGTCCCCCTTCCTCTAGCGCATAGTGATGATGGCCGAAAGTATTTTTCTGAGTATCTTCCTGAAAATCAGTCCACTCTGTCTCACTAATGAAGTCTCTTCAACAGATTGACCTGTGGGGCATGTGTCGTCTCCCTTCGTAGGCATAAGCCCACCATCTGAACTCTAACATGGTAGGTACAGACCCTGCGCTTTTTCACGACTTAAAAGGCCAACAGAAAGGTTGATACAAGTCAAGTTTTACCACCAGAACCCTGACACGGGTGTCTGCAGAAGTACGCTCGACACCTTAAGCCGAATAAAACATCCGTCGCTCGGAAACTAGATAACACAGAATATTTGTTTTTCCTGCCCCTAGTTATGCTCGTATCCGTCACGATCAGAAATATAATATTCACAACCCAGCCACTAGGCCTTCTTAAAGCGTACAATTAATGACCCTTTGGTTCAATCCGGGGAGTCACTTGTCGAGCGGTCCCAAGTTTTTTTTTTTTGATGAAATTCGGTCCCAAGTTAGAAAATTAAGTTTTGGGGTTACCTTTTGAAAATTATAGGATATGTCATCCACTAGAATAACACCAAGTCTATATGTTAATTTTATTCCTTGATTTAAGTCAAATAACTTTCCTTTCCATAGAATTCCATTTGGCTCTCCAACAGTAGCTTTGCCAAAAAAAGGGACTTCCACATCTAATGAGGAAGCAAAAGATTGAAGATGATGAAAAGATTGGTAAAAGAGGCAACTTTTACCCTTCATCTACCTTCACCCATGTTAAACAAATCCACAGCCCTAACTCCACTGGGCCTTCAATATCGGAGCCCGGTCTATAAAATCTAGTGGGCCAGAGAGGAGCAATACCTGCCTTTAGACTTTAGACATCCATGGGATCCATGGTTATGTTTCATAGCAATATAGGGAAAGGAAAAAAAATAGAGAAATATTTACTCCGGTTAACATTTTTACCTAGAAGTGAAATTATTATTTTATTTTGTGAGTGGAGCATAATTCAGTACATTGTCATAATTTAGAACATCATAATTTAGTAAGAACTAGCACAGTGAGAGGTGAGTAATTACTTCTTTCTAAACCTATTGTGCCCACGATCAGTTCTACTGCTTCAAGGTTTCAAGAAATCACCCGTTGCTTGTGACTTCATCCAACAGCTTCTGGCACGACATAGTGGCTACGATATATCCCTGTTTTTTGTGAGTGAATCGTAGGTTATGTAGAGGAAGCCTTTACTCAGTTAATGAGAAGCTTTAACTTGGATTTTCCACCGCTCAAACTCTTCACAACTTAACATGAACGAACTCGCATTTCTATGACCACCTCCTCCAAACTTCTGTACAGGAATCACAATAACACCGTGATCGTTTTTCAACATTAACTGAAAAATATTACGTACGTAGAAAGTAAGTTATGCAAATAAGTCGCACAAATCAAACTTAAATAAGCTCAAACCTGAGAGATTGGTGTTGTGTCTTCTGTTGCAATACTCCTGAGACTGATTTTCAGTAATTCGGAGTTTCCAAGCTCAGGAACTTCATATGCAATTGCTCCAATTCCCCTACAAAAAAACAAAAGACAGCTGAACAAAGAAACAGCAAGAGGGTTGTATACCATATTCGAAGCGCGCACATGTAAGCAGATAACGATATTAGAGGATATATATTGAACGATAAAAGTGAAAGACCGCACCTTAAGTTTAGTTGAAGGCTCTTATTAGCTAATTGGTGTCCCAGTTCACTTCTCAACTCTGAAATCGAATCTGCACGTACCGCCTACATATTGGAAATACCAAGAACAGAGTTCATATCCAAAAATGAAATGCTTCAACTTGAATGAGTAAAACATACTAAAATTTCAATGTGGGCAAGAGCGAATAAAAATATGAGGTAAGGAAAGACCTAGGTCTGAAAGAAGGTAAACTGGGAAAGTGAAAAGAAATCAAAGAACGCGGAAAATACTTGGGAAAACCGAAAACGGTAAAGAAATGCTTATGCAGTTCCTACAACTTTATATGGAGACCTTGAAACCAGGAAGCGAAGAATAGACCATGCAGTTGATGTATAATTAGAACTGACTAGTAGAGGTTGACTAGTTGATTGTCATTTCAGAATTTTATGAATTAAATGATGCACCTCAAGTTTGGAACATTAAGAGGCAGTCATTGTGAATGAGTTAAGAGTCATCAAACCATTTATAAGAAAAATAATTACATACAGAATAAAATGAGGAGGGAGTAAATACCAGGCAATGTCCAAATTCTCCACCGCCCAGGGCAATCTCGTATGATTGCTCAAGAACTCCATCAATTAACTTTTGCTTATGTAACAGGCTAGTCATCCCTTGGCATATCACAAACTGAGGGTCCAATTCTAGTAGCTGCGATTAGCCATAAGGCTCATACATATCAGAAGATGCATATGTCATATTGAATGTAGATCACTTATTAACAAAAGAATGAAATGATCCATAGGGGGATCAATGACCATGAATTATTATCTGCTGAATGCAGGACAAATATGAGCTAAAAAGAAAAAAGGTTACGATAATAAACCATCCACAACCAAGGTATACCTGCTGAAACAATGAGGGGTTTGATCTGACATCGAATTCAATATTTAGGTCTTTCAATCCACTGCTGAAAGCTTTGCTATCTGGAAGAACCCACCTCCAGAGATCTCCATCTTCGATGTATTTGAAGAGTTGATTAACCCTTGCAAGTGCATTCTCAACTACCAACTCTTTCCCAAAATTTCCTTCCAAAATCTTATTCTTGAAATAATCATAAGCAATTGTGGCACCACTCCTTTTAATATCTATTACCTTTACCACATTCGCACCAATGGAACTCTCTGCTGCAAACATCTCAACTGCAGTTTTGTGATGATCTAGAATTATGACACTGGAGACAGAGGAAGAAAAAGAATTGAAAAGGTTGTAGAGGTTTGTATTTTGGACCATAACCTCAAAGAAAATGACATTACTCAAACAATATTTCCTATTAGTGCACATCAACAACAAAGATAAAAGATCCATACACAAAAGAAAGAAACATAAAGGATACATTTTTTGTTAATTATGATAACTACGACATTTTTCATGTTAAGCTCATCATTCGAGTAGTGTTAAAAGTATCTAAGAGGGTCAATTCAATTCAAAGTAGACGACAGAGATGTGGCCAATATTTGAGGCCTCGGTGCTAAAATATTGAAGGAATACCCAAAAAAGAATTAAAAAACATTACAAATTACACCTAATGATTCCAAACATAATGTATCGTGGACACTAACACAGTCTATAGTTGCTACTATTACAACAAGAAAATACTTTTCCCACAATGATTTACAAAAACCAGGTACCTTGAGAAATAACAAAGTTACGCTTATTATAAGCGCATAAAAGGTCATTATTGTTGGATGGTTTGGAGCCTTTTTCACCCCAAAAGCCAGTCTCATGAGGTGTGGCTTTCCCTCGCACTTACAAGCTAACCAGATACTCCTTCCATAATCAATGTGGGGTTATCCTAACAATTTCCCACTCACATCAATATTAGCTTCAATAAACTTTTAAGCTGACATTTGTTTTATCTTGGGGTGTGATACCAATGCTCGATGGTCTTAGGCCTCTGGTCTATCTTACTTAAGGTGAATTGGCCACACCTGGTATATTACTTAAAAGTCTTTCCCCCTGTCTTACTTTAAGTGAATTGGGCTGCTCAAAAACTTGTTCATCTTGATGTGTGAGTGGGAAATTGTTAGGATAAACCCATTATATAAAAACACTTATAGTGAGACAGAGGAAACTTTAAGTAATACAATATGCCCAGTAATGTTTTAAGCGAACAAAGGTATATTAACGTATCGACATATCCCAACAAGCCTTAATAGACCGTTTCAAGATCCATCAAGACAAATAATAAGTCCTTAACATATACATAGTGTTCATATAAGTGTTTAAGTTGTGACAATTTTAATAAAGGAAACAACACTTATAACAAGCAACCAAAAGCGATATGATAAGTTGGTGTCCACAGGGAAAAAAAAATCCTTCATTTGAACCCTCCCATAACCCTAGTCATATGATAGTTGGGTCACAAGGCTACCATTCTATTAGCACCGACCTCATATGCTCCATACCTAGGTCGTACCTCAGTACGCCTTACCATGCGAACCCGTCGTTCATCGCAATAAACAATCGATAGAGAGGGTCGGACCAACCACCAAACTCATACAACTTTCCACCAACTCCATCACATAACACAAACATAATAACATCACACCACAACATAATCTTGTTCGTCAATATTTTATTATGACCTACTAGTTCATACCGATAATGTTAGCCAAGTAATGACTGATGTATAACAATAACTTAAACAACATGCATTCTCGTATTATGCTGAATTCTATCACCTATTTATGCATCCACATACAAGGATTTTGTCAATTAGCAAGAGAATCTAATTATAAGAGTTATACACGTAAATCATGTTAAATAAAGAGTTTAAGTAATTATTATCAATGTAATTACTTGTTTAATTTTATGTTCATCACACTAGTTAGAGTTCTACGCATGAATATAACATGAGAATCAACAGTAAAAATTATACGGTTCCATTATATACGTTATTAAGGCAAGTTTTCTTCAAAAATTAGCATTTAGATACAATCCAAAGTTACCTACAATTCTGGTTTCATAAGAGAAATCTTTAACTACATTCTAACATGTATTGATTTCATGAACCCTATCTCTGATAGACTTGCATCGAATTTAGGGTCTCAGAGTGTTCCCTAATTGCTTAAATTTCTCTATGAAAAGGGTTCTTCAAGCCATTGGAAGATAGAAACCTACCTCGAATCCAAAGCAAACAAATATTTTCGATCCCTTCATCTTCTTAGCTTTCTCTCACTAGAACACCCCCACACCTTTCACTCTCTAGAAGATACAACTGCTATTGGGAGAAAAAGAAGAAAAGAAAAGAGGGGGAAGTAGGGTTGAAGGGATTTTAAAAGGGAACTCTATTTACAACCCACTAATATTGTCCTCGAAATTGAACATACCTGACGAGAGGAAAAGATGGGGATGACGAAGCTGCATATCATCATTGCGCTCCCAAGTAACTTCCTTATCATTGTGATGATGCCACTGAACCCTGACCTTGGGTTCAGTTTTGAGGACGACATTTTCTTTTCGGGGAGAGATAGTAGCAGCCCTCACTTTTGGGTCAGGTGTAAATATAGTTTCCCCCTCTTTAAGACCTTTTTAACCCTAACTTTTCCCCCCACTTTTCTTTTCTCTTTTCCTTCCCTAGCGCTGCTGCCGTGAGAATCTAAAGAGAGAGTGTATGTGGGTGTTTTAGAGAGAGAAAGCTAAGAAGAAGAAGATGAATGAGGAATTGATAGTTAATGACTTTTCTTTGTTGGTTATTCGCGTGGGGTTTGCTTTGCTTTGGATTCGAGGTAGGTTTCTACTTTCCTATGGCTTGAATAACCATTTTCATATAGAAATCAAACAATTTGTGAATACAATAAAACTCTAGATTCGATATAATTCAAATGTAAAGTAGGGTTCATGAAAACAATACATGTTAGGATTAGTAAATTAATCACCTATGTACAACCAGAATTTTAGGTCACCTTGAATCGTATTTATATGATAATCTTTGAAGGAAATTTGTCTTAATGATGTATATAATGAACCGTGTAATTTATATTGTCATTTGCATGCCATATTCACGTGTAGGACTCTAATTAGTATGATGATCAGAAAATTCAACAACTATATACATTGGTAATAATAAAGCAAATTACTTATTTAGTATGTCTGATGTTTATGACTCTCATAACCAGACCCATCTTACTAGTTAACATGATTAGTGCATAAATATGCATAATTAGATGATTAAAATTCAGCAATAATATGAAGATAATTCAATGATATTTTGATTACATAATGCATGGTCAATTGCGAATTCTTGTTAAAGTAATGAATTCATTATATGTTAAGGTTGAGCACGAAAGCTACATTTGTATTGTATGACGACTGATTTGTATGCGTGATGTGGTGAGTTGGTGGGAAGTTGATGAGTTTGGTGGTTGGTGCGACCCTCTCTACTGATTATTTGTAAAGATGACCAACGGGTCCGCGTGGTAAGGCGTACTGAGGTATGACCTAGGTATGGAGGGCATGGGGTCGACACTAACACAAGGGTAGACTTGTGGACCACTCTCATGCAACTGAGCTTATGGGAAGGTTGGATGAAGGATCTGATTTTCCTAAATGGACACTAACTTACCACATCACTTGTGTTTGCTTGTTCATTGTTGCTTACTTATACCTCTATTGCCACAATTGTTTATATATATATCGACACCTTTATGAGTTATGGAGAAATCTAGTTGTCTAGAGAGATCTTACCGTCTATTAATGTCCCAGGAATCTGGAAATCTACTTGTTGGGTTTGGATCCAGCCTATTGTTTTTCAGAGCAAGGAAATCAAGAAGTATCACCTGCTTGAGTTGTAGTCAGCCTTTGAGGAGTTTTCTAGCAATTTTCTTTTATTTTAGTAGGTAGGGGTTCAGAGCTTTGTCTTCTAGTTTCTTAGCAGTTTTCTTTTATTTCAGTAGGTAGTGGTGCAATGTTGAATCAGAGGCCACCGACTGAGATGATTTAGATGCAGTATTATCACCCGTTCAAGAAGATGGGACAATATCAATAACTGCTAAGGTTTAGGACGTCACATTAACATTTTGAAAAGGATAATATAATTAAAGGATTCAAATTTAAAAGAATAAGGCTGAGTGGTTACAAAGAATTGTATAAATTGATACACAATTTATAGCTTGTCTCATTACATAAGTTCAAACAATGTGTAATTTCTCACAAAAGAAAATTAGTTAAATCCCAAAACAGAGGCAATAACTACATCTCTGCTTTTTATGCAGAAATTCGATCATTCTTCCCTCAATCTAAACAATTAGAATTTGAAGTGATTATGGAATAACAAGCATACCTCTTTACTTGAGAAGATAATTTCTCAACAAAGCCAGAAGGCCCAACGAAATCAAGAAGATAAACTTCATCAATTTCATTTACTGGAAGATCTTCTACCCTGGAAAGACACAGCAACAACTTTTAGTGTCTTAAGATCAATGAACAGACCAAAGAGAGAGACAGAGAGAGAGGGTAGATACTTGAGGGGAGCATAGACAGTGTTGGGGAAGTAGAGAACGGGATGATTTGCAGATGAGAAGTAAAGATGAGAGGCTAGGGCAGCAAAAGCACCATCAGGACATGGGTAGTGGTACAGCACTGCAGCAGATTTCTTATTCGGAGTGGTTTCCATGGCTGATGTTTTGGTGGTTAAAGTTCTGCTGCTCCTTTTGGGTGCAAAAACAGAATAGCTCTGTATCTTATTCTCTAAAACCCTAGTGAGATGATGAGTTGTAGATGTTGTTGATCTCTTAAACCCTAGCCGTAGAATATTAGTATAACGATGATATACCATGGCAAATGTTGGCGCGGTTTCTGATATAGCCTCTCCGTAGATGAGAATTGAACTATAGGACCACTGATAGAGGTCCTATGCGTAATTGGGACGACTACAACATTTTTGCCCGGGGCCTTTAACCCCCCACATGTGTTTGATTACCAGGTAAAATGATATACAATACAATTCAAACTACGGTTTTTAGGGGGGTAGTGGTTCAAGACATTGGAGGACACTCAGAGACAAAATGTTTCAGAGACATTTTAAGACATTTCGGGACATTTGTCCGTAGACAAAATGTCTTTGTGGACATTTCAGGACATTTGATTCATAGACAAAATGTCTCAGAGACATTTGGTTTATGGACAAAATGTCCTGGGGACATTTCAACATATTGAATCCATGGACAAAATGTGTAGTGGATATTATTATTATTATTATTATTATTATTATTATTATTATTATTATTATTATTATTATTATTATCTCATCATTGAAGGATAATTGGTAGACATTTATTATTTTATTATCATTATTGTCAAACCATATGATATAATATATTTGTACTCATATTTCAATAATATATTTTTCGACTTTTATGGACATCTGTGCATATCTGAGGACATTGAAGGCAGTTGGTAGACGTTTATTATTTTAATGTAATCATTATTGTCTAATCATACGGAATAAATTTGCCCTACTACTTTGAAAATATATTTTTCGACTTTCGTAGACATCCGTGAATATTTATGGACATTGATGGCAATTGGTAGACATTTATTATTTTAATGTAATCATTATTGTCTAATCATACGAAATAAATTTGCCCTACTACTTTCAAAATATATTTTTCGACTTTCGTAGACATCCGTAATATCTGTGGACATTGATAGATATTTAGTTGATATTTATTATTTTTAATATTATTACTGTCTTACCATATGAAATAAAAAAAAATTAATTAATATTTCCAAATATATATTTTTCGACTTTCGTAGACATATGTAGATATCTGTGGACATTGATGGACAATTGGTAAATATTTATTATTTAATATAATTAAATATTAATATAATAATATAATAATAATATAACAATAAATATAATAATATAATCTATATAATAAAATAGGTGGATGGGTGCTGACTGGGACAAACCCCAGATAAATCAGGCTGTCTGTCCCACGTCAGCATTCGTCCACACCGTTGGATTCACCAACTCATTTGAGGAAATTAACATATCTGGACACAGACATCTGATGAAATTTTGATTTCTAGACCGACACATCTGGTTCCAGCCGGACACACCTCTTCTCACTCTTCTCTATTAAAACAATGGTCTCTCAAGTTCGAGAAACTTTTGGCTTCATTTCTCAGATTTTGCAGTGCACAGAGGCAATGTTAGTTTGCTTCTGTTCATCAATTCGAAATGAATATGTAGTAGCATTGATTGTATCCATCTGTTCTCATCTTTGCTTCTGTTCATCTATTTTATTGAAATATTTTATCCAATTTTGGATGATAGATGATAGAAATGAATATGTAGTAGCATTGATTTTATCCAATTTTGGTTTTGATTGTGTTTGAGGTTTGTATTTTCTCCAATTTCGATTTGGGCTTATCTTACTGTTGTTGGTTAGACTAGAGTTCATATGCTCAAAGAGCGTTTGATAAAATGTCTAAAACACTTTAAAATCCAAGTTATCTTAATTTGCAATCAAGAATGTGAAGATATTCTCATTGTTTGATAAAATGTCTCAATAATTTTGGATAATAAACTTGGAAAAAGTCTCATTTATCCAAATGCCATGGCTCTCTTCCCCTCCTTTACAAAATCTGCCTACTATAGTTACGATGCTAATTGTACTGGAACCATATTGGGTAACTGAAAATTTAATGACAAAAGATAGTTCCTTCACTTATGATATACGAAACTGTTCGAATCACGTAGTATGTGTTCACAAACTCCTTTGATTGATTCCAAGCCAGTGAACCTGAAAGAAAAACATATGGTATAAGAAATACCAAAAAAAGGATTACATTTCGAATCTCAAAAAATAATTTTCTGAAACATCAGTATGTGCACAATAGTAATCTGTTTGATAAAATGTCTCAATAATTTTAGATAACAAACTTGGAAAAAGTCTCATATCTGAACCGTCTCCCGATTTTGAAAAGTTGTATATCACCCTTCTCCAACCATTACATTCTCTAAATCTCTTACTCCATTAAATATCTTACTACACTATTTTCTCATTCATGCAATGTCAAAAGTGATTGGATCATCTTTCCTTCTCTTCTCTTCGGCAATAGTTTTGATCAGGATGATGGAGTCTGATCTCCAAAAATTGTTTGATCGGAAGAGGTGAGCCATGTTGATAAACTCTCTCCCATTTGGTTGTATTGAAGGAGAATGAAATTACTCATCAGTAAGATTCAATTGATAAACTCTCTCCCAGTCATTTATTTTTATTATTCATGAGCATTTCAATAGTTAGTCCCCTTTCTTCTTATATTCATTTCAGTTTTTACTTACTCAATAGGTAATTTAATTTACAGCTTAAGGTTCTTTACTGTAGCATTTGTGGAAACAGTCCATTTGGTGGCAACAGTGGATGTGACTGAAAGCGGTGGAATTTCGGTTCTGTGCAGGATCGATTTTCTTTTTTGTTGAACTCTGTGCAGGATCGAATGGGGAAGAAAATGATTCATCTCCATTTCTCTTTCTTTTGAGGAGTTTCAATTGAGGTATTTGTTTTATTTTTATTTCTGGTTTAGGTTCTTAGAAGCCTGAATATAGGTGTTGATTATCATAACATTTAAAGATGTGAATAGAATGCAACAGATTGAATAGAAATGCTTAAGATGAAATGACATCATGGTAGGGAGGTGAAAGGAAATTTGTATCAAAGAAATCTATTAATCATGTCTGTTATTTTATTTCAATGAAATCCAAATTTGGACTTATGTTCACAAGATGTTTGTTATTTTGTTTCAAGGAAATCCAAACTTTGGTTCAACAGTTACCGATACACCGAACTCTTCTACTGCCATGAAGGTTCTTATTTTCTTTTATTCTGGTTCGTCATTAATTGGGAAGTGATGTTTACTGAGGATGATACATGACTAGGCTACCACTAACATTTATTATCAATCAAATGAGTAAATTAAATGCTTAAATAGTCCACTTGGTGGAAGGTTATCTAAGTTGTGTCATCTCATGAAATGACCCATGTGTTCTGTTCACTTTCATGTTTTTCCCTTTCATTGTTCTGGTTCAATCATGGAATATATAAATTATATCATTTTTATATGGCAAAATCAACAATTAGAGAAAGAAGGAAAAGTCAGAAAAAGTTCAATAGTGAGAGTTTGAGGCAAGGAGAAACCTCAGCATTTGTCGGCTTGTTATATGATTAATATAATAAGCATAGCAGCTACATGGTTTTGTTTTGTGAAATTGCTCTCACAGTTTCCTCCCACCCCCAAAACACTGGTAATGAATACCCATAGCCCATCACATATTACCCATGTTTGAGACACTCCCCGAAATGATATTATGATCAACACAGTGCATACTTAGAAGTCCCACAGACACGCACACACATGTATGTATTTGCTTTAGAATGAAGTATTTTGTTTCTATGACAAGATTTGTTTTTCAATCCTTTCTTTCTGCAGACTGGTATAGCACGAGGAGAGTTACAAACGTCGGGTGACCTATATGATTTCCAGTCAATTGCTACATTATTCCTCATTGGGGTTGTCTATGTCAGCCCTACACTAATAAACAAGGCTAATTCATGATTGCACCCGTCCACCCTTTCTGCAGATGCAGAAGAAGAAAATTGCACTTTGTACAGATGGAAAAGAAACATCTAATAAACACCAAGTAGGATGCAGAAGCAGAAGAAGAAGATTGCACTTTGTACAGATGGAAAAGAAACATCTAATAAATACCAAGTAGGATTAAGTTGTGGGTTTCATTGATAATCTCAGTGAGTGTTTGTAGGTGAAGTTTAGGCTTTGAATCAGATTGGCCCTGGTTATTGAAGGGTGGGTCTGTCTTTTGGTGTTCAAAACATAGATTAATAAAACAATATATGACTCCATGTGCCTTATGTTTCAGTTCAACATTAGGAGCAACAGGTAATTGATCAATTTCTTAAGTTGTGTGACTGCATGAATATTTCAACTCTATTTTGGCAATTTTCATTTCTCTTTTCATGGTAACTCGTAGTTGTGTGACTTACAAAGTAGTCACAGATAACTTTTTCGTGCAGAAGTTCATATTTTTCCCTAATATATTTGAATTAACTCATGATTCGATTTCTTCATGAAGTCTAAGTTGGTATTTTTCAAGTGAGATTGTCTTGCGTCAGCTACAGACGTTGTTTTTCTCTCATCTTTCTAATATAAAAACCCTCAGTATAAGAAGAGGAGACATCCTTGAATTTAGAAACCTTGATTATTCCTGCAGGTACAATATTTTTTGCTATTTCCATGACCATGTACAACAGTTACAATCAAGTTATTGCTACAAATTATAGACCATGTAACTACGATTCTCTGTATCTGAGATAAGAAACATTAGAAATATATTTTTATTTCACGTTGATATTCACTTTTTTACATTGTTTCCATAAGCTTCAACATTCATTTCATTTACAATGACCTGTTTTTTTTGTAGCACACATGTAATTTGAAATACAGTTATCTATTGCTTATTTGTTTTATGGAGTACAAAATGAGGGTATCATTAAACAGTTCTTGGTTATATATTGTAGATACCTCTTCTTTCCAAGACCACAACCGGAACATGTAATTATGGAGATCCTTCTTTTCAGATTATGATATGATATTTGAGAGAAGAATATCTCACATTGAAAGAGGTTTTGGGGAGTTTTTTGTCTGAGTACGAAGAAATATTTCCAACAGTGAAATTGGGTTCTTTCCAACAGTGAAATTGTTTGCATTACGTGGAGGAAGGAGCATTGAACCTTATCATTGAATTAATCAATATAGCTTATATGATTAATTTCATTGAACCCTTACTCAAAGTTTGGTTGATTATGGGTTACTTAACACTAACTATAAGGTAATACACATTGTAAAAAAGTAGACAATGATTTACTGAAACAAATGTTGATATTGGAAGTGATTTTGATTATTGTTTAGTTCAATCTTAGGTTTTGATGAAAAGATTGAGTTGGTAAACTATAATACAATATTCATTGTTATACCATTCAAACATATTTACATTAAATGTGTTCAAATGGAGAAAGAGATAAAGGTGTTATGTGAAGGATTTGGAATAAATTTTTATCTTATAGCTTCACTCTTTTATGCATTTTCATCTAGAATATGCATTTTCATATCTCACCGTGCCGGAGGCACGGGTTATACACTAGTATAATATCTATTATATAAAACAGAAGGAAAACGATGACTGGGACAAACATCCTTTTTTAACTATTCATATTGTCTAGAAGCCCTTCTCAAAAATTAAGATATAGTCCTTCGTAGAAATAAAGTTACCTATTTAAAAAACAATAATCCTTTCCTTCTTAGAAATAAAACAACTAACTTAAGAAAAAAGGAAACAAAATAAATTTCAAAAGTTAAAAAAAGAAATTAAAATCTCTCTCTTTCTCAATAAAATAATACTAACTAATTTAAGAGAAAAGAAACAAAAAAATAATAACTAATAAAAATTCTAATTTAAGAAAAAAGAAACAAAATAAATTTCAAGGGTTAAAACCTATTTAAAAAACAATAATCTTTTCCTTATTAGAAATAAAAATTCTAATTTAAGAAAAAAAGAAACAAAATAAATTTCAAGGGTTAAAAAAAGAAATTAAAATTGCCCCTCTCAATAAAATAATTATTAATTTAAGATAAAATAAACAAAAAAATAATACAAAAAAATAATAACTAATAAAAATCTCTCTCTCTCAATAAAATAATAACTAATTAAAATTTCTCTCAAGTGTCCGTGCCCTAGGGCACGGGATATATCCTAGTAATATAATATAATATAATATAATATAATAATAATACACTAATATAGTAATAAGATAATATTATAATAATATGATTTGATAATAATAATTATTTTTATTACCTTCCTTACTCAAATATATAATAATAATAATAATAATAATAATAATAATAATAATAATAATATAATAATAATAATACAATAATGTAGTAATATAATAATAAGATAATATTATTATAATATGATTTGATAATAATAATTATTTTTATTATCTTCCTTACTCAAATGTCCCCAAGTATCCACAAGTGTCTTCCATATTTTGAGAGACATTTTCTCTCCAAAAGCTCTTCAAAGTTACACTAAAATGTCTCCAAGTGTCCCCAAAATCAATTTGTCTTGAAATGTCCCTAATTTCGTGTCCCGAACGAATAACACAGACATTTGGGGACATTTGAAATGTCCCCAACCAATAACACGGACATTTGGGGACATTTAAAATGTCCCCAACCAATAACACGGACATTTGGGGACATTTCAAATGTCCCCAACCAATAACACGGACATTGGGGGACATGAAAATGTCCCCCAATGTCCCCAACCACTACCCCCCCTAATATAGTAATAAGATAATATTATAATAATATGATTTGATAATAATAATTATTTTTATTACCTTCCTTACTTAAATATATAATAATAATAATAATAATAATAATAATAATAATATAATAATAATAATACAATAATGTAGTAATATAATAATAAGATAATATTATTATAATATGATTTGATAATAATAATTATTTTTATTATCTTCCTTACTCAAATGTCCCCAAGTATCCACAAGTGTCTTCCATATTTTGAGAGACATTTTCTCTCCAAAAGCTCTTCAAATTTACACTAAAATGTCTCCAAGTGTCCCCAAAATCAATTTGTCTTGAAATGTCCCTAATTTCGTGTCCCGAACGAATAACACAGACATTTGGGGACATTTGAAATGTCCCCAACCAATAACACGGACATTTGGGGACATTTAAAATGTCCCCAACCAATAACACGGACATTTGGGGACATTTAAAATGTCCCCAACCAATAACACGGACATTTGGGGACATTTCAAATGTCCCCAACCAATAACACGGACATTGGGGGACATGAAAATGTCCCCCAATGTCCCCAACCACTACCCCCCCCCCCCCCCCCCCCCCCAGTTGGAGAGGAATTAGGTAGGTCCGGAAAAAATGAGTGAAAAATCCAAAAATCTAGACCCTTATAGGAAAAAAACTCACTCAAAAATAATAATGTCAAAAAAACTCATTTTTAACAGGACAACATATTTTTCATAATTTCATTCTTACCTTTATGTGTTGACAACATATATCATTTTGTTGTTATAACATTTTGACAATATCTATAATAATGTCCTGACTTATTATAAAATGTTGGCGTCATATATAATTATGTTCTTAACGACATATATAATGTATTAGTCAAAATATTATTTGTTCGTTAACGGATTTGTAAATACAAAGGATAATATGCATAACATTTTAATTTTTGTAAAGGACAAATAAAAAAATGTTTTAGTCTTAATATTTATGTCGAAAGCAAAACAAAAAAATGCGGAAATCATTTATTTTTTCACAAGACAAATAAAAAAATGTTGTAGCCAAAATGTTTGTGTCAGTTTGTCTATTTGAAATGCAAAAGAAAAAAATGCGAAGTATTTTGGCAAAACAATGTCTAAGCAAAAACGAATTTGTTCAGAAATTTACAAATTGTTGAGACAAACTAAGATTTGTTCAGAAATTTACAAAATTGTTGAGAGCAAACCAAGAATTGTTCAAAATTATTTTTGACGTTGATTTGGGCGGAAATTTTCATTTTGGAGGGTAAATTTGTAATTTTACCTACTGAGTTTTTTCCTCATTATTATACTATTGAGCCTGATTCTCTTTAACTTCCCCATTTTGGGGCTTATAATTACCGCCCCTTAGGTCCGAGGGCTTTTATCCTCGAAAGTGATTCTAAGGTTATAACCCAACTTTTATCTAACGGTGAACAAGTGGCCCTGTGGCAGCTAACCAACGAATCTGAAGATCTCGCTTACTGGCGACATCTCTCCACGTCAAGGTTCAATTTTTTAATCAAATTTTCAATCAAGTGGCTCATACACTTGCTGCGACTAACGCCTTAACACCGTGATACTTCCATCTCACCTAAATCACCCCTAAGCAGATAACTTGTTCGACAGTTTGGTCCTTTTTGTAACTTCGTATTTACTTCTTCCAAAAAAGAACTTCGTATTTACTTTTGAAGGGTCCTATATGGACACTTTATTGGTAATGGTATGGTTTATTAAAAAAAGAATACAATTCTCAAAGTAGTAAATTATTCAATTTCAACACTAAAAAAAGAATAAGAAGCTCTTGGTCTAAGGTTCAAATGGTGGACCTTAATAGCACTAAAAAAATATGAGTCTCATATTAATATAAAATTTATAAATTTTTAAAAGAATTTTTGGGCTTACGGTTCAAAAATCTACCCTTAAACACACTTTTAATCCTCTCTAATCTTAAAATAGGGTTATAAACCAAAATATTAACATAAATGGACATCTAGTCCTTTTGTATCCATCTCTAGAGAAAACAAAAATCCCTAGAATTTATATTAAATTATAATACCCAATCTAACCTTCTATATAAACAAAAATTGTTTTTCTTTCAAAATCCCCAAATACCCGTTTTCTATCTTTATCTCTCACTTTCTCTCTCCAATCACGATCATATTAACAGAAACTTTATCTTCATT
This sequence comes from Eschscholzia californica, assembly GCF_041429995.1. Taxonomy (NCBI): domain Eukaryota; kingdom Viridiplantae; phylum Streptophyta; class Magnoliopsida; order Ranunculales; family Papaveraceae; genus Eschscholzia; species Eschscholzia californica. The sequence goes on from NW_028238198.1 coordinate 36,757,699, forward strand.
CTTCTCCAAAACGGAAACCATTAATGTTCTCTTTCTAAAATTGAATCCTCTTTTCAACCTCCATTATTAAGTCTCGGAATCTGCTTCATCTTCATTAGACCAGCTGAAAACTCCATTGTTTATTATGATTTCCATCATCAAACATTCAGGTTCGTACCTTTGTTAAGATCCACAGTTGCTTATGAGGTTAAAGTAACAAGTTTAATCTTTCTTTTAATGTTTTTCATCATCATCTTTAAAGATATTTATGATTTTCATTATAATCGATTTCATCTCTGTAGCTTCTTTACAAATATTCATCATTATTCATGATTTTCTCTCTCTAAGATCTTCATAACCGATTTATGATGTTAATGTTAAATCCTTGTTTACTAATTCATTATCTTCGATTATGTTATTTTTGTGTCCATGTATTATTTTATTTTTTCATTAGATTAAGGTTTCAGATCTTGATGTTTAGAACATTTCTTGATATCAGATCCGGTAACGATACCATTTCTGATCTAGAGAAGATTCCGTACGTTTTTTGTAACAGAATGTAAACGATGTGTAATTTATACGAAATTATGTGTACTATATTGAACATGACACATTTTAACCAGAGAACATTCCGTACAATGTTATTGTAACAGAATGTAAACAATTTGTATTGTTCAAATCATGATATGTACTTTATTGCGCTTTATACATTTGAACCAGTGAAGATTCCGTATAACTTTTTTGTAACAGAACGTAAACAATGTGTAATGTTCCAAAAATTATATGTAATTTATTGCACTTTACATATATTTTTTTACATAACAGTAGCTTTGTTATTCTAACTAAAGTTCTGTTGTCTCCAACACATAATGAATTTTATAAAACATTATACATAATTTACTGTATTATACATGTCGTTTCTAGTAAATTATATGTTTTGTTGACTAATGTATATGTTTTTCTTTTTGTAGTTTTGCTGTTAGTGGTGGAATTTCCTACAGAATCATCCAACCTAAGTAAGACTACGAAACTAAAATATGATGGTTGGGATAAAATATTTACTAAAGTTTGTCAGTTGTTTCGATTTCCATCAGAAAATATTCGGTTCGTTTGTCAAGAATGATTTAAAGCGTGTAATTGTTGTTTGTTGAATGACTCAGATAGTTGAGAAGATACTGCAGTGTACCTGTGTAAAAAACATTAAGTTCTAGTATAAATAATGTGAAATATTGGATAAGTTAAGTTGTATACATGACAAATGATGGTTTCCTCGTAATAAATAACAAATAATTTACGAACTTGTTTCATAATTTGTATTTGATGTGTGGTTATGTATGAGTAAAAACGAAAACAAACGCTGCTCAAATGTTCGTAAATTGTACATAATTTATGAACATGTTTCATAATTTGTAAGGGATGGTTGGTTATGTATAAGTAAAAAAACGAAAATTAAATGAGAGAAAGTGATATATACGTTATGTATATTAACCCCCAAATCACGCTAAATTGATCCTAGAAAAATATACTCTTTCCAAATCTGAAAGTTAAGTGAGAGAAAATTGATTTGAATCGAAAAAAGAATTACATAGTATGAGAGAGAAAATTGATTTGGTTTCCAAATCTGTAAATATGAGAGAGAAAATTGATTTGGAAATATCTATTATTTCCTATTCAATCCCCCCAATCATGCAACAAAAATGTCGTTTCAATTTTGGTCCGACTCCAATTAAAAAAAAAGCGAAATCTGTACGGGGATATGGCCGCGATTTGGTTTTATATGGTAAGGGTCTTTATGTCCAAATTGCAAAAGGACTAAAACCCCATTTTTTGGGAAGATTGGACCCTAAATCCTTTTTGAACATTATTTTGGGCCTTATATCCATACATATCACGATTTACGTCAGTCATTACATGACATTGACCTAAGTTAAACTTTTTCATTGTTTGATTTGCTAAGAAAAAGTTTATATCTTTCAACAAAAAAAGAAAAGAAAAAGTTTATGTTTTCTAAAATGCAAAAGTTTCCATATGTTGTTTTATTTCAAGGTAAAGTTCAACGGGCTTACATAATTCAAGGTGCTTCGTTAGGGTTCATCATCAGGAACTCACAAACAGATGTCGTCTACCAAGAAGGAAGAAGTATAAACGCAAGATCTGCTTTAGATAGCCAAGACACTCCTTCAAGCGGGAACGAAAGCGGCAGATATAGGGTTTCAAAAGCTATTTATAGAGGGTGATGCAAGTCAGGTCATCTACGATGTAACGGACAGTGGGGATTCAATCCCTTGGCGCTTCAAATCTACGGTCACCGAGATTCAAGCCCAACTGGCGCGCCTTGAGGCCTATCAGTTTAATTTGGTCCCACGTGGCTCTAACATGCAAGCCCACAACCTGGCTGAATCGAAATTTAACCCTTTTAGTTGTTGTATTTCTTGCTCAGTACCCATGTGATGCAGGGGCGCCCGGCGTGGAGACTAATTCCATGACCGGACCCGGTCATGGTCCAATTGGCCAAAGAGAGAAGATTTAGAAAGTTCTTATTTTAGTATATTTATTAATTAATTTGGTTTAGGAATTATGCTATTTTAATAATTGGAAAGGTCCAGAGTTAGTCCAGTTATTTAGGTAAGTTGCAGTATTTAATTATTTAGGAATTCTTATTCAAGTCTATCTAGGAAAGTCCAAACCCTATAAGAGGGATAACTAGTTTGTCTATTATCTTCAGATTTGAGAGAAAAACCCCATTGAAGTTTTAATAAAGTTTATTATTTAGAGTTATTTGATCTTTAATTTCATTGTTCTTAGTTAGTTATTTTATATCTTTAATTCCGCTGCGTTTCTACATCAAGTGGTATCTAGAGCCATATTTTTTTTCTTAATCAATCTTCTCATCATGGTTAATACTACTATCTCTACTACACCAACTAAGGAGAAATCACCAACTTTCTCTTCTGAATGGGACAACATCAAAGAAGGGTTATCTGCAGGAAGAAAATTGGAAGAAGGGTTCAATGAGTATAAGAAGGAAACAACAGAAAAATTCAACAACATCGATAAAAGATTCGATCAACTCAATGAATCAATCACCATCATCTCCAAGCAACTTGAAGGTATGTGTAAAAACCAATCTCCACCTCCCACCACTATCACACATCACACTCCCACACATCTATCGGGCACCACCACCACCACCACACGTGTTCCCTCTCTAGGTTTCCCACCCGAGCCAACAACACCACTATTCGGCCACACCATTAGCCACCCTCCACCAATTATCACACCACCGTTCATCAACCCCTATTCCCCACACTCGACTTTTCCAACAACCCCATACCACCATTACACACACACGTCAACCCCACCATCATTCTCTTTCACCGAACCAACAACGACTCAAAACCGACCACCACCCGAGAGCCTCTACTCGGCCGAACACCACCTCCAACCCAACCACCAAACCATCAACCGAATCATACCCGGACCAACCCAACCGGTTACACCTTTCGGCACAATCACAACTTATCAAGAAACAAGTAACCCATACCCATATACCCGATTCCCTCCTTCCACTACTAACCAAACCGAACACCCAATTTACCAACAACATCACAACCACCCCAATCCCCATTCCGAGACACGACCAACCACGTCGGTTATGGACCCGGTTCTACAACCCTCACTTCAACGCCGCCCACTAGAAACCGAGCCCCCCATCCACCGTGACCAACCCGACAACAACACAAACATTCGTAACCGAGACCAATACCATCCCCTCACCCGAAACCGAGAACATAACCTAACCCATTCCCATTCCCAAAACCGCGACTCTACTCCTCCCTCAAACCGTCCTACAAACACACCTCAACGACATCCTTTGGTAGGCCATTACACTCAAACCAATCGTGAGAATTACACTTCTCTTTCCGACACCGAATATTCAAACACTAATTCTTCATACCGTATTCGAATGGAAGTACCTTCGTATGATGGTTCGATTAATATTGAAGACTTCTTGGATTATGTGTCTAGACTTGAGATTTTTTTTGATGTTATGCAAGTTGAAGGCCCTGAACAGGTACGTTGTGTAACTGGTTATTTATCTAAAACCGCTCTTACTTGGTGGAAACAAGAATCTGAGAATCGACGTTTATTACACCTCCCTCCTATTTCTTCATGGTTAGAATTGAAACCATTAATGTTCTCCCGTTTCCTCCCTCCGGATTATGAGAACCAATTATGTGTTGATTATTTACGTTGTCGCCAAGGAAGACGTTCCGTTGAGGAATATGCTTCGGAATTCCAACGACTTATTACTAGACTCAATCTTCCAGATTCTGAGTCAATGAAAGTAGAAAAATTCAAGGATGGACTTCGTAATGATATTAAAGATTTGGTTAATTTGAGAGCTTTTACTTCGGTTTCTGAATGTATTAGTGTAGCTAGGTCTTTTGAATCTGATTCACGTTCAATTTTCCGAGGACATAGTACAAGAAATCACACTGTCAGAACTCTACCAGATGAATTAGATCAATCAAAGCAGGCGGAAGACGGTACTAAATCACTACCAGAAAATCCATATAAAAAGCCTCCTCCCGTTAAGTGTTATCGTTGTTTTGAAACAGGCCACTATTCTAATGCTTGCCCCTCTCGCGGTAAGGCTACTTTGGTTGAAAAGAAATCTGATTCGGATTCAGATGAGGATCAATTTGAAAGAATTGACACTAGTCCCGACAATGGTGATAGAGTTATGTTACTAACTCGACGAGTTCTTTTCACACCTTTCAAAAGGAATTTATCTCAACGAAAGAATTTGTTCGTTACACGAGGAACAGTACTGAATAAGGTTTGTACTATTGTGATTGACAATGGTTGTGTAGAGAATTTGATTTCTACTAAACTAGTCAATTTCTTGGGTATTCCTACAGTGATTAAATCTTCACCATACAAAACTGCTTGGATTCAGTCCGGTACTACTACAAAAGTTGATCATATGTGTACCATTAACCTTTCTATTGGTTCTTCTTATGTGTCTGCAGTTAATTGTGATGTTACAGATATGGATTTATGCCACATCATCTTAGGACGTCCATGGCAATCTGATGTTGATGCCACTTACCGTGGTCGTTTGAATGTTTATGAATTTCCATGGAAGAAGAAAATTGTGACATTGTTACCAATTGAAGATGGATCGGAGGAACTACATTCTCTTCACAAACGGTTCGGGACGAACCTCTTGGGGGAAGAGGATGCTGATGCAGGGGCGCCCGGCGTGGAGACTAATTCCATGACCGGACCCGGTCATGGTCCAATTGGCCAAAGAGAGAAGATTTAGAAAGTTCTTATTTTAGTATATTTATTAATTAATTTGGTTTAGGAATTATGCTATTTTAATAATTGGAAAGGTCCAGAGTTAGTCCAGTTATTTAGGTAAGTTGCAGTATTTAATTATTTAGGAATTCTTATTCAAGTCTATCTAGGAAAGTCCAAACCCTATAAGAGGGATAACTAGTTTGTCTATTATCTTCAGATTTGAGAGAAAAACCCCATTGAAGTTTTAATAAAGTTTATTATTTAGAGTTATTTGATCTTTAATTTCATTGTTCTTAGTTAGTTATTTTAGATCTTTAATTCCGCTGCGTTTCTACATCACCATGTTTGTGCAGTTTGGCGTTCTGTTAAATTCATTGTATTCTCGCACTAGCCATTTGGCATTAATGAAGTTGATCTTTAAAAAAAGAAAATGTTTACACCTGTTAGGAGGGTGCCCGTCATTTTGGAATATTTAACGTAAGATTTGTAGACAATTTAGCAATGATAGAATTTTAGCCAATGAACGGTGTCGACGGCAGAGGCAGGTTGTTGGCAGGGACATAAAAAGAAATTGGGCTGAAGAACAATTTTTTTTTTAACTTAAAAGACAAGTTACATTTTGTTTGGCTAAAACCCCAAATATTTGTATTTTATTTAGTTAAAAATCAAATATTTTTTGTAAACTCTTGCAAACTGTTGCAAACCCCTCTTACAAATTGCTGCAAACTTCTTGCAAACTACTACAAACCTCTTGCAAGTTGTTGCAAACTTCTTGCAATTGTTGTTACAAACTTCTTACAAGTTGTTGCAAATTACGAAAATAGAGTGTAGAATGATAGAAGAGAAAAAAATGATTGATCAATTGTAACAAAACAAAAAATTTTGACCAAATTTCCTAGTTGGATTTTCAAGAAGTCACATCTTTTGAGTTTCAAGTAAATCTTCAACAAAAAAGAAAGTAAATCTGAAACAGAGTTTTTATAGAAATAGAAGATATTATAGAAAATTATCTATATTATTTTTTTTTTGTGAAACTTCACAAAATTTCAGAAATGGATGCCCAAAAATTAAGGAGAACCCATCTCCTACATCAATATTAGGGTGGAAATTGATGTCAGATTAGAAAATTAATGTCCATCTCTGAATTTTTAGTCGATAACGTGAACAATATATTTAGAGTTTTATCAACACCATGGTTAATACATAATCTTTTTATCAAAAAATACAATTAGGCATAATTAATCTCTTGTAAAGATTAATAAACTTTACAAACCCTCCCAACACTGTATCCCTTATTATTACACAAAAGTTACACCCAGTTACATAATACACTCCAACTAATAACAAAGCGTTCGAAGAATTATTTTAATTTGTGAAGGCCATGCATGTCGAATCATTGCCTACTAGAGGAGCACTATTATTAGACGAACCCCATGCATCTTCTGTAATAAATTGCATCCACGCATCGTCTTTATCTTCCTCATCCATACCTTGTGATGATTCTACTGGTACATCCGGTGACATGGTTTCATAGTCATAAATATTAATAACCGGAGGGCTTTCAACGAATGTTAGACTACATTGCCCTTGCTCTTCGACTTCAGTCGAGCATACACTGTTCTTCTTAAATACTCGACATAATGCATAAGAATCCTGAGATCAGAGTATTTTTCTTACATTAGTTAGATAATCCATTATATATATTATATATATTAAGATAGTTAAGTCATATAGGTCTCAGCCTTTAACCACATTTCTTTCTTTCTTTCTTTTTTTTTTTTATTTTTTTTTTATTTCATTTCATGAAAAACTAAAATGGTAGAAACTCTAATGTTAATATTTTATGTCTCAAATAAAACAATATCCTAAGGTCTTAAAAGATAGGTGTTTTTTTTTCCAATTTATAAAATTAGACTCAAGTTGTTGATTGACTCAAGTCACATTTCAGAATATTTATTTTTCATCAGACTCTTGTGTGTGACTCATTTGCCTTACTAATTCAAATTCGTTTAGAGTTCATTTGAGATAAATAAAGTAAGTGAGAATTAAGAACTTATTGTCAGAATAAAGTGAAATAACAATTGTCCTCTTGACTAAAATAAGTCAGAACTAGACGACATACTCTCAGACAAGTAGACCTCAAACAAGTGATCAGATTCAGACAATCGAAAATCATATGACACCTAAATATTGCTCGTTCGTGCCACACTATATATATTTTCCTTTTAGAGAAGAAGCATCTAAGTCTAACTAGAAATGTAGTTTGTTACTAGAGAAACACAAAAAGAGATATTGATGATAACATTGACAAAGCAAATTGGTGTGAGAAATTGTTGTAATTGTAAAGGAAAAGGTCAATATTCAACATAATACAAAATCTTGATTCCTGCATGTATTGATGACAAAAGTAACATACAGTTGTTTAAGTGGTTAATTTTATGAGCCAGAGATGATAATGTGGGAGGGAATAAAGTGCACAATTGAGTAGAGAAGGGGTAGTTAGGGAATAAAGTGAAAAGCTACCGACATCTTCTCAAACCATAAGTAAAGACTTAAAAGGGATATAGGATGCATCTATGGCTACCTTTATTACTACTCATGATTTGTGTACATCAACCACCCTAAATAATCCCCAAAAAAACCCACTCAAGTAGCCCGAAAAGTAGGTCGTCTATAGGTCGAACGCAGGCACGACATAATCTCATTAGACGGACTCTGTTAAAAAGAAATTATCGTCTAATGAGAATCGACCACATCAAACACGAACTCCATTAAAAAAAAATGATCCCTCTCATCGACATTCAACCTGTGGTTGGGGCCCTTTAACACTTTTCTTTATATATGGTGGTCCCTGGTCATGGATCAATCAATAAAGATGGGTTTCTCTATATATATATCTATAATAGAGAGCTAGAGAGATAAAGAATTGAACTTTTGTCTTATTTAGAATAGAATATACAAAATTAATTGGAGATAAATAAGAGGACAAAGTGAGAGTCACGTTGGGATCTTACACCAGTCCAAGCAAAGAATACCTAAAACCCTAACTTTTCATGCACCTATTCACGACATGCATAATTAATTAACACCCAATTACTTCTATTATTTGTCCAAAGTCTCTTTCTAGCTATGTTAATTTACCTCCCAAAGTCATTTTCAGGAAAAATTTTCATCCATTCTACCCTTTTTTTCCCTCCAAGTAAAGTCAATAAATCTAATTCCTCTTTTGACCAAGTCAATCTTTCCTTGACTCACATTAGACTCTCTTTTCTCATCTTTTAACTAACAAGACAATGCCACACTCTACACCAAACACTCTCAAATATAAATGAAAACAAAAAACCGTTATACGGTTTTGCATTTTTATATATTCACATCGGCCGTGGATACAAATAATGTGATAGTACGAATATTCTAACAACTTGAACTCTAGTGGTTATCGACATCAAAATACTATCTTTGCCTTCTAACAAACGCGTACATCTATTTGACATTTTCATAAAATTAGGTTTTTTTTTTGAGTCAGATTATGTCTCAATCAAAGTTTAAGTAATTATCGTAATTCTCAGACATTTGTGCATGAATATATAATATAAGAGATGGAGTTTTAAGTTAAGTGACCTGAACTCCGGAGGTATCTTCGAAATCCTTATCATCAAGTCGATATTCATGCATGACCCAATCAGTTCTGATACCTTGAGGAGCTCTTCCTCTATAATAAACCAATGTTTTCTTCATTCCAATTGCTTTATTTTGACTACTTACCTTTCGATCTTTACCAGTCGATTTCCAATATCCAGCACGAGTTGCTCGATTCGTTCTGAACCCATTCGGATATTTTCTATCGCGAGGTCCAAAGAAATACCACTCTGGATCTCTACTTGGCAAGAAGGATTTGTCTACAAGTAATGTAATCAGTAAACTAAAACCATTAGAAAGATGGATATACTGAGCTTTAAATAATATTCTAGGATGCCAAGAAATGATGATGAAAACTTCTACGAGAGAAAAACTGAAATCAAAGATAACCACAAAAAGAAGATTGTAATTGTTTTGGCCTGAAAATGGGTCACAACTACTGTCTGAAAGCTGATGTGACTGACTCCCATTAGTCGTCGAGACATGTGGAGAGGAAAAGGATCAGACCAAGTGGAATTCACGAAATATGGACACAAAATGCATGAATGCAAGTTGGTGCACAATGAGGATGAATAAGCTACATCAAATAGGAAAGCCAGAGAGAGAGGAGAGAAGAAGAAGAACCTGCCAAGTCCCAAGGCTCGCATTTGTAGAGATCGACTTCGGGAATTATATCAAGCTCGATTTTTAGGCCATGAATTTTTCTCTTGAGATAATAATTGACGAGTTCTTCGTCTGTCGGATGGAACCGGAAACCCGGAGGCAATCCGACCGGTGCCATTACTAGATAATCGTTTTGATCTATCTTTAACTTTCTGGCGTTTCCCTTGTCCTTGCCTGGCTGAGTATATCTGAAGTTCAGAACTGATATTGATCGATCTATGATCAATATCAGTTGTTGTATATGTATATATGAATGATATAGTATACTAGCTTGCTCCTGTTATATATATATAGAGATGGTAGTAAATCTAGAGAGAGATGGGGGGAGAGAGAGAGAGAGAGAGAGAGAGAAGTGAGTATGGGTCTGTGATCTCTAAATATTCAAAGTCCCTTGTTTTTGAGTCATTTTTCACTTTTTCTTTTTGTGATTCGTCAGACAAACGTTTGCTTCAAGCCCATCAAAATATTCATTCATGCATGCACTCCTCATCATCCGTCCCACCAGTTTCACTTCCAAACATTACTTACCTCATTTTAAAGGTAAATAGATAATGGTTCTACAAAAAAGTTAAACACTTAATGGGTTAATCAAGCCAAAGGCATGTCTCCCAATCTTTGACTATTGAATATGATAAGGTTTTTTTTTTTTTTTTTTTGGAAGTCGCCTACGATCTACGTATGTCGTTACATTTGGCACTTGATACATCATAGATGTGATAAGCTCGATAACCGCCCACTCAAACACTAACAAGACCGGGCCTGTAACCCAGCTAGACAAGGCCTAAAGCCCAACAACATTATTTACACCCTAACAATCCCAACTCAAATAACCAAAGATTCCACCTTCTCTGGGATTCGAACCTAGGACCTCCAGGGATTTCTGGAGTTTATGTCAACACCTTGGAACCACTTGGGCTACCAACCGTTGACATATGATAAGGTTGTTTAAAGGTGGCTTTTAAATCAAATTTGGGTTTGGGCTCAATATAAAATGTGGGCTTGAGTAAATGGTTTTATCAAACTACAAAGGGTAAATAAGTAAAATTGCCTCATGAAATTAATTAAAAGAGTGTAGAGTCTTTTGTTTGACTAGTTTAAGAACAATCTAGAGAGAGAAAGTAAAAGGAGAATAATATAGAAGAAACTTGAAGAAAAAGAAGAAATAGATCTAGTATAAATATTGTGTTTAAGGTAAGAAGTAACTTCAAATCTAGTTAAATATTGTGACAAAACTTTGTGTGTTATGTTTATGAGATTGTGTAGATCTAAAGAAACTTTATTATGTGAAGTATGTTGATGTGAATCTTTTGAGTTTATTTGAGTTTATTGAAGTATCTATACCTTTAATCTCCAACAAAGGTTCTCCAAGAGTGGGCTTGAACCTACTTATATTTATTAAGGGTCTGTTTGATACGTGTCATACGTGTGAAAACATTTGATGTGAAAACCATTTTTTTCTTGATAGGAAAAAAACCCAAGTTTTTCTATACAAATTTAGTTTTTTGTGTTTGGTATGGTAGGAAAGTATTTGAGAGAAACATTGAAGGGCACCCATAGATATTACACTTGGCGCCCTTAATTTTACACCTAAAGAGCCGCCAATTATAAATAAAAGTCAGGCACCTTTACTCGTTCCCAATGCTATCCCCCCTTCCTAGCTGTATCTCTCTCGTTATCAGTTCAAGTCTATCTCGTTCTTAGTTCTAACATCTCTCCATCCTCGATTTAGGGTTACAACACATTAACGATCTCTTCTCGTTCCCAATTCTATCTCTCGTGATGTCTTGTTGTTCATGTGGAAAATTTAGGTTTACAAAAATTAGGTTTCTTCTTATTCAAACAAAATGGGACGAGGGTTTTAACAAATGAGGGAAAGACAGAGAAAGAAAGATAGAGGTCAATTTGCTTCCTACAAATACCTTCAATTATGGGTCTACGATTTTTTTTGGGTCAAACAAATTAGGCAATTACAGAGAGAGAGAGAGTTCGATTTGGTCCCTCCTGATTTTATCAAGCTTAAACCCATTTCATCAAGCTTCAACCGATTTCGTCCAGCTTCACCAAATTTCGTCAAGCTTCAACCGATTTCATTAAGCTTCAATTCGAGTTTATGTTTTTCAAGGTTTGCGTTTTCAATTTGAGGTTGGTGAATTGAGTCGATTCAGTGATGGAGATAGAATATTTAGAAAGTAAAGAGAGTTACAAGAGTTATGACAAAAGCGCTTTATTGAACACTAACGAAAGAAATTAATTTTACCATCTGAAAGGTGGTAAATTATTTTGGACCATTTCTACACCTATTTTTCTTTTAGGGAATCGATTTTCGCATCTAAATGACCTACCAAACAGTAAAAAATCAATTTTCTTACGAAAATCAATTTTCTTACGAAAATCAATTTTCTTACTAGAATTTCTTATGTAACAAATAGACCCTAAAAGAAAAATAGTGGCAATTTTTTTAAACAAATTGTTATGATTTTTATAGAATTGCTCTCGAGGGTATTTTTAAGAAAATAAATAAATTTGTTTAGTCTTTTGTGACCAAATCAAACTGCGAGATATTTATAAGAGCTAAAACAATAAGTTAGTCACAAATGAGAGGTCAAAACATGACAATTCTTTTCTTTAAACAATGAAAAACTCACATGCTAGTTAATTAGTTAGTTTAGCACGGTACCGGAACAAGATCACTAATTAGTAGATCGGAAAATGCAGAGATCGACCGGAAAGAGAGTCGTGAAGGTGAAGAGTAGAGAGAGAGAGAGAGAAAACCGTGATATTGTGATATGTGGGTGGACCAGGTATTTATCTTTATCTTTATTTACCAACACCATCTTTTTAAGTAATAATTGCTCAACAAAAATATGTTTTTTTATCTTAAAAAATGATTCAATCTTCCATCTTTCTTATCTTTTCTTTCTTTCTTCTCTTTTCTTTCTTTCTTCTCTTTGTTAGATCTTTCTTTCTCTCTCTCACACATTTCATCATGCAATTCACATGCATGAATCTCTAATTCTCTATCATATTTTGTATTTTTGAGTAGGACTATCTCTCAATGATTTTGATAACTTTATAATGATAATTTTGTCCAATAATAGGAGTATGTTTGTTAGCTTTAATGCATGAAAAATCGACTACTAGTCTTGATGGTTGCCATCGAACCTAAGACGACTTCACAATGAAAATATATATTGCTAGCGACATCCTACACTTTTAACTAAACTAGATAGAACTTACAAATTGAAGAGAATTAAAAAAAGGGAAATCATAAAGTTACAAAAGATTTTGACAAAAAAAGGTTCCCAGCTGATGTGGCGGGAGTGGTTTCAAACTTTGACCAAATCTAGACCGTTGAGAGATGAAAATCACAACCGCCACATCAGCTGGGAACTTTTTTTTGTCAAAATCTTTTGTGATTCTAGCATCTCTCTTAAAAAAATCACGTCAAAAATACAAAATTTATAGCAAAACTTTTGCATGTGACATTTTTAATCGAAGAGACACATGGAGATAACAAACAACATAATTTAAGTGCACTCAAATGTAAATGTGAAGTTTTCCTATGATTTCACATAAAAAGAAGAATGCCACCAACGTAATAGAGAGTATTGAAGGCTGGAGTAGCATTGCTCAATCCAGAGTGCATAACCTTAAGTTCATACTTCCCGCAGTATGAAAAACTGTCATCATTAAGAACAACAATCTCATAATGTGATCCATACTAGTTGCAACACCTTACTTTACTGTGGTCATGAATAGGATTTGTAGGAGAGATTGATTTTATCCACAGAATATATGAATTGCGATTCTTCAATGGAAACCTCATGGATTTATCCCATGTAATTTAGGTACTAAATAAAGTAGATGTTGTTGGACTTTAGGCTCTTTGTTGTCGGGTTTTAGGCTTCTTTAATTATTGGTTTAGCGTAAGCGGTTATCGTGCTCATCACATCTTTATGATGTATCAATGTCTTCTAACGACTAACGTAGATCGTAATTGATTTCTCAAAAAAAAAAATGAAATTATATTCCTCTAGAATGTGAATCCTTACATATTCCCGTATACACGCCATTTTAGGACTTCAATTCGGAATTCAAGTGAATTGAATTTGGGACCTTTCGGTATGCGGAGTAGATGCCCAATTACTTCACCAAAAAATGATGGACTAGAATAACTCATACTGAAATAACAAATTTAGAGCAATTTATACAATAGATTCTAATGGTTTGATTGGATTATTTGCAAGAAGTTTTAGACTTGTACAAACTAAATTTTTTGAAAAAAATATGCATAATTGTTGAATTTATATTGGTATCTCTTTTGAAAAACAGTAAATGACGTGACTTTCGAAGATGACCACAACCCGAAATGAGATGTGCCTAGCTCCTATTGGCCGTGAGGAATGAGAAACAACCGGACACCACCTTTTTGGGGCGTTGTCAGTCTCGAAAATTGTACCATTTAGAACGGTTGATTTCTTTTACGTTTAAGACACCTTACAAACACAAATTGGTAAAGGAGGAGCTAAAGGCTCCCAATTGGTAACTGCCACAGGGGGTTTTCACACATAGTTTAAACAGAATACTTCTTATGAAATTTTGACAAACTCAGTTTCCAGAGTACTTTAATTAATGCTTTAGTTATGAAAAGAGTAAAAGACAAAAAGAAAGAAAAATAATAGAGGCTATAGATGATCATAACAAACTTTACAAACATGGCATCTAAGTTGTCAGCTTTTTGGATTAATTGTGGTTCCCATAGAATGAAATTTAGAAATGGAAGAGGTAAAAGAGTAGTTTATGATTATACAAATTGAATCTTAACAAACACAAAATTACATGGGAAAAAGGTAGATGAAAGAAAGATCATGCATGTGATTTGCTATGTAATAAAATAAGATCTAAGATCAATCAATCAGAGAAAGGCTTAGGAACTCATCTCTTTTTTTTTTTTTCTACCCATCTTATCACTAACACTTTAGTGTCTTTGGTTACTTTACAGAGTGACTCTTCTTATTAGAGATTAACATCTAATGTCTGCAAGATATCCATATAAGGGAAGTGTTGTTGTTATTTGCGTATATATAACAAAATAGTTTTTGGGCTTATAGTCCAAAAAACGGCTCTAAACACACATTTAATCCTCTCTAATCTTATAAAGAGTTTGTAAACCAAAATATTAATGTAAATGGATATCTAGTCCATTTGTATCCATCTCGAGAGAAAACACAAACCTCTAAAATACATATTAAATCATAATACCTATTTGTTTGAAGGTCGCCGGAGTGGTCTTTTCTTAAATTTTTAATTTTTAATTTTTTTTGTTTGAAGGTCGCCGACCGGAAAGTTGACCGGCCGGCGACCTCTGTCGGAGAAGGTGATGAGGTGGCGTAACAGATGATGTGGCGTGAGTTGGCAGAGAGAGAAAACATGATGGAGGAGAGAGAGTGACGCTGTTATAACGGAAGGGGCCATATGGGTATTTCTCGTAAAGTAGGGGGGTCAGGCGGGAAGCTGGTCACAAAGTTGGGGGCCATTAGGGAAATAACCCTATATAAAAACTGAGTTACCTTCAAAATCCCCAATTATTTTTTTTCATTTTTATCTCTCACCTTCTCTCTCCAATCACGTTTCTATTCAAAGTAACCATTATCTTCATTATCCTCCATAACGGAAACCTGTTTATTTTCTCTCTCTAAAACCGAATCATCTAATAAACCTCCATTAAACTCAGAAATCTTGTTTCATCTTCATTAGAGCAGCTGAAACCTCCATCGTTTATCAGGTTTTACATTGTGAAAGTCTTTGTTTGTACCATTGATAAGATCTAATATTACTTCTCAGGTTAAAGTAACAGATTCTCTCTATCTAAAATTAAACATAACAGATTTTGATTTTGTTCTCAAAGATTTGTTTACTAACTCATTAACTTCGAATGTCTGAGGTTTATTTTCTCTCTCTAAGATTTTCATTACTGTTTATGATCTTTATGTTTAATCCTTCTTTACTGATTCCTTCAAATCGAGTATGTTATGTTTGCATCCAATTATCATATCATTTTTCTTTAGATTTAGGTTTAATCTTCTTGATTTTCTGATATTTCTTCACATCCGTACAATTTATGAACCAGGTGTTATTCCGTACGGTTTCTCATAACAGAATATAAAATATAGTTAGTTTACAATACATTTTCATACTTTCTAGTACATTACGCAAACATCTTTTGTACGATGTTTTTATAACAGAATGTAAAATATATGTATTTTGTTACAAATTATACATACTTATAAATAATATCAAAAACATCTTATAAATCTACGTACATTATATATAATTTATTCAAAATTATGCGTACTTTTTTCCCAAAACAGTTGTTGTTTATAGTACAATAAATGTTCCAAAAATTATATGTAACTTATTGCACATTATACATATTTGTTCACATAACAGTGACCTTGTGATTCAAAAAGTATGTTTCCTGGTGGTGCAAAAGTATGCATAATTTATTCCATTATATATGTCGTTTCTAGTAAATTATATTTTTTGTTGACAAATGTATATGTTTTCTTTTTGTAGTTTTGCTGTTACTTGTGGAATTTCCTACAGAATCATCCAATCTAAGTAAGACCACAAAACTAAAATCTGAAGTTGGTCAGTTGTTTCCTGGTGGTGCAAAAGTATTTCGATATGCTCTTCGACAATATAGTGTAACTGTTGTTTGTCCTGCTCAAGACTACAAATGGAGAGTACATGGATGGGCACCATTTTTGAACCAGAGAAGATTTTGTACGTTTTTTTTGTAACAGAATGTAAACGATGTGTAATGTAAAAGAAATTATGTTTAATTTATCGAACATGACACACATACAATTGATAAATTACGTTATATACATGACAAATGATGGCTTCCTCGTCATAAATAACACATAATTTACGTATTTGTTTCATAATTTGTATTCGATGTGTATTTATGTATGAGTAAAAAGGAAAACAAATGTTATTGTAATGTTCCCAGAAAAATATACTATTTCCAAATCTGAAAAATTAAGTGAGAGAAAGTGATAAATACGTTTTGTATATTAACCCGAAAATCACGCTAAATTGATCCCAAAAGATACACTCTTTTCAAATCTGAAAGTTAAGTGAGAGAAACATGATTTGAATCGAAAAAAAAATTACATAGTTAGATAGAGAAAATTGATTTGGTTTCCAAATCTGTAAAGAAGAGAAAGAAAATTGATTTGGAAATATCCGTGGTGATCATGGCGTTTCGTTTTGGTTTCTGATTGATTCGAGTAATAAGAAAGAAAAAATTTGATTTCCAAATCTGTTTAGAGGAGAGAGAAATTATGATTTGTTTCTATCCGTTTTTTGCTAATAAATCCCCCAAATCACGCCCAAATCCGTCTTTTCAGATTACGTCACCCCCCAAAATTCAAAACGCGCGAAATGATGAGACGTGAAAATGTCTCATTTGAATCTCTTAACTCCGGTTAGTTAGTCCAGTTCGAGCTGTTACTCTGATGATTTGCTTGATTTTCTTTCTCAGGTGTCTTTTACGGAGTTCAGGGTGAAAAACAGATGAAATCGGGAGAAATTGATGTCAGGGGTATTTTGGTCATTTTTATGACAAGGGTATTCTGGTCACTATTAGTGCTCATGTGAAAGAAGAATCCAAGACAAACCCACTGGTGAAAACAGAGGTCGAATCGGAGTTCAAATAGGAAAGTTATGCTAAGTCAAAGATCGGAGTTGGCTACTGTTGACTAAATCTGCTCTAGGACGCGTGGCGGAAGGATGTGGTATGATCCGACGGAAGTGGGATACTTTCGGTAAAAGTGTTGGGCCCAGGTGGTATACTACGGAATGGCAAGGAGTTGGTGATCTAGTACATCGAGGTATAGGCTCCTACGATGATCCAGGGGATCGCGTCTCTTCATCTCTGCGCCCTCATTGATCTGACGGTTCCTGTGCCACCCGTTCCAGTCAGCGATTGTGATGTGGGCGAGTTACCTTCTTATGCTGTTTCCGGTACAGTGTATCTTTCTCATCACCTTCTCTTGTTTCTTTATTTGAGAAACTTTTCTATACAGAGAAGGTTATATACAGAGAAGGTTATTTAAGATAGACCGAGAGAGAAGAAAGGAAAGAAATCGAGAGATGGAAAGTGAGTGAGCTGGGATTGTGAGATCGATTGGGAGAGATATACCTTCATATTCGATTGAGAAAGAAAGAAGGAAAGAGGAGGAGCTAACCGGAGCATCTATTTTAGAGAGAGAAAGCTCTCGGATTTCTTTCCATATGAAGAGAAAGAAATTACATGGAGAGAAGGAAAGAGTAAAAGAGGGATGAGATTTTATTTTGGCTCTTTATAAACAGAGACAGAGGCCACGGTTAGATATCTCCAGACAGCTGAAAAAAAAGAAACAAACAAAAAAAAATAGTGGAGACAGAGAGAAAAAGGAGAATCATATACTCGGTTATAAGAAGAACAGAAAGAAGGAAGATACGATTATCAAAAGAAAAGCTTAGTTTCTCCATTTTTTTTATCATCACTCGATTGTTAAGAAAGAAGGAGATCACTGGTTTAGTAGAGAAAAACAGAGAGGGATATTGTAGAGAGAGAAAACCGATCATCATCATCATCTTCTATCTTTCTTCTTCTTCTTTTGATTGTAACTTTTTGGTGAGAGAAAAGATTACAGAGAGAGAGATTGTAGAGAGAGAGAGAAATTCCAAAACTCGGTTTTATGCAAATTCATGATATTTAGTTTTTTTTTCTTTGTGTAATCTGTTTCTTTGTGAGAAAGAGAGTGATTACAGAGAAAGTGAAAGATATTGTTGAGTTTACAGAGAGAGAAAGAAAACAGTAGAGGGAGAAATTAATTGAGGAAGACGAGAAAATCGTTTTCCCAGAGGGTGCGTTTGGCAGAACAAAGGAAAATCAGCAGGAAATCCTTTCCCTAAGGTTCTGTTTGGCTGCGCAGAAGGAAAAAAAAGCGAAAAAAGGTTGTTTTCTCTCCGATTCTTTACTTTATTTTCCAATTCTTTTTACACAATGCCTATGAGTAACTAATTTTTCTATCTAGGGTTTTAGATGAAGTTTCAATAACTATTCTAATGATTAATTTATTACAGTTTTTATTATTTTAACGATAATATCTTCCGGGTTTTTAGACCATCCATGGACTGAAAACCTGAGTTATACAAAGAACAATCGAATTAGACCAAATTAATTTGTCCTTAGAATTGTTAGGAAAACGGATTCGAAAAACCCTAGGTTCCCTTTATCTGAATATCAACTTTAGCATTATTTAAATTTTAATTGTTATTTATCTTATTAAAGAAAAAAATATTATCAATCAAACCATTTCGTGAAAACCTAATAGTTTTAAGATTAGAATTGAAATTCGACTTAGTCTCTGAGGAACGAACCGGTCTTACCGGAAAAATTACAACTTGACACCCGTGCACTTGCGGGTGTAGACCTATTTAGGGTAACCTTTTAGGCCCATCAAGTTTTTGGCGCCGCTGCCGGGGACTTAGTTTGAATTGAATCTAACTTTATTTCTATTTTTGGTAAGTTTTTATTTTTGGACACTTTGACTTGCTTTTCCATTTTGGTGTGTAGGACGCTAAGGAGCGAAGGAAAAGGCGCAACAAGGAGAGGAGCTCAAGAAGGAAGATTTACATTTTATTTTTAGTAATTTTTTATTTTTGGTGAGAGAGAGACTTTTAGACTTTCTAATTTTTATTTTTGGTATTAAAGTTTTGACCCTAAATTGGAGGGCTTTATAAATTGTAACCGAAAACCAAATCGAAGCCTCGGGTTGGAACACTCAAGGGGAGAGTGGCCCGGGTCGTCTGCAAGGGTCATCGCCCGTCTGGAACGGGAGGTAATTTCTCTAAATCACCCACGAAGCCCCTGTCAGTGGGTAATTGTGTGTTTTGTGTGCCTAATTGCTTGATCGAATTGCTTAGTGTAAGCATTCTAGTAAGGGCAATAACCCAATTGAAAGATAGGAGACGGATTTCATCACCGTTCTCTTGCCCAAATAGGTAACAACATTCACGATCCCAAACTTCACCTAAAATCTAAAATCTGAATTAGACATCAGCCCCTAAGGTGACGAGCTCATAGGATCTTTGACACAATTCAGGGACTTAATTTTTATTTGGGCATTCCTAAAGGGAAAGTTCATTCAACTCTTTATAAGGTCGCCTCGAGAAGAGGAAACGTTACCAGGTTGGACGGCTATCACAACGTTTATCGTTGGTCGTCTCCAAGAGTTGTTTGATCGTAGTACTTGAACGGAGTAACCCTCATAAACATTATAGTTCAAGCTTTGTAACGAAGTAGGAGCTGTCTAGAATTTTAGGGTGAATCTGACCAACTTGTATTTCGTCTAGATTCTGTTTAGGTTGCTTGGTGGAGTCAGACTGATTGTGTTTGCTTTCCTCTAGGATCTTCGTAGTGATTCCTCGGTTTTCGATTTAAAAAAAAAAAAAAAAAAAAAAAAAGTTTTTGAGAATATCCTTGGTCATTGGGCTCTAGTTTATGCCCGATAGATATCGTGATAAGAGAGGTCGTTTCATTAGTAGAGAAACTCATCTAAGTAATCTTCTAGCCAATCTCTCTTTGAGTGACACTATGGGTGAAAATCCGAACCAAGCCAGGGAAGGAAATCCACCTATGACACTCAGGGATTACATGAACCCTACTAGAACATGTCAACCATCATGCATACAGTTACCCCACTCCACGGCTCACTTTGAGTTAAAGCCGAGCATTATCCAAATGCTCCCACTCTTTCGTGGAGTTGAGAACGAGAATCCCTACCACCATATTAGGGATTTTGAAGAAATCTGTGGGACTATAAGATTCCCCAATATGTCTGATGAAATAGTGAAGCTTAGGTTGTTCCCTTTCTCTTTGAGAGAGAAAGCAAAATCTTGGTTGTATGCCTTACAACCTCATTCCATCACCACATGGGAAGAATTAACCAGTTTATTCCTTCTGAAATTCTTTCCCAAGCACAAAACCACCGCTTTAAGGCAAAGTCTTAATAATTTTGTGCAACAAGAAGGAGAGTCTCTCTACAATTATCTAGAGAGATTTAAAGAACTGGAACTACAGTGTCCACACCATGGTTATGAAAAGAGTAGACTAGTCCAATTTCTCTATGACGGACTAAACTATCCCACTACATCCATGGTAGAGTCATTCTGTGGTGGCGGATTTACTTATAAATCCGTCGATGACTGCATGGCGTTTCTAGAAGATCTAGCTGAGAAATCCCACCAATGGGAAACTTCTAGAGGACCTCCTACTAGGGCAAATCCTACTCCAAATAAAGGCGGCATCTATAGAGTTGATGAGTCCGAACTTAAACTCGCCGCCATGACGAGAAGGATAGAAGCCCTAGAGCTTGGTCAACCTAAGGCAGTTAGGGAGGATCCCACTCAGGTCATGAGTGTTGGAAATGAATCCATCTCTTATCCGTGCTCCGTCTGTGGAGACCCATCTCATACAGGGAATAAGTGTACCCTATTCTTTGTTTCTGACAAAAAAGAGCAAGCTAATGCTCTTTATCTAAACTCTAGGCAAGATAACCGTCAGAAATATGATCCTTATTCGAACACTTATAATCCGGGTTGGAGAAATCACCCCAATTTTGCTTGGTCCAAGGGTCAAAATCAGGGTCAGGTTAGTAGCTCCATGAACCCTCCTGGGTTTAATGCTCCTAGGAATCCTTTTGCTCAAAATCAGGGTCAATCTAGTACCCAATATCCTTCTCAAAACAGTGAGTCTTTAGAGGAAATCATGAAGCAACTAGCTAAAGCCCATAAAGAGTCTTTGCAACAGACCAACCAGTCTATACAACAGACCAACCAGGCTTTACAACAGACTAACCAGACTGTACAAGAGACCAACCAAGCTGTAACTAGTTTAAGAACCGAGGTAGGTCAACTTAGAGAAGCCCTTAGGCAAATAGAACAGGGTAGGTTTCCTAGTCAACCAGAACCAAACCCGAGGGGTAAACAGTCGATGGACCAGGCCAATGCAGTAACCACCCTTAGAAGTGGTAGGGTAATTGATAATAAGGTAGGAGTTCCCGAAGATAGTGAACCAAACTCTGAACAACCCACCTTATCAACTAGTATCCCTAGTAAAGAGCCTGAGAAGGCTTCTGAGTCTGAAAACCCACCCATTGTACCTGAGCCATATGTTCCTAGAGCCCCATATCCTCAGCGTTTGGTAGAACTAAAGAAGAAGACTCAGTTTGAGGAGATAATGGAAATGTTCAAACAGGTTAGCATTAACATTCCATTACTAGATGCTATTAAACAAATCCCAGCTTACGCTAAGTTCCTTAAAGACCTATGTACTAGGAAGCGTAAGATGAATGTGCATAAGAAAGTCTTCTTGACTAATCAAGTCAGTTTTATTCTCCAGCAAACCCTTCCAACTAAGTATAAAGACCCAGGAAGCCCTACCTTACCATGCACCATAGGGGAACATGAGATCGAACGAGCATTGTTAGATCTAGGTGCCAGTGTTAACTTACTTCCTTACTCGGTTTACTTACAGTTAGGGTTAGGAGAAATAAAACCCACTTCTATAGTTCTCTAGTTGGCAGATCGGTCTGTTAGGCGTCCACGTGGGATAGTGGAAGATGTTTTGATAAAAGTTGGTGAATTCATCTTTCCAGTAGATTTCATCATCTTAGATACTGAACCAGTTAGTGATACCCAAAACCAAATTCCCGTCATTTTAGGACGACCATTCTTAGCTACATCTGATGCTGTCATATCCTGTAGGAGTGGAATTATAAAATTATCTTTTGGAAACATGACTGTAGAGATGAACATCTTTAAGGCTGGACTTTTCCCTGATGATGTTAATGATTTTAGTGAGATGAATCTAATAGATATGTTCGTTCAGGATTCTTTACCTGAGACTTTATCCGAGGATCCTTTAGAAACATTGTTGGCTCATTTTGGCTTAGACTTTGATGAGGAGGGAAGTATCAATGAGGTGAATGCTTTGTTGGATTCTACCCCATTATTGGATACTAATAAGTGGAAAGCAAAAGCTGAACTCCTCATTGAGTCCGAGCCAATTGACTCGTCAACTGTAGAGACGAACCAACTATCATCCACCAGTGAGTCCAGTGGTCCTTCTATCCCAGAGTTGCCTCCATCCACAGAGAAACAACCTTCCTTAGAATTGAAACCCTTGCCTGAGAACTTAAAGTATTCGTTTCTAGACCCATCTGAAACTTTACCTGTCATTATTGCTTCTGAGTTAGAAAAAGAACAGGAAAGTAGATTGCTAGATGTCCTTAGAAACCACAAAGAGGCTTTAGGGTGGTCAATAGCCGATTTAAAGGGTATAAGTCCTTCTGTTTGCAAGCACAATATCTACCTAGAGGAAGATGCTAAACCGTCTAGGGAAATGCAACGTAGACTTAACCCTCACATGAAGGAGGTTGTTAGAGCAGAAGTCCTGAAATTGTTAGGAGCGGGTATCATATACCCTATTTCAGATAGTACTTGGGTCAGTCCTGTTCAAACTGTACCCAAGAAATCAGGCATTACTGTAATCAAGAACGAATCAAATGAGTTAATACCCACCAGGATGACCACTGGGTGGCGTGTTTGTGTTGACTACAGGAAATTGAACACGGTCACGAGGAAAGACCATTTTCCTCTTCCTTTCATTGATCAGATGCTAGAAAGACTAGCTGGGCATAGCTACTATTGTTTCTTAGATGGCTATTCTGGCTATAATCAGATCCCAATAGCCCCTGAAGACCAAGAGAAAACCACTTTCACTTGTCCATTTGGAACTTATGCTTATCGTCGGATGCCTTTTGGGTTGTGTAATGCACCCGCTACATTTCAACGATGCATGATGAGCATATTTTCAGATATGGTAGAGAGGTTTCTCGAGGTCTTTATGGATGATTTTTCAGTCTTTGGCTCATCATTCGATCAGTGTCTGCATCACCTCACACTCGTGTTGGTTCGATGCAAAGAGAAGAACCTAGTTCTAAATTGGGAGAAATGTCATTTTATGGTTCGCTCAGGAATAGTCTTAGGGCATGTCATTTCTGAAAAGGGCATTGAAGTAGATAAGGCTAAAGTAGAGTTGATAAAGAGCCTTCCAGTCCCTAAAACGGTCAAAGATATTCGATCGTTTTTAGGACATGCTGGATTTTATCGACGGTTTATTAAAGATTTCAGCAAGATATCTAGACCTCTTTGTAATCTTTTGGCAAAAGAGAACAAATTTGTCTTCGATGAGCCTTGTTTAGAAGCCTTTGAGAAACTCAAACTTATGCTTACTTCCGCCCCTATTGTTCAACCTCCCAACTGGAGTACTCCATTTGAGATCATGTGCGATGCATCTGATTATGCCATTGGAGTCGTGTTAGGTCAACGTGAGAATAAACTTCTTCACGTTATATACTATGCCAGTAAGACGTTGAACGATGCACAGCTAAACTACTCTACCACTGAAAAAGAGTTGTTAGCTGTAGTGTATGCCCTAGAGAAATTTAGATCATATCTTGTGGGTTCTAAGGTCATCATATTCTCTGATCACGCTGCATTAAAATATCTCCTTTCTAAAAAGGATGCAAAACCTAGGCTGATTAGATGGATACTCTTGCTACAGGAATTTGACATAGAGATTCGGGACAAAAAGGGTTCCGAGAATCTAGTAGCAGACCACTTGTCTAGACTTGTAGTCGAGTCTGTAGAAGACAAGTTACCCATGAGAGAGAGCTTTCCTGATGAGCAACTTTTTAGTGTCTCCCAATTACCTTGGTTTGCTGATATAGTGAACTATCTTGCTACTGGTCAAATACCCAAACACTGGACCAAGCAAGATCGTGATAAATTTCTATCCGAGGTAAAACGGTTCTTCTGGGACGATCCATACTTGTTCAAGTATTGTCCCGATCAGATCATTAGGAGGTGTGTTCCTGATAGTGAACAGTCCAAAATCATTTCCTTTTGTCATGATCATGCATGTGGAGGGCATTTTAGTGGTAAGAAGACGGCCGCAAAAATTCTACAATGTGGTTTTTACTGGCCGTCTATCTTTAAGGATACCCATGCATATTGTCTGGCATGTGAACGATGCCAGAAGTTGGGAAGCATTTCACGTAGGAACATGATGCCCCTTAATCCTATATTGGTAGTTGAGGTCTTCGATGTGTGGGGCATCGATTTCATGGGTCCCTTCCCAAATTCATTTGGAAATCTGTACATTCTAGTTGCAGTTGACTATGTGTCAAAGTGGATTGAGGCGGTTGCTTCCAAAACGAATGATCACAAAGTTGTGATCAATTTCTTGAAGGAAAACATATTTTCACGTTTTGGTACACCGCGGGCAATCATTAGTGATGGGGGCACACACTTTTGTAATAGGCAGTTTGAGCTTTTAATGAAAAAATATGGTATTACCCATAAAGTGTCTACCCCATATCATCCACAGACTAGTGGTCAAGTCGAGGTATCAAATAGGGAGATTAAACGCATCCTGGAGAAAACGGTTAACACCAATAGGAAGGATTGGTCTTTACGACTAACTGATGCACTATGGGCTTACCGTACAGCGTTTAAGACCCCTATTGGAATGTCTCCATATAGACTAGTGTATGGCAGAGCATGTCACCTACCTGTTGAGTTAGAGCATAGAGCATATTGGGCTATCAAGCAATTGAATTTTTCGCTTGACAAGGCGGGTAGAGAGAGAAAGTTGCAACTCAGTGAGTTGGAGGAGTTAAGAAATGATGCATATGAGAGTGCTAGGTTGTATAAGCATAAAATGAAAATGTTTCATGATAAAAATATTTTAAGAAAAACATTTTCACCGGGTCAGAAAGTTTTATTATATAACACACGCTTGCATTTATTTCCTGGGAAACTCCGTTCTAGGTGGTCAGGACCTTTCACGGTCAAGTTTGTTTATCCTTATGGTGCGGTCGACATTGAAGACAAAAATGGTAGTGTGTCCAAAGTGAATGGACAACGGCTAAAACCATTTTTAGAGATGTTGAACGATACAGAGGATGTTTCTATCGAAGATCCTGTCTATCCAGACTGATCCGCAATGATCAGTGTCGTCTGGCTGAAGACGTTAAACTTAGCGCTTTTTGGGAGGCAACCCATGCATAGGACTTCCGAATCTGGTAACATCTTTCCTTACATCTTATTATTTTTTCATAGTCTTCAGAACATTGAGGACAATGTTCGGTTTAAGTTTGGGGATAGGGGATTGAATTTTTAGTCCTTATTTCAAAAATTCAAAAGGGTTCAAAATTTTAAATTTTTTTGATTGAAAATGTCAGTCTAGTTGTTTTTGCTTGTTAATAGTTATAGAGTCTAGTTCGTCAGACTATCCGTTTGCTAAAGGTTTTTCCATGAATTTCGAGTCTTGAAGTTGTCTGTGCACTAGCCAAGCGAGTGTTAGATAGGTGAAGAGTGGATTTTTCTGAGAGAACCTGATCGATCATTAGTGGAGACTGAACCCATGTGAGATTCTGAGCCTTTCTTGTTGTTTTGAGTGATCTCTTCTGTGATAACTCCGAGTAGAATGAAGAGCTACTCAACCTCGCAATATTCATTAGAGCTCAGTTGATCTCTTGAGTTCACATTTTACAACCACTAGGGATGTCATCAGGAAGTAAACCCTTCTCTTGTAGTCTGAGAAACTTGAAAGCAATGTCAACTAGAGAAAAATAGATATCGTCCATCATTTAGAACCCTGAGAATAAGACATGAAGCAAAGTGGAGAAAAGTATACCCAAGGAAATTGTTGAGAAAGTAAGTTGTGTATTTTGAGTTGTATTACCAGAGGTGAAAAAAAAAAAAAAAAAAAAAGAAAGAAAAAGAAAAAGAAAAAAAAAAATGTGTTTATGTAGTTTTGTTTAAGTGTTTATCCCTTGAAGTAGTTTTTGAAGATTTGAAGACGTCGAGTTCTCTGGAGTTCTAGTGACATCATCATTATAGTCTATTAACCTCTAGGAAGCATTGTTAGATAGTTGATCAGGTGAGAAGAGTTGGTTAACTTCCCCATTTCGTATTAGTGGTTGTTTCCTTCTTTGAGATCAGTCGTTTACCAAAAATTTAGTCCGTCTTTTGTAATGTGTTGAGTTTTTCTTCATACTCATACTCGCACATTGAGTGAAACATTTCTGAGTGACTTTAATTTTTGAGTGTATGACCGTGAGGCAGCAGTCGAGGCGAAATGTATTGAGAAGGTAATCGAGGTCTTGTCTGTTTGGAACCGAAATGATACTCATATTGGCTGGTCATGTGCACTTTAGGTCTTGATTACTAGTGAAGGGATTTTTAGCATTTGTATGGTTTGGTCAACTTTGATTTCATTTCTATTAACTTTCGAAAACTTACCGGATAAACATTTTTAGTCCATACCATATTTAGACCCTTCTGCATTTTTGAAATTTTTGAATTTTGTGGGTATATTCACTGCAAACCCTCACGAGACAAAACTCGTCCTTTAGGGTAACCTAGAGGTTTAACGGCTTGTTGCACGTGCTAAGTGCAATCGTGATTCCCTACGAAAGTGGTGAACTGGGCTTGGTTCTATTTTTCTGTTTTGCTCGAGGACTAGCAAAATCTAAGTTTGGGGATGTTTGATGAGACGTGAAAATGTCTCATTTGAATCTCTTAACTCCGGTTAGTTAGTCCAGTTCGAGCTGTTACTCTGATGATTTGCTTGATTTTCTTTCTCAGGTGTCTTTTACGGAGTTCAGGGTGAAAAACAGATGAAATCGGGAGAAATTGATGTCAGGGGTATTTTGGTCATTTTTATGACAAGGGTATTCTGGTCACTATTAGTGCTCATGTGAAAGAAGAATCCAAGACAAACCCACTGGTGAAAACAGAGGTCGAATCGGAGTTCAAATAGGAAAGTTATGCTAAGTCAAAGATCGGAGTTGGCTACTGTTGACTAAATCTGCTCTAGGACGCGTGGCGGAAGGATGTGGTATGATCCGACGGAAGTGGGATACTTTCGGTAAAAGTGTTGGGCCCAGGTGGTATACTACGGAATGGCAAGGAGTTGGTGATCTAGTACATCGAGGTATAGGCTCCTACGATGATCCAGGGGATCGCGTCTCTTCATCTCTGCGCCCTCATTGATCTGACGGTTCCTGTGCCACCCGTTCCAGTCAGCGATTGTGATGTGGGCGAGTTACATTCTTATGCTGTTTCCGGTACAGTGTATCTTTCTCATCACCTTCTCTTGTTTCTTTATTTGAGAAACTTTTCTATACAGAGAAGGTTATATACAGAGAAGGTTATTTAAGATAGACCGAGAGAGAAGAAAGGAAAGAAATCGAGAGATGGAAAGTGAGTGAGCTGGGATTGTGAGATCGATTGGGAGAGATATACCTTCATATTCGATTGAGAAAGAAAGAAGGAAAGAGGAGGAGCTAACCGGAGCATCTATTTTAGAGAGAGAAAGCTCTCGGATTTCTTTCCATATGAAGAGAAAGAAATTACATGGAGAGAAGGAAAGAGTAAAAGAGGGATGAGATTTTATTTTGGCTCTTTATAAACAGAGACAGAGGCCACGGTTAGATATCTCCAGACAGCTGAAAAAAAAGAAACAAACAAAAAAAAATAGTGGAGACAGAGAGAAAAAGGAGAATCATATACTCGGTTATAAGAAGAACAGAAAGAAGGAAGATACGATTATCAAAAGAAAAGCTTAGTTTCTCCATTTTTTTTATCATCACTCGATTGTTAAGAAAGAAGGAGATCACTGGTTTAGTAGAGAAAAACAGAGAGGGATATTGTAGAGAGAGAAAACCGATCATCATCATCATCTTCTATCTTTCTTCTTCTTCTTTTGATTGTAACTTTTTGGTGAGAGAAAAGATTACAGAGAGAGAGATTGTAGAGAGAGAGAGAAATTCCAAAACTCGGTTTTATGCAAATTCATTATATTTAGTTTTTTTTTCTTTGTGTAATCTGTTTCTTTGTGAGAAAGAGAGTGATTACAGAGAAAGTGAAAGATATTGTTGAGTTTACAGAGAGAGAAAGAAAACAGTAGAGGGAGAAATTAATTGAGGAAGACGAGAAAATCGTTTTCCCAGAGGGTGCGTTTGGCAGAACAAAGGAAAATCAGCAGGAAATCCTTTCCCTAAGGTTCTGTTTGGCTGCGCAGAAGGAAAAAAAAGCGAAAAAAGGTTGTTTTCTCTCCGATTCTTTACTTTATTTTCCAATTCTTTTTACACAATGCCTATGAGTAACTAATTTTTCTATCTAGGGTTTTAGATGAAGTTTCAATAACTATTCTAATGATTAATTTATTACAGTTTTTATTATTTTAACGATAATATCTTCCGGGTTTTTAGACCATCCATGGACTGAAAACCTGAGTTATACAAAGAACAATCGAATTAGACCAAATTAATTTGTCCTTAGAATTGTTAGGAAAACGGATTCGAAAAACCCTAGGTTCCCTTTATCTGAATATCAACTTTAGCATTATTTAAATTTTAATTGTTATTTATCTTATTAAAGAAAAAAATATTATCAATCAAACCATTTCGTGAAAACCTAATAGTTTTAAGATTAGAATTGAAATTCGACTTAGTCTCTGAGGAACGAACCGGTCTTACCGGAAAAATTACAACTTGACACCCGTGCACTTGCGGGTGTAGACCTATTTAGGGTAACCTTTTAGGCCCATCACGAAATTTGAGCGTGGGACATTGACGGTACTCTGTTTAGAAAGTGGGGTTTTTATGTGCATATGGTAAAAGGACTAAAAATCCATTTTTTGGGAAAATTGGACCCTAAACCCTTTTTGAACATTATTTTGGACTATATGTCCATGAACCCGATACAAAATTCATAAAAGAAAAGAAGTCGACGCGATAAAATCTCTTGGTTTAAGATGAATTACGCCTTTTGTGTATCCAAAAATCAACGACGAAAGAGAAGACGACACTGGTATTATGATTTTCAAAACGACTTGTGAAGGACTGAATTTTATGAAAGAATTTCGTCTAGAAATCTGGAAATTTTTCTTCATTATTACCGCTCAAAAACGATGGCCTAACCATTCTCTGAACACTAGAAAAAACCAATTAAAAATCACAGTTGATTTGGGTCTCTTCGTAGGAATCGAATAGGTGAGATATAGTAGGGACACGTCTGTTGATTTAGGGACGTATCTGCGACAGTTTGGGCCAAAAGATGCAACGCTTATGTCTAAGCAAATGTTGGTTGCCTTTCAAATCGTTGGATTAGAAAAGAACTCGTGGGAAGAACGCGACCGTTGGATTTTATGATGCTCAGAAAGAGATCTTGGGTAGGGAAAAATCTTGCATGTTAGATTGGGGCTCTTAGGTCCTTTAAGAAGGCGTCCAGAAGCACGACCGACAATGTCTCATTCATCCGAAATCGGATTTGAGTGATGCTTGACTCTAATATTAAGAGTTCAATGAAACAAACCCAATGATAAGTCTACCTCTTTAGTTTGATGAGTCGAACCATGTTGTAGTTCTAATTATCTTGTAATCAAAATTTATTTTGGCTTTCGAAATTAATATTCCGATTATGTGCATGTTTGATATTAATACATGTAACCATTTGAGTGTTGAGGGAATGCCTTTGTTAGATTTTATCAACATTTTAAGTCTCTCTTAGTCTCTCTCACTTTAGTTCCAAGTTTCTCTTAATCACTTTTTTAGAAATATTTGCATTGAGTTTGAAAAGGATTGCACTGCATTGCATTAGAGGTATAATAGTGAGTTTTATAAAATATATCTATTGGTTTTGAAAAAATGTTTGCATTGTATCACGGTATAATGTTTAATTTTAAAAAATATTTACATTGGATTTGCAAGGATTTGCATTGCATTGCATTGGAGATATGATTGTTATTTCTACAAAAAAAACTATGATGCTTGCAAAAAAATGCAATTGAGTTGTAAAATACTCGCATTAAATTAGGTTGTATTAAAATTACAATAAGACAATCACATTGTTTTTTATGAAAATCGACTAAATAATACATACACTAACAACTGATAGCTCAGTTGTTAGCAAACACAATTACATTGGTTTTATATTAGTTTGCAATGGATTGCATTAAGGTTAACATTTTCTGGTTATTTCCTCAATGGCCCCCAACTTTGTGACCAGCGTCCTGTCTAGCTCCTACTTTATCAATAGTTCTCATATGGTCCCCTTTTTCAGTTACCGTTAACTTTCCGTTAACTAGTCATATTCTCTCTCTCCTCCATCTCATCTCTTCTCTCTGCCACCTCATCTTCTCGCCACCTCATCATCTTCTCCGGCGAAGGTCGCCGGCTGACCAATTTTTCGGCCGACGACCTTCAAACATTAAAAAAAATATTTTTTTTTCTCTCTCTTGTCTCTCTCTAATTTTTCCCCCCTCTCCCTCTAGAATAGATCTAGAGAGAGGGAAAGGGTCTGTTCTCACGAACAGACTTTCAACAGTATGCTCTCATGAACAGACGATTGAAGGTCTGCTCTCATGAAAGACCATTGAAGGTCTGCTCTCACGAACAGACCATTGAAGGTCTGTTCGTGAGAACGGACCAGACCTCCGGCGAAGGTTTCCCTTCGTCGGAGTGTTAGAGAGATAGAGAGAGAGGAGAGAAATAAAAAAAAAATATTTAGAGAGAGAGAAAAAAAAAAGTTTGAAGGTCGCCGGTTGGCCGACCGGCGACCCTTGCCCGGAAAAGACGATGATTTGGCGTGATCAATGTTGTGGCAGAGAGAGGTGATGAGATGGAGGAGAGAGAGTAACGGAAAGTTAAAGGTAACTGAAAAGGGGGTCATACGGGAATTATTGATAAAGTAGGGGGCTAGGCAGGAAGCTGGTCACAAAGTTGGGGGCCATTTGGGAAATAACCCTAACTCTCTCTTTATCTCTCTCTCTCTACTCTCTCTCTAACTCTCTATCTCTCTAAAAATCTCTCTCTAACTCTCTTTCAAGCCAAAGTTAAAAAGTCTCGCTCTCATGAATGTATCTTGTAGTACTACACCTATATATCTTGTTTTTGTCCCTCTAAAATTGAGATGACTTGACATTCAAACTCCAACCATAATGTGTAAAATTTGTCAACTATATTACAATAAGCAAACCATTCACTTCATGTATTTACAATCCCATTTTGATTCAGTTTTTCTCTCAGTACAAAAATATTGACACCAATAATCTTGAAAAAATTGATTCACTTGTTTTTGATTCACTTCAAGTAAACCCAAAAAGGAACTCATGCTTTAAGAAAGAACTAGGTTCCCTCCCCGTCCTGCGGACGGGGAAGATCCCTTTTGGCTAACGCCTTCGAGGAAAAGAAAATAAATTTAATCACAACATAAATCAGATAAAATTACAGGGGAGAGTGATAACCATGTGTTTGAAGAGTAGAGAGGGAGAACCGTATTTATACAATTTTGAACTGACTTACAAGTCTAACCGAATCACTAAAATTAAGGGGAAAGTGGATGTGCAATCGTGAGTGAAAAGATGCCTAAGATATAGTTATTTTAGGGAGATTGTAACCGAATATTCAAAATAATTAATTGTTTACACTAATACCCTTATTTTTTAAGTCAAATTACATTAAAAAGGATTTTATATTAGTCGTTCGATCTAATTAAAGGTAAATCTCGTAGAGAAAATGAACGGTCAGACTTATCCCCTGTATAACCGACTGAGCTGTTTTAATATAATAGATTGATGAAAACCATTTTCCAGTGAACAATCTTGATGAGAAATAGATCGAGTTGGTCGGATTGGTGACACCTACCGCCACAAGACAAGAATGGTCCAGATTACTCCACTGATGGATATTCTCACACTATTACCTAAACAAATGTGGAGTTTTTGTTGGAAAATTTCATACACAAGGGAGTTATAGATATAAACACCCGGTGTGCTTAGTCGTGGATTCATGTGATAAATGGAGAAATTGGAAATTTTTTTCTCTATACGGAACCAAACAGTAGAAAATGTAGAAAGTGTTACGGAGAAAATATTTCTTGATGAAAAAATTTCTTGGAGTAAATTTTTCTCTATTTTTTTATTTTCTCCAAGTTACTATCAAACACAACCAAAATGTAGTTCAACAAAAAAAAAAAAAAAAAAAAAAAAAAAAACACAACCAAAATGTAATTTATGTCTTCATTGGTAAATAACTCGATATCGATGCAAAGCCGATTCTACCACCTATTTCCACCTAAAAATCGAAATTATCTCTTAACTAAGAAGAATGGAATCACTTCATGGTCTTTATCCATAAAAGATGCATCTTCTCCTCGAGAAGCCTTGACCATTTACAAACAAATGCACAATCAAACCATTCCCTTTGACAGTTACTCCATTGTTTTCACTTTCAAATCATGTACCCAATTATTTTCACCTCAAAATCTCTCTCTAATCCGTCACCTTCATACCCATTTACTCAAAATTGGATTCAATTCCCATCTTTACGTCGCAAATTCCCTCCTTAACTCATATTCAATCGCCTCCGTTCAAGATGCACGTGTTCTGTTCGATGAAATGTCTGACAGAAATATTGTTACTTTTAATACTATGATTACATGTTATTCCAAGGCAGGGAACGTCGAAAAGGCGCGTCTAATCTTCGATAAGATGTCATCGAAAAACATTGCTTCATTTTCTGCTATGATTTCTGGGTACTTGAGTAATGGTAATTGGAATGAAGGGGTGACTCTGTTTCAAGAAATGATCACAAAAGAGTCATTAAGTCCTGATCATATAACACTAGTTTCGATCTTATCGAGTTGTAATAGAATGGGTTCTCTAGGATTATTGTTGGGAAAATCTATTCATTGTTACATAGAGAAGAATGGGTGGGAAGTTAATGTTCAACTCGGGACTGTTCTCGTCGATGTATATACTAAATGTGGATTCTTGAAAGGTGCTTTTCGAATCTTTGAGAGGATGGAAGAGAGAAATGTGGTTTCTTGGAGTGCTATGATATGTGGATATGCAAATCATGGATTCGCTAAGGAAGCGCTGGTAATGTTTGAGATGATGAAAGAATCCGGTATTAAACCTAATGAGATTACTTTCACAGGAATTCTTAGTGCATGTAGTCATGCGGGTTTAATCGAAGATGGGAAGAAATACTATAAAGAAATGATTGAAGAGTACAAACTCGAACCGAGGATTCAGCATTATGGATGTATGGTTGATTTGTTAGGTAAGGGAGGGAGATTAGAGGAAGCTTATCAACTAATCAAATCTATGAAAATCGAGACAAATATAATCATATGGAGTTCCTTTTTAGCAGCATGTAAAGTTCATAACCAGTTGGAATTAGCCGAACGAGTGATTGAAATGGTATTTCAAGTGGCAAAGCCCGGGCGAGATGGAGGTGTTTATACTCTAATTTCTGATTTATATGCTTCAAATGGGAAGTGGGAAGAAGCACAGAGAGTGAGGGAACTTATGGCAAACCAAAATGTAAAGAAAGTTAGAGGATACAGCTTTATTAGATCTTGAACAAAGATGATGAAAAAAAAACTTCTAACTTTAGTTCCCCATGTGACTATGTGAGAATAGTCCCACATTGGGAATGAGCACTCCAACAACCAAGAATGTAATGTCTAGGTCTTCTCCACTTAATGTCAATTGGTTGAGTTGGACAACCACAAACTTAACACCCTATTCTCAATTTTTGATTCTATCACATATAATTTGCCAACAAAAGTTCGTCCGAAATTCCCAATCTTTGGATGCAATATTGTAAGAAAGCAAGTGTGACTCCATCACTACTTGTTACCTCAAAAGAGAGGGATTGCTTCTTTAGATTAGCATTTATCTGCTAGTTTTGTCCCCAACTCCTACCCATTGGAAGCCATCTTGTTCTTGAAACTTTGATTTTCATAGCAACTACATCCCCAACTCCTGCAACATTACTGATCAGAACTGAATGGAAGAACCCATACCCGTCCATTGTCAAACGAATTCCTCCTTCCCTTCGACATTTTTTCCTGCCCCAATCCAGATAAAAAAAAGCTTTACAGATGGTAAAAGGGAATGACAAGGATTAGATTCAATGGTGTTCCCATAGGAGTTGATAGGCCTTTATGACAAAAACTAGATTCGATGGTGGCCCGATAGGGTTGATACCCCCTTATCCTTTTGGACAAAAGACTTTGTCAAATCAACGGATAATCTCATTCCAATTTTTTTTTAAAAAGTTAAAGAATTGATTACATAAAAAAGTGATTTATTGTGTGAATATTTTGATCTAAATAATAATTATGAAATATCTGTTGTTGGGGTTGTTGTTTTTTTCTTACCTATTTTGAATATCATTTTGATTCAATTATCTCAAAATCCTATAGGCTCCCTGCCAAGATAAAAATTTTGTGATTTGTCTGTAAATAAGGCCTACAACAACAATAAGGTGAGATGCCTCTAGAACTTCCCCTTCATTTTATCCCCAACAAAAGAACCAAAACTCAAAACCTCACTGATTTTTTTTCCATCAATGGCAGCAGCTCTACTCACAGTTTCCCACCCTCTTTCTTCATCTCTTCGAAATACAGAAAGAAGAAATACAGAAATATCTTCTCTCTCTTCCTCTTCTTCACTTTCTTTCTTTTCATCATCTCTTTCGTATAATTTTCAATTATGCCCCACTCTATCTCTTTCTTCAACTCAACAGCAGAGAAAACCCCACCACCACCACCATCATGGTTGTTTTGTGGTGGGTTGCCTTCCTTCTTCTCCCAAGAGCACTAGTTCAAAATCCTCCACCAAGCTCTACATTAGTGGTAAAAATTACCCTTACTTTATTTCTATTTGATTTTATTTAATGAAGAATTTCTTGAAATCTTGTTGTTATTTACTTAGTTTTTGTACAAATGTTTAATCAAGACT
Source organism: Eschscholzia californica (assembly GCF_041429995.1). Lineage (NCBI taxonomy): Eukaryota > Viridiplantae > Streptophyta > Magnoliopsida > Ranunculales > Papaveraceae > Eschscholzia > Eschscholzia californica. The sequence continues at coordinate 36,793,232 of NW_028238198.1, forward strand.
ATTGGACATTCATCTATTTTACTATCTAGGTTTACATTCATCTATTGTAAGAATTCCATTATTTCTTAGTTAAAAATGGAGAGAGATTATGTATTATTATGTAGCCTACAGTTGGTTGATCCTAAGACATATATATATATATATATATATATATATATATAGGACCTCCAGTTGGATGCCTACCTTCAAACTATATATCATCAAACGAAACACGACCCAGTAGGATACTTGGAGAAAGACTAGGCACTGCTATATTGATATGACAGGGTGGCTACTGAGATCGAGTTCCTTTTGTATTCCTTATAACATGTGTCTGTGCTGTTCAAACAGTCAGCATTTCGTTTGGAGACAACATTTACGATAAGCATACAAAACTATTCTCTCATCACCTAAAAATATAATAGTTGTTCCCAGCTAATACTGAAAGTATAGAATGACCGTCCTTTAAGATAGTTGGATTGGAGTTGAATGATCACCTCAAGTGGGACTGGTATGCTTGATGTTTCTGAAGTGAATCTTTGCTTTGTGTTGAACACTTAGCTTTACTCTCTCAACTTTTACATCTTAAGCTGTACTTTTCGTTTCTAGCTTGAATTTGATATGTAAAAGAATCCGAAAAGTATCACTTTGTGTAAGACTTCTGTTAATCCATCCATTACCATCCTTATATAGGGTAATTGTATAAATAAAAAGTCATGAGTGCCTCTGACAAATGCATAGAGCAATCACCTACTGAAACTATCCTCGAATATGCATTTCAAATAACAGTTATAGAGATTCTTCTTCTCTTTTATTTGTTACTTTATTAAATTATACAAGTACCTTGTTTTGTAGGGCTCTCATTTCGCACCACTGAAGAGAGCTTGAGAAATGCTTTCCAAAACTTTGGCGAACTTGTTGAAGGTGAGAACATTAAGACCCATCTCATGTTGATGTGTCAACATTTTTTGTCTGATCATTGTTTTTGAGATGACTTCATCCAGATGATGATATTACTGTTCTCCATCTTCATTTTGGTTTTCCTGTTTGATGTTTAAAACTTCGACATTTTGTTTTGCAGTGAACCTTGTAATGGATAGAATTGCAAATAGGCCAAGAGGTTTTGCTTTCCTTCGTTATGCAACAGAAGAAGAATCCATGAAAGCCATTGAAGGGATGCATGGAAAGGTTTGTACATTTTCGCTCATAATCTATGTGGTACATTATTAATAGTCAATGAGCTAAGTTGCATTTCCTGGGAGATATTAATAACAACCTTTCAGAGTAGGAATTAAAAACGCAGAGAGAGTGTACACATTTTGATTTTATTTATATTTCATTCGTTCGTTCATCAGATTTAGTCTCTTGGATTTTGGCTCTCAGAAAATGCCTATCCTAATTAAGATTAGCACAACTTGTTTTCTTGTAGGTTTCCAAAATACAAGTATTCTCCGTTCTTTTCTATCTCTCGGCCAGATTCAGTTTTAAGTTATAATATGAAGTTATGATTCACCAAATCCATTGTTTATTTAGTTTCCCCTTTACCGAGTTTCAATGAAGTGACACCTGCTTCTAGACAAGCCCTTTCCTCTAACTTAGATGGTCTGTTTCTTTTTCTGGCAAAAGTTGCATTTCCTTGCTTGCTTCGTAGATCATCTCACTCCCACATAATGAGGAAATATTGTTCATTTGTGTATCTATAAAAAAATTGCTGCTTTTCGTTCCTTTATCGCTAGGATAATTGCATCCAAAAGTCACTGGCTTTGGACTTTTGGCTCATTTGAAGTATAAATCTTGTAAGAATTCAGGATCGATAATCACGATGAATGCTCTTTTCAGTTTCTGGACGGCAGAGTCATTTTCGTAGAGGTGGCAAAACCAAGGTCAGAGCTTCGACATGAACTTAAGCAGAATCCTAGACAGTATTAACTCAGATATGAATTGAAGGGGTCCAGAAAGATTTGTCTTCATTGTTTCATCTGCTTACTCTGTTGAATTTTCTCTGTAATATGTTTCTATGATTTTTCAAGGTAAATGAATATATATATATATATATATATGTTCGTCATTTCTTGCATCTTTGAATCGAGCAAGGGTTTCACAGTTTCACACATAGATAGAGATTAGAACTTCACGAATACAATCATGATATAGAGGATCAGAACAAAAGAGAATAAACAATTGTCCACAGTTCATCAACATAAACATTTAACTTTCATTATCGGTGGAAAAGGTATTTTGAGACATTAATTCTTTTTTACCTGAAAACTTTAGCAATAATGTTTTAATCCGAAGATACAATTGCAATAAGTAGTGTTGTAGTTTTGAGTTGTTTCGATAAGTCGGTTTGCCTTTTTTGCTCATTATGAGTTACTTAGACCTAAAAATGCCATTTTCTGGTCTAGAAACCCTTCAAATAAAACAAAACTAGCTACTTTGGTGGCAGGAGTAGAGATACTATGCTCGGGACATATCCAGGTTGAATCCCAGCTGGGGTATGTGCTTATGTCCCAGGTTGAATCCCAGCTGGGGTATGTGTTTGGTCTGACCGGGTATCTATCTCTCAATCATGACCGGACACATACCCCGGCCAGGATTCGGCGGGACATATCCAGGTTGAATCCCAGCTGGGGTATGTGCCTGGTCCGGCCGGGTATCTATCTCTCAATCATGACCGGACACATACCCCGGCCAGGATTCGGCGGGTCCGAATATGTCCGGGGCATACTCTCATTTTCCTTTAACTATGGCTAGGGTTTTTGGTGTCACTAATTTATGTTTGCTTCACTGTTGGGTTCTTAATGGAGTGGATTAACCCTGCTACCCTGATTAAAGCCTACACAAGTATTACATATGCTTCCATCTCATAAAAAGAATTCCATTACTATAGAACGGTTTGAAATTAGAAGAGTGTATGTTTGTTGTTACTATCTCAAAACATTTACACCAAGAAACACGAAGTAACCTGAATTTTTACATGAAGATGAGTTTTCTTTTATGGCGTATAGGTATTCAGTTCAGATAGTCGGCACCTTTTTAGTCCAAGCTACATTCTCATTTGTATCCTCTCCAAGAGAACAATAATTACATTGATTCCAAATATTCTTACTGTCTGAATGAATTGCTATTTGTTCATTTTAAACGCTTCTTTCTGTACCTCTACGCTACTTGGATGACTGAAGCTGCACGTCTTCTCCAGTAGAGCGATTCATACCTATCATCAAGTTAAAACATAACACCATTATACTACTGAAACTACAATTTTGGCTAAAGTCACTCAATTACTATATCCATTTTTTTCAAATTAATAAACTTATATGAACACTTGAAGAGGCATGGAGTGGTTTTAAACCAAATGTGGAAGGGTTAAGAGTATTTGGGTGTATTGCATATGCCCATGATCTGGTCTGTTCCTGATGAACAGGCCTCCGGCGAAGGGAAACCCCCTTCGCCGGAGTTTAGAGAGAGAGAGAGAGAGAGAGGAGAGAATATTTTAAAAAAAATTTTTTTTTTTAGAGAGAAAGAATTTTTTTTTTTTGAAGGTCGCCAACCGGAAATTTGGCCGGCCGACGACCCCTGCCAGTGAAGATGATGATGTGGCGTGCTGAAATGATGTGGTAGAGAGAGAAAATGAGATGGAGGAGAAAGAGTAACGGAATGTTAAAGATAACGTGCAAAACAAAAGAGGAGAGAGAAGCTCTGACACAGGGATACTTTTCCGATCATCGCCGGGCACACACTAAACCTTAGAGATCGCAGCAAACCTCTCAATCGCTATTGCCATTGCACGTAATCTATGATTTCGGTATAGCGCTGAGGGGTAAAACTGAATGTATCGATAAGTTCATCGTGTGCCGGGTGTTAGTCGGAGAAGAGGACGTCTGTAACTAAGGTCCGGTAAGCAACTCCTACCCTCACGATCGCAGCGAACCAGCCCATCGCTACTACCTTTTCAGGTGTAGCGAAGCCTGGTAAACTGAGAGCATCAAGAGGGGGTACCGTCTTCACTGGCCTTAGAAGCTGACGACCATAGCCGGAAAAACTATTAAGATAGAGCATAAGCGCATAAATCTCTCTCGTCTTGGGAACTGTAGATGTGTCGTTTCAGAGTTGGGTTTCTTCAGGGAGTGGCTTATTGAGCTTCCATATCCAGGAGTTGTTAGTCTATCTCTGTTTTTAGTGGAAATGGCTAATGATAGAGATAGGAACATTCATGTTAGGAAGATGTCCAGATTTAGAGATGGGTCTTCTCTCTGGTTATGGGAAAGTATGGTGAATCAGAAAGGTGAGTATATTTGGGCTCACAGGGTAGGGGAAGGTAATAACAGTAAATAATCGGTTCGCATTCCCAAGGGTGTTAAAGCTAGTGGGTGGAGAGCCATGGCGGCGAAATTAAAACTCTTGGCGGAGACTAACTTTAAGGCTAAGAGTGTGGATCCTTGTATCTTAGGGAAGAAGATTAATCCTTCTATCCCTTATGCTAGGATTCATTTGGGGAATAGGAAAATATCAAATAAAGTTTCCATCAGTAACAGATTTGACGCCTTAGAAGGATTCGAGGCGGAAGGCCAACCGTCGGCGGCGCCAGCGGCCAGATTGGACAGGCGTGCTCAAACGGTCGGGAATATGAAAGGACAACCTAAGGAGAGGCCCTCAACCTATAAAGTTCAACGCCAGAAAGGAGGTAAGTACCCCAACTCTTTCTCTTCCAAAACCTCTGGTTCTTTTCCTCCCAAACCTCCGTCTACTTCTATCCCTTCTTCCTCAAACCCTCTTATGGCTTCGTCTGAGATTCATGAAGTGGACTGGTAAAAAACAATGGTGGTCTCGGTCGAATGTCATGATAGTATGTGGAAGGATGTCAAAGAGGTTGTCAAAAATATCATCGGTTCTTCCGACTTTGTGATACGTCTCACCGACGATGATGCTATTATTTGGTCTAAATCCTCCCTCTCGGTCTTGGAGGAAGTAAGATCGGTGCTACGCCCCTATGCGAGGGGTTCGATCTATTTCAGACCATGGACACCAGACTGTAACTTGGTGGTTATCACCCAACAGTTGGTGGAGGTGCGTATGTACGGTATTCCGTTCAATCTATGGAACGAGAAAATCTTTTCCGACCTGGTGGCCGATCTAGGGCGAATAGTTGAGATTGGTGAGGGTACTCTGTACTTGAAAAATCTTATGTATGCATCGGTTAATGTTGAGGTGGATGATGGCGGTCGACTGGCTGAGCAGAAAGTGTTGTTGGTGGATGGTATCAGTTACAACATCAACTTCAAGTCGATCACCATTTGCGAAAAACATGAGAGCTTTAAGCCCCATCGAGAAACGACGAAAGTAACAGAAATCATACTGCCGGTGAGGTCCCAACCTTCTCTGGATAAGGAGGGTTTTACCGACAAGGTCTGCAAAGAAGGACGCCCGGAAGGTGACGGTGGCAGCAAAGTTGGTGGGGCAGTCGACACCTCTACTGATACAAATATAGGAGCAGAACCACCTTTCGTCAGGGATCCCAGAAAAGGAAAAGAGCAGGAAGGGATGATCATCCAGCTGGACCCTGATGAAATTTCAAAAAAAATGGCGGAATGAGGGATATGATCGGAATTGAAAGTCGTCAAGAGATGGTCAAAGCAATGACTGAGTTGGTCAACAACGCCAACAAATGGGCTAAGGGTATTACGTATGTGAGAAAACGTAAAGGAGCGACCCACTCATCTCCAAAGTCTAGGGATGGTCCCAAGAAGAAGGTGGTTCGTAAACCCTCGGGTGTCAAGATAGGTAGCACGGGGGTGGACTCAAAGACCGAACCTCAAGCTGATTGTCCCGCGCGGGAATTTGTTAATATGAATGAGGACGAACGTATGGAACATCTCCTCCAAACTGGGGCAAAGTTGGGATTCTCAAGAGGGGAAGAGTATGAAAGGGTGATTCACATCCTACAGGCAGAAAACATTGTGATGACGGATAAGGGGAAGAATAACTCTGTCGATGATGAAGACGCCATGGTAGTGGATCCAATTTCGGTCATAGCTCCACCATCAGATCAGGCGAGGGAGTGCAAGGAGATCGTGCCTTATGTTAGTCCCAAAAGTCAGGAGGACGCTGAAGCTGGAGGATCAGGCGGACGTAAAGGCAAGAAGAAAAAGGCAAGTTGTGAACTTAAGAAGCTGCATTAGGGTCTGGCCGATAGGAAAAGGAAAGCTAAGAAGGCTAAGAAGAACTCAGACTCAGGGGATGATGGTGACCAATGCCCTTAAACATTCTTAGCTGGAATGTTAGGGGATTGGGGAAGCCAGGGAAGAAGTTAGCTGTTTGTAGATTCCCAATTACTGTGTTCATCATTTGAACTGATGTAAATCTCACAGGGTTTTCTCCCAAAAGTAATTGTTTAACAATTAAAGTATTAAATCTCACAGATTCCCAAGAACTATAGTTTAACAATTACTCCGTTCATCATTTGAACTGATGTAATTCTCACAGGGTTTTCTCCCAAGAATGATAGATTAACAATTAAAGTATTAAATCTCACAGATTCCCAAGAACTATAGTTTAACAATTACTCCGTTCATCATTTGAACTGATGTAATTCTCACAGGGTTTTCTCCCAAGAATGATAGATTAACAATTAAAGTATTAAATCTCACAGATTCCCAAGAACTATAGTTTAACAATTACTCCGTTCATCATTTGAACTATAGTTAGGCAGTATGAGATTTTTTTACTTTGTATTCAGGAGTCGAAAGTTAGTGAATTTCCTCCTTCTTTGCTTCGTAGTTTATGGGGTTCTAATGTCTGTGGGTGGGATGGTATTCCCTCCGAGGGTGCCTCAGGGGGTATTTTGTGTCTTTGGGATATTCTTGTCTTATCGGTTTGTGATGTTTTGAGAGGCAAGTATAGTATCTCCTTTTTGTTTAAGAATGTGAATGATAATTTCGAATGGGTTTTCACTGGTGTGTATGGTCCTTGTGATAACTCTATGAGGAAGGAGATGTGGATTGAATTAGATTTGGTGGCAGCGACATGGAACAAACCATAGTGTGTAGGGGAGATTTTAATGTGATAAGATTCTTACATGAAAAGAAAGGCAACTCCATAATTACCCCGACCATGAGAGATTTTGGAGAGTGGGTAGACAGAAATGCAATGTTAGATTTGCCAAAACAAGGTTTGGAATTCACTTGGTCGAACAATCAGGAAACCCCTGTCATGTGTGTGCTAGACAGATTCCTGATCAATGGCAATTGGGAGGATAAGTTCCCTGGAGTAGAGCAGGTAGTTCAGCCCAGACCTACTTCAGACCACACCTCTCTTCTCCTCAGAGCTGTAATTGATCCTTCTAACCCCCCCTTCAGGATGGAGGAGGTGTGGATGTTGGACAAGGACTTCAAGGATAACATTTCTAGATGGTGGCAGGAATGCCCTCTTGGTAGCTCAGCTGGTCATACCCTCTGGATCAAATTCCAATTCTTGAAGGAGAAGCTTAAGTCCTGGTCGAGGGAGAAGTTTAGATGTTTCTCTCGGGAATTTAATGAACTTCAGAATGGAATAAAGGATCTGGAATCGAAGCAGGAAAGCCAGGGCCTGTCTCATCTTGAGTTTACCTCCAAGAACCTTATGAAAGCTAATTTGGGCAAGCTGTTAAGTCTCGAGGAGATAAGTTTGAGACAGAAATCTAGATCCCAATGGCTGAAGGCAGGGGACAGAAATACTTCATACTTTCACAAGATTATTAATTGCAGGAGGCATAACAGGGTCAATGTAACTATGAAGGAGGGGGTTGCCCTTTCAGATGAGGAGGAGATCAGTTGAGAGGTTGTATCCTACTTTAGCAATCTGTATGAGGAACCTCGTCAGTGGCGCCCTGGTTTGGATAATATGCATCTCCCTTCCTTGTCTGATGTAGAAGCTGAGCTGTTAGAGGCAGATATATCAGAGGAGGAAGTGGTGAATGCTCTCAAGGACTTGGCCAAGGATAAGGCTCCTGGGCCGGATGGATTTCCTATCTCTTTCTTTGTGAGAGTTTGGGACATCATTAAAGGTAATATGATGGATATGGTCAATGAGTTTTCTGAGGGAGCTCAGTTCCATTGGAGATTGAACCATACCTTCATTGTCCTAATCCCCAAAACTCAACACAACTCTAACTTTAAGGAGTACAGATCAATCAGTTTGGTGGGGGGAGCCTACAAAATAGTGGCTAAAGTTCTGGCCACGCGTCTGTCAAGAGTTGTGGGTAGCTTGATCTCACCCTTCCAAGGGGCTTTTGTGAATGGTAAACATATTTTGGATGGAGTTTTGATCGCCAACGAATTGATAGACTCCAGGAGGAGAGAAGGCACCAAGGGGCTAGTAGTGAAGGTTGATTTGGAAAAGGCTTATGACAGAGTAAGCTGAGATTTTATGTACAAGACAATGGAACGTATGGGTTTTGGGTACAAATGGAGGAGTTGGATTTACTCTTGCATTTCGACTGCTACTTTTCCGGTCTTGATTAATGGAAGACCTTCTGAGGTGTTTCAGAGCTCTAGAGGAATCAGATAAGGAGATCATCTCTCTCATCTTCTGTTCCTCTTAGTAGCTGAAGTTCTGAGCCAATGTCTCCAAGAAGCTGGAAAAAGAGAATGGATAAAGGGCTTTAGAGCTGCTGCTGGAGGGGAAATGATCAATCATCTCCAATTCGCGGATGATACACTGTTCTTTATAAAGGAGGATGGTAACCAACTAAGGACATTGAGAGATATCCTTATATGGTATGAGATATCCTCAGGACTCATGGTGAACATGTTGAAGTCATATGTTTACAGTGCTACCAAGATAGGTGACAAGAATATGAATCATGAGATGATAAAGGAGTTTGGTTACCAGGTAGGCTGCCTCCCCACCTCTTATCTTGGGCTACCTCTGGGAGAAAGATACAAATCCAAGAAGTTATGGGATCCTGTTCTTGAGAGGGTCAACAAGAGGTTAGCTACATGGAAAGGTCATATTCTGTCCAAAGGTGGCAAAATCACCCTACTGAAGTCAGTACTTCAGGCTTTCCCCACCTATTACCTTTCCCTATTTTCAATTCCAAAAGGAGTCCTTAAGCTCATTGAGAATAAGATGTGCTCCTTTTTATGGAATAACACATTGGACCATAAAAGTCTCCATTGGATGAATTGAAAGCAGGTTATCACGAGTAGAAGTAAGGGAGGTTTGGGTGTTAAAAACTTGGCACACATGAATCAAGCTCTTCTTACCAAGTGGTTGTGGAGGATGGATCATGAGTATGACCAACTTTGGCAAAAGATTATTCACAGCAAGTACGGCAGAAGTTATAATGAATGGGTTAAAAAGTGCAAAAAAACCACTTTTGGGTGTGGTGTTTGGAAAGGCATAACGGCCAATTTAAAGGAGTATCATAGCCTTACGAAGTGGAACCTTGGAGATGGCTCTAGGATCCAATTCTGGACGGATATATGGTTGAGGATAAAAACTCTGCAAGCTACCTTCCCTGACATTTATAGGCTGGTTATGAGACCAAAAGCTACTGTGGCAGATGTTTTCAACAACAATATCAGAGCTTGGGATATCACAATCAGAAAGAACTTAAACGATTGGGAGCTCCAACAGTATGTTCACCTACTGCAAGTTCTCCAAGATGTGAGCATGGGGGAAGGTCCGGATAAGCGAGTATGGCGCTTCGAGGAGAAAGAACCCCTATCAGTGTCAAACTGTTATAAAAGAATGGACAAAGATGAGACGCTGCTTGAGCCGTGCGCCTCAAAATACGCATGGCTCAAAACCCTACCTCCTAGAGTAGGATTCTTTATGTGGGCAATTCTGGTTCGTAAAGTCCCCACGGTGGATGCCCTGAAAAGGAGAGGATTCCAGATCCCCAACAGATGCATCCTTTGCAAACAAGAGGAAGAATCTATAGATCACCTGTTCCTTCAGTGTAAGGTGGCATCTAACTTATGGAGCTTCTTCACTAAGTCCATGGCAGCCCAATGGTGCACCCCAAACTCCATTAACCACCAATGGGATGGACTATATAAAAGGAAGGACAGAAGAGAGGTTTGACAACTTGTTCCGGCAGCAATCATATGGAGTATTTGGAACGACAGGAACAATAAGATTTTTAAGGAAAAGAACCTCAACTCTTCAGTCGATATTGAAGATGTTAAAGGAACCATCTTTGCTTGGATTAGGAGAATTGATAAATTTAAGAATGTATCTTTTCTTGATGTTGTTATTCAGTGGGATACATGGATGACGTGAGACATTATCCTAAGAATCCTACTTCCTTGTATATAGTTTTCTTTCTTTAATATATTCATTCTAATTTTCAAAAAAAAGAAATGTTAAAGATAAAGGAAAAAGTGGGCCATACGGGAATTATTGCTAAAGTAGGGGGCCAGGCAGGAAGCTGGTCACAAATTTGGGGGCCATTTGGGAAATAACACTTTTTTTTCAAATTAATAAAACTTATATGAACACTTGAAGAGGCATGTAGTGGTTTTAAACAAAATGTGAAAATGTTAAAAGTATTTGGGTGTATTGCATATGCCCATGTACCAAATGAGAGAAGAAAGAAATTTGATGACAAAGCAAGTATGGATTTTAGAGAGAGTTCTAAAACCAGTTTTTTATTCAAAGTCTAAAACATGTTAGACATAGGTTTTATCAAAAGAAGAATAACGGGGTTTTCTCGCAAAATCATCGACACACAATTAGATTGTTGCTCTCGATGGTGTCTTACTTGAAAGAAAGAGTCTTTCAAAGAAGACAAGTGGGAGGAAAATAAACATTCGAATGGTTTCGAATAGAACAACAAATAGGAGTAAAGAGGTTACTCACTATAATGGGAGTAAGGAATTACTCGTCGTGAAACTTCTTAAGGAGTTAAGGAAGTTTAACGAAATTCGGTCAAAAACCCCGGATGAGTCTTAGGAAGATTAAAAAATACTATAGCAGAACCACTCCGAAATTGGACTGTGAGTTCAAAGAGATATAAGAGTAAGAATGGTCAAGTCTTGTTCGACAAGAAGGTAAGTGTGAGTGAAACAAGTTAGTTTCTAGTCCATTATGTAGGAGACATATTGGGTTGAGAAGACAATAAGATTTGTCAAAACAGTTAGAGAACTGACTCAATAGGACAATAGACGAGGGTAAATTAATTTGGGCATCTAATTCTATTACGATGGATCAAAGAGATGATAAGACTCGTTCGAAAGAGTTTTGAAGAAATCTGAATAGAAAAACTCTTAGAGAGAGATTCTACCCATCTCGCATGATAAACTGCCAAGCAAAATTTGGAATTTAGAAATTCTGGTGAGCGAAAGCAGAACATGAGAGAAACACTTATGTCTAAAACATAAGATCGATCATGAAGATGATTGATGTTTACCCGCACATCTGAGAAATACTTGGAGTACAAAAGATGTCGTCACCCATACATGTCAGAGAACAGCCTAGAATGCTTAGAGCATCCAGGCTCAAGTCTCTGAAACCATAGATTGAAGAAAGTCATAAAAGCAATCTTCCAAAAATAAAAATAAAAATCTTTTAGGGAGGACAAACAGATGAAAAGGAGTATTCATGCTGGGAGTCGTTGCTAACTCTACTAGATAAGAAAGTAAAATTAGAACTTAGGAAGTATTGATTTCAGTTTAAGAAACTGATATTATCATAAAAGCTTACGAAAGCGTTCTTAAGCACGATAATAATAAGCGATGTGAAAACGTAACTAAACTATCACCTTAGAACGAACATGGAGGATGTACGGTTCTAAGGAATTAGGATCAAGGTAGAAGATCCTAAGAGACTTGTAAAATTGAGAACGTAAAGGAGTTTACGCGGGTGCTCAAATTTTACAAACTCTTGTTATCCGAAATAAACTCAGTTTATTTCGTCATCTATATTGTGGTATACAATTTAGACGACAGTCCAAAATAATGGAGTGTTCCAGGTAGGTTTATTAGATACGTGATCTAATGAAAGAGACCCTACTAAGTGAACATAGAAGCACACCATTATACTATCCCTAGTCCAGGTCATTCGTTGGACAACAATGACTTAAGAAGACTAGCATGAGTGATTGACAAGATAGCGCTGTTTCTTGGGCTATGGGAATAGGAGTATTCAAAGTCAACTTCATGGGTGTATAGATGATACACTGGAAACCCGCCAAAGTGAGAGTACTTCAAAAGGTTGAAGTCATGAATTGGCATAACTCTCATTTAAGCAAATTGAAGAGATTCCTCAAAACATGAGTACTCACTCAATTTATGTAAGGAATGTCGAACTTTGGTACCGTCAAACGCCAGCCGTAAAAAGTGGTTATAAAGACGGATTACTGGGGGAGATAGGATAGACATAAGATTGAGTGGGAGTACAAGAATGGAATATGTCTTCCTGAGTAAAATCAGGATAAAGTATCTCCGGGCCACTTGATGAGAAACAACTGAAAAATGCATGGTCGTGCTCAAATGGATTAAGAGTTAATCATTTGATTTGACAGTTTGTTCTCTGGATCAAGAAAGTCTGATAAATATGACACATTAGATGAGATACGAAAAGACATGAGAATCGAGCATTGCACTTGTTCTAAGTACAAGTGGGAGACTGAAGGATATATTCCCTCGGTCAAAAGGAATGATATCCTTCCGAAGGAATGTCCTTCGACCAAGATGTCCAATGACCTTACTCGGAAGATCATTAGTCCGGTCCAATTAGGGGTCGTAACGCTTAGCTAGAAGCCAATTACGATCGTCGGATAACTTCGGTAATCCGCGGCTAACATAGACCGGATCCTACAAGGGTTACACATAAGAGTGATGGTTTGAACGGAGAGAATTGACTAATAATAGACTGACATATAAGTGGATTGGATCCATTATAAGTAAGACCAATTAGTTCGAAGGAGTCCGAATAGAGATAAACACATCCGAGCCTTAAAGGAAGACCCGGGGAGGCTTTAGGTGGGTCAGCCATGTGATGGCCGACCTAAGCAAGGTGCTGGCCATCTCATGGCCGGTTAGGCCCTAAGTGGGCCGGCCAAGGAAGCCCATAAAGGGCTATGTTGGCCGGCCACACTGAGGGAACCCTAAAAGGGTATTTTGGGAAAATACTTATAATTAGGCTTTAGTAATCCTAATTTGGGTCAAATACCTATTCTAGGGATTTCTATATAAGGACCTAATTAGACAACCTAAGGAATAAGGGAAAAAGGGACAGAAAACCTAAGCCAACTGAAAAGAGTTCAGCAAATACATTTGAGAGAGAGAGAGAGAGAAAAGGAGTTTTCTCAATTATCTAGTCAAGAAGAAGGAGTTCTTCATCTCAACCTTCAAGAAGGTCCTAGCTGACTGAAAGAAGGGAGTTCAAGTTATACACTCGGTGTCTCAAGTATAGGAGCAACAATTGGGGCTATTATCTTCCGAATACTGGTCGGGATTTAGTTCGTGGGAAACCGATTAAGGTAATCTTCTTTCTGTTCTAGTTCATTGATATGTTCATGTATAGATCCTGGTAACCTAGTGTTAAACATATAGATGTTTGAGATTCCGCTTACAACACTAGCAATTAGATGTATTAGATACATAAGAATCCCTACACTCCTCACACACTTCTAAATTAGGTTAAGGTAGTATTTAATGAATCCCCCTTAACCCTAATTCCACCGACCCATAGAAACTCCACTTGGGTCCGGATTCGGTTTACTAAATCAAACCCAACTAGGTTTCTCCACTAGGAAGAACACCCAACAAGGCCCAACTTTGTATTCGCTTCTTTTGGTATATATTGCTTTTCTTTCAAAAAAAAAACAAAAACTTCGACAAGAACTTAAGCAGAAGTCTGAACAGTATTAATTAAGATATGAATTGAAGGGTCCCAGAAAGATTTGTCTTGATTGTTTCATTTCTTTACACATTGGATTTTCTCTGTAATATGTTTCTGTGATTTTTCAAAATAAAGGAAAATATATATGTTCATCATTTCGTGCATCTCTGAACCGAGCAAGCCTTTCACAATTTCACACATAGATGGAGATTAGAAATTCACGAATACAATCATGATATAGAGGATCAGAACAAAAGAGAATAAACAATCTTTTACCGTTCATCAGCATAAACATTTAACTTTCATTACCGGTGGAACGGTATTTTGAGACATTAATTTTTTGACCTGAAAAACTTTATCAATAATATTTTAATCTGAAGATACATTTGCATTAAGTAGTTTTGCAGTTTTGAGTTGTTTCCAAAAGTTGGAGGGTTTGCCATTTTTACTCATTATGAGTTACTTATACCTAAAGAAACAATTGTCTGATCTAGAAACCCTTCAAATAAAACCAAACTAGCTACTTTGGTGGCAGCACTCCAGGCTGAGTCCCAGCCGGGGTATGTGTCTGGTTCGGCCGGGGTATCTATCTCTAGATCATGACTGGATACATACCCCGGCTGGGATTCGGCTGGCCTGGATATGTCCCGGGCATACTCTCATTTTCCTTTAACTATGCCTAGGGTATTTGGTATCACTAATTTATGATTGCTTCGCTGTTGGGTTCTTAAGGACTGGATTAACCCTGCTGGCCTGCTCCCCTGATTAAAGCTGGTACAAGTATTACACATGCCTCTATCTCATTACAAAAATCGATTGATACAGAACGGTTTGAAATTACAAGAGTTTTTGTTTGTTGTCTCCATCTCAAAACATTTACACCAAGAAACACGTAGTAACCTAAATTCTTACATGAAGAAGAGTTTTCTTTTATGGCGTATAGGTATTCAGATAGACACCCTTTTAGTCCAAACTACATTCTCATTTATATGCACTCCAGGAGAACAATAATTACATTGATTGCAGATTATTCTTACCGTCTGAATGAGTTGCTATTGTTCGGTTTAAACGCTTCTTTCTGTACCTCCACGCTACTTGGATGATTGAAGCTGCACGTCCTCTCCAGTAGGGTGATTCATACCTATCATCAAGTTAAACGTTAACATAATACCATTAATAAACTTATGTATGAAGTTATGTCGTATATGGATACTCCGTTTCATATATCTTGCTGTGTCGATAGGAATACTAGGTGGTGTCTCTTCTTAATTCTTAGGCGGTGTTTCTTTTTAGTACAGATTTGACTCGTCCGAATGGTCTGAATGGCTTACTTGTTAATATTAGAATGTTTTTTTTTGTCTGAATAAGCTGATACATACTGATTTTGGGTCCATGCGAGTCAGACAAAATAAGCCTCTGAATTACGGGTCCAAAACCTTAAATGAGTATTGTACTCAAGTAAGTCAGACTCTGATGAGTCAGATTCAAACAATAGAAAAAGAACACCACCTTAGTAACTTCAGTGACTATAATGTGAGATTTGTACAGTCATCTAGGCTGCAGTTGCACATACTAGTGTTGAGGCCACAAAATACCTTCTAGGTTAAAAATGTAATTTGTGTGTGGACTTGTCGCCATGTAGAATTACTGTTACGGATATAGATCCAGCCGACCCTATGGGGTTGGTGGATTCTCAATCAAGACAGAATTTAAAAATATGAGCCGATAACATAAAAGTTGGTTAATTTGATGTCTAAATATCTTTGATATTCACCTCACGTAAGTCTAAAGGATTTGGCAAAATTACCTTATAGCTGCTTGAACAAGTGGCTTCCGCAAAAATCCTTCATAGTAGGAAGTGACTTCCTCAATATCAGCACCTTTGAGCGAAAATGCTTCAACATTAGTTAAGCAGGTTACTGTCCTGTTAGAAAGCAATCGATATCCCGGGAACCTGCCTCTTGTTCCATCTGCAAAATAAAATATTATAATACTATAAATTTAATCCAAACCCTCTATCACATTATGCACAAGTACTTTAGTTAACCTTGTAAGAGGTAGGGTAATAAGTTTGGTATACGTAAGAAATGTAATATCAATATTTGATTTTTTTTTTCTTGAAACTTTGAATTAATATTAATAGAAACCGAAAAGAATATAAGCTTGTGACGCAGAAGAGCAATAAGGTAAGGTTGACATTCCAGTTCCATTTCCATGCGTACAGAAATTTCCACCGAAACGGAAATTTAATTACTTTTTCTTAACAATGCCAGGAATTATATTTCGAATTCGGCCGAAATGACCGAAATTTTTCTATTTTCATGCCTCCCAAAATTTCATTCCTTGTGTAGTAGAGCCTTAGACACAAAATCATGAGAAGTTTTGTACTTCGCCCAAGTGTGCATTTAACAAAATCTTGACCGTTCCTTCTTTCTCTTTAAGAGTTCAGCTGTCCGCTCCTCCAAATATGCCACATGATTTCCATCGGAATAATAACCCAGGTTGCTTTACTGCTTCGTAAAATTTACCCCTCTCCATGTTTTATACAGTTGAGTACTTTCTGAGGCTTGGACCACTTCAATACCAATATCATATGCGCCCACTGATCAACTTAATTGCAATCCATTATATTCCACACCTTTTATTTACCGAGGGCAGGTCAATTAATACAGTGCCACTATGTCATTCACTTCCATATCGTCACAGTTCTACCTCGGTTCCAAGTCCGTCTGGTGGGCACTTTATACACACTTGCTAGCTGCTGTATTGATTTCCTGTAATTTATTTCCTTTTGATTTTGTAGCCCCTGAAGTTCCTCCAAAGGCGGACCTCACTGGACAACCCTAACTCTCTCATATCACATGATTTGGTTTGATAACAGATTATTCTGAAGTACTTCTAAGGCAAATCTGTAAGACTTTTGTGGACAATTTATATAAGACTTGCGGAAACTGTAGTCTAGTTTTATTATCAGGTTTAAGTCAGATATATTTGGTGGCTTTCTCTTACCAATTACCATCAATCTTAAAAAATGAGATGAATACCTCTGTAAGTTGACAAATTGTCAAGGCAGAACGCGAGAAGCTCCTCGCCGCAGACGTTCCTATCTGACAATTCGGCTCTATTTCCATCCGCATCAACACTCTCCATTCTACCCCGCACAATAAAAACCATTTTGTCAACTGGAGCCCCATAGTATAGTATCTTACTTCCCTCTGTGTATATTCTATGTCTTAATCTTTCCCAAATGGCATCAAAGACTGGGTCATCCATTAAAGCAAAGATCATTAGTGGCAAGAAGGATATCATCAACATACAAAATCAAATATATGAACTTACTCCCACTGACCTTTTGATATATACATTGATCAACAATGTTTTCTTTAAATCCGAAGGTCACAATGGTGTCATTAAACTTCAGAAACCATTGTCGAGAAGCTTGCTTAAGTCCATATATTGACTTATTCAATTTACACACCATATGTTCAATCCCTATTTCAGAGTAGCCCTCTGGCTGCTCCATGTAGACCTCTTCCTCTAAACTCCCATTCAGAAAAGCGGTTTTCACATCCATTTGGTGAAGCTCCAAATTGTAATGAGCCACCAATGCCATAATAATTCTAAATGAGTCTTTTCTAGATACAGGCGAAAAAGTATCATGATAATCAATGCCTTCTTTCTGAGTGAAACCTTTTGCTACAAGTCTGGCCTTATAACGTTCAATTTTACCTTTAGAGTCGAGCTTGGTCTTAAAGACCCATTTACACCCGATTTTCTTACATCCTTCAGGTAATTGAACTAAATCCCAGACTTTGTTTTGTGTCATTGATTTCAACTCTTCATTCATTGCATCAATCCATTTAGAAGAATCATTACATTTCATTGCATGCGAAAATGAAACTGGATCTTCTTTGTTTGTCCCGATGTCATTTTCAAATTCCTGGAGGTATATCAGATAGTCAGAAGAGATAGCAGGTTTTCTTATTCTCTGAGACCTGCGTAACTCTACTGGATCATGAACTGGTGGGCTATTGACTTGTTGTTCATTATCACCGGGATGACAATTTTCGATAGGAACCTTTTCTGAAGATAAGGGTATGGGAACTGTTACCCTTACTTCGTCAATAATTACATTTCGTGATTCAGTACTCCCACTAGTGTCATGATTCTCAAGGAATTTGGCATTACCAGTTTCAACAATTCTTGTGGTATGGTTAGGGCAATAGAATCTATATCCCTTAGATTTTTCAGGATACCCAATAAAGAACCCGCTAATGGTTCTAGAATCCAATTTCTTTTCTTGAGGGTTATAGATTCTGGCTTCCGCTGCGCAACCCCAAACACGAAAGTGTCTTAAACTAGGTTTCCTTCCAGTCCACAACTCAAAAGGAGTTTTTGGAACTGACTTACTAGGAACTCGGTTTAAGACATACACAGCAGTTTTAAGGGCTTCACCCCATAACATAATGGGTAAAGTAGAGTTGCTCATCATACTCCTAACCATATCCATTAGAGTTCTATTACGCCTTTCAGCTACACCATTCTGCTGAGGTGTTCCTGGCATTGTATACTGTGCACAAATGCCAAGCTTTTCTAAGAGTTTAGCAAACGGACCAGGATGTTGTCCTGATTCGTCATACCTTCCATAATATTCACCACCTCGATCCGATCTGATGATTTTCACCTTTCTGTCTAATTGTCTTTCTACCTCAGTGATAAAAATCTCAACAACATTCACAGCTTGAGATTTATCATGTAACAAGTAGACATATCCATAACGTGAAAAATCATCTATGAAGTTGATAAAATATTTTTCTCCACTAATACATGAAGTAGAGAAAGGTCCACAAATATCAGTATGGATGATCTCAAGAAGTTCTTTGCTCCTTGTGGCTCCTTTCTTGGATTGTGTTGTTGCTTTTCCTTTTATACAATCAACACAAATCCCAAAATCAGTGAAGTCTAAGTTCGGAAGTATTTCGACCTTCACTAATCTCTTAATTCTTTCCTTGGAGACATGCCCCAATCTTTTATGCCACAAGTTGCTAGAGTTCTCATTAGTTATACCATGTTCAATTCCAAAATTTACATTAGGATGCAGGTTTAAAAGAGATTTTGCAAAGTGATCATCAAGACTAATTTTATAAAGCTTGTCATATACAACACCACAACCAAAAAGTCGATTATTTTTGTACAAATCAAAACATTGGTTACCCAAAGATAGCTTATACCCTAAAATATCCAGTTGAAACATGGAAACTAGATTACGAGATACGGTTGGTACAAAAAGGGTATTATACAAATCTAAAAAACAACCAGTATCTAGTTTCAAACGGTAAGTTCCTATAGATATAACTTCAGAAGGAGTCTGGTTTGCCATTAGGATAAAACGTTCATTCTGACTTGGGGTTCGACTTGAAAGGTATCCCTGCATCGTTTTAGAAATATGAACATTAGCACCCGTATCAAGCCACCAAGTATTAGAAGGAATTTCAATAAGATTTGATTCGAAACATACAAGAGCTATTTGCTCACCTTTCTTTTCGAACCAAGCCTTACGTTTTGGACAATCAGCCTGAAAGTGTCCAAACTTTCTACAGAAATGACATCTGAATTTGTCCTTCTTTCGTATCTGGGCCTGAGGACCTAAAGCAGGTCCAGTGTTCTTTGGTGGAATGACTTTCTTACCTTTCTTGGGTTTCCATTTCTTTCCTCTAACTTCTTGAGCTACAAGATTAGTAGAAAAACTTTCTTGTTGCCTCAACCTTGTTTCCTCCTGAACTAACATACTTGATAGTTCATTCACATTCCATTGTTCTTTAAGAGAATTGTAATTCATTTGGAATGTACCATATTGAGGAGACAAGGAATTCATAATGAAGCGAACTAGAAAAGGTTCTTCTACGTTCATTCCAAGTCCATTTAATCTTGCTGCAATGTTAGTCATCTCGATCAAATGCTCCTGCATTCCTTTTACACCGTCATACTTTATGGTGGTAAGTTGAGCCATTAATGTGCCAGCTAGAGACTTATCAGCTGCACGAAATCTTTCCTCAATCGCTATAATGAAGTCTTTAGCATTATCAATTTGAGGAAGAGATGTTTTTATGTTGCTCGCAATAGTCATTCGCATGAACATCATACTAAGTCTGTTCGAGTTTTCCCAGACATCAAATTTATTCTTTTCATCAGTGCTACTTGACGCAGTTAGAGTAGCAGGTTTATCAGACATTAAGGCACGATCTAAATCAAGAACACCTAACGTGAACTTGATATGTTCGTTCCATTCTGAAAAATTTGATCCGGTAAAGATTGGAACAGACGCAGCTTGCGAGTGAAGAGATATAGGCGCAGATACTGCAAACATAACCAAATCATAAGCACATGAACTATATATCAAAATTTCTCCTTTGGGATTAAATTAAGACATACATAACATTAATTATTTTATATATAAAGAAATTCATTGGTACATCATCTAACCTTAAAAATGTTTATGACCTTTGGGCAACACAAACTAATTTTTAGATGATACCTTTTATATATAAACAAGTCCATTAGTGTATCATCTAACCTTAAAATGTTTATGACCTTTGGGCAACATAAACTAATTTTTAGATGATACCTTGCATTTCTAGTCTACAATCCTTTTAACTTATAAATCATCTTTGGACAAATTATTTACTAAAAGAATCGTATAATGCAATTATATGAACCGTTTCATCGCATAAAATATTACAATAATGTGAGCCATTATTGATATGTATACTTACTTCATAAGTCACTTTGGTGACATTCTTACTGATTATACACATCATGGTCACTATTTAACTATCCTTATGCTTTCTTAAAGTTATACCAAAACTTCGGTATAGAATTCAGTCGTAACCACGACCATGCCTACTAGGGTGGTAGCCACCATCCCTATCATTTAATTGATGATCGTTGCCACAATCATCGAGTGGTAACCACCATCTCTTTCATTTAGCATACATGATCGTTGCCACGATCATTAGAGTGGTAACCACCATCTCTTTCAATTAGTATATATGATCGTTGCCACGACCATTAGAGTGGTAACCACCATCTCTTTCAATTAACATATATGATCGTTGCCACGATCATCGAGTGGTAGCCACCATCTCTTATTCCATAATAACATATTCATAATACATAAATGAAATCAAAGATTCATTAGTGTTCTCATCTAACTACAAAACCAATGGCTATATGAGTCCAATAATACAAACTCTTGTCAAGAACAATTCAAATTCAATAAAGATTTTGGACAAACATGAACATCTACACCCTATGCTCTGATACCACATGTAATACAAACATATATACATATACAATGAGTTCATGGGATAAAACATGTAACCAAAACTTCTTCCCATGACATAAAATAATCTAGAGACATCATGTTCATCACAATAATATTTTATCTTTAAATGAAACTTGAAGTTCTTGATAAGTAGTTTACCTTTCTCCATGTAGTGTTTAGAAAATAGATGATAAGCTTCTTCTTTGATTAAAGATGAACAAGTATACTCTTTCCTCTTCTTTTCTTCAAGCCTATAGAGATGGAAATTCTAGCTTGAACTTGTATGAGCAAGAGCATATTTTCCATCCATTACTATCTCCTATTTATACTACAACAAAATGCATTTCCATCATTGCATTTTGTCTTGCCTACCACAACAAGTTGTGTTCATATTGGTGTCGAACATTCCATGTGTCAAGACAACAAACCATGAGGTATAAAGACAACAAGGCAAGTTCATCTTATGTGTCAAACACCAAGTCCATAAGGTGTCAAGACAACATGACAACACAACTCATTCTTGAACTAGATATAGAGTTTCCTAAGCCCAATACTTAATGGGCTAATTGGATGGGACATACTATTGGGCTTGTACGTATTAGGCCCATTCGTAAAGTACAAGGCCCAAAGTTTACAGGGATAGCTGAGATTCGATGAGAGAGAGAAGGAGATTTCTTAAGATTGAAAAGACATTGCTACTAATTGGGATTCTCTTCTCTTATATAAGAGGGAGCTTAATCTGAGTTTTGTACATCTCATCTTGGAGGGGAAGAGCTTAATTATTTCTTGAGCAAAAACAGAAAAATATGTTCTTCATCCTCTCATGAACTTCAAGAATAATTTATAGAGAGAGAGAGAGAGAGAGAGAGAGAGAGAGATAGTCGAACAGAGGTTTAGAATAGTTTTTTTTTTGTTTCACTTCTTTTTCTTTTCTGTTTTTCTTGAGAGTGTTTGAGAAAGAGAGAGAGAAATTGAAAGAAACAGAGTAGAGAGAGAGAGAAATTGAAAGAAACAGAGTAGAGAGAGTTATCTGTAAAGAGAAACAGAGAGTGAGAGTGAATTAGAGAGAGTGAGAGGATTGTTTTATCATTCTCCATTTAATATAATCTTCATTCAATTGTTCAATTTTCTTCTTTGTGAGAGAGATAAAGAGTTGAGCAGAGGGAATCATCACAATTTCCATTTTCTGGATTGAAATAAAAGAAAATAGTAGAGAGAAATAAAGTGGAGAAGAAGACCCTGTTTGGGACTAAAGAATGTTGCTGGAAATTCATTTTCCTAGTTGCTGGAAAAGTATTTTCCTTAAGGGCACGTTTGGCTCTTAGATGGAAAATCAGTGAGAAAAACTTAACCCTTCTTCCATTTTCTCTCTTTTACTTCATGTTTAGTTTAACCTTGCTTCATGGATAGCTAAGACTCTCCATCCAGGATTTTATGATGAAACCATATTGATCTTTTAGAAACATATTCTTGTATGATTAAATCTCTTGATCGTGCTTAAAAGTTTAAGTTTTTTTAATTAGCTAAACCTATTTTCTTTTCATTGTCTATATTTTTAGTTTGATACACCATACTTAGATTAAGTTCTTTGATGGTGTATGCTTATCGATTAATAGCCAATAGTTTAGAGATTTGTTTTTCAAAATAAAACAATTACCATTCATGATTATCAATCACGTTTTAACAAGAACATCTTCCGAAATTCGGGTAGTTCATTACCTCGAATTTTGAGTTATAAAAAAAAGAGAGAATTAATCATTTTAAGTATTTGTTCTAAAAAGTGATTTTATTGAGTGGATTCCAAAAATCCTAGGACTTTTGCCCCATTTGAGTTAATTTTTATTATTTGTTTTAGTATTTTATTATTCAAACACCGAAAACTAATTTTGAAAAGAAAAACCGTGATACTTCCAAGTCTTAGAAGAGGTTTAACTAGTCTCTGAGGAACGAACCGGTCTTACCGGAATTTATTACAACTTGACACCCGTGCACTTGCGGGTGTAGACCTATTTAGGGTAACCTTCTAGGCCCATCAATGAACTTGACTCGGAGATTGCATAAATTAACCGAGTAAGTGATGTCTCGAAGTGTAACTGTGAGATATAATAAACGACCTATGAGGCGATGGTAAACAGTAGGATCAGGTAATTGATCCATATGAGGGACTTAGATGCAATTTTTGTTCCATCGAAAAAGAAGATGGTTTAGATGCGGTTAAACCTAAATCCTTGATGACATCTAGAGCGTATTTTTGTTGACAAAAATATGCCTTTAGATGAATGCGAAACCTCAATACCGAGAAAGTATTAAAGGCGACCAAAATCTTTTGAGAGAGAATGTCAGATAAAGAAACTTCTTAAACTTAGAAATTGTTAAGTCATCATTTCCAGTGATGATGATGTCATCAACATAAACCAGGACATAAATTGAAGTGGATCCCAAGTTGAAAGTAAAGAGTGAATAATCTGGTTTAGATTGTAAAAAAACCTTTGAGATGATAACGCAATATAACTTCAAGAATCATTGACGAGAAGCCTGTCTCACTAAAGTGATTTGTTTAAACGGAAAACACAGGACTTCCCCTTAGTACGTAGAAAATCCCGGTGGAAGTTTTATGAAAACTTCCTCGTGGAGACCGCCTTGTAAAATAACGCTATTGACATCAAGTTAGTGTAGAGACCAATCTTTGATGGTGGCAATAGAAAAAACTCGTACGGTTACTAATTTAGCGACTGGGGCAAAGGTGTCATGATAATCCAACCCTCTATTGTATTGCCTTTGGCAACGAGTCTAGCTTTGTAATGTTCGATAGACCCGTCAGACTTAAATTTGACTTTGTAGACCATGTGTTGTTGGATTCTAAGGCATTGATTTCTTTTGCCATAGGCTCACGCCAGTGAGGAGACTTCACGGCTTAAGGAAAAGAGGTTGGCTCGGAGGTGGAAAGAACGGAGGACAAAAAAACTTAATCAGGAACAGAAAATGAATTAATGGAAGAATAATTTTCAAGAGGATATGGTACCGTTGACTGAGTTGTACATATATAATCCTTCAGATAAAGAGGGGGTTGGCGGGATCGTTGTGATCGAGACAACGATCTGACAAGTGATGCCGGAGTGTCAGGAAAAGAATGACCAATGTCATCTTGTAGACGGTTTCGTCCAATCGTGACAGAGTCGGGAAGGATTGGTGAGGAATCAGAAGAACTAGAGAGATTGGATGCTAAAGGCACCACAGATTCTGCTAGGATAGAAACATGGCCAGTGACGAAGGTGCTAGAGGCACCACGCGGTCAGAAGTAGCACTGGACAGGAATGGTGGGTCGTTAGGAGTAGCGGAAGAAGGTCATTTGGGGAAAAAATGCAATGATCCATTGTCCGAAATTGAAACAAAAGGTTGGCAATTTGAAGGAGATGTAAAAGACGAAGAAATTGTGTGCATGGGAAAAACTTGTTTGTGGAAAGTGACATCCCGAGAGGTGTAAATGCGGCGACATGAAATATCAGAAAATATGGTATCCCTTTTGGCCATGAGGGTAACCGACATATAAACCGGGAGTCGCACGTGAGTCCAATTTAGTTTTAATTAATGGGTTCCAGACATAGCATAGGCAGCCAAAAACTCGTAATGACTCAAAAGAGGAGGAGATGCCAACAATTTCTCGTGAGGAGACAGACCATGAAAAATTGGTGTGCAAAGTTTATTGATTAGATAAACCTCCATGAGGACACATTCCCCCCAAAATAAGAGAGGAAGGTGAGCTTGAATACGTAACGAACGCGCCACTTCAAGAATGTGACGGTGTTTACGTTCGACCACCCCCATTTTGTTGGGGGTATAGACACATTTCCTTTGGTGTATAACACCATGAGATTGAAAATTTTCTTGTAATTCATTGTTCATGAACTTAGAACCATTATCCGATCTTATAGTTTGTATTTGGGAAAGTATGGAGCACCATTACCGGAGGTAAATTTGGACACTTTGGAAATAAATTGAGTGAGCACATAATGAAAAAAGCGAATAATAAATTTGGTAGTGTCATATTTAGAATGTAAAAGAAACAACCAAGTACATAGGGTAAAGTTGTCTAAAATAGTTAAGAAGTAACGACAACCCGAGATAGAGATAACTGAAAAAGGGCCCCATAAGTCGACATAAATAAGTTCAACAGGTCGAAAAGATGTAGAAGTACTAGTTGGAAATGGTAGTCGAGTTTGTTTAGATTGAGGACAAACGAAACACTGAGATTTATTAATTTCAGTAAAAGAAATAGATTGCATACAAGAAAATTTCGAAACAAAGTACTCAAAACGAGAAAGGGAAGGATGGCCTAAGCACCAACGTTGTACATCAAAAGAAATATATTAACACAATTATTAACTATAGGTCAAACGAAAGAAATCCTAGGTTCCGTGCGAAGAAAATATAGACCATTTGTGGAACACCAAGTCGAATCGTCGCTTTCGTTACCCAGTCATGAAAGACACAAGCATTAGAGTAAAAAAAGACCGTACGATGAAGGGAAGTAGAAACTTCAGAAACAAATATGAAATTAACTAGGATTGACATAATATGTAAAACGTTAAATAAATGGAGACGTTTTGAAAAAAAAAACATATCCAATATGAAGTACTTGAACCCGAGAGCCATCGGGTAATCGAACAAAATAGTTCGGTGGTGCTTGATGTAATCTGAAAAATGAAAGAGGGTGGAGCAAATGTTCTTTGTTGTCCCAGAATCAATAACTTAAGGATTAATGTAAGAATGAATACCTGTCAAGTTGATATGCGGTTTGAGGGTGCCCACAGAAGCTGTACCGATCGAGGTGGTTCCAACACAGGCGGTGCCTACAGCATATCGTTGTTGGGCCAGCGAAGAAAGAAGAGACTGGTACTGTTCTGGTGTTAATGATGTCACTAGGGGCACCATTTGGAGGTTTTGGACAGAGGCAACGACTGGGCCAGAACGTTCCTAGGTTCAGTGTCTAGGCCCATTGCGCAGGGGGGGGGGGTACCCGTGTAACTGGTAGTAGGTGCCATTAGAGTGGACATGAGTTCCACAACAGGGCCTTTGACGCATGGCTCGTGGTTTATCAAACCGAGAGGTTCCATTAGGGTTCCCGACATTAAGGCGACCTTAACACCAGATGAAACAATGTGTTGTTGAACTTACTCTTGTTTTACAAGGGAATGAAAATGAAGAATTGACGTAAATGGGTCCATTAATAGGACCTGACTCCCAATCGCTGAGAACCTGTCATGGAGTCCTTGGAGAAACTCCATGACTCGTTCTTGGTGTGACTTATCCATGAGACTTATCGTGGCCAGAAATACACGGTTCAACAGCCAAAAGAGAATGAAGTTCATCTTGTAGTGACCTGAGATGTGTAAAATAGGAAGACACATCTGAACCATCTTGTTTGAGAGATGATATTGCTCTCTTTAGTTGATAAATCTTAGGAGCATTTGTCTGGAAGAGACGATCATAAAGGTTCTGCCAAATATCAGCAGCACTTTCGTCATAGAGAATATAAGAACGAATATCCGTAGCAACGAAGTTCATAATCAGCTAGTAACGAGGTCATTGCATCGCTCCCAATGAATCTCAGCAGGAGAAGAAGGTTTCAGAATAGGATCGTCTACGAAGCCAACTTGTCTTTAGCTCGAAGAACCATTTTCATGGCACGAGCCCATGATGAATAATTATCAGCTGAGAAAGATGGAGTGATAAGTACAGTCGTAGGTGTCTGAATGATGAACATCAAAACCCATAGTGGTTTGAGCAGACACTGGAGGATTAGTTTAAGAGGAAATATCACCAGGAGTAGTCATATTGATTAAAACAAAAATTAAACTTGCTCTAATACCATGTGAAGATGGAAATCCCTCTTTAGTTATCAAATGAAAACCGAGTAGGAAAGAGAGAGAGAGAGCCGAGAGATAATGTGAGATTTGGGATTAGTTTAATTCACTTGATTAATTATAAAATGATGGTTACAAGTATATTTAGAAGTTACAAAAGGAATAACTCTATACTAATCTGGTTTACAATATCTTAACCAAATCCTGGCTATGTTGCTTATCCTAGACTAAGTCAACCGGGTCTTGGTCACCCGACTAGAACCGGGTCATGGAGAATCCATGGATACTAATACACTTCATTCTTTCAGTCTAAGCCAACATAATAACTAAAATGCTGTCAGACAACCCATGCACTCTTGCTGTACTAAAACTAGTCTGACATTAACTATTCTACTAACCTGTTCGGATGAGCAGAAGAACCACATTAAGGTTGATCAACACTTATTCTTAGAATATTTTATTATGAGAAACATTTAAACGTTATTATAGTTTCAGCCTTTTCCCCAGCTTTAACCTAATTACAGTAGTTGAGAACTGAGAAAAGTGGCATTCACTACAACTAGTCGGTTACCATGTACATTTTAAACTTTAAAGCACATCAAAGCATTCCCACTAGAATTGGGATAGGCAAAACTCTAATATTCTATTAGAGTAGGTGCACACACGTGATAGGCCCAAACGGCCTCACATGAGCGAGGCATCTAGAAAATTACGCCTATGAACTAAGATCAACCTTAAACCATGTAATGAAGGCCTACGGTGTAACTGCTTGCTGCCAATTCTGAGTTGGATGCCAAGAAACTAAACAAAAACATGCAAAACACATTCAGACAGAGAATGAAACAAAATGCGACAGGCAACTTCAGATGATAAAAGAGCTCTACTGACCTGCAAACCAAAAATGTACCAACACGACCCGACAACATGCCCAGCCAGTATAAACATGAGAAGGTTGATAATAAAGTTTGACCATGCTGTCTCAAATATGAACCCACTTGGGGAATTACCAGCGAGCAACGGGAAACACCGAAAGATCCTTGGTACATATTGAAGAAGAATTGTGGCCCGTAAGAGATTTTTTGCGTAATTTGCAGCAGATGTTCCAATATATTTGGGTAAAACAATCAAAATCATAATCTGCAGGAGAATAAATATGAAAAATGATAAGATATGACAAGCAGACAAATTCAACTCCAGTTGAGGATATGCTCCATTTTATTTTGACGAATATTATCATAAAGTGTACTAATGAAGAATAACATAAATTACATAATAATGGATTTCTTATTACGCATATATGGCAAAGTTGAAACCTTGACCATCAATCAAAAAAGTACCCGAGGAAGCAGCAGTACAACAAATAAATCGAGTAAAAAGTATCCTCTAAGGTAATTCAAAGCAATTTTCTTTGGGTGATCAACCAAATCTCCAGCACCGACAACTGTAGACTCAGGAGCAACATATATAGGCCAGCCTAAACTGCAGCATCCAAATTGTTAGTATAGTTAATGTCTACAAATCCGAGAAATCTAGTTCAACTAACATTAAATAAATAATGAAATGAATTTCGGAATGCAATTGTAGCAGAGAACATTAAAATAAATAAAATAGAATCCATGATCCTTCTAATAAAACTAGTGTTAACGAAGTGAGATCCTTCTTCTGGAAGTTGCCCTAACATGTGAAATGAGTCAGGAATCAAGTGAAAGAATATGTGATTAGTTTAACTTAGTAAGATATGATGTAAATAATCCAATGAAACTCACAAAAAAAAATAACGGAAGATATAGTAACTTACCTGAATAATCATGTGCACAAGGTATATAAAGTCAGTCAAGCTTCTTACAGCTGCAATTGTTATTGCCATGCGCCTATCAAGCTTTATACATTTATTCTTCTGTTATAATAAAAAACAAATGAAATTATACTGTTATATAAAGAAACTAATGCACATAAACAAGAATAGTATGCAGTTAGCTTATAGCAATTACATAATAAAGGTAAAAGGAATATCTCATAATATTGAAGGTTTAAAATATAGAGAGTACTTGTAAAAGAAGGTTAACAAATTATACTTCATCTGCAGACAGCAACAAGAAAAACAAAGGGTCTACAAAGATAGCTGCTAAACAAGCTAAGACAAAGAATTTGTTCCACCGTTGAACAACTCTATTATGGGGGTTCATGACACCATGAATACAGGAAAGATTCCAGTCCCCAGCCTTTGTGATCTGGAACATTCTGCAACTGCAAGTGAAAATGCTTAGGAATAAAATCTCAATATTACACGAAAGGACATTTAGTTAAATGTGATGATCAATTGATGAGGAGGAAGAATGAGATTAAAATAAAAAAAAGTACGAGGATGACTCGTTAAAAAGAAATACAAGGATATACAATGTTTATGTCTTTGCAACATGTAGTCTCTACTTTGGTACCACTTTCTAGTTAGCCCCGTGTGAATATAGGATGTGAAACTTTCTAGTTTTTAACATAGCTACACGTAATTTTGTAAAGTTCCAGCGTGCTAAAAAATAGTTGTTCCATCTAATAGCACTTAAATAATCACCATAAAGGCATAAATGAGATGTAGCCATGTAGTGATCGAGTCTAGGAGTTAAACATATAACTAATGTAAAAAGCAGAATCACAAATCTGCCAAATTAAACTCAACAATATTTTTCTCATAGGATAAATAGCCATCATTTTTCACAGAATAAGAACCAAAAGAAATGAAATGCTTTTAGCGAAGTTACTTCGTATCCCTACTGTTAGAACTAAAAGTCGCAGAAGCTATCGAATCTATCCTAGAAATTGATCCGACTATGAAAATTAATCGAAAAGCTAAAGCCAAAATCTACATATGCAAACAGAATTAACGAGGTTCGGCTTAAAGCCTACGTCCTCGGGCGAATAAGAAATCTTTATTGAAGGATAGATGAAGACGACTCACACAACCCGCAAGTTTGTCCCAAGATTGTACCATATAAAAATTAACCTTCTATACTAGATCTTCGACGGCCGAGAAATTAAACACCGCTCAAAACTATGAAAAAAATTTCTTTCTCACTTGCTCTCTCTCTAGAAGAGTTGTTGTTGATGTGTTGATGTTGAATACTCAACCCCTACTTATATAATATATATGACGGTGGGAAAATTGGAAACCATCCAATTTTGGAAACCAAATTGAAACCGCGTATGCTTGCTTCTCACAAAACCGCCACAAGCCATAGCTGCCACAATTCAAATTGGAAACCGCCTATGCTTTGGAAACTTCTTCTTACAATTCTCCACCTCGTACACAATTTGGTACTCTTCAAATTTTGGACGAACACCAGGATACTCCTTGTAAGATATATCTGTTTCTTGTAACTTCATCCGACTGCACCATATGACCATGGTTGCCTACATGCCCTTTTATGGGATCAAGCCTACCGTAGTTATACCAACCCTTCACATAAAGATTACCTTGTCGCCATTACGCCCTTTCGGGCTACTTAACACGAGCTGATTTGTAGCAATTTCAGGCAATGCTGAAACTTGCTACACGTCACCACTTTAGTCAACATGTCCGCGGGATTCTCATCTATGTGTACCTTCACGAGAGAAACATCACCTTCCTCTATGACATCTTGTACAAAGTGATACCTGACATCGATATGCTTAATACGAGCATGATGGACCTGATTCTTCGCCAAGTGGATCGCACTTTGACTATCACACCATACATCTACGCACTCTTGCTTAATCCCTAGATCATCCAGAAGACTCCACAACCACAATGCTTCCTTCACACCCTCGGCCGTAGCCATATACTCGGCCTCCGTAGTAGATAACACAACTGTAGATTGTAACATCGATCGCCAACTAACTGGATCACCATGTACCCTAAATGCATAACCAGTAGTGGATCGTCTTCTATCTAGATCGCCAGCATAATCCGAGTCAACATAACCGCTTACTTGACATGTGTCTCCACTAAAGCACAAACCTGTATCAACAATACCCTTCTAGTACCTCAAGACCCACTTCACAGCTTCCCAATGTGTCTTCCCCGGGTTTTCCATAAACCTACTAACCACACTGACCGCTTGTAAAGTATCCGGACGAGTACACACCATAGCGTACATCAAACTGCCAACTGCACTAGCATACGGTACACGATCCATATGATCCTTCTCCACCGTAGTAGTGGGAGATTGTATTCCCGAGAGCCTGAAGTGTGGTGCCAAAGGTGTTGACACCGTCTTCGCATTCTGCATCCCGAATCGAGAAACTACTCGTTCGATGTAACCTTTCTGATTCAAGTACAGTTTCTTACTTGACCACTCTCTCTTAATCTTCATTCCCAGTATCTTCTTTGCAGCGCCCATGTCTTTCATCTCAAACTCTTGACTGAATTGAGATTTCAACTTATCTATCTCCACCATGCTTCGAGAAGCAATAAACATGTCATCCACATACAAAAGGAGATAAATATAGTCACCTTCACAAAGCTTTTTGATGTATACACAACAATCATAGTCACTTCTGTGAAAACCATGCTTTAGCATGAAAAAATCAAATCGTTTGTACCGTTGGCGAAAGGATTGTTTTAATCCATAAAGAGACTTCCTCAAACGACATACTTGATTTTCTTTGCCCTCGACCTTGTATCCCTCAGGTTGAGCCATATAAATTTCTTCTTCCAAATCTCCGTGCAAGAAGGCGGTTTTAACATCGAGTTGTTCCAGCTCAAGATCAGTGTGAGCAACAATACTCAATAGCACCCGAATAGAAGTATGTTTCACGACTGGAGAGAAAATCTCATTGTACTCGATCCCTTCTTTCTGTGCATAACCCTTGGCCACTAGTCTTGCCTTATACCTTGTACCCTTGATTTCGGAAGAATCCTCTTTCTTCTTGTACACCCATTTACAACTAATAACAAACTTACCTTCAGGCAATGGGACAACCTCCCATGTCTTGTTCTTGTGAAGAGACTCCATCTCTTCTTCCATAGCAACCAACCAACTCTCTCTTTCCTCTGCGGTAATAGCTTATTTGAAGGTGATCGGCTCGTCGTCTTCCACCGGGAGTGCGTATTCAACCACATTTGCCTGCTCGTAATGCCTAGAAGGTTTGTCTGACCCTAACCTCTGTACCGGCTTATATATTAGTTTCAGCCTCGTGTGTACCGAAACATCCTGTTGCTGTTGTTGTAAAACTTGTGTACCTTCCCCTTGAACCTCCTCATGATCGGGTTCATCAACTTCCTCATCCTGAGTATTATCCTGATGCTCCACCTGATCATGATTCTTAGAAACTCGTTGGTCTTCGGCTTCTACTTCCACTACTTGAGCTTTAGTAGACCCAACATCACCACAACTAGGCACTGTAGCTTTCGCCATAGCTACAATAGACGACTAATCAAACACCACGTCTCTGCTGATTACAAACTTCTTGTCTTCCGTACACCATAGTCGATAACCGGATTAGGCTAGTGGATTCCTCACGATACCCACGCCTCCCAATTTTGAACTACATCAGTGTAAGATATGCTCTTGAAAGCATCTAAGTTTTTAAGCCAAGAGTAGATGGTGCCTTTGATATCATCTATGTCCACATTTGTTTCTAGATTCATATCCTTGAATATCTTATTATTCCTGTCCTTCCATAAGTTCCAAATGATGGCCATTGGAATTACCTCCCAAACTTTCTTTCTGTCCTAGATTCATATCCTTGATATCATATATGTTCACATTTGTTTCTAGATTTATATCCTTGAATATCTTATTATTCCTGTCCTTCCATAAGTTCCAATTTATATGGTCTCCATAGGCTTGAATCTCCCAGTCATTGAGGTTTTTCCTAATATTAACTTCCCATACCTGAAATTTTGTGTTAAAATTTTCGCTCACTCTTGCTGCTTGAGTCCTCCAAATAAATGATTAGATTGACCAGAAAAGCAAAATAAACACAACATTGAGTCCTCTACCACATACCAAAGTCATCATATTCTCTACATTATAAGTGGCACCTTAACAACAGTTCATGAATTTTTGTAAGTTCATATTATTTAAAAATTTTAATATTAGAAATTTTAATCTTAAAAAGTTTTAATATTTAAAATTTTAATCTTAAAAGTTTTAATATTTAAATTTTAATTCATAAAAGTTTTAACATTTAAAGTTTTAATCTGAAA
Source organism: Eschscholzia californica (assembly GCF_041429995.1). Lineage (NCBI taxonomy): Eukaryota > Viridiplantae > Streptophyta > Magnoliopsida > Ranunculales > Papaveraceae > Eschscholzia > Eschscholzia californica. The sequence continues at coordinate 36,826,410 of NW_028238198.1, forward strand.
AGTTTTAATATTTAAAATTTTAATTTAAAAGTACGTAACTTTCGTTTTAATATTCAAAGTTTTTAAGTAAATGTACCTTTCGTTTTAATTGTTTAATATTTTAATCTTAAAATAATGGTGGTGTTTGGTGAAGATAAAGAAGAGAAATAAACAATTAATATTTATAGTTTAGCTCTTATAATAATATAACTTTCGTTTTAATCTCAGCTATGAGTTTCGACGGTTTAGATTTAAAACGGATCCTTTAAAGTTTTAACAAAAAGTTTAGGATCGTTAAAATTTTAATAAAAAAAGTTTCAAAACTTATGATCTAAGACTTTTAATGTCCCAGACCTTTAAAAGTTTCAAAATTTTAAAGTTTTAAACAATTATGTGTCAGAACGCTTATAAATTTTGAGATCTTTAGAGGTACGGAACAAAAAAGATGTAGTAAAAATGTCTTAACGAATAACAGACCCTTTAGGATTTTCACCAAAAAAAAGTTACTTCTTAAGGGAAACACAATGACATGATTTACAACAAATTAAACCCTAATTAAAGTTAAACTCCATCTATTGAAGAACGTGATGTTTTCAATTGTACACTTAAAATAGTTGTGTCTGAATTATTTCAATTGGAAAAATCATGTTATTTTTTAAAGTTGTGTACAATTGTACTCTGGAGTTCGTTTGTTGCGTGGGAATGACTAAGTAATAAAATCAACCTTTTTATGATGGGAAAATACAAATCAAACTCTTGACATGTGAATTTAGGTTTTGAGACTTTGAGTATTTGATAGGGTAGTAGTAGGAAAATGAGGTGCCTTCATATTGGGGTTATTTTCTAATTTAATTTGGTGGCCAATATACGACAGTCAATTATTTTATGTGGACAACTACTTTTGGGTCCGGTACAAATCAACTATGTTTTTTATTGACTTTGATTTAATAAGGGGATAACTCTATAAGGACTAATATGTTAAAATACAAATTAATCAGAGGACTGTAACACATAATTTCAACCCACACAGCCGGCACCAACTCTCTCTCCTCTATCTCTCTATCTTCAATGGGGAATTACATTTCATGTCCTTTACTAACAAAAAACACAGGAGGAAAACACTCAAGAAAGCGTGCAAAAATTGTGCTCCCAAATGGAGAAATTCAGCAAATTGATGGACCCTTTATAACACAGGCAACAGAAATCATGTTTGAAACACCAAATTACTTCTTAGCAAATTCAAAATCATTACATATTGGAAAAAGATTTTCTGCACTTAATGTTGATGAAGATTTAGAAATGGGTAATTGTGAAAGCAAACAACAAATCAAAGAGAAGAAGAAGAGAGAAAACACTCTAATGGAGACTTATTCATTAGTTCAATTAGGTTTACAAGAAAGCAAATATATAGTAAAGATAAAAGACTAAAAGACCCCTAAAGGGCAAATTACTAAATAACCCCTAACTATAATATATTATTCTAACACCCTCCCTCAAACTCACGGTGCGGTGTTGAAAAGCATCGAGAGTTTGCTAGCTAAGAAACGAAAGCGTGGAACCGAGTGTGACTTGGTGAACAAGTCAGCAATCTGCATAGTGGATGACACAAACGGCAAACTGATGGTGCCTTGAGTGAAATGATGCCGAGTAAAGTGGCAATCAATCTCAATGTGTTTGGTGCGTTCATGAAAGACTGAATTATGAGCAATATAGATAGCACTTTGATTGTCACAATACATAGGAGTAGGCTCTGGAATGGAAACACCCATGTCTGCAAGTAACTCACGTAACCAAACTATCTCAGCTGTCGTAGACGCCATAGCACGGTACTCAGCTTCAGTAGATGATCTAGATACAACAGTCTGTTTCTTGCTCCTCCAAGAAATAAGAGAATCACCCAAGAATACACAATAACCTGTAATAGACTTACGATCCGTGCGATCGCTCGCCCAGTCTGCATCTGAATATGCTCGCAAAGTCAAGGAAGAAGTCGATGAAAGAAATAAACTTTGAAAGCAAGTACCTCGAAGATATCTCAGAATACGAAGAACAGCTGCCCAATGAACTGTAGTAGGTGAACCCACAAACTGGCTAACAACATGCACAGAATATGCAATATCTGGACGAGTAATAGTGAGATAAACCAAACTGCCAACAATAGTACGATATAGTGTAGGATCTGCTAAAGGAGTACCATTTGTAGAAGAATAACGAGCATTAGACTCGATAGGAGAGTCGGCTGTCCGAGTATCACTAATACGAGCACGCTCAAGAATATCAGCAGTGTATTTAGACTGGGAGAGAAGATAACCTTGTGGGGTAGAGGCTACTTCAATCCCCAAAAAATAACGGAGAGTGCCTAGATCCTTCATTTCAAATTGGCTAGCTAACTGCAACTTCAAAGATGCAATACCATCAACATCATCACCAGTAATAATCATGTCATCAACATACAACGACAAAAGAATGCGACCTGCAGCATTACATTTGACAAAAAGAGCCGAATCATGATTGCTAGATACAAAGCCAAGAGATGTAACTACATTTGAGCACTTCTTAAACCAAGCTCGCGGTGCCTGTTTGAGACCATATAATGCTTTCTTAAGCTTACAAACTTCTCCAGGTTTATGTGGAACACCAGGAGGAGGAGTCATGTAAACTTCTTCCTGAAGATTTCCATTTAAGAAAGCATTTTTAACATCCATTTGAGAGATATGCCATTGACGAACCGAGGCAACTGCAATAAGCATACGAACAGTAGTCATTTTTGCAACCGGAGCAAAAGTCTCCTCATAATCCATCCCATACTCCTGCGAAAACCCCTTAGCAACTAGTCTAGCTTTGTACCGCTCAATAGACCCATCAGACTTTGTTTTAATTTTATATACCCAACGAGAACCAATGGCACGTTTACTAGAGGGCAAAGGTACCAAATCCCATGTATCAGTCTTATGCAAAGCAGAGAGTTCTTCAGCCATTGCCCTTTGCCAAAGAGGATCAACGACGGCCTCCTTATAGGAAGAAGGCTCAGAATGATAGTGAATAGATGCTAAGAAAGAAGTAAAAGAAGGTGAAAAAGTAGAATAAACAAAATCAGGTAACTGAGTGGACTTACGAACACGATGAGGATAACGAGAAGTTGGATGTGCAATCTCATTAGGAGGTTGGGCAGCCGTAGGGATTGGAGGGACATCAGCAACATCAGGTGCAACAGGTTCAACATAAGTAGTAGGAGTATCACAAACATCAGAAAATGGATCAATATGGATTAGGTTAGAGGGAGTCACATCATGAGCATTAGCAGGAATAGAAAAATAAGGTATATGCTCTAAAAATACAACATGACGAGAGACATAAAATTTATGTGTAACTGGATCATAACACCGATAACCCTTTTGACCTTCACCATAACCAAGAAACACACACATGGCAGAACGAGGAGATAACTTGCTACGCTCAACACGAGGAAGAAGAACAAAACAAATACACCCAAAGACTCTTAAGGACGAGTAGTCAGGGGCATGCCCTGTCAATTTTTGAAATGGAGACAAACGTGAACAATGAGAAGTTGGAATTCTGTTAATTAAATTTACCGCAGTGAGAACAGCTTCACCCCAATACTCACTAGGAACAGAGGCAGACAATAGCAAGGAACAAGCAGTTTCAACGATGTGCCGATGCTTCCTTTCAGCAACACCATTTTGCTCAGGAGTATCTGTACACGAAGATTGATGAACAGTTCCATCCATAACAAGCAATTCACGAAACCTATTTGAAGTATATTCCCCACCTAAATCACATCTAAAACACTTAATGATGGAGGAATATTGTGTTTTAACTAAGGCTCGAAACTGTTGATAAACATCATAAAATTCAGAACGATGTTTCATAAGAAAAATCCAGGAAAAACGAGTGCAATCATCAATAAAGGAAACATAGTATCGAGAACCTCCTTTTGTGGGAACAGGAGAAGGACCCCATACATCAGAATGAACTAAATCAAAAGGTTTAACTGAGACAGACAGACTACGAGTAAAAGGTAAAGCAGAAAATTTTGCAAGTTTGCAACCACTACAATCAGAAATGTTCTTCACCTGCAAATCTCCTAATGCACCAGTAGACACTAAATATTTGAGCCTAGATGCTGAAACATGACCAAGACAAGAATGCCATAAGTAAAAACTAGAAGAGGAATGACTCAAACGGAAGGATGACAAGTCAGGAGTAGAAGCTGCAACATCAGGTACTTGCAGCTTCTCTACAAAATATAATGCCCCATGCCTACGGCCTGTCCCAATCAACTTCTGTGATTGTACATCCTGCACATAACAACCAGCGGAAGAAAATAAAACCAAACATCCTGAATCACACAACTGACTAATAGAAGCAAGATTTAAAATAAGATTGGGAACATGCAGAACATTGCGAAGAGATAGATTAGGTGTGACAACATAACCAATACCACCTAATGACATTGGTGTGCCATCAGCGGTTCGGACTGGAAGATCAGATATATGCTTTAATGAAACAAAGGATGATAAGTCAGGAGACATATGACGAGAAGCTCCAGAATCTAAAATCCAAGGTGAAGAAGGCATACCTGGCGAAGAAGTAGGATAAAACAAACCTTCAGAAGAAGACAAGGCATGGGGTTGCATGGCTAAAAATCTTTGAAACTGATATGAGAGTGAGTCTAATGTAATACTAGAAGACTTAGAAGCTAAAGGGTCTTGCGGAGCAGAGGTAGACATAGCATGTGGCTGCATAGCTAGAAATTTCAGATGTGCAACTAGAAAATAATTTCCCGACTAGTGAAACCAATCCAAATGCACCCTAATCACCAAAACCACCTCACCCTGGTTTTCCTTCTTATAAAACCACTTCATTATAAAACCCCCAAATCAAATTTCTCCTGTTTCTTAATATCCAAAACCAACCAATTCAAATACTAAAATATTTTTAATAGCCAAAAACCACCAATCCAAATACTAAAACACTTTTTCAAATCCAAATAAGCCTTTAAACAGCTTTCTCAAAATCCAAAACCACCAACAAATTGTTAAAACTAATACTGCCTCAAAATCCAATACCGCCTTCTTCAAATCCAAAATACAAAACTGACTTCTTCAAAACCAAAACCAAAACTGCCACTAAATTCAATCCTGCCTTCTTTAAATACCGCCAATAGTACCAGTCAATACCGTTAATAATACCAGATCCCTATCAAATTAACAAATCAATCAAGCTGCCTCTTTGAAATACCGTCAATTACTGCCAAACAAAACTAACTTATTAAATCCCTTCAAAAACCACTAGCTACTAAATACCGTGAGGAAGACCGTGAGGAAGACCACCACTAAAATCAAAACAACCCAAATATATACATCAATCTTCTCTTAAATCGTAAACGCTCTGATACCATGTGAAAGCAAACAACAAATCAAAGAGAAGAAGAAGAGAGAAAACACTCTAATGGAGACTTATTCATTAGTTCAATTAGGTTTACAAGAAAGCAAATATATAGTAAAGATAAAAGACCCCTAAAGGGCAAATTACTAAATAACCCCTAACTATAATATATTATTCTAACAGTAATGTTTATATTTTGTTTCCAATGAAAAGAACTAATTCATTTGTTACTGCTTCTGATACGGTGCTTTAATGGTACTCTCTGCAAATTCATCATCTTCTTCCTCTGCTTCTGCTGCTAGAAAGAGGAAATCTTCATATGGTATTAATGGAAAAGGAAGAAGAATTATTCTAGATGAATCCTGAGGATGATTCAAATGGGTTGTGATGAATTTGGATGAAGATTTAGGTTCTAAGAAGAATAGTTGGATTAAAGATGAAACACAAAGTTGAATTTGGATGACATTGATGATTTCATGGCTCATGAATTTCAGCACATGATTTCAATGTCTTGGTAAAAGGAGCCATTGTAAGCAACCATGAACGGTAGCAGTGAGTTGAAATAGACGAACACTATTTTCTGGGTTCTTTATTTCACGGGGTTTTAGTGTTCACGAAGAAGACCAGTTTCCATTGATTTTCTTAGTGTCATGATCAACAATGTCTCCAAAATTTGTCTCTCTCTACAAATTTGTTGCTGATGATGAAGAAGAAGAAGAATAAAGTCTAGGATTTAAGAAAGAAAAGAGGGAAGATTCAACATAAAAACTCTAATTCTTGGAGGGCATGAGTGAAAAATAATAAGGTGATGTCCCCTCACGATAATGTTAACGAGTTTGCCCTAGATTCAATTCATGGCTACTAGTTTGCACTCTATCTTCCAATCTATCTTGGAATCCATCATGGTTATATCCCTGTAGTTTATAACCAGAAAACCAAAATTCTTATATATTGAAGAGAAGAGAAAGGGATACAGATTGAATCCAAGTTGCAGAAGGGTTTAGTTAGATAGAGAGTTGCTTTTGCTTGAATACTAGATGTCATTTAGTGAAGTAGGATCAACCATTGAAGGACAAGAATCTAGGAATGGAGATGGACTTTATAGAGAGAAAGAGGGAGGAAAAGTTTACAAGAGGAAAGTCGTTTTCACATGTATAAGATGGGAAAAAAATTAAGACATTTTTCCCACTTTTTCCATCATAAATTTTTTTTTTTTTAATTGAGAAAAATGGACTTGTTTCCATCATAAATTTTCTTTGACACCCTTTGGTCAAATCAAACAACAAAAATTAGATTCTTTTAAAAAAACGACTTTCTCAGCCCGATTTTCCCACTTCAAACTGAACCTTAACAAAGTTAAACTCCATCTCTTGAATAATCATGTTATTTATCGAAGTCAAACTCCAATTAATGATGTCCCGTTAAAAAGTCAAACTTTTTTTCTAAATACGGCAAACTATTGTGTTGTTCCCTTTTAAAAATAACATTAAAAAATAACATTAAAAATGATGCAAGTGTTGCTCCCTTTTAAAAATAAGATTAAAAATGATGTATTGTGTTGCGAAACAATAATAACATTCTATACTATTCATTAATACAACTTAAGTTGTAGCTCAATGGTTAAAGCTTTGAATTATGTGTAAAAAGAAAGAGAGAAAAAGAGAAGAGATAGAGAGAAAGGGAAGAGATAGAAGATGATGAAGTCGCCGGTCGTCGCCGGCAACATCCGGCCGGCGACTTATAAGGTGCGTTTGGTTTGATTTTTTTGGTGTTCCACCGTCTTCCCCGAAAACTTTTCCGCTTTCCCCAAAACGGTGACCTATTTTTATTGCGAGAGAGATAGAGATTTTCAATCCTTTTTTTAATCTTTACAATATATATTTTTTTCTTAAATTAGTTATTTTATTTCTAAGAGGACACGATTATTTTTTTTAAATGCCATCTTATTTCTAAAAAAGACTACAATTTAAAATTGGGGAAGGACTTCTACACAAAATCTTATATTAAAAAAAGGATGTCTATCACAGTCAGCGTTTTTTCCTTCTGTTTTATTATATAAACTAGGTATAACCCGTGCCTTCGACACGAACATTTTTTTTCGTGGAATTTATGTAAGTAAGCAGGTGGTGAGTTGAAAGAAAAAAATAAAAAGATTGAGATAAAAATTATGGGCTAATGGCGTAACAAAAGAAGAAAGAAAGGTAATAAACTTATGTCCGGGATTAAAAAAATGTTAGGAATAAAAACTTTTTACATTTTGATAATAGAAAGTTAATCATAATGATGTATTATCATTTCTCAATATCTTAATGTATCTTCTAATTACTAAGTTATGTCACTATAGAGAGGCATATACATAATAAATTAAGAGGATCTGGTATCTGACATGGGGAAAAAAATAGTAGGAAAAATTACAGGAAATAAACCACACTTGTTTTTTCGAGATTATAGCAAGCCTCTTTTGATAAGATACATTGTAAAAATGAACCAAACCTCTGTGTGTATTAATCATAAGCATAATATAATGAAAAGTGTATAGTAGAAGTAAAACTCTTGAGCCAACACTGAAAAATTATAAATACGTGTTAGAAATTCTTAATATGAGATGTTAATGTCCAATTTTTTTTCCGACATATAATAAATCTGAATGCAAAATAGATATAGTTAGGAGTCTCAAATATTAAATTTCCTCAATTTTAACTTACCCAAATACTTCAAACTCTCTTAAGAAATCGAATTCAGATGTAAATGAGACATCTCTTCCTCTAAACATAAATGTATTCCAAGTAAACACCTTGAATTATGAAAAATATATTAGGTTAGAGATAGAACCAGGATATTACCTATTATACAAAATCGGATGTTGAGTGCAAAACAAAAGTAACATAACACAATTAGAGAATGAGCTAGATATTACCTATAGAGTTTGATAACAGAAATCAATTTGGTCTTTGTGATGATATCTGTAAATCTACAATTGAAAGAAAATTGAAACATAATTTAGCTTGATGGTAGACCATTTGTTGTGATTGTTTTGCAATTGAAATAGGATTTAATCCTGGTATTAATTATTTTCTCCATTGATGGTGTAAAAATAATGGCGGAGTAAAAGTTGTTGTTACTAATGGGATTTGTAACTGAAGAAATAGGAGTAAATCCTAGTATTAATTATTTTCTCCATTTATGGTGTAAAAAATAATGGTGGAGTAAAAGTTGTTACTAATGAAATTTATAGCTGAAATGTGACAATTGAGAATCATTTCGATAGAGGGTCAAGATTTATCATGGGATAACGTGCGACTAGATTTATCTTTGGTTTGTCTTTTTGTTTGTGTTTGGTTTGTCCCAGTCAGCACTCAACATCTTATTTTATATAATAGACTAGGGTGTAACCCGTGCCCGTGGGGCACAGACAATATTTTTAAACACTTTACGAATCAAGCACATTATATGAATGGGCATAAAATACAATTGAGAAACCATTTTTTGTATTTATTCATTTTACATTGGTTCACTGTTTGCCAACTTCAACTACGTAATTCTAAAAAGAAACAACTACCAAATAAAAAAGTCGATTAGATCTACTTTAAAAAATATCTTGACTTCTCATCTAAACGTCGCATTTACAGTACCTGGAAAACGTTACAGAAATTAGTAACACGTAACATGAAAGAAGTAGCCCACAAACAAACTCAGTTTCACATTAAGATAGCCTGAAACAAAGAAGTAACCCGCAATGTATGAGGACAACTGTTAGAGAAAGATTCAACCATTTTAATTAATGAGGAAGGAAAATCAGATTTATAACTGTAAAAAAAAAAAAAAACATACTTGTAGTCTAATTTTTATTCACCAAGTTACATTTGTAATCGTGTTCCAACTTTTTTTAGTTTTAAAGCATGCTCCAACTGCGACAACACTGTGAAGAAAAAAATGGTTGGTTCTTCACTACAAACATGACCAACTATCAAGGTGCAAAAAGAAAAACAAATTGAACCTGTAACTATCAAGCACAACATGACTTCCATCCTAACACAGATATTAAATCGACTTTGAGAAAGAAAGAGAGAACCTGCATGAGAGAGATGACTTCTAGAGAGGCACCCATATAAAAACAAATCGAATGGATTTTTCACACCAAGCCACTTACTGGAAAGCTTATATGCTGAAGGCCTTGTAACAAACAAAACTTTAAACCGAAATTCATATGAATATCATGTACAAAAATTAGAACTCTTAAAAATTTTGACCCTAAACACTTCACCTGATAAAAGGAAAATACGAACTGTAGTCAAAATGAAACAAAACCAAAAGTTCATTAGTACCTTTCTGATAGATTTTAGACAAACATCCCATAAATCTAGAAAGCCCTGTTTACAATATCAGAGAACAAAATGAGTTCAGCGAAAGTGGATTTGGGTGTTTATAGGTGCAAAAGACTTCAGCTGTATGTTTAGTGTGGTACATAGCTACAAATTGAGAAAACACTATTTACAATATCAAAGAAAGCCATATTCTTTAAAAAAAAACTTATTTACAAAATCAGATAACCCAAAATGAATTCAAAGAAAGTGGGTTCAGTGTGTAATATAGCTACAAATAGATTATAGCAAGAGAAAGATACAAATTGATGTAGTAAATGAGAAGAAGCTAACCTTGAGGAAGGTACAAATAGACTTAAGGTATACGATACAAATCAAGTGGTATATCTTACTGACATCAAATCGACTTTGAGAGGGGAAGAGAGAACCTGCATGGGAACAAAATCAGATAACCCAAAATGATTTCACACCAAGAGGAACCTATATAAGAACAAAATCAGAGAACCTGGATGAGGAACCTGTATAAGAAAAAAATCAGATAAACCAAAATGATTTCACACCAAGCCACATGCCGGAAAGATTATATGTGAAGGGCTTAATCACATACAAAAATTGTGACTCTTAAAGAATTTCAAACCGAAATTCATAGCGAGACACTAACAGTACAAAAAAATTAGAGAACCTGCATTATGAACCTCAAACCAAAATTCATAGAGAAATCACATACAAAAGTTGTAACTCTTAAATAACTTTTTTTTCTACTCACCCTGAATAGAGACAACTTCAAAGAGTGCATACAATAACTATGAACACAATAAATTTCAACATCAAACACTAACTGTGAACAATTTCAACCAACCCAAACTTCGAAAATCCAGATGTATCTTTTTTTTACTTGGTTATCAAGCTCAGATACATACACGGTCCTATAAATTATCTCTTCTCGCTGGGCCATACTCGTTCTGTTTTCATCCCCCGCCTCCCTTAGCTAGTAATATTCTTCTTCTGAAAAGCAAGTGAAGTACTCAAATCACAAAATCTCTATATGAAAAATAAGAGAATTCATTAATTAACATGATGTAGATCAAATCAGAGCGCAATATGTCATTTGGACTACAAAGGAAGATAGAAATCAAGAAAAGAAAAGTGAATCCATTAATTGTCATGATATAGATCAAATCAGAGCGCAGTATGTCATTTGGTGTATAAAAGAAGATTGAAATCAAGAAAAGAAAAGGATGGAACTAATGATCAAATTCACCTCATATTTCAATTTTAAATAGCACCATATCATTGCCCGAGTCCAAGAAATTAACCAAACCCTAATAATACATATGTGTATCGATTAACTGATAAAGTTCGAAAGAGACAAAAATACAAAAATCAAATAAGTTAACTCACAAACTAAATATATGTAAACAGGACATGAGTGGTTATATATTTGGCAATTGGATGAAAAATGAGTTGTATTGTAACAAAAACCTTTCCTACACACGACCTAAACTACTGTTGAAATAGAACTAAACTACTGTTCGAATCTATATAAGGCAGAAGTTACTCAAATAAAATCAAATATATTGTGTTTGGGATTTATAAAAAATAGACCGAAAACCAAGATTCTTCGTCTATCCGAGAAATTGTTCTGAAGAAAAATCTTGAAATTCTTTTCCACGGGATGAAAATATGTTTTGTTCCACAGCATAAGCGAAAATATGTTCGAAATGCAGAACGGGTTTAATGATATTAGTATACATAATCGTTCTGGTTTCAATTATCTTTTGTTTATCAAGTGTGGATTAAAATTATTGTGAATGATGTTCGATCAGATTAAAAAAAGAGTAATTTTATCTCTCTAGAAATCAACCTAATTGATTATAGAATTGTTCTTTTATTTGCTAATAACTTATTTGTTGGAATCGGAGCCAATTTTGGTTCGACCCAACTCGTCAACCTCAGAAATGGAACGCACCATTGCGTTCGTCTCGTCGAGCTCTTCAATTTAGAGCCAAGAATCACTCAAATACGATTCCGGATGAATGAGAAATTCAAGATTAAAGTTTAGACGAAATTCGGTTGAAATAGGCACTAAAACGTCAAAAGGGACAAAGTTATATTGGGGACCATTTGGGCGAAGCGAGCACGTCCAGATCTGGACGGCTCGCGTTCAACCCGAGTTTTTTGAAGCAAGATCTGATGTTAGGCGTTAAGTTGAGCGCGACACTGTTGGGATCACGCGAGACGCGTTGGATCAGCAAGATCCATCAGCGTGCGTTGATCCCGCTTCGGTCACGCTTCGGGATCTCTCTAGATCCAGATCTGACGGTCATCTATGGACTCTTTTGGGACGATTTCGGGCTGGATCAAAGTCCATCCAACGGTGGGCGTTTTGTCCACGTTTTCTAGCCAATCGAACGCTCCAACTCACACCCGAAAATCCCAGTTAATTAACCAACTCATTTCTAAGAGTTGTGTCCCAAAAACTAAGGGTTTTGTCCCCAAAACTCAAGAGATGTGTCCCAAACTAATGTACCTATTCAATTCCTATATAAACCCACCAAACCCACTTCATTTTTCATCAATTCAATTCATTCTCTTATTCTCTTCCCTTTTAACAATTAGAGGTTCTGGTTTGTCTAGAATATCTAATTAGGAAGTATTTCTAGAAGTTCTGGTTAGACTAGAATATCTAGAAAAAGGAAGAAAGAAGTTTCGAGTGAAATTTGAATTTTCGAAGCATCTAGAAGATCATCCGCATTAGTCCAAGAGCTCATAATACTTACAAAGGTTCGTCCGATTTCAGAATAAAGAAGTACCATCTTAAAATTCTGAAAGGAAAGTCGTTGTATCCCGAAGGCATACACCCTAACGTTTGGTACTGTTACGGGGGTGTAAAATGTCTTAAGGAAAGAGAATTTATTCTTGCCTCGACTACATTAACACCTATCTCGGTTAGTCCGAAAGAAGGAATATTGATAAATCATTATTCTTTAATAGTTTATCTCTCTATAAGTTAGAGAAAGGAAACTCTGTCTAAATCAAGCCAAGACAGAGAGAAATCGACTTCTCGATTGATAACCAGAGAAACAACAATCTTAAGACATTTTATAACGATTATTTCTCTGGTTATAAGATATTAATTTGGTTTACTTTCTGTGTGTTTCAGAAAAGAAAATGACACGAACAAGAACTACTCTATGAGTTATTCCGCCTAACACCAATAATGGAGAAAAACCAGAGAAGTTCAAGGGAACTGACTTCAACCGATGGAAGTTGAAGATGATGTTCTACCTAACGACATTGGGTCTGGTTAAATACTTAACCGAAGAAAGGCCCACCCATGCAGAAATAGAGGATGAGGCGCAACGTACTGCTGAAATAGATGCATGGAAACAAGAAGACTTCTTGTGCAAGAACTATATCCTGAACAGTTTAGATGACAGACTCTATAATCTATATTCGGTTATAGAAACGTCTAAATAATTGCGGGACACCCTTATCAATAAGTATAAAACTGAAAAGGCGGGTGTCAAAAAGTTCATCGTAGGACGATTCTTGGACTACAAGATGACTGATTCAAAACCAGTTATGACCCAAGTCCAAGAACTGCAGAATCTCCTACAAGAACTACAGGCAGAGAACATGATAACGAATGAACCTTTCCAGGTCCGAGCTCTGATTGAAAAATTACTCACGGGGTGGAAAGACTTTAAAATTATCTCCGCCACAAGAATAAGGATATGAGTCTTGAAGGGCTCATCCTAAAGCTTCGAATCGAAGAGGACAGTCGCATTGCTGAGAAGAACTCTGAAAGACTCTCGAATGTGAACGTCGTAGAGACCGGTCCAAGTAAGAAGCGTAAGCATCCGTCTAAAAATGGAGGAAAGCCGAAGAAAAAGACCAAGTTCGGCCAATGTTACAACTGTGGCAAACGAGGCCATTCGGCTAAGGATTGTCGTTCCAAAAATGGCAAACGACATAAGAAGGCGAATGACCAAGCCTCGCTGGTAGAAGACACCGAAACTCAGAATCTATGTGCTATGATTACTGAAGTCGAAGAAGTGTCTGAGAAACTTCAAAACTTGAACCTCTGTGCAGTGGTATCTGAAGTTAACCTGGTTAACAACCAGAGAGAGTGGTGGGTCGACACTGGAGCAACTCGTCACATTTGTGGTGACAAAAGCCTCTTCTCTTCTTATAACGAAGTAGGTGAAGGAGAAACCCTGTTCATGAGAAACAACTCAACCACCCAGGTCAGAGGAAAAGGGAAGATCATACTAAAGTTCACTTCAGGAAAGGAAGTAACTTTGAACGATGTACTCCATGCTCCAGATATCCGAAAGAATCTGGTTTCTGGTTCTCTTCTAAGCAAGAATGGGTTCAAACTAGTCTTTGAGTCAAATAACTTCGTCCTGTCTAAGAATGGGATGTATGTTGGGAAAGACTACTTATGTGGGGGGTTATTTAAACTAAATGTAACCTCTGTAACGCCAAATGCGTCTATTATTAATAAAATTAATAATTCCATTTATATTGCTGAGTCTTTTAATATTTGGCATGAAAGACTAGGACATGTGAATAACAAGTCATTAAAGAAATTAATGACTTAGAGTTAATTCCGAAAGTCGAAATTGATTCAAAACGAACATGTCAAACATGTGTAGAATCAAAGATGACTAAGACATCGTTCAAATCAATAGAACGAGACACAGAACCTCTAGACTTAATTCACAATGATCTCTGTGACTTAAAGATGGTTCAAACCAGAGGTGGTAAAAAGTACTTCATCACGTTTATCGATGACTCCACTCGGTTTTGTTATGTTTACTTACTAAGGAGTATGGATGAAGCAATCGATAAGTTCGAGCTTTATAAAACAAAAGTGGAAACTCAACTTAATAAAAAGATTAAGGCTTTGAGAAGCGATCGAGGTGGAGAGTATGAATCTCCTTTCGCCGAGATATGTGCGAAGAATGGCATAGTTCATCAAACGACGACTCCTTATACCTCAACAAAATGGGGTAGCAGAGCGGAAAAACAGAACGTTAAAAGAAATGATGAACGCTTTCTTAATAAGTTCTGGTTTACCTCAGAACTTGTGGGGGGAGGCGATATTATCGGCGAATCACTTATTAAATAAGTTACCCCATAGAAAAACCGGTAAAATTCATATGAATTATGGAAAGGAAGGTTGCCATCCTTTAAATACACGAAAGTGTGGGGGTGCCTAGCGAAGGTATTAGTTCCTCCTCCTAAACAGGTCAAGATAGGACCTAAAACTGTGGACTGTGTATACATAGGGCCCGCAATAAATAGTGGCGCCTATAGATTTCTAGTACAGAAGTCTGAAATTAAAGATATACACGTTAACACCATTCTGGAATCGAGAGATGCTAAGTTCTTTGAACACATCTTTCCTTTCAAACAGAATTCAGAAGTCTCATCTGAAAATAGAAAACGTGTAAGAGATGAGGAAGAGGAAAATCCAGAAACATCTAGAGAAGATGATATGGAAATCGAGGAAACAACACTCGAACCTCGAAGGGGCAAAAGGACAAAGAAAGCTAAGACATTTGGTCCTGATTTTCTAAACTATATGGTTGAAAATGAACCTCAAACTTTTACAGAAGCAATGACTACTCTAGAAGCTCCATTCTGGAAAGAAGCTGTTAATAGTGAAATATAATCCATCATGCAAAATCATACATGGGAGCTAGTTGACCTCCCACCGGGTTGTAAGCCTCTAGGATGCAAATGGATTTTCAAAAGGAAATTGAAAACAGATGGATATATAGACAAGTATAAAGCGAGACTTGTCGCAAAGGGATTCCGACAAAAAGAAGGTTTAGATTACTTCGACACCTATTCTCCAGTTAGTCGAATCACCTCAATAAGATTGTTAGTAGCTATAGCATCCTTATATAATATGGAAATTCATCATATGGATGTGAAAACCGCTTTCTTAAACGGACAACTCGAAGAAGAGATATATATGAACCAACCAGAAGGGTTCATAGCTCCGGGTCAAGAAAATAAAGTGTGTAGGTTAGTGAAATCACTATATGGGCTAAAGCAAGCTCCAAAGCAGTGGCACTTAAAGTTTGATGACACATTATTATCAAACGGATTCAAGATCAACGAATGTGATAAATGTATCTATACAAAGATCACTGCGAAAGGATGTGTTATTCTATGTTTGTATGTAGATGACATGCTAATTATGGGAAATAATTTAGATGTAATTAATACAACTAAAAAGATGCTTTCGAAAACTTTAGACATGAAAGATTTAGGGAAAACGGAGGTCATTCTTGGAATTAAGGTTTCCAAGACGGCTGAAGGGATAAGTGATGAGTCATAAAAATGCCTCATTTGAATCTCTTAACTCGGGTTAGTTAGTCCAATTCGAGCGGTTACTCTGATTATTTGTTTGATTTTCTTTCTCAGGTCCCATTTACGGAGTTCGGTGCGAAAAACGAGTGAAAACGGGAGAAAACATGCCTAGGGGCATTTTGGTAATTTGGAGATTATGGTAGTCTGGTGATTAGGCCAATGTTGATGCTCGAATGAAATTTGACTCCAAGACGAACCCATCGGCGAAAGCGGAACTCAAATCGGAGTCCGGATGAGTAAAATATTCAAGGTCAAAATTCTGGTCAAAATCAGGTCAAGTGGGTTTTTTAGTGCCACGTGGCGTTCAAGCTGACGACGAGGGATAAATCTCGGTATTCTGGTGGGCACAATGGGTAATAGTCGGATCCACTCTTAAGCTTCGATTCTGGGTGACGCGGGACATGGTACTACCGTAGGCCCGCGCGATCTGACGGCTTAGGAATTTCCAAGCGGGATCTGCCTTCCTCACACGCAAAGCAAGTTAACTTCATTACTCCGCGGTGCACGTTATCGGCGTCTCTAGCCAGCACATCACCGAGAACCAGCAACATACAACTTCTCCCAAATTTATGGGAATCCATTCTTACCCTCTTTATCTCTTCCGTTATACCCGAGAAAGGAAGTATATATTTCTCTCTTTCTTTGACGCAGATAAAACCAGAAAGAGAGAGATCGAGATGGAAAGAGATTTTCAGAAAGATAGGAAGTATGAAGAAATGTTTCCTTAAAACCGAAATGGGGAGATGAGCTGGTGATTTGAAGATCGAATTAGAGTTGGGATTTATCTTTTATAAAGAAAGGAGAAAACAGAGTGAAGGTATCTCATCTTTGGGGTCCTCTCGGTTAAGAAAGAAAAAGGTTTAGAGAGAGAGAGGGAGTCGGCCATTGAAGAACCGAGAGCTAGAGAGAGAAAGCGAGTTTGAGAGTTTAAAGTGTTTCTTTTCTTTTCTTCTTCTTCTTTAATCCTTCTCTTTGTGAGAGAGAGAGTAGGAGAGATTCAGTGATTGAGAGAGAAAGAAACAGAGAGTGATTGAGAGAGAAAGAAACAGAGAGCCGAGAGCTTTAATGGAGTTTTCTTCTTGATTTTTGATTTTCTTTTTGATTATAATTCGTCTACCTTTGTGAGAGAGATAGAAAGAGAGAATTAACAGAGAGATTAAGAAAAGAGAGAGGAAACAGAAAGCATAGAGAGAGAAAGAGAATTGGAGAAGGTGAGAAAACAGGTGAGAAAATTATTTTCTCACAGGGAAAATATTTCCGGGAAGACGAGAAAATCGTTTTCCCAGAGGGTCTGTTTGGCAGAATTTTGGGAAAACAGAAGGAAAATCTTTCCCTAAGGCCCTGTTTGGTTACAAAATCAGTAAGAAATCCAACTTTTCTACTTTTCTTTCCTTTTTCTATATAGTTAAGCTTCCATCCTTTATCATGAAGAACTAATTTTCTATCTAGGGTTTAGATGAAGTCGTAATAATTATTTTCTCGATAATTTATTAAAGTTTTTACCATTTTAACGATAAAATCTTCCGGGTTTTTGGACCGTTCATGGACTGAAAACCTGAGTTATATAAAGAACAATCTAATCAGACCAAAATAAATTGTCGTTAGAATTGTTAGAGGGACGGATTCAGAAAACCCTAGGCTCTATCCCATTTGAGTTCCTTGTATCACTTGTAATTATTTTCTTTCTGTAATTTTAATTTAATAATTTATTTATTTTTAAAACCAAAATCAAATCATTTTAAAATCTTATTACTTCCCAATTTTAGAATAGGTTTCACTTAGTCTCTGAGGAACGAACCGGTCTTACCGGAATTTTACAACTTGACACCCGTGCACTTGCGGGTGTAGACCTAATTAGGGTAACCTTTTAGGGCCATCAATAAGTTTATCTCAAACGCATTACGTTGAGAAAATCTTAGAAAAATTCAGCAAAGATGACCTAAAAGTGGCGAATACTCTGATAGATCCAAGTATTCATTTAATGAAGAATACAGGGAACGCAGTAAGACAATTAGAGTACTCTCGGATTATTGGAAGTCTGATGTACCTAATGAAGTGTACTCGACCAGACATAACCTACTCAGTCAGTAAGCTAAGTAGATTTACGAGTAACCCGAATAACACACATTGGAACGCCATAACGAGAGTGTTACGGTATCTAAGAAAGACGAAGGAGTACGGACTCCATTATACCACATATCCCGCAGTCTTAGAGGGATATGCAGATGCAAATTGGATATCAGATACCGACGACACTAAGTCAACCAGTGGATATGTGTTTACACTGGGAGGGGCTGCCATATCTTGGAAATCTTCGAAGCAAACGTGCATTGCTCGATCGACAATGGATTCAGAATTCATTGCTCTAGATAAAGCAGGGGAAGAAGCAGAATGGCTGCGACAATTCCTTGAAGATATTCCAATATGGCCAAAGCCGGTGCGTGCAATCAACATACACTGCGATAACCAAGCAGTAATTGCACTGGCACAAAGCAAGATGTACAACGGTAAGTCTCGACACATTCGTCGAAGACATAATACTGTTAAGCAACTTCTCTCTGAAGGGATCATAACTATAAATTATATAAGATCCAAAGATAACCTACCGGATCCATTTACAAAAGGGTTATCTATAGAGTTAGTAGTTGCATCATCAATTGGAATGGGGCTAACGCCTAAAGTAAATGAGTAAAGGCATGGTGAAACCCTACCTAGATGACTAGAGATCCCACGATCTAGGTTCAAAGGGAAACTGAAGTTATATCCTGACTCGACAGTAACACTGTAAGAGATTTCTGTCTCTTACCCATTCCTAGGATGACAACAGTGTTGCCTACAGTGAGAGTCTAAGCATTAAGCTTTTAATGAATCGGAAAACTTAGAACTTGATTCTAACGTGAGGTATAGCAGGATACCTTATTACGGATAACCTATATGTGTGTGAATTGATGCCGGTTCTGTGGGAAGGTCGTTTAGGCCGACTTCTCTAAAGCACACATGAAATCGGGATTGTTCAGGGCCGAAATGAACACAACCGAGAACTTAAGTAAGTAAGGGATTAGCTGTGTGATAGCTATTTTGGATTACAATTCCCAGGACTCAGTTCAAGACGATAAGTTCACTGACGTCCTTGTAGACGTTGTAGTTATTCACTAGAAAAGGTTCAAAGTCGAAAGACTACCTTCTTTGGATGCAACGAAGTTCCGCTTATGAGCTCTGTCAGTGTCAGTCTGTCAGTATAGTATGTCTGCATATATCATAGCATAAAACCTCAAATTTTCATTCATGTGGGGGATTGTTGGAATCGGAGCCAATTTTGGTTCGACCCGACTCGTCAAACTCAGAAAGGGAACGCACCATTGCGTTCGTCTCGTCGAGATCTTCAATTTAGAGCCAAGAATCACTCAAATCCGATTCCGGATGAATGAGAAATTCAAGATTAAAGTTTAGACGAAATTCGGTTGAAATAGGTACTAAAACGTCAAAAGGGACAAAGTTATATTGGGGACCATTTGGGCGAAGCGAGCACGTCCAGATCTGGACGGCTCGCGTTCAACCCGAGTTTTTTGAAGCAAGATCTGATGTTAGGCGTTAAGTTGAGCGGGACACTGTTGGGATCACGCGAGATACGTTGGATCAGCAAGATCCAACGGTGTGCGTTGATCCCGCTTCGGTCACGCTTCGGGATCTCTCTAGATCCAGATCTGACGGTCATCTATGGACTCTTTTGGGACGATTTCGGGCTGGATCAAAGTCCATCCAACGGTGGGCGTTTTGTCCGCGTTTTCTAGCCAATCGAACGCTCCAACTTACACCCGAAAAACCCAGTTAATTAACCAACTCATTTCTAAGAGTTGTGTCCCAAAAACTAAGGGGTTCGTCCCCAAAACTCAAGAGATGTGTCCCAAACTAATGTACCTATTCAATTCCTATATAATCCCACCAAACCCACTTCATTTTTCATCAATTCAATTCATTCTCTTCTTCTCTTCCCTTCTAACAATTAGAGGTTCTGGTTTGTCTAGAATATCTAATTAGGAAGTATTTCTAGAAGTTCTGGTTAGACTAGAAAATCTAGAAAAAGGAAGAAAGAAGTTTCGAGTGAAATTTGAATTTCCGAAGCATCTAGAAGATCATCCGCATTAGTCCAAGAGCTCATAATACGTACAAAGGTTCGTCCGATTTCAGAATAAAGAAGTACCATCTTAAAACTCTGAAAGGAAAGTCGTTGTATCCCGAAGGCATACACCCTAACGTTTGGTACTGTTACGGGGGTGTAAAATGTCTTAAGGAAAGAGAATTTATTCTTGCCTCGACTACATTAACACCTATCTCGGTTAGTCCGAAAGAAGGAATATTGATAAATCATTATTCTTTAATAGTTTATCTCTCTATAAGTTAGAGAAAGGAAACTCTGTCTAAATCAAGCCAAGACAAAGAGAAATCAACTTCTCGATTGATAACCAGAGAAACAACACTCTTAATGTTGTGGTGCAGGGAGAAACAATTGTTCAATCTTGATGGCTGGATATTTTAATAATTTTGTGGGAGTTTAATAATGTGGTCACTTTGACTGATCTTATGATAAAGTGGTTCATTTCATTATTGTCATATTTGTTTCTCCATGAATTCGATAACGAATTTTCGTTTTAGTTATAGAATTGTAGTTTACAAATATATTTCAAGATTTTCATTCACAAATATTTAGTTTGGTTAGTTTGTATCAAAGACCAAATTCATGCAACAGTTGTAAAGCAAATGGATTCTATACGCTTCGTTTCAAAGACCTTTGGGTCTAACGTGTCTATAATTAAAAGACCCCCCCCCCCCCCTTCCCTCCATATTAAACACTTTAGTATTTAATATATTCTAAGTATTAACACCTACAGTCAAATTCATACAACAATTACAAAACAAATGGATTTTATACGTTGGTTTCAATGGATTTTCATTTATAGTCATAAAATATCTGTTTCGTTTCATTTTGTATTTCTCTTTTTTGTAGGTTCTTAGGAATGAAATTGTTCTTATTATATTTTGTGATTTTGATTTTGGTGTTGAGAGTATATGTTTTTTGATTAAAGGAAAATAAGTGTTTTGATATCCCCGAAAGTGTATGAAAACGGTAAGGCATCGTTCTGATTTCAATTATCTTTTTCATTTTCATGATCTTTTGTTTATCAAGTGTGGATTGAAATTATTGTGAATGATTTTCGATCATATTAAAAAAATTATAATTTTATCTCTCTAGAAATCAACCTAATTGATTATAGAATTGTTCTTTTATTTGCTAATAACCTCTTAATGTTGTTGTGCAGGGAGAAACAATTGTTCAATCTTGATGGCTGGATATTTTAATAATTTTGAGGGAGTTTAACAATGTGGTCACTTTGACTGATCTATGATAAAGTGGTTCATTTCATTATTGTCATATTTGTTTTTCCATGAATTCGATAACGAATTTTCGTTTTAGTTATAGAATTGTAGTTTACAAATATATTTCAGGATTTGCATTCACAAATATTTAGTTTGGTTAGTTTGTATCAAAGACCAAATTCATGCAACAGTTGAAAAGCAAATGGATTCTATAAGCTTCGTTTCAAAGACCTTTGGGAATAACGTGTCTATAATTAAAAGATCCCCCCCCCCCCCCCTCCCGTCCATATTAAACACTTTAGTATTTAATATATTCTAAGTATTAACACCTACAGTCAAATTCATACAACAATTACAAAACAAATGGATTTTATACGTTGGTTTCAATGGATTTTCATTTATAGTCATAAAATATCTTTTTCGTTTCATTTTGTATTTCTCTTTTTTGTAGGTTCTTAGGAATGAAATTGTTCTTATTATATTTTGTGATTTTGATTTTGGTGTTGAGAGTATATGTTTTTTGATTAAAGGAAAATAAGTGTTTTGATATCCCCGAAAGTGTATGAAAACGGTAAGGCATCGTTCTGATTTCAATTATCTTTTTCATTTTCATGATCTTTTGTTTATCAAGTGTGGATTGAAATTATTGTGAATGATTTTCGATCATATTAAAAAAATTGTAATTTTATCTCTCTCGAAATCAACCTAATTGATTATAGAATTGTTCTTTTATTTGCTAATAACCTCTTAATGTTGTTGTGCAGGGAGAAACAATTGTTCAATCTTGATGGCTGGATATTTTAATAATTTTGAGGGAGTTTAACAATGTGGTCACTTTGACTGATCTATGATAAAATGGTTCATTTCATTATTGTCATATTTGTTTCTCCATGAATTCGATAACGAATTTTCGTTTTAGTTATAGAATTGTAGTTTACAAATATATTTCAGGATTTGCATTCACAAATATTTAGTTTGGTTAGTTTGTATCAAAGACCAAATTCATGCAACAGTTGAAAAGCAAATGGATACTATAAGCTTCGTTTCAGAGACCTTTGGGTCTAACGTGTCTATAATTAAAAGATCCCCCCCCCCCCCCTCCATATTAAACACTTTAGTATTTAATATATTCTAAGTATTAACACCTACAGTCAAATTCATACAACAATTACAAAACAAATGGATTTTATACGTTGGTTTCAATGGATTTTCATTTATAGTCATAAAATATCTGTTTCGTTTCATTTTGTATTTCTCTTTTTTGTAGGTTCTTAGGAATGAAATTGTTCTTATTATATTTTGTGATTTTGATTTTGGTGTTGAGAGTATATGTTTTTTGATTAAAGGAAAATAAGTGTTTTGATATCCCCGAAAGTGTATGAAAACGGTAAGCATCGTTCTGATTTCAATTATCTTTTTCATTTTCATGATCTTTTGTTTATCAAGTGTGGATTGAAATCATTGTGAATGATTTTCGATCATATTAAAAAAAAATTGTAATTTTATCTCTCCTAGAAATCAACCTAATTGATTATAGAGTTGTTCTTTTATTTGCTAATAACCTCTTAATGTTGTTGTGCAGGGAGAAACAATTGTTCAATCTTGATGGCTGGATATTTTAATAATTTTGTGGGAGTTTAATAATGTGGTCACTTTGACTGATCTTATGATAAAGTGGTTCATTTCATTAATGTCATATTTGTTTCTCCATGAATTCGATAACGAATTTTCGTTTTAGTTATAGAATTGTAGTTTACAAATATATTTCAAGATTTGCATTCACAAATATTTAGTTTGGTTAGTTTGTATCAAAGACCAAATTC
Source organism: Eschscholzia californica (assembly GCF_041429995.1). Lineage (NCBI taxonomy): Eukaryota > Viridiplantae > Streptophyta > Magnoliopsida > Ranunculales > Papaveraceae > Eschscholzia > Eschscholzia californica. The sequence continues at coordinate 36,849,709 of NW_028238198.1, forward strand.
ATGCAACAGTTGTAAAGCAAATAGATTCTATACGCTTCGTTTCAAAGACCTTTGGGTCTAACGTGTCTATAATTAAAAGTACAACCCCCCTCCCCCCCGCCTAGGGGTGGGATTTTGGCCCGAAACCCGCAACCCGCCCACGACCGTCCGAGTCCGAAGGGTTCGTGACCATCCGATACCCGGATCAGTCCGTACCCGCATGACCGAAAGATCTTAAGCGGACGGACGCGGGCATAGGTCTTTACCCGGTGGTCCGACCGAGTCCGCCCACTTATATCGTCCGCCCGACCGAACCCGTCCACATCCGTCCGTTTATCCTACCCGTTATACCCGCCCGCCTATATGATTGATTTTAAGCCTTTAGATTTGTAGAGTTAGCTACAACCATTAGATTTCAAGAGTAAAAATAAATAACCCTAGAAATCACTTTTCCTAATTTTGTCTTCGTCGTTCTACTTCTCTAGTCTCTATCTCCTCCAAAATCTCAGTATCTCATCAATAACTCGAGAATCCACAATAAACCGGTCGTAATCCATGAGAAGAAGCATAGAAACCGATCATAATCCATGAGAAATCTCAATGTTTATCTTGCGATTTTGAATTCATTTACTTTTTAGAATTGTAAAGTTGGAGTTTTAGAAAGTTGTATTTAGCGACTAAACATTTTAAATTTCGAATAAAAGTTTCTTTATTTGTTAATTAGTGACCGGTGTCCGCCTGACCGATACCCGGTTTGCCCGACTATCAAAACGGTCATGGACGGGCACTTTGTCAGAGAAAAATCCGAAATGTCCGTCCGTTTTGTCCGGATGTCCGAGTGGACACTTAGGACTCGTGTCCGTTCCGCCCGGACCGGTTGAGTTAGTGTCCGTTTCCCGCCCGCCCGGATCGATTCCCACCCCTACCCCCGCCCCCCACCCCCACATATTAAACACCTTAGTATTTAATATATTCTAAGTACTAACACCTACAGTCAAATTCATGCAACAATTACAAAACAAATGGATTTTATACGTTGGTTTCAATGGATTTTCATTTATAGTCATAAAAATATCTGCTTCGTTTCATTTTGTATTTCTCTTTTTTGTAGGTCAGTGGCAATAAAATTGTTCTTATTATATTTGTGATTTTGATTTTGGTGTTGAGAGTATATGTTTTTTTTATTAAAGGAAAATTAGTGTTTTGATATCCTCGAAAGTGTATGAAAACAGTAAGGCATCGTTCTGATTTCAATTATCTTTTTCATTTTCATGATCTTGTGTTTATCAAGTGTGGATTGAAATTATTGTGAATGATTTTCGATCACATTAAAAAAAAATTGTAATTTTATCTCTCTAGAAATCAACCTAATCGATTATAGAATTGTTCTTTTATTTGCTTAATAACCTCTTAATTATGTTGTGCAGGGAGAAGCAATTGTTCAATCTTGATGGTTTGATAGTTATGTATCCTTAAGCGAACAAGCCTTCACCTAGCTTCAATGTAATGGATTTGAATTGTAAGTTTATTTTAATAATTTTGAGGGGGTTTAATAATGTGGTTACTTTGAGTGATGTTATGATAAAGTGGTTCACTTCATTATTGTCATAGTTGTTTCTCCATGAATTTGATAACGAATTTTTGTTGTAGTTATAGAATTGTAGTTTACAAATATTTTTCAAGATTTGCACTCCACAAATATTTAGTTTGGTTGGTTTGTGGCAAAGAAAAGATCTAATAAGTACAATAACAACAGATTTATTGAGGTTACTAATCCGTTTATCCAAAGTTATTTAATTTGTTGTCGGTGAGCCCAGGTTTCCTTCATTTTTGTTGCATTTTTCAGATTGAGCTGATTCAAGTTTTTCATTTTTGTTTAATTTGTCCAGGTATGCTTGATATTCAAGTTGGTCCAATTATTTTTGTTTTTGTAGAATCTACGGTGACTCTAAGTTTGCTTTTAGATCTTTACTTTCTCAAACATTTGGTTTGATTTATTTTTGGCAAGAGGGGATCACATAATTTTGCTAACAAAAGATCTGTTTTTCCAGACAGAAGGTCATTCATTTGATAATAGGGTCATAATTTTGCCAACAACCCTTGGTTGAAGTTGTAAGAGGTATAATCTTCTCTCTAAAGGTCAAAGGTTCGAGGCACACGCTGATCAATTCAAAAAAATAAATTTCTTCTTTCCCCATTTTGTGAAAGGTTTGCCCCGTAAGCTAACCCCGCATCAGTTTGTCTTGATAGTAGTAAGTAGTTGGTTTGTTGTGGGGTAGTTTTCAAAGAGTTATTGGTGCTCCTCTAGAAAGAAAAATTAGAGAAATATATTGAGTGTGGAGAAAGATTGCGAGAGAAGGGGGCTGCAAATAACACTTTGATATTCATGATTTCGTGTCCATGTACATTGTCATTGACCGTGGTAGATTTTCGTGGATTCTCGTTATCATTTTTTGATTGTATATATTACCATGGACAATTTTCAATGATATCTTAGGTCCTAAAAGTCCTACAAAGACCCGTGAAGTCATGAGAAATGTTATGTTCAGGACTAAAAATCTTTTCTGAGATATGAAACTGTTATTTTTTGTTAGTCTGTTCTGACTTTCCTTGAGGTCTCCCAATACTTTGACTGGCCTGACCTCCAATTAATTAGTCCAACAAAATACAGTAGTACAAAAGAACACCTTACTTTAATGGAGAGTGAATAGTTTTAAAGTTGGGTTTTGTCACTTCTGTACCCCCAATTTTAAAAAATTCTTTTTTATACTTCTCCTTGTCATTTTAGCCCTTGGATAATTTGTAAGCAAATTTCAACCACCAATTTTTTGGAGATTAAATCCCAACTACATGAGATAAACTAATGAGGATAAATCCTGACTATTGGGAGGAGGGGGAAAGATACCTTCCTCCCTTATTGTATAGATTACTACATAAATTGTTTAACGTTGGCGATAGTGTGTATGGTTTCAATTTTGTAGGGGAGGTCACCTTCAAGCTTGTTAGTGTATGTGCCCCTTGATATCTCCGTTGGTAACTAAAAATCATAAACTTGAATTATATTTATATAATAAATGACATGTTTTGGTGCCATGTAATAACTTTGGTTTATAAATCTCGGTCGTCCAATTTTCATTTGTAAATCATAGCCCTTCATTTTAAAGAGTCTTTGAAAAGATAGATATTTAACAGTCAAAATAACTACCCTTCCCTGAAAACTCTCTAACTCTTTTTCTGTCTTTCCTTTTTTTCTCCTTTCAAACAACTCAATATAATCTCGATTATTATTTTAAATATATTTTTATTACTTCAATATTTGTATAAGACCAATATATTTGATAATTTCGTATAACATAAATATAGAAATTTCCGTCCTACGGGCACGGGCTATACCCTAGTACTATATAAGAAGCCCCAATTCAAAAACAAAGTATTTATTTAGCGAAATTTATTGAGATTTCGTTAATTTCTCTAACTTCTTTTTCTTTTCTCTTTTGACATGCCTTGATGGATGGTATATTTGGTATTCACACTATTTTCTATTGAATAGTTGAAGTATTATAATATGGCACCTTATAGCTAAAATAGAAAAATTAAACTTAAATCAAACACCTATAATCTAAATATCTAATTGAATTGCACACTGATTGAATGTGATTTTTTTTGTTTAAAATTTAATTTTAAAATCAACACTTGATCTTCAATAATAGGATAAATAAATAATCTAATTTTTTTTTAAGGTGAGATGGTATCGAGTATAACAAACTCAAAAATTAGAAAATAACACAACAATCTAAACAATCATAAAATATAAAGATGAAAATTCGTGTATAAAGGGAGGGGTGAATTTGGTGAACGGGACCAATACTCATCATTTGCCGCTTCTTCTCAACCGAAGCAATACCCGTCTGTTTCAATAAAGAGAAAAGGAGAGTGATTCAAACTAGTACTATTTTCAATAGAGAGAAAGACACAGTCACTTAGTCACAACAGAGGTTCCACTTTCTCTTCAAGTTTTTTGCCTATGGGTTTTATCCATCACTTTCTTTCTCTCTCTCTCTCTCGTTTTTGTTGACCAAAAAAGATTTTGAGCTTGATTTCGTAGTTTCATATTGATAAATCATTTTAGTTTTTTACTACACCCTCCGTCCCAAAATGAATGACCTAATTTTCTTTTTGGGCTGTCCCATTTTAGTGTCTCATTTCTAAAAATAAAGAATAGAATTTTCACTCTTTCCAATAATACCCATTGCTATAAATTTAATGACAACTTTATTTAAAAGTAAGTTAAACGGTTAATAAGCAAATGAGGGTACAATTGGAAAATGCATCTTATTTTTGAAAGTCAAACTCTAGTTAATGATGTTCCCTTAAAAAGTTGGGTTTCCAAAAGGGTGATTCTAAAGGCACCTGGCCAAAAGGCTGTTAGCATCCGGAATTTTATTGACTCGGGTCAATGGTCATTGACCCGAGTTCTATATCAGCACCTGTTTTTAATGTGGGTGACGGTCATCTTCGTTTGCTTCTTCCATCGTCTCTCTCTCTCTCGCTTTACCTTTCCGTTTCCACTATCTTTAACAGAAACAACCAATGGCAGAACTCAAACTCTTTGAGACTCGAGACTTAACTCGAATAGAACGTATTGGCTCTCACTCTCACACCCGAGGACTCGGCTTAGATTCAGCCATAGAACCCCGAGATGTCTCAGAAGGAATGGTCGGCCAAGCTCCAGCTCGGAAAGCCGCCGGAGTCATTCTCCAAATGATTAAAGAAGGTAAAATCGCCAGTCGAGCAGTTCTCTTAGCCGGACAACCAGATACTAGTAAAACCGTTATTGTCATGGGAATGGCCATGTGACGCCCCGTGTTCCGAATCACGGCTTGCCAGGAAGTTTATAAAAGAACTCAGTCTTAGACCCACTAAAACTAGTTTCAAATATAAACCCAAGCCAAAACTCTCATCACGGGTTACAAATCAAGAACAAACGCAGCAGAAAATCAGATTAAGTTAAGTTTAAACCTTTTGAAATATATGTTCAAAAAACGTGTAACCCAAAATAGTTTCCATAAAGATAAAAACAACTTGAACTCATGTATATGAACAATTCAGAGGATAGACTGAATTTGGATAGAGTTTTCTCTATAAATTGAACATATCAAACCTGAAAAATCTGTTAATCATTCATACATGTTTTCATAAACTTCAACATATCGTAACATCAAATTCAATGTGACAAGGTACATACTATTTACACGTGTACAATTACAAACAAGTGAGAGAACGCTCCTAACTATTCTAGATGATACAAATATAATATTAACGTGTGATAAAATCGTAAGTTGAAAATATAATAGAAATTATATCGAGCTTACATAATCTGAGCCAGCAAAGTAAACTATGTCACAACGCGTCACCAGTACTTGGAACTGAACAAAAACAAATAGGAATGAGATAACCCGAAGGTCAGCTCAGTAGGATACCTAGACATCCTACCCACACCACACACATCAACAGTTTGATATATCAATAGTTATAGGCGATATGTATATACACAGAGATAATTCTTCTAGCTTACCAAGATCACGACTGAATACGCCCTCAGTCGGGGTCACCTACTATTCGGCTAGGAAGAACCGGTAGGCCTTTGTTAGTGTATAGGCAGGCAGTGCCTTATCGACTGTTTGACTACTGCAGTGTACACATGGATCCGAGTAATACCCCTGTAAGAGCTTCTGTGACTCTCCTGCGTCATCATCGACCATCGGGCTAGCTTGTGATCTCAACACGCATCGAAAAATAAATCTCACCCAAACAATGATAGGCTTAGAATATGTCATGACTTACCCAAACGACTATAAGAGTATCGTCGATTAGTAGAGTCGTATACCCACGGCGATACAATTATCTCGTCTTGAGGCGCGTCCTACCTCTGGTCAGATCTGAAGCTCCCTCGCAAGGTAATTCATTAACCATTCGAAGAATACCCAAACATATGCATGAACCTCAAATAATATTAAATGATATGAGTGGCTCCCAAAGCTATAAGAACAGATCCCTCCTAACAAGTAACATCCATCAAAGGGGGAAAAACGCTCTTGTGACTCAAGGTAGGGTAAACTGAAGGAGATGTCCTTCGACCAAGAATGAAATGCGAGCAATTTATCGGCTAGGACAATTGATGAGGAAGATCATCAAGTCCGGTTGATTTAGGGGTCGTAGAGTTTAAGATAGAAACCAACTACGATCGTCCAATCACAAAGTAGTTCGCGATTAACTTCGACCAGATCCTACAACGGGTTACACATAAGAGTGTCAATTTGATCGAAGGATATGACTAGTGGGAGTGAGATATAACCATGGGAGTGTCCCATAAACATATCTCATAGGCTTAAACAGAAATTACGCAAAGATAGTACAAAAGACCCGAAAACGGGGTTTTGGGCCTAAAGCGATTCGAGGACTTTTAGGGCTCGGATTGGGTTGATTTTTGGAGGGTTGATTCCTCAAGTTAGGAACATAAAATATGCCAATTTTGGCTGGTTTGGACGTCACCTCCTCAAGGAATTGAGAACATATCAACTAAATGCTATTTTCGACAATTTCCTTAAATCTTATTCTAAAGAGTCTTTTAGGAAACCTAATTGTAGGTGGATTCTTATTAGGGTTCTATATAAAGACTCTTAGGGAAGAGAATAAGGTGTGGATTTCTCATATAGCTTTCTTACTATACCACATCAAGTAGAGAGGAGAAAGTGAGCTAATTCCCAACTATCTATCTAGTCAAAGGAGTTCTTCATCCAACCACCATTGGAGTTCTAGCTAACAACAAGGTGGGGGATCAAGTTGATTGCTCGTGTCCCAAGTAGATGAGCTACGTTTGAAGCTCTTGGTCTTCTCAAAAGCGATTGGAAAGGTTTGAGGGCAAAACAAGCGATTAAGGTAATCATCAAACTAGTTTTATTTACTTAGCATTATTGGCTTATGCATGTGATCCTGGAATACTAATGCTAGACACATGATGTCTTAAATTCTACCATAGACATTAGTAGATGGGTGTAAAACCCTACAGTGGCTTCAGAGCCTCTTGCTCTTAGCTAATTTTGTCTAAGTTTCAGACCAATCTATGCTTGTTTAGATAGATAGTAGTGTTTAAAAGGGTTTTTAACATGAAAATATGATTGATTTTGAATGGGATTCAAGAATTTTTCAAACTGATTTCAAAATTGTTCTTGAAAAAGTTTCAAAAACCTAGATTTTGATCCAAAATTGGTTTGATTAAGAGTTGTTTTTGAGTTTTAGGAAACTTTAAAAAACAAAATTTAGAAATTTTTTAGAAGGGTTCTAAAAATTGGAAAATAGCAAATAAGATTTGGTAATTTTAAAAGTAATCTAAAATTGGAAAATAGCAAAAAGGATTTGCAAAAGAAAAAAAAAAATTGGAAACTAGGAGTTTTTGGAAACTCCTAGTATCCGGCCAGGATGCTTTGGAAGCTTCCTGGCCGGACCAAAAGCTTCTGGACGCGTCTTGGAGACGCCTCCAAAGCAGCTGCTGGTGGACGCGTCTTAGAGACTCGTCCAGCATGCGTCTGTGCACGCGACCAGCAGCTGCCGCTAGGAGCTTCCTGGACGCGTCTGGGAGACGCGTCCAGTGTTGTCGACAATAGCTACTGGATGTGTCTGGGAGACGAGTCCAGTGCTGGCGACAGGAGCTTCCTGGACGCGTCTGGGAGACCCGTCCAAAGCATTCGACCAGACGCGTCTAGGAGTCCCCATCGTTGTCCGGTCTTGCACTAGACGCGTCTAGGACTCAGACCAGGACATGCCCGCCCTATGGACCGTGCCATGTCTGGACCTTGTCCGAGGCCTTAATGGGCTTGGGTCGAGACTTGTCTTGGACTAATGTGAAGACTTGTCCCGGGGTTTTTCGAGGCTTTTTGGACTATGAAAGGGACTATTATTCGAGTGGGAGTTTTTGCCAAATTTTCTCCCGATTCCAACCAAATATTTCTGAAAATTAACCCAGGCCATCTGAAAGGCCAAAACGGGTTTCCCTTAAAATTGATTTGTGAAATCATTAAGATTCAAATCAAATTTTTCAGAAATTGACCCGGGCCTTCAAAAGCCCAAAACGGAGTTTTTCGTAAAGTTGATTTTAAAAATCATAAAAAACAAAACTGGACCGCACCATTAGTCTAATTCTTCGAATTTAGACTTAAGGTCCGTAATGTGACATGTGATGTCGACAAAAGTATATCACAGATTATCATGCATATATAATTCTTAGCCTCTATATATTATATGAATGCATGTGATGTGAATGCGGGAAACTAGTATGGCCATAGAAAGTGTTTCTTTATTCTTGTTTTAAGCACAAATGGGTGCATATTTGTAATTATTTTAATTTCAAGTTTACATGATCTGCGAATCGTTAGAGTCTTGTAATTAGAGTTTAGGGTCTATGAGTCCATTGAAGAAGCTCGAGGATGAGATCCAAAGGCGAGTGGGAGAAATCAATGGAGGTTCAAAGATGGCAATCTAAGGTGAACCAAAAGGCGAAACAAGAAGAAAACCAAAGAAGATTAGATCTTCTAGGTTAGGGGCCATACTAGGATCCATATCTGCTTGATTTACTTTCTCGTGCGCTTTTACTTACTTATTTACGCTTTACGTCGTGGATGTTAGTAAGGCTAAATAGTTCACTATAACAAACGCCAGACTAGCGTAAAAGTCCCTAAAAATAATTTTGAGTAAATGCGTACCCAAATTAAGACACCCTTTGAGCCCTTGATCTAGGAAGGTGGGTCGGCCTTCACAGAGTACCTCCTCTATCTTGGGACAATGCGGGTAGACTCATAGCAGGGGTCTACACGTCTAAATGGTTTAACTCAATGAGATCAGTAAAAGAGTTTTGGATACTCGAGGCAAAAGGATAGATTAGTCATTCATTGATGAAATCTATCAACCAAAAGTCATAAGGGTATGATCAGTGAAGTAGTTCGCTCACCCGGAACGACGGAGTCAAAGGGTAAGGCCCTAGTCCGCTTTACTCCAAAGATTTGGGGTCTTCGAATCAATGAGGGACAATTTTATATTGAATAATGTGGGAAAACTGTATTTTTCCAAAAACGATAACGAGTTTAAAACTTTGCTATTCTTTTATGTAGAATTAAGATGACAAAAGAGATTTTCAACTTCCGCTCACTTCTCGAAAAGGAGAAACTGAATGACGACAATTTCCTCGACTGAGAGAGGAACCTGGGAATAGTTCTCAGGATGGAAGGCAAACAAAATATACTAGATACATTCTTATATTGGATGCTACTTCGACTCCTGAAGAAAAGGAGCATGAAAAGAGTGTACGGAAAAGGGAAGAGCCAGTAACGTGCTTGATGCTAGCAACCATGGAACCGACTCTCTAAGAGAAGTTCATAGACGTGGATGCTTACTCCATGATTCGGCAACTTTGGAAAATGTTCCAGAAACAATCGAGATTGGAGAGGTTTGAAACCTCTAAAGCACTTATGGATATGCGCCTCAAGAAAGGAAAACCAGTTGGGCCTCATGTTCGTCAGATGATCAGGCTCATTAGAAAGCTGGCTAAACTAGGTTTTCCTTATCGCCAACTGACGGCTACCGACACTATCATTCACTCCCTCCATAGTAGTTTCAATCAGTTTAAGATAAACTACAACATGAATGGATGGGATAAGACATTGGAGGAACTTCATGTCATGCTTCTAACAGCCGTAAAAGACGTAGCAATAGTGGAGCATAAGAAGGATGTTCTTATGGTACAAAAGGACAAAGGGTTCACGAAAGGTGGGAAACAGAAGAAGAAAACTGCGTCAAAAGGAAAAGGCAAATGGGTTGCCAAACCTAAAGACAAAGGTCCTCATTCTGACACCAAATATTTCTACTGTGATGGCAAGGGTCACTGGAAGAGAAACTGCCCTAAGTTCTAGGAAGACAAGAAGAACGGAATAGTGGTTTCTGGTTCAAGTATTAACAGTTAATTTATCAAATACTATAAAATTCCCAATTGGTATGAGATACCTAAAATGCCCTATCATTATGAATGTACAGGAGCAGGTGGGAACTGAGTATTTGGCTAAAGGAGATAAGATCCAAGAAGGAGCAGAAGCCTAGACTGCTAAGGATGCTGAAAGGGATCGGAGTCTTCTTTAGGCGCTAGTCTAGATTAAGTGTTTTTCTAGTTTAACATCATCTCTGTACTAAGTATTATAGAGAATCGATAAAGAAGTTTATTTCTATATTGAGATGTTATAAAGCGCTAATTTAACAATCTATACCAAAAGATTCTAAACTTGGTTAAACCTGCAAAGAGACTTGAGACTCTCATAACAGGTTCATCCCAATCACAAAAGGATGGGGACGGTATGTCCAAAATAACCAAGAATGCTTAAGGAAGCTATGAATTGACTGACAAGAAAGAAGGTCTTGAGTCAGAAAACAGAGGTTAATCATCGGGGTACTTCTAACCTATCCAATTTGGAATGTCCAAAAGGATAAAAATGAAGAATGCGAATCAAACCCTGTCCTCCAAAATCCACTAAGTCTAGACATAGCCACCCACATATTACCAAAGTCCGTCTTAAAGCTAAAAGCCTATGTAAAAGTCTTTTACATGGGTACAAAAATTAGCTAAAAGTCTGACGCAATTTCTTTAGAAGAAATTTGGGCTTTTTCCACAAACGATCAAGAGAACAAAGTGTTTGTTGCTCGTGATAGTATTCTTATAGTAATTAGCATACCTAGTGCTCTATGAGAAAAGTACTAATTATTACAAGAATAAGTGGGAGAAAAGTACAAGTCGATTTAATTCGACCATGGGAAAAGTCAACAGAATTCATGAAGAACAATCATGTAAATTGTACAGGCTGATTAAGTTCGATCAAGAGCAACAAAAACTGTTAAAGACGGTTAACCGCGGTTCCTCAAAATAGGAAGAGGTAAAGATGGGATCTTAAAACCTACCGCACAAACGCGAATGCGATTCGCAGGAGAACTCTCAAGTAGTTGAAAGTGTCTCAAAAAGGAAAAATCTCAAGTAGTTGAAAATATTCCAAATTGTTGTTTAAAAGCCCTTAGGGTCAAAAGTAATCTCAAAGACTCAGAAGATTAAATTCTTTCCGAAGAGATAGAAGACCCGCGCAGAGACGGAAACTGACTCTAGATTTTGACATCAAGCCAAAACAATATGGAATCCATATCTCATCAAGACATGTAGCTTGATATTTTAAGTCAACGGATGACCTAAATTAGTTTTCCATAGTAGAAAACGGAGAAGGATGGAAACGTTCGTGTTTCCCGAAACCAGACAAGACGAATGAGATTCTTCTAGTCCAGTTGTGTCCATAAGCATGCTTCAGGAATCCATCAACGGATTAAAACACGCAAGAGTTGGAATCTTCGATTCATAGAGATAATCAAAGTAGTTTGATTCCTGAGGAATGAAGAAATTCTTGAATGACGAGTTTCAAGAAGGTAAGTGGGAGTAACAAGCTTTCCAAGTCCGTTTGCAGAGAACATACAAGAGATTGAGTACGACATAAAGATGTTGTAAAACAGTTACGAACTGACTCAATAAAGGACCACACAGAAAAGGATAAAATGTCATTTTGGGCATCTAAGACCTATAAGCATGGATTGAAAAGATAATAGGATTAAAAGAACTTAGTACGCTAAAATTCTTGAAATCTAGAATTCGAAAATCTGAGACTCGAAAAAGTCTATAAGAATTTCGACCCAAAAACTCATGGCAGAGAGCGTCGCAAGACTCGGAGTGTAAAAGACACCGATGAGCAAACAAGCATGAGAGAGACATTTATGTACAAACAATAGATTCGGTCATGCAGGACATGATTAGCAGTAGACATCCAAACTGGGATTATAGAATCCGAAACACTACTTATAGTATCCTAAGAAGGTTGTAGGATGAAGTAGTATAAAAGTTGAACATGTCATCGTTGCAAACTTCCAGACATGGCAGGAAAGTAGGCTGAAAGTGTTTCAAGCCGGGAACTGTTGCAAATTCTACAAAAGAATTAAGCCTCAATACTAGTAAAGGTTTACTAGAAATTATCAAGGTTGAAGAAAGCGATCTTCAAATTAATTGATAATTAGCAAAGTATAGAACGGACTACATCCGTAGTCAAACTAAATTGTCACCTAAGACAAAGTATGAGAATCATACGTAAGTCTAAGGCATGAGGTATGTTATAGACAAACCTCGACAAGTAAATTGAGCGGGTAAAAAGGAGTTTTACGGAAGAGGCTCAAATTTACAAACTCTTGTTATCAGAAATAAGTTAATTATTTCACCGCCGTCTAAATTTGGTTTAGTATTTAAACGACAGTCCACAGACAATAAAACATTCCGAATAGGTTGTCGGATACGTGATCTGATGAATGAAACCCTATTAAGTGAACTTGGAATATTTATTATCATCTCCCTAAGTCCAGGTCGTTTCACGGACTACAACGACTAAGGAAGACTAGCACGGAAAGTCGATGAGATAGCGCAGTTTCATGGGCTATAGAATAGGAGTATTCAATTCGACCATGTGGGTGTGTAAAAGGTTATACATTGGATAACTCTCAAATGAGAAGTACATCACTCGTGATGAACGTAAAAATCTTCTCATTAAGACAAGATTTGAGAGATTCCTCAAAACATGAGTGCTCCACTCATCTAATGTAAGGAATGTCCGACTTTGGTTCCCTTAAACGTCGCGCCGTAAAAGGAGGTTATAAAGGCAGATACTGGGAAGGACATGATAGACATGAAGTTAAGTGGGAGTACAAGAATGGATTGTGTCATCCTAATCACATTAGGTATAAAGTGTCTCAAGGCTACTTGATGAGCAACAACTGAAAAATGCGTGGCCATGCTCAAACAGATTAAATGTTAATCGTTTGTCTTTACAGTTGTACTCAGATATCAAGAAAGTCTGAATGACGTGACGTATCAAATGAGATACAAATGGACACGGGAATCGAGCATTGCACTTGTTCAAAGTACAAGTGGGAGTCTGAAGGAGATGTCCTTCGAACAAGAATGCAATGCGAGAAATTTTCGGCTAGGACAATTGATGAGGAAGATCATCAAGTCCAGTTGATTTAGGGGTCGTAGAGTTTAAGTTAGAAACTAACTACGATCGTCGAATTACGAAGTAATTCGCGGCTAACTTCGACCAGATCCTACAATGGGTTACACAAAAGAGTATCAATTTGATCGGAGGATATGACTAGTGGGAATAAGATATAACCATGGGAGTGTTCCATAAACATATCTCATAGGCCTAAAGAGAAATTAGGCAAAGATAGTACAAAAGACCCGAAAACGGGGTTTTGGGCCTAAACCGATTCGAGCACTTTTTGGGCTCGGATTAGCTGATTTTTGGAGGGGTGGTTCCTCATGTTAGGAACATAAAATCTGCCAATTTTGGCTGGGTTTGGACGTCACCTCCTCAAGGAATTGAGAAAATATCAACTAGTTGCTATTGTCGACAATTTCCTTAAATCTTATTCTAAAGGGTCTTTTAGGAAACCTAATTGGAGGTGGATTCTTATTTGGGTTCTATATAAAGACTCTTAGGGCAGAGAATAAGGTGTGGAATTTCTCATATAGCTTTCTTACTCTACCACATCAAGTAGAGAGGAGAAAGTGAGTTAATTCCCAACTATCTATCTAGTCAAAGAAGAAGAAGTTCTTCATCCAACCACCATTGGAGTTCTAGCTAACAACTAGGTGGGAGATCAAGTTGATTGCTCTTGTCCCAAGTAGAGAAGCTACGTTTGAAGCTCTTGGTCTTCTCAAATGCGATTGGAAAGGTTCGAGGGAAAAATTAGCGATTAAGGAAATCATCAAACTAGTTTTATTTACTTAGCATTATTGGCTTATGCATGTGATCCTGAGAATACTAATGTTAGACATATGATGTCTTTAATTCCACCATAGACATTAGTAGATGGGTGTAAAACCCTACATAAACCTTGTTTAAAGCCAAGCTTTTATAAGTGTCCACTTTCAGGGATTAATTATTTTCTTATTCGGGTAAACACCATCCTTCAGTTCGGTGAAAACATTGTAAGTACCAACCACAAGTCATTACAAAATTCAAACTACACACACCAGTGGCTTAGCAGAATAAATAAACAAACATGGCACTGGTCAGTCCCCTAATCACTCCAAGGGTCGGAATACCCCAACTCCCAATCAATCTCGGACCCCATTCTAGGTAAACAAGAATGGTCGTTAGCAAACGGCTGGCCACACGCACCGTGTGTAACCCTTAACATGAATTCATGGCTAATCCATAATAGAAAAATAAACAAGGGGACCAACTAATGCCCGACGTCAAACAATCATTACACGTAACACAGATCAAGCGATTCCGCCTCCATGTTATACACGCAGCTCAAACGATTCCACCACCACGTGTTTACAATTCATACAAAACGGCCACGCAGCTCAAGCGATTCCGCCACCACGTGATTATATTTCAGAAAAACAATTTGTTTTGTAAAGAGAACCATCCAAAACATAGAGCACACCACATACATTAATATCATACCATATCATATCATAATTTGATTTAGAGACAGACAAAAAGAAGATAATAACTGAATATATATATGGTGAAACGAGGAATACCCTTGCTCCAAGTAAGATTCATAGTATCGTACCTCTTCCTGCGCCTCCTGCGGTGTCTCCTGACTAAGCTCTACTCCATTCGAATACCGAGCTGTAGTGCCACAATCCTATTGAAATATAAAGGGCAAAACAGTCATTTGACAGTTACGTTACATAACTGTCAAGATTCATCTTTTCAAAGCAAGAATGCATAAAATGAATGAAATTATACTAGGAATGTCCTATCGGCACTATAGAGTTCACTGAGATGTTCCACTGAATAACTGAAATGTATACAAACCAATCAATCAACTTCCCATAAACTTTATTTTACATTTGGGTTATTTCTCAAATGGCCCCCAACTTTGTGACCAGCTTCCTGCCTGACCCTCTACTTTAGCAAATATTTCCGTATGACCCTCTTTTTCCGTTATCTTTAACTGTCTGTTACTCTCTCTCCTCCATCTCATTTTCTCTCCCTGCCAAGTCACCTATCACGCCACATCATCATCTTCTCCGGAAGTGGTCGCCGGCCGGCTAAATTTCAGGTCCGCGACCTTCAAATTTTTTTTTTAAAAAAATTATTTTATTTTATCTCTCCTCTCTCTCTCTAAAATTTTTTTTTTCCCTCACCCTCTCTCTAAAACTCCGGCGAAGGGGTCTCCCTTCGCCGGAGTTTTAGAGAGAGAGAGAGGGTGAGGAAAAAAAAGTTTTTTTTCTAGAGAGAGAGAGAGGAGAGAGAAAATAAAAAATTTCATCTCTATATTTTCTGTGTTTTATTCGGTACATCACAATCACTCAAATTACCATCTCTATTGCAATTGAGCAAATACAGAAATTTCCAATGGTTGTCAAAATCGAAGATCATCATTAATAAACAAAATCAAGACATACCCATTAAAATTAAACCTATCAAAATCAAAACCCAAAGTTTCAATTTGAAAAGAGAAAAGATTAGCAGCTTTACGAAAGAAGATAAATGGGTTTTACCTTTTGGAAGAGACCAACTGAATCAGTATTATCTACAAAATGAGCAACACTACCAAAGAAGATAAATGGGTAATGGAGATTTAGTTCGAACAGGAGATATGCAACAAGAAGGGGTTTGGTATTCCTTGGTGTAAATCGAATCCAATATGAAAGGTTCTGACTGATTAAGAACGACGGGTTTCAGAGGAGATGAAGAAGCTTTAATGGCGGTAGTGTGATTATGTAGATCCATAGTCAAAAGCGGCATTGTTCCATATTTGGAGATCTGGAAGGTTTAGGGTTTCTGAAATTTCAAGCGTCCTGAAGAGATTAGAGAGAGAGAGAGATGATGATGAGGTTCTTGTTGGATGAAACATACCTAGATCTGCCAGACTTAGAGAGGAAGAGAGGAGAGAAAGGAAGAGAGCGAAAATGAGAACATGAGAGAGAAGAGAGAGAAAAAAAGAGTTTGTGACCAGCTTCAGAGTCCTAATTAAAGAAAGAAAGAGGGACTTTAAACAAAATAAAAGAGCTCAAAAGCCGGAAATAATAAAGAGAAATGACAGAGAACAAGAAAATCCAAACATACTCTAGACATACATCCTATGTAGCTTGTCGTGATTCCTTGTCTAGTGAATTAGAATCATCAAAAACACGAATCACAACAAGCCACGTAGGATGTATGTGTTGGGTTTTGTATGTACCTAATACACATAATCGTCTAACTAATGTTGTAAGCGGAATCTCAATCATCATATGATTAACACTAGTTATCCAGGATCATATACATGAACTAGAAAGTGAAAGTAGAATACCTGGATTCTCTTTCCTACGAACTAAATCCCGACCAGTATTCGGAAGATATAGAGCTTCAAGTGTAGCTCCTCTACTTGAGACACCGAATGTATAACTTGAACTCCCTCCTTTAAGTCACCTAGGACGTTCTTGAAGGTTGAGATGAAGAACTCCTTCTAGACTTGATAGCTCGATTGGGAACTTTTTCTCTAAGATCTTCTCTCTTCAATAGTTGTGCAAAGAGAGAGAATTCTTTCTGAGAAATTTCCACACCCTTTCTGAACTCATAACTAGTCCTTATATAGGCAATACCTTAGTAGAGTTTCACTCAAATAAGGATTCCTAAAAGTCCCTAAGAGCCCCAGAAAAGATAAACATAAGTTAGAGTTTAATCGAACTGGAACTCCTAATTAGGGATAAAATCCTAATTAGGGGTTCCTTATGCTATGGCAGCCAGACTAGCCTTCAGTGGGCTTAGTCTATCCGGCCCAATCCCCTTAAGTGGCCGACCAGGGATCTCCCTCTAACGGAATCCCTTGTTTGCCCTTAAAATTGGTTTTGCTCTTTTTCGGACTTCCTTTTCGAGCCCGATTCTTATATATCTTTTAAGCATTATCAGATTGGATCATATCCATCTATATGCTAGTTCTCATCGGTCTATTCTCACTGTTCAATTTACAATTCTTATGTGTAACCTGTTGTAGGATCCGGTCTATGTTAGCCACGGATTACCGAAGTAACCCGACGATCGTAAGCAGCTTCTAGTTAAGCATTACGACCCCTAATTGGACGGGACTAGATGATTTTCCGGATAAAGTTATCGTTATACTAACTGACAAATTGTACGCATTGCCATCTTGGTCGAAGGACACTCCTTCGGAAGGACAACTCCTTCAGACGAAGGATTGTATCCTCCAGTCTCCCACTTGTACTTTAAACAAGTGAAATGCTCGATTCCCATTTCAATTTGCATCTCATCTGATATGTTATATCTTTTTCGGACATTCTTGATCTGGAGAACAACTGTCAAAGCTAATGATTAACAATTAATCCATTAGAGTACGACCGTACATTTTCCGTTGCTTATCCTCAAGTGGCCCGGAGATACTAATCCTAACTTAATTAGGAGGACATAATCCAGTCTTGTACGCCTACTTAACTTCATGTCTATCGTGTCATTCCCGGTAATGCGCTTTTATAACCTCCTTTTACGGCGCGGCGTTTGGCGGTACCAAATTTTGACATTCCTTACATAAGAAGAGTGAAGCACTCATATTTAAGGAATCTCTCAAATCTTGCCTATGAGAGTTCATGAAGTTTTTCATAACTTGAAGAACTCTCATGTTAGGTTATCCAGTGTATATTCCCAATCATACACCCATGTAATTGACTCGAATTCCCAATTCGTATAGCCCATGAAACTGCACTATCAGTCAATCTCACATGCTAGTCTTCATAAGTCATTGCAATGACCTGGACTAGGGACTTAATAATGAATCTATTCCAATTAAGTTCACTTAGTAGGGTTTCATTTACCAGATCACGTATCTGATAATCCTACTTGGAATGCTTCACTATTTTTGGACTGTACGTTAAATAGTAAACCACGATTTAACGACGAAATAATTAAATTATTTCTAATAATAAGAGTTTATAAATATTGAGCCTTCCCGTGTAACTCCTTACACCCTCAGTTTTACATTTCTGACCTTTTCAGAAAAGCTCAATGCCTATGACCGTAGTATGACTTTTATACCTAGTCTAAGGTAACAATTTAGTTAATAGACCTTATCTATTTGGATTTTACTGGTTATCATCCTGATGATAATCTTTAGTATTTCAATACTAAATTATAGCTTCTCAAGCTTTAACTGTTTTCTTTTATTTGTAAAGTTTGCAACAGTCTTCGACTGGAACTCTTCCAGCTTACTGTTCTTCCATGTCAAGATTGTCATGTTATTCTGGAAGTTTGCAACATATGAATTTTCTACCGTTTTATTTTCCTACCGAGAATTTCCACAAGTTTTTCTCAAGAACTTTGTGCGATCAAGATCATCTTATCTAGATTTGATTGGTGACGACCATAGATACTTTAAGTATTTAGGACGTCAAGGTGAACGTTAATCATGTCTAACATGACCGATCTTATGCTTTCAGCAGAACCATCTTTTTTCATGCATGCTTGCTCATCAGAATATCTCGAATTTTGAATCTTGCCAAGCTATGTTCCCTGAGACTTGGGTAGAATTACTATTCTTGAGTATTTCACATTAGACTTTTCAAGGCATTTTCTTGAACGAGTCTTATCATCTTTGCGATCTATTCCTATAGATCTTTGATGCCTAAAAGCCTTTCACCTTTGTGTGTGGTCCCTTTTATTGAGCCAGTTATAAACTGTTTTCAACATCAGAATGTTGTTCTCAATCTCTAGTATGTCGTCTACATACGGAACCAAAGAAAACTGGTTCACTCCCACTAACCTTCTTGAACTTTCTGAATTCAAGATTTCTCTCTTCATTCTTAGAGACACCAACTTTTGATTACTTTGCAGAATCGAAGATTGCTACTCCTACTTGCATGCTTCAATCCTTCGATGGATTTCTAAAGCTTGCAATTGTCACTTCGCTTTCAAGAGGGCCAGCTCTCCTTCGGAATGCTTAGTGATTGATCATTATGGTTTTAAGCATCGTGACTTGAGAGATGGTCTTTTCATGGTCTAAACCAAGAACTCTTTGACCTTCTTTTCTAGTCTAGCTCTGGGAAACACTAACGTTTCCATCCTTGTCCGTTTTTCAAAATCCTGGAAAAACCTAATTGTACTTAACATGAGCTATTCCTTTAAGAAAATAGATCAAGTTCCAAACTTAATTTCAGACGTAAATTTCATTCTAATCTTATAACTCCAAGACGTATTTCAAAGTGATTCCACCATAGCTTTTGTGTAGGTAGCTCATCTCTTCTTAAGTAGGATTTAGTCCTCTAACACAGATTTATGAGCCTTCAAGGCCTACGAGGGGTTTGAACAACTTTGAGACACTCTCAACTTCTTCAGGGCTCTCCTGCGAATCTAATTCGACTTATGCGGAAGGATCTCCGAGATTTACTATCTCTACCTCCATTTTCATATCTATCGACTAGAATAGATAGGAATTGCAATTTCTGACATTCGTATACCATCGTTGGTTTGTAATACCATTGTCAGTTTGTTGCTCTTATCAAATTTCTTCGATATCTTAAATTTCTCCCACTTGTCTTATTAGAAGAACTCTTATTTCAAGCAAGACACATATGAGCAACAAACTTTTGTTCTCTGATGGATTGTAAAAGAATCCCCTATGTTTCTTCATCCCATAAAGAAATACATTATCTTATGTGTAAATTATCCGTAAACCCTTTACGTTAGTTTCACAAGTTCAGACATTTAGAAAAGACTGCTTTAGAACCACTCCAAAACTATACTCTTATGGTGTCTTTCAGCTTTAGACGGAATGTGGTTAGGTAGGGTAAACGACCGTGTTTGAGATTATATCCCCGAAAGTGTTTGGAAGATTGGCCTATACCCATCATTAATCGACTCATGTGTAACATGATCGATTACTTCCACTGGACTCATCACCCATATGATGTGTTAGTTGGAGCAAGATGAAAAACTATTTCTCAACTTCTTTGATGGTTATCAAATTCTTGACTTAAATATTCATCATCTCGATCCAATCGAATGACTTATATTTTCGCTCAAGTGGATTCTGGTTAACTCTAGATAGTGTATTAATAGTTTTACATACATCCGTGTGTATGAAGACTAGTAATTCACTAGTCATATCTTGCTTTCAAAAAGGTGACTTTGTCAAATAGTCCTATTGAACAAAATTCACATGTGTCGTATCATTCTAAATTGTTGGTCTTAGAAGTCCATACTATTAGATCTTCCTCATGTGTCTTATGTCAATTTGACGCAATGAAAAAACTGAAGGATTTATCCGTTCGGTCTGAAGGAGATGTCCTTCCGAAGGAGTGTCCTTCGACCAAGGTGGCAATGCGATCAATTTGTCAGTTAGCATAACGATGACCACACGTGAAGATCATCCAGTCCGGTCCAATTAAGGGTCGTAATGCTTTGCTAGAAGCCAACTACGATCGTCGGATCAAGGAGTTGATTCGCGGCTAACATAGACCGGATCCTACAACGGGTTACACATAAGAGTGGTAGCTTGATCGGAGAGACTTGACTAGACGGGAACAGGCTAAAGTTGGATGGGATCCAACTGGAAAGGCCGAAAGGGTCCGAATGGAGATTCGGGACAAGATAGAAAGGAAGGCTCATTGGGCCGGCCATGTGAAGGGTATTTTGTTAATTATCTTTTCTGTGACCCGAAAATAGAAAACCTAATCTGAATGGGATTCTTATTAGGGTTTGTCTATATATTGGGTCAGTTGAGAACAGAAAAGGTGTGGATTTTTCTCTAGAAGAAAAATATAGAGCTCTCTCTCTCTCTCTCAATATACAGCTAGTGGAGAGAGAGGAATATAGAGAAAAAGTTCCCGTTCTATCAATCTAGTCAAGAAGAAGAGTTCTTCTCAACCTTCTAGTAAGTCCTAGCAGTCTGAAAGGAAGGGAGATCAAGTCAATTCACTCGGTGTCTCAAGTAGAGGAGCTACAATTGGAGCTCTCGATCTTTACATGCGATTGGAATGGTTCGAGGGAAAAACGCGTTAAGGTATTTATCCCTCTTCTAGTTCATTGATTAGTTTATGCATATGATCCTGGGAAATCTAGTGTTAACATATGATGTTTGAGATTCCGCTTAGAACACTAGATAATGTATAGGATACACAAAACCCTACAGTGGTATCAGAGCCAGGTTGCATGAAACTATCTCTCACAAGTCGAATTAGATTCGAGCTTGATTGATTAGATGATTTTATGTTTAAATAGGGATTTAGACATGAATTGATTAGTTTAAATGAGATTTAGACTTAATCGGATAGAAATTGAAAGTGTTTCAATGGGAGAACTTTAAAATTCCGAGTTTTTGAAAAGAGTTTTCAAAAAGAAGTTTTAAAGTGGATGGTTTTTTGAAAAGAATTTTCAAAAACTGCTGGTTTTTGGATGATTTTCATCAAAACAGCAGCAAAAAGTGGGAAGAAAACGAAAATTGGAAGGGAAGAAGGTGCTGTCTAGGAGCCGGATTGACCAACACGCGTCCCAGGACGTGTATGGCCAGTCGCGGACACTCAGGACGCGTCCCAGTCCTTCCCGGACTGGGAATCCGAGAGCGTCTCGGATAGGACGCGTCTGAGTTTCTCTCGGACAAGAGGACGCGTCCGAGAGCGTCTCGGACTGGGATCCCGAGGGATCCGCGTCTGGCACTTGAGGCCGCGTCTTCAGGACGCGACCACAGAAAAGTCCGAACGCGTCTCGGATTGAGAATCCGGACGCGACCAAGACTGTCCCTTCCAGAACGCGTCTGGGACGCGTTTGGTGAAGCTAGGAGCCGTCTCGGACTAGGAGTCCGAGATGGATAAACTTGGACAGAGCATCTAGGACGCGTCTGTGGGGCTGGGAAGCGTCTGGCCTAGGGACAGGACGCGTCCACCCGAGGGACTTGGCACGGTCTGGAACGTGCCAATCCGGGTCCGACTTTGGCTCGGACCTTGACCGTGACTTGACTTGGTCTAGTCAAAGGGGTCCTTGACCAAGTTTGACTTAAGTCTTTAGAGTTTGACTCGGGTCTTTTGGGCCTTGACTTAAGTGGGAGGTTTCTATTTTCTTTTTCCGACTTTGACCATATTTGTTCCGAAAGTGACCCGGGCCAATCAAAAGCCTAAATCGGAGTTTTTCCAAAACGATTTCATAATCTTTTAGGATAAAACCAAAACGAGCCATTAGTCGGAATTTTGAGAAAATTAGACTTAAGGCACGTTAGACATAGAGATGTCGGTAGTATCTCCCGAATAGCTATCTAGAACATAGCAAACCTAGATTCGACCTAAGGAAGCGAATCTCATACATACTTGGGTGTTTTATGAGTGTCATATTATTATGTATGTATGGATGTGAATGCGGGTTCTAGTATGGCCATAGAATTGTTCTATCTTGTTTTTAAGCACAGATGGGTACCTGATGTATTTAATTTCAAGTTTTATACGATCTGCGAATCGTTGAGTCTTGTAATTAGAGTTAAGGGTCCAAAAGAGTCCATTGAAGAGCCAAAGGATGAGATCGTGGTTCGAGTGGAAGAATTCAATGGATGTTCGAGGATGGAGATCCAGGCGAACAGAGGCAAAACAAGCAAGAACCTAAGAAGATTAGATCTTTTAGATTAGGGGCCATACTAGGATCATGTCTGCTTGATTTATTTTCTCGCGCGCATTTACTTATTTACGTTTTATGTGGTGTATGATTATGTTAGAGTTCACAGTAATGCATGCAAACAAAAACGTAAGAGTCCCCAAAAAGAATTTAGAGTAATGCCTACCCAGATTAAGACACCTGTTGAGCCCTTGTTCATCGATGGTGGGTCATGCCAAAGCAGGGTGCCATCTTTTACCTCGGGACAATACGGGTAGACCTATGAAGAGGTCTACATGTCTAAATGGTTATTCTCAACGAGTCAGCAAAAGAGTATTAGATTTCGAGGCAAAAGGATGAATTGAACACATAAGTGTTATTCATCAACCAAGAGCCATATGAGATATGATCAGTAAGGAGTTACTCACCCAGGAGGGTGCAGTTAAGGGCAGTGCCAAAGTACGCTTAACTTCACAGGAATGGGGTCTTGGAATCGTATTATTCGAAGGGGGACGGTTTTCATTGAATAATATGGCAAAAACTGTTTTTGCGTAAACATTGAATGTAGTACTTAGCAAAATCCTTATTTTGTTTCTGTAGAGTAGAGATGACATAAAGTATTAGTTCACGTTTAGATAGAGATCTATACGACTTTCTAGATTGGGAAGAAGATCAGAGAAGAGTTCTCGATGCTTCGAATAAAGAAAGCGTAATAGAGCTACCAGAAAGGGAAGTGGAAGTCGGTGCCTATGTTATAGAGGTCAATTTGGCAGATATGGCTGACTCTATTTCATGGGTATTTGATACCGGATGTGGAGCACATATAATTTCGGAATTAGATGAGCTCAAGGAGGTCAGGTATCTCACAAAGAACGAGATGTATCTACGAGTCGCAAATAAGGCAAGAGTTGTTGTTGTGGCTGTAGGAACCTTTGAGCTCAGTTTAGAGATTGGGTTGATATTAGTGCTGCGTAATTGCTATTAAGTACCCACTATATCAAGGAACATCATCTCTGTGTCGGTGTTAGACAAAGAGGGATATCATGCTATAATAAAGGACGAGTGTTGTTCTTTATACAAAGGTGAGATGTTCTATACTAGTGCTAAGCTACGTAATGGTCTTTATGTTGTGAACATAGAAGACGAAATCCTGAACATAGACACGAAACGGCTTCGTACTCATGATTCTAACCAAAGCTATCTCTGGCACTGTCGTTTGGGTCACATTAACATGAAACGCATGCAGAAGCTTCATTCAGATGGACTTCTGGGATCGTGTGATTTGGAATCGTACGATACATGTGAGCCATGCTTAGTGGGCAACATGACAAGATCGTCCTTCAAGGGGAAAGGAGATCGGGTGAGTGAACCATTAGGACTGATACATACAGATGTATGCGGACCTATGAGTACACTTGCGAGAGGTAACTATGGCTACTTCATAACGTTCACAGATGACTTAACTAGACATGGTTACGTATATCTTATGAGGCATAAGTCGGAATCGTTTGAAGTGTTCAAACAATTCCAGAATGAAGTAAAGAATCAACTTGGCAAGAAAATAAAAGTCATTCGATCGGATCGAGGTGGTGAGTATTTGAGTCAAGAGTTTGAGGATCATCTTCGGAGTTGCGGAATAGTGTCCCAACTCACTCCTCCAGGAACACCTCAGATGAACGGTGTGTCTGAAAGGAGAAATCGAACCTTGATGGACATGGTTCGATCGATGATGAACTTAGCCGATCTTCCTAACACTTTCTGGGGGTATGCTCTAGAAACGGCTGCTTTCACACTAAACCGAGCTCCGTCAAAAGCTGTAGAAAAGGCGCCATATGAGATATGGACTGGAAAGGTTCCAAAGTTGTCTTTTCTCAAAGTCTGGGGTTGCGATGTTTATGTAAAGCGTTTACAAGGAGATAAACTAGCACCAAGATCAGACAAGTGTCTCTTTGTTGGATATCCAAAAGAGACAAAGGGGTATTACTTCTACAACCCATCAGAGAACAAAGTGTTTGTTGCTCGTGATGGTGTCTTCCTTGAAAAGGAGTTTCTTTCCAAGAAGACAAGTGGGAGAAATATAGAGATCGAAGAAGTTCGATCAGAGCAACAAACTGACACCGTTGTACCGATGTCAGAAGTCGCGATTCCTAACTATTCTGAGCCGATAGAAAAGGAAAGAGAGGAAGAGATAGTAGATCTCGGAGATCCTCCCGCGCAGAGCGAATGTGATTCGCAGGAGAACCCTCAAGGAGTTGAGAGTGTCTCACCTGTTGTTCAAGCCCCGCGTAGGTCCGCAAGGCTGATTGAGTTATCTCAACGACAAGAGTTGTTGTTGGTAGAGGATAATGAACCCAGCACCTACAAAGAAGCTATGACGAGCCCAGACTCCGAAAAATGGCTGGGAGCCATGAAATCTGAAATGGAATCCATGTCTGAGAATCAAGTTTGGAACTTGGTTGATTTTCCCGATGGAGTAGAACCCATCGAATGCAAATGGATTTTCAAGATGAAAACAGACAAGGATGGAAACGTGAGCATTTTCAAAGCTAGACTCGTGGCAAAAGGTTACAGACAAGTCTAGGGTATAGACTACGAAGAAACCTTTTCCCCTGTCGCGATGCTTAAGTCCATTAGGATTATTCTAGCAATTGCAGCTCATTACGATTATGAGATTTGGCAAATGGATGTCAAAACCGCCTTCCTGAACGGTAAACTGGAAGAGGATGTGTACATGACACAGCCTGAGGGTTTTGAGGACTCCAAGAATGTTGGAAAAGTTTGCAAGCTTCAAAGGTCCATCTACGGGTTGAAGCAAGCAAGTCGGAGCTGGAATCTTCGATTCGACGAGAAAATCAAAGAGTTTGATTTTCTGAAGAATGAAGAGGAATCTTGTGTATACAAGAAGGTTAGTGGGAGCAACCTAGTTTTCTTGGTCCTGTATGTGGATGACATACTGATCGTTGGAAATGACATTCCTATGCTTAACTCCGTGAAAGAGTGGCTTAGGAAGTGTTTTTCAATGAGAGACCTAGGAGATGCAGAATATATATTGGGCATCAAGATCTATAGAGATAGATCGAGGAGGATGATTGGACTCAGTCAAGAGACTTATATCGATAAGGTTCTTGGGAGGTTCAAGATGGAAGACTCTAAGAGAGGATTCCTACCCATGACACATGTTACGACGCTAAGCAAGACTCAGTGTCCCCGAGATCCTGATGAGCTAGCACACATGAAGAAGGTGCCTTATGCTTCGGCAATAGGATCTATCATGTACGCCATGGTCTGCACTCGCCCTGACGTCTTATATGCTCTGAGCATGTGTAGTCGTTACCAATCTAATCCAAGGGAGAAACACTGGACCGCAGCCAAAAATATCCTGAAGTACTTGAGAAGGACAAAGGATCACTTCTTGGTTTATGGCGGGAAAGATGAACTAATCGTGGAAGGCCATGTGGATGCGAGCTTCCAAAAGGACAGAGATGATTTCCGATCGCAGTCGGGTTATGTCTTTTGTCTAAACGGAGGAGCAGTAAGCTGGAAAAGCTCAAAGCAGACTACTGTAGCAGACTCTACCACAGAAGCAAATACCTTGCCGCTTCGGAAGCAGCCAAGGAAGGAGTTTGGATAAAGAAGTTTATCTCCGAACTTGGTGTAGTTCCTAGCATAGAAAATGGGGTTACTCTGTATTGTGACAACAATGGAGCTATCGCCCGGGCTAAGGAACCAAGATCACACCAGAAATCCAAACATATCCTAAGGAAGTACCACGTGATTAGGGAAATCACTGAGCGAAAAGATGTGGTCATTTGCAAAGTCGATACGGACGACAATGTTGCCGATCCGTTAACTAAACCACTGCCTCAGTCCAAGTATGAGAGTCATAGAAAGGGCATAGGTATAAAGCGCATCGATGAATGGCTTTAAGTTGTAATTGGATTAATGAAAGGAGTTTCATGTAATCAATTAGCTACATTCAATAAAAGAAATAAATAAGTTATTTCTGTCGTTAAATCATGGTTTAGTATTTAATTGACAATCCAAAAATAATGAGAAATTCCAGGTAGGTTTATCAGATACGTGATCTGGTAAATGGAACCCTACTAAGTGAACATGGAATAGATTCATTATTGAGTCCCTAGTCTAGGTCATTGCATGGACAACAATGACTCAAGAAGACTAGCATGGGAATTGACTGATAGCGCAGTTCCATGGGCTATAGGAATATGGTATTTAAGTCAATTACATGGGTGTATGATTGGGAATCTACACTGGATAACCCAAAGATGAGAGTTTTTCAAGGAGTTGAAAAACGTCACGAACTCTCATAGGCAAGATTGGAGAGATTCTTTAAACATGAGTACTCCACTCATCTTATGTAAGGAATGTCGAACTTTGGTACCGTAAAACGCCGCGCCGTAAAAGGAGGTTATAAAGGCGGGATACTGGGGAGACAGGATAGACATGAAGTTAAGTGGGAGTACAAGACTGGAAAATGTGTGGCCACACTCAAATGGATTAAGGGTTAATCATTTGAATTGACAGTTGTTCTCCAGATCAAGAAAGTGTCAACGGTGTGACGTATCAGATAAGATACTAAGAGACATGGGAATCGAGCATTGCACTTGTTCTAATTACAAGTGGGAGACTGAAGGATTTATCCGTTCGGTCTGAAGGAGATGTCCTTCCGAAGGAGTGTCCTTCGACCAAGGTGGCAATGCGATCAATTTGTCAGTTAGGATAACGATGACCACACGTGAAGATCATCCAGTCCGGTCCAATTAGGGGTCGTAATGCTTTGCTAGAAGCCAACTACGATCGTCGGATCAAAGAGTTGATTCGCGGCTAACATAGACCGGATCCTACAACGGGTTACACATAAGAGTGGTAGCTTGATCGGAGAGACTTGACTAGACGGGAACATGCTAAAGTTGGATGGGATCCAACTGGAAAGGCCGAAAGGGTCCGAATGGAGATTCGGAACAAGATAGAAAGGAAGACTCATTGGGCCGGTCATGTGATGGCCGACCAGAGTAAGTGGGCCGGCCATATAAAGCCCATTGTGGGCTGCCCTGGCCGGCCACACTTAAGGGATTGTCAAAATACCCCAAAAGGGTATTTTGGTAATTATCTTTTCTGTGACCCAAAAATAGAAAACCTAATCTGAATGGGATTCTAATTAGGGTTTGTCTATATATTGGGTCAGTTGAGAACAGAGAAGGTGTGGATTTTTCTCTAGAAGAAAAATATACAGCTCTCTCTCTCTCTCTCTCTCAATATACAGCTAGTGGAGAGAGAGGAATATAGAGAAAAAGTTCTTGTTCTATCAATCTAGTCAAGAAGAAGAGTTCTTCTCAACCTTCTTGTAAGTCCTAGAAGTCTGAAAGGAAGGGAGATCAAGTCTATTCACTCGGTGTTTCAAGTAGAGGAGCTACAATTGGAGTTCTCGATCTTTACATGCGATTGGAATGGTTCGAGGGAAAAACGCGTTAAGGTATTTATCCCTCTTCTAGTTCATTGATTAGTTTATGCATATGATCCTGGGAAATCTAGTGTTAACATATGATGTTTGAGATTCCGCTTAGAACACTAGATAGTGTATAGGATACACAAAACCCTACAAAAACCAGAGTTGACCGGTTTGAATCCTTTGATTGTAGCATATAGTATCATTGGTGACGTTTCAGTTCTCTTAGAACCGACATTGTAATTTAACACTGGTTTAAAACATTAGATGTTTCTAGAAGAACATAATAATACTTATTAAGTTCTAAGCTGGATCAGTGTCTAAAAAAATACTTTAATCCACTTCAGCATCCTTAGCAATCACTTATTAAGTTCTAAGCTGGATCAGTGTCTAAAAGAAGACTTTGATCCAATTCAGCATCCTTAGTAATCACTTGCTTCTGCCCCCTCTTGGACCGTTTATCCTTTTAGTCAAGTATGTAATTCCCTTGAGCTCCTACTGAGCTGCACATCTGGTTTTAAACACCTGACGAAGGGAGTCTACTATACTTGCCAAACTAACTTTGTTTACAAAGATACAAGAACCATAATTCTCAATTCCGTATCTTTGTCTTCCAGGTACCTAGTTTCTTGTAATGGCCTAGCCATTGCTATTAAAAGTCTAACCCTTATGCCTTATGAATCATAAGAACTCTTCTCACATTTCTTTGGTTGCTGAATCTTAAGAACTTGTTTCTTAGATTCAAACGTTCCTCAATATTCTTTTTCAGTTGTCTTCACAAACTGATGTAACAGCGAACATTAGGAAATGGGATATTCTCGGACGTTTTCTTTGTTTCGAATTCGAGAGCGTTTCTCGGATTCTAATCCAATCAAGGAAATAATTTTCGTTTCATTCCTCAAGAAAAAGCAAAATCGTAAAACTTATTATCATAGCAAAACACAATTTTGCCACATTATTCAATAAAAAAACCGTTTCCAGATGAATAATGCGATTCCAAGACTCCATTTCTTTGAGGTTAAGCATACTAAGGCACCATCGTCAAGAATAACCAGTTAGACATGTAGACCTCTTCATAGATCTACCCGTACTGTCCCGAGGTAAAAGATGGCATCCTGCGGAGGCAGACCCACCATCGATGAACAAGGGCTCAGCAGGTCTCTTAATCTGGGTAGGCTTTACTCAAAATTCTTTTTGGGGATTTTTACGTAATTTATCAAGTATGTGTTACTGTGAACTCTATCGTAACCATTCGCGACATATTATGTAAAGTTTATTTGAGTTTGCGAAAGGAATTAATTAGTTCCTAGTATAGCCCCTAAAAGATCTAATCTTTTATGTTACCTCTTGTTCGCCTATGGTTCGTTTGGATTTATGTCCTTGAACCTCCATTGATTACTCGCACTTGAACCATGATCTCATCGTTTGGTTCATCAATGGATACTATGACCCTATACTTTAAGTATTATTCGGGCACATACTCACTTGTGCTTAGAAACAAGAGTCGATTACTTATCTAAAGGCAATACTATCCTAAGCATTCACATATACATACATACAAAATATGACATTCATAAAATAATGTATGTATCCTAGATTCATTTCTAGGTTCGCTATTTGTGTTAAATTGTGACATCTCTATGTCTAACGGGCTTTTAGGTTCATTTTCGTTAAATATGAACTAATGGCACGTTATGATTCTTCCTTAATGATTTCTAAAATAGATTAAAAAAAAACTCCGTTTGGGCATTCGAATGGCCCGGTTCGATTTTGGAAAAATTTGTTGAAATCGAAAGAAGAAAAGTCAAGACATGCCACTCGGATTAAGGCCCGATTCATACTCGAAAGACCCAAGTCAAACTTGGCCAACAGACCCTTTAACTGGCCCGGGTTGCCGCATGACAAGTCTAGGACCAAGGCCTAGCACTTACCGGACCGGAACGGCACGTTCCAAATGTGTCGGGTCCATAGGCGTGGACGCGTCCTGGCCCTAGGTCAGACGCGTCCCTCCGCCTTAGACGCGTCCAAGACGAGTCTTAGTGCTTCAGACGCGTCCAAGACGAGTCTTAGTGCGTCTAGACCGAGAAGTTAGGACGCTCCAGACGCGTCCTAGACCGAGACTTTCGCATCCTAGATCATCTCGGACTTCAAGTCCGAGATGACGTAGGTTTGTCCAGACGCGTCTTGGACGCGTCTGGTAGGGCATAGTCGGCCGCGTCTTAGACGCGACCAGTTATGCTCGGACGTGGATCCCTCGGGATGCGTCTCGAGCTGGCCGCGGCTGGTCAGACTCGTCTAAGGACGCGTCTTGAGCTGGCCGCGGCTGGTCAGACACGTCTTCGGACGCGTCTTGAGCAGTCCGACCCAATAGAAACTTCTATTTTGCCCTTTCTTCTACTTCCAAACTCCATTGTTGTTGTTTTCATCCACAAAAGTGTTGTTTTCACCCAGAAAACAGTTGTTTACAACCAGAAAACTGTTGTTTCATTGATTTTCATCACCAAAACTTGTGATTTTGAAACTTGTTTTTCAAAATCTTTAATCCATTAGATACGTTTTCGAAAACCCTTTTCAAAAAACACAAAATTTAATGATTCTACGCATTGAAACTCTTTCAAATACGTGTCTTGATTACGAATAAATCTAATTTAAACTAACCAAAACGTGTCCGAATCTCTATTCAAACTAATCTATCTAATAAATCAAGTATAAATCTAATTCGTTCTAGTCAAA
Organism: Eschscholzia californica; assembly: GCF_041429995.1. NCBI lineage: Eukaryota > Viridiplantae > Streptophyta > Magnoliopsida > Ranunculales > Papaveraceae > Eschscholzia > Eschscholzia californica. Next base: position 36,880,600 of record NW_028238198.1, read on the forward strand.
ACTAGTTACATGCAAACGGCTCGTGATTCCACTGTTGGGTTCTGTATGTATCTAATAATACACATAATCATTTAATTATGTTGTAAGCGGAATCTCAATCATCATATGATTACCACTAGTTATCCAGGATCATATACATGAACTAATAATGAACTAGAAACTGAAAGTAGAATACCTGGATTCACTTTCCCACGAACTAAATCCCGAGATTCGGAAGATATAGAGCTTCAAGTGTAGCTCCTCTACTTGAGACACCGAATGTATAACTTGAACTCCCTCCTTTAAGTCAGCTAGGACCTTCTTGAAGGTTGAGATAAAGAACTCCTTCTAGACTTGATAGATAGATTGATAACTTTTTCTCTAAAATCTTCTCTCTCCAATAGTTGTGTGAAGAGAGGGATTTCCTTCTGAGAAATTTCCACACCCTTTCTGAACTCATAACTGGTCCTTATATAGGCAATAGCTTAGTAGAGTTTCACTCAAATAAAGATTCCTAAAAGTCCCTTAAAAGTCTCATAAAAGATAAACATAAGTTAGAGCTTAATCTAACTGAAACTCCTAATTAGGGATAAAACCCTAATTAGGGTTTCCTTATGCTATGGCCTGCCAGACTAGCCTTTAATGGGCTATGTCTATCCGGCCCAATCCCCTTAAGTGGCCGGCCAGGGATCTCCCTCAAAGGGAATCCCTTGTTTGCCCTTAAAAGTGCGTTTTGCTCTTTTCCGGACTTTCTTTTCGAGCCAGATTCTTTTCTATGTTTTAAGCATTATCAGATTGGATCATATCCATTTATATGTTAGTTCCCATCAGTCTATTCTCACTATTCAATTTACCATTCTTATGTGTAACCCGCTGTAGGATCCGGTCTATGTTAGCCGCGGATTACCGAAGTAACCCGACGATCGTAAGCGGTTTCTAGCTAAGCATTACGACCCCTAATTGGACCAGACTAGATGATCTTCCGGATAAAAGTCATTGTTATCGTAACTTACAAATTGTACGCATTGCCATCTTGGTCAAAGGACACTCCTTCGAAAGGACATCTCCTTCAGGCCGAAGGACTATATCCTTCAGTATGTCTAAAGTATGTCTGAATTTTCTTATTCTCTATCATTTTTCAATGATAAAAGGAAAAGAAATCCTTCAACTTACCTTCATTTACAACAATAAACACCACCAAATCTAATCAAAGTTCTTTCTTTCTCATTCTAGAAGGAACTAAAGAATAAACAACTCTCTTTCTCTCTCTAGAGAGTAGAGACAGAGACTCTTTCTCTCTTTTAACGTCTTCTTTCCGTTTCACTAATTCTTCTTTTATTAGTTCTTTTTTCTTATTACTATTATCATCATCATCATCAAAGGACAAGTGATAGACATTTATTATTTCAATATTATATTTATCGTCTAATGTCTGAGTTTGAATGCCAGAAACTTTTATAGACTTCCAAATGTCTATGAAAGTCCCTATCCACTACCGTCCCTAATATTACTATTTTCTAAAAAAAAATTAGCAACTTATTATTATAATAATTAAGATGATAACTAAATATAATATATTTTCAATTATTATAATTTATGAATTAATACATTTATTTATATATAAATCTTCTGATTTTCGATTCACAGATACATTACGATTTAGTAAATTGAAAAACGATTTACGATACGATTTGACAACATTAATCCCGAACATACTCTCATTTTCCTTTAACTATGCCTAGGATTTTTGTATCACTAATCTATGATTGCTTCATTGTTGGGTTTCTAATGGATTGGATTAACCCTGCTCCCCTTATTAAAGCTGATACAAGTATTACATATGCCTCCATCTCATAAAAAGAATTCGATTACTATGGAACGTTTTGAAATTACAAGAGTGTATGTTTGCTGCCACCATCTCAAAACATTTACACCAAGAAACACGTAGTAACCTAACTTCTTACATGAAGATGACTTTCTTTTATGGCGTATAGATATTCAGATAATCACCCTTTTAGTCCAAACTACATTCTCATTTATATGCACTCCAGGAGAACAATAGCTACATTAATTCCAAGTGATTCTTACCCTCTGAATGAGTTACTATTTGTTCGGTTTAAACGCTTCTTTCTGTACCTCCACGCTACTTGGATGATTGAAGCTGCACGTCCTCTCCAGTACGGCGATTCATACCTGTCAACAAGTTAAAACATAACACCATTACACTGCTGAAACTACAATTTTGGCTAAAATCAGTCAATTACTACACCCCTTTTTTCAAATTAATAAAGGATTTTTGAGTTTAAGGTCCAAAAATAGGGAGGTAATTAGTCATATATCCACTCCTAAATCAATAAATAAAATAAAACCAAAATAAACTGAAAATGTAAAATAATTCCAAAAATTCACAATTTGGTGGGGCCCATGCATCAATCCTTTAATTTTCTCTCAATTTTACCCTTTAATAAATATTTTTTAACCATTGGTAAATCAAAGGTTTATAATGGTTGAGTTAATACAATTATTCTTTCCATAAATTTTATGAAAGAATATTTATGGTGGATATTTAATGTTAATCTTTATTTCCAAAACTTATATTTTTCTAAAGTAACATATCAAATCAATGGATATTTACCTAAAACTATTTCTAGTCTCTCAAACACGAGTTTCTCTTTCTGTAACTATATGTTCTTTGAATTCAAAAAAATATATTATTTCCAAAACTGATATTTGTCTAAATTAACCTACCAATTCAATGAATATTTACCTAAAACGAGATGCTCTCTCCCAAAAACGATTTTCTCTCTCTGTAACTCTATGTTCTTTGAACTTCAAGAAAGTATGAATTTGTGATTTGCTTTTTATCTCTACCTCGATCCAATTAAACATCTACAAATTCTTTTGTGAGGTTAAAAAGCAAACTATTTTGCTAGCATCTTACTGATTCTACTAGCATATTTTACATTCTACTAGCATCCGATGAATGAATTTGATAAAGTAGTTTAAAAAGCAAATACTATTTACCTAGCATCTTATTGATTCTAATAGCAATTTTTACATTCTATTAGCATCGGTTGAATAAATTTGAATACAGTAGTTTAAAAAGCAAGAATATTTTGCTAGCATCTTATGAATTTGTTACAATAGGTTAACAAATACTTTTTAGTAATTAAAATATATTATGTGAATTGTTTTTGTTACATTTTCAGTATTTTACTAGTGTTTTCTTGATTCTATTACCATCTGATATGAATTTGTTACAATAGGTTGATTCTAATAAAATTCTATGCTGGTAGAATCTTATCGAGTCTAACTTTGTAACATTTTATTTTAACGTTTGTTTTTTCTTACTCTTCACTACTGTAGATGATGAATGAAACCATCAATAGATTCTCTCTCTCTCCCACTCGATGCTTTCACCTTTTTCACTCGGTTTAATTTGGGCGTCGATGATGAATGAAATCAAAACCTAGTTCATATATTAGGAAGTGACGCTGTTCTCTCTCTTTCTCTCTTCGGTTTGCTTTTGCTCAATTCTAATAGAAACATAATAGAAAGTATTCTGCTAAACGGTAAAGGCAACTATTTTTCCGGAAGGAAAGTTTGTTTTTGAAAAAATCATTTAATGAATCTTTAAATATTATGGTATATTTTATTTTAGGTTATTTTTTTTAACTTAGGATAGGTCAGGTAGTAAAAGAGAATGAGAGAATAAACATGTAATTTACTTTGAGTGGATTTATTTTCTATCTCAGATTATCTTTGGTCTCTAGACTCATTGATCATGCGATTTTGGACTTAAAACACATCCCCCGATTAATAAACTTATGAATGAAGTTATATCATATATGGATACACCGTTTCATATATCTTGCGGTGTCGATAGGAATACCAGGTGGTGTTTCTTCTTATTTCTTAGGCGGTGTTTCTTTTTAGTTCAAATTTGACTCGTCCAAATGATCTGAACGGCCTACTTGTTATAACATTAGAATGTCTGTTTTTTGTCTGAATAAGCTGATACATACTAATTTTGGTTCCATGCGAGTCAGACAAAATAAGCATCTGAATTACGGGTCCACAAAATAACTTTAACGGAGTATTGTACTCAAGTAAGTCACACTCTGATGAGTCAGATTCAAACAATAGAAGGAAAACACCACCTTAGTAACTTCAGTGACTATAATGTGAGATTTGTATAGACATCTAGGTTGCAGTTGCACATAATAGCGTTGAGGCCACAAAATACCTTTTTCTAGGTTAAAAATGTAATTTGTTTGTGGACTTATCCCCATGTAGAATTATTGTTACGGATATAGATCCAGCCGACCCTTTGGGTTGGTTGATTCTCAATCAAGACAGAAGATAGAAATATGAGCCGATAACATAGAAGTTGGTTAATTTGGTGTCTAAATATCTTTGATATTCACCTTACGTAAATCTAAAGGATTTGACAGAATTACCTTATAGCTGCTTGAACAAGTGGCTTCCGCAAAAATCCTTCATAGTAGGAGGTGACTTCCTCAATATCAGCACCTTTGAGCGAAAATGCTTCAACATTAGTTAAGCAGGTTACTGTCCTGTTAGAAAGTAATCTGTATCCCGGGTACCTGCCTCTTGTTCCATCTGCAAAATAAAATATTATAATACTATAACTTTAACCCAAACCCTATATCACATTATGCACAGGAACTTTATGGTGTGTTTGGTTGCAGGATTCTTAAGTAGGATTCCTACTAAAAGTGGAATTTGGTAAGAATCATGAATCCTTGGTCTATTTGGCTACTAAGAATCCTAGGACTCTTGAATCCTAAGGATTATTAATTCCAAAATTTGTATTGGACCAAAATCCCACCCTACCCCCTAGGATTTGCTAGGATTTTGGATTAATAAACCTAAATTTCAAACTTAACATCAACAAAAAAATATTTCCTTCTACAAAATCATTATTTTTTTACAAAATCATTATTTTTTTCAAAATTCATATTTTTTCTAAAGACGTTTAAAAATACTCAAATAATAATGAACCATAGGATTCTTAGTTGCCAAACAAGCCAAAAAGTATTACTATAATTCATGAATCCGTGGATTCATGAATCCCACGGACTCATGAATCCGCGGATTCATGATTCCGTCATCCAAACACACCATAAGTTAACCTTGTAAGAGGTAGGGTAATAAGTTTGGTATATGTCAATATTCGATTTTTTTCTTGAAACTTTGAATTAATATTAATAGAACTGGAAAAGAATATGCAAGATAAGCTTATGACGCAGAAGCAATGAGGTTAAGGTTGACATTCTATGTAGCAGCAAAGAATTAAATTTGAAATATTTCCGTTGTAATGACCGAAATATCTCAATTTCCATGAGTACAAAAATTTCCACCGAAACGGATTGTTTTTTTTTTTTTAATAATGCCAGGAATTGTATTTCGAATTCGGCCGAAATGACCGAAATTTTTCTATTTCCATGCCTCTCAAAATTTCATTCCCTTGTGTAGTAGAGCCTTAGACACAAAATCCTGAAAAGTTTTGTACTTCGCCCAAGAGTGTATTTTACTAAATCTACTCAAATGAAATAAGGACTTTTAACAGCTAAAATAGTATCTCGACCGTTTCTTCTTTCTCTTTAAGAGTTCAGCTGTCCGCTCCTGCAAATATGCCACATGATGTCCATCGGAATAATAACCCAGGTTGCTTTCCTGCCTTCGGAAAATTTAACCCTCTCCATGTTTTATACAGTTGAGTACTTTCCGAGGCTGGCACCACTTTAATACCGATATCATATGCACCGACTGATCAACCTCTGTTCCACACCTTTTATTTACCGAAGGCAGGTCAGTTAATATAGTGCCACTATGTCATTCACTTCCATATCATTACAGTTCCACCTCTGTTCCAAGTCTGTCTGGTGGGCACTTTATACACACTTGCTACAGATGCTGTATTGATTTCTTATAATTTATTTCCTTTTGATTTTGTAGCCCCTGAAGTTCCTCCAAAGGGGGACCTCAGTGGACAACCCTAACTCTCTCATACCACATGATTCGGTTTGATAATTTATATAAGGCAAATCTGTAAGACTTTTGTAGACAATTTATATAAGACTTTTGGTGGCTTTCTCTTACCATCAATCTTAAAAAATGAGATGAATACCTCTGTAAGTTGACAAATTATCAAGGCAGAACGCGAGAAACTCCTCGCCGCAGACGTTCCTATCTGACAATTCGGCTCTGTTTCCGTCCGCATCAACACTCTCCATTCTCCCCCGCACAATAAAAACCATTTTGTCAACTGGAGCCCCATAGTACAGTATCTTACTTCCCTGTGTGTATATTTTATGTCTTAATCTTTCACAAATGGCATCAAAGACTGGGTCATCCATTAAAGCAAAGATTCGGACCTGAAACAACAACATCATTCAAGAAAGAAGCTACTAAAATACTGACATCCTTAAGATTAAGCTTCTACATAAAAATAAATAAAAATGGTTTCGTGTCTATTCTGTTACACACCTCATTCTATAGAAATTAGTAGCTGATACATACACATAAACCCAAAACCCTTACACACCCTGCCTGGAGACATTGGAATAATAGGTGTCGTGGATACAACCTCAATGGTTGAATTATATCGTTCATAGGCACGAAGATGTCGTATATATGTATATATCTATTTAATAAGGGAGGAGGGTCTCTTTTTCCGGATATACCTTCCACTTCAACGGCTAAAGATTACACCTCCCAAGCTTATCCCCAAAGGTTGAGATTACATCACCAAACTTATCTCTAAGGATTGGGATTATACCTTCCAATTTATCTTCAATGGCTAAGATTACACCTCACAAGCTTATCTTCAAGAGTTGGGATCACAGAACTGGCCGTGCCCGCCGAGCACGGGTTATACCCTCGTATATATACAAGTATTATATCATTTTTGCAACCAGGACTCTAGGCCATTTTAATAACCTGATTACCTGAGTGCTGAATTTGGACAGTTCCAAAAATAAAAAGCCACAAGATGTTAAAAAGCAAATTAGCCACTCAAATGAGACATTTTCCCGTCTTATATCATTGAAACTCTACTCAACCATACTAACTGACCATAGGTCATACAAACAACTAATGTTTCCTTTCTAAAACAAGGGTAAGAAAATTGGAAGGAAGAAAGAGTGTTAAATAGTCGTCATCTATGTTGTTACATTGTCAGAGGTGTTATTTTCTGTTCTTCATAACCCTAGCTTTAGCGAAATCACAGGTGTGCAGATAAGAGAATGAACCCCCTGAAATTTCTTTCATCACTTATGTAACTACAATATTTTCAGAGCAAAAATTTTTTTCTCAACAACATAAAAAGTATAATGCATTATATAAGACCAGAGAGGTACAAAACGACGTAGTATATAAATTTAAGTATCCAAACTTACTTTCTTGATAAATTTGAAAAGATGACGACGTATGTCTATCTGAAGGTCCTCCGACAAATCTCCTAATAGAGCTCCTTCATTTACACCTTGTGTTGCAGCCCAAGTAAACCGCTCTGATCTTCTGACTCGACTGCATTATTTGATGATAAGGTTGTTGAGGTTATGCTTAACTTGAACATGTTTGGCTGGTAAAACGTCCTACGCAAGCTTTTGTGTAACATTATATACTTGAAAATTTTGATAACATTTTTAACCATTCTAGAAGTTGTGTAGTACCATTATAAGAACATTAACATTATAAAGATATAGTACTACTAAAAACTCTTTATTATTAAGAACGATAAAATGATTATGAATAAGGCTTGTACAATCTTTTTGGTTCATCGGCTTCTTTATTATTATTAGAATTTCTAAGTTCCAATGTAAAGTCTATCTCTATTAACTTCTATGTAGCAGAGAGCTACACCCGCACCAATCACCATTCAATAAGAAAAGAAAAACAAGAGAGAAGTAACACTTATATTGTTTATGAACCGAAAAGTTTTACTAGTATTTCACTATGTGACTATAATTTTCATGTTCAACACATTTTGGAGATTTATAGATCTTTTCACTCGAACACTACATCGTGAGACAGGTCAGGCTATCTTTTGGACAACATTAAGGGACCATAACAACAACTTCTACAATTGATGGAGACCATCAAGATGGGCCTCACGGCCGAACTAGTTAAAGGGCCTCATGGCCGAGTCCATTAGGGTTAGAGTTTAGGAGTTTCCATGTTTTAGTATTTCCTACTAAGTCTAGGTTTAGAAGTTTCTATATTTGAGTATCTTTGATATTTAGGAATCCTAATTTGAGTCTATCTAGAAGTTTCCAAGTTCCTATAAAAGGAAGTCAGGTATGTCCTTGTTATTCAGATCAGAGAATATTATGAATCAAGTTTATTGTTAATCAAGTTTATCGTTTTGTTCTTTAGTTTATCAGTTTATTTACGTATTTTATCAGTTTATTTACGTATTTTATCATTGTTATAATGGTGGATTCCGTTACTTTTACGCTTCCGCAACAATCTACATCAGCTGGTATTCAGAGCTTTAAAAATCTGGGAACAAAAGATGAAATTTTTTTCATGGATACATCTCTCCTTGACTGTTGGAAAATTTTTCCATGTTTAGATTGGGATCCCTTTCGAGATTCTAAACAATTCTACGTTGCTCGAAAAGATCAAGAAAAAATTAATAACGTTTCCAAAATTCCTCTCTTCGACGGTCAATACCATATAGATTTTTGGATTCAACAGATAGAGGATTGGTTCATAAATCAAGATATACATGTCGAAGATAAGGTTTTTGTCGTGGAACAACATATGTCCGAAAGAATCTATGAACAATTCAATGCAATGCAATGGAGACTCATTGACGAAGGGAAAAAAATCATAGACGATTGGACGACATTGAAAAGTATCTTCAGGTATGTTTTTCTACCCTTGGATGAATATTTCTCATATGCTGAAACAATGATTGAATCACGTAGACAGTTCTCCAACGTTACTTTGGTCACCGGGATCGATGATATTGAAGAAGTTCTTGAAAAACGGAACAAAATTCTATCAATGACCGAGGAAGAAGACGAAAGTGATTTTCCTTCACGAGACATTAATACCAAGAAGTTCATGCTCCCTCTTGTAGGAGTCTCTTTTCTCAAAGAAACAATGAACATAGGTGTAGAAGTTGATGTCCATCACCTGTTCGATATTAGGTTTCTTAGAGTTTATAAACTTCACGAAGATGAACGAGGGAAGATAATTCAAGTTATTATTGAGAAGGACGAAACAGAGAAAGTGATGAAGTGGATGATGAAATTCATAGTTAATTTTTCCATAGTGAATTATGTGGTGTTCTTGGTCTTCTTCATCAAACTAAAAGACGACGGGAGATGTCGCAATTTGTTAGAAGTTTCTATCCTACATTTGTTTTTGCGAGATTCTTTGAAATATGAGATTTATGTCAGTGATTTGGTCCATCATTGTCTTCTTCAGATTTTCGCCAACTTTCGTGCAAAGTGGGAATTAAGGATCGCATTGTTAAGTCTCACTTGAGGGCAAGTTCGTTCTCGGACGGGGAGTATGATGGAGGCCATCTCCTTAATGGGCCCTTCGGCCAAGAGATTAGTGGGCCTAACGGCCAGGTTGCTACATTAACGTAGTTTCCAGATTTTAGTTATTAGGGTTTCCATGTTTAGAGTCCAAGCAATCTAGGAAAGTTTCCTTAGTAGTTATCTTCTTTCTTTATTCGAGTCTATCTAGGAAAATACAATTTCTATATAAGAGAAGTCCAGTCTGTCTTTGTTAATCAGATCAGATAATATTATTAACCAAGTTTATTATTAATCAAGTTTATTGTTTATCGTTATTTTATCAGTTTTATTTCGTTAGTTTAGTTTATTAACAATGGTGGATTCCATTACTTTTACGCTTCCGCAACAATCTACATCAGCTATGATGGAGGCCATCTCCTTAATAGGCCCTTCGGCCAAGAAATTAGTGGGCCTAACGGTCAGGTTGCTACATTAACGTAGTTTCCAGATTTTAGTATTTAGGGTTTCCATGTTTAGAGTCCAAGCAATCAAGGAAAGTTTCCTTAGTAGTTATCTTCTTTCTTTATTCGAGTCTATCTAAGAAATTACAATCTCTATATAAGAGAAGTCCAGTCTGTCTTTGTTAATCAGATCAGATAATATTATCAACCAAGTTTATTATTAATCAAGTTTATTGTTTATCGTTATTTTATCAGTTTTATTTCGTTAGTTTAGTTTATTAACAATGGTGGATTCCATTACTTTTACGCTTCCGCAACAATCTACATCAGCTGGTATCAGAGCTTTAAGAATCTGGGAACAGATAAATTTTTTTTAAATACTTCTCATCTTGAATGTTGGAATGTTTAGGTTGGGATCCTTTAAGAGATGCACAACAACTCTATGTTGATCGAAAAGATCAAAACAAAATTAATGTCGATTCCAAAATTCCTATATTTGATTATCAATATCATATAGATTTTTGGATTCAATAGATGGAAGATTGGTTTGCAAACCAAGAAGTCCATGACGAAGATAAGGTTTTTGTCATCGAACAACACTTGTCTAAAAGAGTCTATGAAAAATTCAACGAGATGCAATGGAGACTCATTGATCAAGGAAAAAAAATCGTCGACGATTGGACTACATTGAAAAGCATCTTTAGGTATGTTTTTCTTCCTTTAGATGAATATTTTTCATATGTGGAGACAAAGATTGAATCCAGTAGACAGTTCTCAAATGTTACTTTGGTCACCGTGTTCGATGGTATTGAAGAAGTTCTTGACAAAAAAAAATAAAATTTTCTCAATGACAGAGGAACAAGAAGAACAAAGTGAATTATCCTTTTTTAGCTTGAAAAGGTCATTTCATTCTAGTTTAGATTTGATTAAGCCATATTCGAGTTTGGTTTATAAGCAACACGAAGATGAACGTGGGAAGATCGTTCAAGTGAAGAAATTCAAGGTTGATTTTTCCATAAAATATTATGTGGTGTTTGTGGTCTTCTTCATCAAATTAAAAGATGATGGGAGATGTTGCAATTTGTTGGAAGTTTCTTTCCTAAATTTATTTTTGCAAGATTCTTTGCACTATGAGATTGAAGCTAGTGATTTCGTCCAAGTGGGTGTCCTTCGACCCCAATGCACCGTTCGCTCGAAGTGGGAATTAAGGATTGCATTGTTGAGTCTCACTTGAGGGCAAGTTCGTTCTCGGTCGGGGAGTATGATGGAGACCATAAAGATGGGCCTCACGGCCGAACTAGTTAAAGGGCCTCATGGCCGAGTCCATTAGGGTTAGAGTTTAGGAGTTTCCATGTTTTAGTATTTCCTACTAAGTCTAGGTTTAGAAGTTTCTATATTTGAGTATCTTTGATATTTAGGAATCCTAATTTGAGTCTATCTAGAAGTTTCTAAGTTCCTATAAAAGGAAGTCAGGTTTGTCCTTGTTATTCAGATCAGAGAATATTATGAATCAAGTTTATTGTTAATCAAGTTTATCGTTTTGTTCTTTAGTTTATCAGTTTATTTACGTATTTTATCAGTTTATTTACGTATTTTATCAGTTTATTTACGTATTTTATCATTGTTATAATGGTGGATTCCGTTACTTTTACGCTTCCGCAACAATCTACATCAACAATTGAAAACACAGGTCAATAGGCATGGCCATGGCTGAAAACAAAACAGATTACACCCAAACGGCGAGGTTTGAAATATTATTTCTTTATGGCCCTAGATGTGACCCTGGAGGATGAGCCGTGGCAGGTCCGCATAAGGGCTCTCTCGTCCGACCTAAGTCGTCGGTTGGGGATGCCAGCTCATGAACTCTTTCCAATTAATTTGGTCGTGGTGGGGTGGTACGACATGTTTATAAACGTGTGGTGTACAGTGAGGCTACAAAATGGTCTGTTTCTAGGTGACACTAGTCAGAAGCTGTACCATCTCACTTGGCTGATAATTACTTAAGTCAGGTAGGCTTCATACGAATGGAGCTTCCTTAACCACTTTCACGGTGCCAAGATATTTTCGTAGGCTCCAAATGCTGCACTTTTTGCCTCACTTGGGGCTCTTAAAATAAAGTTTCCCTTCTCAATAACCAATTCCATATACTTCTAGCATACAACATTATTCAAGTAATTTTGCCTTTACTAAACAACAAAGAACACATAAATTTAGGCATATTTGTATTACTCGGTAGTGACGTAGCCGAGAGTTCTAGAGGTTGGGCACACGCAGAAATATGGAATGACCGGTTAATACTAGTGAAAAGCAACCAAAATATATTAGCAGTTTTATTTTATTAAAAGTATTAGTTTGTTAAAAGATATTTAGTTTCCTAAGTTTAAGAGTTAAGAACAAATTAGGAAAGTAAAGTTTTAAGCAACATAGGAGTGGCTAAATGAATAAGCTTCTTGGTTGTACACATCTTCTTCTCATTTATTATTTTACTTGATTTTCAGAAAAATGTTTACTTCCACAACAACAGTCTTCTTCTTCTTCTTCTTCTTCTTTGACAAAGAAGATTTACTTCAATAGGATCAAAACGATCAAGATTACAAGATATATCTGGGGATATGGTTCGAGTCCTGAATTCCAGAACGAACTGAGCAACATTCACAAAGGGGTTGATAGCAAGATGATTGTCCAGATGTTCTCTTCATGGCTGTTATGCTAGCAGTTTAATCTCCATTCTTATTCATTACTTTGGGCCTTTTCATACAATTTTGCCGTCTGTTATTAAATGCATTTTATATCTTAACCATTTATTTCTGCAAGACTTTTAATTATCTATGCACTACACGCATGTAGTAGTGAAAATTTTTTGAAATTATTAAAATGGTAGTAGCATTTTAATAATTTTTTTGAAATTACGAAAATTTAGTTAGACAACTATGCAAATCATAAGAAAATGAAACGAGGCCACGTAAAAAAGAACACTGACGAAATAAGATGAGCAAAGAGTACTGTTACACCTTTTCACCAATTCTGGCAAGCGACGGTGACTCATCCATTGTTCAACATCACGACGTCGCAGTTGCATCTCCAGTTTCCTTTAAAACAAATGAAAGCCAATAATAGTATAACAAATGTGTGAAAACGTAATATAGTAAGTTTTCTATACAGGAATTATTATCATGCACAAGCAATGACATATTTAAACAATAAAGCTTTCTTTCTTCTTTTCCTGTTTTCTATATTTTGACTCTAAATTACACAGACAAGCGACAAAACTTTGTTTTGCTAAATGAGTACATGAACATCCAGTTATTAAATGGATTACCAAAAGTTGTTTATGTGGGTGGCACACATGAATAATGTTATGTTCCTCAATTCTCATCCACGGACCATTATTTGTTTGAGATATTGTGTTAAAGACCAACCCGTTTTAAACTATTGTATTCTAAATACCCAAAAAGGTTTAAGTGACCCGGAAGTTGAGGCTGCATCCAAATTTGCCACAACCAAAAGAAGTTCACAGCAAATAAATAAAATTTGCAAATTCGAAACAAATTATTCTAAATGTTAACATGCTTCCACTAAAAGAACAAGACATTTCTGTTTCAAACTAAACCTACAGTAACATTTACTACAGTTTCTTCTTTGTATATATTCATGAAAAATCGTAATAAGAAACATTCCCTTTGGTCAAATCCTACATATTTGATTGAAGTACTCTCAGAGGTAGTACATTTTTTCCCAAAACGTTTCACTTGAAGAATTGTTTTTTTTCTTTCGTCTAGGAAGTAGTACATTTTCACATATTAATATGAATGACTTTTTCTCTTGTTAATTTCAGAGGTTACTTCAGTATTCACCTGAAATGAGATAATTTCCATCATCTAAATAGTATTATTTCCACAGTTTTTATAATTTGTTATTCTTTTCATACTAAACATAATATTTGTCTTTCTACGCGGATAGAAATTTATACAGAAATGGGAAGTTAATACCTTGCTCCAAAGACATTAAAATAATTTGTATTTAGAAGATGTCATCAAGGACTTCATACCTCTTGCCAAGTGCTTGAAGAAAATTTTGCATATTTCCGATGAGTAGTGCAAAAAGAAATAAGCCAAGGCCAATGATGCCCATAGTGAAAAGTACTTCCCATACAAAATAGCTAGGAACTTGATTTCCTGCCAGAGTACTGATTTGCTACACAAGCCAAAACACAATAATTTAGTTCTTCTGCATATTCTCAAGCCCTAACATAGGCAAGCGAATAACATTCCAGTCAAGAGTATCAAACTATGTAATCAGAAGTAATTTAATAGAGGTGCAACATAAAGAGCAAATGGGGAGACTTAACAACAAAAAATAACAATATAGCAACAAAAAGAAGGCCTTAGAGAAATTAAGACAAGATTAAACCGAAGAATCATATATACAATCAAATGATAGTGCATAAGGTAAATTACAAGTCCAAGTTGTTGTGTCCACTCTTGGTAACTTTTGCATGTACAGTGCATTTTGGATTCCTCAACTACAGATGCATAGGTCGTGTGAGTTATGAAATTATGAATAAGAAGAATATAAGGTGCTCCTCCAGCCTTTCCAATGAATAGAGTCACTTAAAATTGATTTTGATCCCCTATGTGATATTTCTATGACCCCGAGAAGAAGTTGTACTGGCTGAGCCTGACTAAAAAGAATTACTACAATCTTTATGCTCTGAATACTTATGTTAACGATCTGGAAGCTCATTAAAGTAATGAAAGCAATAACAAACAATGTAAAGGAAATAATCGAGAAGAATAAAAAAAGAGCTTAAGGAGATAAGGGCAGTTTGGACCAAGCAAATCCCTTCTTCAACTTATGGGCAGTAGTGCTAAACAGGCTAGCAGCGGCCAAATGCTCAGCAGAAGAGGCATAATTGGGCCTCACTGGGGCCAGAGATGGAAGATTAGAAGAAGGATATGAAAGTAACAGACACCTGCAATTGCACTGCTCAACAGCTCCAGCCATATGGGATCTCTTCTCAAACTTGATGGCCACAACTTGGGTAATGGTAGCTTGGTAGGTGCCATTGATCTCTAGGAACCATGCAATGGGAGGGTCTCAGACTTCCCAAAAGGGGAAAGAACTTGGGAAAATCATCTAGCTTGCCATTCTATGGGGGATTAATTAAGAAAGACAGGAAATGCATACACATGTGACTATTTTATTAATCCAGACCAGACCACCTAAGGGTGTGTCCTTGTGGGCACTCTCTCTGTAGCCATCAGCTGCATAACTTTGTTTAGAACTTTGATTGACCCCAATCTCAACCTACTTGTGTCAGCTGAAGAATGTTATTTATGAGCAACATAAAGGCACAACATTTATCTTTTTTTACAATGTTTAGGTAAACTACATATTAAGGTATGAAAAGTCTAAAAGAAAATCTCACATTGGTCTTTCATTAACCCATTTGTTCATTATGTATGTATTCTCAAAAGCTGGTGAATTAATTGAATATATCATTTACTACTTGTGCAAAAGGGATGTAGGTGAGGATAACATTCCAATAATGGAGATTAAAAGTAACGATTATGTTTTTATTATTGTTAATGCATCAAGGCCCATTTCTGCACCTTTAGGTACAGAGAGTCATTACCACAAACACCAAGAAAAAATCTCACCAGGACTTTAATATGAAAACCATGAAAAAAGGAAACCAAGCTTACTAAAAATATAGTGGATTTTGTACACTGACTTCACTCAGATTAGAACGATGTAGTAAATATGTACAAAAGTAAGAGTTAAATATGATAAATATATGTCATAAGTACCTGGAAACCCCAGAACAAGGAATAGATGTATCTATCAATGTTACTACGAGTAGTCGTAATTCCAACAGCTTCTTGGTAGATCCCATAATTAAAATCACCATCTTTCTCGAAGCAGTCGATGGCATCTAAATTACTTGTCCACCTTGACCAATACTTGTTACTCTTATACTTGCCAATATTTTCTCCATTGATTCCACAATAAAAAAATCCCTCACAATATGTTTGAGAATGCACACAAGCATTTCTAAGGCATTGGGTAACCCTCTGCCAAAAAGTTCATAAAGGTTCAATGAGAATGTGAAAATCTGTGCACAAATGTAGTATAAGAGGATATTGAGATGAATGATCAATACGCTATATATCATGAATATTACCAAAAATATAAATCTAGGGTTAGGGCAAACCCCATTATATACACTAGATGGTAAATACAAAGATCAAGAAAGTATCTAGACTAAGTCAACCGGTTCTGGGTCACTCGAGTAGAACCGGGTCAAGGAGGATCCATGGATCCTAATACTCCCCCTCAAGTTGGAGCGAGAATAGATATGACGCCTAAGTTTCCCACAATCTTCTGAAACAAATCTGATCTAAATGGTTTCATAAAAATGTCAACAAGTTAATCCGTTGTAAGTGTAAACTTTGTTTCAATGACGTTCCCTTTGAGTTTTTCACGAACGAAGTGACAGTCGATCTCGATATGCTTAGTTCTTTCATGAACTTATCAACAATGTGAAGCGCCGCTCGATTGTCGTAATGGATAGTCATGGTAGAAAAGTGGTCAAAACCCAAATCTTTGAAAAGATATTTGAGCCACTGAAGCTCATAAGTCACAGTGGCGAGAACATGATACTCGGCTTCGACCGAGGATTTGGCAACCATGGGTTTCTTTTTTGATTTCCAAGATAAAAGACTGGAACCAATCATCGTGAAATATCCTGTGTGGGATCTCCTAGAAGTAGGACAACCGGCCCAGTTAGAATCACAAAAACCGAAGATATGAATAGGACTAAAAGCAGATAAAAAAAGACCCTTCTCAAGAGAGCCTGTGAGATAGCGAAGGACGCGATGAGCAGCATCTAGATGAGCTTGACTCGGAGATTGCATAATTGACTGAGATTGTTAACCGAGTAAGTGATGTCTCGAAGTGTAACTGTGAGATATAGTAAACGGCCTATGAGGCGACGATAAATAGTAGGATCAGGTAATTGATCACCATTAGAGGGACTTAGATGCAATTTTTTGTTCCATCGGAAAGGAAGATGGTTTAGATGCGGTTAAACCATAATCCTTGATGATATCTAGAGCGTATTTTCGTTGACATAAAATTATGCCCTTAGATGAATCCGAAACCTCAATACCGAGAAAGTATTAAATGCGAAACCTCAATCCTTGATGAAGACGGGAAGCCTGTCTCACTAAAGTGATTTTTTTAAACAGAAAAACATGACTCTCTCTTAGTAGAAAATCCAGGTAGAAGTTTCAGGAAAGCTTCCTCGTGGAGACTGCCTTGTAAAAAAGCGTTATTGACATCAAGTTGGTGTATAGCCTTTGGCGACGAGTCTAGCTTTGTAATGTTCGATAGACCCGTCAAACTTAAATTTGACTTTGTAGACCCATTTACATCCAATGGGATATTGGCCATTAGGGAGAGGAACAACAGACCAGGTATTGTTAGATTCTAAGGCATTGATTTCTTTTGCCATAGCCTCGCGCCAGTGAGGAGACTTCATGGCTTGAGGAAAAGAGGTTGGCTTGGAGGTGGAAAAAAGGAGGACAAAGAAACTTGATAAGGAACAGAAAATGTATTAATGGAAGAATAATTTTCAAGAGGATATGGTACCGTTGACTGAGTTGTACATATATAATCCTTGAGATGTGGAGGGGGGTCGCCGAGATCGTTGTGACCGAGACAACGATCTGTCAAGTGATGTCGGGGTGTCAGGAGAAGAATGACCAATGTCATCTTGTAGAAGTTCCCGTCCAATCGAGACAGAGTCAGAAAGGATTGGTGAGGAATCTACAAGCACTAGAGAGATGCTATGAGTTCGACAGTAGGGCCTTAGACGTCTGGCTCGTGGTTTATCAGACCGGGAGGTGCCATTAGGGTTCCCGACATCAAGGTCGGCGACCTTAACACCGACAGCAAGAAATAAAACTATGTGTTGTTGAACTTACTCTTGTGTTTACGAGGGAATGGAAACGAAAAATTGATGGAAATGGGTCCAGTAATAGGATCTGACTCCGTATCGCTTTGAGAACCTATCATGGAGTCCTTGGAGAAACTCTATGGCCTGTTCTTGGTTGGACTTATCCATGATAGACTTACCGTGGCCATAAAAACACGGTTCAATAGCCAAAAGAGAATGAAGTTCATAGTGACTTGAGATGTATAAAACAGGAAGACACATCTGAACCATCTTGTTTGAGAGATGATACTGCTCTCTTTAGTTAATAAATCTTAGGAGCATATTTCTAGTAGAGACGATCATGATGGTTCTGCCAAATATCAGCAGCACTTTCGTCATAGAGAAAGCAGAACGAATATCCGTAGTAACGATGTTCATATTCCAGCTAGCAACGAGGTCATTGCATCGCTCCCAATGAATATCAACATGAGAAGTAGGTTTCGGAATAGAATCGTCTACGAAACCCAACTTGCCTTTAGCTCGAAGCACCATTTTCATGGCACGAGCCCATGATGAATAATTATCAGCTGAGAGAGATGGAGTGATAAGTATAGTCATAGGTGTCTGAATGGTGCACATCAAAACCCATAGTGGTTTGAGCAGACACTAGAGGATTAGTTTCGGAGGAAATATCACCAGGAGTAGTCATATTGATTAAAAGAAAAATTCAAACTTGCTCTAATACCATGTGAAGATGGGAATCCCTCTTTAGTTATCAAATGAAAACCGAGTAGGAAAGAGATAGAGAGAGATTTGGAGATTAGTTTAATTCACTTGATTAATTATAAAATGATGGTTACAAGTATATATAGAAGATATAAAAGGAATAACTCCATACTAATCTGGTTTACAATATCTTAACTAAATCCTGACTATGATTTTTATCCTAGACTAAGTCAATGTTGGAATCGACTTTCCAGCAGGAGCGTTTTTTGCCCTTTTCACAAGGTTCCCTTTGTCGAAATAACTCAAATAATGTACCGTTGCGTTCGTCTCGTTGAGGGCTTGAATTTCAAGCTTTGGTTTGCTCAAAACCGATTCCGTATGAATAAGATATTAATTTTCGAAGTTTGGGTTTAAATATGGAAATATGTGAAATATTTAAGGAAAGTCCCATATCGGGTAAGTTAAAGGAATATGTAGGGTTTATAATAAGATGCTCTCCCATACTATAGTATGAATGAAATAAAGGTCCAACGCTTTGCGTGGTTTGCACCACGCAAACCACCCACGCGCATGCGCGTGGGCGAATGGGCGCATTGGGCGCTTTAGAGGCGCTCGCACGCACTTTGCACTTCGCTAGGAGCATAGAAGCCTTTGTTTTATTTTAAATACCAAAGGCAATCCGACGGACAAGGTTAAATCTACATCCGACGGACCAGATTAAACCCGTGGATCAGTACCTCCTTTCTTCAAGAGGGTTGTGACTTTTCCCCCCAAAAGTGAGGGTTGTGACTTTTCCCTCCAAAAGTGACTGTTAACAAACAGTCACCTCTCACCTTTAAATAAGCTATGAAACCAGACTTCAAAATTCACTTCGAATTAAGAGAGTTTAAGACATTCAAGAGTTTTCAATACTTACTGACGTTCGAAAGAGTTTTCAGATCTAAGTACCTCCGATCCGAAAAGGTAATCCGTTGTATCCTGGGAGACAAATCGCCTATACTGTTGGTACAATAAACAAGGCGAATTATTGTCTTAGGGAAAGAGATCACTCGCCTCGGTTCTAACTAATATAATTTCTGTTCTTTATCCCCTTTCTTATTTTATTAGTTAAAGATACAATTTGTATCTGAAATTTTAAAACAGAGTACTAACCTTCTGTTTTTCATTTAAGCAATTTTAGTTAACTGACTGTTTATCTCTGAAAAATTTCAGAAGTATATTATCATTGTTTAAAAGAAACAAGACGATAATATAGTATACAGATTAAACAACAATCTTAAGACAATAAATTTATTTTGATTTGTATACTGAAAGGTGTATTCTGTTTTTCAGAAAAAATGGCAAGCAATGTTGAGTCAGGAATGAAATCAGTTGGTCCAACCACTCATGCTGAAAAACCCTAGAAGTTCTGCGGGATTGATTTCAAACGCTGGCAACAGAAAATGTTGTTTTATCTGACTACCCTTGGGTTTGTCAAATATTTAACAGAAAGCAAGCCTGTGTTGAACGAACATGGTGATGTTCAACACGTATCAGCAATCGAAGCATGGAAACATTCTGATTTTCTATGCAAAAATTATATCCTTAATTCCTTAGATAATGGGTTGTATAATATTTATTATGTTATGGATACTGCAAAGGAATTATGGGAAACTCTAGCAAATAAATATAAAACTGAGACTGCTGGAGTGAAAAAATTCATAGTAGGGAGATTTCTTGAATTTAAGATGACTGACATAAAGTCAGTAATGTTACAAGTTCAGGAATTCCAACTCATACTACAAGAATTAAAATCAGAACATATGGTTACAAATGAAGCTTTCCAGGTCAGGGCTATGATAGAAAAATTACCTCCTGGATGGAAAGATTTCAAAAATTATTTACGTCACAAAAATAAAGACATGTCCCTTGAGGAGTTAATTCTAAAACTCCGAGTGGAAGAGGACAGTAGAGTTGCAGAAAAGAAAAATGAAAAGTCTTCATCTGATTCCAAGTTTAATATGATTGAGGGTGGTTCCACACCCAACCAAAAGCGTCAACGTCCTCCTAGTTAAGAAGCAGCCACAGGTAAGTCAAATAAACGAAAGTTTGAAGGTGACTGCTACACTTGTGGCAAGAGAGGACATCTTGCAAAAGATTGTCGTTCGAAAAACGACAAAGTCAAGAAATATAAGAAGTCAAAAGGAAAAATCAAGGCAAAGAATCAAGCTTCTGTAGTAGAAGATAATGAGCCCGAAAATTTATGTGCTATGGTGACGGGAGTAGAAGACATTTCTGAAAAATTTCAGAAACTTAATTTGTGTTCTATGATTTCTGAAGTAAATCTCGTCGCAAATTCTATGGAATGGTGGGTTGATACGGGAGCAACAAGGCACATCTGTGCCGACAAAAATCTTTTCTCAAACTATACCGAAATAAATGGAGGAGAAACTTTATTCATGGGAAATGACGCCACCTCCAAGGCCGTGGGAAAAGGAAAGGTTATTCTGAAATTTACTTCTGGAAAAGAAGTAACTTTGAACAATGTACTGCATGCCCCCGATGTTCGAAAGAATCTTGTCTCTGGGTCTCTACTTAGCAAGAACGGTTTTAAACTTGTTTTTGTTTCTGATAAGTTTGTACTTTCTAAGAATGAAATGTATGTAGGGAAGGGATATTGTACTGGGGGGTTATTTAAGTTAAACGTTATGACTGTAACTCCTAAGAATATTAATAATGATATTAGTTCTGCTTACATTGTGGACTCTTGTGAAATTTGGCATGAAAGGTTAGGTCATGTTCACCATAACTCTCTGAAGAAGTTAATGCACATGAACCTAATCCCGAAATTTAATACAGACTCTAAAACAAAATGTCATGTATGCATAGAATCCAAATTATCTAAGAAACCGTTCCATTCAATTGAAAGAATAACAGAACCATTAGACTTAGTACATAGTGATCTATGTGACTTAAAAATGGTCCAGACAAGAGGAGGAAAAAAGTACTTTATAACCTTCATCGATGACTGTACAAGGTATTGTCATGTTTACTTATTGAGAAGTAAAGATGAGGCGATTGAGAAATTTGAACTTTATAAGAATGAAGTTGAAAATCAAATAAACAAAAAGATCAAAGCTTTAAGAAGTGACAGAGGTGGTGAATATGAGTCACCATTTGCTGAAATTTGTGCCAAAAGTGGCATTATTCATGAAACTACTGCCCCTTACTCACCCCAACAAAATGGTATAGCTGAACGTAAGAATCGAACTTTAAAAGAAATGATGAATGCTATGCTAATAAGTTCTGGACTACCCCAAAACTTGTGGGGGGAAGCTATTCTTTCAGCAAATTACATATTAAATAAATTGCCTCATAAGACAACAGGTAAAATACCATATGAGATGTGGAAAGGAAGACCACCGTCGTTTAAATACATCAAAGTGTGGGGGGTGCTTTGCTAAGGTGATGGTCCCTCCTCCTAAAAGAGTCAAAATAGGACCAAAAACAGTAGATTGTATCTTTATAGGACGTGCCATAAATAGCAGTGCCTATAGATTCTTGGTACACAAATCTGCGATTCCGGATATACAGATAAACACTATATTGGAATCCAGAGATGCTGAATTCTTTGAAAATACGTTTCCATACAAAACGAATTCAGATAGCTCCTCATTAAAAAGAAAACGTGATGAGACTGAAGTGGTAGAAGCATCTAACAAAGATGAATCTGAGTTAGAAAAAGAAACACTTCAAGAGATTGAACCCGAGTTAGAAACTGAAGAACCTCGAAAAAGTAAACGGACAAAGGTGGCAAAAACCTTTGGTCCCGATTTTCTAACATATCTATTGGAAAATGATCCACAGTCATTTGTAGAAGCTATGAGAAGCCCAGAAGCTTCCTTCTGGAAGGAAGCTGTAAACGATGAGATTACGTCCATCATGAATAATCACACTTGGGAACTAGTAGAATTGCCTCCAGGTTGCAAGCCTTTAGGTTGCAAATGGATCTTTAAGAAGAAAATGAAAACAGATGGATCAGTCGACAAGTATAAGGCAAGACTTGTAGCAAAAGGGTTCAGACAACGAGAAGGTCTTGATTACTTTGACACTTATTCTCCTGTAACTCGAATCACCTCTATTCGGTTGCTACTGGCAATAGCATCCATACATAATTTAGAAATACACCAAATAGATGTAAAAACTGCTTTCTTGAATGGGAAACTAGAAGAAGAAATATACATGAGTCAACCAGAAGGGTTTGTCATTCCCGGCCAAGAAAGAAAAGTACGCAAGCTAGTAAAATCACTTTATGGGCTAAAACAGGCTCCGAAGCAGTGGCATTTGAAATTTGATAATATATTGATATCAAATGGTTTCAAAATTAATGAATGCGATAAATGTGTCTATACTAAGACCACCGCAAATGGATGCATTATCCTATGTCTATATGTAGATGATATGTTAATTATGGGAAATAATTTAGATATCATAAATAAAACTAAGAAGATGTTGTCTAAAAATTATGAAAGATTTAGGCAAAGCAGAAGTCATCCTTGGCATGAAAATTTCTAAAACTGATAACGGAATAAGTTTATCACAGTCTCATTATGTTGAGAAGATTTTAGAAAAATTCTGCAAGACTGACCAAAAAGTTGCAAGTACACCAATAGACCCAAGCATTCACTTAATGAAAAATACGGGTCAAGGAGTCAGGCAATTAGAGTATTCTAGAATTATCGGCAGTTTAATGTATCTAATGAACTGCACTTGACCAGACATAGCTTACTCAGTTAGCAAACTGAGTAGATATACAAGCAATCCCAGTAACCTACATTGGAATGCTATCATTAGGGTTCTAAGATATCTGAGAAAAACTAAGGAATATGGGTTGAATTACACCAAATATCCTGAAGTACTAGAAGGGTACTCCGATGCAAATTGGATCTCAGATACAGATGATAGTAAGTCAACTAGTGGATATGTGTTTACACTAAGTGGGGCTGCCATTTCATGGAAATCTTCAAAGCAGACGTGCATAGCTCGATCCACAATGGAATCTGAATTCATTGCTCTGGATAAAGCAGGGGAAGAGGCAGAGTGGCTACGAAACTTCCTGGAAGACATTCCAATTTGGTCCAAGCCTGTGCCAGCAATTAATATACACTGCGATAATCAAGCAGCGATTGCAAAGGCACATAGCAAAATGTATAATGGTAAGTCTCGTCATATTAGACGTCGACATAATACCGTAAAGCAATTGCTCTCAGAAGGAGTCATAACTGTAGATTATGTCAAGTCCAAAGATAACATTGCGGATCCATTTACAAAAGGGTTATCTAGAGAGCTGGTAATTGCATCATCGAGGGGAATGGGGCTACTGCCTAATGAAAATGAGTAAAGTCATAACGGAAACCCAACCAAGCTGACTGGAGATCCCAAGATCTTGGTTCAATGGGAAACTGAAGTTATATACTGACTCAATAGTAACACTGAAAGAGAAATATCTCTTACCCATTCCTATGATGAATCAGTGTTGCCTGCAAATAGAAAGGATAAGCATTTGGCTTTCAGTAATTACTAATTTTTAGAATTTCTTCTGAAATATGGTATTGCAGGATACCATTAAAAGAATTACCTATATGTGTGTGAACTGAGGCCGGTTCTATGAGAAGGTCGTAAAGGCAGACTTCTTTAACACACACACGAAAACCTGGGAATGTTCACGGCTGAAATGAACACAACCGAGAACTACAGAAAGTAAGGAACTAGCTGTGTGATAGTTATTGCATTGGTATGCAGTTCATAAGACTAAGTTCAAGACATATGTTCACTAAAGTCTTTGCAAACCCGATAACTATTCGCTACGGAAGATTCAAAGCCAAAAGCTATCTTTCCCGATGCAGCAAACTTCCGTTTGAAAACTATAGCAATGCTAACAGCATATTCGAAAGATCAATATTTATTCATGTGGGGGATTGTTGGAATCGACTTTCCAGCAGGAGCGTTTTTTGCCCTTTTGACAAGGTTCCCTTTGTCGAAATAACTCAAATAATGTACCGTTGCGTTCGTCTCGTTGAGGGCTTGAATTTCAAGCTTTGGTTTGCTCAAAACCGATTCCGTATGAATAAGATATTAATTTTCGAAGTTTGGGTTTAAATATGGAAATATGTGAAATATTTAAGGAAAGTCCCATATCGGGTAAGTTAAAGGAATATGTAGGGTTTATAATAAGCTGCTCTCCCATACTATAGTATGAATGAAATAAAGGTCCAACGCTGGTGCAAACCACGCACGCGCACGCGCGTGGGCGAATGAGCGCATTGGGCGCTTTAGAGGCGCACTTTGCACTTTGCACTTTGCACTTTGCACTTTGCACTTTGCACTTTGCACTTTGCACTTTGCACTTTGCACTTCGCACTTCGCACGTGCGCATCGTCGCTAGGAGCATAGAAGCCTTTGTTTTATTTTAAATACCAAAGGCAATCAGACGGACAAGATTAAATCTACATCCGACGGACCAGATTAAACCCGTGGATCAGTACCTCCTTTCTTCAAGAGGGTTGTGACTTTTCCCCCCAAAAGTGAGGGTTGTGACTTTTCCCTCCAAAAGTGACTGTTAACAAACAGTCACCTCTCACCTTTAAATAAGCCATGAAACCAGACTTCAAAATTCACTTCGAATTAAGAGAGTTTAAGGCATTCAAGAGTTTTCAATACTTACTGACGTTCGAAAGAGTTTTCAGATCTAAGTACCTCCGATCCGAAAAGGTAACCCGTTGTATCCTGGGAGACAAATCGCCTATACTATTGGTACAATAAACAGGGCGAATTATTGTCTTAAGGAAAGAGATCACTCGCCTCAGTTCTAACTAATATAATTTCTGTTCTTTATCCCCTTTCTTATTTTATTAGTTAAAGATACAATTTGTATCTGAAATTTAAAAACAGAGTACTAACCTTCTGTTTTTCATTTCAGGAATTTTAGTTAACTGACTGTTTATCTCTGAAAAAATTTCAGAAGGATATAATCATTGTTTAAAAGAAACAAGACGATAATATAGTATACAGATTAAACAACAGTCAACCGGGTCACGGTCACCCGAGTAGAACCGGGTCATGAAGGATCCATAGATACTAATACACTTCATTCTATCAGTCTAAGCCAACATAATAACTGTAATGCTGTCAGACAACCCATGCACTCTTGTTGTACTAGAACTAGTCTGTGGTTAACTATAATACTAACCTGTTCTGATGAGCAGAAGAACCACATTAAGGTTGATCGACACTTATTCATTAAAATATTTTATGATGGGAAACTGTGAGAATTATCGTTCAGATAATTCGAGTATTAGTCGAATGATAGAAATATATTTCACAATAGTAAAGAAGAGAGAGAGGTAGAGATTAATATTTCTCTTGTGTATTAACAACAATGAGGGTTACAGGTATTTATAGACTAATAAAATACAATTAGGGTAAATCTAGGATAAAGATTACAAGTATATGATGTTTATCTAAATATAATACGGAGTCTTCTGGAATATAGAGACCGGTGGGACCGTTCTCTCTCTTGGCCGCCGGGTTGGTCGACCGGGTTATATGGATAGGGTGGCCGATCCATATACATAACCCTAATAGAAACATTTAAACGTTATTATAGTTTCAGCCTCTTACCCAGCTTTAACCTAATTATAGTAATTGAGAACTGAGAAAAGTGACATTCACTACAACCAGTCGGTTACCAGGTACATTTTAAACTTTAAAGCATCTCAAAACATTCCCACTAGGAGTGACATAGGAAAAACTCTAAGAGCAAGTCCAGCCCCAGCCCGGCTGAGGCCATAATTTTGAAATTATGGCCTCAGCCACCCGCTCCAAGCCCAGCCGCTTGGAGCGGAGGTTGGGGCTCCTCCTTCAGTCACCCCTAACATTAAGGGCGACTGAAGACTCCCCAACATGACCGTTGGGGAGTCCCAACGGTCATGTTGGGGTGATCCTAGCCGTTGGATTTTATCCAACGGCTAGGATCTTCTCCCATTTATTTTATTTTATTTTTTTTAATGTAAATAATAAATTTGTAATTTTAATTAGTTTTAATTCTTTTGAAAATTCTAGAAACACTTAAATATTAATAATTAAAATACATCCCACCAAATGTCGGTCCCCGAATAATTTTTCAACCTTGGAAAAAAAATATTATTTCGAAAATAGTTCAAACACGTGTTTTATATATACATAAAATCACACACGTTTTTCGCACACCGACTAAAAGTCCACACACGCGTTTCCCACACGAACAAATTTACGGCCTCAAGAGAGGCTGGGACTGGAGCTGAATTTTAGAGGCTGAACTGAAGCCAAAAATTTTGGGTGAAAAAGTGGTTTTTTCGGCCTAAGACAGGCTGGGATTAGACTTGCTCTAATATTCTATTCTATTAGAGTAGGTGCACTTAAGTGATAGGCCAAATGACCTCACATTAGCTGGGCATCTACAGAAGGGTTTTGGTATAGGAAGAGCACTTTTTGGCAAAGGCAGTGCATTAGATAGGGAGAGCACTCTTTTTAGAATAGGGAGGGCTAAACATTTTTTTTAAATATCTCAAATTTATACTTTGGTCCCTCCCATCAAACTATTTTGGACCAAAAGAGAGAGAAGAAAGTATCCTCCTGTTCTACTAAAAACCTTCGAGAGAGAAGAGAGAATCTTGTTCGACCTAAAACCTTCGATCAAATCGAAGAGAGAGAAGACAGATAAACACCTGAAAAGGGGAAAAACCCTAAATCTGTTTGATTCTATCAAAAAGAGAGATATAGAGACAGAAACCTAAACCCTAGATGACTAACACAATACTCATCTCTATAGAGAGTTTGTAATTCTTGTTATTGCTTGATTTCTCCATAGATTTTTAGAGTTTTACACTAACTAAAGTAACTTTTGAAGATTTCAAGTATCAATATTGCAATGAAGAATATAAACAAGGATGTAACTCGAAAAATATATAAGTGACATTTACATAAAAGAAATTTCGCTTAGCCTAAATAAAATTCATGAATAACAACTGAAAATTTTAAAAAAAATTCGGCCAGAGCGGTTGCAAAAACAGACTAATTTCAGCCATCTCAACCGAAATTTATTACTATTTTCAGCGGGACCGATCGAAATTTGTTATCTTTTTCAATCGACTCAACCGAAATTTGTCGTCTTTTTCAGCCATTATGACCGAAATTTGTTGTCCTTTTCAGCCGACCCTACCGAAATTTGTTGTCTTTTTCAGTCGATCCAACCGAAAATTCTTTACGAAAAAAAACGACCTAAAACCCTAAAACGTTTGTTTAACCATAGAGGAAGACCAGAAATGATATTTCTTTACCTGAGACATATTATCTTAATTATAAATGTCTTTGTTTAAGTCGATAACTTCGTTTAAGTCGATGTCCTTGTTTAAGTCGATGGTTTCGTTTAAGTCGATGTCTACGTTTAAGTCAAAGGAATCTTCTTTCTTGATGTAGGTTGTCTCCTTCATTAACGGTGATTCCTCATTCATGAGATCTTGAGGCATCATTAAAAGCTCGAAACTAAGACTATAGTGATGGTAAATTTTGCAAGTTTTTTAATAGCAATGGTGATGTTGATAGTAGTGACGATATTAGGGTTTTGGTTGTTTACGTGAGAGAAACTACAAGTGAATAAAATATTAGATTTATTATTAATTTTTATCTAAGTCCTTCTATTTTGGCACTATTTATTAAATGATCCTTATAACGCCCTCCTTAAACTAATTTGGTAAAGGAAGAGCAAATACATAAATTTACATTTCTAATGCACTGTCTTTACTAAATAGTGCTCTTCCTATACCAAAAACCCTACAGAATTACCCATATGAACTAAGATCAACCTTGCACCATGTAATGAAGGCCTACGACATAACCTCTTGCTGCCAATTCTGAGTTGGACGCCAAGAAACTAAAAAATAACATGCAAAACACCGGACAGAGAACGAAACAAAATGCTACAGGCAACTTCAGATGATAAAAGAGCTTTACTGACCTGCAAACCAAAAAGGTACCAGCACGACCCGACAACATGCCCAGCCAGTACAAACATGAGAAGGTTGATCATAAAGTTTGACCATGCTGTCTCAAATATGAATCCACTTGGAGAATTACCAGCGAGCAACGGGAAACACCGGAAGATCCTTAATGCATATTGAAGAAGAATTGTGACCCATACGAGATCTTCCTTATAATTTGCATCATATATTCCAATATACTCAGGTAAAACAAAGACAATCATAATCTGCAGAAGAAATAAATATGAAAATGATAAGAGATGACAAGTGGAAAGTTCAACACCAATTGAGGATATACTTCATTTTTATTTTGACGAACATTATCATAAAGTGTACTGATGAAGAACAACATAATAATGGATTTCTTATTACGCATATATGGAAAAGTTGAAACCTTAACCACCAACAAAAAATAGAACGACATATAGAAAATTTAAGATTAAAAAAATCAAATTATTACAGATAAAGAAAAAATTACCTGAGGAAGCGGCAGTACAACAAATAAATCGAGTAAAAAGTATCCTCTAAGGTAATTCAAAGCAATTTTCTTTGGGTGATCAACCAAATCTCCAGCACCGACAACTGTAGACTCAGGAGCAACATAGGCCAGCCTAAACTGCAACATCCAAATTGTTACTTGTTAGTATAGTTAATGTCTACGAGCCCGAGAATCCAGTTCAACTAACATTAAAAAAATAATGAAATGAATTTTGTTATGCAATTGTAGCAGAGAATATTAAAATATATAAAATAGAATCCACAATCCCTCTAATAAAATTAGTGTTAACGAAGTGAGATCCTTCTTCTGGAACTTTCCCCAACATGTGAAATGAGTCAGGAATCAAGTGAAGGAATATGTGGTTAGTTCAACGAAGTAAGATATGATACTCCAATGAAAATCACAAAAAACATAACGGAATATATAGTAGCTTACCTGAATAATCATGTGCACAAGGTATATAAAGTCAGTGAAGCTTCTTACAGCTACAATTGTTACTGCCATGCGCCGATCAATTATTATACATTTATGTTCCTGTTTTGATAAAAATATGAAATTATACTTTTATATAGAGAAAATAATGCACAGAAACAAGAATAGTATGCAGTTAGCATATAACAACTACATAATGAAGGTAAAAGGAATGTCTAATAATATTGAAGGTTTAAAACATAGAGAGTACTAATACGGTTATACACCCACATAAGTAACTAGCTAATATAAAGGTTCCTCTCTGACAAATCCGACAACCAAGCAAAAGTAGTTGTAAAAAAAGGCTAGCAAATTGTACCTCATCTATGGACGACAACAAGAAAAACAGAGGGTCTACAAAGATAGCTGCTAAACAAGCTAAGACAAAAAACTTGTTCCACCATTGAATAGCTCTATTATGGGGGTTCATGACACCATGAATACATGAATACAGGAAAGATTTCGTTCCCCAGCCTTTGTGATCTGGAACAGTCTGCAACTGCAAGTGAAAATGCTTAGGAAGAAAATCGCAATGTTATCCAACAAGTAGACAAAGACTAAACTAATAGTGCTTTAGTCAGTATGATTTTTGTTGTCATAATATCATATAACACAAAGGAATGAATCAAGAACATTAAATAAGTACAAGAAATAACGTCCGTGATGGGAAGAGAGTTACCCTTTTTTCAGATTCATATTTTGAAGTTTTTTGTTGTATGACTTTGTGAGTATTATATGTTGGGCATACTGTAAAGTAAGGATCATTGCATATTTCCAATTGCCCAGACCGCCATAAATGCTCGTTTACACCAGAACCATCGTTAGTCGAGAACTCCCTTTTATCTAGACTATCACCTGGCAAATATTCTAATGCCAAGATGGAAGAGGAAGTCGGGATCGTCAAGTTTTTCATGTTTAAGAAAATGTTATCAGGCTTCCGCGTAGAGTTTAAAGGGTCACTAGCATGTATTGGTGGTGTTTGTTTTTCATTTGTCAATGGACTAGTATAAGATAAAAGGTCACTTTCTCTTCTCAAAGACATTGAGTAAGGTGACATAGCTAGCGATGCACTTCGAGTCCGAGCCGTGAACTGTGGTGGTTCAATCTTCCTACGTCTGTCATGTTGGGTAAACTGACCATCCAACAACATGGGTGTGTCATCGTTCTCCGAACTATTCATTTTGTGCATACCAAAATTCTGCAAGTAAAGAAAAAAATATAATCCAGACCTAAGATGTTTATAAGAAATGGAGATTGTTATAATGAAGGATTGTAATCTAAAACTTACCAGTCAAACTATAAGCATCAAAGGTAAAATAAAATAGAAAGAAGTTCTAAAAAATATATCCAAAGCAACAATCCACCTTGCAAGGGGTCTTTTGTCCATTCCGGTTTGAAGATGAAAAAAAAAGCAATTGTTCATTAGTCAAAACTAAATTTATTAAAAAAATGAAACAGACCCACCAAAAGTGATACACATTTATGAGAAATTTTATTTAGTTCTAGGGCAGCTGAGAAGTATGAGGTAGGAATGGTCTTAGTAAAAGAAGTAGCACCATTAATTAGGTCAAATACAACACTTCATGAATCATGGCCGTGTGTATATAATATATATATATATATATATATATATATATATATATATATATATATATATATATACTTAAACTGCTATAAGAATTCAGGACTATCGAACAAATATGGAATTTCAAAAACACTAAAAATCAAATTACGATGAAAACAAGAACAAATCAAAGTTCGATAAAATTCTAGTAGCTGTGATTGTCAATTTCAAAACTCAGTACGTTTATTCAGCAGAGGTTTTTCAAAGCGGAATCCACCCAAAGAAAATCAAGGTTTCAGTCTGAAGTAGAGAGAGAGAGAGAGAGAGAGAGAGATTTGAAGGTGGTGAAGAGGGAGAAAATGAAGAATATTAAGGGTATGAAGAAGGAGAGAGAGAGAGAGAGAGAGAGAGAGAGAGAGAATGGTCTCTTTGTGTGAAGGAAGGAAGTAGAAAATAATATCAACCAAGTCTACGCACAGTCGTCTTGGGTGGTTTGTTATACTACTATGAAGTCGGACAAGATATGTGACGATTTCGTACTGGTTTAAATCGTTTAGTAGTTTAAAATAACTCGTGGCTTCTAAAAGATGAAGGTTGTCGTATTACTTGTTTTGTTTCTGTGGTGTGTATAACCATTAGGATCAGAAATTTGAGGGCCGCCTTAGTCTTGACTCTTGAGTCTTCACTCTTGAGTCTTCACTCTTGTCTCATGTTCATTTCCTCTCAAATTTCTCATTGGTGATGTGAAAGAAATTTTTGGCCTCTCGTACAAAAAGGGACCCTCAGTTAGGGGTGGGAATCGGGCGGGTATGGGCGCCCACGGATAAAAACACTTCGAGCTCGGACGGATCTGGTAGATCTTTTCTTTGGCTATTAGGGTAGTCGGGTAGATCGGGCGGGTAATTTTTAATTTTCCTCTCCCCAAAGCCCGCCCACACCCACTAAAGGAGGCGGGTTGTCGGGCGACGGGCGGCTCGAGTATCGAGCATAGTTCTTCATCCAAGTCTAAATCATTTTTTTTATTTGTTTGTTTAGGGAATTACTTCATTTATTCTTTCATTTTTCAGTAGATTGTTAATGTTATATACTCCTATTTATATATATCCTTGTATTTGGTCTTAGTAATAGATCTTGTTTACAGATTTGTATTGGTCTCAGTTATAGATCTTGTATAGATAATCAGAAACTCATATAGGAATGAGATAAAGAAAGAAATATTAACTAGAGAGAAAGAAATGGAAGAAAGAGAAACGCTAGCAGATTACTAGAACGACAGAAAGAAAAGTGGAAAAGGTAGAAGTTTAGGGGGAACGTGGTGGGGTATATATAATAGGGTAGTGGTGGAGTTATTAACCCTAGATTTAACGGGTGAGCGATATCTTAGAGATCCCTCATCTAACGGCATACGTTCTCTCCGCCTTATTGAAGATTTGAAGTGAATTTTTTCTTTTAAGCATCCAAATGGACCACAAATGGGCGGGTATATACAAGCACCAATCGGGCTTGTCCTATCGAACTCGGGTGTGGGCGGGAGGTCGGGCAAGGGGTTTTACCCGCGCCCGCCCACCAAATTTTCGGGCCGGGCGAGATCTACCCGCAATGGGTAGCGAGTGCCCGTGGTCAGTCATGGGCTCGGGTACCCATGGGCGGCTTCAGGCTCGCGAGCTACATTCCCACCCCTACCCTCAGTAGCTCCACAAGTTGAATAGTATCCACACGTTTGAATATTAACACATAATCCACATAAAAGTCAATATAAAAAATTTAGAGTTATTTTTTAAATGATTCCTTAATATATGATCACCTTCCCGTCTAGTCCTCTAGTTTATGGAAAACATATAGATGCCCCTCTTTTCTACTTTTTGTGACTGTTAATTTTTTTTTGACTTTCATGAAATACCATATTTATAATTCTTTCACATCAACTCTATTTCTTTCTCTCTTAAAAACTCCTTCTCTCCTCCTCTCTTTCTCTCTCTAAAAATTCTAACTCAATACTTTTGAGAAGCCCATCTTCAAATGACTATTTCTATTTCTTATTTATCTTAATTTCACCAATCAACATTTCGTTCACCAAACCCAGGATGAATCTTTGGTTATGATGACCAAGAACACTAACTAAATATCGACATTCCTCAACATCGATATTTATACCTTCTAAAGTTCAATGGATCGAAAATACATTCTAGAAATGAATATACAAACAAGCTGAAGTTTAGGTCAAATTAAAGGGGATAGAATTACCGTTGTTGTTACCTACCACAATGAAAACATTTTAGAGGAAAGTATTAGTTTTTTAAATATGGCAGCTAAAAACTTAAATGCTACCATGAAAACCTAGTTTTGTAAAAGTCATTTTTCTGACATTTTTTTATCAGGACCGACCCTGAGATTTCGGAAGCCCGGAGTGAATTTTCAGGATGTGGCCTATCATGCGTTCACGAGAAAAATTTCTTATATCGATATACTCTACGTTTTTTTTCCACCTAATGTGGGGTACATGAAACTTAGGTTCGTAACTATGCATTTATTTAGACTCAGACACTTTAATTGAGTGACTCAAGAATTCGCTCGGATTCTGAAAAATCGTTTTTCAGTCGTTAGTTAGAGTCCCATTTCAGTGTTTCAACGAGCAACTTGATGACCTTGGCAAAGTTGATAGCTTTTGGGTGGTTTCCTTTTACTTTTAAACAAAAAAAACTTAGAGATTGGATTTACAAGAATTTACCATTTATGATTCTTGGAAAAATGAATTAACAGAGTACGAATTTTCATTCTTTCTTCTTTATCTTTTTTGTGGTGTGGTGTTGTGAAGGGGATAGTGTCAATTGTGGTACGACGATGGTGGTGTTAATGGTTACGGTAGTGTTGCTAATGGTTACGGTAGTGCAGGTATAGTAGGTAGTGGTGGTGAATGTTCAGTAATCGTGGGGGCAGGGGTAGTGGTGGTTGTTTAGTCAGTGAGGCTAGTGGTGGTGGTAATGGAGAGTTTGATGGTGGTATGAAAAACAATAGACAGTGAGAAAAGAAGTTTAGGTTGTGAAAAATCATTACTTCAAAAAATGCTTATTTTGTTGTTGCCAAACTACACCTAAGTAGTGCCAACTGGCAACTTAAGAGATCGTTTGGCAACAAAAAGTAAAAGTACTTTAATTTGTAGTCGAAGTTATTTTACTTTAAAAAAGTCAAAAGTTAGTTTGGTAAAACACTTATAAGTCAAAAAGTCAGTTTGGCAACAACTTTTATATTTTTGGCGTAATTTTTTCACAATTTACTTTATTCTTCTTATCATTGTTTATTTTACGTAAAATAAATCCAAATTATAATGAGACATAATTCTCACTCCTAATATATATAAAAGTCAATTTTCTATAAACAATGAAAACGAAACATAATTGTAAATAATAAAGTAGTGACACATATTTTTTCTATAAAAAAAAGAAATATTTAATAAATAAATAAATGCAGAACAAACAACTTTTTTTGCAGAGAACAATATGAAATTTAGTTACTCAATATATAATTCACTTTCAAATTATAAATATTTAAAACCATGTAAATATAGTTCTATCTATAAAGGTAATCGATAATGTGCAGCCATATTGTGACGTATCATATCTCTAGTAACACACATTTCTCTCCGCACATGTTTTCTAATAAAATTATGTAGTGCACACGCTGCTATTACAATGTTCCTATGTTTTCCTCTCTACTGCTACTGCTACTGCTACTGGTACTGGTACTGGTACTGCTACTGGTACTGCTACTGCTCCTGCTACTGCTCCTGCTACTGCTACTGCTACATAAGTAGCAACTATAGATTCAATAACAAGATCAAAAATAGGGGAAAAGATTTCAGATTCAATATTTCTAACAAATAAATAGAATATCTTTCACAACTTCATATAGAGAGGGAAAATAAGAGATATATCTAACCAATGAAAACAATATAAGTTTCAGAACTTGATTTAGAGAGAGAAAATGAGAAATGGAGAGAGACTTACCTGCAATAACTTGCAATGTTTTGAAGATTTGGTGATGATTGAAGTAATGAAGAAGAAGAGGAGAGGAAATCTGCTGAAAACTAACCTAGGGTTTCAACAAAATAAATTGGGGTGATTTTTTTGTTTCCTCCAAAAACACAACTTTCCCTCTCCCGTGCGCGCGCGAAATTTCGGTCGTTCCGTCTCCAGAAAATGACTTCAACTTGAAGTCAGAAGTTAAAAAATTAACTTCAGAAAAAAACTACTTTTTGACTTACAAAAAGTCGATATTATTTCACTACTAAATTAACTTTTCTACTTAAATAAATCAAAAAATAACTTATTTTAGTGTTGTCAAATGACACCTAAGTGAGAATATAATCTAAGAAAATGCTTCTAAATAGAGTCTAATTTATACCAATCAAGTTACGATAGAGTCATAGACTAATAGTCATTTTCTCCGATTTGTTATTCAGGAATAAACCCAGTCAGAGGCAGGGGCGGACCCACGTGGGGCTTTGTGGGAGCACGTGAAGAGTAACTGCCCTTACTATCATAGAATAGCTATTGGCGAGTTGGTGCTTGAAGGGGTTGAACATGATAGTGGGCAGGAGTTCGAATCCCCCAGATTACTTCTTCAAAGAACGGAAAGACATTATTTTTGGCGGCGGCTTCGGGGAATAAATTCTCGAGGGAATCCAGATTTTTTTGAAAATTCTCTAAATTTTTATAGGGAATATAGAATACATTTTCTTGAAAGTTCTCCTCCATCTCATTTGTTCTCTCTGTCACTTCATCTTCTCGACACCTCATCATCTTCTCCGGCGAAAGTCGCCGGCCGGCCAATTTTCCGGCCGACCACCTTCAAACATTGAAAAAAAAAAACTTTTTAAATTTTTTTTCTCTCTCCTCTCTCTCTCTCTCTCTAAATTTTCAGTAGTCGATTTGAAGAAATAGAAAAAGGGTGAAGTTTGATCATTCGTCTTTGAATCAGGTACAGATAAAATTGTTCTTATCTCGTAGTAATCTGTCTTCTAGGGTTTATCTTCAATCTTTAATATCACATTCTAGATCTAGGGTTTTCTTTTCAGATGTCTGTTAAGGTTTATTTTGATGATTCAAATCGTTTATAGGTTGATCCGTCTATACACCGTCGATTTAATTATTGAACTTGCAGGAACTCCAAAACCCCAAATTCTAAAATGCCTAGCATAATTGGAAATGGTTCGTCTGAATTATTAGGGTTTGATAAGGAGAAGACTCCCATTAAGAAATCTAAAGAGACTATTACGCCCAAGAAAAGGCAATTGAGATCCACAGCAATGCAAAAAGATCCAATCTCTAATCAGATGAAGGAAATTTCTCCAACTAGTGATAGTCCCAACAGTATGGCGAATGTAAGTTTTGACCTAGGCTCAATTAGTTTTTAATAGTTTATTCATCAATTATTTATTTGCAAAGTACTAAAGTTTGATTAATTATGCAGGAGATTTGCAAGACTTTTGAATCTAACACAGCGGTTTCACCGAAGAAAAACCTCTCCGCTAGATTGTTTGACCTAGGCTCAATTAGTTTTTTTTTTTTTATGTTTGAAGGTTTCCGGCCGGAAAATTGGCCGGCCAGCGAATTTCGCCGGAGAAGACGATGAGGTGTCGAGAAGATGAAGTGGTATATAAAGGTGATGAGATGGAGGAGCCTTTTTTATAGCATCTTCTAAAATTAGAAGCCCCTTAGCAATAAAAAGAAACATAAAAAGTCAATCTTATTTGACTAGTTTTAAGAAAAGTCTTTATTCCCCGGAGAATTTTCTTTATTCCCCAAAGCCGCGGCCTTATTTTTTAGCCAGCACTTTGGGGAAAGCTAAATAGTTTCCGGGGTGTGAAATTTTAAAGGGAATATGCAAAATTTTGAAATTTTTCCGGGGAAACATATTTTATGGGGAATATTTTCTAACTTCTACACCTCATGTATTCACCACCTCATCGTCTTCACCGGTGAAGGTCGACGGCCGGCCAATTTCCGGCCGGCGACCTTCAACCTTAAAAAAAAAAAAAAATTATTTTTTTTCCTTCTCCTCTCTCTCTAGATCTGATCTAGAGGGAGGGTGGAGACCCCATTAAAGGTCCGAACAGACCTTCAAAGGGTCTGTTCCAGACCTCCATTGGAGGTCCGAACAGACCTATTGAAGGTTTGCTCGGACCTCTAATGGAGGTCTGCGAACAGACCTTCGAAGGGTCTGTTCGCAAACCTCCATTGGAGGTCCGAACAGACCTTCAATGGGTTTGTTCCAGACCTCCATTAGAGGTCCGAACAGACCCATTGAAGGTCTGCTCGGACCTCTAATGGAGGTCTCCACTCTCTCTCTAGATCAGATCTAGAGAGAGAGGAGAAGGAAAAAAAAAGTGTTTAAGGTTGAATGTCCCCGGCCGGAAATTGGCCGGGCGGCGACCTTCACTGGTGAAGACGATGAGGT
Source organism: Eschscholzia californica (assembly GCF_041429995.1). Taxonomy (NCBI): domain Eukaryota; kingdom Viridiplantae; phylum Streptophyta; class Magnoliopsida; order Ranunculales; family Papaveraceae; genus Eschscholzia; species Eschscholzia californica. The sequence goes on from NW_028238198.1 coordinate 36,918,253, forward strand.
GGCGAATACATGAGGTGGCAGAGAGAGAAGTGAGGTGGAGAGAGAGAGAGAGAGCTGAGGTGGAGAAGCTATTTTGCTTTCTCCCTAAATAAAATTGTCCAACAAAATTGACCAATTTTTGACCAAATCTTCATACCCCGGAAACTATTTTGCTTTCCCCAAAGCGCTGGCCTATTTTTTACATAATTCGAATACATATAAGACTAGTCACTGCATCTCACAAGTTAACAATAGTCGATTTAATTGAAAATGTAGGTATAAGATACAAAAATCAATCGCTTGAACATCATATCGGGATTTTTGGACAATTATAGTTCCTTTTATAAATAAAATTGCCTCCACAAAAGAAAATTTTTGGGTCCGTCACTGGTCGGAGGCCCCTCATTTTTTCTTTTGTCGTCCTCTCAAGAGGCCCTCAACCCTGGGATTCGAAGCGAGGCTTTGCTCGCTTTGGCCCAGGACCGGCCCTGTGTTTTTATAAAATTCAATGGACGGAAAAGTAGAAAATGGAGTCATCGATAAATTAGGGGGCTAGGCGGGAAGTTGTTCATAAATGAGTGAGACATTTGTGAAATAACCCTGTTTTATTCACTACAGAAATCATTTTTCTATGACACCGTAATTTTACTGCACTAAGTAATGTAAATAACCTACGTCTTTTACTGTTTATTTTCATACACTTTAATTTGTTAAAAATAAATTTGTTGTTACGTATATATACACCTTCAGTAAACAATTAACACATAGTGATATATTTATGTTGCCTATGAAAAAAATTATGATTCAAAAAAATGATTGCATTACTAACTTTTTATTAAGTTTAAACATTAACCCATTATATTTTTTATTTTAGGCTATCACCTATCGACCTTAAGGTGAATGTCGTACAGGAAGGGGGTTGATAAAAAAAGTGAGAAACATATGATGTTGGTAAGCCACACCATATTTTTGCTAAATCAGGCTATCAAAAAACATAACTAACTGAAAAAAGAATTACAAAATAACACATTTAAAAACTCTAAACCAACGATATCACATTTGCGTCCTCTTTTCTCCTTTTGCCTCTGCGGCGGAGCGATTCTCTAGTGGTGGCGGCGCCGCCTCAACTTGTGAGTTTATCTCTCTCTAACTGTCCTCCTCCTTTTGCCTCTGTCCAATAAAACCCTCGCCAGATCCGGCGAGGGTTTTATCCCTCTCTCCCTCTCTCTCTCTCTTTTACTCTTAATCTTTCTGGTGGTGAGTTGTTCTTGCTATAATCTGGTTGTTTTGTTTCGGTTTATGGTGGCGTCGATTTCGGATCTGTTGGTGGAGCGATTGGTTTAGTGGTGGTGTGGTGGTGGTGTTTTACTGCTGGTAGTGGGTGGTGGTGTGAGAATAGAGTTGTGGGTTATTTCTGTGGTGGTGTTTTAAAGATGGTGGTGGGTGGTGGTGGAAAAGAGGGTGGTGGGTAAGTTCTAAGGTGGTGTTTTAATGATGGTGGCGGGTGGTGGTGGTGAAGCGACTGGTTTGTACGGCAAGATTTGGTGGTGTTTCGTGATGGTGGTGTGGTGGTGACGTGATTTCTGTGGTGGTGTGATGGTGGAGGTTTTCTAATGACAGATTTTCAACGACGGTTTTTTGGCGACGGGGGTGGATTTCCGGCGACATTGACAGTTTTCTGACAATAACAACAGTGGCTCTTTATGTTTTTCTTTTTTTGTCAGATCTTTAGGATCTTTTCTTTCTCTTCATGAGGCACTTTGCATTTAAAGATATGTAATTCTCATGAAGTTTTCGGAGGAAAGAAATAAAAATTCATCCATGTAACATTGTGATTTGATTACTTATTAATGGAAATTGTTCCCTTGGTTTCAAAAAAAAAAATGAAAAAAACTCTAAACCATAAATAAACCGTTGCCGAGAGAGAAATACAATCTTTCACCTAAATAAAATATAAATAAAATTTATCTCTCATTTGTGGACAGAAGAGAACTTTTAGTTATCTTGAAAAGAATTTTGTGGTACAAATATATTTCGTTTTAAAAAAAACCTCACAACTTTATTATAGAAAATATATTTTTTCCACTGTCAAGTGAATAATCAGAAACTTCGAAATTCATCGTTATCTTTTCAGAATTTGTGAGAACTTTGAAATTCAACGTTATTGGTTTAATTTTTTTTTGAGCTTTGAAATCCATTATTATTGGCTTAAATTCTTTTTAGAACTTTTAAGTAACGTGCTTTTCGTTTTTTTGTTTAGAACTTTGAATCCAGAATTCCACCTAAGAACTTTTGATGACCATTTTACTCATAAAATTCAAATATTCACCTATTTACCAGGAGTGCGCATAAAAGTTTTATCTGGGTTTGAAACAACCAAAAACCATTTTTATACATGAAAAAACAGTAAATTTTGTCTCGCTCCCTCCAAACTGTCAAACACAGGTTCTTCCTTTCTTTCAATCCGTGTTTCCTCTTCTCTACTCTCGTTGCGCCGTTATCATCCTCTCTCCAAACACCAGCTTTTTACGAATTCTTTTCTCTGCTCCTTTTTCATGACATCTCATGTTTACTTAAGAATAAGGAGAGAGAATGAGTGGAAAATGATACTAACAGCAGTAGATGGTGGTGGTCAGAGGTGGTGGTTGTTGGTGGTGAAGATGAAGAAGGCAAACAAGAAACATTACTTATTTTGTGTTCGAAACAAATATAGCGGTGTTTTAATCTGATTTGAGTGGTCTAGATTTAAAATAGTTCCTTTAAAGCTCTAATAAAATTTTCTCAATTTCAATTTTTTTATTAAAAAGATCCAAAATTCTAGAATCTAGATCTTCTTTTTTTTTTTAGAAATCGACTACGATACACGTTAGTCATTACAAGGCCTCGCCACATGATCAAGATGTGATAAACACGATAACTGCCTAAGTTAATCCAATAATTAAAGAGGCCTAAAGTCCAATAACATAGAGCCTAAAGCCTAACACCCGACAAACTTATTATTTATACTTTTAATAACTCAAATTCAATAACTATAGATTCCACCTCCTCTGAGAATCGAACCTCAGACCTCCAGATTTTTGAGTTTACATCAACAGTATCAACCACCACCTCTAAATCTTTAAAATTCTAAAACTTTAATATATTAAGTCGTGGAACTTTGAAGTTCTACATCTTAGAAGATCTCTTTACAGTTTTGAGAACTTTGAAGTTATAATTAAAAATTCGTGACTAGTAACCTGCCCTACGTGTACTTTTGTCTTTCTTCGATCTATGTTTTGAAGAAAGAGCTTGTCCTCCAGATGCCTTCTTGCTATAGAGGTGACTTTAGCAATAATAGTGCGCCTTAAATTTTTTTTTCTTTTTTGGAAGCAAATAACTTCATTGGAATCCAAAGGCTAATAACGTACAAATCGAAGTTATAAGAGGACTAACGAAGCAAAAAAACTGAAAACAAGGGCTTAAATGCGATACTGCGGATTAAGTAAAACTGAATGGGCTAAAAAGTGGGCCTCTATATTGGCCTCTCTATAACAGAAACTAAGGGCCCATAAAGGAGGAAGGAGGTGCCCTTCGACCAGAGATGCAATGCGAACGATTTATCGGATAGGACAATTGATGACAAGATCATCAAGTCCGAATCATTTAGGGATCGTAGTGTTTAGCTAGAAACCAACTACGATCGTCAAATCACGAAGCGATTCGCGGCTAACTTCGTCCGGATCCTACATTGGGTTACACCAAAGAGTGTCGACTTGATCGGAAGATATGACTACAGGGATGAGACATATGACCATGGGTTAGACCCATAAATATGTCCAAAAGGCCTAAAGGAAGTTTGGACAAAGGTAGTACAAAAGACCCGAATAAAGGGAATTAAGGTCGGGCACCTAAAGGGGCTTTTGGGCCCATAATAGGGGTCGACCATGCTTGGCCGACCAGCCTAAGTGGACCGGCAATATTTGCCTTTTTAGGGCATATCTTGGCCGTCCACAACTAGGGAAACTAAAAAATAGAAACTAGTTTCTATTTTCGTTTATTTCCTAAATCTTATTCAAAGGGGGCTTTTACGAAACCTAATTAGAGTTGGACTCTAACTCTGGATCCTATATAATGTCTCTTAGACTTGAATAAGGTGTGAAAAATTCTCAAGGAGCTTTCTAGCTCTACAACATCAAGTAGAGAAAGAAAGAGAGATAATTCCCAACTATCTATCTAGTCAAAGAAGAAGTATTCTTCAATCTAACCAATATTGGAGTTCTAGTTAACAATAAGGTGGGAGATCAAGTTGATTGCTCGGTGTCTCAAGTAGAGGAGATACAATTGGAGCTCTTGGTCTTCTAAAGCGATTGGAAATGTTCGAGAGAAAACTAGCAATTTAGGTAATCTCTAACTTCTTAGTTCATTATTAGTTTATGCATGAGAACCTGGGGATACTAATGTTAGACATTAGATGTCTGAGATTCCGTAACAACACTAGGAGACATCATAATCCAACATTGGCGTCAAAGCCTCTTGCACGTAGCTAATTTTGGCTAAGTTTCAGACCAATCTATGCTTATTTAGATAGATAGATAAGTATAAAAGTGTTTTAGACATCAATTTGTTTAGATTTTAATGTGATTTAAAGTTATACAAGTTGATTTCAAAGTTGATAATTGAAAAGAGTTTTAAAAGATTCAATTGTGATTGATTTCGGTTTTGAAAAGTTTTTCAAAAGAGTCGATTTTCATTGATTTTTGAAGTTGTTTGAAAATCAAATTTGGAATTTAGAAGTATTCTAAAAGTTTGGAACAATAGCTTTGGAAGCAAAAAAAAAAAAAAACTTGGAAGTTTCCAAAAATCTTGTCAGGACGCGTCCCGGCTAGACGCAAACGCGTCTCGAATTTAAGGGCGTGTCCTAGACGCCCCAGTGAAACCCGAGTGCATCTCCGACTCGGTCCAAGACACATGGGGACTTCACCAGACGCGTCCTAGACGTGTCTGGATGGTCTAGGACGTCTCAGTTTTGGTCGGAGACATCTTAATAGGCTCGGCCCTTGGCCAGACGCGTCCTAGCCCAAAACCGAGACCAAGATGCGTCTGGCATATGCCTGGACGCATCTGGTCTCGGCCAAACCGTGCTTAGGCTCGGCCCAAGCTATTGGCGTAGGGCCGAACCATGCTTGGGCCGAACCAAGGCACAACCTAAGCTTTTAGCTTGGACAAACCTATTGGGCCTTGACCTTAGGGTCTTGAGCCTTGACCAACGTTTGTCCCGAGTCAATCCTAATTCGGCCTAGGACCACGGACTGAGATTTTCTGGGTCTTGACCCAAGTGGGAGTTTTTCGACGAAAGTACAATTTTTCTCCCGGTTCCACCCAAATTTTACCGAAATTTTTCCGGCCCACCCGAAGGGCCCAAAAAGGATTTTTTCTTAAAATTAATTTTTGGAAATCATTAAAAGTCAAACCAATTTTTTCGAAATCGACCCCGGCCCTCCGAAGGCCCAAACAAAGTTTTTCTTAAAACTGATTTTGGAAATTATTAAAGATAAAACCGAAACGTACCGTTAGTCGAATTCTTCGAATATAGACTTATGGTCCGTAGGTGACATAGAGATGTCGAAGAAGGACTATCCCAAATAATCATGAATATATAATTGTTAGTCTTGAATATTATATGAATGCATGTGATGTGAATGCGGAAACTAGTATGGCCATAGAAAGTTGTTTTCTTTCATTCTTGTTTTAAGCACAAGTGAGTGCAAGCTATAATAATTTTAGTTTCAAGTTTTATACGATCTGCAAATCGTGAGAGTCTTGTAATTAGAGTTCAGGGTTTATGGTTCCATTGAAGAAGCTCAAGGATAGGATCCTAATTCGACTGGGAGAAATCAATAGAGGTTCAAGGATGGCGATCCAAGCGAACAAAGGCGAAAACAAGAAGAATCTTATTAAGAATAAGTCTTTTAGGACTATGGGCCATACTAGGATCATATGTGCTTGATTTATTTTCCCGCGAGAATTTACTAATGTATTTACATTTTATGTCATAAATGGTTAATTAGGCTAAATAGTTCACTAGAACACATACTAGACAAAAAACGTAAAAGTCCCTAAAAGTGATTTTGAGTAAAATGCCTACCTAGATTAAGACACTCGTTGATCCCTTAATTTTTAATAGTGGGTCTGCCTCCGTAGAGTGCCATCTATAAGATGGGACAATGCGGGTAGACCTATGGCAGAGGTTTACACGTCTAAATGGTTTTACTTAACGAGATCAACAAAAGAGTTTTGGATACTCGAGGAAAAAGGATGGATTAAGCATTCACTAATTCAATCTATCAACCAAGAGTCATAAGAGTATGATCAGTGAAGTAGTTTACTCACCCTGGACAACGGGGTTAAGGGTAGTGCCCTAGTCCGCTTAACTCTGAAGAAATGGGATATTAGAATCGTGTTATTCAATTAGGGGCAATTTTACATTGAATAATGTGGGAAAACTGAATATTTCCAAAACGATAACGAGTTTAAAGCTTTGCAATATTTCATGTAGTTTGAAGATGATAAAAGAAAGCGGGTTCAATTTTCACTCACTCCTCGACAAAGAGAAGTTGAATGAGCACAACTTCCTCGAAAGGGAGAGGAATCTGGGAATAGTTCTCAAAATAGAAAACAAGTTGAATGTTCTAGACACTCCAATTGCGATATTGGTTGCTAATTCGTCTGCTGAAGAAAAAGATCATGAAGAGGATAATCAGAAGAGGGCAGAACTAGTAACGTCCCTGATGTGCGCCCATAGAACCTGCTCTGCAGGAATAGTTCAACAACATGGATGCCCGAACCATGAATCAGGAACTCGAGGAACTGTTCCAAAAGAAGCCGAGATTGGGGAGGTTTCTGACCACCAGGACACTGTGATGGGTCATGAAAATGTCCCATCTAAGTCGTTTAATTTAGTCGAGTTAGTTCGTTTCGGGTCTTTATTATAATAAAATGGTTGATTTTCTTGATTAGGTGTGTTTTGTGGAGTTAGGTGTAAAAAACGGTTAAAAACGAGGAAAAGATGCATAAAGGGTATTTTGGTCATTTGGAGTCAAGGATATTCTGGAAATTTGGTCAAGATCAGTGCATGGTTGAAAAGTAGAGGTCGAGACGAGTCCGTAGGAGAAAACGGAAGTCAAATCGGAGTTCGGATGAGTGAAATATGCAAAGTCAAAGTCAGTCAACATTTGGTGCACATTTGGTCAACATTCGGGACACCTCCGGGCATAGTTCTGGCGCGCGGTATAGAAGAAGACACGTGGCGGGCTTTGGAGGCCGGTATACGCGGTTCCCGTGTTAGCGCTAAACAGCGAAGTGGAGCCATCTAGCATGATCTGGTGTAGTGCGTTGCAAGTTAACTCTGTGCACCCGCTCCCACGTTATAATCTTGGCCGCAACCTCCCGCGTCATCAAGATCTGACGGTTCTGGTGCATCAGTCACTTTATCATTTATTCCGTGCACCCGGAGCAGCTTAAATTCCATGCTCCGGGACACGTGGCCTTGTATCGTCACTCCAGATCCGTGCGCGTGAGATCCGACGGCTGATGCTTCGATTCACTCTATTATCTTACATCCGGCCACACCAAATCACCCGAATTCTCACTTTAAAGCCCTAGCCACCTGGTTTTGTCCTTTTAACCCCTAAAATTCCAAAACTAACCCCCATTCTCCCACTTTTTACCATTTAACCCAACCAAAACCAAAACCCACCTATAAATAAATCCCTTTCTCCTCCATTAAACCCTCAACAACCCTCTCAAATGGCTTCCTTACCTAATTTCTAAGCCACTTCTCTTTCTATCTTCTAACCCTAATCCCCCATTCTTTTCTTCTACTTTCTCTACCACCTTCATCTATTCTCTACATTTTCTTTCTACTTCTAACCTTCTAATTTCTCCATACTCCTTCTTCTCTAATACCTATTCTTACCATATCCTTCTTCTCTATTCCCTTACCTTCTCCCTCTCCTCTTTCAACCTCTTCTTACCTATTTCTTTCTTCAACCTAATCCATTTTTCCCATTCTTTTTCTATCTTCTCTACTAATACTACTACTTCTTCTCTACCACTATTCTTTTTACCATTAATAGTCATCTCCTTCTTTCTTCCATATTCTTCCATCATCTTTATCCCCTTTCATCTCTTCTTTCCAACTTCTTTCTAGATCTAATTTCTTCTTTTTCTTTCTTTTTCTTATTTGGGTTGCAATAAAATAGCTATTACTTGGATTTCTTGGAGTACAATTCTTGAACACAAATGGAGCAAATCTTGGATAAAATGGAGATACATGGGAATATGGATTTTGAACATTCTTGGTGATTTCTTTCCATTAATCTTTTGTAATTCCATTTATTTTATGAATTCAATGAATATTATTTTGGATTCTATGAGTAGCTAAATTTTGTATCTAGGGTGTAGAGGAAACTCATATTTGGGCTTATTTTGAGATATGTTATAAATCAATGAATCCTTATTTTGAGCTTCAATGCCTATTGATTGTCATTTCATGTTGATTCTATAACCTTGTTATCATTCATGTATTATAATTAGATATTTCATGCTTTTATTGATTTATTAGATGAGATATGCCTTTTAGATCTTGAATGATAGTGTAGGAAATTAGTTTTATATGGTAGTCAACCATACATTCTTGATTTTGAATTGTGTTATTAAAGAATATTATCCGAAACCTAATTAGTTCATTAAGCTAGGTTTTGAGTTATAAACAAATAGTGATTTGTTGATTGAATGCTTGTCTTAAGTAGTCCATTTATGTGGTGAAATCGAAATCCCTAGATTCTTCTTCTCATCTTGATTTAATTCTTATTAGTCTATTAGTATTGCTTTCTTTTTGTCATAGTAGTTTCCAAATCAAATCAAAAGTTTGAAAGGGGGGTTTAATTCGAGATTAGATAAAATAGCTTGTCTCTTGGGACGATACTCGACTTATTAGAAATACTATAACTTGACCCCGTATACTTGCGGGAATAGACCTAATTTTGGGTCCATCAAGTTTTTGGCGCCGCTGCCGGGGATAGGTTTAGTAGTTAGGATATTGTTTGCTTGTTTTGTTCATTAGTTTAGTGTTATTTGTTAACTTAGATGTTTTTCTTTCTTTATTTTTCGTAGTTTCTTATCTTTTTTTTTTTTTTTTCAGGTACCACTTTAAGAGAAAAGCCAAAGAACAGGAACATAGGAGCGAAGGGGAACAAAAGAATCAGAAAGGAATCGGAAGGAAGAACGAAACGAGAGGAGCATCCGCTAGTATCGTATTCTATCTCTTTCTTTCGTACTTGTGTGTGATTGGTTGGATGAGTTTTGATTTGCATTGATAGCTTGTTTGTTAGTTCCTTGAGCATTGTGAGATCATGGCCCGTTCTTATAACGGTTGGCCATTTGATGATGATGATGAGCTTATTTCGAGGATTCCCCGCACTAACCGACCTGATATGACCTTAGGTGAATACCAAAGGATGTGTAGGGATGTTTCGATTAATGAGGGGAATAGACCATTTGAGTCTAACAGATCTCGTATGACCCTAGGAGAATACCGACGGATATGTAGAGATGGTCAATTTAGTGATGGATATGGTCCGACAGTAAATATGAGAGACCTTATACTCCACACTATTCTGAGACCAATGATTTTAGAGGCAGGTACAATCCTAGTATGTACGGTGGGAGTTATTATCAAGAGTCTTCATCTCGTTACACTTGTGAGCCTTATCATGAAGAGACTCTTGAAGATAAATCTCAATTAGAGTCTGTTAGTCGTCTGACTGAAATGATGTTACAACTTGAAGAGACACAAGATCGATTTCAACAGACGCAGACTCAAATGCAGGAAGAGTTACAACAGACTCAGATTCGATTACAACAAGAGTTACATCAGAGGTTTGAGTCTCTAAATCATCAATTAGAGTCTCTAAATCATCCATTAGAGATGATGTTGTCACAATTATTAGCCGACGAGGAAGGGGTTTTACCACCCCAAACTCAAGAGGGTACTAGGTCCGATGGCGAGGGTAATACGTCATACCCTAGTACTAAGTTAAATGTCGACGAATCAACTGAGAGGACCCAAGAGCTTGAACAAACTGATAACCTTGTTGTCTCGTTTCCTCAACATGTGTCATCTCATCATGATAGGACTACATTAGACGTTGATGTTCATGGTTGCTCTACGAACAATTTTGAGGATGACACGATTCCGAACTATCCAATTTTTGACACTTGTAAGGAGTCAGTCTTAGATGCAATGCTAGGAAGGCCTGATATTATAACTGACTGCGAGGCCCCATATGCCTTTGAGGATACTGATGACGTAGTAGTTAGAGACATGTTGGATAGTTTGTCAGACTATTTACCTAAGGAAACCATGGACCTTGACTTGGTCCCCGAGCATACTGCCTTACCCTTAGAGTCTAGTTCGACTTTCCACATGATCTCAAACTCGGTTGTTGATCCCTTTTGGGACATTTCAGACGTCTTTCCAAAAACGTCTATGGACATAGTGGATATTCTGTCCACTAAGCTTCCAGATGATTTTTTGCCTTCGACTGATATTTTGACTCTTCACATGTATGTCGATCCTTTTGATGATTTCTTTGTTGTCGTTCCTTCTATTTATACCTACTTAGTGGACTGTGCACCCACTAAGTTTGGGGATGGCTTGTTTTCTTTTATCGTCTCATGTGCACTTCGTATTCTTTATCTTTTTGTGAGACGATTACTATTTGTATATAGCTTTCTTTGGGTTGACCCCCAAATTTTTCGTCTTTTGCTTTATGATCGTTAGACCGATTAATAGGTCTTGATGTTTGTGGGTATCATCTCTGGAAACCCTCCACGAGACATAACTCGTGTTCTTGTGTGAAATCAAGAGAACTAAAGGCTAATTGCATAGCTCAATGCAATCGTGTATACCCGCGTTAGTGGTAGGTTTTGTATGTGGTCATGTCTTTTATGTGATTCATTCTTATGATATTTGTTGATATTTTAGGAGCAATTCTTATATGTTTTACTTCTAAGGCGTGGTTTGTTCCAAGTTTGGGGATGGCGCGAGCTTGGCATCAACTTGGAACCTCTTTATACATGAGCCTTGGTAGTATCATCTTTCATCTCCTTCGGTTATGGTAATATCTCTCCACTCTTCTCTTTAGATTGACGAGCCTCTTTATCTTTTGGTGAGTGTATATATGCTTAGAACATTGAGGACAATGTTAGTTTTAAGTTTGGGGATGCGGGGATTTGACCAAATCCAATGCATGACCATGGGTTCAAAGACAAAAGGGTTCAAATTAGCCAAAATTTGAAAATTTTGAACATTTTGAGTAGATTTGCATGTGATTCTAGTGATAGTTTTAAGAATTTTGATGCATATGTGTCGAGTTGATGAGTTTTGGGATTGCTAATGGCCTTTGCATGAAAGTCGAGTCTTTTAGTGTTTGTGTTGTGCCATGTGAGTTACATCTTAGTGAAGAAGAAACATTTCTAAGAGACCTAAAGTAGTCATTAGTGGAGACTTAACCCATGTGAGAGCTCAAAGCCTAAATTGCCATTCGAGTGTACTCTTCCGCGCTAACTCCGAGTAGAATGAAGAGCTACTCAACCTCGTAACTTATAAAAGAGCTCATTTGATCTCGTGTGCTCAATTTCCTTAGCCACTAGGAGTGACATTAGGATAGCGAATTAACCTTGCCCTTGTAGTCCATGAAACCCAATGAGAATGTCAACTAGAGGAAAGCGGATACTCCATCACCATCCATCATCTTATATCCCGAGAATGAAGACATGAGATAAAAGAATGAAGAATGTCAAAAGCAAGTATGAAATGAAAGTTGATTGCAAGAATAGAGTTGTGTGTGTTGTATTTTGTTTTGGTTGTTTGTATTTGTGTTATGAAAAGAAAAAAAAAAAAAGAGAAAAAAAAAATGAAAAATGAAAAACGAAAAACGAAAAAAAAAAGTGATTTGAAAAAAAAGAAGAAAGAAAAATAGTGAAATAAAGTGATTTTTGTGTATGTTTGAGCATGTGTTAGCTCTTTTGTGTGAGTGATGTGATTGTATATATGTGTTGGTGTTTTTGTTCATGAATAAGTATTCGAGGCAAGAAACAAATGTTGAGATGCTTAAGAGGTTCTACCATTATGAAGAGGTCGAAATTCTCGGGAATCCACCACCATCACATCATCTATTGTATCCGCTGACCTTTAGAAGGCATTTTTAGAGGGTAGAATGGGTGAGAAGGGCGAGTGAGCTTCCCCACTCTATATAGTGGCTAATTCCTTTTCGAAGATCATTCGTTCCAAAATGTTGTCCTCACCCCTTTTTATGAGTTGAGTTCTATTTAAGTGATCACACTCACACATACGAGCGAACCATTCTTGAGTGATTTCATTTTTTGGAGTGTATGTCCGTGAGGCCGAAGTCGAGGCGAAATGTACTAACTTGGGAATCAAAGTTTTGTGACTTCGGAACATAGATGTGCTTATTATGGTATGACACTTGCATTTTAGGGTAAGATCATTAGTGAAGGGGCCTTTAGCTTTTACAAGAGCTTATTTACTTGATTCATTATGTGTTGACATGCTTAAACCCTTTACTATATCAATCATGCTTATCTACGATTTGGATTTTGGACCCTTGTGTATTTGAAACCATGATGTTTGTGGGTGTCATCTATGGAAACCCTCACGAGACCACACTCGTCCACTAGGGCAACCTAGGGGTTTAACGGCTTGTTGCATATGCTAAATGCAACCGGGATTCCTCCGAAAGTGAGTTAGGTTTTTCTTTTGTTTTGTTTTGCTCGAGGACTAGCAAAATTTAAGTTTGGGGATGTTTGATGGGTCATGAAAATGTCCCATCTAAGTCGTTTAATTTAGTCGAGTTAGTTCGTTTCGGGTCTTTATTATAATAAAATGGTTGATTTTCTTGATTAGGTGTGTTTTGTGGAGTTAGGTGTAAAAAACGGTTAAAAACGAGGAAAAGATGCATAAAGGGTATTTTGGTCATTTGGAGTCAAGGATATTCGGGAAATTTGGTCAAGATCAGTGCATGGTTGAAAAGTAGAGGTCGAGACGAGTCCGTAGGAGAAAACGGAAGTCAAATCGGAGTTCGGATGAGTGAAATATGCAAAGTCAAAGTCAGTCAACATTTGGTGCACATTTGGTCAACATTCGGGACACCTCCGGGCATAGTTCTGGCGCGCGGTATAGAAGAAGACACGTGGCGGGCTTTGGAGGCCGGTATACGCGGTTCCCGTGTTACCGCTAAACAGCGAAGTGGAGCCATCTAGCATGATCTGGTGTAGTGCGCTGCAAGTTAGTACGGTAGTCCCACTTCAACGTTTTAATCTTGACCGTCCTTCTCCGCGTGTCCCAGATCGACGGTTGCTGAGCGTCCTTCCAATCTAATGATTCTGTGTGGCCCGTTGCAACTTAACTCTATGCACCCGCTCCCACTTTATAATATTGGCCGCAACCTCCCGCGTCATCAAGATCTGACGGTTCTGGTGCATCAGTCACTTTATCATTTATTCCGTACACCCGGAGCAGCTTAAATTCCGTGATCCGGGACACGTGGCCTTGTATCGTCACTCCAGATCCGTGCGCGTGAGATCCGACGGCTGCTGCTTCGATTCACTCTATTATCTTACATCCGGCCACACCAAATCACCCGAATTCTCACTTTAAAGCCCTAGCCACCTGGTTTTGTCCTTTTAACCCCTAAAATTCCAAAACTAACCCCCATTCTCCCACTTTTTACCATTTAACCCAACCAAAACCAAAACCCACCTATAAATAAATCCCTTTCTCCTCCATTAAACCCTAGACTTCAACAACCCTCTCAAATGGCTTCCTTACCTAATTTCTAAGCCACTTCTCTTTCTATCTTCTAACCCTAATCCCCCATTCTTTTCTTCTACTTTCTCTACCACCTTCATCTATTCTCTACATTTTCTTTCTACTTCTAACCTTCTAATTTCTCCATACTCCTTCTTCTCTAATACCTATTCTTACCATATCCTTCTTCTCTATTCCCTTACCTTCTCCCTCTCCTCTTTCAACCTCTTCTTACCTATTTCTTTCTTCAACCTAATCCATTTTTCCCATTCTTTTTCTATCTTCTCTACTAATACTACTACTTCTTCTCTACCACTATTCTTTTTACCATTAATAGTCATCTCCTTCTTTCTTCCATATTCTTCCATCATCTTTATCCCCTTTCATCTCTTCTTTCCAACTTCTTTCTAGATCTAATTTCTTCTTTTTCTTTCTTTTTCTTATTTGGGTTGCAATAAAATAGCTATTACTTTGGATTTCTTGGAGTACAATTCTTGAACACAAATGGAGCAAATCTTGGACAAATTGGAGATACATGGGGATATGGAATTTGAACATTCTTGGTGATTTCTTTCCATTAATTTCTTAGTATTTTCATTTATTTTACAATGTCAATGAATGTTATTCTAGATTCCATGTATAGTTAATTTAGCAATCTAAGGTTGTGAATGAAACCCATTTTGGATCTTTATAATACTTGTTCTTGATTAATTAAATCTTTTGATGTGCTTCAATGCCTATTGATTGTCATTTCATGTTGATTCTATAACCTTATTATCATTCATGTATTATAATTAGATATTTCATGCTTTTATTGATTTATTAGATGAGATATGCCTTTTAGATCTTGAATGATAGTGTAGGAAATTAGTTTTATATGGTAGTCAATCATACATTCTTAATTATAAAATTGTTTTATCTAGAATATCATCCGGAATCCAAATAGTTCATTATATTGGATCCCGAGTAAATACAAAAGAGATTTAAGTAATTAAGTGCTTGTTTTATAAAGTGAAATTGTGCGGTGGATTTTATAACCTTAGATATCCTCTCTCACCTCTCACTTAGATAGTTTAGTTAGTTCTTTTTGTTTTCTTATCTCTTACAAATCAATCATCAAACTTATAAAGTGGGGTGTATGTGTTAGTCTAAGTTAGCTGTTGACATTTTGATTATTGGGCTAAACTCGCCGTTAATATCTGAAGTTACCTACCTATCCCTTGGGACGATACTCGATCTTATTTTCAATACTATAACTTGACCCCGTATACTTGCGGGAATAGACCTATTTTTAGGCCCATCACACTGCTAAACATGCGCATCGAGAAAGGAAAACTAGTAGGGTCTCATGTTCAGCAAATGATTAAACTCTTTGCAAAACTAGAAGAGCTAGGTTTTTCAATTTGCCAAAAGATGGTTTCCGATATGATCCTTTATTCCCTTCATAGTGGTTTCGATCTGTTCAGGACGAACTACAACATGAATGGATCGAATAAAACTTTGGAGGAACTTCACATGATGCTTCTAATAGTCGAGCACAGTATAGCAATAGTAGAACCAACGAACAAGGCTCTCATGGTTCATAAGAACAAAGGGTTAAAACGGAAGAAGAAAATAATGTCCAAAGGAAAAGAAAAACAAGTTGTTGAAGCCAAGGACAAGGTTATTCTTTCTGAGTCCAGGTGTTTCTACTGCGATGGCGAAAGCCACTGGAAGAGAGACTGCCCTAAGTTCGTGGAGGACAAGATGAACGGAATAATGGTTTCCGGTTCACGTATAAACAATGACTTTTAATTTAACAAATACTGAAATATCCCATTTCGGTATTGGACCCCTATGAATGAACATGAGCGGTTGGGAACTGAGTATTTGACTAAAGGAGAACAGATCCAAGAGGGAGTAGAAGTCAAGCTTGCTAAGGATGCTGAAAGGGATCGAAGTCTTCTTTAGGCACTAATCTAAATTAATATTATTTCTAGTTGAACATCATCTCTGTATTAAGTATTATGGAGAATTAATAAAGAAGTTTATTTCTATATTGGGATGTTATAAAAGTTCTAAATTAACAATTTATATCGACAGATTCTAAACTTGGTTGTAATTGTAAAAGAGACACATCAACGAATCGAATGATCTAGAATCATAAGATACATGTGACTCATAAAACAGAAACACCCTCAAATAAAGGGATGAGAACAAAGTGTCCAAAATAATCAAGAACGCTTCACGATAAAAAAAAAAGCTTTCTTTCAAACGAAGCAATGAATTGATTAACAAATAAGACAATTACAATTTCATGACTTAAAAACCGATTTTATCGAAAACATCTTCCGGAATTAGGATAGTTTATTATCTGAAATTCTGAGTTATAAAACGAGAGAGTTAGTCAGTTGATTTCGTGTGTTTAAAAGTGAGTTATTCGGTGGATTCCAAAAACCCTAGGACTTCTCCCCCATTTGAGTTCATTTTTATTATTTATTTCAATATTTTATTCATTCTATATTTTATCACCAAATCCACAAAACCAATTTCAGAAATCAAAACTGTACTAGTTCTATGTTTTAGAATAGGTTTGACTAGTCTCTGCGGATCGACCCGATCTTACCGGAATTATCACTTGACGCCCATATACTTGCGGGTGGTGACCTTTTTAGGAAACTTTCTAGGCCCATCAGTTGTCATGCATCAACTCCCTTTTCCATGTTGATTTAACCGGGAGCCAATTTTCGACATCAGCATTTGGCGCTACAAGGAGGGGATCTCTCCAGCAAATCATCAGATTCGGTAACCCGAACCTTATTCAAAGTTTTTTCAGAACTAACCATATCATACAGGAAAGCACGATGTCGGAACCTGGAGCGGTCACCGACCCCACACCAGAGAAGCTTCCGCCGGAAAAATAGGCAACCAGAGGCGAAGCAGCGGCGGAAGAACAAATCAAAGGGGAGGAAGAGAGGACAGCAGGCCTGACAATGCCCGTGCAGATCGGGGAGAAGGCCGACGAAGTAACCTACGTCGGAAGTACCATAAACGAAAACGAGAGGGCAGAGCTGACCACCTTCCTGAGGGCACATCGCCACGTTTTTGCCTTCGAAACTGATCAGGTACCCGGGATAGACCCCGGAATCATCACCCACAAACTAAACATCAGAGAAGGAAGCAAGCCAGTAAAACAAAAGAAAAGGAATTTCTTAGCAGACAAGCATGCTGAAATAGCCGAACAAGTCGAAAAACTCCGAGCGTCGGGAATAATAAGGGAAGCTCGATACCCGGAATGGCTGGCTAACGTGGTTCTCGTCAAAAAGAAGAATGGAACGTGGAGAATGTGTATAGACTTCACCGACCTGAACAAGGCTTGCCCAAAGGATAGCTTCCCGCTGTCGTCCCTAGATCAGCTGGTGGACTCCACAGCCGACCATGAACTGCTTAGCTTCATGGATGCCTTTGCAGGGTACCATCAGATCGCCATGTACTGGGCAGACTAGGAGAACACTGCGTTCCTAACAGATCGAGGTTTGTACTGCTATCAGCAAATGCCCTTCGGTCTCAAGAACGCCGGAGCCACGTACCAGCGTTTAGTCAACAGAAATATTTGGGGATCAGCTCGGGAAAACGGTCGAGTGCTATGTAGATGATATGATCGTGAAGAGCAAAATTCGCAGAGACCTGATACCCAATCTCAAGATCGCCTTCGACAAACTCCAAGCTTACAACATGAAACTAAACCCCGAAAAGTGTGCATTCGGGGTAACGACGGGAAAGTTCCTAGGGTTCATGGTGAGCCACACAGGAATAGAAGCCAATCCCGCCAAGTTCACGGCCCTAAAAGATATGCCTAGTCCGCAAACTCGAAAAGACGTTCAAAGACTAACCGGAAGATTGGCGTCACTCTCTAGTTTCTTCAGCAAGATGGGGGACAAGGCTCTCCCTTTCTTTAAAACTCTTCGAAAGATACTCGATTTCGCCTGGACGAACGAAGCAGAGAAGGTGTTTCAGGAACTGAAGGCACATCTTATGAAGTTGCCACTACTGGTCAGCCCAAGCCCGGGAGACGAACTCATCGTTTATCTCGCAACCTCCAGAGAAGCAGTCAGAGCAGTAGTGATCAAAACAATAGAAGGAGTAATGCACCCGGTATACTTCGTGAGCAAAGTGTTGAGCGGGGTAGAACTGAATTACCCGAACATAGAAAAGTTGGCTTACGCACTTGTGTTGGCCGCGAGAAAGCTGCGTCCATACTTCCAGGCTCATACCATGGTTGTCCAGACAGATCAACCACTCAGAAACATATTACAGAAAATGGATCTCTCAGGGCGATTGACGAAGTGGGCAGTAGAACTGAGTGAATATGACATCAGGTAGTAGCCTCGAACCGCGATAAAGGGCCAAGCATTGGCAGATTTTATAACATAATGTTCCAACGCGGCAACCAGTCTTGGGCCAGAGCAGATCTGGACTCTTTTTGTAAACGGAGCTTCAAGCGAAGCCACAAAAGGAGCAGGGGCGGTACTGATAGCCTAGAGAAAGAAAAGACATTCCAGACTACCTCGTTTAAGTTCGCGGTAACAAACAACGAAGCTGAATATGAAGCTCTGCTGGCGGGGCTCAAGCTAGCTCTGAAGGCCAGAGCTGCGGGTGTCAGGGTCTTCAGCGACTCTCAATTGGTGGTCAACCACGTCAACGGCGACTACGAGGCAGAAGGTACGGACATGATTAAATATTTAAAGAAAGTAAAAGAATTAATCGGGCTCTTTGAGAAGTTCACCATCACCCGAATACCCCGGGAGGAAAACACTCTAGCTGACGCGTTGTCAAAGATGATTAACGGTCAAATCACGATCCCCGGAGTAATATTTCACACTCTTAAGAAAAGGTGCATCGACAGAGCACAGGAAATTATGTCAAATACATTAAAACCAAATGCCATGAAAACAAAAACTGGGTAGACGAACCCCCGGACATACTGTGGACATACCGCATCACACCACATAGGGCAACGGGGGAGACGCCTTTCCGAATGGTGTACGACATGGACGCCGTACTACCCGTAGAGATAGGCAATCCAAGTCTAAGGGTAAGACACTTCGATCCCGAAACCAATGAACATCTAGTGTTAGAACATCTAGACTTAGTCGACCAGATCCGAGACCGAGCAGAGCTGCGGAACCTTGCCTTCAAAGACACTATGACCAAACAACACAAGTCCCACACGAGGATAAGAAAGTTCGACGTCGAAGACATGGTATGGAGGAACTCTAAATTCACCCAGAAGCCATCAGCGGCCAAACTCTTTCCCACATGGGAAGGGCCCTATAAAATAGTAGAAGTCGTAAGACCCGGCACTTACAGGTTAGAGAACGCATCGGGGCACATCCTCACTAATACATGGAACGCGGAACACCTCAAATTTGCCTTCTAAAATAGAATTACCGATGTACCATAAACATGGTGGGATGGGCCAGAATTAAGGAGTCGAGACATAGATTTACTTATATAAGACGCTATGCTAAATAAGGAACCCATGAAGAGTCCGACTACATCCTAGCAAACTTAGAAGCTCTTACTAGTAAACCACCTCCAGCCCTGAAACCCAAAGGAGGAGTCCTAGTTAAACTCATCTCGCTCTGAATCGAGCAGGTAGCCTGACAGCGAAAGCCACGACCAGGGGACCTAAAGGTAGCCTTGGTAGCGAGAGCAATGACCAAGGGCCCTAATTTAAAAACAACTCTACTAGCGAAAGCCACGACCAGGGACAGGACATCCTCTGTAGCTACGGCAACGACCGAGGGCCCTAAGGAGCAGTCCTAGTTAAACTGAACTTTGCTCGAGTAAATTTGACCCTTCACCAAGGTCCCAAGGAGAAGTCCTAGTCAAAATAATCGGCTCAAGCCGGCAAAAGAAGTAGCTCTGGTAGCTACGGCTGCGATCCGAAGCCTCGCAAGGAGAAGTCCTAGTTAAACTTAACTCTTTACTCGAGTAAAACGTGGTCCCTGAGGATCCACAAGGAGAAGTCCTAGTTAAAATACAGCCCTGGCTAAGGTGACCGGGGGTATAAGGAGAAGTCCTTGCGAAACTATTCATGCTTAAAATGAGGAAGACAACCCTGGTAGCCAAGGCAACGACCAGGGGCACGGGAAAGTCCCGACGAAAACTAGTCGAGCTCAAGTCGACGAAACCAGCTGTGGTAGCGAAAGCCACGACCAGAGGTCTAAGGAGAAGTCCTAGTGAAACTAGTCGACCTCAAGCCGACGAAACCAGCTCTGGTAGCGAAAGCCACGACCAGAGATTTAAAGAGAAGTCCTAGTGAAACCAGTTGAGCTCAAGCCGACGAAACCAGCTCTGATAGCAAAAGCCACAACCAGAGGTCTAAGGAGAAGTCCTAGTTAAATTAGTTGCGCCTAAGCCAACGAAACCAGCTCTGGTAGCAAGAGCCACAACCAGAGGTCTAAGGAGAAGTCTTAGCAGAGCAAGCCAGCCTTGATAGCGAAAGCAACGGGTCCAAGGAGAAATTCTAGCTAAACGGTTCGAAATCAGATCAAAATAAAAAGACACCCCTGGGAGCAATAGCCATGATCAGGGGCAAAGCTAGGCACAGAAATCGTCATGCCACGCTAATCCGTGTTCTATTTTTGCATAAGAAAATAGTAAGTTTAGGGCATGCTAGACTAGGTCTGAAATTATTTCTCTTGCAGGTGCGATCATTCAGAGCATGCGTAGTAACCCCAGGGATGCATTACTAAGACTAGGTTTTTGCAATTAACTACCCCATGTTTAAGCATGTGCAGATAAAAACAGGATCGGGAAAAAACGTCAAGGTACATCAAGAAGAATACAATCATTCGAGTATATTACAGAAGAAATTGCAACCAAAATACATCAAGAAGAGTACGACCATTCGGATCTATTACAAGAGAAATTGGAAAAAACCACCCCCAACTGTCGAGGGAAAGGAAAACAAACCCAAGAACGCGAACGGCCAGAGGAGCCGTCACGAAATCCAGGAAGGAAAAAAAAAAGCAAAGACCACCAGAAACCACCATTCAGAGATGCAGTCAAGGCAAGAAGACAACCAAGGGAAAAAATAACCAGCTCTCCGTCATCGCCATGTCCTGAACACCTGTGCCGGAGGCAGTACTGGCAATCCTTACCCCCTTTAAGGCTGAAACATGACGGCGCGTGAGATTATCACGGCCATTATGAAAAAACCCATCCTTTATGAAGAAGCATCCCTGAAAGCAGGCACTTGATATTAACTCAAACAGAGGCCTCATCTCGAATCCTTGGAGAAAGCATATGGAAATGGTAGAGCAACGTCAAAAGGGTGATATCTCACAAATCGTCTTTCAAACTTTTGGTGATGAAGAGTCGAAAGGCCAAAGCAAGCTATTTATAGCCAAAGGACCCCTCGGGGAATGAAGAAAGACCATTAAAAGCGAGGACCAAACATACCTCGAAAAACAGTCAGCAGAATATTGACGAAGGAGACGTGAACGTCTCGAGGACAGCGATTACCAATGAAATCTTAGAAGGTTTCGAGGGGACGTGTTTCGTTAGCCAGTCGCGACGCTCCACGCGTCTGCGTATGATGAAATAGGTTACCGTGTGAAGTAACCTAAAAGATCAGCGCCGGCAATACGCGATCAGAGAATCAAGTCAATGACGTCACAAAATCACGCTTGAAAAAGATATTCATTACCTGCGCAGAAGACGAAACGTATCTCGGAAGAGCAAACCACATGTCAAGATGAAACACAGCTGGGATGACTCTGGCCGAAACAACACTTGGTCAGAAAATACCTCCACTTAGTGGATTCCAATCAGCTCTGGAGCATCAGCACAATACTGAGTGTTGGGTTATGGTGGTGTCTACTAATGTCGTATAAGCGGAATCTCAGACATCTAATGTCTTGACATTAGTATTGGTCCCACGATCATCATGCATAAACTAGTAATTAACTAATAGGAGATAGTAGATTACCTTAATCGTGACTTCCCTCGAACTAGTAGAATAAATTAAAGAAGACCAAGAGCTCCAATCGTCGCTCCTCTACTTAGGACACCGAACGATGTATTTAATCTCCCTCCTTGAAATCTTGCTAGCACTCCAATGGTGGTTTGATAATAAGAAGACCTTCTTCTTGTTTGACTAGAAGATAGCTTGGGAATTAGCTCACTTTCTCCTCTCTACTTGATGTGGTAGTGTAAGAAAGTTTAAGGAGAAATTCCACACCTTATTCTCTGCCCTAAGAGTGTTTATATAGAACCCTAATAAGAATCCACCTCCTTTTAGGTTTCCTAAAACACCCTTTAGAATAAGATTTAAGAAAATTGTCGAAAATAGCAACTAGTTGATATTTTCTCAATTCCTTGAGGAGTTGACGTCCAAACCTAGCCAAAATTGGCATATTTAATTTTCATAACATAAGGAAACGTCCCTCTAAAAATCAACCCAATCCGAACCCTAAAAGTGCCCGAATCGGTTTAGGCCCAAAACCCTTATTTCGGGCATTTTTGCTATCTTTTGCCCAAATTCTATTTAGGCATTTGAGATATGTTTATGGGACATTCCCAATGTTATATCACACTCTCACTAGTCATATCATCCGATTAAATACCCATTCTTATGTGTAACCCGATGTAGGATCCGATCGAAGTTAGCCGCGAATTACTTCGTAATTCGACGATCGTAGTTGGTTCCTAGCATAAACTCTACGTCCCCTAAATCAATCGGACTTGATGATCTTCTTCATCAATTGTGCTAGCCGGAGAATTTCTCGCATTGCAATCTTGGTCGAAAGACATCTCCTTCAACTCCTTCAGACTCCCACTTGGACTTAGAACAAGTGCAATGCTCGATTCCCGTGTCAATTTAGTATCCCATGTGATATGTCACGTCATTCAGACTTTCTTGATCTTCGAGTACAACTGTAAAAGGCAAACGATTAATTTCTAATCCGTTTGAGCGCGACCACGCATTTTCAGTTGTCACTCATCAAGTGGCCTTGAGACACTTTTGACCTAATGTGATTAGGATGACACAATCCATTCTTGCGTTCCCACTTAACTTCATGTCTATCCTGTCCTTCTCAGTATCCGTCTTTATAACCTCCTTTTACGGCGCGGCGTTTGACGGAACCAAAGTCGGGCATTCCTTACATAAGATGAGTGGAGCACTCATGTTTTGAGAAATCTCTCCAATCTTGTCTTTTGAGAAATATTTGACGTTCATCAAGAGTGATGTACTTCTCATTAGAGGTTTATCCAGTGTATAAACCTTTTACACACCCACGTAGTCGAATCGAATATACTATTCCTATAGCCCATGAAACTACGCTATCGCATCAACTCCCGTGCTAGTCTTCGTGAGTCATTGTTGTCCATGCAATGACCTACCCCAGGGATTTGATAATAAATATTCCAAGTTCACTTAATAGGGTTTCATTCATCAGAACACGTGTCTGACAAACCTATTCGGAATGTTTCATTATCTATGGGCCGTCGTTTAAATATTAAACCAATTTTAGACGACTGTGAAATAACTTTATTATTTCCGATAACGAGAGTTGTAAATCTGAGCCTTTTCCGTAAAATTCTTTTTACATACTCAGTTTTACTCGTCGAGGTTTATTCCAAATTTACCTCATGCTTTAGACTGTGTATGAGCCTCATATTATGTCTTAGGTGACAGTTTAGTTTGACTACGTATGTAGTCCGTTTTAAACTTTGCTAATTATCAATTAATTCGTAGATTGTTATCTTCGACCTTGATAATTTCTAGTAACTTTTACTAGAGTTAAGGCTTTTTAATTCTTATGTAGAATTCGCAACAGCTCTCGGCTTAAACATTTTAGCCTACTTTCCTTCCATGTCTGCAAGTTTGCTACGATGACTTGTTTAAATACTAAACATAATAGGGTTTCATTCATCAGATCACGTATCTGACAAACCTATTCGGAATGTTTCATTATCTATGGACTGTCGTTTAAATACTAAACCAATTTTAGACGACTGTGAAATAACTCTATTATCTCCGATAACGAGAGTTGTAAATCTGAGCCTCTTCCGTAAACTCTTTTTACACACTCAGTTTTACTCGTCGAGGTTTATTCCAAATTTACCTCATGCTTTAGACTGTGTATGAGTCTCATACTATGTCTTAGGTGACAGTCTAGTTTGACTCCGTATGTAGTCCGTTTTAAACTTTGCTAATTATCAATTAATTTGTAGATTATCTTCGACCTTGATAATTTTTAGTAACTTTTACTAGAGTTAAGGCTTTTTAATTCTTATGTAGAATTCGCAACAGCTCTCGGCTTAAACATTTTAGCCTACTTTCCTTCCATGTCTGGAAGTTTGCTACGATGACTTGTTTCAACCTTTGTACTACTTTATCATTTAGCCTTCTAGGATGTTTAAGTAGCGTTTCGGTTTTCCAATCCGAATTTGGATATCTAAATGCTAATCATGTTCAACATGACTTGACTTTATGTTTTCGAACATAAATGTCTCTCTCATGTGTGCTTACTAATCGGTGTCTTTTAGACTCCGAGTTTTGTAACGCTCTTTGTCATGAGTTTTTGGGTCGAAATTCTTTTAGACTTTTCCGAGTATTAGATTTTCGGGTTCGGATTTCAAGCGTCTCTGCATACTGAGTCTCTCTAATCCTATCATCCTTTTGATCTATGCTTATAGACCTTTACATGCCCAAAATGGCATTTTATCCTTGTGTGTGGTCCTTTTATTGAGTCAGTACGTTACTGTTATACAACATCTTATGTCGTACTCAATCTTTTGTATGTACTCTGCATACGGACCCGGAAGGTTTGTTGCTCCCACTTACCTTCTTGAAATTTCGTGATTCAAGAATTTCTTCATTCTTCAAGAATCAAAATTACTTTGATTACTTTTATGAATCGAAGATTCTAACTCTTGTGTGCTTTAATCCGTCGATGGATTCTTTAAGCATGCTTATGGACATAACTGGATTAGAAGAATCTTATTCTTCTTGTCTAGTTTTGAAAAACATGATTGTTTCCATCCTTCTCAGTTTTCTACTTTGGAAAACTAATCTAGGTCTTCCGTTGACTTAAATTATCAAGCTACATGTCTTGATGAGATATGGATTCCATGCTAATTTTGGCTCCTAGCCAAAATCTAGAGTCAGTTTCCGTCTCTGCGCAGGTCTTTTATCTCTTCAGAAATAACCTTTATTTTCTGAGTCTTTGAGATTACTTTTGACCTTAAGGGCTTTTGAACAACAATTTGAGTACTCTCATTTTTGTTGCTCTTGGTCGAATTTAATCGTCATGTACAAGTTTCATGATTGTTATTCATGACTCTTCATGATTTTTCTCATGATCGAATTAATTTGACTTGTACTTTTCTCCCACTTATTCTTGTAATAATTAGTACTTTTCTCCGAGAAATGCTAATTACTATAAGAATACTATCATGAGCAACAAAAACTTTGTTCTCTTAATTGTATATTGTGGAAGAAGCCCAAATTTCTTCTAAAGAAATTGCGTCAGATATTAACTAAGTTTTGTAACGCTGTTACAAGTTTTAGCATCAGACAGAGTAGGGTAATTGTGAAAACAATCGTGTCTAGAATATATCCCAAGGTATTCAGAAGACTGGCTTAAACCCATCATTGATCGAATCAGGCATAGCAGTGTTTTGATTACTCCCACTGAATCCACCATCTGTCGAATGTGTTCCATGGAGCAGAGCTGGGAAACTATTTCTCAAATCCTTTGATGATTATCAAGAGTTTGACTCAAGTTTTCACTACTCCAATCTAATCGGATGGCTTAAGCTCTCTTGTCAAAGTAATTCTTTACTTTAGTTGATCCTTTGTTTGAACCTTTCAAACATTTTGACTTACACTTTATGATTTGTACGTTTCCATACTTCATGAAGTTGTCAGAGTACGTATTGAAGTTTCTCTCATTAACTTCTGCAAATAAATTATAAGTCTTCATAACACCGTATGAGTCCTAATAGATTACTAGTCTCTATGCCCTTACGAAAAGGGTGACTTTGTCAATTAATCCTTAAGACCCAATTGACAATGCTGAAGTTAATGTGTTTGAATCTTTTGATATCAGCCATTATCAATGTTAACCTTCAGTTAATTTTACCACTGGTTTAAAACATCAGATGTTTCTAGAAGAACAAAATTAAGTCTAAGCTAGATCAGTGTCTAAAAGAAGACTTCGATCCCTTTCAGCATCCCTAGCATTACTGCTTCTGCTCCTTCTTGGATCTTTACTTCTTTTAGTCAAGTATGTGATTCCCTTGAGCTTTACCGAGCCGCACATCCGGTCTTAAAATACCTGATGAAGGAATTTCACGATACTTATTTTTAACTTTGTTAACAAGGATATTGGAATCAGAATTCATAATTCCATTCCTTTTGTCCTCCAGGTGCTAAGGGTAGTTTCCTTTTTAAATGGTCTAACCATTATTTGGAAACATTTACAGTAATGTGGAATACTCTTGATCATGTACTCGACAACTGCTTTTCTTTGATCAAATATTTGTCTCACTTGACTGACGCTTTGCCCTTTTTGAATCTCAAGAGCTCTTTCTTAGATTCTTTGTACCAAATCTCAAGAACCTTTATTAGATTGGATATTTCCATATATTCTGCTCAGTTTGTTCGTAACAACCTGAGTGACATATTTAAGGTCTTATCTATCTTTGTTCAATCGATATTGAAATTAGGTGATAGATGTATTCTGTTGTCTTCCCTTAGGATGACTTTCAGATTGCCTTGGAGGTCTCGTACCTCCCTACTTATGACTTCTGTTGGAATTTCTTCCTCAGTTTGTCTTAATGGTCGTGCCGGCATCCATTGCTCTTTCAAAGAGAATGTTATACGATTGCTTGCAAAAGGCTTTTGACCTTCTCTTGTATGAGTCAACATTGGGATTGGGTATTCTAGTGACCTTCCTTTTGAATCTGAGAACTATTCTCGGATTCATTCTTCCATTCTAGGAAGTGGATCAACACCTCCCTTAGGTGTGGTTTAAAGTTGAAATCGTTTCCTAGTGTCGTCTTTAAAACTACATAAAGAAATGACAAAGTTTTAAAACTCTTTATCGTTTTTGGAAAAACACTAGTTTTCCCACATTATTCAATAAAATCGTCCCCGATTGAGTAAGTGATTCCAAGACCCCAGTTCTTCGGAGTAAAGCGGACAAAGGCCCTACCCTTTGACTCCGTCGTTCCGGGTGAGCGAAATACCTCACTGATCATACTTTATGACTCTTGGTTGATATATTTCATTAATGAATGACTAATCTATCCTTTTGCCTCGAGTATCCAAGACTTTCTTGTTAATCTCGTTGAGTAGAACCATTTGGACATGTAGGCCTCTTCTATAGGCCTACCCGGATTGTCCTAAGGTAGAGGAGGTACTCTGCGAAGGCCGACCCACCTTCCTCGAACAAGGGCGCAAAGGGTGTCTTAATCTGGATAAGCGATTACTCAAGATTATGTTTGGGGACTTTTACGCTAGTCTGGCGTTTGTTATAGTGAACTATTTAGCCTAACTAACATCCACGACATAAAGCGTAAATAAGTAAGTAAATGCGCGAGAAAGTAAATCAAGCAGACATGGATCCTAGTATGGCTCCTAACCTAGAAAATTTAATCTCCTTTGGTTTTCTTCTTGTTTCGCCTTTTGGGTCGTCTTAGATCTCCATCTTTGAACCTCCATTGTTTTCTCCCACTCACATTTGGACTCCTTCCTCGAGCTTCTTCAATGGACTTATTGACCCTAAACTCTAATTACAAGACTCTAACGATTCGCAGATCGTATAAACATGGAATTAAAATTACAAATATGCACCCATCCGTGCTTAAAACAAGAATAAGAAGTAAATCTATGGCCATACTAGTTTCCCGCATTCACATCACATGCATCATATAATATATCAAGGCTAAGGATTATATATGCATGATGATCTTGGGAGATACTTTTGTCGACATCATATGTCACATTACGGACCTTAAGTCTAAATTCAAAGAATTGGACTAATGGTGCGTTCTAGTTTTATCTTTTATGATCGTAGAATCAGTTTTAAGAAAAAACTACGTTTTGGGTTTTGAAAGCCCGGGTCAAGTTCGGAAAAACTTTGGCTTGATTCTTACTGATTTCATAAATCAATTTTAAGAGAAAACCCATTTTGGCCTTTCGGATGGCCCGGGTTTATTTTGGAAATATTTGGTTTGAATCGGAAGAAATTGGATAAAACTCCCACTCGAATGATGGTCCCTTTTGATGGTCCGGAAAGCCTTGAGAAAGCTCGGGACAAGTCCAAGATAAGTCCTGGCCCAAGCCCAAAAAGGGCTCGGACCTAGTCCGAGACACCCAGAACCTCCCAGACGCGTCTGGCCGTGTGCTCTGGACGAATCCTCGACGCGTCCAGGAAGCTACCATCGCAGCTGCTAGTCGCGTCCCAGACACGAGCTGGACGCGTCTTCAGGAGGCGTCCCCAGCAGCTGCTCTAGACGCGTTTCCAAGATGCGTCCAGAAGCTTCTATCGCAACTACTGGTCGCGTCCTAGACGCGACCTGGACGCGTCTCCAAGACTTATCCCAGCAGCTGCTCTGGACGCGTCCAGCAACCAGCACGGGTCAAGGTAGGACCCAAAGAGCTTCTCTATACAGCTCCGGGACAGGTAATACTCTCGACTTCAGGCCTTCAAATAAAGCAAAAACACGCGAGTTACTTTTACTCCTTAGTCTCTTTACATTCAACTAAGGAATGGCATGACTCATGATGATGCATAAAATGTCCGGACGTTGACTAACGTCTAAAAACTCAAGATCAGACCTGAAGTCTCTTAGAACGACTCTGCTTCTTGGCTCTGCTCCGATCCTCTGCTCTGCTCCTTGCTCCAGCTCCTGACTCCTTGCTCGAACTCCTGATTCCTTGCTCCTGTCCGTCTGTTCCGAGGGGGAAAACCTGCAAAGGGTTCGAAAACCGCTCCGACGCTCAAGACAGTTAGGGTGCTCTTTGCAGTAAAAGAATGAATATTGATCGATCCTTTTGGGGGGCGAGTATTGAGAACTCTGAGTATGGGGTGATCTTTTTTGGAGTGAAGAGATCGTGTCCTGTGAAGGACGAAGTGGGGGGCCTTTTATAGGCGAAGTTAGGCCGACTGTGATTAGTGGAAGTGGTGAGGCGGTGGCCGTCAAACCGTGAGGGAAGTTACCTCTTTTGCGTATCTAGGGTTTCTTTTCGAGTTTATCCCGGATCTTTAATAAGTGAAAGTTCCTAAATTCAACGATACTTTGTATATATCTTACCGGAGTTATAGACTTTAAAAGAGAAGTTTCCTCTTCTAGATACGTGGAGTCCAACCGGGTTTAAACACTTCAAGATGTGAGGCCGGCTGAGATCTTTCTAGAAAGTCTAGGATTAAGTCATTAGGTCGCTTAGCGCTGATATCTCCCCAGTTCTGGGCGTAAGATATGGGTCGAACCCGTGGAGACCCCCCTTATTCCTTTTAAGATCCCAGGGCTGATCCATTCATGCCAATGGCGTTTTAGTGCAGAGCTGATTTCCTTCGGCCGACCTCCCAGTTAGGGGAATGTACGGTGGACCATCGGGTGTTTAGCTGTCTTGCTGCTTTAAGCCGAGTCGTTCCAAGAGACTTCAGGTCTAACCTTGACTCTTCAGACGTTAGTCAACGTCTAGACATTTTATGCATCATCAGTATACAGGTTCATTACTGAGGTGTTATTGTTGACAAACACTACTGGATCCTCCAGGCCGTGGTAGTGATCCAATGCTGGACACTTGAAATTCCTCGGCTTCTCAGATTCCAAGATTTCTTGACAGAGGGGAGGTCGATGGATAACTGCTTTCCCTCGCAGCTTTTCTTTCTCCCTTTCTCGAGTTAGCTCTCCTATCTGATGTATGAGTATCTCGCACACAGTTGGGTCGTCTATGCACCCTTCGCCAATTCCCTTCTTTTTAGCGATGTATGGTCAGTTGTGGTCTAGTACTCCATATTCTTACAGGATGCTCTCCAAATGCATTTGGTCTCCAGACTGTAATGTCAGATCTCCGGAAGAGAATGCGTTTCCTGGTGAGAAAAGTCTTCATGCATATTTTATGATTACTTCTTCTCTCTTCTTTGGTGTTGTAGCGTTTCTAGCCGTCTCTGCCTGGCGAAGCTTCTCCTCCAGTTGTCTCGCCTCCTCATCCCTTCGGAGGTAGTCTCAGCTTTGACTTGAGCTAGTTCTGTCATGAGCTCGTTTGTGCTGCGGAGTCTGTGTTGCGGCCGGCGCGGGGTTTGCTCCTCTGAAGACATGTTTGCCTTAGGGGCTCAGAGAAATAGTTAGTTCGGAAGGTTTTGAATAAGGTTCGGGTTACCGAAGTGATGATTTTGCTGGAGAGATTCCCTTCTTCTAGCGCCAAATGTTGATGCCAAAAAATGGCTTTCCGTTAAATCAGCATGAAACAGGGACTTATGCATGATAGCCTCCGTTATGTTTGATTATTCTGTTAAGTCGAGTGTTGTTCAACTTAGAGTTCCTGCTTCCTGCTCTGCTTCCTGTTCTGCTCCTTTTCCCAGGTCCTTGCTCCTTTCTCCAACTCCTCGCTCCTTGCTCCAGTTCCTTGCTCCTTGCTCCTATTCCTGTTTGTCTGCTCCCAAGGGGGGAAAACCACCAAAGGGTTCGAAAATCGCTCTGACGCTCAAGCCAGTCAGGGTGCTCTTTGCAGTAAAAGAATGAATAATGACTGATCCTTTTGGGGGCGAGTTATGGGAACTCTGAGTTTTGGGTGATCTTTTTAGGGTAAAGAGATCGTGTCCTGTGAAGGACGATGTGGGGGGCCTTTTATAGGCGATGTTAGGCCGACTATGATCAGTGGCGGTGGTGAGGCAGTTGCCGTCAAACCAAAGAGAAAGTTTCCTCACTTGAGTATCTAGGGTTTCTCTTAGAGTCTATCTCGGATCTTTGATAAGTGGAAGTTTCTAAGTTTAAGGATACTTCGTAGATATCTTGCCGATGTGATAGATCCTAGAGGAGAAGTTTCCTCCTTTAGTTACGTGGAGTTCAAGCTGGGTTAAACACTTCGAGATGTGTAGCCGACTGAGATCCTTCTAGAAGATTCGGGATTAAGTCGGTAGATCGCCTAGCACTGCTGCCTTCCCAGTTCTTGGCATAAGACATTGGTCGGATCTATTTGGACCCCCCGCCCCCCTTACTCCTCTGAAGACCCAGGGCTGATCCGTCCATGCCAAGGGTGTTTTGCAGGGCTTGTTTCTTCAGGCGACCTCCCAGTTAAGGGAATATTTGGTGGACCATCAGGGGCTCAGTGGTCCTGCTACCTTAAGTCGGGTTGACCCAGTGGACTTCAGGTCTGATCTTGACTCTTCAGACATTAGTCAACGTCTGGACATTTTATGCAACATCAAGAAGAGCCTCCTGGTCGTCTCAGCTTTGCGGAGGCTTTCCTCCAGTCGTTTTGCCTCCTCGTCCCTTCGGAGGTAGTCGACTTTAACTTATTCTAGCTCGGCCATGAGCTCAACTAGGTTGGGTCAGCATGTGTGGTGATCCGCGTGGGGTGTGCTCGCTTGAAGACATGTCTGCCTTAGGGACTCAGGGAAGTAGTTAGTCTGAAAAGTTTGATAAATAGGATTCAGGTTACCGAATTGATGATTTTGCAGGAGAGATTCCCTCCTTCTAGCGCCAAATGCTGATGTCAAAAATTGGTCTTCCGTTAGATCAGCATGAAAAAGAGAGTTGATGCATGATAGTCTCCGTTATGTATGATTATTCCGTTATGTTGGCTGTTATTCAGCCTGCTTCCAGCTCTGCTTCTCTTTATTCTAGCTCCTCGTTCCTGCTCCTTGTTCTTGCTCCTGTTCGTCTGTTCCCGAGGGGGAAAACCTGCAAAAGGGTTCGAAAACCGCTCCGACGTTCAAGCCTGTCAGGCTCTTTGTAGTAAAAGATTGAATATTGATTGATCATTTTGGGGCGCGAGTATTGAGAACTCTGAGTTTCTTGTGACCTTTTTGGGGTAAAGAGATCGTGTCTAGTGAAGGACGATGTGGGGGGCCTTTATAAGCGATATTAGGCCGACTGTGATTAGTGGCGGTGGTGAGGCGGTTGCCGTCAAACCGAATGAGAAGTTTCCTCTTTTGAGTATCTAAGGTTTCTCTTAGAGTCTATTTCGGATCTTTGATAGTTGAAAGTCCCTAAGTTCAAGGATTCTTCGTAGATATCTGGTGAATGTGATAGACTCTAAAGGAAAAGTTTCCTCCTTTAGATACGTGGTGTCCAAACTGGCTTAAACATTTCTAGATGAGTAGCCGACTGAGATCTTTCTGAAAGTTTCGGGATTAAGTCAGTATATCGGTGGCACTGCTGCCTTCCCAGTTCTGGGCGTAAGACACTGGCCGAACCTGTGCGGACCCCTTTACTCCTTTGAAGACCCCAGGGCTGATCTGTCCATGCCAAGGGCGTTTTGCAGGGCTGGTTTCTTCTGGCAGACCTCCCAGTTAGGGGAATATTCGGTGGACCATTAGGGGCTCATACCTTATTCGCTAGTTTTCCCTCGAACTTTTCCAATTGCTTATGAGAAGTCAAAAGCTTCAAGCGTAGCTCCTCTACTTGGGACACGAGCAATCAACTTGATCTCCCACCTTGTTGTTAAGCTAGCACACCAATGGTGGTTGGAAGAAGAACATCTTTCTTCTTGACTAGATAGATAGTAATGAGAATTAGCTCACTTTCTCCTCTCTACTTGATGTGGTAGAGTCAGAAAGCTTAGAGAGAAATTCCACACCTTATTCTCTGCCCTAAGAGTGTTTATATAGAACCCTAATAAGAAGCCACCTTCTTTTAGGTTTCCTAAAACACCCTTTATAATAAGATTTAGGGAAATAGTCGAAGATAGCAACTATTGATATTTTCTCAATTCCCTGAGGGAGCATCCAAACACCACGACAATTGGCAGATATAATGTTTATTATATCAGCAATTAACCCTCCAAAATTCAGCCCAATCCGAGTACTAGAAGTACCCGAACCGGCCTAGGCCCAAAAACCCTGTTTTTGGCCTTTTTGTACTATCTTTGCCTAATTCCTTTTTAGGCCTATGAGATATGTTTATGGGACACTCCCATTATTATATCTCACTCCCACTAGTCATATCCTAGACCAATTTGTCACTCTTATGTGTAACCCGTTGTAGGACCCGATCGAAGTTAGCCGCGAATTACTTCGTAATTCGAAGATCGTAGTTGGTCTCTAGCTAAAACTCTACGATCCCTAAATCAATCAGACTTGATGATCCTCTACATCAATTGTCCTATCTGACAAATTGTTCGCATTGTCACCTTGGTCGAAGGATATCTCCTTCAACTCCTTCAGACTCCCACTTGAACTTAGAATAAGTGCAATACTCGATTCCCGTGTCAATTAGTATCCCATCTGATACGTCACGTCATTCAGACTTTCATGATATCCGAGTACAACTGTAAAAGACAAACGATTAAATCCTAATCCGTTTGAGCGTGGCCGCGCATTTTCAGCTGCTACTCATCAAGTGGCCTTGAGACACTTTGTACCTAATGTGATTAGGATGACACAATCCATTCTTGC
The DNA here is from genome assembly GCF_041429995.1 of Eschscholzia californica. NCBI lineage: Eukaryota > Viridiplantae > Streptophyta > Magnoliopsida > Ranunculales > Papaveraceae > Eschscholzia > Eschscholzia californica. The sequence goes on from NW_028238198.1 coordinate 36,951,730, forward strand.
GCTCTCACTTAGCTTCATGTCTATCCTGTCCTTCCCAGTATCCGTTTTTATAACCTCCTTTTACGGCGTGGCGTTTGACGGAACCAAAGTCGGGCATTCCTTACAAAAGATGAGTGGAGCACTCATGTTTTTGAGGAATCTCTTCAATCTTGTCTTTATGAGAAGTATTGACGTTCGTCACGAGTGATGTACTTCTCATTTTGAGGGTTATCCAGTGTATAAACCTTTTACACACCCACGTAGTCGAATAAAATATACTATTCCTATAGCCCATGAAACTGCGCTATCCCATCGACTCCCGTGCTAGTCTTCGTGAGTCATTGTTGTCCATGCAATGACCTGGACTAGAGATTTGATAATATATATTCCAAGTTCACTTAATAGGGTTTCAGATCGCGTATCTGACAAACCTATTCGGAACGTTTATTATCGATGGACTGTCGTTTAAATACTAAACCAAATTTAGACAACTGTGAAATAACTCTATTATTTCCGATAATCAGAGTTGTAAATCTGAGCCTCTTCCGTAAAACTCCTTTTACCCACTCAGTTTTACTCGTCGCGGTTTATTCCAAATTCACCTCATGCCTTAGACTGTGTATGAGTCTCATACTATGTCTTAGGAGACAGTTTAGTTTGACTACGTATGTAGTCCGTTTTAAACTTTGCTAATTATCAATTAATTTGAAGATTGCTTTCTTCAACCTTGATAATTTCTAGTAACTTTTACTAGAGTTAAGGCTATTAATTCTTTGTGTAGTATTTGCAACAGTTTCCGGCTTAAACACTTTTAGCTTACTTTCCTTCCATGTCTGGAAGTTTGCTACGATGACATGCTCAACTTTTGTACTACTTTAGCCTTTAGCCTTATAGGATATTCAAAGTAGTGTTTTCGGTTTTCCAATCCGAATTTGGATATCTAAATGCTAATAATATCCAACATGATTGACTTTATGGTTTCGAACATAAATGTCTCTCTCATGCGTGCTTGCTCATCGGTGTCTTTTCTGACTCCGAGTTTTGCAACGCTCTCTGTCATGAGCTTTTGGGTCGAAATTCTTTTAGACTTTTCCTGAGTCTTAGATTTTCGATTTCGGATCTCAAGCGTCTCAACGTACTGAGTCTTTCTAATCCTATCATCTTTCTTGATCTACGCTTGTTGACCTTTAGATGCCCAAAATGGCATTTTATCCTTTTGTGTGTGGTCCTTTATTGAGTCAGTTCGTTACTGTTATACAACATCTTATGTCGTACTCAATCTTTTGTATGTACTCTGCATACGGACCCGGAAGGTTTGTTTACTCCTACTTACCTTCTTGAAATTTCGTGATTCAAGAATTTCCTCATTCCTCGGGAATCAAAACCATTTTGATTGCCTCTGTGAATCGAAGATTCCGACTCTTGCGTGCTTTAATCCGTCGATGGATTCCTGAAGCATGCGTATGTACATAGCTAGACTGGGGAAATCCAATTCCTTTTGTCTAGTTTCGGAAAACTCGAATGTTTCCATCCTTCTCAGTTTTCTACTCTGGAAAACTAATTTAGGTCTTCCGTTGACATAAATTATCAAGCTACATGGCTTGACAAGATGTGGATTCCATATTGTTTTGGCTAGATGCCAAAATTAGAGTCAGTTTTCTGTCTTTGCGCCGGTCTTTTTATCTCTTCAGAAATTACCTTTATCTTCTGAATCTTTGAGATTTTACTTTTGACCTTTTAGGGCTTTTAAACAACAATTTGGAATATTCTCAACGGCTTTGAGATATTCCTTTAGAGACACTTTCAACTACTTTGAGAGTTCTCCTGCGAATTACATTCGCTTTTGTGTGGTAGGTTTTTAAGATCCAATCTTTACCTTTTCCTTTTCGAGGAACTGTGGTTTTACTGTCTTTCAACAGTTTTGTTGCTCTTGGTCGAACTTAATCGTCCTGTACAAGTTTCATGATTGTTCTTCATGACTCTTCATGATTTTTCTCATGATCTAATTAATTCGACTTGTACTTTTCTCCCACTTATTCTTGTAATAATTAGTACTTTTCTCCCAGACTACTGGGTGTGCTAATTACTATAAGAATACTATCATGAGCAACAAACACTTTGTTCTCTTGATTGCTTGTGGAAAAAGCTCAAATTTCTTCTAAAGAAATTGCGTCAGACTTTAGCTAATTTTTGTAACGCTTTTACAAGCTTAGCTGTTAGACGGACTTTAGTAAGTGAGAAAACAATCGTTTCAAGAATATATCCCAAAATATTCGGAAGACTGGCTTAAACCCGTCATTGATCGAATCATGCATAGCAGTGCTCGATTACTCCCACTGAATCCCTCCTCAGATGTGTTCCATGGAGCGAGTTGTGAACCGTTTCTCAACTCCTTTGATGGTTATCAAGTGTTTGACTCAAGTTTTCACCACTCCAATCTAACCGGATGGCTTAAACATTCTATGCAAAGTGATTCTTTACTTCGGTTTGTACTTTGTTTGAACCTTTCAAACATCCCGACTAACACTTTATGAAGTTGTCAGAGTACGTATTTGAAGTTTCTCTCGTTAGCTTCTGCAAGTAAACTTATAGGTCTACATAACACTGTATAAGTCCTAATAGATTACTAGTCTCTATGCCTTTTGAGAAGGGCGACTTTGTCAATCTAGTCCTTACGACCTAATTGACACTGTTGAAGTTTAATGAGTTTGAATCTCTTGATATCAGCCATTATCAATGTTAACCTTCAGTTAATTTTACCACTGGTTCCTAGAAGAACAAAATAACTATTATTAAGTTCTAAGCTAGATCAGTGTCTAAAAGAAGACTTCAATCCCTTTCAGCATCCCTAGCATTACTGCTTCTGCTCCCTCTTTGATCTGTACTTCTTTTAGTCAAGTATGTAATTTCCTTGAGCTTTACCGAGCCGCACATCCGGTTTAAAATACTTGATGAAGGAATTTTACGATACTTGTCTTTAACTTTGTTAACAAGGATACAGAATCGGAATTCATAATTTCATTCCTTTTGTCCTCCAGGTGCTAAAGGTAGTTTCCTTTTAGATGGTCTAGCCATTGTTTGGAAACATTCACAGTAATGAGGAATACTCTTGATTATGTACTTGGCAACTGCTTTTCGTTGATCAAATGTTTGTCTCACTTGACTGATCCTTTTGCCCTTTTGAATCTCAAGAGCTCTTTCTTAGATTCTTTGTACCAAATCTCAAGAACCTTTCTTAGACTGGATATTCCTGTATGTTCTGCTCAGTTTGTTCGTAACAACCTGAGTGACTCATCTAAGGTCTTATCTATTTTTGTTCAATCGATATTGAATTGGGTGATAGATGTATTCTGTCGTCTTCCCTTAGGATGACTTTCAGATTGCCTTGGAGGTCTCGTACCTCCCCATTTATGACTTCAGTAGGAATTTCTTCCTCAGTTTGTCTTAATGGTTATGTTAGCATCCATTACTCTTCCAAATAGAATGTTCTACGATTGCTTACAAATGGGTTTTGACCTTCTTTGGTATGAGTCAACATTAGGATTAGGTATTCTAGTACGCTTTCCTTTTAAATCTGAGAACCATTCTCGATTTATTCTTCCATTCTAGGAAGTTGATCAACACCTCCCTTAGGTGTGATTCAGAGTTGAACTCGTTTGTGTCATCTTAAAACTACATAAAGAAATGACAAAGTTTTAAAACTCGTTATCGTTTTTGAAAAACTTTAGTTTTGAAAAACATTAGTTTTCCCACATTATTCAATAAAATCGTCCCCCATTGAATAAGTGATTTCAATACCCCAGTTCTTCGGAGTAAAGCGGACGAAGGCCCTACCCTTTGACTCCGTCGTTTCGGGTGAGCGAACTACTTCACTGATCATACCTTATGACTCTTGGTTGATAGATCTCATTGATGAAGGACTAATCTATCCTTTTGCCTCGAGTATCCAAGACTCTCTTGCTGATCTCGTTGAGTAGAACCATTTAGACATGTAGGCCTCTTCTATAGACCTACCTGCATTGTCCCAAGGTAGAGGAGGTACTCTGCGAAGGCCGACCCACCTTCCTCAAACAAGGGCGCAACGAGTGTCTTAGTTTGGATAGGCACTTTACTCAAAATTACTTTTGGGGACTTTTACGCTAGTCTGCCGTTTGTTATAGTGAACTATTTAGCCTAACTAACTTCCACGACATAAAGCGTAAATAAGTAAGTAAATGCGCGCGAGAAAGTAAATCAAGCAGACATTGATCCTAGTATGTCCCCTAACCTAGAAGATCTAATCTCCTTTAGTTTTCTTCTTGGTTCGCCTTTTGGTTCGTCTTAGATCGCCATCTTTGAACCTTCATTGATTTCTCCCACTCGCCTTTGGATTCCTTCCTCGAGCTTCTTCAATGAACTAGTTGACCCTAAACTCTAATTACAAGACTCTAACGATTCGCAGATCTTATAAACTTGAAATTAAAATTAATTACAAAGCATGAACCCATCTGTGCTTAAAACAAGAATAAAGAAATACTTTCTATGGCCATACTAGTTTCCCGCATTCACATCACATGCAATCATATAATATATCAAGGCTAAAAATTATATATGCATGATAATCCGGGAGATACTTTTGTCGACATCCCATGTCACATTACGGACCTTAAGTCTAAATTCGAAGAATTCGACTAATGGTGCGTTCTCGTTTTATCTTTTATGATTTCTAAAATCAACTTTAAGAAAAACTCCGTTTTGGGCTCGAGAAAGCCCGGGTCAATTTCGGGAAAAACTTGGTTCGGTTCTTAATGATTTCATAAATCAATTTAAAGAGAAATCCGTTTTGGCTTTCCGGATGGCCCGGACTAACTTTGGAATTATTTGGTTGGAATTGGAAGAAAATTTAGCAAAAACTCCCACTCGAATGATGGTCCCTTTTCGTGGTCCGAAAAGCCTCGGAAAAGCCCGGGACAAGTCCTAGACAAGTCCCGGCCCAAGCCCACAAAAGGGCTTGGACAAAGTCCGAGCATGGCACGGCCCATAGGGCCGGCATGTCCTGGCCGAGGCCTACCAAGGCCTGGTCTCGTCCTGGCCGGAGCCAGGACGCTAGTCTATGCACCAGACGCGTCCTAGACGTGTCTGGTGCTGGACTGGACCAGCACTAGGTGTCTCAGACCTAGTCCGGGACACCCAGGACCCCAGACGCGTCTTGGAGACCTCTTTATACATGAGCCTTGGTAGTATCATCTTTTATCTCCTTCGGTTATGGTAATATCTCTCCACTCTTCTCTTTAGATTGATGTGCCTCTTTATCTTTTGGTGAGTGTATGCTTAGAACATTGAGGACAATGTTAGTTTTAAGTTTGGGGATGCGGGATATGACCATAACCAATGCATGACCATGGGTTTCAAAGACAAAAGGGTTCAAATTAGCCAAAATTTGAAAATTTTGAATGTTTTGAGTAGATTTGCATGAAATTTTGAATGTTTTGAGTAGATTTGCATGTGATTCTAGTGATAGTTTCAAGAATTTTGATGCATATGTGTCGAGTTGATGAGTTTTGTGATTGCTAATGGCCTTTGCATGAAAGTCGAGTCTTTTAGTGTTTGTGTCGTGCCATGTGAGTGACATCTTAGTGAAGAAGAAACATTTCTAAGAGACCTAAAGTAGTCATTAGTGGAGACTTAACCCATGTGAGAGCTCAAAGCCTAAATTGCCGTTCGAGTGTACTCTTCCGCGCTAACTCCAAGTAGAATGAAGAGCTACTCAACCTCGTAACTTATAAAAGAGCTCATTTGATCTCGTGTGCTCAATTTCCTTAGCCACTAGGAGTGACATTAGGATAGCGAATTAACCTTTCCCTTGTAGTCCATGAAACCCAATGAGAATGCCAACTAGAGGAAAGCGGATACTCCATCACCATCCATCATCTTATATCCCGAGAATGAAGACATGAGATAGAAGAATGAAGAATGTCAAAAGCAAGTATGAAATGAAAGTTGATTGCAAGAATAGAGTTGTGTGTGTTGTATTTTGTTTTGGTTGTTTGTTTGTGTTATGAAAAGAAAAAGAAAAAAAAAGAGAGAAAAAAAGAATGAAAAATGAAAAATAAAAAAAAAGTGATATGAAAAAAAGAAAAAGAAAGACAAAGTGAAATAAAGTGATTTTTGTGTATGTTTGAGCATGTGTTAGCTCTTTTGTGTGAGTGATGTGATTGTATATATGTGTTGGTGTTTTTGTTCATAAATAAGTATTCGAAGCAAGAAACAAATGTTGAGATGCTTAGGAGGTTCTACCATAATGAAGAGGTCGAAATTCTCGGGAATCCACCACCATCACATCATCTATTGTAACCGCTAACCTTTAGAAGGCATCTTAATAGGGTAGGATGGGTGAGAAGGGTGAGTGAGCTTCCCCACTCTATTAGTGGCTAATTCCTTTTCGAAGATCATTCGTTCCATAATGTTGTCCTCACCCCTTTTTATGTGTTGAGTCTATAGTCGTGATCACACTCACACATACGAGCGAACCATTCTTGAGTGATTTCATTTTTGGAGTGTATGTCCGTGAGGCTGAAGTCGAGGCGAAATGTACAAACTTGGGAATCAAGGTTTTGTGACTTCGGAACATAGATGTGCTCATTATGGTATGACACTTGCATTTTAGGGTAAGCCCATTAGTGAAGAGACCTTTAGCTTTTACAAGAGCTTATTTACTTGATTCATTATGTGTTGACATGCTTAAACCCTTTACTATATCAATCATGCTTATCTCGATTTGGATTTTGGACCCTTGTGTATTTGAAACCATGATGTTTGTGGGTATCATCAATGGAAACCCTCACGAGACCACACTCGTCCACTAGGGCAACCTAGGGGTTTAACGGCTTGTTGCATATGCTAAATGCAACCGGGATTCCTCCGAAAGTGAGTTAGGTCTTTTCTTTTGTTTTGTTTTGCTCGAGGACTAGCAAAATCTACGTTTGGGGATGTTTGATGGATCATGAAAATGTCCCATCTAAGTCATTTAATTTAGCCAAGTTAGTCGGTTTCGAGTCTTTATTATAATAAAATGGTTGGTTTTCTTGATTAGGTGTCTTTTGCGGAGTTAGATGTGAAAAACGGTTAAAAATGAGGAAAAGATGCATGAAGGGTATTTTGGTCATTTGGAGTCAAGGACAATCTGGAAATTTGGCCAAGGTCAGTGCTTGGTTGAAAAGTAGAGGTCGAGACGAGTCCGTAGGAGAAAACGAAAGTCAAATCGGAGTCCGGACGAAGGAATAAATCAAAGTCAAAGTTGAGTCAAAGGATGTTGACTGGTGAGACACCTTCGGGCATAGTTCTGGCGCGCGGAATAGAAGAAGACACGTGGCGCGCTTTGGAGGCCGGTATATACAATTCCTGTGTTAGCGCTGAGCAGCGAAGTGACGCTAAAGAGCATGATCCAGTAGATCCCGTTGCAATTTAATCCGCTAGTCCCTTGCTCGCATTTTAATCTCGACCGTCTCCTTCCGTGTTTTCTAGATCAGACGGCTTCTGAGCGTCTGCGTGTGTTATGTTTCCTTGTTTCCCGAGACAACTTAGTTCCGTAGCCCCGATCTCACGTTTTAATCTCAGCCTCTCCCTTCCGTGTTTTTGAGATCGGACAGCTCCTGTGCATCAGCTCCTTTATCACTTATCCCGTGCTGCGCGAAGCAACTTAGAATCCGTGCTCCCTACACGTGTCTCTGCTGGAACACTCAGATCCGTGAGATCCTCCATCCGACGGCTGTTGTGTCTCTCTCAACTTAATATCATGATCCCTCTTACACCCTAGCATCCGTATCCGAACCCAGCAAACCCTAGCCGCCGGGTCAATTAGTGATTTAGGGTTTTTTTTTATATTTTAAACCCTAGAAATTCCTAAAATGACCCTTCCTTTTATCTTTTCTACCATTTAACCCACCAAAAACCCTAACCCATCTATAAATAAATCTCTTTCTCCTCCTTTAAAACCTAGATTTGCAAACCCTCTCAATACCTCTTCTTACCTAATCCCTCTTCTCTATTCTCTTACCTTCTCTTTCTCTACTTTTCTTTCTCTAACCCTATAATCTCCTCTTACCTATTTCTTTCTCTCTTCTCTACTACTAAATCTATTTTCTCCATTATTTTTCCATCTTTCTCTACTACTACTTCTTCTCTACCACTATTCTTTCTTCCATTAATAGTTTTCTCCTTCTTTCTTCCATATTCTTCTATCATCTTTACCCCCTTTCATGTCTTCTTTCTAACTTCTTTCTACATCTAATTTCTTCTTTCCCTTTCTTTTTCTTATTTGGGTGGCAATAAAATAGCTATTACTTGGAATTCTTGGAGTAAAATTCTTGAGCACAAATGGAGTAAATCTTAGACAAATTGGAGATACATGGGGATATGGAATTTGATTGGTGATTTCTTTCCATTAATTTCTTAGTATTTTCATTTATTTTACAATGTCAATGAATGTTATTCTAGATTCCATGTATAGTTAATTTAGTCATCTAAGGTTGTAAATGAAACCCATTTTGGATCTTTGTAATACTTGTTCTTGATTAATTAAATCCCTTGATGTGCTTTAATGTCTATTGATTGTTTATCTATATGGATTGGATTTTCTTTCCATTACCCATGCCTCATAATTAGATATTTCATACTTTCGTTAAGTTGTTAGATGGAGTATGCTTTTTAGATGATGGATAATAGTTAAGCGATCCGAATCTCTATAAGGAAGACAATTAGAATTAGTGATTATAAAATTGTTTTATCTAGAATATCATCCGGAATCCAAATAGTTCATTATATTGGATCCCGAGTAAATACAAAAGAGATTTAAGTAATTAAGTGCTTGTTTATAAAGTGAATTTATGCGGGGAGTTTATAACCTTAGATATCTTCTCACCTCTCACTTAGATAGTTTATTTAGTTTTATTTGTTCTCTTATTTCTTACAAATCAATCATCAAATTCATGAAGTGGGGTGTGTGTGTGTGTTTTAGTCTAAGTTAGTTATTGACATTTTGATTATTGAGCTAAACTCGCCGTCAATATCTGAAGTTACCTACCTATCCCTTGGGACGATACACGAATTTACTAACTTACTATAACTTGACCCCGTATACTTGCGGGAATAGACCTATTTGAGGCCTATCAGAACACTTCTAAAGTTCCTTTTTTTTTTGTGAGTTTCCTAAAACTCAAAACAACTCTTTAATCAAACCAAATTTGGATCAAAATCTAGGTTTTTGAAACCTTTTTCAAGAACAATTTTGAAACCAATTTGAAATTTTTTTGAATCCCATTCAAAATTAATCAAATTTTATGTTTAAAACTTCTTTTTAACATTCAGATCTATCTAGAACAAGCATAGATTGGATCAAAATCTTGGTTTTTGAAACACTTTCAAGAACGAATTTCGAAAACAACTTGAAGAATTCTTGAATCTCATTCACAATTAATCAAATTTTTGTTTAAAACACTTTTAAACACCATTATCTATCTAGAAAAGCATGGAATTGGTCCAAAACTTAGATAAGATAGGCTAATTGCAAGAGGCTCTGAAGCCATTGTTGGGTTTTACACCCTTCTACTAGTGTTTATAGCGGAAATAAGACATCTAATGTCTACACCAGTATTCCCAGGATCACATGCATAAGCCCATAATAATACTAAGTAAAACTAGAAAGATAAATACCTTATTCGCTAGTTTTCCCTCGAACTTTTCCAATTGCTTATGAGAAGACCAAGAGCTTCAAGCGTAGCTCCTCTACTTGGGACACGAGCAATCAACTTGATCTCCCACCTTGTTGTTAAACTAGCACACCAATGGTGGTTGGAAGAAGAACATCTTTCTTCTTGACTAGATAGATAGTAATGGGAATTAGCTCACTTTCTCCTCTCTACTTGATGTGGTAGAGTAAGAAAGCTTAGAGAGAAATTCCACACCTTATTCTCTGTCCTAAGAGTGTTCATATAGAACCCTAATAAGAATCCACATTCTTTTAGGTTTCCTAAAACACCCTTTAGAATAAGATTTAGGGAAATAGTCGAAAATAGCAACTATTGTTATTTTCTCAATTCCCTAAGGAGGGAGCGTCTCAACACCACGAAAATTGGAAGATATAATTTTTATTATATCAGAAACTAACCCTTCAAAATTCAGCCCAATCGGAGTCCTAGAAGTACCCGAACCGGTCTAGGCTCAAAAACCCTGTTTTTGGCCTTTTTGTACTATCTTTGCCTAATTCCTTTTTAGGCCTATGAGATATGTTTATGGGACACTCCCATGATTATATCTCACTCCCACTAGTCATATCCTATATCAATTTGTCACTCTTATGTGTACCCGTTGTAGGACCCGATCGAAGTTAGCCGCGAATTACTTCGTAATTCGACGATCGTAGTTGGTCTCTAGCTACAACTCTACGATCCCTAAATCAATCGGACTTGATGATCCTCTACATTAATTGTCCTATCCGACAAATTGTTCGCATTGTCACCTTGGTCGAAGGACATCTCCTTCAACTCCTTCACGCATTCCTTTAGAAAACCCAGGGCTGATCCGTTCATGCCAAGGGCGTTACAGGGCTGGTTTCCGCTAGCCGACCTCCAATTAAGGGAGTACGTGACGGATCGTCAAGGGTTCATCTGACCTGTTACCTGAAGCTGACCCAATGGGCTTCAGGTCTGATCTTGACTCTTCAGACGTTAGTCAACGTCTGGACATTTTAGTTACGTCGATTCATCAACTAACTTGTTATAGTTTAGAAGTATTTTTTAGTGTAAGTATATAATTGTTTTTTTTTTAAATTAATAAAATGCTAGAAAAAACTTGAAAATTCTGTTATATCTAAGAATGTTGTTAGAATCAATAAGATGTTAAATATATAATCAAACTTTTATTTACTGCGTATAACTAATTCATAACATGTGTTACGCATATTATGCGAATGGAATCAATAAAATGTTAGAGAAATACTGAAAATGTCAGAAAAATAAATATCAGTTTACATTATGTTTTTTATGAAAACAAGAATGTAGTGATGGAAAATTCAACTTTTTTTCTTACGAAAAAGTTATGAAAACTATTACGTTTAAATATGTTGTTCGAACTAAATAAATTTTTAAAAAGATTCTAACTTTAATCAACATATATACAGTAAAATTTATTTTGTATGGAGATCAATCATAATTTTTATATATTATTGCTATAATCTATTTTGACTTGGTCAAAGATGGGTCCATGTTTTACTCATCTTTTTGAAATACAGGAAATTTGGTTGAAGACCCAATTAAAAAAAAAAAATTAGTTCAAAAGACAAGTTATATTTTTTTTGTTAAAAACCAAAAATTTAAATTTTTTTGTTAAAAACCCAAATATTTGTATTTTGTTTGGTTAAAAACCTAATATTTTTTTCAAAGTTGTTGTATGGCGCTGCAAAGCTATTTCAATGTGTTATAAGGCGTTGCAAAGCTTTTGCAAGTCGTTGCAAAGTTGTCGCAAGACGTTACAAATTAAAAGAAAATACTCAAGGAGCTGAAGACGAAAAAAAAATTTGATGATCAAAATTGGATGATCTTTTTTTACCAAATCAAAAAAAATATAGGGAATTTTGACCACCCTTCCAAATATAGAAAGAAGAAAAAGAGAAATTTTTTCTCTCTTCTTTCTCTTCACGTTCTTTCTTTTCATCATCTCTTTGGGATAATTCCTTATTATTATTATTATGCCCCATCACCACCATGGTTGTTTTGTGGTGGGTTGCCTTCCTTCTTCTCCCAAGAGTACAAGTGCAAAATCCTCCATCTAGCTCTACATTAGTGGTAAAAATTACCTTACTCCATTTCCATTTGATTTTATTTAATGAAGAATTTCTTCAACTCTTGTTGATATTTACTTATGGTGTGTTTAGATGACGGAATCATGAATCCGCGGATTCATAGTCCTTGGAATTAATGATTCCACGGATTCATGAATGCAAGTAATATTTTTGGTTTGTTTGGCAAACTAATAAGAATCTTATGATTTATTATTATTTGAGTATTTTTAAACTAAATCTTGTTCTCGAAACTCGTTTTTTCAAATATCGTTTCATTCGAGAAAATATAAGAATGTGGGGAAAAAACGGGTTTTGGAGAAAAACAATTATTTTTCGGGAAAAAAATGATTTTCGGGGAAATTTTTGGAAATAATAATATTTTGAAGAAAAAACGATTTTCGGGGAAAAAAATGATTTCTGGAGAAAAAACTATTTTTTTTGGGAAAAAAATGATTTTTGAAAAAAACAATATTATTAAAATAATTATTTTGTCGAAGGAAATATTTTTTTTTTTTATTTTAAGTTTGAAATTTGGATAAATTAATCCAAAATTCTAGCAAATCCCAAGGAGGTAGGGTGGGAATTTAACCCGCGGTCCCGAACCCGCTCGCGGATACCCGAAGCCCGACTAGTACATCTGGGCCCGTTACCCGATATTGGGCTTTACCCGCCCGTCTGAGTTGGGAACAACGGGCGGGCACGGGTGAGAATCCCACGCCGACTGCCCGCCCGAGGCCCGCCCGATTAGTACTCATTTGTTACCCCCCACGGGGAGCTGAGCACATAAAAACTTGTACATGGATGAGGCCTTCAACTGTGGAACTAAATAAAAAAAAAGAAAAACTCGTATTCTTAAGAAATAACATAGTACCCCATTGCCCATTTATAAAGAATTAAAGAAGCTTCACCTTCTATAAGTATGTTCAATACTTTTACCTTGTATTTATATGAAGCCTCCTTCCTTGTAATTGGTTCAAGGCTAGTGTTAGATTCTACATAGTACCAGATTGCCCCTATGTATAACTACATATTGGGCAACTACTTGTCCTGCTAGTGTGGATGCCAAAGAATATTGAAGTCCCTGACCCTTCAATGGAGGAGTCAAAGAATAAGTTTGCACCAACAATATTGAAGCTGCCAAGTTACTTCAAAGAAGAAAATGAAAAATCATATGGGCCTAAAGTGGTGTCAATTGGTCCTTATCATTATGTTAAACAACATTTGATTCCCATGGACTTATACAAGCAAAGAACTGTTTCATTTCTCATTTCAATGGAACCCAATAATATTAATTCAGTCAAGTCAAAATTAGTAAAAAATGTCAAGGGATTTAACGGTTTTTATGAACAACTAGATGAAGAATGGAAAGAGGATGCTAGATTCATTGATCTCAATCCTTGATGGTTAATTCCTTCTTGCTTTCCTGATTTAGCAATGAACACATCATGACAAACGTTTTTTAATTTTTTGGGGAAATTAGTTCAATCTCAAGTTGATGGTGGAGAATCAAATATCATATGACGTAATTTTATGGGGAAATTTAGCTTCACTCAACAATTCTTTGGGGCTATTAATCTAGATATTGGTTAACTACTTCATGATGCATTCCTAAGAAGCCTTGATATAAAACTCTAAACTCTCTTCAATTTTGTTGCTTTTCTATGTGGACTAAACAAAAAGAGTGAAGAATCATATTATTGAGATTCAACATATTACCACATTGCCATTTGTGAGGAATTAAAGATATTCAATACTTCTACTACAACTATATAAGTCAATCATCATACCTAGTGTTAGTTTCATCCTTAGGATTGGACTTAACACTTGGGATTAAGCTAAGAATCCTCCTTTAGAGGCAATAACATAAATAAATCAAACTTTCTTAAAGGCTATGCGGGCTGCCCGAGATATGCTCGCCCGTTGCTCGATGTACCCGGTCAACTAAGCAGGCACGGGCGGACAATGGCGGACTGAGGAAGAGATTTCACCCGCCCGTCCCGCCCGAGAAATGAAGTGGTCATTTGGCATGGTTGCCCGAACCCACCCGAGCCCGAGTATTGCTATGCCCGAACCCGACCCGCCCGTCCCGATTCTCACCCCTACCAGGGGGTAGGGTGGCATTTTGGGATTCATGATTCCTACAAATCTCACTTTTGATAGGAATCCTACTTAGAAATCCTACAACCAAACACACCATTAGGTTTTTTACAAATGTTTAATCAAGACTATTGGACATTGTTAGATAGGGAAATTGTTTAAATAAAAAGTCATTAGTGCCTCTGACTACTGTAACTGTACCTCGTATATGCATTTCTGGTAATAGTTATACAGATTCTTTTCTTTTGCTTGTTGGATAGTATTTTTATTAACAACAGTGCTATTTGGAGCGAAGCCCTCAAAGCGACACAAAAGTGACTCAACAGAAAGAAGCCGCGTGGCTCTATCACGTGGAAAAATCAATTTTTCACACATTCTAAGTTGCATCCACGCAAGTCGAGGGTTTAGTGTTAAGTCCCTCCGTTATACAGATCTGGACCGTTGATTATGGCAACGGTCCAGATCATAAATGAAAAGTCCCCCACAATGCCACAAAAGACTTCCCCCTCTCTCTCGTTCTGAAGACAGAACAGGCCGCCCTCTCTCTCTCTCTAAAGAACTCCACACCAAGAACTTACTGACTTGATGTTCCCTTTCTTCAACGATTCGAAGTGAGACGGATTGTCTTTTTAAAAGATGAGTTATTTCCCTAATGGCTCCCAACTTTGTGACCAGCTTCCCGCCTGGCCTCCTAAATTAGCAAAAATACCCATATGGCCCCCTGTTTCAGTTATCTTTAACTTTCCGTTACTCTCTCTCCTCCATCTCATTTTCTCTCTCTGCCACATCATTTGACCACGCCACATCATCATCTTCACCGGCAGGTCGCCGGCCGGCCAAATTTCTGGCCGACAACCTTCAAATTTTTTTTTTCTCTTCTCTCTCTCTCTCTCTGAAAAAAAAAAAAAATTTTAGATTCTCTCCTCTCTCTCTCTAAACTCCGGCGAAGGGGGTTTCCCTTCGCCGGAGTTTAGAGAGAGAGAGGAGAGAATCTAAAAAAAAAAATTCTTTTTTTAGAGAGAGAGAGAAGAAAGAGAAAAGAAAAAAGTTTGAAGGTTGCCGGCCGGTCGGCGACCTGCCGTTGAAGATGATGATGTGGCGTGGTCAAATGATGTGGCAGAGAGAGAAAATGAGATGGGGGAGAGAGAGTAACGGAAAGTTAAAGATAACGGAAAAAGGAGGCCATATGGGTATTTTTGCTAATTTAAGGGGCCAGGCGGGAAGCTGGTTACAAAGTTGGGGGCTATTTGGGAAATAACCCTTAAAAGATCATTTAGATTGGGTCCTGAAAATTTTGAAATCATGTTAAACTAGATGTGCATAACCAGTGGATATTGTTCTTGATGAAGCTGAACCGTATGAAATCCAAGATGTTATAAAATTTTTGACAAAACCAAAAACAGTATTGTAAAAAAGAACAAGTGCCTCCCCACTATCTAATTCGAGGAACTGATTTCACAATGAAGTATATAGATGTCAATCAAACAGTAGTTGATCCTCTTGTTTCAAAAACCAAAGAGAACTCCAAGATGTTTCTGCTATTGAATTAAAAAAAAGTGGTTCACAAAAGGAATGACTAACTTTTATAATCAAATGTTGTAGTGGGCGGAAACTTTTTTTTTTCAAATTTCATACCCTTAAAAACTTACTTCTCGGCTCACAATGAATCGTTGAAGAGAGGGAAAATCAAGGCAATTGGTAAGGGGAGCTAGGAATTGTTCTTGGGGAGTTGTAGTACAAAATTAATTTTTTGGACTACAGCTCCCCATACCAATTTAGTATTAGGAACTATTTTTTTGAATTTTAAGTTAAATATTGAAATACAGAGGGATTAGAAAACAATTACAGATTTTCTAAATTTAAAAGTTTTAATTGTAATTTTTTTGAAGATTGTTTTTTGTTCATGATTTAAGATTTCAAGTCTAAACGATAATGTTTCATTTTATAAATGTCATGGCCTTGAAAATTAGATATGATATGAGTTGCAATAGAGTTTTATATTAATTTTTGCTCTAATTCAAATTATCTATATTGATGTGTTGGAAATTTTCGTTAAACAATTTCTCCCCAGTGGAGGGAAATATGGTGAACAAACACGAAAACAGTAAGTTTTTCCCTAGGGAACTGCATATACATGATTTTTTTTTCAACAAATTTTCCCCCAGCTGAGGGAAATTAGACGAAAAAATGTGAAAACCGTAAGTTTTCTCTAGGGAACCACGTATATATGTTATTCTCTTAAACAAATTTCCCTCCAGTCGAGAAAAATTAGGCAAAAAAAAAGGGAAAACGAGGCACATTAGTAAAGTTGCAAGCACTATGTTTTTGTCACTTCCCATTTCTGAAATTTGGTGAATAGTGTGATTACATTAGAGATATAACATATCAATTCTCTTCACAAACTAGTCACAAAGAGATTCACCAAACTATTGTCAATTTTACTCATAATCTTCATCCTCATCGCTTGAATCGTTCCATCACTTGAATCGCTCGCATCTTCTTTGTTTGAGACTTGATTTCCTCTTTCAGCAAAATGTTGGTAATAAAATTGCCATCAAAACTCTAGATATAGTTTTCAAGCGAGCACAACAATATTAAGTATAGATTAAAGAAATTCCCAATGCTATTCAATTTGTAATAACATTCCCATCAAAACCTTAGATATAAAACTCACTAAAATTCCTACTCAATACTATCCAATTTGTCTTATCTATTTTTTTTTAATTGAATTTGTCTTATCTATTTTCCTTGAAGTAGAAAAAGATTTGCAGGAAAATGGATGAGATTGAAGAATTTAGAGTAAAATTTTATAATGCTACCCATCTAGAAGACTCATCTCTATACACATCTTCACCTTGATAGATTGTTTCTTTCTTGGAAATGGATGAATGTATGGAGAGTTCTCCATTAATGGTGGGTGTGATTTGTAGTGGTAAAAAAAACTCACTAAAACCCTAGATATAAACTCAATAAAACCCTAGAAATTAGAAGGGAGGGGGGGGGGAGTCACAAGACTTTGGTTGATGTCTTCTTCATTAGGCAAAATACTTTGTAAGAAAACGCCAGAGATTTGTAGTTGATGAAGGAAAGCGATTGTTGGAGGGGAGATTGGAGAGCCGACTTCAGAAGAGAGAAGAGTAAAAGAGGAAGAAAGTTTTTTTCTTTTGTTATTTATGAGATATTTGACTATGTTACACTTGAGTCCTTCAAATTATGATTAAAATCTTTAACATAGAAGGTCTTTAAAATAATAATCCAAAAGTCTTATCCCCCCTTACTAATCTCTATAGCTCCCCAACTATAATAGCTCCCCAACAACAATTCCCAGCTCCCTTTACCAATCGCCTTAAAATCAACTCTTAGGTTCTTGATATTGAGTTTTTTTAGAGAGAGAGAGTGTGTCTCGAGAAAGAGAGAGACAGAAGGCGAAGTCTTTTGTGGGGGGGATTTATTGTTTATGATCTGGACCGTTGCCTCAATCAACGGTCCAGGTCTACAGGATGGAGGGACTTAACCCAAAACCCTCGACTTCCGTGGATGCAAGTTAGAATGCATGAAAAACTTCCTTTTTTCCACGTGATAGAGCCACGTTGCTTCTTCTATTGAGTCGCTTTTGTGTCGCTTTGACGGTTTCGCCCCAAACAACATTTCTATTTTATTAAATTGGGAGATTTGCTGTTTGGACCCCCTTTCGTATAATTGACTTGCTGTTTGGACTCCCTTTTACAGAGTTGCACTTTGGACTCCGTTTTTCAAAAAAAAAAGTTAAATATAACTGTCCAAAAACATATGAGAGATGAAAATACAATTTTACCCTAACAGATGAAAAGACGATCTTACCCACTATTTATTAACCCAACTTAAGCCAAAATATCAGTTCTTTTCCTTCAACTATTAACCTCCTAAATCATTCTAAACTCTCTCTCTCTAAAATTACTCACTTTTTCTGTCTAAACTCCTTCCTGAGCTCATCACCATAGATCCAAAACCATAAGAACTAAAAAATTTAACATATATATGGAGGAGACTAGAAAAGTTAGGGTAAGAAGCATCTTCTTCTCTACTTCTCCTGATCATTTCAACAAATTCTCATCATCATCATCTTCTTCATTACCATTTCAATCTTCACCAAGAACAACTCCTTCAATTCCTCTTCACACAATTTCTGAATCAATAATGAAAGAAAACATTGAGATAGCTGAAATCATGGTCAATAAATGAAATCCACATACTTGTTTTGGTTTTGCAATACTTCTTTATTTCATGATGATGGTCAAGAATCTAAAAAATTTCTTAAATTTGTTAAAGATTTACAAAGAGCTAAGCTTTTCTTTATCTCTCCTGAACATTTGAGCTCTTCTTTAGTAGTTCGATTTCAAAAGCTTATGCAAATCGCCATGAAAAGACTCCAGAAAAAGTTTTACCAGGTCTTATGGACGAATCAGATTATCTTGATCAATAATCAATTTGCCGTAGATTATCTCAATTTCCAGAGAAACCGAGTGGCACTATTTCTGATTTTGAAGACGATTTGGACGATCCGACTACTGATTCAAATTACACTGAATTTGAACAAATCGCAATAATCACCATGATTTATTTCCGAGTGTATCATTTTTTCTTGTTCTCTCTCTCTATATTACTAGAACAGAAACAATAGCTGCCCATGTTTGAGATGATTTTGAAACTGATATTGAGCAATTTCTAGAGAAGTTGAAACAATTAGTTGTGACAAATTTTTGTGTTGAGAAAATTTGGTGGAAAATAACTAGGGGGTGCAAAGTGCAACACTGATTATATAAGGATAAATTGGGAATTTATTAAAGTATAACTTTAGAGACGGAATATTCTTAGGTGATTCCGTCAAAAGGGAGTCCAAAGTGCAATTCTGGAAAAAGGGAGTCCAAACAACAAGTCAATTTTAGGAAAGGGGGTCCAAACAGCAAATCTCCATATTAAATTATACAAGTAGCTTGCTGTGTAGGGCTCTCATTTCGCACTACTGAAGAGAGCTTGAGAAATGCTTTCCAAAACTTTGGCGTACATTTTCACTCATAATCTATGTGGTAAATTATTAATAGTCAATGAGCTAAGTTGCATTTCGTGGGAGATATTAATAACAATTAGAGGTGTCGACGGGTCGGTTCCGGTTCGGGTATTTAACTATCTAGATCCGGAACCTATAAATTGTAACGGTTTCGGTACCGGTACCTCAATCAAAGGATCCAGAACCAGAACTTTTAAAATTCTCGGGTACCCATTGGGTATTCACAAGAGTATATCAAATATTTCTTAAAGTAGAAGAATTTGCACGAATCTAGGAAAAGAAATACCATAAACAACATAAATCCTTAAATAAGCAAATCTCTCCGGTTCAATAGTTGATGAGTATAAGAGATTAGAGATTAGGGGAATCAAGAAAGAAGAAATGAACCTTTATGTAATATTAACTCACTCACCTTTGTGTTTTATAAATTAACTTTCAACCAAGGAAAAAAGGATTTGAGAAATTTCACAAATTGGGGAGTTGGTAACTTGGTGAGAAAAACCCTGACGTACAAGAATACTATATAATCTAGAGTAGTTTTCGTATTATCTCGGGTACCCATTAACCGTCGGGCACCCGGCGGATATACCCGATAAGAACCCGTCTCCTAATCGGGTCCTATCGGGTATACCCATTTAAGACCCGACTTCCTTAATGGATCTAAAACCTATACCCAGAACCTACTCATTAAGACTCGGAGTCGGTTCGGTTCTCGGGTAAACGGGTACCCATTGCCACCCCTAATAACAACCTTTCAGAGTAGGAATTAAAAACGCAGAGAGAGGTACACATTTGACTTTATTTATATTTCATTCGTTCGTTCATCGTCTTCTTGGATTTTGGCTCTCACAAAATGCCTATCCTAATTAAGATTAGCACGACTTGTTTTCTTGTAGGTTTGCAAAACAGAAATATTCTCCGTTCTTTTCTATCTCTCGGCCAGATTCAGTTTTAAGTTATAATATAAAGTTATGATTCACCAAATCCATCGTTTATTTGGTTTCCCCTTTACCGAGTTTCTATGAAGTGGTCACCTGTCTCTAGACAAGCCCTTTCCTCCAACTTAGATGGTATGTTTCTTCCTCGAGCAAAAGTTGCATTTCCTTGCTTTCCTCACAAATCATGATCGCAGCTTTGGGGAATAAAGAAAATTCTTCAGGGAATAAAGACTAAGTCAATCCTAATTGACTTAAGGAACATATTTATTTTTTACCCCGAAAATTCACTAGATTGAACTTTGCCCCTTACTTCATCTTCTTACCACCTTTAACTTCCACTCACCACCATTAGCGAATACCTTCCTCTCACTCTCTCTCACTCCCTACAGAAATGAAATTTATACCCTCAACAAAGATAATGTCTTCTTTTAACATTTTCCCAATTAACATTCATAAACAAAACATCCCCCATATGTTAAACTTATCAAATAAAAGATTATGAAATTTAGAAATGTTTGATTTCTAATGTTGTTCACTGAAATCATGAACAAGAAATACACATGTGTTTTTTTCTCCTTTTCTTGGTATAGAAATACCTAAACCTTGAACGATTTAGACAAATAAATATATTCCAGAGATAGATTCAAACCAGACACTTCTAGAGCCATTATAGGTATATGCCTGTAAACAGTAACTTAGCGGATCGGATATAGGCATATCCGTATCCGAGTCCGATAAGCTATCCGATATTCGATAATTATCCGACGGATATTATAAATCAATATCCGAATCCGATTATTTTAACGGATGTCGGATATTATCCGATATTCGAATCTTTAAGGGATATTTAGTAAATGCCCCCCACTTATTTAGCAATATTAGGACTTCACCCCTAAAAACATTATCGTTCAGGCGTTAACCCCCATTGCCTCTTTTTCCGTCAAAATCTCGTTATGTAGTGGGCGTGCGAGTCACGTGCTTGTTATCGGACCAAAATACCCCTGTCCTAATTTTTAGTATATGACCCCCATTTATTTAGCTATATTAGGACTACACCCCCGACCAAAATACCTTGTCCATTCGAATAGTTTATCCCGAACTAATACCTTCCGATGGTAGGGTGGATCGTGTCTTTACCAGTCCGAGGTAGTTATACCATAAAATTACTCGTATGGGTCAAGTTCAAGTTATAACATCCACCAAACAGAACCCGAAAAAGAATGGAAGAACAACTAGTAGTAGTTGTACCCAAAAATGGTGTAATTGGTTTCAAAAGTCTCTGTTTTATAATTGTTTCTCACAAAAATTTGATATTGAATCTTCTAGTCCTGTTTTAAGGAGTTGTCCATTGCTTAGACATGGGTTTCAAAGAAAAGATGAAATCTTAGAAGATTTTGCTAGAGAAGAATTGAAATCTAGAATAAATGTAGAAGAAATTGAAGAAGAAGAAGGAGAATCAATCAAAGAAAAAAAATTAAGGAAGAAATTCATCCATGTGAAATCGATTTTCAGATTGTCCTTCAACAACTAACCAAACTATTTTGGTTGGGGGTGTAGTCCTAATATAGCTAAATATATGGGGGTCATATACTAAAACTTAGGACGAGGGTATTTTGGTCCGATGACAAGCACGTGACTCGCACACCCACTAAATAACGAGATTTTGACGGAAAAAAGGGCAATGGGGGTTAACGCCTGAATGATAATGTTTTTAGGGGTGAAGTCCTAATATTGCTAAATAAGTGGGGGGGCGTTTACTAAATATCCCAATCTTTAACAAAATTTTAAATTTTAAATTTTTTCCTTAAGATTTTAACCATTAGATCTAAATAATAAATTTCAAGCATACATTTTATATATTATTATGAATAAATTTTATTAGTTTTTTTATATTGCTTATCGGATACGGATATTTATCGGATCGAATATTAGTGTATCCGTATCCGATAAGCAGATATCTGATAAGGAACATTCGAATCCGTATCCGATATCCGAAATTTCGAATATTTTTTTAAAATTTGAATTCGGAAGCTGATCGGATGTCGAATATTAGGATATCCATTGACATGCTTAATAAGGTATACTTGAATTGTTCACTCAATTCTTCCTCATATAGATCAATAATAGCTATTGAAACCAGAAATTGAATAGTACCTAAATTCTCCATTGAATTTCTTCCCCATTTTGATCAATAACAGCTACTAAAACCAGAAATTCAAGATAGTGCCTAACTTCTCCATTGGTTTAAATTTCTTCCCCATTTTTGATCAATAACAGCAATTAGGACAACAGATTAACTCATTTTCAGTGCATTCCAAATATCTCTTGTGTGGTTCTTCTTCTTCTGATAAAGCTTTTCAGCGTTCATTTCATTTTATCTCGCTCACTATTTCTATCTCGGTTTGTCGCTCTCTATCTTTGCAGATCTCTCTCGCTGTAAATATCTCTCGCTCCTAGACCCTAGATTTCGCGAGAAGGAGGAGAGAGATAGACAGTGAGAGAAAGAATAGCGAACGCGAGCCAGTGACAGTGCGATAAAGAGAAAGTGTGTGAGAGAGAGAGCAAGCAGGAGAGAGGAGAATTGGGGAGATGAAGATTATGGATCAAAAATGACAAAGTCAATTTTTGGACTTAAAATGAAAGTGCCCTTCTAAGTCAAATATTGTTGACTAAAGTCTTTATTCCCCAGAGATTTTTTTTTATTCCCCAAAACCGCGGCCTAGATCATCTCACTCCCAGTCTCGCATAAATGAGTAAAAATCGTTCATTTGTGTATCGATAAAAAAAAGTTTCTGCTTTTCGTTCCTTTATCGCTAGGAGCTAATTGCATCCAAAAGAAATTGGTTTTGGCTCATTTGACTTATAAATCTAGTAAGAATTCAGGATCGATAATTACAATGAATGCTCTTTTCAGTTTCTGGACGGGAGAGTCATTTTCGTGGAAGTCGCAAAACCAGGGTCAGAACTTCGACAGGAACTTAAGCAGAATCCTAGACAGTATTAACTCATATATGAATTGGAGGGGCCGGAGAAAGATTTGTCCTGATTGTTTCATCTGTTTACTCATTGAATTTTCTCTGTAATATGTTCCTATGATTTTTCAAGGTAAATGAAAATATAAATGTTCGTCATTTTGTGCATCTTTGAACCGAGCAAGGCTTTCATAATTTCACACATTGATGGAGATTAGAAATTCACGAATACAATCACGATATAGAGGATCAGAACAAAAGATAATAAACAATCGGCTACAGTTCGTCAGCATAAACATTTAACTCCGGTGAAAGGTATTTTGAGACATTAATTATTTTTTACCTGAAAACTTTAGCAATAATGTTTTAATCTGAAGATACAATTATATTAAGTAGTTTCGCAGTTTTGAGTTGTTTAAATAAGTTGGATTGCCTTTTTTGCTCATTATGAGTTGCTCAGGTCTAGAAACCCTTCAAATAAAACCAAACTAGCTACTTTGGCGGCAGCACTCCACCCTGAATCCCAGCCGGGGTATGTGTCTGGTCTGGCCGGGGTATGTGTCTGGTCTGGCCGGGGTATCTATCTCTAGATCATGACTGGACACATACTCCGGCCGGGGTATCTATCTCTAGATCATGACTGGACACATACTCCGGCCGGGGTATCTATCTCTAGATCATGACTGGACACATACTCCGGCCGGGATTCGGCTGGCCCGGATATGTCCCGGCATACTCTCATTTTCCTTTAACTATGCCTAGGGTTTTTGGTATCACTAATTTATGATTGCTTCGCTGTTGGGTTCTTAATGGACTGGATTAACCCTGCTGGCCTGCTCCCCTGATTAAAGCTGGTACAAGTATTACACATGCCTCTATCTCATTACAAAAATCGATTACTACATAACGGTTTGAAATTACAAGAGTTTTTTGTTTGTTGTCTCCATCTCAAAACATTTACACCAAGAAACACGTAGTAACCTAAATTCTTACATGAAGAAGAGTTTTCTTTTATGGCGTATAGGTATTCAGATAGTCACCCTTTTAGTCCAAACTACATTCTCATTTATATGCACTCCAGGAGAAAAATAATTACATTGATTGCAGATTATTCTTACCGTCTGAATGAGTTGCTATTTGTTCGGTTTAAACGCTTCTTTCTGTACCTCCACGCTACTTGGATGATTGAAGCTGCACGTCCTCTCCAGTAGGGTGATTCATACCTATCATCAAGTTAAAACATAATACCATTAATAAACTTATGTATGAAGTTATGTCATATATGGATACTCCGTTTCATATATCTTGCTGTGTCGATAGGAATACTAGGTGGTGTCTCTTCTTAATTCTTAGGCGGTGTTTCTTTTTAGTACAGATTTGACTCGTCCGAATGGTCTGAATGGCTTACTTGTTAATATTAGAATGTCTTTTTTTGTCTGAATAAGCTGATACATACTGATTTTGGGTCCATGCGAGTCAGACAAAATAAGCCTCTGAATTACGGGTCCAAAACCTTAAATGAGTATTGTACTCAAGTAAGTCAGACTCTGATGAGTCAGATTCAAACAATAGAAAAAGAACACCACCTTAGTAACTTGAGTGACTATAATGTGAGATTTGTACAGTCATCTAGGCTGCAGTTGCACATACTAGTGTTGAGGCCACAAAATACCTTCTAGGTTAAAAATGTAATTTGTGTGTGGACTTATCCCCATGTAGAATTACTGTTACGGATATAGATCCAGCCGACCCTATGGGGTTGGTGGATTCTCAATCAAGACAGAATTTAAAAATATGAGCCGATAACATAAAAGTTGGTTAATTTGATGTCTAAATATCTTTGATATTCACCTCCCGTAAGTCTAAAGGATTTGGCAAAATTACCTTATAGCTGCTTGAACAAGTGGCTTCCGCAAAAATCCTTCATAGTAGGAAGTGACTTCCTCAATATCAGCACCTTTGAGCGAAAATGCTTCAACGTTAGTTAAGCAGGTTACTGTCCTGTTAGAAAGCAATCGATATCCCGGGAACCTGCCTCTTGTTCCATCTGCAAAATAAAATATTATAATACTATAAATTTAATCCAAACCCTCTATCACATTATGCACAAGTACTTTAGTTAACCTTGTAAGAGGTAGGGTAATAAGTTTGGTATACGTAAGAAATGTAATATCAATATTTGATTTTTTTTTTCTTGAAACTTTGAATTAATATTAATAGAAACCGAAAAGAATATACAAGATAAGCTTATGACGCAGAAGAGCAATAAGGTAAGGTTGACATTCCAGTTCCATTTCCATGCGTACAGAAATTTCCACCGAAACGGAAATTTAATTACTTTTTCTTAACAATGCCAGGAATTGTATTTCGAATTCGGCCGAAATGACCGAAATTTTTCTATTTCCATGCCTCCCAAAATTTCATTCCTTGTGTAGTAGAGCCTTAGACACAAAATCCTGAGAAGTTTTGTACTTCGCCCAAGTGTGCATTTTACAAAATCTTGACCGTTCCTTCTTTCTCTTTAAGAGTTCAGCTGTCCGCTCCTCCAAATATGCCACATGATTTCCATCGGAATAATAACCCAGGTTGCTTTACTGCCTTCGTAAAATTTAACCCTCTCCATGTTTTATACAGTTGAGTACTTTCTGAGGCTTGGACCACTTCAATACCAATATCATATGCGCCGACTGATCAACTTAATTGCAATCCATTATATTCCACACCTTTTATTTACCGAGGGCAGGTCAATTAATACAGTGCCACTATGTCATTCACTTCCATATCGTCACAGTTCTACCTCGGTTCCAAGTCCGTCTGGTGGGCACTTTATACACACTTGCTAGCTGCCGTATTGATTTCCTGTAATTTATTTCCTTTTGATTTTGTAGCCCCTGAAGTTCCTCCAAAGGCGGACCTCACGGGACAACCCTAACTCTCTCATATCACATGATTTGGTTTGATAGATTATTCTGAAGTACTTCTAAGGCAAATCTGTAAGACTTTTGTGGACAATTTATATAAGACTTGCGGAAACTGTAGTCTAGTTTTATTATCAGGTTTAAGTCAGATATATTTGGTGGCTTTCTCTTACCAATTACCATCAATCTTAAAAAATGAGATGAATACCTCTGTAAGTTGACAAATTATCAAGGCAGAACGCGAGAAGCTCCTCGCCGCAGACGTTCCTATCTGACAATTCGGCTCTATTTCCATCCGCATCAACACTCTCCATTCTCCCCCGCACAATAAAAACCATTTTGTCAACTGGAGCCCCATAGTACAGTATCTTACTTCCCTCTGTGTATATTCTATGTCTTAATCTTTCACAAATGGCATCAAAGACTGGGTCATCCATTAAAGCAAAGATTCGTACCTGAAACAACAACATCATTCAAGAACGAAGCCACTAAAATAGTGATATCCATAAAATTTCATTGCAACTTGGCTTCTACGTAAAAATAAATAAATATGGTTTCCTGTCTATTGTGTTACACACCTCATTCTATAGAAATTAGTAGCTGATAGGTGTGGTGGATACCACCTCAAGGGTCGAATTATATCGTTCATAGGCACGAAGACTGTCATATATATGTAATATATTATATAATAAGGGAGGAGGGTGTCTTTTTTAGGATATACCTTCCACTTCAATGGCTAAAGATTACACCTCCCAAGCTTATGCCCAAAGGTTGAGATTACATCTCTAAACTTATCTCTAAGGATTGAGATTATACCTTCCAAATTTATCTCAATGGCTACGATTACACCTCACAAACTTATCTTCAAGAGTCGAGATTATAGAACTGCCTGTGCCCGGCGGGCACGGGTTATACCCTTGTATATATTTCCAAGTATTATATCATTTTTGCAGCCGGGATTCTAGGACATTTTAATAACCTGAGTGCTGAATATGAACAGACCCAATAATGAAAAGCCACAAGATGTTAAAAAGCAAATTAGCCACTCAAATGAGACATTTTCTCTTCTTGTATCATTGAAACTCTACCCAAGCATATTAACCGACCATAAGGCATATTAACAACTAATGTTTCCTTTTTCAACAACGGTAAGAAAATTGGAAGGAAGAAATTAAGAGTGTTAAATAGTCATCATCTATATTGTTACATTGTCAGAGGTGTTATTTTCTGTTCTTCACAACCCTAGCTTTAGCGAAATCGCAGGTGTGCAGGTAAGAAAATGAACCCCCCTGAAATTTCTTCTATCACTAATGTAACTACAATATTTCAAGAGCAAAAAAAAAAAAAGATTCTCAACAACATAAAAAGTATAATGCATTATATAAGACCAGAGAGGTACAGAAGGACGTAGTAAACTTACTTTCTTGATAAATTTGAAAAGATGGCGACGTATGTCAATTTGAAGGTCCTCCGACAAATCTCCCAATAGAGCTTCCTCATTAACACCTTGTGTTGCAGCCCAAGTAAAGCGCTCTGATCTTCTGACTCGACTACATTATTTGATGATAAGGTTGTTAAGATTATGCTTAACTTGAACATGTTTGGCTGGTAAAATGTCTTAAGCAAGCTTTTGTGTATATACTTGAAAATTCTGGTGACATTTATAAGAACATTAACATTATAAAGATATACTTCTTAAAACTCTTTATAAAAATAATGAATAAGAAGAATAAATGATTATGAACAAGGCTTGTACAATCTTTTTGGTTCATCGGTTTCTTTGATATAATAATTATTATTATTATTAGGACGTAAAGTTTATTCTGGTTCATTTTGTTTATGAACTGAAAAGTTCTACTCGTATTTCACTATATGACTATAATTTTCATGTTCAACACATTTTGGAGATCTACAGATCTTTTCACTTGAACACTACACCGTGAGACAGGTCAGGCTATCTTTTGAACAACATTAAGGGCCACAACAACAACTTCTACAATAGAAAACACAGGTCAATAGGCCTGGCCATGGCGGAAAACCAAACAGATTACACCCAAATGGTGAGGTTTGAAATACAATTGCTTTATGGCCCTAGACGTGACCGTGGAGGATGAGCCGTAGCAGGTCCGTGCAAGGGCTCTCCCGTCCGACTCAAGTCGTGGGTTGGGGATGCCAGCTCTTGGACTCTTCCCGACTAATTTGGCTGTGGTGGGGTGAGATGACATGTTTATAAACGAGTAGTGTAAAGCGAGGCTACAAAATGGTCTGTTTCCAGGTCGACACCAATCAGAAACTGTACCATTTCACTTGGCTGGCATTTACTTAAGTCAGGTAGGCTTCAAATACTGCACTTTTTGCCTCACTTGGGGCTCTTAAAATAAACTCCCTTCTCAACCAATTCCAAATACTTCTAGAATACAACATTATTCAAGTAATTTTGCCTCTACTAAACAACAAAGAGCACATAAATTTAGGCACATTTGTATTACTGGGTAGTGACGTAGCCGAGAGTTCTAGAGGTTGGGCACTACGGAAATATGGAATGACCGTTTAATACTAATGAAAAGCAACCAAAATACATTAGCATTTTCATTTTATTAGAAGTATTAGTTTGTTAAAAGATATTTAGTTTCCTAAGTTTAAGAGTTAAGAACAAATTAGGAAAGTAAATTAAGTTTTAAGCAACATAGGAGTGCTAAATGAATAAGCTTCTTGGTTGTACATATCTTCTTCTTATTTAATCTTTTACTTGATTTTAGTTGCTTTTGCTAAATAGCTTTTAATAGATTAACGAGCTTTCACTGTGTATTCAGTCTTTTTTTTTTTTTCTTTTTTTCACAAGATATATCTGAGAATATGGTTCGAGTCCTGTAATCCCGTTAGGATGTTCTCTTCATGGCAGTTATGCTGGCAGTTTAATCTTCATTCTTATTCATTACTTCGGGCCTTTTCATTCAATTTTGCCATCTCGTTATTAAATAAAGAAGAATTTGTCTGTTATTCAATGCATTTTATATCTTAACCATTTATTTCTGCAGAACTTCTAATTATCTACGCAGTACATGTATGTAGTAGTGAAAATACTAAACCTCAAAAATTTTGAAATTATTAAAATGGTAGCATTTAGTTAGACAACTAGGCAAATCATAAGAAAATGAAACGAGGCCATGTAAAAAAAGAACACTGACGAAATAAGATGAGCAAAGAGTACTGCTACACCTTTTCACCGATTCTGGCAAGCGACGATGGCTCATCCATTGTTCAACATCAAGACGTCGTAGTTGCATCTCCAGTTTCCTTCAAAACAAATGAAAGCCAATAATCTAAGGGGCGAGTGTATAACAAACGTGTGAAATCGCAAGCAATGACATATTTAACTAATAAGGCTTTGTTTCTTCTTTTCCTACAGTTTTCTATATGATGATGACTCTAAATTACACAGATAAGCGACAAAACAAAAGTTTTGTTAAACGAGTTAGATTTTATAGATCAAGAAGAGATGGAAGCAACAATTGCTACTCCTGAAAGATTACATCCACACATTAAATTGATTACCAGAAGTTGTTTCTGTGCGTGGCACAGATGAATAATGTTATGTTCCTCAATTCTCATCCACTGACCGATATTTGTTTGAGATATAATTGCTACTTCAAGGAAGCTGCTAGTGTTTTAAACTATTTGTTCTAGATACCCAAAAAGGTTTCTGTGACCCGGAAGTTGAGGCTGCATCCAAATTTGCCACAACCAAAAGAAGTTCACAGCAAATGCACATATTTAAAATTTTCCACCTTATATTATAACAGGTTAATTGCAATTGAGCAAATAAATAAAATTTGCAAATTCAAATAAATTATTCTAAATGTATATATCCATGAAAAATCGAAGTAACAAAATATTTCTGTTTCAAACTAAACCTACAGTAACATTCACCTACAGTTTCGTCTTTGTATATATCCATGAAAAATCGAAATAACAAACATTCCCTTTGGTCAAATCCTAAAGATTTGATCGAAGTACTTTCAGAATGGGAAAGTGTTCGTGTTCCAAAGGAGGTAAAAAGAACTTCGGAAGTTGAGTTTTCATGCAACTCTGCTGGATTACCAATTTAGGAAAAGCACGAAATAAAGCTATCTCTTAGGAAGGAAGAGTGAATCTGGATAAGATCAAGTTTGCTACTCTTACAACCGCTTCGGGGAATAGAAAGAGTTTGACACAACCTGTGTCGTGATTTTCGCAAAATGTTTTCGATTTTTTTTTTAACATAGAATGAACATATAGAAAAAGAATCATGTAATAGCTTCTCGATTATGACCAAATCATAGTACGATTTAGACCTAGCCCAATCAAAGTTTCTATTTCAATGGAATGGTAACCCTTTTACATCTTCCACCTTAGTGACATTATGGGAATAGAGTCCTTGATATCATATCGTTCCTGTCCTTCCCAAGACAGTAGATGATTGCAAAAGGGGCCAGGTTCCAAACCTCCTTGCCAGTCTTCAGAGTCTGCCATTGAATGATAGCTTGATGCATCGTCCTAGGAAGACTCCAGCTGATGCCATAAACTCATAACCACTTTGCAGTGCAACAACAGGAATAGAGCCGTAAAACCCAAACCCATAAGGCCATAACCGTTTCACTAGGAGAATTGGGGTTTTCTTTCGTTTAGGAAGTAGTACATTTTCACATATTAATATGAATGACTCTTTCTCTTGTTAAAAAGAACAAACATTCCATGAACAATACGTTTCACCCAAATTTGGAGAAAAATAGTAAGAGAAGTTCAATATTGCAGAGGTTATTTCAGTATCCACCTGAAATGAGATAATTTCCATATTTCCACAGTTTTTATAGTTTGTTATCCTTTTCATACTAAGCATAATATTTGTCTCTCTACGGGGACAGAAATTTATACAGAAATCGGAAGTTAATACCTTGCTCCAAAGACATATTAAAATAATTTGTATGAAGAAGATGTCATCAAGGACTTCATACCTCTTGCCAAGTGCTTGAAGAAAATTTTGCATATTTCCGATGAGTAGTGCAAAAAGAAATAAGCCAAGGCCAATAATGCCCATAGTGAAAAGTACTTCCCATACAAAATAGCTAGGAACTAGATTTCCTGCCAGAGTACTGATTTGCTGCACAAGCCAAAACACAATAATTTAGTTCTTGTGCATATTCTCAAGCCGTAACATAGGCACGCGAATAATATTCTCCAGTTAAGAATATCAAACCATGTAATCAAAAGTAATTTAATAGAGGTGCAACATAAAGAGCAAATGCTGAGACTTAAGTCTTAACAACAAAAAATAACAATATAGCAACAAAAAGAAGGCCTTAGAGAAATTAAGACAAGATTAAACCGAAGAATCATATATACAGTCAAATGATAGTGCATAAGATAAGGTACATTACAAGCCCAAGTTGTTGTGTCCACTGTTGGTAACTTTTGCATGTACAGTGCATTTTGGATTCCTCAACTACAGAAGAATAAGAAGAATATAAGGTGCTCCTTCAGCCTTTCCAATGAATAGAGAGTCACTTAAAATTCATTTTGATTGCCTAGATTTCTTTTTAGTTTACAACAAGGGATGTTGCTAAATTCCGAACACAACTATGGTGATTTTTCTATGACCCCGAGAAGAAGTTGTACTGGCTGAGCCTGACTAAAACAATTTACTAGAATCTTAATGCTCTGAATACTTATGTTAACAATCTGGAAGCTCATTAAGCAAAACAATGAAAAGGAAATAATCGAGAAGAATAAAATAAGAGCTTAAGGAGATAAGGGCAGTTTGGAACAAGCAAATCCCTACTTCAACTTGTGGGCAGTAATGCTAAACAGGCTAGCAGCGACACAAATGCTCAGCAGAAGAGGCATAATTAGGCCTCACGGGCCCGAGATGGAAGAAGGATATGAAAGTAACAGACACCTGCAATTGCACTGCCCAACAACTCCAGCCATATGGGATCTCTTCTCAAACTTGATGGCCACAACTTGGGTAATGGTAGGTGTCATTGATCTCTAGGAATCATGCAATGGAGGGTCTCAGACTTCCCAAAAGGGGAAAGAACTTAGGAAAATCATCTAGCTTGCCATTCTATGGGGGATTAAGAAAGACAGGAACAGGATAATCGTCGGACATAAGGAAATGCATACACAGGTGACTATTTTATTTATCCAGACCAGACCATCCTGTTCCATTGAAGTAAGCAGATGTCAAGGGCCAGATACCTTACTTCCATTGACTTTTCAGTCTCCTAGGAGGCCCTCATGCCAACAAAGTAACTTTTGTGTTTTGTTTGCAAACTAAGTCTGGTGGGGTTTGGACTACCTTTTGAAGAACCATACCCGCAATTTGTAATCCTTTCCTTTTTAATTCAATCTAATTGTTCAAAAAATAAGAACTCAAGAAAGTTCAACAAAGATTGTGTACATTGAACAACTGATGAATAAAAAGAACCAAGGCCTTCCTTATGCGTGTCGACCAGCCCCACGAGTGAACTACTTCTCATTGCTAAAGATTGGTTTTCTTTGTTTGGCTCTATTTCTTCATCCTAGGATCAAATACCCATCATTACTTTAAACAAATAATAACTCTAAATATCTACCAATATTAAATAAAAGGAACTTAAAATATCTTGGTTGAATAATAATAATGTAATAACTAAGTGTGTGTCCTCGTGGGCACTCTCTCTAGCCATCAGCTGCATAACTTTATTTGGGAACTTTGGTTGATCCTAATCTCAACCTACAAGTGTCTTTCAACAAAAACAAACCTACTTGTGTCAGCTGAAGCATGCCATTTATGGCTAATAGAAGTTAAGTAACTTTGTTATACAGCCAAACAAAATTATGAGCAATATAAAGGCACAACATTTGTCTTTTTTACAATGTTTAGGTAACTAGATATTAAGGTATGAAAACTCAAAGAAAAACTGGTGA
This sequence comes from Eschscholzia californica, assembly GCF_041429995.1. Lineage (NCBI taxonomy): Eukaryota > Viridiplantae > Streptophyta > Magnoliopsida > Ranunculales > Papaveraceae > Eschscholzia > Eschscholzia californica. Next base: position 36,984,444 of record NW_028238198.1, read on the forward strand.
ATTAATTGAATATATCATTTACTACTTGTGCAAAACGGATGTAGGTGAGGATAACATTCCAATAATGGACATAGTTACATTTATTGTTATTGCATCAAGGCCCATTTGTGCACCTATAGGTACTGAGTGTCATTACCACGAACACCAAGAAACAATCTCACCTCAACTTTAATATGAAAATCATGAGAAAAGGAAACCAAGCTTACTAAAAATATAGTGGATTTTGCACACTGACTTCACTCAGATTAGAACGATGTAGTAAATATGTACAAAAGTAAGAGTTAAATATTATAAATATATGTCATAAGTACCTGGAAACCCCAGAACAAGGAATAGATATATCTAACAATGTTACTACGAGTAGTCGTAATTCCAACAGCTTGTTGGTAGATCCCATATTTAAACTGGCCATCTTTGTTGAAGCAGTCGGTGGCATCTAAATTACTTGTCCAGCTTGACCAATTCCCATTATCTCGAAACCTGTCAATATTTTCGCCATTGTTTCCACAATCCAAAAATTCCTTACAATATGTTAGAGAATGCTCACAAGCATTTCTAAGACATTGGTTAACCCTCTGCCGAAAAAAGTTCATAAAGGTTTAGTGAGAATGTGAAAATCTCTGCATAAATATAGTACAAGAGAAAATTGCAATGGGCGATCAATACGATATATCATGAATATTACCAAAAATATAAATCTATGGTCAGGGCAAACCCCATTATATACACTAGATGGTAAAAACAAAGATCAAGAAAGTATCTAGACATTGATATGGATTCCATAACGGATGGATTTTTTCCTATGAGTGTTTTGAAATTGTTGTGGTCTACTCATTATTCACGAAACGTTTTTTTATATGAGATGAAATATCTAATCATATATGAGATGAAATATCTAATCATATTTTACTAATATTACAACATGAGCTTCATAAGACCTTTCGGAGAACTACAAATAACAGTTTGATTTGCACTTCATTCTATCAATCTAAGCCAACATAATAACTAGAAATGCTGTCAGACAACCCATGCACTCTTGCTGTACTAGAACTAGTCTGTGGTTCACTATTCTACTAACCTGTTCGGATGAGTAGAAGAAGCACATTAAGGTTGATCAACACTTATTTGTTAAAATATTTTATTATGGGAAACATTTAAATGTTATTATAATTTCAGCCTTTTACACAGCTTTAACGTAATTACAGCTATTGAGAACTGAGAAAAGCGACATTTACTACAACTAGTCGGTCACCATGTACATTTTAAACTTTAAAGCATCTCAAAGGAATCCAACTAGGATTGGGATAGGCAAAACTCTAACATTCTACTAGAGTAGGCGCACACGTGATAGGCCCCAACGACCTCACATGAGCGGCGCATCTAGAGAATTACACATATGAACTAACATCAACCTTGAACCATCTAATGAAGGCCTACGGCATAACCACTTGCTGCCAATTCTGAGTTGGATGCCAAGAAACTAAACAACAGCATGCAAAACACATTCTAACAGATAATGAAACAAATTCGACATGCAACTTCAGATGATAAAAGAGCTCTACTGACCTGTAAACCAAAAAGGTACCAACACGACCCAACAACATGCCCAGCCAGTACAAACATTAGAAGGTTGATAATAAAGTTTGACCATGCTGTCTCAAATATGAAGCCACTTGGAGAATTACCAGCGAGCAACGGAAAACACCGGAAGATCCTTGGTATATATTGAAGAAGAATTGTGGCACGTAAGAGATTTTTTGCATAATTTGCAGCAGATGTTCCAATATACTTGGGTAAAACAATCAAAATCATAATCTGCAGGAGAAATAAATATGAAAAATGATAAGAGATGAGAAGCAGACAAATTCAACACCAATTGAGGATATGCTCCATTTATTTAGACGAACATTACCATGAAGTGTACTGATGAAGAATAACATAAATTACATTATAATGGATTTCTTATTACGCAGATATGGCAAAGTTGAAACCTTAACCACCAATCAAAAATAGAATGACATATAGAAAATTTAAGATAAAAAACTCAAATTATTACAGATAGAGAAAAAAGTACCTGAGGAAGCGGTAGTACAACAAATAAATCGAGTAAAAAGTATCCTCTAAGATAATTCAAAGCAATTTTCTTTGGGTGATCAACCAAATCTCCAGCACCAACAACTGTAGACTCAGGAGCAACATAGGCCAGCCTAAACTGCAGCATCCAAATTGTTAGTATAGTTAATGTCTACAAGCCCGGGAAATCTAGTTCAACTAACATTTAATAAATAATGAAATGAATTTCGTAATGCAATTGTAGCAAAGAACATTAAAATAACTAAAATAGAATCCAGAATCCTTCATAGAATCCAGAATCCTTCTAGTAAAACTAGTGTTAACGAAGTGAGATCCTTCTTCTGGAAGTTGCCCCAACATGTGAAATGAGTCAGGAATCAAGTGAAAGAATATGTGATTAGTTTAACAAAGTAAGATATGATGTAAATAATCCAATGAAACTCACAAAAAATTGAACGGAAGATATAGTAGCTTACCTGAATAATCATGTGCACAAGGTATATAAGGTCAGTGAAACTTCTTACAGCTGCAATTGTTATTGCCATGCGGTGATCAAGCACTATACATTTATTGTCCTGTTATAATAAAAAAAAATGAAATTATACTTTTATATAGAGAAAATAATGCACAGAAACAAGAACAGTATGCAGTTAGCATATAGCAATTACACAATGAAGGTAAAAGGAATATCATAATATTGAAGGTTTAAAACATAGAGAGTACTAATATAGTTATACACACACACACACAAGTAACTAGCATAATGGTTTTCCCCTCTGACAAATCCGACAACCAAGCAAAAGTAATTGTAAAAAAAGGTTAACAAATTGTACCTCATCTGCGGACAGCAACAAGAAAAACAGAGGGTCTACAAAGATAGCTGCTAGACAAGCTAAGACAAAAAATTTGTTCCACTGTTGAACAGCTTTATTATGGGGGTTCACGACACCATGAATACATGAATACATGAAAGATTCCATTCCCCAGCCTTTGTGATCTGGAACATTCTGCAACTGCAACTGAAAGTGCTTAGGAACAAAATCTCAATAGTACACGAAAGGCCATTTAGTTAAATGTGATGCTCAATTGATCAGGAGGAAGAATGAGATTAAAATAAAAATACGAGGATGACTCCTTAAAAATAAATACAAGGATATACAATGTTTATGTCTTTGCAACATGTTGTCTCTGCTTTGGTATCATGGGAATTTTTGGGAATCTGAAACCCCATTTATGTTGAATGATGCTACCACAGGTACGACTTTCTAGTAAGCTCCGTGTGAATATAGGATGTGAAACTTTTTAGTTTTTAACATAGCTACACGTAATTTTGTAAAGTTCCAGCTTGCTAAAAAATAGTTGTCCCATCTAATAGCACTTGAATTAACACCATAAAGGCATAAATGAGATGTAGCCATGTAGGGAGTTGAACAAGTACGAGATACCAATAGTAGCCCTAGTAAGTCAAGGAGTTAAACATGTAACTCATGTAGAAACAGAATCACAAATCTGCCAAATTAAACTAAACAATATTTATCTCATAGGATAAGAACCAAAAGAAATGAAATGCTTTTAGCGAATTTACATTGTATCCTTACTTTACGTAGGTAATACTTGAGACGTGAGAGTTAAAACTGGCGAACTTAACGAACCTAAAAAGGATACTGTTGAAAATTGGTAATGGTATAAAAAGACACTGCGCAAATGCTACCTTTTTAGAGATACCTTCATCACTATTTTGTTTAAGCTTATCAGCTTGAGTACCAAATACTGATTCACTAAATCTTTATTTATCCTAATACTCGGTTATGAATGCAACAACCAAATTCCAGTTGTTTTGCCCATGCTTACAATCTCAACTAGTATAAAATACACATGACCACCCATCATTATCCAACAAGTACCCAAAGAGTAAATTAATAGTGCTTTAGTCATTATAATTTTCGTTGCAATAATATGATAGAACCTAATAGAATGAATCATAAGCATTAAATAAGTACAAGAAATAACGTCCGTGATGGGAAGAGAGTTACCTTTTTGTCAAACTCATATTTTGAGGTTTTTTGTTGTATGGCTTTGTGTTTATTATATGTTGGGCATACTGTACAGTAAGGATCGTTGCACATTCCTAATTGCCCAGACCGCCATAAATGCTCGTTTGCATTATAACCATTGTTAGTTGAAGACTCCCTTTTATCTTGGCTATCACCTGGCAGATATTCTAATGCCAAGATGGAGGAGGAATTCGGGACCGTCAAGTCTTTCATGTTCAAGGAAATGTTATCAGGCTTCCGCTTAGAGTGTAAAGGGCCACTAGCATGTATTGGTGGTGTTCGTTTTTCATTTGTCAATGGACCTGTATAAGATACAAGGTCACTTTCTCTTCCGAAGGACATTGAGTAAGGTGACATAGCTAGCGATGCACTTCGAGTCCGGGCCATGAACTGTGGTGGTTCAATTTTCCTACGTCTGTCATGTTGGGGAAACTGACCATCCAACAGCATGGGTGTGTCATCGTTCTCCGAACTATTCATTTTGTGCATACCAAAATCCTGCAAATAAAGAAAAAAAATCTAAGCTTAAAATGTTTATTAGAAACGTAGATTGTTATAATGAAGGATTGTAATCTTAGACTTACCAGTCAAACTATAAGCATCAAGGTAAAATAAAATAGAGAGAGGTTCTAGAAAAGAAAATCTAAATCAACCTTCCACCTAGCTAAGGGGTCTTTTGTCCATTCGGGTTTGAAGATGAAAGAAAAAGCAATTGTTGGAACTACTAAATTGGGATAGTTTAATACCAATGACTTTAACAATTTGTTTATCACTAAAAAGTGATGTCAAGAATGTGATATTCATTAAATTATAGTGCCCAATATGTAGATTTAACCTTATAAACAAGAAGGCGTTGGTCGATCACTTCAATAGACCACTAAAACACACATGACACTTCAAAACCTTCAAAAATTAGGGGATGAATCAACCCTAGTATCTAAGACAAAGCCTAAAAATCAGCTTTATTCTAATAGTTCATCATTCTCCTAATAGGATGATTCGATTGACAAGAAAAGCAAAATAAACACAACATTAAATCCTCTGCCACAGGACAAAGCCATCATATTCTCTACATTAATAAACGACAGTTCATGAATCATGGTCTCAAAGTATATATACTTAAACTGTTAAAAAGAATTAAGAATTCAGGAGTCAGGACTATCTAGCAAACATGGAATTTCATAAACATTCATACACCAAAAAACAAATTACAATGAAAACAAGAGTAAATGAATGTTCAATAAAATTATAGTAGCTGTGACTGTTAATATCAAACCTTAAGACGTTTTATTCAGCATAGGTTTTTGAAAGCGGAGTCCACGCAAAGAAATCAAGGTTTCTGTCTGAAGTAGAGAGAGAGAGAGAAATAGGGAGAAATTGAAGAATTGCGTCTGGAAGTAGAGAGATGAAGATATTGAAGTAGATGAAGATATTGAAGGAGAGAGAGAGAGAAACAAGGGGTTTGTTTCCTGTGAAGAAAATAGTATCAACAAGTCTACCCTTAGTCGTTTAAGGTGGTTTGTTATACTACTATGAAGTTGGACAAGATATGTGACAGTTTCTTACTGGTTTAAATCGTTTTTGTTTAAAATAACACGTGGCATCTAAAAGATGAAGGTTGTCATATTAAATTTTACGTCTCTGTGGTAATGTGAAGAAACTTCTCTTGACTCTTAAGTCTTCGCCCTTGTTCATTTCCTCTTAAATTTCTCATCCGTAATGTGAAAGAATTTTTGGCCTCTCGTACAAAAGGGGACCCTTAGTAGCTCTGAATATTATCCGCAAATTCGAATATAAACACGAAGTTAGCCCTCCAATAACAAGTAGTCTAGTTGGTCGATCCATTTATTCTGCAATGCGAGGGTCTCAAGTTCGATCTAATGGAAGTGCAGATCCAGGAATATTGAATTTGAGTGTAAATAAAGTAGTTTTTGTATGCTTTAAGTCATCCATTTTGTCGCCTTAATTTCATCGGGTTTTAGGTCATTAGTAATTCAACAGTTATCGTGTTTATTAATCATATAGATGTATCAATGCCTTTATAAATGACATTCATTGACATTGTAAAATAAATGAAAATACTAAGAAATAAATGAAAATACTAAGACTATTAATGGAAGAAAGAATAGTGGTATAGAAGAAGTAGTAGAGAAAGATGGAAAAATAATGGAGAAGATAGATTTAGTAGTAAAAAAGAGAGAAAGAAATAGGTGAGAAGAGGGATAGGTTGAGTAGAGAAGAGGAATATTGAGAGGGTTTGCAAGTCTCGGTTCTAATGGAGGAGAAAGGGATTTATTTATAGGGTCAGGGTTTTGGTTGGGTTAAAGTGGTAAAAAAGATAAAAGGAAGGGTTAAAATTGGAAAAATGGGGGTTTAAAGGACAAAAGCTGGCGGCTAGGGTTTAAAGGTTGAAATCCGGATGTTATCGTGTACCCGGTTATAAGATAATTAGGGTGAGATGATTCAGTAGCCGTCGGATGGAAAAGAGCGCGGGATCTGGAGGGACGGGAGAGTGACACGCGTTCGGGAGCATAGAAGTTAAGCAACTTCGGGTGCACGGAATAAGTGTAAAACACGGGACTTACGGAAGCCGTCGGATCTGGGACACGCGGAAGGGAACGGCTAAGATTAAAATGTGAGATCGGGGCTACGGATTCTAAGTTGCTTCGGGTAACACGGGAATGGAATAAAGGACGGACGCACAGCAGCCGTAGATCTTGAAAACGCGGAACCCAACGGTCAAGATTAAAACGTTTGAACGGGACCACCAAGTTAAGTTGCAACGCGCTCCACCGGACCAGGCCTATAGGGTGCGCTTGGATGCTCAGCGGGAACACGGGATATAGATGCACTAGCCTCCGTCCTCCGACACGTGTTTGTTGGTGTACCGCGCGCCAAATCTGTGCCCGACACTGTCCCGAGTGTTGACCAAATGTGCACCAAATGTTGACTGACTTTGACTTTGCATATTTCACTCATCCGAACTCCGATTTGACTTCCGTTTTCTCCTACGGACTCGTCTCGACCTCTACTTTTCAACCACGCACTGACCTTGGCCAAATTACCAGAATTTCCTTGACTCAAAATGACCAAAATACCCTTCATGCATCTTTTCCTCGTTTTTAACCGTTTTTCACGTCTAACTCCGCAAAAGACACCTAATCAAGAAAACCAACCATTTTGTTATAATAAAGACTCGAAACCGACTTACTTGGCTAAATTAAACGACTCAGATGGGCATTTTCATGACCCATCAATCGATATTTATACCTTCTACAGTTCAATGGATTAAGAACACATTCTAGAAATGAATATACGAACAAGCTGAAGTTTAGGCCAAATTAAAGAGATAATTACAGTAGTTTACCTACCACAATGAAAACATTTTAGAGGAAAGTATTATTTGTTTAAATATGGCAGTGAAAAACATAAATGCTACAATGAAAACTTAGTTCCGTAAAAATCATTTTTCTACGACATTTTTTTATAAATTCAATGGACGAAAAAGTAGAAAAGAGGGTCATCTGGTATTTTTAATAAACTAAGGGGTTAGGCGGAAAGCTGGTCATACCCGAGTACAACATTTAGAAAATAACCCTTTCTTATTCATTAAACAAATCATTTTCTATAATACCTTAACTTCACTGCATTAAACAAAATGTAAATAACCTACGTCTTTTACTATTTATTTTCATACACTTTAATTTGTTAAAAAATCAATTTGTTCTTACATATATCTACACTTTCAGTAAACAATTAACACAATAGTGATGTATTTATTTATGTCATTAGTTGGTAGCCCAAGTGGTTCCAAGGTGTTGACATAAACTCCAGAAACCCTTGCAGGTCTTAGGTTCGAATCCCAGAGAAGGTGAAATTTTTAGTTATTTACTTATCACATCTTTGACGTATTCAATGTCAATTGTAACGACAATGTAATCGATTCTAAAAAAAAGAAATAATGATGTATTTATTTATGCCTATGAAAATAATTATGATTCAAAGAAAGTGATTTCATTACTAATTTATTATCAAGTTTAGAACGTTAACTCATTATTTTTTTTTTAGGTTATCACCTATGGACCCTAATGTGTATTGGACAAGAAGGGGGTTGATCAAAAAGTCACAAACACATGATGCTGATATGCAAAACCATATTTTGCGGCTATCATACAAACATAACTATTTTCAACAAAAAAATTACAAACATAATTAAAGAAAAATAAATAAGTTACAAAATATCACTTACACTTTTTTTATTTGAAATTGTCAACGGGTTGAAGGGTCCGACCCTTTACAAAACTAATAAATAAACGAATAAAACAATAAAAACCTATAAAGAAACATATTAATCACCAAATTAAGTATGCTTAATTGTAATTACACCCCTCTGGTCATCTCTCACTAGCTTCTTTAATTCCTCAAGCATTGCTTTTGGGATCATCTCAAACATTCCATTTGCGGGCTTCATTTTTGAGAGGTCATATACTGCTTGGTTTATTTCTCTATACACGTGCATAATAGAAGAACACTCCTCGAATTGCTCCCACAATAGTTTGATTTCTCGGACCAATCTCTTGATCTGTCACGGTGGGGGTTTCTCTGGGTTTGTGAGGATAGAAACAGTAAGCAAAGAATCTGTTGTTATCTTGACCCGAATTCTGCCACATTTCAAAGCCAATTGGAGCCCTAACCGGACTCCAGGCATTTCATGAGTTATTACTGACTCTCTCATTGTAATGGTTGCAGCTGTGACAATCGTATCTCCATTATTATCTCGCAAATATAGCACCAAACCCTCCATATGAAGAGTCAAAAGCGCCATCTGTTTTTACAAGAATCTGGCCGAGTTTAGGACCCTTCCATTTACACGTAGTTGGGATTTCGTGGTAAGTGGGAGTGCTATATTCCACCGATCCATGATTAGTAGTGCCTCGCTCGTTTGGATTGCTTTCTATTTCCATGATGTCACTTTAATTTCGACCTCTCTTATCACTTCCTTTAAGATCTCCCTGTTCGACCTTTCCTCGCCTCTAAACACCTTGTTATTTGTTTCCTTCCATATGTTATAAATATATGTTGTAAACACCAGTCCTCCCATTCGGTCAAGGAGTGAGTTACCCTGAAATGTATCTACACACCAATCAATTTCTCTACCCAATTACATGAGTGATTGCATTGTATGCCCATTATAAGCAACATCTCTTTCCACATAGAGATCGAAAAGGTACATTGTAAAATAAGATGTTCGTCCGTCTCCACTCCAGAATGAAAAAGCGGGCAGTGCTCATTGATCTCTAAACCCCAATCCCGCAATTTTGCTTTTGTTTTCATACCTCGCTTAAGTGCGATCCAGACGATACAATGGTTTACCCCACAAAAACTCTAAACCATAAGTAAATCGTTGTATAGAGAAAAACACAACGGTTTACCTAAATAAGATAGAAATAAAATTTATCTCATTTGTGGACAGAAGAGATAACGTTTAGTTATCGTGAAAAGACTTTTCCGGTACTAATATATTTCATTTAAAAAAAAAAATCTCATAACTATATTATAGAAAATATAGTTTTTCCATTGTCAAGTGAATAATTAGAAACTTTGAATTCATCGTTATCTTTTCAGAACTTCTGTGAGAACTTTAAAGTTCAACCAGCATTCAATGCTAGTCGAAGCATATGATTGCTTGGGTGGTTAAATTCTATTAATGAGGATGGTGAAGGAGATGTCCGTCGACCAAGAATGCAATGCGAGCAATTTATCGGATAAGACAATTGATGAAGAAGATCATCAAGCTCGAGTTGATTTAGGGGTCGTAGTGTCTAGCTATAAACCAACTACGATCGTCGAATTACGAAGTAATTCGCGGCTAACTTCGACCGGATCTTACAATGGGTTACACATAATAATGGTTATTTAATCGTATGATATGACTAGTGGTAGTAGATATATAATCATGGGAGAGTCCCATTAATATGTCTAATAGGCCTAAAACAAGTTTAGGCAAAGATAGCACAAAAGGCCCAAAGGAGGGGTTTTGGGCCTAGAGCCAAAAAGGGACTTTTTGGGCTCGGATTTGGCTGAAAATTGGAGGAACGGTTCTCCTAATAGGGAAGATCAAATCTGTCAATTTTGGTCTGGTTTGAATGTTCCCTCATCAAGCAATTGAAAAAATAGCAATTAATTTCTATTTTCGACTATTTCCTTAATCTTATTCAAAAGGGTCTTTTAGGAAACCAAATGTGAGTGGAACTCTTATTAGGGTTCTATATAATGACCCTTAGGGCTGTGAATAAGGTGTGGAATTTCTCTAAGAGTGTGCATGAAAGTTGTTTTTGGGTTTAAAACGACCAAAAACCTTTTTATCTCTATATGAAAAAATAACAAATTTCGTCTCGCTCCCTCCAAACCGTCGAACCCAACTTTTTCCCTTCTTTCAAGTCGTGTTTCCTCTTATCTGCCCGTGTTAAGCCGTCATCATTCTCTCTCCAAACTCCAACTTTCACGAATTCTTTTCTCTGTTCATTTTCCATGACGTCTCATGTTTACCTAAGAATAAGGAGATAGAGTGAGAGAGAGAGAGACAGAGGGAGAGAGAGACATGGATAGAGAGAGAGAGAGATGTTATTAATAGAAGTAGACGGTGGTGGTCAGAGGTGGTGGTCTTTGGCGGTGAAGGGCAAACGCAAACACTTTTATTTTCAGTTTTAGGAAATAAACCTTTCTTTTAATCTCAGCTATCGATTTCAGTGGTGTAGATTAAAAATAGCTCCTGTAAAGCTCTAATAAAATTTTCTCAATTTTAAAAAAAAATCTTATATAAGAGATCAACAATTCTAGAATCTAGATCTTTTTTTTTGAAGAATCGACTACGATATAGGTTAGTCATTACAAGGCTTTGTTACATAATCAAGACGTGATAAGCACGATAACTGTCCAAGTTAAACTAATAATTAAACGGGTCTAAGGCCAAACAACATAGAGCGTAAAGCCCGGCAAACTTATTATTTGTGCCTTTAATAACTCAAATTCAATAACCATTGATTCCACTTCCTCTGAGAATCGAACCTGAAACCTTAAAAATTAGGAGTTTATGTCAACACTATCAACCACCACCACTAGATCATTAAAATTCTAAAACTTTAAGAAATTTAAGTCATGGAGCTTTAAAGTTCTACACCTTGTAAGATCTCTCTAAAATTTTTGTAACTAGTAACTGGTATGCTTCATTTCAACAACAAAAAAAAAAATAGTAACTGGTATGCTTACTTTTGTCTTTCTACGACCCATGTTTTGAAGAAACAGCTTCTCCTCCAGATGCCTTCTTGCTACAAACGTGCCTTCAGCAATAATGGGGCGCCTTTAAACTTGATTTGCAGGAAACTATCCAATTTCTGTTTATGATTCATCCAAGTTCCAATGTCCTTCTTGCAAGAAAAAAAAAATTATGAACTCCTTGTACAATGCATTCTTTATAGGATTTAGAGTAGACACTGATACTACCATATCCTAACCGATAGTTACCCAGTCAGATTACCATCTTATATCTGAAATAAACGTATTATACATTTAATAATAATCAAAGTTGTTAATTACCTTCATTTATTGATTCAATCATAGAGATCTACATAATCTTAAACCAAAATTTCTGTTGTGAAGAACTTTTTCTCTCAGATATAACTTAAAAGATATTAATGTTCAAGATTAGATAAGATTATCCAATTTCAATTTTGACAAAAGAATTAAGTATTATTGGGACATCTTGTCAGGTGTGAGATAGGTTATTGGATCTAAAAACGAATAGTCATTTTCAATGTGGTGGTCAGTAAAATTTGATGGTCCAGTTTGAGAATTTGCTAGCCCTGTAGCCGACTTTGACTCTTCCCAAAAAGAGTTGGGTCTAACCGTTGGAATGATCAGATCTGCTCTAAGGATTGTGTAGCGTCCCTTTATTTTACTTTTGGGCCTCCTCTCTCTACGGCTCACGGTGGGTAGTTCGAGGGACCTCGGACTTGGCCTAATCCCTGCTGAGGTTGAACAACACGGATTAGGCCAATTCCGAGAGCCTAAGGGAGTGCCCCAATCTGTGGGCCTCTGACTGCTCAGTTTGAGATTCACGAGCAGTGGCGAGTCTAGAGAATTTCCTTTCTAGAAGCCTTTTCATTAAAAAAGATTTTTTTTATCTTAAATAAATAAAGCTTTATCTATTTATTCATAATGTTTTTATTTACTGTATCGAATACCTTCTGGATCACTTAAACGGAAAAAAGTTTAGTCCACCACAATAGTTTACCATATTTAGAAAATAACAGTTTTAGAAAAAAAAAATTATTTTAGTTAACATATTGTTGTTTGATGTTAGAGAATTTTCGAAAGCGCCTCATTCTTATTACGTACTCCCTTTTACGTGGTAAATCTCGTTCGACTGTCTTTGATTATAGGCCCTCAAATTTGGTGAACTTAGAATTTCGTTTCAAAATTAATCTCAAGTCTACCGAATTCAATTTCAATATGATGGAGTTGAAATCAGAAAGCATGAACTGAGATATACAACAAAATTTGGCTCAGGTTTACTTAATTTGAGTTGTATCTAGTAGAAAGTGTTCGACCTATTGAAATTAGTGGACTTGAGTCGATCATTATTAAAATCCTTAAGTATAAGATTTTTTTCTTGTTTGATTTATGTTTTGTTTTACTAAAGAGTTTCACACTTTAATTTTGAACATTGTATTTTGATTACCCATTTATTTATAAAGGATCAAGTTGAAGTAACTAATGTAATAAGTGGATTTTGACCTACAATACACTTTCCTCATGTTCAAACAAGGAATTGGATTTTGACCTACAATTCAGATTACTAATCACAATTCAGATTGGTACGTACGTGAGAATTTATTTTGACGGACTCTCATGGTTCAGCACCATCCCACTATAAGAAGTCAAAGAGTAGGCTAAATACCTAATGCAGACCACTACTACTGAATGGAATGATACCAACAAAAGACCTCAATTTTAGATAACTCTTTCCTTATATATTCACATAAAATATCAAGTCAAAGTAAGTACGTTAAGAAGTCACTCTCTCTCTTTTTTATTTGATACTCCCTCCGTCCCATTTTGTTTGGTTGTTATTCCTTTTGTGGATGTCCCAAAATGTTTGGTCACTTTCCTTTTATAACATTCATTTAATTATTAAAATGATGAAACTTCCAAGGTTACCCTTTAGTTTGAATATCATTCAAAGGTTCTAATTGGTTCTACGCTCCTACCAATGTAGTATTTAATGAAATATTCTATATTAAATAAGGGTAGTTTAGGGAAAGTCTTTATATTTGTCAACAATAAATATCATTCCTTAATAAGTTGAATTCCCCAAAACTACAAACAAAATGGGACGGAGGGAGTAACTCTCTCTCACTAAAATCAACACCTACTGCCCCTTCACCAACATCCCAAAAATCCCTAAACTTATAAGAGCACAAGATTAGTGGAGAGAGAATCAAAGAGAGAGAGAGAGAGAGAATCAAAGAGAGAGATGGATGATTCATTCAAGAGACCAGGTGAAGTACCCTTCAAGTGGGAGATCAGACCAGGGACTCCAAAGAGGTTCCAACATCCACAAGAACAATATAAGCCAAAGCCAACTTTTCTTACTCCTCCACCAGCTGCATCTTCTCCTCTATCTCGTTTATCTACCAGCGGGCTTACAAATAACGATTCGGACCTTCGTCGCCAATCCCTTCCCTCTAGGTTCGTCCAGCCTCTCAACCAATCCAGCACTGATGCCATTACGGAGTGTTTCACCGCTTGTTGGTCGCTACCGTACGAGCTTACGTTCTTTAAGCCAAAGACGAAGAAGAAGCTGGCCCAAGACAATACTAGTATTCAACAAGATTTAAGTTGGAAAACAACTTCAACTCAATACCAAAAGTCACTGTCCTTACTGTTCCATGAAGACGATTTAACTTCTTCTTCTTCCTCCTCCTTAGACTCTTCGGTAGTATCATCCCCGTTGAGCGGTCCACGATAATAAACATGTAATTTTATGTACTTATAAATCTTTAATAAAATTAATTGATTTCTTTGTTAACTTCAATTGATCTGAAGCTAGCTAGATGAATAATGAATAGTTGAATAGGGAAAATTATAGAAATTTTGTTGGAGTATAATAGCAGGGGATCGACCGGAAAATGCCATATTTTCTTGTTGTTGTTCTATTTGTTTCATTTTTGCACTTGTTCTCCGTGTTTTGAACCTTTCCCTTTAATATAATTTTGTCTTTATCGAAAGAAATAAGTTTTAATAATCAGATGTTCATTATTTTTTTTTTTGAGAAACTTTCAAGTGGCAACAACATTTGCAATCAAAAGTCAATTACCCTATGTTTATTACACATTAAAAGAGATAGAATTTATTGTATTTGAATGTTCTGTCAGTTCAGTGACTTAATGAGATTCAACCTCTTCTTTTGCGCTAGGTTCATTTATGGGAGAAGTTTTTGTGATAAAAAAGAAAAAAAAAATTAAGGAGCAAATGACTAAAGAGCCAGTTTCGATAAAATAACCTATGCGTGCTTGACATGGTCCGTGTGCGGCTGACAAGTGACAATAGTCCATGGTGACCTGACATGAGCCACGTGAACCTGACGCAAACCCGTATGCTGTTAATGTAGTTCACATTCTTACTTTTCGAGACGTGACATTATCACATCAAAATCTAACTAACCATCCATTTTAACCCTAAAACTAACATATTCATATTTCAGATGTTGGTTTTTTTCTGTACGAATTAAAGAGTTACTTTTTCGGTGAAAGGCTACTTTTTCAGTTTATTTATTTAAAGATCTTATTATTATAACTTACTGTTATCTAAAATATGCGTGTTAGGTGTTGTTTGTTTTTTTTTAATTTTACAGATCTAAAATCTGAATTAGGATCAATTCAGATTTCAAATGTTTGCTTTTTTGTATTTAAGAAAATCTGAAATGTTGTCTGAATTTGGTCCATTGTCTGAATTGCTGAAAAGGAGTCCATATTTTTCAGACTTCAAAACAAGTCTGAAAACAAAGGTCCAATGCTGAAATGTGTTAAATGTCATTTATACCCCCATAAATTTTACTATTCTCAGTCATTATTTTATTTAACAACACCACCACCACCACCACACGACCTAGACCACCACCACCACAACCACCACAACCACTGGTACACATCCCCACGACCACAGAGTATAAAACCCACCACCACGCACCACCAAATGAACCAGAGCGGCGCCACCACCACACAACTAAAGCACAAAGTCACAACCCACCAGATCTAGCGAGGGTTATCGTGTTTGAACCCTTGCCAGATCCTTAGCTTTGTCGAAGATATGTTAGAGAGGGACTGAGAGAGAAAGATAGAGAAGAACCCGCGCCGGATTTGGCGAGGGTTTACCTTCCTCGACCTGTTAGAGAGAGTGAGGGAATGAAAGAGAGCGAGACGAAGTCTAACTTTCCGATCTGCTAGAGAGAGAGAGATTGATTGAGAGAGACGAAATCCTCACATCGCCTGATCTGTTGGAAAGAGAAAGAGGGATGAAGAGAGAAAGGGATTGAGAGAGTCTAAACCTCGTCGGACCTCCATTGCTGGATTTCCGTTGTCGGAATTGGACTCATCACCGGAACAAGTGTTTGGAAGAGGGAGGTTGAGAGAGGGAAGCAGTTGGAGACTTAGAGAGAGCCGGCAGAAAGATGAGAGAGAATAAAGAGTTTAGGTTAGGTGTTCTTTTATTTTGAAGAAGGGTGGAGGGTTAGAGCATCTCCAATGCAAAACTTTAAAAATCCTATCCGTCAAGTTTCAAAAGTGAATCTCTAATTTGCCTCTTTCTTATGTGGCGAGATCAAGATCTTATATTTGAGAGACTTCTCCAATGCAACACTCTAAAACCAATATTTTTATTTATGTGGCATTTATTTTAGATTTAAAATTAGGATTTAAAATTATGGAACTTAAGGTCTGGCCCAAAACTATGAGCCTTGTTGCTTCATCGAACACATAAATTTAACTTATTGAAGTTCAAGGTTTGATTCTACCTCCCTCTTCGTTTGTCTCGCTCTCTCTATGTTTGTGTTATACCGACCATAAATTTGATTTGTACAATCATTTTGGCATGAAAACTTTTAGCCAATTGGACAAACACTGTATGTCAAGTTTTAATTCTCTGGATGTTTGTGTTGTGCCCATCATGGTGTGATTTTGGCATGAAAGTTTTGAATCAATTTGTGGAACACAATTGAACTTTTGTCAAAAGATAAAATTATTTCAAATATCAGTCAATGGATTTCCTTTTAGCTCTATCTTCATTGGAGGGTAGTATAAAGCTATCTAATTGAACTTTCTCGAGCTCCTGGTGTACTCATCTATGGGTTGAAAAGTTTCAAGGATTTTAATGTTCCTAGTTGATTCAGCAATAGGTATTCTTTAGAACCACAATTAGAAACAAGATCAAAATTATAGCCATCAATTAGACTTCTTCGTCTTCATGTCTTCCCCATTGCTTTCAACCACTAAGAGAGGCCATTGAGAAAACAGAGATCTAGAGAGAAAAAAAAACACGCCTAGAGAGTGAAACACTACAGAGAGACAACCTACGGTGAAAGAGGGAGGGTAGTTTTTTTTTTGTTAGTTTTGATTTAATATAGGATTTTAGTTAAATTTAAAATATAATAATTGGTGAATTGGCACTTAGATATATCTCAAGAGGACATTCTAGAAATGGAGTGTCCTCTTGAGATATCTCTATTCAACCACCGCCACGTCACTTTTAAGATTTAAGTTGAGTTTTGTATTAGAGATGATTTTTTTTAAAAAAACTCTAAAAAATTTATGTGTCACTCCGAGTTTTTAAGATTGAGTGTTGCATTGGAGATGCTCTTAGGTTTTGTTTGTGTTAAATATCAAGTAGGGGTATATATGTCAAAATTATAATTCAGACCCACTAATTCAGATTTAGAAAACAAACATCTGACTTCCAAAATTACTCAGCCAATTCAGATTCCGACATTAAAAAAAAAAACACCTTACTGTGATATGATAACAACCTCGACCTACTTGAGAGAACATTATGAACATCAATGTACTCATTAAAACAACCGATGTAAACCTGAATGATACCTAGTAGGGTCGTGGCCGAGAATTTGAGGGTCTTGTTCAGAATTTGATTGTAAGTCTTTCATACAATAAAAAAACGACAAGAAAAAAAATTGAACAAAATACAAGAATCCACAATCACTTGTGAGCAAAGATCTGTTTATTCGATCTTAGGTTCTAAGTTCATAACTACAAATAAGTTTGTAACTACAAAATGATATTAAATATTAATATAAAATGATATTAAATATTCTGTTTGAAACTTATCAAACATGACAAGGGGTGAAACAAAAGCTTTTTAGTGAACACTGTAAAAGTTCATGTTAGTTGGTTGATTAGAAGACATAAACTGAAATAAATAACACAATAATTTACGTGGTTCGGTCGGAGGATCACGACCTACATCCACGGAGAAAGCCAGAACGCCTACATACTTTATTCTTCACAATTGTGGAGATTCGTTACAATGATTGATTTAGTAATCGAATGCTTAAATTCCTAGAACCCATCTCTTATTTATAGGGTTTAGGGTTTCCTAGTTTCTCCTAACTAAACTAGGAAACAATATAATCTCTACTCAATATTACTATTAAATAGTTACAAGAGATATCCTAAATATATCTTCGATATCTTTCATATCTTCAATATCTTGGACTCATCTTGGTCATCGGATCTCTTGATGTCGATCCTCCTCATCTTCATATATATTGGACGGTTGATCTTCGTCCATATATCCTAACACTCCCCCTCAAGTTGGACTGCGGAACATGTGAAGTATCCAACTTGAAGATAGAACTTGGAAAAGATGAACTTTGCTCGTGTACAATTGGATTTTACTTGCATACGGTCGGATTCAAAGCTTGAACTTGAACTTGAACTTGAAGACTTTCCAACTTGGTAATATGAAGAGGCTTGAAATTCTTCGACTGAAGGAATCTTGGCACATCGCTGGGAAAGATGTTTGAAAATTGTGGAAGTTTGAATGGAGATAAAAATCCAACCAAATAGAGAACTCAACCGATATTGAGAGCGAGAAAAAAAAAAGATTGTTGATTCATCACCCAACTGAAAGAAAGTCAGTGGTGGTTTAGTAGATATTGTCCAAAACGATGGGAACGGTCGATTGGTGAAAGTGAAGACCGGAAAAATCGATTGGCAGAAAAAGAAGTAAAATTGACAAAACATGCCCAAGTGCTTTAGAAGTAGGCTCCCCCTGAATGGGAGAAGTTATTGGTGCCTCCCAAGATAACGTGGACATGAACCATGCCTGAGATGGAAGTGCCTCCCAAAACCATGTGAAGAGGAACTAGGTTTTATGATGAACATAAATCCAATTGAAATTGATGCCATTAGAACGAAATTAATCTTCATCTTTGTATTAATGAGAGAGAGAGAGAAAGTAGAGATTTTGATGGGATATCGATTCAATTTATTAACTAGAACTTTCCCATTCTTCAATATTCTGGAATAACTAGTATATTGTGATAGGTATACTAAAAAGTGAAAAAAAACTAATGGGATATTAATGGAGTTAACAGTGGCCAAAAATGGATACAATTTCCTGTAACCATGTGAAGAGGAAGTGATAGTTGTTATGAGTTTTGAAAGAAATTCAATAGACGGGAATGATGATTGAATCACGTGGACCATTAACATGGAACTGATGATACAAAGACGCATGCAAAAAGGTCAGGAACCAATCTTGATGTTGTTATAATGTTCTCTGTCATTCCATAATGGACATAAAACGTTTGAATGAAATATGTAATTTCAGTTTCTTGATACGAAATAATGGAAAAACGTTGGAATTGGCGGAAACTTGAATGATGAATGATTAACCTGCTCGGGAAAGTACTTTAATGAATCGGTTGACGGAACCGTAGGAGATGATGTTGATGAAGCAGAAACTCTAATTCTTTGAATTAGAATAGGAAGTCGGTTGAAGGAAAAAGATTATTGAAGTAAGAGATAGAGCTTACTTGATTACTTGAGTGAACAAGATAACGGTGTTAAGAAGATGATTTCAGAAACTTGGAATGACAACGATTAGAAAAATACGTCGGAAGAGTGCGGAATGAACATTCCAAAAACTTGGATTGTGATTCGGATTGACGAGTGAGGGACAGAAAAGATTTTATGAAAGTCATGCTTCTCCTTGATTTGAGTATAGTGCAACCCTCCGCTAGATTGATGGAAGCATGAGAAGGAAAAAGGATTATTAGGTCTAAACGACCTAATCAATGCTATTGTCTTGAATAAAATTTCTTCTTCAAAATCCAAAAGAAGATGACAAAAAAAATTTGGATACTTGAAAATAATCGGCTAAGAGATTGAACCGTTATTAATTACAACAAAAAAAAAAATCGTAGATTGCGGAAGCGAAATATGAAGCAAGACTGAAATCGAAACCTGCTCAGATACCATGTGAAAGTTCATGTTAGTTGGTTGATTAGAAGACATAAACTGAAATAAATAACACAATAGTTTACGTGGTTCGATCGGAGGATCACGACCTACATCCACGGAGAAAGCCAGAACGCCTACATACTTTATTATCCACAATTGTGGAGATTCGTTACAATGATTGATTTAGTAATCGAATGCTTAAACTCCTAGAACCCATCTCTTATTTATAGGGTTTAGGGTTTCCTAGTTTCTCCTAACTAAACTAGGAAACAATATAATCTCTACTCAATATTACTATTAAATAGTTACAAGAGATATCCTAAATATATCTTCGATATCTTTCATATCTTCAATATCTTGGACTCATCTTCGTCATCGGATCTCTTGATGTCGATCCTCCTCATCTTCATATATCTTGGACGGTTGATCTTGGTCCATATATCCTAACAAGCACGACTAGCTTGAAATGATAAAAAAGTATTTTGTTTTTTGTAAAATGTAGTTTAGAATCTAAACTTCTTTTTTAATATGGTTTTCTGTATCATGATTTTTTAATATGGATATGGTTTGTTTTGTATCAATTTTTAATGAGTTAATTCCTATATGGCCCCCTACTTTGTGGCCAGCTTCCTTTATGGTCCCCTTTTTTTCGTAAATTCAAATATGGCCCCATATTTTCATGGAAATGTCCTAACTACCCTTCCTTTAAATCTTTTTTCAAAATAAAATAAAAAAAACAAACATAATTCCACCTCACTTCCCTCTCCACCACTTATCTCTCTCCACCTCACCTCTCTTCCCAAATCATCTTTCTCTCTCTCCAACTCACCTCTCTCTCTCTCCACCTCACTCTATCTTCTCCGATGAAGGTCGCCGGCCGGAAAATTTTCCGGCCGGCAACCTTCAACCTAAAAAAAAAAAAATTTTTTTTTTTTACTCTCATCTCTCTCTCTCTCTAAAAACTCCGGCCGGAGTTTTTAGAGAGAACCCCCTTCGCCGGAGTTTTTAGAGAGAGGGAGATGAGAGTGAAAAAAAAAATATATTTTTTTTTTTAGGTTGAAGGTTGCCGGCCGGAAAATTTTCCGGCCGGCGACCTTCATCGGAGAAGATAGAGTGAGGTGGAGAGAGAGAGGTGAGGTGGAGAGAGAAAAAGGTGAGTTGGAGAGAGAGAAAAAGGTGAGTTGGAGAGAGAGAAAAAGGTGAGTTGGAGAGAGAGAAAGATGATTTGGGAAGAGAGGTGAGGTGGAGAGAGATAAGTGGTGGAGAGGGAAGTGAGGTGGAATTATATTTGTTTTTTTGATTCTATTTTGAAAAAAGATTTAAAGGAAGGGTAGTTAGGACATTTCTATGAAAATAGGGGGCCATATTTGAATTTACGGAAAAAAAAGGGGGCCATAAAGGAAGCTGGTCACAAAGTAGGGGGCCATATAGGAATTAACTCATTTTTAATAGTTGTCCTCTCAACCTCACAGAATGACAAAATCGCAAAAAACACCAAAGGATGTGGAGGTTGTGGCTTAAATCTGCATCACTAGCTTGAAATTTTACAAACCTTACGAAGGGAGCTAACAGACGTTGCATGATTCATTATAGATCGTTAGTTATATGTACCTAAACTTAAACCTTTATAGGTAATGGCCCCTAGTGGTGGCGGGCTCGATATGGGTGCCTTGTCCGCACCCCCCACCACACAACCCCGATTCCTGGACGTTGGTGAGGCGGTGCTTTACTATCATCATTGATAGCCACATACGAAGCATGTGCATACGAAGAAATCATCAGTATGGTAATTGTATCTTTTGTTAGTAACGACTCCAGCTAGAGAAGCATATCTTCTGGCATTCAGCATTACTGCCATTTCTTTTGGACAAGACAGAAGTAAAGATTGTTGAGCTCATTCTTTGTACTAGCATCCGAAGTGGCACGTGTCAGGTCAATTTTTTGACGTCTTGACATGGTCAAAGCTGGCTGTTATGACAAAGAAAAGCGACTAAAAGAAGTACAATAAAAAATAAATAATCATACGGAACACAGAGATGTGCTTTGATACCGGTTTGTTAAATCTACTCCACGACAAACAACAACACAATGATTTCCGGTATAATAAGAAAACAAGTTACATAAGGGATTCATGAGAATGAATAAGATATCTTTACGGTTTTAGTTTATATAGTCATTAAAATCCTAATCCCACAGCCTGTCTGCCTCTCTCATTCTAATTCCAAAATTTACATGGATATCCTTAATATTGATAATCGCCTTTATCGAAGCCCTGCCTCACCAACAACTAGAGGTCAGCCCAACTAAACTGGTATAAAATTTTGTGTTGAGACGGGTTAGCGGGTAGCACATCGGGCTATATGTCGACCCATATTCAAGACACTATCAACACTGACCAATTATTGGGTCCACACAATCCCCCTCCTTAGAAGAGTAAAAAGATGTTGATGAGATAAAAAATTCTTCGACCTGTCAGGGTTAGTCATAAGCAAGATTCAAAGTATTAGTAGGCAGTAAGCGATAACTTTGGCAGAAAAGAAGAAATCGCTTTTTTGTAGCCTCTGATCCTTTCATGAACTATATGTAGGACATAACATCTATGTTCAGTTTCCTTAACACGACTCATTGTTTTGCTTGCGTCGACAGACAACTCAAAGGGGTGCATTAAATTTATCGCTGGATGTTCTCCCAAAATCTGTCTGGTAACCCAAACAGGCCCCTCAATAATGTCATTACAAGTTGCTTTTTTGAGACGTGGCGAGAACCTTCTCAACAAGTCCTAGACTCCCAAAACTCATATGAGAGCTCTCATATTCTCATTTCTTCACACTCTCGTTCTTGGTTCTCAAATCATTTTTTGTTATTTCAAAGTTTCTATCAACTATACTATCTCATTGTTGCTCTGCTTTTCAAAATTCTATCACCTCTGCTAATTACTTTCATATGCAACGAAAGTGACTGTGTCTTCTTTGAAGAAGAGGAAGACGTTGGTTGTACGGCATGTCTGGTCATCAAAAGGACACACAAGTCTTGAGGGGTCTTCCCACACCAAGAAGATAGTAAAGAATGTGATTCTAGTTTTCAACCATCTAGCGAAGAAATTCCTTTGTTTCCCTGGAGGGTGTGCAAGACGAGTAATCTCTGAATTGGTTGTTTGCCTCTAGGCCAACGCATGGCACAGGGTGCTTATGACTCCTGCCGACCTCCTTTATCAGGGCAATGTTATGTCGGATCCACCTCCCTGATCACTTCAACGAGAAGCCCATATGCATTTTGGTTAACCCTTCGAGTTTATGACTTGGTCAAAGTTGAGTCCATATTTTGCTCAACATATATAATACAACGGAAGAATTAGAAAGAAAAATGATAAATTTTGGGTTCAATAGAAAATCCAGACACAATTAGAGATCAAAACAGTCAGTTGGTCACAAATTAGGAAAAAATAACTAACCCAATATTTCATCTCTTGATTTTCAAATTTTATAGCTACTCGTATACTCTTTTTAAGTGAACAAGAAGAATAAGAGTATATAAAGTTGTTTTGGATCTAAAGCTCCATAATAAGAAATAAGCGGATACCGAACAGAGCCTCAAAGCTTAGTTCTGCAAAAAGAAATTAACGTTGTAGTTTTGGCTTCAAAATTTCATTATTTTGATGAATTTGTACTAGTGGTGCTTATTGGAACGCGGACCTGCTAGGCCCGTACAGAAAGCGGGCCACATTAACCAGGGTCTTTTCCTGGTCCCGAGCTAGGCCTCTGTTTTAAATAAGTCGGGCTAGGCCGAACCTGGAAACAACTCGGTTAGATTCGACCTACTGGATTTTTGAAAAGCCTAACCCGTCAAAACGGGCTAGATTTTGATTTTTATTATAACCCCCAAACGACTAGTCCGTAACGAATTTTTGACTTGGTCAAAAGATGGGCTATATTTTGCTCAACACATATAATACAAGGGAAGAATTGGAAAAAAAAAAATGACAAAGTTTGGGGTCAATAGAAAATCCACACAATTAGAGATCAAAAGTCAAAACAGTCAGTTGGTCACAATTAGGAAAAAAATAGTTAACCCAATATTTCATCTCTTGATTTTTCAAATTTTATAGCTCCTCGTATACTCTTTTTAAGTGAACAAGAAGTATAAGAGTATAAAAAGTTGTTTTGGATCTAAAGCTCCACAACAAGAAATAAGTGAATACCGAACAGAGCCTCAAAGCTTAGTTTTGCAAAAAAGAAATTAGCGTTGGATTATTGGCTTCAAAATTTCATTATTTTGATGAATTTGTACTAGTGGTGCTTATTGGAACGCGGACCTGCCTGGCCCGTACAGAAAACGGGCCACGTTAACCGGGGCCTTTTCCCGGTCCGAGCTAGGACTCTGTTTTAATAAGTCGGGCTAGGCCCAACCTGGGAACAACTCGGTTAGACCCAGCCTACTGGATTTTTGAGAAGCCCAACCCATCAAAACAGGCTAGATTTTGACTTTTTTTACAACCCTGAACGCTAGTTGGGGGGTTTTACTATTTGTACACCGTAACTAGCCGGTCTTATAATTGTTGGGGGTAAAAAGAAGAAGTGGTTTTACCTCCCCCAATCTTCATCTTCTGTCTCTCTAATCTTCATTTTTTTTAGGGTTATTTTCCAAATGACCCCCAACTTTAAGACCAGCTTCCTGCCTAGCCCCCTAGATTAACAAAAATACCTATATGGCCCCCTTTGTGAGTTTCCGTTATAACACCGTTAACCAGTCAACATTTCTCTCTCATCCATCTCGTAACCTCTCTCTGCCACCTCATCTTCTAGCCAACTCATCATCTTCTCCGGCGAAGGTCGCCGCCGACCAATTTTCCGGCCGGCGACCTTCAAACCTAAAAAAAAATAAAAATATTCTCTTCTTCTTCCTCTCTCTCTCTCTCCTGTTTTCTCTCTCTTCCTCTTCTTCTTTCTCTCTCTTCCCCTCTTTCTTTTCTTTCTTGCAGCAAGTCCAGCTAAATCATGCTCCATATATTCAAATACAAGGTATAAACTACAGGCCATCCTTGAAGTCACTAAACCTTCCAATTTGATGATCCAGTCGTCTCAGTATAAGAATTTCTCTAGCCATAAATTTAACACTCTCCGGTTCCAAATTGGAACCTTCTTTAATGCCACAATTTTCCTTGTTAATATATCTCTAGCTTTGTATACTTTACTATAAGTTCCTTGCCCAATCTGAAGATCATAAAGTTAAGGAATTCAATACAATAAGTTCTAATCAAACTAAAAGCGAAAAACAACTTTTGTTGTAGTTACTTGAACTTGTTCCTTATTAGTACTAGTAGAAGCAACAACCAAATTCCTTCCATTTTCATTATCTTCCTTCTCTTTTACTACTACTGAAGATGGAGGAGTTTCTTTACCAAATACACACCCCATATCTTCTTCTTCTTATACATCCATACCTCATTTCTTACATTCTGAACCTTTTGATTTCATCCAATCCCTCACAATCATAAAAAAACAATTAAACCCAAACCTAAAAAAGTTCAATCGAAACCCTAGAAACCCTCAAAATTGATACTTGTGTATGATCCCTATTTTCCCCCCAAAACCAGAAATTCAGCCGTCGCGATGTGTATCAATCAACAATCAGTACAAATGAACGACTAAATTATAAAGAAACTAGAGATCCCCCATTAATGTATAGAGAAGTTCAAAACCATCAAAGTTCTCTCAGAAGAAGACCTTGAAGGAAGAGAGATGGAGAGAGAGAGAGAGTATTTGGTGGTTTTGGTTTCTCTCTCTAAAAATGAAAATTGGTATGATGGACTCTTTTTTTCCAACAAATAAAGGAGACCTTTGAAGGTCTGGCTTCCCAGACCCGCCGGCCGTTTATAGAGACAGTGAGAAGAGAGAGAAAGAAAAGAGGGGAAGAGAGAGAAAGAAGAAAAAGAAAACAAGAGAGAGAGAGAGGAAGAAGAAGAGAGAGAAAAGAGGAGAGAGAGGAAGAAGAAGAGAAAAAACAAATAATTTTAGGTTTGAAGGTCGCCGACCGGAAAATTGGTCGGCCGACGACCTTTGTCGGAGAAGATGATGAGTTGGCTAGAAGATGAGGTGGCAGAGAGAGGTTATGAGATGGAGGAGAGAGAAATGTTGACTGGTTAACGGTGTTATAACGGAAACTCAAAAAGGGGGCCATATGGGTATTTTTGTTAATCTAGGGGGCTAGGCAGGAAGTTGGTCACAAAGTTGGAGGCCATTTGGGAAATAACCCTTTTTTTTATCTCTAATTCTCAACCGTTATACAAGATTTCAAGTAGTCTAGATATCTACTATCACTTTATTTAGTTTAAGTAGACAATTATTCAAGAGTTCAATTGATTTACAAGTTGAATATGATATTGTTGTTGAAGATGATTAGTTATTAATTTTTATAATACATTATTTTGTTTTTGAAAATGATTGATAACTAAAGTGGGTGTCAGCCTAGTTGGGATGTACTTAACCTATAGTGATCCAACTATCTACCTTTTCACATATAATTTTTAATTTCATTTCAATTTAATAAAAAGTACTAATAGATTCAAGACTAAGTGTATTCAACTATGACTGAAATAAATCCGAATAACAATTAGACTGAAACGAAAAATAGTATGAAACAAAATGAACCTAAACTGCAAATAGTCTAAAACTGATAATAGTATGAACCAAAATAAATCTGAACTACTAATAGTCTGAAACATAAAGTAGTCACAAAATTAAATAGTCTTCATCCTTCAACCAAGAATTTCTACTCATTCCTCGACTGATAATTTGAAGTACTTGCCGACCCATCGTTTCCGCTATAGGCTCCATGAAGATAGTAATCATAATGATGAACTCCCAACAGCAGGTCCATGTTAGACTACATAGAAACATAAATAAAAATCATTATTTAATCATGATGTATTAAAACATGAATTTCAAAATATATAAATTACCACTTTTGCGTCATTTGGCGGGAAATTACGATGAAGTAAGCCACTTTCTTGTGTTGCCATAGGATCATATGTTGGCCTAGGGTCATACGTTGGCATTGGATAATGTGTTGCCGTCACATTACTAGTTGACATCAAATTACTCATTGGAACACTTGTATGAATTGGAGATGTGGTACACTGCAAAAATAAATGAAATATAAAGTTACTACAAAAATTAATAAAATATAAGCTTACTACAAGCATGAGTACAACCTAAATGTAATATACCAAAGGCTTTACCTTTTCCTTCAAAAAAAAAAAAAAAAAAGCTTTACCTTTTTCTTTGATTTGTATGTTTTCTTTTTCAATCTATTCACTCGAGGACGCCCCTTTGACTTACAAAAATCTGGATCACGAATGTCTTCACGAGCATTGTCTTCACAGTTAACAGTAAAACCTGAATCCCTAGGTTTAATTGTCAATGCATCATCTTTATTATTTTTCAACTTATATTCTTTTATCCATTGTCGCAAATGAGCTGTACTTTTTTCATCCACAGCTGCGATATCGGCCACTTCAGTCAACTCTTGACATAAACTCTCATAACGTTTCTGATGCGGTGTAGTATCCCAACCCCCATAATTAACATTAATCTTGGTGTGAGACCTTTTCACATCTTTTCTCCATCTTCTTAGGATGAATTTATCGGGTATTACCTTCACTTCATTTCTATACAACACCATAAGTGAATGCCGACACAATATTCCCTTAAACTCAAATAAATGACATCGACATCTTACATCACATTCACCTGGATGATACAAAACATTGTAAGCAAACTTTTTTGTGATTTCAAAGTCCCCAATCTTCTTCCACTCTACAATTACATATTCAAATGCTTCACCAAATTCTTTAACTTCTTCCACGTAACATGCCATCATTCCAATCATTTCTTTTTGGAAATCTTTAAATTTATCAAGTGTGTAAATACTCCTCATTTGCAATTCAATTTCTAATGGAGTTACACATTCAAGCTCAAATGAAAATGACAAAAAATCTGCTGCAGACTCTTTTTCAACTTTGTCTCTTAAAGCGACGTTGTATTGTTCAACAAAAAGTTTTAAGCTGGTTTTTGAGTTCACGTATCCATCAAAAAATGCATTCATACTTTCACTGCGTTGAGTACTAGACATTCCCGCCCAAAAATTCATTTTCACATATGCAGGTACCCATCGTTTTCTCTCTTTATAGAGATTATCCAACCAGTCGTGTTCTTGTAACCCATATTTTCTTATCATATCACCCCACTTATAATCAAATTCTTCCGGACTATAAGTCTCGTATATACACTCCTGAATAGCTGAGTTTATGGAGTGGTACTGTTTGTTGCTTCGAAACTTATCCGGAACCTTTTTCATTACATGCCAAAGACACCACCGATGTCTCGTAGCAGGAAATACTTTCTCAATAGCATTTTGCATAGCTTTATCTTGATCAGTAATAATAGCATCGGGAGCACGATCACCCATACATGAAAGCCATGTCCTAAATAACCAAACAAAAGACTCTGTGTCTTCATTAGATAATAAACCACAACCAAGTAGAATAGAATGTCCATGATGGTTAACACCAACAAATGGAGCAAAAGGAAGTTTATATCTATTAGTAAGATATGTGGTATCGAATGTCACAACATCGCCAAATTCTTTGTATGCTTCTCTACTCCTCCCATCTGCCCAAAAAACATTGCGTAAGCGACAATCATCATCTAAATCCATACTGAACATGAACCCATTGTTCTTCCCTTGCATAGATAGAAAATATTGTTGAATCGCCATACTATCTCCTTCTCCAAGGCGTAACCTCCTCATTTTTTCAATGTAATTCCTAACATCTTTTTCTCGAAACGTAACATTCTCGTGTCCCCCAGCTGCCACCACGTGTTGTCTATAATTCCGACTAACTTTAATACCTGCCATGTCTGAGATTTCTAGTTGTCTCTGGACATGTGGATTAATCTTTCTATTACATCTGTAGTAACGGCCTTTTCCAGGACTAACGTCGTGATTGTGCTCGAGACAGACTTGACTAATTTGCCATTTCCCATTGTTTTCTAACTTAGCTCTAATTTTGGCTTTACATCCAATTTTCATACTAGGTTGCGGTCGTACGAGATTGTTTCTTTCTGACTTATTTCTTTCGCCTCTTGCACAGATTACTGTAACATACCTTAAAACTCCATCTATCCTTTTTCGTGTCCTTTTCGTTACTGCAAACCCTGTTTTTCTCGCATAATTGAGATAAAATTCATAAATATCCTCAACACGACTAAATTCTAACCCAACTGATGGAATTTGAACCGGTTGCTCATCCCCTTCTCCAATTTTAACTTCTTCTTCTTTATCTCCTCCATCTTCAGACATTATCTCAAATACATCATTCTCATTGTTATCCGACTGCACTTCTGTACAAAATATATATTAACAAGATAACAAAGAAAAATAATCAAAAGAAAAAAATAACAAAACATGTTATAATTAGCTAAGAATAAGTTCAAAATATGAAGATAATATATAAATTATCAATACAAATAGTAAATAATAACGTATGAGTTCAAGAAATCAAGATATATGTAGAAGATGAACATTGAAGCTACCTGGTGCTGCTTCTTGGTTAAAATTTGAAGACATTAATCTGAGAGGGATTGGAGAAGGAAGAAAGTGTTGAAGTCCTAGTTCCTCCCGAATGAAATTGAGATTTCTAAATCAATCAATCTCTAAAAGAAAATAGTTAATAATTAACAAGTTTAATTTATCGAATACATAACTCAATTTTTAAATATCTAATGCAATTGCAAATTTGGACATACGCATATAGCAATGTGAATTCATTAACTTAAAACTCCAATGTTGTATAAAAATTTTAATATCTAATGCATTACTAGTGGGTTCTTATAGTTATTGGTTCAGGTAGTCATAATGATAATTGTTGAGATAAAAAAGGGTACCTTTTGCTCCTGAAACGACGCAAAATTACAGGCTCGATGAACAAGTTGCCGGCAAGACGAAGAAAGAAAAGATGCAGGGAGCAACAGAGAAGAGAAGTGAGGGTTAGGGTTCCAAGGAACAAGGTTTCCTTTTAATCTTGACCATTCTTTCTTCTCAACATCCCAGATCTTATTCTTACTATTAGGGTTAAATCTAAATAAGGGGGAGTAGTTTCTAATTAAGGATATATTATAGGGATAAAAATAGTGCAGCCAACAATTTTAGTAGTCACGGTAATTCCATCTCTCCCTTCCTTCTTTGCCTTTAGGTTGGTGACGTGGCAGAGCCACATCACCAAACGGGTTGGGGGAGGGAAAAGTTGGAGGGAGGAATAGAGTTTTTCGAGATGGAATTACCGTGACTACTAAAATTGTTGGCTGCACTATTTTTATCCCTATAATATATCCTTAATTAGAAACTACTCCCCCTTATTTAGATTTAACCCTAATAGTAAGAATAAGATCTGGGATGTTGAGAAGAAAGAATGGTCAAGATTAAAAGGAAACCTTGTTCCTTGGAACCCTAACCCTCACTTCTCTTCTCTGTTGCTCCCTGCATCTTTTCTTTCTTCGTCTTGCCGGCAACTTGTTCATCGAGCCTGTAATTTTGCGTCGTTTCAGGAGCAAAAGGTACCCTTTTTTATCTCAACAATTATCATTATGACTACCTGAACCAATAACTATAAGAACCCACTAGTAATGCATTAGATATTAAAATTTTTATACAACATTGGAGTTTTAAGTTAATGAATTCACATTGCTATATGCGTATGTCCAAATTTGCAATTGCATTAGATATTTAAAAATTGAGTTATGTATTCGATAAATTAAACTTGTTAATTATTAACTATTTTCTTTTAGAGATTGATTGATTTAGAAATCTCAATTTCATTCGGGAGGAACTAGGACTTCAACACTTTCTTCCTTCTCCAATCCCTCTCAGATTAATGTCTTCAAATTTTAACCAAGAAGCAGCACCAGGTAGCTTCAATGTTCATCTTCTACATATATCTTGATTTCTTGAACTCATACGTTATTATTTACTATTTGTATTGATAATTTATATATTATCTTCATATTTTGAACTTATTCTTAGCTAATTATAACATGTTTTGTTATTTTTTTCTTTTGATTATTTTTCTTTGTTATCTTGTTAATATATATTTTGTACAGAAGTGCAGTCGGATAACAATGAGAATGATGTATTTGAGATAATGTCTGAAGATGGAGGAGATAAAGAAGAAGAAGTTAAAATTGGAGAAGGGGATGAGCAACCGGTTCAAATTCCATCAGTTGGGTTAGAATTTAGTCGTGTTGAGGATATTTATGAATTTTATCTCAATTATGCGAGAAAAACAGGGTTTGCAGTAACGAAAAGGACACGAAAAAGGATAGATGGAGTTTTAAGGTATGTTACAGTAATCTGTGCAAGAGGCGAAAGAAATAAGTCAGAAAGAAACAATCTCGTACGACCGCAACCTAGTATGAAAATTGGATGTAAAGCCAAAATTAGAGCTAAGTTAGAAAACAATGGGAAATGGCAAATTAGTCAAGTCTGTCTCGAGCACAATCACGACGTTAGTCCTGGAAAAGGCCGTTACTACAGATGTAATAGAAAGATTAATCCACATGTCCAGAGACAACTAGAAATCTCAGACATGGCAGGTATTAAAGTTAGTCGGAATTATAGACAACACGTGGTGGCAGCTGGGGGACACGAGAATGTTACGTTTCGAGAAAAAGATGTTAGGAATTACATTGAAAAAATGAGGAGGTTACGCCTTGGAGAAGGAGATAGTATGGCGATTCAACAATATTTTCTATCTATGCAAGGGAAGAACAATGGGTTCATGTTCAGTATGGATTTAGATGATGATTGTCGCTTACGCAATGTTTTTTGGGCAGATGGGAGGAGTAGAGAAGCATACAAAGAATTTGGCGATGTTGTGACATTCGATACCACATATCTTACTAATAGATATAAACTTCCTTTTGCTCCATTTGTTGGTGTTAACCATCATGGACATTCTATTCTACTTGGTTGTGGTTTATTATCTAATGAAGACACAGAGTCTTTTGTTTGGTTATTTAGGACATGGCTTTCATGTATGGGTGATCGTGCTCCCGATGCTATTATTACTGATCAAGATAAAGCTATGCAAAATGCTATTGAGAAAGTATTTCCTGCTACGAGACATCGGTGGTGTCTTTGGCATGTAATGAAAAAGGTTCCGGATAAGTTTCGAAGAAACAAACAGTACCACTCCATAAACTCAGCTATTCAGGAGTGTATATACGAGACTTATAGTCCGGAAGAATTTGATTATAAGTGGGGTGATATGATAAGAAAATATGGGTTACAAGAACACGACTGGTTGGATAATCTCTATAAAGAGAGAAAACGATGGGTACGCATATGTGAAAATGAATTTTTGGGCGGGAATGTCTAGTACTCAACGCAGTGAAAGTATGAATGCATTTTTTGATGGATACGTGAACTCAAAAACCAGCTTAAAACTTTTTGTTGAACAATACAACGTCGCTTTAAGAGACAAAGTTGAAAAAGAGTCTGCAGCAGATTTTTTGTCATTTTCATTTGAGCTTGAATGTGTAACTCCATTAGAAATTGAATTGCAAATGAGGAGTATTTACACACTTGATAAATTTAAAGATTTCCAAAAAGAAATGATTGGAATGATGGCATGTTACGT
The DNA here is from genome assembly GCF_041429995.1 of Eschscholzia californica. Lineage (NCBI taxonomy): Eukaryota > Viridiplantae > Streptophyta > Magnoliopsida > Ranunculales > Papaveraceae > Eschscholzia > Eschscholzia californica. Next base: position 37,016,801 of record NW_028238198.1, read on the forward strand.
GGAAGAAGTTAAAGAATTTGGTGAAGCATTTGAATATGTAATTGTAGAGTGGAAGAAGATTGGGGACTCTGAAATCACAAAAAAGTTTGCTTACAATGTTTTGTATCATCCAGGTGAATGTGATGTAAGATGTCGATGTCATTTATTTGAGTTTAAGGGAATATTGTGTCGGCATTCACTTATGGTGTTGTATAGAAATGAAGTGAAGGTAATACCCGATAAATTCATCCTAAGAAGATGGAGAAAAGATGTGAAAAGGTCTCACACCAAGATTAATGTTAATTATGGGGGTTGGGATACTACACCGCATCAGAAACGTTATGAGAGTTTATGTCAAGAGTTGACTGAAGTGGCCGATATCGCAGCTGTGGATGAAAAAAGTACAGCTCATTTGCGACAATGGATAAAAGAATATAAGTTGAAAAATAATAAAGATGATGCATTGACAATTAAACCTAGGGATTCAGGTTTTACTGTTAACTGTGAAGACAATGCTCGTGAAGACATTCGTGATCCAGATTTTTGTAAGTCAAAGGGGCGTCCTCGAGTGAATAGATTGAAAAAGAAAACATACAAATCAAAGAAAAAGGTAAAGCTTTTTTTTTTTTTTTTTTGAAGGAAAAGGTAAAGCCTTTGGTATATTACATTTAGGTTGTACTCATGCTTGTAGTAAGCTTATATTTTATTAATTTTTGTAGTAACTTTATATTTCATTTATTTTTGCAGTGTACCACATCTCCAATTCATACAAGTGTTCCAATGAGTAATTTGATGTCAACTAGTAATGTGACGGCAACACATTATCCAATGCCAACGTATGACCCTAGGCCAACATATGATCCTATGGCAACACAAGAAAGTGGCTTACTTCATCGTAATTTCCCGCCAAATGACGCAAAAGTGGTAATTTATATATTTTGAAATTCATGTTTTAATACATCATGATTAAATAATGATTTTTATTTATGTTTCTATGTAGTCTAACATGGACCTGCTGTTGGGAGTTCATCATTATGATTACTATCTTCATGGAGCCTATAGCGGAAACGATGGGTCGGCAAGTACTTCAAATTATCAGTCGAGGAATGAGTAGAAATTCTTGGTTGAAGGATGAAGACTATTTAATTTTGTGACTACTTTATGTTTCAGACTATTAGTAGTTCAGATTTATTTTGGTTCATACTATTATCAGTTTTAGACTATTTGCAGTTTAGGTTCATTTTGTTTCATACTATTTTTCGTTTCAGTCTAATTGTTATTCGGATTTATTTCAGTCATAGTTGAATACTTTGGATGAAGACTACTTAATTTCATGACTATTATCAGTTTCAGACTATTAGTAGTCAAGATTATATGTATTTTGATTTCAGACGATTTTAGTTTTTAGTTTCAAAATATTCGTAACCTTTTTTTTCTACTCAAATCTTTCGACCCCGAAAAATTACTTTATTTTCCAAATCAGCCACTATTCCAATTTGGGAAACTTGGAAATTCAAATACTAACAAAAACTAAGACAAAATATGAAAATAAAAAGAGGAGTTCTCAACAAAAAAAAGAGTTTCGTGCCAAAATCAGTTTTCAAAGAGGTTACATGCAAGGTTGATTATAAATAGGAGGATTTGTTTGTAAATAGGTATATACTTTAGGGACCAGAAATAGATAACTCAAAGAACCACTTCTTAATCCCGTGATTCCGTCTCTCATTGTAGAATTCCTTGCCCCCATGTTGATGACGTGGCAAAGCCACATCACTAGACGGGCTGGGGGAGGGAAATATTGGAGGGAGGAATAGCGGCTTTGTTCCATCTCTCCCTTCCTTCTTTGCCTTTAGGTTGGTGACGTGGCAGAGCCACATCACCAAACGGGTTGGGGGAGGGAAAAGTTGGAGGGAGGAATAGAGTTTTTCTTTTCTTTGGCTTAATATGAAGTTTGATTTCAAAAAAAGAAATAGATTCAAGACTAGTAATACTTCCTTAACTATACTCCATTTCACAGCTCACGGGAAGTAATGAAGCAAATACTTACAAATTAAATACTTAAGATTAAAAGTTATACAATATAGTAGATTAATGTAATTGATATACTACTCCCATGATCTCGTACTACATAGAGTAACAAATTTTATTTCATAAATATTTTAACTTTTCCGACCACACATAAGGCCTCCTCCTCCTTGTACATTCACAGTATGAAATCATTGTAAGCTTATGGAAGAGTAAATTCTGAAAAGATCATAGACAAGAAAATGAAACAAAGATAATTAGTGACCCATTGCATAACGCCATATGATCATATCATTTGTTACTGTCACATAGTAGGTCATCCTAGTATCGTACTCATTCCATAATCGATCACTATCTCAAAACAGTCTTTGAAAGTTTAACAAAATTTAATAGCTTTTTTAGACCATTAATTTCAGAAAAAGCTACTAAGGAATGACCTATTTTTAGACCATTTAATACTTAAGAGCTTTCACCATGTAGAAGATTTTACAAAAAGCTCTTCTAATTTACTCAACATGAATGTAGAAAACTAATGATCAGATTGAAAGTTGTTACTAACTAATTTTCAGAAGATATATATATATATAGATTGTGGATAGCTAATAATTAAAGAACTTACTTCCACATTTCTTTCCAGCAGGTCTGTTCTTAATGTTGCAACGCTTGGGAATAGTAATAGCAATTGGTAGATTAATTCCTGCTTGTTTTGCCAGTGGTGATAAGAAAACAGCACACAAACACTTCGGTGAATTTTTAAGCAAAGTTCCAACCCTTGCACAACAAACTGGAGGAACCTTTGCTCTAATATTTCCACTTGCCGCTAAACACGGGCTCAGGCTCACAGCTGCATTTCCTATCGGCGTCTTACCACATTCGCCGGCTGCTTGAGCTTCTTTAACATAAATATGGGTTGCTGATAATAGGATAATAATGGCAACAAGAAGGGAATTGTTGTTCTTGATTATTGTGTTAATGGAAGACATTTTTGTTTAGTAGCCTTACTAGTGAAGTATGAAGTGTTCTTGCATTGTCAATTGAAGCTCCTTCCTCTCTTTATATAGAATAGACAACATTCTTATTCCTTACCCCGTATTCTTCTGAGAAAATGAGTTGGAGGGCCAAATTTGGGGGGTAAATTCGAGGCCGACCAAGAAATGTCAGAGAAAATACGGTATCCCCTTTCTTTTTCTTCCTCTTTTGTCCATGGACGGGACATCCACCTCCAACTCTTCCATTTTCTGACCTAAGATACCATGACATTAAATTCATGTCCAATCATGGTCAGTTAGATTCAATTTTGTTCTTTCGTTTGTGGTTAAAGAAATAGTTGAGATTGATGTCAAATATAAATTTTACCACGAAAAAAATTGAACAACTAGGTGCATGTGAGAAACTAGTGTTTGTTGAAGACAAATTTAATTTTTTGTTGTTTTCTATCATTCATATTGTTTTTAAATGTTACTCACACAACTCCCAACCAAATGAAATTAGGACAACATTTACTTTCCATGGATATGGTAGATCAATCCTAACTTTTATGTATTATTGTTATAATTCTGACAAAGTTGAAAATATATCGACTAATAATTGTTAAATTTTGTGATATCAAAGGAATTACTCTATCCAACAATTTCTTCTGCGCCATCTCAAATAATAGGTTTGTGGAATAAGTAATAATGATTTTTTTTAGAAAATGCAATTATGATTTTTTTTTAGAAAATGCAATATTGATGTTTATGTGACCAGATGAATAGAGAAATGATGAAGGGCAACAATTTCTTGGTGTGTATGTGGAAAGCACATTTTGTTGGAGTGCATGATTAAAGTAATGGTTAGTGTGGTTGTTGTGAGACCGTCCTGCTTTGGGCTCAGGAACAAATCAATGAAAAGAAATGATAGTGGGGGATTACAAAAGTAGTCGGTAGAACAAGTGACTTTACTCTATTACAATTTAGAGGGGTGCATTTAGTATGTGAACCGACCAATGCAATCCGATCCAAACGGATTTGGGCGGTTTGGGGATCGATCCGGTTTGGTTCGGATGTTGAAAGGTCAAAACCGAGTGTTTAGATCGGTTTATGATTTGATTGGCAGATAACTGAAAAAGTCGAACCAAACCATTGATTATTATTTTTATATATTATTTATATAGATATATATGATGGATGACTGAGATTCAATAGTTAAGTTAGTTCCATCAAAGCATCAAAATATTCCCATATTAAAAAAAAATCAGAAAAAAATCATTAGAAAACCTATGTGTATCGTCTTTTTTATCTTCCTTGAATGTTGAAAACCTATGTCGAGTCAACAGTTGGTAGCCCAAGTGGTTCCAAGGTGTTGACATAAACTCCAGAAAGTCCTGGAGGTCCCAGGTTCGAATCACCAGAGAAGGTGGAATCTTTGGTTTATTTGAATTGGGATTATTAGGGTATAAATAATGTAGTTGGGCTTTAGGCCATTGTTTAGTTGGACTATAGGCCCGGTTCTGTTAGAGTTTGAGTGGGCGGTTATCGAGCTTATCACATCTTTGATGTATCAATGTCATATGTAATGACATACGTTGATCGTAGTCGACTTCCCAAAAAAAAAAAGAAAACCTATATCGAATTAATTACGCACATGTAGACTTAATTGTTTGTGACTAGATACTAATTTTCAACATGTCTAAAGTACAATTATAGCAGTTTTTTAAGTCGAAATGCGAAATTTTGTTTAAGGTAAAATATCACGGGTGGTTCGGTTATCCAAACGAACCAAACCGTTCATGTACAGTTCAGATCGGTAACCGAACCAAACCATGCATGAAGTGGCCCGGATTGATATTTGAAATAACGGAACCCTTCGATTTGGATTTTGGATTGGGCCAAAAACCCAGTTTTCCAAAGGATGTTCACCCCTAGATTACATCATAAGAGAGTCAACATCTAAGAGCATCTCTCATGAGATATTTAAAACTTAAAGTTTAGAGTGTCATTTCAGATTATTTTTTTTGAGAAACCGACTACGATCTACGTTTGTCTTTACAAGGCATTGATACATCATGAAGATGTGATGAGCACGATAACCGCCTAATTTAAACCATAATGACAGAGGCCTACAACCGGTAAATTAGTATATTATTTACTATATATTGCCTAAATTACATGGGATAAATCTTGATGGCAAACTGCTTCCACCGAGACTCGACCCCACGACTTCATGGGTTTAAGAGGGGTGTCCAACCGCTGCACCAAAGGGTGGTGGGCATCATTTAGGATTTATTAAGTTTATGTTAAAAAAACATTCTTTAATGAAATATTTTATCAGACACTTCATGATAATATGGGACATTTATGATAGAGACTCAAGAGAGATACTTTGAAACTAAAGTGTCTTTTTGAGTTTTTCTAAGTGTCATCTCAATAAAATTTTAAATTTAAAATAATTAAAAATTTTATTTTTTTTAAATATTTCTGTCTTATTAAATTTAAGAGTGACATGCGTACTAAATATAGTTATTTTAGAGATCTTCATTGAAGTCAAAACAAAATTTAGAGTGGCTGACAACTACTTGGCTAGTTGGTTGTACATCTACTCCTAAAATTCCCAAGTCACAAATTTGATTCATGGTTGAGGTGAATTCCATCATTTATTAACTTATTTTAAAGGGTATAATAAAGAAAAGTAGGAATAGGCTTTCATGCCCCTAAGGTGGCTTTAAGGGACTCTGTGGCCTTTACCCCGAATAGTCTTTTATGATGGTAGTTATCGGACTATTTAGTTCATGTATATATGTATCAATATCATCCCTTGCTACTGCGTTCTTCCATTTACAACCAACCTATCACCGGTGTACTACCTTCCATTGGCCTCATTCCCTATGTCATGTTTTACGCGCGAGAATGAAATGTAACGTGAATTAGATTATTTTAGTTTGATGTTAGGTCTGACCAGAAATACAAATTCAATTCCTGATAAATTCCTACATTGGTGTTTGGTTCGTACAAGAATATGAATGTAAATTTTTGTAAAAATTCTGATATATCTTACTTAAACTACATAAATTACACATTAACTTTGTTACATTATATACTTTAATCAATATTAATTCTTCAAATTTGTAGATATGAAATAGTAACTCGATACACTAAACGGTAGTATCTAAAGATTTATTTAAAATAAATAAAGGTCTTGATAAAAATTTATCTAAAACAGAGCAAAACCAATATTCTAAAAGCAACCCCGAAAATCTAATTAATACTTCGTTTCTTAAAGGCCTTCCTTACTTTTCTTACACTCCTATCAAACTTTTAAATTTGATTTCACATTTGAAAATGATGGTCTTCAGACGTTCGGGGATACTATATGGTATTTTGATAATGACGTACTCGGATAATTGACCTATTTGGGGGCCCCACCTACAGTTGTTGGTTCCACCTATAGGTGTATGATGTTCGGGGATACTCGATGGTATTTGATTACTGACATACTCGGATAAATGACCTATTTGGGGCCCCCATCTATAGTGGTAGGTTTCCACCACATGTAGGTGTACTTTCCCACGAGAAATTCTTGATTTTCATATCCAAAAATTTTCCTTCTATCTTAGGGAGATATCTTCTGGATATCTTCATTGTCTTCAATATACTTCAATACCTCTCCGCAAGTTGGAGCAGGGGAAGGAATCTGAATCAAACCCAACTTGGAGAGTAACCGATGAAATGGATCAGAACCAAGTAGTTTCGTAAAGATGTCAGCTATCTGATCGGGGAGCAAAGGTGAGTCGTCTTAATAAGCCCATATTCAATTTTCTCGCGAACGAAATGGCAATCGATTTTGATATGTTTGGTGCGTTCGTGGAAGACATGGTTGGTGGCAATATGCATCGCCGCCATGTTGTCACAGAAGACCTGAAAGGGTTCTGGAATCGGGACAAGGAGGTCTTGAAACAAATATTTCAGCCACTGCAGTTCTGTAGTGAGTGTAGCGAGAGCCTGATATTCTGCCTCAGCCGAAGATCGAGAAACAGTTGATTGTTTCTTGGGGTTCCAATATAACGAGCTCGAACCAAGCATAGTGAAGTAGCCGGTGGTCGAGCGACGGGTGATAGGGCAACTGGCCTAACCAGAGTCGGTGAAGCCGGAAATGGTCAGAGTGCTAGATGAAGAAAGGAGGATGCCATGATTCATGGTGCCTTTGAAAAAACGAAGAACTCGAGTAGCCGCATCCATTTGGTTGGAGAGGGGATTCTGCATGAATTGCCTAAGGTAATTCACAGAAAAGGAAATGTCTGGACGTGTCACCGTGACATAGAGAAGGCGGCCAATAAGACGTCGAAATGAAGTCGGATCGTCTAATTGTGTACCATCAGTAGGTAATAACTTTAAATGTTGTTCCATAGGTAAAAGACTTGGTTTAGATCCGAGGAGACCCGAGTCGCGAAGAATGTGCAACGTATATTTGAGTTGACAAAGAAAAATGTCTTTTGGAGAACGAGATACTTCGATTCCAAGAAAGTATTGAAGTCGTCCAAGGTTTTTAAGAGAAAAACGTTTCTCAAGACGTAGTTGAATAGATGAGATTTTCGAGGCATTATTGCTAGTGATGATGATGTCATCTACATAGACTAAGACGTAGATGGCAGTCGGACCATCGAAAAATAAAACAAAGAATGATCAGAAGATGACGGTTTAAAACCTTCGGCCTTTAAGTTGGTAGAAAATTTAGCAAACCACTGTCGAGAAGCTTGTTTTAATCCGTAAAGGGATTTGTGGAAACGACATACTTTGTGGTCACCAGTCTTGGAAAAACCAGGCGGAATTGTCATGTAGACTTCCTCATCCAATTCACCTGGGAGAAAAGCATTATTCACATCCAACTGATGGAGGGGCCAATCTTTAATGGCAGCAACGAAAAGAAGTGCACGAACAATAAAGAATTTGGCGACTGGGCGAAAGTATCATGATAATCGATGCCTTCAACTTGGGTAAAACCCTTAGCAACGAGTCGCGCTTTATGACATTCAATTGATCTGTCAGAGCGGTATTTGATCTTGTACACCCATTTACAACCAATTGGTTTCTTACCCGGGGGTAAGGGAGTTAATGACCAGGTACAATTTTATTCAAGAGCTTGAATTTCCTTATTCATTGCATCACGCCATTCTGGAAAAGCTTTAGCGGCAGAATAGGATGTGGGTTCCTCCGTGGTGACAACGGAAGTAAGAAACGCCTGATGGGAAGGGGTAAATTTATCAAAACTGACGTAGTCAGTTAAGGGATAGTTGTTGGAAGTTGTAGGAGCAGTAGTAGAAGAGCAAAGACGGTCAGCCAGATGGGCAGGACGTCTCGTTGTACGGACTGGTCGAGAAGAGGGTAAAAGTTCTTCTGAAAAAGTGACTGAAACCACGTCGGTGTTAGAGTGCGGAAGCGAAGGGTCCCTCGGAGGAGAATCATCTTGCGGAGGAGGAATTTCTTGCAGAGGAGAAATATCCTACGAGGGAATAAAAGTGTAAAAGGAAGCACAGGGGATTCCTCTGATGGAAAAGCAGCGAAAGATGAAGTATCTAGCACAATATGTGGAGGGTCGTCGTGTCAGTAGAAGAGTGAGAATGTTCATCAACCAAAGATGGGAGAGGATACATGCCCGGATGGAGTAAGTAAGTATCGTCGATTGGACTGAAGTAATAGGCATCCGAGGTAATTGAGGTGAATGAGGTAGGTTCGCGAAAGGGAACTTATCCTAAAAAAAACGCACGTTTCGAGAATCATTGAGACTGTGCGTCTCTAAGTCGTAAATGGTGTAGCCTTTCTTCCCAAGAAGGTAACCAACAAATATTACAGGTTTAGCTCGATGATCAAACTTATTTAGGATGTTGGTATTTGTTGCCAAACATAAGCAACTGAAAACTCGGAGAGCAAAATAGTCCGGTAGAAAATCGTATAACATTTAATAAGGGGATTTGTATGAAAGTATTGGAGTTGGCATTCTATTGCTTAAATAGGTAGCCGTTTTTAAACATTCCCCCCAAAATTTTGAAGGGAGGTGTGTCTGAAAATGCAGGTATGCGAAACATCGAGTAAGTGGCGATGTTTACGTTCGACTACACCGTTTTGTTCAGGTATGGAGACGCAACTACATTGGTGAAGAATTCCATGAGAATGGAACCAAGTTTGGAGATCATCGGATAAGAATTCGACTCCATTATCAAAACGAAAAGTCTCAATCGGGTTTGAAAAAGTATTTTCAGGACTCGAGGATATAGATTTAATCTTCTTATGATATTGTTTAGAAACAAACTGAAAAAAGAAGTTTAAATGCGTCTTAGTCTCAGACTTGGTTTGCATAAGGAATGTCTAAGTAAATCTGGAGAAGTCATCAACAAGAGTGAGGAAATAACGCTTGTTGGTTAAAGATGGAACCGGGAATGGTCCCCAAATGTCAGCATGAATAAGTTGAAAAGCAAAAGTATTAACGGAACTACTTTTATTAAAAACCAACTTAGATTGTTTTGCCACAGGGAATATACGCACTCATGCGACATTAAAAGAAATAAATAGAAAACGTTGCGATAAATAACGTAAACGGCCTAAATTAGGATGTCGAAGTCGACGGTGCCAAACGTCGAGTGACTTATTTAAAGCGAGTGCGGGAAAAGTCCTATGGAGAATGTAGAGTCCATCAATAACGTCAGCCCGGCCAATCTCCTGATGATTTGAGATCGTCTGAAAAAGACAATGAGTGGAATAAAAATAAACACCAGGTTTCAAATATTTACAAGTTTGATGTACAAAATTCAAATTGAATTTGAAACTAGGGATGTAGTAAACTTGGTCAATAGATAGGGAGTCTTAAAAAACAACTCTACCAATGTATTTCACTAAATAAGTCGCACCATCAGGAATTTGAACATAACAAGACGGTGGTGCAGAAACATAAGACCTAAAAGCATCTAGGGAAAAACAAACATGGTTTGAAGCTCCACTATCAACAATCCAAACTAATGGATGAGAAAAAGATATACCTGACATCATTGCAGAGTTAGAATTAGGAAGAGTATGTGCATTGATAACTGCCATAATGCGGTCATAGTCTTATCTAGTAAGGATCGGAGCTGGAGATGAGCTGGAACCTTGAGAAGTACTACGGACACCACCTTGAGGAGGGGGCGACCATGTAGGATATAACATCCAACAGAATGACCGAGACGTCTGTAATGAGTGCACATGACATCTTTGTTACAAGTGTTAATAGAGTGTCCATGAAGGTTGCACTCGGTACAATAAGGACGAATTCGCTTATTTTTCGATCGAGGTAAATCACTTTCTTTCAACTTGTTAGCCGTCGTGATCTTGGCATTGAGAGAGTGAAAGTCAAAGGGAACATTGACCTTGTTTTTCTGCTTTTCTTGAATGACCAAATTATATACCTTGACCAGAGAAGGTAGTGGTTCCATGAGAAGGATGTTATTGCTAGTGGCAGAATAACGCTCATGAAGACCCATGAGAAACTCAATCATACGCGAGGTAAGATGATATTCGATGGTTGTTTTGCCAATAGGGCAAGCACATGAAGCGGGTGGAATGATAGCATCCAATTTGTCCCAATAAGTCTTCAGCTGAGAGTAATAAGCTGAAATAGTCAGGTGCTCTTGGATAAGGGCAGAGATCTTTTTCTTCAGTTGATAGATGTAGGTAGCGTTAGACGTAGCAAAACGCTCCTTCAAATTCTTCCAAAGATCAAAAGCAGAAGACGAACGTCTCGTGCTACGTCGAATTTCCTCGCTGACAGAATTGGATATCGAAGCTGCCACCGTGGTGTCACAACAGGTCCATGCATGAAGTTGCGCAGGATCCGTTGGTTTAGGGAGCGACCCATCAATAAAACCTTGCTTATTTTTTATGATAAGAGAGCCTAATCGGCATAGTCTAACCCGATGAGAACGGGGTTAACGCCGGCAGAAGTTGCATTGTCTGAAGGATGCACATAATAAGCCTCATATATTTGTTGAACATGAGGAGAAGTGTCTGTCATCGGTGGAGTGTCCTCGGAATTCGAGTTCAGATCACTCACGTTGGGAGATTGTCGAGAAGTCATAATATTCTTTGAATATGGAGTTGGGATGATCGAAGTAGAACGATAATAAGAATCCGTAGAGCTCCTTTAGATGAATAAAGCCGAAGAAATGTAATAATGTTTATCGAATTAAAAGAAATCCTAGAAATATTAATTGTGCTCTAATACCATATTAAATTGAAGAAGACACAAAGCTTGTAATAATTAAAGTTAATTTCATTGTTAGAATTGAGTACATATTTATAGGGGTTAAAATAGAGTTTGTAGAGAATTAGTAAATAAGGAAATAATTACAAAGAGGAAACAATAAATTACAATTGCTCTATTTTGTATTTCCTTCTATCTTGGGGAGATATCTTCCTTGTCTTCAATATACTTCAATAATGAGTGTCGTACAACAGAGATTAAATTATAAAGAGGAAGCAATTTTTCGGCAATTTTTTTAGTTGTTGTGATTGAATAATTGATAATTCACTTCGTCGATATTTTTTTTAGATTTCCAAATTAATCTTGTAACTTTTCATTCTACTGTCATGAGTGTCGTACAACAGAGATTACAAGTTTGATTCAAGACGACGATCCTCTCTTTTTTTCCGTTACAGAATTTCAAAGAAACTTACTTCAACGTGGAGTTCTATCTACCGTATTTTGATTTCCGAGTTTTCTACCGTATATTGATCTTTCCTCTTCAAGTTCACATCTTCCGTGCCCCAACTTGCGAGGGGGTGTTGAGATATGTGATATATAAGACGAATCTAGAAGGCGAAGATCCGATGATCAAGACTAATCTAGAATATTAGAAGATCTGGAAGATATAATTTCTTGTATCAGGATATCTCTTATAACTATGTAATGGAAATAATAGACATATATTATCTAGTTTCCTAGTTTAGTTAAGAGAAACTAGAAAACCCTAAACCCTAATCTACTCTATAAATAAGATATGGGTTCTAGGAGTAGTATTCGATTATTATTCAATTATTGTAACAAATCACCACAAATATCGAGGAATAAATTATGTAGTCGTTGTGTGTGACGCCCCGTGTCCCAAAATAGACACGACCACGCCCCGGCAATTCACAGACGAGACAGAAATCCGACAGAGTCTCCTCTGTAAATCGAACCAGTCGCACCTGTAAAACCTGTCATGCAAACCATACATTCGCATACACAAAAAAATAAACTATCGAGCGGAAGCTAAACAAACTCAACCCAGTTCGGATCGAAACCCAAACCACAAACATACAAACGCCTCGTAAAACACCGATACAACTTATAAAAAACTCTAAATTTTACGTATATACATATTAGAGTTTGGTTTTTGTAGACGGTAAAATGTCTACGGGTCGGAAAGTCTGACAGTCAACGGGTCGACGGTCAAAAGTCTTGTCGGGTCGGGTCGGATGCTTCGGGGACCGGCAACGTATCGAAAAGAACCTGCACACAAAAAGAGAGAAGAGATCATGAAGCCTCTGGGACACTGGGATGGTGCCGGCCTAAGGGGGCTCCGACGGTCAAGTCAGATACTCGATCAAATATAAATAAAGTGAAAGTGGGCGATAGGGAGGTAACCGTCGTCGGAGTGCTTAGGTGTCGCGACTCGTGGAGTTGTCGGAACAGATCCCCACGGTAATGATATACTTACTGTAATTAAGAGGGTGATGGTAATGAAGTATTGTCGTTAACTCGCTGGTCATAAAGGAGACTTGCAATAAGGTGCTGGTCGTAAAGGGATCCGCTATAGGGTGTTGGTCGTAAGTGGATCGGATGGTGAGGATCGTTGGATGAATGAAGGCGATACGCCAAGCGTCTTATCGCTAGATGAATGATGCGGTAAGGAGGTGGTGGTATTAGGATGGTGATCCGGCCAGCTATGCTGGATGGGTGTTACCGTCAGCTAGTTACCGTTGGATGGGAGATATATCAGACCAGAGAGCTCTTATGCAACAAGGTGGTGGTCGTATGGTGTTGATACGGTTAGCTAGTTGTCGTTTCATTTGTGACTATCGGACTCCTATCTCCCAACTTCTAAGCCAATGAGTCAGAGACTTTGAGAGGATCAGAAGGTCTTTGAGATGCTTATGAGAAAACAAGTGAGTAGAGAGAATGGATTAGACTACTCGAGTACTGTTGTCGAATATTGGATGCCCTTCTCTGAGTGTTGCTTCTCATATTTATAGTGGTGGAGAGGGATTACCTTGATGACGACCAGCTTGTAACCGACGTACTTATTCCGTGTCATTACTCCTGAGAGATACGTTAAGGGCTAGGGGATCTGACCATCAGATGAGTATTTGAATTTCTCGAGGGACGACCAGGATGTTACCGCGTGTGCGGTAAGCTACTGGCCGGTAACGTCCGTCTTCAAGTAGAAGATACAGAATATTCACCATTAGTGCGGTTATGGATTGCGCAATAACCTTCTAGCCGTCAGATAGCTTAGTACTAGGAGGTGGGTATCAACGCGACACGTGTCAGATACGCTTAGTGTTAAGCAGGTATGGATCTGGTGATCATGCTAGCGACTTGGGCCGTTACCGGGCCTCCTTATCAAGCTTCGTGGATTTTATCCTTACGAAGCGATTGTTCATAAATTCTACGGGCACCTCGTGGGGCGGATATTTGCCCATACAGTTTCTGCAATAAATACATAACTTGAAAATAATGGAAAACCATATAAAACGACATAACTCCACTAGCCTCGTCAGGCAAGATCACCGGCTGGAATACACACTCCGCCTCGAGGCTACGACAGGCATTTGCACACTAACAACTAGTAGGGAATCAGAATACTCACCGACACGAGTTATTCTGGTAGAAGACTAATCCAAAACCCATCACGTTTTCAAAAGTTCATTTAATAAGTTGTAAACATCATGACAAAACGAGTTATCAAACCAGTTCCCATATATACTATATACAAAACCATTTTCCTTAATCTAGTAAGCAATAGCAGTGATTAGCTGCACACCCATGGTGCGCTCCCAATAAGAGGAAAGTTCCTCAGGAGAGCCTAGAGTGTGTTAGATAGTACCAGCCCATTTAGGCACTAGCTAATGCACTACGCCTCCTCGAGAAAGAGACTTACCCCTAGCCGGTAAGTCCCTCTCCCACTAAGGGACTCCGCAATCATTGAAGAGTTTACCTCATGATACATGATGGGCCTAGAAAGTTTCCTAAATAGGTCACCACCCGCAAGTATACGGGCGTCAAGTGATAATTCCGGTAAGTCCGGTTCGTTCCTCAGAGACTAAGTTAATGTATTCTAAATCCTATAACTAATAAGGTTTTCTTTTGAAATTGATTTTTGTGATGAGACGATAAAAATAACGAACTTGATTAAAACAACGGAAATAGAATTAATGGAGAAACTTATGAGGAGAAAACCTAGGGTTTCAGAATCCACCTTATCATGTATGTAAAATGACTTAATTCTTCACAACTTAAATCTTTTTATAACTCAAGAGAAGGTAACCATTCGTACCAAACCTCGGATAATAATAATCTTTCAAAGCGACATACACATCTAATATTTTAATTTCGAGACAAATATTTAAGAGATGCTCCAACTATTGCTTATCAAACCTTAAGTATGATACATTAAAGACACTAAGTCTAAACATGTAACATCAAAATGTAAGCATAATCAATGAAGGAGTTACAATGAAACAAATGCAAAGAAATTAAATTTGTCTATCAAAGCACATCAAAGATTTTTATCGTGAGAAAAATGTCATTCCCTCATACAAAATTAAGGTTTCATCCTAAACCTAGATTAGATGATTAGCTACTCATGACTAAAGAGATCATACTCATGGTGGGAGAGATAAAAATCAATAAAATAAGTGAGGGAGAAAGAATTGGAGAAGAAATAACCTTTTTCTCGCAAATTTTCCTTCTGATTTGCAACCAAACAGACCCTAGAAGATGTATTTTCCTGCTGTTCTTTCCGGAATTCTACCAAACAGACCCTTAGGGAAAATAATTTTCTCGTCTTCCCAGAAACGATTTTCTGGTGAGAAAATTATTTTCCTCAACTGGTTTTTCTCTCTCTCTCTACTGTTTTCTCCTTCTTTCTCACTCTAACCTTTCTCTTTCTCTCTCTAAAACAGTAATATAACTCTCCCTTTCTCTCTCTAACCAAAACAGTAAAGGATGAAGAAGAAAAGATAAGTTTTTAATGGAGTTTGTAAATTCAAATTCAATTTCTTTCTCTTTCTACAATTCTTCTCTCTCTCTGTTTCTTTCTCTTTCAATATAACTTTTCTCTCACTAAAAAAATTACAAAAGAAGAAGGAAGATATGTGATGGTGGTTCAAAGCCGAGAGGAGATTATCCAAAACTGAGAATGATTATCCAAAACTGAGAGTCCGTTCTTCTCTCTCTCTAAACTTCTGTGTCTCTTTTAGCCGTGGAGAAGAGATCCCCCAACTCCTCTCACTCTCTGTATCTATATAGAAAGAATAATTGTGATCCCTCCTAGTCTTTCTTCTCTCGTTTTTTTTAGAAACTTTCGATTTCTTTCCTCGTCTTCCAATCTTTCCTTTGCGGTTCTAAACTTTCCTCTCTAGCTCTTCCTCTCTCTATACTTCACTGTTGCCTTTAGAGAAGAAATCTGCCACAAATATAATCTTCTCCCTAGCTAATGTATCCTTCTCGGTTCCATTTCTGATTTTAGAAGGAGATCTTCAGCTGCCTCATTCCTTCTTTCAATTATTATTCCCATAAGTGAAAAGATAAAGACGAGAAAGAGAAAGAGGATCTGCCTCAAGTCTTTGGCGAAAATCAGTGGGATCCTTGTCACGTTGGTAGTCAAGATAGGTTTAATAGGTTGCATCATGGCCAAGTAAAGGAAAGTTACAGCACAACCTGCGATTTATCCATGTGTCTTTGACGAAACAATGAACCGTTAGATCTTTGAGGGAACACCACGTGTCTACTAGCCAACTTGGTCTATCGATTTTGATCCCAACTTTGATTTGAGCTAACTCTCTCGTTTGGACTCCCGTCTTCGTCGTTGGATTCGTATTGGACTCTACTTTCACATGAACACTAATATTGACCAGAATACCCTTGTCATTAAAATGACCAAATGCCCCTTAAGTATGTCTTTATCATGATGTTTTCGCATCGAACTCCGTAAATGAGACATGAGAAAGAAAAACAAGTAATTCATCAGAGTAACTGCTCGAAATGGACTAACTAGTCCGAGTTAAGAGATTCAGGTGGGACATTTTCATGTCTCATCAATACATATATACCTTAAGTATCTAAATACGTTTTTTTGATCACCGAGTTCGAATAAGAGAGCCGTCCCCCAATTACTATGGAAGGACCTGAACCTCATTCTCTTCGGTACCCTATCATGCATCTAATGCGATCTTTCGAAATCAGTTTCATTCATTTATCAAAACCAATATTCATATTCAATTCATTATCTTATCAAACACGGAAATGGAACAACCAAGAGTCATATCGCCACAAATCAGAGGGATTCTCAATCAATGTCACCTCCCAGACGAGCGGTCAGGTGTACGTCCCTGAGCCTCGAACTGGAGGCACGAGCACCAATGGCCAACAAGTGAAGCACTTTACTCCCACAGGTCTCATGACTAATGTCGCCCACCTCACCGGTCTCACACGGGTCACACCCGTGTCCACATGTCACCCTACCCTCAATTGCTACATGCCCGTAGGTTGACATAATCCGCAGTCGGGTACATACAAGAAAATCCCAAGTAGTTTGCAATCACAGTAAAAACAGTTCGATGGCATTTCTCATATTGCAGTAAAACCATTCAATCATATTTCAGTTCATCACATAAATCGAGTTTCATGCTACCTAAACTCTAGTTATAATGGCGCACATATAACTATAGAATCTAGCATATTCATTATCTATAAAACCATGTTGGATAAAAGATTCAGAACCCCTACCTCAGTCCTTGCATCACCAAAGACTCCCGACTACCAGACGACCTTATTCCTCCTCATTCGCATACTCTTGGATAAGGAAGAATAACCAAAAGCACTGAATAGAAACATTAGGTTCTTATACTAAGAACCTTCTTAAATGAAAAGAATCATTAAAACAAAACCATGAAAACTTAAAAACAAATTCACTAACTTCGGAAGACTTCATATCTATCGAATCGATCTCTAACTTCGTACCTATGTCTCCTGAATACCGAAAATGCCTACGAACCAATCAACCAACTTCCCATAAACTCTATTTTACATTTCAGAGTCTTCATAGGCTGACAAATCATATAATGAACTCCATACTATAAATCTATAATTGAAACTGTCCATTCACGTGAAATATGACAAAATTCGGGTAACTATCTCTATTCCAATTCATTTTCAAACTATTCCAAATATGAAATTCGAACACTAAAATAATTCGGCAGCACCCCGTCTATATTTGGACACCCTGAAATAGTCTACAATCTCCTAAACATGTTTCTGAGCACAAATCATTCGAAAAAATTAAATAATAATCGTCTAAATAACTCCAAATTTCGATCCCAAATAAAATTAGTATAACTATACAGTATACGAAATAATAATTATCATAAAACCTTCAAATTCGGACGAAATAGAAATTTCTGAACCGCTAGATAGGTAGAACGAGTTGAATAGGTTTACCTGAAAGAAATTTCACTGAATTTCGATAACCATACGCGAAGGAATTGACCGAAGAACTCGCAGCTTTAGAACCCTTAATATCACTCGATTTCTCACTCTACCCTCCATGCCTTTGCAAATGACTTTGAAAGGAACAAACATGAATTTCAAGTGGTTTGGTTTTGTGGTTGCAACGTGGAAGTCAAGTGGATACGTGTGACTTCACAAATGAATAACATTTGACATATAAAAGTGGGGTCCATATAAAATAATAAAAATTAATTATATAATCTCTTAAGGGTAGTGGTATAGGCACCTTTCGTTTCCAATTCCGTGGTGGAATGGAGAAAGTTATTTTACTACCAATTTAAAGCCAATTGATGCCACATGTCGCCCAACAAAGTAGCCATGGTACTTAATTTATTTTAAGTCCTTATTTCCTACATATTTAATAAACAAGCCTCCCTCATTTTTATATCCAATCTATTCAATCTCTAATAATTATCATTTAACCCCCAACTTGACTTTTTCTAAATGACAAACAATCTCTCTTCCAACCGTAGTCTTTTGTTTCTTTAATCGAAAACATGGGATGTTACATTGTGGCTTTCTCCGAGGATGTAGGTCGTAAATATCCGACTGAACCTCGTTAAATATGGTGTCTTTACTTTATATTCATATGTTCGATTTATAACATAATCGTAAATTTAATACACTTAATTAGTAGCTAGTTGAAACCTTGGATTACTCAATAACACTTGAAATAGCCCTAAGATCAATCAGAATAAGAACAAACACGGGTCAAGAGGAAACCAGGAGAAGGGGAAAAAAACTAAAGGTGGCTTAGGCATTAAGGTCTGGCCCAACCACTATCCCTGTCGGGTCTAGTTGAGAATGCAAGTGTGTCCAGTACGACGTTCTGAGATTGGCCCTGCTATCCGGACCTTGCTCATCACGCGTCTCGAACTTGCAACCTCTGGGGTAAGATGTTGAAACTTGAAGTTTTGCTCCTTCGTCCAGAGCTTCAAAGCTTGCATCCTGACTACCATATGCTTGCTCAATTCTCTTTGGCCAAACATTGCAAGGTTGCGTCCGTGCAATCCAAGATTTTGTTCCCCAATTAATTTCTCACAAAAATGACCATTTGGTACTCTTTTGGCTCCTCTAGCTTGATCGACGAGACTAAAACGACCAAACTACCATTGTCTCTTTAATTTGATCATTTCACCTTATGTTTTTTATAATCTTCTCCAAATTGATCGTAGTGGTCTTAAGACTCATTTGACGTCCTTGAACTCTCTTTTGACCCTCTTAGGTGCAAAATGACAACAATGTCTTTTTTTTTAGAAATTGATTACGATGATAGTCATTACAATGGCGTTGATACATCAAAGATGTGATAAGCACAATACTGTCAAATTTAACAAGAACAGGCCTAAAGCCTAACTAAACTATGGCCTAAAGCTCAAATACATTATTTATACCCAAATAATTTCAAATTCAATAAATCAAAGATTCCACCTCATTTGGGGATCGAATCCGGGACCTCCAAGGACTTTTGAAGTATATGTCAACACTTTAACCACTTGGCCAACCAAGTGTTGACGGCGAAAATGTCTTCTGTTCACTATCCTTTCTCCCTTCATGTTTCTCTTTTGCTCCTTAACTTCTAGGAATTTCTTCTTTGATTCCCTTGAACCCTCTTGACTCTCCTACAATATCTTTCTTAATTATTCTGATTCTTTGCTAAGCTCCCTTTATGTTATCTTGTCATGAAATCAACACAACTTCTTTGCCAAGCTAGGGAACCTAAATATGATGTTTTCACATCATGGCATTCGTCATGGAGTAAATTTCACCAACCGAATTACGTAAAATTCTTGTGTTTATGTGATTGTTTACTTCCATTATTGTTTTTCTTTGTGTGCTTATTCTTCGTTATAACATGTTCATCATCTAATATGTTTTCATTCTCTTCAACAGGAACAATTTTTTACAAAGTTGAAAGAACTTAGTTGGGGCCAGACCAATTTGGCAGAATTTTGGACTTGGGTGATAACAAATGATTTCCATTCACTCGACACTAAATCGGTAAGAGCTAATAAACGTTATTGTCTCATTTTTGAATCAACAATTCCTATGATTCGTAACATAAGCTCGTTTCGTAATGGTTCTCATGTCAAATTCATATTATTCTAGATATAAAACTCACTGATCACTTAAAACAACTTAGCTTCTTTGTCTATTCAACAACGTCATAATGTAATTCTCTAAATTTTAATCATTGTTAATTAGTAATAATTCTTTTTATGGAGGAATTGCTTTTTCCTGCATTGAAAAACTTAGAGAATTACATTAAAACAACTTACTGATCACTTAAAACAACTTAGCTCTTTGTCTATGCAACAACGCCATAATGTAATTCTCTAAATTTTAATCATTGTTAATTAGTAATAATTCTTTTTATGGAGGAATTGCTTTTTCCTGCATTGAAAAACTTAGTCAAAACTTCTTATAAATTTTTTTGTATAAGTGAAAAAAGATCACTAATTTTTTTGTTCTAGTCTTTAGCTCCCTATGGTTTTTTGTAATTTGCAATTGACTGCAGGAGGATTGCAACTGTTTGCAAGAGGGTTGCAACTGTTTGGAAGAGGGTTGCAACTGTTTGCAAGAGATTATAACTGGTTGCAAAAATTGCAGAAGAGTTCAAAAAAATTTGATTGTTTACCCAAACAAAATACAAATGATGAATTTTTAACCAAACAAAAATATAATTTTTTTGTTGATATAAACAAAAATATAAATTGTCTTTTCTAGCTTAAAAGAAACTAAAAGTTAGGCCTTCGGCCCCGTTTCCCGTATTTATTCAACAAGCATTAAATTCAGTGCCATGACTGAGAATCTAGAAACCCCGTCAAAAATTTATATCGGGACCCTAGAGAAATTTGAATCAACAAAATGCAAGGTAATTTATTATTGGATAGATGAAAAGTAGGGATGAGTCCAAATGTATTCTAAAAAAAAGTAGTCGTCGGGAAATTTTCTCAATTTAAAATTTCATAAAAACACTTCAAAATATGACGGATATGCACCAAAAATAACAAAATTGTTACGAAAAAATGTACAGTGCATAAAAAAAAAATTGATTTGGCGGCCCAATTGGTGGTTAAGTCGATTGGTTTTGCCTCTATGAGAGGCGCCAAATGCAATTATTCAAGGCACCTATATAACCCCCACAAAAATCTAAAATAAAAGTGAGACAAATGAGATTCTAACATAAACCAATTGCTTTGTAATGTAAACTATTTGCTTTGATCTTATATAAATATCAAGTAAGTTTTGGTATTAAAGTATAAACACAGAGAAGGATGTGAATTGATAGTATTTATTCCCAACTTGATTTCTCACTAACTCTTTTTCTACCCAGAGAATTACATAAGTGGTATATATATAGTAAAAGGGTAAAGACCTAACATGCCAATACATATGGGCAACGTGTAAGCATCTTATCTTCAACTTCTCCCTTAGAGGCACCTCATCCTTGTAGCTTAACTAGTAAGTAATAGTTATCAACCAATTTGGTTGATCTTAAAGTACACCTCATGCTTCAATTAGTAGACCAATAAAAGTCATCCACCATTCTCATAATAAGCCTTCTCATAACAATCCACAAGTTATATAACACTCCCCCTTGGATGACCACAACGTGAAATAATTGCCTCATAAAAAAGCTTGTCAGAAAAATTCTGAGTGGTACTGGATACAAATATACTGCCTCGTTAAAACCTTGCCAGAAAAACCCATTGGGATAAAAACTGGACGAAGGAAAAAGAGTACAGAGCCTAGATATCCAGTATTAGTGATGCAAAAATCTTCACATGGTAATATTCTCCCCCTGATGAATATTTGTGGACCAATGTAGTTTTACGTCATTAGATGCAAGCTTCGCATTCCGATACCTTCTACTAGTTTTCTGAACGTTGTAGTAGGCAAAGACTTGGTAAACAAGTCTGCATAATTCTCACATGATTGTATCTTCTGAATATCAATTTCACCATTTTTCTGCAGATGGTGTGAGAAAAATAACTTAGGCGAAATGTGTTTCGTTCTATCACCTTTAATATATCCTTCCTTGATTTGAGCAATGCAAGCCGCATTGTCTTCATAAATAATGGTAGGTGACTTCGTAATTCCAGGAAGTTCACATGAAATTCTAATATGACTGATAATAGACCTGAGCCATACACATTCTCTGGTAGCTTCATGAAGAGCTATAATCTCTGAGTGGTTAGAAGATGTAGCAGGCATACTTTGCTTACTTGATCGCCATGAGAAAGCTGTACCGCCACTAGTAAAAACATAACCTGTTTGTGAAATTCCTTTATGTGGGTCAGAGAGATATCCTGCATCAGTGTATCCTATCATTTGTGAATGACTGGATGGATTCTTCGAATAAAATAACCCCATGTCAGCAGTTCCTCGAAGATATCGAAGAATATGCTTTATTCCCATCCAGTGTCGCTTTGTTGGTGCCGAACTGAACCTGGCTAATAAATTTACAGCAAAAGAAATGTCAGGTCTAGTACATTGTGCCAAATATAATAAAGCACCAATTGCACTTAAATATGGTATTTCAGGACCAAGTAGTGCTTCATTATCTTCTTTAGGACGATAAGGATCTTTCACAGTATCTAAAGATCTAACAACCATTGGAGTGCTAAGAGGGTATGAAGTTTCCATACGAAATCTTTTCAAAACCTTTTCAGTGTATAAACTTTGATGAACAAGTATGCCACTTGTACTCCTCTCAATTTGTAAGCCAATGCAGAATTTTGTTTTTCCAAGGTCTTTCATCTCAAATTCTTTCTTCAAATATTCCGCAGCTTTTGAGACATCTTCAATTGTCCCAATTAGATTTATATCATCAACGTATATTGCAATGATAGCGAATCCACTATATGATTTCTTAATGAATACACATGGACAAATAGGATCATTTATATATCCTTCCTTGCTCAAGTATTCACTGAGGCGATTGTACCACATTCGCCCTGATTGTTTTAAACCATATAAAGCTCTATTAAGTTTTAGTGAATACATGATACGTGGTTTTCCTTCTGGTAGTTTGAATCCTTCAGGAACTTTCATATAAATATCAGTATCTAGATTGCCATATAGATACGCAGTAACGACATCTAATAGATGCATATGAAGTTCTTCTTGAGCCGTCAGACTAATTAAATATCTAAATGTAATAGCATCCATAACAGGAGAATATGTTTCCTCATAATCTATCCCAGGTTTTTGTAGAAAACCCTGTGCTACAAGTCGTGCTTTGTAGCGAACGATTTCATTATTTTCATTGTGTTTTCTCACAAAAACCCATTTGAACCCAACTGGATTTACATCCTTCGGAGTTAGGATTACAGGTCCAAAAACACTACGCTTATTGAGTGAATCTAGTTCTGCCTGAATTGCGTCTTTCCATTTCGACCAATCAGGTCTTTTTCGACATTCCTCAATAGAGTGTGGTTCATAATCATCATTCTCTTTCAGAATTGAGGTTGCTACTGCAAAAGAGAATACCTCGTCGACAATTGTTTCATTTCGGTCCCACACTTTTTTCGAACATTCATAATTTATAGAGATTTCCTCATTGTTTGGTATCTTTGCCTCATCAAGGGCTTCACCCTCTTCAAGGGGTATTTGTTCAGAAAGTGTGGGTGTATCATTAATAGTCTCTTCTAGAGAACTATTATTTTGTGATTGGTTCTTCCTCTTTCTAGGGATAGTATCTTTAGAACCAATTGGTCGTCCACGTTTCTGACGTGCCTTAGACGACTCATTTGCTATAACAGTTTCTCCTGGTCCTCCAGGAATATTAATTCGTGCACGAGCATTAGCAGCAGGGATATATGATTCTGTTACCCTTGCTGCATCATTAAATGCATCCGGTAGTATATTTGCAATGCCTTGCAAATGTATTATCCTTTCTACTTCTAGTTCAGATTGATTTGTATAAGGATCAAGATGAGATAAACTTTGTGTACTCCAACATAATTCAATTTGTTTGTTATTCACTGAAGACGAATTTTCTCCCCCTAATGGCTGGAAAATTGTCTCGTCAAAATGACAATCTGCAAATCTTGCAGTGAAAGTATCACCTGTCGTGGGTTCTAGATACCTGATAATAGATGGTGAATCAAAACCAACATATATCCCCAGACGCCGTTGAGGTCCGAATTTTGTCCGTTTAGGAGGTGTAATTGGCACGTGCACCGCACATCCAAAAATACGTAAATGGGCTATGTTTGGTTGATGACCCAAAACAAGTTGCAAAGGAGAATGTTGACCATTCGCTGTAGGTCGTAGACGGATCAAGGCAGCAGCATGTAATACTGCAGATCCCCATGCAGAAACTGGCAACTTGGTTTTCATCAACATTGGGCATGCAATCAGTTGTATATGTTTTATGAATGATTCTGCTAGACCATTCTGTGTATGAACATAAGCTACAGGATGTTCAACATCAATACCAACTGATATACAGTACGCATCAAAAGCCTTTGATGTAAATTCGCCTGCTCCATCAAGGCGTATGGACTTAATAGGAAAATCGGGAAAATGAGCTCGTAATCTAATAATTTGGGCAAGCAACCTTGCAAATGCATTATTACGAGTAGTCGAAGATTAACATAAGACCATCTAGCAGAGGCGTATATCAATATCATGAAATATCGAAACGGTCCACATGGTGGGTGAATAGGACCACATATATCTCCTTGGATCCTTTCAAGAAATTTAGGAGATTCGATATGAACTTTTGTATGAGACGGTCTTACAATTAATTTTCCCAATGAGCAAGGTGTACAAGTAAAATCCTTGCTTATTAGAATCTTTTGATTCTGTAGTGGGTGTCCTTGAGAATTTTGAATTATTCTATTCATCATGGTAGATCCTGGGTGTCCCAAACGATCATGCCAAAGTGTCGTCACACTTGGATCATAAAACTTCTGGTTTATGACAACATAAGATTCAGCCGTTTTTATCCTTGTAATATATAATCCTGATGAGAGAGTTGCCAATCTCTCGAGATCATGCTTCAGGCCTGAAGCAGTTGAAGTAATATATAAATATTCTTCATTATTTTCATCTCTAGTCTCAAGGTGATAACCATTTCGACGTATGTCTTTAAAACTTAACAGATTCTTCAAAGATCTGTTTGAATACAATGCGTCATCAATGGTTAACTTCGTACCACTTGGTAATATTATGATTGCTCTGCCAGAGCCGTCAATGAGACTAGATGAACCAGCGATAGTAATCGCATTAGCCTTAAATAATTTCAGAGTCAAGAAGTACTTTTTACTTCGAAAGATGGAATTTGTGGTTCCACTGTCTGCCAGACAAATATCTTCATCATCTCTCAAAATTGTACTTCTAGAATTCATACCTTAATGAACATAAAAGAAAAATAAACATAAGATATTGATAGAAAACATGTAAATTTTATATATTACATTGCTATATAATAGTCAAAAAGTAAAACATTACAAAATTTACAACAGCTGAAAATATTATAAAAACACTTCTAAGGTGAGTTACGAATTCGATTAATCATTTCGTCAAACTCATCATCGAGTAATTGATCGAACTCATTACTAGTAAGATTTTCATATCCATTACCATAGATATCCTTTTCTTCGATGGGGTACTGCAACAGCGATGCAGCTCCATTCAGATTAATCCCATAATCTGTGACCTTTGACTCGGTCCTGACTTCAGTAAGATATATTTCAACATCGTCAGTTAAAAAGTCAGATACATCCATTCTGGTGTTACTTGAAGAATCATTGATTTCCATATGATTTGTTTCTACATTGGCAATACGTTTCTTTAAGGATGCCTGATAAAGATCTACTAGATGTTTAGCAGTCCTACACGTTCTTTGCCAGTGCCCTGTCATACCACATTTAAAACAGGGTTGGTTCTTCATTTCAGAAGGTTCATTTACCACCTTCTTTCCTTTATTTTGCCGATCATACGGCTTGTATCTGTTAGCCGAGTTATTTGTCCATCGGCCTCGACCGTAGCCACGACCGCGACCTCTAGAACGGTAACCACCGCTTCTGTTATCATTATTTTGATCGTCACCACGATCATTTTTCTCCGAATTTTTATTGTGGTAGTTGCCACGACCACGACCCTTTTGGTTACATTCCCGTCTTTCAGTAGAGACGGATGTCGAATATGTTTCGGAAAAGTTAGTGTATCCGGTTGGACGGACTTCTGTATTTTTCATAATTACTTCCCTATTTTGTTCCGCAACCAAAAGACATGAAATTAAATCCGAATGACATTTAAAATTCATGTTTCTATATTGTTCTTGCAAATTCCAATTAGAAGCATGAAAAGTTGAAAATGTTTTCTCCAACATTTGTTCTTCACTAACAGGAAAACCACAATGTGCCAGTTTTGTCGTTATTTTAAACAGAATAGAACTATATTCAGAAACAGTTTTATAATCCTGTAGTCTTAGGTGTAGCCAGTCATTTAGGGCCTTAGGAAGGATAACTCTTTTTAAATGATCGAAACGTTTCTTTAAACCAATCCATAGTAATAGAGGGTCTCTCGTATTTAAATATTCCGACTGTAAGTCTTCACATAGATGATGTCGGATAAAATTCAGTGCAGCCGCACGATTCTGAGAAGTTTCATTATTTCCCTCCGCTATGGTTTTCTTTAGGTTTCTTTCCTCTAAATAAGATTCAACATCAAGAGCCCAATTGATATAGTTCCTTCCTGTTAGGTCAAGAACTGCAAAATTTATATTGGTTAGATTCGACATTTGAAATGTAATAACACAACTTACTTTTATCTTCAGATGGTTTTCAAGATAATCCCTCGTTTATAACTGAAACTCTTTACCCGCTTGAAGAAGCAATCGTGCTGATAACGTAACATAAACCAATTGCTTTGTAATGTAAACTATTTGCTTTGATCTTATATAAATATCAAGTAAGTTTTGGTATTAAAGTATAAACACAGAGAAGGATGTGAATTGATAGTATTTATTCCCAACTTGATTTCTCACTAACTCTTTTTCTACCCAGAGAATTACATAAGTGGTATATATATAGTAAAAGGGTAAAGACCTAACATGCCAACACATATGGGCAACGTGTAAGCATCTTATCTTCAACTTCTCCCTTAGAGGCACCTCATCCTTGTAGCTTAACTAGTAAGTAATAGTTATCAACCAATTTGGTTGATCTTAAAGTACACCTCATGCTTCAATTAGTAGACCAATAAAAGTCATCCACCATTCTCATAATAAGCCTTCTCATAACAATCCACAAGTTATATAACAGATTCGAATGTGCGTCAAACCCATGCTAATTCTTGATTCTTACCAACAAAGCCAACTAATGTGTTTACATCATTAATTATATATACAATAAACATCCCTTTACAAGAAATGGCCCCTTGTGGTGGGGGGGCCCGTTGAGAAAGATGATGGCGGCCATCCCACCAATGGGTCTCAAGGCCAAACCAATAACAGGCCCAACGGTCAAGATATTATATTAATTTAAGTTACCAGTCTAGTATTTAGGGTTTCCATGTTTAGAGTCCTAGCATACAAGGAAAGTATCCTTACTAGTTTTCTTCTTTCTTTATTTGAGTCTATCTAGGAAAGTACAATCTCTATATAAGAGAAGTCTGGTCTGTCTGGTTAATCATTGAATTGAGTTATAAACAAACCCCTTGATTGCATCTTCTTTCTTTACAGTTATTTTAGTTTATCTTTAGTTATTTCTTCTCTCTTCTTAATTCTAGTAATGGATTCTAATGTTATTTCGCTTCCGCAACAATCTACATCAGCTGGTATCATGAGCCTTCAAAATCCTGAAATTTTTTTCCAACAAATCATCCAGAAAGGAATAAGGTGTTCAAATCAAGACTTACAATAAACAAGAAAGTCTGCGATTTCATCATCGATAATGGTAGTGAAGAGAACATGATTTCTCAACGACTTGTTAATGCTCTTCAACTACCTACAACTGAACACCCAAATCCTTACAAAGTTGGTTGGATTTCTAATCAAAAGGAATTATCGGTAACAACCCAATGTACATTCCCGTTCTCCATTGGCTCTTATTATCGTGATTCAATTTGTTGTGACGTCGTCGATATGGATAATTGTCATCTTATTTTCGGAAGACCATGGATTTTTGACGTCGACGCCACATATTATTGTCGGGCAAATATATTCGAGTTTTCTTGGTCTAACCGTACCCTTAAACTATTACCGTTAACGGAGAAGACCGATCTCTCGGTTCACACTTCCACCACCGTAACACCACAGCCCCAATCCACTACACCAAACCGAGACTACAACATCACACCGAACCAGCTTCACCACGGGTCAACATCAAACCGAGACTACAACATCACACCGAACCAGCTTCCCAAATCAGTTTCAATATCTCAAAAAAACCCTTCTTCTGATGATGAAGGAGAGAAATCAGAGTTAGAATCTGATGAGGAAGAATTGCCTGAGAAATCAAAACCTTCTGAAGTTCGTCGATACCCTAGCGGTAGCGGTGGTAAGTCTGTTAAATCCCTTTCTGAAATTTCTAAACCTAAAAAAACTATAGCAAAACCAACCGCTGCAGTAGCGCCACCACCCAAATCTTCTTCCTCCTCTGGTGGTGATGCCGCTGCCGCTGTAAAACGCCCACTTGAGTTTGAGAAATCAGACAAAGATTCAAAGAGAAAGAAGAAGAAAGTGGGTGGTAGTGATGGTAATGTTGATGAAGAAGGTGATCATCAAGAAGAAGTGAAGAACAACCCTTTTGCTAGATTATGGAGTGAAGATAATGAAATTGTGATTCTCAAACATATGAGTGACTGCAAAAAACAAGGTATTGATGATTACTCTGATTTACCTGATTTTCTTGATTCTGTCAAGAAAAATCTTCACTTTAATATCAATATAGCTCAATTATCAAATAAGGTTAAAAGGTTGAAGAAGAAGTTTCAAAACAATTTCAAAAGGAGAAAATCAGGTGGTCATCCTGTTTTTTCAAAACCCCATGACATTAGATGTTATGATCTAAGGAAAGAAATTTGGGGTGAAGAAGAAGCTAAGAGCAAAAAAGCTTCTCAATCTAACAATGGAGGTGATGATTCCACTTTATCTAATGGGAAAAGAACTATCTCTCTCAATGATACCCCCATGAAGGATCTCCCTGAATTTGAAGTGAAGAACAAATTTTTGTACCCTTGTTTGACTGAATTATCTCCAACAGAAGAGATGATTTCAAGTCATCTTCTTTATGAAGTTTTCCCTTGTTTCAAGCTTGGATTCATGGCTGCTTATCTTTCAATCCTTGAATCATTCAAATATCAATCTCCATACAATCTCAATCTTCATGTTCTCGATTTTGACATTGGGCAAGGAATTCAATACGCAACCATAATTCAAGCCCTAGCTAAGAGAAAAATTCCCTCCATTAAAATCACAACTGTGACGGATCCATCAAAAGCGAACGAAGACGGGTTACGAATCGTTGGTGATCGGTTACGTATGATAGCTGCACGAGTTGGACTCGGTCTGAAATTCAACTATGTAAGTAAAAAAATCTCAGATTTAATTCTTAGTAGAGATGAACTCGGTATTGACTCGGACGATTCATTAGATGTGAATTTTGCTTTACTTTTACACAATTTACCGGACGAATCGGTTTCGACAGAAAATTCACGTGATGAGTCGTTAAGATTCGTGAAAAGTTTGAAACCTAAGGTGGTGACGTTAGTTGAACAGGAAATGAATTGTCACACGACACCATTTGTTACTCGACTTACTGAGTCCTATTTATTTTACCGATCTGTTTTTGACTCGTTCGATATTATTGAAGGAAAAGAAAGAATTGAATCTCGAAAATTATTATCCGAAATTCCTCCGACCACCATGGCCGATATTATTGAAGGAGACGTTCTTGATAACAAAAATACTAGTTTTAAAATGACGAAGGAAGACAAATTCGATGAGATTCGATTGAATAAGACTAGCCGGCACAATTTACTTGATCCCTATACAATCCCCGGAGAAAAATTAGTGGTTTCGAATCATAAAATACTCCCTAGTCCATCTTTATCTCCACCTCTAAAAGAGGTCAATGAAACGATGAGTTTTGCTACATTATCTTTTGAAAACCGGATTAGTGCATCCACCAAGTTCAGTTATTTTGAAATATTGGCTTGGGAAGTAACTAGATTACCAGTTATTGGTAGATCTTTGGTTAATAAACTCCACGATGATGAACGAGGGAAGATATTTATAGCTATTTTTGAAGAAGTGACGAATTGGATGCAAAAATTCAAGGTTGATTTTTTCGTAGAGAATTATGCGGTATTTGTGGTCTTCTTCGTCAAATTAAAAGATGATAGAAGATGTCGCAATTTATTGGACTTTTATGCACTACTACTGCTTTTGCAAGTATCTTGTCAGTATATGAGTCAGATTATAGTTTGTCTTATGATCAATATTTGTCTTCTTCAAATTTTTGGCAAATCACGAGCAAAGTGGGAACTAAGGATTGCCTTCAATGTCGCCGATATCTACCCGTTTTGTCTGGCAGAGCCAATTTACGAAGACACCAACTTGAGGACAAGTTGTTCCACAGCGGGGGAGTATGATGGCGGCCATCCCACCAATGGGTCTCAAGTCCAAACCAATAACAGGGCCAACGGTCAAGATATTATATTAATTTAAGTTACCAGTCTAGTATTTAGGGTTTCCATGTTTAGAGTCCTAGCATACAAGGAAAGTATCCTTACTAGTTTTCTTCTTTCTTTATTTGAGTCTATCTAGGAAAGTACAATCTCTATATAAGAGAAGTCTGGTCTGTCTGGTTAATCATTGAATTGAGTTATAAACAAACCCCTTGATTGCATCTTCTTTCTTTACAGTTATTTTAGTTTATCTTTAGTTATTTCTTCTCTCTTCTTAATTCTAGTAATGGATTCTAATGTTATTTCGCTTCCGCAACAATCTACATCAAAAGATCATGTTCAAGAGGAGTAAAAAGTACCCGACGAGTTACTAACATAACACGGTCACCTGAATCCGGATCAATATTGACATGATCGGCCTCCTCATCCAAGTAATCCTGTTTTTCCACTAAATTTGCCTTACCACGTAATGGGCAATTATTAGAATAGTGACCTGTCTCAAAGCAACGATAACACTTACCTGGAGGTTGTTTTTTCTAAGGATTTTCAGGAACAATCTTAGCTCCGTCATCCGTTTGTTTTGAAAGATCAGTATCATCAGTAGGTTGTCGAATATAATTAGGACGATTGTAGTTTCCCCTGAAAATTGATCTAGAATCCGATTCAAAAGATCAAGCCACACTAATACATTCCGATACGGAAGAGAAAGGACGGAGGTTGACAAGATCCTTAATGTCACCTCGAAGACCATCCTTAAATTTTTCCAATTTCATGGATTCAGTATCGGGTAGATTAAGCCGAGTACTTAAACGCTGAAATTCGGAGGAATATTCCTCAACTGAACGTCGTCCTTGACGACAACGAAGATATTCCAGACATAACTGATTTTCATAATCGGGAGGGAGGAAATGGGCCATCATAAGTGGTTTAAGTTCAGACCACGAGGATATGGGAGGAAGATTAGATAACCGTCGTTGTTCAGATTCTTGTTTCCACCATGTTAACGCTGTTTTTGAAAGATAGTCAGTGACACATCTAACCTGTTCTTGTCCATAAACCTGCATAACATCAAAGAAGATTTCCATTCGAGCTATATAATCCAAAAAGTTTTCAATGTTGATGGGGACGTCCATACGGATACGGTACATAGAAGAAGGTGGTGTAAAATCGTGATCATCCTCTAGGTGGTAGTCATCCGGATCATTATACTTGGGACGGGGACGAATATAACGGTTACGTTGCATGGAACCGTTATGGTGTGGTTCCGTAAAGGTTGGTCGGTTTTTGAATCTAGTTGGTTCATAATAGTTGGATCGGTTGGGTTGACGGGCTTCATGATGGTAAGGGTTGTAGTCGGCCTCAAATTGGTCTTCTCGGTTTTGGTTATTGAGTAATGGGAACCCTATGTCTCGGTTTGGAGTGGGTCTGTTCGGTACTGGTTCGGGTAGACGGGTTCAGTTAGGGTTGTAGCTATCGGTAAAATCATGGGTTGGGTGGTTGACGGTTTCCGGTTCGTGTTGATGGGAGGGGTGGTGATGATCGGTTTGGTGGTGAGGAGAGGGTGTTCCTCGGTTGGGCGTGAGATGTGGTGAGATGGCACGAGAGTGTTGGCGAATAGGTGTATCCATGATGGGCCGTGAGGGTTCGGTTCGGTGGCTTTGGGTTTGGATTTCGAGTGGGGTGGTGTTCGGTGAATAGTATTGCCTTGGTGTTTGAAAAGGGTATGGTTGGGTGGTACTTGGGTTGGTAGTGGAATAATGGGAGAATGAATCGGGTTTGTTCGATGTTAGTTGTTCGTTGAAAGAGAAAGGTGGTGTTGTGGGGTTTATGAGTGGGAAAACCGGTGATAGTGGTGATGTAGGGTTGATGTGAATCGGGATTGGGGTCGTGTTAGGTTGACCAAGTATGGAATTTGAAGTTGGTGTTGTGGTTGGAAGTGATAATGATGCTTGAATGGAAGTAGTAGAAGAAGGAGTAGTGGTAAAAGAGGGAGACTTACATATGCCTTCGAGTTGTTTAGATAGCTTTATGATCGAATCATTGACTTGATCGAATTTTTCCATAGTTTCCTTCTTGTGATTTTCGAATTTTTCCATAGTTTCCTTCTTGTAATTTTCGAAAGCTTCTTCCAATTTTGTAACCGAGGATAACTTCTTGTTGATGTTGTCCCATTCGGAGGCAAAAGTTGGTGTCTTCTCTTTGATTGTTGGAGTAGGAACGGTAGGATTAACCATTGTGATTGGTTAAAAAAAATTTGGCTCTGAATACCACTTGATGTAGACGCAGCGGAATAATTAAAGAACAATAAAATAAACTATGAACAATTAAAGAAAACTGTAAGAAACGATAAACTAAACTTAAATTCTTAATAACTCAATTGTTTTTCTCTTCAAGGTGAATAATAACATAGACTAGATCCCCTTTTATAAGATAATAAACCTTCCTAGATAGACTCAAACTAGGATTCCTAAAATAATAAACTACTCAAACATAGAAACTTTAAAATAAAGAAATATCAAATTAAAGTAACTTCTCTTCTACTAAATAAACTACTATTATGACTTAATAGGGTGTGGGCACGCGTGGATGTGGGCCCACACGCCTATGCGCCTGCATCACGCGCTCTAGTCACATCTGATAGGGATAGATCATTGTAGCTGTCTTTGTCTAGCGAATACTTTGCGACTCTGAATTCACTTCGGCCGAAAGTCATGACCTATCTTCAACAATTCCAGGTTCAAGGTCTAAAACTAGCTTACATATTCATGATTTCATATTATGAGATCCAAAGTTAGATTATCTATATAGTATTGAAATTGGATACGCACCGCATCGTGAAGAACTTTAGAGATGTAGGGAACATCAACGATGATATTTGACTAACTATACGTCGTAGTTATATAAAATCTACTGCTTTTTAGATGTAAGAGGATATAAAATATATATTTAAGAGAATTATTTTCTTTATGTTTTGTCCTGCACATATAAACCCATATTCATATAT
Source organism: Eschscholzia californica (assembly GCF_041429995.1). Classification (NCBI taxonomy): domain Eukaryota; kingdom Viridiplantae; phylum Streptophyta; class Magnoliopsida; order Ranunculales; family Papaveraceae; genus Eschscholzia; species Eschscholzia californica. The sequence goes on from NW_028238198.1 coordinate 37,050,231, forward strand.
AACTTAAGGTTTTAAATACCATCATATTCTAGTATAAAAAATTGATCCTAACATGAACTCATAAAGGTGGTCAATTTCAATCATGTTTAGTATAAAAATCTATATTACAAGGAATTGCATCCTTATCAAATGTGATATTTACTTATCTGTCATATACCTAATACCTAGAGCACATAAAGTGAGTTACACTCAAAGGATGATCCTTTTTCTACTTATTTCTTAGTTTCTACAAACTCATGATATGGAAATGAAACTTCATCAGGTTTTATATTTTATGTGGGAAAACTAAACACAACTTTGGACCCCTAGCGATTCTGATAATATTTGTGACATGTCATCCTCAGCAAAGAGTCGTCCTCGACTCTGATACCATTGTGACACTCCAAACCTTAGCGCTTTAGACCTAGTTCCAAGTCCACAGGTACTGGATCTTGTTCTTGGCGAATACTACACGAAACCTACCCACAAGACCTCGACACTTACCAAGTTTGAACGTGACTTATATCTCAGGTTCCAAACGCTTTCACATGCAATGTGGGACTAACACAAACTGATAGTTGTGATTTAATTTAATTTCTTAAAGTTTACGTAGAGTACGTCAAAATTAACTTTAAAGCAGTAGTAATAGAACTAAAATTGGTGATAAGTAGCAAGTAGGTAGGCAGGTATACCGTTGGGATGGTACTTGAGAAATTAACAAAAGTTTGCTTTCATTGGTTAGAAAGTTGGCTTTCGACCGTTTTCAGTTAAGAAGATTGAGATTACTTGTATATGCAACCACAAACTAGTCATATAAAGTCACTTATAACTATGGAATTGTACACCAAACCTACCACAAATAGCCTAACAAGGTGCTGAGCTAAACTATTAAATTAGGTGATCAGACTATATTAGTTAGGTGAAAATTTCAAACCTAAGTCTCTTACTTATTTTAGACTTCAGATGTAGTGGATTTTTATTTTTTAAAGCACATCTTTTTTTTGTTGAAAGAAAAAAAAAGCATATTGACTGGTCTATTAAATCCACTAGGCTATATGTTACTACTATGCAATACAACAGCAGTAATAGAGCAAGAAAAGTTACCGACATATTTGGAGAGAGCGAATTCAAAATCTACGGCCGAAATTTCTTCTTGATTTAGGATACAAATTAAGAAGAAGTTGACAAATCAACTCCAGTAGTTGACTTGGAGTGATCTCCTAAATCTGCCTAGAATTTCCCTTGCCAGTAGTCACTACTCACAAGTGATAAGTTTGCTATTCAGTAATGTTCTAGTATTACTCCCAAATATGTTTAGAGCGAACCATGACATAAAGAATTCACCTTCATGGAAATTACACTCTTATTATCACAACCAATTGGAGCTGGATGAGCCACTTTACATCTATTTCTTGACGAACTAAACCACCCTTTTAAGTGAAATCAACTGCTCGACAAGCTATGGCGCCATACTTGCCTCCGACCTGGATCGAGAAATTGTTGGGTGTTTCTTCGCACTCCAAGTGATAAGGTTGAATACAAAAGTGATAAGGTTGAATACAAAAGTATAGTGTCGAATATCTGGACAACCCGTCGAATCCACATTTGGATAACCTAATACATTGATGCAAACAAACAATTTACTCCATATAAAACTTTAAGGTCTTTTATGCAACCAGAATTCATTTTGCTGACTCAAAAATGGTCTACAATAGAAGCGTATCTGAACTAACAAATAACGTTAAATGAATGAACCAAATCAGTTCATAGTCAAAGTTACACACTCTAGGGAATTAGGATATAACTTTGCATCAAAGAACGGATTTCCTTGAGCTGTGAGGTGTAATCCGGCCTCCGTGGGATGACAAAGGATTAATTCCCTCTATATTCCAGGTCTTTAAAATATCGGAAGCATACTTCGACGGTCTTAATAACATACTCTGACCATTATGCGTTGCCTCAATCCTCGAAAGTACGTAGCAAAAAATACTTCTATTTTTTATATGGAACTCAGAATTTTACTCTTAATAACAATATTCATCAGTATGGATTTGACCCCAGTAGAATGACATCATCAACACAAAACACTAGAAAAAAACATCACTTGGTAAGGTTGGCAGAATATATAGAGAGAGCCTTTGGAGGTGCTAACACAAATTAGAAATGATAGAGAACAAGAAACTCCAGACATACTCTAGACATACATCCTATGTAGCTTGCCGTGATTCGTTGTCTAGTGAATTAGAATCATCAAAAACACGAATCACAGCAAGCCACATAGGATGTATGTCTGGATTTTCTTGTTCTCTATCATTTCTCAACACAAATCCTGTTCGATTTAAAAAGTTATTATATTAAATTGAAGTGAACTCAAGCTCGGTTATATGTATAACAATATGCCATATGGTTGACCTAACATTTTCTCAACTATAGTGTATATGCTATAGATAAGGTTTTTGGAATTATAAATTTTCTTTTTTCCATGAGCTGCTTTCCAAAATTAGCGTTTTAACTTGTGTCGTGCCAATCTCATCGAAAAAAAACTTGCGTAGTGCCACACAATTTTTTTTAGGAAATAAAAATGTTCGAATATGTCGTATCTCCATTAGAGAGACATTCCACTCTTGCAATCTAATATTAAGTTTGGATTAATAGAGAAAGATATATAGATCACATAGAGAGTTTTGTAAGAAAGAAATAGGAACTTGGGTGAAAGAGGGACAAGAGAGGGAGAGAAAAGATTTGCGAGAGAAATAGAATATGAAATCTATGAGCCATTATATCTAATTTATTTGCAAATACTATGTCAAATTGTCAGCTGAATCATAACACTATCAAACATTTAATCTATAATATCAATCTCTCTAGAAGAAGGAAAAACCAAGAAGAAAATAACTTGAAAGAATCAAATGCTACTTGTACTTGAACCCCAATACCTTTGGTACACGAATAAAGAAGTTTACCAACTAGGCTATTGATACTTCAACATTCATCATTCAGCAACAAATCTTAAACTACTTACAATGTGTCAGTGTATAACAGAGGGGGAAAAATAGATCGACCCCTTGAGCCGTTGGGTCTAATACGCAGGGGTGAGGCCACCAAGGGACATCTTGGCGCTCGTGCCCCCACAAGCTCGAAAGTGATCTTCCGTTAATATTACTCCGAAATCCACCAAATAGTTAGAAATCCACTTCACATATAAACCTACCATTAATATGTTAAAGCAATTATAACTCAAGCCAGCTCATGGGTCTAAAACCTACTTCTTTTTAATCTCCTTCTTCATGTGTGAAAGTATATGGCATGTTATACTTTTTATATCTTAATTTCTTTCTTAACCTATTTCATTCATTAACATATTTTTTTTCTTCTAATCATCTGCTCTCTAAACTTGATAATTTATAAATGAAAATTTAACGTGCTGGTAGATTGCCAGTCACCTTAGAAATCCAACTAGAAAAAAATCTTATTCTATGGACTTTTATATTGGTTCACTCTTAAAATGTATATCAAATGTAAATTTTGTCCACTAAAAAGTAAGTAACATTTTTTACTTCCGTTGTCTTTATATTTCCGTTTGAAAAATTAGTAATTCGTTTTTTCGAAATTTAAATCAAATTACTCAAGAAATATAATTCAAAACATAACTAAATTTACATATGTATTCCTTGGGATCATTCAAGTAAAATGAAAGAAAGATAGATTAATTGAAAGAAATTTCGTCCAAGATTGTCGTTTTCCAAATATGGTGAAATACTATGTAGTACCAATTTTTTTTCTATCGACCTGATTTAGAAGGCATTCAGTACAGTAAATTAAAATATGATGAATAAATAGATATTGTTTGATTTATTTATGATATGCTGGTTATTTATAATTAAAGTGTCTACAAAGAAAATTTCTAGCATCACCACTGCTATAACGCGGGCAAACGATCCGCTCTCCTCACCACATGTGGCAGATTTAGAAGGAATAATTCTTAAATGACCCCCTAATTTATAATCATCTTCTCGCTTAGCCTTTTATTTTTAGTGAAATTCGATTATCTTACTTTGAAAATTGCATTAAAACTCTGTCGATAAGTATTACATCCAAAGAAAATATAATAGGAGTTAAAAGATAAAACTAAAAGAGTAAAATTAGCCTAGACAATATTTTGAAAGAATTTTGGAAATGATGGTCAAACTAGAATTTTGGTAAAGATAGGGTGGGAAGGGGGAAGATAGTCATAAAGTAGAGGGCCATGTCCTAATAAGGTAGGTCAAATGATTGTATTCTAATTTGGTTAGGGTTTTGTTTGAGTAGAAGAAAAGTTGCTTTAGGAAGCAAAACAAGGTAGGTATTACGGTTAATAAAACTTGTACCGTTAAGGTCCTTATATCGTTAGGAAATAGGAAAAAATATGGTGGGTTACAAGTAGACGTTGTAGGTTAGAACTTGGAGAGACTTTGAAACTGAAAGCAGACCCAAACTCCACCCCACCAAGCAACCTCTCTCTCTCTGTACTTTCTCTCTCTAAAACTCTCTCTATCTCTCTCCACAAAGATAGATAGATAGATAAATAATAACAAGCTTTTGTTAGCCTAGATGTTGCATCAATCGCTGGTACTAGTCTTTCCAAACTCTCCTCTCTCTCTAACGGAAACACTACTTAATTCTCCTCCTCCATATATTCTCTTCTGATCTAGTACTACTTCTTTTTCTCCTTGTTTTGTTTACCTAATTAATTAACTTCTCTTCTTAAGACTACTACTTCATAACACCTGATATTATCCTCTCTTACATCTATATAACCCTTTCTGTCCAGATCTTTATGTCATCTCTCTTGTTTATAGGGTTTAATCAGTTTAACTGATCTTCGTTTTCGATCACTTACCCTTATCAAGATTGATTTTAACTGTGCTTTTTCTGGTTGTCTTTGTTATCACAAGATTAATTATTTAATCTCATCTATCATTTTAGGGTTTGTCTTGTTTGATCTTTCAAACAGGAAAACAGTATATACATCTATCAAATATGTGCACCAGAGGTCACTGGAGGCCGGCCGAAGATGAGAAGCTCAAGGAACTCGTTGAACGATATGGCCCTCATAATTGGAACGCCATAGCCGAAAAGCTACAAGGAAGATCAGGTGATATATATTGAAACTTCAACTTTAATTTCTCTAGTTCATCAAACAAAAATGTCAAAGAACAAGAAATATACTCTGAACAGAAATCTTATGTGTCTCGTCTTGATTCATGTTTTGATGATTCTGATCTACTGGGGCGCGAATCACGACAAGTCACATAAGATTTCTGCCTAGAATCTACTTAGTTTTCTTGTCCCCCATCATCAAAAGGTTTGCTTCAAACAAACCATAAATTTGCCCCTTAAAATGAATTATATATATATATACATATTTATATATTAGTTAGTAATGTGAAAATTAACATCATTAAATATGGAACAACTTTAGGGAAAAGCTGCAGGTTGAGATGGTTTAATCAGTTGGATCCAAGAATCAACCGAACACCTTTCAGCGATGAGGAAGAAGAACGGCTTTTAGCATCTCATAGAATTCATGGAAACCGGTGGGCTATCATAGCACGATTGTTTCCGGGTCGCACCGATAATGCAGTTAAGAATCATTGGCATGTTATAATGGCACGACGTTGCAGGGAGAGATCAAGGTTTTATGCAAAACGAGCTGCTCAAAATTTAATAAATGATAGAAAGTATTCAGCTAGACCAAGCAGTACTCATCTAATCACGAACACGGAGTCGAGGAACCCTAACTCCTTGGAGGAATATTACAAGAGATATCAAAACCAGATGAAGATGCCCACTACCCACCAAAGTTTCAAACATATATTCAATCAGGGTACTAGTTATCTACCGAAAATACATGAAGGTATTCCCCGGATCAATATTAACTTTATGTACAACTAGTTGATTTCTAGGGCATGCCCATCATATGTAGGGAGGGTTATGTACGACAAAAGATTTTGACTTAATTTGTGACATGGTAACTCACCTTTACTACAAGACCGAAGAATTCAAAGTTTGACTATGATCTGAACCGTTCTTTTATTTGAGACACTCATCATGTTACAAATTAAGTCAAGATCTAGTGTAGGCTTAGAACTTTTTATATATTTATCATGACGTACTGAACTCATATCTACAACTGCAGATAAGGTCAACCAGATCGAGTTTTATGATTTTCTATGTGTAAATGCTGATTCCAATCGAAGCGAAGTGATAAACAGTGCCAGAACAAATAAAGATGATGAGGAGGTCGAACAAGATAACAACTTGGGTCACTGCGAAATTCCACTTATAGATTTCTTCTCAGGTGAAAGCAGGTCACTAAATTAACAGTTCGTATTGTAGACTTACTGTCATATCGAAAAGTACTCTCTCTAATTGAGTAGAAAAAGTTTCCAATACTTGATGTGTGAGAATAGTCCCACATGGGAGAATGGGTAACTAGCAACCAAAAATATAAAGAATAGGTCCTCTCCACTCATTGCCAATTGGTTTTGAGTTGGATGGCCACAAACTTAACATGGTATCAGAGCTAGGCCCACACGTGATAGGCTTAAAAGCCACACGTGCTCCACGTCACCCGTAAAGAAAAAAACACACGTGTTAGGCTCAAAGAACGCCACACGTGAGGGGGCGTGTGAGAATAGTCCCACATGGGAGAATGGGTAACTAGCAACCAAAAATATAAAGAATAGGTCCTCTCCACTCATTGCCAATTGGTTTTGAGTTGGATGGCCACAAACTTAACATGATGTAACCCTAAATTCCGATAGAACTCATAAGAGTTGTATTGCTACACTAAGATGAGTACGAAATGTATATAGGTAAGATGGTTTGTTCCATTTTCAGCATCCATACAAATTGTTACAGGAGTAAAGAGGTGGTTATGGGTGTTTCTCTGAAAGTAAAGAGGAACCTATAGTTGTGCTTAATTCTACTATTGTCATCTAACAGACGAATTAAACCTTAATTCTTCAATCAATCTTCTTCTATCAATTTTGTTAAAGCTTTATACTTGTGTTTTAGCATATAGGTTAAGCGTGCATTCTTCTTCGATCGAATTTTCTTCATGCCATAACTTAAGGCTTAGCTACATTTTAAGTTACTATTTGAGCCTTCATCTTTATTTGATCCATCTTCCTCAACCTGTATCGGATAAAGTTCATATCAATCGAGTAGATAAATCTAACCTTTTATTTTTTTATTGATTCTCTTTAGTCAATCAGAAAAATAGTATTGGTGTTATATATATATAACAAATGACATAGGTTTTTTTGTCATGTCATAACTTGCATCTGTAGATAAGCACGATTATATTTTTCTCTCTTTCCTCTTTTTTATCTTCAAACAACCCAACAAAATCTCCAATATTATTCTTCTAAAAATTACAATTTATTATTTTTAATATATATTCTTACTACTTGAATATTTGTAAATAACCAAAGTATTTGGCCTTAACAGCGTAATGTGCATATCGAATTTTTTGTGTCCTACGGGAACGGGCTATACCCTAGTATTATATAAAACAGATCAATAGAGTAAGACAAAATAAATACTCATAGATGATGACTGGATAGCCACACAGACATATGACCAGGACAACCACTTCTCGTTCAAATCCAACCATCCATTTTCTGTTCCACATTAAATATAAATGTCCGTGTACACTTCATTAACCCTTCATTTATCTCATTCGGTTACCAAGTGCTTTTTTTCCTATCATAACTTCATTATCTTTTTTTTTTCTCCATTGATCCTTCATTTATCTCATTTTGTGTTACTTTCTCTTCATAGCTTCATTCGCAGTTTACTTTTGTTAGAAATCTGTTTTTATTTGTTCTCACTTTGAGTTGTTGTGATATGAGGTTGGTTTGATAATCCAGTGAACAAGAAAGGAGGGAAAATGAAGTTACAGTTTATAATAGCACCCCTTTGTGAATTGATCATTTTGAGAATGGAGATGTTTTCTATGCTTTCATAGTGAATTTTTATTACTATGTGGCTAGAATCGTACAGTTCAAATTTTCGTAATTTTTGGAAGACGTAATTTTCGAAACAACCTAAAATTATGTCTGCTACACCTAAGTTGGGGTTTGGATTGTTTTTTTTAAATGGGGTCTAAATTGATTGCATTAAATTGGTCTTGAACCTATATGAAAAATTATATCTGATAACTATATCACAATTTGCAAACACTTTTTAGTAACACATATGTCAAATAATAATATGGGGGCAGTGAGCTATCTATAAAAGGAAACTAAAAATATTTTCTAAATAGATTTTTTAAATAAATTTAAAATATCAAAACTAAAATAAATTTTGTAGTTTCAAAAATCTCAAATAACTTATGATAAATCTTATACCTCTACAAAACTACACTTATCTTTATAGAGTACTAATCTGAAAAATTAAAATTATAATGAGAAAGTACCAAATACAGAGAAAAAAATTAAACAATCGAGTGACGAGTCTACTTTTCTGCGTTGCGTAAAGGGCATTCCCTCGGTCTTAAGACAGGGTTATGCCTGGTATACATACAATATATTTAGATATAAATATATAGAAATATTTATTTTTAGATAGATATTTATATTAACATATAAGTATATATTTATACATATAAGTAAATATTAATATGAATATTACAAATATTAATACGATTATTATATATATTAATATGAATATTAATATTAATACGATATATATATTTGCGTTTATAAGTTTTTCAAGGTTAAAAAGACAAGCTAGGTTTTATTCTTTAAAACCTATCATTTGTGAAGTATAACTTATTAACATTTTTCAACAAGATTAAAGTCGTACTAGACATTATATTCATGAGACATATTTCCTAAGACTCTTTCGCGACTACCACTTTTCTGTGCGCGCGGGTAAGGCCGCACTCGAGTACAACAATCAAGTTTGATTGATAGAATTTCTTCAAGGTTTACATGATCAATGTGTCTTAATTCGTAGTCAGATTCTTCTCATGGATTTTCTGCCTCCTCTCACCAGATTTCACAATTTAGTCAAACAGGAGGAACAACAACAACGCGTTACTCCCGCGTCCTCTGCTCGTCTTCTGATTCTGTTGCCTTAGTTGTTTCTAGGGGTTCTGGTTTCAAACATCCCCCTTTTGTTCGTATTGAAGGAGATGTTCTTTCATCTGACAGAGATGTCCTTCCGAATGATTGTCCTTCAACCAAGATGACAATGTGTTCAATTAGTCAGATAGGATAATGATGACTTATTCAGAAGATAAAGTAGTTTGGTCAAATTAGGGGTCATAATGCTTAGCTGGAAGCCAACTACGATAGCGGGATCACTACGGTGATTCACGTCTAACATCGACCAGATCCTACAACAGGTTACACTAGAGAGTGACAGTTTGACCAGAGAGAGAAAACTAGTGGAAACATGGTTAAAAAAGCAGATAGGATCCAACTTAAAAGGCCCAAAAGGTTCAGATTGGATCTAGACAAGGATCGAAGTTACCAGGCACGAAAAGGAGGCCAGGAACAAAGAAAACATGTTGGCCGTGTTTTGGCCGTCCATATGGAGTGGGCGGCCAACCCCAACCCACTAAAGTGGTTGCCCTGGCCGGCCACATGAATTGGATGTCCCAGATGGGATAAAACTCCTACCTAGGAATCCGACTCAAAAAGGTTTCTGAGTCTTATCTTTTCTGGAGTTCTTATGGAATCCTAATTCAAATGGGATTTTAATTTTAAGGTTCTCTATATAAAAAATAATATTATAACATAAAATGTGTGGAATTTTCTCAGGAGAAAATCTATCTCTACAACATCATATAGAGAAAAAGCTCGCATTATATTATGTAGTCTACAAAACACAATATTTTTTGCTAACTAGGACAAAGAGAAAGATAAATCAAGCTATTTATTCCGTTTTCTCTCATAAATCTCGTCTTTTAGATTTGTTACCTATATAAAAAAAATGAAAATGTGTTCACCCAGTCATTGCAAGAAACTAACTAAAACGTTGAATCTGGTCCTTCTAATTACCATCGATATCTATATAACAAAACAGAAAGGTTGTGATCAGAACAAAATAAATGGTCCTAAATGATGAGTTGGATGCTAAGCTAGATGATGACTTGGGCAACCAGGTAGTTCCTTCTCTTTTAATCTGGGCCGTTCAGACTAATCTCACATAAGGGATCCTCAATCGTACCCGTTGAATCCTACTTGTCGTTCCAATCTCTTAGCTTCTGTTCTTTCCTTCTGTGCTTTAAGTCCCTTCATCTGAATTCACTTCTTTCATCTTCTCCCTTAAAAACTCTCAGAAGACTTGCGCATTGCTTCCTCTCCAAGCCTTCACTTTCTTCCTTTCGCCGGAAACTTAAAGTAAACGTTGTGAATCTCTTCCAATCGGTGAAACACTAGACCATGTGGAGTCAATTGAAACGTCAATCTACACAGTAATCCTTTTTTTTTTCTTGACCGATCAAACTGAATTTTTCATTTGTTATGGTCTTTTTCTTTTGCTTTGCTTGGTTAATATGTGGTCGATTACTAAGTCAATAATGGATTGTCAAAATAAGTTTTGAATTATTTTCTAATTTATCTAGGGTTTTAATTGGCACCTTTTCTTTTTTGTGTTTTGGTTCAAAGATTTCTCATATTTGCCGAAATTTTGGTTTCGCAGGTGTTTTTTTTCAGTCGAATTGCTTATTAGAATGTGTACAATGCTTTTGGTTTGATTATGGGTATGTTGCTTATTGTCTACGCACTATTCCTATCCCTACAGTTGTGACCAACAACATATTCAACAACAGTGTAATAAGTCATTCTTTCACTAACGGAAACTGATTATCATTAGGCAAAATTAGTTGGTAACTAGGTTTTCCAAATTCTTCATGGATCCTCTAGAAACTTACCTTTAGTTTCTCTTGTATTACTACCTCAACATCTCTTCCTTTTCCTCTTATTAGGGATTCATAATTTGAATCAGTATGCTTCATCCTTGCCACCTAAGGTTTTTCCTTAGAGTTTGTTCTATTTAGGGCTTTTATATCCATATCATGGACTCCAAGCAACCATGTATTCCCTCAAACTATTGTTTAAGTTCTTTTATTTTGCGGTGTTCTTTTTCGATTTGTTTTTGTATGTCTCAGATAGAAGAAGAAAGAACAAATTCTATGGTTAGATATGGTCGTCTTCTAAATGAAAATGTAAACCACCTACTTATTTCAACACGTCCTACAGTTATATAGAGAAACTTTATACTTATATAATTGACCCTTTGCTTAACAGTCTGAGTTGTTCCTATGGTTTAACAGGTGGTCTAAATATTAGTTAAATATATATTTTATACATATTATGGCATGAGAAGCACAAATTTGTCAGAGTGTCTATGAAGAAGCAGGTGCAGTTAACCTTTTATTGATCTCGACATGAGATGAATGGAGTCGTGAAATCTGTTGGAAAATACCATCAATGGTAAGAAAAAAACTAACTTTTCTACTTCATATTTCATTATTTTTTTTACTATTGCTTCTTTGTATATAAAACTAGGGTCAGTAATGCAACCCAAACTAAGGCACAACTAAGGTTTAAATGAAGCCAAATGATTGTTGAGAAGCAAAATTTTGTAAGTAATAAAACCCATCGCTTGAATATTTTTTATAACTTTATTTTTACTAAAATTATTGTCTTTTGAGAGGATGGAAACCAATCCGGCGGGAAATTAAAAAGTTTTGTTTCTTTTTATTAATGGAAACGATGTACACATATATGCCATAGGGAGTTATCATCTTACGGGAACACATAACTCTGAACACCTTATTTAGTTGTCTTAGGTTCAACGAGGCTAGCCTCTTCACATTGGAACACTAGCTGAGTTTGGATACATTGTTTACAGATCGGGTGATACGTCCAAACTCTAAATGTTTCCTAACTGTGAGTATACCTCTCTTTTTATATTGCATGGTCATACTAGAGAGCATTCTTTTGTTGAACGAGTTAATACTTTGAAGGAATTTGAATGTAATAGAGCACAGGATTGAAAATGAAGATCATACCACAAGTACTCTAGATTGTTGATGATCATACCACAACTAATAACATAAAATGAAGACAATGGGTAGTTATGTTATCTTTGCCTATTTTCGTCAAAGTCGACAGTGTTTCGTCTTTTTTTTCGATGTTAATGAGTTTAACACTTACGATCTTAGATTCATGTGCTTCTTCTATTTTCACAAACTTCATGCCTCCGTGCATAGGAAAACACACTTTGTGGTTGGATAAAGTCCAATCTCAGTTTATGAGCCAATGTCTTCACTTCAGAAAATAGGTAAACAAATAGTGTCAATGAAGTGTCAATACTGATCTTGGTGTATGGGAGGTATAAAGAGAGTGTATAAGAGGTGTAAAGAGAATATAGGAGTGTGTTGTATTTAGGTTAGTAAGGCCTGTCACACTGAATCAAGATTTCGTAGCAACCTAACCGACTCTAACTACCTCTAACAAACTCTAACAAACCCCAACTAACTATCCTATATAAGTTATAATCTCTTGTGAAATCAATATAGTTTTCTTGTTTCTATTATGGTAGCAGAGATCTAGAGCTCACAAGCGAAATTGATCCTTCTTCTTCTTCCTCATTTTTCTTCTACCTCTACTTTCTCTCTCTAGGTTTTTCTTAATCAACTTCATCTTCTTCATCTTCTGAACTTTCTCTCTCTATAATTTGAACAAATCAAAGATCCAAATCATGGATTATCCTAAAATCAATTCTGTTTCAGTGAATTCAATGGCGAATGCAATACCTATTAAACTTCAAGGAGACAATTACATCGCCTGGAAATCTCTATTTCTTCTTATACTCAAAAAGTATAAAGTTCTTGATTTAATCGAAGGAACAAGGCTTTGTCCTTCTCAATTCGTTGATGATGATGATCAGTCATCTACAAATACTAATCACTCATCTATAGACTGGATCGAAGAGGATCAATCTCTTCTCATTTGGTTGAATTCGACACTTTCTGATTCTATTATACCATATGTTGTTGGTATAACATCTTCTCGAGATTTATGGTTTAATCTTGAAGAAAATTTTGATGCTTCTTCTACAGCTCATATCCTTCAACTACAAAACAAGTTAAGAGATATAACAAAAGGAAATCAATCTGTTCCAGAATATCTAGGTCAAATCAAGAAGATCATTGATAGCCTAGCAGCAGCTGGTTCACCCTGTTCTAAAAATGAAGTCATTATCACTATGCTTAGAGGTCTTCCATCTGAATATGATGCATTTCCTGCGCAATTAGAGTTCGTCATCCTCCGGTAACCATTAATGAACTTTATAACCTTCTGGTTAGTAAAGAAATCACTGTCTCAGACAAAATTAAACATGCTTCTACTTCAATTAATCAAGCATTTCTTGCCTCAACTAATCGCAACAACTCAAATAGAGTTTATTATGATAATAAGAAACCTCGTGGAAGAGGTAGTGGTCGTTTTTCCTATCAATCCTATTCAAATCAACAATCTCGATCAAATCAACCAAATACAACTGCAAATCAATACAAGAATCATTCTAACTAACGAAATTCAGTGAATTATTTCTCAGATAAGCCACCTACAAGATGTCAAATCTGTAACAAGCTTGGTCATAGTGCTTATGAATGTTATCATAGGATGAATTTCTCTATTCAAGGAAAGAATCCTCCTCAAAATTTATCAGAGATGCTTGCCTCAGCTAACATCAATGGTTTTAATCCTTGATATGCTGATACTGGAGCTTCTGATCATATCACTCCTGATCTATCCAATGTTGCCTCAACCTCATCTTATCATGGTAATGTCACTGTGAATACTGCTAGTGGTCAAGGTATGTGTATTTCTCACATTGGTAATTCTTCCTTTGAGGTTAATACGCATAATTTTACTTTAAAAGGTATACTTCATGTTCCATAAGCATCACATAATCTTCTTTCCATGCATAAATTCACAAAGGATAACCATGTCTCTGTCACATTTGACCCTGATAAATTTCTTGTGAAGGATCTTCATGTCTCAGAAGATGCTTTTCCAAGGACCAGTTGAGGATGGTCTTTATCCAATACCCATCCAAATTTCAAAATCTCCTGCTGTCCAGGCACTTCAAACCACTGCTGCTTCATCTACACTGTGGCACTAGAGACTTGGACATCCCTCTTTTCAGTGTACTCAAAGAATAAAACACATTTTACCTTTTTCTGATTCTTGTAATAAACCATTGTTCTGTGAAGATTGTCAACTAGGAAGGAGTACTAAGCTTCGTATCTCACTTTCTACAACTTCATCTTCTAGAGCTTTTGAATGACTTCATATGGGTGTATGGGGACCTACTAATGACCCTTCTATTACTGGTTTTAAATACTATGTGAATGTGATTGATGATTGGAGTAAATACTGTTGGGTTTTTTTCCTTTCTTCTACGTCTGATTTCAGACATGTCTTTCTTCAATTCAAAGCTGGAATTGAGAATCATTTTAAATGCACTATTGATACTATAAGAACAGATAATGGTGGTGAGTTTCTTCATAAAGAACTACAATACCTGCTAGCTTCCATCAAAAGGAGGGTGTTGATTTCTATGAAACCTTTAGTCCTGTGGCTAAACCCACTACTATTAGAGTGATTCTCTCACTAGCAGTTCAGCATGATTGGCCAATCAGACAATTGGATGTAAGCAATATTTTTCTCCATGGTCAGCTCAAGGAAGAGGTTTATATGGTCCAGCCATCTGGCTTTCAGGACTCAGTTCATCCCACTTATGTTTGCAAACTCTACAAATCTCTATATAGTCTTAAACAAGCTCCTAGATCTTTGGATGAAGCTTTAATGGATGCTTTATTGGGTCTGGGATTCACTACATCTCTCTCAGACTCTTCTATGTTTGTTAGTTATTCTCAGGGTGTTTTTACCATTGTGTTGATCTATGTGGATGATATTCTTGTCACTGGGTCCTCTCCTGCTACTTGTAATTCTCTAATTGATCAACTTGGGTCCTCTTTTTTAATGAAGGACCTTGGGATTTACATTACTTTCTGGGTTTGGAAGTTAAGAGAGATGCCTCATGTCTAAGTCTTACTCAGACTAAATACACTTTGGATTTATTGCAGAAAAGTGATATGATAGGTGATAAGCCTTGCTCCTCTCCTGCTGCTGTTGGCTCAAGACTTACACCTAATGACAGCCCATTACTCTCAGACCCTACTTCTTATAGGTCTTTGGTTGGAGCTCTTCAATATTTAACCTGGACTGGGCCTGATATATGCTTTGCTGTGAGTCAGGTCTGTCAGCATATGCATTCCCCAACTCAGCTTCATTTGGCTGTTGTCAAGAGAATACTTAGATACCTCAAACGTACATTACATCAAGGGTTAACTTTCAGCAAGGGTAACATATCTCTAACTGGTTACTCAGATGCTGAATGGCTAGTGATCTCTCAACTAGTAAATCTACTGGTGGTTTCATAGTTTATCTTGGTTCCAATCCAGTGTCTTGATCTGCTAAGAAGCAATCAAGTGTGTCCAGGTCTTCCACTGAGGCTGAATATCGCAGCTTAGCTCAGTGTGCTGCTGAATCAGTTTGGTTTTGTTTTCTTTTCCATGATCTTCATATGTATCTTAAGGTTCCTCCTACACTTTGGTGTGATAACATTTCAGCAATTTCTCTTGCATCCAATCCAGTGTTTCATTTCAAAATGAAACATCTTGCTATTGATTTTCATTTCATTCGAGAATTGGTCTCTTCTGGTCGACTTCAGGTGTCTTACATCAAATCAGCTGCTCAACCTGTTGATGTGTTCACTAAGGCACTTCCCTCTCCTAGATTCCATGATTTAAAATGCAACCTGAAAGTTCTTCAAATTCCCTTTCATCTTTGAAATGGGGGGGGGGGGGGGGGGGGTAATAGTCAAGAGAAGTGTCAATGAGGTGTCAAGAGAGTATATGAGTGTGTTGTATTTAGGTTAGTGTGGCCTGTCACACTGAATCAAGATTTCGTAACAACCTAACCGACTCTAACCACCTCTAACAAACTCTAACAAACCCCAACTAACTATCCAATATAAGTTATAATCTCTAGTGAAATCAATATAGTTTTCTTGTTTCGATTACATAATAACACTATGGGTAAGTTATCTGATACTACGAATTATTCTGTTTTTCTTGAATACTTTTGGACATTCATCGAATTCATTATTCCTTTTAGTTAGTTTACGTTCATTTGAATTAAATTTTTGATTTGCAGATTTGCACTTTACACTTTTATAAGGCAACCCTGTAGTCCAATGGTTTCAATTTCTGATCAACCCTTAGCAGAGAAGATGGATAAAGATCATTCAATAATGGAGTATTTGCTCTGCCTACACCGTGATTTGAGTGAGAAATGAAGCTTAAATGGTAAAAAAAATATATGGATAAGACTTACGAGAGGCAATGAGATATAGCAAGATATATAGGTGCTTCAGTAAAGTATTTTACTTCAATAGTTTTGAATTGTCACATAATATACAAATATATTTTTATTTTGAAAGTATTAATTTGGAGGACAAAAAAGAAATTATGATGAAAAGACGAAAATTTGTATGGCAATTTGTATTTTGACACGTTATGCAATGGTTGTTTAATTGCAAATTACATTACATCAAACACCACAAATATATCTTCAGGTTGTGACTAGGACAAAATAAATGTTCCATTGAAACGCAATGGTAGTTTTGAATTGTCACATAATGAGATATAGCAAGATATATAGGTGCTTCAGTAAAGTATTTTACTTCAATAGTTTTGAATTGTCACATAATATACAAATATATTTTTATTTTGAAAGTATTTGGAGGACAAAAAAGAAATTATGATGAAAAGGCGAAAATTTGTATGGCAATTTGTATTTTGACACGCTATGCAATGATTGTTTAATTGCAAATTACATTACATCAAACACCACAAGTATATCTTCAGGTTGTGACTAGGACAAAATAAATGTTCCATTGAAACGCATTCTGATTTTATTTTTACTTCTTTATTCATCTCAAAGAAAACATTTATGTCTCCCTTTCTTCATCTTCTGATCTCCCATTAATTCATCTTTAGAAATGAATGAAAAATAAAAGGACACAAATTTCAGAAATGAAACTGTATGTCTTCCCCTTCTCCTGTTGAAATGCATTCCTATGTTAATTCTACACCTTCATTCACCTCAAAGAAACTATTATTCTCTCACTCTCTTCATTTCCTCATATCCCATTAATTCATCTTGAAAAATAAAGAGATGCAAATTTCAGAAACTATAGTTGTGCTTAATTCTAACAGATGAATTAAAGCTTAATTCTTCTATCAATCTTCTTCTATCAGTTTCTTAAAGCTTATACTTGTGTTTTAGTATATAAATTAAGCGTTCATTCTTCTTTGGTCGAATTTTCTTCATGTTAGCTTCAAGCTTAGCTACATATTAAGTTATTATTTGAGCCTTCATCTTTATTTGATCCATCTTCCTCAACCAGTATCTGATTAAAGTTCGTATTGATATGAGTAGATAGATCAACCCTTCGTTTTTATAGATTCACAGTTCACTTTTAATCAGAAAATTTTTTTGTTGAAAGTGTCTTGAATATTGGTTGACATCTAACTCGGTTTGCGAAACGTCAACTCGCTTACAAACAAAATTTTGGACCCATTAGCAGAGTTGGTATGCGAGGCAGCGCTTATGTTAAAGCGGTTGCCAATGTTAGCAGTAGCTATGTATATCTCGGGAATTGGAAAGAGGGGGTCGGTTAGGCAGTGGTTCAGTGAGATTAAGGTTTCAGTGGGTATATCAACTGAAATCTTAAAGATATCTTAGTGTCGGATTCTCACAAATTCTTTGTGTAACTTAATTGTTTTCTTATCATAGTGGAAATCATCGCGTCGGTTTTCTCTGTGGAGTAGGTCTAACCAACCGAGACACGTTTATTTTGTATGATTGTTTACTTTCCTATTACTTTTCTTTGCTTACTTGATTCCGTCAAAACATACATGTATATATATATATACATATTTTTGGATGAAGGTAGAATTGTATTCAGGAATTGCTAAGGTTGCAATTACAACGGGAAAAAAACACTGAAAAAAGAAGGAAAATTACATATGAGTTATTGCATCCCAATTGAATATCCAATCCGAAAATATGGTGGAAGAGGACCAAGGCTCATTAATACTCCAATAGTGTATAAGTCTTTTGATGAAAACGATAACATTTGCAGTGGAGTTGTCCTCGTCCTCGAAAATTATTCTACTTTCTTTCATACCAAAGGCTCCAAATAATGGCCAATGGAGCAACAAACCTGAGAAGTTATTTATGGTTCTTGTTGTAGGAATAATTAAGTTGTCGAAGATGTCTTTCATAAGATTAGCATGTAACTAAACACTACTAACTGAAGAAGTATACGTGTCTCGAACCCAAAACCTAGATGGTAGCTAGAAACTAACTTTGTAACCACTCCAACCAAAGGATATTGATTGTCAACCAAGTTTGTAAATAACGAGAAATCTTATAATAATACATGAGAACTGGTAAAACAAAAATAAATAAAATAACGAGAAATTTTATAGTAATACATAACAGGAGAACTGGAAAAACAAATAAATAAATTATGTAACACTTTTGAAACATTTTTGATAAAAAAAGGAGTCCAAATCTAAGTTGGTTAAATGTCCAAGGCCAAACAGACGAGTTGACCTAATGTTTTTGTGAACTTAGCATTTTCCATAAGGTTTTCTTGGCATCTTTTCTCTTCGAGAAAATAGAGTAGAGATTTGGGAAATGGATGATATTTCCATTCTAGTCAATGAAATGCTAGTGTCCTTTTCTGAAGTAAAAAAAGACTACTAACTTATGCAAATACAACTACTCAGACAGTGGATACTTAATTTTTATGACCCCTTTATGTTTTTCTTTACTAAAAAGATGTTTAGTAAAGAAAAAAAAAAGATGTTTAACATCTTCTTTAGTAAAGAAAACAAAAAAAAAAAGATGTTTAACATCTTTACCTGGAACCAAAAATTTGTTTTGGGTTTAAGGTCTTTATCTACACAAGTAGTAACACTGAATTCAACCATCAACTTTTTGATCTCTTCACAAGTGACTCAGGTAACATTGGGTGAAGTTGGTCATCTCTTGATCAGATTTCATTGAGAAATGAGAATATAAATCAATGAAGTCCCCTTTTTATGTTGTTTAATTTTTTTTAATCTTGAACTTGTTCCGTTACGATTCCTTCCATGCATTTCTCAATGTTCTCGCGTATTGATTTCATGCTACGGACCAGTTGATCTACAATCATGGATCGAATAAGGTTAATATAAAGTTCATATATACATGTTTTGACGCTAGATTTACTCTCCAAATCTAACGTAACCATTAATCTTTTCGTCTAATTTTTATGTACATTGCACGCACACGGGAAAAGAATACAAAATTTGACAGAAGTGTCAAAAATATTATTACACTGGTGGAAAGTGCAGAATTTGGACTTTGTCTACAAAATTTGACAGAAGTGTCAAAAATATTTTTACACTGGTGTCAAAAATATTAACAATACCACGACCACACCACTCATGAATGAGTCCAGTATCACCACTAAATGCAGGGAAAAAATGAAGATTCAAATATGGAGACCTCCATCGACACCATTTTTAAAGATCAACGTCGACTCCTCCTTTGTTAGTCTAAATGATCCGGCCGGAATTAGGTGCATTATCCGAAATGCAGAGGCGAACTATATAATAGCGGCAGCGGATACTGTACGAGGACAACACGCGGAAGAATGTGAAAGCTTAGCTATATTATCTAGTCTTTTATGGGCTATTCAACTACAAATCTCTCATGTGCACTTAGAAAGCGATAATCAAGCATTAATCCTATCTCTCAATGGCAATGGTGGAGGTATTCACTGGCAATCACAAAGAATCACCCAACAGATTAAAGACATCAAGGACAAATTTAGAGGAATAATCTTTTCCCATGTGTCTAGAAATTGCAATACTCATGCAGATGCTTTAGCTAAATGGGATCGTACATATTGTCAAAAGAAAATTTGGAATGATGTTCCCTCTTTTATTTCTGATGTTTAGTTGGTCTGTAATTGACGCTCTTTTTTTAATGGTATTTCTCTTCATCAAAAAAAAAGTTTCAGTTAACATTTTTGTAGGGGACAAAAACAAATTTTTCAATCTCAATTTATTTGATCTTTGTTTGTGCAACACTTATTGGGTAATTCTTTTAACTTTTTTCAACCCAACATACTTTTTCCATTTTATGATGTTTGGTTTGGTTCATCTCATTGAATATCACATTTCTTGTCATGCACAAATAATTACGAGTGCACCTAACTATTTTTAAATTGTACACTATCATGTATTATAGTCCATAATAATTTGTGAGCAACCGCATTTGTATAGTGACTAACTGTTTTTGTACGCAAAACTCGTCTTCCTCTTCAAATCCTCAAATCCCAACAAGAACATACTTGTACAAAAACAAATCTAAAAACACATTGAAGGGTATATGGGCATGACTGAGAATTTCGAGATCTTGTGCGAAATTTGAATCTAAGTCTTTTGTATAAGCAAAATTTGAACAAAATACAAACCAAATAATTTATGAGTAAATAGATGAAGATCGTAGATGAATCCAAATATACTTTAAAGAAAGTTACCTAAGTAAACTTTTCTATTTTAAAATCATTTTTGTAGGATAAGAATCCACAATAGCCTGTGAGAAAAATAATTGTTTATTTAATCTAAGATTACAATTATATAACTACAAAATAAAATAATGAAAGTTTAAACTTTAATAGAATTTTCAAATCTTAGTATCTTTATAATAAAACAACTCAGTCATTATATGAGGTATAACTCTAACAGTCAATTTTTATTAGAAGTTTCAAAAAGATCACTTCTACGACTGCTATAAATCCTTTTTTATGTATATCGACTCAAAAGGGAAGGGTATTACTGTCAACAATTAATTTCTAACTTCTTGAAACTACTGCTGGACTTTTATACCCTCATTTGTATTAGATATTATCAGATATGTAAACTTCTAACAAATTAACTGCAAGGCTATTGTAGGCACTTACTAGCTACCCAACAATTATGGGAGGAGATCGTGGAAAGAAGAGAAATTAGTGGAGAGGAAATCGGTTACAATATCTCTAAACTACATAAATCATTTCCCTCATCCGCACACATATTTTTCTTCACTATCTATATAATAAAACAACTCAGTCATTATATGAGGTATAACTCTAACCGTCAATTTTTATTAGAAGTTTCAAAAAGATCACTTCTGCGACTGCTATAAATCCTTTTTTATGTATATCGACTCAAAAGGGAAGGGTATTACTGTCAACAATTAATTTCTAACTTCTTGAAACTACTGCTGGACTTTTATGCCCTCATTTGTATTAGATATTATCAGATATGTAAACTTCTAACAAATTAACTGCAAGGCTATTGTAGGCACTTACTAGCTACCCAACAATTATGGGAGGAGATCGTGGAAAGAAGAGAAATTAGTGGAGAAGAAATCGGTTACAATATCTCTAAACTACATAAATCATTTCCCTCATCCGCACACATATTTTTCTTCACTATCTATATAATAAAACAACTCAGTCATTATATGAGGTATAACTCTAACCGTCAATTTTTATTAGAAGTTTCAAAAAGATCACTTCTGCGACTGCTATAAATCCTTTTTTATGTATATCGACTCAAAAGGGAAGGGTATTACTGTCAACAATTAATTTCTAACTTCTTGAAACTACTGCTGGACTTTTATGCCCTCATTTGTATTAGATATTATCAGATATGTAAACTTCTAACAAATTAACTGCAAGGCTATTGTAGGCACTTACTAGCTACCCAACAATTGTGGGAGGAGATCGTGGAAAGAAGAGAAATTAGTGGAGAAGAAATCGGTTACAATATCTCTAAACTACATAAATCATTTCCCTCATCCGCACACATATTTTCCTTCACTAAATATGGTTATATTTTTCTCTCTCTCTCTCCTCTCTGCAGCTTTCTGCTCTATTAATTTTGTACTCTAATATATGAATATTACTGAAATTATTGAAGTTGTTAATTTGTAGGAAAGAATTTCAGATGGTTACAGCGTTAGCAAGAGGGATCTGCGCGTCCGTAGGACGGGGCAGAAAACTAGTAAGATTATATATAATATTCAGTTTGCAACTTATCAGACATGACTAGGGGCGAAGACTTTTAGGGAATGGCTAGCCTAAAAGAATAAAAACAATATTAAGTTATTTCCTTTTCGGCCCCCTACTTCGTGACCGACTTCCTTTATGGCCCCTTGTTTTTCGTAAATTCAAATTTGACTCCTTTGTTAACCCTGATAGTTAAGTTTAATGGTTTTTTGTTTTCATTAATTTCCCTTGTTATAAAATTGATTTTGAAATTCAAAATTTCCCCTTATAAATTTATGTTAATTTATGTAGGATAAATAAGGGAACCAAAATGGAATTTGTTTTAAAAACATTAAAGAACCCTCATCACTCCTCCATTTCATCATCTTTCTCCTCCAAGTCACCTCTCTCGCCACCTCATCATCTTCTCCGATGAAGATAGCCGGTCGACCAAAATTTTCGGCGACCTTCAATGTTTTAAAAAAATCTTAAATTATCACTCTCTCTCTCTTCTTTCTTCTCTCTCTACTCTCTCTTTTCTTTCTTCTTCTCTCTCTACTCGCATTCTCATTTTATCTATTTCCTGGGGAGTACAATAACCAACTCGTCGTGCAAATAACTCTAAACGACTGAGGGGCGGCGGTGCATCAATATTTACTCAACGATTCCTTTAAATACATCATCTTCTTCTTTTAATTTATCTCTCTAAAAATCTCTTCTATCTCTTAGTTCGACTGTAATTTCATTTTTATATTTCCCGACAACATTTGATTAGAGATAAATCACGGTAGGAAAAAATGGCGGGAAGATAAGATCTGGATAGAAATCTGATCAAAGCGATAACAATTTGTATGATTGGAGGTTGAGGATTCATTGGTTCTCATCTCTGGATGGGAATCCAGTTTCATCGAATTAATTTTAAGCCTGATTCTAGGCTTGAAGGACTCATCAAAATGGCAGATCTGGTACGCTTTATTTGTAGGGATTTACACCCTTCTACTAGTATTTATAGCGGAAATATGACATCTAATGTCTAAACTAGTATTCCCAGGATCACATGCAAAACTAGTAATTAATCTAATGGAGATAGTAGATTACCTTAATCGCTTTTCCCTCGAACTAGTTGAATTGATTGAAGAAGACCAAGAGCTTCAAGTGTAGCTCCTCTACTTGGGACACGAGCAATCAATTTGATCTCCCACCTTGTTGTATAGCTAGCACACCAATGGTGGTTGGAAAAGAAGAACACTTTCTTCTTTGACTAGATTGATAGTTAATGGGAATTAGCTCACTTTCTCCTCTCTACTTGATGTGGTAGAGTAAGAAAGCTTAGAGAGAAATTCCACACATTATTCTCTACCCTAAGAGTGTTTATATAGAACCCTAATAAGAATCCACCTCCTTTTAGGTTTCCTAAAACACCCTTTAGAATAAGATTTAGGGAAATAGTCGAAAATAACAACTATTGGTATTTTCTCAATTCCCTAAGAAGCAGGTGTCCAAACACCACGAAAATTGGCAGATATAATGTTTATTATATCAGCAACTAACCCTCCAAAATTCAGCCCAATCCGAGTCCTAGAAGTACCCGAACCGGTCTAGGCCCAAAAACCCTGTTTTTTGCCTTTTTGTACTATCTTTGCCTAATTCCTTTTTAGGCCTATGAGATATGTTTATGGGACACTCCCATGATTATATCTCACTCCCACTAGTCATATCCTAGATCAATTTGTCACTCTTATGTGTAACCCGTTGTAGGATCCGATCGAAGTTAGCCGCGAATTACTTCGTAATTCGACGATCGTAGTTGGTCTCTAGCTACAACTCTACGATCCCTAAATCAATCGGACTTGATGATCTTCCACATCAATTTTCCTATCCGACAAATTGTTCGCATTGTCACCTTGGTCGAAGGACATCTCCTTCAACTCCTTCATTATTCTCTCTCTAGATTTAATTTTTCTTGATCTTAAGCTGTTTGCTCTGGAACTTTAGATCTTGATGATATTGTGTAATTTTTCATTTTAGACTATAAATCTAGCAACGATTTGTACACCAGCTGACAAATTTCCTTTATAGCTTAGAATCTAAATGTGGTTTGTTGAATATGGTATCTTTTGTATATGATTTTCTTATATATACATGTTGTTGGAATTTCGTATAAGTATTTCAAAAAAAAATGCACCCAAAATAGAGGTGGGAATCAGGCGGGTGTGAGCGCCCACGGGTACTTCAGTAAGCGGGTTAGGTAGGTCGGGCAACTTAAGTCTTTGGCTAGTAGGATATTCAGGTAGATCGGGCGGACTCTTTTCAAATTCTTGTTGACCAAAGCCTACCCATGCCCGCTTAAGCAGTCGGGTCAGTCAGGTACCGGGCATTCAGGTTTCATATTATAATAATTTTAGATTCGCATATGTGAAAAGTTTGATATATGTTTCAGATCTTAACCATATTTGTTTCGAACTATTTACAGAAAACAATTCTTTTGAAAATCTAAAGATCGAAATAGATCAGCTAAAGATTTACGAGAAATTGATGGAGATCTTGACCGACCAAATGCATATTGTTGAGAGCCCAATGACTTCTAATATAACTTTACACATACGGAGGTGGTGGACTTAATCATAGCACCCTCAGGCGGATAGTTTGTTAAGGCATTTTGTATAACGGGTATGTAGACACCTACCAGACATACCCTAAGAGACTCAACCCTCGGGGCAGGTAGGGATAATCACCCGAGCTCGCCCATTAAATTTCAGTGGGTCGGGCGGGATATATCCGAGAAAGGTACTTAAAGAAAGTCAAGGAGATTCGAACCAACGACACAATTCTGAAACTAACGTAGCTTACCAACGGGGTGAATAGGCATTTTATGTCAACTTGATAACTTTAGTTACTATATATCACTCAATTGCAGACCTTTATTGGAATTAGGCCCCAAGTGGTGGGGGCCAGTGCAGGCGCCCTACCTCCATCCAACCACCACACGGTTCTGGAGGGGTAGTGCATAGAGGTATCGGTGGACATTTATAAACAAAATATTTTTTTAGATAGTTCCGAACATTTAGTCAATATACAGAATGTATTTATAGACATTTTAAGACGTAAAAACAAAATGTCTTGTAGACATTTCAAGATGTTTGATCTATAGACAAAATATCTTGTAGACATTTTAAGATATTGAGTTCGTACAGAAATTTGCAGTGGATGTTTTATTATTATTTATTATAATTATTAAAACATATAACATTATTATTTTATTTCTCGATCAAAATAGACACTAGTAGATTATTATTTTATTGTATATAATATAGTATATATATCCAAAATATACTTTTCAACTTTCTTGAACATCTAGATGTCCATGGACATTGATGAATAATTAGTGGACATTTATTATTTTAATATTAATATTATCTTATCATATGAAATGTACTTTTACTACTCCATTTTAAAAATATGTATTTTGACTTTCATGGACATTTGGATATCCTTCTATATTGATGGACAACCGGTGGATTATTATTATTATTATATTACTATTATCTTATCATGTAAAATAACATATTTTTACTGACATTTTTAATATATAATTTTTGTCTTTCATTGACATTTGAATATCTAAAGACATTGATGGCAAATTAGTGAATATTTATGATTGTAATATATTAATATCTTACATATAAAATAACATATTTTTGCTGATACTTCAAAACATAATTTTTGACTTTCGTAGACATCTGAATATCTGAAGACATTAATGGACAATTGGTGGAAATTTATTATTTTAATATTATTATTGTCATCCTATATGAAATAAAATATTCTTAGTATTATTTTAAATATATATTTTAGATTTTCTTGGACATCTGATATATGTGGATATTGATGGACAGTTAGTAGATATTTTTATTTTTATTTTTATATTAGTGTAATATTTTACTAATAGAAGTATAACATAGTATAATGTAATACAATCTAATGTAATATGATATAATATTATTATATTATAATAAATTTTTATCTTATTATTAAAGATATAAATAGTAAGTTTATCGATTGTACGCCGGTTATAGCCTCTTTTATTCTTAGTTTACCTCAGACAGTTATCGTGTCTATTACATCTTGATGATGTATCAATGTCATGTAATGACTATCGTAGATCGTAGTCCATATTCAAATAAGAAAAATGCTTTAACATAGACTCTAAGAGTCATTACATCTATACATGACGTTGATACATCATGAATATAATATGGAATATGTCATTAATAGAATGAGCACTATAACCGCCAACTAAGATAATTTGGGTCTTGACTGAAGTGGTACATCTTATTACATCCATTTCCACTATTTTTCTACTTGGAGGATTCCCCAACCCAAAGACAAAGATACATGGAATTGCCTTTGTTGTATTTAATGATACAGGCAAAAACATTGTCGGACAATCAAAGTCCATCCGATGCCGATCAGGCGATCAACGAGAAGCGATGGCACTTTCGTGGACAGTTTGACGGACCATTGATAAAGGACAACGAAGGGTGCTTTTTTTATGGAGACTCCAAGAATGTTATTAGTATGTTGAACCAAAATGATCGAACAAATATCACCTACACTGTACGGTGGTTCGTGTTTTAGATAATATTAGGAGTCTTACTAATACTTTTGTTAATGTTAAGTTTATGTATGTAAATCGCTCCGTTAATATAGAAGCGGACAAACTTACTAAGTGATCTAGAATGCATAAAACGTCTAGATCATGATTCTTAATACAAGCTATTTCTTGCTGTAACAATTTCATATGTAACTTTGTTACTGTTTAATGTTATTGCAGTTTATTTAAAGAAAAAGACATAGATACATAGTGCGGGTGACCCTCATAGTCAAAACCCAAACCAACCAAACTCTTAATCTGCATTCGTAGTAAAGCGAAGTAGTGCATCCCCACTCGGTTTGCACGTCCAGTCATCCACCAAACTCTAATATTCTTAATTTCTAAATTCTAGTTAGAGATGGATATTGCTCACGATTAAGCCAAAAGTCACCCTTTGGCAGGTACTAGATATAAAATAATGGAATAAGAGTTTGCTTTTGGAAGGATTAGTTGAAACATAATGATCCTCCCATCGATAGCCATTTAAAGTTGAAATTTGTCATAGATTCCCTGGCTGACAAAAGCAGTAGGTATTTACAAGCCATGTGGTGGTATTGATATAGCTCATAAGTTCACTCTGCCAGGTTATTAATTGCCAGATTTTATTTAGAGAACAATGAATAAATATGCAGACTACTGACCAAACCATCATAAGCTGCTTGGATACTACTGGATATCAAACCATCTATTAAAATAATTTGTTCTCCATGAATATCGACAAATTGAATTACTTTCTTCATATATTGACAAATAAAATAAAGACAACACTCTTTAAAAATCTGGAGAAACAATCAAATTAACATAATACATCAAAAAAACATTTGAAACATTAAAGACATGTGCACGCTACCGACCAAAATATTTTATAGTAGCTAGTAACATTACATTGTAGTAGTGTTGTTGTTTTGTATGGGTAGAACTTGATGAAACATATGTATTTGTATGAAATTATAGAGATATGATAGATACATTTTTGAAAAAATAATGTATATAATTTAATATATATTAATTTAACTTGACTCCTTCGGGTTGGTTTAAAGGGGAATTTGGCCAAAACTCCCTAAGAAATTATGATTTTGGTTAAAAAAGATTCATCAAAGTTTTTTAGGCTTCACCTCCCTGATGGCAATTATGTAATTTTCAATTTCAGTAAAAAGACCAACCTAACCCTAGTCTAAGAAAATGCCTTGCAAACACTTTGCACTGCCTTGCAGAGCCTTGCAAACACCTTGCAGAGCCTTGCAAACACCTTGCATGGTTTTTGCAAACACCTTGGATAGCCTTACAAACAAATTGCAGAGCCTTGCGAACACCTTGCAGAGCCTTGCAAAAACTTTGCAGAGCCTTGCGAACACCTTGCATGACTTTTGCAAATACCTTGCACAACCTTGCGAACACCTTGCAAAGCCTTGCAAAGCTTTGCAAATACCTTGCAGAGCCTTGCAAACACCTTGCAGAGCCTTGCAAACACCTTGCAATGCCATGCAAATGGTTTGCAAATTAGTTTTGAATTGATTTAACATGAAATTTGTTACAAATTATTATATTTTGTCTAATAGAATGTTGTATCGAAAAACTAGCTAAAACCCCTACAAATTCATAATAGTCATTTTATAAGCTCTAGCACCATCATTTTACTTTTCTTCGAAAAACTTCCAAAGCTTTCATGAAATTCTCAATTTGAACATAAATACCTATCATGATTGTCCAAGAAAAAGTATTTCTCACAAACATTTCATCTAACAACTTTATAGCTATTTCAACCAACCTACGTCTTATATAACCAACTAACGTTGCATTCCAAGCAACAACATCTCTTTCAAGCATTTTATCAAACACATTGCTTGCATCAACTATACTTTCACAACTTCCATATAAATCCAACAAATAAGTTTGAACATAAACATCAAAACTAACAAATTGTTATCCATCATTCATAACTCAATGAAAATAAAGCAATGAAGAAGTTGGATTATACCTTGAAACACTATCAAATTCTCCTTCCATTGAAAGTATATAAAACTTTCTCTCTCTAGAATTTAGAACCAAAAACTAAATCAAACCCCTTAAAAGCCTCTTCAAACAACAAGCAAATAGATTAAATCACCAAAACCTAAAAACATTAACCTATCTTATAGCCAAAATCGATGCAAACCCCAGAAATTTTAATCGGCATCGACAATCCAACTCGGTTCGTTCATGAGAAAAACTCAAGTTCCTGATTTATTAGTAAGATTATTACTAGGTATTTCTAATTGAATAAAAGGTATTTTTGACTCTTAAAAAGTTGGTGCCTTTAAAAATGTCCTTCAAGCCTATTTTTATAACTTACTTGGGGCCTAGCTAGTTAAAAAGATGGGTTGTCTTTTTAACAAAAAAATACAAGAAATTGGGCCTCCTGCCCAATTTCCTGTGGTTTAAATGGTTCCTAAAAATTACATCCACTTACCGAACTAAGCTAGTTGGTTTTTAGAAATCTACAACCGTACCAAACCATCGGTGTTTGGTTTGGTTTAAAAACCGACTGGACCGGTTTGGATCGGTTTGGTTTGATGGTTCGTTCTATTTTTGCACACCCCTAATGCAGGCTGCGGGGAGGGGCGCCCAAAAAATCTTGGTAAATTATAACGTTGGTCGATTAAATTTGACCTAAGAAAATTTTGTTTTGAGTCTAAAAATCAATTTATTTGTGTTTTATCTCCTAATCTTTGGAATTGGTGAAAGAGAGGGAAGTGAACGAGAGAGAAAAAGAAAACAAAAAGGTGAATATAGTGAAGGAGATGGTGGTAGGAAAGAGACAAAGAGAAGGATAGTGGATACACAGGAAACCTTTGGATTTGAAGGTTGGAAAGAGAAATAACGCATTGACTATAGAATGATGGTGGTTTGAGGGTTAACTTGGAAAGTTGGATAAATATAGGGTCAAATTTTTAAGTTGGTCACAAATTAGGAGTCAAATTTGGCACGAACACTTTGCGCTATTATTACTTTTATAAGGAAGTAGTTATACGCGCCTCTTGAAATTTCTATAGGCCCATTTCTCTGTAGGCACTCTATAGTTTCTTGACCTTTTTCCACAGGCACCAGTCCACTTTTTGACTCTTTTTCGTATTACTTTTCTTCTTTCATCTTCATTTTGATATTTCTTTTTCCAAAATCTTCCCCAATACCATTAGATTTCATCATGTTCTTTTGATGGTTATCATTTATAGTTTGTTAATTAAAGAAATAGACTAAAGATTGGGTTCAAAGTATCTCTATTTCTTATTACACACTTGCTCTAATAACCTTACTTTTTTTAAGTGGGTAAATCCTTGAAACGTGTTGATTTCGAGTGATCTGTAATTAAAAACCGGTTCCCTAAAATCGAAAAAATTTGAATGGTCTGGGACTCACCAATCGGGAAAAAAAAGAGTGTCTATAGATGTTGATGGTCAAATGAGATTGACTAGATTCGAACCCTTTCGTAGGATGTGAATAGCAATTTCAAGGGGCGCCTATAACCACCTCCCCTTTTACAAATGAACTTTTTTTTTTGCACGGAAGTTAACATCTAAATGTGAGCTTAAAACAACTTAAAAACTAATCAACTCTCGCTCTTTACTCTCTCATTACTCCTTCCTACGTTTTTATAATATACAACTTCAACCTTTTCTCTTTCTCCATTCGAAGGAGGAGAGAGAAATGGAGAGAACCATGGCATTCTTCCCCATTTTAACACTTCTGCTCTCGTTCTTCATTATCGGAACAAGATCTAATGGATCCGATCATCGTTATAACCCTAAAGACCTAGTTCCTTTATATGCTAACAAGGTCGGTCCCTTTCACAATCCCAGGTATTTTTTGTTCAACTCACTCTCTCTCTCTCTCTCTCTCGCTCTAGGGTTTCTTTTTTGTTTCTTAATTTGGTTATATCTCCTTAGATCTCTTAGTTCGATTCATTATTTGTTCATTTTCATTAACCTAATCCAATAATATTTATGGGTTTTCAGCGAAACTTATCGATTCTTCGATCTACCTTTCTGTTCTCCAACTGAAGTTACTGAGAAAAAAGAAGCTCTTGGTGAAATTTTAAATGGAGATCGTTTAGTTAGTGCACCTTATAAAATTGATTTCTTAGTTGATAAAGATTCTGAAATTGTATGTAAGAAGAAATTATCTACTGAAGAAGTTATTAAATTTCGAGATGCTGTTACTAAAGATTATTACTTTCAGATGTACTATGATGATTTACCGATCTGGGGTTTTATTGGAAAAATTGATAAGAATGGTAGATCTGATCCTAGTGAGTATAAATACTATTTGTATAAGCACATTAACTTTGAAGTCCTTTATAATAAGGATCGAGTTATTGAGATTAACGTTCGAACCGATCCGAGTGCGTTGGTGGATCTCACTGAGGATAAACCCGTTGATGCGGAATTTATGTACACTGTGAAATGGAAAGAGACAACTATACCGTTCGAGAAGAGGATGGAAAAATACTCGCAATCTTCTTCGTTGCCTCATCACTTGGAGATTCATTGGTTTTCAATTATAAACTCTTGTGTTACTGTTCTACTATTAACTGGGTTTCTTGCCACCATTCTTATGCGAGTACTCAAGAATGATTTTGTTAAGTAAGTATTTTTTCTTCTTCTGTTGTTAAATCTCTTTTGTTTTTAATTACGTAATGTTCTTGTTTTGGATTGGTGTGTTTGGTTTTGTATTTGCTGAAATTAGGTTTACTTTTGACTTCAAGGTATGGACACGATGAAGAGTCAGCTGATGACCAAGAAGAGACTGGATGGAAATACATCCATGGTGATGTATTTAGGTACCCAAAGGGGAAGTCTTTGTTCGCTGCAGCTCTTGGTTCCGGGACCCAGTTGTTTGCTCTGTAAGTATAAAGTTGATCTTCTTCCTTGTTGAATTTCAGAACTTCGATAGAGCAGGTGGTTGTTTAATACTTTAATTTAACTTCTTGTTTCATCTTATGATTTTGTTTTTTCTCCTTGTCTATGTGTTTCAGTACCATCTTCATTTTTATTCTTGCTCTTGTTGGGGTATTTTATCCGTATAACCGAGGAGCACTCTTCACGGCTCTTGTTGTCATATACGCTTTAACATCTGGGATTGCTGGTTATACTGCAACCTCGTTCTATTGCCAGCTCGAAGGGACAAACTGGGTACGTCATCTGTTACTGATATCCTTTGGTTTGACCTTCAAATTAGATGGTGATTGAACCAATTTTTTTCTCAAACTTTTGTTCTTGGCAGGTGAGGAATTTGCTGTTGACAGGATGCTTGTTTTGTGGTCCTTTGCTCCTTGCGTTTTGCTTTCTCAACACTGTCGCTATTGCGTACAGTGCTACTGCTGCACTTCCTTTTGGCACAATTGTAGTCATAGTTCTCATATGGACTCTGGTAACCTCACCTTTGCTTGTGTTGGGTGGGATTGCTGGCAAAAACAGTAAGGCTGAGTTCCAAGCTCCTGTACGCACAACAAAGTACCCTAGAGAGATTCCATCAATGCCTTGGTACCGTAGCACCATTCCACAGATGGCAATGGCCGGGTTTTTGCCATTCAGTGCTATTTACATCGAGCTTTACTACATATTTGCCAGTGTCTGGGGTCACAGAATTTACACCATATACAGCATTCTCTTTATTGTCTTCATCATCCTCTTGATTGTCACTGCTTTCATTACTGTGGCTTTGACATACTTCCAACTTGCAGCTGAAGACCATGAATGGTGGTGGAGGTATGTCCAAGTTTATTACGAATTATTTACTTGTTAATGACATTTAAGAATGCTTTGACATATTCATAGTCCGCATAGTGTGATCTTTTCTCATGGCTTTGGGATTTGGTCGTTAGGTTTTATATTTTACATGCTGGTGATATTTTTTTGTGAACTTTGAAGCTGGAAAACCTACGGCATAACTTTCTTGAAGTAGTAATTAACTGATGTCTCTTGCTTTATTGAATTGTATCATGTTTATCCACAAAGTTTTCGAAACTTCTTTTATGTTTTGCTTTAACTATTTACCTTCTTTATCTTAACTTAGTTATGTAAATCAAGACACAAACTTAGAACACATGGTATTGTACTTGCTGCGGATTCTACACAAGTTTAAACAAGAATACAGAAAGCATGTTACCTTGTTTATAGCTTTGAGAGCTTGTTTATTCCCTTAGAGATAAATGTCATTTTGTTCCTTTTGACATAAACATTCTCTTTATATTCTCCTGCATACAAGCAAGAGTAATCAAGGGGCGCTGGATTGTTATTGAATCCTCTGAAGGTATCACTTAAAAAAATCATTCGCAAAATTAGCAACTTGCTGAGTCACCTGACTCAGACTCTGCCAAATTCGTTGTTACTTGGCAATTTGTTCGTGATGGGGCCGGCTCAGTGGCCAAGCGGGGTCGATTAGGCTCTAAGCCTACCACCTCTGAGCCCAGTCTGACTCACGAGTTATTCATAACTTATGAATCATATGCCCAACTACTTAGTTGGAAAATGAATTTGTTTTCAGTTCACATATTTTCTGCACACTACTTAGTAGTGCATTAAATTGTTAGTAGCTGTTCCAATTCCATATTTCATGAAAACTAGAAACATATGATTCGACCTTCTAAATTTGAATGGGTTCTCTTTTGTTTTGAACTGCAACATGGTGTGCAATAAGTCATTTTGTGCACTCGACAATGTCTGGTCCTAATATTTGTGACACGTCCATTTTGAAGCTTTGAACTTATATCTATGAATGTTGAAGCTAAGCATAGACATCTCAATATACTGAAAACCAGTCTAATTTAATTGTTGAGAACTGATCTGTTGGGTTTTAGTTTGTAATATAGGCACTTTTTCTTCAGCCTAACCTACCTTTGTATGCATTTTCTGTACAGGTCTTTCCTATGCGGAGGATCAACTGGTTTATTTATCTACGGATATTGCTTGTATTACTACTACGCACGATCAGATATGTCAGGCTTCATGCAGACTTCATTCTTCTTCGGTTATATGGCTTGCATCTGTTACGGCTTCTTTCTCATGCTTGGTACCATTGGTTTCCGGGCTTCCTTATTCTTTGTTCGTCACATATACCGATCTATCAAATGTGAGTAGTAGTGAATCAGTTGGTCTCCAATATCAATTCAACAATCAGGTATGCTTCTCCCGCTGTTTTCTTTTCCTTCGTTCTTATAGGTTTCTATTATAGAGAAAGTTTATATGGTTTTTGTTGAAAAGGAGTAGTTGGATTTTGTAATTCTGAGAATACAAGACAAGGGTTGTTCTCCTTGAGAATCTTTTTGTAAGCCTTGTGTAACTGCTGATACTATAAGAATAACCTTTCTAATTTCTTTGTTGTTTCTTCATTTTCAACAAATATGGCTATGGTTCTTTTTTCTTCTTGTTGTTTTACTTTTGTGAGAATGATTTGCTGCTACTATCTTGTTGTAGAGACGTTCGAATATTTTTTTTAGAATGTCAGATAGTTGTTGGTAGGTTCATTCCATGTTAAAAAGTGGCGTTAGGCCAAAGTGGAATTTTGGGTTCTTGGACAAACAAATGTAGCAACTTTTTCCACTAACTGGTTAGTGGCGCCTTTGGCTGACATTCAAGTCAAAATCACTTTACTTGAACCATATGATGCTGGAAAATCTACAAATTGAATGAGAAAAATCTATTTACCCGACAATAAATGTAGATTTCCTACTTGAGTTGGCAGAATCTACAGGCAAACACGACTACAGTTGTTTCCTTGGCACGACGGCACGAGGGGTGATGATGTCGGGGAGTGGTTTTCTGAGTATCTCCTAGAAACTGGATCTTGTAAACTCTCTTGAATTTAGGGGTGTTGTCCTTTACATGTACATTTTTTTGTTGAAGCCGTCTTTGCACGTATAGGAATGATTAAAGATGAATCCGCTTACTTTAGGGTTGAGTTAAATTCTGTGCGACGGATTTCATGCACTTCCTTGATAGGTCTCTTTTTTCTTCCATCAGTCACCATAGCTATGGTTTTACAAAAATGTAGCTTAGACACTAATCCATGGTTCCTTAATGTTTTATTATCAAAATAACTACAAAGAGATTTGAGTTACTTGTGCAAAATAAGTATCCCAAATCCCCATTCAATTCAGACTCAACTTATTCAATTTCACCTATAGAAACCATGGTTGTTTTCTGAGTTACAAGGGCACTAGGGGATACTTCTTCAGTATGCTATTTTATAATTCCTCATTGGACTACTTTTATTAGATAAAATATACTGTGAGAATATGGAATGGATACACCTACTCTCGGCCATTATATCACTATTAAACTTAAATTTTAACTGGTTAAACGAAAATATCTATTAGTTACCAACTCTGCTAGTCTAGCATATGAAGTTTCACAAAGAAATTGAGTTAATTAAGATTAGAAGTTGTGTCACGTTAAGATTATTAGATATGTGGAATTCGGTACACAAGGGTGTGCACAGTATCTACGTATTCCTTACTAGGTAATTAAAATGGGCCTCTTAGTTAAGTCCTTGTGTCACGACCATATTCCTTGGGATGCATATGGCGTGACGAAGTGCTAGGATGGCACGCATGAGCGCATAGGCCGGAGGGCCGAGCACGGGGTCAACAAGGGCCAAAAGCTTCTTAGGCCATGCACGGGGGTGTCCGGGGCATTCAAGACTTTGACAGGGGTATAAAGGGTCATTTGGACGAGAGTATGCCTGGTTAAAAGGATTGATGTTTCCTTGTGGAAATAGGCAAAACAAAAAGTTTGCACCTTAGGAGGGGGTGGTCTTCATTCCTCATATGCATCCTGCATATGCCAAGACCTCGTGGATGAGACGCTCGCCCATCTTAGCTAGGGTGCACGAAAGTGAGCATCCTCATGGCGCAACCCATGAGGCCGGCCTAGCATATGTGAGAGAAGCATATTGCACGGGTTCCCTTGTCATAGGTGATGGCTTGGGACAGTAACTGGAGATAACTTACTGCGGGTTCCTTTGGATGCGAAGTTGCATGTTCTCGTGCTACGGCAAGGTGTGCGACATGCTATCGTATTCCTTAAGGAGGATTGAGATATTCAAGGGGTCAGACCTTGATGTGCTATGTTAGGAATATGGGAGCTTGTTAGAGATGTACGCTCCTATGCTCAATGTCCGGATGGTTAACTTGAGATGATAGGTGTCGGATGATTGAGACTAGATGGCAAGATCCGCATATACGGCTTGGGGTGCTCCGCACATATGTTGGTATCCTTTATATTGGGCGAGAGTCTATGACTCAAGGAAGCGTTATACGGGACGGCTCGAGCTATGCTCGTATGTTGGGACACGATGATGTCATGCCACGATATTAGTGGGAACCAAGATGACTTGATAGTCGAGATGCTCCTAATATGTTCGGGAAGGCTGGCTATGTATTAGGAGGGAATGCATAGCGCCGCACGACACGTTAGGATTTGATATTCCGCACTATCGGTCCGTGTGTTTTGAGCATATTATGCCGGGTCGACCTAACGGGACAAAACGGTCGTGACAATTGGTATCAGAGCTTGAAGAGCAAGCTAATGGATGGTGTTCTGATCCCAGTGATAGTTGGATTCAGAGCTTAGAAGCTTACACGATGTGTTCCAAGAGCCTATGTGGTGGCAAATGGATATGTTGGGAGCTTGTATGGGCAAGCAAGATTGATACATGCCTCAGAGCATGTGGTATGCGAGGGTGTGTACTTATAGAGCCTGAATGGCAGGTTCAAGGGATGATTCTCTGATTCAGTTATAGATGGTATCTATGCTCCAAGAGTGTGACGAAGAGTTTGGTGATTCTTGCACTGTGGCATGTGGTATGTTGGAGTGTGTATGAAGAGCTACGTCGAGAGCATGGTTTCCAAGAGAAGGCTTTCAGAGTGAGATGCATTCAAGAT
Source organism: Eschscholzia californica (assembly GCF_041429995.1). Taxonomy (NCBI): domain Eukaryota; kingdom Viridiplantae; phylum Streptophyta; class Magnoliopsida; order Ranunculales; family Papaveraceae; genus Eschscholzia; species Eschscholzia californica. The sequence goes on from NW_028238198.1 coordinate 37,087,016, forward strand.
GGTAGGGTCTCTGAAGCTATTGTGCGAAATGGGACCTTTGTTAAGGGATGCATGGTGCATAAGGCGACGAGAGTTCCGATGGAAGGAATAGGCCGTGTGCACAGAAGCTACGGAGGTAGCTATCTTTGGGTCCTATGTTCCTTTGAGTATGAAGGGCATATGCCAGATATGATATGGAACCGAATTGGCACAAGGAGTCATGTGCAAGCTCAAGAGATAAGAGTTCAATGTGACTTGGTGCGCAAGGAGGTACCATATGTGCTTGAGTCCTTTAGAGGTAAGGACAAGCGCACAAAATGGATGAACCGAGAATGATATTGGTAAGTCGTGTGCGAGCTTGGTGCAATACTCAGTACGATTTGGTGCGCATTGGATCATATGTTGGAGTCCTTGAGAGGGGGGACATGTGCTAGAATAGAGCCAGGATAGGATCAATTGTCGTATGCAAGCTTTGGTGCAAAGTTGAGTATGGAATGTTTGGCACGATATTTGGTGAGTCCTTTGGATGGACAACATGCTGGTATGAAGTGTACCAAGATGGCAGGTAGAGTCGGGCTGAGAGCTTGTGGTAAGCTAGTCTGAGGAACCTTTGTTGGATTGGCATCCAAGAGTGGAGCTATGTTGATCTAGGTGATACTTGAATGTTAGAGAAGGGTATGGCGATAAGGTGTCGAAGGATACTCTCTGATGCTTAAGCCGAAGGTAGCATCGAGTGACTTGTGATGTTGTGAGTTCAAGCTTCTTACAGAAGACGGGGGTCGAGAGTAAGATAAATTGACAGCGTACATCGTTGGGCAAGTTGGTGCTAGATCAAGTTCTGCTTATGTGGTATGGTGCACGATAGAGTCCGACACGGTATAGGGTAAGTGCATTTGAGTCCGAAGAGAACGAACTTCGCTTGAGATGAGACATGGATATGCTAGCACGGTGGTGTTTGGTATGTCGCATGAGTGCTATAAGCCGAAACCAACATTGAAGCTTATGGTCATATTGGTGTGAAGTCTAGATGCAAGATTCACGAGACCAAGATAGTACTGATGGTAGTTGGAACCGAGTTCAAGTCGTCAGGTAATATGAGGGTCGTTGTATCTGAAGTGGATCGACCCATGTTTGAGTTACGCATTAGAGGTAAGTTGGAACCGAGTTCAAGCCTACAGTGTGCAGCGAGTATGTGGTGATCAAGACAGAGTCAACTCACGTTTGGGATTTCAAGATTGTGTGTCGTGGTGACATTAAGCATCGTCCAAGTTTGAGGATAGATTGGACTGAGTTCATATCGTCAGATACATATGAAGACGTCGAGTTGTCAGGGGAGTAACAAGCTGTATGGTGATGCATGAGATGTGTTGGAACTTATGCGGTGGTACGTTCGGATGTGTTCGTAAGGGGACACGAGCCTACCAAGATGCTCGGGTTAAGGAGCATCGCCAATAATTCAATGGCAAGTGTGTGTCTTGATGTAGTCGGAGGACGTTCCCAAGAGTATGCCATGAGTAGATGGTTTGGTACCATCTAGTAACTCACGAGGAGAAGCTACCTTACTCGTTATAGTGGACATCGGAGGCAACACGATAATTTCCCAAGGTAGGGATGGCACAGATGATGCCAGGCGCACGAGGCGCAGCGCAGAGGCGCACAAGCAGAGGCGCACAAGCAGAGGCTTGTTTGAGTATGCCCAGAGGTGCAACCGAGGCAAGGGTCGTCGAGAGAAGGGGCGACATTGCATGAGTTCAAGTGAGACAACACTCAGGGTGACGGCAGTGGCTGCTTATGTACTAGAGTGCACTTGATGAGATATGCCGGAGGGCGAATGAGGGTCTCAATGGACAAGCTACCAAGGAGTCAAAACGTGGAGTACGGAGATACAAGGGTCTGATCCAGTGGGGAGGTGTCATTGGAGACGAGTTGTTTTGCGATGGCAACATTGCGAGCACATGGCAAGACGCAGTAGCGTCTAGATGCTAACCCGGGGTGAAGACAGTGGATGTCGAGGTACCGGAGTGATGAGTTGTGTCGCAGTTTACTGCGATGCGCATGGCAAGATGGGTCAAGAAAGCAGAGGCGAAATGTGACCATCGAGATGCCAATTCGAGGTGAAGCCGAGGAGGTGAGGTACCTGAGTTCGAGGAGCGGCAGAGGCTGCAGTGGAGAGACGAACCAGTGAGGGAGCCGACATTTGAGGCCAGAGGGCAAAACGAGGATGGATGAATGGTGGAGAGGACCATTATCCTAACGCATCGGAGGATGCTATGCAGAGGATTGAGTTAACTCTAAGGGGTACCTGCGCGACGAGACTGCGTAGTTGAGTTTGCACGGAGGTGCTATGCCGAAGACATGATGGTGCAGTGGTAGCATCGGAGTTGAGGCAGAAGATTAAAGGTGTACTCCGAAGTTTGTCGATGAGGGCATTCGACAAAACTAGTGGGGGAGCCTGCCACGACCATATTCCTTGGGATGCATATGGCGTGACGAAGTGCTAGGATGACACGCATGAGCGCATAGGCCGGAAGGACGAGCACGGGGTCAACAAGGGCCAGAAGCTTCTTAGGCCATGCACGGGGGTGTCCAGGGCATTCAAGACTTTGACAGGGGTATAAAGGGTCATTTGGACGAGAGTATGCCTGGTTAAAAGGATTGATGGTTCCTTGTGGAAATAGGCAAAACAAGAAGTTTGCACCTTAGGAGGGGGTGGTCACCCTTCCTCATATGCATCCTGCATATGCCAAGACCTCGTGGATGGGACGCTCGCCCATCTTAGCTAGGGTGCACGAAAGTGAGCATTCTCATGGCGCAACCCATGAGGCCGGCCTAGCATATGTGAGAGAAGCATATTGCACGGGTTCCCTTGCCATAGGAGATGACTTGGGACAGTACCTGGAGATAGGTTACTGCGGGTTTCTTTGGATGCGAAGTTGCATGTTCTCGTGTTACGGCAAGGCGTGCGACGTGCTATCGTATTCCTTAAAGAGGATTGAGCTATTCAAGGGGTCAGACCTTGATGTGCTATGTTGGGCATATGGGAGCTTGTTAGAGATGGATGCTCCTATGCTCAATGTCCCGATGGTAAACCGAGATGATAGGTGTCGGATGCTTGAGACTAGATGGCAAGATCCGCATATGCGGCTTGGGGTGCTCCGCACATATGTTGGTATCCTTTATAGTGGGCGAGAGTCTATGACTCAAGGAAGCGTTATACGGGACGGCTCGAGCTATGCTCGTATGTTGGGACACGATGGTGTCATGCCACGATATTGGTTGGGAACCAAGATGACTTGATAGTCGAGATACTCTGAATATGTTCGGGAAGGCTGACTATGTATTACGAGGGAATGCATAGCGCCGTACGACACGTTAGGATTTGATATTCCGCACTATCGGCTCGTGTGTTTTGAGCATATTATGCCGGGTCGACCTAACAGGACAAAAAGGTCGTGACACTTGGCCTTTTTCATTACCTTTCTATAATTTCAACAAAAAAAAAAAAAAAAATTACCTTTCTATCTTTATTTGTCACAAAACCACCTACCGACTCAAACAATATCTCTTAACAAAAAAAAAAAAAAAAAAAAAGACTCAAACAATATCTTTAATTATAATATCTAATCAAAAAAACTATTTTAGTTTTTTTTTTGGCAATTTTTTCTTTGTCCTTAGCAGGAGACTTTGAAAAGCAATGGGTAAACGCATCAAAATAAGAAAGCCACAAGGCCATAAAGCCAAAATTAAAAAGTGTCCAAGCTCCTCCACCACACATTGACATCAGTTTTTATTCTCCCCATCTCTCTTCCAATAGCCCTAATCGAACGAAGGATCAGAGAGAGAGAGAGAGAGAGAGAGAGAACACTTCAACGCCATCTTCTTCTTCTATTTTCTGCCTTAATCGAAGTTAAAGGTAATTTTTCTTTTCGTTTTCATCATCTTTCAATGCACCACCATAGTATATATTATCACTTGGGCCATAAACCTATATCAGAATTTTCCATTGGCTTAAACCCTTAAGAAACTAAACACTCTCTTAGTTTTGGATTTTGGGTGGGAAAGAAATTAAAAAAATAAGTATACTGATTATTCTTCACTTGAAAATTGAGAGACATGCTAAGCCGGGACTTTCAATTTCAAACTGTCAATATTAGTATTTTTTTTGTTCTTTAAGTATTTTTGTAATTTGCAACTGGTTACAAAAGGGTTGCTACTGGTTTGCAAATGGGTTGCGACGGTTTGTAAAAGGGTTGCCAAAAATATTGGACGTTTAACCAAACAAAATACAAATATTATACAAATATTAGGGTTTTTACAAAACAAAATACAAATGTTGGGTTTTAACTAATCAAGATCTAATTTGTCTTTTAACTTGAAAAAAACTTAAAATTGGGTCGAATTTTTGCTATTTTAACAGCAAAACTTTCTCACTGGGTTACGGACTTAATATAATGATCCTAGGGAGAACAATCATTTTGCATTTGCACCTAGTATGGCATTCTTTTGTTTATTTCCTAGTTGTAATTTTGAAATTGTATAAGACGTAATTGGAAGATTTATGGCGGAGTTAGTGAGCTTTCAATGCCAGAGCTCTTTAAACTTCCCAGTCGGTTAAATGTCAAATATATCTAACATTATGTTACAAAACTTACTTTTTCGGTTGAAGTGTTTTTTTTTACGTATTAGTAATTTGAAGTAGGTTGATGATGTGGTATCGATGTTTTCATCTTTTTTTGTTCTACCAGTGGAATGCTAATAAAGTAAGTTTGTGATTCACTTCATGATGATTATCAGTACATCTTGCAGCTGCATTCAGATGAATTTTCCTATTCTAATGACCTTTACATTTTCATTAGTTGATTATTAAGCAACATCCGATTTAACCCTCAAACAGTTTGAACTGCTTTATGAATCTAAAAATTGTATTCTAAATTGTTTCTCCAGGGAGCTTATTTTTATTGTTGATTCTTCATTCTAGATAGTGGAGCACCGGATATCTAGTTATCGTTGTCTGTTCTGTTACTTGAGCCATGTTTAAGGCCCCAAACCATCAGGTTGCAGGTCACCGGGCCCATGAAGGATTGTTAGGACCACTAATAGATGATTTGGGTAACTTTTACAAGCCTCTCCAAAATGATGAACGTGGAACCAAAGAAGAGGCTTTTTACACTTCTTTTACATCTGATGACAGAATCCCGACCAAAATCCGCAGATTCTTTCCAGCTTTCCATGGAACCAAGCTTCTTGAAGCATCAGATGGGTCTGGTCTTCATCCTCACCTTATTTTGGAAGACCTTGTCTCAAAGCGCCTTAATCCATCAGTGATGGATATCAAGATGGGATCTCGAACTTGGTACCCTGAGGCCTCGGATGAGTATATCAAGAAATGTCTCGAGAAAGATAAAGATTCGACAAGCGTGCTCTTGGGTTTCAGGATATCGGGGTTGCAGGCTTATGAAGAAACCTGATAAGAAGACTGTCCAAAAGTACACTCCGGAAGACGTAAAACTAGTTTTGAAAAAGTTCGTTTCTTCTAACCCATCAGTAGATGCAGAACCAGATTGCTCTTTTGCCAAAACCGTTTATGGTGGTCCGAATGGGATTCGAGCACAACTTTTGGAGCTGAAATTGTGGTTTGAGGATCAAACCATGTACCATTTCAACTCTTGTTCGATTCTTATGGTCCACGAGAAATCATCAGGTGGGGAAATCAAGCTAGTTGATTTTGCCCATGTCGTGGATGGTCAAGGTGTTATCGATCACAACTTTTTAGGAGGGCTTTGTTCTCTGATAAAGTTTGTCGCGGATGTACTTGCTTCGCCTGACAATGTGACTAGCTAAGCTAAGTTTTCTCGAGAACGAGAAGAGCTTATTTTTTTTTGTTGAACATAATAACTCAAAGCCGCAAGTTGGGGACCTTAGTTTATGTAAGATCTTTTCCTTGATGCATTGACGCATTGCATTTTATTGTATTGACTTGGTGTGTCTTATCGAGGATTCAATTGTTATATTGAAGAGGGTTGTTTCAGTTTGTTATAATAAGGTAGACTTCAACTTCAGGATATTATTGAGGAATAACTTGAACCTGATAAGTATGATTTGTATTTCCGTATTGTACCTGAGGTGTTTACGAAATGGGTAAGCTGCATCTATATTACTGTTGTTGTGTTTTGCTACTTCACGATGTAAGGTCTTGCAGTTTTATTAGGTACTACAGTCGCCCATCTCCTCACGTGAGAGAGTAGTTACCTACAAGTTGGTTGCAGGCTGTCGACTTCCCTACACAACCCTCTCATGTGAGAAAGTTGTAAGCGTATATAAAATCACCTTCTCTTCCTAAATTAATCGCAGTTTATTATTTCAATAAAAACAACAAAATATGATATGGTTTATTGTAGACTTCAACTTCATTAGAGTTGTTAAAACAATTGGTTCTTTTCATCCCTATTAGTTGTTATGGAACATCTCAAAGAGAAGATTGGAAGTTCAATTGTTGTAAGGAAAAATTGGGGACCGACTCCCTCGGCCAAAATCTCTTTGGTAAACAAAGATCAATGAAGTACTAATCCCAGAAGCCAACAACCCTTGGCTCAAGTTGTAAGAGGTAAGTCTTCCAACTTAAGGTCAAGGGTTCGAAGCACACACTTATCAATTCAAAAAAAAAAAAAAAAGTACTAATCCCAGAAACAAACTTAAGGTCAAGGGTTCGAAGCACACACTTATCAATTCAAAAAAAAAAAAAAAAAAGTACTAATCCCAGAAACACTTGGATGATGAATAGTCTATGAAAAGGATAGAAAACAAATAATGCTATATTGATTGAAACAATTCAATGACCCCAACCAACCTATATGAAGCTACCAATATACATCAACATGACAGTTTTTTTTTTTTTTTTTTGTTGAAAGATCAACATGACAGTTCACAGCAAGAAGTATGAGCAAACCTAAGGTTTAGGCAAAAGGGTCACTTACAAAAGAAGCATATGACTGCTTAGGAGTGTCTTCTAAGCAGTAACTTCAACAGTAACTTCTTTGGGCAATGTAGCCTGTGTCTCCTGTTTAGCAAAAAAAAAGAATCAGCCATAGAAATGATGAAATAAATCCTCTCCCTACCTGATGAAGAGTGATGACAACATCATCAACTTCATTGAAAAACTCAATTATTTCTAGAGATCCTTGCTAATGCTTACAACAAACTTTCTCATAATACAAAAAAAGTTGTTTTAAATTTATTATCAAATACCCTTATGTTTTGATTATCAATTAAGGATGTTGTAATAAATTAGATACGCAAATGATGTAATTAAAGCTTAATTGACATAAAATAAAGGCCGGCGCTTTGGGGAAAGCTAAATAGTTTCCGGGGTGTGAAATTTTAAAGGGAATATGCAAAATTTTGAAAAGTTTCCAGAGAAACATATTTTATGGGGAATATGGTTCAAAATAAAAAACTCTCCCCCTCACCTCACCTCATCTTCTCTCTCTCTTCTCCGATAGGTTGCCGGCCGGAAAATTTTCCGGCCGGCGACCATGAACAAAAAAAAAAAAAAAAAATTTTTTTACTCACTCTCTCTCTCTCTCTAGAAACTCCGGCGAAGGGGTTTCCCTTCGCCGGAGTTCCGGTCTGTTGAAGAACAGACCGGAACTGGTCTGTTCTTCAACAGACCGGATCTGGCCTGTTGAAGAACAGACCAGATCGGTCTGTTCTTCAACAGACCGGAACTCCGGCGAAGGGAAACCCCTTCGCCGGAGTTTCTAGAGAGAGAGAGTGAGTAAAAAAATTTTTTTTTTTTTTTTGTTCATGGTCGCCGGCCGGAAAATTTTCCGGCCGGCGACCTAATCGGAGAAGAGAGAAGATGAGGTGGAGAGAGAAGATGAGGTGGAGAGAGAAGATGAGGTGGAGGGAGAGAAGTGAGGTGGAGAAAGAGAGAGCTGAGGTGGAGAAGCTATTTTGCTTTCCCCCTAAATAAAATTGTCAAACAAAATTGACCACTTTTTGACCAAGTCTTCACACCCCGGAAACTATTTAGCTTTCCCCAAAGCGCTGGCCGGGTTAATTAATTCTATTTTGTCCATTTTTTTATTTAGGTGTCGTTTGGCCACTAAAATAAGTTACTTTTTTGCTAATTTTAAGTAGAAAAGTAAAAAAAAAAAAAAAAAAGGTTAGTTTTGTAACGTGAAAATTTCAATTTCACTTAAGTTAAAATTTTACTTTCTTTTGAAGTTCATATTTTTAACTTTTGACTTTAAAATTAAGCAACTTTTCTTCAACATAGACACTAATTTTACTTTACCAAAAAAATTTCTTTGTATGTTTTTGCTCCACCACCACACCTCAAACCTCCTCCACCACCACAACTATATCTCAAGCACCACCACCACCATTTGTATCTCAACCACCACCACCACCACCACTATCCCATACTTCCACTGTACCACCACCACCATTGTAGTACCTCCACCAACACCATACATCCACCACCACCATCCCATACCTCAACCACCACTGCCATCATACCTCCACCACCATATCCCTACTACCGTACCTCTACCATCACCACCACCACCACACATCAATCACATACAACCACCACCTCTTGCATCACTATACCTCAAAGGCTCTGCCATCACCTCTTTCAAAAGAGTAATCATGAAAAATATAAATAAATTTAATTGAAATCAAGTATTTTCGTGGAAAAGGAAAATCAAAAAGTAAATTGCGTTACCAAACTAACTTTTTGACTTTTTTTACTTATAAGTAACATTTTTGCCAAACACACTTACGATAATTTTTTATTCTTTTGAAGCAAAAGTACTTGTACTTTTGGTTGCCAAACGACACCTTAATCCATCTGTCAACTTTAACAGGTGTATTGAAACTTATTAAAGTCAAGTCCCTTTTTCCCCTTTCAACAAAAAAAAAAAGTCCCTTTTTCCCCTTTTTATCCCTCTCATGAAAACCTTTGTCATCTTATCATTGTCACTTTTATTTTGTGGGTGGACATTAGTAAGAAATCGATCGGTCATCTGTCGGCGATCACCATTTTACTTTTTCATCTTCTTATTTCTCTCTTCTTCTCTCTCATGGTTTCTCTCTCTTCTGGTTCATACAAGTGTATTGAAACTTATTAAAGTCAAGTTCCTATCAGATATATGGGCGAATTAAAACTTATCAGTTTTAATTGGGTAATATTCCATCAGATATGTTAAATCCCATTGATATGCAATGAGGACCTAAAACCGGTACAAACCGTTCCAATTCGGGTTCTTGGGATACGGTTTCGGTTCGGGTTTCTGATATAATCTTGGTCGCTGATACGGGGGCTCCCCGCACACAAGACTAAAATACCTCTTGTCCTATTATCCAAGTAATGTAGTGTACCACGAAGTGGACGGGTAGGGTCCTGTATCATCTTTCCCACAATCTTTGCAGGTAACCGGGTACTCCGAGTGCCGAACTTGTGGAACCCAGGAGGAGGAGAGTATGTGATCCGAATTGCTTCCCTGAGTGTTGTACTTGAAAGTTGAAACTGAACACAAACAAGAAGAAGAAGAAGGATGGTTACTACTACTACATCACCAACATATACTACCAATTCCTTTCTACCCTTCACCTCTCAAACCAATTATTTAAGATTCAACCCACAATTCATCACTCTCACTTCATCATCTCTTGTAAGTACCACCAATATCTCCACTCACTCTTCCACACCATTACCAAAAACCCTAATTTCTCTCTCTCTCTCTCTCTCTCTCTCTCTCTCTCTCTCTCTCTCTCTTTTTCACAGGTTCCACCCTCTTCACGCCGTAAAAACACTCTTCAACTTGTTTGTTATTCTCAATCAGCAATTTCCAGAAGAGCCCAAGAAGGTCCATTTTTTTTCCTCTCTCTCAATCTATCTCTCTCTCTAGATTTTGTTTTGAATCCATGGTTTTCTCAAATTTTCAGCAAGTACATTTGATCCGGAGTTGCGTTCAGTGCTAGAACTTGCTACGGATTCTGAGTTATATGAGCTTGAAAGGATTCTTTTTGGTCCTAGGTCTTGTTAATTTGGCTCTAATTTAATTATGCTTTATTCATTTTAGTGTATTGGTATCTTAGATGAAGTAATACTAAAGTTGTTTAAAATAATGTGCAGCTACTTCAGTCCATTACTAAAATCAATAACCAGTAGAAATGAGGTTGATTATATCATGATTGGGGAGGATTTTGAGGAGAGAGAGGATTTTATCGAGCTTCTCGAATCCCGATTCTTGTATCTCGCTGCAGATGCTCGATCCACATTAAGGTTTTTAGTACTTGTTACAGCTGTTTTGTTTAAAATTCACACTTGATTGAAATATGTGGTCGAGTTTGTATCGATTAGTATACCAAATCTTTAATTCTACATGTATATGGCATTCGGGAGTTTCGCTAACCTTCTCTTTATGTTATATATTTTTTTTGTAGAGGTTGGAGGCCGTCCTACAGAGATATTTTGCTCAGTGTCAGAAGAAAGTTAAGTGTTCCTTGTTCAAGCAAACTGTCGACCGAGGACCTTGAGGTGGAGATTTTTCTTCATTTGTTACAGGAATACTCAAGGTACTATCTTACCTAAAAGTAGAAAACTGGATAGGTTACATGGAGGTTTGATTCGTTTAGCGTGTATAATGATTTGTAAGATAATGGTGTATTATGTACTTTATATACTAGTAGCATGTAGATATTCGAAGAAGTGATTGAAAAGGTAAATTTACATGGGTTTTTCTGCACTAGAATTGAAGTTTCTATACTTAGAAATATAGTCAAAACCTTGGTGCATTTTTAATTCCTTTTGATTGTAGAAATTGTAGAATGATGATGAGCTAAGGCTGTTACATTTTACTCAAATAAATTAAACACATTAATACCCTCAGATCACGTAAACTTCTACCCATTCTTCGTACCTGGTTGTATTTTGAATGTTTGATAAGTGCAAAATTTCAGCACTTCCAATCTCAATCTCATTTTCCTACGCCAGCATGAATGTCCAATATGTATTGTTGCTTAGTACCAAGAAGACGACCAAGGTAGACTAATTTGACGGAGGGAAGGAGAATTTCTTACTTTTGAATATTACTGCCTTATGAATTCTCGATAAAGAAGAAATTATTGTGTAACTAAGCAGAGCTTCTCTTTTTGTGTTGCTCCTGAATGCTTCTTACCTTGTCTATATTATTACTTATGCCTGTCAGAAAGGGCATTTGAGTGTAAAAGCCCAAGAAATGTACGACAGTAATGACAATATCGCTATCTTTTATAAAGAAAACCCTGCTTAAGTTATTCTCAACTGAACATTTGTCGGTTTTTACCGTCGAGCTCGGATTTTTTTTCTTCTGAATTTGAACCTATGTTTTCAAGTGTCATGGAAGAAAGGATTTTTCATCTCTTCCTTTTGTTTAAAGTGCTTAGGTACGTTCTACTATTTGGGTTGAATCCTTTGTTTTGGATGTTCTACTATTTGGGTTCCTTATGATATTTGACCGTTGCCATTTTTAGAAGGTAAACATAGTTAAACCTATGTAGCTTATCATAAGAAGCACAAAATAATACCACTCTTCAATCTTTAGACACTATCCTAAACACGATGCCACTCTTTCAGTCTTTGCCTTTGTTTTGTTAGGTTCTCTTTCTATTATTTGTGATCCACAGGTTCTCGTATATGTTTACTGTGCTTATGGTAACCACTAATCAGTTGCCAGTTTATTTGAGGGTTTATTCTGATTTCTTCATTTCTTAATCAGATTAAATTTTGTCAATTTGTCGAGAAAATTCTGTCTTCTTCCTAGTTAACCAATGATCAAATTTTTAACTGCTCAAATAATTTTTTTTAAGTTTTCTGCCTATCCTTTTTCAAGTTCAAGGCTAAGTTTCTCATGTGCTAACTATGCACAAATGAAGACAATGATGGGATGTGGTTTTGCTAATATGATTTGAGTGTGCTGTTAGTTAGTGGAGAATCCTTTCTGATGACTTTTTTCTCATCCGTCCATGGTCATCATTAGTTGAGACTGTTTCTACTTAGCGGTCCAGGATATTTAGTTGATATAATGCATCCAAACTTATGAAGATCTAATGTAATATTTACAACTATTAGCAGAGCTCATGTTTTAATGTGACAAACCTTCTAAATTCTATTGACCTGTTTGTAGTGGAGAGATAGACGACAGTTACTCATGGAAAAGCTCTAAATCTGCTGCCACTCGTGGAACCTTAGAACTTGGACTTAGTCAGTGGAAGGTGCAGGCACTTGCTGCTTTGCAAATTGGGGCAGTGGAGCTCAAGTCAATGATAATGAAGGTTTCTGTTATTGTTACCTCTACTATCACTATGATATTATTTATACGTCTTTGTTTCTCTGTTGAACTTTATTCCATATCTTCTCTTGTAGGGTGGTGGTATGTTCACTTTGGGGAAGATTTATGAACTGGTATGAGCGCGACCTACATGTTTCTGAGGCTTTCTATTTTTATTCTTTTGTGGTTTGTGAATTGCCTGCCTTTATGGTAGATAGCAAGGAGATTATCTGGAAAGATGCTATTTGAAGCTGCCAACTATCAGATCAAGCGTGAAATTGTAAAAGAGGTATCAAATGACGTTGAGTTTATGGGTAACTGGTACTGGAAATTATAAAAAATGTCCACGAGGGATGTTTTCCAAGGTTCCTAGTTTTTCGCCTGTTTATTCTTGTCTCCAATGTCCGATCATATTTGGACCATTTCCTTTAAATGCTGAATGTGGAAACTACCTTATCTCATAGTTTTACAAGGAGAGATCATGGTTTCTTTTATAGAAGTGCTAGCACTTCTAACCAGAACGAACTATTTCCACATAGCATAATCTGCTGGATGTCACGAGCATGGTTGTTTCAAGATTAAACAGAGTTGAAACTTCTATGTTGGGTGATTGGGTCTTTTTAGTTGACATGGCGACTCTAAAACATAAAGATTATTTGGCAACAAGACTTACAAATGTAGGGTTGTCAAAGTGGGTCGCTGTGATAACAGATAGCAGTTACGACTTAAGCGGTCGCCAACCATCTATTCTTATAAACTATAATCTATAATTAGGCTAATATGCATAAGTTTTTGTATTTCAGGGTGGAAAATTGGCAGCTTTAAACCTGGAGTCAACGGCTGCCTTGCTTGCGGCGAGAAAGGTGTCTTAGTAATAAAATAATGCTACCAGTTTCAATATCTGCAGTTAATTCATGCATGCCCACTTAAGATACATCACCAGCGATCAACAACCTTTACACATAAATGGTTACGATAGGATAGATGGAGAGCCATAGTAAGGCACATGTTTCAGCACAGCCTCATGTTTTGGCAAACCTTGGGCTATAGCTCAAATGCTCTCTAAAAGCACATTTTATTTCGTATTTAGAGGACTTCAGACAATCCGATACTATTGGAACTCTACGAGGATCTGAAAAGTCATACTCACCGAGTATATATGTAAGAACCAATAATACATTACCAAAAAGTCAACAACCTTCGGTTGGAGTGGTTATCAAGTTGGTTTCCACCCTCCTAGGTCAAGGGTTAGAGACACGGAGTCATGCCCCTTAAAGTATGTTGACCTTTTAAACAAAATACATAACCAAAAAAAGAAGTCTCTATGTATGATAATGATTTAAATGGTTTGTCATTGGGTTGACTCCGTTTTTTGCGCCTATAACAGATTCACATCGAGGTCGGGCTCCAAACCTCTTTCTAAAAGGTTTGCCTTGGGTTTCTTTTCGGTACGATGCTTGAAATTGGCGGGCACTTACCAAGCCCATATGACTTACCATACCTCTGAATTTACTCCCTTCCAAAAGGCGCCTAGATCCCGCGTAAGCCTCGTTTGCCCGTTGCCACTAATAGTTCGTGTCCCGGTGTTGCTCCGTTGCCAATAGGTTCGACTTGGGTAGTAAGATTCGATTGTGAGATTCAGAAATACGGAAGTAAGGGACCGGAAATCTTGGGTTGTTTTAACACTTTAAGTACTTGCTCCTAGGATACAAGGAAAGATCTCTCCTCTAATTATCGGCACCTTGAACTGTATTATCGAAACTGTGCTCTGAAGATTGATTTAAAGTATACCAGTCAGATGTATCAGAAAAGGTTGTGATCTTCCCCTGAAAAGTCTCACGACCATAAAGAGAAGAAAACGAAGATTGCATGTTGATAACAGAGAAGTCTCTAAGTATGATAATGATGTAAATGGTTTTGAATTAGACATGTCGATAACCAATATATTTAAAGTTTAAAGCACTAGAAATAAGTAGAAATTAATAATCTTACTTGCACTTTGCGTCATCATAAGTTGGATCACCTTTTATAAAGGTATACAGGTATTCACAATGATGAGTAGCTCTGTATTTTACTTCAATATGCAGGACCTGTATAAAAGTTCACTAGTTTTCAGAAGTTTTTGGATAACAAAGTACCCACCAGTAGTATTATATCAAGAATATTCCTCACATGTTGAACAAACAACTGAGACTGAAACTTGCATGGGTTCATGTTTACATGATTACTCTGAAGTCTGAAATTTGAGATAACCAAAGATGTGATTGGTGAATTGTTTATTTACTCTGTTATGTGACTTGCTTAGTACTTTATAGGGTCTTCATTTTCTTCATAGCCGTCCAGAAAAATACAAGCTACTATTGCTTCAAAACATGTATGCTTTCCAAAATTATGATATTGCGTTATAATACAATTACCTGAATATTATGGTGAATCCTGACCAAAAAGATGAGAATATTATGATGAAATGTTATTATGATAGCGAGATTTAAAAGTCGATTGCAGTCTGAAAGTTGGGCCATTTTATGTTTATTAGTTGTCAACACTGACATGATTTTCATTGTTATCTGGACAGGGTTTAACTGGAGCTGCATCGAGATATTTGGGGCTCAGAAGTATGATGATGTTACTCGGCCCAATGTATTGCCCCATTCTCTCCACTACTATATTTGCGATGCTTACTATTCATTTACAGTAAAACATTGGTAAATTAATACTCGATAAAATTATAACCTTGCTAAGTTATACTTTTCTTTTCCGGTCCCGACTCAGGACCAACGTGCTAAAGTAATAGTTCACTAAAATTATAAGATAATAATATTTTTTTCAGTGTCCTGTAGGTCCCATCGAATATATATTTAATAATGCTTACATACATGTATTTCTGACTTCTCTAAGAACCCATTGATACAAAGCCGTCTCAATATCAGGGAACACAACACTTTTTTGTCTTCAACATCAGATTTTTCAAATCAATTGAGAGAAACTCCATAGACCTCTTATTCGTATTAGATATAGTAGCTTGACTAACTTGCAAATCAAACTTCTCTGAAATCCATTATTGTAATTTTGTTTAAAGTTTACATTACATACCTAAAACTTTTCACTTATGTACTATAATATCTTTAGTTTTTAACAAAATACAATTAAAACTTAAAAATAAAACAATGTTAGTTATATAGATATCCTATTAGATAAACCTGGACCATCTAAGTCTTTGTTTAAATCAAATCTGAACCACTAGTTAAGAAAGATAAAAAACCAAGGTATTATATTATTTGTATACAATATATAACATGAATTAATGTAAATGTCTAATTGTGTGTATATTGATATTGTATTTGTCTTACATCATACTGGCTGGTCAGAAAAGTTGATTGTCATGGACAACCTTATAACTAAGTAACTAAAAGGATTAGGAAGGGTCAACAGTTGGTAGCCCAAGTGGTTCCAAGGTTTTGACATAAACTCCAGAAAGCCCTGGAGGTCCCAGGTTCGAATCCCAGAGAAGGTGGAATCTTTGGTTATTTGAATTAGAATTATGAGGGTATAAATAATGTTGTTGGGCTTCAGGCCATTGTCTTGTTGGGCTATAGGCTCAGTCTTGTTAGTGTTTGAGTGGGCGGTTATCGAGCTTATCACATCTATGATATATCAAATGTCAAATATCACGATGTACGTAGATCGTAGTCGTCTTCCAAAAAAAAGGATTAGGAAGGAAATTGTTCAGATGGTTTGCTTGTTAAGTGATTGATGGGTGTTAATAATCTTCCTCATGAATTTGAGTTCAAATGTGTTTGTACTTGGCCATGTTTCCATCAGTTGACAACCCAAGCAGTTGTAGAATGACAACGCTTTTTCAAGGTTGTGGTGACTACTGACTAGGTGCTTGTACTTGAGGAAGCGTTCCTCCAAAGATAATTCTCTAGTCAGTAGTGAGTAGCGAAGTATGTAAAAAAGATATTTAAATGATTGATCTGTTCCATTTGTTTTATCATGGGTAAACTTTAAAAAAAAGGGTAATCTTGAAACTAGAACCACGGAATAGGTGATTAAGAGGATGGAAATATAATGTGATTTACTCCCTAGCGCAAAGTAGTTCATTTCTTCAAAAACGAAGCATATTTTATTATTGAAAATATGAACTATTGTCTCCAATAAGTTACCTAAGTGTATGTAAATGACTTGGTTTTGCTTCCACTCTGATTTCAGTCAATTCAGTGAGTCAGAGAAGTGTATGTGTGGAATGATTTGCCTCGTTACTTGTCTTAATGTAGGCTGTGGGGAACATTTCTGGCAGACGTTGTCATTCAAATGCTTGGAACAGATTACGCCCGAATTTTGCGAGCAATTTATGCATTTGCTCAGGTACTACTGTTAACTGCTTGAATGCACTTCTATACTTCGATCGGGAATAACTAAGTAACCAACTTCTATACAGATCCGCGTCACTCGCACATATAAGTAGGCACCCGACAAGAAAAAAAAAGTTTGAATCATGGAATGGTTGACGCAGTACTGTCCTGAACGAGGCATTGGAAGGCGGCAGCATTGCAAAGGTAATATTCTTTAATATGTGTTTCTGTTGCATGTCTAGTGCATGATTGCGTCAATGACAATGGTATATGAGATGCAACTATTTATACCTCGGCCTCCATAAGGTGATAACGAAATATAAATGATAGAACAAGGAAGACTAGAAATTGATTAAATTGAGTTTGTTATAATGAGTAAGCTCTTGAAGGGGAAGTATAAGAATTAACTTTGTTGCACACAAACAGGAAAATCACTGCTGGAAATTCTTATGTCTATTTCTACGTAACACCCTTCTCTCATATAGCCTAAATGCTATAAAAGATCAAATATGTTATAAAATCCATTTAGAGAGCCTCATTGTAATGTCAGGAGCCCGAAACGTAGGCAGCATAGACGTCCCCCATCTCGTGGGCACGACTGATTTAGCATTCTTGTCTGTATGGAACTGTTTGGCATTCTCGGGTCTTGATGTTTGTGTTACATAGCGACATAGGTTGTGTTAGATAGCGAGATAGTGTACAACATTATTTAGATGTTTTTCTCCTGATTTCAAATGTGGAGTCTTTCTATCCTCTTAAATATCAAAGTGAGTCTGAAGTATACAGTTTGAAGACTAATAGATTTGGGTTTTGAAATCTGTTTACGATAAAATAGAAGAAGCCTAAGATTCCTATTGACCCTACTGAAACTATTTTTGTGTTCAGGCTATGGTTGCCTGTGGAGGCTGATGCTCGAATGACAACATGAGCTCTACGGGGATGAATTTGTACTATGTTCTTTGATATTTTAAGACAACAAGTTTGTAATAGAGTACAAAGGAGTTGTAACTTGTAGTCAGGAGAAATGTAAAGAAAGTTTATCAAAAATAGTAAGTCCAAGGAGTAAGCTAGTTATCAATTATTGAGGGGTTAAATTCAATTATCAATTAGTATTGAGGAGGTTAGGTTAAAAAGCCCTAAAGTGAAGCTCTTGAAGCCTCTGCCTAATCTTAATCTATATATTAGCCAAAGGGAAATGATGAATAATGAAATTTTGACTAGTCCCATCTTGTAATCTTGCACTATCTGCTCCAAGAGAGTAGTTATGTGTATACAGCCGGAAATCTAGGGGTTGAGAGACTGAAGATTGGAGGTCCAAATGCCCTCTACAATTCCTAAAGTTGTGATTTTGATCGGTAGACACCAGCATTATAGTTGAGAAAGTTGCAAAAGAAAGAAAGATAAACTTGTGAAGTGTGGGGACATTGGGGTGGTGCAGCCAAGGATGGTCATATGAATAAGCTAACTTCTAGAAAGAGAAAGTAACAAAGTACAAGAAGATTAGTAATGTTTATCACAGTTGGAGTATATTGCAGCTCGTTAAACGGCTGGAGCTAAGACTCTGTGGGATGAAATAGATCAGAAGGTCGAGAAAGAAAGTGTAGCACTCTCTTGAGGAGTTCAAGTAGATAAGGTAGCGTTGGAAGAGTGGAGATAGATTTGCTTTGTCTTCGATGATTTGGGAAATAGAGCTACCCTCTATTTAGTGGTTAGGGGTATTCCATTCCAATGTGTGGAGTAGGTCGTGTTACAATGTTACGTTGTACATAGTGGTGGGCATTGGCCATGTAGGCCCAGAAATAGACTGCTACAACCCGTTTATAAGGCAACACGACAGGGAACAAGTGTTGTGCCGTGTTGACACGTCGCGGGTTTTTGAGGTTTGAACCCCTTCGTCTGGGTAAAGGGTCTTAGTAGTCCTTTCTCAAAGTTCTTCTGATGAGAGAAAACCGCCGAGAGAAAAAGAAAAGACCTTAACCGCGGTGACACCAGTGGTGTGCAAGGTTGTCTCCTAGTGCGGAAATTGATAGTGCTAGAAAATGGGGAAAGGGTCCAAATGAAACTTGACTTGGTTTTCGCCAATTGACCACGGTAAGAGCATTGTGCCCTTGAACAACAAAAACCTTGTATAGGGTTAGAAATTTAGAATGTTAATGCATTCACCATTTTTGTTATGTACACTCACGTCTAAAGTAAAAAAAATTTAAGTCAATGGAGATGTGAGTGTGGCGGGTAGAAATAGTAAGCGCATATAACATTTCTCGAAAATGTCTCTTTGGTAGTGTATTTCTTAATTTTTTTAATGGACCTAAGACCAACGTAGGGGTTTCAACAAAAAAAAAGACCAACCTAGGGCAATGGCCCACTAGAGTTATTGGATTCTATCATGGCTAACTCTAGCCTTCTTTTCAGTAAAACTCTAATCTTAGGTTGAGATTTTTCTTTATTATTCTTTTCTTCTTTTGTGTGTTCAATTTTCCATTTGAATTACTAGAATTATATGTAGTCATCGCCCATAATATTAAGAAGCAGCTGCATGCTTGGTCTTAAAATAAATTATCAATAACACAAAGTTAAAAAGAAAACGATTAAAAGATATAAAATTGACTTAATGCGGCTTTATATGATATCTCAACATAGTATATCAGTAATAATATTTTATTTTCTTGAATACTGCTAATCCGTAGACGGTCGGAAACCTATTTGATTTAATAATATCTTATAAATTCAAAATTCTTCTTTCAAATTTAGGGTTTATATTTCAAACTTTAGGGTATTATACATGAGAGCTTTAGTGAACATGTGATACATAAGAAAATGGATAGAGATACTTGAGTGTAGATCTTGCACAATAAGGAGAGACCTATTTGAATATTATTATTATTAGTAGGAGGGGTCCATAATCATCACCACCAGTGTCATTAACCTAGTGGTAATTGATTCGGTTCTTCTGGGTGGGTCTTAGGTTGCTTTTTTTATTCATTTTTCTACCTTGAGCAGTGGAAGAAATGAAACAGTGACAACCTCAATAAGCTCAATTAACCAGGACCCACTTTTTTATCAAATCATATCTTTAGATGTGTCAATGGATAATCCCAAACTTGATATATTTGTTTTCAATTTGAGTAATGTTACCATATTAAAAAGAGCGAGAGATATTGATTCGATGTGAGAACTCAGAATACGTGAGATAAGAAAAAATGAAATCAGTCCAAGAAAAGTCAAATCCAAGACTGATTTGCCAGGTTCGAAATGGTTAAAGTCATGCAGCATCTCGAGGCGCAAAATGTAAACTACGTGAAATGCATGTAGATTTATGTTGTATGTACAGAAATCTACACTAAGAGGGTGTTTGATTTTTGCACTTATTAAGTGATTTTCACTTAATAAGTGCGGGCCGGCAATTTTAGGTCGTTTGTTTTTTCACTTAATAAGTGAATATCACTTGTAAGTGGGGTCAAAGTAAGTGCAAAAAAGTAAGCTCCAACTTGGAGCTTATTTTTTTGCACTTACTTTCTAAGTGCTAAAAAAGACATTTCTATCCCTATCGAATATTATAGTTACCAATATAATTATAACTAAAAAGAAAATCTTAAACAATTGATAAGTAAAATTATTTTTATGACTTTATCAATGACCATTTTCCTTCTTCACTCATCCTTCGCCTAAGCTTTTCTCTTAAATTTTTTTCACATCTCTTCCTTCATTAATCACGGAACCACCCAAACTCCATCATGCAACGTAAGTTCTTTCTCCTTCATAATTTTTGATTATTTGATGTTAATATTTTCAACATAAAGTATTCATAAACCGTAATTCTCTTATATCCAAACTCGCGGGCATAATGAATTAGTATGAAATGCTAATATGTAAATACTTTAAGGTCAAAATAGACAATTCCTCATTTTTATGATATTTAGAATTAATATAAAAACAAAAATCAAGCACTTAGAAGTAATAGAAAACAAACGCCATATCACTTACAAACGATATCACTTACTAAGTGATAATCACTTAGTAAGTGGTAGCACTTATAAGTGCTAAAAAATCAAACACCCTCTAAGTGTACAACATGCCAGTTCAACAAACGCTTCTGCGACAACACCAACTTCTTATGACGCGTTCAACAAAAGAAAAAAAAACTTCTTGTGACGCAAAATATGACTTTTGGCCACGACGAAGCGGACTTATTGGACTTGCCCCACATTTTTATTTTACTGAGGATTGTTAGCTTATTTGGGAATTTTTTGGACCATTGCCTAAACCTCTCAAAATAACCCAAATCTTGGTTATACTCTTGTCGGATGGGTCCACTTTGTTTTGACCAAAAGTCTAAACATTCTTCTTTACAAATCTCCCTCTACTTTCTCCCTCTACTTTCTCTATCCTCTCTACTTAAGTAGAGAAATGAGTAACCACCCACACCAATCTTATATTCTTCTCTTTTATTATATTCCCATCTTCACGTCCTCCCCCTTTTACACTTTGAAAAAAAAAGCAAAATAAACAATGAAAACTTCTTTACTAAAGCTTATTTTATCTATCTCCTTTGTTTTTGCAAGAAGAGACTTTCATCATATTAAGCACCCTCTTCCTTTACTGGTTTCACACCACTCTGTCTGTGTGTGTTCTTCCAACCTCTATCTTCTTTCATGGAAAAACCATTAGAGATCTTCCTCTTTGGAACACTAAGTATACTTCTACTCATGGTTGTTTTCTCTTCTCCTTTGATTTCTGCAACAAACCCAAGTTCCCTTTCTTCACTTAAAACAGATGGGGAGGCTCTAATTCTTCTCAAAAAGATGATTCAAAAAGACCCAAATGGAGTTTTATCAGGTTGGGAACTTCATAGAAATTACTGCAATTGGTATGGAGTTACTTGTACTCTTGGAAGAACAACAAAACTTGATCTTAGTAGTTGTAATCTTGTTGGTACTCTCTCGTTTTATCCGTTAATGTCTTTGAACATGTTATCTGTTCTTAATCTTTCTATGAATTCATTTACTTTGAATTCATCTTCTTCACTTTTACTACTCCCACTTGGATTACAACAACTTGATTTATCATCAACTGGATTATCTGGTCTTGTTCCTTCTAACTTTTTCTCTAAGTATTCAAGTCTTTTTTATGTTAATCTGTCTCATAATAATCTAACAGGTTTCTTACCTGATAATCTTTTAGAGAATTCAGATAAACTTCAACTTCTTGATCTATCTTACAACAATCTAACAGGATTGTTGTCGAGTCTAATGTTTGATACCCCACACTGCTCTGGTTTGTTGCATCTTGATTTGTCGGGAAATCGTATTATGGGTACTATACCTTCTTCCATTTCTAACTGTACAAATCTTAAGACATTGAATTTATCCTTTAATCTGTTCAAAGGGGAGATACCGATATCTTTTGGCGAGTTAAACAGTTTACAGAGGTTGGACTTGTCACATAATGAATTTATGGGTTCCATTCCTTCTGAATTGGGAAATGTTTGTGATTCACTTCTCCATCTTGAGCTTTCTAATAATAATATTTCAGGTTCGATTCCGAATTCGTTTTCGTCTTGTTCATGGCTTCAAGTTCTTGCCTTGGCTAATAACAACATAACAGGTCCCTTTCCAGATTCCATCCTTCCCAATTTGAGATCATTAGACAGCTTATTATTAAGCAATAATTTCATTTCTGGGTCATTTCCAGCTTCTATCTCATTCTGTAATCGACTACGAATTGTTGATTTTAGCTCGAATAAGCTCTCTGGAGTTATGCCATCAGATATCTGCCCAGGTGCTGCGTCACTAGAAGAATTACGACTCCCGGATAATCTGCTTACAGGCGAAATTCCGTCTGATCTATCTCTATGTCCACAGCTCAAGACAATGGATTTCAGTATAAATTACCTGACAGGTCCGATTCCTGTCGAGTTTGGGAAGCTTGAAAATCTGGAGCAATTAATGGCTTGGTATAATTCTTTGAGTGGGAAAATTCCTCCGGAACTAGGCCATTGTTGGAAACTAAAGAATCTGATTCTCAATAACAATCTATTAAGTGGTGAAATCCCAACTCAACTGTTCAATTCTACAAATCTTGAATGGGTGTCTCTCACAAGCAACCGAATTACTGGTTCGATTCCTAAAGAGTTTGGTTTGCTGTCAAGGTTAGCTGTTCTTCAACTTGCGAACAATAGTTTGAGTGGCGAGATACCTAAAGAGCTGATGAACTGTACCAGTTTACTCTGGTTAGACTTGAATAGTAACAAGCTTAGTGGTGAGATACCTCCTCGACTTGGTAGACAACTTGGTGCAAAGTCATTGAGTGGAATTCTCTCTGGTAACACTGCGGCATTCGTGAGAAATGTAGGAAATTCATGTAAAGGAGTTGGAGGTTTGCTTGAATTTGCTGGAATTCGACCAGAGAGACTTTTAGAAGTGCCGTCACTAAAGACGTGTGATTTCACAAGGTTATATTCAGGAGCTATCTTGAGTATGTGGACTTTATATCAAACTCTTGAGTACCTCGATCTTTCTTACAATCAACTTCAAGGGAAAATTCCTGCAGAATTTGGTGAGATTGTTGCCTTACAGGTGCTAGATTTAGCTCATAATAGACTGTCAGGAGAGATCCCTGACACTTTTGGACAACTTAGGAATCTTGGTGTCTTTGATGCATCTCACAATAGATTGCAAGGACATATCCCAGAATCATTCTCAAATCTATCTTTTTTGGTACAAATTGATCTGTCTGATAATGCATTGACGGGATCAATTCCGTCTAGGGGACAACTCAGTACTCTTCCTGCATCTCAATTTGCAAATAATCCAGGACTTTGTGGACTTCCTCTCCCTCCATGTCCACCAGAAAATGAAATGCCAAATCCATCCGCGGAGGATGGGACAGGAAATCGAAAACCCACAGCAGCATCTTGGGCTAATAGTATAGTATTAGGAGTTCTGGTTTCAGTTGCTTCAGTGTGCATTTTAATAGTATGGGCTATAGCAATGCGAGCAAGGCGTAAAGAAGCTGTGGAAGTGAAAATGCTAAATAGTTTACAAGCCTCTCATGCAGCAACAACATGGAAAATAGATAAAGAGAAGGAACCATTAAGCATAAATGTAGCAACTTTTCAAATGCAATTAAGGAAGCTAAAATTCTCACAACTCATCGAAGCTACTAACGGGTTTTCAGCAGCAAGCCTAATAGGATGTGGTGGATTTGGAGAAGTTTTCAAAGCCACATTAAAGGACGGCTCGAGTGTTGCAATTAAGAAGCTTATACTCTTAAGTTGTCAGGGAG
Organism: Eschscholzia californica; assembly: GCF_041429995.1. NCBI lineage: Eukaryota > Viridiplantae > Streptophyta > Magnoliopsida > Ranunculales > Papaveraceae > Eschscholzia > Eschscholzia californica. The sequence continues at coordinate 37,110,951 of NW_028238198.1, forward strand.
ATCGTGAATTCATGGCCGAGATGGAAACTCTAGGAAAAATCAAGCATAAGAATCTTGTCCCGTTATTAGGTTATTGCAAAGTAGGAGAGGAGAGGCTTCTTGTGTATGAATTCATGGAGTTTGGGAGCCTTGAAGAGGTGCTTCACGGGAGAAAAAAGACAGGTGAAGGGCGACGGTTAACATGGGAGGAAAGGAAGAAAATTGCAAGAGGAGCAGCTAAAGGACTATGTTTTTTACACCATAATTGTATTCCACATATAATACACCGTGATATGAAGTCGAGTAACGTACTATTAGACCATGAAATGGAAGCAAGAGTATCGGATTTTGGTATGGCAAGACTCATTAGTGCACTCGACACACATCTAAGTGTGAGTACACTCGCTGGAACACCAGGATACGTCCCTCCGGAGTACTATCAGAGCTTTAGGTGTACAGCAAAAGGAGATGTTTATTCATTTGGAGTTGTATTATTGGAACTCTTGACAGGTAAACGACCGACAGATAAAGATGATTTTGGAGATACGAATTTGGTAGGATGGGTTAAGATGAAAGTAAGAGAAGGAAAAGGAAGAGAAGTTATTGATCAAGACCTTTTATCACCGAAAAACCAAAATGATGAAGAAGAAGAAGAAACAGATGAAGCGAAAGAGATGATCCGATATTTGGAGATGAGTCTACGATGTGTAGATGATTTTCCATCAAAAAGGCCTAACATGCTTCAGGTTGTGAACATGTTGAGAGAGTTGGTTACGGCCACTGGTAGTGCAAGTAACAATGTCTCATGATAAAGGTTCCTTGTGAACCCATGTATTTTTAGGGAAAGGTCAGCGTACTTTAAGGAGTGTGACTTTGTGTCTCGAACCCTTGAGCTAGATGGTGGAAACCAACTCGGTAACCACTCCAACTAAAGGTTGTTGACTAATGAACCCAAGTTTGTCATTGGTTTCTGTTTATTTTTCGAATTATTATGTTGTAACATCAAAGAAACTAGTACGTGTTTTCGCTTCCTATATGATGTGGGGTTTTTTGTGTTTTCTATACGCATCAATATATGAAGAGGTTAGATTATTCTACCAAAGCAGATAAATAACTTTCTTTGTAGTGTGACAAGAACAAGACTTACTTAAAGTTGAAAAGTTTAATCTAACTGTTAAGTACTAATCTTCAATTTCAACAAAAAAAAGTACTAATCTTCAATGAGATATTTAATCAAACATTTTTTAGTATTTAAGAAAGGTAATTGGGTTATTTCCGATTGGCCCCTAAAGTTGACTAGCTTCCCCCTTCGATCCCTAAGCTTGGAAAAATGCCTAGATAACCCTCTTTCAGCTTTTCTATCCATCGACTCATCAGTCAAACCAAAATTTTCTGGGTGCTTCTAAAGGCACCGGACCAAAAGACTGTTAGCATCCGGAAACTTTATTGACTCGGGTCAATGGTCATTGATCCGAGTTCTCTATAAGCACCGGTTTTTAATGTGGGTGACGTTCACCTTCGCTTGCTTCTTCCGAAACAAAAAGAATCCTAAACAATGACGATATCTTCTCTCTTCTTCTCAAAGAACGGATCGTTTGTATCAACGGTGCAATCTTTCAAGAAACAGCTTCAATTTGTGGGTTGAAGAAAGAGTATCAACTGTGCAATCTCCCACGAATCGTTTGTATCAACGGTGCAATCTCCCACGAAAAAGCTCCAAGAACCCATATTTAGTGAAATTACCTCTGCAGTAATGAATCTATACCAGCTGAAATTCGCAAAGCAGGAAATTGCTTCACTCTGGTTTTTATGTAAGCAGGTGACTACCTAATTAAGATAAAAAAAAAGGTGACTACCTAATTAGTTTGTACCATGTGTTTTCATGTCGTTTCAAGTTTCCGAATAACACAAGATATAGTTACAGGTTACTCCTTTCCAAAATCGTTAATGCTTTCTTCTAACCAAACCCGATTTTCTGTTTTAGTAGGAAGCTTCTTTGCTGGATATAACTGATCAAGCTTGTTCACTTTTCACACCTTCTGAGGTATATGTTTATACAATATGCAGGTCAATCATCATTACACCATTATAAGATTGAAATTGTTTATCTACTTTCATTAACATTGGAACGATTGTTTTTTCTTTCGTTTTAGGTTCTTTTAATGGAGTGGGCAGATGATATAGAGGTATACTTATTGAGGGCTTATGGAAACTCGATAAATATTAGCCCAAACAGATTCACCTCGAATTGAAATTAATATTAGCTTAGAGAGAGAGAAAGTTTGGAATTCTCAATTTTCAGATTTTGTGAGAGATGAATGGAGGGCTTAGGGTTGACTACACTTTGACTGGTGCCTACATAGTTAGACGGTGCTAACAGAGAAAGGAGCAGTTGGGCCTGGTGCTAATAGAGTTGGATGCTAACAACCTTTTGGTCTGGTGCCTTTAGAAGCAACCAAATTTTCTGATACCCTATCGGTGAGGCATTTAATGAAACAGTTGTGCCAATGGGTTGGCCCAGACAAATCCATAGGCCAGCCTGGGCTGCTGGCCCATTAAAGTGACGGCCTGGGCCTGGCCTGAGAAAATGGGTCGGGTTTGCCCGTCGGCTGTTTGACACCACTAAAACACAGTCATGAAATCAGTTTAGTAGTAGAAAGGAAAGATGCATCCTCAAGGGGACTGAATTAAGTCATTATTGGGCAAGAATCCCTAAACCAGAACTAATCAAATGGAATTGGAATATCGGTTCGGGCAGGCGAGCTCAATTGGTGCCCCCAGAAAATACTAAAATGTATACAGGCACATCCAACTCCAATTCTTTTCCGAGGGCTCTCTCAGAAGTTTTTTCCCCCAAAATCATTTTAAATATTTTAGTTCTAGATGTTTTTTTTTTGTTAAAAGTATTTTAGTTCTAGATGTTAAAATTGGAAACTAATAAAATAGCCTCCATAGGTTGCAACCATTTTTTGCTCAATACCAAAGCAAAGTCATTTAGGGCTATCGGTCAATTAGGCATAGTATATGGTCAGTCCGACTGATTGCAAAATATTATTAAGATCAAAAATGGTAAATTCTCTTACATTTGTGTGATAGACTTGCCGGTTTGATTAATTTGTCTTACATACAATTGTACAATTTGTAAACGACTTAATTTTGTGATGAACTTTTAATTGTTAATTATGTAAAGAATAATATTATGGTGTGTTGATTCCTATCAAAAGTGGAATTTGATAGGAATCAAGCATCTTTGGTCTGTATGGCTACCAAGAATCCTAAGACTCTTGAATGTTAAGGATTCCTAATTCAAAATTTGTATTGGACTAAAATCCCACCCTACTTCCTAGGATTTGCTAGGATTTTGGATTAATAAACCTAGATTTCAAACTTAAAATCAACAAAAATATATTTCCTTCTACAAAAAATTATTTTTAAAATATTTTTTTTTTCAAAAATCGCTTTTTTTACCAAAAATTTTTTTTCTCGAAAATCGTTTTTCCCCAACCCGATTTTTCGACAATTGTTTTTTCTCCCGAAATCCGATTTTTTTCCCAGAAAACATTTTTTCTCCAAACCGTTTTTCGATAACTGAAATTTCCTAAAAACTTTTTTGTTTCATGAAGACCGTTTTTCCCGAATTTTTTTTCTTATGAAAAAATGATTTTCGTGAAAAAAAATTTTCATGAAATCTCGGTTACCGAAAAAGTAGTTTCGGAAAAAAAAAATCGTGGAAAAAACGGCTTTCGAGAAAAACTATTTTTGGAAAAGAAAAATTATGAAAAAAACGAAGGGGCCTCGAATGAAACGATATTTGAAAAACGAGTTTCGAGAACAAGGTTTCTTTTGTGAAATTTTTTTCTCACCGGAGTTTCTAGAGAGAGAGAGAGTGAATTTTTTTTCATGGTCGCCGGTCGAAAAATTTTCCAACCGGCGACCTAGTCGGAGAAGAGAGAGAGGTGAGGTGGAGAGAGAGAGATGTGAGGTGGAGGGTTTTTTTTATTTTGAACCATATTCCCCATAAAATATGTTTCCCCGGAAACTTTTCAAAATTTTGTTCCCTTTAAAATTTCACACCCCGGAAACTATTTAGCTTTCCCCAAAGCGCTGGCCTTTTACAAACACGTTTGCAGAAAAACGTAAAGGTTTTTTCTGTTATTGTTTTTGAAAAAAAGTATTGAAAGTGGATTTTGCTAGAAAGCTAATGAAAAGTCATTTCTAAATATATAATTTTTATCCTACATCTCAAACAAAAGTTTTATCGCTTTAAAATTTAAAGAAAAATAAAAGAACTTAGTTACACAAAATGACAAAAAGGGGTAATTTAGTATTTGCACACTTTTTGACCTGAATAATAATTTCTAAATGTTTTGTGTTTTTCTACTCATTTTCAATATTATTTTGACCTTTCTAGAAATTACCCCTTCAAACAAACCAAAAAAATATTACTTGGATTCATGATTCCGTCATCCAAACACACCATAACTGTTTACAAATTTTAGACTTGATTTGTCTTTGTGAAAAGACCTATTTTCTTCATGTCCCTTAAATGGGATTCTTCGCATTCATGTGTAATGATAATTATAGTTGTTATTGATGATCAAATAAATGGAAATAAAATACACAATAATATTCAAAAAAAAAAAAAAAAAAACAAGAGTTGCAATCATGGGATCGAGTGATCCGTATCATCTCCCCTCAAGTTGAACGTCTTGATTGTGTATTGAAAGTTGTAACACAATATTCGATGATGAGTTCTAACTAATATTTTTGTGAATATGTTGGCACCTTGTTCTTGTATTGGGATATTCTGCACTTGTAAAGAACCACACCCAACCCTCTCTCGAACAAAAGAGTAGTTGTAGACCCAATCAATACGTTTCCTTGTAGGGGGAAGAATTAAATTATGAGTCATATAAGCGGCTTTTATGTTATCACAATGTATAGTTGGAGGTGTTTTCAAACAAATTCTAAATACTTGGAGTAAGTGGTGACTTTATGCTATCTCTCCAGTAGTGGAGGTCATACATCTATATTTAGCCTCGACTCTACTCCCTCAAATTGTTAGTTGTTTCTTTCATGTATGACCGAAGAATGAGATTACTTAGATGTACAATAAGTACTGGAAACGAAGCCGAGAGAACTGATCAGCACCCAACTCAATATGCGTCTCAATTCGGTAATCTGACTTGAGAAGATAAAAAACAATCCATTTCCAACAGTGTCTTTAAGGTAATGTAGCCCAATTTAACCACACTAAAATGGGTACCTATTTGTTTGTGCACTAGGGTATAGCCCGTGTCTCCGTCACGGGATAATTTGTCGATCATGTTAGTAGATGAAGACAAACTACAATCATACAACAAAAAGAATTGTCGATCAAATTCCTACTAAATTCGTCTTTTGAAAATCAAAATAAAATTATTTTTTGCCTCAGTATTAACATGACCAACACAATTTTAAGATGAAAATTGTAGGTAGTTATTTTAAGAATAAGTGGGGAGTTATATGTTGAAAGGTAGTTAAATTAACGAAAAATCCAATGGTGAAAATTGAACTATGGATATTGACGGATGAAATTTATGATTGCAAGTCATGACATGATACTAAAACCTATGTCATTTGTTATATAGATGAGCTGACAAATCTTATTGACCGAGAAGATCATATCAGGTCGTTTAAGAGAAAAAATTGGTGGTTCTGGACAAGGGTGTTGGAATTTTAGACTATTTATAATTAAAATTGTTATATAATATAAAAACGGTTTTTAGTGCTTTTGATTTTCAAATAATAATTATTTAAATTTTATTTGATTACTAATAGTTTAACTATCTTTTGGTAAAAATTATATGGAGAGATATATTTTTTGTAAAAAGACTTTTATTCAAAATGTTCCTTTTCATTTTGAGTTAATTCCTATATGGCCCCCTACTTTGTGACCAGCTTCCTTTATTGCCCCCTTTTTTTCGTAAATTCAAATATGGCTCCCTATTTTCAAGTAAATGTCATTACTACCCTTCTTAATTTTAAATTTACAACATTTAAAAAACATTATTTCCACCTCACCCCTCTCTCTCTCCACCTCATCTCTCTCTACAACTCACCCATCTCTCTCTACAACTCACCCATCTCTCTCTCTCCAATTCACCTCTCTATCTTTCCAACTCACCTCTCTCTCTTCCAACTCACCTCTCTCTCTTCCAACTCACCTCTCTCTCTCTCTATCCAACTCACCTTCATCTTCCCCGATTAAGGTCGCCGGCCGGAAAATTTTCCGGCCGGCGACCTCAAAAAAAAAAATTCCTCTCATCTCTCTCTCTCTCTAAAAGCTCCGGCGAAGGGGGTTTCCCTTCGCCGGAGCTCGTGAACAGACCAATCTGGTCTGTTCACGAGCTCCGGCGAAGGGAAACCCCCTTCGCCGGAGCTTTTAGAGAGAGAGAGATGAGAGGAATTTTTTTTTTTTTTTTTTTTTTGAGGTCGCCGGCCGGAAAATTTTCCGGCCGGCGACCTTAATCGGGGAAGATGAAGGTGAGTTGGATAGAGAGAGAGAGGTGAGTTGGAAGAGAGAGAGGTGAGTTGGAAAGATAGAGAGGTGAATTGGAGAGAGAGAGATGGGTGAGTTGTAGAGAGAGATGAGGTGGAGAGAGAGAGAAGGGTGAGGTGGAAATAATGTTTTTTAAATGTTTTAAATTTAAAATTAAGAAGGGCAGTAATGACATTTACTTGAAAATAGGGGGCCATATTTGAATTTACGAAAAAAAGGGGGCCATAAAGGAAGCTGGTCACAAAGTAGGGGGCCATATAGGAATTAACTCTTTCATTTTTATAAATAAGTGTGTCTCTAAAATAATTTTTAAAATGGTTAATGAAACAACATGTAGAAACTATCTTGGAAAACATTTGACATCATTAGAGTATTTTTAATGCTCCTTAATTAAGTGAAATCTCCACAAATTACTTGGTATAATTTCTCAAAAGTTTTTCATATCTTGGGGAACATTTTGCGTTGAGACCTTCTAGTAATCTCGATCTAGAGGGAGCAAGCCTCTAATCTCCATCCCTCTTGATTTGTGTTTCCAAAGACGATTTTTCTAACAAAGAGATCGATTGATAGTAGCATCTTTAATCGGAACACCTATAATCTGTTTAACATTTTTTTACTACACGAGCCACGAGAATCGCGTTGAAACTGGTTTGAAGGTTGAGTTATGAATAATACCTTTGTGGTATATCCATGCTGAGTAATAAAACAAAACAAAGTCGAACTTTTGTATAATATATATATATATATATATATATATATATATATATATATATATATAAACATCACAAAGATCTTTAGTTATAATTTGAGCATTAATATGAAATGACCCTTGATATAACTGAAGATGTAAACATGTGATCGCTTCATCATCGATATACAATAATAAAATTAACTGATGGTGTGTTTGGTTACAGGGTTCTTAAGTAGGATTCCTATCAAAAGTGAGATTTGGTAGGATTCAAGAATCCTTGGTCTATTTGGCTACCCCCTAGGATTTGCTAGGAGTTTTGGATTAATAAATCTAGATTTCAAACTTAAAATCAAACAAAAAAATATTTCCTTCTACAAAATTATTATTTTTTTCAAAAATAGTTTTTTTCTCAAAAATTATTTTTCCCGAAAATCATTTTTTTTCCGGAAAGCGTTATTTTTTCCAAAAACTGTTATCCCCCTCCCCCCCCCCCAAAAAAAAAAAATAATTCTTCTCCAAATAATTTTTTCCCCCGAAAAAACATATTTTCCCTTGAAATTTTTTTTTTTCTCCAAACCATTTTTTCTACTGAATTTTTTTCTCGAAATTCGTTTTTTAGATAACTGGAATGTCCTGAAAACTTTTTTACTTTATGAAGTCCGTTTTTCCAAATTATTTTTTTTGAGGATAAAATGGTTATCGAAGAAAAATCGATTTTCCCAAAAAAAAGAAGAATAAAAGATTTTTCGTGAAAAGAAAATGTTTCATGAAATCTCGGTTATCGAAAAAAATGATTTTCGAAAAAAAAATCATTTAGGGGGAAAGAGTTTTCGAGGAAAAAACAACTTTCGGGAAAAACTATTTTTGAAAAAAAAAAAATTTACGAAAAAAATTGAAAAAACGGTTCTCGAAAAAAAATTATGAAGAACACGAAACGTTCTCGCATGAAACGATATTTGAAAAAACGAGTTTGGAGGACAAGGTTTCTTCAATATTTTTTTAAAGAAGCGTTTAAAAATAGTCAAATCATACGATTCTTATTAGTTGCCAAACAAATCAAAAAAATTTATTTAGATTCATGAATCCGTAGAATCATGAATCCGAAAGACTCATGAATCCGCGGATTCATGATTTCGTCATCCAAACACACCATTAAGTTGTTGTGTGATGAATAAATAATGGACTAAATTGTTTCGGGTGTTTGCGTGAGACCATAAATAGCTTTACTCAATCGGGCCGTTTAGCTACAAACTTTTTCGAAACGATGAACTAGGCCAGTCACGTCACCTTTTGGCTAGTCGGTCCCAAAATTGGGGCCATTCAACTTTTCTTCAAATGACTTTTATTTTATAGTCTATATTGTTAAGTTTGTGGTCATCCAACTCAAAATCAATTGGCAATGAGTTGAGAGGACCTAGACCTTATATTCTTGGTTGCTAGATACTCATTCTCTTATGTGGGACTATTCTCACACGTCCCCTCACGTGTGGCTTTCTTTGAGCCTAGCACGTGCGTTTTTTTTTTCTTTCGGGTGACGTGGAGCACGTGTGACTTTTTTTTCAAGTCTATCACGTGTTAAACTAGCTCTGATATCATGTTAAGTTTGTGGTCATCCAACGCAAAATCAATTGACAATGAGTGGAGAGGACCTAGACCTTATATTCTTTGTTGCTAGATACCCATTCTTCCATGGGGAACACTATTTTCACATATATAACATTTCTTTTTTGTTTTGGAAAAACCCCAATGTTGTTGACTTAGGCATGGAAGTATCTTTCTTACATAGGGTCGGAGAAAAAATTCGAGAACCCAAGACTCGTTATGGATACTCGAGTCCTTTAGAGCCCACGTGTACCCAAACGAAGGTGGGTTCATCCAATCAACCCGGTGAAATTAACGGGTCGGGCTTGAGTTTTGAAGCGCTACCCTACATCCTGCCCGACCCTTTAATATTTGTTCGACATAACCTGCTTAATAATATTGTCCATTTACTCAATAGTAGTTATGTACATTTTGTATATATTTATACTTATCTATTTATGTATGTATGACATATATATATATATATATATATATATATATATATATATTGTGCTCATATATATAACACATAATAAATAATATACTTTACTACATATAATTGTGGACTGTGGATGTGATGGTTGTGTGACAGTGGTGATTGGTGACCAAAGTGACAAAATATAGTGGAGTGACCTGATCTTTTGATGTATAAAATAGATTTATAAATTCTTACATAGTAAATGTACTTTCATATTGTTCTAAAATATTTTAAATATATAGGTCCCGATGTGCTCTTTTCTTTTCTTTTCTTGAATAGTGAAAAGTTGAAAATCTGATAATTGACCGTCTGATACCCGTCAACCCCGAAAGTTTTGAGGGACTTAGACGAATTTTGGACACTAAGATTATTAAACTAACCAGTTTGACGATGCTCGATAGCCTAAATAGACAAGAAGTTTCAAAGCCCGCCCGACCTGACCCGATTAATGATATAAGCCCGACCCGGACCGATCCCCACCTCTAATCTTACTTAGGGCTGGGAAGAAAATTCGAGAACTAGAAACTAGTCATGGACGGCCGAGTCCATTAGAGCCCACGAGTATCGAACTTGGGTTCAACCCAACTGATCTGACATAACTAGGGGTGGGAAAAAGATCCGGAAGACCGGTATCCGACCAGTTCGACCGAGATAAAAAGTGTCCATGGACACCCGATGGTCATAACGTTTAGTGTCCGACCGACCCGAAAGAATTGGCGGACGGTCACGGTCAAAATTTTATGTCGAAAGACCGACCGCTAACCGACCGACCAATATAGACCGTCTAAATAACCGACCGGTACGAATGACCGAATAGGTTGACCGACTAAACTATCCTCATATTTACTTTTGATTTCTTGGTTAAACATCTTCATTTGTAAGTAATTTTGTTTGTGGTAATAAAAATAAAGTTCTGAATTTAAGTAAACTTTATTGGAAAGTCCGGACCGAGACCGTCCGGTGTCCGACTGGCCCGGTAAAATAAACGGTCTTGGACGGTCAATGGACAAAGAATTCTTAAGAGTGACCGTCTGTGTCCGCCCGAATAAATAGGTGGTCACCAACAGTATATGTCCGAGTCGACCGGTTCGATAAAGTTAGAGTCCGGTACCGACCGGTCCGGACCGATTCCCACCCCTAGACATAACTGCTTAATAATGTTGTCTATTTACCCAAAAATATCTATATAACAAATGACATAGGTTTTGGTGGCATGTCATAACTTTAGTTTATAAATCTCGGTCGTCCAATTTTCTTTTGTAAGTCACGACCCTTCATTTTAAAGAGGCTTTGAAATGATAGCTATTTAACCGTCAAAATAACTACCCACTCCCTAAACACTCTCTAACTCTTTTTCTCCCTTCAAACAACTCAATATAATCTCGGTTATTATTTTAAATTAATTTTTATTACTTCAATATTTGTATAAGACCAAAATATTTGATAATTTTGTATAACATAAATATAGAAATTTTCGTGCCCCACGGACACGGGCTATACCTAGTCTATATAGATTACGTGTGTTTCTATATATATGTATTACACGGACTCATATATAATAATATACTTTATGGTGGATTGTTGATGTGATAGTTGTGTGGTGGTGTGACCAATGTGACAACATATGGTGGGGTGATCGGAGTAAATGATTTATAAAATAGATTAATGATTCCTTTTTTATGACGGTGATTAATGAATTTTGAGATATTAAATGTATTTTGATATTGTTTTAAAATATTCTAAATATATATATATATATATATATATATATATATATATATATATACTGGTCCTGGTGTGTCATTTTCTTTTCTTGAATAGTGAAAAGCTGAAAATCTAATACTTGGTTGTCTAATATATGAGAAATCCAAGAATTTTGGCGGACTTAGACAAATTTTAGATACTAAGATTTTTAAAATAACTCTGCCTGACTGGGGGGGGGGGGGGGGGGGGGGTACAATACATTTCGGATGACTTTTTATAGACAACATGTCTTCATAGACATTTTCAAGACATTGAGTTTGTAGACAAAATGTCTTTATAGACATTTCAAGACATTTGATCCATAGACAAAATGTCTTGGGGATAGACATTTATTATTTTAATATTATTATTATTATTTAATCACATGAAATAATATATTTATTCTAACATTTCAAATATATAATTTTCGACTTTCGTAGACATCTGTGAATATTTGTGGACATTGGTGGACATTTGGTAGACATTTATTATTTTAGTATTATTAATAATGTTTAATCACATGAAATAATATATTTATACTAACTTTTTAGATATATATTTTTCGACTTTCGTAGACATCTGCGAATATTTGTGGACATTTGGTAGACATTTATTATTTTAATATTATTATTAATGTTTAATCACATGAAATAATATATTTATACTAACATTTCAAATATATATTTTTTTCGACTTTCGTAGACATCTGCGAAAATTTGTAGACATTTGTGGACATTTGGTAGACATTTATTATTTTAATATTATTATTATTGTTTAATCACATGAAATAATATATTTATACTAACATTTCAAATATATATTTTTCGACTTTCGTAGACATATTTGAATATTTGTGGACATTTGGTAGACATTTATTATTTTAATATTATTATTATCGTTTAATCACATGAAATAATATATTTAATATTATTGTTTAATCATAAAAAATATATACCAACATTTCAAATATATATTTTTTTTCAACTTTCGTAGACATCTGTGAATATCTGTGGACATTTGGTAGACATTTATTATCTTAATATTATTATTATTGTTTAATCACATGAAATAATATATTTATATTAACATTTCAAATATATAGTTTTCGACTTTCGTAGACATCTGTGAATATTTGTGGACATTGGTGGACGTTTGGTAGACATTTATTATTTTAATATTATTATTGTTGTTTTGATCACATGATGGACTTCAAACGTCTCTTGTTTTTTGAAAGACATTTTGACTTCCAAATTTGTCCCAAATCCTTCACAAAATCCATCAAACTATGAAGTCCACCAAAGTCTGGGACATTTTGGAAGACAATCGAATGCCTCAGACTTTCATAGACTCTCAAATGTCTGGATTTGAATGCCTCAGACTTTCGTGGACTCTCAAATGTCTGGATTTGAATGTTTCAGACTTTCGCGGACTTTCAAATGTCCACGAAAGTCCCAATCCAATACCCTCCCTTAAGTCTGAAAACTTGAACAGACAAAGGAGTTTCAAAGCCGGACGGATGTATAAGACATGTTTCAAACCCTAAACTTACCCAAGTCATGTGTGATGTGGGTAGACTTAAAAAAAGGTCAAATCATTGACCACTTAAAGCCAACCAACCACATGGTAAGGTCAGATCGTACGCACGCCCATCACCCCCTTTTGTGGGGTCTTTAAATAATTTGATTCATGCCAAAATTTTCTGCCATTTTCATCCTACCACAACACTAAACTCCTCAAACACATGGAATCATCATCTCTTCTTTTGGCAACACCAGCCAGATATTCCCTCTGGCACGTGTATATTAGAATGTTAGAACTGTGGAATGACATAAGCCAGTATCTACTATATCCCTCTCCCCTAATTTCGGGCATAATTCTTTTGCCACATGACCCAACTAAAAAGATTTAGGTTTACTTTTGGTAACGACACCCTTTCTGATAATGGGTATTCTTCAATCTCTCAATTGGTTGTTTCCTAATCCTTACTGGAGACTTGGGCCAGAGTAATCTTCATGATTTACAGAGAATGGAATTTCTCATAATAAATATGGTCAACGCTTTGGGAGCTAAATATTTTTCGGAGTTTGAAATTTTAAAGAGAATATGTAGAATTTTAGAAATTTTTCTGGGAAATAAATTTTAAGGGAAAATAAAAAAAAAACCTCCAGCTCACCTCACTCTCCCTCCATCTCACCTCTCTATCTCTCCAGCTCACCTCTCTATCTCTCCAGCTCACCTCTCTGTCTTCTCCGACAGGTCGCCGGCCGGAAAATTTTCCGGCCGGCGACCTGTCGGAGAGGACAGAGAGTGGTGGGGAGAGAAAAGGTGAGGTGGAGAGAGAGAAGTGAGGTGGAGATAGAGAAGTGAGGTGGAGATAGAGAGAAGTGAGGTGGAGAAGTTATTTTGCTTTCCCAAAATAAAATTGTCGAACAAAATTGACCAATTTTTGACCAAGTTTTTACACCCCGGAAACTATTTTGATTTCCCCAAATCGCTGGCTTAAAATATCCATTTTTAAGACGAAAAGAAAATAATTTTCACGTCCAAATGTTTTCTGATTCAATCGGACTCTCAGCAAATCATGAAAAATATCCATTGGTTAGTGAACTATTCGAAAGTTTTTTAGATTTCGGAAATACTTATTCTCTTTTAATACAAATATTTCTAGCCTGGATGCTAGCTAAAAAATGTAATTATGTATGGGTGTAGTATTTAATGGGTTCTAGGGTTTTTAATTTAAAGCAACAACTACAACAACAATGATTTGATACTTTCTAAAATTTATCAGTCATTGTCTGGGACTAACCTAACCCAAACTAACCCTTTAACGATAAAATGTTGTACTACTTCATAGTGTTTTATCTTCTCGGTGTATTATATTAAGACACGCCTGCGATACAGACTAGTATTGGGCATAGTCGGGATTTATTACTATCTTGCTAAAGTAAATTAAAATTAAAATACTCTTTTTCTTTTGTCAACGACTTTTAATTAGAGTGGTAAGAGACCCTTAGAAGCCAAAGATTCGAGGCAGACTGACAAGTATAAGAAAAAAAAAAAGCTAAATTAAGATGTGTTTTGAATGAGTGTCTACCCTTGATATCATTGGGATGTCATATACAATGGTTAATTTAGTAAAACTAAGGAAATAAAAGAGATTCAGCTGCAGTTTGAAATGGTAACATACTAACATTGTACAAGAAAAATGTACAAAAAGAAAGACTTGAACAAGTGAAGTTGTTTTCCTTTATATACGTAAGGTGTTTGAGAAATACCATAGTGTTAAATAGATAATAAGAGAAAAATGACACGACGGTTTTCTTGGATAAAAATTGTAATAGGAGTATAGTTCTTAGATTACACCTAAGACACTTTTGGATCTTGTGACACCCCAAGCCTCAGTAGTTAACGACACTATTCTCACTTTTCACACCATATAAATGTACAGGATTTTGTTTTTGGTGAAGGTTCCACGAGCCCACCAAAAGACCTCGCCACTTACTGAGCTTGAGCGTTCACTTCTAGTCCAGTTTTGAAAACTCTCGCGAGCGACATGAGACTATCACAATCCCCGGCGCCCCAAGCCTTAGAAGTTAACGACATTGTCCACCGGTTCTCGCAACTCACACAGTTACAAAGTTCATCTATAATCCAAGCTCTACACGCTCTCGCCGTCTCGCGAATGATGTGGGACTATCATTAGTGGCCTTATTTAGTTTTGGAGTTTGACTAAACCTGTGTCTATTGAAGGTGGGCTTATTAAACTAAAGCACATTTGTCCATAAATGTTTATAAATCTGCAAGGACTTTGATCTTGTATGGACAAAGGTAATATTGGATCCTATTAACATAATGTTTCCTTGAAAAAAAAAAGACACAATGTGTCTCAATCTTTCATTTTTTTTTTTTTTGTTCAAATGCCTCTCCGTCCTTCATGAATTGTCTATTTGGAAAGTATGTATCAACATTTGTCAAAATACCTTTTCAACAAAAAAAAATTGTTTGTTCAACAAAAAAAAAATTGTCAAAATAATCCATGTGACGTTTTCTAGTAGATATATGGAGACAAATATTATGGACATTTTAATTTATTGAACTCTTTGTGTTTGTATGTAATTGTAGGGAGGGTATTTTTATAGGTGATGCACACTAAAGGAGATGTCCTTTGATCAAGATGACAATATGCTTAATTAGTTGGAAATGACAAATGATGAAGTTCATCAAGTCCGATCGTTTTAGGGATCGTAATGTTTAGCTAGAAACCAACTACGATTTGTAGGTCACCCGGATGACTCGCGGCTAAACGAAGACTGTATCTTACAACAGGTTACACAAAAAATGTTTTGATTCGATCAGAAGATCTTACTAGAGGGAACGGAATAAAAAGCCGCAGATTAGATTTGTCTACAAGTATTCAAAAGCGTATGTGCTAAAAGCCAGACAAAGGTAGCAAACGACCGGACGACGTGCCCGGCCTAAAAAGTTTGTTCCATGGGAATGGAACACTTGGCCATCCACTACAAAGGAGTCCTAGATAACTAAACCCTTTCAGAACGGGATTATGAGTCTATATGTTTGTGTTATTTTGGAAACCTAATTCGGCTAAGACTCTCACATTAAAAATCTTCATAAAAGGACCTCATTATTTCAGAAATTAAGTGTAAAAATTTCTCACCGGTTTTCTGTTTCTCTTACTACATCAAACCGAAGATAGAAAGGAGAAAATTCCTAAACTACCCCTATAGTCTAAAGAGAAGGATTTCTCATCTTCACCGCTCAAGTAAGTTCTAACAGATTCAAAAGATAGAAAATCAGGTCGATTGCTTAGGTGTCTCAAATAAAAGAGCTGCACAAGTGGAGCTTTACATTTTCTTGAGAAAACAATCAATTTAGTCCAAAAGAAGCGAATTAATAAGTCTCTATCTTATCTAGTTCATTATTTTGTCACGATATCTGGACAACTTAGTGTTAGATGTTAGACGTGTGAGTTTCCTCTTAGACCATTATTAAGTGATACCATATCCAACATCTATTACTTCGATAGATATTAAATTTTTGAAAGGTTCATATGTAAATATGAGTTTATAGGGGTGAAATGGGGCGCCTTCAAACATCTTTGATAAGGAGCATTTTAGTAGAAAGAGTATTTTCTTTTATTTAATATAATAGTAAATTAGATAAATAACTAAATAACCTGTCATTGACTTAAAGTCAACGCACCATGGATCAAGTAAGCCTTTGGTCCATTGCACCATAAATAGGTGGGGGAGTTGCTAAACGCACCCAAATTTTGTGAAGTAGACGACTTTTAATTTGACTAGGGTCCATAAATGTTGACCAAAACAGGTTGTAAGCACTCATATTGTAAGCGTTCTATTTTTTTCTTCCTAAAACTTAAAAGATAATCAATAAGATTTCTTCCAATAGATTTTTCACGCAAGTAAAATATCTAATGAGTTATATAAATATTTTCAAATCCATTATCTGATATTTGAATGCGTCATATATATATACGGATAAATAAATGCTTCTTAAAAAAGTCAAGTGCTTATAGACTTCTAAAAAATAGCCCAGATGTTAAAAGAGTCGCTTGTTTATATTACAAAAGTCGAGTTTTTAGCGGCATCAACAAGTGGGATGTCCAAACTCATTTACGTTAGATACCATTTTATATTGTTTTGTAGAAGTCTAAACACAATATCACATCTGAACCGTCATCCTTTTCAAGCTTTCATTGATCTCGAGTTCAAAGGTGAAAACAAATGATTAACTCCTTAATCCACTTGAGTATGTCAATGCATCTCCAGTTGCTACGTACTCTTCAAGTATCCCAGAGATGGGGGTGGGAAAAAGGCTCGGACCCCCCTACAGACGCCCCGAGCCCGATGCGTATGTGGGCGTCCAGTGTCCGAGACGGACACTACCCGTTCGAACCACCAAGTTTAGTCGGACGGGCACGAACAAAAGGCTCTAACCGACCTTCCGCCTGAGTCCGACCTATATGCCCGACTGATTGATATTATCGACTTACTTAGACATTTTAATCGTATATAGACAGTTATAATCAATTAATATAGTCAACATTTAGACTACATACTTAGACGTATGTGCATGGAAAGAAGACTACATTTCTTATTTATAAAGCTTTGTATCTCTTTCATCTCAAAGAGTTTACAATGTGAGAATATGTTATCGTTACAAAATAAATTTTGATCTCCATATTTCAATCACACATCAGTAATGATAAATAAAAAAGCGACTGGGACCACTCTTGGTACGATTACGTTTATGGGCTTTACTTGGGTGAAATCTTAATTAGTATCTAGATCTTTTATAGATATTCAAGCAAAAAACAAATAAACATTGTGCCTGAATCTGACCTGTCGGTACTTAGATTGTCCGACAATTTAGGCGGGCACGGATGGACAACAGACAACCAAACTTTGTCAGTGCCCGCCCGACTTGTCCGGATATCCTAACGGACAAATTCTCAATTTGTCCGTTCAGCCCCGCCTGGAAGTAAGTGACCGTGGACTACCCGTCTGTTTCATTTCCCACCTCTACCCAAAGATACCAATTATATTTCAATTGGAAGACGTAATTCATTATTGTACTCCTACTTACCTTCATCTCTCTCATGCCCTTCCATGTATCCGCCTTTGTAGTCTCTTTTTACAGCTCGACGTTCGATAGAACCAAACAGTGGTACTCCTTATATAAGATAAGTGCAACACTCGTGTTTTTAGGAATTTCTGCAAATTGCTATGAGAGCCTTTTGTGAGTTAAACTCTTGAAGAACTCTCATGGTGGGTTATCTAGTGTATATTCTTCAGTCACACACTCATATAATTGACTTGGATATTGATATTTATATAACCCATGAAACTACTTTATTAGTCGATCACACATACTAGCCTTAATAAGTTATCACTGTTTAGTTTAAGGGTCTGGGCTTGGGCGTGTATAATGTATAATTTCAAGTTCGTTTAATAGAATTTCATCATCAAATAACAAATTTGACAAACCTATTGGTGAACCTATACACTAAATTAGACGGGCGTTCAATACTAAAGCAAAATCATACGACGAAATAATTTTATTTTTGATAACAAGTGTAAGTAACTGAAATTATTTAAATTATATTCTAAAGTCATTCTCCAATATACAATCACGTTTAGTGATTCTTGCCTTGTATGACCACGCATGGCTATCTATTAACGACGATCCATCCCCGCTTCAGGAACTTATAAGTATCATACGTGTGTTTCCCTAAAAAGTGATCTAAATCCAATCGTTACATTTCTATTGATTTTCATTTCTACACACTGAATGGACTAGGAGTGACCTTACAGGTGCCCCTTTTTCAAAATTCCGATACTCCAAGATGAAGGAGTCGATGTTTACAGGTCTATTTTTCTTATATATCCACGAAACCGCTTTCCGACATCATCAGTCGTCTATTTCACGAGTTTTCACACCTGCTTTCCTCATGATTTAATTGTTAGTGTTGAATTCATTACCAATTACCAAAGAGACTATCTAAAAGACTAAGGATCCATGAATTCCTTCATTTAAACATCATAATAAGATTAATAGTCAAAAGAAAGAGAAACATGAAAATCTATTTTGAAAAGGTGTTACTTTTGACTTGACTACCACTTGCCGATAAATGTTTTAACTTTGGTTCTTCTTTTGTCTAAGATCCAATTTCAGTTGGTCTTAGTTAAAGCAAAATAGGTTAGCTTTTTGTTAGACTTTAGACTCTTTGTGCAAAGGTGGGTGAAAAACAAAAAAATTTAGCCAAATACTCCCTTGTTGTCGGCAAAGAGTGGTCGCTCGGCTCTTGGTCGGCGACGGCCGACAACAACTCTTTCTCTCTCTCCTTCTTCTTTCTCTCACTATCTCTCTTTGCTTCTCTCTCTTTTTTTCTCTAAGTTCTGGCGAAGAGGAAAGCCCCTTCGCCGGACCCCTTCGTCTGAAAACTAGACGAAAGCCGTCTGGATCGGGTTCTTCCAAATCGAGAAAGAGGTTGCTTTGTCTGGATCTGGAAGAATCAAATCCAAACGAAGCAAGGTCGTCTGGTTTTCCAGACGAGTTTCCGGCGAAGGGTCTCCCCTTCGCCGGAACTTATAACCTTCAAACAAAAGAGAGAGAGGGAGAGAGAAGAGAAAAGAGATGGAAGAAGAAGAAACGCACTTGGTGGTAGTCGGTGTTAATGGTGGATATCGCCGGAATACGGTGGGAGTCGCCGGAATATGGTGAGAGTCGCCGGAACATTGCTTGAGGTAGAAGAAGTTGAAGTGTTTGGAAGAAACAAAATGTTTCAAAAGAAAAATTTGTCTCCACCCAAACTTTTGTACCCCGAATAATTTTCTTATTTCTCCAAATCACCACCTTGTGCAAAGTCGTAAAGACTATGTGCTCCAAACTTTTTTTAGGAAAGAAAATAAAATGGGTTGTCCATTTTTATTAAATAAAGAAAGTTTGTATTCAATGGACATTTTGCAATTTTCAAAACAAATATTAATTAATATGTAATACAAGGAAAATAAGATAGTATATATTAAACCTAAAACCTCAATGGGAGAAAAAGACACTATTGCCAGTGGTTCCATGTGACTCGCATACAAAGATACTAGAGAAAAAAAGACACTATACATAAATAAGAAAAGGTGCCACCATCATGGAATGGGTGTGATAATACATTTCAAGTTCTATTTCTATTACAGACACGAACCCATTTCACAAGTTGCACGAGCATTGCTATTGCAGCGAATGGGTGAGAAGGTAATGCCTAGAAATTTTGGAATGAGAATGCTGGTTGTTGAGGTGTGAGCTTGTGATTGTTATTGTATCGTCTTTTTGGAGTTGCACAGATGACTGATGAGGTTTTGATTATCACTTTCTAAGTGGAGAGATTTGATGTTCTTTTCCAACGCCCATAAGATTCCACATAATATTGCTTTACATTCGCTTTCTTCGACATTTTTAACTCGGAGAGTTACTGTTTTTGCAGTCATGAAACGCGCTTGAGAATCGTAGATAATACAACTGATTCCTGAAAGATCCTTTATATTCTTGAACGAAGCATCAACGTTCATTTTTATATACGAGTTGACAGGGGGCGGGGGGGTTCATGAGCTTTCCTTTGTTGAAGAATTTGTCTGCATATTAGTGACTTTGAAGGATAGGAATGCTAGAATTTGATTAATAACCTGCATAGGAGAGTTAATCGTTTTTTGAAAACAACGGTCACATCTGACTTTCCAGATGAATCAAAGTATACTGATGTAAAAGTTAGCTCCCAGTTAAAATCATTATTATTTTGGTTTTCATTCCAAGAGGTTATCCAATCTGTAATAGAAAAAATATAATTTGTAAGAATGTTAAAGTAAAACCATATCTATCTCACAAATGTGCAATGTATAAGTGCATGAGCAATCGTTTCCGTGCTATCACAGTTCGGGCAAGTAGCCAATATATTTATTGATTTTGTTTCTGACAGATAGGCAATCAATACAATATTTCCACACGAACAATTGTATTCCAGAGATGTTCCTCTAAATTAGGTTTTAGGTTCATGTAAAGGGACGAGACATTTTTATGATTTGCATTTACAGTATATTTACTTCCGTCGGTGAAAATAATAAAGAGTGTAATTAACAAAAGTTTTTATACAATAAAATTCGAACTCTAATCTTTTAAGCAGAAGACAATATGTTATCTTAAAAAAAATTTATTTAACTTATTACTCCACTTAAAAAGATAAATAAACAAGTAGTAGTTCAAAAAACAATGATTTAAATGAGTTTGAAGGTAATCGTGTGAGAAATAATGAGGCGTAGCTAATTTTATAAGAAAAATGAATGGGGGGTTTTTGGTTTTGGTGGTTTTGAGTAGAGTGTCATAAAAGCTTGAAGCTGTAAAATGGTGTGTGAGTGTGCGTACCAAACTTATTTTTTAGAGAGAGAAAGAAAATAAGGGCTTTGGCCTTTGGTAGAGCATACTTGCTCCTAATTCTCAGACGAAGGAAAGGAGAAGAAAAGAGTGAGCTTTAAATCCGTCGGTTAGGACTCTGATACCAATCTTTGAAAACCACGACCAACGCCTTTAATACCTCCTTTAATCGTATCTGTACTAAGTACTAACACCTTCTCTTCCTCCTTCTCTCTCTATTTACCCTGATTGACGCTGATATCTCTGATTTTCCGGCCGTTTCTCATCTCTAGAATGAAAAAAAGATTCTGGGTTTTGAAGATTGAAGGAGGAGGAGGATGAATTCTATAAAGATAGAGATACCCATTGTTCTTATTTTTGTTATTGTGTTGTATAAAATGAAATATCTTCATTAATTATGTATTGATGTCACAGTGAGAGGCTCATCAATCAGTAGTATAAGTGTGTGTATGTGTGTTTCTTAGTTAGTACTCTATAGCTTTTAGATAGAGAAAAATGGATTCTGGAGGTGGGTCTGGTGGTGATGATCAAGATGCTTCTGATTCTCAAAGGAAAAAGAAAAGATACAATCGTCATACTCCTTATCAGATTCAAGAGCTTGAAGGGTAATAAGTCATTTAAAATACTAAGATTTTTTTGGATTCTTCCTTCTTTTTTTACTTATTTTATTCAAAGAGATTGTTTGTTTGTTCATTTCTTCTTTTCTTTTTTGCCTTTTTAGGGGTTTTTCTCTTTCTGGTTTAGTTGGATATCTCTTTTTTGTTTTGTTGCTAGTTTTATCTCCTTTTTCAGACCTTTGATGGGGCTCTTTTTTTTTTTCTTATTTTATTTTATTTAGTTTTCATGACATAATAATTTGTGATCATTTTTTCTTTATTGGGTTTCATTTCTTTTCTAGGACTATTGATTTCTAATTTGTTTTTCTTCAATAGGTTTCATTTACTTTTCATAACAATGACTAATTTTTGATTGTTTTTCTTCAATTTGTTTCATTTATTTTGAAGATAATCTGTTTGTAGTTATGTTATGATAATGGGTTTTGTTTATTTTTTATGATAATCCATTAATGTGGTTTGGAAATGAAGGATTTTCAAAGAATGTCCTCATCCAGATGAGAAGCAAAGATTGCAGTTGAGCAGGGATTTAGGGCTCGAACCTCGCCAAATTAAGTTCTGGTTTCAGAATAGAAGGACTCAGATGAAGGTAATCTAATCTGTTTGTCCAGTTTTATTTGATTGATTTCTTTTTTATTCTTTAATATGACAACTAGTAACAATTCGTCATTATTATGTTCGTATTAGGCACAACTTGAACGTGTAGATAACTGTGCTCTTCGATCAGAAAACGATAAGATTAGATGTGCAAATATAGCAATTAGAGAGGCACTAAAAAATGTAATTTGCCCTAATTGTGGTGGTCCTCCTGCTGGTGATTATCTTGATGAACAAAAATTGCGATTCGAGAATGCCCAATTGAAAGAAGAGGTTAGAATTTGATTTGATTTTATTGGTAAATTAATCCAAGTTATAATTCTATACCCAATTTTAGTTCATGTTGATTTTACTCAACGTTCTTTTTTTCGTTTCTTATTATTCTTTTCGGAAATATTTTTGCAGCTCGATAGAATTTCTAGCCTTGCTGCTAAGTACATTGGGAGACCCATTTCTCGGCTTACTACAGGACCAATAGCTTCACCTTTGGACCTCTCTGTTGGGAGTTATGGTGCTCATGGTTCAACCGTCAATCTCGATCTTCTTGCTGGAAGTTCTTCCCCTCTACCTACATTGCCTATACAGCAAACATGCATATCTGAAATCGATAGATCATTAATGGTTCAAGTTGCTCAGAGTGCTATGGAAGAACTGATCCAGCTTTTACAATCTGGTGATCCTTTATGGGTTAAATCAATGATTGATGGGAGAGAAACTCTTGATCTTGAGACGTATGAGAGATTATTTCCAAGACAAAACAACTTGAAAAATCCTGATGTTAGAACCGAAGCATCGAGAGATTCGGGTGTTGTAATTACGAATGGATTAGCATTGGTTGACATGTTCTTCGATTCGGTTAGTTCTGTTAAACTATCTATGAAAACTCAAAATAGTAAATTCATGTTCCGCTTTCAATTAAGAACTATTTATATGAAATGGACTAATATGATTGCAGAACAAAGGGATGGAATTATTTCCGACGATTCTTGCAGATTGCAAGACTATTGAAATATTATCATCTGGTGTAGGAGGAAACCCAAGTGGTTCCTTACAATTCGTAAGTTATTTCTCTCCATTGTTAGTATCCACGTTTGAGATGATTAAATTTACAATCTTATTAGAGAGATACTTTATTATTGTTCGATTAATTTCTTAAATGAGATAATAGGTAATGGACGTCATTCTTATATGAGAAGTGTTTCATGCAGATGTATGAAGTAATGCATGCTCTTACAGCTCTTGTCCCAACTCGAGAATTCTACTTTGTTCGTTATTGTCAGCAAATGGAACAAGGAATATGGGCAATAGCAGATGTTTCTTTTGATTTATCCCAAGAGAGGCAATTTGTTTCTCCTGTTCTAGCCCGAAAACGACCTTCGGGGTGCCTGATTCAAGACATGCCCAATGGGTATTGCAAGGTATGTAATAGAAGCAATGCATTTTCTATATCCATTCTATGCAAATAGCTTATAGGTTATACATACATATTTTCTCGGCTCTATCTATGAGAGAGTTGACCACTCGATTGTGAAGAACAAAATTTCTGCATACGGCATATCTTGATTATTACTTGTTGGAAATATGCTTGTTAGGTTACATGGGTAGAACATGTGGAAGTCGAAGAGAAAAGTCCGACACATCGACTTTACAGAGATGTAGTTCACAATGGTGCTGCTTTTGGGGCTGGACGATGGATCACTACTCTCCAGAGGATGTTCGAAAGATTATCTTGTTTCATGGGTATCAGGGACCTTGGCGGAGGTACTTCAATGAACTTGTTTCAATAATTTATCATCTTAGGGTACTGCTAGTTGCTTACTTTCCAATTACTGCATTCTGCCGTTCTTGTCAGTGGGGAGCCCCAGTTCTTCGTTGATAGTTAGATCTAGGGTTTAGGTAATTTATTCTTTATGACATACATGTCGACGCCCTTCAAACACTTGCAGTCTCGTCTGTATATTTCTTTCTCTTTCCTTGTTGGGTTCTTATGTTCTTGTTTTTCAAACATCAGAGAGTTAGCTTATTGCTTGATATTTTACATCCTAAGATTGCTTACTAGTAGCTTCTTTG
Organism: Eschscholzia californica; assembly: GCF_041429995.1. Lineage (NCBI taxonomy): Eukaryota > Viridiplantae > Streptophyta > Magnoliopsida > Ranunculales > Papaveraceae > Eschscholzia > Eschscholzia californica. The sequence continues at coordinate 37,135,202 of NW_028238198.1, forward strand.
TTTCCTCTTCGTTTTCTTATTTACGTTTTTCAATTTCGGGGGTTTAGTTATTCCGTCTCAGGAAGGTAGAAGAAGCATGATGAAGCTTGCTCAGAGGATGATTAACTATTACTGTTCTAGTATAAGTGCAACGAACAGTAGCCAGAGATGGACTGCTGCATCTGGATTGAACGACACTGGTATTCGAGTAACATGTCATAAGAGCACCGAACCAGGCCAACCTAGTGGAGTTATATTAAGTGCAACTACCTCTATATGGCTCCCAGTATCTTCACAAAATGCTTTCAATTTTTTCAAAGACGAAAGGACTCGAGCTCAGGTATTCATCTATCTATGTCTTACTAACATGGACACTTGTATGGGTATCGATATCTGACACTGCTAGAATATATCATATATGATGAGTGAAAAGACCAGTATGTTGATATGATGCACGCATGCATCTGTTTACGTAGTTTTTAGCTACTCATTTTCACTTCAACTTTTTCTTTGAAGATCTGGACCACCCGTTGTTACATCATACCCAAAACACGTGTAGGTATTTTATGGTCCTAAAACGATTCAGTAGCAGGAGTATCCAAGTCCAACAAGTATCCAGTAGGAGTTCCAGAATATTGTGGTATCTGCTATGTCCATGTTCCTGTATCTTTACTAGTATATGCTTTCCAATCATAAAACTACTTAACATTGACACATGTAAATTTTCGGAAGCTAATTAATTTACAGCATTGATTTTACAATCATATTACGATGAATATTTAATTGGTTAAGGATCTCTATAATTTTATCAGTGGGATGTTCTTGCCGGTAATTCAGTGCAAGAAGTCGTAAATATTGCAAACGGATCACATCCTGGGAATTGTATATCGGTGCTTCGAGTAAGTACTGACTACTCGTTGTAAATCAAATTCATAACTTTTCCGGATCAACATTTTAATCGACACAGTTTTATTACTCAATCTCTTCATCTCTTTTTTGTTGAACAGTCTCTGAATGCAAGCCAAAACAACACGTTATGGCTTCAAGAATGTTGCACGGATTTATCAGGATCGTTAATAGTTTATGCGCCAGTTGATCTTCCGTCCCTTAATATAGCAATGAGTGGTGAAGATCCATCATACATTCCTTTACTCCCATCAGGATTTATAATATGTCCCGATGGTCGACCTGATCAAGGAGGAGCTTCGACGAGTTCTAATATACAAGGCTCAGGAGGGACATTGTTGACTGTGGCACTTCAAATACAAGTGAGCACATTACCATCTGCAACTATGAATATGGAGTCTGTTTCGACGGTTAGCAATCTAATCAGCACAACTATTAATCATATTAAGACAGCCTTGAACTGCCCAGGTTCCTGATTCATGACCTCCTCTCTCTCTCTGTCTCTCTATTTATATATCTTGATCAGAATAACTCAGAGGCTTTTGATGTTGGCATTCAATGGAATTACTCCTTGGTTATTTGATATTAGTTAGTTGGTGGGTTGGTTTTGGAATTGAATAGCCATTCCTTCATCAAACAGAGAGAGAGAGAGAGATGATTTACTCTCTCTGGAGAAAAATATTTATTGAGACTTTGACAACAGAACTTCCTTGAAAATGAAAAAAGCCATTAAAGAGGGAGTCAAGAACGCACCATCATGCCTGACCTTTTTCTTCTTTCTTGCTGTGTGTCCCTTCAATTCAATCAGTTTTTATCTCTTTCCATGATCTTCCTCACCAATTTTCACCCCATACCCATTTTGTCTCTCTTATTTCTCTCTCATGGGTACTGGTTGATTCACCCAAACAAGATCAAACAGCAGCAAAGGTAGTAGTAGTAGTAGTACTAGTGGTTCGGGTATTGACTTCCCAAATGAAAAAGCTAGGGGACCTCAAAAGTTAGTTTTAATAGTATCATTTAATTCTATATAAATGTATTTTGTTTGGACCAGCCTGTTCTCTGTTCTTTTTTTGTTGGTTTTGTTGCAGATATGACTCTATCCATAGATCTTTCTTACTCAAGGGTGAGATTGTTGGAAATTTTAATTAGATTTTGTAGTAGGTGATTTTATTTGACTTCCTGACATGCAGATGGAAATTTTTGTTATATTTATTGATCTTGATATTAGAGATTCAAAAAAAACAAGTGATGTTTTTGGTAAGATTAATTACTTGAAAAAAATGATAATGGTAAGCTAGGAGAAGGTGCTTCTAAAGGGGTCCCATCCTCTTGGTCTTAGCCCACCTTCTCTTGGCACTCGGGCTTCGGACTGAGCAGTCCGAGGCCTGATTGGGGTGTTCTGAGAGCACTCGAACTGGGTTGAATCCATATTGTTCAAGCTCAGCATAGGTTATGCCCTGAGCATTCGGACTGGGCTGAGTCTACACTGTTCAAGCTCAGCATGGGTCATGCCCAGTCCGAGTGGCGAGCTTTGAATGGGTGATAAGCTTTGAATCTAGCTCTTTCCGGTGAAACTTTCATGATCCTCATTTGGACTGCCCCAATCATGGTTGAGACCATGTTACAGCTCTCTGCCTTGTGTGCTGGTTTGTTCTTACTTTTGGTGTTGCTACCATCTTTGGTTTGACTTTATCTTCTTGAGCGAAGTCGTGGTGGAAGTTTGAACCCAAGTTCATTTTAGCCACATTGATAGCTAACACAAGTCCATCCAAGGTCAACGGTTGGTTGATTTGTAGAGAACTTGAGATTATGTTTCAAGATAGATCTCTACGAGGCAAGCTATGTCTTAGATAAAAATCTATCCAGAAGAATAATAACAAAGAAAATAATAAAATAATGGAGAATACAAGAAATAAAATCATTGATTGATTTTTGGATGTGTAAAATAACAAGTAAACATGAGCTTGAAGCGTCCCGTCCTTTCCTCTTGACCCATCCCTTTCTCAGTACTCCTCGTGGACCTCAGATTGAGCAGTCCCAGACCCACCGATTGGCCAGTCCAAAAGTCACGGATTGGCTTGAATTCATGTTGTCCAAGCCCAACATGGACTACCCTAGCGGGGGCGCGAATATAGAAGAAGGGCATGGGTAAATTTTGGGTGCAAAACTCTGTCTTTATACGAACGAACGATAAGAATTCCTTACATTTATTTAACTAAGAAAGAAAATAGTCAGGGCCAGCCACAGCCCGAAGCAGGCAAAGTCTTGTTTTGGGACACTACATTTAAGGGGTTCCCAAACTAAATTGTGCACACTATTTATATCTTTCTTAAACAGATTTAAAGGCACTCTCACTTAATAATTTAGAAGAATGGCCACATTTTGCAACCCATTCATCTAACTTGTTTTTTTTGAGCCCAACAACTCAATAAACTAAAGGGAACTATATCCTAAGGTATGGCCCCACTTCTTTCTTTCTCTCTCCCCTTATCCTTTATTCCCTGCTCCAGCGTTACTCAGTGCTCGCTCAATAGACTCATTCAACTGAAGAAAAAGTAAGATGCATATTTAATCACAATGGCCCTTAACACTTTTTTTTTTGTCGAAACTGCATTAAAATAAAAACTACTGATTCAAGTCAAAGAAAATAAGCAAAAACATTTCAACTACAATTACTATTATTTGTACGCGACTATTTAGCTAACTTAACTACTTGATTGTTGTTGATTATCTAGGTGTATGAGTAGGTGATCTTCTGGAAACAATTGTTATACTTTTGAATTTCCTTAAGGTGACCTTGAGATTGCCAGTGTACAATTGAAGTATGATGTTGAAGATTGTTTATAATGTTCTTGTTGTCACTTTCAATATGAAGGTATTTTATTTGTCTGTTGTTGGCCCATTTCATTCCTTGTAAAATTACTTTGCATTTTCATTCCTTAACATTTCTTCCTCTTGTTATTTCTGTAAGTGCTCTTTGGAAAGTCGATTGAAAGTCATAGAAAATACAGCCGATCCCTGTTCGTTCGCTAATGTGTGTGAATGAAGCATCCGAGTTAAGTTTGATAAAAAGTGGTAAAGGTGGGTGGCATGCCCGAATATTGATATTGTGTTGCTGAACATTAATACGAGACCTTCTAGCCGCAGTGCCTATAATCTGTTGAATAACCTCTAAAGGTGATTGTGACTGTTTTTAAAGCTAACTCACATTAAGTTTCCATATATACCATATAATAGTTGCACAAGTAATGGTTCTGTTAATTCCATCTGAAGTCGTACTATTTTGCCACGTTAGAATCAAATCTGTAACTGAGGGAATAGAGTCAGAGCAAATATTAAAATAAAACCATATTAATCTAGCATAGGAATAGTGCAAAAGAGCGTGGTCTTGGGTTTCCTCCTGTTTATAGTAAGCACAAAGAAATTGATTTCCAATAAATTGACCAATGCCATGTTTTACTGGTAGACTGTTCGTACAACATTTCCAAAGAAATAGTTTGGTTTTAGGGATGGTATCAATATTCCAAACAAAAGATCAATTAATTTCCATGGGTTGATCATAGTTATTTGTCTCCCTAAGATACCTCTACATCGAGCTAATAGTAAACTCGCCAGATTTTGTGAGAAGGCACTGAATTTTATCATCCTCATTTTCCTCCATGGTTATAACACAAATAAAGTTGCACATATCAGGGTCAAAAGTCTTAATGAGAATATCATTGTTCCATTAGTGATTATTTATGAGTTGGGAAACCTTTGCAAGAGTTAAATTATGAATGTTGGGTATAGGCGGAGGGTGTTTAGGGATCTAGTAGTCCTCCCAAATGTTAATAGAATCACCTTTATGAACCTCTCAGAAGATAAGACTTTTGATGGAGGAGTGGTGTTTGGTAATGAATTTCCAAATCCAGGAATTACCGGGTTTAGCCGTTTCAGGAATAGACGCATTGTGAAAATATTTTCCTTTGAGGATTTTACCCAGATGACGTTGTGTTCCTTATTTAGGCGTCAGACTAATTTGCCCAAGAAGGCTCGATTATTAAGATCTGAAAGACGAAGAGGCCTAGGCCTCCTTGTTTCTTCGGAAGGCAAATGGAAGTCCATTTTATAGTATGAATGGTTTTGGATTTTTCCCACCAAAAATACCCCTGAGCGGTCTCAATGCTCTTCTCATGCTTCTCAATGCTCTTCTCATGCCTTTAGGAAGGGTGAAGCATTGCATCTAGTATCGGGGAACAACCGCTGCGACAGTCGAAATGACTACAGTGCGACCAACTTGGGATAGGAGATTCTTATTCCACTTTGTCAGTTTCTGTTGGATTTGGTTCAAGATATTGGAAAAAGTATGCTTCTTATTTGATCCGATGAAAAGATTTGTGCCAAGGTATTTGTCTGATATTGTTGACTGGCTGATTTTCGGATTCCTGATGAGCATCCTTTTGAATTTGGGATGGGTGTTTTTTTAGAAGAAAATGCTAGATTTAGCATAGTTAATCATCTAACCCGACGCTGAACAGAAGTTGTTAAGGATTTTCTTAAAATTATGGATGTTATCAAGAGAGTTCAGACCCGATAATAATACAATCGTCCGCAAAGAGGAGGTGTTTTATTTCCATGGTCGAATGAGGAGTGGGAAAACCGGCAAAGGCATAAGGACCATTAGGAGTATCCAGCGTTTTACTAAGTCCATCCGTAGCAATTATGAACAAAAAAAGAGAGAGAGGATCTCTTTGTCTGATACCCCTGCTGACACTAAAAATAGGACCAAGTCTACCGTTAATAAGAACTACCACAGAAAAGGTAGTAAGACAGGAGGTTATGAGATTGATCAAATGGTCAGAGAATCCCATTTGTTTCATGATCTGGGGGAGAAAATTCCTTTTTATAGTCAAAAGCTTTCCACATATCAAGTTTGAGCGCAAAATAGTTTTTGACTCCTTTTTGTCTCTTGTAGGAGTGAATGAGTTCCTGGCTAAGAATGATATTGTCAGTAATGTATCTGCCATAAGCCGCTTGAAAAGGGGAGATGAAAGAGGGAAGCAGCTTTTTCAGTCTGTTAGCCATTATCTTGGTAATAGTTTTGTAAGTGGTATTTATGAGATTGATAGGGCGAAAATCCGTCGGGATTTGGGGAGTTATAGTTTTGGGGATAAGACAAAATGTGGGTGTGATTAGATTGCTCTGGGAGCTGAGCAGTGCGGAAGAATATTTGGACCATATGTATGATATCCTGATGCACATTATCCCAGTTAACCTGATAGAAGTTGGGAGGGTAGTCATCTGGACCAGAGACAACTTCTGCTTTTAGACTAGGGGAAGACGCTTGAATTTCCTCAAAAATGGAGATAGCAGTAAGGTGAGAGTTTTGAATGTCGGGTATTTGATTCTGGAGCATATGAATATTATCAGGGATAGTAGAATCAACCGAGGTGGAGATTTGTTTAAGATGAAGTGTAAATATGTTGGCAATTTCTCCCTCATCTTGGACCCAACTACCACTCTGGTCCTTGACAGAAAAGATTTGGTTTTTCCTATTTTTATGGACTGCAAGTGAGTGAAAATACTTTTTGTTTTCGTCACTCAAAATAATGAAGTTATTTCGAGATTTTCCCTTCCACAGTCTCTCTTGATGACGATAAAGCTCCTCCAGTTGGTTAGTAATCCGATCATAATCATTTCTATTATTAATTTGGACTGAATAGGAGTATACGATTTAGGCCAGTTAGTCTCAATAAAGTTGTGACTGTCCGAATGAAACATCCAACTTCTGATGAATTTGAACGACCTAGTATTCTGATGTTGATAGGCTCTAGCGGTTAGGAGAATGGGGTGATGGTCGGAGCCCACCCTCTTAAGATGGGTAATTTTGGAAGACGGGTAACTGAGCAGCCAGTTATGATTAGCGAGACCACGATCTAACCTTTCTTGGATATGGCTACCATTGAAATGCTTATTAGACCAAGTAAAGGGGTGCTCTGAGAAACCCAGATCTTTAAGGCCCGACTCTTCCAGAAGGGCTGAAATTTTATAAGAAATAGGAGGTGGTTGAGTGGTGCCTCCACCTTTCTCACTCGGGTGGAAAATACAATTTAAGTGTCCAATCATCTTGTGTGCAGTTATAGCCCGACCCATGATGTGAAGTTTTTTCCAAGATTCCATCTTGTTATTTTTGTACTGACTATCATAAAACCCGTAAGATAAAAATTGTCGTTAGACTGAACGTGGGTGCCCTTAACATGAATGATAGTTGAATCCTTGTAGAGTAGTTCAATGGCCCTCAACACTTGATAAGTTATAAATTATTTTGTCAAATTTTGTAGCTTAAGTAGTGTATAAGGTTGACATAAATTCTCACATCTTTCATGTATTAATCACATTGTAATAACATATTATATATTTAGAAAATCTTTAAACATAAAATCCAATTGATAAAATTATGTAATTAAAGTTACATTCATAACATAACTTCATTATAGGGATAATAATCTATAGCCGAAGCAAAAAGGACCAAAACTTGAGATTGAAATTGCTATAGATCTTCATCAATATGGAACCATTATAGATGGTGATTCGATGACGGTAATATCAATTGCATTCTGAAAGAATCATATTATCTTAAGTTGATTAATAAAGTTAGGCACGAGTCTATTCTCATCCCCTCTCAACAAAAAAAAAAAAAAAAAAAAAAAATCTATTCTCATCCCAAAAAAAAAACCTACAGCGGTCATGGTAAATTTTATCATTTCTTATGTGTGTCTAAAATCACATAGTAAGTGATCTTTGAGAATTAGGAAAAATTATTAGTTCCAAAATGACATGTTAGGTTAATCTAGCTGATCTAATTCACAATTTACACATACATATGAGTAAAAAGTCTCTTTAACACAATATACAGTTTCAACCCCAAAAAAAAACACAATATACAGGTAGGTGCCCAAAATTATATAAAAGAAGGTATAATCTTGAATTCCAACCTAAGTGCCCATCTCTCTCCTCTCTCCTCTCTCCTCTCTCTTCTTTCTTCTCTCTCCTCTCCTCTCCAAAAGGGTGAAGGAAGTGCCCTACACACCTGCAAGTAAGCTATCTCTCTCCTCTATCTCTCTCTATGTCTTTGTCTGTCTCTCTCTCTCTCTCTCTCCAAGTCCTAATCATCCATTTAAAATTTTACTGTTCTGTTTTACTTAGATTTCTTAATAGTTTTATTTATTTTTCTCCTTTTTTGCTTTTCCAATCACCTCACTTTTGTAGGTTGATTTTAAGAAAGATCCGACTACAAAAGTCATAAAAATGACATTTTTTTTTCTTCTAGGTAGAAAATGAAAATTAGGGTTTTTTTTTTTCTTTGGTTTGCGTTTGGGTATTTGAGATTTTATTTTGATTTCATCTGTGTTTGATATCCATAATTCTCTTCTATTGGTTGATTGTATTGAACCCAATTTAACTGTGTTTGAATCATGAAGAAAATTAAGAAACTTTTGTTTCTTAGACCTGGAATTGGGGATCCTGATTATATTCTGATTTTCTACTTGCTTTGTTATTATTATCATTAGGTTATCACTAGTACAGGATTTGAGTAATCTGAAGGTACATGGGTTGAGCTGAAAGATCTAATTTTGCTTCAATTCGATTGAGCCCTAATGGACGAAGATACCCGTAGCCGCGATTGGGGTTACTATGAATCACCATCCAGACATCTAGGTCTACAGCTTAGGCCAAGTGCGGTAGAGAGAGATACTAAACCCTTCCTCTCTCATCATCATCATCATCATCATCATCGTGGTGGCGATTCAAATGCTTTTCTTAATAACAATGGAGGTTATCACCATAATAGAGATTATGGGGTTCCAGAATTACTTGCCCCCATGGATTTTATCAGTAATGATAGCTGGATGAACCATAGAGATAATAAGTTTCTACATGGGCTGTCTGGAAACCCTAATAATAAGCTTGTGCATGGGTTCCCCGGAAACTCTAATAAGCTTGTTCATGGGAATGGGATGCCTACTCCTGGAAACCCTAATAATAAGATTGTCCATGGGATGCCTCATCCTGGAAACCCTAACAAGTATCTTCATGGGATGCCTCCTTCTGGGAACTCTAATAAGCATCTTCATGGGATGTCTGATTCTGGAAACCATGGTTTCTCCCTAATTTCTGAAACATCCAATACCCATCAACAGTTCCATATGCAACCACCAGCACTACTTGATATACCAAGCGGTGAGAGGTTCGCTCAATTGGAGGAACCACCGATCAAAAAACGAGGTGCCTCTTTGAGAAAACAACAAACCCCAAAATCCCCTAAAGCAAAGAAGCAAAAGAAGCCAAAGGATGATGCTCCTCCTGTTCAAAGAGCTAAGCCTCTGAAGAATCACAGCACAGGATTAATTATTAATGGAATTGATTTGGATATTGCGGGAATCCCTTCACCAGTTTGTTCTTGTACTGGAATTCCTCAGCAATGTTATCGATGGGGTTGTGGCGGATGGCAATCCGCTTGCTGTACAACTAGCATATCTATGTACCCGTTACCGATGAGCACAAAAAGGCGCGGAGCGAGGATTTCTGGGAGGAAAATGAGTCTTGGAGCATTTAAGAAGGTGTTGGAGAAACTTGTTGGAGAAGGTTATAATCTTTCCAATCCAATCGACTTGAGGACTCACTGGGCAAAACATGGAACCAACAAGTTCGTCACAATCAGGTAACTGTTTGTACAATGTGGGTGCCATTGATTTGCCTCCCGTTGCATTTGGTCTGGTTTCCCTGTATATACATGTTTGTGACCTGTTGCAGAAGCTTATTGGTTAGTTTATCTTTAATGAGTTTTATCATTCCTGACAATTGTTTTTGAAGTTAAGACATTCAGGCATGTTTCTTTTGTTTTGCTTTTACTTTTTGTTGTTGTAGACTTGTAGTCAAGGTTAGTCAGTCTTTACTCAGGTGCGATAACTTATAAATTAATGGATGAGATTTGATTTATTGATTCTTATAGAAACGCTCCCGTTTCTCGCCTGATATTATCAAGAATTGATTTTTAGATGGTCTATGTCCCTCTGATTTTATTATGCTGTTTAGTGCTCATTCCTTTATTGCAGCAAGACACATCTATTAATAGACACATGATCTTGTTATGTTTAATTGTTAGCTGCATTTAGCAACATCTGCAATTTCATGAAAAATCCGACATTGGAATCCTGTAATTAATTCTTGAACTTACTCGAGAACATACAATAACGACATATTACTACATTAGTTATGTATCTTCATTTGGGGAGCTTGAGAACTCAATGACAATTAGTTCATTCCGCTTTAAGGTTTAGTCATGTAGAGATCATCTGTAGACGAATATTTGTATTTGCCTAATTGGATTTCTCCCATCTAAGTGGAACCTAGTTACTCCCGTTTGAAGTAAATTTAAGTTGTCGTAGTAAGGTGTATACACTCTGTTCGAAAAATGAAACGGTAAGTATTCTTCACTAACATAAAGCTCAACGTTTATATCTTCTCCAGCGAGGCTATTTCACCTCCTAAGCCCTGATAATCCTCATCTCATTTTTATCTTTTCCCTTCCCATCGCGGTTACCCCATGAGCTCTCTCTCACCCCCCCCCCCCCCCCCCCCCCCCACACACACACACACACACAAACACAGATTTCTATGTTCAATCTGTTTGTCGTTATCATTCCTTATCTAGTTCCAAAAATCACGATGACGAGAAACTTGGTCCTTAGTGGTTATTTTAGAAACTGGGTGGTCTTATTGGAGTTAAATGCTTGTGATGCTTGATCAGTAAGTGTGAGCACAATGTTTGAGGTACTAGTTCTTGAGCTGCAGTTATGTGCTTCCAACACAAAAGCCATCCTCATGACACTGAGTGGTTTAGGCCCATTTCAACTGAGTTACGATCAACGAAGGCCGGAGATTTCAATGGAAGGTTAGGAGTTCAAGTAAGTGGTGGAGTCGAGCCTCTACCAGGCTCATCTATTTGTACCTACATCTAGGGAAAGGCATTGCTTTATCTGAGGCGTAAACCCTCGTAACTGATTGGTGTGTAACCATTGAAAAGATGTATACATGTCCCATGATTATTTGCCTAATACAGAAATTGTATGATGTATACATGTGCATTTGTAGCTATAATGGTTACATTAATGCGTCCACAAAAGATCCAGTTGCGTACAAGAAATTAAGAACTCTGTTTCAGAAACAGGTACCAGCTAGTCTACGGGTCTCTCTCACTCACGCGATTTCATTTGAGCATTCACTAATTGCCTATTCGAGTATCTAAGTTTTTGCTAGGAACATCTTCTGATAGTATCTAACCAAGTAAGATAATTTACCACCATATACGGTGTACTTGTAGGTCTCTTATTTCTCTACGTGATACATAATTACTTTTGTTTAGTGAGCTTTAAACGTTTCGTTCCAGTCTAATTTGTTACTTGAGTTAGAAAGTTACAGTAAATATAAGAACTTATACTGTAATCCAAGTATATGTTCTAATCAGATTCTCTTATTTTTGTCGGTGTTACTTCAACGGAGATGAGACTATATTTTCTTTGTGCTTTGTCTTCTGGGTTTATTTGATAGTTCTGACCATCCTGTGCGACACACGACTTCAAATCAACAACTAAGTTTATAGGAATATGGAGGAATTTGAAAATGATTTACTGTCAGGGTTTCAGGCCCTCCATAAAGTTTTACACTAGAAGAGTGTCATGTTTGAAGTAGTTCCATAACTTTCACATTTTGCGTAACACACTTTTATCTCCACTACTGTCATCATCTCCGACCACTGTGAATTTTCTCTCCCTATATAATTGTACACGCGGCATTCTTCTCCCTCTCAATTTACTACGTCGCTACCCCAAAATGCCGTTTCCCATACTCAATTTATGATTTGGGGCTATTGTGCGGAAGACTCGTCTGCTTTGCTAGAATGGTCAAGTCAACTGAGGGCAGAGAAATGGGGACAAGTGAGACGAGTGAAGATGGGGAAAGATGAGAAACAGAGATGGTAATGGCAGGTAGGTAGTACAAAGTCAACAACCTTGGAGTCACGGAATCTTACCCTTAAAGTATGCAGACATTTCAAAAATAAAAAGTTAAACACTAAATATTTATACTCCTAATGAAAGGTGCATATGGCTTAACATGTTAACATCCCATAGAACCATTGCCCTCGGAAACAATACAGAGCCAATCACACCAGATGAGGATGAAGATCAAGATGAAGAACTACCCCATCTGTAACTCATCTTGTCATGGGGGAAATATTGAGACAGAGTTGGTCTACTACGTAACCGACTTTTCCAAGAACACGGGCCCATGTTACGCCTATCGTTGTAATTTTCTCCATCTTCATCTTGGGGTTCATTTTCATGTTAATTTTAGGTTCGTTGAGTTTGATTGGACAGTTTTTTGAGTTTTAAAATGGTCGCATCTTTAGGGCATAAAGAATAATGTGTGGGGAATAATTTTTTTTGGTAGTCCATGTTTTTTTCGTACATTTCGGAGACATATTTTTAGTCTAAAAGTTAATTTGATCAAACATTGCCTCTCTAATCTTCATCTTTTAGTCACCTTCACCACCACATCCTACCAGCACCATTTGGACCACCATTGCCACCTCTTCTCTCTCTTCCCTCTCAGTCACTCACTAAGTCATTGTCGCCCTCTCTTTCACTATTTTTCTCCTTGTTCTCTCTTTCTCTCTCCCTCTCTCTTTTCCCAGCTTCATCTCGCTCGACATTTCTCTATCTCACAATTTCTCCCCTTCTCACACAGCTCCGGTGAAAGGAAATGCCCCATTCGCGGCTTCGCCGGAACCCCCTTCGTCTGAGACAAAGGGGATACAGAGAAACATTGAGATAAAGAGAGAGAAATAATGAGATAAACAGTGGGAGATAGAGAGGAGTAAGAAAACAAGCGAGTGAAAATGAAGATTACGGGACAATGTTTGATCAAGTGAATTTTTCCGGCTAAAAAGAGATTACGCCCCCTAGGTCAATGTCTATTGACTAAATCTTAATACTCCGGAGATTTTTCTTCATTCCTCAAAGCCGCGGCCTTTAAAATTGGTGAGTTTGAAACATTACTGGTTCACACTTCAACCCGTGCACCACTACGAAGCCAACTCAAGTCAGTGGGGTCGAACCATATTTTGTTCACAATAGTGGTTCAACCCGGCCGATTTGAACTCCAAATTATTTGAGTCAGAGTGATTTTGTGACTTCACGAAACAAAGAGCGCTAATAAAACGAGTGATCAAAGCAAATCGAGTCAAAGGTGCCGGGGAGGCACTGTAGAGGGTGCTTTTGAAACTTCTTTTGTATCATTCAGACTAGCCCCATACTAAGAACAGTCTGCCATTGACGCACCATAAATGGCCTAGGCCGAGAGGCACACTTCCAAGTTATAGCAGCCATCCTACAGTTTTTTTTTGAAATTTAGATTGAATATAAGCCATCCTACAGTTGTTCAACAAAGCTCATGACGATAGGTTTTAGAGTGAGAAACAATAAATCTGCAAAGATTTGTGCCCCCCAATAGACAGGTACTGGTATTTTCAAGCAAAACTATTCAACATCGCTTCGTTCACAATAAAAACTAAAGACAGAAAAACCATAGAACCTAATTGGATTCACATTGCATAATCTCGTTTACTTGGCAAGCATCATCCTCACGAACTCCTCATAGTTGACTTGGCCATCCCCATCCACATCTGCTTCTCTGATCATCTCGTCCACTTCTTCGTCGGTCAATTTCTCCCCCAGATTGGTCATCACATGCCTTAGCTGCTCCATATTGGTATAAAAAACAAATGCAATTTATTATGATAGGATATCTTCAAATGATTGGAAGATATTTTTAGAACTTCAAGTCTTCTACATAATATTTTATAGCTTTGATGTAAGAGCTCTTTGCTCGGTTGGTACATTCTTTCTACCGTTATCAAATATATTACGCCTTCAGGGAAAAAAAGAAATACAACTACAATATACACATAATATGAAGAAACCAATTTTTGCATTGTTCTGTAATAATAAAATGAATGAACAACGATTATATGGATATACTTATGACCAATAGGGCCTACCTCTGCAGCTGAGATGAAACCATTTTGATCCTTGTCAAAAACCTTGAAAGCTTCCTTGAGTTCTTCCTCGGAATCAGTATCCTTCAACAGTAGAAATATCAATTTTAAGGATGTCAATATAATTATTATGAATATTAAGATGAAAACTGGTAAAATAGCACTACCAAAAGTATTCAAAAGTTAAATTGAGATTAGAAGTAACAATACTTCACCCAAAATAAATTCAGTTCCTGGTTCTAGTGATTTTGTGAGTTAAAAAGTTTCAAGATTTTGCATTGAAGTGGGACAAAGGTTGAGACCACTCCGTTAACATCTCGGGAAATAATAGATGTCCCAAAGATGCTAGTTGGTAAATGTTGTTCTAGGGTATTGTTGTTCTTTTCTAATATGTGCTTGACCATTCCTTTTATTGATCATACAAACTACGATAAATAAAGAATTACGAGTCATAAAATTCTTTTGAACAAGTCCATTCTATTTCAGACACAAAGAGTATAGAATCCAGGGGTTGAATGGTAATTGTCTAATATCTTGAGAAGACTGAACTAAAAAGAAAATGTGAGCATGTCCAGCCACTATCCCGGCCGGGGTATGTGGCTTGCCAAGATTTAGAGACAGTAAGTGTTTATAGTACACAAAAATAAGTCTTGTTGGCAACTTGGCATTGTACCGCCGATGATGTGAATTCATTATGCTGGAAAACTCTAAGTCTGCTTCTTCTTTTTTTTTTTATGGTACACTAAAAAAACCAAGAAAACGTATAGAGGAGTAGTTAAGCCTGATAACATAGTTCACAAGTAAGCAACAAACGCTCCAACATACTTCATTGAGCTGGCATGGAAAATTTTCACAAAACAATGCACTGAAAGTAATATGACGAACACATGAAAGAGACTATCAATAATGTCTGACCTTCATTTTGCGGGCCATCAAATTCAAGAACTCGGGGAAATCAATAGTTCCATTTTGGTCAGCGTCAACTTCATTTATCATGTCCTGGAGTTCAGCTTCTGTTGGATTCTGTCCAAGAGATCTCATCACGGTACCCAATTCTTTGGTGGTGATGCAGCCTACACAATGAACAAAAGATCACCAAGAGAATAATACAAACACAAAAGGATAATGTTCTCTCTAGAATGGCTTCTTCTTTTGAAAATTCTATAAATCTCTAAGTCGGTGATCACAGAAAGTTAAAGTAGCATCTCAGGCTTCAGAAACCCTGAAAGACAACATGAATACTAACAATGAATGTTCTCTACTTCTCAAAGCCCCATTCAGTTTTTCTTCTTTAAACCTTTGGATTTTCACTAAACAAAATCAGAAACAAAAAAGACCATGATAGACACTCACAGGATTCTAAGGTAAAAGTAAGCCTGGGAAGTTAGTCTCAACTATTTCTACCCATACTCTTACATGGGAGAATTTTAATAATACACATACATATAACAAAATAAAAATAATCTTCCTCTTAATTCAGAAGAATCTAAAATCTGTTAAACTTCCATTAATTATAAAAAGGAAACAGACAATAATAGAAAGTGAAAGTTCACAATTTTAATGTAGAAGTGACAAGAGCAGAAGAGTAAAGCAAATCTTTGCACAACGTTGTCTAATGGGAAGTGTCTGCAAGCTAGCACTGTGGAAGAATCTGAAGCAAAATACGTTCACGACTCTTTTCACAATTATAAAAAACCATGAGAAATAAATTCCTCATCGAGTTATATACGACAAAAATAATGATGCACATTAATGGACTCTGTGCCACCAAGTAGCCTGAGAGTCAACATGTTAGAATTTTTTTTTTTTTTTTTTGTTGAACTATCAACATGTTAGAATTGATCATATAAACCAGTCAACGAAGCAGAGATGGTAGACTTCTTAACATTCTTGAACCACATAAAACTGACTCTAAACATTCAAAGCTCGTAGAACAATCAAATGTAACTGTCTAATTGTGGGGGCATCTCCATCGATACAATTGTAGTAATGGAAATCAGGCTCTGACACGATAAATAAAAAAAATTGTCATGCAGCCCATCTCAAACAAGCAACAGTATGAGAAATTACTCATCAACCAATCAAGGAACAACTCATTAAAAAGTAAAAGAAAAAGTAAAGGAAGAAAGCAAAATAAGGGACCAGAGAAATATTATACTGGAGAAAAGAAGGATAAGAATTAGCAGCTAATAATTTTAAAAAAATATTATACTGGAGAAAAGAAGGATAAGAATTAGCAGCTAATAATTTTAAAAAAGTTCACAGAACAATCTATGTGGAGACCACAACATCAAACCTAACTACTTCAGAATTAACAAGTCCTCTTCCTTGAAACTTTACAAAATATGAACTCTTTTGAGCATTATGCACCACCAAAACCATTTACCACTTTAGCTTCAAAAAAGTATTTGAAGAATAAAAACATCATCATCTATTTTTTGTTATTGAACGCCGTTTTGGAGAGACAAGAAAATGTTTTGGAGTACAAAATATTGGGTGGAAATCTTTCTGTCTCTGCTAAATCTCTCTCTCTATCCTCATTGTTCCGGAAAGGGAATGGTTCGCCTTGCCGGAACCCACTTCATCTCAGGCATGGGTTTTGCCTTAAACCCCCCCCGCTCGCAGTCGGCACCCACGAGATGTTTGTGGCTGGTCTCATGGCCCACCGGCCGCGTACCCTCTATTGAGGTCTAAAACCTTCCTTAAGGGTTTCAGGATCTCGGTTGAAATTCTTCCCTTTGTCCAAGCTGAAGGAGGTTCGGGCAAAGAGAACCCTTCCTTCCCGGAACATAGAAGAGTGAGCCAAAGTTTTAGAGAGAGAAGAGAGAAATGGTGATGGTGGTGGTCGGAGGGGTGGGAGGAGACGAGGAAGAAGAAAACATTATTTCCAATTATTGCCTTAGAAATTTTGATAAAACCCACAATTTTCTTTTAAAATTTTGTATGTGGAAAATTTTCTTGTTTCCCCAATTGAGTAGAAGAGAGAAATAAAGTGGAATAAGAGGCACAATTTCATCTACTATAGATCCATAAACCTCCGATCTTTGTAAAACAGATAGGAAAGAACGAGTCGTTCAAAACAGAAACCTTGATAAACAAACAACTAAGAAAAACGTTGATCAAGATTCAAATGCAGTACGATATATTATTAGATCAACAATAACAGTGATAGCGCCACATCAAAGCTAATATACAACAATGATATCAGACAAATCACAATGACTATATATATATATATAGAGAGAGAGAGAGAGAGAGAGAGAGAGAGGGGGGAAGAGAGAACTACCATCACCGTCCTTATCAAACAGGCTGAAAGCTTCCTTGAACTCTGAGATCTGCTCCTCTGTGAGTTGTTCTGCCATTCTCTTTCTCTCTCTCTCTCTCTCTCTCTTCAACAAACAATGAAAACCAAAATCAAAGGAGGACTCCGGCAGATTTCGTTTGATATTTATTTTGCTGTCTTTTTGGTTAGAGGGGTTTATTTGAGAACGGGGATTGGGCGAAGGCCAAATGAGGGAAGTTTTATAGGGCCTCCCTGATTTTGTTAAAAGGCCTCCCCATGAACCATTTCACTTGGTAAATTATCATTGAGAGGACCCTTTTAACAAAAATGAGGGGGCCTTATAAAATCTCCCAGTGATTTTTGGGAAGTGAGCCTTGGGTCCTGCCCTGGAAGTGAGCCTTGGGTCCTGCCCCAAGTCTTAACGGTCGTCAATATTGTTCCCGCTTTGACCACTCACTAGTCTCCCAAAAAGCATCGGTTACTTACTAAGTTTGAGTGTACACCTATAGCCCAAGCTTCAGATACTCTTGTGAGTGAATGTAGAATTATCACAATCCCCCTCCTCTCAGAGAAGAGTCGTCCTCGATTTTGATACTACTTCTGATGCCACAAGCTTTAGTAGTTGTTGTGTCATCCCTGCTGACCATCTCACGCAGATACGAGGTTTTGTTCTTGGTAAAGACTCCACGAGGCTCCCAAAAGGCCTCGTACTTGTCAAACTCGAGCGTACACCTATAACCCACGCTCCGGACACTCTCGACATCATAATCAACATAATGATTTTGCAGTACGATACATAATTAGATCAAGAAAAGCAGTAACATTGCTATATCAAAGCTAATATACACCAATGTTATGATACAAATCACGATAATAGAGATAGAGAGAGAGAGAGGGGGGAAGAGAGAATTACCATCACCGTCCTTATCAAACAGGCTGAAAGCTTCCTTGAACTCTGAGATCTGCTCCTGTATGAGTTGTTCTGCCATTCTTTTTATATCTCTCTTTCTCCAACAAACAATGAAAAACGACACGAGAGGAGGACACGGGAGATTTTGTGTTTTTTCTATTTTGCTTTCCTTTCTGGTAGACGCTTTTTATTTGAGAAAGGGGTATTGGGCAAAGGCAAGATGATTTTTAGGAATTGAAGACCCAAGTCTTACCAGTTGTCCATATTGTCTTCGCTTTGACCGTCTCGCACAGACACATGATTTTGTTCTTGGCGAAGGCACCACGACCCCCCAAAATGCATACCCACTTACTAAGTTTGAGCGTAGATCGATAGCCCGAGCTCCGAACACTCTCACGAGCGGATGTGGACTATCACAATCACCCTACCCTTAGCGAAGAGCCGTCTGCGGCTTTGACACCACTTGTCACGCCCCAAGCCTTAGTATTTTCGATATTTTCCCTGCTTTGACTACCTCACACAGGTACGAGGTTTTGTTATTGGCGACGAACCCCCCCCCCCAAAGGCCTCAATACTTACCATCTTGAGCGTACACCTATAGCGCAGGGCCCAGACACTCCTGTGAATGACATGAGACTATCATAATCCCCCCCACCCTCAACGAAGAGTTGTCCTCGACTCTAATACCACATCTCAAGCCTTAGCAGTTGACGATATTGTCCCCGCAAGGCCTCAACCATGTGGTTTGTTCTTGGCACCTGACGGAAGTTCTAGGAACTATTGTCCACGTAGACCTTGGAGGCCACGTGGCAATCGATGGTTCCATGATTATAGAGTCGCGTCCTTTCATTCGCAACCAAGGAAAGGCTCCACGAGCCCGAGCCCCCCCCCCCACCCACAAGGCCTCAGCCACTTATTAAGCTTGAGCGTACACCTATAACCCAAGCTCCGGACACTCTCGTGAGCGATGTGGGGCTATCACAATCTTGTGACACCTAAGCCTTAATAGTTGCTAATATTGTCCCCGCTTTTACCACCTCACACAAGTGCGGGGTTTTGTTCTTGACGAAGGCTTCACGGACTCCCAAAAGGTCTTGGTACTTACTAAGCTTAAGCGTACACCAATATCACAGACTCTAGACACTCTCGTGAGCGATGTGGGACTATCCGAGGCCTGGGCTATAGGTGTACGCTCTAGCTTGGTAAGTACCGAGGACTTTTGGGGGCTCATGGAGCCTTCGTCAAGAAGAAAATCTCGTACCCATGTGTGGTGGTAAAAGTGGGGATATTGATAACTGCTTGAGCTTGGGGCGTCACATTCTCTTGCAGAAAATAAATAAGCTGCAGCTCCACAGAGATGGGAATTTAAAATTGAAGTGTACTTTACACGATATACAAATTTACTATTGGAGAAAATCTCGTGCAAATCAGAAAAGCGATGTGTGGAGATTGTTTCTAGATAATTACATATGTGTCACTAGAATAATGACAAGTAATTTTATTTATTTTTCTCCCAACTGAAAAGTTTTCTCTCTCGAAAATTACATATTGGTATAAAGAGCTACACATTGTTGTCGGGGACACACAAGACATAATTATTTTTTGTGCTATGATTCTTATACTAAATTGTTATTAAGAATTTTTTATAAGGATTTGAAATTTAAATATTAATATCCAGAGGGGTTAAAAGTAATAAAGGTTTATCTTTCTTCCTCCAACAAACAAAATTTTGTCCAAAATAGACAAAGAATTTCAATTTTGTTGAAGATTTCTTGAGGAATAAATTTCCTCCCATAATTATTAAAGACAATGAAACATTCTAAACTCCATCACCAAGAGAACTTGACTGTTACAAAAATCCTAGAAATGAGATGGA
Organism: Eschscholzia californica; assembly: GCF_041429995.1. NCBI lineage: Eukaryota > Viridiplantae > Streptophyta > Magnoliopsida > Ranunculales > Papaveraceae > Eschscholzia > Eschscholzia californica. The sequence goes on from NW_028238198.1 coordinate 37,155,252, forward strand.
GAAAGAAAAACTCATATGACTTCCGTTGATGCCTTCTTCATTCGTGAGGAAATTACTTGGCGAAGGTGGCCATTGGAGATGTGTTACCGGTGTTGATAAAAGCCACTATGGTTGAAGGGAAGGGAATCGAAGGGAGAACTAAAATATCATTTTATTAAGCATAACCCCCGCCTCACGGGCGTGAGAATGCCTTTTACGCAATACAAAGAATTGAACATAAAAAATACAACTAAAAAGTTTCATAATGAATAAGACTAAATCAAATCATTTGATTGATTATCCATCAATTGAATTATACAATGTAATTAAGCACCAAGATTTTGGCAAATTGGTAGAGACTAAGGCTGGAAAAACGGACTGGGAACTCGAAACCCGACCCTATCCGCCCGATCAGTGGGAACCCGTTGGCCGAAAAAAGTCCGAACCGGGCTTACCTGGCCTGTTAAGTCGGGTTATAGTGGGCGGGACACGAACAAAGCCACTTACCCGGAGTCTGCCCGATAGGCCCGACCAATAAGAGCCCGCGAACCTGCCCGAAGGAACCCGCATGCCAAGAAAACAAAAACCCTTAAGTCCACTAGTGACCGTCAGATTTATACGGCTGATATTTTGTTGTCTTTAAGAGTGAATCTCAGCCGTTGCTAACAAAAACTCTTAAGGACCACTATACATAGTGTTGTCTTCTCTAATCTCTTTGACTCTTTGAGGAAGTCTTTGTTTAAAGATGGGCAGCCTATGAACCGAATGACAACCAAGCTCCCTTCTCTGTTCTTCATTGTTCAGCCATGTATTTCATTCTATGTTCTCATCTTTCCCTTGTTCTACCCTTCTTGGTTTCCAAAAAGTCTCAGTTGAAGTGTTACCAAGGAGAAATCACTACGATCTCGACTGAAACCCTTGCATATCATAAGTCATGTATGGATTGATTTACGGAGCATATTAGGTCATGTATGTATCTCTTCATATCAGATATATTCCTTCTCTTTCTCTCTCTCTCTTTGTTATCTCTGTTCTAGCTCCCTGATCTCTTTCAATGTCTTCATCTTTATGACAGACAAATAGACGTATATTCTCTATCATGTTGATTTGTGAAATGGAAATTGTATTGATTGATATCTAATTCTCCATTAACTCAAGTTTGAAAAAAAAAAAATCCTAAAATTCATATTTTTGTTTATGTAGTTTTGTTTGCTCATCTTGATGGGTAAAAAAAACCCTAAAAACGTTTCCAAAAAAAACCCTAGACAGAAAACTCGCGGCCTGACCGCCAGAGTCTGATCGGGCTCGCGGGCTCTAACGGGCCGCAGACACTGGAATTTGGAAAAGTGGCCGCCCAATAGGTCTGACGGTCACTAGTGGACTTAAGATTTTCAAGTCCAATTCGTCCGAGTCCGGAAAAAAAATACTCGTGAGCGTCCGAGCTCGATCGATTCCCACCCCTAGTAGAGACCATACTTTTTATTGTAACGGCTTCCAAATGCATTGTTACAGCCGAACGCCGTTACAATAAGTCTTTTGTAACGACTTTTTCCTATTATAACGGCTTCTGGCCGTTACAATTACTTTGTATTTTTGTAGTGAACATCGTTTTATGTTATCCTTGTTGTACACAAAAAAACAAAGACGTCCAAATTTTCTTTTCGTTGCATAATCAAGTATGGTCGATATTATCTAAATATCCATTCTCATGTTGGATTTCGGAATTTTTTTTAGTTCTTATAATCTCGAAGAATCTTGGCATGTAGGAAAGCTTTTTTTTCTTCATAAGAAATCAAAAGGCGTCCTGCTAACTTATACATAGAGATAACTTTAAAAAATTGCACTATATACAGTGACGGTCATCATTTCTTCAATCAACCACAATATCACACATTATAATTTGTATCAAACTTGAAGAATACACAAGAAACAAGTTCGTGATCATTCCAATATAATGCTCATGTCTTCAATGCCATCCCACATGACCAAAATCTCTCTAGGAACATATAAACTTCAGATTGCATAGTATATATACCCGCAATAATTATGACTAGATTATCTGGTCAGTAAGAGACATCAACCAACAAAGAAATTAATGTGAAAATGTCTTCAAACATATACGCATGTGTTTCAGTTAATTGGCTAGGCAAATATTCATCAAGTAGGCATACCAATCATAAGGACAATATGCTAAGTCCATTAGTTAATGGGTCCACGGGTTTTAGGCTCAAAATAAAATTCAAAAGGGGATTAAAGTCCAATCTTCCCAGAAAATAAAATTTTAGTCCTTTTTCCTTTTGGAAGAAACATTTTTGATACATAATGTGTTGTGTATGACACATATATAAAAATAAAATAAAGTATGAAACTTTAACAATAAATAACACGTTATTTATGAAACAAAACATGAATCAATAAACAGAAAAACACTGTAACTTTGACACCTAGACATACTTTAACTATAATAAATGTGCTTTGTTGTAGAAATATACGTGATTGATACTAAATAACGTGTATATTGCGAAACAGATGGTAAATTTAAAATCAATCGAAAAAATCTGAGAAGAAAAAGAAAGAGAAGTTTGGGGATTGGTTTTCAAATGGCGTTTTTCTTATATAAACGTTTATAATGGGTATTATGATTAAATGAAAATGATAGAAATTTGTATTTTCTATAGATATGGGTCAATTTGGACTAAATATCCATTATAATTATTATTTTGGCTTAAAATCCTATATTAATATTAGGATGGACTAAATGTGTGTTTAGATGTAGATTTTTGGACTAAGAACCCAATACTTATTAGTTGTTAATTAAGTTTTAGAAATTTCTTGTTCAACATTATCATGTAAATGATCCCATTCACACTTCAGTTTCAGCAAAACTATTCTAATTAAAACAGTATTTGATCATCTCAAACACTCACTAGTGGCAAATATTCAAAATTAAATAACAATTAATGCATACATGTTAGTCTTGGATCATGTGAAGAGGTGTTATCCTATTTGTATGATAACCGAGAGAGTGTGAAAAGTGATAGCTGAGAGGGAGAACGAGAGAGATCTATTAGAAGAGAGAGGGAAAAAATATTAAATCGCTTGGTATTCCATGTAAAGGTGAATACAAGTATTTATAGGTGAATACATAAATCAAAAGTAAAGTTATCTAAGATATACAATATCTGTAACAATAATTATCTAACCAGATCTATGTTGACCGGTTATATGGATACCCGAGGTGGACCGATGGTCCATGGATCGGTGGATCCTAATATTCCCCCTCAAGTTGGAGCGGGGACTAAAGTGACGCCCAACTTGCCAACTATCTTCTGAAATTGATCTGCACTGAGTGGTTTTGTGAATATGTCAGCCAGCTAGTCCTAGGTACAAGTAAATCTTGGTGCGATGGTGTTGTATGTCCTTTATCTTTTTTCCGATTGGAGAACTGCCTTTTAATCGCAGTGAACAGTCATCGGAAGTGTGTGATCAATATCAAAGCCACGAAAAAACACTTGAGCCATTGAAGTTCGTAAGTGAGGTTGGCAAGTGCTCTATATTCTGCTTCGGTCGATGATTTTGTAACTGTGGCTTACTTTCTTAGATTTCCAAGATAAAGGATTGCAGCCAAGCATGGTGAAATAACCTGCATGTTGTTCATCGACGGGGGGGAGGTTGACAACAGGCGCAGTCGGAATCACGAAAGCCGGTAATATGAATGAGACTCTTTGCAGAGAGGAAGATTCCTTTATCAAGGGAATCTTTGAGGTATCGGAGAACACGATGGGCGACATCAAGATGAATCGAACTTGGAGTTTGCATGAATTGGCTCAAGTTATTAATCGCATAAGTGATGTCCGGACGAGTGACAGTGAGGTAAAGGAGTCGACCGATTAGTCGACGATAAATGGACGAATCGGGTAAAGGGCCACCATCCGAGGGGTTAAGTCGTAGCTTTTGCTCCATAAGGAAAGGGGACGGTCGAGAGGCTGTGAGGCCGGAATCCTTGATAATGTCAATCACATATTTTCGTTGACAAAGAAAAATGCCTTAAGAAGAGCGAAGACTTTGATCCCAGAAAATATTGAAGGCGTTTTATGTCTTTAAGAGAAAAGGTTTTGTCCCAGAAGGATTTGAGATTGGAAATTGCTAGGTCGTTGTTACATGTTATAATGATATCGTCTACATGGACGAGGACATAAATGGAAGTAGAGGATGAGTGGAAGGGGAATCAAGAATAATCAGATTTTATTGGGAAAAACCCTTATTTAAAAGGACGGATTTGAAAACCGTTGACGACACACTTTCGACTCCCCCTGAGAGGAAAACCCAAGTGGCAGTTTCATGAAAACCTCCTCATGGAGATCGCCTTGAAGGAAGGCATTATTTACATCAAGTTGGTGAAGAGACAGTCCGTGGATAGCAGCAAGAGATAGAAGTACTCGAATAGTTACTAATTTTGCAACTGGAGCCATGTGTTTGTGTAGTCCAAACCTTCAATTTGTGTACTTGGCCACTAGACGGACTTTATAACTCTCAATGGAGCCGTCAGATTTAAATTTAATTTTGTATACCCATTTGCATCCGATGGATAGTTTTCCTGAAGGCAAGGAAATAATTTGCCAATTGTTGTTGGCTTCCAATGCTTTAATCTCGGATGCCATGGCATCACGCTTTCGTGAGTGCTTCATAGCTTGGGAAAATGTAGATGGTTCAGTGGAGGATATGACTGAAGATAGGAATACTTGATGTGATTTAGAAAAACACTTGATGTGATTTGAAAAAACCATCAATCGAGAAGGAATTAGCAAGTGGATAGGTCACTTGAGGGTTAGTAGAACAGATGTGATCGCTAAGCCGAGTGGGGGTGCGCCTGGTACATTGAGGACGGGAGGTACCTCTAGACAAAGGCATAGGTTCATCAGGTGAATGGGTATTAGTGAGATCAGTGGTGTCTGTAGTGGAAGGGGGGAAAGACATTTCTGTGAAAGATGCCTGCCCAGTGGCGGATTCAGTGAAGGATGGAGGCACCCCAGAAGCATCAAGTGGTTCTGGAGGCACCTCCAACAGGGAAGATCGTAAAGTAATTGAATTCTCTATAGGCGGGCCATTAAGGTCTTCCTGTAGGCACCAGACAGGGACCGCAGCCGAAGGGGAAGTGATCGAAGACCCTGTAAGCCGAGGTGGAGAAGGAAATGTGAACGTACCATTGTCATCCATGGATAGAAATGGAGTAGGTGAAGGAACAACCGATGGAGGGGACGATGTATGTTGCATGGGAAAATAATCTTCGCGAAAAATGACGTTGCGAGAAGTGAAGATTCGATGAGTTTTAATGTCGTAAACCCGGTAACCTTTTTTACCATGGGGGTAACCTATGAAGATACAAACGATAGATTTAGGGTCAAGTCTGGTTTTCACCATGGGGGTAACATCCAAATACCCAAAGATTGGAGATATCAGGAGGAGATCCTAACAATTTTTCACGAGGAGAAAGTCCATGAATGACGGAAGTGGAAAGTTTATTTATTAAATAGACCGTCGTTGAGACATATTCTACCCAAAAGGAGAGAGGGAGGTGTGCTTGAAGACGAACGGAGCAAGCCACATCGAGGATGTGGCGATGTTTCTGTTCCACCCCTCTCCCCCCCCCCCCCCCCCCAATTTTGTTGAGGTGTATGAGTGCAACCTCTTTGATGAAGAAATTCATGTTGAAGAAACCATGGGTTTTGCAATAATCACAGTAGGTATAGTCCGTTTGGGTCTAGGTTTGTCCGAACTATCTTGACGAGAACCATCATGGGAACCAACGGCTATGATTGCACTTCGAGCCATATAGTAGTAGAAGAAACGATGTTTTGTTGAACCTCTTCTTGTTTGATAAGAGAGTGAATGCGCAAAATAGACGAAATGGGCCCATCAAAAGAATTTGACTTTGAATCGATGAAAATCGGTCATGAAGACCTTGAACAAATTCCATCGCTTTATCTTGATTAGAGCGATCAAGTAACGACTTCCCTTAGCCACAAATACAAGGGTCCGCATTCCTGGGAGATTCTAACTGATCTTGAAGAGATTTGAGTTTTGTAAAGTAAGAAGGGACATCAGAAGTATCTTGTTTAAGGAATGAAATTGCTCGCTTAAGTTGAAAAACCTTCGGAGCATTGGTTTGGTGGAATCTATCATAAAGATTCGTCCATACATCAGATGCATTCTCATCATAGAGAATGCAAGAACGGAGAGATGTTTCAACCGAATTGATAAGATAACTAGATATTAAATCATTGCAGCATTCCCAAAGATGGAGTTCATTAGGATTGGTGGGTTTTGAAAACGACCCATCAACAAATCCCAGTTTATCTTTGGCTCGAAGAGCTTTTGTCATGTCCCGAGATCAAGAAGAATAATTATCACCATTAAGAAGTGGTATGATGAGAATAGTTGTCGGTGAATTCGAGTGATGCACATCAAAAGGACCACCTGTATTATGATTGACAGGTGGATTAACTTTAGAGGAAAAATCCGTAGATGCCATGGAGAAAAAAAATCGTAAAAGGCTCTTATACCATGTGAAGAGGTGTTACCCTCTTTGTATGATTTACCAAGAGAGTGTGAAAGATGATAGCCGAGAGGGAGAGAAATGGTAGCCGAGAGAGATCGAGTAGAAGAGAGAGGGAGAAAATATCAAATCTCTTGGTATTTTCATGTAAAGATAAATACAAGAATTTATAGGTAAACACATAAATCAAAAGTATAGTTATCTATGATATACAGTATCTGTAACAATAATTATCTAACTAGATGTATGTGGTCCATGGATCGGTGGTTCCTAATAGAACAATGAAATTTTCAACTCCCTTGTTATCGTTTTAAAATATGGTCGTATTGGTGACTTTATTGATCTTCATAATCCCACTAAGCAAATTGAGTTTCAATTCAACAAGAATCGACCAACAAAATTGAACCGGCAAGCTTAACATATACCGAACACTTCCTAATATGATGGGTTATCTACTTCTCATAAAACCGAGTCACTCCATAATTAAATGATTGAACATAGTGACTCCAACACAAATAATAGACCTTAGAGATGTTCCTGTCACTTGTAAAGGAAAGCCATCCACCGCTTGACATTTTCCACACCTATCCACAGATGTTGTTAGTTATTCCCCTACTTGATTGCATTGCAAGTCAGTATTTCAAAACCATTCCACCAAAACACTCAAAATGATTTAGCCCTAAATAAACACTTCCAAGCATCCTATACAAACCATTCAAATTACGATAACCGAAATAGTCTCTATCTCCAACTCCAAAATAATGCTTTAAGATTGTTAGAAAAGTTTTCTTCGAAATGCAAATAAGAGGGATGGAAATTAGAGGCTTGAAACATGTACGAGGTACACTTTCCTTAAACATTATTTGCCCCCTCTCGATCGAGATTACTTGAAGGTTACAAGGTAAATTGCTTCCCAAGATGTGATAAGTCTTTGTGAAATTACACCAAGTAATTTGTGGATATTTCACTTAAGGCGCATTAGAACATGTTGAAGATGACAAAGATTTTCGACATAGTTTCTACATAGTTTTTAAAATTACCCCAAATCTGTTTTGGAGAAAATCTAATTTATAGAAAATCATAAGACATTTCTCAAGTAAAATCTTTTCACAAAAAGATATATCTCGCCATATATTTTTATCAAAATACATAACTATTAGAGAAACAATTCAAGTTCAAATCATGGAAAATAAGTTTCAATTTTATAGAAATAATTTTATTTACTATTTGTCAAAAAGTTCCAACACGAGAAGCCCATGTGGCTAAGGATGGTCTCCATCACACATACATTTTCTCTCTCTCTCTCTTTCAAGGATTCAGTTGAACTTTCATTTGAGATACTCTAAGGTTAGTGATACTCAGATTTTATGGTGAGTACTAGATACTTGGTTTTATTTAAGCACTTTGATATTGTTAATTAGTCGATGTTCAATTGATTAATGATTATGATTTATGAACTATGATTCTTATTTTCATATAAGTTGTGAATCTTAGGTAACTTTAGATATTGTTAATTAGTCGATGTTCGTTTGTTGATTGATAGTTATGATTTGTGAATTACTAGGCATAACCCGCGCCTACGGCACGGATGAATTGGTTTTATTTTATTCGCGTGTGCGTTATTGGTATATAAGTTGTGCTTTCTTTGCATTTTATTTTGTTCATGAACAGTCCCTTCGCACTGAAAGTCGGATATGAATAGCGGTTTGAAAAATATAAAAATCAGGAATGATACATGAAGAATTTCACATTATTCACATGAAATATACGTGTATAAAAAAAATTGTTAATTTTATGAAGACCGAATGATAAATGAACCATTTAAAAAGAAATAACTGGATATGTCTTGATCGAAAAATATTAGAAACAGATGTACTCATATAGATACAACAACTAAAATGTAATTTTACTTAAATCATGTTTGAGAAAATCAAGGGTTATAAAGTGGTCGCAACATCTACAATTAAGATGACATAACCTAACTAATAAATAGAAATGATAGGAGGAACTTGGTGGAATTAGGATTTAAATTGTTTCACAGGTGGAGAGACAGTAATAGATGTTAAGTTGAATCTTATCATATTTTTGATTGATGATATAAGCTAATCTATAATGCAATGAGTCTATCAAGTTGATTTACGAGTACATTCTCACATTACAATTAGCTAAGGAAGGTTTGGAGGTTGTAGGTAAATTAGTGAGTTAATTATCAAAACGAAGAGACAAAAGTAACCAAATTTATCAAGTCAGATGAGCTAATCTATAAATGCAAGAAAAAAAATGTAAAGTTCAATTGAAGTTTTGATATGGAATATCAGAACTTACCCCAAGTGCAGTATAGATACTTACACCAAGTGCTTCATATACTGCTGCACATCATGAACCGAAAAACTGAAATCAACAAAAGTAATAACAATACCTTTCTCCACCAATTCCTAGCATTGTTATCATTTAATTTCTAATAATCTTAACACCAGCCCTTCAAAACTCAAAACATGGGATAGGAAAGAGGGGAAAAATCAAATTCAGGATCAAATTTACAAGAAAGATAGGACATAATAAGCAGGCCTCCTAAGCAAATAAGTTTTAAACCAAATCCAAACTTTAGGCCACAAAAATCAAGATCCTCCAAATTCTTAAACCAGTCAGAGACAAAGGTTAAAATATAAGACTTATAGAGAGACGACAGACAACAACCCTCACTCATGTTAATCCAGAACCCAAGTCAGATTACAGTCCTGACTTGGTATAAAAATCAACTAAAACAAGACTAATCTACATAGATAGTTGATTGATTGCGTGAAATACATAACAATCATATATTAACCTACCATAATTCTTTCAAAACATTAAAGTGCAACCAATATTTGAAATCCCAACTCTGTTATAATAATCCAAACAAAACTTAAGTCTTTTCTCGTTACCAGAACCTATTTTCTCAACAAGTTCAATTACCTGAAGTTTTAGAACTTCACTTCTTCTCTTCCTTCTCGGCCTCAGCGGCTCTCTTCAACCTTGCTCCCACGTGGCACTTGTTGGTACGTTCCAAACGAAGCTTTTGGTAAGCCTTGAGAGACTTCATTTCTTCTGTTACCTTCACAAGCTTGACCTCTAGCTTTTCACAGGTAATGGCCATGAAGTCACCTAGTACTTGAGTAGCTGATGCCAACTCTTCTGCAGTTGAGTCACCGTTCTGAACAAAACGTGAAGACCCATAAATTAGATGCTGACAAGCTACCTTATATTTCAATTTTTTGAAACGACTAATGAATGCTTTATAAACGTAAAATCGATCGAATAGATAAAATAGTATGAAAAGAAATTATAATATTCCGACGGAATAATGATTCTGACTATTTTTACCTCGAATTTGCCTGCACGCCTTGGTAAAATGATAAGCTTAGCCTTGTATGTCTTCAGCCTCTGCACATTACCTTGGAGACCTTCCAATGACCAGTTTCTTCTTCTGTTGTCAACAGCAGTACCAATAGTAGGGGCTAGTTTCTTTGGGATCCCAGCTGCCTGTAAAATTAAATCATTATAATAAAGAAATAAATCAAGATCAATTATAACCATAGCCGCAATCTTGAAACACATTGAGCTTGATGAAAACACATTGTGCTGCTTTTCTTTCTTGTTTGTAGTAAAAAACTTTTTCGTGTAGGGTGAATCACAGTTGCAGTGTTAATCCTATATAGAAATATTATCGGTGCAGCTTTTTCATAGACAAAAGAGGAAGATAAATTTCATAGCTAAAACATGAAGATATTAAGCATTTAACCATTAGAGCTTGAGGTACCGCAAGATGTCGATGGCATTGATTGACGTATAAAACTAATTGTTGGTGTGTCGAGTGTAATAAATCCACCCTGTACATTAAAATTAGGAAACATGATCAAATATATGCAAGCTAAATTGGACAACCATGAGATCAAAATACCCAAAAATGATATAAACCTAAATCAAATTTAATTGGTTAGGTTCAACCCTTTGATTAGCATATATTCAACAACAAACAAAGTTTCACCAAAATTGAAACCATTTATATTACCATCAACTAATAACCCCCATGAATCAACAACTCTTTCTCTTTCACACATTTCATCGAACACCATAAACACGAACAATCTGATAACATGGGGCTGGATTTGTAAAATGTCTTTTCAAAGAGAAATCCATTAATCAAGAATGAGCAAAACTAACCAAGATGATTATACATGTCCGCCAAAACTTTCCACCCTCAAGAGTCACTACCTTCTCCTTCCTTCCTCACCAACAGTCAATAATTCAGTTCATCTGAATTCACATTAAGTTAGTTATCATGAAGTTAGTTGTCCTGAATTCACAATAATTCTGACGGAAACTGGAGATGGTACAGGAATCTCCAAAGATTTGGTAAAGAGGTGATTGTGGGGGGAGATGATACGGGAAAGAACTGAATTTGGTGAAACTTTAATCAAGGCATAAGTTTATGATCTGAATTTACAGATTTCAAAACCCCAGAAGAAAGTCGTAGAGATGGAAGAAAGAAGAAATATCAAATCGAATCCAAACCTAGATGAACATGGGGAAGAAGAAATTGAAGAAAATTGAATTTTTAACCTCCTTTGAGACTGAAGAGTCACCCGAGTGTTGATGAGAGAAGGTGTAAGGTTATGTTCTTGTCAATCGTTAGATCAAAGAATGGAGGGTCAAGAGAAGGTGCCATGTTTCAATCCAGGTGGCATTTTCTTTTTCTTCTTGTCCTAGTCAGCTTGTTCTAGTCACAACTTTTGTGTTTTGTTATATAGATATTACCCGTGCCTCTGGCACGGACACTTCCATTGAACACTCTGCGTGTGTGTGAACAAATTTGTTGTGGTTATTAAGTAGAAAAACATGAGATAAGGCCGCTAAAGAAAAATAGAAGATAATAAAATTCATTTTTGTCAATGAGAAATGAGAGGGAGTCTAAGAGGTGTTCAAATGGGAGACTTTGAAACAATTAGTTCGTGGACAGTTGAGCAGTTATTTTAAAGACTTTTGTGAGAGAAAAAGGCCCAGTGAAACAAAAGAACAACAAATACTACTCAAGTCTAGTTTCATTTCTCTTTCATAAAAAATTTCAATATTCAAGTATTGATAGTTGCGACTTCATCAAAAAAAAAAGTATTGATAGTTGCTTTTCCCTTTGCAACATAGTATCACCCAAGGCTTCATCTCTTAGAGAGATCATTTGCATATCAAGTAGTAGCAATAAGCAACATTTCAACAACCATCCAAAAGTTATAGAGATAATAGAAGGAATATATATAGTTCATAAAAGAAATATAGATATCATAATATAAAAATGGGCGACTTTAATATAAAAATGGGGACTATTCCTTTCTCACTTTAACCTATTTCCAACTTCATTGGCATCAAAGAATCTAAATTATAGATTCTTTTTCGGTCATCTCGTTGGTGAAAGAAACAAAACATGAGACATCAAAAGAATGAACTACACACAAGTCATCTCGACGTAAGGGGCACATATTAGGTTATCAATAATCTCAATTTCCGCGTCTCCTAGAGCCAAAAGATATGCCTTCAGCAAGGATGTCAAATATTGACTACTTAGATCCAGAGAGTTTCACATGTAAATGAAAGTATAGAATATAAGCATTAACAGTTCAGGAGCTCAAGGAAGAAGGTACAATGGCTTCTTTCCAAGAACACATCTAGGCAAAAAATGCCATACATCAAAGTAAATCTTCAAACATATGGGGTATGACCATGGTGAAGTTCTATAAATGCAAGCAAGAATAATATAAATTTTTCTCAAATATCAAGCTAGATATCAATTGCACTAATTGCCACATTATTAAACATTTCATATGTTGTCGGTAGTGCTATAGAAACGGTTGGAAATCAAACTTTATCCATTTTAATCCAAAGCCTCTATTATGCACCAAAGCTGGAAAACAAATAATCAAAAGGCATCGATTCTAAAATTAGGGCGGAATTGAACCTCCAAATTCTCTTACGGAAGTCAGATTATTTGAGTTCAAGATTAGTTTGGTATTGATAATGGTGGTCCAGAAGTGCGCATCATGATGGTGCTAGTTGTAATTACGGTGGTCGTAATGATTTTCATTGTCATGGTGGTAGCGAGAGTGGCATTATTAGTGTACACGCCCAACAAATATGGAGGCGCTGGTTATTGTATTGGTGATAGAGTGACTTTTGTGCACAGATTGATGTGTAATAAACGAAGGATGTGTAATAATTTTCTCTGAATCTTTAAAATCTTAAACATATAAACAACATAACTCCTAATAGTCTTGTTGTTGATGTTTTGACGTAAATATGTAAAGCAAAAAAGCTAGGTTGGAGAAGAGGTACTGTATAGATGCTTAATGACCCACAAAGAAGATAAACACAAACCTCACCTTTCGTCCAGGAAGGCCGCTATTTGCATTAATGCAAACATAGATGACAATTAGTATCTGCATCTACACCAAGCTGCTTTAGACCCACAACCAAGTCCAACCTCTCTCTCTCTCTCTGTCTCCAACATATCAGTGGGCTCGAAAATGAGAACGATGTTTTTCAAGAATTATCAATTTCTCAATAAAAATCCTCTCCCGAATATATCTTTGTCTACAAGTTATAAGGTATAGATAGAAAACCTGGCATTTCCACCGGCAACAGTAACCGTAGCCGTCAATGGACGCATTCCTGACCCAACATTCCACAAGAAAAGCAGACATTCCTCTTTTGCTTCTTTCTCAACAGAAATCGTCCACTGGAACCTTCAACAGTCACTCTATTATTCTCTGCCTTCTTCGACATGTAAGTCAAGTAATTCCAGAGCACGAAGATTATTATAGATATCTTCACTGTGTAACGAGTTGTCCACCACAGCCGTTAGCATTTACAAGATTTGTTGATTTCCAGTCTTTAATGTACAACAAGCATCCTATCTGACATTTTCTCAAACACCTTATGAGTATAATTCGATTAAATATATGAACAAAAACAAACAAAGGACTAATGGAACAAAACACAAAGTGCAGAATGTTAGACTGCATCTAGAACAAAGTAAATCTTAGAAACACAAAATTACCATGTTTAATCAATGAATAATCAAAAAGGGCGAACACCATTGAGAGACTTACCAGGCTGAATTTCATTTCTAACACAAATGTGCAAGGGTTTCATACCCAATAGTTTTATATTAAAAAATAGTAACATAAATTTATTCATTCATGAAGATGGATCGGTACAGTGAATGAAAGAGCTTGGTGGAAGAGAAAGAGGCTGAGGGCCATGAAGAGAGAGTTGTGGAATAGGAATCGAGCTTGATTGGGGACAGACATGCAAAACAACAGTTCGTTCCATCTGACCGTTGATTTGTCCAAATCACCAGCCAACTCACCATCAAGGAGCATTTATTTTGTCCCAGTCAGCACAACCCCACTCTGTTTTGTTATATAGATGATTCTTGATTTTCTTAAGTTCAAATTTTGTTAAGTAGTCGATGTTTGTTTATGGATCGATAGTTGTGAATTATGATTTTTAGGTATCACTCCACAGTTGCATGTAATAGATGATGATATACATGAAAATTAATGATCCAAACCACACACGTATGGAAAAACTTATTCACCAAAATTGTGAAGAAGATGTCGTCGTACAAGAAAGAAATGAAATTATATTCAGGATAAAGAACATGTGTTCAATGGGACGAATCTTCGGATAGTCAATTACCGATTAGTGAAAAACCAAACTTAAAGAAAAAAGAGTTACCCAAATCTTCGGATTAAATCTAAAGCTTCTTTCTGTAGATTTTTGTCAAAAAAATTCGTGATCAAATCTTTCATTCCTTTAACAATTATAAAATAAGTTATATAATTAGAAAAAGCATATAGGAAACATATAAAAACATATTAAAAAAAACATATTTATGTAAATATATGTAATTATATTAAATTTAACGGTGTTAGAACTTAACTGGTCAACACTAGTCCACGACCCCTTTGCAAAATAATAAATAGTTATGCCCCTTTCGCTAACCCCGGTACTTATGTACGCCCCTTTCGCAAAATAACCCTATAATTTATTTGAAGAGATTCATCAAGTCTCTGAAAATTGTGAAGATGGCTTAAGTAATAACCCAATTTTTTAGTGAAATTCCTCTTTGAAGTTTTTGTTTACAGACAACTTCTATGTTAGATATTGCAATTTAAAGACTTTAATGTTCAATCGATTAATGATTATGATCTATGAACTATGATTCTCATTTTCATATAAGTTGTGAATCTTAGGTAACTTTAGATATTGTTAATTAGTCGATGTTCGTTTGTTGATTGATAGTTATGATTTGTAAATTATGATTCTTGGTTTTTTTAAGTTCAAATTTTGTTAATTAGTCGATGTTTGTTTATGGATCGATAGTTGTGAATTATGATTTTTAGGTATCACTCCACAGTTGCATGTAATAGATGATGATATACATAAAAATTAATGATCCAAACCACACACGTATGGAAAAACTTATTCACCAAAATTATGAAGAAGATGTCGTCGTACAAGAAAGAAATGAAATTATATTCAGGATAAAGAACATGTGTTCAATGGGACGAATCTTCGGATAGTCAATTACCGATTAGTGAAAAACCAAACTTAAAGGAAAAAAAGAATTACCTAAATCTTCGGATTAAATCTGAAGCTTCTTTATATAGATTTTAGTCAAAAAATTTCGTGATCAAATCTTTCATTCTTTTACTAATTATAAAATAAGTTATATAAATAGAAAAAGCATATAGGAAACATATAAAAACATATTAAAAAATCATATTAATGTAAATATATGTAATTTATGTAAATTAAAAAAGCATATAAGTTAATATATGCAATGAATATGTTTTTTTTTATAAATGAAAAACGTATTTATAAATATATGTAATAAATATGTAATATAAGTTAAATATATGTAATAAATATTCTTTTTTTTTAAATAAATGAAAAACATATATGTAAATAAAAAACGATGTTGTCATATAAAAAGATTAAATTATATTTAGGATAAATTATCTGAGTTTCTTGAATTATAGAGTAGAACATGTGCTAAATGAGACAAATATCCGGTTATTCAATTACCGATAAGTGAAAAAAAAATTTAAGAAAAAAAAACCTGAATCTGTCGATTAAACCTACAACTTCTTTATATAGACTTGGGTCGGAAAACTCCGTGATCAAATCTTTCATTTCTGTAATAACTTTCATTCCTTTAATAACTATAAAAGAAAAAAAGCACATAAGTTAAATATGAGTTGACTATATGTAATAACTATGTTTTTTATAAATGAAAAGCCTATTTATAGTTATATGTAATAAAAGATAAATATATAATATAAGTTAAATCTATGTTATAAATATGTTTTTGTATAAATAAAAAGCATATATATAAATTAAAAAGGTAATTTATACATAAATTATGCACACCTTACATATATTTTTAAAAACATATAAAAAGCATATAAGTTATGTTTTGTTATAAATATCAGTAAGTTTTTTTTTGTTGAAATTAAATATGTAAGTTATGCATATAAGTTATGCTTTCTTGTAAATATACGCTTATATAAAAAAACATATAAGCATATAAAAAATCATGTTTATGCAAATATATGTAATTCTTATAAATAAAAAAGCGTATAAGTTAAATATATGTAATAAAAAAACATGTAGGTTAAATATATGTAAGCATATAAGTTAACCAATAACAATGATGTTAAAAAAAAGAATTAAGGAAAAAGATTACTTTCCTTTTTGGATTCTTTCAACTATATAAGAGCATCTCCAATGGGACACTTAACAAACACTCTAAAAATCCTAAGTGTCAAGGGTCTAAAGAGATTCTCTTTCTTAAATGTCAATATAGAGACACTCTAATTTTTGCTGGTCTCCAATAGAGTTCTCTAAAAGTCTCTATACTTAATACACATGTCCCTCTTCAATCCAATAAATAAAAAGTAGTTGAAAAGCAAGAATTTCTATTGGTTGAAATTTTAAAGTAACACTTAGAGAGTCTCAAGTAGACACTCTCACTTTAGAGTTTCTCTCTCTAGACACTCTATAATAAATGTGTCCACCTCATATTAGAGTGTCTAACAAAGTGTTCCATTGGAGATGGTTTTTTAACAAAAACTTCAAAAAGTCATATGTGGCACTCTAAGTGTTAGAGATTGAGTGTCCCATTGGAGATGCTCTAAATTTGACGGTAACATTTAGTTTTGGTCCACTATAATATTGAACATCAACAATATCTTCATCGGTAATATAACTTCATCCCTTTTTCCATGCTTTCGCAAACAATTAAGTCTATCAAAAATGTCCCCAAAGATTTTAATAACTGTTTCGGACGGATGAGAGTGTCATCCATCTTCAAGAAGTTCATAGTGGATAGTTTTATTCTCACATTTGGCTTTAAATTCCTCTAAGTTGCACAAAAGAATTCGTAGACTTAGATAATTTTCGTAGACTTTGAAATATATTACTATCTTTGGAGATCATAATGATGAAGATAGTGTGTTCAATGGGACGACATTCCTCTAAGTTGCACAAGTAGGATTCCACAAGTATTAGATACGTTTGTATAGTATAAATATTCGCCTAGTTTTTGATTATTACACGCTACCCATAATCAGTGGCGGATTCAGAAATAATTTTCAGAGGAGGCTTAAAGAGGCCTAACATAAAATTTGACTAATTTCTAATCTATGTAAACAACTTTCTTTAAAATTATCTCTAATTAAACTTACATTACACCATAAACTAACATTTATTGGAAGTGACGAAAAAGAAATAACCTAATCTGGTGATGACACTCTATGACTCCACTATAACTAAAGTATTTTCAAACATATATATCACTATCATGTTTGTCGTTAATTTAGAATCTTGATCTGGAGTTTCAAATTTATTAAAATCATATCTATATGAGCTCATTTCTAGTAAATGTAGATGTACTAACATACGATGATATAGCTTTTGTCGACTTGTCGTTCATGTGAAACAAGAAAGAAACAAAGTTATAGGCGATAATGGAAACTAAACTAAGCTAAATGGATAAAATTGAACAATAATAAACCTCCTTTTAGCATAAATAAATTGTTAAAGTTCAAATATTTAATGAACTCAAATAAACTCATTTTGAGTAAATAAAGTTACTTAAATCATGCTTGAAACAAGATTTACAAAGGTACAAAAGTTTCAACTGCTACATTTAAAAATGAATCATAATGAGGTATACAAGTAATAAAAAGGAAATTTCGGAGAAGATGGGTCTCGAACTTGGGTGGTTCAAGTCCAGAACCTACCACAGGACCACTCCACTAAAGCAACTTGTATGATAGTGTATTACAAGTAGAATTATACAGACAATCAACCTATGGACCTGAGGTTCTCGAACCAAGCCTTCTTACTTAAGTATGGTCTACATGTGGATCCGCCACTGTCCATAATAAGTGTAATACCATTTGGACCATAGTCCCACCTTTTATTTCGCACGGTCGCGGCTTTGCCGCTTTGGGGAATAAAGAATCATCTCTGGGGAATAAATTCTCTAGGGAATTCATATTTTTTTGTACATTCTCGGAGGAATATTTTATTTTAGTCCAAAAAATTCATTTGATCTAACATTGCCCCCTAATCTTCATCTTCTTTATCCCCTTCACCACCACAAGTTTACACCACCACCATTGTCTTTCCTCTCTTCTCCTCTTTAACTCACTGTTACCTTATCTCTCTATCTCTCTATCTCTCTATCTCTCTCTCTCTCTCTTTCTTGTTGCTTTCATTTCTCTATATATCTCTCATTCTCTCTCTCTCTCTTTCTTAATGACTATCTCTATGTCGTTTACACTCTAGATCTCTCACTCTCTTTCATTGTATATCACTCCCGTTATTAATCTCGGTGTATACATTTCTTTATCTTTCTCCCAGTCTCTCTCTCTCTTTCTCTCTCTCTCTCTCAGTCTGTGTGGAAATAACAGAGTTCGTAGCCACGAAACGTTTTGTAGCCACGAAATGGTCATGGCCACAAAATGTTTTGTGGTCACGAAACGTTTTGTAGCCACGAAATGGTCATCGTCACAAAACGTTTGGTAGACACGAAATGTTTCGTGGCCACGCAATCATCGAGGAAGATCTCACCAGAAACCCTCTTCGATGTCAAATTCCGGCGAAGTGAACAATTACCTTTGTTGGAATAGTGTCTGTGCGAGATAGAAAAAAAACATGAGAGATTGAATCAGAAACAATGAGAGATTAAGAGAAAAATAGTGAGAGATTGAGAGACATAGATAATGAGAGCAATAGAGAGATAAACAATGAGGAGTCGAGGGAGAGAGACTAAGAGAATAAGAGGGAAAGAATAAGACAATAAGAGAGATATGGTGAGAGACAGTGAGAGAGAGGGAAGATGAAGATTAAGGGGCAATGTTCGATTAACCCAATTTTTGGACCAAAAGAAAAATATGTCCATGAATCAATATTTATTTACTAAATTTTTATTCCCCGGAGAATTTTTTTATCCCCCAAAGTCGCGGCCTTTCGCACAAGTATTGCAATAACACTCTTGGTTGCTAATTTTAAGTATTACCGTCATTCTCATTGGTTTTAATATTCTACTTAGTTAAGGAGCTCATGGATGAGAAAATATCTTTCCTCCTGTTGGGATAGTCCCACATTGGTTGTGAAAGTGGTATGGGATGAGTTCCATGAGAACTGAATTTTAACTCAAATCACCATACAAACGTTGTGTTATTTTGGCTTCAAGGGATTTGTGGGAAACAAGGGGTTGAAGCAGTCCAATTCTCTGCTTTTTTTAGGTGTCATATGCAATGGGAGTTTGAACTCAAAACTTTGACTTCACACTAGTTCGATCTTAACTACCCATGTTCACATAACAGTAATTGAAACACAAGATGATGATTATTATTCCCAATTATAGGGATATCTAATGACAGACATTATACGTACTGAGACACAAGAAAACAAAATTACAAAGATGAAACCTTTCACCATATATTGACCAAAATTGGTAAAATGAAGTCCAAGAATGTTATAAGTGAAAACTCCAAATTATGCTTTCTTTCCACTACCGTGACTCATCTTTCCAGCTGCCTACATTTGAAATTAAATTTAAATACTTTATTTCAATTCAATACTTATTTAAAATGAATGTAGAAGAATATGAGAGAAATATAAATAAAATAATTTTGATTTGATGTGAAAAATGAAGAGACAGAGACGAGCATGATACAACTTTTGAAACTAATCTCTCATATTCTTCTTCTTCCAAGAAATTTAGAGAAGACTTGTACAAAAATTAAGAGAAATTACATAGAAATTAAAACTGAAATAATTAAAGAGGAATTATACTCAACACAAAAATAATAATTAAAGAGGGATTAAGATAGAAGGTCGAAGAAGAGGTAAAGATATTAGAGAAAAAATATAAAAAATTGCATAGAACTAAAAACTAAAATAATAAAAGAGGAATTTTAGAGGTGGAGGGAAGAGATTATAGCCCAAAAAACTGAAATAATGAAAGATATTAAAGAGGTAATGATATGAATTTTTGAGATTATAGCCCAAAAAACGGGCCTTAATATTTAGTCCTCTCTAATCCTATAAAAGGTTTCAAAACCAAAATATTAATGTAGATGGATATCTAGTCCATTTGTATACATCTAGAGAGAAAACACAAATCCCTAGAATACATATTAAATCATAATACCTAATTTAACCTTCCTCATATATTATAACTGATTTACCTTCAAAATTCACAAATGTCTTTTTTCATTTTTATCTCCCACATTCTCTCTCCAATCACGTTTCAATTCAAAGTAAGGTTAGATTCATTATCTTTAGTAACAGAAACCTCTTTATTTTCTCTCTATCAAACCGAATCACCTTATAAACCTCCATTAAACTCAGAAATCTTGTTTCATCTTCATTAGAGCAGCTGTGCAAACCTTCATCCTTTATCAGGTTTTACACTGTGAAAGTCTTTGATCGTACCATTGTTAAGATCTAATATTGCTTCTCAAGTTAAAGAATCAGATTATCTCGCTCTATTATTAAACATAACAGATTTGATCTGATTTTATAAGATCTGTCTACTAATTCATTAACTTCGAATGTGTGATGTTTATTTTCTCTCTCTAAAATTTTCACTACTGTTTAAGATCTTGATATTTACTCCTTATTCAATGATTCCTTCAAACCGAGTATGTTATGTTTGCATCCAATTATCATATCTTATTTCTTTAGATTTATGTTTAAGCTTCCGTGTTTTCTGATATTTCTTCACATCAGATTTTTCTATCCATACAATTTTCGAACCAGGTGATTATCCGTACGGTTTCTCATAACAGAATATACAATATAGGTAGTTTACAATATATTTTCATACTTTCTAGTACATTACGCAAACATCTTCCGTACAGTGTTTCTATAACAGAATGTAAAATATATGTATTTTGTTACAAATTATACATACTTTATAAATAATATCAAAAATATCTTATAAATGTGCTTACATTATATATAATTTATTCAAGATTGCCGCTTATAGTACAATATAATGTTCCAAAAATTATATGTAATTTATTGCACATTATACATATTTTTTTCACATAACTGTGACCTTTTGATTCAAACTAAAGTCTTGTTTGTCTCCCAACACATTATGAAGTTTAACAAACAGTATGCATAATTTACTCCATTATACATGTCGTTTCTAGTAAATTATATGTTCTGTTGACAAATGTATATATTTTCTTTTTGTAGTTTTGCTGTTACTTATGGAATTTCCTACAGAATCATCCAATCTAAGTAAGACCACAAAACTAAAATCTGATGGCTGGGATAATATATTTACTAAAGTTGGTCAGTTATTTCCTGGTGGTACGAAAGCATTTCGATATGCTCTTCGACAATATAGTGTAAATGTTGTTCGTCCTGCTCAAGACTACAAATGAGAGTACATGGATGGGCACCATTTTTGAACCAGAGAAGATTTTGTACGTTTTCTTTGTAACAGAATGTAAACGATGTGTAATGTAAAAGAAATTATGTGTAACTTATTGAACATGACACACATACATTTGATAAATTACGTTGTGTACATGACAAATGATGGTTTCCTCGTCATAAATAACACATAATTTACGTAATTGTTTCATAATTTGTATTCGATGTGTATTTATGTATGAGTAAAAACGAAAACAAATGTTGTTGTAATGTTCCCAGAAAAATATACTATTTCCAAATCTGAAAATTAATCAGGAGAAAGTGAAATATACGTTTTGTATATAAACTCCCAAATCACGCTAAATTGATCCTAGAAAATATACTCTTTCCAAATCTGAAAGTTAAGTGAGAGAAAGTGATATATACATTTTGAATATTAACCCCCAAATCAAGCTAACTAATCTCAGAAAATATATTATTTCCAATTCTGAAAGTTAAGTTAGGGTTTTGTTTTGAATCGACTTGGGGAAGAGATTTGCTTTCCAAAACGGTTTAAAAGAGAGGGAAAAATCGATTTTGGTTTATACCGTTATTGTCTTTAAAAACCCCCCCAAATCACGCCTAACTAAGAAGAAACTTTCCAGATACAGTCCTCCCAAATTAAAATCCCGCGATTGTTGTAGCAGGGACATAGACGGTAGTTGTTTTATAAAGTATGGGTTTTTCTGTCCATAACGTAAAAGGACTAAAAATCCATTTTTTAGGAAGACTGGATTATAAACCTTTTTTGAACACTATTTTGGGCCTTATACCCAAGGACCCTTAGAGACGAAATTAAGAGAAATTAGATATTACTTAAAACTGAAATAATTAAAGAGGAATTAAGAGAGAAGGTGGATGAAGAGGTGAATATATAATTTTCTTCATGATGAGATTGTTTGTCCAAGTCGGATTCATCAAATCCATGGATTTTATCTTAATCAAATTGGTGTCTGATAGATTATGTCATACTCATATTGCCAAGTCATAACGATGTACATTAATTATGTCTCAGTCAGTGGCGAAGTCGGAAATTTTTATGTGTGGCGGCACTTTTTAGTTACAGGTAACGAAATAATTTCATAGTATACGACTAGGTAAGAATCAAAAAGCAAATTCTCGACAAAATTTTAGTTATAGTTAAGATATTCCATGGTAATTTTGACGTATAACAAGCTATATTAATTTTCTCACAAATATGGTTCGGGGATCGTAATGGATGAAAAGATAAAAATAGAGTTTGCTTTCTGATAAAATGATTACTATGACAAATCTGACAAACGCATAGAAAAGACAATTTTGAATTCCATAATACAAGTCAAAGAAAATTCCGACAAGGTTAAAATGTTAGAGGTTAGTTAAAAAATTTATTATCATCTCTACTAGACTATTTTAATGAGTCAATTATTTTGAGGAGGTCAAAATTGAATTACTCCAATTAGTAAGAACCATAGTAAGTCCAACATGGTCTTCATAAGGTATTTTTTATAAGCAATCATTTTCAACCAAAAAAGTCTTTCATTCAACGTTAAGTAGTAAAAATTTTAGAAAAAATGGTGGTGTATGAGATTCGATCCCATGACTTTAGTTATGGGACTCAAGAAGTCAAACCTTTCACTGTCTGAGCTAGGCGAGGATTTTGTGTGAGAGACGAAAAAATACATATGTAACAGACTAGTTAGTGCAATATGGTATAAATGACCCACATTAAGGTTGTGGGGCCACGTGCCCCTATAGGTCCCTATGCGGGGCCCGCCCTTGGTCTCAGTCATATTGATTTGTTTTGTATAATAGATTTCTCTTAAAATTTAATAATGTGACTTAAGTCCTTCCAAATTGTGAGTTGCAATTTAGTTACCATAATATTTAAAGTCTTAAAAAACTAAACAAAAAAGACTCTATTTTCAAATATTCATGTGTTCCCAAACTCTAATGTTTTCGCAACAAAATTGTTTGGCCCCCCATACCATTTGTTTTTTGATTTTTTTCCTCCCACTTCGACTTCTACCTTCTCCAATAACTAGTTTCCCTCTCAATTTTTTTCTCTCTCCTATTTCAAACTAAATAAAATCGTAAGTTGAGTAGAGGCTGCACGGGCGTGGGTGAGGGGTTGCAGCCTGTGCGGTCGCACAGGGCACCCCTCTACCTAAGGGCCCCATTTTGAGTATCGCTTAAGAATCAAACTTATATAATTTATGTCTGTTTTCAATAAAGCGTGATATGTAGCTCAGTTGGTTGAGAACTTCTCCGACAATTTCAAGTGTCAAGTTCAAACCCTGTCAACACCCTATTTACATTTATTTTTAAGTCTTACTAGGTTCTAACCTCTATGGGTGCCTCCATACTGGGTTCAAGCCTATACAAGATAAAATGCCCACTTTAGTGACTTATAAATAGATATTCTAAAGGCCACTCTAGCCTCTAATTTTTAGTTTCTAGATGTAGTCTCTATAGGCACCCCATGCTATTCTAAGGTTTTATTGGGTTCGAGTTTCCAGTTGTTACTTATAGTCTTCTCTCTCTTCCTCCAATAGGTTTCTATGTCTATTCTCTCAAATATACATATTATTTTATCTTTTTCAGATAATTTGTCTTATGCAAAATAATTTTTCTATATCATACTTATCTTATGTAAATGTTTGTTTCATTTGTATTCTTTGACTTGTATAATTACATCGATTATGGTTTAAATATTTTTAACGGAGTTAGTTATATAATTACGACAGGCATTAGTACTTTGTCTTTTGAATAAACATATATTTTTTATGATATTTTATAGAAATTTCTTTGAACAAATTTTTAGATATTCATCTATTATATCACACGTAACTTTTTAGTTCTCACATCATCATAAGAAGGGCTTCCGATAGAATTTCGCACCGGACTCCTAAAATCTCGGCCACGCCACTGAGAGGATGTATTTCAAGTTAGGAAAAAATAGCTTTAAATTACTATACAGTAGTTAAATAATTTTAGTGTTTTTTAAGATATATGGTATCTTTTCTTACTTAATATATCTTGACTTAAATTTCCAAAAATTTAAGAACATAATAAAAATAAAGCATAATAGATGAAAATACAAAGGGCCATGTTTCACTTTCTCTCACTAGATCATGTCCGTTCAAGTACCCCGGCCGGGATTCGACTGGGATATTGGTCGGGCATAGCATCATTAATGAAATAAAAATTGTTGAAGCATAAAAAATCATAAAAAGAAAAGCTAAATCAAGTATAAAATGTCCATATGAAATCCACACAGTGTAATTTTTTTTTTGTTGAGGACACAGTTTAGATAGAAGCTAATAAAAGAGGACCAAACCTAAACTAACATAAATAAAGGGTTAAAAGAGAATCTGGTTATGAAAACAAAGGATAAAAATTTGTGTTGAAATAGTAAATGAATAAAGAATCGACCCAATAATAAAAACCACATATCAAATTCAAATTTGGAATGCATTTGTCCCTTGACTAAGTGAAGACCACTTTGGTTGAGGCCTATTTATAAAAAGGTGTAACTCGTGTTTTATGGGCAAAAACAGTTCTATAATCTCAACCTTTGGATATAAATTTGAGAAGTGTAATCTCACCCATTGAAGATAACTTTGAGAGATAGAATCTCAATTGTTGAAGATAAGTTGGGAAGATAATCTCGAACAACATAGCTAGCTCCACCTTTGGTAATAAGATATAATGATTAGGTTTATTGAGTAATTACACTCCAATTATTTAGCTATATTAGGGCTTCATCCCAAAATTATTATGTAACTGGCGCTAATTCCCATTTCCAATTTTTCCGTCAAAAACCCGTTAAGTTAGGAGCGTGACAGTCACGTGACTTTTGTTTGACGAAAATACCTTTCATTTATCCATTGAATGTTTGTGCCGAAAATACCCTTTTCCTCCAACGGTCAGCGTACCAAAGGCTCTCTTTGTAAAGAGATCTTATGCTTGAGGGACGTAGTTAGATCTAATTCTTCATCCCACTGTTGTTAGTTCTCTGCTAAAACGATAGAAATATGTGCTAAAAGTGAACAAACAAATCACGTGAGCCTCTATTGGTCTTCATAAGCTTTACTATAATGGGGATCCTTCACTAAATATTATTTTTACAGTGGAGGGTTGAGACTAAAATACTTTTTCTTCCTGCTATTATAGGAGATGTGCTGTCAAATATGTGAGGTGAAATCACATGAAGCTTTGAATCGTCCTTTTATGTATTCATCATGCACCAACTGTTATGGAGAGACAGTGATGAACACTAATTAAGAACAAACATTCATGAAAGCCCTTTGAATCTACTTCGATTAAAGCTTGAAAGCGAGAAAAAAAAAAACACGAGGGTTTTGAAGGATTTAGTGAATCGATCGTTCTGCACTTATGTCCCCGCCTGTAAGGTGGCAGTTGAGAAATGTTAACGGGGAAAAGAAATGTTTTAAAATCGAAATCAAATTTTAAACCCTCCATTTGGGTGTATGCCATAACCACACGTAAGATGAATGGAGTGTGTTTTTGTCAAGCAAAAGTCACTTGACTGGCACGCTCTAACTTCACGGGTTTTTGACGGCAAAGTAAGAAATGGGGGTTAATGCCACTCACATTTATCATTTCGGGGGAAGTCCTGATATAGTTAAATAAGTGGGTCTAATTACTAAACAACCTTAATGATTATGACAAATCAGAGAGAGAGAGAAGACGTTAATTGGAGAGAGGAGTGAGAAATTTGCTAATTTGGTTAACAACTAAGCCACTTTCCAATCAGTGCTTAATACAATAAAAATTTAAAAACTTGCTTAAAATTCTCCCTTGATAAACACAAAACTTCCGTCCGATCTGAGCAATACTGACAGCTACGCATTTTAACTCAATTTCGTCACCCTTTCCGATTAATTATTAGTCTTCCAGATAATAATAATAATAATAATAATACAAATTTCGTATATTTAACTCTGATTCAATTTCATTTTCTGATCCGTCTTCTCCAATTTCTCTATCTTGATTCTTTCTCTTCAGATTCTTGAATTTCTTATCTTCTTCTGTTTTCATGGCGTCTTTCAGTTCACTTCACCAGTTAAGAGGAGTGAATTCTTCTTCTTCTCTCTTTGAATTTCCTAAACTTCGTCACTCGAATTCCGGTACAAATGTTGGTAGAGTTGATTTTAGGGTTTTTGCTTCGGATCAAAAAAAGGAACCTGATCTAAGTGTTAATGTTAATGGATTGCATATGCCTAATCCTTTTGTTATTGGTTCTGGCCCACCTGGTACCAATTATACTGTCATGAAGAGGGCTTTTGATGAAGGTTGGGGTGCTGTCATCGCTAAAACAGTAATCTCTCTCTCTAAACCTAGTTTGATCCTATTGTTCTTCTTGATTGTTCTAAATTTTTAGATCTGTTCTGAATTGTTAGTGATACTCATAATCTTGATACCTTTTGATTCATGTGAATTTTGCATATTGATTTGTGATTGATTTTAGTTCTATATATTGGTTAGTTAATTGGTTGAATTCTCAGAATAGATTTTTGTAAAGCTTAATAACTATAATTTTAATCATTTTCTTAATTTGTGCACTCTTCTTTGAGTCTTATATATGAAATTTAACTAAAGCATTACAACATAATTAAGCTAATGATCGACTCAAAAAACTTAATCCCATGCTGTACAGTTAATATGAATTTAAATTGATTATTAATGGTTAAGTTACCACCCATGTTCATGTACTGATTTAAAATTAATCTAGCTGAGAAAACAATTTCTTTTAACAAAAACTCTATGGGAACCGTCCAAAATGACCGCCACCCAAACCGTCTGTGAGAGGGACCCGAGTTTCTCTCTCCTCGCGTGACTTCCACATGAGGAGAGAGAAACCCGGGTCCCTCTCACAGACGGTTTGGGTGGCGGTCATTTTGGACGGTCACCCTAGCCTTACTGTTCTTTTAATGATTGAAAGCGGAGGGGAAGAAATGAAGTTTAATGTTGTCTAGTGAGGGATTAAACTTAGCATCTAGACATCTGACTTGGACACTTAGTAGGAGATTTGGCGAATTGAGGACCTAGGGGTCTGAGTCCAACTAGTCGAGTCGGTGAAAAGGGGGACTAGTGGCCAGTCAGGGACTAATTAAGAGCTATCGTGAACTTTTGTAATATAGCTAGCTGGTTATGGTTGCGGGATGGCATATCACCATCCTGGAGATCCTCTTGCCTAACCCCGCAGTATTACATATTTGCTAAAATTTAGTTGATTTTAACAAGTATATGAACTATTAGTGGTGCAGTATGTGAATTGCAAAGCATTGATTTGACGAGATTTAAATTATGGAACATGATTCATTTGTTGACCTTAAATAATGTTGGATAAGGATTTGATCATGAAGGGAGGAACATACTAAGAATTTGTACACCAATATGTTACTCCGCGGACAAGATACAAACAGACCATGGGGCTAGCCGGCTGGGCATGTGTAGTTACATGAAATAGAATTAAGAATTTGTACAATGATCTATCACAGATATTTTGGGAATTTCTTAGATTTAGAATGAAGTAGTCATAGTTTTAAAATGAGAGCAGTGTCGCGAAAATTGACGGGTTTTTACTAGAAGAATTAGTTTTGATTTTTGTACACTATTCAATCTCCTTTTGGGTCATGATTGATCAATTTGGATCTCTATACAGACTAAAGTTCATGATTTTTTGTTATACTTCATATTTGATTCTTTTTTGTAGCTCATATGTTTGACTTGCTATCTTCATTGGCTCTATGTTTCTATTTCTTTTATGTATTATACTATTATGACAATATGTTCACATTTGCTTCATTGTACAGAGATTACTGTATATGGAAAAACTGCTTCAGTGCTTCGATTTTTTTAACCCAAATTTTCACACCTTGGCTTTTTAATATTTCTTTGATCCTAGATATGTGAGGTTTTCATCTGAATAATCTCAAATTTGTTCTGCGTAAAACCATAGTATGTGAACGTGGACTTTATTTGTGATAGGTGTCCCTAGATGCTGCTAAAGTGATAAACGTAACCCCACGATATGCACGGCTCCGAGCTGGAGTTAATGGTTCGGCAAAAAAAGGGCAAATTATTGGGTGGGAGAATATTGAGCTCATTAGTGACAGACCTCTCGAAACTATGTTGAAAGAATTTAAGCAGTTAAAAGAAGAGTATCCCGATCGTATCCTAATTGCTTCAATTATGGAGGAATATGAGAAAAGTGCCTGGGAGGAACTCATCGATCGGGTGGAGCAAACTGGAGTGGTAGGTTTTGATGGTTATCATAATTATTTATTAAGTGAATATAAATTATTTTATACTAGTCACTTATTGTAACCATTGTTCTGTTGTTCTTTTAGGATGCTATTGAAGTCAATTTCTCATGTCCTCATGGTATGCCAGAGCGTAAAATGGGTGCTGCAGTTGGACAAGACTGTGCATTATTGGAGGAGATATGTGGATGGGTTAATGCGAAAGCAACCATACCTGTCTGGGCTAAAATGACACCGAACATCACTGACATCACACAGGTTTGTTCTGTTTGCCTTGGATTGCTGGTTATATCTTCTTACAGGTCTGTCATTTCTTTAAAATACTGAATTGGGTTGTGGCAAAACACAAAAGTAGCATTGAGTTTTAGATTTCAGATGCACATGTCGAGAAAAATCAAATTTTCGCCCACCAATTCGTTTGTCTTGTATAGTAAAGTGAATCGTTGTTAAATAACCATCCTCCGCCACTGGCTTGCGTAGAAGGTAAAGGACACAACCTGAACAAAAGAAGAGCAAAATCAAACCAAAAAGCTGTGTTCTCTATAACATTGGAGTAAATAAACCCACTCAACTTCACATAGGCAGCCAATATTTTTAACATAACCATAAACCATTATGACATGTTTTATCTGTTTCTTGTAGTCATGGATGACTGAGGTTTTTAAGGGTTCATTTAGTGAAGCTGAATAGTTATGCAAATAAAATGATAACCATATACATTTAATGTTTTTATTTGGCAATCACGAAGTAAGACTATCTATACTATGTTAAGCCAAACTGTCAATGTTACTAGTGTACTGACCTAAAGATTTCACGAGCAATCTTGTCTAGTAGTATCATTCTTTTGTTCAAAAGAAAATTCCTGCTGAATTGATTTTTAGGTCAATAACGTTATATCTTATGCTCTTTTTCTATGCTGTTAGCCAGCGAAGGTGGCTTTAAGTTCCGGATGCGAGGGAATTGCTGCTATTAACACAATCATGAGTGTTATGGGAATTAATCTAACTACATTACGTCCTGAGCCTTGTGTCGAGGGGTTAGCCATTTCTTTTCTAGTAACTTTTTGTTCTTGAAGCTAGTCAATTTTTTTTTACTCTCAACCACTAACATATCTAATATCGATTTATTTATTAAGGTATTCCACACCTGGAGGCTATTCTTCCAAGGCAGTCCATCCTATTGCACTCGGAAAAGTTATGAAAATTGCACAAATGATGAAATCAGAATTTGGTCATAAGGAGGATCTCTCACTTTCTGGTATTGGAGGAGTTGAAACTGGTGGGGATGCTGCTGAATTTATTCTTCTTGGAGCCAACACCGTTCAGGTTAGTGCTGTAACAGTAGTTTTTTTTTTTTTTACTTTCTCGCCTATTTTATATCACAAAAATTAGTTTTAGTAAAGCAATGACTTCTAACGCATATTGGTTTAGAAGATGGTGTTTTATTTTATTATTATTTGGATTTGATTCGCCTGAGTCTGACGTGTTTGAATCTGAGTCACCTGAGTCTGACATGTTGAATCTCACTCATTCGAGCATAACTTGTCTTAGTCAGTGGTTGTTGAGTAATCATTTTGTATTATTTCATAACACAGGCTCTTAGTTCATACTTGTTTGACGTCTGACTCAACTGGACCCAAAATCAATCCGAGTCAGCCATTCGAAAAGGCAGATAAAAACAAACTAGATATGTGACTCGAATCAATTCAAATCTTGACCTGGATTTCAGATCTGCGTATGATCAAACACAAAGACATTTCTCATTCCGTAATTTTGTTTGACTCTTTATATATAATCGAGGAATTTTGTGTCCATAGGTCTGCACAGGGGTGATGATGCACGGGTATGGACTTGTGAAGCAACTCTGCGACGAGTTAAAGGATTTCATGAGACAACACAACTTTTCTTCAATCGAAGATTTCAGAGGGTATGATAACTAAACTTTTATGCTACTAAGTAATTTATTAGACACATAAAACAAAAACGCAGTACTTTCTCATTTTATCTTCTTATCTGTTCGACTATCTTACAATGGATCCCTTTTCTTATTTAAAAAATACAGGGCATCTCTTCCGTACTTCACAACTCACACCGATTTGGTAAGAAGGCAACAAGAAGCAATGCAGAAAAGGAAAGCCATAAAGAAAGGACTACAGAATGACAAAGATTGGACTGGAGATGGTTTTGTGAAAGAAACAGAAAGCATGGTGTCTAACTGAAAAAATTGTTCTAGTATTCAACCTAGCAGCCTACTGTTGTTCTGTAAGACCTGTATGTGTAAACCCTCATCAGTGTTTGTAATAAATAATGATCTTTAAGTTGTCCAGTTTATCATGGTTGATGAAAACCCAACCCTTTTATGTTATGTGTGTTAGCCAATTAGGGTGTTAACACAGAAAGAATCACAACTCAGTGTAATAAAAAATTGTTAAGATTTTCCGAACTGATTATTCCTTTGAATTTAATTGCTTATTAGTGGTACTATCTTACTAAACCAAGTTTATTTTTTGGTTCGTATAGCTATGAGCCCATGATAACATCTCTAATCCATTGATTGTACTTGTCTCGTTTGGAATGGAGTAAATAACTGACTGTGGATGATTCAGATGCCGTAAGGATTGAATGATAATGGAATCAAAGTTTAAAGTGAGATTGAAAATTACATACGGTCCTCCCTCACTGAAACTTTGAGAAATAATTACAGTGTAATATGTGCAGTTATATGTTACAATCGTAATGAATCGAGGAGTGGGACTTATACACGTAATCGTTAACAATGTTGATTAGAGGTTAACGCTAAGAGGGAGCGAGATGGCTCCGTCTCCAACCATTATGGTATGTTCTCCAACAGGCAGAAGCGTGTAGCCGTTGTCTTCTACGATTTCCAAGCTTTTACAAGCATTGAATACAAAGTTTACAGTTTTGCTTTGTCCTGCTGGCACAAAAACTCTCTCAAATCCAATCAGTTGTTTTATGTGAGTCCTTGCAATTCCTTTTGGAGGCTTTGAATATACCAACACGACATCATTACCGTCTTTTTTCCCTGTATTTTGTACTATAACATCGAGCTCGAACTGTTCAGTGCAAGCTAAGTCGTTTACCAAGATGGCGGGGCAAGGAGGTTTATCTAAGGGCACGTAGTTGAGATCTCGACAATGTTGATGCTTATCTAATTTCACATACACAGGCTTTAAGGTAGAGTTTACTTGGTAGTTGAAGGTGGTGTAGCTCAAACCATAACCGAATGGGTAAACGGTTGGACCTGTAAAGAACTTGTATGTCCTTCCAGGATACCCTGACTCTTCGACCGGCCTTAGAGGCATTGATGTGAGTGGCAGTTTGTTTACATAGTCAGCTTCATACCATGTGATGGGTAATCTTCCTCCTGTTTTACATTCATGATTCAGATCAGTTACTTAATGAACTCATTCGTTTGGCCTGATAATACGATGAATAAAAAATTTCAGAACATTAATACTCACCAGGATTGTATTTTCCGAAGACAACATCAACAATGGCTTGACCTCCTTGTTCACCAGGATACCCAGCCCAGAGTATAGAATTGATCTTAGGGTTATTCTTAGCAAATGAAATATCAATTCCACCTGCAGACATTATCACAAGAACGATCGGACCTTTTGATGCACTAACCACTTGGTTGATGAGTTGAGTTTGGTGACCAGGAAGAAGAAGATCATTTCGATCCCTACTCTCGGCTTCAATTGACAAGTCCAAACCGACAAAAAGAATAGTAGAGTCTGCATTAGCAACAACTTGGGTTGCTTCATTAATCAAACTATCACTCTGGCAAGCAACATCACTACAGCCAGCAGCATAAGTGGCCTTTACGATGGAAGAGAAGGCACCGTGCGGAGTGGTGAACTTGCATGGAATACCTGCATAGTTCCCAATCATGGCCTTGGTAGCATTGGCATGAGGACCAACAACGGCAACATTCTTGTAGTTTGCATAATTTAAAGGCAAAGTGTTGTCGTTCTTGAGAAGAACAATTCCTTCTCTAGCTGCTTCGGTTGCCAATTCAATATGATCATTGGCGCAGACGTTGTCCTTCCCTAAACTAGAAAAATATGGACTACCGTCGAAAAACCCAAGTCTCATAAGAACAACATAGAGATAATTAAGAGACCTATCAATTTCTAACTCTCCAACCAATCCTTGTTTTACGGCGTTGGCTGTGTAATTGGTGTAATAATCACCACAATCCAAATCCAATCCAGCTTTTAGAACTTGTGCAACAGCATCCTCATGTGTGTCATTGAGCCATTTGTGTCCATCAACCATAACTTCAATTGAATCACAGTCAGCCACAATGTATCTGCAGTATCCAAATCATCAAAACATATATTCATGATTAAACCTAGCTAAGATATCTTTATGTAAATTTAAATTGATGAAATACAATAATTGAATTCAATACCCATGAAGATTCCATTCTTGTCTAATGACTTCTCTCAAAAGCCTTGCATCAGCACAAGTAGGAATGCCGTTAACACGGTTGTATGAGCACATAACGCTACTAACGTCACCGTCTTTAACACACATCTCAAACGGACGAAGGAATGTCTCCAACATGTCTTGCTCTGTCACCTGTATATCATATACATACAAGAAAGAAATTGTTAGATTGCTTTCATGTAACTAAAAAAAAAGGGAAAAAAAGAAGTAAATTTGTTGTTGGAATTAATCTGTGTTATATATTACCCTAGCATCATAATGGTAACGATCTATTCCATGCCAGTTATCGACATCATAAGCAGCATAATGTTTACAGCAAGCAGAAATCTTAAGTGGCCTATGATTCAAGTCCGCTGAGTTTTCGTGGCCCTCGACATCTTGCAATCCTCGGACATAATTAGCCGCATAGGTTCCAACAACAAACGGATCCTCCCCTGGTGTCTCTGTAATTCTTCCCCACCTTGGATCCCTTGCGACATTAATTGTAGGGCTCCAGTATGTTAATCCTCCTATTCCAAGATTGTACATTGCTCTCGCCTCGGTGGAAACAACCTGCCATGCATAAAAACTTGTGTCATCTTCTCTTCTATGTGTGTTAATGTATATTCTTCCGCGAACAATTACAAGAAATACGTACAGGCAGACAGATATACACAGAGGGAGAGAGATTACCTGGCCTAAGTTTCTCCATAGAGATTTGTTGAAAGAAGCAGAACTAAGAATAACAGTTGGAAAGCTAGTTGCTGCAGGAACATCACTATCAAAATAGGTCGCCGGACCAACATCCGAAACACCGTGAAGTCCTTCTGACCACCATGAATATTTAGGAAGGCCAATCCTAGGAACACCAGTTGCATTGTTCCCAAGCTGATGAACCTTCTCTGCTAGAGTCATGCTATCTACTATATCCTTAGCCCGGACTTCGTAAGGAAGAGACGAGTCACAGTACCTAAATTTCTTCATGTCCAACCCCATTTTCGCAAACCTAACGGGGTCACATACATGGCTACCGTAATTTATACCACTACTTGTATGCTTATTGCCACCACCACCACCACCATTCTTATGTTTGTTGTGATGGTGGTGAAGGCTGTCTTGTGCTATTGTACAACTGATATATGAATAGAAAACAGAGAAAATAAACAAACATGTAAGAAAAACACCTTCAAGCTTTGCCATTTTTAATTAATTACAGTGATTTTTAATTTAATGGTTTTTAGGTTCCATCTTGGGTCTAATATTTATAGGAGCACAAAATAACAAAGAGATTAACCTAAATGGACAGTTTGTCTCATGTTTAGGCATGTGTCTCAGTTTTTAGCCCCACATCAAGTCAACCCATGAGAGAGATTATGTGGGTTTGTTTTATCTAAAACTAGCAATTATTTTTCTTTGCAAGTTGATTTTCTATTATCTATTAAACCGAAATTCTCTTAAATTGACACTGACAAACCTAATTATCTTTATCTTTCCCTTTAGTTAGTTACTCTGATCAATAGCCTGTTTTGATATCGTTCTATATACAACTCTCTCCAATGTTATCTACGATCTGACTTTTATCCTGCTTGGGAATTTATTAACTTCGTATTTTGGGTGATCACGATAATTAATTATTTTGATCACTACATTTGGCTAAACAAATCTAATATGTGCGTGTGATGTGTTTATTATTGGCACATATACTCCAAAATATTGTGCCAATGTATAATATATAAGATGTGGATATTATTCCAAATAACTGAGAACAACTATGATAAATAGAGTGTTTCACTAAGTCCCGTTGAACGATTTAAAAATAACCTATTTTCCTTTTCATTGCAGCTTAAGAGAAAATTGAACTAAACATTGGGCCTGATTCAACATCTTCAAACCTTCTTTATGGTCTCACTATGTCTTGAACTAGCTATGGATTGCCAAAGCCCTTTTGCTGTTTATACATTTCAGAATACAATTATTTATGATCTATGTGTACTGTCTCTTCGACAAGATTTGAATGTGCAATATATCTTATCTCAGTCTCCTTCTTGACCGTTGAGCATCCACCAAAATTTCAACATTTCCAAAACTTATAGATCCTTGACTATCTATGAACCTTTTGACAACTTAAAAGGACCTTTTGACTAAGTGATGTAGCCTGAAGGTAAGAGATTGTGATAGTCCCACAGCCTGAGTTATAGGTGTACGCGCAATCTTAGTAAGTGACGAGACCTTTTTGGTGAGCTCGTGAGCCTTCACCAAAAACAAAACCCCGTATCAATACCAAACTAAGGCTTGGGGCGTCACATACGTTATGAGAAAAATACTCTCCTTATTGATTTGATTAAATGGATTTTAGGTTCTTCTCTAATTGTTCTTCACTTTTAGTCTTAAACTCTACGAGTTTCTCAAAGTTTCCTACTTATGATGCATTAGGCACACAAAATCCATATCTCTCGTAGTTATAGTGAATGTGTGAAATACTGTTAACAATATGTGGCTCTTAAGACATGGGTACACAAACTTTAGCATGAACTAGCTCTAGTGCTCCTATAGCCCTGTATCTTCTTCCCTCAAAGGTCTCTTGATGATGTTTTCCTTAATGTAGCTTGAATCTCATGACAGTGGTCTAGGATTCCATTCCTAACATCTGTATGTAGCATGTTCTTGTTGATATGGCCTAATCTCAAATGTCATTGATACACTAGTTCTTACAATACCTTAAAGGTTATATGACCTTAAAGGTTATATGAGTAAGTGGTATTTTGATGTACTTTTAGTTCCCTACATATATTTTGATACATTAACTTTGACTGGGCCGGCTGCTCGATAACCCATTTCCCACTACATGCTACTACACCAGTCTTGGCGACATTCCTCTTTCATGAAAATCTAATATGCAACCAACAATTGTTAAATCTTTGACTAGAGTCTGAATATCGTTCAGCTATCCTCGGTATCATGTGAGCTACAATAGCTGAAGTATCCACTCAAGTTAAGGATCTTGGCGATGATCATTCCTCCCCAACAATAGTTTATTTGTTACAATGAAGTTGACATCCATAGATCCGAAAATCATGTGTTTCTTAAAAGAACAGAACACATCAAGATTAACTCCCATCTGGTTCTGAAATGAATACAATCAGAGCTTCTCACCAGTAATTCATCTGAACTTTTGAACACATTGTTAACTGTCCAATGTGGACCCATCGAGCACTACACGACCCACACATCACACACCTCACGATCCACAATCCATCACACTTGGCCAATGGACAAGATATCTCCATAACATTTTTGAGATCAAGAGAACTTTTATTTTTCCTCGTGTATAGCATATTATAAATACTTATACAAACCTAAATTATTGATACGATCAGATGTTATAATCCCATTATCCTAACAGAGACTAATTAGATATATTCTTTCATATCATGACTTCAATAACCAGGCTTCCTTTGTGGGTGACACACTGACACACATATTTTTCCTTCTTATTCCTTTTCAATGGGGTCTTAATGTCTTGTGACATTCACCATTAGGATTGCCCGGTCGTCCTGATAAAGCACTCTTTTTGGGCAACAATTATGTTTTTGGTCCAAAGGCATTAGTAACAAGTATAAATAAATAAATAGGAAATACATATCCAGAAAAAGCTCTTTTATTGATCTTGTTGTTTCCGGTGTACCGATACAACGAGTTGACTCAGCGAGTCTCTAAACCGAGTCAACGGTGAAACTGGTTACTACTTTGATTTTATTTGTAGATCAATCAAAAAACACTTCTGTTCCAAATTAATGGAGAAATACCAAGGAAGAGAACAATTCATTGTCTTTCGTATTTCTAACCAATAGTGTCAGTCATCCAGAACAGACGATTAGTAGTTGAATCTCACTATCGACTTAAGATTAGAAAGAAGAATTGTATTCCTTTTATGTTTTCTGATTTATTACTTTAAAATCAATACATTTTTTATTTGAAAAATCATAATGTCTTTGATTCAGAAATTAGATAAACGAAAAAAAAAAAATCAGAGGATAAGAAGAAGAAGAATTTTTTTAATCGAGGTGACATATTCCTCTTTCCTTAAGACAATTGACGCCCTGTATAGTACCACACAGTTACCGACGTTTGTCTCCCAAGATACAACGATTAACCTTTTGATTCAATGGTACTTTAAATCAGAAAGCAATCGAACTTGAAAGTCTACTAACCTCTGACTTAATACAAATAGAACCGACTTCATTCCTTCTTA
The DNA here is from genome assembly GCF_041429995.1 of Eschscholzia californica. NCBI lineage: Eukaryota > Viridiplantae > Streptophyta > Magnoliopsida > Ranunculales > Papaveraceae > Eschscholzia > Eschscholzia californica. The sequence continues at coordinate 37,192,806 of NW_028238198.1, forward strand.
TGAAACTCCTTGATAACTCTGCCAAATACTCTTCTTAGACTCTCTAATATGATCTTCTAACAATGCTTGATGCTCTAGAAAAAAAACGGATTAACATTTGGAATTCATATGTGTCCTATAGATAGGAATCGAAAAGACACACTCATTAGGGACACGTCTGTTGGGTTTAGGGACACATTTGTTGAAAGAAAGGTAAAATTTCACTTAATTCCAAGAGTTCCCTTGTTGGTTGCGATTTGGGCCCTTGGATCTCGCTCAAAATCACGGAGAGAACCCCCTCTTTCGGATCGGGCCCTAATTTTATCAATTTTCCATCCAAATATCTCATTCATCCGGAATCAGATTCAAGTGATTCTTGGCTCTAAAACTAAGATCTCCACGAGACTAACACAATGACATGCTCCACTTCTGAGTTTGACAATTCGAACAGATCCAAAATCGATTCCGATTCCAACAGATCGTGGATATGTTCAGGAAAGATCTTGTCCCTAGCCAGAGTTTGATGATGCCCTGATTGTTCTGATGTGTATTGGTCGCGTCATGCTCGATGGGCCCACCTTAGCCTGTCAATAGACCTTTTGTGTTTTGCACATTGATGATGTCGAAAGTAGTATTCTTCTTGGTTATCTTCTTGATCATTGAGATCTACGATCAGAGATTGAATTCCCCTCGTTCGATTAATGGAACGAAGTCTTCAGAAAATAAAGAAACATTGTGACACTTAAGTCAGTGTGGTATTTTTTGCAGTTTAAAAAATGAATTCATAGTCTAGTTTAGAATTGGACATCCCGCCTCTTTTAGGGCAAACTCGATTTGTTTATATAGGTTAGAATGATATGTTGTGATTCTACGCGTCAGGGTAGGGTTCAAGGCACCTAAAAGACTCATGCCGCCCTTCCATGTCAGAGCTCAAGTGGTAGGACTCCATCAGTTCTGCCACCCTAATGACTTTAACGAGGGTTGTCCCGTGCATATTTTGGTCAATTTGTTGACTTCTTAACTTGGTCAAAGTTGAGCAATATTTGACTCAACACGCATCAAAATGTTTTCTCTTTGTTACGATGATTAATGTATATTGGAGCGTGAACGAACTCTAGTGACGCTGTAGCCCTATACCCTAATGCACCAAAAGATCTCTTGATGAATTTGCGACTAATGTAGGTTATATCTCTTGGGAGATGCTAGAGTGCCCAGTTTTTTGGGCATTTTAATGTCCAGCTGATGTGGAATCACTAAAAGACAAGGTTTTTTCAAAGTTTGACTACGGTGGGGACCGCTTTTGTTTCTAAATGAGGAAATATGTCACCCTCTAAGTACCAATTTCTAAGTCACTCTATCATTTCCCATATCTCTTTTGTGATTGTTGTTAGATTTGTTTAGCCAAATGTAGTGATCAAAATAATTAATTAATTATCCTGATCACCCAAAGGGATACGAAGTGAATAAATTCCCAAGCAGGATAAAAATCAGATCGTAGATAAACATTGGAGAGAGTTGTTGATAGAAGGATATCAAAACAAGCTATTGATCAGAGTAACTAACTAAAGAGAAAGATAAAGATAATTAGGTTGGTCAGTGTCAATTTAAGAGAATTTCTGTTTAATAGATAATAGAAAATCAACTTGCAAAGAAAAATAATAGCTAGTTTTAGATAAAACAAACCCCCATAATCTCTCTCATGGGTTGACTTGATGTGGGGCTAAAAACTGAGACACATGCCTAAATATGAGACAAAATGTCCATTTAGGTTAATCTCTTTGTTATTTTGTGCTCCTATAAATATTAGACCCAAGATGGAACCTGAAAACCATTAAATTAAAAATCACTGTAATTAATTAAAAAATGGCAAAGCTTGAAGGTGTTTTTCTTACATGTTTGTTTATTTCCTCTGTTTTCTATTCATATATCAGTTGTACAATAGCACAAGACAGCCTTCACCACCATCACAACAAACATAAGAAGAATGGTGGTGGTGGTGGTGGTGGTGGCAATAAGCATACAAGTAGTGGTATAAATTACGGTAGCCATGTATGTGACCCCGTTAGGTTTGCGAAAATGGGGTTGGACATGAAGAAATTTAGGTACTGTGACTCGTCTCTTCCTTACGAAGTCCGGGCTAAGGATATAGTAGATAGCATGACTCTAGCAGAGAAGGTTCATCAGCTTGGGAACAATGCAACTGGTGTTCCTAGGATTGGCCTTCCTAAATATTCATGGTGGTCAGAAGGACTTCACGGTGTTTCGGATGTTGGTCCGGCGACCTATTTTGATAGTGATGTTCCTGCAGCAACTAGCTTTCCAACTGTTATTCTTAGTTCTGCTTCTTTCAACAAATCTCTATGGAGAAACTTAGGCCAGGTAATCTCTCTCCCTCTGTGTATATCTGTCTGCCTGTACGTATTTCTTATAATTGTTCGCGGAAGAATATACATTAACACACATAGAAGAGAAGATGACACATGAGTGTTTTAAAATGCAGGTCGTTTCAACAGAGGCGAGAGCAATGTACAATCTAGGAATAGGAGGACTAACATACTGGAGCCCTACAATCAATGTAGCAAGGGATCCAAGGTGGGGAAGAATTACAGAAACACCAGGCGAGGATCCGTTTGTTGTTGGCACCTATGCTGCTAATTATGTTCGAGGATTGCAAGATGTCGAGGGCCACGAAAACGCAGCAGACTTGAATCATAGGCCACTTAAGATTTCTGCTTGCTGTAAGCATTATGCTGCTTATGATGTCGATAACTGGCATGGAATAGATCGTTACCATTATGATGCTAGGGTAATATATAACAAAGATTAATTCCAACAACAAATTTACTTCTTCTTTTTAGTTACATAACAATTTTTTCTTGTATGTATACGATAATATATACATAAAGGTGACAGAGCAAGACATGTTGGAAACATTCCTTCGGCCGTTTGAGATGTGTGTTAAAGATGGTGATGTTAGTAGCGTTATGTGCTCATACAACCGCGTTAATGGCATTCCTACCTGCGCTGATGCAAGACTTTTGAGAGAAGTCATTAGACAAGAATGGAATCTTCATGGGTATTTATTTTGATTCATTTTTCTAAATATACATATAGATATCTAGCTAGGTTTAATCATGCATATATGTGATGATGATTTGGATACTGCAGGTACATTGTGGCTGACTGTGATTCAATTGAAGTTATGGTTGATGGACACAAATGGCTCAATGACACACATGAGGATGCTGTTGCACAAGTTCTAAAAGCTGGATTGGATTTGGATTGTGGTGATTATTACACCAATTTCACAGCCAACGCCGTAAAACAAGGATTGGTTGGAGAGTTAGAAATTGATAGGTCTCTTAATTATCTCTATGTTGTTCTTATGAGGCTTGGGTTTTTCGACGGTAGTCCTAATTTTGCCAACTTAGGGAAGGACAACGTATGCGCCAATGATCATATCGAATTGGCAACCGAAGCAGCTAAAGAAGGGATTGTTCTTCTCAAGAATGACAACACTTTGCCTTTAAATTATGCAAACTACAAGAATGTTGCCGTTGTCGGTCCTCATGCCAATGCTACCAAAGCCATGATTGGGAACTATGCAGGTATTCCATGCAAGTTCACCACTCCACACGGTGCCTTCTCTTCCATTGTAAAGGCCACTTATGCTGCTGGCTGTAGTGATGTTGCTTGCCAGAGCGATAGTTTGATTAATGAAGCAACCCAAGTTGCTGCTAATGCAGACGCTACTATTCTTTTTGTTGGTTTGGACTTATCAATTGAAGCTGAGAGTAGGGATCGGAATGATCTTCTTCTTCCTGGTCACCAAACTCAACTCATCAACCAAGTGGTTAGTGCATCAAAAGGTCCGATCGTTCTTGTGATAATGTCTGCAGGTGGAATTGATATTTCATTTGCTAAGAATAACCCTAAGATCAATTCTATCCTTTGGGCTGGTTATCCTGGTGAACAAGGAGGTCAAGCCATTGTTGATGTTGTCTTCGGAAAATACAATCCTGGTGAGTATTAATGCTCTGAAAATTTTCATTCATCGTATTATCAAGCTAAACGAATGACTTCATTAAGTAACTGATCTGAATCATGAACTGTAAAACAGGAGGAAGATTACCCATCACATGGTATGAAGCTGACTATGTAAACAAACTGCCACTCACATCAATGCCCCTAAGGCCGGTCGAAGAGTCAGGGTATCCTGGAAGGACATACAAGTTCTTTACTGGTCCAACCGTTTACCCATTCGGTTATGGTTTGAGCTACACCACCTTCAACTACCAAGTAAACTCTACCTTAAAGCCTGTGTATGTGAAATTAGATAAGCATCAACATTGTCGAGATCTCAACTACGTGCCCTTAGATAAACCTCCTTGCCCCGCCATCTTGGTAAACGACTTAGCTTGCACTGAACAGTTTGAGCTCGATGTTATAGTACAAAATACGGGGAAAAAAGACGGTAATGATGTCGTGTTGGTATATTCAAAGCCTCCAAAAGGAATTGCAAGGACTCACATAAAACAACTGATTGGATTTGAGAGAGTTTTTGTGCCAGCAGGACAAAGCAAAACTGTTAACTTTGTTTTCAATGCTTGTAAAAGCTTGGAAATCGTAGAAGACAACGGCTACACACTTCTGCCTGTTGGAGAACATACCATAATGGTTGGAGACGGAGCCATCTCGCTCCCTCTTAGCGTTAACCTATAATCAAAATTGTTAACAACGACCTGCATAACTCCCACTCCTAAATTCATTATGATTGATTGTAAGTTGTAACATATAACTGCACATAGTACTCTGTAATTATTTCTCAAAGTTTCAGTGAGTGACGATCGTATGTAATCTTCAATCTCACTTCAAAATTTTATACCAAAATCTTAAACTCAAAACTTATTTATGCATTATTGTTCACTAAAAAGTACCTGAAATATTCAAACAAGTAATCCAACCCCCATATAATGAAAAAGAAACACAAAAACTATGGTCATTGTAGTACTATGCTGTAATTTTTACACTTCCAACTTTATCCGAAAAGAAGGGCCAGAAAGATCAGTTTTTTAACAAAAAAAAGTATGAAATGAAGAAATTTTGGAGACAGCATCACCTTCGAAACTTCAATCCAACCTGAATTCTTGCATGGATTTAGGATTGTACAGGATATCAAAGGGTTTATTGTCGATACTATCTTTTAGAATAGTGATTTCACCTTCTTTAATATGTAAATCTTCTTCAAGAGTTTCAATCTTTTTTCTCAACATGTTCACTTCAGAGTTCAGTAACATGTTTTTTTCACTATACTGCTTCACTTCGTCCCACATCACATCTCTCTCTTCAGAGAGTTTCGGCAGTACCCCTTTCATTATCGCCAACTCCTTTTTACATTCTTGTAGTTCAACTCTAAGCTGGTGAATATTATCATCCTTTTTCAACATCTGTTTCATTATCGTAAACAACGGGAAGTCATAATCATCTCAAAACATGTACATAGAAGTTCGAGATAAATTATGACCGTACAATAGAAAATCAAACAGAACTTACTAATTACATGGCAATACATAATTTCTCGAAAGGATTAGAAGTGAGAACTTATTTTGTTGAATAAGATTTCTTGTATATATTTATCTCTCTAACAAAATAAGATCTTAAAAGAACGTTCTTATCAAGTTCGAATATATTTAATAGCTGAAGACACACATATCGAAAGAAGATTTGTTTTTAGACCCCACTCCATCAGAGAGTTAAAATTACAGAATAACTCGTGATTAGGGAAGCAAATTACACCTACATGCTAAAACTAACTCAGAATGTATAAGTTATGTGGCCAAATAATGAAATTGAATAACTAATGATGAGCTATAGTTTTTCAGAAACACCAAACTAAATTTCCAGCCTTTCTGTCTTTTTCTTTTCTGAAAAGCAATTTTAAACAACAATTAAGAGGAAGTGATACTAAGTAACTGTTTTTATATGTTAATCAAAACTAGCATGAAATACTGTGGACATGTTTCAATTCTATGCAAACCTAACGCCCATAATTAAGAATCCATATGAAAAAAGTTATTATCTGATAGAAAATTCATTAAAGGGAGCGGTTTATGTGGGATATGGTCACCTGAAGTTCCAGATCCTTCATCCTGTGGGATGCACTGGTAAGGGAATCTAGTGCACCCTGGACTTCACATCGCAGTATATCATGGCCCCTTGCTGCTGTCGCAACCTCTGCTTGCAGTCGCTCAACTTCGAGCTCTTTAGAAAACATCTTTTCTCGCAGTAAACTTGTCAGTAGAGATTCTTCCATTAGCTTCATTGCAACATCGTCCTACAATAGCAAAATGAGAATAGTAAATCGAGTGTAGAATACAAGAATCAGACAGAACTAATTTATTAGATACCTATTGTGTCCAAGTTAATTTTGAAACTTAATTGTGTCCAAGTTAATCAGGCCACAAATCCACTGCATGAATATATTAACCACCAATTTACCTCTAAAGCCCCTCTCCTTTTCCCTGATCTATCACTCTCACTGCACGCCGAGTGAGACTCCAATCCAAATCTTTTGGACTTCTCATCCAACATTGAAGATATTGTCTGCAGACTTTTTGTCAGAGCTTCAATTCCCCGTCTGAAGTTCTGGACTTTGGTATTAGCTTCAACAATGAAATATCCATCAAACTCATTCTTGCAGATTTCTTTAACATGCGTAGTGATCTGATTTGTACTCCCCTTAATATATCTCAGTAACTTCTCACACAATTCACTACTTTCTCTGAATAGTGACAATCCTTGAGTTTGTAAGCAGCTAACACGGTCGTGTAGCTGCTGATCAAGCCTGAAGCATGAAAACACACCATCCCTGCCACAGCTTTGCAACCGGTCCAATAGATTTATGTTCTCGTGTCGAACTGTTTCAACTTCCAGCCGCAAAGATTTCACTTCAGCTCGTAAAACCTGTTCAACCCCTGTCAATCTAGCGAGCTCCAGTTTCCCGTTATCGCCATCATAGCCATGGGATTCTTTCCTACCAACCTCCTCACCGAGTACTTGACGGAGGCCTGTAATTGTCTTTTCTTGTTCACTGCAAGTCCGTTGCAATCTTGCTACAGTTTTCTGCAACTCCTTGTTTTCCTTATCTTTCTCTTTGTGGCTTGTTCTAATGCAGTCTCTCTCAGTCTCCACCCCTGTAAACTGCTCTTTAAGTTCCGAAAGACTTTTATGAAGACCCTTGTTCTCCTCTCTTGATTCTTCCAATTTTGCCATAAGTTCCTTCAGTTGTAACTCTGAATATGACATCTTCTTTTCGTTCTCAACTTCCCTGCCGCTGAGTGAAGAGACTTCTCTTTGAAGTGAGACATTTTGCTCTGCCATCTCCCTTACCCTCTCCCGTAGCCTCTGCTCCTCCAACTGGTACTTCTCGAGCTTGAATGACCACTCACTTGACCTTCTATCCAACTCTTTTTCCAATCCTAACTGCAACTCATTCTTTTCTTTTTCCAGTTTCCTTGTTTGAGATTCAAAATCCAACTTTGCACCTCTAAGTGCTTCTCTAGCAGATTCTCTCTCTGAAATTCGACACTGTATTTGGGTCGAAACTTCCACAGCTAAGTCCCTTTGCTCCTCATTGATACTTCTAAGCGTCTGAAACAACTCTGATATGCTGAAATCGCTACCTCGAATAAAGTTATTTTGCTCAATCTCTTCAGATATACGCATCACCCTCTCCTGGGCTTCCTCTCCCCTCATACGTAACATATCCTCATCCTCATCCTCCTCACTACATGAACTTTTGGTTCTAAACGGTGAATCAATTATGTTGTTCTTTTGGATAAAAATATCAGTATTGGGGTAAGGATTCGGTTCCAAGTCCTCAAAGATGTCTTCTACTGTGGTTGGGGTGTCAGGTTGCAGATCCCTTGATCTTGATCTAGGTTTCTGAGGAAAAACCTGAGATAGTCTCTCAACAACATTTCTTGCAAGTTTTTGTGGAGATTCAGGCAAATATTCTTTTCTAGGCTGAGGCTCTCTAATATCTCTGAATGAATAAGACCTTACTTTCTCTTTCCGAATATCTGTTGGTGAAGCTGGTGCGGTAGGGTAACCTCGTGGAGGCCGAGAACAATTGGGAACTCCATTACTGGTTGTGTTTCTTAGAGAATTGTGTTTCGATCTCAAATTTCTCTGCTGATGTTGTTCCCCGTCAATATAAAGATCATGTACTTTGTTTGAAACATGCATTAGGCGAGCTGAATCCAGTTCAGGTGGGACTGGAGGTGACCCATAAGAGTTCCCAGATAAGTCATTGGAATTTTTTGACGAACATGAAGAGGCAAGCTTTTCCACCTCAAATGGCCTCCTGGTAGCTGGACCTCCTCGTCTTTTAGGCTTGAATTGTCTCTCCGGAGTAAGAGAACGACAACTGATACAAATCAGAAAACTAAAATTAATCAAGAAAGTGTGGAATGAAATTCCTTTTAATTGAAAGTAGAAGCTCTGAACTGAAACTTGAATAAACCGAAAGGACCTTACCCACTAACAAAATCAGAAGATTGTGATGGAACATTGCTATTTGTAGGTGATCCACGATATGTTGATGAAAAAGAGAGGCTCCGTCTAAGAACTGACCTTGAAGCAGAGTTTTCGCTGTCTGGAATTTGTTTTAGACTTTTGCTGGATTCCCTAGTATTTTCTGCTCCGAAAGGCGCATCCCAGTAAATCTTCTCTTTATCAGGAGGCGCAGGAGGAGGAACAGGTTCGCTAGTTCCATTGCTGGATGTAGAAGATCTGAAGGAGAATATCTTCCTCATCACGAAATCCTCGAATAAAATCAATATTGACGCAAGAAGATCAACTCTTATTTAGAGTTATGCTCCTATTAAGAACAGAAAAACAAATCAGTTAGTTCCTAAAAATTTACAAAGAATTAAACACGATCAAGTCTTCTTCCCTAATAATCTTTAATACCTTTTGGAAAGGGTTATTTAAATATACGAATGCAGTCGATAAATGACAATGAACTACAAAAGATGTGGAACATATAGACCACCTCGTCTTAAAAAGAACAGAAGCAATTGTGGAATCAGTGAATTAATCATGAAATGAGACAGCAATAGTAGGAGAAAAAACAAGATTATACACTGGTAATCATGTAAAGCTACTGCAATAATGTCGTTGTTGTGGTATTTTCAAAACCCTAAACATGTTAAAGTCATCAAGTGAAACAGTTCATAACAACATTAAGTGGAAATGAAACATACTTATTAGAAGTTCAAGAACCCTAGAAACTATATCAACAAAAACAGTGAGTCCTATGTGATTCCCAACAAAATCTAATCAACATAATTAAATAAAGCAAGAAGAGAAAAAAGATAGAGGGTAAACAATCTTGATACATAATTGAAGTAACTCAAAGATCAACTTATTCTCAAAATGGGTTTCAATCATAAAAAATGAAAAATAAAAAAACAGATCTCCAGTTGTGAATAACCCAATTGATTAGAAACAAGAAGGAAAGAAAAATGGACAAACCCCAGTAGTTCTTCGGATTCAGTAACTTCCTCTCTCTCTCACTATGAATATTCTGAATCAGATCTTCTTATATGATGCTTGTTTTAGAAAACAAGAAAAAACCCAGGAAATAAAAACCCAAAATAAACCCCAAAGAAATCAAATCATGCCAATTATAATCTTTCCTAAAGGAAATTGAACATCAAAATCGCCAAAAAAAGGAAGAAATAAAGTAGAGAGTAAAGAGATTACCGTTAACAAGGGGAAGATTTGAAATTCAAAAAGCTGGATTAAGAAAGGAAATAAAGAAATGGAGAGAGTGAAGTAATGGCTGCTTCCTGAATCAATCAATCAAAACCCTTGTTCTTGTCTGTCCGTCGTCTCTGGTTTGTGAATGGGCGGAAATTGGATTGCTTTTTAACTCGGCGGATATATTTTTAGTGAAGTAGAAATGGAGAAGGAGGAGCGTTACAAGAAGAATAAAAAAAGGCGGACGGCTTAGTTGTTCAAAAACCCTTCTTTTTTGAAAGGTATTGGTGGGGGTCTACCAGCAGCAGGCTTTCACTTTCATGATAAAATTTCCATTGTCAAAGGCCCATTTATTTGCCTATCTTTTTTCACTATTGCTAAAAAAAAAAAAAAAAAATAGTCCACTGAATGTACTTCAAAATTCTAGATGTCTCAGGTTCGATTCCTAACCAGAGTGAAATTTATGGTTTACTGGAATGGCCTATAGGCTATAGCGTAGTGGTATGGTGTTTAGGAATCTTATTAAAATAGTAATGACAGTTATGAGCATATTCTATCATTTCATGCTTCAAAACCATGAATGAAATTTTTTAACAAAAAAATAAACTCGGCTCCGGCTTCAAATAAATACAAATAACTTCTACAGTATATAACATTAGGTTTTTTTTGTTTCTGAAAAGATATAACATTAGGTAGAGTGTTTTGTTTTTCTAAATTCTACCACTATTTTCTTATTTCGGTCATATCTTTTTCTAAATCCTCTCTATTTTTGTTACAGCAAAGTGGAAAACTCTTTTACCAGAATTTTTATTTGGATCTAGGATGTTCAAACTCAAATGAGGGTTTCTTCGTCTGTAGTACAAGACGAAGATTCCGCACGAGAGAGGAGGGAGAAATAGATGAAGACAGTGGTGGTGGTAAGAAGAAGAAGAAAAGAAAAAAAAATTATGTTCTCACAAATTCGCTAGCAGTCTAGCAGATGGCACGCTGACGTTACACGGAAGAAGGGTGAAGATTTAAGAGAAAAATCATATTTTCCCACCTCAAAAATCTTCATATCCCCAAATTTTTGTTGTTCTCCAAACCAACAGCAAAGACCACGTGTTTACTCGCTTGCGTTTTTTATACCAAACAACTAATTTCTTACTTTATGGAAACCTAGTAACTTAAATATTTTTTAGAATAATTAGGTCAACAGTACGAGGGAGTAGAAATATGAGCTAATATAGTAGCAGTGTAGCACCCTTGTTATTCTTTTTTTAAACGGAAAAAAAAAAGAGACAGTAAAGAATTAAGACTGGCCCATCTAAATGAATATTGTCTCTTCAATTATTGCAGTTCATAATTTGGTATTGCCCTTATTAAATCCCGGTGATAGTTAGCCCTTATTCATAAAGGAAATGCACCCGCAAACACTTGTGGACGCTGATTAGAGAACATAAACCGGAAGTTATTTTTCTCTCAGAAACCAAATGCATGAACACCAACATAAACAAGCTACTGAATTTGGGCATGGACTATACCAGTTACACGGTGGAGCCCAATAATAAAGCGGGGGGACTGGGTTTATTCTGGACCAAAGAAATCAATATGGAAATATTGTACGCGGATAGGAACATTATACAGGCTCGAGCCTCTTTCACGCCTGATAACTCTAATTTTATTCTATCTTGTTTCTACGGAAGTCCCTACAAACATAACCGTATGGACCCTTGGCAGACGCTAGTTAGCTTAGCACCAAATAATAGCCTTCCTTGGGTAATAATAGGGGACCTAAACACAATCCTTCATCCGGATGAGAAAACAGGAGGTAGCCGAAAAGTTCCGACCCATGTTCGAGGTATTAATAGTTTGATCAATAATTTAGGGGTTCGGGATGTGGGATTTAGTGGTTACCCTTACACCTGGTCGAACAGGCAATTCAATGGCAACTTGATCCAAGAGCGGCTGGATCGAGCGCTCACAAATGACAACTGGTTAATTGAATTCCCCGATACTAATCTCATTCATCTCCCAGGGGTTGGATCTGATCACAACCCCATTCTGCTGACAACAAACCCCAGGCCTAAGCTGGGCCCCAAACCGTTCAAATTTATTCGCACATGGATGTCTCATCCAGAGTGCAGCCAGTTCATTCAGGAAAAATGGACCTTCAATCCCGCTCAAATCCATATGTCGCTAAACCGGCTGGCGGGACATCTTTCGAGGTGGAACAAAGAAGTGTTTGGACATCTAGATAGCAAGATCAAAAGTCTGACGAATCAACTTCAGAGGCTCAGAGACAAAGATTCCGTTCACAGAATCAACAAAGAGCTGGAAGAGGCGTATAATCAACAAGAAAGCCTGTGGCGTGAAAAGTCGAGAATCGATAACATTCAACTAGGAGACAGAAATACGAAGTATTTTCATTCGAAAGCGATTCACAGGGGACGGAAAAACCAAATCATGGCTATCAAAAAGGAAGACAACTCTTGGACCAATGAACAAAGCGAAATAGCGAGTATCTTTCAAACTAATCTTAAGCAAATATCTACCACTAATGGTCAGGAGGCGGAGATCACCTTCCTAAACCTTTTCTCCACCCAAATCACCGAAGCTCAAAATACGACTATAACTGCGACGCCAAACAAAGAGGAAATAAAAAACGCAGTCTTCTCTCTGAAACCGCATGCAGCTCCGGGACCCGACGGTTATCCCCCGTACTTCTATCAAGCCAATTGGGCCACGGTAGGCAGGGATATAGAAGAAGTAGTCAAGAATTTCTTTCAGTACAATTTCCTCTCGGAGAGGGCCAATCATACTCACATCTGTCTGATCCCCAAGACTAAAACACCGCAACACACCTCGGATTACAGACCAATCAGCCTGCTGAATACCACCTACAAAATAATTGCCAAAGTCCTTGCCAACCGACTCAAAAGCATTCTGCCTTCCCTGATATCTCCCTTTCAAGCGGCGTATGTCCCGGGAAGACAAATCACGGATAATATCATCATCAGCCAGGAACTGGCACACTCTTTTAAAAAGACGCGAGGAGCCAAAAGCTATTTTGGGCTCAAACTAGACATGTCAAAAGCCTTTGATCGTGTAGAATGGTCATATCTAGAGCTGGTCATGGCTAGGCTGGGTTTCGCGGAGAAATGGATTACTATGATTCATTCGTGTATTGCTACCTCCTCGATGGCGGTCCTTATCAATGGCCGGCCGGGCCCTTCGTTCAATGTCTCTAGAGGCATTAGACAAGGGGATCCCCTATCACCTTTCCTCTTCACCCTGGCCATGGAAGGTTTGAGCATACTCCTGGAGAGCTCTAGCAATCTCCCTGAATTCTGCGGTTTCCCTATCCCAAACTCCACCCTCTCCATCAAACATTTATTGTTCGCGGACGACTGCATCATTTTTGGGAGGAACTCTCTCGACAACATCAACACCTTAATGAACATCCTTGATATCTTTGGAAAGAACTCGGGCCAGGTTATCAACTACTCCAAGTCTACCATCTTTTTCTCAAAAAACACCCATCCAAAATTCAAACGCATGATCATTCGCAATCTAAAAGTACACCAAGCCTCCAACTTGGATAAGTATTTAGGTACGCACCTATTCATCGGAGCCAATAAAAAACAAATCTTCTCCTCCCTGATTTCTCAAATACAGAGTAAACTTTCGAAGTGGCACACCAACCTCCTCTCCCAAGCAGGCCGTGCGGTTGTGGTCTCCACCATAGCGGCGGCCGTTCCCCGATACCAAATGCAATGCTTTGCCATTCCAAAGGGTATAAGCAACCGCATCGAGACCCTGCAAAGGTCTTTCTGGTGGGGAAAAGCTAAATCCATTCATACTATCAAGTGGTCTCAAATCTGCAAGCCTAAAAAAGAAGGTGGACTGGGCTTCCGCCTTCCTACTATTGATAACCAAGCCTTCCTCAGCAAATTAGTGTGGCGGGCACTGAAAAATCCAGAGACCCCGTGGGCTAGGCTTCTGAAGAGTAAGTACTTTCCAAAACAGCCTAAACCAAGAGCAGCCAATCAAACCCACTCCTGGTTGTGGAAATCTATGTTCAAACATTATGATCAGGTGTCAAAGCTGATCTTCTGGGAGGTCCATAAAGGTACTAAGGTTAACATTTGGAATGACTTCTGGATTCCAAACTATCCCCCGCCTATAGCGAATCACCAAAATAGCAAGTTGGAGTGGGTATCACAACTGATCACTAACAACCAGTGGAACAAAACAACTATTACGCAAATATTTGAACCTACTATATGTAATGCTATTCTCAGTATTAACTTACAGGAATCACACGAGGACAAGATGAGATGGACACTGACAAAAACAGGTAATTTCTCTATACGATCTATGTACCACTTTATACGACAAAAAAATCAAAATAACCAGGAAATGGAATTGATAAAATGGAACTTCATTTGGGATCTTAAAACTATTCCCCGAATTAAATTATTCTTATGGAAATGCTGCACAAATAGTCTACCGGTTAGAGATAGAATTGGGAAATATATAGGCAATATCACCAAATGTACCTACTGTAATGATGTAGAAACGATTGCTCACATACTCCTGAAATGTGATTATGCTAGACAAATATGGCTTCAATTTCATGTACATTCCGATAAGATTGACCACTTAGGTGAATGGATCATTCAATGGAAAGACTTAGATGAAGGACAAATAATATTATTTGCGAAAATTATCTACTTTATCTGGAAGGCAAGATGTGAAAAGATTTTTGCAGGAAAGGATTAAACCCCATTACAGACTGTAACAGTGATAAAGAACACAATAGCAACGACGAAGCCTCATTCACTCACAACGTACAAGGACATAGAACAGACGGAAACAGCATCGGAAGGCCCTTATATGACAGTCACAGTAGATGCATCTTTCACAACGGCTCAGGAACCGGCAGGCTATGGTTGCGTCTTGACCGATGAACACTCCAACTTCGTGATAGCACTGGCGGACCATATACGAGGACAGAATTCGGAGGAATGTGAATGCCTAGCCATACTCAAAGCATTACAATGGACGGATCAACTTCGAGTTAATAGGATACTCATACAAAGTGACAACCAAAACCTCATCAACATAATTAACAGCAAAAAAGCTACGATTCACTGGCAGTCGGAGAAACACCTCGATGAAATTGGCAAACTCAAGAAGAATTTCGACTACATAGCCTTCCGGCACATCTCGAGGGACAACAACAAAGAGGCAGATAAGCTCGCAAAATGGGGTAGAAGGAAGATGGTACGATCCACATGGTCGTCGTCAACTTCGCTGGAGGAGGTCCTGTTGTAGTTTCGCTTTTCTTTCTTTCTCAACAAAAAAAAAAAAAAAAAAAAGTTAGCCCTTATTAAAGAGAAGGGCTTCTAGTCCTTCTGTTTACTTCATTGCTTTGTACTGAACTTTTAGTTGTAATGAAGTTTTTTTTTTATTTTTTGTTGAACTTTTTTTTTTTTGATGAGAGGAACATCGCATTACCAAAACCAAGAGTACAAAGAACAACCAAGAAACTAAAGCAAATCAGAAATAAACGTAGGTACAGAATTCCACACATATCTGCAAGCATTCCTTCTTCCCCATTTGGCAAGCGCGTCTGTAGGAGTATTGCATTCTCTAGGAATAAACGTGAAGATGATGCCCTCGAATTTATCTATAAGGATCTTTACTTGTTGCATAATCTTTACTGCTTGCCAGTGGAGTCCGACACTGTGACCGTTGATAAAATTAATCAAAGATTGATTATCGCTTTCTATATGAGCGTGAGTGATATCCAATTGTAATGCCCATTGGATACTGTAGAGGATGGCTAGGCTTTCACATTCTTCCGCATTTTGGCATCGCACCGAGTCCGCCGCTGCTATAATGAAGGTGGACTCTTCATCTCTGATGATACATCCAATACCGGCCGGATCTGTAAAGTTGGTAAAAGAGGCGCCGACGTTTCTCTTCCAAAAAAAAAAAAAATCTAAGGTTTGATTTTAGAGCACTTCACTCACTAAATCTAAGGAATACATTTTACTTGGTAAACTGCAATGTCAGTGAAACTTTTCAACCCCTTTCTTCAACAGAGAGAGGGCCTCTGACTATCTGAGTGTTAAAAAGGCGCCTCCTTCAATCACAAATCCTCCTTCATACTATTTGCTTTGAGAGAGGCGCCTTCGACACTTTACAGGGATGTCTTTAAAACTCCCCATTCTCAATCTGTCCTCTTTGCATGGCACACCTGATGCTATATGAGGTCATCTATACCCAATATCATCTTATTTTTTATTTTATTTTGTTGAAGCAATATCATCTTATTGGTAAGCCACTATTGTGTTTATAACCATATACAAATCAAAAAAGGTACTAGGCCATCATACTATATATGACTAATAACATCACTATTGTCTTATAAGTTTTCCCCTAGAGGAATTAGATTTCTTCCAAGACGAGCCATGAAAAATATTCCTATAAATATTAATATTGTCCTGTCGAAGTAATAAAGTTTTAGCCTTAATTGAATACTACATCCTTCTCATGAACCATTTGGTTAGTAAGACTGACAGAAACATCTCTATCCTTTGTTATAATTAAATCCTAACTAAAATAAAAGAGAATTAGTGGTATGGGTAAACTAAAAGAAGCCAAAGTCAGGTTGTAATGAAAACTAACAACTCTCTCTCAGACAAGTCTATGTTAGCTACTATTTTGGGGATTAGACTGCGGCGGAATATCAAGTTCGCGAACTCTTGGGTCCTCTCCGGTATGTTTCCGAAACTTGTCCTGCACAATTCCGATGAAATGCATAAATTAGGTTTTTTTTAAAATGAACAAGAGAACAATAGAAACTAAAATGCTATTCTCAAATAAAAACGAAGAGGAAGCAAAACTCACAGTAAGAGAAGCATTTTCAGAGGCCAGCTTTTCACATTCCTCACTCATATGTCCCAATTCTTCTCTGAGTGTAACATTCTCTTGTTTTAGAGCTTCCACACGCTTGGCAAGCTCATCGTACTCAGCCTGGCTCAACATCGGGCATTAGTGAAAACATCAACATCAAACCACAAAAGAAAAACGAGTTTCTGAATGGAAAATTTCAAAAGCCACGTAGTTGTAAATGATGGCAGTGAACTTTCTACTATAATTTGAGATGCTACATTTACTATCAATAGTTGTAGGTAAAATCCAAAATTCATTTGCAAACAAGATCTAAACAAGAATATCGAGAACAACAAAACGAAGAGAAGCGGCAACTTAAAAAAAAAAAAAAAAAAAAAAAAAGACACTCCATTATGATCATAGCTTCTTTGCAAAACAAATCTACTTCATCTTTTCTTATATCATACTCAAATGAGTCAAACTAATTGTGTCAGCCTGTTTGGCATTGCATTGTTTTTCTATGAAAGACCTATGAACAGTTTTTAAATTTTTGAAACTGTTCTCTTCAATAAAATAGTGGGAGGAGCATAGAGGATAGAGAGTAGACAGCGAATACTTGCAGCACTGCGAATATTCGCTCCCATTACACTTCGTTTGCAACGACATACTTGTATAAATTTAAAGGTATAGTTAGTTTTACTTTGACTCCTAAGATGTGGCACTTATTTAAACTACAAATTCAAATTACTGGGGCCTCAAATTGAGCAGTAATGAAGATCTAAAGTACAGAGTCACTAAGTGCCAAACTCTATGTACAACTATGTAAGTACAAAGAGCATGTCTGTATTATTTCTAGACCCTCCTCTGACAAAAAGTTGTGAAATTACTGTAAGATCCACCAGTCAAAGAAATTTTATCTTGTCAAACTCATGGTTTACAAAACATACAAAGAAGACAAGCAAATAGTGCTTTGAGAAGCAAAACACAAGATACGTGCTCTTTTATTCAACTGTGTAACATAAAATGCTTACCTGCTTTCTCAGCCTAGAGCGCCGAGCTGATTCTCTGTTCGATTGCTTCCTTCTTTGCCTTTTAAGCTCTCTCTCATCCTGGAAACACAAATGGAGTAAGAACCTCACAGGCATATATATATATATATAGAGAGAGAGAGAGAGAGAGAGAGAGAGAGAGAGAGAGAGAGATGCAATAGAACCAATAGACTAACCTGTAAGCAAAGTTCCGGGGTAACAGCTTCATGAGATCCGATAACACTGGATGAGACTATAGCAGTTGTAACTGGTACCAGAGTGAGCTTTGCTCGGGCTGCAGCAACTTCAGGCGAAGCAGACTGTCCCCAGTAATCCATTCCAATATTCAGGTTTGTTGTTGGACTGGTAACACTGGCAGCAGGCACTCCCGCAACCCTACTCCCACTTGAGATACTGCCCCCATTTTGGACCTCAGCTGCAAAGCAGCATATGCCGTACACATTTTATATCTAATACTAATAGAATAATTAAATAAATGATGGAAGGACATTCAGTTCATAAATTACCGCCAACTGAATCTTTTCCACTCCGATCTGAACCCTGTGAAATTAGTCAGATAATTGTTTAAGCTATTCAAAAGAAGACAATGGATAAAGCCGAAATTACCCAGACAAAAAGAAACATAGGCTGAAAATCTCAGTTTCAAACACCTCACAAGGATTATGAACCTGATGATACTAAATCAGTCCAAACTTTCCATGTTTAAATTATAAAACATTAAGCAGGTTTTCAAACTTTTTAGCTCAACTTTCCGCATCATGGAAAAGGCTTATAATTGAGGAATAATATTAGATAACATCTAGATATGTTTACCATAAAAGCATTAGAATTAGGGCTGAAGTAACATACATTGTGGGAATTGGCGTCACTTCCTTCACTTGACTCTTCTTCCTCACTGTCACCACTGTACATTTGTTGGGAAATGCATGATTATATAATCCCATAATATAACAAATGAACTATGAAGTCTTGAGAGCTTGAAGGCATCTTACCTCTGTGACAAGCCACCACCATTATCAGATGCTCCTGATGCTTTTTCAGTCTCACTACCCTTGCCTGTAAGCATACTAAGGCTTCCTAAGCTTCCCTTTGACCTCTTTATAGGAAGTTTGCCCTTACTTTCGGCTGTCTTACCTTTGCCACCGCCAGCAGAAGCCTGAAATGTCACAGAATTTTCATACTTTGGCCGCATTATAGATGACAATGACATAAATGAAGGACATCTGAAGTCAAGTACAAGTGCAACAAACTTAAGTCATGTCAGAAAACGAGACATTTGGAAACATCGAACAAAGAAGGTACTAAATCTTTTTACCCACTTTGAGTCATCAGAGCTTTGACATCATTTGGGGGCATATGCAAACTATCAGGCATTGAAGAGGGCAGTCCACATGCCAGACCTAAAGTATATTAAATGAAAGATAGCTATATCACCAAAATGCGTTCAACATAACCCAGTGTTGATGTACATAAGCATGAACTGTGAAATCCAGAATTCCAGATGGTGGTGAAATATGTTATTTGGCCATCTTTTTAGGATTTAGGAAATTAGAAAATTATTAGCGCTCACTAAGAAGTCAAAATGTATAACATGCAGCTATGCAGTGTCGTTATGAAACGAAATGTTAGCTGTTAGTTTTAAGTTATAGTTTACTAAAAAGCTTTGAACATAGAAGACCACAGTCATTTGGTCTGACAATCTGTTTGAGATTGTAATGACAATGAGATGATTTACTAGCACCATTGTAAATACTACTTCCAGGCTTGTGTTTAGATGTGACATCCTTTGCCACAGCAAATGGTTCAGACTAGCTCATACTCACAGAAGCATCAACAGTTCCATTTGGGGAGAGCATTGTGTAAGGCCCATATGGATGAGAACCCTGAAACACATGAATTAAATAAGGAAATGCAGATGAGATAGAATAAAGAAGTTGCATTTTATTAGGTTATTAGGTAGACATAAGTAATTAAATAATGAGAACAAATGACAGCATAGAAGCTTATGGTTACCTACCGGTGGCATGGATGGATGAGGATAAATTCCCCCAGGTGGATACATGGTAACATAGGGGGATGGTGCCGTTCCATATGGGGGAATCATGTGCTGCAGGAAGAAGACACGTAACATGTTACGATTGTCTAAACTTAAGAGAAAAGGCCTACGAACTACTTACAAGTCAAAGTATCATCAGAACCTGTACAACCAAGAATTATATGTACATCAAGGAGTACCTGTCCCCATACGTATGAATGAGCTTGAGGACTGGATGCCACGGAAGAATGAAAATAGCCAGGTGGGGGAATAGGAGCTCCGACAGAGTTACAGTATGCCTACAGTGAGGAAACAAAATGAAGGGCTCAGGAACAATGAAATGTGAGGATAAAAAAACACCATGAGAATGTGAAAGTCTGGGACCTGATATGAAGCCCAGTCAGGAAAAACTGTGGCAGGATTGCTAGGAACATGTGGCTCCTGCAGGATAGAGCATTAGATAATAACAAAAGCTAAATATTTCGACATAATTACTTCGTAGAAACAGAAACCATGGTCCAGATTCCATACCTGCACTGGAGATGACTTTGGTGTTTGATTTTGCTCCTGGAGAAAATAATATTGTTAACAAACTATCTGTGAACCATCAACAAGATCATCTAGTAAGGATATTTGGTCTCTTACCTGCACCAAAGATGACTTGGGTGTCTTAGTTGGAGCCTCAATATTTTCATTTCCCATGATTTGAGGTGTTGAGTGCTCTTAAATCCTGTCCAAAGTCATGCTCAACATGCAAATTGTCTTCCTGAAAATCAGTTCAAGAAGAATATGAAAGGCCATAAACTTATAGATTTTTATATTTGCGGTGGAAAAGGAAACTGCTCAAATTATTATCAGTCAAAATTGAAACTTAAGTATTTCAATCAACAGAAAAGAAAGGCTTAACCCTATGGAGCTGAAATGCTGAACACCAGCAGCAGTAAAAGTAGTGATTTTTCTCGGTATAAACTCTTACTCGAAAATTCAGATTTAGTATGTATACCATTGATTCCCCCTTCTTTCGGCATTAGATGAGCGATGGTGATCACGAGACTTACTTACTAAACACTCAATGCCTAACCTGAATCTGAATGCTTAATGCCTTCCAGCAAGGAGAAGCGGGAAGATTCAGTAAGTGTAGTCGATAGCTCCTAGAACTCTATAAGACCAAAAGGTCAGAAACTAGTTAGCGCTCGAAGTACCAAGAGTGAATGAAAGACTTCCCTTCATCCCTTTCCGAGAAGTGTTCATACAACTGGTTAACTGAATGTGTTTTTGAGGTATCCCCTCTCCAAGTCACTTTTGCATGCAAGAAGCCAGAAGTTACCCATGATAGAGTTAAGAAGGTGAGGTTACAGATGGTACGGGTACTTGTGAGTTATGACGATTTTAGGCACTGACAGAAGAATTATATAAAGGAGTCAATGAGGCCAAAACGTGGATATGGCTTCACATTCATGCTTTCTTGTCTAAGTTACTATGTGTGCTTTTTCTACGTACATTTATATCGAATGTTGTTGCGTAATATCACATGGAAATAGCCTAAAATAATGCATTATGGTCGTAAGGTAAACACAAAAATCAAGATATGTGAAGTGTCGTAAACAAAATCTTGCATAATTATGACTAGATGCAATCCCAGAAATAATTGATTTTCCCTTCACTTGCGTATTACTGCATTCAGCCCACAAACATATATAGAGTGATTGATCAATAGTAGATAATAAAACCTCTCAATGATATTACCAAGGATAACAACAATATCACAAGGAAAGATACCAAGGATAGCTAAAATATCTCAAGGATAATTAAGATATCTCAACAACCCCCTCAAATTGATCTAAAGATGTCAGAAATGCCCAATTTTTCTGAACACTTTGAGATGAATTTATTAAAAATGTCATTGGTGAGAATACCAGCCAACAGATCTCTGAACAATTATTTAACAAATCCACAATTTTAATCCAACTTCTCTTAAATGTAAATTTGCCTACTTTTACGTGCTTCGTAAAGTCATGCTGAACTGACTCATGATCACTACTATACGATGCTTTATTGACATAATATAATTGTATTGGGTTCCTAGGCAGACAACCCAATCCACTAAAGACAAGTCTTACCTATAATACTTCACAAACTCCTAGTATCATTCCTCTAAATTGAATATTTACACTTGACTGCAACAACATTTTGGTTTTGTTTAATGTAAAGAATTACGACCTAAAAAAGGTGCCTATAGAAGATCCCATGTCATATATAGCTGCAGCCTGCCAGCAATAGTAGATCTGCATATAAATCCATGT
This sequence comes from Eschscholzia californica, assembly GCF_041429995.1. Lineage (NCBI taxonomy): Eukaryota > Viridiplantae > Streptophyta > Magnoliopsida > Ranunculales > Papaveraceae > Eschscholzia > Eschscholzia californica. The sequence goes on from NW_028238198.1 coordinate 37,214,822, forward strand.
AAGGAGAACCACTTGGTCTTCAAGTGAACCAAACAAGCACCAGTTTGGTTTGGTAAGAAAACACCCACAACCGACTACATCGGTTTGGTTATTGCCTTATTGGTGTAATTTTAAAACACCAAAACTACATCTAAACCACCTATATTTAGCATATCACATATATTTCAAATATTACATAACATAATTAATTAATAAATATTGATAAAACAAAATAATTATCTATCGTATAAAAAAAGCAAGAAAGAGATGGTGAATGTGTACAACAGAATCTATCTTTTTCTCATCAAGAACTTTAGTTTTTTTTTTTTTGAAACTTTGAATTAATAATAAAAGGGAAACTATACAAAGGGGGGGAGGTTAGTGGATATGTTGACCAATCCACGCCTCCCAATTGAAAACGACATCATTAAAGTGTGCAGAACCAATACAATTTAGATTTTTAGCCCAACCAAAAATAACTGACTTAATGTCATCCACATCTAGGTTCGAATTTGCATTTCCTTCCTTGAACGTCTTGTTATTTCGATCTTTCCATATGCTCCACACTATAGCTGCCGGAATTAGGTTCCAAATCTCTTTCTTTCCTCTCGGCTTAGGGGTGTTCTCCCATTGATCGAAAAGGTTTGCAATCGATGATGGGCAGCACCATTTGATACCTGCCGAGTTGAGGAAGTATGACCACAAGCCTTGCGCAACCTTACAGTGAATGAACAAGTGAGCACTAGTCTCCTCGCTCTCCTTACACATGATACATCGGTTGATGATCATAAAACCCCTTCGTCTGAGTGCATCCACCGTCGGGACTCTATTGATGAATGTCGCCCAAAGCATAAATCCAACTCTCGGAGGGATAGCCTTCCTCATAAGAATTTTTACTAGAGTTGGATGCATGATTTGGTCTCCTGTTTCCATCAAAGAGTAGCAAAGCTTAACCGTCAGCTTCTCTTTCTCCTCCCTTATCCATACCCTCGAATCCTGGTTACTATTTAGCCGTACCTCCTGAAGGGTTCTCAGGAGCTCCACGTATTCCGTAACTTCCCAATCATTCAAGCTCCTCCTGGTTTTGATGTTCCATACCCCAGTCTCTAAGTCCATCAACTCGCACACTTTCGCCTTCTTCTCCACCACTATAGAGAAGATGTTAGGGAACCGAACTTTTAGCATCTCGTTATCTAGCCATTTGTCCTCCCAGAACATAATCTTCTGCCCACTGCCCACTTTCCATTTGGTAATTCTTTTGAATCCATCCAAATTATTTTGGATTCCTTTCCAAACCCCACACCCATAGGATAGATTCTTAACCTTTTTAGCCCAGTCACTCGGTTCATCTCCATATTTATCTCCAATTACTTCCTTCCATAGCTTACCATCCTCCTGCTCAAATCTCCACAGCCACTTAGATAGGAGAGCCTGGTTCATGGTCTTGAGATCTTTTATACCCAGGCCCCCTTTAGATCGGGCTATCTTTACTTTGCTTCAAGCGACCCAGTGGATCCTCTTGGAATCTGATTTTCCATTCCATAGAAAGTTGCACATCTTAGTATCTATCTCCTTCAGGACACCCATAGGGATGGAATTATATACTCTTTCGTTGACGTTCAATTATATACTCTTTCGTCTTGGATTCTTTTCATAGTGGTTTTGTAACCAAAGTTACCTAGCCACCCCTTAAGTTATCGTTTTGGCACGACATCTGGGTAGGCACAACCTAGTTACGAGATAGGTTCGCTGCCTTATATAGCATTTCAGTCTTGAAAGAAAGCACAAGAGATCAGATGTATGACAGGCAGCAAGGATCATGGGACATACAACTTCGTAGAAATCTCAATCTCAATGACTAGGAAATACAAAACCTAACAGAATCATTAAACACTATCGGAGAGATAACACCTCAGATCAACCAGACAGCAGAGTGTGGAAAGAAAAGGCAGACGAAAAGATCAACCTGCGGAACTTTTATCTCAGACATAGCCAAGGAGAGCAGATCCTGAGCTTAAATCTGATCAAATTAATATGGAAGAAACACACCCCTCCGAGAGTATGCTTTACTGTGTGGTGAGCGTGTATACAAAAGCTCCCAACCGTGGATCAACTCAAAAGAAGAGGTTTAAGCATGGTAAAGAGATGTGCAATGTGCAGAAAGGAAGAAAGAATCTACAGACGACATATTTTTACATTGCCATGTGGCAGAGAACATATGGAACTACTTTGCCTTAACATTAAAGGTGAGCTGGTGCAAACCAAAAACAGATTGGCCTAGCGTTAGAACACATGGAAGGGATGAAGATGAAGAAGAACAGAAAGAATCTAATAATTTAGCGTAAATCTTGGATGATGTAATAATTTAGCGTAAGTCTTGTTTTGCCTCTTTCTTGTAAATATTTTTTTCTACTTCAGATATTCAGTATGCTGGTAACTGCATTCTTATGTTACTGTACATGAGAATGCATAAACTAGTTGAAAACACTCAATGCTTAGGCCAAGTCCAGTCTCCTGAATGATAATCGGATTGGTATTCATATCAGTCTAGTATTCCCCTTATTAACCACTACCTAGTTTGAGCTCCATCACTATTCAAATGGAAGTAATCTCGAAATGTTTGACGTTAGTTACGAATCCGGGTTATAGAGAACTCCTAGGTATAAACTTTGATTATCAATACATTCTATTCCATGGAGTATTAACACAAATTTCAGAGAAAAAAAAAACAGCTAAAGGAGAATCAATAACCTAGAGACGTTAATAATCAGATAATTTATTTCATTATTTCTAGGCAACTCAACTTTTCAAAGAAAACAGAATTTAAGAAATGTCATCCGTAGATGGAATAAGAACCCTAAGCTATAAAGACAATAAGATATCTGAAACGTGAATTTTTATGAGGAAATCAATTAGTGTTCAAAAATCAGCAAGAATCCTAATAGGCAAGCTACAAATTCGTTGCCTCAAACCAATCTATATAGAGAATCTAAATTCGGTACATGATAAAATAAAAATCAGGAAGAAACGAACCACAAAGAACACCCATCAACGGAAAGAGAAGAAAAATAAGATAGGAGATACCTAGTAGAGAGAGAGAGAGAGTCGGAATCCTCCGTTTGCTTATGGCAGTGACAAGAGGAGAAAGTATAGAGAGATCGACAAAGGGGAGAAACCCTAAAGGAAGGGAGTAGCAAGAAAGAAATTTGGGGATTTTGAAGGAAATGGAGGGAAAGTTTTCTGCACGAAGGGTCTGAAATTAAAAACTCCGCGAGAGAGTGGGGAGTAGTAGTTCAACAATATAAAAAAGGTGAGTTTCAAAAGGCGCATCCCGTAAATGTTTTTAGTGCCCCCAAACCATTGACTCGGACACTCGGTAAAGCTAGGTTGATCCTGTTAGGTTATAGCGTTACAGGGCCCGAAATCAAATCGATCTCTGGGGTTAGACGTCTACCGAATTCAACTACAATGTTTTTCGTTGAAAACTGTGGATTCAGACTGAATGTTACAAATTTCAGCTCAAGGTCTATCGAATTCAGAATCAATGATTTAGAGTTGAAATTGGAATTGCATTCGGTGCATTTGAACCGAAACTTGTAACAAAATTCAGCCAGATTCCACAAATTTGAACTATATTCAATAGTTCTAATTAATTAAATTATGTCTCTAAAGCATCAATTATAGGCTTCATAAATAATATTAGATACTGAAGTTAGCTACACATAGAATTTAGAGACATATTCATTGAAATTACAAAAAAAAATGGAATTACAAAAGAGAAATGAAAAGAAATCACTAATAAGGGCTCCAAATCCGTAGCTACATGCATCTCGATATTTCCAAAATTGCTCCAAACAATATCCCTAATAGTCAAGTAGTAGCCCATTTTTATTGCTTGAGAATATGAGAGAAAAGATTTTTAGAAAAGAAATGGTATAGATAGAAGAAATTGGGGAAGAAATTGAGATAGAGAAGAAATTAGGGTGAGCAGATGAAGGAAGACGACTCAGAACAATGGTGAAGACAAATAGCATATCTAAAAGTCCAACAAAAAATACTAATTATAAGAGTAATGAAGAATCCATAATAAGGTCAAACCCAGATAAGAGATGCATTTTCTTCACAAATATATTTTGATTTCCAAGATATGTCTTTAACATTCTTCCTCTGCAGATGACTCGGAACAATGGTGAAGACAAAGAGCATATCTAAAAGTCCAACAAAAAAAAAAACTAATTCTAAGAGTAATGAAGAATCCATAATAAGGTCAAACCCGAAGAAAAAAACAAACCCTAACGCAACTAATGTTCCTAGAGCTAGCAAAAAAAGCCGAAGTAAGGGTGTGGTAACACATGCTAAAGAAAATACTTTGGAGGCAAAAACATTAAATTTTAGACTGAAACAATGACGATAATTTTGTTGAATTTAAGGTCGTTGCTTTCTGCACGACCTTATTTGTTCTGAACAAAGTGTAAAATATTGAAGCTTTACCCGTGGATCTATATCTGCAAAATGTTTTAAGAAATTACGAGAATATGGCTGCATAGTTCTTTCTGTTATTTGCAAGTGCATTAGTTTGCTGAACAATTTTAGAGAATGTTTAGATAATAACAGTGGGTGTTTACGTGGAAAACAGTTTACAACACTGAAGATTATTATTGATGTAGATTGTTGCGGAAGCGAAATAACATTAGAATCCATTACTAGAATTAAGAAGAGAGAAGAAATAACTAAAGATAAACTAAAATAACTGTAAAGAAAGAAGATGCAATCAAGGGGTTTGTTTATAACTCAATTCAATGTCTTACAAGATAAACTGAACTTCTCTTATATAGAGATTATGCTTTCCTAATTAGACTCAAAGTGGGAAACAAGATAACTACTAATATTACTTTCCTTGATTGCTAATATTCCTAAACATAGAAACCCTAAATAATAAAATAGGAAACTTATAATAATATAACTTCTAGGCCGGTGGGCCTATAGTTGGGCTAGCCGTGAAGCCCATAGGAGGATGGCCACCATCATACTCCCCCTCCGTGGAACAACTTGCCCCCAAGTTGGTGTCTTCATAAATTGGTTCGTCCGGAAAAAATGGATAAATATCGAAAACATTAAAAGTGTTGGAAATATTGAAATTCGATGGAAGATCAATCACGAACGCATTATCATTGATTTTGTGGAGAATCTTGAAAGGACCAAATTTCTTTTGGCCTAACTTCTTGAAAGTACCCACGGGAGTACGTTGCTTCGAAATATAAATCATTACCAAATCACCTTCTTTGAAGTCTTTATGAACACGATGACGGTTGGCGGACGCCTTGTAGGACGAATTGGCCAAAGAAATATTATGACGAACCTCATCATGTAAAGCTAAGATATGAGAAGCGAAAGTGTCGGCAAGAGGGTCGAACTCGGCAATAGAAGGGAGAGGGACGAGGTCGACCACATGGTTCGGCCGAGAGGTGTATACTATCTCAAAAGGTGTCTTTCGCGTAGTACGGTTAACGGTGCTATTATAAACGAACTCTGCATGAGGAATAGCGGTTTCCCAATTGATACCCTTATCTTTGATAATACAACGAAGTAGGTTACCAAGAGAACGGTTGACAACTTCCGTTTGACCGTCACTTTGAGGGTGACAAGTACTACTGAAATTAAGCTTAGTATTGAGTCTCTTCCATAAAAAGCGCCAAAAGTGGCTTTGAAATTTCACATCTCGATCAGAGACGATACTTTTAGGTAACCCGTGAAGACGAACAATCTCCCAAAAGAATAAATTAGCAATATTAGAAGCATTGTCAGTTTTCCTGCATGGAATAAAGTGAGCCATCTTGCTAAAACGGTCAACGACTACCATAATTGAATCTCGTCCTTTCTGAGAACGGGGAAGACCAAGAACAAAATCCATCGATAAATCTTCCCAAATAGTTCCCGGAGTGGGTAACGGTAAGTAAAGGCCTGAATTTTGTGTTTTGCCTTTACCTGATTGACAAATATAGCAACATTCGACAATTCGGGAGACATCTCTTTTGAGCTTAGGCCAATAAAATCTTTCCGAAACTAACATGAATGTTTTGTCACGTCCTACGTGGCCCTCGTTGTGTAATTCTCGAATAATATGTTCTCGAAGAGAAGAGATAGGAATACATAACTGATTACCACGAAATAAAAAACCGGAAGAGATAAAGAACTCACCTGAAGAACGATTTTGACTGCATGAATCCCAAATTGGACCAAAATCGGGGTCATCTTTATATTGGTCAGGTAATAATTCAAACCCCGGAACGTGAACGGTCATGGTGGTTAACAGACTAGCTCTCCGACTAAGGGCGTCGGCCACTGTGTTAGAAGACCCGGATTTATGCTTGATAACGAAGTTAAAACGTTGAATAAACGAAATCCATCTCATATGCATAGGGTCCGCGGTTCTTTGATCGTTAAGTGTTTGTAACGCTTTATGGTCCGTATATAGGACAAACTCTACCCCGAGGAGAAAACGTTGCCAATGACGTAGTGCTCGGTATAGGGCATAAAATTCGGATTCATAGACCGTCCACTTCCGTCTTGCGTCCCCTAATTTTTCACTCATAAATTCAATAGGTCTTTTATGTTGAGATAGTACTGCTCCAATACCTAAACCTGAAGCGTCACATTCCACTTCAAAAAGTTTGGAGAAATCTGGGAATACCAAGACTGGAGCTGAACATAATCTTTGTTTAATTGTAGAGAAACTCTCATCATGTTGAGGTCCCCATAAAAATTTACCCTTCTTTAAGCAATCAGTAAGTGGTGCCATAACTGTACTGAAATCCCGAATAAAACGTCTGTAAAAAGAGGCTAAACCATTGAAGCTACGAACTTCTGACGGTGAGGATGGAATAGGCCACTCAGAAATAGCTCGGACTTTAGCGGGATCAACTTTCATACCGCTCTTACTGATAATGAATCCTAAAAAATAAACTTCATCCAAGAAGAAAAAACTTTTGGGAATATTCATGAAAAGTGAGTTTTGTCTCATAACCTCAAAAACTGCTCGAATATGGTCTAAGTGATCGTTTCTTGATTTGCTAAAGATGAGAATATCATCGAAGTAAACGACCACAAATTTGTTCAAAAAAGGTTTAAGAATTTGATTCATGAAACGCATAAAAGTACTAGGAGCGTTAGAGAGGCCAAAAGGCATTACTAACCATTCATAAAGTCCTTCCTTTGTTTTGAAAGCGGTCTTCCATTCATCTCCTTCTCGAATCCTTATTTGGTGATAACCTGATTTTAGATCGATTTTGGAAAAAATTGTAGCCCCAGTGAGGTGATCAAGCATGTCTTCTAAACGAGGGATTGGGAAACCATACTTGATGGTAATTTTGTTGATAGCTCTACTGTCAACACACATACGCCATGTACCGTCTTTCTTTGGGACCAAAAGTGTCGGGACTGCACATGGACTAAGGCTATCCCGAATAAAGCCTTTAGATAATAAATCTTCTACCTGTTCCTGGAGTAATTTATGTTCCTGAGGGATCATCTTGTGGTGAGGTAAATTTGGTAAATTAGCTCCCGGTATAAGGTCAATTTGGTGTTGAATATCCCGTAATGGTGGAAGAGAAGGTGGTGTGATGGATGGTATAAGATCATGGAATTCGTCAAGAAGGGGTTTAACGGATGGGTGTGGTGGTCGGTTGGTGGTGGAAGTATCTTTGGTTGCTAGCAAAAAGCCGCGAAGTGGGGCTGTTTCGGTAGGGGTAGGCTTCGGTTGTGGTGTGACGGTGGTGGGTTTCGGTTGTTGTTGTAGGTGGTGATCGGTGATGGTGTGGTCTCGGTGTGGTGTAGGGGATGGGAGCTGTTGTGTTTCGGTGTGGTGAGGCTGGTTCGGGGTGATGGTGCGGTCTCGTTGTGGTGTAGTGGATGGAAGTTGTGGTGTTTCGGTGGTGGTCGTTTGCGGTTGTTTTTGTTGGTGATGATCGGTGATAGTTTAGGTGGCTTGCCGTGATGGTTCCGTGTTGGGAGTTTGAACCGAGAGATCGGTTTTCTCCGTTAACGGTAATAGTTTAAGGGTACGGTTTGACCAAGAAAACTCGAATATATTTGCCCGACAATAATATGTGGCGTCGACGTCAAAAATCCATGGTCTTCCGAAAATAAGATGACAATTATCCATATCGACGACGTCACAACAAATTGAATCACGATAATAAGAGCCAATGGAGAACGGGAATGTGCATTGGGTTCTTACCGATAATTCTTTTTTATTAGAAATCCAACCAACTTTGTAAGGATTTGGGTGTTCAGTTGTAGGTAGTTGAAGGGCATTAACAAGTCGTTGAGAAATCATGTTCTCTTCACTACCATTATCGATGATGAAATCACATACCTTTTTATTGATTGTAAGTCTTGATTTGAACACCTTATTCCTCTCTGGATGATTTGTTGGAAAAAAAAATTCAGGATTTTGAAGGCTCATGATACCAGCTGATGTAGATTGTTGCGGAAGCGAAATAACATTAGAATCCATTACTAGAATTAAGAAGAGAGAAGAAATAACTAAAGATAAACTAAAATAACTGTAATAGAAAGAAGATGCAATCAAGGGGTTTGTTTATAACTCAATTCAATGTCTTACAAGATAAACTGAACTTCTCTTATATAGAGATTATGCTTTCCTAATTAGACTCAAAGTGGGAAACAAGATAACTACTAATATTACTTTCCTTGATTGCTAATATTCCTAAACATAGAAACCCTAAATAATAAAATAGGAAACTTATAATAATATAACTTCTAGGCCGGTGGGCCTATAGTTGGGCTAGCCGTGAAGCCCATAGGAGGATGGCCGCCATCAATTATTGTTTCGAAATTTGAGTTGTTCTCTGTAGGTTGTTACTGTTGTGAATATTTTTAAAAATGGTTTAGAAAGACATGTATGCTTTTATGTTAAGATGTGTTTTCAGAACAAAGATAATTTTTTGTTTAATTTGTTTGATTAATATCTGCAAATTTATTACTATTGTGAACATTTTTATAAATGTTTTCATCAGGCATGTATGAATGTTGTTCTCTATATAAATGTTTAATTTGTTCGATTAATAACTTCAAATTTGTTGATATCTCTCTCTATTTAAATTTATCGTTAATATTTTGATGAATGTTCTTAACATATTTATTTGTGTCGGCGACATGTATGAATATGTTAATATAATACACTATTGTATTTCTTGACACTATCAGAAATCTATTAACAAACTTATAAATGTCATGTGCAGGGAATCTTCTGTTGCCGACAAAGGGAAGAGAAAGGTTGAGGACATGGATATAGGAGTGGTAGAAGGCGAGAAGCAGAAGATCCATGGGGGGGGGGGGGGGGGGATATGCGTTGTACACTATAATTCTCGAAGCAACTTTTTGATGAATGTTGAGGGGGGTTGGGCCATTGGTCCAAAAAGGGGGCTAAAATGAAAATTTCACCCAAAGTTGCCTAAAAATGAAAGGGAGGTCCAATGTGTCAGTTTGGGGGCCAAAATTACGTAAAGGGCCCTTAGAAAATAAAGTATTTACCGTTCATGCCATCGAAAATTACAAAATTGCCATCGAAAATTCTCGGGAAACGATTTTTTTTTTGAAAAATAATCTGACAACCCGTCCATCAGAATGTGTACTGTTCAGAAAATTACGGAACAGCCACCGAAAAATTCTCGGGAAACGCAATTTTTTTATTTACTGGAAATTTTTTTCTGTACTAGACATTTTTGCTGGGCGGAAATTTGAAATTTCGTAAAAAAATTTGAAAATTTGTGCGGGAATTTGAAATTTCGTTTGAAAATTTCAAAACTTCGAAAAAAAAAATTTGTGACCGGGAAATTATTTTATTTACTGGAATTTTTTTTCTGTACTAGACACTTTTGCTGGGCCGGAATTTAAAATTTTCAAAAAAATTTCAAAATTTGCCCGGGAATTTAAAATTTTCAAAAAAATTTGAAAATTTGGCCGGGAATTTGAAAATTTCGAAAAAAATATTTCGTTTGAAAATTTCAAAAAAATTTGAAAATTGGAATTTTTTGTGTACGGGAAATTATTTTATTTACTGGGAAGAGATGGTTTGCTGGGCGGGAATCTGAAATTTCGTTTGAAAATTTCAAATTTTCAAAAAATTTTGAAACTTTGAATTTTTCGTGTACTGGTAACTTATTTTATTTACCAGACATTTTTTTTCAGGAAAACGTCAGCATGTCCCGTCCAAGGGCAAGAGGGGAATAAAAAAAAAACTGACATTTGGACCTGCAACTAATTTTTGGGGAAGAGTGGATTTTTTTGGGTTTACCCCCCAGATTTTGGACTGTTGACTCAAAAATCCTTTTATAAATATACGTTCTCTGTAAAGTTAAAAATGTTGAAAACATCTAGTGTTCAGTAAACAATAGTAAATTTGTAATCATAACAAAAAAAATTAATGTGATTTATAAAAGGTAAATGGTCTCGAAAAAGTAAATAATCAAGACAATACAAAAAATGTTCTGTACAGACAAGATATTTTAAACTAAGTTTGGGATCGACATATAGCATTGTTGTGATAAGTTGGTTGGTTGCACATACGACATATCGTCTTTCTCCTCGCAACGTTGTCGGAACTCTCAAACCGAGTTGTACGTGGACGAACGAGTGTTATTCTTGTAAGTAACTGAATCACATTTGTAGCATAAAAGTAAGAAAACTTTAGTATAAAAAGTAAAACTTGTTAACAATGTATCGAGACAAATCATAAATGTGTAAATGTTATTTAGAGCAATGTGTGTCGGCCAAGAGCATCACAGAAAGCCTCCAGTCTTTCGGAGATTAATTGATCTACATGAGTAAATACGTTCCTCAAGACTCAGGTACAAGAAGTTTATCCCTCTTTTGTAAATCAGTAGTTGTTGGATCTCCTTCCATTAAAATTTGAGTCTGCAATTGGTTAAAATCAGTAACAAATAAATCAGGAATATTTTGAACAAATAGATTTATGTCAAAAACATAGATAATATGCAATTAACATACGTAAAAGTGTGTCCAACAAACACATGAATGTTCCAACAATTCTTCACACAAAAGAATTTACTTGTTTGTTTTATGTAACATGCAAATGTCATGAAGTCGGTTGTTGTGCTTAGTGGGATATTGGAATAAACAAAGTGGGGTATGTTAATAATTTATAAAAACATCATGCAAGCAAATGAGACAGAACGAAAAAAAAATACGAATACAGTGTTTAATGGTTAAGATGATCATGCACGTATTTGTTATAACCATGCATATATATATATATATATATATATATATATTTGTATAATTAACTAACACCTTGTGTTGAAAGCATGTAACAGAATGCTCTGAGAAGTTGTTTGTGTTTCGTTCTTTTTACCAAAAAAGAATGATATGTTTGAAGAAAACCAGAAATGTCAATAAAAATGACGAAATAAATAAAGCATTATCAAATTTGCTCGCTGCATCTGATGATGCACAAAATGTCCAGACGTTGACTAACGCCAAGAAGTAAAGAGTAGACCAGAAGTCCAACGGGTCAACCCGGTAAGGCAGCAGGACTGCTGGACCTTCAACGCTCCGCCTAGAACTGGGAGGTCGACCAAGATTAACTAAGAGGTTCCAACTTCCAGCCCTATTTCGCCCACAACACAGTCATATCAGCCCAAGGATTCTCTAAAGAAGTAAGGGGGGTCCACTTAAGTAAGACTGATGCCTTACGCCCTAAGTTGGGAAGACAGAAGCGCGCCCGCACGCTTACCGACTTAATCCTGATATCTTCCTAAAGATCTCAGACGGTTAAAGATCTTAAGTGTTTAAGCAAACTTGGACTTCAAGAGTCTCAAAGGATGAAACATTTCCTAGAAGATCTATCACATCGGCAGGATATCTACGAAGTATCCTTGAACGTAAGAACTTTTATTTATCTTAGATACGAGATAAACCCAAAGGGAAACCTTAACTACGAACAGTAGGAAACTTTCCTAAACGGTAGATTACAACCGCCTCATCTACACCGTCTATCAAAGCCAGTCCAATTCAGCCTATAAAATGGCCCGTTATCGTCTTCCACAAGACACCCTGAGTAACATCACAACATTCTCCAAAAGGTTCAATCAGATTTAGATCTTTTACTCCAAAGAACAATCTGACTGTTGATGGGTCATGAAAATGTCCCATCTGAGTTGTTTAATTTAGTCGAGTTAGTCCGTTTCGAGTCTATATTATAATAAAATGATTGGTTTTCTTGATTAGGTGTCTTTTGCAGAGTTACGTATGAAAACGGTTAAAAACTGAAAAAAAAAATGCATGAAGGGTATTTTGGTCATTTGGAGTTAAGGGTATTCTGAGAAATTTGTCCAAGGTCAGTGATGAGTTAAAAGTAGAGTCCGAGACGAGCTCGTAGGAGAAAACGGAAGTCAATTCGGAGTCCGGAAGAGTGAGATTTCGCCACGTCATTCATTTTAATCCTACCAGCCAGAAAATTACCAGAAAGTGTCCCACCAGTCTACATTGTTCAAGGGTATTCTGAGAAATTTGGCCAAGGTCAGTGATGAGTTAAAAGTAGAGTCCGAGACGAGCTCGTAGGAGAAAACGAAAGTCAATTCGGAGTCCGGAAGAGTGAGATATGCATAGTCAAAGTTGGAGTCAAACAATGTAGACTGGTGGGACACTTTCGGGTAATTTTCTGGCTGGTGGGATTAAAATGAATGACGTGGCAAAATCTAAAGGAAGGTGTATCTTAGTACTGTATTCCAGCTGAACATTGAAGTTCCATCCCAAATGCCCAACGGACAGAATTCGCGTGGTCCCTTCTTTTCCACTTTTAAGTCCCCGAAAGTATCTTTTAGCCCTCCTTTTGTCCTTCCTTAATTTTCAGCCTATAACTAATTGACAAGTGGTCATCTTTTCACCACAATTCTCACCAAAAGTTCCAGATCTGCCCCCAATTGTACTAGTTGGTTCCTTAGCCAATGCTTATCTATTTCTTGAGTAGAAAGTAACCCTAACTTCCAACTTTAACCCTCTTTCTCCCATTTTCTCCCATTTTCTCCCAATTAACTCCTAAAACCCTAACCATCAACCCATCTATAAATAAATCTCTACCTCTCTCATTTCTCTCTAGACTTCAACAACCCTCTCAAAAGGCTTCCTTCTCTAATTTCTAAGCCACTTCTCCTTCTATCTTCTAACCCTAATCCATTTCTTCTACTACTTTCTCTAGCCACCTTCATCTATTCTCTACAATTTCTTTCTACTTCTAAACTTCTAATTTCTCCATAACTTCTTCTCTAAAATTTCTTCTTCTTCTATCTCTCTTCTAAATTTCTCTTCTTTCATCTTCTAAAAAAACTATTCTTTGGAGTTTTGGGTAATATTCTTGGAAACATTTGGAGCATTTATTGGATATCAAAATGGAGGCAAATGGAGCAATGGATCTAGATCCCATTTGGTGATTTCTTTTCATTTATCTTTTGTAATTCCATTTACTTTATAAATTCAATGAATATTACTTTAGATTCCATGAGTAGCTAATCTTGTAACTAGTATCGTTCCTCTAAATCGAATATTAACACTTGACTGCAACAACATTCTTCGAAGACCGTAATATGCTTTAAATGGTTGTTGTGGTTTCCATTGAGTACAATTCTAAACGTGCATGAGATTTTTGACACGAAGTAATATGATGTTTAGAACAGTCCGTGTGTACTAACGACCCTATGAATTGATTAAAAAAACTCAATTCACCAACCATAAGTGATAGGCCTAAAATAGGTCTATTCCCGCAAGTATACGGGGTCAAGTTATAGTATTGAAAATAAGATCGAGTATCGTCCCAAGAGATAGGTAGGTAACTTCAGATATTGAATGCGGGTTTAACCCAATAATCAAAATGTCAATAGCTAACTTAGACTAACACACACACACACCCCACTCATAAATTTGATTTGATTTGCAAGAAATAAGAAAACAAAAAGAACTAACTAAACTATCTAAGTGAGAGGTAAGAGGATATCTAAGGTTATAAAATCCACCGCATAATTTCACTTTATAAACAAGCACTAAATTACTTAAATCTCTTTCGTATTTACTCGGGATCCAATATAATGAACTATTTAGATTCCGGATGATGTTCTAGATAAAACAATTTTATAATTACTAATTCTAATTGTCATCCTTATAGAGATTCGGATCACTTAACTATTATTTATCATCTAAAAAGCATACTCCATCTAACAACTTAACGAAAGTATGAAATATCTATTTATGAGGCATGAGTAATGGAAAGAAAATCCAATCCATATAGATAAACAATCAATAGACATTAAAGCACATCAAATGATTTAATTAATCAAGAACAAGTATTATAAAGATCCAAAATGGGTTTCATTCACAACCTTAGATTGCTAAATTAACTATACATGGAATCTAGAATAACATTCATTGACATTGTAAAATAAATGAAAATACTAAGAAATTAATGGAAAGAAATCACCAATCAAATTCCATATCCCCATGTATCTCCAATTTGTCTAAGATTTGCTCCATTTGTGCTCAAGAATCTTACTCCAAGAATTCCAAGTAATAGCTATTTTATTGCACCCAAATAAGAAAAAGAAAGAGAAGGAAGAAATTAGATCTAGAAAGAAGTTGGAAAGAAGAGATGAAGAGGGTAAAGATGATAGAAGAATATGGAAGGGAGAAGAAGAAGACTATTAATGGAAGAAAGAATAGTGGTAGAGAAGAAGTAGTAGTAGAGAAAGATGGAAAAATAATGGATAAAGTGGATTAAGTAGTAGAGAAGAGAGAAAGAAATAGGTAAGAGGGGATTGAAAGAGGAGAGGGAGAATAGAGAAGAGGGATATTGAGAGGGTTTGCAAGTCTAGGTTTTAATGGAGGAGAAAGGGACTTATTTATAGGTGGGTTAGGGTTTTTGGTGGGTTAAATGGTAAAAAGATTTAAAAGATAGAGTCGTTTTGGGAATTAATGGGTTAATTATGAAGAAAGGACAAGTCTGGGCGGCTAGGGTTTGGTGGGTGGAATTCGGGTGCTAATGTGGTTCTCGGTTCACCATATTAACTTGCGCTTGGTTCAGCAGCCGTCGGATGGAGGGAGCACGGGATCTGGAGGCTGCTAAGGTGACACGCGTCCGGGACTACTTAAGCTAAGCAGCTTCGGTTCGCACGGGATTAGAGCAAAAGCGGAAGATCATCCGGAGCCGTCGGATCTGGGACACGCGGAGAAGAACGGTCAAGATTAAAACGTTGAAGTGGGACTACCGAAGCTAGTCGCGACGCGTTGCACTGAATCAGGCCTATAGGGTCCTATTTCGCTGCTCAGCGGAAACACGGGATTTGGATGCACCGGCCTCCGTCCTTCGACACGTGTCGGCTATTGGTGCGGCATCAACTTCATCCGTTAGATCAAAGAAACGCGGAAGCCAACGAACCAGATTAAAACGTTGGTTCCTTTTCGATATTCAGCATAAACACGGAACCCCGATGTGACGACCTCCACATCGCGCCACGTGCCAAAAGTATACCGCGAGCCCGAAACTATGCCCGACATCGTCCCGCTAGTCAACCTGATTTGACTCCATCTTTGACTTTGCCTAGTTCGCTCATCCGAACTCCGATTTAACTTCCGTTTTCTCCTACGGACTCGTCTCGACCTCTACTTTTGAACCACGCACTAACCTTGGCCAAATTATCAGAATGTCCTTGACTCCAAATGACCAAAATACCCTTCGTGCATTTTTCCCTCGTTTTTAACCGTTTTTCACATCTAACTCCGCAAAAGACACCTAATCAAGAAAACCAACCATTTTATTATAATAAAGACTCGAAACCGACTAACTTGTCTAAATTAATCGACTTAGATGGGACATTTTCATGACCCATCAATAAGCCTTCGACATATCTATCTTGAGAGCAAATAAAAAGAAAATCGTTGAGTGCCGTTGCTGAATGGACTGGATTATTATTGGGGAGATCACAATGTTATCTGTGATTTGTCTTATTACTAGAAAGGTGATCTGAGTCCATTTCATTTAGCTGTCCAAGAGAAGGTAGATATTATTCGTGATAATCTTGGTGATGTTTCTTTTTATAAATAGTGTTGTAAAGCGAGATATGACAATTGCAACAAAAGAAGAAGTGAGATAGGACAAAAATAAATCAAGTTGTCATTTGGGGGTTGTTGCATTTTGTAATCACGTCTATATTAATCTTATTCAATGAAACGAGGAAACTAAGGGGGGGGGGGGGGGTAGTGGATCATGTCCCCCAATGTCCGTGTTATTCGTTGGGGACATTTGAAATGTCCCCAAATGTCCGTGTTATTGGTTGGGGACATTTTAAATGTCCCGAAATGTCTCCAAATGTCCGTGTTATTGGTTGGGGACATTTCAAATGTCCCGAAATGTCTCCAAATGCCCGTGTTATTGGTTGGGGACATTTTAAATGTCCCGAAATGTCCGTGTTATTCGTTTGGGACACGAATTTGGGGACATTTCAAGACAAATTAGTTTTGGGGACATTTGGAGACATTTTAGTGTAAATTTGGAGAGCTTTTGGAGAGAAAATGTCTCTCAAAATATGGAAGACATTGAGGAAACTTGGGGACATTTCAGTGAGGAAGATAATAAAAATAATTATTATTATCAAATTAGATTAAAAATAATAAATAACATATAAAATATTATCATATTACTGAATTATACTATTATTATATTATTATAATATTATCTTATTATTATATTACTATATTATATTATTATTATATTCACTTATTATATTACTATATTATTATATTATATTATATTATGTTATAATATTATTATTCTATTATAGTAAAAATGATATTATTATCATTACTATATTGTGCTATTATTATATTATTATAATATTATCTTATTATTATATTACTATATCGTTGTATTATTATTGTAATATATTATATTATTATTATATTATTATATTATTATTATATTATTATATTATTATTATATTATGTTATTTTATTATATAATTATTATATTAATGTCCACAGATATCTACGGATGTCTATCAATGTCCATAGATATCTACGGATGTCTACGAAAGTCAAAAAATATATTTCAGATTAGTGGTACAAATACATTATTTCATATGATTATACAATAATGATAATATTAAAATAATATATGTCCACCAATTGTCCATCAATGTCCTCAGATGTCCACGGATGTCTACAAAAGTCTAAAAATATATTTTTGAAATATGAGTACAAATATATTATTTCATATGACAATATTAAAATAATAAATGCCTACCAATTGTCCTTCAATGTCCTCGGATATCCACAGATGTCCACAAATATCGAAAAATATATTTTTGAAATATGAGTACAAATATATTATCATATATTTCATATGGTTAGACAATATTAAAATAATAAATATCTGATGAGATAATAATAATAATAATAATAATAACAATAATAATAACAATAATAATAATAATAATAGTAACAATAATAATAATAATAATAATAATAATAATAATAATAGTAATAACAATAATAATAATAATAATAATAATAATAATAATAATAATAATAATAATAATAATAATAATGTCCACTACACATTTTGTCCATGGATTCAGTATGTTGAAATGTCCCCGGAACAATTTGTCCGTGAACCAAATTCTTGAAATGTCTCCAAGACATTTTGTCTATGAATCAAATGTCTTGAAATGTCCATAAAGACATTTTGTCTACGAATCAAATGTCTTTAAATGTCCATAAAGACATTTTGTCTACAGACAAATGTCCCGAAATGTCTTGAAATGTCCACGGAACATTTTGTCTCTAATTGTCCCCTAATGTCCCCCGATGTCTTGATCCACTACCCCCCCCCCCCCCCCCCCTAAGTCTATATTAATATAGGGTTGTGGCCCATACAACGGCTGAAATCATTTGGGTCAAGTATTTACTACTTGAATTGGAATTTTCTCTACCTAAACCCTTAATTGTCTACTGTGATAACATAAGCACGACGTATCTAACGGTTAATCCTATTCTTCACTCTCGCACAAAACATGCCGCAATTGATTTTCATTTTGTTCGCGAACAAGTCAAACGTGGAAATAAAAAAGTTCAATTTCTTCCTGGTAATGAACAATTGGCGGATGTCTTCATAAAAGGATTATCATCTTCACGGTTTCATGAACTCAACTTCAAGCTCTCTCTAGTTCCTGGGCGCCCCGCTTGAGGGGGTGTTAATATATTTATTTATTCTCATTCTACGTCTTTGTATTTTTCTTTTTACTCTAGGACAATATTGTAATAGTTTTCTTAGTTTCTTTAATGTAAATACAACCAAGCCCTATTGATTAGGGCATCTTGAGTTCATTCATTTACACTCTAAACCCTTACAAACTTCAATTCATCTACCATAAACCCCTACAAACTTCAATTCATCTAACCAACCATCCAACTACCCAATTCTCTACCTATATACATATATATATATATATATATATATATATATATATATATCACTTCATCTCAAACCACACCAAAATCACTTCTCTTCTACTACTACTTCTTTTTATTCATCTAATCAAATAGAGGTCAATTGCGTTTGTAATTGTTGATGTATTAATATAATTAATGAATATAAGTATTTTGTTAATTACTGTGTTTACAAAAAAAATATTCAAATATATAATTACTGTGTATTAATAGAGAGGTCCATTGCGCCTATTGTGACGCCCCGTGTCCCAAAATAGACACGACCACGCCCCGACAATTCACAGACGAGACAAAAATTTGGCAGAGTCTCCTCTGTAAATCGAACCGACCGCACCTGTAAAACCTGTCATGCAAACCATACATTCGCATACACAAAGACATAAACTATTGAGCGGAAGCTAAACAAACTCAACTCAGTTTCGAGTCGAAACCCGAACCAAAAAAAAGTACAAACGCCTCATAAAACGCCGATACCACTTATAAACAACTCTAAGTGTTACATATATACATATTAGAGTTCAGTTCTGCAATAACTACATAACTTTAAAATAATAGAAAGCCAATAAACGAAAATCAAAGAAAACGACGCAACACCTCTAGCCTCGTTAGACAAGATCACCGGCTGGAATACAACTCCGCCTCGAGGCTACAACCAAGCACCTGCACACTAACAACTGGTAGGGGGTCAGAATACTCACCGACGAGTTATTCTGGTAGAAGACCAATCCAAAACCCATCACGTTTTCAAAAGTTCATTTACTAAGTTGTAAACATCATGACAAAACGAGTTATCAAACCAGTTACCATATATACAATATACAAAACCATTTTCCTTAATCTAGCAAGCAATAGCAGTGATTAGATGCCCACCCATGGTGCGCTCCCAATAAGAGGAGAGTTCCTCAGGAGAACCTAGAGTGCGTTAGATAGTACCAGCCCATTTAGGCAGTAGCTAATGCACTACGTCTCCTCGAGAAAGAGACTTACCCCTAGCCGGTAAGCCCCTCTCCCACTAAGGGACTCCACAATCATTGAAGAGTTTACCTCGTGATACATATATACCTTAAGTATCTAAATACGTTTTTGATCACCGAGTTCGAATAAGAGAGTCGTCCCCCAATTACCATGGAAGGACCTGAACCTCATTCTCTTCGGTACCCTGTCATGCATCTAATGCGATCTTTTAAAATCAGTTTCATTCATATATCAAAACCAATATTCTCATTCGATTCATTATCTTATTAAACACGGAAGTGGAACAACCAAGAGTCATATCGCCACAAAGCAGAGGGATCCCAATTAATGTCACCTCCCAGGCGAGCGGTCAGGGTGTACGGCCCTGAGCCTCGAGCTGGAGGCACGAGCACCAATGGCCAGCAAGTGAAGCACTCTACTCCCACAGGTCTCATGACTAGTGTCGCCCACCTCACCGGTCTCACACGGGTCACAACCGTGTCCATATGTCATCCTACCCTCAATGGCTACGTGCCCGTAGGTTGACATAATCCGCAGTCGGATACATACAAGAAAATCCCCAGTAGTTCACAATCATCGTAAAATCAGTTCGAAAACATTTCTCATATCGCATCAAAACATTTCAAGCATATTTCAGTTCATCACATAAATCGAGTTTCATGCTACCTAAACTCTAGTTATTATGGCGCATATATAACTGTATAATCTAGCATATTCATTATCTATAAAACCATGCTGGATAAAGGATTCAGAATCCCTACCTAGCGATTCGGGACTTCGTCCTCCTTCGTTGCAACCGTAGCCAAATCGTTCACGAAATGCTCCGGCTCCCCCTCTACCAAACTATAAACGAAACAAATATACATTAGGTTCTTCGGTAAGAACCTTGGTATAACTTAAAGAGTATATAAAAAAGTAAAACAATAAAACTTAACAAAAACACAAAAGAAACCCGTAATTTGGAAGACTTCGACTTAATCCGAAATTCGACCGATCTTCTAACTTTACAACCATGTCCCATTAAGGTTGATCCCACACTCTATGAAACTTACTCATATCCTTAACATTTAGTTATTAGATGTCCTCGCCAGAAACCCAAGTGAGTCATCTCCGAAACTTGCCAAATACGAACAACAACCAAAACAAAATTTTCCTAACAGAACACTGTTCAGTAAAACATTCATAACTCTCTCGTCCGAGATCGAAATCACTTGTACCATACCTTTCTGGAA
Source organism: Eschscholzia californica (assembly GCF_041429995.1). Classification (NCBI taxonomy): domain Eukaryota; kingdom Viridiplantae; phylum Streptophyta; class Magnoliopsida; order Ranunculales; family Papaveraceae; genus Eschscholzia; species Eschscholzia californica. The sequence continues at coordinate 37,235,542 of NW_028238198.1, forward strand.
TCGTCACAAGACGAGCTACATTATTTAAGAAGACTCAAGCAACATTCGATATCTCGATGACCAGCTAAAACAGTAAAACAGTAAAACAGTAAGCAGATTTCATATTTGCTGAATACCGCGCTGTTTGGTAAAACAGTCATAACTCTCTCTTCCGACATCGAATCGAGTTGTACCATACCATTTCGGAAAACAACTCCATTAAAACTCACTTCAAACATATTAGAGAGAGAAAACGAAATTTTTTCCAAGATTCGAACTAAAATCAAGAGATTAACCATTACTAACACTTACTATACAAGTAATTCGAATTTCCCCTATGAATTTCACCTGAAATTTCCCTTTTTGGTCGAATTGTTTGAACCCAAATTGAAACCCTAACTCACTCGGTCGAACAAGATAAAAGAAAACCAGATTTTTGTTTCTTCAATTAAATCTGTCGAATTTACAGTTTGGTCCCTGGTTTTGGCATGTCCGCAAAATACCCCCTAAATTATCCTCTTTGCTGATTTGGCCCTCTTTTGACTTGACCCAATTGTCGAATAGTCCCTCAACTAACCTTAAAAACATAGGATGTTACACCTAAAAGATACTACATGGAAAACAAATGATTTTCAATAGCACACTTACAATAACGTTTAAGCGGAACAAAATAATGAGTAGGAAACTGAATTATTACACAACTCTGGGCTCTGACAAGTAGCTGATGGATTAAACATGCCAATTACCGTGTGGAAGTGAAATATCCACTGCGTCATTACAATAAAAAAACTCGGTGACGGGTCCCAATCCACTTCGTACATTTTTTGTTCTTTTTCTCACTGTTTTGCCCACCTTCACATGTGCACAAAGTAATGAGTTCAAGGACATGATAAATATCAACTTTGTACAAAAATTGAAGCAGATATCAGAAGATAACGACCTCAAAATGAAGAAAAAGATTTTCAAATTGTTTTTTTTCTGATGAATTCCGAATATTTCGAAGTTTAAATCGATATTTCGTTAGATTTCGGTCGAAAATCTTGCTGCAAGTATGTGTAAGTAGAGTTTCGTTTCTCGAATCTGAAAAAACGAAATAGTTCTAACTTTTCGACCGAAATATGTCGACATTTGATTCCTTGCACAACAACACAAGTATTGAAATTGCTCATACGACAGGGGGCAGACCTATTGATAGACCAGACCGGGCAACTACCCGATCTGGAATTTGTAATTCTTTTACCTAGTTAGGGACGGTTTTGTAAGTTCACTATATAAAATCTTGTTTGAGGGGAGTTGGGATTTCCATGGGAGATTTTGTGTTGGAGAATTGAGCAATTTTAGGAAAAGACAAGAGGAAGACCGGATCTAGCTTGTTAGCTCATAGGTATTAACCTAACAGATCAATTTTTTCATCTCTTGACACTTTCATAATCAAAATCCAACTTGAGTTTTTTAACATTTTATTATATACAGTAAAATCTAGTTTTCATTTATTCAAATCATAGTTTGAAGTTGTTCTTTGTTTTAGGGTTTTGGTTATAGTAGTTTGATAAAGATCTTCTTACTTTTTACCAAGAAAGCCAGTTTTGTTCATGGGTTTTGTTGTAGATTTGGAAGAAACATATTGTTGGTCTACCAATTTCACAAAATCTAGTTTTTAATTATTCAAATCTAGTTTTCATTGATTCAAATAAAAAACATAGTTACTAAACATTGAAGCAATGAATCGAAAAGTGTGATCCAAGTTTAATCTATCAATTTCATGAACATCTTATGAATTTTTATTGTAGAAGAGGGATTTTGTATAATTTCCTCGAAGAATTTTTTGCAACTTTCTCACAATTTCTTTTACTAACTTTAAGTAAGGGTATGCCCTCTTTTACTAACTTTAAGAGCAACTCCAACCCAGTCTGTCTTAGGCCAAAAAAATCACTTTTTCACACAAAATTTTTGGCCTCAGCTCAGCCTCAAAAATTCAGCTCCAACCCCAGCCTCTCTTGAGACCGAAAATTTGTTTATGTGCGAGAAACGTGTGTGGTTTTGTGTATATACAAAACACGTTTTTGAAGTATTTTCGAAATAACTTTTTTTCCAAGGTTGAAAAATTATTCAGGGACCGACACTTTCGTTCAATGTATTTTAATATTTTAATGCAAAAATCGGTTTGTATTAATATATTTTTATTATTAATGTTGGTTTTGATTTTTAAGTTATTTTTAATTTTTTTGTTATTTTTAATTTTGTATTTAATTTTTTAGTATTTTTTATTTTACCAAAAAAAAAATTAAGGCAGATCTAGCCGTTGGATTAATCAGCCCCCAACGGTCACACTGGGGACAGCTTCAGTCGCCCCTAATGTTAGGGGCGACTGAAGCGTCGGCTGGGGCCTGCGCCCGGCCCGCCCTGGAGATGCTCTAAGTAAGGGGTCTGCCCTCCCGAACTTTTTTTTTTTGAAAGCACATAAATCCATTAATAGATCAAAGGTCCGAATACAATAAAGTAAAGGACTAAAGAAATAGTTAACAAAAGTGCAGGACTAAAGACTAATCTAACTACTGTGGTGGAGTTGCCAAGAGATGTGCCAGCTGGTTTTGTTCTCTAGGACAATAAATAATCTCTGCATGCGCTTGGATAAGCATCACACTTGTTTCCTCTAACATGTCCATCAAGCGCCAAGGAGCCTCATCCAGGCCATTGGATGGAAATCCAACGATGGATTTGCAGTCACTCTCTATTATAAAACCTAGGATCCCTAGTTGGTATCCCATTTGCAACCCTAGCCGAACAGCTCTTAGCTCACTGTGAATGGCAGATTTGGGGTTGAAATCTTCTCTATTTGATGCTAGAATCTCACCTCTGGAGTTCCTTGCAATGGCCGCCGATGACCCTCTCTCCAGAATGAAACCCTCGTCGACATTGATCTTTATTCTCCTTTCATTCGGTGGAATCCAATGTGATATCTGCAAAACTGATGAGGGATTGTTATTAACTATAAAGGAAGGAACATACCTGAGGTTTTGGGTTGCCGATCTGTAGATCCGAGAAAGATTTGGTTGGTTGCCATTGAAGTGTAGATCATTCCTTCCCAACCACCATTCCCAAAGGAGATAAGTATATATATACCAATATTTATTTCCTCTTTCTCCTTGGTTTAGTATGTTCTTCAAATTGATGATGGGATCTGTAGATAGTTGCTCCTGAAATTCTAAATCTGTAAACTCCATAAGTTGTTTGAATTTTTGACATGCTCCAAATAAATGTTGAATAGTTTCTGTACCATCATGACACATGAGACACTCTTGACTGTTTATATACATTCTTTTTCCTATATTGCTTAAAACTGCTATCCCATCATGAAGTAATCGCCAAATAAACATTTGAATCTTAGGGCTCATATCTTTTTTGCACCATAGTTTCATCCAAGGAAAGTCACTGATGTTATTCGGAAGAGTGGGTTGAATGTGTATAGAAGCATAATAGGATTTAGGAGAAAATCTTCCTGAAGGATGAGGACACCAAACCAGTTTATCAGGTCTAATAATTGATGGTATTTGGATATCTATAATTGCATTGGTAGTAACAGGATCAAAAAAATGTTGGATCAAAGTAATGTTCCAACTGTTATTTGATGTGTCAATAAGGTCCGACACCCAATAGATGTTAGAAGGTAAAGGTAAGATAGGTATAGGAGTGTTGTCTTGAATGTTTGGTACCCAGGGATCGAGTTGTATCCTGATATTAGAACCATCCCCTACTGACCAGAGTACATGTTTTCTAAAGAATGGTCTGATCTTAATAATAGATTGCCACAATGTAGACTTGGGACTTGAATTATTGGTGCTCCAGAAATTGTCTTGATTAAAGTATTTACCTTTCAAAAGTTTGACCCATGTTGCTGTTGAATTAGTTAGAATACGCCAAATTATCTTTGCTAGAAGTGAATCATTGACTTGTTCTAAAGTTCTGATTCCTAGACCCCCTTGTTGCTTTGGACTCGATATGATTCCCCAGTTGATGAAGTGAATTCTTCTTTCTTCTGTGCCATGTCCCCACCAAAATGCTCGTTCTTTCTGTTCAAGTTTATAAATGGTATACTTTGGTATTTTTTGCAAGCTGAAAGGATAAGTACAATATGAATTGAGAACAAACTTGATCAAAACAGTTCTGCCTGCTTGAGTGACCATTTTTCCTTTCCATCCTGATAGCATATTGTCGAATTTTTCAAGAAGCCAATTGTAACTGTGTATTATGTTTCCAGGTTTTCTTATAAGAGAGCCCAGATATTTGGCATATTCATCCATAATAGGAGTATGAAGTTCTTGGGTGAAACGATTCCGGATATCCAAAGGGACATGAGAACCAAAGTAGATTGCTGATTTCTCCAGGTTGATCATCTGTCCAGAAAAATTAGAGTAACAAGCAATGATCTTTTTGATGCCTAATAAGTTTTTATCCGTGGCATTCCCAAAAAGGAGATCATCGAAAAATAATAAGTGAGAGATACGAGGGCAATTTTTATTAATTTTATACCCTGTAAATGTATCTCGAGAATCATATAATGAAATCAGAAGGGACAGGGACTGGACCATGAGAATGAAAAGGTAGGGTGATAAGGGGCACCCTTGCCTGAGGCCACGACTAGACTCAAATTCGCCATATAGGCCTCCATTAATTTGAATGTTGAAGGAGGCCGCCGTGGTGACACAATGCATGATTAATCTCAAAATAGGGCCACAGATACCTGTAGCCGATAAAATCGTCTCTAGAAACGACCAATCAACACGATCATAAGCCTTGGCAATATCCATTTTAAGGGTGAACCCCCCTTTTTTAGCCTGAGAGATGTGCATAGAGTGGAGAAGTTCTTGGGTGATCATAATATTATCTAAAATTTGTCTATCAGGGACAAAAACGTTTTGGTTCCAACTAATGCAATTCTCTAAGAAAGGACGGATGCGGTTTGCAATGATTTTAGTGATGAACTTGTAAACCATGTTACATAAAGCAATCGGCCGAAAATCAGTGGCAGTAGCAGGAGATTTTACCTTGGGAATGAGGGCCAGTGTAGTTTTATTGAGACTGGGGTCAAAGGTACCTGTGATGAAAACCTGTTGGATAAATTCTACCAATGCTGCTCCCACCACTTCCCAGTTGTGTTGTTAGAAGTGGCAAGGTAGGCCATCGGGTCCCGGGATCTTTGTCGACCCCATGCTCATAACCACCTCCTTAATTTCCTCTTCCGTGGGAACGCAAGATATACTGCCTAGTGCTTCGGCTGGTACGGCTTGATGTGCTTGTAAGATCTCAAGAGGGCATGGCCCCACTGGTTCCGAGGAGAACAAGTTCTGAAAATGAGCAACCAATTCCAATGCAATGTCCTTATCATCTTTTAAAACATCTCTTGACGAGTTCTTTAGTTGACTAATTCTATTTTTCTGTTTTCTTTGAGTCATGGAGAGGTGGAAGGCTTTTGTATTACGGTCGCCGTTCTGAGCCCATCTCTGTCTTGATCTCTGTTCTGCTTTAATCCTTTGTATTTCTTCCAAATGCAATATCTGTTCCTGCAAATCAGATTCAATGTCAAGGGTATCCACTGTGGGCAGACATTCTTGAATATCTAGCAGTCTCTTCCTAAGGATTTTTAGTCTGTTTTGAAGGATCCCAAAAGCCCTTTTACTCTAGACACGAATGAATGATTTAACCTTGACAACTCTGTCATGAAAGGAACCATTGGTCGTTTCCCAGGCATTCTTACAGGTCTCACTAAAATCCGAGTGTTTAGTCTAGTGAATTTCATATCTGACAATAGTGTCAAGAGTTTTATCTTGCGATTCGAGGCGCAAGAGAATGGGGGCATGGTCACTGTTATACCTCGGTAGATGGAAAAGACCCGCATTAGGGAAATTAAGAAGCCAAGGGGCGTTGCAAATCGCCTGATCAAGTCTCTCCCTAGTTAGGTGATGATGGGCCCTACTGTTGGTCCAAGTATAACCTGGACCATTGAAACCAAGGTCCAAGAGTCCAGTACTGTTCATAAAGGATTTAAATTGGTCTAGAAAAGGAATGGTACCAGAGCCACCCCACTTATTAGAGTGGGATCCAATCGTATTAAAATCTCCAATGCAACAGATAGGAACATTGACATTTTGTATACGTATGGCAAGTTCCCTCCTAAAATTTGGTCTGTCACTGAGTCGGGGAGGGCCATAAATTGCAAAATAAGTCCCACGTGAAAGATGAACCATTGGTGATTGTAACATGAATTAAGTTCTTTGAATGAAAATTAACATGAACATCAATATTATCAGTCTCGTGGATTAATAAACCACCGCTGCAACCGGAAGAGGGAACAATAAAATTATTATTTAAACCTAGATAATTAAAAGAAGGCATAAGAGGTAATAGAAGTAAGATGAGTTTCAGAGAGGAAGACAAGATCAGGGGTGGTGGAATTGAGGAACGATTTTAAAGTAGATTTTGTCGGGTCGTTCCTGAGTCCCCGACAGTTCCATGCTAGATAACTCATTGCTCCATCGGCATTAGGGTTGCCGTGACCCGTGTAATTTGATTTTCTTCAGAGAGATGGATGGCCGACCTCTTAGTGTGTCGTTTCCGAGTATCCGATGTCATATCAGAGGTCAATGTATCGGAAGTAAATTGATGCCCTTGAAAACTTTTGTTGACACCAAAATCGGTAACATCGAGTACCGTGGATACAGATTGATGATAATTCCCCATCAAACTACTTGGACCAGCCGTATCTGAACAATTAAATTTTGCTTTTTTTTTCCTGCGTTAAAACTGTTAGTAATTCACCAAAATTATCTGTATTTGGAGGCAATGTTTCAGATATAGTAGTTTCAGGGGCAGGTCCCAAGATACCCTGACTATTATCCAGAAGAGAGAAGGATCCATGTTCCTTTGCCACTCCTCTAGCCGGAAACGGAACTCGGAAAGACTCATTGTATCTAGGGGATTGCACCTTAGCCACTAGAGCATGATGTTGAGGGTCGGAACTTAACTTAGGTAAGTTTGTGAATTGGAGGACGAACAGACAGAACTTGATGGAGTGTCCAATTCGACCACACGAAGTACAGAATTTCGGTAATTTCTCTATCCTAAGTTCTATAGAGATTAACTTGTGATTAGAAAGTTTCAGATTAACCCTTGGCTTTAGAGGTTTAGTGATGTTTAATTCCACCAATACTCTGCCAAGGACACTCCATTTAAAAGCGTCTTCAGGAGTAGTTGGCTTAAAATTACCTTAAGAAGCGGCCAATTTATTAAGAGTAGTCGAATTAAGATGGCCAATTGGTATACCATGAAACTGGATCCAAAACCAGGCCATGTCAAAATTGTGTTCATTAGGGGTCAATTGAGGGTTACAGATCTGTAAAACTACAAGGTCCTCGGCGAACTATCAATCGCCAGGCTCAATTCGCTGGAAGTAACAAACCGTATGAGAAATATGTTGTCCGAGATCTCAGTGAGAGTGAACTTGTGTGGACCATGGAGGACCTTTGAAATCCTCATCATAGCCAATCTGATTTCCACTTTTTTGTTACTAATGAATTTGAGAAGACCATTCTTTGGGAGTTCCTCTATAGGTGTGATCTCTGTGTTATCAACTGTTGGAATGTCTAAGTCATCCGTGGTTAGTTCAGCAAACTTCTGGATCAATTCAGAGTTATGAATATCCATGTTGATGAGGGAGAAGAAAGAACGATAAGAAGAAGGTGTGAAGACGAATGAGATGAGACTGAATCTCACGAATTAATGTCTCTGAAAGACTACAAAACGATAGAAGTATCAAAGAAGAGAGAGAGGGAAGGGATAACTGCTTAGAAACCGCTATCCCCTCCCGAACTTAGAATCCTGGTTCCGGCCCGGCCTACAACCCGTCCTTAAAGGGTTATGAACCCATCTCATATCAAACTAATAAGAGCACCAAGTAAACTTTGATGTAGCGTCTAGACATAAAAAGAAATCTCGGGCTCTGTTATTGTATTCAAAAAGCATTTTTGTGTTCAACACATTATCTCTCTAATAAAGTATGTTATAACTGAAAATCGCGGAAACTATCGAACCTACCTAGAAATTGATCCGACTACGAAAATTAATCGAGAAGCTATGCCAAAACTAATATGCGAACAGAATTTAACGAGGTTCGGCTTTAAAGCCTACGTCCTCGGGCGAATAAGAAATCTTTATTGAAGGATAGATGAAGACGACTCACACAACCCGCAAGTTCGTCCCAAGATGGTACCGTATAGTAATAACCTTCTATACTAAATCTTCGACGACCGAGAAATTTAACACCGCTCAAAACTATGAACAAAATTTCTCTCACTTGCTCACACTCTCTAGCTCTCACTCTATGAGTAATTGCTCTTGAATTGTTTTGTGTTGTTGTGTTGCTTCAAAGCACTCAACCCACCTATATATATACATATAAGCCGACTCCAATAACAACCCAAATTAGGAATCCAAAACGGCCTCACAATTTGGGTTTCTAAACCGCCACAATTGATGCCAATTTGTGAAACTGCCAATTAAAAACCGCCACAATTACTGCCAATTTATGAAACTGCCTATTTTGAATTTGAAACCACCCTCTCACAAAGTAGATGTGTTGTAAGTAGTCTCTTTATCACTTCTCATTCTCTTTATTATCGGTGACGGGTCCCAAATCTCAATAGTGGAGAATCCACTTCAATTACTAGTACTACGTTTGACTGTTTTGGCCCACCTCCACATGTGCTCTGTCTCTATCTTTCTATCTCTAGGACTAGTGGCAGACAGTAATTTGTTCCAGAAAGCATGACAATTACACAGACGTTTCAACCACCTTCACTGTGAAAGCTTCACGACTCTTTAGGAGTAGGGACAAGCCTAGTTACCCACTAGTTCCAAGAGAACACTAGCATTTTTCCTGCCGCTTTTTGGGAGTATGGACAAGCCTAATTACCTTTGTATGTGCCATTTGCTTCTATTGTCCCTTATATGAACGAGTGAGTGATATGACTTCATTTGATCCTCTAATTGGTAGTTTATATGGGACTAGTTTATAGGTAAATTTTTGCCTTTTGAATTTCAAAATTGGTAGTGGTTACAAAAAGATAGCATCATGTTACACAAAAAAATTAATTAGATAACTCAAGCCCGTTAAACTTGGCCTCTCTAATGAACAAAACGCATATCAATAGTATTTTCGTTGTTTGACAAAAATCTCTGAGCCAAAAAATGAAGCAGGGTAAGATAACTTTAATATCACAAATTTGACCAAACCTTTTCATAAGTCTTTTTTTATTAAAAAAATAATTAATATTTTCTTTGTCTTCAACCACTTTAGGGTGGAGTCGTGGAGGTTGTTGTACGATGACAATGACTGAAAATATTAAACACGAGAAGCTTGACCCATATGTTCTGAGGTTGAGTGAGGAATTTCCATGTCATCTTAGCTATCAGTGACTCATTTACCTGTTGAATAGATCTTATTCCGAGACCTCCCTTGTTTTTCGGACTAGTGATGATGTCCCAGAGGATAGAATGCATTTGATGCTCACTAATGTAGTGCCTCCACCAAAAACACCTTTCTATTTGTTTTAGGCTATCAATCACTCGTTTAGGTAATAATTGGTAGGTAAAAGGGTCGGTGTAGAAAGATAATAATATCGATTTAATCGATCTACCAGTTGATAAAATGCAATTTATGCTCATTAATGTTGTGCCCTCACCAAAAACACCTTTGTATTTGTTTTAGACTATCAATCAGTGGTTTAAGAAATAATTGGTAGGTGTGCAAAAATATGATAATATCAATTCCCTCATTATTTCAGTTTTAGCTTCCTCTCTACCTCCATTGTCTTTAAATTTGCAATTTCTCACCTAAACATTTCTTCCATCTCCACCATCTTCATCCTTCCTCTGTCTCCACCATCTTTAACTTCCCAATTTCTCACCTAAACATCTTCACCATCTTGATCCTTCCTCTATCTCCATGGATTTGTTCTTGGAGATGATATGAGGGCTAAGGTTTCTGATTTTGTTCTTGTCCGTAACCCTGCTGATGGGAAATTTTAGTTACATAAAAAACTCTCTGGATATGTTGCACCAGAGTATGCAGGTAACCAAATCTTGAGTCAATCCATCTCTTTGAACATGGTACTTTTGAATTACAGATGATCATGTTATCTCATAATTCAGTTTTAATGAACGCTTTTGTTTAATCTTTCAACATCAAAATTCTATGCTTGAATTGTTGCATATTGATCGATCTTCGAGCAAATTTACAGATCATGAATATCATCTTCTGTTCTATGTAATTACTTCTTGTATCGCTAACCAAAAATTGATTTTTTTTTCTGCTACAGCAACAGGAAGAGAGCAAGCACTTAGTGCCATGGTTCCGAAGAATGCTCCTACACAAAGAAAACTTCCCTAAAGCCATTGATCGAACACTAGATACCACTGAAGAAACAATGACCGCCGTTAGAACAGTTGCAGAGGTAGCTGCTCAGTGTTATGCGTCACATTGTAAACGTGTTATCATCTCTAGTTGAGCTAAGGAAGCCAACTGAGCTGGACGATAGCAATATAGAAGCCACATACATCGTTCTGTGCCAGTGTGCATAACACCTATAGCAGCATTCCAACTAGGCTTTTCCCTACTTCCGTTTCGTTTGACAAAGAGAACTTCCCTAAAGCCATTGATCCAACAATAAATATCACTGAAGAAACAATGGCTGCCATTAGGACAGTTGCTGATGCAGGGGCACCCGGCGTGGACACTTTTACCGTGGACCTAACGGCCACGTAGGCCAACCGGCCATATTGATTAGTTTAAGACAGAGTCCTAGTTTAGTAAGATTCATAATGAATCTAGGTTTAGAAAGTTGCATTATTTCAGTATTTCTATTATTTAGGAAAGTCCAGTTTGAGTCTATCTAGGAAAGTCCAATATCCTATAAAAGGATGTCCAGTCTGTCTTTATGATTCATGTTGAAGAGAAAAACCAATTGAGTTTAATCAAGTTTATAGTTATTTCGAGTTATTTATTCGTTCTTTTATTGTTCTTCGTTTACTTTTATTATCTTCTTTTAATTCCGCTGCATTCTACATCATGTGGTATTCAGAGCCACCAAAATTTTGGGCTAGTGATTCTGGAAATTTTTTTCCAGACCAGTTAAATCAGTATGAATCGTATTCTATTCGTCAAGATGATTATATTCAATCAGATTATACTCATCAAGGGATAACGAATCGATGTTTATGTGCATCATGTTTGTACGAGAATAAGAATTCGTACGATTATCATTGGAATCCGGGAGAAACAGTACGAGAAAACTCATCACACCCTCCACCCTCTTATTATCCGACCAAAACCGAACCACCACCATCACCCCCACCTCTGTACTCTTATACACCACCTTCATACTCGTATACACCACCACCGTACTCACCATCGTGTTCACCACCTTTAATATTAACTTCGCTACCACCACCACCACCACCACCACAACAGTCTTCTTTTTTAGAAACGCGTCAATCGAACTATTATACACCACAACCGTCTCCTTATCATTACCAATCGTCACCACCTCCAATATCTTATACACCAACACCTCCATCTTATTACTGTTCCACGTTATATTCACCGCCACCTCCATCTTCTTATTATTCTACATCTCAGCAAGAAACAGAGTGGGAGAACACTGAAAGAGGCCTCTTCTCCGTGTCACAGTTGGAACAATCGATCAACAACAACACAATTCAACAACTTCCAGAGCTCAACAACAACTTTAACGGTATGCTCCCTAATCCTGGTCCTACTATTCCCCCCCTCAACACCACTTCTAATCCACTTATCATCACATCGGAAACACTACTACCAACACCATCATCACAATTTTCAAACCAAGTTACCATAATCTCCCCTCTACAACCTATAACCTACTCTTCACCATCACAGATACCAATACAACCCACCATCACTAGTACTAGATCTAGGGTTTCTACATTTATCAAACATGAAATTTTTATAGAAGATGATGATTTGAAGAAGCCGATGCGTGCGATGAGTCTAGTTCAAAAGGAAGAAGACGAATCTTGTAAAGGTATTGATAACAAAGTGGGTTTGGTAACAGCAGAAAATAAAGAGTATGATTTACATATAAATCTACCCCAACCATTGATTGTAGCAAAACTTACTCAATTCAATGATTCACCTCTTCAAGAAATAGTTGATTTCTTCTATTCTTCCACGGAAGAAAACGAGTTGAAGTCAGCAATCAAAGAAAGTGGCGTCAAGATTAGTACAAATAGCTCAATTGAATGTGAACAAGGTGGTCTAATCACCCAAATTAGTGATTCAATTGTAGATTCTGATCGTTCTTCCATCCAAGAAGATGCTTTGAAGCCAAAATTCACTAGAAAAGGTAAGATTTCTTTCTCTTCTGATTCAGGATATGGGGTCACAACGAATTTAACTATCCCTGAAACCCATGACTCATATGTTCTAGAACAGCGAGAAATTTTCTTACACGTCACAGAGGCACATAAAGAAATTTTTCATGATAATTTTGTATCCTTGAAAGGTTTAAAAAGCAATGTTACTGATGATAATTTTATTGTAGTAGACACAAAAGAAAATTTAGAAAAAGCTTGTAACTTGATTCCACAATCTCATAATTTCATTGAGGTGCATAGTAATGGTTCAAGAATATCAGTGGAATCCCAATTTGTTGAGTACTTAGAAACTTGTGTTAACCAATTCAATGTTCGACCACATTTTATTGAAACTGTGGTTAATGATGAATTAGATATTAATATTGGGTTTTGGAGAGTAAGGACTATTAGATTGAAGGAAGTTTTATCGTGTTACAAGTATATTTGTCATTATTTAGTCGTTGCTACAGGCGAAAATGTAGACGGATTCGTGCCGAAAATTGAAGGAATGGAAAATTTAATAGGGACTATTATTCATCCAAGTTTGTATGGCAGTGGGAACCTTTTTTGTGAGAAGAAAGTTTTGGTTCTTGGTTGTGGGAATTCAGGAATGGCAGATTGCTTATATCTTTGCAATTTCAATGGTAGTCCATCCCTTGTGGTTAGAAACACATCCGAACGCGGTCTTCGTCGACCCAAACTCGGTCATTTAGAGCTCAAAAGAGTTTCAGGCAAAACTCCTGTTTTGGAGGTTGGAGCATTAGACAAAATCAAAGCTGGGGATATCACGAGTGTGGTAGCATCCGGAATTGCTCGTCGTCGCATTGTTCAAGTTTCTTACGTCATTGGTGTTCTTGATATCTATGACGTGTTCAATGCTATATCCCTTAGAAATATCGACGAGTTAGGTATTCTCGCTATATTGGCTTTTGTGATATGGGAAACTTCGGCCGACAATAATTATTCTTGTCAGATGTTGGTTCGGAAAGTAATTCAAATTCCGAGTTTTAATCAAGTTAGAGTATATAAACTACATGAAGATGAACGTGGGAAAGTAAATTTTGCGTGGCATATCTACACTACATCGTTCAATATCGATATCTCAGTTAGCGTTGGTTATGTTTATACTTTGGCTATTGATGAAGTATATTGGAGATTCGTTACAATTACTCTTACTTCACACTTGTTCATAGTACTTCACGCGTTCTTGAACATTGTAAAGTGGTTGAGTCTACCGTGGGAAGATGGTGAGATAAATGTTGTTAATTCACTTATGTTAGTTTGGCGTGACTCATTGCAATATGAGGATACTGTTGGTGATTTCTTGCAAATTAGTATCCTTCACTTCTCATGCAAACTTCGTTCGAAGTGGGAATTACGAATCGCCATGGCGGAATTCAGAGTATACGGGTGGCTCACATTGTTTCCTTCATCGAAACGGTTCGGGACGAACCTCGTGGGAGAAGGTGAAGCTGATGCAGGGGCACCCGGCGTGGACACTTTTACCGTGGACCTAACGGCCACGTAGGCCAACCGGCCATATTGATTAGTTTAAGACAGAGTCCTAGTTTAGTAAGATTCATAATGAATCTAGGTTTATGAAGTTGCATTATTTCAGCATTTCTATTATTTAGGAAAGTCCATTTTGAGTCTATCTAGGAAAGTCAGTCCAATATCCTATAAAAGGATGTCGAGTCTGTCTTTATGATTCATGTTGAAGAGAAAAACCAATTGAGTTTAATCAAGTTTATAGTTATTTCGAGTTATTTATTCGTTCTTTTATTGTTCTTCGTTTACTTTTATTATCTTCTTTTAATTCCGCTGCGTTCTACATCAGTTGCAAAGCTAGCTGGTCTCTGCTGTGCAAGGGAACCACATCGAAGACCTAATATACGTCACATTGTGTTTTCGAGCAAGAAAGAGTTATCACATAACAGCTTAAACAACATCACTACGAAATCTGTAATAATTAATAGAAGACAGATCAACACCTTATATTCAGTACTGGCTATCTATGATCCCACAAGAGCAAGAAGAAACGGCCGGTAATGGCTAGATGTCTCAGAATGAATTGCACCAGGTAGTAGCTTAAACAACAACACTACGAAATCTGTAATAATTAAAAGAACCCGGATCAACACCTCATATTCATTACTGACTATCTATGATCCCACAAGAGCAATAGAAATGGCGGGTAATGGCTGGACATCTCAGACAGCACGTAAAAACACGTTGGTTGAATGAATTGCATCCCCAAAGTCCAAACCTTTCATGGCTTTATACAACACCTGCAAAAATCTTGCTAGCTTATGATCTTGCTGGCTCATGGCTTTGGTCTAACAGATTCGGAAACATGAAGTGCACGAATTTAACATTGTTAAGGATAAGTAATTATTCTCTCATTAGGGTTGTAACTTAATTACATTAGCTTAATCAAGATTGGTTAGTGAGGTTGTTATGAAATCGTTAGAGTTAGTTAAGAAAGATAGTTAGAGTTAGTTGAGAAAAGAGTTAGTTGTAACTAACTTTCTCTCTCTACACTTTTCTGTTTGTCTCTCTCTCTTACTTGAAACACTATTTAAACTCAAGAGTTGAATTGTAATAATGATAATTGAATGAATTGAAATCAATTTCCTCTTCTTCTTCTATTCTAATATGGTAACAGAGCCTTCAACCTTTTGGTTTTTTCAATCAAATTTGGTTTGATTTTCTAATTTTTTCTTCTTTTCCTTTTCTAATTGTTCCTTTTTCTTCTTTTGATCAACGAATTTTTCTCTCTTTCTCCATTAATGGCTACTGGTTCTTCTTTTTCTTCTCCACATTCTTCTTCTTCTTCTTCTTCTTCTTCTTCTTCTTCTTCCTTTGTGAATCTTCCATCCTCTTCTACAATCAACCAATATGTTTCGAACAAGCTATCATCCACAAATTACATATTTTGGAAATCTTAATTTCTTCCTCTACTGCGTTCTTATGATGTTCTTGGTATTGTGGATTGTACTTCTCCTTGTCCTACCAAATTCATTCGTTCTCATGATTCTGATCTTCCATCACTTAATCCTGAATATACTAATTGGATTAAGAAAGATCAGATGATCCTAAGCTGGCTTCTTGCCTCTCTCACTGAAGAAACTAACAGTCAAGTGCTTGATTTATCTAGTTCTCATGAGGTTTGGTCTGAACTTGAAAAATCTTACTCTTCTCACTCAATAGCTAGAGTTTCAAACCTCAAACATGATCTTTAATCTTTAAAGAAAGGTTATGATTCCATTCAAACCTATTTCAACAAAGCCAAATCTCTTGCTTTACAATTACGACAAGCTTTTAAACCTATTTCTGATGATGATCTTTGTGATACAATTCTCAGAGGTCTATCTTCTGATTATGGCTCTTTTCGTGCTGCTTTCTCTCTTCAATCACAAAATTACTCTATTAATGATCTCCTTGGTCTTCTTCTTATTGAAGAAAATCGATTACAACATGAAGCTTCTCTTTATCTTGCTAATTCTTCTGTTAATTTCACTCAGAATTCTTCTTCTAGAGGATTTCAAGGTGCTCCTTCTTATTTTCGAGGAAGAGGTAGATCTGATGTGAGATTTCATGGCAGAAATATGATCAGAGGTCGATCACCTACTATTTCTTCTCCAGTTATATGTCAGATTTGTGGCAAATCAGGACATTCTGCCTTCTACTGTTATAATAAGAACAATTAAGCATTTCAACCTAAATCTTCTTCTTCTTCTGATCATCAAACCTTTCTTACTGAATTTGATGATTCTCATTCTTACTTTCCTGATTACTTATCAGCTTATTATCATTCTTATCCCTATTCTGATGCTGATCAATCTTATGTTTCTTCTCACTTCAATTCTCCCTCTTCTACTGATTATGAAACTTACTTCCCAGAAATTCATAACATATGTACTTCTGCTCGACCACCTTCTTCATCTCCTTCCTCCACCACATGGAATCCAGATTCTGGTGCTACTCATCATGTCACTTCTGAATTGGCAAATTTGGGCATTCAATCAGAATTCAAAGGTCAAGGTCAAGTAAAGATTGGCAATGGCTCGGGTTTGTCTATTTCTCATACTGGTTCAACTTATGCATCTTTTGATTCTAATCCTTTTTTACTTAAGGACATTCTTCATGTTCCTTCCATTACTAAGAATATTCTATCTGTTCATAAGTTTGCTAAAGATAATAATTGCTATTTTCAATTCTTTCCCTATCATTTTAACATCAAGGATCTTCAAACTAACAAGGAGCTTGTCCAAGGCCCATGCGAGGATGGTATTTACAAAGTTCAGCTCCAACTCCTCCATCTGATGTTAAAGGTGCTGTCTATGCTTCCTCATTGGCTCCTGATTGGCACTCTCGACTTGGTCATCCAGCCTTCAGAACAATGAAACATGTAATTGGACTCCCGTTTTCGCCTACGGACTCGTCATGGACGACTCCACTTCTAATCCGAGTACTAAAATTTCCAGAATACCATAACCTCCAAATGACCAAAATGCCCTCAAGTGTGTCTATATCCCGTTTTTATCCGTTTTCCGAGCTCAATTCCTTAAAGAGGCCCTGTGTAAGAGAAACAAGCAATTCATCAAAGTAATTGCTCGACATGGACTAACTAGCCCGAGTTAAGAGATTCAAATGGGACATTTTCATGTCTCATCAAACATCCCCAAACTTAGATTTTGTCAGTCCTCGAGCAAAACAGAAAATAAAACTAAACTCATTGCACCACTTTCGTAGGGAATCACGATTGCACTTAGCCCGTGCAACAAGCCGTTAAACCTCTAGGTTACCCTAGAGGACGAGTTTTGTCTCGTGAGGGTTTGTAGTGAATTTACCCACAAAATTCAAAAATCTTAAAAAAATCCAGAAGGGTCTAAATATGATAAGGACTAAAAATATTTATCCGGTAGATTTTCGAAAGTAAATAGAAATGAAATCCAAATCGACCAAACCATAAAAATGTTAAAAATCTCTTCACTAGTAATCAAGACCCGAAGTGCACATGACCAGCCAATATGAGTATCATCTCGGTTCTGAACAGACGAGACCTTGATTACCTTCTCAATACATTTCGCCTCGACTACTGCCTCACGGTCATACACTCAAAAATTAAAGTCACTCAGAAATGGTTCACTCAATGTGCGAGTATGAGTGTGACGAAAATTCAACACATTACAAAAGATGGACTAAAAGTTTGGTGAACGACTAATCTCATAGGAAGGAAACAACAACTAATACGGAATGGGGAAGCTAACTGATGGCGGCCATCCAACTAGTGGGCCTCACGGCTAGACCAATAACGGGCCTAACGGCCAAGATCCTATATTAATATAAGTTTTCAGTTTAGTATTTAATGTTCCCATGTTTAGAGTCCTAGCAATCAAGGAAAGTATCTTTAGTAGTTATCTTCTTTCTTTATTTGAGTCTAACTAGGAAAAGTATAATCTCTATATAAGAGAAGTCCAGTCTGTCTTGTTAAACACAATTGAATTATTAAACACAAAAACCCTTGATTGCATCTTCTTTGTTTACAATTATTTCAGTTATTTCAGTTTATCTTTACATTATTTATCGTTTCTCTTTTAGTTTATTAATGAGTTCTACTACTTTTACGCTTCCGCCAAAATCTACGTCAGCTGGTATCATGAGCCTACAAAATCCTAAAATTTTTTCACCAACAAATCACCCGGAAAGAAATAAAGTCTTCAAATCACGACTTACAATTAACAACAAAGTCTGTGATTTCATCATAGACAATGGTAGCGAAGAGAACATGATTTCCCAACGCCTTGTCAATGCTCTCCACCTACCTACAACCGAACACCGAAACCCGTACAATATTGGTTGGATTTCTAATCATAAAGAATTATCGGTACGAACCCAATGCACGTTCTCGTTCTCCATTGGTACTCACTATCGTGATTCAATTTGTTGTGACGTCGTAGACATGGATATTTGTCATCTTATCTTTGGGAGACCATGGATTTTTGACGTTGATGCCACTTATCATTGCCGGGCTAACACATTCGAGTTTTCTTGGTTCCGACGAATTCTAACACTAAGACCATTAACGGATGAACAAACAACTATAAACGGACCAACCGGGACAGCACCACCACCAAACCGTGACAGCACCACCATCGATATCGTGACAGCACCATCACCGAAACAGCAACAACCATCCCACCGTAACAATATTACCACCGAAACAGTGACAACATTACCAAACCGGGACTGCATCACCAACGATGAAGAAGCAGATGATAATAATTCAAAAGAAACCCAATCGAAGGTACCAGTTTTCCAATTCCTTCCTTGTTCCTCAGAAAGTCTCACTTCGGCTCCCAAACGCCGTTCTCCATTACTTGAGAACCCTCCTGCAGCTTCAGCTTCCGAAGAAGAAGAAGAAGAAATTAGTGAAGAAAATAAAGAAGTTGGAGGAGAGGAAGAAACTGAAGGCGAGGATGAAGAAGATAAAGATGAGGATGAAGAAGATAAGATGAGGATAAAGATGACGAGGAAGATGAAGAAGCCGCTAAGTCAAAATTCTCTGTAGAGAAACATGAGGTTAACGCCCCAACCCAACAATCTCAATCCTCTTCTGAAGAAGAAGGTTTCGATTCAGACTCTAATTCTCCATCTTTCGTTGCTTTACCTTCTAATGGTAGAAACCCTAATATCAAACCCTTGGAATTCTACATGGTTGAGAAAAACAAGTGTGTTGAATATGAACCTTTTCAATTTAAGAAGTTGCCAGAAGATAATGGCAAATCCTTAGAATCTTACAATGTTGATGAGAATAAGAAGATTCAAATTAAGAACAAGAAGAAAAAGTGTGTTAAAACTGAACCTTGTCAATTTAAGTGGATTAAAGTTAGAACTTTTCAATTTAAGAAGAAGAAGAAGAAGAAGAAGAAGAAGAAGAAGAAGAAGAAAGGTTCAATTATATTTAGAGATAAGAATATATTAAGCGAGATACTAAGCGGAGTCCCAGTGGAATATCTTTTGAGATTCAAGTGTGTATGTACTAGATGGTGCCACTTGATTGAACAAGATACTACAACTATCAATTCACACCGTATCTGATCTCAACAACCCCATCTCTTTATCAGTGTTCTAGAACAAGGGCCAAAAAGATGTCGTTTTTCTGGAAATTTTTCCTTTAGACTTGGCACCGTTATCAAGAGTTGGATTTTTATTTGACAACCGATTTTGTTTGTCGAAGATCATCATCATCTATTACCACAGTATGTAAAACGCCTTCTTGGTTCTATCATAGTGTTTCAAAGCCTGTAAACGGTTTAATTTGTCTCATCGACTCAAAAGCATCTTATTCTGTTCGTATATACAGTATCGCCACTCGACAAATAACACCATGGATTAAATCATTAGTACTACCTATGGAAGAACAAAAGGGTGGCAATCCTGATTGGCTAGGCTGGTTTGACAGAAGCTACCAACTTGGATTTGATCCTTATACTACCAAACACAAATTAGTTTGTGTAGCGTTTGTAACTAGGTTAGGGTTTTTTGTTTCAAATGGTAGCCCAGTGGATGTACCTACAGGTCATATTTTTTGTGAAGTCTTGCCAATAGGGAATCATTCATGGAGAAGGATCAAAGAGGTTCCACCTCTTAAATTAGTAGAATCAAGTTCTGCTTATGTGAATGGTTGTATTTACTGGATTACTAAAACGCTTTTAGCGTTTAATATACGTAATGATGGCATTGGTCCTTCATGCATAGTGGCATTTGATATTACAAGTGAGAGGTTTAGAACAATCAAAATCCCTAATTTTGTTTTTAATGAGCATCCAAATCAATACGTGATGTATTTGAATCATATACTTGATCCAATAGCTGATTTGATACAAGTAGGTGTTCGTGTGGCTTTGTTGTTTAGAACGGGTGGTTACATTATGAAGCTTTGGATATTTGAAGATGATAACAAAGATGATGAGATGATGGATACTAACAGAAAATGGAGTGAAGAGACTATCAAATTACCTTTTTGTTCCCGTCATGTTTATTTACATATAATCGAAGGTATAGATTACGAGATAATCTTAAGAGCTCATAAACATAGTGCAGAGGATACTATCTTATATTATTTCTTCAACCTAAAAGATGATGGGAGATGTCGCAATTTGTTGGAAGTCTATTTCCTACAATTTTTTTTTGCAATATTATTTGCAATATGGGATTGAAGTTAGTGATTTAGTCCAAGTGGGTGTTCTTCGAACCCAATGCAACTTTCGTTCAAAGTGGGGACTAAGAATTGCTTTGGTGATGTCATTGTATGTGATACCACCAATCTTTTCTTTTTTGAAAGGTTCGGGAAGAAATTTCTCTAAAGATTTCGCAGTTGGCGAATACGTTATGGTCTTTGATTCCAAGATGCAAACTCCAGTCGGCACTTTCAAGAAAGTGGGTCAGAAGAAATTTGGTCCAATCAAGATCCTTCACAAAACCAACGACAATGCGTTTGTTATAGATCTCCCGCCAGATTTCACTATTTCAAACACTTTCAATGTCGACGATATTTACCCGTTTTATTCAGATGAGCCATTTTACAACGACACCAACTTGGGGACAAGTTGTTCCACGGAGGGGGAGTATGATGGCGGCCATCCAACTAGTGGGCCTCACGGCTAGACCAATAACGGGCCTAACGGCCAAGATCCTATATTAATATAAGTTTCCAGTCTAGTATTTAATGTTCCCATGTTTAGAGTCCTAGCAATCAAGGAAAGTATCTTTAGTAGTTATCTTCTTTCTTTATTTGAGTCTAACTAGGAAAAGTATAATCTCTATATAAGAGAAGTCCAGTCTGTCTTGTTAAACACAATTGAATTATTAAACACAAAAACCCTTGATTGCATCTTCTTTGTTTACAATTATTTCAGTTATTTCAGTTTATCTTTACATTATTTATCGTTTCTCTTTTAGTTTATTAATGAGTTCTACTACTTTTACGCTTCCGCCAAAATCTACATCACTAACCAAACTTTTCTCACCTGATCAACTACCGAACAATGCTTCCTAGAGGTCAATAGACACTAATGATGATGTGACTAGAACTCCTGAGAACTCGACGTTTTCAAATCTTCAAGAACTACTTCAAGGGATAAACACTTAAACGAAACTACACAAATATTTTTTTTCTTTTTCTTTTTCTTTTTTTTCGATAATCTCTTTTTCATTTTTTTTCTTTTCTTTTCTTCTTTTTTTTTTTCTTTTTTTTATAGGACTCATAATACAAAAACCAGTTTCTTGGTACCGCTCTTTCCTTGGGTAAAATTCTCTATACTTTGCTTCATGCCTTATTCTCAGGGTTCTAATCGATGGATGAGGTTTCCATTTTCCTCTAGTTGACACTGCTTTCAAGTTTCTCAGACTACAAGAGTAAGGTTCACATTCCTGAGGACATCCCTAGTGGTTGTAAAATTTGAACTCAAGAGATCAAATGAGTTCTTTCAATATTGCGAGGTTGAGTAGCTCTTGATTCTACTCGGAGTTAGCGCAGAAGAGGTCACTCAAAGGACAAAAGGAAAGGCTAAGAATCTCACATGGGTTAAGTCTCCATTAATGATCAATCAAGTTCTCTCAGAAAAGTCTACTCTTTACCTATCTAACACTTACAAGGCTAGTGCACAGACAACTTCAAGACTCGAAAGTCATGGAAAAACCTTTAGCAAACGTATAGCTCGATCTACTAGACTCTATAACTATTAACAAGCAAAAATAACTAGACTCACGTTTTCAATCCAAAAATTTAAAAATTTAAAAATTTTTAAACCCTTTTGAATTATTGAAATAAGGACTTAGCAAAAATTTCAATCCCCTATCCCCAAACTTAAACCGAACATTGTCCTCAATATTCTGAAGACTATACAAAAAAATAACAGGGTGAAGGAAAAGATATTACCTGATTCCAACGTCCTATCCGTGAGTTGCCTCCCAGAAAGCGCTAAGTTTAACGTCTTCAGCCAGACAAAACAGATGACTCGACAAAATAGAAAGAACTATACCTACTGGATTACGAATATGTGACTAACTGTAAACCAATAACCGAAACATCTGTGGGTCCACCCAAAACACAAAGTTTTCAGTGAACGATAGTCTCACATTTTTGTGAATTGGTGATAGTGTAAGTGAGACTATCAAGAAAGAAGGGCAATCCCCAAACTTAGACGACAATAAGGTCGTTAAGTTTGGTACTGCACCAGAGAGATCACAGAATGGATAGAAGGGGTCTTCATATGGATGGTAGACAGAGGGAACGAGTGTTTCAAAATCTGCACATGGTTTTGAGGGACAAAATGCGAAGTAGTCTAAAGGATTATCAACGACACCATCATTTGTCATGTATACAACGTAATTTATCAAATGTATGTGGGTTTCGTTCAATAAATTACACATAATTTCTTTTACATTACACATCGTTTACATTCTGTTACAAAAAAAAACGTACAAAATCTTCTCTGGTTCAAAAATGGTGTTCATCCATGTACTCTCCATTTGTAGTCTTGAGCAGGACAAACAACAGTTACACTATATTGTCGAAGAGAATATCCAAATGCTTTTGCACCACCAGGAAACAACTGACCAACTTCAGTAAATATTTTATCCGAGCCATCAGGTTTTAGTTTCGTTGACTTACTTTGATTTGATGATTCTGTTTGAAATTCCATCTGTTGTATCAAATCTACACACATAAATACACATACATTAAAAAAAAAATCATATATTATATTATAAACTACATGTACAGCTCCGTAAATAATGTATAATGTATGCCAAAGTTTGACCATATTTGAAGGTTTTGAGTAGTTTGGTAAGCTTAAAAAGGCTACTGTTTTGTGTGAAAAGTATGCGTAATGGTAAGTAAATAATACATAATTTATGTGCATTTTTGGTATATGTTCTGGGCAAAAAATGATGAGAAATGTTGGATAAATTTTTCATACTGTATGAACTTTTGGTAAAATGTTTTTGATATCATTGATAAAGTACGTATAATTTGTGTGATAAATACACATATATATCATTCAGTAATAATAACAACTTACTGAAAATTTTGCGTAATGTACTATAAAGTATGGGAATGTATCGTACATTACTTATATTGTATATTCTGTTATGAGAAACCGTACGGATAATCACCAGGTTCCAAAGTTGTACAGATGGATAAATCTAATCCGAAGAAATATCATAAACCACAGAAGATTAAACATAAATCTAAAGAAATATGATATTATCATTGAATGCAAACATAAAATATCAAATTTGAAGGAATCGTTGAATAAGGAATAAACATCAAGATCTAAAATAATTATGAAAATTTTAGAGAGAGAAAATAAACATCATACATTAGAAGTTAATGAATTAGTAATCAAATCTTATAGAATTGGATCATAAATCTGATATGATCCATAATAGAGCAACATAATCTGATAATTTAACATGAGAAACAATATTAGATCTTAACAATGGTGATTATAATGAATTTAACTGTGTCAAACCTGATAAAGGATGAATGTTTGCACAACAATCTAATGAAGATGAATCAAGATTTCTGAGTTTAATGGAGATTTTTTAAGTGAATCGGTTTTAGTGAGAGAAAATAAATTGTTTCCGTTACTGAAGATAATGAAGCTAACATTACTTTGAATAGAAATGTGATTGGAGAGAGAATGTGGGAGATAAAAATGAAAAAAGATATTCAAGGATTTTGTTGGTAAATTAGTTATAATATATGAGGAAGGTTATATTAGGTATTATGAATTAATATATATTCTAGGGATTTGTGTTTTCTCTCTAGATGTATACCAATGGACTAGATATCCGTTTACAATATTATTTTGGTTTTCAAACCCTTAATGGGATTAGAGTGGACTAAATGTCATATTAGGCCCCATTTTTTGGACTATAAACTCAAAAATTCCTTTTAGTAATGGTGGAGAAACAAACACAAGCATGTGACAAAAAAGAATTGGGCTATAATAATTGTGAACCCGTTTCATTGAACTGAGTTTAGAAGACATGGACTAGGAAGTTGTCAAGACCAAGATTGTGGTTATCCCTTTAATTGAAACATTATTACTTAATCTAACTACACTAAAATTCACTATTTGAGTGCTTGTGATAAGCTAGGGAAGAGACTCTTACTTACAAATTCAAATAAAATATTATATATTCTAAGCTAGAAATGTTTTTTTCTTGTCGTCTAGTTTGTGACTAGTTTTCTTTTGTCTTCTTATTGTTCATAAATTTAAAAGTGGTCCATATTTTAGCTCTCTGTAAAAGGGGACACTTTTGAATTTATAAAAAGCAGGAAGCCAAAAAAGAAGTTAATCACAAATAAAGACAAAAAAAAATAGTTAATGTATTTATCTTTAGCTTAAATATATATATATTTATATATAGTACTTGAATTTTTAACTAAGAGTTTTCTCCCCGACTTGTCATAAACACTCAGAATAGTGAATCCTAGTGTAGTCACTTTAAGTAAAAATGCTACAATTAAAGCCACAAACACATTTTTGGTCCTGCCAACTTATGTGTCCATGTCCTCTAAAATTTGTGCAAGTGTGCAACGTTGGCCACATGAAACTGCTTACCAATTATTGTAGCTCAATACTTTTTTGGTTGCATGCCTGTGTTTGTTCCGCACATTGATGTAACTACACCACAAAATGATATAGAAAATTAAAACCGACACAATTTATAAATAAAATTAATGGTTTTTATAACTTGTCCTTACCTATAATCTTCACATATGAGGAGGTTTTTGCGGGTTGAAGTTGCGTGCTCCGCCTATGGGACTACAAGTGAGATGGCCACATAAATTTATACATACATCATCCTATAAAAGAATTGGTGCTAGTAAAGTATAGGTTGAGGGGCAAACCAAAGAGCACATAAAGAACAAGAAAGGAAAATTGGTGAAGGAGAATTTAGCCATTCGAACAACTCAAAGTATTTGAGAAAAATACTTTTGTAAGAAGAAGTCGGAGGCAACCTTTTGCTCTTATGTTGATGAATTTTTCTATTAGTCTCTATTTATAGGACTTCAAACAATCACATGGATCTCCTAGTATGCTATATTAGGTTTTGTCTTAAAGAGTGAATTGGGATGATTAACTTTGGTTAAAAAATTAGTTTTCACAATCACATTGATTTCCTGATAAGCTATCATTCAGGTGAATCAAATATTTACTTACATCTTAATACTATAAAAAGATTCTATTATTTAACTTGAGTGGGGAGGAAAACGTATACCTGTACAAGTAAATTGTATAAGACATTATATTGATATTCATTTCAATGCACCAAGTGAATTAGTCTCTATTTATAGGACTTCAAACAATCACATTGATCTCCTAGTATGCTATATTAGGGTTTGTCTTAAAGAGTGAATTGGGGTGATTAACTTTGGTTAAAAAGTAGTTTTCACAATCACATTGATTTTCTGATAAGATTTCATTCAGGTGAATCAAATATTTACTTACATCTTAATACTATAAAAAGATTCTATGATTTAACTCGAGTGGGGAGGAAAACGTATAGCTGTATAAATATATAGTATAAGACATTATATTGATATGGGTGCTTCTAAAGGCACCTGACCAAACAGCTGTTAGCATCCATCTCTGTTAGCACCAGGCCCAACCGCTCTATTCTCTGTTGGCACCACTCAAGTATGTAGGCACCGGTCCATTATCTGTTGACCCTAACCCCTCCATCCATCTCTCACAAAATCCATCCAAAATTGGGAATTTTAAACTTTCTCTCTCTAAGCTCTTAAAAAACCGAGTTTAAACCTCATCAAATCGCTCATAATCTCACTAATCTCCCTCAAATTTTGCTGAGAATAAGTCATTCGACTCTCTAAGTCTTAGAATCAAGAATCATTTGGTGGAGACGAAGTTGAAATCAAGCTACAATTGCTCCTTCAAGGTTGGTTCAAAAACCCTAACTTTTTTAATTTTTTTGAATAAATTTGTTGTTTGATTGATTGGGGATGTTAATAGTGTGTTGTAACAAGTTTAGATTGTTGTATTATATCATTTCGAACATATTTAGAGCCATTTGTGTGATTGTTTGATGTCCAAATAAACTGCCCTAGATCTATGAAGCTGCTGGAACGACTCAGACGGACTGGTCCAGTCCGTCCGTGTCTTCCTAGTCACGGATCAGCTAATCCGTATGTTAGTACAAAGAAACGAACTCCCTTTCCAGTCCGTGACGGACTGGGTAATCCGTTCCGGACTTAAAGGGCCCGGATTACCTGATCCGGGACCTGGGTTTATTTTATTTTATTTTTTTTAATCTTTCATATTTTTCTTTCTTTATTTTTCTCATCATTTTTCCTTCATTATTTGAATGACCTTTTTTGTAGCGATACGTGCCTATAAAAAGTTATTATTTGAATGACCTTTTTTGTAGCGATACGTCTAATTTTTCCTTCATTAATTTAGAGTAGGAAAACATATTTTGATTATTTATTGTTGGGTTATTTAGTAAAGACCCCCCAGTTATTTAGCTATATTAGGGAACCACCCCTAAAACGATTATGCTTTAGGGGTTACCCCCCATTCTCTATTTTCCGTCAAAAGTCCGTTATGTTGCAAGCGTGCGAGTCACGTGTGTTTCTTTTGACGATCTTACCCTCCATCCAAATCAACGGTTCCGAGTTTTTTATTTTTTTAATATCATTTAAGTCTCCCTCAACTACCCATTTTTGGGTGAAAACGCGGGAAAGGAGAGAGAAGGGTTTCTGAGTCGTCCCAAACGTGGAAATCCTAGTTTTTTTTCGATTGTAACCAGAAATCGAAGGAGATTCAAAGGGGTTTGCAAGTATTCAACTCTGATTTCTCCCTCTAATGGCAGAAGGTTCATCTGGAAGTGGGTTGTAAGTATCTAAACCTGAATTACGTTTTTTGTTTCATTAGATTCCTGATGAACATACTTCACAGATTAGTTACCATGTTGTTAACCCTAATTACTGTGTTCTTGTATGAGTTGACATTACGGTTTTTGTTTACCATTTAGGTTTGTACAACTTGAATCCATTAATAGAGGGTTTAAGGATTTTAGTAGTTACTGTTTAGTGTTTTCACTGATTTCAATCCATGTCTTAGAGTATTAGTTGATTCCAAAACTTTTCGAATGCCATCACATTTTGCATTTGTACATGCTGAGTACATAAATGGACAATTGAAGGCTTCATGTGCTTTGACCTCACAAATTTGGCAGCTCATTTCCTGTAAAAACATGAATAATATGACATTTAGTGAAGGACCCCCACTGTAAATCAACAATTTAGGGAAGGACCCCCATTACAGTTTTGTTGATGAAGACCAGTAATGGCTTACCTGGTTCGTTTCTTCCCTTTTAACACCTCCTCCCATTCGTTGTACCACTGTCTTTGATTGATTTGGGGTAAGAAATCGTTTTAAAACACAACCAAAAGATTGGTTTATATAGAAAGAAGGATTCATACGACCTTTGGGAAAGAAAGGGGTGGTTTTGGTATATATTTCAAGTAACTGGGGAGGGCAAAATCGTCAAAAGAAACACACGTGACTCGCACGCTTGCAACATAACGGGCTTTTGACGGAAAAATAGAGAATGGGGGGTAACCCCTAAAGCATAATCGTTTTGGGGGTGGTTCCCTAATATAGCTAAATAACTGGGGGGTCTTTACTAAATAACCCTTTATTGTTTGTGCATCACATATCCGCGTATTATTCATAAGTTATTATGGCACCACGTAAGCAACGACGAACGCAAGGAGATGAGAACGAAACAAAGCCTCCTATTTTGACAGCAGAAACAGAAGTAGGGGGGTCATCTTCATTTTCAGACCCGTACTCTGGAGGTCCGATAGATCGTGCGCTTCTACCTTGTTTCAAGAATCATGTTGCTTATACGATTTGGAACAAACCGGTAAGCAAATATTATTTTCTAATTTTAGTAGTTATGATAAAATTTTGTTAATCATCAATCTAAAACAATATCTTTTTTATTTTCAGGAGAGGCCGGTGCTGAAGTTACACAGCCACGCGTCTGCCGTAGTTGTGGGTACTGCTTTGAAGAAGAAGAATGGGTGGGACCTGGAAACTCAGTGTCAAAGTGTTCGAGAGAGAGTCCGGAACACGGGATTGGCCCACATCGCCAAATATTCATACACCAAGCTAGATCGTGTTCTAATCTCGGCATTTACAGAGCGGTGGTACGAGGACACAAATACTTTCCACATGCCGTTCGGGGAGATGACGATCACGTTAGAGGATGTGCATCGCATATGTGGTCTTCCAATTGAAGGTAAACCCGTTGTTCTGTCCAAGACGGATGATGAAGATTTGAACGATGACGATGACGATGATACAAAAGATCCAGATGCATTACTAGTCTTTCGTTATTTACAATTAGATTACGAAGGTGTAAAACTGCACTTAGGTAAATCTAAGTCTGTGGAGCTTAAGTGGTTGAGGGAGCAATGCAGTGGGTCGAAAGAGGATGAAACCGACCTTGTCAAAGATGCTGTTGCACGGGCATACCTCTTGCATCTTTTTGGTTGTACTATTTTTGCTGATAAGAGTGCAACTAAGGTTCCTTTTGTCTATCTACGTTATCTGAAGAACTTAGATGATATTTCGAGTTACTCGTGGGGAACAGCGGCGCTTGCCTATCCTTATCGGCAGATTGGTTTTGCTTCGAGGGGAGGAAATCAATTGGCTGGTTATCTTACTTTATTTCAGGTAATTTCATATTTATTTTTGTCTCTCAATTATTTCTTTATTATGTTAGAGTAGCGAATAATAAATGTGTATTTAACATTACATTTGTAGGCGTGGATCGATGAACACTTCAAACTTGGGGTGTCAGTTCCCAACCCAAAATATGATCCTACATCTAACGTGCCCCGGATGTATAGATGGGAGGAACACGTTTTGAAAGGCAACAAGGCATGTGCTCTAGGAAGCACTCGTGAGCAATTGGACGGTCTGACCGAGAGAGATGTATGTATTTTATTTATTGATTTTTTCCTGTGTTCTATAATACCTGACGTATGCTATAGGAATCTCTCGTTAAACGTTTGTATCATGTAGGTCATTTGGGACCCATATCGTCCCTTATTGTCTGGTGATGCACTACCACTTCCTGAATACTCTTTTTACACTGGTTGCATCGCGGTTAACGATATTGCCAAGCCCTATCACCCTGATAGGGTGTTAAGGCAACTTGGGCTGGTTCAAGTCATCCCTAAAGAACCGATTCGACCAAAAAAGGTGTCGAAGGATGGAGATTCTAAAAACTTTGGTAATGTGGCTTCTTATTGGGGGCATTGGTAATATCACCTACTAAACATGAGTGATAGACCGAAGGAGGTATCTTTGGCTCCGTGGGAGGCAAGCGCTCAGTATAACAATTGGTTCAAGAGAGTATCTCACCCGTTTGTACAAAATCCAGCTTTGTACAAATCCAATAGACCAGAACAGTACATAGGTTTGGTATCGTACTACGTGAGTATTCGATTTATCATTCTTTTGTTTTTTTTACTTTTGAATTTGTAGCTATAATTTGTTACCTAATTTGTTATTAATCCATTGTTGTTTTTTTAGAGAGATGGAATTGATCGTGCCATTGTAGCGATTCAAGCGTCTGACGTTCCGTTAGGGCTTGAAATCCTAACTAATGCGAGGGCGGAAATGCCGCTTTCCGAATGTCCTCATCAACCTCAACCAGAACCCGAACCAAGAAGATCGTCTAGAAAAACTACGGTGAAGAAATCGAGGAAATCACAAAGGGAATGAAGTAATATATTATCCCATATATTATGGTTTAGAATCTCAAGGGTAGTCTCGTTATTTTGAATTGCTTTTGTGAACAACGGTTACTTTTTTTTAACTTCTTTTGTGAACGATGTGTATCGTACAATTTGATCTATGTTTGAACATCGTTACTCTTGTTTTAACAAGTTTTAATATCTACCGTACATTTTGATCGTTATTCTTGTTTTTTTAACAAGTTTTAATATCTATCAAACTGTAACGACTCTAAGATCTACCGAACGGAAGGTTTAGAAAACGCCACCTTAAGTACCATTGTTTGGAAAAAAAAAAAACCCGTACGGATCGGATCCGTGCCTTCCCTTCTCAGGTCACGGATCTATGGATCCGTGACGTTGTTACAAAAAACGGATCCATAGATCCGTTTCTTTCTAACAGGAAAACAGTAACCCCTGTTAGAAAGTAACGGATCTATGGATCCGTGTCATTGTTATAGGAAACGGATCCATAGATCCGTTTCTTTCTAACAGGAAAACAGTAACCCCTGTTAGAAAGTAACGGATCTCTGGATCCGTGTCTTTGTTATAGGAAACGGATCCATAGATCCGTTTCTTTCTAACAGGGGTTCCTGTTAGAGATTGACGGATCTCTGGATCCGTCTCTTTGTGAACAGAAACGGATTCAGGGATCCGTGACCAGTATGAAATTCCTGTTTTTCTGTTTCTCTTCGATTATAAACCCAAAGAAAAAAAAAAGTTAAGTAACGAAGACAATTAATCATCTAAATTTATTCAAATATTAAATCAAAAACTTTGTAACTCGGTATTTCAGTACACCTTAATCATCACTTAAATTTATCACACTACTACTTGCCTCATTCGAATTATCATGAGAATAAAATTTCTTTCCATCCTCGATTCTATCTCTAACAAGTTCAAGCCAACCCGTTGCCTCTAGCGATGCATACCTAGACCATTGCGGTGCAATGGGAGGGAGTATAGAATCTTTTTTGAGTTTAACGTTCATAAAGTGACCACCACTATATGTAATGCATGCAATTTTATAACCCTCAGAAGGTGGACCACTAAGTAAGGGTAAGAAAGTTGTCGAACAACCTATAGACAAATGAACTAATATGCAATTGAAGCTACTCGCCACAACTATACTAGTGTGCGGGTGAATGTAGAACCAATCTTCCGGACATGTAAAATTGAAGTTGTTCGCGGCACTTAATGTTTGAGTGTAATCTCTTATTCCAAACATCTCTTTGTAGAGTGTGTACTGATCCTCAAGTTCTTTTATGACATTTTCGCGAACTTGTTTCCAACCATCTTCTAGTGAAAACCCAAGTCCTTTACCAACGGCATGAAACCCACAATGACCATCGCCTGGCACATCTATAATGTCATCCAAGAATGGATCCATAACTGACGGAATCTGTCCTTTGTATCTTTCAAAATTGGGTATGGTTGCTTTCGGTGCTTTGGTTACTTTGTTAACTTTACGTACTGTCTGAGTGGAGGGAACACATTCATCAACACACTTTGCATATTCGAAAGCAGATGGGTTCCTCTTAGTAGATTTTGCAGCTTCTTTTTCTTTTTTGCTCATTCTTCTTTATTTCAGAGCCCCTTTTGTCTTTGTTTGTTGCAATGGCTCACACAAGTTTGTGATGACCGGAAAAGAAATTTCCCTCAACTTCTCAAGTATTGCGGTCCTCTCAGCATCACTGGATTTATCCCACATTAAATAAAGGTGCTCCATCTCACGTGATGCGTCAAGATCATTATGAATCGGCGGAGTCGGGTTAATGGATAGCTTGGTCCACTGAGGGTGAATGATGTCATTTGGACATACCTTATCTTGATTCATCAAAGATACCATCTCATGAGCACAAGGGAGACCATAGATATACCTTAGAACACATCCGCAATTGTGAACGTTAATATCAATCCCATTTGCATGGTCGATCTCATCTACCATAAGATCTAATGCCACGTGTGAGACATAACCACGTAGCTCTTTAAAAAACTTGATTTGATGCCCTTCCTTCACCTTAATACGACTGTGCTCAAAAGATGTTATAATTTCACATGTCTCGGTTTCCGTCATGATATGCATAAATTCCAAGCACGTAACATAGTTACCTTCGGAGCTACATAGATATCTCTTCAATTTGGAATGAGCACCTTCCACACGATTTGTTGTAGTATTTCCCATGTGAATAACCCCGTTAGTCCATGCAGTCTCAAATCTCTTTTTCAATCCCAACCAGGTATCTTGAACATAACAAACATCTTTATGATGTGTGTTTGACCAAAACTTCACAAAAGTTTCCACCGCCTCATTATAACCACTTTCAGTCTCAGCATACATGATAGCTCGAAACATTGTCATAAACACATTGAATTGTTCTTGTTTGAAATGACCTTTGACTTTGGCTACCACACACTTGTTGATGTGGAAAGTACATAGCAACCTTTGAGCATTTGGAAAGACTTCACCAATGGCGTTAATCAGTGCAAGTTCACGATCGGTAATAAACACGATTGGCATTGAGTTGGGAGGAAATACCGTCCGCAAACGATTAAGGGCCCATGTGCACTGATTAGTTGTCTCCCCATCCATAAATGTAAAGGCCGCGGTGAAGGATTTCAACGTAGAAGTTACCCCGACAATCTCAAGCAATGGCTTGTTAAATCGGTTGGTTTTATACGTACAATCAAGCAATAACACGGTATGGAAACTCTGTAATAATCGAATACAATCAGGATGTGCCCAAAATAGATTTGTTACCTCATCAGTGTCTTCGTTCTTTGAAAAATGGTAGACGTAATGGTGTTCCACCAACAACTTAATGAGTTGTTGCATCGGACTCCTTCCTTCTTGGTTTTCCATACGTATGTTCGCACGTGCATTGTAAATGGTTTTCAACGTTGATGTGTTATCCTTGAATTGTTCATGAATTTGAGAAAGAATTTGAGCTGGCTTCGAACCAATTTCTAAT
This sequence comes from Eschscholzia californica, assembly GCF_041429995.1. Classification (NCBI taxonomy): domain Eukaryota; kingdom Viridiplantae; phylum Streptophyta; class Magnoliopsida; order Ranunculales; family Papaveraceae; genus Eschscholzia; species Eschscholzia californica. Next base: position 37,268,794 of record NW_028238198.1, read on the forward strand.
AGATGTTTCACAACAGCTTTTTCATCGGGTTTCAACCTATTCACATATGCGTGACCTAGAAGACTTTCAGCTAACTCGTGGTTATGGATTCCAGACACAACTGACACTTTCCACATGTCATTAACCCCCGGTATTCCTTTGAGCTTGAACGGACATTGACATTTTTTGGTGCTCGATTTCCTTTTCTTTATAGGTGGTTGATGGGATTTTGGAACTAAATCCTTCTTCTCATGTGAACGAAATACTCCACTTCTTTCGCAACATAATTCTAACCGGGGTTTTTGTCCACCTCTTCTATTACCTGACCTGGAGGTCAATACTACAAACTTATGTTTTCTCCCAATTTCTTTAGCCCAACCGATTAACTCCTCTTTAGTTTGAAAAACATCTTCAGTCACAAAATACTGACCAACATCAATACTAATAAATTGACACCCATCATTTGAAGGTCGATTTTCTTCTTCGGCATGGTACTCCTCTTCAATAGGAACAATATTAAGGTCCGGAATCTGTCAAAAGGTGAAAAAAGCATAAAAATCACTTAAAGAAAAAAAATATCTTCAGGATGGAACGGACTTAACGAGTCCGGGATTTATCAGATAAGGACGGATCAGTCTGTCCGTCCAGATCTACAAGAGCACGGACTGTCCAGTCCGTGACTTGTCATTTCTAAACGGATAGACCGATCCGTTAAGGACTAAAAAGTACCGGACTGGTTCAGTCCGTCCACGTCACCGAAGTTTCACTTTGGTTTTTTCAAAAACTCACACAACACGTATAAAAACATATAAAATAGGGTCGGGGAATGGTTGTATACCTCATGAGAAACTTCTCCTTGCCCGGAAATAGGTGAAAGAGTTGGAATCGATGTAGTTGTTAAATTTTTAGAACTCTCTTCTTCCATGGTTAACTTCCTAATTTCTTTTCAAAAGATGATATAAAGAAGCTATAAATTAGATGTAACACAGTTGTATGATGAATAAATTACCCGGATTGATTTTTTCGAATAAAAGAATAGTCGCCGGTAGATGTCGGAGACGTTGCCGTCGCCGTTGCCAGAGAATGTTGCACTCTTTTCTAGGGTTTTGTTTTGGAAGAAGAATTGATTAGGATTCCTTTTTTGTTGGAAGAAGAAGATGGAAGAAGTAAACGAAGGTGAACGTCACCCGCATTAAAAACCGGTGCTTATAGAGACCTCGGGTCAAAAATCATTGACTTGAGTCAACAATATTTTTGGATGCTAACAGCTGTTTGGTCAGGTGCCTTTAGAAGCACCCTATTGATATTCATTCCAATGCACCAAATAAATTATATATCTCAACAAAAAAAAAGCGAATTATATATACTAATTAAATTTCTCCATTTCTTTGTTGTATAAAGTTTAATTCTACATGAAGTATCTATCGAGTTAAGAAACTTTTCTATTATAATATAGAGTTCACGAAAAATAATACGTAAAAGAAAAACATAACCAGATGAGAAAAAAGAAAATAAATAAAACATATTTTGAATTAAAAACCTAATATATAGTTACGTACAACATACTAATTTTTATGGTAATAACTGTGACGCCCCAAACCTTAGCAGTTAACGATACTGTCATCGCTTTGACCACCCCAGGTGATGTGGTGAAAATGTCACATTTAGGTCACTTAACTTAGATGAGTTAGTTAATTTTGGATTTTATTTCTAATGATTTATGTGTTTATCTTGTTAGTAGCTTATTTGGAGTTAGGCGTTTGTTTCGGAAAAAATGAGTGAATCATTACATTTTCATCTCATGTGGTCGAGATCGAGCACCAGGGATATTTTGCTCATTTTATTCAAAATCAAAGGTCAAATTACAAGTGGATTCAGTGGTGAACCCGGCGGCAAAAACAGAAGTCGAATCGGAGTTCAGACGGGAAAGTTATGGAAAAGGAAGTTGAAAAACATTTTGCTTTTTTATGAAAATTAGAGATTATAGACATATGATGAAGACACCCCTTGGATTCTAAATTAGAATTAAACTCCAAACTCAAGCCCAAAAGTCTAAAAAAGAAGGATAAAGAGGATCTTATGAGCACCCCTTTAAGAAGTCCAAGTCAGGGTTTTAGACTTTTGGTGGGGAACAAAAGAAAGAAGAAGATGTTTGAAAAGGGGATTCCATTTCTAGGATTTTTTCTAAGGAAGAACTAGGATTTAGGAGGCTTTTACCGTTTTGTTGAAGGTAGAGAGAGGCAGAGAAGGAGAAAGGGTTGTCGACCAAGCTTTGGTCGGCCAAGCTTAGTCAGCATGGGGGAAACATCAGCTATCTCTGGTCTTCAAAGTTCAGTGTCGGTAGCAACATCAGGGGGCTCAGTTGGACAGCAGCTCGATTGTCTATTCTTGGCTGAAATCGTGAGCAACTCGGGACAAGGAACGACAACAAGAAGAGTCAGCACGGTCAGAAGAAGCTTAGACCGAGACTAAAACAAGGAAGCATCTCAGGACCCCACCCTTCTTGGCCGAATCTGAATAAATTTCTTTTAAGAACTTTGAAATTCATTGCCATCAGTTCAAAAATTATCTTAAAAAACTTCAAAATTTATAGTTATTAGTTTAAATTTTTTTTGGAATTTCTAAGTAACATGTTTTTCGTTTTTTTTTTAAGAACTTTGAATCTAAACTCCGACTCAAGAACTTTTGGTGATCGTTTTACTCATAATCTTGATAAATTCAAATATCCACGTATTTAAGCAACACTTTGAAGTTTGGACTTACAACTCTCTACTAGGATTGCCTATGAAAGTTTTTTGGGTTTGAAAAAAAACCTTTTATATCTCTATATGAAAAAACACCAAATTTTCTCTCGCTCCCTCCAATTGTCGAACCCAGATTCTTCCCTTCTTTCAAGTCGCATCTCTTCTTCTCTCGTCAAGTCGTAATCACCCTCTCTCCAAACTCCAACTTTTTACAAATTCTTTTCTCGGCTCCGTCTCTGTGTTATCTCGTGTTTACTTAAGAAGGAAATAGAAAAGAAAACATAAATGGTACAAGTAGTCGGAGATGGTGGTGGTCAGAAGTGTTGTTTGTTGATGGTGAAGATGAAGATGAAGAGGGCGAGCATCAAACATTTTATTTGGTTTATTTAGACATTGACCCCCATCTATTTAGCGATATTAGGACTACCCCTCCAAAATGAAAATGTGTATGGGGTTGATCTCCATTCTCGATTTTTTGTTAAATATCAATTAAGTGGTTCGCGTGCCAACCACATAAGCGACTTATGACAAAAATACCCTTCACAAAATATTTAGGTTTATTTAGGCATTGACTCCCGGTTACTTGGAAATTTTAGGATTAAACCCCCAAAATGAGAATATGTATAGGGTTTGACTCACACTCTTGATTTTTTCGTCAAACATTAGTAATATGGCTCGCAAGCCAAGCACATGAATGAAATTTTTTATATTTAAAGTAACAAGTCCAAAGCTAACCAAGATCAAGTATCTAACGATTATATATCTGAGACCTTATCTCACTAATCAACCAGGCTTGTTGGATGACCAGATACTGTCGTAAGACTTTTTTGTATGTTTCCCGTCCGTAGTCTATCTAATATATTTAGACTGATGGGTCGAATCCGTCTCGGACTGCGGCTAACTTATTTTCTTTAATATTAATAGCTTATCAAACTAACTTCGAGTTCATGTACCAGATGGGTCGAACCCGTCTCGGATTGCGGCTAGCTAAAATGTCCAACCACTGCACCAAAAGGTGGTGAACTTTAAAGGGCGTCTATAATATACCTTTACACAACTTGTCCTCATACTAGTTTATCAAGAAAAAAACAGAAGAAATGCTAGACCGCCCACAAAATCATAATAGAAACTGTCATAGGGCGATGAAGTTACTAACGGTTTCATGTGTTATTACACATTTCGTGATGGTACATAATAATTAAATTGTTGCCAAAATATTTCTATAGCTAATTTCAAGAAACTATATTTTATTTATGTTCAAGTGTAACATCCACTTCATATCATTTTCAAGATGAGTTGTCAGATTTACAAGTCACAGAATGAAGATCATTTGCTGAAGCGAAGATATTTTATGCAATTCTTCAGTTCTGTAATTTTAATTTTATATATTTTGTGTTATCAGGTACTTTAGTGTTTAATGCTATTATCTTTCAACAAAAAAAAAAGTGTAACATCCACTTTCTCTCTATCTCTTGCTTATACGGCTGCTGTAAGGTGACGAGCGAAAAAGAAAATGAGGGGAAAAGGTTTAGGGTTTAATAGAAAATTATGTTTACACCACACTAAAGTAAAGGGTGCTACAACTTTGTTCTACATATATGTAACACCTCTATTTTTTATATATATCATATTGGGTGGAAGTAACAAAACTATGGGTCAGTTTGGTTTGGATGAAATACTGGTGGATGTCAAAATCTTAATCCTCTTCACTTTTGAACAAAATCATATAGAAGCGAGAGATGGTACAGGCCGCTCGTTAGTGAAGGAAGGATAAATAAAGAAGAAAAGAGATAGAGATAGAGTTTTGTAGAGGAAGAGGCATGATTGTGGTCTTAAAGGCGTCTAAGGCAAAAAGAGGTAGATTTACTATCTCCTAATTCTTTTGTAGGCTCTTTCAATTGTTTCGATGATAGCTTTAGTATTTCTAGCCAAATAGTTTCTATCAAGAATAACTAAATGGTTTAGATATTAGTTTTATCTAGAATTTCAAAAAACATCTACAGAGGACAGTATTTTGGTCTAGTATAAATTGAATATGATATTGATAGGTGACGAATTTGGGTGTGTTACTTATATTTTCGGAAAGTTCTATTTGTCTATTTTCTAATGATTCGAACGGTGCATTAATCGGAGTTCCGAGTGAGGAGTTATGATAGTTTTCGTGCAAGGTGTCAGAACAGTCTCCGTTGTATTTCGGTCTAGTTTGAATTGAATATGGTATTGATATGTTTGGAAATTGTTGTTTGTCTACTTTCTAATTCTTCAAACTGTGCATTAATCGGACTCCCTAGTGAGGAGTTATGATATGCTTCTTACAAGGTGTCAAAACAGTCTTCACTGTAATTTGATATAGTTTAAATTAAATCTGGTAATAACATGGGACGAATTTGGTTGTGTTTCTTATATGGTTGGAAAGGTCTGTTAGTCTAGTTTTAAATTCTAATGCTTAAAACGGTGTATTAATTAGAGTTCCGGGTGAGGAGTTATGCTAATTTTTGTGTAAGGTGTCAAGACCGTCTCCAATAAACGAATTTACTTAGATAATTCACATAGTTTTTGTTCTTTAGACAACGAATCTCCTAGGTACCTTCTAGTTGTGAGTCTATATTTGTTAATTATTATTGTTATTGTGTGTTTAAGGTTGCTATTTACGTGAAGATTTACTATGAGCATCATCTCTTTTTGACTTGTCATGTTCAGTTGGTTTGGTATGTTTAGTGAACTTGTTAGAAATTCATTATGAGCGCCAATGTCTGTTATGTATAGGTCTGAAATAACCAAGTGACTTTTTGATGATTCTATCTTTTGACATAAATTTGTTTTAACTTATACGTCAAGTTTGGATGCTAAATAAGAGTAGGAAATGGGATTACTCATCACTGCATAACTCTCCCAAGTAGCAAACAGTATTGGGTTACAGAAAGCATGCCAATTACCGTGTGAAAGTGAAATAAATTACGTTATTAAACGAAGACAATTCGTGACGGTCCGGATCGTGGAGAATCCCCTTCAATTTACTAGTACTTTTTCTCACTGTTTTGGCCCACCTTCCACATGTGCTCTCTGGTCTCTCCCTATCTTCCTCTCTAGTAGAAGACAGTAATGGGTTGCAGAAAGCATTCCAATTACCGTGTAAAAGTGAAATATCAATTACTTACAAAGACAACTCGGTGACGGCGACGGTCTCAATTGTGGTTTTTCCAGCAAGAAAGAGTAATCACATAGTAGCTTAAACAACAACACTAAGAAATCTGTTATAATTAATAGAACACTGATCAACACCTTACATTCACTATCGGCTATCTATGATCCCACAAGAGCAAGAAGAGAGGTCTTGTAATGGCTGGACGTCTCAGAATGAATCACATCAGGTAAAGATTTTCTGAATGTATTTCTTCTGATATTCTGCCTTTATGTACTGCATGTCGATTTCGGTTACTGTCACTACTACTACTACTACTACCCTTGTTAGTGTCTTCTCATCCATCCCCAAACCTTTCATTGCTTTATACAACATCTGCAAGTATCTTGTTAAAATATGCTCTTTAACGACAAATACCAAAAGTAACAAAACTTGCCCAAAATTTACACCCTCGTCTTTCTATGCTAATATTACGGAACAAAAATGCGATGTGGCCCGAAAATAGGGACCCACCACAGGCCGAAAATTGATATGGCAGGCTCCCATTGGTCCGGGTGTTTCTCTATCTACATATGCCAGGATCATTGGGAGCCAAACAAATTTTACCTCTTCATTCTCTGTATTTCATTTTCAGTAGTTGTTTTTTAAAGAGACTTGGAAAAAAACAAATAGGAGAAACCACATATCCTATTTTCAAGACTTATAGCCTCCAAGAAAAGATTTTTTGAGGTTTATATAAAAAGGATACCAATTTTTAGTCGAGAATAACGTAAGGGTACTGCCTCAAGAAAGTTACCATTTTCCTTTTTATCCACTTCAATAACTCTCATCTCGAGAGTCATAACTTGTTACTTCGGGTATGCGTTAGACCTAAAATAGATCTAAGGCTATCAAATATCCTAGATAACAAGTTTTGGGAGTTTTAGAAGGCGTTCTGGAATCATTTTGATAGAGCTTCGGTTAAGATTTACTGCAACTTATTGAGTATATTGTTGGTTAAGTTAAACATATGCGGACAGATGAGAAACTATTAACCTAAAGAAAAGCTATACTTCATAGAAAACCTCCACAAGCTTCGGCCGAAGTATTAACATCAACATGTCACATCAAAACGATTATATTATTTTACCACATCTGTAGTAAAAAAAGACTTACAAAATAAAAGAAGGGTCACAAAATATGAAATAGGAACCTAAATACCTTTGCGAAGTACTTCCCAGGGTTTTCTGCACATCTTAGAATTGTCAGAAGGCCAAACTCAAAATTTCCTGATGTTTCACTCTTTATTGCCTGCAATGATTTTTGTAGAAATCATTGCATCCGTAAGTAGAAAACAAGAAAAACGATGAAGTTCAACTCTTTATTACCATTTTAAGTGAGTTTCCATACATACTACGGTAAGCAGAACTAACAGCAGATAAATGTGCCGTAGTGCTTCCACTAAATATATGAATAAAGGTCTTCTCATCAGTACCAACTTTTTTTCGGCAACTTTATACAGAGCTTTGGCATCTCTCTTGCTCGATCGACTTCTGGACCTTCATATCTTATCATGTTTAGATAGGCAAGCAACAACTACATAACAGTAGATGGCACCAATCAGGAAGTACTTAAGCTTCCTTTCATCAGTCTAGGATGAGTTGAAATGCTTAACGAAATGCTCAACAGCTCAAGTACTGAGATTGCTCCCGTGGCCCGGCCTTAAAGGATTATGAACCCATCTCATATCTTAGTCACAATATATCAAACTAACAAGAGTAATTTCGCTCTGTAATCTCTCTCATCCTAGCTTCTCTTCCAAGTTCCATCAATCCAAAAATCTCTTCCCCAGTTCTTGTTCTTTCTTTTTTCCCTTCTATTATCCATCTCTTTTTGTCTTGAATCCTAATGAAAAGAAGAAACCTTATAAGTGATAGGAAAGAAAAACGGCAGCGGCAGCTGCAGCAGGAGAGAGATGGAGCTGTCAATGAGAATGTGATTTGATCTTCTTCGTTTCTTCTCTCACCTTCTATGTTTCTTCACATACCCATTGTCTTGCAATAGTTTGTGTCCAAGGCATGTAAACATGTCAACAGACTCAGCACGGTAAAACTTTTAGGTTTCTTGTACCCATGCTATACAAGGTAGAAGCAATGTCTAAGTCCTTCTGCCCAGGAAAAATACACTTAGACTTGATAACAGAAAATATCCATGGTAACAAACATGTTTGAGTTGGGAAGAATAGTATCAGTAACCATTTGAGATGTCGCACATTTGAGAAGTGGCAAACCTATAGGTCTACATAGTTACATATAAATGAGAGGACAGGAAGATTTGATTTCTCTTGCTTGGCTCTTTTTGTTGCTTTTTCCCCTCCTAGACAATGCATATGTGAGCCCCAAAAGACATTTAGAAGTATTACTAGATTAAAAGGATTGGCTTTATGGGTTCAATTAAAAATTGCTTAGAATTTCCTTCTAGTCATTAACTACCACGTATGATTATAAGCCATTAGAGTTCTAGAGTTCACTTTTATGGACTTAATTGGATTTTTAATAAATGTTGTTCGACAATAAAGGTTAATTCCGTTTTAGCCCCCAATTTGTGACCAACTCACTATTTTGGCCTCATAAGTGTCTGGTGGCTCGTTTTATCCCCTGGAGGCTAAAATGATTTTAAAAATTTCCGGAAATACACTCGGGAGCTAAAATATAATTAATTCCCAAAACATTTAATATAAAACCCACATCATTTATTTATCTCTCCTCCACTTCACATCTCATGTCGGTTCTCCTTTTCTTCACCCCTCCTTTCTTCTCTAGGAAAAGGTCGTCGGCTGGCTCCGGATAAAGTAGAGAAGAGATAAAGAGAAGATGTGGGTTTTATGTTTTTATAAAAAAGTTAGTGAATTGAATCTAATTTAGCCCTGGTCTTTTTTAGCCCTTTGGGGGGCAAAACGAACTGGAGAACACTTATGAGGGTCAAAGCAGTGAGTTGGTCACAAATTGGATGCTAAAACGAAATTAACCATTAAGAAAGAGAAGTTTTAAAGGGGCCTCTCGTAAGTGTTATTGGCACCTTGTACCCCGTTTGATTTGGTAAATCTAGGGTGATTGTGTTTGTTTATTGGCACCCTCTTAATGTTTTAAGTTGAAATCGGAGGAGTCATAAGACTAATGAATTCGACAACAATGTTATAGAATTGAATTCAATGGATATGAGCCAAAATTTGCAACAAAATTCGGACCGACCTACTGATTTGAGGCCCTTTGGGATCAGTGGATTTGAGCCGCTTTTGTAACCAAATCAACTCTAACCCACCATGTAAAATGAGTTATTTCCTTTCTGACCCTCTACTTTGTGACCAGCTTCCTTCTTGACCCCCTATTTTTCATAAATTCAAATTTAAGTCATTTTTTTAAGGTAAATGCCATAACTACCGTTCCACTAAATATATTTTCAAAATTTTAAAAATTTAAAAAACAACATCTCTCCACCTCACCTCTCTCTCTCTCCACCTCACATTTCTCTTCTCCAACGAGGTCGTCGGTCGGAAAATTTTCCAGCGGGACCTTAAAAAAAAATAAAAAGATTATCTTCTCTCTCTCTCTCTAAACACTCCGGCGAAGAGAAACCCCTTCGCCAGAGGTCTGTTTGGAACAACTAAGAGTATTACTATTGAATTAAAAAATTATTGTTGAGATTTAAAAAAATCAAATCAAACAAAATGAGACCACAAATTGGAAAAATTTACCAAGACTTACTTGATCTTAATTGATTTTGACGGAGTCCATGACTGAGTAAACAGAGTATCACCTCTTGAAGTTGAAAAGAGAAAAACTTCCCTAACATACCTTCATCCTCGTAAGGTGTTCTTTTGATGGCAAGTGCTCATCTCCTCGTAATATCAGCATCCTTATCAACATTATTCCTCCAAGCAGTAACTATCGGCGACCATTTCCGACCTTGACTACTAATCACAAGTTCTTGTTTTTCATCATCATCCTTACATGATTTCTCAGCCATTGAAATGCAACGATTCCTATTTCTCTTCGGAATGGAAGAAGGAAGAGCAGAAGAAATGCATTGATAAGCATAACCATATACCTCAAAGCTCTCAAGGAAAAAAATGCATTTATGCGCCCGCTAGCTCCTGACGTGATCCGAACTACTGAATTTGTTCTTGATGTTGCAGAAATTGCCTCCATTACTCCTACTACTTCAAATCGAAGATAACTTCCTCAAGATGAACTCGAACTCAATTCGATTCAAAATTGGCGTTTTTCCTGACAATTTGATTCAAAATTGGTTGAAACTAAGTAACCAAGACGACAAATTGGAAGAAATTTTGTTGATTTTGGTTGATTGAAAGATCAGTAATAGTTGATTATGAGTAGGTACTTACAATTAGGTATATAAAAAGGGTTAAAATTAAGGTTTTTTTGGTTCAAGGACGCCCCATTTTCTCTCTCTAGCATCGTTCACTCCATAGAGATGGAGTTTTAAGAAATAAGAGAAAAGAAAGTCGGGAAAACTTTTTGGTTTTTCTCATTCTCGAACAGACCTCCGACGAAGGGAAACCCCTTCGCCAGAGTGTTTAGAGAAAAGAGAGAGAGGTGAGGTGGACAGATGTTTTTTTATTTTTTTGAAATTTTGAAAATGTATTTAGTGGAAGGGTGATTATGGCATTTACCTTGAAAAAGGGGGACATATTTGAATTTATGAAAAATAGAGGCCCAAGAAGGAAGTTGGTCTCAAAGTAGGGGGCCGAAAAGAAAATAACTTATTTAAAAATGAAAAAAATGTGGGAGGGTCTCTATCTGAGAGGGACTCTTATAACCATTTTTTATACGGGGTAGCTAATAATTGGGAGCTCCCAGTAGCACTTACGGGAGCCGCCTTTAAAACCACCTCAAAAAAGGCTTAGAACCCAAACCCAATAAAGGCCCTCATTGTCCCACCCCATTTTAAGAGTCTCTATATTTTTGGTTCCAATAGGGCTACCATGTAAGGCCTTCCAATCCAAATATATTTTGTTTTGTACTTGTGTGACATACGTCTGTTGGATTTTAAATTCATCCTTCAACTATGAATTATTGGTTCTAAAATTAAATTTTTGATCTTATTTTCAATAAAGAGAATTTTAACTAGATTTGAAAAAAAAAACGAACTTAAAAAGACAAGAACTTTAATAAAAAAAATAAAAGAATTATAATAAACATAGCAGTAGAAAGAAAAAGTGAGGTGAATCCGCCTGGAACCCAACCCCTGGGCTTCCCTGTTGGAGTAATAGCTGGCTCCCAAAATTTTGAATTTAGAAGCACAACCTCAACCCCATTATGAATTCTTTTCTGTAGTCACATACGAACATGTCTAAACTTTTATTTGTCGTCAGCTTATATTCTATTTTGGACATGTTGAAGACTGAAGAGCATTCCATCTATCCTCCAAATCATTAATCTGTGATCTAACAATATCATTCGCAATAGTAAAACATGCAACTTTCGATAATTCGGTGTGAGAGAGAAAGTTAGGAGAAAATGAATTAACGAGAAGAGAGATAACCTGGTTTAAGAGTGTGGGAAATGAGTTTTTCTTTTCTCACGTTTCTTGTGATAAAATAAACCAATATTTTTTCTTACTTTATTTTTCTCACAAAAATTTAGTTTTCACACTTTTTAAGTCCAATCAAACAGTAGAAAATGAATTTTCATCGTAACAAAATTATATTCATAAACAGACTCTAAACATGGGATAAAGAAGACAGTAATGGGAAAACAGGCCAATTTCCGCGTGAAAAAGAAAAATCAATTAGCGTATGATGAAGTTATTATACACACACAACACTCGGTAACTGTCCCAATCCTGGAGAATCCCAACCCTTCAATTTACTACTTATACGTTTTTTAGTCTTTTTCTCACATGCTTCATTGTTTTGCCCCCACCTTCACATGCCCTCTCTCTCCCTCTCTCTACAGCCCATTCTCTTCTGTCACTCTCTCTCTCTTCTTCATCTTTCTCCGCCGCAAGTATCTTTACCTTTTTCCCTCTGCAAAAACCACTCAATACTCACCTTAACCTCTATCTACTAGAAAGAAGAAATCTTCCAATTCTTGCTCTTTAACAACTACCCTCTATTCATCTTCTTATGATGGAAAAAACCCATTTTGGGTTAAGGGTTTTAACCCTATTTCTTTTAATATTTCACTTTCTGTATCTAGTTGATTCACAATCAAACCCTAGTGATGATGTTACAGTTATGTTAGATTTGAAAAAGAGTTTAGTTTCATCTAAACCTCTTGGCTGGACAGATTCAAATCCATGTAATTGGCCAAACATTGGATGCTCTGGTAATCGAATTTCTAGGATTCAACTTAGAGATCTAGGTATTTCAGGTCCTCTTCCACCCAGTATCAGAAATTTGACAGCACTAGAAAGATTAGAACTTCAAGGGAACAGCCTCTCTGGTCCTCTTCCTAGTTTAAGTGGGTTGACTTCACTACAGTATTTATCTCTCAGTGGAAATAACTTTACTTCCATTCCAGATGATTTCTTTTCTGGGTTATCAGGGGTTACTTCCATTTTTCTTGATAATATACCGTTCAGTTCTTGGGCGGTTCCAGATAGTCTGAAAGATGCTACTAGTCTTCAGAATTTCTCTGCTAATTCGGCTAATATCAAAGGTAATATCCCTGATTTCTTTGGAAATTCAAGTTCTATAGTGAATTTGCATTTGGCATTCAATTATCTTGAAGGTGGGATTCCTGCAACTTTTGTTGGTTCTTCTATTCAAACTCTATGGTTGAATGGTCAGAAAAGTGCTAGTAAACTCACTGGAGATATTAGGGTTTTGTCCAATATGCCATCTTTAGTTGAACTCTGGTTACATTCAAATTCATTTTCTGGGCCTTTACCTGATTTCTCCGGTTTAGATGGTTTGACTGCATTGAGTCTCAGGGATAACAAGTTTACAGGTCCTGTGCCTCGGTCTTTGATTGATCTGAAAAATCTTAAGAGTTTGAACTTGACAAATAATCTACTTCAAGGGCCTACGCCAAAATTTGCTGATTCTGTGGATGTAGATATGGTTTCTAACACGAACAAGTTTTGTTTACCTACTCCCGGTGATTGTGATCCTCGTGTTAATACGTTGCTATCTATTGCGAGTTCTTTTGGGTATCCAATTAAATTTGCCCAGGATTGGGTGGGAAACGATCCTTGTGCACCATGGCCGGGCATCACTTGTAATGGTGTAAACATTACCGGAATTATTTTCCAGAAAATGGGTCTTACAGGGACTATTTCTACTGAATTTGCCTCGATAAAATCTTTGCAACGAATTGTTCTTGCTGGGAATAACATAACCGGTAAGATCCCTACAGAACTTACTACACTCCCCAACCTTAAATTGCTTGATTTGTCGAACAATAATATTTATGGGGAAATTCCTAAATTTAGTAGTAACGTGGTGGTAAATACGAACGGAAATCATATTGGGCAGGAGTTACCTCCGGGAGTTCCACCTGGGGGTGCACCCGGTTCTCCGTCTGGAGGTCCTGGCAGTCCAGTTATTGGTAGCAATAAATCATCGATTTCAGTAGGTTTAATCGTCGGTATTGTAATTGGTTGTGTTATTGTAATTGGTTTAATTGGGTTGATCGGTTTCTGTTTGTACAAGAGAAAACTTAAACGGTTTGGTAGAGTTCAAAGCCCAAATGCAATGGTGATTCATCCTCGCCATTCAGGTTCTGATGCTGAGATGGTTAAGATAACAGTTGCAGGCTCAAGTGTGAATGTTGGTGGATCAAGTGAAACTAATAGCTATGGAAGTAGTGGGCCTAGTGATACTCAAGTTGTTGAAGCTGGAAACATGGTGATCTCAATACAGGTGTTAAGAAATGTGACAAACAATTTTAGTTCAGATAATATCTTGGGACGAGGAGGTTTTGGAACTGTTTACAAAGGAGAATTAGAAGACGGAACAAGGATCGCAGTGAAGAGAATGGAGGCTGGGGTGATGAGTGGGAATGGAGTAACTGAGTTTATGTCTGAGATTGCTGTTCTTACTAAAGTCCGTCATCGGCATCTGGTTGCGCTTCTTGGTTACTGTTTAGATGGAAATGAGAGGCTTCTTGTTTATGAATACATGCCACAAGGAACCTTGAGTCAACATCTTTTTAACTGGCAAGAAGGAGTGTTTAAGCCTCTAGATTGGACAAGAAGATTAACGATTGCCCTGGATGTTGCAAGGGGAGTTGAATATCTCCATGGTTTAGCGCAACAGAGCTTCATACACAGAGACCTTAAACCCTCTAACATTCTTCTTGGAGATGATATGAGGGCCAAGGTTTCTGATTTTGGTCTTGTACGTAACGCCGCTGATGGGAAATTTTCATTACATACAAAACTTGCTGGAACTTTTGGATATCTTGCACCAGAGTATGCAGGTAACTAGTTTACTTCACTTAAACCCATCATGTAGTTTGTTACTAAAAACAATAACCATATTGCACTTCTGGAAACCAGAAACCTCACTCAATTTATCTGTGTTTACGCTCCTTGAAATTTCTGGCGGGTTGAGAAAGTTGACCAAAAAAAATCTGTAGAATAGAACGTGTTCCCTGTGGTTCTTTTTTTACGCTCTCTCGATGCAAATAGTTCTTTTCCTAACCAAATTAGAAAATAGAGTCACATGTTACAAACTCTTGATTCAATCCATCTCTTCGAACCTGGTTCTTTTGAATTACTGATGATCTTGTTATATCATAATTGAGTTTTAATGAATGCATTTTTTCAATCTTGAGCATCTTTTTATCGAACTTCTATAATTCTATGTTTAAATTGCTGCATATAGTTCGATCATCAAGCAGATATAGAGATTTTTCCATCACGAATACAGCTTTGGTTCTATGTAAAGTGCAGCACATTCCTTTTTATTATATTTTTTCCATGTCGATTATGTGTAAACTTGTGTTTGGCAGTTGGATACTCGTCCGATGCACTTAGATACTCCTAGCCACTCACAAACTCCTTTGGACAATGGAAGTCCCTTTAGTTGATATAGTTCAAGATTTTGTATGTACAGGTTTGCGTACTTGCACACAATTGTGTAGGATCATATAATATCTCTCTAGATATTGAAGTTTTTTAACTCACCATGTCCAATACAACACCTTTGTTCTTCGCAACAAAAAGCACGGCCACCAAAAAAAATGAATTAACCCATCTTTTAACTCTCACAAGTCGCTCCTCGGGACCAGAACTGAATCGAGCGGGATATTACTACTGCTCTGTTGCTACTACCTTAGGGTTTCCTATAAATATGCACACGTATACAATGGATAGAGATTATATTTACAATTTTTAAACGAGTTTTGTTATTATTTGGATCTTTATTTATTTATGTGAACTTTATGCTATTATCGATTCGATCAACTGAAAAGTATTAGGTGTCCTGTTTGTTTTATTGTAACTACATAAAGAAGTACCGATTTTGAATAATTTGGAAACCCAAAGTTAGGGTCACTCTATAGTTGTCAATGTTACTTAGTTTTAGGTATCGCAGTTACGTCTAACAGCATCATTGTCCTAAAGGTTTGTAATTTTGCTACTTTTGCTTAATTATCAATTAATCAAAATTTTCGTTGACTGGAAAGTACAGAAGAATAATTTACTTCTTGTGGCACTAACCAAATATTGATTTTGCTTCTACAGCAACAGGAAGAGTAACCACCAAGGTTGATGTCTACAGTTTTGGCGTGATATTGATGGAGCTAATCACAGGCCGGAAGGCACTCGATGAAACACAACCAGAAGAGAGCATGCACTTAGTGTCATGGTTCCGAAGAATGCACCTAAACAAAGAGAACTTCCCTAAAGCCATTGACCCTTCACTAGATATCACTGAAGAAACAATGGCTGCCATTAGAACAGTTGCAGAGCTTGCTGGTCACTGTTGTGCAAGGGAACCGCATCAAAGACCTGATATGGGTCACATTGTAAACGTGCTATCATCTCTAGTTGAGCTCTGGAAGCCAACTGAGCCAGACTATGAAGACATGTATGGAATTGACCTCGATATGACTCTACCTCAAGCCCTTAAAAAATGGAAAGCATTTGAGGGTAGTAGCAATACAGAAGCCACATCATCATTCCTTGCCAGTGTGGATAACACCCAGAGCAGCATTCCAACTAGGCCTTCAGGATTTCCCGATACATTCTCCTCTGCTGATGGGAGGTAAAAAGGAAGACGGACTTCAATCAGAGAATTTAAGAACGGTAAGTTGAAATAAGCAACATACTCAAATGGTTATAGACAATTATACTTTATATGTTTTTTTCTGCTCTTTTCCTTTTCCTATACCTACAATTCATGTTCTATTGTTTATGAATCTACGCCTGCTGTTGTTTAGTTATGCTTTCTCCTAAAACATGTTGTTACCCACCATGTTCGTTTTTTCGGACAGTTCCTTTTTTCCATGGAAAATGTCTTCCTTAGGAGTTTGGATCAGTCTTCTTTTTGTTTAAAGATTATCGCCATTTTCTCCCAAGGTGATGGAATATGAAAAGATGCTTGGGCAAAAAATAAAATAACAAGCCTGGTCTAGTGATCATCTTTCTTTTCCTCTGCCTTGCTTATTTTATGCTCGTTCTTTCTGTTTGGGTCCCACTGGTTTCCGCTTTTTGAGTTGTGATGACACGATGAACTTTTTATATATCGGATGGTTCATATATATGATATGAATACACAATAATAATACATTAGTGTAGTGGGTGGGGATTTTTCTATTAGAATCTTAGCTGGCTAAAGTAGTGGGATGTCGTTCTCGTAAAAATAGTATAATCTTCTTGTTTGGTTTCATTTAGTTTTATAGTTGATAAACAAATCGAAAAAGAGTCAAAAGACTCCAATATAAAACTTCACCTGTCCTTTTTAGCCACCTACGATATTGCTATGTGATACGCTGCTAGCTGGCCATCTCTTGAAACACGAAATCGCCATTTATCTTATATCATGGAAATATAAAATATTTAGTAATTTCTTTTGCTTGCTTTTTTTTTTTTTTTTTTTTACAGGAAACCCAGTTTCAGTTACTCTTTCTTTGTAAAGAAATTTATGTTTCTGCGATATACAAGCAAGTCCTTTGAGCTAATCTGTCTGTTGTACTAATTCATATGCGATTACATCCCCTCGGATATATAAATACATAAAATCTTATCTGAAATCAGTCTGATTAAATTAACTATCTCTTTAAGAAGCCGATTTTTTTTTTAATTTTGATATATTGGTGAAATAATCTTATTTGTTTGTTTCTTTGTAGGTTTGATGTGAATCAGACATCAGTGGTGTCTAATATGTTGGAACAAATCATCTCCAAATTCAGAGTGATAGAGAGAGAAAGAGAGAGGATTTTGAAGAGAGGTGGTATTGGGGTAAAGGAGTTAACATCTCCTAGGTGAAGGCAGATAAATGAATGAACTAATTTAAGGTTTGTATTGGGGAGGCAGACATGGACTGGAGCTCTAGCTTGTTTGACATTTTTTCTTTTTGTTGTATAAATATTAACTACTCTATTTTGTGTTCCTTTGGTCAATACAGTAGTGGCATTTGGTGTCAAAGTTGTGCAAATCACTTTTCACAATAGTTGGGGCTTTTCCAAAGGGTTTGGTGGTCTGGATAACCCTTGACTACGGCTACCGAAGAAATAGTTGTTTTTTTCCTTATTGTCTCTTAATATCAGTTGGCTGCCTCAAATTGGCAAAAAAGAGATCAGTAGAAATCAACCATTCCAGACTCACATTCGGCCTTCGAGTCAAAACTCAGATTTGACTTTAAAAAACACAACCGAAGTCTCTTGGTTGCTGAAATCTCTGAGGCTGACTGAAAATTAAGAAGGCTGATGTGAAAATTAAGAACTACACACTCCTTTTGTGTAAAGGGATACCATTTTGTTGATGTTAATGTACATCCTAGCCCCACAAGACTGTGCTGTTTAATGTTTAGCCCTAAAAAAGTGCCTTCATCACTTGATCTAATCCAAATCTTCACGAGCCTTCATCACACATTAATCATACTATAATTGGTAGTTCCACTCATTTGGTGTGACAGGATTTCAGTCCTAGTGTTCGACTCTAATATGAAAAATGTTGAGGTCGGTTATCACTTCATTCGTGAATTGGGACAAGCAAAGGCGATCAGACTTCATTACATCTGCCCTCTTGATCAAACAACAGAGGGGTAGCAGGTCAGCGAAAGCTGGACTTTTGAATTGCAGATACTTAGTTTTTAAGATCAAGAAACAATTGATCTTTATACGAATCAACTATCATTTTGATTTCTCAATTTTCTTCTCTTAATTACAAAAAAATAATATCCCAATCCTCCCAAAACAATAAGAATGACAAGTCCATCCACTACCCCTCCGACCAGCAGAAGCCATTTTTTCAGAACCGAACTCTTTCCACCATCCCCACGAAATCTCTCTGGTACCTTTACGAAATAACTGAATTCAAGATTCACATCTTCCTCCCTTCTCTGTTTCAAACCTCTAACTATTCCATAATAATGGAAGCACTGTGGCCAAGCTCCTCCCGCGCCGGCAGAGTAGACAACAGCAAGACATGTACAATTATCAATACACAGTTTCAAACACTCCTCTTCACTAACATTAACCGCTCGAGGTGGGCCCTTTAAGACACTACCAACTCCCATTATCTCGACCATCTCAACCGGTTCTAGATTGCTGCAGAAATCCTTGGGAAGTCCCATATTGCAGTTGGCATCAATGGGGCGAACCTTCTCGGAGAATTGGATACATCTGCAAGTATTCGAAAAAGTACATATACCATATGGTCCACACACTAAAGGAATATCACATGTTTCATTGAGAGCTTTATATGATGCTTCAAACTTCTTTTTCTGAGGTGAATAATGATATAATCCTAAGTTCCCCGTAGTTTCTATTAACGCTAAAAACATTAGAGGTTCACGCTTTTTGGATATAATCTGGGCAAATTTTCGATGGTTTTGGTCGAAGAACTTCAATCCTAGTGATCCCAATTCCGCAGATACAATATTTTTGGAGAGGACAATTTCCCAATAAGAATATTTAAGATTACCCGAGTTCAAGTACAAGGCGATTTTATTGTATTGAATCTCAAAAGAGTAGAAGATACTAGTTGAGTTACTGGAAAAAGAAGTTAGGCGAGTAGAGAAGTTGAATCTTTGACCCCAAAGAATTACATTTGTAGGGAAATCGAAACTCTGCCATTTCGTTACGTTCATGACATCCATTAGAACAAGATTTCCAGTACTAAGTAACTGAAGTCTCTGCTTAAAAGGAAGAGAAAAAAAAATGTATATGTTGTCACTATTTATGATGAATAACAAGCAACCAAGACAAGTAGTAAAGAAAGTGTAACGCTCCAAGCCTTAGCAGTTATTGATATTATCCCCGCATTGACCACTTAAATAGGTACGGGGTTTTGTTCTTGGCGAAGGCACCACGAGCCCACCCAAAAGTCGTCGGTAGTTACTAAACTTGAGGATACACTTACAACCTAGTCTCTGGACACTCTTGCGAGCGATGTGGGACTATTAAAGAAAGTAACCAATCATACAGAACAAAAGTACGTGGTCCGGTTTACTAGACATGCACAACGAACAATGGTTGGATGATTTCCACTACAAATAAAGAACAAGTTACAAAGATATGTCTAAGGTTTCAGTTTATATAGCTCATGGAAACCCTAATCCCAGACTAGAAAGTGGTTTCGTAGGTCGCAAACCGGGTCGGATATCGACCCATATTCAAGACAACTTTCAACATATATAACAATCAAATATCAACTAACTAGAAAAATTAGCTTGAGAGAAAACATTTGTGATTTACCTTGACACTTAGTCCAGAAGTACTAGTAGACCAACCAATTTGTCCTTTGGACCCTTTCAAAAGCAAATCTCCATCTTCAGACAGCTCCAACATACATATCTTAGAAGGATAAAACTTGGAAAAATGGGCAGAACTCCATACTTTGAAGTCACCAATAAACACTTGAAGTGAACACAAGAATCTACCATTAAGAGGTTCAACACTTAATGCTGTTCTGAATTTAGGTATAATTATTTGATCATCAGTTTCCATAAGGAAAGCTCTACCATTAAAACCCATGTTATAATCTGAAGGAATTGGAAGTGTGACTCTGTATCCAACATAAACATCTGATTTACAGAGACCAATTGAACTGAATATTCCCAAATAGTTCAATACTAGTAAAAAGAAACTAAACAGAGAGATCAGTTTCATTACCAGTGTTTTGGATTTTGGTAGATGGGTTTACTGATTTTTAGCATAGGGATGGTAAAAAAAGTTAATGGAAGAGGAATTGAGTATTTGGGGTAGGAGTGTGGTAGTGTTTGATGAGTGCTGGTAGTGTGTCCCACACTTCCAAGCATGCACGCACTAAGAGATGTTGGGTAGAGAGAGAAAGTGGTGGAGGGGAGGGCAGACTTCTATTGACACCTCTAGTAGGTCCCCTACCCAGTTTTTTTAGCCAACCTCAACAGGGATATTAAAGCCACCCCTTAATTCTAATGAGATGTAAAATAATTAATATTTGGGTAAATATACATTAATGAGATTACACTCAAATGAACAACATGTCCGAACAGAGAAATCGAACATTGTTGGATATGATTTGACCGTTGATGAGACTAGCTAGTTTTTTGATCACTTTCTGGAGATATGTTCTAAGAACTAACGCCTTCACATCAAATTGCATTCTGTCTAAACCGGTAGAAAAGACGTCATGTGAATTATGATATGGATATGTACGAAAATTGTTTTTTTTTCATAGTATGGGGTTGCGAAGCTTATCTAAAGAATTTGCCAGGACATAAGCTAACACTCAAATCAGATAATAAAGTATTTGTTGTTCTTGATGGTGTCTCTTGAAAATGAATTTATTGCTAAGGAGACAATTGGAAGTACTATGAACATCAAAGAGATTCGATATGAGCAATGGTGTTATAATGGTAACTGAAAAAAGGGGTAATCTGAATATTTTTGATAAGGTGAGAGACTAGACAGGAAGTTGGTTACAAAGTTGAGGCTATTTGGAAAATAATCTATAATAATATCCACCAAAAAGTCCACTTATACACGACCATATATTTTCAAAATATCATTAAAGTATAGTCTCCAAACACATTTCTTGGAATATCCACCAGAAACTTTTTCTATGAAAAGAGTGTCTTGAGATGTCATAATAAATGCATACTTACATTTTATATATAAATGTCCACATATATAGGAATTCTTTCTTTTTTTTTTCTTTTGTTGAAAGACAAAAATATAGGAATTCAATTCACTAGCTTAATATAGCATGCGCCATGCCACAAGCAAACAAGAGACAAAAAGAAGTGGATGAGAGGCAGATTCTTCTTCCACTCATCAACCCACTATGACAAAGTCAAGTCTTATTGCACAAAAGAGAATCTTGTATTAATAAAAAAGCTTCATCTATAAAAACATATTCTGCACCATATTTTTACTTCTACAATAATTTGGCCTTTAAACATGCACCAACACTCAGGTATAGATGTTGTCAATTTTTACTGTTACACGTTGAACTACATTTCTTCCATGAACGAGTCACGAGGAATCATAACTTAAGGAATAAGAAATAATTGACACAGTAATGTTATTGAACTTCAATCTTATAATCGTCTTGCGCCATACAAAATAAACTAAATCTAATTACCCATAACTAATCATTATTGTTGATACGACTACACCAATCTCGCCCCTTCAAACACTTCTCTGCTAAGTTTGTTTAACACTAGGATCAAGACCAATTCGACTAGTCTCAGCTTTGGCCAGTGTTGTACGAAAGGAAATATAACATAAACAATGGTAGAAATGCTTGTCTAAGTATAAGATAAGAGTGACAATCAAAAGCAGACTACAAAAGTGACAAGTTTAAGGATGGTCCAAACTAAATATGAAGTCAAGAAGATAATAAGATTGAAAGAGAATATTGATGAGAATACTTGTGTAAGTTGGTCCCTCCTACTTTCAGGCAACAGCTTTTGCTATCCCATAAGCTGCCGCAGAAGCAATAGTACCAATTAACGCCGTCTCAAAAGCACTTCTGATAGGTTTGTTGCCTGTGAAATATCCCTTTACATAGCCAAAGAAAAGCAATGCCGCTAAAGTAACACCCACCGAGGTTAACATAGCCTTACTTGCAATCGGAATAAACATATAAGGTAGGAGAGGGACTAATCCACCTAATATGTACGCAATAGCAATTGTGAATGCACTCTCCAATGCTCTCCTCGGCTCAGGCTTCTCCAGCCCTAGCTCAAACCTAGAAACAAATTTTGGAACCAAATGTTAAGCTGAAACTCAGATGTGATAGTAGTATTGACAATCAAGTAAGGATGACATTTAGCCGAGAACCTAATTTTCTCCTACTTAATACACCAATGCTTGAAACTTTTATATATTCAACTTACTTCATCATAAAATCTAGCCAAGCTTGGGGCTTTTTCCGAAGAGCGTTCACCACGGGTGCATACTCATGGGGTTCTAAATCATATTGTGCCAATATCTCTTCAATCTCAGCAGCCTCTGCAAGAAATTTGTTTTTGCTAATTACATGGAAATTTCCAAAAGAATTTCGTATAATTGGTTCCATTTGGTTGATGATATTTGTAATTAGTAAATAATAGTGGCACAAGTTTAAGGGTACCTGTATCTGGGACATTGATGATTTCCTCTTGCTCTCTTTTAAGTTCCCTATTGTAGTGATCAACTTCACTTTTTGCGGCAAGATACCTATATATAAGTTCAAAATTTCATAATTTCGCATTTGAAGTACTCTTTTACTATACGAATGATATATGCGTCGTAAAAATCACATAATTTGTACTATTTAGGTCGTAAAAATAAACTACTACTTGTCGGTAAGTTCGTTAGATATTAACTATCAATATTTAACTAATAATAAACATAATGAACAAATTATTGCATCACTTAATTTTTCTACAAGTGGCTGATGGATATTCCCTTGTTTTATTTACCCTACTTTTTTTTGAGTTGTAAAAATTATTTTGTAATTATGTAGAAAGTGTAACTGAATAAGAACCACAGATGCTTATCACAAAAAAAAAAGAGAAGAAGACAAGAACAAGAATCTCACATGCTGATCGCTAATAAACAACCAAATGGAAAGTAAACCTATTCATTAGTGCTGAATCCATTTAAGATAAACAAAGAAATGTTCTTGCAAGATTTAGTTATGATTAAATTCTTATACTGGTAGAATTATAGAAATAAAACCCTAGAAACAAAAATGAAATCCTATAATTAGGGTAGAGTAAGAGAAGTGTACCCGCCAAGGCCCATGGAGATGGCACCAGCGGCGACCTCAGCAAGGCCAGCAGTGAGGATGATGGAAGAAGAAACGTTGGCTCCAGAAAGACCAGCTGCTAGAGCGAAGGGGACAGTAAGACCATCAGAAACCCCAATGATGACATCCCTAACTACATCACCTGCCGTGAAATGCTTCTCTTTGTGCTGTTTTAATAACTTCTCCGACGTCGTTCCTTGTGATTCCGCCATTTCTTACAACTGAAATGATATTGAGAGAGATAGATAGAGAGAGATAGGGTTCTGAATTGTATAATATGCAACTGAAATGATATTGTTCTGAGAGAGAGAGAGATAGAGGGAGAGAGAGGGAGAGGCAGAAGAAGAGACAAAGTTGTAGTAGGAGTTATGTAGGTCTTGTGAGACTGCACGTCTGCACCAGTAGGAGGAGAAATACAAAGATGTGCGCAGGTCTATATATAAACAGCTGGTGTTGGTATTGGGTCGTGCGTGAGTGGGTAGCCAGACGGCGATGATGGATATGGGGAATTTACCCTAATGGACATGGGAGGTGGTCAAATAACAAAAACAAGATTAGGTCAATGGTGGTGGTAAAGATAATTACCTGTGTGTGTAGGGGTAGTTTTGGGTGAGGTAGTTTTAACCGAATTTGATACAGGGAAAGATTTTAGGGAGAAAGTTATTGATTGTGGGTAGTTTTTTTTTTTTTTTTTGATGAGAATGATTGTGGGTAGTTAACAATTAGTTTTTAATTATTTTAGAATCGTTTGATTAAGAAATTTAGATGACCATCGGATAGATGTGAATATCCAGAAATAAATCGTACCGTCCATCTCAAAAACACCACTCCCTTTTACATAGTAACAGAATTGATATTAATATACACTTAAAGATAATTTTTATGTTACATCTTAATTTAATGAAGATAATTATGGTAACCATGTATTATATTTTATTTAAAAAAATTAATCAAAGTGTCATATCCTTAACCATTTAGTGTATAACATTTCAACTTTGAAATGGTTGAGTTAAGGGTTAGTCAGTTTTGACCTTTTGATCAATCAAGAAGTTGACCTTTTGATCAATCAAGAAGTGACCAGATTGGCTTGGAGTTCTTGGCCCCACACGCGCTCCACCAAGCCCTTGTTAGAGTTATCAGAGGGTTGGGTCCGAAAGAGCTCTACCACCTTAACCTAATTCTAATGGGAGAGATTGTTGGTAGGTCGATGTGAACCTCCTAGGCACCTGGAATTCTGCTATCGCCTAGACGTAATCGTAGGGGTGGATGTGAACATCTCTTAAAAGGGCAAAGTTTGTAGCAGGGTTAAAGGACATGTTAGAGTCTCTGATCGGGCTCTACAATCCCGTCTTACTAAATCAGAGTCAAAGGTTGAAAATAAAATCAGAAATCAAGTTACACAACTTAGTCCTACGTAGAAACAAAATGCATTTTCACAAAACATTAGGGATTTTATTGATAAAAAGACAGACTCCATTACGTAACAAATGACAAATAGAATAACATAATTGATAAGAAAGCGGATCCCATTACAAAATAAATTACAAACAAAAGAGCATTGTTGATTAAAGAAAAAACTTAATTTCGTTTTGGCCCCCGATTTGTGACCAACTGGCCGTTTTAGCCCCCATAAGTGTCCGGCAGTTCGTTTTGGCCCCAAAGACCAAATTTTTGACGAAATTATCCTCGGGGGCCAAAATAGAATTATTTCTGAAAAAGGGTAAAAACATAAAAAAGCCACATCACCCCTTTCTTTATCATCCACTTCACCTTATCTCTCCTCCATCACACCACCTCCTCTCCACCTCACCCTTCTTCTCCGGCGAAAGGTTGCCGGCCGGAATAAAAAATTCCGGCCGGCCACCTTTACTAAAAAAAAAAAAAAATTCTTCCTTTCTCTCTCATCTTCTTCTTCTTCTTCGTTTCTCTCTCTTCTTCTTCCTTTCTCTCTCCTCTTCCTCCTTTCTCTCTCCTCTTCCTCCTTTCTCTCTCTCTTCTTTTCCCTCAATCTCTCTCTCTCTAAGCTCCCCTTCGCCGGCAGAAATTCCGGCGAAGGGGACAAGGGTTTTCAGACCGGAAACCCTCATGGACGATGGGTTTCCGATATGGAAACCCTTCCCCTTCGCCGAAATTTCTGCCGGCGAAGGGGAGCTTAGAGAGAGAGATTGAGGGAAAAGGAAGAAGAGAGAGAAAGGAAGAAGAAGAGAGAGAAAGGAAGAAGAAGAAGAGGAGAGAGAAAGTTTTTTTTTTTTTAGTAAAGGTGGCCGGCCGAATTTTTTTATTCCGGCCGGCAATCTTTCGCCGGAGAAGAAGGGTGAGGTGGACAGAGTGATGTGGTAATTGTGTGGACAAAGAAAAAGAAAAAAAATAATTACAGAAATGCCATGGGGGTAGAATTGGGAGGTTTAAAAAAAAATTTGGGGCCATTTAAGAATTTTTTGGGGCCAAAACGAACTGCCGGACACAATCGGGGGCCAAAACGGGCAGTTGGTCACAAATCGGGGGCCAAAACGGAATTAACCCTATTTCATAAAGATTGAGATCCATTAAAAAGCAAATATAGCGAGTGTTGGAATCAATAGGACGATTGTTTGGGTTATCGAGCAGATTTAAGACAGATATCAGGAATGAATTAATAATTCCCACAGCTATCCAACGATGCAAGCAAAGGGCATGCGGAGGAAGCTCACTAAAGTAGCTCTCACCCGCGGACAGTTATACCCCACAACAACGCTAACCTGCAAGAGGAATAGAAAAATGTGGAAGAGTAGTTTTTCTATGACTAACCGTGACAAGTTGAAAAGTCACGGTAGAGTTCTACTGCTCTACAACAAGCATGTGCGACACATGCTAAGCCTTACATGCACTCGAGCAAGCCTTTGTTAGAACTATCAGAGAGGAAGAGAGAGAGAGAGAGAGAGAGAGAGAGAGAGAGGTATCAGAGATATATGAATGTGAGAGAGAGACATAAAGGTGAGAGGAGGTAGCAAACAAGAGAAGAAGAATCTGGGCAAGATCGCTGACCCAAGTAATTGTCGATAATTTTCTGAGATGAAAATTTGGAAAAGGGTAGAGTTAGTCTAATGAGCAATGTGTTTGTGCGAGTGCTTGTACGAAATCTTTCAAGTATAACAACCAATATCGTTTTGATTTTATGTTTACCATAAAAAATATATGTTCCTAGGACACAGTTCGAGCTAGCATGTTATGCCATATTCACAATAAAAAAGGGCATTACATGTTCTTATTGGGCACAAACAATGTAGCAAAACGCATTAAGAATTGATCTTTGACAAATGCACACTGAATTATTGCAGTTGACTGATACGATTTAATAAGAAGATAAACCCTGTTACCACAACTTATTTATCTTTTGCGAAGCAAAAAATGTACGAATCTCTTTAACCATAATCATTCTTCTACAAATAGAGGACTCTGATCAGTCAGCAAACTGAAGCGCTGTTAGTTTTAGGGTTACTTGTGTTTCTTCTTATTTTTCCACAAATGATTTTGGTATGATGTATTTAGAAATAAAGTAGAATAGATGAGTATATTAAGCCACATTCTAAGATCCTCTAAAAATCAAGCACCACAAGCTGTTTTTCAAGCGAGAAAGAGTAATCACGTAGTAGCTTAAACAACAATGTTATGAAATCTCTATTAATTAATAGAACACAGATTAATACCTCTCTACTTGCTATCTATGATCCCACAAGAGCGAGAAGAAATGTCCTGTAATGGCTGGATGTCTCAGAATGAATTGCATCACGTAAAGATTTTCTGTATTTCTTTTGATATTCTGCCTTTATGTACTGCATGTCGATTTCAGTTCGTGTCACTACTACCCTTGTTAGTGTCTTCTCATCCGTCCCCATACCTTTCATTGCTTTATACAACACCTGCAAATATCTTGTTAAATTATGTTCTTTAACGACAAATACCAAGAGTAACAAAACTTGCCCAAAATTTACACCCTCGTCTTCCTATGCTAATATTATGTAAGCAAGTACTGCCTTAATAAAGTTACTTGTTTCCCTTTTATCCACTTCAATTACTCTCCTCTTGAGGGTCATAACTTGTTACTTTGGGTATGCGGTAGACCTAAAATAGATCTAAGGCTATCAGATATCCTAGATAACAAGTTTTGGGAGTTTTAGAAGGCGTCCAGGAGTCATTTTGATAGAGCTATCTATTAAAGAGCTTCGGTTAACATTTACTGTAACTTATTGAGTATATCGTTTGTTATGTTAAACATATGCGTACAGTTGAAGAACTATGAACTTAGAGAACTATTGAGTGTATCGGCCGAAGTATTAACATCAACAACATGTGCTACATGTCACATCAATAAGATAATATTATTTTACCACGTCTGCAGTAAATATAGATTTTAAAAATAAAAGAACGGTCATAAAATATGTATCAGGAACCTAAATACCTTGGCGAAATACTTCCCAGGGTTCTCTGCACATCTAAGGATTGTCAGAAGGCCAAACTCAAAATTTCCTGATGTTTCACTCTTTATGGCCTGCAATGTTTTTTAAAGAAATCATTGCATCCATAAGTACAAAATTAAGAAAAGCGGTTAAGTTTCACAGAATGAAGATAAAATTGGATGCATGCACACCTTTTTAAGTGAGTTGCCATACATACTACGGTAAGCAGCACTAACAGCAGATAAATGTGCCCTACTGCTTCCACTAAAAACATGAATAAAGGTCTTCTCATCAGTACCCAACTTTTTCTCTCCAGCTTTATACAGGGCTTTGGCATCTCTCTCTACCATTGTTCGATCGACTTCTGGACCTTCGTATCTTATCATGTTTAGAAAGGCAAGCAACAACTATATAACAGTAAATGGCAGCAATCAGAAAATCAATTAGGTTTACAAGTATGAGAAGTGACACTTACATAGTTTTGATCTTTTTATATATCCGGATCTGAACAAGATTCATATTTATGGGTATTTTACATGAGTTAATGTGTATTTCTATCTCTTACAAAAATCAGATCTTAAAAGAAGTCGTCTTTCCACACAGAATTATATTAAGGCTAATAACCTGTGCATTTGAGATGGATATTTGTTATAAGATCTAACACAATTAGATTATTTAAGTGAATAGAATAAACTCATTTTTAACATATAAAATTAACTCAGATTTCAGAAATTAGCAAAACAAAAACTATGTCATGGACTAGGATGGGTTGAAATGCTGAAAATGCTGAAAATGCTCAACAGCTCCAGTACTGAAATTGCTCCCGCTGCAGCCTGCCATTACAAATATCAAAACTAGCCCCTCTTCTATCAATACAAAAAATCTGTTAATTAGTTCACGTTCTCTCTTTCACCCCCCTACCCCCGTTTTATTTATCTATTTTAAGCCTATAGAAAAGAAGAAACCTTATAAGCAATAGGAAGGAAAAACTACAGCGGAGGCTGCAGCAGGAGAGAGATAAAGTTGTCAATGAGAATGTTTGATCTTCTTCTTTCTTCTGTACTCTTTCTACTTCTTTGTTTCTTCACGTATCCATTGTCTTATGGTAGTTTGTGTCCAACGCATTTAAATATATCAACCACATCAACGGACTCAACACGGTAAAACTTTTAAGCTTCTTGTACCCATGCTACACCAAGGTAGAAGGAATGTCTCAGTCTTCTACCCAAGAAAAGAACCAAGTAATTGGCTGTATAACTGATGCTGAAAATCTTGCTCCGAATTTTTTAAATAAATGTCTAACTTTTCAAGAGATTATTACGAGGCAAACTAGCTTACTGCCTAAACTAACTTTTGAAAATGGTAAGAGAAACTTACAGAAATGCCTCTTCAACAAAAAATCTCTGGTTTCCTACTTGGTTTTAGTATGTGTAGCCAAGAACCTATAAATCTAGCAGTCTTGTTGAACAAGTATAAATCTAAAAGTTTAGACATGAAAGGGTACCGTATATCGCATAATAATATCAAGTTACCACCTTAAGCTTCAATCAGGCAATTAAATCATTTGAGACACAGAGATAGATGACCTTTTTATGATCACCAGTTGCTTGATAGTCAATGTCCTGCTCAAGCTGACAACCAAACTTTGAGTAGTATATGTGCTTAAAAGTTTGTATCTGGGTTGGGGTACGAGAACATATAACTTCTGTTGCAGCACGAAGATCAACGCAATCGCCACTTAGTAGCTGCTTTACTATTGTTGCATCTCTTCCAGCTGGATCATGCATCCAGAGCAAAACGGCTTTCTGTAACAAGCACTGAATAAATCAGTATCCACAGTGGAAGAATGGGCCATCATTAGTAGGAAGCTTTCACTTTGAAGTCCCACAACAATTCATGGGTGGGAACTAAAAACAATAATCCGAAATCGTTTTAATCATTAAATCTCTACGTTCTTTCTGTTCAAAATTCTTACTCACTTCAATTAGATAAATCTTAGTAATGGAACGATAAGTGATAATAGCAATTATATTAAAATTATGCATCAGAATCGGCATTTTATATTCACACTATGACAAGAAAATGAAAGAGTTGGTTGAACATTATATTGATATACCTTAGTGTGTCCACTGAGTTCTGAAGAGAGGCGATTGTTGATATCATCAGAATACATAATTTTGTACTCATGTTGGATAAAAGCACGCTGGGTTGCATCTCGATGAGCAAGGATATTGACAACGGTTGCAGTATCACAACCAAATCCTGTATTAAGAATTAAACTCTCAGATAACTTATGAGCACATTATCATGAAGGATATGTACTTTGAGAATGATACCCAAATTTAGTAAGCTAACAATGTTTGATGTTTCCGCCCTAAAAAAATGACTGCCATATGGAAGTGCCCGAAGTCTAAAACTTGCCATATAACCTGAATAAAGTGCACGAACTCTAAGAAATGACTGCACGATATATATTATAAATTATGAACTGATGAATCCATCAATTCACTATGTAAATCCATTTTTATTCGGACTGTTCATGGCAGGATTCATCAATTCATAATTTAAAATATGACTGGGGAAAAATCGTACAGTCCCACTAGAAAACGATTTCTTGATCGCTCATGGGTTTGGTCTAAAAGATTCAGAAAAGACAAGTTGAAACATGAAGTGCACAAATTCAACATCATCGCTTCTCAGTGATTGAAAAAAATTCAATTTTACTTTAAGAGTAATGCTAGAAGAAGTTACAAGTCAAAGCCTATACAGACTTACACAAAATCAACGGTCTAAATTTCCGAGCCAACTCTCTTTCTCTCTCTTGATGAACTTTTTCACTCTCGGATAGACAGTTGAATCTTATTTAGGTATGGCGTAGGTTTTGACTTGTAGCCTCTTCTAGCATTACTCTTAAAGCTAAAGTAATTGGTTGATCTTTTTGTTGCTGGGTGAATTGTTGGAGATATAAGTACAAACTATTATACCTACTCTCCAACAAGTGTCAAACAAGTCAACAATAAGGCAAAATTCGAAAAAGATAGCATCATATTATACACAAAAAATCAATTAGATAACTCAAGCCGGTTAAACTTGGCCTCTCTAATGAACAAAACACGTATTCTTGGTATTTTGGTCGTTTAACCAAATCTCTTTGCATTCCCCTCGTTAGTAAATCATAAACCCCAACCCAAAACACAAAAGGAATATTTTTTGTGAACATGATCTCTTCCACAAATTATACTTCAAATTCCTATATAAGATTGATTCAAACTCTCAATATTGAATCAACCAAATTAAAAAGAAAGGGAAATTATATAGAATCCATTTTTCTTCATAGTAATTGTGAGTAAAACAAGAAAAAGTAAATTTTGAACTTTTGATAATTGCAAAATAAGGAGAGATAGAGAGACCTTTGAAAGCACGGTAGAGTTGAGTGGCGTCTTCTCGAGGAGAAACTGGCACAGGAGGCAGCGTAAGGGTTGACATCTTCTTCTTCTCTCTTTCTGAAATCTGAGCAAAATAACGAGAAATTCTTCCTCTCCCTCTCTCCGTTTGTATGATTTAAAAACGTTTTAGGGTGGAGTAATTATTTTGTACGAAAATGACTGAAAGTATTAATTACGGTTTACCCACCACCATATCCGTTTTTAGACGGGTTAACAACTCCAAGTTTCCACTTGTCATTTAATGAGCGTCATTAATCTTTTTTTTTTTTTTTGAAAGCAATGAGCGTCATTAATCAGGTCACCTAAAAAACTACTATAATGTCCAAATTTGTAGTTGAGTGTGAGCCTGAGAAATACCAAACCCTTCAGAAACAAGTCAAAATCAACCTCAGATAAGGATAGGTTACGTTTGCATTAGCCCCGCTTTATAATAGGTTATTTTTAATTCACCCCTTTTAATAGGTAAGCAATAGACAAAATTAAAGTTGCACCAGTTTATAATAGGCTTACAATGGACAATATTAGGGTTAAGTAATTGTTCATGAATTGACAAATGAATGTGGATGAAAATTTTACACTGTTTTATACCACTTTTTTTGTAATATTATCACATTTCTCTTTGTTTTCTATCAACATAATGAGTACAAACAAACAAAAAACAAAACTGAAAGCATCTTTCAAATTTGATTCACGTGGAATTGGTAACTATCTTACCGACTTCCAATTAATTCAAATAGGATCAGTTATCTTCTTACCGACTGAAAACCAATAGTTACTCTAATAAAATTTTCTTTTAGTTATTCATCGGTAAATTAGTACCGTCAAACCTAAATCAGGCACAACTTTCCTATGTAGTTCAAATGTGGTCATTAATCCTATTACCAACAAAAAGATTTATCTCCAAAATACTTGAGTGTGTGTGTGTGTTTCTATGAAAAGTGAGTATATGAGGGTAAAAACAGATCCAGATGAAAACACTAGGCGTATATAACATTTCCCTTTGAACTTTTAAGCACGGTCTCAACACAATACTTCATTACACGTCTTATAAATTCTTATAGTGTTAAACTATATATAATTTATGACTCTAGATTCTTGAGAAGAAAGAATCAGCTAGATTGTTCTTATACCTCATTCCCTCTAATGACCACTATAGAACCTGAGTTATTTCTGTTCCATCACATTAACTTCTTTGGTTGTTATTTTCCTTTTTCTAAAGCACACCGTCACACAATGTTTCATCTACATGAAACGATTGAAAGAACAGGAGCTGCAAAAGATCACCATAATATGATTGAATTTGACATGAGTTTTCTGACCTCATCTTACACATTCTAACACCTAAACCAGTATATTCCTTTCTTTCTTTCTCTGATTTCCCTCAAATGAAATTGAAAAATTCAATTCCCAGCTTGCACTGGACAGTCCACGCCACACATCTATTGCTGCAGGTCGCCGACTGGTCGAGCAAAATAACATGTCTTCTCTCACTTACCCATTAGAGCGATGATTTTACCACAAAAAATTGAGCCAAGAGACGCCAATGCAGGGACCTTGTTCGACAAACTAAGTAGAGCCTCAAAAAAATTTCCGCATTTGTAGTGTCAAGTTTAGTCGAAGTGAAGATGATGTTTCCTTTTTTGGCACCTATTGACATACCAAGTAGCGAATTTCTGGAGGCCCATGCCGATCATTACCTTAAGACTCGCTAACATGACATAAGTTACCCCTGACAAGAGGAAGATCCAAAAAAGCCTCCACAGAAAGGGACCATAAGGAAGATGAGCTGCATATACTGGAGCAAGTACCCTTATAACCTGAAAACCCTCAAACAAAACAAACCATTAAAACAAAATTGTCACCTGAAATTTCACTACTAACACAATCATTATTGGGTAGCTCTGGGAAGGGCAGTTACTTCACTTAGGGTCGAATTTTATAAACCATGCATGAGAAGACCACCATGTAATTTATTGAAACTTTGCCTACTAAAAGCTAGCAGTGTAAACAGTCTAAGTTCCCTCTCTGTACGAAGTCGTATCATCCGTTCATATTATAAAATGATGGCAAACAAATTTAAACCATTATACCGGGCCTTGTTCATCCATGGTAGGAGTTGGGGAACTAAAACGAACTCCTACATTTGATGCTTACAAATGTACATGAAAAGACCAACTCTTGAATAACTTCAAACTAGATCATACCACGCAAGCTGGTGCCAAGGGAATGAACGTTAGATTTTTCCTCCCGTCTTCCGGCTGAATGTTCAGGGTCTAAAAAAACAGAGAAGGAAATCATGAAAAAGGAAATTGAACCAAAAGTATAGGTCAAGAACCATTAAGAGGAGAACATGAAGAAAATAACTCCTATTAGGGCAACATATTACACATTATAAGGAACATGTAATAGCACTACCAAATTTCTAAAGCGACGTGAACATTTTCACACCTTCTTGAGTTTTCTTTTAAAGATAAAATATTAATCTAACAATATATCTGCTGGTAAGAGATCAAAAACTATTTTCAAAGTGCTTTTCATGTGCCAGAGGAAACTCTGAATTGTCTGAACATTGTAACATTGCCAATAGTTAATCTCAACTTGATAGCTCATCCCATGATAAGGTCTGAGATTTCCAATCCAACGCGTTTTGTTCCTGAGTTCAACTTTTACCAGCCGGACTCGGTAACTTTTTTTAGCAATGCACTACATTTTACAACATTGTCTTAGTAAGGATGATCCAACCTCTACATGAAGAGCAAGTCAATTGTCCAGTCTGGATCCACATTTATGTTGTGTTTAGTGAACATATTAATAGATGTTAACTTGTTGAAGTCGAAGTCGGGAGCTAGTCAATCCACCGGGTAGAAGCGACAAGTGAGTAGTCAAGCACTAATCAGAATTGGCCGTCCATGTATATGTATAGTACATATATATGTCTTTATATAAAAAGATTACCACAAAATTGACAGAATTCAACTCTGAGTCTTTAACATATTACATTAAAATAAAGCATTACTACACAATTATTTTAAAAATCAAATCTATCTTTTCAAAATCAATTCAGCAATCCTCATACAATTCTATCCGATGCCTAGAACTAAAAAAGAATTGAACACAATAGACTGCTGGTTTGCGTTAATTATGTACATTACTATATTTACTCATTCGCAATTGTTATGAGCAACAATACAATTAGTTCATTGATAAAAGATGAAAGAAAGTTTACTAATACATTATTGGAGATTGACTGAGATAGCCATTCGCTAAGTCAGTCACTATCCAGGGATTAAACCGGTTTAAGGACCCAAGAGGCTGAGTACGAATAGTCAAGTTGATGAAGTTGGGACATGGGACCAGCGACTTTCAAGAGTAGTTGGGGCTTTAACAACATAGGATGTACATATATGGTCAAAGGTATGTACTTTCATGTATTCTAGTTCATTTTAGATAACAAAGATTACTTTTAACTACTACAGTGGATAAGTACAAACTCGATTGTGGACCAAAATATATAGGTATAAGTAAACCTTTCCTTATAGTCAAGAGTAACCATAAAATAACTAGAATGTAGACAGAATACCTGTTTACATAGGTCTTCAAGAAACTGAGAGTATGTGATTGGCTTTATTTCATTGAATTTTGCTACGAAGGAGTGCTTGATGATATCAATAATCATCTCACAAGCATAAACCAGGAGGGCATTCTGGGTGACCAAAGAAACTAAGATTAGAGAAAGATATAATACTCACTCAATCAAATAGACATCGCATATAAATTAACATGTAACCTTACAAAGACAAAATTGCCGAACCAAGAACCCTCGGCCTCCAATATATTTTGAGCTAGTACAAATAAGACAAAAGATGAAATGTGGAATCTCTCCACCGAATCTACAAAATAGTTGCATCATAATGAGACAAAATCAAATAAAACTATTACACCATTAGAAAAATCATATTCATGAAGCCATAACATGTATTTACTTCAAAAAAGAAAATTTACTACCATGGGAATTGTGAAATCATGTTAAACAGTTCAACTGATAGAATTATGAACTAATCTTTTCTATTCTTGCCAGCTACAAATCAAATTATGAACAAGGCTATAGTGGTTCTGGTGGTCGAGGAGGCAGCGGTGGTGGAGAAGTTGTGTCGTGGTGGTGTGATCTTGGTTGTAGAGTTGTGGTTGAGGCGGCGGTGGTGGAGCTGTGGCGGTGTGGAGTGATAGAAAGGTGGTGGCAGTTCAAGAGGGGAGGTGGTGGTGTGGTGTACAGTGTACTTGTGTTGGAAGTGTGGTGATGGTGCTATGGTGGTGGTGGTGAACGTGTGGGTTTGGTGATGATACAAAAAGAACAAAAAAGTTTAATAATCTTGAGTTTTGAAAACGTAATTGGCAGACAACACGAAAAAGCGACTTCTGCATTTGTAGAGAAATAGGACTTGAGGTTTCTTTGCTGCAAAACAATATACCATGTTTATTGCGAACAACATGCAGTGCTATTGCTTCAGATATATTTACAAAGAACGGAAAAGATTGAGAAAATACATAAAAGCTGACTCACCATAGTATACTAGACTATGAATGTTATCCTTGCTAAACCTTTTAAACACATTGCTTTTTATCTCTGCGAAATTATTTGATACCAGTAAAGCAAGCAACGCATTATTGTGGGCAACAATACAGGTTGATAAAGTGATCGCCTGAGCTAATAAAACAAATGAATGAACAAGTGGAACTAGCTAAGGATAATAACCGCAAACGTTGTAAAAGCTGACATCTAAAGCAAAGCACTGACAGATAAACAAAAAGACCGCCGACCAAGCAAAATGTTAGAAAAAGGATATTAGATGAAACAGCAGCTAATGCTTGGTCAGAAATGAATCGCCATATCCAAAAATTCCTATTTTCTGGTGAACTATTTGCAAGTCCCTCAGCTGAACTGAATAGAGTTTGCAAGATATCTCCACCGAAATTTTGACAGAGTTTATCAAATATCTGTAACAGTTGGTACAAGGATCAGTAATTGTTTGAAACTCCTCAAAAATCAATATCGATGTGCATAACAACCAACAGTAAGCAATTAGCGATGCACTTTCTCACCTCTAATACATTGTAAACAACATAGAGTTTAATTGTTCCTTGACCACGAATCATGTGATATATTAGGCTGATATCTGAAACAAGTTACAGAAAGATGTAAATGATAACTTGTTGATAATGTTACTCAAACATTCGAATTTCATGTGCCCATAACAGCAGGATGTCATTGTTAAGAAATTGTCAAATGGCCAGGACTTAGTTTTACGATATAAAAGAAAATAACATGTATTCTACCTGTTTGCATTAAAAGAGTTACTCCAGAAACCAACACTATAAAACAGCTGAAATCGGATAGAACTGCTGCTGATGGCCTCTGAAACTTCCTGCCACAAGCATCATTAGGCTATCTTATAAATCTCAGGAATCCGTCTACACTGGATAATCAATGGTGATTATTTTATTAATAAACGTTTCACAGAGGAACTTATCTGGCATATTAATGACGTTTCACTGTAAAACCAAAAGGTAATTTTGTAAAGCAGACAAATGAATGCATAAAGGAATAAGAAATGAGGCTCTAAAGTAATGATTATCGCAGTAATGGTCGTTCGTGTGAATCTCAATATTTTACTAAAAAATGAAAAAAAATAGTTCTTACATTTTACGCAGTATCATAATATAGCGCTGGAAAGTTATTTACCTTGAAAAAACTAAGTTTTACATTATACACCAATACGATTACCAAATGAGTCATTACAGAGTGAGATCATGTAATATTAATCTAGCTCTGGGGACTTAAGTTATACTAAGTTAGCTTAATAGCTTTATTTTACATAAGGACCCGACATCTACAAAAAATGTTTTCTGTTTTCGCATTGAACCACACCGTTGACTTCTTACTTAATCTTCAGTCTCTTGACTATTGAGTATACTGTACATCCTTAAATTAAACTGATATTACATTGTTCTGAAGATTCTAGACCTTTTTTGTCCTCTCAATCTACATGAAGGGACGTATGAGCATGCACATCAAAACTAAAAGAGTGTACAAGAAAAATTATCGCATCTGTTTCATCGAAGGATTAGGTGTCTTTATTTCTCTCTTTACTGAGTTTACTCTCTAATTAAGAAGTTGACAATTGCCATAGAGATCCCAACCAAGAGATGCATCGACAAAAAGCCCAAAACACATGTTGGTGTTGGTTGAAACCAATATTTCCCATCAGGTGTATCTACAGGAAGTCGTGTAACAAGTGTACTATCTCCTCATTTTATTATATGCTTTACTCAAAACCTATAGACATGTTTCGGATCTCATGTTAGCAGTTAAAAGTTTAAGATTAACATGCCTAGATGAGAAATTAATTTCCATCAAGACTTCTAATTTCTGAAGGAAAGGCAATGGACGTTTGAGCAAAAGAATCTAAAAAGTATAACAAAGCCACCAACATATCGTTTGGGAAAGCAATACAAAAAATTGTTTGAAAAAGCTAATAGTTGTCTGCAAAAGTTATCAATTGTTCACAATATCGTCGACAATTGCATTCAATATAAAGTGGTACACCATGTAAAATGGTATTTTCAGGTTATAAATTCGATTTTGCCTAAATTTATATTAACAAAATCATTTTGGTAACGTGGTTTACCACTTTCTCCCAGTAGTTTTTGTCTACTATGGGAAATTGAGGGCTTTTTGTTACATTCATGTAACATTTTAGATGTATAATGAACTTTCTCTTTGAAGAAAGATTTGTACTAAGTTTCCTTACACTTACACTTAGCGAGAGGTTACAAAAAGCAGATGTAAACACAGTAGGTGATAACTAAGCTGTAAAAGTCAGAATCAGGTGCTACTCGATCGACCAAGGACTACAAGCTATGAAGGTCGAAGACAGGCCGGAACTGCTCGGCCAGACATATATATCAGTATACTTTAACTTTACCTAGACAGAGACTAATTTGGACGTCTAATCAGCTAAATCGAACAGTAGTTGGGGATTAATTGGTTGAGATTCTGGGAAGCTGAGTACAACAAGTAGAGTCCGTCAAGTTGGGATTAGTGACTAGCGGGAGACCAGTCAAGAGTAGTCAGGGGATTTCTACAGCATAGGGTGATAACCACATTAGCTGAAAAGGTGGGAACCAACGGTATAAAGCAGTTCTGCAAGGCGAAATTGATGTGGTGAATATATTGTAGATTGATCAGAACTATTTTAAGAGGTAGTACTCTACTTATTAGTTGCTCCAATGGAAACTGGTAACAAAGAAAAAGACCTTACTCAATACACGTCCAAATACATGCATATGTTTATGCACATCAGACTGATGAAATATATTCTGGAGAGGACAACATTTAAACAAACAAACACCAAAGAAGAATACTTTCACAGTTTTAGGAGCTGAAGCTCAACTAATGCATTTCTGACTTAGCTGGAGCTTCTTCTACCCATGATATTAGTTACAAGAAAAAAAACAGAAATCTCACCTCGTCCTCAGTAAATTCCAGAAGGTCATCAGGATCCTCGCTGGCATGATGGTTAGCAACGATAGAAATGAATCGAAGCAAACAAAGTACCCCACATTGATAAGCTGCAACAATGCTCTAATTTTCTTAAATAATTTCATATCTAATAAATTAAGAAATGGCATAAACCCAAACACTTATTTATGTTATCCTGATTATCTAGGTTTGGGAATATAGTCCTGCCTACGTCCAATTCTATTTGGGTCCATACCTGATACATCCAAATACATCACATGGGATATGTTATAATAATATAGACTAAATGGTAGCTACAACGCACCCTTGAGCGACAGTGAGGCAGCTTTTGAAGTAACGTATACAAATGCTTTTCTATGTGCCTCCGAGAATGCAAGATGGAAATTTTCCCAATTCTAAAATAATAATTACTTCATGCTACATGTCAAAGCGAAATAAGTTTACTTTCTATGAATCACATACCAGTTCACATCTCCATGGCAAGCGGAATATAGTGTCATAGACTCTCTCTCGCTCTATCTCATTCCCAAGAACTGTTGTGTTTCGCAAAGAATTTCCATCATTCAGTTCCCCAAAGAAGTAATTCACCGGTGACTTATATACAGAAGATAAATCTGCATATTAACCAGATAATTGTAACTTATTAGTCATCACTCATTAGTAAAGCAATTTATGTGCAAATCTACAGTAACACGACTTCAC
The DNA here is from genome assembly GCF_041429995.1 of Eschscholzia californica. Taxonomy (NCBI): domain Eukaryota; kingdom Viridiplantae; phylum Streptophyta; class Magnoliopsida; order Ranunculales; family Papaveraceae; genus Eschscholzia; species Eschscholzia californica. The sequence goes on from NW_028238198.1 coordinate 37,308,177, forward strand.
ATAAAATTCCTTTTACTGCTGAGTTACTGAGATCTCTAGTAGCTTGTAAGGTAAAAATTCAGATATGATATATGAGTGGGAGGATTGTGAAACAAGTTAAAAAAATCATTATGGGTGATAGGAATAAAGTTAACGTTGAGTTACAGTCTTGCAAATAGTGTCATCCTTTGTAGTTCCCAATTTATACTTATAGCACCAGTATTTCAGATCTTTTGTGTTAGAAATTGGCAGACTTGTTGCAATCGTCTGATGGTCATTTCTTGCTAACGATATCGTACACAACAAGGACATGCATGTCCGTATCTAAAATTATCCCTTATAGGTAACCTAGTACTATAAGCAGAACACCCAAAATTTTCAGTTCTCGACTTCTCACTAAAGTCATATGTAATCTCAATGGGAGATGTGTAATGCTATTGTTAGTGTGTCACAAAAGAAAATCTTGTGATGGTTTTCGCCATCATGAATACAATAAAGAAAGAGAAAATGCACAACATAAACGACTTTTGTAGTTTATTACTTTGGTCTGTGATAGAGCACCAACAAGGATATCCCACTAACCTAGTCTCATACGCAACAACGTAAGAATCAATGAAGACACTAAAACATTTCAAGTCTCCACTCGTAATTTTTTGTTGAGTTCCTATTTGGCCTTCACAGTCAAGATGTTATTACACCAACTTGAATGGTTGCAAGAAATACATTTTCATAAACATTTCAACGTTTCTTTTCAGAGCGTCTATTAACTTGCACACAATGAAGTCTTGGAAAATAACCATACATGACAGAAGAATTACATGTATAATCTATTAGTCTATCAGAAACTACTATATTTTCGTATTACATTTAAATTACATTATGTCCATCAAATGGGTAGCAACTAAGGAATGAAATGTGGAAATATTTCGGTTTTCAAATCAATAGTAGCATGCTTATAAGATGCCCTTATAATTATGATGCTCTATTATAGTCTAGTCTGTGATAAAAAAAAATTTAGTACAGTATTTTATATAGCTATGGATGATATTCAGTCAAAATCAAACTAACAAACAGATGACAAATCAAAGACTTACATGTGGGATCTTCAGCAAGTACCCGCTTCCAATCTAATGATTCAGCAGTTCCTAATTTAACAAGAACACTACCATTAGGTTGAGGTCTATGCCCTAACAAAGCACCCCCGGTCCCAGTGTCTTCCTTAGCTGTTTTCTCACCCGCCAATTCGTTACTCCCATTCACAGCCCGCTGCCTCAATTCAACAAATGGTTGATGATCACGATTAAACTTCTGGAAATCACGCTCAGCAATTTGATGAACCGTTCTTATACTTGTATCAATCTCTTCCTCCGGGACTCTAACTTCTTCGCAAATGATGGTTTCAGTTTTGCTATAACTCTGATAATCAACCGATACTTCATTCACGCGTGAACTGCTATTATCGTATAAACCAGAAGAAATATTCAGATCATCAAATACAGCATCAATACTCTTATCCGTGATTGGAACAACTTCATCGATTGAATTTTCAATCAACGTTCCGATCATCATCTCCTTCTTCTTTTTCTTTGAAGCTTTCTTCTTCTTTTTCTTCCGATTCAACTTATCATCAAGAGAAGGATTACCAGAAATCGGATCTGAAGTTGATCTGTATAATAAGATTTCATCATCAATTGGGAAATCTCCATTGAGAATATCGAAAGAAAGCGTTTTCCCGCTAGATTTCAACGTCATAGGGAGATAGATAGATAGATAGATAGATAGATCGAGAAAGTTCTATAAAACAGGAATAAGAAAGTAAGAATCAAAGAAGAAATTCCCTCTTCGATAATTCAGGGGAAATAGATCGTTGTCATCATCATCATCTTCATCTCATCTAGAGAGTTGTAAGAGGAGAGAGAAAAAGTGATAACGGAGAAGCAGAATCCGTTTATTCGGCAGTCATTGATTCATTTTAGGAGTAATATTTTTTAAACCGAAACATTACAAAATCGCACTCTGTTTGCTCAATGACAACTGGCTCCGGATTGTGAACGGGCCAAACCTCGTGCATCCTTGTTTCTCGAACTATGGAACTATGGAACAATTTACTCATTTTTTTTTTTCTTTTCTTTTTTTCATTTTTTTAGGAAATAGACCAGGATCTACGTTAGTCGTGTCGTAAGGTATTGATACATCATTAAGATGTGATAAGCACGATAACCGCATAAGTTAAACAAATAATTAAAGAAGTCTAAAGACCGACAATAAATACTAAAACCAGACAATATCTAATTTATTTAGTGTCTAAATTACATGGGATAAATCTTGGTGATAAATTGCTTCCACCGAGACTCGATCTCAAGACCTAACGGACTTAAGAGGGATATCCCACCACTACACCAAAGAGTGGTGGACTACTCCTCTTTTCTTTGACAATATCTCAATTCACCCTTTTGATTTTGTTTGAGCGACTCAGGATCCAAGTCTGCTTATTTCCAAATTGGAACAAGTTTTATGTCACGGATCGAGGTCTCTCTTGTTGCTCTTCTCGGAGTAGTTTTTACCTCAATTGTTCTGTTGGCAACAGGATGAGCTACGCTAACATATATACCTTTTACTTGGTACTTCGCTAAGAAGCTTTGTAATTCATCGTTGTGAAATTGGGTTCCGCGATCCACTGCTAAGATTCTTCGAACTCTAAATTCGATGAAGATGTTCTCCCGTGTGAATGATAAAATATCCAAGGGTTTTGCCAGTCTTGGAGCTATATCCCCTACCTATTTGGTGAAGTAATCCACTCCTACCAGCACTATTGTTATTCCTCCCAATGTCTTTGGAAAATGTCCCACGAGATCCAGGCGGACCAGGCCCCATCGAGCAAATTGACAGGGACCGACTATGGAAGTTAGCGTATTAGGATGTTGCATGGGTATGCTCGAGTGCAATCGGCATGACAATGTTTCCCAAATTCTATGTAAGCTTCTATCATCTTAGGCCAGTAGTATCATGTTGTTAGCAGTTCTCTGACTAGAACTCTAGGTCTGACGTGGTTCCCGAACCTCTATGTACCTCTTTTGTTACATATTCTTTCTCTTATCCAGCAAAAACCTCTCAATGCTAATGAGTAATCTAAACAGATGCTGACTGGGACAAACTCCCAGGATAAATCTAGCTGTCTGGCGCACATCAGTATTGGTCTAGACCGTTGGATTGAGCACCCGGGCGCCTATAGCCAAAATTACTCCTTCCTGTCCTTACTCCACACTCATTTCCTGTTTTCTTAACGTCACATCTTTTCACTTCACTGGACAGGCGGACACATCTCCTCACCCATGTCTACTTCCTTACTCTCCCTCTAAAAACCATATCTCTCAAATTTCAGTTTCCCTACTCTTTAGTCCAGTTTCTATTTCTCCCTCTCTCTCTATCTTTCTCTCTTAGTAAAACTGAATATCTCTTTCTCTCAAAATCAATATAATATCTCTTCCTTTATCCCCCAACAGTGAAGCTACTGCTTTTGAGGCGTTCGAGGAAATGTATTTGAGGTTAGTCATTTTATCCATCGATAGCTTTTCAAGTATTCGCTTTTACAATTTGTTTAGTTTTGAATTTTGTAGTTTCAATTTATGCAAATAAGGGTTCAACGAAATGTTTGTGAGGAGAATTTTGTTTTATTAGACAACTAATTTTGTTAGTTTCATATTATTTAATATATGAATGATAATTCACAAAATAATCTTTACACTTTTAGTTATTTCAGAGATAACTTAATTCTTTTTGTGGCATAAAGAAATCTGCAGGGCATAAAGACTGAGTCAGTCAATATTAACTTAGGGGCATAATTTTTTTAGCCAAAATGTTTACTTTATTGAACTTTACTTCTTAATCTTCATCTTCTCTCTCTCCCCCCCTCTCTCTCCCCCCCTCTCTCTCCCACTTAGGGGTGGCAATTTGGTCCGAACCGACGGACTTTTTCCCAAACTCGCCCCTAATGGGACGGGTTTTACCGCCCCGTTAATTAAACGGTTCGGATTTGGTATGAAGTTAAAAAAAAAACTAATCAGGTTCGGGGCGGGTTTGGTATTAGATAGTAAACACCGCCCCAAACCGATTAGTATGTTATATATTAAATATATATTTTATTTAAGGTTATTTTTATAAAACTTTAATCTTATATTATCAAATATAATTATATTATGTTTTATATTATTTAAGTAGTTGTAGTGTTTATGATTGATAAACTTAAAGTCTTACAAAATTTTGTTAACAATTGTTATGTTACTTCAAACTAAAATAACTTTTGTGAAACAAAATACTTTGAACCCGACCCGACCCGACTCGTTTTATATTAAACGATGCGGGGCGGGGCGGTAATGGTTTAGCAATTTTTAATTGGGACGGTTATGGTAATTGAATATCCACCCCGATTGATTATTGGGACGGTTATGGTAAAACTGGTTTACTAACGGGACGGAGTTGGGAATGGGATGAACCACCCCAAACCCACCCCGTTGACATCCCTACTCCCACTGTCACGCATTATCTTTCTCTCGTTCTTTCTCACTATCTTCTTTTCACTCTTACTATTTACCCCTCTGTTGCTCTCTTTCTTTAGGTCTATCTAGATTTCTAGATAGAAATCTTCCGTCCGTCGGAATTATGTCTATGTGAGAGAGGGAGGCAGATGGAAATCATTAGAGAACACAATGAGAGATCGAGAGAGAAATAATGAGAAATTGAGAGAAACAATAAAAGATCGAAAAAGAGATAGTGTTAGATGGACAAAGAGGGGAATCAGAAGAGAGAGTGAGAGAAAGAGTAAGAGAACGGGAGAGAGATGGTGAGAGACAGTGGGAGAGAGAGGAAAAAGAGAAAAGATGAAGATTAGGGGATGGAGTATAATCAAGTCAATTTTGGGGGCAAAAAGAAAATATGCCCCCTTAGGTTATGCCTTAGAAAAAATTTCGTTATGTCCCAAAGATGGGGTTTTTTCTGTTTTTGTACATATTTTTCCAACTCCTTTAGGTGTCGTTTGACAACACTAAAATACGTTACTTTTTGACTTATTTAAGTAAAAAAGTTAATTTGGTAGTGAAATAATATCGACTTTTTTTCAAGTCGAAAATTAGTTTTTTTTTAAGTTAATTTTTTTAACTTTTGACTTCAAGTTGAAGTCATTTTCTGGAGAGGGGACAGCTGAAATTTCGCGAGCACGGGAGAGGGAAAGTTGCACTTTTAGAGGGAACAACAAAAATGACCCCAATTTATTTTCTTGAAACCCTAGGTTCGTTTTTCAGCAGATTTCCTCTCCTCTTCTTCTTCATTACTTCAATCATCTTCAAAACATTGCAAGTTATTGCAAGTAAGTCTCTCTCCATGTCTCATTTTCTCTCTCTAAATCAAGTTTTGAAACTTATACTGTTTTCATTGGTTAGATCTATCTCTTATTTTCCCTCTCTATCTCTTATTTTCCCTCTCTATATGAAGTTGTGAAAGATATTCTATTTATTGGTTAGAAATATTACTTCTGAAATCTTTTCCCCTATTTTTGTTGTTGAGATTTTACTTATCATAATTGTTGTAGAGATTTTTCTTTTTGATGTTGTTCTTGAATCTATATTGCTAATTATGTTTATGATGTTGGATTAAGAGATAACTTATTATGTTTGTTCTTCTTGCAAAGTTTCAAAAAAAAAAAACTAAAAAACAAGTGATGGTTGTAATTCTGTGTATGTGAAAGAGGGTTGTAGTAGTAGTTTAGGAAAGAGAGTAGTAGTAATATTAGCAAACATGGTAGTACTAATAGTTGTAGGAAACAGGTGGTAGTGGGAAAGAGGGTATTGGTAGTCGTAGTAGTAGTTGTAGTTGTACGAAAGAGAGCTAGAGTAGCAGCAAGAACAATAGTTGTAGCAGTAGGAAGTAGTAGTAGCATAGGAAATAAAGAACAGTAGTTGTAGCATAGGAAAGAAATGGTAGGACAAGGGGCTAAAGAGGGTAATAGGAATTGCAGGAAAGGCAGCAGCAGTAGGAAAGAGGGTAGTAGTGAGAAAAGAGGGCAACATCAGCTAGTAGTAGTAGTAGTAGTAGTAGTAGTAGGAAAGAGGGCAGCATCAGCAGATTATTCTTTTTCCCCTCATTCTTTTGGTAGTACTTTGGTATTGGTAGACGTAATACTAGTGGTATTAGTGATGGTAATGAAGATTACTTAAATGATTTTTTTTTCATATTCATAAAAACTAATTTTGTCGATTTACTTTAGATGACTTCCAACCATCATACATTACCTTCTTATGAATCGGCAATTGCAACTGGTGCCTCTTGGTCACAGTTTAACGAGACGTATTTTATTGATCTGATTGCCGATAAAGTAACTGCTAATGGTGAAAAAATAGTGATAGGAACATTCTCAAAGAACGAATGGTCGAACATTATAAAGAAGTATTACCAAAGGTTTGGACTGAAGCACGACAAAAAGGCATTTAAAAATAAGATGAATAGTTTGAAGGAAAGATACAAAGACCATAAGAAACTTGTTGACGGAAATACTGGATTGGGTTGGGATTCGGTATTGTGTACTGTCGGTGCAACAAGTCAATGGTGGGACAACTATGTCAAGGTAAATTTAATTTTTCATAGACTATAATCGTATCTTTATCATAAAGTATCATATAAATCATTTGAAACCACTTTTTTTATATAACAGACGCATCCACGAGTGGGTAGATTTCAGAGACATGGTTGTCCTGAGTATAGCAAACTAGCTATTGGATTTGGAGATACTGTTGCAGATGGGCGGCGTATCAGAGGATACATCATAGAGATTTTGACTCTTCTGATGATGAAATTAGCCCAACTCGGCATCGATCTCGTAGTCCTAATGGTACTAATGAAAGAGATCAAGACAACCCAAATGAACATATAATAAATGAGACAGTAGAAGAAAACATTGACTCAATCCAACCCCTTCTCATGCTAGTAATGGCGTAGCTCGACGAGGAAGAAGAGACAATAGAGTGTCTGAAGTAAATGAAACATTAAAAAAGAGTTAATTCCTATTTGGCCCCCTACTTTGTGACCAGCTTCCTTTATGACCCCCTATTTTCTGTAAACTCAAATATAACCCCTTTTTTGATGTAAATGTCCTAACTACCTTTCCAATAAATATTTTTTTAAAATAAAATTAAAAAGAAAACATAAATTCCACCTCACTTCCCACTCCACCACTTATCTCTCTCCAACTCACCTTTCTCTCTCTCCATCCAACTCACTTCTCTCTCTCTTTCTCCAACTCACCACTCTCTTCTCCAACTCAACTCTCTTCTCCGATGAAGGTCGGTGACATTCAAAAAAAAAAATTCTCTCATATATTTCTCTCTCTAACCACTCCAGCGAAGGAGTTTTCCTTCGCCAGAGTTCTGGTCTATTGAAGAACATACCAGATCTGTTGAAGAACAGACCAGAACTCCGGTGAAGGAAAACCCCTTCGCCGGAGTGGTTAGAGAGAGAGAGATGAGAGAGTTTTTTTTGAAGGTCACCGACCAGAAATTTTTCCGACCGGCGACCTTCGTCGGAGAAGAGAGTTCAGTTGGAGAAGAGAGTGGTGAGTTGGAGAGAGTGAAGTGAGTTGGATAGAGAGAGAGGTGACGTGGGGAGAGATAAGTGGTGGAGAGGGAAGTGAAGTGGAATTTATGTTTTCTTTTTAATTTTATTTTGAAAAAATATTTATAGGAAGGGTAGTTAGGACATTTGCATAAAAAATTGGGATCAAATTTGAATTTACATAAAATAGGGGGTCATAAAGGAATCTGGTCACAAAGTAGGGGGCCAAATAGGAATTAACTCTTTTTGTTATCTCTGACCCCATTTGCCGTCGGTAACAAGTAAATAGAAAGAGGGAGAACTGTATACGATTGAAGCTCAGATCAGAGAGAGATAGAGAGAAGATGGGGTTACAATGGATGTTATTGACGTACGCGGTGGCAGCAGAGGCAGCAATAGCACTTCTCCTAACCCTTCCAGCACCGAGGCTACTTAAATCTCGCATTGTTTCTCTAATCTCCCTCATCCTTCAACCTGCAATTGGGATCGTCCCTTTCGCTGCTTTCCAGTTATTAGGTTCGTATATCTTCATTTGTTTCTAGGGTTAGGTCATCAAATTCTGATTCATTGTTCTCTCTTCTGGTCCTGATTTTTTCTTGGATTTGATTTTCTATCAGATATCTACTGGAAGAATGAACACAGATTGATGTGTACATCTGATGTATGTACAGCTGCTGAGAGAGACCATTACGAGAAATCCGTAAGTTAAACGATTCCTTCTCCATTAAGTTTCGTATTTAGATCATTATTCTGCTGAGCCGATCTGCATTTTAGTAGAATTATTAAATCCTGATTACATTTATGTTGACAAAAAATAACCTGTTTGAATTGATCACTGAAATACTAAAATTGGGTCAAATCCTTTGGTTGGAGTGGTCACCAAGTTGGTTTCCACCCTGTAGGTATAGGGTTCGACACGGAGTCATACCCCTTAAAGTATGTACTGACCTTCAACAAAAATACTAAAATTGGTCAATCTACTGATACTGCTATTGTTGGATCATCCTTCTTTGAACTTCAAAATGATGTAAATTTATGGTAATCTAGTCTTTTAGGAGGTTAATGTGAGTTCTACATGTCCACAAATATAAACTCCAATTAGTTTAAGACTTAAGAGAAGGCGTGCACACTTGCGGAAGCCTGCGGATCCAGAGGTGGAGTAACCCGATCTCTAGCCTGGTACAAACATTTGTAATGGTTGTTTTCTCAGTAACAGAAGAAAACTACCATTTTAGCCTTTTCGTTACGTGATCTTCGTGACTGATACAATTACCTTTTTTCATATTCAAATTAAATACTAACTGTTATTGTTCTGTTAATGGAATGTCAAAAAGGGTGACTGTCATCTATTTCTTCACAGTTTTCAGTAATATATAATTTTGAGAAGCAGATCGTTTAGACAGTCATTATTTCCTCGTAATGGCAACTAATTTTGAGAAGGAGATTGTTTAGGCAGTCATTATTTCCTCGTAATGGCAACGGCCATGGGTCGGTACACAATTTTATTAAACAAGATATTAGAAGTCGAAAATTTTGGCAGAAATAGAAAGACCTAAACGAAATAACACCTACATGAAAAAAAAATGTAGCAAGGAATCCTGCATTATGTCAACATATTTTGGTGTAACTGATTACAAAAAAACCCCTTGAAAAGTGAAATGCATTCTCGATGAAGGAGAAAGAGAGAGAAACCAAGAGAGAGAGAAAAACCAAGAGAAAGAGCGAAACCGAGAGTAAGGAGAGAACGGAAGAGAAAACACGCAAATTTTGATCTTTTGCTGCAATCTTTTCTTCATCATCTTCTTCAAACTCTTTTTTTGAAGTCAAGAGCCCTAAAAAATGAGGCGGGAGAACAAGGGGACCTATAAACTTGGAGAAAAAACCTAAACTAGTTGAGTTGACCCCGTCGTCTATAGGTAACTGAAGTTACCAGCTTACATTAACCAACTTCACTTACTCTTTTGTTAGTTTTCGTACAAAATATCCCGTGTAGTAGGGTAACATCTTAACTAATTGTTGTTAGAGGAAAATAACGTCTTTTTTTTATGATTCTTTAACTTCCAATTGATCTTGTGTCAAAGAATTACATCTTATTTCCTTCACTTGCCTAATGTTTTCATCACTTTTTGAATATATCAAATTTCCACACTGTTCGACATTTAATACCTTGTTATTAAGTATTCATACAAACTAGCCTAGTCCCTTTTGATGATCCTAATAAATCAAAGTTTGCCGCTTTGAGGAAACAAAAAGTTTTCCAAGGTAACATTTAGGTGGAAAAACACTTCTGTTTCCTCCAAGCTCCCCCCATCACAACTTCTTCTCTACGTTGGCAAGGGTCGCCGAAAAACAGCCTTTGCCAGTGACCCTTAAATTTTTTTTTTTTCACATCTCTCTCTCATTCTCTCTGTTAAACCTCTCTCTCCTCCTCTTCATCCTTTCTTTTTTTCTCTCTTCTCTCTCCGTTTGACCAAGGGGAGTGGAACACCCTCGCCCAACTTTTTTTGGTTTTACTAGACGAATCACCCTTCCAGACAAATTTTGGCGAAGGGTACCTTTCCCCTTCGCCAAACAAAGAGAGAGTGGAGGAAGGAAGGGGGAAAAGAGAGAGAGAAAATTAGAAAAGGTGGTGGTTGCTTGTCGGAAGTGGTGGTTGTAGGTGGTCAACGGATGTGGGAGGAGAGGAGGAAGAAGAAGTGGTCTCTGTTTTCTCCACCCAATAAATCTTTGTACTCTGGAATATTTTCTTGTTTCCCCAAAACATCGACCTCGTCATTGGTAGTAAAATAATTAATGATGGTAGCTAAGGTTGTTCAACTTCTAAACCCTTCAAGAAAAATATTTACTGTATTTCATCAAGTTCCCAAAGATGAGATCTTCTAGTTCCTCTTGACGGTTTAGCTCTTCCTTCGACATTCTTGTCACAAGGGAAAACAAACTTTCGGTTGAGAAGCCGACGTTCTTCAATAGGTAGATGTAGAAACCCCTCTATAGTGTAAACCAATTTGTTTTTTCTTAAGGCAACATCCTTGTCTTCATGTGGAAGTCTTGTTGTGTAGACCAGACTTCTGATTGTTGTTGTCACTCTTCCTAACTGTTAGTGTATCCGGATTAGTGGTTTCAAGTATTGAATTAATTATAGCAACTTGTTAGGATTAGTCTAATCTAAAAGTCTAAGCTTGTGCCTTGTTGTCACCATTGTTCTCAAAGCCCATCATAGGAGCTCACGCATTTCTTCTTTTAGGTCAATTACGGATTCTTTAGGCAAATGACTGTCACATGTTATTGTTGTTTATTAGTTCTTCTAATGGGTGATAGAGTTAGTATCATGGACAATGAAGAAAAAAAAATCCTTGCCAAGTTATTTGAATTGAATTTACCACAAGAGTTTCTAGTTGAATTCTTCACGCGAACCGAATAAAGCTTTGTTAAGCTAACCGTGAAGAACAAAATGTAGGGAAAGCTGCAAAAGATACAAGTTTGTGACCAATTCCTAGTGAGGTAATTTTGTTTTAAGATGAACAAAAGTGTTATATAGATCTAAATTATGTATAATAGTATCGAGGTTACATGATTTCAAACTTACGGAGTTTCAAAGAATATAGCCTCATAGTTTAAAGTACAGACCCTAAGGGCAAAACCAACGTGGGGCTCGGGCTCCCAATTTTGGGAGCCCTTGAATTTTAGGAGCTTTGAGGCTTTTCTCAATTCCAACGTCGGGCTCCTAACATGGGCTCCCAAATCTAAATTATGTACGTGTGTAGTGTACACGTGCGGACTTTTAATTTCAATTTTCAACTATAAATTATTAATTTCAAATAAGATTGAAATTTAATATTATGCTAGAGAGAGAGAATTTTGAAAAGATGAAAAAAAATAAAAAAAATAGAGAAACAATTGGAAAAACAAATTTAAAACAATTACGATTTAAAAAAAATCAGTTTAAAAAAAAAAATAAAAAAAAATAAAAAGAAGTGGGGTGGATCCCCTAAAAAGGGGATCCACCCCAAATATGTCCGTTGGGACAGCCCAACGGCCATATTTGGGGGCTGGGAGCCTAGGAGCACAGGGCTACCATCCCCCCGGGAGCCCAGCCCCGGGGCTCCCGGATTGGAAGGCAGGGGATGGGGCTCCCAAATTTGAATTGGGAGCCCAGCCCCACCCCACGTTGGTTATGCCCTAAGTGGAAGATCTAGCCTTTTGGCCCAAAAGAACAAAAGAGATGATATGAAAAGTTTGATATGTCGAAGTTAAGCCTTTTCCCCCTTTGAAGGTTGCCTAGTTTCTAGCTTTCCATGCGCCCCACAATATGCATGGAGAAGTAAGAAGCAAAGTGTCTTCTGATTACATTAAAAGAAAAGTATCTTCTGATTCATCGTCAAAATAGTAGGCTCAATACAACCAAATTAAGTGAGTAACCAATTTTCAACCCAGCCACTTAGTGTTTGTTTCATTTACAAAAAAGTTCCATAATGCCCAAGTAATCCCACAATGTGAAAGTAAGTGATTCATCAATTCTTCCTCCTTACATAATACACATCGGTTGACCCAAATACCTCCACGTCTATAGTCTGGATTTTCTTCAAACGCTGTCTATACAAAAAAGTTCACCTTCAGCAGTACTTCTACCTTCCAAGTCCATGACTGGGATTTCTAACGATGAGGTATCCCTTCTACAAAATGCCTCATAGCGTGATTTGACTGAGAAACTTTCTCCTATCGCCTGAATCGCATTCCTTTATCCTCTTCCATTGAAGGAGATATCCCGTTTAACACCTCTAGTAAAGTAGCCATTCTAGCAACTGTCCAATCATTCAAGTTTTTCCTCAAACCTATATCCCAATTAATCTCCTCATTGGTATACTTATAGCAATCAAAGACATAACATCCTTCTTGTTATAAATGACATCTATACTCAATTTAAGAACTACCAACTACTAACATGAATGAGCTGATTATAATCGAGATTAATTCCCTGATATTTGATGCATCTAAGTATATATTAAAGATACAAGTAAAAATTTACTCTTGTTAAATTAGAACATTTATCCATACGGCCGTACGTAGGCAGAGTAGATATATAATTTCCCATGATCCAGTAGTAAGACAATAAAAAATAGATTATGCAGATAAAATAAGCACATGCGAACAATGTTTCAGTTGTTTCAAAGAATTTGTCTTTTACTCAAGCTTTACCAAACAGAAAACAAGCAACTGAGCAAGGAACACTAATAAAAAAGGACGTGGGAGTATCTAAAAATCTATCTGAGATCTGACTATCCCGGGCAACTGCATAACATTATTATGAGCTTACAGATGGTGTTTCTATTTATGCATTTACGGGGAATTTACTATTTAGTCATGATAGTACCCATATGCTGGAAGATGTTAGCTGAGTTTAGGATGCACTTGTTACCATCAAGATGGTGTATGATAGCCTGATATAGGCCCATTTTGAGATATTTACAGTGCAAAATCAGACAAAATGGGGTCGTCGAATAATACTACATAGAAATATATAAATGTTAATTGCTTTTAATCTTCTTGTACTGAACATAATTACGAGTGCCAAGTCTGTAAAGCTGTTAAGAGTCCTTAACATTTTCAAATATGTTCTGAACCATTGCTTTTGTTGTTCTGGACTGGTGGTATTATTAGGAATCTTTACTGCGTATTCTATGTGTTTTCGTCTTTTTGAACTTTTAGTATTTGGTATGCATTTTAGATCTTTATTAGCACAGGCCCAAAAGTTCCCTATAGGTCTCCTATTTTCTACAGTTTTGCTACAAGGTTCTTGATAAGTAACACTGACATAGAGTTGTGATTAAATTTCGTACTGACTCTTTTCCTTCCTCTTCATCTTTTCATGAAAATCTTGATAACTTCGAAAGAAATAGGTTCAGTTAATTATATCATTTAATACAAGAACTCAAGTCAATTTTGGATCTCCTTTCTAGCAGATGGTGTTTTTCGTGCCTTTTCATTTTGTTTTTACGTATATTTAGACAGAAAAGACACCAGCTTAATATTTCTTCTCTTTGCTAGCATTTTACAAACTTAAAATGTTCTGTCCTAAGTTTGCTTTCTCTTATCATTCCTACAATGCATCTCAATATCCTTATTCTTCTACTTAAATTTGCGATGTGCAAAAGAAAGAGGTTTCTACACTTAACTAGTGATCATTCTAAGCCTTTGTTTCTCTTTTTGTCTATTCTTGCACTTTCAGGACTTGATCATTCTGTACTAATCTCATCCACTTTAATTATTCCATCTCAATTCCCTCATTCTACTACATTAGTTTGTATAACTGAGTATCTTTGCTCAATGAGTGTATGATTGCTCAAGTTTTCACGTGAAATTGTAGCTGATCTTCATTTCAAAATTTAACTGTCAAATTGGTCAACTGGAAGCAGAATTCCTCTCTAGTAATCTCTAGTTCTTGGATACAATTTTTATTGCCTGCTCTAATTTTTGTTATCAAATTTTTATTACTATCTTTTACGTGTGCTTACAATTATATTATACATAATACTACTGGCATGGGCGGAAAATTACCACCACTATGGTGTTGGTATGGGGTTGCCAGCAAGTTCATATTCTAATGGTCTGGTTTCCTTCTGTATTTAAGTTTTGAAGTTTTTCGTTCATCATATTTTAAACCTTACACGTGAGCATTTCTATACGATGTCGATGCAGTGCAACTCAAAAACTAGACCCAGATTTTACCTCTCTACAGATGATGAGATTGGAATTCCTTTTCTTTCCATTGCTTCTGCTCTAAATTTTACTCAGAAAGTGTGGTAGCCACTTAAATGGGTGTAATAGGAGATTTTGTTTCTACATCTTGTGTGTTTGCACAAAATCATGTTACATCCTTAAAATTCCACTTTAGGTTAATATCATTTCTACAAAGGTATCCATCCATGTTTTAACGGTTTTTGATAAAACAACAATATCTTATCTTACACAAATTTACCATTCAGCACAACAATCTTCATATGTATTTTTTCCCTGTTTTAATATTTTTCTTATGTTTTTTAATTGAATCGCCTTCTTGCAGATTTTCAAAGCTCAAAGGAATGTCATTTTGTGCGTTTCTGCATGCATTCTCTATTGGTAAGTAGAGAGCATTTGGTGCCATCCTCATCTTTAGAAAAAACATTTTTCATGGTGATGTCAGTATTTACGTGTACTTTTATTTTTTAATTGTGGGTGCAGGTGTGTGTACCGTATATCTAAATACTACAAGGATATTCAGAACCTTGAAGAAGTTGAGAAGAGGTACAAAAATCAGTAAATATTAAGAGACGAGTGAACCCGATTATTCATATTGTGGCAAAATTCGTATCCCTTGGTATACACATATTACTAGATGCTGCTAAACTTTTTCTTTTTGTTGAAAAAGATGCAGTTGAAACTAATTATTGAACTTTTGTGTTAAAAACTAGTCAATTATGAGTGTAACTGGTGGAAGTTGTGGAACTTCCATTTTAGCTTGATGTTTTTCAGTATGTCTGCCTACATATACGCTTAAGACTTGAGAGTGTATTGTTTCTGTCATTTCTTTGAAGGCATTTGTTTGTGTTGTTTCTTCCAGTCATTTTTGTTTGACCTGATTACTAGGTGATGACGTCGGAAAATGGTTTTCCGTGTATTTCTTAAAAAGTCGATCCTTGTAAACTTCACTATTGTCTATTGTCTTTCCTCGACTACGTAGAGGCACTACGATGAGTACGTATTTTCTAACACTGACAGATCACGTATAACAATTTGTATATGAAAAGAGGGTTGTTGACCCTTTCTGACCTTCAACATCACATTGTTCTTTACAGGTCGATCTAAACCTAAACTCGGAGGTACCAAGTTTCTTTGGGTTGATCTCTCTATTCGAATTTTGAATTCATATTCCCTCTTGCCTCGCCAAGATTTCCTGCTGATTTTCGTAGGCCCCCCTTACGTTCCTTGACACAAAACAAAACTTTTACCAAAGCATGTTTGGTTTCTCCTCTTGGCTTGCCTTTAGGCGAACGCATAATTCAAGGTGCCTAGGAGAATCATGGCGACCTCCCATGTAATTGTTCAAGTGGCGAGGTTTCGTCACATCCACCTCCCTGATGACTTTCGGGGGGGGGGGGGGGGGGGGGGGGGGAGTATGATCGACTTGAAAGGCCGATGCTTTAGGGAAATAAGATTTTTGTTTCTAGGGTGCAAGACTTGAAAAGAAATGGTGGGTTTTGCCAAATATTTCAGGGCAACAAAAGTTCATCTTCTTCCACAATTCCCCCATCTTCCAATCACCAATTCTTGCCATCACCAACACCATCGTTCTCTCTATAGCTTCCTTACTCCCTCGTATCTCCCTCTCCCCTTCTATTTGTTCTGACGAAGGTGACCTATCCGGCAAAGGAGTAGGTCACCTTCTCCGGAGCCTCGGCTAAAGGACTGGATTGGGGGAATTTTCCTAAACTAGTGGCCACTTAGGCATTGGATTTGGGAGAAAATCCTCTCAAAATCACAACCCCGTCCGGCACTTTGGTTTTAGGGGAATTCTCCCAAAACCAGCTGGCGTTTCGATGAAGGAGACCCTCTCCTTTGCCTGGAGGAAGAGAGAGAGAGAGAAATAAAAGAGGAGGGGGCTGTGGAGGAAAAACAAAGAGATAACTAAAAAAAAGAATGAGATAAATGGTAGTGGTGGTGGTCAGAGGAGGTAAACGAAAGATTTAAAGAAAAAGTCAAAGGTCGCCGGTAATATAGCATTTTCCTAGCGACCGTTATTGGCGTCGACTCGTCGAGAAGAAATGGTAGTGGAGGACCGGAGGCTATGTGGTAAACAATAAAGTTTGGCCAAAAGTTTTCAGCCAAATTTTTATACCTCATAAATTTGTTTTGTTTCTCAAAGTGGTTACCATCTTCAAATCAAGTCAGGAGTCAAGAAGTTCAAGTAAAAGGAAATCAAAGAGTTCATATTGTTTACAAAGGTTCTTCCGCTTTTAAAGTTGCGAGGTACCATCATAATCCTGAAAGGATGTCGTTGGATCCTGAGAGACATGTACTCAATTGTTGGCATTGTTACATGGGTGTAAAATGTTTTAAGGAAAGATAATTTATTATCGCTTCGACATAACTCATTATACGTTTACCTCGATTATATCCGAATGAACGTTTACTTTTAGGCAACAATGTTTTTTTCGATCTTTCTAATAAATAGAGAAACGACTTTCTTATAAATAGAGAAACTGACTATTTTGGTTTGAATACAAACCATAAACTTTGTTTTCATTTGGCGAAACAGATAGATATAGTCAGGCTGTTACGTTTTTACTACAAACAGAAAATTGGTTTTAATAAGTAAACCAGAGAACATGAAAACTCAGTCGAACCATGAAAACAACAATATTAGCGTAAGAAGAGCATAATAAACATTTGGCTCAGGACACTAAATTTTTTAGCCATGATCTGGTCATAAATTTGATACTCCTTGGATATCGAAATCATGGATTTATCGATTCTGCGTTTTTTTTTGTTTTGTTGAAAGAGATAATCGAATCAAAAGTGAAGAGTGTCATTACAATACCACAATACAAGTGAGAAATAAAAGGCCCATTTGGCAATACCATCTGCATGAATGTTTGTTGATCTTTTGATGTATTCGAATTTAACACTATCAAACTGCTTGATGATTTTCCGGATTTGAGACAGTTGGATCTCCGATTGCACACTATCAAACTGCTTGATGATTTTCCGGATTTGAGACATTTGGATCTCCGATTGCCTAGTGTTTTCTATTCTGAAGATTACTGGTGTGGTTTTGGTTGTCACTTTCAATGATTATGTACTTGTATTGCTCTTCTAGTGCCCATTCGATATACCCTTGAGAATAGTTTTGGCTTCACTTTCTTCGTCCGTTCTTGCTCTAAGTTGGTGAGCCCTGGCAGCGACAAACTTACGTTGTGATCATGAATTATAAAACTAATTCCTATGCTCCCGTTGAATTTAAAAAAACGAGGCATCTGTGTTCAATTTGATATAGGAATGCCTCGGGGGTCTCCATGTGTTGAGATTAATGTTGCATAGTGGAAATTTAATTATTTGATCAATAACTTATTTGGTGGTTGTCAATGTGCATTGAAAACATCGGTCACAACGGACATTCCAGATGGACCATAAAATTGTGACGTACAATGGAACTCTTTCGTCCATTTGAGTCATAATTAAATTTTTCTATGATTTGGTCCATTCTATTATCGAATCTATGTTAGTAAATGAATAAACAATAGCTTATAACTGTTTATATGTGGGTCACGATATATAAATGTATCGTGTACGATGGCTAATTGTAATCATGTAATACCACTGTTTAAAGAAAATATCCTTCAAACCAGCACCTCATGGGCCAAATATGACAGGTACATAATCTTTGTTTTCATATGGTGTCAGTTCAGATGGAAGAGCAGTGGTGGTTACCAAAATAATCCAATCTAAGGAAGGGTTAATGGCAGTTCACGTAATTTACTTACGTTCCGGATAAGAATTCCTATAGTGGGACGGGCAGTTGTATAGAGGCTCCCCCTTTGTTGCTGATGGCGCCTTATACAGACAAATTTTGTGGGGTTTTCTTAGTTTACCCCACAATACTAATTAGTTTTGAGTTTACTCCATTTGATTGATTAGTTTCGTTAAGAACATTAAGACAATATCTCACGTGTGAAAAAAAATACTACTACCTAGAACAATAATCGCGTAACATGATTTTAGTAATAGTAATACATTAGGTTAGTGTTGATTTTTGTCTGAAATATAATTTAAAGACTTATTTTCTTCATAAATTATTTATTTTATGATTCCAGATTCCTTAGCCAAACATGGGCCTAGTATTTTGACAGTTATTCAATAAGGTAAACTCAATTATCAATTATTGGGGCGAACTCAGCTACCTATTTGTGTTGAGGAGGAAATGTCAAAAAAGCCAATTTTGTAAGGGTCTTAGTGAAAAAGGTGCCTATAGCAACAAACTAAGGCGCTGATGAAACACCCTAGTCGGACAAGTAAACCTATTTAAAAGGCATCTCATTTATATCCGTCGACATCAAGACAAATGCTAAACGAAGTTGCATAATTACTCAACACAACTATTTACTAGATACAATCTATTTTTTTAATTAAATTTCTAAACAACACTATCATTCGTTTTATTGGTGTTATTTAGCAAATATTATAATGAGAATTTTAAATTGCTAACGACAACTATGTTTTGTACTCTACAGAACTATGTACTAGACACAAACTTTTTTTCTGTTAAATTGCTAAACAATAGTAAAATCTATTCTATTGCTATTATCTAGCAAATATTATAGTGAGAAACTTTATAAACATATTACTCCAAATTAAAACCGAAAAATAACGACTATAAAAATAGAAAGAATTTCTTCTTAAAAATGATTACTAATTCATCAATCTTATAAAAGAAATCT
The DNA here is from genome assembly GCF_041429995.1 of Eschscholzia californica. Classification (NCBI taxonomy): domain Eukaryota; kingdom Viridiplantae; phylum Streptophyta; class Magnoliopsida; order Ranunculales; family Papaveraceae; genus Eschscholzia; species Eschscholzia californica. Next base: position 37,327,226 of record NW_028238198.1, read on the forward strand.
TATGTGAAATGAACACTTATCAATACTACCAAGGTCCAAGAGAGAGAAAAAAATTGATACGAGAAATTTGGGATAGTAATTAGTTTTGGTAATCTTGTCTAAAAGAAAAAAAATTCAACTCCAAAATTTGAGACCATATTTAATTATTTTAATTTACTTAATTTTGTCAAATAATTTTGTTGAGTAAAATAGAGTTGTGTATAACATGAAAAATAAATCGGTTGTATTTGATTCTTGTTTTTGATGTTGATTAGCAACTTAAGACACTAGTTTAGTTAGTTTTGCTTAGTTAGTTTGTCTAGTTATTTTTATCCTATAGTTATCTTGAGTAAAAATAGAGTTGCGTATAGTACCATCGTCAATCAATAAGGCTAATACCCAAAAAAACTTTATAGAAATTGACAAAATCTAAACCTACTAGTGCTCGAACTAGGGTCTTTCACGTCCACAACTCCCACCTATACCATCTCAACCATGCTACATATGTGTTATAAGATTGACTTGAACGTTATTTATCGATAAACCAGAGGGCAATCAACATTTCTAAATCAATTTGCAGCAAGTCAAGGGGGGCCATGGCCCCCTTTGACCTGCATGTAGATCCGTCCCTACTAGTTGGACAAGTAAACCTATATATAAAAAAAAGGTTAATCTATATACTCAAGTTGTATGTTTTAGCTCAAACATAAACTCGGTTTAACGAGGAAACCAGAGCCTGTGAAAACTCAAATCGAACTATAAAACACAACAATATTAACGTAGTCGTGAAAATTGAGAACACGGATTTATCAATTCCGCTATAGTAAAAGAATAAATAATGGCATGTAGTTTGTAGTCGGTCAGGTGTAAAAAAGAAGCCTAAAAAAATCCTTCAAACCAGCACTCCATAGGCCACATATAACACAGCACGTAATCTTTGTTTTCATATGGTGTCAGTTCAGATGTAAGAGCAGTGGTGGTTACCAAATAAATCCAATTCATTTGAACAACAACCAATAATACGAAGAAAAAGGGAAAGCATAATGGCAGTTTACGTAATTTATGCCCATTCATGGATGAGAAATCGTAATTGTCCTGACAAGTAAGTAAACCCTATTTAAATGGCATCTCATCCAATATCACATAACGCTCTTACAAACCCAAGAATCAAATCAATATGGCTATTACTCAAGAACTCTCTTTCTTATTCACAATTTTCTTCTTCTTCTTCTTGTTCTTATTAAAACCAATCTCAGCCGTTCATTCCTCAAATCAAACGACCAATAATGCAACAGATTTCATCCGCACAAGCTGTAACGTAACTTTATATCCTGATATCTGCTACACCACGCTCTCCGGCTACTCAAACGCCGTCGAACAAAATCCGGCTCAACTTGCCCGACTCGCAATCCGAATTTCTCTCTCCAAATCTCGTCAAATGACTTCATACATTTCAAACATCATGAACCAGACTCGTTTAACAAAACCAAACCCTAAAATTTCAGCTGCTTTGAAAGATTGTCGTAGTACTTTCAACGATGCGGTTTACCAGATGAAGCGTTCTTTAGAGCAAATGTCTAATCTTGAACATGAAGGTAGTGGTGATTCTTCTTCTTCGTTTAGGTTTTTTATGAGTAATGTACAGACGTGGATGAGTGCTGCTCTTACAAATGAAGAAACGTGTACGGATGGATTTGAGGTAGTTGAGAATTGTAAATTGAAGTCTGGAGTATGTAATCATGCTTTAGTTGTTAAGAAGCTTACTAGTAATGCTCTTGCTCTTGTTAATAGTTTTGCTTCTAACCCTAATAGGGGAATCACTTCTACTACTGCTGCTCCTTGATTATATGGATTATCTCCTGTTGTAAGTACAAAGTTCGAAAAAAAAAAAATTATATATTATTTAGATGTTATGGGTTATATGTCAATTTTGTTTCACCAATTGATTCTGGTCGAATTTATGTCTAGATATGTAGTTAGGTAAAATTTAGTGAGATAAACACTTTGTCTCGCTAAATTTAATTCGGACATATGCTTCGGCTGGGATTCTGTCGGGATTATGACATGATATAGAGTTTTCGTTTTCCATATGGAATTATGGTGTGATGTTTGTGTTGGAGAGGTAAGATTGGTTGTTTGATCTGAACCATCCACGGATTATCTGTTCAGCATTAATTAATGGTCACGGACTCATAGTAAATTGTCCCGTGAAGCTTTATTTTCTTTCAGGCTCCTCCAACATACACTGTTTGTTTGCCTCATCCATCTTTTTAGGTTTTTAGTTTGACAAATTCAAATAAGTTATGGGCAAATTTTAAAAAAAACGTTACTAGCAGGGCTACTCATTTATAAACAGGTCAAAATAATCCGCCACGACCAAATAGGTCATGGTATACCAAGACTTATGGCCGCCATCGTAATAAGTTGTGAAAATGGCTCACTATGAAATGCGAAACAGCACAACATATCATGAAACTTGAACCCGAATGAACTCCCGTAAAAACATTAGAATTGGATTTTTTATAAGCGTCCAAACTCCTCGGTTGAGTTTGCAAAAATTAGAGTGGGTTGTTAAAGTCCTTCATGACACAACCAAGTTTGTGCATGCCGATTGCTACGGGGCGGGGTAGGTCCAGACTTTTGTTGTCTGGCCACGACACTATGGATTTTTTTCTTTTGAACTCATCAAGCTTACATATAGTTGAAAGTTGGCAATATAAATATGCTTAAATGCGTAATAGGATTGGATCTTGTGCAATATTCTCTCCTTTAGTTATGTGGACACCAAATTTTAGGGTGACATGTGAAAGTGACCTCATTTGTCAATAGATTGTTAGTGCTCAAACCAATGGAGCTTAGACTTCTCTTGATATCCAATACATTTTAGTTAAAAACAAGTTAGGGAGTTTCAGAATCGTGGGGAGGTTGGAGAGATATGTAAAATGACTTTAATGCCCTTTTATTTTTATTCTATTTACATAAGTGTATTGTGTATGGACCGTTCGATCTAACAAAACGAAATCTGCCAAAAGAAATGGACGGCCAGACTTATCCCCTAGTTAACTGTCTGAGTTGTTTTAATATAATAGATGATAAAAAATAGAGAGATGCTAGAATCACAAAAGATTTTGACAAAAAAATGTTCCCAGCTGATGTGGCGGTTGTGATTTTCATCTCTCAACGGCATAGATTTGGTCAAAGTTTGAAACCACAACCACCACATCAGCTGGGAACATTTTTTTTGTCAAAATCTTTTGTAACTTTATCATTTTCCTAAAAAATATCTCCTTGATGACTCTGTGACGACATCTTTACTTACGTGGTAGTGAATAAGGCAAGAAGCATTAATTTTAGTATTTCTCTGAGTGAAAAGATAAAAATATCTCTTGTCTTATTAAGATGGAATCACAAAAAAAAAATATTTGTGCCACTTTTGATATTTACGGGAACGTTCTATATAATATTTCTAGTGACAAAGACCGTTCTTGTGAAGAAAAAGCAATTACAACTAATTCACATGGGAATACAGAAGTAGTGTGTGTTCATCTCAAAAGAAACGGCACAAAAGAAGAAAACAATAATGTGCCTTTTTTTTCAAAAGCCAAACAACAAATCCTGGACAAGTGGACAGTTATCAAATGGGAAAACAATGATCAACATTCTTTTTTATATATATTTCAAAAGACAACAACAGATTGAGTATGGCCCCGGAGTGATTGCCGGAATTACAAATCTTTTTTTTCTTCAGACTAGACATGCCTCCGGCATCATTGAGTACTTATGATTATGGAATCCCATGTCTTCCACCCCAATTGACTAATTTATCTATTTTAATTCTTTATTACGATATATATATATATATTTAAACTGTGATAGACTTTCCGGCACGGAACGCGGCTGAACTCCGGCCGGATGATGTGTCGGGACATGATTTAAAGAGAGAAGTTTTCTTACTTTCTCTCTCTAAATCACGTCCCGACATGTCATCCGGCAGGGTTCCGTGCCGGGAAGAGAATCATTTTTCGTATGTTGTTGGTAGGAAAGTGGAATTACAAAGGCAATAAAGTGTCTTTCTTCCTCAATTGTCTTCACTCTTGCCCATTTTGATAGTGCACCGTCTACTTTGTGGTGTTCTTTTGTCTTATAGTTTGGAGTGTTAGTTGTTGGATTCTGTTTTTCTGCCTACGATGAGTCATGGCCAAGTGAAAGGCTTTAGTGTTACGATCTCCATTGTTAGCCCATTTAAGTCTAGCTCATGGAAAATTAAAACAAAATCTGTCAGCAAGTGAATGTGGTTGATTGATTCTATATGGGTTTCAACATAAACAGAATTGAACTAGTTCTTGTTTTGGAAATAGTTTCTGATATGCGATTCTATATGGGTTTTGGAAATGATACGTTCATCATTTCCAAAGAAAAAGTTGAATTCTTTGGATGTGTCAGATAAAACGCCATTCAACCATTTCCATCGATGGATTATATATAGTGATTAGAGAAGACAGACGAATACATGGATGAGACAGACGTATACATGGATGATACGTGCATCATTTCCAAAGAAAAAGTTGAATTCGTTGGATGTGTCAGATAAAACGCCATTCAACCATTTCCATCGATAGATTATATATAGTGATTAGAGAAGACAGGCGTATACATGGATGAGACCATAAAATTGGCCCAATTTGGTGAGGTTTTAGTGGATGGTATCAGATTGAGTGGGGCTAAGGGGGATACTGATATTAACCGTGATAGACTTTCCGGCACGGAACGCGGCTGAACTCCGGCCAGATGATGTGTCGGGACATGATTTAGAGAGAGAAATTTCTTACTTTCTCTCTCTAAATCACGTCCCGACATGTCATCCGGCCGGGTTCCGTGCCGGGAAGAGAATCATTTTTCGTATGTTGTTGGTAGGAAAGTGGAATTACAGAGGCAATAAAGTGTCTTTCTTCCTCAATCGTCTTCGCTCTTGCCCATTTTGATAGTGCACCGTCTACTTTGTTGTGTTTTTTTGGCTTATAGTTGAAGTGGGTGAAGCAAATTAGGGTAAGAGTGTGGTATTGTCTGATCTCGTTGCCTTTTATTGCCCTCCACAGGTTGATAATTTATTTGTGAGCTGATTAATAAGTGTTTGTTTGTGGCTTTTGATCTGGATATGTGACATGGTTATTGAAATCCCCTATTCAATGCTTTGTAAAATGGTTTTACCTTCGCATTCATCAATGATAGTGTGACGTTCTGTTTGTGGTGCGACGAAGGAGGAGTTAACATTGTGTATAGCCATTCCAATCCCTAAATCAGCTTGCTTCTTGGTAAAACAGACATCTCGCTCTCCAAATATACCAGACAAAAGATGCAAAGATAAGAAATTTTTTTAATTGATCTTTTTTTTTAGAGTAACGAGAAATAATCCATCCAATGAGGGATTGTGGCAAGATGTTTTTTATGATAATGGAAATTAAAACCAAATCTGTCAAGCGAAACTGCACATCAAGTGAATGTGGTTGATTGATTCTATATGGGTTTCAACATGTACAGAATTGAACTTGTTCTTGTTTTGGAAATATTTTCTGATACGTGATTCTATATGGGTTTTGGAATGTGCATCATTTCCAAAGAAAAAGTTGAATTCTTTGGATGTGTCAGATAAAACGCCATTCAACCGTTTCCATCGATAGATTATATATAGTAACTAGTTATAACCCGTGCCCCTAGGGCACGAACGTTTATGTCTGACAAATAACAAAAAGTTAATACTTTTGGGTCGATGAACACGAAAATGATGTATATTACATTTACAAACAATAAGAAACAAAAAGAACATTAACGAACGCGAAAATCTGGAACAAAAGATTTAATATAAGTTAATAGTTTTTAAACCAAAAGTGTCTAAAATCGATAATCAGTGTTAAAAACATGACAAAAATTTCACAGATGTTTACAAGTCATCTAGTGGAGGTAAGAATTAATTTGACTTTTACAAGAGGTAATTCGAATTGTTCAAAGAATCGATGAAAAGTTATATTTTAATGAAATTTAAAGAAGAAAATCAAGAAAAAATTTATAACAAAGAAAATCCCATTAAAGAATCACTATAAAGATAGATGGGTACTTTCTGGTTTACATAATTTGTAAAATCTAGTTAAAATATCATAATACTACCAACTACTTACTCATCTCAAAAAAATTGAAAAGTAAAATAGTAAATTCAAATCGTAAATCTCATAAAAAAAAAATTCAAATCGTAAAATAACAATTAACTCTTCAAAAGATATGTTGTTAAAATCTAGGAGAAAAGATACATAAAGATTGAAAACAAGATTCAATTAAATGATTTTTTCACTTGCGAAAGATTAACATAAAAACAAAAAATATCATAGATTGATAGAGAAAGAGATACATGTACAGAGAGAGAGAGAGAGAGAGAGAGAGAGAGAGAGAGATTTATCATTTATCACAAATTATATTTACAACTAAACATTTCAGTGAACTTATGGACAATACACAATATCAATAAAAAAATGTTATATGTACTGAATTTTATGTATTAATCATACAGTCAAACCTTAAAAAAAATGATTTATTCACTTGCGAAAGATTAACATAGAAAACTAAAATAACATAGATTGATAGAGAAAGGTATATAAGTAAATAGAGATTTATCATTTATCACCAAGTGTATTTACAATTAAACATTTCATTGAACTTATGGAGAATACACAAAAATACTAATTAAACATTATCAAAATTAAGAAAAACTAATACTAAATCAACAAAATTTATGTATAAAAACATAGATTACTAATTTAATATTAAAAAAATAAAAAATAAAAAACTAATACTAAATCAACTAAGAAAAACTATCAATTAAGAAAGTCTAATTTCGAACCATTTTGTTGTCAAAAGAGATTTCTTCTACTAACAAATGAGAAATCTTGTAATTGAGAGAGAGAGAAAAAAAATAAAGAATGATCAAGGAAAATATATATAGAGAGAGGAGTGAGGAATATGATCCATTAATCTTCTTCTTTTATAACCAAATGACAATTACTTTTTGGAAAATTGTGAAGATGGAGAGGTTTTGAGAGAGATATAAAGAGTTATGATTTAAGGAGATATCAAGGATTAAGATCTAAGGGCTACAGTTTCATAACCCAAAATACAATTAATATTTAAAAAGTTATGGAGATAATAAATTGTCAATAGTTATATAGATGGTCATTAGTATATTATTAATTTGTCACTAACTTTATGATAGTGGTTATAATTTGGTATAAAATTTAAAGGTTGAGATTTAACTATGGAAATTAGACGGTCAAAATTTATTGTGGGTTTGTATAATAGATTTAGTGAGTGGGTGAATGAATTATGATATTTCTAGGTATGTAAGAAATCTAACGGTCAAAATTTAACAACAAAGGGAACGAACGGATGGATTTATCTTTTGGTTTGTCCCGGTCAGCAAAACACATTGTGTTTTATATTAACAAAATAAAAAAATAATACTAAATCAACTAAGAAAAATTATCAATTAAGAAAAACTAAATTCAAACCATTTTGTTGTCGACAAAGATTTCTTCTACTAACAAATGAGAAATGTTGTAAGTGAGAGAGAGAAAAAAAATATAGAAAGAAAGATCCTAGGAGGAAAATATATATAGAAAGAAGAGTGAAGAATATGATCCATTAATCTTCTTCTTTTATAACCGAAGGACAATTACTTTTTGAAAAATTGTGAAGATAGAGAGGTTTTGAGAGAGATATAAAGAGTTATGATTTAAGGAGATATCAAGGATTAAGATCTAAGGGCTACGGTTTCATAACCCAAAATACAATTAATATTTAAAAAGTTATGGAGATAATAAATTGTCAATAGTTATATAGATGGTCATTAGTATATTATTAATTTGTCACTAACTTTATGATAGTGGTTATAATTTGGTATAAAATTTAAAGGTTGAGATTTAACTATGGAAATTAGACGGTCAAAATTTATTGTGGGTTTGTATAATAGATTTAGTGAGTGGGTGAATGAATTATGATATTTCTAGGTATGTAAGAAATCTAACGGTCAAAATTTAACAACAAAGGGAACGAACGGATGGATTTATCTTTTGGTTTGTCCCGGTCAGCAAAACACATTGTGTTTTATATTAACAAAATAAAAAAATAATACTAAATCAACTAAGAAAAATTATCAATTAAGAAAAACTAAATTCAAACCATTTTGTTGTCGACAAAGATTTCTTCTACTAACAAATGAGAAATGTTGTAAGTGAGAGAGAGAAAAAAAATATAGAAAGAAAGATCCTAGGAGGAAAATATATATAGAAAGAAGAGTGAAGAATATGATCCATTAATCTTCTTCTTTTATAACCGAAGGACAATTACTTTTTGAAAAATTGTGAAGATAGAGAGGTTTTGAGAGAGATATAAAGAGTTATGATTTAAGGAGATATTAGGGATTAAGATCTAAGGGCTACGATTTCATAACCTAAAATAAAATTAATATTTTAAAAGTTATGGAGACAATAAATTGTCAATAGTTATATAGATGGTCATTAGTATAAAATTAATTTGTCACTAACTTTATGATATTGGTTATAATTTGGGATAAAATTTAAAGGTTGAGATTTAACTATGAAAATTAGACGGTCAAAATTTATCGTGGGTTTGTATAATAGATTTAGTGAGTGGGTGAATGAATTATGATATTTCTAGGTAGGTAAGAAATCTAACGGTCAAAATTTAACAACAAAGGGAACGAACGGCTGGATTTATCTTTTGGTTTGTGCCAGTCAGCAAAAAATATTGTGTTTTATAAAATTTAAAGGTTGAGATTTAACTATGAAAATTGGACGGTAAAAATTTATCGTGGGTTTGTATAATAGATTTAGTGAGTGGGTGAATGAATTATGATATTTCTAGATAGGTAAGAAATCTAACGGTCAAAATTTAACAACAAAGGGAACAAACGGCTGGATTTATCTTTTGGTTTGTCCCAGTCAGCAAAAAACATTGTGTTTTATATAATAGATTAGAGAAGACAGACGTATACATGGATGAGACCATAAAACTGGCCCAATTTGGTGAGATTTTTGTGGATGGTATCAGATTGAGTGAGGCTAAGGGGGATACTGAGTATTTTATTACCAGTGAGTTTCAAAGGTTGCTTGGAGTTGAGGAATGTTCCATTTCAGATTTGAGAATCAATGGAGAGAAGTGAGTAAGGCTTGAGTTTTTGAAATTAAAGTCAAGGGGTTGACCTTTCAACAAAAAAAAGGGGGGGTTGACAACATCCATAAGTCATTCCGATAAATTTAATTTAGGGAAGTTTTAAAGGTGCCCCTGTAAGTTGTAAAGGCGCCTCCTTCTTTAACAAACTCCACTGCAGATCTGCCTTGAGAGAAGCGCCTTTAACACTAATAGAGGTGCCTTTATCAACATCCCATATAGTGTGGGTGTTGAAGTTACCAAAATGTGGGTAAATTCTTTCCTCACCCAAGAATTGTAGGGTTGAGGGGTCCCAGGAACGGTATGAGGAAAAATACTTGTACCTAAGAAATTGAATCCAAAGGGAGCTGGACTTTATCCTCTATGTATAAATAACATAAGTATTCTCTAATATTTTCGGAGAGTAGATAGCTTTCACAATCATATTATTCCTAGGTCGATGTTTTGGAGGAATAAGAAATATTTTCGGAGAATAAAATATCATAAGGTGGAAAACTAAAAATATTCTCCCAAACACACCCTCTATTTTATGTCAGCGGTATAATCGTTGACTGACAAAACTCGTCGAAATCTCATCTTCTCTTCTCTCTCTCTCTATATTCTCTGTCCTCTCTATCTCTATCTCCGACGAATGAGAAGAGCCTCTTCGCTGGACCCCGTCTAGTTTCAAAATGCGATTTGGTTATCGGACGAGACCAAATCTCGGCTCTGACAAAGGGGCTCCTCCCCTTTGCCTGAGATAGAGAGACAAGAGAGAAGAAAGAGAGACAAAGAAATAAAGAGATGAGGAGAAAAAAAAGGGAAGGTAAGAGAAGAAAAGTGTCGCCAAAAATGGTGGAGGTGTCGCTGAAATTTGTAGTGAAGGTCGCCAGAGTTGATGGTGGTAGTGAGAAAGGAAGAAGAGTGAAGAAGTTGAAAACTATAAGGCCATGTTTGGCGTGCGGGAATGGAATGTGATTCCTGGGAATCACATTCCCGTAACGTGATTCCTGGGAATCAGATTACTGTAGTTTGATGGTTGGTTTGATCAGGAATGGGAATTTGATTCCTGACATATTCCCAATTAGGTGTTTGGTTCGTATAGGAATAAGAATGTAAATGTTTGTAAAAGTTCACTTTTACCCTTAAACTACATAAAATACACATCAACTTTTTTTAGCATAAAATATACATCAACTTTGTAATATATTAAAATCAGTATTATTTTTGCAAATTCGTAGATATGAAATAATAACACGATACATCAAAGGGTTAGAATTTAAAGATAATAAATAAATATCTTAATACAAATTTATCTAAAATAAAATTTTGTTCGTAAACCTAAATAGAAATTCATCTAAAATTAAATTTCGTTCATAAACATAAATAGTACTTATTAATACCAAATCCTACAAAAAAATAAAATTGGTAATTCAATATTTTGTTAAGGATATATTTGTCAATAAATATTAATATATGTGATTCCGGGGAATGGGAATCACAAACCCACCTCTCCTCCTGGATTTGCTATTACCCCTTTTTGAGGGATTCACACCCGGACCCACACCGACTTTATTCCTACTTAATAGTTGTTGGGGCCTCTAAGTTTGGATTTCTCTATACTAAAGTTCTTTATTTCATACTTGATTTGTATTATAGACTCTTACGAACTAAAAGGCCGTGAAAACAAACCAAAAAAGTCAAATTCCACCAAATGCCCTTAGTTGTGTACTTCCCATTATGCAAGTCTGTCATTGATATATCAAAGATATGATAAGCACGATAACCGTCGAATCCAAATTCTTATAGGAACGAACCTATAACCCAACTAAACTATGGCCTAAAATCCAACAACATTATTTATACTTTAATAACCCAAATTCCATAAACCATGGAATCCACATCTTCTGGGAATCAAACATGATACCTCCAAGATTTTAGAGTTTATATCAACATTATTCACTACTTGGGCTACCAAATGTTTGACTTCCATAATGCAGCTCAAGTCCCACCAAAATGTCCTTAATTGAGTACATCCCATAATGGGAGAATTATCATAAATTCTTCTTAATTTATTCGTAATTGATTTGTCTTATCCTCAGATACTATTCTGTTGAATGACGACATTGTTGACATGAACTGCAAGGGTATACCTCCACCATGGGGTATCATATTAAGTGACTACTTGCAGAATTGCACAAATACATGTGACTCCTGCTTGGTTGCTTAAGTAATTATGAATTACAATGTGGGGCCACAGGGGCCACAAGTCTCAGTTAGTTTCTTGTCACAATGATGTTGCAAGAGAAATAGATCCCGCCAATGCTAGATTGGGTAAAAATAAATGTAGATGCGTCGTTCAGTGACATACATAATATTGCAGGTACAAGCCTAATTATACACAACAATGAATCGAAATTCTTAGAAGCTCAAGCAACAACTACTAGAAGTATAAATGCAGAGGAATGCGAATCTATAGCTATTCTCAAAGGGATGGAATGGGCGGTAGGCCACAATTACAGGAATATTATTATAGAAAGTGACAATATCAATGTGATCCAATATTTACAGAACAATAGAAATGAAATACAATGGCAAACCAAAAAGAATATACAAAAAATAAAGGAAATCACACTCAGGTTGGAATCTGTTAAGTTTTCTTATGTGAACAGGAAATTTAATCAAGTTACAGACAGACTGACAAAGTGGGCAAGGAAGAGGAATAAGACGCAGACATGGAAGAACATCCCTTATTTTATTTTGAATATGTACTGTAATAGAACTCTCGTTGTTTAATGTTATTTTATCATTTCAACAAAAAAAAAAGAAAAAAAATCAAAGGCCGCCCCTCGACTTCAACATCATGAAATCCTAACTGAATTTGCATCCACTGCTGCTTTTACTCCTGTAAGTTCACTCCATCAACTTATCTAAGGCGTTTCTTTACTTATAATTTATACTTGTCAACAATATGAATCATATTTCCACCATACCAATCAAAATTCTATCTTGGAACACACAAGGCTGCAGATCAAAACTAACAGTATATTATCTTAGAGACTTGCTGAGCAAACATAAACCTAATGTCATTTTTCCACAAAAGACCAATATTAATAGATATCGGACATCTAACATCCTTCATACCATAACTTACCACAATTTCCAAATTGTTGATCCTATTAACACTGTTGGTGGCTTAATTAGTTCTTGTGTGGACTGATGATATTACTATAAAGATAAACTATGATGATAATCATATAATTCATGCGAAATGTTTGCATAATGCATCTTGTATTGGGTACATGCTCACATGATTTATGGTAGTCCTTATTATCATGATAAAGTTAAGCATTGACATATATTACATAATCGTCATGGTCATACTATGCTTCTCTGGATTGTTATAGGAGATTTAAATATCATTATGCTTACTCATGAAAAACAAGGAGGTAACTAAGGATCCTCCTCTCTGAACCCTCACATTATTAATATCATTAAGCAAATGGGCCTTAAACATTTAGGTTATATAGATGAGCCTTTTAATCGCTCTACATCAAATAGACCATGAAAAATATCAGATTCATGATCATAACTATTTGAAAAATGAGATTAGAAACAAGATCACGAACATATCTGAAACGGAATCCGAATCAAGTTTGTAGATAGATATACTCTTGACACCAACACATTAATCAAACCATGAAAAATCAAATCATCAACACAAAAAAGTAGATCATACATCACATAGACCTATGAAACCGATACAAAAAGTACACATTAATACGATTGAAAAAAGTAGATCACATATTTACTTTTGAAAACCGACACAAATTCAAATCAATAAACCAAATCATGAAAAGTAAATAAAAACCGAATAATCGAAAAATCAAATCATTGTTGCTTTGATATTGTTTTGGAAAGAGAGAAAAAATCGATCGTCGATTTCAACACCTAACCGGTTCCACTTCTTTCATATTTATTTTTCACATCTTTATATCAACCTGAGTTAATATAAGAGATAATAGTTTTGATCTTCTTCCATAAGAGAAGTATCTTCGGCCTTGTGAAGTGAACACATTTTTCTATCGCTAAAATGCCTTTAGGCCATATTATATTGGCCCAAATACCAAATTAGTTTGGCCTAACAACCGTTGTTCTAACAAGATCTACAAATATCTTGGAAATATATTCTTATTAATAGTTGTTTCTTTCCAAATGCTCATTAATGAAGCAACATAGGTAAAACATGGTCTCTACGTTTTATCAACGGTTGCTACTTGCTAGCACACACAAGAAGTGTGTTTGCTTTCTTTTCCGTGTTGGGGACTATTCAATAAAGATTTTGTGTACTCAATAAGTCAATATTGGTTAGGTAGCTTTATTGTTTTACTTCTAGGCCTTGCTATCGAAATTATGTGGCAAGTTCTTTTTGAAAGTTTAATTCAATCTTAACCAATTTTTTTATGGAAAGTTTACGTTTTAACAAACGAGTTTTGAATTAAACTTTCAAAAGAAACTTATCACACTATTTTGGCATAAAATTTGTCAACTTTTTGATAAAAAGTGCAATAGTTTACTACATTTTGTAGCCGTTACTGACGTTATTACAAAAACAATTGTTTACACAGTATATATATATATATATATATATAATATAAGAAAAACTGAAATTTTTTACCATGCATTTGGTAACTTTTTGAGAACAACTAAATGAAAGGTTTTAAAAAACAACTTCTTTATTTTGACTTTTTTGTAAAATTGTTTATCATTTAGAACTTGTTTTGCACCATGGAAAATCATTTTAAAATAGATAAACTTTATTAACATCCAACTTGAAATGAAACAGTTATTTTGAACAAAATTCTACAATTTGAACATCTTTAGGATCTCTCTTCTTACAATCTTTGACGTTTTGTCTATGTGTATATATATCTCCATGTTTAAAGTTAAGCTCTACTCTTCACTTCCTCTTCAATTCTACCTTTCACTCTCTTTCAAACAAGAAATGGCTATGGTTACAATTAGCACCTCGGTCGTTACGAGCTTTCACTCCCAAAGCGGAGCTTCACTTCATCTTCCCCGTCATCTTAAACATTTTAGGGTTTCCTCAACTTTATTCAGCTCCAAATCCTCCAAGTGAGTTTACTAAAGAGAGTGGTTTATCTTTTCATGCAATTAATTTCTTCTTTTTTTTTTTAAATTATTTGTCTAACTTAAGCTCTTGCATTAGTTTATCTCTAGTAAAATCAGTTTTTATAAAACAAGTTTTCTTCTCAAACTTAAATTTATTGAGCTGAAAAATACATGCAATGAAAAAAATCGCGTGTTGTAAAATCTAATTTTATTGAAGTGTTAAAAGTACGTAAAACAACCAAAATTGTAAATGTTTAGTGTCTAGATTTTAATTGATCCAATCATAAGTTTATTGGTGAAAATCTGAGATATTTAAATTTAAATTTATTTCAGGAAGGTAGTGAATATCAGGAAACAAAAGATCAAACGCCATCAATATATAAATCATATAAAGGCGACACACTCTATTCCACAAGAAAAGATAGAATTATTCAAATCCTTGGAAACATGGGCAGAGAGCAACCTTCTAGTATATATAAAACCTGTAGAGAAGTGTTGGCAACCTCAGGATTTCCTTCCAGACCCAAAATCAGATGGATTTTATGATCAAGTGAAGGAACTAAGAGAGAGATGCAAAGAAATCCCAGAAGACTACTTTGTTGCTTTGGTAGGAGACATGGTAACAGAGGAAGCCCTCCCAACCTACCAGAAAATGTTCAATGCAGTACTGAGCGGCGTCGAAGATGATGCAACTGGTGTTAGTTCAAGTCCATGGGCTGTCTGGGCAAGAGCATGGACTTCTGAAGAGAATAGACATGGAGATCTTCTTAATAAGTTTTTATACTTGTCCGGACGTGTTGATATGAAACAAATCGAAAAAACAATCCAATATCTTCTTGGATCTGGAATGGTACGTAAGATGAACTAGATATTGTATTCTTAATTGATTATCAGAGCACCATTTGTGCATCTTGAACTAATCTCGCACGTCCCCTCAAGTGTAGGGCTCTTTTGAGCCTAATACATGTTATTTTTCTTGGATGAAGAGGAACATTGTGGTTGTTGGGCCTATCACACATGTGCCATGCTCTCATACCATGTTAATTTTTTGGATATCCAACTCAAATCCAATTAGCGATGAGTTGAAAAGACTTATATTATATCTTTATTATGAGAGTACCATTTGTCGACGTGAGAATGTGTTTTGTTTGCAGAACTTACAGACAGAGAACAACCCTTATCACGGGTTCATTTACGGGTCATTCCAAGAAAGAGCAACATTCACCTCACATGGAAACACAGCCAGGCTTGCCAAAGACCATGGTGATTATAAACTTGCACAAATATGTGGGGTAATAGCAGCAGACGAAAAGCGCCACGAAACTGCTTACACCAAGGTCGTTGAGAAGCTCTTCGAGATTGATCCTGATACAACGATATTAGCTTTTGCTGATATGATGAAGAAAAAAATAACAATGCCAGCTCACTTAATGTTTGATGGAGAGGATGATAAGTTATTTGAACATTTCTCATCTGTTGCTCAAAGGCTTGGAGTCTACTCAACTAAAGATTATGTAGACATAGTGGAATTCTTTGTTGAGAGATGGAACATTGAGAAACTATCCGACATTTCAGCAGACGGTCGAGAAGCTCAAGAATTTATATGCAATTTAGGTAAGCGGTTTAGAAGGTTAGAAGAAAGAGCACAATTGAAAGCAAAAGTAGCCCAAAATATTCGTTTTAGTTGGATTTTCAATAAGGAAGTACTAATCTAGTCGAATTGTTGCTCCTGAGACTCGAAGCAAGTGGTAAATACATTATCCCTAAACAAAATTTGATCTTTGTTAATGTGCATAAAATAATACACCCTATCATATCATGGTGACTTATCATTCATCTTTTTCTCAATATCTCTGTTTCATATGCTTCTATGATGTAACATACTTATTATTCATGTTTTATGTTGTCCTCTGTGTATAGAGAGGTATCTACGAGTATTGAAGTAATGTGCCTCAAGAAAGTTAAAAGTAAAAAAATTATTTTTAAGTGTCGTTTGACAAGTAAAAGTTCGAAATTATTCTATTTCTAGCAGCCATTTCAAAAATGGTTCACCAGCTGCTAGGTCCAGATGGATATAAAGCCTCTTGGCAACCAGAGTCGATTGCAAAATATATGCGGCTATAGTGAATATTTTTTCTCTGCTCCAATTATGTCTCAAATTCATGGAAAGCTTGATCCCGAAGGTTTAATAGGCCACTTTAGTGGTTCTGCCATCAACTTACCCTATTTGGGGAGTACCCCAATTGGTAGAGGTTGCCGAAAATAGCAGTTAAAGTCAAAAGTTCCAATTTGCAAAAGCTGATTTTAAAATCTAATTCATTAAGCCAACAATCATAAATAAGGATGAAGTTAATTAACACCGCCTACTATAATTGACAAGAACTTGGAGGCATGCCTCACTTCATATCACAGACCGGGCAGACCTTATATATACGAACTCCAGAGAGGAAAGCAATGTTTTAGAATTTCATTCTTCCTTCGAGTACTTTCTACTCTCTCAGTGTTACACCTGCTGCTACTGTGGTAACCCCCCCTTGTTTAAAATCCTTTCTTCTGAGGGCAAACTTTTCTTGGCTTTTCTACTCCCTTCAACTTTCCATTGGTCCCAAACCCTAGTTTTGGGAGGAGGTACTGCATCTGCAATTGGTGCAACCAACCCTGGCTTGCCATCATCTATAACTGCATCCACCAGCCCATATTTCATAGCCTCCCATGGATTCATAAAATTATCACGGTCCGTGTCCACTTCGATCTGCAACATAAATAAAGCGCAATGAGAAATTGAAGAAGGGAGCACTTAGATGCACATTATTAGGACTACTAACCTGCTCCTCCGGCTTCCCTGTTATCCTGGATAGTATCTTGTTCAGCTTAAGTTTGTGGTACATCATTTCCCTTATTCGTATTCCCATTTCTGTTGCCTGAATTACATTAAAAAAAAACATTGTTAAGCCACCTTCTCCCCAGCCTGACAGCTATGGCATGCATCCAAGGGACAAAAGGGAGAAATTTAGTCCTCAGTGGCAGGTGAGTACTCCCATGAAAGATCAAAATGCATCTAAGCAAATATGCGATAAATAGATACACTACTTACTGAAATCTAGAAACTGAATAGAGCAGATGCTAGGAGAGGAAAAAAAGGAAAGTATTCAGTACAATGTGTTCAGCCAAATACTTTAATTATAAATGATCAATTGTCTTCCAGTAATGTGATAGTTTATGTCTAAATTTTAATTAGATACTTGAATCCGAGGAGTTAATGGTATAACCTTGTACACGAGGGAGCTTAACATCAAAAAGCAACTGCAGTCAATCACTGCACTCCGTAGATAAAAATTGTGGCTTCACTTATTCGAGGAAAAAAATTAGAAGAGCCGCTAATCTCTTACTAACCTAGCTTGATTTTTCCTATACGTTCGAGTAGACCAAGAGCTTTACAAGATACATCCTAAGAGAGCTAGAGAGCTGGAGACGAGAACTGGACCAAAAAAAGGCCAGCACAGCATTGACACAATGGCGTAAATATATTCTAGATCGAGTTCTTAACCATATAATCTTGATATCGACTTTCAAAATTCTAGTTTTGTGGCCCGCTGGGCTTATGCCTCGAGGTAGGTCAAGAAGCCAGTCTTATTGTTTACTTGGGCCGATATCTTCTTGTTAGCTGTTCTCCATAAACTTGGAAACATATGGCAAGAGCCAAAAGTAACCAAAACAGTCCTTCAATTTTTAAAGTGGATGGAGGACTGCCTTAGGAACCGCCTTAAGGTGTGCATTGAACTCCCTAGATATGTAAGATACACCGCAATGGATACTGCGTTCCAGGACCCATGCGGAACTACCTAATCGCAATTGGAGTCTAAAACTTTCAGACCATCGACATACAATAAGATACTTGTGTAAGAATCTAGTGATAAGACTAAGCTAATATACTAGCAGGGCTAAGCCACATGCTCACAGATATGCACCCTTTAAGATCAAACTGCAAATTGGTTTCTCGAGCACCTCTAAAGAGGTCTCTGAGTAGGAAGCCAGTAAAAGGGCAAACAAAGGTAAAGAGATATCTGGTCTATGATTCCAATAGCGATTATTTGGGTAATTTGGCAGGATAGAAACGATAAAAATTTTAAAGAGTCCAATCCAAATAGCGAATTGGCGGTGGAGGATGTTTTGGTCATGCGTTCCACTGGAAAAGAAACACTGTTTGCGCCAGGAACATCACTTTTACGGACTTTGTGTCCAATTGGGAGGCTATCATGATGTAACATTAGGCCCTTTTAGTTTTTTAGCCTCCCTTAATTTTGTCTTTCCTGTGTATATCCTCCTTTCATTTTTATTAACATTAATTCAAAGTTTCAAAAAAAAAGAACAGCATAAACCAAGAACTAACCTTTCCCCCTGAAGTTCCAAGAGGTTGATGGATCATCACTCTGGCATTGGGCATGCAAAATCTCTTCCCTTTTGTACCAGAGGCAAGCAGAAAAGCACCCATAGATGCTGCAAGACCCAAGCAAATAGTAGAGACATCTGCTTTGCACAACTTCATTGCGTCATATATTCCCATTCCTGCATGTAGAGCACATAAGGTAACAGCAATAAAAAAAAAATCGAGGGAAAGATGCTATCTGTTTCAGAGTACCACGGAAAGAATGGAAATAGAACTTGATTAAGTAAAACAATGGTGTGATGATGGTAACTTAAAGCTTATTACACATTGAGGCGTAAGCCTTGAGGCAGAAAAATAAGTTTTTTAACACGTTGATGATGCAAAAAAAAAAAATGAACATGAAAACAACATAGCCAAGCTAAGTTGTCCATTTAATCCTTTGGTATGCAAGATAATGCAGAAAATTTAACATACCAGCAGTGACAGAACCACCAGGCGAATTTATGAACAATTTAATGTCTTTTTGCTGATCTTCTGCATCTAGAAAGAGGAGTTGACTGATGATCAAATCAGCAGTCATATCATCAACCTATCAAATCAGATAAAACACATTCAACAATAAGGGGATTGAATCAAAATCCATCTAAAACCCTTGAGGGTTAACCAATTTGAGCTTAACAAAAAAATCATGAAACTCATCAACCCATTGATCCAAATCAGTACCTGAGATCCGAGAAAGATGATTCTCTGACGGAGGAGCATATTGGTTGTATCGAGCTCTTCGAAATTAGGCAACGAATTGGGAACAACAGAGTTAGAGAGTAGCTTCAAGTGGGGGGGAGAAGTAGATGATGATAGGGCAGTTAACTGGGTGGATTTTTTTTTAAGGAGGGTTGTTGATGCTGGGTGGAGATGCTGTGGTTGGAACTTGGTGAATCCGCCATGGGGAGGAGGAGGAGGAAAGGAGAAGGAGGAACAAGTAGGGGTTGCTGATGAAGTTGGGAATTTCAACAGACCAATCTCCATTCTCTTCCGCTCTTGTCTCTATATTTCTAGTTTGCCCTAAAAAAGTACTGTACCAGTTTCTTGATGCTCCTCCACCCTTCTTCCCCTTTGCATATGAAGCGATTGGGTTAGATATTCCTCTGTCTATTTTGGAGGGAAGTTCTAAACACGCCATATACAACTGCTTTAGGCGCCGTAATTACACATGAAGAGTAATTAAAAATTTAAAATACCACCTAAATTGTCAACCCAATCTTGGAGAGGGTAGGATTTGGAGAATGATGTGAAACAAGATTACACCATCTATTAAATCAAGAGGACAACTACGATCAAGAGGACAACATATTATTCCATCAACAACCTATACTTGTTCTTCCTTCATACATAATTAATACAATAAGTTTACGACTTTTAGGGTATTCTCATTTGCGATCTTCAAGATTTTTTCATTTTGTGACCTTTAGAGTCTTTTCATTTCGTTTTTGTAATATTATGCTCGTTTACCTAAATGTGTGCCCTATACTTTGGTAAGTTTCATGTTTTAATTTACTTTAGTAAATCCATTTTATACTCAAGGGAGTCAAAAGTCTCTTAACCATGTAATGTATAAGATTAAATTCCTTCATATGAATGAAATTCTAGTTTATCAAAAAAAAAATAATAAGTTTGTCGGACTTTAGATCTCTTTAATTTGTTATTGGGCTTTAGGCCTCTTTCATTCATAGTTTAATTTTCGGCAGTTATCGTGCTTATCACATCTTGATGATGTATCAATGTTATGTAATAATTAACGTAAATCGTAGCCCATATTAAAAAAAAAACACCTAAATTTGGGATCATCTAAAGGCGGCTCCCAGAATTGCTTATCGCGGCTCGGTTTGTACGCGCCTTAAGTACGGTCCAGAATTCTGTTCGTGCCTCCCCCGCCCCCCTTTTGTTCTTCGTTCTTCCTCTTTCTCTATCTACTATCTCTACTTTCTTCTTCGAACAACAAATTTTCTTCGCAATGATAAAAAATTCTTTGTTCTTCTACTTTTGAAAGCATAAAAAACTCTAGAAATACTCTTCAAACCCTAGAAATCCTACGTCAAGAATGTATACAAATCCAAAAGCAAAACCCTAGTTAGAGAGAGAGGGAACCAGTTTGAGGCACAAAGCATGGCCTCGAACTGGGCCAGTCTGAGACCTATTAGTTTGGACAATCTGACTCCTCTCAGACTGGTTAGTCCAAAGCTATGCTTTGGGCCTCAGACTAGTTAGTCTGAAGGGAGCCGCCTACAATTGTCGGATTTCGACTATAGTACCACTCTTGGGAGTGCGTTTAGCAATTCTGGAAGGCGCCTATAGACATTCCCCGTAAATTAATTTGGACTGTGAAGGTTCTCAACAGAAGTTATCAGGGTGCTTATAGAACAACCTTATTTTTGGATCATTTTGCAAGTAGAACGGCGGCGTAAGACTGAAAATAGCCATAGAAATTGGATGAAATAGCCGTAGGTCAGAGCCACAAAACACCCCAGCTCCTCCTCCTCCTCACCTCCCCGGTAGAACAACACTTGCGGGGAATGTAAATTCCAAACAGACAACATATAGTAGTGAGTGAGCGTTTTTCCTTCTCGGTCTCCCTCATCCGCCATTAAAACCGAATTAGAGGGAGAAGGAAGGTGAAGGCATGACTTGCACCACTTTCCTCTTGCGCGGTGGTGAAAGTTGTCTTAGAATCATGATTGGTGGTGGTAGTGGTTATGGTGGTCTGAGACTGAAACCAACAATTGCTTTTCAGCACCGTCATTTCCCTATCATCCGTTATTCTTCTCCTCTTCCCAAAAACCCTAGCAAACCCACTCGTAAACCTCTTAGACTATCCTCCTTGTCGTCTGCTTCTTCTAGTCGCTCTCTTCTGGAGTTGGATTTACAGGGTAATCAGGCTCGTGCTTCTCCTTACTACTTGCACCAGCATCAGCAGAGGTTCCCATATGGCCGTTACGCTTACGATGATTACTCCGAGGATGAGTCTGACCGGGAACTTGTTAAATCTCCTCCCCGCAAGAGCCACACAAACACACAGGTACAAAGTTGAAACCTTCTCTCAAGCATTTAGTTGGGTTTCTCATGAACAGTGGGAGAAAGTATGTTCTCTCTTCTCCTGTCAATTTGGCTAGCTATTAGGTGAATGAGCCACTTTCGTAAATTGGTGAATGAGTCACTTCCATAGGGAAATGCTGAAAAAGCTCGTTCTAGGGCGGTATAAGCTGACGGCCTACCCGCAGTTGCAACCGACGAAGTTAATGCTAAAGTGATAAGCAAATATACGAAATGATATGTTTTATGTCTCTTAGTTTCCACCAATGTTCTTGTAAGAATTTCGATCTCATCCAAATATGAGAAATCATTATTTTTCCTCATACTGTGTATGTAATTATCAAGCTGACAAGTAACCATCATAGTGTCAAAACTACTAAAATCTGACGGATAAAACTCAACAAGTTGCATCAACTTACTTTTGTCAAAAAGGACAAAACCATTAGATGGACTCAAACATGTCATACAACTTAACAACTCACTATTCTTCCCATTAAAACGAACATTTAATTCTTGATGTTGCATATCAATAACGGTATAGAATTTTTTATTTTTTATTTTTTTTTATTTTTTATTTTATAATTTTCTGTTTGAGGGTTAAGGTCTAAGACTCCTTAGACTTCGGGGTTCTATGGTCGGATTTGAGGCTTTAGAACTATTCCCTTTGTGGACATAATTTTTTACGTTATATATTAAATCAATCTTCCAAAAAAACTTATTGAGAGAGTTATGGCGTTAGTTGTTATTTATTTGGGCGTGGACTAAACTTGCAGAACAAGATGGAGGTAAAATATGAGGCTTCAAGATTGAGGTTGAGTCTCCCTTTAATGCTAGTTTAGAGCTACCCACTAAGGCTAAGTGCAAGTCCTACATATCCTCGTATATTTTGTTGAGAGCTCTTTAAAAAGGCTAAAATTTAGCAGGAAGTAGTAGTGAGGGAAAGTTATTTCATAAAATGTGGATTTGGTCCACAACTTTCATTGGCCAAAATCCCAAAAAT
The DNA here is from genome assembly GCF_041429995.1 of Eschscholzia californica. Classification (NCBI taxonomy): domain Eukaryota; kingdom Viridiplantae; phylum Streptophyta; class Magnoliopsida; order Ranunculales; family Papaveraceae; genus Eschscholzia; species Eschscholzia californica. The sequence goes on from NW_028238198.1 coordinate 37,350,025, forward strand.
TTCCTTTCACCTTTTCACGGTTCTCGAGATTGTATATCCTTGCTTATTACCTTTGTATATCCTTGCTTATTACCTACGTGTGTTGTGTTACTACGAGTTTTACTTTTTATGAATGATATATATTTTTTATTACTGTTCACTTATATTTAACTACTTCAATGTTCAACTTATTATGTTAGGGTGCTTCCTCCTCTGATAACATCGATGAGTGGAACTGGAAGCTAACCATGCTTATTCGCAGCAAGGATGAACATGAGTTGGTCTCAAGGGAAAAGAAGGATAGACGAGATTTCGAACAACTTTCAGCACTGGCAACTAGGATGGGATTGTATAGGTATTACTTTAAGTAGAAGCTAGAAGACACAATCGTCTTACCTTTTTTGTTATCTACTACTTCTATCTGAAACAAAGCTTGTTTTTCAGTTGTCAGTACTCAAAAGTTATCGTCTTCAGTAAAGTTCCTCTGCCAAACTACAGATCTGATTTGGATGATAAGCGTCCGCAGAGAGAGGTACTTTCTATTAACTAGTTCATAACTTATATCGTTCAGTTGCCTATCTTTCTTTCAGTATGAATAGAAGTATAGAACTAGCTTTTGAAAAACGTATTGATGGTTGTTCTCCGAGTACCTTTTAAAGGAGAAAACTTTCTAGAAGAGTTCTTTTCTTAAAATGAGTTATGATTTGTGAGTTGGTACAACTTGGGTTCCTTTATTGGCAAGGTTTTAATGTATATTCTCCACCTTCAGGGCGGTTTGCTCTAAAAAATGAGGTGTTGCCTCGAGGCGGTAAGAGGCGCATATCAAGTTTGGAGAAAAAAAATCACATTAATATAGAAATGAAACATGACATAGTTTTTCTACTTCGCGACAATAGTATAAAATAATAAGTGGTTAACAAACAAAAATTATCATGTCTTAAAGTTGCATAAACGCAAGTCATAAAAATGAAAATTCAAAAACTAAAAAGCAAAATCAGAAGATACCAGAAGAAATTAGTTTAATCACTTGATGTAGCACCCTCACATCATCGCGAACTTTAGAAAATCATTAGCCATGGATACTCCTACCATTATCCTCATCATAGCTAGTTCTAGTGGTGGAAACAGTGACGAATTTCATGCCGTGGAGGTTTCACAAGGTTGCTTTTAGCGTCGTTGTTTTGCTTTGGCAGAAAAGAAGAGAACGTAATTGTTAGTAAATTATATTGAACTTTCCAAATAAAAGCATGTTCTTCCTTTTATTACTTCGTTTTTTCTTTTCCAGTTTTGTCCAGTAATGTGCCTCTTAAGCGTTGAGGCGTAATGTCAAGAAGCGTATGCTTCACATACTCACGCCTCAGTGCTGCCTCAGGTTCTCGAGTGCTTATGGATATTCCAATTTTAGACCTTTTCTTGTATAGTTGTATGCTAAAATAACATAGCGAACTACATAGCTGAAGTATAAGATTCTTGTCTTTCCATTCTCTGTCAGATTTGAACTACATATCTTTGCTGTTTAAACATTAACAGGTGATTATACCTTCTGGTTTGCAAAGGAGAGTTGATGCTCTAATCAAAGAATACCTTTCTCAAAGACCTTCCATCGTTTCCGGCCCACAGTCCAGCAGTAATGGCAGTATAACATCCGATGAAGGTGGCTTTGAGCAACAAGAAATTCATGCACCAAAAAGTGTTGTGATGGAAAAAATTCTTAGAAGGAGAAGTTTGCAGTTGCGTGATCAGCAAGTAGCCTGGCAGGTTGTTCATTTGATCACGATAAACATTAGCAAGTACTCGTTGACATATTTAACTTCTCCACTTGTTCTACTGTTCACTGTCTTGTCTTTATTTTGAAACCCTTGCTGAGGCTATGCTTGCTTATTTGGCTATTTTTTTTTCTTTTGCTCTGCTCCTTTTAGATTTTGATTGCAGTATATTATCAGTGCAATTTTCATCTACTGAAAGAACATATGCTGGGTTAAATAATATTTTGGCTGTTTTTAGTTTAATAGTTCATATTTGTGCATAGCTTAATTATTAAATAAAGTGAAAACTGGAAGAACCAACTCTATATTAGTAAACACCATCTCAACATTGTCTGCATTTCCCTAGAGTTGGTGCTTTAATAGCCTATGGCGACCCAATTATACTTGTCTCAACTCCAACATTGATTTCATCTGTAATTATGTCTTACGAGAACAACCTTGGAAGGTGAAAGCATGTATTGTTCTCTAAGGCGAGCGTCTTTTTGACCCCATCATGGGAAGTTTGATAACTGTGAACATTAGAATAATTTGCAGAACAGGAGGAAATCAGCTTTTGCTTCTTCCACTTCGAAACCTATAAACTCTTCATGATTGTAGAAAGTAGAAACATTACGTTCCTATGTTTGTAACTTCATATATTGAAATGGTTTTGAAATGTTCAGCATGTGTAAATGTTGTTTTGGGTGCAAGATGGATCCTTATTGTTGCTGTGTCCTGACTATAATGGTTACAGTCTGCTCTTACACCTGATAAGCTGATTATGTTCTTAGTTATGAACTGTTAAGAGTGTGGTTATGTTTTTTGGCTGCAAAATGAAGCCTTATTGTTGCTGTCTGTGTTATTTTGTTTTCATTTATATTCCCTTGTAACATGCACTCATTGGGGGAAGAGGTCTCGGGCATGGTGAGTCGAAACTGCAAAGGGGACATGGGCGCATTGATTGATTTCACTTTCTATGTTCGATTGTCAATTTTATTTTGATTAGGGTTATTAATATATGCTCGATCTTGTACAGGAATCTGCTGATGGTATAAAAATGTTAGAAACTCGTAGAAATCTCCCTGCTTACAAAGAGAAAGATGCATTGTTAACAGCCATTTCACAAAATCAGGTATGGGGCATATGTCATCTATTTCTTACTACTTTGTCCTCATTTATTTTCCCTTTCATAGGGATATATTGTTAATTATTATTTACCCCTTAAATATTACCTCCATGTTCCCTGCATTATTAGTCTTACACCCATCCTAGTCTGTGTCAGAATTGTTACTTTTACTGTGCGGTTTTCTTCAATTTTTTTTTGAATAAATATGTAACAGGAGGAATAACTGTACAATGTTTAGGTTCCTCAAAAAGTGGTCCCTAAACGGCAGGCTTAAAGCCTACGAAAAGAAGGCAAAGGTTTCTTTAATGCTAACATCGGCTCCCAAGTCCCAAGAAATAGTAAAACCAGTGCAATGAACCCCCTTAGCCCAACCGTTGCATGCACCTTCTCTACGATTGGGCTACAATATATGGAAGGTTCCTGGCAAATGATCTTATTTGTGGATTTCCACATCCCCCAAATAATTGCGTGAGGAATTAGCTGCCACAATTTAGTCCTCTATTTGGATTCGTGATGCGTCGCCATTGCGTTATGCATTCCTCTGCTTTTCCTGATATTCTCCAGTTGACACCAAAGCTGTTAGCAAAAAAGTAGCACACGGAAGTTGCAATGCAACCGGCCCTGTCTGACCCTTCCTCTCCAACGGAGGCTATTAGATATGGGAAGCTTTCCCTGAACGGCTGCCCAAATTCTTATGCTGATTCTCGTGCTAAACGGATGTACTTTCTCCATTGCTGACTTTCCTCTTAGTAGAGTATTTGAAGTTTCAAACTGTTGCCCGTTGTATCTGTCTAAATGACAATGTTCTAGTTTTTGTTATGCCAAGTGTTCCCAATGATGAAAACGATTGAAGAAAGTGTTCGTAGTTGAATCTATAAACTGCTAAATGTTCACTCTTGATAAAGGGAAAAGTTTCCACGTCATCATTAGTTATGGAGAAAATATTCTTCTGTGTGCACTTTTATTGGATAATCATTTTCTCTTGGAAATTTTGTAGGATTCACGATTTTGAAAATTATTGATGTCTAAGGTACCCTTTATATAATATAGGTTGTCGTCGTCTCTGGTGAAACTGGTTGTGGTAAGACTACCCAGCTTCCGCAGTATATTTTGGAATCTGAGATAGAAGCTGGCCGTGGTTCTGCATGTAGTATTATATGTACACAGCCTAGGCGAATATCTGCTATGACTGTTTCTGAAAGAGTTGCTGCTGAGAGGGGAGAAAAATTGGGTGAATCGGTGAGTGTATCTTCAAATGCTGTTTTTTGATAACTATTGTGCATGTTGTTTATTTTTCATCTTTCACGCGCAGTAATTATATTTTTATCCCCATTTTGTCTGAAAGGTTGGGTATAAAGTTCGTCTAGAAGGTCAGAGAGGGAGGGATACTCGCCTTCTGTTTTGCACCACAGGCATTTTGTTGAGGAGATTACTTTTCGACAAAACTTTAAAAGGTGTGACCCATGTTATCGTTGATGAGATTCACGAGCGTGGAATGAATGAAGGTAAAACTTTTTATTTTAAATTCTGGTTTATTATCTGATTATTTGAATCTTGTGGTTTCTCATCCTGCCAAATTCTGATTTCGCATTTCCTAGATGAAGGGCCCACTTGGGAGCTTGAATAATGTGGGCCTAATCCAAATTGATTCCATTTTCTTTAATGTCTTTTAGTATCCTAGCAGTTTAGAAGCTTAAAAGTCTAGAAGTAAAGTAGTATGGGATGTCAAGGACTCAAGGGTTAGTTTTATCCTTATATAAGGGTTGTTTTCCTGCTCTTTGAGGACAGACAAAGTAATTTTAGCAACTATTCAAGCTATCTATATTCGTGCGATGCAAATATACACCTAGATGTGATGCCTAAGGGCTCTAGGAGTGATTTCTAGCTCTACTAGTAGTGGTTTTCTATCTTATAATACAATTTTTCTTCTTTAATTTCCTTTTCCCTTTCTGTCCTACAACATATAAAGCTCTCTTTCTTTTTTTTTGAACTTTTCAAAAAGTAAAAAGGTTTTACTAGACTTGGTGTAAAAACCATAAAAAAGATTGAAACAGACCAGACTTGCTGTGAAAATTTCATAAATTAGAACCTTTAATTTATGAGAAAAATTGAGACCTTTAATTTTTATTGTAGAAGATATCAACAATCTGCCACCAAGGATTAAACAAAACGAAAAGGATTTTGTAATCTATATTCAAGACAACTTGAACGAACTTGTGAGTTTTGTCCCCCTGCTTCTTTTCTTGAAGCCCCCAAACTTATGTCCTTCGGGAATTTAGTTATCAGGGCTTTTGTCTTTCAAATTTGGTAATTTCAGAAGCTATCTTATCATGTTTTAAACTAAAGAGTTGTAACTATGTCTTCTGCTAAATATCTGTAGCTGACAAGTCCTGAAAATTGAAACAACAGCATTACCCCTGTCATGCATATACCAACTTAATTTCACAATTCACATCCATAATTTGTTTGTGCATAAAAGACATTTGTAAGCTACTTTCAGGAATTGCATGGTATATCCTTTGACCACTCGTCTTATGTCGATGATGATGTTAAGTCGATTGTATGTATCTGGGCGAAAGGCATCCCTAAGTTTAGCCACTCGTCTTATGTCGATATAGTTTGTAATTGGGAGGCGTGGATATCGTGAAGAATCCACTATAGCCTCCCTCTTTCTTGTGTTGCTGTTGTATAGTTTCTTTTCGTTATATTTAATCAAATTTTCAAAAAAAAAAATATCCTTTGACCATCACTGGACGTAAAGATACTCTGTTTGTTCGCCCCTAATGATCAATAGTCAAAAACTCAAATGTAACAAAAGCAGTAGGGCAAACGGGTATGCAGCACTCTCATGCAAAGATCACCAGTCTTAAATATTTGGTTGAACTATCATAAATCATGATCAAGAGACAAATCTACTCAATGTGTTAAGACATGATACACATGTCCGGGTTGCACTCCCGTGAACTTAGAGGCATCTCCTTGTCTATTGGAGATATTATGTGTCATAATCTGCAAGATGTTAACATGTGCAAATTACAAGCGATGTTGTTGACCATTTATATTTCTCTTTTACATATGATATACATGAATGTTTGATTAGTCATTTTAAGTTAATTCGATTATGCATGATAAATCTTATACTGAAATATACGCACAAAGAATCTATATTTGTTAGACATATTCGTAACGATTGTTACTTGATTTCAGATTTCTTGCTTATTGTCCTAAGAGACCTCCTTCCTCGTCGCCCAGAAGTGAGACTAATTTTGATGAGTGCAACCTTAAATGCTGAGCTATTCTCAAACTACTTTGGCGGGGCTCCAATGATACATATTCCTGTAAGAATTTTCATGTTTCCAGACACAAACATTAAATTTTCACAACAAAGTCATTAGTGGGTTTGGGTATTATTAATGTCTTTCTCACTATTCACCTTGCGTTTGGTTTCTAGTGCTTGAGATGGTGTTAGCACTCCTTATTAATTGATAATTATGAGAAATTTATTCATTTGACACCGTGATGAACTGTGGTCGGACAACTAATTTGGTTAAATTGCCTGTGTTGATGTCTGCTTACTGAAAGAAGTTTTTCACTTGTAGCACAAGTCATCTTCAATCATCCCACCTATAACACCACACATACCCTATTAGTAGCTCAATATTTCATGTTACTCAACTAAAAAAACATAAAACTAATAACTGCTTAAAATAAACCTTCAATATGGTTAGAACTTAGAAGATGTTTAAATAGCTATGAGTTCCCATGACGATTCTATTGCTGTATTCATACTCAAGATTTTCATCTGATCCATATCCAGGGTTTTACTTATCCAGTTCGAACTCATTTTCTGGAGAGTGTTTTAGAGTTGACTGGGTATAGGTTAACGCCGTATAACCAAATTGATGATTATGGTCAAGATAAGAGCTGGAAGATGCAGAAACAGGCTATAGGAAGGAAGAAGAGCCAAATAGCCTCTGTTGTGGAGGTATGTGATCTTGGAGACACCTTAATGTCACCATACTAATTTTTGTCTTGTTTGTTTCATCTCAGTTATGTATAACCTGAATGCAGGACACCCTTGAAGCAGCCAGTTTTGGTGAGTATAGCCGAAGGACTCAGGAATCTTTGTCTTGTTGGAATCCTGATTCTTTAGGTTTCAACCTCATAGAAAATGTTTTGTGCCATATTTGTACAAAAGAAAGACCCGGTGCTATTTTAGTATTTATGACTGGGTGGGATGACATTAATGCTCTAAAGGATCAGCTACAAGCACATCCTGTTTTAGGAGATCCAAGCCGGGTTTTGTTGCTTGCGTGCCATGGTTCGATGGCCAGTTCAGAGCAGGTAAATTCAAACTTTCCCTTGTGAATTGCAGGATGCCATTTCTTGCAGTTCACATTTTGTACTATATTGTACTTGGGGCCACGTTTTGAGTTGCTTAAAATCAAGGAATGAAAAATCGACATATTTCGGTCGAAATATGTCGGTTTTTCAACTTATAGACACGAAAAGGCACTTACAAAAATTTCGTGCAGATTTTCGGTCGAAATCTGGCGAAATTTCGCTTGAAGTTTCGAGATATTCGAATACACAGTATCAGACCATCTAATTGAAAAATTAAGCATACCTTCTTCATTACTTGTTCCAGTTTTGGTTGATTTCTACAAGTTTTCTTCTTGATTTCTTTTCTAATTGGTTATTTATCATCTTGACAACCAAAACCCTAAGGAGTTTTCGTTCAACTTGAGAAGGTTTGAGGTTTTGGGAAACCCTAGAGAGAGAAAGTAGGTGCGGCAAGAAGAAGAAGAAGGAAGATACTGATTCGCTGAAAAAACCCTAATTCATTTAGGGTTTATGTTGGGAAGTTTTAAATACACCCCATATTATTGCGGTAGGCGCCCCATAAACAAAATCTTTCCAAACTTTCGGCTTTGAGAGGGTGCCTAGCGCAGTAATATGAGGCGATTATAGAGCTTTCTGGGGTTGTTTTGTAGTACACATAAATTAATATCTTAGTTTAGTCATTTACCCCCTGATGTAACAATTCAAATTTAAAACTACTTAAATTACCCCTAAACTAATTGTGTAATTGAAAATACTCCCTAAACTTACAGTTTCACTACACATTATTAAATAAACCATTATCCGAGTGATGATTACATCTTTTTATGCTTAATAATGGTTAAAGAGAGTTGTTATGAACAATTGCATCATATTTCTATCGTTTTTGCAAAATTGTAAAATTTCCACACAGACCGAAATGTGTCCTCGAAACGTGTCCACTTTTCGACCGACCGAAATTTCCACCGAAACCGAAATTTCATTCCTTGCTTAAAATTAGCTAAGACGCTAAATGCTTATTCAAAACATAATTTGTTCGGGTAAAAAAAGCCACGGCTTATTATAAGCTAGAAAAACCCTTCTCCAAAAAGCAAAAAACCACAGTTTTAGACAACTCTATTATCATGAGCACTTCTGTTTAAGTGCTGGAAAAAACTCTTAAAATCTCTTGAAATAAACACTTCGTGGATAATACCTATCTTCGGTATCCAAACCTCTGGATATGCTATATCATTTAGGTTTAGTGTTTCGAACTCAAGCCTCTTATATCTTAATTGTGTTTTATTCAAGAGGTGGATCATGCTAACCATCTCATGCCGGAGAGTCCTGTTATTCTGTATCGTGTACATGCTACATATGTAAATTAATGTTCTTCTATGTGCTCGCAGAGACTAATATTTGATAAACCTGAAGATGGAGTTCGGAAAATAGTGCTTGCCACTAACATGGCTGAGACTAGTATTACAATTAATGACGTGGTTTTTGTTGTTGATTGTGGCAAAGCAAAAGAGACATCATACGATGCATTGAATAACACTCCTTGCTTGCTTCCTTCTTGGATATCCAAGGCTGCTGCTCGGCAAGTAAGATAATTTTATCTGTTGTATAATTCAATGCCACAAGTTACATTTCATATGCACGTATGGTATTTGAATTCTTTTTTTTAATCTTTAGATTAGTATATATATATATATATATATATATATATATATCATCCATTTTGCATCCAAATTTACATTAAAGAGCCAAATCAGTCCATTAATGAGTCAAATTAGTACATGAAAGAGCCAATTTAGTCCATTAATGAGCCAAATTAGTATATAAACTCCAAAATTTGAAGTAAATTCAAGCAATTATAGACATTATAGAGTAAAGTCAGTCCACAAACTTATATTATAACAATTCTAGACATACTTGATTCATTAGAAAACTCAAACTGTAAACAAAATTGAGTTTTGAAGCCCTAAAATAAGAATTTTGAAGAATTGGATCAATTTGTGACGAAAAAATGAGAAAAAGAAGAAGAAGAGAAATCAAACAAGAGTAAAACATAAGAAAAAAATACGTTAGAAACTATTAGAGTACAGAAATAGAGAATGGCGGAGCCTTGAGGTATGGTGGTAGATGTGGTAGTGGCATTGGAGCCTTGAAGGTATGGTGATGGAGGAGTGGTGGTGGTGGTGGAGGTATGGTGGTGGTGATGCTGGAAGAATGGCGGTGATAGTGTATAATGGTGGTGGAAGAATGGCGGTTGTAGTGTATACTGTTTGTGGTTGACTGGTTGTGGTGGTGCTGAAGGTGCGGTGGAGGTATGCTTGCGGTGGAGGTATGCTGGTGGTGAAGGTGCGGTGGAGGTATGCTGGTGGAGGTTTTGTTGTGGTGGTGGAGTTCTGTAGAGTTTTTGTTATGGTGGTGGAAATGTGGAGATTTTGTTGCGGTGGTGGAGGTACAGTGGTGTGGTGGTTGCGGAGGTTTTGTAGTTATGGAGCAAAAGTAGATGAGAAAAAAAAAAACGGTCAAAAAATTTTTGTATATGTAAAACTTAAGTAACTTAACTTTTAATTCGAAAACAAAAGTAATAAACTTCGAAAGGAAGTCAAAGTTTGACTTCAAGTGAAGTCGGAAGTTTTTTCTACTTGAAACCTTGAATAAGCATTATAGTAGATTCTGAATTGATTTTAGATTAAGTTATAAAACATACTAACACAGGAAGATGATTCTTTGACAGGTGAGATGAAATAAGTACATCTTGGTTAGACGAGGGATGGAATCGGTATAGTTGATATGTCCCAATTTTCACGTTAATTAAGAAGACTAAAAGAAAAACACAAAAGTGTCCGATGAACATATCTCATCAGCATGATACCTTTTATTAGTCATTGTGGGCTCTGGGTTGATTTGTTAGCAAGTGTTATGGTTTAAGATTAGGGGTCTTTCTGTTAGAAGATTCTGAGATCACTAATTCATAAGGAATTGCATGTCTCTTGCAAGGATTTCAAAATAATCTTTCATTTTGTTAGTGCTTAAATGTTCCGTATTATGGGATAACATAATTATGTGAAGAGAAAACTTGTGAACCTTAACTTGTGCAATTCCCACAGTTGACGACTCTGAGCATCCTCTTGGAGTCGAGACAATTTCTTTTCGTAAATTTAATGTTAGCACTTACTTATTATAATTACTTTTGTTCCTGAATCTAGAGGAGAGGAAGAGCCGGGCGTGTTCAACCTGGCGAGTGTTTCCATCTTTTCCCCAAATGTGTACATGACAATTTTGCTGATTACCAAATGCCAGAACTTTTAAGGACACCTCTACAGTCTCTTTGTTTACAAATTAAAAGTTTACAGCTAGGAAGCATTTCTGAATTCCTATCTAGGGCATTGGAGTCTCCGGAACCACTATCAGTAAGTATAAAGTATTATCTGATTATCAATGAGTTCTATTGGCACTCCCAAATTGGACTCATTTTCAAAATGAAGAACGGTTCACTTTCATTCTTTTCTTGATGGGAGTTTCTTATTGATGTTATCTTATAGGTTCAAAATGCTGTGGAATATTTGAAAGTAATTGGAGCTCTGGACGAGAAGGAAAACCTTACCACTCTAGGTAGGGGAATTAGTTTTTTTTTTCTTTTGAATTAGTTTTTTGCTGCCATCTTACCAAGGAATGAAATTTCGAAAAATTTCGGCCGACATGACCGAAATATTTCGGTTTTTCAACCAACCGAAGTAAAAACACACATACATGATTTTCGTATTAGATTTCGGTCGAAATCTTCGAAACCCTAGTAGGAATCAACTCATACTTTGTTTCTTCTTCGAAAATCAACTCATCATTTGTTTCTTCTTCGAAAATCAACTCATAATTTGTTTCTTCATATGAAACCCTAGAGAGAGAAAGTGGCAGCCAGAGGAAGAAGACGATGAAAAAGGAAATCTGTTCTTCAAACCCTAATCTATTAGGGAAGTTTTAAGGGCGCCCCGTAATTGTGAAAGGCACCTCTCTCAAGTCAGGCGCCTTTGACACTTACGGAGGGCACCTTTACAGCTTTCCTTTTTAGTTATTTTCCCTTCAAGTCTTTTAATGTTATAGATTTTCCATTTGACCCTGACCTAACTATGTGATTGCAATTTACACCTCAAACCTAATGATTTTGTTACAAATTCGTTTTTTTTTTTCATTTTTGCCCCTCATATCAACTATTTTCAACCATAATAATACTACAATTATAACAATGTTCTCTTTAGGCTTCATGATGGATAAAATATATTAGTATATATAATTCTAATATATTTCTATCATTTTTGTGGTTTTGTAAAATTTCCACACAGACCGAAACGTTTCCACTTTTGGGTCGCCCGAAATTTCCACCGAAACCGAAGTTTCGTTCCTTGCATCTTACACAGTTATTCTGAACAATGTCTTTAATGCTTAAGAGTTAAGATAATACTATAAGCTGCATCATGGATGCATCTAACTTAATTTACTTCGCAGGACGCTACCTTTCAATGCTTCCAGTGGAGCCCAAACTTGGAAAGATGCTTATTTTAGGGGCTATATTCAAGTGCCTGGACCCCATACTAATTGTCGTTGCTGGTTTAAGTTCCAGGGATCCATTTTTAGCACCATTTGACAAAAAAGATGTAAGTTCTCATGTTCTGCAGTTGTTACTGATTTTAGTTTAAAACATTGACTTAATATGATAAAAAATGAAAACGTGTGCAGTTGTTACTGATGAGGCCCGGGTTAGTGGCTACCATATATTCCATTGTTTGATTATATTGATCCATTCATCTTTATCAGGTCAACGTCAACATAGTGTGTTTTTATTATTTATTATTTAGTTCTCTAAATTCGATTAACAATCATGGAAGAAACTATGTCAGTGTGGTTCTGGGATTTCGTGTTTAACTGGGAGAACAGTGTACTGTAACATAGTTATATAGCATCATATGTATCAGTGTGGTTTACACAACTCCTTTATTAATTCAAATTGTTCAAAAAAAGATGAGTGTGCACTAACACCATTACTTGCTTTCAATAGCTTGCAGATTCTGCGAAAGCCCAATTCGCTCCCAAGGGTTATAGTGATCATCTTACACTGGTGCAGGCCTACAAGGGTTGGAAAGATGCTGAAAGAGATCAGTCTGGACATGAATACTGCTGGAGGAATTTCCTTTCTGCACAGACATTAAGAGCTATTGATTCTCTCCGTAAGCAGTTCTTTTATTTACTCAGGGATACTGGCCTAGTTGATGATGACACGACAACTTGCAATGCATGGAGTCATGACGAACATCTTATTAGAGCTGTCATTTGTGCTGGTCTGTATCCTGGAGTTTGCTCAGTTGTGGTGAGACATTTTCTTCTCCGAAGGTTTAGTATTCTATGTCTATGCATGATTTCTTTTGGGCTGCTACTGCGGATGACATGTTTCGAGCTGTGATCTTTTAGGATTACAAACTATGCGCCTAACCATTTATTGTGCACTTCTTATTTCTTCTTCCAGTTTTTAGCTTAACTAAAAGAACCTTACGTTTATCGTTTTTATTAAGGTCAAGCTTGGTTTGTTGAATTAGTTATCTTGTATTAATCTATGTGCTTCGTCTTTAAACGGACTACATTTTTTAAGTTCTTACTCTTCTGCAGAGCAAAGAAAAGTCAATATCATTAAAGACAATGGAGGACGGGCAAGTCAATCTTTACTCTGTAAGCTTTCTGCCTCTAACTTTTCCATCTCTTTGTCTTGTTAGTACTAATATATTACTTCACCCCTTATGCAAAATGAGCGCAATTTCTTTTTCTTAATTTTTTTCTAATTCCAATCACTCTATCGTTTGCCTTAGAACTCTGTGAATGCTCGGGAATTTAAAATTCCATATCCATGGCTAGTGTTCAACGAGAAAGTTAAAGTGAACTCTGTGTTTCTTCGGGATTCAACAGCTGTATCTGATTCTTTGATTCTACTATTTGGGGGGAAAATCTCTAGAGGAGCACTTGTGAGTTTTCTATATACTCGCTTGAACTTAAAAGATAATAATTAAACAGAAAAATCTCTATATTTTGTTTTATCGTAGTCTTGTTATGCTCGAACTATGATTGGATATATCCCCCATTTTTATAGGATGGACACCTAAAAATGATGGGAGGCTACCTGGAGTTCTTCATGAAACCTGCCCTAGCAGACACATATCTGAACATGAAGAATAGACTTGATGAGCTAATTCAGAGCAAAGTAAGTTTATCATTACATATAAATAACTGCAAGGTCTGAGTTGTGCATGAATCGTATGTTTACATTTTCCATGTTTCAAGTGTCAAATTACTATTTCTGATTTTTTTTTTTTTGATGAGATTATTTCTGTTTCTTCGGGTTATGCGTTTCTCCTCTTCCAAGGGTGTTTATTCTGAACTTTAATGTGAAAAAGAAAGAAAACCTGGTATACTGGCATGAATGGCATGCTCACTCCATGAAGGATATGTGCCTAAAACTACAAGATGGTGGTTATTTCTTAATAATCTGAATCTGAATATAATTTGTGTAGTTTTAGTTTTCTGCATGCTTTTATCAGTCCAATGGATTAAGGTCTTGAAACAAGTTTTTGTATCCAATTTATATGTTTTCAGCTAAAAAGTATGTCTGAATTTGTGAAGAACACTTTTCAGCAGAGAAGTAATGCATACAAGAACTCAAAAGATACAAGTAAATTACACATATAATTAAACCTATATTCAGATCTTTAAAAAACACAACCTATGCTATTCAGGTCTTCGGTTTGAAGAAAGACAATCCACTGGCTGTGTATTTATTCCTTAGAACCATGGTTTTCTACATAATTATTATTCTTTTACCCTCCCAGAAAAAGAAAACAAAACAAAATAAGAGTTTACTAGAAGTGGAGGCTGATACCTCGGCTAGCCTCTCACCGCTAGTTACCTCGAAATTAGTGTCGTTATTTAATGACATTCAGCTCTCAATGTGATGTTCTTGATGGCAGCTATTAAATCCCAAGATGGACATCAATACCCATAATGATCTACTATCAGCTGTGCGGATGCTACTCTCGGAGGACCATTGTGAGGGTAAATTTGTTTACGGCAGGCTGGTCAAAATTCAACAATCAAAAATTGTTTCTTCAACAAAGCAAACACCAGGGATGGTTTCGAGAAAAGGGAAAAGTATGTCTGACGGTGGTGACAACCCCAAGAACCAGCTGCAAACACTGCTCTCACGTGCAGGACATGAAATCCCTGTTTACAGGTCGAAACTATTACCAGACAAGATTAACTACCAAGCCAGGGTGGAGTTCAACGGGATGCAATTTGTAGGTCAGCCTTGTTGTGGTAAGAAGCTCGCAGAGAAAGATGCAGCTTCTGAGGCTTTGCAATGGTTGACAGGTGGGAATGGGACACAAACAGGTTTTGATGGTAGTGATGATGATACAGAGATCCTGCAGAAACCCATAAAAAAGAACCGGAGAAGAAGATTCTAATACTAAACCCGTAGTGGAAGGAGGAGAAAGTGGTAATAAGCTCAACGAGGGTCGGAACCTGAAACAGATGCACCAAAATAGAGATGAAATTTTGAGGCAGGGATGGTCCAATATATACATATATTCATTGAGGTGGCTATAACATTCATAGAAGCCAGCCCTGAACGCAGTAGCAGACAGAGAGGGACTCGCAGAGGATGCGAGTTCATGCCCAATATCTGCTAACTGAGTAACTTGTATGTATTCCTTGATAGCGTAATAGCAAAGGGATTTTGTTTGTGGAAGGGACACCACTGCGATGCACACAGCAAGAGTGGAGACTTGCAGATGAAAGACGAAGACATAAGTGACGGGAATGATATTATCGCACTGTTACATGATTTCTTGCTTTTTCCTGAGTTTATTTATTTGGACCAACTCCTTGCTTGGGAGGGAACTTGGAGGTGGGAATGTTATATGTTATGCTAATTTCATCCATGGGCAACTATTTGTTGTTTCATTTGCTTTTCTTGTGTGCGTGTATTGTGATCCTCCTTTTTCCTAATTTACTCTTAATCGAATGAATTACGAGTATTAGCTTTTAGGAGATGAATCTTGCTGTAACGCTGAAAACCCCATGGGACATTTAACTTCTGTAAGAAACGTCTCTTGGAGACCCACGAAGCTTCTCGTGATGTGGAGTCTCATGTACCACGAAATAGACGCAGCAGTGACAACCCTAGGGTTGCTCAGTCTTGTTGATTTTATCAAAGTGACTCAAAACCATTGGAAAATGTCTCACATACGTAGATAAACATTAATCAACAAACGATTCACAAAAAATGTCCAAATCAAATCCATGTGAATTGATTTTTGATAAGAAAAATTGAAGATGAAAGCTTGTCCCAAGTTGTTGAAGATAAAGTTGAAGAGGTGTTTATAAAATGAGATGATGGAAAAATTATGAAGTTGAAGTTATGGAGAAGACATGTGCAAGAGCCATGAAAGATGTGAAATGAGAATAAGAGATGAAAGACTATGGAGAAAATGGTGAAGAGACTGTGAAGGAGAAAATAAAATATGAAGGAGATGAAAGGGGGACGAAGAATAAAGGAATAAATTCAAATTGAAAGATTGAGTTTTGATAAATTGAAAATATTGTACTGCCGTTTAAAATTTTGTGTTTATATTCCACATAACTACTATGCATGCCTCCAGAATGTGAATCTCTTTACTTGTACGACTTAGATGTTCCGTATTTTCCCAAAAAGTGATTCGATTGATGAGATGTGATACGAAACTTATGAGATTGATGATATTTAAGAGATTGATATTCCAATATAGTGATTTGAGAGGTTTTATAGGCGCCTCCAATAAGTGTCAATGACACCTCCTCTTCTCACAAAGTTTAGCACAAATTTATTTTGAGGGAAGAGCCTTTGACACTTTTGAGGGAGCAGCACTTTTAGGGTCCGTCTGATACGCGAAAAAAATATATGGGTAAGAAAACGACTTTCTTCAAAGTTAAATTTTAGGTGTTCGATAAGAAGGTGGGAAAAAGAGTGCCTTTAGACAAATGTTTATTAATTAGATTTTATTTATTAATTCGGTCTTTAACTACCATATAATTGTTAAGCATTTAAGGAGCGCCTTTAGGATTTCAGCTTATTTATTAATGAGTTAATTCCTATATGGCCCCCTACTTTGTGACCAGCTTCCTTTATGGCCCCCTTTTTTTTCGTAAATTCAAATATGGCCCCCTTTTTTGATGTAATTGTCCTAACTACCCTTCCTTTAAATCTTCTTTCAAAATTAAAAATAAAAATAAAATTATAATTCCACCTCATTTCCTCTCCACCACACATCTCTCTCCATGTCAACTCTCTCTCCACATCACCTCTCTCTCTCTCTAACTCACCTCTCTCTCTCTCTAACTCACCTCTCTCTCTCCAACTCACCCCTCTCTCTCTCCAACTCACCTCTCTCTCTCTCCAACTCACCTTCATCTTCTCCGATTGAAGTCGCCGGCCGGAAATTCTTCCGGCCGGCGACTTCCAAAAAAAAAAAAAAAAAATTTCTCTCATCTCTCTCTCTCTCTAAAAATCCGGCGAAGGGGGTTTCCCTTCGCCGGAGCCGTGAACAGACCGATCTGGAAGTCGCCGGCCGGAAATTTTTCCGGCCGGCGACTTCAATCGGAGAAGATGAAGGTGAGTTGGAGAGAGAGAGGGGTGAGTTGGAGAGAGAGAGAGGGGTGAGTTGGAGAGAGAGAGAGAGAGAGGGGTGAGTTGGAGAGAGAGAGAGGGGTGAGTTGGGAAGAGAGATGAGGTGGAGAGAGAGAGAGGGGTGAGGTGGAAATAACTTTTTTAAAATGTTTTAAATTTAGAATTAAGAAGGGTAGTAATGACATTTACTTGAAAATAGGGGGCTATATTTGAATTTACGAAAAAAAGGGGGCCATAAAGGAAGCTGGTCACAAAGTAGGGGGCCATATAGGAATTAACTCTTTATTAATTCGGTTTTATTTATTAATTGGACAGAGATGAACAGAGAGAGTTACGGTATGAGAAAAATAGAGAGAGAAAGTTACGGGAGGAGGGAGAGAGAGTGAGAAATTAACTTTCCCATCTAAAAGGTGGGGAAAAAAAAATTAGACCATTTGCACACATTTTTTTCTCCTTCGGAAAACGATTTTCTTAACCAAAGTGGCCAACCAAACAGCGGAAAACTGATTTTCCAAGGAAAACGACTTTCTCACTCACATTTTCATACGTATCAAACGGACCCTTAACCTTCTCAAATAATGTTAACTGAGAGAGGAGGTCATTTTCTCGAGTTTTGTTGTGCACAAATTCGAATTATAGATCAGTACGAAACGCATACCAAACTTTCCATCCATCTATCGTCTCGAAGAAATAATTTCCCCCTTCCCAATCACCACATTTCTACCTGATCCAAACCATACTTACTAACTTAATTCTCTGCGTGTTGGTAACGGACTCTGTAGATGCAATTTGAGCTGGTTTTTCTCGATCGGAGTTTATTTCTTTATCGAATCGAGAAAGATCTACTTTTTTTGAACTATTCTTATACCCAATAAATTAATGATCTTCTTCAATTACAGAACAATTGACCTTCTTCTTCTTCTTCTACCTTATTAACCCTAATTCCACCTACAGAAATATGGCATTGGCAGCTGAAAGGAAGTGGTTATTCACTCTCTTCTCTGCCGCTTTTCTCTCTTTACTTTTATTCATATCTACCATCTCTGATTTCACTACCATAACCAGATCTTCTTCTTCCATTTGGTTTCACTCCAATACACCATTTCCTTCCGCAGTTCGATACGGTGTCTCTTATCCTCCAGCATTTGCTTACTACATCTCCGGTGGGAAAGGGCAAAAGGATAGAATACTCCGGTTGTTGTTGGCTGTGTATCACCCACGGAACCGATATTTACTGCATCTAGGTTCTGATGCATCAGGTGATGAGCGTGATCAGCTGGCTCGTGCTGTACGGGCTGTTCCTGCTATTAGGGCTTTTGGTAATGTTGATGTTCTTGGGAAGCCAGATCCCCTTACTTACATGGGTTCTTCCAATATTGCTGCAACTCTTCGCGCAGCTGCGATTTTACTTCGAGTTGATACGGGTTGGGATTGGTTCATCACCTTAAGTGCCAATGACTATCCCCTCCTTAGCCAGGATGGTATGCATTTCTTTTCTTAGCTCTATTTTCCTATCAAATACTTGATTATAAATGCTAGTTTAGGTTGTTGATTCCGGGATTTAATTTCTGTAATTCTCTCTTCCCACACTTGGGTTTTCGTAAATGAGGTGGTTTATTATTGTAAAATTAGTGTAGTTGTGCATTACTTTATTCTGTGAAACTAGTGTTTCAGTGACTGAGTCTCTTGTTACTTTTGCCTCTCCTGCTGTATACCAACAATAGTGACATTTGGCGAATCTGAATTCTTTGCCTATTTTTCTTTATGTTGGGCTGAATTGGAGATTTCTGAAGTCGTCCACATAGACCTAGACGGTTTGAACTTGTGTGTCGGACAAGATCCCAATCCAGAAACGAGGAGGGAATCGGGGACCTTCTATGCACTCCTTTATCCTGAATACACTTTTATTGCATCAAGGCATCCTTGAGGCGTTCCCATCACCCCAAATTGGTACAGCAGGGATTATTTGCTAGCTCTTGAGTTAGGGTTAGGCCAACTTTGGTAGACGTTCGAGTGCGACCACGACATTAAGACTTGGGGTACTTCCTAGTTACTAGACATGCATGGGTGAAGCAGTAATTTCCCCACTAAGTGAAGTGCTTGGCTGGATAAGGCTCAGTCATGGAGAAGTTTGGTGCTTAGATAATAAATAAGCCTGGTGCTCAGAGAAGAACAATGCTTTGTGCTCGAAAAGACCTAGGCTTGGTTCTCGGCCAGGACCAAGGCCTGGTGCTCGAGCATGACCATAAGCTTTGTGCTCGGGCATGACCAAGGCTTCGTACTTGTTAGATTGGGATCAGAGTCTTGCTTGATGTCACATTGTCACCTAGTACTGCAGCGTTGCATGCCCAAAACAGTATTTCTTCCTTAGATTTTTCTGTTTGTTCAAAGCTTACTTTAGAGGATATTGTGTCTAAATTATTATTTTTTAAACTTTGAATGGATATATTGAAAAGAAAGATATGTACAAAGGATAGAGCGTTGGGCCATGGAATCTTTTATGATAACCAGGCCTCCCAATTTACTATGACATCTATGAAAGCCACATTTTTAAAAGATTCGAATTTCCTGGCCCAACAATAAATGGTTCCGTTTATGTCTTCAATGTGTACGTTACTTGAAAGATTCATATCTTTGAAGATCTTGTTGTTTCTGTCTTTCCAAATATTCCATATGATGGCTATTGGAACTAGCTTCCAAATTTCTTTTCTATTATTTTTCTTCCACAGCCCTTCCCATTGTTCTAAGACTTGCATTAATTGTTTGGCCTGCACCATTGAACTTTAAGTGATGAAATGAGGTAGCTCCATAATTCTGATGCAACTTTGCATTGTAGAAAAATATGATCTATGTTTTCTTCCTCACACTTGCACAGAATACATCTATTTGGCATCATAAAATTCCTTTTATGTAATGCATCTATTGACTAAAGTAGGACTAATTAAGAATATTCAGTACTTAGATACTGACTAAAGTAGGACTAATTAAAACTTGTAGCGTTATAAGGTACTTTGGGGCTGGTAATTATGCCAAAAAAAATACTACCAGTTCGGGCGAAGTGTCAGTTTCTGTCACTGACATTGTAACCGTTAACCACTCTATCATTACTGTTTTCTGTGTGTGGCGTGTCTGTGTGTTGTAATTTTGAGGTACCTTCCTATTACAATTTCAGGCCACGTTGTTATTTAATAACATTTGATACAACAGCATTTTTGTGTCTAAAGAATTTGCCATTTTTCTGTTCTTCATTTCAAATTCCGTTTTATTCTACTATGATCTGCTTATTTCATGATGAATACTTTATGTCCCTTAAACCTTCTGCTTCTAACTAATGCTTTTCCTTTGTTTTCTCAGACTTGTCTCACGCGTTCTCCACTGTGAGTAGGGACTTCAACTTCATCGATCACACCAGTGACCTAGGATGGAAAGAGTAGGAACCTTCTTACTGAATTATTTCCTTTTTTGTATGAAGAATCAAAACTCTAACAATTGGAAGGGTCTAGGCGGCCAAATTAGGGACTAGCTACTAGTGGGATGTCATCGGGACCAGTCGGATTTCATCGGGTTATATATATTCAAACTATCCAAAAAAAAAACAGAAATGTGAGTTTTTAAGCCTTAAAATCAGAAATTTGAAGAAAAGAAAGTAATATGTCTTGAAGAAGAACGATAGATCAATTAATCAAACCATAAGAGTGAGACAAAAAAAAGTTACTAACCACTGAACAAGAGAGAGAGACTTACAAACAAGTGGTACTTGACTACTAGAGGTTGAAACCTTCAAATCTTAAAGAAAGGAAGTGAAGGAGTAGAGAGAGGTTTGGTTGAGAGGAAGAGGTAAGAAACCATAGATCTAAGAAAAAAATCGATTTTGAGAAAAGATTTAGAGCTGTAGCTGAACCCACTAAGTTGGCATCTGTTTCGGTGCTAGGCGGCTCCCAGGCGCTGACTAAGTCGGCTTCCCCAGTCGACTAGGGGCTAAGAGCCCTAGTCGATCACCTATGTGCCGATTTGCAAATTTAAATCTGTTTTCAGAATGCCGACAAGTAAAATTGCAAATGGTCGTCCGCCCACAGGAAACAAGTCAAGCAATGCTTTTTGGTGAAGCCGTGAAGATAATCTTTACGAAACATCAGTTGATACTGGGATTTGAAACCCCACTAAAACATTTCCAATTCATTTTGTAGAATTTAACACTTTCTCGGATTCTTGATAGCCCGTTTTTTTGTCTGGATAGCTTTTCCTCGGTGAGATCATCCTGATGTCAGAATCGGCCCTTCGAGACATCCCAATACACTTAGCAACATTACTATTTTTCTTAATGTCGATAAACTGCATTGATACACGCACAAACTATCCCTATCGATATTCCACCCATCACTCAACTTTCAGTCTTCAAATTTTCTTGTTGCAGGCTCCAGAGGGTGCAACCAATTGTAGTTGACTCGGGGATTTACTTAGCCAGGAGAACCCAGATCTTTCATGCTTCAGAAAAACGGCCAACTCCTGAAGCTTTCAAATTTTTCACAGGTAAAGTCTTCTCATAGATCAACCACTCTGCGACTGGGGTCTACATTTCCTAAATTCTGGGTGACTGTTTCCTCTGACAATATTTGTACTTCTTCCTGTAAATAGGTTCTCCATGGGTTACGTTGAGTCGTTCATTTGTAGAATTTTGTGTACTTGGATGGGATAACCTCCCTCGAACCCTTTTGATGTACTTTACAAATGTAGTCTTATCACAAGAAGGCTATTTCCATTCTGTCATCTGCAATTCCCCGGAGTTCAAAAACACAACTGTCAACAATGATCTAAGATACATGGTTTGGGACAACCCTCCTAAGATGGAACCGCATTTTCTTAATATTACCGATTTTGAACGGATGATGCAGAGTGGAGCTGCTTTTGCTAGACAATTTGAAAAGGATGACCCAGTTCTGAACCTTATTGATAAGAAGATCCTGAGAGGCCGAAGTTCATATCAAGCCACCCCCGGTGCATGGTGTGCAGGTCAGAAGAGCTGGTGGACTGACCCATGCTCTAAATGGGGAGACGTAAATATCGTCGAACCTGGTCCTGGTCTTGAGAGATTTAAGGAATCCATGGTGACACTCCTTGATGGAAGGTCAGAGTCGAATCAATGCAAATGACACGCGCATATATCTGTTACTAAAATGTTCCATTTCTAGTCGGATATCTAAGACAAGTGAGTCAAGAGAATCAGTTGAAGAAGGTGATGGATATTTTTTTTGGTCATCTAACTCTATCTATGTTTGTACTGTGGTCACTTGCGAAAGTTTGGTCATGACAGAAGTAGAGTGTTCAACTTGCTGGAGATGCTATTCTCAATTCAGGCTGGTTTAGTTGGTGAATGTTATAGCCATCCTGCCTGCCTTCTACTCCCCTCTACTCCTTTGTTTGGTTTCTTAGTATATTTTTTATGTGTCCCGCTAATCCGTTTCTGTATTTTAGTTGAATTATATTCAAGTAAGAGGTGGTTGTATATCTGGCTTGTTTACTGAGACGTGCAAACCTAACACGAGATTTTTTTATGTTTGGTTCTTGGTACAATTATATGTCAGCTCTGAGCTCCTTGAGTTGTTCAGTACGGTTTTAGTGCGTCGTCTAACGAGGCTTTCTTCACATTACTTTTGGGCCTGTGGTATTATGAACGATGTTTACATTACATCCAAATCCGATTGATTGACCTACTAGGATCCAAGCAGTCAGTGACCTTATTAATGTCGATCGAAGACACTGTCAGACCCCCATTGTTTCCACATGAATTTGCTGATGATGATTGGTTCATATGGACAATTGGCTATCTTCAGATTACTCATGCCCAATATCAAATACCAATTCGGGAGGTACTTGTGGACTACTTGAATCTTTATGATAATAGCAGTTGTTTAACAAAAGTTGTTTAGTGTTACGAAAAAGTCGGGAAAAAAAGAAATGAAATACACTTTAGCTCCACTTCTTTCAACTTCAATCAAAATAATATACACAATCAAAATGGATTTGGCGAACACACCACATGACCAGGTTCAAGGCTCTTCCACAAGTTATAGTTTGAACTCTCCCCAACTGCAGTGGGTTTCACTCATGGAGTCCTTGGTTAAACTTAACATCGACACGAATCGTTTAACAGCGAAGCAAATTGTGTTAATGTCGCAAGAAATTTAAGAGATATTTCCGGGGAGGAGGGAAAGACTCGTGGTATTTGGGGAAGACTCGTGGTTCATATACAAAATGATAATGCACGAGCGAAATGAAGTTTGTTGTTTCAAAAGAAAAAAAAATGAGTTAATTCCTATATGGCCCCCTACTTTGAATTTACGAAAAAAAGGGGGCCATAAAGGAAGCTGGTCACAAAGTAGGGGGTCATATAGGAATTAACTAAAAAAAAATTACCACTCTCGACTCCCGAGGTAAAGTAGCAACTAACAACCCCTAAAATAACCGTCTCTCTCTCTCTCTCTCTCTCTCTCTCTCAATTGTTCTTCTCCGTTTACTCGACCGACTGAAACTCTCTCATCCCCCCCTATCTCTCGATTGAAGTTTGTGATTGCACCGTTCTCTTCAGGTACTCTCGCTCTCTCATACCTCTTTCTACATAGTCCTGTACTTGGGGTTTCAAAGTTAGGGTTTCAGTCTACTATTTCGGGGGTGAGGATCTCTTTCTCTCATCACCCCCATCGTTTTTGTTTGGGTAATTGGGTTATGCTCCAGGTTCATCTGAATTAGGTTTCTCACTTTGACATTTGTCTACTATAAAACTGAACCATCTCTAAGTAAATGTTTCCTTACGTATGTTATAGTGTTTACTTGGGCATTCATGGTGTAAGGTTCATTTGAAAATAGGGTTTTCTAGTCTTCATCTTATGTCTGTTATAGTATACTGTTAATAGGGTTAATTTCTGAAACATTTTTGCTTGAGGGTAGGTGTGAACCAGAATTTGGTCTTAGTGAATTTGAACAATTTTTGTTATGTCATAGGTTTATGGTTCATAATTGACTATCACAGTTCTGTTTAATGAATTTTAGTTCATTTCTGAATTGGGTTTAGTGAAAGTTGTAGGCTCCAACTTGAGCCGAAATCACTCCATCGTATTCAATTTTGACGAAATGCACTCTCACCTCTCTTACACACACACACACATTTCTCCAACCTCACTTAGTAGTGAAACTCTGTCTCCCTTTCTTCTCAATTTATCTCTCTACTTCTCTTCCTCTCTCCTCAATGGGGACTAAAGTTCCATCTACATCTTAGGCCAACCATACCAACACAAATAAAATGCCAACCAGTGATGGAAACCGAAGAATTGGGTATATCGATTGTTAGATAGTATATTTGGGTATATTCTACGGTATTGTATCCATTAGGGTAATCTTCACTCATCGTTAGGATAATCCGTTAGGGTAGAACTTCTGATCGTAGTTTCTAAGGTAAACATGAATCACTTTCATTTCATCAATTACAGTAAACTGAAGCACTTATTTGACATCCATTATGGTAATCCATGAGGGTAAACCTGAATCACTTATTTGGCACCCGTCACACACTTAGTTCGAAATAGTTCCTAGAAATCTATAGCTCAGACTTTGGAGCATGGAGTAGACTTTATGTCATTTAATCTAAGAGAAGTTTGGATCCTTATCCCTTCTGCCATAATTTGAGCTATTTGGAAAGATAGGATGAAAGAACTATTAAGGATTCTAGAACGAACAGCAACCTAGAGGTAGAGGACATTCTTGATGTTCTATATCACTGGAGCAGACATATTGGTTGGGATGAGAACAAATCATATTATGATTTTAATTCTAATTGGGAGGAGTTAATGATGTAACAAGTCTTTGCACCAGTCTGTAGTCCTCCATTGTATTATACCACAAATTTTTATTGATATTACTTCAAATTTTGAAAAAAACACGTGTTTCATCATTAGTATTGAATATGTTGAGTTCTGAGATGAACTCATATATGTAGTTCTTAAAAATTTAATTGATTTACGTATGTTTCTTGTTTGTTAAGGACTTTTTTGAGTATTGGAGTTTTTCAGGTTGCCTCTGTAATTAATGTTTATATTTTAAGAGTTTTGGATTTTTTAAGTTCTTTGCTGTTATCCTCAAACTGATGTACAAGGTTTAGTGTCCTCATAATACCGTCACTTCAAACTTAATAGTTTAAAGACAAATTGTTTTTCGATTGTACCAAACATTAGTAAAACACACAACCGTGCTCAAATAGATTCTAGTTCTAAGTTGGGGAATTCTGTCAAGCAGTCAAAATTTACAATGTAATGGGTGAGCTGAGCGATATCGGACAAGCTCGCGTAACATGCTTAACATAACTGTCAGTGCTTGGTGGGCCCGGTTACACCCTCTTTTCGTATTATAATATGTTATTATACTATACTACAAAATTTCAAAAAAAAATTATGCAATACTATACTATACTACGATTATAATTATAAAATATTATAATACAACAATACAATAATACATTATTATATTTATCCGAATAATTTATTAATATTATGTTATTATTTTATTGTTACTGTTGTTGTTACCACTATTCTTATCGTTTCCATGAATGTTATCCATATTTCCGAGCTATTTCTCTCTTTACCTTTATGTCATGAAATTGGCCTGTCCACCAATTTCAACAGATATTTTGTCTTTGATTGAGTTCCTTGTACATATTAGGACATTCAAATCTCCTGAATTGAATGTCTTGGACACTAGTGGACTCTCCTATATCCTAATCCACTACCCCCTCGAAGTTATTGGAAATTATACTTTTATTTGGATTTTGGAAGACTTGTAGTAGTTGCAACTGTAACCTGAAGCAATTTTCTTTCATGAATACTAACGCTTTTGAATCATTCATCTTACACGTATCTCAATTTTCTTATTTAAAACTACAACGTGAATGATTTAGAAAATAAACAAAAGAAGGTAATGGGAGACGAGAATGCGAAACAGTTTGCGTTATATGCACACGAAAAGAAATGTACCTCCTCGTCTACCCTAATAGAATAAATTTATGAACAAAAGTTTACAGGATCCTTTTCTTGACCATTCGAAAAATGGTAGGAGCTTAGGGTCTACGTCACAAGTTCTAGCAATATAAATAATGAAATCGTAGCTGAACTTGGATATGTTTCTGGTACATAAAACCCTCAAAACAAAAACCTACACAAGATAGTTTTCCCTCCTCTTTGTCATCATTATAGTTTTGAAGCACTATCTTTTATGATTTTCATTTGTAAACTACTACTTCCCCTTTTTCTAATGGTCTACTTTCGCTTTCTGAGAGCACTAAAGTCTGAAGAGTAAGGGCTCCTTTCATAGTGTGTATTCGTTTTTGTAGCATCATGATGCTCTCTTTAAGGTCAGTTCATCTCTCAATATATCTTATCTGTTTGGTTGCAAATATTGCATTTATTTGTCTTTTATGATTAATTCTATGAAGTATTTTTAACCCGTGTTATGATTCCTAACGTAGGGATTTTTGGACACGGCATAGGAGGAAGGCTTTTGTGTCAGCAGGAGTTTTAGGGAGTGGTTATTTTCTCTACAAGCTCTATGGTGCTCATAAGCAGAGGCTGTGTGATTTAGAAAAAGAACTCAGAGTGGAAAGAGAAACCAATGAACTCATCAAAGCCCAGTTAAGCTAGAAAGATACTTTCAGTTCTTTTTTTCAAACTTCAATTCATCTTGCTTCATCTCTAACGGATGCACTATGCCCTTTTTTTTATTCATAGATTGCAAGATCATTTTTGGAACATTCAAAGAATTGCTGATTCGACGACGTTACCTTATGCAATTAACAATTTGCGGAATAGGATATCAGAAGATTTGGACCTTTCACACTTGATGAAGAGATTAATGCAAGGAAAGGGTCAGCCCAACTCTCTTACCTCTTTTGAGAAGCTTGAGCTGTGGGAAAGTCTTAAGGTTCAGAGTAAGAAGTTGCACATCCCCCAGCTTATAATATATTATTCTTATGTAACTGCGTTTTTTTTTTTGGGGTCGAAATAACTGCGTTGTAGTGAAGCAATGAGTTAGGAACAACTGACAACAAAGCTACATGTTTTTAAGAAGTGGCAAATTGTGTTTGTTTTTAATACCTTTGGTGCCTTACTTTCGTATTTACCAGGTTTCGTGAAAATGGTGTTGTCATTATGGGCTATGACGATGCTTAGCTTATATATAAGAGTTCAAGTCAACATTCTGGGGAGGCATTTATACATTGACACGGCACGTGGCATTGGGAGCTCGGTTCTACTGGTAACTGCTGTTTTACATGTCATACTTATGTCTGCCCTACACATAATAGAACAGTTAGTTCTTATCTTGATATATGGATTATAAATTTTTATTTAGTAAAGGCTGGATTATGACAGACATCAGATTGTAAACAATCTTTTCAGATAATAATATATCTCTTTCAGTCACATATTAAGATATACAAATATGATGTCCTTGATAGATAATATCCAATGGAGACTTCTGGTGTTTATAAATGTCATCAGTTTCATATTAAAATAATTGGGTTGGACTAAGGAGAGTATTAATTCATTAAACCAGGTCACCATATCAAGGTTGAAGAGGGTCCACACTCCACAAAGACGTAGCCATTTTTAAAATAGTTACATTAAGTATTTGTAATAGCATAATTCTAAATATAATTCTGAAGTTATATAGACTATAACTTCATCCTGAGAGGTTCTACCTTTGGTTTGTACTGTCCTTGCTGTGGCATCATGTAAAAATATGACCTCATTGTTCATCTTCGTCATTGAAATATAACCTCATTGAAATATAACAATCGGAAGACCAATTTTTGTGTTGGTCTACGTCAGAAAGATGAGCCATGATGCCATACCTCTTTAGGCTTGGGCTCCTTGTCCAAATCCTCTTTTTTTCTGAGATTTGGGCTCTCTGTAAATCCATGCAAGCTTGCATAGGGAGCTAAAGCCTAATAGATTTGTGGCCTAGTCCTGATCAATTTTCCCTTGTGCAAACAAGAAACAGTTTACTAGCCATATGATCAGTTTCCAGATCTCAAGTTGATTCTTCTCATGAGGTTGTTGGTATTTCCACTAAAACTATCAGAGTTTCTGTCCTAACGGTTCACTTGTCTGAAACTCTCCTCGTAAATCATCCCATGTCAGATTAGGGAGGCCCGACAAAACCTAATTTGTTGTTTTATCACTTATTCACTTATATATAGAAAGGTTATTATTGGCAACTCAAAGAGGTATTAATATGTTCCATTTCTTCTCTTGTCCTCTCTATTGTTTTTTTCTCACACTTTTTTGTTACCTTCATCACTATTATCATCTTCTTAAAAAAAAAGCTAAAGGTTGTTTTTCACTTTTTTGTCTAGTTCTCAGTCTCATTTTCATTTGCATCATCTTCCATCCTCATCTTATCTTATCTTATCATCATCTTAATCATCTTCAACATTAACAAAACCATGAAGCTTTTGTCTCATCATCTTCAACTCTTCGTTCTTTCTCTCTCTCTTTATGCTTGGTGGAGTTGGTTGAGTGTTACACTAATTCTACATCCCAGACCTTTAGAAAAGTTGAATTAGCTAATTTTCATCTATTGTTAACTCTGATGGTTGAGTACTTCTTAGTTTTTGTCCTTGAACTACCAGGGAGATTGCATGTTATTTTTGACACTAATAGAGGCGCTTGGCCGCTCATGGTTTTAGGAAGAAGATGATCAATTTGACACGCATGAGCAACAAGAATTTCTTGCAACCGCAGATTATCTGGCAAATTATGGGATGATGCAATTGATTCCAAACTTGGAGTTAGGAGCTACAAAAGTTCTCAAGGGGTAAGTTTACTTGTTAATACAGTTGTTTGGTACGCAACAGAAATTGTTTAGCTTTTTTCATCTTTCATATGAAAATAAGGTTGCGGTTATCCATTAGTAGTTATGTCTTTGTTGAAAGATTGCTTGATTCATTATCTGCAAGCGTGCAAATTTTTTGGCTCTAATTGTGCAATAGTTAAAATAGCATCACTGAAAGTACGAAAATTGTGACACTGCCTAGCCATCTGGTGCTGCGGTTCCTCTTAAATAAGCCAAATGTTCATTGACAATTAAAGATCATTAAAACTTGTAGTGTAAAAAGTTAAACGAGAAATCATGTTTTTAAGTTGACTTGTTGGGAATGGTTACACCAAGTTGTGAACATCCGATGATTTAGATTGAATAGGTTCATGTTTCATAGAGTTATTGTCCTCGCGGTCTGAACTCTGAAGGATGCACCGAAAAATATGAATTCGTGGAACCTTATCTTCCAATTTGGTTGTTTCTTGACGCCCACAAATTATTGAGGGTTAGTCTCCAAAGTGATGGTTGGATTGTTAAATACTTTTCCCTCGAGGTATCTGAGTCCTGAGACGATCCTACGGGATGACACCTAAATTTTCTGGGTAAAAAGTTTCTAAAGTTTGCTGGTCTTAGGATGCTTGAGTGCCATTCAACGAATTTCGGTTTCCCATGACAGGAAATACAGCACACAATGTCGCTTGGTGATTAATTGATTATTTCAGTGAAAAATAATATTCATTTCGGCACACATTGATTTCTCTTTAAAATATTATAAAAACTAGAGGGATTGTAGAAGAAAAATTCTTTCACGTATTTCTATGTTACAAAATAAAGTAACTACTTGCCGTATATAGAAATGAATATTTGAATGTTCGTTATTGGGTTAATTTACATGCAATTAAGTTTTACAGTAATGAATCAAATATTTCACATATGAATGTTAGAGCTTCTGATAAGATGCATATACGAGCGCCTAGTAAGATGCCTAAACGAGCGGCTTATTGTTTGCTAACTCTTTCAGCAAAAAGTTCCATAATATTGGAAGTAAAATTTCTCTCTTTTTAATGGTTTTCCATGAATTTGTGTTATTTCCACAGTAAATCTAATATCTTGCAGCAGGCATAAGAACACCGCAGAGTAATGGTTAGATGGTTATAAAAATTCTAATCGGAATAACAAACAAAGCTAAAAATTAGAATTTTCTTGTAAATTTCTGTGTCCGCTTTTAACCAATCCGAATGATGCCTATGTGTATGCCCTAGTTGTATGTGAGACCTCATTGAATCAAATATAGACTAATTGTAGCTAATGCTAGATACTATATTGTGCTAGCCTCGTTTGCAGTGTTTGCTGTCTTTTCAAGTATTATTTCAAATGCAACAATTATGTCTTTTTCTACTATCAGAATAACTGGTAAGGCGGGTCGTAGTAGAAATATCATTGCTTCGTTGCAAATCTCTTTATTTACATATATTTTGTTAATTTTGCACTGTAGAAAGCATCTGAAGGAGAATTTTAGTGCTTCTGTGCTACGTGAAACTATTATGCAGATACTGGAAACTTTCATGAGCATGGGTGGGCCTCACCACTGGGTAACCTACTTGGTTCCTGAAAATGCCATATCGTACAAGCGCCTAACGACTGCGACCTCTAACGAGTCGGGAGATGTTACTGACTCATTGATTCCTGACATGAGCAAGCTTGACCAACTCATGGCCGAGGCACGGGTTGTATTATCAGGGTAACTTAACCTTTATCTTTCAGTTCTCTGTATATTTCTGCGAAGATTTTGTTTTTGTTGATCGACATATTATCTGGCTCAAGATTCTTGAAGACCCCCATCCTGTAATCATCCAAGTTTAAGTTGGTTACTTGGTGAATTTGGGATTTCTATGGATAATGTGTTTCAAAAGAGTATTCCTTACGAATAGTTTAGTAAGAAATAGGCTGATTGCCGTAAGCAACTGCTTCTTATGAGAAGTAGAGGTAGAACTTTAGGTGTACTATGAGAAAATCTTACAACAATACTAAACCCAGCTGCAATTTCCTAGTTACTACAACGGTGAAGCTGATTGTTGAAGTCTCCAGCATAAAAATGATGGTTCTGCTCTTAGTCTCGTGCTTAACGTGGGTCAACGAAATAACCTTCACTCAAGGGAGTGAAAGACTACCCCCGCCTTATGATTGATATTGTTTTGCTATAGGTCATTAGGCAGGAGCTGACCATTTGATCACTCATACCCTCCATAATTATGGTGGGGTTTCTTGTCCCACGGTACCTTCACAGCAGAAAAGATCGTAAACAATAAAGCATGAAAAAGTTTGACATTGCTCCTTTTCAAAGAGAGGCAGAGTAATTGAGTAAAAACAATAAGGTGTCTCTTTATAGAAAATATAAACCTGATATTTTATCAGAATTAAATCTGTTGCATTAAAACATAAAGATGTTAAATACCAAGTTGAAGCTTTATTTCCTACTCACTGAGTTAGTTTAGCACTCCTAAGACAAGGAAGAAAAATAACACAATTTGACGTTTGGGTCGAGTATTTATTTATTTATTTATTTACCAAAGTTACCTGTTAAAATAGTTTTAATATTCTGTGGTGAAATTGTCAACTCTTCTTTACTTTTATCTTCCTATATGGCAACTTGACAGCGAAGAGTTC
This sequence comes from Eschscholzia californica, assembly GCF_041429995.1. NCBI lineage: Eukaryota > Viridiplantae > Streptophyta > Magnoliopsida > Ranunculales > Papaveraceae > Eschscholzia > Eschscholzia californica. Next base: position 37,381,439 of record NW_028238198.1, read on the forward strand.
GGGAATGTGGTAGATATATCATTGGAGTCAGTGGTGGAAGCTCTAATGGAAGAGATAGGATTGAAATCCTCCAATGCAGGAGAGGGTAGTGCATCTTCTTCTACTTCGTCGTCTGGAATCCCATTGGCGAAGCTTTTGCCAAGGATAGCACAGATGAGTCCATTACTTGTTGAAGAGCCAAGCAGGAATAGATTTATTGAAATCATTCGGACATTACCTGATGTTCAACTATTCTACACTCTTCTTTACACAAACATGCCTCCAGTTCCTTAGAATTAGCAGCTCTTTTCCTCTGGAAGTAGATATTGATCGATGGCCCTCTGAACACCCCTGTATCATGTTACAGTTCAATTATTTGTTTCTTGTACGAAGAGGGGGTGGGGCTTGAAAGAAGGTCAGAAGATGAGGCTGAATATGATTTGAGTCGCAACTGACTGTGTTTGGAGGTAGACTTGTTTATTTGCTAGTTTTGTTTGATCTTTGAACAGAGCTCGACTGCTAAAGCTCTGTTCAACTAGAGTTTTATCATTTATTCGCGTAGTTAGAAAATTCATTTAGTACGATATATATGCTGTTTCATGAAATGTCGTCTCTTAAGTTAAGGGGAAGACTCGTAATGAAGAAACTGCACAAATGGGAACCAATTTTGTGATTTCTGTAATGTAAAACCATAATAATAAAGATGATTTGGCTCAATCCTTTTTTTTTCTCAATTTGGATGCAAATGATGTTTTTCGTACGCTTTTCCTGTCAGACCGATAATTGCTGACCAGTTTCTTATGGGAGGTAATCTTAGTTTGGGAAGCTTCTTATGGCTGTATGGAGTACAAGAGGGTGCTCGTGGTTCCTCAAGCAACGGGCACCCTCCCCACCACTGCCTAAGAGAAGACAGATCAAAGGTCTGCTTTATTTTATCTCATGTTCTTGGATTTAGGTCTGTAACCAAAATATCAAAGTTAATATATTATGGGAGCAGCTAAAAAGCACCCGAAAATTGTTGTTAGCACCCGGGGAGGAGATTGACGAAGGACAATCTCTTTTGACCACTGTTGGGACAGCAAAAAATTACACGGATCGACCTGTTTGAAAACCTAATCGAAGGTTCAGACTCGGATCAGTCCAAAAGGTCTTGGACTGGCCCAGTCCCAAAACCTAGAGAAAGCACTCGAACTGACCAGTCTAAACTCTAAACCCCTCAGGCTGGCACTGGCCAGTTTGAGTTGCTATCTTGTTTGTTTTGAGGTTACTATCATATTTAACCCTGACTTTGCTTCAAGACAAATTCTAATCTAATTTGATTGTTCAATGTCTGGTATGGATATAATTTAGTTTTAGGGTTTGATGTTTTGAAATTACTTGTTCTCGAGCTTTCTATTTTAGATCTCCATAAAGAAGATGGCGGTGATTCGAACGAGAAGAAGAAGATGATAGTGAAATTTGATTGTTTCATACTTGGTTTAATGTTGGTTTGATGCTTCAGGATTTCATGGTGGCTCCTTTTAAGTGATGATGATGGTGGTGATACGAAGGAAAAGTAGAAGACACGAAGAAGAAGGAGAAGAGGATGACATGAAGAAGAAACAAAGAAGAAGAAAGGAAGAACACAGGAAGAAGAAAAAAAAGGAACAGTCAAAGTGGGGTGTCGGGCGCGTGGTGCCTGTCCCAGGCCGTACCCAACGCCAATAAGCACCTGGCGTGAATAGAAATTTCATCAAGTGCTTTCAGACGCTCCCATATATCATTGTAAATACTCCTTTAGTTAGACCAGTAAGGTTGCTACTTTGTTAGTCTCATATATTGTCTTTCTTCTTGTTTGCATTTGTTCGTAACGTCACATGGAATAAGAGCTCACAGATATTACTAGACGGATAAACCGAACAGATGTTCAGTGCAAATCTGAGGTTCGCACCCCCTTTTCTCGTCTCTCCTCCTTCTATTAATATCTTTGCTACAGATAACCGGATTCCACCACAAATTGGTCAAATCAAGATCAACTGTGATGGATCTTACACCGAATATAGAGCTTCGGCAGCGGTGGCTCGTGATTTTAATGGAGTTATCATAGGTTCGAAGAGTACTTGCTTCAGACCACGGTCTCCTTTACATAGCGAATTATTAGGGTTTCAGTTAGGCTGCGATTTAGCTGAGGAAATGGGAGTGATGGAATATATATTAGGAGACAGTACGGTTTTAGTTGATCTGCTCACCACCGTCGATGCTGAGGCACCTTGGAGATTAATGGACGAGATTGAATGTCTACATGGAAGGCTTTCTAATCAACACGTTGCTATCTTGTTTACTCCGCGAAATTGCAATCTGGTGGCCCATAATTTGGCGACGAATGCTTTCATCCCTTAATTTGGCAATTTTAGCTTTTAGTCCTTCTCGGTTAACTTTCATAAGTTTTCTTCTCTCTTGTATTGATGTAAGCTTGTGTTTCTTTTATGAGATTTATTTCCCCTAAAAAAAAAAAGATATTACTAGACGGATCTCATTCAAAACTTATTCATCTTTCTATATTCGGATCTCTAATGTCGTCGTGGTAAATATCCTTCGTATTTCTTTTCAACTTTCAATTTTCTTTTTCTTTTTTCAATGAATTGATATTTGCAATCCATTTTCTCTATTTTCAATCAATAACAATTGAGAAAATTGAAAATCGAAGAAAGAAGGGATAAAAGGAGTTGACCGTGATTAAATTAGAGATCCAAATAAAGAAAGATGAACAAATCCTGAATGTGATTGGTCAAGTAATAACCATACACTCTTATACCATGTGAAATTATGAGAAATGAAAGCATGAATAAAGACAATATTTAAGATTAACAGAATAGCAACATCATGGATCTCATTAAAGGAGTTTTTCTAATGATATATCGCTTGTGGTATTTGGATTACAAAGGTAATTACAAGAATAAAAAGAGAAAATAAATTCAGGGTATTCTTTGATCGCTCCAATCAGGCATGAAAGCACAAATTCTTGAATTCAACCACGAGGGATGCCAAGCAGCTCTGCTTCTCCTCCTAGGGGGGGCTACTCACTCATTGTAGTCGTTAACCTCCTCAACGGGCCAATAGACATAAAGTTAGTGCTTCTACCCGACCGTAATAGTCTCACTTCGTTCATAATGGAATCTTTCTCTCCTGTCTCTTAGCAGTTGAGGACAAAAAGACGGGGTTTCATGCAAGTTGCACCATTGAAATGGACGGCTAGGAAGGAAAAAGTTATGTAGGCCAAAATTCTGAGAAAGATAGATAATAGGAAGAATATTTACTCTCAGCCGGTGGGGAGGGTTCCCGTGGCTCAAGGACCCCTTGTCTACCCCAAATGGGATAAAAATATGCCTAATTCTATATAAGCATCGGCCTGCGGAAGACATTAGCAGGATCTTTGTATGAAGAACCCTATTGAATTGAAAACCTTTCATTTCAACATCTGCACTTCTTATGTTTCTAACCAGCCAGTATTTCACATCCTCTGACAAAGACGCCACTTTGGTCACCTGTAAGTTCAATAAAATATAAGAAAGTTTCCTTTGATATCTACACAAAGATAAAAGCAAGTACATCGTAGTCGGTCCAACTTTACCTCTTACCCACTGAAGATGCTTCCTTTAATTTACGAGTCTGATGGTATCAGTATCCGCCACAATTAACTTTGAGTGCCTCGTTTCTTGAAAAAGAAAAAGACTTTGAATGCCTAGTCAGCTGAAGAAGTCTCAGTATGACTTTTGAACTGAACAAAGATTTTCTTAAAACGTATTCTCTAAATTTACAGCAAAACTTTACCATATTTTCAATTACGAGACGGATATCAACATCCTGTCAAGAAGCTCAAATTTGTAGATAAAATATAAGAAGTTCCAAGAGTAGGACGAGGTCAAAATTGTGAATAACGGATCAAATTGGGGAAACAAGGCACAGGAAGAAAAAAAACGTCAACAGCAGGATTCGAACCTGCGCAGGCAAAGCCCAACAGATTTCGAGTCTGTCTCCTTAACCACTCGGACATATTGACGGTTGTTGTCTCATATCGTGGTTTGTTATTGGTTTAGAGATAAAGTCATTATGCCCTTCTGAAGGCCACTATTTTGGAGAAACGTGATTTTTAATCGGGTTACAAAACTTTTGGGTAGAATTCTTTTGGTTTTGTTTTATCGATCCTACTACAATTTCTTTCCTCTGAATGCTGATAAAAGTTGCCGGCAAACTATCATTGTTGGCAATTTTTTCCAGATGTTTCTCTTCTCTCTCCTCTTCCGACCACCACTATCATTTTCCTCTCGCTCTCTCTGTCTCTCAAACTTTAACGTTTTGTCTATCAATCTCACTGTCCCAGTGAAAGGTGCATATCTGGTGGCCTAATGACCCCAAAACATCTCGTGACACGCAACGTCGCTGGCGAACTTCGAAAAAGTATTTGCTATACGAGATTCAACTGTAGTAACTAACATAATTAAATAAAATTTTACCAAATTTAAACCTAAAAGAGAAGATTTTAAGAGTTTTTTTTTTTGAGAAATCAACTAGGATCTACGTTAGTCGTTATAAGGCATTGATACATCGGGACGGTATGATAAGCACAATAACTATCGAAACATTACTGACCTATAGCCTGACGAATTAAATGGCTAGCCTGACGAATTAAATGGCATATAGCCTACATAAACTACTTTAGTAATACCCAAGTTTAATATTCTTGGATTTGAACTTCCAGTGAATCGAAGTTGAGACCTCTGCTTGCAGAGTATATACACTGGCCAACTAAACTACCAGTGGTTGGTAGATTTTAAGAGTTGTTAGCCCAGCAGATACGACGTAGGATTTCATGGGACTCTCCACCCGAACGAGCTCTATCTAGTACTCTTCTTGCTGCAAGAGTTGTGGCACTTACGAAATAGAAAATTTTTGTTGCAATAAAAGAAAACCACTTTAGTCTCTTAAAGAAGACCAACAAAAAGAAATTCTATCTTGGAGCACAAGTACATCTATAACTCAATAAATAATAGATTTTCAACTGAATAAATCTGTGCCAATTTAAGACTAGTTCAATAGCTACCACAAATAAAAAAATCCGTTCTTTAAAATGCACAAACTTAGATGTATCTAATTGCATAAAAAGCACATACGTAATCCAGAAACTAGCTCATTAAATATCTAAAACCAAAACCAGGCACAAACTTAGATGTATCTAATTGTATGAAAAGCACATACGAAATCCAGAATAGGACTAGCTCATTAAACATCTAAAACCAAAACCAGGTAAACATTTCAATTTAACTCCTTGCTCTGAATAGGCAAAACAGACCACATCCCTGTAACAGCACAACAATGTCGAAGGGGTTTCTAAATATAACAAGAACCATATCAATAGAGTATTTAAGCAAGATCAACCTGGCATAACAGCTCCCTTCAACACTGCAAGAACGATATCTTAGAAATGAAAAACATGATAGTTACACATGGTGCAGAACTGAAAACCATTCATAACAGTGATGAACTCCAAACTGCATCATTCTGGACTCTGCAATTATAATCTTTAACAATAAGAAAGTACTAAAATAGTCATGAGAAGCAATAAGAAATTATTCAGTAGCTAGAGAGGGTGAAAATATAAATCCTAACAACAATAGTTTCTCCCATGGCAATTAACATAAACCATTAGAAGTGAAGAACAAACACCAATCCGGGAACAACAAAATTGAATGTCATCTGCTTACAAGATTGAAAGCTGAACCATATCATTTAATATCCCTCATGAACTTCTCATACTCCGCTTCAGCACTAGAAATTGTATGCTCCGAAGACGAAACAGGTGGTGGTGGTACTGCATGATTCGAAGCCCAAGGGGCAGTTCCCATGCTATGTGAGTGCTCTACTGTTGTATGAGATACAGGAGGAGGTGCACTGTAATAAGATTGGTACCCTAATGAAGATTGGGGGTATGATGGTACACCATACATACTGGACGGCAATGATTGTGCAGAAGTATTTTGAGATGACAAACCCGGTGGGTAACTCTGTTGTCCTTCACTAGATATACTATGAGATGACACACCTGGGGGTATAGTTTGAAGTGATGGAGGATAAGGCGCACCATATGGAGGAACTGGTTGACCTGGCATAGGGGTGTAGATGCTTGAACCAGGAGGAGGAGGAGGAGGGGCATATGGAGGAGCATATGGAGGAGGTGGTGGTTGTCCCCATGGATTTGGTGCGCCCATGTAGCTGGTATGTTGTGGATTTGGAAGAGGACCACCAGATGTGAATTGCTGAGAAGCATAACCTCCAACCGCCTGATCAGAACCAGGGTAAGTCATCTTCTGAGGTGGAGGTCCAGGTGGTACAACAGCCGGAGGTTTACCTGCAACTCGGACGGCTATTACTCGCCCCTCTAGCTGATAACCGTTCATACTAGCTATTGCATGATTTGCCTGAGCAACATCAGAATACTTGACAAAGCCATAGCCTTTACTTAATCCAGTTACCCGATCCTTAATAACTTTGCCCATCACAATATCACCAAACGGAGAAAACAACCGTATTAGACCATCATCATCGAAATTAGGCGGCAAGTACCCAATGTACAAATTCGTATCGTCATAATCCTTCCCTGTCTTATTAGCTCCACCTGCCATCAGTCCTGTTTGCAGTCCACCTCCAGTACTACCTGAATTGTTGGTGCCACTAGCCCATGGAGGAAGACTTCCAGAGCCTGAGCTGTTTGACCCAATTAAAGGCACTGCTGAGTTTTGCCTAGTCATTGATTCCGGGCCATTCCCACCTAGTTCTGTCAGGAAATTTTGGTATTCATCGTCCATTTTCTTGCCAGTAGTACCCTTCATAGGACAGTCAATCGTGGGGTGTCCTCCATCCCCACATATCTTACAAAGTACATCACTCTTAAAAGTCGACGTGCGAGCAGGACAAGCGTATTGGCGATGACCCGGTTCACCACACAACCTACAGTACTCTTCGTCTCTTATTGTTCCATTTAAAGCAGCAAGTTCCCTCAGCTGTTGCCGCTTATGCTCATTTAGTACTTCATCAACAGGTTGCAATAGCTTTTCCACCATCCCAGCAGCAGCATCAAGTGCTTCCTGAGTATCAGCTTCTACCAAGACATGTAAATCTTCATTTTCGGCAGGATCCGGTTTCATGTCATGTTTTTGCTGTAACCTTCCTTCTTTAATCGAACCTTTGCCACGAATCACAATCTTTGCACCTGTTTCCTTCGCCATTCTTTTCTGTGTATTTCCCCTTGGACCAATAATAAGTCCAATAAAATTGTAACCTGGGTATTCCTTCATGGGTATGTAAAGCTTCTTCTGAAGTTTAGGAGGTCGGTAATCAGCTGGGGGTTTAAACGCAGGATTCCGCTTAATCAGTTGACTTATAATTTCTGACCTAGCCTTAGTAAGTCTCTCTCTGGCGCGGTATTCTCTGGTGTTAATTCTAATTCCCATGTTATCATAAATTGGCTCAGGTGAAGGTGAGCGAGCGCCTTCAGGCCGATCATCCAAAGGCAGTCCAGAAGATAACATTCTACTGATCTCCAAAAGTCTAATATTAAGAGCTTGAACTTCAGGGTCAAGGTCCATAGTACCTGTAAATTCCTTCATGAAATCAGGGAGTTGAATAACTGGCTTCGGTTCATCATCGGCCCAACGTGACTTTCTCTTTCTAGTTCCACTACCAGAATCAGTGTTTTGTTGGTTATCAGATTCAGAAGGAGGATCCCACCTGCTACGACGCTTTCTTCTAGAGCCTGTTTCATCCTCGCCACCACAACTATCTTTATTGCTGCCGCTGTTGTTAGCTCCGTTTTCAGATAGATAAGTTGACTGATTATCTGGTTCTAGTTCCTGATTCGTAACTGTCAAAGCACTGGATTCAGATTTCTCAACCGAGCTTGACGGATCTAAACTTGGAGCTTGGGCTTCCGCAGAAGTGTGATTTAGGTAATTCTTTATGGTTTCTTCTGCAGACGGTTGTTCATGAGAAACGGGTGCATCATGGTGAGATGGATGATTTGGATTAGAAGAAGTTAGGGTTTCTGAAGCAAGAGGAGGAGAAAGATTATCTCGTATCATGATCCGATCGCACAGTTCTGCCTACCTGCAAAATACATTAATCAATCAAGAAACAAAATATGGAGCAGAAGCAGAGTTTTTTGTTTCGAAAGTAAGTACATTCATATTGGCGGCAAGAAGAGTGAAAAAGAAATATTATTAGGAAGAAAACAAAATACAGATATGATGTCAGAGACTGGATTGAGTAGGAGTGCATACTTTGCATTACTCTCATATAATACACAATATAGAATGAACGATAAGTTTATACGCATCCATATACACATCTACATATGTCACGTGAAATACATAATTCCCAGAACATTATTAAAAACTAACCAATGTCTATCACGCAATGAATCCGAATAATAATCATGTCATTTGCAAAGATCATAAGTCCAATATTTACATCATCTCACTAGCTAAAGATTAGCTCTAAATTAGTGCTAATAGCTATTATTAATAGTAAATCACTAAACACTTCTAGCAAGAAAAGCATTACTACTTTTACAGTACCACAATATCATCGATGTACTCCTTTTGAGTGATATGATCAACTTGGTTCATTCTATCCCCTATTCGAAAGTTATATTGCTATCTGAAACAAGTAAGCAACCTTGCTTGGTAAAGTCGGTGGATTTACGGGTAGGAAGTAAAAGGTGAGTCTTAATTTACATAGATTCAATCACAACTAGAAAATGAAAAACAAATATTCTCAAAGTAAGAACTTGAACCCAAAATCAACGTGATACTAATAACCCTAAATCATTCAAACAACTGTCTCCCTTATAATGCAAAGTTAAGGGAGTAAAACAATGAAGAGATATACATGGATGATAGATAAGATGAGTGGATTATCCTTTAAGAAACTTGATAAACCAAACCCTTCTAATAAGTAATAGCTAGGGCAGAGATTTGATAACCAGTTAATCTCAAAAACGCATCACCCATCAAGTAAAAAATGAAACTTTTCTATTCTACTGAAACCCAACCCGTAACTGAAGCCGATCTAGGGCGTCCTGGGACATAAAACCCTAAATCGAGTCATTTATTGAAGAACTAAAAGAAATGAATAAACCCTAGATCCGTTTCGATTTCTAAAACAAAAAACCTAATTCCACATTGAAATGACAGCATCCAAAAATTGAACAAGGAAAAAGTAGGATAGAAGAAAGAGAGCAAACCTTTCCCTGAGGAAGTTCTGTAAAAAGGCGAACCCGATCGAGGAAATAGCAGAGTTGGGGAAACGATTAGGAAGAGCGGCTGGAAGATAGAGAGAGAGAGAGAGAGAGAAGAGGCGGCTGGGAAGAGAGAGAGATAGAGAAAACGGAGAGCTCGGCGTACCAGATGACGGTGTCGAGGAGGTGATCTACTAGACTGCCGTTCTAGATGGAAAAGGATGAGAGGGGATGATATCAAAACACCAAGGTCTCAATTTGAAGATCCGGACTCTCCTTTATTTTCCTTATCGGTTTATTCTCGCAAGGTCCCAATATATGGTAAGCTCGCAATTTTAACCCCTAACGTATGGTCCCGCTTTCTTCTTTCAGAGATCGGTGAACTTATCAAACAAAGGTTCGATATATTTTACGGGGTCAATCACCGGCTGTGATTTTACGGCGGTCAGACAACAACTTGACGATGACAATGTGGCATGATTGTTAATTGAAACTTTCTCACCATGATATGATCGTATCTCCTGTTATGCGTATATTTGACGCTATTTTTTATCACTTTCTTCTTGTCGGTTGACGGCTATCGGTAGGTCACCCACCGACGACCATCATTTAAAAAAAAAAATCTCCTTCCTCCTCTCCTCCCACCACCATCCCGCCGCCCACCATCATCTCTCTCTCTCTCTCTCTCTCTCTCTCTCTCTCTCTCTCTCTCTCTCTCTCTCTCTCTCTCTCTCTCTCTCTCTCTCTCTCTCTCTCTCTCTCTCTCTCTCTCTCTATGGATAAGTCGTCTTTTTTAATGTTGGTCATCGATCTCCAACTAGTCGTTGCTATGTTGGTCATCGATCTCCAACTAGTCGTTGCTTGCAAGATCAAAGTGACAAAAGATATGGAGGGAGTTTTGGACAAAAGGGCAAAAAGAAAGAAAAAAAGAAGTCAACCAATAAAAAGAAAATGAAGAGAAGGCCAAAATAGAAGCAAGTCATCTTTAGAGGCCCATTTTGATGAGTTGGACAAATACTTTGCACATTGGGTTGGAAGTGCTCTTTCAGATTCTTTTTCGAGTTTGTGTTGGAAATGCTCTTACAGAGTTTCTCACTTCGGGTTTTGCATTGGACTTTGGAGGTGCTCTTACACTTGAGCTCTATATGAAAACCAACACAAACTATGTTCAAATATTATGTAAATTAGCTAACTAAAAATATTGATGAATAGTTAGGTAAGAGAAAAAGTGGCTTTCGGAGTATTGACCATTTTCGCCATTAAACAAAGACATGGCCTGAAGAAGTCCAGATCTACTCCTTTCGTGAGAGGTATGTCATTTTCTATTTCCATCCTCGCAAACACCAGAACTCCGCTCATGTTACCAAGTATTGCCCTGAAGAATTTTTTCCAGGTGCGTCATCTGTGCTTTTCACCACTTCTTTCCTGCTACAATACGGGGACTAGGACCTGCCAGCCTCTCAACTGAAAAACTAATTTCTTCCGTAGGATTCCAATAAACCAACCAATATAGCTGTTCTGATAGTAGAACTAAAACTACAATAAGGAAATTTGCTAATGGTAATGAAAACTACACAAACGGATCAAACATTAAATGAAGTTGTAAGGGTGGTCTTATCTCATGACTCATTTAAAACATCAAGCAAAACCATCTTACATCTCACCTATAGGACCCAGTTTACAAAATACTGAACTCTTTCGGAAGTTCTACCAAAGACAATCATATGAAGATTGATATGATTTTTGAAACTAAAATACAGACTGATTTATGTTTATCCTTGTGGGATTTATCAAAAACTAGTCATTCCCACAGTTGAATTTGTACGTTTTGTAGCCCGAGAAGCCTGAGATGTAGCCTTGGTAAAGTACATGTAATAGTAAACGTTTAGAATCATAGTTGCAACTACAAAGACAGCTCCGGCGATGAACACACCTTTGCGTAGTGTTTCACAAGAAAAATTGTCAGCGTAAATTACCCCCCTGTATTTGGTATGATATGCATTCTTTGCTGCACCAGCAATTACACATGCCTCTGCGATCAGAAAAGTCACCCTGCCAACAGGTGAAGCAAAGGTTAAAGAGTAACTTTGAGACATAACACAAATATGGTTCTTTCATTTGTTCATTAAAAAATAACACTGAGTTTGGCTTGTCGATGAAGCAGACATGGGCCAACATGTTTATACACAACAAACTGCTAACAATGGGAACAAAATTTCCTGCTCAGGGGCGTGCTGAGGGGATCCCACCCTGCTTCACGAACCCCAACTACATTTCTTACTTACTGTTGATTTTTTGACTTTCCATTTTCTACTTTCTTCTATATTTTATTTTCAATTACTTAAACAAAGGAAAGTAATGCAAGAAAAATATTCATAGCTTCCTCGTATTCTAGTATATTGATATGTGTTTTATGGACCTAAAGCTTAGGTCTCCTATAAAGATTTTACATGTAAAAAAGTTTTATTTCATTTTAAGATTGCCATATATAAGTCCCACTTAAAGTTTAGCACCAGACACCTGACTTCTCACCATGATTGGCTAGTCTATCAAAAAATAGAAGGCAATTCCTAATTGGAAGGTTATCTAAAAGGACAACCCAAATTTATAAAGCATGAACAGCTATGTAATATTTGGTATGATTTGAAGCTGTGGAATGGGCAGAACTTAGTCCTACAAAAAACCAAGATATTCCCCATGGCGAGGCGTTCATGCTAATAAACCTGAATCAGCCAAGTAGCAAATCCACTTTAGAACAAAAAAGCCTCCAGTTTAGATTTTGACCAATCTATCTTCAATTTAATAGCTGAAAAGATATATGATATTATTTGTTGTCTGCACAAGATATCTATCGTGGTTCTAATATAGAAAAAGGGGAAATGCAGAAACTCCACGAAACATTTGTTTTTTCTAGATCTTTACCTACAGGAAAACATTCATGCATACTAGCATGTGACACATAGTGGCATAACTTCGGAGCACGAAACGTCAGCAGAAGATTGGGGAGAAGAGGGTGCAAAATGTCTAAGAAGAGGAAATATCTTACCATGAAGAGACAAAATATATAATAGACCAGGCTCGATGACCACCAGGGGCTAAAGGTCTCCCGAAACACATACACTTGGTGACTCCCATAAGCAATGATTCACTTGACAGGAGGAAAAGGAATGAGCCAACTCCATAACCAGTAGCAACATCGGAGTTATAGACACAGTAGGTTTCATTTCTGTCACCTTTAAATATGGTTCCCTGTCATGTAGAAAAGAGTTACGTCAAACTTGAAAAAATTCACTTGATCAATAAAAAGTGAAATTTAAAACACTACTGTGTTGCATGTAAACACAAGTACTCTCCACAAATCAGATTGCAAATACAAAAAGTTTGGTGCTTGAAGACCAAGGTGAGGTAATGCATTTCTTAACTAGTCTAAGTGTTGGGTGGGCAGTTTCTTTCAACATAGTCACCGCAAAAAAAAATCAGCATCCACAGACATTTGCTTTTGCTTCAATATTTTTTCGTTACATCAGAGTGATATTTACTCTTTCTGCACCTCCATGCTTATTTCAATAAGAATTCGACAAAAATGTTCACTTCATAAATTGACCGGGAACAACATGCCCCTCCCGATTCAGGGTCTCACCCACTCTTTTCTTTTTTAGGTGAGAGAAAAACTAAGATAATAGATGCTCCTCGGCAAGGTAAGGCGAGCAAAGCCCCCACTCAAGCCTCAATAGCAAACTAGGCGAAATCTCAAGAGAGGAAGACGAGCTCCTCCTCACCCTTGCGCCTTTGGCATTTAAGAGATCCTTTGACAACATAGACTAAATCACAGTTAAAGAAACACATAATATGATTGGAAAAAGTTGAGACTGAGGCTGATGCCTAGGGATTGGGCCAAGGTCCGGAGTCTAGGTGTGGGGCTAGGGCCAAGGTCCAGGGTTTAAGGCTAAGTAGCTAAAATTATGATCAAACAAAAGTTCTAGTAGTAAGTACTCAACAAGAGAACATATTGATATATCGATCTTAGCTAAATGGAGAGTGGGATCAATCAGAATCAGTCCACAAAGACGGTTAGCTCAATATCATTCTCATACATCTACAGAGAAATACAAACTAGACTTTCCCAATTATGCCACCGTAAGATCTGTTTAGACAATATTTCATCATACATAGCTCTTATAATAACTGACTTAAAACAGATTGTATCTGAACACCAATATGGACGGATCAACTTTTACACTCGTGAGAAAGTAAGAAAGAGTAGATCACTGGTAACAGAGAAACCCTAAACTAAGAAATGGAAGCTAAAGGAAACCATCTCAAAATATATTATAGTTGCCAAATAGAGGTTTATACTGAATAACTAAACAAAGATGAACTGTTAAACTACAAACCGATCTCAAAACAAGATTTAACTGGGAAGAGAGAGAGAGAGAGAGAGAGAGAGAGAGAGTGTGTGTGTGTAGCTTACAGTGCTTCGTCGACGTTCAGCAGCAATGGCGAATCCAAAGGCAACTAAGCTTAGAACAACAACCAGGATGAGTACTAGGGTAGAGCTTCGTCCCTCCCCCATCTCTCTCTCTCTCTCTCTATCTCTTCTTTTTCTGCTTTACTTTTCTTCTTCGGAAACAACACAAAGAGGGCGTGGAGCCGTGTACTGTGTGTGAAACTGTGAACTGATAAAACAAAGTGAAAAGCATTTATTTAACAAAAATAAGTATGAAGAAAAAGTTCCAAAAGTATGACTCAGTGGGGTCCACTAGTATAGCCCACACCTGAAAGCTGTATCAAACTCGGTCGGAACTTTGATCACATGTATCTAAGACGGACGGAATAGTCGAAATGACTGCCCGTTAGATTTCCCCCTGGACCTTAGATGAGTGGATTAATGACATTGCAGGTGGATATGCATGTTGACAAAAGGTCTAAACACATTTTTGAGATATTAAGACATTTTAAGAGATTGGTGATGTAAAAAAGTGATTTTCTAGTAGTCACACGAAAGTAACCTGGTAACTCTTGATTGATTCCATCTTTTCTATGTAATGGAAACTTGAGATGCGACACCTGCAAGAACTTACTGATGACTCGTGCAGGTTTGAAGAAATTAATAGAAGTGAATTGTGATCCCTTTTCAGAGATACTTATAGGTTTGTGAGGCGGCAATGGAAAGTTGTCAGTTGATAGCCATGTGGCATGATCGTACACGACAAGAATCACTTAACCAAATCATATCTTTTTATCTACAACAACTTCAATTTGGAAAGCGAATCTTTGGCGTTGTCTAGCCTTCTGCATAACGGTCGTTATCTTGGGAAAGTGCATAACTCATAACTCAAAGTGTCGAACTTATTTCTGCTCTATCTCTCTATTCAGAGCAGGCTCAGAGGCACAACTTACTCAGATCCACCTTATGTTTGCCACTATGCTATGACAGAGTTCAAGGTGCCTAGGAGGATCACACCCACCTACACATATATCTCTCTTGGTAGAGTAGGATCCAGGTGGCAGAGCTCGTTTAAGTCCCCTCTCTGTTAACTTCATCGCAAACTCGTCCTGTATACGTGAGGATGAAGTTGACACGTGCCGCTCAGGTCAATTTGTTGATCAATTATTGGCTCAACACGAGTTCCCTCACTCCTTAACAGAGTGAAAGAACCAAGGCTTTCAGTGTTCAGTTGGACGAGGCTTGCTTGCGCCTAAAAGAATCAAGGCTTTCGATGCTCGGTTGGACGAGGTTTGCTTGCGCCTAAAAGAATCAAGGCTTTCGATGCTCGGTTGGACGAGGTTTGCTTGCGCCTAAAAGAATCAAGGCTTTCGATGCTCGGCTTTATATGTGTATGACTTAAGCAAATCTTAGTTAAAACACTTCAATTAATTCCAAATGTATAATTCAAAACTATATCAAGAAAATATCTTTGCGAACCAAGTTTAAAAGGTATGCACGCCTAGAGGACCTTTTTGAGTTTGGGGCAAAGTTTTTCTTCAGATGCAATGCATTCCACGGTCAAGACAGGATATATCCACCTGCATCTTCCAAGATGTATGTTCCATGGAGCACTATCTTTAAGATTTTGTATGGTCCTTCCTGTTGATGTCAAAAAATGGATGTCTTTGTTATCAGTCAGAGAATAGAGACCTTGATGCTGGATCGTCTAATTGAATGATGTTTCGTCTGGATGATCAACAATTCTCTTATTGATTCTCGCTCCTTGCTCCTAGAAACTTGGGGGAAAAACCTGCAAAGAGTTTGGAAACCTCTCTAACGCTCGAGACAGTCAGATTGCCCTTTGCAGTTAAAGTATGAGTATTGAGTGATCCTTGCGGAACGTAATGAGCTTACCTTGGTGAAGGTGATGTGATGCCCTTTTATAGACTGCTTAGGACCGACTGTGATAGACGGTGGGGATGAAGCGGTTTTGATCCACCGTTCGGGATTAAGACTATGTTCGTAGTTAGGGTTTCCTTTCCAGTCTATCTCGTATCTAGGATAATTAGAAGTTCCTCCGTTCCATGATACTTCGTAGATATCCTGCTGAGTTGATAAATCTTCTAGGAGATGTTTCCTCCTTTGGGACTCTTGAAGCCCAAGTTAGTTTAAACACTTAGGATTGTAGCAGACTGAAATCTTTAAGAAGATTCGGGATTAAGCCTGTAAGCGTGCGGCGCGCTCCTGCCTTCCCATGTTTAGGATGTAAAGCATCGACCTTGCTTACGTGGACCACCTATACTTCTTACGAATTACAGGGTAGACCTGGTTGTGTTGTTAGGCGAAACAGGGTTGGAGCTCCTTAGATGATTTAGCCGACCTCCCAGTTCTGGGCTTAGGTGGCAGATCCGTTTGGGCCTAGCGGTCATGTTGCCTTGAGACGGGTTGACACATTGGGCTTATGGTTTATTAGTAACTTCTTGACGTCAGTCAACGATTGACCATTTTATGTATCATCACTTACCAATTGGAAAGCGGGAGTGCTACATGTACAAAGTCTTTGACAAAATTCTTGACTTAATGAGTCATTTTCACTAAAAGACAAAAGTTTTTCAAAATTTGACTTTGATCGGGACCGTTCACTTAGCATTTTGTCAAGAATCTTGTTAAAGATTCTTTATACATTTAGCATTTCCCATTGGAAAGAGCTACATTGCCTTCTTACCGCATTATGGTATGCAAAACTGTTGAGCTTGCCTGATCTCTGACCTCTTCTATAAGGTGCAAGGGTTCTCTAATTATTTTTTAATTTTTCTCAGAGTCGAACTATTTGACTTGGAAGTAGGTATGTCTATTTTCACTAGCAAGACAGATTCCAAAAATCACATACCATTTTATAGAAGGTCTCCCGATGTTGCTCTTCTAGGGGTAGTTTCCTACGCCCAAAGGACACCGAGGAGCTCATCTATCCAATTTTTCCCCTTTTCTTCACATTTAGTATTCAAGCATTGAATGAGGGTTCGGTTCTCGCGGGATGAGTTACGTAGACGTATGTTGCTTTCACTCGATGATCTTCCAGGAAGCTTCGTACTTCTTCATTATCACTGTGATTTTTGTGATCCTTCAATTTGCTTCTTCAGGGCTCTTGCCTTCTTTAGGTATTTCATGAGGTCAACTGACCTCATATTCCCCCAAAATTTGGTTCACAACAAGTAGGGAACCACCGGAAGTTTCAACCTTTGTCTCTTTCATTCGCAGAGCTCATTAGAACCCTGCTAGCAAAGCTTTACACTCGTCTTCAAGATTGTACAACATTCAACTTCACTATTATCTCTTGGATTTGTTGAACTGATCTTTGTGATCTAATGTTGGACACTTGTCCTCTTTTCTCATTCTCATTCGAGATTGTGAGAGGGCGGTTTCAAATTGGCGGTGGCTTGTGGCGGTTTGGTTTCAATGGGTTTTCAAATTGAGACAGCCAATTGAAGAGGTGGTTTGAAATTTGAATTATGAAGCTTAGGCGGTTTGATTTGATAAGCTTAGGTCGGTTTATCCTATATATATATATATATATATATATATATATATATGGGGTTTGAGAGCTTATTCAACATCAACAACAAACACAACAACTATTCTTTAGAGAGAGTTGGAGAGAGAGCAAGTGAGAGAGAAATTTTGTTCATAGTTTTGAGCGGTGTTTAATTTCTCGGTCGTCGAAAATCTAGTATAGAAGGTTAATTTCTATACGGTACCATCTTGGGACGAATTTGCGGGTTGTGTGAGTCGTCTTCATCTATCCTTCAATAAAGTTTGCTTGTTCGCCCGAGGACGTAGGCTTTAAGCCGAACCTCGTTAATTCTGTTTGCATATTTAGATTTTGGCTTAGCTTTTCGATTAATTTTCATAGTCTGATCAATTTCTAAGATAGATTCGATAGCTTCCGTGAACTTTTCGTACTAACAGAGATTGATCCAATTATAGAGTCTCATTTTTTGTCGTCTTTCGTTTAATCTCAGTGAGTTGTTAACACTATTATAGATTCGAAGGATGGCCCTTCAACTTCGTAAATCGATCTCTTGAACAAAACCATGGGGAGCTCGACGACCATCTCTTTCTACAACTGAAGTTTCTTTTCATGTTCTTTTTGGAGTCTCTCTACTTTCCTTCACATTCCTTTGTCTTGTTATTTCTTCCTCTTCTTGTTGGGTTTCTCTATGGCGTCCAAATTTTTGTCATTAGCAATGAATGCAGTAAAAGATGTAGCAGGCTACAGGCATAACAAACAAATTCTTCACAAGAAACCGAAGAGGTTTCCTTTTCGACTCCACTTTTCTCTGATTTTACATCTGATCTTTGTCCTGGATTCATATGACTAAATGATGATAGATTGATTTGTACAAAAAACGAAGTTAGTGATTACTAGGTTCGTGTTTTTAACGAATATTTGGAGGTTGTTGAGCGCTCCCCTTCCTTTAGTGCCAAAGTGATGATGTCAGAAAGTAGTTTTCCCGGACATCTTCTTAATTGATCAAGACCTCTGATCAGAATATGAATTCTCTTTTATGTTTTCTATCAGATTAGGTGGGCAGAGCTTGCAAAAAACGAAAAAGATACTTTGGCGCCTAAGTCAGTGAGGTGTTTTTTTGCAGTTTTTGGAAATAATTCAAAAGTCAAGTGTAGACGATAGCTTCGATACCTTTTAGGACAAACCGGAAATGCTTATATAGGTTTGGATGATTGCTGAGAGCACGACTAAAATGTTGTGGTGGTAAGGCACCTGCATTGATGGTAGCCACGTTTGTGACCGATTAGAAGATAATATGTGATGAGTGTGTTTCTTCTAATATAAACAATTCGTACGTGGAAAACATACCTTTGGCCCTGCTTGACCTTCTGTGTCAATGTTGCTCTCTTCAGGCACAACAGAGCTCAAGGTGTCGAGCTGACTTTTGTCGGCCTCCTTACTTTGTCTCTGAGGCTTAAAGCAAGGAAAGGTGGCATGGGAAAAGATGAGGAGAAATGTCATATTGTTTCAAGTTGTCTTACTATTTGAGTATATTGCCCTAGAAATCCTAGTTGCCTCTTCTCTTCCGATGTATTCTTCTTTCCATCACTCGTTCTCTCTCCGTATTCGGTTCTTCGTTCCGTCACTCGTTCTCTCTTCCCCATCACTCGTTCTCTCTCCTTATTCTGGTTTCTAGATCAGAAGACGCTTTGTTATGTTAACAAATCACATTCGATCATCTATTATATTTAGTTTTATGTTTCAAGCATTTTGGGAGAACGTTAGTATCTTCAACTGAACAATAAGAATTGAAGTTCAATTTCAAGCATTTTTGCAACCACAGTCTAGAGTTCTAATAAGAGTTTTTTTTGTCTTCAGAAGCACTTCCCTCAATTGAGAAACTAATTTGATCTATTTGATGATCACAGTGACCATAGCAACATAAAATCCAGATAGACAGATTTCTTAGTCTTTACAGTTCACTCTCTCTGTGCTGATAAAAGAGAACCAGGTTCCAAGCAAAAGAGTAAAGAAGTGTCAGTTGCATCAATTTAAACTCCATTCGAGCACCGAAAAGAATTTTTCATTCTTATAAACTAGAACAACAAAACCTTCTCCACACAAATTCCGAAACCTTCACACTTATTGTGATCACACCAAGAAAAGTAAAAGATATTCAGTCATCATCCTCCCGCACAAGAAGCTTCACATTAAACACAACGCGATAAAATATCAAAGTTGAAGACGGGAAACAACTAGTCGTTCCATAATCTTCGTAACTATGTTATTCCCTTCCGTCTTTCAGCAGCAGCGGCATTGTGACTTCTCTTCTCAATATCTGCATTAATACTACTACGAAATTGGAATCTCAAAATTACTTTTCAGCATAAAAGTAAAACACTAAGTCATTTCTAACTGGAGGCAGTCACCCACAATATCGAATCCTAATCACTTCCTTGTTTTTACTTCTTTTTCCCTTTTTTGTACTTTTTCTGCTTTACTCAAGCCTTGTAATGAAATATCTAGACAACAAAACAACAAAAATAGAACTGCACAATCACCATCAACTCGTTATTATTAAACTGGAATCTGCTGCATCTGGGGGCAGTTTTTACTGTGGTGGTAATTTCCACAAACGAACACATGCATCCTCGCCCGAACTCACCACGCTGCAGTTATCAGTAAAAGCAATTCCATTAACCCCACCTAAGTGAGCATTCTTGATTGTTAGTCGGGTTGATGCCGGCTTGCTGATCTCGTATATTATCACACATGTGTCAAGGGATCCAGTAGCAACCATGGTGTTATCGGGAGACCAAGCCAAGCAGTTTATGCGAGCAGTGTGGTACAACATGTTTTTCACTTTTACCTGCAACAAATCATTGAATTTTACGATTATTCGCAATTTCAAGAAATCAAGATAAATACTACTGAAATATTACATATTTTACAACAAGAATCCATCTGCACATACAAGAGGAAATGTACTTGCTGATATGATGAGTGAAAGATGTATCTACTTGAACGCAATAAAGCAGAAATAACTGACTAATACTATTTTACGGAAATTACGAGCCAGAAGTATAATCCTAGTTGCAGGCAAGGAACAGAATCACCAGCTCAAAAGATAGCTCTTTTAAAATAATCAACTAAATGCGAGAACAAAGAAAAAGTATGCGAGTCACCAGAAAAGAATAATAGTGCACGTGTGCTATTATTGGTTTCATAGTAGAACTGTCCACTAGAATTTCCACAATCTAAATCCGATCCAATCTATTTTTTTCTTTCATGTGCTAGGATCCGCTTCAAGACTTCTTTAAGAACTCGAGTTCATTTCATAAGACATCTTCAAGTAGCAGCATTTACGAATACATCAAATTTCAACTCAAGAACCAGTGCATGTACTACAATCTATAAAGATAGCTCTTTTACCAAATCACTCGTCTCTCCAAGACAATGTTTTACAATCTTTCACTCTGCGTTGATTGTGCTCTAGATTGATGAAAGACTGTCACAATTAGGTAATGTTCATCTCCAAGTACAAGTATAAATTTTGAACTCACTGATACTTATTGGAGACTCCATGTTGGAGACACAAAATGTTGTACACAGGTCCAATGGAACTTGTTTCTTTTTTTAATTGAAAATTAATATTCAATTTAATTCAAATAGGTGCACATATTGAATGATAATACTAAAAGATGTATCTCTCAGTAATTGCATCTCTTTGAAGAGGCATTATAGCTCTTCTAATAGTCACCTAGAATTCTATAAATACCCATCTTGTTTCTTATTTTATAAATAATCTTTTGTTTAGTTCTAGAATTGCATTAGAGGGTCAACTAATTGTGAGGGTTCTCTACAAATTTGGTTCGCCATTTCATGGAGTTGAAAATAATACTAATTCTAGAAGAAAGATCCTTGTATCTGGGGAGATGATTCGGCAATGTAAACCATTTAGCACCAATGCGGGACGGAGAGCGTCTAAAGGAGAGTATCCAATACTCTGACAGTCTGACTCCATCTATTTACTATTTCTAACTTATTGTGCATCTCAATCGTATATATGAAAAGCATTTATATCTTATTCAATAATTGATATTATTGTGATTGTTTAACTCTCTTCAAACAATCGAAAACCGCAAATTTGTAGAACACAAAATGCATCACAACTCTGAAGTCTTCGAATACACTTCTAGTACGTATTTTCATTCCACCAAACAACAGATATCAGATAATCAAAGTATTGATTTGGTCAAGTAAAAAGGTTGAAGAATTGGAAAATGCAGAGTGGTTCAATAGCATCTACTATTGGTATATATTACTTTGAGAGACCACGGAACCACAACCGCAGCACTGGAACCCCACCCCTCCGTTGCGAGGCTTTTATCAAGTTCTACCTGACATATTTTTACCATTTTTACCAAATCATATTACTCCAATTATTTGGGAAAGGGAGCTTCATAACTACACTTTTATTTTATTCTGTTATTGCTGAGGATTTGAAAAACGTCATTATGTTATTATTCAAGTATGGCGCCAGTATTTGGTAGTGAAATTGAATTATGTGAGATATATAGTAGTAAAAAAAATTAAAACTTAACCTCTCGTGATACACGGTCCCAGACAACAGCTTCTCGGTTGGCATCAGCTGAAGCAAACATAGAAGCATCCGGTGAGTAACGTATAACAGTGATAGCACCTCGATGCTTCTCAAGTGTTGCCTCTTCAGTAAGTGTGTCGCCATTGATGGAGTAAATGTGCAGTTTACCATCCTGTCCACCAATGATTGCCTCACTTCCGTCGGGCGCTATTGCACATGCTGCTGCAGCGTAACCAAGACTGATGGTTGATGCAACCTTTTCCCCATGGAGTATGATAACTCCTGTATCAGTTGAAATCAAAGCAAGTCCAGGAGAAAGAGGTGCAAGGCTCAAGTCCTTGGGCTGAATCCCAATATCAATTGGCTCAGCCTCACCACATTGATCACCGAGAAGGGGTATTCTCCATACCTGAGATTTTGAGGATAAACAAAGACATAGCCATTATATACAATAAATATATTTGTTCAGAAACACCTATACCTATTTATCCTAAATACCTTGGTCCAAAAATGAATTTCATATTTTTTTTCTGAACAATATAAAACCATATTGAGTACATTAGAGACTGTTGGGACCATATAATTCTTCTCCGTGCCAGTCTTTAGCAAAAGCAACAATGTTATGTGTGTAGTTGTGATCATAATGAGACGAACATTAGCCAAAAGTATATACACGGGAATACCATATATCAACAGGTAAATGTCTCAAATAGCCTTTGTATCTGAAAATATCTACCCCTTCCCTCTGATTTGATGCCCTTTGGGTTAATTAGCTATGAGCCTAAAATTGATAAAGAGGGACCCTAACTTGCACATTTTCAGTAAAAAAAAGGTCAGATGGCATAATGGATAATGCAACTCACTATCCCAAAATAAAAAAGAGCAGTAGGTTGTAGTTTCTAAATAGAACCTGTAAGATGATTACAATAAACACTGAAGTCAAGAAGGCCAAGAAGTGCCATATCGGAAGCATAAAGACCCAAGTCTCTTAAATAAATTACGCACCTTGTTGTCAAATGCAAATGAAACAATTTCTTCTTCAGTAGCATAAAAAGATTTGATTTGAGAATTGTCTTTCCTCTGTAGCTTTCCACTATACCCAATCCCTTGAATCCATCTTACTATCACACCATCGTAGCTGCTAGACAAGATGACATTCTGGCTTCCTGGAAGTACAGCTAGAGCATTGACACTCTTCAAATGTCCAGAGAAAGATAAAGGAGATTTATCCAGGTCACTGGCTAAGTATACACTGATTGTCCCACCCAGCGAAACAGTGACAAGGTGATCATTCTGCCAGAGACATCCAACTAGCATGTCTTCAACTCCACTTGATCCTACTGATGCCAAAGTCTTTTTCACCTTCCCGTTACCATCTTCACAAATTTCCCATACTTTTGCAGTCTTGTCCGCCGATACTGTCAGTACCTACAAATCAGCCATTACTGTTTCAGACAAGTAAATGATTTCACAACCATAAACAACCCTGTGTGAGGATAGCACAAATAGTAAGAAACAAGCGTGTAAGAAAAGTGCAACCGAATGAAACATAAATACAATCATTCAGAAATAAGTGTTGTCGTTTCATACCTCGGAAAGCCTACACGGTACACAGGAATCAAATGAATAGAACCAAAATGGGTATTTATTGGGTAGAACATAGCATATATAAGTTACAGTTCAAATCTACGGCTCTGATAGTTGTTCAGATTATGTTATTATAAAAATTAGATAACTTTAATATGTTCAGAGGTTCAGTTTAGCTTTACACCATGGTTCCTGGAGATATCAGTGCACATACAAGTTCCTTGCCTTTTATTTTTATATTATTTCCATAAAATGTGTTATTAGTTTAAAAATAAACTTAAATTTCAAGCAACAGGATGTAAACCAATATCAGCTCACTTGTTTACTGTCA
Source organism: Eschscholzia californica (assembly GCF_041429995.1). Lineage (NCBI taxonomy): Eukaryota > Viridiplantae > Streptophyta > Magnoliopsida > Ranunculales > Papaveraceae > Eschscholzia > Eschscholzia californica. The sequence continues at coordinate 37,405,147 of NW_028238198.1, forward strand.
GGACTCCAGCTAACAGCATAAATACTCCCTTTGTGTCCATCCTCTGGAGACAGCTCTCCTATCTTTTCAGCAGTCTTGGCATCATATAGAAACCCCCTCTTATCAGAGCTTACGGTGATGAACTTGGTGCCATCTGGAGAAAATCTTACACAATTCACAAAGTTCGAGTGCTCCCTGTAGATACATAACAATATACTTGCATGAATTAATTAAACAATTAGCATGGTAGCACCCGTCGCTCTTTGGCTTTGACTAATTCGTAAAATTTTAGCCAGAAGTAACTGACATAATTCACGAATTCATAATTTATGTATTGTATGATAAATAAACCACTTACATATAAAAAATGTGTTTATGTTATCTGCTTCTATTAAATATTTAATCTATGCCAACAACCCTTGGTTGGAGTGGTAAGAGGTATAGTCTTCCACCTTAGAGGTCAAGGGTTCGAGGCACGCTGAACAATTCAAAAAAAAAAAAATTTATATATGCAACAACATCATCTGTAATTTCACTTATCAATTCTGATCACTAACATGGTACTAATATGGTTGGACTTCCATCAAAACAACAAAATATTTCTAGTCAGTATCAATGACGTGTCTCGACTGGAATTTGGACAAAAGTACCAAAAAAAAAATTTAATGCTTTTGATACTATTTCGATCATCCCTCAAAATATGCAGAATAAAATAAAAATAAATAGGAAAAGCAGATACCTAGACAAAATAGATAATTCTAGAGCGTGACTCCTTTCTCTTCAAGGATAAGTACACTTGCACGAAAGCAATAATAAAAGAAATGTCAAGGCGACATTTGTTTTCTGGACAAGGAGAACGGAATGACTGAGATGCTGGACTTATTCAGATTTTGTTTTTAATTGGGAGGCTTTCTTGGCCACGTTATAATTGTTTGCTTTCTTTCTAGTTCCTGGGAAGTCTTTCTATCTAAACAGTAACTTTACCTCGTTTATACATATTCTTCATTCAATACCAAACTCAAATTTAAAAATAACTTCATCATATCCGACATGACATTGTGTCACGCGAAAACAACCAATTGCATATTATTATAGATAGATCTTTAATCTCTACCTAGACCAATGGAAAAGGTTAAATCACTTCTTTTAAGTCGACAATAGTTCTGATAAAGTTCATGGCAATAGAAGGTTGAAAGGATGATCCCTTTTTCATGGTGGAATCCCAATGAAAACCATCCAATTAAGAATAATCCCAAAATATGATTCAAAAAAAAGAAGAATAATCCCAAAATATTATGTCTTCCGCCACTTAACATGGATACTGCTTTTCAGTATTTTTTTTGTAATGCTGGATACTGATATTCAAAACTCAGATACTCATGTCACTTAAGTAGGTAAGCGTGAGACTTTATCCATGTAATGGCCTTTTTTCCACTATTTGTATCCAACTCCCCGTACCGGCGTCTGACACCAACACGAGTAGTGTCCATGTTACTTGGATATCATCAAACTCTGCTTTTGTATCATTAGTTTTAACTTTCTAATAGTAATATTATGAGCTTAAACATGAGTCACTCGATGATTAAAAAAAAAATGTCAATTGGTCTACTTTATCTTTCGTGATGCAGATACGCAATAATATGCGTTTAGTTCGGGAATCCCATAAATACTTTCAGTAATCAGTAACACCACAAATAGAAGCAAATATATAATTTCAGCAGAAAAAAATATAACTGACCTGTGAGAAAGTTTGAATTTGAATGGTGGCCCTTCGTAGAAGTTCACTATAAAATCCTCTCCACATGTGACGATACGAAATGGTCTCGTTGGCTTAAAGGCGCAGCTTAGGACTCGCTTTGAATGACCATCAAACTCTCCCACATTAGAGCCAGAATCCCACCTACAGAAAGAAAAAAATTGCTTGTAATTCCTTGACCTCTCGCTCTTTTTGGCTTTTGTACTTGTATATTCACTATTATCAAAATAATACTTCTTTTTCTTGTTCAGAAAAACCCTTAGATATACAATAGTCAAGAGGTGAAAAAGAATAATCAATAGAATCGCTAGTCTGCTTAGAATTTGCATACATTCATTGGTCTATACTTATTTTAACTAAGAAAGGCAACTTTTTAATAATTAAAAGAACAAAGAAAAACTGAAGTCTAATAACACCTATTAGGTGATTAGTTTAGGAATCTAGTCAACGGAGTCCAACACTAGTCTAGGATTTAAACTAATTGAGAACCTAAAAGGGTGAGGCTGATTATCAAGTCAGTTAAGTTTGGACAAGTAACTATTCGAGTAGTCAGGGACTAGACAGAACAATCGGGACATGCCAGGAGCAGTTAAGGACTAGTCAGGAGCAATCGAGCACTAGTCAGGAGCAGCCACGAACTCGTGAAGAGTAGTTGGGACTTTAATACCAGAGTTCACCATAAATTGGAACCCTGAGCCAACATCTTCAATTGCATATTGATGTAATTAAGGTTTTTTGTTCAAATTGGGTAGAAAAGGAGTATTGATGTTATAAACTCCATAAAATTGTGACAAGCCATAAGAGGTTTGAAGTAAGGATTTTCATATTATTTTACGTGTTAAGGTTAAGCTCCAAATGAAGCTACTATAGCCCCAGATACACTAAACAAGATTGGGTACAAATATGCAATTTGGCCTAAGAACTAATATGTTATCCCTATTAAAATTAAAGAATGCTTTATTGTCATAGGTAGTATCAAACTACTAACACGTGAAATTCCTCTCTCCATAAGAATCTCAACATTCTTTTGGGCACGAATCCACTTCATTAGATAACAAGCTGTTGAACCACGACCCAGCTTAATATGGTATGTACTAAGCAGATGGAGACAGGATAAGCTCAGTATCAACTAGCCCGCGATCTCGATCCCCCACAACGGGATTCGCTTGGCGACAATCCTGATCACCCATAATGGGATCGGCCCAAGGTTGATCATCTTTCAAACTATTTTTTTTGAAAATTTTTTAATCACCTTTCAAACTATGTATATCTATATAATAAAACAGAAGGGAAAAATATTGACTGGGACAAACATCCTTTTAATAAAGGATATTGTCTAGCAGCCCATCTCTAAATGTACAATGTAGTCCTTCTTAGAAATAAAATAACTTATTTAAAAAAGAAATTTTAAAAATTTAGGAAATAAAACAACCTAAATTTACAATGTTATCCTTTTTTATTAAAAAGTTTGCACGGGTTTAATGAAATAGTCCTTTTTTTAATTAACTTATTTAAAGTAACTTATTTAATAAAGGATATAAAATTTGGGTTTAGAAATTTATCTCACCCCTCTAGAAATTGAAATCTCTCTTTTTTCAATTTCTTTTTTCATCTGTCTCGTGGGTTCAGTACTCATATTGATCTTGCACGGGCTATTTTGCTCTTCGATCTTTTTTTCTAAATTTCATCTCTCTCTAGATTCTTTTAGGGCAAAAAAAAAGAAACTGAAATCTTTTATACTTATATTTGTTTGATGGTTGTTGAAATGTTGTTTGTTGTTTCTACAGGAAATGCAAATGGGGGCTCTTGGAGATCAAGCTTATGAAGAAGAAAAAAAGACTACAAGTTCTCGGATATTGAAAAAGTTATGTAAAAGAATTACAACTGTTTATGTTTTTTTTATTTTCTTAATGTACCATGATTGATGTATTGCATTTGATTTATCTAAATCTCAACTTATATATTCTTTCTTAATGTAAAAGAATCTGTTACAAGATCGTTAATTTATTTTGTACCAAATATTACATTTCTGGGTAAGATAAGTTTATGACAATTTGCTTGACTTCAACAACAATTTCGTTAAATTTGATTGATACAGTTGTCTGTGTCGTAGGGCACAGGTTATACCCTAGTATTATTAAATACATATTCATGTAGACATTATAGACAAAGCTGGACGTCTTTGACTCGGGGGATCGGAATTAGATCAGCTCAGTCTACCAACTCGGCCGGATCTGGTAATCCCAATTGCATAAGATTGTACAACTACCTAAATTTTCTAGATCTGAATGCTAAGTTGTTAAACTCGGACTCGACTAAGGATCGACTCTACCACAAGTCAACCCGAGATGAGACCGAGTAACTAGGTGATTCTCACCTCTAAGAAGAAGAATTAAGACGTAGTACAATAGTACTTATCTGGATTCTAAAATAATCTTTTACTTAACTACCCAACTAGTCAAACTGAAAGATTTTTTCAAAGGATTTGGGTTAATTAAGACTAACAATTCCGAACGTCAAATTTGGTGCATTAGGTCGTGAACCCGCCCAAAAAGGGAACAGGTAGTTGGATACGCGGTACGCAAAGGGGAATAGAGTATCTGGTAACTTCTATCAATAGATAGACTGCTACAAACACGGGTTTTTCTAATAGATATGTAGATATGCAGCACGGCTTGCGTGCACCCCGCCCATTGAGGGTTTGTTGGCCACGGGAATCCCCTTGCCTTGCCATCAACAGCTTGATATTGTGAAACCCATATTATGATGTGTCTCAAGATACTTCTACCACATTAGTGGAAACTCGAGATGTCAACACCGTTCCCCATATTTCCAGCAGAATGTTAGGCCACGTCGACGATTTCAATCCTTGAAACAGCCAATTGACAAAGTTATCATCCTTCATACGTATAAGTGTATAACGGTATGAGAGACTATCACTCCTCAAAAAGGAAACAAATAAGCATCTCACCCCCTCGATATATGAAGCCACGTCTCAGCATTGATCAGAGGGGGATTCCTCAATGAGGTATTCATTTCTATTGAATTAAAACTCAGTCGACTTCGAACCCACAATCCACGGCCTCATGACATTCCTCTTTATTCAAAATAGAACATCATTATATAATTATATGTCAATAATGTCACCATTACCGTATTTGTAACTTTATGAGATTGTTGGGTTTAAACTTGAGAGTCAGTGAGTATGTTATTTAGGTTGTTGAAATATGCCCCAACAGATCCCAGATAGGGAATTTCTGCTAATTGATTTCAACTTAAAACAATTCAACAATAAATTCAAACACAAGGAAGACAATTTAGAGAGAGAGAGAGAGAGATCTTACATGAAGGCTCGGACAAAAGATTTACCCTTTCCATCACCAGAAGCCACAATCCTCATACCATCAGGAGACCATTGAAGATCATCAATCCGACCAGACAAAACTCTAAATTCATTCTTAAGAACATGATCATTGTGCTTTCCCCAGATCCTAACAATGCCAGAAACATCAGCAGATGCGATCCACTCACCATTAGGGGAGAATCGAGCAACGGTGACAGGGTAAGCGTGTTCACCATAAACTTCAATCTCTAGAGGCTTATCAAGGTAACGGATGATCACTGATCTGCCATTGCAGTAAAGAATTGAGTTTGATTTTGGATCCCCAGATATTAGGATCCCTCTTCCTCTCTCCGTTGACGGAACACAGGGATAGGTCTCTGAGAGCTGAGCCATCTTCTTCTCTGCTTTATGGGAATGGTAAATGAAAGAAAGAAATGCTCCTGTAACTATCTCCCTTCCCGATTTAATAGTTTTATGTCATAGCCTGACAAGCTCCGACACCACTCTAGTGCCAAATTGTACTCTCTCAAGTCTCAACCCAATAACAAGGGATATGGGTTTATTGTCCATTTATTTACAAACCCACAAAGGGTTAGGGTTTTGATCCACCACCCTTCGGTGCAGCGGTTGGACACCCCTCTTAAACTCGTGAGGTCGTGGGATCTAGTCTCCGTGGAAGCAGTTTGTCATCAATATTTATCTCATGTAATTTAGACAATATATATAGTAAATAATATAATAAATTTATCGAATTGTAAGCCTCTTTCATGTTATCGGGCTTTAGACCTCTTTCATTATGGTTTAATTTAGGTGGTTATCGTTCTCATCACATCTTTATGACGTATCAATGCCTTGTAACAACTAACGTAGATCGTAGTCGATTTCTCAACAAAAAAAATTAGGGTCTGGGTCTAAATATACACCAACGTCCAAAGAAAAGAAAAGAATAAAACGATGCAAAAAAAACATCCATTGAAAATTTTTAAAGGTTGCGACTTTGGGAATAAAGAATAATCTCGAGGGAATAAATTCTATAGGGAATCTATGTGTTTTTTGTATGTTCTCGGGGGTATATTTTACTTTAGTCCAAAAATTCACTTGATCAAACATTGCCCCCTAATCTTCATCCTCTTTGTCACCTTCACCACAACAACTTCCCACCACCACCATTCCGGCCACCACCACCATTCCGGCAACCATTGCCACTTCTTCTCTCTTCCTCTATCTCTCTCTCTTGTTGTTTTTCTTCTCTTTTTTTTTCTCTCTCTTTCTCTCGCTCTTACTGATTATCTCTCTGTCGTTCTCACTCTATATCTCTCTTTTTCATTATAGATCACTCTCATTATTATCTCGGTGTAGACATATCTCTCTCTCTCTCTCTCATTATCTACATTTCTCTCGCGGTATTTATCTTTCTTTCCCACTCGTTCTCTCTCGGTTTGAATAGATCTTTTTGTGGAAATCACAAACTTGTTCGCCACGAAACATTTTGTGGCCGCGAAATGGTCATGGCCACAAAATATTTCGTACCCACGAAACCCTGGAGATGGTTTCACATAAACCAGAAACCCTCCTCGATGACAGGTTTCGACGAAGGAAACGCTTCCCTTTGCCGAAGCAGTGTCTGTGTGAGAGAGAGGGAGAGAAACAATCAGAAATCGATTGAGAAACAATGAGAGATTGAGAGAGAAACGGTGATCAGAAATCGAGAGACTTAGACAGTGAGAGCAATAGAGAGATACTAAGAGATAACCAATGAGGAATCGAGACAGATAGACTAAGAGAAGAAGATAGAAAGAACAAGAGAACAAGAGAGAGAAGGTGTGAGACAGTGGAAGAGAGTGAGAGGGAGAGAGAAGATGATGATTAGGGAGCAATGTTTGATCAAGTCAACTTTTGGACTAAAAAAAAATATGCCCCTGAATCAATATTTATTGACCAAAATCGTTATTCTCCCGAAGATTTTTTTATTTCCCAAAGTCGCGACCTTTTTAAAGGTGTTTCCCAAAATTATTATCCACCCTTGTGGTGGTGTGTAAGCTTTCAGCCTGGCTTTTTCATTTATTTTTAATTTCTTCCTTTTAAACCCTAAATCTCCAAAAAGAAAATCACATCTCCAAACACCCATCTCCTTACTGGAATCACCTCCACATAGTCGCTGGCAAGCTTGGAAGTTCTATGTACCGAAATTTTGCATCTACCCCATTGTAGTGTTGTATTCCAACTCCAAGTGCAAGAGGTGTTTTCTTTGTTATAAGCCACCGTGAACGAAAGCAATTCCAAAATTTTAGGGAAACATTCACGGTTCGTACCAAAACGACTACTACTCACGATGCGATTTCCAAAGAGGTGTATAACAATCCCCAACACATTATTGCACGTGTTTACGATTTTTTTTAATGAAATTTTTGAAAGACAAAAACCATTTCGGTTTAGTCCTACACCAAATCTTTTCACAAGTGGACTAGGTCGATTTCAACTCCAAATAACAAAATGAAATTAACGGACCTTTAAAACGGTGTTCTCGGACCAAATTATGTATGAAATTCGGTGTGAACGCATTGAATTCAACTTTAATATGAGTCAATTTATTTACTTGTTTTAAAATCGATTCACTCGACCAAACCAATTTCAACTCAAGTAATTTAATTAACTTATTGGAGTTGCAACCGATGGGTGTGAGTCGATTTTTATACCTATTCTCTGCGAAAGTGAAATGAAATTGATCTGTTTGTTTGGTCTTTGTCATTCTATAGTTAATTCATTCATTTAATATGGTTTTTCTTGTATGACTTCGATGTTTTTTTTCCTTTCTCAATTGCCAACTCATATGTCTTATGACACTTGGGTTTTAGGGGCCCGAATACCCAAGAGAGGTGGCATGTTGTAGCCAAAGGTACAGAAAAATATGGGATTTCTGTTGTCCGCAAACTAAAGATAACTGGTATACGGAAGTTGAGGGCATCCCTCAAACGATCAATAAAGGAAACCCATTGTGTAACAAATCTTTAAATGAAGCAAAGGTTTCTCAGGTTTCTTGCAATATTGAGCGATCTAGTTATGAAGTTCCCAATAAGATATGAGTTCAAATGATGAGCTAGTATGCATTAATGGTGGTCAATTTTTTTCAAACTCAATAAGATATTTGTGGTTTCGATGTAAGACGATTGTTAAGAAAGGTTGTAGAAACCAAAGTTAGAGCTACAATGTGAAAGAAGTGGGAGTACCGTTCATAGGCTAAGGCGAATTTGGTTTGAAAAACAAAAGAACCACCCCAAAAGAAAAAAAAACACTAAAATGTGTAATTATCCGTTCAAGCTAAAAGGAATACCAATTGATGGTGATAAATTGAAGTTGTAAGTGGTGTCTACAATTCATAACCATTGCCTGAAACTCTGATTGGTCATGCATATGCAAATAAATCTGAAGAATATTATTCAAGAGCTAGTTAAGATTGGCACAAAGCACGACTAATTCTTTCTCAAATACATGGTAAATTTAACAATAACACATCGACAAACATATACAATGGAACGATACGAATTCGTTGTAGCCATCAAGAAAGAAGAACCCTACAAAAGAGGAGAAGGAATGGAGAAAAAAGAATAATTTTGCCTAAGGAGATACCTCAGCCTAAGACAATACCCATGTGATGGCAGGGACGCGTCTGAGGCAGTCATGGACGACGCCTCAGAGCTTGGCCTAACCTCTAGCCGAGAGTTGTCTTGACCAAGTTCCTACTACGTCTAAATCGACTTTCCTTTGCATCATGCGTCACCTGGTACGCCCTTCCGTACTCATGGTCGTGTTTTTCCCCGTGTTGTTGTTGTTTGTGTCAGCTTATTGCTTTGATGGCCAAGCTTTTATTAACAACACAACTCATTTTGTTTTTTCTCTCTCCTTTTTTTCTCAAAACCTCAGTCTAAGGTAGATAATGAAGCTGATTTGGGATTTTTCTTTTTTGATTTCCCAAAATACTTTTGCTTTTCTTTATTCTTCCTTCTGATTTCACCCCTTAGGTTCCCTTATCTCATTTTTATATCTCTTTTAGCTCGAAAGACCAAAGTACCTCTATAACTTTCTCTGTCACATTGTCTCTCTTCATTTGCCGAAGAACAAAATATTTTTAGGATATTTTGTGCCATCTCGACACTCTTGTTGTTTCCTTTTGGAGTCTAAAATTACTAAATTGCCCTTCGATCTTACTTTTGCCATTTTTATCAAAATTTTCAGGTTTCACTGTTAAAATAATGTTCTTAATAATTTTATATCATAGTCAAGTATTTCTGTTATGCTTGTCTTTTTGTGAGCTTTTGCAAATGACACTTTGACTTTAAAGTTAAAATGTAAAAAGTAAACGTCACGCCTTTCTGACATAAAGACTTTATTTAACAAGATTTGACATTGGGAGCATCTTCATTTTTGGTCCAACTTTTTTTACTATTTGTTTCCCACCTCAATTTAATTTCCTCTGTCTCATTTTTTTCTTCCTCGCTCTCTTGTTATTCTCCCGTAAGGTACAAACTACATACACTTAATTTTAGAAAATAAATTTTTTCCAAGAAAATAATAATCAAATACAACCCCAAATTTATCAAGTAAATAAAATGTGGGATCTTTCAACAAAATATAAATAAAAAAAATAAAATAAAATGTGGGAGTGTGAGGCGCCAAGAAACTTTAGGGCTTTTTCCAATAAGTCGTTATGTCGGAGAAACAAGAAAAGTTTCGGGGAAGAAGGTGGAAACCCCAAAATAAATTCACCAAACGCATTTAGGTCGTAATCCGTTTTAGATACAAACTACATGGTTTGTTTTGATTCTTTCTTAATCTTGTTAAGGCATTTAGGTCTTAATCCGTTTTAGAAGAACCGACTACTCAAAACTATGATGTGATGACCACTCCTCTCTCTGAATAACTATTTTTTCTAGAGAGAGAAAACCGTAAAGTTCATCGTTTCCTCCGGCGAAGGTTTGTCCCTTCGCCAGAATCTTTATTCTTTTCCTTCTACGAGTGTTTTCGTTTCTTGCCATAATTTAACATCTATTACCATCTCAATAGAGTTTCTGGAGTATAGAAGAGTGATAAAACTGTAGAAATGAGATGAAAATGTTGGTATGGAAGAAGATCAGTTTCGCCAAAATCGACAAATCATCATCCGACTTAGGGGGTGGGAATTTAGCCTGAGAGCCCGAAACTCGATCCGGAACGCCCGAGTCCGGAAGGGAAACAAACTACCCGAAGCCCGAGACAGGTCGGTATTACCCGCCCAACCCGCTAGGTTTTGGTGCGCGGGCTTGGGCTCCACTTAGAAAAGCTCTACCCAAGCATCAAGCCCGATCATAGAGCCCGCTTCTTATAACCGGCCTATATGGGACGTTGGATCATGATAAGTATAAGGTTTCAACCGTTAGATTAGGGAAGCTACTTTTAGGGTTTTATATAAAAGGGTCCTACTTTTCTACATTTCTAAATGCCAACAGGGAAATAAGCTAGAGACAAAGACGAGAGAGAGAGATGCCCAGATATGAAATTCGGCACTTGGTGGAGGAATAATACCTGTGGTGAGAAGAAGGTCCAAAACAGTTCAAGAGGTTGGAAGTTAAAGAGAAGAGAGGAGATGGAATAATGGAAATAGTTTGGAAGTATATATTCTTTTTAAGTAGATTTATTAATTTTTAGTCATGGAGGTCTAGAATAGAAACAAAATGATTTCTTTTTTCACTTTTGATGCAGATCTATATGTAATCTGTATCTCTCTGTATCTTTCTCTTTGAAAATGAAAATACTGAAGATGAACATTTGTATCTCTCTATCTCATCTGTGTGTAGATTTGATTTTTTTGTCTTTTCATGTTGATGGTTTTTCCATTTTTTTCAGAGTTAGGGTTTGTAGATAATTTTTTTTTATCTCATATCTGAATAATGGACAACCCGATACCCGGCCCGCCCGAAGCCCGTCGGGATAGTACCCATGGCGGGCTTTGTGCAACAAAGTTTGCTTTTACCCTGCCCGAGCCCGCCCGTTAAGTTATTTGGACATTGATATATGGGACCCGAAATGCCCGAGCCCGGACCAAAAGTACCCACGGGTGCCCGAGCCCGCCCCGACCCACCCCTAATTTGACTAATCATTTTCAATTGTCATTGGGGGCGGAGGAAGTGGGTAAAGGTGGTGGTTTCTTAAGGTGATCCGTCTACTGATGAAGACTGATGTTCGTCCATTGATGAAGATCGACGATTCCTTATTGAACCAACTATGAAAAATATAACGATTAGGCATCTAACTATCAATCCATAGTCCACGATCCAACCGATTGCAAGTGCAAGAAAAAAGAGTTCGTGATTGTTTTTACAAAATTCAATCTGACAGACTCGCACAATCTCCATTTCTCTACTTGATTTATAATTTTTACTTATGTTTTATTACAATAAATTTTTATGACCTTTAGGGTCTTTTCATTTGCGATCTTGATGATCATTTCATTTTATGACCTTTAGGGTATTTTCATTCAGTTTTTGTCTTGTTACTCCTTTCCCTTCACGAGGTATTTTACGTTTGGAAGTTCTGTGTTGTACTTTACTTATGTATCTCTCTTGTTGTACTCAGAGGAGTTAAAAATCTCAATCATGTAATGTTATGGATTGATTTCCAACTTATGAATGAAATTATAGTTTAACTCAAAAAGAAAACCCGACTTAAATTTCTTCTGTTAACTATTATTGGGTACTCAAATCAGTCTAAATTAGAATCAAGAAATGTAGGTTTGGGTAAGAATTTAAGTTTGATGAAGAGAGATAAAGCAAGAGCAATTGCAAAAAGAATCAAACCCTTAGTCAGATAATTCAAAAAAAACTTCCAATAAGGATGAACAATGTGGGTTTTGTTCTACACAAGGCCTAATTCAGAATTACTAAAATTTTAAACAAAGTGGGGTTCCTTCTAAATTCATGTACTATTCAAATGATACTTGGGTTGGGTTTTTTAGGGAAGTTTTTGAATTTTTGAAGGTGGATTACTTACAAAGAAAACCAATTTTAGAGATTTCTATTGAGGGTACCTAGTATCTACTTGATTTCTTAAGGTGTATTACTTGGATTGATGAAATACTTTTTCCGTAGAGTTGTTGTGGATGAAGAAAGTAAGGATAGTTATGAATTGCTTCAATGAACTGTGAAAATTAAGATAAAAATCGATGAGAACTCCGGTAAGTGGAAGAGAAATTGATCTTATACTAGTGATGTAGAGAACACTGAAATTTCGTCGAATGATCGAAAAATTGTAACAAAGAAACCTCCTGAGGGTAACTCATTTGTGATAGAGAAGGAAAAATGGTCTGGAGTAGAAATCTTGAAATAAGGAGATAAAATTTTTAGAGATATCAAGAAATAAAAGAAAGAGAGGGATGAAGAGAGGAAGAGGAGGAGAGAGACGACAATTTGAGTTATTGTCGCCGAAGTTAATAGTCGTCGGAGTTAATAGTGGTGGGAAGGAAGATGGAGGAAAAATAAAATAGAAAGACCAAAAGTGGGTAGTGTTTGGAGGAAACAGAAGAAAATTGTTTTCACCCAAAACTTTCTCCTCCGGGGAATTTTTTTTATTTCCCCCAACACTTCCACCTTTCCAATATTATTTGGTCCCGATTGAGCTCCACGTACAACTTACGCGAAATTCCAGCTCGTAGATCGCGTTGACGTCGAGGATTTCACTCATCTCGTTATTGATCCTTTCAAAACAAACGAGCTATTTCATTTCCTCTCTCTCATCACATTACTCGAGGGATAGCCAAACAAATGTGGAGTCATCTCTCAGTTGTTGCCTAATTAGCTGAGGAAAATCTATAAAACAGAATAAATCAAAACCCTAGTTTTCTATACTAGGCTAGCAATGGCTTCTCGTAAGGTCTTATCATCTCTACTCCGATCATCTGCACGACGATCTGCTTCATCTAGATCCACGATCTTTAACCCTAGATCACCATCTCCGTCCCCCTTTTCTCGCCCTTCTCCCAAGGGTTATCTCCTCAACCGTGTCTTGGACTATGCTACCTCTGCCGCCGCTACTGCTCCAGAGTCATCTGCTTCCCCGACGTCGACGAAAACTGGATCCAAAGGTAAAATTACTGATGAGTTTACCGGAGCCGGAGCCATCGGAAGTGTTTGTCAGGTTATCGGTGCCGTTGTTGATGTTAGATTCGAAGAGGGATTGCCTCCGATCTTGACTGCTCTTGAGGTTTTGGACAATTCGATCCGTTTGGTGCTGGAAGTGGCTCAGCATTTGGGAGAAAATATGGTCAGGACGATTGCTATGGACGGAACTGAAGGTCTTGTTAGAGGACAAAGAGTCCTTAATACTGGCTCTCCCATCACTGTAATTCTTCTTCTCTCTCACTAGATCATCTTTTTTGTCTCGATTTATTTGATTGTTGTTTCGAAAAGATTCTAACTTTAGCTCTTAGGGTTCTTAATCCCCTTGACTTCCACTGATTTATCAGATTTATATTCTTTTTTATGAGCGTGACCTCTTTTATGTCGATCATTTTGTATGCCCAATTTTTTATTCCAAATTTTTTCTTCAGTTTGAGTCTGTTGAATATGTTAATTGACATCAATTCACTGATGCTGCATCTTTTGAAGAACGATTGTGGATCCAGTTTTTTGTTAAGATCCACACTAGGCCCTTCTGATTGATCAAGCTATGTCCCAAAATAGCATTCTGTGTATAAATATATTTCTATGATTTTCCTTTCCATCTTGACGATTTCAAATTCATACTTGCCTATTGTTACTGCGTGGATGGTGATCAGATTAAGCATTATCATGTGCGACCATTATTTCTGTTCTTGGTAATGATGTTATTGTGGTTTCTCCTTGCTTATATATTTGGTAACTTATTTGACATAGGTACCCGTCGGTAGAGCTACCCTTGGCCGTATCATGAACGTTATTGGAGAGCCTATTGACCACAGAGGAGATATCAGTAAGAAATTGGAAATAACTGCATTTTTCACATGTAATTTGTTTTAAATTCGTATATTACGGACTTGTAATTTGAACTGTTTGTGTTACTCAAACAGAAACTGATCACTTTCTGCCAATCCATCGAGAGGCCCCTGCCTTTGTGGAGCAGGCCACTGAACAGCAGATTCTTGTTACCGGTATCAAGGTACGTTGTATTCCAACTCTTGACACTAACGAAGGCTACATTAAATATTTATGAACTTTTTCTTAGAAATTACTGGGAAAAAGAGAAATTGAAGAAGGGGAAGAGGAGCAAATATAAACAATTAGATGTTCATAGAAAAGAAAATAATGAAAACATCGAGGATGCTAGAGCTGACATTCAGCCTCAGAACCTTAGTTTTAAACTTCTAATTTGTTCTCTACTCGCTTTTATGTTAGGAACGTGATATGTTAGGAATACTTGCCTATCAAGTTACTAATTAAAACAGGAGTTGCTATATATTAATCTGAGGATTTGGAGAATTTTTTCCTCCTATATAAGAAAGAGACCGGTCGAGATAGTTTCACGTTAATTATTTTGTTTTTGAAAACATTTTAGGGGTAATTCTGTTTTGCCCCCCCTCCCATCCTCATTTGTGACTAACTGGTCATTTTGTCACCCATAAGTGTGCAGGCCAAAAGGATTGTCTTTCCCTTTTCCGGAAACTACCTTAATAGTATTTGTGAAAATAACTTTTTTTTTTTTATCAATATCATCTACCTCTTTCCTACACTCCAGTCATCTCTAACCCTCTCCACCTCTTCTCCCTAACTAAGGTTTGGCCGACAACTTTCAAACAAAATCGTCTGGTCTGGACCTAGATGTCCCACATCCAGACAAAGTCGTCTGAAAATTCTTATTTTCTTATCTTGATCTTTGGTGAATCCTTTGTAGCAGCTCCTCATGACAAGTTTATATCACATTCTTGCTTCCAACGAAATGTTTCCATGCAACTGATGTAATCAAACACTTCTATGTAGAATGCACTTTCCTATCAAAGACGACCGATGATATTTTTTTCGAACTGAATATCATCATATCAAATCTTATTGGTCATTCCCTTCTTTTGATTATGCAGGTTGTGGATCTTCTGGCACCATATCAAAGAGGAGGAAAGATCGGACTTTTTGGTGGTGCTGGTGTAGGAAAGACTGTGCTTATTATGGAGCTTATCAACAATGTTGCAAAAGCTCATGGTTTGCCTATATAAACATCTTCGAAAGAGCTCTGTATCTCTTTGTTTGCTGGTTTGTTTGTTTGTTGTGTTCATGTGTTTTCTTGCTGTTAGGTGGTTTCTCTGTCTTTGCTGGTGTCGGTGAACGTACTCGAGAGGGTAACGATCTTTACAGAGAAATGATTGAAAGTGGTGTCATCAAGCTAGGAGAGAAGCAGGTCTACTTCTTACGCTCAAAATTTTAGTCGTTTCTGGATTTCTATTTTCTACCATTATTCATGGGTAAAATTTGGGTTCACCATGAATACTTGCATCACTTATACTGTTAATGTTCCATCCAATATTTAAGAAATTGGCAAAGCACTCTTCAGTCGTTATTCACCCCAAGGCATTTGCACATGAACACTCAAACCGTTGTACGCAATTCAGTTGTAAGATGTGCACCTTGAGGTGTAAGAGGCATCTAACTTTGCATATCGGGTCACAATTGTAGAACATTTTTTTGTATAAATTTTAAGAAAAGCACAAATGCAATATACAGGAGGGATGTAGAATCATTAGGTTTCACTTTGGAGTGTTTATACTTTAGTTTAAGACTTGGAGTTTTGGAAACACTAATAACATTGATAACTTTTTCTTATTAGACTGGTAAGAATATATAACTGTAGCAACGTAGAAATGATATGTGATACATTGATACTGACATTTATATATGAATATAATGCCATTTTCTTTTTCAAATATCGATTTATGCCATTTGAATAATGCTCAAGGTGTATGCCCAAGGCAACGCCACTCTTTCTTAGAGCAAACTGTTGTAGCACAGATCATTGACCTATTAAAGCACCGTTAAACAGAAATGTTATCTTGTCTTGCCATTTTCTTTTTCCCAAATCTCAACTATGTTTTCTGCCTTTCAGAGCGAAAGTAAGTGCGCGCTTGTATACGGCCAGATGAATGAGCCCCCAGGTGCTCGTGCTCGTGTCGGGCTTACTGGGCTAACTGTTGCTGAGCACTTCAGAGATGCCGAGGGACAAGATGTGCTTCTGTTCATTGATAACATTTTCCGGTTTACCCAGGTAAACAAACTTGTTTGGATATTCACAAAAGTTCTTTCTTTCTTCACATGGCAGAGAGTGCATTAACGACCCCTCTTTTTCATCTATATTGCAGGCCAACTCTGAGGTGTCCGCTTTACTCGGTCGTATTCCTTCTGCTGTTGGTTACCAACCAACTTTGGCTACTGATCTTGGAGGTCTCCAAGAGCGCATCACTACTACAAAGAAAGGTTCCATCACGTCTGTTCAAGCTATTTATGTGCCTGCTGATGACTTGACGGATCCTGCTCCTGCAACAACTTTTGCTCATCTTGATGCTACCACTGTGTTGTCTAGACAGGTATAGATTCTTTTTGTAATAGTTGTTAAGTTTCATCAGTTAATTTATTGTTGACCACATTCTTTATGATTATATGCAGATTTCTGAGCTCGGTATTTACCCTGCTGTGGATCCCCTAGATTCTACATCCCGTATGCTCTCACCTCATATATTGGGAGAGGAACACTACAACACTGCTCGTGGTGTACAGAAGGTTCTTCAGAACTACAAGAATCTTCAGGATATTATTGCCATTTTGGGAATGGATGAGCTTAGTGAAGATGACAAGTTGACAGTTGCTCGTGCTCGTAAGATCCAACGTTTCTTGAGCCAGCCTTTCCATGTTGCAGAAGTCTTCACTGGTGCCCCAGGGAAGTATGTGGAATTGAAAGAGAGCATTACCAGTTTCCAGGGGGTTTTGGATGGTAAATACGATGATCTGTCCGAGCAATCGTTTTACATGGTTGGAGGTATTGAGGAGGTCATGGCCAAGGCTGAGAAGATCGCGAAGGAGTCTGCTGCTTAATTGGATCATGTCATCTCTTACCCGTTATGTGGACTTGGGAAAATCAATAATTTTGTGATGTACTTGCAATGCCTGTGCTGGCACCAGAAGCTGCTGCAATTTGTTTGGGAACTGTTTTCTTTTGCTTTCCTATTTAATTCTTTTTTGCAGGAATTGTAGTTAGCGCAAGGAGCTTCCAAGGGTCCTGCTCAGACTGGACCCATCATTGTTCAATAAGAGAAACAAAAGAGTTTTAACTTGATTAATACTTGTTTACTTTCTTGCTTTTGAATACGGATTCTTGATTTCAGTTCATTCCTGTGTTAATAATGTTCAAGTCTTAATTCTCAGCTACTTTCTATTAGTTCACTAGAAACTTCCGTGCTCCAGACACAATTCTGGTGTGTTTTTTATGTGTTTACTAAATATCCCATCGCTTTCTCTCTTTGGTATTTAATTTTTAAATTGAACACCTCTTAGCGTGCCACTTCTACCTTCAATACCAAAATCATTCTTCGTCAACAAGTTTGGATACAAAAACACCAAAAACTATAGCGTAAACTTCTTGTCCATTAAATTACATCAGGAAAAAGTAGAAGTTCAAAAATCCTGGCTATAGATGCCATTTGTATAGGAAAAATAGTTTTGCATTGTCATCCTTGGGAAACTTTCAACCAAGAAAAAAATTTGTGGGGAGCAAAAATTCTGGCTAAAGATGCTATGGCCAATTTTTTGGCCTGAAATGTCATTTGACCGAATCATTTTGGCCAAGATAGCCATTTCAATCTTCTCGTGTTTTTTGGCCATTAGGCCACAAATTCTTTTCTCCCAAACTGTCATTTTCCCACATAAGAAATTGATTTTCCCATGCTACACAAGAACATTTCACGATGCTACATATAGATAATAGATTTATTGTAGTGCGCCATTAGACCAAATTCTTTTCTCCCAAAACTTCAATTTCCCACCTTAGAAATTGGTTTTCCCTTGCTACACAGGAACATTTCCGGATGCTACAAATGAATTTATGGTAGTGTGCCATTAGACCAAATTCTTTTCTCCCAAACCTTGATTTTCCCACATAGAAATTGATTTTCCCATGCTACACAGGAATATTTCCTGATGTTACACATAAATCTATGGTAGTGTGCCATTAGACCAAATTCTTTTTTCTCATCACATTACTCGAGGGGTAGCCAAACAAATGTAGAGTCATCTCTCAGTTGTTGCCTAATTAGCTGAGGAAAATCTATAAAACAGAATAAAATCTATAAAACAGAATAAAATCAAAACCCTAGTTTTCGGTACTAGGCTAGCAATGGCTTCTCGCAAGGTGTTATCATCTCTACTCCGATCATCTGCACGACGATCGGCTTCTTCTAGATCCACCATCTTTAACCCTAGATCACCATCTCCATCCCCCTTTTCTCGCCCTTCTCCCAAGGGTTATCTCCTCAACCGTGTCTTGGACTATGCTACCTCTGCCGCCGCTACTGCTCCAGAGTCATCTGCTCCCCCGACGTCGACGAAAACTGGATCCAAAGGTAAAATTACTGATGAGTTTACTGGAGCCGGATCCATCGGAAGTGTTTGTCAGGTTATCGGTGCCGTTGTTGATGTTAGATTCGAAGAGGGATTGCCTCCGATCTTGACTGCTCTTGAGGTTTTGGACAATTCGATCCGTTTGGTGCTGGAAGTGGCTCAGCATTTGGGAGAAAATATGGTCAGGACGATTGCTATGGACGGAACTGAAGGTCTTGTTAGAGGACAAAGAGTCCTTAATACTGGCTCTCCCATCACTGTAATTCTTCTTCTCTCTCACTAGATCATCTTTTTTGTCTCGATTTATTTGATTGTTGTTTCGAAAAGATTCTAACTTTAGCTCTTAGGGTTCTTAATCCCCTTGACTTCCACTGATTTCTCAGATTTATATTTCCCAATGTAATTCTCAATTGATTGTGAACTATAGAAATTTGGGTAATGTTCTCAGATGTCAATCCTTCAACCCCTTAGTTAAATTTTTTATCTTTTTTTCCTTATGATTCCTTTTTATGACTCTGATCTCTTTTATGTCAATCATTTGGTATGCCCATTGTTTGGTTCCTATTGATTTCATCACTCGAGTCTGTTGACATTAAGATTGCAGAAGTATTTTTAATTTATCAGCCTGTGGTTCAAAATAGCATTTTGTGTGTAAATATATTTCTACAATTTTTTTCTTTCCATCTTGACGATTCCAAATTCATACTTGCCCTATTGTGTTACTGTATGGATGCTGATACAATATAGCTGTATCATGTGCTATCATACTTTTTATTCTTCGTAATGATGTTATTGTGGTTTCTTCCTTCTCATATATTTGGGAACTTATTTGACATAGGTGCCCGTCGGTAGAGCTACCCTTGGCCGTATCATGAACGTTATTGGAGAGCCTATTGACCATAGAGGAGATATCAGTAAGAAATTGGAAATAACTGCATTTTTCACATGTAATTTGTTTTAAATTCGTATATTACGGACTGGTGATTTGAACTATTCATGTTACTCAAACAGAAACTGATCACTTTCTGCCAATCCATCGAGAGGCCCCTGCCTTTGTGGAGCAGGCCACTGAACAGCAGATTCTTGTTACCGGTATCAAGGTACGTTGTATTCCAACTCTAGTCACTAGTCAGTGCTACATTAAATATTTAAGAATTTTTATAGAAAGTACTGTGAAAAAGAGAAATTGAAGAAGGGGAAGAGGAGCAGATATAATGAATCAGAGGGAAATAGAAAAGAAAATAATGAAAAGATCAAGAATGCTAGAGCTGACATTCAGCCTTAGAACCCGATATGGACAGATCATAAGAAAAAAGAAGTCTCCAAGGGGGTTTTCCCTCTTTCTCTCTCTTTCCTCTTCTTCACGCAATTTTTTCTCCTGATTTCTTCTACTGGCCGACTCTCTGTGTCTCCCCCACTATGCCCCGTAACCTTCCCTTCTTCCACTCTTTTGACTTCCTGCTAATTGGTAAGTGGTTTAGGGAACTAGTTTCACACTGTTTTAAGACTGAGAAACTCTCCAAGTCAAGTTAACACTCTTGATCCTGATCGGACTTACCAGCTACTAATGAGTCTAACTAAAATTAACGGACCCATTTTGTAGCATAATTCCATTGAGTACAGTTCATTTATTGGTTTTGGACCAGGGTTGGCGAACAACCATGCCTACACTTTCAATTATTCATTGCATCACCATGTTTATGTTTCCTGTGTTCTTTTAGCTTAAATTTTTTTTAACTTTTAACTTGTTCTCGACTTACTTTTATGTTAGGAACCTAATATGTTTAGGAGTACTTGTGTATCAAGTTACCAATTAGAACAAGAGTTCCTATATATGAATCTGAGGAGTATGAGAATTATTTTCTCATGTATAAGAGGGAGACCAATCGAGATAGTTTCACGTTTATTATTTTGTTTCTGAAATCATTTTAGGGTTGTTTCTGTTTTTGGCCCCTAAATTTGTGACTTATTGGTCATTTTGCCCCATAAGTGTGTAGTAGTTTGTTTTGGCCCCGAAGGCCAAAAAGATCCTCTTTTTCCGAAACTACCCTTACGGCGTTTTGTGTAAATAATTTTTTTCCACATCATCTCTAACTCTCTAACTATCCTTTGTAGCAGCTCCTTATGACAAGTTTATATCACATCCTTGCTTCCAAGAAAATGTTGTAACTGATGTAAACAAACACCTCCATGTACTACGCACTTTCCTGTCAAAGGCAACCTATGACATTCTTTTTCAAACTGAATATTGTCATATCAAATCTTATTGGTCATTCCCTTGTTTTGATTATGCAGGTTGTGGATCTTCTGGCACCATATCAAAGAGGAGGAAAGATTGGACTTTTTGGTGGTGCTGGTGTAGGGAAGACTGTGCTTATTATGGAGCTTATCAACAACGTTGCAAAAGCTCATGGTGTGCCTATATAGACATCTTTGACTGTGCTTTTAATTTTTTTTTGTTTGCTTGTTTGTTGTGTTCATGTGTTTTCTTGCTGTTAGGTGGTTTCTCTGTCTTTGCTGGTGTCGGTGAACGTACTCGAGAGGGTAACGATCTTTACAGGGAAATGATTGAAAGTGGTGTCATCAAGCTAGGAGAGAAGCAGGTTACTTACTACACTCAAAATTGTTGTCGTTTCTTGAATTTTACCATTATTCATGGCTCAAATTTGGGTTCACTATGTATACTTGCATGAGTTATACTATTAATGTTCCATCCGATGTTTTAAGAAATTGGTGAAGCGCTCTTCAGTCGTTATTCACCTCAAGGCATATGCACATGAAG
This sequence comes from Eschscholzia californica, assembly GCF_041429995.1. Lineage (NCBI taxonomy): Eukaryota > Viridiplantae > Streptophyta > Magnoliopsida > Ranunculales > Papaveraceae > Eschscholzia > Eschscholzia californica. Next base: position 37,426,608 of record NW_028238198.1, read on the forward strand.
GTTGAGACAGTTGTACACAAATGGAAAAATACTGGAGGGGTGTAGAATAATTAGGTTTTACTTTGGAGTGTTCATACTTTAAGACTTGGAGTTTGGGGAACACTAATAACATTGATAAATTTCTTTTTGTTAGACTGGTACGACTATATTACCGTAGCAAAGTAGAAATGCTATGTGATACACTGATACTTACATTTATATATAACTATAGTGCCGTTTTCCTTCTTTAGAAACCAATTTCTGCCATTTAAGAATAAAGGGTCGATGTGTATGCCCAAGCCAACAACACTCTTTCTTAGAGCAAACTGTTGTAGCATAGATCATTGACCTATTAAAGCACCGTTAAATAGAACCGTTATCATGTCGTACCATTTTCTTTTTCCCAAATCTCAACTATGTTTTCTGCCTTTCAGAGCGAAAGTAAGTGCGCGCTTGTATACGGCCAGATGAATGAGCCCCCAGGTGCTCGTGCTCGTGTCGGGCTTACTGGGCTAACTGTTGCTGAGCACTTCAGAGATGCCGAGGGACAAGATGTGCTTCTGTTCATTGATAACATTTTCCGATTTACCCAGGTAAACAAACTTGTTTGGATATTCACAAAAGTTCTTTGTTTCTTCACATGGTTGAGAGTGCATTAAAGACTCCCCTTTTTCATCTATATTGCAGGCCAACTCTGAGGTGTCCGCTTTACTAGGTCGTATTCCTTCTGCTGTTGGTTACCAGCCAACTTTGGCTACTGATCTTGGAGGTCTGCAAGAGCGTATTACTACTACAAAGAAAGGTTCCATCACATCTGTTCAAGCTATTTATGTGCCTGCTGATGACTTGACGGATCCTGCTCCTGCAACAACTTTTGCTCATCTTGATGCCACAACTGTGTTGTCTAGACAGGTATAGATTCTTTTTGTAATAATTGTTAAGTTGCATCAGTTAATTTATTGTTGACCACATTCTTTATGATTATATGCAGATTTCTGAGCTCGGTATTTACCCTGCCGTGGATCCCCTAGATTCTACATCCCGTATGCTCTCACCTCATATATTGGGAGAGGAACACTACAACACTGCTCGTGGTGTACAGAAGGTTCTTCAGAACTACAAGAATCTTCAGGATATTATTGCCATTTTGGGAATGGATGAGCTTAGTGAAGATGACAAGTTGACCGTTGCCCGTGCTCGTAAGATCCAACGTTTCTTGAGCCAGCCTTTCCATGTTGCAGAAGTCTTCACTGGTGCCCCAGGAAAGTATGTGGAATTGAAAGAGAGCATTACCAGTTTCCAGGGGGTTTTGGATGGTAAATACGATGATCTGTCCGAGCAATCGTTTTACATGGTTGGAGGTATTGAGGAGGTCATGGCCAAGGCTGAGAAGATCGCCAAGGAGTCTGCTGCTTAATTGGATCATATCATCTCTTCCAGGTTGTATGGAGTTGTGAAAATCAATAATTTGGTGATGTACTGGCATTCTGGCAATGCCTGCCCTGGCACCAGAGGCTGCTGCAATTTGTTTGGGAACTGTTTTCTTTTGCTTTCCTATTTAATTCTTTTTTTCAGGAATTGTAGTTAGTGCAAAGAGCTTCTAAGGTCCGGCTTAGACTGGACCCTTTATTGTTCAATAAGAGAAACAAAAGATTGTGAACGTGATCACTTGTTTACTTGCTTTTGAATACTTAATCTCGATTTCGTTCATTCCTCTGTTAATAACGTTCCCCATCTTTGAGAGCATCTCCAATGACTCAGATTGAAAAATTTGTAAGTGCCACTTAAAAATTTTCCTAGTCTTTTACAAAATTCTCTCCCATGTAAAATTCAATTTGGGTCATAAGGTGATGTGCCAACCAATGTCTCAACTCTCAAGAAGATTTCTTTCGAGGATTTCAAATGTCAAATACAAAATTATTGATTTCTGAAACGACACTAACGTAAATCTTAAGTTTTTTGATAGTTGAACTCTTTTAAATTGATGATCTTAATGGTGCCAATTAAGATGTGACACAGGATAAATGAGTTGTTTTTAAGTTTCACTTTCGTAGGACCAAACATCTATGAGGTCCTGAGTTCTCTTTTACCTACCCCTATCAAAACCCTAAAAAAACTTGGAATAATATTGACTGTGATGATGATGATGTAGAAAAAGTGACTACCAAATTTCTGATTTGAATGCCTTAGCATGATATGGCTACCAAAACTTTATACATGTTTATATGAACAAAGAAGAAGGGGGAGGAGGAGAAAGTTAAACACTTATATTCTATCTTTTTTAGAGATATAAAATCACTTTTTTATATAGCACAACAAATGTCTAATAAAAATTGCCAAAACTAAATTTTTAATCTTCCTGAAGGTGTATAGAGTCGCTGTATAGGTGGAGTGGAGAGTGAGAGAAAAATGTATTTCTTAATAGTACAAGGCATAATTTTTTTTCAATAATAACATAAGTGTGGATCCTATAGGTCCACCAGGGGGCTTAATTCTTACATGGAGAGATCACATCATTGTCAATAGTCATGAGATCAACAAACACTTCATACATGTCACCTTCACTTATGAAAGCACTGGTTTTTGTGGATCCATTACTGCATTCTATGGAAATCCTATTAGATAATTGGGATTATTTGTTTGGTTGCATTTATATGAAGTTGTGTCTAAATTACATATGCATGATATTTTCTGGTTTCTGATTGGTGATTTGAATTGTATTTTCCATGCTGATGAAAAGATAGGAGGTATGACAATTTTCAATTGGCTGATGTGTTAGATGTATTAAACATTACTATCGACTTGGTGTGCGGGTAATCCTTTTACTTGGACAAATGGGCAGTTAGGAATCCACAACATTCAAGAGAGGTTAGATAGGGTTTTTGCCAGCCAAACTTGGTTAGATTCTTTTCCTCACACTCAAGGTGACCACCTTAGAGAGAATTGGCTCTAATCACTCACCTCTTCCTGTCAGACCCACATATACATAAGCAGAAAGACACCTTTAAATTCTTCAGAGGATGGTTAGAGGATGAAAATTGTAAGATCACCATTGAGAATAAGTGAGGTATGAGTTTTCAAACCCCCAACTCATATTTATGCATTCTTAGTTGCTTAGACTTCAAAATGATCTGACCTATTGGCATAAATTTCATTATAATAAGATGAATGCATGCAGAGATAGATAGGCTGCACAACGACATAGAACAATCTGGCAATAACATATCAAGGCATTCTCTTATTCAATAGTTAGACAACCTTTGGAGAGTCAAAGAAGAATATTGGAAGATTAAATCTAGGGAGCAATTTGTGTCTCTAGGACACCAAAACACTAAATACTTTCATGCTATAGCTTCTGCTCGTAAAAGAAACAACCATATTAAAACTCTAAAAGGATAAAAATGATCTTCGGTACACTTCTCATGATAGTATTGCTAATGACTCCCTTGTTGCTATTCCCTTGGAAGAGGAAATTTACCGAACTGTTTTACTTTGAAGTCTGAAAAATCCCCTAGACTAGAAGGGGTTTCTCCTACTTTCTTTCAGAATTCTTGGGACATAGTGGGAGAAGACACAATCCATATGGTCCAAGATTTTTTTAGAAGCCAGACCATGAGCCCTCTGCTAAATGAAACCTTTCTCACTCTTATTCCAAAGACTAGGGCCCCTCAAACAACTTACAAAATTATCTCTAAAATCTTGGCTAAGAGACTAAAGAGCCTTCTTGATGTTTGTATATTTTTATACCAATCTGCTTTTGTTCCGAAAAGACATATTACTGACAACATAGTTTTAACTCGTGAAATAGTTCACTCTATGCATGTCAAAAGAGCAAATCAGAAATTCATGGACTTAAAGTTTGATATGTAAAAAGGCATTTGATAGAGTAGAATGGACTTTTTTCCTTGATATTTTGCCTAAGTTAGGATTTTGTGATATTTCTGTAAGTTGATTCAGCAATGCATTTCAACATTTAGTTTGTCGGTTTTGCTTAATGGGACTCCTGGGCTGTTTCTTCGTCCCTCCCGCGGTTTACGACAAGGAGACCCCTTGTCTCCCTACCTCTTTATTATTTGTATGGGGGCCCTTAGTAGGCTCATGGATAAAACTCAATCAGATGGACTTATCAGAGGTTATGCTATAAATAATAGGTTTCCGATGATACACCACTTGTTCTTTGGTGACGATGCTTTATTTTTATCAAACTTGGCATCCCTGAATCTCATTATTTACTCCATTTGCTTAGAAAATTTAGGGCCACCTCGGGACAAATGCTTAATTTTCAAAAGTCTAGTGTTTTCTCCAGCATTAATACCCCTCATCGACATGCATTACAAACATCCTTAGATAAGGTTAAAAGCATGAGTGATACAGCGACATACGCAGACACTAGTCTCTTCTTAGGAAAATCTAAGACCCGATCTTTTTCTTTTATTTTGGATTGCTAATAAACTTAGTAAATGGAAAATCTGTTGCTTTCTCAGGCAGGAAAAGTCAAACTCTTTAACTCAACTATTACCGTTGCTCCAATGTACAAGATGTCTATTTTCGAGATCCCTAAAAAGATCACGAGTGATATTTTAACCCTTCAAAGGAATTTTTGTTGGGGCAAAAAAGATCCAAAAAAGTTCTATATTTTAAGGCTTGGTCAGCTCTAGAAAAGCCTAAAATATGGGTGGATTAGGGTTTAAGAATCTGAACCACTTCGTTGTGTTTGATAGGAATTTGGAGAAAAGAAAAAAAATAGGGAAAAATTTACACCGAGAAAGTTTTTCACCGAGAAACATTTTCTCCGTAAACTTTCCGCATTTTCTATTGTTTGGTACGTTAAAAGAAGAAATTTTTTTTAATATTCCATTTTCTTCTTGTAAAATAAGTAATCAGAGAAAAGATAAAGAGAGTCAAGCTCAGGAAATTAACCCTCATCTAGGATCCCCATTAAAAAGTTCCAATAACTAGTAAAATAACAAATTAGAGTGTCTACCTTAAAGTCATCTATGTCGAGAATAAGTGGAAGTGAGCCGACTGATGACGACTTCGAATTTCTATTACCCTAATTTTATCCTACTTTCTGGCATCTATATATGAGTTCATATAATTATGTATATATAAGTTGTTTTATGCATTAATGATTTAACTAACCCAGTAAATAATGGGATAATCTAGGTATGTGAAAACTAAGAAACATTGAATCAAATAAATTGATGATTCTCATTGATTCAAACCAAGTGTATCATATTCTCAAAAAAAAAAAACTCAGTGTATCCCATAAGAAAAATGTAACATGATTTTTCATCCATTTCCATCTCGTAAAGAAATATATCCCATTAAACCTTCAAACTCATTTTTTCTTAACACATCATCAACATTCACTGGCCATAGTGTTGTAGAGAGAAAGACTACCTGTCTACCTGTAATGTTTTAGAGAGAGAGAGAGAGAGAGAGATGGAAGTAAGTGAAATGGACGTTAATGTCCTCCGGCTACCAATCTTTGAGCAAAAAAGAAAATCTGTTAAGGGGTCAAAGTTGGAGGAGAAATTTTTTTCTCCCATAAAACATGGGTCAGAAGATTCCCTAAATTTGAGGAAACTAGGGAAAAAATCAGTCACGTGACTTTTTAATTTCTTTCCCTTAAAAACCCAACAAACATAAGAAAAAGTTACATTTTTGAGAAAATTTTTCCTTTTTCCCTAAGAAAATGCCTATCAAACACAACCGAATCAACTCTGCTTTACTTGGCAAACAAGTTTGGAGGCTAGCCTCTCATCCAGAGTCCTTGTGGGCGTCTTTCTCAAGCAAAAATATTATCCCTGAACACAGTTAAGAACATTCAAGGTGAGAAACTCCGTCTGGCTGTGGAAGGATATACATAGACGAATACCAATGGTTCATGACTTGTCTATTTGGGATGTGGGAGATAGTGAGAAAATTCATATATGGCTAGTGAAAGAAGTGAGAAAATTCTCTTGAAAGATTATTACAACATCTCTTCTATTTATAGTATATAGAAAGAGAGATAAAAAAGATAGAAGTTAGAAAGAGAAAGAACAAAAGAGGGATAACTGTTTTAGTAACAGATTAATTAACTTAACCTAATCTGTTACTAACTATCATTAACCACTAACTACCACATGTGCCAGTCACACATGTATAGAGGTGTGCCTATAGAAACTATTATAACAGTCCTTTCTGTATTAGATCCTTTCACTCCTTTAATCTTCCTAAGTAGTCCCTTGATAGTCCTTCTCTCTTACAGCCCCCCTCAAACATATGGTTCAAATTGAGTGAAACATAAGTTTGTCCCTGATAAACTCAAAAGCTGAAGGAAGAAGGCCTTTGGTGAACACATCTGCAAGATTCTGATCTGAGGGAACAAAATTGACCTCCAATTGGTGTTGCTGAACTAAATCTCTGATAAAATGAACATCTATCTCCACATGTTTAGTTCTAGCATGAAACACAGGGTTAGATGCTAAGTACTTAGCTCCCATATTGTCACAGAACAGAACCATTGGTAATACCACAGAAATATGAAGCTCCTTGAGCAAATAAGATGTCCAGAGTAATTCAGAAGTGGCTAAAGACAAAGCCCTATACTCTGCCTCAGTAGATGACCTTGACACTGTGAGTTGCTTCTTAGAGGACCAGCAGATCAGAGTAGAGCCTAGGAAAATACAATAACCACTAGCGGACCTCCTTGAATCAAGGCAGCTACCCCAATCTGAGTCTGAGTATCCACTTAACAAGGAGCAGTCACCTGATTTGATGATAGTACCAGCTCCTAAAGAACCCTTAAGATATCTTAGTACTTTCTTTAGAAGTGTAAGATGCACTGAGGTGGGGTGATGCATAAATTGAGAGAGATAATTCACAGAATAGGTGATGTCTGGTCTTGTCATTGTTGCATACTGTAACCCACCCACCATGCTTCTATAAAATAATGGATCATCCAACAGAGAACCATCTAGCTTAGATATTCTTCTACCAAATGATACAGGAACAACACTTGGTTTGGAATCAAGTAGCTCAGCTCTCTTTAGGCGCTCAACTATATACTTGGTCTGAGATAAGTGAAGGGAACCATTCACCTTAACTACTTCAATTCTAAGAAAAAATGGAGATCTCCTAACTCCTTCATAGCAAACTCTTTCTTTAAGTCAGACACAAGGCTTTGAATCAGGTGTAAGCTGGACCCTGTAAGAATTATGTCATCCACATAAAGAAGAAAGACCAAGATATGATCTTTAGAAGTGTGAACAAACATAGAGGAATCAGAGGAGCTCTTGAGAAATCCCCAATCCAGTAGATAGGTAACAATCCTTGTAAACCAAGCTCTAGGAGCTTGCTTAAGTCCATAAAGAGACTTATGCAAATGACATACATGGTCAGGACTCCTGTCGTCAATGAATCCCTTAGGTTACTTCATGTAGACATTCTCATGTAAGTCCCCATGCAAAAAGGCATTTGACACATCCAATTGGAGTATTGTCCATGAATTTGAGACAACTAAGGTAAGTACCACTCAAATAGTTTGTATCTTGACCACTGGACTGAATGTCTCTTGGTAGTCAACCCCTTCCTGTTGATTGTAGCCTTGAGCTACTAGCCTGGCTTTATATCTTTCCAAGGAACCATCTGATTTATATTTCACTTTAAACACCCATTTACTACCTAAAACATTCATAGAAGGTAACCTAGGAACCAAAGTCCATGTCTTGTTTTGAATGAGTGCTTCATACTCAGCTTTCATTGCTACCCACCAATGAGGGCTTTTGGAAGCCTCCTTAAAGGAAGAAGGTTCAAGAATGGTATACTGCTTATCAGCCAGGAAGGAAGCAGAGAACATATGAGGTGAAGGTGAAGTATATAATCCCACATGATCAGGGATAGCCTTGGGTTTGATAATACCACTCTTACACCTAGTTTGCATAGCATGAACATTGGTATTTATAGCTGGTGTGGGGATAGGATTTGCAGTAGGAATAGGAGATGGTGGGTTTATAGATGGCAATGATGACTGAGATGCAGAAGTAGGAGAAAATGGATAGGAGTGGAGTTCCTGATCATAGAGTGGATAGTTTATGTGGTGAGGAGTGGCATCTTGATCAACCACAAGTGGTAAAGAAGGTAAGTGGATGATGCAATGAGGAGCAGCTGGCTCTTGGGACAGAGACTCAGTTAAAGTGTTATTCTCAGCAAAAGGAAATGTAGATTCATCAAAGATTACATGTCTAGAGACATATTCTTTGTGAAGTAAGTCCAAATATCTATAACCCTTATGAATTGGACTATAGCCAAGGAAGACACACTTGGTTGATTTGGGACTTAGTTTGTCACTCTTAGTGTCTCCAAGATAGGGGTAACATAATGACCCAAAAACTTTAATCATATCATAGTTTGGACTTTGATGAAATAAGAGTTCATATGGAGTTTTATAGGACGATACCTTACTTGGTGTCATGTTGATGAGATAGGCAACAGTAGCATAAGCATGGAACCAAAATTGCTTAGGCATGGAAGCTTGAAAGAGCAAGGTATTACCCACAAAGGTGATATGTCTATTCTTTCTTTCTGCCTTCCCATTTTGTTCTGGGGTATAGGGACATGAGCTTCTAAACAGAATTCCACATTTGCTGAGATGAGCCTGAAAATCCCCTCTTACTAATTCCAATGCTCCATCACTTTGAAAACTCTTGATGGGGAGAGAGAGCATCCTTTCATAGTGCCTTTGAAAGTGTTGGAAACAACTCAAGCTATCTGATCTTTGTTTCATGGGGTATATCCAGAGAAACCTGCTAAAGTCATCCATAAAAATGATATAATATCTAATACCAGACTTAGTAGTCACAGGAGAAGGCCCCCATATATCACAGTGAATGAGTTGAAGTGGTTCAGTAGTTGTGCTGGTTGAGAGAGAAAAGGGAAGTTTTTTACTCTTCCCAAATTGACAAGAAGAGCATATCTTATCAAATGCCTTGGAAGAGAGGTGAATTTTCTGTGCTCTTTCCAAAACCAGAATAATATCTTTGGAGGGGTGACCAAGTCTATTGTGCCAGACCTTGGCTGAAGCACCAGCAACATATGTCTCTTCAATATCTTCACTTTGAGATCCAGGATGCAAGTTCATTGTGAAGTCAATGCTATATAAATTGTTTACCATAGGTCCATCTGCAAGCACCTCTTTGGACCATAGGTCTTTGATAAGAAACCCCCAAGGTAAAAACTCCACACTACAAAAATTCTCTTTAGTAAATTTGGAGATAGAGAGCAGGTTCTTTTTGATACTAGGGACATGGAGTACCTTCCTCAGCTGAAAAGAGTTGTCATTAGCTATAACAGTAGCTTTTCCAGTATGACTAATGTCAAGACAATTCCCATTGCCTATCATAACTCCATTATCACCAATATAGGGTGTACTCTAGTCTGGAGATTTGTTTTAGAGTGTGTCATATGACTTGTAGCTCCTGTGTCTACAATCCATTTATCATCTTTAATAGGTGCACAAGTCAAATGAAGCTCTTCAGACCTAGACTGTACGGTCTCAGTGCCAAAAAGGGCATGCTCCTCCTCTGTATCTTGTGTTTCCATCACATATTCAGCCTCATCTTCTTCTTCTTCTTCCATCTCTTGAAGATGTAAATATGCAAGTAGGTGGTTTTGTTGATGAGGAAGATGGTTCAGAGAAGTCTTTAAACCTCATACGACACTGTCGAGCTGTGTGTCCCCATTTATAACAGATACTACATGGAATGGTGGTGTAATCAAAGAAATTAGTCCTATTTTGAGGAGAAGTTTGCTTAATTTGGAATCTTGAACCAGAGTCAAGAACTTGATTCTGATTCACTTGTCTTTGAGTAGAAAAAGATGACCTGCCCATACCTCTAGATGGAAATATCTTCACAAAATAAGCTTCTCCCTCATCATTAGTCTCCTGCTCTTTGAGCCAATGCTCATGATGAATAAGCCTACTCCTCAAGTCAGCAAAGTTCAGAATACCCTCTCTATTCTGAATAGTAATTACAAATTGGGAATACTCTTTGCCAAGACCTTGGAGTGCTATTCTTGATAGCTCAGAATCACTTACCCTATCATTGACTGCTACAAGGGAGTCAGCCAAGTGTTTGATCTTACTCAAGTATTCAGAAATTGAGGTCGATCCCTTCTTTATGGTTTGAAGTTTATTTCGCAAAGATGATTTCTTTGCTTCAAATTCTTGAAGAAAGACTAATTCAAGATAGGTCCAGATATCTCTAGCAGTTTTTAAACCTAAAATATCTGAGGCTATCGAATGGGTAATGGTGGCTTTAATGAAAGATTTAACAAAACTATCATTTTTACGCCATTGAAGGTATGCTGGATTGACAACATCTCTACCATCAAGAACAATTAACTGAGGGGGTTCAATATAAGTTCCATCTATATAAGCCTGTCAATGGATATCCGAATATTCGACATCCGATCCGCATCCGTATTCGAATTTCAAAAAAATATTCGAAATTTCGAATTCGGATACGGATTCGGATATTTCTTATCGAATATCTGCTTATCGGATATCGGATACGGATACACTCATATTCGATCCGATAAATATCCGTATCCGATAAGTAATATAAAATATTAATAAAAATTAAAAAAAATATTCATAATAATATATAAAATGTATGGTTGAGATTTATTGTTTAGATCTAATGGTTAAAAATTTAAAGAACAAATTTGAAATTTTTGTTAAAGTTTCGGATATCGGATATTATCCGATATCCGTTAATATTATCGGATTCGGATATTGATTTCTAATATCCGTCGGATAATTATCGGATTCGGATATTCGAATAGCTTATCGGATTCGGATACGGATATGCCTATATCCGATCCGATAAGCTAACGTTTACAGGCCTATGATAGGCCTAAAATTAGTTATATTCCCGCAAGTATACGGGGTCAAGTTATAGTACTTCTAATAAGTCGAGTTTCGTTCCAAAGGACAAGCTATTTCATCTAAATCTCGAATTACACCCCCTTTTAAACTTTTGATTTGATTTGGAAACTACTATGAAAAAAAGAAAGCAATACTAATAGACTAATGAGAATGAAATCAAGATGAGAAGAAGAATCTAGGGTTTTCGATTTCACCACATAAATGGACTACTTAAAACATGCATTAATTAACAAATCCCTTTTCTCATGTATAACTCAAAATCTAACATAATAAACTATTTAGATTTCGGAATATATTCTTTAATAACACAATTCAAAATCAAGAATGTATGATTGACTATCTTATAAAACTAATTTCCTACACTATCATTCAAGATCTAAAAGGCATATCTCATCTAATAAATCAATAAAAGCATGAAATATCTAATTATAATACATGAATGATAATAAGGTTATAGAATCAACATGAAATGACAATCAATAGGCATTGAAGCTCAAAATAAGGATTCATTGATTTATAACATATCTCAAAATAAGCCCAAATATGGGTTTCCTCTACACCCTAGATACAAAATTTAGCTACTCATGGAATCTAAAATAATATTCATTGAATTCATAAAATAAATGGAATTACAAAAGATTAATGGAAAGAAATCACCAAGAATGTTCACAATCCATATTCCCATGTATCTCCATTTTGATGTCCAATTTAAGCTCCAAGTATCTCAAGAATATTGCTCAAAACTCCAAATAATAGCTTATTAGAAGATAAAAAAAGAGAAATTTAGAAGAGAGATAGAAGAAGAAGAGATTTTAGAGAAGAAGGTATGGAGAAATTAGAAGGTTGGAAGAAGAAATTAGAAGGAGAAAGTAAATCTAGAGAAAAGATGAAGGTGCTAGAGAAAAGAATGGTAGCTAGGGTTTTTAGTTGAGAAGAGGTAGAGAGAAAAGGAGGCTAAGAGAGGCTAAGAGGGGAGAGGAAGGCTAAGAGAGGAAAGAAGGGTTAGGGTTTTACAACTACAAGAAGGAGGAAAGAGGGGCTAAGAAAGAAGTGAGAGGGTTTGCAAGTCTAGCCTTTAATGGAGGAGCAAGAGATTTATTTATAGAGTTGGGTTAGGGTTTTGGTTGGGTCAAATGGTAAAAGGTGTGAAGATGAGGGTTAAAAGGGTAAATAGAAAGGTTTAAAAGGGCAAAAACCCTAGTTAGGCTGGCGGCTAGGGTTTAATGTTGTATTTCGGTTTGATTTGGTGTGGCCGGAATCATGGTGTTAAGTTGCGGAAGGAACAACAGCCGTCGATTCTCATGCGCACGGATCTGGAGTGACGATACAAGGCCACGTGTCTCGGAGCACGGTACTTAAACTGCTTCGGGTGCACGGGATAATCAATAAAACACGGGATGCACAGGAGCCGTCCGATCTTGATGACGCGGGAGGTTGCGGCCAAGATTATAACGTGGGAGCGGGACTACTGGAGCAAGCTGCGACGCGCTACACTGAATCAGGCTTATAAGGGCCACTTCGATGTCCAGCGGAAACACGGGATTTCGATGCTCCGACCTCCGAACTACGACACGTGTCCCTAAGCATACCGCGGGCCAGAAACTTGCCCGACATTGTACCGAATGCTGACCAAATGTTGACCTGACTTTGACCTTGGTTTATTCCTTCGTCCGGATTCCGATTTGACTTCCGTTTTCTCCTACGGACTCGTCTCGACCTCTACTTTTCAACCACGCACTGACCTTGGCCAAATTTCCAGAATGTCCTTGACTCCAAATGACCAAAATACCCTTATGCATCTTTTTCTCATTTTTAACCGTTTTTCACACTTAACTCTGCAAAAGACACCTAATCAAGAAAACCAACCATTTTATTACAATAAAGACTCGAAACAGACTAACTCAGCTAATTTAAACGACTCCGATGGGACATTTTCATGACCCATCAGCCTACATCTATATAACAGATCAAATCATTCCCAATTAAAGCATTCTCAATTTGATCTTTCCAAACTAGGAAATTAGATCCATCTAGTCTAGCAGAAATCAAACTAGTAATATTTGCATTATGGGAAAACTGACCTGAATTAGGGTTTTGCTGCTGTGTTGGTGGTGTTGCCATGAGTAAAGAGATTGAAACCCTGGTTCGTTAATCACAAAAGCTTCAACTCTTTTTCTGAATCAAAATTAGGTTGAGGAAGATATTGAATCCCGGATTCTTGATACAGAAGATTCAGCTCTTTTTGATTTAGGTTGAAAATTAGATCTCTGATTCTATGATAGTAGAAGATATAACTTCAATTTTACTCGTTCATCTTTTCCCTTTTCCCAATTAGTTTTCTTGAATTCCATGATCACAAAAAAAAACTTGAGGGCTCTGATACCATGAAAGAAGTGAGAAATATTGTATTGAATTCTCTTGAAAGATTATTACAACATCTCTTCTATTTATAGTATATAGAAAGAGAGATAAAAAAGATAGAACTTAGAAAGAGAAAGAACAAAGAGGGATAACTATTTTAGTAACAGATTAACTAACTTAACCTAATATGTTATTAACTATCATTAACCACTAACTACCACATGTGCCAGTCACACATATATAGAGGTGTGCCTATAGAAACTATTATAACAGTCCTTTCTGTATTAGATCCTTTCACTCCTTTAATCTTCTTAAGTAGTCCCTTGATAGTCCTTCTCTCTTACAGCTAGATAATTGGATTCCAGGCATGCTTGCTTTTAATTTTATTCCTGTGAATACTCCTTATATCTATGTGCATCAATTCATTGATAGTCATCATAACTGGAATGTGGAACTCTTGCATGAATTATTTGATGAACACATCTGCACTCTCATTCGTACTATCCCATTGCATGCCCCCCTCATCGACGATTCAATTCAGGGGCGGCCCAGACCCAAAGCACCAAAGCGGCTGCTTTGGGCCTCAGTTTGGGAGAGGCCCCAAAATTTTAATTCACTGAAGGCACCCCATGAAAAAAAAAAAACCCAGCCAATACAAAAGCGCGTTCAATAAAAACCCCACTAAAACCTTTGTAAACTCCTCAAAATCTGTGCGCCTCTCTTGTTGTTGTATCTTTTTTGAAATCTTTTTGGAAGTAAATACACGGTGGGGCCCACAATAAAAAATTAAAAATTTATTCTAACCTAATATAACTTTCAATTTTTAGGGCCATAAAAGTCTTTCCAGCTCTAATTCTTTTCTTTTTTTCAACAAAACAAACTCTATTTCTTTTTCCTCCCATTTCTCCAAAATTTTGCTTCTACATGACTACATCTTTATCTAAAAAATGTATGTTCTCTCGTGCAATGCGTTAAACCAAATCTGTAATAATTTCTTGCAACGGAAATAACAATGTTGCTCTCAACTCTGTCAATAGGTAATTGTTCACTCATTTGAATCTTATTTTTATAGTTGTTTATCTATTTTCTTTTATATTTTTTGAGTATTGAAACTTTAAAAGTAATCAATTTATATCTTATTATCGAAGAACAAGTGTTGATTTTATTATTATTAATATTAGATTTTAAAAAATAACAATCAGTTATTAAATCTATTTATGTGAATCTTATTTTTTTTTCAATGTAATAAATAAGCATTCATAGTCATATACCATAATGCAATAGTATTTTTTTGTTGAATACCATAATGCAATAGTTAGTTGGTATATGTTATATTCGATTTTTAAACTAAACACTTTTTTTATAGTCATTACAATGGCGTTGATATATCAAAGATGTGATAAGTACGATACTGTCAAATTAAACAAGAACAAGACTAAAGCCCAACTAAATTAGTTATACTCTAATGATCTCAAATTCAATAATCCAAAATTCAATAACCAAATTCTATAACAAGAACAACCCTAAAGCCCAACTACATTATTTATACGTCAACACTTCAAACCACTTGGGCAACTAAGTGTTGACAACCCTATTTTGTTACAATTGTAATTTTTAGAGTTGTAATATTTAATTAAATTGTAAGTGTTTGATTTAAATTTAATTTTTTTATTTTAGGTCCAAATCCTTGTATTGTACTTCAATTGTTCTATTGAAAGTTGTATGAGAATGAAACATATACATCAATCACGTTTACGGCAAAAAATTAATATTTTTTAAATAGTTAGCGTAAAAGGGCCCCAAAATTTTCTTCGCTTTAGGCCTCCCAACTACTTGGGCCGGCCCTGATTCAATTAAATAGACCCTTACTCAAAATGGAGATTTTACGGTGTCATTATTTTATAAACATTTAATGGGGTTTGGAACGGCTGAATTCAATCAACAAAATTATTGGAATGACTTATGGAAACTTGAGGTAACCTCGCGAGTTAAACTTCTGCTTTGGAAACTCAGATTAAATATTTTGCCTTTTTATTGTGTTTTGAGTTCCTTTATTCGGGTGCCCTCATTGTTATGTCCTCTTTGTGAAAGTTCAACAGAAAATTGGCACGATTTTGTCATAGTTTGCCCATTCACAAGAAATGTTACATTTAAGATTAGTTAAGGACTTCATGTCGATCGAATCTTGGATACAACATCTATTGATTGGGTAAAAAATCTGAATCACATATCATAAGACAATCATCCTGAAGACATCTCTGTTGCATGGAAGATCATCATTGGCATATGGTTCTGTTGGAAAGAAAGACGTTTAAAAGTTTTTCAGAATAAGTCACCATCCACGAACAAAGTTATACAACAATCTATAGAGTTGATGTCTCACCTTACAAGAAACAAATCCAACACTCAAACACTTAAATTATTCTAAAGCTACAAATACTCCAATGGATGCTCTTAGTATTAAATTTGATGCATCTTTTACAAGGGTAATTGAGGATGTTGCCATTGCTTTCATTGACGATCTTAATTCAGCTACTAACCTTGCCGGAGAATCAAAGCCAAACAGATGCCGATCCATAGATGAGGTGAAGCAATGGCCCTCCTCTTTGTCGTGCAATGGGCCATTGCTATAGAACATCTGAAGGTCCTTTTTTGTGGTGATTCGAAGAATGTCATCGAGGCGTTAAACGAAAATAAAAAAAGTGGGTGCCATCCTCACTAGACTTCGAGTCATATTTTGAGAACTATTAAGGAATTTTTTGATACTTTTCAATATGTAAAGTTTAATTATATTAATCAGTCTGCCAATAGTAAGGCTGACAAACTTGCAAAATGGTCTAGATTGCATAATGCATCGAGATCATGGTTAAATGAACAAGTGTTCTCTAGTTGCAATGACTCTTCTTGTAATCTTAATTTCTAGTAATATATTGTAGTTTGTTAAAAAGAAAAATAGTAAAAGACACGTGTTGTTGGAGATTAAGAAAAGTTAACAATAATAACATAAAGATCTAACACAATATACCCAAACTAACCATCGTTCAATCACAAATTTTCATTCAACACAAACACTAACATTGTTGTTCTACTTTTCATTAACAAAAACGACATTAAAAAGTATTAGATAATAGTTATAGATACATACATATCAATTGATTACTTCAAGTTTCTTCACAAAATGATTATCTCCAAAGAAACCTCTAGTCTTTCTCTCTCTAAGTTTACTCAAGTTGTAGACATAAGGAACTCTACTTTTTTTTTTAATTAATTCAAGGAGTCTTTTCCGTCTTTGCCCCTTCTATTTTGATAACACCATTTACTCAAGCCCACATTTCATATTAGGCCAAAATCCAAATTTGGCTTTTAAGCCCACTTTCAACATTTGTGCCTTGTAAGGAGTCACGGTGAAATGGACAAACAAAAGTTTAGAAGCGACTGATTCAAAATGACGAAAGAAACTACTAAACGAACAATAACAAATCTATGATGTCGTTTATAATTTAGTCACTATTTCTCTCCAAATTTTTCACCGTTTTCTTACTTTTGAATCTTTTTCGCTTTTATTTTTTCAAGGCTTTTATTTCTCGTTTCTTCGGTTATTTTCACCCATTTTACTAAAGCATTTTTAATTGGTATTTTTGTTGACTTTTATTTTAGAAACACTCTTTTCATTTTTGTAGGTTTTTTGTTATTCTCTCCTCCTCTTTTTTTACCAATTGTTATTCATTTCTATTTTTGAATTGTTTTTTCTTACTCTTTCAACAAAAAAGAAAAGTTTCTTACTGTTACTTCCATTGTTCTATGTCTTCAAAGTTTTATGTTTCCTTTTCCATTTTTTGTTGTGTTCTCCTGTCTGGCTATTGTTACTAAAATGTTGTAGTGAACATATTTCCCAACACTTGTTTGTTCATTGTTTTTTTATTGAAATACTAAATTTTGTTGGAGCTTCGTTTTTTTTTTCAGAAAAACGACTACCAGTTGTGGAAAACAAACAACAGTTTGTACAAAAATTCTCTGCCACCATACATATCTTACTTTCACAGTTCTACAATTATTAGTCTTTCACTTTTGAGGCCAAGGGTTCCAGGGGCGGACCCACGTTGGGACCCGTGGGGTCACGTGCCCCACGGGTCCAAACTAAACCATTAGTAAAAAATCAAAACAGAGGTAAAGTTAAATAAATAAATAAAAACCACAAGTGTAGCACAAAATATAGTTGGCGCGGTGGTGATTGCTTGCGGTGTCCGCGCAAGAAGTCGGGAGTTCGAGTCTTGTAGAGTTCCCTTTTTATTCTTTTTATTGAAAAATTCGTACATGCCCCCTAAGTTGTAATTAATTATCGCATTAGACCTATACTACTCTATTTTAACCCCGTATTCGCAGAAGAGTTGACTTTTTAGCCCTTTTACATTGTGAATTCGTTATTGACACATGTAAACATTCTTAAAGATATTTTTTACTTTTATACAGTTCGAATTTGTATACGAGTACTTATTTATATTGGTTACATTTAACACAACTCGTTAGTCAAAAGTACTTGAGTTGGCTTAGAATATAACGTTAATGTATAGTACAATTCGAATTTGTATACGAGAGACCTCTTTACTTTTATACAATTCGAATTTGTATACGAGTACTTATTTATATTGGTTACATTTAACACAACTCGTTAGTCAAAAGTACTTGAGTTGGCTTAGAATATAACGGTAATGTATAGTTCAAATCACTCGCTTGGACATCACACCAAGATTTCTAGATAAGTCACAACTTATTATAACTAAAAGTGCCCCCACCAACAAAATTTTCTGGGTCCGCCACTGAAGGGTTCGAGATACGTTGACAATTCAAAACAAATGACCCGTTTGTATAGAAATTCTTACTAAAGACGCCATTTGGTAAAATTATTTTGGCCTAAGAAATCAATTGACCGTATTATTTTGACATGAATAGCCATATTGATGTTCTATTAACAACTTCTTTTGGCCCAAACCGCCATTTTCCCGCCATACAAACTGATTATCAGATGCTACACATAAATTTATGACAGTGGCTCACTTACACAACAAGAGTTCATGAAGGACTAGAGTTGTTTATTCTAGATCATAAAATAGTAAATAGGTTTTCTTACTTTAACATAAACATAAATATAGTAAGTTAGTAACAGTACTAGTACTTCCTTTTGTTAGTTAAATTAATCCAACCACTAATCAATAATTATATCCTTAAGAAGAAGATGTGGTTCTAGATCCAATTCGAGTAGTTCTAGTGACCTGTTTTGTTTCCTTATCTCATTATTCTTCTTATTGTGAATCAATTTGTCATAGACAGACCATGGGAAACTAAGAAAATGAGGCCTATTTGTTCCCTCGTTGTACCGTCCCCAATATTTTGGATGATAAGTTACATGATACCAAGCCGAAGCCTTCGCACATATATCGTCTTCTACTTCATCTTCTTGTTGTTTTGAGTTTGTATTCTTCTTGTCAAACCATGATCTTGCCTCCTTTCTTAAAGCTTTGACTGCCAAATTGATTGCATCTACGTCTCTTTTCATATTGAATGTTTTCGACAATTTCATTATACTTCCTCCGAGTATTTCACCTTCGGTTTTGATCCCAAAGTAGTCCATTAAGTTCCCCAATTTGAAGTCATATTCTCGCTTATAGTAGAATGCATCACTGACATAATTCTCAAATCCATCGACTTCCATATCAACATCATATGACTTCTTTGCTACCTCCCTAGTGAATGATTTCTCGTAGTGTTCATGTGGTGCCATATTTTTTACCTTCCTAAATAGTCGTCCAATCACTTTGTCTGACTCGTACATGGGTCTGTCTGTCTTTTCCATGAAATCGGGGTATGCTCTGGCATGTAGATGAGGAGGAAGTTCAGCTGGTACGCCCGTTTTAGGAAAGTCAACCGCGACAGAGAACAATCTAGCAAGCTCTAGGCACTCGGGACTCTCTGCTTTGAGCTCCTTCTTGTCAGCAAATACAGTATGGGTATTTGCAATGACTCCTAAGCTATCATTTATCATGTAGTTCGAAAAATACTCGTCAACTTCCTGTCCCACAATAAGAATAAGGACATCAAAATTGAACTATAGTAACAAAGAAAATTGTACTTTGATGGATTCCTACATTCCTTGACAATGGAAAGGAGGATCACTTAAAGAGTAGAAAAGGTCATACCTCAATCATAACGTCACGATCCAAGACCACATTAGGTGCGGGAGCGTAATCCATGGGTTCCACTTGACGAGGCGGAACAAGATCATGGTCCCAGCTGATGAAGTATATATCCCCATCCAAATCACTTCCCGAACACTCATTTGGATGGGGTCTCCAATCAAGAGTACAAGTTATATACATTAGCAAGCAATGAGGATCGGAAAGTTTAATAATCAAGTTAGTATAAAGAGAGGCTATAAAGAGGTATAGCATGATCTCACCTTTTTCCTTTTTGTGGGAAAACAACACAGTCTACCATATGGTGCAACGCTGGAACGTCAATAGCTTTCAAGACGCGAATATCACCAGGATGTAGGCATGGATTTTTAGTAACTACTACTTCCCCGACCACGATAAATGACTTGCTTGATGTATTTCTAATGAAAGAATCTTCGTGATTTTGTTCGCCTCCAATACAAGAAGCTTGAATAAAAACGTACCCGTAATCTAATGTACTTGTCTCATCTAGGCATCCCATCATTGATCTACCTTTTGCTACGAGTATCCTCGTTTTAGTACGTAGGTCCATTAACTTTGATGCCCGAAACGTTTGAAGCATCATTGAGAGGAATGGTTCTTCATCTGGCTTATAACCACACAAAAGCATTTCCCCAAGAATCCTTGTATTTTCTTTTGACATGACCTCGAGTGTCTCATGTGCAGTTATCGGATCCGTTAAAATCAAATCTAATTGATGGACAGCTTCTTCTTGCATCTTCTCAAAAACACGGTCTTGGACCCCAAGGGTTGACAAAAGAATGATAATTTGGCGATTGAGGAAACACGGCTGAAACTTACTCCATGTCAAAACATCTAACTTTATGTTCTTCGATATGAACTTACACATACTTTTTCTCAAGTATAACTTCTTTTTCGACGTTGGACAAATAGCAACAACACCTTTATACCCACCATATCTAATTTGGAAAGCAGAAGGAGTAATACCTTGGAGGCCACACTTCATGGCTACTTTACGTGCAAATTGAGCTGATATTTTTCCAATTCCATCAGAAAACACATATTTTATTCCATTAGTACTTTCAGTCTCCACATCAGGAATAGTTTCAATTTCAGAGCGATAAACTCTTAAAGTTTCTGTCGACGACCCGAAACATTGACCTAGCCTGGCTCCATATTTAGCTACATTTCGTATCTCGCTAAAATCACCCATCCACTCCCTTATACTAGCTGCTGTTAGGCTACCCTTTGAAGCAAACATCCATGCCGAGTTCTCACGTAGTTGGCTTGACGAAAAAGCAAGAAACTCAAACTTTTTATCACCAATAACTATACCGCTTCTCAAAGTATTCTGTATCCTATTATAAACCTTGGTATAATTTTTCTTATCGGAATTATTTACAGGAGTAGATAAATCAGTTGAACGGATCCTTTCCCAATCTTCATCAACAAAGGTTACACGGATAAAGTTATCAATATCTTTACGAAATCTGCGTAAAACTCTATTGGAAACAATGACCTCAGGGCCCATAAAGTATACTTTTAAAGGAGTAATTTGGACTCTACGCACATATAATTGCCCGGAAGCTAATGATATAGTAGGTGATTTCGGTACATTCGTTGAAGTTTCGTACTTCAAATATTGTTCGTTAAGCCAATTGACAGGCTCATAACAACAATCTTTCAAGTGATATAGTTCTTCCAATGCACATTCTATATGGTGAATTGGTTTGTATCGAGGATCAACCAAATCATAGAAACTTTTGTCAAGTGTTGGACCGGCAAGGCATCCATTTTGAACCATGGAATTAATCTTAAACAAAATGTCATATGGCAACTCATACTCTGGAGGAGGACCAACAATGGGAACTAGATCCAAGTTCTGAGAATAACTAGAACCCTTCTCTACTATGAAAGAACCTTCAACTTCTTTGTAATAGGGAAAGTTTTTTTGGAAATCCGGGAGCTCACAATTATGTGGAAGTTCTAAACACATAGCAGAAGACTGGCCAATGGAACATGAGGGAGTGAAATCGTCAATTGTTCTTACCCATTGATTATCTAATCTTGAACTTGAATTCTTGGATTCATTGCTAGAAGAAGAAAGAAGTTTTTCGTAAATTCTAGGAGCGCCAAGCATCTGCAAATGTTTAGAATCTTAATTAGTTAGTTAGTTAGTTAAAATCTACGAGCCTATG
Organism: Eschscholzia californica; assembly: GCF_041429995.1. Lineage (NCBI taxonomy): Eukaryota > Viridiplantae > Streptophyta > Magnoliopsida > Ranunculales > Papaveraceae > Eschscholzia > Eschscholzia californica. Next base: position 37,448,273 of record NW_028238198.1, read on the forward strand.
ACTATTTGATGACTTCTCTTCCTAAGTTATGCATCTCTTTTAATAAGTTGATTAATTCATAAGATCTAATACGTATATATAAAAGTCGGTAACGGTGAGATAATCCCACATAAGAGAAGGGTAATCTAGTAACCAAAAATATAATGTCTAGGTCCTCTCCACCTATTGCCAATTGGTTTTGAGTGGAGAAGACGTAGACATTATATTTTTGGTTATCAGATCGCCCTTCTCCTATGTGGGACTATTCTCACAGTAACAACCATATTAACAGAGAGAATATCAAGAAACAACAAGAGTGAGTGAAGATAGCAAACCTGAATGAGAAGAAACTGTTTTTTCTCTCCATTCCTATCCCATAATAGAGTATTTGTACTTTGGATATATTGATTAATACATAGTTGGACTTGCCAAATACTATCGTACGAAAGTTCAAGCTTATACTCAACTTTTTCTAAAGTAAAAACGAAAGAGATTTTACGAAACCCAGGTTCAAAATCAACTGAAACATCAGGTGCTTTCCAAATAACGTAAAAACGAGTATCTGAAACTTGACATCCAAAATTTAGAGCTGTAGTTTTCAAGTTGAAAATTATATCTTGAGCTTTATTCTGAATTTTCAGAAAAGAGCTTCTGTAACATAGGCGTTCGGGTCGGTTTAATAAGGATTCGGCAAATTCAGGAGTGGTGAATTGGACATCTACTGTTAGTCTTGATCTTGGTCCCTTAGTTTTTGTTTTCATAATTTCTATGGTTGAAATTGTTTCCTTGCCAGTATGTTTCTCCAAGAACTTCTTGATTTGTTCTTCAGTAACATAAAATGGGAACCCATAAATCTGCAGAGTAATACTACCCATATAATGTATATATGCTTGATCCGACACAAACCCGAAGATCACTCTGGTCTCCTGTTTTATAAATGGAAGTGCTATAGTCACTTTTTGTCTTAGTCTTTTTTTTGTTGAACAGTCTTACTCAGAGTCTACTCGAACAACACGGACTCAGACCAATCCGTGGGCCACATACTGCTCAATCCGAAGCCCACAGGAGTGTTAAGAGACGGATGAGCTTTGAGGAAAAGGACGGGGGGCGCCTTTAGAGGCACCTAAAAACTAGATAGTAGCTCCTTTTCAAGTTTGTTTTGTCAATAGGAAATTCAGAAGGACCGTTATTAACCATATATGTCAGAGAGGGGCTAAAGGCCCCCGACAAAAGTGTTGTAGTCACCCGGATTGCACGTGGGACATCTCACAATTTGTGCTTTGGTTGGGGGCCTACAGCAGTTTGGACGGTCCTTTTAGCCGCACCCTATATGTTAAAGGTGGAGAAGCACAAACCTGGGTATCCTCCCCTAACACAAGAACTGTCACCTCAAAACCTGGACAAAAGAAAATCCCTAATTAAAACTACTGGATAAATTAAGGGAACAAGTACAGAACCACAGTTCTATAATTTGAGTCCAAACTCCATGAGATATATTTTCCTCATAGTCAGACAAAATGTTACCTGCATGGTATGTGGATCGCTACGATACATAGTAGGCGTACGCTACCATGTGAGTATCGAGTACGATAGGGGTATACTTATTCGGTACGTCATTTTCAATTGGAGTACGCTTTGGACTAGTTTCCTAGACAACATATACTCTTTATGATGCATTTGTAATAGATACAACTACTCTCAGACATACTATCTCCATAAAACTTACAATCTAACAAGTTAATTAAGAATATTCCGTAGCAAACTACCCAACTAGTCGAGTTTATAGATTTTCACAAAGACTTTGGGTTAATTAAGACTAAAAGTTCTGGTGCGTTATTTTGGAGAATTGGATCGCGAACCCACCCGAAAAGGGTACGGAAAATCTAGTACCGCTGATTAGACCAATTTTCTTTTTTAGGTTTCTGCTCCATATGTAGTTTGTATAAAGACTCAGACAAGATTGCATATAGATATTTACGATGAAAAATGATTAAAGAGGTTACAAAAGTAGATCTACTCTAGACATAAGTATGAATCAACCGTCCATCAAGAGAGTAAAAAATTCAACGAAGAAACAGAAAGAATTGACCAGAATATGAGGATTGTTGATTTTGTCTAGGTCTGGAATAGACTTTCACTTGTAGTCTTTTCTAGCATTGCTCTAACATGATTTGCACAGGTTTGCTAGTTTTATACCTTGGACAAAGGTTGCACAAGCAGCCCAAACCTAAAAACAATATTGACGTACAATTTGGCCTTCGACAGGTTTACTTTTTAATATCAAAATGTTGCTAACAAGTCACATGGATGGTGCATTTGTGAATTTTTTCGAAAAAAACGGAAAACTTAAAAACTAGAAACAGAATGAGTGAGGCTTAATATATACTTCAAAAGGATCAAATGATTTTTTGTGAAAAATAATCAATCAGTTCCACAGAGATTTTGTTGCAAATAAAAGTAAGAGAGGGAGAGGAGTGGGGGAGAGATTATCTCACATAAAAGCTGAAGCTTCCGGAAAGGTAAACAAATAACACAAATGGCATTGACAAGCAAACATAAATGGTAAGAACAAAGGAACAGAGATTAAAGCTATATACAATGGGAAAGTTTTTGAACTTGTTAAGGAAGCAAAGAACTTATCTCTTTCTCTCTCTTCTAAGGATTCATTGCTTTGGTGTGTAAATTTCTTAAGTGAATAGTAAATTAACAAATTTCCACAAGAAAGCAATGAATCATAGGAAGAAAAATCCATATAGATATTAATGAACTAGAAAGAGAAATTCAAAGAGAATAAAGGAGAAAGGCAATTGAGATACGAAAAGGAAAAATTTTGGGTTTTGGTTAAAGAGGATCAGTCAATTTTTTTAGTCTTCACCTCCCTGAATATTTTTTTAATTTGCAACACTTTGCGACAGCTTTCCAACCGGTTTACAACAGCTTTGGAGCGCCTTGCAATACCTTACAACAGCTTTGCAACACCTTTACCAAAAATATTAGGATTTTAACCAAATAAAATATAAATATTTGAGTTTAAAAAAAATATAAATTTTGAATTTTTGACAAAAAAATTATAATTTGTCTTTCTAACTAAAAAAAGTTTAAGATTGGATTTTCACTCAAATTTCCTGTTGTAATCATCCAAAATCTGTCTATGGTGCCTATGTAGTTGCAATTAAGTAGTAACTTGACAAGTTTTAGTACAATACTCATTTTGATTTAGAATTTATCAGTTGTGCTGAGAGATTTATGATCACAGATTTTCATGAGTTAGTGTTGTTATTTCTACATTTTGACTTTACTAATTGCTTCTTTTTCGTTGTGATACTACTTCCATTTTGAGTAGAATGAAAAACTGCTCGACCTTGTTATTTTTGAAAAAATTCATTCGATCTCGTGAGTTTAAATTCTCTCACCACTAAAGATGTCATTATGAATGAGAAAAGAACCTCATTCTTGTAGTCTGACATACTTGATTGGTAGTACTATAGTAAGGAAAACAATATATACTAACGTACCACCTTTACCACAACAATTCTGAGAAAATAAATAAAAGATAAAATGAAGTACCAATGAAGATTTATTATGCGAAGAATGTCCATCCAGGAACAAGCATTCTGTGTTTGACGAGGGATTGACGGAAAAAAAAAAAAAAAGGAAAAAAACAAAATTAATAATTGAGGAACCCCATCCAGCCATCCTTAACGAAGTGATTGGATCCTTCAGTGATATTGTTCTTCTCATATTTCAATCTTTCAGATCATGTGTTAAGTCGTATTCCGTACTCATACTGACATGTGAGTAAACCATTCCGAGTAAAAGTTGTTTGCTCCTATGAAATTTCTGGAAGGAAATGAATAATGTCATATTGAAATGAGATAATTTCTCTCAATCAACCATTTCTCATGCTTTCTCTCATATCTTCATAGAAAGTTTTATTTTCGCTCTACTAGTCCACACTACATTTAGTTTGTCAGATCCAAATGCTGAAATCATATATTTTTTCTCATTATTCAACAATCCAAACGCTGAAACCATAGGTTCTAACGGTAGATTTAAATGGAATGTGAAATCCACGTCGAGGGAGATAGTTTAAAATGTAACTACTTAAATCAGTTTGGATGACAAATTTGAAGAAATTTTTGGTTTCAAATTAGAAATCTGCATGCGGGTAGTTTGAAGAACAACTAATTCTATCTGATTGATGGGGATGTATGTAAATTAAGACCACCGGATAGAACCATTGTAGATGTGTGTAAATTAAGACCATTAGATCGTAACAAATTGAGTGAAGACTTGGAAACTCAATAATTAGTAATACATATTTAATTTTGAATTCCTTTCAAGTCTTTCTGTGGGAGCTGGCCAGAAAAAAAGTTTTGGTCGCCCAATGACAAGTCCGATTTAATCATTAACTATTATTTGCAAATCTCGGCCAACCTCCTGACTTCTCTCACAATCCTCTTCATTGATGTTCAAGACAACTTCATATTGCCAAACTATGTAATTTTTCTCAAACTACTTCACCCTAAATTATCTCACTAAAGTTACCCTTCCTAACGACTTCCCTAAATTATCTCAAATTTCCCTTTCTAAAGGAATCTTCATCTATTTTGATAACTATAAATATAAAGGAATCTTCATCTATTTGCAAATAATTAAAGGCGAAGTGCCTTGGAAGAACGATAGGGAGTTAGGAGAGGGAAACAGCGACAACCAAAGATACGAAACAGAGTATAATTTGGTTGTCGGCCAGTTAATTTTTGAAATGAAGATAAGCCATGATTAATCGGGGTGGGAAGTCGATTGATGATGTAGATAGAGGTTTGAAAGGCTTCAGGCCAGATAGAAGAAGGGGCAGAGGCTTGATGAAGAAGGCAGAGGAAAGTTTCCACTAAATGTTTGATCTTCCTTTCTGCAACCCCATTTTGTTGGGGGGTATGAGGACAGGATTTTCGATGAATGATACCATGTGATAGAAGAAAATTTTCCATTGATTTACTTATGTATTCCCCCCTCCATCTGTTTGAAAGATTTTTATTGGTTTGGAGAATTGCTTCTCGACCATGAGTTTAAAATTTTTGAAATACATTTCTACTTCTGATTTGTTTTTCCAGGAAGAAGATCCATGTAAAACGACTAAAGTCATCAATGAATAGTAAGACAAATCGAAAACCAGAAGCAGAGGAAATTGGCGAAGGCCCCTTACAAATCGGAGTGGATTAATTCATTTGGATAACTACTAACATGATTAACAGTAGAAAAAGGAAATTGATGGTGTTTTCCTGAAATACAGCTAATGCATTTAGATTTTGTCATTACAGACTTCGTTAAAGGTAAAATATCATTACTAATTAGAGAATTTAAAGCTTGCAGATGAAGATGACCAAGACGACTATGCCACACATCAGGAGAGGCTCGAGTTCCAGGAGTTAGTGATTGAGTGAAGAAAGATTGAGGAGTTGATGGAGCAGAGGAGACACGAAACAGACCACCATTAATTTTCCCGGCGAGGAGTATCTTCCCGGTGGGAAGATCCTGAATGAAAAAGCCAAGACGATGAAATAGAACAACACAGTTAAATTCATGAAGTAATTGAGAGATGGAGATTAAGTTCTTTTTAAAAGAAGGGACTATAAGAACATTTTTGAGTTTCAAATTAGAGTTCAGAGAAAAATTACCAACTCTGGAGACAGAGGCAGTATGTCCATTTCCTACCATGACTTGATCAGGAAGAGAAGCATCAGATCGAGAGATGACAGGTACATTATCAGAAGCAATGTGAGAAGTGGCGCCTGAATCCACATACCAATTTGGATCAGAAGATATGGAGTCAAGACCAAGAGCAGTAAATGATTGTGCTAAATCAGTTTGTCGAGGAAGATGATAGCATTGCCTAGCAGAGTGACCTTGCTTTCCACAATATTGACAAGTAACAACTGATCGATCAGGAGGAGGTCCTAAAACAGAGGGAGTAAAGTTTCGATGAGTTCCTCCTCTGTTCGAGTAAGAACCACGATAATTTCCTCTATTTCCTCGATTTCCTCTATTTTGAGAAGGTTGATATCGAAATGAGGGTTGGGAGTAAAGAACAGTAGGTTGAGGATTTGAAGAAGGAGGAGGTTGAGTAAGTTGTAGTCTAAACTCATGAGTGAGAAGATGAGCATGAAGTTCAGATGAAGTTGGGGGGGAAGAACGAGTTGTGATAGAGGTCACAAAACTATCAAAATCAGGTCCAAGGCCAGAGAGGATTATAAGAACCATTTCTTCATCAGCTACTGGATGACCAATAGCTGCAAGAGAGTCGGAGATAGATTTTAGACGAAGAAGATAGTCAGAAACAGAGAGGGAGCCTTTCTTGGTTGTTTGAAGCTGTAGCTTCAAATTCATGAGCCTTGCAGAATTAATGGAGGAAAATGTCCTCTCCAGAGATTCCCAGACAGCTCTGGATGAGGTTAAGCCCAAGACATGAGTAAGTATTGGTTCAGTAAGAGTAGCATTTAGCCATGAAAGAAGCATTTGATCAATGCGATACTAATAAGCGAAATCAGGATTTGGAGTGAGAGACGAAGAACCTTCAGTAGAAGTTGGAAGATATTCAGGAGGAGGAGGAAAAGAACCATTGACGAATTTGTATAAGTCTTGAGAATGAAGAACAGGGAGAAGCTGACTGCGCCATAGGAGGTAATTTGAGCTGTCTAATCGAATGGAAATGAGATTGGAGATGTTAGTGAGGGTGGGTAATGAAGAGAAAACAGAAGTTGGGTTAGAAGGAGAAGAAATGATTATGGGAGAAGAAGGTTGAGCTGCTGAGTTCGCCATTGAAGCAGACAGAAAAAGGAAGAAAAGAAAAGAAGAGAAGAAAGGAAGAAGACGAAGAAGGTGGCGGCACAGAAAACAAAGGGAATTAGGTATTTGGCTCTGATACCATGCAAATAATTAAAGGCGAAGTGCCCTAACTAGGGCTCTAACTTTGTATTTATAGAAAAGTAGAGAAATGTACAATGACGATTTTACCCTTATTACATAAACAACAATAAAACCTATATATGTTGATTTACACTATTTTGATAACTGAGGAAGTTTGTCAACCAAGAATTGAGTTGAGGTGCAAGAGCTCTTGCAGTTGTTCTTATAGGTATAATTGTAGATAACGTGTTTGTTATAATTCCCTTGAGAGTTTACAATTTTTCGTATTAATCTAATTCTTTCTGCTTTTGTATGTTGTTTTAATTATTTAGTTGATCAAATTTGTTTGATGTTTGCACAAATTTGACAATTGAATCCCAAGCAAATCTGAGTTCAATTTATAATTATGAATACGTATAATTGTAGATAACGTGTTTGTTATAAAGAGTTTACAATTTTCCATGTCAATCTAATTCCTTCTGATTTTGTATGTTGTTTTAATTGTTTATTTGATCAAATTTGCATATACCCTCCATGACTGACGGGGAGTTATAAAAACCAACATCAAAACTAAATTTTCGCCGTACATTTAAATATTGTTTCATTTATTGGAAGTAATGTGTTCCACCGTGAACATTTATATTTGGTTTAAGAGCATTTTATGGTTTTCTTTCTAAATAAAGTATTATGATTTTTTAAATTCACATCGATAATTTTATTTGTTAATTTATTTGTAATAAATTTTTGACGAACTAAGTGTCCACCGCGGGCGCGGTAGATCCCTTTTGGCTAACGCCGTTGTGAGAGTAGACGAGCTAGAATTTAGCGTAGGTTGATGATGTCAAAGTGATACTTATAGACCGATTTTCACAACATATGTCGGGTGTGCATGTGCTGCAGTGTTCATGTACCCCATTGGTCTATACACAAGCCGTCTGACTCCCACGCGTCGTGCATTCACCCAGACGTGCATGCATCGTGTGCCTATTTTACGACTGCTACTAGATTGAATATATTATTGCCTGAAGATAAAAGTGCATGTACATCGACAAAATTCGTCTATCCAAAAGTACTGTTATGATGATTCAACATTATTTAAGATTATTATTTTTTTAGTTTTACTTGGAATTAAGAAAAGATTATCTATTTTGTTATGGTTGGTAGGTATTACTTTAGTTCTCCCTTTCAATTTCATTATAATTTTAATTTTTTTTTACGATGAATACCTGAAAACTAAATTTTCACCGTGAAATACATGAAAACTAGGTTCCCACTGCACCCTACGGGCGCGGTAGATCCCTCTTGGCTAACGCCGTTGTGGTTTATTACGTCCTGATTTTACGACTAAAGTGCTTTCGAGCATTCTCCGAGTATGCGTTTAACGTGAAATATATTTTGTAAGTTCACATCACGATGGGTCGAGCTTACCCAAGAAGTGGATGCACATTGCTGCCCATTTTCACACAATGTGGGGGGTTAGGCGAGTAGCTGTCATCCGAAATCATGTACTGATTTCGAATGAAATCACGTACTGATTTCGGATGACAGGTAAACGCATGACACCAAAAGGTGTGAAAATAGGCAGCAATGTGCATCCACTTCTTGGGTAAGCTCGACCCATTGTGATGTGAACTCACAAAATAGATTCCACGTTACACGCATACTCGGAGAATGCTCGAAAGCACTTTAGTCGTAAAATCGGGACGTAATAAACCACAACGGCGTTAGCCAAGAGGGATCTTCCGCGCCCATAGGACGCGGTGAGAACCTAGTATATATATATATATATTTAATAGTTCACTTATAACTAATTTCGGTAGAAGATCGTAATGAATCCCGGTAATTCGTCATTTGTGATAGTATTAGTTTTTTCTCTATAAGAAAAACATTTCCATGATGCCGCGGCCTCAAGAGGGATAGTTATTTCTTGCCCTATAAGAAAGCCCTATACCATTTATGATTCTCTCTTATCTTAGTTAATAATTCTGATGAATCTTTCATGGCGCCCTTTGAAATTCAATAGCTTGTTGCATGAAGAACACAATCCTAAGGAATGTGTTTTAAGAACGACTGTTTTTTAATTGTAAAAAGTTTTATAGTTTTAATTTTTATTTACCTGTTGTTTAATGAAAATGAAATTTAATTAGGTTTTTTTGTTCTATGTTTATTTATTGATGAAGATGTAGAAATCAAAGAATCTGATAAATATTTTTATTAAAATTTTAATTAAACTCTTGTTTTTAGTTAAAATAAAGATTTTTTTTATTATTTCACAATAGAAATTATAAAATTAACTTACAAATTTTGAAATATCAAATACTCATAAAATCTAATAATATATATACATGTTTTAAATTATCTTTGTTAATCAAAGATTTTACAAAATCTAATTACAGATATAGTTTTTTATATAAAAAATGTTTGTTAATAATGAGTTTATAAATAAATATTTTGTAAAATAAAAGTTTATGGAAATAAAATGTTTTATAAAAAAAGTAGGAAACATTGTAACTACCTATAATTTCTTCAATGTTACCTGTTTTAACTAATAAGTGATTGAAATATTTGTTTACCGGGGCTGAAAATGAACTTAAATGATGTTAACGAGGTTCGTCGGCTAGGTTCTTCCTTCTTGATATTCTATGGGTTTCTTTGTTTGTCAATAACAAAAGCTGTCATTTTTATATACTTGTTGTTTAATGAAGATAAAGTTTAATTAGGTTTTTTTTCTTCTGTGTTTATTTATTGATGAAGATGTGGAAATTAAAGAATCGGGTAAATATTCTTATTAAAATTTAATTAAACTCTTGTTTTTAGTTAAAATAAAGATTTTTTTAATTGTTTAACAATAGAAATTATAAAATTAGCTTACAAATTTTGAAATATCTAATACTCATCAAATCTAATAATATGTATAGATGTTTTAAATTATCTTTGTTAATAAAGATTTTATAAAATCTAATAACAAATATAGTTTTTTATATGAAAAATGTTTGTCAATAACTAGTTTATAAATAAAAATAAATATTTTGTAAAATAAAAGTTTAAGATAAGAAAATGTTTTATAAAATGAAGATTAGGAAGCATAGCAGGTTAGGGCTTCTGAAATTGAGCAGGTTAGGAAGCATAGCAGCAATCAGCAATTAGCACCCATTCCATATATTGTATATAACTTAAAGCGTAAAGCGTTTCAATTCATGGAAACACTGTAACTATTATTAACGAAGTGGCTTCATTGGGTTAATCACGGTTATTAACTATTATAATCTTACGTTTATATAATACGATTGCACCATTTAATAAATGTTTGAATTGTTTGATCATGCAGATTGTAGTGGCCAAAAATCGTCTTAGGTCACTTCGCCTAAATGTCGCCTAGACCCAACCTACTTCGAATAAATGTCACTTGGGCCTAGCCCACTCGTCTACTAGTTGGACACTCTCCAACGTGGAAGTCAACCCACTAGAGGTCCAACTGGCTCTAAGCCCTTGCGAACGTCCATCTAGACGAACAATAACCCATCAAAAGTTATAACGCTCCAAGTGCCCCTTGGTCGCCCTCAACCGAGTCTGCCGGTTACCGAGTCAACCTCAACTCCGGAGACCTCGCCACGTATTCATTTGACGAAGTCCCTCTAAAACCCCACGTCGCCTTAAGTACCATTAGGCGATCTCAGACTACGAAGAGCCTAAAGTCGAGGCGGCTTAATCGTACGATCGAGTTACTCCAGGTGACAGATCGACGGCCAAGAACGAGTCTCCCTTAGGGTTTGGGGTCACCCTCGACCCCAATTATCTTGGATCTAACAGACTCCACGAGTCCAGCAGTCGCCTATAAATAGAAGGAGACTCAGACGCCAAAGGCATGGAATACCAGCTAGAAAACTACAGAACATTCTTCTCTCTCTCTCTCTCTCTCATATTTAGTATCTTCTGATCAGTGCTCTAGACGACGATAATCGACCTTCGAATTCCAGAAGACTTGAAGGGTAATCTTCCAGGGGATCACTCTAGACGACGATATTACATCTTCAAGCTCCATCACCCTCGAAGTCCTTCTGAAGTCCTTTCGAGACGACCTCTCGACCTGCTCCAGGAGATCGATCTGACCAACTATCCCGTAGAGTCGAAGCTCCGGACACTCTACGAGTCTAGCCACCCTCCGACGATACAACACGGTGACACTCTCAGCATTCAATCGTTTAAATACTTATCGTTTATAGTTTGCTGACTTGACCGTCAGAGTGCCTTTGGCAAGACACCATCCCGGTGTCCCCAAGACTTCACGGTTTTACTTGTTTTTGTCTGTCTACAGGTCCAACCGGAACTTCGTTCGTCTCGAGGTCTAAAGCCCAAGTTGTCGGTAGCCCACCAATCGACGATCTATTAATTGTGTGATTTTCTACCGTCCACAGTTTGGCGCCCACCGTGGGGCCCCTTCAACTAACATCTCAGACGACCTCATCAATGGAAGAAGGAATGGTAGCCTCACCAAACGATGTCTCGACCCAGATCGCCGAACTCACTGCTCAGATGAAAGAAAATGCCCAAAAATTTAAGGCCTTGGAGGAGGAGAATGCTCTGGTTCGAGCAGAAAATCAACTACTTCAAGAAAAAGTTACTGAACTCGCCATGGTGTATCCAACAGGACCTAGGTTTCGAACTCCAGTCAACCCGATGCAATCCTTGGTGACCCCTGAAGCAGGAAACTCCTCTAGCCAACCAACCGTCCAGTCTGGCACCATTGGCGTCTCGATTTCGAATCCAGTGACTAATACTATGACTCCGACAACGACGTTATTACCATCTTTCCAAAGCTCAGCTCAAATCAATCAACAATCGCAGTCGATGACTGCCCCTCTTTTCTCATCCTCCTTTACTCTTCCTACTTTACTACCTACTAGTGTACCCTTTAGTCTGTTGACTAACGGTCTGAACTCTGGCTTTGCAGGAACCCCCTTGGAGCAGGCGATGGCTAAAAAATTGGTAAAGATGGAGGCTCTGATCACTCACATTCCAGGAGTCCCAACCCCCCTTAGAAAGAGTTTACCACAGAGTTATGCAGACTCCCCTTTCGTCGACGCCATCGCCTTAGTGGAGATGCCGAAGAAGTTTTCATTCCCAAGTATGAGAATGTATGATGGCACCTCAGATCCAGACGACCATATTGCATCCTACAAGCAAAAGATCTTCACTACAGCCATACCCAGGGACCTTAGAGAGGCTTGCATGTGCAAAAGCTTCGGGTCGAGCCTCATTGGTCTAGCTCTCCAGTGGTACACCAACCTGCCGAACAACTCCATCGCCTCATTTGCCCAGCTGACAGACACGTTCGTTGAACAGTTCGTGAGTAGTAAGAAGTTAGAGAAGCTCTCTGGAGACCTTTACCGACTTAGCCAGAGGCGAGGTGAACCACTTAGAGATTATGTAGGGAGGTTCAACAGAGAGAAAGTCTCGATTCCCTATTGCAACCAAGAGACGGCAGTGGATGCATTTCGAAAAGGGTTAGTTCCAGACAGCGAACTCTACAAAGAACTCACCAAGTTCAACTGCACCACCATGGAGGATGTCCTTGCTCGAGCTTGGGTAGAGATCCGTTGGGAAGAAGACGAGTATCATCGAAGCAGACACTACCTTAGCGATGAGCGATCCCGAGAAAGTCACTTGAGACGAACAGATCGTAGGTCAGATGGTAGATACTCAGAGCCCTACACTACCTCAAGGCGACCTCAAGCCCGAGACGACAGAAAACCACTTGATCCACCAGGTTTAATTGCCGAACAGACCAGTTGCATCAGAGTTCCAGACTACAACATGAACATCGAACCATCTGAGTAGGAGAGCAAGGTGGACAAACTACAACTCGAAGATGAACTCAACATTAATAAGAGTTGGAATGCAGCACATCTAAAGTTGTACCATTTCTAAACTCTAAACTGTTTTTATTACGTTTCATCTTGAATAAAACTTACTGACTTAAGCATCGGAGAGTCGGTGGCGAACTTTTTTTTAATTACATTTCATCTTGAATAAACTTACTGACTTAAGCATCGGAGAGTCGGTGGCTACGCCACCGACCAACCCTCTAGCTCGATTTTTTGCAGGTTAGAGCATCTTACCCAGACAAACAGACGTCTCGCCAGAGGTGTATCTCTAACCTTCTAAATTCTACCTCAAAAGTTTACACTGTCTTAAAAACTCTACTGAGTAACTTTTATACTGGAGGGTCGATGGTTCCACCATCAACCTCCCCTCTTACCCAATCGCAGAGCGACTAAACACGACCGGGGGACAAACATGGCTGGAAAACAACACCTCCATCATCCACCAACTTTAGTCGACTCTAAAGACAACAGTCTGGAAAAGTTTATTCCACTTCTAGGCTAAAAGGCACGAAACATTCTACACCTACAATCTGGGGCAAAAAACATCAAATAACCCCTTGGGAGCACGACCTAGCTGGAACCAGACCTGAATCTTGCACTATCCTGGACTCCACACAAGGTTAATCGATATTCATCTCGACTCCCATACTGATAACAGGAAGTATTGAATGTCTTCGCCCATTATTTCTATCATTCTTTGTTGATAGAAAATTACTAATTTGCGCGCCGGAGGGCTGGCGGTGTTGTCGTCGACCTTCGCTTTTGTGTGTGCAGCTCGGTCAAAGCTCGTGGACAAACCGGAGAAACACAACCTTCACCCATCCACCGAAGTTAGCCAGCAAATAATCAACCTAAGTCCAGAAAATAATGTTCTGCACTTAGGCTGGGGGGACAAGTGATGCATAAAATGCGAGCTCGAATTCCCTCAAAGCTAAATGGAGACTAGAGCTATCAACCTTAAACTTCAGACGAAGAACATAAGACTTCAACGAAAAACAAAAAATTTCTAGAAGCTTACTGTCGCTTCGACGAAGCAGCAAGGTTCACGCTCGAGCTCCAACTGGCCTAACAGGGGACAAATAATACCGTGAAATGCAAGCTTAAACTTCCAACATAGCCACACAGAAGACTAGAGCTATCGACCTCATACTTCAGATGAAGAACATAAGACTTCGACGAAAAAACAAAAATTCTAAGAAGCTTACTCTCGCTTCAAACGAAGCAACAAGGTTCACGCTCGAACTTGAATCGGCTTTAAAGGGAGCACTACAATACTACATACCTTTTTGTACCCCCCACATGATCCACACAAGGCGCCATTAATCTCCCTTCCTCTAATTCTCTTTCTACACATTGTACCGGGTCGAGACGTCTCCGAGACTCCACCCGGCCTAAGGAAGGTTCGAGATAGACACATCATGGGGAATATAAATACCTCGAGTGTTACCAAAAGAGAAGGAAAGCTCGAGACCTCAAAGTCATCAAAATAACACAACGACTTCGAGATCTCACTCTCTTCTTGAAAGAATTCACCCTCGAGCTCCACCTGAAAAAATGACGCCTCAAGGCTTTTGACTCTGAAAGTCAACTATGGTACCGAAAGTTTGCCATCCCAAATGGCCTTATTCAAGAATGGTATCTCCAGGTCCAACTTAGTAGATGACAGAGGAGACTCGAAGGTCAACCTCGAAAAGAGTGCCCTCAAAATTTCATCCACTAGGCTCGAGATGACAAACCTCGAGTCTGAATTACTTGCTTGTAATATTTTCTTACTCAATATGCTCAAACTATGTAAATTAAAGCATGAATTTCATTGAAGAGATTACCATCCTTTCGAATATCCAGAAGTTCAACACTACACTTCTATTAAAGGAATATAAACAAAGTGTGATTAGAACAACAAAAAAAACACTACAAAAGCCCCATGGGCGTCGGAAGCCATAGTACCTCGAAGGCGTTCAATATATGTCTAGAAGATGAAACAACATAGGCCATTTGCCACACTCTCTAGAGTGTTAACTCTCCTGCTACATCTCATTATGAATGAAGTCCTTTCTCGTAATTCTCCATCATCTTGGCTAGAACACACAATCTAGCAGAGTTCCCTACCTCAACAAGTTGCCTCCAGCTCACTAATGTACTATTTATAGTCAGAGAGGACCTTATAAGCGTGAAAAATCCAAGATACGACCAACAGTACACAAAGAGGTATATGGATCACCCACGTGAGGAGGCATTTGTGAAGTCTAAAGCTTTCAAAGTATTTCGATTTCACTCAAACGGATCGAGCCGACACTAAGTCCATCTAGACTTTGTCGTGAACTCCATAAATATTCGAGGTTATAGTTGTGGTAGATATGATCATTTCAAGTCTACAAGCGTGACAAATACAAGCTCCGGTAAATCTAGTCGACATATGTGAAGTCTAAAGATTTAGAAATGTTTCTATTCCACTCGAACGGGACGAGCTGGTCGTTAATCCACCTGGACAACTTTAGGTATCTCCAAGACAAAATCCATCAAAGCGAATAGAAATTGGTCATCCGATGCATGAGAATAACGGTAAAAAAAAAGATTTCTTGTTATAAAATATAAGAGTAAGGATAGCGATAATTTTAGCAATATATATATATATATATATATATATATATATATATGTATGTATGTAACAAAAAAAAAATGAAACTGCCCATGCAGCTTGGAGGAAAATCTCCAAACAACCTAACGGCGGTGTGGAGAACCTCCAAGCTGCCGAAAGGCAGTTTGGAAGACTTAGCTTCCAAACTGCCTTTGGGCGGTTTGGGGGACATAGCCTCCAAACCGCCCAAATGCAATTTGGAAGGCTTTTCCTCCAAATTGCCATTTAGGCGGTTTGGGGGCCTTCCTTCCAAACTGCCTAAAGGCACTTTGGAGGAATTTCCACCAAACCGCCGTGGGCAATTTGGAGAGCTTTCTCTCCCGTCTAACCATTGGCGGCTTGGGGGTTCTCTCGCCTAGGTCGACACAAAATATATTCGACACGTCGTTCTAGACACTCAAAAGGTGTTTTCGAATTATGTTATTAGTGAACTATTAAGATTTGCAGGTCGACGTAAAATAAGGTTAGACCTAGACAAACTGCGTACGACACTTAACTCTGCCACCGCTTCGACGCTAATAAAAATCTACTCTCTAAGTGAGCAACTCACTAACTTAGAGAGTGGGGGACAAACTGTAGTGGCCAAAAATCGTCTTAGGCCACTTCACCTAAATGTCGCCTAGACCCAACCTACTTCGAATAAATGTCACTTGGGCCTAGCCCACTCGTCTACTAGTTGGACATTCTCCAACGTGGAAGTCAACCCACTAGAGGTCCAACTGGCTCTAAGCCCTTGCGAACATCCATCTAGACGAACAATAACCCATCAAAAGTTATAACGCTCCAAGTGCCCTTGGTCGCCCTCAACCGAGTCTGCCGGTTACCGAGTCAACCTCAACTCCGGAGACCTCGCCACGTATTCATTTGACGAAGTCCCTCTAAAACCCCACGTCGCCTTAAGTACCGTTAGGCGATCATAGACTACGAAGAGCCTAAAGTCGAGGCGGCGTAATCGTACGATCGAGTTACTCCAGGTGACAGATCGACGGCCAAGAACGAGTCTCCCTTAGGGTTTATGGTCACCCTCGACCCCAATTATCTTGGATCTAACAGACTCCACGAGTCCAGCAGTCGCCTATAAATAGAAGGAGACTCAGACTCCAAAGGCATGGAATACCAGCTAGAAAACTACAGAACATTCTTCTCTCTCTCTCTCTCTCTCATATTTAGTATCTTCTGATCAGTGCTCTAGACGACGATAATCGACCTTCGAATTCCAGAAGACTTGAAGGGTAATCTTCCAGGGGATCACTCTAGACGACGATATTACATCTTCAAGCTCCATCACCCTCGAAGTCCTTCTGAAGTCCTTTCGAGACGACCTCTCGACCTGCTCCAGGAGATCGATCTGACCAACTATCCCGTAGAGTCGAAGCTCCGGCCACTCTACGAGTCTAGCCACCCTCCGACGATACAACACGGTGACACCCTCAGCATTCAATCGTTTAAATACTTATCTTTTATAGTTTGCTGACTTGACCGTCGGAGTGCCCTTGGCAAGACACCATCCCGGTGTCCCCAAGACTTCACGGTTTTACTTGTTTTTGTCTGTCTACAGGTCCAACCGGAACTTCGTCCGTCTCGAGGTCTAAAGCCCAAGTTGTCGGTGGCCCACCAATCGACGATCTATTAATTGTGTGATTTTCTACCGTCCACACAGATGGTCTTCAATTACTTCAAGCGAATTACACATCACATGAAGAAGTTGAACAACAGTTGAATGATATTAACGAAGTGGCTTCATTGGATAAATTCTTTCCTCTTTTTGGTATTCAAACTCATAATATGTTTCCCTCTTTCGGACTACCAGAATATTCGTTTTCATTTTCATTTGTCAGGATTTCTGACCTTGTGCAGGATATTGGAGAACCATTTGGGAACGTTTGCACTTCATGAAAGTAAAACGGCAAGTCAATTTTCCTATTAAAAGTATCATCCTTTATCTCTTTAATTCGCCATATTTCTAAAACAATATACATGAATATAGCTTCACCTTTTACTTGGTATGAAACCAGTTGCATGGAGTGTTAGATTGGTTTGGTTGGTGCACTTCGGATGCTTTTTATATACTGATGTTAACCCTCAAGGAATCAAAGATGGTTTGAGAAGGTAATGTAAAGCCACAGGGCACGTACTCAAACCGATATTCAAGCTGGTTTTTATTCGGTCACTATTTTTCAGTTTGTCTGAGGGAGGCACTCCAGAGAGATTCTTAATAATCGATGACGGAGGATGGCAAGATATCGATAATGAATTTAAGAAAGAAGGGTAACCCAGTTCTTAATCAATATTAATTAAATGTAAATTACAGGTTTGGAGGCAGATTAGCCAGTATCAAAGAAAATAGTAAATTTCGTACGGAATTGAATGAAGCTCTGAAGAAGACATCTAAGGATCTAAAGGATTTCATTTCGGATATTAAAATGACATTTGGCGTGAAGTATGGTTTCTCGACTCGCTCTAACTCTAATTTTATGTTAGAAAAAAAAGCTATCAAGAATGCATTTCAAACATAGATTAAGAGAATTTTGATCGAATATCGTCTTAGAAGATTAATGTCCCTTTACTATCGACGCCCATGGAGCATAACGCTCAGCACAGCTTTTAGATATTATTGTTGATTGTGCTTCACTGTGGACAAATGCCTAGAACAGAATAAGACAAAAAAAATGCTTAGCAATGAAAAACATTCACATTTAAAGCAATTTGTATTAGATTGAGGTTAATTTTCTATATACATTTCAAGGCTACATTTATGCATTCAGTTTAATTATGTGTCCGTGAATGCAATAAGCATCCCCATAAGTTAGCTACGCATGCTTTTATCTTGTAATTCTTCTTCTATTCGAGAAAATGACAGTATCTCACCACAAATTGTATCATTCTTGCTCAGCGAAACTATCTAATGAAACAAAAAAAATCTGTGAATACCAGACAAAAGATGAACCAAAATTCGCTGATACTGAAGAAAAAGTCAAACCAGCCACCTATTTCTAATACAATCACCTTAGTTTGCTACAATCGAGATGGTAGTTCATGATACAATCTCTGCTATCTTAAAAAATGAAAGGAAATGTCAGGATAAAAAAAATAGAGTGCAAGTAATCACAAAAGTAAAAAAGAATTAAAATCCTTCTAAGGAAAAAGAAAACAACTAAATTAAGACTTTTTCGTTTATAACAACATTGCATGCGTATGTTACATTCCTATAGACATTTTTCATATATTGGTCATGGTTTATGTTGTGCATAGATAGATGGACGAACAGCCTGATGAGACGACAAAGCTTTCCCATTTACGAGTATTTGTTCCAGGAAATCAACACGCACCGACTTGAATTTAAAACCCTGATTATACATTAGAATTGAACAAAAGAATTAGCAAAACAGTAAGACCAATATAATGTCCAACATTGAAAGGTTTGTAAACAAATAACAAGAAATGAAAAAGGATATAACATAACATCAGAACAACAAATCATATGCTAATTGATGTGAAAAATGAAATATTTTCTTTATTCATTTTTTTTAGACTGAATGGTCCTAAAATATATTCTATGTCACGAAATCGACAAGTAGTCCTGGCTATGCTATGAATAGACGATTATTCCTATTTTTCTGGACAATCTTACTATTTTAGGCAAAATTGTGGAGAAGACAACTATAATTTACCAGAGGTTCAAAACCATTTTTTCCCAGACTGAACTACCCCTACGCTTGTGAAATCCTGTGAATTCCGGTAAAAGCGTTATAATTGATCACAAATTCACAATGTATTGTGAACTGTCTTAATTGAGACATTCTTTTTATCAGCGCTCATAACATATATGAACATTAGATCAAACAAGAAAATCTATTTCAGTCTTTTAGATTTTATAATCGAGTTTGGTCGTTCCGACTTCTTTTGATTATTTGGTATGCATTTTAATCAGTTGTGTCCCCCCTTTATTGTTTACACCAATCGGGCTCCTATTGGCTTTGGGGTGGTTGCACATTCTTTGAAAATGTTTGAAAGGAACTATACAACCTGATCAGACACAAACCTCAAACAGGAGGTTAAGCCTTCGACTTTAAACATGACTTTAAATGGCCATATGTCATAAAGCACAAACCTCGGGTAAACCCAAACACACTACTTTACAGTTATTACCTTTTTCTTATATTACATGTTTAGCACACCGGGGCAATTTCTGGTGTTACACTAACAAAAGTAATCAGACTACGTAAATTTCAAGGTGAAATGACATACCTTTCCCTTCCAAGAGAAATTTATGTCACGGAAATAAGGTTCCACTAGCGTCAGCATATCGCTCTCTTTAATCTGCAAAGAAGTGCAAAAGAAACTAGCAATCCTTATTATCACTTGAACTCAGAAAAGAGTACTGGGTCATTTCTTAGAGATAAAGAGTATAATATAGCGAGAAGGTTTAAGTTTAAACCAGTTTGACGTGCTTAAATTGTGTAATATGTTAATTGATCTTAGATATGCCTGCCATGTCCATTTAGAATTACCTGCATCAGCGTTGTCTACTGATGATGAGAAAATTTCTCCCAAGTGCAAGAAGTTATGAGTTTGAGTAAAATAGAATAAAGTAGAGAGAGAAAAGGAGAAAGAGAAAGGAAGAACACAACTACTAAGTACTAACGATTGATGAACAAACACGAGGAGGTGGCAGTGAGTGCACATTTGACAATGGCTGCAATGGGTTCGAAGAGCAAAAGAGGAGCTGGTTTACAACGAAATAGTTTTTCTCCAAAATGTACGAGAGGAATGAGGAGACAGATTGGAAGTTGGAAGAAAGAAGAAATTAGAGTGTCACTCCTTAATAAAATACTTTTTCTTTATCATATTTTATATGGCAGTCTCTTATCTGAGAAGTGAGATCTACAAAAACTTATTTAATGAAGTGGAAAGAAATAAAAGATCAGCAGATGACATAAAACCAAAAGTTAACCAAGTCATACCACATCACTACGCAGTCCATACACCGTCAGGATGAAACAAGTCTGCTCTGAATCACATACCAAATAGTATCTGGAAACAATATAATACAGCAGGTGCTTTACTCTTCGTTCATGAATAAAGAATGTTTACAATTTGGAGGTTATGTCATATATGAAAACAGTGCTCTGTAAATTTCAGTGACGTTTAGAAACATTGGAATTTCAAGAGGCTAAACGTGACCAATATTTCATGGTAGGAAACTTTATTTATGAAACTCGGATGTACATAAGAGTCCGTAATCATTTTAACCAATTGGTAGAAAAAGAGACTTACAAGGGAGATATACTGTCATGGTTAATGAAGTGCAGCACCTTTCCCACAACCGCTGTTGCTTTATCCAGCCCTTCCACGTGATTTATAGTCGCCTTCTTGTTTGAAGAGTTCACTTAAAAAATTAAATACCGGCTGATAAATACAGCAGAAAGATAAATAGTAGTCTCAACCAAGAGTATTAGAGGCAAATAACATAAATAGAGAAGTTTCACTTACATTTTGTGCCCTTAAGTGATGAAGCTTTTGATGCAAGTCGTTTGCTTCTAGTCTGTCCTTATCATGCATGCATATAAGAATCAGCCCTATCCCTAAAGGAAATAATTTGGCAAATATAGTAAAAAAAAAAAAAAAAAGCTTCAAAAAAATGGATCACCTTCAGCGAAGCCTCTATCTTGTCAAGGAGATGGACAATTTTATTAACCTCCTCAGTAGCCTGGAGGCCAGGATCCTTCAAAGCGGCAGCTTCAAATCCACTAAGGGCCCGCTCGTAGTTTTCTAGGTATTTGTTTACCTGGAAAGAGAAATCATAATATTATCATAGATTCGATGATATAACTTCCATGGCAAGCTGAGAATCGATCAAAGAAGATCTTGCTAAAGTTTGTCATGAAGTAAGCAATGTTCAATGAGTTTGTGTATTATATGAGGATGTTTTCATGCGCAAAGCAGATAAAAGTACCGAATATGATATGAAAATTCTGAATTCCACAGCTAGGGTTATATGAGAGAGCTCAAAGAAGTTCCAAATTTCCAACATGAAGTAATTGTCAAGATTTTAAATAAGAAAACTCAACATGGGCATTCAAGACTTACAATGGCTGAGTTGAAATACAGATCCGGATTAGATTTCATGCTTTCATCTTTTTCCTGGAAAAAGGAGAAAAACCGAAGGCAATAGATGTTACTAGTAATTAGGATAAATACTACACTTCAGAGACAATTCAAAGGGAAAGCGTTAATTCCAATTTGGCCCCCACATTGTGACCAACTAGAAAATTTGCCCCCATAGTTCTCCAGCTTACCAATTTGGCCCCCGAGACATTATTCTATTAGTCAAACTTAACAGTTAGTAATCCCTTTTTACCCTTCACTCAAAGGTTTCCCTTCCTGTGTTCTTTCTCTGGCGTCTCCTGGCAGGTTTGTCGACCTTCGTTTAGCATCGACTTTCAACGTTAAAAAAGAGTTTGTTTATCGACCTCCTTCTTTTTCTCTCCTCCCTCCCCACCAACATCTCCTTCACCATCTTCATCCCTCTCTCTTTCTATAGCAGAAACCCCATGGATTATTTCTCTCTCTTTCTATGTGCAGCACTGCAGCAGAAACCCCATGGAATCCATGGATTCCTGCTCGGCAACCAAAACCCTATGGACTCCATACGGTTTCTGCTAGCGAACTGAAACACCATGGAATTTCTTCTCCAGAGAGCGAGAGAGAGAAAGGGAGATGAAAATGGTGAAGGAGATGGAGGTGGTGGTGGTGGGACGTAGGAGAGAAGAACGGGAAGGTTGGAAAAAAAAAATTTAAATTGATGAAGGTCGCCAGCAGATGCCGGATCAGCCTTCTTCCGGCGACTGTTTCTGGGGAAGATAAGAAAGAGAAAGGGCAAGGGCAAAGAGGAAAACCTTTTTAAAAGAAGGGTAAAAGGTAAAGAAAACATTGACTATTAAGTTTAACTAACAGAATCACAGTCTTGGGACCAATTCAGTTGGCCACAAATTGGGGGCCAAATTGGAATTAATCCAAAAGAAAACAGGTTGTCGTTATTTAGTTAGAGAAGAAAAAATAATGAGAAATCAATTTTTTTGTTCAAAAAAACAAGAAAATCTACACTTAGCCACAAAATAAGTTAGTGTTACAAGTTCTAGTGATGCACACTTACAGCATTCTGATAAGCTTTTAGTGATTGTACAAGTTTGTTATGTTCCCATGAACCAGAGACGAAAAAACTTGTAAGGCATGCATTTCCCAAGTTATCTGTGCAGGAGAAATGACAAACTTAATTAATATAAAAATGAGAGGAAACGAATAGAAGAGCACACTTCAGAAAAGAAAACATACTATTGCAAAAAGAATGGGACATATATGTAAGCTGAAGCGGGAGACCAGAAGGACAAAGGCAACTAACTAAGATTTAGGGGTAAGAGAATTTGAGCAAAAACAAAAATTTTACATCTAACACTGTGATTTGTTACTGAGAACTAGTAAGAAACATGATTCCTATTTTTTTTTTAGTTAAAAGTATATAACCTCTCACTGATAAGTATCTCTAAACTAGACCTTATTAATTAGAAATTATTGCAGTCACAGAACCAAACAAAATTAGGCATTGCATTTAGAAATTCTCGCATGGCACAAAATTGCATATTAAGAGAACAAAAAAGACAGCACTCTTAGTAGTATGCGCGTAGGAAATGTTAATCAAGTTAGTGAGACTTACACCACGAATTCCCATCTGTGATATCCAATGCTATAGCTTCTTTAGCATGCTGAATGCTTTCTTCGACAAGGTCTGCCTGATTCTCAGAGCCTGGAGAAGAAATTGAAAAAGATGCGAATAACAAATCACTTAAATTTAACAGCACAAAATCCGAGAGAAGTCTGCCTAAGGTCCTTGCCTTGAGCCAAGCTCCTTTTAAGCATTGATAACTGACAAAGTATCTTCTTGTTTGGACTCTGGAAGCAGAAGAAAATACAGCCAACTCGTACATCAGATCAACTTTAAAAATTTTGGAACCCACTACCTAAATAAAGCTCATTAAGTATCCTCATGAGTCATGACAATAGATGACCTTATCAAGCGCTAGAGAAAAACAGTTTTTTGCAGAAAGCAGATCTCCTTTCTTCCAAATGCAATTGCCTAAGCAAAGCCAAGCATCTGCAAGAGATGGATTCAACTTAACCTGGAACACGAAATAGCAATTTCAAAACCGAGCACATAGCTTCAACAGTATCAAACATTAAACTATCAGCAAAAACGCAAGAATCTTCCAGTATCTCATACAGCTTTTGATAGATGATCTTCAGCTTCTTTTCGATAATCTGGGAATACATCCAGTACTTTCCCTCGTAAGAATTCATGAGCTGCACGTTGCATAGGCGATTTCCTTTGATCTGCAAAGATAACATTTAGGGGTTTGCACATAAAGACAACTTAACATAAGAACCAATAAGCTCGTAAAATTGATACGACCTTAAAAGATTCTTGTTCTCACACAAGAAAATTGACTGTTGCGCATAAAAAATGAAATGATAGACGATCTTAATAAAGGAAGAGCAATAATTAACAAGGAGACCATGAAGTTGAGGAAAGTCAAATGTAATAAAGCATTAGAGTGCTTGAAGCAAAAGGGGTTGGAAGTATATCTTGTTCGGATTCTTTGAGCTATATGGGCCTTCAGAGCGAATTACTTCATGGTCACTAATGTTTGAAAAATAGGTTTTCCTCCTTGAGGCGATTCACTGTGAAAAATCGAGATGTCGCGTCCAGGCGGTAGGAGTATATCAATCTTTTAATGAAAATGATACCATATTCTAATAGAAAGAACCATTAACCAAAGTGACTCGTATCATCGTCGTTGTCACTAATTAGAATGGTGAAAACAACGACAAATGTCTTCGTTGGTGGAGGAGGCACGTGGTTGCTATGAGTATTATAAGAAGCCTCATTGTTTCTATATTTTCTTTATGATTTTAGAATTAAAAAAAAAACTATAGATCTAAGCAGTACGCAATGTACAAATAATCATCTTTTCTTTTCAAATCTATGCAGTACGACTCGGCCGAGTCAGCCGAGTGACTCGGGACTCAGCTCGGACTCGGACATACACCGAGCCGAGTCCTGACTCGGATCTGACTCGGGTCGTTACTAGTATATGCCAATTTTTTTCCTTTATTTGTCACATATTAATTCTGTTTTTGAAAATATTCTAGAAATACTAAAATTTTCCGTTTCTTTCAAAAGATTATGAGTAGTAAGTTGCAATTACAAAGTTTATTAGTAGTAAGTATTTAAACCTTTGGAAGAGCAAAAGATTTTCTATAAATATACCAAAACATAGTTATAGAAAGTTGCAATTTAGTAGTAAGTATTTAAAATCTTTAGAATACCAAAAGATTTTTTAGACATAAAAAGAAAAATTTATTAGTAGTAAGTATTCAAAATATACCAAAGGATTTTCTGAATAAAATATTTAAACTACCAAAACATAGTTTTAGAAAGTTGCAGATTAGTTGTTAATTTTCAGTTTTGAAGTTTGAACATGATTACATTTTGAATTGCCGTATTAATCATATTATATGGAGTACATACATTAGTAACTACTTATGGGAAGCAATGAGATCGACTCTGGCTGACTCGGCCAAGTGACTCGGTTGACTCGGCCGAGTGACTCGGCTGACTCGCCCCCTGACTCGGACTCGGATCTTGGCCGAGCCGAGTCCGAGTCCGAGTCGTACTACTTAGTTTCAAATTATCCCAAAAAACTATAGATCTAAGCGGTACACAAATTCAATTATCCAAATTCGTTTATATATATATATATATATATATATATATATATATATTTACAGACAAGTATTTTCACCACATAAGACCATTCAGGTCAATCACTCATGAGGTTCATAACCTCAAGTCCTCGACATCAATAGCCTGGGTAGATGTCATTAGAGGAGAATTTAAAGTGCAAAAGTGCAATAGTTAAGCGCAAAGTTCAGTGATATCAAAGACTACTTTTTACCTCCTTAAAGGGGCACAGGAGGAGATTCAAATACGCAATAATTGAGAGCTCAGTCAACTATAAGTCAAGACAAATTCAAAGTCCAAAAATTATGCCGATTTGAGTTATCTCTCCCTTTCTGGTTTTTCTTTCCCAAGTAATTTCCAAATTCACAAATTGTATCATAGACAATTTAAAAACCCGTAAAGCCTGGTCCTCTCTTATTAACCTTGAGAGGCATTTCCTACTAAGTACTAACCCATTCGTCATAACGTCTCCTAGTGCCATGAAGTAACTAAAATTTATTATTGCAAATCTTCCCTTTGCAAAAGATAAAACCCATGAAGATTAGGAGCCTATACTGGTACCAGCGACTCTAATATTAGCCCGTCTTATATGAGTGACCAAATACATCAAACTTTTTAGCTGTTCAACTAACGAGCTTACATATCCAAACCCCAAGCAGACCAAAATCCATAAGTCTAGGGTTAAGAATTCTGCTCATAGTTAAGAGTTAAGACTAGTTGGATCAGCCTAATCTACTGAACACTAATGTTGAAGAGTCCACAATCAGAACTATAGAATTCAAATAAAAAGTTGGGCAGATCTAAAAAAGAAAAGGGAAAAAGAAGAAATTGTAAACGACTAGAGGATGGATAGGGTACCTGGTGAAATGGAATCGAGGAGGTTGAGAACATGATCTGCTTGACTCTGCAACTTGGAGATTTTATCTTGTGGGTTTGCTGGGAAATACGTGTTTCGCAAATGGTAGAGTTCTTCGGTTGTCTTTGTCGCTTCCTCCATTAAATCTCCCCCTCGCTCGACCCAGAGAGAAAGAGAGAGAGAGGGTCGGGGGTTTTTCCTAGCAAGGAAATGAATTGCTAATGCAATAACCAGAGTACGGAATATCCGTGATAGTTTAGCGACGCAACTGCTAAGCGGTAACCATGCCACATAAAAAGCCTTGTTACTCAGATGATGGAAGCTTGTGACGCCACATGAGGTTTTGTTTTTGGCGAAGGTTGTACGAGCCCCCCCCCCCCCCCCCCCCACCTACTTACTAAGTTTGAGCGTACATTTATAGCCTAGACTCCAGACACTCTTGTGAACGATGCGAGACTATCACAACCCCTAACACTCAACGAAGAGTCGTCCTCAGCTCTGATGCCACTTGTGACGCCCCAAGCCTTAGCGGTTGCCGATATTGTCCTCGCTTTAACCACCTCACACAAGTACGGAGTTTTGTTCTTGGCGAAGGCTCTACGAGCTCCTCCAAAAGGACTCGATACTTTACTAAGCTTAAGCGTACATCCATAGTCCAGGATCCAGACACTCTCGTGAGCGATGTGGGACTATCACAATCAGGTTGTAACTTTGTACAAAATCCTGCTGATCTCACAATAAAACTATCATGCTATAACCAGACACAAAACATTTATAATATGACGATGGAATAGTGAGACCATAACTTGAGATTAAGAAGAGCCATTCTAGCTTAGCACGAATAATATATTCACCTATAGAAGCACGAATCCCTGCTCGGCCAAGCTTCAAAAAAACATGTTCGTTTTACATTTTCTTATCTCTCTCTACACCCCTGCTTGGAGAAAACGTTGACTGCCAAATTCCAACTTAAATTAACATACGAGTGTACTATTTTGCGCAAATTCATAGTAGAATTAAAGGCGACTTAAACCCTGTTCTGCCTTTAAACCAATCAGGTCCACCAAAGGCTTAGGTCTGCTCTAGGTAACAATAAAGGAGAACTACAGAAATTGGCTCGGTCCTTAAGCTTCTTCAGCCTCAAGCGTACGACGGTTTAACTCGTCTAAATATTAACCTAACCTAAGGTCCGGGGTGGAGAAATTCATAAGATTTAAGATTATGAGTAATGTGAAGGTAAAAATACGTCGGGAGACAACGTTCGCCAAATAATCTACATGATCGGCAAAAAAATTTATCAAATACAAAGTATTTAAGATAAGGAACCCTTATTCCAACCGCATAATGTGGTTTTAGCTAAGCATGTGGATCCTCACCACCTCATAGGCCCAGCCCAGTTAGAGTGGGCCTAAAGCAAACGCACCATTGGAGGACCTTTTATTAACTAAACAACCATGTCATCCAATTTTGCCCGAGTACACTTATTAATTAGTTACCCATTTTTAATGTTAAACCGCTTTTTTAATGTTAAATTGTTGGAAAGTATTAGGGTTTGTTTGATACATGGGAAAACAAGCTGAGAAAGTCGATTTTCGCGAGAAAGTTGACATTCCGCTGTTTGATCGGACTAAATTCGTGTCAAAATCGAATTCCCATGAGAAAATAAAGTATGAAAATAAGTTTAATTATTTTACCACCAAATATGTGGTAAAACAGATTTCTTACTCGCGACTCTCTCTCCCGTATCTCTCTTCCTCGTTCTCCTCTCGTATCTCTCCCGCCCTCTTAAACTCCATGGCTCTCTACCTCAAAGAAAAACTCAGATTTCTGAGATTCCTCTTTGACATTAATCTCACGGATCTCAGCAACAATAAATACCAGAGAGATGAAGTAGAATCCCAACAACAGATCTCGATAGATGGCAGCAACAAAAAACTCAAATTATGAGAACCTCTTTCTAATTGGGGTTGTGAAGATGGAGCAAAAGAGATTGGTGTTGACTATTGGCTGCAACCATACTGGTTTTGTTTGAACTTTGCTTCAACACCATCTGGATTCCTTGTTGATAAGGTTTTTCCTATTTTGAGTTCTATACCCATCAGACAACAAATGGTTTTCTTTCCCATCAGAAAAAAAATGGTTTTCACACGTATCAAAAGGACCCTAAAAGTGAAAGCCAACAACTTTCCAATCCACCTAACTTTGAAATAATTAGAGTTAATTCCTATGTGCCCCCCTACTTTGTGACCAGCTTCCTTTATGACCCCCTATTTTCTGTAAATTTGGTCCATTTTTTTATGTAAATGTCCTAACTACCCCTCCTATAAATATTTTTTCAAAATAAAATAAAAAAGAAAACTTGAATTCCACCTCACTTCCCACTCCACCACTCATATCTCTCCACGTCACTTATCTCTATCTCCATCTCACCTCTCTCTCCAACTCACACATCTCTATCTCTCCAACTCACCTCTCTCTCCCTCCAACTCACCTTTCTCTTCTCCGACCGGCAACCTAAACATAAAACTCTCTCATCTCTCTCTCTCTCTCTAAACACTCCCCTTGGTCGGAGTCGGTCTGTTCTTGAACATACCAGATCACGAACAGACCAACTCCGGCGGAGGGAAACCCCTTCGCCGAAGTGTTTAGAGAGAGATAAAAGTTTTTTTAATGTTTAAGTCGCCGGCCAGAAAGTTTTTCGACCGGCGATCGTGTCGTAGAAGAGAAAGGTGAGTTGGAAAGAGAGAGATGTGAGTTGGAAAGAGAGAGATGTGAGTTGGAGAGAGATAGATGTGAGTTGGAGAGAGAGAGAGAGATATGAGTTGGAGAGAGATGTGCGATGGAGATAGAGAGAGGTGACGTGGAGAGATATGAGAGGTGGAGAGGGAAGTAAGGTGGAATTCAAGTTTTTTTTTTATTTTGAAAAAGTATTTATAGGGGGGGGGGGGGGATAGTTAGGACATTTACATAACAAAAAGGGTCATATTTGAATTTACAAAAAATAAGGGGCCATAAAGGAAGCTGGTCACAAAGTAGGAGGTCAAATAAGAATTAACTCAAATAATTATTATGTTCATAAAAACACCTTTCGATTTATGTTATTTAGAAGTTTGAGCTGCCTAATAAATTTAAAAATTCTCGAAGACCATAGTTTTGGCAACTATTTTATTTCTAATTTAAAAAAGAAATAGTAGTCACAATAAACAATATCTTTTAATGCAATTCGACTATTATAACAACTTTTGTCGAATTAAATCAAAGCTAGCAACTTTCTACTCGTGTGTATATGTATATGGTTTTGGCGATCAAAACATAAGTGCCATGTAGTAGTCTTTTTTTCACAAAAACATTATACATATGCTATATGTACTATAAAGTTGCCCATCAAAGAGTTTTCAATGTCAGTCAAAATATTAAATAGTTAAACAATACAAGCAATTATGATGTTCTCCACTAATTGAATTTTTGTGAAATAAATAAGACTTCAGTAAACTACATGAGTTGCATAGACTTTATTAGTGTCAAATCTTATTTGAAAAATCCAATAGAAAAAGGCCAAAATTGTGTTCCCATAGGATTGATTGAACCGTGACCTCTTTAAATGAGCTGTAATTGGTTTTGGTCAAATTAATCTTTGATTCTTTATGTGTACGTTTACATTTTTGGGGCACATTGGAGCCCAAAGCCACGGTCGGCACTGCCGCCTCATCTCAACAGCTTATTAACAGTCGCCCAATCGAGCCTATATAAAGTAACATGTCCGGTTGTCCGCCTAATCAACAACCAAAGGTTCGAAATCTAAACTCAAATTTTGGATTACATTCTTTGAACTACAAAAACTACCTACTGACTTGAGCGTCAGAGATGTTTCCGAATTTTTTGCAGGTTCTGTTCCAGAATAACGTAAAGTTATTCATTATTTGGTTCGCTAGATCTTCATATCCCGAATGATAACTTAAAAGTCAAATTTAGACATCATCAATATTAATTTGCTGAAGTCTCTTGAGATGGACTCTGAACTCCAATGAATACTTTTGCTGGAGGTGCTTTCTTGAATAAATCCATCAAATAATCGCTCGAACAAATACTAAGTAGAGTTAATAAGTAAGAACCTAGTCACAAATGCAAGATTCAGTAAGCTTAGAGTTTGTTTGACAAACCCTAAATCCAAATTCGTTCGAACAAACCATAAGGTTAGGATTTGCTTGAGCGAAACCTAATCACGAATCCATAAAATCCTAAGAAAGAAAACGTAAAAATTAGTAAGCTTAATCTAATTAACAAAGATACTTCCAAAAAAAAAATTAACAAAGATGAACAACAACAACAAATATTACGCAAGATCAACAACTAATAGCTTAGTTCAACAAAAAAAAAACAACTAATAGCAAGGATAAAAATATTAAGTAACATTAAGTAAGAACACAAAATCCACAAAGGAATAAAGAGACATAGATAAGGTCTCTGGTTCCTCAGGGTTTAAGGACAATAAATGTTATAAACAACAACTTAGGATCTCAGGGTTGGGTTTGCTAAACGTGAAGAACATGAAATCGTAATGCTTAAACAAACTAATAAAATCGAAACCAAAACATCAATAACATCTTAGAATTTTAGGGTTGGCTTGTTGAACCTAATGAATATGAGGTCGAAATGCTTAAACAAACTAACAAATTCGAATTGTTGAAACTAAATTCCCTAGTTTTTTAAGGTTTAAGCAAACTCAGTTAATGACCGTCGATTTGTCAAATCATAATACATAAAAGCATAAATCTTGAAAACATTACAAACAAAAAATCGGTTACAAACCATAAACGATCTATCGATTTAGAGAAACCATAAAACCCATAAATCTCGAAAC
The DNA here is from genome assembly GCF_041429995.1 of Eschscholzia californica. NCBI lineage: Eukaryota > Viridiplantae > Streptophyta > Magnoliopsida > Ranunculales > Papaveraceae > Eschscholzia > Eschscholzia californica. The sequence goes on from NW_028238198.1 coordinate 37,479,197, forward strand.
CACCAGAAATCATAAACCAAATCTAAAAGCTTACAAACCTGAAAGAGAGAATCATTTGAGACGGTGAAACTACTTGAAATTTCCTTTTGCCAAAGAAAGAGAGAGTTGTGCCTATTAAAGAAAAAAAATCATATATCCAAATCGATTGAGTCATCCGAAAAATCTAATTGCATAATAACAACAAAAGCTATTTAAATAACAACTTAAGACTCGCAAAAAGAAAAAAACAACCAAGAGAAAGAACAGATAGGGAGATATTTCAGGATAAATTTGAAGTTAAAAACTCTTGGAGATAAGTTTAAAAGGTATAATCTAAACTCTTTAGACAAATTTAGGAGATGAAATCTTAATCTTAAAAGATAAGTTTGGAAAGTGTAATCTTAGTCGTTGAAGAGGTGAATATATTATAAAAAGAAATATCATCCTCTCTTACTGTATAGATTATAATATATTTTTGATTAGAGAAGCTATGTTCTATTTTCAATATTGGTTTGTAAATATTTAAGAAGTTATTTTCTACTAAACCTACAATAACCATAGTCAAATTATGATAAATTTTTTTTGGATAATGACTTCTTTGGTGGGAGAAGGATAAAGAAGCAAAGGTTGGTGGAAGATCTGAAATGACCCTACCAAGTTTTACCACAATCAAAAGTGTTATCCTACTCCACCTCAACTTATTAATCTTATTAATGTGGATTGGCACACGAGTTATCTCCTTTCTAGCTTGTTGTGGCTCGTGACTATCCATCGCAATTCATGCTGATTTGTCATGGTGTTATTACACCGTGTACTATCTGACACGTGGTTCCAACTATAAGGAGATCTCTCTATTTACTTTCCTTATCAACCCCCCAAGTGAGATGAACTTCCTTGTGTTTCTTCCTCCCCCCTTGGCCGCCTACTTCCCTCACTTCTTCTATCGTTGAATAAATAACATCACGAGATTAGAGAGAGAAAGATAGAGAGAGAATTTTCTCGTTTCTGCAATATAAATTGGAACCTAATTAGGGTTTGTTGAATTTCTCTGATGAAATGTCGACGCCATTAACTGGCCTTCAACATAGAGATGGAGGAGGTATTGCTTTAATGCCTGGACCAGTGAATCCGGGGGACCCTACTCCTCCATCGTCGTCGTCATCATCTTCTTCTAAGTCTTGCTTGAAGAATAATCCTGCCTTAAATTCTCCAATCCTTATCTTCTTGTTCTTCCACAAAGCGATTAGGTCAGAGCTCGAAGGTTTACATCGTGATGCCGTGGCTTTCACAACTGACCTTAATGGTGATATCAGACCGCTATTGAAACGTTATCATTTTCTTCGAGCAATTTACAAGCATCACTGTAATGCTGAAGATGAGGTTAGATTAGTTTCTTTCTTTCTCTCTCTCTCTTGGATTCATTTCATTTTGATTAATTTTCCTTATCTTTTTAATCAAGATTGTCATTAGTCAGACTCGACTATTTCAAATCATCTTTGATTCTTTTCTCACTAAAAATTAGTATGAAACATATTAATTGAGTTGTTTAATTGAATTATGTTAGTTCAATTGGAATCTGTAGCTTTTAGGATTCAGTTAATTGAATAGACATTGTTGTTTGCCTGTCATTTGTTCTTGAAAACTCAGAAGAGTTTGGACCTTGATTCACTTTTTCAAGTGAAAGTTAGGTGGTTGTCCAGTTTCATTGTGCACCTATACCTAACAAGCATTCATTTTCATGTGTTAGCTAAGGACATCTGTATGTGTTGGTAATAATGAGTTTCATATGAAAGGAAATAATGGACAAAACAAGTTACCTAGCTTGGAATAACTCCTGCTACCACTTTAAAACGGATAAGATAAAAATGAGCTCAGCCTTGGTAATCAATCTTTGTACATTACCTTTGCACGAGTGCCCAAATTTGTTTTCTATGTCTATTAGTTACATTCTTGAATCTTGAGTGAGAAGTTTATGTACTAATAGCGAGAACGAGAAGTCCTCGAGCCGTGGACGATTATTTTCTATAGACATGTTGTATTTGATTAGCTTAGTTAAGAAACCTACACTTTCTGAAGCCCGTATCTATACTGTAATCAATAAAAACATATAAGTACCTTATGTTATGCACGAATAGTACCCTATTATGCTATACAAACGAAGTTTTGAACTTGCATTTTTCTTCAATAGTTACTGGTTAGACATGCTAACTCACTATTTAGCCTTTTGTTTTAAACACTCTAACCCTTAAAAACAACTGTTACATGCACGGCAATGGATTCCGTATAAGATAAGTATAGTTATCTAAAATATGTGTTCTGCAAACACATTTAATTTTCTTGTCGAACTCATCGAAAACATGTTCTTGTATTAACTTGAAAGTTTGATCTGTATTTTCTTTTTGGACCTCCAGGTCATCTTTCCAGCTCTTGACATACGTGTGAAGAATGTAGCGCGCACATACTCCCTGGAGCACAAGGGAGAAAGTGAACTTTTTGATCAATTATTTGAGTTGCTCAATGCAGATCGCCAAAATGAGGAAAGCTTTCGAAGAGAGTTGGCTTCTTGTACTGGAGCACTTCAAACATCGGTTAGCCAGCACATGTCCAAGGAGGAGGAACAGGTATTGACCCTTTCTGTTTCTGTTGGTGCATGTTCATTATCATTTGGAACAGTTGTATCGATTCTACTAAAATTTATTCCACCTCGGGTAGGAAGTGATGCGTTTATAACGTTTGGTACTCTGGGTTTATTTCTTATAGAAGGGTAAGTATCTTCCCACCACTACGGAGATTTATTATCAAAATTTTGGACCAGTATATGTTGCTATTAGTTTTTGTTTTCTTATTTTTCTTTCCTTTCTTTTGTTTGTTTGGTTATATCAATATATTGTCAACTTTTCAATATTCATTTGGTCGGGTAACCCTCTTCGTTTCTGGATAAGCTATTGTATAGAACTGCTCAGACTTTTTCACACCATACTATTTGTATTTTGTTGTTTGTTGTCAAAATTAACCAGATCCTAAATGATTTTTTGTTTTCGGATTTCTCTAGTTCTTGGATTTAACATGCATCTTATAAGCATTTGGAAGTGTTTTGAGTGTCCTCACTATTACCTCTTTTGAGGCTTACCAACTGGCCTCAAATTAATTTAGGTGGCACTTTATTTAGTTATATGTATATGTATTCCTTGATTTTATATAATGTTGACTACCCACTGCTTACACTTACTGATCTGCACAAAAGTGATCTAACATGCGCTTTATTTGTGACGATGTTCTCATCACAAATATTTGGATAGCCCCCACCTACACACACAATCCGGTTTAACAAATAAGTTCACTGTTAATGAAGAAAATAAAGTAAGGATTCTCACTAGTGCGTATCCTCCTTTAGTAGAAAATCACAGTCAACATCATAACCTACCTGAAAAGCATGTATAGCGCTTCTCAATCTCAACTTCTGGTATTGAAAGGATTCTGACATGTATATCTAGGTTGTACATGTCAGGAAGTTCCTGTTCTTCTATATTGTCATAATGTCCATGTCTATCTATAATCTACCAACTCCTTTAAAAAACATGTAAGGTAAATACAGAGATGACTTATTCGTTGTTTATTCAACCACAATCCACAAATATTACGGACGAGGCTTTGGTGACGATGATTGCTAATTTGCTATTAATCGAACTGTTACCATTTGCGTTGAATTTTGCAGGTGTTTCCCTTGTTAATTGAGAAGTATTCATTTGAAGAGCAGGCATCATTGGTCTGGCAGTTTTTATGCAGCATTCCTGTGAATATGATGGCAGAATTCCTGCCATGGCTTTCTTCTTCGATTACATCTGACGAGCATCATGACATGCTAAAATGTTTGTGCAAGATTGTCCCAGATGAAAAGCTCCTTCAACAGGTACCTGTTATTAATGTTGAGATCCTTGTAAAAAAAGTTGATTTATGATTTCAAAATAAAGGGATCGACCAGTGATGACAACTGAATCTTTGTGAGTTGAAACTTTAGATTGTGCAAGTTTCAATTAGAATGATGAATAGATGATCCTTGCTGAAATTTGTCCTGTGACCATATCCATTTTAGCCTTACACAGGATCTTGTAAAATCATGTATGAATGGGAGGGCATGTGAATCTCTCTCTCAAATAATAACTATTATCACTGTTATAGTTATTGTAATATTATTATAATTTATAAACTTAGTTTATTTTACAATTACACTGTCCCATGTGATGTTTCAAAACGAAGTTCAGGTGCACCTTCAGGCATGGGACTAAGCTGAAATGAGGTTCAACTCCTTGAAGCGTGTATCTCTTTGACCAATAAAGAGGTGCGCACACCTCTTAACCATGAGGTGAACGCCTCTTTCATGATGAGAGAAATGCATCTTACACTTCATACAAACCATAGGTCTGGTGTTAATTCCTCAACCACTACTCTCCTCCTAGTCCCTCTCTCCACTTGACCAATTTAACTAGCTGCACTCAGTCTCCTAGGTTAATCCGCAACTTAGTGCCCAACCCAGTAGATCGACCGTTAAATCCCTGAGCATATATTAATTTCGTTTTTCTTTTATTCTCTTAACCATTAAATAGTTTTCTTTTTTTGGTACGACATACGTAATTGAGTACATGTACATAAATTCCATGCAAACTGACATTGTTTATAATTAATCGAGGGTTTATGAGCAGCGAGATGATATAATGTATTAAAATTTTGATTACACTTCATGGTAACTAAGCAAGTTGAGGTAGGACTGGATCTACGGGCAATCCTGGTATTGGCTCCGAAGTGGGCAGCTCGTGTTGATCGCAGACCAACCTCTGGAGTTTGGGATTTTGCAGTGCCTCGTCATATCATGCTTAGTTGGGCTAATAGCTCGGTTTTACCCCTTTAGGATTAGCTTTAGTTTCATAAAAGGGAGATAAGAGAGAAGAGCTCAACACTAGCCTTTGACATGGTCAATGAGATTAACTAAATTGACAAGAACATTTGAACATTTGAAAACTCATATTTTCTCGATTAATGTCAAAATTTGTACCTGCTACTCGACTTGATGTTGTTTCTATCTCCATGTTAGTAGTAAACTATGACCTATGTAATTATTTACTTCTTTCTGGCACATGTGTTTGTTGTATTGATATTCTGAAATCGAGGTGACGTCTGTATCACCTCGAGGCTATACCAGTATACCTTGACTTTATGCTTATCTTTGCAAAGAAAACCGATTTTCCTTTTAAAGTAATTGGTTTTCTGGGACCCATGTGAGAATGGCGTAAGCGTCGATTTTTGATGTAATATTTGGTCCAGTTGCACGGTATTCCCATTTCTCATTAAAAAAATCAATACCAATCCTCTTCTTTATTACCCATTAGATGGTAGGGTTAAGATGTTTAATATGATTTTTTTTAGTGAGGCAGATCAACATGATGAGTGCCGAAGAGTGACAAATCTCAGACTTTAGATCAACTTCATTTAAGACCGTTTATAAAAGGTTCTAAACTAAATTAAGTGTGTACTTTTATTATATACTGAATGTAACTAATTAGTAGATGCGCTTCGTAGGTTATCTTTACCTGGATGGAAGGGAAAAATATGTCCAATAAGGTAGTTGAGCAAACTGAGAAGGGACATTGTGCTTGTGGATCTTCCGTGACTGGAAAAAGGAAATATTCACAGTCAAGTTGTGCTGTTAATTTGATTGGTGCACATCCCATAGATGAAATATTACTTTGGCATAAAGCTATTAAGAGGGAGTTGAAAGATATAGCCGAGGAAGCTAGAGCTATACAACTTGTTGGTGATTTTTCAAATTTGTTAGCGTTCAATGAGAGGCTGCAATTTATCGCAGAAGTTTGTATCTTCCACAGGTATTACCATCTCTAGTATCTCCCTCGAATTTTTTTCATTATTCAAATAAACTTTATAAATATGCATGCTTCAGCTTGTAGACGCTTAATTTTAACATTTCTAGCTTGTTTTTGTTTATCGATTTTCTCCATATCCAGTTAGGGTTTGTTTGATAAAAGAGAAATGATTCTACAGCATAAAAATTTATTTGGATGGGAAGTCCTCCATGGAACATACCCATGGAATTAAATATTCATTTGTTTGGTTGTCAATTGTTATCCCTTAGAAATATAATTCCGTTGTTTAGTTGACAATTTATTTCCATGGAAATGAGAATACATAAAAATCCATATTTAAAAAAATGAACCAAAACATTTTTTTTTCTAGAAACAAATTCAATATATATAAACCAACATAACTAAATCTGTTTATTACTCAAAGAAAGTTTGAACCCATTGCTAACCCCATGGTAGTAAACCTAGTGCAACCCAGCGCAACCTCACTACAATAATAAAATGTCATTTTGATAGGTAAAAAGTCTTTTTGATAATATAACGGTAAAAATGTCATATTGAAAATATAATGGGAAACCCTCATTTTGACAATACAAGAGTACACAACTGTCATTTTCACAACATAAGGAGAAAATGATCAGTTTTGGACAATATAAGGGTCAAAATGGCAATTTGAAAAGGTGGAAAGGTAGAATATTCTTGTGAAAATATAGAAAGATAAAAATGACATTTTGACAACATGAGGGTCAAATATCATTTTGACAATATTAGGTAAAAATGTCATTTTGAAAATATTGAAAGGTAAACATGACATTTTTGACAAGTAAGGGTAAAAACATGGCTTTGATGTTTAAAATTTTGGTTAAAACATCATTTTTACCCTTATTTGTGTTTGTCCATATCAGGCCTAAAATGTTCAAAATTTTGGATGAAACATCATTTTTTATTGTTAAAACTTAAAACTTCCAATTTCACATTTGTATTGTTTAAAATTGATCCAATAAACATCTTTGTGACAACTACTTCTATGGGCCTGAACTGCTTCTTTATTTTTAAATTGCACAAATATAAATTTTGGAATTCTAAGTCTTTGGTAATATTTCTATAGTTGTATGCATAAAATGCACAAAATTGTTAGTTTATGCGTGACCAAGTTTTGAACACAGCCATAGGAAGCTAATGAATCTTCAAGAGACCTAAAATCTAGATAAATTAAACACCGATCAGGTTAGTTCCGTTTGGATATGCTGAAAATTTCAGTTGGTGAAACATACAGTGAATGGAATGGTCACACACTTGCATGAGAAAAATGGATGGCCATAGTGGTGTCTTGGTTATCCTTAAAGAATAAATTACTGTGTGCCATTGTAGTCGACAATGGATATTACAGCCAGTGCGAAGTCAGATGACTGATGTGAACAATAAATTGATAATATCAGAAAATACCTGGCTGTGCATACATATATAAGAAGTAGTAGGAGTAGGAGGAGATTACTTGATGAGTGATATGTTACTGTGGAGGATGGCTGGTTTTCTTTTAGTTCATTTTCAGGAGAAGAGATTTTTTTAAGGTTCTTTTCGTCCGGTGTCTTTTTTATTTGTCTTTGTAAAAGAAGATGATATCTGTGATATTGTATTGCCTAATCTATATAATAAGGAAGGAGGGTATCTTTTTAGAATATACCCTCATCTTCAATTCCTACGATTACACCTCCCAAACTTATCTGCAGGGGTTGAGATTACATCTACCAAACTTATCTCTAAGGGTTGAGATTATACCTCCTAAACATATGTTTAATAGCTAAGATTATACCTCCCGAACTTATCGCCAAGGACTGAGATTATAGAACTGTCCGTGCCTATCAGACACATGTACATATATATATATATATATATATCCCAAATGCTACCTGTCATAATCAGCTATATAATTTCATCTACTTGGCTGTCTGCTCATTTTTCCTCTTCACTTCTGGTTATGGTCCGTTTTTGACATGTATCTGAATCCAATACTATCTTTATGGCTGCAGTATTGCTGAGGACAAGATTATATTTCCTGCAGTTGATCGGGAGATCTCTTTTGTCCAAGAGCATGCTGAGGAAGAAAGTCAGTTTGAAAAGTTCAGGGGCTTGATAGAAAGTATACAAAATACAGGAGCTAGTTCAACTTCAGCTGAATTCTACACAAACCTATGCTCACAAGCTGATCACATAATGGACACTATACAGAAGCATTTCCACAATGAAGAAGTTCAGGTACGTAAGTTTTATTATGCAGCAAATCCTTTTTATCCCGACGAGCAGTCTGTATAAGTATTCTGCATTTTTAGGTACTCCCACTTGCACGGGAACATTTTAGTACTGCAAGACAACGAGAACTACTGTATAAGAGTTTATGTATGATGCCTTTGAAGTTGGTGGAACGTGTTTTGCCCTGGCTTGTCGGATCACTAAGTGAAGAAGAAGCGAGCTCTTTCCTTCAAAATATGCACTTGGCAGGTTTAATCCATTCTATATGCTCATTGTTGAGAAACTACATGCTATTCATGCTGAATGACTTTATACGTAGTTCCTAAATAATGCATAATTGTGCGATGCAGCTCCTACATCTGATGCTGCGCTGATTACTCTTTTCTCCGGTTGGGCATGCAAGGGTCGTTCTCAAGATGCATGTTTATCTTCGAGTGCAAATGGGTGCTGCGCGATGAAACGACTATCTGATGCGGAAGAGTATACACCACCCTGCGCATGTGACGCTACCTTGTCTACTGAGAAGCAGTCATTGACCCAATTAGATAAAGAGACACAGCCGGTGAAATTTGGCAATATTTTGGGCTTACGTGAAACCAACATTTCTTCTGGTCCATCAGGAACTGTAGAAGAAAGGAAATTGTCATGTGGTAATCAGGGTTGTTGTGTGCCTGCTTTAGGAGTAAACAACAACAACCTTGGAGTTGGTTCCCTTACAGCTGCAAAGTCTCTCCGCTCTTTATCTCTTAGTCAAGCTCCTTCGCTTAGTTCCAGTCTTTTTACCTGGGAAACAGATAGTAGCTTTTCTACCACTGGTTCTTCACCACGACCCATCGATAACATATTCAAATTCCATAAAGCAATCCGCAAAGATTTGGAATATTTGGATGTCGAATCTGGAAAGCTTAATGACTGTGATGAGAGATTCCTTCGGCTGTTCATTGGAAGGTTTCGTTTGTTATGGGGGTTGTATAGAGCTCATAGTAATGCTGAAGATGAGATAGTTTTTCCGGCTTTAGAATCCAAAGAGACTCTCCATAACGTAAGCCACTCATACACTTTGGATCATAAGCAGGAGGAAAAGCTATTTGAAGATATATCAACTGTTCTCTCCGAGCTTTCACAAATTTATAAGGTCTTGAGCTCCAATAAATCAGAAAATGTAAGAACTGTTTCTCATGGTACTGACGATATGCAAAAGTACAATGAACTTGCTACAAAGCTTCAAGGAATGTGCAAGTCGATAAGAGTCACACTGGATCAACATGTTTTCAGAGAAGAACTTGAACTGTGGCCGTTGTTTGACAGACACTTTTCTGTAGACGAGCAAGACAAAATTGTTGGACGTATAATCGGGAATACAGGTGCGGAGGTGCTCCAGTCGATGCTGCCATGGGTAACCTCTGTGCTTACCCAAGAAGAGCAGAATAAAATGATGGACACGTGGAAGCATGCTACCAAAAACACTATGTTCAGTGAATGGCTTGATGAATGGTGGAAAGGGGCCCCGACAGAATCCTCCCAAAAGGAAATAACGGACACGAGTAATTCTCTTGAAGGTTAGTGAGGAAGTTATTTTTGTGCTGCTTACACCTTAATGCTCTATTATGTTACTACATTCTGATTTCTGACTTCAATAGTTAAGTTTATTGAAATAAACTGCAGCCTTACTGCACTTTTCTGTTTTAAACTTAGAAACAAAATGTATAGAAAAACTATTTGCACTCGAGTAATGGGAGGCTAGGTTACAGGTCGCGACACCGAAGCCTCCCAAATGTGAATGAAATTGTTGTATGATATCACTTTTCCCATATTAAGGTTTCTAGACCAATGGAATAGAATTCCTTTTCATCTTCCAGTATGTTGGTACAACTGTTTTCTTCCTTAAAATTTTTATTCTACTTTCCTTTCCAAATTCCCCATATTATAGCTTTTACCCTATTCCATTTCCTTTCGGCTTTCCGACTTCTTTGGCCCTTGCCACTGTTCCAAAAGGTGATTCAAGAATCTTGGGTTGCACCGACTGGTATGTTGCTTGTTGATGGAGTAGTTCCAAAGACCTAGAGCTACTCGGCAGTGAGAGGTGACTAATTGTCTTTTTCACCTCATTACACATGATACCTCTGTTGACTAAGAGAAAGCCCCACGGTTTACTTGTCCAGCTTCTTCCAATTTGTATCTTGTCAACACCAGGCCTCTTCTTTCGTCTTGGTTCACCTTTGATAGTAGTTCTTGACGTTTAATTTATCTTCCAAATCCTTTCCTCTTCATTATCAGTTGGAGTGATCCCTTCTGTTGGTGAGAAGATTGAGCAGAACTGGAATTCTGAGGGCATCGTGTTAATCTTTTTTTGTTTCTTCTGGTTGGAATTTTTTCATGCCTTTCGACTTCCTTATTCTGTAGGCTCTGATGGTCATGAAAGCGTTGATCAAAGTGATAAGATGTTCAAGCCTGGGTGGAAAGATATATTTCGGATGAATCGAAATGAGCTCGAGTCAGAGATAAGAAGGGTTTCAATGGACTCAACACTTGATCCACGAAGAGAAGATTATCTTTTTTATAATCTTATGACAAGGTTTGTTCCTGCAATGTAACATCTGTATGCAATTTATTGAAGTGTGCATTTCTTCTTGATAAAGAGTAAGATATGATCTGATAGTAGATGGTTATTGTAGTGGTTGGATAGCTGAACAGCAGATGTTACCTCAAACAAGAGCAGGAGAAACAACGAATACTGAAGATGTTCCAGGATGCTCTCCATCGTTCAGAGATTCGGAGAAGAAAGTGTTTGGCTGTGAGCACTACAAAAGAAACTGTAAACTCTTGGCTGCTTGCTGTAAGAAATTGTTTCCATGCAGGTTCTGCCATGATGAAGTCAGCGATCATTCAATGGACAGGTAGTCATTTTCATTGATCAAAATTGTATTAACCTTTGATATATTGTTCTTAAATGGAAAATGATTCTTTGCAGGAAATTGACATCAGAAATGATGTGCATGTCTTGTCTGAAAATTCAGGCCGTTGGACCAATTTGTACAACCCCTTCCTGCAATGGACTTGTAATGGCGAAATACTACTGTAACATCTGCAAATTTTTCGATGACGAAAGGTAAAGATCTTATTTTTGTCTCCTGGTAGTTATAATCTTCCACCAATTATGTGTTTTAATGGTTAAGTATGCAATGCAAAATAATGGTTCAAGTTAATCTTCTCGAGTATTTAAGCTTTTGTGCTTGATACTTAAATTAATAGGGTAAGTTATATGGTTATATGTTACTCTGTTATAGAATATTTACCTCAGGCTCAGGGTGGGAGCATACTGACATTGACTATCATTGGTTTTATTTTTTTCATAATCCTTCTCTGTGCCGAACAGAGACAGCTTCATTATATTCTACGCAAAATTCTAATATTATAAACTGATAATTTCAACATCGACTGGTGAAAAACATCACAGATTTTGTCTAAAATTCGTAAACCTAAGAGAAATAATAAATTTCAGCTGACATTATGATCATAAGGTGGACTGCTGTTTGATTTGTTTGATTTATATAACCTTAGCCTCAGTTATTCACTTTGTCCTCACTGAATATGTATTATGTAAAGCCGAAATATCTGGTGTCACTTGCCACTCAATAAAACATGAGTTCTTTGCAACTAATCATGGTTCAGGTGATCTGTTTTGCCTTGCTATTGTTTTATGTAACAAGCATACTTCTTTTTAAAAGAAATTTCGTATTTGGTTACACATTTGCCGCACCCAACCACTCCCTTGTTTGATACTCCACTTCAGCAGGTATCATGCGAGAATTTGTGTGTTTATCTTGTCTGAACTAACTCAAAATCGTGTTACGACCCTTAAATATCACTCTAAAAGTCTAGGTTAGCTTTTTGTAAGCACGGGTTACAGATGCAGCAGAAAAGCACTACTTGTACTTGGGCAGGTAGGCTGTTCACCAAAATTGGTAGCATAGAAACTGAAAAGAGGAGCCTTTTTTGCAATGTTTGATATGTCAATCTCTTGTTCTCTTGTTATCCTTTCTATATAAAATATTTGGAGCTTAACAGATGTAACCCGATGACTTGTTGTTTATGAAGCTTCAATTCACAACAGTTGATCACTATTTTATAAGCTGGCTTTGGACCTCAACACTTCTAGATGTCTGTTTACCCCTTCTGGTTTAAATTGAAAAAGAAAAGTTCTCTCTAGGATTTAGTTTATAGAAGACAAATATTTGCTTCTTTTTTCTCTTTGACGTATTTATGAAAATATAGCATTATATTTGTGGATGTAATAGAATGTTTTAGCATATAGCTGTCTTAGGAGTGGATCTTTCTGGCTGACATATTTTATCTTTTTTTTGTACTTCAGGACAGTGTACCATTGCCCCTTTTGTAATTTGTGCCGCCTTGGCAGTGGACTAGGTATTGACTTCTTCCACTGTATGAAATGTAACTGCTGCCTTGGTATGAAACTAGTGGACCACAAGTGCCGTGAGAAAGGGCTAGAATCGAATTGCCCCATCTGCTGTGATTTCCTTTTCACATCAAGTGCAGCGGTCAGAGCTCTTCCTTGTGGGCATTTTATGCACTCGGCTTGTTTTCAGGTTTTGCTTTCATTTTTGTTATCCTTTGTCGTATAATATTCGTTGTGGACTTGTGCTTTCTCCGCCTTCATATTATAAGAAAACTAGATTTCACAAACTGCGAATGTTCTAACTCCCCTCCTTCCAATTCTGTTTAGGCATACACTTGCAGCCATTACACCTGTCCAATATGTAGCAAATCACTGGGAGATATGGCGGTAAGAGCTGATTTTTTTTTTTTACATTATTGCACAAGCATAATTCTTCTAGAGATGCATACAATGAGCTATAAACACAAATTGGTAGGAAAATGCTATGGGCTATACACATCAGATAGTAGAAGTAGTAAGTCATCAAATTTAGCTAATCAGTATGTATGAATTGGCATCTGAAAACGGCCCAAATTCACTAACATTTCCAGCAATCCAGCCAATCAGGTGAAGGCTGATTTAAAGAAGCATTCTTGTTTTACGTGACATACAAATAGATTATAATGGTTTGGTTTTATGCTTGTTGGCTCTTCCTGATTGTAATAAAATCCTGTAAAGGTTTACTTTGGGATGCTTGATGCTTTGTTGGCTGCTGAAGAGCTTCCAGAAGAATACAGAGACCGCTGTCAGGTTTGTCTTCATTTCTTACAATTTTTCTCGTCTCAACTTCTGTAAGTTTCCATCTTTTTCATTGTCAGATATAGGAGTCTTAAGTATTAAAAAGATTTGATTGTAAACTTGGGGGGAATGTAGGATATATTATGCAATGACTGCGAGAAGAAAGGAAGATCGCGCTTCCACTGGTTGTATCATAAGTGTGGGTCATGTGGATCTTACAACACAAGGGTAATCAAGCTGGAGTCATCAGATTCCAACTGCGACTGAGTGGCCAATTTCCACGGTTGAGTTTTGTACATAGAACACGGTTCTGCCTGAGTGGTGTTCAAAATGCTTTGGATGCACCAAGAAAACTTTCTTCCTATTTCAATGTACATTCTGAAGCGCACTTACATTTCCGAAGCTGGGAAGAGGTGAATCTTGTACAAAACTGGTAACCCGTATCCTCAGTGGGCGTCCATCAAATTGCTCGGAAGCTCCAGTTTTGAGGGTTAGTATATGTAGGAGCCAGTCTGATCTTTGCTTGCGGAGAGTATATCAGCAAGACTCGCGGTTATACTCGGTTCAACAGGCTTCAGCATTTAAGAGCATTGAATTCGAACCCCTTCATTCCCTTGCGAAGTACTTCTACTAAAACGTTGACATTAATTTCGAGAGAAATTTAGGCTGGGCCTTGGATTTTCTGATGCCTTTTTGTTTCTGCTCTTCCATATCTCTAACTAGTTAGTTCCTTATATTGAATACTTGTAATCTCTGGTGGTAACTGAATTGCTTTTCCGACTTGAATATAGAAATATTATCTGTGGTTTCTACTAGCGTCTCTAAGAGCAAAAGATGCCATTAAAGAGATTTGTTTTACAGGAATGTAAGAGGCCAAGAGGATAAACTTTGGCATGGGAGTCTTATTAGGGACTTGTGCTTTATAGCACCTATTGCCATGAAAATAACATTAAAAATAATTTTTTAAACTCTCCTCTTTCTCTCTAAATTATTTTTTTTCCCTCCCTTCTCTCTCTAAATATTGGGGCGAAGAGTGTTCGTTCCTCTTTGCTGGAAAAACTAGACCTTCAAGGTCTTAAACCAGATCCGGTCTTGTTTCAAACCAGACTTTGAAGGTCTGGTTTTCTGGCGAAGGGAACCCCTTTCGCAGGAATATTTAGAGAGAGAAGGGAGGGCAAAAAGAAATTTTAATTTTTTTTTCCTTAAATGTTTGAAGGTTGCCAGTCGTACGGGCGGCGCTAGTAAGGGGCATGTGGGGGTCGTGCCCTCACAAGCCCCAATACCTCCCCTTAACACTAATCCAAAATAAAGACCATTATATTTTATTTTGCAAGAAACGCACTTTAGTTAAATAGAGATCCTCATATATCCGATATACCCCACCATAAATGTTTTTTTTTTTGCTGAAACCCACAACAAATTTTAGGCAGATATAGATATAGTCCATGGCAAAATAGTAATCCACTTCACAAAAACGTCATTCTTCACACGTGAAATGATATATGACAACGTTTGTAGTTTAATTTTTTGGTAAACTTGATCGGTTGAGTAACACATTTTTTTCTCTAAGCATCACCTCTCTAAAATAAAGTTGTTGTTTTCTTGTACAACATTTATATTTTTTGTTACATTAGTTACCTAATTTGATTATTTACTTAAATAGAAGTGTAACCAAATTACTATCAAAATAAAAAACATTTTAGTAAAAGAAACGTGATTGTAAATAGTGAATCGCCTTAGAAAATCAAACAAGTGTTGTTTGTTTGCCTTACTTTGTTTTTATATTTGTATATGAAATTGTGAAATTCCTTTTCTTCAAAAATTTGAACTAAATTACTTTAGAAATATAATTAAGAACATAATAAAATTTATCTATGTATTTCTCATGATCATTCAACAAATTTCGTCCAAGATTGTAATTTTCAAAATGTGATATGTAAACTATAGTGTATGACAAACCATTTTTTCATTAAGTCGATTTAGAAGGAATATGATACAGTAAATTAAAATATAATGTGTTAATAGATATTGTTTGATTTATTTACTTATGTGAGTTTCTCCTATTTAAAAGTGCCCCTAGAGAAGAAAATTTCTGGCTTCGCCACTGGCGGACGACCTTCACTGGTGAAGATGATGAGATGGCGAGAAATGAGGTGGTAGAGAGTGGCGATGAGTTGGATGAGAGAGAGGTGATGACTAGTTAACGGTGTCATAACAGAATCTGAAAAAATGGGTCATCTGGGTACTTTTGACAAAATAGGAGGCTAGGCAAGAAATCGGTCAGAAAGTTGGGGGCTGTTAGGGAAATAACCCTATAGATTACACAGGTTTATGTTGAAAGAGGATAAAATCTCTGATCTAACCTAAAAACTCTAGGTTATGAAGTGGGTGTTGAACCAAGATGGTTTAACCTGTCGTGCATAGAAAGCATGAAGTTGAGCATTTGACCCTTCAGTTAAAGGCGACCCGCATTTGTAGGGAAACCCCCACCCCACGAGGGCACCAACCAACACACTCAACCGAACCCTCTCTCCTAATGTCTACGGATCTTCCCCCTCTCCCAACCACCACCATCACCACCACTACCGACACCACCATCACCACCGTCCTCCTAACGTTCTTCTCACTTTCGGTGAAACGCCAACCGCCACCACCACCATGACTGATTCTTACGACGATGGAGGAACCAATACTCCAAATACCACATCAACATCGACTCCTCTCTCTCGTATTGCTGAGGCATTTGAAGAGCTCAATAAATCTGTTACCTCCAAAAACTTCCAAGATCTGAGATTGATTCCTTTCACTGACGCCTGCTCTCTCGTCTCCGTTCTCTTCGGTTGCCTCGGTATTGCTTTCAAATTCGCCGAAATTGAATACGTCGCCAAGGTACCGCTTTCTTTCTTTTCTGCTTCCTTGTGCAATCTTAGGGCAAAATTTTGAACTCATCTGATTCCAATTTTCTGGGTATTTGATATTGGGCTCGAAAGATGATTGAATAGTTATGTGTTCATATCGAATTTATCAATTTTGATTCCTAGTAAATTTTGGTAATTACAATTTGAAGATCCTTCTTTGTTTATAGTTGATTTCTGGATTATATCATCCTTTACAATTACCCATGGATTCCTTGCGGTTGTTAGCAATCACCAACCAAAAGGATTGTAAAGTTATGCTCCAAAGTTTGGCCCTAATTAACAATGAAAACCATCAATTATAAGATCTAACTTAAGAGTTTTTCTCCCAAGTGTGGGCCTAATTAAGACTAATATCATGTAGAAGCAAAGCTAATATGTTAGAATGAGCTGGTTTTTACTATGTAAATAAATGTTTGCCACAGTGGGAATCCAATAACACTTCCCAATTAGTTATCATGCTTGCTTAAGCTCCTTTTTGAACCCGTAGTTTGCTGCGACTTTTTCACTCTGATGTTTATTTTGTAGATTTGAGTTGTTAACCGGTATATGTATGGCTCCTTAAATATACGGTTATACGTTCCGGTGAAAAATATTTATTTGAATTATTAGATAATTATGATTTGTAATTTGGAGAGTCACGAGTTATAAGAGTTGCAAGTCATTATTTATTTTATAATCTAGAGAGTGATACGTTACTAATCTAGAGGGTCATTGTTATTTACATAAATGGTCCAGATAATCTTTTGTGTTGCTTAATTGGGTGAGAAATGATCTTGAGAGGTTCACTCTATAAAGAGTGGCATGAAAATGTTGCTCAAAATAGAATAAATACAAGAGAAAACCAAAGATCAATACTCAAGAAAGAAGTTTGAGAGAATTGTTCGGTATTTCAGGAGCTCTGTACGGGCTAAAAAATCCGTACGCTCCAAATCAATTAGTAGTTATTAGTTTACAGCCTTTCGAGACCTTATATGTTAATACGAGCTTCTCTCCCCTTTAATTTGTAATTGTGTGACCATGTGAAAATGCTTGAAGATAAAATTCGACAACTCGAGGAGACATTTGTGAGAAACTATGTAATTATTGACTACACAAAGGAGTGCTCGAAATATTAATTGAATTATCTCATAATAACATATTGAATTATGGAGAAGTCTCGAGGTGTTAGTGCGAAATGCATTGAGAAGATTAAGAGTTGTGGGATTAAGTAGAGAGTAATGGAGAAGATTAAGAGAGCAGTTACTAATGTGTTTAGGAAGTTAAAGAGTCATGTAAATGAACCATGTCTCGGTCTATAGTCATAGACTCCTATAAGTAGGTGCAAAGAAATGTATGTGTCCAGTGTCAACAACCTGTGGTTGGAGTTGTTACCAAGTTGGTTTCCACCCTCTAGGTCAAGGGTTCAAGACACGGGGGCATACCCCTTAAAGTATGCTGCCATTTCAAAAAAGGAAAAAAGAAAAAAAAAAGATATGTATGTCGAGATCAACACAATACAGAAAACCATAAGTAATTATAAGAAAGAATTTCTAACAGGTGATTCCATAAGTGTTCTTGGAGCTTTGTATCTCCAAGTTAATTACAGTTTATTATTAAAATTATTTCGAGTCCTTATTATGTTCATATGACTCCTATCCTAATATCCGTCTCCCTCAAAAATATTCCAGACCCTTTTGAAGCAGAAATGCCAGGTCATTATGGGAATAATGATAATTCTAGTATAATCTGTTTTCTTTATTGGTGTAGTATTAGCTCTTCTCCAAATTGGTGCTTGTCCGTGACAGGTTTTTTTTTGTAGCATGTTATCTGTGTGAATTCAACTGTTGCCTGTGAAACCTTTACACTTCTAAAGTGACTATGAGTTTATTCTTTACTGTCCATTTTATAGTTGATGCACTCTAAAGGGTAGAGTTTATTGGTACTTCTTACGAGATTCTTCTACTATTAAGCATGAGCTGCAGTTACCATGAGTCATACCCTGATCTTTTTCATGTTTCGATTTTTAGCTTGTTGTTCAGCTTTTCTAACTAAAAAATTAAAATATTGCTGCAATCGAACCTGTGCAGGTGAAAGGCCTTGTTGAAGCATCGGAAACATATGATACTTTGAGGAATATACTTGACCATGATATCGAGAATGATACTGTAAAAGAAAAGGGAAGTCTTTCTCGGAATTTGCGTAGAGTTAGACAGGGTCTTGACCTTATCAGAGCTCTATTTGAGCAATTCATATCATCAGAGTATGTTAAACCCTGTATCACCTTTTCACTTAATCCAGTTAATTAGATACTGGATGACTGAAAACCTCTTGAGTAGATATGTTAGTATTCAGTGTGCATTTCAATTTGCTAATGGGGCACCTTTACTTACATTTGTTTTCCTTTCAGTGAATGTTCTTTGAGAGAAGCAGCTTCTTCTGCTTATGCAGAAGTGTGTGCTCCATTTCACACATGGGCAATTAGGACAGCGGTGTTTGCGGGAATGTATGCTCTTCCATCAAAGCAACAACTTATATTGAAGCTAAATGAAACAGGTTAAGTGTCTCTCTTGAAGTTCAAATCTTGGTTCAGAATACAGTTATAGGTGAAAGTTACACACACAATGATAGTACGCCTGTGAAATTTTAATTCCATTTTTCAACTATAAATTATGGTGGCTGGTATTTACAGAGCACAAAAAGCTTAGTTTGACTAACGAAATCGTAGGTCACAAATGGGGGGCCAAATTGGAACTAACCCAAAAAAATCCACCACTTTTGTACAATATCCACAAGAAAATTGCCCATGCTCCAGACATTGATGGACGACGAGTTTGCATGAAGCAAGATCTGTTTGTTTAGATTTGTGAACTTGTTACTGGATGTGGTAATAGCCCTAACATCCTTCACTTGATTACCATCATAATCATCTACATCTTCAATTAGAAGATGATTTGTTATCTTGTTCAAGGATTTGGTAACTACTAACAGTGTTTACTTCCTTTTCTTCTTGAGGCTTCATTTATAAATCCTTTTTAGCCTATTTTTACGTACATTTTAACTTGCAATCATATTTATCTATCAGCTTAAATATCTTGTCATTATGTACATAATTTGTTGCAGATCACTCAGTAGAGACGGAAATGAGAAGGTACATTGTAGCATCACTTCCAGTAATAGAATACATAGACAAACTGTACACATCTAAGAATATCAGTTTGGACTGGTAATAGACTCTCTTCTTTCAAGGAAGACCTGGAAGAACGATGCATGATATCAGTTCTAGTACAGATATGCAGTTCGTTTCGTTGGTTCCACCAAAATGATTTTGAATGCCTTGTGTTTCTTGGATGCGAGACATGAAGTTCGACAACAGCTTAATATGTTCCTGTTTTTCTGAATTCATTCGAAAATTTGTTGTACAAATTCATGACAGGACTTGAGGTGGTGGTGTTCCGAGTGTGCACTGAGCAGACCATTTTGTAACAGTTTATTTTATAGGGCAAATTTAATGAAAGCGAAATTTTAAATTTACTTGTCATTTTTGTTATATAGACTCACATGAAAGTATTTTTTTGTTCAAGTCAAAGGAAATCTGAGTCCTATCACAAAAAGGGTGAGTGCATTTAACATTTCTCTTAATCTAATACATCTTATTGCATTTCCGCATGTTTTATAATCTTTCTATTTAACAAACAACTTCAAACATATATAAATAGTCTCGTTTCTTTACGTGTTTTAGTTTTATATAATTTGTTTACGATGGTTATACTTCTACATTCAGAAACATTGTTTTGAAGGATTTGTGTGCATTTGTGGAAGCTTTCAAAAAGATGCATGCACTAGTTTTTTTTTTGTCCAGAAAGATGCATGCACTGGTTGAAGTTCAAAGTTGTCAACGTTTTTAAAGTGTTGAAGTATTAGGCGCTAAAGCATATCCTTCTACATGCCCGACCTTGATGGTTTTGTAGTTTTTACGTGTTAATAGGGTATTGTAATACCTAAAGATTTGGATTAGCGGTGACTATAATAAAAACATGTTCGACTTATTTTTATGAAAGTATATTTTTTTTGTTAAGTTGTTCAGATCACATTAAAAAATCAAAGTGTTCTTACAGTACAAAGGAAATAAAAGAAAGGGATTCTACTCCAAGATTCCGATTTATTCTTCTTCCTCGCTCGCTTCGCAAGCCTATCTGCTGGCATGTTAAATTTTGATTAATATAGTTGAATTTCACTCTATTGAATTTATTTTTGATTTCCTGGATTTTCTTGATGTGTACTCGTGATTGCCACTGAATCTCATGCTTGGTGTAAGAGATAAAGAGTATAGAAGACTAACAGAGAAAGAAGAAGAAGAGAAGATGAAGTTAACTACCTAAACTAACGACCTCCGATATCAGCACTTGCACACATAATGAAGAGCACCCCAAGTTATAAAGAGAAGAAGCACTCTATATGGGCGTATATAACATTTACTTTCTTAACTAGAATTCTAATTAGTTTGTTAAAACTGTTTTTACTCTTTCTCTCTCTATAACTAACTCTCTTCTAATCTCTCGGTTAATCTCTCTGTCTATATAAAGAGAGTTAGTCTTAGTTGTAATTCACGATTGATTTGAGAAGTTAATATAAAATAACTTCAAGAAACTCATAGCTTTCATGGCATCAGAGCCAAAACCCTAGAAATCGATTTTCAAAGAAGAATTTGAAATCAAGAATTAAAGAAGAAGCTGATCTTCTGTCATCAAAGAATCAGAGATACCAGTCTTCATCAACATAGCTAAACTTCAACAATCGAAGGATGAACCCTAATCAGATTCAGGTAAACTACAATCCAAATCTCACAAATCTCATAT
Source organism: Eschscholzia californica (assembly GCF_041429995.1). Taxonomy (NCBI): domain Eukaryota; kingdom Viridiplantae; phylum Streptophyta; class Magnoliopsida; order Ranunculales; family Papaveraceae; genus Eschscholzia; species Eschscholzia californica. Next base: position 37,500,246 of record NW_028238198.1, read on the forward strand.
CTGCTAGATTAGATGGAACAAATTTCCTTGTTTGGAAAGATCAAGTCGAAAATGCCTTGATAGGAAATGACTTAGTGTGTTACATTGATGGCACCTATAGTGAACCCCCTCAATTAATTGTAGAGGAAGGAAGAGATATAGCTAACCCAGCTTATCTCCAATGGCGGAAAACTGATAGCTTTGTGAAATCTTGCATAAAAGCTACTATCACACACTCTATAGCTTCAGATATTTTAGGTTTAAAAACATCTAGAGAGATTTGGTGCTATTTAGAAATGGTTTTTCTTCAAGAAATTGAAGCACAGAAGGCATCATTAAGGAATAAGCTTCAAAACATTAAGAAAGGATCATCTTCTATATCTGAATACTTGAGTAAAATCAAGAATCTTGCTGATTCTCTTGTGGCTGTAAATGATAAAGTGTCTGAACCTGAGCTAACAAGAATTGTTCTTCAAGGATTAGGGAAGGAATACTCTCAATTTGTAATAACAGTACAAAATAGAGATGGGTTGCTAAGTTTTGGAGAACTTAGAAGTAGGTTAACTCACCATGAACAATGGTTGAAAGAACAAGATTCAACCAATGATTCAAGTGAAATGTATTTTGTTAAGAAATTTCCAAACAAGAACACCCCTAGGCCATCATCAATAAGATTTTCAACCCAAAATCAAAATCAAAATTCAGAATATAGTCAAAAGTCTCAATTCAGACCAAATCAAAGACAACCTACTGTTCAATCAAGAAACCCAAACACCTTTTTTGACTTCACAACTGTGCCTTGTGGCATATGCTACAAATGGGGCCATACTGCCAGACAATGTAGGATGAGGTTCAAAGACTTTACCTCAGAAGCTTCAAGATCCTCAACAAGAAACTTTGCAAATTTACATCTTCAAGAAATTGAAGATGAAGAAGAAGAGGAGGAAGAAATGGATTCACAGGAGAATGATGAGGAACATGCTCATTTTGGTTTTGCACTTGATGATGAGATACTCACTCATGAACATGCCTATTCATCTGAAGATTTGAAAGATAAAAGATGGATAGCAGACACAGGAGCTACTAGCCATATGACACATACAAAAGAAAACCTAAAATCAAGGACTCCTTATCAAGGGTCAAGTGGAGTCATGATTGGAGATGGCAAGTGTTTGGATATTGCAGGCACAGGTGAGACAACTTTGGTTACTGGGTCAAATACCTTTCAGCTTAAAAAGGTACTCCATGTCCCATCTATTAAGAAGAACTTGTTATCAATTTCTAAATTTACAAAAGAAAACTTTTGTAGTGTGGAATTTCTTCCATGGGGCTTTCTTATAAGAGATCTTTGGTCAAAAGACACTTTAGCAGAAGGACCAATGATAAACAATCTATATAGCATTGATTTTCAATTGGACCCTCACATAGTTCCTAAGGAAGAAGGAGAAATGGCTTGCATAGCTAAGGCAACTGCTGAGATATGGCACAATAGGATGGGACATGCTTCTCAAGAAGTTATTTCATTTCTAGAAAAGGATAATTTGATCAAAATCACTTCTAAGAACTTTAAAAATGTCTGTTCATCATGTCAAATGGGAAAGAGCCAGAGATTACCCTTTCCCACATCAGAGAGTTCAACTACTGGTCCTCTAGAGTTAGTATACTGTGACATTTGGGGACCAACACCTGTCACTACTAAGTCTGGAATTCGATATTATATCCTCTTTCTTGATGATTACAGCAGGTTCTTTTGGATATATCCTATGAAGCTAAGGTCTGAAAGCTTAAAGTGTTTCCAACACTTTCAGCTACATAATGAGAAACTATTTTCTGTACCTATTAAGAGGTTCCAAAGTGATGGTGCTCCTGAATTAAGTAAAGGAGAGTTTCTATCTCATTTGGCAAAACATGGAATTGGGTTCCAAAGCTCATGTCCATATACACCAGAACAAAATGGTCGAGCTGAGAGGAAGAATAGGCAAATAACCTCAGTGGGCAATACACTACTGTTTCAGGCTTCTATGCCAAAGGAGTTCTGGTTTCATGCTTATGCTGCAACTACCTACATTATTAACAGAACACCAAGTAAGCTTCTCTCATATAAAACTCCATATGAAATTCTTTTTCATAGAATTCCTGACTTTGGTATGATTAAGGTATTTGGGTCTCTTTGCTATCCCTATTTGGGAAATATAAAGGATGATAAGCTTAGCCCAAAATCCTCAAAATGTGTGTTCCTTGGGTACAGTCCCTCTCACAAGGGTTACAAGTGTATGGATATTGAGTCCCAAAAAGAGTATGTGTCTCGACATGTCATATTTGATGAGTTCAGTTTTCCTTTTGCCTTAACCAAGTCATTGAGTCTAATGGTCACATCTGGAGCACAAGATCCTACCCCATCTTATCAAGTCCTTCCTCTTCCACCATTACCACCAAATTTGGATACTACAACACCATCTTATCACACAACCTATTCTCTTGATGACCAAACTTACCCATCACCTATAGACTCTACTTCAGAAGGTTCTGTTATGCCATCAATCTCATCTAATGTTTTACAGTCTGAGGAACCTAGAGATGAGGAGTCTCCTATTCCTATTGACACTCACTCATCTTCAGATGTAAACACACATCCCGTGAAGACTAGACTTAAAAGTGGTATTGTCAAGCCTAAGACTATCCCTGACCATGTTGCTCACTTCTCTATACCTCATGCTCTCACTTTTCTTTCACATACTTCAGTACCCTCAATCTTAGAGCCTACTAGTTATAAAGAGGCTAGTCAAAGTGAGCATTGGCAGCAAGCAATGCAGGAGGAGTTTCAAGCTCTATTAAAGAATAAGACATGGTCTTTAATTCCTAAGACACCTGATATGAATGTCCTAGGTTGTAAATGGGTCTTCAAAGTAAAGTACAATTCAGATGGCTCTTTACAGAGATATAAGGCAAGGTTAGTAGCACAAGGCTTCAACCAACAAGAAGGCATTGACTATATAGAAACTTTTAGTCCAGTGGTTAAGATTCAATCAGTGAGAGTTGTTCTTGCTCTAGCAGTTGCTCAACACTGGCCTGATCATCAGCTGGATGTCTCAAATGCCTTCCTTCATGGGCTATTGACTGAGACAGTTTATATGAAGCAACCTCAAGGGTTTGCTGACTCTGAGCATCCTGACTTTGTGTGTCATTTACACAAAGCCCTTTATGGCCTCAAGCAGGCTCCAAGAGCATGGTTCAATAAAATTGCCACATATCTTCAAAATTGGGGATTTCTTAAGAGTGCTTCAGATACTTCTATGTTTGTTTTTCAGCATGATAATCATATGATGGTACTTCTCCTCTATGTGGATGATATTATCCTAACTGGTACATCACTTTCTCTTCTTGATCATTTGTTTGCTGATTTAGCTCAAGAGTTTGCTATGAAGAGACTTGGTGATCTCCACTACTTCTTAGGTATTGAAGTGAGTCGACTGTCTTCTTCTTTGGTTCTCACTCAAACCAAATATGCTTGTGAATTATTGGAGAAGGCAGGTCTGTCTGATTCTAAACCAAGTCTTGTGCCAGTTCCTGTGGGTAAGAGGCTTTCTAAGCTGGATGGTGAGCTAATTACTAATGCTGTATTCTATAGGAGTATGGTGGGTGGTCTCCAATATGCAACAATGACTCGTCCTGACCTGACTTTTAGTGTCAATTACCTGTCTCAATTTATGCAAGAGCCCAGGACATCTCATCTTGTCCTTCTGAAGAAGGTTCTTAGGTATCTCAAAGGAACACTTGGAGCAGGCATCACTATTCAGCCAGGAGATATCTCTATTTTGACTGCCTACTCAGATTCAGATTGGGGAGGATGCCCTGACACTCGTAGGTCCACAAGTGGATATTGTGTTTTTCTGGGTTCCACCTTAATTTCTTGGTCATCTAAGAAGCAAGCCACTGTCTCTCGATCCTCCACAGAAGCTGAGTATCGTGCTCTATCTTTAGCTACTTCTGAATTGCTATGGCTTTCTTATTTGCTTGAAGATTTGGGTATCTCAGTTCACACTCCATTTTCACTGTCGTGTGACAACATGGGTGCTCGGTTTCTTGCTTCCAATCCTGTTTTCCATGCCAGGACCAAGCATATAGAAATCGATTATCACTTCATTCGAGACTTAGTTCTGAGTTCTACTTTGAAGATTTGTTTTGTGTCTTCTGAGCATAATCTTGCTGATATTTTTACTAAGGGTCTTCTATTCTCACAATTTGATTTTATAAGAGGCAAACTAATGCTTCTTCCTTCTCTGAATCATTAGTTTGAGGGGGGATGTAAGAGATAAAGAGTATAGAAGACTAACAGAGAAAGAAGAAGAAGAGAAGATGAAGTTAACTACCTAAACTAACGACCTCCGATATCAGCACTTGCACACATAATGAAGAGCACCCCAAGTTATAAAGAGAAGAAGCACTCTATATGGGCGTATAAAACATTTACTTTCTTAACTAGAATTCTAATTAGTTTGTTAAAACTGTTTTTACTCTTTCTCTCTCTATAACTAACTCTCTTCTAATCTCTCGGTTAATCTCTCTGTCTATCTAAAGAGAGTTAGTCTTACTTGTAATTCACGATTGATTTGAGAAGTTAATATAAAATAACTTCAAGAAACTCATAGCTTTCACTTGGGATTCTGGATATGTTTGATGATATTGATGTTATCACTCTCTAAGATGATGTCTTTGTACTTATGTTCAGCCGCCCATAGAAGACCGTTAAGGATAGCTATTGCCTCCCCTTCTTCGCTATTCCTGCTCCTGGATGTAGAAGTATGAGCTTCTACGAAATTAGCTCCAGCATCATGAATAATTAAACTTATACCTGTCATTTCATTCACATTAGTAAAAGATGCGTCTACATTGATTTTCAGCCAAGAAGTTTCTGGGGGATTCCATTTAGTGTTTATGGGTTTGATGTTTTTAATATTGGGTAGCGAATGTTTAGGGAATTTATATATCATTTTGATGATGTGTGAGAGATCCGTTATTTCGTGTTGAAAGCAGTGATCACATCTAGTTTTCCATATAATCCACAAAATCGTAGATAGAAGATTCTGATAAGATGCAATGTTTAATTGAGGGGTGTGTTCCCATGAAAATATCCATTCTGTCAAGTTCTCTATTTTCTCCGATATAATGTTAAAATGGAACCAGATATTCTTAGCTAGTGGACAATGTAGCAGTGCATGCTCAATAGATTCAATCGCCTCACAGTTCGGACAAATAAGATTGTTATTGATATATTTCCCGATTCTCTCCCTCACTGGGAGAGCCTTAGTACAAATCTTCCATAGAAAGATTTGAACTCTAGGTACATTAGGAATGTTCCAAATGAACTTCCAGTTGGGGGTACAATTTATGGGAGAATTTATACTCATCCAGAGGTAGTTATACATGGATTTAACTGTGAATTTACCCGATTTTGTTAGTCTCCATATCCTCTGATCTGCTCCATCCGGGCAGATCGGAATGGCTTTTATAAGATTTTGTGTGTGTTGATCAAAGGTATTATTGAGCGTCATGTCATCCCAACTATTATTATTAATTAACTGTGCCACTTTTATGATTTGTGTATTACTAGAAATGTTATGCATAAGATTATTACCTGGGATCCAGTTATCTGTCCAAATATTAATTTGGGAACCATTATGGACTTCCCAAGTCGTTAACTCATCAATCTGATATAAATGTTTATTTATAGTTTTCCACAACCAAGAGTGATGAGCTTTTAAAGGTCCCGGTGACTCCGTGAAAGGGTGATATTTGTCTTTCAGAAACCGGACCCACAAAGCGTTTTTTATGAATGTATATGAAATATAAAGATTGTATTAGCAAAAGAGAAAAATAAACAATTGAGCAGAAATCCAATGTAACTTCTTGAAATTAGCTATAAAATACTTTAGTGACATATATATGAACTATAACTATTATATTAGCAAGAGTGAAAAGTAAACAATTCAACACAAATCAAATGTAGCTTCTAGAAATTACCTATAGCGACAATGTTTATACCATTTGGAAAATATGCAATAAGGGTATTTGTATAGAACACATATATATGATATATGAAACTGTCGATAAATTCATTGATAAATAGTATTCCATATGACAGATTTTTTAGGTTCCTTGGCATTTCTTCATTGCACTTTAAACTAGTTTTTTTTTTTAATGAAGACACATTAAACTAGTTAATGTTTCTTTCACAAAAAAAAAATTTGATTGTATGAATGGAGTGATCTTACAAAAGAGAAAAAAAGTTTGAGCCAACGTCCACGACCATCCAATGAAGGATATGATAATTTAGGCAGACTATTTTGCAACCATCCAAATTCCAATATCAAAAACCCTAACTTTTTCGGAAATTAGGGACCCCGAAAACCCTAAAAATCTCTTTTCATTCAAGTACCAATAATGGCGTTTTTGGGAATCTTTTATAAACTTTGTCTCCTTCATCTGTTTCTTTGGTCCAATCAACGAATTTCTTCCTCGAAAAATGAAATCTTTGACAAATCCAATAAAGTAGTGGTTCAAAACCCCTTATCCTTCATTATAAATTCTCTCTGTTTCTTCTTTCTACTCCCATTTCATATCTTTCTTCCATCAGAAAAAACCCTATAATTTCCTTTCTAAAGTATAATAATGGCTTCCACAATTCCTTTCCCTCATTTTATAACAGATAAACAAGTAAGAGAAACAACAACAACAACGATTCCATCTCCGCCGCCGGTGATCTTAACTCAAGATGAACTGAAAAAGGTCGCAGCTTACAAAGCCGTCGAGTTCGTCGAATCAGGTATGATTTTAGGGTTAGGAACAGGTTCAACCGCCTACCACGCCATTAATAGAATCGGCGAACTTTTAAACAAAGGTATACTAAAGAACATAATAGGAATCCCAACTTCAAAGAAAACAGAAGAACAAGCAATTAGGTTAGGGATTCCTTTATCTGATCTTGATTCTCATCCTGTTCTTGATCTTGCCATTGATGGAGCAGATGAAGTTGACCCATATCTTAATCTTGTTAAAGGTCGTGGTGGATCTCTTCTTAGAGAGAAGATGATTGAAAGTGCTTGTAATAAATTTGTTGTGATTGTTGATGAATCAAAACTTGTTAATCATATAGGTGGAAGTGGGTTAGCTATGCCTGTTGAAATTGTTCCATTTTGTTGGAAATTCACAGCTGATTCTCTTGAAAGATTGTTTGTCAATTCAGGGTGTGTTGCTAAATTAAGAACTTGTGGAGGAGGAAATGATGATGATGATGATGGAATCATAATCCCATTTCAAACAGATAATTCAAATTACATAATTGATTTGTATTTTAAAGAAGATATTGGGGATATGAAGATTGCTAGTGATTTGATTCATAGAGTTGTTGGTGTTGTTGAACATGGAATGTTTATTGATATGGCTACTACTGTTATTGTTGCTGGGGAACTTGGAATCACTGTCAAAAATAAGTGAGGTTATTGGATTCAAGCTGATTAATTATTCCTTTTCTTTTGAGATAAGAAAACAAGATTAGGTTTTTTTGCTAACTTCTTCATATATAGTTTATCTTAGTTAGTATTATTACCACATCTTATTTCTCAATTTGGGAGAAGAGAAAACATATATATTTTTTGATGAATTGAATTGGAGAGATGAGTAATTTAGACATTCTCAATTTTGATTTCTGTTGATTCTTTTCTCATTTGTTATAAATTTGTTTAGTTTTCTTTTTTCCGAAGCACCATCGACTGTTAAACCCTGAAAAAATTTATTACATTATTTATGTCTTTTTAATAACCCAGGTTCAATAAACCATGGATTCTCAAAAACTTTAAAAATATTGAAGTCACCTCATCTTTCTCTCTCTTTCACTTCTCGTCGTCTCATCATCTTCTCTAAAGAAGGTCGTCAGCGGACTAAAATTTCTAGCGACCTTTAAACTTAATTTTTTTTATATTTCTTTTTTTTTTCATGTGTTTTCTCTCTATTCTTATTCTCTCATCTTCTCTCTCTCTTTACTCTCTCTACTTTCATCTTTTTTTTCTTTCTTCTTATTTACTCATTTTATAAAGAGGTTTGTCCACAGGTATTTATCTTGGGTGGACGATTGATGAACTTTGAGGTTACGAACAACCACTAGTTTTTGGGGTCAGAGTTCTGGGAAGAAAATGGTGGATTTGGCATAGTTAATCATTTGACCCGAAGCCGAACAAAAAGTGGTGAGAATCAGTTTCAGGTTGTTGATATTTTTCTAGGTATTTTGGCCAAAAATAATGCAGTCGTCTGCAAAAAGGAGATGTTTAATAGCCAAGTTGGAGTTTGTGATTGGGAAACCAACGAAGGAGTGAGGTCATGTTTGATTTTCCAAAAGACGACTGAGACCTTCCATCGCAAGAGTGGAAAGGAAAGGGTAAAGGGCGTCTCCTTGATGAATATCGCGGCTGACCTCAAAATTGGGCCGACAACCATTAATGAGAACCGCTATTGAGGAAGTGGAGAGGCAAGCTTTAATAAGCACGATCCAGTGATTTGAGAAGCCTAGCCTGTCCATGATCTTGCTAGGATTTCCCACTCTATGCGATCAAAAGCTTTGGACATGTCCAATTTGAGCCCGAAATAGCTTTTGGCCCCACAATGCTTTTTGAAAGAATGAATCAATTCTTGACTGATAATGATATTATCCGTGATCTGTCGATCTGGGACATAGGCTGCTTGAAATGAGAGATGAGTTATGGCAATTGATGTTTAAGGCGATTGGCTAAAATTTCGGTAATGATTTTGTAGGTGGTGTTGAGCAAGCTAATAAGCCGGAAGTCAGTCGGGGTTTGAGGGGTTTCTGTTTTCGGGATGAGGCAGATATGAGTATGGTTAGAGAAAGTAGGGAGTTGTGACGTGTGGAAGAAAGATGCTACCATTTGAGAGATATCCTTTTGCACAGTGTCCCAATTGGATTGATAGAAGTACGAGGGGTACCCGTCTGGGCCAGGGGCGACATCAGCTTTAAGTCCAAAGACCGCCCGTCTGATTTCCTCTGTAAAGGGGTTAGCTGAAATGGTTTTGGATGTCTGGGATCTAAGGTTGGAAAAGGTTTAAAAGGTCCTTAGAGATGTTGGATCCTTCAGAAGTAGAAATTTGACTAAGTGGGTAGAAAAGGTGTTGGCTATATCTGTCTCCTCGGAGGTCTAGGAGTTGTCCTATTGTTTGATGGAGCAGAATGTGTTCTTCCTGTTACGGTTGATCGCTAGGGAGTAGAAGTATTTGGTGTTGCTGTCACCAAGGTTAATGGTGACATTACGTGATTTCTCTTTCCAAAGGCTTTCTTCTTGGTGATAAAACTCCTCGAGTTGGTTGTGGAGGCTAAGGTAAGTGTTACGGTCTTTAACATTCTGGAGAGTTTGGATTAGGTTGAAATTAAGTGATACCGAGATAGGTAATTCCTTCAGGTGTGGCATGTGCCAATGGCGCACACACCACTTAACCTGCATTTAACAGAAAACTCGAAAATGGGGTCTATATCAGTAATATTTTCACATATGGGGTCAACACCAAATACCACATAATTATTGGGTGTCTATATCAAATTAACCCACAAAGAAACACCTTGTGCTTATGCTTTCCTAATAGTTAGGAACATCTGAAATCTAGTACTCTATCTCCCTCTCTCTATATATGTATACAGCTAGGGTTTGTGATTAAATCTATCTATATTCTATCCATGGAGCTGCAAATGAGGAAGAAGTGATGGGCTCTTCCTAGCAGCGGGGCAAGAGCAATGATAATTCTACCGGATGATATCATCTTCAACATCCACTTCAGATGTCCTGTGAGATTATATCCATATGATGGTGCTTGTAAAATGCAAGTCTATACTTTAAGATCAAATTCATGGCGAATTGTTCAATCCGTTATTCCATGTGATCTTCCTTATAACTTGAAATGTCACCTCCCTGTCATTTTTAATGGAGTTTTTCATTGGTTTCTTGACCCTCTCATGTTCATATTTGCATTCGACATTGTCAAATTAAAATTCTATGTTACCTGCTAACTATTCACATGGAGAGTCAACAACTAATTTAAGTGTTTTGAGAGGAAGCCTTTGCTTACTCAAAAATGTTAATATGATGAAAGGCATTGAATTGTGGGTGATGAAAGAGTATGGAGTGGTAGAATCTTGGACTAAGATGTTTATTACCTCTTCATAAAAAAAAAAGATGTTTATTACCTCACTAGCTTATGTTTATTACTCCAAGCCTTTACAATTATCCATGAATGGAGAAATTTTATTGGATATTCGAGTACATGATCTTTGCGAAGATATTTATCAGGAAGATGGGATATATAGGTTAATTTTGTCTGACGGTTGACATGAAAGAGCTAGAATCGTCAACGTACATAGTACTTCCCTTAAAGTCTCTCAAGCGACTTACGTGGAGAGCCTAGTTCCTCTTCAATCTCTTTTAACAAAAAAAAAGTTCCTCTTCGATCTCATACTTATTTGGGAAATATTAAAAAACCTTATGAGAAAAAAGGAATGTTCCGGAAGATGCCGAAGGTGAAAACAAAGTTGTCATGCAGACACAAGTGTTGGGAATGCTATTATTTTTACAACAAAACGAAATTGCAGAAGATATTGTCTGTCAAAAGCAAATAAACATTTTTATTCGAATCGTATTTTCATTTGGTGTATCTTTTCCTCTCAAAACTCATTTTATCATATTTTGGGTTTAACTATTTCTTTGATGTTCACAAGGATAATATATTGGCTGTTATAATTTAATAAACAGAGGCGAAGAGAAAAGATTACCAAAAGAAGATATTTCTCAATACTGTAATTGCTCTTAAGATTTCTCTCCAGAAGCTATTGGAGAAAGGAAAATTTTAAGATTTGTTTATTGGTGGAAGAAGCGGCTAGACACCCCTCTAAAGCGCATGAAGTCATGGGATCCAGTCTCGGTAGAAGCAGTTTACCATCAAGATTTATTCCATGTAATTTAGGCAATGTATATAATAAATAATATAATAATTTGTCGGGCTTAAGACATCTTCCATGTTATCGGGCTTCAGGCCTCTTTCATTATTGTTTAAATTAGGCGGTTATTGTGCTCATCGCATCTTCATGATGTATCAACGCCTTGTAACGACTAACATAGATCGTAGTCGATTTCTCAAAAAAAACAAGGAGATGAGTGTACGTAGGGAACAAAGGAGATGGAGAGAGTGGGGTAGTTTAAGGAGGTGCCTTTAGGCGGCAACTAATACCCAAAAATGCCCTATTTAACTTCAACCCAAAGCAAAGATATAATTGGACCATTTAACCTCACTTGTAAGTTGTAACTATCCTTGAACCTTGATGATGTTAGTTTTAGTTGGTTGACTCTCGGTTTGTCTCTCTAAACTAATCCTATGTTTACTTTTGGGAGTGGGAGAGGGAGAGTCAAATACTCAAGAGTGAAAAAAGGTGGTGCCTAGGGGTGGGAATTATACTCGGCCACCCGATACCCGTTGTGGTCACCCGAGTCCGATAAGGCCCGTGGGTGCTCGCGCCCGGAGACGGGTACAACCCGCCCAGCCCGATGATTTTTCATGGGCGGACTCGGGTAGAAAGCTCTGCTCGGCACCCCGTCTATGCCCGAGGCCGTCATGTTCACCCGATGGTGCCTTTAGATACCCGTCATTTTTATGCTTGTTATACCCCAGGGATTCCAAGAACAACCCACTTCATAGTATCCGTCAGATTTAGAGCTTCCATGTGCGCCAAGATATATATATATATATATATATATATATATATATATATATCTTAAACACACTTTATCATCCTATTGTTACTTGGAAGCTTCTCATTTCTCTCTCTCCGATTATTTCACTCTTTTTTCTTTGGGCTTCTTTTAATAACCTTCTTGTAAATGGAATATGAGTTCTACTTCTTTTATTTTCCTTGCATCTTCATCTGAACCCATGTTATGCGATCAAGTTTTAGGATTTTTTGGTGCAAAAAAAGAAGAGGAAAAGAAGAAATCAACAGATGAAGACAATGAAAAAGTGAAAGACACCCAAATTTGTGTTGCATATTTGTATATACTTATTTTTATTGTACAATATTTCCATCTTTTTTCTCTCTATCTTGTAGTTCTTTGTAAACCTGTTTAGGTATAGGTTTATGTGTGTGTATATCAATAAAAAGTATATGGTTGTAAATCATTTTTGTTCATCTTCTTATGGAAAGGAATCTAGTAATTTTTTTGGTATTATTTTTTCTTGATTATTTCATGGCGCCCGATACCCGCAGACCCGTTACCCGAGTATTTTGGCGGGCTTGGGCGGGCTTTGAGCAAGGAAAAGTTGTAAAATGCCCTCCCGACTACCCTAATAGCCAAGAAGAAAATCTACCCGACCCGACCGAGCCCGACTCAACTCCACCCGTGGGCGCCCATACCCGCCTGATTCCCACCCTACTGGTGGGTTGGTGAGAGTAGTTGAACAACCCCTATGCCCCAAAAGGGGAGTTCGGCGGCTAAGCTCTCCCGGGTTGGGAGCTCCTCCCAACTAAATGTTGGGCTTCTCAAAGGCTAGTTTGAACCCACCCCTTTTTACTTTCTTCGTTTCTTTTGGAAGACGACTGCAATCTACGTACGTCGTGATATTTGACATTTTGATACATCATAGATGTGATAAGCTCGATAACAACCCACTCAAACAGTAACAAGACCAGACCTATAGCCCAACAAGACAATGGTCTGAAGCCCAACCACATTATTTATACCTTCATACTCCCAATTCAAATAACCAAAGATTTCACCTTCTTTGGGATTCGAACCTGGGACCTTCAGGGTTTTCTGGAGTTTATGTCAACACCTTGGAACCACTTGGGCTACCAACTGTTGACCTTTCTTTTTTTTTTTTTTTTTGAGAACATTCTGCTTTACTTGGTTCATTTTTAGTTTTTTTTAATTCTTGTTCAAATCAGTTTTAAGTTTATTTTATTTATTTATTTATTTATTTCGAAAATTAAATGAAATTTTAAGTTTGAAAGTAATGATTTATAGTTGAAAAATGAAACTAAAATTTTACACTCGTACATCTGACACGTCTAGAACAAATTAAATTTGTATAAGTTCTTAAAAGGTTAGAGGCTCATGAAATAGGATAAAGACCTCATTTGAGATCAAATATTGGGCTTGCTAACGTATCCCAAAAGAGCACTCCAATCTAAGCCCGTCTTAGAGGCCCTAAAAATCATTTTTTCATCCAAAATTTTCAGCTTCAGCTGAACCCAAAAAATTCAGCTCCAACCTCAACCTCTCTTAAGACCTTAAATTTGAATTTGAAATTTCTCAATTTACTTAATAAGTTCGATTAAACAACATTGATTAAAACTAATAATTGATTTAAAATTTTAATCTACTTAAATACGACTAAACAACAGTAGAAAAATTAAAGATTTGTAAAAGGGGTTTCTTGGGTCTCGTGGTTGGCCGTTCAACGAAGCCTCTCGCGCTGCCCTAAGCATTCGTGCACCATCTTCGTTGAGAGACCTAGCATCAATCTTCATTAAGTCCATCTCATATTTTCGATTTTGTGTTCTCTATCTAATTGTAGAGCCTTTTGTTGAATCCGTATAGCTTCTTCTACTGATTTTGCTCTCTGTTGGGATTTTTCGTGTCTCTTTTCCTAATATTAACCTCCCTCGAAGAACTATTGCCTTTTTTTTCGCAGTAGAATGTGTGGAATTATCTCCGACTCTTGCATTTGCTTTAGCTTGTTTAAGACCAATTGGTCTTTCCTACGATGGATTGGTAGTAGAATCTCTTTTTCCGGATATTGACTTTCCTGGCATGTTTGCCATCCACTTGTTATGTGACATCAAAATTTTTGTAAACATGTTGGAATCTAAAGCCTTTTCCGGTGTGATTTTTTTTTATAAATTTGAAGTGCTCTTCGTCACTGAAATAATCAAAATTGATTTTAAGTTTATATTATGAAATCAAAAGATAGAAATAAAGGGATTAAAAGTAAGAAAAATTACCCGGTCATAGTCGTTCTCCTCGCTTTTTGAAACTTTATTTACTAACCTCAAAGTAGAAATAAAGCTTTGACATTCAGAGTTTATATTACTGCAACGAGATTTACGACTCTTGAGTGTGCATTGATTCTTTGCACTCACATTATATTCATCCGTTATTTTTTGCCAAAATACTTTATATTTCTGACAAATTCTGACAACCACATCTAATGTGATTTTCAGATAACAATGAGCAAGTAAAATATCTTCATCTGGTTTATACGGAATCCGTGTCTTCTTGGTTGAAGTCGTGCCTTCTTGCTCACGAGAATCATCAAAAGTGTCATCTACCGTCGAGGGAATGTGTGAAGAATCATCAAGAGTTTCATCATTCTCTAATTGAGCTGATTGGTAACTAGGAGATAACATTTCAATAAAACTTTGGCTAAAAATTTCGTTATCGTTCATGTGATCCATTGAAGAAGACTGAATGAGAAATTTAAACAAAAATTGGAAGAGATTGGAGAGAGAAAAATTGAAAGAGATAGAGGTTGAACGAGGGAGAGAGGGGGATTGAGTTGGTTCAACCCCTATTTATAGGGATTGGAACAAATCCAACGGCTAGGGCGTCTGTTGGGGCCTTAATTAAGGGTGGACCAGGGGCCGGGGCTGAAGCCGCCCCAGGTTGGAGTTGCTCTTAGAGTCTTAGTTCCCGAGTGCAGGCCCCTACTCCATCTCAGTTGAAGAGTTTGAAGAAGAAGAAATGCAAATCATGTCTTCAGGACTGGCACTGAAAAGCCCTTCTCCGCTTCTCTTTCTAAAACACGACAACAACAACAACTCTCTTTCTGTTAAACCTTCTTCTTCTTCTTTCTGTAAGACCTACTCGTCAAACCCACCTCCTAACTGGAACAGAAGATTCTCCATAAAATGTAGAAGAACGGTAGACTTTGAGAAACAGGGTTTCAATAAACCATCTGATGAAACAACCACCAGTTTTACTCCCCAATCTCTTGGACTCGGAGGTGGTTGGTTTAAGTAGTAGTAATAACTTCTACTTCTCTATATCACTCTTCATTTTCTTTCTGCTAACTAGGCTATGTTTTTTTGGTATTTGTTTGCAGCTTCACCTGCTAGGGTTTTTGTTGGTCATTCAATATATAAAGGGAAAGCAGCTTTAACTATTGAGCCCAAATCACCTGAATTTGTTCCTTTAGATGTATGTATAATAATGTATTGTATCATCCAATTAGTAACAAGAAGAACTCACTCCTTCTGAGTAGTTTGATTTCTTGGTTTGTTTGTTTGTTGGTGCAGTCGGGTGCTTTCAAGCTATCTAAGGAGGGTTTTGTACTCCTCCAATTTGCTCCTTCAGCTGGGGTCAGGCAATATGATTGGACCAGAAAGCAGGTTTGCTCCATTTTCACTGAAATGTACCGCTACTTTTAATTTCTCTTAGATAGTCTGTGTAGAGTAAAACTCTGAAGGTGTAATTTTTATGCTCTAGTTCATCCCAATTGTAACATCTTCATTTTGGGGGTTTGGAATTTTCTTACAGCAGCATGTTGTTAAGTTTGTCCTCATTCAACTCGAAACTAATTGGCAATGAGTGGAGAAGACCTAGACATTTTATTCTTGGTTGCTAGATCACCCTTTTCCTATCTGGGACTATTCTGACACGTTCCCTCACGTTTTTGGGTGATGTGGAGCACATATGGCTTTTAAACTTATCACCTGTTGGTTTAGCTCTGATACTATGTTAAGTTTGCGGTCACCCAACTCAAAAGCAATTGGCAATGAGTGGAGAGGACACTATACACCATTTGCTTGGTTAATTGACCGCCGTTCTCCCATGTGGCACTATTCTCACATCTAATTCTTATGGAAACCCAATCTAGATAGTAAAATTTTACATAACCGACTAGCTTAACATTCCTAAATCTCAGAATCTTAAGCGGGTAAGCCAAGTGCGTGAGACTTGGCGTTGTGCAGAAACTTAGTTTAGGCACGCCTGAGCAAGGAGTTAATCCTCTCCTAGCTTCCTGGTTAGATGTCCTAATGACTTTACATTTTCTTTCACAGTCATCGAAATCAGACCTAACTTATAAACTTGCACGTCACTTGGGAGTGAGCAACCTTTCCCTCAGCTCGCTCCTTCTTCTTCATGGTAGGAATAGTAGATAGTTATCTTCCTTCTTTATGTACTTACAGATCTTTCTTTGGCACTGCAAAGTTTTTTTTTTTTTTTTTTGGGTATAACCCAGGCCTTCCACAATGTTTATCAGTTTTCTCTTAGTTCTGAAGTATCCTATCCACCCGAGGGACTACTTCATGGTGTTGTTGTCAAACGAGTCCTCAAACGCCACATTCAATATTTTGCATTTAGATTAGGGTGTCGTTAGGTTTGAGCCTTCGCGAAGTAGCTGTGTTTTTCTGTAATATGAGTTGATCTAAAAGCCATTCTATCTCAGCACTCAACTTCATTAGTTTCGACGTTTCATTGTTATTCCGCGGCACACAATTTTGGTTTAGTTGGTCTCTACCAAATATTTGGCTTGGCTGTGTCTCAAGAGTTGGTAATAGTTGTCATTATTTCTGTTCTTCTGATGCTAATATTTATTTTATGTATGTATTCTTCACATTTCTTAGGTATTCTCACTCTCCGTGGCTGAAATTGGAACTCTAATGGCCCTTGGTTCAAACGATTCATGTGATTTTTTTCATGACCCATTTAAGGGGAAAAGGTAAAACTTATTCTTCGCTAAACCCTTGTATTGCGTTTCTCTAGTTTGACTAGCCAAATCATTATATTTTTTTATAAATGTGGAAGCATCCATGTTTAGCCACAAAGTGATGAAAAGAAAAAAATTATCCTCATGAAGAGCCTTAGAAATGATCATTTTCACTTTAACAAGTCCTGTAGAAACTAAACAGTTAGGTCAGGTCCGAGCCAGTCGAGTGACTCAGTAGGATTCACTCAGCCCATTGATTGCAGCCTTGGTGTATGGGTTAGGGGCTGCCCAGACTTCCACTGGCATTGTTTATCTTGTTGTATTATCGTGTTGATGCAGGTTTTTCGTTTATGCCGCAATGGGGTTGTTTTGTCGAAATTTGAAGTTTATATATTTTTACGTTCCCATCATATTTCTCTCTTTGTCTATCACGGCGATCATACGTGTAATTTCTGCAGTGAAGAAGGAAAGGTCAGGAAGGTCTTAAAGGTGGATCCTCTTTCAGACGGCTCTGGTCACCTATTCAATCTCAGTAATTCTCTCATTTACCAACTATGACAAGTAGAATTTCATGGATGATACTTGCTTTTCCTTCCATTGATGTGAAAATTTTCTGACGTACATAAATAATTGTTGGCATTGTCATTGTTGTAGATGTTCAAAATAAGCTCTTGAATGTGGACGAGAACATCTATATTCCTATCACCAAAGGCGAATTTACTATTATCATCTCAGCTTTCAACGTATGATTTTGTTTGGTCCTTGGTCGCTCTTCTTTTTTTCTTGCCATATACTTGAGAGTTGAGAAGAGTGATTAGATTAGTTGATGTAGTTTTTATTGATTATAATAACAACAAAATGTTTTTTATTTGAATCTAATGTTTCTTATAGTCATGCATTTTTGTATCTTTTCTGCAGTTTATCGTGCCATACCTTTTGGGTTGGCATACATATGTGAACTCCTTCAAGCCAAGTGATCCAAGCCGTGTCAACAACATGAACGAGTCACGTCCCCGTGATGACCTAGAATGGAGCAGGTAGTTTAGTTAGCCACTTCTGATTCCGCAGTTCCGACAATAGAAGGAAAGAAGACCGAGAGCTGCATAGAATCAACATAGAAGAAGACTTGATGGTTTGCCATTTTCACCCGATGTTTACATTTTTCTGACAAATTTCTTCATATAGCTATGAGAAATGTTGGGTTAGGAATGGTCGTTAGTACTTGTGTTAAATGTAATTGTTGTACGACCAAGAATTTAAGATCAGAGATTCAAAACTTTATCCTGTTTATTCTTCATTATTATTACTGAAAAATGGATGTTATTTCGAAGGGAAGGTTTGTTAGCACCGCCGATGATGGATCATGGATATTATAGCCAAACCAAACTATTTGTTATAACAGGAGTTTAGATATTAAAAAATTAAAGTTCATGGGATGTTACTTAACTAACTCATATTAGTCATTTCATATTGAGGTCTAACATCAGAAAGGATAATGAGAACAAGTTTGTCGTCCGCTGCAGGGTGACCTATTGCAACAAGAGAATGAGGGAGAAATTTGAGATGAAGGTGTTCAGAGAGAAAGAACATTTCTTGGTGTTTTGAAGTTGAAGCTTCTAGTTCACGGGACTAGCAGAGTAGAGGGAAGAAAAGGCTCATTCTAAGGATTTCCAACCAACACGAGAAGAGCTTAGTCCTAACACTTGATTGAGGACTGGTTCACGGAGAGTGACATTTAGACATGAAAGCAGCATCCGGTCAACACGATACTAATATGCGTCGTAGTCTACTAGTCTGGATTTGGGATTGAAGAAGACGAGTTAATAGACTTGTGAAGATCTTGACGGTAAAGAATGAGAGGAGCTGAACGCTATAAATGGAGATGAGGTTGGTAGTGTTTAGTGAGGAAAGGTAAAGTAGGAACGGTTGTGGACCTTGTGGTGGACTTTGGAGGGGAAGAAAGGATAAAAGTAGATGAAGCTTGAACTGTTGAGTCATCCATTGATACAAGGGAATGAAAAAGAAACACTCAGACCGAGAGAATGAGAAGGGGAGAAGGCAAAGAAAACCAAAGAGAATGATTTATGCACAAAGTAGGGCGTTACTGTTTGTATACATAGAAAGGCGACTGCTTTGGGGGAACGAGAAAATAGAGTCAAAAAGTTTTGGCCAAAGTTTTTGTTTCCCACAAGCCCCCACCATATTTCTTCTCCAGTCCGGCAAAGGTTGTGGGCGGCCATTATCCGCGACCTTTACTTCTTCTTTTTCCTCCTCATCTCCTTTGACCACCACCTCCACCTCCCATCACTACCACATTCTTTTTCGCAATTTTCATATCAGTCTCGACGAAGGGGAAGGAAGGGATTTTGACATACACGATACACCCGTCATGATATCAAATATTAGGACTATACTCCCATTTTGCCTCTTCTAATTGTTGAGTCGAAGGTAATTTTATTTTAAGGGGGCGCCAATAACAAGGGGTCTGTTTAAAATTATCAATAAAAAGCTACAGTATACATAAACACTTGTTGCCCTATAGTCTTGACATAAACTCCAAAATCAATATAGGTTTAATTTGGGTAAAGAGTGAAATTCAAGGTTATGGGTTTGGGCCTCTTTCGTGTAGTTGGGTGAAAAAAGAACTACAATATACGTTTGTGATTAGTTTAATGAGTAGTATTTACTAGTTTGCCGTTTGGCCAGTTACCTTTGGCATCCCGTTCAAAAAGCACACAGTTCTAGTTTCTTTCTCTCTCACTAGTCTTGAGTATAAATAAGTAACTGATATAAAATGGAAAGAATCAAGAGAGAGAGAGAGGGAGAATGCAGTAAACGTTACTTATCATCATCTCACCCCTTCTTCTCCTTGATTTAAGCTCACGAATGGTATAATCAGGTTTTAATACCAAACTACATTTCTTCCCTAAGTTAGTTTAGATCTGGTGAGTCAGTCAGTGTATGCTCCTTATTAAGCAGATCTCATTCTGTTTTTATGCTAATTTTTACTGTGCTATTAGTTTATTTGATTATAGTAGGTAAGTGGCTTTGTGATTCTTGCGAGCTTAATTTTTGGTAATCATTCTTTCCTTTGTGTAGTCATTTTGAGAAGGAAGTTAAGACTGTTGTTTTACAGTGGCACTCTAGTTTTAGGGTTCATGAATAAGTACTTTTTTGAAAGGGATTCATTCTCTCTTTTAGTGTTAACAGGAAATAACTTAAAATTTATCTACTTTTTTGCATTCTGGGTTTGAGGAGTTATTGAATTGGTTTTTGTCATGTTGGTAATTTTGGTTTGTGTTATTGAACTGAATCATGATTTCAGAAATTTAGGAATCTCTTGTGTTGCTTATGTTATGTGTATAAAATTCAAATTTCAGAACTTGGTTTAGTGCTATGGGAAAATCTCCTGGAAAATGGATCAAAACTATATTACTTGGGAAAAAGTCATCTAAATCCAGTTTGTCAAAAGGAAAAGACATTCAGGTAATCTCTTCTTTATTCAATTGCTGACAATTATAGTCCCACATGGGAGAAAGGTGATTTAGTAACCAAGAATCTAATGCCTAGGTCCTCTCCACTCATTGCCAATTGGTTTTGAGTTGGATGCCCACAGACTTAACAATTGCCTTCAGAGTTTTTTGTTATTCGTATTGCTATCTATTACTATGTATCTATCTCTTCACCCAATAAGAAGAACAAAGTTCACTTCTTGTTGTAAAAGGCCATATATGCATTACTTGTATGTTATTTTGGTATACCTTTGTCATTTATGGCGTATCGATCTCGGGTGATCCATATCAGCAAACGATATGCTTATGAGTTTCTCCTAGCTGATACTAAATGATTAGATGCTCTTGTGGGGTCACCAATTCACCATAGTTTACATTCATATGACTAAGAATAAGTTTGATAGTCATGTATACGTTGAAACTATATTTCTGACGTTGCTAGGCCCATGTTTTATTCACCAAAAGCGTGTATATGTAGTTAGGTGACTCAATTGGCAGTTCATTTTATGTATCGATCGACTTTATAAATAGCAGATGATTGAAGGTCGACATTAGAACTCTTTAATTGATATAGACAATCTAATATAACTTGAGAAGCTGAAAATCCATTTCTCTCTCTCTCTCTCTCTCTCTTCTAGATTTTAGTAGTTATTGGCTTATCAATCTTAATTTTTGTGGAAATATTTTTCTTTTGATTGCAATCACTGTGTAAAGGTTATAATTTAAGAATACATACTATTATGTTTATGCTCCATGGGTGTTTGCAGCAACTCTAACTAATAATTCAACTTTCATATGAAGAAAAGTGCAAGTGATAAAGGGCCATGGGTTGAAGCAGTGATTGCGGATTTGGCTATAGGTCCTCCCTCTATTTCACAACCGGCTCATATTACCATTGATAGGAGGAATGGAGGCAGAGCAGAGTCGCCGGTCAGTGTAGCATCCGTTCCATCAAGTGATCAAATAATCGAAGTACCAAGTAATCAAGATGAAGATAAACAGGTAACAATAGGTTCTGATGCTCCAAATGATCGACAGAGAATCAGGGAATGTCATGCTGCTACAAAGGCACAGGCTGCGTTTCGGGGTTATTTGGTAATTTCTCTGCCTCAGAGTGTCACTTTCTTGAAGGAATCTCATCTGATAGACGAGTGTATCAGTTTCTTTTTATTAATTTGTCCATAAATTTATATCCTATTAGACCCGAACGAGTTTGAGTTCTACTTCACTTTTAAATGTTGAATTTGTACTTATCCTGCTTATTTTGATAAAGGCTCGCAGGGCATTCCGAGCCCTCAAGAGTATCATAAGGCTACAGGCACTTATCCGTGGGCACCTAGTACGGAGACAAGCTGTTGCTACTTTATGTTGTATACGAGGAATTGTGAAGTTACAGGCTCTTTATCGTGGTCAAAGAGTTAAGAATTCTTATCTCAGTCTGGGATTGTGTAAAAAAAGCTCTTCTCTGAAGGTCCTGGTAATTTCTTGAAGGTTTACTAGTTTCCTTTTGATTTAGATCGAATCCTTATTTTTCGAGAACATTGTTGGGGTACTAGAGTTTAAACTTTATATCCTCTTCGATTTATTGGGTATCACTAGATAATTATTTTTAAAGGTAGAATTAGATGTCTGATTTCTTTAGCTAATTACAATTATTTTACTGATGCGTTCTTCTTCTTTCCTTCCAACTTTTTAGTTTCTTGTTGGTTCAATATTTTTTGAAGCGATTGATCGGGCTGTCCATCCAGCATTCCAGCTACTAATTGTTATTGCTCCCTTCTCCAGGATGCCCAGTTTTCGAGTTCGGGTGGAGTTAAAGCACTTCTTCAGAATGAGAAGCCCGTTCGAATTCTATTTGTTGATAAGGTAATTTCAAATTTACTTTCTTTTCGGTCCATAAACCATTCTCAATGACTCCCATTTTTTCATTCTGGTCCTGAGTTGAGTATATGCCACTAATGTCTTCCATTCGATCAGCTTCTTGAATCTTCCCAAATTGCAATGCCTCTTCGTCTTCAGTATGGCTTGGAGGAACCAAATGCGTTATCGAACTGGCTTGACCGTTGGACAAATTCTCGTGCTTGGGGACCTGTACCACAACCGAATAAAGTTATTGATTCAAAATCTGAAAAAAGCGAGGGGAGTTGCCAAATTGTAGAAACCAAAAAAACCATGCCAAAGCATAGTGTCCGGAAGGCGTCCAGAGCGCATGTTGGCAACGCCTCGGTACATACCTCTTCTCAATCTCAAAAACCAAAACATAACCCAAGGAAACCGGTAAATCACTCTGTTGATCCAAGGCCCGAACTATCTCAAAATGAAGCTGACAAACTTTATCGCAGTTTAAGAAAGGTTTCCATGAAAGAGGTTAGTGATCAACTAGAAGTTGAGATAAAAAAACCAAAGCATGGTGTGAACAAGATATCAAGCTCAACAGTACCTGATGTCCCATGTCAAGGCATGGCTGAGTTGGATGAGAATGTGATAGAGGATACAGAAGTAGAAATTTTGACACAGTCTAACCTAGAAATCGTTGCAACTCCACTGTTAGCAGATGGACTGGATGACATATCACAAGATCGCTATCCTGCGCTCCAGTTTCCACCTCTTGATAACTTAGGCAAAGAGAAAAATATTCTCGTTGCAAATGGTGAATTGATCTCGAGAAAAAATCATGCTGGCAATGACAATCAGCAAGTTAGTAGAAGAAGAGCTTCTTTCCCAGCAAAGCAGGAACTTCTGGAGAATGGGTTACACAAGACTCCACCATTGCCAAGCTATATGCAAGCAACCGAATCTGCAAAAGCAAAGCTCCGACCACAAAGCTCTTTCAGGTTGAATCAGGATGAGGAGGAGAGTGGTTTTTCCACCAGGCGGCTTTCCCTGCCATCTGCTGCCAATCGCAAATTGAGTACCCAGTCCCCAGCACTGCAGAAACTTGTTCAAGCAAGTGGAAAAATGGGAACCAAAAACAGCAAAACTCTATTGTTGTCAAGAGATGGTAAGTAGAAACCTACATTTTCTTCTCTCATTTATGGTGAAATACTACAAAAGTAGAATTTGAAATGGAACATTTACCCCATTGTCTCCCTGACTCCCCATTGGTGTGACATACGTGTTCAACCCTCGTCAGTTTTCAACATGAAGTCTTATTAGTTCCCAAAGTTAATGAACCCTCCTTCAGATATCTGAATTATATGTCGTTCATGGTGTTCACTATTTCCCGAGAAAGTCGTCCAAGCAGAATGGAGGAGATGATTTTCTAGCAAGTTTGGGTTGTGAAGAACGGAAAAGGCGATCAAAAGATAAATATTAAAATTCGTCATTTGTCATATTTAAGTATCTACGATATAAAATTCTGTTGTGAAACCTGAAAATGGAATTCGTATATAAAACATGCTTGTATCTTCCTATCTGCGGTGCTTTTTTTCCTTCACTTCTCTTGCTTGTTTCCTTCTGTAATTGGGTGGTATTTTCTTGAGAATTTACAATGATTTACGTCTTAAGATGACATGGCAACATTTATTACAAAATGTCTTAAGAAGAAATTCAATATTTGAGATTTCTCTTGAAGACGTTAATTGCTCATGATCTGACTAATTTTTAGATTGTTGCATTAGATATGTCTTTTCGATAGAGCAATGTTGCCAAGGAGAGAAAATCTCAATGAGGTTCTACACATAGGATAGATTTTTTTTAAGTTGGCATTAGAGATGTTCTTTAGAAACAAATCCTCCAAAAATTAGACAAATCATTCATTAACTAAAAGTACTCTATTCATTTTTTTTTTGTTGAATGAAAAAAAAAAAAAAAAAAAAGTACTCTATACATGTCTTTCTTTGGATTAAAACCAATTACACATGGTATATTGGGACTTGATTTAGTACTTAAATGAAACTGGTTTGAAAATAATATTCAGTCAAAGATCTGCTTGTTGGTTTTTTTTTCCAATGAGATCTGCTTGTTGGTTTATGATATGCAAACCAAGTACGTAAAAACTAACTCAACAAAAAAAAAACACGTACAAACTCTCTCAACAAGAAAAAAGTACGTACAAACTTCACACAAGGTAAAACTGAATGAATCTCAAGTTCCAAATCTATATAATAAGGGAGGAGGGTATCTTTTCCCCTCCTCCCAACGGTCTAGATTTAGTTTGATGAGGTTATATCAAGTGGCTGGAATTTCATCTCTTAAATATAGAGGGCTGAGATTTAATCACAATTCATCCAAGGGTTGAGATAATAACAAAGAGTATCTTTTGAAAGATGCCATCTTCTTTACACTAATACCCTTCCAAACACCTCATTCCCTCATCTTCCCGCCCAGTCTTCTTTCTCACGACTCTCCCTCCCTCATCTTCCATTTTCAAACAGCTCCTTCCGACTCATCTCCTCTCGCAGGTACGTCGCTCATCTCCTCTCGCAAGTATCTCTCTCTCTCTCTCCCTCTCTCATCGTAGGTCTCTCTCCATCGTTCTATCGAGTTAGGGTTTGCTGCTGGATGTCCCTCTCGCTCTCTCTCTCTCACAGACACAAAACCTCTCTCTCTCGGTTTATACAGGTGATTTAGGGGTTTTTTCCACTTTAGGGGTTTAAATTTGGAATTTCTGAAATCAGGGTTTATGTCATTTGGAGATTTTTAAGTTAGGGTTTCTACAATTTAGAGAATTTAGAAATTAGGTTTTCAGAGGGCTTCTGAAGTTCAGAGGGCTTCTAAATTAGGTGTTTTCTGAAGTTAGAGTTTCGCGAGTTCAGTAACTCAAATTGAAAACTAGGGTTCTTAAACACTTGAAGTTGGTTACAGAAGATAATATGTTCGAAGTCGAATCAAGTTAAGAGTCCTCATACTATTCTTCACTTTTTCTACGATTTTCAGGAAACACCTAATTTATTCTTACTCTCAAATTCTTTAACAGCAATAAAAATCTAATCTTTTCACTTTTATAGCTGGAAGGTGAAGCATCAAAGAAGAAATCAGTGAGGTATCTCTCTTTCTACATTAAACCCATCTATAGTTACTTCTAATTTTCTATGCGTCATAAACGATTTGACTGATTATTGATCTCATTACAGAAGATAATATGTTCGAAGTCGAACCCGTTTCAGAAGATCATATTGACTTATCGGAACGATTCCTTGCTGTCAGGGTATACCATTCATTTGCTTTAAATACTTCTGTTGACTATCTTCATTGTTTAAACTAGGGATTGTTCTTTGAATTTGAATTATAATTTCCAATAATGAAATATTAGTGATTGATATTAATGTGCAGATATTTGAAAGTCGAAGAGGTTTAATTGATTGGACTACAGAAACTTGAGAAAAAGTTGGAACTGTCATTGTGACTAAAAAATCCGATTTTGTTATTGGTAATACACCGAGGCTTCTCCTTGGGTGTGAGAGGGTTTTGAATCTCAAATGATATTTGCATCTCAAATGATTTCAAATCACCTTGCCTCAGATCACCTTGGCTCAGAACCACAAAAGTCATACCATAGTGCTAACTAATATTTGCATCTCAAATGATTTCAGTAAAATTTGCCTCAGATCTCTTTATTGTTGTTTCATATGACTGCTAGCTTCGAAATCTGATGTAATGGTTAAAATGCCTTCTTTTTATTTAGTTAAGGTATTTATTTTGTTTTCATTTTTTTGTTGACAGGCTTTGAAGAAGGTTTCGGTGACAACATCGCCGAACTGTTACTTCAGATTTTGTAAGCTCTATTTTGTTTTTGTTATCTTTCTTTATAATTAAAAAGGTTATATTGTACCGTGCTCAATTTTTTGCGTTATCATAAACGAATCTCTTATTTTGTCACTTCTCTCCCTATATAGTTTGCTAAATGTTTTTGCCTCTTTCACTCTACAGTTCCGGTGAATTCTTTTCCTGTTAAGGTTTAGTGCGATTTCTTTCATTGCAACTTTCGCAGGTAATATTTTGTCATTCTATATAAGTTTGCTGGATTTTGCCGCCTATTTTCCTATACATTTTTGCTGAATTTTTGGTCTTTTAGGTTTCAGTGTGATTAAAGTTATTATTTTGCATTCAAGTTCAATTTCTTTTTCTTTGTACACGTTCGGCAGAGCGGCTCATTTAACTGCTCATGCGTCTATATAGATAGGTTCGTATGGGAAACTAAAAAATTGGTGTTATACCTAATACCTCCTTAAAACGAAGCAAGATTAAACTTGGACTACAATGATAAGCGTAACTTGGTGAAAGTTTAATCTGTAGAAAGGTTTTTATCTGAGACAAATTCATAAAGTTTTGGCTAAAAAATAGTTTTCACAAAGTTTTAGCTAAAAAATTTATATTCTCAAGTTTGTAAAATGTAAATTTTGATAATTGTGATTGATTTTGTTTGGGTTTACAATGTAGGTGCAAATAGAGTTAAGAATATTTGTGTTAGCTTTGGAAATTGCTCAAGTTCTATTTGATCTATTCTATTTAGGTTAAACATGAAAGTCTGATTATGTTCTTAAGACTGAGCCAGAGAACTGTGATTTCGGTGTTTGAAGTGTCTTCACCAAATAAATCATGAATACTCCTTGGTGAAAAACAATCTTGAAACTCTATCCAGGGTGAGTAGAACATGGGTTGATATGTCATCCCCCCTCTCAATATCTCACACACAGTCTTTTTCCATCTCTCACGTGGGTATCCCCCCTCTCTTTTATCTCATCGCAGGTTTGATATGTTATTTAGGTTATATGTTTTTTATTATGTTATTTAGGTTGATGTTTGATGATGATTAATGGTGATTTAGGCCTTTGATTTACTCTCAATCCGATTCTTCTGTTTTAGGGCAATAGATTTAGGTTTTTGATTTAGTTTGTCTCAGTTGTTTTTGGTACAAACCGAATCTTAATTGGGTGTATCTATAATCTTCATGTTCATTCTCTTTCGGTAATTTTCAGTAATTTTCGATCTTCAATTTCATTTGACCAGGATAATGGAAAAGACAGGTTCAAGTGCAGAAACTGAGCTTTAAGAGTTGTTCGTGTCAAGAACCCATTTGGTAATCTCTCTCTCATCTTTTTTTTATTTTCTTTTACAATTGGTTTTTCCTCACAGGAGTGAATCTTTTAATCTGCTTTGCTTTGATTTGGTAGTGGATGTGTATTATTTGTGTGTATCTATAATCAACAGTAGTTGAAGATTTAAAATTAGTTTCGTCAGGTTATTGTTAATTTTTGCTATTACGTTTACTTAGATTTTAGGATTATTTGTTTAACTAAAACTCATCCTTGATGGATCTCTTTAGGTCTTCATTTTTCTTCGCCAGAAAATAGTCCACAATTTGCTTCCGCTTCAACCAAGGTTAGTTTTTCTCTTTGATTTCTGTATCCAAAATTTTAATATTCATGTCGGTTGGTCTTTGAATCATAATTGGACCCAGTCGTTACTACCTATAAATTAAATGCCTCAATAATGTCGGTTAATCATTTTTTTTTATTACTGAAACTATGCAAAGATCTCCAAAGTTGATGTCTGCATTGAAGCTAAAGGTGTTTAAAGTGTTTGAAGTTAAAAAAAATCCACTTCCTTCAAGTTTTTCACTTCCATTTAGTATAGGTTTTCATACTTTATTTATTTGTTTGAATTAAATGAGCTTGAGTTGATGAATGGAGAGCTAAGATAATAATATTTTGTAACCCATGTGAAATGTGCTTGAAAGAATTGTTATAGTCGATTGACTGTTGATCTTGCTTAATATTTTTTGTTGTCCAACATGCTCATTAGATTATGCTCATAGAATTTTGCATTTTCTTTCTTAGGGTTTTTTGGATTTGTAATTAGGTGTTGTTTGGACAAACCTTAAGATTACGTTTTGTTTGAGGAAAACCTAAGCTTAAGGTTTGTTAAACAAACCCCGAATAAACCCCTTAACTCACTGAATCTTGCTTTTGTGATCAGGTTCCCTTACTTAGTAACATAACTTTGGGTTAGTTCGAAAGATTACTAATTGGATATATCAATGAAAGCACCTCATGCAAAAGTACTTTCTGAGGTTCAAAGCCTATCTCATGGAAGTTCGACAACTAAGTATCTACACAAATATATCTACAAGGGTAAAGATCGTACGACCATGGTTACGGAAGAAATCAAGGAAGAAATATCACAAGAAGGTCGAACAATAGATTTATCAAAGAAAGAACCTCCTGCGGAAGATCATACAACTGTGGTTGTGGAAGCGACAGACGATATTCAGAAGAGTTCTGAATTCTGATTTGGAATGTTTAGATGTTTGAACTTTTGTTAAGACGAGGGTTTGTAAAATTGTTTTTTATTAAACTAAGATCGACACTTCTAATATGTTGACTTAATCAGGGTGACTTCATATTATAAGTTAGATCTATTTTCTCATACGCACTTCACCTAACACACATGATCAGACTGTCCGTGCCCGGTGGGCACGGGTTATACCCTCGTATCTATATATCTATATAATAAGGGAGGAGGGTATCTTTCCCCCTCCTCCCAATGGCTAAGATTAAGTTTCACAAATATATAAAGGAGGGTTTAGATTTATCTTCTCTAAGTTAAATGGTTGAGATTTGGAGACCAAATGATCCAACGGTCGTACATGAAACAGGGGAAAGAAAAAGCATCTTTAGGAAGATGCCGTTGTGATTTTACATTCCTGTCCCGTCTCCCCCCGAAATGGAGTGATTTTACCTTCTCTTTGCCGCTCGCTACCTCTTTGAAATGGAGCGTTTCCTCTCTCAGACAACCTCCTCTAGCGTCTCTCATCTTCCTCAAAATTTCATATCATCGCATCACGCCACACCACACAAGGTCGCAGGTATTCTCTGTCGCTTTCTTTCTCTCTCTCTAAGACTCTAACTATTTTCTGATCATCTTCTTCTTTTCTAATAGATTGGTAGGATTTTAGGGCTTTTGCTTCATCTATTAAGTCAGTAATTATTAGGGTTTCATCAAGAGTCTCTTAGGATTTTTGAGGGTTTTTGCTGCATCTATCAAGTCATTAATTATTAGGGTTTTAGTTTCCTAGGTTGAGGTTTCATCCTAAATGTATGAACATCTTCCCAATATCTAGGATTTAAGGGTTTTTTCTGCTTCTATCAAGTTAGTAATTCTCTCTAAGGTTTTCAAAGGGATATTCATATGAGGATTTGGAAGAACTTCTCCTAAGTTGAATCCTAGCTTCACTATCTACCCATTGATCAGTTGGTATAACCCCCGAGCTCCACTTGCGCAGCTAGCTGACTTTCTTATAGTTTGGAAGTTGAAACCAAGGTACCGAAGAACAGCTTGCTGCCCTTTTCATCAACTGTGGACAGGTAATACTTCCGTTTATTTTTCCTCGGTTGTTTGAGTTTTCATGAATTTCCGACATGGGGTTACATTTAAACTTGATTGTTTCTCTTTGCTACATACCTATTTAGATGGTGCGAGGGCTGCAATGAGTCTGGCAGGGACATGCTCCGCCTGTAAGGGTTTTGCCCTTACATTTTAACCGAGGGTGAGTCCTTCTAACTGTTTTTGTTTACCGCTTATTTGATGCCACCAATCAGTGACTCTCTAGAACTTGGGTAAGTCTAATTTATATCTTATATGGTGGTCCTATTCTACGATAAACCTGTTTACATAAAATTCTTATTTAAAATATCTATCATTGTTTGTTTTTTATTTTACAAAATACACTTTTATAATTCTTCCCCTTTATTAAAATTTTCAGACTGTCTTACGATTTGAAGCTTTACAAATTACGCCGACTTTATAATCTGATCGTGCATTTGTACAATTACATTAGTTGATGAGGATTGCCAACATAATCTTAATTTTTGCAGGTTACTCAAACTCTTGCACAATCTAATTGTCCGAATCGATTTTACAAAAAAGAAAGTGGACAGGTCTACAGTACTATCTAAGCCACTCGAACTTCTTATATGGATCAGCAATTTAACAGACTAACCAATTTTCTGGGTCTAGGGACAAGGTCTTTGAACAAATAGTGTTTGCATCGTATTGGAGACTCAAAAAATTCTTATGAACAAGCAATATCTATTATTAGAAGAACGCTATCTGCTTTCAACGAGGATAACTTAATACCCTGTTTTGGATTTTGTCCGTTTGTAATATAAGTACTTGGAATGTGCTTTGCTATACTCTTGCAAACTCTACCCATGATCAAAATGTCATTAGCTTCTACGCAGAGGAGGAACCCTGCAGTGGATTTGAGCAGCACTGCCACTGTGTAGAGAGATTGTGCCACACCTAAGGTTAGAAGGTGATTTCCTCAAGGCTTCTATCTCCACTATTATCACTTCAAGCCAAGACTAATTTCTTTAGGTTTCATTCTGGCTTTTGTTTCCTTCAAGATTAACTTGCTTTGACTCTTTTATTGTCCCATATCTATTAAGATCTATGTTAAGTTAGAAACGATGTTAAGTCAAATATGAATCTCTTTAATGTTGTTGCATGTGGCTGTTAGCTTCGAAATCTGATCTAATGGTTAAAACGCCATTCTTTTTTTATTTAGTTAAGGTATTTATTTCATTTTCCTTCTATTGACAGGGTTTGAAGACGGTATCTGTGGCAACCATGCCGAACTATCGCCACAAGTTCATATCAGAGGGTCCAACTTTGTTCTCTCAAGATCTTCGAATTTGTGATATTATGGCAGATGTGTTTGAAGACGAGATGGAGCAGACTTTGGGAATGCAGGAGTACTTTGAAGATGTTGAAGAACAAGAGTTGGTAAGTCTGATTTATATCCTATATGGAAATTAGGATTTCATTAGCTTTCATTTTAAATTTTCAGTGTAGGGTTTTGTTCTTACAAATTAGATTTATCAGAAGATCAATACTAAGAGAATCATCATCATGAAAACCCTTCTTGGGTCCAAGGATCTTCCGATGAACAAATCAAGTCTGAACTGTAAATCTTAGTTTATCAGCAAAACACTGAGCCTATCAGGATGGCTTGCGTCCTTGAGCCTTCTAAAATTGTAAGCTCTTTCTCTATCTCTCTCTTTGTTTTGGAGATTCTTAGATGTTGAGTTCAAAACTCATTTGACATCTCTTTTAAAATTGATATGGATTTGGATATAGGTTAAGTCATTAAGTCTATTTTGATTTATTTTTGTTGTTGATTTTAAGATTTATGATGATGAATTTGGGAGAGTTTTTACTCTACAATGACAAGAATCGTCGAAACAGTAGGTGCAAAATCGAGGTATGTCAAGGTTATTTCAGGATGTCTCGAGGTTGGGATGTCTGGTACGATTTAGGGCTTCAAAAGAAAACCTTTACTGGCAGGTATGCTTTTTCCCCTAACTCATTTTGTAACAAATCGATTTAGGATTGACAATTGAGTAAATGTTTTGGATTTCATAGGTCTGCGTTTTGATCTTTTGAGTGACTTATTTTGAGTATTTACCACATGACGCGAACATCGTTGTAAGGGCATGATTTTATGTCCTCATATATCTCTTAAGCTTAGATTTGAGAAAAAAACCCAAAATAATATTAGATATGAATACAAGAAAGAACTCCTGAAAGAATTAAAGTGAGAATCTAATGACTAATTTGGGTGAAGATTAAAGTATTAGTGCACTATCTATATAGGTTGTAAAATGAATTTCTCTAATCTTCTCTTTATATCTCATTCAAGTAGTTGGTTACTTTCACCTGTTTTATGATATTTATAGCAAACTGGCCATGCACATTATTCTCAACTTACCCATATAGATGATTAATGAGAAGATTAAGACTGTTAGTTTCAATTTTCAATTATTCTGAGAGGATTGTCTTTCTGAGAAGATTGCACTATTCTCAAACAAGTTTTCTCTATCTATCTATCTCTCTCTCTCTCTCTCCAGCAATGTCGTCTGCTCCAACGACAGTGTCTGCTTCAAACCATTTTCTTTTTTTACATCTTTTTGTGTTTAAGACTGGATTTTCGATGTTTGGGTTGGTTGAAATTGTTCACAGTTAGTGTTTGATGTTGAAATTTATTGTGTTCATAGTTATTGTTTATGCATTCTTTGAAGTTGTCTCTATTGAGGGTGAGTAGAAAAAAGGTTATTTAAGAGTTACAACTTTTGTATGTGATTTCTCTATGAATTTTGGTTTGAGGTTCATAATGCAGGTTCTCTAATTTTGTACTGTTAGTGTCTCGCTATGAATTTCGGTTTGAAATTCTTTAAGAGTCACAATTTTTGTATGTGATTAAGCCCTTCAACATATAAACTTTCCGGCATGTGGCTTGGTGTGAAATCATTTTGGGTTATCTGATTTTTTTTCTTATACAGGTTCCTCATGCAGGTCCTCTGATTTTGTTCTTATATAGGTTCCTCTTGGTGTGAAATCATTTTGGGTTATCTGATTTTGTTCTCATGCAAGTTCTCTCTTCCTCTCTCAAAGTCGATTTGATGTCAGTAAGATATACCACTTGATTTGTATCGTATACCTTAAGTCTATTTGTACCTTCCTCAACGTTAGCTTCTTCTCCTTTACTACATCAATTTGTATCTTTCTCTTGCTATAATCTATTTGTAACTATATTACACACTGAACCCACTTTCTTTGAATTCATTTTGGGTTATCTAATTTTGTAAATAAGTTTTTTTTTTTTAAGAATATGGCTTTCTTTGATATTGTAAATAGTGTTTTCTCAATTTGTACCTATGTACCACACTAAACATGCAGCTGAAGTCTTTTGCACCTATAAACACACCCAAATTCACTTTCGCTGAACTCATTTTGTTCTCTGATATTGTAAACAGGGCTTTCTAGATTTATGGGATGTTTGTTTAAAATCTATCAGAAAGGTACTAATGAACTTTTGGTTTTGTTTCATTTTGACTACAGTTCGTATTTTCAGGTATTTTCCTTCTATCAGGTGAAGTGTTCAGGGTCAAATTTTTTAAGAGTTCTAATTTTTGTATATGATCTCCATATGAATTTCGGTTTAAAGTTTTGTTTGCTACAAGGCCTTCAGCATATAAGCTTTCCTTTAAGTGGTTTGGTGTGAAAAATCCATTCGATTTGTTTTTATACGGGTGCCTCTCTAGAAGTCATCTCTCTCATGCAGGTTCTCTCTTTCTTTGTCAAAGTCGATTTGATATCTGTGTTAGGATGGAAGTCATGTTGTGCTTGATAGTTACATGTTCAATTTATTTTTCTTTTTGCACCTTGATAGTTGGTCATGTTTGTAGTGAAGAACCAACCATTTTTTTCTTCACAGTGTTGTCGCAGTTGGAGCATGCTTTAAAACTAAAAAAAATTGGAACACGATTATAAATGTAACTTGGTGAATAAAAATTAGACTACAAGTATTTTTTTCGTACAGTTATAAATCTGATTTTCCTTCCTCATTAAAATGGTTGAATCTTTCTCTAACAATTGTCCTCATACATTGCGGGTTACTTCTTTGTTTCAGGGTATCTTAATGTGAAACTGAGTTTGTTGGCTACTTCTTTGATGTTACGTGTTACTAATTTCTGTAACGTTTTCCAGATACCGTAAATGCGAAGTTTAGATAAGAAGTCAAGATATTTTTTAAAGTAGATCTAATCGACTTTTTTTATTTGGTAGTTGTTTCTTTTTAGAATTACATAGTTGAAGTTGGAAACAGTAAACCAATGTAAAGCGAATATATACAAAAAATGGTTTCTCAATTGTATTTTATGCCCATTCTTATAATATGCTTGATTCGTAACGTGTTTTAAAAATACTGTCCGTGCCCCACGGGCACGGGTTACACCCTCGTGATGAGATATTTCTCAACAAAAAAATATGGTGAGATATTAAAGAAAAGAAGTATTATATTATTATTAATACTAGGTTCCCACCGCGTCCTACGGACGCGGTAGATCCCTTTTGGCTGCGCCGTCGTGTTAAGAATATTGTAACAGTTGAATAGCCATTTTACATTTAGAGAAAATAATAATTATACATTAAACAACCAAGAGGAGTAATCAAATACTAAGCTATTTACATTTACATTTTAAAAAAAGAGAATTACATTTAAATTTAAAAAAGAAAAATAATATTTCATTGAAGCATGAACTATAAAATAGATGTGAGAGATTGTTTTTTTCTTACAGTGAAAAGATATCAGTCTGGCAAGAGTCCTATTTATATATATTTTTCGAAGTTGTTATTTTGGGAAGTTTTTCATAAAAAAAACCGATCAAGAATGTGGAAGAGAGATTTTCTCCCCACTAATTTCTCATCCTCCCACGTTTTTCTACTCAATAGAAAAAAAGAAAAGAAATATATGAGTAGTAGTTACTCTAACTAATTTTAGTTGATTTACATAGATACCCTTCATTTTTTAGTCTATTTACATAAAAAAAGTTTTATATCATCCGTCGGATGTGTTCCCAATCATATCTCTAAAATAAAATGGACGGTCAGACTTATCCCCTAGATAACCGACTGACCTATTTTAATATAATAGATGATTATGTTTTTAATTTGAGAAAATCTTTTTCTCAAGGCCGAAGCTACTTCTTTGTCAACTTATCTCACGGAACTCGGAAGAAGATCAAAATGACTCTCTCTTCTTCTTAACCAACTTCATGGATGAAGGTTTCATTTTGATTAAAACGACTCCCTATGTTTTCTTTTTTATAAACGCTCTCTCATTTTTCATTTGACTTTTGATATTTGATCGGCTTTCAAATGTAAATTTATGATATACTTTTGCTTTAATGATATGAGTTATGACTATGTTTTTGGAAAGGCCGCGGCTTTGGGGAATAAAGAAAATTCTCCGGGGAATAAAGATTTTTCTTAAAACTAGTCAAATAAGATTGACTTTTTATGTTTCTTTTTATTCCTAAGGGGCTTCTAATTTTAGAAGATGCTATAAAAAAGGCTCCTCCATCTCATCACCTCTCTATGCCACCTAACCTTCTCGCCACCTCATCATCATCTTCTCCGGGAAGGTCGCCGGCCGGCCAATTTTCCGGCCGGCGACCTTCAAACATAAAAAAAAAAAAAAAAAAAATTATTTTTTTTCCCTCTCCTCTTTCTCTCTCTAAATTTTTTTTTTTTTTTTTTGAAACACTCTTCTCTCTCTCGTCTGTGAACAGACCTTGTTGAAGGTCTGTTCACAGACCATTATAGGTCTGCAAACAGACCTTCAACAAAGAGATAGTATTTCATTAATCACTTAATATCATTTACAAGGAGATAACTATTCATTTCTTGAAATATCAAAAAAGATAATATCACTAGCATTTTATATTTTTTGAAGGGACATTTTGTAAACTAAATTTGCATCAATGACAAACGAACTATAATACTTCTTGTAAGGATCACTTAGACAACTATAGAGTGTTTTCTACTGATCCATTTTAAAGTTTTGAAACCCTATGGTGCCAAACCCAACAATATCTTTAGAAGCCTAAGAATAAAATGTAATCTTAATCCTCTACCACATAATTATAACATGTTTAGGGGCTTTCAGTTCCAGAGAAATGACAACAAACCCATAAAAAAGTGAAATTGAAACGTGAAAATTGAGATTTATCTCTTGATTGTTGCTCTGAAAATTGAGATTTGGGGGTAAAAGAAGTGAGGGTTTTTCAGTTTGAGACTTGTTCTATCAGATCCGTGTAGAGAGAGAAAGAGAGAGGAAAGGAGTGGTGGAGAACAGGAAGGAGAAGAGAGAGAGTCTTTTGTTTTTCTTCTTCTGCATTTTTTTTTCTTTTTGGGAAGACGTGAAAGAAGAAATGAAAAAAG
The DNA here is from genome assembly GCF_041429995.1 of Eschscholzia californica. Lineage (NCBI taxonomy): Eukaryota > Viridiplantae > Streptophyta > Magnoliopsida > Ranunculales > Papaveraceae > Eschscholzia > Eschscholzia californica. The sequence goes on from NW_028238198.1 coordinate 37,536,218, forward strand.
TAAAGGCCTTCTGCGAGCCGGCACCCGGCCGAACCGTGCATGATTGGAACCGATTTTGTTAGTTTGCAGACCTATAATGGTCTGTGAACAGACCTTCAACAAGGTCTGTTCACAGACCATCTAGATCTGGTGAACCAGATCTGGTTCACCAGATCTAGAGAGAGAGAGAAGAGTGTTTCAAAAAAAAAAAAAAAAATTTTAGAGAGAGAAAGAGGAGAGGGAAAAAAAATAATTCTTTTTTTTTTTTTTTATGTTTGAAGGTCGCCGGCCGGAAAATTGGCCGGCCGGCGACCTTCCCGGAGAAGATGATGATGAGGTGGCGAGAAGGTTAGGTGGCAGAGAGAGGTGATGAGATGGAGGAAAACTTTCAAAAAAATGTAATTTGTATTCCCCATAAAAATTTATTCCCCGGAGAATTTAAAAAAAAATCTGGATTCCCTTGAGAATTTATTCCCCGGAGAATTTTCTTTATTCCCCAAAGCCGCGGCCTTTTGGAAAACACTCAAACCCTACCTTTTAAAAGCATAAGGTGTGCTTGAAATTTATTCACCATGGGCCACTCAATTCTAGGGGCAGCCGCTGATAATGTTATAAACCATAGTTCAGTCTATTTGGTTGTTTAGTCCACATGTAACTTTTTCTTGTTTGTAACATTAGCCCTTGGCTTTATCAATGAAGTTATTTGGTTTCCAAGAAAACAAAATAATATCTTTTCCAAAAAATATAAAATGTATATGACTTAGTTGAAATTGTGACTTTTTTTATTCTTCTTCTTCCAATTTCTCTCTTAAACGTATAAACAACTATTTTGAAGTTGTAATTTTTTGGGTTGTATTTATTAAATATATGATCCAACTTGTCATCCCCTTAAAAAAAATACACAAAATCAAACCGAGAGATACCATGTTACCAACACTTTAACAAACTTTATAGTATAAAACAGGTTCAGTAAAAAAAAACAGTCAGATTTTGTGTTGGTGATCACGTCAGTTTTATAATTAACTTGATCACATGCATATAAATTTCAAACATCCGTCCTAATGTGTTTCTTTTAAATGTCTCCAATTGTTTTCCTTACACATGTACCATTTGGACTTTAAACTTAAGTTGCATCTATCTATAGGATTTCCATCATTTTGTTCTTGGACTTCCTTCTCTATGCGTCTCGAGGAGTAAAACGTTCAAGGACATATAAGAAGTGGGCTTAATCTGTTTGGCTTTTGAACAATACAAATCATGTCCAGTCCGAATGCCCACAGACTGTCCTAATCCGTAGATTTTGAATTGCTCGGTCTTAAACCCACACGAAAAAAATAAAAGGGTTATTTCCCTAATGGCCCCCTACTTTGTGACCGGCTTCCTGCCTGGCCCCCCACTTTATGAGAAATACCCATATGGCCCCCTTCCGTTATAACACCGTCACTCTCTCTCCTCCATCATGTTTTCTCTCTCTGCCAACTCACGCCACATCATCTGTTACGCCACCTCATCTGTTACGCCACCTCATCATCTTCTCCGGCAGAGGTCGCCGGCCGGCCAAATTTCCGGCCGGCGACCTTCAAACTAAAAAAAAAATTATTTTTTTTCTTTCTTCCTCTCTCTCTCTAAAATTTCTCCGGCGAAGGGAGACCTTCGCCGGAGTGGTCTGTTCTTGAAGAACAGACCGAGATCTGTTCGTGAAGAACAGATCTCGGTATGTTCAGTGAAGAACAGATCTCGGTCTGTTCAGTGAAGAACAGACCGAGATCTGTTCTTCACTGAACAGACCTGGTCTGTTCCTTGAAGAACAGACCACTCCGGCGAAGGTCTCCCTTCGCCGGAGTAATTTTAGAGAGAGAGAGAGAGGAAGAGAGAAAAAAAAAAAAAGAAATTTTTTTTTTTTAGTTTGAAGGTCGTCGGCCGGAAATTTGGCCGGCCGGCGACCTCTGCCGGAGAAGGTGATGAGGTGGCGTAACAGATGATGTGGCGTGAGTTGGCAGAGAGAGAAAACATGATGGAGGAGAGAGAGTGACGGTGTTATAACGGAAGGGGCCATATGGGTATTTCTCGTAAAGTGGGGGGCCAGGCAGGAAGCTGGTCACAAAGTAGAGGGCCATTAGGGAAATAACCCAAAATAAAAAAGGATAGGGTAAGAGCAAAAGGGAAGCGCGCCTTTCCATTATATCAAAAATAGACCTGATATAGTACTTGAATAAATTAAGTGCCACTTCAAGATAAGACCGGTAAATAGGAGTACCTGACCCGCAAATCTTAATGGTAGGTAAGGAGGCGAGCCCTAAAATAAAGAGAAGACCGGTATTTTGACTCCTGTTTGAAAAACAAACCTCATCTTTTTTTTATAGTATATTATCTTACTTTTTCTGTTTTTATCCTTAATCCTCTCTTTCTCTCTCTCTCTTGTTTGTCTTTCTCTCTATTTAAGCCCCCAAAAAAGGGCATTTCCTTTCATTCAAAACTCATCTTTTGATTAAAGGGGTCTGTAGAAAATGGGTAAAACTAGTTTATTAATCCAATGTCTAATCCTTGTTATCTTAGCCTTGGTTGTTGATGGTACCTCTGAACATCACCACCACCACCACCATCATGATTCTAAAGATAGTAAAGTAGGTATTTATGAGCTGAAAAAGGGAGATTTTTCAATTAAATTCACAAACTGGGGTGCAACTATTGTCTCTGTTATCCTTCCTGATCGCTCAGGTTTTCTGGCTTCTAACTTTCTTTCCCTCTCTTGTTTCTCTTTATTAACATTGGTGGTTTTTTTTTTTTTGTTAATGCCTATATTTATTAAACCTCATAATTTATTTTTATTTGAAATGATAGGGAAATTGGGAGATGTTGTTCTTGGGTTTGACTCTCCTCAATCATACATGGTCAGTTTTCACTCTTTGCTTATTCTTTTCAACTTGGTCGTAAGAATCTAGGGGTGCGATTTTCACTACGAGCCCCTGGATTCGAAATAACCCGCAAATGCCCATGCTGGAGACGCTTATGTCGCCTTGCGCGATAAAATATAGTTTTAATATGCAAGTACAACTGTTTCGATTAGGTGCACCCATGTGAATTGGGTTGGGTGTTGGTGCCCACGGTTAAATACTTTCGATGGAGGTAACGTAACGACTCGTCTGGTGCATGGGCCCAATAAATTGGATATCGGTATGCAAAATATAGTTTGTATATAAGCCCGAAGCGAGGTTAGGAGTCCTCCGGGCCTTATCTCCTTTTAGATACAAACACAAACCCCTCCATTGCTCTACCCTTACCACTTTATAGTATGGAAGTGCAGACTGTTTCAATTTACAGGTGATACTCTAACAATGTGTTTTTACATTGATATTATAACGGAAAAATGTCTATAACAACGAGAAAAATATTTTGTACCAGGAATTTTTTATAAAAAGGTATTTCGGGAGAGAAATTATAATGAAAAATATTAGATGATATCTCGTAATTATCATGATTTTGTTTGCGTGTTTTAATCTTGGTCTTTTACTTTTTTTCTCATCATACATGGTAATTGTAAATCTTTGATCCCATTACCTTTGAACTATCAATTTTCATTTAGATATGTTTAATTATAAATCTTGATTCATAATTTCATATCAAAATTTCTAATGTAATAAAGATAGATGTATAGTAGTAAAATAACTCTTGTTTTTTTCTTTATGTATTTGATTAACACATTCACTTAAATTGTGTTTGCAGAATGACAAAGCCTACTTTGGAGCAATAGTAGGAAGAGTAGCAAATAGAATTGGAGGGGCTCAATTTAAATTAAATGGTACTACATACAAACTAGTTCCAAATGAAGGCAAAAATATGCTTCATGGTATGTGCATTCTCAAATCTTCACTTCAATTATCAATCAGACTTTATTTCGGTTCTTCGTCATTGTAACATTCTAACTGTTTTATATTAAATAACGGGGAAAACGAGTACTAGAACGATAATGCCTTGTAATAAATTATTTTTGTTGATTTTTGAAGGTGGGCCGAAAGGGTTTAGTGACGTTGTTTGGAAGGTTAAAACTCATAAACAGAATGCAAAGTCTCCTCACATTGTTTTCACTTATGAAAGCTTTGATGGTGAAGAAGGTAATAATCCAGATACCAACAATGTCTCCTATGAATGAATTTCTTGATCAATTCGAAACTATAATATTGTGATCTTTCATTTTTGTTTTGAATTAGGGTTCCCGGGGAAGCTATCCGTATCGGTATCTTACACAATTGAAGGAGACAAATCATTGATAGTAAAAATGAAAGCGAAAGCCATTGACAAGGCAACACCAGTGAACTTAGCTCAACACACTTACTGGAACCTTGGTGGACACAACAGCGGCGATATCTTATCAAACACTGTTCAACTTTTCGCTTCTCACATTACCCCAGTCGACGATGAACTTATCCCCACAGGCAAGATTACTCCTGTGAAAGGTACACCCTTCGATTTCCTCCAACCACACAAAGTCGGAAGCATGATCAACGAGCTCCCCAAAGGCTACGACATCAACTACGTACTAGACGGGCCCAACGACGAGTCCGAGCTTAAGAAGGCAGCCGTCGTCCACGACGAAAAATCGGGCAGAGTGATGGAGCTATGGACAAATAAACTTGGTGTACAGTTTTATACTGGAAACATGTTGACTGCTACCAAGGGAAAAGATGGGTTTGTTTATGGGGCTCATGCTGCTTTGTGCTTGGAAACTCAAGGGTTCCCTGACTCTGTCAATAATCCCAATTTTCCTTCACAGATAGTGAGCCCTGGAAAGCCCTATGAGCATATCATGCTTTATAAGTTCTCTACTAAGTGAAGAATCGAAGTGTGAAGATCTCTATTAGATTTTTACAAGTATATCTCAATTTCTATTTCAAATTTTCAATTCATTTCTATCAAACTAGATCCAGGAGTCAATTTGGATACTTCCTTTATTTTCATTTCTGCTCTTACTCTTCTAACATTGTCCCATTCGCCGATAATGGCGTATAAATTAGATAATAGTATGTAATTTCCTCCGTCTTTGGGATCGAGTTGAAGCAAACGATTCATGATTTGATTTGATATATCGATGTTACCTTGGTTTAAGCCCGCTATGACCAATGTACGCCACATGATTATATCTGGATTTATTGGCATGCCTTCCATAAACTCAAACGCCTCGGTTATTAGTCCGGCCCGACAAAGGAGATCCACCATGCATCCATAGTGTTCAATCGATGGTGTTATTTCATAGTCAAAGATCATAGACCGAAAACATTTGCGCCCTTCATCGACCAAACCTGAATGACTACATGCAGATAAAACACTTAAGAAGACTAATTCATCAGGCTTCAAACCTTCTCTTTGCATTTGGCAAAACCTAGTAAGAGCAAGTAACCCATGCCCATGAATTGCTAGTCCTTGAATCAAAGTAGTCCAAGAAACTACTGTCTTCTCCTTCATTAGACCAAATATCTGACAAGCATTTCTCATGTTACCACATTTTGCATGCATATCTATAAGAGCATTTTGTATACAAACGTTTCCTTCATTAAATCCTTTCTTGTTCACATAGTTATCAATCCATTCTGCTAGTTCAGAGTTTCCTATCTTCGAACAAATAGAAACAATACCCAAGATCGTAATCTCGTCTGGCTTAATATTTTCTAAATCCATTTTCCGAAACAAAGTCAATGCTTCATTCATGCAGTTGTTACCACTATAAGCATTTATCATTATAGTCCATGAAACAACATTTCTTAGAGGCATCCTTTCGAAAACTTGATGAGCATAGAACAAACATTGACATTTCGAATACATATCTATCAATGAATTACCAATGAATATGTCTAAACTAACAAGATTTTTGAGTACATAACTATGAACTTGTTTTCCTTCTCTTAAGGCTCCTAAACCAGAACAAGCTGAGAGAAGACTAACCGATGTAACCTCATTTGGTCTTACCTTCTCATTCACCATTGACTGAGAAACTAAAAACACCATATGAGGGTAATTCTTTTGAGCATACATAGAAACAAGAGCATTCCAAAGAACTATATCTCTGTGAGGAATTTCATCGAATACCTTCCGAGCAGACTTTAGATCATCAAACATCCTATACATTTGGAGAAGTGAAGTCACTGTAATCTTTTCAGAAACAAAACCCATAATCAAAATATGTCCATGAATCTCTTTCCCTTCAAAAATACTTGATAAAACCCCACAAGCTTTTATCACATGAAGAAGAGTATAACTATCCACCATGAAACCTTTTCTTCTAACATGGGCATAAGTTAAAATAGCTTCTTTGGGATTATTTTCTTCTAAATAACCTCTAATTATAGTATTCCAAGTGTAAGTATCAAGACCATCTATTTGAACTGAGATTAATCTTGCCACAGATGTGGTTCCTGGGGAAGAATTTGATGAAAAAGAAGTGACAAGTTTTGTAGTTAAAATAGGGTTTTTAATGAGACCTGTTGATACCATTTGAGCATGGATTTCATTGAGATGGTTCTTGTTGTTGTATTTGTGTAAGAGAGGAAGGTAGTCTAGAAATGGGTATTTAGTTTGGTAGGGTTTAGAGAGGGTTTTGATGATATTAGAACTCATCAACATTCTTTCAACCATATGCTACAACTAATCAACTCAAATTAAAGATCCCATTTTATGGATGATGAGTTGGCCTTCCCCATTGGGTCTACCATCTAGTGTAGTACTTCTGAATATTTGGTGTATCCATCTATGACAACACCAACATTCTTTCAACCATATGCTATTTCAAATGATGGGTTTTCCTATTGGTTTACAAAACCTACCACTGAATACTATTACACCATCTCTCCACCCTAATAGCTCAGGAAACCTTACCATGAGACCCCTCCATATGGGTGTTATTAGTGATCCTTCTAAGCCTCTTCATCCTCGAATCAACCACGGACGAGGAGAAGAGGAACAAGAAAGTGAGGAGAGAAATGGTGGTGGGGATAGGAGGTGGTAAGCGAAATTGCGTGGCTAGAAATGGGAGGCCGGAGATGAGAAAGAGGGAGTTTCTTCGCTCCAGAAAAATTTGCAATTTTCACTTAAAATTTTGTACCCTTCACAATTTTGTACCTAAAATTCTTTTTGTTTTTGTAAGACCCCGACCTTATATAATAGTACAAGTTATTTCACTTATAAACCCAACCCTTATTACCTCTGTTATAAAATAATAGGCCGTAAACATATCAGTTCAAGTGGATTAAGGACAGATTCCTAAACGAAGTGTAAGTTGTTTGATTTATATCACACATCTAGTCTACGTATCCCTCTAGGTATAGAAGATATTACCAATTCTTAAAGGAAATAATCTCAAAGATTTATCTCGACTCTGAATAACGAACTCTAATAAACACCCTCTTTTAGTTTCCGACAATATTTTCATTATTTGTGTCGTCCCTATTTTCGGTTGTATACGAGTAATGATAATCCATCGTTATCCGTTTTGAGAGGCTTTCCACATTGAGAACAAATTCTTGTAAAGATTTCAAGAGTTCAACAGCTTCACATACCTTGACAAGTAAAGAACTTAAAATCCATGATCCATTTCACCGTTACACCATAACAACATAAATCAAAATTTTACAGAGATCACTTTTGCTATAGAACAAAAATATAAACAAACTTCCTTATAAATAAATTTACTCACATACCCAGATTACATTTTTTTTCTCTCAATATTCGAGCACGATTACTGCAACAATAATAAGCATACCTCAAATGAGTTAAATTCCATCAACAAACCCTTTTTTGTCAGCTTCATTAATCTCTGAAGGTACACTAGTTTTACCAGCCATGGAGAGGCAATATTTAGCAATCTCTCTAAATTTAGGTACACTTCTAAGATCAACAACAGTTCCATCTTTCAATGTGATAACAATATCACCCCATTCACCAATAAAACGAGGTACAACTTGAACATCTTTCACAACTTTATAAGAAAAATCACTTCTATCTTGTCCTGTTAGACCTGATATTACAGTTACCCTCAAATTTGTGAATCTGTATCTGAGAAACAAAGCCCTAGAAACAGCTGCTAATGTTAATGGTAACCAAAGAAGAGTAAAACCCAGGATGAGATTGGCTAGTAAATCACCATAGTGAGCTCCACCATCAAAATAGATGGTTTCTTCCTTGGGTTTTGAGGTAGATTTGAGAGTGGGTTTGTTGGGAGATGAAGAAACATTGAGTCTAGTTATGGGTCTGGATGAATTTAGAGAGGTGGGTTTTGAAGGGAAAATATAGTTGTTTAATTTGGAGGTTGAATTGAAGGAGAAGTGATGGAGGAGAGATTTGGGAGATGAAGTAGGAGAGAGAATTGGTGTGGTGGAAGCCATTGTTTATCTGTTTGAGGAGTACATGAAAGGCATTGGGTGGTTGAAGAGAAGTGTTTTTTCTAGGAGAGTTTCTCTTCCCCCTCAACTACTCAAGTGATGATAAGGCTGACTAGCTGAGGTTAGTTCCATGGGCACTCACCAAAAATAGGACACTTTTAACCAAAATGTATTTATGACTAACATATGAGCTTATGAAGGTCAAATTGGATATATTATATGGAAATAGCTGCATATCGTGGAAAAATGATGAACGCATATAAAATTCTCTTGTCAAAATTGCTACAGAACTGCTAGATAACCCAACATATTCAATCCATTAAGAGGACAAGTACAGCTGGACCACAAAATAAATTACTCAGATTTTATCCAAACTTTTGTTTTCTAATTCAACTATACAACTTTTGTTTTCTAGTTCAACTATACTTGTCCATTTAGTAGGTTGAAATTTGAAAATATTAGATTATCTAGCATTTCTCAAACCGCTATGCTCAACTCACAAGACTTGGGGTGGGGATATCGTTGGGATTGTATTCTGATACTGAAGTAGTAAAATCTTATAGCCAAAAATTTATAACATTATTTCGGGTTTCATGTCTTTATGTAGACAGCATTGTAAGAAACTAAAGTAATGTTTCACTTCAAATCTTGTTTGCATTATTCTTTCTTTTATTGTACATCTAAGACCTCGATATTTAAGATTTAATTTTGCTCCGTGAAGTCATTCCATATAATTCTTACCTCTTCTATACCTAACACAATAAACTCAAGTTTCATTAGTTCGAAATTTCAAAATGAGGAACAAAAAGACTATCTGCACATATGATTTTGTTGAGTTTAGCAACTTCACAACTTGACTTGCTTAACTTGTATAGAAAAATATGTAGAATAAGAGTTTTTTTTTCGGCGAAGAGAATTTCATGGTTATTAGGTTCTTCTAGTTTTGAAGCTAATGAATAGAGAGTTAAATGTAGTTATTTCTTGACATCAATCGATATAAAGAGCTTCTAACACAACGTTCACTTTCTAAATTTCACTTTTTCACGAATTTACGACTCAAAACAACTTTGATAAAACTCCATCGGTACACACAAACCTGCAGGATTTCGTTGTTGTTGCTGAATGAAGTAGTACAACGATTGCTTGGTTTGCTTGTATATCATGGTAAACATTTCATTCTCTGTAACAATGATAACGATATTCGAGTTAGTTGAATTTGTCTTTCATTTTCTTCTGCTCAATTAGAATTTATTCTACAAAAAAAATACAAAGACAACAGAGACCCAACGACGAGACACTTTTGTTTGTTTAAGAAAACAAATAGCACCTTCGATATACCTAAATTATGGTCTTTAGAGTGTTGATTACCTGTCTTTCAACTTCGATTGCTGATGCAGTTAGCCTTCTTTTCAAGATGGATTTCTCCTGTTCACATGTTTCCATCTTGGTATCTAGCATGACGTTAATGAACACTATTAGGATATGTGAGTAAACATTAAAGTTCTCCCCAACCCTTTCAATTTTGACCCTATATTCCTAGTGAATATTTAGTAAGATTCAGTGCACAAGGGTGTACGTCTTTCATTAATGCGGATACTTGGTGTCCGATATCAACCAGGACCTAGTACAAGAGAAAATAGAAATATGGAACATTATGGACTAAAGTAGGGTCATATATTTTCTTAGTTCTCACCGTAAAAATAGGATGACAGGATGGTGATGCGCTCCATTGGCTGAAAATAGAGAAGTGATCAAATTCTATCAGCAAACTACAAAAACTGGAATGAAAACTGAAATCGGCTTACCTTAATAATTCATAGGACACCAATTATCATGCAAAATTCATTCAAAACATATCTCATGTAAGCTAGTGATAGTGAGAAGCCATGTGAAAGTATTGCAGCCATCTGGTCCTCATTTCAATTGAAAAAAATTATCATGTCCCTCTTGTAATTTAACTTTCTCTCACACAAGCCAAGGCATTGTTACGAGAAACTTATTTAAATTTCGGTAGGCATGGAAATGGAAATATTTTGAAATTTGATTCCTCGACACGAATTGCTTCTAATCAAAGTTATTTCCTAATCTAATTCAATCAAACAAAAGAAATATTCTAAAACATAAGCACAGAAATCACCAACTAAGAAATTTAAACTAGAGAAAATAGAAGTTTCCCCTATCTGTGCACTCATGTGTATTCAGCTCGGCTTATGGGGTGTCTTAGTCACTCTGTAGTCTGTTCACATCAAGTAGATACATGAAGCATTAGTCCACAAAGCAAATTGGGAACACAAGGACCAAGAAGGAATATCAAATTAAGTTTATTAAGAAAGGAAAGGATGACGGGATGCTGCTTTTAGGTTCTTTGAGAATCTGAAACGTTTTGAACGATTAAACTATGTATGCTGTATGCATTTATTTTCTGGTTCTATACTTCTACTTACTAAAATAACAAATCATAAGATAAAAGACAAGCGACTTATACCATTACAAAGATGCCCTCTTTACGAGTTGGGAGTTCCTCAAGCTTCTTCAACGTTTCATCACCTTTAGTAACTTTTCCGAATATTGCATACTGGAAATGCATGCCAACCAAATCATAAACAATTGATGTGAGATGGTACAGAAAACCTATCCAACGCTGTTTGAGAAAAATATAACAACAATACCTCGTGATCCAGGTGAGGAGCATCCCCAAGAAGCATTGAAAATGAGGAAGCTGCACTGTCTGGGTCAGAATACCTACAATATACACAAAAACTTGTTGAGGACGATATCAAGGTTTTCAAATAGATATGAATAGTTTAGAAATGAAAATGAATAACACAGTAACTACAAATTCCACAAGAATCCATAAGCGAAAGATAGGTAGAGTGATAGACTACTTTCTAAATAAAGTATGATTGCTAAGTGTAATACCGACTTGCAATGTCAGGGAAACTAAAACCTTATATTTTGCCATTTCCTATTACACCACTAGCCGTCATTCCAAACGGAACAATTTCCTTTTTCCACAAAGTAATACATTTTATCATTACCCAGAGGAAGTTAGCTAGAAGCAATTTCAGAAACTTCATCATGGAGGTATAAAGCACTAGGAATAAACAAATCCATGGAGTAGGATTACTAAGGTTACTAGTGATTATTAAGACATCAATTAATAATGCAGGATTTACCTTCCCATTGAAAGTATGCCTCTTACATGTTTGACATCGCTAAATTCACCAATAACAGTTTTTTCGGCCTCCACTCTTTGCTCGTCGTTCATAGGAGCTGATCTCCCACCAACTACATCAGCGACTTGGGCAACAAAGCCCTTATCTACCTGCATAAGAAAATGACATTTTTCAAAGCTATATTTTACCAAGAAGATCACCTGTCGGTCAAGTATATCAAATTCCATAGTCCGGCAGCATACCCGAAAAAAGTGATTGGTATTATAACATCCCAAGCGAACAAGTTTGAATATGTGATCAACAGTTTTGGGGGCAACATCAGGGTAAAACCCAAACTCAATGTCGCCATAGTTTGTCTGCACGGTGACATATAAAAACAATTAAAAAGAGTCGATTACCGAATGCTATGAGTATTTAGTGCGCAAAAGGAACACATTTATGACTTCAACAAGACTATCAGTATCGTCATCCATATCCTTCAGACGAGCAAGAAAACTCAGGTTATGGTTATAGCAGCAGAAAAGTGTAGTTTGCACATCAGAGAAAACTAGAGTATAAGTTTATGAAGATATCCGTGGGGATCTTTAGTGACAATAGAACAAGCTAAAAGATGCATAACGAACGTGAGTGTTATGATCTTTATAACAGAAGAGCCCAATTATGTAAATGTTGAAAGCTAATGCTTCTAATCTGCATGCTAAAAGTTTATCTTTCAAAGTCGTTTAACCTACCTAGAAAGCTAGAAGAACTACAAAAGTATGTCTAACTGCCACATTGGACAACCGCATTTTACAATCTCCTGAAACGGTGACCTATTTTTTTGTGGTTATCACTAAAGAATTCACAGTAATAATAAAACCTATTTGAACTTCATATGGATTACCCACGAACTAATTTCTCTTGCATGTCCTGTTTACCTCTCTTTGTTTTCATATCTTCTTCTATTTTGTTTCGAAATCAACACACTTTTGGTTTGTAGTCAAACATCTAAATGAGTAAACTACTCTACACCAACTTATGATTTCTAATCTTATAAATAATTAGAGTTGGGTATTGTTTGTGTTGTTTCTAAGCCGCATATGAAATCTGACTCGAAGTCTTAATTGAGCAAATCGACTTCAGAGTGTTGTTTTTGTCTGACTGGTCTCAATGACTAATTTGGTTGACTTTGGAGTGGCAGACTGGCAGTCAATTCAGATTCACCTGAGTCACATTTTTAGAGAAAGAGAAAAAAAGCGCCTTAATCAACAACATTAGTAGGTATAAAAGAATTAGATCATGAGTTCTAAGTAACTACCCTTCAAAACAAACAAGTCAATAACATCTAGGTTTTCAATTTCCCTTTTACCAAAAGGATCACAAAAGAGAATTTGAAACAATTACCTTACAGAAATTTACAAAATCAATAAATATAATCAGAAGAAAATGAATCAATTCTTGAAAAATGTAAAGCAAGATTAGGGATTTGTTGGTGGAACACAGAGAGAGATAGGAACCTGGAAAACAACGCGAGCAGATCCTAGGCGGGGATCAGCATCATCAGAAAAGACTTGAAAGAATAATAGAGAAATAACGGAAAGGATGGAAATCCAGCAACTTGTCCTCCACATTTTGATTAGATTTTGAGATCAAGTCACTTCAGTTTTCTCTCAACAAAAAAAAAAAGGTCACTTCCGTTTCAGCTCCTAAAAGACGACTTCTCCTCCCGCGAAAATAATACTAAATAACAATATTTGGAATTATTTCATATTTGTACCCCTAAAAGATGACCGGTTTCTTTTAGTGGCCTCCTAAATTAGGGAACTGCTACGATGACCCATTGCTAATTTTTCCTCCGTTGACCGAAAGCTAAGGGGTAGTGGATAAGGACATTGGGGGACATTTATGGCCCCCTTTTTTTCGTAAATTCAAATATGACCCCCTTTTCTTAACACTGTCAGTCAACTTTTATGGTTAATCTTTTTGTTTCCATATTTACCCTTCTTATAAGAATGATTTCAAAATTCAAAATTGACCCCCTTTTAAATTTGGGTCAATTTCCAAAAATTTATAGCTACTTTAGAAAAAACTAGGGGGCCAAAATAGAATACATATAAAAAAAATTTAAAAACACCTCATCTCTCCCTCTCTCTCCTCCACATCATGTATTCCGCCACCTCATCATCTTCTCCGATGAAGGTCGCCGGCCGGCCAAATTTTCCAGCGACCTTCAAAATATATATATTTTTTTATCTTTCTCTAACTAATCTCTCTCCCATCTCTCTCTCTCTTTCTCTCTCTCTAATTTCTCTCTCTCTCTCTCTCTCTCTAATTTTTTTCTCTCTCTCTAATTTCTCTCTTTCTCATCTCAATATAATTCCGGCGAAGGGGAGGAGCCCCTTCGCCGGAATAACCAGACCTTGAAGGTCTGGTTAATGACCAGACTCGGTCTGGTTTCAAACCAGACCGATATCTGGCTTCAACCAGATCTCGGTCTGGCTGGTTGAAACCAGATCCCGGTCTGGTTTGAAACCAGACCGAGATCTGGTCATTAACCAGACCTTGAAGGTCTGGTTATTCCGGCGAAGGGGCTCCTCCCCTTCGCCGGAATTATAGTGAGATGAGAGAGAGATGGGAGTGAGAGAGAGAAATGAGAGAGAGATTAGTTAGAGAAAGATAAAAAAAAAAATTTGGCCGGCCGGCGACCTTCATCAGAGAAGATGATGAGGTGGCGAGATACATGATGTGGAGGAGAGAGGCGATGAGATGGAGGAGAGAGAGGGAGAGATGAGGTGTTTTTAAAAAAAAATTTATATGTATTCTATTTTGGCCCCCTAGTTTTTTCTAAAGTAGCTATAAGTTTTTGGAAATTGACCTAAATTCAAAAGGGGGTCAATTTTGAAATCATTCTTATAAGAAGGGTAAATATGGAAACAAAAAGATTAACCATAAAAGTTGACTAACGATATTAAAAAAAGGGAGCCATATTTGAATTTACGAAAAAAAGGGGGCCATAAAGGAAGCTGGTCACAAAGTAGGGGGCCATATAGAAATTAACTCTAATCTGTTTGTTCATTTTATTTTGTTTCAACCAAGTGATAGTTCGAGTAATTATGCTTTCCCAATTAAATTGTTACTTTTTCAAGTTCACCTTAGCACTTTTTATAATGCTTTAAAGCTGCACGAAATATGTTTGTGTAAAGGCATAGGTAAATATTATTATTTCGAAATACCATCTTCAAGACTTCAATAAAACCCACCAAATTTTCATTTTAATATATTTTGGTTCTCCTCATTCAACAAAAGTTTAGATGGCCTAGTCGGTTTAAGGTGTCAGATTAAGGTTCTAGTTCGATAAGGTTTGAGATCAAATCCTACGCTCAACATTCTCTTTTCATTTTCTGTCATACCCCATCTCTTATCTAATAAAATTTCTCCTAAACTTAATTGTTTTTTTTTTTGTTGAAAGCCCCACAACTTAATTCAACAATGTTTTGTCTCACAATTAGCTTATGATCGATGAATGAACAACTTATAAAGTTGTAACGTGTCATATTCTTGTAAAAATCGTCTACACTTTTAGCGAAATTTAATCAATCATGAGACAGAGTTGACATAATGCATTAGAGATTGTAGTATACACGTTTATAATATTCATATGCTCTAGAAAACTTGGTGTTTTGAAATAATTAAAATTTCTCTTTGTCTCTCCAAAGAAATCCCATAAAATTACGATAATTCAGAGAAAACACCATGGCCACTGCGCGAGGAAATGTGATGGAGTTAAAAACTTCCTGATAAGAATGCATAGAAAACCAATAAGGTCATCCTTAATATTTTCGTTAGGGGGCAGCTAATCTGGAGACAATAAAGGTATCAATGTTGGCATAGGATGTATGCCCAGGGGCGGCCCTGGCCCAAAGCGAGGCTTTCGCTTTGGGCCACCAATTTTGGGGGGCCTCCAGCTATTATGTGTGTTACATTAAAAGGAAAATTTATAGGCACCATTTAGCACTTCCCTTCCACTTTATAAAGGACCGGCTCATTTCAAATATGAAGTCACGGGAATTCAAGGGAAGATCCTTCTTCAGTTTATGTAATCTGATGCCCCACTTTTGATGGAAGTTTGACTTTCCTCAATTAGTTTTTAAATACTTTTTTATACTAAATTCTCTATTTCTAATATAAATTAATGTTAAACTCTTCAAGTTTCTAAAGTAAACTAAACTCTTTTCCCCAAATTACCTTCTAACTCAAAAACCCTAGCTTTTTTCTTCTTTGTTTATTCTTAAACTTCAAGTTCAAGATTCAAGAAGCCATTAGAGATTAGATATTAATTTTTATCATCTTGAAAACCTACAAAATCTTTGTTCCTTTTCAAACCCTAAGTCTTTTTTATATCCAAACCACCACCACTAGAAGTATAGAACCAAAATCCTATTTCTCACTCAATATTCAAGTTTCAATATCAAGCACTCTCTAACTCTCTTCAATCTTCATACTTTCTAAGAAGGTAATTATTAAGCACTTCCTTTATTTTCCTATCTCTTTGTCTATGTATATTATATATGTTTAATGTTGGTAATAAATTACATTGTCATATTGATGATTTGGTAAAATATCAAAATCTAATATTATTTAATTTTCTCTCTCACATGTTTTTCTATAATATATCAACTCTTCAAACTTCAAAGTGGAAGGTCAATTTAGATATCAAAGAACTGGAATTTTTATGTTTAACTATTAAAAATCTAGTCGGCATCAAGGTATGTAATCGTTACTCTATATTCTCGTTGTTTCGTCATTTATTCTTTGGATACTGTTATATTTAGTATATCATCATCATCATCATTGTTAGATTCAAAGATTTAATTATGCCTCCAAGTAGAATTAGAAAGCATATATCCGGGTCGGAAAAAAGAAGAAAAAAAAAGAAGAGAAGAAGAATTAGTGAAGTCTCAAGCCGGTGCACTTGATAAGTTCTTTAAACACGATAAAGACAAAAATAATGAAGATATGGAAGAAGATGTTTCAGATGATATCAACGTGAATGAGGATGATATGAATGATAATCTCATCCAACCTGTGCATGATAATACAAATTATGAAGACCTCACTCATGAAGAAAATGGTCCTTTAAATATTTTTGATCCAGGTAATTGGGATATCATAGATCAAAATTTGATAGACTTCTTGGTTCAAAAAGGTCCGATAAGAATTATTGATTTTGACTTTCCTTCAGATGTACATGATAGACGTTTCTCTCCTACATATTATAATCGTACTGCTATTAATGGCGATAAATACGACAGGGTGTGGCTTGTGTACTCAATGTGTAAAAACAAAGTCTATTGTTTTTGCTGCAAGTTGTTCAACACTCATGGGAGTGGTGGTAAATTAACTAATTAAGGATTCCAAGATTGGAGAAATCTTACAGGAAGACTTCAAAGTCATGAAAGTAGTGATGAACATTGTGAAGCTTTAATGAAATGGCATGAGTTGGAAGTGAGGTTAAGAAGAGTTGAAACAATTGACAAACATTTACTAGAACAACTTAACAAAGAAAAAGAACATTGGAAAGAGGTTTTGAAGAGGATAATCGGTCTTGTAAGGACTCTTGCTAAGAGAGGTTTAGCCTTTCGAGGAAAAAATGAGAAGATCGGTCAAGAGAATAATGGAAATTTTTTGGGCATAATTGAATGGGTTGTCGAATTTGATGAGGTACTAAAATTTTACCTTCAACGTATCCAAAATGGTGAAATTCATTATCATTATCTTAATCACAAAATTCAAAATGAATTGATATTAATGTTAGCTTTTGAGACTAAAAGTTTGATTATAAAAAAGCTTCAAGATGCTAGGTACTTCTCAGTGATACTTGATTGCACTCCAGATGTAAGTCACGAAGAACAAATGTCACTAGTTATAAGATGTGTGAATGTTGCAGTAACTCCAATAAAAGTTGAAGAATATTTTCTTGGGTTCATGAAGGTGGACGATACATCGGGGTATGGTCTTTTTGAAGTTCTTAAGAATGAATTGGATCATCTTCATCAAAATATTAAATATGTTAGAGGATAAGGATATGACAACCGATTTAATATGAAAGGAAAACATAAAGGTGTGCAAAATAGATTGCTTGAAATAAATCCAAGAGCGTTCTACACACCATGTGGTTGTCATAGTCTTAATCTCGTACTTTGCTATATGGCCAATTCGTGTCCTAAAGGAATTACTTTCTTTGGAGCCATACAAAGTATTTATGTATTATTTTCATCTTCACCTAAGCGTGGACAAATTTTGAAAGATAAGGTACAAGGCTTTGAAGGTATCACACTTAAATCACTCTCCCAAACTCGATGGGATAGTCGAGTTGAAAGTGTTAAAGCAATACGATACCAAGCTTTACAAATACGTGAAGCGTTACAGGAGTTGGTAGAAACAAGTAATGATTCCAAAACAGTTCATGATGCCGAAAACATCATAACACAAGACTTAGGAAATTTTGAGTTCTTGCTTAGCATGATTATTTGGCATGAAATTTTGTTTGCGGTAAATTCCGTTAGTAAAACACTTCAAACTGAAGATATGGATATTAATGTTGCATTAGAGAAGTTGAAAGGACTTATATCTTATCTTGAAAATTATAGAGAAGTGGGATTTCAAGAAGCCATGTTTGAAGCTAAAGAGATTGCAATTAAAATAGGCGTTGAAGCTACATTTCGAGAAAAACGCATTATACGTAGAAAGAAACATTTTGACGAGAATATAACCGAAAATACATCAATGTCAGTGGAAGAATCATTCCGAGTTAATTACTTCTTATACATATTGGATCGTGCTCTTTCTTATTTCAATAGTAGATTCGAACAATTTCAAAAGTACGAAGAGATATTTGGTTTTTTGTTTGATTTGCATAAGTTAAATTCTAAAGATGATGGTCATTTGAGATGCTCGTGTACTTGCCTTGAAACTTTTCTAAAACACAATGAGTCGTATGATATAGATGGATTAGACTTATTTTCGGAGCTTTAAGTGTTGAGGCATCTTATACCAAAGGATATTAGAAGACCAATTGAAGTGCTAAACTACTTGAAAGATATAAAGGGGTGTTACCCAAATTCATGGGTTAGTTACAGAATTTTGTTAACCATACCTGTCACCGTTGCTTCCGCGGAAAGAAGTTTTTCAAAATTGAAGTTGATTAAATCTTATCTTCGGTCTACAATGTCACAAGAAAGGTTAAATGGGTTGGCCATTTTGTCTATTGAGAAAGATATAGCCGACACACTTGATTATTCAACAATTATTAGTGATTTTGCATCTAAAAATGTAAGAAGAACGATGTTCAATTGATTGTAGTTATCATCACTTTTTTTGTTACATAATATAATGAAATATTTTCGGTACTTATAAATTTTTGCAATAAAAATTCACAATTCGTTATAATTGAAGGGGCCACATTTTATAACTTCGCTTCGGGCCACCAAAAACTCAGGGCCGGCCCTGTGTATGCCTAGAGTATGTCTGGATTTTCTTGTTCTCTATCATTATTGTATTCGTTAAGACCTTTGTACTAGATATTTTTTGCTCTGGACTTTTAAAGATTTAAAAAAATTTAAGCGTTCTGGCACATAAATGTGTAAAACTTTAAAGGTTCAGAAACTTTGAAGTTTTGAACTTTTAAAGGTCTGAGACATTAGAAGTAGTAAATCATTAAGTTCAGAAACCTTTTTAATAGAACTTTGAAAATCCATAACTTTTTGTAACAACTTTAAAAAGTACGTATTAAATATAAGCCGTCCAAACTAATGGTTGGGATTAAAACGAAAATTATATCATTATAAGGGTTAAGCTTTAAATATTAGTTGTTTACTTGTCGTCTTCATCTTCTCTTTATCTTCACCAAACACCATAATTTCTCGACGTATGTTTTAGCTTACCATTTTTACATTTGGGTCTTACATTTATCATTATATACAAATTATATTAACCAAGAATTTTATTAAATAAAGCTTATACAATTGTGTACAAGTACATCCAAGTTATTCACATCATGAATATGAATCATTGGGTCGGAAAACCGTTCTAGATGGGCGACTTGTTCGGGTTCTTGTTGGTTGGGGTTCCCCAAGCAGTCTGGTTTCCATCCAAAATCGAATCATCAAAATGAAGAAATTGTTAGAGAGTCTGTTAGAGATGTTAGATGAATGGTCTCATATGGACTAAGTTAATATTGTGATTCTTATACAACTTATATAAAGACCTCAAGATGTAATAGCTAGATATCTCAATCAATACTCTTCTTCCTCCTATATTAATCATGGTATCAAAAGCATTTTTACTCTAACGAGTCTGATCCTAGGGTTTCCGACTAACCTGCGACGGTAGCTCCGTCAATGGCTACCGTCCGCCGAAACATCATCGGTTTAGTTTCTTTTGTCTTCTTTTTCTACCCAAATAAATTAGGTTTATTATTTTCTTAGTCAAGTTTTAGTTTCAAAGTTTTTGATTCTTTATGTAAGTATTCAACTATTTATTAATGGTTTTCACCATTAAAGGTTTGAAGGTTTAAAGATCAATTTCTCATTCTTAGATCTATCTATCTCTACTTGTCAATAGTAGGAGATGGAGATCGAAAGAGTAAAGCAAACAACTATTTACATTCAACTTAGATGGTGGTCTCATTTTTCAAACCCAAATGCTAACCCCCTCTCTATCTCTGTTATAGTTCAACAAGGTTGTCATCTTCTTACTTCAATGAGCTTAAGAAATGAGTATTCTTCTTTAATGGAGTTCATGTAGGTTCCAGATCGGACAAAAATTTTGTGGGTTCTTAAATGGTTCTTTTACTCAACTCAATTCTTACTTAAAACAATCATCTCTCTTCTCTCTCAAACTACTTCTTCTGTCTCTTGTCTTGAATGATCCAGAGTTATTTCGTGGCAGAAGTAGAAGAGAGTAAGATTTCAAACTTTCTAGTTAAAACCCCTGATCCAAACCTTCAAAGTTGAGAGAAAGAGAAGATAGATGATTGTTTTAAGTAAAAATTGAGTTTTGAATTTCAGCTTTTGTGAAGGATTTCAAAGGCAATAAGATAACACTAAAACTCATTTTCTCATGGGTGTCAAATAAGAACCTAAGAAGACTTCACGACGCTCGTATTCTTCGACATAATTACAGAGGGAAGTTGAAGTCCGTCTTAAGGACTCAGTAATTAAAGAGGGGGTTGAGTTACAGAGAATGGTAAATCTTTTCTTGATCGGATTTCTCAATCTGTGAGGAGAAGAAGAAAAGAAGTTAGTGGGTTTCTTGTTAGGATATGTGAGATGAAGCTCAAGAGTTGTTGAAACTGTAGAAGATGAAGCCATGTTTTTAGTGAGATTTTAGAGAGAGAAAGTAAGTGAAGAAGAGAGAAGGAAGAAGGTCAGCTGCTTTCTTGAAGCAGACAAAAGAAAGTGACAATGAGACTTAGGGTTCTAACTTTCAAATTCATTTTAGTCTACGGGTGCCCTTAAAATTTCGAATGACCAAGTTCAAAGTTGTTGGGCCCTTCCATTGGTGTGCTCTTAAGATTGGTTATCTCTTAACCTCTTGGTGCTTTCAAAATTTCATGGGAACAATGATGCCTATAAATTGCTATGTTGTTGTGTGACAGTGTCTTCAAAAAAAAAAACCTTATGGTCGTATAAAGGATGTCTTCTCTTAACCACAACTCTCCTTTCAAGCTCAAGCGGATCAAGCTATTAAGCTTAATATTTCTTTTTTCAAGCCTAAATGGGCCAAGGTATTAAGCTTTTCTCTTTCAGGCCCAAGTAGGTCAAGCTATTAAGCTTTTCTCTTTCAACCCTTTTCTCTTCCAAGCTATTAAGCTTTTTTTTTTCAACCCCAATTGGCCTAAGTTTAGTAGTATTACTTTCTCAAACCCAAGTGGGCCAAGCAACCAATGCTTTTTCATCTATCTTTCTCATTCTTAAGTGGGCCTAGCTATCAATGTTTCTTTCTTTTTCAAACCCAAGAAGGCAAAGCTACCACTATTCTACATCATATTTCTTTCTCAAGCACCACAACAACACACAGCAAAGCAACACCAACATTAGTTTAGAAAGAAATTGTAACATCATCAAAGCGGTATCTACTCAAACTCACGGTCTTTCATACTCGCACGTACCATTAGTTTGAGGGGGAGTATTATGGAAGAAGCAAAATCACCATTGACCCAATGAACAAGAGAAGAACAAAATTTGTTTTGCATTTTAATGTCGTTTTTAAATATTATTGTAACAAGTAAGGTATTTATTGTAGCAAACCATTGTAATTACCAATAACTTGATAATTACATTGGTTTGAGGGGGAGTGTTAGAGAGTATGTTAGATGAATAGTCCCACATGGACTAAGTTAATCTTGTGATTCTCTTATAGAGCCATATAAAGGCCTCAAGATGTAATAGCTAGATATCTCAATCAATACTCTTCTTCCTCCTATATTACTTATATCAGAAATGTGTTATTTTCTTTGTTCAGATCTTTTGATTTGGTGGGATTCAATTTCATCGAAAGATTGTTTGATTTTACAGAGTAAACCTTATCAGTCTAATATATAGGTACTGATTGGTGTAATGACGAAGGTTATTGACTCTTGTTTGATTTTTTCTATCTCGTAGGGATCTAGAAAGGTAATCATCATCATCCATTATTGATTTTCTCATTCTTATATCTTTCATCATTTCTTTCTTTCATAATTTGCCACTATAAGTTCTATTCAATCATGAGCTAACTTTTACCATTGGTTCTGGTCTCTCTAGTGTTTCACGCACATC
The DNA here is from genome assembly GCF_041429995.1 of Eschscholzia californica. NCBI lineage: Eukaryota > Viridiplantae > Streptophyta > Magnoliopsida > Ranunculales > Papaveraceae > Eschscholzia > Eschscholzia californica. Next base: position 37,558,541 of record NW_028238198.1, read on the forward strand.
TAATTTATGTTTAATATAACCCTAGGCAGAACTTGGCCGGAATGACGCATTTCCAACAAAGTATCAGACATTGCAAATTTGAATGAATCAAATATTAGAATGGTAATTGGAATAAATCTGTTACTTTCATTAATTTGTTTGTATTTAAAGATAATAATATTGAGATTTAGTCTTTCTGAAATCTTTTTGTTATAGATGAGATATTACCGGAGTGTACGAAAGATCAAAGGTTGCCGGCAATGGTCGTTTGTCGTCGATCATTACTACAGTGGATAAAAAATGGTGGTAAAGTTGTGGATAACAAAAAGGAAAAAAACAAAAAAGAAAATACAAGAAGGAAAAAACAAAAATAATTCACTCTGTTCCCTTTAACAATTACAAAAAAATAGTCAACTAAAGTTGACCAACTTCTTACAAAGTCTTTCCTCCCGGAATCAGCGAGCTTTCTAAACATAGCATTCAACATAGCATGCTGGATAATAGTGACAAGTATAACTTGTTTTGATAAGTATTATGTATTTATTTAGTTATTATAAAATGCTTTTATTTATTATCATGAATAATTTAATTTAATACTATTATACAATAATTTGATTTAATATTATAACAAATAATTATTTAAATTTAATTAAATACATAAAATAAAACAACTTTAATACATTAAAATAAATAAATATTAATAAATTAAATTATTTTATTATAATAACAGTTAATTAATACAAGTATTAGTTAAACTAAACTATTTTTTCATAATAATATTTTAGTATAAAAAAATTATTGTATTTATTTTATGTACAAAATGATATTTTATATATCAAATGATATTTTTATATATAAAATAATATTATATGTATAAAAATATTATTAAACATACATATTCGACTCATCAGTTTTTTATTTATTAATTAACTTTTATTATAATTAAATACACAAAATAAAACAACTTTAATACTTTAAAATAAATAATTATTAATAAATTAAATTATTTTATTATAATAAAAGTTAATTAATACAAATATTGGTTAAACTAAACTATTTTGTCATAATAAAATTTTAATATAAAAAAATTATTGTATTTATTTTATGTACAAAATGATATTTTATGTATCAAATCATATTTTATATATAAAATAATATTATATGTATAAATATTATCAATATATATATTCGACTCATCAATTCTTTATCGCCACATATGATTGCTTTGATGGCATAGGGAGGGGGAGACAAATAAAAACACCTTTAAAAATTAGATTTTTACGATCGTGTATAAACCACCTTTACGTTTCCTTGATCGTTTACATAACCTTGATCGTTTCCAACACCCTTTGATGGTCATAACTCATACGTATAGATGTTTACATAACCTTGATCGTTTCTAACACCCTTTCATTGTCATGTCATAAGGTGTTGCATAGTAGCTATACAAAGAAAAGTTATAGGGAAATGTAAGAAACAACTGCTACAAAATTATTTAAAACTAAAACAGAGTCTAGTTTATCTTAATTCTAGAAATTTTTAATAAAAATATATTTTACTGTATTTATTTTATTATACAAAATGATACTTTTATGTATCAAATTTTTATATATAAAATAATATTATATGTATAAAAAATCTTATTAAACTTAATTATATTATTATAATAATATTTTATGAAAAAATTTAAATAAAACTTACAATAATATTATTTGAACAAAAAAATAAATTAAAAATAGTTTTATTAATTTTGAAAAACCATTGCGTATTTTATTAAAAAGTATTAAATAAAATAAATTAATAATATTTTTATTTTAAAATCTTAAAGTAATATTGTTCTTATTATTAATATTTTATTTAGGGTTATTTCCCAAATAACCTCAAACTTTATGAACAGCTTCTTGCCTATCCCCCTACTTTATCCAAAATACCTAGATGACCCCCTTTTTGGGTTAACACCGTTAACCAATCATCACCTCTTCCTCCTCCATCTCATCAACTCTCTCTACCACCTCTTCTTCTTCACCGGCGAAGGTCGTCGGCCGACCAAATTACTGGCCGGCGACCTTCAAACTTCAACTTTTTTTTTCTCTCTTTAAAAAAAAATCACTTCTCTCCTTTCTCTCGCTCTCTCTAAACACTCCGGCGAAGGAACCCCTTCGCCGGAGGTTCAAGGTCTGTTCAAGAACAGACCGTGAGATCTGTTCTTGAATAGATCGGGTCTGTTAAAGAACATACCGTGAGATATGTTCAAGAACATACAGTGAGATATGTTCAAGAAAAGACCGTGAGATCCGTTCAAGAACATACCGTGAGACCCGTTCAAGAACAGACCGTGAGACCCGTTCAAGAACAGACTGTGAGTTCGGCGAAGGGTCTCCCTTCGCCGGAGTGTTTAGAGAGATAGAGATGAGAGAAGTCAAAAAATTATTTTTTTTTAGAGAGAGAAAAAAAATTTTGAAGGTAGTCGGCCAGCGACCTTCGCCGGTGATGTGGTGTGATAGATGAGGTGGGAGAGAGAGGTGATGACTGGTCAACGGTGTTATAACGGTAACTCAAAAAGAGGGTCATCTGAGTATTTTATAAAGTATGAGGCTAGGCAGGAAGCTGGTCACAAAGTTAGGGGCTATTTGGGAAATAACCCTTTTATTTATTATAAATTAAGGAAGAGCAAAGTAATAACCTTAATATTTAAGGCAGGTTTAAAGGCGCCCCATATAAGTGTTATAGGCGTCTTCCTCTAGGCAAATTTGGTAGGGAGTTCGTGAAGTAAGGAGGGGCTATAACACTATGGGAGGCCCTGACAAAACTTCCCTAACATATAACGTGACAAAGAACACAAAAATCCTAAATTATACGGATTTGTCGTGCTGGGAAAAATACTCGTTCACCCAGACTCGTACGACGTTAGCCCGAGTCCGAAAGAAATAATGACCATCCAAAACCCAAATCAAACCCGTTATATTTAGGTTTGTTTTAAAGCTAGTATAAAAATTTAAATTTCTAAACAACATCTCATTATTCACGGGCCCTTTCTCTCTACTCTGCCGATCTCTCTTCTTCTCATTCCCCAAACTCCACTTTTTAAAGCTCTGAAAAGAACCATTTTGATCGAATTAATATATATATTAATATATATATAATATATATATATATATATATATATATATATATATATATATATATGTTTAGATACACCTAGGGTGAAAGGGAGAGAGAGAGAAACAATGAATGACATTATATTATGCATTTGTATGTATGATATGTAGAGAGGTATGGTTTCTATGGAGGTGAGAGGGAGGGAAGTGCCTACAGAGATAAATTGACTTGAATCAGTGTCCAAGGTAACCTACTTTGTTATCTCTTGAATGAACTACCACCCTTTAAATCTCGTCATTGGGGCCATATGGCTCAAGAGTCAAAAGTTTTAATGGCCCCTTGTTGTAGATTCAAATCACGCTTGTGTGGCCCAATGCTCTTTTATTTCTTTGCGGGCAGTACCAAATGAGTAATGGGTTTCATCTTCCAGAGAGGCCTTTAAAGCGAGCAAAGCCTCACTTTGGGTTAGGGCGAGAACAAAAACGTTAAATTTCAATGAATTGGAGAAGGTGGGTGATTTGGTGAAATAAGAAAAGTATCTGGGGTGCAAAGACTTTCTAAAAAATTGATCAATTTTAGTTGGCTCATTTTCTTTATTGTTAGAGGGAAAACGTTTTGAGTAGAGTATTTTTGCTTTCTTTCTTATTCTCCACAACTCTACCACCATTTTTATCCACTCCGGCAATGGTCACCAGCAAACGACCATTGTCGTTGACCTTCAATTTTCTTTTTTATAGTCTTTATTCTCCTCATTCCATCACCTTCAACCACCATCACCACCATTTTTCTCTCATATCTTCCCTCTCTTCTTTTCCCTCTTCTCATTCTTTCTCTTCCCTACCTAACCGCTTTCCGACGAAAAATTCACCGGAAACGGCACTGGTTTGGGGTCTCCCCAAGACCAGACTGGTTTTGAGGATCCCCCATACCAGTATGAACTGGTTGGGGGAATCCCCAGCCAGCGTAAGTAGTCGGATCTGGTTTGGGGATTTTTCCAAACCAGATCAGCTTTCCGGCGAAGGGAATCCTTCCCTTCGTCGGATTAAATAAAGAGAGAGTTTCATAAAAAAAGAAAAAAAGAGAACAGATGAAGAAGTAGAGAGAAAAAAGGGATGGCTAGAGAGAGAAAAATAGAGGGATGAGTAGAGAGAAGAAATATGATTAGAGGTTGTAGTTTTATTCGAAAGAAAAAAAGTGGTGGTGGCCAGAGTTAGAGGTGGTAGTCGGAGTCGGTGGTAAGAGATGAGGAAGAAGAAGATGACTTGTTTCCCTTTAAAATTTTGCATCTCAAAAAATTTGTCAAAATTCACATATTCTATTTAAAAATTTCTATTTTGGATAATTTTCTTATTTTTCCAAATCACCCACTATCGGAGAAACAAAACCTAAAAACCAAAAAGAGTAAAAGAGCAGACTACATTTCCTCACTTTACTTATGAACTAGCAACTTCTTTTCCACTTGTGTTGCTTTCTGATACATTCACCTGCATTTCGAGAAGCTTTTCTTGTTCTTCCTCGACGTTGTTTTGTGCCTTAGCTTGTTCTTTCACATCTTTCGGTTTTTTATTAGTTGATTGCTGATACATAACTCCTCCACTCATGCATATTAATAGCCCGATAGTCCCAACCATTGTCGAGTGCTTATCCCATATAAGAAGATTAATCACAACAGTCAAAAGTTTGTTTACTATATCTAGTACTGTAAATCCAGTAGCCGAATTGTCATTACTACGTGTTTTATGTAGACGAGGTCTATAGACATGCTGATGAGATATGCAACAGCCCAGCTATAGGCCGTCAACGTAAATTGGTAAAATGTGAGAACGTAAAGCATGCTTCCTCCAAATATGGTGGCGAGAGAGAGCGAAGTTTTGATTGATGTAAGAATCGGTCATAACTATCTTTGGAATGTAAGAGAAAAACTGAAAATGTCATCTGGAACAGCTGACCCTGAAGATAATAAGGTATCAACGTTGGCATGGAGAAGAAGTTCACTGTTTGTAAAAAGAGAAAGATAGAATATCAGTGCTGCAGGTAGAAATCGCCACATAGTCCAAAAGTCAAGGTGGTCAGGCTCCAAAAGCTTTAATGGTCCGAAGAGAAGGACACCAGCAGCACTTGTGAAGTACTACTGCATAGCAGTCAAAGCCCCAGGGTAGGGGAATTTCATTACTGCCCATTTGTTGATGATTTGAAGAAGGGATGCCGAAATGCAGTATTCATCACCTATTCCGTATACAGATATGCTTGCTTGACAAAGAACTCGTACCACGTTGATCAATCCTGGTGCCGTGTAAAGAGGATTCAATAATTTCTGCCCTCGATCTTTTTAAAGAGATGATAGCATCAGGTGTGGAAATCGTCTCTGCAACTGTTCTAAAGCAGCAATGACGAAAGAGGCAGCCCAAATACATTGTTGGATTCTGAAAACTGGGTTTAGTTCTGATTCTATGGTAATAGATTCTTTGATTAGTATGTACTCTAAAACAGAAGAAATTGCTCTCTCTGAGATGTTGTTCAAGGAGATCGGAAAAGCAAGGGGTGGAACTTGGGCTGTTATGATTTCAGGCTCGGCCCATAACAAGACATTGAAAAGACTATCGAACTTTATTGGTTGAGGAAGGTTTTAGGCCCGACGAATTTTGTAGCTTTTGTGTACTGAGCATTGTAGACAGTTTACGTTTGGGAATTCAGGTCCACTGCTATATTAGTAAAGTTGGGTTGGTTTCTGATGTTTTGGTGGGGAATGGGCATTTCAGTTATTTGGAGAGATGATGCATGAAGAGATTAGACCTGATCAACTGACCTTATCTGCTACTCTTACAGCTTGCTGTGTTGGTCAATCCAGTTTAAAAGGTAAAGAAGTTCATGGGTATGCTATTCGTGTTGGGTTTGAAAGAGAAACACTTGTTGGTAGTACTCTTGTGACTATTTACTCCAAGTGCAAATTACTAACTAGTTTCAGCAAGACGGGTATTTGAATTGATGCTCCAGAAAGATCATATTTCGTTCTCCAGAAAGATCATATTACTCCAAGTGCAAATCACTCTTGTGACTCTTTCACACTTTCAGCACTTCTTGGCATGTCTGCAATGTTATCCAAAATTCCAAACCGGACATTGATATGCAATTACACACCCACATTGTGAAGAGAGGCTTACATACACACCTTTCCGCACTTACTTTTCTTGTTACAATGTATTAAAAAATATGGGAGCATTGGCGAACCCCAAAAAGTGTTTGATCAAATAGATGACCCAGATGTGATCATGTGCACAGCAGTGGTTGTCGGATATGCTCAACACGGAAAAGGTATTGAGGCTCCCAAGGTTTGTGAGCTTCTCAAAGAGAGAGGAATCAGACCCGATTCAGTAACTTTCGTTGCAGTATTATCTGCTTGTAGCCATAGTGGTTTAGTGGAAGAAGGCTATTTTCATCTGAACTCAATGACGAATGACTATGGAATTTAACCAGGATAACGTCACTATGCCTGTATGGTTGATCTACTTGGCCGATCGGGACGACTGAAAGAGGCTGAAAGTTTTATTAATAATATGCGTATTAATCCCGATTCCCTAGTGTGGGGAGCTTTGCTTGCAGCTTGTAAAACACATGGAGATGTTGATCTTGCGTATTAAACCCGATTCCCTAGTGTGTTTTACAGGCTGAAAAGTTAACAATACCTATAGGCGGAACTGAGGAGGGAATCCCACTTATATCAAACTTTGTCAAACTACCCTTCTTCCAATTGTAGCAATAGATAGACGATTGGTTCTTCGTCCGTGTGCTACAACCAAAACATGTTAATATTATGTTGTCATGAGATCCAACAAAAGTAGAAAACTTAACTTGCAAATTCTTCCCCAAATCAAAAGGCAATGTGAAACTACAAGCTTCATTCCATCTTCTCTTATTAATACAGGAACCAGATGACGTTCTATTCATCTCCTCATCATCTTCATACACATACATTTTGAATGAATCACTGTTCGTGCTAATTATCATCGCTAAACGCCCATCAACTTCAAATAAACTAACCATCTCATCATATGAAAAATATCTCTTGGCGTTAAAAAATTGAAGGTGATCAAACATGAATTCAGATATTGTGATTGTTCTGAACTTACCGCTTCCTAGATCAAATGCCACTAATGCATAAGGATGGGAAGATATACTCCAATAAATAACACCATTCACATAGATAGAATCATTTGATAGTACATACGGTGGTAGGAGTTGTTCAATTCTTCTCCATTTATTACCATGGCGCCCCCCTATGATCAAAACCTCACAAATAGTAAAACACACGTCCGCACCATCATAACAACTATAGAGACAACCCAATTTGTGTACATTAGTACAAGGATCAAAACCAAATCCATAGTATCTGACTCTAACTTTATATTTGGAGTGAGGTATGTATATATATATCTCTTGTTCTCGGTATAACAATTTGGAGTGAAACCATGGTGATAGTTGTCGAGTACTTACGTTGTATATACGAACATAACATCTTGGTTGTGTGTCAATGAGACATATCAATCAAGCCGTTTACAGGTTTTGAAATCTCATGGTATAAGACGGAACCTACCTTCCTTATTGTGTCAACCACTAGTTTAAAGGTGTTTTGTTTGTCTTGAGAAAACATTAGCTCAGCTGTAATGAACAAGCTTTTGTGAGGAGGCGAGTAGTATGTAACAATACATCCATGGCCCAGGTTCATGTTTCTGGGATGTATAGGAAGAACGATAAGTAGACGAGGGCGTGTTTTGGAGAGGGTGAGGGAGTAAATCAATAAAGTTATGATTATTTTGAATTAAGGGATAAACCTAACAAAGGACTTCACTTGGTGTCTGGTTAGTATCTCAAATACCAACAAATTATCATCATGAATAAAACTAGTTCTACTACTACTAGTCGTAGTAATATTACCTACCTCTGGTGTTGCTGCTCCCATTCTTCTTGTTACTTGTTTTTTTACTAGTAGTACCAAAACACGGAACGTTTGAATTCATGAAAGTATTCTTCTTCTCCTTCTTTATCATGTCATTGTTGGGATTAAGAACAGCAGCAGCAGCAGCAGCAGCAGTAGCTGATGGTTTCTTCCTAGTAACGATCCCTCCTTCCTTTCTGGAAACCATTGCCTGATGGTTTTCAATAGTTAATTAATTACCGAAAAGTACTCACCTTGAGATATCGTTTCAGTTGGAGTTGCAAAGAGAGAGAGAGAGGGTTTTACGTTTTATAGATCGTTCGCTCAACATAGTTTGTGGCTGGGTGAGGGGGTGCAACCGGTCATGTAGCCCCGTTTTAGTAATAGTTGTATACTAGTATAATTTGGGAAGATTTGCCATTTGGACTATTTTTCTTATAATTGACTTGCTGTGAGGACCATTTTTCTAGAGTTGCACTTTGGGCTCCATTTTCTAAAAAAATATTAAATATAACATTTCCACAACATATGAAAGAGGAAAATACTATTATGCCTTCTTCTTCTAACCTTCCTTATTCTTCTAAAAAAAAACCCATTGAATTAACCTTACTTCTTCTAAAAGATCGACACTTAAGAAGAAAAAATTTCTCGGTCTGGTTGGATTTAAGTTGGTTAACTTTGAAAAATCTCCTTTCAGTTCTATCTATACATAAGAAATACAAACAACACCTTCAATCATCACTCATCCCAATCCTCTTTCTCAGTACAATGTTTGTTATTTACTTTTTTTTTCACTCTAAACAATCTTTCACCATGATCAATCTTCACCCCTACCCATGTTGATCATCATCATCATCAAGTAAACTTCCATTAGCAACCATTTTTCTCAATCAAAACCCAAATTACTACTTGCAATGATCTTCTTTATCAGTCTGCTCCCAATAAATTTTGTGTGTGCAGAATATTCATGTGATCTAAATAGAGCTGATGAAGAATAAAGTGGCGAACAAGTTGGTGATCATATATATACATATTAAGTTCATCTGCATTGGGCTTTATTGATGTTAGCTATGCGTTCAGTTGTGTTGAATACTTATCTCAGAGTGGTTTAGTTAATGTGGTAAGACCCTGATAAAGAAGCATATCTAATTGCTTTGCCGACCTTTTGCGCGATACGAGAATACTTATCTGCACGTAAAATAATTCACTTATGTTGTGTTGGTACAGGTTGCCTCTTTCGAACGATTCATCCAGGAGGCTTATGCAGAAGGTTCGATCTAAGATGTACTCCTATGATATACATATTTTATAGAGATATGGTATCACCAGTGCTTCATTGATGCTAAATTTGCTTTTTTAGATGTCGCTAATCGTATTAGTTACTCAGATATTTGATAGAAACCCGCATATACTTCATATGAGATATTGGCACTACTTGTATACTTTTAATATGAAATCTTTATAATGTTATATGTATCTAACATTTTCAGGTTATCTCCGCAACCCTATTCCACTAAGTTGGCTATAGAACACTTTCAGGATCTCCACAACCCATACACTACTAAGTTGGTTATATATGAACAAGGTTGGTTACAAAGAATATTTTGATGAAGGTTGGTTATATGTAGTTGACAGACTAAAAGAACCCTTTCCGTGTAAAGCATCAGGTATTTTTTTCAATGAGTATTTGTTTTTTGAAATTATTTTGTTCAAAAGCCAGCCACCAGATTGGCTTTCAGAATCGAACACAACAACTTCATTTTCTTAAATTATGACCATATTCTCGGAGGTGCAATAAACTTAACATACTCATTAGTCTATGAATTTAATTAAGCAATTTTCACTACAATTTACTTTTTGCTTTTTGTTGCTTCACCTTGGAGTTCTGTCCGTGAACAGACCTTGAAGTTCTGTCCGCGAATTTTCAAAAAAATGTATTCTGTATTCCCCATTAAAATTTATTCCCCGGAGAATTTTCAAAAAAATCTGGATTCCCTCAAGAATTTATTCCCCGGAGAATTTTCTTTATTCCCCAAAACCACGACCTATCTGAAATTGCATTGAATTTCTCATTTGTCCCATTAACATTAAAAACCAAACTAGTCTTCTAGGAAATGACATCTAAGTAATTTTTAATTTATCTAAGTAACTTTTAATTTTTTTAGAGTGTTGAATTGGAGCTATTTTGGAATTGAGGATCTCAATAGTAATATCAAAGAGTATCTCCAATACAAAACTCCTACTCTCAGTCTACAGGTACTAAAACTTCAACTATACCTCTAAGTTATTATAGCACAACCTGAGATAAAAGAGTCATGAGATAAATACAACATGAAAACTTATCTGCATATATGTTCCACAAGAACCAACAATCTTATGGGTTTACAAGGACCTTCTTTATACTAGATGAAAGTATTGTAAACCCATAAGAATCAAATATATAATTGCAACAAACAAAAATTCTTCATATTAATATGATTGAACTTCAAAGTATAATGATATAATGCCAAGCAACAAAACTTTCTCCTAAAAGGAAGAAAACCAAAAATGTTCCAAAAAAACAGTTCAAGATTGTTACCATTACTAATGTTTTAGATCTGAATGAAGAGCTCAATCCTCGTCTTCCTCGTCACCATCTCCACCGCCAGCCTTCTTGCTAGCTGCTTTCAGGTTCCTTCTCTTCACTCTTCCTGCGCGCCCACCTCCAAGTGGACTTGTAAGCGAGAAGTCAATGTGCTTTTGGGAGTCTACTCTCACCATGAAAGATGGAATATTTACCACTTGCCTCCCAACCCTGACAAATAAATATATTGTAAATACATATTATTCTCGAGACATAAGAATGACAACCCAATGGAAACGGGAGAAGATTCACAAAGAACCACTAGAAATGAGAAATTGAATTGCATATTCAGCAATAGGTGAACCATATACTTATTTAAAATCTAAATTCTTAGCCATGTGACGTGAATCTAAAACATTTTGCACATCACCCCCACCAAACCAGTTGCAAAATGTATTCGATAGAATCAATGACACAAGCATAACGTCATAATTGAGATTTACACTAACCACAAACACGAAAGAACAACTAGATTTGGGAAAATGATCTCATTTTTAACAATAAAAGGGAAGGGGGAAGTTTATACCTGATGTGCCTCTGCCTGATGAGCACACGAGCATGGTGGATCGACTTAGCCATACCCGACTTGAAGACCAATGTCTGAAGTCGACGCTCAAGGAAGTTCTCAACAGTAAGGGCCAAAACATAATCGAGTTTGTTCTGACTCTCATCTAAAAGCCCATACCTATTCATTCTTCTAAGAAGAGCTTCACCCTCGAAGATCCGACGTGGGTTCTTCTCATCAAGGGTAAGAAGCATTCTAGCTGCATTACGGATTCGACTCAACGCATACTGAACCCTCCACAATTCTCTCTTACACCGAAGCCCATACTCCCCAACAAGCTTCAATTCAGCATCCAAACGCTCCTTCTCGTATGGACGACGAGGCTTTTTGAATGTCTTGCCATCTAAAATCAGCCATTTTTAGGGTTCATGTACAAAATTCGGCATCCAGACAATATATGATGAACGACTATCATAAAAAAAAAAAAAAAAACTATAATGTTTTGCTTGATTTCTCTAGCATTGTAGAAAAACTCGTCAAAGAAACCCTAGTTTTAGCTAATAATCAAGCAAAAGGTGGGAGACTGACCAAAAGTATGGTAAATCAAAGAACTGCCTACATAAGAAAAACCCTAAACCAGATGTAGAAGAAAATAGAAAGAGAAATAGCTTACAGTTCCTGTAGAAGTTAACGTGAACCATGGCTTCCTGCTAGATGTATGCAACAAGAGAGAGGAGGAAGAAAGTCGTAACTTCTTATACAGAAACCCTAATCCCTAATGGCTATATTCGGACCTAGGGTTACTAAATGGGTCGGTTTGCTATTTGTCATTTCAAGCCCATAGCACTGAAGGCTGTGAGTTAGGTCCATGGGTAGTGTTTTGGGAGATTCTAAATGTACTCCTCATTTTTCAGATATACACTCACATCAAAGGTATTTTTCATTTTAGCTAAAAAAAACATGTGAGTGCATCTAACAAAAATCTAGATTGCATCTAATGTCTTTTCCACACATGTATCATTAGAATGAAATAGACATTCTATTGTCATGAAAAAAACTAAAAAAGGTGGTAAGTGTCATAAAAACCAAAAGAAAAAACCTTAAAAAAGAGACGAAATCATAAACACGGATGAAACTAGAGTATTGTTTGTTTTCTTTCGAAGTCGGATTTAAAAACCTAGCTCAAAAGTTTGGATTGATTTCAGTCTAATTCAAACTGTTCATTCTGTTTTGAGTTGTGATATCTGATGGGTTGATTTTAAGTCTGTTTGATTCAGACAAATCAAATGACTTAAACGAATCAAATGACTCAAGCGAATCAAATGAGTTTCATGAATTAAATGAGTCAGTAAGTCAAATAAGTGGTCGAGTCAAAGTCAAACAAAGAGAAAAAACAAACACTATTTATCTTATCGAAAAAAAATCTTTTTTTCTAGGAAGGCAGCATCACGGGCAACAAACATTTTGTTTTCTGAATGCATGTAAGAGTACTAACCTCTTGTTTCTTTTGGATACTCTACAAAGAAACATTAGTCTAATTTGGGTGGATGATTATCTCCTCGTAAACGCTTTACATCCCCATATTTTGAGAAAATACATCTTCCGAACTTTTTCCAAACCATGATTCATATGGTGTCTTCTCTACGAGTTTAGACGGGCGTGCAATCAAGTGTGAAATGCAATCAAGTGTGAAAACAACTATTCTAGAGCATATTTCAGAATGTGTTTGAAAGACTGACTAAACTCATCATCTAACGAACCATGTGTAACAATGTTTGGTTTTTCCTTTTAGACACACCATTCATTTGAGGTAACAGTATCCATTGTATTGGGCGGCACCCAATATTGTCATTTAACAAGTACCTTTATAGCTTCAGAAGAGGTGCCCCTGGCAGTGCAACAATGCAACACATAGCTAACACTTTTGTTGAAAGACATAGCTAACACTTGAAAAGGCAAACACAAGGTAATGGCATGGAGATCTTCCTTAACAAAAATTAATTCAATATACTCAATATGTATATCACAATCTTCAACAAAAAAAAAAAAATCTATATCACAAGACATAAAGTTGTCAATAGTACAAAATAAATATTCCTGGATGATGAGTTGGACGTTGACAAGACAACCAGGCCACTTAGACTTATGACATGTACTATGACCTGTCTATTGAAATGCTTTGTAGTCGACCAACCACGAAACCCTCCCTCGAGGTCTGATTCTTGCAATAAAAATACTTCCTTTCGCGAGAACTGTATTTCTGGGAGAGAGGGAGAGAGATAGAGATCGAGAGACCTATGTTGAGAGATAGAGAGCGACAAAAATTGTGTGAGAGAGAGAGTAAGAGCATCTCTAATGCAACACTCAAGTTGAAAAACTCAATCGTTGAGTTTTCTTTTGAGTATCTCAATATTTATTGTTATATCTCAACATTTATTGTTGTATCTCAATTGGCTCACATCATCATTTTATATACTCGATAATGCAAATGTTGAGTTTTTTTTACTGTTGTATAGAGAAATATTTTGAATTGAGGATCTCAATAATGCCAACTATGAAAGAGAATCTCATTTTATACTTGACACATTGAATTAGTTTTTGTTGAGTGTTGCATTGGAGATGCTCTAGGGGGGGGGGGGGGGTAGTGGTTGGGGACATTGGGGGACATTTTCATGTCCCCCAATGTCCGTGCTATTGGTTGGGGACATTTGAAATGTCCCCAAATGTCCGTGTTATTGGTTGGGGACATTTGAAATGTCTCCAAATGTCCCCAAATGTTCGTGTTATTGGTTGGAGACATTTCAAATGTCCCTAAATGTCTGTGTTATTCGTTCGGGAAACGAAATTAGGGACATTTCAAGACATTGTTTTTGGGGACATTTTAGTGTAAATTTGGAGAGCTTTTGGAGAGAAAATGTCTCTCAAAATATGGAAGACACTTGGGGACATTTGAGTAAGGAAGATAATAAAAATAATTATTATTACCAAATCATATTATAATAATATTATCTTATTATTATATTACTACATTATTGTATTATTATTATTGTTATTACTATTATTATTATTATTATTATTATATTATTATTATTATATTATTATTATTATTATTATTATTATTATTATTATACATTTGAGTAAGGAAGGTAATAAAAATAATTATTATTATCAAATCATATTATTATAATATTATCTTATTATTATATTACTATATTATTGTATTATTATTATATTATATTATATTATATTATATTATATTATATTATATTATATTATATTATATTATATTATATTATATTATATTATATTATATTATATCATATTATATTATATTATTATTATATTAATATTTAACTATATTAAATAATAAATATTTACCAATTGTCCATCAATGTCCACAGATATCTACAGATGTCTACGAAAGTCGAAAAATATATATTTGGAAATATTAATTAATTTTTTTTATTTCATATGGTAAGACAGTAATAATATTAAAAATAATAAATATCAACTAAATATCTATCAATATCCACAGATATTCACGGATGTCTACGAAAGTCGAAAATATATTTTCAAAGTAGTAGGCCAAATTTATTTCGTATGATTAGACAATAATGATTACATTAATAATAAATGTCTACCAACTGCCATCAATGTCCTCAGATATTCACAGATGTCCACAAAAGTCGAAAAATATATTATTGAAACATGAGTACAAATATATTATTTCATATGGTTTGACAATAATGATAATATTAAAATAATAAATGTCTACCAATTATCCTTCAATGATGAGATGATAATAATAATAGTAATAATAATAATAATAATAATAATAATAATAATAATAATAATAATAATAATAATAATAATAATATCCACTACACATTTTGTCCATGGATTCAATATGTTGAAATGTCCCCAGGACATTTTGTCCATGAACCAAATGTCTTGAAATGTCTCTGAGACATTTTGTCTATGAATCAAATGTCCTGAAATGTCCATAAAGACATTTTGTCTACGGACAAATGTCCTGAAATGTCTTGAAATGTCTCTGGAACATTTTGTCTCTGAGTGTCCTCCAATGTCCTGAACCACTACTACCCCCTAAGACAAGAACGAGAGAGAGAGAGAGAGTTTTATTTCCCAACCCGCGGCCTACCAATCTTACCAATATATTTTCAATTGGGATTCGGATACTCCTACATTTACGGACATGCGTCGATAAGGGAAGAGGAAGGCTAACGTTAGATTTTCCTCGCGATACGAAACCAAGTTAAAAACGCATCTCGATGTAACCTTTTCTTGTTTCCACTCAAACCCTCGAGCTCCGGATTTTGCATCTCCTCGAGCTCCGGATTTTGCATCTCCTCCATCTGTGCTTATCTAACTAATTTTCTATCTCTGAGTTGATGATTTCTTGTTATTGAAGCTGGTTCGGTATAATTCTTAACCTATATTGTATTTTTTGTGTGTGCTTGTTTGTGATTTTTCAGTGATATATTACTGATAATTTTATGTAATTAAGTTCAAAATTATTTATTAGATTCGCAATTTTCTAGAATTAGGGCAAGAATTTGATGTGAAACTTGTTTAGGCAACATTTCCACTTTGAATTTCAGTAGTATGCCCTAAAAGTGATTGAAGTGTATGATCAATTGTTGCTCAGTTAGTTAGTTTATCACATGGATATTTAATTATGTTGTCTTTTTTTTTACTTTATTAATTAGGGCAAGTAATTCTCATAAGGCTTAGGAATTGAAGTATAAGATCATTTCATGCAATCTTAGCAGGGAAAAAGTTTGATTCTTGTTTTGCATTTTCGCCGATCCTACTCAATTTTGAGGCTCAGATACAATGGGCACCTTGGTCGACGGCGAAAACAAGAAAACTTCCGAAAGCGATGTATCTCTTATAGAGCAAGCTTCGATTGAGGGAAGCTGTGAAAGATTGCCGTCACATAATTCTCAAGTACTGCCCCCTCTACCGTTTAGTAGTGTGTTAGATCCTGCTAGCAGTAGCTCTGGAAGTGACCAAACAAAGAAGGCTCTTTATAAATTTGGTCAGAGAACATCGAAGTTTCGTGGAGTTACTAGGTAACATTTTTTTTTTCTATCTACTTGTTGGAACGTTATAATGTGCTCCAGTTCAAGAGCTAATTTTATAGTTCATTTCATAGACACAGATGGACTGGAAAATTTGAAGCACATCTTTGGGATAACACTACCATAAGTGAGAACGGGAAGCGCAAAGGAAAACAAGGTGTATCTTCTCACTACTTCGTAAGCAATGATGTGCATTTTAGAGTTTACAATGTTATGTCGTTGTAGACTTTCAATCTCTAGTTACTAGGTAGTTCGAATAGTTCAAATTGAGAGATGTTGGGTAGCCAGATTGCATGTATGAGTCAGGGTTTTCCTTTGATGCCAGCCATATGGTTCTTGATTTGGGCACCACCCGTTCCTGCTGGCCTAGTTCCAGATGGTGCAGAGTTTTTCCTTGACATGGCCTGCCCTAGACCACCCCAGCTTCTCCACGTGACAATATAGGCCCCAAACCCACACAAAAAGCCTAACTGATATGTAAGAAAAGGTTTTATGTTATTACTGCGGACTGGAAGGTTTTTTCGAAAAAGTTCTACATTGGAGTAAGTGCTTGCATATGAAACTTCTGTTTCACATCATTAGCGGCGTTTAACGACAAGATCGTAAAAACAATTTATCAGTTCAAGGATTACATTGCAAACAGTTATTATAGGCTACGGTGGTGATAAATGGGAAAAAATAATGTATACGGCGCACCAACAAAGTACACCAAATTTTCTGATAAATGCTAACTCTTGCTTCAGAATCTCCACAATATTGTTATTCCCCTAATCAGATAACTGTGTGTACCTAAAAATGTTCATTTTTAGCATTGGGAAGAAATTGTCTATATGTAGCTAATGGAAGTTCACTCATTTTTTTGTAATGTTGTCTTCTGTGGCTGGGGGGTGATGTTGCGACTGTTCCAGTATATCTAGGTCAGTAAAAGTTGTAAGAAAGTTTACTAACTTCTGTTCCAGCTCTGCTTGTATTGTTCGTAAACTGCTTGCCTTCTCCCTCGCAGGCGGCTACGAGACAGAAGAGAAAGCAGCACTGGCATATGACCTTGTAGCTCTGAAATTCTGGGGAACAGAAGCTCAGACTAAACTAAATTTCCCAGTAAGGACATTTGTTCGCCAAGACAAGAGTAATTTAATCATCCTATAAACAAAATTTTGTTGTTCTTGAAGATTGAGGAATAATAACACTGTATAGATAATATGATACTCAGGCTTGTTCGTGGTTGTTTGAGTATTACCCTCATTCATTTTGTTCCTTTGGCTACTTTAGTTTGTGCTAATTCTATCTTTTACACAGATTTCTAAGTATGAAAAAGGGATTGAGGAAATGAAGGACATGTCAAGGGAAGAGTATATCAATTCTCTTAGAAGGTAATGCCAGTCACATAGTAATTGTCGTATTATATTTTTTGTTCTTTAATATTCATACATATTTCTTTAATAAAGTTATATCTGTGCAGGAAAAGTGTTTGCTTTGCGAGGGGCAGTTCTGTTTACAGAGGAGTCACAAGGTTCGACCTAATTCAAACTGTGTTACTTATGGGTCTTTCTCAATTTCTACTTGTGACATTAGTATCTTTCACATCTATTGAGCCCCCCTAGTATTTGCTAGGGTCTGATGTGGTACATTTTCATCTTCCTGGTCTTAGTGAAGTATGTGGAAAGTGGCTTCTTCAATTACGTATTTTTGGTTTCTCGTCAAATATTATGATAAGCATTGCGAAGGTTGGTTTTAATCATGCTCATTAGGTGGGTTCTTACTAAAAATGTTGTCGAGACTCTCACTTAACCAAGTTATGTTAAATCATAACATATAGTCTTGAATTATGTTCTCATACAAGTTCGGTTTCAATCGCTATCATTGAATTTATGCTTGGAATGCATTATGCTTCTTTAGTTCTTCAGAAATTGGTTGGATTTATATCCTATTTATGGATTGTCCATTACCCTTAAAAATATTCAGAGGCAGTTTCTTCGATTATGTTAATTGTTGACAGACAACATGAAGGTGGTCGATGGCAAGCTCGAATTGGCAGAGTGGCAGGTGGTAGAGATATCTATCTTGGAACATATGGTGAGTTATATTCTAATTACACATCTAATCATTTCAATACCTAAGCTTCAGAAATTTCAGCAGGAAAATCATAACCGAGTTGTTACTCGTTTGATAATTAGATACTGAAGAAGAAGCTGCAGAAGCATACGACATTGCTGCAGTTAAACTTCGAGGAACGAATGCAGTTACAAATTTTCACATCAGTAATTATTACAAGGAGGGTTCAAAGGAATTAGATATTATCCCCATAGAAGAAGAAGAAGGACCCACTGTCACAGTAAGGAGATTCAAATTGTCAACATCTGGAAGGAGTTAGAAGAAGATCAAATCTGAACTCGTCTACCCTAATCTTCATCGAGGAATTAGAGGATAACCCTGTTGACTGATTTGAAACTAATTGAGATCCCAAACGGAGTTTGTCCACATAGTTCTTTTTTTTTTTAAGGAAGATCTTTGTCGGCTTGGCCTCCTTAATCTGTTGTATTATTCTACGGCGAAATCCAGAAGATAACTTATACGGTTTCAAGAAAAAAAAAAAGATAATTTATAGTACTAATCAATGTTGCTAGGGATATAAAGGGGGTTATTTGACTAATGGGAGTAGCCTTGAATCTGCAGTGGGAGTAGCCTTAAATGACTATTGTGGTTAAGACTTTCTTTTGAGTCAGATTAATAAACTCATTAAAAGCAGAGATCACTTTTAGGTTTTGTTTGTTCTTCTGTGATCTGAATGAGTTGTGCTTATATTGAACTTATTGGTACAGTTTGAGTTTGATATGAATTGATCTGTTGTCAAATTAGGTCTTACAATAAGCCTTCTACCTATATTCGAAGTAATTCTTTTTGCTGAAAACATATGCATTCAGCCCAAAATTTTGCTTTTAGATCTAACTCTATCGAACTGAATCGTTTTAGTTTTACCAACCGACATCCAAGTTTAATCCTTAGACATAGAAAACTACTGAAGCCATTGCCAATTGAAGTAGTTAGATATAAAATTAGTTTGATTAGTAAGGATATAAATAATAAGTATGAGCATATTTCATCCTTACAATGTATCCACGAATGATTGTCTATGTACTCGTGTAACCCTATTGTTTCAAAAAAGTTAACTAAGAAATGAAAAAAGTGATGAGATATAAAACTGATGAGAAATAACTAAAAACCCATAAGTTGTTAGAAAATTGGCTGCTCAGTGTCACACTGTCACTCATCAGCCTCGGCGTTCCTCCGGCGAATGGAGATCAGTGAACAAATTTTCATATTCGAAAGTGCTTCTATTTACTGGAATTGGCCTCAGCCTGACAACACCCTGCAAAAGCAAATACTTTTAAATCATGAGTTTGATAAAAAAATTCACCATATACATTGAGAACAATATGCAAGTTGGGTGCAGGCACTACACTCAAACACAAAGAAATGTGGTTGAG
Source organism: Eschscholzia californica (assembly GCF_041429995.1). Lineage (NCBI taxonomy): Eukaryota > Viridiplantae > Streptophyta > Magnoliopsida > Ranunculales > Papaveraceae > Eschscholzia > Eschscholzia californica. The sequence continues at coordinate 37,578,270 of NW_028238198.1, forward strand.
CAAAAAAATATGTATTAGGTTATATCAAACTATCAAAGCATTACGTAGTTGCATCAAAGGAAAAGAAAAATCTCAATTTACAAGAACACTTGGATTTATCAAAACCAACTTCTGACTGAGATAGATGTCACATTAGAATTTTTGTTTTGTTAATTGGATGTATATATCATATATGTAAACTTCCATATATCTAATAACCTGTTATCGGGAATTATCAACATAAGTCCCATCAACCCCTGCCCTTATTGTATAGATGTGTATGCGAATGCGGGCACACACACACACACACGTGTACGCAAATGTATATATAATATAGTTTGGAAATCTAATCTAAATATCTAATCGTTTATAAAATATAATAAGTTCAAGTAACTAACCGAAATGCTCCTGTTAATGTTACTGTCTCTGGTATAGCGATCAGCTGAAAGTATAGAACCACTTTGATCAGCTGAAAGTACAGAAGCAGCTTGAACGTTCTCATTTGTGTCGGGACTGTGATAAGCAGATTCTCTTGCTGCATTGCCATTCCATTTATTTCTCACAGCAGTGATGATGCGTTGAAAAAGCACTTTAATACGTGCCCGTACCTCTACAATCTTTGTAGAGAAATCCCACTCACGTGGATCAATGATAATTAGATTATACAAATACGCACTAAAGTAGACATTGAAGTGGGGAACAACCAAAATTATATTAAACACCATCTTCGCCAAATTCCACGGGATGCTGTCATAAATTCGAGAAAAAGTAAGTGATAAGTAGTAAAAGAAACCACAATACATACATAAGGCCTTCTTATAAATTGATGATGATACATCCTGAAATATACTAGCAACACGATATATGGGTCTCACGGACAAATTAACACGTTTCGCCAATCTATTTCTTATAATTATAAATTGTTTCAGAATTCAAAAAAAAAAATGTGTACGTAAGCCGGCTACTTACTATATGAGGATGGGCTCGAAAATATACTCAAATAAGTAGACAATGGAAAATAGAACCCAGTGTGTCAGTAACTCTACATAGTTGGTTTCAGACTCATCCTCAATTGCCTGAATCGTCTTTAATCTGAAAGCAACCAAAATAGTTAAAAACCATCACAAGAAAGTGTAGTTTCATCTCACTTCATTTACATAATAGAATACAGAAATAGAATTAGAAAAAAGATTTGTCTCTTCAAAAACAGGGAACACGAGAGAAATTTCAAATATAGAAAACTCTTTGTTTTAACAATAAGATTCAATCCCGGTGTCAACAACAAAGAGATACTTGTGTTGCCAGCCAACCAAAGTCGGCTACACAAGTAGACAATACTCAATCAACTCGGAATTATATCTTTATCGGCATGGACATGCTAATCTATATCTCCTAAACCACGACATCTCTAGGACTTGGTTTTTGTGCATAATCACATTAGTATGGAGCTGTTTTAGGTGATTCAAATAAACTTAGCCTGCCCCCTTTTGAGATTAAAAGTAGCTGTCTAAAGATGAACTTTTTCTAGTACAACCCTTTCAAGTTTTCATATCAAAAAAATTGAATGTCATAAAGATGAATGAATTCATAAGAAACTGTGAAAATTTAGAAGAAAAAAGAACTTACAAGGGATAACCAACAGAAAAGAAAGGCCTGTCAATTCAACAAACAGATTGAAATCAATGAATAACTCAAGAAACAATCATGAAAAGATGAACTTCAATGAATTAAACAGGAAAAAAAAACAAACATTAGGTTTAAAATTATACCCAGCAAGAATATCCACCAACCATCCACAATCCATTAATTCTTCTTTGTTGAACTAATCAAGAAGTTCCCCTCACTTTTCCTTAAGATGAATGTCCATAATATCTAGAGACCTTTTTAATTCAACTTGAAAACTAGAGGAATTTTAGTAACTTCCTAGAGAGAGAAAGAAATTGGAAGTTTAGAGAGTGAAAGAAATATAGAATCTACAATTAGACTCATAAATACTTCCAAAAAGATAGAAAGGAAAAGATTTTATTACCGTAATCCTTCTATTAACAAATCGGCCCTAATTAAAGACATAATATTTCCCTTATTTTTCTTTTTTGAAGTATCAATTAGTACGAATTCTATTCTAAATTAGAATCAAACCCATTACTAAAACCCATGAGATAATACAAATAAACCACAATCTCAGGATTCAGAACCCTAAAATCGTAAATTATGTTCTATAGAAATCCTAAGAGATACCTGGATTGAATCCTCAGTCGATGTTTTACGTGACATCTTCGGTGGCGAACTTGGTTCCTTTATCGGCGGACCACTTGAACTTCGTCGTCTTTGCGAACAGGGAACGTTGTATTTTCTGCGGAGATCGGAGGATAGAGGAGCGCTCATGAGCCTTGCGGTTCTTCCTTCGCGAACTGGAAACCCTAGGGCTGTACTTCATCTTCCCTGCTTCTGCTTATTCTCTCTCTATCTTCTGTCGCTCTATGAATTCCCCTCCCCTTAAACGCCATATTTGGATTTATTTTATTTTTTAAGCAACGACATATTTTTGGATGAACATGAGATATTTTCTGAAGAAGACGTGCAATCTCTTTTAATTGTAAATCCTTATTAGATTTACCTATCACTGTAGTAAACTGTGAACTGATATGACGAATAAATACCGAAACAATCATTCAACTGTAACTTATAATCATCCACAGTGTACTTGGTCTATAATGCATATGAAAGAACTGTCAGTGCCCCACGAGCACGGGTTACATCTTGTCACCCTCGTATTACCTAATACAGGACTTTGACACGTTAAAACGATTTGGGGACTCCCAGCCTCCCTGGGGCATTCTCCCCCCTTAAAGGACTAGGATATTTTAGTCTTTTCAGCCTGACAAACACTGTGAAAATAACAAATGGTCTTGTCTTGTGATGGGGCGTACACCAGAGAGTCCCCTTATCAGCTATGTCGACACATTATCTTATTACCTCGATGTCAAAAGTCAAAACAAGCTTCCTCAATCTTACTCGTGTCACCTCTTTCGTGCCTTAGCATCATACAAAATGGTGACTGACATCATCTTGAGTCATGACTGTTCTCGATAATTATTAAGCTTTTATCTACGATTCTATTTTGGTCTCTTAACAATTTTTCTAAAGCATGTCGTTTTTCGAAACAGACAATCAAAACTTGAACAAGATTTTGTAGAAGAAACATCTTTTTTTTTTTCGTTATCATGTAGAAGAAACATCTAGTAATCAGATAATATTCATTTTTTTTCATTTTGTAGTAGAAACGTCTATTTGGCACTCCATGAGGATGTAAGAACATTTATCATAGAGACCCATCAAGAGAGACAATTTAAAATATTTTGAAGCAATAGAAAATGTTGCTTTTTAATTACTTTTTTCCTATTGAATGTATGAGTGACGTCTATATTAAGTTGAGTTATTCTTCATTGGAGAATAAAATTAAAAAGATTTAAGTGTCCCTATTTTGACACTTAGGTGTTGTTTGTTTTTTATTTTTTTCAGATCTGAAATCTGAATTGGATGTCAATTCAGATTTCAGATGTTTGTTATTTTTATCTCGTAAGATCTGAATTATGGCTGAATGGAGTCTACGTCTGAATTGGTTAAAATATACCTCCACATTTTTCAGACTTCTAAACAAGTCTGAAATCAAGTCACCAAATCTGAAATATGTAAAAAGACATTTATGCCCCCTTCAATTAGAAATTTTCTCCCACCACCAAAATCAGGTAACTACCATCACCACCACCATTAAAACCAGGCAACCACCACCACCACCAAAATCAGGCAACCACCACCACCACCAAAATCAGGCAACCACAATCACAAAAACAAGGAAACCACCACCACCACCACCGAAACCAGGCAACCACCACCCCCATCTAGAAACAAATCAAACTAAACCGACAAGTGATGGGTGAAATCTCAGGTCGGATTAGTTGAAGATCAAAAAAGAGAAACTAAAATCTGATATAAAACCCTTCACCGATCTGCAGAGAGCGCGACTGAGAGATTTGCATTCCTATTGTTAGAGAGATAGACAGTAGAGAGAGGGAACTTTACTAGGGTTTTCCATTCATGGAGAAACAGGGAGGGAGGAACCTAGGGTTTTCCTTTTTAGAGATGGAGAAAGAGGGAGAGATGAGAGGAATTAGGGTTTCTATATTTCTCCCTTTTATTTTCCTTTTATTTGGGCGTGGGATAAGGGGTAAATAAAAATTGGGTTTTGTTTGTAAAAGATATGAAACAGGGGTATTCATGTCAATTTCTTAATTCAGACATAAGAATTCAGATCTATAAAAACAAACATCCAACTCGGAAAATGATTCAACTAATTCAGATTCAGCCAATTCAGTTCAGCCAATTCAGATTCAGACAATTCAGATTCAGACTTCAAAAAAAAAAAAAAAAACACCTTAGACTTTTAGAGTTTTTTTTTCGAGTATCCCATTAGAGATGCTCTAAAGAAAACATAACTCATAAAAGACGAGGAAAATTGCACAAAAATTGCATAGTAGTAGATTTCGGGTGGTGCTTATAGCACATTACAAATAAAATTCTTTATGGGGAAGCTCCCAAGCCAGCCCATTCAACTTTGATCCTATGGGTTCTACATTCAAAATTTTTTGATAGGCTCGGCATTTGGTATTAAAATTCTAGACGAGCCTGTATCAGCATTTGGTATTAAAGACTGGGCTTGAAGAAAATGTTATCCTAGTATGATGTTGTATGCTAGGAACACTTTCACCACGACATGTCATATATTACAATTTTATTGTACGTATTATTATTTTTCTTCTTTTCTCCTTCTACGGATATCACAATTCTCTCCCAATATCTACATGTAAATATTTTGTGTTTTGTTCTGCTTTCTTCATCGTCATCATCATCTTCTTGTGTTATTGAAAATGAAATGGAACAAATTTTGAACTACCAGGGAGAGGGTGACAATCAGGATACCTTAAGAAATTCTAGGAGAATAATGCTACTGCTTTTGACAATAACAAAATAGAAAGAAGAGAGTAATTGACAACAACACGGGACGGCGATACTTTGCAAATTAAAACCCCAAGATGGTCCAAAAAGCACCTTTAAATGGTTTTTTACAAAGACAGACATGGATGCTCTACATGTTTAATAGTTGAGAAAGTTTTAATATGATTTATGAGAAAGTTTTAATACATGTTTAAACAAACCAAATAGATACCCCAAAACAAGGGTTGGACAAAGGATGCCCCATGCATGGTTTTGTACTAAAAATCTAGGGCATCACTGTTTGCTTTAGCATCTATTTTCTTTTTTTTGTGTGATGTTTTCCTTGGTTGTTCTATAACTTTTAAATGGGCCTAAACTCTAAACTTTGTTTAAACACATTATAAAGAAACAGAGGATTCTTGAGGTGCCCTAAAGGGTGTCCTATTTACCTTTCAAAGTGGCATTTGTCTATTCACTTTTAGATTGTTATAAATTTTTTTTGTAAAGTTATCATTTTAGGGTTGTTTCAATTTGAATAGACATTTAGAGGATTTTATGGGACACTCACTATACATAATTATTAGATTTTGGTTTGAAAATTTATGAGATTGTATTGATATTTTTCTTAAAGAAGAAAATTATAATGGAAGGTAATGTGTAGGACAAGGATGTCTCCTTCTACGTAGGAAAAAAAGAATTGGTGTGAAGGCCCAAATGCAATCATCCCTTTTTGTTCTTATGTAGTTAGCATGCATTATAGCTATAACATGAAAAAAGAGAACAACCAAACATAGAAAAATACAAGAGAAACTCTATTTTCCCCGAAAATGGTGCCTGCCATAGGCTAAGACTGATGTGCCCGACTCGCATTAGTCTGGGCGTTTCTCTCCACATGCCCAGATCCATGGGAGTCGGCCACATTTGCTTCAACTTGTGTTTGACCCCCATTTCGAGCCAAATAACCTTTCTGAAATAAAACGCTTGGTTTATACCATGGCTTCTTCTAGATGGAGATATTCCAATACCTAGGAGGGTCTTAACGATTTGACGATCATACTCACAAACAATAGTCCCTTGATGGTGATATTCATGTATTAATCAAGAAAGGTGTACAAAATATGTATGTATTAAAGATTTTGTGCAAAACCATAATTTCAATTTCAAGCTTTCAATAGAAGACAACTTAATGATTCATGAGAACATAACACTACATAAGCAATGAAACAAACACCTCACAGGATTTCCTTCCCAAAATTCGAAACACACTTGTCTTCTTACTACACACAACACAAACAGAACCACAATTACTCATTAAGATCTTGCATATCTCATGAACCAAAATATCCTCCCATTTCGTGCAAAGCCCAAGTCTATAATAAGCTTCACAAATCCGGCAGACGCCTTTGTGGGTCAGACTTCTCCTTATTTCCATACATCTTGTATGCATTATTCCCTATCACTCTCACTGATTTATGATTCTTGCAGCTCAAAAAAGTATTATCTCTACTTGTATGCATCTTCTTGCCTTTAGAACTCTTAGTATTGTTGGCCTTGGTCCTAGTACTTGTGGCTTTAGTTGTAGTACTTGTAGAAATAACTTTTATATTAGTCCTCTGGTCATCGTTATCCGACGGTGTTGAGAAATCATCGGCCGAAAGGTTCTTAATCTCAAACAAATCAGAGCTTGAATCAGTCTCTGTATCGTAGAATGTTTCACCGATGCCATAAGATGTTGAAACTTCCATGACTATTGGAGGGACATTCTTGTCTAATAAAGATATAGGAGACTTAAATACCTTGAATGAATTTCCCTCCTTCTCCTTAAACTTTGTTCCAACGGTCAAATTTTCAAAATTCTGGTAAAACATGTCTTCTCTAGACTCAGATTCAAACTGGGTTTGGTTAATTATTCGAACCCGTCTACCAGAATGACCTCCATATTCATCGTTTTTCTTGTAGTTTCTTGATGAATTCGCATTTACGCGAACATTTTCGTTAACATCTACGGAGCTCTCACCATGACAAGTGCGTTGGCTAAAACTCGACAGGTATTTCTTACCACTCATCTTCTCCTCGTCGCTTCGAAATGTTTAGAGAATAATGGCCTTTGAGTGCTAAAATTCGCTTTTGACGAGACACTTGAATATCGTTATCTAGCTAGAGAAACGAGTTTGTCGTTGATTTGGTAGGTTTTATAACAAAGGTCTAAGAAACTACAAGAATTAAAAACAAGAGAAAGACAATAGCTAGAGAAATTAAGTTAGAGGGTTTAAAAGTGGAAAAGGCCAAGGGAAGGTGAAAGAGAAGAGAAGAGTTGTGGAAGGGTCTCAAAAAACTCTGAATTTTAATGGTTGAGAAAAGTAAAAGAGGAGAAAGGATGAAGAAGGTTTGAGAGCTGTGGGATTTATAAGGTTGCATGAAATGGAATATTATAATAAAAGGGAGTTTAATTGCATGAATATAATGAGTTTTTAAACTTTATGCTCTTGAGAATTTGTTCTACTATGTAGACTTGTGGTTGATGCATAAACACCATAAAAATACTTAGATGGTAGGGCCAAATGTTTATATGTGGTTGGGTCAATCTAGTTAGGTCGTGGGCCAGTCCGCTAAATTCGGTGTGTGACATAACACAAACAACATGACGCACTACATGACTACAAAATAGATAGTAACACGAATGCTAAGTTTATAAAAAGTTTTGACTTAATCCCTGACTTGCTAACTCAATTTCACTATAAACTTAGCATTTGTGTTACCATCTGTAATTCACACTGGAAGAGAGGCGGATGTGTAAACAAAAATTAACATTTTGTTGGTTTTGGTGTCCAAATTACGTTTAACATCAAATCTCATTTTCTAGGGACAAAAGAATTAGTTTAAATGGTTGAATTTTGATATTAGAAATTTTCTCTTTTGTAGTTTTAGAAGAACTCACAAGACTCGTGTGATGCTGAAGAATTTTACTTTTCGATTATTTTATTTTAAAAAAGTATTACGAAGAAGAAAATGGTCACATTCTAAAAAAAAATTCTATATAACAATTATGAGTAATGGCGTGAAAAACATTTGTCATTTCTAATATAATGAGTAATGGCGTGAAAAATTCTATATAACAACCTAAACAGGACCGCCCTCCAGGTCACTGGATTCTACGGATCACCTTACAACAAGGAAAAACTTAAGCCATGGAAAAATGTGCTGAACATCCACATTAACAATGAACTGCCGTGGATCTTGCTTGGCGATCTTAATTGTATTTTGGATCCGACAGACAAAAGTGGGGGCTTAACAGGCTCAAACTCCAACTCAAGCAGAATCATCGACATTATAAATGAGCTTGGCCTATCGGACATGGGCTTTCAGGGCCACCCTTTCACCTGGTGCAATAAACAGTACGGAGAAAATCTTATCCAGGAAAGGCTAGATAGGGCTTTGGCGAATCACCACTGGCTGAGTCTTTACCCTAACACTGGAATCTCTCATCTAGAAGCAGCTGGGTCAGATCATCTCCCGATCTTTCTCAACAACATTACGAAGCATCAGAATAATCCTAAACCCTTCAAATTCATCAGGACGTGGATGTCACATCCAGAGTGCTTTGGATTCATTAGAGAGAGCTGGGATAAAATCAAACACCACAAAGGTCAGCACAGCATTCAGAGGGACCTTAAAAAACTCAGTAGAAACCTTACTCTCTGGAACAAGCAGGTCTTTGGTAATATAGAAAACAGGATAAAGCAGATCACGACAAACATCCTTAACGCCAAGAACAAAGACGAATATAATAGAATGAGTATAGAACTGGAAAACTTATATAATCAACAGGAGAGTATATGGAAGGAAAAATCGCGAAACAACTTCATCAAGTTAGGAGACAAGAACACAAAATATTTTCACTCTCAAGCCATACAACATAACAGAAATAATAAGATCAACGCCATCAAGGATAGTAATGGGGATTGGAAGGAAGACATTAAAGATATTCAGGATATTTTCACCTCTCAGCTTCAGCGCATCAGTACCACCAGCAACCCAAGCATAGAGCCTGATACTCTGAACCTATTTTCGCCCACTATCACGGAAGAACAAAACCATACCCTTATGGCCATCCCTTCTAATGCAGAGATCGACTGGGCTATCAATCATCTGAAAAAAGAAGCGGCGCCAGGTCCAGACGGTTACCCCCCGCACTTTTATCAGGCTAACTGGGATACCATAAACTTAGATATCTATGGGATGGTTAAGGAATTCTTCTCTTCAGCGATCCTCCCCCAAGAAATTAATCATACCCACATCTGTCTTATTCCCAAAACGGCTACACCGCAAACTCCGACAGATTATCGACCTATAAGTTTACTCAATACTACCTATAAGGTTATCACTAAACTGCTGGCAGATAGATTTAAGCAGACTCTAAACCTGGTCATTTCCCCCTTCCAGGCGGCTTACGTCCCAGGCAGACAGATTACGGATAACATCATCATGGGACAAGAGATCATCCATTCCTACAAGCAAATCAAAGGTGCAACGGGCTACTTTGGGCTTAAGCTAGATATGTCCAAAGCGTTCGACAGAATAGAATGGACTTATATACTTAGCATTATGAGGAAGTTAGGCTACAATGAGCACTGGATTAAAATGATCCAAATATGCATAACCACTTCCTCCATGGCAGTGCTGGTCAATGGTAGACCCGGGTCAACTTTTCACCCAACGAGAGGTATCAGACAAGGAGACCCACTGTCTCCTTTCTTATTCGCATTGGCGATGGAAGGTCTCAGCCGGAAGCTCATGGATAACAGTAACCGTCATAATCAGGACAACTTCATAGGCTTTCACACCAATCACCTAGACATGGAGATCTCTCACCTCCTCTTTGCTGATGACTGCATCATCTTTGGTAAGAACTCTATAGAAAATGTTCATATTCTTAAAAATATTTTGCAGAAATTTAGCGCATCTTCTGGCCAAATGATCAACTACGCCAAATCTAACATTTTCTACTCGAAGAATTCTCACCCGAAGTTCAAACGTATGATCATGAGAGCGCTTAAAGTGCAATATGCCTCTACATCGGAAAAATATCTGGGGTCGCAACTTTTCATAGGACCGCAAAAAACAACGGTGTTTAAAGACATCTTGGATAAAATTAAAAAGAAACTCAATAAATGGAACCACAACTTCCTCTCGCTAGCTGGTCGCACGGTTGTTATTTCAACCATAGCGGCGGCTGTACCCCGATATCAGATGCAGTGCTTCGCTATTCCAAAAGGGATTTGCAAAAGCATCAAGGCCGCTCAGCGGGATTTCTGGTGGGGTAAATCAAAAGGTATACGTACTAAGGCTTGGGCTGATATTTGCGCTCCTAAGAAGGAAGGGGGACTGGGTATTCACTTGCCAGAACTTGATAACACAGCGCTTCTTGCCAAAATGGCTTGGAGGCTTAGGAATAATCCGGATGCTATCTGGGCTAAACTTCTCAAAAGCAAATACTATCCGAACAAAGATTCTCCAGGCCCGGCCAAAGCTCATCACTCATGGACCTGGAAAAACATAAGGAAGCATTTCGATACTGTTGCAGATCTAGCCATCTGGGAAGTGCATACAGGTACGGATATTAATATTTGGACGGATAAATGGATCCCGGAAATAGAAACTAATGTTGTGAATAATAACAATTCCAGTCTAACTAAAGTATCACAGCTCATTAACAACAACCAATGGGATCTAGACATCCTTAAGGAAAACTTTGATGAAAATACTCAGAATCTCATAAAAACTATACCAGTTGAACCGGACGGTAAAGATCAATTAAAGTGGCAACTTTCTAAATCGGGGAAATTTACAGTGTCGTCTATGTACCTGCACCTTAGCGCTAGGAATAGTGAACAGAGCTCCAATCCCAAGAACTGGAAATTCATATGGTCTTTACCGGTGATTCCTCGCATTCAGTTTTTCATCTGGAAAACGTGTAACAAGGCTCTCCCGGTCAAAGCCAGAATAGGGAAATATATAGATAAGATAGAAAGCTGCCCGAACTGTAGCGAAATTGAAACCATTGAACATGCCCTTCTTCACTGCGCCTTAGCGAGAAATATTTGGTTCCACTACAACATCATAACCGAAAACATTGCCTCCATAGTTGACTGGATATTCTCGTGGGAAGAACAGCCGGAACTATGTTATACTAGTAACAATATACATTACGCGACAATTCTATGGACCCTGTGGAAAACGAGATGTGACCACTGCTTTCAGCATGAAATTAACGACATCCCGAAAATTATCCAAATGATTCAAAATTACCCGAACACAGGAAAACCCTCTAAACAGAAGAAAGGCAACAACAGTGAAAAGTGGCAACCGCCGGAACATAATGCCATCAAGATTAATGTCGACGCATCCTTTCTCAACATCTCTTCCACGGTCGGCCTCAGCCTTATTGCTCATGACAGTGGGGCTAAATTCATTGAAGCACAAATCAAGTCTTCTAGAGCAAGGAATAGTGAAGAAGGAGAAGCTCAGGCAATCCTTTTGGGAATGGAATGGGCAGCAGAAAAGCTTTATAGCTCGGTCATCATTGAAAGTGACAATGCCAACCTAATACATCATCTACATAATAGTCGGCACTCTATAAATTGGCAATCGAAGATCCACATCAAGAAGATCAAAGAGAAATGCAATGAATTCAATGCAATCCAATTTCATCATGTTAATAGGGCAGCCAACGTGCATGCTGACAAGTTGGCAAAATGGTCTAGAAAGCATAATCTGTCTAAAAGTTGGCATCATATCCCTTATTTTCTTTTGCAGTTGTATTGTAAGAACTCCTTGCTTCATTAATGTTATTGTACTTCAACAAAAAAAATAAATAATATAATGACAGTTTTTAAACGCTTCAATTGGTTTTCATCAAACTATTCTCGTTCAATCAACGTTATCACAATCTCGTTCAATCAACGTTATCACAATCTCGTTCAATCAACGAACGACAACACTACAATTTGATTCACAGTGACCATTGGCATTGCTTTGACGAATTTTCTCCTAATATTGCATGATTCACATCACAAATTTCAAGCCTTTAGATTATTACTTTTTGTGGGATGGGTATGGGATTATCGCGGAGTTTAAAGCTTCATTTATAAGTGTTAAAGGCGCCTCTCTCACCACAAATCCTGAAGAAGTATTTGTGAGTGAAAGTCTGAACGAAGCGCTTTCCACACCTACAGGAGGCGTTTTTAAAACTTCCCTTATCGAATTTTCTTCGTTGCAAAATTTGTCGGTCAAGTCAAGATCTGACTCACGTGCCGTAGTGCATTTGTAAATTCCCTCTCCTCTAGTCGATCTTCCCATCTCTAAGTTCCCCGGAAAAGATTTCTCTCCCTAGAAATTAGAATTATTTCTCTTTTCAGATCTTCGAAAAGTGGAGTTTTGCTTTGATTACAGGTACACAATCTCTCTTTCTCTCTCTAATTTTTTTTTTTTGATTTTGCAAATTATTATTATGCTCTGTTAAAATAAGATCTTGTGTTACAATTTATATCTAAACATACATATAAATTCATAAATTATGGATGATTCCCTTAAAGGAGTAGTTCTTAGTCAGATTGACATTTGAAAACCAAATACCCATTTTAAGATTTTTTGCTCACAAGCTTGTAATTTGCACAGTACTTGACTGGAACAATGTGGAAACTATGTTCCCATAATTGTAGAAGTTGAGACCAGAACTTACTAACTTGATGAATATGGGTTTCTCTTTTATTTTTAACATTTTGTGATTTGGTGACCTGAGCCCTAATAATCTTGTCCTCATTTTTGCTGCTCAAGCCAAAACCCAATTGGTATATGGTTTTGTTCCTCATGAGTTTTCTTGCACCCACCCGAAAGGCACTACACTAACTAAGCACTAATAGTCTAGGCCCTCGACGCATCCTCAAGCAGTTTAGATACTCTCACAACTCTCACACTTAGATACAAGTTGTACCTGGCTTTCTAACCACTTGTGGGTTTAGGAGTTACCCATATTGTCCCTACTTTTGTAGCACAAAACCAAGGCCAACAAACACAAATATTTTGGTTCTCTAGGCTCTCCTTAGAAAGACTTCAACACTTACTAAGCTATACTTCGCTCCTATCACCCACTCGCCAGATGCCCCCCCAGGCGATGTTGGACAACACATTTGGGAACCAACTAGACCAAATGAAAAATGAACTAGGTAATGTTATGTTGATATTCAAATCAAATTTCGAAAAGTTGAACTTCAAGCATGCATTGTGTTTCTACACACTTTACATTGCCAATGCTCAATGTTCTATCATGCATCATAGGAAGCTTTTATTCTGCAAAATTGTGGACTCATAATAAGTCTACGACCTTAGCTAACCAAATTTGAATTTTTCAGGTGTATGCGGCAGATCTCTTGAGTTTTTGGAAAGAGTACGACATTTGTCAAGAGTCTCAAGACTGTATCTCATAGACGACAGTAGATATATTGTATATTCATATATTGTAGAAACTGAAGGCTGGGACATCTTGGAGCTATTTTCTCACTAATCAGGGTAACTTTGCCTGAAATGGTAACAAGATAAAAAAAAAAAAAAAATACACTCCTCGAGGTTATCAGAGGTATATAATTGAATGACTTGATGGGTTAATTTTTATCTACTTGCATAATAGATACTTGTAAACGGAAGTGTTACGATCTTGCTTTATTTTTCTTAATTTAAGCTAGTGGATATTTTATATTATTTTACTATGTTTTTGCAAATTGATATAATACTGCAATGGCATTAACTTTGTAGTTAACAGGAAGTTTCCGTACCTCACTAATGTCAAATGATGAAGAGAATCTCAATGTCGGCGAGGCACATAAAGGCGTCGAAATCCCTATTAATAGTCAAAGCCAGACAAACTGGTCTGAGTATTTACTTCAGCAAGCATCTGTATATGGCATAGCTGCAGGATACTGCATTTCAGCATCACTCCTTGCAATTATCAACAAATGGGCTGTTATGAAATTCCCTTACCCTGGGGCACTTACTGCTTTACAGTATTTCACTAGTGCTTTTGGTGTCTTTGTATTTGGACAACTCAAGCTTTTGGAGCATGACCGGCTTGATTTGTGGACTATGTGGCGATTCTTACCTGCAGCAGTGATATTCTATCTCTCTCTCTTCACAAATAGTGAATTGCTTCTTCATGCTAATGTCGATACATTTATCGTCTTTAGGTAAGCTTTCTCTCTTCAATTCTTTTTACCAAAATATTAGGGAAAATCATAAACGAGTCTTTATCTTATCCTTCCCTGGACCACTAGTGGTGTCAAGCAGGAAGGTCCAGTTAGTTCCAGCCTGCTTCAGGTGCGCCAGAGGTAGGTCATGGGAGGAGCCCTGTCTTGGCCTGCCTAGCTAACTGGGATGGCAAGGCCTGGCCATTGGCCAGGCGCGCGTGCCAACTGAACATTTCAAGTCCATACACAGAATAATCCTCGGGAAGATTTTTGAGCCCGTGTAACATGACAATTTGCCTCTGAAATTGAGATTATGTACATCCTTGATGATAAAATATTTGAATTAATAATATGTTAATGCAAATAGAAGTCATAGAAAGATCTGATCTATGCATCATAAATATTAAATTTGTGGTCATTCAACTCAAAACAAATTGGCAATAAGTAGAGAGGACCTAGACATTATACTCTTGGTTAGTAGAAGATCATTTTCCCTTGTGGAACTATTTCCACACGCCCCCTCAGCTGCGGGGTACTTTGAGCTTAACACATCTTTTTTCTCTTTTTCGGGTGACATGGAGCAAGTTTAGATTTTAAACCTATCACGTCTGGGCCTAGCTCTGATATGTTCAATTGTGGTCATCCAACTCAAAATCAATTAGCAAGTTGTGGAGAGGACCTAGACATTATATTCTTGGTTACCAAATTACTTTTTTCCCATTTGGGACTACCTCACAATAAACGCTATTTTTTTCAGAATAATTATGGATTTTCTTTGAGAAGAGATCTATAGATGTTTCGAGAACTACGATTTTATTTTTTAATTTGTCTACGGTTTTTATTGCCCTCAGATCAGCTGTCCCCATCTTTGTTGCAATTGGCGAAACACTCTATTTACATCAACCATGGCCATCAATCAAGACATGGCTCTCTCTTGCCACCATTTTCGGTGGAAGTGTTCTTTATGTTCTAACAGATTACCAATTCACATTATTAGCTTATACTTGGGCTGTTGCATACCTCATCAGCATGTCCATCGATTTCGTCTATATAAAACACGTGGTCATGACAATTGGGCTAAACACATGGGGTCTAGTTCTCTACAACAATCTTGAAGCCCTACTCCTATTTCCAATAGAATTTCTTGTAATGGGAGAACTGAAGAAGATAAAGCATGACTCAGATGAATCAGATTGGTATTCGTTTGGGGTTATTCTTCCTGTTGGATTATCATGTTTGTTCGGTTTGTCGATTTCTTTTTTTGGGTTTTCTTGTCGAAGGGCGATATCGGCAACAGGATTTACAGTTTTGGGAATTGTGAACAAGCTTTTGACAGTAGTGATTAATTTGGTTATATGGGATAAGCATTCGAGTGTCGTGGGGACAATAGGACTATTGATTTGTATGGGAGGCGGAATTATGTATCAGCAATCTACCACTAAAAAGGCGAACGAAGTGAATGAACAAGCTAAGGCACAAGATACTGAGGGGGAACAAGAAAAACTTCTTGAAATGCAGCAGAAAGCAACACAACTAGAAAGGCAGATAGGTCAAGACAAGTGAAATGAGAGATGGTACTCTGCTCTTTCGATCTGTTTTCGTTTTAGTTCTAGGATTTGTTTCTCCTTCAGTTAAATATTTTGAGAAAGGTGGTAGTGTTTTTTTTTCTTTTGTTTTGTGTGAATTTGAACCATCTTACTCCATTGCACCCAAATATCAACTTAAATCAGCCACACGGACGAGTTAGACATTAACAAGTTAGACAAGAACAAACATTTTGGAATCTAAATTGTGTCGACTCATATCTCGAAATAGATCACATACGTGACTTCGAAAATAAACCCAATATTACCTAAGTTTGGGGTGCAACCAATGTTTTAGGCATTGGGTTAATGCAATTTGACTTTATCTGAGTTGGTAATTCACGTATTGGAACTCTATATTCATGGTCTTGGACACATTATTGTACCTGAAAAATTATGGGACTTTGCTCAAAATTTTGGTTGGACCAGGGAATCATTCGCATTTTAATCGCAGTTATTTATTCAAACTATACGAATATGATCATAATTTTGTAAACGGGAGACCAAATATTACTTCACTTGTTTATATAGTTGTGTGAGTGACGATTCATTACAAAAATATGAGATCATGATAATAAACTTATTTTGATCAGGGTCCGTCCAAGTGTTTGGGAGCTCTAAAGCGAAGTTGTTTTTCATCGGTAGCAATGCAAAAAGAAATTAGAGAATAACAAGCAACAAAACAATTCATTAAAACAAAATGTAATTCAAAAGATAACAATATAACAAATGAATGGAGTATGTTATTAAAAGAACTTATTATAACAAAGTGTTAATAAATAGTTTAACTTATTTGTTGCATTAAAGGAAAAACCCTATCAGGAGAGGTTGCAAAATTACATATTGAAAGAGTCTCTATGGGAAATAGAAAATGACTTTTTGGGTTGAAAAAGTTAACATAATAACTATAAAAGCCAAAAAAAAGTTCTATTTGGTGGAAGTTACTGTTATAATGGGTAAAGTTTAAACAATATTGATAATTAACAATCATGTCATTTTTTTTTTCATTCCCAGAATATCCTTACCCATTAAAACACTCTCTTCTCTCTTAAAAGACACAAATGCCTTTAGAGTTTTTTCGCTTCTTCTTCTTCTTCTTCTTCTTCTTCCCGATTCATCTTCTTCTTCTTCTTCCCGATTCATCTTCTTCTTCCTCATTCTTCGTCTTCCAATTCTCTTCACAAAATCTTCCATTCTTCTTCTGATCTTCCACTGGAATTTTTCAGGATTTCGATCACAACTAATGAATAAACAAGTTAAGCTTGGTTGATGTAAGATGAAGATTTTGATGGTGGTGAGTCCTTAGAATTGATGGAGGTGAACCAGTGGAACAGAGAAACAAAGAGTTTATCTCTCTAGATGTGTCGCGAGTGCGGAATTTAAAGAGAGAAAATGAAACGTAAGTTGCCAATCCTACCTGCGTGTTATGATGAATCGGATGTTGAATATAACCCTAGAAAAACTAAAACCCTAGTTTTGATGATGAATCTGATGTTGTTGGTGAATCTGGTGTTAATGGTGAAGTAATTTTCAGATTTGATGATGATGATGATAATGTGCAACCAGATCTACAATCCTAATTTATCGCATGATGATTAACAAGTAATTTTCATATTTGAAGAACAAGTTTCAATTTCTTTTGTTCTCGATTTGCAAATCGAGTTTGCAAGATCTCCAACCCGAAATCACATATGCAATGCTTGCAAATCCAGTTTGCAATTCACATTTTGTAAACCCTAGTTTTCATTTTACATTGTGCAAACCCGTGTTTGCAATTTACATTTTTTAGATCCCTGTTTGTAATAATTGCAAACCTAGTTTGCAGAAAAAAAAAAAAAAACGAAATTTTTCTGAGTCTTTTTTTTCGAAAAAAAATATTGAAAGTGAATCTTGTTAGAAAGCTAATGAAAAATCCTCTCTAAATATATAAATTTCATAGAAATCCGACATCTCAAGAAAAAGTTATATAGATTTAAAGTTTTTTTTAAAAAATAAAAGAATTAGTTACACAAAATGACTAAAAGGTATTTTAGTGTTTGTATGAATAATAATTATAAAATGTTTTGTGTTTTTTACTCATTTTCAATATTATTTTGACCTTTCTCGTTATTGTCCCAAAAGAAAAAAAGGTGAAAGGTAAAATAAGGGTGTTGGTAGAAGCACCCAGTAAAGGGCTATTATCGGATAGACCTATTAGCAGACGCCCAAACAATCGTAATGCTACAAGCGCCCGATATTACCTCAGCACCCTCCTCCCTAAAGGCAAGCCGGTAATGGCTTAAGGATCGTTAAGTAGCAGCGTCGTTTTTCTCTCTTTTACACTTCTCTCTATTACATTTTTGGGCAATTTAACAATACTCCCCACCACTAATCTCCATTTTAGAATATTCTTCTTTTCTTAATTAAACATTAGTGAAGCCCCTATCTTATACACGTGAAAGTACGAAAATACTTTATTCTTATTGTTTTATTTATTTTTTCTTTTTGCTCTTCTATACATATTCAATGTTATGCTTTGCCGACGTATCTTCATTTCTCATACCTATTTTTTTTCTCTTATCCATCTTTTTTTCTATTTTACTGGCAATATTTATTGAAAATTTAAAATTAACAAATCACAACAATTCGAAATAAAAACCGTAAATTCAAAGGCAAATTTTTGACTTCTCATTTGTTCTTTGTGTTTACGTTAAAATTAATGCTTCTAAGTGTAATCAATTTGAAGAAGGCCTCTGGACATCTGTTGTTCTTTCTTAATTATAACTCATATACATTCAAAAAATACAAATGCAAATTGAAATTATGAATTGACAAAAAATTGAAAACTTAGAAGAAAAAATATTAATTGAAGTTGCAAATCAAGGGAAAAAACTTAATAAAGTGCATCTATCCTTCATTCTAATTAATCATTTGGTAATCTCGTTCGTTTAAATTATTTATTTTTTGTTTATCATTGTTCTGAAGATCATAACAGTAAAAAGTAGAATTTTTGAGCTTATAGCCCAAAAAACGGACCCTAATAGGACTTTTAGTCCTCTCTAATCCAATAAAGGGTTTGAAAACCAAAATAATATCCTAAATGGATATCTAGTCCATTTGGGTCCATCTAGAGAGAAAACACAAATCCCTAAAATAACTATAAAATATTAATACCTAAACTAACCTTCCTTAAATATAAAAACACATTTAAGCTCAAATTCACCAAATATCTTTTCCATTTTTATCTCTCTGTTTCTCTCTCAAATCACGTTTCTAAACAAAGAAACCGTGATCTTCATTAGCTTTTTGTAACCGAAACCTTCTGGTTTTGTCTCTCTCTACATCTGAACCGAAACCTTCTTGTTTTCTCTCTCTCTCTCTCTCTCTACATCTTAATCGAATGAAAATTCTCCATTAAATCAGAAACCTTGTTTCATATTCATTTGAGTTGCTGAAATCATTTTCATCATTGTTAATCAGGTAAAACACAAATCAATTTATAAGTTTTCTGATTCTGTTTCAGTTTATTATAGTTGATTCTCTCTCTACATCTTAATCGACTGAAAATCTTCTATTAAAACAGAAAACTTGTTTCATATTCATTAGAGCTTCTGAAAATCATCTTCTTAATTGTAAATCAGGTAAACAAAATTCTTCCTGATTCTGTTTCAAATCGAGTATGTTATTATTGTCTTTCTCTCTCTTAAAATTTCCTTAGTGTTTTTGATATTGATGAGATAATCCTTCATTACTGATTCCTACAAATCGAGTATAATTAGTGTTGCAATCAATCATCATATCAGATATCTTTAGTTTTGTAGTTTAAGCCTAATGATATTCACACTTTTTCTTCAGATCTGGTTTTCAATCTGTACGGATTTATGAAACGTGCGTTTTTCGTACAGTTCCTCATAACAGAATTAACATTACATGTATTTTACCATAAATTATCATAATTTACAGTAAATTATGCAAACATCTCCCGTACCAGGTTTTTCAAAATGAGAACATGATATATGTATTTTCTAACAAATTATATATACTTTATCAGGAATATCATGAATATTATATTATTGGCCATAAATTATGCGTAATTTATAGAACATTACGTATGCTTTAATCTCAAAACAGTACTCGCTTCATTATTAGAACAACTTCGCTTTATATATGCAAATCTAGTGTACTTTGAAATAAATTATATATAATTTACATAAATGTCATGTGATTTATTGTAAATAATATACTTTTCTATAAAATTTATATGTATTAATCTCTCTTCATTTGTTATCACAGATGGAGTTTCAGGCAGAATCATCAAATCAAAATAAGCAAATCAAACTGAAATCAGAGGGTTGGGATAAGATATTTACAGATGGAGTTTCAGGCAATATAGTATCAACACAGGGCATGATTTCAAATTCTTAAAAAATGATTCGAAACGTGTTACTGCTGTGTGTCCTGTTGAAGATTGCAAATGGAGAGTGCATGGATGGGCACCACTGAAATGCGAATCTATGTTCATAATTGATTTTATTTCTTCGATTACCGTATCTACTATGTTCTTCCGGTTCTATTTTTTACAATCTAATGAATAAAATTTTATTTTATTTGATAAATATCTCATTATGTTTCGTAAAGTTTGCATAATTTATTCTACATTATACATAAAACTGTATATACAGTTAGACAAGTGTTTTCTTTTGTTTTCCCTTTCTTGGTGGCTGAGCTTGCTCCGACCTGTAACGTAAGCTATATTTGGAATACAACTTTACCACATCAAAATATAAATGTTGCATTAAGCATAAACACTTAGATACAATATATATAACATTCTACATAAATTATCCATACTTTATCATAAATTACAAAAAGTAAGATTTTCAAATAAAACCCTAAACCCCAAAAATTACATTACATGTTTAATAAAGTATGCGTACTTTGTTACTGAAATTTGTCTAAGGTTGTGTTTGTTTTTTTAAGTGTGTCTGAATCTGAATTGGCTGAATCTGAACTAGCTGAACTGAATTGACTGAATCTGATATATCTGAATTGTTTACAAGTCAGATGTTTGTTTTTCAAATCTGAATAATGAAATCTGAATTAAACATTTTACAATTATACCCTCGTGATCTATTTAACCCAAAAAACCTTAATTTCTAAAGTTGGTTGCTGCTCTCTAACTGTTGTTGCCCCTCTTTCTCTCTCTCTTTATTTCTCTCCCTCTTTCTCTTGCCCCCTTCTCCTCTCTCTCTACAAACGAAGATGAGACCTCGCCAGATCTGGCGAGGGTTTCCAGTCAAAGATCAAACAAGAAAGATCGAGTTTATGCCATTATCAACAGCTACTGCTACAGATCCAACTTCATTAAAATACTCTGCTTCTCATCATCAAATACCCACACCAGCTAAAGATCAAAGTCCAACAAATTCAACATCTCCGCCAATTTCATCAACTTATTACCAATCATCAGCACCTCATATGTTGCTTGCTTTGAGTGATGGTTTATCCAGACCACTAAAATGACAAAATCAATTCAAATTATGGATAATTTGAATGGTGGTAGGAAGAGATTTAGGTCAAAATTTAGTTAAGAACAGAAGATTCAGATGTATTCTTTTTCCGAAGAGGTAGCTCTTCTTCTAGGGTTTATGTTGTTTTAGGGTTTCTCTTTCTGATTATGATTTCATCATTCATGTATGTAAATATATCTGACCTAATCTTCATTACTTCCTATATGAAATATTTTCTTGTGTGTTGTTATTTTGTTTTGTGATGAAAGTTTAGGGTTTTCTGTGGTGTATTTGATCGGAGGTGGTGGTGGTGTATTTGATCTGAGGTGGTGGGCTGGTGGTGGTGTAATTGATCGGAGGTGGTGGTGGTGGCACGTGGTGGTGGTTGTATGTGGTGGTGGTTAATGGTGGTGGCGCTATATGGTGGTAAATATTGAGAAATTCTTAATTAAAGGGGGCAAAAACGTCATTTCAAATATTTCAGAACTTGGACCCTTATTTCAGACTTGTTTTGAAGTCTGAAATAGCTGGGTTCTTTTTCAGCCAATTCAGACATTTAATAAATTCAGATAAAATTTCAGATTTGTCTAAATAAGAAAACAAACATCTGAAATCTGAATTGGAATCCAATTCAGATTTCAGATCTGAAAATTTAAAAAAACAAACAGCACCTAAATCTCAAACAAAAGTAAGATTTTCAAATAAAAATTAGGTTTTTACAGATTACAAACCATTACCAAAATCAAGATTTTCGAATCAAACCCTAATATTTTTTGTGAGAAATCATTACCAAAACGATGAAATACTATTTTTTACAAAGTAGAATGAACATGCAAACACATATTTCTAAAGATTTAACCTGAAGTTAATGACGGTTCGAATTTTGAACAGATCAGAAAACGAAATCGTTTATATGAAGCAAGTTACCTTTTCACCTGATAACAGATTCAATAAAAGATAAATGAAGAGTGGTGAAGAAGAAACGATGTTACCTTTTTGATGTGCGCACGATTGTTTAGGGTTTCGGTTTTGAAAAGATTTGAATATGGATTTTGATTCCGAAACGGTTGAGAAGAGAGAGAAAGGATTGATTCGTTGCTTGTTTTAAATCCCATAAATCACGTTGGAACAAGATGGAAATTACGCTTTAACCCCCGACTTCATTAACACCCGCGTGTTTTGAACGAAGGACATGGACGGTATGTATTTTGTAAAGTATGGATAATTACGTCCATTAAGCAAAAAGACTAAATATCCATGTTTTGAGAAGATTTGATCATAAATCTTTTTAGAAGATTATTTTGGACCTTATACCCATAGACCCTAAAAAGTAAGAGCCTAAACTTTGAATTTATGTGATCAGTATATTGACATTAACACGAAATTGGTGTGAAACTACTACACTAAAAAATGATAGACTATAGAAACCACTTAAAATAAGACAACCACTGCACCAAAAAGTGATAGGCTATACAAGAGGGGTTTCAACAAAACACTCTAGACATTATTGTGGTATAGGAATTAGTAAATGCACTCACCCTTTTTGTTATGTGCACACGCATTTCCTTACTTGGAAGAAAAATAATATATTTAATGTGATGTATATAACAAAAATGGGTAGTTAATTTGAAATGTTCCTGTGGTATTTGCGGAAATTCAGAGAAGGTGCCTAGTTATAGCCTTCTGAAAATGGAGGGAAAAGACTCAATAAAGTACCTCGTTGAACACGGACTTCAAATTTCATAAATTTAAGTTAATAATTACTCAAGAACTCCGGCACTCCTATAAATTCCCAATACTGCTTCAGTCTCCCTATTTCATTTTCTCTCTCTTTCCTCTCTCTCTCTCTAAAACTTCAAGATCATGCGTTCAATAGAAAAAAAAACCTAGATTTTGATTAGTAAATCAGTTCAGTAGGTGGCGAAAATTGCAGTATCAACGTAGATAACTGATTCTTCAATTTAGTTGAAGAAAAATGTATGAGGTAATTTCCAAAATCATCTGTGCTTCTGATAACTGATTCTTCAGTTTCAGGAAATTTGATCTTCTTCTGCTTCTTCTATTTCAATTTCTGATCACTGATTTAGGTTTTTCGAGGAATTTTTTCTTGAATATCTAGAGAAAGAGTTTTTGTTCTTTGACACGACGATCTTGCTCTGTTTCACGAAAGTTTAAGAGTTCTTGAAGATTCTTTACCTGATTTGTTCTTGCGATTTGTGAATTTGTTGCAGGAAACAATTACTTATGATCTGAATGATTTTAGTAGCCGCATTTCAAAATGCGGATATAATTCAACACAAGTATTTCCTTCGTTTGATAATGATAATGAAGATGAAAAGGATCGTCTTGTTGCACAATCTAAAGAGCTTCTTGAGCAGGCGTTTCAAGAAAACAAACAAGAAATTAACAAGCATTTTAAAGTATCTTCTGATCGAAACTCAAAATTTGCCCTAGAGATGGCATTATCAGACGAAAGGTTAAAAAGAAATCTCTTTGCTCTGCTTTCTTTTCATTATGAATATCTAATCTTTAAGTTATTGTTAAATCACAGATTACAGAATCTCTGGTGCCAAGATGACAGTATTGAGGATCTTCTCATTCGTCTCAGCCAAACTGTGAGAATTTGGTTTCAGATTTTCACGTTAGATTAATTTTAAACAGTTAGGTTTTAGAATTACAAATCCATTTCTCTTTTTCTTCTTGCCTCTTTTACAGGATTTAAGCTCAGTGAAGTTACAAGTTGAAAAAATGAATGAAATTGTAGAGTTAGCATACGTTTATGCCATGGAAGGAAAAGTTATCTCATTAGCAATTCTGTTGATGATTGCGCCTGAGAAAGTAACAGTTTGGATAATTGTTCTGAGACCGATGGGTTCAAAAGAGATGACGACTATTTACGAATGCCTTCTAAGAGAAGCATTGTTATTAGGTCAAAAAGGGGAGTCGTCTAAATCAAAGAAAAGGTTCTTCCTTTCTAACTTCAGTCATGAAAAGAGAAAATCATTACTTTGTGAGATTGAATTGCTTCAGTTGTTTGGAGCTACTGTAACTCAAAGAGGTGGTAAAGACCGAAAGATGATTTCTTCCTTAATTCGCGCATCTCAGGTACTTGATGGTTGGAATTCCAGTACTAAGTAGATCCCATCAAAGATCGATGGAAGTTTGATTAGTTGCTTTTATTTATATGCAGGCAGGGGATGAAGCAATTTTAAAGCTGATATTGAAGACAAAACTTGATGTAAACGAGACTGATGCAGAAGGGAATTCAGCACTGCATTGGTGTCTTAAGAACCCTAACAACAATAAACAATCAAGGTTTTCAGCATTTTATATTACTGGTAGATTCTATCTTCTGTTTTTTATATGTGATTTTCCTTACTCATGCATGAACTTGTGCGTTTGGCAGTGTCGTTTCGCTTCTATTGGAATACGGGGCGACTGCCAGTCAGAGAAACAATCTAGGACTTACTCCTCTTCATGTTGCTGCTGCCAATGGTTATTTCGCTGCACTGCAGGTATACACATACATATATATAGAGAGAGAGATTGATAGATAGAGAGTTAAAAGTTTCATGATTCAACATTAGCATAACTTGTATTTTCTATTGGTATGAAGCTATGAATAGAATTTTTGGATATTTATCATTCAGATACTGCTGCTTAAAGACCCGAGTTCAGTCGATGCTAGATCTGAAATGAAAGAAACGCCCCTGTTTTTCGCTGTGAAGAATGACTTCGAGAACTGCGCCAAGCTTCTTCTACGTTATGGTGCCAGTACTCAAATCTTTAACCTACGGTTTGTTTTTCTTTCATTTCTAAATTATTTCAACTAAATGGGCTGTGAGCTATATTAAATGCTAATAGTAGCTTCCTTGTTTTCTCATGTTAAAATATCGAGCTGTCTAAAGTAAACAAAGACCTATAGACTTGGCAAGGTCACAAGACATGCGTTCCCTGCTGAGTCCGGTTAAAATTGGCACAGGTAATTAAACACTTCTATCTGTTAACCTTGTACCAGAATTGATTTCCTACATGCATAAACGGATACGAAATATAGAACTTAGTTTATATTTTTCATGGTCATTAGGGAAAAGTACACTACCAGTTCAATTCCAGGAGAGTATTTCCTATTGGGTTAAGAGAAACCTTCAGTTTGAATCTGATAAAGAGATGTCTGAAAGGTGATAGTCTTTAACTCTTTCCGAACTTTGGATTATACTTGATGAGTAATTTAACTTGTATACTAATGCGACCCTTGTTTTTGTAGCCTTTTCTCGAGCCCAAAAACTGAAATCTGCAGATACTTTGAGTCACCAAGTGGGTGTGTAAGAGGGACTAAGTGTTACTTCGCCCACGGGGCAGAGGAGCTTTTGGGTAGTAAGAGCAAGCAACTTGATGCTACTTACATGGCTCTTTCTCATATTGAGGGTGCCAACCTTAAAATTTTTGTTGGTGGTCTACCACCGTCAGTCGACTCAGAAAGCCTGGAGGAATTTTTTGAAACGAAATTTGGGGCGGTAGATGAGGCAGTAGTAATTGGAAGTCAGGCAGGAGATCAAGTTCACTCCAGGGGTTTTGGGTTTGTGACCTTCAGGCATGAGGAGTCTGTTGCAGCTGCAGTTCAAGCACATTATGTTATTATCTCTGGAAAGAGGGTTGAGATCAAAGGTGCTGTGCCCAAAGAGCCATTACAAGGAGACTTGCCAAAAACTGGTAGTACACCAACAATGTTAAAGCAAGAAAATAACGATAAGAAGCACGAATCATGGGTTGATAAATTACTTAATGGTAAGAAACAAACCATCAGCCACGAGAGTACAAAGAAAGGCAATCCAAATTCCACCAACTCCGTGGAAGAAAGGAATCAACCTTCATGGCTAACTACCTTCAAAAAATGGCTTCCTGGTTTTATGGTCGACGTAACTAAACGTCTGAAAGAAGGAGAATGGTACCCACTTTCGTCTCTCAAATCTGACTTCAGGGCTACATGTGGACTAGAATTGGACCATGCCTCT
Organism: Eschscholzia californica; assembly: GCF_041429995.1. Classification (NCBI taxonomy): domain Eukaryota; kingdom Viridiplantae; phylum Streptophyta; class Magnoliopsida; order Ranunculales; family Papaveraceae; genus Eschscholzia; species Eschscholzia californica. The sequence continues at coordinate 37,604,570 of NW_028238198.1, forward strand.
GTTGGCCACGCGAAGCTTAGTGACTTCATGAGATCCATCCCAAATCTCTGTCGTATGAAGATCGTTCCTGTAGGTGATCGGGGTGCTGCTACTCATATGGTCCTCCTCCCAAACAAGAAGAAGCATATTACTCATCAAACAACTATCACAGAGAAGCAGCGACCTGTATCTAGTAGCACTTGTTTGAATTGTTCATCATTAGCCCAGGTTGTTGATGATACTGAGGATAATGAAGAATGTGAGATTGATCAGTTGATCAAGGACATGTACTCAGAGGACTGCAGGAAGTTTGGCTACATCAGCAGGGTTGTCCTAGACGAGGGTAAAAGTAGTAGTAGTTCATCACCTGTTGGAGATCAAGAGAAGCAGCAAAGGAATGATACTTCCAATAACTTTTACGATTCAATAGTACAAAGGTTCTTGGAAAGGGATCCAATCTTCCACGACCGACCATGGAATCAGAAGAACCAGGAACATGATGGATGTCTTGAAGAGAGTAGAAACCAGCAGCAGCCTAGACATGTGATAGCATTGGCCCATAGCAAAGCAAATTACTCGTTCACATATGTCGCACGTCAACCTGATCTCTTCAAAGTGGGTAAACTAGATCTGCTACATATATATATATATATATATATATATATATATATATATATATATATATATATACATATGTTCTGGTAATGTTTATTTGTTAGCTGACTTACTGAATGTGGTATATGCAGAACTACCGAAGGAGTATAAGCAACGAACTAAGTTGTTCAACTTGCCTTCCATATGACAAGGACAGGAGAGATTCAAAAGAGAAGAAGAAGATGATATGGGTTAACAAACCGTGCGGGCACATGATGGGGTGCAGTGACTGCAAGCATTGGGTGAACAGACAAGGAATATCAGAAGACGAGAGAGACTGCATGTACTGTGGGGCTAGAGTAGAGAAGTGTGAAATTCAACCTTGGGGTGCTGCTTCTGCTGCTATTCCTCGTCATATTCAACAAGTAGTAGTATCCCTCCATTCCTCCTCCAATTAGTTGGAGTGGGATCCTAAAGATGACGTAATTCGGTGCTAATTTTCATAGTACTCCTTGCCGTAAATGATCAACTGCGTACGCTGAGATGCAGTGATGGAATAGATGAAACGACAACAACTTCAAGGGAGCATCTCTAAATGTAAGTATGAAATCTTAGCATTTGATATGGTATAGGAATATAATAAAAGCTCATTAGACGACATTCATCTTCGTCAAATAGAATCAGGTAGCTACTGATGGAGAACCAACTCTGATTCATGCTCATTTTGTTGTTTGTTTAGCTTTCTTACTGTTGAGATACAAACTTTTTTGTCATAGTATACTACTGTATGGAACCATAGGCTTTGTGTAGAAGTTGAAGTTTGAACATCACAAAATAAAGGCAGTACAAGCTGTTTATACATCCAAAAAATAATCTATAAGAAATTAGACTAGACACATTTTATGTGGGATGAGAGAGCCAAGTTTAAGCAGTCAAATCAGCTCTCTAGAAATGGAAATCAAAAAATACATTAAAAAAATAATAAACCTTGGACGAGAATAAGGAGGTATGGATATAATAAAAGCTATATTGCTGCATCGGTCAAAAATGATTGGGTCAAATTTTATGAATTTTACCCTGACTTGGTAGAGTTACTTTCACCAACAACCCAATACTTTTTAACAGCAAACAATATCTTCTCAGAAACAAGAGGACCGTCTTCATGATCGACCATTTTTGTGTTCCATCTCATTCCTTCTGCGAGTTTCTTGACCTTGGTTAACACGTCAACTTCGTCACGTATTATTACTGCTCCTTCTGGTCGAAGAATTCGATCCATCTCCAGAAGAATATCTTCCGCATTACACCTGGTAATGCAGTATGTGAAAATGAGTCAAATTAGCTTATGTATGACAATCATGATGTACCTTAAGGGTTTTAAATGGAAATCGAAAACCACAACAAAGATAACCTAAAATTTAGATTTTCAGGATTGGTTAAAGATGTCATGTTAATTGGTGGACCTTTAATGAGAAAATGTAAGCTAAAATTCTAAATCAATGCATATTCTTAACAAAACATACTTGTTCTTGTACAAGCTGAAAACGCCATTGGCGTGAATAAGGTCATACGTCCTTGGGTATGTCGAGAAGCCTTCGCACCTAAAACGAAAAAAGAAATTAATTATGAAGGTTAAATAAACAAATTTGAAGAAAAGGTAATGGATCGGACATATACTAATTTAGTTAGGTCAAATAAGGACAGTAAAATATAAGCGAGTTTCCATTCAACATATCCAATACCTCATACAGGACACATACCCGTATTAGTATTTCTGTTACTTAGATTAAGTACGGACTATCTTAAATGGTCAATTATCCTACAAAATAGAATAAATAATAGAATTTTTTAAATGATACAGGACAAAATAAGCAAATAGTTCAGAAAGTTATACCAGTCATGATATATGCCAATCAACCCTCTCTCGTATACCACTCCAAGTGTGTTTTTCTCAGCTATAGTCGGAACAACATTCATAACCCACAATTTCGACGATTCAATAGCTGCTGCAAAGCTTCCAAATCCTGCATTCATATCCAAAATGTTTCGATATCGCCCTGAGTCAAGAATTTTATTGATCCTTTTATAAGCTTTCACATGCTTCCTCCATAATTTGTTATCCTCTAGGTATGTCTCTACAGAAACTCCAGGGATAGATCCACTAGATATCCTAGGGGGAACAGCATTTAGTCTCGCAGGAAACACCTTTATTTCCCCTCCAGCAACTTCATCTGGACTACCGACCTCAGGATATGGAGTTATGCATGCCTCCATCTTCTGGTACCTAAAGGTAGAGACAAGTCAAATTGATCTTCGGAGAAAAAGAATAAGAAAGCAACCCAAGATGAGACGATGACGATTTTTTGTGAAATATGTCAACATCTAGAGAATAAGGTCATTTGAGATGCGTGCTTATGAACTAAGCTCCATGATAACTTTTCAATTAGAACAACTTACCAAACATCATCTGCATTTTTGGATTCGCACATGTTATCACGAGAATCACTCCTACCCGGACATGAATCAGCATTTACTCTCTTTTGCCAAATTGCAATTTCCGCCTTCTCAAATTTTTTCTCCCAGCAAAGTCGTTTAGCAACCTCCTCAATCTTTCTTTGTTCTTCTTGAAGTTCTTCTTTAGGTCGTTGCCATGCTTCGTAGTTAGTCTTCCAGTTGATTGGAGGGCCAGAGAGTACCCAATAACCCCCGGGCCTAAGAACTCGGTCCACTTCCATCATGTACATACCATCTGCAGAAACAGAAAGTTTTAACCAATGTCATAAAAAACAAGTTCATATCAGCTCATATAGCTAAAGACCGGTACAAAAATATATACACATATATCTCGAGGAATTTTAATAGAAAGATATAGGTTGATAAATCTACTCTACCATTTGCTCCCCATGGAATAAGGCATCTGGAACAGTGCGCCATGTCAAATGCTCTTGAAGGGTACGGAAGCTTTATGGTACCCAAAACACCGATAACTGCAGGAACACCTCTTTCCAGAGCAAACTGCACTTGTGCTTCATGTGAATCTCTTGGTGCAAATGACATAGCTATTACATTTTTCTTCATAAGATAAGCACCCCAACTTGCAACCTAAGAGTATTTTGAAATATTTTAGTGGATTGATCATCAAAGAGAAATTCTGAGAGCAATATTCACAGTTAAATCCATGAACTGGAACGAGGGCACAGAGTTTGCTTAGCATCGTAGAGAGAAAGAGTAAATCAGTGTTTCTTTTTTCTTAATTAAGATCTGAAATCTGACTTGAAGTCTCAATTGACTCGAGTCGGATTTCAGAATGTTTGCTTTTTCAGATTGAGACTACTTAGACGAGTCAAATTCAGACGATGAGAAAAAGAACGCCACCTAAGATGAGCAAGATTTCCAAAGACTTAAACATACCCCACAACCAGTGTCTAAAGCAGTTCTAACTGTCCCATTTGCCATTGGGATTACAGCTGCAAGTTGATCAATATAAGCATCTGCACCTTGAGGAAACTGTGTCCCTCCACCAGGGAATCTAAAAACATTGCCTTCGTATTGTATCCAATTTTGAACAGCCTTTTCGACCGTCAAGCTTTTGTAAGGAGCATTAGCATAAGGTACATAATCACGACTTTTCGGCCATGAGAAAGGGGTAACATATCCATTTGGTGCAGGAATAAGACAATGCAACTTTTCTTCCTCAGGAGGGCAATGCCTTTCTCTATAATTCATATTTTCTCTAGGAAAAGTCATTGCCCGACTTTGATCCTGACAAGGCGTGTAGTCAGTGTATTCAGCACTACAAGATTCAAACACCTTGGACATGGAAGATTCATCAGAATTGACAGCAACTTCGCCATTGTTGTGGGTCTCAAAGTTTAGATCCGTTACGACATTGCAATCTGTTAGCTGTGTGACTTGCTGAGCTATGCTGTCTCCTTTCCCAAAACCACTTCTTTGCCATGCACCCAAAAGGTAGAAGAAGCAACACAGACCAATTACAATAAATATCGACATAGAACTTCGAGCCCTGCCATCTCCGGCATTCGATTTCGAAGCCATTATGCACCTGAAATAATATTATGCTAATTGAGTGAGAACTCAAACAATGCTAGATATAATAATAACAATCGAAGATTGGCTGGTATAGTGGTATGATTATTGAAGAACGTCTTCTTTAATAAAAGAAATAACGAGTAAAATTTACCTACTTATCGACAATAAAGTGAAACTTTACTAAACTCTTCAGCCAACCCACAGATTATCAACATCAATCAAAATTCATCGTTCAAAAAGATCATCCTATTTCTTGTCCATTCATTTTCTTTTTAGGTTGCAACCATCGTACACTGGTCGGGAAGACCCATATAGCCTTTTTCTCAGAGCAGTAAGATTCAAACCACGGTCTCCCAAGAGGACAGAACCACATGTTATCACTCAACCGAAGTGGGTTTCATATACCAAGTTAGCTTTTGAAATATGACTTCATAAAAACATATATTCTATTGAAGTGACAATGAGCACCAATATACCCTTTTCTTTTTTCTTACTAGTCAGCTGGAGAAAAATCCAAAAACCCAGATTTATTTCACATTGCTTTAGCTAAATCAATGGGTATAAAAATTGGGAAAATTTCTGCTAGATCTGATTCATAAACCAAAACTTACACAATTACCTAGTAACAAGATGTAACCCTATTTCTACACCTAATTTGATAATTAAAAAAGGGAAACCCTTATTTCTACAGCTAATTTCACAATTAAAAAAAGGGAAGCATGTTATTTGCTTCCATGAAAACCCTAATATTTTGTAATATATAAATGAAAGTCAGAAATGGATAAAAAGTATATTAAAAATAAGTTTAATTCCATATTCCGATCGATCACTGAAAATTCAGGTAGATATTTTTTTTTTTTCTAGATTAATCATTTGATCTGTTATGAAGAAAATTATTATAATAGCATTAAATCATTTGGGAGTCCCATAATTGAATGGGAATAATAAATATAAGACAGAGATTGTGTTGCTCCATAAAATTTGAAGATCTAAAAATTGAGATCTCTTACCAATTTTAGAGAGAGAAAGAAGAGAAACCCAAGTGCAGATCTTCAAAACTATACACAATGGCTTAATCCTAATTAATACTGGAAAGTGGATCAAAGAGAGGATGTAATTGACATTCCTAGACAAAATTTGGTACAAAGACTTGGGACTTGAGAGGGATAATATAAGAACAAGTGTTAAATGTAGAGGTGTCAACCGGTCGTTCAATATCTTACTATCCACCACAACCCCTACCTATATAATAAAGTATTTATTTTTACATTTAAGACCCTTGTTATTTAATCGTTTTCATTATTGATTAGTAAAATTATGATCCCTTTTAAATGGGTATAATTTTATTGTAACTTTTTAATAAGAAGTATATCCAATTTTTATAACAGATTTTATTGGTTCCAAGTGGGTAGCATCCTTAGGGTACTAATTCTTTATGGGAGGTTCTTCATCAAAAAAAAAAAATTCTTTATGGGAGGTTGTACACGCAATGTCAAATTTGTTAAAGGACAATTCTTAGAAGGCCAACGTTTTGGGGAAAGCTAAATAGTTTCTGAGGGTGTGAAGACTTGGTCAAAAATTGGTCAATTTTGTTTGACAATTTTATTTAAGAGGAAAGCAACATAACTTCTCCACCTCAGCTCTCTCTCTTTCCACCTCAGCTCTCTCTCTCTCCACCTCACCTCACTCTCTCTCCACCTCACCTCTTTATCTTCTCCGATTAGGTCGCCGGCCGGAAATTTTCCGGGCGGCGACCATAAAAAAGAAAAAAAAAAGTTTCACTCTCTCTCTCTAGAAACTCCCGCGAAGGGGTTTCCCTTCGCCGGAGTTTCTAAAGAGAGAGTGAATTTTTTTTTTTTTATGGTCGCTGTCCGGAAATTTTTCCGGTCGACGACCTAATCGGAGAAGACAAAGAGGTGAGGTGGAGAGTGAGGTGAGGTGGAGTGTGTTTTTTTTATCTCCCCTTAAAATTTATTTTCCCGGAAAATTTCTAAAATTTTACATATTCCCTTTAAAATTTCAGTCCCCGGAATATTTAACTTTCCCCAAAGCGCTGACCTTCTTAAAATTGGTTAAAAGAAATGTGTGTAAAGAACACAATGCGTCAAGTAATGTTTGACCTAATGACACTATTGACGTTGTCAGGTTGTTGCCACCCGGCGACCATAAAAAAAAAATAATAACTTCCTTATTTCTTGCATTGATTTGTCCACCCTGAACTTCTGACCAGACCAGGACTCAGGTTGGGTAAGTATAGCATTGGATCCACCTTCCCACTTCCTCGAGACAATACAGAGATCAAGGTACCTAGCTGATTTCGCAGCCCTCCCATCCGAGACCCGGAACGTGGCTCTTACAAAAGTTGTTTCGTTTTCTTCTCCTGGCTTGTCTTCAAGTTCAAGACACATAGGAGACTCATGCCGACTTCCCATGTAAGGGCTCTAGTGATAGAGCTCACCTAATGGATCTCCATGTTGACTTTATCAAATGTTGCTTCATGGGTTGAGTTCCTTGACTTGGTCTAACTAATATTTGACTCAGTAGGGTCATGCTCAGCTCCTAATTAATATTTGACTTTTCAGCTAGGGGTAAACGGCACACCTAGTTAAATGATTAAAAAGGAAGAGTTGAAGGGAATTTACTTTTCATTTCAAATAGATTTTGTGACACTTTTTTAACAAAAAATAATTTTTCTGAACTGGTCAATATTGTCCAACAAGTGTTGGTTGGGGCAAGTCACAAGTGTGAACACTTGTCTGTTTTCACAATCCAACTTCCCAACCTAACAATCCGCACCTTAATCAACATTCTCAAATAAGCTCATTTTCAGCTAATATCAACAAGACAATTTTAACAACAAAAATATGAGGAATACATTAAACACAAAAGTTCAGACATTAAAGTCAATCAAGAAACACTACTAAATAACAGAGTCTAATAAAATGGAAAAAAAACAAGACACTTGAAATGCATATCACTCTCAAAACATGTACCAGTGTTTTATAATGATTCATCAATCTCGCTAAGTCAAAATTTCTTTTGAGCAACTACAACTCGAAATCTTTTTTGATCTTAAGCCTTTGTTGATGTTTTCTCCTTAGATTTCTGGATCTTCAATACCTTTTTCACAATTTTTTGTTCTTCCACCAAGAAAGCACGGATGATCCTATAAGATATAAGACACAATTATTATTATCAACAAAAGTCAAAATTAAGAAAAGGAATTCGAGAAAATGGAAGTTAAGTATTATAAGATCGTTAGAATCACCTTTCTCTAACAGCGCTTCCAGACAATACCCCACCATAAGCACGGTTCACAGTTCTACGGTTCCTTGACAATCTAGATCTCTTGTATTCAGCAGGTCTCAAGTGAGGAATCTGAAACCAAACCCAAAATTTATATTAGAAAAGAACTGTGTTCTCCATATCACCCGATGAAGTGGAATTCTCATTCATTAGCAAAAAAAAAAAGTGGAATTCTCATTGCACAGGAATAAAAACTAATGACGCTGGGGAAATAGATAGTCAAGCATAAGATTGTTCGGGCCAAAGAATATATGGAAAAGTTTGCTGGAAGTAAAAGACTTGTAGATATCAACCTACAAAAGATATGTCTACATATACCCGGAATTCATTTCATTTCTGTTAATATTTTAGAAGTCCAATACCAAGTGTATTTGTTCTAGCAGGAAATATTAGTGAAGCTAGACACATTATACATATCAACCAGTACCATATGGTGGGTTTAAGAAAAAAATCAATAGAGAAGGGTTGTGGAGAAAAAGAAAAGGATTAGGTGATGCTAATTAGGAATTTTGGTGATGAAGTATTTGTCGATAAATTGAAAAACTTAATCATGAAACTAATTTCGGAAGAAGAAACCTGTATAACAAACACAACCCACTTTGAAGCCTGGTAATATAAAAATAGTACTACAGACTGTGCAAGATGAACCAACCCACTTTGAAACCTAATGAGCAATCAACCTAATTCGGAAAGAAAATGTGATTGAACTTGCTCGAAATGCCGAATAAAACCTTTTTGAAACAATTAATTATATCGTTTTGATTGCTTATCCCACATGAATATGAAACAATCAAATGGGCTAAAATAGAACATTATATAATGTGAGAGAGTTTAAAATTATTAATCTCTTTAAACCTTAATAAAATCCAAACTTCAATTGAACCCTAAGGAATTATGAGTCTTTGTAAATGAACAGAACAGGTCATAAAGTGCGAAACCCTAATCTAGGAACACTCATATCCTGAAACTATGATAACAAATCAAGTTGATGGATTCACAGGAGAAATCAAGGGGTTGTACCTAAATGAAGATTAAATCACATACTAATATCAAAGAAATTAAAATAGAATGGAGATTACCCCTTGGATTCTTTTCCCTGTAACAGGACACTTAGGACCACTTGCTCTCTTCTTGGTCCTCTGGTAAACCAGCTTTCCACCTTCAAATCAATTAAAACCCCAAAAAAGAAAAACTCATCAATTTCATTCCAAAGTGAAATCAACATATAGGTGAAGAAAAACCAGATCAAGATGAATCAGTACAAGATTTAAGAGAAACATAAAGGGTTAAATATGATATAGATTTCTTGAGAGATTAAGAACAATAAAAGAAGATTATTAAAAGGAAGTACCAGGGGTTTTGACAACCCTAGTTTGGTTGGATTTGGTAGCATAGCTGTGCCTTGATCGATAGGTTAATCTCTGCACCATTTTTTGCTAGCCTAAGTTCGAGCTATCACTCTTCTTCTTCTTCTGCACTGAAACTCTTATCGGCTGAGAAAGAGAGAATAGAAGAGAATGAATAACCCTAAATGTAAAGGGTGCAAGTTTCCACTTGCCCTAGATCCAACGGCTAAACAGTTCTGAAATTGACGGCTATGATAAAAGTCACGGTCTTTTGATCTTGTAGGCTGATATGCCACGAAACCAGTTTTGACGGCCCAATAAGATATGATGAGCCCGATAGTTTGAAATTTGGGATGCTCATGTGCATTTTGTCTATAAACACCCTTTGCTTCCAATCCAAAACTTTTTTATTGATCAGTTGAGTCGAACCATTTAGACTTGTAGATTCCTGACATTGGTCTTTTTGTACTGTCCCAATACTAGAGATGGTACTCTGCGGAGGCAGATCTACCATCAATGTTAAAAGGCTCCATAGGTGTCTTAGTATGGGTAGTCTTTTGCTCAAATTTCTTATAGAGATTATTCACGTTTTAGTTGGAAAACATTACTGAACTCAGATATAATCATTCATGACATCAAACGTAAATAAGTAAATGTGCACAAGAAAATATATCAAGCACGTTTGGATCTTTGTATGCCCCTCTAACCTAAAGAGATTTAATCTTCTTAGGATTCTTCTTGTTTCTACTTTGTTCGACTGGATCTCCATCCTTGAACCTGCATTAAATTCTTCCGCTCGAACGAGAATCTCATCATTGAGTTCTTCAACGAACTCTTAGACCCCTAAACTTTAGTGACAAGACTCAAACGATTCGCGCATCATATAAACATGAAATTAAAATTACATAACGGCACACATCTGTGCTCAAAGCAAGAAGAAATTAACAAAGGCACCAATTTTTGCTTAAATAGAAAAATAATTTGTGGTCATACTAGTTTTTGCATTCACATTCATTTACACGCAATTATATAATATGACATTCATCTATTATATAAAACAGGTTGAAAAGTGTTGACTGGGACAAACCTATAGATAAATCTAGTAATAATAAAATATGCATGGTAGATAAGGTTTGGGATATAATTTTGACATCTTTATGTCAAACTGGCCCTAAGACTATCTCGTAAAATTTGGTTTAATGGTGCGTTTCGGTTTTATCCTTTTATGATTTCGAAAGTAAGAAAAGTTTCATTTGGGCCTTCAGACGGCCCGAGCCAATTTCAGACTAATATGTACAGAAACCAGGAGAAAATTGGAGAGACTACGAAATACTCCCACTCAGGTCAAGGCCCACAACATCTTGCCGCTCAGTCCGAGACCTATCTCGGAATGGTGTGGGATATGGCCCATGGGCTTGTCTCGACCAAGGCCAAGACATGCCTTGGTCCTGAGATGCGTCTGGCCAGAAACGTGCACATCATGTCTCAGACTCCAAGTCCGAGACATGCTCGGTTTCCCAGTCGCGTCCCATGACGCGTCGAGACACACTTGGATTTCCCACGCGCTCTTCGGGCGCTCCTGGCCTAGGACACGTGCTGGCCAGAGCACATTCCATTCTTTGTTACTTACTGTTAATTGAGAGGGTCATAACTCCTAAATTTCAAACTTTGAAACTTTCAAAATATTTTGAAATTCTTATCCTTTGTTTTTGAAACATTTTTTAAAAACTCGAAATTGTCAAAATCAAATCCTTTGAGACGAATTTTAATACTGAAAACAACTTGAAATTTTTTAAATCTAATTCAAAACTAATCAAATTGATTTTCGAAACACTTTTCGGACTTATTTATCTAACTAAACAAGTCTGAATTTAGTCTGAAACTAGTCAAAGTTAGCTCGTGCAAAAGGCTCTGATACAACTATTGGGTGATGCAGTCACCTAATGTTTTAAGCGGAATCTCAGACGTCTATACGTCTAACATTAGATTGCCTGGATCTCATGCCAAAACTAATAATGAACTAGAAGAGATAGAAATTATATCTCAATTGTTTTCCCTCATACTTATTTGACTGCTTCCACTCGAAGATCCCGAGCTCCAATTTGCAGCTCCTCTACTTGAGACACCCGAGCAATCAACACGATCTCATACTTTTTAGGTTAGCTAGAACTTAATTGAGTAGTGAAGATAGGAACTCTTTCTCAATTTGACCTGATAGATAGCTTAAGAATTGATTATTTATTTTTAATTCTCTACTTGATGAAATCAAAGATATAAAACTTCTTGAAACTTTTCCACAATATTTTTGTTCTAATGAGGTCCTTATTTAGAGACTTTTGGAATCAAAATCGTATTCGAAATAAGATTTAATAAGAACTATAAAAATAGTAAGACTAGATTTTCAGTCTCAGTGGGATTCCAGATGGGAGTCTTTCCCATTCGGGAATCCATTACATGGTCGGGCAGCCCATGTCCATGGAACATGGACTGGTTGGGCCATAGTTCTAGCCAAACAGCATAGGGCCCTACATAGCATGGGCTGGGCCATGTGCCCGACCACCAATTTTGGGCCGAGCACAAGCACCATAACCTTAATATCTTTGTCCGACTCTTACCCGGACCCTTTTGGACATTTTTGATCGGATCTTATTTGCGCCCTCTTATCCCATTTCCTCAAGTCAGCTCTTCTGACTAAGCCAGTAGTCTTTTTGTGTAAACCGTTGTAAGATCACGTCGTCGTTAGCCGCGAGTGATCCAATTCTCCCGCATATCGTAATTGGTTTTAAAGTAAACATTACGATCCCTAAAACGTCTGAACTTGATCATGTTCATCATTGGTGCTTTCAACAAATTGATCTCATTGTCATCTAGATCGAATGACATCTCCATCAAATCAGGATCAAACTATTTTAAGTACTAAAATATATTCCTCCTTAATTTCCTTCATATTTCTTTCTCTCTGTTAACAGACCTCCATTAATGGAGGTCCAAAAATTTATTTCTACTATTTTGTATTCTCTCCAAATATTTTTTTGTATTTTTTTCAAACTTAATTCACGATTAAACTATTTTAAGTATTTTCCTATATAATTCTTTCCGTCTCTATTATCCTAATTAACGCTTTGAGTTGGCATGTCTTTGTCCCTCTTTAGCTAATTTCACTCGGTTAGCAAGTAATAGTGTTATTCTCTCATTTCAACCTTCACTAATTTTAACTCAACTTTCTTTATCTAACTCACGACCAACTTTTGAACTTCCCAGACCCTCGTCTTAGTTTCCGGCCTATTCGCAAGCAACGAAAACAATTTTGTTTTAATGTTGCCGAAATCTAACCCACTATTAATTTAATCTACTCGTTTTCTCGAAAAATCTGATAACTTTATTTAAAGTTTTTGTTTCATCTCAGTGTTGAACATGAATTTTTCTTACTATTTTCTCTCTCCAAACTTTTCTTCACTTCATTGTTTATTCTCTTCATATTTCTTTCACTTTCCATCATTCTCCTTCTAACAGTTTCTCTCTCATAAAATTAAAAAATCACAGAGTTAATTACATCAAAGAAGAACAAAGGGGAAATATTTGTAAATTAGGTAAAGTTTATGATCATAATCTTCCTGGTAGACTTAACAAGGAATTAACAGAGAAATGTGATGACTTAAATCATAGGAGATCTCAGGCAACTTCAAAGAATGGATTTGGCAGGGAGGTGGATACATTGACATGAGTTATAGCGAAAAATTTGGCATATTCTTTGTACTGGACCAATCGATTTAGTTTTGAAATTTTCTTTGTTGAGAATATAAAAAAAAGTATGCAATGAATTTTTGGACATCCATTAATGGAAGTCCATTGGAAGAAGAAGGATGAAAAGGAAGACGATGATGGAGAGGAAACGTAGGAACAAGGTCGGAGAAATAAAATAATTTAGACAATGGTATTTTACGAAACATAGAAAAAGAAAACAATTAATGGACGGAAACATTCAAAAGGGAATCATCTAGGTATTTCTCTAAACATAAGAGGCTATAGGAATCTGGTCAAAACTAGGGGGCCTTACGAGAAATAACCCAGATATAATTTTGAGTTTTTAACCAAACAAAAAATACCTTGTTTTCTTAACTTAAAATGGACTTTCGGCCAACTTAACTTCTGATTATGAATATAACAGTCATTTATTTTTATAATAATAATAATATGATATATCATATATGATTATTTATCTACATAATTATAAATAGATAATATTATTTTGCTTAAAGTCTCAATAGACATTGAAACCTTCAGAACCCATAGTCTCATTACATGTGTTTACAATATGTCAATAAAATGTTGCACAAGTGTCAACGAGCATTGTGTCTATAAAATATCCATAAAACATATATGTTGGCCGAAATCTTGAAAAATGTCCATGAATTTCGGGTTCACCCCGGTCCATGAAAATCTTCTTCTACTGCCATTCCTAAAAGCCACTAAATTTCATTTGATTCAATTTTTAAGTTTTAGTTGGAAAATATTACTCTTATATGTTAAGCAAACTGTTTAAATGATAGTCAAACTTTGAATTATTTTTCGAATGTTAAGCAGAGATGAGTCATTAAATTAGGAATTAAGTCAAAATTTTTGTGCTCCTATCACCACTCTCCTTAGAGCAACTCCAGCCCAGCCGGGCGGAGGCCATAAATTCAAATTTATGGCCTCCGCCCGGTGCTCCAGGCCCAGTCGTCTAGGGCAGAGGCTGGAGTCCCACCTTCAGTCGGCCCTAACATTAGGGGCGACTGAAGGCTCCCCAACATGACCGTTGGGGAGTCCCAACGGTCATGTTGGGGTGATCCTAGTCGTTGGATAAAATCCAACGGCTAGGATCTTCTCCCATTTGTTTTTTTTAATGTAAATAATAATTTTGTAATTTTAATTAGTTTTAATTCTTTTTAAAATTTTAGAAAAACTTAAATATTAATAATTAAAATACATCCCACCAAATGTCGTTCCCCCAATAATTTTTCAACTTTAGAAAAAAATATTATTTCGAAAATAGTTCAAACACGTGTTTTATATATACATAAACTCACACACGTTTTTCGCACACCAACTAAAAGTCCACACACACGTTTCTCACATGAACAAATTTTCGACCTCAAGAGACGCTGGGTCTGGAGTTGAATTTAGCCACAATTTTTGAGTGAAAAAGTGGTTTTTTCGACCTAAGACTGGCTGGGGTGGGAGATGCTCTTATGTCAGTAAAGATTCCCCAATTCGGTGGTGTCTGAAAATATGCAATGTCGGATGCGAAATCTCTCCTTAACCTACTCCTCGAGTCATTGTCTAGGAGTTCAAATTTCCCATTGAGAGCTCAACTGATTATATTAATTAATTAGTATAAGGTCCATGATTAAAATAGTAGTATTTAAGCAAAAGGATCCTTTCCTCCTCAATTGAAAGCTATACCCCACTTCAAATCTACTACAGAAGTTGAAGACCCCCCTTCTCCTTTAGAAAATTAAGTAACCTCTAGAAAAGATCTTGGAAGCCCTTTTACTCTAATTCAGACGTCTCTTTCAATTTTGTCAGCTACCCAGTTCAGGAAATACCAAAAACTTCAAAACCCAGGTAAGAAAAATTTGGATTTGTGATTTTTTCTAGCTTTTCTTTTGTTCTTTCTATATCTATTTTGATGAAGATGCAAAAAGATGAAAGAGAAGTACGCTTTAATAGCTGGAGTTGCCTGGAAACCACATGTTTTTCATGGGTGCTCAATAAATTTACTTTTTTATTTTTTTTTTATTTTGTTTGTGTAGATTTACTGTTGCCATTGATGATGCATATTGAGTGAAGAAGTTTGTGGTTTATGAAGCACAGTCAAGCTCACCTAGGAAGGCTCTCATTAAAGAAGGGTATTCTGGCAAAAGGAAAGCTTGTTTCTGAGTCCTGTCAACATCTCCAAATCATCTTCTTCACAACTTATTAGGGTTAGTGGTCTATTTTGAAAACAAATTTCCCATTAAACCCCTTTTTACTGATTTAATGTGACATCAAATTCTTGATGTCATTTCTTTTGAAGTTGTGAGTCCTGTGACAATTTGCTTTATCTAGTTAGGTTTTAATGCTTCTAGGTTGCCATGATTTCATCTATGTCAGAGAAGAACATGCAACCCCCAAAGCTCTTCTTTTACCTAATAACCATCTCAATGTTGGTCTTGATCCTTTCTTCTATTTTCCTACTTCAGTCTAGCAGTAGTTCATTTGAGTACTTGAGACTGAATTCAAAGCATTCCAATCATAAAAGGTTTAATCACACTTCTTTGCCTTCTCCAATTGATAGTCGAAAACCCAAACTAAGAACTTACTCCCCACAAGTTTCCGATGGCAAGAAGGAGATCGGGGACTCGGGAGGAAGTAGGAATGGATGTGACCCAAATAATTCTCTCCTTAAGGTGTTTATGTATGATTTGCCTTCTGAATTCCACTTTGGGTTATTGGGATTTAATGGCAAAGGCGATCAAATATGGCCTAATGTGAATCAAAGAGAACAAATCCCATCCTATCCAGGTGGATTGAATTTGCAACACAGTATTGAGTATTGGCTCACACTAGATCTTCTCTCCTCGAATAGTCCAAGTGTTAGAAGACCTTGTAGTGCAGTTAGAGTGAGAAACTCAAGTCTGGCTGATGTGATATTTGTTCCATTCTTCTCATCATTGAGCTACAATAGACACTCCAAATCACAAGGGAAAAGAGATAGAGCGAGTATAAACTCGATTTTGCAGGATAAATTGGTAGAATTTTTAATGAATCAAGATGAATGGAAGAGAAAGGGTGGGAAGGATCACGTGATTCTAGCTCACCACCCAAATAGTATGTTGAGTGCTAGAAAAAAGCTAGGGTCTGCCATGTTTGTACTCGCAGATTTTGGGAGATACCCATTTGAGATAGCAAACATTGAAAAGGATATAATAGCTCCTTACAGACATGTTGTAAGAACAATTGACGTTGAAAGATCACCCCCATTTGAAAAACGATCTATCTTGGCATATTTTCAAGGAGCAATCTATAGGAAGGATGTAAGTCGATTTTGATCCTTTTCTTGAAGTTTAGTTATCTTATGCTTGTTTTGATTTTATTTTCTACAACATTTAGCTCCTTATAACATGGATGTTGTTCTTTCATAATGCCATTAAGTGTTTTAAGCGTTAGGACGGTTTGCTTTAATTCCGAGAAACATAGCCTCGACACTGCTGAAGGTGTAAAGTGTAAACCTCATTTACGGCTCAAAACTAAAATATTGGTTACCTATATAAAGTTCTTTATCCATTCTGTTTATTGCTCTGATTTGTTTTATGGTATTAAAAACACTCGACAAAACAAGTATGAGTGAAGAACTAAATAGTGGAAAGAACCGATGAAGTAGCAACCATTTAAAGGCGATATTGAGGTGTTAGTGTCAATAGTGAATTGACAAAAAGCACAAGGCTAGAGTGCCTTTGTAACCATTGCGTATTTAAGGTTGAAAATGATCATTACTTTATCATTTTGTTCCATCTGAGAATCTCTTTTAGTAACTCTTAACTTAATATAGCGTGTTGATGATTTCATATGCTTATTGCTGACTGTCTCTGTATTTATGCTATAAAGATTCGCTGAATTAGTACAAAGCTTTTAGTTTAAGGGAAGCTTTGAAATTTTCCTAGCTATGCTGGCCAAAAGCTAAAGAACATCAAGAAACTGTTTATACTGTCAATACTAAGGCGAAAAAGAGAATGTGTATATCTATTAGAGAACATTAACTTCATATCTACAATTACTATCCACATTTTGTTTAGCTGATTAGCTCAGAGCCCAGGACTATGAACTCCACTCTTATCGACCTCCTATGGCTTCCAGAATAGATTATGACCTTTAGCAGTTTCCTGTGCGGGTCTACGAAAACAAATGACTTTGTCTTGTTCAGTTTTACGTATTTTCTTAAGTTCAAATTGCAAAAGTTATTAAGGGAAGAAAATTTAGATGATATTAGTTTCCCATTCAGAAGATAGAGCTTCAGATAAAGATCCATTAAGGAAGTACACAAGTTTGTCTAGGAAAACAATAGATGATATTGGTTTTCTTTTCCAAGTCAGATTCCTCTTCCTCTCGGTTTCTTCTCTTGATTCCCTTCCCTTACTAAAAATAGAACATAGTTTGCTTTGAATAATCTGCATGTATCATAACTTTTTTATTTACCATGATTCACTCAATCCAACCAAGGAGTCTTAGGCCTACTAGTAAGCTCACTGCGTCGTCTACGTAGTTGCCCTCTGGAATTGTCTATATATATATATACATATATATGTGTGCGTGTAGACAAGTTACCTCAGATGTCATTAGTATTACATATTTAAGTCTTAACAAATGTAACAACTTCCTAAAAATATTTTTTCTTAAGATATCTCATCTCACTTATTTGAATCGTCTTTCCAGGGAGGAATCATTCGGCAAGAACTCTATTACCTACTGAAAGACGAGAAGGATGTCCATTTTACATTTGGAACTGTTCATAGTGGCGGAGTCCGTGTGGCAGGCAAAGGAATGACCGACTCCAAGTTCTGCTTTAATATCGCAGGAGATACTCCTTCATCGAACCGCCTCTTTGATGCCATAGTGAGCCACTGTGTTCCAGTGATTATCAGTGATGACATTGAGCTTCCTTTCGAAGATGTCCTTGATTATTCAGAATTCTGTATCTTTATCCAATCATCTGATGCCATTAAGAATGGATATGTAGTCGATCTACTAAGATCAATCGAGCCTGAGAAGTGGAAAAAAATGTGGAATAGGTTAAAAGAAGTTGCACCGCATTTTGAGTATCAATATCCATCCCTTCCGGGAGATGCTGTCGATATGATCTGGAGAGCCATTGCTCGTAAAGTACATTCAGTTCGATTGAGACATAACAAAGAGAACAGATTTCATAGATATCAGTTAATGGGTAAGCCGAAGTTCGATAGATAAATTTGAAGGATGTAGATCTGTTTATTTATGAGTTGTTAAAGAGAGAAATTCTTTATTTGTTTGTTCGATCTTTCGTTCAATGTTATATGGTAGAGAATATAATGAGATTCGACTTGCAATACAAGTTATACAGGTTTACTTTCATTTTGTTAGCTTGATACCTATGCCTTTTCACTTGTTTTTAGAGTAGTAATATACTCTGTAAAACTCAAATGAGCAAAAGGTCTCCTTCCAAAAACCAAAGCACTTCAAACTCCTTCTGACTTCAGGCCCATCAGTCGTCTCAACATAACCTACAAAATCATCACCAAAATCCTGGCCAACAGACTTAAAGAACTGCTCCCTGACCTCATCCCCCCTTTCCAAGTCGCTTATGTTCCGGGGAGACAAATCACTGATAATATTCTCATTAGTCAGGAAATTGTGCCCTCTTTCAAAAACATTCGCGGATCCAAAAGCTATTTCGGTCTCAAATTGGATATGTCTAAAGCTTTCGACCGCATTGAGTGAGCCTATTTGGAAAATATCATGACAAAGATGGGTTTCTCGACCAAATGGATCCAACTTATTAGCGCTTGTCTTAACTCCTCCTCTATGGCTATTCTCATTAACGGACGTCCTGGTTTATCTTTCGCTGTTAGTCGTGGCATTCGCTAGGGCGATCTTCTATCCCCCTTCCTTTTTGCTCTAGCCATGGAAGCACTCAGTCGGTCGCTGGAGAGCAAACCCACCATCGATGAACAAGGGATCAACAAGTGTCTTATTCTGGGCAGTCTTATACTCAAAATTCTTTTAGGGATTATTACGTATTTTATCAAGTTTGTGTTACTGTGAATTCTCGTAAGATTTTTATCTGAAACCCTAGTATAGCCTCCTAAAATAATTTTTGTTCGCTTAATGGTTCTTTTGGATTTCATCCTTGAACCACCATTGATTACTCTCACTCGAATCATGATCTCATCATTCGATTCATCAATGGTTTCTATAGACCCTATACTCTAAGTTTTATTCGGGCACATACTCGTTTGCGCTTAGAATCAAGAATGGATAACTTATCTAAAGGCAATACTATTCTACGTATTCACATATATACATACATACATACAAAAATATGACATTCATAATATAAAGTACGTATCGTAGATTCGTTTCTAGGTTTTGCTATATTCCGTATAACTATTTGTGGGATATTGTGACATCTCTATGTCTAATGGGCTTCTAAGTCTATTTTCACAAAATTCGGACTAATGGCCCATTTGGTTTCTTCCTTAATAATTTCCAAAATCGATTCAAGGAAAAAACTCTGTTTGGGCCCTCGGATGACCCCGGTCAATGCTGGAAAAATTATGCTTGGAACCGGAAGAAAAGGCAAGAAAAATCTCCAAATCAAGTCAAGGCCCAATGGGCCCAAGTCAAACTCGAAAAGACTCAAGTCAAACTTGGTCAAAGTCCTTTTACTAGTCTCGGTCAAAGCTAGTCAATGGTCCAGACATTTAGGGATGAATGCCTAGGCCATCTCGGATGGGACGTGCTAGACGCGTCCTAAGCGCAACCTATCACGGGACAACACTTGGCCATCTCGAACTCCAAGTCTAAGATGCTATGAACGTGTCCTAGACACGTCCTGTGCTTAGGATGGCTCGGGCCATCTCGGACGCTCCAGACGCATCTAGATGCATCTGGAGTTGCGTCCTTGGTCTCGGTCTACTAGGAATCCCCAGACGCGTCCAAGACGCGTCTGGGACATCCGATACGCGTACGTCTCAGACTGTGACTACCCAGACGCGTCTTGGCCGATCCGGACATTGGTTTTTGAAAATTTTAAAACACCCCTAATCGACTTTGTCTTCTTCCTTCTTCTTTCTACTGTTTTCATGGTGAAAAGTTGTTGTTTTTCACTATTCAACATCCAAAATTCATGATTTTGAAATCCGTTTTTCAAAATCTATAATCCATTAGGTCCGTTTTCGAAAATCCTTTTCAAAAACATCAAAACCTAATGATTATATGCATTGAAACTCTTTCAAATACGTGTTTGATTACGTTTAAATCTAATTCAAACTAATCATAAATATGTCCTAATCTCTATTCAAACAATTCTATCTATCAATTTCTAGTTCGTTCTAGCCAAAGATATTTTCATGCAAACGACTCGTGATGCCACTGTTGAAAATTACTTGTCTATAGGAATACCCTAATCATCTAACTAGTCTTGGTAGTGGAATCTCAAACATCTAATGTTTAACACTGAGTTATCCAGGATCAAATACATGAACTAACAATGAACTAGAAGTGGGATAGACTAACCTTTATCGCAATTTTCCCACGAACCTTTCCAATCGCGTGTGAAGATAAAGAGCTTCAAGTGTAGCTCCTCTACTTGAGATACCGAATGAATAGCTTGAACTCCCTTCTTTCAATCAGCTAGGACCTTCTTGAAGGTAGAGATGAAAAACTCCTTCTTGTAGACTTGATAGATAGAATGAGAACTTTTTCCCTAAAATCCTCTCTCTCCAATAGTTGTGTGAAGAGAGTGATTTCCTTCTTGAGAAAATTCCACACCTTTTCTGAACTCTGAAGTGGTCCTTATACGGGCATTACCTTTGTAGAGTCCCACTCAAATAAGGAATCCTAAAAGTCCGTCAGAGATAAACACAAGTTAGAGTTTAATCTAACTAGGATTCCCTAATTAGGACTGAACCCTAATTAGGGTTTCCCTTTAGTGCGGCGAGCCACAACAACCCCTGATGGGCTTGTCTTGGCCGGCCACACCCCTTTTATGGACGGCCAGGGCTCTCCCCTTAAGGGATTCCTTTGTTGGCCTAAAAAGTAGGGTTTGCTCCTTTCTGGACTCCCCTTTCTAGCCCGATTCTTTTTTATCTTTTAAGCACTATTAGACTGGATCATATCCATCTATATGCTAGTTCCCATCAGTCTATTCTCACTGTTCAAGTTACAATTCTTATGTTTAACTTGTTGTAGGATCCGGTCTATGTTAGCCGCGGATAACCCAAGTGATCCGACAATCGTAAGTGGCTTCTAGCTAAGCATTACGACTCCTAATTGAACCAGATTGATTGATCTTCTAATAAGGTCATCATTATCCTATGAACCAAATCGTACGCATTGCCATCTTGGTCGAAGGACATTCCTTCAGAAGGATATACCTTCAGACCTCAAGGATATTTACCCTTCAGCTATGTTGTATTGCTCCTATATATACCATTTGATTACAATTTTTTTTTGAAGTTAAGACCAATATAAAAATAAATAAACACTTGAACAAAACTACCAAAAGGAAAGACAAGTTAGGTTTGATTAATTGGTACAATCCAAACCCGTATAGTAACACATGAAATAATTCGTATTATGTAGTTTGCTTCAATAAACTTAAATGTGACAATGTTTATGCGAAATGCTAAATAACGAGGACAAAAGAAAGAACAGTAAAATTAGATGAAAATTCAAGCAACTCACATGAAATTGAAAGTAATTATTATTAATACTAAACAAGACCTAGGCATCACAACAAGTAAGGCATTACAAACAAATAAGAATTGATTAGGCACCATGTAATCTCCGCCTCCGAGGAACTTGCACTTTGATGATTAAAACCAAGGAGGGAAAGTAGTCTGGCCCATATCTGAATAGTAAATGGACAACCGAAGAATAAATGAAAATCTGTCTCATGATCCCTATGACAACACGTGGACAGAGGGTTAACTTGAATACCCCATATCCGAAGGCAGTCTTTTGTTTTAAGTCGTCTACAAAGTCCCATCCAAGAAATATGGCAATGTCGGGGTATGCCCCCCAGCGTACCAGACTAGGCCAACCCAACTTGGTTTTGGGCCTCGAATGCGCAGCGCCTTATAAGTATCCTTGAGTGTAAATACTCCCGTTTTGTTGGGCTTCGAAATAACCTTGTCTTCACTTTCTATATCTGTAACATCTCATGTTTTTAAGGTTAGTGGAGGGACTATTTTTTTTTATGAAAAGCAATACATTACTAACAAAGAGTTCCATTACAATACGACTCAAGCAAAATACAAGGGACATTCGTCCAACTCTTATTTCTATTATACTTCCGAGCCCATTTGGCTAACTTGTCCGCATTCGAATTCATCTTTCTTCTAGTGTGCTTGAATGTCACTTTTTCAATCTTGGTTATCAACTGTCTTATCTTATCGACATGTATCAACGACTGCCACTGGATTTTATGATGGCGATTTTTGAGATGCTGAATCAAATTGATGTTGTCGCTTTTTATTTCTATCTTATTGTACTTTTGCGCAAGCGCCCATTCTATTTCTTGAAGAATCGCTAAAGCTTCACGTTCTTCGTTGTTTCTTGCCCGGACTATTGAGACTGATGCTACTATGAATTTTGATTCTGCATTACGAAGAATAAGACTAATACCGCAAGTTTTAGCAATGTTAATAAAAGATGCGTCCACATTAATTTTCATTGTTTCTTTTGGAGGAGGATTCCATTTTTCTATTGCATGATGTTTCTTTTTTACTTCCTTTCCCCTGATTGTTGGAAAAGCCTGAATCATTTTGATTACCGTACTAGTATCATTAATTGAATGTTGAAAACAATGGTCGCATCTAAATTTCCATATAAACCATAAGATGGTACTAAAATGAATAGAGTTGGTTTGATCTTGCTGAGTGTCATCCTGCCATGAGAAAATCCAATCTATTATAGAAGTAATATTACTAGTTATTATGTTAAAGTAAAACCAAATTCGTCTAGCCAGGGGACAATGAAGAAGAGCATGTTCAATAGATTCTACTTCAATACAGTTCGGGCAAATCTAATTATTTCCGATAAATTTACCTATACGTTCTCGGACTGGGAGACATCTGGAACAAATTTCCCAAATGAAGAGTTTAATTCTCGGAATGGTTGAAAGAGACCATATAAAGTTCCAGTTAATAGCATCCGTGGGAGTGGATTGGTTATTACTAGTGAGGAAATGATGCATGGATTTGACAGAGAAATTACCGTTATCTGAAATAGACCATCGAAGAGAGTCATAACCTTTGCTATTGAGAGGAATAACTTTGATCAAGTTAGCCGTCTCGTTATCAATATTCTCATTCCATTTACTATGGTGAGTGAGATGAGAGACTTTATTGAGGCTAGAATTGTGAGTATTAATAAGCGGAGGACTCCTTCCCGGTATCCAACTATCCGTCCAAATGTTTATATTCTCTCCCGTATGAACCTCCCACGTCGTTAAGCTTTTAGCTGTGTGAAGATATTTACTTAAGATTTTCCAGTTCCATGAGTAATGTGCTTTAGCCGGCCCTGGTTTGACCGCCTGAGGGTAATATTTTGCTTTGAGAAGCTTGACCCATAGAGCTTCAGGGTTAGAAATAAGTCTCCAAATCAGTTTAGTAAGGAGCGCTTCATTGTCTAGCTGAGGGGTGTGCAACCCGAGACCTCCAAATTTTTTTGGGAGACATATGGAAGACCATGCTTTAGTGCATAGGCCTTTGGACTTTCCCCACCAGAAGGACTTTTGTAAAGTCGCTAAGCGTTTGCAAATACCTTTAGGTAAGGCGAAACATTGCATCTGATATCGGGGAACGACCGCCGCTATTGTTGAAATGACAATAGTGCGACCAGCTTGAGAAAGAAAGGAGTGGGTTCAGTTTGAGAGCTTAGACTGGATTTTTTCAATGATATCATTGAACATCTTGGTTTTGTTAGCTCCTATGAATAGATAGGCTCCTAAGTATTTCTCGGATGCTGAGGCGTACTTGACTTTCATAGTGCGCATAATCTTGCGTTTGAATTTAGGGTGAGAATTCTTAGAGTAGAAAATATTAGATTTCGCGTAATTTATCATTTGACCTGATGCACTACAAAATTTATCGAGGATATCTTTGAGATTATGAACATTGTCAATCGTGTTTTTACCAAAAATAATACAATCGTCGGCAAACAGAAGGTGGGAGATGATCAGGTCAGAGTTAGGTGCGGGAAATCCCAGGAATTTGCCGTTATTGGAATCTGAAGTAAGAAGGCGGCTAAGGGCCTCCATAGCAATAGTAAATAAAAACGGTGAGAGGGGATCTCCCTGCCTGATGCCCCTAGAGGGATAGAAGGTTTGGCCAGGCCTGCCATTAACTAAGACCGACATGGAGGAGGTGGAAATACAAGTTTTAATCAAATAATCCCTCCACAAGCTTTAGTGGAGGGACAATTTGATATTTGGTTTCGAACACCTGTTTGATTGAGCTAAAACATTCGTCAGATAAATTTTGAGAACCATGAGTTTTGTCTGGTCTTATCCGAAATTTGGACGTCATTGGAACTTGATCGATAGTCAGAGTAGTTTACCATTATCGTTGTCATTGATCGATATATCTAAAAAGTTTTCTCATGAGAGGGACTAAGATACCAAAATCATTTTTTTTTTCTTTTACTTATTTTGAAAATATTGTATGGATTTATATATAATTTGTACTTAAAAGAATAGTTTTATATTTTTTTTTTGTTGAACAAAAGAATAGTTTTATAAGTAAAGGAAAACTATTTTCGAAAGTAATATGCATAATTATAATTAATTTTGTAATAGTTTGCTAAATATTTTTTATTTTTATTTTTATGTTGAAAGAGCTAAATAATATTTATTAGGTGTTATTATATAACAAATCACTTGAGAAGCAAATGAATTTATGCAATTCAAATTGGAAGTGTTGGTGTTGGTGTTGGTGTTGGTGTTGGTGTTGGTGTTGGTGTTGGCACAAAAGAACTAGATTTGATAATATTACTATTTTAGTATTATTTTATTCAAAAACACAAAAGTGCTTATTCATTTGGGTTAATCAATTTCAACCTTTTTACACATAACCTAGTGCGTGCAACTCCAGGTTGCACCACCAATTTAATACCCCACTTTATTTCAAAACTCATACCCAAAATCAGATAAGGTTACTGGTAGTGGTTTTAGCATTTGGAAATCGGAAGTTTAGTATGAAAACGATCTTAGCCGATTTTTTGGATTTGATCTAAATTCAATAAAATTTCTTCCAGGTAAACCTATTCTATTCGTTCTACATAACTAGCAGTTTAGAATTTTCAATTTCGTCCAAATTTGATGGTTATATTGATAACTGTATAGTTATACTAATTTCACTTGAGTTCAAAATTTGGAGCTATTTAGTCGGTTATTTTTCAATTTCTTCTAATGATTTATGTTCAGGATCATGTTTAGAATGTTATGGACTATTTTGGGGTGACCATATATAGACGGGGTGCTACCGAATTATTTTACGGCTCGAATTTCATATTTGGACTAGTTTTTGGAATAAATTGGAATAGAAATGGTTACCCGAATTTAGTCATATTTCACGTGAATGGACAATTTCAGTTATAGATTTATAATATGGGGTTCATTATATGATTTATCAGTTTATGAAGACTCTGAAATGCAAAAATAGAGTTTACGAGAAGTCGATTAGTCGGTGTATGCATTTCAAGTATTCAGTGGGCATATGTATGAAGTTAGAGATCGATTTAGTTATATTTGAAGTCTTCCGAATTTGGCGAATTTGCTCTTATTTTAAAGTTTTCATCGTTTTCTTTTAATTATTATTTTGTCGTGAGAAGGTTCTTATCGAAGAACCTAATGTTTCTATTCGGTGTTTTTGGTTATTCTTCCTTATGCCAGAGTATGCGAATGAGGAGAAATAAGGTCGTCTGGTAGGCGGGAGGTCTTTTGTTATGCAAGGACTGAGGTAGGGGTTCTGAATCCTTTATCCATCATGATTTTATAGATTATGAAATATGTTAGGTTTAGTTATATATGCACCATTATAACTAGAGTTTAGGGAGCATGAAACTCGATTTTTAATGATGAACTGGAATATGCTTGAATAGTTTTACTACGATATGAGAAGTGTTTTCGAACTGTGTTACTATGACACGAGAAATGTTTTCGAACTGTTTTACTGTGATTGCGAACCACTAGGATTTTCTTGTATGTACCCGACTGCGGATTATGTCAACCTATATGCACGTAACCATTGAGGTTACGATGACACGAGGTTTAGGTCCTTCCATGGGTATTGGGGGACGACTCTCTTATTCGAACTCGGTGATCTAAAACGTATTTAGATACTTAAGGTATACATGTATCATGAGGTAAACTTTTCAATGATTGCGGAGGCCCTTAGTGGGTGAGGGCCTTACCGGCTAGGAGTAAGTCTCTTTCTCGATGAGACGTTAGTGCATTAGCTAGTGCCTAAATGGGTTGGTACTATCTAACACACTCTAGGCTCTCCTGAGGAACTCTCCTCTTAATTGGGAGCGCACCATGGGTGGGCAGCTAATCACTGTTATTGCTTGCTAGATTAAGGACAATGGTTTTGTATATAGTATATATAGTAACTGGTTTGATAACTCGTTTTGTCTTGATGTTTACAACTTATTGAATGAACTTTTGAAAACGTGATGGGTTTTGGATTGGTCTTCTACCAGAATAACTCGTGTCAGTGAGTATTCTGACCCCCTACCAGTTGTTAGTGTGCATGTGCTTTGTGTAGCCTTGAGGCGGAGTGTGTATTCCAGCCAGTGATCTTACCTGACGAGGCTAGTGGCATTGCATCGTTTTCTTCGGTTGTCGTTAATTGCCTTTCTATTATTTTAAAGTTATGTAGTTATTGCAGAACTGAACTCGAATATGTATATATATATATATAACACATAGAGTTTTTTATAACTTGTATAGATGTGTAAGAGGCTTTTGTAGTTCTTTTTGTGGTCCGGGTTTCGACCCGAAACTGAGTTGGGTTTGTTTAGCTTTTGCTCTATAGTATATTTTTTTGGTGTATGCAAATGTATGGTTTGCATGACAGGTTTACAGGTGCGACCGGTTCGATTTACAGAGGAGGCTTTGTCGAATTTTTGTCTCGTCTGTGAGTTGCCGGGGCATGGTCGTGTCTATTTTGGGACACGAGGCGTCACAATATTCACCTCCACCGTTTGGCGTGATAGGTGACTTGGCAGAGAGAGAAAATGAGATGGAGGAGAGAGAGTAACGGACCGTTAAAGATAACGGAAAAAGGGGGCCATATAGAAATTATTGCTAAAGTAGGGGGCCAGGCAGGAAGCTGGACACAAAATTGGGGGCCATTTCGGAAATAGCCCAAAAAAAAACTAGGAGGATCAAAATTTGGGATGGTTTATGTTCCACGTCCAGCGTAGGGGAAAAATACCCAGACGAGACACAACCCCACTAGATTTACCGCCTCTTATTTGTTCATCCACTTTTTTTTCAGTAGATAGCTAGTTCCTAGAGGACGTTTCAAAAACCCTAATTTCAGTCTCTGGAAAACCTAGATTTCTCTGGTATTTCCTCAGAAATTCTAATCCTAAATGTCATCATCATCAGGGCAACCTCAGTTTCGGTACACTCAGACACCGTCGAAGGTTCTTCACCTTCGTAATCTCCCATGGGAATGCACTGAAGAAGAACTTATCGAGCTCTGTAAACCCTTCGGCAAGATTGTTAACACCAAATGCAATGTTGGTGCTAACCGTAATCAAGCATTTGTTGAATTTGTAAGTGTACTCTTTACCCTATTCTAATCAGTTTTTTATTCACAGGAAGAAAATTTAGGGTTAACAATCTAAGATATCCATACATACTACCGTAGTGCTAGTAATTTAGATGAAGATCTTTTCCATGTGGAAAAACATTCATATTCAAGTAATGGGGTGGATTATAAATTTAAAATTGTTTCCTTGTAGGTGGATTTGAATCAGGCTATCTCAATGGTTTCATATTGTGCTTCTTCTTCAGAGGCAGCTCAAGTTCGTGGTAAAACTGTATACATTCAATATTCTAATAGACATGAAATTGTAAACAACAAAAGCTCTGGCGACGTTGCTGGGAATGTCTTGTTGGTTACCATTGAAGGTGTTGAAGCTGGTGATGTTAGCATAGATGTTATTCACTTGGTGAGCTCTTTTTTTGAACTATTACGCTTCTTTACTTGGTGAGCATGTCACAACTCAGTCGTAACAGTGTCGAAATGGTTTATTTAGTTTTGCACTGAAGTATTTAATCAATTTGATGTTTGTTAGGTTTTCTCTGCTTTCGGGTTCGTGCACAAAATTGCTACTTTTGAGAAGGCAGCTGGCTTTCAGGTCAGACTTTGACACTCATCTTATACAGCATATTGATCATAAACTTTGCTGGCATTTGTACTTTATTTGGTTGTCATCCTCAAAGAGACACCATATTACTGCAGGCACTTATCCAATTCACTGATGCTGAGACCGCAGCTTCAGCACGTAATGCATTGGATGGAAGAAGTATACCTAGGTCCGCATTTTTTATTTGTTTATCTATTACATAATCTGGAACTGAATTGTGCTTAACTAGAAATAACAGTTCTGACTTATGGATCTTCTTCGGTTGTGATACTCTAAATTCAGGTACTTACTTCCGGAACACATTGGATCATGCAATTTGCGCATCTCTTACTCCGCCCACACTGATTTGAATATCAAGTTTCAGTCTCATCGTAGTAGGTATGGCCGTATGGGAAACTGGAGATGGTGCAGTGCCATTTTACCACTGTTTTAAAGTATTAGATTATTATTGTTTATGCTGTGGAGTTTTGTTTCATCTACAATTTTTTTGTAATGTCAATCAAATACTTGCTAATTGCTGTGTCCGCTTTCTGCCTAGGGGTTAGTGGAGCCAGCAGGCCAGAGCACAGATCTGTCTGTTAAGCTAACTTTGTAATTTCCTTCATCTCAAAATGATAATCTAGTATGTGTTTTTAATGTCACCATATGTCAAATTTCTCAGCTTTGATATGCTTTACTATGTTTCAAATGAAATAACTTGTTATTATAGCAAAAACCATAAATCTTTATGTTTTTCTTTTACTGAAAACCCGAATTCTACTATAGTTGTTTTGATGTTATCTTGATGTTGTTTTGACTTGTTTAGCCCGCATTTTATGCTCGCTTATGATGCTTTGGAATCCTCCATTCCCCGTCTTTGCCTTTTAATTTATACCTCCCTGTCAACCTATTTTTACTCGGATGTTTGATGTTCACTATTTCTATTAAGATCCTTAAGCTGGTATTGGTATGTCCTTCCATAGTTCCATAAACAACTTGGAAGATCTGATTCTAGGAATAGGGTCCCAAACCTTGCTTTGTCACTGTAATTACCGAAGATATAACATTAGACTTTCAGCATTAAATTTCATCAGTGTTTCTGTTTCCTGAGCATCAACTTCTTAGATATTTAGGTGTTAAGAGTTAAACATTTCACTGCAGCTAGAGAATTAAGTTCTAATTTATATAGTGGACAAACATGGAGGGAGGTTTAACTGATTCGACTTAGATTGCTATCGGTTTACGTTTATTCAAAGTTAAAACCATATTTGTAGATAAGCACTAGCAAATTAAACTCCAGTCTGTTAAGAATACATGCTACATCATCCAACTGCAACATTACTCCTATTAGTGCTTTAACATGGCAAGTAATTCTCCTCTCTGGTTACAATGTTATAATGCTTCTTGACATGCTTTTTTTGCATTCTTCCCCCCTGCCCCTTTAGTTTTTTCGAGTTTACAATTAGAATCATGTTCATTTCTTGGTTTTGTAGGGACTACACAAATCCTTACCTTCCCGTGAATTCTTCTGCCATAGAAGGAACGATGCAGGCAAGTTTTATAGATTTTGAAGAGTTCCACCCATCATGCATCTTATGTTTACTTATAAAATAATTTTCCAGTCTACGGTAGGTCCCGATAGAAAGAAAATAGAACCTGAGAGTAATGTGCTTCTTGCTTCAATTGAGAATATGCAATATGCTGTCACCGTGGATGTTCTTCACACGGTGAGGAATTTCTTTACCAGTATCTGATTTAAATGTGTTTATAGGGAATAAAAAATACATGTTTGATGAAAGTCATGGTACTATTTTTCAGGTATTCTCAGCATTTGGGACCGTTCAAAAAATTGCTATATTTGAGAAGAATGGTGGAATACAGGCTTTAATTCAATATCCTGGTATGGTTTGTCTTGCGTTCGTACCTTATTTGAATTTTATGGTTCACGCCTTCACGGCATGAGACAATTTGGCCCGCACAAAATATATTTTTTGGATTAGGTAAATAAACTAGATCTTTTACCAATAATAGGATATCTGATTCGTAAAGGTATGACTAGTACATATGTTGTATCTCAACCAAGGAACAAAATTTCGTTTTAGGTGGAACTTCTATCGGCTCGAGAATGGAAATATTTCGGTCTGCTTGAGAGGGTATCTGCAATCACATGGGGGGTGGGGAGGATAATTTGAATTGTCAACTTAGACAGTTACGACAAGGAGTAAATTACAAAACTAAAATATTAAATAGACATGAAAAGTGAAACAAAACATCAAGAATTATATAGTCAACTTTGTCCCATAAAGACCAAAGGAGAATTTAGGGTTTTATTGCAGTCTTGTTCTTTTTTTTTCTCTACCAGTCTCTCTTTCTCTCTCTAGGTTTTGAAATTAGTCTCAAATCTTTTTATCAAATTATGCTGCTCGTTTATTCAAGGAACATGTCTATCATTCAGATATAGCTACTGCATCAGTTGCGAAAGAAGCTCTAGAGGGACACTGCATCTATGATGGTGGCTATTGTAAGCTTCATATGTCCTACTCCCGCCATACTGATCTTACAGTTAAGGTACGTATACGCTAGAGAGTCCTAGACCTTGAATTAGAAAATTTATTAGAAAAACCGAAATAAGTTTGGCAGCTAGATAAGAACACTAACACCTCTTTGTATTGAACATTCTGGCCAACTTCTTCTACTATCTATTTATTATTAAATATCTCGTATAAAATTCTTGTAGGCACATAATGACAGAAGCAGAGACTACACAATTCCTCTATCTGCCTTGCCCTCATTGCCACAACCTTCTGCCATTCCACCAGCTCCAGGTACTTGGCAAAATCCGCAAGCTATATCACCATATGCGGGAAACGAATATCCGAGTGGGTCTGCCCCTGATGGACAAATGGCCCAATGGGATCCAAAAATGCAGGCCCCCAGTAGGCCAACTTATATGTCAGCTCCAGGCACATATCCTCCTGGTCAACCATATCCTCCGTACTCGTCATGAAACTCATCTGGTCAAACCTCGGCACCCAATCTGCTAGATAGCAGAACTCTATGTTCTCACAGCATTGGTTGTAAGTTCGACATCTCCCTATTTATTTTACATAGGGGTTCAAAAGAGAAGGTATGCAAATGGTTAACTTTTTATACTGGATGTGTCAACTTTTTGTAGTCCATCTTCTATGAGCAGTTGTAGTAAGTCACAAAAAGCTATCCTGTGTCAGCGAAATTAAGCAGTGGAAACATGAGTTGTTGAATAGCTCTTTCCTATTTTACTGTTTCCTGTGTGACCTTGTCAGAAGTTTATTGGCAAAGTCAAAATTAAACTAGACGGGGTTAATTAGAGAGTTGATGCGGAGAGTTAATCTAGCTTTACCCAATTATAAATATTTTTTTTTTTCCGAAAGAAGGATATTATTAAGACTAGATATAACAGGATTGTATCATTTATTTAGATAAACTAATCATTTAGGCACTCTATTTGCCATATAGGAATGAAAATCTTGATTAAGAATTGACACAAGACTAATCTAGTTTCTTTTGAGTTTTGCATTAGAGATCTCTTCGGCTCTGAAAGAGTAGTTGGTTTATGTATGCCTTCAATCATTGTGGCCTTCGATCAATATGAATTCAATGAACGTCCAATCACTGTGGCCTCAACCCAACATTAACATCAAATCTATTTATATATTTCCTCCGCCCAAGTCGTTCTTGTCACTTGTAGCATACAACTGAGGACTGGAAAGAATTCCGAGAATCTGAGATTTTTCATGAACCTGAGTCCGTTAGAGCCCATGGACATCTGAAATCCAGCGACGGGTTCAACCCGATAAACCCGTAATATAAGCGGATTGGGTTCGGGTTTTGAGTGCTATCTGACATCCTGCACGAACCCGATTCGTTGGCCGACATAAACCGCTTAATAATGTCCCCTATTTGCCCGACAAATGAATATTGTATGTGTATGTAGGTACGTATAACTTATATA
Source organism: Eschscholzia californica (assembly GCF_041429995.1). NCBI lineage: Eukaryota > Viridiplantae > Streptophyta > Magnoliopsida > Ranunculales > Papaveraceae > Eschscholzia > Eschscholzia californica. The sequence goes on from NW_028238198.1 coordinate 37,636,976, forward strand.
CATATATACATTATACTCATAATATACATTATTACATATAGATACCTGATGTTGCTGAAAAGTTCGACGGTTTGAAAAGATTTTGGACAGTAAGATTCTAAAAATAACCGCCCGCATACACTCATAATCGTGATGGATGTAGATGTTCACCAGTCCGACCAACCCAACCTGATAAAAGAATCTGGTCAGGTCGGGTCAGCTCACAGTCACCCAACCCGGCTAGATTCTCACCACTAGTGGGACTCCACCTCATTGGGCTCTCTTTCATCTCAATTCAAATTGACGTGACTAGTCTCATGTGAATGTTGGTGTTACTGTGGACAATGGCACATTCAGCTTGCAACATGACATTACTAACGATCCTTCCTATGACCCTTATGTAGTTGGGCCTTGTCTTTCTTTGCTCATTTGGGCCCACTACATATCAATTTTCTTAACTACAAAGCTTTGGGGTACAAACTCATTCAATTAGACACACTGTGCAAATGGCCACCTATTTATAACCAGCTTCTGGCTCGGGTCTACTATGGTCCTCTTTATAAAGATCCTACTTTATCATATAAGATTTGATAGAGACTTAATTGTGAAAATGATATTCTCAAAACTCGTTTTTTTTTTTTTTCTCTGAAAGTTCAAATAACTATAAGTTCTACAATTCTTATCAGTTACCAAACAAACAAATTCTTTATTTGATTGACGAAAGACTCGTAGGCTCGTGATTCCTTCATCCAATACACCACTAAGTTATTTTCAAAAGATTTGTTAGCGAGAGGGCCAAAAAAGTCATGTTGACGATCATGGGGACTAAAATGGTGAGTTGGTTACGGATGGCTTGATGGGTCACTTTGGAATTAAAAGTTTATTTATTTGTTACACATTTGATTTACTATAAGTTAAGTCACACCTAAAAAAGCAGTGGCTACTGTTTTAGTTATAAATTCAATGAGGACCAAATTTAATGTCCATAAAGCAGGTGGAGAAAACAAAAAGAGCTGGAGGATTTAAAGAAACCAATTGATGTCTGTTGAGTGTTGCAGAGATACTTATTGTGAAAAAACGACTGAAAGAGAAATAACAGATGAATAGGTACTAAGAAGGATCAAGGTAATTGGACCTTTCCATCCATCAATTGGAACATTTTTACCCCAAAAATTCTTAAATTAAATTTTGGACCCACTATAAACAAAATGGTAAATGTTCTTTCATCTAAAAAATAATATAATTTTGTAGTGCCTAATGATAATACAAGGTTTTATTATTCACAGAGGGAATTTCACCCAAGGAATTGTCGATAGGTCGAAGAATGGAAGAGTAAAGATCATTCGACTCATCGATCAAGGGATAACAGATAACCAAATAGATATTTTGTGACTTATAAATCTTTTTCATCTATGTTTCTCTTTTTCTTTAATTTGCACACCGTCTATCTATCTGTCAATTTCTTTATTCCACATATCCCTTTTTTTCATATTTATATTTACCAATTACACGCTGAGATTTTCAAAAAGAAAAAGAAAAGGTTATACGTCGAGGTAGATGAAATTGTCACTCTTAATCACTAACAGTAGGATTTTTCCAACATGCATGACAGAAGTCGTAATATATCTAATTTTTTTTTTTTACATGTCGAACTTAAAAAACTATAAACTTGAAAAGTCAGGTTAAAGATAGGAAAGATTTATCAAAATGTGTCAGGACACAAAACTCTTCTCTAAAAGCTTTATCCAAACTTTCACTCTTTTCTCTTTTATGAGAGAAGTGAACCCAATAACTATAGTTTGATGGCTTTTTAGGAGTTAGTTATGATGCCCTTCAAGGTTAGTTACCAAAAATTTCATGTAATTTTATGGAAATTTATATGCTTATTTTATATCCTTTTTATCATGTAATATGATGTAAAAGTATACTTGATTGGGATGAGCACAAATTGGTATCGAATTGAAAAATGAATTCTAGTCTAATAGACTAGTACAGTAGTACGGAACTGACAAATCATTTGTTATGATAATAAATAAATTTTCATTTACCTTAGTTCCATTCCAACTAGTTCTTAGCCTAAATTACTGATTAAAATAGTCCGTTAAGTTTGTCGATATCTAACTAAAAACCAGTTGGCTATTAATGGAGACGATCTATGCAAAATGTAGATGTCTCTGTCAGGTTAACAATATTGCATGAAGCATAAAAACCACTCTACCTTACTCTGTTTTCGACGTGTACTACAAATAAACCACGCGGTTTCGACCATTAAAACCAGATACCACCCTATATACTTCAAAATCATATGGTTTTTTTGGTCCCAACAATTAAAAGAGTCACTTACTTTCAACTTTTGTGACTACTCCTCCAGTGTCACAAAAACCTCTATTTAAACACCCCCTCCTTTCCCTCTATTCTTCACAAATCCCACATTTGCCTCTCTCACTGTTTTGTGATTTCCCCTGTTTCAAGGTTTCTCTCTCTTACTTCCTAGATCTCTCTACAATTTTTTATATTCATAGTTTCATCTTTCTAAGTGTTTTAAATTCTTCAAGAAGGTAAGAGAAAAAGTCACTTGTTTGTGCAAGATAAATGAATTTTCTTGGAGTTCTGTTGGCGGGTCTTCTTTCAATGCTACCATATGTTCACGGGTATGGTGGTGGAGGTTGGATTAATGCTCACGCAACCTTCTATGGTGGTGGTGATGCTTCCGGCACAATGGGTATGCTCCAAAAGTAACATTTTATTTTTCTACTCTATTTTCTTCCCTTTTGCAATTAAAGAAAGAAAAAAGAAACGGAAACTGTGAGAATAGTCTCGTATGAAAGAAGGACGACCTATTAACAAAAGATATAATGTTTAGGTTTTCTCCGCTCATTGTTAATTGGTTTTGAGTTGGATGAACGTAGCTCAGAACTACACCTACACATGATAAGTTTAAAAGTCTCACATGCTCCACGTCATACGAAAAGAATAAAACTACATGTTAAGCTCAAAGAACCTTGCACATAAGGGATGTGTGAAAATAGTCCCACATAAGAGAAGAAATATCTAGAAACCAAGAATATAATGTCTCTGTTTTGTATCAATAGAATTAGGAATACCAATTTCTAAACCCTTATATCAAAATTGTCTCTGTTTTGCAAGGTGGTGCTTGTGGATATGGAAATCTTTATAGTCAGGGTTATGGAACAAATACAGCAGCTTTGAGTACAGCATTATTCAATAATGGCTTAGCATGTGGTTCTTGCTATGAAATTAGATGTGTTAACGACCCAAAATGGTGTTTGCCTGGATCTATTGTGGTTACTGCTACTAATTTTTGCCCACCTGGGGGATGTTGTGATCCTCCCCTACACCATTTTGACCTAGCTCAACCTGTTTACCAACAAATTGCTCAATATAGATCTGGAATTATTCCTGTTGCTTATCGAAGGTATATATACTAGTCTAAATTTACAAAGTTGGGTTTGTTTAGATTTGAGGTCTTTTACAAGGTGTGTTATTAGGTTTAAGTTCTTCGGTTGGGATCTTAGTATACCTTTTCTTTCATAACATGCTACTAGTAAAGGAGGCGCTTTTAGCACTTACAAACGCCTTTAAAACTTCTTTTTCTTTCATACTTACTATTAAAACCATTAGGACACTAGAGTGTCAATCAGGCAGGGAAGGCATGTCATTGACTGGTCGGGCTTCACTTGCATAAAGAATGGATTACTTCACGCCCTCGACAATGACACTTGAAAACAAATTTACTCATGTTTTTCACCTAAAGAATTGTTCCTCTTTATTGTTCTTGCCGACTTTCCTCAGTTTAATCGTTTTGCAACTTGGACAATTTTATCCTTGATGTTAGCTAAAAACTGGCTATCTTTCAACTAATATGTCGTTTGCAACTTGGACAATTTCCTTATCGGTTGCTTTTACTATATGTAATTTACGAATACGAAGTCTAATTTAAAATTTGGGGGTTTTTTTTTGTAGGGTACCATGCAGGAAGAGAGGAGGAATAAGATTTACCATTAATGGACATTCTTACTTCAACTTAGTTTTGGTCACAAATGTTGGAGGAGCGGGTGATGTTCACGGAGTGTTCATAAAAGGTTCAAGAACTGGATGGCAAATAATGTCAAGAAATTGGGGTCAAAATTGGCAAAGCAACTCCTATCTTAATGGTCAAAGCCTATCCTTCAAGGTCATTACAGGTGATGGTCGGAGTTTAGTGTCCTATAATGTTGCTCCGGCTGATTGGTCCTTTGGACAGACCTACACCGGAGGTCAATTCTACTAATAAGAGAACCCTAAAAATTGAAAACTATATATAGGAAACAAACAATATAAAAATGTATGTGTGGGTTGAGAGAGGCCAGTATTTTATGTTTTGAGAGTGAGAGAAGTATAGTTACTGTTAATTCTGAAGTGGTTGTGTTTTTATTTAGCAGTGGTGGAATTTTACCACCCGCCCACCCAAGTTTATTTATGTTGTCTAGTACTACTATTAATTTGTTAGCCGAAGCTGAATAGGGTTTGCTTTGTTCTGTTAAACTGAAGTGTATATCTCCAATTTCAATTATTAATGAAAATCGAGTTATATTATAGTACGAGGGTGTAACCCGTGCCCGTAGGGCACAGACAATATTTTCAAACGTTACGCGAGGATGTGCGATTTTTTTTTCAGATTGATGGTATTGACGATAAAAATAAGCAAAAAAGATTCAGTATTCTATTAGGTACAAAAAAATAGAATGTTTTAATAGTTACAGTCAATGCAACAACTAAGCCAACACGTTATTAAATCTCGATTTCAGTTCACATAATTCAGTTTTGGAAATCCACATACTCCCAAAAACAGAGTAACACAAATAAACTCTTGCAATTCAAAATAAAAGCTACAATTTGGAAATAGTATTAAACTAATAAGTTCAAACATATAAACATTACAAATTAGAATACAGAACCTTTTTGAGTCTCGTTTCTCGCTTTCACAACCACGACCATACGATCTCCTTCATAAGCTTATTGAGCTTGGTACAGAAAGTTCAACTATTTCTTGATGTTCACATCATGCATTCCTGTTTCCAGTGCCTTGCGCTACTCTAGAGTCAAAGAGTTATTTGAGTTACTGTCCTAGCAGAATTACAATCTCCATTGCCTTGCACTACTCCAGAGTCAAAGAGTTATGAAACCTCATGGTCTAATATATGTATAGTTTTCCTTTCATGAATGCCCCTAGTACATCAGCATTCTTCACATTTGTCGTTTTTAACACATTTTAACTTCAGAAACCTTGAACAGAAAGTAATATATCAATATCAATAAAGTTCATTAAATAGTGTCCACCTAAATGCAGACATCAATGTTTATAATGTCATAAAGTATAAAGCATAAACCATTAAGTATATCAGAAGTTAAGTGAAAAAAGGCAAAGAAAAAAGAAGATGGATTTACCAAAAAACAATTTCTAAATGAAGCTACAGTGAAGTCAGAATTGAAAACGGAGCCAAATGTTAAACCTAAAGCCACTTGTGAGAGGGAGCGTATTGGCATAAAGTAGGAAAAGAAGCCGAAAATGATATAATGAACTTAAGAAATTGCTGAACTTACAAACTAAAACTTGATGCAAACTAAATTTGTCTACATAAGCGTATTGGTGAAACCTTACAATATTAACGGTGATTCACCTGCGAATCATGTTGAGTCGGCATTGTTGTTGTGGACACCTTTGATTTGAACTCTACAAACAGTGTAATGTAAGTCCCAATTAGTCACATTGATTATCCTAAGTTTGACTAAAACCGAAAATAAAAATAAAATGGTAGTAAGACAACAAAATGATAGCTTAATTCATACTAAACCATAAGAGGACAAAATTCAACAAACATGCGGGGAAAAAATCAGCAAATTATAGAGTGACAAACATGTTACTGAACATGATAAAGTTTCGATGCAACAAAAACATAGGTAAATCAAATCTAAATTAACTAAAAAAGTGTTCAACTTCTTCCCGCTCACATAAGTTTCAAATACAACCCTAAACTTCACATGACCTGAAAACCTACACATTATGAAAAATTAACAACTCTAAACTTAAAAAAAAAAAAATCAAACTTCAACAAAAGACCACCTATAGCACTTTAGCAATAAAATCGAACACCCATAGAGACGGACACCGTTACATTATATGGAATGCTGCATCTGTTGGATCATAAGAGACTTAGGGGCCTGCTTGCTAGCTTCATTAGTTCATTGAGGCATTTGATTTTGACCCTTCACCGAAACACAATAAAAAGCAATATCAAATACTGACTTTAAACACCAACCCAAACTTCAAATTCAAATCTTATGCACAGACATATGCTTCTTTGATAGGCGACTGTAAAGATCCTCTAGAGACACCTTCAAAGAACATATTTGTCCCTCATCTTTTACGACAGCGCCACCAGCCTAGATAAATCACCAAACAATTACATGAAGATAGCTAAATTACTCTTCAGTTTATAACTACAATTAGATGTGATACTCAATTAGATGTTAACTTACAAACTTGAAACAATTGGAAACTAATCACTTACAAACAAAATAAAAAATCGTAAAACTTACAAACCCAGAAGACAGAAATCGTTTGAGAAAGAGTACCTAAAACTCTCCGTTGCCGAAGCAAAATGAGACCGATGCCTATTGTCAAAGAAAAAACAAATTAAGCAAATCAATTGAGAAAGAGACCAATTGATCTAAAAAATCTAATTGCATATTAACAACAAAAATTGTAAAACATGGTGTCGATGTAAGTCGAGAATGTTTATCGGTCAGGATAAGACACATAATATAAACAAAAAAAAAAGCAAATCCATCAAAAATGAAAGATGTAACTTTAACATCATAAAGCATGTAACAGTAACCAACTAATTAATCCATTACAAATCTATATAATACATTATGCAGTTACATGTACAAAATGCAACAATTTGTCAATTTTCGACGAAGAGCTTACCTCTAGTACAAAATGCACCAGTGGATGGAGCTTATCTCATTAAACAATTTGAGGATAGCTGATACTGCATGACATTTAAAGAGATGAAATGCAATTTGAGGACACAGTGTATGAGACAATTCATCAAACATGTTGAGTGCAGATGTTGAGTGCAGAACTTAGTGGCTTCAATTGATTAAATTTGGTTGTGGTTTAGATTTAGAACAATGGTTTCAGTTTAACTTGAAGGTGGACTGGATGAATAATGGTTTCAATTGATAACCTCAAAACCATGTCAAATACTGAGAAAGATTAAGGAAAAGAGAGAAACAGAGAGAAATACAGGTAAGAGAGAGACGAAGGAAAGATGAAGGAAAAGACATTTCCCACATCTCCAAACCAAATCAAATACAATGGCATCTCCCATATCTTCCATGAGTCAGAGAAAGATGAAGAAAAAGAGAGACAAAGAGAGAGAGAGATGAATAGAGAGAAATACGGGTAAGAGAGAGAGACGAAGATGAGGGATGGAACTGGTTAGGGAGCATGATTTCTCCCACTACAGCCCTTAGGAATTTGAACAGACCAAAGAGATGGGACGGGAAAGAGAGGGAAAGAGTGCAAACATAAGTTTGAAAAGGGAATATTTTTTTCCCTCATTTTTATTTAAACCCTTGGATTGTTTGTACCTTAAATCACACCCGTCCAATTTTTACAAATTAAATCACAACCACTCTTTATAACCTCATGAGATTAAATCTCATCCGTTGGGAGGATGGGGAAAGATACCCTCCTCCCTTATTATATAGATTTACAGTTCTTTTACCTCTCTTTACTTCAACCTATTCAGTTGACTAATGTTTTTGTGTGTTGCTAAAGGCATTCAGCTAAAGGCATTCAACTTTTGTGTCATAAGGGGATGATTCTATTAGCATCCGGGTTATCTTCCAAAATTTCTATAAGCACTTGGATTTTCACAGACACATTAGCCCCTATATATACGACACATTCAAACATAAAAGAATGGGTTAAAGAATGTTTATGCACCTCGTTAAAAAATTTCATTGCCTTAAAGTTGATTGGAAAAAAACTCTTGTTAATTATTTTCTAAATTTTGAGAAGTAAAAAAGAAAATAGAAAAGAACACCTAAAATCTAAGTCTTTATAAAGTGTTATGGTCAATGTTCATTGACCCTATTTACACTAATATTGTCTGCTTCTAGCACAAAGGTCGGGTGCTTTAAGTAACACCCTTTCAAAAAAGAAAAAATGAGCGTTTGGTCCAAATTTGGGGGGTTCAATGCGCGTTCAGTCCAAACTCGGACATAAATGCTTTTCCAGTCCAAATTGTCAGGACAACTCACAGTTTTCTGGTTTTCATTTTATTTATCCCTCCTTTACCCCTCCACGGGAAATTTCCGTGTTTTCTGACAATCTGACGAACGACAGCGAAGCAATTAATTCCCCGTACATGATGTAATGCCATAGAAACATTCAGATTTTTCGAAAATTCAAAAATGGCGCCATTTTTTGACGAAATTTCAGTCAATTTTTTTGGATCGCGCCCACTTTATTTTGTTTCAACTCCTTCTTTCTTCTTATTTATACATCCAAAAATCTTCTTCATCATTCTTATTTTGTTTCACATTTTATCTTCTTCATCTCTTTCAATCTCTAAAAACATAAATTTTCTGTTCTTTCTCTCTCTAAAAGTTTTATGTTCTTATTTTTGGATGTTCATCATTTTTATTTTGTTTCACATTTTATCTTCTTCATCTCTTTCAATCTCTAAACATATCAAAGTTTTCTGTTCTTTCTCTCTCTAAAAGTTTTATGTTCTTATTTTCTGTTCTTTTTCTCTCTAAAAGTTTTATGTTCTTCATCATTCTTATTTGTTTTACATTTTATCTGCTTCATCTCTAAAAACATCAAAGTACATAACCAAATGGCCAGTGCACCGAACCATTCCCGGTACAGAAGAAAATTCCCAGTTTAAAAGTGTCCAGTACTGAACCAAATGGCCAGTACACAGAACAATTCCCGGTGCACAAGAAAATTCCCAGTACGAAAATGTCTAGTACATAACCAAATGGCGCGTACACAGAACAATTCCCGGTACACAAGAAAATTCTCACTAACAAAAATGTCTAGTACATAACCAAATGGTCAGCACACAGAAGACAATTCCCAGTACAAAAATGTGTAGTACATACCCAAAAAATGGCTAGTACACTAAATAATTCCCTGTACAAAAGAAAATTCCTTGTACAAATCAATGAAAAACTACCAAGAATGAAGAAATTTGTTGAGATTGATATAAGAAATAAATCTTGAAAAAAGAACGAAATTTGTTGAGATTGTAGAGAGAAATTTAAAAAGATTGGAGAGAGAAATATGTGTGGGAGAAAATAAAAAAGAAATAAGAAATAAATCTGGAAAAAAAAAAACGAAAATAGCAAGTTGGTAAATTTTGTAATGGCAATTCTGTAAATTCGTGGAAAGTACAAGGTTTGATGTCAGGTGCGTCAGACTATTTTTCAAAAAATTTAGCATTTCCCGGAAATTTTTTGGTGGTAATTTTGTAAATTTATGGAAAGTACGCAGTCTGATGGGAGGCGTGTTAGATTATTTTTCAGAAATTTTCGAGTTTTCCTGAAATTTTTTGATGACCGTTTCGTAAATTTCGAAAAGAAGAAGGGTGTTTCGGAAATTCCACCCCCTAGCCTGACTTGTTGGACGTGCCCCTCATTCTTTATCTACAGTGTGCCTGATACATATTGTTGGGTTGGTTTTGGGTCTTTTGCCCAATCCTTCTTTATAAACACTTGTATTTTAAGTGTTATCTTTTTCTTTCCAAAATTTAGAAATAATCACGAATAATTCTTTACAACTGATTTTTAGGCAAGAAAAAAAAATCTCTAACGACATAAACAAGTGATTGTGAGAAAAGTCGGATGCTTATAGATTTTTTTTGAGGGATTGGGCAAAAGGATATGGGCGGCCGGGTAGCGGGTAAGCTCATTACTTGAAAAAATTCACTTTTTCATCTCTTTTTATAAAGTCTCCACACACCATTCCTAATTCTAAAGAGACTTTTAGGGATTAAAATTAGACATTATTTTTTGTAGAAATTTAATCTCACATTAATGAAAATTTTCATGTGATATAGTATAAACTTATCCCTCTCGTTGCTCCTTCAAAGCCAAACACTACTTCAGTAACCTACCAGGAATTCTCTTGGGACATTGCAAAACAATGCATTGGTTTGTATGGTTGCCCTTAAATATATTATTTACCATCTTAACTAGTCCTAGCAACATGGAATGTTGGGTTTCATCAACCCAAAAAGTTGATGTAATTTGGTTGGTTATCATTGGGCGACGTTAAGTGGGTGCGGGCATGGGTTGGTGCGCGGATCGAGGTTTTAACCCATGCCCGTCCACCAAAACTTGGCGGGTTGTGCGGGTTATACCCGAGACGGGCACGGGCGTCCATGGTCCTCGTTGGACTCGGGTGCCCGTGGACGGGTGCGGGCTCATGAGCAAAATTCCCACCCCTACACCCATGTGCCTATGGGGCTGTGCATGAGCGGACTGTGTGGTGCAAACCATGTAAAGAACTCTATTACTCCTTAATAACCAAATACGAGAGAATAAGTAGTTAAAAGCCTTTACATTGTTTTTTTTTTCATCAAACCATACATTCATTATCAGTAAACATCACAAATTACATGGTAGAATTGATATTCCTCTCCTCTGAAAACTTCATGAGAGTTACATACCTTTAAATGTAAAGTGCCTCATGAAGGGAAAATAATCGACTAGACACAGACACATAGATCCTATAGATCGAGAATAAAAGACCCTAAAGGTCGACAAATAGATCCCATAGATCGAGAATAAAAGACCCTAAAAGTCGACAAAAAGAAAATTACAACAATAATTTGAACTAATGAGAAGTAGATATATGAAGATACTTCTATTAATGCCAATCCGATGAAGAGAGTACTTTGTCCATTTCCGTCGTTGTCGTTCTTGTTCGAATCAGATCTGAAGCCCATCGTCTCCTTCTTTGATTTCACTTCTTGTTCACCCTCATTGTCGAGTGTGTTGAAATCATCCCCATCAACCGTTTGAATAGGGGATTCCTCTAAAAGAACAAATCACTAAAGAAATTTATCCAGATCTTGGAACCGAATAAAAACTGAAAAAGAACCATTAAGTTGATTAGGGTTTCCTATGTTCATCTTCATGAATGGTATATGATACCCATCTCTCTCTATCAAAGGAAGAGGAAATACAAATTTAAACCTAAACCATAAAACTTAAAAAGAAACTACATCCCATTCAAATCCGAAAGGGATTCCGGCGAAGGGAGGAGTCCTTCGCCGGAAAGACAAAACCAAAAACTAAGATCTCTAAAAAAAAAAGCCTTTACATTGTTAATACTAAAAGGACTATAGTTAGGTAAAGTTGTAGCTATATCCCCCTCCAATCTTCATATGTTATTTAACACAATATTTAAAGGACGATATCTTATTTATATGGAAACAATTTTATGTAATTATGTTAACTCCATTTTTAAATTAAAATTTTCGACAATACCAACTCAATAGTATGTCACTCGAGTTGTTTCGACGAGCGTATCCCACTCAAATAAGTAGAAAATACTCCCAACTCAAGGGTCGATTCAAACAATAACCACATGAATGGATATTGACCTTCCGAATATCAAATTAAGCAGGAAGACCATGTTGGATTATGACATCTTCTACTGTTCTATCCGAAATCTCAGATATCTTATATCTAACTTAGACTATCACCCCTTTGGTGAAGCGATTGGACACCCCTCTTAAGGCCATGAGGTCGTGGAATCGAGTCTTGGTGGAAGCAGTTTGTCATCAAGATTTATCCCATGTTATTTAGGCAATATATATAGTACATAATATAATAATTTGTCAGGCTTTAGGCCTCTTTCATGTTGTCAGGCTTTAGACCTCTTTCATTATGGTTGAAATTAGGCGGTTACCGTGCTCATCACATCTTCATGATGTATCAATGCCTTGTGACGACTAACGTAGATCGTAGTCGATTTCTAAAAAAAAAAGCAATAGGCTACCAGGACCTACATGCAAGAACTTATGATGAACTAGTAAAGTTAGAATTACCTTAATTCACTTTTTCCTCGAACTAATTTGACAGTCTCTTTTCCGAAGATCTGGAGCTCCAAGTTTTAGTTCCTCTACTTAAGATACCCGAGCAATTGACTTGATCCTCCACTCTTTAAGTTAGGTAGAACTGAATCCAGACTCTTCTCGATCCTTGTTTGATTAATGGTGAAGATAAAAAACTCTTTCTATTGACTCATTAGCTAGTTGGGAATTTCCGCTTCTTTTCCACTTCTGCCAATGTCGTTAAGAGAGGTAGATTAGAAACCTATCCACCATATTTCTGATTCAACCAAGTCTTTTTATGGACTTCTCAAATTAGGATCATAATCAAATTAGGATTCCTAAAAGAATGAAATCAGAATTTAACTAGATAGTAGATAATATCTATCAGAACTCTTTCTTAAAAGGGAGTCCCTCTTGTTGAGGATTGAAATAATCCCACTATATTGGATTGGTATGGCCGATCAAGAGAGTCTCGACTGGTTGCCCCCTTCGTGGGTCGGGCTTTTAGCTAGGTCACTGGGCATCCTTTAGCAGGATCTAATCCGTGTCCATGTTCCGTCTACTCTAGTCATATCTTCTGAATGATTCGGCTCCATATATGTATCACTTATTGTAGGATTCAGTCGTCGCTAATTGTGGATCATTTGAATAAGACACGTATTAGCTAAATATTACGATCTTTAAAAGGTCTTTGGTAAAGGGAACGATCTCTAGTGTAGGGGCACAATTAGTAAAGAGATTAGTCCTTTTAACAAGTAGACATTTTTCTCAAAAAAAATAAATAAATCATCACTTATTCACTTTAAAATGACAATATTGAAAAACTTTAATATTTAAAATTAACCACAAAAAGATAAAATATTTTAATAGTCAAGATCTCTTTCTCTATCTAAAAACACGGAACAAACGATGAAATAAAATTTGGTAGAAAAATTTCGGACAAAGTAATCAAAATATAGTCAAACTTTCGACCACTATGGTCGAAATATGAATATTGATCGAATTTTTGAGCATATTTCAACTACTATGGTCGAAATATGTTTAATATTTTGACTACAGTGGCCGAAATTCGGGCGACAAAGAAAATAAAGTAACCATGGTAGCCAAAATATTTACTTTTGAGAGAAATCTTCACCAACATTTTAAACTAATATGATATGTAGATCAAAGGAAGAACATGCAAATAAAAGAAAATTTCGATACTTGTAATATATTAATCATAGTTTTTATCCAAATAAAAATTAATTTATTTGATTTAAATCTCTAAAAATAATGTCTATTTTGACCATGTCCCTCTACCACTTATCGAGGTCCCTATACTGAACACCATGACCGACCTAACTTTGATGAAAACAAGGGACATCCGTTTAGACGAAATCATGAAACTGTGAGATAAGCAACCGTTTTCTCTTGGGACTTTCTTGGTTAGTATATATTCAAGTCCCTCATATAAACCCAATTTTGCAGATGAATTAGGGTTTTCTCACAAACCCTTCCACCTTTCACCAACCCCTCATCAAGATAAGATTTCAAACACAGAATGAATTAATTTCAGTTCTATTACAAAACTTCGACGCTTCAATTTCATAGTAATCGAATCGTAAGTTGCAGTAAATTCCTATCTTTAATTCACATCTTTTAGAATTGGGATCAGTTCTTTTGATCAATATTTAGGGTTTAAATTACTAGGGTTCATCAGAAATCAATATTGATTATCAGGCTTTCTCTTATGGTCTATATTTGTAACTTGATTTCAACCATCAATTTGTTTGAATTTTGATCTATCATCATCATCACCAAGTAAACATGACAAATCCTTTTAGTTTAACTGATACATCTAGTAATTCAAAGCACAATTATCAACAGAATAGGAACAGAAAACTACCCATTTCGCCAAATTCCTTAAAGGTTCAACCTTGTTCTAGATCTCAGACTGCCGCGATCGATGTTTTGATCTTAATTGTTGTAATTGGTGCTTGTGGGTTTCTGATATATCCTTATGTTATGTTTATCTGTCAAGGGATTATTGAAATTGTTGGGATTACTAGTTCAATTGTGAAAGATGAAATTTTTCGAGCACCATTAGTTTATGCAACTCTAGCACTTAGTTTGTTTTTTGCAATATTGGCTGCTTGGGTAATAACGAAATGCACCAGTAGAAAATGTGGGAATCCGAATTGTCCCGGCCTTCGTCAAGAAGCAGAATTCGATATCCAAATCGAAACTGAAGATTGTATTAAGCATTCTAATCCTTCTTTAGGGAAAGATGGAGGAGGGAAGGGTAGTCTTTTTGAATTGTCTATTGGTCACCATAGAGAATTGGAGGCTGAGCTTAAGAAGATAGCGCCACCAAATGGGAGAGTCGTGGTTATGTTTTGAGGTAGATGCGGGTGTTCTATTGGTAGAATGGAAGTTCCTGGCCCGAAGAAGGTTCGGAAGATCAATAAATAAGCTGAATATGATCAGTAGGTGATAGGGAGTAAGTTTTTCATCTCTTAGTTTCAAACTTAGGAACAAAAATAATAATATGCTCCTTTTAAATATGTTGTACTTAAATAAATGAATGACAATATAAACTTGTAATATTACCATTACATGAAATAGAAACAATGTTAATTTCATAATTGTTTTTATATCTGTTTCTGGTTTGAGCTTTGAAATCTCGATTAAATTTTTCATAGTGGGCAGAATTAGTTCTTCTTTTAGTGTGCTCTTGGTTATATAATGTTTGTGTGTTAAAATCACTTCATTTACGGTTAGAAACTGTAAGATACGTACTAGATCTTTTACATTTTAGGTTATGCACTGCATTTTATGGTGGAATAAGGCAAGAGGAATAAGGCAAGAGGTGATCCTCTCTTCCCTCTCCTTTTTCTTATGGTGGCCGAAATCATTTGTCATTGTGTGCGTCAGGCAGAAGAAAAACATTGGATACTTGTTTTCAAGTCAAAAGAAAATGGCATCCTAGTAAACCATCTACAGTTTGGGAACATTCTTCTTCGTGGATGATGATTCAGATCTCGGACCAGCTTAGAAAGCTTAAAGACATTCTTATATGGTTCCAATTGGCCTTAGGAAAAGTTAACTATTCCAAATCGAAAGTGTATTATAGGCCATTTTGAGAGACAGGTCTCAATGTAGAAATCAGTATCCTTGGATGCAGGATGGAATACCTCCCAACAAATTACTTCGGTCTTCCTTTGGGATGGTGATATAGATGTAAGTTGCTAGGAGAGAATCCGAATACTATATCTCTACTGTTACGATAATACCTTCTTCTATTTGAATCTCTTTCTCGACGTTTCTTTCTTTGGAATGAAGAAAGTTAAGATAAGTTTGTTTAAAATCTAAACACTAGATTATTTCAATCCTTCAACACCAAAGACTAAAAAGAGGGAATCCACAACCACTCCACACCTTCCTGAAGGAAAAAGGAAACCAACTTCATTTGATTTTCTCTTGAATTCAGTTAGACAATGAAGAAATTATTAGGTAAAGCAAAAACCCCACCAAATTTTCTTGAAAAGTTTTTTATAGTTGAAGAAAACAGCATCCATTATTCATGGTGGGGCTACCAAGTGAAAGAGAGTAAAAAAAATTACTCATTCACTTGTCATATTTCCTCATTTGAGACTCACAATCAAACTCTATCATTTCCTCTGTTATTTGCTTTCATCAAAGATTCTCTGTTCCCTTTGAAGTCAAATAAGAAAGAAAAGTTAGATAAAGATGACATGGAGTTGAAAATGTGGAAGAGAATAATAAGAACTTCTTGTGAATTTAATTGATGTGAAAATCATTATTTTTTTGTTCTGATAGGAAAGAAAACCAAAATTTCTTATGAATTTAAGTTTTGTAAGTGTTTGATAGGGTGTAAGAAAATGTTGGGGTGCGTTTAAAAAGTCATGCTTTTTTTTTTTCTTTTATTCATCTTCTTCATGTTGGATGAATTGAATCCTATACAGAAACCCTAATGTCTCCATTTTAGAGAATAATTACTCAATTCATAAACTTCCCAATTTCAAGAATCAAATTCCTCAATTATCTTTAGAAATAAACTTCAATTATCTTTAGAAATAAATAGAGAATAATTTCTCAATTCATAAACTTCCCAATTTCAAGAATCAAATTCCTCAATTATCTTTAGAAATAAACTTCAATTATCTTTAGAAATAAACTTCCTAATTCATAAACGTCCAAGATTTAGAAATAAATTTCCCAATTTTAAACCCCAATTTCATCTATTTCACAATGTCAAAAATCCTATCTCTACCCTAATTTCTGAAATTTCCTAACTTAGAGACCATAATTTCTATATTTTAGAAACACTAATTTCAGAAATTTCATATCTCTCTCATTATAAGAAGCCCTAATTTTATAAGAAGAAGATATCATTTGCACCCACTATTGAAGAACAAGAACAAAAATCGGTTTGTAACTTGTCTCAAATTCTTTGTCTATTTTCATTTCTATTGTATTGCTAAGCAGAAATAAATTTCCAGAATCCCTAATATTTGCCTTCGATATCTGTGTGGTATGAGATTGTTAAAGAAGAAATAAATTACCACCATAATCTCTGTCTTCGATCTCTGTCAATTGGTAGATGGTTGTTGATATGGTGATGGTGACTAGGGTTTCTGAAATTGAAAAAGAGAATAGAGATAGTTTAAGAGAGATAGTTTAAGAGATTGAGAGAGATAGATCAAAGGGAGAAGAAAGTTTAAATTGATTGAGGAAGAGAGAGAGGATTCACTGATCTTTTAATTGAGAATGATGAAGATTTCAATAGTGTTTAGAGAGAGAAGGGGAAGGGAGACGGGACTTAGAAAGAGGAGAGAGAGCGCGATATCTTAGGGAGAGCGTGAGAATTGCGTTTTCACACTTATTGGGTGGGAAAATATATGGTGCTATTTTTATACATTTTTTTTATTACGAGAAAACGATTTTCACACTTTTTAAGGTCAATCAAACATTCCAACCCTATTTTCACACGTATCAAACGGACCCTTATTCAATTACACATTTTCTTTAACATTACCCACTACTGTTTTTTGATATTGTGTGAAAGAAAAAAAAAATGTTTGAAACTTTTAAGTCAGAAATTCAAATGAAGTTGAATTAGTCTTGGTTTTGAATTAGTTGACAGAATCATATCTTCATCTTTCATTCTATGAAACTCCATTTGATTAATCAATTACAGTTTTAGAACATCAAAATGGGTAATTTCTGAATTTCACTAGTTGGTCTAGTTTAGTTGAATGAAAGGTATTTTTCTTTATTTTTTTATGAAGGTCATAATTTCAAATTAAGAACTTTTAGCTTCTTGTTTCTCTTCCTTAATCTTGGTTTTAATTCTACAAATGTTGATGACAGAGAACTCCAAATTTCTTGTGTTTCCTCATGGATGGAACTCGAAACCAAGTTGATGAGTAAGAAATGTGATAAACTTTTTTTTATCTTGGTTTGAGTAATTTTCATGGGTTATTTATATTGATCATGAATTCTGTTAATCAGAAGCTCGAAGAATTCTCGCGCTTTTCAGATACAAACGGAGGAGCAGAAGAAATTTCATGATGAGGTAGAACTTTGTTCAACCCAGTTGTTGATAATTAAAATTTTATCTTCTTTATCGTCTCAATAAAATCGATAATTCTTCTTCAGGTACAGAGAAATTTGCAATTGAGAATTGAAGCTCAAGAAAAATATTTAAATTCAATGCTAAAAAGAGCAGAAAATTCACTTTCAGAGTACAAATCAGAATCAACTAATCGAAGTGGGTCGCTATCAGAATTAACAGAAACAAAAGATGGTAGAAAAGATGAGAGGTGAAGTGATGCAGGGAGATTTTCATGAGATATTCAGAGTATCTTGGATATCTTAAAATCTAGTTATTTTAGTAGTATGATATTTTTGTTCGTAGTGAATTATTATTTTTAGCAGTTTTATATTTTTAGGAAACTTTTTAGGTTTTAGATTCTAGTATTTTATTTATTTAGAAGCTTTTATTAATTAGAATTTGATTAGGATAAGGAAAGTAGTATTTTATTTATTAGAAACTGTTATTTGAGTTTATTTAGAATAAGGAAACCCTAAGTCTATATAAAGGGGGTCTAGGAGTTGTTTTATTCAGTCAAGTTTATCAATAAAGTTTGGTATTTTAGTAGTAAATCTTATTAATTTCGGTTCCATAAGTCTGTAGACGAAGATCTAAGACTTTTTCTGAGTTTCATAAGTTTTAGACGGAGTTCTAATTCTTTTTACGGATTTTTCCGCTGCGTCATGAAGAGTGAAGAAACTCATGAAGATAACACAAGTTTTCTTGTACGTACTTCCATTAATTAGGAGGCCAGTTGTTGAAGTGAACATAGATGGGCAATTGAGGGATTTGGGAGTTGTTAAGAATATTGATTTGAACTGTAAGGATAAGTATGAAACATATACAGATTCATAGGATATATGTAGTTTTAGGATCTGGGGATGTCAGTATTGGAAGAGAGATTAAGATATTGTCGTATATTTTATAGATATAAATTGAATATGAAACTGCATTTAAGATTTCTTAGTAAGAAATAATTTTCTCTTGGTTAAATAAATTGCAAAAACTAGAGCAACATATATGAGGCTCTCATTTTAGGATTGTTTTTGGCCAAGGAAATGTACTATAACAGATTACTGCCCCCCCATCCTACCCCCTCAACACATCCAACAAAACCATCACTAAAGTACTTCGAGCTCACAGAATATTCAACTCCTAAATCAAACCTAAACGTAGTGTGTAAATTGTCCCTTTTACAATATGTGGTTAGTTTGCTTTACTTACCGAAATTTTATTTAATCCTGATCTAATCCGAACAAATCTTGACATCTAACAGGGCGCGCATCAGATGTTGATCTTTGCCATACATGTTGTTGGAAGCGTAATAAAACTTTTTCAACTAATATTTTATCGTAATTTTTCTTGATTATTTTGAAATTTCCCCACCACCTCTCGAGACTTATGATGAAAACGTTATACCGTCCTTTTATTTGTTCTTATTCAGACCGTTAATCATTAATGGACAGTTCAAATATAGAGGTGGTACAACAATTCCGTCACAAATTAGGTGGAGTAGAGCATTTTACAAAAATCAAAGACATTTAATGAAGTATTGATAAATTAAGCTTTCAAAAAGCACACAATCACGAGTCACCTCAAATGTCAAAATTTGTCCCTCATTGTTACAAAGCAAAAGAAGAGTGTCCATGAACATAAAGATAAGGGCTGAAATAGAAAGCAAGAAACATAAAGGAAGAAAATAGGAATAGAGAAAAAAAGACAAAACAACACTATTGGAATGTTTTTGTTTGATTGGTTAGTCAATGCAAAGAAAACTGAGAAACGGGTCATCACGACCTTTCTTCTTCCTTAGGAAGCCACGCGGGAAACTGGTCGTACTTTAACGAGCCAATCTAGAAATAACGTTTCACATTTCATAAGTCTATCTCTGTTAAAACGGAAGGATATCCATATTATACACAATATTATATAATATTAGTAGTATCTCTTTCAAATTAGAGAAATTCTAAATTTATTCATTAACTTAGAGCATCTCCAATGCAAAACTCAAAAAAAATCTCCATTCATCCTATGTGTCAAGTTCCTTTTGAAATTCTCACTCCTAGGTGGCGTTAATAGAGATCTTCAAATTTTTTTTTGTCTCCAATGCAAACTCTAAACTTATCTTATTTACTTATGTGACATAGTTATTTTTGCAAATAAATAATAAGTTAGTTTAGAAAATATAGAGGACTCGATTTCTATTAGTTGAAAATCAAATATGGATGAGTTGGACAATTAGAGATATCTCAAGAGGACACTCTAGAAATAGAGTGTCCTCTTGAGATATCTCTATTCCACCCTCGACACGTCATCTTAGAGATCCAAATAGAGTGTTGCATTGGAGAGGATTTTTAAGAAAAAACTCTAAAAATCCTAGGTGGCACTCGGAGTTTCTGAGATTGAGTGTTGCATTGGAGATGCTCTAAACAAACTCTTATCAGTCATTTAAAATAAAGATAGTTTAAATTCTGTAAACTAGGCAAACAACAAGATTACGTTTGTAAATTTCTTTTGAGGTCACGAATTTGGTGTATCTTAGCAAGTCCCCCAACATCTATGATTTTGGGTAGACAAATATTGAATGCCGCATTCCCTACCATCACTTATTTTCACGTCTTCAGGAATCACCGACAGACTGTCGGTGTTGGCGACCCTTCAATAAAATTCTATTATTCTTTCTCCCTCTTCTCCCACCACACTACCAAAGTTTCTCTCTACTTCTCTTTCCTCTCTTTCTCTGTTCCAACGAAGTCTTCTTTCACGGAACTTAAAGAGAGGAAGAGGGGAAGATAGGAAAAAATAAAAAGAAAGAGACTAATTGTGGCGGTGGTTCTGATGGTGCGACGAAAGAAAAAAGAAATTTCTTTTTATTAAGGGCTCGTTGGCGTAAGATGAACGTAGCTCGGAGCTAGACCTACACGTAATAAGTTTAAAAGAGTCACATGCTCCACGTCAGACGAAAAGAATAAAAACACACGTTAAGCTCAAAGAACCTTGCCCATGAAGGACGTGTGAGAATAGTCCCACATAGGAGAAGAAATATCTAGAAACCAAGAATATAATGTCTATTTTCTCACCTCAATTTTATTCAATGTTTTTGTAGTTTCAAATATTGTTGAAAATAAGGGAGAGTGATGTAACTTTTTGTATCAATAGAATTATTCTAAACCTTAATATCAAAATTGTTTAGATTTTTTGAGGTCTTTTACGAGGTGTGTTATTAGGTTTAAGTTCTTCAGTTGGGATCTTAGTATACCTTTTCTTTCATAACATACTACTAGTAAAGGAGGCGCTTTTAGCACTTACAGACGCCTTTAAAACTTGTTTTTCTTTCATACAACTATTAAAATCAGGCATGTCATTGATCGGTCGGGCTTCACTTGCATAAAGAATGGGCCGGGATTACTTCACGCCCTCGACAATGACACTCGAAAACAAATTTACCCATGTTTTTCACCTAAAGAATTGTTTCTCGCCGACTTTCCTCAGTTTAATCATTTTGCAACTTGGACAATTTTATCCTTAATGTTAACTAAAAACTGGCTATCTTTCTACTAATGTGTCGTTTGCAACTTGGACAATTTCCTTATCGGTTGCTTTTACTATATGTAATTTACGAATATGAAGTCTAATTTAAAATTTGGGGTTTTTTTTTTGTAGGGTACCATGCAGGAAGAGAGGAGGAATAAGATTTACCATTAATGGGCATTCTTACTTCAACTTAGTTTTGGTCACAAATGTTGGAGGAGCGGGTGATGTTCACGGAGTGTTCATAAAAGGTTCAAGAACAGGATGGCAAATAATGTCAAGAAATTGGGGTCAAAATTGGCAAAACAACTCCTATCTTAATGGTCAAAGCCTATCATTCAAGGTCATTACAGGTGATGGTCGGAGTTTAGTGTCATATAATGTTGCTCCGGCCGGTTGGTCCTTTGGACAGACCTACACCGGAGGTCAATTCTACTAATAAGAAAACCCTAAAATATATATATATATATAGGAAACAAACAATATAAAAATGTATGTGTGGGTTGAGAGAGGCTAGTATTTTATGTTGAATTTGAGAGGAGAGAAGTATAGTTAATGTTAATTCTGAAGTGGTTGTGTTTTAATGTAGCAGTGGTGGAATTTTACCACCCGCCCACCCAAATTTAATTATATTATCTAGTACTATCATTAATTTGTTAGCCAAAACTGAATAGGGTTTGCTTTGTTCTGTTAAACTGAAGTGTATATCTCCAATTTCAATTATTAATGAAAATCGAGTTATATTATAGTACTAAATATAGTCTGTGCCTCCGGCACAGCGAAACTATCAGACGCATTATGTAATAGCAACTACAAAGGTCCAGTCCACTATGTTGGTATTCTTATGTTCCATTTTTTCATGATGGGTTGGTCATGTTTCTGATTAATTTACTATATCCTCTAACTTGGTTTGAAGATTGTATGCTATTTTCAAGTCCGAAATTCATAATTATTTCGTATAGTTCTTGATTTGTGCATCATTCCTTGTCTAGTTTCATCGATAAATAATACTTCATAGGCGATTTATAGAGACATACACAAATATTAATAGGTATGTCTTATTTTATATATGTCTCCACACTTCATTCAATTTCTCCTGCTAAAGTGCAACATCAAAACATGTCATAGCTATTTGTTTAGCAAATCAAAATCCTAAACTGAACTATGTTGAAGGTTATATAAGTTCAGTCACTTGCTTCAAATTTCATATGAAAAAAAGGGTTTCACATTAGTTGTAACAGACTTGTAGAATTTTTTTTAATATTGGTAGTATATGGGATCTTTATAAACAACTAATAGCCGGATTTTTAAGCTAAATAAAATTTTGAGTTGTTAGTTCGGAATAAATGAAGTTCAATGGATAAAATTACCGAATTAAAAATAGATAAAAAATAATACTAATTAGTATAATGAACAAATTAAAGCGAATACTAATAATAACAAATGTTAGAAAAAAGAAAGAAAGCAAAAGGACCTTAACTCTTCCCTTTGCGTTGAAAACTATGAAATTAAATATTTGTGTTGACATATCTAAATAAGATTTATGTATATAGGGAGAGGGAGAGATCTTGATAAGAAATATTACAAATCTAAACACTTCGAAGAGGAAACTCCACTACTCTCTGCAAATCTATCTTCTCTAAACTAAAATAACAAAAACTTATGAATAATTTATAAATTAATAGTTAGATGATACTAACCACAAATGAAAATTAGATAGATGATAAGAAGTAAGTTTAGAAATTGATCCACACTTTTTGACATAAACTATTTAGCCCTTTTCGACTATACGAAAATCCAACGTTCATTTCTCAAAAAAAAAAAAAATGAGAGAAAACTAAGGAAGTTGAAAAGTTATTAGCCGAAAAACTTGGAAAAGTATGTAATATACATTATCAAGATTGAACATCTTGAAAATCCTGCAATGTGGAGCTGCTAAAAGAATCTACAAAAAAAAAATAAACATTTCATTGTTTTCTTAAAACGAATAACCCAATTTATCAAACACCTCGGTTGCAGAGAGAAGCCCATAACACGATTAAAAAGAACATATATTTCACCCACTTAATAGTTTGAATTTCTTAATAAGTACATCTCAAGAAACAAAAATACAAAAATAACAAACATAGATTGTATGTGTTACTTGTAGAATTTGAAAACAAAAAGCAGTTTGGATATTGCAAACCGTATAATAGATATTATTTAGAGAAAAAGAAATTCATAATTTTCTACATAAACTATTTCTATAGACTATATGTCACATTGACATGTCAAGAAAACACTTCAAAGTACAACCTTTCCTATTATTGATTCCAAGCTACGTCAATTCCATCAACTTCACCAAATGCCTTAAATCTATACAAAAATCACCATAACTATTAAAATCCATAACAAACACAAAATCTCCACACATAAAAACTAAAAAAAAAACATAATATTAACTACATATACATCGCTTTGAAAGTGCATCGTCCACGTATCCCTTTATACAATAAATAACAATCAGAAAAGGACAAATCAATCGGTATTTGCTGGGTTATAATATGAGAGAAATAAATGTGTACCTGCAAGAGAGAATAGTGTCAGAAAAATAGGTAAATTTATATTTTTATATGACAATATCTGAGAGACAAATAAATACCTTGAAGAGACAGATATCACTTGAAGAAATTGAGATGATTTGTTAGCTCATTGTAATTTATAATGGTGAAGAGGAAGCAGAAGAGGGGAGTTACAATTTAGTAATGATGGAGAATAAAAGCATAAATTAAAAGTTAGAGTGAAAATAAGGAGTATATATGAGAGGTTTTACTTCATTTTTAATGGGCTATATTTATTATAATAAATTATATTAATGATGAAAAGGAAGAAGAGGGACAGTTACAATTTAGTAATGAGAAAAATAAAAACAGAATTAAAAATTAGAGAGAAAAAGAGGAGTAGATGTGAGAGGTTTTATTTCTATCATGTTTTATAATATGAAAATCATGGAACCTTTTGGTATTTCTGAGTGTATAGGGTATACTAAATTACCATTAACTCTAAACATCTAAAGGCTGGGCATCACCATTATCCATATGTTTGACCCAATTTCTCATAATCCAAAAATCATGGAACGTTTTGGTATTTCTGAGTATAAAGGGTATATTAAATCATCATTAACTCTAAAAATCATAGAACTTTTTTGAACTTTTTTGTTTTTTAGAGAGAGTAGAAGTTATATAAAAATTTTAATGACATTTATTATATATAATGACCATTTAGTAGATGACATTTAAAGGTAGTTGTATGAGTGGTTTGTGAGGGTAAGATAGGTTAGGGTTGAGATTTGAAGATAGTGAATCAGATGGTCATGATTTAGAGATATATAAAACGGATAACCGTGATAATGGGTGGGTGAACAAATTATGTTTTTGTTAGGGAGGTAAGAGATCTAACCGTCAAGATTTATTGTCAAACTGAACAAACGACCAGATTTGTCTTTAGGCTTGTCCCAGTCAGCAAAAAACTTTGCGTTTTATATAATAGACTAGGTATAGCCCGTGCCTCCGGCACGGAGAAAATCAATTTAAATACATATAAGAAGATTTAACCATACATTGTACATTGTTTCTTTCATTAATTCTCTAACAGAATTTGGAAACTTAATCATGTGATGCAATTTTACATGGAAGTAGACATTGGAATTCTTGGCAATGTTACTAAGCAATCCTAAGAAAAAAAGATGGGTATCTTCAACTTCACCACTATTATCACCATCACCTGTCACCACCACCATCTTTTCTTCCATCTCTTTTTCTATTACGCATCTGTCTTTATCTTCGCCAGGACTATCCTCTTTGTCTCTTTCTCCTCACCACAACTCTCCTCTTTGCTACAGACACAAGTAGACAGACGCGTGGCCTCTTCTAAGTCGAAGTAGGTACATTCGGTCTCGTATAGTTGATTTCGTGCTTTCTGCAAATTTCGACAAAAAGGGCGTTCTCAGAGAGGAATCTATATCCAGGATGAATCATAGTTGCATATAACAACAACCTAAGTCACTAAAACTCATTTAGTGGTAGTGGATAATAAATCTGATTCTAATATTCAACCCAAGATCATACATAACTAATCAAACAGAAAGTTAGAAAAGAACTTATTAATCCAAGCAAATTTGGGAGGATCTTACAATCTTGATCTCAAAATACAAACATTCAATTTAAAATCCAAGAAAAATGATGAAGAACTTGGTAGCTCTATGGCCCCCAAAATTTGTTTCAAATAGAGATGAGAGATAGAGAGAGAAATCAAGAGAAAGTTTGTGATGTTATCTTAGTGATGAGACAGAAGAGTGTTGGTGAAATGAAGGAGCCAAAATCAGTACATCCAAAGCAATCAGGAAGGAAATGTAATGAAGAGAAATTACTAACCTCATGATGCGAGAAACGACCTCGAATAAACTACATGTAGAACAAAAAAGGAAGCATAAATTTTGAGTCGTGCAGATTTTATCAAACAGGAAAGAAGAAGAAGAAATTATATAAACATATACCTTGTAAATTTCCCAAGGCTTATGATCTGAAGCATATCGAGCTCTAAGTCCACCCATCACTGGGACCAGAGCAACATACTCGTTTCCCTATCCCATAGGCTATTATACCAGTTGTTAAATGGGTATCAGGATGTAATGCATTTTCAACCTGTACATTCCATGAAATTGACATGGAAGGTTAGAAATTATATGAAGAACAAAATTGAATATGAAATTGAAAACAAAATTATAGAAAACCAAAACTCAAAGTACTGTGTTAATCGAACCTTGCATTCCATGAAATTGACATGGGTGAGGGAAATCGATCTCCTTCACTATTAACAACTGACCAAAAATGTTTGGTATGGAAATTAGATCGGACATACCTTGAGAAATGAAGAATAGAGAGGGCAATGAAGAGAGTAACGGTAGGAAGGAAGAGAGAGAGAGAGCAATGAAGTGGGTAACCGTGGGAAGGAAGACAGAGGGAGAGCAATGAAGAGGGTAACGGTGATAGAGAGTGAGAGAGAGGAACATACGCTTAGGACATAATGACCGAATTAAAAAGATAATTAATGGGGGAGGTGAGATTGGGTATTACTCACTTTCTTCATGGGTCAATAAATTTGTAAATTTCAGGGTGGGTAATATATCAAAAGGCGAGTATTTTCTGAAAATCACAACGGAAAAGGCGAGTATTTTATGAAAATCACAACGGACGACCGGATTTATGTTTCGGTTTGTCCCAGTCAACAAAAAAGTTTGTGTTTTATATAATAGATATTTATAGTTCATTTATCTCTCTTTACTTCAACCTATTCACTCGACTAACGTCTTTGGGTGTTGCTAAAGGAATTCAACTTTTGTGAATTATAAGCGGACGACTCTATTAGCATCCGGGTTATCTTTCAAAATTTCTATAAGCACTTGGATTTTCACAGACACATTGGCCCCTATATATACGACACATTCAAACATCAAAGAATGGGTTAAAGAATGTTTATGCACCTCGTTAAAAAATTTCATTGCCTTAAAGTTGATTGAAAAAAACTCTTGTTGATTATTTTCTAAATTTTGAGAAGTAAAAAAAAATAGAAAAGAACACTTAAAATCTAAGTTTTTATAAAGTGTTATGCTCAATGTTCATTGACCCTATTTAAACTAATATTGTCTGCTGCTTCTAGCACAAAGGTCGGGTGCTTTAAGTAACACCCTTTCAAAAGAGAAAATGAGTGTTTGGTTCAAATTTGGGGGGTTCAATGCGCGTTCAGTCCAAACTCGGACAGAAATGCGTTTCCAGTTCAAATTGTCAGGACAACTCACAGTTTTCTGGTTTTCATTTTATTTATCCCTCTTTTACCCCTCCACGGGAAATTTCCGTGTTTTCTAACAATCTGACGGACGACAGCGAAACAATTAATTCCCCGTACATGACGTAATGCCACAGAAACATTCAAATTTTTTGAAATTAAAAAATGGCGTCATTTTTTGACGAAATTTCAGTCAATTTTTTTGGATCCCGCCCATTTTATTTTGTTTCAACTCCTTCTTTCTTCTTATTTATACATCCAAAAATCTTCTTCATCATTCTTATTTTGTTTTACATTTTATCTTCTTTATCTCTTTAAATCTCTAAAAATATAAATTTTCTGTTCTTTCTCTCTTTAAAAGTTTTATGTTCTTATTTTTGGATGTTCATCATTCTTATTTTGTTTCACATTTTATCTTCTTCGTCTCTTTCAATCTCTAAAAACATCAAAGTATTCTGTTCTTTCTCTCTCTAAAAGTTTTATGTTCTTATTTTCTGTTCTTTTTCTCTCTAAAAGTTTTCTGTTCTTCATCATTCTTATTTGTTTTACATTTTATCTTCTTCATCTCTAAAAACATCAAAGTACATAACCAAATGGCCAATGCACCGAACCATTCCCGGTACAGAAGAAAATTCTCAGTTCAAAAGTGTCAAGTACTGAACCAAATGGCCAGTACACAGAACAATTCCCGATGCACAAGAAAATTCCCAGTACGAAAATGTCTAGTACATAACCAAATGGCGAGTACACAGAACAATTCACGGTACACAAGAAAATTCTCACTAAAAAAATGTTTAGTACATAACCAAATGACTTGTACACAGAACAATTCCCTGTACACAAGAAAATTCCTAGAACAAAAATGTCTAGTACATAACCAAATGGTCAGCACACAGAACAATTCCCGGTACACAAGACAATTCCCAGTACAAAAATGTGCAGTACATACCAAAAAATGGCCAGTACACATAATAATTCCCTGTACACAAGAAAATTCCTTGTACAAATCAATGAAAAACTACCAAAAATGAAGAAATTTGTTGAGATTGAGATAAGAAATAAATCTGGAAAAAAGAACGAAATTTGTTGAGATTGGAGACAGAAATTTAAAAAGATTGGAGAGAGAAATATGTGTGGGAGAAAATAAAAAAGAAATAAGAAATAAATCTGGAAAAAAGAACGAAAATGTCAAGTTGGTAAATTTTGTAATGGCAATTCTGTAAATTCATGGAAAGTACAAGGTTTGATGTCAGGTGCGTCAGACTATTTTTCAAAAAATTTAGCATTTCCCGGGATTTTTTTGGTGACAATTTTGTAAATTTATGGAAAGTACACAATCTGATGGGAGGCGTGTCAGATTATTTTTCAGAAATTTTCGAGTTTCCGGGAAATTTTTCGATGACTGTTTCGTAAATTTCGAAAAGAAGAAGGGTGTTTCGGAAATTCCACCCCCTAGCCTGACTTGTTGGACCCAGGGGCGGGCCCACATAGGGGCCAGTGGGGGCGAATGCCCCCACAACCTTAATGTGAGCCATTTATACTAATTGCATTAGTCTGTCTATTACATAATTATTTTCTTTGATTTCCAAACAAAGTCCTTGGCTAGCTTAGATGGTGAAAAGCTTGATAAAATTAGTTACCCTGAAGTCATGGGATCGAAACCCATTCCCAACCATTGTTTTAGATTTTTACTATGTGTTTGGAATTCAAAGGTTTATTTTCTATGTGTTTGTCGGATTTGTCATAGTAAACATGTTATTAGAAAGAAAACTCTGTTTTCTTTTTGTCTTCCATTACGATCACTTCATCTTCATCGTCTCCTCCATCGTTTTATCTTAATCTTCACCACTATCTCTTCATTTCCCTATCTCTTTCTTTGTTTTCTGTTTTAATATTTGTTGGGAATCTAGTTGGGGAAAGATCCCCCAACCATATTGGTGGGAAAATTAAAGATATAGCTTTGTTATACGCCAAATTACCATGAAATATCTTAACTAAAACTAAAATTTTGTAGAGAATTTGTTTTTTGATTCTTACTTGATCGTATATTATAAGTTATTTCATTAACTTTAACTAAAAAGTGCCCCCACACATAAAAATTTCTGGCTTCGCCACTGGTTGGACCTGCCCCTCATTCTTTTTCTACAGTGGGCCTGATACATATTGTTGGGCTGGTTTTGGGCCTTTTGCCCAATCCCTCTTTATAAACACCTGTGTTTTAAGTGTTATCTTTTTCTTTCCAAAATTTAGATAATCACTAATAGTTCTTTACAACTGATTTTTAGGCAAGAAAAAAAATCTCTAATGACATAAACATTCCTTAATTCATTATTGATGCGTCATGTATAGAGAGGTCAACAAGTGATTGTGAGGAAAGTCGGATGCTTATAGATTTTTTTTTGAGGGATTGGGCAAAAGGATATGGGTGGTCGGGTAGCGGGTAAGCTCATTACTTGAAAAAATCCACTTTTTCATCTCCTTTTATAAAGTCTCCAAACACCATTCTTAATTCTAAAGAGACTTTTAGGGATTAAAATTAGACATTATTTTTTGTAGAAATTTAATCTCACATTAATAACTATTGAAAAATTTTCATGAGATATAATATAAACTTATCCCTCTCCTTGCTCTTTCAAAGCCAAACACTACTTCAGTAACCTACCAGGAATTCTCTTGGGTCATTGCCAAACAATGCATTAGTTTGTATGGTTGCCCTTAAATATATTATTTACCATCTTAACTAGGCCTAGCAACATGGAATGTTGGGTTTCATCAACCTAAAAAGTTGATGTGATTTGGTTGCTTATCATTGGGCGACGTTAAGTGGGTGCGGGCATGGGTTGGTGCGCGGATAGAGGTTTTAACCCATCCAGTCAACCAACTTGGCGGGTTATACCTGAGATGGGCACGGGCGTCCATGGTCCTCGTTGGGCTCGGGTGCCCGTGAACGGGTGCAGGCTCATGGGAAAAATTCCCACCCCTACACCCATGTGCCTATGGGGCTGTGCATGAGCGGACTGTGTGGTGCAAACCATGTAAAGAACTCTATCACTCCTGAATAACCAAATACGAGAGAAGAAGTAGTTAAAAGCCTTTACATTGTTTTTTTTCATCAAAACCATACATTCCTCTATCAGTAAACATCACAAATTACATGGTAGAATTGTTATTCCTCTCTTCTGAAAACTTCATGAGAGTTACATACCTTTAAATGTAAAGTGCCTCATGTAGGGAAAATAATCGACTAGACACAAACACATAGATCCTATAGATCGAGAATAAAAACCCTCAAGGTCGACAAATAGATCCTATAGATCGAGAATAAAAGACCCTAAAAGTCGACAAAAAGAAAATTACAACAATAATTTGAACTAATGAGAAGTAGATATACGGAGATACTTCTATTAATGCCAATCCGATGAAGAGAGTACTTTGTCCATTTCCGTCGTTGTCGTTCTTGTTCGAATCAGATCTGAAGCCCATCGTCTCCTTCTTTGATTTCACTTCTTGTTCACCTCATTGTCGAGTGTGTTGAAATCATCCCCATCAACCGTTTGAATAGGGGATTCCTCTAAAAGAACAAATCACTAAAGAAATTTATCCAGATCTAGGAACCGAATAAAAACTGAAAAAGAACCATTTAGTTGATTAGGGTTTCCTATGTTCATCTTCATGAATGGTATATGATACCCATCTCTCTCAATCAAAGGAAGAGGAAATACAAATTTAAACCTAAACCATAAAACTTAAAAAGAAACTACATCCCATTCAAATCCGAAAGGAATTCTGACGAAGGGAGGAGTCCTTCGCCGGAAAGACAAAACCAAAAACTGAGATCTCTAACAAAAAAAGCCTTTACATTGTTAATACTAAAAGGACTAATCTGTGTACATGTTCCATCTACTCTAGTCATATCTTCTGAATGATTCGGCTCCATATATGTATCACTTATTGTAGGATTCAGTCGTCGCTAATTGTGGATCATTTGAATACGACACGTATTAGCTAAATATTACTATCTTTAGAAGTTCTTTGGTAAAGGGAACGATCTCTAGTGTATTGCAATACAATTAGTAAAGGAACATTTGTCCTTTTAACAAATAAACATTTTTCTCAAAAAATTAAATAAATCATCATTTATTCACTTTATACTGACAATATTGAAAATACTTTGATATTTAAAATAATCCACAAAAAGATAAAATGTTTTAATAGTCAAGATCTCTTTCTCTATCTAAAACACAGAACAAACGATGAAATAAAAGTTGATAGAAAAAATTCGGACAAAGTAATCAAAATATACCTAAATATAGTCAAAATTTCGACCACTATGGTTGAAATATGAATGTTGGTCGAATTTTTAAGCATATTTCAACTACTATGGTCGAAATATGTTTAATATTTTGACCACAATGGTCGAAATTCTGGCGACAAAAAAATCCCATGATTATTGTCAGATGAACCATTTACCACTGCTTTCTAGAAAAATGAAGTAATTATAAACGCTATCATGTTCTAGTAATTGAGCCAATTTTTCTTGTTCATGTCAATTCGTCATTTCTGTTGCTTCCTATGTTTGTATTTCTTGCGCCATCTTTGGGCATTTTGTTTAGCAAAGATTGCTGAATGGAGGTCGTGTGAATATGGGTTTATATCATCGGCGTCATTCTCAGTTCTGCTTAATGGAATCCCCACCAGACCCTTTCAAAATTCAAGAGGAATAAGGCAAGGGGATCCTCTCTCCCCACTCTTTTTTCTTGTGGAGGCCGAAACCATTAGTCATTGTATGCGTCAGGCAAAAGAAAAACATAGGATACTTGTTTTCAAGTCAAAAGAAAATGGCATCCTAGTAAACCATCTACAATTTGGGAAGGATTCTTCTTCGTGGATGATGATTCAGATCTTGGACCAGCTTAGAAAGCTTAAAGACATTCTTATATGGTTCTAACTGGCCTTAGGAAAAGTTAACTATTCCAAATCAAAAGTGTATTATAGGCCATTTTGAGAGACAGGTCTCAAGGTAGAAATCAGTATCCTTGGATGCAGGATGGAATACCTCCCAACAAATTACTTCGGTCTTCCTTTGGGATGGTGATATAGATGTAAGTTGCTAGGAGAGAATCCGAATACTATATCTCTATCAGAACTCTTTCTTAAAAGGGAGTCCCTCTTGTTGAGGATTGAAATAATCCCACTATATTGGATTGGTATGGCCGATCAAGAGAGTCTCGACTGGTTGCCCCCTTCGTGGGTCGGGCTTTTAGCTAGGTCACTGGGCATCCTTTAGAAGGATCTAATCGGTGTCCATGTTTCATCTACTCTAGTCATATCTTCTGAATGATTCGGCTCCATATATGTATCACTTATTGTAGGATTCAGTCGTCGCTAATTGTGGATCATTTGAATAAGACACGTATTAGCTAAATATTACGATCTTTAAAAGGTCTTTGGTAAAGGGAACGATCTCTAGTGTAGGGACACAATTAGTAAAGGGATTAGTCCTTTTAACAAGTAGACATTTTTCTCAAAAAAAATAAATAAATCATCACTTATTCACTTTAAAATGACAATATTGAAAAAACTTTAATATTTAAAATTAACCACAAAAAGATAAAATATTTTAATAGTCAAGATCTCTTTCTCTATCTAAAAACACGGAACAAACGATGAAATAAAATTTGGTAGAAAAATTTCGGATAAAGTAATCAAAATATAGTCAAACTTTCGACCACTATGGTCGAAATATGAATATTGATCGAATTTTTGAGCATATTTCAACTACTATGGTCGAAATATGTTTAATATTTTGACTACAGTGGCCGAAATTCTGGCGACAAAGAAAATAAAGTAACCATGGTAGCCAAAATATTTACTTTTGAGAGAAATCTTCACCAACATTTTAAACTAATACGATATGTAGATCAAAGGAAGAACATGCAAATAAAAAAAAAATTCGATACTTGTAATATATTAATCATAGTTTTTATCCAAATAAAAATTTATTTATTTGATTTAAATCTCTAAAAATAATGTCTATTTTGACCATGTCCCTATACCACTTATCGAGGTCCCTATACTGAACACCATGACCGACCTAACTTTGATGAAAACAAGGGACATCCGTTTAGACGAAATCATGAAACTGTGAGATAAGCAACCGTTTTCTCTTGGGACTTTCTTGGTTTGTATATCTTCAAGTCCCTCATATAAACCCAATTTTGCAGATGAATTAGGGTTTTCTCACAAACCCTTCCACCTTTCAATAACCCCTCATCAAGATAAGATTTCAAACACAAAATGAATTAATTTCAGTTCTATTACAAAACTTCGACGCTTCAATTTCATAGTAATCGAATCGTAAGTTGCAGTAAATTCCTATCTTTAATTCACATCTTTTAGAATTGGGATCAGTTCTTTTGATCAATATTTAGGGTTTAAATTACTAGGGTTCATCAGAAATCAATATTGATTATCAGGCTTTCTCTTATGGTCTATATTTGTAACTTGATTTCAACCATCAATTTGTTTGAACTTTGATCTATCATCATCATCACCAAGTAAACATGACAAATCCTTTTAGTTTGACTGATACATCTAGTAATTCAAAGCACAATTATCAACAAAATAGGAACACAAAACTACCCATTTCGCCAAATTCCTTAAAGGTTCAACCTTGTTCTAGATCTCAGACTGTCGCGATCGATGTTTTGATCTTAATTGCTGTAATTGGTGCTTGTGGGTTTCTGATATATCCTTATGTTATGTTTATCTGTCAAGAGATTATTGAAATTGTTGGGATTACTAGTTCAATTGTGAAAGATGAAATTTTTCGAGCACCATTAGTTTATGCATCTCTAGCACTTAGTTTGTTCTTTGCAATATTGGCTGCTTGGGTAATAACTAGATGCACCAGTAGGAAATGTGGGAATCCGAATTGTCCCGGCCTTCGTCAAGAAGCAGAATTCGATATCCAAATCAAAACCAAAGATTGTATTAAGCATTCTAATCCTTCTTTAGGGAAAGATGGAGGAGGGAAGGGTAGTCTTTTTGAATTGTTTATTGGTCACCAAAGAGAATTGGAGGCTGAGCTTAAGAAGATAGCGCCACCAAATGGGAGAGCCGTGGTTATGTTTCGAGGGAGATGCGGGTGTTCTATTGGTAGAATGGAAGTTCCTGGCCCGAGGAAGGTTCGGAAGATCAAGAAATAAGCTGAATATGATCAGTAGGTGATAGGGAGTAAGTTTTTCATCTCTTAGTTTCAAACTTAGGAACAAAAATAATAATATGCTCCTTTTAAATATGTTGTACTTAAATAAATGAATGACAATATAAACTTGTAATATTACCATTACATGAAATAGAAACAATGTTAATTTCGTAATTGTTTTTATATCTGTTGCTGGTTTCAGCTTTGAAATCTCGATTAAATTTTCCATAGTAGACAGAATTAGTTATTCTTTTCGTGTTCTCTTGGTTAATATAATGCTTATTGTGTTAAAATCACTTCATTTACGGTTAGAAACTGTAAGACACGTACTAGATCTTCTACTTTTTAGGTTCTTCACTGCATTTTATGATTAGTTTATGTAAGATAAGTTTTAGTATATCTTAATCGGGATGTTTCTAACGTCTCTGGAGGAATGACAGGGTATTACAAGCAGAAAGAACAACGTTATCTTGTAGGGTATAAACAGTATTGTTTCTGTACTTGCAGATATTTTGGTACAGATAAATTATTTTCGATTTTAGATTACTGCAGATGACACGCCTGAAACTTGAGTTGCAATCAACTCTTGAATCAGAATTCAATATGTAGATAATCATGAGCTCTAAAGTTAAATCCCATGATTATTGTCAGATGAACCATTTACCACTGCTTGCTAGAAAAATGAAGTAATTATAAACGCTATCATGTTCTAGTAATTGAGCCAATTTTTCTTGTTCATGTCAATTCGTCATTTCTGTTGCTTCCTATGTTTGTATTTCTTGCGCCATCTTTGGGCATTTTGTTTAGCAAAGATTGCTGAATGGAGGTCGTGTGAATATGGGTTTATATCATCGGCGTCATTCTCAGTTCTGCTTAATGGAATCCCCACCAGACCCTTTCAAAATTCAAGAGGAATAAGGCAAGGGGATCCTCTCTCCCCACTCTTTTTTCTTGTGGAGGCCGAAACCATTAGTCATTGTATGCGTCAGGCAAAAGAAAAACATAGGATACTTGTTTTCAAGTCAAAGGAAAATGGCATCCTAGTAAACCATCTACAGTTTGGGAAGGATTCTTCTTCGTGGATGATGATTCAGATCTTGGACCAGCTTAGAAAGCTTAAAGACATTCTTATATGGTTCTAACTTGCAATAGGAAAAGTTAACTATTCCAAATCGAAAGTGTATTATAGGCCATTTTGAGAGACAGGTCTCAAGGTAGAAATCAGTATCCTTGGATGCAGGATGGAATACCTCCCAACAAATTACTTCGGTCTTCCTTTGGGATGGTGATATAGATGTAAGTTGCTAGGAGAGAATCCGAATACTATATCTCTATCAGAACTCTTTCTTAAAAGGGAGTCCCTCTTGTTGAGGATTGAAATAATCCCTCTATATTGGATTGGTATGGCCGATCAAGAGAGTCTCGACTGGTTGCCCCCTTCGTGGGTCGGGTTTTTAGCTAGGACATTGGGCATCCTTTAGAAGGATCTAATCCGTGTCCATGTTCCATCTACTCTAGTCATATCTTCTGAATGATTCGGCTCCATATATGTATCACTTATTGTAGGATTCAGTCGTCGCTAATTGTGGATCATTTGAATAAGACACGTATTAGCTAAATATTACGATCTTTAAAAGGTCTTTGGTAAAGGGAGCGATCTCTAGTGTAGGGGCACAATTAGTAAAGGGATTAGTCCTTTTAACAAGTAGACATTTTTCTCAAAAAAAATAAATAAATCATCACTTATTCACTTTAAAATGACAATATTGAAAAAACTTTAATATTTAAAATTAACCACAAAAAGATAAAATATTTTAATAGTCAAGATCTCTTTCTCTATCTAAAAACACGGAACAAACGATGAAATAAAATTTGGTAGAAAAATTTCGGACAAAGTAATCAAAATATAGTCAAACTTTCGACCATGTTGAAATATGAATATTGATCGAATTTTTGAGCATATTTCAACTACTATGGTCGAAATATGTTTAATATTTTGACTACAGTGGCCGAAATTCTGGCGACAAAGAAAATAAAGTAACCATGGTAGCCAAAATATTTACTTTTGAGAGAAATCTTCACCAACATTTTAAACTAATACGATACGTAGATCAAAGGAAGAACATGCAAATAAAAGAAAATTTCGATACTTGTAATATATTAATCATAGTTTTTATCCAAATAAAAATTAATTTATTTGATTTAAATCTCTAAAAATAATGTCTATTTTGACCATGTCCCTCTACCACTTATCGAGGTCCCTATACTGAACACCATGACCGACCTAACTTTGATGAAAACAAGGGACATCCGTTTAGACGAAATCATGAAACTGTGAGATAAGCAACCGTTTTCTCTTGGGACTTTCTTGGTTAGTATATCTTCAAGTCCCTCATATAAACCCAATTTTGCAGATGAATTAGGGTTTTCTCACAAACCCTTCCACCTTTCACCAACCCCTCATCAAGATAAGATTTCAAACACAGAATGAATTAATTTCAGTTCTATTACAAAACTTCGACGCTCCAATTTCATAGTAATCGAATCGTAAGTTGCAGTAAATTCCTATCTTTAATTCACATCTTTTAGAATTGGGATCAGTTCTTTTGATCAATATTTAGGGTTTAAATTACTAAGGTTCATCAGAAATCAATATTGATTATCAGGCTTTCTCTTATGGTCTATATTTGTAACTTGATTTCAACCATCAATTTGTTTGAATTTTGATCTATCATCATCATCACCAAGTAAACATGACAAATCCTTTTAGTTTAACTGATACATCTAGTAATTCAAAGCACAATTATCAACAAAATATGAACAGAAAACTACCCATTTCGCCAAATTCCTTAAAGGTTCAACCTTGTTCTAGATCTCAGACTGTCGCGATCGATGTTTTGATCTTAATTGCTGTAATTGGTGCTTGTGGGTTTCTGATATATCCTTATGTTATGTTTATCTGTCAAGGGATTATTGAAATTGTTGGGATTACTAGTTCAATTGTGAAAGATGAAATTTTTCGAGCACCATTAGTTTATGCATCTCTAGCACTTAGTTTGTTCTTTGCAATATTGGCTGCTTGGGTAATAACTAAATGCACCAGTAGGAAATGTGGGAATCCGAATTTTCCCGGCCTTCGTCAAGAAGCAGAATTCGATATCCAAATCAAAACCAAAGATTGTATTAAGCATTCTAATCCTTCTTTAGGGAAAGATGGAGGAGGGAAGGGTAGTCTTTTTGAATTGTCTATTGGTCACCAAAGAGAATTGGAGGCTGAGCTTAAGAAGATAGCGCCACCAAATGGGAGAGCCGTGGTTATGTTTCGAGGGAGATGCGGGTGTTCTATTGGTAGAATGGAAGTTCCTGGCCCGAAGAAGGTTCGGAAGATCAATAAATAAGCTGAATATGATCAGTAGGTGATAGGGAGTAAGTTTTTCATCTCTTAGTTTCAAACTTAGGAACAAAAATAATAATATGCTCCTTTTAAATATGTTGTACTTAAATAAATGAATGACAATATAAACTTGTAATATTACCATTACATGAAATAGAAACAATGTTAATTTCGTAATTGTTTTTATATCTGTTTCTGGTTTGAGCTTTGAAATCTCGATTTAATTTTTCATAGTGGGCAGAATTAGTTCTTCTTTTAGTGTTCTCTTGGTTATATAATGTTTGTGTGTAAAATCACTTCATTTACGGTTAGAAACTGTAAGATACGTACTAGATCTTTTACATTTTAGGTTATGCACTGCATTTTATGGTGGAATAAGGCAAGAGGAATAAGGCAAGAGGTGATCCTCTCTTCCCACTCCTTTTTCTTATGGTGGCCGAAATCATTTGTCATTGTGTGCGTCAGGCAGAAGAAAAACATTGGATACTTGTTTTCAAGTCAAAAGAAAATGGCATCCTAGTAAACCATCTACAGTTTGGGAACGATTCTTCTTCGTGGATGATGATTCAGATCTCGGACCAGCTTAGAAAGCTTAAAGACATTCTTATATGGTTCTAACTGGCCTTAGGAAAAGTTAACTATTCCAAATCGAAAGTGTATTATAGGCCATTTTGAGAGACAGGTCTCAAGGTAGAAATCAGTATCCTTGGATGCAGGATGGAATACCTCCCAACAAATTACTTCGGTCTTCTTTTGGGATGGTGATATAGATGTAAGTTGCTAGGAGAGAATCCGAATACTATATCTCTACTGTTACGATAATACCTTCTTCTATTTGAATCTCTTTCTCGACGTTTCTTTCTTTGGAATGAAGAAAGTTAAGATAAGTTTGTTTAAAATCTAAACACTAGATTATTTCAATCCTTCACCACCAAAGCCTAAAAAGAGGGAATCCACAACCACTCCACACCTTCCTGAAGGAAAAAGGAAACCAACTTCATTTGATTTTCTCTTGAATTCAGTTAGAGAATGAAGAAATTATTAAGTAAAGCAAAAACCCCACCAAATTTTCTTGAAAAGTTTTTTATAGTTGAAGTAAAATTGCATCCATTATTCATGGTGGGGCTACCTAGTGAGAGAGAGTAAAAAAATTACTCATTCACTTGTAATATTTCCTCATTTGAGACTCACAATCAAACTCTATCATTTCCTCTGTTATTTGCTTTCATCAAAGGTTCTCTGTTCCCTTTGAAGTCAAATAAGAAAGAAAAGTTAGATAAAGATGACATGGAGTTGAAAATGTGGAAGAGAATAATAAGAACTTCTTATGAATTTAATTGATGTGAAAATCATTATTTTTTTTTCTGATAGGAGAGAAAACCAAATTTTCTTATGAATTTAAGTTTTGTAAGTGTTTGATAGGGTGTAAGAAAATGTTGGGGTGCTTTTAAAAAGTCATGCTTTTTTTTTTTCTTTTATTCATCTTCTTCATGTTGGATGAATTGAATCCTATACAGAAACCCTAATGTCTCCATTTTAGAGAATAATTACTCAATTCATAAACTTCCCAATTTCAAGAATCAAATTCCTCAATTATCTTTAGAAATAAACTTCAATTATCTTTAGAAATAAATAGAGAATAATTTCTCAATTCATAAACTTCCCAATTTCAAGAATCAAATTCCTCAATTATCTTTAGAAATAAACTTCAATTATCTTTAGAAATAAACTTCCTAATTCATAAACGTCCAAGATTTAGAAATAAATTTCCCAATTTTAAACCCCAATTTCATCTATTTCACAATGTCAAAAATCCTATCTCTACACTAATTTCTGAAATTTCCTAACTTAGAGACCATAATTTCTATATTTTAGAAACACTAATTTCAGAAATTTCATATCTCTCTCATTATAAGAAGCCCTAATTTTATAAGAAGAAGATATCATTTGCACCCACTATTGAAGAACAAGAACAAAAATCGGTTTGTAACTTGTCTCAAATTCTTTGTCTATTTTCATTTCTATTGTATTGCTAAGCAGAAATAAATTTCCAGAAACCCTAATATTTGCCTTCGATATCTGTGTGGTATGAGATTGTTAAAGAAGAAATAAATTACCACCATAATCTCTGTCTTCGATCTCTGTCAATTGGTAGATGGTTGTTGATATGGTGATGGTGACTAGGGTTTCTGAAATTGAAAAAGAGAATAGAGATAGTTTAAGAGATTGAGAGAGATAGTTTAAGAGATTGAGAGAGATAGATCAAAGGGAGAAGAAAGTTTAAATTGATTGAGGAAGAGAGAGAGGATTCACTGATCTTTTAATTGAGAATGATGAAGATTTCAATAGTGTTTAGAGAGAGAAGGGGAAGGGAGACGGGACTTGGAAAGAGGAGAGAGAGCGCGATATCTTAGGGAGAGCGTGAGAATTGCGTTTTCACACTTATTGGGTGGGAAAATATATGGTGCTATTTTTATACCTTTTTTTCTTACGAGAAAACGATTTTCACACTTTTTAAGGTCAATCAAACATTCCAACCCTATTTTCACACGTATCAAACGGACCCTTATTCAATTACACATTTTCTTCAACATTACCCACTACTGTTTTTTGATATTGTGTGAAAGAAAAAAAAATGTTTGAAACTTTTAAGTCAGAAATTCAAATGAAGTTGAATTAGTCTTGGTTTTGAATTAGTTGACAGAATCATATCTGCATCTTTCATTCTATGAAACTCCATTTGATTAATCAATTACAGTTTTAGAACATCAAAATGGGTAATTTCTGAATTTCACTAGTTGGTCTAGTTTAGTTGAATGAAAGGTATTTTTCTTTATTTTTTGTGAAGGTCATAATTTCAAATTAAGAATTTTTAGCTTCTTGTTTCTCTTCCTTAATCTTGGTTTTAATTCTACAAATGTTGATGACAGAGAACTCCAAATTTCTTGTGTTTCCTCATGGATGGAACTCGAAACCAAGTTGATGAGTAAGAAATGTGATCAACTTTTTTTTATCTTGGTTTGAGTAATTTTCATGGGTTATTTATATTGATCATGAATTCTGTTAATCAGAAGCTTGAAGAATTCTCGCGCTCCTCAGATACAAACGGAGGATCAGAAGAAATTTCATGATGAGGTAGAACTTTGTTCAACCCAGTTGTTGATAATTAAAATTTTATTTTCTTTATCGTCTCAATAAAATCGATAATTCTTCTTCAGGTACAGAGAAATTTGCAATTGAGAATTGAAGCTCAAGAAAAATATTTAAATTCAATGCTAAAAAAAGCAGAAAATTCACTTTCAGAGTACAAATCAGATTCAACTAATCGAAGTGGGTCATTAACAGAAACAAAAGATGGTAGAAAAGATGAGAGGTGAAGTGATGCAGGGAGATTTTCATGAGATATTCAGAGTATCTTGGATATCTTAAAATCTAGTTATTTTAGTAGTATAATATTTTTGTTCGTAGTGAATTATTATTTTTAGCAGTTTTATATTTTTAGGAAACTTTTTAGGTTTTAGATTCTAGTATTTTATTTATTTAGAAGCTTTTATTAATTAGAATTTGATTAGGATAAGGGAAGTAGTATTTTATTTATTAGAAACTTTTATTTGAGTTTATTTAGAATAAGGAAACCCTAATCTATATAAAGGGGGTCTAGGAGTTGTTTTATTCAGTCAAATTTATCAATAAAGTTTGGTATTTTAGTAGTAAATCTTATTAATTTCGGTTCCATAAGTCTGTAGACGAAGATCTAAGATTTTTTCTGAGTTTCATAAGTTTTAGACGGAGTTCTAATTATTTTTACGGATTTTTCCGCTGCGTCATGAAGAGTGAAGAAACTCATGAAGATAATACAAGTTTTCTTGTAC
Organism: Eschscholzia californica; assembly: GCF_041429995.1. Lineage (NCBI taxonomy): Eukaryota > Viridiplantae > Streptophyta > Magnoliopsida > Ranunculales > Papaveraceae > Eschscholzia > Eschscholzia californica. Next base: position 37,678,521 of record NW_028238198.1, read on the forward strand.
TTCCATTAATTAGGAGGCCAGTTGTTGAAGTGAACATAGATGGGCAATTGAGGGATTTGGGAGTTGTTAAGAATATTGATTTGAACTGTAAGGATAAGTATGAAACAGATACAGATTCATAGGATATATGTAGCTTTAGGATCTGGGGATGTCAGTATTGGAAGAGAGATTAAGATATTGTCGTATATTTTATAGATATAAATTGAATATGAACTGCATTTAAGATTTCTTAGTAAGAAATAATTTTCTCTTGGTTAAATAAATTGCAAAAACTAGAGCAACATATATATGAAGCTCTCATTTTAGGATTGTTTTTGGCCAAGGAAATGTACTATAACAGATTACTGCCCCCTATCCTACCCCCTCACACATCCAACAAAACCATCACTAAAGTACTTCGAGCTCACAGAATATTCAACTCCTAAATCAAACCTAAACGTAGTGTGTAAATTGTCCCTTTTACAATATGTGGTTAGTTTGTTTTACTTACCGAAATTTTATTTAATCCTGATCTAATCCGAACAAATCTTGACATCTAACAGGGCGCACATCAGATGTTGATCTTTGCCATACATGTTGTTGGAAGCGTAATAAAACTTTTGCAACTAATATTTTATCGTAATTTTTCTTGATTATTTTGAAATTTCCCCACCACCCCTCGAGACTTATGATGAAAATGTTATACCGTCCTTTTATTTGTTCTTATTCAGACCGTTAATCATTAATGGACAGTTCAAATATAGAGGTGGTACAACAATTCCATCACAAATTAGGTGGAGTAGAGCATTTTACAAAAATCAAAGACATTTAATGAAGTATTGATAAATTAAGCTTTCAAAAAGCACACAATCACGAGTCACCTCAAATGTCAAAATTTGTCCCTCATTGTTACAAAGCAAAAGAAGAGCATTTTTTTTGGTTAGCAAAGGAGCTTTGAAGGTGTTTAATTGGGGAAATGAAGATTGTCCATGAACATAAAGATCAGGGCTGAAATAGAAAGCAAGAAACATAAAGGAAGAAAATAGGAATAGAGAAAAAAAGACAAAACAACACTATTGGAATGTTTTTGTTTGATTGTTTAGTCAATGCAAAGAAAACTGAGAAACGGGTCATCACGACCTTTCTTCTTCCTTAGGAAGCCACGCGGGAAACTGGTCGTACTTTGACGAGCCAATCTAGAAATAACGTTTCACATTTCATAAGTCTATCTCTGTTAAAACGGAAGGATATCCATATTATACACAATATTATATAATATTAGTAGTATCTCTTTCAAATTAGAGAAATTCTAAATTTATTCATTAACTTAGAGCATCTCCAATGCAAAACTAAAAAAAATCTCTATTCATCCTATGTGTCAAGTTCCTTTTGAAATTCTCACTCCTAGGTGGCGTTAATAGAGATCTTCAAATTTTTTTTTGTCTCCAATGCAAACTCTAAACTTATCTTATTTACTTATGTGACATAGTTATTTTTGCAAATAAATAATAAGTTAGTTTAGAAAATACAGAGGACTCGATTTCTATTAGTTGAAAATCAAATATGGATGAGTTGGACAATTAGAGATATCTCAAGAGGACACTCTATTTCTAGAGTGTCCTCTTGAGATATCTCTATTCCACCCTCGACACGTCATGTTAGAGATCCAAATAGAGTGTTGCATTGGAGAGGATTTTTAAGAAAAAACTCTAAAAATCCTAGGTGGCACTCGGAGTTTCTGAGATTGAGTGTTGCATTGGAGATGCTCTAAACAAACTCTTCTCAGTCATTTAAAATAAAGATAGTTCAAATTCTGTAAACTACGCAAACAACAAGATTACGTTTGTAAATTTCTTTTGAGGTCACGACTTTGGTGCATCTAAGCAAGTCCCCCAACATCTATGATTTTGGGTAGACAAATATTGAATGCCGCGTTCCCTACCATCACTTATTTTCACGTCTTCAGGAATCACCGACAGACTGTATGTGTTACTTGTAGAATTTGAAATAAAAATACAAAAATAACAAACATAGATTGTATGTGTTACGTGTAGAATTTGAAAACAAAAATCAGTTTGGATATTGCAAACCGTATAATAGATACTATTTAGAGAAACAGAAATTCATAATTTTCTACATAAACTATTTCTATAGACTATATTTCACATTGACATGTCAAGAAAACACTTCAAAGTACAACCTTTCCTATTATTGATTCCAAGCTACGTCAATTCCATCAACTTCACCAAATGCCTTAAATCTATACAAAAATCACCATAACTATTAAAATCCATAACAAACACAAAATCTCCACACATAAAAACTACAAAAAAACATAATATTAACTACATATACATCGCTTTGAAAGTGCATCGTCCACGTATCTCTTTATACAACAAATAACAATCAGAAAAGGACAAACCAATCGGTATTTGCTGGGTTATAATATGAGAGAAATAAATGTGTACCTGCAAGAGAGAATAGTGTCAGAAAAATAGGTAAATTTGTATTTTTATATCGAAATATCTGAGAGACAAATAAATACCTTGAAGAGACAGATATCACTGGAAGAAATTGAGATGATTTGTTAGCTCATTGTAATTTATAATGGTGAAGAGGAAGCAGAAGAGGGGAGTTACAATTTAGTAATGATGGAGAATAAAAGCATAAACTAAAAGTTAGAGTGAAAATAAGGAGTATATATGAGAGGTTTTACTTCATTTTTAATGGGCTATATTTATTATAATAAATTATATTAATGATGAAGAGGAAGAAGAGGGACAGTTACAATTTAGTAATGAGAAAAATAAAAACAGAATTAAAAATTAGAGAGAAAAAGAGGAGTAGATGCGAGAGGTTTTATTTCTATCATGTTTTATAATATGAAAATCATGGAACCTTTTGGTATTTCTGAGTGTATAGGGTATAAATCACCATTAACTCTAAATATCTAAAGGCTGGGCATCACCATTATCCATATGTTTGACCCAATTTCTCATAATCCAAAAATCATGGAACGTTTTGGTATTTCTGAGTATAAAGGGTATATTAAATCATCATTAACTCTAAATATCATAGAACTTTTTTGAACTTTTTTGTTTTTTAGAGAGAGTAGAAGTTATATAAAATTTTTAATGACATTTACTATATATAATGACCATTTAGTAGATGACATTTAAAGGTAGTTGTATGAGTGGTTTGTGAGGGTAAGATAGGTTAGGGTTGAGATTTGAAGATAGTGAACCAGATGGTCATGATTTAGAGATATATAAAACGGATAACCGTGATAATGGGTGGGTGAACAAATTATGTTTTTGATAGGGAGGTAAGAGATCTAACCGTCAAGATTTATTGTCAAACTGAACAAATGACCAGATTTGTCTTTTGGCTTGTCTCAGTCAGCAAAAAACTTTGCGTTTTATATAATAGACTAGGTATAGCCCGTGCCTCCGGCACGGAGAAAATCAATTTAAATACATATAAGAAGATTTAACGATACATTGTACATTGTTTCTTTCATTAATTCTCTAACAGAATTTGGAAACTTAATCATGTGATGCAATTTTACATGGAAGTAGACATTGGAATTCTTGGCAATGTTACTAAGCAATCCTAAGAAAAAAAGATGGGTATCTTCAACTTCACCACTATTATCACCATCACCTGTCACCACCACCATCTTTTCTTCCATCTCTTTTTCTATTACGCATCTGTCCTTATCTTCGCCAGGACTCTCCTCTTTGTCTCTTTCTCCTCACCACAACTCTCCTCTTTGCTACAGACACAAGTAGACAGACGCGTGGCCTCTTCTAAGTCGAAGTAGGTACATTCGGTCTCGTATAGTTGATTTCGTGCTTTCTGCAAATTTCGACAAAAAGGGCATTCTCAGAGAGGAATCTATATCCAGGATGAATCATAGTTGCATATAACAACAACCTAAGTCACTAAAACTCATTTAGTGGTAGTGGATAATAAATCTGATTCTAATATTCAACCCAAGATCATACATAACTAATCAAACAGAAAGTCAAAAAAGAACTTATTAATCCTCAAAAGTGGGAGGATCTTACAATCTTGATCTCAAAATACAAACATTCAATTCAAAATCCAAGAAAAATGAGGAAGAACTTGGTAGCTCTATGACCCCCAAAATTTGTTTCAAATAGAGATGAGAGATAGAGAGAGAAATCGAGAGAAAGTTTGTAATGTTATCTTAGTGATGAGACAGAAGAGTGTTGGTGAACTGAAGGAGCCAAAATCAGTACATCCAAAGCAATTAGGAAGGAAATGTAATGAAGAGAAATTATATAAACATATACCTTGTAAATTTCCCAAGGCTTATGATCTGAAGCATATCGAGCTCTAAGTCCACCCATCACTGGGACCAGAGCAACATACTCGTTTCCCTATCCCATAGGCTATTATACCAGTTGTTAAATGTGTATCAGGATGTAATGCATTTTCAACCTGTACATTCCATGAAATTGACATGGAAGGTTAGAAATTATATGAAGAACAAAATTGAATATGAAATTGAAAACAAAATTATAGAAAACCAAAACTCAAAGTACTGTGTTAATCGAACCTTGCATTCCATGAAATTGACATGGGTGAAGGAAATCGATCTCCTTCATTATTAACAACTGACCAAAAATGTTTGGTATGGAAATTAGATCGGACATACCTTGAAAATTGAAGAATAGAGAGGGCAATGAAGAGAGTAACGGTAGGAAGGAAGAGAGAGAGAGAGCAATGAAGTGGGTAACCGTGGGAAGGAAGACAGAGGGAGAGCAATGAAGAGGGTAACGGTGATAGAGAGTGAGAGAGAGGAACATACGCTTAGGACATAATGACCGAGTTAAAAAGATAATTAATGGGGGAGGTGAGATTGGGTATTACTCACTTTCTTCATGGGTCAATAAATTTGTAAATTTCAGGGTGGGTAATAGATCAAAAGGCGAGTATTTTCTGAAAATCACAACGGAAAAGGCGAGTATTTTATGAAAATCACAACGGACGATCGGATTTATGTTTCGGTTTGTCCCAGTCAGCAAAAAAGTTTGTGTTTTATATAATAGACTAAGTATAACACGTGCCTCTGGCACGGACGTTTCTTCTAAACAGTATATATGTTATAAGGTTGTTGACCACCTAATATCAAAATGCATGACCTTCTTTCTACAAAAATATATCTTTTCTTATCACAACTATTTAATCCCCTTTTAACAGATATGAATCGAACCAAATGTTTGAGAAAGTAAATCTCTAAAAGAAAATTGCAAAGTAAAAACATATTAAGATTTACTGAAATAACTTTGGAGAAACAAATTAATTTCTAAGCTCAGTAGTTCTGTCGTTATCATACATGTTAGATCTTTCCTTTAACACAAACTAAATATTTTTGAATGCAAATCTAGGAAAAATATTTGTAAACTACAATTATTATAACTGCAATGAACCTAGACCATACCAAACCAAATTCATTACAAATTCACAGAGAAACAAATATGACAATGATGAAATGAATCACTTTATCAAAAGATCACTGAAACTAACCATATTATTAATCTCAAAATTATTAAAATAAACTTACAATTTCAGACCCATTACATTGAATCGAGGTGGAGGCTTGTCCCCTGAAGTTCACAAAACCATCCAACCATCCAGATTGAACAATTGTTTACTTTCGGCCCAGTTGTTAAAACTTGGAGTTCGTACTTGACTATTTATATGAGCAATTGTTTCTCCTTGCACAACAACATTTAGAGGCTATTGGGCAAATAAAAGAACAATTTTATAATCGATTAGGTTGATTTCTAGAGATATAAATTATAATTTTTTGATATTTCTAATCGAACATCATCCACAATAATTTCAATCCACACTTGATGAATAAAAGACCATGAAAATGAAAAGCATAATCGAAACCAGAACATTGCATTCCTGTTTTCATACACTTCCGAGAAGATCAAAACATTTATTTTTCTTTAATAAAACTTAAACACTCTCAAAACAAAAATTAAAATCACATAACAGAATATGAACAATTTCATTGCCACATACCTACAAAAAAGAGAAATTCAAAATGAAACGAAAACAGACATTTCATGACAATAAATTACAATTCATTGAAACCAAGCGTATAGAATAAGAACAATTTCATTACTAATGGATGAAAATTTTTGAAGGCGAAATGTTGGAGAACGGAGAAGAGATGTAACGGTTGATTTCGTCGCAACTTAAGTTCCACATACCGAAAACCTTTTTTCAAAACTCTTTCTGGTTAATTAGCATTAGAATTACCACCTTGACAATAAAATACCCCTTCATTTTTTGCAAAACGGACACTCTCTTTGAGCATTTTATGCGTTCCACCACACCACACCCTCTTGAGAATTTTCGCCTTCAATTTTGAACCGCAAAACCATTATAGATCAAGAACTTCCCTATTTGGTTAACATAAAGCGACAATGGAACCTCATGTGAAGTAGAAGTAGAGATGGAGAGATCCCCCCAGTATTTGCATCTTTGTGAACCGTGCATCGAGCACAGTGAACTAAATCATACACAATATCTGAAAAGATAAGCTTTTGTGTTTTAATAATTGAAAACGTAGCAAGAATTACCATATGAATGAAAAATTATATAGGAGCTTCATGTTCATCCTTTGAAGAAATTGATTATCTAATAAATGTCTACCAAATCTCTATATCCAAAACAGAAAAACGATTCGTTCATTTTGTCAGGTAATCTAATATAACAACTAAGAGGAGTCTTCTGACCTGAAGAGCATCTACTACAAATCCTGAAAGACCTATTCCCTACTTACGACGGGGATTCCAAATTGAAAAGTTGATGAAAACCAAATTTAAATGGAAAAAAGTCATACCTGAAAAGATGGGTGGAGTCAATGGCTCATCTTTTTCCTGTTGTGAAGAAACCTGTGTTACAAAAAAAATAAAATTTTTTTCAAATGGATTAAATCGTACGCTAGCACAAAAATTCAAATGGATAGAGACGTGTTTGCTGAAGATAAAAAGAGAGACTAACGAGAGGATTAATGAGGGTAACTAAAAAACTGAAGATAGAGAAAGGGAAAGGTGGATTTTGGGAGATGGAGAGAGATGAAGGAGTTATAAACTTATAATCTAACAACATGATTTTGGGGAGTTATAACCCACCATTTATTGGTAATGAATCACCATTGTGATTAGCACTAAAAATAGAGAAAGGTGAAATGTACGTATGGATTTAGGGGGAGATGGAGAGAGATGCGATGCGAATCTAGTCCAACATAATTAGTAATTCATTACCAATAAACCACCACTTATTCACATCAATAACATTTTCATGCGCAATAATCACCATTTAAAGGTTGATTATTGCTTAGTAACTCCAAGTTTGATCAAGAGGCTAGTAGATGGATCTAAAGGTTGATATTAGTGTTGATCTAGGACGGATGGTTAGATTTATCTCCAATGTTAGTCAGCACTTTTCAACCTATTTTATTATATAGACTAGGTATTAACCCGTGCCTTCGGCACAGGCGCTTTCGTTAAGCATTATATACGATATAAAATTATTGACCGCATATTATCAAAAGAGCTCCAGTCTGCAAAAATTGACGTTTTGTTATCACAATTATCAGAATCGAACCAAAGTTCATGAATATTGAAATTGACTAAATCTTATATTTGACTGCAATTATTTTACAGTTTGCAAAAATAATGTGTAAATTTCAACAAAGAGAGCAATCCTATTGAAAAACAAAGTATTAGTAAAGAACATCATATTGCAACAAAAAGCTTTCGGAAACTTGCTACACAAAAATAGCTTTGAACGAAACACTGCTTCAACGCTTGCTGAAACATGACCACCATATCTAGAGTTGGTCCACGATAGTGATTATCTAGCGTCCAAAGATAAGCAATATCCAGCTGGGGCACCATATTGGCCTTCTTATCTGTTTCCCTTGACCTAATATACTGTAGAAGATATTAAAAATTTAATATTAAATACATTACAAACCAAGAACATGTTATGGAATTTTAAGCACCAACTAACATGGCACTGTGTTCAATCTCCTAAAATTACTAAACAGCCAAAATATTCAATGCATCTAGAAAACTAACTCAAAAAGGAAGAATCAAAAGTGTAAGCGTAGTTACAGAATGTCCCAATATTGATTGACTAATCAAAACGCCCTTAACAGAACCGGGTGCATCAAAACTTGGTAAAGTCTGGATTAGATATCCAGCCTACGCATGTGCAGGAAACAATAAGTAGAATTAAAGAGAAGAACTTACGGATAAGTTGAAATCCCACGCAAATTATGGAAACTGAAAAGATGAATACCTCCTCTGAAAGTTCAAATGGTACTGTGTTAGTGCCTCTATCTCCTGTATAATTCAAAACTGGAATATCAAATTGCTTCAGGCCTCTAACCAAAATGAAATCACTAACAGGATTACATAAAGATTTAAAATACTATGTCTTGGGAGTTTCCAACTTTAGTTGGTCTTCCTGTGACATCACCATTAAAAGTGGACTCCATGGCTCTGAAAGTATGTGGTTTTGAGATGTTATGGCTTGAATTTATGAGATATTGAAGTATCTATCATCATTGAACAGCCTATTAAAAGAAACAAAAGAAGACTGTAAGAGTTAATCATCATTGATTATATCTTAGGGAAGTTGAACAACTTTTGTGAGTGAATGCAGGTAGGTATAATGCAGTTGACTTCTAGCTCATAAAGCTGCCACAAAATTTTGATATCTCTCAACTTTGCGAAAGAAAATTTATTACTTTCTCCAGGCTATCCACTGGTAATGTGTGTCAGTATTATGCATTTTGGATATTTAGATTATGAGTTCCAGAAGATCCATGGTCGTGAGGAACAATTTTATGTATCCTAGAATGCCTAACTGTTACATGAACCTGTACATACATGATTCACAAAGACAAAGTAAATTAGCCATCATTACAGAAATTATGCAGCGAAAAATGCTATACTAATGAACACGACAGAGCCTGGACCAATGTTTCTCCCATCAAGAGTTATTCTAATAGTTTGGGCCTGTAAATATACAAAGTCACAGACAGAGAAACAACCTAAAACAGATTTATGCGAACCTGCCTAAGGCGTCATATGGTGATGACTCAGATTAACTTGGCCATGCAATTACGAACATGAGGGTGAGTTGTAATGCTTGTCCAACAACATGCATAAGCATAGCATTTTAAATGAATTCATTTGACATGGAAATTATTTTAAAAAAGATTGATGTGAAGATGACTTACAAACACAAATCAAACATGAGAAGACAAAACACAACAAAATACTGACCTTGCCTGCTTACTCCCCATTTTAGAGATAATCTGAGGTGGGAATTCCGTGATCAATGGCAACAACTATGAGATTATCCCCAGTAACTTGACTGAAAATCTGTTTATGAAATAAATTAAGCAATGAGGGTGTACGGAAGGCTATAGGTGTTCGGGCGCCGAGCAAACATATATTGCTTTATAAAAAGGTTAGAATCTACGCAGAGTTGGAGTTCAACTTGAGGTCCTTAAAGGCCTTGCAGGATCATGTTGCCTTTGTTCTTTTCGATCGAATAATTTTGATCCGTAAAATAAACCAAATGCATCATCGGTTTACATCCACTCTACACTGTGAAAAGGAGAAGGCAAATAAGTGAGTTTTTCATCCTAAAGAACTGTACCTGAAAAGTCTTATCGCCAAACCGGACGAAATTTTTTTATTGCCGAACTACATGAAAAGTTGCTATCGACTAACTAAATGAAAAATTCTCATTTTGGCTGACGAGGGTGGGAAACTAAGTTGCATGGACTCACAAAATGGGTAATAAGCCATCAGCAATGGAGCATGTGAACTCTAGAATTCAAAACACCAACAATACTAAAACTTAAACTTTGAAGTGTGAGAGACATTTTATCAAATACTTTGAGAGCATATGAACTCTATACAGCCAATTTCTATCAACTCACATAGATGGTTCCAAGTTCCAACAACATGGATGTGAACTATATACAACCAAATACTAATTTCTATCAACTCACATAGATAGTTCCAAGTTCCAACAACATAGAAACAAAATTTTATCATCTATATAATAATATAGAACCAGTATTTGGTTACAAAGTTTGAGACATTTAATCCTATATGAAATATATGCAACTAAATACTAATTTGTATCATGAAACAGAAGTACGATAAATTAGATTTTAAATTGTTTGAGACATTTTATCAAACACTTTGTGAGCGTATGAAGTCTATGCAACTAAATACCAATATATATCAACTCACATAGATGATTCCAAAAATGATCGAAACAGATTTTTATCATCTAAAACAAAAGTAACATATGATTTCCATGCAACTAAATACTAATTCTCACATAGATGAACACATATGTTTGATTTCAATTAAATAGATTAATAGATGAATAGATAGGCTTTAGTAACAAATATCCATACTCAAGTGGAAGTGAACAGATAGGCTTTATTAACAAATATATAGTGAACCAACGGTATCATTTTATTAAGTGGGTAAGAATTATATCACATGATGCGAAGACGACTTATATTTGTCTATGAGACATTTAATCAAACACTTAGTCAGCATATAAACACAGTCAATACTAACCAAGAGCAGTAAAAATAGATGAACCAATATGATCTCATTTTGATTTCAGTAAACACAATCAATACTAACCGATATGATCTCATTTTGATTTCAGAAAACACAATCAATACTAACCAATAGCAGTAAAAAAATAGATGACTTAAACCTTAAACACAAGAACAGTAAAATCAAAGAAATGAATGACAAAGGAAAAAAAATAGATGTGAAGACGACAAACGAAAAAAAACTACTAACCTTGGCGGCAACGAAGCAAAAAATTTCTCTGACAAAGGGAAGCAAAAAATTTCTCAACATGAGAAGCCATGGTTTTAATAGAGCAAAGAAATGAACGAAAGAGATGCATCTGTCCAGTGAGAAAGAGATGTGTCTGTCCAGTAAGAAAGAGATGTGTCCGTCCAGCGAACAACTCACACGTGGGTAAATCCAATGGTTGCTGATGGTGGTGATGTGAGACGGACGGCCAGATTTATCCAGGTGTTTGTCCCAGTCAGCACACATCCACCTATTTTATTATATAGACTAGGTATAACCCGTGCCTCCGGCACGGACCTCTTAATGTTATTAAAATTAATGCCCATTGCTTAGCCAAAATATAATTTCTTATCAAAGAGTAAATCTTCAAAAACAAATAATAGAATACAAACGACTTAGAAATAATAATCTTTAATGTTTAATAGTAATATTAACATAACAATAATCCAATAGATGGATGATGATCCAAAGCTGTAGTCAATTAATTATGAATCACATTTCTTTTTCTCATTCTTCAAAAGCAAAGACCAACAGACATTGATCAATTGACAATGCAGAAACTACTTCCCCTACTATCAACGTCTAGGTTAGGATCAGCCTCTAGGTCCTCCATATCATCCTCAAAGTCCAATTCCGTCAAATACTCGTTGAGCCCACATGTTACAGCCGCATGTACAATCACCTCCGCTATGATGTGCATGATTTCATCGATACTCTGCATAGGTTGTTGGTCTGGTTCTTCAAATTGATTGTTCTCATCCATTAGATATGCTGGAAGGTTCTTTAGAAACCATTCATGGTTTCGGATCTCGGACATGTGTATCCTCCGTAACTGAAATAGTAAAAAGGTCCGAGATTAATATCAGAACCATGGATAGTGAACTGTAAAATAAACGATAAAACTCAGTTTACATATATTTTCGCCTGCAAACCACGTACCAGAAAAAGAAAAGAAAAAAATGGGCAAATGACGGACTACAAACACAAAACAATTATTTTGAAAAGGTGTTCTTTATCTCCTAAGAGGGCTGCCAATAAAAATCGTGAGCAAATCTGGCCTATAGTTCTTCCGACCTCAAAATACCAGCAACTACACTAAAAATTAGACACTCCTAGATAAAGCAAATCACTAATCGCTGAAGGTGCCAACAAAAATCACCGAGATGAGATGGCGACACTCGGGAGTAATACCATCAGGAATTGAATACTGAACACTCAAAATTCGCTGCATGAAACAAAAGATTCGAGAGCTAAATTGACCTATATCTGTGGCAAGAACATAATTCAACTAATTCCACTGACCAGATCAACGCAGTTTTAGACGATTCATGTAATGTCTCCGAGTCAATTTTGTATCCTCTTCGATCTATTGGAGCACCATTGCCGAAAGTCAATGCACTATTGAGCCGAACAATTACCAAGTGGTAACCTTGTAAGACCAAGAAGTTGATTTATCTTGCCATCATATTCCTTCTTAAGCAATACTTCTGGAGCATATATATGCAAGGGTTCCCAAAGTTGACTTTGGATGTGAGTGCAATACTAATGACTGATACAAGCAGCCAAGTCAAGATGTAAGGCATGTCATGTGGTTCACCAATGTTTTCACAAAGACGGAGCTAACATAAGTAGTCTTGCTTACATTAAAAATTTTGTGAAACCACAGTTGCTTGTGAACCTAATACACCATCATGATAACTACTAAAAAGACAACACGTACCTTGGAGTACCCAAAGTCACATATCTTCAGCCTTGGAGCTGGGATGCCATCCAATAGGGTGTTTTCTAACTTAAGATAATGATGACATACTTGCTTCATGAAGTAACAATGTAACGTAACAGAAACATGACAAATCGATTTCAGCTATGCTAAGTTGTGTAATTTATGAATTACCAGTATATGATATGTTTCCATTGTTACTGTCGCAGCTTTAGGACGACGACGTCTTGAACCTGGTATAGAGAGAAAAACCCATTTTATAGAGAGAAAAACCCACCATTTGTAGTTGGAAGCTTAGCTTTAGAATAATGTGTCAACCCTCATTCTTATAAAACTCAAGCTGAACAAATCAATGGAGAGGTTGTCCTATTTTGCAGCGACTTTATTAACCTTTGGTTCCATAAACACATTAAATCGCCTGTAATACACAGAGATGGCAAAATCAATGTTCGTTCCCCACGAAAAATCTCATAACAAATGGAATCAATGAAGGGGCGTGGAATGAAAGCTGAACTAATTGAGGCCATATCATCACAGACCATTACTTACATAATTTAACTAAAAGTCACTCACATATATCAATTAAATGTAAAACAACGATATGACTATAACTTTGTTAGATAGATATTGGAGACCGAATAATATGCATGGCACTTTACCCAAAACCTCATATAACGAAACAATCTAATCATATTGTTGAAGTTCTAGGCGAGAAGGGTAGCCCCGTTTTCATTGTATTTCAGTTAAGAGATGTCATCCGACCATGTGATTAGTTTTTTGAAGGAAACATCATCTATGAAGCAATAAGTGATTAAGTTCACATTCTTCAAGTTTCTTTTTATTAAGTCGATGAGTCGTTCAAATTATTTCTTGACAAATCATAATCAAATTTAAATCAGGAACTAATAGGCAAGAAAATCAAAGTAAATACAAGAAAAGCTAGGAAAGTGGAATTGTAACCTTCAATTAGGGTTTTCTTACCTAACTAAGTCGATGAGTCCCTGAAATCATTTCCTGAAACAACCAAAGCAATCAAAATTTATACAAAAAATGCTAATAAAATGAAACTGTAACCCTTCATTGGAGTTTTCTTACCTGATTAAGTCGATGGATCCTTCAAATTATTTCCTGAAAACCATAAATCAAATTTGAATCAGGGATCAATAAGAAAGAGAATCAAAAGTAAATATAAGAAAAGCTAGGGAAATAAAACTATAACATTTGATTAGGGTTTTTTACCTGTTCAGATCAATTTTCACATTACAAATCTGGACGCAGGGGAGTTGTTTCTCTCCCTCTCGAAATTCGTTTTATAAAACTTAAACGCTATGCAAGGGGGTTACATAGTGAGAAGTCGGAGGATTGAAAATACTCCAAAATCTATCCGAACGGAAAAAAAAACTGACCAGATGAGGGAGAAGTACGTTGCAAATCATAAATTGCTTACCTATTGATTAGTAATTTCAGTTACAAATTTGCTCCATTGTTTAGAGAGAGATATAGACAGGAAGGGAAGAAGTAGGTTGGAGTGAAACTAAAACCGCAAAACCTTACTATCAAGGTATTAATGGTGGGACCGGACACCCATACATTTCAGCAGATGATGAAGCGGGTGAAAGGTTTTTCTTCTCTGAGGGCCCAGATTACAGATTAAGGTGCTGTTTGTTTTTTAATTTTTTCAGATCTGAAATCTGAATTGGAATCCAATTCAGATTTCAGATGTTTGTTTCTGAATTTAAAAAAATCTGAAAATTTAGCTGAATTGGGGCTAGGTCTGAATTGGCTGAAAAAAAGGCCCAATATTTCAGACTTCAAATCAAGTCTGAAAAGTAGGTCAAATGGCTGAAATGCGATAAATGACGTTTCTGCCCTTGCATATTAGACACTTTTGTCCGGCCCTAACTATGAACAACACCGGCAACACCACCACCGGCAACACCACCACCGGCAACACCACCACCGGCAACACCACCACAGGCATCACCCATCAACACCACCACAGGCATCACCCATCAACACCACCACCGGCATCACCCATCAACACCACCACCGGCAAAACCCCTTTCAAAACCACCCCTGTAACAACCACAAACCACCGGTAAAACCACCTATATAACCACCACAAACCATCGGTAAAACAACCACAAACTACCTGTAAAACCACCACAAACCACCAGCAAGACCACCACAAACCAGACCACACCTTAAATACAACACCGAAACCACCACAAACCCACCATCGCAGCCACAACCGTAGAGCACACAACCAATTCGCTAACCTTCTTTTAGAGGGAGATAGTCGGCCAGAGAAAGAGAGAGGAAGATGCAAGACCTACTAGCGAATTGGTTAAGAGTATGTTTGAGAGAGATAGTTCCGGCAAGAGTAAAGAGAGTTCCGGCTAGATCTCGACATCTTCATGAGAGAGATAGTTCCGGCAAGAGTAAAAGAGTTCTGGCTAGAGCTCCATCTGAGAGAGAGAGGGAGTGGGAGGCTGATATGTTTGAGAGTGTAAATGAGGGTATAAGGGTTTAGGGTTTCTAGGATTTTATTAGGGCAAATAAAGTTAGGGTATGTTTGGTGAAAAATATATAAATGAGGGTATAATTGTCAAAATCATATTTCAGACTCAATAATTCAGATTTGGAAAACAAACATCTAATTAACAAAATAATTCATCCAATTCAGATTCAGCCATTTCAGTTCAGCCAATTCAGATTCAGCTAATTCAGATTCAGACATAAACAAAAAAACAAACAGCCCCTAAGAGTCTCGTTTACTTTCTTGCATTTGATGGGTGACCATTATTTATTTTTCTTGGGTAGGTAACAAATTTGAAGGCCAAGATTTGAGATCAAATTGAACGAAGAATAATGAGTTTTATAATTGTAGCCTTATTCTTGCAACAACAAAAAAAAATTGTTTTAATTTTCAAATCCTTCACACTCATTTAGTTCGAATACAATGTTGAGTGTAATAAGATAAAAAAATATTTAGTTGTGATATCATAAAAGAGAAAGAAAAGTTGCAAAGTTCAACCGGTAAGATTACATGTAGTTCAAGGACAAAAGTCGTTTTAGTTTTAGAAAACAAAATTAATAACCAGTATAAAAAGCACTTAACAAACTAATTTAGCCGTTAAATACCTTATGAAAGTTGGGTATTTAAATAGAGCTTCACAATCCCCATATCCACCATGACACAATTGTTAATATTTTTCGAAAGCTTTGATACAAAAGAAAAATGTTGTTACAAAAATCAGGCTCATTCATTCACACAAATATTTTATTACATTATTACGATCCAACTTCATATAAGATTTAGATAAATTTCTCTTCACTTAAGATAAAACTATAAGATATAATAATGGGCAAGAGACATCATCAAGAAAAAAAACCACCGGGACAAAAAGAATAAGAAACTGTGGGAGATTGGATGCCAGCCTCCCGATGCACATAACGAGCAAGTAACAACAAAACCAACCTCCGGGGAACCACACTGATGAAGGACAAACAGAAACTAAAGATTATGATCCCACACACTGTATTGGTATGAAGCATTTACTATACAATGTAAGAACATAGAAACATAAATACAACCTATCATTGTTCCCACACAGTGTGTTGTATTTTTACTATCAATAATGTAGTAAAAGATGTATACAAATTTATTTTTAGATCATCAGTCCTCCTTAAAATAAATAGAAGACATGAGAAAAAAATCAATGTCTTGAGCCATGTTAAGACATGAGAAATAATTTTTTTTTAGGTTACTATCGATAACCTATAAGATATGAGAAACAAATCAATGTCTTGAGCCATGTTAAGCCAACCCAAAAGGGGCTAAAAGTGAGTTGTGATAATTAATCGTTCATTGATGAGGGCACATGAGTTGAAGTTCCCACATTTAAAGCAATTTTGAGAATAAAGTTTATGAAGTTCAATATCATATACATAAATTGAACCAAGAAAAGCTCAAAAACCAAAATATAAAACATAAATTAAAGAAGAGTGTACTCATCTTTGAAAGAAATGTGTCTGGACTTTTGCAACCGTTCATAACAAAACCTTGATGGAATATCAATCTGACAAAGAAGATATTACCAAACCTCTTAGTTGGAGATAAAAGAATGACTTCAGCCAATTTGAATATAGTTTACCACTGAAGCAATAATGTTGAAGAAAACTATATGAACGTATAGAAATTTCAAGTCTTCACAATTGAAACAGAAAACATCCAATTGTGATTGACTATAATTGATGAAAACTTCTACCATCTTAACAATTGACTATATACTCCTAAATCTTTTGCACTTGTGTACAAAATTCCAATTTTAGTCCTATCTCCTATTTGAGCACAAAATTGGTTTCCACCAAAATCAAGAAACATGTAAATGTGCTTAATAAAGAGAATTATAGTTTATAACTAAGTAGATATTACAAACGACATTTAGAACTCATAATACATATGCTTGGAAGTTGGTTAAAAAAAAAACAAACTAACTTGATCGTAACCTTTGGCAGTTATTTTTCCTATTCCTATACCGAACTTGAAAACAGAAACAAAGAAGAACCATGTAACTAATCAACACATTAAGCATCCAAAGTGAATTTAATGTCAGAATTAGAGTATCGACAACTAATTTTGTGTTGAAGATGAAATTAATTATTAAATAATAACACAATACCAACTAATTAGAACATTAAACATTCAGAAAAATAAAGATAGAATACTTACCTGATGTTTGGTAAGGTGTCTGCTGATCTTTGTTGATCAATCGACAATCTCACCACCTTACTACGTCAACAGGTAAGCAAAAACCATGATTACTTCAGTCGAAACCTGAAAAATACATCAAACATTGTGGTCTTCTCTAGAAATTTTTGAAAATCTATATAACAAAAAAACAGAAATACATCTGCAAGGAACAAAAAGAAGATCTATATAACAAAAGAAGCAAATAGGGCAAGTGGGACAACAGAAATTTGCAGAACCCCAGAGAAAGAGATACGACTATGTTTAAGACTTCAGAGAAAGGTTCCACTGAGTAAAAATACAAACCAGATACACGATTACGAAAGTAATATTCTTTTCGAGTATTTCTATGAAGCTTCATTTATCTCAAACAATTGATCGAACACATGTATTGCAGCTTCTACGTAACGAAATTGAGATGCGAAACTACATAACACAAATTAAACATACGTAGAATGAGATGCATAACTAAATATCCAAAATCGGACTGAACTGATGGAGAAAAGTTTCTTAACCTCATGAAAAGAAGATTTTTAGAATGAAATGATAAAAAATATTCACACCTGCAAAGAAGGAGATGGAGATAAAATAAGATACAAATCTAAAAAAATTAATACTTGCTGAGAAGGAGATTAAGATGAAATAGCGGAAGTGAAAGATTTTATAGAGGGGAGGTCTCATCTTGTTGAGATACACCTTTGATATCTAAGCAAGTAAAGATCACTAAAGGTAGCCTTCACATCTCATACCCATTTATTACCTAATAATCAAATTACTCAATACCAAATCATAGCTTCTTGAACCCAATTACAAACTAAAGAAGGTTATCAAGATATATTTAACAAACAATCAAGTTGTAATTAGGGACAAGACAAAAGCTACCAAATAATATGGATAGAGAGAGAATACTTTTTTTTTTGTTGAACGATAGAAAGAGAATACTTAGGTAGATCAATTGAGTAGCATAAAATAACAAATATACGGAATAAACATGCTTTTCTTAAGTTCCTTTTTATCAATAAGAATTGTAATAGAGGATAGTAAAAAATGTAAGAGAACCCCATAAAAACTAAAAGGAAAAAAAAATTAAAAAGAATATTGATCAAGAAAAAGAACCTAGTGATCAAATGAAACTATCTTCTGCTAAGAAGGCGAAACAGTAAGTACAAATCAAAGAGAGAGAGGTGTACCAGGTGCTGAAGAAAAGACCGAAAATGATTAGGTTGAATACTTAAATCACTGTCAACCATCTTCCTTCTTTAATACCTAATGTTATCATTCCGTTTTTGGCATGAATGGACAGAGAAAAGAGGAGATGAAACAAATGAATTTCTTTTGGAATGAAGTTTTTCGGCCATGATTCACCATTTCGATTTGGGGAAGAAAAAAGATTTGGGGATGCAGAGATAAGAAACTGAAATTCAACCATGATTTAATCAATTTTGTAACATCCCAAGAGGTTGAATTTCATAATCAATTTCTTCATCAATTTCATAATAAATTTCTGCATTTCTTCATCAATTTCAGTTTCAATTTCTGCCATCAATATTGGAACGTCTCAAGCGGCTATAACGGGCCGGAGAAATAACGCGCAAAGATAACGTACCAGATTAGGAGGTTTACTCACTTTCTTCTTTTGAGTGGGTCAATAAATTAGGGTGGGTAATTGATCAAAAGGTGAGTATCTTATGAAATTCGCAACGAACGACCGGATTTGTCTTTCGACTTGTCCCAGTCAGCAAAAAACTTTGTGTTTTGTTATATAGATATTTATAGTTCAATTATCTCTCTTTACTTCAACCTATTCACTCGACTAACGTTTTTGGGTGTTGCTAAAGGAATTCAACTTTTGTGTTATAAGCGGACGACTCTATTAGCATCCGGGTTATCTTTCAAAATTTCTATAAGCACTTGGATTTTCACAGAAACATTGGCCCCTATATATACGACACATTCAAACATCAAAGAATGGGTTAAAGAATGTTTATGCACCTCATTAGAAAATTTCATTGCCTTAAAGTTGAGTGAAAAAAAAACTCTTGTTGATTATTTTCTAAATTTTGCGAAGTAAAAAAAAAATAGAAAAGAACACTTAAAATCTAAGTTTTTATAAAGTGTTATGCTCAATGTTCATTGACCCTATTTAAACTAATATTGTCTGCTGCTTCTAGCACAAAGGTCGGGTGCTTTAAGTAACACCCTTTCAAAAGAGAAAAAATGAGTGTTTGGTTCAAATTTGGGGGGTTCTCAATGCGCGTTCAGTCCAAACTCGGACAGAAATGCGTTTCCAGTTCAAATTGTCAGGACAACTCCCAGTTTTCTGGTTTTCATTTTATTTATCCCTCTTTTACCCCTCCACAGGAAATTTCCGTGTTTTCTAACAATCTGACGGACGACAGCGAAACAATTAATTCCCCGTACATGACGTAATGCCACAGAAACATTCAAATTTTTTGAAAATTCAAAAATGGCGTCATTTTTTGACGAAATTTCAGTCAATTTTTTTGGATCCCGCCCATTTTATTTTGTTTCAACTCCTTCTTTCTTCTTATTTATACATTCAAAAATCTTCTTCATCATTCTTATTTTGTTTCACATTTTATCTTCTTTATCTCTTTAAATCTCTAAAAACATAAATTTTTTGTTCTTTCTCTCTCTAAAAGTTTGATGTTCTTATTTTTGGATGTTCATCATTCTTATTTTGTTTCACATTTTATCTTCTTCGTCTCTTTCAATCTCTAAAAACATCAAAGTATTCTGTTCTTTCTCTCTCTAAAAGTTTTATTTTCTTATTTTCTGTTCTTTTTCTCTCTAAAAGTTTTATGTTCTTCATCATTCTTATTTGTTTTACATTTTATCTTCTTCATCTCTAAAAACATCAAAGTACATAACCAAATGGCCAATGCACCGAACCATTCCCGGTACAGAAGAAAATTCTCAGTTCAAAAGTGTCAAGTACTGAACCAAATGGCCAGTACACAGAACAATTCCCGATGCACAAGAAAATTCCCAGTACGAAAATGTCTAGTACATAACCAAATGGCGAGTACACAGAACAATTCCCGGTACACAAGAAAATTCCTTGTACAAATCAATGAAAAACTACCAAACATGAAGAAATTTGTTGAGATTGAGATAAGAAATAAATCTGGAAAAAAGAACGAAATTTGTTGAGATTGGAGAGAGAAATATGTGTGGGAGAAAATAAAAAAGAAATAAATCTGGAAAAAAGAACGAAAATGTAAAGTTGGTAAATTTTGTAATGGCAATTCTGTAAATTCACGGAAAGTACAAGGTTTGATGTCAGGTGCGTCAGACTATTTCTCAAAAAATTTAGCATTTCCCGGGTTTTTTTTGTGACAATTTTGTAAATTTATGGAAAGTACACAATCTGAAAGGAGGCGTGTCAGATTATTTTTCAGAAATTTTTGAGTTTCCGGGGAATTTTTCGATGACCGTTTCGTAAATTTCGAAAAGAAGAAGGGTGTTTCGGAAATTCCACCCCCTAGCCTGACTTGTTGGACCTGCCCCTCATTCTTTATCTACAGTGGGCCTGTTACATATTGTTGGGCTGGTTTTGGGCCTTTTGCCCAATCCCTCTTTATAAACACCAGTGTTTTAAGTGTTACCTTTTTCTTTCCAAAATTTAGAAATAATCACTAATAGTTCTTTACAACTGATTTTTAGGCAAGAAAAAAAATCTCTAATGACATAAACATTCCTTAATTCATTATTGATGCGTCATGTATAGAGAGGTCAACAAGTGATTGTGAGGAAAGTCGGATGCTTATAGATTTTTTTTGAGGGATTGGGCAAAAGGATATGGGTGGTGGGGTAACGGGCCAGGTAGCGGGTAAGCTCATTACTTGAAAAAATTCACTTTTTCATCTCCTTTTATAAAGTCTCCAAACACCATTCTTAATTCTAAAGAGACTTTTAGGGATTAAAATTAGACATTATTTTTTGTAGAAATTTAATCTCACATTAATAACTATTGAAAAATTTTCATGGGATATAATATAAACTTATACCTCTCCTTGCTCCTTCAAAGCCAAACACTACTTCAGTAACCTACCAGGAATTCTCTTGGGTCATTGCAAAACAATGCATTGGTTTGTATGGTTGCCCTTAAATATATTATTTACAATCTTAACTAGGCCTAGCAACTTGGAATATTGGGTTTCATCAACCTAAAAAGTTGATGTGATTTGGTTGCTTATCATTGGGCGACGTTAAGTGGGTGCGGGCATTGGTTGGTGCGCGGATAGAGGTTTTAACCCATGTCAGTCCACCAAAACTTGGCGGGTTGGGCGGGTTATACCCGAGACGGGCACGGGCGTCCATGGTCCTCGTTGGGCTCGGGTGCCCGTGGACGGGTGCGGGCTCATGGGCAAAATTCCCACCCCTACACCCATGTGCCTATGGGGCTTGCATGAGCGGACTGTGTGGTGCAAACAATGTAAAGAACTCTATCACTCCTTAATAACCAAATACGAGAGAATAAGTAGTTAAAAGCCTTTACATTGTTTTTTTTTCATCAAAACCATACATTCATTATCAGTAAACATCACAAATTACATGGTAGAATTGTTATTCCTCTCCTCTGAAAACTTCATGAGAGTTACATACCTTTAAATGTAAAGTGCCTCATGAAGGGAAAATAATCGACTTGACACAGACACATAGATCCTATAGATCGAGAATAAAAACCCTAAAGGTCGACAAATAGATCCTATAGATCGAGAATAAAAGACCCTAAAAGTCGACAAAAAGTAAATTACAACAATAATTTGAACTAATGAGAAGTAGATATATGAAGATACTTCTATTAATGCCAATCCGATGAAGAGAGTACTTTGTCCATTTCCGTCGTTGTCGTTCTTGTTCGAATCAGATCTGAAGCCCATCGTCTCCTTCTTTGATTTCACTTCTTGTTCACCCCATTGTCGAGTGTGTTGAAATCATCCCCATCAACCGTTTGAATAGGGGATTCCTCTAAAAGAACAAATCACTAAAGAAATTTATCCAGATCTAGGAACCGAATAAAAACTGAAAAAAGAACCATTAAGTTGATTAGGGTTTCCTATGTTCATCTTCGTGAATGGTATATGATACCCATCTCTCTCAATCAAAGGAAGAGGAAATACAAATTTAAACCTAAACCATAAAACTTAAAAAGAAACTACATCCCATTCAAATCCGAAAGGGATTCTGACGAAGGGAGGAGTCCTTCGCCGGAAAGACAGAACCAAAAACTGAGATCTCTAAAAAAAAAGCCTTTACATTGTTAATACTAAAAGGACTATAGTTAGGTAAAGTTTTAGCTAGCTCCCCCTCCAATCTTCATATGTTATTTAACACAATATTTAGAGCACGATATCTTATTTCTATGGAAACAATTTTATGTAATTATGTTAACTCCATTTTGAAATTAAAATTTTCAACAATACCAACTCAATAGTATGCCACTCGAGTTGTTTAGACGAGCGTATCCCACTTAAATAAGTAGAAAATACTCCCAACTCAAGGGGGTCGATTCAAACAATAAATTGACCTTCCGGATATCAAATTAAGCAGGAAGACCATGTTGGATTACGACATCTTCTACTGTTCTATCCGAAATCTCAGATATCTTATATCTAACATAGACTATCACCCCCTTTGGTGCAGCGATTGGACACCCCTCTTAAGGCCATGAGGTCGTGGAATCGAGTCTTGGTGGAAGCAGTTTGTCATCAAGATTTATCTCATGTAATTTAGGCAATATATATAGTAAATAATATAATAATTTGTCGGGTTTTAGCCCTCTTTCATGTTGTCAGGCTTTAGACCTCTTTCATTATGGTTGAAATTAGGCGGTTATCGTGCTCATCACATCTTCATGATGTATCAATGCCTTGTGACGACTGACGTAGATAGTAGTCGATTTCTCAAAAAAAAAAAAAAAACAATAGGCTACTAGGACCTACATGCAAGAACTTATGATGAACTAATAAAGTTAGAATTACCTTAATTCACTTTTTCCTCGAACTAATTTGACAGTCTCTTTTCCGAAGATCTAGAGCTCCAATTTTTAGTTCCTCTACATAAGATACCCGAGCAATCGGTTTGATCTTACACTCTTTAAGTTAGCTAGAACTGAATCCAGACTCTTCTCGATCCTTTTTTGATTAATGGTGAAGATAAAAAAAACTCTTTCTATTGACTAATTAGCTTGTTGGGAATTTCTGCTTCTTTTCCACTTCTGTCAATGTCGTTAAGAGAGGTAGATTAGAAACCTATCCACCCTATTTCTGATTCAACCAAGTCTTTTTATGGACTTCTCAAATTAGGATCATAATCAAATTAGGATTCCTAAAAGAATGAAATTAGAATTTAACTAGATAGTAGATAATATCTATCAGAACTCTTTCTTAAAAGGGAATCCCTCTTATCGAGCATTGAAACAATCCCACTATATTGGATTGGTATGGCTCATCAAGAGAGTCTCGACTGGTTGCCCCCTTCGTGGGTCGGGCATTTAGCTGGGTCACTGGGCATCCTTTAGCAGGATTTAATCTGTGTACATGTTCCATCTACTCTAGTCATATCTTCTGAATGATTCGGCTCCATATATGTATCACTTATTGTAGGATTCAGTCGTCGCTAATTGTGGATCATTTGAATACGACACGTATTAGCTAAATATTACGATCTTTAAAAGTTCTTTGGTAAAGGGAACGATCTCTAGTGTATTGCAATACAATTAGTAAAGAAACATTTGTCCTTTTAACAAATAAACATTTTTCTCAAAAAATTAAATAAACCATCATTTATTCACTTTATACTGACAATATTGAAAATACTTTGATATTTAAAATAATCCACAAAAAGATAAAATGTTTTAATAGTCAAGATCACTTTCTCTATCTAAAACACAGAACAAACGATGAAATAAAATTTGATAGAAAAAATTCGGACAAAGTAATCAAAATATGCCTAAATATAGTCAAAATTTCGACCACTATGGTTGAAATATGAATATTAATTGGTCGAATTTTTAAGCATATTTCAACTACTATGGTCGAAATATGTTTAATATTTTGACCACAATGGTCGAAATTCTGGCGACAAAAAAATAAAGTAACCATGATAGCCAAAATATTTACTTTTGAGAGAAATCTTCACCAACATTTTAAACTAATACGATATGTAGATCAAAGGAAGAACGTGCAAATAAAAGAAAATTTCGATACTTGTATTATATTAATCATAGTTTTAATCCAAATAAAAATTAATTAATTTGATTTAAATCTCTAAAAATAATGTCTATTTTGACCATGTCCCTCTACCACTTATCGGGGTCCCTATATTGAACACCATGACCGACCTAACTTTGATGAAAACAAGGGACATCCGTTTAGATGAAATCATGAAACTGTGAGATAAGCAGCCGTTTTCTCTTCGGACTTTCTTGGTTAGTATTTCTTCAAGTCCCTCGTATAAACCCAATTTTGCAGATGAATTAGGGTTTTCTCACAAACCCTTCCACCTTTCACCAACCCCTCATCAAGATAAGATTTCAAACACAGAAGGAATCAATTTCAGTTCTATTACAAAACTTCGACGCTTCAATTTCATAGTAATCGAATCGTAAGTTGCAGTAAATTCCTATCTTTAATTCACATCTTTTAGGATTGGGATCAGTTCTTTTGATCAATATTTAGGGTTTAAACTACTAGGGTTCATCAGAAATCAATATTGATTATCAGGCTTTCTCTTATGGTCTATATTTGTAACTTGATTTCAACCATCAATTTGTTTGAATTTTGATCTATCATCATCATCACCAAGTAAACATGACAAATCCTTTTAGTTTAACTGATACATCTAGTAATTCAAAGCACAATTATCAACAAAATAGGAACAGAAAACTACCCATTTCGCCAAATTCCTTAAAGGTTCAACCTTGTTCTAGATCTCAGACTGCCGCGATCGATGTTTTGATCTTAATTGCTGTAATTGGTGCTTGTGGGTTTCTGATATATCCTTATGTTATGTTTATCTGTCAAGGGATTATTGAAATTGTTGGGATTACTAGTTCAATTGTGAAAGATGAAATTTTTCGAGCACCATTAGTTTATGCATCTCTAGCACTTAGTTTGTTCTTTACAATATTGGCTGCTCGGGTAATAACTAAATGCACCAGTAGGAAATGTGGGAATCCGAATTGTCCCGGCCTTCGTCAAGAAGCAGAATTCGATATCCAAATCAAAACCGAAGATTGTATTAAGCATTCTAATCCTTCTTTAGGGAAAGATGGAGGAGGGAAGGGTAGTCTTTTTGAATTGTCTATTGGTCACTAAAGAGAATTGGAGGCTGAGCTTAAGAAGATAGCGCCACCAAATGGGAGAGCCGTGGTTATGTTTCGAGGGAGATGCGGGTGTTCTATTGGTAGAATGGAAGTTCCTGGCCCGAAGAAGGTTCGGAAGATCAAGAAATAAGCTGAATATGATCAGTAGGTAATAGGGAGTAAGTTTTTCATCTCTTAGTTTAAAACTTAGGAACAAAAATAATAATATGCTCCTTTTAAATATGTTGTACTTAAATAAATGAATGACAATATAAACTTGTAATATTACCATTACATGAAATAGAAACAATGTTAATTTCGTAATTGTTTTTATATCTGTTGCTGGTTTCAGCTTTGAAATCTCGATTAAATTTTCCATAGTGGACAGAATTAGTTCTTCTTTTCGTGTTCTCTTGGTTAATATAATGCTTATTGTGTTAAAATCACTTCATTTACGGTTAGAAACTGTAAGATACGTACTAGATCTTCTACTTTTTAGGTTCTTCATTGCATTTTATGATTAGTTTATGTAAGATAAGTTTTAGTATATCTTAATCGGGATGTTTCTAACGTCTCTGGAGGAATGAAAGGTTATTACAAGCAGAAAGAACAGCGTTATCTTGTAGGGTATAAACAGTATTGTTTCTGTACTTGCAGATATTTTGGTAGAGATAAATTATTTTCGATTTTAGATTACTGCAGATGACACGCCTGAAACTTGAATTGCAATCAACTCTTGAATCAGAATTCAATATGTAGATAATCATGAGCTCTAAAGTTAAATCCCATGATTATTGTCAGATGAACCATTTACCACTGCTTGCTAGAAAAATGAAGTAATTATAAGCGCTATCATGTTCTAGTAATTGAGCCAATTTTTCTTGTTCATGTCAATTCGTCATTTCTGTTGCTTCCTATGTTTGTATTTCTTGCGCCATCTTTGGGCATTTTGTTTAGCAAAGATTTCTGAATGGAGGTCGTGTGAATATGGGTTTATATCATCGGCGTCATTCTCAGTTCTGCTTAATGGAATCCCCACCAGACCCTTTCAAAATTCAAGAGGAATAAGGCAAGGGGATCCTCTCTCCCCACTCTTTTTTCTTGTGGAGGCCGAAACCATTAGTCATTGTATGCGTCAGGCAAAAGAAAAACATAGGATACTTGTTTTCAAGTCAAAAGAAAATGGCATCCTAGTAAACCATCTACAGTTTGGGAAGGATTCTTCTTCGTGGATGATGATTCAGATCTCGGACCAGCTTAGAAAGCTTAAAGACATTCTTATATGGTTCTAACTGGCCTTAGGAAAAGTTAACTATTCCAAATCGAAAGTGTATTATAGGCCATTTTGAGAGACAGGTCTCAAGGTAGAAATCAGTATCCTTGGATGCAGGATGGAATACCTCCCAACAAATTACTTCGGTCTTCCTTTGGGATGGTGATATAGATGTAAGTTGCTAGGAGAGAATCCGAATACTATATCTCTACTGTTACGATAATACCTTCTTCTATTTGAATCTCTTTCTCGACGTTTCTTTCTTTGGAATGAAGAAAGTTAAGATAAGTTTGTTTAAAATCTAAACACTAGATTATTTCAATCCTTCAACACCAAAGACTAAAAAGAGGGAATCCACAACTACTCCACACCTTCCTGAAGGAAAAAGGAAACCAACTTCATTTGATTTTCTCTTGAATTCAGTTAGAGAATGAAGAAATTATTAGGTAAAGCAAAAACCCCACCAAATTTTCTTGAAAAGTTTTTATAGTTGAAGAAAAATTGCATCCATTATTCATGGTGGGGCTACCTAGTGAGAGAGAGTAAAAAAATTACTCATTCACTTGTAATATTTCCTCATTTGAGACTCACAATCAAACTCTATCATTTCCTCTGTTATTTGCTTTCATCAAAGATTCTCTGTTCCCTTTGAAGTCAAATAAGAAAGAAAAGTTAGATAAAGATGACATGGAGTTGAAAATGTGGAAGACAATAATAAGAACTTCTTATGAATTTAATTGATGTGAAAATCATTTTTTTTTTCTGATAGGAAAGAAAACCAAATTTTCTTATGAATTTAAGTTTTGTAAGTGTTTGATAGGGTGTAAGAAAATGTTGGGGTGCTTTTAAAAAGTCATGCTTTTTTTTTTTTCTTTTATTCATCTTCTTCATGTTGGATGAATTGAATCCTATACAGAAACCCTAATGTCTCCATTTTAGAGAATAATTACTCAATTCATAAACTTCCCAATTTCAAGAATCAAATTCCTCAATTATCTTTAGAAATAAACTTCAATTATCTTTAGAAATAAATAGAGAATAATTTCTCAATTTATAAACTTCCCAATTTCAAGAATCAAATTCCTCAATTATCTTTAGAAATAAACTTCCTAATTCATAAACGTCCAAGATTTAGAAATAAATTTCCCAATTTTAAACCCCAATTTCATCCATTTCACAATGTCAAAAATCCTATCTCTACACTAATTTCTGAAATTTCCTAACTTAGAGACCATAATTTCTATATTTTAGAAACACTAATTTCAGAAATTTCATATCTCTCTCATTATAAGAAGCCCTAATTTTATAAGAAGAAGATATCATTTGCACCCACTATTGAAGAACAAGAACAAAAATCGGTTTGTAACTTGTCTCAAATTCTTTGTCTATTTTCATTTCTATTGTATTGCTAAGCAGAAATAAATTTCCAGAAACCCTAATATTTGCCTTCGATATCTGTGTGGTATGAGATTGTTAAAGAAGAAATAAATTACCACCATAATCTCTGTCTTCGATCTCTGTCAATTGGTAGATGGTTGTTGATATGGTGATGGTGACTAGGGTTTCTGAAATTGAAAAAGAGAATAGAGATGCTAGAGAGAGATAGTTTAAGAGATTGAGAGAGATAGTCAGATAGTTTAAGAGATTGAGAGAGATAGATCAAAGGGAGAAGAAAGTTTAAATTGATTGAGGAAGAGAGAGAGGATTCACTGATCTTTTAATTGAGAATGATGAAGATTTCAATAGTGTTTAGAGAGAGAAGGGGAAGGGAGACGGGACTTAGAAAGAGGAGAGAGAGCGCGATATCTTAGGGAGAGCGTGAGAATTGCGTTTTCACACTTATTGGGTGGGAAAATATATGGTGCTATTTTTATACATTTTTTTTATTACGAGAAAACGATTTTCACACTTTTTAAGGTCAATCAAACATTCCAACCCTATTTTCACACGTATCAAACGGACCCTTATTCAATTACACATTTTCTTTAACATTACCCACTACTGTTTTTTGATATTGTGTGAAAGAAAAAAAAAATGTTTGAAACTTTTAAGTCAGAAATTCAAATGAAGTTGAATTAGTCTTGGTTTTGAATTAGTTGACAGAATCATATCTTCATCTTTCATTCTATGAAACTCCATTTGATTAATCAATTACAGTTTTAGAACATCAAAATGGGTAATTTCTGAATTTCACTAGTTGGTCTAGTTTAGTTGAATGAAAGGTATTTTTCTTTATTTTTTTATGAAGGTCATAATTTCAAATTAAGAACTTTTAGCTTCTTGTTTCTCTTCCTTAATCTTGGTTTTAATTCTACAAATGTTGATGACAGAGAACTCCAAATTTCTTGTGTTTCCTCATGGATGGAACTCGAAACCAAGTTGATGAGTAAGAAATGTGATCAACTTTTTTTTATCTTGGTTTGAGTAATTTTCATGGGTTATTTATATTGATCATGAATTCTGTTAATCAGAAGCTTGAAGAATTCTCGCGCTCCTCAGATACAAACGGAGGATCAGAAGAAATTTCATGATGAGGTAGAACTTTGTTCAACCCAGTTGTTGATAATTAAAATTTTATCTTCTTTATCGTCTCAATGAAATCGATAATTCTTCTTCAGGTACAGAGAAATTTGCAATTGAGAATTGAAGCTCAAGAAAAATATTTAAATTCAATGCTAAAAAAAGCAGAAAATTCACTTTCAGAGTACAAATCAGAATCAACTAATCGAAGTGGGTCATTAACAGAAACAAAAGATGGTAGAAAAGATGAGAGGTGAAGTGATGCAGGGAGATTTTCATGAGATATTCAGAGTATCTTGGATATCTTAAAATCTAGTTATTTTAGTAGTATAATATTTTTGTTCGTAGTGAATTATTATTTTTAGCAGTTTTATATTTTTAGGAAACTTTTTAGGTTTTAGATTCTAGTATTTTATTTATTTAGAAGCTTTTATTAATTAGAATTTGATTAGGATAAGGGAAGTAGTATTTTATTTATCAGAAACTTTTATTTGAGTTTATTTAGAATAAGGAAATCCTAATCTATATAAAGGGGGTCTAGGAGTCGTTTTATTCAGTCAAGTTTATTAATAAAGTTTGGTATTTTAGTAGTAAATCTTATTAATTTCGGTTCCATAAGTCTGTAGACGAAGATCTAAGACTTTTTCTGAGTTTCATAAGTTTTTGACGGAGTTCTAATTCTTTTTACGGATTTTTCCGCTGCGTCATGAAGAGTGAAGAAACTCGTGAAGGTAACACAAGTTTTCTTGTACTTCCATTAATTAGGAGGCCAGTTGTTGAAGTGAACATAAATGGGCAATTGAGGGATTTGGGAGTTGTTAAGAATATTGATTTGAACTGTAAGGATAAGTATGAAACAGATACAGATTCATAGGATATATGTAGTTTTAGGATCTGGGGATGTCAGTATTGGAAGAGAGATTAAGATATTGTCGTATATTTTATAGATATAAATTGAATATGAACTGCATTTAAGATTTCTTAGTAAGAAATAATTTTCTCTTGGTTAAATAAATTGCAAAAACTAGAGCAACATATATGAGGCTCTCATTTTAGGATTGTTTTTGGCCAAGGAAATGTACTATAACAGATTACTGCCCCCATCCTACCCCCTCACACATCCAACAAAACCATCACTAAAGTACTTCGAGCTCACAGAATATTTAATTCCTAAATCAAACCTAAACGTAGTGTGTAAATTGTCCCTTTTACAATATGTGGTTAGTTTGTTTTACTTACCGAAATTTTATATAATCCTGATCTAATCCGAACAAATCTTGACATCTAACAGGGCGCACATCAGATGTTGATCTTTGCCATACATGTTGTTGGAAGCGTAATAAAACTTTTGCAACTAATATTTTATCGTAATTTTTCTTGATTATTTTGAAATTTCCCCACCACCCCTCGAGACTTATGATGAAAACGTTATACCGTCCTTTTATTTGTTCTTATTCAGACCGTTAATCATTAATGGACAGTTCAAATATAGAGGTGGTACAACAATTCCGTCACAAATTAGGGGGAGTAGAGCATTTTACAAAAATCAAAGACATTTAATGAAGTATTGATAAATTAAGCTTTCAAAAAGCACACAATCACGAGTCACCTCAAATGTCAAAATTTGTCCCTCATTGTTACAAAGCAAAAGAAGAGCATTTTTTTTTTGTTAGCAAAGGAGCTTTGAAGGTGTTTAATTGGGGAAATAAAGATTGTCCATGAACATAAAGATTAGGGCTGAAATAGAAAGCAAGAAACATAAAGGAAGAAAATAGGAATAGAGAAAAAAAGACAAAACAACACTATTGGAATGTTTCTAATTGATTGTTTAGTCAATGCAAAGAAAACTGAGAAACGGGTCATCACGACCTTTCTTCTTCCTTAGGAAGCCACGCGGGAAACTAGTCGTACTTTAACGAGCCAATCTAGAAATAACGTTTCACATTTCATAAGTCTATCTCTGTTAAAACGGAAGGATATCCATATTATACACAATATTATATAATATTAGTAGTATCTCTTTCAAATTAGAGAAATTCTAAATTTATTCATTAACTTAGAGCATCGCCAATGCAAAACTCAAAAAAATCTCTATTCATCCTATGTGTCAAGTTCCTTTTGAAATTCTTACTCCTAGGTGGCGTTAATAGAGATCTTCAAATTTTTTTTTGTCTCCAATGCAAACACTAAACTTATCTTATTTACTTATGTGAGATAGTTATTTTTGCAAATAAATAATAAGTTAGTTTAGAAAATATAAAGGACTCGATTTCTATTAGTTGAAAATCAAATATGGATGAGTTGGACAAATAGAGATATCTCAAGAGGACACTCTATTTCTAGAGTGTCCTCTTGAGATATCTCTATTCCACCCTCGACACGTCATCTTAGAGATCCAAATAGAGTGTTGCATTGGAGAGGATTTTTAAGAAAAAACTCTAAAAATCCTAGGTGGCACTCGGAGTTTCTGAGATTGAGTGTTGCATTGGAGATGCTCTAAACAAACTCTTCTCAGTCATTTAAAATAAAGATAGTTTAAATTCTGTAAACTAGGCAAACAACAAGATTACGTTTGTAAATTTCTTTTGAGGTCACGACTTTGGTGCATCTTAGCAAGTCCCCCAACATCTATGATTTTGGGTGGACAAATATTGAATGCCGCGTTCCCTACCAACACTTATTTTCACGTCTTCAGGAATCACCGGCAGACTGTCGGTGTTAGCGACCCTTCAATAAAATTCTATTATTCTTTCTCCCTCTTCTCCCACCACACTACCAAAGTTTCTCTCTACTTCTCTTTCCTCTCTTTCTCTGTTCCAACGAAGTCTTCTTTGACGGAACTTAAAGAGAGAAAGAGGGGAAGATGGGAAAAAATAAAAAGAAAGAGACTAATTGTGGCGGTGGTTCTGATGGTGCGAGGAAAGAAAAAAGAAATTTCTTTTTATTAAGGACTCGTTGGCGTAAGATGAACATAGCTCGGAGCTAGACCTACACGTAATAAGTTTAAAAGTGTCACATGCTCCACGTCACACGAAAAGAATAAAAACACACGTTAAGCTCAAAGAACCTTGCCCATGAAGGACGTGTGAGAATAGACCCACATAGGAGAAGAAATATCTAGAAACCAAGAATATAATGTCTATTTTCTCACCTCAATTTTATTCAATGTTTTTGTAGTTTCAAATATTGTTGAAAATAAGGGAGAGTGATGTAACTTTTTGTATCAATAGAATTATTCTAAACCTTAATATCAAAATTGTGTCTGTTTTTCAAGGTGGTGCTTGTGGATAAGGAAATCTTTATAGTCAAGGTCATGGAACAAATACAGCAGCTTTGAGTACAGCATTATTCAATAATGGCTTAGCATGTGGTTCTTGCTATGAATTTAGATGTGTTGACGACCCCAATGGTGTTTGCCTGGTTCTATTGTGGTTACTGCTACTAATTTCTGCCCACCTGGAGGATGTTGTGATCCTCCCCTACACCATTTTGACCTAGCTCAACCTGTTTACCAACAAATTGCTCAATATAGATCTGGAATTATTCCTGTTGCTTATCGAAGGTATATATACTAGTCTAATTTTACAAGTTTGGTTTGTTTAGATTTTTTGAGGTCTTTTACGAGGTGTGTTATTAGGTTTAAGTTCTTCAGTTGGGATCTTAGTATACTTTTTCTTTCATAACATACTACTAGTAAAGGAGGCGCTTTTAGCACTTACAGACGCCTTTAAAACTTCTTTTTCTTTCATACTACTATTAAAATCATTAGGACACTAGAGTGTCAATCAGGCAGGGCAGGCATGTCATTGATCGGTCGGGCTTCACTTGCATAAAAAATGGGTCGGGATTACTTCACGCCCTCGACAATGACACTCGGAAACAAATTTACCCATGTTTTTCACCTAAAGAATTGTTTCTCGCCGACTTTCCTCAGTTTAATCATTTTGCAACTTGGACAATTTTATCCTTAATGTTAACTAAAAACTGGTTGTCTTTCTACTAATGTGTCGTTTGCAACTTGGACAATTTCCTTATCGGTTGCTTTTACTATATGTAATGTACGAATACGAAGTCTAATTTAAAATTTGGGGGTTTTTTTTTGTAGGGTACCATGCAGGAAGAGAGGAGGAATAAGATTTACCATTAATGGGCATTCTTACTTCAACTTAGTTTTGGTCACAAATGTTGGAGGAGCGGGTGATGTTCACGGAATGTTCATAAAAGGTTCAAGAACTGGATGGCAAATAATGTCAAGAAATTGGGGTCAAAATTGGCAAAGCAACTCCTATCTTAATGGTCAAAGCCTATCATTCAAGGTCATTACAGGTGATGGTCGGAGTTTAGTGTCATATAATGTTGCTCCGGCTGGTTGGTCCTTTGGACAGACCTACACCGGAGGTCAATTCTACTAATAAGAAAACCCTAACAATATATATATATATATATATATATATATATAGGAAACAAACAATATAAAAATGTATGTGTGGGTTGAGAGAGGCCAGTATTTTATGTTGAATTTGAGAGGAGAGAAGGATAGTTACTGTTAATTCTGAAGTGGTTGTGTTTTTATTTAGCAGTGGTGGAATTTTACCACCCGCCCACCCAAATTTAATTATATTGTCTAGTACTACTATTAATTTGTTAGCCAAAGCTGAATAGGGTTTGCTTTGTTCTGTTAAACTGAAGTGTATATCTCCAATTTCAATTATTAATGAAAATCGAGTTATATTATAGTACTAGATATAGCCTGTGCCTCCGGCACGGCAAAACTATCAGACGCATTATGTAATAGCAACTACAAAGGTCCAGTCCACTATGTTGGTTTTCTTATGTTCCATTTGTTCATGATGGGTTGGTCATGTTTCTGATTAATTTACTATATCCTCTAACTTGGTTTGAAGATTGTATGCTATTTTCAAGTCCTAAATTCATAATTATTTCGTATAGTTCTTGATTTGTGCATCATTCCTTGTCTAGTTTCATCGATAAAAAATACTTCATAGGCGATTTATAGAGACATACACAAATATTAATAGGTATGTCTTATTTTATATATGTCTCCACACTTCATTCAATTTCTCCTGCTAAAGTGCAACATCAAAACATGTGATAGCTATTTGTTTAGCAAATCAAAATCCAAAACTGAACTATGTTGAAGGTTATATAAGTTCATTCACTTGCTTCAAGTTTCATATGAAAAAAAGGGTTTCACATTAGTTGTAACAGACTTGTAGAATTTTTTTAATATTGGTAGTATATGGGATCTTTATAAACAACTAATAGCCAGATTTTTAAGCTAAATAAAATTTTGAGTTGTTAGTTCGGAATAAATGAAGTTCAATGGATAAAATTACCGAATTAAAAATAGATAAAAAATAATACTAATTAGTATAATGAACAAATTAAAGCGGATACTAATAATAACAAATGTTAGAAAAAAGAAAGAAAGCAAAAGGACCTTAACTCTTCCCTTTGCGTTAAAAACTATGAAATTAAATATTTGTGTCGACATATCTAAATAAGATTTATGTATATAGGGAGAGGGAGAGATCTTGATAAGAAATATTACAAATCTAAACACTTCGAAGAGGAAACTCCACTACTCTCTGCAAATCTATCTCCTCTAAACTAAAATAACAAAAACTTATGAATAATTTATAAATTAATAGTTAGATGATACTAACCACAAATGAAAATTAGATAGATGATAAGAAGTAAATCTAATGTTCATTTCTCAAAAAAAAATGAGAGAAAACTAAGGAAGTTGAAAAGTTATTAGCCAAAAAACTTGGAAAAGTATGTAATATACATTATCAAGATTGAAAATCTTGAAAATCCTGCAATGTGGAGCTGCTAAAAAAATCTACAAAAAAAAATAAACATTTCATTGTTTTCTTAAAACGAATAACCCAATTTATCAAACACCTCGGTTGCAGAGAGAAGCCCATAACACGATTAAAAAGAACATATATTTCACCCACTTAATAGTTTGAATTTCTTAATAAGTACATCTCAAGAAACAAAAATACAAAAATAACAAACATAGATTGTATGTGTTACTTGTAGAATTTGAAAACAAAAATCAGTTTGGATATTGCAAACCGTATAATAGATATTATTTAGAGAAAAAGAAATTCATAATTTTCTACATAAACTATTTCTATAGACTATATTTCACATTGACATGTCAAGAAAACACTTCAAAGTACAACCTTTCCTATTATTGATTCCAAGTTACGTCAATTCCATCAACTTCACCAAATGCCTTAAATCTATACAAAAATCACCATAACTATTAAAATCCATAACAAACACAAAATCTCCGCACATAAAAACTAAAAAAAAACATAATATTAACTACATATACATCGCTTTGAAAGTGCATCGTCCACGTATCTCTTTATACAACAAATAACAATCAGAAAAGGACAAACCAATCGGTATTTGCTGGGTTATAATATGAGAGAAATAAATGTGTACCTGCAAGAGAGAATAGTGTCAGAAAAATAGGTAAATTTATATTTTTATATCGCAATATCTGAGAGACAAATAAATACCTTGAAGAGACAGATATCAGTGGAAGAAATTGAGATGATTTGTTAGCTCATTGTAATTTATAATGGTGAAGAGGAAGCAGAAGAGGGTAGTTTCAATTTAGTAATGATGGAGAATAAAAGCATAAATTAAAAGTTAGAGTGAAAAATAAGGAGTATATATGAGATGTTTCACTTCATTTTTAATGGGCTATATTTATTATAATAAATTATATTAATGATGAAGAGGAAGAAGAGGGACAGTTACAATTTAGTAAGGAGAAAAATAAAAACAGAATTAAAAATTAGAGAGAAAAAGAGGAGTAGATGTGAGAGGTTTTATTTCTATCATGTTTTATAATATGAAAATCATGGAACCTTTTGGTATTTCTGAGTGTATAGGGTATAAATCACCATTAACTCTAAACATCTAAAGGTTGGGCATCACCATCATCCATATGTTTGACCCAATTTCTCATAATCCAAAAATCATGGAACGTTTTGGTATTTCTGAGTATAAAGGGTATATTAAATCATCATTAACTCTAAAAATCATAGAACTTTTTTAAACTTTTTTGTTTTTTAGAGAGAGTAGAAGTTATATAAAAATTTTAATGACATTTATTATATATAATGACCATTTAGTAGATGACATTTAAAGGTAGTTGTATGAGTGGTTTGTGAGGGTAAGATAGGTTAGGGTTGAGATTTGAAGATAGTGAATCAGATGGTCATGATTTAGAGATATATAAAACGGATAACCGTGATAATGGGTGGGTGAACAAATTATGTTTTTGTTAGGGAGGTAAGAGATCTAACCGTCAAGATTTATTGTCAAACTGAACAAACGACCAGATTTGTCTTTTGGCTTGTCTCAGTCAGCAAAAAACTTTGCGTTTATATAATAGACTAGGTATAGCCCGTGCCTCCGGCACGGAGAAAATCAATTTAAATACATATAAGAAGATTTCCCTTCAGAGGAGAGGAATAACAATTCTACCATGTAATTTGTGATGTTTACTGATAATGAATGTATGGTTTTGATGAAAAAAAAAACAATGTAAAGGCTTTTAACTACTTATTCTCTCGTATTTGGTTATTAAGGAGTGATAGAGTTTTTTACATTGTTTGCACCACACAGTCCGCTCATGCACAGCCCCATAGGCACATGGGTGTAGGGGTGGGAATTTTGCCCATGAGCCTACACCCGTCCACGGGCACCCGAGCCCAACGAGGACCATGGACGCCCGTGCCCGTCTCAGGTATAACCCGCCCAACCCGCCAAGTTTTGGTGGACTGACATGGGTTAAAACCTCTATCCGCGCACCAACCCATGCCCGCACCCACTTAACGTCGCCCAATGATAAGCAACCAAATCACATCAACTTTTTAGGTTGATGAAACCCAATATTGCATGTTGCTAGGTCTAGTTAAGATTGTAAATAATATATTTAAGGGCAACCATACAAACCAATGCATTGTTTTGCAATAACCCAAGAGAATTCCTGGTAGGTTACTGAAGTAGTGTTTGGCTTTGAAAGAGCAAGGAGAGGGATAAGTTTATATTATATCCCATGAAAATTTTTCAATAGTTATTAATGTGAGATTAAATTTCTACAAAAAATAATGTCTAATTTTAATCCCTAAAAGTCTCTTTAGAATTAAGAATGGTGTTTGGAGACTTTATAAAAGGAGATGAAAAAGTGAATTTTTTCAAGTAATGAGCTTACCCGCTACCTGGTCCGCTACCCCACCACCCATATCCTTTTGCCCAATCCCTCAAAAAAAATCTATAAGCATCCGACTTTCCTCACAATCACTTGTTGACCTCTCTATACATGACGCATCAATAATGAATTAAGGAATGTTTATGTCATTAGAGATTTTTTTTTCTTGCCTAAAAATCAGTTGTAAAGAACTATTAGTGATTATTTCTAAATTTTGGAAAGAAAAAGATAACACTTAAAACACAGGTGTTTATAAAGAGGGATTGGGCAAAAGGCCCAAAACCAGCCCAACAATATGTAACAGGCCCACTGTAGATAAAAAATGAGGGGCAGGTCCAACAAGTCAGGCTAGGGGGTGGAATTTCCAAAACACCCTTCTTCTTTTCGAAATTTACGAAACGGTCATCGAAAAATTCCCCGGAAACTCGAAAATTTCTGGAAAATAATCTGACACGCCTCCCATCAAATTGTGTACTTTCCATAAATTTACAAAATTGTCACCAAAAAAATCCCGGGAAATGCTAAATTTTTTGAAAAATAGTCGGACGCACCTGACATCAAACCTTGTACTTTCCACGAATTTACAGAATTGCCATTACAAAATTTGCCAACTTGACATTTTCGTTCTTTTTTCCAGATTTATTTCTTATTTGTTTTTTATTTTCTCCCACACATATTTCTCTCTCCAATCTTTTTAAATTTCTCTCTCCAATCTCAACAAATTTCGTTCTTTTTTCCAGATTTATTTCTTATCTCAATCTCAACAAATTTCTTCATTTTTGGTAGTTTTTCATTGATTTGTACAAGGAATTTTCTTGTGTACCGGGAATTATTATGTGTACTGGCCATTTTTTTGGTATGTACTGCACATTTTTGTACTGGGAATTGTCTTGTGTACCGGGAATTGTTCTGTGTGCTGACCATTTGGTTATGTACTAGACATTTTTGTTCTGGGAATTTTCTTGTGTACAGGGAATTGTTCTGTGTACAAGTCATTTGGTTATGTACTAAACATTTTTTTAGTGAGAATTTTCTTGTGTACCGGGAATTGTTCTGTGTACTCGCCATTTGGTTATGTACTAGACATTTTCGTACTGGGAATTTTCTTGTGCATCGGGAATTGTTCTGTGTACTGGCCATTTGGTTCAGTACTTGACACTTTTGAACTGAGAATTTTCTCTGTACCGGGAATGGTTCGGTGCATTGGCCATTTGGTTATGTACTTTGATGTTTTTAGAGATGAAGAAGATAAAATGTAAAATAAATAAGAATGATGAAGAACAGAAAACTTTTAGAGAGAAAAAGAATAGAAAATAAGAACATAAAACTTTTAGAGGGAGAAAGAATAGAATACTTTGATGTTTTTAGAGATTGATAGAGACGAAGAAGATAAAATGTGAAACAAAATAAGAATGATGAACATCCAAAAATAAGAACATAAAACTTTTAGAGAGAGAAAGAACAGAAAATTTATGTTTTTAGAGATTTAAAGAGATAAAGAAGATAAAATGTGAAACAAAATAAGAATGATGAAGAAGATTTTTGGATGTATAAATAAGAAGAAAGAAGGAGTTGAAACAAAATAAAATGGGCGGGATCCAAAAAAATTGACTGAAATTTCGTCAAAAAATGACGTCATTTTTGAATTTTCAAAAAATTTGAATGTTTCTGTGGCATTACGTCATGTACGGGGAATTAATTGTTTCGCTGTCGTCCGTCAGATTGTTAGAAAACACGGAAATTTCCCGTGGAGGGGTAAAAGAGGGATAAATAAAATGAAAACCAGAAAACTGTGAGTTGTCCTGACAATTTGAACTGGAAACGCATTTCCGTCCGAGTTTGGACTGAACGCGCATTGAACCCCCCAAATTTAAACCAAACACTCATTTTTTCTCTTTTGAAAGGGTGTTACTTAAAGCACCCGACCTTTGTGCTAGAAGCAGCAGACAATATTAGTTTAAATAGGGTCAATGAACATTGAGCATAACACTTTATAAAAACTTAGATTTTAAGTGTTCTTTTCTATTTTTTTTTACTTCTCAAAATTTAGAAAATAATCAACAAGAGTTTTTTTTCATTCAACTTTAAGGCAATGAAATTTTTTAACGAGGTGCATAAACATTCTTTAACCCATTCTTTGATGTTTGAATGTGTCGTATATATAGGGGCCAATGTGTCTGTGAAAATCCAAGTGCTTATAGAAATTTTGAAAGATAACCCGGATGCTAATAGAGTCGTCCGCTTATAACACAAAAGTTGAATTCCTTTAGCAACACCCAAAAACGTTAGTCGAGTGAATAGGTTGAAGTAAAGAGAGATAAATGAACTATAAATATCTATTATATAAAACACAAACTTTTTTGCTGACTGGGACAAACCGAAACATAAATCCGGTCGTCCGTTGTGATTTTCATAAAATACTCGCCTTTTCCGTTGTGATTTTCAGAAAATACTCGCCTTTTGATCTATTACCCACCCTGAAATTTACAAATTTATTGACCCATGAAGAAAGTGAGTAATACCCAATCTCACCTCCCCCATTAATTATCTTTTTAATTCGGTCATTATGTCCTAAGCGTATGTTCCTCTCTCTCACTCTCTATCACCGTTACCCTCTTCATTGCTCTCCCTCTGTCTTCCTTCCCACGGTTACCCACTTCATTGCTCTCTTTCTCTTCCTTCCTACCGTTACTCTCTTCATTGCCCTCTCTATTCCTCAGTTCTCAAGGTATGTCCGATCTAATTTCCATACCAAACATTTTTGGTCAGTTGTTAATAGTGAAGGAGATCGATTTCCCTCACCCATGTCAATTTCATGGAATGCAAGGTTCGATTAACACAGTACTTTGAGTTTTGGTTTTCTATAATTTTGTTTTCAATTTCATATTCAATTTTGTTCTTCATATAATTTCTAACCTTCCATGTCAATTTCATGGAATGTACAGGTTGAAAATGCATTACATCCTGATACCCATTTAACAACTGGTATAATAGCCTATGGGATAGGGAAACGAGTATGTTGCTCTGGTCCCAGTGATGGGTGGACTTAGAGCTCGATATGCTTCAGATCATAAGCCTTGGGAAATTTACAAGGTATATGTTTATATAATTTCTTCTTCTTCTTTCCTGGTTGATAAAACCTGCACGACTCAAAATTTATGCTTCCTTTTTTGTTCTACATGTAGTTTATTCGAGGTCGTTTCTCGCATCATGAGGTTAGTAATTTCTCTTCATTACATTTCCTTCCTAATTGCTTTGGATGTACTGATTTTGGCTCCTTCATTTCACCAACACTCTTCTGTCTCATCACTAAGATAACATTACAAACTTTCTCTCGATTTCTCTCTCTATCTCTCATCTCTATTTGAAACAAATTTTGGGGGCCATAGAGCTACCAAGTTCTTCCTCATTTTTCTTGGATTTTGAATTGAACGTTTGTATTTTGAGATCATGATTGTAAGATCCTCCCACTTTTGCTTGGATTAATAAGTTCTTTTTTGACTTTATGTTTGATTAGTTATGTATGATCTTGGGTTGAATGTTAGAATCAGATTTATTATCCACTACCACTAAATGAGTTTTAGTGACTTAGGTTGTTGTTATATGCAACTATGATTCATCCTGGATATAGATTCCTCTCTGAGAACGCCCTTTTTGTCGAAATTTGCAGAAAGCACGAAATCAACTATACGAGACCGAATGTACCTACTTCGACTTAGAAGAGGCCACGCGTCTGTCTACTTGTGTCTGTAGCAAAGAGGAGAGGTTTGGTGAGGAGAAAGAGACAAAGAGGAGAGTCCTGGCGAAGATAAGGACAGATGCGTAATAGAAAAAGAGATGGAAGAAAAGATGGTGGTGGTGATAGGTGATGGTGATAATAGTGGTGAAGTTGAAGATACCCATCTTTTTTTCTTAGGATTGCATAGTAACATTGCCAAGAATTCCAACGTCTACTTCCATGTAAAATTGCATCACATGATTAAGTTTCCAAATTCTGTTAGAGAATTAATGAAAGAAACAATGTACAATGTATGGTTAAATCTTCTTATATGTATTTAAATTGATTTTCTCCGTGCCGGAGGCACGGGCTATACCTAGTCTATTATATAAAACGCAAAGTTTTTTGCTGACTGGGACAAGCCAAAAGACAAATCTGGTCGTTTGTTCAGTTTGACAATAAATCTTGACGGTTAGATCTCTTACCTCCCTAACAAAAACATAATTTGTTCACCCACCCATTATCACGGTTATCCGTTTTATATATCTCTAAATCATGACCATCTGATTCACTATCTTCAAATCTCAACCCTAACCTATCTTACCCTCACAAACCACTCATACAACTACCTTTAAATGTCATCTACTAAATGGTCATTATATATAATAAATGTCATTAAAATGTTTATATAACTTCTACTCTCTCTAAAAAACAAAAAAGTTCAAAAAAGTTCTATGATTTTTAGAGTTAATGATGATTTAATATACCCTTTATACTCAGAAATACCAAAACGTTCCATGATTTTTGGATTATGAGAAATTGGGTCAAACATATGGATAATGGTGATGCCCAGCCTTTAGATGTTTAGAGTTAATGGTGATTTAGTATACCCTATACACTCAGAAATACCAAAAGGTTCCATGATTTTCATATTATAAAACATGATAGAAATAAAACCTCTCACATCTACTCCTCTTTTTCTCTCTAATTTTTAATTCTGTTTTTATTTTTCTCATTACTAAATTGTAACTGTCCCTCTTCT
This sequence comes from Eschscholzia californica, assembly GCF_041429995.1. Taxonomy (NCBI): domain Eukaryota; kingdom Viridiplantae; phylum Streptophyta; class Magnoliopsida; order Ranunculales; family Papaveraceae; genus Eschscholzia; species Eschscholzia californica. The sequence goes on from NW_028238198.1 coordinate 37,721,043, forward strand.
TCCTCTTCATCATTAATATAATTTATTATAATAAATATAGCCCATTAAAAATGAAGTAAAACCTCTCATATATACTCCTTATTTTCACTCTAACTTTTAATTTATGCTTTTATTCTCCAACATTACTAAATTGTAACTCCCCTCTTCTGCTTCTTCTTCACCATTATAAATTACAATGAGCTAACAAATCATCTCAATTTCTTCTAGTGATATCTGTCTCTTCAAGGTATTTATTTGTCTCTCAGATATTGCGATATAAAAATATAAATTTACCTATTTTTCTGACACTATTCTCTCTTGCAGGTACACATTTATTTCTCTCATATTATAACCCAGCAAATACCGATTGGTTTGTCCTTTTCTGATTGTTATTTGTTGTATAAAGGGATACGTGGACGATGCACTTTCTAAGCGATGTATATGTAGTTAATATTATGTTTTTTTTTTAGTTTTTATGTGTGGAGATTTTGTGTTTGTTATGGATTGTAATAGTATGGTGATTTTTGTATAGATTTAAGGCATTTGGTGAAGTTGATGGAATTGACGTAGCTTGGAATCAATAATAGGAAAGGTTGTACTTTGAAGTGTTTTCTTGACATGTCAATGTGACATATAGTCTATAGAAATAGTTTATGTAGAAAATTATTAATTTCTTTTTCTCTAAATAATAACTATTATACGGTTTGCAATATCCAAACTGATTTTTGTTTTCAAATTGTACAAGTAACACATACAATCTATGTTTGTTATTTTTGTATTTTTGTTTCTTGAGATGTACTTATTAAGAAATTCAAACTATTAAGTGGGTGAAATATATGTTCTTTTTAATCGTGTTATGGGCTTCTCTCTGCAACCGAGGTGTTTGATAAATTGGGTTATTCGTTTTAAGAAAACAATGAAATGTTTATTTTTTTTTTTTGTAGATTCTTTTAGCAGCTCCACATTGCAGGATTTTCAAGATTTTCAATCTTGATAATGTATATTACATACTTTTCCAAGTTTTTCGGCTAATAACTTTTCAACTTCCTTAGTTTTCTCTCATTTTTTTTTTGAGAAATGAACGTTGGATTTTCGTATAGTCGAAAAGGGCTAAATAGTTTATGTCAAAAAGTGTGGATCAATTTCTAAACTTACTTCTTATCATCTATCTAATTTTCATTTGTGGTTAGTATCATCTAACTATTAATTTATAAATTATTCATAAGTTTTTGTTATTTTAGTTTAGAGAAGATAGATTTGCAGAGAGTAGTGGAGTTTCCTCTTCGAAGTGTTTAGATTTGTAATATTTCTTATCAAGATCTCTCCCTCTCCCTATATACATAAATCTTATTTAGATATGTCAACACAAATATTTAATTTCATAGTTTTTAACGCAAAGGGAAGAGTTAAGGTCCTTTTGCTTTCTTTCTTTTTTCTAACATTTGTTATTATTGTTATAAATATTAGATTTATAATGGATGACCACCACCAATTGTAACTCCCACCACCATAGGTTTTCCACCATTACTTTGTATTCAAGCTCCATTATTGTGTGCCTATTGGATGTGTAACTCATCTAGCTAAATGCCTATATAAAGAGGTTACTTGCTAATGAAGAAGATGGATCAAACCAATATATCATAGTAATCAATATACCAATGTACCAAAGTAGAGAAATTATCTACAAACATAAGAATACAATCTAGTTCTTCTTGTCTATAATCTCTTGGTTAATACATTCCCATTGTCTTTCTTCTTCCCTCCTTTATTTTTCACAACACGTTATCAACACGAATTGCTCTATGATTAAAGAGAAGAAGAAATTATCAACTCCTTGATCAAGATATAAGCACATGAAGGATTGGTAAGTTTGGTCAATTGTTATTGGTAAGTTAAAAGGTATTTGGACCTTTCTTTGTTGAATTTACAAACTTATTATTCTTATTTATTGCTAACAATTTATTTTATTGTTGTTGAGACATATTAAATCATATCAGGACGATATGAGAATTGCATAGATGAAAGGATTAACATTCCAATCTAATATGAATGTTAATGCAATTAATTCCATGGTAAGGTTAATGTAAGTTATATCTTCAAAAATAAATTAGTATTACTCTCATAATTAATATTTGGTGTTCTATGAATATACTAGGTATAACCCGTGCCTCCGGCACGGTGGTTATCATCTAGCATTTAACAAATATTATGTCCGAAATTGACGTTCTGATGAAATAAATCATCTCATACGAAGAAAAAACCTAGAATAAACCACAAGATTAGATGTTACATACCTACCTAACTTGTAAAGGGAGATGCTAAACAAACTTTAAAAAGAACAAATTACAAACTAATACTAGCCGATAATAAAACTAATTCTTCAACTTTCTTTAGTCACAAACACAAAAAGATAATTTCTTTAGACCAACCCAAAAATTAATATATTTATCTTGTCATACAATTTATAAGACAATCCAAATTTGACATTTGAGACTCAAATGGAACTCAAATAAAATGTATAATTAAACAAATAACCTTATGTATTTTATCCTACATGCTTAAATTCAAAAGTAATGTAATATAAGGAACTCCTAATCCATAGTTTTTTTTTTGTTGAACTCCTAATGCATAGTTACCAAACGTTCATAAGAATTTACCAAACCTGTTGATAATCTATTTACTCGGAACCAACTACTAAGTGAGAGCTTCTAATCTGTTGAAAAATGGAAAACGCCAGAATGTTGAACTACTCTCAACTTTGATTCTGTTTCAATTTTGTTCCTGCCCACGTTATTGCAATAGACTCAAAGAAAGAAACCTCGATCTTTGATCATTTTCTCTACCTTAATTGATAACAAAACGAAACATTTCAAAGAATCAATGTATCAATTAACACACAAGAATTTTCAATTAAATAGATAAGAGATCAAAAAATAATTGAAAATCTACTTTGAGAATGCATTTGATGGCGTCTACGACGGCATAATAATCCATTATCATATTAAAAAACCACTCATTTAAAAAAAACATCACTTAACTCAATCAGTGAAACAATTAAAACCCTTGAAATTTCAATTAAAGAGATCCATAGATAACAACTCCCCCCATTCTGCAAAATAGATTATGGAAGAGGGAGTTTAGATATAGTTCAAAACCCCATTGAGATTTGAACCAAATAAGTGAAATGAAATAGAAAATAATAAAATACGATTACCTCAACCTCTTTGAGCAGAAGATCCTTCTCTTTAGGTGAAAACTCTTCCCAAAATGAAAACATGATACTATTTTTCGTGAAAAAGTTAAACGATTTGTGTTTTACAAGTTTAAGTACTGTTAGTGGCGGTTTCATGACTTGGATTGAGGCGGTTTCATGGCTTGGAAGAGAGGCGGTTTGATGAAATCATTTGGAGGCAGTTTTGGAAACCAAATTGAAGTCGGTTGGTGGAGCCAAATTGGTTTCCAAAAATTTCTTCACTTTTGAATGCAATTTTGTTGAGAAATTGATTTGAGGGACAAATTAATGTTTAGTGTTACCCATAAAAGAAATTGTATTCTTATGTTTGTAGAGAAATTATCTACAAACATAAGAATACAATCTAGTTCTTCTTGTCTATAATCTCTTGGTTAATACATTCCCATTGTCTTTCTTCTTCCCTCCTTTATTTTTCACAACAATTATTAGTATTCGCTTTAATTTGTTCATTATACTAATTAGCATTATTTTTTATCTATTTTTATTCGGTAATTTTATCCATTGAACTTCATTTATTCCGAACTAACAACTCAAAATTTTATTTAGCTTAAAAATCCGACTATTAGTTGTTTATAAAGATCCCATATACTACCAATATTAAAAAAATTCTACAAGTCTGTTACAACTAATGTGAAACCCTTTTTTTCATATGAAATTTGAAGCAAGTGACTGAACTTATATAACCTTCAACATAGTTCAGTTTAGGATTTTGATGTGCTAAACAAATAGCTATGATATGTTTTGATGTTGCACTTTAGCAGGAGAAATTGAATGAAGTGTGGAGACATATATAAAATAAGACATACCTATTAATATTTGTGTATGTCTCTATAAATCGCCTATGAAGTATTTTTTATCGATGAAACTAGACAAGGAATGATGCACAAATCAAGAACTATACGAAATAATTATGAATTTAGGACTTGAAAATAGCATACAATCTTCAAACCAAGTTAGAGGATATAGTAAATTAATCAGAAACATGACCAACCCATCATGAAAAAATGGAACATAAGAATACCAACATAGTGGACTGGACCTTTGTAGTTGCTATTACATAATGCGTCTGATAGTTTCGCCGTGCCGGAGGCACAAACTATATTTAGTACTATAATATAACTCGATTTTCATTAATAATTGAAATTGGAGATATACACTTCAGTTTAACAGAACAAAGCAAACCCTATTCAGCTTTGGCTAACAAATTAATAGTAGTACTAGACAATATAATTAAATTTGGGTGGGCGGGTGGTAAAATTCCACCACTCCTAAATAAAAACACAACCACTTCAGAATTAACATTAACTATACTTCTCTCCTCTCAAATTCAATATAAAATACTGGCCTCTCTCAACCCACACATACATTTTTATATTGTTTGTTTCCTATATATATATATATTTTTAGGGTTTTCTTATTAGTAGAATTGACCTCCGGTGTAGGTCTGTCCAAAGGACCAGCCAGTCGGAGCAACATTATATGACACTAAACTCCGACCATCACCTGTAATGACCTTGAATGATAGGCTTTGACCATTAAGATAGGAGTTGCTTTGCCAATTTTGACCCCAATTTCTTGACATTATTTGCCATCCAGTTCTTGAACCTTTTATGAACACTCCGTGAAAATCACCCGCTCCTCCAACATTTGTGACCAAAACTAAGTTGAAGTAAGAATGCCCATTAATGGTAAATCTTATTCCTCCTCTCTTCCTGCATGGTACCCTACAAAAAAAAAACTCAAATTTTAAATTAGACTTCGTATTCGTAAATTACATATAGTAAAAGCAACCGATAAGGAAATTGTCCAAGTTGCAAACGACACATTAGTAGAAAGATAGCCAGTTTTTAGTTAACAATAAGGATAAAATTGTCCAAGTTGCAAAATGATTAAACTGAGGAAAGTCGGCGAGAAACAATTCTTTAGGTGAAAAACATGGGTAAATTTGTTTTCGAGTGTCATTGTCCAGGGCGTGAAGTAATCCCGGCCCATTCTTTATGCAAGTGAAGCCCGACCGATCAATGACATGCCTGCCCTGCCTGATTGACACTCTAGTGTCCTAATGATTTTAATAGTAATATAAAAGAAAAAGAAGTTTTAAAGGCGTCTGTAAGTGCTAAAAGCGCCTCCTTTACTAGTAGTATGTTATGAAAGAAAAGGTATACTAAGATCCCAACTGAAGAACTTAAACCTAATAACACACCTCGTAAAAGACCTCAAAAAATCTAAACAAACCACACTTTTAAAATTAGACTAGTATATATACCTTCGATAAGGAACAGGAATAATTCCAGATCTATATTGAGCAATTTGTTGGTAAACAGGTTGAGCTAGGTCAAAATGGTGTAGGGGAGGATCACAACATCCCCCAGGTGGGCAGAAATTAGTAGCAGTAACCACAATAGAACCAAGCAAACACCATTTCGGGTCGTCAACACATCTAATTTCATAGCAAGAACCACATGCTAAGCCATTATTGAATAATGCTGTACTCAAAGCTGCTGTATTTGTTCCATAACCTTGACTATAAAGATTTCCATATCCACAAGCACCACCTTGAAAAACAGAGACAATTTTGATATTAAGGTTTAGAATAATTCTATTGATACAAAAAGTTACATCACTCTCCCTTATTTTCAACAATATTTGAAACTACAAAAATATTGAATAAAATTGAGGTGAGAAAATAGACATTATATTCTTGGTTTCTAGATATTTCTTCTCCTATGTGGGACTATTCTCACACGTCCTTCATGGGCAAGGTTCTTTGAGCTTAACGTGTGTTTTTATTCTTTTCGTGTGACGTGGAGCATGTGACACTTTTAAACTTATTACGTGTAGGTCTAGCTCCGAGCTACGTTCATCTTACGCCAACAAGCCCTTAATAAAAAGAAATTTCTTTTTTCTTTCGTCGCACCATCAGAACCACCGCCACAATTAGTCTCTTTCTTTTTATTTTTTCCTATCTTCCCCTCTTTCTCTCTTTAAGTTCCGTCAAAGAAGACTTCGTTGGAACAGAGAAAGAGAGGAAAGAGAAGTAGAGAGAAACTTTGGTAGTGTGGTGGGAGAAGAGGAAGAAAGAATAATAGAATTTTATTGAAGGGTCGCCAACACTGACAGTCTGTCGGTGATTCCTGAAGACGTGAAAATAAGTGATGGTAGGGAACGTGGCATTCAATATTTGTCTACCCAAAATCATAGATGTCGGGGGACTTGCTAAGATGTACCAAAGTCGTGACCTCAAAAGAAATTTACAAACGTAATCTTGTTGTTTGCCTAGTTTACAGAATTTAAACTATCTTTATTTTAAATGACTGAGAAGAGTTTGTTTAGAGCATCTCCAATGCAACACTCAATCTCAGAAACTCCGAGTGCCACCTAGGATTTTTAGAGTTTTTTCTTAAAAATCCTCTCCAATGCAACACTCTATTTGGATCTCTAAGATGACGTGTCGAGGGTGGAATAGAGATATCTCAAGAGGACACTCTATTTCTAGAGTGTCCTCTTGAGGTATCTCTAATTGTCCAACTCATCCATATTTGATTTTCAACTAACAGAAATCGAGTCCTCTATATTTTCTAAACTAACTTATTATTTATTTGCAAAAATAACTATGTCACATAAGTAAATAAGATAAGTTTAGAGTTTGCATTGGAGACAAAAAAAATTTTGAAGATCTCTATTAACGCCACCTAGGAGTGAGAATTTCAAAAGGAACTTGACACATAGGATGAATAGAGATTTTTTTGAGTTTTGCATTGGAGATGCTCTAAGTTAATGAATAAATTTAGAATTTCTCTAATTTGAAAGAGATACTACTAATATTATATAATATTGTGTATAATATGGATATCCTTCCGTTTTAACAGAGATAGACTTATGAAATGTGAAACGTTATACGACCAGTTTCCCGCGTGGCTTCCTAAGGAAGAAGAAAGGTCGTGATGACCCGTTTCTCAGTTTTCTTTGCATTGACTAAACAATCAAACAAAAACATTCCAATAGTGTTGTTTTGTCTTTTTTTTCTCTATTCCTATTTTCTTCCTTTATGTTTCTTGCTTTCTATTTCAGCCCTGATCTTTATGTTCATGGACAATCTTCATTTCCCCAATTAAACACCTTCAAAGCTCCTTTGCTAACCAAAAAAAATGCTCTTCTTTTGCTTTGTAACAATGAGGGACAAATTTTGACATTTGAGGTGACTCGTGATTGTGTGCTTTTTGAAAGCTTAATTTATCAATACTTCATTAAATGTCTTTGATTTTTGTAAAATGCTCTACTCCACCTAATTTGTGATGGAATTGTTGTACCACCTCTATATTTGAACTGTCCATTAATGATTAACGGTCTGAATAAGAACAAATAAAAGGACGGTATAACGTTTTAATCATAAGTCTCGAGGGGTGGTGGGGAAATTTCAAAATAATCAAGAAAAATTACGATAAAATATTAGTTGCAAAAGTTTTATTACGCTTCCAACAACATGTATGGCAAAGATCAACATCTGATGTGCGCCTTGTTAGATGTCAAGATTTGTTCGGATTAGATCAGGATTAAATAAAATTTCGGTAAGTAAAACAAACTAACCACATATTGTAAAAGGGACAATTTACACACTACGTTTAGGTTTGATTTAGAAGTTGAATATTCTGTGAGCTCGAAGTACTTTAGTGATGGTTTTGTTGGATGTGTGAGGGGGTAGGATGGGGGGCAGTAATCTGTTATAGTACATTTCCTTGGCCAAAAACAATCCTAAAATGAGAGCCTCATATATGTTGCTCTAGTTTTTGCAATTTATTTAACCAAGAGAAAATTATTTCTTACTAAGAAATCTTAAATGCAGTTCATATTCAATTTATATCTATAAAATATACGACAATATCTTAATCTCTCTTCCAATACTGACATCCCCAGATCCTAAAACTACATATATCCTATGAACTGTTTCATACTTATCCTTACAGTTCAAATCAATATTCTTAACAACTCCCAAATCCCTCAATTGCCCATCTATGTTCATTTCAACAACTGCCTCCTAATTAATGGAAGTACAAGAAAACTTTTGTTATCTTAATAGTTTCTTCACTCTTTATGATGCTGCGGAAAAATCCGTAAAAAGAATTAGAACTCCGTCTAAAACTTATGAAACTCAGAAAAAGTCTTAGATTTTCGTCTACAGACTTATGGAACCGAAATTAATAAGATTTACTACTAAAATACCAAACTTTATTGATAAACTTGACTGAATAAAACAACTCCTAGACCCCCTTTATATAGACTTAGGGTTTCCATATTCTAAATAAACTCAAATAAAAGTTTCTAATAAATAAAATACTACTTCCCTTTTCCTAATAAAATTCTAATTAATAAAAGCTTCTAAATAAATAAAATACTAGAATCTAAAACCTAAAAAGTTTCCTAAAAATATAAAACTGCTAAAAATAATAATTCACTACGAACAAAAATATTATACTACTAAAATAACTAGATTTTAAGATATCCAAGATACTTTGAATATCTCATGAAAATCTCCCTGCATCACTTCACCTCTCATCTTTTCTACCATCTTTTGTTTATGTTAATTCTGATAGCGACCCACTTCGATTAGTTGATTCTGATTTGTACTCTGAAAGTGAATTTTCTGCTTTTTTTAGCATTGAATGTAAATATTTTTCTTGAGCTTCAATTCTCAATTGCAAATGTCTCTGTACCTGAAGAAGAATTATCGATTTTATTGAGACGATAAAGAAGATAAAATTTTAATTATCAACAACTGGGTTGAACAAAGTTCTACCTCATCTTGAAATTTCTTCTGATCCTCCGTTTGCATCTGAGGAGCGCGAGAATTCTTCAAGCTTATGATTAACAGAATTCATGATCAATATAAATAACCCATGAAAATTACTCAAACCAAGATAAAAAAAAGTTGATCACATTTCTTACTCATCAACTTGGTTTCGAGTTCCATCCATGAGGAAACACAAGAAATTTGGAGTTCTCTGTCATCAACATTTGTAGAATTAAAACCAAGATTAAGGAAGAGAAACAAGAACCTAAAAGTTCTTAATTTGAAATTATGACCTTCATAAAAAATAAAGAAAAATAATACCTTTCATTCAACTAAACTAGACCAACTACTGAAATTAAGAAATTACCCATTTTGATGTTCTAAAACTGTAATTGATTAATCAAATGGAGTTTCATAGAATGAAAGATGAAGATATGATTCTGTCAACTAATTCAAAACCAAGACTAATTCAACTTCATTTGAATTTCTGACTTAAAAGTTTCAAACATTTTTTTTTCTTTCACACAATATCAAAAAATAGTACTGGGTAATGTTGAAGAAAATGTGTAATTGAATAAGGGTCCGTTTGATACGTGTGAAAATAGGGTTGGAATGTTTGATTGACCTTAAAAAGTGTGAAAATCGTTTTCTCGTAAGAAAAAAAGGTATAAAAATAGCACCATATATTTTCCCACCCATGAAAACGCAATTCTCGCGCTCTCCCTAAGATATCGCGCTCTCTCTCCTCTTTCTAAGTCCCGTCTCCCTTCCCCTTCTCTCTCTAAACACTATTGAAATCTTCATCATTCTCAATAAAAAGATCAGTGAATCCTCTCTCTCTTCCTCAATCAATTTAAACTTTCTTCTCCCTTTGATCTATCTCTCTCAATCTCTCAATCTCTTAAACTATCTCTCTCAATCTCTTAAACTATCTCTCTCTAGCATCTCTATTCTCTTTTTCAATTTCAGAAACCCTAGTCACCATCACCATATCAACAACCATCTACCAATTGACAGAGATCGAAGACAGAGATTATGGTGGTAATTTATTTCTTCTTTAACAATCTCATACCACACAGATATCGAAGGCAAATATTAGGGTTTCTGGAAATTTATTTCTGCTTAGCAATACAATAGAAATGAAAATAGACAAAGAACTTGAGACAAGTTACAAACCGATTTTTGTTCTTGTTCTTCAATAGTGGGTGCAAATGATATCTTCTTCTTATGAAATTAGGGCTTCTTATAATGAGAGAGATATGAAATTTCTGAAATTAGTGTTTCTAAAATATAGAAATTATGGTCTCTAAGTTAGGAAATTTCAGAAATTAGTGTAGAGATAGGATTTTTGACATTGTGAAATAGATGAAATTGGGGTTTAAAATTGGGAAATTTATTTCTAAATCTTGGACGTTTATGAATTAGGAAGTTTATTTCTAAAGATAATTGAAGTTTATTTCTAAAGATAATTGAGGAATTTGATTCTTGAAATTGGGAAGTTTATGAATTGAGAAATTATTCTCTATTTATTTCTAAAGATAATTGAAGTTTATTTCTAAAGATAATTGAGGAATTTGATTCTTGAAATTGGGAAGTTTATGAATTGAGTAATTATTCTCTAAAATGGAGACATTAGGGTTTCTGTATAGGATTCAATTCATCCAACATGAAGAAGATGAATAAAAGAAAAAAAAAGCATAACTTTTTAAAAGCACCCCAACATTTTCTTACACCCTATCAAACACTTACAAAATTAAATTCATAAGAAGTTCTTATTATTCTCTTCCACATTTTCAACTCCATGTCATCTTTATCTAACTTTTCTTTCTTATTTGACTTCAAAGGGAACAGAGAATCTTTGATGAAAGCAAATAACAGAGGAAATGATAGAGTTTGATTGTGAGTCTCAAATGAGGAAATATTACAAGTGAATGAGTAATTTTTTTACTCTCTCTCACTAGGTAGCCCCACCATGAATAATGGATGCAATTTTTCTTCAACTATAAAAAAATTTTCAAGAAAATTTGGTGGGGTTTTTGCTTTACCTAATAATTTCTTCATTCTCTAACTGAATTCAAGAGAAAATCAAATGAAGTTGGTTTCCTTTTTCCTTCAGGAAGGTGTGGAGTGGTTGTGGATTCCCTCTTTTTAGTCTTTGGTGTTGAAGGATTGAAATAATCTAGTGTTTAGATTTTAAACAAACTTATCTTAACTTTCTTCATTCCAAAGAAAGAAACGTCGAGAAAGATATTCAAATAGAAGAAGGTATTATCGTAACAGTAGAGATATAGTATTCGGATTCTCTCCTAGCAACTTACATCTATATCACCATCCCAAAGGAAGACCGAAGTAATTTGTTGGGAGGTATTCCATCCTGCATCCAAGGATACTGATTTCTATTGACTAATTAGCTTGTTGGGAATTTCTGCTTCTTTTCCACTTCTGCCAATGTCGTTAAGAGAGGTAGATTAGAAACCTATCCACCCTATTTCTGATTCAACCAAGTCTTTTTATGGACTTCTCAAATTAGGATCATAATCAAATTAGGATTCCTAAAAGAATGAAATCAGAATTTAACTAGATAGTAGATAATATCTATCAGAACTCTTTCTTGAAAGGGAGCCCCTCTTATCGAGGATTGAAACAATCCCACTATATTGGATTGGTATGGCTCATCAAGAGAGTCTCGACTGGTTGCCCCCTTCGTGGGTCGAGCATTTAGCTGGGTCACTGGGCATCCTTTAGCAGGATCTAATCTGTGTACATGTTCCATCTACTCTAGTCATATCTTCTGAATGATTCGGCTCTATATATGTATCACTTATTGTAGGATTCAGTCGTCGCTAATTGTGGATCATTTGAATACGACACGTATTAGCTAAATATTACGATCTTTAAAAGTTCTTTGGTAAAGGGAACGATCTTAGTGTATTGCAATACAATTAGTAAAGGAACATTTGTCCTTTTAACAAATAAACATTTTTCTCAAAAAATTAAATAAATCATCATTTATTCACTTTATACTGACAATATTGAAAATACTTTGATATTTAAAATAATCCACAAAAAGATAAAATGTTTTAATAGTCAAGATCTCTCTCTATCTAAAACACAGAACAAACGATGAAATAAAATTTGATAGAAAAAATTCGGACAAAGTAATCGAAATATGCCTAAATATAGTCAAAATTTCGACCACTATGGTTGAAATATGAATATTGGTCGAATTTTTAAGCATATTTCAACTACTATGGTCGAAATATGTTTAATATTTTGACCACAATGGTCGAAATTCTGGCGACAAAGAAAATAAAGTAACCATGATAGCCAAAATATTTACTTTTGAGAGAAATCTTCACCAACATTTTAAACTAATACGATATGTAGATCAAAGGAAGAACGTGCAAATAAAAGAAAATTTCGATACTTGTATTATATTAATCATAGTTTTTATCCAAATAAAAATTAATTTATTTGATTTAAATCTCTAAAAATAATGTCTATTTTGACCATGTCCCTCTACCACTTATCGGGGTCCCTATACTGAACACCATGACCGACCTAACTTTGACAAGGGACATCCGTTTAGATGAAATCATGAAACTGTGAGATAAGCAGCCGTTTTCTCTTCGGACTTTCTTGGTTAGTATTTCTTCAAGTCCCTCGTATAAACCCAATTTTGCAGATGAATTATGGTTTTCTCACAAACCCTTCCACCTTTCACCAACCCCTCATCAAGATAAGATTTCAAACACAGAAGGAATCAATTTCAGTTCTATTACAAAACTTCGACGCTTCAATTTCATAGTAATCGAATCGTAAGTTGCAGTAAATTCCTATCTTTAATTCACATCTTTTAGGATTGGGATCAGTTCTTTTGATCAATATTTAGGGTTTAAATTACTAGGGTTCATCAGAAATCAATATTGATTATCAGGCTTTCTCTTATGGTCTATATTTGTAACTTGATTTCAACCATCAATTTGTTTGAATTTTGATCTATCATCATCATCACCAAGTAAACATGACAAATCCTTTTAGTTTAACTGATACATCTAGTAATTCAAAGCACAATTATCAACAAAATAGGAACAGAAAACTACCCATTTCGCCAAATTCCTTAAAGGTTCAACCTTGTTCTAGATCTCAGACTGCCGCGATCGATGTTTTGATCTTAATTGCTGTAATTGGTGCTTGTGGGTTTCTGATATATCCCTATGTTATGTTTATCTGTCAAGGGATTATTGAAATTGTTGGGATTACTAGTTCAATTGTGAAAGATCAAATTTTTCGAGCACCATTAGTTTATGCATCTCTAGCACTTAGTTTGTTCTTTGCAATATTGGCTGCTCGGGTAATAACTAAATGCACCAGTAGGAAATGTGGGAATCCGAATTGTCCCGGCCTTCGTCAAGAAGCAGAATTCGATATCCAAATCAAAACCAAAGATTGTATTAAGCATTCTAATCCTTCTTTAGGGAAAGATGGAGGAGGGAAGGGTAGTCTTTTTGAATTGTCTATTGGTCACCAAAGAGAATTGGAGGCTGAGCTTAAGAAGATAGCGCCACCAAATGGGAGAGCCGTGGTTATGTTTCGAGGGAGATGCGGGTGTTCTATTGGTAGAATGGAAGTTCCTGGCCCGAAGAAGGTTCGCAAGATCAAGAAATAAGCTGAATATGATCAGTAGGTGATAGGGAGTAAGTTTTTCATCTCTTAGTTTCAAACTTAGGAACAAAAATAATAATATGCTCCTTTTAAATATGTTGTACTTAAATAAATGAATGACAATATAAACTTGTAATATTACCATTACATGAAATAGAAACAATGTTAATTTCGTAATTGTTTTTATATCTGTTGCTGGTTTCAGCTTTGAAATCTCGATTAAATTTTCCATAGTGGACAGAATTAGTTCTTCTTTTCGTGTTCTCTTGGTTAATATAATGCTTATTGTGTTAAAATCACTTCATTTACGGTTAGAAACTGTAAGATACGTACTAGATCTTCTACTTTTTAGGTTCTTCACTGCATTTTATGATTAGTTTATGTAAGATAAGTTTTAGTATATCTTAATCGGGATGTTTCTAACGTCTCTGGAGGAATGAAAGGGTATTACAAGCAGAAAGAACAGCGTTATCTTGTAGGGTATAAACAGTATTGTTTCTGTACTTGCAGATATTTTGGTAGAGATAAATTATTTTCGATTTTAGATTACTGCAGATGACACGCCTGAAGCTTGAATTGCAATCAACTCTTGAATCAGAATTCAATATGTAGATAATCATGAGCTCTAAAGTTAAATCCCATGATTATTGTCAGATGAACCATTTACCACTGCTTGCTAGAAAAATGAAGTAATTATAAGCGCTATCATGTTCTAGTAATTGAGCCAATTTTTCTTGTTCATGTCAATTCGTCATTTCTGTTGCTTCCTATGTTTGTATTTCTTGCGCCATCTTTGGGCATTTTGTTTAGCAAAGATTTCTGAATGGAGGTCGTGTGAATATGGGTTTATATCATCGGCGTCATTCTCAGTTCTGCTTAATGGAATCCCCACCAGACCCTTTCAAAATTCAAGAGGAATAAGGCAAGGGGATCCTCTCTCCCCACTCTTTTTTCTTGTGGAGGCCGAAACCATTAGTCATTGTATGCGTCAGGCAAAAGAAAAACATAGGATACTTGTTTTCAAGTCAAAAGAAAATGGCATCCTAGTAAACCATCTAGAGTTTGGGAACGATTCTTCTTCGTGGATGATGATTCAAATCTCGGACCATCTTAGAAAGCTTAAAAACATTCTTATATGGTTCTAACTGGCCTTAGGAAAAGTTAACTATTCCAAATCAAAAGTGTATTATAGGCCATTTTGAGAGACAGGTCTCATGGATGAGTAAGAAATGTGATCAACTTTTTTTTATCTTGGTTTGAGTAATTTTCATGGGTTATTTATATTTATCATGAATTCTGTTAATCAGAAGCTTGAAGAATTCTCGCGCTCCTCAGATACAAACGGAGGATCTGAAGAAATTTCATGATGAGGTAGAACTTTGTTCAACCCAGTTGTTGATAATTAAAATTTTATCTTCTTTATCGTCTCAATAAAATCGATAATTCTTCTTCAGGAACAGAGACATTTGCAATTGAGAATTGAAGCTCAAGAAAAATATTTACATTCAATGCTAAAAAAAGCAGAAAATTCACTTTCAGGGTACAAATCAGAATCAACTAATCGAAGTGGGTCGCTATCAGAATTAACAGAAACAAAAGATGGTAAAAAAGATGAGAGGTGAAGTGATGCAGGGAGATTTTCATGAGATATTCAGAGTATCTTGGATATCTTAAAATCTAGTTATTTTAGTGGTATAATATTTTTGTTCGTAGTGAATTATTATTTTTAGCAGTTTTATATTTTTAGGAAACTTTTTAGGTTTTAGATTCTAGTATTTTATTTATTTAGAAGCTTTTATTAATTAGAATTTGATTAGGATAAGGGAAGTAGTATTTTATTTATTAGAAACTTTTATTTGAGTTTATTTAGAATAAGGAAACCCTAAGTCTATATAAAAGGGGTCTAGGAGTTGTTTTATTCAGTCAAGTTTATCAATAAAGTTTGGTATTTTAGTAGTAAATCTTATTAATTTCGGTTCCATAAGTCTGTAGACGAAGATCTAAGACTTTTTCTGAGTTTCATAAGTTTTAGACGGAGTTCTAATTTTTTTTACGGATTTTTCCGCTGCGTCATGAAGAGTGAAGAAACTATTAAGATAACACAAGTTTTCTTGTACTTCCATTAATTAGGAGGCCAGTTGTTGAAATGAACATAGATGGGCAATTGAGGGATTTGGGAGTTGTTAAGAATATTGATTTGAACTGTAAGGATAAGTATGAAACAGTTCATAGGATATATGTAGTTTTAGGATCTGGGGATGTCAGTATTGGAAGAGAGATTAAGATATTGTCGTATATTTTATAGATATAAATTGAATATGAACTGCATTTAAGATTTCTTAGTAAGAAATAATTTTCTCTTGGTTAAATAAATTGCAAAAACTAGAGCAACATATATGAGGCTCTCATTTTAGGATTGTTTTTGGCCAAGGAAATGTACTATAACAGATTACTGCCCCCCATCCTACCCCCTCACACATCTAACAAAACCATCACTAAAGTACTTCGAGCTCACAGAATATTCAACTCCTAAATCAAACCTAAACGTAGTGTGTAAATTGTCCCTTTTACAATATGTGGTTAGTTTGTTTTACTTACCGAAATTTTATTTAATCCTGATCTAATCCGAACAAATCTTGACATCTAACAGGGCGCACATCAGATGTTGATCTTTGCCATACATGTTGTTGGAAGCGTAATAAAACTTTCGCAACTAATATTTTATCGTAATTTTTCTTGATTATTTTGAAATTTCCCCACCACCCCTCGAGACTTATGATGAAAACGTTATACCGTCCTTTTATTTGTTCTTATTCAGACCGTTAATCATTAATGGACAGTTCAAATATAGAGGTGGTACAACAATTCCATCACAAATTAGGTGGAGTAGAGCATTTTACAAAAATCAAAGACATTTAATGAAGTATTGATAAATTAAGCTTTCAAAAAGCACACAATCACGAGTCACCTCAAATGTCAAAATTTGTCCCTCATTGTTACAAAGCAAAAGAAGAGCATTTTTTTTGGTTAGCAAAGGAGCTTTGAAGGTGTTTAATTGGGGAAATGAAGATTGTCCATGAACATAAAGATAAGGGCTGAAATAGAAAGCAAGAAACATAAAGGAAGAAATTAGGAATAGAGAAAAAAAGACAAAACAACACTATTGGAATGTTTTTGTTTGATTGTTTAGTCAATGCAAAGAAAACTAAGAAACGGGTCATCACGACCTTTCTTCTTTCTTAGGAAGCCACGCGAGAAACTGGTCGTACTTTAACGAGCCAATCTAGAAATAACGTTTCACATTTCATAAGTCTATCTCTGTTAAAACGGAAGGATATCCATATTATACACAATATTATATAATATTAGTAGTATCTCTTTCAAATCAGAGAAAGTCTAAATTTATTCATTAACTTAGAGCATCTCCAATGCAAAACTCAAAAAAATCTCTTTTCATCATATGTGTCAAGTTCCTTTTGAAATTCTCACTCCTAGGTGGCGTTAATAGAGATCTTCAAATTTTTTTTTTGTCTCCAATGCAAACTCTAAACTTATCTTATTTACTTATGTGACATAGTTATTTTTGCAAATAAATAATAAGTTAGTTTAGAAAATATAGAGGACTCGATTTTATTAGTTGAAAATCAAATATGGATGAGTTGGACAATTAGAGATATCTCAAGAGGACACTCTAGAAATAGAGTGTCCTCTTGAGTTATCTCTATTCCACCCTCGACACGTCATCTTAGAGATCCAAATAGAGTGTTGCATTGGAGAGGATTTTTAAGAAAAAACTCTAAAAATCCTAGGTGGCACTCGGAGTTTGTGAGATTGAGTGTTGCATTGGAGATGCTCTAAACAAACTCTTCTCAGACATTTAAAATAAAGATAGTTTAAATTCTGTAAACTAGGCAAACAACAAGATTACGTTTGTAAATTTCTTTTGAGGTCACGACTTTGGTGCATCTTAGCAAGTCCCCCAACATCTATGATTTTGGGTAGACAAATATTGAATGCCGCGTTCCCTACCATCACTTATTTTCACGTCTTCAGGAATCACCGACAGACTGTCGGTGTTGGCGACCCTTCAATAAAATTCTATTATTCTTTCTCCCTCTTCTCCCACCACACTACCAAAGTTTCTCTCTACTTCTCTTTCCTCTATTTCTCTGTTCCAACGAAGTCTTCTTTGACGGAACTTAAAGAGAGAAAGAGGGGAAGATAGGAAAAAATAAAAAGAAAGAGACTAATTGTGGCGGTGGTTCTGATGGTGCGACGAAAGAAAAAAGAAATTTCTTTTTATTAAGGGCTCGTTGGCGTAAGATGAACGTAGCTCGGAGCTAGACCTAAAAGTGTCACATGCTCCACGTCACACGAAAAGAATAAAAACACACGTTAAGCTCAAAGAACCTTGCCCATGAAGGACGTGTGAGAATAGTCCCACATAGGAGAAGAAATATCTAGAAACCAAGAATATAATGTCTATTTTCTCACCTCAATTTTATTCAATGTTTTTGTAGTTTCAAATATTGTTGAAAATAAGGGAGAGTGATGTAACTTTTTGTATCAATAGAATTATTCTAAACCTTAATATCAAAATTGTCTCTGTTTTTCAAGGTGGTGCTTGTGGATATGGAAATCTTTATAGTCAAGGTTATGGAACAAATACAGCAGCTTTGAGTACAGCATTATTCAATAATGGCTTAGCATGTGGTTCTTGCTATGAAATTAGATGTGTTGACGACCCGAAATGGTGTTTGCCTGGTTCTATTGTGGTTACTGCTACTAATTTCTGCCCACCTAGGGGATGTTGTGATCCTCCCCTACACCATTTTGACATAGCTCAACCTGTTTACCAACAAATTGCTCAATATAGATCTGGAATTATTCCTGTTCCTTATCGAAGGTATATATACTAGTCTAATTTTACAAGTTTGGTTTGTTTAGATTTTTTGAGGTCTTTTACGAGGTGTGTTATTAGGTTTAAGTTCTTCAGTTGGGATCTTAGTATACCTTTTCTTTCATAACATACTACTAGTAAAGGAGGCGCTTTTAGCACTTACAGACGCCTTTAAAACTTCTTTTTCTTTCATACTACTATTAAAATCATTAGGACACTAGAGTGTCAATCAGGCAGGGCAGGCATGTCATTGATCGGTCGGGCTTCACTTGCATAAAGAATGGGCCGGGATTACTTCACGCCCTCGACAATGACACCCGAAAACAAATTTACCCATGTTTTTCACATAAAGAATTGTTTCTCGCCGACTTTCCTCAGTTTAATTATTTTGCAACTTGGACAATTTTATCCTTAATGTTAACTAAAAACTGGCTATCTTTCTACTAATGTGTCGTTTGCAACTTGGACAATTTCCTTATCGGTTGCTTTTACTATATGTAATTTACGAATACGAAGTCTAATTTAAAATTTGGGGGTTTTTTTTTGTAGGGTACCATGCAGGAAGAGAGGAGGAATAAGATTTACCATTAATGGGCATTCTTACTTCAACTTAGTTTTGGTCACAAATGTTGGAGGAGCGGGTGATGTTCACGGAGTGTTCATAAAAGGTTCAAGAACTGGATGACAAATAATGTCAAGAAATTGGGGTCAAAATTGGCAAAGCAACTCCTATCTTAATGGTCAAAGCCTATCATTCAAGGTCATTACAGGTGATGGTCGGAGTTTAGTGTCATATAATGTTGCTCCGGCTTGTTGGTCCTTTGAACTCAGAATGGTATTGGTTTGATGATGAGTTGTTAAATAATGGAAGTGATGTAAAAGAGATGATGGTGCCATTATTTTGTAACAGAGAAAGAAAGTGAAAGTGGGTTAGGGTTTCAACTTCTATTCCCTTAGTAGATGGGTGCCCGTAAAATTTCGGGTACAAAGGTTTAAAGATGGTGGGCTTCTCTTATGTGCTCCTAAGAATGATACTCTCTAGAACTACTTGGTGCTTTCAAAAAAAAAAAGAATTCATGGGAATTTTGGTGCCTATAACTTGGTGTGATGATGTGTTCGAGTGTGCCTCTAAAATCTTTTTCATACTTTACCTTTCTCACTCTAAATTTCTTACAATTCTTTTCTCTCTCAAGCCCAAATGGGCCAAGCTTTTAAGCTTCTCTCTTTCAACTATTTCTCTTTCAAGCCCAAGTGGGCCAATCTATTATGTTTTTCTCTTTTCTCTTTCAAGCCCAAGTGGGCCAATCTATTATGTTTTTCTCTTTTCTCTTTTAAGCCCAAGTAGGCTAAGCTTTTCTCTCTTTTCATCTTTCTTTCTCATTCTCAAGTGGGCCTAGCTATCATGCTTCTTCTTTCTTGTTTAAAGCCCAAGCAGGCCAAAACTACAACTAATCTACATCTTATTTACCTCAAGCACACACATTAAAGCAACACCAACATTAGTAGTAAGAATTTGAAGCATCATCAAGGGAAATCTATTCAAACTCATGGTCTTCCACACTTGCAAGTCCCATTAGTTTGAGGGGGAGTATTATGGAGGAAGTCTACGGAGGAACCCAAATCACCATTGATTCAAGAGAAGAACAAAAGTTGTTTTGCTTTTAAGTTATTTTGTTTTTAGATGTTATTTTAATAAGTAAAGTTTTATTGTATCAAACCATTGTACTTATCAATATCTTGATAAATACATTGGTTTAAGGGGGAGTGTTAGAGAATAGAGTGTTAGAGAATAGAGTGTCATATGAGTCATGTTAGATAGTCCCACATTGGATGGGCTATTATTAGTATTGGTTCCTTGAGCCTATATAAAGGCTTCATATGTAATAGCTAAGAGCTCATGTCATTATCAATACAACTCTTCTCTCCCTCTCATATCTTTTATCTTACACACCCAAGCCTCCCAGTTGTGAAAGAAGTCGTTGTCCTTGTTCAAAATCTGTTTCGCCAGATCAAGGTTTCTAGACCAATGGGATAGAATACCTTTTACATCTTCTTCTACTATGTTAGTAGTTAGTGTTAAATAATGAGTCTGACATGAAAGAATGATAATCAAAAAGTATTTTATTTATGTGGTGAACAATTATATATAGAGAATTACAATGGAGAAGTTTACATAAGAGAGGGAATTAAAATAAGGAACTATAATTACATGTATGGAAAGAACCTAAATCTAATTACAAATAGTAAGGAAGTAAAATCTTTTGTCTTCATTCTTCTTTCTATGTTGAGATAGTTGATTGGATTTGAGAGGCAATATTGCCAATCGCCTAATTACGTCATTACCCCCCCCCCCCCCCCGCAAGTTGGAGCGGAGGAAGAAAGCTGAGTCAAGCCTAACTTGGGAAGTAACTTGTGAAACTAGTCAGAACCCAAAGGCTTTGTAAAAATATCCGCCACCTGATCGGTGGTGCAAACATGAGAGATCTGAATAAGACCACTTTCAAGCTTCTCACGAACAAAGTGGCAATCGAGTTCGATATGCTTCGTACGTTCGTGAAAAACTGGATTGGCAGCTATATGCATAGCCGCCTTATTGTCACAGAAGACCTGAAAAGGTTCTGGAATTGAAATCCGAAGGTCCTGGAAAAGGTATTTCAACCATTGGAGCTCGGCGGTAAGGAAAGCAAGGGCACGATATTCTGCCTCAGCGGATGATCGGGAAACGGTCGGTTGTTTCTTAGATTTCCAAGACAACGGACTCGCACCAAGCATTGTGAAGTAGCCGGTGGTGGAACGGCGTGTAATGGGGCAGCTGGCCCAATCAGAGTCAGTAAAACCCGAAAGTGTCAAAGAGCTAGAGGATGAAAGGAGGATCCCATGATCGAGGGTCCCCTTTAAATATCTTAGCACTCGAGTCGCTGCATCCATATGTGTTGAACGGGGATGCTGCATAAATTGACTTAGATAATTCACTGAAAAGACGATATCAGGCCTCGTTACAGTGACATACAGAAGTCGACCAATTAGACGCCGGAAAGAAGTGGGATCGTCTAACGGTGTGCCATCTGTAGGTAACAATTTCAAATGCTGTTCCATAGGAAATAAACTCGGTTTTGCACCGAGAAGTCCAGAATCACGGATAATATCTAAAGTGTATTTCCGTTGACAGAGGAAAATACCCTTAGGGAACCTAGATACTTCTAGGCCTAAAAAATATTGAAGTCGTCCGAGATTTTTAAGAGAAAATCGTTGCTCGAGACGGTGTCGAAGGGAGTCAATTTCCTTGTTGTCATTGCCTGTAATGATGATATCATCTACATAGACAAGAATATAGATAGTAGTCGGACCATTAAAATAACTAAAAAGAGAATGGTCTGACGAAGATTGAGAAAAACCTTCGGCTTTTAAACCAGAGGAAAATACCATTGCCTAGAAGCTTGTTTCAAACCATATAATGATTTGTTCAAGCGACAAACTCTAGTGTCACCTTTGTTGCTAAAACCTGGAGGAATGGTCATATAGACTTCTTCTTCCAAGTCTCCTTGGAGGAAAGCATTATTGACATCTAACTGATGCAACGACCATCCTTGGATAGACGCAAGGGATAAGAGGACACGAACAGTTACCAATTTGGCAACTGGAGCAAAAGTATCATGATAGTCGACACCTTCAACCTGGGTATACCCTTTGGCGACGAGGCGTGCCTTATAGCGTTCGATGGATCCATCCGAACGATATTTAATTTTGTAAACCCACTTACAACCAATGGGTTTCTTGCCAGGTGGCAAGGAAGTCAGAGACCAAGTATTATTAGTCTCGAGGGCTGAAATCTCTTTAGTCATCGCCTCAAGCCATTCTGGAGAAGCAGAGGCGATTTTGTAAGATTTGGGTTCATCCGTGGTGATGACGGAAGTCAGAAAAGCCTTATGAGAAGGACTAAAACGGTCGAAACTTATATAGTCGACCAGTGGATAAGGAGTTTGCGAAGATGTCGTTTCTGAACTAGAAAGAATATAGTCAGCCAAATAAGCAGGCGGATTCCTAACACGAATGGGTCGTGTAGGATTATCAGATTCCTCGGCGGGAGAGTCGAGTGATGAAGTGCCACCGGTGGTAAAAGGCCGAGGAGAAGCGGAAGCAGAAAAGTCTGGAGAAGATGCACTATCAGAAGAAGCTATAGGCACCTCTACAGGAGATGATGAAGGTATATCCTTGCTGGGATCAGAGGGAGTCAGGGGCCTACCTGAAATAGGAGGCGTCGACTCAATAAAAGGCAAACGAGGGGAATCAACCGAAGGCGAGGGAGAAGACTCGACTAAAGGTGGAGGTGGAAAAATATTGTGTCGCAACGGAGTCTGAAAAGTGTCGGGAGAAGGCACATGGTCATCCAAAATATTCAAAGGAGTAAAAATGTGTGAGTCAGATGAAACGTCAGTAACCGATTCAAAAGGAAATTTGTTTTCAAAAAAAGTTACATTTCGAGAGTCATAGAGAGTTTTAGTCTCTAGGTCATAAATGGTGTAACCCTTTTTTCCATAAGGGTACCCGATAAAAATTCCTGGTTTAGCTCGCATATCAAATTTAGTAGTAGCTTTAAAATTATGAGCAAAGCACAGACACCCGAAGACACGGAGGGTCGAGTAGTCTGGTGGAGTATCATATAAAACCTCATAAGGTGACTTAAGTGATAAAATTGGAGTTGGCATCTGATTAATTAAGTAAGTTGTCGTTTTTAAACATTCACCCCAAAAATTGAGGGGGAGATTAGCTTGAAATCGCAAGGCACGAGCGACATCCAGCAAATGTCTATGTTTGCGTTCGACGACCCCATTTTGTTGTGGAGTATGAACGCAACTGCGTTGGTGGATAATACCATTCGACTGAAACCAAGACTGTAAGTCCTTAGTGAGAAATTCAGTTCCATTGTCGGAACGAAAAGTCTGAATAGGGCAGGTAGAGTTGGTTGCCGAATCAGAAGAAACAGACTTAATAGTCATTTAATACTGTTTAATTGTGAAATTGAAGAAATATTCTAAATATTTCTTAGTCTCAGACTTGGACTGCATAAGAAATGTCCAAGTATATCTGGAATAGTCATCAACTAAGGTGAGAAAATATCGCTTATTTGTGAGCGAAGGAACAGGAAACGGTCCCCAAATGTCAGCATGAACTAACTGGAAAGGAAAAGTACTAACTGTTGTACTTTTCTGAAAAGGCAATTTAGATTGCTTAGCCATAGGGCAAATTGTACAGTCATGCGTGGAGTCGAAGTGAATAAAATCAAATCGTTGAGATAAGTGTTTGAGGCGATTCAAACTTGGATGTCCTAGTCGGTGGTGCCAAATGTCAAGCGACTTATGTAGAGTAAGTCTTTAGAGGTACGACGTAAAATATAGAGGTCGCCAATCTCATCAGCCTGTCCAATTAGACGGGTTGTCAAAACTTCCGTAAAGACGCAGTGGGAAGGTGAGAAAGTCGCAAGACAATTTAAAGATTTACATAACTGTCGTACAGAAATCAAATTAAACTTGAAACTTGGAATATGATAAACATTTTCTATATGTAAAGAGTCAGAAAAAACTACTTTACCAATATGTTTGACGGGAAGGGTGCTTCCATCAGGAATTTGAACGTAAAGTGATGGAGGAGCAAGTTCGTACGAACTAAAACACTGTAATGAAAAACAGACGTGGTTTGAAGCTCCACTGTCGATAATCCACGAAGTAGGGTGGATGGAAAGAATAGTTCCTGAGAAAAGTGTCGTAGCCGTAGGGCTAGGGTCACCAGTATCTATACCGGGAAAAATCGTTCTCGATGAAGGAGAAAGAATATAAATTATGGGTCGAGAAAAATTAGTTGAAAAACTCGAGAGAATAAGTTTTAAAAAATTTATGATGAAATTGTAATATACCGTAGTGGATGTCACGGTATTTGTGAAAAAGAAGTTGTGGTTGTCAAAACCAGAAAAATAAAAATGAGAGAAAAATAGTGACACCAAAAGTGATGTTGTAGTTTTGTTCGTTAGAAAATGCATTGTTGAAAAAATATTGAAGGAGAAAGTACCAAAAATAGGTTGTAGAAGTGACAACTCAAGTAATGTTTTCGTTATGTTCGACAAGAATATCTTTGTCGAAAAAATGTCAAATATTGACATAATGTGCAACAACAAAAATAATGTCGTTACGTTTGAAGTTGACAAGAAAATCATTGTCACATATGATAAAGTCAGAAGTATAGTTCTGAAGTAAAGAGAAGTCATATAGACTAATAATGTCTGATCGAAAAGAAGAAAACAAAGTGATAGAGTTGTTCGCAACAGTAATACTACTGTTGGGAAAATAGTGACAGAAGTAAGTGTCACAAACGAAGTAACAAAGGCAACAGAAACTTGTGGGTAAAAGAGACTGTCACTAAATTTTAAAATCTGACTTCAAACCAGAAATGTCAACCGAATTAGGGTTGTCTCAGAACCAAAAATGATGACTCAATCAGACCTGCAACGGTATATTGGGTATTGGAATGACCCTAATCTATGAAGTGCAGGGAAAAAATCTGGTGGATTTTGGTCCAAAAATTGATTGCTCAGAGCAAAAGAAACCGGTGATGGTTTTTTGTACTTCTAGAGAGAGAAGGATTCTTTAGATCGATCTAATGTGAATTAAAAAAGGAAGGGTGTTGGGTCTCCTAAAGGTTCGATTGTGACTCGTACCGACAAGGAGTAAATGATTCCGGCGAGAAAGAAACCCTAATGGTTCGGTCGTCGGAGAAGAAGGATGAGAGTAGTCGGGAACCAAGGATAGAAATATGGTTCCGGTCAGGGCGATTTAAGCTATCCCGGTATTGTAGTAAATCAGGTTGGTTCGGGAACCAAAAATTAGAATCCAGTTCCAGGTTTATCAAGTTTTGGTTATCCGGTATGGGAAATGACTGGGTTTGGGGTCAGGAACCAAATTTGGAATTTGGTTCCGGTTGTGCACGGTTTTGGTTAATTCAGTACTAGAATTGGACCAGAACAGGACAAATTGATTTCTAACCTAAATTAGGTTAAAAAATATTCGAAAAAAAAATCACAAATAATTTCGAAAATTTTGGCAAAAATCAGAAAATGTAAATGAGTAAGAAAGTGTTACTGACCTTTGAAGATGGATGATTTATGTATAACACGAAGATGAGAATCCTAGCTTTTGAAAGTTAGATGATCGATATATAAAAGAAAATTAATCCTTAAGCAAATTGATAATCACACGATAATACTGACAGAGAAGAAATCCTTATGCTCGTGATACCATGTTAAATAATGAGTCTGACATGAAAGAATGATAATCAAAAAGTATTTTTATTTATGTGGTGAACAATTATATATAGAGAATTACAATGGAGAAGTTTACATAAGAGAGGGAATTAAAATAAGGAACTATAATTACATGTATGGAAAGAACCTAAATCTAATTACAAATAGTAAGGAAGTAAAATCTTTTGTCTTCATTCTTCTTTCTATGTTGAGATAGTTGATTGGATTTGAGAGGCAATATTGCCAATCGCCTAATTACGTCATTAGTTAGTACAACTGTTTTCCTCCTTGAAGATTTTGTTATTCCTCTCTTTCCAGGTGCCGCATATGATAGCTTTGGGGATCATGTTCCAAATACCCTTTCGTCCCTTCGATTTCTTGGCCCTTGCCACTATTCCAAAAGGTGGTTGATGGCCTTGGGTTGCACCATCTTATATTTAGTATGTTGGTGAAAATAATTCCATATGCCCGCAGCTCATCGCCAATGGATGGATGACTAGGTGGTTTATATTCTCTTCCTTTTTTCATGATGCATTTGTTAAAGAGAAGAAAACCCTTTGTTTAAGTTGATCCACTGCGGGGGTGCTTCAGAGAGCGTGCTGCCCTAACTGTGAAACTGAGCTTGGAAGGGTTGGCTTCTTCTAGATACCCTCACAAGTCAGCTCGAGGTCACCTGGCCTGTCTTGCTTTTTGTCCTTCTATAGTAATTCCTAACATTCAAGCATGGATCATCTGTTCGATACATATGTTCTTTATTCCTTTTCCTTCTACTGTTGTTGCTCCTATGCATACTCGGTGGTGCGATGATTTTCAACACTACTAATGGGATTCTAACTTCTCAAAAGGGCATATCCTCCTTCTGTAAGGTCATTCTTGAAGCTAAATTTGATATATTTATGTGGAATTAAAAGGACAATAAAACATCAATTTATTACTCATGATATAATGAAATATGAGATTTAAATTAAAATTCATGATGGAAAGAAAACAATACATTATCTTTGGACATATTAACTATTATGAGTTGTACGTTTCTTTCGACATGTTAGATCATGATATAAATGTTTAGTTTATTACTCAAAATAGGGTAAATTAGTTTTAGTTTTCATGCTGTATATTTTTGGTGAAAGATAAGAAGCAATTTTGTTCTGAAACTGATGAGAATTCATGGAAAAACCTTTGCTGTTAAATCTCCAGGTAGCTAAACTACCAAATTGTTGAACTTTTTTTCCATGGAAATTGCTTACCTTTGGCTTAGTTGGTGTAATCTCGAGGGGCAACAATCGATATCAACTACTGGTTAAATGGTGCCGAATTGGAGCTGGTTGCTGAAACACCCAAGTCAGGTTTATCGATGCATACATCTAAAAATATTAATTACTTCATCCTTCTCTTCTGTCATTTAGTTTTACATGTTGATTTCACTTATATCTAATATTGAACCTAATCTTTTGGGGTTTCTAATTATGTTAAAAAATACTATTTGCTAATTCTAATAAACTCTAGTTTCCAAATTCTAACGAACTTGCCTCTTGCAATCAAGTAAACTAGGGTATATTCCGTGCCCTAGGGCACGGACAACTGTATCAATCAAATGTTACGAAATTTATTGTTATATTTAATTGAGAGAGAGAGATTTTTATTAGTTATTATTTTTTTTGTATTACTTTGTTGTTTCTTTTCTCTTAAATTAGTTATTATTCTATTGAGAGAGAGAAAGGGAGAGATTTTAATTTCTTTTTTTAACTCTTGAAATTTATTTTATGTTTTTTTTAATTATAATTTTTATTTCTAAGAATGAAAGGAATAATGTTTTTTAAATAGGTAACATTATTTCTACGAAGGACTATATTTTAAATTTTGAGAAGTGCACGGAGATCAATCAAATGTTACGAAATTTATTGAGAGAGATTTTTATTAGTTATTATTTTTTACATTATTTTTTTTGTTTCTTTTCTCTTAAATTAGTTATTATTTTATTGAAAGAGAGAGAGAGAGATTTTAATTTCATTTTTTAACCCTTGAAGTTTATTTTGTTTCTTTTTTTTTTCTTAAATTAGCTAATTTATTTCTAAGAAGGAAACGATTATTGTTTTTTAAATAGGTAACTTTATTTCTACGAATGACTATATTTTAAATTTTGAGAAGGACTTCTAGACAATATCCTTTGTTATTATTTTGAGAAGCAATTGTAAGAAGACTGACCTGAATTAGGGTTCATTTGTTGTGTTGGTGGAGTTGTCATGAGGAAAGAGATCGAAACCCTGATTCTTTGATGACAGGAGCTTCAACTCTTTTTCTGAATTCTTCAATTTGAGGAAGAGACTGAAATCCTGATTCTTGATGACAGAAACCACAGCTCTTTTCCAATTACTTCGAAAATTAAATCCCTGATTCTCTGATCACAGAAGATATAATTTCGATTTGCTTTATCCTTTCGTCCCTAAGGAATTTCGTGGATTCGATGATCACAAAAAAAAACCTAGGGCTCCGATACCATGAAAGATTTAGAGAAAGAATTCTATTGATTTCAAGATATCTTCTATTACAAGAGCTCTACTCCTTATATAGGTTTTTTTTACAACAATGAATAAGAGAGATTACAGAAAGAGGATATATCTTATGTAACTATGTATTATCTTATGTAACTCTTATGAAGTTGAGGAGAGAAATAAGAATTATGTACAATGTAACTTCGTGATAGTTATCACTTATTAATGAAAGTTTGGCTTGTACTCAAAAAACAATGACGATTCAAAATTGGACAAGCAGACTCATACGAATTAAATTCAGACTCAGATGATGAGAAAGAAAAATAACAACGCTACCGTAATATTTCTGTCATTGTTGCTTATTTTTGGAAAGAGAACACTCTCAGCCACATTGTAACTGTGGGACCCTTGCTAGTATTGACCTCCTGGACTAGTACCGTTGGTGGCTCCTCATCCGAGGAGTAATGCTCCTGTAAAGTCTTTCCGATTGATGTACCAAAATTGCTTTGTTTAATATGTATATCACACATCTGGTTCTGGTTCATGGAGTCTCGTTCTAACTGAGCTAGCTAGTGGCTTGGTCTTCAGTTTACATGTATGCATTTTTGCTCTATTGCTTCTATCTTTTCTTTTGTAAAGTCAGTTTTTGGAAATGCTTCTGGTTCTTCCTGTCTAGGAAGTCTTGCAGCCACTACTCTTTTGGTGCCCCTCGTTGGGCTCCATTGTCATTTTGGTGCCCCTTGTTGGGCTCCATTGGTTCACATTTTAGAAACGGCAAAATTTGTATGATATGTCATACATAATGTGCCTGAAAGATTTAGAGAAAGAATTCTATTGATTTCAAGATATCTTCTATTACAAGAGCTCTACTCCTTATATAGGTTTTTTTTACAACAATGAATAAGAGAGATTACAGAAAGAGGATATATCTAGAGAGAGAAGAAAGGGAAAGTTAGTTAAGAACAGTTTACCTAACATTAACCGACTAATCTGTTCTTAACTAACCTAACTAACTACTAATTGTTCTTCACATGTGCAGACCACACATATCAAAAGGAGTGCCCATGGAAACGATAATAACCAACTCTTTTATATTAGCTCCTTCCTTTATCTCAAGAGTTACTGAATAGTCCTTCTCTCTAACAGTGCCAAGGTGAAGCTAATTACAATTGTAACTATGAAGTTGCACTAGAAGGTTCAAGGTTGGTAAACCTTCATAAAAGACATATCTATGATATATATATATATATATATATATATATATATATATATATATATATATATACCGATTGTAGTTGAGCATGACCATCCAAACTGGAGTAGACAGACTTCACGAAGAAGCCTTTTAAAGAAATGCCGTAGTAGTTTTTATTTCTTATTCACGTATAATATTTTTCCATGAAATGGTTGACAAAACGGAAGTTTACTCGGAACAAATTTTTTTTTTTTTCCAAAAGAGATGATAGCGTAGAAACCAGTGTAAATAATTGAAGTCCGTACTCGAGAACAACCATTTGGGGCTGCTGCTGCTGCTCAGAGAAGCAAGGAAGAGCTAGATGTGAAAGTTATTCTTTAGTTAATTCCTTAAAAATATATAACATAGAACAACAAAGTTTGTTAAACAAATTAAGAAAAGGTCCGGCAAGGTAGGTCCTTGATGTAATGTTAGTTTTTTTTAAGTTGATGTAATGTTAGTTAGGTGCTTGGTCCTCTAAAGAAAAACATAGTCGTGTCCTTATCTTAGTCCATTAACCTTTAAATATATATGGGAAATGCTAAATGTACAAAGAATCTTTAACAAGATTCTTAACAAAATGCTAAATGAACGGTCCCGATCAAAGTCAAACTTTGAAAAACTTTGATTAACTTTTGTCTTTCAGTGAATATAACAAAGAGTACTCTCATAACTCACTTCAACTCATTACCGACTAGTTTAACTTGAATGTATATAACATTTATCATGGTATCAGAGTTAAACCCATAGTTGATAGGCAAAACAATAACACATAGGTACGCAACTGCAAAATGTGTTTCACATCACATGAAAAAATAGTCTCACATAGACAAAATGAACCCTCATACTAAATAATATAATGTTTAAGTCGATTCAAAATCAGTTGGCAATGAGTGCCGCTTAATCATTGTCAAGTGGTTTTGAATTAGATGTCTATAAAACATAAAAATTTGCCACTTGTGTAATATCCTAAATTTGTACACAACTATATCATATATTACTAAAAACATGTGTGTAGTTCACGTCAATTGATTTGTATAGGCCAGAAAACATGCCTACGGTGTATAACTAGCTATGGTTTCGTATGCTTGTGTTTTTGCCCTATAGGATCCAAGATCCCTGTCAATTGATATTGCATACACACACACACGAGCTTATCACGTAATAATACGGTACCGTACAGGAGCAATTCTAGTTCTTGGTCTGATACGTGAAGAAGTGTTGTTGACTCTTCAGATGCAATCAATAACATATTTAATTAGTAATTTAGTAGTAGTTTAGTCAATAATTTTAACCACTAGTGATTAGTGGACCCCAGTTAATTAAAATACTTTGAATTACTCAGTAAACTTGTTAGTGGGTTCATAAGTTTTAGGATTTAATTGTTACAATTGTGGAAGCTAGGGTTTCGGCTGAAGAAGAGAAGAGACAGATTAGGGCAAACAGGTTAAGAATAGGGTTTTATATGGTCAACCAAAACTCTATTTCTAGTCTTCCCAGTCAAGTCAACATAATGGACCAAGACCAAGCTCCAGCCCAAGTCAACAGGATTAGACCGACTCCCATTGTGTCTAAAGGCACCTGTATGAAAACAAGAAAGTTAGTTAGACTTTGTTGTTTTCTGTTTTTCTGTTTTTCTGTTTTAGTTTTCTGTTTCTAGTTAAAACTGAATTACAACTCTCTTATCATTCCTCCTATATAAGGAAACTTGTAAACCAAAAGAGATTATTGAAAATAAAAAAGAGTTAGAGAGTTTCTTACATGGTATCAGTTAGGTTGTGATCCTTAGCTAGGGTTTCCTTTCTCTCCAACTCAAGAATAATCATTCCAAATCTCGCAAAATCAAAACAAGATATGATCAAAATTCAGATAAAATGGATCATTACTAAAGATAACAAGGATCAAAATTAGATAACAAAGATCAAAATCAAGCTTCAAAATCAAAAGTGATAAGTGATTAGAATCACTTACTATTTTTTCAGACTTATCTTCAGCTCCTCCTGGTTCTTTACTCATCTATTCAATTCACTAATCATGACAGCCTCAAATCAAGGTAATCTTCCACCAATCTCTTCTGTTACTAGCTTTATAACAAAGAAACTAGATGATAGCAATTATCTAATGTGGAAAGACCAAGTGGAAACTATGCTTGGAAGCTATGATCTATTAGGGTTTGTTAATGGTACTATAGAAGAACCTCCTCAACTTAGATATATCAATGGTATAGAACAAGTAAACCCCGATTTCCAAGTTTGGAGATCAAAAGAGAGTTTTGTTAGGTCATATCTTAAAAGTACTCTCTCAAAGTCTGTTTATTATGATACATATGGGTTAAAAACAGCAAAGGAAATATGGGAATACCTTGATCTTACCAACAATGAAGGTCTAGAATAAAAAAAAGACCAACTTAGAAGAAAATTACAAACAATCAAGAAGGGAAATGCATCTATTGCTGAATATCTCAGAGAATTAAAGCTAATTGCTGATTCTTTAACATCAGTACATGATAAGATTAGTGAATCTGAGCTTGTCAGACTAGCCATTCATGGCTTAAACTCTGACTATGACCAGTTTGTCATTGCTATAAGAGCAAATAATGAACAATTGACTTTAGCTCATCTAAAGTCAAGACTAATTCAACATGAGCAGTGGTTATTGCAAAAAGAAACTGATCAGGAGGCATATTATGTTAGGAGACAGTATTCAAAGCTACATCAAAGACAACCTAGTAATCCCTCACCATCTTACTATAAAAATCAGGCTTATGCAAAGAGAGATGGGTCTCCTACAAAGGGTCAATCTTCAGTAAATAATCAACTAAAAGGTCAAAAGGCTGAGGACTTTGATTTCTCCTCAGTCCCATGTGGTCTGTGTAAGAGATGGGGACATACCCCTGGTGTTTGTTATTTTAGATACAAACCAAATAGAAATTACCCTACTTATCATACTGAATCTCAATGTCCTCAAGATGGTGTTGAAGAAGTTCATCATGAAGAAGATACCACAAACATGAAATCATATTCTTATATAGAAGAAGGTATGCTAGAATGCAATAATGCTATGCTATTACCATATGAAAACAGTGATGAATATGATGCATTTCATGAGTGTCATACTGCTGTAGTGATTAATTACTGATTTAGAAGATGAAGTCTATTATGATTGCAACCCAGAACAGGAACAGTGTTTTGTCACTACAGACTCTACTCTTATATCAAATAAGGATAGTTCTTGGCTGGCTTATACAGGAGCTAGTAGCCATATGACTCACAGTGAAGAGAATCTCACCTTAATTCAACCTTATAATGGTTCTGATGCTGTTATGGTGGGCAGTGGTAAGTTTTTACCCATTTCTAGCACAGGTAAATCAACACTCTCCACTTCAACACATAATTTTGAGTTAAGTAAAGTTTTATGTGTACCTAATCTTAAGAGGAATTTGCTATCAATTTCAAAATTCACAAAAGATAATGCATGCTCAGTAGAATTTCTACCATGGGGTTATAATATAAAGGATATTCATTCAAAACAAATCCTAGCAGAAGGGCCTGTCAAAAACAATTTGTATCCTATAGAGGTGCATAATGCTATGTTAAAACATAGACATAAGGTTGCTTACTTATCTCAGACATCTTCAAATTATGATATTTGGCATGCAAGATTGGGGCATTCTAATAGTGCAGTTATCAAACAACTTCATGAGGAACATAAAATTACTCTAAGTACCAAGATTGACAAAACTTTTTGTAAGTCTTGTGAATTAGGTAAAAGCAAGTGTCTACCTTTTGAATCTTCTTCCTCTACTACCAATACTCCTCTATATTTGATTCATTGTGACATTTGGGGACCAGCCCCTGTCACCACTCCTAATGGTGCAAGATACTATATATTGTTTCTAGATGATTTCAGCAGGTACAGCTGGATCTATGCAATGAAACTAAGGTCTGACAGTATGAAGTGTTTCAGTCATTTCAAAGCAACTAATGAGAATCTTCTCAAAGAAAAGATTGTCTATTTTCAGTCAGATGGTGCACCAGAACTCAAAAAGGGAGAATTTAGGGATTTCTTAGATAAAAGTGGTATTCTTTTCAGATGTTCCTGCCCATATACTCCTCAACAGAATGGGAAAGCTGAAAGGAAGCATAGGCACATTACAGAACTTGGTAATACACTATCTTTTCACTGTTCTTTACCAAAACATCTATGGTTTGATGCTTTTAGTACTGCAGTCTATATTATCAATAGAATACCCACCAAAACTTTACAAGGCAACACTCCATATGATACACTTTTTCATCATTCTCCTGATTATTCTATTCTCAAATTATTTGGATGTGCTTGTTACCCACATCTTGGAGAACTCAGAAAAGACAAACTCAGTCCCCAAGAGTGTACAATGTGTTTTTTTGGGCTATAGTAATGAACACAAGGGATATAGGTGCTATGATCCCTTAACAAAGAGACTTTATATGTCTAGACATGTCACATTTGAGGAAGACAACTTTCCTTATGTCAACCTCATTGCTAGACAGTCAAGTGGTGATCAGAAAACACATCCACATATCTCATTACCCCTACCTCCTATTGATCATGTTCTAGACAGTCCAACTGAATTAGGGACACCTAGTATAAATACTAGTACACCAGCTAATTCAGTATCGAGGCTTTTGTCTACTGATGAGGGCATTGCTAATGTTTCCACTAGTACACCAGCAACATCACTAGGAACATCTCATCCTCCACCATCTAGACAAATCACAACAAGAGGTAGAAATGGGATTATCAAAAGGAAAGATCTACCCAATGATTTTGTAACTTATTATTCATCACCTCACACATTAAATGTTGCTTATTTGTCTATATTACAACTACCAACTGAGCCAACATCTTATAAGGAGGCAGCTAAGCATACTGCCTGGGTTCAGGCCATGAATGAGGAGTACCAAGCTTTACTTGACAATCAAACATGGTCTTTGGTACCTTATCATAGCAACATGAATGTACTTGGGTGCAAGTGGGTTTTTAAGTTGAAACAAAAGGGTGATGGTACAATTGAAAGGTATAAAGCAAGACTTGTAGCAAAAGGGTTTCATCAACAAGAGGGTGTTGATTATGATGAGACTTTCAGTCCAGTTGTGAAGGCAAACACTATAAGATTGGTACTCACTATAGCAATCTCAAAATCATGGCATATCAAACAACTTGATGTATCAAATGCTTTTCTGCATGGGGTTTTAGATGAAGATGTGTATATGATTCAGCCACCAGGGTTTATCAAACCAGGAACAGACAATCTTGTTTGTCATTTACACAAAGCTCTATATGGTCTTAAACAGGCACCTAGGGCCTGGTTCAACAAGTTTACAACATTTCTATTGTCATATGGATTTCAAAAGAGCAAATCAGACCACTCTATGTTTGTTTTTCATCATCCATCATCAACTATGATACTTCTTTTATATGTGGATGATATAATCCTGACAGGAAATTCAGTATCTCAAATTTCATCTCTCATCAAGGACTTAAGCAGTAGCTTTAAAATGAAAGACTTGGGTCCTTTATCATATTTCTTGGGTATTGAAGTCACCACTGATCTTCATCATAGGCAACTATTTCTCACACAGAACAAATACACATTGCAGATACTACAGAAAGCAAAGCTATTAGATTCTAAACCATCTAAGTTACCAGTCTCTAGTGGAAAAAGGGTTTCAATCACAGATGGAGAAGAACTTTCGAATCCCACTGAGTATAGGAGTCTAGTTGGGGCATTACAGTACCTAACACTCACTCGACCAGATATATCATTTGCAGTTAATTATGCAGCCCAATTCATGCATAAACCAACAACAGTACACTTAGTTGTTGTTAAAAAGATTCTAAGGTATCTAAAGGGCTCAATGGGGTCAGGAATAATTCTCTCTGCAGGTGAGTTAACTAGGTTAACTGCCTACACCGATTCAGATTGGGCTGGATGCCCTGACTCAAGGAAATCAACAGGGGGATACTGTATCTTTCTAGGCTCAAATCTAATCTCCTGGAGTTCGAAGAAACAAGCCACAGTGGCTAAGTCCTCCACAGAAGCAGAATACAAATCACTTTCAAATACTGCTACAGAGTTAGTTTGGTTGTCTTACCTCATGGAAGAGCTTCGGTTACCTCTAACTCGTCTCTTTCATCTCTTCTGTGACAATATAAGTGCTAAATACCTTGCTTCGAACCATATCTTTCATGCGAGAACCAAGCATATTGAAGTAGACTTCCATTATGTACGAGATCTGGTTTCGAATGGTTCGGTTATGGTGAATCATGTCTCAACTACAGAGCAAATCGCTGATATATTCACCAAAGGGCTACCAGAAGATTTGTTTAAGAAATTTCGAGACAAACTGATGGTGTTTCATTCCTCATCACCATCGGTTTGAGGGGGGCTGTGGAAGCTAGGGTTTCGGCTGAAGAAGAGAAGAGACAGATTAGGGCAAACAGGTTAAGAATAGGGTTTTATATGGTCAACCAAAACTCTATTTCTAGTCTTCCCAGTCAAGTCAACATAATGGACCAAGACCAAGCTCCAGACCAAGTCAACAGGATTAGACCGACTCCCATTGTGTCTAAAGGCACCTGTATGAAAACAAGAAAGTTAGTTAGACTTTGTTGTTTTCTGTTTTTCTGTTTTTCTGTTTTAGTTTTCTGTTTCTAGTTAAAACTGAAATATAGGAAACAAACAATATAAAAATGTATGTGTGGGTTGAGAGAGGCCAGTATTTTATGTTGAATTTGGGAGGAGAGAAGTATAGTTACTGTTAATCCTGAAGTGGTTGTGTTTTTATTTAGCAGTGGTGGAATTTTACCACCCGCCCACCCAAATTTAATTATATTGTCTAGTACTACTATTAATTTGTTAGCCAAAGCTGAATAGGGTTTGCTTTGTTCTGTTAAACTGAAGTGTATATGTCCAATTTCAATTATTAATGAAAATCGAGTTATATTATAGTACTAGATATAGCCTGTGCCTCCGGCACGGCGAAACTATCAGACGCATTATGTAATAGCAACTACAAAGGTCCAATCCACTATGTTGGTATTCTTATGTTCCATTTGTTCATGATGGGTTGGTCATGTTTCTGATTAATTTACTATATCCTCTAACTTGGTTTGAAGATTGTATGCTATTTTCAAGTCCTAAATTCATAATTATTTCGTATAGTTCTTGATTTGTGCATCATTCCTTGTCTAGTTTCATCGATAAAAAATACTTCATAGGCGATTTATAGAGACATACACAAATATTAATAGGTATGTCTTATTTTATATATGTCTCCACACTTCATTCAATTTCTCCTGCTAAAGTGCAACATCAAAACATGTCATAGCTATTTGTTTAGCAAATCAAAATCCTAAACTGAACTATGTTGAAGGTTATATAAGTTCAGTCACTTGCTTCAAATTTCATATGAAAAAAAGGGTTTCACATTAGTTGTAACAGACTTGTAGAATTTTTTTAATATTGGTAGTATATGGGATCTTTATAAACAACTAATAGCCGGATTTTTAAGCTAAATAAAATTTTGAGTTGTTAGTTCGGAATAAATGAAGTTCAATGGATAAAATTACCGAATTAAAAATAGATAAAAAATAATACTAATTAGTATAATGAACAAATTAAAGCGAATACTAATAATTGTTGTGAAAAATAAAGGAGGGAAGAAGAAAGACAATGGGAATGTATTAACCAAGAGATTATAGACAAGAAGAACTAGATTGTATTCTTATGTTTGTAGATAATTTCTCTACTTTGGTACATTGGTATATTGATTACTATGATATATTGGTTTGATCCATCTTCTTCATTAGCAAGTAACCTCTTTATATAGGCATTTAGCTAGATGAGTTACACATCCAATAGGCACACAATAATGGAGCTTGAATACAAGGTAATGGTGGAAAACCTATGGTGGTGGGAGTTACAATTGGTGGTGGTCATCCACCATAAATCGAATATTTATAACACTCCCCCTGGATGTCCACCGCATCAGAAATTGTCTCATTAAAACCTTACTAGGAAAACCCAATGGGACAAAACCATAGTGAAGGAAAAAGAGTACAAATTCTTTGTTCATGTACATCTTTTATGTACACATAATCTGCCTCATTAAAACCTTGTTAAGAAAAACCTCGTGGGAAAAAAATCTTAACGAAGGAAAAAGAGTACAGTGTGAAAATATAGTATTCAGTGTTTTCAACCTTCTATTGTCAGCTTTTTAGTGACATATATACACAAAAATATAATAAGTACCATTTGACATTCCATGTTGCATCCATATAATGTTTCAAAGTTTATGCACACTTAAGATTGAAGTTTGTTAAATCCTCCAGGGATTTCAGTTGAACTCACTTTCTAAGTGATTCATATTTGTCATATACATCGATAAGATAATTATAATATTTTGTGAAATCAATGTACTAATCACATTTCAATGTGCATTATAAATTTCATGCACAATCCACCTCACACACATAATAGGTGTTAAACTCATCATTCGATGACTAGTTGTCTCGTCAAAATCTTGTCAGGAAAATCCAACGGGACAAAACCTGAACGAAGGAAAAAAGACTACAACTTTTAAACAAGTTATAACAATTTTCAATACGCATAGTTGCTTCATTAAAACCTTGAAATGGAAAACCCAATGGGACAAAACCTTGACGAAGGAAAAAGAGTACAACGCAATTGACATTTTATATATGAATGATGGTTGTTTTCTAAAACCACATTACAACACACATAATGTATTGTCTGTACTATATTAGGTACTTCAGGACCTGAATTTCCATGACATATGAGAAGTTAAGACAATATGAGTTGCTTTGAAGCTTATAGCCTTTTAGTATTTTAAAATATGTTCATTTTCAAGATTTTCTTTACTCGAATAATCTTTTTCGATACTCTACTGTCAAACTTTGATAAACTCTTCAGGAGTCACAATAGGATTTATACATACTTCATACTGTAATTCGGAGATTTATAATTCATATTGAAATTTTATAAGTGGACGTCAAATCCTTTATAGACTAAAGGACATTTCTTACACATGTATACTTTATTACCTTCGGGGTAATTCTTAATTGGTGCTTCGACTTCATGTCTGAAGACTTAATTATTTTGTAAGAAAATCCACAAGTAATGAAGTATCTCGTTAAAAGTTGACCAATATTACTTAGAGTAATTCCGGATCAATATGCTCCCAGTAGCTACTATATTCAGAAATACATCGTCTGAAATGATTTATTTGATTTTTTAAATTTTCACAGCATACATAGTTCAGTGATCTCATATATGTGCCTTTGTAAAAGGTCGGTGTCTCTTTATATACATATCCTCTTCAGGAGATTTTATTAGGAATATGAATCACATTCATTTCTAAATTGATAGCCTCTTCAGGAGGAAAAATTATTCCTTCAGTGTCAAGGAGTATATGTCACTTTGATAAACTATGGTCATTTTTCATGACCTTTATCCGTATACGAGCATATTACGCTCCAAAAGATATTGATATTTGGAGGTAATAAATTCTCCGTTTATCGATTCTAAATGAGGGAAACTGGACAATTTTCAAGTATTTTATGACATTAAATATAAGACTTCCTCCCCCTAATGTCGATAGATTTTCATCTTATTTGATAATAAAAATCATACGTCATGTGCGCACATACTTCAATGTTGTGACAAAGATGGAAAGAGAGTCAATTGCTTCAGGCAAATTGTTCTAATAACAACTTCAGGTGTGAGCAATTTGTTCTAATAACAACTTCAGGTGTGATTGATTACATTTGAGATGTCATCTTCATGCGATTTTTTCTATTAAAATACATCATCACTTTCTTTATGTATTACAACTTCAGGTGTAATATGAAATCAAATATTCAACAATTTTTATTTTCCAAGAATTTAGAACTCATCGTCGTCCAAAGACGCGGAAGAAAATATTATCACCACTTGATGAAAATTTTATTGAAATACAAGTACAACCAAAATTGTGATATTATATTCTCGTTAAAAGAATTTCACAAAAAGTAGTTGTCTTTCACCATGAAGAACTTTTTCAAATTTAATCACAGCATATGTTGGTATAGTAAAATGATATTCTCAATTTTGTCACTCTATTTCCAATATGAACTCGGTGTAGGATTTTTCTTACCACCGTTTAATTATAATCCTTTAATAATCAATAGAAAATAATTTCAATACTGAAATATCAATATTTTTCATTCTTCGTGAATGAGTAAACAAATTTTGTTTTGCAAAGATTCACCGTTTTGGTGATAATTAACTTACTCATATTGCTTACCAAACTTCAGGTTTGGTGTTTCAACAAAAAAAAAAAAAAAACTTCAGGTTTGGTAATATCATATAGAAATAGATGATTCAATTTCATTGTAACCAAAATCAGATGGTTAAATTTTCTCCTGAAAGAATCTTTATTAATAAATCTAATAAGATGGGAGAATTGAAGTACTTATATGAAATAAATTTATCATCCTTAAGATATATCTAAAAAATTATTGATTGTCATATATCTGTAAATTTTTTTATTTTTTTATTTATCAAATATGCACTTAGAATCTATATAATAAAACAGGTTGAAACATGTTGACTAGGACAAACCAAAAGATAAGTCTTGCCGTCCATTTCGTTTTATCTGAAATCTTGATCGTTAGATCTTTCACCTACTTAACAAAAAAGGTCAATTCGTTCACCCTCTCATTAATACTGTTAAATTAAATAAAACATTCTCTTATTTTAATCATTCTTCTCGGAAAAGTCTTTATCTTCTTCCAAACTTTTGAGCACTATCTCCTTTCTCTTTCCCCCAAAACCATAACGGCATAACGCCTCTATCTTCATCTCCATCTTCGATTCTTTAGTTACTCTCATTGATCCCCTCATTATGCCCTATTATGGGTTATTACACTTTGGTCTAATCCTTCATGTGGTAGTTATTCTATTCTGTCTCTCCCTCTCAAGCGTATTGCTTCAACTTAATGTCAAGAGCGAGATTTTCAATTCAATAATCAATTTTTTTTTGGTTACAAGCTGACTTTCCACCAAGAATCATCTCGGAAATGCTTTCTGTATGGGTAAGTCGATGAATGCTCCACCAAAAAAAACTTAATTTCTTTTATGGGTAACCCTAAACATTAATTTGTCCCTCAAATCAATTTCTCAACAAAATTGCATTCAAAAGTGAAGAAATTTTTGGCTCTTTGCAGCAGGTATTCGGTTCATAGATTGATTGTTATATGATTTGATTTTCTTTACTTGGTTGTCAGGATTAGATTCTTTTTATGTGTTTCTCTTATTAGGGTTGTGATTAGTAAATGGAGTTTTTTTTCCACTAATAATCTTTCTCCATGTTTCTGATTTTAGGGTTTAAAAGAATAAAGGTGAGCACAGGTATGGTTCTGATTTCTTTAGCAAACCAAATATATAAACCCTAAGCATTCATAATTTAACTTGGAGTTTAGTGATTTCAACTTTGTTTGTCTCTATGCTTCTGATTTCAGGTTCAATGTAACCTAAATTCTCTTTGTTTGTAAGTAAAACAGAAATAGATTACAATCCAAATATGGGCTTTCAATCGATTTCACCCCATTTTTCTTCAGTTATGTTAGGTATGCTTCGATAGATAACCAAACTATGTTCTTTTATGATTACAAATGTGTGCGACGTTAGATCGGTTGGTCTTAGTGTTCTTCGTCAGAAAGAATTTTGATTTACCACCAATCAGTTTAGTTTCCAATGCATCCTTTCTCAGTTTTGGATATAACGATTTGGTTATTTCTCTTATATAATATAATTGTTTTGATTAAACAGTTACGCCTTGGTTTTCACATGGAAAACATTTTTCTTCACATTAGGTTAATAATGGGAAGCAACAATCTGCTTCTGAGCTTACATTTGTTTGTATTTTCTTCAATTCATACTTATGTTGGGTAAACTAGATAGCGCTTCATTTTGTTGCAAGAAGATTAAATCTGGGTATTGTTCCTCAAAACTCATCTAGGAACTGCATTGAAATCTGCTTTGAAGATACCTAAATCAATGAACCTCTCATTTGGTTTTTGTGTGGGCGACAAGAGGAGAATATTGAGCATTGGGAACTATAAGCCATTACGAAAGTTTATGGTGAAGTAGATAACGAAAATGTGTTTGAGTATTTGAACCCTATAGTCCCGATTTATACCAAATAATTGTGAAGAACAGTGGTATATTCCAAATATTTATTTCATCAACACAAATATTGAGTTTCATACTAATCTATTGCACCTTAGTAGGAAGTTGTGTGAAACATTGGGATTTTTTTTAATGGCAACCAAGAAGCAAGTATGTTTTCATCACTTTGTCCTTCGTATAATCTCGCCACTTTGCTTTGAAGTTTATACGATTTATTACCAACACTTTAATACGTAGTTCATTATTCCTAAAAATTTCGATATATATGATTTGTGTGTGTATATATATATACATAAATTGGTTGTATCAATATCTTTTCTCACGGTACAATAGCGAACTACAAATGTATCCTTCATGATTATGACGTCCTGTCATTTTGGGCGGAACATAAACTAGACCTCTGCAGTACTGTTAGAAAATGTTGTTGAAACTTTGATCATTTTATGGGTACAGTATGTCGTTTAACTTTTGTTTCTGTAGATGTCTCTCATGAAAGATGCGTTTAAAGGATTCATATTTTCACCACTTCACTTTTTGATTTCTCTTGATGTAGCCGTCTTCTCTTTCTTAATTACAAATGAATGATTATTATTGTCCACTAAGTGGGGAAGTGTTTTTTTACTTTACTGCTATGGGTCATTGAGTGAGGGTTGTCTGGGATTCTAAGTGGGGAAATGTTGTTTTGGCTTTTGGATTTGCAAAAGTGCAGGAGCTCGTGACTGGTAATCTGTTTTATTTTGTGCTCTAATTGGCTTAACTTATTTGGATTTGATCACCCATTGCTTGAATACCATTTCGGTTTGGTATTGCCATTTATGATTTTTTTGGCTGCAAATTACGTTGAATGTATTTATCATTTGTAGTTGTGAACAGAGCCATTAAATCAGAAACCGTAAGTGGACAAGGATGAATAAATTGAGGTATCTCTCTTTCAACTATTTTTTATATGTTTATAATTTTCTCACTCGTGATTTTATACTAAAAAGTTTCCCTATGCAAGAGATCAGTTGAGATCGAACTACTCGCGTTAGATAAGACGAGATTTACATTTAAGTATAAGTATTCTGCTACCTAATTTTTTGGCCAAGTACATTTAGGTTTTATACTCTATTATCTATTAGTAGCAACAAGATTCACACTCCACCTAATTTTTTTTTATTTTCTATTACCTCTGTATCTATGCCTCTTCAATACTTCACCTCATTACATTGTTTTTTTTTTGAAAAACCTCATTACATTGTCTTGCTTCACCTAATTACATCGTTTTTCTGACAGAAATTAAAATATCTCAGTTTTCAATAGTTATGTCTTTTGATCTCTTATTTTTGTTGTCTTTCAGAGAGGATATTGAAGATAGAGAACGGCGGAAGAGGTTAAGAAAATAAAGGAATAGTTGCCGCATTTGGTACTATGAAATTCTGGCTGTTGTTGCTACAACAAATGCAAGTGGGCTCTCCGAGTCAAGTTCTTGGGTGTTGCGACGAGAACCAACCACCGATCCTTGGTATTTAAAAATTACGCAATTTATATTTGTAAGAACTTCCTCATATTTATATTTGATGTTCACAATGCCAAAGACATGGGTTACGCCTACAACACTTGGGCCACATAAATGCGGTTAGC
This sequence comes from Eschscholzia californica, assembly GCF_041429995.1. Taxonomy (NCBI): domain Eukaryota; kingdom Viridiplantae; phylum Streptophyta; class Magnoliopsida; order Ranunculales; family Papaveraceae; genus Eschscholzia; species Eschscholzia californica. Next base: position 37,764,503 of record NW_028238198.1, read on the forward strand.
TCTTTTGTGTTCGTACTTGTTATAACTAAAAGTCGCGGAAGCTATCGAACCTATCCTAGAAATTGATCCGATTATGAAGATTAATCGAAAAGCTAAGTCAAAATCAAATATACGAACAGAATTTAACGAGGTTCGGCTTTAAAGCCTACGTCCTCGGGCGAACAAGAAATCTTTATTGAAGGATAGATGAAGACGACTAACACAACCCGCAAGTTCGTCCCAAGATGGTACCGTATAGACAATAACCTTCTATACTAAATCTTCGACGACCGAGAAATTAAACACCGCTCAAAACTATGAACAAAAATTTCTCTCTCACTTGCTCTCTCTCTCTTTAGCTCTCTCTAAAGAAGAGTTGTTGTTGCTTGTGTTGATGTGTTTGTTGGTGTGGTTACAAAAGCACTCAACCCACCTATTTATATTTAATATAAGCCGGTGGGATTGGGTTGTGCCGACTCCAAATTGAGTATAAAATTGGAAACCAATTTGGCTCCACCAACCGACTTCAATTTGGTTTCCAAAACTGCCTCCAATTGATTTCATCAAACCGCCTCTCTTCCAAGCCATGAAACCGCCTCAATCCAAGTCATGAAACCGCCACTTACAATTCTCCACCTCGTACACAATGTGATACTCTTCAAATTTTGGACGAACACCAGGATACTCCTTGTAAGATATATCTGCTCCTTATAACTTCCTCCGACTGCGCCATATGACCATGGCTGCCTACGTACCCTTTTACAGGATCAAGCCTACCGTAGTTCTACCAATCCTTCACATAAAGTTTACCTTGTCGCCATTACGCCCTTTCGGGCAACTTAACACGAGCCGATTTGTAGCAATTCCAGGCAATGCTGAAACTTGCTACATGTCACCACTTTAGTCAACATGTCCGCGGGATTCTCATCTGTGTGTACCTTCATGAGAGAAACATCACCTTCCTCTATGACATCTCGTACAAAGTGATACCTAACATCGATATGCTTAGTGCGAGCATGATGAACCTGATTCTTCGCCAAGTGGATCGCACTTTGACTATCACACCATACATCCACGCACTCCTGCTTAATCCCTAGATCATCCAGAAGACCCCACAACCACAATGCTTCCTTCACACCCTCGGTCATAGTCATATACTCGGCCTCCGTAGTAGATAACGCAACTGTAGATTGTAACATCGATCGCCAACTAACTGGAGCACCATGTACCCTAAATACATAACCAGTAGTAGATCGTCTTCTATCTAGATCGCCAGCATAATCTGAGTCAACATAACCGCTTACCTGACATGTGTCTCCACCAAAGCACAAACCCGTATCAGTACGTAGTACCCTTCAAGTACCTCAAGACCCACTTCACAGCTTCCCAATGTGTCTTCCCTGGATTTGCCATAAACTTGCTAACCACACTGACCGCCTGTGAAATATCTGGACGAGTACACACCATAGCATACATCAAACTGCCAACTGCACTAGCATACGGTACACGATCCATATGATCCTTCTCCACCGTAGTAGTGGGAGATTGTTTTCCCGAGAGCCTGAAGTGTGGTGCCAAAGGTGTTGACACCGCCTTCGCATTCTGCATCCCGAATCGAGAAACTACTCGTTCGATGTAACCTTTCTGATTCAAGTACAGTTTCTTACTTGACCGCTCTCTCTTAATCTCCATTCCCAGTATCTTCTTTGCAGCGCCCATGTCTTTCATCTCAAACTCTTGATTGAGTTGAGATTTCAACTTATCTATCTCCACCATGCTTCTAGAAGCAATAAGCATGTCATCCACATACAAAAGGAGATAAATAAAGTCACCTTCGCGAAGCTTTTTGATGTATATACAACAATCATAGTCACTTCTGCGAAAACCATGCTTTAGCATGAAAAAATCAAATCGTTTGTACCATTGGCGAGGGGATTGTTTCAATCCGTAAAGAGACTTCCTCAAACGACATACTTGATTTTCTTTACCCTCAACCTTGTATCCCTCAGGTTGAGCCATATAAATTTCTTCTTCCAAATCTCCGTGCAAGAAGGCGGTTTTAACATCGAGTTGTTCCAGCTCAAGATCCCTGTGAGCAACAATACTCAATAGCACCCGAATAGAAGTATGTTTCACGACCGGTGAGAAAATCTCATTGTAGTCGACCCCTTCTTTCTGTGCATAACCCTTGGCCACTAGTCTTGCCTTATACCTTGTACCTTTGATCTCGGAAGAATCCTCTTTCTTCTTGTACACCCATTTACAACCAATAACAGACTTACCTTCGAGCAATGGGGCAACCTCCCATGTCTTGTTCTTGTGAAGAGACTCCATCTCTTCTTGCATAGCAACCAACCAACTCTCTCTTTCCGCCGCGGTGATAGCTTGTTTGAAGGTGACCGGCTCGTCGTCTTCCACCGAGAGTGCATATTCAACCACATTTGCCTGCCCGTAATGCCTAAGAGGTTTGTCTGACCCTAACCTCTGTACCGGCTTATATAACCGTTTCGGCCTAGTGTGTACCGAAACATCCTGCTGTTGTTGTTGTAAAACTTGTGTACCTTCCCCTTGAACCTCCTCATGATTGGGTTCATCAATTTCCTCATCCTGAGTATTATCCTGATGCTCCACCTGATCATGATTCCTAGAAACCCGTTGGTCTTCGATTTCTACTTCCACTACTTAAGCTTTAGTAGACCCAACATCACCACAATTAGGCACCGTAGCTTTAGCCATAGCTACAATAGATGACTCATCAAACACCATATCTCTGCTGATTACAAACTTCTTGTCTTCCGTACACCATAGCCGATAACCCTTGACTCCTGTAGCATATCCTAAGAAAATTGCCTTCTTTGCTCTATTGTCAAGTTTGTTACCTTTAACATGGTAATAGGCCGTACAACCGAAAACCTTAAGTCTCCCGTAATCTGCATGTTCACCTGACCACACCTCGTAAGGTATGCCGCCATCTAAAGAAGAATGTGGAGACCTGTTCACAATATAACAAGCTGTAGCAACAGATTCTGCCCACCATTCTACGCCTAGTCCCGAATTGGAGCGCATACATCTAGCCTTCTCAAGTAGTGTACGGTTCAATCTCTCTGCGACTCCATTCTACTGAGGTCTGTTTACTACTGTCCAGTGCCTCACAATGCCTTCTTGATTACAAAACTCCTTGAATGCCCCATCCGTGTACTCGGTCCCATTATCCGACCTTAACGTCTTCAGCTTTCGACCAGTTTTGTTCTCAACCATTGCTTTCCACACCAGGAACGTGTTGAATACCTCATTCTTATGCTTCAGAAAATAAAGCCAGACAAATCTCGAATGATCGTCAACGAACGTAACAAAATACCTGGAACCACCCTTGGAAGGTAACTTTGTCGGTCCCCAGACATCGGTATGTACGTAGTCTAATACCTCTTTGCTCCTGTGCTTGCTTGTAGAGAACGTCACTCTGTGTGCCTTCCCGAACACACAATGCTCACAAAACTCCATGCAAGGCTTCTTCATGTCCTTCAACAAGCCTTTCCCGCACATCAGAGATAGACCCTTTTCTGACATATGCCCAAGGCGCATATGCCAAAGCCTCGTACAAGCCGTTGGATCCCTTCCACTGATTCCTATTGCTACATCTCCAGTAATTGTTGTCCCCAAAAGTTTGTATAAATTACCGTAACGAGTACCTCTCATTACCACCAAAGAACCCTTAACGACTTTTATGGAGCCATTCTCTATAATTATCTTACAGCCGTTCCGCTCCAACACACCAAGGGAAATTAGATTTTTCCGCAAATCGGGTATGTGTCTTACGTCCGTCAATGTTCTCACCACTCCATCGGGCACCTTGATCTGTATTGTTCTGAGTCCCACAGTTTTACATATACTATCATCACCCAGTATAACTGTACCACCATCTATACTCCTATAGGTAGTAAACCACTCCCTATTTGGACACATATGGTGTGACGCCCCTGAATCAAGCATCCACTTATCGAAGATCTTCTCAGACACCTCTGTCACCGAGAAACATTCGTCCGCCTCTTCTGACACATATCCCGCCTCTTGCATCTCTTGTTTCTCCTTGTAGCCTTCGTTCTTTTGCTTCAACTTTCTCTTTGGACAAGCCGCTTTAAAGTGGCCAAGCTCACCACAACTAAAGCAAGTTTTCTTGAAAGAGCCTCTAGATTTGGATCTAGATTTCCCGCCCTTTCCCTTTCCCCTTTCATTACTCCTCCCCCTCGTTACAAACAACCCTTGTGCTTGATCCTTGTCTACTCCACCCGACGCCATACTGCTAGTAGCAACCTTACGAAGGTCATCCGCTAATAGCGAATTTCTCGTCTCTTCCATGCTTAGACTATCAAGCATCAAAGTTTGAACAAGGTTTTCATAGGATTTTGGCAATGAAAGTAACAATATGAGGGCTTGGTCCTCATCCTCAACCGTAACATCAATATCCTTCAAATCTGAGATAATCCTGTCAAACCTATTCACATATTCCTGAATAGAAGAACCCTCTTCCATTCTACATGTGAATAATTTGGATTTTAAGTAGACCCGATTCGTTAAAGTTTTCGTCATGAAACTGCTTTCTAGTTTTAACCACACACCCGCCGCCGTTGTTTCTTCGTCTACTAGGAACGCCACGTCCCTCTCAAGACACAACATAATGGTAGCCCGTGCTTCGAGATCTAATTCTTCCCAATCCTCATCTGACATATCTCCTGGTTTCTTTCCCGTCAACGTCTTGTGTAATTTCTGCGAGATTAACAGATTCTTCATCTACATCCGCCAATAAGAAAAATCGTTTTTCCCATTGAACTTCTCTATCTCATATTTCCCTGCTTTGACCGTACCACTTCTCGATCCCATCTTCTCTTAGTTCAATCTCAACAAGGCTCTGGTACCAATTGTTATAACTAAAAGTCGCGGAAGCTATCGAACCTATCCTAAAAATTGATCTGATTATGAAGATTAATCGAAAAGCTAAGTCAAAATCAAATATACGAAAATAATTTAACGAGGTTCGACTTTAAAGCCTACGTCCTCGGGCGAACAAGAAATCTTTATTGAAGGATAGATGAAGACGACTAACACAACCCGCAAGTTCGTCCCAAGATGGTACCGTATAGACAATAACCTTCTATACTAAATCTTCGACGACCGAGAAATTAAACACCGCTCAAAACTATGAACAAAAAATTTCTCTCTCACTTGCTCTCTCTCTTTAGCTCTCTCTAAAGAAGAGTTGTTGTTGCTTGTGTTGATGTGTTTGTTGGTGTGGTTACAAAAGCACTCAACCCACCTATTTATATTTAATATAAGCCGGTGGGATTGGGTTGTGCCGACTCCAAATTGAGTATAAAATTGGAAACCAATTTGGCTCCACCAACCGACTTCAATTTGGTTTCCAAAACTGCCTCCAAATGATTTCATCAAACCGCCTCTCTTCCAAGCCATGAAACCGCCTCAATCCAAGTCATGAAACCGCCATTAACAGTACTTAAACTTGTAAAACACAAATCGTTTAACTTTCTCACGAAAAATAGTATCATGTTTTCATTTTGGGAAGAGTTTTCACCTAAAGAGAAGGATCTTCTGGTCAAAGAGGTTGAGGTAATCGTATTTTATTCTTTTCTATTTCATTTCACTTATTTGGTTCAAATCTCAATGGGGTTTTGAACTATATCTAAACTCCCTCTTCCATAATCTATTTTGCAGAATGGGGGGAGTTGTTATCTATGGATCTCTTTAATTGAAATTTCAAGGGTTTTAATTGTTTCACTGATTGAGTTAAGTGATGTTTTTTTTAAATGAGTGGTTTTTTAATATGATAATGGATTATTATGCCGTCGTAGACGCCATCAAATGCATTCTCAAAGTAGATTTTCAATTATTTTTTGATCTCTTATCTATTTAATTGAAAATTCTTGTGTGTTAATTGATACATTGATTCTTTGAAATGTTTCGTTTTGTTATCAATTAAGGTAGAGAAAATGATCAAAGATCGAGGTTTCTTTCTTTGAGTCTATTGCAATAACGTGGGCAGGAACAAAATTGAAACAGAATCAAAGTTGAGAGTAGTTCAACATTCTGGCGTTTTCCATTTTTCAACAGATTAGAAGCTCTCACTTAGTAGTTGGTTCCGAGTAAATAGATTATCAACAGGTTTGGTAAATTCTTATGAACGTTTGGTAACTATGCATTAGTAGTTCAACAAAAAAAAACTATGGATTAGGAGTTCCTTATATTACATTACTTTTGAATTTAAGCATGTAGGATAAAATACATAAGGTTATTTGTTTAATTATACATTTTATTTGAGTTCCATTTGAGTCTCAAATGTCAAATTTGGATTGTCTTATAAATTGTATGACAAGATAAATATATTAATTTTTGGGTTGGACTAAAGAAATTATCTTTTTGTGTTTGTGACTAAAGAAAGTTGAAGAATTAGTTTTATTATCGGTTAGTATTAGTTTGTAATTTGTTCTTTTTAAAGTTTGCTAAGCATCTCCCTTTACAAGTTAGGTAGGTATGTAACATCTAATCTTGTGGTTTATTCTTGGTTTTTTCTTTGTATGAGATGATTTATTTCATCAGAACGTCAATTTCGGACATAATATTTGTTAAATGCTAGATGATAACCACCGTGCCGGAGGCACGGGTTATACCTAGTATATTCATAGAACACCAAATATTAGTTATGAGAGTAATACTAATTTATTTTTTAAGATATAACTTACATTAACCTTACCATGGAATGAATTGCATTAACATTAATATTAGATTGGAATGTTAATCCTTTCATCTATGCAATTCTCATATCGTCCTGATATGATTTAATATGTCTCAACAACAATAAAAAGGTCCAAATACCTTTTAACTTACCAATAACAATTGACCAAACTTACCAATCCTTCATGTGCTTATATCTTGATCAAGGAGTTGATAATTTCTTCTTCTCTTTAATCATAGAGCAATTCGTGTTGATAACGTGTTGTGAAAAATAAAGGAGGGAAGAAGAAAGACAATGGGAATGTATTAACCAAGAGATTATAGACAAGAAGAACTAGATTGTATTCTTATGTTTGTAGATAATTTCTCTACTTTGGTACATTGGTATATTGATTACTATGATATATTGGTTTGATCCATCTTCTTCATTAGCAAGTAACCTCTTTATATAGGCATTTAGCTAGATGAGTTACACATCCAATAGGCACACAATAATGGAGCTTGAATACAAAGTAATGGTGGAAAACCTATGGTGGTGAGAGTTACCATTGGTGGTGGTCATCCACCATAAATCTAATATTTATAACAATAATAACAAATGTTAGAAAAAAGAAAGAAAGCAAAAGGACCTTAACTCTTCCCTTTGCGTTAAAAACTATGAAATTAAATATTTGTGTTGACATATCTAAATAAGATTTATGTATATAGGGAGAGGGAGAGATCTTGATAAGAAATATTACAAATCTAAACACTTCGAAGAGGAAACTCCACTACTCTCTGCAAATCTATCTTCTCTAAACTAAAATAACAAAAACTTCTGAATAATTAATAAATTAATAGTTAGATGATACTAACCACAAATGAAAAATTAGATAGATGATAAGAAGTAAGTTTAGAAATTGATCCACACTTTTTGACATAAACTATTTAGCCCTTTTCGACTATACAAAAATCCAACGTTCATTTCTCAAAAAAAAAATGAGAGAAAACTAAGGAAGTTGAAAAGTTATTAGCCGAAAAACTTGAAAAAGTATGTAATATACATTATCAAGATTGAAAATCTTGAAAATCCAACAATGTGGAGCTGCTAAAAGAATCTACAAAAAAAAAATAAACATTTCATTGTTTTCTTAAAACGAATAACCCAATTTATCAAACACCTCGGTTGCAGAGAGAAGCCCATAACACGATTAAAAAGAACATATATTTCACCCACTTAATAGTTTGAATTTCTTAATAAGTACATCTCAAGAAACAAAAATACAAAAATAACAAACATAGATTGTATGTGTTACTTGTAGAATTTGAAAACAAAAATCAGTTTGGATATTGCAAACCGTATAATAGATATTATTTAGAGAAAAAGAAATTAATAATTTTCTACATAAACTATTTCTATAGACTATATGTCACATTGACATGTCAAGAAAACACTTCAAAGTACAACCTTTCCTATTATTAATTCCAAGCTACGTCAATTCCATCAACTTCACCAAATGCCTTAAATCTATACAAAAATCACCATACTATTAAAATTCATAACAAACACAAAATCTCCACACATAAAAACTAAAAAAAAACATAATATTAACTACATATACATCGCTTTGAAAGTGCATCGTCCACGTATCCCTTTATACAACAAATAACAATCAGAAAAGGACAAACCAATCGGTATTTGCTGGGTTATAATATGAGAGAAATAAATGTGTACCTGCAAGAGAGAATAGTGTCAGAAAAATAGGTAAATTTATATTTTTTATATCGCAATATCTGAGAGACAAATAAATACCTTGAAGAGACAGATATCACTAGAAGAAATTGAGATGATTTGTTAGCTCATTCTAATTTATAATGGTGAAGAGGAAGCAGAAGAGGGGAGTTACAATTTAGTAATGATGGAGAATAAAAGCATAAATTAAAAGTTAGAGTGAAAATAAGGAGTATATATGAGAGGTTTTACTTCATTTTTAATGGGCTATATTTATTATAATAAATTATATTAATGATGAAGAGGAAGAAGAGGGACAGTTACAATTTAGTAATGAGAAAAATAAAAACAGAATTAAAAATTAGAGAGAAAAAGAGGAGTAGATGTGAGAGGTTTTATTTCTATCATGTTTTATAATATGAAAATCATGGAACCTTTTGGTATTTCTGAGTGTATAGGGTATACTAAATCACCATTAACTCTAAACATCTAAAGGCTGGGCATCACCATTATCCATATGTTTGACCCAATTTCTCATAATCCAAAAATCATGGAACGTTTTGGTATTTCTGAGTATAAAGGGTATATTAAATCATCATTAACTCTAAAAATCATAGAACTTTTTTCAACTTTTTTGTTTTTTAGAGAGAGTAGAAGTTATATAAAAATTTTAATGACATTTATTATATATAATGACCATTTAGTAGATGACATTTAAAGGTAGTTGTATGAGTGGTTTGTGAGGGTAAGATAGGTTAGGGTTGAGATTTGAAGATAGTGAATCAGATGGTCATGATTTAGAGATATATAAAACGGATAACCGTGATAATGGGTGGGTGAACAAATTATGTTTTTGTTAGGGAGGTAAGAGATCTAACCGTCAAGATTTATTGTCAAACTAAACAAACGACCAGATTTGTCTTTTGACTTGTCTCAGTCAGCAAAAAACTTTGCGTTTTATATAATAGACTAGGTATAGCCCGTGCCTCCGGCACGGAGAAAATCAATTTAAATACATATAAGAAGATTTAACGATACATTGTACATTGTTTCTTTCATTAATTCTCTAACAGAATTTGGAAACTTAATCATGTGATGCAATTTTACATGGAAGTAGACATTGGAATTCTTGGCAATGTTACTAAGCAATCCTAAGAAAAAAAGATGGGTATCTTCAACTTCACCACTATTATCACCATCACCTGTCACCACCACCATCTTTTCTTCCATCTCTTTTTCTATTACGCATCTGTCCTTATCTTCGCCAGGACTCTCCTCTTTGTCTCTTTCTCCTCACCACAACTCTCCTCTTTGCTACAGACACAAGTAGACAGACGCGTGGCCTCTTCTAAGTCGAAGTAGGTACATTCGGTCTCGTATAGTTGATTTCGTGCTTTCTGCAAATTTCGACAAAAAGGGCGTTCTCAGAGAGGAATCTATATCCAGGATGAATCATAGTTGCATATAACAACAACCTAAGTCACTAAAACTCATTTAGTGGTAGTGGATAATAAATCTGATTCTAATATTCAACCCAAGATCATACATAACTAATCAAACAGAAAGTCAAAAAAGAACTTATTAATCCAAGCAAAAGTGAGAGGATATTACAATCTTGATCTCAAAATACAAACGTTCAATTCAAAATCCAAGAAAAATGAGGAAGAACTTGGTAGCTCTATGGCCCCCAAAATTTGTTTCAAATAGAGATGAGAGATAGAGAGAGAAATCGAGAGAAAGTTTGTAATGTTATCTTAGTGATGAGACAGAAGAGTGTTGGTGAAATGAAGGAGCCAAAATCAGTACATCCAAAGCAATTAGGAAGGAAATGTAATGAAGAGAAATTACTAACCTCATGATGCGAGAAACGACCTCGAATAAACTACATGTAGAACAAAAAAGGAAGCATAAATTTTGAGTCGTGCAGATTTTATCAAACAGGAAAGAAGAAGAAGAAATTATATAAACATATACCTTGTAAATTTCCCAAGGCTTATGATCTGAAGCATATCGAGCTCTAAGTCCACCCATCACTGGGACCAGAGCAACATACTCGTTTCCCTATCTCATAGGCTATTATACCAGTTGTTAAATGGGTATCAGGATGTAATGCATTTTCAACCTGTACATTCCATGAAATTGACATGGAAGGTTAGAAATTATATGAAGAACAAAATTGAATATGAAATTGAAAACAAAATTATAGAAAACCAAAACTCAAAGTACTGTGTTAATCGAACCTTGCATTCCATGAAATTGACATGGGTGAGGGAAATCGATCTCCTTCACTATTAACAACTGACCAAAAATGTTTGGTATGAAAATTAGATCGGACATACCTTGAGAACTGAAGAATAGAGAGGGCAATGAAGAGAGTAACGGTGGGAAGGAAGAGAGAGAGAGAGCAATGAAGTGGGTAACCGTGGGAAGGAAGACAGGGGGAGAGCAATGAAGAGGGTAACGGTGATAAAGAGTGAGAGAGAGGAACATACGCTTAGGACATAATGACCGAGTTAAAAAGATAATTAATGGGGGAGGTGAGATTGGGTATTACTCACTTTCTTCATGGGTCAATAAATTTGTAAATTTCAGGGTGGGTAATAGATCAAAAGGCGAGTATTTTCTGAAAATCACTACGGAAAAGGCGAGTATTTTATGAAAATCACAACGGACGACCGGATTTATGTTTCGGTTTGTCCCAGTCAGCAAAAAAGTTTGTGTTTTATATAATAGATATTTATAGTTCATTTATCTCTTTTTACTTCAACCTATTCACTCGACTAACGTTTTTGGGTGTTGCTAAAGGAATTCAACTTTTGTGTTATAAGCGGACGACTCTATTAGCATCCGGGTTATCTTTCAAAATTTCTATAAGCACTTGAATTTTCACAGACGCATTGGCCCCTATATATACGACACATTCAAACATCAAAGAATGGGTTAAAGAATGTTTATGCACCTCGTTAAAAAATTTCATTGCCTTAAAGTTGATTGAAAAAAAACTCTTGTTGATTATTTTCTAAATTTTGAGAAGTAAAAATAAAATAAAAAAGAACACTTAAAATCTAAGTTTTTATAAAGTGTTATGCTCAATGTTCATTGACCCTATTTAAACTAATATTGTCTGCTGCTTCTAGCACAAAGGTCGGGTGCTTTAAGTAACACCCTTTCAAAAGAGAAAAAATGAGTGTTTGGTTCAAATTTGGGGGGTTCAATGCGCGTTCAGTCCAAACTCGGACAGAAATGCGTTTCCAGTTCAAATTGTCAGGACAACTCACAGTTTTCTGGTTTTCATTTTATTTATCCCTCTTTTACCCCTCCACGGGAAATTTCTGTGTTTTCTAACAATCTGACGGACGACAGCGAAACAATTAATTCCCCGTACATGACGTAATGCTACAGAAACATTCAAATTTTTTGAAAATTCAAAAATGGCATCATTTTTTGACGAAATTTCAGTCAATTTTTTTGGATCCCGCCCATTTTATTTTGTTTCAACTCCTTCTTTCTTCTTATTTATACATCCAAAAATCTTCTTCATCATTCTTATTTTGTTTCACATTTTATCTTCTTTATCTCTTTAAATCTCTAAAAACATAAATTTTCTGTTCTTTCTCTCTCTAAAAGTTTTATGTTCTTATTTTTGGATGTTCATCATTCTTATTTTGTTTCACATTTTATCTTCTTCGTCTCTTTCAATCTCTAAAAACATCAAAGTATTCTGTTCTTTCTCCCTCTAAAAGTTTTATGTTCTTATTTTCTGTTCTTTTTCTCTCTAAAAGTTTTCTGTTCTTCATCATTCTTATTTGTTTTACATTTTATCTTCTTCATCTCTAAAAACATCAAAGTACATAACCAAATGGCCAATGCACCGAACCATTCCCGGTACAGAAGAAAATTCTCAGTTCAAAAGTGTCAAGTACTGAACCAAATGGCCAGTACACAGAACAATTCCCGATGCACAAGAAAATTCCCAGTATGAAAATGTCTAGTACATAACCAAATGGCGAGTACACAGAACAATTCCCGGTACACAAGAAAATTCTCACTAAAAAAATGTTTAGTACATAACCAAATGACTTGTACACAGAACAATTCCCTGTACACAAGAAAATTCCTAGAACAAAAATGTCTAGTACATAACCAAATGGTCAGCACACAGAACAATTTCCGGTACACAAGACAATTCCCAGTACAAAAATGTGCAGTACATACCAAAAAAATGGCCAGTACACATAATAATTCCCGGTACACAAGAAAATTCCTTGTACAAATCAATGAAAAACTACCAAAAATGAAGAAATTTGTTGAGATTGAGATAAGAAATAAATCTGGAAAAAAGAACGAAATTTGTTGAGATTGGAAAGAGAAATTTAAAAAGATTGGAGAGAGAAATATATGTGGGAGAAAATAAAAAAGAAATAGGAAATAAATCTGGAAAAAAGAACGAAAATGTCAAGTTGGTAAATTTTGTAATGGCAATTCTGTAAATTCGTGGAAAGTACAAGGTTTGATGTCAGGTGCGTCAGACTATTTTTCAAAAAATTTAGCATTTCCCGGGATTTTTTTGGTGACAATTTTGTAAATTTATGGAAAGTACACAATCTGATGGGAGGCGTGTCAGATTATTTTTCAGAAATTTTCGAGTTTCCGGAGAATTTTCGATGACCGTTTCGTAAATTTCGAAAAGAAGAAGGGTGTTTCGGAAATTCCACCCCCTAGCCTGATGATGGGCCTAAAAATAGGTCTATTCCCGCAAGTATACGGGGTCAAGTTATAGTATTTATAATAAGATCGAGTATCGTCCCAAGAGATAGGTAGGTAACTTCGGATATTGACGGCGAGTTTAGCCCAATAATCAAAATGTCAATAGCTAACTTAGACTACACACACACCCCACATAAAATTGATGATTGATATATGAGAAATAAGAAAACAAATAAAACTATCTAAACTATCTAAGAGAGGGGAGAAGATATCTAAGGTTATAAAATCCACCACATAATTTCACCTTATAAAACAAGCACTTAATTACTTAAATCTCTTTTGTATTTACTCGGGATCCAATATAATGAACTATTTGGATTCCGGATGATATTCTAGATAAAACAAGTTTATAATTAAGAATGTATGATTGACTACCATATAAAACTAATTTCCTACACTATCATTCAAGATCTAAAAGGCATATCTCATCTAATAAATCAATAAAAGCATGAAATATCTAATTATAATACATGAATGACAATAAGGTTATAGAATCAACATGAAATGACAATCAATAGGCATTAAAGCACATCAAAGGATTTAATTAATCAAGAACAAGTATTATAAAGATCCAAAATGGGTTTCATTTACAACCTTAGATTGCTAAATTAACTATACATGGAATCTAGAATAACATTCATTGACATTGTAAAATAAATGAAAATACTAAGAAATTAATGGAAAGAAATCACCAAGAATGCTCAAATTCCATATTCCCATGTATCTCCAATTTGTCCAAGATTTGCTCCATTTATGCTCAAGAATGTTACTCCAAGAAATCCAAGTAATAGCTATTTTATTGCCACCCAAATAAGAAAAAGAAGGAGAAGGGAAGAAATTAGATCTAGAAAGAAGTTGGAAAGAAGAGATGAAAGGGGATAAAGATGATGGAAGAATATGGAAGAAAGAAGGAGATGACTATTAATGGTAGAAAGAATAGTGGTAGAAAAGAAAGTAGTAGTATTAGTAGAGAAGATAGAAAAAGAATGGGAAAAATGGATTAGGTAGTAGAGAAGAAATAGGTAAGAAGAGGTATTAGAGAAGAAGGAGTATGGAGAAATTAGAAGGTTAGAAGTAGAAAGAAAATGTAGAGAATAGATGAAGGTGGTAGAGAAAGTAGAAGAAAAGAATGGGGGATTAGGGTTAGAAGATAGAAAGAGAAGTGGCTTAGAAATTAGATAAGGAAGCCATTTGAGAGGGTTGTTGAAGTCTAGGTTTTAATGGAGGAGAAAATGATTTATTTATAGGAGGGTTTTGGTTTTGGTTGGGTTAAATGGTAGAAAAAGGTAAAGGCAGGGTTACTTTGGGAATTCTAGGGGCTTAAATCAAAAGAAAACCCTAAAGCACAAAGTGTGGTGGCGGCTGGGTTTGGCTGGATTCAAATTCGGATGTTTATGTGCTTCTCGGGTAATGAAGTTAGGTGCGGCATCAATCAGCATCCCTTGGATCATTAGCACGCGAGATCTGGACGGTTGGTAAGGGACCACGCGTACAAGAGCACTTTAATTAGGAAGCTTCGGGTAACACGGGATAAGAATAAGGGTCGGGACTCACAGCAGCCATCGGATCTTCAAAACGCGGAAGCTAGCGGTGAGGATTAAAACATGGAACTGGGAACATGGAAGCTAACTATACTTCGGGCAACACGGGATAATTAATAAGCACGGGACTGTCAGCAGTCGTAGATCTTGAAAACGCGGGAACGACCGGCTGAGATTAAAACGTTGGATCGGGCCTACCGAGTTAAACTGCAGCGCGCTTCACCGGATCACGCCTATAGGATCCGTTTCGCTGCTTAGCAGAAACACGGGACTTGCATATACCAGCCTTCGCTAGTCGACACCTGTCTGTTGGATACCGTGCGCCAGAAATGTACCCGACATTGTCCCGCTAGTCAACATCTTTTGACTGAACTTTGACCTTGGTTTATTCCTTCCTCCGGACTCCGATTTGACTTCCGTTTTCTCCTACGGACTCGTCTCGACCTCTACTTTCCACCCACGCACTGACCTTGGCCTAATTACCAGATTGTCCTTGACTCCAAATGACCAAAATACCCTTCATACATCTTTTCCTCATTTTTAACCGTTTTTCGCATCTAACTCCGCAAAAGACACCTAATCAAGAAAATCAACCATTTTATTATAATAAAGACCCGAAACGAACTAACTCGACTAAATTAAACGACTTAGATGGGACATTTTCATGACCCATCACCTGACTTGTTGGACCTGCCCCTCTAAAAACATAAATTTTCTGTTCTTTCTCTCTCTAAAAGTTTTATGTTCTTATTTTTGGATGTTCATCATTCTTATTTTGTTTCACATTCTATCTTCTTCGTCTCTTTCAATCTCTAAAAACATCAAAGTATTCTGTTCTTTCTCTCTCTAAAAGTTTTATGTTCTTATTTTATGTTCTTTTTCTCTCTAAAAGTTTTCTGTTCTTCATCATTCTTATTTGTTTTACATTTTATCTTCTTTATCTCTAAAAACATCAAAGTACATAACCAAATGGCCAATGCACCGAACCATTCCCGGTACAGAAGAAAATTCTCAGTTCAAAAGTGTCAAGTACTGAACCAAATGGCCAGTACACAGAACAATCCCGATGCACAAGAAAATTCCCAGTACGAAAATGTCTAGTACATAACCAAATGGCGAGTACACAGAACAATTCCCGGTACACAAGAAAATTCTCACTAAAAAAATGTTTAGTACATAACCAAATGACTTGTACACAGAACAATTCCCTGTACACAAGAAAATTCCCAGAACAAAAATGTCTAGTACATAACCAAATGGTCAGCACACAGAACAATTTCCGGTACACAAGACAATTCCCAGTACAAAAATGTGCAGTACATACCAAAAAAATGGCCAGTACACATAATAATTCCCGGTACACAAGAAAACTCCTTGTACAAATCAATGAAAAACTACCAAAAATGAAGAAATTTGTTGAGATTGAGATAAGAAATAAATCTGGAAAAAAGAACGAAATTTGTTGAGATTGGAGAGAGAAATTTAAAAAGATTGGAGAGAGAAATATGTGTGGGAGAAAATAAAAAAGAAATAAGAAATAAATCTGGAAAAAAAAACGAAAATGTCAAGTTGGTAAATTTTGTAATGGCAATTCTGTAAATTCGTGGAAAGTACAAGGTTTGATGTCAGGTGCGTCAGACTATTTTTCAAAAAATTTAGCATTTCCCGGGATTTTTTTGGTGACAATTTTGTAAATTTATGGAAAGTACACAATCTGATGGGAGGCGTGTCAGATTATTTTTCAGAAATTTTCGAGTTTCCGGAGAATTTTTCGATGACCGTTTCGTAAATTTCGAAAAGAAGAAGGGTGTTTCGGAAATTCCACCCCCTAGCCTGACTTGTTGGACCTGCCCCTCTAAAAACATAAATTTTCTGTTCTTTCTCTCTCTAAAAGTTTTATGTTCTTATTTTTGGATGTTCATCATTCTTATTTTGTTTCACATTCTATCTTCTTCGTCTCTTTCAATCTCTAAAAACATCAAAGTATTCTGTTGTTTCTTTCTCTAAAAGTTTTATGTTCTTATTTTATGTTCTTTTTCTCTCTAAAAGTTTTCTGTTCTTCATCATTCTTATTTGTTTTACATTTTATCTTCTTTATCTCTAAAAACATCAAAGTACATAACCAAATGGCCAATGCACCGAACCATTCCCGGTACAGAAGAAAATTCTCAGTTCAAAAGTGTCAAGTACTGAACCAAATGGCCAGTACACAGAACAATCCCGATGCACAAGAAAATTCCCAGTACGAAAATGTCTAGTACATAACCAAATGGCGAGTACACAGAACAATTCCCGGTACACAAGAAAATTCTCACTAAAAAAATGTTTAGTACATAACCAAATGACTTGTACACAGAACAATTCCCTGTACACAAGAAAATTCCCAGAACAAAAATGTCTAGTACATAACCAAATGGTCAGCACACAGAACAATTTCCGGTACACAAGACAATTCCCAGTACAAAAATGTGCAGTACATACCAAAAAAATGGCCAGTACACATAATAATTCCCGGTACACAAGAAAATTCCTTGTACAAATCAATGAAAAACTACCAAAAATGAAGAAATTTGTTGAGATTGAGATAAGAAATAAATCTGGAAAAAAGAACGAAATTTGTTGAGATTGGAGAGAGAAATTTAAAAAGATCTGAGAGAGAAATATGTGTGGGAGAAAATAAAAAAGAAATAAGAAATAAATCTGGAAAAAAAAACGAAAATGTCAAGTTGGTAAATTTTGTAATGGCAATTCTGTAAATTCGTGGAAAGTACAAGGTTTGATGTCAGGTGCGTCAGACTATTTTTCAAAAAATTTAACATTTCCCGGGATTTTTTTGGTGACAATTTTGTAAATTTATGGAAAGTACACAATCTGATGGGAGGCGTGTCAGATTATTTTTCAGAAATTTTCGAGTTTCCGGAGAATTTTTCGATGACCGTTTCGTAAATTTCGAAAAGAAGAAGGGTGTTCGGAAATTCCCCCCCCCTAGCCTGACTTGTTGGACCTGCCCCTCATTCTTTATCTACAGTGGGCCTGTTACATATTGTTGGGCTGGTTTTGGGCCTTTTGCCCAATCCCTCTTTATAAACACCTGTGTTTTAAGTGTTATCTTTTTCTTTCCAAAATTTAGAAATAATCACTAATAGTTCTTTACAACTGATTTTTAGGCAAGAAAAAAAATCTCTAATGACATAAACATTCCTTAATTCATTATTGATGCGTCATGTATAGAGAGGTCAACAAGTGATTGTGAGGAAAGTCGGATGCTTATAGATTTTTTTTGAGGGATTGGGCAAAAGGATATGGGTGGTGGGGTAGCGGGCCAGGTAGCGGGTAAGCTCATTACTTGAAAAAATTCACTTTTTCATCTCCTTTTATAAAGTCTCCAAACACTATTCTTAATTCTAAAGAGACTTTTAGGGATTAAAACTAGACATTATTTTTTGTAGAAATTTAATCTCACATTAATAACTATTGAAAAATTTTCATGGGATATAATATAAACTTATCCCTCTCCTTGCTCCTTCAAAGCCAAACACTACTTCAGTAACCTACCAGGAATTCTCTTGGATCATTGCAAAACAATGCATTGGTTTGTATGGTTGCCCTTAAATATATTATTTACAATCTTAACTAGGCCTAGCAACATGGAATATTGGGTTTCATCAACCTAAAAAGTTGATGTGATTTGGTTGCTTATCATTGGGAGACGTTAAGTGGGTGCGGGCATGGGTTGGTGCGCGGATAGAGGTTTTAACCCATGTCAGTCCACCAAAACTTGGCGGGTTGGGCGGGTTATACCCGAGACGGGCACGGGCGTCCATGGTCCTCGTTAGGCTCGGGTGCCCGTGGACGGGTGCGGGCTCATATGCGAAATTCCCACCCTTACACCCATGTGCCTATGGGGCTGTGCATGAGCGGACTGTGTGGTGCAAACAATGTAAAGAACTCTATCACTCCTTAATAACCAAATACGAGAGAATAAGTAGTTAAAAGCCTTTACATTGTTTTTTTTTCATCAAAACCATACATTCATTATCAGTAAACATCACAAATTACATGGTAGAATTGTTATTCCTTTCCTCTAAAAACTTCATGAGAGTTACATACCTTTAAATGTAAAGTGCCTCATGAAGGGAAAATAATCGACTAGACACAGACACATAGATCCTATAGATCGAGAATAAAAACCCTAAAGGTCGACAAATAGATCCTATAGATCGAGAATAAAAGACCCTAAAAGTCGACAAAAAGAAAATTACAACAATAATTGAGAAGTAGATATATGAAGATACTTCTATTAATGCCAATCCGATGAAGAGAGTACTTTGTCCATTTCCATCGTTGTCGTTCTTGTTCGAATCAGATCTGAAGCCCATCGTCTCCTTCTTTGATTTCACTTCTTGTTCACCCCATTGTCGAGTGTGTTGAAATCATCCCCATCAACCGTTTGAATAGGGGATTCCTCTAAAAGAACAAATCACTAAAGAAATTTATCAAGATCTAGGAACCGAATAAAAACTGAAAAAAGAACCATAAAGTTGATTAGGGTTTCCTATGTTCATCTTCGTGAATGGTATATGATACCCATCTCTCTCAATCAAAGGAAGGGGAAATACAAATTTAAACCTAAACCATAAAACTTAAAAAGAAACTACATCTCATTCAAATCTGAAAGGGATTCTGACGAAGGGAGGAGTCCTTCGCCGGAAAGACAAAACCAAAAACTGAGATCGCTCCAAAAAAAAGCCTTTACATTGTTAATACTAAAAGGACTATAGTTAGGTAAAGTTTTAGCTAGCTCCCCCTCCAATCTTCATATGTTCTTTAACACAATATTTAGAGCACGATATCTTATTTATATGGAAACAATTTTATGTAATTATGTTAACTCCATTTTGAAATTAAAATTTTCGACAATACCAACTCAATAGTATGCCACTCGAGTTGTTTCGACGAGCGTATCCCACTCAAATAAGTAGAAAATACTCCCAACTCAAGGGGGTTGATTCAAACAATAACCACATGAATGGATATTGACCTTCTGGATATCAAATTAAGCAGGAAGACCATGTTGGATTATGACATCTTCTACTGTTCTATCCGAAATCTCAGATATCTTATATCTAACACAGACTATCACCCCTTTGGTGCAGCGATTGGACACCCCTCTTAAGGCCATGAGGTCGTGGAATCGAGTCTTGGTGGAAGCAGTTTGTCATCAAGATTTATCTCATGTAATTTATGTAATATATATAGTAAATGATATAATAATTTGTCGGATTTTAGCCTTCTTTCATGTTGTCAGGCTTTAGACCTCTTTCATTATGGTTGAAATTAGGCGGTTATCGTGCTCATCACATCTTCATGATGTATCAATGCCTTGTGACGACTGACGTAGATCGTAGTCGATTTCTCAAAAAAAAAAAACAATAGGCTACTAGGACCTACATGCAAGAACTTATGATGAACTAGTAAAGTTAGAATTACCTTAATTCACTTTTTCCTCGAACTAATTTGACAGTCTCTTTTCCGAAGATCTAGAGCTCCAATTTTTAGTTCCTCTTCATAAGATACCCGAGCAATCGGTTTGATCTTCCACTCTTTAAGTTAGCTAGAACTGAATCCAGACTCTTCTCGATCCTTTTTTTATTAATGGTGAAGATAAAAAAAAACTCTTTCTATTGACTAATTAGCTTGTTGGGAATTTCTGCTTCTTTTCCACTTCTGCCAATGTCGTTAAGAGAGGTAGATTAGAAACCTATCCACCCTATTTCTGATTCAACCAAGTCTTTTTATGGACTTCTCAAATTAGGATCATAATCAAATTAGGATTCCTAAAAGAATGAAATCAGAATTTAACTAGATAGTAGATAATATCTATCAGAACTCTTTCTTTAAAGGGAGCCCCTCTTATCGAGGATTGAAACAATCCCACTATATTGGATTGGTATGGCTCATCAAGAAAGTCTCGACTGGTTGACCCCTTCGTGGGTCGGGCATTTAGCTGGGTCACTGGGCATCCTTTAGCGGGATCTAATCTGTGTACATGTTCCATCTACTCTAGTCATATCTTCTGAATGATTCGGCTCCATATATGTATCACTTATTGTAGGATTCAGTCGTCGCTAATTGTGGATCATTTGAATACGACACGTATTAGCTAAATATTACGATCTTTAAAAGTTCTTTGGTAAAGGGAACGATCTCTAGTGTATTGCAATACAATTAGTAAAGGAACATTTGTCCTTTTAACAAATAAACATTTTTCTCCAAAAATTAAATAAATCATCATTTATTCACTTTATACTGACAATATTGAAAATACTTTGATATTTAAAATAATCCACAAAAAGATAAAATGTTTTAATAGTCAAGATCTCTTTCTCTATCTAAAACACAGAACAAACGATGAAATAAAATTTGATAGAAAAAATTCGGACAAAGTAATCAAAATATGCCTAAATATAGTCAAAATTTCGACCACTATGGTTGAAATATGAATATTGGTCGAATTTTTAAGCATATTTCAACTACTATGGTCGAAATATGTTTAATATTTTGACCACAATGGTCGAAATTCTGGCGACAAAGAAAATAAAGTAACCATGATAGCCAAAATATTTACTTTTGAGAGAAATCTTCACCAACATTTCAAACTAATACGATATGTAGATCAAAGGAAGAACGTGCAAATAAAAGAAAATTTGGATACTTGTATTATATTAATCATAGTTTTTATCCAAATAAAAATTAATTTATTTGATTGAAATCTCTAAAAATAATGTCTATTTTGACCATGTCCCTCTACCACTTATCGGGGTCCCTATACTGAACACCATGACCGACCTAACGTTGATGAAAACAAGGGACATCCGTTTAGATGAAATCATGAAACTGTGAGATAAGCAACCATTTTCTCTTCGGACTTTCTTGGTTAGTATTTCTTCAAGTCCCTCGTATAAACCCAATTTTGCAGATGAATTAGGGTTTTCTCACAAACCCTTCCAAGTTTCACCAACCCCTCATCAAGATAAGATATCACACACAGAAGGAATCAATTTCAGTTCTATTACAAAACTTCGACGCTTCAATTTCATAGTAATCGAATCGTAAGTTGCAGAAAATTCCTATCTTTAATTCACATCTTTTAGGATTGGGATCAGTTCTTTTGATCAATATTTAGGGTTTAAATTACTAGGGTTCATCAGAAATCAATATTGATTATCAGGCTTTCTCTTATGGTCTATATTTGTAACTTGATTTCAACCATCAATTTGTTTGAATTTTGATCTATCATCATCATCACCAAGTAAACATGACAAATCCTTTTAGTTTAACTGATACATCTAGTAATTCAAAGCACAATTATCAACAAAATAGGAACAGAAAACTACCCATTTCGCCAAATTCCTTAAAGGTTCAACCTTGTTCTAGATCTCAGACTGCTGCGATCGATGTTTTGATCTTAATTGTTGTAATTGGTGCTTGTGGGTTTCTGATATATCCTTATGTTATGTTTATCTGTCATGGGATTATTGAAATTGTTGGGATTACTAGTTCAATTGTGAAAGATGAAATTTTTCGAGCACCATTAGTTTATGCATCTCTAGCACTTAGTTTGTTCTTTGCAATATTGGCTGCTTGGGTAATAACTAAATGCACCAGTAGGAAATGTGGGAATCCGAATTGTCCCGGCCTTCGTCAAGAAGCAGAATTCGATATCCAAATCAAAACTGAAGATTGTATTAAGCATTCTAATCCTTCTTTAGGGAAAGATGGATGAGGGAAGGGTAGTCTTTTTGAATTGTCTATTGGTCACCAAAGAGAATTGGAGGCTGAGCTTAAGAAGATAGCGCCACCAAATGGGAGAGCCGTGGTTATGTTTCGAGGGAGATGCGGGTGTTCTATTGGTAGAATGGAAGTTCCTGGCCCGAAGAAGGTTCGCAAGATCAAGAAATAAGCTGAATATGATCAGTAGGTGATAGGGAGTAAGTTTTTCATCTCTTAGTTTCAAACTTAGGAACAAAAATAGTAATATGCTCCTTTTAAATATGCTGTACTTAAATAAATGAATGACAATATAAACTTGTAATATTACCATTACATGAAATAGAAACAATGTTAATTTCGTAATTGTTTTTATATCTGTTGCTGGTTTCAGCTTTGAAATCTCGATTAAATTTTCCATAGTGGACAGAATTAGTTCTTCTTTTCGTGTTCTCTTGGTTAATATAATGCTTATTGTGTTAAAATCACTTCATTTACGGTTAGAAACTGTAAGATACGTACTAGATCTTCTACTTTTTAGGTTCTTCACTGCATTTTATGATTAGTTTATGTAAGATAAGTTTTAGTATATCTTAATCGGGATGTTTCTAACGTCTCTGGAGGAATGAAAGGGTATTACAAGCAGAAAGAACAGCGTTATCTTGTAGGGTATAAACAGTATTGTTTCTGTACTTGCAGATATTTTGGTAGAGATAAATTATTTTCGATTTTAGATTACTGCAGATGACACGCCTGAAACTTGAGTTGCAATCAACTCTTGAATCAGAATTCAATATGTAGATAATCATGAGATCTAAAGTTAAATCCCATGATTATTGTCAGATGAACCATTTACCACTGCTTGCTAGAAAAATGAAGTAATTATAAACGCTATCATGTTCTAGTAATTGAGCCAATTTTTCTTGTTCATGTCAATTCGTCATTTCTGTTGCTTCCTATGTTTGTATTTCTTGCGCCATCTTTGGGCATTTTGTTTAGCAAAGATTGCTGAATGGAGGTCGTGTGAATATGGGTTTATATCATCGGCGTCATTCTCAGTTTTGCTTAATGGAATCCCCACCAGACCCTTTCAAAATTCAAGAGGAATAAGGCAAGGGGATCCTCTCTCCCCACTCTTTTTTCTTGTGGAGGCCGAAACCATTAGTCATTGTATGCGTCAGGCAAAAGAAAAACATAGGATACTTGTTTTCAAGTCAAAAGAAAATGGCATCCTAGTAAACCATCTACAGTTTGGGAACGATTCTTCTTCGTGGATGATGATTCAGATCTCGGACCAGCTTAGAAAGCTTGAGAATTGAAGCTCAAGAAAAATATTTACATTCAATGCTAAAAAAAGCAGAAAATTCACTTTCAGAGTACAAATCAGAATCAACTAATCAAAGTGGGTCGCTATCAGAATTAACAGAAACAAAAGATGGTAGAAAAGATGAGAGGTGAAGTGATGCAGGGAGATTTTCATGAGATATTCAAAGTATCTTGGATATCTTAAAATCTAGTTATTTTAGTAGCATAATATTTTTTTTCGTAGTGAATTATTATTTTTAGCAGTTTTATATTTTTAGGAAACTTTTTAGGTTTTAGATTCTAGTATTTTATTTATTTAGAAGCTTTTATTAATTAGAATTTGATTAGGATAAGGGAAATAGTATTTTATTTATTAGAAACTTTTATTTGTGTTTATTTAGAATAAGGAAACCATAAGTCTATATAAAGGGGGTCTAGGAGTTGTTTTATTCAGTCAAGTTTATCAATAAAGTTTGGTATTTTAGTAGTAAATCTTATTAATTTCGGTTCCATAAGTCTGTAGACGAAGATCTAAGACTTTTTCTGAGTTTCATAAGTTTTAGACGGAGTTCTAATTCTTTTTACGGATTTTTCCGCTGCGTCATGAAGAGTGAAGAAACTCATGAAGATAACACAAGTTTTCTTGTACTTCGATTAATTAGGAGGCCAGTTGTTGAAGTGAACATAGATGGGCAATTGAGGGATTTGGGAGTTGTTAAGAATATTGATTTGAACTGTAAGGATAAGTATGAAACAGATACAGATTCATAGGATATATGTAGTTTTGGGATCTGGGGATGTCAGTATTGGAAGAGAGATTAAGATATTGTCGTATATTTTATAGATATAAATTGAATATGAACTGCATTTAAGATTTCTTAGTAAGAAATAATTTTCTCTTGGTTAAATAAATTGCAAAAACTAGAGCAACATATATGAGGCTCTCATTTTAGGATTGTTTTTGGCCAAGGAAATGTACTATAACAGATTACTGCCCCCCATCCTACCCCCTCACACATCAAACAAAACCATCACTAAAGTACTTCGAGTTCACAGAATATTCAACTCCTAAATCAAACCTAAACGTAGTGTGTAAATTGTCCCTTTTACAATATGTGGTTAGTTTGTTTTACTTACCGAAATTTTATTTAATCCTGATCTAATCCGAACAAATCTTGACATCTAACAGGGTGCACATCAGATGTTGATCTTTGCCATACATGTTGTTGGAAGCATAATAAAACTTTTGCAACTAATATTTTATCGTAATTTTTCTTGATTATTTTGAAATTTCCCCACCACCCCTCGAGACTTATGATGAAAACGTTATACCGTCCTTTTATTTGTTCTTATTTAGACCGTTAATCATTAATGGACAGTTCAAATATAGAGGTGGTACAACAATTCCATCACAAATTAGGTGGAGTAGAGCATTTTACAAAAATCAAAGACATTTAATGAAGTATTGATAAATTAAGCTTTCAAAAAGCACACAATCACGAGTCACCTCAAATGTCAAAATTTGTCCCTCACTGTTACAAAGCAAAAGAAGAGCATTTTTTTTTTGGTTAGCAAAGGAGCTTTGAAGGTATTTAATTGGGGAAATGAAGATTGTCCATGAACATAAAGATAAGGGCCGAAATAGAAAGCAAGAAACATAAAAGAAGAAAATAGGAATAGAGAAAAAAAGACAAAACAACACTATTGGAATGTTTTTGTTTGATTGTTTAGTCAATGCAAAGAAAACTCAGAAACGGGTCATCACGACCTTTCTTCTTCCTTAGGAAGCCACGCGGGAAACTGGTCGTACTTTAACGAGCCAATCTAGAAATAACGTTTCACATTTCATAAGTCTATCTCTGTTAAAACGGAAGGATATCCATATTATACACAATATTATATAATATTAGTAGTATCTCTTTTAAATTAGAGAAATTCTAAATTTATTCATTAACTTAGGTGGTGTTTGTTTTTTAATATTTTCAGATCTGAAATCTGAATTGGAATCCAATTCAGATTTCAGATGTTTGTTTTTGGATTTAAGAAAATCTGAAAAATTTGCTGAATTGGATAATTGTCTGAATTGTCTGAAAAAGAGTCCTATTATTTCAGACTTCAAAACAAGTCTGAAATAAAATGCCAACTTCTGAAATGAGTGAAATGACTCTTGTGCCCCTGTATTAGAAAAAAAATTCTCCCAGATTTCTACCACCACCAACGGACAGCACCACTGCCACCACCAACAGAACACCACCACTGCCACCACCAACTAGAACACCACCACTGCCACCACCACCAACAGGACACCACCGCCACCAACAACAACAGGAATCCACCACCACCACCACCACCCACCAACACCCAACACCACAAACAGGGTCTCACCACACAAATCAGGATTTCCTGTACTGTTGTTTCCTGCTGTGCCTTCTCGAGCATATAAAAGTCCGATGATGAAAATCTTTGAAATCTTCTATCCGATGATGAAAATCAAAGAAGAACTCAATTAAACAACATAAAAAAAAACCCTAGAATCATCAAGCGTGAACAACTGCAAATCAAACATACCCATATAAAGATGACAAAAAAATCACTATGAGATAAATAGACATACTCTAACAGAAGAGTTGATCTTGGCATCTGCAGAATTCCAAACCCTAGTTCTTTCTTCATAGCTAGGAAATCATAGCTAGGCAATATATCTTCTTTAAGCTCTTTCTTCAAACCAATATCAGAATTAGGTTTTTCTTCTTGAGGGTTCAAAAGTTCGAGGAAAACGTCGTTCTGGGGTGAACCGGATAGATCCATGATCTGTTTATCCATGAACTGAGAAGTATTCATGTGAGAAATTAGGGCTTCTTCTTCTTCTTCACTAATTTTCTAGGTTTAGATTAGGGGGGAGATGGCATTAATAATAGATATTAACAGAGTGGATGAGTGAGAAAGTTGAGAGCTTTAATAGGAATCTTCAATGGGGAGGGACTCTGGATTTGGGCTGCCGTTGGAGAGATAGGGAGCAGTAAAGAGAGAGAGAAGGTGAAATAGAAAGGAATTAGGGTTAGGTTTAAGTCTAGGGGTTGTTTGGCAAAAACATATAATAAGGGTATATATGTCAAAAATGCTATTCAGACCTAATTATTCAGATTTAGAAAACAAACATACTAACTTACAAAATATTCAGCCCAATTCAGATTCAGCCAATTCAGTTAAGTCAATTCAGATTCAACCAATTCAGATTCAGACATTAAAAAAAAAACAAACAGCACCTTAGAGCATCTCCAATGCAAA
The DNA here is from genome assembly GCF_041429995.1 of Eschscholzia californica. NCBI lineage: Eukaryota > Viridiplantae > Streptophyta > Magnoliopsida > Ranunculales > Papaveraceae > Eschscholzia > Eschscholzia californica. The sequence continues at coordinate 37,791,608 of NW_028238198.1, forward strand.
ACTCAAAAAAATCTCTATTCATCCTATGTGTCAAGTTCCTTTTGAAATTCTCACTCCTATGTGGCGTTAATAGAGATCTTCACTCCTCTTGAGATATCTTTATTCCACCCTCGACACGTCATCTTAGAGATCCAAATAGAGTGTTGCATTGGAGAGGATTTTTAAGAAAAAACTCTAAAAATCCTAGGTGGCACTCGGAGTTTCTGAGATTGAGTGTTGCATTGGAGATGCTCTAAACAAACTCTTCTCAGTCATTTAAAATAAAGATAGTTTAAATTCTGTAAACTAGGCAAACAACAAGATTACGTTTGTAAATTTCTTTTGAGGTCACGACTTTGGTGCATCTTAGCAAGTCCCCCAACATCTATGATATTGGGTAGACAAATATTGAATGTCGCGTTCCCTACCATCACTTATTTTCACGTCTTCAGGAATCACCGACAGACTGTCGGTGTTGGCGGCCCTTCAATAAAATTCTATTATTCTTTCTCCCTCTTCTCCCACCACACTACCAAAGTTTCTCTCTACTTCTCTTTCCTCTCTTTCTCTGTTCCAACGAAGTCTTCTTTGACGAAACTTAAAGAGAGAAAGAGGGAAAGATAGGAAAAAATAAAAAGAAAGAGACTAATTGTGGCGGTGGTTCTGATGGTGCGAGGAAAGAAAAAAAATTCTTTTTATTAAGGGCTCGTTGGCGTAAGTGGACGCCAACCCTTCTCGTGAATGAAGAGAAGAAGAGTTGGTGGACACATCCAAGATTTTTCCAACAAAAATTTTTGAATGGGTCACAAATTTTTGTAGGAACACTTTTAAAAGCCGCGGCTTTGTTTTGGACATCCAGCCAGCGTTTATGAGCCCGTTCTTTAGCCCGTTCTTTAGCCCAACCCGAAACTATAGAACCGTTAACGTCTCTTTTGGTTTAACGTGTCTCTTCTCTCTCCTGCCTGGGTTAGGCATTAACCTAACACCCAGACGTCGATCCCTTTCCATCAGAGAAAGCTACTTCCTCGCCCTCTCTCTCTCTTCTAGGGTTTCGTTAATGAAATTACAACATCTTTTCCAATAAATAACGAAACTCTACTTCTCTTATTAATCTCCAATTTCTTTCGATTGATGGATTTTTCTGGTTTCAAATCGGTCGATATCTTGGAGATTTACAGGCGATATTGCGGTAAGTAATCAAACTCTCACTTTCTCACTCTATTCGTAAACTGATCGTTCCTTGTTATCGTTTCTAAGCTCCTGAAACTTTATATATCATAAAAGAGGAACCTTTATTGGTTTAATGTTGTTAATGAGATACTTGCTACTAGCTAAAAGCAATTAGACCTCTAAAATTTGATTAGGTTTCGAGTAATATGTATTATAACATAGTTATGGATAAAGTCCTTAGATAAATAATTCTAGGAACAGGTAAATTTTCTAAAACCCATCATAATCTTTATCCGCGTATTAAGATATGGGTTTTCAATTCTGCACTAATGGGTATTATTTGCAAAAGAAATTGATTTCATATAGTGAGGGACAGTGGTGAGGATTGCCACTGAACATTGGCCGATAATCTTAATTTGAACTGTTTATGTTTATGAAAGATTAGTTTCTATATTATTTGTATGAATCGTCATAAAGATTTATCTTCATTGAGTTTGCTTCACTTACATAGACTGTCTACGGAATCTTTCCAATCATTTCTTTTTAGAGATTACAAAAAAAAAGGTCTTTTATATGTTTAAATTTCTTAAACTTCTACTGCTTGAAGATTCCATTAACATTATATAACTTTTGATAAGTTATGGATGATGAAATTAGTTGTTACTGATTATTAGGTCTCTGTGGTATCTTATTCAATCATACAAACTCCGTAACTGGATGTTGAGTTTAATTCTCAATTTTTCTATGCACTTCTAAGTTCTAATGATAGTTAATTCGATGCTCCTGATATTTCAATGTAGACATTAGGTCACAAAGTGAACATGTTGGCTCAAGGGCGACACTACCTGAACTCCTAAAGTTGGTGGAGTTAAGGGGGCAAGCTAGGTATGCACCTCCATTGTCTATTTATTTACTTATTGGTAGTTGGACTTAGTAGAATTTCTTTTTTCAATTATTTGTTATTTGTTTTCCTGTTGGTGGCTCCAAGTGTAAGTTGAAATAATTTTATGTAGACAATTTTCTAATTATGTATGTAATCTGATCGTTTAAAGGACTTGCATAAGTAAAGGGGTTTAAATTTTAGCTATTTTAGGAACCTTACATTGAAGTAACTTAGTTGATTTTCTTTACTGTTTCCCAAGCCCCTGACACCGGTATGGGGGTTAACATTGAAACAGTCGAAGTCATTGAAGCACACACTCTTAGAACCTCCTCCCTCAGCCAAACCTTTGAAACTTTTCATAATTTTGAACTTGTCTGCACCTGTTGCCAAGAAAATCGTAACTGATTGAAATTATAAGCCTGCCCAAACATATGTTCTCTACATTTCATTGTGACGAAGTAGGTTAACGAAAAATCAATTGGAATGAGCTTTCTTATGGTAACTTTATTATATTTCTCTTACAAAAGAAAAACTTCATTATATTTCGCTTTAGCATTAACACGGTTCTGTTAGTATGACTTTTTTACAGTTCTATTCCTCTTAATTAAATCAAACCGATCAAAAATAATAAGTTATGTCCTTTTTACAGGAGTCTGATTTTTTATGACCTTTCCAAGCTCATGTCGCATTTGAACTTGATGGTGAGCTTTCCTGTCCTTTGAGTTGTATGATTTCATCAACTTGCAACTCTGAGACAACTTTGTCTAAATTATCGTTTATAGGATGCTATTAAATCACAAGTGGAGGTCATTCCTTCACGTGATTAGTCTGTCTGTAATTGTGATATTTGCACTATTTTTATTAAGTACATCTGATTGTTGAAATTTGTAGGTAGATTCTCACCAATTTACATGCTTTTACGATTTTGTGTTCTTTATGTGTCGTGAAAATGGACAAAAGAATATCAGTAAGTTATCTACTTGATATTTTGTTTAGTTATTTGTTGATAATTTTGCATCAGTGGGATGCTAGAGCTGTGCTCATGTTAATTTTTTTTTTGCTCGGGTACTTTTTCAGCTGTAAGCATGGCGATTGCCGCCTGGAAATTAGTTTTGGAAGGCAGGTTTCGGTTGCTTAATCAGTGGTGTGATTTTGTAGAGGTATAAGCTGTTTTAATATGCAGCAATGTTTTTACATAGTTGATATAATTTCCTTCAAAAAAACAAATAGTTTACGCCTTTTAGGTATGTAGTTGGTCTCGGTCTCGGTCCGGTTGAAGGCCGAGACCGAGACGGACCGAGAAACTCGGCCGAGACAACATGTATAGCTAATAAGTACTAAGTAATAAGCTTAATTACCTGACTCTTCATTACCTCATAATGACTTTAAACATAAAACTACTTCAATCATTTATAATAAATAAAATCTTATCATAATAAAAATACTGTATTTTAATCTAATAGAATTTTCGAAGTTTGTACAAGGCAAAAGACCTAAAATATCTATATAATAGTATTGCTACTTATCTTGGATTGATTGGGAATATAATAAGTAGTTAAGAAGGTAATAAATAATAGGCCAAAAAAAGTTCCAAAAAATTAAAAGATGTTGTCTCGTTCTTGTTCTACCTCGGCCGAGACACCCGAGATTCTCGGCCAAACCCTAACTCGGTGTCTCGGCTGAGTCTCGTCTAGGGAGAGGGACGAGACCGAGTCGAGACCCGAGATTCTCGGCCGAGACTGCCGAGACCAACTACATAGCTTTTAGGCAACAATGCATATGCCTCGAGGCGTCACCTCGCCTTGTGAGAACGAACCGCCTTGAAGCGTAAGAATGTATTTTAAAAATTATATATAATATTTTGGTGTTGCCTCTTTTTTTTTGTTGTTGTTGCAAAGTGTTGCCTCTTAAATGATGACAACTTTCTCAATCTTTTTACGTAGCTAAATTATTTTGTACTTGCTATTATTCCGTATCTGTGAAGTGGTATGTTCAATTAAGCTTGATATATCATATATGGCTACAACCCTTCAACTTTTTCTTTGATTTGTTATATCCGACTTCAAGGTGACTAATAATCTAATATATTATGTTGCATACAGAAACATCAGAAACACAATATTTCTGAAGATACGTGGCAACAAGTTTTGGCCTTCAGTCGGTGCGTACATGAAGATTTTGGAGGGTATGATCCTAAAGGTATTATTTCCACGTATCTTCATTCCATTCTTGTATTGAGAGTTGGACAACGTTCATTTCAACCACTATGTAGTTGGAGTCTGCTAGAAAGTATCCCCACCCAGAGGCGAATATCTTCTTCCTTTTTGTATATGATATTGCTTAGGTAAAATTTTGGTTGAGTGATCTTGGGTCACTTGGCTGGCACGAAGCTCGGGCATAATGCAAACAGGCTCGAGTTCCAAGCACAATTTAAACCATGAAAAATATTTATCAATTTTGTATATGGTGATTGTACTGATAATTCAAGACTGTTACTTTTTCCATGTAAAAAAATGAAGCCTATTGTCTGTTTAATTTTCAAGCTGTCTGATGTACCCGAAAATCATAATTACCTAGAACATGGCTTTTCTTTTGCATTAGCTTCTAATTTATACACCTACAAAATGAAATTCTGACAAGATTTCTTTTGTTACTTCTTATTTATAGATGACGTAGTTTCCCTCAATTCTGTATACTTCATGCTATGTTGGCTCATATTTCTATCTTCTAGAATGCGTTAAAATAAATCTAAATGTTGTTGGTACAAGATGATCGAGAAATGAGTTGCCATGGAAGTTGATTAGTTTGTGTATGATTAACAAAGTTGTGAACCACTTAAGTTGATAGTCTGAACTTTTGACTAAGACCTTGCTTCAAATTGCTAGTAACTATCAAGTACTAACTGATGACTGTGTGACTGTCGCAAAAAAGAGTATACAGAGTCCACAAAATAGAGTTGTGGAGACGTTAAATGCTTGTTAAAATAGAATTTATATTTTTGAAAAATACCGAATAATTGATTGAATTAAAGAGAGAAACACCGAATACAGAGATAGCGAGGCTCCTTAAAAGGCAGAACCGGCAGAGCAGACCTTAGTCTGCGTAAAGAGAAAAACTGCGTTAAATATAGAAAACTAGAGCAGGTATATCTAATCTTATACCAGATAAAAGTATAACTAATTTGAGTTTCATATTTCAGGTGCCTGGCCAGTTCTTATTGACGAGTTTGCGGATCACATGTATAGGTATGACATGATAACGTCAATCACGAACTCAAGATACTGTTCACACGATAAATGCCTCGGAAAAAATATGATACCGTTTCACTTGTCGAAACATTCTTAGTTTAAACTGTGTGTCATTGAACTGGGAAATCTTGTTCCATATCTGAAGGTGAGATGTAGTAACCTGATATTAGTGTTCCTCAGTAGAATGAGAATCTTCTAATCCGAATATCAGCTGAATCCTATCTTTGCTATGAGAACTAGAGCTTTCTGAGATTGAGGGCGAAACCTTTCATACATGATCAGATCCCAAAGACATACATGCATATAATACTAACTTGTTTTATTATAGAATCCATAAAATCCTGTAGATTGTTCCCCTTTTATGCGTCGTTAAACTTGTTTCGCAACATGCTCCTTGTAAGACAATGCAGACTAATCATATTAAATCTGTGCAGCACCCGAAATTTCGGTTGCAGAACTGCGGATCCTGAACCCCAAGCACGCACAGCTGGTGATGCTTTTCCTGGTACATACTTGAGACTTGACTATATGTTCTCAGATCCACTTTGCCGTAAATGATTTCGGCGGTGTTTCTTTTTATGTCTGAATGTTGACTTGTTTGTTCTGACTTATAGTATCTGAGTGGTTTGAGTCTGACTTCTTTTGGTCTGGACAACACAACCCTTTCAGGTTTATATCAGACAACGGGTTATTCGTTCAGCCTTACATTTTATGGGACTCAAAATGGACCCAAAAGCAGCCTGAGTTGCCATTTGAATGTGCGAGCTGCACGACTCAGAAAAAAAAAATCTGATACGACTCAATACAAAGTCAGATATCAGATCTGAATTTGCAAAACAGAAGCACCTAACTTTCTAACAAGTTCTGTTACTTTTCTTTTAAAGGATTGAAAGTATTTTCTGGTTCAAAGAGGAAGTTGCGGATGTACTGTGATAAACACGAAGTATCATCAACCAACTCATCTTCAGTTGACTCCATGGATTCAGAATGTACATCAAGTTTCAAGAGAAGTAAAGAAACTTCCGTCGGCGAGTCCATTGACATGGTTAAGAACGCTGGTATTTCATGTTTTTCCTCAGCATGTGCAGTGGAAGGCAGTCTTTCAAAGGATTTTGCTGGTCTTCTCTCAGCCGGATCCCGCTTGCCGTTCGATCAGAAAACCGGTGTTTCTTATACGTAGACTAGACGCTTACAGCTCCAACGAGAAAGGCTTGAAAACACGTGCCCATTGGAGGGCTTAAAAAGAAGGCGATTTTGATGTGGTGGTGTTGTGTTTGTGTTGTCTCTACCCAGCCATTTTCTGGGTATGTATAAGGATCTTGATATATGGACTTATATTTGGTACTTGATGGTCTATGTTCTTATTTCATTAATCTAATAGTCAGATTTAATAGAAGTAATATACATGTTCTCCTTTTCTTTTCTTTTGATTTCTGTTTTAGACACTAACACTTCTATGTGGTGGTACCAAAGCATCATCAAAAGCTTTATATAGAAGATGGTTTCATCAGAATAGGTGCAAGAACTACCACCCCACTTGAGCCACAACAAAGCTTTTCGAAGTGCCGATGCAGTTACCGTGCTTCGTTGCAGGCTTTAACAAAAAAAATAATTCATTCAAGGCAAACAATGTTATGTTCAAGATGAAACATTAGTTCGTTCAAGACAAACAAAATTGAAGAGTAGCCACAAATATATTTAAGACAAATGAAAACAAAGAGTAGTTTGTTCGTTAGAAGTAGAACTAGAAAGAGAAAATCTCCGTCTTTGGATTGAAGATGGTTAAAGACGAAGTACTTGGGGACTTATAGCAGAGATTCCCATGTCATTTTCAAATTTCTTATTTCTTTTTACCCAATTTCCGCCCCATTAGCTTCTTTCGCCATTATCACATAGCAATGGTTTTCTCGCCATTACCAATCTTTTTCTGACCTAATTTGCCATCTCCGTTACGAATTCAATTTTTATTTGTTTATTTATTTTTGAATTGGTAGTCTAATCTACACCTAAACACACACTTAGGCCATTTTAAGCTAAAATAATACTCCTTCCGTCCCAAATTAAGAGTCCGTTATTCCTTTTTGGGACGGAGGGAGTAATTATAATGGATATTTAGTCCAAATTGACCCATTTCTATAGAAAAAATAGATATCTATCATTTCTATTTAATCATAATACCCATTATAACCTTTTATATAAGAAAAAATCCACTTTTGAAAACCAATCTTCAAAATTCTCTTTCATTTTTTTTTTTCTCAGATTTTTTCGATTGATTTCAAACTTACTATCTGTTTCGCAATATACACGTTATTTAGTATCAATTATGTATATTTCTACAACAAAACACATTTAGTATAGTTAAAGTATGTCTAGATGTCAAAGTTACAGTGTTTTTTGTTTATTGATTCTTGTTTTGTCTCATAAATAACATGTTATTTATTGTTAAAGTTTCATACTATATTTCATTTTTTTATATGTATCATGCATAACACATTATATATCAACAATGTTTCTTCCAAAAGAGAAAAGGACTAAAATCCTATTTTCTGGGGAGGTTGAACCGTAATCCCTTTTTGAATTTTATTTTGGGCCTAAAACCCGTGGACCCTTTTTTTCACCCTAGAAAAAACACCGATTATGTCTTCTTCATTAAAAAAACTACCAGCTTTCTTCACTATTAGTTTCACCATTAAATCTTTAGTAATTTCATTGAAAAGGGAGAAAAAAACTAAACAAAAATTTTTAGCCATTAATATCTTCATATTAATATCTTTGTCGAGAGAAAGAAAAAGATTAGAAGAAGATTCTAGAGATAAGGGAGAGAGAGTCGCGCTAGAGGGAGAAAGAAATGAGCACAGTACTTTGAGTCTGAGATAGATACTTTGAGTCATGAGATAGAGAAGGAAGAAAAAGAATGAGTACCTTCGGAGTTAAATAAATTAAATATCACTTCTACGACTACTTATCAAAAATGGGAGATTTGGCCCCTAATTTTTGTTAAAAGGGCCCTTCTTTTAAAAGCGCCCCCAAAATCTCCCATTTTGGTTAGATGGACCCTTCCAGAAAAAGGCACTCTACCTTCTCTTGTTTGACCTAACGCTACCGTTAGGTCAAAATTATCAAACCAAGAAAAAGTCCCTTAACCGATCAAAAGCCCCACCCCTTTTTCATCTTCCTCATAACCTCTGTTTCATCTTCTTCTTCAGTTTATCTTCTCTCTCTCTCTCTGTAAAATCTATCACCTCTATTACAACCGCCATTTTCATCTTCATTTCTCCCTCATTTTCTCTCAGTTTCTCTCTCGTTCTCTCTCTTGTTCTCTCTTTCTTTCTCCGTCTTATCATCTTTATCTCTTCTTCTTTCATCTTTCTCATAATCCTAGGTTTAGTTTTTTTCGATTTTTTAAACTACATTGTCTGAATACTTGAATCTACTGGTTAGCAACACAAGGAAGAAGATTTGCAAACCTTATTTGGAAGCATTTCGTCTGAAAGCGGGTGAAGAAAATCAAGAGAGGAAGAAAATCCCCAAGTGAGCTTTCCGGTCGCACCAGACCGAAAAGCTACTGGTGGCAAATACGGTGGGCTCGAGCCTCGAGCCGTAAATGTTGCATAATTCGACCTGAACCCACCGAAAATTAGGCAAGTAGCACCAGTAGCTGCTGGACCAATTTTCGGTGGGCTCAGGTTGTATTATGTAACATTTTACAGTGGGCTCAGGCCGACTCATGCAACGTTTTACGGTGGGCTCGATCCGTAAATATTGCATAATTCGGCATGAGCCCACCGAAAATTGGGCTAATAGCTCGGTTTCATCATCTTCTCCTTTAGTTTATCTTCTCTCACTCTCTCTGTAAAATTTATACACCTCTATCACTACCGTCATTTTCATCTTCATCTCTCCCTCATTCTCTCTCGTTCTCTCCCTCTTTTTATGTTCATCTCTTTTTCTTTCATCTTCCTCAAACCCTAGGTTTAATTTTTTGAAAGTTTGGTTATCACCAAAGTGAAAGAAGAGGAATATTTAGGGATTTGAGTTTTTGAGAGATTTAGGGTTGAGATATATAGATTGCTAATGTCGATGATATACACCCTTAAAGTGGGGTTTTTCAAACCATTGCATAGGGGACCCTTTAACCAAACAAGGACAATGATCATTTACCAAGTCAATGAATTCAAGGGGAGGCCTTTTAACAAAAATGAGAGAGCCGAATAAAACTTTCCATAAAAAATAAAGACAGACCACTTGCAACTTATTGTTTTTCTGAAGAAGATGCATTTCCTAGTAAAAGCAGGTCCAACCCCAGCCGGCTGAGGCTGAACATTCAAATTTTCGGCCTCAGTCGGGGGTCCAACCTCAGTAGGCCCTTACTTTAGGGTCGACTGAAGTCCCCAACATGACCGTTGGGGGCATCTCAATGGTCATGTTGGTGATTACACCGGATCGTTGGATGTGGCCAACGACCCCAAATCTGATTGTTGGATCGCATCCAACGGTCTTTTCTATTAAGAAAAAAAAATACCACCCTAATTTAAAAAAAGATTAGTTACTTTTTTTAAAGATGATTACTACTCAAACATTAATGATTACAATGCATTAATAAAATCCAACTTTTACATTAAATAATCAAATGATCGAAATTACATTTCTAATCATCCAACTACCAAAATCTATTCATTGTCATCGTTAGATCTCGTATTCCACAAGTGTTCAACTAGATCTGCCTTCAACCAGGGATGAATTTCCTGACTTCTAACTCGACCAATACGTTCAAGCAATTCGTCCGAAAATTTCTCCATGATGTATCGGACGCATTTCACATCCCTCAACATTAGTTGTCGCATTTGGTCTTTCGTCTTCAATAATCATGTTATGCATTATGATACACGCCTTCATGATATTACTCATTGTCTTTACATCACACCAACGTGACGGTCCTCGAATAATTGCTCAACGAGCTTGCAGTACATCAAAAGTTCGTTCAACATCTTTTCGAAGTGGGCAAATTATGCTTCTTTCGGTTTCCCAATAGTATCCCTTTTATGCGGCGGCCAACATTTTTGGATTATTTGTCAATTTCGGGTTAAAATTTCTACCACCAATATTTCACCTCTTTAGCAAACTATGCAATATAGAAAGCCACGTAGCACCCTTAATAGCCACTACAATTCTGCCAAATAGAGTACTTCAGCAAGAAAACAAAAGAATCCTTCACGTTATCTACACCAAACTACAACCATCCATTTTCACTAATCTAAGTGATCTAACGGTTATACTCACTCGAAAATCAGATACCATATCCACAATCCCACACTCCTTATAACCAATCACAAAACAAATCTCAAACTCCAACCTCTCTAACCTGAAAACATTCACCACCAGGAAAATGGCTTCCATTGCCGTAAACCCTAGTTTCTCTGCCACCTCATGCAATCGTAAAACCACCGATCTCACTCGTGATTCCTTCAACACCTTCACCGGCCTCCGCAAAACCACTCTTTCAAACCACAATTCTCTCTTTCTAACCAAATCCCTACCACAACAACAGACCCTAAACCCTAAATTTTCCATCAAAGCTGGAAAATTCAGCCCTAAAATCACCGGTCGGAACCTTCGAGTTGGGATAATTGGTGGGGGACCAGCTGGTGGCGCCGCCGCAGAAACCCTAGCTAAAGGCGGAATCGAAACTATCTTAATCGAAAGAAAACTCGATAACTGTAAACCTTGTGGTGGTGCAATTCCATTATGTATGGTTGGTGAATTTGATCTTCCACTTGATATCATCGATCGACGAGTCACTAAGATGAAGATGATCTCACCGTCAAATGTGGCCGTTGATATCGGACGAACATTAAAACCTGATGAGTACATTGGTATGGTACGTCGTGAAGTACTAGATCAATACTTACGTGAACGAGCTGAAAAAGCCGGAGCAACTGTAATTAACGGTCTTTTCCTCAAAATGGACATTCCTCAAGAACCAAACGCGCCTTATGTTCTTCACTATAGCGCTTTCGACGGAAAAACCGGCAGCGTTGGGGCAAGAACCACGATAGAAGTTGACGCCGTTATCGGAGCTGACGGAGCAAATTCTCGCGTAGCCAAATCCATAAACGCTGGAGATTATGATTACGCTATTGCATTTCAAGAGAGAATCAAAATTCCCGACGAGAAAATGGTTTACTATGAAGATCTCGCCGAGATGTACGTAGGGGATGATGTGTCACCCGACTTTTACGGATGGGTCTTTCCAAAATGTGACCACGTGGCTGTCGGTACAGGGACTGTAACTCACAAAGGGGATATCAAGAAATTCCAGGTAGCCACAAGGAATAGGGCTAAAGATAAAATTTTGGGTGGAAAAATCATAAGAGTAGAGGCGCATCCTATCCCAGAACACCCGAGACCACGTAGATTATCGGGACGGGTAGCCCTAGTTGGAGATGCGGCCGGATACGTTACAAAATGTTCAGGAGAAGGTATATATTTTGCAGCTAAAAGTGGAAGAATGTGTGCGGAAGCAATGGTTGAAGGAAGTGAGAATGGGAAAAGGATGATTTCAGAGGGAGATTTAAGGAATTATTTAGAGAAATGGGATAAGACATATTGGCCAACATATAAAGTACTTGATATCTTGCAAAAAGTATTTTATAGGTCAAATCCAGCAAGAGAAGCATTTGTTGAGATGTGTGCAGATGAGTATGTTCAAAAGATGACTTTTGATAGTTATTTGTACAAGAGGGTAGTTCCTGGCAACCCATTAGAGGATTTGAAGTTGGCTGTTAATACTATTGGGAGTTTGGTTAGGGCTAATGCACTTAGGAATGAGATGAATAAAATCTCTCTATGATTGTCAACTTTTGGTAATGTTGTATTAAATCTCTTTTTTTGTGTGTTTTATGTTTCTATATATTATAAAATTTGGAGAACTGTTTAATAAGATTCAACATTCTGTGAAATTGTTTTAAATTTTAATCTAGCTAATGATTTCAATAGCAACCATATGATTATAGGAGTTCATCAATCTAAATATAATAGTTTGGACAATATTACTCTATGTATGATAACGGACAAATACTTTTCTACCATACCGTTTGCCTTCATTTTTCATTTTTCATTTTTCATTTTCCGTCTTATAGATATATCTGCAACCAAAGACTTGTGACCTTGTGGGATGATGCTGATAATTTAAAGATGTATGTATGATATATTTGGACAGTAATTTAAATCGAATTTGGAGTAAAATTGACTGGTTCTTTTATCGTGGAAAATACTGTCCCACCTGTTGTTTCTCTGGTTCTCTTTTCAGAGAATAGTTCTTAATCTTTCTGTTTTTTTTTTAACAAAACAGAGTACAACCACGTTTGTTTGTCCTTCTATCTCTTGAATCAGAGAAAGAGTTATCTTCTAACAATTAAGATAAAAAGAGTGATTATAAAAAAGAAAAATTAAATGTAAAATATCCGAATCGAGGATACCTCTGTCCTTAAGACAATTTACATCCTGTATATCAGTACCAACAGTAATGGTGTATGTCTCCCAGGATAAAACGGATTACCTATCAAAGTAAAGATGGTACCTCTTAGTTATGATAGTCTGACGAACTTGGTAAGTAATATGAACTTCTGAACAACGATCCTTAAACTCTAATGCTTGAAACTGAATGCTCATAAATGCAAAAAACTAATGATTTGTTTGTTGAATTCTCATGGTATTTATAGGGGTATTGACACCACTTCGTATGGGTGCCTATAGATGAATGGATGCTTCCCAACAGTCATATTTGACTGTTGGTTTTCGGGTGCCATGTTGACCGTCAGATTTTAACGGATCTATTAAGATCTCGCGCATTAAACGCCCACCGTTAGATCATCAACGGATCTATCTTAAGAGCGCCAAATATCCTGACCTTCAGATCATATCTATGATCGTAAAATCCAAGGCTCCAATCGCTCCTCGCGAAGTGCAAAGTGCGTGCGGACGCCTCTAAAGCGCCCAATGCGCCCTAAACGCCCATTCGCCCACGCCGCGCGTGCGCGATGCGTGGTTTGCGTGGCACGCCAACCATCCCATCATCCCAACCAATCTATTATTAGTAACATAAGGAAACGTCTATATAAGGAAGTAGAACTTTCCTTATTTTTCCAATACGGTACTAATAATAAAACTACACGTTGTAGTTATCCCTATATTTTTCCGAAGTAAATCAATGATAACTCATTCATATGAAATCGGATTCTGACAAACTTTATGTCTAAATTCAAGAGCTCGACGAGACAAATCCAATGGTCCATCCTGATCTTGATTTGGACAACGTTAGGTTGCCCAAATTGAGAAAAAACAGATCCGGTTTCTACACCACCTAGAGTCGTGCTAGACTATAGACTAAGGTTGTGTTTGTTATTTTAATTTTTCAAATCTCAAATCCCAATTGAGTCACAATTCAAATTTTAGATCTTTGTTTTTTCATTCAACAAAATCTGAAAATCTTAGTCTGATTTCTTTACACGCATGTCTGAATGGACGGAATTAAGACCCACTTCTTTCCGACTCTATAACAAATCTGAAATGAAAGCGCACATCTAAAATGTGCGAAAGACAAATATCCTCCCATACAATCTAAATAAATACTTCTCTATCTCATCTTCATCTTTCTCACTTCACCACTACCACCACCACTCCCACCACCACCTTCTCGTTCCTTCTTGTTCTTTCTCTGTCTCTCCTCCTCTTTCCTAAGTTTCAAAAGATGAAACCCTAGAGGCTTCTCTGCCTCATCTTGCAATCGGCATGGCTTGAAGAAATAATGGAAGTCGTGATTTTGAACCCCTGTATGAGTTTGGCTGTCGAAAATATTTGAGGCTAAAGACCATCTTCTCATTATGGTCAAAATCGAAACTTCGGTAAAGCTTTTTCGACAAGTGAGGGAAACCTTAAATGAGTTTTAAAGTGCAACCGTGGTTTTCACCGAGTTGATCATCTTCGCTTAATAGTAAAAAACCAGAACTTCATTAAAGATTTTTCTACAGGCGGAGAAACCCTTCAATCTTCTACTGATTCAGGTGTTTAGATTTGCCGAAACCCTAAAATCAAACATACATGGTATATTGTGAAGGAGATGTTATCGATCAAGATGGTAATGACCTCAATTTGTCGAATAGGACAAATGATGAAGATCATCAAGTCGGATTATTTTAGGGATCGTTAGCTAGAAATCAACCGCGTTCTGTGACTCGAGACCAACCACGGCCGAACCCTACAACGAGTTACACAAAAGACCGTTGACTCGATCCGAGGAAATGACTAGAGGAGGAATGAAATCAAGGACGCGAATTAGATTCAGTCAAATAGTATCCAAAGGGCATGGCTAGGAGTCGGGCCAAAGTAGCAATTGGTCAAGTCATGAGTATGCGCCATGCTTTAGGCCAGCCACAAGGGGTCGGACCTAATAGCATGGTCGACTAGACCTGTCCCATTGGGAATGAGACTCTTGGCCGGCCAGGATAATGAATTCCAGTTAGGATATAAATCCCATATGAGAATTCTATCCAGAATGGGATTCTGAGTTTTTTTTTCTATTCCTTTCAGGAATCCTATTTTGAGTAGGATTCTGACTTTAGAAGAAGGACCTCGTTAGAACATAAATAAGTGTGAAAATTCTTAGTAGAATTTTTTCTCTGGCTACATCAAACAGAAGATAGAAATAGAGAATATTTCTCAGCTAGCTATCTAGCCTAAAGAAGAAGGAGTTCTTCATTTTCACCGTTAAAGAATGATCAAGAAGAGTCTTGGATTTGCTTCTAGCTAACCTAAAGAGCGGAATACCAAGTCGATTGCTCGGGTGTCTTAAGTAGAGGAGCTATATATGTACACGAGTAGATCTCTAGATCCTCGAGAAAAGGAAATCAACTAATAGTTTGAGGGAAGTGATTTAAGGTAAATCTCTAACTATATTAGTTCATCTTAGTTTTCGCATGAGA
The DNA here is from genome assembly GCF_041429995.1 of Eschscholzia californica. Lineage (NCBI taxonomy): Eukaryota > Viridiplantae > Streptophyta > Magnoliopsida > Ranunculales > Papaveraceae > Eschscholzia > Eschscholzia californica. The sequence goes on from NW_028238198.1 coordinate 37,806,868, forward strand.
TCTGGACAACCTAATGTTAGACGTGTAGACATCTGAGATTCCACTTGTAACATTAAGTGATCCAGATCCTCTGAAAAGAAAAGTTGGTATTTACAATCTATTATGTTATGACCATGGTATTTTGGATCTGATAGCTCCTGATGTTCCCGAAAAGGTGCAAACCCAAGCGGAGGTATCAAGTAGTAATCCGGCAAACCCGGGATCGATCCAAGGATAGGAAGGTAGTTTTGATATCGAAGGGTCTTATCTACCAGTTTAGATATCAAATTTAACTTAGACTAAAAAGGAGATGAACAAGGATAAATGTGGGTTTGATCGAATAAGGAACAAGAGAAGAAAGCAAGTAAACTAACTAAATAATCAAAGTAAACGGGCGAGAGAGATTCGAGGGAAGTGTCGGAGAAACAAGAGTCGAGAGGCAACAGATAAGTGAGAGAGGTGTCGATCCGATCTAATGTTCCAAAGTATAATCGATGTTCGACTCCTAAAGTAGATGTCTCTAAGCACTACGTATATCCGGAGATCATACTTAGTCAAACAAACGTCATAATCAGTTAAACCCGAGTCGTCGACGGTGTTGTCTAGTCGCCTAACTATGTGAAGTGCATGACAAGACACATGAAAATATGACTTAGACTACGATCGATATCGAATACTTTGTTTCGTCTATTAACTATGCGAAGTGTTTGACAAGACACATGAAAATACGATCGAAATGATAATCGAATCAAATGAACATCAATTCATAATCAAAACATTAAATCATATAAAACATAATCACCAATTCATCACATTTCATCTCATATAATCGATACACTAAAGTTAGCTAAACATGGTGAATGAATAAGAATGACAAGAATGATGAGAGAATCCCCCTTTTTCGATGTGGTTCAAGGCTAAGATCGTCGGAAAATATGAGTCATTGAAGGTGCAGTCGATCTTCCCTTAGAAAAATTCAGGATTCCCCATAACGACCATCATCATCTTCTCCATTTAGAACTCAACCTCCATTAAAGCTAAACCTTAGCTTTCTCTGTCTAGCAATCTTCAACCAAAATCAAATCAAACAACATAGGAAGCTAGCCAATGACATGGGGAGTAAAAGCCCTATGGTTTCCGGCCAAGATAGTGGTCGGAAATCATAGAAACATCCGGCCAAAGAGACATGAAATCCGGCCAAAAAACATGGAGGTTCCGGCAAAAAATGCTTCAAAGACCCGACCTATGCTTGCTGTCCTGTGCCGTTACAACCGCAACCCGAGCTGCTGCTCCCTTATGTCGTCCCGTGTTGCAGCAGTCCCGTGCCTAGTGTAGTGGCCGGTCTAAGCTTGGTCGACCTCCTCCTTCCTTCTCTCTTGTTCTCTCTACCTCCAAAACCCTCAAGCTTCTCAACCCACCAAGAACTTGAAAATCCTTTCTCTCTCTCCCTTGTTGTGTAGAAGATGATGAATAGTAGATAAGATCCCTTGGCCCCTTTCTCTAACTTGTGTATACACAAACCGTAGACTTAGTCAAATTTGACTAAGTCTTAGACCATTTTGACTTAGACCAAAGAGGTGCCTCTAAAATCTCTACTCCTTTCTTTCTTCTTCTTTTTCTTTGTGGGCTTTTGGTTTGTCTTTGGGCTTGACTTTGATTTCCAATTAAAAACAAAGGAGAGTGCCTTCAAGATAAGACCTTAGCTTTTTTCTTTCATATCTTCCCCGTCCGAACTCTAAATTGACTTTCGTTTTCATCGTCGGACTCGTCATTGCCTCCACTTGTAATTTAATTTGCTTGAAATCTTTTTCTCTCGTTTTGGACACATGAAATGATAGTGACAATTCGTTCCCTTATTCTGGTTTACATGTTTATCTCCAAATATGATACCTAACAAGAAAAATACATAAACTATTATTTATAATACTCGAAATGGACTAACTAAGCTAGGTTAGGCGCTCCAAATGTGACATTTTCATGTCACATCAGCTCCTCGTCTTCGAAATGGTGGTTGAAATTTCTTAGCCTTCTAATTTTGATTCTTATTTGCAATCCAGAGTCAAACACATTGAAAAACAAAACACAACATAAGATAAGATAAAGTTGAAAACAAAGGAAAGTAATAAAACTTAGTAATTTTTGTGAAGGTTGTGAGAGAAAAGCAGACAAAGTTAATTTAGAGATAATTCTGTTTTGGTCCCTAATTGCTGACCAACTCGTCGTTTTGGCCCCCGGGGTCAAAATTTTCTAATCTTTTCAAAAGCACCCTTAAGGCCAACATGAAATTAATTTAAAAAACTGTTAAAATATTAATCCTACATCATCTCTTTATCTTTCTTCTACTTCATCTCACATCTCCTCCACTTCATTTCTCCCACTCTCTACCTCACCCCTCTTCTGCGGCAGAAGGTTGACGGGTCGGCTACCTCCAGCCGGAGACCTTCGACTCATTTTTTTAATTTCTTCTTCCTCACTTTTCTCTCTTTTTCTCTTCTCTTGTATCTCTCTTCTTCCACCTCTTTCTTCTCTCCCTCTCTCTACTCTATCTTCGACGAAAGGGAAGAGGTCCTTCAGATGTGGTCTGGTAAACCAGACCTTCATGATCTGGTATCCAGACCGTGATCGTAATCGCGAAAACTTAAAATTGGACATTCAGGTGAATTTAGGGTAGTTTTTTGACCAAATACCAATTTCGGGTACTAATATCTCCCTCGTTTTGGAGAAGAAGACAAACACTTCCTTTTCTATCTTTTTATCTTCTCTTTTATTGAAATGGACGAATAACAACTAGAAAATGATCTTCATTTCTTTTTAATCATAGTGACATCAGGAATATGTGGATGGAGGGTATTTTTGTATTTTTCCACTAAGCGACAAATAAAAGAGGTCGATTTCCAATCTCTCCTAATATAGAAAAGCAATTACAAACATAATTTATCTGGTCTTTTCACTAATTTATCAACCAAATTTCATTTAATAATATAGTTTCATGTGCATGTATTTGAATCTGTATGAATATAATGTAGATTCTATTTCTGAATTGTAACTAAATACAAGGAATAATGTTATTAGATAGATCCTCTGGATATTCCATACATTGTACAAAGTGCAATTGCTAATTTGATATAAAATTGCCGATATTATAAACATTTTATATATTCTTTGAGTGTGTGTGTACGTTTTACCAATCGAAGAAATAAACACTAATATGTGTTAACTTAAAAATGTACTTTTGCTATTTATATATTATTCGCACTCAGAGAAGATTTTTCCTCGTCCATGATGCAACTTTTAGGTATGAATTACTAGTCAAAATTTATTATCCAAAATTATAAACAATTTTAATCCATAATAGATTGATAGTGATTATTTAAATTTTCTTTCTTGATTGTTTTAAATTGGGTATAGAATACAAAACTTGATTTATGTTAGATGTGGATCTCAATCTACCTATAGTATGATCAAGGATTATCTTTATATCAAATAGCATTATATGAAGTTTATCATCAATTATTGTAGCAAGGGAGGAGGGTGTTTTTTTTAGAATATACCCTCCCTCAACGGGTAAGTTTATATTTTTCAAATTTATTTCTAGGGGTTGTGATTACATTTTCAAACTTATTTTCAAGGATTGAGATTATAATTCCTCATGATTCGTCTTCAGTGGCTAAAATTATACCTCTCCATCTCCAACGGCTGAGATTATAGAACTGTTCGTGTCCACCAAACACTGGTTATACTCCCGTCTATGTAATAAAGGAGGAGGATATCTTTTTTAATATACACCTTCATCTTCAATGATTAAGATTACACTTGCCAAACTTATCTCCAAGTGTTGAAATTATATCTCTCAAATATCTTTAAGTCATCCAATGGCTGAGATTAATCTCCAAAACTTATTCCAAAAAGTTGAGATTATACCTCTTGAACTTATCTTCCAACTTTCTTCAGTCGCTAAGATTACATCTCTCAAATTTATCTCTGAAAATTAAGATTAGCCGTTGATAGAATTGCTCGTACTCAACGAATACAGGTTTACCCTCACCTATAACTAAAAGAAGTAGGTAATTAATCAACTAGACCTTCTGACCCGACTACTATTATATAACACATTTGCTCGTTAGTTAATTTAGCTAAAAGGGGTAGCTAGTACAAAAAACAAATACTTAATTATAATTAGCAATGACTCGATCTCTTGAAATTTTCTTCAATTGGTATTGACTATTATTCGTTTCACGTGTGAAATTAGCAAGATGGTCCATAAATACATTCCAAATGTCAAAATAGACCTAACATCCAGGCTAAGAGAAAAAATGAGCTAGATGACTTCTTTAAAATATCTGATTATACCCTTGTCTTCGTGAATTATGAGTAGACTTTTGAAATAATTGTTCAAAATAAGTTATGACTTTGGGATGTTATTTTTGTCTAGCATCTCACAATTTTTCACTAATTTCACATTGTATTGTGTTGTTTATATTAATTTATTCTATGTTCTTAATGTATAATGAATTGTCATAAATCATATTTTTGACAAAAATAAAAGTACACATAAAAGATAATTCGATCATATTACATTATGAGTGTACATATTACAGTATGTAAAGCCATATTACTGATTCTGTAAAATCAGATTACATTATGCGAAGTCCTATTACAATATACGTTAGAGATGATTTATCATAGAGATGAGGGAGTTAAAGGATTGATCTATTTGAAGAAGATTAAAGGAAGAAGATTTTCGCTACTCAACAGGAACCCTCACTCACCTGAAGAAGATACCAATGGAGTTCGATGATTATCCTAGCTGTTACAGACAAGAAGATTTTCCCTAGCAGCTAAAGAAGAAGAAATGAAGAGTTTCCCTAGCAACTAACGAAGAAGAGGGGAGGTTCTGCTCAACACGATTGGGAGAGGCCTAGAGGGTCGAAACTGTGGGTTTTAATTTGCAGGACATAAATTTCTCAAAAAAAAATATTTTTACTCCAAAATTTTGCAAAAATGTATTGGCGCAACTTTTTTTGAATTTGCAGGACAAATGCACTCGTCCCTGGTGTTCACTTAATTGTCCCTATTCTGCCAACATTTACTCTGCAATGCGGAGGTCCCGTGTTCACTCCCATGAAAGTGCAAATCCAAGAATATTGAACTTAGTCCCCTTCGTCGGAACCCTCGTCTGGATCTGGAGTACAGATCGAGACAAAGGGTTCCGGGGAAGGGACCATTCCCTTCGCTAGAACGTAGAGAAAGAGAAAGGGAGAAGAGAGATGCAGAGAAGGGAGAGAAAAGAAAGAAAGCAGAGAGAAGAGAGAGAGAGAGAGAGAGAGAGAGAGAGAGAGAGAGAGAGAGAGAGAGAGAGAGAGAGAGAGAGAGAGAGAGAGAGAGAGGGAGAGGGAGAGAGAGAGAGATAGAGAGAGGAGAGACAGACCGTCGGCCGGTCGCCGGTGGCTGGACAGAAAGTTGGCCGGAGAAGAGAGAGTTGAGATAAGGTGCGTTTGGATCGTATTTTTTTGGTTTTCCACCGTCTTCACCGGAAATTTTTTTGCTTTCCCCAAAGCGGTGGCCATAAAGATTAACTTAGGGGATAATATTTAGTTTTTGGCCCAAAAATTTACAAAGTTGTCTTTTGCCCCCTAATTTTCGGTGGTGGTCGTCGGAATTTGTGGGGTTGAGGTTGGGGAAAGATGAAGATTAGGGGTCAAGAGACAACTTAGCAAATACTTATGACAAAAAATAAATATGTTTCCTAAGTCAACTTTGATTGACTAAGTCTTTTGCCCTAGAGACTCTTATTTATGCCCCTCGAAGCCGCTGCCAATAATAACAGTCTCCCATCATTACTACATAACTCTACCTTATATTTATAATGACACGGACTCAGGGGCAGTCCGAGAGTCTTTGGACTCGGCCCAGTTCATGTTGGTCTTAAATAACACGAACTCGAGCCAGTCCGGGACCCTCTGACTGCTAATCCGTGGGCCTCGATCAGCCTTAAAGGCACCCCATCTATATATGAAAACTGAGAAAAAGAAGGTTGATGGGATTTTTCAAATATCAGCAAAATGAATGGGTTATCAAATTTACTTTTACATGTAGAGAATTTAGATAGGTATTTTTAATGGATAGTATCTGGTCAAAATGATGAAGAAAATAAATCCCTATCTAGGTTTCCTTACAAATCACGTTTCCTTCTCTCTCATCAACCATTATTTAGGGATTTCTGTTCCTTTAAACACTTTTTTCTTCTAACAACATTCATATCTGAGAGACTAGAAAGAGAGAGAAGATAAAGTCTCATCTCATCTCATCAGGTTAGAAACTTTTCCAGTTCATGTTTCTCTTCTTTCCTTGTCTTTTCACCTCTATCACTTCTTCCTAACTTCCTTAAAACCCCTTTTTTTAAGCTGTCTTTCTTTCTATTTGAAATTTGATTCATACTTTCATTTCAATCTTTTCATTGGTTTACTTTTTTTCTTTCTTTGGGTATATTCTAAATTTCTTCTTCTTTTTTTTATTCAGAATCCCTCTGACTTTTTCATTTTCTAAAGATCTTCACTCTTCTTTGAAAATTCAAATTAATTAATGAAAACCCACTTCTGTTTTTAGTTTTGTTTTCAGGTTTATGATTCTGGGTTGAAGAATTTTCAAGAAATGGAAAAAGGAGATGATCAGATGGAATTACCACCTGGTTTTAGATTTCATCCAACTGATGAAGAACTCATAACTCATTACCTTTCAAATAAAGTTGGTAATAATAGTTTCATAGCTAGAGCAATTGGTGAAGTTGATTTGAATAAGTGTGAACCTTGGGATCTTCCATGTAAGTCCTGTAAAATCAAATTCAAGTTTCTTGTTCTTGATTTTTCTTTTCTGAAATCTTTAATTTTTTTGTTTTTTTTTTTTTTTGAAGTGAAAGCAAAAATGGGTGGAAAACAGTGGTATTTCTTCTGTGTTAGAGATAGAAAATACCCAACTGGATTAAGAACAAACAGAGCAACTGAAGCTGGTTATTGGAAAGCAACTGGAAAAGATAAAGAAATTTACAGAGGAAAAACCCTAATTGGGATGAAAAAAACTTTGGTTTTTTATAAAGGAAGAGCTCCAAAAGGTGAAAAAACTAATTGGGTCATGCATGAATACAGATTAGAAGGAAAAATCTCTCTCTACCATCTCTCTAAATCAGCAAAGGTGAATTTAATTAGGGCTCAATTTATCTTTCTCTCTCTCTCTCTAACTTTTGTTCTGTTTTTTATATTGGGTTTTAATGATTTTCTCTCTCTAAATTGTTTTTACAGAATGAATGGGTAATATGCAGAGTATTTGAAAAGAATTCAGGAGGGAAGAAAACAATAATTTCAGGTCAGATTGGATTGAGTTATTGTGGAGAGGAATTGGGTCATCCTCCTATTTTACCACCATTAATGGATTCATCAAATTATAATGGAAAAACAAGAGCTCATGTGTCCTGCTTCTCCAATTCAATGGAAGTTCAGAAACTTGATTGTTACAAGTCTCCTCCTAATATTTCTGTAAACCCTAATTCTGATTTGATTTCACAAAACCCTTCATTTAATTTCTCCAAATACTCTCATCATCAAAACCAAGTTTACTCAACTCAATATCCATCGAATTCGACAAACTTTCAATGCTCAGTATCTGGTTTAATGCAAGATCAAACCCTTTTTAGGGCTTTATTAGAAAATAATGGATCAAAATTCAAACAACAAAGACTTAAAACAGAGAGAGATCAAACTGTCAATATCTCCCATGAAACAGGGTTAACTACTTCTCATATGAACAATGATATCTCTTCATTAAATCATGAAATGGGAATACAGTCTTTCAAAGATGATAGTTATCCTTCTACTTCTGCTGGTCCAGTAGATCTTGATTGTTTATGGAATTATTGAAGTAAGGAAACAGAAGAAGTTGAAGTTAGAGAGAGAGGTAAGAGTATTGACTGAAATTAGTGGGTTGGGGTGTATACAAATTGTATTTACATACAGAACATGAAATGAAAAGACAGAATACATCATGTATAGAAAATATTATCTTGTTTATTCTCTTGTTCTCAATCAAATTCTTTGAGTTCAATAGCATATTAGATATGGATGAGATATTGTATCTCTTGCATCGGCCCAAGTCTTATTAGTCATCGATATTATCCTCGCTTTAACCACCCCAGCCCCAAGTCCACGGGTACGGGATTTTGTTTTTGGCAAAGACACCACAAGCCCACCGAAAAGACCTCAGTACTTATTAAGCTTGAGCTTACACTTATAGCTCAGGCTCAGGACACTCTCGTGAGCGATGTGAAACAATCACATCTATGAAATGAGCTCCAATTAGAAGATTATTTTGTTGGTGTTATAGGATGGTGTGGACCAGCCTTCCAGACTGCTAGTGATACTGTCCGCTTTGGCACACCTGGACCTCACGGTTTTAAAAGGTCTCTATAGGGAAGGGTGCTTAACCTCTTAAGAGGAGCACCACACTCCGTCTCACCATCAATATGGGGTTACTTTAAAAAAGTTTAACTTTTTTACATATTTGAAGAAATAATTAGGGTTATTTATCAAATGGCCTTTCGTTTATGACCAGTTTTCTGTCGGACCCCCTAGTTTGTGCAAAATACCCATGTGACTCCTTTTTTAAAGTTTTTTTTTTCTATTAACCATTTGTTGATTTATTTCTTTTTTTTTCTTTCCGGCTTCTTTTTTTTTCTTCACAAATCACAATCTTCTATTTTCTTCATCCTCTTTTTCATTCACAAATCACAATAACGGAGGCCATTATTTTTTTCTTTTTTTACATTTTTGTCCTTGAAATTCTTTTTCCTAATTTATCTCTTCCCTTGTTATCTCATTCCTCAAATTATCACCCCTACGAAAAATAGATTATAACTAAAGGATCTAATCCCCTTTCAAACTATTTATTTAAACTTTTCATAAACTTGGGACATAACTTACAAAAACATACCAACTGTTTGTAACTTTGTATAGGGAAAATGGTATAGGGTTAAGGACCCAGTTGCTTGGCTTAACCCTGAATTAGGGTTTTGCTGACGTGAAAGAAGAGTGGAAAAAAAAGCGTGACGTGGAACATTGCTTTTTTCCTTTAATTCGTCTACGTCAGTGATTCTTTCACACAATAAACGCGGAGCCGGCGGAAGTGTGTGGGACCTTCTGTGCTGGAAATAACGCTTACGTGGTCTAGACAGAGATATGGCTGCTGGAAAGCACTCATCACTATTCAGGACTTCAGGGTAAAGATGCACTGCCGTGTCTCACTCTTATAGACCTAAAGATAGCAGTCGAGATCCGGGGGCGGGCGAGCGGCCATGGGGTATCGGTCTAGCAGGTCTAGCCACTCCTCCAGATGAACAAAAATCAGATCGTCAAATTCTTTGGACCGATAACCTTTGAACCAATATATGTCCTAAAATTTAGCACGCATGATTACTTAAAAGAAGTTATGCCTTATTATTGTATTGGCTAACAGAATAATTTCCTTGATATGAGATATGACTGGATCATTTTTGACAAACTTGAAAACAATCATGACAACGATAGGATTATGGTATGTCACGAGAATGGTATCGCTCTATTCCAGTTGTAACTTGAACTCATGACATCTAAGCAACAGAGGTTGGTTAGCCTTATCCTTTTTTTAACTTGCTCCGGTCGCTGTTCATTCCCCTATCCCGCACACCTATGACTGTAGTCATGGGGTCGATGCATACTGGGCTAATTATGCCCCTCTGACTTTTATGTGTAAAGTTACGGATAACTAGATAAGTACATGTCGTTTTCATGTAAAAGCATTACGTTACAAAATTTCTATTCATGCCAGAAATTAGTTTTGAAGTTTCAAAGATGACTAGTCACTAGATGGATCATGGACAACGTCACTTTTCATAGGGTTAGATATTTAAAATTTGTTACTTTAGACCAATGATAAATACCATTCAAAACATTTCAAATAGAAAGAGACCATTGCAACAAAAAAAAATATAGAAAGAGACCTAATAGCCCCAACGGGGCATGGCCAAAGTACTGTTACCCTACTGGATGGGGTATGTAGTTGCCAGTTGAGCCAAAGCTTGTTTGTTTCTACCGTTTCTAACACTGGTAATCTTTTTTTCTTGAAAATGGACTACCATCTGTCATTATATGACATTGATATGTCATTAGATGTCATAAGCAAGATAATCGCCGAAGTTAAACCATCAAGAGCCTAAAATCCAACAACATACCAAAAAACCTATATCTTTAATAACCCAAATTCACCAATCTGAGATTCAAACTTGAGACCTCCAGGTTTTTGAAGTATGCGTCGTACCGGCTCTAGCATGGGTAGTCGCTCCTCCTATCAATCAATTAGACATGACGTTCTAAGTAAATTGAACTAATTAGACATGCCGTTCTAACGTCTTGACACTTGTTAGTGCTTATCAGGCCCATACCATTCCTCCCTCGTCGAGGCCCTCTCTCATCAGCCCTTACTCACGTCTGCGAGAGCTTCCTTAGTTTTCCCGCAAGAGAGCCTGTACATAGACTTAAATGGCTCAACAGTAGCGCCAGAGTACAAAAGTAGGTCCACTTTTATATTCTACAGACTAGAGAGGTTTGTAAAACAAGCAAACTTTAAGTAGCCTAAAAATCTTGTGGTTGTTTATAAACATCTCAAGATCCAATGGCTCTTATTCAGCTACTTAGTGCTGTAACTAGATGTACATGTCTATACTTTAGTTCTCACTACCACATCCTAAACTGTTCTAGTTGGGCACATAAATCATCACCAAAAACAACACTTCAGGATAAAATTTAATCACACTAAGGAACTGACTCCCTTTTAAAATATAATATGTTAATCTTACAATATCAACTTGTATATTGGACATTCTGATTACATCTTTCATCTACATTTTCAATCAAGAACTAACTTGATAACATTAAAACATTAACCAATTTAAATATCACGAACCGGTAAAGGATACAAGGATTATCTCTGTTAATCAAGAACGCCGAAGATGAAGTACAGATGTACATACTCTGTATCACAGAAAATTAGCCCCAATCTGGCTTCTGCAGAGAACCGACAGCGAGCTGTTTAACCACATGAAGTGTCTCTTTAAATCGAAGACCAAACTTGGGACGAAGGATAAACTCCGAGATTGCTGCTCTGAAGCCAAACATGAAGCACATTTCCATACACAGAAAAACATTAAGATAAAAGGCAAAAGAATGAAACGAACTCCAGGAGCAACTGGAAGTCTCAAAATATTTGTATGAGAACAGAGAGATCAATATGATATTTTCATGGAATAATAACATTGCTAATTACCCATTCTGTAACGAAGCTTTAAACCCACATTTTCGGAACAAATTCAACTCACCCTGCAATTTGATGCTCCGGTTGTGGTATTTGGGTTCATCTTCAACTGTCTGGTTTCTATTTTTTCAGAATATATGTCCCATCTCGTAGTTCTAACTTTTCTTCCGATATAAGACCAGATAAGAAGCTTTGTAGCTGCTGGATAGACTTGTCATACGCAGGATCCGCCACACAGAACATCTGATACAAGGAGTGTCATCGACATTGTCAGTTTTCCTTTATAAACCAATTTTGATTTTGAGAACTTTGGATTACCTTGAGAGTATTATGGATACGATCTAATGACATGCTACCGAAATTAGTGAGCATCCCCATGATAAATTTCTGCAACAATAAGCAAATATGAAATCAATAGGTTCACATAGAAACTACTTAGTCGGGTGGTATCAATCATATCAGTAAATCTTTCAAACCCAACAATAACTCCACTGAACTGAAAAAATCTGGGTCTTCATCTTTCTCTCATTCTTCTTTCGTTATTATCGGTCATACAGTTCATCACCCTTTGAAGATATGGTCCAATATCCAATATCAACTATTTAAGCAGGCAAGAGTATTCTGAATTTTCATTCTCCAGTTTCTAAAAAAGGCAGGACATCTAGTATTACAAACGAAAATCTCTTCTTAAGATTGTTTTTAATACATAGGATCTATATTTCCTAATATGCCTGGGTTTGATACTCAGATTGGAAAAGTAAAAAACAAGTGGGTCACAAATAACTTGAGTTTAAATGAAGGTAGAAATTAGATTTCTGACAAGGAAATGAGATTTCAAATAAGATGAGGAAAGTAGCATGAAATAAACCTCGTATACAGTCATCTCTTTCAGCAGCTGCTCCTCAACCGAGGCCACGGAACTTTCTCCCTCATCATCAGCTGCCATAAGCTCCTCATGATTCACATCAGTCCTGCCCGGATCAACCATTCCATCAACAAGTGTAAAAATGTGATTATCTGACTCTGCCTCAAGTGATTCTGAAAGAATTCCCTGCGGTTTGCATAGAGGGTATAATGCGAAAGTAAGTAAATTGCATCGTAAGATTTTTATTACATTAGCAATGCAATCCTTGGTTGTGAAAGTTCACTAAGAATTTGTTCATTTAGGCCAGGAGTCTCGAGCATAGATACTTATCCAAAATAACTATATCTGACTCACTTTACTTATCCAAAAATGTATCCTCCGATTAAGTGCGTCGACAGGTAGCCCAATAACAGCTGACAGGTCCCTAGACGTCCAACTGAAAATGGACAATGCAAATATAGTTAGAAGATTCTACATGACCAGAAATAATAGACATATGATGTCCTACCTTTTTTTATCTTGAAATTGCATAATGATTGCTGCGTGAACCGGGGGCACAGTGAACTGCACTGCTCGATCTTCAAATTGCAATTCCAACTACAATAGCACTGGATTAGAAACATTTTCTAGAAGAAATAAACACTGAATGCTGCAGATGATGTCAGGTGCAAAAACTAGTTCTCGAAATGTTCAATACATTCAATTGAGGAATATAACCCATAAGAAAACCAACGGATAATGATGTTGTCAAGTTGTTGCAACTTGTAAGTATTACCTTGACTGTACCAAGGTTTTTCTTCCACATTAGCTTGCGAGGAGTTTTGATTTCATGGAACCTTTTCGCATAATCAGACAGCAAATGATCCACAGCGTTAGGTATGTTAAGGGACTCATCCTGCCATTTCTCATCAAGGTCAGTGTGAGTAACCAAATTTTGGTACAAAAAAGTTAAAAATTAAACTTTTAGATGAAAGTAGAACTAGCATATCATTAAAAGCCTAAGAAATTATAGGCTCACCAGATGAAACTAGTTGGAAGCATAAAATTAACTCTTTTCGTTTATATACCTGTATAGGTGGCCAGAAATTTGAAGATATGATTGTTGCATCAAGCTGATGTAGAGACACTTCACTTTCTCCATGTTCACCACCTGCAAATACAACAAATCAATTTATTTTGGTCATCTTCAACATGTTCCCACGTTGCTTGAGAGCTTTGTTTCTATGAATTGTATAAGGCTCAGGCAACCCTTTCCTTTTAATATAGTTCTCATGGAGTAAGGCCCAATTGGTGTTTACTTGTTATTATAGCAGGAATTTCAACGGATTTGTTATACCCAATTGGGTTGTTAACTTGCTATCTCCATTCCATCATGGACAGGAAGTGTCAAATGGCTCCAGTCCTAGCGCTGGCCGCTGAGGGGAGGAATATTAGTATTATCCCCATCACCTGAGCATAATTATCTGTAAAGTGTAAAGTTGGGTGACCTTTTCCTCCGCCAACTGGTTTTCAAGAAGAGTTAGGTCCGCTGGGCCTCAAAAAATGTACCAATTGTGATATGCACTTGCTATTATATAACAAGTCCAAAAATTCTATAAACGTTTTTTTTAAGTACCTGCTTGAGATGATTGAGTTATGGTCTGTTTTATATTTGCATTCGTCCTCTTGGAATCAATGAGATCGTTAAGCATAATTTCACACCTTTGCATGCTGCTCTCTCCGAAGTGTATCTGGCAAATGACATCATCAGAATGAGCATCAATAATCGGTTTAAACTACACAAATAGAATAAGAGATACAAGGATTCCTATTTAATAATAACATCATAACACTTGTCAATCTCTGATAGAGAATATATACCTTAAGGAGTTCTACAGTACGTATCTCTGAGTCGATGTCATAATCAGATTTGTTTAAGAGCTTCTCAGCCAGCATAACACGGTATTCATTTACTAGCTGGTCCTTTGAACCAATAATGCCAACAATCATCCCAAGTATGTCAATCTTCCTTCTATTCCTACTACCCTTCAACGGATCAGCTTCTACGGGGTCAGGCTCCCAACTTAAAAAACAAAAGACAAAAGGCCACACATAAGCACTTATTCCCCACACTAGCAGCTCTCAGATACTAACTTAAGCTCAAAACTTGCGTCGTTTTAGTAATCTGGCTCATGAAAATTTATTAATACCTTTCAGCATTGACCCATGCTTGTTTGTCGTCGGAGACGAAATCATCATCACAGCCAATATTTTCTTGACTTTCTTCATCTCTATTTAACTCTTCAAGAAGGCTATCCCCAGAAGTACCAGGTCCATTAGGATTTCCACCAGGCCCATCAGTCAGCATGGTCACAATACATTTAATAGTATCTTTTCTCCCTCTCAAATAGTCCCTTATTGGTTCACCTACAGCTTCAAGGAAAACACCAGTCGGGTCTATTATCCTAAGCGCCTTGATGGTTGAAACATACTGGTGTAATATGTCGTTAGTTGAAGCACCAGCAGTAAGCAAGCGGTATCGAAGAGCAGAAATAAATGAATCAACAAGCTTTGAATGCTGGCCAGTATATTCTAGACACTGCTTCAAATCTTCAATTGCAGGAGAGCTGCCAAAAACGGTTACTAAATGCATAAGTAGACTTTTCAGAAAAGATAAAGGGATAAACCCACGTACGAAATAACGGCGTGCAGTTGTGCAAACTGCAATTATTTACATGTTCAAGGGAGTAACCAGTCTGAAGTCTGAACAAGTCAGTGTATTTGAAGCAAAAGTACAAAGTCTACCTAATAAGACAAATTATCAGCAGTAATTATGTTTAGGAAATAGTACCTGTCTGGATAATCCACAATAATCTCAAAGAGCTTGCCTATCCTTAGATCTTGCAGGGTTTCATATGCAAAATACTCAAGGCGCAATTGCCATCTAACAAGTCCTTCAGATGGAGTGTCTATTCCAGGGTAACAAGAAGTGGGATGTGAAGCCAAGGGTGATTTAAGACCAGATGATGAGTTATCGTAACTAACTGAATCACCAAGGTAAGCTAGAAGAGCATGCAAGAACTGGAGAGGAACAGACTGCAACAAAGTAGAAAATGATATTGGAAGCATACCCTCGCATCATTCAGCAATTAAGAAGCGGACATTATGCAAAAGCATGTTTATATAAGTTATATGCAACATGAAGTAACTGCTCATTATGGAAGTTACCCTTAAAAGCAACATAGGAAATAGAGAAAGCACAATTGCAGAACTGAAATAGTCTTTCTTTAATGGTCGTTTTTGGACACTATCAATCATGTTAATTAACTTCCGTTTGCTCTGGACTTTGAACTACTAGATGCTAAACTTGTTGAGGAGTACTAGTTTGGTGATGAACTGATCTACTTTTGTCAAACTTGATCTCTATGTTGTATTAAGCAAGATGCGAGGCCACAAAACTGGTGACTTGCCTCACCTAACCTAGCATGCCTTTGACCACATAGCTTGGTTTACAAAGCAAACTTAATGATAACTGAACATATGGTTGTAACGGACACCAAAATTACCTGGATCCACCCTTTAATGGACTCCAAAACAGATGTCCTGTAGTCTTCTCCAGCTAAATTGTGAACTTTACTCTGCAACACAAACAGGTAAGGCATTAAAACAAAAAACAACGCAAAATGTATGGCATACAAATAATTGGGGTCAGAATGGACTATTAACAGATTGAACTTTGCATCCAAAACATTATGAAATGCAGCAAATGGAGCATTATAAAGGAGAAGTGGAGAGAACAAGTACCCATTGCGTTTAGAAGGACAAACCTTAAGAAGCAAGAATATGGCGGAAGCATAGGCATCCTCGGTCATAGATGTAAATCCCAGACTTCTGAGATCACGAACAACTTTACCAATGTTTTTGACCAATTTGTTGTTCTCTGAAAGTTTTCTCTCGTGAAAAGTTTCATCAACGTCCATATCACCAACTCTGGAGAACTTGTTTCTTCCATCAAGTTCCATATCATCTTTAACTTCGAATTCGCTACCATCTTCATCTTCTGTGGCCATCATTGTACTCAACTCTTCCAGTTTTTCCTTAAAGTACAAACGAAGTATCTCTGGAAGATGGAGGTAAAATGATAAAGTTAAATAAATGGTAAGCATGTAAAACAGATTCAGTTAGGAAGCTAAGAAAGAAATAAAGGGAGAAACGGTTTATCTCAAAAAATGTGACTAACTACACCATCCAATAACAGCACTAGTTAATGCAAAACGGCTACTGAAAAAATAAGTGGGTGTGAAGTTAATAAACCGGAAACTCTGAGAGAGGAGAAACGGACAAAAACAAGCAAGCAGAGTACCAAATGGCAGTTGCCTAAAACGCAAATGAATGCTCCCAGCCTATCAGAAATAGTTGACTACGCTACTTCCTACTTCGATATGATCTAGCTCTCTTCCCTGATCTCAAAATCGAGACCTTTTACCTACTTGGATCCTGTTATCCAAGCTTAAGGTTTGTTTTGTTAAAACCAACGATTTGTACAATGCATTATCCGAACGCAAGGCTATGTTACTGGACATGGCATGCGCTGCAATCTGGTCAAATTCGATATGTTGTCAGGTACCGACCAGACATCTGAGGATTTGGACAAAAAGTCTATGGTTGTGTTATTGCCATTTTTCCGCAGAAAAAATATAAAAGTTCTCAAACAATGAAATTTCCTTTGGTTGGTATTTTAAACAAAAGAAGCATTTTCCAAATTTTTGCTGAAAACGAAAACTGTGACCCATCTCCCACTTAAAAATCTGTTTCCCCTAATCAAATATCTTCATAATTATATCTTTTTCTTATTGTCTCTTCCGTCTTTTTTTCTCGTTCCCTATTATTTTTGGTCATTATCTATTCCTTAAGGCTTGTTTATTTTCTCCTCTTTATATGTCTTTCTCCACCATATATAATGGAAAAAATTGGTTGTTTTTATATGATAAGTTGATGGTGATATGTTTTGCTTTTTTATATTTTAACTATATTAGATTAAGATTTTTTTAAGTTGCGTAGCGGTGATTTTTGGACTTGAAAATCTGTTAACTGTAGCAAAATAGTTGTCCAAAATTGAAGTTTCATTTGTAGAAGCTTACAAAAAGACGAACATACTAGAGTACTTTGGTAATGATATAAAATTTTAGAAAAAACATTTTAATAATGAAACTTGAAAAATAGAAAATTTGGTAAAACCAACAACTTTTTGCATAGCGAAACAAACAATAGAAGTATGGAAATATTTCTCAAGAATCAGTTTCTCTAAAAATATATTTCACTAAGAAATCTTTACCCCATTATTTTTTCTTTCCCCCTATTGTAATCAAACACATTCTAAAGATAAAATTGGCAGTTCTCGTCTAAGGCATTTTAAATGACCAGTTAAGTTAGTCATTGGCTGTAAAAGCGAGAATATAACAGAGTACCAGAAGCAATCCTGACACAATCCCTAGGTGTAGGTGATAAATTAAAGAATTGGGGCAGGTTGTACACCTAGAGAATATATGTAGTAAGGTAAAGGCCTTGGACGATCCTATAAGGAATTACAATTTACAAATACCCATCCGAAAATATACCAACTAGAGATATAAATAATGACCAATTCGAAGCAACATACCAGGGAAATGGCGGGGAAGAGATGTCATAAGAACTGACGACACCATCATTTGGTACCGAGAAAAAAGAAGAGTTCTTTCTACATCTGAAGGATGTCTTCCCTTAGATATTACATCTTGATATGACTGTAAAGCGTGAACAAGCATCAAAAGGCACTTCTCTTGATATTGTTTTTCTAAACATATCTCTTCTAAGGCTTTACATAATACTTCCTGAACAGATCTGTCCTGCATTTGTATCGACCAAACCAATTCGATACAATAGCAAAATTAGCTAACCATAAATGATGTAGTAACCAAGAGAATGTAAACATAAAAGTACAACCTTTAAACTATAAACTACAAACTACAGAGAGCCTCAAGAACTATGAAAGATGACGGTTTATTAAAATGATACTCGTTAAACCCTAAACCCTAAATATGTATGTATGTACATAGACACACCCAAATTAACAAAAACTAAGGTATCATACCTCAAATTGATTGATCTGAGAAGCAGCTAAATTACTGTTAGCATCAAAATGCCGCCAAAAATTTGAAGCCCCATTTCTCTCAAATGCTTCCTGCAACACTTGTGAAAAAATTGAAAGATGAGTCTAAAAACGTAATCTTCTTTGTTTATGATCAAAATGAAGCAAACTCTAGGAAGTTAATCCATTTCAGTGAATAAAAAAAAGGAAAAGCTTTTATACAAAATTCATGAGTAATTGATTTTTAGCATATATGATTGATTACCTCTAGCGAACTTAGAAATGAATCATGAACGGGAGAAAGGAGGCCGTGTTGACAGAGAGTATGTACACTAGAAACGAAATCAGGACGCATTGAAAGATTTCCGTTGTCTTTTAGAAGAAGTTGAGTACTGATATGGAAGGCTTCCCAGCTTTCTAAAAGCTGGTTAATGGATTCCTCATTCAGTGAATCCAAAATCCCTAAATTACAAGTAGAGGAGATTGCTTCGATCATCATTTCAAAACCAATATTTAGACGTAGAAGAACACTAAACCTCAGAAACCCTAACTGTCAGAGATTCGAGATATCTCTCTTTCGCTCTCTAGACGGCAAAGCGATTGAAGAACTGAACTGAAGGTTTCAGAATAATTTAGTATAGATGGCCGAGGAGAGAGAAGGAGTGGGCTGACGTCATTAGAGTTTTGGGTTTTTTTGACTACTTCCATCTTCTAGGTTTTCATCTACTTCCCTTTAATCTTATCATTCTTTGCAAAATTGGTAATTTCTCTACTCAAATCTACTCTTTCTGTTTAGTTCTAGGTTTCTCCTTATGATCTATCAAGTTACTCTTTATGATTTATCAAATTATCTTTCCTTAAATTACCCACTCCTCTTATCTTCAAGAACTTCCAGATCTACTAAAAGTTTACCTAATTTAAGATTTCCCTTCTTGTATGTGTTCAAATCTCACTTTCTCCATCTAAATCTTCTTTCTCCTACTTGCACTTTAACTTTTGTAAATTCTTGATCACTCACTTCTACCTAGTTGTTAATCCAACTTGTCTCTTAATTTTGTTTCTCCCCTGGAATCGTAGAGCACATAATATGGATCAACCCTATTTTATCCACATGTTTGATTATCACTACTATTACTTGATGGTCGTTGAGTTGAGTAACTCCGACGCCGGCATCAAACACCGGTTAGAGTTAGAAGATAGAGCACCTGTCAATCGTGAAGTAGTTCTAGAATTAGGGGTTTACACGTGTGTTTATTCTACTCCACCTAATGGGTTGCTCTACCTAATGGGCCTGGGGATAGTCGGCTGGCCCAATGTTTCCTTTAATGGATGGGCTTGTTCTTACTATTCCTTAGGCCGACCTTTCGACCCGGGGGTACTTAATTGGGTCTGGGCCTTCCTTCTGTTTGGTAAAGATTTCAATCTTGGTGAATGGTCCGGGTTTACTTATGATATTTATTGTGGAATATCCCCCCTCTCTGATGATGCAATGATACAGAAGGGCTTAAATTCTGGCTTGTTATTCAATGGTACCGATCACTTGCCTCTCCTCCCGCCTTTAGCAGTTTCACTGCTTCTTATTTCTGGCTCGGTTGAGTTTTCGAATTCGGACCGGGTTGGCAACCCTAATTACCAGGTGTCTAACACATTTTCTTCTGAAGATTGGTTGGATATTGTCCCTTCGAGGGAATTCTGGAGGGTAATCTTGAACTTTTTAGTTCTGCTTTTATGAAGTCCAAAGCTTTAGTGGAAGGTTTTGATTTCTATTTTCACCCTATCTGGGAGAGGTTTAGTTTGTCTTGGTTTATAAAGCAGATTTGGATTGGCATCATCACCAGTAGCTTGGAGTGGGTTGGTTTTGCTGAGTTTTCTAACTCATGGCAGGTGTGGCAGTTATGGTCTTCTTCGATATCTACTATCTTTATAGCAGCTACCTTGCATTTGAAGGAATCAGCTAACATCTGGTTATGGGCCTTACAATTTAAATCTTTGTGCTTGGCTGATGTAACCTTTGCTTTCCCTTGTAAACTTTTGTTCGATAAATAATAAAGTTTGCATTGAATTAAAAAAAAAAAAAAAAACTGAAGGTTTCAGTCTACCGCTGGTATACAATTAAATCTTAGATTATTCAAAAAAAAAAAAGGAAATTAAATACAACTAGATTTTGTTGGTGTGAGCTTGGGTTTTATATATTTTTTGTGGTACAAAATTTAAACTCGGGACAACAAAATGACACGAGAAAGACGACATTTTCAGTAGATAGGCAGCGAAGAAGATGATTTTTTCGACATAAATGACCAAATATCAATCATTTTCTCATTGTCATACATTGCTTATCTTTTTTATTATTATATTATTATTACCATATATTTTTTTTAAATATTTTATCTAAATTTAACATTAATACATTATGAAGTCTTGGTTCATTTGTCATTCACCTTTGTTTTATCTAAATTTGTGTAGAGGGTGAAATTTGATCACTTTGTTATTCACTAACCAAAATTTGGATAAAAAGGTAATTGAAAATGTTCATCGCAAAGACTGTTTATTGGTTAAATATTTGAGAGCTTAAAAAAATAAATATAAAAAGAAAAACGATTTTTTGTTCTAATAATGACTATAGAAAAATTTATCTTACTCCAAAGTCTTCGCTAAGAGTATTGTTATAGAAACGAAGAACTTTTTGTAGTTGGACTCTGTAGTTGGACTCATGAAGCCTCCTCCACTAATAAAACTTCTTCCATGTCAATCTCTGCAACTTCATGAACGCCAGCTTTCTTAATTAATGTAAGAAAAATGAACTTAAGTGATGCTTCAACTTTGGTGGTTGATGGTGGTGGGTGGTTGGTTGCCGAAGGGCGTGGTAAAGTTTGGAGAAAGAAGAAAAAAAATATCTTCTAAATCTATAGAAAAAGTATCACTTATTATCAATTGGGCCCCATGAAGTTTTTCATTTAGTCCTTAAATGATCTACAAAAACCAATGTTTTATTTGGTCCCTTTGTGCTTTATAATACCAGCGGCCTTTACCATTCTAGTCCGTAGGGGCTGCCTTAGGCTCCCTTTCTGCATCTTGCATTAGATAGGAGTCAGGTGGAGTTGCATGTGGCTCCTTTGCTGCATCTTGGAGTAGATAGGAAACGTCAGCCGTTAGTCCCACTAGTACTCCGATTACAACGGCCGACATCATGCCTGGGCCAGGCCCATCTGATGGCTAGATGGGTCAGATCGGACCAGGGTCGAGCTGAGAGTTTAGTCTATCAGGCCGCTTCGGACCATCCTATCTAAAAGTCAGTTGGGTCCGAGCACAGAGCCAAAGGGCTAATTCCGACCGATCTTGGGCATGATATCTATTAGCTTGGGCTCTTAATGAGGTTCCTGTATGTTGATTCTCATGCTCATAAGTTATTACCAATACCAAAACATAAGGCAAAGTAAATTGGAATATCTTTTTCCTGTAACTAAAAACAAACTCTGGAGAAACATCTTCACAACTCAGCTCTAAAACAATTGCTCTGCCAAAAACAACCTTTTATGTGAAGGCTTAGAGTGAAATATTTCACAATGGAAACAAGAAAGAGGGGCTTCTTGGCACTATATTAGTATTGCTAAGAGATATTACATTTACTCTCAGTAGTTAACTTACTCCGTTCTTAAAGCTTTAATCCAATCAATTTCCACTTTGAAATCACCAGGTCCAGTTTTAGCATCACGATAACCAGCTTCCGCATTGACAGAAAGAGACATGCCCACGATTCGGGACGGATTCATTTCCAACTTTGCATCAATAATATTCCCCCTCCAAGTCGGTAGATAACGTTCAAGTGGAATCTGAAATTTGCACATAAACTAGATTTAAATTGAATAACCAAGAACCACAAAACAAAAGAAATCATATCTTCTACATGATGTTTTAAGTTATCATCAAACATAAAGAGATAACCTCACTTCAAATCATAAACTTTGGCAGTTTTTTCTAATATGTGATTTTTTCGACTTTTAACAAGTCAAAGTTCAACTTCCCATATATTCCAAAATTCTAACTAAAAAAGAAAACAGTTGACGTCTTAACATGCAGGTAAAGCAATTTTGGTAAATTAACCTCCAAACTTATTGATGCAGGGAGATTATTGATGCATGGAAATTTTCAGAAGATTTACAAGAATCTCAAATTAATTAGAATTTATGAACTTGAGTAGTTTAGGTTAGTATAAAAATATAATATTTAGTAGCTTTATATTCTTACGAAACTTCATAGTTTAAGGATTTTAGTATGTTATTTATTAAGAAATTCTTTATCAGGAGTTGTATCGATTTAGGAAAAACATCTAATACTACATAAGGAGGTTTCTCTACAAGTTTTAGAAATTAATTAAGTCAATAAATTCAATTAAATTATTCTACAATTTTCTATGGTTCATAATTTTTCCTAATTTGAGGACTTTTATCAGTTCAAAAGCTTTACACCGTCCACCACCCTTTGGTGCAGCGGTTGGACACCCCTCTTAAGCCCATGAGGTTGTGGGGATCGAGTCTCGGTGGAAGTAGTTTGCCATCAAGATTTATCTCATGTAATTTATGCAATATATAAAGTAAATAATATAATAAATTTGTCGGGCTATAGGTTTCTTTCATGTTGTCGGGCTTTAGGCCTCTTTCATTATGGTTTAAATTAGGCGGTTATCATGCTCATCACATCTTCATGATGTATCAATGCCTTGTAATGACTGACGTAGATCGTAGTCGATTTCTCAAAAAAGAAAACAGAAAAAAGCTTTACACCGACATTTGAAGTTTTTTATCGTATTGTCCCCGTTGTGTCGGTTGGCATCTGAGTGAGGATTTGCTTAGTTCAATATCATCTAGGGAACATCACTTCAGAACACATCAATTTGCCAAAGATGCATCTAAAGTTGGTTTAGAGGTAATTCTCTTATTCAAAGAAAAGTTTACATTATTTTTCCTCTATCAATTTTGTTATCAATCAATATGGAGAAATAGTATTACGCTGATTGAGGGTGTAATGTTATAAAAGAAGCAGATGAAGATTATAAACAACACATACATCTAGAATAAAGATGGAATATTATGTGCAGATGAAAAAGTTATCTAACTTTAGAAAGCCTCTAATACTATATAAAGAGGTTTCTCTACAAGTTTTAAAAATGAATCAAGTCAAGTAAGTTTAATCAATTAAATTATTCTATAGTATTGTAGTATTTCATAACTTCTCCCCGAAGTGAAGGAATTTTATTGGTTCAAAAGCTTTAGCCGACGTTCTAAGCTTTTTATCATATTTTCCACTGCATCACTTATGATTATATGTAATTGATGATTTTCTTGAACAGTAGATAGATTCCACATGGTTAAAAGAAATAGCATTTCAAAAAGAAGAAGGAATGAGAATATATACTTGCCTTTGTTATATACCAATTGTCTTTAGGTAGAAAAACGAAAGCTTGCCATGAATTGTCTTCTTGTTGCCCTGGAGAGTTAACCCAATTCTCAGTGTATATCTGCACCCAAATGAACCATCAACAATTGCAACGAAAAAAATATTGATGAATCCTTTTTGGCAGAAGAAAATTTGGAGTAGGGAGTTTTGGCCATTTTGATCTTAATCAAATAAGAATTTTCTATAATAATCTGAGATGCAAAATAATCATATATTCATATAAATCTACACAATGTGGGCACGGCACAATACTCTGCCCAACTAGCTTTAGTTTTCCCCTCTCTATTTCTTTTTTCTATTGTTAAATTGAAATGGGGTACTTACAGTAGAAATGTAGCATCTTCCATCTCCTTTAAGCTTCATTGCCAATGTATCATATGCATCCAAGTCAATGAAGCCATCAAACTACAAATAAGAAAAATACGTTAGAACAAAGAACCCTGCCCTTCAAGTTGATATTAGTAGTCCAATGGCACAACAATCATAGGTTTGAGTAAATTAAAGAAGGCATTGGTTGATTTTTTTTTTTTTTACGTAGGGAACAATGTTACTACAACCAAAAGTTATTATAGAGAAAGAGAGACTAACCAAATTAATTCTTTCGTGAATCTATGGTGAAATATGGACTACATTGTTCTATATTGAAAGGCTGAAATTCTTGTTGAAGATTTCAGGAAGTGAAAAATACTTCCATTTGATTCATAGCAATATGCATCGTGAGGTTCAACTTAACCAAATGCGAGTCGGCCATAATATTTTTACAGCATTTCCTTAGCATCAAAGAAACAGAAGAATACAATTCAAAAGTTGAGAATTACTAAAAATCCTAATAGAAATGAGCCAGACCAACATAATACATCTACCAGGCCTAGACTATAATCGACATTTTAAATAAATTTCACTATGGGATCTTGGACCTGCACTTTATTGATCATGCCTAAGAGAGATCTTTATGCAAAATATTGATGCCAGTGAAACACAGTAAGCTCCGAAAGCCTCTTAAACTCTTGACCAATAGGTCGATAACTCTATAACTATGATAATGTTCAAACTACCTTCTTGGACCGCATTCCACAAAAGCCGCTGCGATTAATTTTTAGACCTTCGGTTACGTCAAGAGAGAGGTTCCCTGAGAAGACACCTTAAGAAAGCAAGCAAAAGAATCAATTCAGGACACTATTAAGTGGATAGCTTTAGCACAGACACAAAAATCTAGACATAGATGACCAGAGAGTGGAAGCCATGGATTACGCTTATTCACAATCAGGTTAGTGGGTAATCTAGACTAGAAAGTATAGAAATGGACCAATAGTATAGCAAAGAGTGGCTCTTCTTTAATTTTTGTTTGAGAATGCCAGACTTTCATTGAAGACTTTAATTACCAAAGGAAAAGGAAACTGAAGCACTGACTATCCTTATTAGTTGGCGATAATATCCATCCCAATTCCTACATATGCCCTTACATTTTTTCTCGTCTACATATGAAATGAAGCTCACACATTTTTAGAAGCTTAGATCAACAACCAGAATAAAAATTATGCACTAAGAATAGCAATTGGTCTTAAACTGGACTTTCTCTCGATATAAGCTCCGGAAGTCTTTGAAGATCATCATTCATTATTCCATAAATGGTTATTAGGTCAACAAATTATCTGGAAAGAACTATAATTCAATGTTATATGGTAATTGAAATAAAATCAAGTAGGACAAGATACCATTTGATCCATTCCCAGCATCTTTAATCTCCAATGATGCAGAAGACAAACCTGAGATTGATGTAATAAGGTTTAAGACCAGAACACTCAAAGAACAAAGCACAAAACAGCTACACAAACAGAAATTAAGAAACAATGAAGTTTATTGATCAATAAAAGAGTAACATGATCCAGAATTAGGTTGAAAGTAATGAAGGATTTAGCCGAAATCAACTAAATAATCTGAGTAAGCGCTGAAAAATGTGGGTCAGCATGTGTCCAGGTCGTGAATAGGATGCCCTATCCACGAGATCAAAATTGAAGCTTGATGAGAAACGAAGCTTTCACGTGCAAGGCACTTAGTCCACATTGTGTAGAAGTTAAGACCTTTCAGATTTAGGTTGTAGCATAACACCTTGTCTTATATGTTTGTGGGTCTGTTAGGAGAGTTGCCGCCTAGATTGGTCACTAGGCGTGGTTGAAGGTATGCCCATACCAAGGAAAAACTGTGTCTTATGTCGAACTAGGCTATTAGGTGTGAGAGCAGAGAGCTTCTTCCTTACCAACAAGTGACCAAGATGCGAAGCAGAGTAACGAAGGGAAAGACATATAGAGTCGTATGATCGTATCATTATATACATTACCTCCATACTCCGAATCTGAGTATAGATGCCACCTTTTTAGCTCCTCTTTCGAATTGAAATTAAATATATACTTCTCAGTTGGAGGAATAAGATCCTCGGGACTCCATGTTAGAGCTAAAATTATACAACAACAAATAAACATCAAATTTTGAGCTCATCAATCATAACAAATAAAATTATCAAACATGATGTTATATATTTTGCAGTAAATAGAAATTGAATTCCTCTTTTCCATGCTTAGAGATAATTTATGAGATGAATAACTCAAATGATTGAAATTAGGGTTTAATAACCATGGCACAACACTAAAACCCAATGGTAATTTCGAGAGAGAGAAAGAGAGAGAGATTGGAACCAAAAGAAAATGATGATCTAATTAAAACTCATTAAAGAAAAACAAGAGAATAGATGAAATATGAATGCTTTATCAATAAAACAATCAGAACAACATATAAATGTTTGGAATACCTTTCTTTGTGGCGTCGACTGAAGCTCGCCAAATTGCTCGAAATCTAGACATTTTGCTGCTGCCCGAACTGAAAGAAGAGACGACTGTGAAGAATCGATTAGGAGTGAAGGAATTATAAAAAGGTTTTTGAATCGCTGATTTGTGTCCTACTCTGATGCCAACAACTGAATCTCCCTGGTAATCTCTTGGGAAGTATTGGGGCAAAACCAGTTTTACCATGAACAAACACTCCCTATCTTGGACTAGGTCAAAAGTCTTTGACCAGATATTAGTTACGCCTAGTCGCCTACACACCAGTGGGATGAATTGTCACCGCAAACTAAGTAATTTTTTTGAGTTAATTCCTATATGGCCCCCTACTTTGTGACCAGCTTCCTTTTTGGCCCCCTTTTTTTTCGTAAATTCAAATATGGCCCCCTATTTTTATGTAAATGGCGTAAATACCCTTCCTAATTTCTAAATAAAATATTAAAAACATAATTATTTCCACCTCACCTCTCTCTCTCTCCACCTCATCTCTCTCTCTCCACCTCACCTCTCTCTCTATCTCTCTCCATCTCACCCCTCTCTCCACCTAACCTCCCTCTCTCTCTCTTCACCTCACTCTGTCTTCTCTGATCAAGTTCGCCGGCCGGAAAAATTTCCGGCCGGCGACCTTAAAAAAAAAACTCTCATCTCTCTCTCAAAAGATTCCGGCGAAGGGGACCCTTCGCCGGAATCTGTTGAACCAGACCTTCAGATTTGTTCGGAACAAACCTTCAGATCTGAAGGTCTGGTTCAACAGATTCCGGCGAAGGGTAACCACTTCGCCGAAATCTTTTCAAAGAGAGAGATGAGAGTTTTTTTTTTTAAGGTCGCCGCCCGGAAAATTTTCCGGTCGGCGACCTTGCCGGAGAACACAAAGAGGGAGAGGTGGAAACTGGAAAGAGAGAGAGAGAGCGAGAAAAAAAAAGGTGGAAAGAGAGAGAGAGAGAGAAAGAAAAGTGGAGAGAGAGACAGAAAGAAAGGTGGAGATAGAGAGCCAAAAAGGAGAATTAGGACATTTACTTGAAAATAGGGGGATATATTTGAATTTACGAAAAAAGGGGGCCAAAAAGGAAGCTGGTCACAAAGTAGGGGGCCATATAGGAATTAACTCAATTTTTTTTAGTGACATGTTCTAATTCGAAATCTCACAAAATTTCTCTTTAAGTTTCAAAACATTCGAAAACATGACTTCATCTAATTGAAAAAGAAATGAATTTACCTTTTTTTTTTTGTTGAAAGGTGAAATTTCATTAAGCAACAAGAGTATTATTACAATACACTGAACGTCTGAAAATTCTTATGCGAGGTTCTATGTACTAAAAAACGACCACATTTTAACACACTCAACGTCTGAAAATTCTTCTTTTTCAAACCGAAAAAGCATTAAAATTATAAAAAGTATACTCAACACGCTTCTTGGGACTCCCACTTGAACCGCCTATGAGAGAAACAAGAGTTTCTCTCTCCTCTCACACGTTCAGTCACGTGGAGAAGTAAATCTTTATTTCTCTCACAAGTGGTTCAAGCGGGATTCCAAAGAGACGGGTCATATAGACTAATAGACTTGTTAAAAATAAGGGCAAGATTTCAAGCGTCCAAAGTAGCGACAGTAACTATTATGGGTAGCCGTATGGACTACCCGACCCGGTTGGATCTCACCGATCCAGTCGGTTAACTTTGAGGTTTTAGGATAGTTATTAGATAACTATCATATATATTTCGTATGTATCCTACTTTGTATAACATAAGGTTTATTTGTGTATAAATACATGTAAAGTGATGTTTAATAATATACAAGAAATATTTTACCAAGGGTTATCTCTCTCTACCATCTCTCTCACTCTCTCCCTCACGGTTTATCATACGTGGGTATGAACTTCGCATGGCTTCTTCTTTTGATCATTCTTCTGAAACTATTCCTACTCAGACTACTACTGGTTCCACTCCAGTTTTTTATGTTCATCACTCAGATTCTCCGGCTACTATCTTAATCACTCAATTCTTAAGTGGAGATAACCATGTCTCTTGGTCTCGTGGGTGTCAAGGATAAATTTGGTTTTGTTGACGGTACAGTCCCAAAACCATCAACTTCTTTTGACTTACATGCTTGGGGTCGTGGTAACGACTTAGTAGCTAGTTTGCTAGTGAATTCTCGGACATTCGTGAGTCTCTATGATGAAACCGCCGCTAATATATGGCGAAATCTATATGAACGGTTTCACTAAACTAATGTACCTAATATTTTTCAATTGAAGCGTGCTATGTCTTCTTTAAAACAAGAAGGTCTTGATGTTTCAACTGAAAGATATACATCCTTAAAAGTCTGAAGGTATATCCTTCCGAAGGAATATCCTTCGACCAAGATGGCAATGCGTACGATTTGGCTCATAGGATAATGATGACCTTATTAGGAAGATTAATCAATCCGGTTCAATTAGGAGTCGTAATGCTTAGCTAGAACCCACTTACTATTGTCGGATCACTTTGGTTATCCGCGGCTAACATAGACCGGATCCTACAACGGGTTACACATAAGAATGGTAACTTGAACAGTGAGAATAGACTGATGGGAACTAGCATATAGATTGATATGATCCAGTATAATAGTGCTTAAAAGATAGAAAACAATCGGTCTCGAAAGGGAAGCCCGAAAAAGAGCAAAAACCCACTTTTGGGCCAACAAGGGAAACCCCTTAAAGGGAGATCCCTGGACGGCCATAAGAGGGACATCGCCCGGGCAGACTAAGCCCGTTAAAGGCTAGTCTGGCCGACCACATTAGTGGATAAACCTAATTAGGGTTTTAGCCCTAATTAGAATTCCTAGTTAGATGGGACTCTAACCGATGCTTATCTTTTGTTGGGGACTTTTAGGAATCCTTATTTGAGTAGGACACTACTAAGGTAATGCCTATATAAGAACCAGTTCAGAGTTCAGAAAAGGTTTAGAATTTTCTCAGGAAGAAAATCACTCTCTTCACACACCTATTGGAGAGAGGATTTTAGAGAAAAAGTTTCCCATTCTATCAACAAGTCTAGAAGAAGGTGTTCTTCATCTCAACCTTCAAGAAGGTCCTAGCTGACTGAAAGAAGGGAGTTCAAGTTATACATTCGGTGTCTCAAGTAGAGGAGCTACACTTGAAGCTCTTTATCTTCCGAATACTGGTCGGAATTTAGTTCGTGGGAAAACGAATGAAGTTATTCTTCTTCCTTCTAGTTCATTATTAGTTCATGTATATGATCCTGGATAACTTAGTGTTAAACATTAGATGTTTGAGATTCCGCTACCAATACTAGTTAGATGATTAAGGTAGTCTTAGAGACATGTAATTCCCTACATCAACTTATTTTACGAAGCTCAAATCACTTCAAGACGAACTACAATGTCTCTTGATTATTAATCCTTTTCTTTGTGGACAAGGAAAGTCTCTTCTCGATTAAACTAATCAAGACCGAGCTATGGAGTTTCTTCAAGAACTCCATGATCGATTCTCGGTTATTCGTAGCCAAATTTTATTAGTGGATCTGTTTCCATCCTTGTTAAAAATTCATAGTCTTGTGAAACAAGATGAAACTCAACAAAATATCATTCTTAGAACTACTCAAGAAATCGAGGGTGCTGCTCATGCGGTTTCATGATTTGATTCATCTCGTTCCGATCGCATGAACCGCGCCGATAAACAACGAACTAAACGACCGCGACCCTACTGTGACCATTGTCGGGTTCACGGTCATCACATGTCCACCTGCTACAAGCTCTATGGGTACCCGCCTAAGAATCGACCGAACCCTATTGTAGGTTCGGTATCCAACTCGAGCAACCAAGGGGTGTCGTTCTTCTATGACCCAGTAGTAGTTTAATTTCTTAAACACACTCCTGGACCAGCAACACCCTGCTACCTCCATGAAGGATATATATCCTTAAGGTCTGAAGGTATATCCTTCCGAAGGAATGTCCTTCGACCAAGATGGCAATGCGTACGATTTGACTCATAGAATAATGATGACCTTATTTAGAGGATCAATCAATCCGGTTCAATTAGGAGACACAATGCTTAGTTAGAAGCCGTTTACGATTGTCGGATCACTTTGGTTATCCGCGGCTAACATAGACCAGATTCTACAACGGATTACACATAAGAATGATAACTTGAGCAGTGAGAATTGACTGCTGGGAACTAGCATATAGATGGATGTGATCTAGTCTAATAGTGCTTAAAAGATAAAAAAGAATCGGGCTCGAAAGGGAAGCCCGAAAAGGAGCAAAAACCAACTTTTTGGGCCAACAAGGGAATCCCTTAAGGGGAGAGCCCTGGCCACCCATAAAAGGGGTGTGGGCCGGGCAGACTAAGCCCATTAAGGGCTATTTTACAATCCCCAACGTAAGTTCATTTAAATACGGCTCATCTCATTCTTCGCTATCTGAATGGCTCTATTGGAAAAGGGTTCTTCCTCTTCGCTTCTAGTTCCCTTCTGATCTACATGTATTATGATTCTGATAGGGCTAGTTGTCCTTCCACCCATCGTTCTACTACGGGCTATTTTACCATGTTAGGATCTAGCCCCTTATCTTGGAAATCTAAAAAGCAACATACAGTTGCTCGCTCTTCCGCTGAGACCGAGTATAGGGTTTTGGCCACTTTGACTTGTGAACTTCAATGGTTGAAGTCTCTTCTACATGATTCCGGGATTCCACGTCCTGATCCAATGCATGTGCATTGTGACAATAAAGCAGCTTTGCATATTACTGATAATCCGGTATTTCATGAACGTACCAAACATATCGAGATTGAGTGTCACTTAGTTCGTGAGAAAATTAAATCTAATCTTATTCTCCCTCAATATACGTCGACTTCCGATAAACTCACAGACATACTTACGAAGCCGCTTGGAGCTGAAGCATTAAACAAAAATATTCACAAGATGGGCCTAATTACCATTCCTGCTCCAACTTGGGGGGTAGTATTATGGGTAGCCGTATGGGCTACCCGACCCGGCTGGATCTCACCGATCCCGTCGGTTAGCTTTAGGGTTTTAGGATAGTTATTAGATAACTATCATATATATTTTGTATGTATCCTAGTTTGTATAGCATTAGGATTTCTATTAGTATGTATCCTAGTTTGTATAGCATTAGGATTTGTATTTGTGTATAAATACGTGTAAAGTGATGTATCCTAGTTTGTATAGTATTAGGAATTAGGATTTCTCTTTGTATATAAGTATAAGAAATATTTTACGAAGAGCCATCTCTACTATCTCTCACTCGGCTATCTCTCTCTCCCTCACGGTTTGATCATTCGTGGGTCTGAATTTTCACAGTAACTTCCCTTAAGACAGCAGTAGAGCACTTCCAACGGTCAGCATTCGGCAGAGCGAGTTTGTTTACTCGCTTACTGATTTTGTGGGCCACCTTTCCTTTCCTTTCCTTTCTCGTGTTCATGTAAAAATCTAGCGCGCAATCACAGTCCGATCCGGATCTCCTTCCCCTTTATATCTTTGAATGAAAAGCATAATTAGGGTTTCATAAACAATGGCAACTTCTTCAATGGCTTCTCTTCTCAAAGCCTATTCAGTTCCACTACTTCTCTTTCTCCTAGCTGTGTTTTTCCAGCTTTTCATTATTCCTACTTCTTTCCCTCCTTCACATTACGACGGTGAATTTACCTTCTTCTGTTTCTCAATACCATTCTATAAATTAGGTTTTCTTTGCTGTATACTAATATTGTTATTTGATTTTGTTTGTGTTTTTAGTTCTTGGAATCAAGCGTTACAGTTCTATTGAAGAAGTCACTGACGCCTACGAGAAGCTTTCGTCAAAATGGTGATGATTCTTTAGCAATCGATTCTCTGTTTTGTTTATAGTTTCATATATATCTCATTGCTTATTGAATAATTGAGAAGAACTTTTTGGCCTATCGTAAAAATAAAGAAGGAAAAAGTTTTTGAGAAGTTGAGAAGAGAAATCCGTAGATAGTTACTCAAATTGAAAGTTGTGTATCTAGTTAAGTTTCAACTAGATTCAATTGTGATTTTAACAATTGAGATCGAAGACTAGGTTTCAGTAGAATCTAAACATTTATTTTGGCATAAATTGAATAGAAAATCGTCCGAACAGTTTTCAGCTAACATTAGTTTCGACTGTCTACGAGTCAAATAGGAGTAAAGACACATATATGGCACCGAGTGGGATATGTTAAACTGATCAATTGGCAATCATAAGTGTGTTGTTGTTACTGCTGACTGATAGTTAGGACGGACTCTGTACACTTACTTGCTGAATTGGGATGATTGAACATTACAGGAATTCAGGCGAAGGAGCCGTCACGGCAGCTAATTTTATTAAGGTTAGAATTCATAATTTATATTGTAACCAATGTCTTTGTAACAAGTTATTGTTAAGTTTGTGGTCGTCCAACTCGAAACCAATTGACAATGAGCAGAGAGGACCTAGACATTGTATTCTTGGTTGCCAGATAGCCCTTCTCCCATGTGGGACTATTCTCACACGCTCCCTCACTTGTGGCGTGGTTAGCCTAACACGTGTTTTTTTTGGGTGACATGGAGCACGCGTGGCTTTTAATTTTAAGCCTATCACGCGTGACCCTAGCTCAGATACCATGTTACAACTCAAAACCAATTGGAAATGAGCGGAGATGACCTAGACATTATATTCTTGGTTGCTAGATAGAATAGTCAGAAAAATAAAACTACTGATTTCGTGGATAAAGTCTGTATTGAGATGAACTTGGACAATTTCTTGACAGTAAGTGTTAGGATAAAATCTGTGAATAATGAGGAAAACTGAGCCGCCAACATTACAAACATAAGTATATATTAGTTGAAGACCTGGCGGTAGCAGCAGCAGGAGCAGTAGTTCTTCAATGTTACATATTGCGGGGTTTTCTGATGTAATACCTGTCTCAATAACTGTCATATTGTCCTTGATTTAGGCACCATCCAGGCCCTCTGGCCTATTTCCACATGTGCAAGGTTTTTCCTTCGCATGAGCCTGCTTTAGACCACTCCTGGCCTCCCCACCTGGCCGATCGAGACACCGGACTTACCCAAAAGGCCTATCTGGTATGTAAGACAAGGTGTTATGTTGTAACCTAGGTCTTGAAGGTCTCTTAGTCGATGCGGGACTAAGTGCTTACTTACATTTCATCATCCACCACCACTTAGAGAGAGCGTCCTAGGGTCTCGATACCGTTTGATGTACCACCTGTTTCAATACTAGCCATATTTTCCTTGATTTGGGTGCCATCCAGGTGCACTGGCTTAGTGCTCACATGGGACAAGGTTTTTCCTTGGCATGAATCTGCTTCCCCAAGCTACCTAACCTGGCCAATTGAGGTGTCAAACTCACCCAAAAGGCATAGCCGAAATGTAAGACAAGGTGTTATGTTATAATCCAGGTATTGAAGGTCTTTTTAATCAATGTGGGTTCAAGTGCCTTACACATGAAACTTTCGTATCTCATCATTTTCCCATTTTAACATTGTTCTTTTGTCTGTTACCAGTAGATTCACTACTCATAGTTGTACAATTTTATTTATGCTGAGTCCTCTACAGATCCGCTATGCCTTTGAGCTGCTAACAGATTCACTATGGAAAAGAGACTATGATATGTTTGGCATTGATGAACAGCTTGTAAGTACTTAGGTGTCTATGCAGGACCAGTATGTTTCTTCGCTTTACATGGTATCAGTTTTCATAGTTTCCTTGTAGAATTTGAATATGCTGACTTGTTACTGTAGCATATGTTGGAGAAGCTTAAAGAGAAATATGCTGAGAAAACATTTTCAGAAGTACCAGTTCCACTACTTGCTGCTTCATCCACTGGTTGGGCAACAATTCCTTGAATTTTTTTTCTGTTACATATAATTTTTTATAAACGATAAGTTAACCCATGAATAACCATGTTTTTTTCCCTTAGATATTCCGGACCATGCTTTCAATGTTCTCAGTACTGAAGAATTCCAAACTACAATTGGCAGCAGCAAGGCTTGGCTAATTCAGGTATACTCATTTCATCAACTACGGTAAAATGCATAAGTTTTTTTGGTATTGGTCAGTGTTCTCAAGGGAATATGAAACCCGTGAAGCCTCGAACCCAATACCTGGAGGATAGAAACATATTTTGTGAGCCCTCCAGCCAAGGGTTGTCGGCAATGAAATGCATAAGTTTGGCCTTAATATGAGTACCTTTTCAAGATATTAAAAACAGAGTACTATTATTAGTTGTTGATTGCATGTGCACCTTATCTGGGCTATTTCCTATATTGGTTGCTCAGATGCCAGATATGTTCTTAAAATGGAAACTCAGATCTCCTACAAATAGTAAGACATGATTGTCCAAGACTTTCAAACTTCAAATGTAGTCAAATACTTGTTAGAGGTTCTACTAATCTACTGTAATCGGAAAAAAATGTTGTCCAAACTCTAAGGTATATTCGTGGACTGTTTTTGACTCTATGATCGCCAATTCACCATGAATGGTGTCTGCAATATGCTTGTCCTACATCTCTATCGCATGATTAGTCACTGTTAGTTTCTTTAGATAATTAACGAAAAGATTGCCATTATCTCGACCTTTTTGAACTTGTGCCTATGATATGTGATCAGATTTATTCATCTGGGAGCAACCACTCTGCGCAATTCTCAAGTAACTGGAAAAGAATCTGTATGTTTCCTCTACTATCAGCTTGTTACTTTATGGAACTTAACTGTTGTCACATTGTGAAGGGTTTATTTTTTGTATTCACTTTATATGCATGTTCTATTTCTCCCCCTGTGCAAATCTTGACGCAATTTTTATCGTGCAAACAACAGCGTCATGCATACTTCTTTTTCTTGTTCGCATTGTTATAAAATTTATATAGATGACTTCAAAATAAACTGGGGCATTCTCTTGCGCATTTCTTCTGCAATTGCTCCACTTTGTTATGAAGTGCTTTAACTTTCTGTTATGGCATTGAGCAATTGAGCTTCTTCATTTTTCTGCACAGACTTGACCTTCCTGTGAAATAAAAGCTGCAAACGTTCATTCAAATTACCATAATAATTCCAACTTGAAATGAAAGTCAACTGAGTTTCGTTACTTGGGTGGATTTGGCACGCATTTTCATTTTCTTATATTTAAAACCACCTCTTAAACTTACTCATTCTAATGATATTGAGTACATTCTGGTTTAATTAAATATGGCGAGTTTAACGAACTAACGAAGTACTAGTTTAGGTCCTTTAGGAGCACACTATTCAACTTGTTAATGCGCAGAGATGTTCAAATCTGTTTATCAGGTTCTTCCATATGTGAAAAATATACTTGTTGAATTTTCTGTGGCGAACGTTATATCTTAAGCATGCTGTTATTCCTCTGTATAAACTACCATACTTGTCAAAAACCTGATTCTATAAAATTATCCCTCTTAAACACCGGATGTAGAGTGCCATCATGCGATAAACTATTCAGGTCAATGTGTTGTCTGCACAAGTCTTACTATGGAGCAGTTTAATTTCTTGCCTGTGTTCATGCTTGTTGGATTAATTCCATTTTGTTTTATCTATTTTTATGTGCACTGAGTCAGTACTGAAAAGCCAATATTAACACATGTTTGAATCCAGCTAGTATATTGGATGGGGTCGCTAGCACCGGTATGGTTGAACTTGGTGAAGTTCGGGTTTCAATGTTCCTTGCAGAAAGGATGTCGACAGGACAACCCTTCTTCAGAAATGGTATTATCTTTTCCAGCTTAACTACACTACTGCTTGCTTTCAAGTTTCAATTAGAAACTTGCTCGAATATACGATGGACTGGAGGCTTTCTTTGGTATATGTTACGATACTGTATAGTAGGATCTGAGATTCATGCAAACATTACACTTCTCAGATTTGATGTAGCAATTAGCAAGTAAATTGGCTTCTTGATGTCAGAGATGAGAGGATAAATATTAGCTTATCTAAGTTTACTTCTGAATTTTAAGGGTTACTCAGATTCTTGCCTGATGTTTGGGAAGCTAACTATTGCTTATTTTACAACTGTACAAAAAATAAATACTTCTCCATTACATACAAGTGGGGAATGAAACGTGTAACATCACTTGTGAACTGTTTGTTACTCAGACAGTGTAATGCAGTCGTTTTTCATATTCTATCTCCTTACTTCATTTTCTTAGAGTCCCCTTCCATTTTTAAAATCCTTTCTGTAAGTTCTTAATCCTTCTTTCTGATTCTCGTGTTTCTTGACTTCTAATCACGTTTACAGGTCTCCCTTCACTTGTTGCATTGCCGCCAGGTTGTAGAAGTTCAGAATGTCTTGTCAGGTGAGTTCCCCAATTATTAGCTAAGTGAAGCAAATCACAAGTTGATCACGCGCGCAGAACCTAGAAGTGCTCGTCTTTCTATTTTGTTAGTACAAGTCTACAAGAAATGCGTTTTTCACGCCTCCTGTGTGCATGGAAAACTACAGCTTCTATTTCTCACATTAATTCTTCTAGGTACCAAGGGGATCTCTCGGTGGACGGAGTTACTGATTGGTTTGCAACAAGCATACTTGGTTTACCACGGATTTTGTACTACACAAAGGAGTCCCTGGTAATTCATGGAACCTTTGAAGTTTGAAGGGCATTCTTAGTTTTCTTTTCCTGAAGTTTCTCATAATCATTCTAAGCTAGATGTTCGGTCTGTCCTTATTTATCTGGACTGCATCCACATAAATTTCATGTTCGGACCTAGAGCCATCTTAATCAACATATCATCATTTCAGACAATGTTGAGGGTCCCCGATTGGTCTGTTATCAACTACCTTCAGAAAATTAGAAACTAATAAAATAATCGGAGTCTTTAAGCACATAAGTATGTGGTTACCATGTTACCGTAGTCTATTGTGTTAAAAACTTACCATGCATTTAGTTACTGTTTATCTTCTCTTTCTAATGAAATCATTAGAAATTTCTATTTCAATTTCAGGGACAGCACTTTATTGCGAAAAGTGGCCATCATAAGGTAAACTTGTTTTTTTCAGATTCACATGTTGCTAGAGATTTTTCTTTTTTTTCAAGTACAATACACAGCTGAAAAAGGTTTATCATGATTAACTGGGAACTACTAGTAGATGGACTCTCTTGCAACCTCCCCTGCATTCATCCGTGTTATTTAGCCTGCTTTATAATTTGTACTTTCTGTTTGTCTGAATATATGCAGCTGAAGTGCTGAACGTAGTTACAATTTTAGTTTCTGCTTTCGGGTAGTGAATCTAGTGATACTGCAGTTATAAGCCGGTGACCTTACTCTTCCATTTATCGCCTAAGACATTGCAGGAGAAGTTGAATCCATGACTCAATCTTAGATCACTGATTGAGATTAGCAATCTATACTATAAGTCTATATGTGAGGAGATAAGCTATCTTCCATCTGAAAAGAATCTTGTTTTCTTCGGATCCCTAAGATTTAAGGTAGCCTGCTTAAAACCAAAGATGGAATGATACTGGCAACTATCAAGAGTTTCGACCTATCGGCCTGTTGATATGTTACTAAGAACTTGTGAAATAGAGAACTTTCTTAGGGAGTAAGAATTGAACTTTTCTTTGAAACATCAACTATGGTAACTAAGTCTGTCACTCTCTTGGTAACATAATCTATAAATTTTCAGCGCATTCCACTTAGCAGACTTGTTTATAAAAGAATACTTTATATTGGTTTTTCTGGATTTCATTTTTATTATCAATATGATACCACATGCCAATGGTGATCTTGGCACTAGATAACATGAGCTTTACATTTGCTAGTCAACTTTTTATTTGGTTTTTCAATTTTAGATATTGCTTATTGGTTACACGTGTCAATAGGTAAAGGTTCTTTACTTCTCAAAGACAGGAGAGCGCGCTCCTCCATATTTGCGTCAAGCTGCAAAAGATTATTGGACCTATGCTTCATTTGCATCTGTTCTATGGAAAGAGGAGGAATCTTCCATCTGGTGGAACACGTATGTATAAACTCTCAAAGAGTTAAAAGTGCTATAGCAAAAACCTAAATAAGTTAAAAGCAATAAATAAGCACATTATGGTTACCTTATTTCATCTCGGTATTTGCTCCCCGTTCTTCCCGGTACAAGTTATTACGTGTAGCATACAATGGTGTTGTTGGAAAAATTGTTCAATATGTGTCTGAACTTATCATCATTGTTTACTGTTACGGTATTCCTGATATAGATGACTTATAACTGCCCGTTTTATCATTGAGAACAGGTTTGAGGTGGACTCTGCCCCAGCGTTAGTGTTTATGAAGGATCCGGGTGTGAAACCTGTTGTCTTCCATGGTATGTTTGTTTCCTTTCTGTTTGTTTTTAGATTCTCTATTTTTGTTTCTTAAAGTTCAATGTGCAAGTTTCCTTTTCATTTGACTTGCTAACTCTTCTGTCCTTGCAGGAGCTGTCAATAGTTCATCGTTTTTAAATATCATGGAACAAAATAAGCAGCATGGTAAGCTAATATTATTAGTATCTTGTTGCTAAATTAGACAGTCAGTTTGAGACCTTAGCAGTTCTGTCTACTATCGCCCTTTCACTCTAGAGACATACTTCATGTTTTGAGTGCCTCGTGAAACTCTCCTTTTTAGGCGGAGGATTGAGATGCTTTCATTGTTAAACATAGTTAGATGCATAGACTATAGACAACTATGGGGTTACCTTCTTGCTTAGAAAATTAGCTTATCCCCCTGGCCAAATTGTGAAGTCACAATCACCTTAAGGATAAGGTTTCTTCTCTGATACATAACCTTTATCTCATAATAAAGATTGAGAAGTTCTTTTATTTGGACTACAACCCCACATGAACTTCTTCTATGCCACATAGAACTGAATGACGATAATAGATGGTTGGAATTAGCTGTCATGTTGATTTAGTTCCCTAATTTTCTATAAAATATGTACACCAAGCAATACCTTCGTAAGATCAATTCTTGAGGAGGTGGTTGTGGATTTTCTAAAGAAGGTAGACAATGATGCTTCCAGATAATTTTTTTTTTTTTTGGCATGGACTCCAAGAGTCATTACATTCAATATGGCATTGATACATCACGAATAAATACATGAATTTGAATAAGCTCTATAACTACCATCATCGAAGACATCTTGGACCCTAAAGGCCATACAAAGACCCTTAAGACTATCCTACAGGCATGAAAACCCATTCATATCTTTACTTTATTCATATACCTTGACACAAAATAAATGATGGATTCTCCCTCCACCATGACGTCTGGGTTTTCGGAGTAGATGCACAACCAACAGGCCAAGCAGTTGTTGGCACTTCGAGATATTGAATTTAGTCTTTTAACAAAGTAAATACTGCATGCACCTAATAGAGTTCATGTTTACATAAAGAATCTCTGAACTTAGAATTTGCAGTTTAAGAGATCTTTGCCTCTTTCTGTAGCTATGGGTTTATCCTTGGCAACAGTATGTTTTACCATGTTTCGGATTAATTGCTTGAGAAGTTTTTCTGTTAAAAGAAATCCTATATTCGAACTAAAGGGGATCAATATCTTAAACCCTCATTTGTTTCTGTTAGGTCTTCCTCAACTAAGGAGCATAACATCCATGGAGTTGGGTTGTGATGCACGAGGGTATTCTCGTGCAGGTTATGAGGCAATGACCTGGTACTGTGTGATTCTTGCAGGAAGACCAAGTTTAGAACTCAACAAAATGCGTGAAGTAAGTTATCTTTTACCTAAATGTGGTTAATAAATTATTTATATGCCATGATTTTCTTTCCATTAAACTTTATTATTCTCACTGTTTTTACTTTGTTTCCTTTTTTGAATGATCCAAATTTCTTCTACACTCTATCATTTTATGCTCTAGTCTTTTTAGGGCTGATAGTTATATTAACTGCCTCATACGATCTTTAACTAATTGCACATTTTCATAGACCATGGTCAGGGTTCAAGATATGTTATCGAATAATGACAAGTCAAATGCTGATGATACGGATAACACGTCAGCACTTCCAGCTGCTGCTGCATTAAAAGAAAAGCGATTGACATTTGCTTGGCTTGATGGAGAAGCTCAACAAGTAAGTCTTATGCGATTTGTTTCAATAGCAAAAATGCAAGAAATTGTTTTAATTTTTACTACTAGTCCAAAACTTTTAAATAAAAAAACCGTATTACTTAATATTTATATTAATTACGGGCTTTGTAATATGAAATTTCCATAATCAATTCTAAGCCTATAAGCATCTAATTGACTGTAATTTTGTTTCAAGCCAACATTGTTCATTAGGGACCACATCCCAGGTGAGGCAACGGCACAACGCTAAGGGCCTAATGAGATGGAAAAGATTTACCATTTTGCATCTACATTTCAAAAATATAAACCATTTCTGCAATTCATTAGAGTTAAAGTTCTCTCTTGCATTTCCTTTTGATTTTCTGAAATAACCTTAGCCTTATATACATCATTTTTTATTGCCTGTGCTCTAACACGGAACTATTTCATCCAGAAATACTGTTTCTTCTATCTACATTCAGAGACCAGCTTTGAAACTTGTGGACCAAGGAGAGATATAATAGATGTACCACAACTATTTATCGTTCGTTACAAGAGAAATTCTACCAAGGTTGAAACCAAAACTAAGAAAAAACCTAAAAGCATATGGGATTCGTTGCAAGAGGACGAC
Organism: Eschscholzia californica; assembly: GCF_041429995.1. Classification (NCBI taxonomy): domain Eukaryota; kingdom Viridiplantae; phylum Streptophyta; class Magnoliopsida; order Ranunculales; family Papaveraceae; genus Eschscholzia; species Eschscholzia californica. Next base: position 37,848,118 of record NW_028238198.1, read on the forward strand.
GAGGATCTTGCCTCACAGCTTGTTGCTACGTATAACAACGGTTCAGGGGACGTTCCACAGGTATGAAATTCTGTTTATTACATATACTGGGTAGTTTGAGATGCTAGTAAGTTGTAACCACCCTTATGGAAATCGTATTAATATAAATTTCACTTTGCAGATCATCGAATGGGTCTCTAAAATTGTGAAGGATGGCGACTCTACAGAGCTCCCTTTCTTTGTAAGTTTTCATTATCATCATTTACAGGGTTCAATATATTATACTATCTGGCCACATTATTTAGAGAGGAGCATGTGCATGCCGTAGTTGACTAACGAGTTTAGTAATGGTCCAATAGAGGGCTCCTTTAGAGAGCAGCGCCACACTTCTCCGGGTTATGAAAATAAAATATTAAGATTTCATAATTTCTTAGGTTTCTCTTTTAACTGATTGTTTATTGAATTGAGCTTTTGTATTCTCATTATATACTTGCTTCTATTCTGCTTTCAACAATTTCAGTTCTTCTGTGTTTTTTTTCTAATTTCGTTTAATAATGTTTTGATCTTCTTGTAGAGGATGAAGAGTCCTGATCTCATTCCTGAGGACTCAACCCCTATCTGGTCAAGAGGCACTGAAAGAGTTTTATCTACGAGACATGGACTGAAACAAAGGGTTCAAGGATTCATAACAAATTTACATGACCGTACCAGAGATCCAAGGCTTGGTCCGTTCTTGCTCCTAGCAGCAGCCATATCTTTTGGTAGCATCTGGTTTCAGAGGAGTCAGCCGAGCCAAGCGAATCAAACAGGCCAGAGAAATCAGCCAACTCAGACACGTGAATCAACTCAGACAAGTGAATCAAGCCAGCCGACCACTGAGGTAAGAGGTCTAACTTCTATTGGTTTATTACCTTCATAGAGGGTTTATCATTAATGTTTTAATGTCGAAGGAGAGTGACGAAAGGTTTGATCCTTTTTGGTCTCTAATGCACATGAAATAAATTTTCAGGAAAAAGCCAGTCGAGAAAAGAGAACTCGTAGAAGAAAAGCATCAAAGAAAGATCCACCTCCTCCTTCCATAACAGATGATGAACCTAAGGATGCATATCAATTGTTACCTTCAGATTCGGATTCTTGATAGGTGATTTAATCAACAAAAAGGAAAAACTCGAACCTCTCACTTGCATGGAATTGGACATAATCAAACAAATCTCGAGGGTTCGTTTCTTAGCAAATAATGTTAGTGTAAAATCGACTATTGAGATCCTAATTAGCAGTAATGTTAGTATTTGATTTTCGGACTTTGATATTGAATAACGAATTTTGAAAGTAAAAAAGAGAAAGTAAAGAATACATAAAATCTTTCAGGAGAAGCGGTATTTTAAGCTCTGTAAATACGTTCTTCGTGTTCGTTCTTCCTACTTGGGTTCTTATGTTCATTCTCTAAAAAGAACATTTGTTATAGCCTTCATCTCTCTTACTTAGTATTTTAATTATTTGCAACTATTTGCAAGAAGTTTACAATTGTTTGCAAAAGATTTACAATAAATTGTACAAGTATTGCAAAATTATTGAGTTTTTAAACAAACAAAATACGAATGTTGGATTTTTTACCAAGCAAATAATAACTTGTCTTTTAACTTTAAAAAGTCCAATTTCTTGTTCATATAAAAGGGCCTCTTTTAGCTGGAAAAAAGAAAGAAATAAGTTTACTTGCTTTAGTTGTCTTCATCTTCTGTTTGTCTTCCCCAATTCAAATTTAACCAAACACCACCTAGATTAGCATTTTGGGGGTGATACTTGGGGTCCCTTAATGGGTTCACCTTGGAATTGAGGCTCAACTAGTAATAGGTCCAAATTACTTGCAGAGAGTTTTAACCAATAAAAAGAATAAGCACAGTATACATTGGAGTAAGAAGAATCCAACTTCTCCTTAACCTAATCTGAAGCATATATTTTAGTTCATATGACTAAAAAGAATTTCGAATACAGAAGTGATGTACTATTATTTCTCATGTATGCATGATTATTTCTTCATCAAGAGATACAAGGGCATAACCAAAACAGAAAGCTCTTACTCTATGGGTCTGATTGATCAAAATTCAGTTAGGTATCAACCTCATAACAATATTTGGTGGATGAAGTAATTCAGAGTACTAATCCAATCTTTGTGAGAGGAGACTACCTACCAACCACCCGCTTTTCGCCTTTCAGCCATTTCAAACGCCTTATCCTCTTTCATCTTCTGCACGATTTCAAGAATCTTCGGATTATTGAAACGCTCACGAACATACTTCCTTTCCTCGGCTTGTATTTCCTTAATGGCACTCGGATAAGGGTTTGGAGGTGCCTTTGTTCCTTGAAGCCGTGCAATTTCCTTCAACCTTTTGTATGCTTGTTTCTTTCCTTTCTTCTCTTGTCTATATTCCATCTGCATGCACCAGAACAGGAGAAAATAGGCATTTAATAAAAATAAGTGGAGGGAAAATGTAGCTTTTAAGAGAAGTGTACATACATCAGCTACAGCCATGGCTTCCTCTTCACTCACTCCCTGCTCTTTAAGTTCGAGCACCCTCCAACCAAAAACACGAGCTGGAGGAGGATCAAAACCACTAAACCTGTTGAACCATAAAAACCCCAAAGTAGTTAAAGACAATTAATATCATAAAATTTCAAAAAATAATATTTTTTTGCTCTAGGTTCTACATGTTGTCTTTCCATGTTATAAAGAGTCCTATCCTCGGAGCTGCTCAAGAAGGAATTTTTGGATGTAATGCGACAACAGTTGCATCACGCATATTGATTGTTCCAACTATTGTTTGTTTTCTTTCATTGAATACTATCTACTAATCGTATTGTACTACTAACCGATTTCTTGAACTAAAAGGATTTGAACAAAAACCTTTTTTCTTTTATACATGCTAGGAAGATGAAATGACTACATTAGTAACATAAGAAGGAAATAAAACAAGAAACATAAGACCAACTATGTTTCCCAACTGTACAAGAAGTAACATCAACGGCTGCGGAGGCAAAGGTGGAAGTAGTAATGGTAATAATAAAAGTGATACAGTTAATGCTAACAACATCAAAGACGAACTAGAATTGAAGTATTTATCCATTCAATTCTCACAATGTTGCTTCTGCTTCTGCTGTTGTTGTTGATTATGAAGTTTGATTCCTCTGATAATCTCAATTAATGATAACGATTATGATATTGAAACAAGTAATTTTAGAAGCATCCCTTGAAAATCAATTGCTAATGAGAAAAACATTTTCTCATTTTTTAACCCAAGTACTTTCAATTATTTTTATTTGCTGGAAGTTCCATAAATTTATGAATAAAATTGAAGTATCCAACATTGATTAAAAGATGTGACACAAAACTCACTTCAACCAATATAATTCCGTTTAGTAGGTATATTTCTAACGCCAGAAGTTTCAACAAATACAATAATAAACTCAGCCATGGTTATATATCTTCAAGTAAACTTACTCAAATCAATCAACAGAAAAAGAAAGTTAAACACATAATACCTGATAGCATCTTCGTATTTAGATTCCGGATGCTTCTGAAAGAATTTCTTTACATATATATCTTCAGGAAGGGTAATCTTTTCAAATTTTCCATCTGTTCGAGGAAATGTCACAGGTGGAGCCCTAATGATTCATGAACATGTAAAATGCAGTCAGATTATACTACTAATACATCAAAAATAGATTAACATGCACAAATTAGCGTAGGATATCCATCCAGCCTTCAACTTAGAGAAATTCTAGAGTACCGCATATCTATATAATAAGGGAGGAGGGTGTGTTTTTTAGTTATACCCTCCTCTTCAATGGCTAAGATTACACCTCCAAACTTATCTCCAAGGTTGAGATTATACCTCCTAAACTTATCTTCAAACCCTCTTCAATGGCTAAGATTAAACTTCTCAAAATTATCTCAAAGGGGGAGACTATACCTCCTAAACTTATCTCCAAACCCTCTTCAATGGCTAAAATTACACCTCTCAAACTTATCTTCAGGGGTAGAAATTAGGCATTTGATAACATTGTTCGTGCCCGGTGAGCACGGGTTATGCTCTCCTGTGTGTGTGTGTGTGTATATTACATATATAATGTAAATGTAGTTCTTGATGCCCTTGAGGGTTTGTCATCATGCCATTTTGAGGGTTCTTTTCGTAGACCTTTGGGCAGTCATTTTTTTCATGGTAGTTGTGTACTTATTCAATCTTCTAAAGTATCAGTGTCACCACAGTTATGACTTATGACCTAATTCCACTATCTAATAAGCTAAATGATGTAATTGTGTCATGAATCGTTCCCCTAAACATAAATTCGTCAAAAACAGAAGATTCAATATAGAAAAGGCGCCCATTAGCTCTATAGGTCAAACACAGCCCCCCACCCCACCCCCCAAAAAAAAAACTAATTAGCTAGATTAGGGTTTTACTGAACGAATCGATCCCCTGAACCTAAATTCGTTTTCAATGATAAAAATAGAGAAGACTTTTATTAGTTGGAAACCAAATAAATCCATTTTATATGCAATTAGATAAAAGACTCCCTCTGTCTGTTAAAGAGAGAGTAAATCATTTGGAATGACAAAAAAAAGAAAAAGAAAAAGAAAAGCAATGAAGAAGAAAGTGAAGAAGGGAGAGAAAACTGACTCTTCCATAGCTTTGAGCCATACAGGTTGGGCTTTAGCTAGACCCTTAACCAGTTTCCTCGTCTTTGTTAGCAGATCTCCTTTCATGAACGACATCTCTCTCTCTCTCTCTCTCTCTCTCTCTCTATTTCTTCTCTCTATTTCTTCTCTCTACTCTACTACTACAAAGTTACTCGCTTCTTTCTCCCTTGTGGATTTTGGTTTCGAAATTTCACACACTCACACGCACAAATTACTAAACACACCCATATTTTCACACCTCCCCACCCAAAATTGCTCTTAGGGCACCTCAAAAGAGATTGACTTCAGTCAGACAGGAGTTGACTTCAGTCAGACAGTTTTGACTGAAATGCACACTTTTCTCGTACGGGAGAGTCTAAGAAAGTAAACTGCTCTCGGAATCGAACCAGCCAGAGTCAGACAGTTTTGAATGAAATGCACACTTTTCTCGAACTGGAGAGTCTAAGAAAGTAAACATGCTCTGTTTTGAATGAAATGCACACTTTTCTCGAACTGGAGAGTCTAAGAAAGTAAATATGCTCTCAGAATCGAACCAGTCAAAGAAATCTCAGACCAGATAGTAAGAGGGTCTGGCTTTGGCTCTCAGACTGGGCAGTCCAAGATAGTTCGAGAGCCGTCCATGATAGTTCGAGAGCCAAAGCCAGGCTTGGCCTCTGATTGTCCAATCAGAGGGTCTCGGCCTAGTTCGAGTCTGAGACTACTCGAATTTTTCAAATTTGGAGGAACGGATTCTTTACTTATAAATAACTAGAACTCAACTTAAAATCTATGATAAATCCTTTCTAAGGACTTAACCACTTCAAAAACTAGATCAAAAGATAAGATCATTAAAAAAAAAAAGAAAATTATAAATGGTTTCTAACGAGAAATACCGATATTTTGAAGCCTATCTATGATATCGGCCACCTACTTAGACAGTCGTTACATCTTTGTTAGTGTACTTGTATCTTTGTATATGTGTAAATATTCGAACAAGGCTTGTTGATTCTTTCTGCAACAAAACCAAGAAAGTTTACATAAACAAACATGTTCTAAATGTTTAATGAAATTAGGATGTTCGCTTTGCTAGTTGTTGTAAACTATGCTTGATGAAAGGATTATAATCATATTTTGGAGAGAATCAGTCCCAGATTTTCCTATAATCTCTCAGTGCCCTAGGTTAATGCAGCAAAATAAATTTAAATTTTATTCATGTTAGCTGAAAATGTATCCGTTTGATACAGGTCTAATATCGTTTTCTTTTTCTAAGTTTTAATGAGTGGTTGGTAACCTATTATATGGTTAATACTTCAGCCAGAAGAATTTATCTATCATCAAATAAGTATAAAAAAAAACGTACTCGAAATACTTCCTCATTAATGTAACAAGTAAATTACACTCCACACAACACAAGCATCAAACTTCCAGGCACAAGTTACTGAACAACTATTATTCTCGTTGAGAGAGAGAGATAGGTAGTTTTATTTAACATCGACTTTCTTGGTGTTCAACAACAAATCGGTAACTAATGATTTCATTAGGCGGAGTATGGTATCTTTAGTCCCATTCTCTGAATCAACCATGGTCTGTCTGGTTCAGGATCAATAAAACTATGCATCAGAAACTGAGCTGCTTCTTCATTCATCAGTTCGCGTGCCCAGTTTACCCGTTTAGTTGGGGAGCTACCTGGCCCAAAACACCTACATATTTACCAAGAACGAAACTCAAAATGCAAATATTTACACACGGGTGAATTTAATTTTTTCTTTTTGTCAATGCTAGCTCGATTACGAATCTTAAGTAAAAAGGAAAAAAACTTGCCTGTATTCGTAAAAACAAGCAGTTCTTTCATTTTCAGATTTGCCCCAGTTGTTCCAGCCTTCAAGTTTTATACATGCATCCATCCATGTGAATGCAAAGACTACCCTTCCAAAAGGTCCCCATGGTCGACCTAGATGCGCATAACAAGTTTTTCCATTCCCCGTTATCGTACACCTGAATTCAATTAAATTTATCATTCAATTTTCATCGAAGAAAGTTAAAATAAACAACAAAAATATCTCTAGAAGATGTAGAAAGAGAGGAAAAAAAAAAGTAAAGCGGAGATGAAACCAGCATACATCATATGGGTCAGTTCGTTATTTCTAGCAACACAAATTAGGATTTCCGAAAGGATTATAAATCGTAGTTTAACAAGTAGAGTTAACCAACACCTGAGGAAAACATAACCAGTGGACTCCTGAGATGATTTCCTGCTCTGTGCGGTTATGAATCCTGGTGATTTGCAATGAATGTGGCAATGTTCAAAAAGAGCCGTGCTATTCCCAAAGATAAAGTCCACACTTCCTTCGATGTAACAATCTTTCAAATATTGCTTTCCATGATGTAAATACAAGGTATCCTTCACCAAATATATTAAGAAAAGAGCTTTAAGTGAGAAAAAAGAAGACCTTGGAAGACAAACTCCATGATTCAAAGCAAAGCAAGAAAGATAGAAGAAGGAAAAAATGCGAGATCATATTCATATGAACCAAGAACATGGCTCTAACGTTGTATCCGTAAAATATTCAAATTTCAAATCTAAGTTAAAAGTAGAGAATTCTATGTAATAACTGATGTAGAGGAATTGGCCGAAAAATAGATGCAACCAAAATAAAGGCAAGCGACTGAAACGGTCAAAAGCGAAGCTACGGGTGCCGGAATTGGACAAAATTTTGAGCATTCATGAAAAATAACGTTTCGCACATTCGTTGTAGCTAACGCCACAACTGGCCCCGACTACATTGAAAATAAAATTGATGATGGTTCTGATTTTTGCTACATAAATGATCCATCCATCTATCTATATCTAACTTCTATAGACAAAGCAAGAGAGTTTTCACTACATGTCTGCATAAATTATGTAGAACTACATATTTAGTATCTGAAATGAAGTAGCTTTCATTTTGAAGAATTCATAACTACGAAGATAGGTATTTTTTTTTTTGTTGAAAGGAACTACGAAGATAGGTAGGTGTTCATTTTCACGTGTTTTATATTGATTTAAGCATACAAAATTTAAGACACTCTACTTAGTATACTTGTAGTTTGTAACCTTCTATGTGGGTTTTCCTTGCACAATTTCACTACACATCTTTCATCATTCTAGACATTTACAAACTGACAAAAATGTTCTAGCTATAGGTCATGAGATCAAAATCACAAAAATCTCCTATAGTCATATTGAATGAATCAAAAGTAAATCAACTATGAAAACTAAAATCTTACCTGCCATCCAAGAAATCTGCAATTATAGAAAGCACACCTATCAGCAGTTAGTCTAATGGCAACAGCTTGACCTGAACCCTAAAAGATCAAATGATGAACAAAAATTGAGAAACATGAACAAGAAAAAAACCCTTACTTCTTAACAACCCTATCTAGTATCTTACCTCAGGAGCAGAGTTCTCAAATGTGATATTCTCTGCAATAAAATCTTCACCCTCAATTATTGTACTCCCACATCCAAACGTTCCTGTTCCAATCAAACGGGAACCCTAAAAAGAGAAAGAGAGATCAAAACAGGGGTTTGATGAAAAACAGAGAAAAGGGTATAATTAATTAATTACCTGGTGATGATCAATTTGGGTGGCGGTATTATTCCAGGTGAGAATTGTATCTTCTGGATTTAAACCAGCAAAGGTAATGAAATTTTTGGTTTTGGGTATATAAATTGGTTGTTTGTAAACCCCAGGTGAAATTCGAATTACTGTACGGATTGTGTTGCGAAGTGGAACAACGTCGATTGCTTCTTGTACCGTTCGGAAATTTCCTGCTCCATCTTGAGATACTGTCAGAAATTGACTTGCCATTCAACTCTCTCTCTCTCTCTCTCTCTCTCTCTCTCTCTTTCTCTCTCTCTCTTTCTTTCTCTCTGTACTTTTGAATTTCAATTCTCAATCGTCTGTAATTTATACTGTTGGAGTATTCAACGGTTTGAACGTCCAGTAATGCTCCCTTCAAAAAAAAGAATGTCCAGTAATGCTCATTTATATAAAAAATAAATGAGCATCTTGGGCATCTTGACCATCCATTTCTAGCCAAAATCATCATTTTTTTCCCTCTCTTTTGAATCTACTTTTTTCTTGAATTTTTTCTTTATTTTTCTTGGATTTTTTTCTCTCTCTCTCACCCTCAGCTATGTCTCTCTCCCAGATTTGTTTCTCGTATTCTCTCTCGGATTTCTCTATTTTTTTCTCTTACCTGTATTTTTTTTATTAAGACGTAACTCTTTAGATCAAAAAATAATTTTTTAAAGAGTAAATAGTGAGAACTTTTACTTATATTAGTTGAAAATCAACTTGTTCCACTTTCAGCTTTACATCTTTGCTTTTGATCTATTCTACGAATCTGATGCATTTGAGATAAAACGAGTTATAGTATTCGCTTTCCATTTATCTTTTTTTGCAATTGATTTGGTACCACCAAATGGTCCAAATATATCATCATTTGTTCCACAAAGACAAAATAATATATAAAATTTTTTGGACTTCTTTGACGATTTATAATTATAAATTGTTTTAATTAATTGAAAATTGATTTTAATAGTTTATTTTTTTCAATTAATAATTATTTAAGTTAAAATTTGATTATCATGTGGGCAAAAATCCGTATGTGATAATCCCACATGGCTTGCAAGAGTGTCCAGGGTCTGAATTATAGGTGAATGCTCAAACTTAGTAAGAGACAAGATCACAAGACCTTTTGGGTGAACTTGTGGAGCCTTCGCCAAGAACAAAATCCTTACATGTGTACTTGAGTCTGATGTGTATAAAAGATGGACAATATTGATAACCACTAAGGCTTGAAACGTCACAAGTGACATCAAAATCGAGAACGACTCTTCGCTGAGGATGGGAGATTGTGATAGTCTCACATCGCTCGCGAGGGTGTCGCTGGTGTAGACTATAGATGAACGCTCAAGCTTAATAAGTGTCGAGGTTATTGGGGTGGGCTCGTGCAGCCTTTTCAAAAAACAAAATCCTATACCTATGGGCTTAGGCCTGAGGTGTCTGAATAAGGGAAAATATCGATAGAGGCTTGGGGCATCACACCGTATCTGAACCAAAAGTTCAGAGCGTCGTCCTACTCGAGGAAGCACATTAGCGTCCGCGGTCTATGTCGCAAGTACACTTTCGATGAAATAAGCAAGGATCGAGCGACCCTTTAGACCGCGAAACCGACTAACCTCTAGAGCCTTAAACAAAAAAGTTGATTTATGTCCCGAACTGTCCAACGATCCCACTCATGTGGCTCACACGCTCCACGCAACAACGGTTAAAGATCTAACCAATCTTAATCCAACCACCGAGTGATGACTCCTTGGCTAACGCCCATCAAAGGAATAACATACGTGATCCACGAGCTTAGAACCACAAGCTTACATCTAGACTTTCCCGAGCACAACTAACTCTCCGAGCTTGGCCGCATCATAAAAATCTTAAGGACCACCAATGATCGGACCTTCTTAGATATGTCTGCCACGTATCCCTCACGGTTTGATTCAGGTTTTTAAAGACCCTAAATCCTTGCATGAAAGTTACATTCTCACACCTCCGTTATCGACTTTGCGCTATTAAGATCCCATTATCCTCCATATAAGTACAATGACTCCAAGGGGAGAAGGGTGTTGGAATCGACACTTCAGCAGGAGCATTTTTTGCCTTTTTGATGAAGTTTTCATTGTCGAAACGACTCAAATGACGTATCGTTGCATTCATCTCGCCAAGGGCTTGAATTTCAAGTTTTGGTTAGCTCAAAACCGATTCCGTATGAATAAGATATTAATTTTTTAAGTATTAGGTTAAAATATGGAAAGATGTGAAATATTTAAGGAAAGTTCCATATCGGGTAAGTTAAAGGAAGATAAAAGACTTATAATAAGTTTCTCTCTCATACTATAGTATGAATGAAATTGACTTGCCATTCAACTCTCTCTCTCTCTCTCTCTTTCTCTCTCTCTCTTTCTTTCTCTCTGTACTTTTGAATTTCAATTCTCAATCGTCTGTAATTTATACTGTTGGAGTATTCAACGGTTTGAACGTCCAGTAATGCTCCCTTCAAAAAAAAAAAAGAATGTCCAGTAATGCTCATTTATATAAAAAATAAATGAGCATCTTGGGCATCTTGACCATCCATTTCTAGCCAAAATCATCATTTTTTTCCTCTCTTTTGAATCTACCTTTTTCTTGAATTTTTTCTTTATTTTTCTTGGATTTTTTTCTCTCTCTCTCACCCTCAGCTATGTCTCTCTCCCAGATTTGTTTCTCGTATTCTCTCTCGGATTTCTCTATTTTTTTCTCTTACGCGTATTTTTTTTTTATTAAGACGTAACTCTTTAGATCAAAAAATAATTTTTTAAAGAGTAAATAGTGAGAACTTTTACTTATATTAGTTGAAAATCAACTTGTTCCACTTCCAGCTTTACATCTTTGCTTTTGATCTATTCTACGAATCTGATGCATTTGAGATAAACGAGTTAAAGTATTCGCTTTGCATTTATCTTTTTTTGAAATTGATTTGGTACCACCAAATGGTCCATATATATCATCATTTGTTCCACAAAGACAAAATAATATATAAAATTTTTTGGACTTCTTTGACGATTTATAATTATAAATTGTTTTAATGAATTGAAAATGGATTTTAATAGTTTTTTTTTCAATTAATAATTATTTAAGTTAAAATTTGATTATCATGTGGGCAAAAATCCGTATGTGATAATCCCACATGGCTTGCAACAGTGTCCAGGGTCTGAATTATAGGTGAACGCTCAAACTTAGTAAGAGACAAGACCTTTTGGGTGAACTTGTAGAGTCTTCGCCAAGAACAAAATCCTTACATGTGTACTTGAGTCTGATGTGTATAAAGGAGGGACGATATCGATAACCACTAAGGCTTGGAACGTCACAAGTGGCATCAAAATCGAGAACGACTCTTCGCTGAGGATGGGAGATTGTGATAGTCTCACATCGCTCGCGAGGGTGTCGCTGGTGTAGACTATAGATGAACGCTCAAGCTTAGTAAGTGTCGAGGTCATTTGGGTGTGCTCGTGCAGCCTTCTCAAAAAACAAAATCCTATACCTATGGGCTTAGGCCTGAGGTGTCTGGATAAGGGAAAATATCAATAGTTGTTAAGGCTTGGGGCATCACACCGTATCTGAACCAAAAGTCAGAGCGTCGTCCTACTCGAGGAAGCACATTAGCGGCCGCGGTCTATGTCGCAAGTACACTTTCGATGAAATAAGCAGGGATCGAGCGACCCTTTAGACCGCGAAACCGACTAACCTCTAGAGCCTTAAACAAAAAAGTCGATTTATGTCCCGAACTGTCCAACGATCCCACTCATGTGGCTCACACGCTCCACGCAACAACTGTTAAAGATCTAACCAATCTTAATCCAACCACCGAGTGATGACTTCTTGGCTAACGCCCATCAAAGGAATAACATACGTGATCCACGAGCTTAGAACCACAAGCTTACATCTAGACTTTCCCGAGCACAACTAACTCTCCGAGCTTGGCCGCATCATAAAAATCTAAAGGACCATCAATAGTCGGACCTTCCTCGATGTCTGCCACGTATCCCTCACGGTTTAATTCAGGTTTTTAAAGACCCTAAATCCTTTCACGAAAATTACATTCTCACGCCTCCGTTATCGACTTTGCATTATTAAGACCCCATTATCCCCCATATAAGTACAATGACTCCATAGGGAGAAGGGTGTTGGAATCGACACTCCAGTAGGAGCGTTTTTTGCCTTTTTGATGAAGTTTTCATTGTCGAAACAACTCAAATAACGTATCGTTGCGTTCGTCTCGCCAAGGGCTTGAATTTCAAGTTTTGGTTTGCTCAAAACCGGTTTCGTATGAATAAGATATTAATTTTTTAAGTATTAGGTTAAAGTATGGAAAGATGTGAAATATTTAAGGAAAGTCTCGTATCGGGTAAGTTAAAGGAAGATAAAAGACTTATAATAAGTTTCTCTCTCATACTATAGTATGAATGACATAAAGGTCCAATGCTTTGCGTGGCTTGCACCACGCAAACCGCGCACGCGTGTGGGCGAATGGGTGTTTAGGACGCTTTAGAGATGCACGCACGTGCGCATCGTCGCTAGGAGCATAGATGCCTTTATTTTTATTTTTATACCAACAACAATCTGACGGACAAGATTAAATCTAGTTCCGACAGATCAGATTAAACCCGTGGATCTGTACCTCCTTTCTTCAAGAGGGTTGTGACTGTTCCCTCCAGATGTGACGTTCGAAAGATTTTCAGATCCACTTTGAATTAAGGAGTTTAAAGCATTCAAGAGTTCTCAATACTTACTGACGTTCGAAAGATTTTCAGATCCAAGTACCTCCGACCCGAAAAGGTAATCCGGTTTATCCTGGGAGACAAATCGCCTATACTGTTGGTACATTAAACATGACGAATTATAGTCTTAAGGAAAGAGATCCCTTGCCTCTGTTCTAATTAATCTATTTTCTGTTCTCTATCTCTTTTCTTATTTTATTATTTTATAATATGATTCTTATTTGGAATTTTAAAAACAGAATAAGAACAATCTGTTTTACATAAAGAATCTCTGAATTGGTTTCAGAAGGGAGTTATCGTTGTTTAATATAGGACGATAAACCAGTATACAAGTTGAACAACAAAGGGGAGATTTCAGGCAGTATTGCAGACAAGAAACTCACAATGCAAACTCTCTTTCGAGAAACACTCTCTGCAATCATCATTCCCAAGTTTACTTATCCCAATTCCTCTCATCCTCGGACAATGGGCCATTGGGAGGTAATGACCACCATTAACACATCTCTCCCTTAGAGTAGAAATACGATGTGAGGAAGATGAAGCTCATTGTGGTCAGCGCAATCCAAACGACAAAAGATCCAGAGCTAACTGCTCTAGTCGACCTGAATGACCAGACCCGAAGAGCATAGAAGTGGAGAACCATACAGAACTAATGTTTTTCGTTATCTTGGAAACCTTAGATGATCAAGTCAGTGGTTTGGAGATTAAATGAGTTAGAAATGGTTGAATTCAACTTAAAGGATTATAAATGTCCACGGTTTATTTTTGAAAAATACAAGAAGTTTCAACTTTTAGAGACAGAGAGAGAGAAAAAGAATCCATGTAATCTAGCTTGTTTGTTAATCCGAGCGAAGCCTCTACAATTTTACAAGACATTATAAGCAGACAAGGGGCCGAGAGATATTTATTTGACTTTCATCGTGTTGCTCTTTTCGAGTTTGTTTGTTAGAGTCTTTGGTCACTCAGTGTGTCAGTTCGAAGACAAATTTTTGGGTTTTATTTCGTTCCCGTGTAAATTAACTACGTTATTGCGGAGCTACAAGAGCTTCTTCCTTTCAAAGAAAGTTTTCAAATGCCATAGCTGCAATCCTGCAACAGACAAGCTAATGAACAGTGAGCAGAAACTCAAACATGCCATTCTAGTATTAGTTGCTTGGTTCAACTCCATCATTTCTTCCTCCCTGAAATCCCCCCCCAAAAAAAAACAATATTAGTAGATTATAAAATCTCAATTACTATAATTAATGAAACTGAGATTGTTCTTGACTATATAAACACCTTTCTCGAAGATAAAACATTTCATCGTGAACAGATGTGATAGTATCCTCCAAGTTCTTCAACTGCACTTCCACAAACTTTACGAAAAAAAAGAAAATTATTTTCGTACTTACAATTGAAAATAAAATGGGAAAGTACAGAGAGATTACTTACATCAATTTGGCCTTTGGAGACTACATGACGCCAATTCTTAGCAGCAACACCACTTCTCCAATCAAAATTAATAGTTACAGTCACAGGAGGCCCTGAAGGATTATAATTAGGAAGCCAAAAACAAGTAATATAATTACCATCTTCCTTTCCTGTAAACCCAAATTCTCCTGATTCCACAATATCTGCTCTGTGATAAATAATCCCACCAACTGAAGTAACCTGCGCGTTAAAAATTAAGATTAATGACTCTATGCCTGCCCCGTTGAAGATGTACGTCGGCCGGCCCGATTTAGGGAGTGAAAGTGTTATGGGTTGGAGAACATAAACTTAATTCAAATAGGATTAAAAAAAGAACTTGGGCAAGTAGAAAAACTAGGCAGATTCTTGCAGAAATCTTATGTGGCTTGATATAATTCGTGCTTTTGATGATTCTAATCCACTAAACCACGAATCACAACAAACTACATAAGATTTTTGTCTAAGAGTCTGTCTAATTTTTCTTTTTCTCTCTCGTTACTTGTAAAATTAAAGGTTAGAAATGCAGGAAGCTTCTTACCCTAGCTGATATCTTATATGTATCAGGAATTGTTTGGTCCTCATTTGGATTAATGACATTGTATTTCCCAACTGTCAAGGTTCCAGTTTTGATATTTTCAGCAATGCACTTGGTATTGCCGGATTTAAGATCAAATCTGAAAGATTGAGCCAAAAACGAAAAAATTCCAACAAGTAGAAAGATAATTCCAAATATTCTCGTCATGGCGAAAACAGTAGATGCCAATTCAGAGGGGTTGGAGATTAAATGAGTTAGAAATGGAGGAATAGTTCAACTTGAGAGATTATGAAAGATGTATCAGTTTGTTTTTATAAATGCAAGAAGTTTCACTAATTTATATCACAACATAGTCATAAATATTGATAAGTTATCTCCTAAGTGTCTTTAGGTAATTTATTGTATTTTGACTCTTTGTCTCTCATTGTGTCGTTCCGGAAAGGGAATTTTGGGTTTTTATTTTGTTGTCGTGTAAATCAGCTAGGTTTTTGTGGAGCTCCAAGAGATTCTTCCTCTCAAAGATTGTTATAAGATATCATAAGTGCAACCTTACAATAGACAAGGAGATGAATTGTGAGCCGAAAGCCCGAAAGTCAACCATACTATTCTACTATAAGTTGTTTGGTTGGGCTCCATCATCTTTTGGTCTCTAAAAACACACAAAATAATAGTACTAATTGATTATAAACTCTCAATTCGAAAAATCAACGAAAACGAGATCGTATTCAACTATATAAACACATTTCTCTGAGATAAAACATATTATTCTGAACATATCTGATAGATTTCTTCCAATTCTTCATCCGCACTTCGACGAACTCTACGCAAGAAAAAGAAAAAGAAACTTAGAACTTGAGCTAAAACATCAAAGTTCAAACTTAATTAATAACATCCTATGCGTGAGCAAGATGGAAACATATACAACACAGACAGATACTTATATTTTGGTGGGTAGCTAAATGGCATGTTCTTAAACAAAATTATTGACTTAGTACCAATAACCTTTGGTTGAAGTTGTTACCTGGTTGATTTCTGCCTCTAGGTCTCGTGTCGTAGATACTGATGTTGGAAAATAGGGTAGATCCACGGAACTGTTGAGTAGATAAGAACTTTATTAACTGTGTCGTGGTATGGATGTCACTGTCTTGAAAGTGATTTCGGAGTAACCGTGGTGCTAATTATTAATTTCCGATCACTCCCAAAGAGGAAGATAGCCGAAATTGAGTTGTATATTTTCTCTTCTCAGATTCGGCCTGTATATATAGCCTCAGAGAAAACCCTAACCGCCTAGGAAACGTGATAGAGAATTAGGGAGATAAATTCGGAAACTGATCAGACTAACCCCACGAAATCAGTTTGAGATAAACTCAATGACTGATTAGGTTAATCCAACCGACTTAGTCATAATCCGACTTTAACTCAAAGTTAAACTACTCCTCAGGGCAAAAGAGTAATTTCACTTTAAGCTCCCGAGTACCCGAGTACGGCATCTTTATATTTACTAGTTGGAAGATGTGAGACATTTGTCTAGAGAAAAAAACTTTGAATGACATCTTCTCTCTAGAGGTGAGCCCCACCCATGTGCTAGCTACAAGACAAGATAGTCTTGACTAGTGTTGAATGGGTGAGGCTCACTCACAATTAATTACAATATGCAAGTGGACCCAAACATTAAATGAGCCCAAGCATGCATAAAACTAGTGTTGCTATAAAGGCCAGGCCGGCCCGGGTTGGGCCCGGGACCGGCCCGGCCCGGCCTGGCCCGTACGGAAAACGGGCCTGGCCAACCCGGGTTCTATTCCGGGCCCGGGCTGGCCCTATGGTTTGGGCCCGACGGGCCAGGCCCGTCAAAACCTACTTTTTTTTTTCTTTTTTTATTTCATGCCTTATTTTAAAAATTTCATAGATAATTTGAAAACATTCCTTTTCGAAAAGATCTATCCAACAAAATCGTTCCTAAAATATTCATTTCCATAAAATATTTTGGAAAAATCTTTCCTAACTTGTTAATTTATCTGTTTAAATCATCCTCTATATTATTTCCAAAACGTAACTTCTAAAATCACTCTCACGAAATCTTTTCAAAAATCTTTCTTAAACTTGTTAACCTATTTATGTAAATCATCTTCTTTTCATAAGTTGTAGACTATTCCTAAAATCTTTTCTATTTATATAAATTAATAAGTTTAGGAAAGATTTTCATAGAATCTTTTCATAGAATCTTTCCTAAACTTATTAATTTATTTTTCTTAATTTATTTATGTAAGTCACCCTCTAATAATTATTTCCACAAAATATTTCTAAAATCAATTCAAAAAACTCTTTCTAAAAATCTTTTCTATACTTATTTATGAAAATTATATCCTATTAACTATTCCTAAAATCTTTCCGAAAGTCATTTCTAAATCATGTCATTATTTATAGAAAATCGTCTCTAAAGTTTTAATTTTTTATATTCAAAATAAATAATAGATTTGTATTTTTTTTAATTTAAATTTTGGTTTTTCAAATATTTTAAAAAAAAATATATTATAGAAAATCCGGGCTGGCCCGGCCCGGCCCGGATTCAACCCGGCCCGGCCAGGCCTGGGTCTATACCCAGTCCCGGGCTGGGCCCTTGTATAACCAACCCGGGTTGAGCCCGGCCCGGGAAATTTTCAACCCGGGTTGGCTAGGCCCGGCCCGGCCTGGACAGGCCCAGGCCGGGCCGCCCCGACCCGGCCTTTTAAGCATCACTACATAAAACCCAACAACTGATTCATATTATACTTATCCAACAACTAATCAAACTAAAAGAAAGTAGAAATGCACAAAGAACTCGAAAAATACAATTAATCTGTATTTCAAATCAAACAAAAAACGCAGTTTATTCAACTCTTCAGAATTCAAGGAATCTAAATGTGAGTTTTACTGGGGTGAAAAGTTTTATTTATGATCTAGAATGTTGATAGAATTAACTTCACAAATTTGTTATATGATCGGGAAACAAAGGCAATATTCAGACCTTTCATGGACTAAAGTTGAAATAACCCAAAATCTAATTTTTTTTTACGGGAAAGAGACACGTCCTCCCGTGATTCGGCTCCCCTGTAGGCTTAAATGCTTCGTCTTAAATAGCATTTTTTTCTTTTGGGTATTCGACTACGATCTATGTTAGTCGTTTCGAGGCATTATGCATTTTTTATTTTTTTATTTTATAACCATAGAAATGGGAACCTTATATTAATAGAGGGCTTGGGCAAAACCCCCAAAAACGAAGCATCAATAAGATGCAGGCCCGCGTCAGAATAAGTCTTAGGGGCAGGTCCTCTCTGTCAGTTTGGCAGTACAAATTACGAAAAGGGCAAAGGCTTTTCGAGAAATAACGAAAAAACCAATGAAAAAAATCGCGCCAAATCTCTCCCAAATCTCTGACGCACCTCTTTTTCTTTCCTGATTTACACTCAACCGTCCCATCCCCTCAATTCAAACCCACGCCTTCCACTTTTTCTTTCTCTCTCCAAAAACCTTTCTTCTTCCCACTAAAATCTTTACTTTCATCCTGTTCTTGGGTGAGAAACCAAAGTAAAACCACTTTCTTCTTCAAAAAAAATCTCTTGTTCTCTTTAAACCTTTCTTCTCTATTCAAAATTTCTTCTTCAAAGATCTTGTTCAGAGTGATATTAGGGCAAAACAACTTACTCCTAAACCAAAAGGAACCAAAAATCGAACAACATCCTCTTTCATCTTTTCAAAATCATCTTCGATTGGAACAGTGAGTAGCCTCTTCACTTCTACATCTTGTTCTTGGTTTTTTTCGTAACAGAGTTTAGGGTTTTTGAGTTTGTTTTTGTTTTTAGGGTTTATGTTTTTAGGGATTTTGAGTTTGTTTTTGAGTTTCGGTTTTCTATTTTGCCTTTCCTTCATGCAGATGGTAAACCCTAACTCACAAAAAAAGACGGCGAAACGGGTAACGATCATTGAACCAATGACAACAAGATCTAAGATTCTGTCAAAATCGGATCATATTGAAGATCAGAGGGGAAAACGAAGAAGCAACAGAAATGAAAAGGCAAGTCTTGCTTTTATTTACAATATTTTACAGTACATAAAACATTGCACCCTACATGAAAAATTTGACATTACATTACTTCTTTAAAGGTAGTCCACAAATTTCATTTCAGTACACAAGTGTATTCCCTGTACATAAATTTATTTCATGTACATATTCCCAAAATGCATTCTGGTTGTATAAGAGGATCCTTGACATTACCCGTACCCCAGTTTGGTCAAAGTACATGTTTTTATTACCTGTACGTAAATATATTTCCAGTACATATGATTTCTTCCTGAACACTTCAACGAGTAGAATGGACACTTAATAATGTAACAGTATTATTTCCTGTATATTTAATTGAGTTATTGTAAAAATGTGTTAACCAAAAAGTGGTCTTCAATGACAGGAAGCTGTTGTTGTAAGCAGCAAATCACAAGGCAAAACTAAGGGGAAGGGGGAAGCCAGTGGAGCAGCCCTACATCCAAAAACTAAAGTAATTTCCTTACTGTACATATATATATATATTTCCAGTGCATAATTATACTTCCAGTGCATAATTATATTTCCTGTACATTTCATGGAGTTAATGTAAAATGTGCTAACCAAAAAAGGGTCTTCATAACACACTGTACCTATCCCCATGTAATGAAAAATGTATGTCCATGAAATAACATTGAACTTTTAAGAGTCCTAATGGGGTTATACTGATTTCTTCTACTTCCTATAAAGTTGTTTCCTGTGCATTTTCTTATTCCCAGTACATGACGCTATGCACTAGAACAAACATTGATTTCTAGTACATCATTTTGTGTATTGTAAACAGGCTTATTCTCGATTAATAACACACTGTACCTATCCCCATGTACTGAAAAAATGTATGTCCATGAAATAACATTGAACTTTTAATGTCAGTTATAAAGTGTTTGTTATAATGGGTAACACAAGTTTGTTCCTGGTTTATTTTGTTTACAGACTCCAGCTACGGAAACTACTGAAGTACCCGACCGGTCTATACGAAAGAGAAAAACACCCGAAGAAACAATAGGAGAAAGTAATAAAAAGAAGGGAAAGTCCTTCAAACCTGAAGTGGGATCAACAAGTGAGATGAAAAACAGACCTGTACAGGGAAGAAAGTCGGGTTCAGAGGAAATAAATTACTTTTCTATTTTTTCTGTACAGGGAAAAAAAAGTTTTGTACAGGGAAAAAAAAGTTATGCACAGGAAATGAATTACTTTTCTATTTTTTCTCTTTCTAGCTATTTTCTTTCACTTTCTCGGAAGAAAGTATAGGGAATTTTCTTGTGTATAATACATAATCAAATATCCTATACATTCCTTCCAAAATGTAACTTATTTTAATAAAAATTTACAAGACATTTTATTATGTAAAATACATAACCAAAAGTATTGTAATGTACATATGATTAGAAAGTATGGGAAATTTTGTTATGTACTGGACATGTTCATATGTACTGGGCATTTTGTTATGTACTGAACACTTATTGAAAAGAAAGTGTAGGAAATTTTGTTATGTACAGTACATAATAAAATTTCCTGTACATTCCTTTCAAAAGGTAAACTATTTCATTAAAAATTCATAAGAAATTTTGTTATGTACTAGACATATGATTAGAAAGTATGGGAAAGTTTGTTATGTACTGGACATTTTCATATGTACTGGGCATTTTGTTATGTATTGAACACTTATTGAAAAGAAAGTGTAGGAAATTTTGTTATGTACAGTACATAATAAAATTTCCTGTACATTCCTTTCAAAAGGTAAACTATTTCATTAAAAATTCATAAGACATTTTGTTATGTACTAGACATATGATTAGAAAGTATGGGAAAGTTTGTTATGTACTGGACATTTTCATATGTACTGGGCATTTTGTTATGCACTGAACACTTATTGAAAAGAAAGTGTAGGAAATTTTGTTATGTACAGTACATAATAAAATTTCCTATACATTCATGTCAAAAGGTAAACTATTTCATTGAAAATTCATAAGACATTTTGTTATGTACTGGACATTTTTTTATGTGCTGGATATTTTGTTATGTATTAGACACTTCTTGAATAGAAAGTATAAGAAATTTTATTATGTACAATACACAATCCAATGTCCAGTACTGTAAATTAGATTTCAAGAAAAAATCATTCACAAATTCAGGGAAACTTAATATGATAAACCATATTCAAACAATTTCATGAAACATAGTGAAATAGATATTGATTTCATTCTCCTCTAAACCCAACTTTCTGCCATGTACACAACTTTTTCCCCTGTACCCGGACATATTTCCTGTACACAAATTTTTTTCTTGTACACAAATCTATTTCCTAAACAATTCTAATTGTAGTAGGGGCAGTTCGATAGTAATACAAGTATGTTACATTCTAACTGTTCTTCAGTAACCTTCCTCTTCCTCTTCGATATATCTTGTTGGCTCTAATCTACTCGGGTTTTTTGTAACGAATGAATCTGGTGTACATGGAACAAAATTGTGTAAACATTCAAACATAGTAAGTTCATGGACGTATGTATAGGGATGCTTAAATAATATAACATTTTCAAGTGAACAATGTAGAGAGAACCAAATAGCACATTTTGTACATGTTGTAATGTTCTCCGAACAGTTGGGTGGATAAAAAAATCAATGATAAACTACTAAACAAATCAGATGCCAGAATGCTCCACTACATCTATTTATGTACTGTAAACTTATTTATTAGAGGTACACTATATTATGTACTGTAATTGAGATATAATCTAAGTTAATGGCTACTTGTACAGGAAACTATTTAAGATGGAGAGATGAAGAAATGTAGATAGAGTAATAAGATAAAATTAAGAAAATACAATATATAAAAGAGAACCAACATTTGGTATTTTAAACCCTAAATCCAAAGTTGATGCTTCCAGATCTCTGCGAATCTGGATTTAGGGTTCCTATCTAGATTCAGATTGTGTGAGAGATGGAGAGAGAGACACAAACATTAGACTTAAATTCTTCGCCATTAATAAATCAATGTCCAAACTTGTTGCTTCCAAATTTACTGCTTACACATCCCAATGAATCTGGCTTTTTTCCATAAACCAAAAATCACCGATCTAACTCTTCACCATTAAATCGAAAAATAGTTGATCTGAATTTATTAACATCAACAAATGAAATACAAACCAATCCCACTTTATCATCATCTTCTTCTTCTTCATCACCAACGTCACACTAGAAAAAAAAGACACAATCCCTCCTCGTATCATTCTCATCCTCATATGTAAAAAAAAAATATCATCAAGCCTTTGAAAACCGAAATAATACATACATACTGAAATTGTCTGGATCTGACTCTTCAAACTTTAACTTTCATGTTCTTGAATTCTGAATCTGAGTCTTCAATCTTCAACTTTCATAGTCTTAAAATCGTACAAAAATACCAAATTTTGTACTAAAAGATTCAACAAAATTTGGGTCTTCAATTTAGATCTAAACCTCTTTGATCTTCACCCTAGAAAAAAAATTTAAGCTTGTTGTACTGTTGTACTGCTAGAGAGATAAAGAAAAAAATTAGATCTTACTTGTTGATGAATCTCTGTCTTAAACTAACAAGCCTCTCCCCAAAATCATAACTAGTTAGTAATCTATTTTTTTCTTGAATCTGGAAAGTTAAAATAGAGAGAGAAAATGGAGAGCAAGAGATAATAAAGATCTGTAGAGAGAGAAAGAAGAACTAAAAACCAGGAAATAGGGCGCAAGATTAGGGAAGAAATCTAATTTGGAAGATTTGGGCGTCAAGATTTGGATTCTGCATTTAATGCATATCCAATCAATTTGGACATTAAAGAGAGTGGCGGCTTAATGTCCATGGGCAAGATAGGTATAAAAAAAAGAAAAACAGGGAAATGTCAGGTTACTCTGACATTTTGGAGTTCCCTCTCATTTTCGATTTGGACTGGGGCAATACCTCATTAACCCAGCATTTTTTGGGGCTTTCACCCATTCTTCCAGGGCTATTCCCAAGTTTGGTCAATGGTCAATGAGACTGAAACAAGTCAAGGAGTTCATGTGGAGGGCTTTAAAAAAAAAACTTCCCTTCTCACAATTGTCTTTGTTTGTCCCTTTTCACTAGTGCACTCAACTAGATAACAACAAAAACCACCCGTAAACCCTCTCCCTCCTTCCAATAATCCAATCCGAGAAGAAGAAGAAGATGAAGAGATTAAAATTTCTCTTTACAAACCCCTTTTCTTCTCTTACGTCTTCTTCTCGGATCTCACAATTCTCATCAATCACATCTTCATCTTCATCTTCATCTCCATTCATTGTAGATTACCTAATTCAATCCCTTGGTATCTCCAGAGATATTGCCCTAAACGCATCAAAACGTCTCCTCCATATAAAAACCCCACATAAACCAAATTCAGTCCTTTCTTTTCTCCGCTCAATCGGTCTCACCCAATCTCAAATCTCCTCCACCGTTCTCCGGCGACCACTCATCCTCACGTCCAATGTCGAAACCAATCTTCTCCCCAAAATCAAACTCTTTGAATCTCTTGGTGCCACCGGTGAAGAACTTGCTGATCTTGTTGCTTCTTCCGCTGTCTGCTTGGGTAATAGTGTTCAAGGTAGACTAATTCCTGCTATTAATTTCCTTCGTCAGATACTTCAAGATGATGATCAGAAAGTTCGTCGAGTTATCAAAAAATGCGCTTGGGTTCTAACTAATGATCCCAATGATAAACCATCTAAGAACCTTAATTTTTTAAGGGAAAAGGGTTTGAGTTCTTCTTCAATTTCATCACTTGTTTATAAATCCCCAATCGTTTTGCTTTTGAAATTTGAACATTTGATTTCAGTTTATAAGACTGTAGAAGAAATGGGGTTTAATCCAAAAGACTTTAATTTTGCTGATGCACTTCAGGTAGTTATAATAATGCCCAAGGAGAAATTTTCTAGGAAATTGAAGATTTTGAGTAGTTATGGATTTGAAAATACTGATGTTGCTAAGTTATTTAGGGCATTACCTTCATTTTTTCGATCTAGCGATGAATATATGAAGAGGAATTTGGATTTCTTTATGAATGAAGTAGGATATGATGTGCCAACCTTTTTGAAATATTGTTCTCAACTTCGTCATAGTCTTGGACGAAAGATGATGCCTCGGTATAACTTTATTAGGGTTTTGCAATCAAAGGGTTTAGTACCGGATGAAGTTAAGTTTCATAAAATCTTTATCATGAATGATAATAGATTTATCAAGGAGTATGTTGATAAGTTCAAGGATGAACTTGGATCGGAATCTATTGGAGCTTATAAAGACTGCACAGGGGGAACGATAGAGGAGTATTTAATTGAAGAAGAATGAGCCTGATTTTCGGCAAGAAAACCCGAGTTTGGATTTGTCATTCATTTCGGACTAGCATTGCAATTTGGATGAGGTAGAGCTTTCGTATTCTTTAACCATAGTTTCATTTTCTGTGTTAGTGTAGATCTTATGCATTGGAGTATTTGTAGTTGAAATTTTGTAGGGTTTAAATTTGAAGCTGTTTGTATTTCGTTCTCCAAATTTTGATTGTGATATTAAAGCTACAACATCTTTTGTTCGAAGTATGATAAACTTGCTCGGAAAAACTGAAAGATAGATAGAGATTATGTTGATGTGTTCACTTTGTGCAATGTTCACTGAAAACAGACAATAATGTGGGTTAAGTTCTTATCCCGTAATGTGCTGGTATTAGATACACGGTATATCATATATGTATATATATACATATATAAATTTAGGAAACACGAATACTTTATAAGAATAGGCAGCTACTTTAAGATTACCGTAATTAGTGTTTTACACGTCGATTGGTTGATGCCAACACCTCAATATCGCTTTGATGGGTGGATATTTTGTGGTTCACTTTGGTGCTACGAGTACGATGCTTTTATTTATGCTCTTAGGTTATGTTCGTCTAAATCTCAATTATCTAAAGTTTCCACTCCACCTATTGACACAAAACTTGTTTGTTATATAACTTTTTACCCTTGTTTATATTCTCTTAGTTTCCTCCCTCCAACCATAGAAGCAGGGACGGATCTACATGCAGGCCAAAGGGGGCCATGGCCCCCCTTGACTTGCCGTAAATTGTTTTAGAAATGCTGATTGCTCTCTGGTTTATCGGCTAAATAGAGTTCGAGTCATACTCATAACATATATGTAGTGTGGGTGAGATGGTAGAGGTCCGAGTTTCATATGTGAGAGACCTGGGTTCGAGCACTGGTAGACTTAGATTTTTCACTTTTTTTTTTTTGGTTCGGCCCCCCTTGGCTACTCCTCCTAGTTCCGTCCCTGCATAGAAGCAAACTCTCAACCAACAATAATGGCAAATCTCAGAAATAACCACTTCTTTCGCACTATCAAGTTCTTCCAAGGCATGATCATGGTGAATATCTTTTCCTTCTTTCCACTAATTTTACAGTTCTTTCTGGAGATAGGAGAACTACACTGTTTTTCCATCAGTTAGGCTTCTTTCCAAGATTCCAGAGAACTCATTTTTGCATCTGATTCAAGAAATTAGGAAATTAAATTGATACTGTACAATGTACACCTGATACTGGATATTTGAATCTGATTCAAGAAACACCGAAGTACTTGAACCATGATTATTGTTATTTTTTTTTGTTTAGCAATTGTTATTCTGTTTCTCAATCTAAAAACACCATGGAAGAAAGTGGAAGAAAATGGGGAGAAAGAAAAAGAAGAAGAAATAAGGGAAAGTAGAAGAATTACTAAATGAGTTCTGTGGTTATGATGATGATCCATGTAATAACACTCTAGGACTATTAGATGAGCTTGTGGTGCCTAAGGTTCAGTCAGATTGATTCCTAGGGTAGATTTTGTGTAAGAAATTTTTGAAAAATGTTCTGGAAGGAAGAAACCTACTCTGGGCAACTGAGATTACTCTGACTGTGGAGGAACTAAAAGGCATGAATATATTATTGTCTCTGAGAGATGTAAATCCTAGTTAAGAAAGATTACTTTTTTCATTGGAGTCCGAAAATGGGTTGGAATCATACTTGACCGATGGGCCAGAAACAACTCTGGGGTTGAGTAGTTACCAAGTTGGTTTCCACCTTTGAGATCTTGGATTCGCGACACAACATCATTCCCCTTAGATTTTGTTGACAATTACGAAAAAGAAAAGCAGGAACTGAAGACACTGTATAGAGGCTCCCGCAACAATAAGATTCAAAATGGTATCGAAGTGAAGGTAGTTGGTCTGGGCCAAAATATGGATCTTGATTTTGAGGAAATGGACAAGCTTAAACAAGGACATACTTGCCAACGGACGGAATTCAAGATGGAAAACGAGGTAGAAAAAGTTCAACTATGATTCTTTAGAGCCTAGTACAACCGAATGTCCGATAATACCCAAAATTTTGCTGTGCCGTTATAACGTCCAAGTTTGTAAAATATGCATTCAAAACTTTATAGGAACACTTGATGTAGAGAAAAGAGAGGAAAATTATAAGGCCCAAAATTCGGGTCAAAATATCAAATGAAGCCCAACCCGGAATAATAATGCAAAAAAAATCCAAAAGTTGAAATTACAAAACAGTTTTGCAAATTTCTGAACAAAACACAGTTTGCTCTCAACAATTTTGTATTTGCTCTCAACAATTTTGTAAATGTATGAGCAAATTTGTTTTTGTTCACACATAATTAAGAACATAATTATATATGTTGTCAACAGTTTCAAAAGTGTTGCCAACAGTTTAAAAATTGGGTTTTTTTTACATTATTATTCCCCGAGTGGGTTTTTTTCGTATTTGAGCCCAAATTTTGGGCTTTTCTTACATAGTTTCGAAAATAAAATCTTGACGCTTCTACTAATCAACAATTACAGGAAATTATGATAGAAGCAAAACTAATGATAAATACTGCAAGTAATAATGGAAAGAAATCTCCAAACACCAGTATCTGGGAGATCACCTTTTTCTTCCTTTTTTTTTTTGTTGAAGACATTTTTCTTCCTTAGCTCTCTGAAATATAACTTACTTGAATAATAGTCTGAGCGCTGATGTAGCAGGTTCATTTTTGCTGAGTATACTATATGTCATATCATCACTCGGGCCATACTCGACCAAGATTTTTAGGCCAAGTATCATTTTCAGCGTACGTGTTGCATCATGTCATGGTTTACTAGGTTGGTGCAGTCCCATTATAGAGCAAAAAGCAACATGTTGCTGGCTTCTTTTTTTGTCACTAAAGGGGGCCTTTAAGCTACTACTATTATTTTGAGACCCCTAGTTCATGTGAGTCCCCAAGAAGCTACTTTGGTTGTATTGAGCCTCTGGCCGCCCCTGATTGCACATATTGTGACGAGGAAGCTACTTTGGTTGTATTGAGCCTCTGGCAGCCCCTGATTGAACGTATTGTGACGAGAACTTTTTAGCTAAGATTGTAATGGGTTTGCTAGTAATTAGGGGTGAGAAACGGTCGGTTTTTTTCGGTTTTGGCTCGAGCCGAAGCCGAACCAATAAGTGACGGTTTGACTAAATCGTCGGCCGAAGTCGAGCCGAACATTCGGCCGGCCGACATGGTTCGACTCGGTTTGGTTCGGCTCGGTTGAGTTCGATTGATCGGTTTAACCGATCACAATTTAGAGAAAATTGTAAACTAATGTCATTCATTTCATTGCATACACCGAAAATAAAAATTAAGAACTTATCATACTTTTCCACCATTACATATGCTGAAAATAAAAATTAAAAATTCATCGTACTTTTCCACGATTACAAAAATAAATAAATAAATAAATAGAAGTACGAATAGAAAATCTATAATTCTAAGTTATTAACTAAGAATAAGTTGTGGTAAATAGAAAATCAGTGAAGACTTACCTTCAAAACTTTTAAATCAAGTTGAATAGGTGGTTGATGAAGCCGACAACAACAACTAGGGAGGAGGACGGATAGTAGTATGGAAGATTCGATTAGTGGTTTTCTAATTTTTTTATTTTTTAGTTTAGCACTTTCTAACTTTACAAAATTATTATTTCATTTTTTCTTAGGGTTCGGTCGGTTCGGTTTGGGCGGTTTCTAGAAACTCAAGTCGAGGCCAAACCAAGCCGAATTAGGGTTGTTCGGTTTTTCGGCCGAACCGAGTCGAACGGTGATCGGTTCGGCCTAAAAATCGGTCGGTACGGTTCGACTTGGTTTGGTTCGGCCAATTGGTTCGGTTTCTGCTCACCCCTACTAGTAATTACTATGTTATTTATCATTACCACCATAGTTGTCCAATGTACAATATTCCCATTTAATATTTGGAGTACATATATAATAGACTTCACAAATCCTTCAAAAATTACAAGGTGTGTTGACTTGAAAAAGAAAAAGAGGTAGTGGATACAATGAGATTTGTCTTTTTAAGAAATTGTATTAATTGTTTGAAGGACCTTACTTTATTAGAGCAACTCCAACCCCAGTCTGTCTTAGGTCGAAAAAAATCACTTTTTCACCCAAAATTTTTGTCCTCAGCTCAGCCTAAAAAATTCAGCTCCAACCCCAGCCTCTCTTGAGGCCGAAAATTTGTTTACGTGGGAAATGCGTGTGTGACGTCTTTGTTGGTGTACGAGAAACGTGTGTCGTTTTGTGTACATACAAAATACGTGTTTGAACTATTTTCGAAATAATATTTTTTTTTTCCAAGGTTGAAAAATTATTCGGGGACAAAAACTTTCGTTAAATGTATTTTAATTATTAATGTGGAAGTTTTTTTTAGAGTTGAAAAAAAATTAAAACTAATTACATTAAAAAAACGAAAAAAAAGAAGATCTTGGCCGTTGGATTTTTTCCAACAACCAAGATCATCCCCAATATGACCGTTGGGGACCTTCAGTCGCCCCTAATGTTAGGGGCGACTGAAGCATAGGCTGGGGCCTCCGCCCCAACCGACTAGGGTTGGAGATCCTGGCCGAGGCCAAAAATTTGAATTTTTGGCCTCAGCCAGGTCCGGGTTGGAGTTGCTCTTAGAGCAAGTCCAACCTCGGCCTGTCTTAGGCCCTAAAACCCACATTTTCACTTAAAACTTTCAGCCTCAGCTCAACTCTAAAAATTCAACTTTAACCTCAGTCTCTCTTGAGACCTAAAATTTGTGCATGTGGAAAACGCGTATCTGGGTTTTTTGTGGGTGTGCGAAAAATGTTTAAACTATTTTGAACTATTTTTGAAATAATTTTTTTAAAAAAAAAAACTAATTTGATTTGAAAAAAAAAACTAATCAAATTTTAGAAAAGAAATAAAAAAAAAAATTATTACATTTAAAAGAAAAAAACAAAAACTAAATAGATTAAAAGATAATATATTTAAAAACAAAAATTGGACTCGTTGGATGTGATCCAACAGTTAGATCTGGCCGTTGGATCACATCCAACGGTTGGATTTAATCCCCAACATGACCGTTGGGTACATCCCCAACAGTTTGTTGAGGCTTTTAGTCGGTTGGGGCTAAGACCCAACCGGCTGGGGTTGGACCTCCCCAGCTGCACCAGGTTGGAGTTGCTAACCCCTACTAAAACTTTAAAGTCTGATTAGACTTTATTAATTTTTTTTGTAATTTTTTTTTTTGAGATTGGTCTCCAAGAGTCATTATATTTGAACTACACTGATGCATCATGATTATAATATGCAATACATCATGAATTTGAATGAGCAGTATAATCGTCAATTAAGATATTTTGGGCCTTTGGGGTTATTATAGGGGACGTGAAGATCCATCTATTCCTACCTCTACTTTATTTATTGCCCAAATTACATAAAACTTGATGATAAATTATTGGGAGATTTTGACCTTGACCCCCACTATTATATCAATATTAGGACTACACCCCCGTTTTTTTAAAACTTTTGATTTACACCCCCACCTGAATGGAAACAAAAAAAAAGCTGTTTATGCGAATAACACATGCAAATTTGGACAAAATTACCCTTCTCTACATAAACATCTTCAACTCAAGTCCATCATCATCTTTTTCATCATCATCATCTTCCTCTTCACCATCAATCACCTTCATCATCACCACCACTCCACCTTCACCACCATCATCCCATTACTAGTTAACCCATCACCATCAATCTCTTTATGGCCATAAGATTTAATTTCATCACTTTCACTTAAATTAGGAGCCACATTCATTCAAAGAAAAGTGATCGATCCAAAATAGATTAATTAAATGGAAGAAAAAATAATCAGATAATCCTCCATATTTGAAAAAGGAGGGAGAGGCGGCCATATTTTCAAGTTATAATCACAGAGTAGGTCATCTGTATTTTAAGCCATTGAACAAATTTATACAGCTTCTTCATTCTTGATGTTAAATTCGATATACAATCCATCATAAACCACCACCTTTTTCGACATACACAACCACCATAATCTCTATCTTCAGAACCATCATCACCATCATCTTCTTTGTCATCACCATTTTATCGTCATCATCATCACCACAATCTTTATCGTCATCACCTCCACCATCGTCATCCATTGCAGTTGGAATGGTGTTCGTTGGTGTCGCTGCTGTTGTTTTTTCTTTAGATTGATGTTGTATCACTGATTTCTACAGGGTTTGATGTTTTTCTGAAAATCCATCTTCACTTCTCTCTCTTATGTTAATAGCCAAGATTTAGATTAGATTACATTAATCAAGAAATTAAATAATTAACCAAATGCTAGAAAACATAATTAGTAAAATGAATTAAAAAGATGAAAAGAACATAAAATCCCACCTTTTCATTTTCTTCTTCTTGTCCACAGGGCCGGCCCAAGTAATTTGGGGGCCTAAAGCGAACCAAAATTTGGGGCCTTTGTGCAGTAACTATAAAAAAAAATTACCGTCAATTTAAATTAGTACTAAAAGTATAAGTAAAAAATATAAATGAATTATAAACTTTATAAAAAGTGCATCCAATTTACATATAGAAACGAGCTAAATATGTTTTGAAAACATTCTTCTCGCCTTTTGAGATGCACAAGCCACTTCATATCTTGTCTATCTCCATTAGATAAATGTTGAGTATAATACGTCGAAGAGAAGCGTCTCTTAATTTTGGAAAATCATCTTCATCTCTTAATACTCTAATAGGTCCCCTTTCGACTAACACGTCCCTTAATGGTTGATCAATTGTTATCCAACTAGCCGGATCACTAAAATCTTTATTAGTATTCTTGTTCTCGATATCTTCATCAATGTTCTCCTTCGCTAGTTCCTCACTAACGTCTTCGTATCTATGTTCTTCAGGAATAGTTTCTTTTCATGTTCTTCATTTGTGTTATGATGGCCAACGTCATCACCAACATTTCATCAAAAAAAAAAACGTCATCACCAACAATTTCTTCGACCATATTTCCATTACTAGATTCTTCAATCACATTATGAGGTTCTTGTCTGGAATTATTCTCAGGTTTTTTAGTTGTCGTAAAATAATTATTTAGAGAACCTTCTTGAGATTTTGCTGATATCTCTAATCTTTTTTTCTTTTTTCTCTTAGTATGTCCTGATTCGTATGTATGCTTCATTGCTACACTAAATATCAATGAAATAATTTAAGTATAATGTCAAAACTTAGACCTAAAATAGAAAAGTTTAGACCGACAATCATTGTCTATCAAATAGTCCAATTATATAAATTCAACATCATATAATATGAAAAAATATCTAGTGTAATAGTGACAATAATTATTTCACATATTTGTTGCATAAAAAAATAACATTGAAAGATCTAATTAAGAATTACATACATTGTAGTTGGTAAAGTCGTAAAGATCCTATAACATAACCAACCAATAGAAGATGAGTACACTGTAGAGATAACAAAATTAACTTACATAACAAAATTTAGAAAGAGAAGAATAAGAAATAAGGCTATTAAGATGAAAAGGGATGGAAAGAAAGAAAGAAAGAGAAGAAAGTAGAAAAATTAAACATAACAGGAAAGCAGGAAATTAAAGAGAGAGGAGTTTAGTTTTAGGTTTAATAAAATAGAAATTGGGTGAAGCCTAGGTTATTAGGTTTCCTTTTCAAATTGGGTTCTTTCTTAATTGGTTGGTTTATTAATTGGAGGTAGGCCCAGGAGTCACGTGCAACTTCTCTTAACAATCTGGGACGCGCAATTCTTCTCAAGAATGGCGGACTAAGAGCAGCTCCAACGTGGGTGGGGCTGGGGCTCCCAATTCAAATTTTGGGAGCCCCAGCCCCAGCCCTCCAACCCGGGAGCCCCGGGGCTGGGCTCCCGGGCTCCCAGCCCCAAATATAGCCGTTGGGGGTCTCCCAACGACTATTTTGGGGTGGATCCCCTAAAAAGGGGATCCACCCCACCTTATTTTATTTTTTTTTAATTTTTTTAATTTTTTTTTTAAACTAATTTTTTTTTTAATATTCTTATTATTTTAAATACTACTTTTTTAAGTATTTTTCTCTAATTTTTATTTTTGTGTTTTTTTTTGTGTTTATCTTTTTGAAATTATCTCTCTCGAATAATATCACATTTTAATTCATAGTCGAAATCTAATAATTTATAGTCGAAATTTAAAATCAAAATTTCGCACACATACTTCGCACACGTATAATATATTGATTTGGGAGCCCCGGTTGGGAGCCCAACGTTGGAATTGAGGAAAGCCCCGGGGCTCCCAAAATTCAGGGGCTCCCAAAATTGGGAGCCCGAGCCCCACGTTGGAGTTGCTCTAATTCAAACGGACAATAGTTTTTTAATTTTTTTTCTGATTGTGTGCCTATAAAATCTATACCTTTGGGGCCTTCTCCAAAATGGGGCCCAAAGCAGCTGCTTTGGCTGCTTTGGGCCTGGGCCGCCCCTGCTTGTCCACGTTCTTCTCTTCATCGAGCATTAGAACTATTTTCGTTTTTCTTTGAAGGAGACCTAAAAGCTCTTTCTATTGCACTTATCTATGAAATTCCTTCCCCCTTTCCCATTAAATGAGATCAAATACAAACTAATTAAATGCGTTTAGGAAGTCTAGCTCTTCTTGTAATTGTGAAGAGGAAAGGTAGAGTGAGAAAGTAATGAATATCTTTTATGAGTACAAAACTGTAATTTTTTCTTCTAGTTAAAATCATAACGAGATGGATGGTGATGGGTAACTAGTAATGGGTTGATGGTGGTGAAGGACTGAAGGTGTAGTGGTGGTGATTGATGGTGAGGGTGTAGTGGTGGTGATGATAAAGGTGATTGATGGTGAAGAGGAAGAAGATGATGATGATGAAGATTATGGACTTGAGTTGGAGATATTAATATAGAGAAGGGTAATTTTGTCCAAATTCGTATGTGTTATTCGCACACTTCAAACTTAACGACGTTTTTTTGTTTTCCATCCAGGTGGGGGTGTAAATCAAAAGTTTATAGAAAATGGGGGTGTAGTCCTAATATTGATATAATAGCGAGGATCAAGGTCAAAATCTCCCTAAATTATTTCCATCGACACTCGATTCCAAGACTTCATGAACTTAAGAGGGAGTGTCCTAGACTGAAGGGAGGTAAACTATATTTTGCAATTTCAAAACTTATGAGAAATAATGTGAACTACACATGTTACTACACATGTTGGGTATGGTATGAATAGAATTTTACCTAATTTTAGAGTAATCACAAGAGTGGTCCTTCAAAGGGAAGAAACGGTCAAAACCTTTCACTATTAAGGATATCAATTCCTTTAGGCTAAACTAGGATTGATTTTTTCCCAACCACAAACAAAAATCAGTTTTTGATCGTTACCCTTTCCCCCTCTTTCCCGCCGTTTCCATCTGAAAACAAAACCTCAGAAATTCAAAATTCTTTCTTCTCTCTTTGTCTCTCTCTCTCTCTCTTCCTTTGCATGTGTGTCCTACCCAATGTGCATTAGCAATGGCAGACAGGAAGACGATGATGATGGAATGGGATGGATTAGGGAACGAAGACGAATTCTTCGAATCCTTCGATAGAATCTCATCTGCCATAACTCTAGACTTTGGCTCTTCAGGATCAGACGAAGATGACGATCTTAATCGAATGTCATT
Organism: Eschscholzia californica; assembly: GCF_041429995.1. Lineage (NCBI taxonomy): Eukaryota > Viridiplantae > Streptophyta > Magnoliopsida > Ranunculales > Papaveraceae > Eschscholzia > Eschscholzia californica. The sequence continues at coordinate 37,882,216 of NW_028238198.1, forward strand.
CGCTTCTTGCGTATCCTCTAAAGACTACATTAATCTTAAAGCCACCAATATCGATTTCGAAGAACAGGAAGAACCAACACATAATTATGATATCTGGATGGAAGCTCCTGGATCGATTAAAGATCGTCGTAAACGTCTCTTTCAAGGTATGGGTTTGACTAGCAATAGATCTCTATTGAGAATGGTGACTTCTCAATTCGAAAAATCAATTACAAAATCAGAACCAGTCCCATCTTCTATTGAGGTAAAAAAGAAAGATCAACAATCACCTGGTCTACCTTTGCCTTTACCTCCCACATTGGTTCCAACTATGATTTTTCGATGTAAATCGGATATTGACATACCAACAGAAGCTTATGTCGATGCTAAACTTCGAAAAGAACAATTACTCGGTGTTGATTCAAAAAGATGTAATCATCTTATTAGATCACCTTCAACTCCAATTCCATCTGTTTCTCAAAAGAACTTACAATGTCCTCTTGATTCTATGAAACCATTAAAACTAGAGGCTGATATTGGAGGTTTAAAAGGCTTTGGTGGTGCTAGATTAACGATGTCGGAAAGCATATGTGAGGGTTCATTTTTCATAAAGAATCTTGATACGGGTAAGGAATTTATCGTCAATGCGTTAGATAAAAACGGAATGTGGAATAGCTTAAGTGATGCTCAAACTGGAAAGCATTTAACAATGGAAGAATTCGAGAAAACGGTGGGTCACTCTCCTATTGTTAAGGAATTGATGCGTCGAGAAAATGTTAGTTGTGATAGAGATGGTGGAAATGATGGTAATGAGAAAATGAATTCCAATGCTCATTTTAGTAAGAGCTTTAGATCAAGCAAGAAAATGGGTGTATCTTTGTTGAAGAACATAAAGGGTTTTGCAAATTCGATTAATGGACTTATGATTGATAAAGATGCATTAATTCATCAACAATCAATGAAAAGTTCAACAAATCCAAGTACTACCTCACAATGGACTAGAGTTCATCAACATGGGAAGTCACATAAGGAACTAACTGGTCTATATATGTGTCAAGAAATTCAAGCTCATCAAGGCTCAATTTGGTGTATTAGGTTTAGCCACGATGCTCGATTCCTTGCAACTGCAGGTGAAGATAGAGTGATTCATGTTTGGGAAGTTGTAGATTGTGATGTTTTATCGGCTAAACCTCTCGATGAAGCGAACTCAAGTCCGGCTCATCCAATGGCGAATCTTTCTCATTCTCAATCTATTTCCCATTCTCATGAACAACCTCCTCTTTCGGAAACTCCTTCGATGCCATCAGAAAGGAAGAAAAGAGGGAAAGTTTCATCAAGTAGTAGAAAGGGAAAAATCCCTGATTATATTGTTGTGCCAGAGACTGTTTTCTCATTGACAGATAAACCCATTTGCTCTTTCCATGGTCATTTGGATGATGTCTTGGATCTCTCTTGGTCTAAATCACAGGTACACTTTCAAATATTACTTCCTCGAATCGATATTTCTGCTTTCCTAGCACGTTCTTTAAGATCCTTAAGACTATTATCAAGAAACTATCAAACATTTCGAAAACAAATCTATGGTTGATAGAATTTTGATATCTCCCAAGGGATTGAAATATGTGTTTCTTGCAGCAATTGCTTTCGTCCTCGATGGACAAAACTGTTAGGTTATGGGACATGGAAAGCAAGAGTTGTTTGAAGCTATTTGCACACAATGATTATGGTGAGATGCTTCTTCTTCTTCTTCAAGTCGTTAATCTACTCGAATGGTTTAGAGGACTTGTATGTCGTTTTGAATATTTCAGTCACAAACTTGTCGTTTACGAACACTTTTCGTTTATGTCTAAAGATAAGATATTATATATTTTGGTTTATTTGAGCAGTTACTTGTATAAGCTTCAACCCGATCGATGATACCTACTTCATAAGTGGTTCACTTGATGCTAAGGTTCGATTATGGAGTATACCAGACCGACATGTTGTCGAATGGACTGATCTACACGAAATGGTTACTGCTGCTTGTTATACTCCTGATGGGCAAGTAAGTCGTCTTTTTTCTCTTCAATTGACTAAATTAGCTTTCAGAAGATTTAAACTAGCCTTTCAGTTGACATAGATTTCTTCGGTTTCCTTTTGTCATTCAAGGGTGCTTTGGTTGGTTCACATAAAGGGACTTGCCGCTTATACGACACATCTGGTATGAAATCTTCCAAATAAAGATGAATGTTGGTAAAATTTTCTTTTCGGAAAAAAAAAACAGGTGAAATTTCCTTATAGCAGCCGCATTTTTCGTTGTTTAGGCACTACCCAGACACATTAAGTCTATCTCCACATTGTACGCGTTCTTGTCATGGGCCTACCTACACCACCCAAGGCTCCACATAGAACGGGGTTTTTTCTTCGGATGAACCTGTCTAGATCACCTAAGGCTTCCCATCTGACCCGCCTAGGCCCCCACGCTACGCAGAAGCACTATTCTAAATGTAAGATAATGTGCTACAACCATGTGTGGAATGTCTTCCTAAGCAATGCGTGATCGATCTGGCGACATACTAATTTGTAGCGTTAATGATTTACACGTCAAAAAATGTAGAAGCATAACATCTATCTTTATGCTCATCTTGTATAATGTTTCAGAGAGCAAACTACTTCAAAAGGAGCAGATAGCCGTTCAAACGAGAAAAAAATCACAAGCTAAAAAGATAACCGGTTTCCAGGTATTTGTTAAAGCTAAAAGCTTGAAAGTTGTTATCCAAGAAAAAGAGAAGTTTTAACTTTCATCCAGCACGATTTTAACTACCGTTAAATCCCATCTCTTTCTCGATCTTAAAAGTTCGATCCAGGTAATCCTTCTGAAGTATTGATTACCTCTGCTGATTCTCGGATTCGGGTCTTAGAGGGCACTACCATCATTCAGAAATTTAGAGGTATCATACTGTAACTTCATTCAAGTTATATATATTCCTTTAATCTATGTTATAGAACAAGTTTTTCGGTAGCTAATGTTGATATTTTCGCCGTGAATTGACAGGTTTTCAGAACACAAACAGTCAAATATCAGCATCATTTACTGCAGATGGGAAATATGTTATATGTGCAAGTGAAGATTCACAAGTATACATGTGGAAACGAGACGAGCTTCGAAATATAGTTGCTTGGAAAAACAAAGGTTTTGTTACTACTCAATCTCATGAACATTTTCAATGTAAAGATGTTTCAATGGCAGTACCATGGCCTGGTAGTATCAAACATGAACCTTCATCACTTTTATCTTCAAGATCAAAACGATACTCATCTCGATCAAATCCACCGCCAATTCTTCCTCCCGGACCTCCTCCTACTGACGAACTTCCACCCACCACAACCCATAAGAAAAATCTTCCACCTCTCCCGAAGAAGAATAATGGCGTGACAGAAAGAGCGGCATCTTGTGGGGAGGAAGAACTAGCAAATGCATCTCGAATTGACTCGGGTGTCAACGATAGTTCTTCGTTTTCTTCAGTTACTTCTTCTTCTTCTTCTCTTAAGTTTGGACATTCTCCTTCTATTTCATCTTCAAGTAATTGTTCTTCGTCGTCGTCAAGGTGGTGTGAAGATAGTAACCATAACAATAGATCAGCATGGGGAATGGTTATTGTAACAGCAGGATTAGGTGGTGAACTAAGAGTTTATCAGAATTTCGGATTGCCTCTTCGGCTTAAAAATCAAATCAATCTTTTGGGTCCTGGATCAAGAGAATCAAACAGAGCTCCAGCACCTAACCTCTCATTTAGATGAACTTTCTTCCAACTAATATATGTAATTTGGTAACAATTTTGAAAACATGAGAATTAATTGAATGGTAAAGTTTATTTGAGCTTTTTCAGTAAAATTTACTTGCTCATTTTTCTCCATGATTTTTTTTGTCTGGCAATTAGCATTAATCAGCTATAGGAAGCAAATGATGGATTGGACCAGGATTGAACACAATGTTTGTTACAAAAATAGTTTGTCAATTCTTATTAGCAATTGTCCTTGACTAGGGGTTTGTTGTATGTGTCTTTTCGTTAGTGTCCGAGTAGAGTGAAACAAAATGAAACCAAAAAAAATCGCAATCAACCAAATTCGACCATCCAGATCAAATTCACAACTCAAAATCTGAATTAAAGAAGACAAACAATACCAAGTGTTAAATTTGCAAAAAAACAAACACATTCCGGTGTAAAAATTGAACCTCACTAATCCATCATTCAGATACAAACACACAAGTTTCTAGTCACCCATCTTCCTCAACTATGTGATGGGAAAGAGAACATTTCAGATCGCCTGGTTTGAGAAAAAATTCAGATCGCCTGGTTTCAGAAAAATTCCATTATCTGCAAACTGAAAATGGTGCTTCTGTCCATATTTTGATGAGAAAGACACATTTCGGCAGATATAAGTATAGGCATGATAAATATCGAATTCTAAGGGCATAAAATAATATTTCACACTCAATAAGAACATGGTTTAAATTCTACTGTTAGTTTCACCATGATTCTGTTTTCGGATTATAATCTGCAATTACTGTCTGGAGAAAACGTCTATCTCGTAAAACACATTAAAAACTGAAAGCAAGAATCCACAGATTAAACTCTTTCAAATGAAGTACAAAATGAACTTAAAAGTAGAAGTACTGCAGGAAACGATCCACAATCTCACGACATTATCTTTGCTGACCTCATGTAGAGACTGTCCACGACCTTTCCAATGTTAGAAATAGTTTCCAATGTTGCCGGGAAAATTGCATCTGTCTTCGGGTCATCAAAGATAACAAGTAATCCTGCACCCTGATCTAAGGTACCAGCAAACTTCTTGTCAAGAATCATCTGAGACAACTTCTTTTCAACATGGCTTACAGGAAGCTCAATCAACTCAGCCACATGATCAATCTCGACCCTTGAGAAAGGCTCAATCAACCTGCAAAGATTCTGCTCAAGAAGTGTATCGTATAGGGAAGAAAGATGTCGGTGTACGATTGGGTCTTCATCCAACTGTGCCTTGTAATCTCTTAGAGCAGTTTCAAAGAACTTCAACGATCGTTTCGAATGAGCATCAGCAACAGCTTTCATGGCATCAAGTTCCGGGCCTACATACTGAAGGCCTGCCTTAGAAGAAATTATTCCAGCCACATCATCCGCTTGGCTCACCATGATCTTGCACAGCAACATGTACTTGAGACAGAAAATGGCCCGTGGATCTTCAAGAGCTTTGAAGGCTTCAAATGCTTCAAAGAAATAGCTGTACGCTGTCTTATAGTCCTTCTCTTCGGCATGGAGGATCCCACTCTGCAAATCTATGGTGCCTTGTTGACCAGGGGGAACATAGATTGCATTTGCAGCGGTTCTTGCAGCAGTCAAGGCAGCTTTTGCCTTAGGCAGGTTTCTCAAAGAGAAATGAAGTTTGCTCTCTAACAAGTCTATGTCAACTAGAAGAAGCTTGTCATCTAGCCTCCTCACTTCCTTCACTAAACCAGAAAGAAGTGTCAATGCTTCTGAATACTCCTTGCTTTCCATTAAAAGAGCTGCAAGTCTTGCCTCAATACGCTGTCTGAGAAATGTTCGCTTCTCTGCACGAGTCCATTGAACCATTTCTCTGCAAAGGGATATCTGAAGATCAGAAGTACCAGGAATCTTGGCTACAGCGTCAATTATTCCCCGTACGATCTTTGCAGTTTTGGCTTTGGGGATCACGGAAAAGAACGGCCTCAATTGAGTCAGAAGACTTCGAAGTTCCTCTCCCCTTTTCTCTTCACTAAGAAGGTCGGAGAGATGGGAGATAACCTGTTCTTTTACGCGTATAGCTTCTGGAGAGGATGAAGGGTTCTCAAGTATACGGTAAAGGGTGGAGATGGATTCAGATGGATTTATGGCTTCCAAAGCCATGGCTACTGAATCCGTTGTTACGGGAAGAAACGATGAAGACATGGCTACAACTACGAAAACCAAATTCTGCATAACAATATTAACCAAGTTATTAGAGAAGATGTTAGAAGTAAAGTCTACTACGATGTAGCCATAAATAACAACGGAACACATTATCTATTTCTCTTAACTTTAGAAATATCACAACGAACATTTTCTAAGCGAGAATGATCCCCATATACAGCTTTGCCGATAACAGCAAAAAGATCAGCCTTATGTTATTCTTTCAACTCCCCTAGTGATACGGGGATCCGAAGGAATGGGGTAGAGAAATAAATGTTAAATGCACCTACAATGGTGTTCAATGGGGTAGCCCAAGTGGTCGATAATGTTGACATAAACTCCAAAACCATGAAGGTCCCAGGTTCGATTCCCAGAGGAGGTGGATTCTCTGGTTTATTGAACTTGGGTTATATAATGTAATAAATTGTCGAGCTCTAGACCATGCTTAATTGGGCTATAGGCCTCTCTCACTATCAGTTTATCTTAGACAGTTATCGTGCTTATCGCATCTTCATGATGTATTAATGCCTTGTAATGACTAACGTATATCATAGTCGAATTCTCAAAAAAAAATGGAGTTCAATTATCCGAAGTATGATTTCTAAGAAACTGAGTAACATGTTGGGTCATCCTAGGAAACAGTCTTCTATCTACCTCCATGGAAGATCCATGTCGAAAAGTTAATGAACTCTAAAACAAACAAATTGCACTATACAGTAAGCAGAAATAAGTTCATGTTAAGAACAAACATTATGGTTTTATCACTTAGTATCATAGGATATTACTCCTTCAAAGTTCTACAATGGGTATTTCTCTAATTAAACACTGTAGTTAAAATACCTAATAGAAACCCTAAAGTGCGCCAAAACAATGAACAGATGCAATTATATATCTTGCAAACTATTGCTGAATCTCGAAAACCCTCAACGGAATACAATAACTTTCATCGGTCGAACAGATTAAACAAATAGAGAGCGAGACTAATCTAAAAAAAAAAAGCAACCATAGCACCACACTCGAATGGTTGATTATCCGAAACCCTAGTTCGTCTAAACATTAGTTTAGTAAAAATTTTGTGAGGATAACAGATGGAATAACTTACCAAGAGAAGATGAGTTGAAGATCTACGAGGACGAAGCTAAATTTAAGTATCCGATCTAGTGAGCAGGAAAGAGAGAGAGAGAGAGAGAGTGAAATTTCTCTTTTCTTTTCCGGCAAGGTAAGTCTCCCTCATTAATATAATAACATTTAGGGTTAATTCTTGAAAAGTCCTTCATTTATGACCTGTTAGATTTTTAGGCTCTCGGACTTTCCTCCTAGACTTTTGGCCCCATGAAACCATTTTGTGCTAATGATTTTTTAGTCCTCTCAAATTTATCTTTATTTTCAAAATCTCTTGTTGGTCTATTAATAAAGATATCACAACATAAACCCAGAAAAGAATAGGTTGGCGTTTTAGGGAAATAAGAATATTTTCAGGGATAAATGTAAATAGGTCGTTGGTTTTTTGCTCGTGATGGTGTCTTCCTTGAAATAAAAGTCATTTCCAAGAAGACTTTTGTTATGAGCAACACGAGAACTCTTAAGAATTAAGGTGTCTCAACAGAAAATCTCGAAAAATTCAGAATGCTTCGAAGTTGTTCAACCCCTAGTAGGCCTCAAAGGCTCGTAGATCGATCTTAGAGGACTGAAGTCCAGCTAAAAGAAGATAATGAGATAAACACCTACACAAAAGCTATGATGGTACCAGACTCTGAAAATTGGTTGGGATCCATAAGATCAGATGTGGAATCCATGTCTAAAATGAAGTTTAGAACTTGGTCTATTTGCCTAACGGGGGGATTCCTGTTGGACACAAATGGATTTCTTTTCGAAGTGAAAATAGACAAGGATGTAAGCATTAGTGTTTTCCAAAACAAGACTAGGGGATGAAGGTCACAAAAATCATGGTATGGATTGTGAAAAGACCATCTCTCATATCATGATGCTTAAGTCCATAATGGTCACATACTAGCAAATGAAAGTCAGAACCAACTCCTTAGCAAGATAATCTTCAATTCGACAAGATAATCAAAGGTTGATTTCTTGGAGAATGAAGAGAAATCTTGAATTTCAGGAAGTTCAAGAATGTTAGCGGGAGTAACCCAGTTTTCTTGGTCTGGTATGTAGACAACATATTATAGATTGAGAACAACATTCTGATGTTAATAACAGTTTAACACTGACTCAATAAAAGATCCACACACAAAGGTGGATGCTTTTGGGCATCAAAGATTTATAAGGATAGATCAAGAAGGTGATAAGACTAGTTCAAGATAGAGTTATTGAAAAGACTAATATGCAAGACTCTAGTAGAATACTTTTACTTAAGTCTCATGGCACACAACTCAATAAGATAAAACGTCTGAAGGACCTTGATGACCGAGCACACATGAGAAAGATGGTTATGTTCGGTCATAAGATCGGTCATGCGAGACATGATTAGCATTCGCCTAGACGTTTCAAATAATTATAGTATCTACAGTCGTCACTAATCAAACACAGATAAGCTAATCTAGACCGCAACTGAAGAACATCATAAAGTACTAGGGAACCACTGAGGATTGAATCTCGGTATTAAACGAGGAAATGAAATGGTTGTCAAAGCCATATATTGCAAACTTCTAGACTAAGACGTCGATCTTGAGTTGGAGGAACAGTAAGCTGGAAAGAGTTCCAGGCTGAAGACTGTTGCAGAACTCTAGAAATGAAAAAAAACAATTAAAGCTTGAGAAGCCTTAATTTAGTATGGATATACTAAAGAATATTGTTCTTTAATTGGGGTGAAAATGAGCAAAATTCACAAAGGTTAAATCTATGAACTAAAAAACTGTCACCTTAGACCGAGTATGAAAAATCATACGAGGGTCATAGGAATTAAGCATACTTGAGAAAATATTAGACTGGTAAAATGAGTGCGTAAGGGGTTACGCAGAAAAACTCAAATTTACAAATTTTTGTTATTATAAATAAAGAAATTTATTTCGTCATTTAAAAGTGGTTTAATAATTAAAGGCAGTCCAAAATAATGAAATATTTCAAATAAGTTTGTCAGATACGTGATCTGATAAATGAAATCCTATTAAGTGAACTTGGAATTATTTCTTTGTGGGTTATTTCCCAAATGCCCCCAACTTTGTGACCAGCTTCCTGCCTTGCCCCCTACTTTAGCAATAATTCTCGTATGACCCCCTTTTTCCGTTATCTTTAACATTCCGTTACTCTCTCTCTCTCTCCTACGTCATTTTCTCTCTCTCCCACATCATTTCAACTTGCCACATCATCATCTTCACCGGTAGGGTCGCCGGAATGTTAAAGATAACGAAATGTTAAAGATAACGGAATATCAGTATTCAAGTCAATTACATAAGTGTATGGTACACTGAATAACCCACAATGTGAGTTCTTCGAAAGATGAACACCATGAACTCTCATAGACAAGATTGGAGAGATTCCTTATAACATGAAGCTAAGTGGGAGTACAAGACTGGATTATGTCCTCCTAACTAAGTTAGGATTAGTATCTTCAGGCAACTTGAAGATTAGCAACTGAAAATGCGTGGGCACGCTCAATTGTATTAATGATTAATCATTTGATTGACAGTTGTACTCTAGATCAAGAAAGTTTGAAAGGGATGACGTATCAGATGAGATACGGAGTGACATGGAAATCGAACATTCCACTTGTTCTAAGTACAAGTGGGAGATTGAAGGAGATGTGCTTCGACTAAGATGGCAATGCGTTCAATTTGTCAAATAGGACAATGATGACTTAATCCAGAAGATCATCTAGTCCAGACGATTTAGGGATCGTAATGCTTAGCTAGAACGGGTTACACCAAAGAGTGACGGTTTCATCGGAGAGATTTAACTAGAGGGAACAGGGTAAAAAGGTGGATTAGATCCAACATGATAGGTCCAAAAAGTTCGGATGAGATTCAGACAAAGATAGAAGTAATTAGACGCGAAAGGGAGGCCCAGATCGTAGGGAAGGGGTTGACCATGTCATGCTCGACCATGGTAAAGGGGCGGCCAGGCCCAACCCACATATGTCGCTTCCCTGGCCGACCACTTAAAGGAGTTCTAGATGGGGCAGAACTCCCATCTGGGAATTCTGCTTAGAATGAGATTCTAAGTCTTATCTTTTATGGAGTTCCTATTGAATCCTTATCTGAATGAAATTCTAACTTTGGGGGTTCTCTATATCTATTATAATAAAACAGGTCAGTCGGTTACATGAGATATAAGTCTGACCTTCCATTTTTATTAGGAGTTTGATAAAGATCTCATCGGATGACTGATATGAAATCCACTTCATGTAAATTAAAACAAAATAGAAGGATATTAGTGTCAGTCGACCAAAATTGGTTAGGATATCCCTACAATAATTACTACCCACGATTTTCTCTCAGGATTTTCATCTTATTTATGTGTTAGTTAATCTCCCTACCCACGATTTAAATGTCATCTCCGACGTTAGCCAAGATGTGTTTGTCGCGTCCGTTGGACGCGGCGGAAACCTAGTAAGGACAATATTAGAACAAAAACGGTGTGAACTTCTCTATGGAGAAAATCTATCTCTACCACATCAATAGAGAGGGAGAGATTATAGAGAAAAACTCTCATTTTATCTATCTAGCTAAAGAAGAAGATTTTTTTCGTCTCAACTTCTCGATAAGGTTCTAGTTGTTTGCTTGATGTCTCAAGTAGAGGAGATGCAAGTTGGAGCTCCCATCTTCGAGATAAAGGTATCGGATTTAGTTCGAGGAAAAGCGATTAAGGTATAATCTATATCCCGTTCTAGTTCATGTTTAGTTCTTGCATGTGATCCTGGTAGCCAGTGTTAGACGTATTATACGTCTGAGATTCCGCTTAGGACACTAGGTGACACCATAACCCAACAACTAAATCCCTGGAAAATCGAATACCCATCACCATTTTATTTCGAACTTGATTTTAGTTCTTACTAAAACCCTGGAAAATAGAATACCCATAACTATTTTGATTTTGATTTTTGCTAAATCCCTTCAAAATCGAAAACCAATCACCATCACCATTTCGATTTTGATTTTGATTCTTGCTAAATCGCTAGTGAAACATAACCTTCATCCTCCAAAAAAATCTCCCAATTTTAATCTTTTTTTTAAGCTACGACCACAACTTTGATTCAATTTAACCTTTCTTCCACCGTTTCAGTTTCCATTTTGATTCTTGTATTAACCCCCTTTTCTTTTGTTATGCTAATCGAGGTTTAATGTGAACAATACGAGTAATCCAAGACAAGCAATAGGAATAGTAAAGAACAATAAAGAACAGAACACAGAGATTTACGTGGTTCGGTTGGTGAGACCTACTCCACGACGACAACAGCGCGATGATTTCCTCTATGATAAGCAAACAAGTTACATAAGAAATTTCGTATGATTGTGCTACTGATATCTCCTTAGGGTTTAGTTTATATAGCCACTAAACTCTAATCCCACCGCCTCACCGACTCTCTACAACTGACTCTCTCTACAACCGACATTATACACGGATAACACTAATTATCGACATAAGCCTAACTTCCGCATACCAACTCTGTCTCGGATTCCAGCTCTGCCTCACAGCTCTGCTTCGCATACCAGCTCTGTCTCAGTAATCAGCTCCGCTAACGGATCCAAAATTCGGCTTGTAAGCGGGTTGGCGGATCGTAAACCGGGTTCGATACCAATCCATATTCGAGTCACTTCTAACATCTTTTAATCTTAATTGATGTGTAAATGTGCATATTGATAATTTTTCTAGGGCTCTAAGAGGAGTTTGGGGAATCAGATAAGCAGTTATTCACTTGAACAAGATCAATCGTCTGATCCAACTGTGCCTCCACCAAATCTTCATCTTTTGCAGAATATGCTTGGTCTGATATATGATTCGAGTGATGAAGATGAATTTGTGATTTAGTTTGTTTTTCTCTCTCTAAAAAAATCTCATTTCTTTGCTTGGAGAATGAAGAGACTAATAGAGCAGTTAGTCATGGAGTATTGTCTCCACTTGATGAGCAGATATTAATAAAATGAATCTGCAACAAAAATTTGAAGTGAGTTCAATGGCGTCATCAACGACGCGTATGGGACTGTTTTTTTTGTGGATGGTGCACATTTAGTCACAGCTTCATCTGATACAATTGCAAGACTGTGGAAAATGGACATCAGGGAAGCCATTAAAGTTTATCAAGGGCATCATAAAGAAATTGTTTGTTGTGTACTTCATGACGGTGCTGAATATATGAGAACATAATCAATTTCTTTCGTATAATCAGTTGGTTATTAGTTTTGAAGAAGATCTAGTTGAGAGTTTCTAGCGAGATAGAGAAAGAAAGAGAACTTTTTTAGAGAGAGAAAGAGAGTTGTTGTGAAAGAATTAAAAGAAAGTTAACTTTAGAATAGAAAATCCGACTTTAACAACCATTTGACGGTAACGACAAAAAAAAAACCATTTGAGTATTTTCGATAAGCTAGGGGGGCTATGCAGGAAGCTGATCATAAATTAGGAGACCATTCGGGAAATAACCCAAAAGTAAAAGAGAAAGGGGTATATAGAAATAAACAGTGATAGATCAAAGATTTGGAATTTTTTTTTAAAAAAAACGTCTATAGGCGCCTCCCAAAATTGCCCCGTGGGTCTCTTGAAAATGGATTGATTCTAGTCAATCTCGTTTGACCTTCGACATCCATAGACATCTTTATTAGACTGACCAATACGAGAACCCCAAGCAAGATCTCGGACTCAAACCCTAAAGAAATTTAATTTGCAATCCTACGACTAGATGTTTTTTTAGACATAAAGAAAGTTGTAAAAATATTGGTAAGAGAAAGCTCCCTACAAGTAAAACATACTATACAAGCAGTTAAGTAAGTAATGTTTTATTTAAGATCTCAATTAAGGTTACATGATTTTTTTCGTTATTGATATATTAGGATATTGATTTCGAGGATGTTTGAGGTTTCTTGTTACAACAGTCGCTGCAGTATGGTTTACGGTGAAAGATCACGCACATACAACAATCGGGACATATATGACCACAAGCTGCAAAACAAGAAATTTAGTCAGCCAAAATTCAGCCAAGAGACAATCAATTGCAATTTCCAAAACAAATATAACTAGGTAATGCTTGAATGTTCATGACACTAATGTTATTAACTGAAAAGGAAAAGGAAAAGGAAAAGCAATTAGCATGCTCTATTCTCATTGAAACATATTAACAGTGTTGAATAGCATGAGTGTCTCTCTACTAAAGGGGACCAGGCCTTTGTTGGAATCTTACTCTTTCAAAAAAAAACTCTCTTTTTTTAGTAAAAGAAAATATGTGTTATAGGATGGTGCGGACCAGCCTTCCGGGCTGCTAGTGATACTGTCCGCTTTGACACACCTGGGCCTCACGGTTTTGAAAGGCCTCACTAGGGAAGGGTGCCTAACCTCTTAAGAGGAGCACCACACTCCTGTCTCCCACCAATGCAGGATTGCTTTACAACACACGCTCCCAAGACCACATCATAGTAGAGCGAATCGTGCTGATAACGTGTTATAGGATGGTGCGGACCAGCCTTCCGGGCCGCTAGTGATATTGTCCGCTTTGGCACACTTGGGCCTCACGGTTTTAAAAGAGCTCACTAGGGAAGGGTGCTTAACCTCTTAAGAGGAGCACCACACTCCATCTCACCACTAATGTGGGATTGGTTTACAACAATATGGAAGTATTCTAACATTATAACAACTTTTAACGCAAGTATGCATTCCAGTCAAATGTAAAATATGATGGGGCATTCAAGTACCAAAATTTTTATATATCCCTCTATTTGATCTCTCCTTTCTGTCTGATGTGGCGACATATCATTTGAGCATATATTCTCATCATTCTCTCTTCATTTGTCTCACGCTCAAGTGATATGTCAACACATCAAGACATCAAGCGGAGGGCTGGGGGAGGGACCAAATAGAGGGGTGAATATAATTTATCTTCAAGTAGTCCCTATTACCTCTCCTGGATAGAATGTGACCTTCGAGGAGACCTTTGCGAATAACAGGCACTGAATGGTCATTGCCCGACAATTCTTCAGCCTCCCCAAGCGATGAAATAGTTACCAGAACAAACATGACAAAAAAAACCGTCTTGGCATACATTTTTGGCAAGATGGAAGCAAGAAAATTAGTAACTAAACGAAATTGAAAAATTTTGTATTAATAACTAGTTGTTATTTAAGTTGCATATATAGACTACATAGGAGTTCCCCTATTTATAAGATTATATTGATGATAATCCCGACCCCTAATTGGCCTGGATTACTGTTAAAGATTATGTAAATCTAAGTGATAATCTATCACTAAATAGACATTTATGAGACCAAATTCTAATAAATCTTTGAGAGCATAAGAGCATCTCCAATGACACACTCAGAGATTATTGTTAAAGATTATGTAAATCTAAGTGATAATATATCATTAAATGGACATTTATGATACCAAATCTAATAAATCTTTGAGAGCACAAGAAGACTCCAATGCAAAAGTCAACAAAGATTTCAAAGAGACGTGTAGAGGGTGGAATAGAGATATTCCAAAAAGACACTATTCTAGAGTTATTTTAAAGACACCTACCGGAGATAAAAAAATTTTAGAGTGTTTTTATTTTGCCACTTTAGAAAAGAGGATCTTAATTGACACTTGAAATTGTTTAAATTCTTTCTCCAGTGTCTCGTTAGAAATGTTCTAAATTATCAATAATCAACGGTTTCAAATTTGTCCAACTTAAAGTCCCGTTCAATGGTTGACACAAATTGACTCCCAAAATAATAAAACCCGATAATTAAATTTACAATTTTTGGAAGATGACTAAGAGCATCTTCAAGGGAGATCTATCCCCTAAAAAAAAAAATGGTGCTCCAACAATGAACAATGCCCCCTTTCAACAACAAAAAAAAAAAAGAACCATGCCCCTCTATTTTAAGTCTTTTTCACTTTTTGATGCAGTCTTTAGTTTCTTTAATTTTGTCCGAATTTATTGTATGACTTGTTATTTTCTTTCACTAGGTTTCCGCCGCGTCCTAAGGACGCGGTAGATCCCTCTTAACTTCGCCGGTAAATCACATTTTATGTGAAAGAAGAACATATAAAAATTACTAACAGGAAAGATATGATAAAAAATTGGGAGATTTCTTTGTTGTTTTTTTTGAATAAAATTTCTTTGTTGTCGAGAAAGAGAAAGCATGGTGTAGAGAAAGAATTTGGAGAGGAAAATGAGAGTTTCAATTTTAAGTCAAATAGTTAGGTGGTTGGGAGAGAAATTAGGAAGATATGAGAGAGTGGGTTCGTTATTTCGATCTCTCCCACTATTTTCTACTGTAAAGTTGGTAGTTTCTAATATGCAATCCATGGGAGAAAAAAATAGGGAGAAAATATGTGGGGAGTAGTTATTCTAACCAATTTTGCCTAATTTACATAGATACGCTTCTTTTTTTAGTCTATTTACATAAAAAGATTTTATATCATCCGTCGGATGTGTTTCCAGCCAAATCTCTAAAATAAAATGGACGGTCAGACTTATGAGTTGTTTTAATATAATAGATTTTAAGTCCATACTCCATAGTTATTTTTGAGAAATTTTAAAGAAGCCCTCCATTTTTGTTAAAAGGGCCCCTATCGTGAATTCGGTATGACTCTACCTAATTCACAATTCGGTACGAGTCCACCGAATTCACAAAAATGGGCTACTAGAGTGAATTTCAATGGACTCGTACCGAATAGTCTCTTGTGAATTTGGTGGACTCGCACTAGTCTCTTGTGAATACGGTGGTCTCGTACCGAATTCACAAGGAGGGGCCCTTTTAACAAGAATGGGGGGCCCATATAAAATTACCCGTTATTTTATGTCTTATTTTCTATACAGTAATTAAGTTTTATTGTAATTTATATAGTAATTAATAAAGAAAAGTACAATATATATATATATATATATATATATATATATATATATATAATATTATTTTATCAAGATTAACATAACCAAATTTTTATTAATAAAACAGTATAATTCAAAACTAAAAATAAAGTTAACCGACAACTAAGATAACTCTTTCTCTTGTATGTAACAGTTTATTCAGAAATCAGTAATGCGAAACATTTTTTTTCTTTTCGCATTACTTTTTCTTGCCCAAAATGATCAATCAGAGCATCTCGTAACGCATAAGAAGTTTGATATCTTTAGTCTTCTTGTGTCGAGATAAAAATTGTTGAAAACGTTGCGCTTCATCTTTTTTGACACCAACGTTAGGAGGACATATTTCATATAAATTACAGCAGACACGTGATCTTCACCCTCATCCTCTACAATCATCAGGGGCGAGCTCACATGGGGGCCCGTGGGGGCGCAGGCCCCCACGACCCTAACGTGGCTCGTTAATGTTATGCGATATTTGCCGCTATATTAGATATTATATATATATATATATATATATATATATTTCCGTTATTCAAATGCCATTCTTCCTCAGCTTAGTTGGTGAAGCGATTATGTTTCATCCGTGAGGTCAAGGGATCGAGTCCCACACACAACATTCTTTGTTTTTCTAGAAAATTTCTACTACTTACACCTTTTTTTTCTAAAATATCTACTACTTAAGTTAGTTGAAAATTGAAATTATTGTTTGGTTTAAGATGACTACCAAATAAAAAATACATTATAAAGGTCATGCTTGGCTTAAAATTGGTTCTTATTAAAATTTTGTCTAATTTTCCGGTGACTTGTATTTTGAATTTCAAAATTGTCTTTTTTAGACTTTTGTTCTGATAAACATGTTATTAGAAAGAAAACTTAATCTTCATCTTTTCTTCAATTACGAACACTTCCTCTTCATCATCTAGCATCGTTCTTCTTAATCTTCACCATTATCTCTTCATCCCCTCTTTTGTTTTTTATTTCAGTATATTTTGGAATCCAGTTGGAGGAAAGATCCTTGATCCATATTGAGAAAATTAGAGATTGATTGTTATACATCAAAATTACCACGGAATATCTAAACTATAAATAAAATTTTGTTAAGAATTTGTTGTTTGATTCTAGTTTGATCGTGTGTTGTGGAATTCTTTCATTACCTATAATAAAGAGGTGACCCCACTCATGAAAGTTTCTGGCTTCGCCACTGACAATCATGTTATGTGTTATAGTGCACACCATCGTTATATCATGGAGTACATCTTTACTCCAAAAACGTGATGGTACCTTCAGAATGGAAAAACGGATTCGAAGTATTCCAAATGCTCATTCAACATCTTTGCTACATTCGTAACAAAAAAAGCATCTTTGCTACATGTTTCTTGCATTATTGCGAAATGTTATTTCTTCAGACGTTGAGGTTGAGCGATGGTTTGAACAAGGGTTGACCATTTTAGATATATATCATCAGCTAAATAATACTCGACATTATATTCAATTCATTGATATTAAATTAACTAGTGCAATCTTCTTCTTTTTTATGTTTTTGTTACCTTAATCTAATATAGTAGTGTTTTTTTATATAATTATGTCTATATTAATATAATGTATATCTATATAATAAAACAGGTTGAAAAGTGCTGACTGGGACGAACATTGGAGATAAATCCAGTCGTCTGTCCCAGATCAACACTAATATCAACCGTTAGATTATATACGGGTAGATTATATACATTTCTTTCATAACGTTTCCTTCCTCATTTCGTTAGAAATGCTTCATTTTCCTCTAATAAGTTGAGGGGTGGATACCCAAATGAATAATGTTCAGTTACAAATTTGAGGAATGAGTCTGCTCTAATAGGTTGGGATTCATTAGGTTTTTGTATTCATCAAATTAACAAATCTTCAGTTACCAATCTTATGGGATGGATTTACATTGATAAATGGGGATTTGGACGACTTCTTGAAGTCACATCTCTTCAAGTCAATTGGTATTTTTGAAGTAAATAACTTTCTCTAATTCAACCTTCTCTTTGTGATTATGTTTCAATGAGTTTGCTCATTTTATTTTGAAGTTTACCTTATAACTTTCTATTTGCTCATAAGATTTCTTCATTTGAAAAGAAATGACTTCTTTTAGAGAAGTTCTGAAATTGTTATATTTTGGAATAGTAAAAATTATGTTAGAGATTCAGGTGGAAGTGATTTTCTTACGGAGATTTTCGATTTTATTTTTTTTAGATTCACAAGTTACTCTTTTTTGAGTGGTTCATTGTCTTATTTTTTTGGCTGAATCTTTGTAGTTTTTGTTATTAGATAATGATTAGCGTACATTTAGTATCCGATTCATGTTATGGTCATTCACTTAATAATCTTTGCTTCTATTTGCTTAGTTTTTTCATTTTCTTCAATTTCAGAGCATTAAGTATTTGGAATATATAGCATTTTCTCCCTGTCTGCAGGTAGTATTTTTTTGTTACTTTGTCGTTTGAGTTTGAGTCTATGGTGCATCGATAAAACTACTCTAAGATATGCTCATGATGGAGTAGAATGGATGGTCCTCTTAGTTTTTAGGTTACCCATTTTTTGATTTGCAATTTGTTTCCTCCCAGTGATTACTAAAGATTCTGAAGTTGGGGCTCATCTTTTTCTCCATGTGATATGAAGGAAGTTCAGTCAACTCTGTCTTGGAACATGAATAAAGAGTAGGTCAGTAGCTCTGGGTAACAACAAAGGTTGTATTCTTTTATCATGTCGATCATGTATTCTTTATGGTAAGACCCTGATAAAGAAGCAACACCTGGTTGCTTTCCTGACCTTTTGCACGATGCGTGATTACTTATCTGCACGTAAAATAATTCACTTATATTAATTCTGTTGGTACAGGTTGCCTCTTTTTCAAACAATTCCTTGAAGACAGCTTATGCAGAAGGTTCGATCTAAGATGCTAAAATTGCTTTGTTAGATGTCGGTACTCGTATCAGTTACTCGGATATTTGTCAAATACACGCATGTACTTCATACGAGATATTGGCACTACTTGTATACTTTTAATATGAAATCTGTATAATGTTATATGTATCTAACATTTTCAGGTTATCTCCACAACCATATTTTACTAAGTTGGCTATAGAACATTTACAGGATCTCCATAACCCATATGCTACTTAGTTGGCTATAGATGAACAATGTTGGTTACACATAATATTTTGATGAACAGAGGCAATTGTTTTAGTTGATAGACTAAAAGAACTCTTCTAAGTGTAAAGCATCAGGTATTTTTTTCAATGAGTATTTTTTTAAAATTATTTTGTTCAAAGCCAGTCATCGGGTTGCTTTCAGAATCGGACACAACAACTTCATTTTCTTAAACTATTACCATATTCTTTGAGTTGCCAATAAACATAACATATTCATTAGTGTATGAATTTAATCCAGCAATTGCATTTGTTTTTTGTTCCTTCACCTTCCATTCATAGCATGTACATATTGGTGTAAATTTATCCCAATAGGTATTAGTTCTCTGAAACTATAACACTTTTTTTTTTATTTGGATAGGCTTTACAGGAGTTTGCAAAGAATGGGTTTGACATTTTCCAGTTTATTTTTGTGGATTTGGAGAACATATGCAAGGTGAATAAAATTTCTCGACAAGTGGTTCCGTAAATTTTGTATTGGTATTCATTCATGTGGTGCTTGTAGTCCTCTTGCTGAATGACCTTGCAGCGGTGTATGATCCAACTTTCAAGCTATTTATCAACCGTTCTGTCTTAGGCAGTAGGTATTTTCCAACACTTCTTGCAACACATTGGGATTAGTCCAGAGGAACTCTGACAACTAAAATTGAGCAATTATTTTATGATGTATTTGTACCAATGAAGAACGCTTTGATTAATGCTAATCTCATTCTGAAGAGCACTCCAACACTTAGTGAGACTCTAAGTAATCGTGCAAGACCCTTTCCGTCGTTGTCGCAATCTTTTTGTGTTTCCATTAGTAACTTAGGTTCTTTAGTTTTTTTTCCTTTCCCACACGTACGTTATTAATCTCAAGGATTTTTCTAGCTCAAATTAGACAACCATTGTAGTCATCTTCAAGGCCAGTCCAAAGGAGTTTGAGGAATTCGTTGTTCAATTTCTATATTAGTATTTTCCCGTTTGTTAAACTATTAAGGATTTTGTATTGGATTTTTTTACTGAAGAAGGTATTGACCCTGTCTTTTTTCTCTCTACATAATGTAATTATTCAAAAATTCAATCACAAGAAGTCAAATAATTTAGAAATGAACAAATACAACATACGACTACTAACAGGACACACTAGACATACACACTTACAAACTAAATAATGCATCACACAAGTTTAGTTGTGCCGGAGGCACAGGTTATACCTAGTATATATATATATAGTAATGAGTTTTTGTTTAAATATTATATTTAAAATGCATTAAACTATTTTGGAAGAGGTATAGTGTTGGAATCATTGGAGTACCCCTTCAAAAGCAGGTCCTTCCAAAAGTATAAAATAAACAGGAGATGAGGCATCCCAATGGTTTTCTGACAACTAGGTTCGGATCCTTTGTAGATCTTAAATAAGGTGCAAGTCCATTGTGCCAAGGTTAGATACAAAATTACAAAAATGAAAAAACAAAAATTTGACAAACCGTTATTACGTAGTTGCGATTGAAAAATGTATAGATATGCCATGCATATATGTGCGTCACATGTTCAGTTACGCGTTCTCCCCCTCAACTTCTTTTTTTCTCAAAAAAAAATAAAATCTTCTTTTTTTCTCTCTCAACCGTTGAGTGACACCTAAAAGCAACTCCAACCAAAACGCACAAAAATCTTAATTAGTCCTATTTGTCAAGCTCCATCTAAGATTCTCACTTTTAAGTAGCAAAAAGAGAGATCCTCAATTCTTTTATGTCTCCAATGCAAAATTATAAGGCCAGCGCTTTGGGGAAAGCTAAATAGTTTCCGGGGTGTGAAATTTTAAAAGGAATATGTAGAATTTTAGAAATTTTCCGGGAAATAAATTTTAAGGGGAAATAAAAAAAAAACACTCCACCTCACCTCACTCTCTCTCTCTCTCTCTAGAAAAAATTTCACTCTCTCTCTCTAGAAACTCCGGTGAAGGGGTTTCCCTTCGCCGGAGGGAAAAATTTCCGGCCGGCGACCAAATCGGAGAAGATAAAGAGGTGAGGTGGGGTGAGGTGGAGAGAGAGTGAGGTGAGGTGGAGAGAGAGAGAGGTGAGGTGGAGAGAGAGAGAGCTGAGGTGGAGAAGTATTTTGCTTTCCCCCTAAATAAAATTGTCAAACAAAATTGACCAAGTCTTCACACCCCGGAAACTATTTAGCTTTCCCCAAAGCGCTGACCAATTATAAACTTGTTTTCTTTATCTATGTAGCACAATTATTTTTATAAGGAAATAATTAGTTATTTTGGAAATATACGAAACCTAGATTTCTATTGGTTCAAATTCAAATATTGATGAGTTGGACAATTAGAGATCTCTTAAGAGGACTCTCTACAAATAGAATGTCATCTTGAGATATCTCTGGTCCACCCTCAACACTTCATCTTTGAGATTTTATTTGAGTTTTCCGTTGGAGATGATTAAAAAAAAAACTCTAAAGTCTTACATGGCATTCCAAATTTCTAAGATTGAGTGTTGTGTTAGAGATACTCTCTCTATTTAACTTTTTATCAACGATAGATATATTTACTCAACAAAAAAAAACGTTAGATATGTTTTTTACATTCTCCCCTCTAACTTTTTGAAACAAACTCTCTTTCTTTAAAAAAAATTCTTTGTTTCTCATTTTTTAAGGATCTTTTTTTTCTGTCTTTTTATTTTCTCTCTATAATCTCGACAAATTTCTTTCTCTGTTTACAATTTTTTCACTTTAGATTTTCTAGTATTCTAATTTATACTTTTTTATCTAAATATTTTTTTTTCCATTTTATACTTTCTTTCTCTACAAATATTTGTTTATCTCTTTAACCACTTTGTCTCTCTAACTTTCTATTCTTACATTTTGCGCAAACTCTTTTCAAAAAATTTAAGTTTTCTTATATGTAAGAGAAAACACAAATATACTGCATGTAAAATAACGTCCTTAAAATCATTTAGCATTTGAAAATATGCATAACCTAACCAAATGTCCTATAAATTCCTTCCAATACATAAGTTATTTTAATGAAATTTAAGCTCACATAATCTAGATGTACTTTACATAAATTAAATGTTCTATACCTAGCTTTCTTCTAAAAACGTGTAGGCCATCAGAAAAATGAATAAAACAAAATCAATTGTAAAGTACATAATTATAGACGGTCAGAAGTCAGAAGGTCGAAAGCGTGAACGCCTTCTAGAATTCCAAACGTTGAGATCTTGATTGATAGGCACCAGCAGCATCTAAAAGAAACCTGCAGAAGAAGATGAACAGACAAACAAAGCCGTGAAATTTTGGGGGACACCAGGATGGTACCTGCCAAAGGGCCTCTGATGGTCAAGTCACCAAACTGTAATGATAAATAATAAATAGAATGTTGAGGATGTCCCGGTTGACGTGTAATCAGAGAATGGCTAGGCTCGTAGAATGACCAGAGCTCAAGTCTACGGGAGTGATGATGATCAGAGGTATGAGCTTTCGTTGTCACTGGAAGCGTCGAGTAAGCCTCGGTCACCTTCGAGATGTTCAGTCGATGTGAAAAGCGTGACTAACTAGACCCTGATGAACGTGTGAAGTAAAGAGGATAAGACATCTAGTAATTACAAAACTCATAATAGTAAATATCTCCAGAACAATCGAAGATCAGAGAGTGAGTAGAGAAGAAGAAGAAGTGTTCCTTCGCTCTGTATTCGATGATCTGAGAAATGGAGTTGTTCCTCTTTATGTAGGCATACAGAGTGATCCGTTGGAAGGAGTAATGGTTGACTGTTACGAAGTGAATGCATGGCGTGATACTTGGGATAGGGTGACGTGTACACTGGTTGTACATGCACAACTGTTGTGTGTGTTATCTGGTAATTGCTCTGAGTGTGCGCGTATACGATCTCGTCAACGAGTGAGATGTTGCCACGCTACATGTGTCATCAATGAGGGGGATGTTTGTCTTAGGAGGCGTGTTGACCAAGTCTGAGATCCTTGCCGTTCTGGGTGCATTTAACACGTGGATAATCACTTCATTTAATGATCTATTCCACGTGGTGCGTGGAGATTTCGACGTGTCGAGCTCCAGCTTGAGATTCAAACACGTGGGATTTTGTGCATGTGAAAACTCTTTGTACATGTTTGGAGTTCGACATGAGATTTAAGGGTTTAGTAAAAAAGAGTCTATCGAAAGACTTTTAGGTTGGACCCGAACAAGAACAAGTGTGTCAAATTGGGCTGGACACTCAATGGATATTTTATCGTCGATGGGCGTGGTGTAGTTTTTGGTCAACACAATAATCAACTATAGTGTACATATGATTATATCCTATGCACGCTTGAAATTTCTTACACTCCATGGGGGAAAATATAGGATATGTTGCTATGTACAGTACATAAGCATATGTCATGTACTGTACTGTATATATGATTATGTCTTAACACTTTTCAAATTTCTTACACTTTTTGTCATTTTTAAGTATATGACATTTTGTTGAGCAGTATATAATCAAGTGTCATGTCCTGTACATATGATTATGTCTTATACACTTTTTAATTTTTTTACAAATTTTAACAAGATTAACATCAAATTTGTTAACATCAACAAATGAATTACAAACCAATCCCCATGTATCATCAGCATCATACGAACTAAAAAACAAAACATATGTTGTCATTCCCTATATCATCATCCTCATGCACACAAAAAGAGAAAAAATAATGAACTTTCAAGCCTTCAAATCTAAAATTTATTACATCAGCTTTATCACAGAAAATATAAGATCTAACAATTAAGATTTATAAGATGAAAAAATATGGAAAGAGAAAAAAGATAAAATTAAGATGAAAATTTTTAAATTTTGTTTCATCTACTAGTCATGGAATCAATGGATCTATGACAGAAAACCAAATGAAACAATTGGTAATGAAACAAATACATGAGATACAATATTTTGGATGGTAGAGGCGGTTGATGTAAAAAATTGTCAATTTGGTGCCGGTCTAAATAATGAATCTGTGATGCTGGATCCTGCTATAATCAATCCTGTTTCCGCTCATGCTCCTTTGAAGCTGGGGAAAAAACCTTTAAGGAGTTCGGAAAACTCTCTGATGCTCAAGTTAGTCAGATTGTCATTGCAGTTAAAACAATTGAGTATTGAGTGAACTATGGAGTTCTTACCTTGTTCAAGGTGATTTGTTTACCTTATATAGGCTGCTTTGACCGACTGTTGGTAGGCGGTGTGATTGAGGCGGTTTAGATCCACCGTGTTGGATTAAAACTACTATTTCGTAGTTAGAAATATTAAGGTTTCCCTTTGAGGTTAATTAGGAGTTCCTATTTTCAAGGGTCCTTAAAAGATATGCTTCCAAGTTTGTACATTCTTGCCAACAACCCTTGGTTGGAGTGGTAAGAGGTATAATCTTCCACCTTAGAGGTCAAGGGTTCCAGGCACACGCTGAACAATTCAAAAAAAAAAAGTTTGTAGATTCTTTAAGAGATTTTTCCTCCTTCCAAGACTCCTGAAGCCCAAGTCACTTAAATGCTTAAGATCCTCACCGACTGAGATCTTTGATCAAATTGAGAATTAAGTCGGTAAGTGTGAGGCATGCTTCTACCTCCCCGTGTTTCGAGATCAAGGTACCGACCCTTCTTATGTGGACCCTCTATCCTTTTAGTAAATCAAAGAAAAACATGGTTGTATTTGAGTTGATGATGGGCCTAGAAAGTTTCTTAAATAGGTCTCCACCCGCAAGTATACGGGTGTCAAGTAGTAAACCCGGTATGACCGGAGTCGATCTGCAGAGACTAAGTCAACCTATTCTAAATATTATAACTAATACGGTTTTGTTTGATATTGGTTTTTGTGATGAGAAAACTAAATCTAAAATAACAAACTTAAAAATAACGAAAAGATGGTTAATGGAGAAACTTATGAGGAGAAAACCTAGGGTTTCGGAATCCACCTTAACGTGTATAAATCGTGTCCTAATCAACGACAACTCAAATCTTCATTTTATAACTCAAGGGAAGGTAGCCAATTATACCGACCTCGGAAAATCTAAACTTTTTAGAACAAACACATCTAATATTTTAACTTCAAAACACATATTCATAAGACAATCAAACTATTAACTATCCAACCCTAAGCATGAACAATTAAAGACACTAAGTCTAAATATGAAACATCAAAACATAAGCATAGTTAATGAAAGAAATATCATTAACTAAGTGAGAAAAATAAAATTTCAATATAAAAGCATCTCGAAGATATTCGTTGTGAGAAAATGGCCAAATATTCATACAAAACTAAGGTTTCATCCTAACCCTAGATAAAAGAAAATTAGCTACTCATGTTTAGAGAGATAAATATTTAAACAATTAAAAGTATGAGAGTAAAGAGAATTAACTTTCTTGCTGATTTGCAACCAAACAGGGCCTTAGGGAAGTATTTTCCTTTTGTTTTTGCTATTTTCTAGAAAAACAGACCAAACAGACCCTAAGGGAAATCGATTTTCTCGTCTTCTTGGAAACGATTTCTCTATGGGAAAATAATTTTCCCACTGATATTCTCGTCTTCCCCAACTCTTTTTCTCTCTCTACTTTCTGAAAACTCTATCTCTCTCTCCTTCTAAACTCTTCCTTTCTCTCTCTATAACTCTCTGTTTCTTTTTTTCTCTCACAAAAAATCAGAAAACAGCAGAAGAAGAAGAAGAAGATAAGATGATGAAAACCTCTTGATTACAATTTTCTCTATCAATCTCTCTACAACCACTCTATTTCTCTCTCACAAAGAAAATAAAAAGATTGAAAATTAGTTGAACAATGGAATGATGAAGAACCAATCTCCCCGAGTTGAGAGATGATGATCGTGATAGTAGAAGTTGCTCACTATTTTGTAGCAGTTCGGAGATGTCCTTTCTTCTTGGCTCGTCTTTATTTTATAAGGACGGGGATAAAATCGAACTCCCCTCTCTCTAGAAATCTTTGATTTTCTAAATCTCTAACCCAATCGGTAAGATGCCCACACCCAAGAATCATTCCATGATATTTCGATTTCTTTCCATAAGAGAAGATAAACTCTCTTTCTAAATACTCCACCTTCCAATCTTTCTGTTTTAATCCTTGATTTGTTTCTAAAGATACATTTTCTCTCCCTGTTACTCTCTCTCTCTCTACTGTCGACTGGTGAAGGAAATACATCCTTCATTTCCTTAATAATAGTGTGAGATAAGAGAAGAAGAGAACGAGATCGCGCAAAAATGGCGGAAGCAGCGTTCTCTGTGGAGGTGGAGAAGAAGGTATTCTAGTTCGAGAAGATGAACTCTAAGTTTACTAGGGTTCGAGAGATCTGCAACTCTCTTGAGTGGTCATGCAACCTACCGGCGGTAGGGATATCCGATTTAGCTTGTTTTGTGAAATCCAAGGCTCTCAAGTTTTCGAACAAAGAGGACAAGGTGGAGAGAGGCCGGTGTAGGGATAATGGTTTCGTGTGGTTTTGGGAGATGAGGGAGAACAACTATGGCCCGTTCATCAGAGTGTACCATACAGGTGGCAAGGAGAATGCCCGGAGCTCTCTTTGTTTTCCAACTGGCGTCAACGGAACCTTTTGGAAAAGTATAGCGGATCACTTAGATCTCACTCTTCCGTTTTTCCAGAAATCCAAGACCATTATTCATCGCCGGCTTAATAATACTTCATCCATTTCTCCGTCAGTTGTACCCCCTGTGAGGAGTTTGGTACCCCCTCCTCATTCCAAGATAGACTACCCTTTAAACCCCATCGTTTCATCTTCTTCTTCTTTCAACGCCACTCCCAACCACTTTCATCTTTCCCGCCTCAGTAATAACCAATCCAAGACCATAACCCATTCTTCCACGACATCTGTCAACAAGCCTAGAGTATTACGAGTGACGATCGCCAAAGCTAGTCAAGTTTTAAACCTTTCCTCTAACCCACGCTCACACGCAATCTCCTATAAATCAGCACTCCTCCAGCAAAGACCATCTCAGTGTTCTAACATCTCTTTCCCTAACCCTAATATTCCCTCAAACCCTCTTCATCGAACCATGGCCTTATCACCGAATGGAAATATCAGTTGGGAAGACACCATGCTTGTGGAAGCTACCTACATCATTGATGACTGGGGAGCGTGGAAGATCAAATCAAGGCGATATTGAAGACAGGGGAGGTATCTTTGATTCCTTTTAACAGGGTTCGAGCGGTGATCAAGACCAAGCATAATACAAAACCCCTTCTGGATTTAGGCGAAATACTACTATCTCAGTACGAGAGGATGTTATTTAGACGTTGGCACCCGGAGTGTAACCAGGTCAACCTATCCATGTGCAAAGTAAACCTGAAGATTTTCGGCCTTCAATTCAACCTATGGAATGAAGAGGTGTTCCATGATATAGGAGAGACTTTTGGAGACTTCGTGATGGTTGATGAAGACACTAAGTCTTTTAAGGTGTTAGCATTTGCGTCCATTTACATCAGATGCGATATCACGGCGAAAATCCCTGAGAGATTGATTCTTCTGGATAGGGGAGATGTGGTAGAAATTTTTCTCCACAGGATTTTCTTACCGGAAACAATGGCGTTACCGGAGGTTGGCCAGAGGGCATTTGGGTCAACTCATTCATCGAATATCGAAGATCGGGGTGACAGTGATTATGACCAATGTAGCAGGGAGCAAATCAAGGAGTTGACTAACACCGAAAAAACGAAATTTGGTATCTCGGTACGTAAGGGACCCTCGTAAAGGGAAATTGCTACTCGGGTCTGATCATCATAACCTTTTGGTGTTAGATCAGCCGCAACTTTTGTCTGAGGCTGTAACGTCAGAACCGCTGATCAATCAATCAGAGTCCAGTCAGGGTAAGGACAAGATTCAAATTTCTGCGGGTAGCAACAGTGGTAGTTTGCCTCGGGTAGGGGAGAGCGATGGGGGCCCTAAGAGGTCTGGCCCAGTCAATAAGAGAATCAAGATCCATTACAAAAGAAGGAAACGCCACTTTAAGCCCATCAGGATTCCAAGGGCACCTTCTTTTAAGGTCTCGGACTTGGGTAAGGCCCTAATAGACTCTTTCAAGGATGTTCTGGGCAGAGGCCCCTCTATCAGCACCAAGAGTATGTCTCTCGACAAAGCTTGGAGATGTGTATTCTCTCCTCTTTATCCAGTCGTCATCCAGAATCACAACTTGTCCCAGGAGTTACCTTTGGCGCTGATCAACTCTAGCATGGACCAGAGAATAGAAGAATTCTTGGCAACATGCAAGGAGCTGGGTTTTGAGGTGGATCAAGAAGGGGCTAGGGAGAAGATGGAGAATCTTCTCAAGGTGATCGGGTCCGAACTCAAGGAGAACTCTGACAATAGTGAGGACGAATCAGTGCTAATAGCTCAGCCTTTAGCAACCATTATTCCAGAAGAGGTCCGGTCTCTGAGCTTGGTGGAGACAGGAGATGAGGATCTTATCAAGAAGGCTTTACCCCTGGGTTGTGATGGAGCCCTAATTCATACTCCAGATTCAGAAGGGGCCTTACCTGACGACGGAGAAAGAACCCCTGATCAGAGTAGCGGCCAGAAAAAGGCAGGAACAACTTCGAAGACTGAAAGGGAGGCTAGAAGGCTAAAGTGGATTCTTAGGGAGTCAGAGTCAGAGTCAGGGGGAGCAGGAGGTCTCGTTCGTGCTCTAGGGTGGTAACTCGTCTTGATTATGTCGATTAACTTTTTAAGTTGGAACATAAGGAGGTTAGGAGCAGCAAAAAAGAAGGTTGCAGTCAGGAATCTAAGGATAGAGATGAAGGCAAATTTTGTGTTTTTACAGGACCAAGCTTGTTAGTGTTAATGATGTTTTAGTTTTTAGTCTTTGGGGTAACTATAATGTGGCCTGGTGCACGTTGCTAGCCACCGGGTCGGCTGGGGGTATCTTATGTATGTGGGATCCCGCCTCTTTTCTATGCTCTGATTGGATAGTAGGTAGTTTCTCTATTTCTCTTAAGTTATGTAATGTGTCGGATGGTTTTGAATGGATGGCTTCTTCGGTTTATGGTCCTTGTATCTCATCTAGTAAGGAAGCCTTTTGGTGTGAATTAGACTCAGCTCAAGACCTTTGGAACCTGCCTTGGTGCATCAGTGGGGATTTCAATGTCACCAGATTTGGTTGTGAGAAGAGAAATAAACATTCCATCACCTCTAAGATGAAGAGATTTGATGAGTGGGTGAGCAGGAATGAGCTTATTGATTTACCAGAGAATGGGATGGCTTTCACGTGGTCCAACAATCAATTCATTCCTTCGATGAGTCGTTTGGACAGGTTTCTCATTAACAAAGCTTGGGAGGATAGTTTGCCTCTTGTGTCTCAAATTATTCTCCTGAAGCCTCTTTCGGACCACGCTCCCATTCTGTTGAAATCTAACCTCAACAACTCAGGTAGTCCCCCATTTCGTCTTGAAGATATTTGGCTTTTGGATAAGGATTTAATCCCACAAGTTAAATTGTGGTGGGAGGAGATGGACAGTAATATCACCTTTTGGGCCAAGCTCAACTTATTGAAAGAGAAGGCGAAGAAATGGTCGAGAGGTAAGTTCAAAAGGCAGAAGGAGACGATGGATAGGCTTCAGGAGGGGATTCACAATTTCGATAAATTAGAAGAGACTCGCAACTTGGATGACGAGGAACTGTCGCTTAGACAGAGTATGAGATCGGAGTTGGAGAAATATCTTAGTCTCCAGGAAATCAGTCTGAGACAAAAATCGAGTGTTAATTGGCTAGAAGCAGGGGACAGGAATTCGAAGTTTTTCCATGGCATTATTAATTGCAGAAAGAGATCGAATAGGATAGCAGCTTTGAGAGTCGGAGATGAGCTCATCATGGAGGACAAGCAGATAAAAAGTCGGGTGGTTGAGCATTTTGCTAACATTTATAAAGAGCCGGCCTTTTGGAGACCAGGGGTGGGCAGTTAAGACTTGCCGTCGATTTCGGAGGTCCAAGCCGAGCTTTCTCGGAGGAGGAAGTCCTTCTGCCGATCAAAGACCTGACCAAAGATAAAGCCCCTGGGTCGGACGGTTTTACCATTAATTTCTATGTTAAATGTTGGAGTTTCATTGGGATCGAATTTATGAAAGTTATCTCGGAGTTCTGGTTTTCGGGCAGGTTAGACTGAAGATTGAATCAATCGTTTCTTGTGCTTATTCCTAAGAAGGATATCACAGATTCGCTGAACGACTATCGGCCGATAAGCTTAGTGGGGGGGCCTTATAAGATCATCTCCAAGGTTTTGGCTAATCGTC
Source organism: Eschscholzia californica (assembly GCF_041429995.1). NCBI lineage: Eukaryota > Viridiplantae > Streptophyta > Magnoliopsida > Ranunculales > Papaveraceae > Eschscholzia > Eschscholzia californica. Next base: position 37,912,606 of record NW_028238198.1, read on the forward strand.
TTAAGTTGGTTCTGGATTCCATCATTTCTCCAAATCAAAGGGCTTTCATTTCGGATAGACAAAATCTTGATGGGGTTTTGATAGCCAAAGAATTATTGGACTCCAAGATAAAATCACGTTCCTCGGGTATCATGGTAAAGGTCGATTTAGAAAAAGCTTACGACAAGATTAGTTGGGATTTTCTTTATGACATCATGACTAAGATGGGATTCAAGTATAAATGGAGAGCTTGGGTTTTCAACTGCATATCATCGGTTTCTTTCTCGGCTTTGATCAACGAGACTACTTCTTCGGTTTTCCAGAATTCTAGAGGGATTCGGCAAGGAGACCCATTATCGCCACTGTTATTTTTGCTCGTCGTGGAAGTCCCGAGCTGCATGGTTAAAAGAGGGGAAGAGATTCAATGGTTCGATAACTTCAGGATTTTTAACAATGGTACTCCTATTACCTATCTCCAATTTGCAGACGATACCCTATTTTTCCTTAAAGACGACATCAATCAAATCCTTAAGTTGAAAGATACTCTTATATGGTTCGAAGCAGCGTCTGGGCTCAAAGTTAACTTTAGTAAAAGTCAAGTTATTGAAGTGGGGACGGTGGTGGAGTTAGAGACTTTGGCTTTGGTTTTTGGTTGCGGTAAAGCCTTTTTACCAATTTCTTACCTTGGTATGCCGTTGGGTTACTCGTATAGGTCTAAACTTTTGTGGGACCCAGTCACTGAGAAGGTGGCTAGACGTCTGTCTCCATGGAAGGCCAGATTTCTATCTCGAGGGGGGAAGCTGACGTTGGTAAAGGCGGTTCTCTCGGCTCTCCCCATTTATTTCCTGTCTCTTTTCTCTGCTCCGATTTCGATTTGCAATGAGTTGGAGAAGAAGTTCAAGGATTTCTTTCGGGATGGAGATAAAGACAACAAGAGGATCCACTGGGTGGCATGGGAGATGCTTTATAAGCGTTTGTCTCAAGGGAGTTTGGGAATCAAAAGTCTGAGAAGTATGTATGACGCGCTGCTCTCTAAATGGCTATGGAGATTTGGAGCGGAGAAGAATCATCTGTGGAGGAGAATTATAAAGGAGAAGTATGGGGAAGATGAGTTAGGGTGGATGTCTAAATCCCCCAAAGGAGCGTACGGAGTCTCGGTTTGGAGGGGGATTTACAATAGGTGGCATAAGTTCAAATCCATATCCAAGATTAAGGTCGGTGATGGGAAGAACGCGAGTTTTTTGGCTGATATCTGGGTCAAGGACATCTCCCTTAAGGAAGCATATCCAAATATGTTCCTACTAACGTTTCGAAGGAAGGAACGGTGAGCGAATTTTTCGACTTTGATTCGAAAATCTAGAAGGTGGATCTTAGAAGAGGTCTTTTCGATTGGGAACTGGAGGAGGCAAATGGACTGTTAAACGACATTTCCTCTTTCTGCCTCAATAATCAACCAGATTCTAGGGTTTGGATCTCCAATCCGAATCCTGGAAAGGAAGAGTTATCCGTGAAGTCTCTTTTCAGTATATTGACCTGTGATGGCAGGGGGACTAATCAGATCTTTAAAGATATTTGGAGAAAAAACATCCCCATGAGAGTGAGTGTGTTCTTGTGGGCAGTTGTTTGGGACAGAATTCCCACTATGGACAATTTGAGGAAACGGGGCCTCATCTCGCCAAATCGTTGTGGGCTATGTGGGAAGGATGAAGAATCTTGTTCACACCTGTTCCTTCTGTGCGACACTTCGAGATGCGTGTGGAACAAGTTCTGAATGAGTGTGGGCATTGTTTGGACCTTTTCCAATTCAATTTCGGATCTTCTACTGCCTTGAAAAGGGATCAAAGGAAGTAAACATAAGAAAGCCATTCTCAACATCATCCCCAAAGCCATTCTTTGGGCAGTTTGGAGTGCTAGAAATGATGGAATTTTCAGAGACAAAAATCGTACGTCTGAGCACATCTTCTTCGCGGCTAAATGTCTTATTTACCACTCGAGCAGATCGTGCGGGTGGGCAAGAACCTTTACGTTCAATAGCATGGTTGAGTCGTGGGACAGTTTTCTGTGTTCTCTCTAATGGATAGTCCTCGAGTCCCCCAGAGGTGTTGGCTGGAGTGGGGTGGGTAGCTTTTTGGTTTTCTTTTGTGCCGGGTTTCTTCTTTGCTTGTTTTGGCTCCCCCTTGGCTTTTAGCCGAGTGTAATATCCACTTTCTTTTCTTATATATTCAAATTATTCAAAAAAATAATAATAAGAGAAGAAGAGGGAATCACGTTTAAATTTGGTTGCCTTTCAGTTTGATTGGATGCTTCGCGGGCTACTGGGGAATCTGGGCGACGCGCTTAGAAACAAGACACGTGCTCGGTAATAATTTCATCCGTCCAATCTGGTACACGCTGTAAAATACACTTGCATAGGGTTGCACTGAATCGAAGATACCTGGATTTCCTGAGGTACTACCATTTCTAACAGAAGGTAGCCCGAATCCCATCCAAGTCGCAAGATCCTCTTCCCTGTTGCGCCACGTACCCCTGAAAGATTTGTGTTGACTTTTGCCCGACTGATTTTGACTAGCTAAATTTCTCTCATCCAAACTCCGATTGGACTCCTTTTCTCGTCGTTGGGTTCGTATTCGACCCCGTTTCTCACTCGAGCACCAGCATTAGCCAAGATTAGCAGAATCAACAAATGACCAAGATGCCCTTTTGTATGTCTTTCTTCCGATTTTATCCGTTTTTATGCATTAAACTCCTTAGAAGGCACCTGGGTAAAAGAAACAAACATTTCATCAGAGTAACCGCTCTAAATGGACTAACTAGTCCAAGTTAAGAGCTTCAGATGGGACATTTTCATGTCTCATCAGTCGACCCACGAATTTTCGGGGCTTGAGTGACAGGCGTCTTTCGAATTCAACCTCCCTGTTAACTTGACGTTGGTCGACCCACGAACTTTCGGTCTTTTATTGACTCATTGATCGTAGTCAGTTGATGACCATTTTTGGATCATCAAAAACAACCATGATCATTGGGAATCTCCCATTAATCAATTTTTTATGTTTTTGATAAACTTTTTGTCTCTCCCTCCATTAATCTCTTCAATACCTTTCGGTCTCTGTCACAACTAATGAGTAAACACCTATGGGTTGATCCAATGTTGGCCTCTCATGTAATTGATGACCGAATTTTGATTTAAAATAAAAAATTTAGATAGTGATTTTAGCTTATAGTTCTATAAAATTTAAAGAATGTAAAAAGAGGGATACTGAAGAAAATACACAGATAGAAAAATATATACAAGGTAAAATATGGAGGGAGATATGTCTACTGAGAGAGAAATGAGAGTAATCTATAATGAAAGGGAGAGAGGGAGAGAGGGAGAGAGATCTAGAGTGAGAACGACATAAAGATAGTAAGTGAAAGCGAAAAAGATAGTGTGAGAGAGAGAACGGGAGAGAGATAATGTGAGACAATGGGGGGAGGGGGGAGGAGGGAGAGAGAGAAATAGAAAATGAAGATTATGGGGGTTATAGTTGATCAAGTTAATTTTTGGATTAAAAGATGAATATAAGCTCTAAATCAACGTTTATTGACTAATTCTTAATGCCGAGATTTTTCTTTAATCCCCAAAGCCGCGGCCTACTAAATTTGTCATTTCACAATCTTCAAATGAATTATACATTGTATCTAGAGAGGCTAAAATAGGGAATTAGAATTAATAATGAGGAATGAATGAAAATAATAAGGATTCTGATACGATTATATTTAACTTGGTCGAATATCAACACTAGCACTCAAAATCTATTTCAATTAATTTAGTAAGTTTTAGAGATTTCATTTTAATGATTGTGTTTGGTCAATCAAATCATTTTAGATGGTGTAATATTTGATCAAGTCAATTTTTGGATTAAATGATGAATATAAGTTCTAAATCAATGTTTATTGATTAATTATTAATGCCGAGATTTTTCTTTAATCCCCAAAGTCGCGGCCTATTAAATTCGTCATTTCACAATCTTCAAATGAAGTATACATTGGATCTGGAGAGGTTAAAATAGGGAATTAAAATTTACAATGAGGAATAAATGAAAAGAAAAAGGATTCTGATATGATTATAGTTAAGTTGGTCGAATATCAACACTAACACTCAAAATCTATTTCAATTAAATTTAGTAAGTTTTAGAGATTTTATCTCAATGATTGTGTTTGGTGAATCAAATCAATTTAGATGGTGTAGGGGCGGGTCATATGTATTGTAAATAAACTTATAAATAGCAGCCCAAAGAAGCTCATAGTAGGAATTAGCAGCAAGCTATTGTTAAAGAACATCTTCTCCTTCCATATCATTTTCTATCTACCTTCTCACTTATCAATAATGGGTTCCCGAGTTCTGTTTTTCATGTTTTTCACCGTTATTCTTTCATCCTTTCTAAATGCTGAACAGTTTCCCGGTCATGGTTTATCACTCCCTGTCGTTCGTAAAAGTCTCCTTAATGGTCATATTCTAGCAAATAGTGGTAAGTTCAAAATATTGGCACCTCATATGTTTTAGCTCTTTAAATATCTTTTTTAATTAAATTGTTTATGCTACTAATTTTTTTAATCGACATTGTCATAAAATTATAGTGAGATTTGAAATTCAGATAATACACAATATCTTACTTTTCTCAAAGTACAAATACAAGAAATATTGTGGATACATGAGAAATTCTTTTTGCAAATGTTGTTCCGGGGTCAAGGATGGGTACATTTTTAAAAGGGTAATAAATATATTATTCTTTTAACAAATTTTGTGCTATATATTTTTGTCTCTCAAATAGGAGAACTTTTTTTTTTTTTTCAAAAAGTGTTGGTTTTTTTTTGGATAAATTGAAAAACTGTACTTTCTCCCCTAGAAGCCTTGGGATTTTCACTATTTGAGCATAGACAAATAGAGAACTGTAAGTAGATTGCAACAAGCACACAAGTAAAAAATCCATTTCATCTCCACCTAGATATAGAACAAACACTATATGAAATATATCGGTATATAGCTAGAATAGTAACCCATGATACCTAATCTTTGTTGCAACCATTATAGCTTTTAAGATTTGCACAATAGCTCGAACAAGAAAGTTTAGCCAATTATTTTATTGTATATTGTTTTGCAGCTTGCGCCAGTATTTGTGTCAATTGTTGCTCGTGTGTGATAAAAAACGGTGTTCCAAGCTGCGACGACTGCTGCGCAAGCCCATGATGTTCCAATTTTTGTTGGAATCAATGCCTTATTACCTATTAAGTTAAATAAAGGAATGTAATAGCAATACAAATTTTCGAAATAAATGTTCTTCACCGTTTTTAGTTGCATTTTTCTCTTTGTTAGGGTTGATGTGGCGAATATTTTAGACCAGGGCGGACAATTGTACGAGTGAGAAAGACTGGTTAATCATTGTATGAATTTAGACAACGTATTATCTTAAGAACAAGTGTTATTTAAACATTGACCCCCAACTTACCAATATTAGGACTACACCCTCAAAGTGAAAATATGTATGACGTCGACCCACATTTTCAATTTTCTGTTAAATATCAGTTAAGTGGTTCACGTTCCAACCACATGCGTGACTTATGACAAAAGTACCCTTCGTTGGATATTTAGGTTAACTTAGACATTGACACCCCAGTTATTTGACAATTTTAGGAGGACTACACCTCCAAAATGAAAAATCTGTTTGTCGTTGATTCACGGAATTGTCGTTGCAAAATTTACCGACTTGCCATTTACAAACTTTTTCTCTCTACTGTTTTATTTTCTCTCTCTACTCTTTTTATTTTCGCCCACACATGTTTTCTCTCTCCAACCTCAACATATTCTTTCTCTCTTTTCACTTTGTTCTCCAGATTTTCTTCATTTTCAATTTATACTTTCCTTATTTTTGGTAGTTTCATTGATTTGTTTCATGATTACCCCATGATTTGTTTCCTTGTTTACAAAGAACGACAGATAATCTTATACACAATTTTTAGTAAATTTGTTTCATGATTCTCTCCATATTTTTTTTTTCTTTTTAAACATATTTTATCTCTCCAATCTTAACTACTTTCATTCTCTCAAACATTCTCTCCTTATGTGATGGACATTTAAGAACATTACTTCCAAAACGTAAAGTATTTTCAATGAAAATCCATAGGACATTTTGTTATGTACGGGATATTTTTTTATATACTGCACATTTTGCTATGTACTGGACACTTTTTGTTCCTATAATTCTTGCTAGAATGTAAACTGTTTCACTGTAAATTCATAAAAAAAAAATTGTTACGTACAGTACATAAATTATGTCCAGTACTGTACATTACATTTGAAGAAAAAAATTCATTCACTAACTCACGGAAACTAAATATGATAACCCAGATTCAAAAAAAATCATAAAACATAGTGAAATAGATCTGATTTCATTCACAATTTCAGGGATTTACAAAATTGTAGAATTCATTCACATAACTCTTAATTATAACCAAAAAAATAACAGATCTTACAAACCTCTTACAAATAAACCCAAGTTTGATCACAAATAATAAACCAAATTGTTGGGTTTTAGTGTCATCTAGTGTTCTAAGAGGAATCAGACACCTAATATGTCCAACACTAGTTTTCGGTACCACATGCAAGAACTAATAATGAACTACAATAGGATAATTGATTACCTTAATCGCTTTCCTTCTAAGTAAATTCGATGTCTTTATCCCGAAGATGAGAGCTTCAATTGTAGCTCCTCTACTTGAGACACCTGAGCAAGTTGACTTGGCATCCCTTCCTTAATGTCAGCTAGAACTTTAATGGAAGGTTAAGAAAGACTCTTCTTTCTGACTAGATAGATAGAATGAGAGTTTTTGTTTAAAATCTCTCTCTCCACTTGATGATTGTAGAGATTGATTTTCTCTCTGAGAAAATTCCACACATTTTCTGTTCTATGATGTTCCTTATATAGAAACACCAAAGTTTGTATCATATTCAAACTAGGATTCAATTCAGACAACAAAAAAGATGAAGTCAGAAACTCTTTCTGACTGGGATTCCTAGATGGACCAGATTTCCATCGAGGGTTTGCCTTTGGTGTGGCCGACCAGATTAGTCCTTTTAGTGGGCTTGGCCTGGCCGACCCATTACCCTAGCGGTTATCACATTGCCGACCCCCTTTAGCTTCTTCCGGGTCTCCCTTTCGGCCTGGTTCTTTCTATCTTTGTCATGAATGAATCCCATTCGAACTTTTAGGCCTATTTAGTTGGATCAAATCCATCTATTTGCCTAGTTTTCTCTAGTCAATTCTCTCCGATCAAGTCACCACTCTTTGGTGTAACCCGTTGTAGGATTCGGTCTATGTTAGCCGCAAAGTACCGAACTGATTCGACGATCGTAGTTGGCTTCTAGCTAAGCATTACGATCCCTAATTTGATCGGACTAGATGATCTTCAGGATAAGTTCTCATATCTGATAAATTAAGCGCATTGTCATCTTGGTCGAAGGACGCTCCTTAGGAAGGACATCTCCTTCAGACCGAAGGGACATATCCTTCACAAATCAACAGAGATCTTCAATGTGGGTTAAAGATACCAGATTTGTTGTTGTTCGATTTAATTTTTAAGAAATGCTACATCTTGAATTTATGATTTTAAGATCCATGAATCCAAAAAATCCAAGATTTCATTCAAAAATCTCTTAATAAGAACCTAACCATACGAAATCGATCATAAATCATCAACGATCCTTGATCTTCTGAACCATATGAAGTCGATCTTTGATCTTCTTTTAGAGAGAGAAAGAAACCCAAAATATCGATCTTGAAAAGAAACATCAAAGGAAACCATTCACCTGAAAAAGAAGAACAAAAAACTTTTAGATGTTTAAGACCTTTGGATGTATAAATAAAACGGAAGAAGGAACAAAGTAATGGGCGGGATCCCAAAATTTCAGAAAAAAATGGCGCAACAGATCAAAATTTGAGAGAGAAAGAGATGAAAATAAGATTTGAATGTTTTAGAGGGAGAAATAGAAGGAAAATATCCCAGATTTAGCGGGAATTTCGGATTCTTTGGGTTCTTGATCTGATTTTGTTCTGATGATTGGACGAGAATTTAATGTTCTTGTTGTCACCGCGTCAGATTGTCAAGAAAGCTGGAAACGACCCGGCCAAGGGCAAGAAGGGAAGAAAAAAAAATACAGGAAAAAGTTGTTCTTTCCCTAACATTTGGACATGTTCCGAATTTTTTGTCTTCCATGGGTTCGAATTCCCACTCCAATTTTTAGACCTCCAGCTCATTATTTTGCCAAAAAAAAAGTGTTGTAGGAATGGAACTTGCGAGTGTGTTAGTTGTTAGAGAGTCTACTCCACTCGGCTAAACCGAGTGGATTAGTCCATTGATTAGGAAAAGGTTTCCTACTATAATTAGGAATCCTAGTCCTAGTTTAATTAGGAATGTTGTAGTAATTAGTTTTTCTATTTCTATTTTCTATTTCTAAAACTTCTTCAATGTAAACCTATATAAAGAGATCAAACCATAATGTAATAATCATGTTATTGTGAATAAACAAAGGTTTTACCTAATCTCTCTCACGATCAACATCTTCTTCTTCTCGACATCATCGAAGCTCTCTCACTCCATCTCTCGGTCTCACCCGAAGCTGCTACACAGTCCTCTCGGATTCAACCGAGTTTACTCTTTCTCTCGCTCTCGGTTTCACCCGAGAGCCATTATCATAGCTCTCGGGTTCAGCCGAGAGTTACTTCTCCTCCTCTCGGTTCACACCGAGAGCATCTCCTTCCCACTTCTCGGCTTCAACCGAGATATTGCTACATCACCCTCGGCTTCATCCGAGTCGATCATCAAGAGGTTAGTACCTCTTCACATGGTATAAGAGCCTAAAGAATTCAAATTTTTTTTTTGAAAGATGACTACCGCCGAATCTTCGGAAATCTCTCAAGCTAATCCTAGCACCAATAGTGGGCCGTTTGATGTTCACCACTCGGATTCTCCTACTACTATTCTCATCACACCGCTTCTAACCGGTGACAATTACTCCTCATGGTCACGAGGAATGACTAAGGCCTTAAGGGCTAAAGCTAAACTTGGTTTCGTTGATGGAAGCATTGAAAAACCCACCGATCCAAAAGAATTAGAATTATGGGGACGATGTAACGATCTCGTCTCTAGTTGGCTCATCAATTCCGTTGATCCACCTCTTCGTGATTCAATCTTATATGATGAATCGGCTTTTGATATATGGCACAATCTATATGATCGCTTTCACCAAAGCAATGCTCCCAAAATATTCCAATTGAAGAGAGCTATTTCTTGTCTCAAACAAGATAATTTTGATGTTTCCACATACTTTACCAAACTCAAGGCTCTTCAAGATGAACTCAACTCTTTGCTAATTACCGAGCCTTGTACATGTGGTCATGGTAGATCCTTGATTGATCGAACAAATCAAGATAGAGCTATGGAATTTCTCCAAGGTCTTAATGACCGATTCTCGTCAATTAGGAGTCAAATCCTATTGATTGAACCCTTCCCATCAATCCTACGTATTCATTCCCTTATTAAACAAGAAGAGGTTCAACAAAATCTCATTACTCCTATGCATATCGACTCCAACAATGCTGCCCTTGCCGTTGGTAACAATGAATATAATCAAAACCGTTACAACGGTTCGGAGAGGCAACGCACAAAAAGACCTAGACCTTTTTGTGACAATTGCAAGATTCATGGTCATGACGTCACTTCTTGTTATAAGATACATGGTTATCCACCCAATTATGGCCAACGCAATCGAAATCGCACTCGAGAAGACCCTAGGGCCAACTCGGTTTTAGATCAAAGTATGGGGGTGCCTACAGCAACTTCTTTAACCAATGAACAATACCAAAACGTCCTTGCTCTATTGGAACGATCTCAACAGCCCACATCTACCAATTCTAAGGGCACCAACAAGGATCCTCTTGTCAACTTAACGGGTACGTATTCTTCCTCTTATCATCCTCCTTGGGTCATTGATTCGGGAGCCGCTAAACATATTTGTTCAAATCTTTCTCGATTTTCTTCTTATTCTCTTGCACCTCCGGATTTCTATGTTCGATTACCGGATGGTTCCCGAATCAAGGTTGATCATATTGGTACAATTTATTTCTCAAATAAATTTTATTTACAAGATGTGCTTCATATTCCATCTTTTCAATTTAATCTCTTATCTATTTCTCAAATATCTAAATCACTTCGTTGTACCGTCCTATTTGACCACAATTTGTGTGTTTTTCAGGACCGATCAACGAGGACGGAGATTGGGCATGGTAGTCTTCATGATGATCTTTACTTCCTTCGCACGGAGCGTCCCATCCTTTCGGTTTCAAGTTTAGATAGTTCTAGTCAAGAGTCTTTTCTTTTATGGCACTCCCGTTTGGGACACCCATCCTTTAGTCGTTTTCAATTTTTTAATTCTAAACTTCCATGTTTAAATTTTAAGTTTTTATCGAATAAAGTACCGTGCGATGTTTGTCCACTTTCTAAACAAACTAGGCTACCCTTTCCACTTAGTACTTCTTCTTCTACTCATATATTTGAGTTAGTTCATGCCGATATATGGGGTCCTTTTCCGGTTCCCTCCACCTCCGGGTGTCGTTATTTTTTGACCCTTGTTGACGATTTTTCTCGTTGCACTTGGATATTTCTCATGAGTTCCAAATCGGACTCAAATACGTTAATTATAAATTTTTCTAATTACGTTAACACGCAATTCAATTGCAATATTAAGACAATTCGTTCGGATAACGGTTCCGAATTTATGAACAATTCTTTACAACATTGGTTTCTTGAAAAAGGAATTTCCCACCAACGTAGTTGTACCTATACACCTCAACAAAACGGAGTTGTTGAGCGCAAACACCGTCACATTCTTGAAGTGGCACGTTCTTTACGCCTTCAAGCTCATCTCCCGCTTTACTTTTGGGGAGAGTGCGTCCTAACCGCCGTCTATCTCATTAACAAGTTACCTACACCTATCCTTGATGGAAAATCACCTCATGAAGTCCTCATGGGTTCTCCTCCAAATCTTACACACTTACGTGTATTCGGTTGTCTTTGTTACGCCCGAATCCCTTTGGTCAACACCAAGATGGACGCTCGTTCCTCCGCCGGCATCTTCCTTGGTTATCCTAATGGACAAAAGGGTTATCGAATTTATGATATCTCCACACGACGTATATATACTTCTCGTGATGTGACTTTTTTTGAAAATCGTTTTCCGATGTCAACCGAACCGACGGATAAACCGTCTAGCTCGCGCCCGACACCTTTCATCTCCATCGACGACGACGACACATTCGAGTTTCCGGCAACCGATAAACCTCGATCAATATCACCGCCGGACAGCAGCAGATTCAACGATGAACCTGCTGTTGCTGTTCCGGCGAGTCTGAATTCGGGACAGGGGGTGCCTTCAGACACCCCCGATGACCCGCCTACAGGCCCTGTTCACACAGGACCATCTTCCCCATCAGGAGTGCCTTCAGCAGACCGTGATGGGGATCCAGTCTCTGGAGTGCCTCCAGAACAGTATACTCCACCGACGAGCAATGAATCCTCATTGCCGTATCCTTCTTCCGACACCGCTGTTGCCGATTCCGGCCGACCAGTCCGGTCCCGCCGACCACCTAGTCACCTTGATGATTACGTGTGTTCCAATACAAGCAATATTAAATATCCTCTTGAAAACTACTTTTCCATCAATTCGTTTTCAAATTCTCATCAACAATTTCTCTCTTCGGTTTTATCAACTACCGAACCAACCTCTTTCACTCAAGCAATGAAGTCCCCTCATTGGAAAGAGGCAATGGCCAAGGAAATCTCAGCCTTGGAAGAAAATAAAACCTGGACAATCACTGTTTTACCACCCGGTAAAAAGCCCATCGGTTGTAAATGGGTGTATAAAATTAAGTTCAAATCCGATGGTTCTATAGAACGATATAAAGCCCGCTTAGTAGCCAAAGGATACACCCAAATCGAGGGGTTGGATTATCATGACACTTTTGCTCCGGTTGCTAAATTAGTAACCGTTCGTGTCCTTCTTTCAATTGCCGCCATTAAAGGTTGGAATCTCCATCAATTGGATGTCAATAACGCCTTTCTTCAAGGCGACCTCGATGAAGAGGTTTACATGAAATTACCCCCCGGTTTTTCATCTCAGGGGGAGTCTAAGGTATGTCGTCTCCATAAATCCCTTTATGGTCTCAAACAAGCATCCCGGCAATGGTTTTCCAAGTTTTCCTCCGTTCTCATCGAACGAGGCTTTTCTCAGTCTAAAAGTGACTATTCTCTTTTCACTTTTCGATCTCACTCCACTCAAATTTATGTCCTTGTCTATGTTGACGACATAATTATTACAGGAAATAATGATCATGCTATTTCCCAGTTAAAAATATTCTTAAATAAAGCTTTTTCACTAAAAGATATGGGCCGTCTACAGTACTTCCTTGGTATCGAAGTATCTCGCTCATCACAAGGCATTTTTCTATGTCAAAGAAAATATGCGCTTGATATTTTGAAAGATTCTGGACTCACCGCTGCACGTCCTTCTGAGTTTCCAATGGAACAAAAACTCCGCCTCAGTCCCACTGACGGTACACCTTTACCAGATCCGTCAGTTTACCGCCGTCTCATAGGCAGATTACTTTACTTAACGGTTACACGGCCGGATATCACCTTTGCCGTAAACAACCTCAGTCAATTCATGCAAACACCTAGCCAAGTACACTTAGACGCAGCTCATCGCGTTCTACGATACTTGAAGGGTACTCTTGATAAAGGAGTCTTCTTATCCGCAGACAGCTCTCTCCATATTACAGGATACTGTGATTCGGATTGGGCTGGCTGTCCTTCAACCCGTAGATCTACTACTGGGTATTTCACAATGTTGGGATCCAGCCCCCTCTCCTGGAAATCAAAGAAGCAACCCACAGTTGCAAAATCTTCGGCAGAAGCAGAATATCGAGCTTTAGCCATCCTCACATGCGAATTACAATGGCTCAAGTATTTACTACTTGATTTTGGAATCAATCACTCTGACCCGATGACAGTTTACTGTGACAATCGGGCCGCTCTCCACATTGCTGATAACCCCGTCTTCCACGAACGTACAAAACACATTGAGATAGATTGCCACATCGTTCGTGAAAAGATTAAAGACAACGTCATTGCCACACGCTTCACCAGTACAGAAAATCAGTTAGCGGATATCTTCACAAAGCCACTTGGGGCAGAACCGTTCAAGAACATTATTGGCAAGTTAGGCGTTACTTCCATTCCCGCTCTAACTTGAGGGGGAGTGTTAGAGAGTCTACTCCACTCGGCTAAACCGAGTGGATTAGTCCATTGATTAGGAAAAGGTTTCCTACTATAATTAGGAATCCTAGTCCTAGTTTAATTAGGAATGTTGTAGTAATTAGTTTTTCTATTTCTATTTTCTATTTCTAAAACTTCTTCAATGTAAACCTATATAAAGAGATCAAACCATAATGTAATAATCATGTTATTGTGAATAAACAAAGGTTTTACCTAATCTCTCTCACGATCAACATCTTCTTCTTCTCGACATCATCGAAGCTCTCTCACTCCATCTCTCGGTCTCACCCGAAGCTGCTACACAGTCCTCTCGGATTCAACCGAGTTTACTCTTTCTCTCGCTCTCGGTTTCACCCGAGAGCCATTATCATAGCTCTCGGGTTCAGCCGAGAGTTACTTCTCCTCCTCTCGGTTCACACCGAGAGCATCTCCTTCCCACTTCTCGGCTTCAACCGAGATATTGCTACATCACCCTCGGCTTCATCCGAGTCGATCATCAAGAGGTTAGTACCTCTTCACATTAGTTAAACAAGGTTTGTTGAGAACATTGAATGGAGATAAAACGCTTCCAGTGTCATTAACATAAGAGGAAAAAGAAGTTCTCATGGAGAGAATTCGTGAACAGATTCAGTTGTGTTTGAGTAATGAAACTTTGGGAGAATTTGTGACTGAAACAATGTCCAGTAACCTATGGAGTAACTAAGAGACAAGTTGTATGACGACATCTGTCACTAATTTTTTGTCTTTAAACCATATTGATGAAATTAACTGAGTACATCAAGCATTAGTGGGCATTACAATGTTGCCCCATTATTATCCAATCACTTAAATTACTTTTTTTTTTTTTGTTGAGAAAATCACTTAAATTACTTAATGTGCGACAGGCAAAGTATGGACAAAAATCTAATTTAATCACTTTCTCAGTCAATTATATCCGTGGAGTATCCATCTCCAGCAGGTTTATATATTTGTTTTTAATGGAGAGTGACACAATTGGACATACACAAGTTTGTAGTGATGAGAGCTATGATCCTTCCTTGTAGTGTGCAGTTTGCTCGTTGTGGTGAGCACGAAATCTAGATTCACAGAAGACCTTTAATCCACTACCAAACTCTCCAGAAAACAATATTAACTTGATTAAAAGTTGTAAAACAATTGGATGATTATCTATATTGTAATGTTATTGGCGATTACAATGAATTTTATATAAAGAAAATAACATCACAATCGTGTTAGAAAATGTAACCAAAACTACTATGAATTTCTTCATAAAGAATAACCCAATTATATAATGATATGTCACAAAAGGATAAAAAAGTTTAAATAATTATATAATGATAGGCTACAAAACAATACTCTAATAACCAAAAGTTATGCTCACAAAAAAGAAGACGTGTGTCTCAAAAATAAAAATAAACACAAAAGACAACATTGACATCCTAATTTAGTGAAAGATTGTTTTTATCATAGATGATTTTCTAAAAAATATACTTAATGTGGTGAATTATCCTGTTGTGCCCAGTTTGAAGGAAATGCAATTTTTCTGCCCACTAGAGTTTATCGTAAAATACGTATACACCCCTTTAGAGATAGGGGCGAGCCTTGTCTACGAAGCTTCGCTCGCCTCAAATTGACAACTCCCTTCGGGCTCTTACCATACACCACTTCGAATGGTGACTTCGAAGGTACCGTTTGTTTTTTAAGTCGGATGTGAAGTATGTTTTAAAGTCTGAATTGAGTTGAATAGTTTAGAGTGTTTAACTTGTTTGAATGTCTCAAAAAAACAGCTTGTTTGAATGACTATTTTGAACTGATTTTGGAATTACTTGAGACAAATAAATCAAATTAAGACATGTAAAAACAGGCAAGAAAAAATATCCCACCAATTTGAATTTTTAATTATTGGAATCCGTGTTGTCCAAAAATGCATAAAAAATATTATAACAATGAGACACTAAATTAACCTGAGAGAAAAAAAAAATGACTACCAATTCAAGATGTAAAAAAAGTACAAATGATATGCATTGACTAACTTACATATTTATGCAACTAATTCTTCTATTTTATATAGAAATAAAAACCTACTCCGTCATCTTTATTTCTGACATAGAAATAATTGATTTTTTATGACAAACACGGGATGGAATACAAATTGTAGTTTAGTGTAACTATGTTGATAATAAAGAAGTTCTTCAACTTAATTAAGAAAGATAGAAATCAATTTCACTTTATTTCTCAAAGAAACTAATTAACACTTCACTGCAATATATATATAGTAAAAGTCATTCTCTATATCTACAAAAGAGTGGGGTCGATGGCTTTATATAGCCGGAGGAGAGATAGGATTGAGTAGGTGATGTGGTGGGTAACTATTGAGTTGGCAATCCTCAATCAAATATGGATTCTTAAATTACCACATGTAATACTTGATGATGCATAAAATGTCCAGACGTTGACTAACGTATGAAGAGTCAGAGATCAGATCAGAAGTCTCTCTGAACAGCTCGGCTCGAGGCAGCAGGATAGCTAAAACCGCTGACGGTCCACCACACATTCCCCTAACTGGGAGGTCGACCAGAAGAAACCAGTTCTGCACAAAACGCCCTCGGCATGGATAGATCAGCCCTGGGATCTCTAAAGGAATAAAGGGGGTCTCCACAGGTTCGACCCATATCTTACGCCCAAACTGGGAAGATATCAGTGATGCGCAACCTAATGACTTGATCCCAGACTTTCCAGAAAGATCTCAGTCGGTTACACATCTTGAAGTGTTTAAGCCCGGTTGGACTTCATGTATCTAAAGGAGGAAACTTCTCCTTTAGGGTCTATCACTCTGGCAAGATATCAACGAAGTATCCTTGAACTTAGGAACTTTCACTTATCAGAGATCCGGGATAGACTCAAAGAGAAACCCTAGATACGCAAAAGAGGTAACTTCTATTACGGTTTGACGACCACCGCCTCACCACCGCCACTAAGGACAGTCGGCCTACCTTCGCCTATAAAAGGCCCCTACATCGTCCTTCAAAGGGCACGACCTCCAGAGGGAAAAACAGACTCTTTCTCTAAGACACGATCTCTGGAGAAGAAACACATCATCTCTCCTAAACCTAAGATCCCTTCATACCAGAAGGATCGCCGCCCCCAAAAACAGAATTCTCATAACTCGCCCCCCAAAAGGATCAATCAATATTCATTCTTTTACTGCAAAGAGCACCCTGACTGTCTTGAGCGTCGGAGTGGTTTTCAAATCCTTTGCAGGTTTTCCCCCCCTTGGGAACAGACGAACATGAGCAAGGAATCAGGAGCTGGAGCTAGGAATCAGAAGCTGGAGCAAGGAGTCAGGAGCTGGAGCAAAGAGCAAGGATCAAAGAAGCAGAACAAAGGAGCAGAGCAGAGTAGAGAAGCAGAGCTGAACAGAGGAATCTCACCTCTCTAAACATAATATTCTATCATAACGGAGGTTGTCATCCATCAACTCCCTTTTTCATGTTGATTTAACCGGGAGCCAATTTTCGACATCAGCAATACTTACTAACAAAGTAACCAACACCTCCTTTGGGATTATTACTATAGGCACTCATAAGATATATGTGGACATCCACTATATTATAATACTCCCCCTTGGATGACCACAACGCGAAATAACTGTCTCAATAAAATCTTGAATGACGCTGGATACGCAAAATGTTGCCTCGTTAAAACCTTGCCAGAAAAACCCATAAGGATAAAAACTGGACGAAGGAAAAAGAGTACAGAGCGTAGATATCCAGTACAAGTGATGTGGAAATCTTCATATGATAATATTCTCCCCTGATGAATATCATGTCGTGGACTGTTGTAGTTTTACATCATTAGATTATTCAAGTTTCGAATTCCGATACATTCTACTAGTTTTCTGAATGTTGTAGTAGGTAGAGACTTTGTAAATAAGTTAGCATAATTCTCACATGATTGTATCTTCTGAATATCAATTTCACCATTTTTCTGTAGATGGTGCGAGAAAAATAACTTTGGCGAAATGTGTTTCGTTCTGTCACCTTTAATGTATCCTTCTTTGTTTTGGGCAATGCAAGCCGCATTGTCTTCATAAATAATGGTGTGTGACTTGGTAATTCCAGGAAGATCACATGGAAATCTAATATGACTGATAATAGACCTTAGCCATACACATTCTCTGGAAGCTTCATGAAGAGTAATAATCTCTGAGTGGTTAGAAGATGTAGCGGGCATACTTTGCTGTCTTGATCGCCATGAGAAAGTTGTACCGCCACTAGTAAAAATATAACCTGTTTGTGAAACTCCTTTATGTGGGTCAGAGAGATATCCCGTGTCAGTGTATCCTATTACTTGTCAACCATCAGGTGAATTCTTCGAATAAAATATGTTTTATTCCCATCTAATGTCGTTTTGGTGCCGAACTGAACCTGGCTAATAAATTTACTGCAAAAGAAATATCAGGTCTAGTACATTGAGTCAAGTATAATAAAGCACCGATTGCACTTACATATGGTATTTCAGGACCAAGTAGTGCTTCATTATTTT
This sequence comes from Eschscholzia californica, assembly GCF_041429995.1. NCBI lineage: Eukaryota > Viridiplantae > Streptophyta > Magnoliopsida > Ranunculales > Papaveraceae > Eschscholzia > Eschscholzia californica. Next base: position 37,930,495 of record NW_028238198.1, read on the forward strand.
CCTTTGGATGATAAGGATCTTTTTCGGTATCTAAAGATCTGACAACCATTGGAGTACTAAGAGGATATGCAGTATCCATGCGAAATCTTTTCAAAACCTTTTCTGTATATAAATTTTGATGGACAAGTATACCACTTGTACTCCTCTCAATTTGTAAACCAATGCAGAATTTTGTTTTTCCAAGATCTTTCATCTCAAATTCTTTTTTCAAATATTCTGCAGCTTTTGAGACATCTTCAACCGTTCAATTAGATTTATATCATCAACATATATTGCAATGATAGCAAATCCAATATTTGATTTCTTAATGAACACACATGGACAAATAGGATCATTTACATATCTTTCCTTAGCCAAGTATTCACTGAGGCGATTGTACCACATTCGCCCTGATTGCTTTAAACCATATAAAGTTCTATTAAGTCTACGTGAATACATTACCAGTGGTTTTTCCTCAGGTAATTTAAATCCTCCAGAGACTTTCATATAAATATCAGTATCTAGATTGCCATATAGATATGCAGTAACAGCATTTAGTAGATGCATATCGAGTTCTTCTTGAGCTGTCAGACTGATTAAATATCTAAATGTAATGGCATCCATAAAAGAGGAATATGTTTCCTCATAATCTACCCCAGGATTTTGCAGAAAACCCTGTGCCACAAGTCGTGCTTTGTAGCGAACGATTTCATTATTTTCATTGTGTTTTTTCACAAAAATCCATTTGAACCCAACTGGGTTTACATCCTTAGGTGTTAAGACCACAGGTCCAAAAACACTACGCTTATTGAGTGAATCTAGTTCTACTTGAATTGCGTCTTTCTATTTTGACCAATCAGGTCTTTTTCGACATTCCTCAATAGAGCGTGGTTCATAATCATCATTCTCTTTCAGAATTGAGGTTTCCACTGCAAAAGAGAATACCTCGTCGACAATTGTTTCGTTTCGGTCCCACACTTCTTTTAAACATTCATAATTTATAGAGATTTCCTCATTGTTTGGTATCTCTGCCTCATCAAGGGCTTCACCCTCTTCAAGGGGTATTTGTTCAGAAAGTGAGGGTGTATCATTTATAGTCTCTTCTAAAGAACTATTATTTTGTGATTGGTTATTCCTCTTTCTAGGGATAGTATCTTTAGAACTAATTGGTCGTCCATGCTTCTGACGTATTTTAGACGACTCATTTGCTATAGCAGTTTCTCCGGTCTTTTAGGAATATTAATTCGTGAACGAGCATTAGCAGCAGGGATATATGATTCTGTTACCCTTGCGGCATCATTAAATGCATCTGATAGTTTATTTGCAATGCCTTGCAAATGCATTATCCTTTCTACTTCTAGCTCAGATTAATTTGTATAAGGATCAAGATGAGATAAATTGTGTGTACTCCAACACAATTCAATTTGCCTGTTATTCACTACAGACGAATTTTCTCCCCCTAATTGCGGAAAATTGTTTCGTCAAAATGGCAATCTGCAAATCTTGCAGTGAAAGTATCACCTGTCGTAAGTTCCAGATCCCTGATAATAGATGGTGAATCAAAACCAACATATATCCCCAGACGCCGTTGAGGTCCGAATTTTACCCGTTTAGGAGGTGTAATTGGCACGTGCACCGCACATCCAAAAATACGCAAATGCGCTATATTTGGTTGATGGCCCAAAACAAGTTGCAAAGGAGAATGTTGACCATTCGCAATAGGTCATAGGCGGATCAAAGCAGCAGCATGTAATACTGCAGATCCCCATGCAGAAATCGGCAACTTGGTTTTCATCAACATTGGACATGCAATCAGTTGTATATATTTTATGAATGATTCTGCTAGACCATTCTGTGTATGAACATAAGCTACAGGATGTTCAATATCAATACCAACTTATATACAATACGCACCAAAAGCCTTTGATGTAAATTCGCATGCTCCATCAAGGCGTATGGACTTAATTGGAAAATCGGAAAAATGAGCTCGTAATCTAATAATTTGGGCAAGCAACCTTGCCAATGCATTAATACGAGTAGACAAAAGATTAACACAAGACCATCTCGCAGAAGCATCTATCAATATCATAAAATAACGAAACGGTCCACACGGTGGGTGAATAGGACCACATATATCTCCTTGGATCTTTTCCAATAATTTAAGAGATTCGATATGAACTTTTATGTGAGACGGTCTTACAATTAATTTCCCCAATGAGCAAGGTGTACAAGCAAAATCCTTGCTTATTATAATCTTTTGATTCTGTAGTGAGTGTCCTTGAGAATTTTGAATTATTCTACTCATCATGGTAGATCCTAGGTGTCTCAAACGGTCATGCCAAAGTGTCGTCACACTTGGATCATAAAACTTCTTGTTTGTGACAACATAAGATTCAATCGTTTTTATCCTTGTAATATATAATCCTGAAGAGAGTTTTGCCAATCTCTCGAGATCATGCTTCTGGCCCGAAGCATTTGAAGTAACATACAAATATTCTTCATTATTTTCATCTCTAGTCTCAATGTGATAACCATTTCGACGCATGTCTTTAAAACTTAACAGATTCTGTTTGAATACAATGCGTTGTCAATGATTAACTTCATACCACTCGGTAATATTATAATTGCTCTGCCAGAGCCGTCAATGAGACTAGATGAACCAGCGATAGTAATCGCATTAGCCTTAAACAATTTCAGAGTCAATAAGTACTTTTTACTTCGAAAGATGGAATTTGTGGTTCCACTGTCTGCCAGACAAATATCTTCATCATCTCTCAAAAGTGTACTTCTAGAATTCATACCTTAACGAAAATAAACAAAGATACCATTAGAAAACATGTAAATTTTATATATTATATTGTTATACAATACACAAAAGTAAAACATTAATATAATACAAAATTTATAACAACTGAAAATATTATAAAAACACTACTGAAGAGAGTTAGGAATTCGATTAATCATCTCGTCAAACTCATCATCTAGTATCTGACCAACTCATTACTAGTAAGATTTTCATATCCATTACCATAGATATCTTTTTCTTCGATGGGGTACTGCAACAGCGATGCGGCTCTATTCAGATTAATTCCATAATTTGTGACCTTTGACTCGGTCCTGACTTCAGTAAGATGTATTTCAACATCGTCAGTTAAACAGTCAGATACATCCAATCTGGTGTTACATGAAGAATCATTAATTTCCATATGATTTGTTTCTACATTGGCAATAGGTTTCTTCAAGGATGTTTGATAAAGATCTATTAGACGTTTAGTAGTCCTACATGTTCTTTGTCAGTGCCCTGTCATACCACATTTAAAACAGGGTTGATTCTTCATTTCAGAAGGTTCATTTACCACCTTCTTCCCTTTATTTTGCCGATTAAATGACTTGTATCTGTTACCCGAGTTATTTGTCCATCTGCCTCGGTCGTTGCCACGACCGCCCCCTAGAACGGTAACCACCACTTCTGGTATCTTTATTTTGATCGTCACCACGACCATGTTCCTCCAAATTTTTATTGTGGTAGTTGTCACGACCACGGCCCTTATGGTTCTAAATGAACCTCTTTCAGTAGAGACGGATGTAGAATAAGTTTCTGAAAAGTTAGTATATCCTGTTGGGCGGGTTTCTTGATTTTTCATAATTACTTCCTTATTTTTGTTCTGCTACAAGAAGACATGAAATTAACTCCGAATGACATTTAAAATTCATGTTTCTGTATTGTTCTTGCAGATTCATGTCGAATATATGAAAAGTGGAAAACGTTTTTTCTAGCATTTGTTCCCCAGAAACTGGATAACCGCAGTGACCCAATTTTGTAGTTATTTTAACTAAGACAAAATTATATTCTGAAATTGTTTTGAAATCTTGCATCCGCAGGTTTATCCAGTCATTCTGGGCCTTCGGTAAAATAACCTTTTTTAAATGACCGTATCGGTTCTCTAAACATTTCTATAATACAAGTGGGTATTTCTGATATAAATATTCTGATTTGAGTTTCTTCACACAAATGATGGCGGATTACAAGGAGGGGCGTTGATCGTCTGTAAAGAGGTTCATTATTTCCCTCGCAAATTGTCTTTTCTAGTTGTTTGGCCTCTAGATAGGCTTCGATTTCAAGCTTCCAAGTAATATAGTTTTTTCCCGATAAGTCGAGGGTTGTAAAATCAACACTTGTTAGAGTCGACATATTGAACTTGAAAATTTACAAATTACCTGTAAAGTTTTGATAGTCCCTTTGGGTTGACTGAAATCTTTTCTAGGACTATAGCGGCGTGCTGATAACGTAGGGTAACTATGTTGATAATAAAGAATCTCTTCAACTTAACTAAGAAGGATAGAAATCAATTTCACTCTATTTCTCATGTAATACTTAGTAACAAAGTAATCAACACGCCAACAACCCTTGGTTGGAGTGGTAAGAGGTATAATCTTCCACCTAAAGGTCAAGAGTTCGAGACACACGCTGAACAATTCAGAACAAAGTAATCAACACCTCCTTTGGGATTATTACTATAGACACTCATAAGATATATGTGGACATCCACTATATTATAATATAGTTTTGCAGAAACAAACATGTATTTTGTTTGGACAAACATGTAGAGAAATATATTTTTATCTAAGAAAGGGAATAAAAATATACAATTTATGATAAAAAAAAATATTAAGGTAAGAGCAAATAAGTGTGTGTTGCGGATAAATAATTGTTAGATTATTAGAATTCACAAAAATAACAAATAAAAAATAAAATGATTATAAATGGACAATAAGAAATTGAAAGTAAACTATTTTTTTTAGAATTCGACTACGATCTACGTTAGCGTTACAAGACATTAATGCATCATGAAAACGTAATAAGCACGATAACAACCTAATTAAACCAAGAATGAAAGAGGCCTAAAGTTCAACAACAAAGAAGCCTAAAAGTCTGACAAATTATTATATTATTTATAACCTAAATTACATAAGATAAATCATGATGACAACTGCTTCCACTAAGACTCGATCTCACTACCTCATGGATTTAAGAGGGGTGTCCAACCGTTAGCCCAAAGGAATGTGGACAAATTGAAAATATGTATTTAAGTTTGGGAAATTTTAAAAGGCCCCCCCGTTTTTGTTAAAAGGCCTCCCCGCTAAAAGCGCCCCTCATTATAACCCATTTGGTTATAGGGCCCCCTCTACAAAAGAGCACCTCCTTCATCAATATTTGACCTAACGGCAAAGTTAACGCCGTTAGGTCAAACTTAACCCAAGACCGGTGATGTTGACCACGCCACATCATCACCTTCTCCGGCAAGGTCGCCGGCCGGCCAAACTTCCGGCCGGCGACCTTCAAATTTTTTTTTTTATTCTCTCTCTCTCTAAAAACAAAAAAATTTTTTTTTTTTTTAAACTCTCTCTCTCTCTACAGATCTAGAGAGAGAGCAGATCCAAAGGGTCTGCGAAACAGACCCTTTGAAGGTCTGTTCGCAGACCCCATTAGAGGTCTGCGAACAGACCTTCAAAGGGTCTGTTTCGCAGACCCTTTGGATCTGCTCTCTCTCTCTCTCTAGATCTGTAGAGAGAGAGAGAGAGAGTTTAAAAAAAAAAAAAAAAAAAAAATTTTTGTTTTTAGAGAGAGAGAGAAGAGAGAGAATAAAAAAAAAAAAAAAATTTGAAAGTCGCCGGCCGGAAGTTTGGCCAGCCGGCGACTCTGCCGGAGAAGATGATGATGTGGCGTTGTCAAATGATGTGGGTGAAATAAACCTTTAAAGGGGGTTTTTTTCACCCATTCAAAGAGGGGGGCCCTTTAACCAAGCTAAGTCAAAGGTTTTTTACTAAGTCAACGAAACTATGGGGAGGCCTTTTAACAAAAACGGAGAGGCCTTTTAAAATCTCCCTTTAAGTTTTAACTAGCATTTTGAAAATATTTTTTGTAAACCCATTTATTTATTTTCTTACTTAAAAAACGCCAGGAGCCCGACCACCACTCTCCGTGTCTGTTTTCTCTTTCTTCTTCCTTTCCCCTCTCTTTCTCTCTCTAAAAATATCATTTTTAAAATGAAGTCCCACTGTCATCTTCATCCTTCTTTCACTTAGGGTTTACAACCCCACCTCCCTCTCTCTATCTCTCCCCCCATTTATTTCTCTTCTCTCCTGCACTGACTGATTAATTCAGATTTCAACCTATCAAAATGGGACAAGAGAGTTTCTCCGCTCTGAAACGGGGCGGTGCTCTTCCCACCACCTCCATCAGAACCCCCACAAGAACTACCTCCGGTCGTACTTCATCCATCCTTCCTCGCGGTCGCCAGCTTAGTAAAACCTTCAATAACATCAAAATCACAATTCTCTGTGGATTCGTCACCATTCTTGTCCTTCGTGGTACCATCGGTGTTGGAAACCTAGGTGGAAGTTCAGATGCCGAAGCTCAAAATAAAAACCTAATTGAAGAAACTAATCGTATTCTTGCTGAGATCAGATCCGATGGTGACCCAAATGATCCTTCTGATACTGATATTAATCCCAATATAACCTATACTCTTGGTCCTAAAATCTCAAATTGGAATCAAGAAAGAAAGATCTGGCTTGATTCTCATCCTCAATTTCCAAATTATGTTAATGGTAAAGCTCGAATCTTGCTTGTTACTGGTTCCCCTCCAAACCCTTGTGATAATGCAATTGGAGATCATTATCTTCTTAAATCAATCAAGAACAAAATCGATTATTGTCGTCTTCATGGGATTGAAATTGTTTACAATATGGCTCATCTTGATAAAGAACTTGCTGGGTATTGGGCAAAACTACCATTAATTAGAAGATTAATGTTATCTCATCCTGAAGTTGAATGGATCTGGTGGATGGATAGTGATGCATTATTCACTGATATGGTATTTGAACTTCCTCTCTCTAAATATGATAATTATAATATGGTTGTTCATGGGTACCCTGATTTGATGTTTAATCAACATTCATGGATTGCTTTGAATACTGGTAGCTTCTTGTTTAGAAATTGTCAATGGTCATTAGATTTACTTGATGCTTGGGCACCAATGGGTCCTAAAGGTCCAATTCGTGACGAAGCTGGTAAGGTTTTGACTGCAAATTTGAAAGGAAGACCTTCGTTTGAAGCAGATGATCAATCTGCATTAATTTACTTATTGATTTCTAAGAAAGATCAATGGATGGATAAAGTATTTCTTGAAAATTCTTATTATTTACATGGGTATTGGGCTGGATTGGTTGATAGATATGAGGAAATGATGGAGAAGTATCATCCTGGTTTGGGTGATGAAAGATGGCCATTTGTTACACATTTTGTGGGTTGTAAACCTTGTGGAAGTTATGGTGATTATCCAGTTGAAAGATGTTTAAGTAGTATGGAGAGAGCTTTCAATTTTGCAGATAATCAGGTTTTGAAATTATATGGGTTTAGGCACAAAGGGTTGTTGAGTCCTAAGATCAAACGTATTCGGAACGAAACAACTACTCCATTAGAGTTTGTAGATCAGTTTGATATTCGACGTCACCCAGTGATAGGAGGATCAAAATCAAACAGCCCCTAAATCAGTAACTTACATTTCTCACATGATTTCATATTGAAAGGTATGTAATTTAGTACTCAGCCAGTTAATGTTTTTTCGAACCTGAAAACAACTTTAGAGTTAGTGGGGTTCAATTGCTTTTATTTACTACGGTTATTTGTGATAGTGTAATACTACTTGTGAGGAAAACAAATATAGAATTCTTTTGATTTGTTTGATATCAGCCAATTCAGGTTTTTGTATTGTAGTTTTGGATATCTTCAATTTTTAATCTCAGGATACATTCTCTTTTTCTTACTTTGAGTGAATGGTAGGTAGTCCCTTCAGATTCTCAGATTCTCAGATTCTAAGATGAGTATGGGAGTAAAATGCTTTTATGTTGTTAATTTAACATAGATTCTCTTTAAGGATGAAATTTAAGTTTGTTAGGGTAAGAGTTGTTGGGCTGTCTTGGGTCTCTCTCGCCCGAAAGACAGCTCAAGGGGTGAGACTTCGCCTCACATGTGTAAGATGATCACCTGCCCCTTTACGTTGGTTTTTAACTTCGCCATACTATTAGGCTCAGAGTTGTTTCTTCGGTTCGGATACCACCAGTGTCAGATGGTTTTGGGTACTTCTCACCTCAAAAGCTAGCTCAAGATGTAAGACTTTCAGCTTTCCCTTACACTTTCAATTGACCTCCTTCCTGTTCCACAACCGATGTGGAGTTATCCTCAAAGAGAGCAAAAAGAGTAACACAATTTTATCTAAATGTTCTAAAACTTGTAAATCAAGAAGTACTGCTCATGAATCAAGGTAAATGTTTTCCTAATAAGTAGCCGAAATTTGGATTGAAGTATTCTTGCAGCAGCTCTAAATAAATTGTTCTATTATATTTCAAAACGAGTGCGCAGTATCATTCTTATGCAACCAGTTTATCTCGAAAAACTCTAATCTAGAAAATGTAAATAAAATCTTATTTTCTGTCGGAAGTTTGTGTTAGGTCACTTAGGTGGGATTTGTCGTTTTGTTGATCCGAAATCTGAAATGATTGTATGTGTACTTTTTAGTTGTTCTGCATGTTTTCGTCATAAGATCTTGAAACAAGTCTTATATCTCCAATGCAAATGTTTTCAGCTTTCCAAACGAGTTTGAATTTGAGAAGAAGTTTTGTTTGAAGTTTTGTTTGAAGATTTGAATTGATTAGAGAAGTAAATACATGCAAGTACTCAAATTATAGTGTACAAGTAAATTACACATTATTTGTTTCAGAATTCGGATTCAGATTTAACAAAGAAACCAACATCGCCTTAGTTGCGAATATATAAGCTAGTCATTCTTATGTTCGTGCTCTTTGACTCTTTCTGTCGCAACTTGTTGGTTTTTCAATTAGTTTATGTTTTATGTAAAATTTAGCATCCTTATACATTACGAAAATTTACGTGCAGGGAAGTTCTAATAGGTGAACCTGAGGAATTATCTGTAAGTCTGAAGGGAAAGGTTAACATTCGTGCATGCGTGATCGAACTTATTGTGTTTGGCATTGGATTGATAGCAAAAAGGACTGATGAATGGTGAATGCAGTTCTCACTGATCTCCTTCTTGGAGTCTTGTTTTACCGGATCCTCAGCCTAAATTAAAAACTTATAGTTACGCAGTACTTCAACAATATGTTGTTTTTTTGTACAATATAGACCATAGGCTCATCAATCTTCCTATTTTTGGGATTTTTAGTGGTTGTGAAATCGAAGCAAAAAAGATCAAAAGAATACATATTTCTTAATATTCATATTTTCCTTTCATCCAATTTGATTTGTATAAGGCCTTAATCTTCCATCACGAACTCGTTCATGTGAGGCCATAAATTACACCTAACTAATTCTAAGACCAAATTGAAATATCTCATCGAAAAAAAAGACCAAATTGAAATGTGAAGAACATTACTTCATCATAGTAAATTAGTAATTGTCATCCAAGTCTTTTCAAGACCAAATTGAAATAACATTGCTATCAAGTTTTGAAATTTTAACCTAAAATTACACACAAATATTACTTCGTCATAGTAATTTGAAGATCCATATCACAGGTCTACGATGACTAATTCCATATGTGCGCATAATATCTTCAAATCAGCGTAATGTGAAGACTAATAACGCGTCCAATACTCTATGGGCCTGGTCGCAGGTATGGTTTGGTCGTTGCTTCAACTTGTAATTAATCAATATACCCTTTCAACAAACAAAAAATATATAATCAATATATCCTCTGTGACAACAAAGCTACTTGAAATTCAACCACTATTTTCAGTTTCAGATCTCAATCTTACAACTGAAACAATATAAATGTACAAATATCTGATTTAGGTACTACTATGCATGAATTTGTCATAGAAAGAGTGAAGTTATACAGTTTGAGCCATGGAATAAAGGTGCTACTACCTCATGAAGAAAAGTTAAAACTATTAACCCTTTTGAAGAGATTTAACCCTCAATAACTAGGGATTGAAGCAAACCGATAGCCTTGTGCTCCTCTCCATGAATAATAAGCTATCCGGGTCTCATAAAATCCTACATTTTCATATTCAAGGTCAGATTTGTTTACGAAGATCCACAGTTACCAGCTATAAGCCAACAACTTGATATTTTCATGTAAATCAGAAAAGCCGTGCAGTAAACTTGTTTAGCAAGAAGTCTACATAGAAGTACAAGTGCCAAGCAGAGGATAAAACATATAGTATTTAATTAAAAAAAGTTTCATAGATGGGAAATGCTCAAGTGTTCGATTCAACATTTATAAATACTACATAGGAACATAAAGGGTTCGTTATCAAATGGATAAAGGGTTTTGCATTGTGAAAGTTGAATTATATGACATACATGAATCTACATTATGTTTGAAAGTTATGTAACATGGACACAAATACATGTATCGTCTTCCAAGATCGATATCAAAGTGTCAGACATGGTGAGTGGAAAAGGGACAACCGAAGATACACCCCTAAAGTGTCTGTATATATACATACTAGTGTTATTTTCCTTTAGGACATTGGGACGGTGTGTCACCTACGAGTGTCTACAATAGAACATAAGAAATAAAACTGCGAAATGCCACTGCTGCACCAGGACTCTACGAAACTAGTTTTCGAACACTTCATGCATCGAGACCAATACCCAAAGATATTTTCATAAGAAAATTTCTAGCCACCATAACAGACGGTCACGTAGAAATGGTTATATTCGTTTTCCCACATCGGTAGCAATCATTCATTTTTCTCTTTGTTACATAGCTTATACAAAAATCATCAACAATTTGACAAGCAATGAGCTACAAGATATTTAATAGTTGGTGGTTTATAATGTTATATGACCATTGAGTATCAATGTCTCCTACTCCTATAAGTCTCTACTCCTATAAGTCTCTGTAATAACTTCAGACTGGTGAAAAGTGATTCGGTAAGTCATACTTGTATTAAATTCATAAACTGCCCACTAGGGAAACCTAACAAACTTCCAATACTTTGTTCTCACTTTTGAAACTTCATTTCTTTTCATATAGGTTGTGACACCCCTTAATCCTTCTTTAGTTCTTTACTTAAACCAATTTGTCAAGTTAATTCAACTAATAAGATAATTACACTCCAAAACGCAAAAAGTACCAAGCGAATTAATGGGCTAGTTAACATTACCCGGAAGAAAGGCGAGGATACCAAGCGTCAAGAGGCCATAAGCCTGTGATCTATCACCTCCCATATGACCTGTCATTATGAAGATAGAGAGGAAAAGGAGCATCGACCCGAGTAGAAGGAGGAAAAGAGCAAGTAAAATGGACTTCCACGGAACCTTATCAAACGATTTCGGAGTGTACAAAAATCTAGGATCGTCGTGACTTCCCGCATTATAATCATCATCATCTCTGGAAGATAGAGGAGTGTAATTAACATTACGCCGAGATGCCATACCTTAAACCCAAGTTCAATATTAGTCAGAAAGAAGTATCCACAAAAATATGAAGATTCAACTTCAACACAAATCAAAATGATTCAAAAACTTTCAAGACAAAACAACAATGGTAACCGAAAAAAAATCAATAAGAATAAAATTGAAACAGTCTGGACAAAGTAATTTCTTATGTTTGTTTCAATTTCTACTTATTTTTTAACTGAAACATCCTTTACTTGCTCTTAAAGGCAATCAGTTGGAACCCAGTGCCCAACAAGACAGAACCCATAAAAGCTCTATGTCTAAGAACAAAACCCTAATTCAAATCAAGAAAACCATGGTTGTAGAAGAAGTGCTAGGTTACCAGATCTGCACCTTATGACTATTTAGATACGACTTAGAATTATAGAAATGAAAGACAAGTATACACAATTACTAATCCAGAACAAGCATAAAAGCAATACCTATGATTGTTAAAGAACCAGTAAAGCAGATAAAATTGTATGTTGCAATCGAATGGAGGAAAATACAGAAATCGATCAAATAAGATCTAAATGATTCCTTCAAGAACACCAGCTACTAAAGATCGAATGTTGAAGGTAAAATAAAGAATAAAATATACCCACTCAAAGTAGCAGAATCGTCTGATTTAACTCTTCTTATCTGTTGTTGGGATATAGTAATAAAAATTGTATCGTAAATTAGTAGAATAGGAACTTCTGATGTTAGTCGCAGTTCAACTTGAAGCATACGACCAAAGATGGAATTTTCGCGGATGTACGCCTAAACTAGGTGGCTCGAGGCGGGGTCTAGTGAACGGGTGGAGAGGCTGAGTATGTCATATGCCTCTCCTTTCGCGCCAGGCTATTGATGCAGGTAGGGATGAAACTAAAGACTGCTAACACCGAAACATCGATAAAAACCGAATCAGACTGGACAAATAACGCAGGTTTAGAAGGATCAGTCCTTTTTTGATTCGGTTGATCTTTAGGTCCGGTTCGTCCTTTTTTTGACGAATCTGTGGACCTCGAACCAGACCGAATTAAATATTATATATATTATCCGTACTTATCAATCAGAAAGTAACGCATACGTGATCAATATACTATCGTTTTTTTTTAAATAATCAATCAAGTTAAACATTATATTTTTTTATTGAAATCCATTATTCTTGTTATCGTTCTTGTTTCGACACACTATTGAGTGAAGAAAATTTTAGCACAAATTCTTGTCGTTGTTGGATCATAATCATTTGATCTGTGGCGTACGGTATTAGCCTCAAAATAATCTTTTGTTTATTAGTGTTTGTTTAAAAAAGTTTAATTCAGATTTAAATCGAAAAACCAGATCGAAAGACCGGTTTCTAAACGGGTACGAACTTTTGGTAAGATTTTCCTACATATAAAACCCGCACCATTATACCAGGTACCCGTTCAAATATGTCAAAAAATCAGCTACGTAAACCAATTTCACCCCTAGCTACAGCCATGAAAGGTTTCACTACGTGCACGAAAAGTTTAGATAGTTGTCATGTAATTTCTCTAAGGTTTATGCTTTGGAAAAACAAGAAAAAGTTTCAGGATACAAAATTTTATGGAGTTTGAAAAATTAGAATTTTTCTCCAAACACACCCTTCTTTTGTTGTCCCCGACATAGAGTTGTCGGTCGGTTCTCTACCGGTGATTCTCGTGGGAGTTATTTTTTTTCTTATCTTCACCTCTCGATCTCCTCTCTCTCTCTCTATCCCTATTTCTATTTTGATTTAATTTACATGAAGAGGATTTTATACCAGCCGTCGGATGTGATCTCTGTCAATCTCCCAATAAAAATAGGTGGCCAGACTTATCTCTCATGTAATCGACCGACAAATTTTAATATATATGATGAAATGAAGAGAACATAAAGTTGGTGTGGAATTAATGTTTTATGATATTTTTTAGAATTAATTTAATCTTGCCCCCCCCCCCCCAAGAGTATTTACGGAAATTTTTTTCTTATCTTCACCTCTCTATCTGTTTGCAGACCCATTGTAGGTCTGTGAACAGACTTAATGGGTCTGCTCTCTCTAGATCTGTAGAGAGAGAGAGAGTTTTAAAAAAAAAAATTATTTTTTAGAGAGAGAGAGGAGAGAATAAAAAAAATTTGAAGGTCGCCGGCCAGAAATTTGGCGGGCCGGCGACCCCTGCCGGAGAAGATGATGATGTGGCGTGTCAATTGATGTGGCAGAGAGAAAAAATGAGATGGAGGAGAGAGAGTAACGGAAAGTTAAAGATAACGGAAAAAGGGGGTCATATGGGTATTTTTGCTAATCTAGGGGTTAGGCAGGAAGCTGGTCACAAAGTTGAGAGTCATTTGAGAAATAACCCTAACTTTTATATCCACATAGTCGTCCTTAGTCTAAATTTGCCTAGTTATGCAAAACTGCAAGATTTGAAACTCACCAAAGTTAGGATTGGTAATATGCATGCAAAACTGCAAGATTGAAACTCACCAAATTTTGAAATTTTGGTAACTCAGTCATGCTTCCGGAGCCACAAGCTTGGCTCTCCTTCCATTTTGAAATTGATTCCATTCCATTTGACTTGTTATAAACTTTTGGACCAGTTGAAACTAATTAACTCTTATATCCACATAGTCCTTCTTAGTCTAAATTTGCCTAGTTATGCACTTATGCATGCAAAACTGCAAGATCGAAACTCGCCAAATTTTGAAATTTTGGTAACTCAATCATGCTTTGAGAGCCACAAGCTTGGCTCTCCAGTTCCATTTTGAAACTGGATTCCAGTCCATTTGACTTATTATAAACTTTTGGACTAGTTGAAATTGAGTAACTTTTATATCCACATAGTCTTTCTTAGTCTAAATTTGCCTAGTTATGCATGCAAAACTGCAAGATTGAAACTCACCAAATTTTGAAATTTTGGTAATCAAAATTTGATTAATAATCCCCCAAGCTGGATTTAGAAGATGATAGTAAGTAGTAGGTACCACGTCTTATAGATACGTACTCTCCAACAACCTATTTTACAAAAATGACTCAATAACCCATTACATGGTTGCCTTCTTCTCTCTTTTTCTCCTCTTTTTATATGTCAACAAGTCAGCAATTCTTTTGAAAAAAAAAACAGTGATGGTATGCCCGATCCGAGTCCCGGCAGAATCCCGACGGGCTGACTTGTCGGGCCAATATCTAGACAGAAATTTTTCTTCACTTTTTCTTTCTAAATCATGGTCCGATATGTCAGCCTGTTGGGATTTGACCAGGACTGATGTCGTGAATAGTCTCATTTTTTCTAAAAAGAAACATGAAAAAATCCATACTAGTGAAAGAAAAAACTAGTTAAAAGGCCTCCTTCCGGCGGGGCCCGAGCCATCAATGAGATACCACTCTGGAAGAGCTAAAATTCTAACTTTGTGTCAGGACCTACGGGCCAAGGGACAGTCTCAGGTAGACAGTTTCTATGGGTCGTAGGCCACTAGGCCTCCCAACAAAATTACAACTCGACCACCCTAATTTTATTTTTATTAATCAGTGACTATAGATCTGTTGAGTACGAGTTAAAAATTGGGACTTTGGGAGTTTGTGTTTCATTGTCAACTTAATGAGGACCAGGTTTTTTAACAAAAAAAAATGAGGACTAGGTTACTCATAATAATTTTCCATCACCCACTTAAAGATGGGCCCATCTTCAATTTCTTCTTACTATCTTGAGATGACCAAAGGTGTCATCTAGTATGTTATATGACCAAACTACCCTTTTTCTATTGTAAAAACAAAAGAGGGCTTGGGCAAAACGCCCAAAATGAGACTCACAATAAGATGCAGGCCCACGTCAGAGATCAATTTAGGGGCAGGTCCTTTTTGTCAGAGAGGGTATTTAAATAGCGAAAAGGGCATTGCTTTTTCGAGAAATTACGAAAAAACCGACCCCAAAAAACGCACCAAAACTCTGACTCCCCTCCCATCCAATTAATTCAAGAGGTGTCTCAATTCAATCCCACCTCTTTTTCTTCCTTTTTTTTTTTCTTTCTCTCTCTAAAAACCTTTCTTCTTCCTAGATATCTATTTTCTGCCATTATTGTAAAAGTGAAACCTTCCCAAAAAATTCAAAAAATCTTGCTTCTTCCCAGATCTCCTTCAATCCTTCCTGGATTTGAAGTAAAATAGACTTCACTTGGAAGCTAAAAATCGAACCTTGCTTCTTCTCGAATCTGTTTTTCAACATCCTCTTCACTTGGAAATTTGAGTATCCATTAGATCTTCAACACCATCTTCTTGATTTTTTTTCCTAATCTCTTCTTGTTTTTTTTTCAACATCCTCTTCACTTGTTTTTTTCAACAAACTCTTTTGCTGATAGGGTTTTTGAATGGGTCCGAGTTTGTTAACAAGATCGGGCTTCTAATAAGGTTTTTGAGTTTCTCCTTTCCTTGAGTTTGTTTTTTGTAGTTTCTATTTTTAGATAGAGTTACTGAATTTATGTTTCGATTAGGGTTTTCGAGTTTCTTAAAAATGGGTTTATGTTTTTTCCTTTCCTTGATGGAGATGGTAAACCCGAAAACACCACAAAAGACGACTAAACGTGTGACGAATGTCGATACATTCATCCAAAAATGGAAGCTAATTTACTGAAAGTATCTCGGGAACTATAAGATTTACTGGACATTTGTAAACGTACTATAAATAAAGTAACTTTACAAATTTTAAAATTTACTGGACATTTGTGAATGTACTATAAATAAACTAATTTACTCGACATTTGCAAATGCACTATAAATGTAACAAATTTGCTTTCACACTATAATCTAAATGAGGGAATATAATCTAAATGAGGGAATATATTCAATGGACGGTAAATTTTTTAACGTACAGACAAATATATGTACAAAGAGAAACTGTTTTGCTAACAATTTTGTTTTGTTAACAATTTTGTTTTGGTAAAAAACTCTAGAAGGAGAAACTTGAACACTAGGTTCTTGTTCAAAATTAAAATATTCTCTCTCCAATCTTAACTACTTTTCTCGTTTTTGGTAGTTTTCATTGATTTGTTTCCATATATTTTTTGTAGTTTCCCATTGATTAGATTCTCTCTGTATTTTCTCTTCTTTTTAAACAAGTTTTCTCTCTTCAATCTTAACTACTTTCCTTCTCTCAAACATTCTCTCCTTATATGATGGACAATTATAGGACATTCTTTCTAAAACGTAAATTATTTTCAAGGAAAATTTATAAAATATTTTTTTTATACTGTAAATTTTTTTATTTAC
Organism: Eschscholzia californica; assembly: GCF_041429995.1. NCBI lineage: Eukaryota > Viridiplantae > Streptophyta > Magnoliopsida > Ranunculales > Papaveraceae > Eschscholzia > Eschscholzia californica. The sequence goes on from NW_028238198.1 coordinate 37,947,189, forward strand.
TGGACACTTTTGTACTGGGAATTATCTTGTGTACGGGGAATTATTTTATTATGTGCTAGCTATTTGGTTATTTACTAGACACTTTTGTACCAGGAATTTACTTGTGTACCGGGAATTTGCTTGTGTACAGGGAATTATTTTATGTACTGGCCATTTGGTTAGGTACTAGACAATTTTGTATTGGGGATTTTCTTGTGTACCGGGAGTTGTTTTATGTACTAGCCTTTTGGTTATGTACGAGACACTTTTTGTACTGGGAATTTTCTTGTGTACCGGGAATTGTTTTATGTACTTGTCATTTGGTTATGTACCGGGAAGTAACTCTAAATCTGATTTCTTCACTATTACATGTTTATCAAATCTTCATTCTTCACTATAAGCTCTTTCTAAACCTAAATTTGAAATTTCTCCAAAATCCATGAATCTCTGTTCAAGAAAAAGATTTCACGTTGCAACCTTCACAAAATAAGGAAAAAGATAGAAATATAAGACGAAGGAAACTAAAAAATGTACACTAAACTTCCACATAACAAGGGAACGTGGGAACTGATCGGGAACGATAAAATGTAGTGGGAACTGAGGAATGTACATTACATTTCCTCATAAAATTGGTAATGAATCTCCTCTAAAACTAACATTTATCATCATCATCTTCAACAAAAAAAAAACAACTTTGTCGTAAAAAACATTCTCAATATCATAATCAAATGTATCAGAAAATTTCATTTACATATATGAAACAATTTTGATTCACACATGTAAAGAATTTCAATCCTACAAATCAATTAATAAAAATGAAATTAGGGTCTTGAATTTAGATCTAAACCTCTTTGGTCTTCACCCAAAAGAAAAATATCAGATCTAAACTTGGTAATGAATCTTCTCTAAAACTAACGAAACCCTCTCCAAGATCATAATCTAAATTGGTTGGTGATCAATCTTTATAAAAAAAAATGAAACGAATCTCTCTTCAATAGAAGCTCTGTTTCTGAATCCAAATCTGATATTTCTCCAAAACCCATGAATCTATGTTGAATAAAAAAGTTTTCTTCCCCATTAAACTTTCACTAAATCATCATTCTTCACCATATTCACTATATCAAAAATCATTGTTAAAGAAAAAAGTTGGTACCAAAGAGATAAAGAGGAAGATTTCAACTAAAAATTTAGAGAGAGAAAGTAAGATTTCTGCAAAAAAAAAAATTACAGAGAGAGAAATAAGAAATTGATAAAGATGGTGATGAAAATATAGTAAGAAATATAGGAAATGAAATTTAAAGTAAGAAAGAAAATCTCTCCATAGATTTCTTTCCAGAAGAAAAAGGAAGGAAAGATCTATTATGTACGGCACAAGGGTATTCCAGGAAGGAAAAAAGAAAAAGGAAAAGGAAAGTTGTCACTGACCGTCCTTTTCTGGCTTTAGGACTTGCGGCTAATTGACACGCTGCAGTGGGGCTGGGTCTTATTGGGAGGGCTTTTTTTGGTCCTCTCCCTCAAAAATCCAAAACAAAATTAGTCATTTCATACAAAATAGTTATGAAATTGTCGAACTTCTCATATATATATATAACAACACAACACAAAACTTCTGAATTACAAATCCAAGAAACCCTTTCTAACATCAAATCACTAATGGAGAGACCAATCAAGATCTTCAAAAGATCAATTCAAACTTTCACCCTAAACTATCAATACTTCACTATAATTGCAACATTTCTCCTTTTACCAGTCTCTATTTCTAGTCTTCTATCTCTAGTAATTGAAACTTCTTCAATTCCTCTATTGTCAACCATTAGAACTAGACTTGAATTACTTTTTAATGCAGCTGGTTTTCCTCCATTGTCTAAGAGGGTGTTTGATTTTTTAGCACTTATAAGTGCTACCACTTACTAAGTGATAATCACTTAGTAAGTGATATCACTTGTAAGTGATATCACTTGTAAGTGATATCACTTGTAAGTGATATGACGTTTGTTTTCTATCACTTTCAAGTGTTTGATTTTTGTTTTTATATTAATTCTAAATGTCACAAAAATGAGAATTGTCTATTTTGACCTTCAAGTATTTACATATAAGCATTTCATACTAATTCATTATGCTCGCGAGTTCGGATACAAGAGAATTACGATTTATGAATACTTTATGTTGAAAATATTAACCTTCCGTAATTAAAAATTATGAAGGAGAAAGAACTTACGTCGCATCATGGAGTTTGGGTGGTTCCGTGATTAATGAGGGAAGAGATGTGAAAAAAATGTAAGAGAAAAGCATAGGTGAAGGATGGGTGAAGAAGGAAAAGGGTCATTAATAAAGTCATAAAAAGATTTTTTACTTATCAATTGTTTAAGATTTTCTTTTTAGTTATAATTATATTGGTAATTATTATATTCGGTAGGGATATAAATGTCTTTTTTAGCACTTAGAAAGTAAGTGCAAAAAAATAAGCTCCAAGTTGGAGCTTACTTTTTTGCACTTACTTTGACCCCACTTACAAGTGATATTCACTTATTAAGTGAAAAAACAAACGGCCTCAAATTGCCGGCCCGCACTTATTAAGTGAAAATCACTTAATAAGTGCAAAAATCAAACACCCTCTAAGTTCTTTTCCCTTCTAAATTTCAAACTCTCTCAAACAATTTCTTCTTCTATCTTCTCTCTTCCTTTCACTCTTACATTCTTTCTTGTTGCTAAATCAGCTATACTTCAAAGTCTCATGTACAATAAATCTTCATTTTCATCTTCTCTCTACCTTTATAATCCTTTCTTTCTCACATACTTCTGCAATTCAGCCGTTATCTTCTCCGCCCACTCGGTCGGTCTCTGCATTCTCTTTCTTCTCTTCAACTTCTTCGAAACTCTCGGATTCAACTCCCCAAATTTTCAAATCTTTCTCTCTTCCACAGGAGTTGTTATTTACTCAACCATTCTTGCTCAAACCCTAAATACCTGTAGCTTAGTTTTCATTGTTGCTGGGGTAGAGAATTGTAGTGGGTTTTCAACAATTTTGAAGGCATATATTTTGATCAAAGGAAGATTTTCAGCTTCTCTCCCTCTAGCATTACCTGTAAATATGGGTTTGGCTTTTCTTGAATCTTTGTTCCAGTATCAGTTTTTAAGAAGTCATGATCTATCTGAGAAATTTAACTTCTTTACCTTTTCTGAAGGATTGGTGATTGCTTATTTTTATTCATTTTTTATTCTTAGTGAAACTATCATTAACTTCATCTTCTATAAAGTTGTAAATCAAGTTTAGAGATAGAATGGGTAGAAAATATTCACGACCATTACAGGATTCAACTCAATCAAGAAGAAGAACCGGATGATAATGATGAGAGTGTCTTTAGCAACTAAATTGTTTTTTAGGGATTCCTCGAAGAAAGATTTTGACTTGATTTGTGGCACACTCATCTCTACTCAGGTAAAAACAACGATCCAGATTGGAATCAAACTTCGAATTCTTTTGTCTTTCAGTCAATGTGAACCAAAATGTTACAAAATAACTTAAAATCTGTTACGCCAGTACTTTCGAAAGAAAACCCCAATGACGTCAAAGTAACTCAAGTTCTCAAGGATCACTATGGATCTCAAATTTTAAAGTAGATAAATTTAGACTTTATGCATGATTAGTCAACTTATATCGGATCCAATACCTAAATTTCATTAACCTTTTATGTTTACATGTAATGTGGCAAAAAAATCAAATAATGAGCTGGAGGTCCAAAAATGGAGGGGGAATTCGAACCCAATCCAGGAAAGACAAAAATTTCGGAACAGGTCCAAATGTCAGGAAATGTACAACTTTTCTTGTTTTCTTTTTCTTCCCCTCTTGCCCTTGGACGGGACATGTCCAACTTTTTTGACAATCGGACGCGGTGACAGCAAAAACATTAAATTCTCGTCCAATCATAAGAACAAAATCAGATCAAGAACCCAAGAAATCTGAAACTCCCGCTAAATCTGAGATATATTCCTTCTCTTTCTGTCTCTGAAACATTCTTTTCGAAATTTTGATCTGTTGCGCCATTTTTTTCGAAATTTTGGGATCTCGCCCATTAGTTTGTTTCAATTCATTCTTCCTTCTTATTTATACATTCAAAGGTCTTAAACATCTAAAAGAATTTGGTTCTTCTTTTTCAGGTGAATGGTTTCCTTTAATGTTTCTTTTTCAGGATCGATACTTTGGGTTTCTTTCTTTCTCTAAAAGAAGATCAAAGATCGACTTTATATGGTTCAGAAAATCAAGGATCGTAGATCGGTTTCGTATGGTTAGGTTCCTATTAAGAGATTTCTGAATGAAATCTTGGATTTTTCTGGACTCATGGATCTTAAAATCCTAAAATCAAGATGTAGGGTTTCTTAAAAATTAAATCGAATAATAACAAATTTGGTATCTTTAACCCAGATCGAAGATCTCTGTTGATTTGGTCTTCTTTTGTGATCATACTTGGGATTATTTGTAAGAGGTTTGTAAGATCTTTCATTTTTTTGGTTAGAATTATGAGTTGTGTGAATGAATTCTATAATTTTGTAGATGTCTGAAATTGTGAATGAAATCATATATATTTCATTATGTTTTATGAAATTTTTTGAATCTGGTTGATCATATTTAGTTTCTGTTAATTTGTGAATGGATTTTTCTTCAAGTATAATGTAGAGTATTGGATACTAGATTATGTGTTGTACATAACAAAATTTCCTATAAATTTTTAGTGAAATAGTTTTACATTCTGGAAGGAATGTGTAAGAAATTTTATTATGTACCGTAAATAATAAAATAACCTATAAACTTTCATTGAAATAGTTTACCTTTTGGAAGGAATGTATATGAAATTTTATTATGTATTGTACATAACAAAATTTTCTATACTTTCTTTTCCAAAAAGTGTCATGTACATACAAAATGGTCAGCACATACAAAAATGTCCAGTACGTAACAGAATGCCCTATGAATTTTCAGTGAAGTAGCTTATATTTTGGAGGAATTTATAGGAAATTTTATTACGAACCGTAAATAACAAAATTTCCTATACTTTCTTTTCAAAAAGTGTCCAGTACATAACAAAATGCCCAATACATAACAAAATGTCTTATGAACTTTCAGTTAAATAGTTTACATTTTAGAAGGAATATATAAGAACTTTGTTATGTATTGTACATTTTAGAAGGAATATATAAGAACTTTGTTATGTATTGTTCAAAAAGTCCAGTAATAAAAGTTCTTATATTACTGAAAAGAGAGAAATAAATCTGTTAATATTGGAGAGATAAAATATGTGTGGGAGAAAATAAAAAGAGTAGAGAGAGAAAGTTTGTAAATGGCAAGTTTGTAAAGAAAAATCTAGAAAGAGAAAAAGAAATTTGAAAAGAGAAAGTAAAAGAGTAGAGAGAGAAAGTTTGCAAATGGCAAGTCGGTAAATTTTGCAATGGCAATTCCGTGAATTCGTGGAAAGTACAAGATTTTGATGGGAGGGCGTAAGAAATTTTTAGATTTTCCGGGCATATTTTCAGTGGCACGAAATGTAACTTTTGAAATTCCGAAGGTCGTTTCCGTCATTTTTCTCTAACTCTGACGTAATGGATCTGTCTCTAATATTTTATCTTCCGCAGACTGGGCTCTTGGACTTCTAGGCTTGACTGAATCCTTTACTTGAGTCTCAGTTGACTGGTCAATAGCACCTCCGTGAAATTCCTGCCCGACATGTGTGAATACTTCTTGCCAACTCTCAGACCATAGAGGTTCTCTTTTCACAAGAGCAGTAGATCCCTGACCAGGATTAGATGGCGAGAGCAAGAAAAAATCCGTTTGCGACCTACAAAAAGAGATCAAGTTTAGAAAAAGGAAATAAATTAATTTACAATAAACATAAACAAGAAAAGTAAGATGAGTTTGGGAAGTAACAACTGTACCCTACATTTGAACACGAGAAGGGGTATAAATGAAACATTACAATATTGGTGCGATATCCCAGAAAACTTAAATAAGTTCTGTACTGTATGGGCAAAATACTGACACATTCCCAAAACAAAGTTGAGTAGGATTAAAAATGGGAAATTTAAAATGTATAGTAAATCTAGTTCTACAACACAAATTTTAGAGTTCCCACATTAACAATGTAGAATACAACAATTACTTTACCGATTCAGTTCTTGTGGAATCATTGCGGTTGATGATCTTGCAACATTTGAAGAGTGGGGACTAAAGATATCATGTTGCAATCTGCACAAATTAAGGAAAAAGATAGAATATAAAAAGGAAACTTACCAATGTACGGTGCACTTACAAATAACTAGGAAACGTTTCCATTGACTGGGAACAGTAAAATGTACGTTACACGGGAACACTAGAAGGGAACTGAATAATGAACGGTTGCTATACCAATTATCTTCTTGTGGAATCACTGAGGATGATGATCTTGCAGTAATTGAAGAGTGGGGAAAGATGAATCCAGGTTCCAACCTACAAAATATTTAAAGAAAAAGATTGAATAGAAGGTGAAGGAAACTGACCAATGTAGAGTGCACTTACACATTACAAGGAAACATACTTTGACTCAACTTTGACCTTGATTTATTCCTTCATCTGGACTCCGAATTGACTTTCGTTTTCTCCTACGAGCTCGTCTCGACCTCTACTTTTCAACCACGCACTGACCTTGGCCAAATTACCAGAATGTCCTTGACTCCAAATGACCAAAATACCCTTCATGTATCTTTTCCTCGTTTTTAACTGTTTTTCACACCTAACTCTGCAAAAGACACCTAATCAAGAAAACCAACCATTTTATTATAATAAAGACTCGAAACCGACTAACTTGGCTAAATTAAACGACTTAGATGGGACATTTTCATGACCCATCAAACATCCCTAAACTTAGATTTTGCTAGTCCTCGAGCAAAACAAAAGAAAAGAAAAGACCTAACTCACTTTCGGAGGCATCCCGGTTGCATTTAGCGTATGCAACAAGTCGTTAAACCCCTAGGTTGCCCTAGTGGACGAGTGTGGTCTCGTGAGGGTTTCCATAGATGACACCCACAAACATCATAGTTTCAAATACACAAGGGTCCAAAATCTAAATCATTGATAAGCATGATTCATATAGTGAAGGGTTTAAGCATGTCAAAACATAATGAATCAAGTAAATAAGCTCATGTAAAAGCTAAAGATCTCTTCACTAATGGTCTTACCCTAAAATGCAAGTGTCATACCATAATAAGCACATCTATGTTCCGAGGTCACAAAACCTTGATTCCCAAGTTAGTACATTTCGCCTCGACTTCGGCCTCACGGACATACACTCCAAAAATGAAATCGCTCAAGAATGGTTCGCTCGTATGTGTGAGTGTGATCACTTAACTAGGACTCAACACATAAAAAGGGGTGAGGACAACATTTTGGAACAAATGATCTTCGAAAATGAATTAGCCACTAATAGAGTGGGGAAGCTCACTCACCCTTCTCACCCATTCTACCCTATTAAGATGCCTTCTAAAGGTCAGCGGATACAATAGATGATGTGATGGTGGTGGATTCCCGAGAATTTCGACCTCTTCATTATGGTAGAACCTCTTAAGCATCTCAACATTTGTTTCTTGCTTCGAATACTTATTCATGAACAAAAACACCAACACATATATACAATCACATCACTCACACAAAAGAGCTAACACATGCTCAAACATACACAAAAATCACTTTTTTTTCACTTTTTTTTTTCTTCATTCATTTTTTTTTTTCCTTTATATAACACAACTACAATCAACCAAAACAAAATACTACACACACAACTCTATTCTTGCAATCAACTTTTCATTTCATACTTGTTTTTGACATTCTTCATTCTTTTATCTCATGTCTTCATTCTCGGGATAGAAGATGATGGATGGTGATGGAGTATCCGCTTTCCTCTAGTTGGCATTCTCATTGGGTTTCATGGACTACAAGGGCAAGGTTAATTCGCTATCCTAATGTCACTCCTAGTGGCTAAGGAAATTGAGCACACGAGATCAAATGAGCTCTTTTATAAGTTACGAGGTTGAGTAGCTCTTCATTCTACTCGGAGTTAGCGCGGAAGAGTACACTCGAATGACAATTTAGGCTTTGAGCTCTCACATGGGTTAAGTCTCCACTAATGACTACTTTAGGTCTCTTAGAAATGTTTCTTCTTCACTAAGATATAACTCACATGGCACAACACAAACACTAAAAGACTCGACTTTCATGCAAAGGCCATTAGCAATCACAAAACTCATCAACTCGACACATACGCATCAAAATTCTTAAAACTATAACTAGAATCACATGCAAATCTACTTAAAATGTTCAAAATTTTCAAATTTTGGCTAATTTGAACCCTTTTGTCTTTGAACCCATGGTCATGCATTGGTTATGGTCATATCCCGCATCCCCAAACTTAAAACTAACATTGTCCTCAATGTTCTAAGCATATACTCACCAAAAGATAAAGAGACACATCAATCTAAAGAGAAGAGTGGAGAGATATTACCATAACCGAAGGAGATAGAAGATGATACTACCAAGGCTCATCTATAAAGAGGTTCCAAGTTGGTGCCAAGCTCGCGCCATCCCCAAACTTGGAACAAACCACGCCTTAGAAGTAAAACATATAAGAATTGCTCCTAAAAGATCAACAAATATCATGAGAATGAATCACACAAAAAAAAGACATATACAAATCTACCACTAACGTGGGTATACACGATTGCATTGAGCTATGCAATTAGCCTTTGATTCTCTTGATTTCACACAAGAACACGAGTTATGTCTCGTGGAGGGTTTCCAGAGATGATACCCACAAACATCAAGACCCATCTCAATCGGCCTAACGATCATAAAGCAAAAAACGGAAGATTTGGGGGTCAACCCAAAGAAAGCTATATACAAATGGTAATCGTCTCACACCTATGTACAAACCATAAAGTGCAAGTAAGACGATTGAAGAAAATAAGCCATCCCCAAACTTAGTGGATGCACGGTCCGGGGCGACGACTAAGAAGTCATCAAAAGGATCGACATATAAGTGAAGGGCTAAGAGGTCAGTCGAAGGCAAAAAGTCATCTGCAAGCTTAGTGGATAGAACATCCACTAAGTTCATAGACATTCTAGGAAAGACGACTGAAATGTCCCGAAAGAGATCGACGACCGAGTCTGATAACATGTGGAAAGTCGAACTAGACTCTAAGGGTAAGGCAATAGGCTCGGGGACCAAGTTAAGGTCCATGGTTTCCTTAGGTAAATAGTCTGACAAACTATCCAACATGTCTCTAACTACTACGTCATCAATATCCTCAAAGGCATCTGGAGCCTCGCAGTTGATTATAACATCATGTCTGGCATCTAAGACTGACTCCCTACAAGTGTCGAAAATCAAAAAGTTCAAAATAATGTCATCCCCAAACTTGTTCATAGAGCCATCATCCTGAATCTCAAAGTCTAATGTAGTCCTATCATGATGAGATGACACATGGTGAGGAAACGAGACAACAAGGTTATCAGTTTGTTCAAGCTCTTGGGTCCTCTCAGTTGATTCGTCGACATTTAAGTTAGTACTAGGGTTAGACGTATTACCCTCGCCATCGGAACTAGTACCCTCTTGAGTTTGGGGTGGTGAAACCCCTTCCTCGTCGGCTAATAACTGTGACATCATCATCTCTAATGGATGATTTAGAGACTCTAATTGATGATTTAGAGACTCAAACCTCTGATGTAACTCTTGTTGCATTTGAATCTGCGTCTGTTCAAATCGATCTTGTGTCTCTTCAAGTTGTAACATCATTTCAGTCAGACGACTGATAAACTCTAATTGAGAACTATCTTCAAGAGTCTCTTCATGATAAGGCTCACAAGTGTAACGAGATGAAGACTCTTGTTGATAACTCCCACCGTACATACTAGGATCATACCTGCCTCTAAAATCATTGGTCTCCGAATAGTGTGGACTATAAGGTCTCTCATACATATTTAGTGTCGGACCATATCCATCACTAATTTGACCATCTCTATACATATGTCGGTATTCTCCTAGGGTCATACGATATCGGTCAGGCTCAAATGGTCTATTCCCTTCACTAATCGAAACATCCCTACACATCCTTTGGTATTCACCTAAGGTCATATCGGGTCGGTTAGTGCGGGGAATCCTCGAAATAAGTTCATCATCATCAACATCGAATGGCCAACCGTTATAAGAACGGGCCATGATCTAACAATATTCAAAGATGGTAACACATAATCACAAAATGGGAACTAAAACTTATAGAACTAAACAATCACACAAGTAAGAAGGAAGAGATGGAATGCGATACTATCGACTTTTCGCTTTTCTTCACGATTCCTTCCTTTCCTTCGCTCCTATGTCTCTTCTGGCTATTTCCTTGAAATGGTACCTAAAAAAAAAATGAACTTAAGAAAATAGAAAAACAAATAAAGCAAAAACGTCTAAGTAAGAAATTAACACTAAACTAATGAACAAACAAGCAAACGATATCCTAACTACTAAACCTATCCCCGGCAGCGGCGCCAAAAACTTGATAGGCCTAAAATAAGTCTATTCCCGCAAGTATACGGGGTCAAGTTATAGTATTTTAGTAAATCGGGAAATCGTCCCAAGGAATAGGTAGGTAACTTCGGATATTGGATGCGGGTTTAACCCAATAATCAAGATGTCAATAGCTAACTTAGACTAACACACACACCCCACTTTATAAGTTTGATGATTGATTGGTAAGAAATAAAGAAACAAATAAAACTAACTAAACTATCTAAGAAAGAGGTAAAAGGATATCTAAGGTTATAAAATCCACCGCATAATTTCACTTTATAAAACAAGTACTTAATTACTTAAATCTCTTATGTATTTACTCGGGATCCAATATAATGAACTATTTAGATTCCGGATGATGTTCTAGATAAAACAATTTTATAATTACTAATTCTAATTGTCTTCCTTATAAAGATTCGGATCACTTAACTATTATTCATCATCTAAAAAGCATACTCCATCTAACAACTTAAAGAAAGTATGAAATATCTAATTATGAGGCATGAGTAATGGAAAGAAAATCCAATCCATATAGATAAACAATCAATAGACATTAAAGCACATCAAAGGATTTAATTAATCAAGAACAAGTATTATAAAGATCCAAAATGGGTTTCATTCATAACCTTAGATTGCTAAATTAACTATACATGGAATCTAGAGTAACATTCATTGACATTGTAAAATAAATGAAAATACTAAGAAATTAATGGAAAGAAATCACCAAGAATGTTCAAATTCCATATCTCCATGTATCTCCATTTTATCCAAGATTTGCTCCATTTTTGCTCAAGAATTTTACTCCAAGAAATCCAAATAATAGCTATTTTATTGCCACCCAAATAAGAAAAAAAGAAAGAGAAGGAAGAAATTAGATGTAGAAAGAAGTTAGAAAGAAGAGATGAAAGGGAATAAAGATGATAGAAGAATATGGAAGAAAGAAGGAGATGACTATTAATGGAAGAAGAATAGTGGTAGAGAAGAAGTAGTAGTAGAGAAAGATGGAGAAATAATGGAGAAAATGGATTTAGTAGTAGAGAAGAGAGAAAGAAATAGGTGAGAATAGGGATATTGAGAATAGAGAAGAGGGAGATTGAGAGGGTTTGCAAGTCTAAGTGCTAATAAGGGAGGAAGGACTATTAAATAGAGTTAGGGTTTATTAAGGACAAAATGGGGATTTTTCATTATTTTAAATGATGAGGTCGGCTAGGGTTTCTAGTGGAACTAATGGGAAAGGAGTGGCTGCCATGTGTCGGCTAATGGAGAGGAGAGAAATCTGGTCGTTAGGGCTTGAGAACATGCGGCTAGAATGCTTCGCGGGTGTGGATGAACTATGCGGCATCAATCAGCATCCGTCGGATCAGAAGAGCACGGGATCTTGAGGGACAGCAGAGAGCCACGTGGCCTGGAGTACCTAATCAAGCTGCTACGGGCAACACGGAAGTATTAGATTGAGAAGGACGCTCAGTAACCGTTGGATCTTGATGACGCGGGAGGTTGCGGCTGCGATTAAAACGCGAGCAAGGGACTACCGGATTAAATTAGAGCGCGCTACACTGGATCGTGATCGATGGCCACACTTCGCTGTTCCACGGGTATACAGAACTTAGATGAAATAACCTCCAGGCTTTGCCACGTGTCCGGCTCAATACCGCATGCCAGAACCGCTACCGAAAGTGTCCCGCAAGTCTACATCCTTTGACCTTGATTTATTCCTTCATCCGGACTCCGAATTGACTTCCGTTTTCTCCTACGAGCTCGTCTCGACCTCTACTTTTCAACCACGCACTGACCTTGGCCAAATTACCAGAATGTCCTTGACTCCAAATGACCAAAATACCCTTCATGTATCTTTTCCTCGTTTTTAACCGTTTTTCACACCTAACTCTGCAAAAGACACCTAATCAAGAAAACCAACCATTTTATTATAATAAAGACTCGAAACCGACTAACTTGGCTAAATTAAACGACTTAGATGGGACATTTTCATGACCCATTAGAAACATAGATATGAAATGGGAACGGTAAAATGTACGCTACAGTTTAAACGAGGGAGGAACTGTAGAATGAACAATAACTATACCGATTCATATCCTTTAAATGATATCATTCAAGGCAAGAAAATGAGTTTACGAGTCTAAATGTTTTTGTTTACGGATCATTCATGGCAAAAAAAAAATTAAATGATAGCATTCAAGGCAAGAAGATGAGTTTAAGAGTTTAAAGAACATTCATGGTAGAAGAAATATTAAATGATAGCATTGAGGGCAAGAAGATGAGTTTTAGAGTCTAACTGTTTTTGTTTAAGGATCTTTCATGGCAGAAGAAACATTAAATGATAGCATTGGAGGCAAGAAGATGAGTTTAGAAACATAAAAATCACTGACCTGAAAATAAAATAAAATAAGAAACCTTAAACAAAAATAGATGATCCTTTGATATATAAATAGAGGAAAAAGAGTTCAAAACCATAAAAGCGCGAATCAGCCAAAAATTTGAGTAAAAACGGCGCCAACAAATATTTCTTGAGAGAGAACAAAGGATGAAGAGTGAAATTTGGGTTGTAGAGAGATAAAGAAAGCTAATAATCAGGAGAGAATTGGGAGATTTGGGCGGCAAGATTTGAAAAGAAATCGAGTTTGGAAGATTTCCTTATCAAGATAAGACCCTCATTTAATGCTAAGCTTCAATCAATCGTCAGATAATTAATGGAGTTGAGGGAGAAGTCAGCTAATTAATCGGGCATAGCCAAAAATGGAAGGAAAAAAGAGAAAGAAAGGGAACTGACAACTAAACCTTACATTTTTGGACTTCATCCTCAATTTGGATTTGGGCTGGGGGTGAACCTTATTTACCCCCCATTTTTTGGGCCTTTGAGTCATTTTTGGTACTTTATTTAGGCCAAAAGTATTAGTAGAAGTAGATAACTTTTAAGTTCCAGTACTAGTGATAGGTAAGAATTTACCACTTCCTACCATGACTGCTTCTGTTCCTTGATAAGATTGAATAGATTGGATGCAGTATGTGTCATATAACTACTTGCACCTGTATCAGCTAACCATGCTTTATCTTTTACTGTTCTAGCTTCAGTAACTATATGACATTCATCAGTTGGAAACGTATTTGATTCACAATCTAAGAAAATGTCATCTTCTATATCAAGAACAGTTGTTGTATGACATTTTTGAAATATATCATCATCATCATTACTACCATATTCATATAACACAACATTATTGCATTCTAGTAAAGACTCGTCTTAATATAAATAAGACTGTGATTTTGTTGTACCTACATGAGGAGTTTCTGTTGGAACATCTTGTTAATCTTGAGATTCTGAGTGATAACCCATATGAGTTTTGTTATGTTTAAATCTAAAATAACATAGTCCTGCTGAATGCCCCCACCTTTTACATATTCCATAAGGGACTGTGGTGAAATCAAAGTCATCTGCTATCTGACCTTTGTATTGAGTATTCTGAGAAACAGTGTTATAAGAATGTGGAACAACATCTTTCTAGACAGAAAATGGATTCTTATAATATGAAGGTGGTGGTTTATACCCTTGTCTTGGATATTGTTTTTTTATTATAACTTTTCACACAATAAGCCTTTTGATCTACATATCTCTTGACAAAAGTCATTGTTCATGCTGAATTAATCTTGACTTCAGTTGAGTTAAACTCAAATATTCATTATTTGCTCTAATTGCAATAGTAAATTGATCATAGTCTGAGTTTAAACCTCAAATTGCAAGTCTAACAATTTATGACTCACTAATTCTATCATGAACTGAAATTAGAGAATCTGAAATCTGTTATAATTCTCTAAGATATTCTGATAATGTTACATTTCTTTTCTTAAGAGTTTGGAATTTTCTCTTTAATTGATCTTATTTTATTCAAGACCTTCATTATTAGTGAGATCAAGATATTCCCAAATCTCTTTTGTTGTTTTTAAACCATAAGTGTCATAGTAAACTGATTTTGACAAAGTGCTTTTAAGATATGATCTAACAAAGCTTTCTTTACTTCTCCATTGTTGAAAATCTGCATCGACTTGCTCAATCCCAAGGATAAACTTTAGTTGTGGTGGTTCCTCCATGGTGCCAGTGACAAAACCCAACAAATCATAGGTACTAAGTAAAGATTCTACTTGGTCTTTCCACATCAAGTAATTTGAATCATCTAGTTTTTCAGTTTGAAACTAATTACAGTAGTGATGATAGGTGGAAGATTACCTTGATTTAAAGATATTCGATGAATGCTGAAAGTTGTGTAGATTTATGCCCGAAAAAAAAAACAGTAAATATTTCTCTAATACTTATCAGTTTTGATCTTTAATCTTCTAATATTGATGAAATGAATGTTAAATCTTCTGAATTTTAATGTTCTTATTGTGTTTGTTGCAAGATAATCAATAATTGTTGTTGAGTTCTTGAAGAGAACCCCTAGTTTTTGGATCTCAAAAATCTAGACTGATACCATGTAATATTTCTCAATGAACTTAACAACAATCATTGATACAAATTGATAAAAGATTAATATATGTATACCAAAATCTACCAAATCATCTTTAGTTTCTAAAGACAATCATTAATCATCAGTAAAAATCAACATACCAAAAAGCTAAAGAAAATTCGTATCAATGATACTAAAAGATAACTAGAGAAAAATTGATACAAATTGATAATAAAAGATTACTAAAGACAATAATTGATACAAATTGATAAAAGGTTAATATAGGTATACCAAAAAAGAAATCCGTCATTGAAATTATCTTTTTTGCATTTACTTCTATGTGTTTTGCAATACCTAAACTTTTGTTGGATTTGGTAGCTCATCCCCATCTGTAAGTGAGAACCGCTGACCACTTGACACTGGTAGCTTGGAATATTTGGAATTTAATAAATTTACTTTCTAAACTAGTTGTAAAGCATACTTACTTTGTGTGAGTATCATATGCTTCCGATTTGGATCATGAATAACCTCTATTCTCAGAAAATAAGCCAAACCCAAATCCTTCATCTTCAAAGCAGAACTCAAATCGTTGATCAGATGAGAAATTTGAGAGGCAAAACTGCATGTTAGTATAATATCATCTACATATAACAGTAAGACAGTGTCCCTGATGTAGAGTGAAGAACAAACATATAATGATTTGTCTTGCTTTTGTGAAACCCATATTGATATAGAAAGGCTGCAAGTTTATAAAACCAGGTCCTTGGAGCTTGTTTTAGACCATATAATGCCTTATGTAGATGACATACACGATTATCTTTACCTGACTGAGCAAAGCCAGGAGGTTGAATCATGTATACCGCCTCATCAAGTGTGTCGTGTAAGAAGGCATTAAAAACATCTAGTTGCTTAATATGCTATGACCTATGTACCAAGTAAAGTTTCTACTTGATCTCTCCACATCAAGTAATTTGAATCATCTATATTTTCTGTAATGAAACTAATTACAACCCGAAAAAAAAAAAAAAAAAACAGTAAGTATTCCTCTAATACTTGTCATTTTTTATCTTTAATTTTCTAATTTTGCTGAAATAAATGTTAAATCTTCTGAATCTTAATGTTCTTCTTGTGTTTGTTGCGAGATAATCAATGATTGGTGTTGAGTTCTTGAAGAAAACCCCCTAGTTTTCGAATCTCAAAAACCTAGATTGATACCATGTAAGATTTCTCAATGAACTCGATTTTATTTCAATCAATTTTTCTTAATCAATTACATTCTCTATCTATGTAAGTAAAGAGATATTAATAGAAAGAAAGAGAAAAAAGAATTATGTTATGAAACAGAACTGAAAAGTTAGTTATTAACTAACTTTTTTTTGTTATAGGTAGTTGGAAATCTGAGGTTGCCTTTATCAGCTCGGTTGAACTCGTGTCTGGCCTTGATTGTCTTCTAGGCTTGACTGAATCCTTTACTTGAATCCCAGTTGACTGGTCAATAATCTTTTGAGTATAAAAGACCAAAAGTTGCCCTAATCTTCATGATGACCAATACGTGGACAACCAATTTTCTTATATAGACACCTATTTTCGGGCCCAATGCGAGTCATTTTTTTTTTACTTAGTTGACTTTGATTTAATAAGGGGACAATTCTATAAGGACTTGAATATTAACACTAATTAATCTATGGACCGTTAACAAATACAATAGTTAAAAATAGAAAACCTAGCTGACATTTCTTCTTCTTCTTCTTAATTTTCTTCTTCTTCTTCTTCTTCTTCTTAATCTTATTCTTTAACGGCTACTACAAGTAAATTACAACTTCACTATCTTATTTATCAAGCCCTAGATGGATTGGGAAGATAAATCCCCTCAGTCTCAATCCAAAATAGTTTTTTCAAGTGTTTATATAGTAGGAATTAATGATATTGATGAGATAAAATCATAACTTTTTCTATTTTTGTTTTGTATTTTCGTTTAGATAGTTTGGAAGAATCGAAAATGATTTCATGAGCAAAATTCGAGGTGAAAGAGACAACTAACAGGATTTTGTGAAAAATCCACGAAAAATTTATACTTTATCTGGGATTTTACCACGAAAATTCTGAATATTTTCTTGTGCTTTGCCACAAAATCTGGCAATCGAGGCCAAATTGCCAGATTTCGTGGCAACCCTCTTTTGACTTGCCTAATTTTCGTGAGAAACACACAAAAATTAGGCAAGTCAGAAGAAGACTTGCCACAATATCTGGCGGTTTGGCCTCGACTGCCAGATTTCGTGTCAAGTATTCTTGTGACTTCTGTTTTTAGATTTTATTTTTTTAGCATTCAGAATTCAACATATTTCGACAAGAAGTCAAGTTGAATTTGGATCCTATTTCAACAAGAAATTTCTACAACAATTTCCTTGGATATTCTCGGTGCCATGGACAACAATGTCTTCCCAACTTTCTATTTATACAAATTTGTGTGTGATGAAGAAGAAGAAGTAGAATAAACCTTAGGGTTTATGGAAGAAAAGATGGAGGAATTAAAATAAAACTTCTAATTCTTATGGGACATGAAAGAAAAATCATGGAGTCATGCCCTCTTAAAAACTGTTGTCCATATAAAATTTCTACATTTTCTAGTTGTCCACATAAAGTATTTGTATATATAAGAAAAATTGTTGTCCATGTATTGGCCACCATCTTCATTCCTCTTTCTATTCGAAACTCTAGTTTCCCAAGATGGACTACTGTAAACATACTCGAGTCTAATCACAGAATGATTACTAACTTAGAAAAAAATCTTGATTTACAACCATGAGATCTCTATTATCATCATTAGGATTGAGAATCTCAATTTTTTTTTAGGAATCGACTACGATCGACGGTAGTCGTTACAAGACATTGATACATCGAGACGATGTGATAAGCACAATAACTGTCGAAATACTACTAGGCCTAACGCCCGACGAACTAAATGACCTATAGTCTAACGAATTAAATGGCCTATAGTCTAACGAATTAAATGGCCTAAAGCCTACATAAACTACTTTATTTATACTCAAGTTCAATATTTTCTGGATTTGCACTTCCATGAGATTGAACATGGGACCTCTGCATTGCAGAGTATATAACCAAAGGCCCCGAGAGTTATAATTCCTTTGACTAAAGTCAAAGAATTGTCGCCTGCCTATAGCCAAAACGGGAGTGCGTATAGAAGAATATCATGTTTATATGAGTAAATATTTCAGCCGTCGATTGAATCCGTTGATCCAATGCTCAGACCAGTTAGGTGCTCATAAACCCTAAAAAACCAAGGTCTTGTTGTTAACCTAGCAAAACGCCTCTTCTTCAGCAGCAGCAGCAGAAACGAACAGTTCGCAGAAATGGTACTCTCTCTCTCTTTATCCTTCTGTCTTTCTCAATCTAAGATAGCCGAAGAATTCACTGATAATTTGCTACGATTCGATTAATTCCCTCTTCTCGTGTTTCTTTTTGACACTTTCATGGGGGAATTTATTAACTTGTTCAGTTTCAGATTATAACTTTGTCTGATGTTTATCTCCTGATCTTATTCTTTTTCATTTTTGACAGGCTCCTAAAAGAGGTGTGAAGGCTCCAGTTCCCGCCAAGAAAAAAACTGTAAGTTCCATCATAAACTCCATTCTTTGCTTAAAAATGGACTTAAAAAACTTTGTTTCTTCAATTCTACTTATATAGTTATTATGATCTTTAGGTATGATTGATAATATATATACATAGATGTCCAGATCCTTGTTTAGTTGGTGAGTAGTAAAAGCGAAGTTATAAAAATCATTGACGATTTAAAATGTGTAGCCCTAGATTTTACATTGAACTGGCCTATTGATCTTGTTGAGTTTTGTGAGTTTGTCTCGTATACGTGCTGATCAATTATGGTCTACTTTCTTATAGGATAAGGTTGTCAATCCTTTGTTTGAGAAGAGGCCAAAGCAATTTGGAATTGGTGGTGCATTGCCACCAAAAAAGGATTTGCATAGGTTTGTTAAATGGCCGAAGGTTGTTCGTATTCAAAGGCAAAGAAGGATTTTGAAGCAAAGGTTGAAGGTTCCACCTGCTTTGAATCAGTTCACTAAGACTCTGGACAAGAACCTTGGTATGTATTTCTGGTTGTGTTCTTTTATTTTCCTCGTCCGTCAGTTGTTCTAAACATAATACAAGATTTCTCATTTATACTAGTATGTTCTATTTTGCAGCAACCAATCTATTTAAGATGCTACTCAAATACAGACCAGAGGACAAGGCTGCTAAGAAGGAAAGACTTCTGAAAAGAGCACAGGCTGAATCTGAAGGAAAAACTGTCGAGTCAAAGAAGCCTATTGTTGTCAAATATGGACTTAATCACATTACTTACCTCATCGAGCAGGTAATCTCATTCTGATAACAAATTTTTTTTTTTCTCTCGATCCTTTTCTAATACTATTAGTAACGACAAAAATTGGATGATCACTTGTTTATCACAAAATACTTGTTAAATTGTCTCTGACTTATCGTTATTGAGAAAGAATTTTTTATTTCGAAGATGGTAGTTCACAAGCATAGTTTAGACTTGAAAATTTTACCATTTTAGCTCCGCCTTGGAGCACAAGCATTGTTCAATTATGGAAGCGTTTGACATGTAGGCATGATTAATATTTTCTTACTTGTCCTTCGGTCTGTGTAGAACAAGGCCCAATTGGTGGTGATTGCCCATGATGTCGACCCTATTGAACTTGTTGTCTGGCTCCCAGCTTTGTGCCGTAAAATGGAGATACCATATGCAATTGTGAAGGGCAAAGCTCGGCTTGGAGCGGTAAATTTCTTTTCTATTTTTCCCTTTGTTTGACCATTCCCGAAATTTTGATTTATTGATTAGAAGTACATTCCGTAACAAGTAGATTTGTGTCTCTCTAATAGATTGTCCACAAGAAAACAGCCTCAGTTTTGTGCTTAACATCAGTGAAGAATGAAGATAAGATGGATTTCAGCAAGATTGTGGAGGCAATCAAGGTAATCACATAAACCTATAACTTTTAGTTTGTTAAAACTTTAACATAATTGACTCCTTCATTTTTCTCTCCAACTTAAACTCTTTTATGTCTATATCCAGGCCAACTTCAACGACAAATTCGATGAGCACAGAAAGAAATGGGGAGGTGGTATTATGGGATCGAAGTCTCAGGCCAAAACAAAAGCAAAAGACAGGGTCTTAGCAAAGGAAGCAGCACAAAGGTTGACTTAATTTTGTAGCAAGTCAGAGAGTTACTGTTGGTACGGATTTAGCTTTGTTATTCAGAACACCTTTTAGTTGTTGCTGTTGATTTGAGAAGTTTTGTTTTTGTTTTGCTCTTTAATGTTAACTGTTAGCGGACTAAATAAACCCATTCCTAAGAATTTTGTTTTGTTATACGTTTTCTACATATCGATCCCCGTTATGAGGAAGAATCTTTTTGGAAAACCACTGGGGAATTTCCTTCTCTCATCGAAGTCTAACCCAAATAAATTAACTATTGCATCAGCTCTATCAATAACATTTAGAAAGGCATTATTGACTTGAAGCAATTAATTATCTTATATGGGAGTAGTGAATTCCGACTTTGCGTGACATTCCAAAGTCTGCAAATATCTGCTTCATTCAATCGCAGACCATTTGATGTTCGCAAATGTCCGGGGAGTTCAATCAATTGGAAATAATTTGGAAGGAACAATTGTTTTCAAGTAGATTCTTCTGCAATCCAACCCATACAAATGGTACTTGCAACAAAAAAAACCCATAGAAATGGTAATCTATATGCTTGGAACATGTTAACAGTTTTCTATACATACATTATATCCCCACTTGCAAATAAATAATCAACAGGGGTGACTAACTCTCACCATCAGATTGAGATTTGGGCTGGATCCAGTCTCACTTGTATATTTTTTCTATTCCTCGATACACGATTCTTAACTATGTGCTACAATCCCTTCTTTTTTCCTGTCAATGTGAGGAAGAGATTACAAGATGTTGGAACAATAAAAAAAAAACCCGAAACACAACAAAAATAACAAAAGAACTCCGCCGGGGAGCGCCTAGCATACTTAACCAATACGACAAGGGACATGTCTTTTCTTTGGGGTGAAAATACCACAATATAGGAGACGGTCACCGAAGGAGTCACCGACGGGTTATTCTATCACGGTTGAAAATGAATTTAGAAAGGGATGTACCTTTTTGGAACCATGAATTACGGACTGCTCGACGAATATGGCGTTCATGCTTCTCCAAGAGTTCATCAACTCGATGTGGTTGAGATAATAAAGGACCAGAGAACTCAACTAGCTCTCCTCGCTCCTTAGAATCCTGAAATATTGACCGAGAAGAATCCTGAAGCTTATGAGAATGGTAAAACCATAAACTCTTTCCCAAATAGACATTTCTAATTTAACTTACCATGTTGTATTTTTTAGCTGCAAGTTCTTCTCTTCTATAAAGTGCAGCTGATAGTTCATGAGAATGGTATGCATCAAAAGCATCCGGACGACTCCATTGTTTCTGCATTTCACGCTTGGAAGACTCGTAAGATCCATGGCACTTTGAGTCAAACTCCTGTTCATGTAAACTATCCCCGTTCTCTTGATATTTACGATCGGAGATATTTTTCATTTGTAGGACACTCAAGGGATCAAGTGCATTTGAAACTTGATGACCTCTAGAACTAGACCTACTATGCGATCTTGTCGAACTTGTATCTTCTTTTCTCCTTTTGACCCACGCAAACCCACTCGACGACATTATATCTAGTGGGCCTGAGAACGGCACGTCCCCTTGAGATGCATTCTTTATATGAAAAGCTTCTTGAGCGACATTAATATCAATTGATGGTTTTAGAGGTTCCACACATAACTTGGCATGGAAATCTTCCTTGGACAGATTTGCTTTATCTGCTTTATGGGTATCTTGAATGCTAACTTGACAGTCCTGCGAGTATTGACGTAAATCAATCAAAGAAGAGTTCTTCCTGTAGTTGTCGAATCCGATAATCAGAGCAACGGTGAAGTAAAAAAGAGATACCTCGATGGATATACATGATTTACCATGTCCATTTTGTTCTCGCAAAGGTTTACATGCTTTCGCTGGTCTTCTTGCTGCTTCAGGCCCACCGCGAACTCGTCCCCCATTCTTTTTCCTGAAATTACCATATGTTAAGATAAAATATCGGGTTCTAGATTAATCTTGCTCGATCCAAATTAAAATAGGAGCCTAATGCATCCTCAATGAATATTGTTTTGAACGTACAGGATTAAAATCTATTGATTTTCTAGCTAATAGCTAACGGAACGTATAGAATTCTCACCTTCTTGCCTCTTCCCGACATTTGGCATCTATCTCCTTATTAGGAGGGTAATGCGGCAAGGTTGATGGGTCACACGCATAAGGCTTCGTTGAGAAGTACTGCAGACATTATCAATAAGAAATGTTTTATGGTCAAGTAAGTCAAACAAAAAAGGCTGCAAATGTCACTTTCGATAAAGCATCAATGAAATCCATTCCGTACCGAGTCAATCATAACTACTATAAATACCTCAGATGCAAGAGCGGAAAAGGCATTGCCTCGTTTATAAGGTTCTATAGAAAGAAACGTTTCTATCAGGCTCAAGGCTGTTGTTGGTAGATCTTTACAAGTCTGACGAAGACTAGTTTCATATGGATGCTGAGGTTTAAATATCGTCGAATGAGGAAGTTTAGACTTTTTCCAGTAGTCCTCCGGAGGGGAACCACATAGCTTGAAAATCTTGTGTAACTGTTCAACCTAAAGATCCAATAAAAATACTTGATTTAGTTCTTCAACTAGTTAAAAGATGATTCAAGCTACATTTTTAGGTCAAATTACCTCAGTTCTTCCTTGAAGGATAGGTTTCTTGAGGAATAATTCTGCAAATACACACCCAATACTCCATAAATCCACAGTTGCTGTATAATCGGTGGACCCTAACAGAAGTTCAGGAGGGCGATACCATAGAGTGACAACTCGACTAGTTAGGGGTTGCCGATATCCTGGAGTAAAGAAATTTGCTAAACCAAAATCGGCCACTTTCAGAATTCCTTCGTTGTTAACTAGTAGATTAGACCCTTTAATGTCACGATGCATTACTCCACGAGAATGGCAATGCTCCATTCCGGATAATAGCTGGTGCATATAGCACTTAACCTGAACAAACAAACATTGTATATGAACTCGAATTCGGTATTTCTCCTATGAATTTATGAGAATTGGGAAGTGAACATACTTTAGTTGAACGAACAAACCTGTGATTCCGTGAACTTTATGTCTGGGTTAGATGAAAGTCCGGCAAGATCATGTTCCATATACTCGAATACAAGATATATGCTACATGACATTCGAGATGTGATTATTCCC
Source organism: Eschscholzia californica (assembly GCF_041429995.1). NCBI lineage: Eukaryota > Viridiplantae > Streptophyta > Magnoliopsida > Ranunculales > Papaveraceae > Eschscholzia > Eschscholzia californica. Next base: position 37,970,613 of record NW_028238198.1, read on the forward strand.
TCTAATTTGATAATATTTGGATGATCTAATCTTCGAAGAATTGTTATTTCTCGTGCCATAAACCTCACACTTTCAGGCTCAAAATTATCGAATCGAACCTTCTTTAAAGCAACTATTTTTTGACTCTCTAGGTCTCGTGCTCGAAACACACTGCTGTATGTACCTTGTCCGATCTACAATCGCAACAAAAATAGTTCGTAAATTAGTTGTAGACCTCCATATTAATACTAATGTTACTTGGAATTTAAAGGGTCACCCATGTCCAATGTGGGATTATTCTCACAGAAGAAAATGGGTTGAGTTTTAAAAATGCATGTTTATACCTTCTCTAACTTCTGAAAAGCATCAGCTCTTAGAGGAACCCATCCTTGAATTGCTTCACCAGCAACAGCACTAAGCCAAGCAGGCCATCCAGCAGCAATTTGCTCACCTTCAACATATTTCTGGAAATTACCCAACCTCAAACTCAATGAATCTCCACTTTTGGATTTTGATCTTGATCTTAATTTTGTTTTGCTCCTTCTTGATTCATTACCTGACTCTGTTCTTCTTGACTCATTACCTAACTCTGTTTCTTTCTTATCTGAATCTGATATTTTCCCAGTTCGATTTCGCAGCGAAGAAGCTAAAATCTCTGACCCATTTTCCCTAAATGCTCCTCCATAGTAATCGAAAGCAGGTGTCACAGGACCACCCTGTTTCGAGCTAACACACCCCATTAATGGCCGAACATGGATCGAGTTGGAGAAAACTCCGACCAACCCAGATCGGAAAATTGGTCGGAGATTGAAGAATTGTCTCCAAGAATTCTTTCTAAATGAAAGATAGAATCTAGGCTAAAACCCTAACTAAAAATAACCAATTTTTTTTGGAGGGAATGATAAAATTATCTATCACCCTTTTGTTCTATTCTCTCAATTTCTGCAGGGTATCAAGCAAGATTTGCGGAACAAGGAAAGATTGATAATTTTACTTAACTAGGGACGATTGATAATTCTAAGAAATTGAGCGGTTTCAGCGCTAGACAGAATGATTCTCTTTTAGGGTCCCAATCACTCTGTTCTGTATTTTTTGGGGAAAAAAAAGGAAAAAACTAGAGAGAGAAAGAGATGAAAATGTAGCCGTTTTAACTTTATTATGGTTTATGACTTTGACTCTATTTTCTCATTCCTTTTCCTATGAGAAATTGGAGGCCTGACTATAGCTTTGTGGTTGTGGTCGACCATGCATGTTCGGATCGAATAATATTTATGTTCTTTATTTTCACATTTTTTTTCATCATCTTCTCTGATATGAATTTGAGAAATGGTAGATGGCCCGAGATAGTTAATGTAAACTACCCGAAAATGGGGATCGACTATAGATTGAAAGCTGGTGTAGTCAATTCTTATTGATCCGAACGTTTTTCTCTCAAATTTCTGAATTAATGAGAGTCGGTCACATTAATTTTCAGTAGGAGTCGGCACCTTTTTGGATCACATCTCTCTATACAAACTGGAACCCTTGCTTGGGTGGTGGAGAGTAGAGTTGTAAAAGTGGGGGATAGATTGGTTGTTGGCGTGTGGGTTGTTAATGAGTAATGTTTATTGGTTTTGAATTGGAGGTATTATGAGTTGTGTTTATTTTTGTTCCCATTGTGAGTGACAAAATAGTAGTAGGAAATGGGCAAACAACAGAAGCCAGTGAAAGAGAAAGGTCTGAGTCAAAAAAGAAGGGGATTGATTAAAGAAGAAAGAGAAAGAAACTAATCATCAAAATCTTCCTGCTTTTCCTTTTTCACACCTCAATTACTTCATTGTGAATGGCCCACACATGATAACTTTGGTTAAATATAGATGAAAGAAGGGAACAAGTGATGATGATGTTATGGGTTTGTGATGCTTAGAAATGTTTAAATAAATCTTGTGATTTTTATCTTCTAGGACCTTGTTTTCTTTTTGTACCTCTTGACTTGATTCATGAGTATGTGACTTTGACTGATTCTAATACACCAAAAAAAAAAGAGTACTCTAGAGAATAAGGATGTTTAATACTAGTTGTGATTTGTTTAGGGCAAGTATTCAACTTAAGTGAGTTATGACTTCCATGTCGTATGGTATGGGTTTGAGAAAATTTTAAACAGGTCAAGGCAAGTTTTTACTAGAATAAAGTATGCTCGAAAGGTACAACATGGAGGTCATCCACGAGTTATGTCCTCGTGAGAAATTTCTTTACTTTCGGGAGAAAAAAATCATAAACAGATCAAGAACAAATCAAATTATATTTTAATTTTATCATTTCGTTTGAGCACATTTTTTTTATGTGTATATTTTGTGTCTCGTGTTGTTTGGTACATTTTTCTTCGACAACTAGAAATTTCCTTATTGCGTACTTCTTATTGGGTCAAACGTAAGCACCAAACTAGCATGTGTCAATAGCATAACTTGATATCCCTAAAACACCTGACAACAAAATTTTATAAAACCCTTTTTTAATTTACTTTGGAACAAGGCACGCATATCTTCGGAAAAAAATGAGTTATCTAGTAGATTTCTGTCTGATTTTCTGACTAAATTTTGAAGCATCATCAACAATACTTTCCTTTGAGACAGCTCACTTATTCTTATGTTTTCTAAGTTATACATCTATTTGTGCAGTTCACACAAAGCCGGTCAAATAATTTATTTTGATAACATAAAGAGATTTTTAGCTTTTAACAGAAAAAAAAGAGAGATTTTTAGCTTTTCCATGAATGTTGTGCAACCTGAGTAAAAAATTTCATCAGGTCGTGTCGCTTTATAAGTTAGACATCCAACCATCTCTCTCTCGCTTCTAACGAAGGAAAAGGTTCCCTTCACCCAAACCTCCTTCATGAAAATAGGGCTTAAGGTATCTAGGAGAGTTTACCTAAAAAAAGGCCAAAACCCCAAGGAAGGTTGGTGGAGAAACCCCTCCTCAAGGTTCCAGACCCGCGAAGGTTTTAAGGGTTTGATGAGAGAAAGAGAGAGAAAGGTTTGGGGTCAAGAGATAGATAGAAGGAAAGAGAAAGGAGTGAACAGATTGGGCAGAGACAAATCCATGGAGAGATGCACACAATGAAAATCGAAGAACTCTTTTTTTTAACTAATTCTTTTTTACTAAAACTAATTTAGTAAAGAAAAATCAAAGGAAAAGGAAAAAAAGGCAACGAGATAAAGAACCATGGTCAATGTTTGGTTGCCAAGTGGTTGATTGTGTTGACTTAAACTCCAAAATTCTAGATGTCCCAGGTTTGATTCTCATAAGAGGTGGAATCCGTGGTTATTGAATTTGAGTTATTAAAGGTATCAATAATAAGTTTGTCATGCTTTAGGCCTCTTTAATATGTTGTTACACTTTAAGCCTATTTCATTTTGATAATGTATCAATGCCATGCAATGGCTAACGTAAGTCGCAGTCCATATTCAAAATAAAATAAATTAAAGAACCATGCAAATCCTGAATGCACGAGAGAGTCGGGCTTTCCGGGCTTATATGGGCACCCGTTTAATGATTATAGACATGTTTGCCAATATCATTTTTACCTTTCTCTTTTTAGTTTTAGAGTTAATTCCTATTTGCCCCCTACTTTGTGACCAGCTTCAAATATGGCCCCCCAAATTTCTGTAAATTCAAATATGGCCCCCTATTTTCAGACAATGTCATAACTACCCCTCCTGTTAATGTATTTTCAAAATAAAATAAAATAAAAAATCTAAATTTCACCTCACTTCCCTCTCCACCACTCATTTCTCTCCACGTCACCTCTCTCTCCAACTCACCTCTCTCTCCAACTCACCTCTCTCTTCCTCTCTCTCCAAGTCACCACTCTCTTGATGTAGATTGTGGCGGAAGCGTAAAAGTAGTAGAACTCATTAATAAACTAAAGAATAAACGATAAATAATTTAAAGATAAACTGAAATAATTGTAAACAAAGAAGATGCAATCAAGGGTTTTTGTATTTGATAATTCAATTCAATCCTTCACAAGACATATCGGACTTCTCTTATATAGATATTAGACTTTTCTAGATAGACCCAAATAAAGAAAGAAGATAACTACTAAAGATATTTTCCTTGATTGCTAGGACTCTAAACATGGAAACCTGAAATACTAAACTGGAAACTATGCTAATATAGGATCCTGGCCATTAAGCCCACTATTAGTCTTCCCGAGAGGCCGACTAGGTGGATGGCCGCCATCATACTCCCCCGCTGTGGAACAACTTGTCCCCAAGTTGGGGTCTTCGTAAATTGGCTCTGCCAGATCAAACGGGTAGATATCGGCGACATTGAAGGCAATCCTTAGTTCCCACTTTGCTCGTGATTTGTCGAAAATTTGAAGAAGACAAATAAAGACTATAGCACGAAATATAATCGAAATCATATGATGCGAAGATACTCGCAAAAGCAGTCGTAGTGCATAAAAGTCCAAGAAATTGCGACATCGTCCGTCATCTTTTAGGTTGATGAAAAAAACCACATTTTTCCCGATGAAACAATTAACGTTGAAATCCTTGAACCACTTTATTACTTGAACAATCTTATGATTTGAAATAATTAATTCTTTTCTCGGGATTATATACGGATCGAATAAGTCGTCGAAACCTTCTTCGTATAACGAAGAATAAAAGTAAACTGGTGGCGATATACTTTTCTTCACATTACTCTTTTCGGTTAATCCCAACAAAGTAGCAAAACTAGTTCCCAGATGAATAACACAAACAGTTTCAACCATCTCGAATTTTGGTACCTTAGTCTTGACGATGTAGTTACGCAGATCCCGTAAGTTCACGGTCTTGTCTCTTCCAACATTGACCAAGGTCCACCCATTTTCAATAACAACCAGTGAAGTTACTACTGAAAAATGCTTTTCTAACCCAGGAAACATCAACACAGCACCATACCAAATAACATTAACAACCGAATCCTTAATGACGAACCTCTTATAACTAATGAAAAGTACGTCAAGAGACATAATAACTCTTCTCAAATAAGTCTCATCTCCAAAATTATCATAAACACGTTGAGCATCCCTAACATCATGCATGGTTACCATATTATCTTTTTCGTCGAAAATACCGGATCGAACTCGCACAAGTTCTTGCAAGTGAGCACCAACACCCAAAATCAAACCCAAAATAACACAAATAGTTATAACATAGGTACCAGATTCAGAAGAAATCCAAAAAACAACTAAATTCTTATGTGGGTCATATTCAAGAAGCTTACTTTCATAAACGGTTCGAATCCGTAGTTGTCTATGGACAGCTAAAAGTAATGGTGGACTTTGAAAAACAATTCCAGTTAGGGTTTGAAGACGCAGTATCCTTATAGTATCCTTATAGTAATTGTTCCTAATAAATTGGTTACAAAATTCATATTCCCAGTGATGATCCTTCCACCATGATTGCCAACCAGTCGTGTGGTTGTCGATAATGACGTCTTCCTCGTATTTACTACGTGCATCGACCATTTGTTCTAGAGAAATATCTCTCGGAAGTTCTTCTTCAGAAGTTGCAGTTTTGTTTGTTGGCATGACTATGTCCTTCGTTTGGGACTTAAGCTTCTCTTTAGTTACTGTGTAGTGTTTGAAGAGAAAATCGACTTGAGAATTACGATCACTGTTTAGAAGAGGATCCTCACGGATAGAGCGAGTGTTAGGATCATAATGGGTTGAATTCATAGCTAGATTCAGAAGATATTTTGTTGTATCCTCTCGAATAAGCAAGTTTCTGACACTTACCGTTCTTCCACCCCATGTGGGTTGAACATGCTTCTCAACCTTCGCAAAATTCATCTATTTGTTGTCATCTACCTTAGCAATATCAATAGGGTTATATTTCTCGACGGTACGGGCATCAGTGGCAGTATCAAATTCATTCCATCTGTCTCGCTTCCTATCATAATAAAGTTCATAGGTTTTCATCTTCTCAATAGGAACAATGTATTTTTGTATTATAACAAAATCTGGTTGTTGAATAAAAATTCTACATGATGGATTAGCCATGAACATGGCCCCTAAATCTGGTCCTTGAAAGATATTTTGAAAAAGAGAAACAAAAGAAGGCGAAGATTGAGATCGTGAAACTGTCAAGGCTCCTGGATCCCAAACAAAATCAAAAAATTCTTCCTCGAGAGAGAAATCGTGGTCTTCTATGAGTGAGGGTGTGCCTTCGTTAGACGATGATCTAGATAGGGAAAAAGAAGATTGAGAAACAACGAATTCAGATTTGAGGGCTTCATTATTCGGGCCAAATTCAAGACCTGTGGTATAAACAAAAAGATATTCTTCGTAATTGACGAGGCCGACATGAGTAGAACCTAAAGGACCAAAACCTTTGGACCAAGCCGGTTTAAGTTCTACCATTGTATCTGCAGCAATTAGGGCTTTACTGTGTTGATGAAGTGAAACGTGTGTCGCCGAATTATTAGAGTTAAGTGCCTGATTGGTCGGAGCAAGACTGATTCCGTGGGAGAAGAGGCTTGCTTCGGTTAAAGTATCGTCGGAATCCTCCTCTTGTACTATGTTATCAGATTCATCTTCTTCTTCTTTAGCTTCATGTAAAGGGAAAAAAACATATCGAAAAATATTTTTCACTTGATTCCAATCATCAATGAAGGGGTTTCCTTGATCAACAAGTCTCCATTGCATCTCGTTGAATTTGTCGTAGGCTCTTTCAGATAAGTGTTGTTCAACGACAAAAACCTTATCTTCATCACTAACATCTTGGTTTGTAAACCAATCTTCCAACTGTTGAATCCAAAAATCTATATGATATTGACCATCAAACATAGGGATTTTGGAAACGACATTAATTTTGTTTTGATCTTTTCGATCAACATAGAGTTGTTGTGAATCTCGAAAGGGATCCCAATCTAAACGTGGAAAAATTTTCCAACACTCAAGGAGAGATGTATCCATGAAAAAAATTTCATCTTTTGTTCCCAGATTTTTAAAGCTCTGATACTAGCTGATGTAGATTGTGGCGGAAGCGTAAAAGTAGTAGAACTCATTAATAAACTAAAGAATAAACGATAAATAATTTAAAGATAAACTGAAATAATTGTAAACAAAGAAGATGCAATCAAGGGTTTTTGTATTTGATAATTCAATTCAATCCTTCACAAGACAGATCAGACTTCTCTTATATAGAGATTAGACTTTTCTAGATAGACCCAAATAAAGAAAGAAGATAACTACTAAAGATATTTTCCTTGATTGCTAGGACTCTAAACATGGAAACCTGAAATACTAAACTGGAAACTATGCTAATATAGGATCCTGGCCGTTAAGCCCACTATTAGTCTTCCCGAGAGGCCGACTAGGTGGATGGCCGCCATCATCTCTTCTCCGATGAAGGTGGAATTTAGGTCTTCTTTTTTATTTTATTTTGAAAATATATTAATAGGAGGGCTAGTTATGGCTTTTGTATGAAAATAGGGGGTCATATTTGAATTTACAGAAATTTAGGGATCATATTTGAAGCTGGTCACAAAGTAGGGGGCCAAATAGGAATTAACTCTTAGTTTTAAAGGCTAATATCTTGATAGTATAGTTGTTTGTTCCCAACTTTATAGTGTAGTTGGACCAAGAAAACCAAACTAGAATTCCTATTAAAAATAGATCTTTGTACGAATCTCCGTTCTTTTGTGATTTTTAAATCTATGAGTCCTTTAATTATAAAATACGAAAGAATCATATTTCTTTTTTCTTTATTGGACTCAAATGTTACGATATTCTCCTAAGATTTAGTTAAATTTTATACTTTTAGTTTTATTTTTATTTTTATTCATAACATAAAGGTTATTATTTTTTCGATTTCTCACTTTTTAAAATTTTAATTTCTTTTCAGTTTCAAATTTTTATTTTTAAGTTAAATTTGTAATTTATTTCTATATTTTTATTTTTATTCTTTTATGTTTTAAATTGTAGATATTGTAATTGTTAAACACTTTCTTATTATTTAAATTTAAATTCTTTGATTATTTAATTTTTGTACATTAAGAATTTTTATTTTTTCTTAAATTTTCTTTTTCTAAATTTTTTAAATAGTAATTCTCAGTTGTAAGAACAAATGTTCATGAATTCCTTATATGTCACAAAATAGACAATTAGTCCTGACTAGGTTAAAAGTAAGCGATTAGTCTGAAAAAGTATTTTGGATATTTTTGCACAAATTTTTTTTTTTTGAAACCAAGCGAACCATATTCATTCATACGTGATTGAATCACAATTGTTACATGGATGATCATAATCATTTCCCTCTTTGAACATCATGAGAGTTGCATACATTTAAATACAAAGTGCCTCATAATGAGAAAGAAATTGGACTAGACACGACTCAAGAAAATGACCCTAAAGGTCGAAAATGAAAGGATCCTATAGATCACGGATGAAAAGACCCTAAAGGTCACCAAAATAACTGATAATACAATTTAAGAAAAAACTAATTTACATTCCCGTCACATTCGCCGAAAAACCGTCTTTGTCGTCGGAAAACCGCCTTCATCATCGGAAAACCGCCATCACCATAGAAAAAACCGCCAACATTGAACCCAGTACCCACCGTCACCACATCGCAGCATCATCGTAGCACCACTGAATCCCATAGACCACCGTCACCACCACCACCACCATCAGTAATCATCACCATGGAACCCTCCACCACACCACCAGATCTATACACATCATTCAATCGCACCCCATTCGCCGCCATTAACCAGATCTAAACCACCATCACTAAACATCCCACAGATCTCATGCCTCCACCACACCACCTTCACAAAATCCACAAGATGAAAACACAAATCCAATTGCACTCCCACCACCGTCACTATAATCATGAATCTCCACCAAATCCGAGTTCGATGCCACCATTACTAGAGCAAAAAACACCACATCCAGATCTTTCCTAGGGCAAAAACCACCATCACGAATGGACAGAAAACCGTAAAAGAGAGAGAGAGAGGAATAGAGGGAAAGAGAGATGTAACCCTCGCCGGATCTGGCGAGGGTTACACTACGACGAAGAAAGATGAAGAAGAAAGTTGCAGAGCGGTTTTCTGAGGATGCCACGTTATTAAGAGGCAAAATGGATAGGATATTTTTGCACAATTGAAATTTGTATTCTTTTTCTTAAATTTTGACTTTTTAGTTTCATAAAATTGTAATAGTGTAAGAAAACTGGTCCTAAGATCCACTATGTGTTTCGAAATGGAGAATTAGTCCCCTGACTCAAATAAAAATATAGGCCACTAATCTAATTTTTCTGGACTAGTTTTAGTTTTAAGTAAATTTATTGGGCAAAAAATCATAAATGGCGGGAGGTCCAAAATCGACTTCTTTTGACCAAAATAACCATTTACTTGTAAAATCCAGTAAATTTTCATAGTGAGTGTCTTGTTCAGACCTTCTTTTCATGAACTCTCATAATTTATTATGAACGATCATAATGTATTATGATATAATTGTATTTTATTTTTTAACTCGAAAATAAAATTGGTTTTCTTTTTAAAATATTTTTTGTTTTAATGATTCAATTACCCATTAGATATAAGATTTTATCATTAGTTCATCATTAATATCATCTCAGTCAAGAAAGAAATGGAATCAAGAAAGAAATGGAATCGAGAAAGAAATCGAGAAAGAAATCAAGCGTACCATCATCTGGTTATGCTCCATTAGTACTTTCCATCTCTTGAACAGTAATGTTATACGTATCAAAACCAATTCTGTTTTTCGTTTGAGTAAATCTTTTGTACATTAATTTCTAGTATTACATAAACCATTTTTGAAGGATCTTTTAGTATATAGTTTTTTTTTCTCCTCATCCAAATGATCATATTCATTTTTAGGGTTTTTTCTCTCTCTCGAAATTCGTATTTTTTCATAATAAATTGCGAACTATCGTAGTACCTAGATATGGGTTCATCATAATATGTTATTTCCAAATACGACATCTGTCTTGTACTTTTTTTTTTAAGTAGGTAGATAATTGTGTTAAGTCACGAGAGTATTATTATAATACATATTGGGTAATATATTGGGAATGTACTTCCAGAATCGGTTGCTATTAGTACATCTGGACCAGGGGCGGAACCAGAAAATAATGTGAGGGAGGGCAAAGATGAAATCTAAAAGAAGAGATCATACATAAAAATTTTGTGGGAGGCAAAATTACTAATAGAAGTCAAATTCCAGGGAGGGCCACTGCCCTCCCCGGCCACCCCTAGTTCCGCCCCTGATCTGGACCATTTCGCTAGTTTGTCGGCTGGGGAGTTATGTTCTCTCGCAATGTAAGCAAGTCGGATATGATGAAACTTTGGTAATAATTTCTTTATTTTCTGTATGTGATTCATCGATTCCCATTGGACAGAGTGCCTCGGATTCTGCAAGTGTTGGATGATGCTGAGATTGTCACTTTCAATGATGATATGCATGTAATGCTGGTCCACTGCCCATAGGATTCCATTCAGAATTGCTTGTGCTTCACTTTCCTCACTTGTTCGAGCATGCAATGTTTGAACTTTATCTACATTAAATTTTGCTTCATGATCATGAATGATGAAGCTAATCCCAATGCAAACATTAATCTTTGTAAAAGAGGCATCAACATTGATTTTCAAAAAAGGATAAGTAGGAGGTTGCCATTTACATGGAGTTTTATGTTTTGGTTTTTGCCGCTCGCCATTCATCCTAGGGAATGGCATGATTTGTTGTATGACTTGTTGTGGGGATGTGATAGTGTGTTGAAAGTATCGGTCACATCTGTTCTTCCAGATGTGCCACAAGATAGTAGCAAAATGTATGTTCGTCGGTGTATGGTTGATTTGATGGGAGCCTTGCCAAGAGAAGATCCAGTCAGATATAGATGAAATGTTAGACGATGTTATGTTAAAATAGAACCAAATGTTCTTGTACTTCATGTAGAAAATGTGGAGGGACAAAACATTATTTCTTGTACGTGGGCCTCTTGCCTATTTCTTTCTTAGAGAGGATCTACGTCCATTGGGTCTGGGAAGAATTTTCAACCCAAAGATTGTTTTTGTAAAACATCAGCAATGTTTTTAAAAGTTTTTTGTTGATTTTTTTATTTTGTAATTTCTATTTTTTGTTCTAAGGTTCTGCCTTCCACTAGTTTAATTTGTAACATCCACACTAATTCGGTCATATGTTACCTATACCTTACAGACACATTTTTGTGTGTGCATGTAACCCTGACATAAATGTCCATGAATGTACCTCAATTGTAGAGCCTACAATGAGAGTTTCATACACAACAATTTGTGAAACATTGTACTACAATCTTAAGATAGTAAAATGACCAAATTAGTGGTGAACTGACTCTGTGACTGTAACTGGAGTTTCAACCCAAAGCAATATACACAAAATTTCTGAAACATTTTTCTCTTCTCTAATCTAATCGAATTTCCTTGTTTCACAGTACGATACTGACACGAAGCTCTATAATTTTGTAAGAAGATTAAAGAATTACTGAGATTATAGTTTACATATATCATACATATTGGTGATTCTTTCTCACTTTTATTTCAAGTAAAGGTAATTAGAAGTATGAAGGTAATGATAAACATAACTGTTTTCATATTTACATTTATAATCTTGTTCGAAGCATATATAATTATTTTATGATAAGATTGGAGTACTCTTTATCTTATAGATGAATTCTAACGGATGATTTTTATTCTCTTAAATATGCATGATTATCATTCATATCCTTCTAAAGTGATTATATTGTGGTGTTATGAATAGATCGGTATCTAGCCAATGACAAAGACTTCTAAAAAATTAATTCATCATTGATTTGATAATGGATAAGGTGAATACCCAGTGCATTCAATGCTCACACAATGAGTATAAGGACCTCCAACAAATATCTTTTCGTACTATGAATTTAAGGTGTATGAAGTTTTATATTTGACTCTTTGAGCAGAGCGATAGAGACGTCATTTAACTTAGGTTGATCTAGGTCGGAGGCAGACCCACGTCAAGGCAACTCTTCTTTGAAACACTTTGGTATTGCTTCTGGATCAGAATTAAAATAATGAATTAGAGCAGTGGAGCCATCTCATTATCTTCCTGTGAAGAAAAAGTAATAAAAAGAAAGCAAACAAACATTTTCTTAAAGACTATTCCTATCCTGTCATAAAAAGTTATGATGTTGCAACAACATACCGTGTAGGTTTACAATGTAGTCTGAATTAATTTCATGTGTCTTTGCTGCTGAACAAAATAATGAGCTCTTAATAAAAAATCAAAATGCTCTTCCCGTCGGTAAATCATGAATGTAGACTGTTAGGAAAAATAACCTAGTTAACTTGTTCAGGAATATGAAGATAAACGATGCGAAAGTAAAAGTAGAGACACCAAGATTATTTAACGTGGCAAAAAACCCCTCCAAGATAGAAGGTAAAAAACCACGGGACCTAGTCCAGAAATCTTCCACTATAAAATAATAGGTTACACAATTCTTCACCAAACCTATGGTGGATAAACCAATTGTTCAAGATGTGTAGAAACACTCTTGGATAACAATTCTTCCCTAAACAAATAGAGGATTAACCATATCTTCAAGGTGTGTAGAAACACTCTTGAATAACAACTCTTCACCGAAACTATGGTGGATAAACTGAACAAAGAAACAAAGAAATAGAAACCTCTTACTCCTTAGGATTTGAACAAATCCTAGATTACTAAAGGTTGAAGAAGATAACCACAAACTAAATTGCTTCACAAGATTAATAATCTTCTTTTCTTCAAACCAATATTCTTCTCTTTCAATCTCTCTTGAAAAAACCACTTCAGAAATCTTTCTTTCTCTGACTTCTCTTTGTTCTAGAAGTTGTTGTGTATAATCTCTTCCCTTTCATTCCCTTTTATATTGATAAATAGGGAGGTTTACCAATAGAAATATGAATTCCTTTTTAGGCTTGAAAAAATAAAAGTTTCTATTTTTCCCCCAAACAAGGAATAAGGGAAATCCTATTCCAACTAGGAGTCCTTTTATTATAAGGAGGGACCCCAACAAACTCCCCCTACTGACTTATGAAGAGGGACCTACCATCCCCAAACCTGCAACACCGCTACATAGCTCATGTTTGCCTTTGGGTAATGGTTTTGTCATCATATCTGAACCATTGGCGTCAGTAAGGATTTTCTCGATCTTCAACACCTTTTCTTCAAGAACATCTTAGATCCACTGGTATCTCACATTTATATGCTTGGACTAGAATGGAAACTAGAATTCTTACTAAGGTGGATGACACTTTGACTGTCGCAATGAATAACATAATTATCCTGTTTCATACCAAGTTCTTCTAACAGCCTCTTCATCCATAACATCTCTTTGCAACATTCTCTAATGGCAATATATTCTGCCTCTGTAGTAGATAAAGCTACATACTTTTGTAATTTAGATTGCCATGACACTGCTCCCCCTGAAAATATAAATAGGTAGCCTGATGTGGACCTTTTGGAGACTACATCTCCTGCCATGTCCGCATCTGAGTAACCGACTAATACTGGCTTGTCATTACCAAAACATATACGAGCTTTAGACGTACCTCTAAGATACTTCAAAATCCACTTCACTGCTAACCAATGCTCTTTGCCTGGATTGGCAAGAAATCTTCTTACTACTCCAACTGCAAATGCAATGTTCGGTCTCGTACACACCATTGCATACATCAAGCTTCCTACATTTGAAGCATAAGGAATTTTCTCCATTTCTTCTTTCTCACTTTTAGTTGATGGACACTGATCACGAGTCAACTTGAAGTGACTGGCTAATGGACAACTCACTGGTTTTGTCTTGTCCATATCGAGAGATATGCATGCTAAGAATTTGTTTTGCTGGACCCAAGTCTTTCATATCGAAATACTTGTTTAGTTCCTTCTTTAACCTGCTAATTGTATTAGCATCCTGACCAACAATCAACATATCATCAACATAGAGCAGAAGTATAATCAAATCTCCATCCGGAAATTTATGAACGAAAACACAATGATCTGAAGTCGTCTTGTGATACCCTTGATCCTTCATGAATGATTTAAACTTTTTGTACCACTGTCTTGGTGCTTGTTTTAGCCATTATAAACTCTTTTCTAACTTACAAACCAAGTGTTCCTTACCTTTAACTTCAAACCCTGTTGGTTCTTTCATATACACATCTTCCTCCAAGTCACCATGAAGGAAAGCGGTCTTGACATCTAGTTGTTCAATTTCTAGGTTCATACTTGCAGCCAATCCCAATACTAACCGTATAGATGACATCTTCACCACTGGGGAGAAAATCTCATCAAAATCAATACCCTTCTTTTGCCCAAATCCTTTCACCACTAGGCGTGCCTTATACCGTGGTTGTGAATTTCTTTCTTCGGTTTTGATTTTGAAAACCCACTTATTTTTAAGAATCTTCTTATTCTTAGGTTTTTCAACCAACTTAAAAGTGTTGTTCTTATGCAATGATTCAATCTCATCTTGCATAGCTCTCAACCACTCCTTCTTGTGTTCATCATCTAAGGCTTCTTCATAACACTGTGATTCTCCACTATCAATAACCATCACATACTCGTGTGGAGGATACTTGGTAGATGATGTTCTCTCTCTAGTCAATCTTCTCAATTCAGCTGGTAGTTCCTGTTGAAATTCCATTCCTTGCTCAACATCATCACCCATAGGAGCATCTTCATGAGCTTCATCTTCATGATTTTGTTCTTCACCTGCATTATCATGCATAACCTTAGAAGAGATATGTGGATCTAGATCAATGAGATCATTACCATGATTCTCATGCTTCTCAACTTTCCCGAAGTCCTCAATAGTTTGATCTTCAAGAAAGACCACATCTCTACTTCCGATAATCTTCTTATCGACTGGATCCCATAACCTGTACCCGAATTACTCATCCGCATACCCTAAAAAGATGCATTCTTGGCTTTATCATCAAGCTTTGTTCTTTGATCTTTAGGTATATGCACAAAAGCTCTGCAACCAAACACCCTTAGGTGTCCATAATTGACTTCTTTCCCAGCCCACACTCTCTCAGCTACATCTCCATCTAATGGTGCTGAAGGTGATAAATTAATCAGATAACATGCAGTATGCATTGCTTCACCCCAGAAACTTTTAGGCAACTTAGCTTCTGAGAGCATACATCTGATCCTCTCCACAATAGTGAGATTCATGCGTTCTGCTACACCATTTTGTTGTGGAGTTTTGGGAACTGTTTGTTCATGTCGAATACCATGGGTTTTGCAATACTCTTCAAACGACCCGATGTATTCTCCTCCATTGTCAGTGCGAATGCACTTCAATGATTTTCCTGTCTCCTGTTCTACCATGTTGTGGAAATTCTTGAAAACTGCAAGTACCTCATCTTTGGTCCTTATGGCATATGCCCAAACTTTCCTAGAAGCATCATCGATAAAAGTAACAAAATACAAAGCACCACCAAGTGTTTTGACTTTTAAAGGTCCACAAATGTCAGAATAAACAAGCTCCAAAACACTGGATTTTCTTTCAGATGCATTCCTTTGAAAGGAAACTCTGTGTTGCTTTCCTACTAAATAATGAGAGCAAAATTTATACCTTTCATGATCGGTGATTCTTGTCGTTTAGCAAGGATTTGAAGTCCCTTCTCGCTCATGTGCTCGAGTCTTCTATGCCAAAGATCAGTGGAAGAATCTTTTTCAACTGCATTCAATTCTCCTTTACACAGTTTTACTTGAGTCCTGTATAAAGTACAACACTTCTTCCCCCTTGCTATCACCATTGACCCTTTTGTGAGCTTCCACTTTCCATCACCAAAGTGACTGTGGTACCCTTCATCATCTAATACTCCGGTAGAGATTAGGTTATATCGAAGATATGGTATATGTCTCACATTCTTAAGAATCAATGTACTCCCTGTGCTCGTCTCAATTTTCACTTCTCCAATTCCTACGATTTTTGAGAAACCTAAGTTTCCCATCCTGACTTTGCCAAGGTCACCAGTTCTGTAAGAGTTAAAGAAATCCTTACATGGAATAGCATGATACGAAGCACCTGAGTCAACCAACCATGTTGTTTCTGGTTTTGACTCAGTCATACTTAAGCAAGTGTCTCCACAACCTGAGAGTAAGATAATGTCATCACCTGAGGCAACTGCCGCAACATTATCTTGTTTTTCATCATCCTTTTTATTTTCCTTCTTTGGTTTCCTGCAATCACTCTTGTAATGACCCATTTTTCCACAACCAAAACATCTAACTTCTTTCTTTGGTTTTGATCTCCCCCTTGACTTATCACGGTTATGAGGTTTTCTACTTTTACCTCTCCCCCGTCTTTCTGTAACAAGTGCCTCTGAATGAGACTCGTCTGACGATGATTTCCTTCTTGTTTCTTCATTCAACAAACTACCTGTTACGTGATTCATACGCATTATGCCATCAGGAGCAGAATTGCTAAGACACACCACCAATGTCTCCCAACTATCTGGTAAAGAATTTAGAAGAAGTAAGACCTGTAACTCATCATCCAAAATTAACTTCATTACAGAAAGCTGATTTACTAGACTTTTCATCTCATTCAAGTGTTGAGCAATTGATCAGGTTCTTTCTTTATATTGTAATTTTCTTAGCTTTCTGAACAAGTAAGTCTTTTTGGCAGCTGTCTGCTGATCATATAATTCTTCTAATTTCCTCCATAGACTAAAAGCGGAAGTCTCCGTCGATACATGATGAAAAACACTGGGTTCTACCCATTGTCGAATAAATTCAACAACCTTTCGATCTAATACCTTCCAATCATCTTCATCCATTTTCATCGGTTTGGTACCGTTATTTTCAATGGGTGCAGCTAGGTCTTTGCAGTAAAACAAATCTTCCATTTTTTGCTTTCCACAACAAATAGTTTTCTCCATCTAAACTAATCATGCAATTAGTGTTCACTTCCACATTTCTGAACAATAAATCTAACCCTAGCTCTGGTACCACTTGTTAGGAAAAATAACCTAATTAACTTGTTCAGGAATATGAAGATAAACGATGCGAAAGTAAAAGTAGACACACCAAGATTATTTAACTTCGAAAAAAAACCCTCTAAGATAGAAGGTAAAAAACCACGGGACCTAGTCCAGAAATCTTCCACTATAAAATAATGGGTTACACAATTCTTCACCAAACCTATGGTGGATAAACCAATTGTTCAAGATGTGTAGAAATACTCTTGGATAACAATTCTTCCCTAAACAAATAGAGGATTAACCAACTCTTCAAGATGTGTAGAAACACTCTTGATAACAACTCTTCACCAAAACTATGGTGGATAAACTGAATAAAGAAACAAAGAAATAGAAATCTCTTACTCCTTAGGATTTGAACAAATCCTAGATTACTAAAGGTTGAAGAAGATAACCACAAACTAAATTGCTTCACAAGATTCATAATCTTCTTTTCTTCAAACCAATATTCTTCTCTTTCAATCTCTCTTGAAAAAACCACTTCAGAAATCTCTCTTTCTCTGACTTCTCTTTGTTCTAGAAGTTGTTGTGTATAATCTCTTCCCTTTCATTCCCTTTTATATTGATAAATAGGGAGGTTTACCAATAGAAATAGGAATTCCTTTTTAGGCTTGAAAAATTAGAAGTTTCTATTTTTTTCCCGAAACAAGGAATAAGGGAAATCCTATTCCAACTAGGAGTCCTTTTATTATAAGGAGGGACCCCAACAAGGAATAATGAGCTCTTAATAAAAAATCAAAATGCTCTTCCCGTCGGTAAATCGTGAATGTAGACATGGTAATGGGCGTGACCAATCGAGGTCGGTGTCTATATAATAATCGACAACGTGGTGGTCCTAATAATACTTCAAACGGTAAAATCAATATCGCACCATGAGATGTGGAATAAAACCAAATACAAACATGAGAAAGAAAAGGTGTACAAACATCTAATCATCGAAAATATGTTTGTCACCGCAATGTAGGGGGCATCCGTCGCGTGTTTTCCGCACTAACGAACACTTGGTTACTTGCAGACATGGGTGTGCTTCCATTTCATAACCCACTTCTATGTATCGTGACAATCAAAGTGTTATCCATATTGCTCATAATTCAGTCTTTCACGAACGCACCAAACACAATAAGATTAATTGTCATATTACTCGGCACCATTTCACTCAAGGCACCATCAGTTTTTTCGTTCGTCTCAACCACTATGCAAATTGCTGACTTGTTCACCAAGTCACATTTGATTCCACACTTTCGTTTCTTAGCTGGTAAACTCTCGATGCTTTTCAATACCGCACCGTGAGTATGAAGGAGGGTAGTTTAGTCATTTGCCTCTTAAGGGCTTTTTAGTATTTGCCTCTATTAGTTATTTGTGTTGGCTACTACTTTTGTAACTTAACTTCAATCTAATGAAACTCTAGCCTCCATTGACAGTTTTCCTTTCTTCTTCAATCTTGTTATCTGCTCATTAGTACTTGGTAAGGGTCTTCACAAAGAAGAAACTGAACAGTACTCAAACTTTCCTTATTCTTCCTAATGAAGTAATAATGAACAAAACCCATATAAAACAATATCACTTCCCAGTTCTCATTTACAAGAAAGAATGTACTGAAATACAGAATTACTTTTTCAAAAATAAAATCAGATTATTTAACACAATAACATACATCAATTCAATTAGTTTCCAAGCTGCAGAAAAAGATCGAATTAGATCATCAGATACAACAAGAACATATCACCATTATAAGTAACTTACACGCCGCAATCTCTTCTTCCTCTTCTTTTTTCTTTCTTCTTGTATTTTTTTTGTTACCTTCCAAGATGTAATAATGGCAGAAATTTCACCAAAAGAATCTTACCAGATGAACTGCATTTCATGAATCACTTTCAAGAAGAGAGGACTGTTAAGAAACACCCTCTTCTTTTAATCGTAGACGAGCCACAAGTTGTTTTTGATCATTATTGCTCCCAAAATCTTGTCGATTATCGTTAACCATGGAAATTTGTGGTTTCATCTGGGATATGTTATTATTGCCTGTATTGTGACTGCTGTTTCTAGCTGCAGGTACGGCGTGACTATGTTTTCCCTCGTATGTTGTAATGACAGCTTTAGGATCGGTTGAATCCCTCTCGACATGCTTCCGAACATTACAACTAATGAATGTACATTTATAGTAGCTCCTGTGTAGAAACCAAAATGTATATGGGTTTAAAAATGTTCTTTGAAGTGCAACTTCTTACTTGTGCGTTAATAATAATATGTGAGAATAGTTCAACATGGACAGAAGAGTCACAACTAACTACATAATATCTAGGACCTCTCACTCATTGCCAATTGGTTTCGAGTTGGAAGTCCACAACTTGTAGGTGTTACTGAGTGTCTACTTTTCAGGAATTGAATGTCTAATAAACATGGAAAACTATGCAAGAAATAGGTACATCAAATAGTATGTTCCCTTGCCTCACAAGTCATTATACTACAAACAGTGTTCTGTGACAGGGAAATGAATCCTAGGAATAAAATTATCTTCAATGGAGGAAGAACGAAGGATTCAGTATACCCTTTCACGCAATTGTTTCACGGTTCAGTTTTCTTCTTAAACATGGGGCGTGTATTAGTGTACAGAATGTAGTCATATCTATATAATCATAGATCGAGCGACAACCCACAACCATTTACGAAAGGGCACAAGGAGCTCAAAGGACTTAGTATCAGAAGCTGTAACTGAAATTTAAAGAAGTCGTGCACTAAACAATATATAACATTTTCCTACTACTAATGTCAAGTTATGGAAGGAAATAATACCTTGGGTAAGGATTCCCTTTCACCACTTTCTGTCCATACTTGCGCCATCTATAACCATCATCCAAGAGATCGACTTCACTTGTTGTCTGCACAATGATTCTAGATTCTGCGACTGATCGATGTGAAGCTTGCTCTGATACCCTGACTTCTGTGTTTCTGCTCATGGAAAGAACTTTTCTATTTAAAATTTTAACATATAAAGTAACAAGACATCCAGACTTAAGAATAAAATAAACCTTATTACCTTCTCTTATGATCAGGTTCATCGTCATCCTCGTTACCAATTCTTGTTTCAGCATTATCAATTTCCTCAGTATCACTTGAACCAGATCCATGTGTGGTTTGGCTGGACTCCCGATCTTTCCTCAACTTCGATAGACCATTAACATATTCATTTACACTACTACCTTCGAAACCCGAGTCTGCGTTTCCTTGAAAATCTAAGTTACCATTCAAATTCCCAGCTTGTTTCAAACGCTTACTTAATTTAGGTTTTTGATGGTTGTGTTGTCCCTTGTAGATAATCTCAGTGACTTGTCCATCTAGAGATCGCTCAACCTTTTTCTTGACAATACAATTTGGATGAGTACATTTATAATAGCTACGAGGATATTCACTTCCTTTGACTTGCTTCTGCCCATATTTCCGCCAATTGTAACCATCATCTGCTGGCTTATCGACTATAAGAAGAGGTGGTTGAGATCTATGATCAGAATAAGATACCTCTGATGGTTTCACCTTCCCTCTTTTATCATCAGAAGATAATGAGAGCATCTGCTGAGAATAAGTTCCATTAGAAGTAAAGAATTCATGTTGTGTGAATGATGTCGGAGGTACTGACAATGAAGATGGATATTCAGCTTGGAAATGACTCTGTGACTGTAACTGGGAAGCTTGAGCTGTAACTTGTGCCAAGACTTGTTGATGGGAGATTCCATATGGTCCCTGTATACACCCGACTTAAAGTTCAATTTCCACGAGCAAGTTAACAATCTCTTTCAAACTGTACCACTTATACATGGACGCGACATATCACAAACATAATTTAGATCGGGTAAATCGACATTCTAGGCCACACATTTTTCTAACTTAGGTAGATAAGAGAGAGTCAATATAGACGATATCTACTAGTTGATTAAGAGATGATCCTCCATTTTCCCTCGTTACAGATAAGCTAATTTAAACCAAATGGGAGTGGAAAAGACTATTCTCAGACCCCCCCCCCCCCCCCCCCCCCCCCCCCTCATGTGTTTTTTGAGCCTACCACTCGATTTTTTTCTTTCCGGTGACGTGGAGCGTGTTGGGCGTAGCTCTGATACCAGGTTAAGTTTGTGGTCATCCAACTCAAACTAATTGGCAATGAGTGAAGAAGGGCTAGACATTATATTCTTTGTTGTTGGAGCGCCCATTCCCAATGTGGGACTATTCTCACATGCCTCCTCATGTCCGACATTCTTTGCGCCTAACAGGTGTTTTGTTTCCTTTTTCGGGTTACCAGAAACGTAACATGTTATCAGAAAGTTAGGTCTACACGTGATACTAAAAGCCACACGTGCTCCACGTCATCCAGAAAGGAAAAAAACACGTGTTAAGCTCAAAAAACCCCACATGTAAGGGGGTGTATGAGAATAGTCTCATATGGGAGAAGGGCGATCTAGTAACTAAGAATATCATGGGGAGTTCCTCTCCACTCTTTGTCAATTGATTTTGAGTTGGATGACCACAAACTTAGCATGGTATCAAAGCTAGGCCCACACATGAGAGGTTTAAAAGAAGTATGAGTTCCACGTCACTCGAGAAAGAGAAAAAAGAACACGCTAGTTGCAAAGAATGCCACACGTGACGGGGCGAGTGAGAATAGTCTCACATTGTAGGGAAATGATAGAGTGCCCAGCTAGAATGCCCACTAAAATGCCCAAATCTCCTCATTTAGAAATAAAAGCGGTCTCCATCGCAGTCAAACTTTGAAAAAACCTTGTCTTTCAGTGAATCCACGTCAGCTGGGCATTTTAGTGGGCACCGAGCTGGGCCCTCTAGCATCTCTCGACATTGTAATGAGCACTCCAACCACCAAAAATATAATGTCTAAGTCTTCTCCACTCATTGCCAATTGGTACTGAGTTGGATGAGCGCAAACCTTACAATATTAACAGATATGTTTATAACTACAAAGTACAAAAATTGTTGATATCCCAACAAGCTTGTACAATATTAAGAGATAACCCTCAAAGTCTCTTTCCAAAACAATTATGCACACCCAATTACATAATCCAGTCTAGTAATCAAAATCAAATTCCATCTCTGAAAATTACCCATAAAAAATGTATCACTTGATTTTAATCATTCAATCCCTTGTTGACAAACCCATAAAAGTAAATTTTGATTAAGACCCAGATTCAAACTTTTGTTTCCCTTTTTTGGTAAGTAAAAAGGTTTTTAAAGTTGAAATCAAAAGAAACAGTTTGTAATAACTTACTTGACTAGCAAAGGAGAATGAAGCAGGAGAATCAAGTAAGGTGGTAGGACTCAACCCAGGAGGAACAGTAAAAACAGGTGATTTAGTAATGACTAAATTAAATGGCCGATTCTGCTTGAAATTTCCCCAATCTCCTGATGCTCTTTCTTTAGATAAATCATCTTCCATTGGTAAACCCATCTTGCTGGTACGACCTTCAAGAAGCTGGGAGAAAGAGAAAGAATCTGAATCATTAGCATCATCATTTTGGGAGAAAAAGTTTGAAACTAAAGTCATGGGACCAGGACTTATTCCAACTCCATTTCCTGTAAATAAACTCTCTAGACTTGAACGAGGTGGTACAGAAATTGTAGGTTTAGGAGGACGACTTGTTTTTCTTGAACCTTCATTGTTATCATCCATTTATTAGCTCTTTCTTTAGAATGTTATTGAACTTCCCCACAATTCTTTTCTTTCTTTAGGGTTTGTTTTGTTGTTGTTGTTGTTTAATGCAAAAAGTGGGAGAAGAGAAAATCTTCATAGGTTTTATGAATTGGTGAAAAAGTCTTGCAGTTGAAGAAGAGAAAAGGACATCTTTTTCTTTTCAATATTTTAATTAGATAGGGTTAAATTAGAACTAAAATTCAAAAAATTTATGACTTATTTACCCTCAACGACTCTTAGTAAAGACGGAAATGCCACATCAAGGTCTTCTATTTGTCCATAATGTAAACAACAAAAGATGACTTTACCAGGTGATTGGTTGAAGTCAATTTTCATCCTCTTCATAGTTTAGATATTTTTAGTAAGTCTGATTAATGGTTTGGCCAAGTTGTGGCTTGTGGGTACCCTATGCCCCACTGATTCCTAGATCCAAACACCACAATAACCAAAAAAAGAAAAAAAAACGTTTAGTAATGAGTATAATGTAGTCTAAATACAGTGTATGTCAGTCACTAAATGAGTGGTTTGATTAGGGGTGGGAATCGGCGGATTCGGTCGAGCTCGGGTGTGATAGAGTCGAGCTCGGGCGGATCGGACACTAAAATACCTAGCCCGCTACTAGTATTCGGACAGATTCAACATATTCAATGCCCGTAGCCCGTCCGAGCCCGCCTGCCCGAGCGGGCTCCATCGGTGACGGGCCGGACGGACTCGGGTTATTTTAGTATTTTTTTGGAAGTCGACTACGATCTACGTATGTCGTTACATTTGGCACTTGACACATCATAGATGTGATAAGCTCGATAACTGCCCACTCAAACACTAACAGAACCGGACCTATAGCCCAACAAGACATGACCTAAAGCCCAACAACATTATTTACACCCTAATAACTCCAATTCAAATAACCAAAGTTCCACCTTCTCTGGGATTCGAACTTGGGACCTCCAGGAATTTCTGGAGTTTATGTCAACACCTTGGAACCACTTGGGCTACCAACTGTTGACATTTTTTTTTTTAATAATTAGCCAACTCTTTCTGAACTCTAGGTTAGTATATTTTTTATTGTGCTTCTTTTTAATCATGTATTAGGTTCAACCTCTCTGCCCCTCTCTTATCTTTGGTGCTATTATGCATTCAGTAGACTTGTTTTAAAGAGTTACATAAACATAAATTAAAACCATCAAACTATCTTTCATGTAACTAGGTTACAACAAAATAAAACAAACTATCTCAAGTTCTCAACCCATTGTTTTTTTTTTTTTTGTTAATAAATACATTAAGTAAACTTAGAGTAGAACATTATCACAATGCTTATGAACTAAAAAAGATGGGACAACTTTCCACAACTTTGACGACTTCTTCTTTCTCGCCCATTTTGCTAGTATGTCTGCTTTATCATTCAGTTGCCTGTTAGTGTAGGTGAAAAGGACCTTGTCTAGTCTTCTTGCAGCTTCCTTTATCCTCTTTATATGGATATTAGAGTACCAATGGATGGTATGCTTCTGGTTGGTGAGATGGTTGATGAGATTAATATTATCACTTTCGATAATAATATTCTTGTGGTTGTTTTGATGGGCCCAGAGGAGTCCCTTTAAGATAGCAACTGCTTCACCTTCTTCACTATTCCTCGCTTTCTCAGTGGATGCAAAAGCACCCAGAAACCTAGAATCAGCATTATGAGCTATGATGCCAATCCCAATATTTTCAGCCACCGAGATGAATGAAGCATCAACATTGATTTTGATGAAGGGGTCTACAGGGGGTTTCCAAGTAGCTGAGTTTGAAGAGTTCTTTCTATTCTTTTCTACTACCTTTTCAGGAAAACTCTTAATGTTATTTATGACAGATTTGGTATCCGAGATGTTTGTTGAAAGCAGTTATCACATCTCATTTTCCATATAAACCAAAGGATCGTAGCGAAGTGGGATCCATTTACGGTAGTGGTTCTCTGAGGGGAGTTCTGCCAGGAAAAAATCCAGTCTATGATCGAGGTGATATTTTCTGTGATAACATTAAAGTAGAACCATATGTTCTTAGCCATAGGACAGTGTAATAGTGCATGTTCCATTGTTTCCTGAGAAGGACACTTAGTACATAGAAAGTCATTACCTATATATTTTCCGATCTGATACTTGACTGGTAATGCCTTATTGCAAATTTTCCAGAGAAACAGTTGAATGCGTGGAATAGTGGGGATCGACCAAATGAAATTCCAGTTATTATGGGTTGGATGGGTTGTGCTGATGGGATTTCTAAGATGATGATACATGGACTTAACTGTGAATTTCCCTGATTTCGAAAGTTTCCATCTAATTTGATCATTTCCTCTATTATCAATGGGGATCGTTTTAATGAGATTACTAGTAGCCACATCAAACGTTTCATCCAATGTATTTTCGTTCCACTCATCGTTTGATAAGAGCTGAGAGACCTTAACCAAGCTCGAGTTTTTATCATTCTGGAGAGGAGGTTGAGTATCTGG
The DNA here is from genome assembly GCF_041429995.1 of Eschscholzia californica. Classification (NCBI taxonomy): domain Eukaryota; kingdom Viridiplantae; phylum Streptophyta; class Magnoliopsida; order Ranunculales; family Papaveraceae; genus Eschscholzia; species Eschscholzia californica. The sequence goes on from NW_028238198.1 coordinate 37,995,809, forward strand.
GATCCAGCTGTCGTTCCAAATATTGACCTCTGTACCTGTGTGGATCTCCCAACAGGTTAGGTCTTGCACCTGATTGTAAACTTTATTTATGTTCTTCCAAATCCACGAATGGTGGTTTTTACTACTGCCTGGAGTGTCCGTATGGGGGAAATATTTAGCTTTTAACAATTGCACCCACGCAGCCTTCGGCTCCGTCCTGAGTCTCCAGGCAAGCTTGCTGGGAAACGCTTTGTTATCCAAGTCCGGAAGATGTATTCCCAGTCCACCTTCTTTTTTTTACCAACATATGGATGTCCAAGCCTTTGTACAGATTCCTTTAGACTTACCCCACCAAAATGACTTTTGAACAGTCATAATGCGTTTGCTGACACTTTTCGGGAGTGCGAAGCATTGCATCTGGTATCGAGGTACGGCTGCCGCCACGGAAGCTATGACCACCGTTCGACCTGCCTGCGAAAGAAAAGAATGATTCCATTTATTAAGTTTTTTATTAATCTGCTCGATCAGCTCATTAAAAATTTTCGTCTTGTTTGCACCGATGAAAAGTTGCGCTCCCAAGTATTTCTCCGACGTCGAAGCGTATTTGACTTTTAGAGACTTCGTAATCATCCTTTTGAACTTAGGATGAGAGTTCTTCGAAAAGAATATGTTCGATTCATTGTAGTTGATAATTTGACCTGAAGCATCACAGAATATACGGAGAAGATTTTTTAAATTGTAAATGTTATCCAGAGAGTTTTTACCGAAGATGATACAGTCATCAGCAAATAAGAGGTGGGAGATCTCCATCTCAGAATTACTAATCGGGTACCCTATGAAGGAGTCCGTACCCACTTTGGCAGTGATGAGCCTACTGAGGCCTTCCATAACCACCGAGAAGAGAAACGGGGAGAGGGGATCTCCCTATCTAATGCCCCTGGAAGGGAAGAACTTCTGGCCTGGCGTACCGTTAATGAGAACTGCCATAGAGGAAGTCGAAATGCAGGCGCTGATCATGCTTATCTAGTGCTCAGCGTAACCTAGTTTACGCATAATCTCTTCTAAGAAATTCCATTCAACTCTGTCGAATGCTTTCGACATATCTAGTTTAAGGTCGAAGTAACCTTTATTTCCTTTCATCTTTTTGTAAGTGTGAATAATTTCTTGAGCTATGATAATATTATCCGAAATTTGTCTGCCTGGGACATAGGCCGATTGAAAAGGAGATATAATTTTCGTAAGCGTGTGTTTGAATCTATCTACAAGGATTTTTGTTATAATTTTATAAGTTGTGTTAAGAAGGCTAATCGGACGAAAGTCTGCCGGAGTTTGGGGTGCAGTAGTTTTAGGAATAAGGCAAATGTTCATATGATTAGCATTAGGGGGAAGGATTGCATTGTGAAAGAAGCTGGTTACCATCCTATAGATATCCTGGCTAATAGTGTCCCAGTTGGCTTGAAAGAAGAAAGGGGGGAAGCCATCCGGACCTGGAGCCGCCTCTCTCTTTAAACACCTGATCGCCTCATCCACCTCTGTTTTATCAGGTGTCCTAGTGAGCTCTTGGTTTTGACTGTCTGATATGGAAGGCTGGAAGAGCTCAAGGATCTGGGCATCAACAATAGTTCTGGTGGAAGTGCTAATATTCAGGAAATGGGAGGAGAAAATGTTTTGTATATCGTTGAAGTTGTCCTGCCAATTTCCTGTATCGTCTTTAATAGCAAGAATACTATTATTACGATTTCTCTGTATGGCTTGAGAGTGAAAATATTTTGTGTTTTTGTCTCCTAGAGTAATAAAATTGTTTCGAGATTTTTCTTTCCACAAACTTTCTTGGAGATTGTATAGCTCTTCTAACCTCCTACTGAGGTTAATCTGATCTGTTTTGCTATTGCAATTCTGCATTTGCGCTACTATCGCATTGATACTAAAATCAATGTTACCGAAAACATTTTTATTCCATTTGGTAAGGTGCTTGCTCAAATTCTTAAGATTTGCTTGAATGTCATTATAGAGGTCATTATTCATCTCCCACTTATTAGCTATAAAGTCGTGGCATTCCGGATGAGACATCCAAGTACGAATGAACTTAAAGGGTTTTGGATTTTTTTTTATATCATTACGATTAGTCAGGAGTATAGGAAGGTGATCCGACCCTACACTGTCCATGTGAGTAATACCCGAGTTCTTAAACTTTTGAAGCCATTGTTGATTGGCTAACGCTCTATCCAACCAATCTTGAATCAGATTATTGCCGAATTGTTTGTTACTCCAGGTAAAGGGGTTTCCTAAGAAACCCATATCCAGAAGCTCGAGTTTAGAGATGATGGTTTTGACTTTGGGTGTGATGGAGTTGGTGTTGGAGCTGCCTCCACACTTGTCTTGAGGATCAAGTATAATGTTAAGATCCCCGATCACGACCCAAGGCACATCAGAGCCAGGGTTTAGGTCTATAAGCTTTTTCCAAGGTTTCATCTTGTGATTATTATAGGGGCTACCATAAAAGCCCGTGATAATCAAAGGGTTGGAGTTGTGAATGTCTTGAAATTCCATATGAATCATGTTGTTGTCCGAAAACAGAATTTTGGCCTTGATATTGTGGTTCCAGTACATTACTAGACCACCGGCTTTGTTCACCGGTTCTATGTAGTGACTCGCGTATTCTTTGCCGAGGCGGATATTCTTCATAATATTGAAGGATTTGTTTTTAGTCTCCGAAAGGAAAATTATGTCCAGTTTAGTCCGGCCTATGATGTTAAGGAGATGCTTCTTAGTCATAAAGGAAGAGATACCTCTTACATTCCAACTTAAGATAGTTGGGCTACATTCTGAGGGTGCCTGCATAGTCAAAGCACTAAAGGCACTTCTGCCGAAAAAACAAAATATAATAACACTAAACCTTTCCAAACAGCCCACCCAGAGGTACACTACTCTAAAAGCACCCCGAATAAGCTAAAGGCCAGGAACACCAAGCCAAAAGCCAGGCAGAGACGAGAGAGAATAATCTAATATTACTTATCTTAAGCAGTACATAAACATAAGATTAAACCATTAACAGTCCAACATAAAATTAAACATAAAACAACCCACAGAAGTCTAAGGGCAACGCCAGCTAAACAAAAGAGACCCACTGAACAACCACGCCTGAGACTAAACAGGTCAGCACCACCACGACTCACAAACAACCGAACACAAAAGACCCCAGACCCCCAAGACTAGACCAAGCAGACAGACCAAAAGGGTCCAGCCAGAAGAGAACCCAAACAGGACTACTAACTAAGAAAGAACACAAAGTATAGACAGGAAAGAAAGACCAGACTCTAATCGACCAAGCTAGGCTGTTCATCGACCTCCTCATTTCTAGCATCCGATGCATCTCCAGGCGAAACTAAGAGAGAGTCTGCAAAGATGTGGCGCCTCCTCTCTTCTTGACTGTCAATAGATTCTGGAGGAGAGAAATACCAATTTGGAAGATTTGCCTGTGCTAAATCATATTCAACTATGGACTTGTACTTCCTGATGCCTCTGTTACAGCTTTCTCCAAACTCACCCGATCCACTTTCTCTAACTTTCTTAGTCATTGATCTGTGAAACTCCCCCTCCTCAACCTTAACCTCCATAAGGTGGTCTGTTTCCTTCCTCTTACTAATTTTATTATTTTGAACCAAAGAAGGCACTTTATCAATGCCTTGTTCATTGGAAGGGACGATAGATAAAGCCCAGTTCTGAACACTAGGGTTAATTGTTGGGGAGATGTCCATCTTAGAGCTAGAGGCTCTGACATTAGGCTTGATACATGGGACAGGGGAGTGTTCAATAATCCGACATCTATGACAGATAGCTTTTGGAAACCTTAAGTAACTAAAATTAACTGGCTTACCTCCATCTGTGAAGATGGAATTCAAGGTAGCTAACAAAGGAGTCCTCACATCATACATGAACTGGATACGGATCAAAGAGTTAGTTACCATACTAAAATTCCTTGGTTGCACTTGCATGATGTAACCCATACACGAAAATATGATGTCTAAGTCTTGACGATTCTGTATAGCCGAAGGAAGACCAGCAAAACTACACCACATAGGTTCACTCATCAGCTCTAGAGCCTCCTTGCTCAGTGGGAAATCCACTTCTTGCATGACCACCAGAAGACCTCTGATTATCCAGGGTCGACCCTGGTTAATTTCATTCATCACCACTGAACTCCTGGGTTTGATAACGAAGTGATTAGGACCATAGGAGGCTTTGGTGATCTCACATTCTCTGAAAAATCGAGACTGAGCAGAAAGGTTCCTTCTAATAAAACCGATCCCATAATCATAAGAGCAACATAGTCTAGCTACAAACCCTGCTTGAATTTCTTGTAGATCTTTGCTAATCGAAGGCTTCTGATATGCTATAGTCAAGTTACCATACTCTGAGATGTTCATCTGAAGAGCCATCCTATCTGTTAGGTCTTCTATTTGGAGCTTAGAGAAAACGTTCGACATTAACAGAGAAAAAGGAAGATGGAGAGGTAAGTGACTATAAATGAATCCAATTAACCCCAAGCAGATTACTATGTACCCATACCTTCTCAAGGTAGAAATATAATTAATTCCCTTGACATGCATGGTCTCGAACTAATAATCTAGTCTAAACTAGACTACATACCCACTCAAGCCCTAATGATCCTCGGGAAGAAGCAATAATCCCAGAGCCAACCACCACTTGTAACCCAGCAATAGATCTGACCTATCCAGAGTAACCAAACGTAACCGAAGACGAGAAAACCGGCGCACGCTTGAGGAGGGATAATGAACAGCCTAGCTAGGGTTAACTACTCTTGACACATGTAAAAAACGATCGAAAATTAAAGGTTAAAAAAAACTTACCTCGCTCTGCGAGAGATCTTCAGAAGAGATTGTGCCTTGCCTTTTTGCTGTTTCCCGATGTTAATGATGCTCAAACCTTTATGCTTCTTATTCCTTCTTACTCTATCTTTGTGCAGCTTTCTCCAAGAATTAATTGGATTAGGTTAACTAGATTGATCCCTAGAAATCCAAAAGATTGGATCTAACGGTAGTTATGTATGATCTTTATGGATCAACGCTTGCATGTACGATTATAGGAAGTTAAGAGGTGGATGGTGGATCCTTTAATGGTGTTTTAGGGTTTATTCAGGTGGAAAGGAGGGGGAAGGAAAAAAACGTCTGCTGACGTCACCGGAGCTTCTCTCTCCTAAAAAACCCCCAGCTTGAAAGTATCTATTGCCGTTCTCAACCCATTGTTAAAAAGAATACATCAACAATTAAGATCTAAAAAAAATAGTAAACCTTAGTTACTAAAGAAAACAGTAAACCTTAGATACCAAAGAAAACAGTAAACCCTAGATCTAAAAAAACAGTAAATCATTACAAAATACAAACCATTTCCAGATCTATAAAAAAAATTACATCACATTTAAATAAATAAAAAAACTATTCTTTGAGTTAACAACATTAGCAGATCTATAAAAAAAATATATTACTAACCAAGTTACAACAAATCCTTCGAGTTACATCACTTTTCTTGTCTCTTAACCCACATGTAGAAGTAGATCGGAGAAAAAAATTGAAGAATCATGGCGAAATAAATTTTCAGAGTTTACAACTTTCTACTATCAGTTGAATAGATGGTTTTGGGTTCTCTGAGATTTAATGGTTTTGGTTTCTCGTTAGTATTAGTTGAATAGATGAGATGAGAAGGTGTAATGGTTTTAGCTTTTTAGGGTTTAATGGAGTTTTGATGAGAATGAGAGAGAAACTAGACAGAGGAGGCGGCAAGGTAAGTTGTAATGGGAGTGGGAAAAGCCTCATTTTATAGGGTTTAATGGTAGCTTAGGGTTTCTCACGGGTTTTGAATCGGGCGGGCTTAGTGCTCGGGTATCGGACGGGCTTATCGGGCTAGGACTCGGATTTGAACCCCCGTCCGAGTCCCGGCCCTATAAGCCCGAGCCATCGGGCCGGGTAAGCCCGGCTCAGGTAGCACGCGGTCAGCGGGTCTAAACGGTCCGGGCGGATCGAGCCGGATCCCGGACCGTTTTCCCACCCCTAGGTTTGATAGATGCAAACTGTTGTTTGTTGTAAATTGAAAGCAAACTAAAGTTTGCTAGGAGCAAAACTTTTGTATGTTTTGGAAAATCATAAATGTTATGAAGATGATGTATTTTTATCTGTTTAGATCTTGTTTGATGATGGCTGTTTTATCTGTCTTGATGTTTTGGAACATCATCCAAAATTATTGCTACTCTAATAGTTAATAAAATTAGATAAGCTGCCTAAAATCGAATTGAATATTGTGATGAATAGAGTAAGCATCATCATCTTCTTCATCAAAAGCTGGATTCGGGTAAAATAAATATTGATACTGAGATCTTTGAATCTCTTTTTGCCACCGAAGTTTAATCCCTCATTTACATAGAAAACAACATGACAAAATTATTTTTTGTTAACAAGATCATAAGATGTAAAGAATAAAGGGGGGAAATAGTAAAATGATGGTAACAAAGAGAAAGATGATATTTATTCATGAAGATATATAACAATTAGATTCTAGTAAGTAGAACACATTTATAAAGGTTAATGGAAGAAGACGAAAAGAGTCTAAATTCATATAATTGGTAACCGAATAATAATTTGGAGTAAATGAGGAGAGAAAGAGTTTCCTAAGCATGCCCATACATGAAAATTGAAGGAGAAATTAATAAAATTCAATGATGAGATGGGGAAAACACCATAAGTAATAGACTACTATATAATGATTTAATGAGAGATTTCAATAGCAATACAAAATTTCTCGTACTCAACCATTTGCATGCATAACAAAATTAAAATTGAGGGAGAATATGAAAGGACGTAGGAAGTGGAAGAGTTGGGAAGTAAAACAACTGTGATTTAATGCAAGGTTTAACTCATTGAAGAGGGGTCTAAGGGTCTAGATTCAAAGGTTAACACTCAATGGTTGGGATTTAAATATGATGCATTAATTTTGTCTAGTCAGCTTGCATTTATTTTGTCCTAGTCAGCACAAAACCACTATGTTTTGTTATATAGATATCAAAATAGAAGGGTATTAGTGTAAATCGACCAAAATTGGTTAGGATATCCCTAGAATAACTACTATCCACGTATTTCTCTCCATACTCACTATTTTTACAAGTTATGAGTTGGTCAATATCTAAAACTTATTCAATCATACCAAATCCTATATAATAGAATACGTCAGTCGGTTAGACGAGGGATAAATCTGACCGTCTATTTTTATTGGGAGTTTGACAGAGATTAAGTCTGACCGCAGTTTAAATCTTCTTCATGTAAATTATATCAAAATAGATGGGTAATAGTGTAAATCGACCAAAATTGGTTAGGATATCCCTAGAATAACTACTATCCACGTATTTCTCTCCATACTCACTATTTTTACAAGTTATGAGTTGGTTAATATGTCTTCCCTATTTATTCTACATTATCTTTATCACTAATTATTCTCTATTTTTCATTCTACAGGATTCTTTTTAGGAATTTTGATTTAAATGTCATCTCTGGCGTTAGCCAAGAGGGATTTATCTCGTCCGTAAGACGTGGCGGAAACCTAGTTAAATTAAAAGTAGATTGCATTTGATGTATGTAATATTTTACTACGTTCAAGATATTAAAATAAACTAAAATATTATACGACATTTATATTAATTTTAATTTAATTAATAACTCGATGAGAGTGTTAGACTTCAAAATAATCACCAAAATGACCCTTTATTTTGATCAAACTTCCAAAATGACTTCTTAAATCACATTTTTGTCGTCAACACTTGGGCTCTAGACCTCTTTCATTTGTAGTTTAACTTCGGAAATTATCGTGCTTATCACATCTTGATGATGTATCAATGTCGCGTAATGACTAATGTAAAACGTAATCCATTTGCAAAAAAAAAACTCACATTTGTGTCACACTTGACATGAATTTTGTATATTTTATCTTTCGTCTTATTTAATACAGTATTTTTTAACAGAAGAGAATATATTAGGCAGGCATATTTGTCTCTTCGTCTCTATCGCTTACCATTTTCATCTCTCCCCCTTAAAATGAACATTATTAATTTGGTCCACTTTGACTAGCATAATAGTATTAACCTTAGGTCATGTTTGGCGTGGGAATGGAATGTGATTCCCGAGAATCACATTCGAGATCATTGTCTTGTGGGAATGGCGTGGGTCCGAAAATGTGATTTCCTCAAAAAGGGGTAATAACAACCCCCAGGGGGAGGTGGGTTTGTGATTCCCATTCCCGCGGAATCATATATATTAATATTTATTGGCAAATATATCCTTAACAAATATTGAATTACCAATTTTTAAATTACCGTGTGACATATAAATCATGATTAAACTAGGGTTTATGAATAAAATTTAAAATTAGATAAATTTTTATTTAGGTTTAGGAACAGAATTTTATTATAGATAAATTTTTATTAAGACCTTTGTTTATTACCTTTGAATTCTACCTCTTTGGTGTATCGCGTATCGTGTTATTATTTCATATCTACGGATTTTGAATAAATAATACTGATTTTAATATATAACAAAGTTGATGTGTATTTTATGTAGTTTAAATAAGGGTAAAAGTGACCTTTTACAAATATCTACATTCTTATTCCTATACGAATCAAACACCTAATTAGAAATATGTCAGGAATCAAATTCTCATTCCTGGTCAAACCAAACATCAAACTACAGTAATCTGATTCCCAGGAATCACGTTACGGAAATATGATTCCCAAAAATCACATTCCATTCCCGCGAGCCAAACATTGCCTTATTGTATCGGCTTCAAACATAAAGGTCAAAACTATTTACAGAGCTACTTTGGCTATTTACAAAGCTCAAAAGTTGGAATTTTTTAGCTTTCTCTGTAAATAAGGTTTTGCTATTTACAGAGCACATAGGAACTAAAATCAAATTTTGATAAGGATCAAACTGAAAAAAATATTGATTATAGAGTAGAAGATATTTTATTTCCTTCATTCCTAAATCCCACCACCAACACCTTCCACCACCCCAACAATCACCACCACAACTATGAACAATCAACTCACAATCACCTAGAAACATTAGTAATGGAAGAACCTGACACTGAGGAAGGTACATTAATGGAGGAGCTTGGTGGTCAAGAGCAGGGTCGTGCCTGAGATTTTAGAGGTCCAGTGCCAAACTTTAATTAGGCCCCCTTTTATAGATAAGTATAATAAAATTTTGATTGTACTGAATAACAGTTTTGGAATTAATTTTGATTGTACTGAATAACAGTTTTGAAATTTTGTATTTTCGTTCTTTGAAGCGAAAACATCATACCAGTTTTGAAGTATGACTTTATGTGTGGAAAGATTATCTTTCATTCCTCTTTTGCTTGTAAAAAGAAATACAAGTATAACAAAATTTTATGTCACAAAAAAACTATCACTAATAATAAATTGACTTAAGTTAAACATCATTCTTCGATTAATGTTAATAATTAATTTAGAAACAATTCAAAATAGTTGAACAATTATATTAATTAATATTTTTATTAGACGAATTCATCAAATGTAACAATTACCTGAAACATGAATGATATTTTCTTTTAAGTGTTGTGTTAGAGCTTATAAGTTGGAGAAGAATACGACATACTGGATTGTCGAAATTTATTTTAGAGTATAAACACTGCTATTTGTTTTTCAATTTAGAAATGAATAAATTAGAAATCTATTATATTAAAACAGGTCAGTCGGTTATCCAGGGGATAAGTCTGACCGTCCATTTTATTTTAGAGATTTGGTTGGAACACATCCGACGGATGATATAATTTTTGTTTATAAAAATAGACTACAAAAAGAAGGGTATCTATGTAAATCGTCAAAATTAGTTAGAATAACTACTACCCATATATTTTTTTTTCTATTGAGTAGAAAAACGTGGGAGGATGAGAAATTAGTGGGGAGAAAATCTCTCTTCCACATTCCTGATCGGTTTTTTTATGAAAAACTTCCCAAAATAACTACTTCGAAATATATTTAAATAGGACTCTTGCCATACTGATATCTTTTCACTGTAAGAAAAAAACAATCTCTCACATCTATTTTAAAGTTCAGGCTTCAATGAAATATTATTTTTCTTTTTTAAATGTAATTCTCTTTTTTTAAATGTAAATAACTTAGTATTTGATTGCTCCTCTTGGTTGTTTAATGTATAATTATTATTTTCTTTAAATGTAAAATGGCTATTCAACTGTTACAATATTCTTAACACGACGGCGCAGCCAAAAGGGATCTACCGCGTCCGTAGGACGCGGTGGGTGAAGGATATGGTGCCTGAAGTCTGAAGGAATGGTATCCTTCCGAAGGAGTGTCCTTCGACCAAGGATGCAATGCGTGCAATTTGGCTATTAGGATCTTAATGACCTTATTCGGAAGATCATTAGTCCGGTCCAATTAGGGGTCGTAATGCTTAGCTAGAAGCCAACTACGATCGTCGAATCAAGAGTTGATTCGCGGCTAACATAGACCGGATCCTACAAGGGTTACACAACAGAATAATGATTTGAACGGAGAGAATTGACTAGATGGGAAATGGCAAATAAGTGGATTGGATCCGTTATTGGTAAGTCCAGAAAGATTCGGAGAAGTCCGAAAGGGATAAACATGTCCGGGCCCAAAAGGGAGGCCCGGAATGGCTTTAGGAAAGCCGGCCATGTGATGGCCGGCCAAGGCAATAGGGCCGGCCATGTGATGGCCGGCTAGGCCCTAAGTGGGCCGGCCAAGGAAGCCCATAAAGGGCTATGTTGGCCGGCCACACTTAAGTGACCCAATGGAGGGTATTTTGGGTGTTGCCTAATAATTAGGTTTATGGAATCCTAGTTTGAGTCTAATACCTCTTCTAGGGAATTCTATATATACCTAATTATTAAACCTAAAGAGAGAGGCAATTTCAAGAGAGAAATTTCCCAAGTCTGAAAGAGTTTCAGAATATACATCTCAGAGAGAGAGAGAGAAAAGGAGTTTTCTCAAGTATCTAGTCAAGAAGAAGGAGTTCTTCATCTCAACCTTCAAGAAGGTCCTAGCTGACTGAAAGGAGGGAGTTCAAGTCATTATTCGGTGTCTCAAGTAGAGGAGCTACACTTGGAGCTCTTATCTTCCGAATACTGATCGGAATTTAGTTCGTGGGAAAGCGATTAAGAGGTAATCTTCTTTCCAATCTAGTTCATTGGTATGTTCATGTATAGATCCTGGATTAGTGTTAAACATATGATGTTTGAGATTCCGCTACCAACACTAATAGACAATTAGGTGTATGAGATACACTAGGTGAAAACCCTTCAGTGGCATCACGAGCCGTTTGCATGAACTATCTTTGACTAGATGAATTAGATTCATACTTGAACAACTAGATATTAGTGTTTTAATGTTTGAATAGAGATTTAAACATAAGTTTGATGAGATCAAATTAGGGTTTTGGATGAGATTCATGACCTAGAAACACTAGAAACAAAGTTTTATGAAAAGAGTTTTCATAAACAAGTGTTAGGGTTTTAGAATTTTGATAAAAATCATCAAAACCATGAAGATTGGTTGATGATTTGATCAAAAACAGTACCTAACAGCAGCTGGAACAGAAAGAAAGAAAAGAAAAAGAAGTTGGAACGGCAGGATTTTCCAAAAAACATGGAAACCCTACTGGCCGGACCGGCCAGGACGCGTCCAGGACGCGTCCGGGCCGGACCAGCACGTCTCGGACAGACAGTCCGAGACAGACAGGGACACGGACTGGAAATCCCAGTCCGTGAAGGACCGGGAATCCTAGTCCGAGCTGGACTAGGAGTCCGAGACTCTCGGGTCTCGGACGTCCCAGAGCGTCTAGGACGCGTCTGGGAATCCCAGTCCAACACGGACTAGGAGTCCGAGACTCTCGAGTCTCGGACGTCCCAGCGCGTGGGACGCGTCTGGGACATCCCAGTCCGAGACGGAATAGGATTCCGAGACAGGAGCGTCTCGGATATCCTTGACGCGTCTGGGACGCGCTCGAGGAACCTATTTAGAGTCTCGGTCTAGGACCGAGACACTGGACGGGCGTCCGGATGCATCGAGGATGCGTCTGGAGCAACCAGAAGCATCTCGGATGCGACTGGAAGCTTCCAGACGCAACTCGGATGCGACCGGAGCATCCAGAAGCGTCTGGGACGCGTCTGGACGCGTCCAGAAGGCATCCCAGATGGGATGGCCTAGCCGTCTGTGCACAGAAGCGTCTGGGACGCGACTGTGGGGCACGGATGCATCTCGGACCGAAAATCCGAGATGGCACGTGTGCTGTCCCGAGACCAGACACGTCGGGGACGCGTCTGGGAGTTCCAACAGCTCTCGGATTAAGCATCCGAGAGGCATATGCAGCGACCGGATGGCCTGGACGCGTCTGGGACGCGACCAGGACGCATCCTAGACATCTCATCCGAGATGTCTATGGTCTGTCCTAGGACAGAAGCGTCTAGCTGGGCTAGGACGCGTCTGCCCGAGAGACATAGCACGGCAGGAAGGTGCTGTCTCTAGGACCGGACCTTGACTGGGCTGAGTCAAGAGTTGACCAGAGACCAGTCAAGGGGCTTTGACCAGGGTTGACTCAGATCTTTTTGAGTGAGACTCAAAGGCCTTTTGGGCCATGATCTAAAAGGGAGTTTTTCAGACTTTTCTCCCGGTTCCGAGCATAATTTTTCCGACTTAGACCCGGGTTAGTAGAGTACCCAAACGGAGTTTTTCCTTATTTTGATTTTGGAAACAATTAAGGAAGAAACATAATGTTTTAGTTTGAGTATTGAGAATACGAAACTTTAGAAACATTAGACATAGAGATGTCACAAATTCCCACGAATAGCTATGCGATAGCAAAACCTAGAAACGAATCTAGGATACATACTTTATTTATTATGATTGTCATATTTTTGTATGTATGGATATATGTGATTGCGTAGAATAGTATACCTTTAGATAGGATTATCGTTTCTTGTTCTAAGCGCAAGGAGTTGTGCCCGAATAATACTTAGAGTATAGGGTCTTAGATTCTATTGACGAACTGAATGATGAGATCATGGTTCAAGTGGGAGTAGTCAATAGAGGTTCTTGGATATGAATCCAATCGAACCATAGGCGAACAAGAAATAAACTTAAAAGATGGGATCTTTTAAGGGGTAATACTAAGATTTAACAAATCATTACGCAAACCCACATAAACTTTTACGTAATAAATCATGAATGGTTATGCAAGAGTTCACAGTAACGCAACTTGATAAATTACGTAATAAGTCCCAAAAAGAATTTTGAGTAAAGCCTACCCAGATTAAGACACCTGTTGAGCCCTTGTTCATCGATGGTGGGTCATGCCAAAGCAGGGTGCCATCTTTTACCTCGGGACAATACGGGTAGATCTATGAAGAGGTCTACATGTCTAAATGGTTATTCTCAAACGAATCAGCAAAAGGGTTTTGGATTTCGAGGCTAAAGGACGATTTAATGTTTAAATCGTTAACCAAGAATCATATGAGATATGATCAGTAAGGAGTTACTCACCCAGGAGGGTGGAGTTAAGGGCAGTGCCAAAGTACGCTTAGCTTCACAGGAATGGGATCTTGGAATTATATTATTCTAAGGGGACAACAAAAGTAGAATAATATAGGCAAATTAGGAAAATTGCCAGGATAACAAGTTTAATCACTTTCGCATTTCTTACGTGTAGTTTAATTATGACAACAACCATCTTCAACCTCTACACCATACTTGAGAAATTGAACGACACCAACTTCGTTCAATGGGAGAGGAACCTAAGAAAGGTTCTAGGAAAAAGCGCAGAAATATTGGACATTCCGATCCCCGTGCTTTCAGAAACTTCTTCTGATGAAGAACGTAAGCAAGTAGACGACATTCGAAGGAAGTCAGCGCCAGTAACCGGTTTAATGCTAATGGCCATGGAAAGAAAATATATAGATATGTTCATTGAAATGGAGGCATACACCATTATTCGACATCTAAGAGATGTGTTTAGAACACAATGTCGAATAGAAAGATTTAGAATCAGAATGGTGTTACTGGGGATGCGACTGGAGAAAGGGAAACCCGTTCGTTATCATGTTTTGGAGATGATAGATCACCTCAAAGACATGGAATGGATGGGGTCTCCTATGCCAGTCGAACTGGCGGTTGACATGATCCTGAATTCATTGGATGAAAGGTTTAAGGATGTGGTTACAAACTTTGAAGATAAGTTTGGACGGGTATCCTTCGAAAGTCTACTGGCGATTCTGGAAGTTGCTGAAAGTGGTTTCAGCACCCCTGAAACTCTAGAAGAGATTCTAGGAATTCAGGAGACAGTAAATACGGGAACGGAAGACGTTAGGAGAAGGAAGCCGTCTGGGAGGAGAATGGGCAAGAAAGCACCAAGACCCAGAACCATCCTTCCTAACAAGAGATGTCTTGTGTGCGGTAGTACATCTCATATTCGATTAAGAGATTGCCCGCGATTTTTGGAAGAACAAAACAACGGAGCTGGGAGTTCCGGTCAAGGTAAAAATTATTAAAAGTTATTCAATTAAATACACATTCCTCAAGGTATGCGATACCTAAAAGACTCTTATCATTATGAATGACAGGAGCGAGAGGGAGCTGAGTATTTATTGAAGAGGAGATGAACCTGTCGAAAGCTGAAAAAGGCAAGAGTTGCTGGAAAAGCTCAAGAAGGATCATAGACTCGATAGGCAATACTTTAAAGTAGTTTTAGTATTTCTTTTTCTTTTTAGAACATTGACTCTGTAATGAGATTATGGGAGTGAATAAAATATGAGATATTTTATGATGTTCTTGAAGGAGCCTATCTAACTTTTAAGTGAATTTTAACGAACGATCCGACTTAGTCATTCTAAATCTTGTAAGAGTACAAGAGTTCAGTTAATCGTAGAAAACAATGTTGGACATGAAAGTCTGCGATTAGTGTGATTAGAATGGACGTGGAACTTGATTGTGGAGGAGTTTTAGAAACAAATCCAAAATCGAGAAGTGGATCGGGATGACTAAAAGAGCATGATGAGATCATGAGTCCGATAGTCATCAGTCTTCCAAAACACAAAGTCTAATATGTATCTGCCAAACCACTAAAAACCTAAAAGCTATAGTGAATAATTGAGTCCATTCGAATATGGATATCGTTCTAGAAGGAGTTCTAAAATTATCAATTATTCCAATGTCTAAAAGAGTTTTAGACATAAGTTCTTCAAGAAGAAGAACGGGGTTTTCTCGCCAAACATCGGAACACAATGAGATTGTTGCTCTCGATGGTGTCTTCATTAAAAGGAGGGTCCTTCTAAAGAAGACAAGTGGGAGGAAAAATCGAATGGGATTCGATAAAGAGCAACAAGAGGAAGTAAGGAGTTACTTGCCTTAAAACGAAAGAGAGTAAGAGTTACTCGTCTTACGTGACAAGGGATGTCGACTTGAATGGTTCAAGAGACGATCGCCTAGAAACTTCTTAAGGAGTTAAGAAGGTTGCTCAAAAACCCCAATGAATCTTGGGAAGATTCATAAGAACTATAGCAGAAACCACTCTGAAATTGGATCGGAAATCCAAAGAGATAAGAGTAAGAATGGTTGAATCTTGTGAGACAAGAAGGTAAGTGGGAGTGAAACAAGAGTTGTTTCAGGAGTCCTGTATGTGGGAGACATACAAGAAAGGACAAGAAGACGAGGGTGAATTAACCATGGGCGTCAGAAGTCTATAGAGATAGACTTTAGATGATAAAGACTCGTTCAAAAGGAGTTTTGGAGAGGTCTGAATAAGAAGTTCTCT
Organism: Eschscholzia californica; assembly: GCF_041429995.1. Lineage (NCBI taxonomy): Eukaryota > Viridiplantae > Streptophyta > Magnoliopsida > Ranunculales > Papaveraceae > Eschscholzia > Eschscholzia californica. The sequence goes on from NW_028238198.1 coordinate 38,011,657, forward strand.
GGGAGAGAAATTCTACCCAACTCCCGTGAAAAACACAGGAGAGACACTTATGTTAGGAAAACATAAGAACGATCATGAGATGATTGTTGTTTACCCGTACATCTAGAAGGTACTTGGAGTACGAAAAGATGTCGTCGCCCATACAAGTCAGAAGATTGAAGAAAGTCATAAAAGTAATCTTCCGAAAATAAAGATAGGAATCTTTTAGGAAGGGCTAACAGATGGGAAAGAGTTTTCCATGCTGGGAGTCGTTGCTTAACTCTACTAGATAAGAAAGTAAAATTAGAACTTGGGAAGTACTAATTTCAGTGGGAGAAAACTGATAATATCGTAACGGCTTACGAAGAGTTCGAAAGCAAGATAATTACAAAGCGAAGTGAAAAGGAAAACTAAACTGTCACCTTAGAACGATCATGAGATGCTCGGGTCTAAGGAATTAGGATCCAGGAGGAGAATCCTAAAAAGACTTGTAAAATTGAGAACGTGAAGGAGTTCACGCGGGTGCTCAAATTTTACAAACTCTTGTTATCCGAAATAAACTGGGTTTATTTCGTCATCTAAATTGTGGTTTAGAATTTAGACGACAGTCCAAAAGGATGGAGTGTTCCAGGTAGGTTTATTAGATACGTGATCTAATGAAAGAAACCCTACTAAGTGAACATGGAAGCACATCATCCTACTATCCCTAGTCCAGGTCATTAGTTGGACAATAATGACTTATGAAGACTAGCATGAGTGTTTGACAAGATAGCGCTGTTTCTTGGGCTATGGGAATAGGAGTATTCAAAGGTCAACTTCATGGGTGTATATCAAGAGTTGATGATACACTGGAAACCCGCCGGATGAGAGTACTTCAAGAGTTGAAGTTATAAGGTGTCATAACTCTCATTCAAGCAAATTGGAGAGATTCCTCAAAACATGAGTACTCACTCAGTTTATGGAAGGAATGTCGAACTTTGGTACCGTCAAACGCCATCCGTAAAAAGTGGTTATAAAAGCGGCATACTGGGGGAGACAGGATAGACATGAAATTGAGTGGGAGTACAAGAATGGATTATGTTTTCCTGAGTAAAATCAGGATAAAGTATCTCCGGGCCACTTGATGAGTAACAACTGAAAAATGCATGGCCGTGCTCAAACGGATTAAGAGTTAATCGTTTGGATTGGAAGTTGTTCTCGGGATCAAGAGAGTCTGATAAATATGACATATCAGATGAGATACGAAAAAACATGGGAATCGAGCATTGCACTTGTTCTAAGTACAAGTGGGAGACTGAAGGATATGGTGCCTGAAGTCTGAAGGAATGGTATCCTTCCGAAGGAGTGTCCTTCGACCAAGGATGCAATGCGTGCAATTTGGCTATTAGGATCTTAATGACCTTATTCGGAAGATCATTAGTCCGGTCCAATTAGGGGTCGTAATGCTTAGCTAGAAGCCAACTACGATCGTCGAATCAAGAGTTGATTCGCGGCTAACATAGACCGGATCCTACAAGGGTTACACAACAGAATAATGATTTGAACGGAGAGAATTGACTAGATGGGAAATGGCAAATAAGTGGATTGGATCCGTTATTGGTAAGTCCAGAAAGATTCGGAGAAGTCCGAAAGGGATAAACATGTCCGGGCCCAAAAGGGAGGCCCGGAATGGCTTTAGGAAAGCCGGCCATGTGATGGCCGGCCAAGGCAATAGGGCCGGCCATGTGATGGCCGGCTAGGCCCTAAGTGGGCCGGCCAAGGAAGCCCATAAAGGGCTATGTTGGCCGGCCACACTTAAGTGACCCAATGGAGGGTATTTTGGGTGTTGCCTAATAATTAGGTTTATGGAATCCTAGTTTGAGTCTAATACCTCTTCTAGGGAATTCTATATATACCTAATTATTAAACCTAAAGAGAGAGGCAATTTCAAGAGAGAAATTTCCCAAGTCTGAAAGAGTTTCAGAATATACATCTCAGAGAGAGAGAGAGAAAAGGAGTTTTCTCAAGTATCTAGTCAAGAAGAAGGAGTTCTTCATCTCAACCTTCAAGAAGGTCCTAGCTGACTGAAAGGAGGGAGTTCAAGTCATTATTCGGTGTCTCAAGTAGAGGAGCTACACTTGGAGCTCTTATCTTCCGAATACTGATCGGAATTTAGTTCGTGGGAAAGCGATTAAGAGGTAATCTTCTTTCCAATCTAGTTCATTGGTATGTTCATGTATAGATCCTGGATTAGTGTTAAACATATGATGTTTGAGATTCCGCTACCAACACTAATAGACAATTAGGTGTATGAGATACACTAGGTGAAAACCCTTCAGTGGGAACCTAGTGTAAATAAAATAGTAACTCAAAAGAATTTGGAACCAGATTAAATGAGATACATGTAAAGAAACCAAAAAGTATGACGTAGAATTTTACAAATTAATATAAAACCTAATTTCGGAAAGTAAGGGAGGGAAAGGGGGGTAATGTAGAGAGAGAAAGTACTAGGCACCGAGAACTAAGAAAGAAAAGCGGAGAGAGAGAGAGAGAGAGAGAAAAGCGTTGACCGTTCAAAACTTCAAATGCATCCAGTAACTGCCTAATAGGGTAAAACACAGCCCTGATCAAGAGGCTTCATTAATGGAAGAGTTTGATATTGAAGAACTCAACTACAACTCTTCATTGGACTCATATAACAACATTCTAAGTGAAGACATAACTTTAGAGGTAAGATAAACTAATTTGTGGTGATTATTCTAAAAAGAACTCAGATTTCTAGGTCAACATTCTAAGTAAACGATCTAAATTTTAGTTGAAATAATGCTTAGAACGATGAACATTTTCGGTCAATTTGATGTTTAATTTTTCAACATTTTCGGTCAGTTTGATGTTTAAATTTTCAGTATTTTCAGTCAGGGGACCTCTCTAAAATAAGGGTTTTATTCTGAATAACTAATAAGTTGTGATAAAATCAAAAGATTTGTAAATAGTATAAAAGTAGATCTACAAATAGCCAGACCTGTAAATAACACTTAGTAGCTCTATAAATAGCACCTGCCAACATAAATGATGGGAAAGCATAAACTCTTTCGTACGTAATTTAGTTTTTATTTTGAAAACCTAACATATATTATATATGGGTAATTTGTCAAAGGCCCCCTATTTTGTAACCAACTTTCCGCGTAACTCCTACTTTATCAAAAATATTCAGAGGGTCTCCGTTTTCCGTTATTATCGTTAAATGTCCGTTAACTCTCTCTCCTCCATCTCATCACCTCTTTCTCTTTCATCTCATCACCTCTCTCTGTCACGTCATCTCTCTTTGTCACCTCTCTGGCTATCTCTGCCTCGCCATCTCTCTCTGCCACGTCAACTTAAAAAAATTCTCTCTCTTCTCCGGCAAAGGTCGTCGGCCGGAAAATTTTCCGAACGGCTACCTTCAAACATAAAAAAATAATAATAATTTTCTCCTCTCTCTCTAAACACTCTGGCGAAGGGGTTTCCCTTCGCCGGTGGCCCGGTTTACAATGTCCAAATGTAACCTAATTTATGGGGTGCTTAAAATAAGGGGGAATTTGATTTGGTGAGTCTAATTTAACTGCATTCGTTAGAGGCGTCCCAAACTCCGCGAAATTGAATCGAATTTTGTTACGAAATTTGACTCAAGGTCCATGAAATTCAACTCTAATATTCTGAGTTGAAACTGATCGACTTGAGCCAAAGGTCCAATGAATTCAGCTCCAAAACTGAGGGGAAAAAATTGGTAGACATTAGCTTAAATTTGTAACAAAATTTGTCCCAACTGCATCGACTTGAGATGTATTTAATAGTGGACGTATGGTTCAACCAGGTCAGCTCGAACCAATTCGGTTACTTGAACCGATTTTGTAACCAAATCGGCTTGAACCCACCAACTTTAAGTCGAAAAGAGGGAGTTGCTTGAGAGTGATCGCTTTTAACCATTTTCTAGCATATCGCGGCGTCAATAACACGACCGGGAGGCCACTTTTAAACCTCCCCTCCAGTAGGAAGTCTCCTCTTGTTACTATTTTTTATTTTATTTTAAAGAGGGTTCATTTTTCAGAGTTGAAGCTCATATGACGAAGACAGTGTTACCTTGAGCTTAGTATCGTTACGTCTCTTTAGATCTATTTAAGTTTAATAATATACAATTAGATCATTCTGAAAATAAGAGATTGCAGAACATGACAAATAATAAACCATTTCTTACCTGAGTAATTACGTACATCCTTTTTCAAATTTCACAAAGAAAAACTCAACAAATGTTATAGGATAGTGCGGACCAGCATTCCGGGCTGCTAGTGATGCTGTCCGCTTTGACACACCTGGGCACACGATTTTAAAAGGCCTCACTAGGGAAGGGTGCTTACCCTCTTAAGAGGAGCACCACACTCCTGTCTCCCACCAATGTGGGATTGCTTTACAACACACCCTCCCAAGACCACATCATAGTAGAATGAATCGTGCTGATAACGTGTTATAGGATGGTGCGGACCAGCCTTCCAGGCTGCTAGTGATACTATCCGCTTTGACACACTTGGGCCTCACAGTTTTAAAAGGCCTCACTAGGGAAGGGTGCTTAACCTCTTAAGAGGAGCACCACACTCATGTCTCCCACCAATGTGGGATTGCTTTACAACACACCCTCCCAAGACCACATCACAGTAAAGCGAATCGTGCTGATAACATGTTATAGGATGGTGCGGACCAGCCTTCCAGGCTGCTAGTGATACTATCCACTTTGGCACACCTGGGCCTCACGATTTTAAAAAGCCTCACTAGGGAAGGGTGTTTAATCTCTTAAGAAGAACACCACACTCCTGTCTCCACCAATGTGGGATTGCTTTACAACAACAAAATCAATGTAGTCCCCACTTTTTGAGCCATCCTTAGACAAATAGTAAGAGCATCATCAAAAATTGTTACTCCTGTGTGCGAAGTCTCAATTGAGATTCTTATTTTTATGTGACAAAATAAAGACCTTCCAATCTTTCCGCTGCAAATCTCTATATTAATTTTGTTTTCTTAGTTGCCATAATTATTTAAGGGAGATTTTATAGGGCCCCCTCATTCTTGTTAAAAGGCCTCCCCTTAGTGATAATTTAGCAAGTAAAATGGTTCATGGGGAGGTCTTTTAACAAAATTGTGGAGGCCTTATAAAACTTCCCATTATTTAAAAGTAATTTGTTGGACTACTGAGTTAGGTCAACCTTATCGAGTCAAGAAGTAAACTATTGATTTGGGCGTGGACTCTGATTAAGGATGAACAAGACTTCGATAGAAATAACGTAAAAGTGGACCAACCAAGAAATCCTGTCTTTTGAAAGTGATCTTCCCTGCACAGCAAGTCAGTCTCTCCATAAATGTAGTGGATAATTACAAATTTGAAATCATCAACTAGTCAAGAAATTCGTCTGCAAATGAAGATATAAACTAATGGAAAATCCACTTGTTGCCTGTTGGTGACACAATAATTTGAAACCATAACTTCATAATTTATTTCTCTTGTTCTTCTCTTATCCAATAAAGAAAAAATGAAAAGATGCACTTTAGGACATGTACGTGAAGTGGACACAATCCCTCACAAGTAGAGTATTATTGGTAGTGAAATGCTTAACCCCAGTCAAAAAAAACTGTAGCTTGTCATCCCTAAGCAGATTTAATACATCAAGTTATCAACATACTAAGTGGGTTTCTGTATACTCAAACAAATTTTATAAACAGAACTAGTTTTCTATGCCAGAAAATATCTGACTTTCAAGTAGCTGCACAATTCCAACACGAAAAATGACCAAAATCCCTACCTTCTTGTCAAAAATAATACTTCAATTTCTTTTTGTTTCGACTTCCGATCTAAAATTCTGAAAAGATTTTTACAGAGTAAAATTTGTACAAATTTGAGGTATAATATAACTGAAAAGAAAATTATCTTTAAACGGAGGACAATATTTATAATTTGTACATTACAATATCCACTTGATGATAAAAATGACTTCTAGAGTTGTGGGCTACCCACCACTTGCTCAACTATCCTAAAGAAGTTCAGTTAAATAGATAAATTGTTGTCCTTCCATCAATTAATATATCATGTCTTTGTCTCCCATAAGTTGATAGATCATGCCCTTCAATTCTATACAATTATGGAAGGGATTTAGACTGAGTTATTTTCAAAATCCTAATGTACCCAACCTTCAAAGCCCTACTAAAGGCCCTACAATTTCTTCAACAAAAAAAAAAAGTATGGAAGCCCTTAGACGACTCTCAGAGTCCTTCGATTTCTTTTTCCATTCCTAAACGGGTCTATTCCGGCACTTGTTCCATTCCTAAACAGGTCTATTTCAGCACTTGTAAGGCAAGTATGTAAATGTAATTTCCAAAACAGAACTTGTTATTTTACACTTGATTTATCATCACTTCTTACATTCGAATTAACAAGTTTAAAATCTTTCAACAAAAAAAATAATTTAAATTAACCACTAAAATTTGAATAGTAAATTCAATTTGAACCACTAGCAATTGCAAATTTTATAATTGATAAAACCTCTGTTTCTACAGATCTGTGCAAGCCTCCACAAGCCATTACAGTTCACGGCCCACGACAGATCTTTCATCAACCATGACAGGTCGAGGTAAATGGGTCAAGAGAGCATAAAATCAACTCAGCCTCTTCATGTCTGTCCCTTGCCCCAACAATCTCAGAGTTCAGAAAACTAAGACATTGAGTAAGATTCGGGACATGTTCAATTCTAACAATTCAAAATCAAAAAAGAACTAAATCTAAAGGAGGAAAACCACCAAATTGAACGACTTGCTTTCATTCACCACTAACTCTACCACGAGCCGAATGATTCATTACCATTACTAACTGGTAAATTAGGCTGAACGGTTCGAAAACCAAAGCTTTTATTGGTCTGTGAGACATCAACCAATTTACCAACTTCTTGAAACCTACAGTTAGCAATTAAGTCTAAATATTCGACCATATGCATTTGAACAGAGTTGATAAAACCAAACAATAATAGCTATCGAAGTTATAAATGTCTTTAGAACCATATCTTAAAACTAAGAAGCAAACCAATAACAAGAACTCTTATCAAACCCTCAACGATCAAACGATAGTAGTTAACTTGTAAAGAAGAGAGACAGAGAGGGAGAGCTTAGGAGAATCTACTTTGGGCCAATGTCCTTGAGGGCGCAAATTTGCTCCTCTCCCATTGCGGACATAACTGTTACAACCAGATCTTTGCCTTCACTAAACCCATCTTTCATCTGCACATCAAAATGCAAACTAGTGTATCAGCATTCAGATATGAAAGTTAACGGAATTTGTTTCAGATGTAAATGAAATAATTTAAAAACCATTGAAAAACACGTATAATGTTATCTCGAGTTCATCATATAAATTGAGGGACAAAGTTCAAACATCCGCAGTTATCTTATGCTTCCATCAATATATAACTTGTAAAACCTAATATTCTAAGACAAGGTATGACTATAGAGTTCCACTCGAAAATAAAGAAGAATCAGGAAGGGTGTACAGTGTCAACGGGAAATTTAGATTACAACAGAAGGACAGAAAGGGTCTCGGTATCAGTAGGACTGACTTTCTGAACCGTTAATTTTCAGAGTTGCACAAAAAAGAACTGAACAAGCAAGAGACGAAATATACATTAAGCTGAAGATGTCAGGGGAAAGCATATCAGATAACACACAATAATTAACTAAGGGAGTGAAATCAATGAACATACCTGGGTGAGTAAGCTCTCATCAGTTGGGAGTTTCAAGTCATCCTTGGTGTTGCCATTTTCTGTGAGCAGACTCACCTGAAAGGCATGATTAATGTAATGTCAGATAAAAATGGGCTAACCAATGCAAAACAGGTCAACAATGGAAGTGAAACAAGAGATCGGTCATCAATTTCATCAATAGAAAGCGAAATATCTCAATAACGTACGAATCCATCCTCAGAAATGTCAATCAGCTGGTAATCAGTACGGTTAACATGGGGAATCTGTAATACAAGTAAGAAGCTCATGTAAGAATCCAAAAAATGTAAAGGAATAAGTAGATAAAATGCAAAGAGAATAAAGGTACTCACATCACAATTATGGGAAGAGGGCACGATATCTTCAAGTTTTTTGTTGTTGAAGATGTCAATAGCAACGAAATGGCACTTAGCGTGACCGTGCTTGCCAGTTTTTGAGGTTGAAACTTCAACAACCTACAAAAGATCATAAGTCATGTCGACGACTCAAATTCTACCATAAATACCCAATACAAGGCTCAAATTATCAATGTTTAAAAAGGCGCATGCACATCTATGGGCACGCCTCGAGGCAAAACATAGGTTAGCACGAAAACTTACTCTTCGGGTTATTGAAGAGTATTCAGTGGTACAGAATCGCCTAGCAAGTAGAAGTAAGTATATGACATATATTTTGCACCCAAGTAAAGATCCAAAAAGGTATAATACTATTGAGTCATGTGGGTCTCCATGATAAAGAGAAAATCACATTATATGATCATATAAATAGTCAAAAAAATTATACATATGCAATTCCAAAAAAAAAAAAAGCCTCAATTTGTATATTGATAACTTCATAATTGAAATTCTGAATTAAAATTTCTGATTGTGAAAAAAAAACATAAACCCATAACAAGAAGTCACTTAAAAGAACAAATCAAACCCGATAATGGATGATATTCGCAAAATCGCCAACAACCCTTGGCTCAAGTGGTAAGAGGTAAGTCTTCCAACTTAGAGGTCAAGGGTTCGAGGCACACGCTTACCAATTCAAAAAAAATATTCACAAAATCCAAGCCCTAAACAAAAAAACCTAATCATGCAATCCCTCCTCAGACATATAGCATCAATAGATCTAAAATAAGCAAAAAAGAATAGCAAAATATAAATAGCTAGGTTAAGAATTCAAACCTTGCAAGCACGTCCCTTGATAACAATATAACCATTTTTACGGATAGTACCGGCTTGTTGAGGGAAGGTTTTGGAAGCTCCGGCATCAGTTGACTCGAAGTGGTGCTCCTCGTCCGACATGGTTGGATGACTTTTTTGAAGCTTTACAGAGAGAAAACAAGGACGGGAGGTGAACGACGACGGGAAGGAGAGGAAAGAAGATGATGTGAATTACTTCGTTTATATACGAAAATATGTATTTATCCTCTCGTAAAAGTCCGGAACCCTAGGGTTCGATATGTGGACGGGTAGATTCACACCTCAACCATCTCGCCTCCAATCCAAGGGCTGAAATTGCAAAAACGAAAAAGAGTACTTCATGGGAAATTTAGGGTTATCCCCCTCATTACTAATGTCCAATTAGAAATACTCCTTCAACTAACTGAATCCGTTAGACTGCAGTTAGTTTCCACGCATACGGTTCATATGCGCACAAAATGACGAAAAGGCCCTTCTTGTTCTTATCTCTCTCTTTTATCTATCTTTACATTTTTTTTCCTCTTCGTCTCCACCCTCTTTATCATGACCAGTGTCAACAACCATATTCCTTCACAACCTTTGATTTTTCTATTCTTTTTGCGTCCCCAACCATTTCATTCATTTCTCTCATCTATTCGATTTTCTTTCTTTATCTGTATTTTCCTTTGTTTTTTTATCTCTCTCCTCATTATTTCCTCTTTCCTTAGTTTCCATATTATTGATGAAAGAAGAAGCATTCGCTTATGACAAAAGGGAAGAGAGATAACATACTATAATATGGTAAGGGGGATATGAGAGATGGTGGTGGAAGACAAAGATGTCAATGGTTGGTGAGGCGATAATTGTGCCTTACGATATGTCTCTCGTATTTGACCGAACAAAATGATGTCGTGCTCATGTTTGCTCTTCTCGGTTAATTTCCCTATCGTCAATTATATATTTTTCCTGTTGAATAGAGTTTTGTTAACTGTATATCTGATGTCTCTGCTTGTTGTTTTGATGTTTATCAAACCATTTGTCTCTTCTTCTTCCAAGAGGAAAATTTCTAAGAAACAACGTTTATTACAGGGTTTGTCGAGTGGGGGTTCTTCCCAACAAAAATGGAAGCAAAGCTCGCTGCTCTGGCGCCTCAACCTGTTGCTGAAGAAACTACTTCAACGCGCCTCTTCCCATTGTTGAAGTAACTATTATGGTGCCTCTTCCCCGTTGCTGAAAAAGTTAATCTGATGCCTCAGCCCAACCCCGAACCTAGGCGTCGATTTTTTAAAGCACAAGTTTATAGTCGAACCATCACTTATAACTTATAACGGTCAAATTTGTTGGTGCCCACCTTCTCTCTCTCTAAAACCTTTTCTTCTCACTTCCATTTTCATCATTTAATACACAACAAACCATCGGAAACACGAACTAATTGGTGGAGTCGATAGCTTCTTCTCGGGCCCTATATTTTTATCTAATATCCCTAAAACCTAATACTTAAAGACTCTACCAAAGGTGGAACCAGTAACTTCTTTCAAATGGTGTAACTAGGATGTCAAGGGGAGGACCCCTGAAATCTAGTTAACCCGTCTTGAACCATTTCCTACTGAAGCTGCTTATCGACGAGTTAACTGGGTTCTAGGATTCTCCTGTCAAAACCTTAGTTACACCATCAAATATAAGTTAATGAAGTCCAGTCAATAGCTACTTATGGATGATGGTACGTCTGGTTGGTGTGCACCACTGCGAAATGGTGGATTAGTAGAGAGATATACAAGTAGAAAGAAAGAGAGTAAACGAGTGAGTGACTCTTACCACTTTTACCTCCACCATCCTCTAATCGTCCTTAGCTCCTTCACTAGGTACATCGCAAAAAAGAATGAAGGGAAGTCTAGTGTTACGATTTGGGTTCGATTTATTGCTAAGCCCATACACATGATACTTGTGAGAAGTTAATCGACGATGATATTTGTGAGAAGTTAATTGACGTGATACTAATGAAAGGTTCATCGTTTGGGCAACGATGATTACCATGCTTCTTCAAAGGAAACTCTTTTGTGGCTAAGCTTGCGTTTCTGGGAGCTTTCACTTTTCCAACGAAGTCAAATGTGCGTAGGTCGTAAAAATGGTAAGTGTAAATAAAATTTCTCTTGGGCTGTGTTTGATTGCACTTTGGGGAAAGCAAAAAAATTTAGGGAAATCTTACTCCGAAAAACTTTTTCTCCGAGAATCATTTTCTCTACAAACATTTTCATATTTTTTCACTGTTTGGTAGGCAAGGAGAAAAAAAAAGTAAATTTCTTGTTTTTCCTTTTTTATTATTTTTTTAATGTTTGCTTCACTGCAAAAGAAAATAATTCACATCAAATAAATTAAAAACAAAAACAGGTAAAAGTTGATGAGTTTAATATCCTCGTGTACAAAATAGGTAAAGTTTTATTTTCATGGTTGCACCTAGTCATCACATCGACTTTAGTTACAATTTCCATGGTTGCATGTTGTCTTTCAATCACATTTTCGATTCAATCGGTTGTATACATGCCAACTTGTTAGTAGTCCTTGTAAGCTCCAAATTTGGAGTAGTTAGACCCAACTCATCCTTCCTTATTTGGTTCATTGAAGTATTAACAAAGCTCCTTCTCCGACTAAGTTTTTCAACTGTGTATTTCTTATTCTAAGCTATCAATAGATCCCGACTTTTACTTATGTCAGAATTTAATTAATATTGAAAGATTTAGATTTTGGTTGAGGAAAACCACATACCTCCATATTTATTTATACTAGAAGAAAATTACAATCAAGGGCGGAACTGCTTAAGAGGTAATTTTGTGATTTTTGAACAAAAGAGGGCTAGTTTAGTATAGGTTGTTCATTTTCTAGTACTTTGGTTTGAGAGGTACGAGACTTTTTGGAGTGAACTGCGGAAGAATATACGAACAAACTGTGTAAAATCTTTATCCTTAATGCTTCAAATTCCAGGAACAATCTTTGTTATTCAAATACAATTGAAGGTTAATATTTTGGTTAAAAATATGACCAAGTTCTTACATATCTAAACAATATTTATAAGTTTTCATGAATTTTATTACATTATTAGGGTTTGGTCAAGTTCATATAATCTTGGGTTGCTGATTTCAAGTTCAAATTCAAAAAATGAAGGGGGGGTCTACTTCAAATAGTAGCTATCACTTCATGCTATGTATTTTTACTTGATTTATTTGTATCGTTTGCTGATTTTATATTCAAATTTGAAGAGTTATTAAGGGTTTCAAAATCAAATTACTTGTTAAACTGACTTACTAATCGAATATAAATTTGAATGTTGTTTATGTGTTAATACTTTTTATATGAAGAATTGAGTTAAGGTATTCAGATTTATATAATCATTTGGTCAAATTACTTCTGCACATGAAATGTTTGATAATATGTCCAATAGACATCTATCAAGCATACCTCATTTTGTTCATTTTATTGCTTATAGGTTTGACTATGTTTGTATTCTAGATTTCATTGGTTGCTTTTGATATGGTATATGTAGAAGATAGATTTATACTGTAAGAATTTTTTACGGAAAAAATCTGCTAACTTCAACTCAGAGGTTAGCCCTCCCGGGATTAAAATCCTAGTTCCGCCCTTGATTACAATGGATGGAAATAAACAACGTAGATATAGAAATAATCCTAATTCTAATATATCCATATCTTGGGGATATATATGAGAATATTTCCTTTGAATTTCTTGGGTAGGAATATTTGACTTAAATACCTCTTTTACTTTTATTACCTTCCCGCAAATTGAACGGAGGATCAAACCAAAAGTTCAATTTGGGAAATAACTTCATGGAAAGAAACTTCATGATACGATTCTTCGACATATACTTCATTGTAATGGATTGGTTGTTAAGAAGCTTTTGTTTGGTGTAGATAACACAAATAACCAAGTAATTTAGGACAGTGGTAACGAGCAAACATGACATAATCATAATGGATTTATAGGTCATTTAATAAAAAAGATTGCACTTAGTGAGCATAACCACTCTAGGTTCAGAGGCCCATGGCAACAAGATTGCACTTAGTGAACATAATCACAACGGATTCAGAGGTTCATGACAAAAAATAATCAGCGTCAAAACTGAGGTAATAATCAACGACCGAGAATATTTCCCAACTGGGAAGAAAGAAAATAACTGCTCCTGCCAAAACTGCCTCTTTTTACGATTATTTTATGATACCGATTTTCCACCAGCACATAACTAACTTGAATAATAAACCATTAACATGAACCGAGTAACACTATGAAGATCATCTTGAATATCTTTCCTTAGATTGATTATGATCTATTTACTAGCAACTACTCCCATATAATTATCATCCAAACTACGATTTGTGGAATCAAATATAATGAGAATACTAAAAAAAACTTAGGAGATTAACCTAATTTAATTGAAACTGGTAAAGAAAAAAAAATTAATGATTCCAGCAGACGCTAGTCATTGAAGCGGCTACCGCCGTCGGTTAAGCGGAAGCAAAATATGATCGAAACTATATTCGTTTGAGTTTTCTAGGCTCAGATACCATGAAATATTTAGGTTTTGGTTGAGGAAAACCATATATCTCCATATTTATTTATACTAGAAGAGAATTACAATGGATGGAAATAAACAATGTAGATATAGAAATAACTCTAATATATTCATATCTTGGAGATATATATGAGAATATTTCCTTTGAATTTCTTGGGTAGAAATATTTGACTTGAATACCTCTTTTACCCTTATTAAATATATAGTTCTTGAGCTACTCGAGAGAGTATAGTAGTGGTAGTTTTACCTATTATGTATTGGGTTGTTCTTGTTGGGTATTAACTTAAGTCTAAAGATCAACTTCTTCCTGCATTCTAGAGAGAGGAAAGAGAGATCAACTCCTTCCTGCATTCTAGAGAGAAAGAGAAGAGAGAGAGAGAGAAAGAGATAGAGAGGTGTAGTATTGAGAGAGAGGTGTACTATTGACTATTGAGTGAGAAGTGACACTGGGAGACTTCTATCAAGTTTATTTTAAGCCCGTGATATTATATTCAAAGCAAGAGAGAGAAAAAAACATGTGAGGAAATCTTAGAGAATTTTTTTTTTCCGTGGGAGTGGGGTAAGGAGATTCCATGTTTTAGGGTCTGTTTGATAGGAGACTTTCTCAGAGAAAATATAAATTTTTTCTCTAAAATAGAAATTTTCCATGTGTTTGGTTGGCAAATTAGAGAAAAAGAAAATGACATCACGTGACCTCTTTTTCCCTAACTTTCCTAAAAAAAAAGGGGGAATCTTTTGACCCCCGTTTTATAAGAGAAAAATTTTTCCGAAAAAAGTTAGGGTATTTTTTCCCTTTATAAACCCCATTATAATATCCCATAAAAGAAAAAATTTGCACATCAAAAGAGAGAAGGACGGTACGCAGCAAGAAGAAGAAAAAGTTAAGGTTAGCTCTTTCTTTCTCTCTCTCTGTATATGCATGACAACACTTTGCTAGCTAGTAGTGTTTTTTTTCTTTTTGCATAAAAGCTAGTAGTACTTTTTTTTTATGAATATGCTAGTAGTACTTGCATGTTGCATGTAACTTTATCTATGTCTATTTCCTGTAGCCTATATTACTTTATCAAATTCACTCACTTTCTCTCTCTAAATTGATGGTATTAATTAAAGCATAAAACCTATATCTCTTTGTAGCCTATATCTCTTTGTGGCCTATATTTTTCTTTTTTCATAAAAACTACTAATACTAACATTAATAAATTAAAGCAAATTCACTCAATTTCTCTCTGTAGATTGATGATTAGTTAACGAAGACAATAGACACCACAAAAGGACACAACCAACACTCTTTTTATCATATTTTATTTCTCTATCTCTCTATCTCTTTAGGTGGTAGTACTTTCATTAATTGGATACATTAATTAGTTAAAGAACAAAGAACTTTTCCATGTTTATTTCTCTTTTTCTTTATCTCTAGATTGTTTATATATATGCAACAACTCTTATATATAATAAATATGTATATATATATATACTAGGTGTCCAGCGCGTCCTACGGACGCGGTAGATCCCTTTTAGCTAACGCTTTTGTTATTGTATCCGTCTTGGTCGACACGCCTCAGTGGTGTGTCTATCTCGAGGTTGTGCATATCCAAATGCAAAATGCGTCACAAATTCTATTTCTACATCATCAAACATCATACATGGATATGTAATTCGCATATTCTATGCGAATCACATATCTTTGTGTCATCCTCGATGTTGCAGAAATAGAATTTGTGACGCATTTTGCATTTGGATATGCACAACCTCGAGATAGACACACCACTGAGGCGTGTCGACCAAGACGGATACAATAACAAAAGCGTTAGCTAAAAGGGATCTACCGCGTCCGTAGGACGCGGTGGACACCTAGTCCAAGAAAGAAAAAAGATTCTTTCATCACTCTTTAGACCAATTATGCGATTTCCAAGCTATTGAAGTTTATTAAAAATAATATGTAAACAAAGAAGTGTCACTGGCTATTACTTATAGACTCTAAAGTAACCTATGACTACTTATAACATACACTGCATGCATACGAAATAAGGTTACTACATTCAAATTAACACCAAATAACAACAAATTGTAAAACTAATTTACAGTAATGTTATTCCAATATAATCCATTGTAAAAATGTACACATTAGAAATATACATTATCTACAATTTATTTTAGATGATACATACACATAAATGAGAGAGTGGTCATGAAAAGAGAATCAAGGGAGAGAAAAATTTTGATACAGAGAAGAGAGATGGAGAATAAAATAAACTCCTCAAAAAATTCATTAATGTTCCTGTTTTTTTTATTCCTTTGGCCTTGTAAATCAATGAGATTGCAAATGGTTGTTGTTCTTCCTCTCATTCAAAAACTCTCTGCAGAAACAAAAGACAATTAAATAAGACGTTAAATAGAAAATAATTTAGCTTGAAAAGAATGTACATTAACATTGAATGTTGATGTTTAATTAATCCATTAAGATTGTAATGGATGCAAAAAGAAACAATTCGAAGGTTGAAAATATTCATTTTGAATCTATGTTTAAAGGAAATATTTATTTTGGAGAGATTTACTCCCATTTTAAATAATCCGAAGGTTGAAAATATTTCATAATTAGCAGAGAGATTGAGATATAAAGAAAAATGATGGATGGGTTGAACCTATCCTTTAGACAAAACACTAAGAAAACCTGCAAAACTAAAAAATCTATTGTAAGTCATTGAACAATATAAAGAGTGAAGGAAATCAAGAAACAACAGGGATCCAAAATACATACTGATACATTTGCCATTAGTAACGAAGAAGAAATCAATTTAAATTTGGAATAACTTTAACGTGGCATAACCACGGGATATAGGAAATACATACATTTCTTAAACCAACTAACATAACCAATCAAGAAGGAAAAAGATAGATCAATGCATAAGAGAAAAAAAGATGAAAATTACAAATGGTTTTAAATTGAATAAATCTACTACTATATCCATTTTCACCCCTATCATTTCTTGTTAATTAAAAACGGCTGAGAGATATAGGGCTAGGAGTATACGAAGAAGATAAACGAATGAGAGATATAGAGTGAAAGAAATAAATAAAGAAGGAGAATATATATTGTAGGTGGTTAGAGATTTCCTCTCCACTAATTTCTCCAACTCCCACAATCTTCCCCATGTTATAAGGTATTATATGTGTAAATGACCATTATGGTCTTTCGGTTAATTACATTGAAGTTAATTTAGTATGTAATTTTTCACATAAATAAGGGTATTCAAATCCACGGGCAGTTTTGGTAAGTTCCAAATATAAGTTCAAACGTATTCCAAAAGAGAAAATGAAGGAAGTTAGATTAATTGGTTTCAAACTCATTTTCAATCATTAGATTGTAAAAACCGTAGATGAAAATCCGAAGACTGTGAATATCCGGAGATAAATCTACGGTCGAGCTCAAAAAACACCATTGTGCTATATATAATAGATATATATATATATATATATATATATATATATATATAATATAATATAAGTATTTCATGTTTATATATGAGTGCTTATATGTAAGTGTTATATATATATATACATATATATATGCAACAAAAAATACAAACATTTTATGTTTATGTCATATTTTTTTTAATTTTATTAGATGATCACCAATTAGACATTAGACATTTATAGATTTTATATTGTTGTTGTAGTTGTCTACGATATATAACGCTAACACCACAATTAAAGTTACGTATTGTATGTACAATGATGATTATCATTATACATGCATATTTGAGTAATCGACGTAGAAGACATGTCATCATTAGTAGGAGAGCTTACATAAATCGAGATCAAGAGAGAAATAATATATTGCAAAGAATTTACTCTGAGAGTGATCGATATTGTCACGAACAACTTCGCATGAAACGAGAACCATTTCGACGCTTCTGTGTACGCTTACGGGGTTATGGTTTGGTCGATAATCGGCTTGTGAAAGTAGAAGAACAAGTTGATATTTTCTTATACACAGTTGGGCACGATCAACGTAATGTAGTTCAGTTCTTCAATTCATTCGATCGGGTCAAACAGTGAGTAGGTATTTCCACATAATGTTGTCAACAGTTCTTAGATTTTACAAAGATGTTGTTAAACTAGCGACAAGTGCTAACTCTCCGATGGATGGAAGCCGTCGACTAGCTTGGCATGAGTGCTTCAAGGTTAGTCTAGATTCAAGAGCGCTTCGTTCATTTACAATTAATTGTATAAGTGTTTTATTCAATCATATCATATATATTTTATAGGACGCCGTCGGTGCAATTGATGGTACACATATCAGAGCAACTGTTCCTATCAAAGACCAACCTAGATATCATAATAGAAAAGCGTACATTTCCCAGAATGTTCTTGTAGCATGTGGGTTTGATATGAAATTTCATTACGTACTTGCTGGGTGGCAAGGGTCTGCTCATGACGGTCGTCTTTTGAGATATGCAGTATCTCGTTCTGGACGTAAATTAACAGTCCTAATTGATACGTGATTTTAGATTATTATATCACATAAAAGAAACTAGTTAGGTACAAATTTATTATTTAAGTAGAATTATAATAAATTATGTTAATGTAGGTAAATATTATCTTGCTGATGCTGGATTTCCAGGATGTATGTATATGTTCGTGGTGTGGAAGATGCGTTGATGGTCATTCCAAACTTGAGCGAACAAGAGATTGAAGATGTATGTATATGTTCGGAGATAAACCCGAACTTACACGTACATTCCTTGACTTTCCTCAATCGAGAAGAGCATCATGGTTAAAGAGAAAGTTAACCAACGGTTAATCGAGGGTCAATTAGCTCACCTTTTCCCAAATCGATATACTTTAGTATGACTCAACTTAGCATTAGTATTATTGATTTAGGAGTTTGCATTTTAATAATTTTAGGCACTTATTCGCGTATTCGTTTGACTCGGTTTAGTAGTTGTTAGACATTTTGAAAGTATACTTTTATGGATAATATGGTTTTATTTTGATGTTTAACAAAATATTTTCTTGGTAAACCAAACATAGATAAAAGTAAAAAAGTAAGAAAAATATTCTTTTTCCCTAGCGAACCAAACATTAATTCCGTTTTGGCCCCCGATTTGTGACCAACTGGCCGTTTTAGCCCCCATAAGTGTCCGGCAGTTCGTTTTGGCCCCAAGGGTCAAATTTTTGACGAAATTATCCTCGGGGGCCAAAACAGAATTATTTCTGAAAAAGGATAAAAACAAAAAAAAGCCACATCACCCCTTTCTTTATCATCCACTTCACCTTATCTCTCCTCCATCTCACCACCTCCTCTCCACCTTACCCTTCTTCTCCGGCGAAAGGTTGCCGGCCGGAAAAAAAAATTCCGGCCGGCCACCTTTAAAAAAAAAAATTTTTCTCTTTCTCTCTCTTCTTCTTCTTTCTCTCTCTTACTCTTCTTCTTCTTCTTCTTTCTCTCTCTTTTCTTCTTCTTCTTCTTCTTCTTTCTCTCTCTCTTCCTCTTCTTTACTCTCTCCCTCTCTCTTTACAAGTCCGGCGAAGGGGAGGACCCCCTTCGCCGGCGAAGGGGAGGACCCCCTTCGCCGGCGAAGGGGAAACCAGACGTCCGGCGAAGGGGGTCGGTCCTCCCCTTCGCCGGACTTGTAAAGAGAGGGAGAGAGTAAAGAAGAGGAAGAGAGAGAGAAAGAAGAAGAAGAAGAAGAAGAAAAGAGAGAGAAAGAAGAAGAGTAAGAGAGAGAGAAGAAGAAGAGTAAGAGAGAGAAAGAAAGAGAAATTTTTTTTTTTTTTAAAGGTGGCCGGCCGGAATTTTTATTCCGGCCGGCCACCTTTCGCCGGAGAAGAAGGGTGAGGTGGACAGAGGTGATGTAATAATTGTTATATGAGGTGGACAAAGAAAAAGAAAAAAAATAAATTACAGAAATGCCATGGGGGTAGAATTGGGAGGTTGGAAAAAATTTGGGGCCAATTAGGAAATTTTTGGGGCCAAAACGAACTGCCGGACACTTATGGGGGCTAAAACGGCCAGTTGGTCACAAATCGGGGGCCAAAACGGAATTAACCCTAAGAAAATTGAGAACTACAAATTTTTCCCTTAATGAACCAAACAATAAAAATTACTCCGAGAATTTTTTTCTCTGTTTTTTTTCCTTACCCCAAATTGCTATCAAACACAACCTTAAGAGAACAAAGGGAAAAAAACGAGTCACATGACCTAAGTTTTTTGGGAAGTTTTATAAGGTCTCCCCAATTTTGTTAAAAGGGCTCCCTATGAACCATTTTACTTGTTAAATTATCACTGAGGGGAGGCCTTTTAACAAAAATGAGGAGGCCCTATAAAATCTCCCAAGTTTTTTTACCCTCAACTGTTTACCAAACATAAGAAAAAGTTAGAATATAGAGAAAAAATTTCTGTTTTCCCCAAGAAAAATCGTATCAAACGCAACCTTAGTAACATAACTAGGAGATTCCGAAATCAATACTATAGTTAAGCAATCGTTTTTTTCGAATATCGATTTCTAACTTCCAATCAACAAAAAAGGGTTAGATCTATACGGCAGACACAAACACATACTTCACAAGCAATGCATTTATAAAATTCAAAGTGAATTCGACCACGGAAACTCTCTGATGTGATCAATTTTTCATAAGGACATTGAATAGTTACGGGTAAACAATTCGTGTGGGATAAGGTAATCATGAAACTTTGACCGATATACTTTGCAGTATATAACAATTGAGGGGCTATAGTTGTAAGTTGGTCAGATATGAGGACCATTTCGAAACTAAACCTAATTTTTTCCCAGGGAAATGTGTTGGACTAGGGTTTATCGCGTTAAAGGGGTTTCTATGATACTTTGCTTTTAGGGTTTTTCGAATTGAAAGAGGTTGAAGGTTCAGGATCCAATTAAGAGGGACGTTGAGTTTGGAAAACTGTTTTCTAGTTTTCGTCAAGTGTGAAGACTTGAAGTAAGTTATCTTTCCCTCATATAGTTAACCCTCATCTTGTCTATATCTTTCCTCAGAATCTTACATAGTGATTTGTTTAAATAGATAAATTTTAAGAATTCATCAGTAATTAATAATGAACTTGCAGATAATCTCAACTTTCTTATAATGCATTTTGTTGGTTGGTCATCATACACTTAAAAACATTTGAAAAATATATCAAGAACCCTAATTTCACAAGTTAGCAATATATGTGAAACCATCCTAAACAATGGTACTTAGAATGTGTTAGTACTACATTGAAACGTCGGCCGGTTACTTCTCTTCTTCTATGGAAAATGTGGTTAATCATCGTATGCTGGTTTTGGCAGGGTTTTGGCTTGACTGTGTCTTGTCATAAAATCCAAAGCTGGCTTTCGCCATTCTGGTGCAACTGGAACATTTTTTACTCGAGTTGTACCCAAAATAGTCTGTGCATAGGCAAGTAAGTAAGAAGCCTCAGACTCTCTAATCAGCTCTGTGAAATTCGGATTAGAGGTCAGCCCGTTCAAAAATTGGCTACTGATTGTATTTTGCAATAACTGTAGTAGTTGAAAAACTATATTTATTTTATCTTCATTTTAGGGTCGATTCCCCTTGATATAACATTCGGGTTCCGCCACTATAAAGGAAGGTCGATTCGTCCGTGGTTATGCTATTAGAAGAGGAATAGAGTACTTTGAAGAAATACTTGAGATAAGTTTAATGTATAGCAAATGTGGAGCCTCGAAAGTGCTAGGATCGGTATTTAGTAGAGCGAACAAAAGAAGCACTGTCTCTTGGAATGCATTGGTCACTGTCCACGCGAGAAACGTAAGCTACAGCTCGGAATGCCCATTAGATGTTTATAAACCCATGTATTCAAATTCAAACCCCATGTTTACTTTATTAGCACTATGTAACAACATTCACTCTCTTAAGGAAATTCATGGCATACTTATGGTTCATGGTTTAACATACGACATTCTCTATCAAACTAAGCTAGTTAGCTTGTACGGGTTGTTTGGAAATGTCGAATCAGCTAGAGTAGTGTTTGATAGGATACAAAATCCAGATCTTTATTCATGGAAAGTTATGATCAGATGGTATTTCTTGAACAATTTATACACTGAAATTATTAAATTTTATAATTGTATGAAGAAATGCATCACTGAGCAGGATAACATTGTTTTCTCTATTGTGTTAAAAGCATGCGTTGAGAGACGAGATTTAAATGAAGGGAAGAAAATTCACTGCCAGATTGTTAAAGTTGGGAATCCTGATAGTTTTGTACTTACTGGTCTTGTTGATATGTACGCCAAGTGCGGGGAAATTGAGAATTCTCGAATTTTGTTCGAAGAAACTCCTTATAGAAATGTTGTTTCTTGGACTTCTATGATTGTTGGCTATGTGCAAAATGATTGGTCCGAAGACGGGCTTATTCTATTTAATGAGATGAGGGAGAGTCTTATCGAACCTAACCAATTCACTCTGGGGAGCTTATTGATGGCATGTTCCAAGTTAGAAGCTTTACATCAGGGTAAGTGGGTCCATGGGTACATGGTCAAGTCTGGCTTTGAGTTGAATTCTTTCATAGTTACAGCATTAGTGGACATGTATGTGAAGTGCTGGAATCTTAGAGATGCCCGCTCGGTTTTTGATGAACTGAATGTAATTGATTTGGTTCCGTGGACTGCCATGATTGTTGGGTACACACAAAGGAATTCCCCAATGGAGGCCCTGAAGCTATTCACAGACAAGAAATGGAAGGGTGTGCTTCCGAATTCCATTACTATAGCAAGTGTTCTTTCTGCCTGTGCACAATTGGGACATTTGAGTTTAGGCAGGTCAGTTCATTGTCTTGGAATCCAACTAGGAGTAGCAGACAGAACAGTAAGTAACTCTCTTTTAAATATGTACGCACAATGTTGTATGATTGGAGATGCTAGTTATTTATTTGACACGATTTTGGACAAAGACGTTAGTGCTTGGAATTCGATGATCACAGGCTATTACCAGAATGGTTATTCCTACAAGGCCTTGGAAGTTTTTCATCAGATGAGATACTCTCTCTCACTTGATGCTGTTACGCTGGTAAGTGTTCTATCAGCTTGTGCTTCCTTAGGGGCTTTACAGATTTGCTCTTCACTTCATGCTTATACGATAAAGGAAGGGTTTTTATCGTCAAATGTGTATGTTGGTACTGCACTTCTTAATTTGTATTCCAAATGTGGGGATCTGTGTTCTGCTCGAGCAGTCTTCGATGAGATGAATGAGAAAAATACGATAACGTGGAGTGCAATGGTGGCAGGATATGGAATGCAAGGTGATGCAAGCGAGTCTCTCGAACTTTTTAGAGGGATGCTGAAGGAGAATTTAGAGCCTAATGAAGTAATCTTCACAAGTATCTTATCAGCTTGTAGCCATACAGGGATGATTGGTGAAGGATGGAAGTATTTTTGTTCAATGTGTAAGGTATACGATGTTGTGCCCTCAATGAAGCATTATGTATGTATGATTGATCTGCTAGCTAGAGCTGGTAGGTTAGAGGAAGCAATGAATTTTATAGACTGCATGCCTGTTCGAGCAGATGTTAGAGCTTGGGGAGCTTTGTTGCATGGATGCAGACTGCATTTGAGATTCGACATCGGAGAGTTGGCTGCAAAGAAAATGTTAGATTTGCATCCTAAAGATGCAGCGTATTATGTGCTTCTGTCGAACTTATATGCTTCGGATGGAAGGTGGGATCAAGTGGAGGAGATGAGAGAGTTGATGAGGAAAAGAGGATTGAGCAAATCTCCAGGACGCAGCGACCTGAAGGTTTGGTAGAAGAGATCCGGTTTTGTGATTTAACATTGACTTCAGCTTAGGAAGATAGGTTTCTGCCTAATTTTTGTGGAGAAAAGAAGGTTGCAAGATGTCAATAGCTCATCACCTGGAGGATTGCTTAAAGCCCGGGACATTAGGTACGATGCCAACACCTTAGTGTGCAAGACCTTTTTAAGTAGGTCTACACTACTACCACAAACAAACGGCTGAGCTACGTGGTGGCCTAATCCAGGGCAAATCGTATATGTCGTTGGGGACTGAGTCATGAAAGATGATATCATTGTCTCTTTGTTTTGGGGTTGACAATGGCAAAATTGTGACTACTGCACAATATATATTCGAACTACATTTAGAACTGTATATCTTATTTCGCCAATATCAATATACTTAAATGTAATTTCTTCCAATATCAATGTATATGAGTATAGGAATATCGTTTATACGGAAATACTAACCGTTTAGTTTACGTCAAGGAATGGAATTTCCGTTCAGGTGGAAATTTCAGTAGGCAGGGAAATGGAAATGTTTTGGTCATTTTGGCCGGAATATTTCGAGATTTCATTACTTGACCAGGCATTGTTAAGGGAAAGTAATTAAATCTCAGTTTCGGTTGGAATTTTGTAGATATGGAAATGGAAATATTTCGGTCATTTCGGCCAAAATATTTTGAAATTGAACTCCTAGGTTTATGTCAGAGAAAGAGATGTGACCAAATATTAAGCATCTGTCGTGTAGAACACATAAAGAAAATCATGTATACTTTTCCATTACTGTAAGAATCAATTCATATTGATGTTTAACTCATGACACACTGACATCATATGCCAATTAATAGCTCTTACCTAGTGCTTTTTGCATAGTCTCTTCTCACTAGAAGCCGCAAATAATTCTATTTTATCCTGTTTAGAAGATGTGTTTGTTACCCGAGTGTTTTAAAGATTCGAGTGGTTGATCATATTCCTTAATATTTTATCTAGAACTGTTGTGCCATATGGTTTTTTAGCATAGTAGATGTCTATCTGGATCAGCTCTGATGGGTTTTTACCTTCAATCTTTGAGGGTGTTTGCTATGTTAAATCATTTTGGCCTCTTTGCTTTTATTTGCACGTACATTATCTTCATAATTTTTTTTGAGGAAATTATATTTATATATTCATGTTCTCATTGAGCATGTTTTCTTTTTTAGTAACTCCATTGATACCTCAGAATTGCTGCAAGATTCTTATCCGACAGATTGTTTCATTTCTTGAATCCAGGGCCGTCTGAACCAAGCAACTGGGATTGGGAATCTTGAAGTAATTTTGGAATCTTGAAGTAATTTTGGTGCATCGACAGCACTTGTACTTTTTAAGACTACAGTGCGTGGTTTTCTGGCCAAACAAAATTTCCCCAGGAACAGCTACATAGAAAACGTATCATTGTTGGAACCAGGCTACCCAGACCTAATGAATCCCTGTTAAAACTGGTATGATTCAATCAGTCCTGCTTGTTAGCTGGTTCACATTATTTGGATACTTCTTTCTCGAAGAACTCTCTATTCATCAAATTGATATTTGATTTCCCTCAAACGCTATTATTGACATGAATTCCAAATAATAATGCTTGCTCTTCTATCTGGTTATTGTTCACCAATCAAGAGATCTCACTCTGTTCTCCCCATTTTTATTAAGTTCAGTTGGTTTAACCAATATTCTAGCCACAACGAGTTAATTTATCAAGAACGATCAGTTATAAATAGATATGTTTCTTACTTGGAAACTTGTCGAGATATTAAGTCGCTGAAAAAGCTTCATGCTTGCATTTTCTCTTCTGGTCTTGGAAGTCATATTTTATTGGGTTCCAAACTCTTAATTTGTTATGCCAATTTTGGTAATTTAATTGAATCACGATGGGTTTTCAGTAGTATTAGCAATAGAAATCTCTCTCTTTGGAACTCAACCCTTGTTGGGTATTTCAGAACTGGTCATTTTGATGAAGTTTTGAGGTTGTATTCAAATTTAAAGCATTTGAGCATTGGTATAGATAGTTCTACTCTCACATTTGGTTTGAAGAGTTGTACAGAGATTGGAGAAGTACAATTTGGAAGAGTGATTCATTTAGATGCTCTCAAATGCAACCTAGAAGCAGATAGATTTGTAGGTTCCTCACTTATTGGGTTGTATTCCAAACATGGAGATATTCAAGATGCAAGGAAGGTATTCAACCAAATTTCTGAGAGAGATGTGGTTGCTTATACAGCAATGGTCACAGGGTATGCACAGGTGCCCGCTAGTTGTGCTTATGAAGCATTTGAAGTTGCAGGACAAATGCAGAAAGAAGGGTTAGATCCTAATAGAGTGACTCTTGTGAGCCTGTTGCAAGCAGCAGCTAATTTAGAAACGCTGAAAGAGGGCCAAGCTGTTCATGGATATGCTATTAGAAGAGGAATGGATTATTCTGATGAAATACTTGAAACAAGTTTAATAGACATGTATAGCAAATGCGGAGCCCAGAAATTGTCGGGATCAGTATTTAGTAGAATGAATAGAAAAAGCATTGGCTCCTGGAATGCACTAATAGCTACCCATGTTCAGATGGGCCAGCCTTTGGAAGCTTTAGAACGTTTTCACCAAATGTTGCAGGATGATTTCTTGCCTGATTTGATCACCCTAGCAAATTTGCTTTTGGGTTGTTCTGATCTCAAGTTTCTCCGTCAAGGGAAAAGTATTCATGGTTACATGATCCGAAAAGAAGTTCATCTAGATGTAGTTGCAACCACTGCTTTGATCGATTTGTACTCCCAGTGCAATAGTATAAACCAGGCGAGGAAGCTTTTTGATGGGATCGAAAAACAGGATCTAATCATGTTCAATGTGATGATCAGTGGGTATCTCTATACTGGGTCTGCCGAAAAGGCCATAGAAATATTCCATGATATGACTGAAGCAGGTATTAAACCAAACACAGCAACCATTCTTGGTCTTCTTTCAGCATCTGCAAATATGAGAAAACTAAGCCAAGGCATGGAATGTCATGGGTATATAATAACACAGGGGTTTGAATCAAATACCGAAATAGCAAATCAGATTGTTTACATGTACGCAAAATGCAAGCGAATTGACATTGCACGGCAAATCTTCAACAGGATAAAAAGGAGAGATTTGGTTTCGTGGACATCAATGATCACAAGTTATGTCCATTGTGGGTATGCAGATGAAGCCTTAACTTTATTCCGGTTAATGGAGAGAGAAAGAGTCCAGCCCGACTCAGTCACCATAATAAGTTTGCTCCAAGCTTTTTCTCAGCTTGGTTGTTTAAAACTAGCAAAAGAAGTGCATGCTCATATTTATCGTATTAACTTGGACAAAGAGATACTCATCATAAATTCTCTACTAACAACTTATGCAAAATGTGGGGAGTTAGATATGGCTCGACTGCTGTTCAAGTACACAACCAAAAAGAGTCTGACTTCTTGGAACACGATGATTTCTTCACAGGGACTTCATGGGAACGGTTTAGAGGCATTGGATCTGTTTGATCAGATGCAAGGAAGTTTTGAACCAGATCAAATTACCTTCACATCTATCCTATCTGCTTGCAGTCATGGAGGATACCTGGAAGAAGGTAGAAAGATTTTCCAGTCCATGTCTGAAAAGCATTATGTAACTCCAAACAATGAACACCTTAGTTGCATGGTTGATATGTTGAGTCGGTCAGGTCGACTTGAAGAAGCATATGATCTTCTGCAGCATTTGATACCGAGAGCAAGAACTTCTGCTTTGGCTGCTTTACTTTCAGCCTGCAGAGTGCACGGAAACGTTGAGATCGGAGATATTGTTGGGAGGGAGCTATTGATTTTAGATCCCGAGAACTCAAGTAACTATGTGTTGATGTCGAATTTATATGCTGAAGCTGGAAAGTGGGATGAAGTAGCCAGAATAAGAGCAATTGCAAAAGAGAAGGGTTTGAAAAGGCATCCCGGGTATAGTATGATAGGGTTAGATCAGCAGGAATATGGCATTTGAGTTTATTATATACTTGATTGATTATGAAGCTGATAGCCTGATGGTACAACTTCTGAACCCAAATTGGGATTTTTGATTTTTGGTTAATACGTAAGGGGAAATTTGGTCAAATAACCCTAGTTAAGAAGGTTCTTAGAAAACCACAATACCAAATTTTTAGTGAACTGACCCCAGGTAGATGTTATATATCAAAGAGTTACATTTCGGCTAATTAGGACTTCTCTTCTCCTTGTGAGGTCAAAGAAAATTTTGACCTCAATGCTCCAAGTGCCGAAGTCGGGGATTTCTCTTCAACTGAATTACTTCATTCAACTTACTCAGGTAGTCAGGTATCTTCTTCTCTGGTCACTCTTTTCTGATGCCCATTCTATGTATTGTTTTTTAGGGTTTTACTTCATCCTCTTCTCCTTGTACAGGCATACATCATAGAGCTATAATTTCTGAAGTAGGAAAGTTCAATAAAGATTACAGATTGGGTGTTTCTAGGGGAGGTATCATATCAGTTATAAGCTTCTTCTCATGTCAAGATTCCCAACATTCTGCTCAATGTTCAGAACTGATGGTAGAATTACACATGACATAACTGAGTTAAAATTCATTAAGTTGATTCTTTACAATCTCTCTCAATCTATAGCATTTTTTTTTACTGTTTGTGAAGTATTCTGTAGTTTTGTTTAACTCATTCGAAGATCAGTTTATGTTGTATTTGTTTAACTTATGATTTGAATATATGGGATTTCAGAGGAAAAGAAAAACCTCTAGAAGCCATAAGTTTGCCAAAAAAACTCGGTAGGGAGGCCGAATTTCAGGCCGCTGCTTTCGGGAAAGAAGAAATTTTTCCGGAGTACAAAATTTTGTGCGGAAAAATGGTTCGGACGAGCCCCCTTCACCGGAACGCCAATTTAATTTGGCGTCACAAACCAAATGGATTCCTGGTTTCAGGGATTCCATAAAGCATTTTGGATCGAGAGATTCCAAACCAAATCAGAGTTGTGACGAAGGAGACAACAAATAGAGAAAGAAAGGAGAGAGAGAGAGATAGTGGCTGTGGCTGGTAGTGAGAGAGACCAGGAAGATCTGAATGTTTTCGAAAAATGGCCGACAATGAAAGTCTATCGACGAGACGACGACTCTTGCAGCGTGAAAAAAAGAATAGAGGATTTGAGGGAAACAAAATACTTTTCTCACCTAAAAGTCTTGGAAGTAGAAGAAATTTTTTTCATTTCTTCAAACTACCTTTTTTTATTTGATTGATATTTTGGTGAGATATTTTTATTAGTTTGCCAAAAGAAACCTTTTTGTGGGTGATCCACCTATTTACAGATTTCAGAAAAGAAAATGTTACCCTGTGTATGTTCACATGTGTATATAATAAATATCACCAAATTCAGTCCCTCGGACATTCTGACCTAACTACACAAGGATTTGCATCTCACAAACTACTTGGACCATCAGCACTGTACTACCTCTTCATCTAAAAACGCCAGCACTATCGGCCATATTTCAAGGTTATGGATCCACCACCAAGTTACATGTCACAGACTCATGATTCCACCCAACCAAGGTGAGCTTCGCCAGTGAGATTGTCCTCGCTGCCAACTGCCTTCTCATCACATATCAGTCTAGTGTGTGAAGTATCACATTCACTCTTTACAATCTGATCAACTATCTCATTTGCTTTGCTCACATTTCTACCACCTAACAAAGTACACTAGCAAGTATTCTGGTCAAGTAATGCATGTCTAGAAACTGCAAACGTATTAGTAGTTGTACATGTAGGTGGTGTGTGTGTGTCTCAAATTAGTACCTTCAGTAGGGCTCGGTACTTTCAGGGACTAACTGCTTATGATGACAAGGTCGATGATGCCTGACAGCTTCAGCAGCACTGTCACTCTCAATGAAGAGGCATCGGCTACTTAAACCTGGTAAGCCGAGCAGAGTTTCTTGAGAAAATTAGTGAATACGCTTCTCTTCTCATTCTAGTTCGATGTGGTTATTCACTCGTTCTAGTCTCACCTGCTCTTTCCCCACTATCATCTGTATCTATAACAAAAACCATATGATCATATAGAAGTTACTTGCTGCACTTATTTACTTATTTTGGATCAGCTGCTTCCTTAATCCTAGACTAGTTAGGTGTGTGTATTTATATGTATAACAAAGTTATAAACTATATTCAGAATTACAAATAAATAAAGAAGAAGAGTACCTGAGATAGAGATGGGGTGAACCAGAGCTCCGAATGAATAAGACAAAGAAAGGTTGCCAAGTCATTGTTTGAAGCTTGAACAAAGGGTACACAACCTCGACTGTCAGAAAATCTTGGCGAAGTACCAAAAAGATGAACAACACTAGGCACTGAATTGGTTTGTAAAAAAACAGCCTGCCCTGTTTTCCATCAAAGAAGATACTTGATTGCAGCAATGGTTATTCATTTAGGTAATGAATAGCGTAATTGGTATATCGACATGTTTAACTTTAACTCTGACCTATGTTGTTCTCATCTGGATGATTTGTGTCAACTGATTGAATTTTCAGAGCATTAGAAGCATTTTTCTTTGCATCAATGACTTTATTCCTCGCCTCTCGTAGAGCAGTCAATGCCACCTTAAAACTATGGTCTGATGCCACCCCTTCCTCTGCACATTTAATGGCTTCTTGATACAAAACGTTATACTGCAAGTTCTTGGCCTTGTGAGAATTATCTTGAGATTCAACACACGGAAGCATATCCATTACCGCTTCATCCTTGGCATTTCGAGTCCATCTCTTCAAGATATAATGTGATGGAAGTATAAAAACATTTGTTGATTTGAAAACTGCAAGTATATGTCTGCACAGAATACCTTCAGATTCGAACATCTTGCAACTACAATTTGCTACTTGTTCAAAGGCATTACATACGACAAAGAAAACTCTATGTTCTTCGTCATATCTTGCTACCTCATATGTGATGGTTGTTTCGTCTTCGACACTCTTCTTCACTGCAAGAACTAGAGATTCAAAAATTTCATCTTGAAATTCCATGAACATTTTTCTTGTATAAATTTCTGCTGCTTGTTTTTCTACTGGTAAGGGTGTTTTCAGAACTGGTTTGGTGTAAAAAGTGTCAAATTCAGCTCGCGCTTCTTTTTCAAAACGATCATCTAGAGCTTTTTCATACTGCTCCGCAAAATCTTGTAAAGTAGTTCTTGAGTTGACATACCCATCGAATAGAGAATTCACATTTCGACTTCGTTGAGTTGAGGACATCCCTGCAAAGAATGTATCTCGTAAATATGCAGGAACCCATTCCCTACAATCAGTATATAATGACTGAAGCCATTCATTTCCCCGGAGATTATACATTTCAAGAAGTGAATCCCACGAAAATTCAAACTCTTCGCTAGTTTCACTCTTGTTGATACACTTTTCGAACTCGATCTGGAAAGTCTTTGGAAGCGAACTATAAACATGTCCCAATTCCTTAGGCATTTTGGTCAAGATATGCCACTTGCAATATCGATGACAAGATTCTGGGAAAACTCTCTCGACGGCATTCTTTATAGTCATGTCATGATCTGTTACTATCAACCCTGGTTGACGACAAGACATTGCTTCAAGCCAAGTCCTAAAAAGCCATACGTAAGTCGACTCAGTCTCATCTGCAAGCAATGCACAGCCAAACACCACAGACTGTTTATGATGATTCACTCCGATAAATGGAGCAAACGGCATTTTATACTGATTCACTTGGTATGTTGTGTCAAAAGCAACTACGTCAGAGAAAGACCCGTAAGAAATTCTAGACCTTGTGTCAACCCAAAAGACACTGCTAAGACGATCTTCTTCGTCGACCTGTATCGCATAAAAGAAAGCAGGATCATTTGCTTGCATAATCTTGAAAAAACCTAGAAGACTTTGTGCATCTAAACCAAATGCGCTTAGACGTCCTTTGCCGATAAAGTTACTATGGTCTTCTGTAGGAGGAAACCCAACTTTACTAAGACCACATTCTTCAGTGAAGAGATTGACGGTACTATTTATACTAATTCCTGGTGAGCCACAATTATTAGACAAACTTTTGTGGGTTTCTTGCTCTTGTCGATGAGATCGAAGAAAATGTCGCATAGCTGGAGTTACTAATTCATGATTGTGATTCTTCTCTAGTTTTGCAACATACCATTTACCACAATCTCGCCTTCTTACTGTCATCAATGCCTTGCAACCTTCTCTTGTGATAGGTCTCGCTCGTCTACTTTTGGCATCATCGTTCGAATCTATCTTTCTGGCACGTTTCTCCCTGCGAAAACCTTCTTTAGAGCAACAAAATTCACGAGAAATAATAGAATTGTCTTTCTTTGAACGGTAATACGAGTTCACACGAATGCTAAATCCAGTTTGTTTAGCATAAGCGTTGTAAAAATTCCTTGCATCCACTTCTGAAGCAAACTCCATGTCCATGACTGGTTCTGCGACTCCACTGACCAGATACGCAGACAAGTTGAGATCCATTGAATCTTCCTTCTTCTCATCATCCAAAACCATGGGAACTTCAATATCCTCCACTACACAACAATCTTCACCTTCGTCCTCTAAAGCCACATAATCCATCATGTCTTTCCCTAGACTGCCATTTTCTTCTAAGTTAGTTTCTTCCATCCTTTCAAGCCGCCAAGCTATAACAGAGTTCAAAGAATCTTAACATCATCACACATATAAGTAAAGCTAACCAAGAAAACTGGCCTACGAAATAAATGAAACCGAAGAAGATGTAATTTTACAAAAAAATGAACATAAAGTAGCGACTTCGATAAAAAATACCATAGAGTAATTTCTATATTGAATTTTTTCCCCGACATATGGAAGAACAAGAATCTCAACTAGTTAAGATTTTTTTGTTCTTTTTGTGCCGAAAACAGTAACTGGAGTCGGTATATACTAAGCAGAACAATTAAGTTAACAAATGGGAGAAGAAAATAAGAACTACCAAAATAATGCAAGTAATTGTAAATTTGTAATGCTACAGAACAATAAAAACTAGGCAGACTCTGAGCAGAAATTCTATGTGGCTCGCTGTGATTCATGTTTTCGGTGATTTTGTTCCACTAAAACACAAATCACGGCAAGCCACATAAGACTTCTGCCCAGAGTCCGCCTACTTTTTCTTGTTCCTACCATTTTTCTATCTTAAACCTTAAAATATTATTGCTCAAATTCACATAAAACCAATAAACACAAGTTTGGGTTTTAGAACCTATCAGCATGTAAATGATGAAAGTTGTACCAAGTCCTCAAAGTCTATGTTGGGGTTTATATTAAATGAGGCAAAAACGTGAGAAGAAAAAAAGCAGTACCAATGAAAGTGAACAATCCCTAACAAATGAAATCACATGCTTGTATAAGAGAACTACATCTAACCCAGTCTCAGATTCTAATGTGGTGAGAAAAACCTGAAAAAATTTCTCAGGAAGTTCCTTAATTCAATGAAATAAGCCAAACCCAAATATATACATAAAAAAAAGTACTAATCAAAAATGGGTTCCAAGAAACACATTAGAGTGAATTAGGGTTTCATTATAGAGAGAGAGTACCTCTTAACTGTAATGTGTCTGTTCCTTGGAGAGAGAGAAGGAGAGGAGTGAGAGAGAAGGAGGACGATTCCGAGGACAAAGATAACTATCCGTGTCTTCTAGAGCGGAAACCCAATCGTATGGGGGACTTGGATCATACGTAAAACCTTCAAATAATGGGCGCCTATCCTAATAGGATTGGGCACCATTTTATCCTTTAATATTTTTTTTGTTTTCCTTTTCATATCCTTCATAAAATTTTTTTTTATCTCTCGTCATATTCAAGAAAATGTACAAAAATGTAAGTATTTGAAAGTGTACTTGTATTATTGTTGGAAAACCTATTCTACAAAGCTCTAAACTTGTAGACATAATCTTGAATTCAATGACAAAACAAAAACGTAAAGATAGATACTACCTAGTACGTACGTACGTTTTGGTTATTCTGTAAAACTTATTCTATAAAGCTCTCTAAACCTACTTTTATCTTTTCAACACCTATTAGTTCTGTAGACAAAACCAATAGGCATTAACAAGTTTACATTGTGTTATCCTCTATCAACGTAAGCAGAAGTTGATGGGAATTGCTACAAAAGTAACTTTGAGTGGGAGAATGTTAAAATAAAACTCTTTTGATGGTTGTAGGTGTCCAAACATGAACCCTTCTATATGAGGTGTGTACTCTATGTGTGGAGACGGCCATGATGCGTAAGACACCTCATTTATGTAGAAGCGTCCACTCTTACGAGGTGTCCTTAGACATCCATATGAAGTATTCACTATAAAGAGGAGACCCCAAGTGGCCACTTATACGAGGTGTCCTTAGACATCCATATGAAGTATTCACTCTAAAGAGGAGACCCCAAGTGGATGGGACGCTCATTATGTTGAGGTGTTCACACTATAAAAGGGTGTGATGAGTTTGAACTCAAATCATCTCATTCCACCTTCATAAGCCAACAACAAGACAAAGAAAGGTCAAAGTATTAGAGAGGAAGTTCTTCTAAATACCAGATCTTTTCCTTTTTGTGAAAACATAGAGATAGTTTTCATATATTATAAGAGTAGGAAGGTTGTTAAGTTTATTCTCCTTAGAGAAAAGTTGTAACTCATTTCTTATTGTGAAATCCATGTACAAATTGCTTGCTCGTATCGTTCTGATTTTATGAATTCAACTTCAACTGAAATTAAGTTATAAGATGACTAGGATTTTACAAAATCCAGCTCTGAAGAAGGTAAACAGAGGGAAAGAGGGGTCTTCTTGTCTCTCTAGTTATCTTCTCTTTACACTCTATTATTCTTAGAGGATTGTATTTAACAATGACATAGTTCAAGTGAATGACAAAATGAACAAAATCAAGGGGGTTGGGGGAGGGGAGTATCGACATTTTTAACAACATAATTCAAGGGAAAGAGTCGCTTACTTACAGATGAAAAACATCCATACATGAGAACTGAAGAAAAACATCCATATTGACAGTTATTTATGCTGCAGTTCTTCGACAAAGTGTAAATTAAGAGGAAACATGATATCGACTAGCGTGTAATTTAATAGAACGACAGAAGTTCGGAAAGTATAGCTGACTGATTGCCTAAAGAATAAAAAATAGCATAGCACGTCGAGTTAGAATAAGAAATCTGTGTCAGAAACCTCAAGGACGTTGTGAACGCCTATTGGGTTTACGCCTGGTCGGAATCCATTTCCTTCAATGTACCTGCATTTGTACTACATGTGAGTTCAAATTCGAAATCATTCACAAATAGGATCAAAATGATAAGATCCCGCTTCTTTTTTTGGGCGGACGAAAAGTACTCACATTTCTTTAAGCATAGAATGCTTATAGAATGCATCTGGAATCCTGCCAGTAAATTGATTGTGATCCAAGTACCTGAAATACGATGAACAATCTGTATATAAATCTAAAATCTAATATGGACAAAAGTAATATCTTTATTCAGTTAAATCTTCTCGCCTTTCGCGAAAGTACATGAGTTAGTTTTACTCGAAAAGTATTTTACAGTTTGGTTAGGATTGCTCACTGAAATGAGTCCTGAGATTTCACAAGCAAAAATCATCAGGAAATCCCACTCAGAAGTATTATGGCTTGAATACACAAACTATATATCAATACTTGGACCATATAATTCAGAGAGGCATTAGAATAAACTCACAAGTAAGTCAGTTTCGGAATGTGGGCAAGCCCTGCTGGAATAGTTCCAGACATCTTGTTGTAGGATAAATACCTGTAAAGAGAAGATAAACAAAATTCACATATGTGTATAATTTTTTAAACTGAATCTGAATAACAGTCTAGCGGAGCTCACAAGATCTCTAAGTTTGTCAAGTTTGCAAGTTGTGCTGGAATTCCTCCTGTTAAAAGGTTATTATTCAGGTACCTACATACCACAGCGAGAAAACTCAGTAAACTGTTAGTGAAGATTACATTAGATAAAACTGAAAATCATCAACGAATTGTATAAGATATTCAACTGAGGGAGACAAATTATTACAGGTTGCGAAGAGCAGGAAAGCTTCCCTCTATACGAATGAGCTCCCTTATGGTGCCCACCAGATGATTGTTCCCGACATCCCTATGAAAGTGGCAAAATTAAGGATTAGAAAATGAGATGCTGAAATGGGCATGAAAATAGAGAATCGGCCACAATCACACAAGAAGAACTAAGAACGTAAACAAGTCTAGACATTTTGTTTTGAGCGTGTAAAAATGATGAAAGTGGAGAATTACAAGTGACGAAGGTTTGGAAGAGTTCCCAATTCTGGAGGAATACGCCCAATAAAGCGATTTTCATGGAGATAGAGATAGCGAAGCTCTGGTAGATATGCGAGCTCTTTAGGAATTTCCCCTTTGAAACTATTGAAGCTCAGGTATCTGCAAAAGAAATTCTCATTCAATTGAAGAAATAAGGATTATCTTAGAGAAATATAAGCAACGACTCATGTAGCTAGTTGGGAAATACTAACAGATGTGTCAGTCTCTTTAGTTCACCAATTTCTGGAGGAATTGCTTCTTGTAGCTTGTTCCACCTCAAATTTCTGAAAGGCAAAAATGACGTTAGAAAAGAAGATAACTATTAAAAATGACGAACATAAAACACTGCATAAAATGATAAGAAATGTTCTTCGCCAATCATTGCTATAAGCAAATGCGAAGGCATGTCCTTGAAGCTCCCTCAGAAACAGTAGTAGGAACTTACAGTATTCTAAGACGCCTAAGTCGTCCAATTTGTGGAGGGATTGGCCCAGTCAGCTTGTTATTATGAAGATCCCTGGCATTTAAAAAAGGAACAGAGGTAAGTAAAATATCTTTTTATATGAATGGAGTAACGTTCCACTTTGTCTATATCACAGCTTTTATCATCGTCCAACTTCTTTATTATCTTGATGGCCCTGCTTACAGATTCAGATTGAAACTATCAAATCGAACAACAATTTCTTTTATTGATAAATTCATATCAAATTAACTAATGGACCAGAACCTATGAACAAAACTTGCACAAGCCACAACACAATAGAAAAAGCACCAATAATGAAGAAGGTACTCACAGTCTTGTGAGATCCAGTAGATTGGTTACAGCAGTAGGAAAAGGCCCAACAATTGACACCGCATAAACTTCCCTGTAAGTGAAAGGCAACCACAATAAAGAAAGACAGCAAAAAAGAAATTCATAGTAAATTAATCTAAACTCGCTCTTATCCCGCACCAATCAATATTTAACTTGATCGCCCTCACACTTGAACTAAAACTTCCGAAATTCAGAATGAAGTTATCTATTTGAATTGACCAAAAAATTCTAATCATCTAAACACACAAAAAGAAATGCAAAATAAAGAACAAATTTGTTTGTGTTTTCTCTATTTGTTTTAGAGATATTGACGCTTCAAATTTCAATAGATCACAGACTTAAACCATTAATGCTCAGTGAAACTACACACAAACAGGTAATGAAACCGAAATTTTACTTACAATTCCGTTACAACCCTATAGTCTCCTTGCACAGAGCAAGTCACTCCAGACCAAGGTGGTAGATCACCATCTCCACATGGATCATCTCCTACCCATGCATAAACTACCCTCCATCCAAGAGATGCTTTTATTTCATTCAAGGCTTTCACTGAAACCACAACATTTTCACTTGATTAGTCAAAGAGTAAAAGAAATATTCTCATTTATCTTCCCTACCAAAACAAGATGTGACAAATCTAGGAAATAAGACAACTGAACATTCTATAAAAGAAAGAATGTGAAAAAATCAACCTTATTGTTGGCAATTATATTGACCCAAAGACCCAGTAAGAGAAATCAACAGACAGAAAGGGTGGAACTAAACCCTAATTTGGAAAGCAATTACAACTTTGATTCCAATAATAAAACTTATGTGTTTTCTAAACCTTGAAGAAAACAAAATAAAAATAGCAAAATATGAGAAAGCAATGCTATTTCTGAACCCTAACTCTAAAATCAGAACAATTAAAACTGAAGGGTAGCAAAGAATATACAATAACTACTGAATGGGGAACTTCAACTGTAGTTAACAAAGAAAAATCATCTCTTCAAGCGCTTCAGTTAATTATAATTGAAGTGAAAGATCTGAACTTACCATCTCTTTTAAGGGTTTTGCAGTGACCAACGATTAATAGCAAGGAAAAAACGCAAATAAGAGTAAATGTCGATTGAGACGCCATTGATACTCCGAAATCTTCCTGGAAGAATTCGATACTAACTAACAAATCACAGATCTAGAAGAAATTATAACTCAATTTCCATTTTCTGAATCATTCTCTCTCTCTCTCTCTCTCTATAACAATAAAACCCCTTAAATCAGCCGACAGTTCACAAACTCAGAGCTTCATTTCTTCTTCTTTTTTCTTGTTTTCCTTTTACCCCTCTCTGGTTTTCACAACATTTTAATCTCGGATTTCATTTTCCACCGAAAACTTTTTCTTAGTATGACGGTGTCCACGTCAATATTGGGACGTCAGACTCTCCAATGTTCCTATGTACATCTGTGAACAAGCCCATAAAATATTAAAATAACCATTCATCTGGTGACAATTTTCGTGTTTTTTTTTTTTTTGAAACCAATTTTCGTGTTATTACAGACTTTTTTTTTTTTTGTTGAACTTGTTATTACAGACTCAAAGAGACAATGTTTCAACAAAAAAAAAACCTCAAATGTTAAAGCAAAAACATTCCATATTATAGACTATAGACGGTATGGATATATTATGAATGGAATGAATTATCTCTCATCTTAAAGATTTCTTGTACCGTAAGATCATATATAGACTCCTTTTTTTTTGAACTATATATAGACTCTTAGTAAGGGATGTTTGTTCGAAATCTTTATCACATTTTCAGAGTTCTCAAAGTAAGGCATTATTAACTTCAAAACTTAATTTAAGAATTTAGAAGTTTCGTATTATTCGTTCAAAAATTTATTTAAGAAATTTATAGTTTTGCATTATTAATTCAACATAGAAAGTTAAGTTTCAATATTGTTGGCTTACAACATTTTTTAAGAATTTTGAAATTCTGCTTTATTCGTTATTTCATGAAAATTTAAGAACTTATAGTCTAAAAACTGGCTCAAGAATTTTTAGAGACTAATTTACTCACAAATTTGTCAAATTCAAAGTTCCACCTGTTTAGGTTAATCCTTGTGTTCTAACTACGGGATGTGACGATGTGTACATAAGAAAATAAGGTTAATTATGTCTTGAACATAATTTGTCGTCAACTCACCGTTTTGACCCTATAAATGCCTGCAGTCTGAATCGGCTCACAAGAACCAAAAATGTTTCAACATGTCCAGAAATCTTGGGAGTCAAAATGAAATTAATACTAAATGATGTAAAAATACTAATTGCGACATCATTTCCCCTTCTCCCCTCCACTTCACCCATCTCTCCTCCACCTAATCTTTTTCTCTCTAACTCACCCTTCTTCTCTAGCAGAAGGTAGTCCGTCGATCGATGACCTTCAATCTTCTTCTTTTTCTTCTTCTTCTATCTCTCGCATCTTTCTTATTCTTCTCTTCTCTTTTCTCTTTCCTCCCCTCCAGCGAATGGGAGGAACCCATGCAGCGGAAAGATCATGTGTTCGCCTGAAGATGACAAATATTTTCAATTTTATGTCTTAAAGTAATCTAGCTTGTTTTGATCTCGATCATTTATTGGAGCGATTTAGAATTAAAATGAATCTTTAATGAAAAAAATTAGGACTTTGAACTTCTAGCTATAAGATTCTAAAACTTTAAATTTTCTAGAACTTTAAATTAAGGTTCAGAACTTCATCTTTTAAACCTTTCAAGTTCTAGAACTTTCAAATTCTATAACATTTTTGTCCCAGATATCTCAAAAATTTTGAAATACCTGAAGTTTTAGGACTTTGTTCTGATAAAAAGGTCTTAACGAATACTAGCCATCTTATGGAGCATTAGAGCTCATTTATTCCTACACCTACCTTATTTTTTACCCACTTAAAATAAATCAAGGATTTTCACTTTCAGAAGAATTGAACTTGTGACCTTCGATAAACAGAACAGGTGTTTAACCACTACAAGATGAATCATATAGTGAGAATTGATAAGTTCACTACATCCGGTTACCCTAATTTTATTTATAAGTCACAATATTATGCATAATAAATGATGCAGGCGCATAAACGTGTGGGCCCACGTCCACGCGTGCCCACATCTTATTTAGTTATAATAGTAGTTTATTTAGTATAGGAGAAGTTACTTTAATTTGATATTTCTTTATTTTTAAAGTTTCTATGTTTGAGTAGTTTATTATTTTAGGAATCCTAGTTTGACTCTATCTAGGAAGGTTTATGATCTTATAAAAGGAGATCTAGTCTATGTTATTATTCACCTTGAAGAGAAAAACAATTGAAGTTATTAAGAATTTAAGTTTAGTTTATCGTTTCTTACAGTTTTCTTTAATTGTTCTTAGTTTATTTTATTGTTCTTTAATTATTCCGCTGCGTCTACATCAAGTGGTATTCAGAGCCATTTTTTTTAACCAATCACAATGGTTAATCCTACCGTTCCTACTCCAACAATCAAAGAGAAGACACCAACTTTTGCCTCCGAATGGGACAACATCAACAAGAAGTTATCCTCGGTTACAAAATTGGAAGAAGCTTTCGAAAATTACAAGAAGGAAAATATGGAAAAATTCGATCAAGTCAGTGATTCCATCATGAAGTTATCTAAACAAATCGAAGGCATATGTAAGTCTCCCTCTTTTACCACCGCTCCTTCATCTACTACTTCCATTCAAACATCACCACCACCATCCACCGCCCAACAACCCACTTCTTACCCGACTTCCATTAGTCCACCAACAGTACCCACCAACACTTTCAACATCCCAGGAAGTTCCAACACTTATGCCACTAATCCAACTACACACACACTCTTTGGTTTTACAATATACAAACCATGTCCCACAACACCCCCACCATTCCACTTTACCTACAACAGTATACCACCCACATCTTCTACACCAATTCAGACCACCAATAGAACTCCACACAACATTACTAGCCCCCACATAACCGCACCCTACCCTCCATTCTAAAACCCTACTTTTTTCGAAAACCCACTACCCACTACCACATACCCTACAACACCATTAACCACCCTGGGCCACTCAACCCATAACCAACTCAGCTTCTCCCAATTCAACTCTTATAACCACCCACAAGTTTACAATGAGGAACAACAACTACAAAAACCTCCACATCATCTTTCTCCTCATTCTCTACAGGAACCCTTCTCCAACCAAACATTCCACCACACATATACAAACCCTAGTTATGTAGGCTACAACTCAGATTCTATAGGCACCCCTAGTTTCCCTATACATAATATTCAAATCCCATCTATAGCCACCACCCAAATAACCCTACCCCAATATCACCAACATGTTCCTGTTTCCCTCCCAATCTTTTGGTGTCAAACACCATCACCAACACAACAAACCTCTCCTTACTATTCCATATCCCCAACACTTCTACTAGAAAATTTTGAATCTTCCATATCCCCAACACTTCTGTCAGAAAATTTTGAATCTTCTCCTCAAGTTGAAACTCAGTTATCAACACACCCAAGTAATCAAAACCCAGAATTTAGTGAAGGAAAAGAAGAACAAAAAGCAATTATCAAAACCCATCACAACCATAAAGAAGAACAACAAGAGAAACAATTAAGAAAAAGAGGAACAAGAAGAACAACCCAGAATTTTCCGAATCAATTATGTCCCACAACGCCGCTTTCTCTATCAAATCTCTTCCTACCAAATTTTCTTCAAATAATTATGAAAAAGATGATCAATTTCCAAATTCTTACAATGAACCTACACTCAATGGTCAAAGATCACATACCAATTGAACAACTTCCATCTAGGTTTCACATATCAATTGAAGAAAACAAACAGTGGGCTCCAGGTATTGATCACGTTAGAGTACATAAACTACATGAAGATGAACTTGGAAAAGTCAATTTTGCGTGGCATATCTACACTACATGGTTCCATATCGATATCTTAGTTAGCGATGGTTATGCTTATACTTTGGCTATTGATGAAGTATTTTGGAAATTTGTTACAATTACTCTTACTTCACACTTGCTCATAGTACTTCACACTTTCTTGAAGATTAAGTGGTCGTGCCTACCGTGGGAAGATGGCGAGATGAACATTTTTTATTCACTAAGGTTAATTTTGCGAGAATCATTGGCATATGAGGTTGGGTACGAGGTTGACGATTACTTGCACATTAGTATCCTTCCATTCCAGTGCAAACTTCGTTCGAAGTGGGAATTACGGATCGCTATGACAAAGTTCATCGTCTGTGGGTGCATCAACTTGTTTTCTTCATCGAAATCGGTTCGGGACGAACCTTCTGGGGAACAGGGTGCTGATGCAGGCGCATAAACGTGTGGGCCCACGTCCACGCGTGCCCACATCCTATTTGGTTATAATAGTAGTTTATTTAGTATAGGAGAAGTTACTTTAATTTGATATTTCTTTATTTTTAAAGTTTCTATGTTTGAGTAGTTTATTATTTTAGGAATCCTAGTTTGACTCTATCTAGGAAGGTTTATGATCTTATAAAAGGAGATCTAGTCTATGTTATTATTCACCTTGAAGAGAAAAACAATTGAAGTTATTAAGAATTTAAGTTTAGTTTATCGTTTCTTACAGTTTTCTTTAATTGTTCTTAGTTTATTTTATTGTTCTTTAATTATTCCGCTGCGTCTACATCAATAAACAAACAAATGAAATTAGTGTTCTTTTAAATAACAAAAGGCGTAGTTTTTATTTTGTGTAATTATGGCTTATATATGTGACAAATATAAGTGATCGACAACCAAAAAGAGAGGCTTTGATCCATTCGACCGCGTAGGAAGAGTTTTTTACTTTGAAATCTCCCGGTTAAACACGGGAAGTTGATTATTTGACATAATATCTTTAATTATCATTTAGGTCATTCTCTCTAAAAAAAAATATAATTAGATATTTTAGGGTTCTTCTCTAATTTTTTTTTTTCAGATTAGATTTCAATACCAACAAAAAGATCTGTAACGTCAGTAGGTTTCTTCTCCTCCTCCTCCTCCACCACCATCATCTTCAATAGCATCACTACCAACTGGATATCATCATCTTCTATCTCAACTCCCTTTTTTCGTTCTTTCTCTCATATTCGCATCTCCCACCTCTTATCTTATCTTTATGTCGATGGTAGAGAGAACACTTGGGTTTCGCGAACCCTTTTCCACTTGCTACAGGGAGAATGTTTTGCATGAAATCCTCATAAGAGATTTCAGATTTTTGCCTGAAAACGAAGTCCTCTCCTCTTCTTCATTGCTGACAAAGGATGCTAATGATAAAAGGTTTTCTCTACCATTAGAAGAAATAAAAGAGAGCGAGTGATAAGGTGCAACTAGGAAAGATAGAGGAACCAAAAAGAAATAAGAAATTCATTTTTAAGTCCTCAAATTAAATTTCACTCTAACACAATTAACTTAATTGTGGAAGTTCTTTTTTTTTTAGCAAAAGCTTACTATATCAATACGTACAAACCTTATTTGTTCGTAGCATCCACTTAACTTAATGATGTTCCAACTGTATCTGATATACTGGCTGATACACGATTTGGTATCAGATAAATATCAGAAGAGCGTCAATTCTCGCATCCAATTTTGAGAAGCTTATTTGATATGCGGTAAGGTTATTAACACACCATAAACTCATGATATTTCTTTAGAAGTAATGAAATTTTCATTTCACTACTGATGGAATAAAATCCAAATATCCTGCATGATTTTTTTATTATATCATG
The DNA here is from genome assembly GCF_041429995.1 of Eschscholzia californica. Lineage (NCBI taxonomy): Eukaryota > Viridiplantae > Streptophyta > Magnoliopsida > Ranunculales > Papaveraceae > Eschscholzia > Eschscholzia californica. The sequence continues at coordinate 38,054,865 of NW_028238198.1, forward strand.
TGAATGCACAACACAAAATACTTGGACTTTTAAAGGCAGTAACGATATCCTGATGACTATAACAAAACCCTTAAAGTTTATGATAAGACCCAATAAGGCCGACATTTTATTTATACCATGTATCCACATAGGCTTTGTATAAGGGTAATGAAATCACACTCACCAGTGGAACCTGTGACCTCTTGATTTTCAGAGTACTATGCATCTACATATTTAACTAAGCAATTAGTAGGGGATACGAAGAGATCCTAAGAATGTCCGGTTGAGGTTGTTAATCGAATTTAAAAACTTCTTATCGACACCCCCTTCCGGGTGTGTCATCTGGATTACCAACTCAATATTGCAAAGCACCGAAAAATGCAGATTTCATCTGATTTTTTGCACACTGTGTGTTGTAACCATAGAGTTTGGACATCTAAAAAGGACTCCTTAAAATATTGCACTGTGTCAGTGTCGCAAATCAAAATTCCTTGTTGAAGATGTAGAGAAAATAAAATTAGTGATTAGAGGTTTTTTTTTGGAAGTCCACTACGATCAACGTATGTCGTTACATTTGACATTGATACATCAAAGATGTGATAAGCTCGATAACCACCCACCCAAACTCTAACAAAACCGGGCCTATAGCCCAACTAAACAATGGCCTAAAGCCCAACTACATTATTTAAACCCTAATAATCGCAATTCAAATAAATCAAAGATTCCACCTTTTCTAGGATTCGAACCTGGGACCTCCAGGACTTTCTGGAGTTCATGTCAACATCTTGGAACCACTTGGGCTACCAACTATTGACTATTAGAGATTAGAGGTGGACAAGTGATACTAAAAACCACCATTTTCAAGACCTCAAATTTGACTACGGAGAAAGCGAAAAAAGGTTCAGCAAAGGAAGATGAAATCACCATCTTCTTTGTCTTCTCTTCGTCTTTGAAAAAGTAGCCATAGTTACAGTTTCTGCCTCCTCTTGTCACGAAGAAGGAGATGATCGATCAAGATTAAAGAATCAGTATCTATTGACAGACAAAGACATACTGCATTTGTAAATACCCATAAATCTAGTTAACTAACCTTGGTTAGAGTGGTAAGAAGTATAGTCTTTTACCTTAGAGATTAAGAGTTCGAGGTAGGCGAACAATTAAAGAAACAAATACCTATAAAACTTGTGTCACATCATTATGTAAGAAGAGGACTTTCAACAAAAAAAAAAAAAATGTAAGAAGAGGAAGATAGAAAGTCGAGAGACATGACATGGCATAGCCACATGAGTTGCCAGGTCTTGGTGTTTCTTCTTACGCGCCATTCCAGAATCGGCCTTGTACTGAATTTCTACGAAATCACCTCTTCTTAACTAGAAAACAAATCTAATTTTTCTTCCTTTTCATTTTAATTTCCCCAAGAAATAACAAATTAAGACACAAAAACCAAACAAAATAAGATCCGATCGATCAATCAAACTCTCTCTCTATCTTTCTCTCTCTTCCCATGGAAAGAAGCAAGAGAGAACGAAAACCCATTTCTTCATCATCGAATTTCCATGGTTTTAACAACAGCAGCAGCAGCTAATAAAAACCCATATTCAATCATCGATGCTGTATTGGGAGGAAACAAGTAAATTCGATTTAAGAAATACCCAGAAACCGAAGAGATCTCATATTTATTATTATTGTCTTTGTGGTGGTGGATCTGATGGTGAACCGATTTAGATATCTAAGTTGGGTTGTTTCTGATGTGAAAGGGGTTATTATTATTATTACAGCTGTAACCCCATCGACGACGAAAAGAGTAGTAAGACGATGCAGCTTCATTTCTCTCCTAGTATGAGAAGTATCACAATCTCAAGTAGTACTAACAATGGGTTATTTGACTTCATGAAGATCAAGACTGGAACACGCCACATTTCTTATCGAACCCTTTTTCATACAATTCTTTTTCTTGCTTTTTTGTTACCTTTCGTCTTCATTCTTACTGCTCTTGTTACTCTTGAAGGTGTCAATAACTGTTCTTCTCTCGGTAAGCTACCTCCTTCATTCTATCTCTCCCTCTCTCTATTTTATCCCCCCTTTAAATACAAAATAATTAAGATCTTCTAATTTTTTGTAACTTTTAAGATCTGGGTTTTTTGTTTTGTTTATGAGGTTTAATTTCAATATGATTTAAGTGCTTGGATTATTTGTATCTACTTCCTCTTGTTAGACTTGAATTATGAATTATTCAGTTGCCTTTTAGTTTGTCTAGATTGATCTATTGTTTAATGGCTCTTGTTTAGTTGATTTTTGAGTTTTATTTTCTTTGCATTGGCCAATGTGTGTTTGGATTGCTTTTAACCCTAACTTGATTGTATCTTTCCCTTATCAGTATTTCGCTTTTTCGATAATTCAATAGATTCATTTGAGTATTACCTTATTATTGGGTATCAAAGTGGTGTGCATTTCTGTGAGCAATTTGTACTATTTTCACTGTATCTGTGTATTTTTTGTGCTTCAGATTGTTTGGGAAGGCGACTGGGACCGAGGTTTCTTGTTAGAGGCGATGATTCAGAGGTTCATATTTTTTCTCACATAACCTTCCTTCTCTTTTGAGTGTGTTTTCGTATCTTTTTCATAGTTTTTGGGTTGAAATGAGGATAAAAAATTGGTGTTTCGTGGTGCTTATGCAGAAGTTGGTTCAGGAACTTCACAAGATCCTGTACCAAGTAAGTTTGGAAGAAATTCCTCATGGGCTCAAGGTACCGGAATCATTCAGTGAGCTAGTTTCTGAAATGAAGAACGCCCATTATGATGCTAAGACATTTGCAATCAAATTAAAGGCAATGGTGTGTTTTTATCAACCCTTTTGATTGCTAAAAAGTCGTGATTTACTAGCTAGTTTCTGATCTGAATCCTTAAGTTCTTCGCTAAGCATCAAAAACTGCACACACATCTGATTGGCCAGGGCTCTTAGCCCTAGTCGATTTGGGAAGCCGACTTAGGCTGCGCCTGGCCTGAAACGACTAGGCACCAACTAAGCCGACTTCTTCAAGATTTGAAGGCTTTAACCTCCTTTACCACTTGCCACTAACTCTGTATCTCTTACTCGTTTTCTTTCTCTCTAACTCGTTCTTCGTAGCTCTCTCTCTAGTGTAGTGGTTAGTAATTTGTTTTTTTAAAGCCTCACCCTTATGGTTTGATTTCTATTGTTTTTATTGTTTTCAATATCTTCTTCATCACATATTTTTTTTTCTTCAAATTTATGATTTTAAGGCTTAAAAACTCAAATATGTTAATTGATCAAAGATGTGTAATTGCTCATACATATATAATAATATAATTATAAATTATAATATATATATATATATATAAAAAGATGAAATCCGGTTGGTCCCGATGATACTCCACCTGGTAGCTAGTCCCCATTTGGTCGCCTAGCCCTTTTTCTGATATTTCGAGCTTAGATTCTTGGTCCTAGGTAATGCCTCTAGGAACCTAAAGGAGCGTTCTGTCGAAATGAAAATCGGCAGTAACCTTTTCAAGGTGAACAAAACAAAAATTTAGAATTTTCTCTGGGCAAGTAAATGGGACAAGGGTTGGAGTTTACTTTGAAGGGAATATAGTGACATTAGTTGCATTAACGATCTTGCCATTCTTTATAAAAATTTAACTTAACCCAACTAAGAAAAGGAAGAAAGGAACAAGAAGCATCTACTATTTACCTTTCTTTCTTCTCAAGGGAAGCCCTGGTGCGCATTTAGATCTCTTACGTATTGAGTGCTTCCCTAATTTCACTGAATGAGAAGGTTGGAGACAAGGTTGTGATTCATTAGTACTTAGTAGTTGGAGGTGTCGATGTGATAATTGAAGTACAGTAATCAATCAGGCTGCTAAATATTTCTCTTTGCCCAAAGATGAAGCTCATCAAGCTGGATAGTCCTGGATTTATGTGTTATTCCATAGAGGCAGAATCACTTGGATAAATATGGCTCCTTAATTGTAACTTATGATCAACATATTTGAAAGTTATAAAAGAAATTTGTCCAAGAATTATTACCAGTTTCGAGGTTTCTTAACTTGTATAAATCCCGAAAGTACACTACGTCTACGGGTTCATCATCTGTTTCTCTTTATCTAATTATTGCTTCATAACACACTTATCATCATAATATCCTATTCCCAGTAAAAGATATCATAAGAGGCTATATCCGTATAATGAGTTCGGATGGTTGTGCTCTCTGGGGTGTCATTTGACATGGTCACACGACCATGATTTAGTAGAGACCTAGAAATTAGGACAAGTTGCAAACAATGTAACCGAATACTCTACAATTCTGCTCCCTTGTGTACTGTATACTGGATTGCCTTTACCTTATTTATACACTGCGAGAGTCCAGTACTCTATGTTTCGGGTACCAAAATCTTGAGCCCTAGTTAACCTCTTTTAATGTTAATAGAGATTGAATGTTAGCCACAAGTCTACAAGATTGTTAGTTAACATTTTAATGTTATAGAAATTGAATGTTTGGAAGTAAGTGTAAATATGAGCCATACAGTACATATTGTGTGGGAAAATAGTCCCAATTGTAAAATGAGCCAAAATAGTAATACACCTACAAGTACCTGTGCCAGAGCCCGGAGTGATATACGTTCGAAGTAACATCGGTTGCGACAGCTAAATATATCTAATATCATATCTCGACTGAATTATTATTGGCATAGGTCTGTCAGCAACCAAAGATTCACCCATTCAGTGTGAAATTGGAAAACCATATTTAGAGCTTTTCTGGTACGGACCCAAACTTGGAGGTTTGTTCTGACAAGCTTAAGTAGTTACCGATAGTCTGATAGCCCTTCCTCTACTTGCATGCCTATAAGCACCAGTCCAATGACTAAACTTTTCAAAAGTGTCATCTAACTACTGTTAATAGTCTGTCCTTTTGAAAATTTGTAACCTATGTAATATGGACACTCTTTTGTTTCTCTCTAATGCATGACACTTGAATACCTAAATTCACTTCAATCAGTATAGTGTGAGATTTCTGCGTGTAATTGCACACTATTCTGTTTGGAGTTGGACCATAAAAGCCACTCAGGTTAACGTCTTTTTGTGAACCATTTTTTGCTATCCAACTACTTGAAAATTTTGAAGCAGATTTTTTCTTCACACTTCCTTCTTAATTACTTACACGTATCCTTATGTTACATACTTTTTGAGTTGATTGAAATAGTTCATGTATATACAGATAGAGAAATACAGCAAGGAAGTGAGAGAGTCAAAGTTTGCAGAACTGATGAATAAACATTTTGCGGCAAGTTCCATTCCAAAGGGAATTCACTGTCTCTCTCTACGTTTAACCGATGAATATTCCTCGAATGCACATGCACGCAGACAATTGCCGTCTCCAGAGTTTCTCCCTCTACTCTCCGACAAATCTTATTACCACTTCGTCTTGGCTTCTGATAACATCCTGGCAGCTTCTGTAGTTGTAACTTCTGCTGTCCAATCATCTCTAAATCCCGAGAAGATTGTTTTCCATGTTATTACTGACAAGAAAACTTATGCTGGTATGCACTCATGGTTTGCTCTCAACTCTCTCTCACCAGCCATTGTTGAAGTGAAAGGTATTCATCAGTTTGATTGGTTAACAAGAGAAAATGTACCTATACTCGAAGCCGTGGAAAATTATCATGGCGTAAGAGATTATTACCATGGAAATCACATCGCTGGAGCTAACCTCAGTGAGACAACTCCTAGGAAATTTGCTTCAAAACTTCAGGCTAGAAGTCCAAAGTACATTTCAATACTCAACCATCTCCGGGTATATCTCCCAGAGGTAATATCTTGTTACCTTAAATATGGTGGATTAGTCTTTGTGGTACAACTTGTACTCCTATCCTGCTTATTGATTACCTTATTATTTATACTGCAGCTTTTTCCAAACCTGGACAAGGTGGTCTTTTTAGACGATGATATTGTAATACAGCGTGACTTGTCACCCTTATGGGAGATTGATCTTGAGGGCAAGGTTAATGGGGCTGTAGAAACTTGTAAAGGAGAAGACGAGTGGGTAATGTCGAAGCGATTCAGGACTTACTTCAACTTTTCTCATCCTATCATAGCTAAACATTTGAATCCTGACGAATGTGCATGGGCTTATGGCATGAACATTTTTGATCTCCAAACATGGAGGAGGACAAACATAAGAGACACTTACCATTTCTGGCTGAAGCAGGTAAAGTCAAACGCCGCCTTGCGTTTCAAAACCAAGCTAGTTCTTTCCTTACCATAGTTACATTCATTAGTTGATCAATCTCTCCTCGGGTGGTATTTGTATGATTGATTTATGATGAATATTTCTTCCCCTTCGTTGCAGAATCTGAATTCGAACATGACAATGTGGAAGCTAGGCACTCTTCCTCCTGCCCTTGTTGCTTTCAAGGGATATGTTCACCCGATTGACCCTTCTTGGCACTTGCTAGGCTTGGGCTACCAGGAGAAAACAGATATTGAAAGAGTGAAGAAGTCTGCGGTAATCCACTACAATGGTCAATCTAAACCATGGCTGGATATTGGTTTCGAAAACCTTCGGCCATTTTGGACCAAGTATGTCAATTATTCCAACGACTTCATAAGAAACTGCCACATCTTGGATGCATAAACAAACAACTCGGAAGACAAAAAGATAAAAGAGGGATTCTAAGGAGAATCATTTAATTGGAACATCATGGTAACATGTGTTTTGCGGGTCGGGAGTTGCAGGATTCAGATAAACCCTTACATGACAAAGGAGCCGTGTTGTTGTTGGGCTTAAGAGACATTCCTTCCATCTTGGAGGAATAAGGTTAGTTTCTTCATTTCATCTTCCTAAAGTTTAGTGGATAAGACCCTGTTTCTTGGCTCTGAGAGTGCAGTTTTGAGACAACACGGAACCGCCACACAACAGAAATTTGGAAATACAGAATTTTGATTGATGAAGAGGAGGGGCTGGCTGGACTGTAAGTCAGCCCAAAAATATCACTTGATACATTAAATTTGTTTTTTTAGGTTATCTTTCTTTTTTCCCTTTTTTTCGATCATCCTATCATTATGTATTCTTGTTGAGAAGTGTTAGTCGATGGACATTGCTTTGATACAGATCCCATTTTAAATTTTGGGGAACTATTCTTTAGGTATTTGTTACATTCATCAGTATTGAAATGTGCAGATAATTCCTTTTTCTTCTCTCTCTCTATATGTTTGGTAAAACATGGTCATGTTTATTTGTCAATACCTCAAGTAGAGGTCCTTTTAACTGTCCCATTCTATTTGTCATTGTAATGTCTAAGTGCATCTCCATCTTTACTGTAAAAATTAATTCACCAAAAAACTGAAAATGTAATTCACCAAATATTTTTGTGTTATAAAGTAGTTGTTTCAAGGATAAAACACTAAAAATCCTATCAAATTTGTATTCATCTAACGAAATCACCCTTATAATTATTTTTAACTTCTATTTTTAAAATAAAATCTGATTATACATTACAACAATTAACTTGTTAAAATACTAATTGAAATGAGAAGATTTAATACTATTAGTAAAGACTAATGCAATTATAGATACTAATCTAAATACACTATAATAACTAATTGAAGTTCGAATATACTCTTAGTATAAATGCAATTAAACGGAATATATGACTAGAGGAAATGGTCTATAAGGCGCGAATTAGATCTGGTTGAAGGGTGCCTAGAGGGCCTTTTAATATTAGGGCCCATGACAACTAATAGACGACCAGGTGCCCGGGCCAAGTATCTAGGGGTGGGCCGACCAAGGGTCCCAAGGATTGGGGCGGGCCTGCCGACCACATCTAGGGGAATCTTAGCGCGACTAGTTTAGAATAAGACTTCTCCTTGACCCCTGGTCGCAGCTTTCGTTATTAGGGTTGTTTCGTCGGCTTGAACACGACTAACTTATACTATGACTTCTCCTTGGGCCCCTGGTCGTGGCTTGAGCTACCAGAGCAGTTTCGTCGGCTTGAGCACGACTAATTTAGACTAGGACTTCTCCTTGGGCCCCTGGTCGTGGCTTGGGCTACCAGGGAAGTTTCATCGGCTTGAGCACAACTAAGTTTAGACTAGGACTTCTCTTTGACCCTTGGTCGCAGCTCTTACTATCAAGGCTGTTTCGTCGGCTTGAGCACAACTAAGTTTAGACTAGGACTTCTCTTTGACCCTTGGTCGCAGCTCTTACTATCAAGGCTGTTTCGTCGGCTTGAGCACGACTAGTTTAGACTAGGACTTCTCCTTGGATAATACTTGTTTTGAAAAGCATTACTTATTGATAGATACTGTAGCCATAACGCTACATCATATCCTAGTGGCCTTATTGTAAAAAGAAATTGAAACGAAAATTACTGTAAATTTCGTTTGTCGTACCTGGACGATTTTCGTCTTACATATCTGTTGTGGGTCGTCTTAAAAAACTCCATTCTCTCCAGCACCGACGGGGGTAAATTTGTCTTTCTTGCAGTTTCAGGTCGAGATTAAGTAGCATTCTCAGACTATATCTTGGTTTCTCCGAACTGTTCCCATCAGTTTCGTTCCCGGGATTGAGAATTTCATCATCAGGTGGTCCATGGAGACAATAGCCCCCGATTCTCTTAGAAAGTTTCTTCTCAAGATGACGTTGTAAGCATGCAATTTCTCAACTATTGTGAAGTTGAGCATCATGACTTTGTTTGCTACCCCGTCTCCAATCGACATGGGTAATGATATGATCCAATCGGTTTCAACTTGATTGTCACCGAATCCTGTCAAGTAAGATTTGTAAGGTTTGAGGTGCTGAGAACTTACCCCGAGCTTCCTGAAGCATGTCCTGCTCATGACTTCGGTTAAGCTGCCTGTATTGACTAGAATTCGCCCGATGTTTCAATTGGCTATCACGGTTGTCATCACCAATGGATTGGTATGTGGAGTGATTACCCTATCACGCCGTTGTATGTGAATACTATGGGTGGTGCTTCCTGAAGCATGTCCTGCTCATGACTTTGGTTAAGCTGCCTGTATTGACTAGAATTCGCCCGATGTTTCAATTGGCTATCACGGTTGTCATCACCAATAATCTTATATACATTAATTGTCTTACAAATTTTTGAAGGGGGTTTGAGAAAGTAAACAAATAGACAAGAGTCTATGTTCTTTCTTCAACTAGGTGTCCACCGCGTCCTACGGACGCGGTAGATCCCTTTTGGCTAACGCCTTCGAGGTAGAATTTTGCGGTCAACTACGTCTTTGGGGTGCACGTATATCGGGACGGCATATCCCGAGACGTTTATGCGTCGCGAAATTCAGTTCTAGACCATTTAGGATTAGACAGGGACTGTGATTCGCATAACAAATGCGAATTACAGGTCTCTGTATAATGTTGGATTGGTCTATAAATGAATTTTGCGACGCATAAACGTCTCGGGATATGCCGTCCCGATATACGTGCACCCCAAAGACGTAGTTGACCGCAAAATTCTACCTCGAAGGCGTTAGCCAAAAGGGATCTACCGCATCCGTAGGACGCGGTGGACACCTAGTATATATATATATATATATATATATATATATATATATATGATGTAAACTATAATTTTTTGAAATAGCCTTGTAGTCTTTTGATTTAATTTGTTGTTCTTTTTCTACTTCATAAAAAGTTGATGTTGTTTATTTTTGTATTCATAGAATAATAGAATACCTATGTTATCCATGTCTTACTCTAATTTTGGATGGATTAGAGTTCATTATGACATATTAATGTTAATTGATATTTAAAGAGGTTATGTTCCAATGCGAGAATGATTCTTGATAAAAATCATTTCGATTGAAAAAAAATGAATTTACAAGTCATCTCTTCTTCAACTAGACCTCATATTTTTTTTTGCCTGCACTGATCTTTCAAACGTTCCCATCATCTCACCTTCAATCCGTTAGTTGTTAGTATCCAATATTCCAATTACTCTTAGTGGGCTTGTCGTTTGTAGTTACATTAGTTTCTTTTTGTGATCTCTTAAATGATATATTAAGTTTCAGAATAATGGTTAATCATTTTAGTTGTCATTCCTAGCCGCATGGCAAGAAAATTTCAAGTTTTAGAATGCTTTTAAAGTAACGTGACAAGAAAATTCGTTACTTTAACCTCTTCATAGTAGGAAAAAGTTTGACCCATTGTTTAAGTATTTCTCCATCATCTCAAGTGCTGCACTTGTTTAGGTATTCCTTGATCATTTCATTGCAATTAATTGGAGCAAGAGAATCATGAAAATATGAACAAGTAGAACCAAGCAATTAATTGGAACAATTGATGAACAAGTAGAACCAGACACAATTGAATGGGAAGATAAAGTTACCTGGGAAGGGTAACATATATATAGAGAAAGAGAGAGCAGGTAAGAAAATCTAAATTGTATGTTCCAAACTTCATATAAATTCTACTGAAATTATTAATTCATTTTTAATCATACCATAAGTTTGATTTCAAGAACGTTCCAAATTTTCATAAATTCTATACTCTGCTATATATGTCTAGAAGAATGTCTCTCTCATGCTTGTTCATGAGAAGTTTAATAGAAACTTTTTATAAATGTCATGTAATTGATGCATTGAGATGTTAGAAAGAAAGCTACGAAACTATATTTGAAAGACCTTTTTCTTACACTTGGAACAATTAACTTGAAATTGTTAGATAAGTAAGCAAGAAGAAAACTTGATAAGTAAGCACGAAAAAAAATTGATATGAAATTTAAGTAGATAACAGAAAAAGAAAAACTACTATAAAAAAAGATTTTTGCGTAAGAAATAGAAAACAAAGATATGACTAGAGAATAACTGACAATTTGAACAATTTTTATTTCGCTCTTGAAGTGGAGTTGTATAACTGATTCAACCCAACTACTTGTTCATGATTTACTTTTTTAAGTATACTAAAAAGGTGAAACCCACTAAATTTAGGACCCGATAACCATAAAAGTTCATTTTGAAATAAATTTTCTTGCATATAGTAGTTAAAATAAGCAAAATTTGGGGGGAAATTTGACCTACTATTTTGACCCGAAGAACTTTCTGCATTCGAAGAAACCCGAAGAACTTTTATTTGAAAATCAAACGAACAATCAAATAACTAGATTTGGAGTTCTAATGTCGGCCTAAGGGGTTATATGACATAGGAAGAGGAGAAAAAAGATTTGCTAATCGTGTCAGAGAAGATGATATAGGTTTAATATGATAGAGAGAGAGGGATAGTCGCTTAAGGGAAACATGCATGTTTCGTAATTGTCACATAATCATTTGAGCCCTGATGCTGCGCCCGACCATAATCCCGACCGGAGTATGTGGCCGGTTGAGATTTAGAGAGAGAAAATAACTTTCTTGATCATTTTCTTAATCATTTTACCACCTATTTTGTGGTAAAATATTTTTGAGTTTTTTCTGATTTTTTTTCACAAGAAACTGGTTTTCTCATTGTTTTGTTCCAATCAAACATTGGATAATGAATTCCTTACGAAATCAATTTTTCCACGTTTCAAACAAACACTATGTTTTATATAAAGCAAACTAGCAAAGGAATCAGGTAATGACGTCGACGTTAAATTGGTAGAGTTATAGAGGTTAAACTAACGGAACGAGGTTTTAGACAGAGAAAGAGAGATTCATTCTTCTCGATCAAGAAACAGAGACTCCGCCATAGAGATCATCGGAGATGTTTGGGAACTGGATCTTCTTTGTCTCTGTCGCTAACCACGAAGCAAGAGGGAACACAATATCGAAAATAAAGATCAAGAACGAGAATCTTGATAATAAAAAGACGACGGTATTCTAGCATAACAGTCAAGAACGAGAACCTGAACATTGGAAAACTCTATGTTTCAAACGAAGGTCCTTTTACTCCTTAATCAATGCTTTTGTTTGCAATATCTCTTGAAAACCCTAAATCAATGCTTTTCTTTGCTATCAAGATCTTTTATTTCTTTCTTCGCAATTCTAACATCGAAAACCCTAAATTCTACGGATCAAAGAAAAGACTCGACATTAGGGAAACAATGATTCCTCTTTGTTCGCGTCTGATCTACTGACCATTAATCTTGTACATCAGTGAGAGGAAATCGGCTTTGACAGTCAGATGGATTTATTGTTGAATATTGCTGGTAATTTCCCTTTGTTTTCCTGGTAATTTCACTTTACTAAGTTCTGTTGACCCGAATGATTTGTGCAGTTATTTAGATGAATCTTGGAATAACCCATGAGAAAAGAAAATGAATCTGGTTTAGAAGTTCCTTTACAAAGTTGCCTGTAACCTTAAACCCTAGATTTGTTTCAGAAAAAATCAAGGTTAGCAGTAGGTGGGCTATAAACAGTTGATAATATTGTTGGTCAAACTTCTCCTATGATGTACAAAGTCCTAATCCTTATGGTTTTTAATATGAAAAAACTTGTACAAGTTCTGATCGATTGTGAGGACATGTGCTAAAATATGCTTTATTCAAGAATACGGATGGCTGTGTCTTTATATACCCACCAAGAGGATGGACTCTGGCTTGACGGTTACTGCTATTTGCATCAACATTCTTTATATTTACTTACTAGGCATAATCCCCGCCCTACGGGCGGGGAAATGCCCTTTGCGTTACATGGAAAAGTAGACGTGTTATTAAGCTATTTTGTTTTTTCACATTTGGTACTTTCTTATTCTAGTTTTAATTTTTCGGATTAATCCTCTCTAAAGATAAATGTGATATTCTAGAGGTATAAGATCGATATTAAGTTATATAAGTTTTTGAGATTATAAAACTATTTTTGATTTTGATGTTCATTCTTAAATTTATTTAGAAATTTACTTGTAAAAAAAAAACTTTCTCATACAATAATTTCTTTCACTATAAACATATCATATTTTCAAAGAAAGACGAAAGAATTAGTAACAATAACTTACTTCACAAAATGAACTCGATTAAGAATCCATGAGAATAAAAAAAGAATACACCGTCTGTCTTTGAAGAAAAGAAGAGGGGGACAAATAGGACTTGATAATTTAGTACACCTTACATTTAGATTCGCCAACCTACTTTTTCTTTCTCTCATCAAAAAAAAAACCTACTTTTTCTTTCAAAAAGATAAATTAGGGTCAAGTTCAATTTATTTTGTTCTAATTATCTACTTGTATTTTGTAGTGTTCTATTTTTTGTCTCTCATAGTTTCTCATCGAAGAAACTGAAGTGTCCACATTATTTTATTTTTTTGGAGAAGTGTCCACATTGTTTAGTTTTACATTTTTTAAGTTTTTTTTGGAAATTGACTACGATCAACGATAGTCATTACATTTGACATTGATACATCAAAGATGTGATAAGTTCGATAACCGCCCATTCAAACTCTTACAAGACCCTATAGCCCAACTAAACTATGGACTAAAGCCCAACTACATTATTTATGTCAACACCTTGGAACCACTTGGGCTACAACCCGTTGGCAGTTTTACATTTCTTAGTGTTATGTTTTGTGTAGCATAACTCTTTAATTATTCATTATGGTTACCCATTTCTCCTTGTTAGATTGGTTTTCTCTCTCGATGTTATGTCTACAACTGAAATTTTACTTTCAATAACAGGTAATGCAACTCATAAAATTATATATATATATATATATATATATATATATATGTATATATATATATCTTTCGGTTACCGTGCTTGCTAAGCAATTAGACTACTATGAACACGGGCAATACATTTAAGAAATACTTTTCCCTCCCTTTTTCTCTACCAAAGATCGAAAATTTATTAAGATTATACAATTCAGTCAAAAACAAAAATCGAAAGAATCGCAATTTTGCGATAAATAAAACTACAAAAAATTACACTACAGAATAGGAATTGGGGAAAAAATCGAAAATTAAAGATTTTTACATGAAGATATAGCAGAAAATACTAAGCTCAATATTGTCATAATATAGTGTAAACTACCGCTCAACTTAGCCCATAACATAGTCTAAGATTCGTATTTGTAGAACCAAAAGTAGTTGATTTCATTTATAAATGAATGTACAAAAAAAGTTATGCACCTTTCAGTAAAGATGCAGATAACAATAAGGACCATTCATTTTATGAGTTCAAATGCTCCAACCATAGAAAGTACCCTCAACTAATTTGGTTATACAAGAGATTTTATTAGAGAAAATTATGTTGGGACTAAATATTTCACCATTACAGATTGTCATCATAATTTTCAGTGTCAATTATAACAAGGGAGATGCTAGAGTGACTTAGAGGATGACATAATGACGTGAATTCACTAAAAGACAAGATTTTTTCAGAGTTTGACCACGGTGGGGACCACTTTTGTTTCCAAATGAGGAAATATGTCATCCTCTAAGTACCAAATTCTAAGTCACTCTATCATTTCCCTTATAACAATTTGAGCATACACTATTGCAGTGAATGATTCATACAATTTCAGCTACATCTGTTTGGTTGATCCAATTATGATACTAAGTATATCCTAAATCAAAGGCTTTGATTTAACATGAATGTAAGTAGTCTAGAACAAAAATCAAAATAAGAGGAAGTTATATGAAGTTCGATTGCACATTTTGGATCATTCTCTACCCATCTTACAACATCAACCTGTCCCACTAAGTACTCTAAAATATCTCATGTTTTCCCCAAATTTGGCCAATCAACAAACAAAATGAACAAAGTTCACAACAATCAATAATGGGAAAATAGATTGGCTAAATAGTAAGCAACAACTAATTGGGAAAGCTATTTACGATTGATAACAAATACTTATAATAAGATTATACCTTCCTGAACTACTATACCTGCAGTCCTATCAGCAAAAGGCAAAGATAAATTTCATTCAAGATGTGCTTCTGCAGAAGTTTAGGAAAATCGTTGAGTTCTCTTATTCGATAAAATCGATTAGAAAATTGAATCATAAAAGAAAGAAGATTTATTCTAAATAACAACAATTGATTGGCTTGCTTAAAACATTTTGATTTTTGAAAATGTTAGTCTTTTTTGCTGGGATGCTTCGTCCCCAGACCTAATAAAATCATCTTTGACTCTTACAACACGAGGTTTGTACTGGATAATTGAACAGGTAAGAATAATAACAATTGGAAACAAAATGAGATCTCAGATAAATTTTAAAGATATAAATTCATTCTTATTAAACATTAAAATGAGTAAATGAGTCCACTTCTTACTGTCCAGAGCATAAGTTTGAACCCAGTACTCTAAACAATTTCTAGAATCAACCTAAAGTTAAACTTATTTAGCAAATTAAATTAGTTGAAAGAGAAAACGACTGAGATTTTTGAGGTAATGTAAACTTACGAAGATGACATAGAGATGCCCAAATGTAATGAACTTACTTAAGTTAAATGTCGTAATATAGCTCTTGCAGGCTGAGGGCTCCAGACATTATACTCCCGTGTCAAACTGTAAAAGTAGAATATCAAATTAACACCTTCCCTTTTCACCAAAACGAATATAATTTTTTTTAATTCCTTTACGATGTCTTAGTTTCATATTATAGTTATAAAAACAAAAGAGAGAGTATAGAACTATAGTCACAAATCAGATATCATCTTCAATAATATCCACATGTCCATCTCATTCCATGCTAAATATTTATGTACTTTCATAATTAAGTATGAAAGTACCCCTAGTATATGGTGCAACAACTCTGTCGCCTATATCAATCCTCTTTGAATGCTTAAGGTTTGCACAAAACTCCCTATATTTGAATAGACCCTCAATAGTCTACTATACACAACAATACACAATTAATATAATAATAATCACGAAGTGCCCAATAATTTGTAATCACATATAAATATAAAAAGATACCGTTAACGGTAGATAAAACAATTACCTTTGCATACTTTGTCATGTAAAATATCTTTAATTGTATGCAAAGTCACAAAAATATATTTGGCTGAACTTGATTAGGGTTAGTTATAAGGTTATAAGCTCCATAATTCGTTCATCGGCCTAGCAAACAATTCAAAACTAAACCTGAAAATCACTTTATTTAAAAAAGAAAAAAACTAATTCCGTTAATTGAATCTAATTGGAATGTAGATGAAATAAACTTGAAAGGAAACCTTAATTTTTCACTGTAATGTGAAACGTCGTCAGAGATTGAATAACCATATATTGCATCGATAAAGTATCTGTAAGAACTTATCTCCATAAAGAAGAGTAATATAAGCTTCAGATTGACATCCCAAAACTCTAGCAAGAATTACAATATGAAATAAAGTTACAAGAATAACTAAAAATCGAACTGATCTAAATTCTAGAACACATTTTGAATTTAATTAAGAACACCACGTAAGATATTTAAATAATTAGAAATAAATATTTGATTCAATCACATGACCGAGACAATTGTTTGTTGTATCTTTGTTTCTGAAGTTGATTAGTTTCAGTTCTCTGCACTCCACTTAAGAAATTGAGGTTGGTTGCTGACAAATTCATAAATACTTAATGAAGTTCATCATCGATGTAACATGTATCAAATTAATACACACATGCTAAATAATGATGCTACAAATTTTGAGACAGAGAGTGTAAATTACTTTAAAAAATGAGGTCGAAAGATGGAGACTAATCCATCCCACTTTGAAAGAAAAAGATGAGAGCAAAAATTTCAAAGGCACACATATCGCATATGCGTAGGTTCACTGCCTGGACAACTTTAGATATGATCGGTTGATTTCAAAATTCTGATAACAAATAAAAATTAACTTAGGAACTTAAGACAGAAATTAATCAGGAACTCAGAGTACGAGAAATTTCAAGCAAGAAAGAATACTTAATGAAGGAAGAGTTGAAGTGATGTTGATTGAGTTCAAATTGTTATAATTGGGTGTTGCTTTCGATTATTATTGATGATGAATAACTCCATTTTTCAAGTATCAAACATGGATATTAAGGGGGATAAGAATGGGGTTTCTAACAGAGAAAAGTCGAAGAGGATAGAAAGGGATGGAGAGCTTGAGTAAAAGAGAAGAACTCGTGCTGAACGTGAAAGGGACCGTTTGTGAATGAGGAAGAAGTATTGAATGTGGGAGATGAAGGGTATTGGGTACAATGGACCCGTTGATTCAATCGAAGGGTCCCTATTAATAGATAAGGGTCTCGGTGAAAAGATAAGGGTATAACCCGTGCCTCCGGTACTGGTGTTTTAGTCAAACAATTTACTGGATTTTCTGTTTCAAGTACGAGAAATGCTTGACGAAAGTATTTGTGTCGGAGACACAAGTTTTATCTAACGTTGTAATGTGAAATCTTCTTGTCCTGTGTTTCTCAAAGGCTGTTAGAACTAAAAGTCGCGGAACCTATCGCACTTATCCTAGAAATTGATCCTATTATGAAATTTAATCGAAAAGCTAAGCCAAAATCTAAATATGCGAACAGAACTAACGAGGTTCGGCTTTAAAGCCTACGTCCTCCGGCGAACAAGAAAACTTTATTGAAGGATAGATGAAGACGACTCACACAACCGACAAGTTCGTCCCAAGATGGTACTGTATAGAAATTAACCTTATATACTAAATCTTCGACGACCGAAAAATTAAACACCGGTCAAAATTATGAACAAAATTTCTCTCTCTCTCTCTCGCTATCTAAAGAAGAGTTGTGTTTGTTGTTGATGTTAATTGATTGAATACAAGCATCCAAACCTCCTATTTATATAGGATATAAGCGGGTGGGATTGGATTGTGCCAACTCCAAATTGAGTAGAAAATTGGAAACCATCCATCCAATTCAAATCGCCTATAGGCATCTTGTTAAACCGCCCAATTGAAACCGCCTAAAGCCATCTTGTTAAACCGCCTCCTAAAGCTTTTAGAAACTGCCCTCTTACAAAGGCCTATTTAATTAACAAAAAAAAAACATCTCAAAGGGGTTCTTTCATAGTTCTTTTATGTTTCGACAAAAATAATGTATCTGCAAATATGGTGGACTTTTCATATGAGAAGGGAGTGTGAGGTTTGGAACCACTCATACCCCCTCATGTAAGAGTGTTGTAAGTACGACCAAGTTACAGATTTGTACATAAAGCACTTCATTCTCAAAGTTTCAATAAATGTGATTTTATGCTAGGACTTTTCATAGATGTAAACCATCGATTCTATGTCAAAAACAATAATTTCAACGACTCAGTACATACATTGTTTTGGATGATGGGTAATGGCACCACAAACATGAAGATATTTCACGTCTTAGATTCAAGGCTTCTGACATTTTTATCTTTGCAGAGAACATTTAATTTATTCTACAAGCTCAGTTATAGGTTCATAATAAACTTGTCAAGTAGTATCTAAATTTTTAATGGAGAAAGTTCGTGCAGGTTCAGTTGCAATGGATTCCAGGAAAAAGGAGAAAAGAGCTGCAGAGGCATCCACTTAGGTCGACCTGTTTATTATCAATAGCAATGCTAAGAACAACATAGCCTCATAACTTGTAAGAATATGTTGGCTAATGTTGCTTAATGATTCATCCTTCTTTTTTCTAATGTGAATATTTTGGGTGTTGGTGGCTAATTATTTTGTAATCTATTTAGGCTATTTAGCTACTTTATGATATTTCTTTTTTCTTGATTAGTGCAACTTTTGTGGAATGGGTAGCATAAAGGCCCAGAAATATGAAGCATAACCAAACTTGTAGGTTTTGTGAAATGGTTAGCATTAAGGCAGCCAGGAACATGACGCATAGCCAAACCTGCGAGCTTCCACGTCAAACTTGTAGCCAGTTGAAGAAGCATAAATTGCAACTTGGATAAGCTTCTCTGTTTGAAGATGAGTTACACGAGATCTGAGTAGTTTCAAAACATATTGGATTTTCTGCATTACTACTACATTAAGGTCGATATTGGACATAAAAATGTTCATCTTGGCAGGGATGAGTTTCCACTTCGTATGAGTCAGTATCCAAGTGTAATAGAGCTCATCTTTGATTGTTGCTTACAACCTTGTTTCCCTAAGTTCCTATGTCGATGCATTGCAATAATGCAGAAAGATACAAACAACCGGGCATGGTTCAAATCGTGACTACTCATTCAACAATCCATTTACACCTTCCAAATACATACTTCTCAAACTCTCTATAACAAAGATACTAAGTATTATTCATGAAACAAGCTGATTATTTACCTGGGTATTCTGTACTCAGAGTAAGGTTCTAACAGTCTTGCTGCGAAATAACCGTAACCATTAGTAACTTCGATGCACAAATGCCTTAAATAAGCGCTTAGATTTTCATATACCATTATACGCCATGAGCAGGTAGTATATAGTGATTTGGGTACTCATCTGTGCACCCTGAAATAAAAACAAATCAAATTATTTCAGTGGTTAGAATTCCACAAAGTTCATCAAGGGTTCCTTTTTTCTCTCGGCAATTCTGATAAAGCATCGCATTGTCAAGGCGCTCGTTAGTGGTCATTTTAGTTAAACTACAAGACTTCTATAATTGACTACAAGTAGCAAGTATATCATTTTAGACATTCACCACTTTGTCCACTATGATCAAAACCATATGACCAAACTCATATAAATTTTGGAAGAATGGGTATTGTTTTCTTCTTCTCGATCTATTTGTCTTATCTCTTGCAGCGCAACATTCATCAGATGCTTTTGTAAAACGAAAGGGTAATGGTGAACATTTCCTAATTGCTTCATTTTGTTTTTACATTTCCAAAATTTTGAAGTCACCCTCCTTCAAAATCTCGATCTCTAGTTGTGTACTAAACTAAACTAAACTATTGAAGGATAATGGATAAAGAATAAATCCAAAGCAAAGAATTATATTTCATGTTGAAACGGGTGAACATCAAAACTAAAGCTTTTCCCCGGTATCGTTAAACCATCTGGATACCAAGTTTTTTCCCGATATTGCCGCCAATTCAAAAAGAAAATTGAACAAAAAAAGTCTTAACATTAATCTACGTTAAAAAGAAGTTTGTAAAACGTGTCAACTTTGACATTAAAATAATTTCGGATAAACAAATAATTGCACCTTCTCTTTCGCAGCAGCTTTCTTTTGTATTCCTCCATAGCTCGAGCTTCAAGTTCTTGTTCCTTGTATGGCTAGGAATACCCAAAATTGGTTTGCTTCTTTCACTTTCTTCAATGAAACTCTCTTATTTTTACTCTTTGAACAGATATAAAACAACAATTAAAGATAAAGCATAGACAGATGAAGAAAGTAAAAAAAATTGATTATCAATGTTTTACTCTATGAAATATCAAAGATAAACAATAATGAGATAAAATATCAAACTGATCATCATGTTTGGGTTGTATAACATGAATCCGATTTAATGTGTGAAGGTAATTTAAAAGGGTATTTAACTGGATAAGTAATAGGATTCCATGGAGATTATGTAAAAAAGATGGAAGATGAGAGAAAAAGTAACGCATGACTGCATGAGTAATGACCCCCATGGACAGTAGATTAGAGGTGGTGATGGCCGTTCGATCCAAGGGTCATTAAATTAGTTTAAAGTGGGTATTAAAGTAGGACTTTGACATGAGTTGTTGTCATTTATGAGGGAAGGTCAGGAGATTACTTCCTTTTTTAATGACCTATATTCATAATAGAGTAATTAAGCTAATATCCTAATCAGATTAATAATATCCTAGTCACATGATTCTTTTGTCCTAGTCATATTTTGTGTAATTATTGTGTCCTAGTCACAAGGATCTGTTTTGTATAATAGATTTAAGTAATGTACTAATACTTACTAGTTTGTAAGTTTTTATAAATATCTTCATACATAGTTTTAAAAAAAAAAATATCTTCATACATGGTGGTAATATTTATATTTTGGGGATAAAGTCCGGTATCGATTTAATTACAAATGCTTGCTGGCTGTTGGTTTACTTTTGTGATTATTCGTCCTACAATATATGGAGATGTTTATCTTAATTTTGCTCTTTTATCATATTTTTAACTATCTTTCGAAGTTTTTATTGGAAGTCTCTGCATACGACGTTGTACAATGTATAAAACAACGGTGCGTGGGATGTTTTTGAGATAATATGCTTTCGTATTGTTGGTGGTAGCTGATATAAGAGATGTAATGGGGAATATGACACTGAGTTCTTATGTTGTATGCGGAGACTTACCTTAAAATTTATATTGTTTTTTTTTTTTTTTTTTTTTTCTTTCTTCATTCTGTGATTTTTTTAAGTTTCTTTTGACATCACATCTAATTACTTATAATTATTACTCGAGAGTCAAGATTGAGGTTGGCATTGGATTTTGAAAAATAATGATTGGCAGTTGGTAATATTTGTGATGTTAGAAGATGCTTATTTTATTTTTGCTCTTTTATCATACTTTTTAACGATTTTCTGAAAGTTGTTATTGGAAGTCTCTGCATATGACATTGTACAATGTATACAACAGTGGTACGTGAGATGTTTTTGAGATAATATGCTTTTGCATTGTTGGTGGTAGCTGATATAAGAGATGCAGTGGGGAAATATGACACTGAGTTCTTATGTTGTATGCGGAGACTTACTTAAAACTTATTTTTTCCTTTTTTTTATCTTACTTTTGTGATTTTTGTAAGTTTCTTTTGACATCACATCTAATTACTAATAATTACTCGAGAGTCGAGATTGAGGTTGGCATTGGTTTTTGAAAATAATGATTTGAAGTTGGTAATATTTGTGATGTTCGAAGATGCTTATTTTATTTTTGCTCTTTTATCGTACTTTTTTAACGATCTTTCGAAAGTTTTTATTGGAAGTCTCTGCATGTGACGTTGTACAGTGTACACAATAGTGGTCTGTGGGATGTTTTTGAGATAATATGCTTTTGCATTGTTGGTGGTAGCTGATATAAGAGAGGCAGTGGGGTATATGACACTGATTTATTATGTTGTATAAAGAGACTTACCTTAAAACTTATTTTGTTTCTTTTTTCTTTCTTTCTTACTTCTCTGATTTTTGTAAGTTTCTTTTGACATCACTAATAATTACTCGAGAGTTGAGATTGAGGTTGGCATTGGTTTTCGCAAATAATGATTGGCAGTTGGTAGTATATGTGATGTCCAAAGATGCTTATTTTATTTTCTAGTAATAAGTTATAATTTTTCTGTAAGTATCTCCATACATAACGGCCTGATACCAAAATACGGGGGTCCATTCGAGATGGAGTTGGAACAGACTAGAAATTGTAATACAAGTAATGGTTGGCACTTGGCAGTTGGCTTACTTTTGTGGTTCCTAATATTTTTGTGCTGGAGCATATGAATGTGCAGTATGTCGTTTTTTAATTTATCAAGCTAATATGGGTTAATGCACCATCTCCGAACTGATGAGGCAATACATGAGATGTTTGAAGATGCTTGTTTAATAACAAAGATTGGGAGTCACTGTTGTCTAATCAAGCTCATAGACTCGTTTCCTTTCCACTGAGGAAGGAATATTACTGGCATTCAGTTTTTTGGTTTTCTGTTTGGCGAAGAATGCAGACAACACTATTTTTCTATTACAAGGTACTTGTTTAATCTTCCTTTAAAAGATATTTATGTTTGGTTTTAAGCCTCTCATATTATCCTGCAAATAAGAAAAAAAAACACAATCACAAGTTTTCTGGTTTGTCTAAACATTGATAGCTTGTTCGAGATGGTAAGTATTGATGTGCAAAGGAAAATTTTGGCATTATTGAAACAAAACTTCTACCATCTAGAGTTTCAAGAAGTGGCAAAAAATAGTAACTTGTTTTATGATAGAAAATACAATTTCGATTAGATCATAATAGTTCAAATGGTAAGGAGAGGGTAGTATATTGCTGCTGAATCTTCTATCTGACTTGGCCCCCGAGTATTAATCCAAAAGCTCTTGTTCGAGTTGCTCTCAAATATGCACAAAAAAGGAACAATATGACCACTAACAACATAGTCTTCGGGGGCCTCAGTTGGGATTACGGTTCAGACACGACAAAATTGTTGAACAGGAAATACCTAGTGGCTTGAAGGCTCGTGAAGCTCTTGAGTCTTGGAAGGTACATGATAATGCAACCACTTAACTTTTGCTTCTTAATGACAATTTAGTACCATTCATAAACTATGAAAACTAAATTAAACCGTGTTGAACTTACCATTTAACTCCTGTCTTCGGGTCCATTTGAACGAACAGTTGGTTCCGGGTGCTAAACAAGATTACTTAGTTGAATAGGCTCTCCTATATTTTTCCAAAGATTCCTGCAAGTAAGAAAAAAAAGTCATCATAAGCTTCAGGTTTTAGACAAGGCCCAAAGATTCAGACATGCATATAAACAATCATGGGGCAATTCTTTTCAGTAGTTACTTATGTTAAGTTTTACGTTGCTTTTCATGTGACACCTATGGATTGCAAAGCTACATTTGAAGCAGGTCCTTTAATAGCTGAGTGATGTTGATGTGAATCTGATGAAACAGTCTCATCAAGATCTAGAAGTATTAGACACAGCCTTAAAAAATGGTTCGTTATGCTATAAGCCCCAATATTTATTTTGTTAACGATGGATATACCAACCCGATAAAAACAGGTCGGTTGGCGAGTTTATCTTCTGCAGTAGTTATGTTATAGTCTAGACAAAGTAAAGGTGGGTATGAGAGTTGCTACACGCTGAATTACACGATAATGGTAACTATTATTGTGGAAAAGCTTTGCAGGTGCAAGATTAAATCCTAACACATTTGACATAATGGTTGTAGTATCTTTGCTTTGAGCATTTTGAGCTATTCAGCTAGTCATATATACACATAGTGTTCACTCATTTGACTAGTTTTTTGTATACTAACATTGCTTTGTAGGTTGAAGTGGTTGGAGTCTCCGAGATACTTCAAATCTTCCCTTCCCGATATAGAGAACCTTTGGTATGCCTTAATTCATACTTGATTATTCTCTACTAACTTGATGCTTTTCTAAAATAATGTATGTTCCAAACAATAATTACATTGAACTCATATGATACAGAAGACACAGTAAAAAAGTTTCAAAAACAAAGAGAATTCAATAGAGCCCTCATTTTCTGGTTCAGATAGTCGCCGACAAACTGGGGACCCTGCAAGATATCTTACCACTCATAATAACATATAAGTTTTTTCTTGATTTTTCTCTGTTGATATAATTCTGGATATCTGCTGCCTTCCTCTTCATTTTCCGTTCATTTATTTGGGTTCCCCTCTCCTAGCTTAAAACTCATAAAAGTCTTGTATTAGTTTTTTTTAAATTTTTTTAGGGTCGGACAACTTAACCGAGTTCATCAGTTATTTGAGGGTTGAACTTCTCTAATCAATCAAACAATTTTGGGTACACGTAATATGTCTAGCAGAACAAAAAATACCAGTCTTGATGGATGTCAAGAAAATGGGCAAACGTGGCCAGTAGCTTATAGACCAACTCAACCAAGCTAGTGTTGATTAATCTTCTGCAGTTATTATCTTTAAATGTGAACAATGTGAGGGTGGTTAAGGGATTGTTCTTTGTTGAATCATATGATGACGGTTTAGGTTTACTGTAGGAAGAAAAAGGAATAACTCGTGTTCTTTGGCCTCAAATTGAACCGATACATTTATGATTTATTTGATTGACACTTTTCTAAGGCAACATATATCATATATGTACATGCAATTATTTGTGCAAACGTGGTTGCAGTGTAGGATATACAACTACTAACACTTCAAATTGAAAAACCTTTCTAAGAGAATCTGTATTCTACCCTAAGAATGCTTCCTTAGTAGATACCAAGCCCAAAACAGTAATGCTGAATTGTATATTTTATTCAATGAGGCACACCTCCTTATATAATGATAAAATGAGTACAAACCCTAATGCAATTGAGTCCAAACCCTAATAGATATGATTCAGTGTATACTGTGTTAGATAACTAATATAGGTGTGAGAGGTGGGTGCCGTTACCCCCCCTCAAGTAAGGGGCCAGTAGAGACCCGAAGCTTGTGACGTAATGTGGTGAAGCGCGGGGCAGCCAATGATTTAGTGAGGACGTCCGCCGGTTGATCTTTCGTTGGAATGTGACCAAGTAGCAAATTCTTCGCTTGAACTAGTTCACGGATGAAATGGTGGTCTAACGCCAGATGCTTGATCTTGGAGTGAAATACAGGGTTTGAGGCTAGAGAGAGAGCTGAGATGTTGTCGCACCATAATTTGGGAGGTAGTGGCAGCGGGCAGTGCAGGTCTTTGAGGAGATAACAGACCCACATAGATTCAGCAGCACATTGAGCCAATGCTCGATACTCGGCTTCAGTTGAGGACCGAGAGACGGTGGGTTGTTTCTTTGCCACCCAAGAGATCGGATTACCTGCAAGGAATAGAACAAAACCTGTAGTGGAGCGATTGTCAGAGACACTACCTGCCCAGTCAGAGTCAGCAAAACCAGTGAGTGTCATAGGAGCCCCTTTAATGAACTGTGTACCAAAACCCAGGGTACCTTTGAGGTACCGGAGTATACGTCGAACAGCAGCAAGGTGAAGAGTGGTTGGTTTGTGCATGAATTGACTTACATGGCTGACTGCGAAGCTAATGTCTGGACGAGTCCAAGTCAGGTAATGTAAGGCCCCAACAAGGCTGCGATACGTGGTCGGATCCGGGAGAGGATCCCCATCAATAGGAGATAGCCAAGTGCTAGGAGCTAGAGGGGTCGAGCAAGGTTTCGCCCCATCCATCTGAGCTTTCTTTAACAAGTCAACAACATATTTCGTCTGCGAGAGGAAAAGACCTTTACTAGTTCGAGAGACTTCCAATCCGAGAAAGAAGTGAAGATCGCCAAGATCTTTCATTGCAAAAACAGAACCGAGATAAGTAATTAGATCATCACAAGCTCTAGATGAGTTGCCTGTCACAAGAATATCATCGACATAAATTAATACAACCAAGAGAACTCCACCATTATAACAGATGAACAAAGAGTGATCCGAAGAAGATTTTGTAAAACCAAGGCCAAGCAACGCATTCATAAGAGCTTCATACCAGGCGCGAGGTGCTTGTTTAAGTCCATAAAGAGACTTATGAAGCTCACACACAAAGTCTGGATGTTCTGAGTCAACGAAGCCTGGGGGTTGTGTCATGTAAACAACTTCATTAAGGGTACCGTGCAAGAAGGCATTACTCACATCGAGTTGACGAATTTTCCAATCAAAAGTCACAGCCAAAGTAAGAAGAACACGAATAGTAGTCGGTTTAGCAACCGGGCTGAATGTCTCGGAGAAATCAACCCCTTCTTTCTGATGGAAACCCTTGGCAACAAGGCGTGCCTTGAACCGTTCAATAGTACCATCAGATTTTTCTTTAACTTTAAACACCCACTTACATCCCACTATATTTTGTGATGGAGATGGTGGAACTAAGGTCCATGTACCTGCAGTTTGAAGAGCAGTAAATTCGGCAGCCATGGCTGCTCTCCAGTGAGGAGATTTATTAGCTTCAGTAAAACAAGAAGGAGTGGGAGGAGTGGAGGTGACAATGAATGCTGTTGGGAGAGGATGTTTGGTGGATAGAAGGGTTTTAGGTTTAAAAATGCCGGCCTTTGAACGAGTGATCATGGAGTGACAAGGTCCAGATGGAGCAATTATGTGCGAAGATTGATTTGTGGAAGAAGAACCTGAGGTAGCAGAAGGAATTGAATCTGGAATTGAATCTGGAATTGGGGAAGTGGTAGAAGATGAGTCACTAGGATGGCTAGGAGTAGGGGTAGTTAAGGGAGAGATAATAGAGGCAGGAATGGTCGTTGGTGAGAGAGCAGGGAGTGGGGAGGGATATGTATTTGTTGGAGAAAGTGGATGAGTATGAATGGATGTTGGAAGTGGGAAAGAACTTGGAGCAGTAATGTTAGGAGACATGTGGGTAGGAGGGGAAAGACTAATACCCTCATTAAGAGGAGGTGATGTGGACTTAGTAAGAGATTGGTTATTAAAAGAAGAGGGAAATGTGAGAGGGTGAGTGGGAGCCATATGGGGTAAGGGTGATGAAAGAACATTAGCAGCAGAAGAGGCAAAAGGAAAGTGAGATTCATTAAACGTGACATGGCGTGAGGTATAGACGCGGCCTGAGAGTGGATCCAAGCATCGATAACCTTTTTGGTTAGGGCTATAACCCAAGAAGATGCATTCTCTGCTGCGAGGTGCAAGTTTAGAAGATGAATACGGGCGAAGCCACGGGTAACAAGCACAACCAAAGACCCGAAGGAAGGAGTAGTCGGGAGAGATGTTAAATAATTTTTCTAGAGGAGAGACGAAGTGAATAGATCGTGTAGGAAGACGATTAATTAAGTAGTTTGCTGTGAGAAGAGCCTCTACCCAATACGAGGAAGGGAGATGAGATTGAACGAGAAGAGTTCGAGTGATATCAAGGAGATGTCGGTGTTTTGATTCAGCAACCCCATTTTGCTCGGGGGTATGGGGGCAAGTGAGTTGATGGGTGATGCCCGATGTTTGAAGGAGGTGTTGAAGTTCCTTGTGGAGAAACTCACCACCACCATCAGTTCTAATGGTCTTGATGGTTGTGGAGAGCTTATTTTCAATCTGGGACTTAAATGAAGTAAATACATGACGAAAATCAGATTTAAGACGGAGAGGTATAACCCAACAAAATTTTGACCATTCATCGATGATGTTTACATAATATTTGAAATTACTTAAAGAAGAAATGGGAGCAGGGCCCCAAAGATCTAAATGTAAAAGTTGAAGAGGAGCAGATGCAGTCGAGTCAGAGAGTTGAAATGGGAGTTTAGTGCTTCGTCCCATTTGACAGTCACTGCAAAATAGTGGTTTCTCTGAAGATCTTGATAGATGAAGAAGAGGCTTGAGTCGAGTGAACGTTTGGAAAGAAGGGTGCCCAAGACGTTTGTGCCATAGAGTTGGAGAGGAGACAGTAGAGGCAAATGCAGAAGGTGTTGAAGAAGGAAGCCGAATTGGGTAGAGGCCATTTTCAGAGGGCCCTTGAAAAAGTGTCCGGCCCGAGGATAGGTCCTTCACATATAAGCCAAGAGGATCAAAAGTTAGAGAACACCAATTATCAGTAGTAAATCGATGAACAGAGAGTAGATTGTGAGAAGCATTAGGGACGTGAAGAATGTTTTTAAGAAGAAAAGGATGATTATTAAGAGAAATGGAGGAATTACCTGTGTTGGCAATGGACATACCTTGACCGTTCGCAGTGGAGACTGATTCAGAGCCTTGATATGAAGATGAGGAAGCAATATTCGAAAGATCCGGAGTGATGTGATTTGAGGCACCGGTATCGACATACCATGGATTATGGCCAAGTACATTGGCTGTGGCAAGCATGGCTGCAAAGTGATGAGGAGGAGCACGGCCTTGATAGGCAAAGTTCATTCGATGATAACATTCAAGGGCAGAGTGCCCAACTTTATGACAGATTTGACAAACCGGACGTTCAGTGGAAAGCGGGGCAGTAGTCGGGCGAGGGAGAAGACCACCATAGGTGTTGTTGTTGTTATAATAATTTCGGGATGAACCACGACCACGAGTATTAGAACCCCGATTTCTAGATGAGAGATTGGTTCCATTGTTACGAAACTGTCGATTAAAAGTGGAAGTATGTGGAGAGGTATTGGTATTAAAAGGGGTAGCATAAAAGGCTTGAGTAGAGGAGATAAGACCAGGTTTCATTTTTTCAGCAAGGGTGATTTCTTCACTTTGAAGAAGGTTGTGTAGTTCATGAACAGATACAGGAGGGTTTCTCACCCTAATAGATGTGCTGAAGGAGTCATATTCAGAGGGTAAACCACGGAGGATGCTTACAATAATCTCACTATTAGATGCTGGGCTGCCGGCGGCAGCAAGTCCGTCAGACAATTTTTTAATTTGTGCTAGAAATTCTGGAATGGTTTGAGTACCTTTAGTACACTGTCTAAGCTTATCTTGAAGCATGATAATATGGGCTGTGGAGGCAGCAGAGAAGCATTCCTCGAGTTTGAGCCATAGTTCATGAGAAGAGCTAGGGCCGACAACATAAGGAATGACATTGTCAGAGAGGGTGGAGTTTATCCAAATAAGAAGAGTTTGGTCGTCTTCAACCCACTCAGTATATGCAGGATTAACAGAGTTGCTCAATCGTTTCTCGTCATCAAGAAATTGAAGTGGACACTGTCGAGTTCCATCAATTAAATCTTGGACTCGAAATTTCTTAAGGATTGGAAGAAAGAGGGATTTCCATGCCAAATAGTTGTCTGACTGAAGTTTGATTGGTATTATATTGCCAAGAGAGTTGATAGAGAGACTGGTAATTTTAGGAGCTTCCATTAATTGGAAGGACTAAAAGAATCAGCAAGAAAGACAAAAAAAAAAAAAAAAAAAGAGAAAAGGAGGCTGGCTCGGATACCAAAACAGTAATGCTGAATTGTATATTTTATTCAATGAGGCACCTCCTTATATAATGATAAAATGAGTACAAACCCTAATGCAATTGAGTCCAAACCCTAATAGATATGATTCAGTGTATACTGTGTTAGATAACTAATATAGGTGTGAGAGGTGGGTGCCGTTAGCCCATACAAACAGAAAAAGGGTAATCAAGTCAAGATCTATTTGCTTGGTTGTCTCAGAACTAGTCGTTGCACGAAAAGGTGACTTGGTTGATTGAGTAACCCAAAGAACAATATTAGGGGACATCTTATAGAGACACTTTAGATGAATACCTTGACTTTTATGGGGTGCTGATATTTCAAATAGCATAGAGATGACCAAATTCATAATAGAATAACTTTGGCACGAGTAAGTTGTCATTCTCAACAACTTCGATTTCTCTAAATTGGGAGCATTAAGATACTTACAACATGCACAAAGTACATTGTTCTTAGAAAATTAGCAGTTGTTTCATGTAACTTTTTTGTTATATAGGAGAAAGAGTTGTGGCCCGTTACGTGCCCATATGTCCACTTACAAAAAAGGTTATTGTTATTGATTTATTAGAAGTCAATGGAGCTTAAACTTCTTAATTCTAGCTTAATATATCCATGGAACAATAGATACGAGGTTTAAAGATCTTTTTGTTGCGGTTAAACCGTGCACCCATGGATTCGTGGACATGCAGGAATTGCTCGAAGACTGAAGGCTAGAACCTGTGATGCTAGATATGAAGTTTGTAGCAGAAAACCTGCATTGGAGCAGTCACAAAGGAACATTTACATTTATTCTTTCAGTTTTACTGTTTTACCATATTTTTACACTTCTATTATGAAGTATTTTAATTTCCGTAATGCGAACTCAAGCTCAAGTATCTAATCTTATCCAAGCAGCAGTAAGTTTGATTGTGATGTGCTTAATAAGTAAGTTGCAAGTTGGTGTTCTTCTGATATGAATAGAAATGATAAATCTGAATTATCATGTAGGGTAGAATATAAGAACCACCATTCTCGAGGGTCCCGAACTACATTCCAACCCATCGTCATGGAAAATACTCCCATATTTAGCTTTGTGATAAAAAAAATTGACAAATACATTCTTAGAAGTTTTGTTATTCTGCTAAGCAAGTAAAACAACTTTTATTTCCGATGTTTTCTAGGTTTTATGTCATGACTAAT
This sequence comes from Eschscholzia californica, assembly GCF_041429995.1. Classification (NCBI taxonomy): domain Eukaryota; kingdom Viridiplantae; phylum Streptophyta; class Magnoliopsida; order Ranunculales; family Papaveraceae; genus Eschscholzia; species Eschscholzia californica. The sequence continues at coordinate 38,085,429 of NW_028238198.1, forward strand.
TCAGCTGTAGTGATTTCTGATGTTGTATGTTGGGTAGTTTAGGACCATTGGGTACATCTTCTGAATCTCCAAGGAGGTATAGATAATCAAATCTTGTGAAGTTAATCCATCCTTTCTTATTGGGTTGACCTTCAGTAGAAAGTTGTTACCGTGGTATGAAGGTTCCACTTTTTCTTAAATTTGGGTTGACATAGAAATATATTTTGACGATTGTTTGAATAATAGGATGCTCTCATTTGGTATTCTGAACTGCTTCATATGTGGAAGTAATATTTTGGGTCGTTTTGTGTATGATATATTAGTGTTTCAGACTGCTTCCTCATGCGAGTGTTTAGTGTCTTTGGGGTGTGTTCGTATTTTAGAATTCGTATTTTGTCGGTCTAAATTAATTTTTTTATTATTGGATTGATTAGTAATGTCTATCGATTAAACATGTTGGTGTTTTGTGTACGTTGTGCATTTAGCTATTATTTATTTTTGTCCAAAATTAGTATTTAGATGTGTTGAAATTGTGCAATTGAATGAGTAGTAAACTAGTATGTATATGATATTGAATTAGTGATCTCCATTTATGTTTTTATGCTTCTGTATGTGCACAATAATTATGTGTAATGTGTCCTAGTGTTCTGGTGTATTTGTGTTATTACATGAGTTGCTAATAATAATCTTTAGTGCTTTTGTATTTATTTGATTGTTTGAGTTGTTTATAAATTAAGTTATTATGTGGGTGTGCTTCGTACTTGTATCTGTTGGTGTTATTCGGTTATCAAATGCGACCCCTTTTGAAAGTTTTGAATAGAGGAGTTTATGTAATAGTGTTTCCTTCTCTTTCGACATTGCTGGTTGATTCTTCACTACAGCTTGTGTTGTAGGGAGATGCTGGGATATAAATGTATGGGTACGCTGAGGAGCCACCTCTGCTGTGTATGGTAAAGAGATGACTATGGCCAAAATGGGGGAAACCACATGCAAGTATTCTTTCACAATTTATAGATAGACTTATAGAGCTCACTAAGATGATATATTGGTGGACTTTGTGAGGATAGTCTTCAGGCCTCTTACGAACCCTATAACAATTTCAAATGCGAACCAAAACTATATCCCATGTTATAGTGATTGATCTTTTGATATTATCTGATCCTCACTAGTTTGACGGTGCAAAAATTTTTATAATGATCTTTTGGTATGCAACATTTGCGGAGAAGTTGGTTAACTAGGTTAGACAATGACTTGTTTCAGGATTTTGAACCTTTTCTGGGTTGGTAGTAGAATCTTTTCATTTAAACTGGGTTGGCATGTATTAATTTCCTTACTGGGTGGATGCCGAACAGGCATGGCAAAAATTACCAATGCATATGATCTTCCTGCCCGGTATGTTTACTGTCTGCTGTCAAAATTCTGCGCTTTCACTTATAACTTTTGAATTTCTCCTCTTTCAGTTACGAGCGTGACAGTATTTTCAATAACGATAAGCTCTACTATATACAATTGCAATGAGAAATCATCGTTATCGTAGTTATTTTGCATGATGTAATAACTTCTGATTTCTTAGTTGCTACTGGCAGTGTTAGATATGGATAAGTGTATCAATTCCTATCTGGTGGTTTTCGAAAAGTAATTTTCTTGTGTCTTTTTTTTTTTGTTTTGCATTAATAATTTTCTAGTGTCTATATATCAAATAGCAGTATTTGTTTCTTTTCTTGTTGAAGCAAAAAAGTAGCGCTCTTATGTAAGTTGGCAAAACATGGATATATTTTTTATATGGAATATCATTTGTTCGGTGATCTATCAAGAGGGTGATACACAGTGGGTCCCAAGTATGCAGTCAAATATCATCAGGCAGCAGAGAATGCTCTTAGTCACTCCTATCGCTCTTGTCTCGAGCTTCTCACTGAGAACGATCTTCAGAGTTTGGCATTCTGTCAATGTTAATAATGGTATTTATGTTATAGCTTGCATTATGTGGAAATAGAATAATTTTTTTTGGCAACTTGGATGCAGCATTGCCCTTGGCTGTATCTATAAGGAGGCTAAAAATTATCCTCGTGAACCTGCTGCCCATGTAATTATAAGTAAGACATCTACTTACAAGTTCTTGCATTATTATTGTTTAGTTCTTCGAAGGTTATTCGGGGTCGCTGAGTATTTATTTGCATTAATGTGTATGCTTCATTTTATGTTTGTATGCTTCTGTGTGTGCACAAAAACTATGTGTCCAAGTCTTTTGGCGAATTTTGTATACTGGGTATGAGTTAGTGCATATTATGTATTAGTAAGGACATGTAGGGTATTAGTAATTTGGTGTATTTTTGTGTTTGGGCCCCTTTTGTATTTGTGTTATTAGACGAGCTTGCAAAATAACCCTTTTCTGGCTTTCGCATTTATGTGACTGTTTGAGTTTATAGATTAAGTTACGATTTGCTGTGTTCCGTTTTTATATAGGTTGGTGAATTCCAAGATTTTGGTGTGCTTTGTTCCTATTGTCTAGGTTATGTTTGCTCTTTCGTTTTTGTAGTGCTTTACTGTTTGATTAGTGAATTTTTTTTTGTTGAAACAATTTGATTAGTGAATTGAATCAATGCTTTTTTAGCTATTGTTTTGAACAAGACAAACGGTCTTTTGTATGAATTACATTTGCATGTTCATGTGTTTGGGTGTTTGATTGTGTTTTTACGGCTAGTATGTATTGGAATAGTGTTTTTTGTATACAATATACAATTAGTATATATATTAAATCTTATATTTTGGTGTAATATTATGTATTTTCCTTCTTGGATACAAAATTAGTATTTGGATGTGATGCGTATCATTGTTTGAGTAGCCTATATACAATACTAAGCTAGTGTGCTCCATTTTATGTTTGTATGCTTCTTTGTGTGCTATGCCCACAAATGTTTTTGCGAGAATTATATTGTTGCAAGGGTGTAACCCATGCCCGTAAGGGGCATAAATAATTCTGTCGAACGTGTTGTGCAATGTTGTGGTATTTCAGACCTTTATTACTCATAAACATATGTTGGATTGCTTTGTGTATGGCATTATTTGGACGGTTTCATCACAAGTTTTTAGTGTTTTGATTGTAGACTTAAGTATTATGTATGGAGTTATTTGGTGTTCTATTTATGTTAGAATGAATTCAAATCAAAACTTTTGGTGATAGTACTGGGTAATATGTATAGAGTTAGTATTTCAGTCTACATATATAGCGGCGATTGTTTGAATAGTAGTGTGTACTGAATTGGTATTTTGAATTGTTCAACATATATTAATATTTTACACAGCTTCGTGTGTGGTATTAGTATTAGTATTTCGGATTGTTTTATTGTGCCGAGTCTTTTGTGGGTGTGAATTGAGTTTATTTATTTATTATTGTGGCATCCGTATGAAATAGTATTTTGTCATTTTGTGTACATTGTAAAATTTTCTGTATTTTTATAATCAGTTGACTAGTTTATCCGAGATTAGTATCAGGATGTGTTGAATTTGTTGCGTTGTTTGAGTAATATAAGTACGATGTTGAGTGAGGTCCATTTGATGTTTCTCTGCTTATGTATATTCGAATATTATGCTTACTGAGTGTTTTAGATATTGTGTATGGTTGAGTGCCTATTATGTGTTCTTACGAACACGCAAGGAATTACTAATTTGATGTATTTTTGTATGTGTTAATTGATGAGTTCACACAAATATCCATTCCTCTCCTAAGATCACGACACTAGCTACAACTCTAACTCAGTTTATCTATAGTATCTATATAGTAAGAGAGAAGGGTATTCTTTTTTATAGAATATACGACTCTAGCTTGGATGTTAAGATTATACCTCCCAAACTTATCTACAAAGATTATGATTACATCACCCAAACTTATCTCCAAAGGTTGAGATTATTCTTCTAAAACTTATCTTCTATATTTAAGGTTAGCCTTCCCAAACTTACCTCGAAGGGTTAGATCGTAGAACTTTTCGTATTCACTGGATAGGTGTTACCCTCCTTTTCAAATAACATTTCTTGTCTTTTGAATCTATTTGAAGGTTAAAGTTGTGTATAAATCAAGTTACCATTTTGGTATGCTTATTTTTCACACTTATTGGTGTATATTTTTTTGGTGGTTGTGTTTTTTTGGATATTTTATTCATATACTGCTTAGGTAATGTTTTCTCCCATTTTTGTAGTTTTTGTACTGTTTAATTGCTCAACTGAATCATCGGGCTTCTCTAGCCATCATTTTTACCACGACTAATGGTATTTCCTAAGAATTACATTACATTCGTATGTTCGGTTTGTTTCTGCTATTAGTATGTATTGAATAGTTTTTTTATACATTGTAAAATTGGATACAAGTATCTGGATGTGTGATATGTGTCATTGGTTGAGCAGTGTATACACGATAATGGATGAGGATTCTCATGGACTCTTTATGGGTCTACGAATGTCTGAGGCTTTCAATTTCAGGTAATTAGGAGTCTGTGAATGTCTAGTATATAATATTCAAAACCGGACATTGGATTATTGGAGAGTCCACAACCATCTATCATCTAAACCGGCTATTTGAAAGTCTTAGGATCTCCAGGGCGTTGGGCTCTAAATTCATTTTTGGTAGATTTAGATTTTCATGAATATTTTGGTAGACGCTAGTGTATGGAGGGAAAATGTCTTCCGAAAAATGGAGAACATTTGAAGTCCTAATATGTTAGAGGTGACACTGATATTTAACATTGATAGAGATAATTTAATAGTAATAATGAAAATGTGATAAGAACGTAAGTCATTCTCTAGGCCAGACAAAGATAAACGTAATCCTAATAGAAAACTTTATTAATAACTTCAATATTCATGTCCTAACTACTATGAACTCAACCATATATATAGGCTACAATTAAACAAATTAGACTCCAACTAGGACTCCTAATTAGACTTTCACTAGGCAATATAGAAACTTCTAAATTACTTAGAAATTCTAAAATATAGAAACTCCTAATTACTTTGAAACTCTAACATGTAGAAACTCCTAATTTTAAATATAGAGAATATCTTTCTCTATCATTTCTCCTCCCTTGACACCATCCTTGCCTTCGAGGATGTTCTCGATCATAGTTAATATCGGGTCTTCCTCATCTTCGACACTTGGTAATTTATCATCAACTGCAGTGTTGGGGAGAATTGCCTTATTCAAAAAAGAAACGTGAAAAACTGGATGAATTTTAGTTCCTTCTGGCAATTCCAAACGATATGCTACTGGATCGATCTTTTCAAATATTTTATATGGACCATAGTACTTTGGAGATAACTTCTGAGACACTCTTCTTACCATAAAACTTTGCCGATATGGTTGTAACTCTAAATACACGTACTCTCCTATTTGAAATACCACATCCCTCCGTCCCTTGTCAGCATATTGTTTCATCTTATTTTGGGCAGTATGAAGATGACTCTTGAGATTAGAAAGAATTTGACCCTTTCGTATAAGTGCTTCATCTAATGTTGTAGTTTGTGCCTCTCCTGGAATATATGATGCCTCAAAAGGGGTTATTTTTGTCGATGTATGGTACCAATATTCTGCCCAAGGTAGTCATACAACCAAACTTTTTGGTTTATCTCATACAAAGCATCGCAAATATGCTTCTAAACAACGATTCACCACCTCTGACTCCCCATCGGTTTGGGGGAACCCATGCAACTTGACTGTTGTTGCTAGAAATTTTTGAGCAACTGTAGATGCTGTGTACAAGTGTTTTAACGCTATAAAATGACTGTACTAAATTACTTAGAAACTCCTAATATTAAACAACTATAGAATATCTTCCAAAATATAGAAACTCCTAAAATGGAGGTTTAAAAAAAAAAAAAAAAACTGATGTAGCGCGTAGTAGGCAAGAGATTAAAAGTATAGAATCGCTCTTCTATGATTGACTAAATGAAAAGAAATTTTATTCAATAAACTAAGCTCCCTTAACAATGAACATAAAAGACCTATTTATAGGCTTGAAACTCTAAAATAATAGAAATCTAAAGGGTTATTTCTCTAATGGCCCCCAACTTTGTGACCAGCTTCCCGCCTGACCCCCTACTTTACGAGAAATACCCATATGGCCCCATTCGTTATAACACCGTCACTCTCTCTCCTCCATCATGTTTTCTCTCTCTGCCAACTCACGCCACCTCATCTGTTACGCCTCCTCATCACCTTCTCCGGCAGAGGTCGCCGACCGGCCAAACTTCCGGCCGGCGACCTTCAAATATTAAATATATATTTTTTTTTATTTTCTCTCTAGAAATTTTTTTTCCTCACCCTCTCTCTCTCTCTAAAACTCCGGCGAAGGGGTTTCCCTTCGCGGGAGCTAGGTCTGTTCGTGAGCAGATCTAGGTCTGTTCAGCTCCGGCGAAGGGAAACCCCTTCGCCGGAGTTTTAGAGAGAGAGGGTGAGGAAAAAAAAAATTTCTAGAGAGAAAGAGGAGAGAGAAAATAAATAAAAAAATTTAATATTTGAAGGTCGCCGGCTAGAAATTTGGCCGGCCGGCGACCTCTGCCAGAGAAGGTGATGAGGTGGCGTAACAGATGATGTGGCGTGAGTTGGCAGAGAGAGAATACATGATGGAGGAGAGAGAGTGACGGTGTTATAACGGAAGGGGGCCATATGGGTATTTCTCGTAAATTTCCGGCCGGCGACCTCTGCCGGAGAAGGTGATGAGGTTGCGTAACAGATGATGTGGCGTGAGTTGGCGGAGAGAGAATACATGATGGAGGAGAGAGAGTGACGGTGTTATAACGGAAGGGGGCCATATGGGTATTTCTCGTAAATTTCCGACCGGCGGCCTCTGCCGGAGAAGGTGATGAGGTGGCGTAACAGATGATGTGGCGTGAGTTGGCAGAGAGAATACATGATGGAGGAGAGAGAGTGACGGTGTTATAACGGAAGGGGGCCATATGGGTATTTCTCGTAAAGTAGGGGGCCAGGCGGGAAGCTGGTCACAAAGTTGGGGCCATTTGGGAAATAACCCAAGTCTAAAATTACTAAAATTTTAAAATATCTAGAAACTGGTAAAAACTAAGAAAATAACTAAAACTGGGAAACTGCTAAAAACTAGGAAATCTTCTCTAAAGCAACTAATATTCTAAAACTACTAAAATTAAAAAAATGTAGAATTCAGAAAATACTAAAAATAGAAATTCTTCCTCTAGGTCATCCAATCCCTGACTTGTCACGACCCCACTTATCATAAAATTCTAATGTTATTTTTTCAGCTGCATCATCTTCCCCGGGTGGACAAAATTCGACCTCGAATTTGAATCGTCCTCATCCGAATCATCTCTTGAATATGGTAATAAGTCTTTGACATTAAAAACATCCGAGGAGTGCACATGACTTAGCAATTTCAGACAATAAGCATTTGGATTAATTTTTTAGTGGTATAACTTGTTATTTTCACCCACCAGGAATTTTTTTTGGTTAAACCAACCCAAACATATTCGTCTTCCTCATACTCCACGTTCCTCTAGACTCGCCCTAAAATGAACTATATTCAGTAAAGTCGCACTAGGAAATTAATTTATTTGATGTTGAATATCCTTTAGCAGTGGTAAACCGTCAGATAGACCTGTAGGGAAAACATTTGCGATTTCTTCCAATGTTGGGGAAACAGAATTTGGAATTACCTCATCCACAATACTACCTTTCTTACCAATCATCATATATTCAATGTGACGCCCCGTGTTCCGAATCACTGTTTGCCTGGCAGTTTATAAAAGAAACTCGGTCTAATACTAACTCAAACCAGTTTCAAGTATAAACCCAAGCCAAAACTCTCATCACGGGTTACAAATCAAGAACAAACACAACGGAAAATCAAATATAGTTTAAACCTTTGAAAATACGTTCGGAAAATGTGTAACCCAAAATAGTTTTCATAAAGAGAAAAACAACTTGAATTCATGTATATGAAAAATTCACAGAAGAGACTAAATTTGGACAGTCTCCTCTATAAATTGAACATATCAAGCCTGAAAAACCTTTCAAACATTCATACATATCTCACAAACTTCTAAATATCAATAGCATCAAATAAAAAGTGATAATGTGCATACTATGTACATGTGTACAACCGCAAACAAGTGATAGAACGATCCTAACTATTCTAGATGATACATATATAATATTAACGTGATTATGTTGAAAATATAATAGAAATTATAATCTTACATAATGTGAACCGTCGAAGTAAACTATGTCACTCCGGGTCACCAATACCTGCAACTGAACAACAACAAATAGGAATGAGATAACCCGAAGGTCAGCTCAGTAGGATACCTAGACATCCTACCTGCACCACACACATCAACATTTTAATATATTAACAGTTATAAGTGTTACATATATACAAATATATATACAGAGATATCAATATGCACACGAAGCAAAGCAATATAGCAAGATAATTCTTCTAGCTTACCAAGATCACGACTGAATACGCCCTCAGTCGGGATCACCTACTATTCGGCTAGGAAGAACCGTTCGCCCTTTGTTAGTGCGTAGGCAGGCGGCGCCTTATCAAACGTTTGACTACTGCAGTGCACACATGGATCCACGTAATACCCAGGTAAGAGCTTCCGTAACTCTTCCTTCGTCATCATCGGCCATCGGGCTGGCTTGTAATCTCAATACGCATCGAATAGTAAATCTCACCCAAACAATGATACGCTTAAAATATGTCATGACTTACCCAGACGACTATAAGAGCATCGTCGTGTAGCAAAGCCATATACCCACGACGATACAATTATCTCATCTTGAGGCGCGTCTTATCTCCGATCAGATCTGACGCTTCCTCGCAAGGTAACTCATTGACCATTCGAAGAATACCCAAACATATGCATGACCCTATAGTAATATTAAATGGTCTGATAGGCTCCCAAAGCTACAAAAATAGAGCCCTCTTAAAGGTCCCATCAACCCAAAAGAGAAGAGCGTTCTCATGTCTCAAGGTAGGGCAAACCCTGTTTAAAGCCAAGCTTTTACAAGTGTCCACTTTCAGGGAATTAATATTTTCTTATTAAGAAAACACGGGTAAACACCCTCTTTCATTTTGGTAAAAACATTGTAAGTATCAATCACAACAGAATTCAAACCACACACACCAGTGGTTTAGCAGAATAAATAAACAAGCATGGCATTGGGTCGATCCCCTAATCACTCCAAGGGTCAGAATACCCCAACTCCCATCCTCTCCGGACCCCATTCCGGGTAAACTAGAATGGTCGTTACCAAACAGCTGCGCACGCACTGAGTGTAACCCTTGACATAATTCATGGCTAACCCATAACATAAAAATAAACAAGGGGACCAACCAATGCCCGTCGTAAAACAACCATTACACGTAACGCAGATCAAGCGATTTCGCCTCCATGTTATACACTCAACTCAAGCGATTCCGCCACCACTTGTTTACAATTCACACAAAACGATCACACAGATCAAACGATTCCGCCTCCATGTGATTATTTCTCAGAAAAAACAATTTGTTTTGAAAGAGAAACATCCATAACATAGAGCACACCACATACATTCATATCATAGCATATCATATCATATCATAAATTGAACTAGAGAACTATAAAAAGAAGAAAATGACTAACTATATATATATAATGGTGAAACGGGGAATACCCGTGCTCCAAGTAAGATTCATAGGATCCTACCTCTTCTTGCGCCTCGAATGGTGCTCCTGACTAAGCTCCACTTTTCCTCGAGCTCCCTATTGCAGTACATTAGTCCTACTGAAATATAAAAATACAAAACGGTCATTTGACAGTCACATAACTGCCAAAAGTCCTCTTGCAAAGCAAGAATGCATAAAATGAATGAAACTAGACTAAGAATGTCCTATCGGCACTATGTAGTTCACTTAGATGTTCCACCAAATATCGAAAATGCAAACCAAACCACCCAACCAACAACCCATAAACTCTATTACACTTTCAAGTCTTCATAAGCCGACAATGCATAACGAACCCAATACTATGAAGTTGGAACTATCAAATCATAAAATTAACCCAATGTTACGAATCCATACCTCAAACTAATCCATTTATGTGAAATATGACAAAGTTCGGGTAACCATCTCTATTCTAATTCATTCCCAAAACTAATCCAAATATGAAATTCTAACCATAAAATAATTCGGCAGCATCCCGTCTATATATCGGCACCCCAAAATAGTCCACAATATCCTAAACATGACCCCGAACATAAATCATTCGAAGAAATTGCGTAATAATAGTCTAAATAGCTCCAAATTTTGATCCAAATGAAATTAATATAACTATACAGTTATCGATATAACCATCAAATTTGGACGACATTGAAAATTCTGAACCGCTATATATGTAGAACGAGTCGAATAGAATTACCTGGAACAAGTTTCATTGAATTCTGACCACCAGACGCAAAGAAATTGACGGACAAAAACAAACATCAAACCCTCAAGCACCTTACAGCCAAAATCCATTGTCCCTCCGTTTCTATTAATCTCCCAAATGAAACCCCAACAGGGACTAGTATGTGTTAAGTGTGTATGGTGAGTGGGGTCCATATCCAAAATAATTTAGCTAGCCGTGGGACACGTTGTAATGGCATGCAAGATACACATGAGCTTGTTTAGTTTCATTTCAACAACAATGGTGCCACGTGTCAACATATAAGGAACCATATGACATAATTTACGTTATAGTCCCTAGTCCTTATATAACACATTAACGAATCCCGCCACATTTATATTGCTACTAATTCAACCCCCACAAGTTATGACCCCCTATTTAGCCTTTTCCTTTCCTTTTCATCCCACAAGCAACCATGAAGAAACTATATGGTCCCGCTAAGTTCGATACCAAAGAAAATTGTCGAATACGACTCGATAACCAAACCATGTCCGATAATTTCGTGTGACCAGTCAAAATTCACAATTTTTCGAAAATTGTCCAGTGAGCTATCTGAATCAATAAAAAAAAGTATTCGAAACCAAATCCCAAATGAAGCCACTGGATCCGCTCGGCGTACTAACTCGTCCGATTCTCCGACTTGATGGTCTGGGCGCTACATTCAACATCAGTTTGTTCAACCTCCTCAATGAACAATGCATGAGATAACAAATTTGAACTGTCACCTTTGTTAGTTGTAGGAACATCAATTTGTTCAACCTCCTAAATGAATAACTAACGAGATAATAAATTTGAAGTGCCACCTTTGTTGGTTGTAGGAGGAGTGTCTCTACTAGGTAGCAACACAATTTTCTTCTTGTCGAATTGAAAACTGTAAGTATTCTTTTCTTTGCTTCACTTGTTGCGATTTTTGATACATTAACATGGTGTAGTTATGAGGAAGAAAAGTTGCACGCATATATTTCTTCATCTTCTCTCACGAAGTTACCTTTGATTTCCCTATTGTGGACCGCATTAACTTGTGTTGCTGCCACCATGCAACAACCCTGTCATGAAGTCTAGTAACCACAAGAGGAACCTGGTTATCTTGAGGTATCCCCTTAAACTCTAAAATATCGTCAACCGTAGTTAACCAATCGAGGAATTCTTCAGGCTGACCACGCCCTCAGAATTCCGGAATATCAATCCTCTAAAAAGTGTGGCAAAGGGCTCATGGGGCTTTTTCGTTGTTTCATTTTCTAGACATGTATTGAACGCCTTCGAGGCATGTATGACTTCGGACGCCCATGGGGCTTTTGTAGTGTTTTGTTGTTGTTCTAATCACACTTTGTTTATATTCTTTTAACAAAAGTGTAGTGTTGAACTTCTGAATATGTGAACCGGTTAATCTCTTTAATGAAATTCATGCTTTAAGTTAAATAGTTTGAACATGTTGAGTAAGAAAATATTACAAGCAAGTAGTTTAGAGTCGGGGTTTGTCGTCTCGAGCCCAGCCAACTGGATTTTAAAGGTGCACTTTTTTGGGTTGACCTTTGAGGCCCCTCTATCATCTACTTGGTTGGATATAGAGATAGCATTCTTGAAAACGACCATCAGGGATAGTACACTTTTAAGGCATCGTAATGGAATTTCAGAGTCAAAAGCCTTGAGGCATCATTTCGTCAAGTGAAGCTCGAGGTTGCATTCTTTTCGGAGAGAGTGGGGTCTCAAAGTCGTTGTGTTATTTTGATGACTTCAAGGTCTCGAGTTTTCCTTCTAATAAGGTAACAACCAAGGTGTTTATATTCCCAGGATGTGACTATCTCGAACCTTCCTTAGGTCGGGTGGAGTCTGGGGAGACGTCTCGACCCACGCAAACTACAATGTGTAGAAAGAGTTGTAAAAAAGTAACAGAAGAAGGGAGATAAGTGGTGTCTTGTGTGTTATGTGGATGAAATGTGGGTGCAAGAAGGCGTATAAAGTAGTACTCCCTGTTAGGCCACTTGGAGCTCGAATGTGAACCACGTTGCTTCGTTTAAGTGACAGTAAGCTTCTAAAAATTGTTGTTTTTCGTCGAAGTCTTATGTTCTTCTTCTGAAGTTTGAGGTTGATTGCTCTGGTCTTTCATGTGGCTATGTAGGAAGTTTAAGCTTGCATTTCAGTGTCTATTTGTCCCCTGTTAGGCCAACTGGAGCTCGAGTGTGAACCTTGTTGCTTCGTCGAAGTCTTACGTTCTTCGTCAAAAGTTTAAGTTTATAGCTCTAGTCTCCCTCTGGCTTTGAGGGAATTCAAGCTTGCATTTTAGGCACAATTTGTCCCCCAACCTAAGCGTAGAAATAAAGTTTCTAGATATAAGTTGATTATCAGTCGGTTAGCTTCAGTGGATAGGTGATGGTTGTGCTTCTCCTGCTTGTCCATGAGCTTTGGCCGACCTGCACACATAAAAATGATGGCCGATGACAGCGCCATCGACCCTCCGACGCCCAAGTGAGTAATGTTCTATCAATAAAGGAAATGATAAAAGTAAGGGTTGAATACATTCAATACTTCCTATTGTGTGTATGGGAGTTAAGACGGACGTTGCTTAACCTCGTATGGAGTGTAGGATTGTGCAAGATTCGAGAATGCTTCAGCTTGATCGTGCTCCCAAGGGGTCATTTGTTATTTTTGTGCCCCTGATTGAAGGTGGAGAATGTTTCGCGCCTTTTAGTCTAAAAGTTGAATCAACTTTTCTAGACTGTTATCTTTCGAGTCGACTAAAGTTGGTGGATGATGGAGGTGTTGTTTTCCAGCCATGCTTGTCCTCTGATTGTTTGTAGTCGCTCTGCAGTTGGGAAGGAAAGGGAGGTTGATGGTGGTGCCATCAACCCTCTGTGCTAAAGTTACTTAGTAGAATCTTGAAACTGTGTGAACTTTCAGGGTACAGTTTTAGAAGGTTAGAGATACACCTCCGGTGAGACGTCTGGTTGTCTGGGTAAGATGCTCTAACCTGCAAAAATTCGAGCTAAAGGGTTAGTTGGTAGCGTAGCCACCGACTCTCCGATGCTTAAGTCAATAAGTTTATTCGAGATGAAATGTAATAAAAAAAGTTTAGAGTTAGAAATGGTACAACTTAGATGTGTTGTATTCCAATTGTTATTGATGTTGAGTCCATCTCCGACTTGTAGTTTTTATGCACCTTGCCCTACTACCTAGTTGGTTCTATGCTCAAGTTGTATTCAGGGACTCTAGTGCGAACTGGTTCGTTCAGAAGTTCGACTTGGTGGATCAAGTAGTTTCCTGTCGTCTCGGGCTTGAGGTCGCCTTGAGGTAGTGTAGGGCTCTAAGTGTCTGCTATCTGATCTGCTATATGTTCGCCTCAAATGACGTTCTCGAGACCGCTCATAGCTAGAGTAGTGTCTATTTCGATGGTACTTGTCTTCTTCCAAACGAATTGCTACTAAGCTCGAGCGAGGACATCCTCCATAGTGGTGCAGTTGAACTTGCTGAGTTCTTTGTAGAATTCGTTGTCTGGCAGTAGCCCTTTTCGAAATGCATCCACTACCGTCTCTTGGTTGCAATAGGGGATCGAGATTTTCTCTCTATTGAACCTCCCCACATAATCTCTTAGTGGTTCACCTCTCATCTGGCTAAGTCGGTAAAGGTCTCCAGAGAGTTTCTCTAACTTCTTGCTAATAGCGAATTGTTCAACAAACATGTCTGTCAGTTGAGCAAATGAGGCGATGGAGTTGTTTGGCAGGTTGGTATACCACTGAAGAGCTGGACCAATGAGGCTCGATTCGAAGCTTTTACACATGCAAGCCTCTCTAAGATCCCTGGGTATGGCTGCAGTGAACATACTCTGTGGTAGACTCTTTCTAAGCGGGGTTGGGACTCCTGGAATGCGAGTGATCAGAGCCTCCATCTCTGCCAATTTTTTAGCCATCACCTGCTCCAAGGGGGTTCCTGCAAAGCTAGATTTCAGACCGTTAGTCAACAGACTAAAGGGTACTCCAATAGGTGGTAAAGTAGGAGCAATAAAGGAGGATGAGAAAAGTGGGGCAGTCATCGACTGCGATTGTTGATGGGTTTGAGGTGAGCTTTGGAAAGATGATAATAACGTCATTGTTGGAAGCGTAGTATTAGGCAATAGATTCGAAATCGAGCCGCCAATGGTGCCAAACTGGGCGGTTGGCTGGCTAGAGGAGTTTCCTGCATCAGGGGTCGCCAAAGCTTGCATCAGGTCGACTGGAATTCGGAACCTAGGTCCTGTTGGACACGCCATAGTGGTCTCAGTAACTTTTTCTTGGAGTAGTTGGTTCTCTGCTCGAACCAGAGCACTCTCTTCCTCCAAGCTTTAAACTTTTGGGCATTTTCTCGCATTTGAGCTGTGAGTTTAGCAATCTGGGTTGAGACGTCGTTTAGTGAGGCTATCATGTCTTCTTCCATTGACGAGGTCGTTTGAGATGTTAGTTGAAAGGGCCCCACGGTGGGCTCCAGACTGTGGACGGTAGAAAATCACACAATTAACAGAAGGTCGATTGGTGGGCCACCGACAACTTAGGCTTTGGACCTCGAGATGGACGAAGTTCTGGTTGGACCTGTAGACAGACAAAAACAAGTAAAAACCGTGGGATGAAACAAAGACTTTAGAAGAACTGGCATGAAACAGAGACTTTAGAAGAACTTCCAGAGGGATAGAGCTTGAATATTGAATATCGTCGTCTAGAGTGATCCACTAGAAAATTATCCTTCAAGTCTACTGAAATTCGAAGGTAGGTTATCGGCGTCTACAGTACTGATTAGAAGATAATAAATGAGAGATAGAGAATAATATTTAGTAGGTTTCTAGCTGATATTCCATGCCTTTGGAGTCTGAGTCTCCCTCTATTTATAGGCGAATGATGGGCTCGTGGAGTCTATCAGATTCGAAATAATTGGGGTCGAGGGTGACTCTGAACCCTAAGAGAGACTCGTTCTAGCCGTCGATCTGTCGCCTAAAGTAGTTTGACCGTGCGATTGCTCTACCTCAACTCTAGACTCTTCGTAGTCAGAGGTGACTTCGAGATATTTGAGGTGACGTGGGGTCTTTGAGTGACCTAGTCAAGTGGCACGTGGAGAAATCTTCGGAGTTGAAGACTACATGCTCGGTTGAGGGCGACTAAGGAGTGCTCGGAGTATTGTTACTTTTAATGGATTGTTGTTCGTCTAGATGGACGTTCACGAGGGCTTAGAGTCGTTTGGACCTCTAGTGGGTCGAATTCCACGTTGGAGAGTGTCCAACTAGTTGGCGAGTGGGCCGGGCCCAAGTGATATTTATTCGAAGTAGGATGGGTCTGGCCAACACTTAGGCGAAGTGGGTCTGGTACAATTTTTGGCCACTACAAATGGTAATTTTTGGATCACTTCTTTCGGGGTTAATCCGACCCTGCGTCATTCTTAGAAGAAAAACATTTTAAAATTACTGTGC
Organism: Eschscholzia californica; assembly: GCF_041429995.1. NCBI lineage: Eukaryota > Viridiplantae > Streptophyta > Magnoliopsida > Ranunculales > Papaveraceae > Eschscholzia > Eschscholzia californica. The sequence goes on from NW_028238198.1 coordinate 38,101,288, forward strand.
CAGAAGCAATGGTTATGCCTAGTGAAACCAAAAAGAAAATAGGAACTCACCAAACTTATAATTTAGTGGGATGAACAGTGACACATCAAATTTAGCGCGTCACTATTTACGGGACTGAAAAACTTTGACATTTTCCAATCTTGTTGAATAAGGCATTGAAAAATACCAAATTTTTTGTGATAAAATTTGGGTTGCTCTAAGTAACGAGTTAAAATAGGTATAAAAAATTACTCGACTTGGGATATATCTTTGATGGCAGGCTCCAGAATGTTGATCTAAAACTTTTGTACGATGTTGTTATTTTCTCAATGAAATAATGAACACGATGAGCTATTTGATTGCCAGTCATTGTGTGCTCAAAGGAACATAAGGTACATATACACATCAGGGGAATGGGTATTTTAAGCTGATGAAATGGAGAAACCTACTAAAAACATATTTTCACCTTTTTCATTCAACAGTAAATATTGATGAAATGGATAAGATCTATATTACTTTTAGAATGGTATATTCAATCCTTCTTCAACCATAATTTCTAGAGCTCTGTTCGTGTCAGGCGAAGGGGACCTCGAAGAAGTTTCATTCCCTCCTTGAGGTCCCTTTCATCTCAGACGAACGGAGTTGGAGCAAAAGAAACATTTTCTTTCACTAGAACAACGAGAGAGAGAGAGAGAGAGAGAGAGAGAGAGAGAGAGAGAGAGAGAGAGAGAGAGATGAGCATGGGAGATAGAGAGAGAGGGAGAATCAATTGGAGATAGAAAGAGAGAGGGAATTAGCATGAGAGAGAGATGAGCATGGGAGATAGAGAGAGAATCAACCGGAGATAGAAAGAGAAAGTGAATTAACATGAGAGAGAGATAAAGAAGGAAGCAACATGAGAGTGTAGTGAGAGAGAATCCACCAGAGAGGGATAAGATAGGGAGATATGATGAGCAGGAGAGAGAGAAGAGGCTGGAAAGAGACGAAGATTATGGGGCAAAAATCAAGAAAGCCAATTGTGGACTCAAAATGAATTTGTCCCTAGATCAAATCTATTTGACCCAAGTGGCGAAATCTTTGTTCCCAAAGACTTTTTTAGATGTCCCAAAACTACACATCATTTAGATTTTCTCTTGGTATTACATGGGATATGCTCTTATGACATTTCAATTCCACATAACATACAAATGTATTAATATGAGTCTTTTATAGACATTAATTTGGAAAAAAGGGATTCTTGTCATAAATTGCCGCTCTATTTGCTCCAATGTGTCTTGATACTTGCATGCAACTTAATGGAATTAAAAGAAGAGAAAGAGATAGTGGTATTTAGATATACTAAATCAAAAGTATGAATTTAAACCAAGCTTTATTTGAAGTATGTTTTTCAAACATTTTTCCATACAACAACATACTATAAATACTGCATGCAAACCCTGTCAAGAAATAATTGTCTCATTAAAAACATTGTCAAGAAAACCCTGTGGGACAAAATATGATGAAGGAAAAATAGTACAAATAATAGATTTCGAGTGACACTGGATACGTTAAATACTGCCTCGTTAAAACCTTGCCAGAAAAATCCATTGGGACAAAAACTGGACGAAGGAAAAAAAAAGTACAGAGCATAGATAGCGATACATGAACCTGCACATGATAATAGACTCCCCCTGATGAATATCATATCTTGGACTGATGTAGTCGTAGATCATCAGACTATTCAAGCGTCGCATTCTGATGCCATCTACCAGTTTTCTGTACGTTGTAGTAGGCAGATGCTTAGTGAACAAGTCAGCATAGTTCTCACATGATTGTATCTTCTGGATATCAATCTCATTATTCTTCTGAAGGTGATGTGAGTAAAACAATTTAGGGGATATGTGCTTAGTTCTATCGCCATTGATGTATCCTTTTCTGATCTGAGCGATGCATGCTGAATTATCTTCGTGAATGATTATGGGATAATTTGTGATTGAATCAAGATCACTTGAGCTTCTAATGTGTTCAATAATGGATCTAAGCCATACACACTCTCTTGTTGCTTCATGGACGGCAATAATTTCTGCATGGTTGGATGAGGTAGCGGGCATACTTTGTTTACTAGATCGCCATGAGAAAGCTGTACCTCCACTTGTGAATACATAGCCTGTCTATGAAATTCCTTTGTGCGGATCAGAAATATAACCGGCATCTGTGTATCCCTTTACTTCAGAATTACAAGATAAGTCATTTGAATAAAACAATCCCATGTCAGTTGTTCCTCTCAGATATCTTAGAATTTGTTTTACTCCAACCCAATGCCTCTTAGTTGGTGCAGAGCTATATCTGGCCAATAGATTTACTGCAAAAGCAATGCCCGGTCTAGTGCATTGAGCTAAGTATGATAATGCACCAATAACACTCAGATATGCTATTTCTGGACCAAGGAGTGTTTTGTCTTTTTCTTTAGGTCCAAATGGATCTTTCAGAGCATCGAGAGACCTAACAACCATGGGAGTACTAAGAGGATAAGAATTCTCCATGTTAAATTGCTTCAAGACTTTTTCAGTGTATAATGTTTGATGTACAAGTATGCCACTTGTGCTTCTCTCAATTTGTAACCCAAGACAAAATTTTGTTTTCCCGAGATCTTTCATCTCGAATTCTTTCTTCAAATATTCTGCTGCTTTAGAGAGCTCTTCTGGAGTTCCTATAAGGTTGATATCATCAACATATACTGCAAGAATAGCGAATCTAACATCTCCTTTCTTGATAAATATGGGTAAATGAGATCATTTACATAACCTTCTTTGATCAGATATTCACTAAGACAATTGTACCACATTCGTCCAGCTTGTTTCAATCCGTATAAAGCTTGATTAAGCTTTAGTGAATACATGGTACGTGGGTTGCCTTCAGGGAATTTAAATCCTTCAGGGACTTTCATATAAATGTCAGTATCTAATTTTCCATATAGATACGCAGTGACCACGCCCATTAAATTCATCTATAGTTCTTTTAGAACTGCCAAACTGACCATATATCGAAAGGTTATTCCATCCATAACTGGTGAATATGTTTCTTCATAATCGATCCCCGGTCTCTACAAGAAACCTTGTGCCACAAGTCCCGCCTTATAGTGGACAACTTTATTGTTCTCATTTCGTTTTCTAACGAATGCCCATTTGAAACCTACAAGGTTTACATTTTTTGGTGTGAGGACTACAGGTCCAACAACATTACTTTTGAAAGAGGATTCAGTTCTGTCTGAATGGCCTTTTTCCATTTTACCCAATCGGTCCTTTTCCGGCATTCCTCAATAGAATGTGGTTCATAATCATCATTTTCAGTAATAACATCAGTGGCTACCGAAAGCGCAAATATATCATTGATGATTATGTTATCTCGATTCCACACTTTACCATTACAAACATGATTTATAGATATCTCTTCATTTTGAGATAACGCATGCTCTTCAAGAACTTCTGCCTCTTTTGGGGTGTATTTGTCATCTATTCGGGAACATTACGTGCTTGTGGTTGGTTTTTCCTCTTGCGGGGAACTATATCTTTAGAACCGATTAGTCGTCCACGTTTCAGACATGTCTTGGACGATTCATTTGCTGCAATATTTTTATCATGTCCTGCAGGGACATTTATCCTTGCTGGAACGTTTGCAACAGGTATATGTGATTTTGTCACTCTCACTGCGTCATCAAATGCATCAGATATTTTATTAGCAATCTCTTGTAGATGTATTATCCTTTGTACTTCAACTTCAGATTGGTTAGTACGAGGATTAAAATGAGACAAATTTGGTGTAACTCAAAAAAGTTCCTTTTTGGTAATATTTGCTTCAGGCAAATTTACTCCCCCTAATGGCAGGAAAACTGTCTCATCAAAGTGACAATCGACGAAGCGTGCAATGAAAGTCTCACCCGTCAGCGGTTCGAGATATCGAATAATAGATGGTGTACTAAAACCAATATATATTCCTAGTCGGTGCTGAGACCCAAACTTTGTGCGTTGTGGGGTTGTAATATGAACATATACAACACATCCAAAAATACGCAAATGAGATATGTTTGGCTGCTGGCCTTGAACATATTGCAAAGGTGAGAATTGATTATTTTAAGTAGGGTTAACCTTATCAAAGCTTCAGCATGAAGAACTGCAGGTCCCCATGCAGTCCTCATCAACATTGGTCTCGCAATCAGAGGGATATGTTTTATGAATGATTCAGCTAGACCATTCTAAGTATGAACATGAGCTACAAGATGTTTAACATTAATTCCAACTGAGAGACAATAGGAATCAAAAGTACTCCATGTAAATTCTCCTGTTTCATCTAGACGAATCGATTTAATCGGGTAATCAGGAAAGTGACCTCGTAAACGAATTATCTGAGCTAATAACTTTGTAAATGCCTGATTCCGCGTCGAGACCAGATTTACATGAGACCATCTAGTTGATGCATCGATTAATACCATAAAATATTTAATTGTTCCACACTGCGGGTGTATAGGGCCACATATATCACCTTGAGTCCTTTCTAAAAATTCGGGAGATTCGATATGTACTTTTGTCAAGGATGGGTGAGTAATAAGCTTCCCCAATGAGCAACCAGTGCAAGTAGAATCCCTATCTATGAGAAACTTCTGGCTCCGAAGAGGGTGTCCTTGAGAGTTTTATATTATTCTACTCATCATGGTAGATCCTGGTGAAGGATATATATCTTTATGGTCTAAAGGTATATCCTTCCGAAGGAATTTCCTTCGAACAAGATGGCAATGCGTACGATTTGGCTCATAGGATAATGATGACCTTATTTGGAAGATCAATCAATCCGGTTCAATTAGGAGTCGTAATGCTTAGGTAGAAGCCGCTTACGACTGTCAGATCACTTCGGTTATCCGCAGCTAACATAGACCGGATCCTACAACGAGTTACACATAAGAATGGTAAATTGAATAACGAGAATAGACTGATGGGAACTAGCATATAGATGGATATGATCCAGTCTGATAGCACTTAAAAGATAGAAAAAAATCGGGCTCGAAAGGGAAGCCCAAAAAGCAGCAAACCCCACTATATGGGCCAACTAGGGAAATCCCTTAAAGGGAGATCCCCGACCGGTCAAAAGGGTGAAGTGGGTCGGCCAAAACCAAACCCATAAAGGGCTGGTGTGGCCGGCCACATCGAGGGGAAACCCTAATTAGGATTTGATCCTAATAGGGAATCCGAGTTAGATAAAACTCTAACTAATGCTTATCTCTTCTGAAGGGACTTTTAGGATTTCTTATTTGAGTAGAACTCTACTAAGGTATTGCCTATATAAGGACCAATTAGAGTTCAGAAAATGTGTGGAATTTTCTCAGAAGAAAATCATCTCTCTTACACATCTCAGAGAGAAGAAGATTTTAGAGAAAAGGTTCCCATTCTATCTATCAAGTCTAGAAGAAGGTGTTCTTTATCTCAACCTTCAAGAAGGTCCTAGCTGACTGAAAGGAGGGAGTTCGAGTTATACATTCGGTGTCTTAAGTAGATGAGCTACACTTGAAGCTCTTTATCTTTCGAATACTGGTCGGAATTTAGTTCCTGGGAAAGCGAATAAGGTATTCTTCTTCCCTTCTAGTTCATTGTTAGTTCATGTATATGATCTTCGATAACTTAGTGTTAAACATTAGATGTTTGAGATTCCGCTACCAATACTAGTTAGATGATTAGGGTAGTCTTAGAGACATGTAATTCCTTACAGTAGCATCACAAGCCGTTTGCATGAAACTATCTTTGGCTAGAACGAATTAGATTCAAAACTTGAAATTGATAGATACATTTATTTCAATAGAGATTCAGACATATTCTTGATTAGTTTGAATTAGATTTAGACGTAATCAAACACGTATTTGAAAGAGTTTCAATGCATATAATCGTTAGATTTTGATGTTTTAGAAAAGGATTTTCGAAAATGGATCTAATGGATTATAGATTTTAAAAAACGGGTTTCAAAATCATAAATTTCGGATGTTGAATAGTGAAAAACAATAGGTTGGATGAAGAAGAAGCAGCTCGGATTGACAGTTTTCAAAAATTTGGAAACTGCACATGTGCTGCCCGGCCAGGACGCGTCTGGCCGGTACCGCAAGTCTCGGGAAGCTTCCCAAGACGCGGAATACTCGGACCGGGATGGAATCCCAGTCTGAGTACGACTGGGAGTCCGAGATGCGAACATCTCAAACATACCAGATGCGTCTTAGACGCGTGTGGGAATCCCAGTGCGTCTAGGACGCGACTGGGAGTCCCAGTCCGTCTCGGTCTAGGACCCGAGAGTCAAGACGCGTCTACGACGCGTCTGGCTCATCTCGAAAATCTCGGACTTTATAGTTCGAGAAGATCTTCACCGGAGAGATGGTCAGACGCGTCTAGGACGCGTCTAAGGCATCGAGACGCGTCCAGGACGCGTCTGATTCATCGATACGCGTCAGTCCCCACCGAGAGGCGTGAAAGACGCGTCTGAGTCTACGAGACGCATCAAGGATACGTCCTTGGTATCAAGACGCGCCTGGGACGCGTATGTGGAACAAAGTCGCGTCTGTTGCACCAGGATGCGTCTGGGCCGAGGGCAACAACACGTTTTGGAACGTGATGTCCCTTAGTCCGAAAGGTACCAAACCATTGTCTATGAGCCCAATCAGGCTTACCCGCGACTGGCTCATAGATGGTTGACCAAGTTTGACTTCGGTCTTCTGGGTTTTTTTGACTCATGCTTTTCCAATCTTCTTCGAATTCCAACTATATTTTTCGGACATAGACCCGGGCCATCCAAGGGCCCAAAACGGAGTTTTTTCAAAATTGATTTTAGAAATCATTAAGGAAGAAACAAAACGGGTTAATAGTCCGAATTTTACGAAAATAGACTTAGAAACCCATTAGACATAGAGATGTCACAATATCCCACAAATAACTATACGAAAATAGCAAAACCTAGAAACGAATCTAAGATACATACTTTATCTTATGAATGTCATATTTTTGTATGTATATGTGTGAATACGTAGAATAGTATTGCCTTTAGATAAGTCATTGATTCTTGTTTCTAAGCACAAACAAATATGTGTCTAAATAATACTTAGAGTATAGGGTCTATAGAAACCATTGATGAATCGAATGATGAGATCATGATTCGAGTGGGAGTAATCAATGGTTGTTCAAGGATGAAAATCTAAACGAACCATTAGGCGAACAAGAAGTAACCTAAAAGATTAGATCTTTTAAGAGGTTATACTAGGGTTTAGTCGAAACCTTACGAGAATTTACAAAAAACATTTACGTATACGTCACGAATGGTTAGGATAGAGTTCACAGTAATGCTAACTTGATAAAATACGTAAAATCCCTAAAAGAATTTTGAGTATAAGCCTACCCAGAATAAGACACATGTTGATCCCTTGTTCATCGATGGTGGGTCTGCCTCCGCAGAGTGGCTTCCTTTACCTCGTGACAATACAGGTAGATCTATGAAGAGGTCTACGCGTCTAAACTGGTTATTCTCAACGAGTCAGCAAAGGATTTTGGACTTCGAGGCAAAGGATTAGTTTGACACTCAAGTGTGAAACTAATCAACCAAGAGTCATAGGAGTATGTTCAGTAAAGATGTTACTCATCCAGGACGACGGAGTTAAGGGCAGTGCCCTAGTACGCTTAATTTCGAAGAATTGGGATCTTGGAATCGTATTATTCAAATAGGGAAAGGATTCTTGAATAATATGGAAAAATTAGGATTTTGCCAAGATAACAAGTTTAAGTCACTTTGAATTCTTTACATGTAGTTTAATTATGACAAACAAGGAAACTCTCAGCATCCGTTGGCTCCTTGAGAAGGAGAGGCTAAATGGAGATAACTTTAAAGTATGGGACCGGAATCTAGGGCTAGTCCTCAGATCCGAAAATAATTAGAAACTCCAATTCCGATGATCACTGAAGATTAGGCTAACGAAGAAAAGGAGCAAGAAAATAGACTTCAGAGGAAATTCGAACTCGTAACGTGCTTAATGTTAGCAACCATGGAACCTAGTCTTCAGGACAAGTTCATTCACGTGGATGCTTACACCATGATAGGACAACTTAGGGAATTGTTCCAAAAGAAGTCCAGAATGGAAAAGTACGAGACGTCAAAGGCAATACTAGATTATCGCCTTGAAAAGAGTAAGCTTGTAGGGTCACATGTTTCAAAATGATCAGTCTTTTTGAGAAACTAGCACGACTTGGAGTCGATCATGTCTGAGATTTCACCACTGATATTATCCTGCATTCACTTAATAATGGATTCAGTCAATTTAGGATGAACTACAAACGGAAAGAATAACGACTTAGTTTATTTGATCTTTCACCGATGTTGGTGTTGACAAACGGGCAGAGTAACGGCTTCTCTCAGTTGGTTAGAGACTCGTGCTGATAACCTGTTATAAATTGTCGCTCTATTTGCTCCAATGTGTCTTGGTATTTGCATGCAACTTAATGGAATTAAAAGAAGAGAGAGGTAGTGGTATTTAGATATACTAAATCAAAAGTATGAACTTAAACCAAGCTTTATTTGAAGTATGCTTTTCAAACATTTTTCCATACAACAACATACAATATTATCCCTATTTATAGGGTGGAAGGAGGAGTAGGATGATGACACCTAACCCATGTGTTGTCACTTGCATGATGTGGTGTCACTTAACAACAAACACTTGTCATATGGAACTACCATAAGATGACACTTCTCATATGGAACTATATACCATAAGATGATATTTCTCATACGGAACTACCATAAGATGACACTTCTCATGTGGAACTACCATAAGATGAAACTTCTCATATGGAACTACCATAAGATGACACCACATCTAGATGGTATTATATGAATGGTGGGCTTCTATAGATATAAGTTTGGATAAGAAAAGATATATTAAAGGCACCCAAGCCCCCTTGCAGAACCAATGATTTTATGAGCAGCCACATACCATATAACAATTCTCAAATTATTAGAAATATCCCTCAAGTTAGAAAAAAATATATTGTTTAGATTAAATTTTGTCCTACCATGATTGATGGTAAAGTATTTCCATCTCAAGTTAAGTAGTAGGATCCACTCAACCAAACTTTTCTTTCTTTCCTTAAAAAAGGGTTTTTGAGCTTACTGCCTCAAAACTTATTAGTAATTGAGTTTATCCCTGCAGTAATTGGTGATTGAGCTTACCTCCTTGAATTTAAATTTTTTGTCAAAACTACTAAAGACATGTTTGGATATGTGATGATAAAATTATAAATTAAATAATATATAAGCAAAATCATTCTTTACTAATCATATTCTCGGGACCCTATCAAACAATAAAGTGAGGTGTAATCTCTACTAGGAATCATATTGAAGAATAATTGCTATTGGTAGTCACAATTATTTCACGTAAGTCAAACAGAACCTTTGTATTTTTGTCAATAATATTAAGTCTAAGGTGGTAAGCTCAATTACCTATCATTGAGGGGGTAAACTCAATTACCAATTAATGACGAGTGAATAAGCTCAAAAACTCAAGAAAATACTTTTTTGAAAATGTTGTTATATGGCTAATTTCGTGTTGGCCTTTAATCTGTGACCACTCGCAATTTTAACTCTCAATTGTGGCTGATAGTCCGTCTTGCCCCAAAAACTTCCATTCTTTTTTTCCAAACTCTACCTTTATAGTGCTTTTGTAAATATTTGTTTTTATACTTCATCTCTTCCACCTCACTTATTTTTCTTCAACATAATATCGATGGCAGAAGGTCGTCTATACTATCGACCATATGCCAACAACTTTCATACAAACAATATTTGTCTCCTTCTCTTTACTTCCTCCTCCTCCACCACGACTACCACCATAATCGTCGTGTTTATCTTTCGCTTCCTTTTCTTTCTCTTAACGTTATACCAATGTTGGGAGGTTCGGGTCTCCCTAAACAAAAGTATAAATGAGAGGGAAGATAAACAAATTATTCTATTATTCTGAGTTTTGCAGACAAAAGAGTGACGAACGACTTCTTTTCGACGACAATATGTCGCAAAAGAAGATGACGTAAAGAAGATGAAGTGGAGGAGTGAGAAGTGATGGGGACGAGAGGAAAAAAATCATATTTACATAACTGTCGTAAAGGTAGAATTTGAAAAAATTAACAAATTCAAAAGTCATGGGAGCCAAAACGAACTCTCAAACATAGTTGGGGCCAAAACAAAAGGTGTTTAGTAAGGGGGGTTGCAGATTGTTGCTGGGGAGCTATTATGGTTGAGGAGCTATAAATATTAGTAAAGGGAGATAAAACTTCTGGATTATTACTTTGAAGACCTTATATGTCATAGATTTTGAATGTGAAACTCATGATCTGAAGGAATACAATGTGATAAGGTCAAATTAATCAGAAATAAAAATATCTTTCTTCTTCACTCGGTTCTCCCTTTCGATTTCGACTTCTCCCACTTTCCCCTCCGAATTCTCCTCGTCCACTCCCTTCCTTTTACTAACAACAACATCTCCGACAACTATTTTTACCAAGCATTTTGCTCAACGAAGAAGAAATATATTTAGTTTCGTAGGTAAAACTTTTCATTTACACCTTTTTTTGCCATATTTCCCTCGACCGGGGGAAATTTGTTGAAGAAAATAACATACATTTGTAGCTCCTTAGGAAAAATACACTGTTCACCGTATTTCCCTCCACTGGGGGAAATTTTACAAGAATTTTTCCAAAGAAATTTCTGAACGATACTGAAAGATTTTTCCTCTTTTTGGACAAACTTTGAAAGCTAAAGGAAGAAAAACAAATAAAATTTAGTCGAAAATATTTGTTTAGGGTTTTTTACATCTTGATAGAGATTTTCTTTTATAATGTCACAGTTTGATCGAGTTGGTGGTTGTTGGTTCGACTGGAAAATATATTTTCCCTCCATTAAAACAACATCAAGAATATCTTAAGACATAATAAATGTAAGTATCCAATAAAAGAAGAAAATAAGAATAAATTAATGTAGCGGCTTTGGAGAATAAAGAATAATCTCCTGGGAATAAATTCTCTACGGAATCCATGTTTTTTTGCACATTCTCGTGGGTATATTTTATTTTTAGTCCAGAAACTCACTTGATCAAACATCGCTACCTAACCTTCATCTTCTCTGTCCCTTTCACCACCGCAACTTCCCAACACCACCATTCCGACCACCATTGTCACCTCTTCTCCTCGTTCACTCATTGTTACCCTTTCTCTATGTTTTCCCCCTCTCTCTCACTATGTAGTTGGGAGTCTGAGATGATTCTGATTATGATTGTTATTTGGATGACAAAACCAACAAAGCATGAAGACAGAGAAGAGTAGAATGAGAGGAATAACATGAACCCATTTTTCAGAAAAGTCAGATGACCTTGAGCGAGAAGTTTATTTCTTTTCCGCCATTAGAAAATGATGAACAGAGGGATAGTTCATTATCGTCATCAGGTGTAACTGGTTTCTGTTGTTTCCAGTGGAGCTTTTGACATGAATATGTGGAATGTTAATGTCTTCATGGGAGGTTCGAATCGAGCTTGTTGGTCTTTACAGCTTCAATGATAGATGAATCTAGAAAGAGAGAGACATATAGATAGATAGTTAGAGAGAGAGAGAGAGAGACATAGGCAAATGATGATGCAAATACCAAATTACACTCATAAACACAAGAGCTTTAAATAAAGTTTTCAGAACTTTATCATAACTTCTACCCAATTTTCTCTATTTAAAAAACTACCTAGCTCGTAGGGTTGAGGATCAAAGGGGAGTGGAAGATAAATAGAACAACCATGATTTAGTTATAGTTGTTCTTTGAAGGTGGAGTTGAAAGATTTAGGTTTTGGGTGAGGAAAACCATATACCTCCATATTTATTTATAATAGAAGAGAATTACAATGGTTGGAAATAAATAACGTAAACATAGAAATAATCTTAATTCTAGTGTATTCATATTATGGATATATATATATATATATATATATGAGAATATTTCTTGATTACCCTCCCGCAAATTGAACGGAGAATCAAACCGATAGTTCAATTTGGAACTAACTTGATGAGACGATTCTTCGACACATTCTTCCTTAAGGCAATCATAGAATTGGTTGGTAGACAAGCTTTTCTTTGGTGTAGATCGATAAGATTTAGTGCAGTAATAACGAACAAACATGACATAATAACAACGAGAAATGTTGCACTTAGTGAGCATAACCACCCTGGGTTCAGAGGCTCATGGCAACAACACGAGACATATGCCTTGTGAAGAAAAACCTAGCAAAAACACCAACAGGGAGGCAGCTACTTTGCACTCCAAACGACAACAACAATGATGGCCGATATTATCGATCGGCGAAAACTGTCCTTTATGGATATCGATCGTGCACCAAAATTGAATTGACTTTGAACTTACTTGAACACTAATTTAACTCTCAAAACACCATTGATCCCCTTCTCATTATAAATAGTTCGTCCATGATTGATAACAAAAACCTCCCAAGCCCATAACCGATAATATTGATAACTAGAATCTCCACTATTGAACAGGGCCGTGCCTGAGAATTCAGAGGCCCTGTGCGAAATTTGAATGTGGGCCCTTCGTGCTATAAAGATTATAAAAAAAGAACAAAATGTAAGCTAATTTATGATCGGTAGATGAAACCATAAATGAACCCAATAATATTTTGTAAAAAGTAGTCATATGAATAAAAATCTCTAAAAATTATTTTCATTGGAAATCTAGTCTAAGAATTCACAATCATCGGTAAGCAAAAAGATTTATTTATTCTATCTTAAGAACTCGAATATAAGTTTATAACTATAAATGACATTGAAATTTTAAACTCTAATAGAACGTGTGGATCTTAATGTAATATCATATTAAATATGTAGTTTGTCGTTTATCAAACAGACGAGGGGCGGAACAAAGACTTTAAACAACAAAATGTTTAAGAAAAAGTGTAACCGACTAAAAATAAATATTGGTTTAACAGTTATACTAATAAGCTCATAAAGGAGACAAAACCAACAAAAATTCAAAAATCGAAAAATAATGTCAACACTTAGTTGCCTAAGTAGTTGAAAGTGTTAGGATAAACTCCAAAACCTTAGAGATCACATTTGCAAAAGAGATAAAATTCATAGTTATTGAATTTGGGTCATTAAAGGTGTAAATACAAATTTGTCCGACTTTAGGTTCTATGTGGTTGGGTTTTAGTGTTAATCACATCACGATAATTCCCAAATAGCAGTTTTAGCCTTTTAGGCGCCCAATAACACACCCAAAAGGCGCCAAACACAATATCTAGGGGTGTCTATAGGTCCCCCCAAAAAAATTAATTACCATGCAGGCTAGAGGAGTCGAACCCGCGTCAGCCGCAAGGCATTCCCGCCTGCTTACCAACTAAGCTATTGGCTTGCTTTGTAATAAACTAGGTATCTGCTGTATATAAATATTAGGGCATTATGAAAAGTAGGCCCCTTGTGTTTTGGGGGCCCAGTGCGGGCGCCCTGCCCGCACTCCCCCAAACACAGCCCTGCCATTGAAACCTTATTGAAAAATATCAAAAAACTTCGACGGTAAACCTTGACTAAATTTATTGAGAAGAACGAACAAAACTAATTAAAAAACTAGAAAAGAAAATAAAGGAGAAGAAAAAAAAAATAACTATGATTCCGGCGGATGGTAGTCATAGAAGCGGATACCGTCGCCGATTAAGCGGAAGCTAAATAGGATTGAAACTCTACTTGTTAGTCTTTTAGGCTCACATACCATGAAAGATTTAGGTTTTGGGTGAGGGAAACCATATACCTCCATATTTATTTATAATAGAAGAGAATTACAATGGTTGAAAATAAATAACGTAAACATAGAAATAATCTTAATTCTAGTGTATTCATATTATGGAGATATATATATATATATATATATGAGAATATTTCCTTGATTGTATCTTGGGTAGGAATACTTGACTTAAGTACCACTTTTAGCCTTATTAGGAGTTGATGGTGATTTGGTGGTGATGTCAACATCTTCAACCGTTAAAGAAGGAATAAGAAGAGGAAGGAATAGAGAGAAGATAAGACAGATGCAAGTATTTGGTTGTGGGTAAGTTTAAGAAGTGAATTGTTGTCTTCCTGGTTATATTTCTTTATAGATGGAAACGATTCTAGTACACTTTGTGGAACTTACGAGGGAACAAACAGAGAGATTAGATACAGAGAGAGAGAGAAAAAAAGATGAAGATTAGGAGGCAATGTTTGATCTACTCAATCTTTGGACTAAAAGAAGAATATGCCTCCTAAGTCAATGTTTATTGACTAAGTCTTTATGTCTCAGATTATTTTTATTCCCCAAAGCCATGACCTAAATTAACTAGTAGTTTGTTGGTAATGGTGTTATATAACTAAGATTGTCGACAAGAAAAGATAGGTAATGTTACGACAAAAATGAAATTTACCATTAAATTTTTTAAATTGTGTACTTGTTCCTTTTAATCCTTCTGTATCTCACTATTTAAAATCAGTCTACAAAAATATCTCCGATTTGGTATACAGAAGTAAAGTACATAAAATTGATTTTATACTATAGCTCCCCAACAACAATGTCTAGCTCCCCTTACCTAACGCCAAACAGAATATACTCTATGGGTGCTTCTAAAGGCACCGGGCCAAAAGACTGTTAGCATCCGGAAATTTTATTGACTCGGGTCAATCGCCATTGACCTGAGTTATCTATAATCACCGGTTTTTAATGTGGGTGACGTTCGCCTTCGCTTGCTTCTTTTATCTTTTATCCTCTTGCTTATTCTATCTTCTTATGCCATTTATTTTCTTTCATGTTTAAACTTACACCTCTTTTTCTCCTTCAACAGCTCCATTTCTTCTTTTGGCAATTAGTCAAACTAACCGTACCTTCTTCAGCTTTCCTAATCCTCTCACTCACTTGACTCACTCCCTCCCTCATTGTGGTTTTTAAGGAACAAAAGACATCCTGGGTTTCTTCCACTCTTGAACTTGACTTCACTCCTTACTACTTTCTCTGCTCTACCCTCAGTTAGAAACTGGAAGCTTTCATTTTTGGGTTGTGATTAGAGGATTGCTTGTGTTTGGGTGTCAAAGATCATCATGATGAAAAACAACAAACCTTCATTTTTCAAGGTCTTGCTTGCTGATTTCACCAATGAGCTTGTAAGTTCTAACTAGTTTTGTTATTTTGATGTATAGAGAATACCACCTGATTTTAGTGTTAAAGTGAAGCTCGGTAGCTTTCCTTCTCATCATCATCCTATTAAAGAAGAAGAAAGAAGAGGGAGAGAAGAAGAAGAAGTGATCTTCTGTGTCCCATGTTCTGTTTGTGGTACCATGAAGAGACGAATTTCTCATTCCCCCATACTCCCCCACCAACATCAACATCAAGAACAAGATCATCCTCCTATCGTTATTAACAATGATGATGATCAACTCATCTTTTCACGGATTAGCCAATCCGTGAGCATATGAAGAGAAGCGGATTAGCCAATCCGTGAGTATTTGAAAAGTAACGGATTGACTAATCCGCGATTCAATGGAAACAAACGGGTTGGTTCAGTCCGTCTAGTATGTCTTAGAGCAGCATTGTTGTCCGAAATTCTTGTTGTCTTAGGGTTCACTCCCCTTGACCGGTGCATACATATAGTTGGACGGTGCTAATAGAGAAATGAGCAGTTGAGCCTGGTGCTAACAGAAATGGATACTAACAGCATTTTGGCCAAGTGCCTTTAGAAGCACCCTTATATTCGAAGAAGTTATGATGATATTCTCGAGATCAACTAGCAGAAGCAACGGTAGATATTTCCTTTTTGAAAGATTCATATACAAGATTTGTTTTCAAAATGGGAATGATATGATTGATTAATGACGTATTAGCTCACCAAATTATGAGAAGTTTAAGCTGTTAGTCACGTTTGTTGAGAAGTTTGTCGAATTCCATGCTCTTATTATTTGGAAGATTTTAGAGAGAGAGAGAGAAAGAGATGAATTCATTTTCATTGACCTTAGATTTCGATGACTTTGAAAACTCCGAAATCGCCTCGTCTCTGATGAAGATTGTACTATTAAATTCTACCTTAATAAACACATCAACATCTGTTTCTTCATCTTTTTGATTCTTAGATTTCTGAACCCAGAATTTTGTTTACAACAAGAATCACAGATCAGTTTATTACAGGTAAGATATCCCTTTTTGGGTATTCTTTTTTTTTTTTTTTTTTTCATTAAATAGGTCTGAAATTTTAGGGATTTTTATTTGATCCTCTGTTTTTCTTTTTTGGGTAAATTTAGGTTTATTTATTGATATCTGGAACATTAATGGTTGGATCTGCTTAATAAAGTATAATAATTTCTGGGTAGATTTATTTTCATATAATAGGAATTTTATGTTCATTTCTGCTTTTTAGAATATCAAATTCATCATGCTTTGATCTGTCTCAATAACTCTCATATTCTAGGGTTCTTTTTCATTTTGCAGGATACCCAATTAAGGATTTTGGTTGGACATCTATTGTTGCTATATTCCAATTTTTACTACTTGGGAAACTTGGATATTTCATAGGAGACCTAGTTGATATATTTTGGGTTTTTTTTTTCATTTTTCTTATTGATTGAAATTGGGGAAAGAATCATATTAGAGATCTAAAGTTTGATTGAATTCAAAAGCTGTGTGAAGTATAACTAAGATGTCAAAGACACATGATCAGCTAGAAATCAAGTTTCGATTAACCGATGGGTCAGATATTGGTCCCAAAACCTTCCCTGCTGCTACCAGTGTTGCTTCTCTCAAGGAAACAATCCTTTCACAATGGCCTAAAGGTTGGTTGTCTGTCGCCTCTATATTACATCGTTTATATCGGGAAATTATGCAGATTACTTAGTATTTCCATTGCTGATTAGTTAAATCGGATATCTGTCTTTATTTTGTTCTTGTGATGGATTTAGGTGTGTATGGATATGGATGCTTCATATAATTAGTTTACCTTGGTTTAAATTGTTCAATTGCTATCGACTTTATTTACTCCTATTTTTATATTTGAGTTTGTGAATTTGCCTTCATTTGTGCCATTGAACTTGTTATACTGGTAGCTAGGGAAGATGGGTTCTCTCGAAGTTCACTACTTTCTTGGTTAGGAATAGCATCTTTGAAAAGTCTGATCTACTAACAAGCAGCACTAGTCCTTGTCTCTTATCCCGTAGTTTTGGGTCTCTTTTTCGCAATTGGAATGTTACTTATCTCCCTTTGTTTATTATTTCTGCTTCAAATCATACAGTAAATGTTAACATCCAATGCAAAAGAAATTTGGAAGCGACAAAATAGTCACTCTGTTGATGGTTTTGGAAATATGGTGGCATTTTCGCTGTGTGTGAAGATATTCATAACATTATTGTACCTCTTGGGTCATGTTGAAGGCGAAGTATGTAGGTTAACAAATATACAAATGGTGTTACAAAGAGGGATTATACGGTCTCCATGTATCATGTACGTAAACACTTCGTAAAAGTTAACATCGATATTATCGGGTTGTTGGAGACAGACACGCGTGAAACAAGGGTCCTCTTATAGAGAAGTTGACAATTGAAATCAAAGATCAATTCTCAAACTCACTTTGGTTAGGTGATATCAAGTGTATTATCTCCACTGCAACAATTCTCAAACTCACTTTGGTTAGGTGATATCAAGTGTATTATCTCCACTGCAACAAGTAGGGTTCTTCTCTTGGTCGTGGAAAAAAAGTTGATTATCAAAATCAAAGATCATTCTTACTTTGTCTGTGCACGAAACTCTGGCACGTGTGGGTTTGGTTATGATAATTGTTTTCTCCTCCGTTTTATCAATATGCATTTGATTCGCTGTTTTTGTATATTAATCTGCTGTGTTTGGTTACTTTGTCAATTAAGTTAATTATAAGTTTAAGCAGTTCTTGTTCATAAACTAATAGATAAATGATCCTCTGAATCAGAGAAGGCGAATGGACCAAGGACAGCAAAAGATGTGAGGATCATAAGTGCTGGAAGAATATTGGAAAACAATCGAACCCTAGAAGAGTGCAGAAGCCCATTATGTGTTGTTCCCGAAGGTGTTACAACCATGCACGTTATTGTTCAACCTCCTTCAGAGAGAGGAACAGGTAAAAACTCAATGATATTTTCCTCTATTTAATCTATGAATATTGAAGAGAACCGAAGTCAAATAAAATGCTTTTTTTTCATTTTAAAGCAGAGAAGAAGAAAGCATCGAAAGAACCTAAGGAGAACAAATGTGGTTGTGTTATCTTGTGATTAGCATTTTTTGGGGGGAGTAGAAGATTATCGGTCGGTGAGATCTAAAAGCTTATCGTTCTTGCACAATATCTTTTTTCTCTCTTAATTCTCTATATATGATCAACCATTATGTGTTTCATCCTTAGTAGTCTTGGTCACTTGGTGGTTGATTGATGACATAAATGCAGATGCATCCTCCCCATTCGTTTGTCCGAGAAAGTGTTGATTTGTTGTACATCACTATAGATTTGTTTACAGGATTATGCTTTTACTTGTTAAATGTCTTGTGTTTGAATAATTCATTACTTAATCACTTATTGGTAGAAAAAATCATCTCTCTCTCTCTCTCATGTGAAAAAAGATGGGGAAATCCACACTGGCATGAGATATTGAGGAAGCAATGAAAAAATGATCACAATTTACTTATATATAATGCCCCCAATATTTGGAGATTCGTTTCGAACATTTCAATACTCTTGTTGGGTATAACCATTGTCCAAAATATGCCTTTTTCACCACAAGGAGATTTTCGCAGGAACAACGAAGCATAACCATCAGAGGGAAAAAGGGTATGCTTTAGGAGAGTAACCATTCACAAGTCTCTACATTATAGAGAAGTAGAGAACCTATAGGAGAGAGGTCTTACCTATACTTATTCATGCTTTGTACAAAAGCGTTCACCAAGTCAATTGCTACAGACCAATTTGAAGGGAAAATTCATGGTTCCACGGTTTTCCCAAATTATTTCTCATTTGCTATTTGCAGAAGGTCACAATATCTCCCAACTCCTTAAGAAAGTTTGTAGCTACATTTTGGTTTTGGATAACAGAAAGTGTTTAATGCTTTCAAGGTTCACTAATATCTTTCAAAAAGTACATTCAACCTGCTTCCTGAGATTCCCACTCGAATCGTATGGGAGAGAAACAAGGGTTTTTTCTCCTCTCACATGTTCAGTCACTTGGAGAGGGAAACCCTTGTTTCTCTCTTATGCGGGCGGTTCATGTGGGAGTCCAAAGAAGCGGGTTGTGTAACCTTGTTGTACCCACAAATGAGCCAAAAGCTAAAAAAATCTGACAAGAAATGGAACACCATTGAAGCACCTATTCAATACATGTTCAATGCCTTCGTAGTTTTTGGATTGTTAGTCGGGTGAGACAAGATTTTATATCAAATATATAGGGCTATAGTATATCAAAAATTTCCTTGGTTTATGTGTAGTTTTTTCATGCATATTGCCAAACTTTATATTCAAATATTTTATATCAAATATATAGGGCTATAGTATATCAAAAATTTCTTTGGTTTATGTATAGTTTTTTCATGCATATTGCCAAACTTTATATTCAAAATACATAATGTTTTCTACTTAATGTAAAATGGAAACGGAGCTGATTTTGAATTGTAATCAATTCTCAAAGTTAGGAGATATACACATCACATTATGTTTGTCTCATCAAGATCTTAAGTTTAGAGGCAAACTTTCCTCAAATTTGATTCTAGATTAATGAGATATTGGTGATTGAAAATTTGAAAAGATTAGGTTACCCTCACTAGCGTTCAATTATAACAAAGGTTCCGTTAAAATGCGAATCAAATGTTAAAAATGGGGGAACTAAGCCATTATGGATCGTCGTGATCCAACTATGGGTGTTCCACCCACTCAAGAGAAATGATTTAACGGCAGTCACACGGGGCACGTCGGACGTGCTGATAAGCTTCTAGAAGTGCACAAATCTCGCATCTAACGACCATTGTTGTTGTTGATCTTTTTTTTGGAAAGTGACTACGAAAGTCATTAGAATGAGATTTGATACATCAAAGATGTGATAAGCACTGCCGAATTAAATAACGATCATTTCGTCTGTTAAACCGTCGCAACCCTGGTTTCCAAACTTTAATTGCAACTTTATGCTAATGTTTTGTCCCTAATAAGAGTACCTTTTCATATCCAAAACTAAAACAAAGTTTTTTTTTTTTTATTTCTTTTCATTCCGTTTTTCTAAAGGTTAGAGCATTATTAGAACTTCATTCTTGAAGCATTCTAGTATAAGAAATACTGTATATGTTATTTGTGTTTCATAAGTACTTTGGACAAGTCAAGTTTACTTTTCAAGAGGGAGATAAGTCTACACACTAAACTCGTCCTGTTTCGATAGAGACAAGCCTTTACATGTTTGTCAATGGAAAATCATTTTGCATAAAATAACACCACCATACATCTGTCAAAGTGGTCTTAGTCGCATAATATTATTCACCATACGACCACTCAAAATTATTCGTACTCAGCTAATTATAAACAATATCAACAACAAAATTTATGATTATTAACATCCACGGTGAAATCGAAAGAATCTGAAGCCATCACTGTGTCACCAAGCCCCAAAAGTTATCGATTCTGTCTGAGTTTTGTTACCAAGACTCAAGCCCAACTGATACAAGGTTTTGTTCTTAATATTGACATCTTATAGGCTTTTAGTATAACTCAAACAATACAGACTGTTTCTTCACTGATGCTAGTTAAAGCTGAATCATAAGTTAGTGGTGAAGAAAGAACAAAGGTATATGAATTCATGGTATCTAAATAATCAACTGTCATAAAATTCTGAAATTCACAAGTTGTAACACTGATACTTACCTGAAACAAAATTCTGAAAATAAAAAGCTGCAACAAACATACATGATCTCTTACTCAATTTTTTGTTTTTTGCTAAGACTCTGTCTGCGGACAAACTAGGCATCTTCATGAAGATGACTTCTTTCGATTTACGATGTTAAATCTGATTCAGTCCTCTAGAACCTACAGTACTATACCCTCGGCATCCTATTCTCACACACAACACAGAGAGGGAGTTGAGACCTATGATCAGAAGTAGGATGGTGAAGGCACTTGGCATCTACAATAAGAAACAGAAGACATTGTAGACGGGAAAGGGAAGTCGTCAAATTACACCATCAATGGTGTCATGTGGTGGGCTCCTTCGAAGAACTTTAGAAGGTTTAATTATATACCACAAGGAATCAGTAGCAGTTTTAAGTGGTGATTTCTCTCACCAACCAGTCCAGACTAGGATATGCAAAGTACAGTATGAGAAAGGATGGGAGTGCAAAGACCAGAGTGATGATTATGTACAGGAGTAATATCGCAGCACAAGCAGGTATAGCATAAATCACGATCAGAAGGAATATGACTACTAATGGGAATTTGGCAGTCAGGTGAACAAAGAAAAAGAGGGACTTTCTCAAGGAAGCATGAAGAGTTTCTAGGTTAAGGAAATTAGCTGCGAGGGCTGTATTATCATGGTTGTGGCCTGAATGTTCTTGGTTATGTAAGCATTGGGATCTCCGGAAATTACTATTGTTACCTTGGATTCTATTCGTTGGCCAAACTGATTGAGTTTGATTATCCCCGGAATATGTGGAGTGGGAGTTCACCCTATCACCGTTCATGCTCTCGACCATCCAAAGGAGGAAGAAGTTCTTGCGAGGAAATTTAAGATTTCCCTTGTAAATCCACCGCAAGGATAGCATATGACACCACGGGCAGGAAATGAATAGAGGTAATTGTATCGGTAGAGCAGGAAATTTCACGACTGCCCATTGGAGGCCCAAGACACAATTCTTGCAGAGGGTATGGCCACACCATAAGACATATGGCACATTCTCTACGATGTTGAAGGATTCACAGCATATTTGGCATTCTAATCCTTCCTCTCTGCTGTTTCTTGAGGAAACCTCATCATCATCTGAACTTTCTGAACCAGCTTCATTTACCTTGGGCTTGGGAGTGTCGTTCTTCAGGCCCATAGTTCCAGCTATGGCATTAGAAGCGAAGCTCCACATCGTGAAAGTGACAGGTTTGTGCTCATGAAACAGACATTAGTAGGAAATTGCGTCTGCTGTCGACATATCTGAGCTTCGAAAATGTGGTGGCAAGTAAATTACTCCATTCTCTGATGTCAAATTTGAAAGCGAAATCACATATCAAACAAGCAAAACGACAATAAGTTCATATGGAGCAATGTAGCATGAGTCGTGATCCTAGATTCCTATTTCCTAAACATAATGAAAGATAAATATGATACAGTATACGCACAATCCATATTGCTCACAAATAGACAAGGTTCATATCATACATATGCTTCTCATTTCCCTAACTGGAGACCAATCTTACTATTCATTCCATTCAAGAGTGGGATTTTTTAAGATTAATATGGCATAGTGGCAGTTTTTGGAATTTCGGTAGTGTGTCAAATTGGCATTGTAATTTGTAATAGTTCGACTATAAATAAATAAATAAGGATCGAGTAAGAACAACAAAATTATGCGGTTGCCGAAAATCCGATTACTTTTCATTAGGAGTTCCACTATAAAGCCTGCTACTTTCTAATGATTCCAGACAATCCATCCATGACCCCATAAACAACATTCTAACTTAAACATCAAGAAGGCACTAATACCACATGTAAAAAAAAGAATCAAAAGCTAAGAACATTAGCAAATCTAGGGCAAAAGGAATAAAAAAGGTCGCCATCATCCAAACGAGAACTAATTAAGGAGTAACTATTGTTACCCAGAATTTAATTTAATCCCAATGCAAAAGAATGATCCTTTAACCAAACAATGCTTATATTATTCAATAACCAAAATAAACAAATAACTGGACATGCACCTTTAACCCAATAACAAACCCTAGAATACTGATACTCTGCAAATATAAACCCACCTAAAAGTCATGAAAAGAATCACCCGTCGATCAAAAAATTCCAAAAATTGGGAAAGTCGCAAGAAACTTATTTCTAAATCCTGAACTTAGAGAAGAAATAATATCAAAGAGCAATGTAGCAGAACTTAATGTAGATCTAGAGATTTCAAACATAAATCAATGAAATATAATGCAAAAAAAATGCAAGTTTTTGGGAGATCACGAAAGATAAGCTTAACTAGAAAGAGGAATCAAAATCGATTAGAAAAATTACCGAATTTAGGTCGCGGATATGAAGATTGGGGGAATGGAAATGACCCAGATGAGATGAACAGAGAAAGAATCTCTCTTCTCCTCCTCTTTTCCCTCTCTCTCTCCTCTCTCTCTCTCTCTCTCTCTCTCTCCTTGCTGCTACTTGTACTTGACAAGAGGCCAAATGCATCTTGGCCACACGTGATGAGAAAGAACCGATTGCTGGATCCTACGTGTGGGAATGGGTCCACGTGGGCGGGAGACGGATATTAACTCAACCGGACCGGCGGAACAGGCACAAGTCATAAGTGTCCACTCGGACATCCGGACAAACGGGCGGACATTTCGGAGTTTTTCCATCAAAGTGTCCGTCCGTGACCGTTTTGATAGTCGGACAAATCGAGTATCGGTCGTCGGACATCGGTCAATAGTGAACAAATAAAGAAATTTTTATTTGAAATTAAACTCTTTAGTAGCCAAATACAACTTTCTAAACTCTCACTTTACAATTCCAAAAAAGTAAATGAATACAGTACAAAATTAAAAGATAATCATAGAGATTTCTTATGGATTACTATCGGTTTTGGTCTTCTTCTCATGGATTATGATCGGTGTATTTTGGATTCTTGGGTTACTAATGAGATATTGAAATTTAGGAGAAGTGAGAGACTAGAGAAGTAGACAGGTGAAGACAAGATTAAGAAAAATGATTTCTAGGCTTATATATTTTTATTCTTAAAATCTAACGGTGACAGCTAACCCTACAAATCTGAAGGCTCAAAATCAATGATATAGAGGGGCGAGTACAACGGGTAGGATAAATGGACGGGTTCTGTCGGACGGACTATATAAGCGGGTGCACTCGGTCGGATCACCGGATAAGGTTTTGTGCACGCGTCCGTCCGTTTAAGCTCTTTCGGTGGGGCGGGTACAAACTGATTCGGACATCGAACGGTCACAGACCCTTCGGACTCGGACGCCCGTATAAATAAAACTTACATTAGAATCATCTAATAAAACGAAGGGCATTTGATTCATACAGTCAGATCTGAAATCTAAATGAAAAACAACCTCTTACTATTTATTCAGAATGAAATGATTTGGGTGTAGAAGATTGAGACAGCTTAAACAAATCCTATTACTATAATTGAGGACTGAGGTCTATTGAAAGGGGACAAAAAAAAAGTACTCTTTTCATTGATACATTCAATCTGAAACTTAGGGTTTTGAATCTTGTTCCCCGATTCGTCGATCTGCTAAATTTCCCTCTCTTTCATCTCGAATATATCATCGGATTAAGCTTCCCCAGTACCTAATTTACGCCTCAGGTAAAATCTCCATTCCGAATAGGTAGATAGATATCTTGTGATTTTCTTCTTTTAGTAATTATGATTCTGGAGAAGTGTTTGTCTTAAAGCTAAATTGGATCAATTGCGAAAGTTTCCTCAATTGTGGAAGAATTTATGTCATGATTTTAATGGTAAAATGTGAAGCTTCCTTTAATTGTTAGGGTTTCACAGAGATAATCTCATAATCATTTTGGATTGTGGTTTGAGACTTCGAATTGTAGCTTGAGACATTTAAATTTTTTTTTATTTTCTAGGCAAAGGAAGATAGGAATTAAGGATTACTATTTTAATTGTTGAGGTTCAAAAATTTTAAATTCAGCTGAAGTATTTCGATTTTGGGTTAAGCAAGAGGAGATGGGAATCCATGGATTACTGCATTAGGTTTGGAGAAGTTCGATAAGAAGAAGATCGAAAGATTTGGTTTGGGGGTTGGGAAAATGTACAGGAGCATTCCTTCTGATAGTACCAGGGTAGGGTTACCTACTGATAGTGGAGAGCATGTGGTGAAACTTGATCAAGTTCCGCGTTGGAGTGATGCGGATTATAGGTCTTCTTTGGCACTCGAAGATCCCAGCTTGTACTCTTTAGATCCCCTTGCTTCTTCTTCAGATGCAGAAAGTGGAGGCAATGGGATATCATCGAGGTTTCCTGTTCATCATGAAGTTAATGCAAAGATTTATCTATGGCGAGGAGACCCATGGAATCTTGAAGTTGATGCTGTTGTTAACTCTACTAATGAGGTAAGCAAAATCACCCCCTAGATATTCTTTGCAGTATGTTTTCAGAAGTCCTTTTTTTTGTTCTGAGTTTGATCGGTCTTTTGTAAGGGTTTGACGTTCTTCACTACTACTTCTCTCACTTAAGTTCAGATATCTTTTCCTACAAGCAGATTTTAGCAACCTTCTAATTTAAAGTTTTCTGGATTATCAGTCTCATTTGTTGAAAGGGTGTTACAGAATTTGGATGAAGCGCACTGCAGTCCTGGTTTGCATGCTGCAGCTGGTCCTGGTCTGGCTGAAGAATGTGCGACATTGGTAATTTGCTTATAAATTTGTGATATTTACTATTTTTTTGAAATCAACTGTTTCAATGCAAGTCCATCTTGATTCAGCAACTAGTAGTTAGTCCAAGGACATTGTATTGGTTAAGGAACCTCATGAGTCTAGCTGAAGGACATGCTCAGTGCTCACAAAGTTATCTGAAGCTATCAAGCTGCAAATTGTTTTCGGAAGTAATTTTCGTAATTTGAAACAAGAGGTTTTACCACTACACAGATACAAACATTATGTTATTCGGTTATCAAATGCGACCCCTTTTGAAAGTTTTGGATAGAGGAATTTATGTAATAGTGTTACCTTCTCTTTCGACATTGCTGTTGATTCTTCACTACAGCTTTTGTTGTAGGGAGATTCTGGGGTATAAATTTATGGGTAAGCTGAGGAGCCACCTCTGCTGTGTATGGTAAAGAGATGAACCAAAATGGTGGAAACCACATGCAAGTATTCTTTCACAATTTAGATACACTTGTACAGCTCACTAAGATGATATATTGGTGGACTTTGTGAGAATAATCTTCAGGCTTCTTACAAACCCTATAACAATTTCAAATGTGAACCAAAAGCTATATGCCATTGTGATAGTGATTGATCGTTTGATATTATCTGATCCTCACTAGTTTCACAGTGGAAAGAATTTTATAATGATCTTTTAGTTGGATTATCCACATTAAAAACCCCAATTATTTCATTTCCGTGGTATACCAACTTTCAAAATTGTCTTCATTAAAACTCTAGTCATATAGGAAAAAATTAGCACACAGCAATATAGGAATACGTTAGCAGTAAGAAATCAAATCATAATGTAATATAGAACTCCTTTTCCTAGTCTCCTAGAATGGGAGGCTATGTTGCTTGGTATGCAACATTTGTGGCGAAGTTGCTTAACTAGGTTAGATAATGACTTATTTCAGGATTTTGAAACTTTCTGGGTTGGTAGTAGAATCTTTTCATTTAAACTGGTTTGGCATGTATTGATTTCCTTACAGGGTGGATGCCGGACGGGCATGGCAAAAATTACCAATGCATATGACCTTCCTGCCCGGTATGTTTACTGTCTGGTTTCAAACTTTCTGCTCTTTCACTTATAACTTTTGAATTTCTCCTCTTCCACTTACGAGCCTGACAATATTTTCAATAACGATGACACAATTTTATATATAAAAAGCTCGAAGGCCAATATTGTATAAGAAAAAGAGAAAATATGGAAAATAAGCTCTATTATATACAATTGCAATGAGAAATCATCGCTGTCGTAGTTATTTCGCCCAATGTAATAACTTCTGATTTCTTAGTTGCTATTGTCAGTGTTAGATATGGATAAGTGTATCAATTCCTATCTGGTGGTTTTGAAAAAGTAATTTTCTTGTGTCTTTTTTTTTGTTTTGCATTTATAATTTTCTAGTGTCTATAAATCAAATAGTTGTATTTATGTTGCAGTCACGGCCTTTATTCATCATACACGATTATCACAATGTGCTAGTTAATTTGTTTCTTTTCTTCTTGAAGCAAAAAAGTAGCGCTCTTATGTAAGTTGGTAAACATGGATATATTTCTTATATGGAATATCATTTGCCCGGTGATCTATCAGGAGGGTTATACACACAGTGGGTCCTAAGTATGCAGTCAAATATCACACGGCAGCAGAGAATGCTCTTAGTCACTCCTATCGCTCTTGTCTCGAGCTTCTTATTGAGAACGATCTTCAGAGGTTGGTATTCTGTCAATGTTAATCATGGTATTTATGTTATAGCTTGCATTCTGTGGAAATAGAATAAATTTTTTTGGCAACTTGGATGCAGCATTGCCCTTGGTTGTATCTATAAGGAGGCTAAAAATTATCCTCGCGAACCTGCTGCTCATGTAGCTATAAGTAAGACATCTACTTACAAGTTCTTGCATTATTATTGTTTAGTTCTTGGAAGGTTATTCGGGTTCACTGAGTATTTATTTGCATTAATGTGTATTGTTTTACTCAGTATGCCTTTCCTGCAAATTTATGAATGTAATCACTCCTACACTTTTCATCCCTCATTGTAATGAACAGGAACGATTCGACGATTTCTGGAGAAGCAGAAAAATAAAATCACTGCTGTTGTTTTCTGTACTACGACCGCATCTGATACGGAGATATATAAAAGGTATACCTGCATGCTAAATTTCTCTTTCCTAGTTATATAGAATTGTCATTTCTTTACGTTCCTTTATATTCTACTTTGCAGACTACTTCCTCTTTACTTCCCTCGGGATAAACAAGAGGAGGAGATTGCAGTGTCAAAACTTCCCGCTGATGTTGGGGATGAGAATGGCGAAACAATTATCTACGAACGCAAAATCAGAATAAAACCTTTGCCAGCCATTAGAATGACTGCTCCTACAACTCCCACTGCAACAGTAGATCTTCCTGTCAGTGATGTTGGAATGAGAGTAAGACGGTGAGCGAACTTGTAAGATACCATAATTCAGTTTCTGTTTGTATTACTTGTGTGGTCAGAGATGGCACACATGCATGTTCACCAAATAACAGGTACCCTATCTTACTCCGATTAAGGAATGCCGAGGTGGGTGGTTCAAGGGACTTCTGAAGAGCTCTTGTGGCTTCAATTAAACGAAAGAAGTCATTAGTCACTTATGTTATATATGCCTCACTGCTTCTTATATCTTTTGTTCATGCTCCTGCTTTATTGGCGCATCTGACCCACTTTTTCTCTCCTGATTTTGATGTCTAGACATCAATTATTTTAATTTTTTGAGAAATAAGTTGGTCATTTTTTAACTATATTAGTATATTATATACAATTCCTTACTATTCCACATTCAGTTCCTTGAGAAACAGACATGAACATCTTCGTGTGTGTGAAGTATGCACTTGCTTTATCTCCCGCTGTTTGCTTCTTTTGTATGTTGACTTCACTGGATGACTGCTATCTTAACAGCAGTTCTTCCTTCCTGGACACCTATCTGGATCCCGCATTCATGTCCATAATTAGGGATCCTGATGAAAGGCATAAGGAGCAGCGAGAGAAAGCAGCTCAAGCAAATAGTGGTTTTAATTGTGCTAAATTTCTTGGATTTGGTGATCTTGGTGGCCCTCCATTATCCGCGGCTGAGGAATACTCACTTCATTCTAGATATCTCGCCAAAGCAAATTCTCTTAATCTGTCTGAAATTGCAGAAATGAGAATAGTGTAAGTAAATCTACCCCAAAATTATGTCGAAATCCTGTCATGTGTATACTATAAAATGTGAATACAAATCGTAGTTCTTATTTTCGTGTTTCTGGGTTTATTTATGGAAGTCCTGAAAGAAATACTTTGTTTGTTATACATAGAATGTGTTGGTACTTTTAATGCTATGCATCTGCAAAATGGTGGCACCCACAAAATTTTCCAATTATTTTGTAATATAATGAAACCTAGCGTGATTGGTTTCATATTTTTATGCATGAAACAATTCTTTAATTCGATATTCTGTTGCTATATCAGTTATCGTGGGGGTATAGATAGTGAAGGGCGTCCTGTTATGGTGGTTGTGGGAGCTCATTTTCTACTGAGATGTCTCGATCTGGAGCGTTTCGTGCTTCATGTTGTAAAGGTACACATCATCAGTTTCTCCATGCAAGATTTGTTAACTGATCTCTAGCTGTTTCTGATATCTTCTTGCTTATTGTTCTTTGCTTCTATAGCTTCCCCATATTAACTAAAAACTTCGCGCATAATCTTCATTTCAGGAGTTTGAGCCTTTGATTCAAAAACCTTATTCTATTGTCTACTTTCACTCAGCGGCATCTTTGCAGTCGTAAGTATGTAGGATTTAACTTGCATGAATGAAAGCAGACTAATTTTGATAATAAACCCTTGTCCCATTCTTCTGTTACAATTTTATTTTCTCCTCCACCTTTTACGCCCGGTGTAACGACATCTTGATTGACAAAGAAACTAGGGTATTTGGTCTCTCTTCCAACTATAATCTGTAATGTAGTACAATATCGTGGACCCGTTTATTCAGTTGACTAATTTATTGTGTACATAGTATATGGAATATCATATTTTATGATTAGACATCTGTAATGTAAGTATGTAACTTTATATGTTTATTATATCGGCTCATCATTCGCCTTCATCTCCCCGCCACTCCTTGTAGAGTAGTTTAAATTTCTTCTATACTCCTCGCTTTCCACCCTAATTCCAAACTATTTTATTCTCTCCTTGTAATTAGTTAATAAATTATCTCTAGGAACCTTCCAGCGTGCATTTTTTTCTTCAATGATGGTAGTTTTGAAGGTGTCATCCTGACTTTTTTGCCTATCAATTTGGAATATGTACTAAACAGTCAGCCAGATTTGGGATGGATGAAGCGGTTACAACAAGTACTTGGCCGAAAACACCAGCGTAACCTGCACGTATGCATACTAAATTATACGCTGCTATTAGTATTTGCAAGATTAAAAATTGTATTCTTATACTCGAAATAATTGATTTTAATCTTTACTCGAACAGGCAATACATATTCTTCATCCAACATTTGGGCTAAAAGCTGCCGTTCTTGCTCTTCAATTGTTTGTAGATGGTGAGGTATGTTAAATAATCTCAGTTTAAGTGTTCCTGGGAATCCTGACTTCTTTCAGTTCTTCCATCCAATTCCTTTGAATCATTGTCAGTCTGAAAAGTTATTTAACTCCAAAAAACACCATTTTTGTTGTCTCTAGGTGTGGAAGAAGGTTTCTTATGTCGATAGGCTTCTGCAGCTATTCAAATATGTTCCTCGTGAGCAGTTATCGATCCCTGATTTCGTGTTCCAGTTGAGTTTCCGATTCTTCTCTCTTGTATTTTTCGTTTATACAATTCGCCTAAATCGTTCATACACACACACGTGCACACTTACACACACACATACTGTATAACTAGATTTGAAGTATCAGGCTGATACCATTACGGGTTTAGGGTTTTGATAGCCAATGGGTTTATGCTCTACAGGCATGATCTAGAAGTAAATGGAGGGAAAGGTTTGATTGTTGATCCGAGAACAAAATATGTATATCAACGGCCACAGGAGCAGTGAGATTTGCAACCTCTCCAGTTTCCGTCAAATAAGTTTCACTATATTTACGTGTCTTCATGTATACTTTTTTTTCCGTTTCCTTCTCCGAGGGTTGGTGATGGGTGGTGTATTTGATTCTTTTGTGTACAGACACTGAAATTTACGATTGCCATTTTTTTTCTCTTTCCTTTTCGAAAATCTGGAAAATAAAATTATTATAAGTTGGGAAGTTCTGAAATCTGTATCTATACTGATGTTAAGTGGGAGAGCAACCTTGCCAATAGTGTTATTTGAAGTCTTTACTCTGAAGTTGATGACCTTGCTTTTAGGGAAG
This sequence comes from Eschscholzia californica, assembly GCF_041429995.1. Classification (NCBI taxonomy): domain Eukaryota; kingdom Viridiplantae; phylum Streptophyta; class Magnoliopsida; order Ranunculales; family Papaveraceae; genus Eschscholzia; species Eschscholzia californica. The sequence continues at coordinate 38,132,328 of NW_028238198.1, forward strand.
TAAAAAGATCAAATTTTTGCACAATAATGCAGATTTATGAATTTTGGTTTTAACTAACTTTCACCAGTCCTCTCACAGGGTATGATCATATTCTGTATTTAGGCGTGTTCATTGCTATAACCAAGACTTAATTTCTACAAGGTAAAATTGAGACCATACAAGTCCCAAGCTGGTAGGTTTAAAACATCCTCAAGTGTTTGAGATTCTTTGAGGCATAAAGACTTCAACCAATTAGATTTGATCCAGGAAAAAACCTCCATCTTCCTCTCATTATCTTCGATGAAAATGTTCTGTAAAATGAAAATAACAAAAAAAGATTCATTGGAAAATGGACATTCATTGATAGAAAGAACAAAAAAAAAAATGAGAGAAAGGCCGAGAGGTAGAGTTTGGAGAGAGGAAAAAAACATAACTTACAAGATGAGGCTTGTATTTAACAAATATTCGGTCCAAGTAAAAAAAACAACCAAATTTTAACTGAGAAAAAGAGAATTCTAGATACGAAATCTGAACTGAGTCTCAATTCAAATATCAGATGATTTTTTTTGTCAGTGTTTTGGGGAAATAAGCAAAATTTCTAGGGCGATAGGTTTTGGGTGGGAATAATTTTTTTTGTTTCCTCCAAACATCACCCTTTCAATTTTTTATTCCTCTCACCTCAACTAGAACTCTGACGACCTCCACCGGATCCCGGCGACTTCCACCTTAACGTCGGCGATCACCATCAACAGAGTTCTCTCTTCTCTCTCTCCTCTTATCCTCTCTCCCTTTCTCATTATTCTCACGAAAGTTTCGGCGAAAGGAATCTCCCTTCGCCGAAAACTCGTCTAGATCTAGTTCTTCATCTAGTTTCCAGACGAAGGCTTCCGGCGCCGGAACTTTAACAAAGAAAGAAAGAGAAAAAAAGAAGGGAGGGGGGAAAGAAGAGAGAAAGAGAGAGATGCAGATAGATGAGAGAAGAGAAGAGAGAGGGAGAAAGAGAAAACAAAGAAGAGAGAGAGTGAGAAACGGCCATTTCCGGTCGACACCTTCATTCCGGCGACTTGAGGGGGAGTGTTTGGTTTTATTTTTTAGGTTTTCCACCTTCTTCCCTGAAAACTCTTCTGCTTTCCCCAAAACGATGGCTTTTTTTTTCATTGAATAAAATTTGAAATATCTAATGAATGGACTGTCTGAATGAACTAAATAAATACCACTCATTTCCGTCTTTAGACGGAGTTTGAAATGAGAGCCCAACATCTACAAACACATTTCTAACAGACCAGATTTAAGATTAAAATAAAACATACTAAATTGTGAAACGATTCAAGCAATTCAGATTCAGTTTAACTAATTCAGATTCAGTTTAACTAATTCAGATTCAAGCACAATAAAAACACAAATAAGAAAAGTACGGCTGAATATAAGCAAAAAACAATGTATCTTAAGAAGAAAGGAGAAACTACTAAAACAGTGTCTCATAAACTTAGGAGAGATGTATTAATTAATATCAAGAAAGATAAACCGCTACATCCTCTTTATAAACAAACTATGACCACTCAAATAAGTTGGGACCTTGCACCAACTTCTCCTAAAGCTTTCAGAGAAACAAAGCTTCCAGCGTAAGGGTGTGCGTCATGAAACGGCAAACACATATCAAGCTGCTTTAAGTTTCCAGACTCCGGGTCATACAACAAGACATTATCAAAAACTTTCTGTACCAGAATTTTTCCCTGTTTCGTAAGCACGAAAGGCACATAAAAATGGCAGTGTGGAGCCCAATTGTTTCCCCAAGTTATCCTGAATCCGATCTTCCATTCATTGTTCTTGCCCAGTGACCATATTCTTGTACTACGATATTGCTGATTATCAACTAAACACAAATCACCTCCCAATACCTTAAGTTGACAGAGATATAATTCCTGAAGTAATACAGAAGGTGGCAAAGGAATCAATTTGAACGTCTCATCTGCCAAATCAAAGGAAACAACATTGCCATTCCTGTCAAGCCAATAGAGACCTCCGTTCGCAAAGATACCTGACGAATAACTATATGATATCGAACACTTGATTTCTCCTTTATTTCTCCACCCACTCTCACTGCCAAGAGTATAAACTTGACTCCGTCCAACTAAGGGAGTATAAATTTGATTCCGTCCAACTAAGGGTTCGCCGATGTCGTAGTAGATCATAACAACCTTATACTCGTTTCTAGGAGGATGATAACCAAATCCGTAAGCTACTCTATCGACACTCGAGTTACCATTATTAAAATCGATGGTGTATCTTGGAAGATTGACATATTCCCCTGTAATTGGATTATAGATGTTTATAGGACATCGACTTTGCGTATTGTATTTGGATTGAATTTGAGTAAAACAAATCAAACCGTTGCATGAACCAACAATGCAGTGAAAACGCATGTCATGCGGATGGTGACAGTTGATGTTTGTAATTCTCTTATAAGAGAGTTTTTCATTATTCTCTTCATACTTTACATAGTAAAGTCGATTAGTAATTCCTTCCTTTATATTAGTTCGGACAATGAAACCCACCTCGGCAGAAGTAGAATTTTTGTTGTGATCCAATAATTGGCGATGCATGTGTGCATAAGCAAAAGGAGCAGTAAGAAGAAGATTTCGCAATGTTTTGCATACTCGTCTGCACTCTAAGATTGATTCTAGAGGTAAGCGAGAAAGTATGTCTATCAGGACATCTTCTGGGAAAAGATCAAAGCTCTTCATCGACCTGAATAAATGAAAAATTCTGAAGACATTAATTTGTTATAGCTACTAACCTACTCACACATTCTTCGACAATATTTAACTTAACAACTTCTACTACTTTTCTAAAAAAAGTGTGTTTGTTTATGTATATATATCATTGATCTGTCTCAGTGTCTCCTTCAATTGTGCAGTAACACCTTCACGTTTTTGAGATGCACAAAGATCGAATTACTGGATTCAAAATCGGGTTCTAGCGTTCTTAAACCCTATAGCAGAATGAAATCTTTGGTTAAACAAAATTTAAGGAAGTTTTGCTACTAGAATCCTCCCATCTTTCAATTCAACCAAACTTTGATATTTCCAACAGAGTTTGTCTAACAACCATATCAATCACTATATCAAAAAACCATATGTTTGTGCAATTAGGGTTTTCCAACTCATTTCTAATCTCTGAGCTTAACATGAATACTAATAGGGATCAGTTGGGCATTTATACAAACACAAGTACAATCTTTTGTTCTAGCTATGGAACCCAATTCAAGTGAAAAAATAGATATAAAGAAAATCACAGATGAGAGAGAGAGAGACTAATAACAATGTAGTAATAATTTCAAAGAGTAAAATGAAAAAACCCTAACTACCCAAACCATAAAAATGTAGAGTTAGAAAAACTTACAGCATAATCTGCAGTTTGCAGCAAAAAATAATTACGTCGGAACTTCACTTTCTTGCTGATTAAGGAATCAAGAAAGGAGGAATCAGAAGAGAGAGAGAGAGAGAGAGAGAGAGAGAGAGAGAGAGAGAGAGGGAGGAATTACAGGTAGAAGACGAAAGAGAAGGAGAAATCTATGAGCGGGTCAATGACTCGACGAGTTAATAGGAATCAAGAATGTATTCGTATATTCATTTATTAGGTTTTAATTCTCTCTTTTTTATATTAACTTACATTGTTAATCCCCTTAAGTTTCCAAAATCTGATCAAACCCCCTTGCTTAGCCCTCAACCCTCAATGTTTGACTAGTTTCAATTTTTGCAACCCTAACTAACAGAATTGTACTTCTGTTAAGAATTTTTTTTCTACTTTTAGTCCTATTTCATTCCAAGGAAAATTTTGATAGAAGAAGAGAAGTAATCTAACTCTCTAGATTAGAGATTTTTTTTTTGTTGAGAAGAACCTAAACTGTAGGTAACATTTATCTAGTGGTTTTAATTTCGACGAAACCATTAAATTAATTGTTTCGTATAAAACTACCAATTCAATACATCTCATAGTTTTACACAAAATTTTATATAGAATTTTTGAGCTTATAGCCCAAAAAACGACCCCTAATAGGACTTTTAATCCTCTCTAATCCAATAAAGAGATTGAAAACCAAAATAATAATCTAAATGGATATCTAGTCCATTTGGGTCCATCTAGAGAGAAAACACAAATCTCTATAATACTTAATCTTTCTTAATACCGAATATAACCTTCCTTATCTAATGTAACCGATTAACCATAAAAATCTTAGCATATCTCTTTTCCTTTTTTATCTCTCTCATTCTCTCTCCAATCACATTTCTATTCAAAGTAATCTTACCTTCATTATATTCTGTAACGGAAATTTTTTATTTCCTCTCTTTTGAACTCGAAGCTAGTTGTTAAACCTCCATTAATCTCAGAACTTTTCTTTCATCTTCATTAGATTGCTCGAAAATCATTCATCTTTTATAAGGTTTAAGATTTTCAGTTTTGTATTAACACAATTGTTAAGATTTAATGATGATTCTTTTTTTCCATTATCAGATTACGATGCTCTATTATTGAACATATTACATTTGTGATCCAACTACATAAAATCTGTTTCCATCTTAACTACCTTCGAATGGAAGATTTATATTTTCTCTCTCTAAAACTTTCATAACTCTTTAAGATCTTTGATGTTTATTTCTTATTTGATGATGTGGTCAATGTTAGTATGTTATTTCTCCTTCCAATGTTCATTGTATATTTCTTCAGATCTACGTTAATTCCTCTTTTTTTTTTTGTTTTTTTTTGCAGATCAGAATCATCTGTCCGTACAGTTCTTGATCTTTGTGATTATCCACACTTATTCCTTTAACAGAATATAAAGTACAGGTACTTTACGATAACTTTCCATGTTTTCTAATACAATTTGCTAATAATATATTGATGTTTATCCTTTCTGATTCTTGTAACAGAATAAAAATTACAGTTACTTTACGATAAATTACCATACTTTCTGATACAATTTGCATACATTTCACATAAGATGATGTGTTAATGAACAAAGGTGCGTAAAGTATGAAAAATTTATCCAACATTACACGTCCTTTTTTTACAAGAACAGTGGTCATGACAAGCATATAAAACTTCTCTTAACCTAATAAACGATTGTACTTTTCCATACATTATACATAACTTATTGATCTGTACCTGTTATTTATGATCCATCTCATTTGTTTTTTATTAAATGTTTCATTATTGATGTATGTAAATTTGATTATAATTTTTTTTAACTAATATATATGTTTTTTTTCTTGTAGTAAACCAGCACTGATGGAATTTCTTACAGAATCATCACATAAACTATAGAAGTATAAATTACGATGAAGAAGATTGTTTCTATGATCCTGTTTGGACAACGGAGTCTTACGTGAAGACTTACAAGGAACATATAAACCCTGCCCCTAACTTCGATGAACCATGAACATTTAATGAAGAGTCAAAAACACTAGCATGTTTGATTCGCCGAAACCTGGAAGACCAAAGACAGTAAGGATCGAGAGCTCGTGCAACATTCTGACGGAGTTTGTTTTTAAGCTACCTAGTCTACTATGTTCTTTTCATTTACAATAAAACACAGATTATTGTTCAATAAAATTTCGTTTCGGTCGTACAAAGGTTGTGTTATTTACTATACAGTATACATAATTTATGATAAATCACATACTTTATAACAAAAAACATGATTTCAAATTTACATTTCCTAACAAGTTACTATAATTTATGGTACATAATGAACATGTACGCGTAAAAAACAAGTAATTTATGTCAGAAAATAATCTAAGTATTCAATGGTACATAATGGATGACACACACACATATGATAAATTACGTTGTATACATGACAAATGATGGTTTCCTCGTCATAAATAACACATAATTTACGAACTTGTTTCATAATTTGTATTCGATGTGTGTTTATGTATGAGTAAAAAACGAAAGTTAAGTGAGAGAAAGTTGATATATATGTTTTGAATATTAACCCCCAAATCACGCTAATTGATCTCAGAAAATATACTCATTCCAAATCTGAAAATTAAGTGAGAGAAAGTGATATATAGATTTGGTTTCCAAATCTGAAAGGACGAGAGAGAAAATCTGTTTTGGAAAATATCTGTTTTCCAAATCTGTTTTGAAAAATCTGTTTTGGAAAATATCCTTGATCCGTTACTTCCTATTAAATCTTTTCAGTTTATAACCTAAATATCTCCCCCAAATCACGCCCCCTGGTTTGGGAAACTTTCCGGATTCATTCCGAAATTTAAAAACCCCGGATTTTTTAGACGAGGGACATGGAGGGTATTTATCAATAAAGTATGAGTTATTTATGCCCTTATTGTAAAAGGACTAAATGTCCATATTTTGGGAAGATTGGTCTATATACCTATTATGAAAATGATTTTGGTCTATATACCCATTGACTCTTTTATATAAGTGGCTTTATTTGCTTCGTATGAAACTATTGAAATACTAGTTGCAGTAGTTGATTTTTATGTAAACCACTAAAACAACTTTTTTTTCTGTCGTTTGCTTTGTCTTTAGTTTTCTCTCTTCCGCCCCTACACTATCTTCTTTCCCTTTGGGTCTTCTTTTATCCCTTCGACGCAAATGGAGAGGAAGATGGTTAGTCGACTCTCTCATCCTTTTGTAAACGTAATAATAGTAATGAGGGGGGTTAGTTAGAGAGAGAGAGAGAGAGAGAGAGAGAGAGAGAGAGAGAGAGAGAGAGAGAGAGAGAGAGAAAGTATACCAAAGAAAGGGAATGGACAAAGCGACAAACTGTAGAAGAGATAGACAAACGAGAAGGGGTGATAGAGAGAGAACAAGTAAAAAAGATCTGGAGATTTAAGTTGATCAAATATTGAGTGCTAAATGCAATGGAGGATCCAAGATTAACATCAAGGGTTAGCTAAAACCTAAGACAAATTTACAATAAAATCTCATTTTATAATTGGACCTTTTTGCAGCAATTTAACCCTCAATTATCAGTCACTTTCAATACTTTTGTTAATTCTCATTAAAATACTAGGTATAGCCCGTGCCTCCGGTATGGAGAAACTCATTGCATTTAGCACCATATATATGTAGCCTAGGAAATATCTTTTCCCGCTTGTTCATGATTGGCTGCCCCACTCTATATATATGTGCATAGGACATTTTCAAGTCCTAACTTTAAAACTATTTCTTATTGTTCTAGATTTGTACATCATTCTGTCTACTTCCATCAATAAAAAATGCTTCATAGGCAATTTACAGAGACATACACAAATACTAATAATTTTGTCTCATTTATTTATATACGAGAAAAGATATAAGAACCAATTAATTAAATGAATTGATCTAACAATAGAGTCACTTGGGAATTAATGTAAAGTTTATGTTTCCATATTTTCAAGTTGTTGAAGTCCTTCCCCCACAAAAAATAAAACAAAAAGTTGTTGAAGTCCAAATGAGAGAGTATTTCTTGCACTAAAATTTCTATTTACCTATTTAAGTATTTATGTTTCATTTATAGGATTCATGGACCAACTAATAAATTCGCAAAATATGAATTTTAGTACAAAATCATGTAAATCAATTTGTAAAACTTCTACTCTCACGCCCAATTTATATAGAGGTAGAAAGATATAGTCGCAGTTGTTGACTTTTAAACAAAAACATTTTTCCCCGTTTGTTCTCCTCTTTTCTCTCACTCTTCATACAAAAAATGGGGAGGTAATCCTCCTATTTGTATAATTCATCTGGTTTTGTTTCTTTGAAACATCCACGATCTTTTTTATCGTTCCTTAGTTGGAGTTCAAATAGTTCGAAGTTGTTTAGACTTGCGACATTTTTTCTGGTTTTCTCCAATCTCTCAATTTTACTTCATTCTTATCGTCTCTCTCATACTTTTGGGATACATAATAAAGAGTAATTACATTCTCTCTCTCTCTCTCTCTCTCTCTCTATATATATATATATATATATATATATATATATATAGAAAAGAGTGATCAAACTCATAAGACAATTATGGAAGAATTTTACTATGAAGTTCTACGCTCACAGAAATTATGTGACCATCCAATAACAATGTGTGAATTTTAAGTAAATGAAATGAATATGAAGTAAAAAAGTTAAGTTTTACCTACGATATTTAGTGAAACGACAAAATTTTAAATCCCGTTTCTATAGTAAATCAACATATACACTACCTTCCTATATCGACTTCATTGCATGCTCATTCTACTTAGACGACCAAATTTCATCCAATTTACTAATGGTTTCAGGCCAATTCAGTATGTATTTCACGAAACAAATAAATGTTTTCTTTTCTCCACTATCATTGTAATTTAAGCCTAAGGACGAAATATGACCACACATTTTGGCCTATCTACGTCAATTTTCTGGAACAATAAAATTATTCGGCAAAGATGGGTACAAAAGTTTTCATTTGTTTGTAGCTACATTTGAACTGAAAAGTTATTTGCACTTTGAATGCTTTAATTGAATAATATAACTTTGCACATGCAATCAAATTCATCCGCATAGGTGTGTATATATATCGATATATTCTAGAGTATGTGAGACATGGACACGAAATTTTTGCTTTTATTTGATGATCAACAAAAGTTGAAAGTTTGTTTAATTATGTATAAAAATCATAGAATTACATCTTCATCCACAACATATACTTCTTCCTAAACAAACTATCCAACACTATCAAAGAACTGCTAATTTGTTTCATAGAACCTAATTATTCATTATTACCTTGACACAATTTATGCATTTGACTATTCCTGCAAAAACATGACATTTTTCTTAAGCATTGCATTGAAAGATGATAGACAATACTGAGAACAAAGTAGAGAGAACAATGCCAAGAAAGAAAAAAGATTCAAAAATTAACCTCAAAAAAGGTTGTTCGCTTAGAACAAGCAACTACATTAAAAATATTACATTGCAAGACCAATGAGTTAAAATTTGAGTTGAGCTAATAATAAACAACAAGTGGACTTGAATTAATCTAATAATAAACTGTATTTGAATAGACAATAGTTAGGAGATGTTGTTCGTCATGGATAGAGGAAGGGAGAAAAAAACTGAAGCACGTACAACAATCCTTAAAAAGAAGAGTGAAGAGATGGATGAAGAAGAAGATACCCATGTTTCCCCCATCAAAAACAGAACCCTCAATTTGTATCTCTTTGTGACTTTCGGCAATTATAAGAGCTGGATGAGGAAGAATATACCAAGTAAAGAGGCGATTCATTTTAGGGGAAGTAGAAAACATCTGTCCCAACTGAAATTGAGTATCGGAGATTTTGGTAACTTAAAGTTAGGGCAATTAAAAAAGATTTTGTTTTCTAAACTATTTCATTGATTTAATTCATTAATCACATTATATTCAAATAAAAAAGATAATTGAATATCTTCATTGAACAAATCCCAAACAAACTGTTTACTACTTTAACAAGAGATAAAGGTTTTAAAATTTAACTTTGAAATCTCCCATTTCAATCGAGAAAATCTGAAGAAGTGCTTGGTTTGTATTTACTACCTTAGGTGCTGTTTGTTTTTTATTTTTTTCAGACCTGAAATCTGAATAGAGACACAATTCAGATTTCAGATGTTTGTTTTCTAATTTAAGAAAATCTGAAAATGTAGCTGAATTAGGTTGTGGTCTGAATGGGCTGAAAACGAGCCCATATAATTCAGACTTCAAAACAAGTCTGAAAAGGAGCCCCAAATGCTGAAATAGATCAAATGACCTTTATACCCCTCTGTTTTACAAAAAAATTCTCATCCAAATATGTAAGTCAGACAACCACCAACACCTGACTCAGACCACCACCAACACCTGGCTCAGACAACCACCACCACCACTTGAGTCAGATAACCACCACCACCTGAGTCAGATAACCACCACCTGAGTTAGACCACCACTACCACATGAGTCAGACCACCACCACCAACACATAAGTCAGGCCACCACATAAGTCAGGCCACCACCACCACATAAGTCAGAACACCACCACCACCACCGGTAGCACAACACAGAAGCCACCACCGGAAACCTAAGTCAGACCACCACCGTCAACACAAAACCACAACCACCACTGTCAAGTGTCCACACAACACCAAAGCACATCAATAACACATTTCACGTCCACCACCACACATCACGACCACCACCACCGCCATACATCACGGCCACCGCAGAGAGAAAGAAATAGAGGGGGAAGAGGGAGACCCTCACCGGATCTGGCGAGGGTTAGCTTTGCTCAAATGGATGAAAAGCTCAGATAATGGTTAATGGTTCTTTTCCCTGACCTTCCAACAAATGAAAGGTCTCAATGAGTTGGGATTATAAAAACACTATCATCATAGCCACCACCTGAAAAAACCCTAACTTTATCAAAACCCCCAAAACATTTGAAAAAGGCTATGGTGAGGGAGATGATAACAACCCTAAAACATTTGAAAAAAATATAGACTTCCTGTTAGGGTTATTGTGAGGGAGATGGAGACTTCTCAATCTTTTTTGTTTTAAAATAAAGAGAGAAGGTAACCCTAGATTTTTAGGGCTTTTATAGTTCTTTTCTTCTTATTTGGCCAGGAGACAAAAGTTGAATTTTTTTTAACGAGGGGCATAAGCGTAATCTTACATTTTCAGACTTTATAGTTCAGACTTAAAAAACAAACATCTAAATTCACTCAATTCAGATCCAGACAATTCACATTCAGCCAACTCAGATTCAACCAATTTAGATTCAGACATAAATAAAAAAACAAACAGCACCTAAGACTTGTTAGGTATGTCTGAAATGATGCAGATGCAGGGCTTGAATATCGAAAATGACTTATTTTTTAGTTGGTTCATCAAAAAAAAAAACGATCTTGCTTTGCTTACTATCTCTCTCTGGAAATTGCCATCTTCAAGAGAAGGTGGTGCTCAGATTACTAATTTTTCTTTTGGTATCAAGTTCTATGGTTACTTTTATTCTTCTTCATCATCACCACTTTCACGGCCGACCACCATTTTCATTGGCGACCATCACCTTCACGAGCTCCGACCACCATCACCACCACCATCTCTTGAATTGAAGCACATTGATAATCATTAAACTCCATAATTATTTACATCGTTGACATAGAAAAAATGAAGGGTTCTTGGATATGATATGACAACCTTCATGACTATCTTGGATTTGAACAAAGAGATCGATATCATGAGGAAAGTCAACACCCCCACAATAACCGAAAATAAGAACAAATACGGAGACATGGCCGGAGAAGGAAAATGCATAACACTTCCCGGAGGTTGCACTCAGCAACACGACCATGATGAAGGCAAAAGTCAAGCTGGTATTGAGCACGCACATTACCAACATTTAAACCTATCAGTAACCTTTTTACAACCTCCTCTAGGTTAGGAAATTCAACTGAAACACAGTAAAAGTGAAAAGAAAAAGTTTGAACATGGAGAAAATAAGACCTACGAAAATACATGCCATGTGTTGCTAGCGCGTGTTAGCAGTGGTTAGACATATTTTGATCTGGAGAAGGTCACTAATGGATTAATCATGAAGTGAAGTTATGATGCTAGTGAAGTGAACGTCACAATAGACACATAACTTTTAGGTTAATGTAATATGCAGACTTCTCCTTGAATATAAGAGTAGTGAAAATGAATCAGACTTAAAACAAAGTAACATATCTGACAAAAATAAATTAATGCATTACCCAAATAGACAATCCAAGACCGGAAAGCAATTATTAACAATATATGTATTCCATATTTCATTACCCAAATGAATAATCTAAAACTAAAAAAGCAGTTATCCACAACATATGAAATCTATGTTTACATACAAACATCTACATCTCAACAACATAAACCAATAAAATTGACAGTCAAGAAAAAGCTTGTACGAAAGATAACGAAGTCTTCGGTTCACGATTCCAAACTACTTTGTTCCAAACATCAATGAAATCTTAATTTGTTCTTTGAATAGCTAAGATATCTCTAGATAAATAAGATGGAGAAGAGGATGATACATGAGATTAGTCGTGGTGGCCTGATGGGTGCTCGTGAAGGTGGTGGTCGTCGATAACGGTTATGACTGTTGGTGAATATGGTGATGACTGATGAAGAAAAAGTCGGTTTATATAGGGATAAAGATTGTAACTGGTGGATTGAGGAATTTAAGAATGAAGAAGGAGAAATCGATGAATATAGACGGATAGAGATTGTGACCGATGGATTGACGAATTTTAAGAATCTTCTAATTGACATCTTCATGGTCAGTTTAAGATTTCAGAAATTGCAACATAGATGGATAGAATTGTAACTGACCTATTGACAAAATTTCAGTTTAGTAAACCCTATTTTTTGTTTGGACTAGGTATGACCCGTGTGCCTTTGGCACGTTCAGTTTCGTATATTCATCTCAAAGATCATAAAAGAATAAAATAATTTTAAAGAATAAAAATGTCAGAAAAATATATGTCAATTTACATGCATATTGTAAATGAAAACAACATCGAATTTTTTATTCTAAGATATAATTTTGTTGTTAAAATCAATAAATGGCTTGAAAAAATTAAAAATTTTGTTAATATAAACTAATTAACTCACATAACATGTTATACCTTAGTATGTTGTTGGAATCAATAAAATGGTAGATATAATCAAATTTTTATTCACATGCTCTAATCAAGTATTGACCGCAAAGCATCTCGGAAGGCTTGAACCCACCCTCAAACTCTTGAGCGAGGTGGCTGAAAATTGGACCCCAAGCATCTGGCTTGGTTATTTCCATGTAAGGTGACAACCATAAGAATGCATCAGTGAAATTCATTCAATGATTGAATAATTCCCCGTAAAAATATAAAAGAATTTCGTGTAATAAGAATAAAGAAAATTCTAGAGAACTGGTTAAAATGTTGTTCTCTTAATTTAAGTGATACATGAGAATCAAGGAAATGCTAGAGATTTGTTAAAATTGGCTAAAATAATGTAAATAAGTCAGAAAACATATCATACATTATTATGTTGTTGTTACGTCGATTTATCACGTACGTTGTTTAAAAAATAAGGTTTCTAGTCCAAAAATCTACACCTAAACACACATTTAGTCCACCCTAATATTAATATAGGATTTTAAGCCAAAATAATAATTATAATTGATATTTAGTCGAAATTGACCCATCTCTATAGAAAAAATATATCTCTATCATTTCTATTTAATCATAATACCCGGTATAACCTTTTATATAAGCAAAAACTCACTTTTGAAAACCAATCTCCAAAATTCTCTTTCTTTTTTTCTCAAATTTTTTCGATTGATTTCAAACTTACTATCTGTTTCGGAATATACACGTTATTTAGTACTCCCAATTACGTATATTTCTACAACAAAACAGATTTAGTATAGTTAAAGTATGTATAGATGTCAAAGTTACAGTGTTTTTCTGTTTATTGATTCTTGTTTTCTTTCATAAATAGCGTGTTATTTATTGTTAAAGTTTCATACTTTATTTCATTTTTTTTATATGTGTCATACATAACATATTATGTATGAACAATGTTTCTTCCAAAAGGGAAAATGACTAAAATCCCATTTTCTGGAAAGATTGGACCTTAATCTCCTTTTGAATTTTATTTTGGGCCTAAAATCCGTGGACCCTTTTAAAAACATAGAAGTATTTTTTAGTGTAAGTATATAATTGTGTTTTTTAAATCAATAAAATGCTAGATTTTTTTTTTTTGAAATTTTGTTATATCTAAGAATGCTGTTAAAATCAATAAGATGCTAGATAAATAATTAAATTTTTATTCACCTACTCTAACTTTTATTTTTTTTCATTGTTCAGCATGCCTTGAACCTTTGACCTCTAAAGTAGAAGTTTATACCTCTTATCACTCCAACCAAGCATTGTTGGTCCTACACTAACTAATTCATAACATATGTCACGCATATTATGCTAATAGAATCAATAAAATGTTAGAAAATACGGAAAATGTCAGCAATATAAAATCAGTTTACATTATGTTTTTATGAAAACTAGACTGCAGTGATAAAAAAGTATTACATTTAAGTATGTTGTTAGAATTAAATAAATGTTTTGAGAAGATACGAAATTAATCAACATATATTTTCATAATGATTTTCTAGACAAAATACTTTGTAGAGATGGAAATGTTGTAAGAACATAGAGAGAGAGAGAAAGAGAAGTGAATCTCGCTTTTAGGACAAGAACTACTGATTTGTTATGTTGGTATTGGCAACTATAAATTTTGAAAATAAATTTTGAGAATAAATTTTGACCATTAAATTTTCACTCTTAAAATTTATGGAAAAAATATATTTATTGACTCAACCACAAAAAGATTTTGGTTTACTATAAATTAAATATATTTATAAAAAGACAATAAAGAGAGAAAATAAATGACTTGAAGCGTGGAGTCCACCAAAATATAAACTTTGGACATATTTTTCATTTCATATTTTATTTTGGTCTCATTTTCGACTTTAAATCAAGTATGAAATGAAAGCCCAACATCTCACACACAAATTTGAGACACACCAATTTAGAGTAAAAACAACTCTAAAATTCACATTCAATTTAGCCACTTCAGATTTAGAGCAAATCCAATGGCAGTCTGTCTTAGGCCGAAAAAACCACTTTTTCACTCAAAATTTTTGGCTTCAGCTCAACCTCAAAAATTCAGCTCCAACCCCAACCTCTATTGAGGCCGAAAATTTATTTATGTGAGAAATGCGTGTGTGGCGTTTTTGTTGGTGTGCGAGAAACGTGTGCGGTTTTGTGTATATACAAAACACGTGTTTGAACTATTTTCGAAATAATAATTTTTTTCCAAGGTTGAAAAATTATTCGGGGACCGACACTTTCGCTCAATGTATTTTAATTATTAATGTGGAAGGTTATTTTAGAGTTGAAAAAAAATTAAAACTAATTATATTAAAAAAACGAAAAAAAATAAGAGAAGATCTTGGCTGTTGGATTTTTTTTCCATGGTTGAAAAATTATTTGGGGACCTTCAGCCCGACCCTCATTGGACTTGCTCTTAGATGCAATAAACACATGAGCCGAAAATTATGGTTGGATAAAGGCACAACAATAAGGTGTGTGTGTGTATAAATAAATAAAAGTAAAAATAAAAAACTACTAAAACAGTGGCTAATAAGGCTAGGAAAACAATCACTACTTGACTTGAGCAGTTTGCTTTCTAAGTCCTTTCAGTGAACTTTTATCACCCTTCTATCTGTTTACTTTGAACTTTAGTCCTTGAGTCATTGTAACAAATATGGGATGTTTTATATATGAAAGCTTTATTCAAAAAAAAATGCTAGGAAAACATGTATTAGTACAAGCAAAACAACACTGTATTAACAACAATGAATTAACAACAACATATATCCAAAAAAAAAAAAGAAGAAACTACTAAGACAGTGGCTCATAACCCTAGGATAACCCGAATACATGCTTTTTATACACGATCAATGACCACTCAAATACTCGATATTTAGGCTAAGACCTTACACCAACTTCTCCCAAGGCTTTCAAAGAAACAAAGCTTCTAATGTGAGGGTGTGCCTCATGAAATGGCAAAAACATATGAACCTGTTTTACGATGTTTGCATACTTCAGGTGACACGAAATGACATAACGAAAATTATGGTGGAACAGAACTTTTCCTTGTTTCGTACGCGAGAAAGGAACATAAACATCCAACCTACTACCAAAATTGCAGCTCCAATTTATCATGAATTCGGGCTTCCATTCATTGTTCGTTTTGTGCAGTGACCACACTCTTGTGTAACCAAGGTTCTGATTATCAACTAAACACAAATCCCCTTCCAATACCTTAAGTAGACAGAGGTGTAAGCGATTAAGTAATAATACAGAAGGCGGCAAAGGAATAAATTTGAACGTCTCATCTGCCAAATCAAAGTAAACAACATTGCCATTGCTCTCAAGCCAATGGAGACCTCCATTAGCAAAGATACCGAACAAATAATTATGTGATGCTGAAAATTCAATTTCTCCTTTATTTCTCCACCCTTTCTCACTGCCAAGAGTATAAACTTGACACTGTCCAATTGAGGGTTTGTCGATATCTCTGATATTGTAGTAGATCATAACAACCTTGTACTCGGTTTTAGGATGATTATAACCAAACCCATAAGCTACTCTATCAAAATGAATGGTGTATATTGGAAGATTGACATATTCCCTTGTAATGGGATTAAAGATGCTTATTGGACATTGGTTGTGCGTGCGTGTGTTGTCTTTGAATTTGATTTGAGAAAAACAAATCAAACCGTTGCATGAACCAACAATGCAATGATCATACATGTCATGCGGATGGTAATCATTGATCTCTCTAACTCTCTCGTAAGAGAGTCGCTCATTCTTCTCATCATATTTTACATAGTAAAGTTGATTAGTAATTCCGGGCTTTTTATCAGTTCGGACAAGGAATTCCACCTCGGTAGAAGTAGAGTTTCTGCTCTGATCCAATAATTGGCGATGCATGTGCCCAGAAGCAAAAGGAGCACTAAGAAGGAGATTTCGCAATGTGTTGCTTACCGCTCTGAACCTAAAGATTGATTTGAGTGGTAAGCGAGAAAGTATGACTATCATGATATCATCTGGTAAAAGAGGATTGTTCGCCATCGACCTGAATAGATGAAAATTCGTAAGTTATAGCTACTCACCTACTTACACATTCTGCGACAAAGATCATCGTTCACCTAGAGGCGCATAAAGATCGAATTACTGGATTCAATCGGTTTTCAACAAGTTCTAACATCCTCAAAACCTAAAAATTTAACGGACTTAAAGCTACTAGAATCCCTCCCCCCATCTTTTAATTCAAGAAAGCATTAACAAACTTTGAAATTTCCAACAGAGTTTGTCTAACAACCACTATATCAAGAAACCATATGTTTGTGCAATTAGGGTTTATCAATTCATTTCTAATGCATGAGCTTAACATGAATACTAATATCGATTGGGCATTTTAACAAACACAACCACAATCTTTTGTTCTTCCTCTTGAACCCAATTCAAGTGACAATAGGCAGAAGGAAAATCACAAATGTGTGAGAGAGAGAGAACTAATAACAATGTAGTGAATTCAACTAGTAAATGAATAAACCCTAATCACCCAGACCATAAAAATGACAAGGGTTAGAAAAACTTACAGCAGAATATGCAGTTTGCAGAAAAACAGAAGTAGGCTGGAACTTCACTTTCTTGGCGATGAAAGAATCAAGAATGGAGGAATCAGAAGAGAGAGATAGAGAGAGAAAGAGAGAAGAATTACAAGAAGAAGACGATAGAGAAGGAGAAATCTCTAAGCGGGTAAATGATTTGATGAGTTAGTAGGAATCAAGAATGGAGGAATCAAGAATGTTTTCAGATATTCAAATTTATTAGATTTTAGTTTTTCTTTCTTTCTCTTATTAAATACATTCTTAATCCCCCTTAAGTACCCAACTCTGATCAAACCCTCTGGTTCACCCCTCAATATTTGACCTATTTCGATTTTTGACACCCACCTAACCCAACACTACTTATTTCGTTTAGAAGCTTTTGTCATTTCTACTTTTAGTCCTCTCTCGTTCCAAGAGAATTTTTTATCGAAGTCGACAAGTAGTAGATTTTCATTAAACTCTATAGACTAGAAAAGATATTCTTTTGAGAAAATAGAAAAAATACTTCTTTGTTTAAGAGAGTTTTTATTTTTTTGTGGAGATGAAACTGAACTGGGTAACATTTATCTAGTGGTTTTGGTTTCGACGAAACCATTAATGATGTGTTTGGATGACGGAATCATGATTCCACGGATTCATGAATCCAAGTAATATTTTTTGGTTTGTTTGGCAACTAAAATTATTGAATAAACCTTGTT
Source organism: Eschscholzia californica (assembly GCF_041429995.1). NCBI lineage: Eukaryota > Viridiplantae > Streptophyta > Magnoliopsida > Ranunculales > Papaveraceae > Eschscholzia > Eschscholzia californica. Next base: position 38,150,251 of record NW_028238198.1, read on the forward strand.
CTCAAAAGTCGTTTTTTCAAATATCGTTTCGTTCGAGGAAATATCAGATTTTGAGAAAAAATTGATTTTTGGAGAAAAATGATTTTTTGCAAAAAAGAAAAGATTTTTCGGGAAAAAATGACTTTCGGAGAAAAAATTGATTTTGGAAAAAAAGATAATATTTTGAAGAAAAAATGATTTTCAGGGAAAAATCTGATTTTTGGAGAAAAAAAAAATTTCTGAGAAAAAACTAAATTTTGGGAAAAATAATGATTTAAAAAAAATATATATTTTAAAATAATTATTTTGTTGAAGGAAATAATTTTTTTTGTTGATTTTAAGTTTGAAATTTGGATAAATTAATCCAAAATCCTAGCAAATTTTAGGGGGTAGGGTGGGATTTTGGTCCAATACAAATTTTGAAATTAGGAATCCTTAGGATTCAAAAGTCCTATGATTCTTGGTAGCCAAACAAACCAAGGATTCATGATTCCTACCAAATCCCACTTTTGATAGGAACAGGAGCGAGTCCACATAGGGGTCTGTGGGGGCGCAGGCCCCCACGACCCCGATGTGTCTCGTTTATGTTGTATTTGCCGATATCTAAAATATATATATATATATATATATTTCCATCTCTTAAACAGAATTGTTTCCTAGCTTAGTTGGTAAAAGACTTAAGTTACAACTTGGAGGTCAAGGAATCCATTCCCAGTAGCCACGACATTTTTTTGGAAGAATTTCTACGACTCTTACCCATTTTTTTTCTAAAATGTCTACATTAATAATACATTACAAAGGGCATGTCTGGCTTACTACTGATTCTTTTTTTTCTTGTTGAAACTAATACTGATTCTTACTGAGTGGGATGAATCAATTTTGACCTCCTAAAAGTGACCAACTAAAATAAAATAGTCTCGTAAAGATGATTATTTTTTCTAAGCAACTATCCTAATTTTGATTTTGTCTTTGTCGGATTTTTCGGTGACTTGTAGTTTGGACTTCAAAGTTGTCTTTTTTACACTGTTTGTCATAGAGTACGTTATTAGAAAGAAAACTTTATCTTCATCTAATTTCAAAGAAAAACTTTATCTTAATCTTTTCTCTTCCACTACGATCACTTCTTCTTCATTAACTATAACAAAAAAGTGCCCCCACTCATAAAAATTTCTGGCTTCGCCACTGGATAGGAATCCTACTTAGGAATCCTGCAACCAAACACACCATAAATTAATTATTTCATATGAAACTATCAAATAAGTGCATATAATGGTATTTAGTGGCTTCATTTGCTTCTTATGAAATTATTGAATTGTTAGTTTCAGAAGTTAGCACCACGGATCTAGTGATAAAAAGTGTTACACTTAAGTATGTCGTTAGAATTAAATAAATATTTTAAGAAGATACGAAATTTAATCAACATATACTAATTTTTATAATGATTTTTCAAACAAAATACTTTGTAGAGATGGAAACGTTGCAAGAACATAGAGAGAGAAAGAGAAGTGAATCTTGTTTTTAGGACAAGAACTACTAATTTGTTATGCTGGTCTTGACAATTATAAATTTTGGAAATAAATATTGAATATAAATTTTGACCATAAATTTTATGAGATATTGAGAATAAATTTTGACCATAAATTTTCCCTCTTAAAATTTATGGAAAAAATATATTTATTGACTCAACCCCAAAAATATTTTGGTTTACTACAAATTAAAATAAGAAATTTTGAGCGTATAGACCAAAAAACGGGCCTTAATAATAGTTTTAGTCTTCTCTAATCCCATAAAGGGTTTAAAACCCAAAATATTCATTTAAATGGATATCTAGTCCATTTGTATACATCTAGAGAGAAAACACAAATCCCTAGAATACATAATAAATCTTAATACCTAAACTAACCTTCCTTATATATAAAAACAGATTTACCTTCAAAATCCCTAAATATCTTTTCCATCTTTATCTCCCACCTTCTCTCTCCAATCACGTTTCTAGTCAAAGTAACCTCTATCTTCATTATCGTCAGTAACCGAAACCTGTTTATTATTTCTTCTCTCTCTCTAAATCCGAATCATCTGATAATCCTCCATTAAACTTAGAAAGCTTTTTCATCTTAATTAGAGCAGCTGTAAACACCTTCATCAATTATCAGGTTTTACACATTTCGGAAGTCTTTGTTCGTACCATTGAAACAAATGAGAGGAGTGCTCGAGAGAGAATCACTGACCAAAATGTGTACGCTAGAGAGAAATTGATTTATTGGATTTCACAAAAGCACTGTGGTACAAATGGTCAACCTACAAAATTATTTCTTACATTAGTATTGGATTTGTGTTGTGGAGTTTAATATTTTTGCATATGAATATCTTCTTGAGTATTTAATTGATTTCACGTACTCAAGTTTTTTATAGAAACAAAACTAATCTGATATTTATTTTGTAGTTGCTTAGATGAGTGAAGTAAACATCAATAGGGCAAGACCATTATTTCATTAGCCATACTTTTTGGATTAGGGTTGTGAGGAAGAAGATGAGTTAAAGATAGAAGAAGAAGATAAGTTAAACTAGGGGGTGCAAAGTACAATATTGATTATATAAGGGTGAACTGGGAATTATTTAGAATATGACTTGAGAGACGAAATATTTTCGAATGATTCCGTCAAAAGGGAATCCAAAATATAACATTGGAAAACAAGAGTTCAAACAGCAAGTTAATTATATAAAAAGGTGTCCAAAGAGCAAATCTCCCTAGATTCTACCATGTAAAATTGAGACCTTACAAGTCCCAAGCTAAAATAAGGAAGACGGTTTAGGGCATCTAAATAGTGGGTAGGGAATAAAAACTCCGGTCAGTTACATTTGACTTAGGGGAAGTCTTGTTTTGAGTCTAAATTCGGGTATATTTTTCTTTTCTATACCGAATTTTCATTTCCCCACATCCGACTACCACGTACCACCTCCAACTATCACCACCTTTGACCACCATCGTTATTTTCCACTATCTTTCTTTGTATTTTCTCCTTATCTCCATCTCTTTCTAACTATCACCACCTTTGACCACCGTCGTTCTTTTCCACTATCTTTCTTTGTATTTTCTCCTTATCTCCCATCTCTTTCTTCCTCCCTCTCACTTGCTCTCCTTTTGTCTCATTCTCTCTTACTTTCCTTCTCTCTCGTTTTCCATCCTTCTTCTCTCTTGATTTTTATCACTCTTGCTCTTTCTCTCTCATGGTTTGCTTGTTTTTGATATCTAATTTTCATATCCCGCATCCTACCACCACCACCAACTCCAACTATCACCACCTCTACCCACCATGGCCTTTTTTCACCCTCTTTCTCTCCTCATTCTCTCTCTCTCTCTTCACTGTTCTGACAAAGAGATTTTCGTGATTGGTCAGCCATGAAACCCTCAATCGAGGGTTACAAAACCCTCGATCGAGGGTCTGAAGCAGAAGACGGAGGGAATTTTCCCATTCATCTTAACAGTAGGATAGCAACAATGTTGCCTTGCTGCAACCATGAAGACGAAGGAACATACAATGAGGACGAAGGAACATCTCCAACGATGAAGACGAAGGGAACGTCTCCCTTCGCCTTTTCTTCTCCAACAGATCTCAGATACGTTGGGTGCAACCTAATTTAAACCCCTTAAAAGATGTTGGTTTCTTTTGCCTGGTTTTTCCTAAAAAAGTTCTAGGTCTTGTTTTAAAATAGCCTAACCTTGGGTAAGGCAAAGCCCTCTTATCTATATATAAGTTAGATAAGTTTTTTGCCATGTCATAATTTGCATTTATAAATCTCATTCCTTAAGTATTCAATGTTAAGTTTTCACCATCGGATTTTCTTCCACTAATTTGACAACTTCTCAAGATAACTCATCATTTATATGGTTAAGCAACTTGTGAAGATAAGTACCCACTATTCCTTCTTGAAATGTCTCTACATTAAGTGTTTTCAGCGTGAGAGAAAGCTAAAAATAATTGAGTCTCCTATTTGGGGGTTCAAATCTTCTTATTCTTCTCTCTTTTCTTCATTTTGTTTTTGTTGTATTTTTTTTTACACAGATGCCAATTTTTCTTTAATGTTTAAAGAGATTTATTCTATTGTGATATTACAAGGTAAGAATTTGTAATTCTTATTGCATATGTTGGTTTTGATACATTTTTTATGTGTTCTTTTAATGCATGAGTAGAAAATAATACAAATTAAGAATAATAGATTGAGATAAACTCGTTTTCTTCCAATAATTCTTGTGTATACAATAGGAGATGTTCTTCCCCTTATATAATTACAAAAGTTACATATATAGAATATATTATATAACGTATTTAGTATATCCCATATATCCCATATATCATATATATCATATATTCAATATATATCCCATATTGAGAGAATATATTCTATATTATGTATATATGCTATATTGGGAGAATATATCATATATTCAACATATTCAATATATATCCCATATTGAGAGAATATATTCTATATTATGTATATATGCTATATTGGGCGAATATATCCTATATTCAACACTCCCCCTCAAGTTGGAGCATAGATGTCAATCATGCGCAACTTGTCAATCGCTTTGTTAAATATTCGTCCGCAAACTCCTTTTGTAAGAATATCTGCAAGTTGATCTTCTGATTTTACGAATGGAAGACATATGCACCCTTTGTCAATATTTTCTCTGATAAAGAACCGATCCACTTCAACATGTTTCATACGGTCATGTTGAATTGGATTATGTGCAATCATAATTGCCGCTTTATTGTCACAGTGCAGATCCATTGCTTTCACAAGCTTAAATCCAAGATCCTTCAATATATTTCGTATCCATAGTAATTCACACACCCCTTGAGCCATACCCCGTAACTCAGATTCTGCACTTGATTTAGCAACAACTTTTTGCTTCTTAGCTCTAAACGTTACCATATTCCCACATACAAACGTAAAATATCCAGAGGTTGACCTCCAGTCCGTTACATCTCCTGCCCAATCTGCATCGGTGTATCCCATTACTTCCATATCACCACCTTTCCGAAATAAGAGACCTTTTTCCGGAGATTTCTTCAAGTACCTTAGTATTCGAAAGACTGCCTTCATATGTTCTTCACTTGGATTATGCATGAATTGACTCACGACGCTAATGGAATATGCAATATCTGGTCTAGTATGAGAAAGGTAAATAAGTCTCCCCACTAAGCGTTGGTACCTTCCTTTGTCACATGGAACTTGATCTGAAGATATTCCCAAGTGATGATTTGCTTCAATCGGTGTATCTACCGGTTTGCAATCAAGCATCCCAGTTTCAACAAGAAGATCTAATATATACTTTCGTTGGGACATGAAAATACCTTGACTTGATCTTGCAACTTCAATGCCTAAGAAGTATTTTAACTGCCCCAAATCCTTCATCTCAAATTCCTGTGACAAATAGTTTTTCAGAGCCTCCATTTCCACTGAGTCATTTCCAGTAACAACCATATCATCAACATAAACAATAAGAGCAGTAAGTTTGCCTAACTTTTGTTTTATAAACAAAGTATGATCAGAATTACTTTGTTTATATCCAAATGCCTTCATGCTCTTTGTAAACCGTCCAAACCAAGCTCGTGGTGACTGTTTTAACCCGTACAATGCCTTCTTTAATTTGCATACTTTTCCTACTTCAGAATTCGTGACTCCAGGTGGTAACTCCATGTATACTTCTTCTTCTAAGTCTCCATTGAGAAATGCATTCTTCACGTCAAACTGTTGTAATGGCCAACCTTGATTGGCTGCAAGAGAAATGAGCACACGAATAGTGTTTATCTTTGCCACCGGGGCGAAGGTCTCCTCATAATCCACACCATACGTCTGGGTATACCCTTTGGCAACAAGTCTGGCTTTGTACCTGTCAATACTTCCATCTGTAGGGATTTATACCCTTCTACTAGTGTTTATAGCGGAAATATGACATCTAATGTCTACACTAGTATTCCCAGGATCACATGCAAAACTAGTAATTAATCTAATGGAGATAGTAGATTACCTTAATCGCTTTTCCCTCGAACTAGTTGAATTGATTGAAGAAGACCAAGAGCTTCAAGTGCAGCTCCTCTACTTGGGACACGAGCAATCAATTTGATCTCCCAACTTGTTGTATAGCTAGCACACCAATGGTGGTTGGAAAAGAAGAACACCTTCTTTTTGACTAGATTGATAGTAATGGGAATTAGCTCACTTTCTCCTCTCTACTTGATGTGGTAGAGTAAGAAAGCTTAGAGAGAAATTCCACACCTTATTCTCTGCCCTAAGAGTGTTTATATAGAACCCTAATAAGAATCCACCTCCTTTTAGGTTTCCTAAAACACCCTTTAGAATAAGATTTAGGGAAATAGTCGAAAATAGCAACTATTGGTATTTTCTCAATTCCCTAAGGAGGAGGTGCCCAAACACCACGAAAATTGGGAGATATAATGTTTATTATATCAGCAACTAACCCTCCAAAATTCAGCCCAATGCGAGTCCTAGAAGTACCCGAACCGGTCTAGGCCCAAAAACCCTGTTTTTGGCCTTTTTGTACTATCTTTGCCTAATTCATTTTTAGGCCTATGAGATATGTTTATGGGACACTCCCATGATTATATCTCACTCCCACTAGTCATATCCTAGATCAATTTGTCACTCTTATGTGTAACCCGTTGTAGGATCCGATCGAAGTTAGCCGCGAATTACTTCGTAATTCGACGATCGTAGTTGGTCTCTAGCTACAACTCTACGATCCCTAAATCAATCGGACTTGATGATCTTCCACATCAATTGTCCTATCCGACAATTTGTTCGCATTGTCACCTTGGTCGAAGGACATCTCCTTCAACTCCTTCAGACTCCCACTTGGACTTAGAACAAGTGCAATGCCTCGATTCCCGTGTCAATTTAGTATCCCATCTGATACGTCACGTCATTCAGACTTTCTTGATATCCGAGTACAACTGTAAAAGACAAACGATTAACTTTAATCCGTTTGAGCGCGGCCACGCATTTTCAGTTGCTACTCATCAAGTGGCCTTGAGACACTTTGTACCTAATGTGATTAGGGTGACACAATCCATTCTTGCGCTCCCACTTAACTTCATGTCTATCCTGTCCTTCCCAGTATCCGTCTTTATAACCTCCTTTTACGGCGCGGCGTTTAACGGAACCAAAGTCGGGCATTCCTTACATAAGATGAGTGGAGCACTCATGTTTTGAGGAATCTCTCCAATTGTCTTTATGAGAAGTATTGACGTCCATCACGAGTGATGTACTTCTCATTTGAGGGTTATCCAGTGTATAAACCTTTTACACACCCACGTAGTCGAATAGAATATATTATTCATATAGCCCATGAAACTGCGCAATCCCATCGACTCCCGTGCTAGTCTTCGTGAGTCATTGTTGTCCATGCAATGACCTGGACCAGGGATTTTTGATAATAATTATTCCAAGTTCACTTAATAGGGTTTCATTCATCAGATCACATATCTGACAAACCTATTCGGAACGTTTTATTATCGATGGACTGTCGTTTAAACACTAAACCAAGTTTAGACGACTGGTGAAATAATTCTTATTATTTCTGATAACGAGAGTTGTAAATCTGAGCCTCTTCCGTAAAACTCCTTTTACCCACTCAGTTTTACTTGTCGAGGTTTAAAATTATACCTCATGCCTTAGACTGTGTATGAATCTCATACTATGCCTTAGGTGACAGTTTAGTTTGACTACCGTGGTAGTCGGTTTTAAACTTTGCTTATTATCAATTAATTTGAAGATTACTATCTTCAACCTTGATAATATCTAGTAATCTTTACTAGATTTAAGGCCTTTAATTCTTCGTGTAGTATTCGCAACAGTTCCCGGCTTAAAACACTTTTAGCCTACTTTCCTTCCATGTCTGGAAGTTTGCTACGATGACATGTTCAATTTTGTACTACTTCATCCTTTAGCCTTCTAGGATGTACTAAGTAGTGTTTCGGTTTTCCAATCCGAATTCGGATGTTTAAATGCTAATCATGTCCAACATGATTGACTTTACGTTTTCGAACATAAATGTCTCTCTCATGCGTGCTAGCTCATCGGTGTCTTTTAGACTCCGAGTTTTGCAACGCCCTCTGTCATGAGTTTTTGGGTCGAAATTCTTTTAGACTTTCCGAGTCTTAGATTTTCTGTTTCGGATCTCAAGCATCTCAGCGTACTGAGTCTCTCTAATCCTATCATCCTTTTGATCTATGCTTATAGATCTTCAGATGCCCAAAATGGCATTTTATCCTATTGTGTGTGGTCCTTTATTGAGTCAGTTCGTTACTGTTATACAACACCTTATGTCGTACTCAATCTTTTGTATGTACTCTGCATACGGACCCGGAAGGTTTGTTTACTCCCACTTACCTTCTTGAAACTCGTGATTCAAGATTTTCTTCATTCTCCAGGAATCAAATTTCTCTGATTGCCTTTTGAATCGAAGATTCTAACTCTTGCGTGCTTTTAATCCGTCGATAGATTTCTGAAGCATGCTTGTGGACATAACTTGATTGGAAGAATCTTTATTCTTCTTGTCTTGTTTCGGGAAACACGAATGTTTCCATCCTTCTCAGTTTTCTATTTTGGAAAACCAATTTAGGTCTTTTGTTGACTTAAATTATCAAGCTTCATGTCTTGACGAGATATGGATTCCACGATGATTTTGGCTTCTAGCCAAAATCTAGAGTCAGTTTCCGTTTCTGCGTAGGTCTTTTATCTCTTCAGAAATAACCTTTATTTTCTGTGTCTTTGAGATTTGACCTTTTAGGGCTTTTGAACAACAATTTGGAATTTTCTCAACTACTTTGAGATGTTCCTTTAGAGACACTTTCACTTGTTTTGAGAGTTCTCCGGCGAATGACATTTGCTTTTGTGCGGTGGGTTTATAAGATCATATCTTTAACCTTTCCTTTTCCAAGGAGTCGCAGTTTGTTGCTCTTGGTCGAATTTAATCGACTTGTACAAGTTTCATGATTGTTCTTTATGACCCTCCATGATTTTTCTCATGATCGAATTAAATCGACTTGTACTTTTCTCCCACTTATTCTTTTAATAATTAGTGTTTTCTCCCAGACTACTAGGTGTGCTAATTATTAGAAGAATACTATCATGAGCAACAAACACTTTGTTCTCTTGATTAGTTATGGAAGAAGCCCAAATTTCTTTTAAAAGAAATTGCGTCAGATATTAGCTAGTTTTGTAATGCTTTTACAAGCTTAGCTGTTAGACGGAATTTTGGTAGTTTTGTGAGAAGCTATGTCTAGACTAAATGGATTTTGGAGGATAGAGTTTGATTCGTGTTCTTCATCTTAATCCTTTTGGACACTCCAAATATGGATAAGTTAGAAGTACGTTTGAAGATCAATCTCTGTTTTTGACTCAAGGCTTTCTTTCTTGTCAGTTTGATTCATGTTTTGGTTATAGTGGACTTGTTGTCCTCATCCCTTTCGATTGGGATGAACCTATCTTATAGGTTTTTGACCAAGTTTAAAATCTTTTGGTATAGTTTGTTAAACTTAGCACTTATTAACATCTCAATTTAGAAATAAAATTCTTTATTGATTCTCCATAATACTTAGTACAGAGATGATGTTAAAAAACTAGAAAAACGATTAATCTAGAATAGTGCCTAAAGTAGACTTCGATCCCTTTCAGCATCCTTAGCAGTCGAGGCTTCTGCTCCCTCTTGGATCTTGTCTTCCTTAGCCAAATACTCAGTTCCCAGCTGCGCCTGTACATTCATAATGAAAGGGCAATTTTAGGTATTACATACCATAATTTGGGAATTTTACAGTATTTGATAAGTTAACTGTTTATACCTGAATTGGAAGCTACTGTTCCATTCTTTTTGTCCTCCAAGAACTTAGGGCAGTTTTTTTCCAGTGGCCCTTGCCATCACAGTAGAAACATTTGGTGTCAGGAGGAGGACCTTTGTCTTTAGGTTTGGCAATTCGTTTGCTTTTACCTTTTGACGCGGTTTTCTTCTTCTGTTTTCCACCTTTCTTGAACCCTTTGTCCTTTTGTACCATAAGAACGTCCTTCTTAGTCTCCACTATAGCGACGTCCTTTTCGGCTGTTAGAAGCATAGAATGAAGTTCCTCCAACGTTTTATCCCATCCATTCATGTTGTGGTTCATCTTAAACTGATTAAAACCACTATGGAGGGAGTGAAGGATAGTGTCGGTAGCCGTTTGTTGGCTATAAGGGAAACCTAGTTTAGCCAGCTTGCCTATGAGCCTGATCATTTGGCGAACATGAGGCCCAACTGGTTTTCCCTTTTCAAGGCGCATGTCCATAATTGCTTTAGAGGTTTCAAACCTCTCCAATCTCGACTGTTTCTGGAACATTTCCCGAAGTTGTCGCATCATGGAGTAAGCATCCATGTCTATGAACTGCTCTTGCAGAGTCGGTTCCATGGTTGCTAGCATTAAGCAAGTTACGGGCTCTGCCTTTTTCCGCACACTCCTTTCTTCATCTATCTCTTCTTTAGTCGAATTATCATCCAATACAGGAATTGGAGTTTCTAGTACATGTTGTTTTCCTTCCATCCTGAGAACTATTCCTAGGTTCCTTTCCCAGTCAAGGAAGTTGTGCTCATTCAGCTTCTCCTTGTCGAGAAGTGAGCGGAAGTTGAAAATATCTTTTGTCATCTTTGAACTACATAAAAGAAATGGCAAAGTTTGAAAACTCGTTATCGTTTTTGAAAAACATTAGTTTTCCCACATTATTCAATAAAAATCGTCCCCGATTGAATAAGTGATTCCAAGACCCCAGTTCTTCGAAGTAAAGCGGACGAAGGCCCTACCCTTTGACTCCGTCGTTCCGGGTGAGTGAACTACTTCACTGATCATACCTTATGACTCTTGGTTGATAGATTTCATTAATGAATGACTAATCTATCCTTTTGCCTCGAGTATCCAAGACTCTCTTGCTGATCTCGTTGAGTAGAACCATTTAGACGTGTAGGCCTCTTCTATAGGCCTACCCGCATTGTCCCAAGGTAGAGGAGGTACTCTGCGAAGGCCGACCCACCTTCCTCGAACAAGGGCGCAACGAGTGTCTTAATCTGGATAGGCGATTACTCAAGATTACTTTTGGGGACTTTTACGCTAGTCTGGCGTTTGTTATAGTGAACTATTTAGCCTAACTAACATCCACGACATAAAGCGTAAATAAGTAAGTAAATGCGCGCGAGAAAGTAAATCAAGCAGACATGGATCCTAGTATGGCCCCTAACCTAGAAGATCTAATCTCCCTTGGTTTTCTTCTTGTTTCGCCTTTTGGTTCGTCTTGGATCGCCATCTTGTAGGGATTTATACCCTTCTACTAGTGTTTATAGCGGAAATATGACATCTAATGTCTACACTAGTATTCCCAGGATCACATGCAAAACTAGTAATTAATCTAATGGAGATAGTGGATTACCTTAATCGCTTTACCCTCGAACTAGTTGAATTGATTGAAGAAGACCAAGAGCTTCAAGTGTAGCTCCTCTACTTGGGACACGAGCAATCAATTTGATCTCCCACCTTGTTGTATAGCTAGCACACCAATGGTGGTTGGAAAAGAAGAACACCTTCTTTTTGACTAGATTGATAGTAATGGGAATTAGCTCACTTTCTCCTCTCTACTTGATGTGGTAGAGTAAGAAAGCTTAGAGAGAAATTCCACACCTTATTCTCTGCCCTAAGAGTGTTTATATAGAACCCTAATAAGAATCCACCTCCTTTTAGGTTTCCTAAAACACCCTTTAGAATAAGATTTAGGGAAATAGTCGAAAATAGCAACTATTGGTATTTTCTCAATTCCCTAAGGAGGAGGTGCCCAAACACCACGAAAATTGGCAGATGTAATTTTTATTATATCAGCAACTAACCCTCCAAAATTCAGCCCAATCCGAGTCCTAGAAGTACCCGAACCGGTCTAGGCCCAAAAACCCTGTTTTTGGCCTTTTTGTACTATCTTTGCCTAATTCCTTTTTAGGCCTATGAGATATGTTTATGGGACACTCCCATAATTATATCTCACTCCCACTAGTCATATCCTAGATCAATTTGTCACTCTTATGTGTAACCCGTTGTAGGATCCGATCGAAGTTAGCCGCGAATTACTTCGTAATTCGACGATCGTAGTTGGTCTCTAGCTACAACTCTACGATCCCTAAATCAATCGGACTTGATGATCTTCCACATCAATTGTCCTATCCGACAATTTGTTCGCATTGTCACCTTGGTCGAAGGACATCTCCTCAAACTCCTTCACATCTTTGAACCTCCATTGATTTCTCCCACTCGCCTTTGGATTTCATCCTCGAGTTTCTTCAATGGACTCATAGACCCTAAACTCTAATTACAAGACTCTAACGATTCGCAGATCGTATAAACTTGAAATTAAAATTAATTACAAAGCATGCACCCATCCGTGCTTAAAACAAGAATAAGGAAATAAATCTATGGCCATATTAGTTTCCCGCATTCACATCACATGCAATCATATAATATATCAAGGCTAAGAATTATACATGCATGATTATCTTGGGAGATACTTTTGTTGACATCACATGTCACATTGCGGACCTTAAGTCTAAATTCGAAGAATTCAACTAATGGTGCTTTCCGGTTTTATGTTTTATGATTAAAATCATCTTTTAGAAAAACTCCGTTTTGGGCTCGAGAAAGCCCGGGTCAATTTCAGAAAAAATATTGGTTCGATTCTTAATGATTTCATAAATCAATTTAAAGAGAAATCCGTTTTGGGCTCTTGGATGGCCCGGATTGATTTTGGAATTATTTTGTTGGAATCGGAAAAAAAATTTGGCAAAAACTCCCACTCGAATGATGGTCCCTTTTCGTGGTCCGAAAAGCCTCGAAAAAGCCCGTGACAAGTCCTAGACAAGTCCCGGCCCAAGCCCAAAAAAGGGCTCGGACAAGGTCCGGACATAGCACGGCCCATAGGGCCGGCATGTCCTGGCCGAGGCCTATCAAGGCCTGGTCTCGTCCTGGCCGGAGCCAGGACGCTAGTCCATGTACCAGACGCGTTCTAGACGTGTCTGGTACTGGACCGGACCAGCACTAGGTGTCTCGGACTAGTCCGAGACACCCAGAACCTCCCAGACGCGTCTCCAAGACGCGTCTGGTCGAGTGCTCTGGACGCGTCCTAGACGCGTCCAGGAAGCTCCTTCGCAGCTGCTGGTCGCGTCTTAGACGCGACCTGGACGCGTCTTGAAGACGCGACCTGGACGCGTCTTGAAGACGCGTCCTTAGTAGCTGCTCTGGACGCGTCTTCAAGACGCGTCCAGAAGCTTCTGTCGCAGCTGCTGGTCGCGTCTTCAAGACGCGTCTCAGCAGCTGCTCTGGACGCGTCCAGAGGACGCACCCAGGAGCTTCTGGTCCGGCCAGGAAGCTTCTGGTCCGGCCAGGAAGCTTCCAGGCCGGACACTAGGGTTTTTCAAAACCCTAGTTTCCAAAAAGGAATTTTTTTTTTTTTTCTTATGCAACTTTAAGTTGCTATTTTCCAATTTTAAAACTTTTCTTAAATTTTTGAAATTCCTTTTAGAACACTTCTAAAATTTTTCAAAACTTTTAGAAACTTTTAAATTTTTCCAAATTTGTTTTGAGAGTTTCCCAAACTCAAAACTACTCTTTTTAGAACACTTCTAAAATTCCAAATCTTTGTTTTTCAAAAGTTTCCAAAATTTAAAAAACAACTCTTAATCAAACCAATTTTGGATCAAAATCTAGGTTTTTGAAATTTTTCAAAGAACAATTTTGAAATCAATTTGAAAAATCTTTGAATCCAATTCATAATTAATCAAATTTTATGTTTAAAACCTTTTTAAATATAACTATCAACATAATCAAGCATGGATTAGTTTGAAATTCAATGAAATTGAGTCTTTTAAAACACTTTTAATCATCAATTTGATTCTAAATTTGAAAATTTATTGAATCCCATCAAATTATGAGTTTAAAATACTTTTAAAAACATCTTTTAAAATACTTTTATAAACTCAATTTTCAAACTATTAAGCATATTAATTAGTTCGATTCTTAGCAAAAACTAGTTAATGGCAAGAGGCTCTGACGCCACTATAGGGATTTATACCCTTCTACTAGTGTTTATAGCGGAAATATGACATCTAATGTCTACACTAGTATTCCCAGGATCACATGCAAAACTAGTAATTAATCTAATGGAGATAGTAGATTACCTTAATCGCTTTTCCCTCGAACTAGTTGAATTGATTGAAGAAGACCAAGAGCTTCAAGTGCAGCTCCTCTACTTGGGACACGAGCAATCAATTTGATCTCCCACCTTGTTGTATAGCTAGCACACCAATGGTGGTTGGAAAAGAAGAACACCTTCTTTTTTACTAGATTGATAGTAATGAGAATTAGCTCACTTTCTCCTCTCTACTTGATGTGGTAGAGTAAGAAAGCTTAGAGAGAAATTCCACACCTTATTCTCTGCCCTAAGAGTGTTTATATAGAACCCTAATAAGAATCCACCTCCTTTTAGGTTTCCTAAAACACCCTTTAGAATAAGATTTAGGGAAATAGTCGAAAATAGCAACTATTGGTATTTTCTCAATTCCCTAAGGAGGAGGTGCCCAAACACCACGAAAATTGGCAGATATAATTTTTATTATATCAGCAACTAACCCTCCAAAATTCAGCCCAATCCGAGTCCTAGAAGTACCCGAACCGGTCTAGTCCCAAAAACCCAGTTTTTGGCCTTTTTGTACTATCTTTGCCTAATTCCTTTTTAGGCCTATGAGATATGTTTATGGGGCACTCCCATGATTATATCTCACTCCCACTAGTCATATCCTAGATCAATTTGTCACTCTTATGTGTAACCCGTTGTAGGATCCGATCGAAGTTAGCCGCGAATTACTTCGTAATTCGACGATCGTAGTTGGTCTCTAGCTACAACTCTACGATCCCTAAATCAATCGGACTTGATGATCTTCCACATCAATTGTCCTATCCGACAATTTGTTCGCATTGTCACCTTGGTCGAAGGACATCTCCTTCAACTCCTTCAGACTCCCACTTGGACTTAGAACAAGTGCAATGCCTCGATTCCCGTGTCAATTTAGTATCCCATCTGATACGTCACGTCATTCAGACTTTCTTGATATCCGAGTACAACTGTAAAAGACAAACGATTAACTTTAATCCGTTTGAGCGCGGCCACGCATTTTCAGTTGCTACTCATCAAGTGGCCTTGAGACACTTTGTACCTAATGTGATTAGGGTGACACAATCCATTCTTGCGCTCCCACTTAACTTCATGTCTATCCTGTCCTTCCCAGTATCCGTCTTTATAACCTCCTTTTACGGCGCGGCGTTTAACGGAACCAAAGTCGGGCATTCCTTACATAAGATGAGTGGAGCACTCATGTTTCGAGGAATCTCTCCAATTGTCTTTATGAGAAGTATTGACGTCCATCACGAGTGATGTACTTCTCATTTGAGGGTTATCCAGTGTATAAACCTTTTACACACCCACGTAGTCGAATAGAATATACTATTCATATAGCCCATGAAACTGCGCTATCCCATCGACTCCCGTGCTAGTCTTCGTGAGTCATTGTTGTCCATGCAATGACCTGGACCAGGGATTTTTGATAATAATTATTCCAAGTTCACTTAATAGGGTTTCATTCATCAGATCATGTATCTGACAAACCTATTCGGAACGTTTTATTATCGATGGACTGTCGTTTAAACACTAAACCAAGTTTAGATGACTGGTGAAATAATTCTTATTATTTCTGATAACGAGAGTTGTAAATCGAGCACAATGATCTAATTTTCCTCGTTAATGTTTAGGTATATGAACAAAGACAACACACCCAAAAACACGTGGTTCTAGGTTTGGCATTGCAGGGATGGTGATAAGGTCATGGAGTTTTTTGAAAGGGGTCTGAAATTCAATGACCCTAGATGGTGTACGGTTTATCACATAGGCAGCAGATTTTAACGCCTCTCCCCAATAATTTAATGGCATATTCATTCCGAAAAGAGATGCACGAACAACTTCTAGCAGTTGTCTATTCATTCGTTCAGCTAACCCATATTGTTGTGGGGTATAAGCGTTAGAAGTTTGATGTCGAATGCCGTTATTTATCAGGAACTTTGCCATGTCATTACTAGTAAATTCTCCTTCGTTATCAGATTGATACACTTGTATCCTCCTTTGGAATTGGGTTTAAACCATCTGAAAAAATACTTTAAATACTTCAAAGACTTCACTTTTATGAGTGAGTAGCGATACCCACGTCATACGAGTACACTCATCGATAAAAGTCACATAGTAACGAGCTCTAGACAAAGAAGGAATACGTGCAGGACCCCATACATCAGAGTGAATAATACTAAAAGGTTCTGAACTTTTATTGAAACTTGGAGAATATGTAATACGGTGACTTTTAGCAAGTTCACAAATATCACACTTAAATTCTGAAACACTACACTTCGAAAATAACGATGAATTTAATTTCTGAAGATATCCGAAGGAGAGATGACCCAATCGCCGATGCCATAACCAAACATTAGCTTTTGCTTCTTCAATTCCTCCAACTTTATTCACCTGATGAATCCTCTGCTCTCCACTACTAGACAGGTCCAAATAGTAGAGATTGCCCTTTCTAACACCACAACCAAGAACCTGCCGCGTCACTATGTCCTGAAAAATACAGAATTGAGGCCAAAATGTCACAGTACATGCAAGTGCAGCAGTGATCCTACTGACTGATAGGATATTGTACTCTAGCGCGGGAACAATGAGGACAGAGTTTAATGTCAAATTTTCAGATATGTCAGTGGAACCTTCCCCAATTACAGGAGAGGAACCACCATTTGCTGTGTATATAGAGGTTTGGGTTGAAGGTATAATGGATGATAATATGCTAGTGTCATTTACCATGTGATCCGATGCACCAGTATCAATTAACCACGTATTATTCAAAGAATTTACAGATAAAACACTACCTTTAATTTTCATACCTGACTGGGCAACATTCACTGATGGAGGAATTATAGCAGAATCCTTCTTCGGAGATATGTTTTTCCTAGGTCGCTTTGTAAAATCCCACCATTCCGGATACCCAATGACTTCATAACACTTCTGTTTTGTGTGTCCCTTCTCTCCACAGTGGGTACACTCAAGATCAAGGCGTAAGGGTCTAGCCTCTTTGTGAGAATTCCAGGAACCTTGAGGTTGTCCCTTTTTATAGTTGACTGCCATAACTAAGGACTCAGTTACAAGTGTTTGGGTTCCCATCACTTGTTTGTGAACTGACACCCTTCGTACTGTCTGATAAGACTGTTCCAAAGTAAGTGGAGGGTCTTTTCGAAGAATCTCACCACGCACCTGATCATACATACTATCTAATCCAGAAAGGAACATGTGAACTCTAAGACGTCCTACATATTGTTGTAAGATGGCGATAGACTCAGCACTTTTTCCTTTCACATTGTTGTGCTGGTCAATTTCTTGAAAAATTTCTGCTAATTCATCATAATAGGTCGCAATAGATCGACCAGCTTTTTTGTTGAGAAACACTTCCTATGTAACTCAAAGATTTGAGTTTCATCAGATGTGTCTGTATACATAGCTTCAAGAGAGTCCCAAACTTCTTTTGCAGTTTCCAAACAAACATACCTGTTCATTAGTGTTGTGGACATTGAGTCACACAACCATCCCTTCACCTTATCATTATCCGAGTACCAATTTTCATATTCTTCACTTCCTTCTGCAGGTTTCGCTTTAGTGCCACTAATATACCCCCACATCTTCCGACCATTAATACGCATCTTCATGACCTTTGACCAAAGGGTGTAATTGTTCTCATTCAGGGTATTACCTAATGGAAAGGGTGCATCGATGTGGTTGTGAACAACGTGAGGGTTTGATAGTACCATTGTTGCATCATCATTGGAACCCATTGAGTTTTCAATTTCAAGATTCGCAGCGGAATTCAATTCAATTCGAAATAACCAGGTTCAATTATCGAAGCTGCTCTCGATACCAAGTAGAAAATAATACAAATTAAGAATAATAGATTGAGATAAACTCGTTTTCTTCCAATAATTCTTGTGTATACAATAGGAGATGTTCTTCCCCTTATATAATTACAAAAGTTACATATATAGAATATATTATATAACGTATTTAGTATATCCCATATATCCCATATATCATATATATCATATATTCAATATATATCCCATATTGAGAGAATATATTCTATATTATGTATATATGCTATATTGGGAGAATATATCATATATTCAACATATTCAATATATATCCCATATTGAGAGAATATATTCTATATTATGTATATATGCTATATTGGGAGAATATATCCTATATTCAACAGAATGTACATGCTGACGTTAGACAAGTTTATGAGATTTTCTTGAATCGAAATGTTGCCTAAATGAAGAACACAAAAAAAAAGATTCACATGTGAAAAATGGACATCCCTGAAGATTCTCTCTCTCTAATCAAAATGTTAAGTAAATGAGGAGGTTTGAAATAAAATAAAAGCCCAAACAAAAAGAAAAGAAGACACGTGAAAAAAGATTTTTTTTATTTTTATTTTGAACAGTACGTCTCTTCACGCAAATCACTTTTTCACCCGCTCCAGATGAGTGGGGCCCAACGATCCCTTCGATGGAGGCCATGAAAGGTCTGAAATCTTCAGTGAAGTTGCAGCGCCTCCAAGGTGCCACTCTCCTCAGTGCAATCTAGATGAGTTGTCTGGAATTGACTTTGGGCCTTTCCACCGCGGTTTAGGTGGAGGGCGAAGAAAGCCTCTTTTCGAGGAGACCCGGCTCATTAGTGAGATACCACTTTGAAACAACTAGAATTTCAACCTTGTGTCCCGACCTACGAACCAAATCCCACTTAAAAAATGAACATTGATGTAGATTGAAAAAAAGGAAAAAATGAGAGAGAACCACAAAGCACCCGGCTTGTATTTAACAAATACTTGGTCGAAGTAAAAAACAACATGATTTCGACAACAAAAAAAGTAAAAAAGAAATGAGGTTATGTTTGTCTTTTTTTTGGATAAGGAATCCGAATCGGGTCCCTTTCAAATTTCAGATGATTTTTTTCATTGAACAAACTCTAAAATATACGATGAATGGGTTGCATGCCCCATTGCCCCCATGACCTAAATAAAGACCATTCATTTTCGACTTTAAACCAAGTCAGAAATGAAAGCCCAACATCTGAAACAAATTTCAAACACACCAATTTACAGTATAAAAAAATTCTCAAGTAATTCACATCCAATTTAACCGATTCAGATTCTGACACAATAACGCACACATGCAAAAACAAAAGTAAAAAAAACTACTAAAACAGTGGCTCATAAGCCTAGGAATACATGTACTGTAATAGTATAAGGAGAACAACAATGTATGTTAAAAAAAAAAAAGAGAAACTACTAACACAGTGGCTGTCTCAAAAAAAAAAAACTAACACAGTGGCTCATAACCCTAGCTAACCCAAATACATGTTTTTTATACACTGCCATGTGACCACTCAAATAATAGAAGTTTAGGCTAGGACCTTACACCAACTTCTCCTAAGGCTTTCAAAGAAACAAAGCTTCTAATGTGAGGGTGTGCCTCATGAAATGGCAATAACATATCAAGCTGTTTTACTGGCTCTGTAGACTTCGGGTTAACCAAAATGACATTATAAAAATTTTGGTGGAACAGAACTTTTCCCTGTTTTGTACGCCCGAAAGGCACGTGGATATTGAACGTATCAAATAAGAAATCGCTTGTCCAATCTATCTTCAATACGCCCTTCCATCGATCGTTACTTTTGTCCAGTGACCACATTCTTGTAGTACCATGGTGGGTGCTGTGCTGATTATCAACTAAACACAAATCCCCTTCCAATACCTTAAGTAGACAAAGGTATAATTCATTAAGTGATATAGAAGGTGGCAAAGGAATCAATTTGAACGTCTCATCTTCCAAATCAAAGGAAACAACATTGCCGTTACTCTCAATCCAATGGAGACCTCCATTCGCAAAGATACCAAACGAATAATTATATGATACTGAACATTTGATTTCTCCTTTATTTCTCCACCCACTCTCACTGCCAAGAGTATAAACTTGACACCGTCCAACTAAGGTTTCGTCGATGTTGTAGTAGATCATAACAACCTTGTACTCTTTTTTAAGAGGATTATAACCAAACCCATAAACGGCTCTTTCAAAACTCGTGTAGCCTTTAGTAAAATCAATGGTGTATCTTGGAAGATTGAGATATTCCCTTGTAATGGGATTAAAGATGCTTACTGGACATTGGTTGTGCCTTTGCGTATCGTCTTTGAATTTGATTTGTAAAAAACAAATCAAACCGTTGCATGAACCAACAATGCAATGATCACGCATGTCATCCGGATGGTAAACATCGATCTCTGTAACTCTCTCGTAAGAGAGTCGCTCATTCTTCTCATCATATTTTACATAGTAAAGTTGATTAGTCATTCCGGGCTTTCTATCAGTTCGGACAAGGAATTCTACCTCGGTAGAAGTAGAGTTTCTGCTCTGATCCAATAATTGGCGATGCATGTGCCCAGAAGCAAAAGGAGCACTAAGAAGGAGATTTCGCAATGTGTTGCTTACCGCTCTGAACCTAAAGATTGATTTGAGTGGTAAGCGAGAGAATATGTCTATCATGATACCGTTCTCCATCGACCTGAATAAATGAAAATTCTTAAGTTATAGCTAGTCACCTACTTACACATTCTGCAACAAAGATCATCGCTTCACCTAGAGGCGCACAAAGATCGAATTACTGAATTCAATCGGTATTCAACAGGTTCTAACATCCTCAAACCCTAAATATTTAAGGGACTTAAAGCTACTAGAATCCCTCCCCTCATCTTTTAATTCAAGAAAGCATTACCAAACTCTGAAATTTCCAACAGAGTTTGTCTAACAACCATCTTTTAATTCACTATATCAAAAAACCATATGTTTGTGCAATTAGGGTTTATCAATTCATTTCTAATGCATGAGCTTAACATGAATACTAACATCGGTTGGGCATTTTAACAAACATAACTACAATCTTTTGTTCTTCCTATTGAACCCAATTCAAGTGACAATAGACAGAAAGAAAATCACAAATGAGAGAGAGAGAACTAATAACAATGTAGTGAATTCAAAGAGTAAATGAATAAACCCTAATCACCCAGACCATAAAAATGACAGGGTTAGAAAAACTTACAGCAGAATATGCAGTTTGCTGAAAAACAGAAGTAGGCTGGAACTTCACTTTCTTGGTGATGAAGGAATCAAGAATGGAGGAATCAGAAGAGAGAGAGAGAGAGAGAAGAATTACAAGAAGAAGACGAAAGAGAATGAGAAATCTCTAAGCGGGTAAATGATTTGACGAGTTAGCAGGAATCAAGAATGGAGGAATCAAGAATGTTTTCAGATATTCAAATTTATTAGATTTTATTTTTTCTTTCTTTCTCTCATTAAATACATTCTTAATCCCCCTTAAGTACCCAACTCTGATCAAACCCTCTGGTTCACCCCTCAATATTTGACCTATTTCGATTTTTGCATCCCAACTAACAAAACTGTAATTTTTCTGTTAAGGTGTTTCTTTATTTTTCTACTTTTTAGTCCGCTCTCCTTCCAAGAAAAAAATTTGATCGAAGAGGGGAAGTGGACTCCATTTTCATCGAACTCTCTTGATTAGAAAAGATATAGTTTGTAACTGAAAGAGATAATTAATGGTTTTGATTTTGACGAAAATGCTAGATTAATTGTTTCATATTAAACTACCAGTTCAGTGTTCAGTGCATCTAATAGTTTTACACGACGTTTGATATAATGGTATTCAGTAGCTTCATTTGCTTCGTGTGAAACTATTGAATTATTAGTTTCAGCGGTTAACACCTCTAATCTAGTGATTTTCGTGTAAACCAGTAAAACAATTTCTTCTTTCTTCTTTCTTCTTTCTTCTCTCTTCCTCCCCCCACTCTCTCTTTCTTTCTCTTCGAGTTTTTTTCTACCGTTCCACTGCAAATGGAGAGGAATATATGTAAGTTTTTTTTAAGAACTTTAGATTTTATTTCAATCAGTTCTAAAACTCAATTACATTTTGTTTATATAGAGTTAGAATAGAGAAGAAGAGAATAACAACTAACTAACTCTTAACTAATAACAGAATTAACAAACTTAGTTCCTAACTAACTTTGTTATATTGATTATTCAGGTACCGGAGGTGCTTCTATAGTTGGACCTTGAGAGCTTGGGCTTGCGTGGGCTTCATAAAGACTATTTTACCCTTCATATGAATAGAAGACTAAAAACCCTAGAAACTCTATCTTCTATCTCCTTCAGAACCCTAACTCTTACAATATGGTTAGTCAACTTTCTCTTAAGCCATTTTTAAGCGTAACAATAGTAGTGAGAGAGGTTGGTTCGAAGGAGAAAAAGTATAACATAGAAGAGATAGCCAGATGAGAAGGAGGAATGGAGAGAAAGAGTCAAAAGGGGTATAAGATCAAAGTTAATGAAATATTGGGGGCTAAATCAGTGGGAGATCAAACATTAAGGATGGTTGGCTAGATTTTAACCCTCTCGATAATCAATTATTTAATAAAATTTGTTAATTCTTATTGAGATATTCACAAAAAGAACTTTAAATTTTTACAATTTGAATCTCAAAAATAAAAATCTAAAATCATATTAAACTAACGTGTAACCTCTCGGTCAATCCATTGACTTTTCAACATGATCAAAGCTGACCAATATTTGGTTCAACAATGGTATTTTAGTTTATCTATTTGTTATAAATTGGTGATTTCGCTTTCTCGTTTTGCCATGATGATAGTTTCCTTTTCCTCAAGACTTTAATCTCTAGGACATCGTGCTATTTCCATTTCTTTGCTCTTTTGGTGGATTTTAAGTTCCTGCTACAACATTTTGAGGTTTCCATGCATGGTGGGGATTTCGAATGGTAATTTATAGGTCCATCTTTCGCGTGACGCGACTCTACTCCTTTTTGCAGGGATGAGGATGGCAGTCCGTGTTGGATTGTGTATCTAATACTACTCGAGAATGTATTCTTGAAGTTCAATAAGGTGGGTCATCTTTTCTGTCGACATAGATCTTTTGGAGTCCAGAGACCGCGGGAACAAGGTTGTCAAAGCATTATGTGGTCGAAGGTTTCTACCATGGTAAAAATGTCGTTACTTTGAGGTGCCTTTATACCATTGTTTATCGTTTCTGTAATCAAAACTTCAAATGATGATTTCGCTCCCTCTAAAATACAGGAGTGTGCCCGTGTTTTCATTGCTTGGTTCATTCGGGCGCTCCCTCCTCTCTCTTTGTCTTCTCTCTAAAATCATCTCGACGCCCATTTACCGCAGACGCCCCCCCAGCTCGAAGTCAGCCATAGGAAACCCTAACCATGGCGACGAAACATATCCTAAATCTAGCTCGAAGATCCCGTACTAGATCATCATCATCTCTTTCTCCTCGCATCCTATCTCAATCTAATCGATGTTCATCAATTTCTCCATCGGTTACATCAACTGAGATCGCCACTCCACCATCTCCAAATGTCATGATCTATGATCGACTCGCTGAATCAGTGAAATCAAAACTCAAGCGTCTCGAAAACCCTGATCCAAGGTTCCTTCAACACAACTCACCTCATCCTGTTATCGTTGATCACACCAATATCCTATCGGCTCCTGAAACTCGTGTTACGACTTTACCTAATGGACTCAGAGTTGCAACAGAATCGAATCTCTCTGCTCGTACTGCTACTGTTGGTGTTTGGATCGATGCTGGAAGTAGGTTTGAATCAGATGAGACTAATGGAACTGCTCATTTTCTAGAACATATGATATTTAAAGGAACAGAGAAGAGATCAGTTAGGGTTTTGGAGGAAGAGATTGAGAATATGGGAGGGCATTTGAATGCTTATACTTCTAGAGAACAGACAACATATTATGCCAAGGTTATGGACAAGGATGTTCCAAAGGCACTTGATATTCTTGCTGATATATTGCAGAATTCATTGTTTAACGAGGATCGGATCAACCGAGAACGGGATGTTATTCTCCGCGAGATGGAAGAGGTAAAAGGGAATTCATTTCTCTCATAATTATATACTATTATGTAGATTTGTTTAATTGGACTTGTAACAAGTAATTTTGTCGAAAAGCTGGTGCCTTGGAGGTGGTCATATTAGTGAATATGGTTATTTGATATAATTTACATATGATAAAATAGTCAAAGAAATCAAAATAGGAATGACATATTAGTATACATAATATAACAATTTGAATCACCAAAGTTCTTTGTGGAATTAGTCACCTAATAGAGGTAAAATCAGAGAAGTGAAGGGGTAATCGCATTATGTTTAGGGCTGTGGGTTACATCAAGACACTGCTTCTAATGACATAGATATTAATATAAATAGAAAAACTGAATTTAAATTTAGCTTATTACTTTGAAATTAGGTTATCGTACTTATGCGGTACTATGAGTTATTAGTTTATTACCTATTGTTGATGAAATTCCAAGTTCCAATTGGTTGCTATATGCATAAATTGTATACTTTCAAGCTAAATGGAGTGAACTTAGAGAGAAAGCGGATGCACCTAGTGCAGGTAATGGCTGTGTCTAAGTGATAACCACACTTCGCGTTAAGTTGCTTCGTGCTTTTACCACATGTTTATTTGAGCACTATAGTGGTCTGGGTTGCACACCCCAATACTCTTTAGAGTACTCTTGAATTCTTGAAAAGTCAAGAAACTGTTCTAATTCGATTTTATCTCTAGTGCATAAGTGTTTCGTTATCTAAAGTTCACGTTTTGCTTGGGAAAATCTTGTTAAAATGAGAACGGAAAGGATGGGATCCTTGTTTTTTTATTTAAACAAATGACTTGTAATTTGAAGTATGTGGACAGTTGTAATCTATACTACCATGTACCTTTCTCAATTCTCAAATGGTTGGAGTCGTGGAATGGGTAATAACTAAAATACTTCATGTGATGAAACTGTGCTGCCTATGGTAATATTGGAAGAATAAAATCACAATTCAAAGTATTCTATTCTGCACTTTATGTAGTTGAATTTCATAACTTGTGAACATCATATGCTATTATTTCTCCTTCCTTAGCAACTAGCTATATTATGTTACAAACTAGGTTTTGACTATGATTTAGGGGGAAATATCCGGACTAGAATAAACAGTCTGTGACTTCCTTTCTTGCAAATTGGTAAGATCCATGTTGATTAAGAGAAGCTGGTAAGAGTTATTATTGAATACTCAATAAAGAAGATCATTAGAAATACTAAACTAGCAATGAAATTGAGGTGTAAGGTTTTCTTCTGCCGTCCGAAACTTGCATACATAAGCTTATTTAATTAGAAAATTTCTCTGTTGACTGCGATTTCTATTCATTCCGTACCATAACGGGTGGTGATTGATGACTCTTCCATTTTGCAGGTCGGAAACCAACCCGAGGAAGTAATATTTGACCACTTGCATGCAACTGCATTCCAATATTCTCCATTGGGAAGAACTATACTGGGTCCTGCTGAAAATATTAAGACAATCACCAAAGCTCATCTTCAGAGCTACATTTCAACTCATTACACAGCACCCAGAATGGTACTAAACCTTTCTTAACTTTGTAAGATCCATGGAGTTTGTAAAAACAAAGCTTTTTTAATATGGGTTGGCTTTTCCCCAGTTCAATCCTTCTCATGCCTTGTCTGAACGAGTCACAGCTTTTCGAGGGCATCTTTATTGTATTCCTTTTCTGAAATTCTTTTTTCAGGTTATAGCGGCCGCTGGAAATGTGAAGCATGAAGACATTGTTGAGCAAGTAAAGAAGCTTTTCACGAAGCTGTCAACTGACCCCACAACGGCTTCTCAATTGGCTGTTAAGGAGCCAGCTATTTTTACTGGTTCTGAGGTGCGAACGTCTTCTTGAATATTTGGTACCCCTTACTCTGTAAAAAGATGTTTCTCCTTTTATTACTAAACCTTTTCTTACCTTATTACATAGGTTCGTCTGCGCGATGACGATATTCCTTTGGCTCAATTTGCGGTTGCATTCAGTGGAGCATCTTGGACAGATCCAGATTCCGTTGCATTAATGGTCATGCAGTCCTTGCTGGGTTCTTGGAGTAAGAGTGCCGGAGGGGGAAAACACATGGGGTCTGTATCTCTTCCATACGTGTACTTTTGTAGCAACTTCCAATTTGTAATTCGCCTCCCGAAGCCTGACCTGGTGATTGGTTTTATCCTCACACATATTTTTGATTTTCCTGTGGTACTTGTGAACAGTTCAGAGCTTGCCCAGAGGGTTGGCATTAATGAAATAGCTGAGAGCATGATGGCCTTTAACACCAATTACAAAGACACTGGTCTTTTTGGTGTCTATGCTACTGCTAAGGTATCTTTTTTTTTAATATCTCTTGCTGACATCTATCTTCATTGAAACATAATCTCCAGAAAAAACCTCTTCTAAAGTCAAGTAGAAATGTACTTATGTAATGCTATTGACTCGTTGGTAGTTGTAATTGTATTTTTTTTTGTTCTGTAGCCCGATTGCTTGGATGACTTGGCATATGCAATAATGTACGAGATAAGCAAGTTATCCTACAGAGTGTCAGAGGCTGATGTTGCTCGTGCATGCAATCAGGTATTTGCCCATTTTTACTGCTCGCCCATGAGTAGTTAATTTTTTTGTTCTCAGAAGTTGCCGCTTAGTTGTGATACCATGATGGAGTATTTATTAACTTCATTACCCAAGTATACTCTGTTAATTTCGTGAAGGGACACCCTATTGCATGTTACATATCAGTTATGTAGTCTTACAGATTAAAATTTTATATTTACTTTGTGAAACTTATCTACTTTGATTAGACCATGGTGATATTAAGTTAACTTTGTTCTCCAGTCTTATGCAACATTTCGTTTCGATTTTAACCCTTTCTTTTTCTTAAACATGTGATGCTTTTCTAACTCGCATACCTAACCAAATATTTTGTGTTTTTCTTACAGTTGAAATCTTCTCTCCTGCTTCACATTGATGGGACAAGCCCAGTTGCGGAAGACATTGGTCGTCAGGTAAAACATCTTCATATGTCTATTCAAGCTTGTTGATGTGTTCTTCCTTCTTTTACTTAGCATTTTTATCCCCTTGTTTTCTTCCAGCTACTTACATATGGTCGAAGAATCCCATTTACTGAACTACTAGCAAGGATTGATGCAGTGGATGCAAGCACCATTAAACGCGTTGCAAACCGTTTCATCTTTGATAGGGTAAGGGAACCTACATACACACAATATATATCTTGGCTCTTCGAAATCATATTTGTCTTTTCATTTTACGATATCTTGCGATCTGATTTGGGAGGCTTTCTGCAGGACGTTGCTATCGCTGCAATGGGTCCCATTGCGAGCCTTCCAGACTATAACTGGTTTAGGCGAAGGACATACTGGCTCCGTTACTAGACGATGTCTTTTTTCCATTGGGAAAGATCCCTGGCAGAAATAAACAAGTGGCTTTCCAGCACAAACACCTTTTCTATGAGGGCCTTTAGGGCTGGTATAGTTTTTTCTTGTCAACTTCTTCGATATCATCTTTTTATTTCCTGTAAAATCCCTATTGGGGTTGTGAAAATAATTTTATTTATCTCTAATGACAAAACGCAGTTTTCCAAAATAACTGCGCATTCAAAATCCATTACTTAAAGGACTGCCCAAAATATCAGCTCAAATAACACAATTATACATATTTATATATATGCTTGAGCAGCCCCTATCTATTTCACGGTGGCGGCTAGTTGAGGCTATCATGCGATTGTACTGGTCGCACCACCCGAAGTACGTGCTTGTCTGTCTTAGCTTTCCTCGACAAAAGTAGTGGAAGAGTTGAATGGTGAATACCTTGTTTATGATGTTTTTATCAAGGCAACCTGCAGAATAAGTAGAAGGGTTCTTTCTATACTCTTGCAAACTCCACATGACAGTCTTGATTTTCTTCTCAACTAATTTTTTTCTCCAACAAAACTGAAATGCCTTTTTGAAATCAACTACCTGATTAACATTTAATATTTCTTCATCTTCACATTTTGCTTCCCAATAACCATTACTAGTTGAACTGCCATTACGACTTAACTCTTTGTGCTAATTGTATTGTTGACTACTCAAGTAATCAAACTAAATATTTTTATATGGAAATTGTTAGTTAAGGCTTGAGATTTGTGTGCGCCAAGGGTTGGACTGCGAAGTACCCAAATTCGCTACAGGGTATGAAATGCGAGAATAGTATTTAGTAGGGATAATGTGTAGATATTTTAGCTATTTGAGTCAAAATAATATTAAAACAAGTAAAAAAAAAAAAGGGAGATTTGTTGTTTGGACCCCTTTCGTATAATTGACTTGCTGTTTGGACTCCCTTTTTCGAGTGTTGCATTTTGGACTCCCTTTTGACGGAATCGTTGGAGAATATTCCGTCTCTATAGTTATTTTTTAAATAATTCCCATTTTATCCTTATATAATTAATATTGTATTTTGGCCCCCTCCCCTAAAAACACAACAAAATGTTTTCATTGCACCAAAACCTCACCAACAACCAAACAGACTCTCTACTTTCTCTCTCTAAAAGGTCACATTTCATGATCACGATACAATTTTCTTAGAATCATCAGGTTTTATAAACTCAGTTTTCATTTTCGTAGTACAAATTTTGTTTCTCGACCTAATTTTCAATGAAAACTAACGGTAGAAGATGATCATCTCTCTGCAGTTTCAGAGAATTTCAGAAGCTTAACTAGTTTTTGTCCTCTAAGTTGTTGTCTTCCAGGTTGTTGTCTTTTAACAGGTGAAGGTCTTAAGAATTGTGTGTTGGCCATGAAAGATGGAATAATTGAAGAATGAGGCCTCATAAATTGTGATGTTGTAGAGAGAGAAACAAGGTTATTAACAACTTTATGACAGAGTTTGAGGGGATTAAAGTAACGGGATTTGTCTTTCAGTGAGATGTTAGTTGATAGAGAATTGATTTCCTTGTTCCTTGTAAGAATCAGGTTGCTATCAAGTTAAAAGGTTGTAGAGGAATCACAAATTCAGCCATGATTTCCATATCCAAGAACTGTAAGTTGATTGAAAGTTTGGATATAAAACAGTGTTGTAGAATTAGGGAAGAAGAGTTGAAGTGACTTTAATGGATTTACCTATATTGAGATGGATTCATGTTGAAGAAATTGTAGATCATCTTCGATGATCTAAGTTAGAGAAGGAAGAAATTACATTAGAGTTTCTTCAAGAGAATTATCCAGGTCTAAGAGAACTATCTCCATGATAAACACAACAAAAACTCTTCCATACTCTTTCTCTCTCTAACATCACGAAGAAGGGTAAAATAGTCCTTGATGTTTGGAGCAGTTATGTTTAATTTTTATTTTGAAAAAAGAGGTCCGAAACGCAACTCTGGAAAAAGAGAGTCCAAACAGCAAGTCAATTGTACGGAAGGGAGTCCAAACAACAAATCTCCAAAAAAAAACAGGAGTGAGTTTTAGGTCCAAAATCACAGGGTCAATGGGTTTAGCCGTTTAGAGTCCAAAGATAATATTAAATAGAAAATAACTCCATTATGAGTAATTTACATGTCGAATATTACAGGTTAAATAAAACTACTCATATTAGAAGATACAAATGATTTTTTCAATTTCAAGAAAATAGTTCCTCAATAAGAAGTTTTCATCTCTACAAAAAATTATCTTTTCAGTTTAAATGATTGTTTCCCTTATCTTTTGACCAAAAGAAAATCGATCATTACTCTTTCTTCACCGAGAGAAAAACCAAGAGAAATCGAAGAGAAAACTCATCTAAGCTTTTCAGTCTTCACCTGGAGAGGACCTAGAAGAACAAGATGTTTTATTTTGGTCTTATAGTGTTTATTGATTTCGGAGTGGATATATAACTAATTACCTCCTATTTTTGGACTTTAGACTAAAAAAAATTAAAATTATTATTCAAGTCGAAATATTTAAGAAGATTAAATTACTCTTTATGTTAACTAATTTTTTTTCTTCTCTTTAAATACATATAACTTTTTTCTCCACGTAAAATCTAAAATCTTATTCGGAGATTAGAATCGACTCAAATCAAATTTTTGAATGTTTCCTTTATCTAACTTTGTCTAAATGACTAACTGAGTTAGAGCATCTCCAATGCAAGCCTCGAGAAAAAATCTAAAAATCGTAGGTGTCAAAGTGTGAAAAGTAGATCTCTGAACAGTCTATTTCCTACATGTCCACTTAGAAACACTTTATTAACAAGGGTCCACGGGTTTTAGGCCCAAAATAAAATTCAAAAAGGGATTAAGGTTCAATCTTCCTAGAAAATAGGATTTTAGTCCTTTTCCCTTTTTGAAGAAACATTGTTGATACATAACGTGTTATGTATGACACATATAAAAAGAATGAAATAGAGTATGAAACTTTAACAATAAATAACACGTTATTTATGAAACAAAACAAGAATCAATAAACAGAAAAACACTGTAACTTTGACGTCTAGACATACTTTAACTATACTAAATGTGTTATGTTGTAGAAATATACGTAATTGATACTAAATAACGGGTATATTGCGAAACAGATAGTAAGTTTGAAATCAATCGGAAAAAATCTGAGAAAAAAAAAAGAAAGAGAATTTTGAAGATTGGTTTTCAAAAGTAGGTTTTTTTCTTATATAAAAGATTATAATGAGCATTATGATTAAATAAAAATGGTAAATTTTCTATAGAGATGGGTCAATTTGGACTAAATATCCATTATAATTATTATTTTGGTTTAAAATCCTATATATCCACTAAATGTGTGTTTAGGTGTAGATTTTTGGACTAGGAATCCAAAAATTATATTAACAAACTTTCTCCAATGCAACACTTAAGAGAAATTCTAAAGTTTACATTTTGATTACAAAATTAATTGATTTTCTTATGTGACACTAAGAGAACACTTAAATATCATCAGAAGACCTAAATTTAAAGTATCCTCTTAATGATCTCTTAAATAAATCTTATCACATCATTTTAGAGATTCATGTTGAGTTTTGGGTTGGAAATGGTTTTTAAAGAGAAACCTTAAAAAATCTTATATGATACTCTAAGTTTTAGAGTTTGAGTGTTGCATTGGAGATGGTGGGAGACTGATTTGGGTCCATTTGAGTAGGGGTGGGAATCGGTCCGGACAGGGGGAAAACGGACACTAACTCAACCGGTCCGGGCGGAACGGGCACAAGTCCTAAGTGTCCACTCGGACATCCGAACAAAACGGGCGGACATTTCGGATTTTCTCCAACGAAGTGCCGCACGTAACCGTTTTGATAGTCGGGCAAACCGGGTATCGGTCGGTCTGGCGCCGATCACTAATGAAGAAATAAAGAAATATTTATTCGAAACTAAAACTCTTTAGTAGCTAAATAGAACTTTCTAAACTCCATCTTTACAATTCCAAAAAGTAAATGAACTACAAAATCAAAAGATAACCATTGATATTTCTCATAGATTACAATCGGTTTTATTCTTCTTCACATGGATTACGATCGGTGTATTATGGATTTCTAAGGTTAATGATGAAATATTGAGATTTTGGAGGAGAGAAAGACTAGAGAAGTAGAGAGACGAAGACAAAATTAAGAAAGGGTTAATTCCGTTTTGGCCCCCGATTTGTGACCAACTGGCCGTTTTGGCCCCGAATTGTGTCCGGCAGTTCGTTTTGGCCCCAAAAAAATTCCTGAATGGCCCCAAATTTTTTCAACCTCCCAATTTTACCCCCATGGCATTTCTGTAATTATCCTTTATGAAATCAACTGCTCAAATATGTTGCAATTAATCTATATGACAAGAAAAAAAAAATGACGAAGGGGAGAGACAAAGAAATAAGTAAATTTGATATCACCAGTCTACTATATCTAAAACACCTTTAAAATCCTTCCATATTCATCTACTTAAACACAAAATAATTGGAAAAAAAAGCTACCCATCCACCTTTATAATAACAAAACCAACCCCATATTTTATATCACATAGAGAAGTCTGTGTTCCAAGTTCCTTCTGAATAGAAAACTGAAAACCACCAGGACCAGTTCAGCCGTGAGCGAAAAATCTGCCCTCTTCGATAGTTTGGTCGCGGATGTCATGCTTTCTTCGATAATACCTATCAATGCTGGAGACAAAAAAAAATTACTTTCAGTTTCGTTTTACAGTTGAGGAAAAAGAAAAAAAATGGAACAGCAAAAAAGTAGGAAAGACTTACCTCCGGTTCTGCAGGAGCAGATTTAGGAGGCTCTTCGGCCTTGATTGCATCCTCAGCTTCATCAACCAAAATCGCACCATAAGAATAGAGTGAGAAAGTGATATTCATGATCTTAAACAACTTCTAATGTTGGTTGATAACTTGTAACTATTTGTATACTAAGCTACGGAAGTTTTTACAGTTGATAGAATAAGAAACAATTCCCAGATTGAAATCCAAATGGGTATCGGGTGCTAAAGGAAAGATGATATAATCATCTACATCAGACATCAG
Source organism: Eschscholzia californica (assembly GCF_041429995.1). Lineage (NCBI taxonomy): Eukaryota > Viridiplantae > Streptophyta > Magnoliopsida > Ranunculales > Papaveraceae > Eschscholzia > Eschscholzia californica. The sequence goes on from NW_028238198.1 coordinate 38,182,915, forward strand.
ATGGAATGATTCGAATTCTAATTCTTAAAACTTGTTTTCAAACGGTAAACCGATAGAAGCTTTTCAGTAAGAATAATTAGCTAAGTTGAACTGAAGCACAGTAATGTAAGTGTTAGAGCATCAAATTAAAACAAACCTCCATCTTCAGGTAAATCAGAGGTCCAGAGGGTGAGATTGTCCCTCAACAACTGCATGATCAAGGTGCTATCCTTGTACGATTCCTCACTCAAGGTATCAAGTTCTGCAATTGCCTCATCGAAAGCTTGTTTTGCCAAATGGCAAGCCCTGCCAAGTTTAATAACAAAATCATGAGTTATCATAAAATAACCAAGAAATCTTAATGGTTAAGAGTAGGAAATGCCAGCAACAGTCAAGCTACCTCTCAGGGGAATTCAGGATCTCATAGTAAAAGACAGAGAAGTTGAGGGCAAGACCAAGTCGGATAGGATGAGTTGAGGAAAGATCTGTATTTGCCGTGTTGGAAGCAGCCTTACAAGGTAAATCACCAAAGAAGTTAATATATTAGACCACGGTGCATGGAAATAGAAGGAAACATATGGTCCGTACTTCAGTGTCACACAGGTATATATAAGCTATAAGAATACCTGGTAACCCTTCAATGATTGGTCGGCGGCATCTTTCCTTTCTTGGTCAGTCTTAAACTCGGCAAGATACCGATAGTAGTCACCCTTCCTACATTACAAATGTAACCCAAAATAATTTAGTTTCCCACTGTAGGAAGGTTTTCATGACAGAAGAAAAGAACTTGAAGAACAGGCCCAGCAATGTCGCCATAGGCTCTTATTGATTGTGCTAAGCGTAGATCAAGCCGAGTACTTAACTCAAGGATCTGATCATGTGCATCGTAGATCAAGCAGATCTGTCAAGCACAGGGAAGGATCCTGTCTTGCAACATTAAAGGAAGAACGAAAACGACACACATCACGATTTTGAATAGCTTCGCAGATTTCATGTTTAAATGTATGAGATGCCTCGAAGTCCAATTGATTAGGGACAATCATCATTGTTTGGACGTTCCCTATAGAGTTGATTATAAATATTAAATTTACTCACATTTTGTAGTAAAACACAGTTGATTCTCCAGAACCTGAAGAAGGAATCAAGTGTTCATCAATGATAGTCAAGATGTCACTGCAGATCTTGGAGAGTTCTTCCTCAACCTTCTGGCGGTACCCTTTGATCAGTTTCACATTTTGGTCATTCCCTTTTGTCTCTTCCTTCTGTTCAATTGAAGACATAATTCTCCACGAAGCTCGACGAGCACCAATAACATTCTTGTAACCTACAGACAGGAGATTCCTCTCTTCCACAGTAAGCTCAAGGTCAAGTTTTGCAACTTTCTTCATGCACTCCACCATCTCTGCTCCACCAGATACACAATTATTGGTTTATGTAGTAGCATTAAAGGCGAAAAGGCTACATGCAGACAAGCTTAAATGTTCTAACTACATAGTTTCTTTGTTTTTCGTGAACTTTACTTCGTCTGAAATTTGTTAATGCAAGAACTTTTTTAACCAAATTTTCAAAGGGATCCAGATCATATAAATCTGAAGTTACTACTTAGGAAGATCGGAGAACCACAAACGCCGAGTAGAACATAGTTTAGATCTCATGTTAATAAAGCACCAGCTCAAATAACGCTTACGAATTACATCTCGAAAGTCAAAACAAACGTAATTGAGGGTCTACATTGGGTCTAAAAATTCCCATGCTATAGCTCCAAACTAGCATTTATCACTTTTTCAGGATTAACAATGGTTACACATGTGAGGTATGAATGCCGAAGATATGTTGCTTCCTCAAATACCCCCGAACCTTCAATATTTAAGGCCACATCACCATCACCACCAAGATGCAAAAATTAAAATAAACAAATAATTAAATGAACCCTTAACGCAGTTCTGTAGAGAGAACAACAGAATTCTGCAGCTATCACCAGATCAGTGGAGGCTTTGTAGCATAAATTATAAATTCCATAATGTAGTTTTGGAACAGACATCTAGCAATGACTTGTAAAAGAAAACATAACCATAAATCATGAATTATTGGTTTATGGGAAGGTTGGGAAGATTGGTCTAGAATTCAAGAAACACAATGTAGTAAAACATTCGAGAGACCTAACTAGGTCAGTTTGTAGTATTGGTGTATACATGACGTCTGCGGACTTATTGTTGTAACGCACATATGTGCATAAAGATCTTCTGACCAGGGCTACCCATCTCTTTCTAGGTTCTCTGATCGGGCTCCAGTTCCTCTTCCTTATCCAGAGGAGGGCAATCTGATACAGCGCACGGCCTCCTTGGAGCTGGCCGCCAGAACAAGGACGAGAACAAGACCTCGATTTCTATGGTACTTGGGAATGCAGTAAGGGTCCCAGGCGAAGCCGATCGGAAGAGGGCTTGCCTTCCCCCGGGGTGGGCCTGGCCGGATGGAAAGGGTTTGGCTGGCGGGTTGAATGATGGCAACTTTCTATTCAGTACATAGATTACAATGTAATATGCACTAATAAAGAGATCAAGATGTAAAGATGACGATGATGAGATTCCTATTCGGCACAAAAACCTAGTTTTGTTTAAACATTACAATCCATTTATGGGTGGTCACAATTACCTAAAAAAATGTGAGAACAAACTATTTTGAGCCTCTATACTAAAATTAACAAATAGGGTAAATGGTGAAGCCCTCATTGGCGATTTTCGATTTATAGGTGGTGAGGTTCTTGGTCTTATATGAGAACAATTTGAACAGTTTCAAAATTCAATAACAAATAACTAAATATGACATAAAAGAATAAATTAACAATCACAAAAGTATGATTTAGAACTAACAATCAAAAGAGTCAAAACTCTAACTTTACCATACATTATATCTAACTACATTAATGAATAAAAAACCACATACATTACTAACAAATCGAACTCGTTTTAAAAATCAAACATAAACCCTAAATCTATTACCTTCATATCGCTCAGCTTGTTCAGCAAGCTTGGCCAAGTAAACATGAGTTTCCCTCTCCTTTTCCGTTGACATTGATATGAGATAGATCAAAACAAAAAGAATGCGAATAAGTTGGAGACCCTTAACAAAATTCTGGACAATGAGAGAGAGACAGAGAGAGAAAGAGGGTTTTACTTTTAGAGAGAAAAGAGAGATGAAGAAGTTTGAATATAAGAAGAGCCTTAAATAGGAGTTTTTGGTGGTTAAAATTCGAATAATTTGCGGAAAGGAAAACAAATCGGAACCATTAGTTTTGGAAATCGAAGGGATAACAGAATGAGCCGTGAAGCTAAATAATAGATGATCAGGTGGCTTCTTGGGAATCAATGTTTCAATATGACCTTAAAATGTGAAGAAAAAGTCTTTTTAATGCAAGAAGTGATCCATTAAAACCAAAAGAATATGTACAAGAGGACCGTTCCATCTACAAGATTGGACACACTGTTATTTTCGTGGAATTTTCAAACTTCTAATATTCTTAGCGAGCTCATCGGCTTTGCTATTGGTAGTTCTATTTTCATAATTACAAGAGAAAAGATCTAAACATGGACGGAAAGGTTTGGTTGATCTGATTGCAACTTGGCTAGTTCAGTGAGTTGTTTTGATATTTCCATGCATTAATTGCTTTTATGACATTGCTAGAATAGCCTTCTACTATTAGTTTCACAAAATTCATCTCTTTGGCCACGGATATAGCTTGAAGAGTCGGCAAAGCTTCCCCTTCATCTACGGTTTTGCATCGAATGAGTGGATTTCCCTACAATACACATAGAATGAGAGTTGTGAAATACTATTCTTATTGCTGCCTCTTCTGAAATCTTGGTGAATGAGATATCAAAACTGCATTTGATTGTGTTTGTTGGAGGAGAAGCCCAGACTATTGTGGTATCTTTGCTTGTACCAGATTGTTGATTTTTGTATACAAGACTTTGTATCCTTGTAATATATTGAGAAACAAATGGGTTATGTTTTCAAAATAACACCTAGTTTCTAAATCTACGACCATGAAGCAATAATGTAGACTGACAGATTCATGAAATGCATCATCAAGAAATAAATGTAATTTTGTGTTTCAATGAAAGTACCATTTCTCAAAGCCTCAATTCAAACTGAGATTGGTAAACCAAAACAAACTACTCTAAAGAATAGACACTCAATTAAAATATGTTGTCAACCATCACTCTGCTTCTTGCATAATCCACAACACATGGAGTCTATAGGAAAAAAATTGACAAGTAATGCAGTAGGTGGTAGTTTATTGATGGATAATTTCCACTGGAAGAGCTGAATTCGAGGTGTACAATTGAGTTTCCAAAGCTTAAGCCAATGCTTAGTTTGTTGAAGTTATGGTTGATGATGTTTAGTGAGAATATTGTGCATGGACTTGACCGAATACTTCCATGATCGTGTGTGATTCCAGTATATACTATCCTTAATGTTAACTTTGACAGGAGTATATGTGATTTTTTTAGTAAGATCTTCAAAGAATAGTTGGATTAATAATGTTGAATTCCATTCAGGCAACGGATTTAGGTGAATGAGTTGATTCACTGTTTGAAAGGGGTTTCTTTACTGGGTAATGTTTATTGTTTCAGTTTAAGAGATCCATCTATCCAACCAAACATTCATATTCTCTTTATTGCCAACTTCCAAAATTGTTTCTTTGTGTACTGCTGGCAAGATTTTGAGAATAGTTTTCCACCATCATGAGGAATTGTGGATTTTGGCTTTCCAATTATTTGATTTAAGATAATATTTGTCTAAGACAAGCTTGGAGAGAAGAAATTTGGAATTTGGTTTAAGTCTCTGAAACCCAATCCACTTAAAGACGTCTTTTTAATGAGAACAACCCAAGCCTTTAAGCATGAAGTTTTAGGACTTTTTCCCCTACCAAAAGTCTATTTATAGGGATTCCATGCTCTTATTGATCTTACTAGAAATTTCATAATAGAGCATTTGCTATTTGGAGGCAGCAGAAATAGAAGATATAATTAGTTCTGCTCTTTCTCTCTACTTGAGATAGTAATTTAGATTTTCATATTGACAATTTGGTATGTAGCCCCCCTCCCCAAACACATTTAATAGTAGTTCATAAAAATGTCTTACAGATATTTGAAGACATTGAATTTGTAGGCAAAATATCACGTAGACATTTCAAGAAAGTCAATAGACAAAATGAGGTGGAAATTTCAAGATATTTGGTCTATAGACAAAATGTGTAGTAGTTACTTCTTTTTATTATTATCATATAAAATAACATATTTTACTAATATCTAAAAACAGACTTTGTGGACTTTTGGATATGTGTGAACAATTGATGAATATTTTTTATTTCAATATCTATATAACAAAACAAAAGATAAACGATGATTTAGACAAACATCTTTTTCTAATAAAGAATATTTTTTATAAGTCCTTTCCAAAATTTACAACATAGTCCTTCTTTGAAATAAAAACTCTTATTTAAAAAAAAAATAACCGTGTCCTTCGAAAAAATTAGCTAATTTAAGAAAAAACGAAAGAAAAGAAATTTCAACGGCTAAAAAAAATATTAAAATCTCTCTCACTCTCAGTAAAATAATAACTAATTTAAGAAAAAAAAACAAAAAAAAATAATACCAAAAAATTAGGGTATCCAAAATATAGCAACAATAAATGTGGAAAGTCGAGTGTCATGTTTGGAAAGAGCGCCTAGAATAATACTCTAGGCGACTCTAGAAACACCTGGGATAAAATTTCGTTATATTCGATTGATACAATTGGCCGTGCCCTTAGGCACGGAATATACCCTAGTTATTATTAATAATGAAATACCATATTTTTACTAATATTAAAAAACTATATTTCTAGATTTTTGTGATCATCCAGATATCCGTGGGCATTAATGGGCAGTAGGTGAATATTTATCATTAATGAAATGACATACTTTTACTAATATTTCAAAATTATATTTTTGAACTTTTGTGGACATTTGGATTTTTGTGGACATTGATAGACAATTGATAGATATTTATTATTATTTTAATAATATAATATTTCAATAATAATAATATAATAATATATACTTATATCATATTTATATAATATAATAATAAATAATTTCAATAATATAATTATTTTTTGAGTCTATAGACCAAAAATAGGGTCCTAATAGGAGATTTAATCCTCTATAATCCTAAAAAGGATTTCAAAACCTAAATAATAATTTTAATAGATATCTGGTCCTTTTGGTATCATCTAGAGAGATTACACAAATCCATATAATACTTATTATATATTTAATACCTATATTAACCTTCTTTTAATATCTAATCGTGATTTTCATTCTAAACCGTATTAGATTTTCTCTCCATATTTATCTCAACTTTCTCTCTCCAATCACGTTTGTTTTGTAACTAACTTCTCTCTCTCTAAAATTCCGTAACCGAAATCCAGTAACTTTCCCACTATCTCTCTAAAAATGAAATCTTCATTAAACATTCATTAAACTCCCCCCCAGCTGTAAAAAACTCCATTGATTAGTATTCAATCAAGAGCTATCATCACAACCTCCATTGTTATTTAGGGTTTTTACTGATTATCTCTTTATTCTAGCCACAACTATTCAGGTTTAAAATCTTATGTATATTGGTTTATAGTTTAACGATTCATATTGAAGATTTGATAAATATCCAATGTTCTTCTTTTTCATTTAATTTAATCTGAATCTGTCTTGCTGTAATCTTCTATATCTAAAGTGTTCTTCCATGTATTTGATATTTCTTTTACATCTTTATTGAATCCATGTAATCTAGATCTGATGTTTTCATTCAATTATTTAGATGTTTCAGATCTTTGATTACATTCAGATCAAATTGAACTGATAGTACAGATAATGATGGATATTAGATTCCAGTTATTTAATCTCAGATCTGTATGGAAAACACTTTGTCGTGTAGTATACATTACGTATACTTTATGTTACATAAGTTATACTTTTTACTATTATGGTGTTGTAAAATATATGCACATATATAAAATTCTTTACAAATTATACATACTTCTGACATGGTGTTGTAAAGAAATATGTAATAGGCATAAATTATAGTTTTACTTGCTACAAAGTATGCGTACTTTTTTACACTTGACTGCTAATCTCATACATACACATAAAAGTACGTAGTTTGTTTTGTACAGTTTAAATTGTTTACGTAGAAGAGAACAATTGGTCTGTATTAAAATATATGCTTAATTATTAAATCAATATCAAATAATTTAATATTATGTTTTACAGAACAGATGGAGATTCAAACAGATTCATCAATACAAAGCAAGAAGACGATACTAAAATCCGATGGTTGGGATAAAATGTTTACTGAACCTGGTCAATTATTTCCCGGGGGTGCTAACGCCTTTCGATTTGCTCTTCGGCAATATAGTATAAATACTGGCCATGATTTTAAATTTATTAAAAATGATTCGAAGCGGGTAACTGCTGTATGTCCTGTTGAAGATTGCAAATGGAGAGTACATGGATGTGCGCCATTGAAATGCGAATCTATGTTTATTTTGAAAGACATGGAAATGAAACATGACTGTGAAGATTTCATTAAGAAGACCAAGAAACCAAAAATAAACAGTTCATTTGTTGGGAAACTTATTTTAGATGAGGTTACAAGAAGCCCAGATCGTTCCACAGCAAGTTTGAAGAAAGATTTCTTGAAAGATTACGCTGTCCAACTTCCATATTACTACACTTATGAGGGGAAGAAAGTAGCAATGAATGAAGCATTTGGTCAAGAAGGAGATTCCTATGCAAAACTTAGATGGTATGCTGATGCCTTTTCACGTACCAATCCAAACAGCATAGTACAACTTGAAGTTGAAGAGGTGTCTCGGAGATTTAAAAGAATTTTCATTGCACCACATGCTTGTATAGTTGGCTTCCAATATTGTCGACCAGTTATATATGTTGACTTTTTGCAAAACTCGTTTTAACGGGTGCATACTGGCTGCTGTGGCTAAAGACGGTAACAATGGTAATTTATGAACATTCTTAAATTTATCAAAATTAATATATAAAAGTATCTCCTTTTTCAACATCATATTACATCTTTTTATGTACATTACTTTAAATTTATCATAAATTATGAAAACTTTACAGAACATCTTATATACTTTTTAAATTTTCATACTTTAAATTTATGTACATTACTTTAAATTTACCATAAATTATGAAAACTTTACAGAAGTATGCTTGATGAATATTTAAATTTTCATACTTTCACTAAAATATTTTCAATTTACAGGTCTATTTCCGTTAGCATATTCTGTGGTTGATGTTGAGAATGACCAAAATTGGGACTGGTTTCTAAGGCATTTGCGCAATGCTCTGAATATGGAAAAGACGTATATCTTTATTTCAGACCGTCACAATGGTATAATCAACGGTGTTAAGAACATTTTCCCAACAGCACACCATTCCTTTTGTGTTTGGCATCTAAGGAACAATCTGAATTTAAGATTGGCAAATGGAGCTAGAAAATCAAAATTCTTCCAAACATTGATTTTCAAGGCTGCTAGAGCTCTTCCCGAATCCGAATATCACGCAACTATTAACCAGATGATACAGATGGGTGGTTCAAAAGTTGCTGCATTTTTTCAATCCTTAGACCCTGCTTCTTGGGCAGATGCTTTCTTTCCCGGTATAAGGTACGATCAGATAAAATAGTGTATTCATTTCATTATCCATATTGATTTATTTTCTGAACATTATGTAGTTTACCGTATAAAGTTTTGACTTTGTGTTACAAATAACATGTACTTGACACAACATTTTTGGATTATTTACTGTACATTATGTATTCTTCTTTGTAAAAATTATCGATATTATAAAAAAATATAAAAAAATTTATATACGTTTTTTTTTATACAGATACACAGCGATATCATCTCAACTATCAGAATCCTTTAACAATCAGATTCGACATGCTCGTGGACTACCAATTACAGCAATGTTGGAGGCAATTCGTATTCATATAATGAACAAAATGAACACAGCACGCGAATTGTCTAAAAAATGGACGACATTCTTGTGTCCAACCATCACTGATCTGTTGATAGCAAAATATGATAGTGCGGCAACTTGGAATATTGCCCAGGCAGCCCCATTCATATTCGAGGTTTACTCAGAACCTTCTCATTGTGTTAATCTTCTACATATTTCTTGTACTTGTAGAAGGTGGCAAGTTGATGGTGTTCCTTGTGAGCACGCAATGTTGTGCATTAAAAGCTTGTCTGACGACCAACAAGATTGTTTTTACGATCCTATTTGGACAACTGAGTCTTATGTGAAGACTTACAAGGAACATATAATGCCTATATCCAATGTTGATGAACCAAGGAATTTTGATGAAGCTACCAAAATTCTCCCACCGTTGATTCGTCGTAGACCAGGTCGTCCAAGAACAGTACGGATCGAGAGCTCGGGAAATATGCCAAGAAAATTAAGGATATGTGGTAGGTGTAAGCAACCTTCTTACCACAATCGCAAAACATGTAGGGCAAACATTTGATGTATTCACATATGTTACATTACACTTTCAATCCAAATAAATAAAAAAATTTCAATGTTTGAATTATACGTTTTGTTTCACTATTCTATTTTTATTCTCTATCAAAAGGGTGTACTTTAGCGGTTGTGGTATGAACCTTGCTTAACATATGTGAATATTATTAAAGAACACCAAATACCTCCAATACTGTATATCGTAATATTATATATTTTTACGGATTTTATCGGAAATTTTTTTCAACAATAGCCAATACTTTTATAACAAAGTAAATGTTTTGCAGATTTAATTCATACTTTCATGTAAATTTCACATTTTATCTTGTTGTTCATTCATATTTGTATCAAAAATTAAAGGAAGAAACTTGATAAATTTCAGTAATTTTTTCAACAAATATGATATTTTTAATTAAAAATTACATTTCCCATCCAAATATTTTTTACTTCAAACAGTCAAATATAATTCATTACAACTACTTTCAAATCGAAAAAATAAAACCTTACTTAAATTAAAACTATATTAAAGTTTTTTTCCACAGATTTCTTGTTTCATACAATAGCTCGTACGTCACTTCCGCTCTTTTACGCTGAGCTAATTCAATCCAATCGTCCGCAAGGTATTCATCTGGTACTCCCCATTTGTAATGTTTCATGAATATTAAATCCATATGAAGCATAACAAATAGTCCACAATCCGCACTGTCAATCATTGATATAACATTTATTATGAAACCACCAAATAATTTATAAACTATAAAACTATCTGTATGTATTACAGTAATCACAAAAGTAAGAAATATTTGTACTTACTTTTCTCCTTGTTGATGATCATACGGCGTCTTCGAAACCTTACATTTTTTCTTAAATTCAGGACTCACATATTTAGTTTTGTGAAGCACATCTAATATGTATTGTCCATACCTTGCAGCATTTTCTTCACATTGTTTACGGAGCTTTATGTCAAAGAATAACGAGTTGTAATCGGTCCAAGACTGATCAAAGTAATCAAATACTAACAAAGTCCAATGAATACCCCTACTAACATCTGTAATCATCGAATGACACATTGGAGCAACTATATAAGATATAAGCCCTCTTTCAGCCTCATTTATTAACCGATCTGATAGGTGTGGGTCTATGTTTGACTGAGCTGACTTGCAATTTATCATTGTCTGTCAAATAAAAACAACATATTGTATATTTCAATATGAATACATTTTAATAAAGTATTTATAATTTTTGACAGACAATACATATATTCAGTAAATTATACATAATTTACTTTCTAAAAATATACATTCAGTAAATTATACATACTTTACTAATCATTCTAAATCTTTCATCTATATAAAAAATGTAATGTATAACTTAAAAAAATATCTATTATGAAATTATGAATTCTTTAAATAAAACTTACCCATAATTCAGAAGCGAGAACGAACACTTGTCCAGCCCCAACCAAAACTTGGGAAGATAGATGCTTTGACCACCAATTTATAAGTTGAGCATCGGTTTCACCGTTTATCATAAGCCAATTCACCTCTCTTCCTCTAACATCACTTGTCAGATTTGATTCCCATACAATTGTTCTGCATGTTAATTGTTGTTAGTTTAAAAAACTGAATTTATAGCAAAATAGTTATATTATATTAGAGATAACAGATTATGTTTGTTACAATCATCATAATGTAACACAAACAACAAAACATTTCATAACATAGACAACGACAAGTATTAAACTTCTAATTCATTACTTCATCTTCACTCCTTGGTTAAACTCCTCAAGCAGACCTTTCTCATTATCTTTCACTTTCTTCCAAACTTTGCTCTTCTTCCAGTTGCTAAGTGGTTCATCATCCTCAATCGAAACTCCCTTCCCCTTTTTATCCAATTCTTCAACATTCACTACTTCCTTTTTCGCAACTTCCTTCTTTTTTTCTTTCTCGGCCTTTTCTTTTGGCTCGGCTTTTTCAGTTAGTTTCCTTGTTCTGGGAGCTTGTTTGATTCTCTTAATAAGAGAATTCTGTTTTGGTGTTTCAACAGGATCAACTGTTTTATCCGATCCACCCTTAACAGCTTTTGATTTTGTTCTCTTCTTCTTTACTGTTGTTGGAGTAGTCTGGACAAAGTCATCATCTATGAGTCTATCTGTTTCAACATTCTCTTGATAGGTTTTTGCAACTTGAACAACGTCGGTGAAGTCGGGTGCATTTGTGAAATCTATTCCCAAATCAAAATTGGGAGTTGAACTATAATTCTTCTCTTCCTCATTATGCACCAACACAATGGCTGTGCATGACACGTTTCCATCTTCATCTGACAATAACAATCATGTAAAAAAAATCATTTATCATAAAATTTACAAAAAATAATATATCATTTTCCTGTGATAATAATAGTATATATAAAGTATGCATGATTTACCATAAATTATAATTGAATACAGTAAAAGTATTTGTAATTACTGACCTTCCTGTTGTTGTTCTTCAACATTTTCTTCTTCCTGAACCTTATCATCCGGTTGTACTCCATCAATCTTCTCATCATTGACATTATCTTTCTCCCCAACATTATTTTCCTCCTCATTCTGGTCCACATTATCTCCATCAATTCCTTCATTATAATCATTATGAATCAATGATTCATCCCTCTGTTCAGACTTTAAAAGTAACTTCAGTTGTATTACTTCATTTCTCAGACTTTCAAGTTCCTCATCCTTTTTCTTTAATTCTTCTCTTTGTTTATTCACTTCTCTACTGAGGGCTTCCATCATCTCCATGTTATTCAACTGTTCATCAAAAGGTATTTCCACAACTACCTTTTCAGTAAACTTTAACATTTCCTTCTCTTCTTCACTCACATCATCCACAACATCCTCATAAACCTGTATGTAAAAAGTTACATAAATCATAGAGTGTTCTGTAAATGCATTCAACCAACGTTCTAAAATTATATGTAATTTATGATAAATTACATATACTTTTAAAAGAAATATAACATATTTATAAAGAATTTAAACTTTCATTAATGAAAGTACACATAAAAAGTTAATTTTACCTCCTCAGGTACAAGTACAGCTAGATCTTTTTCCATCCCATTACTAAATCCATCCACAGACCACCTCAAGAACCTTGGGTATCTTGTTGCATTCAGTGCATTTTTTGGATACAGATTAGTATGCATGCACACCCAGAACTAAAGGAAAAAAGAAATGTAAATTACTCATACTTTATATGAAATAATATGCAATTTATATAACATGGAGTTCTAAAAAAGTTACTCACAGGCAAAAGTAACAAGCAACCAGATGCTTTGGTTGGGTCTTCTGAATGTTTGTCGATCGTTTCCATCATATATGAGTGTATGGCTCTTGGCCATGACACCCTGTTGATTGCTCTTCTAGACTGGATGTTCTTATAAATGCTAGGCAATACAGTGAAACCAGCCAAAGTCGCAAACAGGAAGCTCGCCGAAAACATCATAATTAGAAGACCAACAAATTCTATTGCTGGTTCACTGTTCCTCACGCATTTCTGAAGTGCATTCCCAACAACAGCACTAGAAAGACCCATATTTTTGTTTCTTGATGCTTCAAGTGTTTCCTTGAAATACTTGGTCAAGAACGCACACTTCAAAGGATCTATATCATTTTTCTTAGGGAATGCCTCATATTCAGAACCCTCCATGGGCATTCCCAACAACAAAGAGACATCTTCAGGTTTGAATTCTATCTCAACACCCCCAATAACAAATTTCTTTGTCGATTTTTTATATCGACAAAGAACATCCAAAATGGCAATCGTTGGGCGACTAGTATAATTCTCCCTTAATATAGTACCTTCTGCCATAGCATCAAATAGTTTGCTGAAAGGAGTTTTGCATATCTCCTCCTTCATTTCTTCAGTCATATAGGAACGGATGCTATTGATCAACTCTATTGGTTTACTAAGGGTGTATCTGAATAGAGCCGATGTCTTTTGCTCCGGTATTAGTTTTTGTTCTCCTACTATATCAACCCACCTACTAGAGCTTCCTTTGTCCTTCAACTTCAAACTTTTAGAACTACCACCAGCCTGCACAATATCACAAAAAAACAAAATTGTACACTGTAACATAAATCATGTAAAGTACGAATACTTTACTTAACATGATGGAAAAATCTATATACAGAAATAATATTTTAATGTATATCCCAAATTTGTATATACAACAAGGGAGAAACTCTTAAAAGATCAACACATATATGTAAAATATTCATAATTTATCAATTTAGCTTCACAATATCAATAAATTATATCATATTCCAAATACATTACCTCAGATACTGATGTTTCTTTATTTTTTGATTTCTTCTTAACAACAACTTCTTCAACAGTTGCCTTTCTTTTCATTGGACTCCTTCTTAATGTGGTTGTTTCTTCCGTAACATTCGATTTAGATTTACCTTTAGGTGCCATATTCAACATTTTGCTGCAATAAACAATATTTTTATTAAACCCTAAACCAAGAACAAAAATTTCATTAAACCCTAAAACCAAGAACAATGGTTTCATTTTCCATAAATTATATGTTTTTTTTAACACAAAGGTATTTTATTTTTAGACAGAAGTAAAAGTTTAAAAAGAAGAATTAGGTTTTTCAAGCTAAACTAAAAATTTTAATGTCGAGATTATCTTCAAAAACATCTAAAGATCTATTATTCCTGAAACAAAACCGATTTTGTACCTTTTTTTTTTAAATAAAAATGAACGAAAAAACCCTAAACAATTTCAACAGACATTAAACCGAAAAGAACCTTCCTATTTACACAGAAATCTTTACCAAAATCAACAAATTCTCTTCAATAGTAAGTGAAAAGGACATGCAACAACTATTTATAATGATTTCAACGAAAAGAAACACACGTTTCGTTTTAAATCGTTTTGATAACGAAAAGTGGTTTATGAACCAGCTTACCTTTTCACCTGAACAGGTTCTTCAATGGAAAAGATGAAAGGATGCAAACTTTCTGTTTCGGACGATCTCTTTAGGGTTTTTCTTCGAGGAATCCGGAAGATTTGATTGAAATCCCAAATGAAGTAGGTTTAGAGAGAGAAAGTGTCTTTATGAAGATTGGTATCCAATCTGTTTCGGCTGAATAAAGATCCCCCACAAATCACGCCCACGGGTTTTGGGAAAGTTTCCTAAAACCCTCGTAAATTCAAAAAACCCGGGGTTTTTTTATTTGGGATACATTTGGTATTACCCAATAAATTATCCATACTTTATACCCTTCATGTAAAAGGACCAAAAATCCATAATCTAAGAAGAATGGTCTATAGACCTATTATCAAATTAATTTTGGTCTATATACCCATGGACTCTAATATAATAGTATAATTATTAAATTATAACATTATTATATTAGTATATATCATTATTATTATTATTATTATTATTATTATTATTATTATTATTATTATTATTATTATTATTATTAATTTAATTATTATCTTATAATTTACTTTTGTTATATTTCTTATCAAAATGTTTACAAATGTCTTCCATATTTTCAAACACATTCTCTCTCCCAAAACTCTTCAAATTTACACCAAAATATTTATAAATGTCCATGAAATCAATTTATCTTGAAATGTTTGTGGGTTCGTGTCCAAACGAATAACAGATACACTGAAGGATTATGAAATGTTTGAAATGAATAACAAAGAAATTAGGAGACATTAAAAGTGTCTCAAACAAATAACACAAATATTTCAGGATATTTTAAATGCCCAAACGAATAACACTGACATTTCGAATCATTTGGAATGTCCCAAACAAATAACACTGACATTTTGCTACATTTCAAATGTTCCCAACTAATAATACGGACATTGATGAATATTGTCATGTCCACCAATATCCACAACCACTTCCCCTTTCCCCTTAACCGTTTCTTATCAACAAAACTAATTTTTTCTATTTACCTTTTGTTGCTACATGTGGTAGGAGACTCACCCTGCAAACAAACTCAGATGGATTCTCGTTGAAAAAGAAATTTAATGATGTATCGAAATTGTATGGCCTTTAGCGTATTGACTATTGTATTTAAGGCTGTCAATGGATATCCGAATATTCGACATCCGATCTGCATCCGTATTCGAATTTTAAAAAAATATCGAAATTTTAGATTCAGATATTCCTTACCGGATATCTGCTTATCAGATACGGATACACTCATATTCGATCCGATAAATATCCGTATCCGATAAGAAATATAAAAAAATTAATAAAAATTTAAATTTATTCATAATAATATATAAAATGTATGGTTGAGATTTACTATTTAGATCTAATGGTTAAAAATTTAAAGAAAAAAATTTGAAATTTTGTTAAAGTTTCGGATATCGGATATTATCCGATATCCGTTAATATTATTGGATATTGATTTCTAACATCCGTCGGATAATTATCGAATTCGGATATTCGGATAGCTTATCGGATTCGGATTCGGATACGGATATACCTATATCCAATCCGATAAGCTACCGTTTACAAACCTAATTGTATTCATCAAATCTATTTTTTTAATGTTTTCATTTTTTTGAAAATTCAAGATTACATGAATATACTAAACAGTTCGATGGCAGAAATGATGACCACATGTGTGTGGTCTTTTGGAGGATAATAACTAACACTGACAGATCTTCTGACACATAACGACGAGTGTGTGAAAATCGGATATTTGGCTCTATATGGCCTACCATCTCATTGTTGTTCACTTAGGGCAGATCTGAGCTCGAGGGGTCTAGCTTTATCAAGTCGCTTTAGGTTTAAACCAGAGCGCGACTCAGGTTGCATAGCTGACTCAAACCCACCTTCCCTCTTGTCTTGAGGAAGAGTAAGGCTCAACTTGTCAAGCTGACCTCCCTCTACGTACTATTCGCAAACCAAAGTAGAGTTTTTGCGAGAGTTGACTCGGATTCACCTTTAGCTCAACGCTGGATCTAAGGTGTCGAGGATATTCGTGCCGACCTCTCAAGCCATAGCTCAAGTGACAGAGTTCCGCCTAATCCACCTCCCTGGTGATTTTGACGAGGGCCTACTTTCTTGTAGTCTCGATCAATCATTTGACTTCTTAATCTGGGAAAAACTGACCAATATTTTGTTCAGTAATGTGGAAAGAAAGAGGTGGTTTAGAATTGTAGATGGTGATTTTGACAGAGAATGAGAAGAAATATTAGAAAGAAATAATAAAAATAAGAAAATAATTTTTGTAAAATAAAAAAGAGTAAAACTTACAAAATTGCCTTTAAGGGTATAATTGGTAAGTCGAGAAAAACTTGAGAGCCAAAAAGAAGAGAAACTTAGTCAAAAATCCCTATAATTTTTTTGTTTTGGTAAAAACAGATTACCTAATTTTTGTTAGTCTGTAGCTCCCTAGGTATTTTCGTAATTTAAAACAACTTGTAAGAGGTTTGCGATAGCTTGCAACCGCAACAGATTTGCAACGACTTGAAAAAAATTATAATTTTCTTTTGAAATTAAAAATAGATTAAAATTGGGTGTTCTACTCAATTTCCCGCCAAAAAAGAATTGGTCACACACAATTTAGACCAAACTGTGATTTTTTTTTTTTTTTTTTTTGTTGAGAAAACCAAACTGTGAGTTGGTCACAAATTAGATGACACATGAGGAGCCAAAAAGTAATTATCTCACAAGAGAAGCAGCGGGCAGATGAGATGGGAATCATGGGACACTGAAATTAACCAACCAGCTAGGGTTGTATTTTTGATCGATGGTGAACCCTAGTTGAGTTTAATACCGTTAATTGAGGAGCGGTACGAGTTCTCAACGGTCAAAAAATGCTCTCCTCCCCAGATAAGTCCACTGGGAGATGAAACTTAAGGAGCTGTTATTTCAGCCCAACTTTGCTTTAAAAGCAACACATCTATCAAAAATAACTATTTTGAAACTCAATCTAAATAATACTAACAAAATCAGGTTTTTCTTTCAACAAAAAAAAAAAACAAAATCAGGTTTTTTTTTCATCTTCTCTGTATTTGTTTATGGAGCTCCCCGTAAGAGAGAGGACAGAGAAACATAGAGAATAGATAGAGAAAAACAATTAAAAAGAAATGCATCTGGATACGACAATGTTGCTTCTATTCTTTCCTTATTCAAACTGTTAAAAAAACATAAAAAATTAGGAGAGGAGAATAAGAAATTGTTTGTTTAAATTTGGTGGGACTAATATAGATTGAAATTTTAAATAGTAGAACTATACGACCACCTAAAATACTGATAAATTTGGGAGAGAAAATAAGATCAAAATTTGAAATTTTCTCAGTACCTTAGGCAAATTCGGGGAGAGTCGACCCTCTAATAAGACCTGTTGATTTCTAATTCTCTCGCCAATCAACTTTGACTTTATATGGCCGTATCATTTCTCTATGAAATAACATCTAGTTCCATAAATATGAAAGAGAAACTTGTGCATTGATGTGCTAAACCATTTAAAAGTTGGGCTGAAATATCAGTCCACTTAAACTTACTACAAGAACAAGTACAAATGAAAACGTTTTTCCAGGCACAGTTTCAACTTTCAACTACAAATTCATTTCTCCTCTCTCCTTTCTCTGTCTCTCTCTCTCTCTCTCTCTCTCTTTCCTACCTCACTTAAAACCCTAGACTACACTTTCATCACTCACTCTCACTCAACAAACTCCCATAAATAGAACTTTCCATTTGCCTATTTGTTTGATAAAAAAAAAATTGTGCAAAATCATGGCAGTTTTGGTGTTACTAGTGCTCATCTTGGCCATTACTAGTCATACAGCTGGTTAGTATTTAGCTTCCAATACAAAATTATAACTTTGGGTTTCTCTCTTTTTGTGTTACCATTCTAAATTTTGTTCCTTTTCTCATCTTTTTATGTTTTTCTAAGTTCTAACAAAAGAACTATAAACCTCAAAATGTAGTACTAATTTTTATTTTTTTTAATGTTAGATCTATTTTAGAAAATGGGTTTCTCTTAAAATGTTAATTTTTGGGTAAAAAAAGAAACAGAAAATTGAGTTGATCTAATTGTTTATTTTTTTTTATTTATTGTTGGTGCAGATGGAAATTGGTGTATTTGTAGAAGTGATGTGAGTAGTGTAGCACTTCAAAATGCTATAGATTATGCTTGTGGAAATGGAGCTGATTGTAAACCAATTCTTCAAAATGGAGCTTGTTATCAACCTAATGATGTCAAAACTCATTGTTCTTATGCTGTTAATAGCTATTTTCAAAGAAAAAATCAGGGTCCTGGTACTTGTGATTTTTCAGGTTCTACTACTCCTGTTACAACTGACCCAAGTATGTTTTTTGATTCAATCCTTATTCTCATTTCTTAGCCATTTATCCTTCTTCTTTCTTATATAATTTATCTCATTTTTACCTTCTTTTACCCACTTTCAGGTCCTGGTGGTACTTGCACTTTTCCTGCAACACCTAGGTATTTCCTTTCCTCTTTCTCTCTGCCTGATTTTTTTTTGTTTCTTCAAGTTAAATTGGGTCTTGTTATGGGTTGTGCTTGAGAATAGTTCCACACGGGAGGAGAAAGGTGATCTCGTAACCAACAATATTATGTCTACGTCCTCTCCACTCATGTCCAATTAGTAGTTTTGAGTTGGATGACTAACACGAGCGTGAAAATGAAGTTCAATAGGAAATATTTAGTTTTTTTCTCCTTTGAAGGCTCTAATAAGATCTACTATTTTTCTTGGGTGATGGGTTATGTTCTTTTTGTTTTTTTAAGTTTTGGGCTTGACCTCAAAGTTGGTAAAGTAACCTTTTTCCCTTTTTTTTTCCTCAAATCTATCATCTTTTGAGGTACTTGTCTAACATTCATGTGTTTGCATTGGCACCCTGAGAATACCTTGCCTTTGAGCTATTGTAATTTGTGACACCCTTCCCCAATTTATTTTCATTTTTCTTGTACCATATCACATGTTTTTGGTACGGTAGTTTCTTTGCTCACCCGTTAAGTTTAGGTTTAGGGTTTCTTGTTTTAACTTATTTTGTTGTATAGAGAATGATTTTAGTTTCTTGAGATGTGAGCGATAAGGATTGGTGTTGGCTTTGAAGAGAATTAGTCAGAAGAGCTTATGACTTCTTCTAATTGGAGACATGCATTGTTAATATTGTAATAGGGAAGTATGCTATTTGAGCCGAGAATCTTGCATGAGTATGACCGGAAGGATGATGTAGCATGTCCTGATTTGAAATGAGCATGTCATGTCAGCTTTCGGGCGAAAATCTCGGGCCAAGTATTACAATTGTTTTCCTAAAGTTTTACACTACGACTTGAGAACACCACAATTTCATCAACTTTTTTGTGGATCGCCATGGTTTTAGAGTTGTCAATACTTCGAGTAACACTCTGATTATAGGGTTTTGATGTTCATTATATTTGGGGCTTAGGGTTTTGATGTTCATTTTGTTTGGTTTTTGTCATATGCAGTGCGGCAGGAGGTGGTGGAGGTGGTGGAGTGACTGTTAACCCACCGGGTACCAGAACACCTTCTACCAGTACTACTCCTGGCGTCAACGGCTCCCCTTCAACGTTCACACCTACGAATGGTGGGTTCACCCCAACATTGGGAGGAGGAGGAATCAATGGACTAGGCCCAACAGGAGCTGGCTTTAACACTGATAGTAGTAGTGATGGTGGTTTCACCACCCTTCAAAACACTAAATTCCTCTCTTTCCTCTTACAAACTGTTTGGTTTTCAACCCTCATTTTCTTGTGCCTTTGATGAAAAGTAGACTAATCAGTGCTGATGGTGGTCAGAGAAGTGGGGAATCATAAATGCAAACTCCACTAGGTTTTGATTCCTTTTCTAGTGGGGTTTTGGATGGTTGTTTACTGGGGAAGAAGAACCTAATCTTTTAGTATCTTCTGTAGAACTTTTTGGATAGTTGGATCTCTTTATGTTTTCTTTTTTTGTATATCTAGAAGAAGTTATTTTGTTTATTTTTAATGAAAATTTAGCACCTTAGGTTTCAAACGATGCACAATTCATAATTTATTTCAAAAGGTATGTTAGGTCCAATGTGCTTTTGATGTGTCTCCCTTCAACGAGTCGATTAAGTTTTTTTAGTCCCCTTGAAACCAAACCTTTCCAATACCGACAAAGAGGATTGCAAGCTTGGCTGCCATTGTCTCGCCTTCATCTACGATTTTGCACCTGACAATTGTGGAACCTTCTGAGATACATTGTCCTGCATAATCAACCGTAAAATCTTTCATAATACTCTTGAAATATGAATCAAAATTAACTTTAATGTATGGAGGAGGCACCAATCGGTTTCCTTGTTTATCTTAACAATGTTTTAAATATTTTGTTGTAACATTTCAAACAAGAACTGACAGTTTCTAATCACGTCTTAAACCATATGAATTTTGTTCCCGGAGAGTTTTAGGCCTCTCTCTCTCTCTCTCGTTTCAAGAGTACCAAAGGACTTGTGATTTTTGAGACAAAACTAACCCCGTACTAGGGATATTTGTGTCCAGATTCTAGATGTTCGTTATCCACTCCTTGACATTGTAATCCATAACAGAATTTGAAAGGAAACCCAAAAGCAAACAACACAACTCAAGTAAAAGAACAATGAAAGATGAAAATGATTAAGGATTTCAAAGATACACTCATAGAGATGAGATGACAAATAATATTGAGAGGATTGACAAATTTAGCCACCACAGAGTAAAAAGACACAATAATACTGCTCATTTTCCAAAGAAATATTTTTATTCTTGGTGTGAGATTTAACTCCGGCAAATACTTCCAAAAGGAAGCATCACTCGGCTCAATAATCTGATAACTCGTTAAATGTTTGTATAGAGAGGAGAGTTCTCTTTCTAGCCTTCCATTCAAGAGTTCATTTTTGTTGTCGATGACTTGACGGGGGAATATGCGCAAAAACAATCTCACGCTCAAGTCACTATAATCATGTGAAGGTTAAGAGTTTGACAAATGTCAAGGAATAAGAATTATATCACTTTTCAAGGCAAACTTATGACGCTTATGTACGTGATCAATCATAAGTTGTGATATTACGGTGTTCAGACACCAGCTTGGTGATAGCCACGTGGAATTGTTTAAACCCCGACCCACTCCCTTTCAACTCTATTATTAGAAACAATATCCATAGGGATTAATAGAATTTTTTTTTTATCATGATCACATCTTTTTAAATGGATAACAGATAGTTGAAGCTATCTGACCTTCCTCATTTTCCAATTAGGCAAAGCAGAGATCAAGATGTCAAACTTTTTTATACTTTTGTACAGGGGCGGAACTAGGATTTTCAGTTAGCCGGGGCAGGTTTAAAGTACTGTATATAAAAAATCTAGATATCATGTATATGTGTACACAGTTTACAAATTTTTATGCACCTGTGTACAAATCTTGATTCTTGTACTTAAAATAAAGTAGATAGTAGTTTGAAAAAGGGAGAAGAAAACTCGCCCACAAAAAACTAGATCCTCTCTACAAACGAATCTCGTCTTCTCCGATAAGAAGATAAAAAGAAGACATGAGTTTAAATATGAGGAGAAAAAGCGAGAGAATAAAAAAAACATATCTTTTTACTCCCTCATAACGGCTCTTTATCATTTGTAACATTATAAAGAAGTAAAGAACCGAAGTGAAGTTGGTATTGGCTTAACATTAAAGAGAACAGAAGTAAAGTTGGTACGTAAACGATATGTAATCACTATGAAAAGAAAAAAAAAATAGTAATTGGAAGGGACTATTTTAGAAGATGGTGGAATTTTAGGGGTCATATTATAATGGGTCATTACTAGAGCAAAAGAAAGAAAATGAGCTTCAAATAACAAAAGAAGTGCTTTGTGAGGGATTCGAAACCTTGACATCCCATACACAAAACTCCCAAAGTAAGGAACCATCCACTAAGCTACTGCTCCTTCCTTGTTTCAAATATACATAAATACAGTAAGTTAGTCTCCTTCCTTGTTTCAAATATACATGACATAATAGAAATCCCATATTTCCAGCCTGGGCCACTGCCCAGGCTGGTCTACACTATGGTCCGCCCCTGCTTTTGTAGGCTCCTTAATCTAGGCCTTATGGGACGGGAGTTACTCAGGTGCAACTCTTTGCTTGATCTTATGTCATGACAACGTTCCAGGTGCTTATGAGATTCATGCCAACTTCCTAATAATCTTTCTGGTTAGAGTTAAGCTCAAGTGACAGAGCTCTTTCGAGTCCACCTCTCTGTTGACTTTGTTAGAGGTTCACTCGTGCATTATATGGGGATCTGACACGTGCCGCCTTGGTCAATATCTAATATTCTTGACTGGTCAAAGCTGACCAATATTTGGTTCAACACCACCCCCTACTCGTAAGCAGAATTGAGAGATGATAAGGAGTAAAAACTCTCATAAAACCTTTAAACATGTCAGAGTTAATCGGAACGGTCATGCCGGTGATGTTTCACAACAGCACGTTGGTCTTACGAAAATCTATAAATTTTGCTCTATAATAATAGCCAGCGTTTTGGGGAAAGCAAAATAGTTTCCGGAGTGTGAAATTTTAAAGGGAATATGTGAAATTTTAACAAAATTTCGGGGAAACAAATTTTAAAGGGATAAAAAACATTGCTTCTTCCTCTTCTTCTTCTTCATCATCTTCAACTCCGGCCGCCATTTTCGACCACCGTCTGCGGACACCACCTCCGGCCACAACCGCCACCATTTTCTCTTTTTGTTTCTTCCTCCTCTCCCCACTCTCTCTCTCTCTTATAGTTTGTCTCTTTCTCAATCTCACAATCTCCCTCTCTCTCCCTCCCACCCTCTCTCCGTCCCACTCTTTCTTATTGTCTCTCTCTCATACACAGTTTCGACAAAGGAAAGCTCTTCCTTCGCCGGAATAAGAACTCGAGGAGGGTTTCACTAAACCCTCCTCGAGGGTTTCGTGGGTCGGTCGACCACGAAATGGTTCGTGGCCGACAAACCCACGAAAGTTTTCCCAAATCGGAACAAGACCTCGAGGAGGGTTTCAAACCCTCCTCGAGCGTTTCGTGGTCGACAAGCCACCAACTTTTCGTGGGCAGTCGTCCCACTAAAAGGTTGTGGTCGACAGACCCACGAGATCTCGTGGGTCGGTCGGCTACGAACCATTTCGTGGCGCGACTACCCACGAATTCTGAAACTGCTAGAGAGAGTTTAGGGTGAATGAGAGTGAAATGGAATATTAGGGTTTGGTGATCAGAGAAACCGAGATTCAATGATAAAGAAAACGCGATATAATGAGAGAGAGGCACTTGGATCGATAAAGAGAGCAAGAGGGAGAAAAAGAGAGGGAGAGAGAGAAAGATGCAAACGATGATGGTGGTGGTCGGATTTTGGTGATGATGGTGGTGACCGGAGTTTAATGAAGATGGTGGCCGGGTTTTGGTGATGATGGTGGTGGTCGGATTTTGGTGATGATAGTGGTGGCCGGATTTTGGTGATGATGGTAGTGGCGGGATTTTGGTGATGATGGTGGTGACTGGGTTTTGGTGATGATGGTGGTGACCGGATTTTGGTGATGATCAACGATTATTATATAAAGTAGACAAAATAGTTGTTAGCAAAACATAAGCTTTTGTCTACTATTTAACCTCGTTTTCCTTCAAACAACTTCTTTTTCCAAGATATCAATAAGATCAGACCCACAACAAGAAACTCGATTTTCATCAACAAAGAAGATAGGGTTTCAAGCTATTCAGGGATTGCGAGGGATATAACAGTGATTAAAGAGGAGGATTTAAAAGAGGCACTTTTTAAGTGATTTCCAAGCAATTTCTGAAGTTTTTTTTTAGCGTTTGATGGTTTGGGTCCCCAAGATTTCGACCAAATAAAGAACGATTTGGAACAAAATAGAAATAATGAGTAGATCAGTTAGGGCATGAAATTGATTCGTCGATGAAGCAGTGGCACGCTAATCACAGATACCAGGGCTAACGGGGAGATCAGCTGAAAGAACAACTCGAAGATTAGTAGGAAGATCTTTACTATTTAGCTTGAACCTACCGATTGTCAGAGAGAGAAATAAATGATATGAAAATGAAGCTTTATTGGCTATGAAGAAATAAAAATAGATTAATGGAGTGGAATCATTTCACTGAAATTTGGAGTTGCAAGGTTTTTATCACAAGTTTTAGAGAGAGAAATAGAGGGAGAGAGATGATTTTTGATTTTGTATCAAGAGTTAAACAAGACAACAACTGCAACAACAACTAACAACAACAACAACTAAGAACAACAACTTCGCAACAGAACTCCCATCTCTATTTACCTTCTCTTTCTACCTCTCCCTCTCTACTATTATGGTTCATTTTCAGATCAATTAGTCCATCTAGATCTATTTTTTTGAGAGTTTCGGAGGTGAGAGATGACTTTATCAACTAGAGAAGAGAAAGAAACTAGACTTCTCCGATTAAGAATTGTTTCTATGTGGGAAGGATTTAAAACCGTACTTCTCCTTTCAACGTCGACCACGGTGGTCGGTGGGGTGGGAAGAATGACGGATTTATCACAAGAGATTTAGCAAGTTGGTGCTCGCTCTGTATTGGTTTATTCTTGTTGTGTTTTGGGGAATGGAAGATGAAGTTATTTAGACGCTTTGTTTGTGGTGGGAGATTTATATAGAGAGAAAGTGAGATAGAAAGAAAGAAGAGAGGATAATTGTTTAGAAGTAAAAGTGTAACTGTTAGGATTTAGATGAAGGGCAGTTTTGTCAAAGTACACACATGTACTTTCGCACACTCGCCATTTAACGGGTATATTTGACGAAAATAAGGCAAATGGGGGTTAACGCCTGAACAGGTTTCATTTTGGGGGGAAAAGTACTAATATCACTAAATAGTTGGGGATTAATGTCAAATTAACCCTTAATAGTACTACTACTTTTTTGAGAGGATAAATCTAAGGCCCAAAAAAGGAGCCCAAATAGGAAATCCAACCCAATAGGGAATAATATCTCAAAAAAAACCCAAAATGTGATATTACCTCTCTATCCCTCCAAAAGCAATGGTTACCTCTTATGTCCCTCACTCTTTTCCCGCCAACAACAGCCTCTCTCTTTCTCTCCCTGACTTGATTTGACCCGAGCCCACATGCCAGCCTCTCTCTTTCTCTCTCGGTCTCCGCGCTCTCTCTCTTCATTCAAACACTCTCTCTCTCTGACTTGAAAAACTCTAAACCCTCTCCCTCCATCAAAACGATTCATCTCTATCTCTCTCTCTATTTCGATCAAACTCTCTCTCTTCATTCATACCGGTCCATCTCTCTCTCTCTCTCTATCTCTTTTTCAAGCGAAACAACCACAGCCATTAACGCCTCTTTCATTCGAAACGTTACCGGCGAATCTCTCTCAAGCAAACCTATTTAAGCAACCAGATCTACCAATTTCTCTCTCTATTTCGTTCTCTTTCAACAAATCTGGTGCATCTCTCTCGATTTCTCTCTCTTTCAAACACAGGTACGTCCCTGTTCTTCCTCTAACTCTTGATCATCTCTCTGTTGTTGGTAAATTATTTGGTTTGTTGGAAAATTTTTGGGGTTTGTTGTTTCAGATCTGTGTTTGTTGGTAATATTTTAGGGTTGTTGGTTCAGTTTTAGGGGTGTTCGAAAATTTGGGGGTGTTTTCAAAGAATTAGGGTTTATTATTTCAAGTTCAGTAGTCTGATCTTGAGTTTGTGAGAAAACATTTTGGGTTGTTTTTCAAAAAAGTTTTAGGGTTAAGTTGCTCTACAGTTTGTGATAAAACATTTTGGTTGGTGTTTTGGGATTTCGGAAGCATTTGGGTGTTTATGGTTCTTCATCAAGCTTGTAGGTTAGGTTTGTTTTAACATTTAGGGTTGTGATCTGAAAGTTAGGTTTCTGTGGAGACATTTAGTACTTTGTCTTTGATTTTTGGGGGTCTGTCTTTGTTGATGAAGTGAATGATTTGTTTTATCATTCTGGGTTGTGTTGAAGAAATGTTAGAGTATGTTTAGACATTTTGATAGTTGTTTGTGATTTCGGAAGCATGCATCTTCACAGAAAGGTCATTTGGGTGTTTATGAATCTTCATCAAGTTTCTAGGTTAGGGTTGTTTTAACATTTAGGTATCTGTGGTGACATTTATGGGTGTTTGTTTTAACATTCATGGTTGTGTAAAAGAAATTAGTATATGTTAAGACATTTTGATTGTGTATATACATTCTGTGTTTGTTTGAAACATGTGGGTGTCTAATACAAAACATAACAACTTTTGCAGATTACAAAAGATGGTGAAAACAAACACAAAGAAAGGAGATGCTCCTGTTCAAAAACAACAGACTCCACTGAGGGCTAGCCCTAGGAAGAGGGTTGCTGAAGAGCCATCCTCTGCTGGGCCTAGCAAAAAAGGCAAAAAAGTTGCTAATCCTAAACAAGCAAAGGTATCTTATTGTATACACATCTTTGACCATGTCCTGTATTTAATGTTTGTGCTTTGACATTTCATATAATGGTTTGGCATATTTGTTAGTGTGCTGTCATTGTTTAAAATTTTGCTTCAATTAGTGATCTTTCATTATTGTGTAGACCATCATTGGCCTAGGCTTATTGTGTAGATACATTCCAAAATGATCTGCCATTATTTATAGTGATGTAGCATTCAGTGTAGTGTTGAACATTTTGTAGAAACATTTTTGGTTTGTTTCAAACATGTGGGGGTATCTTACAAACATTTCAATTTGTGCAGAAAACATATAAAAGATAGTGAAGAGCCAACCACCGCTAGACCTAGTAAAAAAGGCAAGAAAATGATGAATGTGACATCATCACAGACAAAGGTATGATATTCTATAAATATTTCAAACAATTTTTAAGCATTTTACATAATTTCGAGACATTTTGGAGTTTGTCCTCCCAGTATTGTTTGTGGTCTCGCATTTCGTATAATGTTTTGCCATAATTGCTAGTGTGTTGTCATTCTGTAAAATGGTGCTTCACTTATTCATACTCTTATTCCTAGAGTTTTGTGAAAAGTTCTAAAAACCATTGGCATCAGCTTACAGTGTTGTAGCATTTGTAGTCGTGTGTGACCATTTTGCTGAATGATCTAACATATCTATTACTGTGTGTTTGAAGCATCGATCTGCGACATCTAAATCGAAAGAGCAGATGGTGGAGGCTCAACGTACAGAGCCAAGGGAGCAAAAGAAGAAAAATTCTTTAAATTACAAATGTAATTTGAAAGCAGTTCACAAGGTAGTAAGGGACAATTTGGAAGCATTTGTAGTCCAGTTTTTGTTCTCTGAAATGTTGATGAAATGAATGGTTTGTTTTAACATTTTGGGTTGTGTTCCAGAAATTGGGGTTATGTTGAGACATTTAGTACTTTGTTTATGATTTTTGGGAGTTTTACTTGATTATTACAGTGATGTTATTGGTCAATGTCAGACAATTTGGTTTATGTTTTAACATTTAGTGGGGTGTTGATGTATTTTGTGGTTATTAATGAGTAAAAATTGATATGTTTTTGACATTTTGGGTTGTGTAGAAACATTTTGGTTTTGTTATCAACATTTTTGGGTCTCTTACAAACATATCATTTTGTGCAAAACATTTAAAAAGGAGAAGCAGCAAGACAATAGTTTGTACAAAGAGCTAGCTCTAGAAAGAGGGCTAGTGAAGAGACAACAATTGCAGGGCCTAGTAAAAAAGGCAAAAAAAATATTAAAGGTGACTGAATCACAGACCAAGGTAAGATGCATTCCTAAACATTTTGCATAATGTTTAGGAATGCATACGAAATGACATAAGTTTCTGTGAAAAAAGTTAAAATTTGGAGAAAACAGTGGCATAAATTTTTTGAAATGTCCTCTCATTATTGATTGTGGTCTAACATTAAGTATAATGTTTTCGCATTATTGGTATTATCCCGGCATTTTGACAGTTTTCTAGCATTGTAAATAATGTTTAGGTGCGCAAGGTAATAACAACAATTATTTCTCAAACAATTTGAATAATGTTAAAGAAATATTAATAATGTTGGAACATTTTCAAGAATGTTTAAGAATTGCAGAAATTATTCCTCAAGCATTATGTATAATGTAGCATGCAAGTTACATAACCTTCATCCATTTCAGAATATACTTGTACATTAGTGGTGGTATGACATTTTACAGATTGTTTGCATAAGTCTTACAGTGTTTGCAAGTAATATATAGAAATACTAACATATGTATTACTGTGTTTTTGAAGCATCGGGAGGTGTCATCAATATTGAAGGAAAACAAAAGATTGTGGAGATTAAACCTCAATTGAAAGTGTGGTTGATATTTTGTGCTTTGAGAAAGAAGTTCTAAGCAATAGTGAAGTTGTTTTTGAGAAATGGTGTTATGTTCACATTCGTAAACCCGCAACGACTTCAATTTTGCTTAGAGGACAAACAAAAAATGATTATAAATTATTTTGTGTGGTATTGTACTGTTTTTGTTTGTTGTGGGATCTTGATGTTGAAAGAATATGGAGTACATTTGTTTAATATATTATTTTTGTTCTTCAAAATATATGAGATGCATAGACAATAAATAGTTTGTCTGAGGAAGTAAACAAAATGTGAAGACACAATCGAAGATGTATTGACATTTTAGAGAATGTCGACAAAATGCTGGCAAACTGTGAAGACACAATCAAAGATGTGAAGACACAATCAAAGATGTATAGACACAATCAAAGATGTATAGACATTTTGTGAAGATGTATAGACACAATCAAAGATGTATAGACACAATCAAAGATGTCGACAAAATGTGAAGACACAATCCAAGATGTATAGACACAATCAAAGATGTATAGACATTTTAAGAGTAACTCACGTCTCGGCAAACTTCAAAAATAAGTGGGCCTGCCTCGACGTAACTCACGTCTCGGCAACTTTGGATTTTCCATCCTGAACATCATTAATGGAGGGGCACATAAATGTGTTCCATCCAATAGCGGCGTCTCTGTGCTTTGTCATCTTGTTCATAATGTTCTGTCGAATGGCATCCAAGAGTGTTGTTACAACATCTAGATGAATGTCACAACATTATACGGAATGTTTAGTTTGTTTGTGTAGTGGCCAGACAAATTAACAAATGTTAAGGCAAATTTGGAAATGTTACACAACGGCGGAGTATGTCCGTTTCAAAATCGAAAGTTCTCTCATTAGCGGAGAAGTGTAGGTATTTTAAATTGAATTCTGCTTTGCAATTTAACAAATGTTTGGGCACTGCTTAAAATGCTTAGAAAATGTTAGACTGATCTGAACATCTTTAATACAAAATTGTGGTGAACATTTTTCAAAATGTTCACACATCCTTTAAAATGTTAACACAAATTGTAAAGTGTTTTTAACAAAACGAGAACCAGTTGCTACTGTTAACATAACTGTACGGAATAGTGTTAACACATCCCGTAAAATGTTTAGACAAACTGTAAAGTGTTGCTTACAAAACGAGAAGTGGTTGCTAATATTAACAAATCTGTACGGAACAACAATGTAAACACCATGAAAATACCCTAAAACCAAGAACAACCTCACCAATGGAGCTTCAAATAAGTAGATCTACAAATCTATATATTTAACTTTCTACAAAACTATGAAAACACCATGAAAACAACCTAAAATCAGATTTGAAGTTTTTTTTGACCTCCATTAAGATGATTGAAGATATAAGATGATGAAGGTTGCTCAAACGAAGAAGATGATGAAGGTCGCTCAAACAAAAAAGGTGATGGCTGAAGATGATGATTGAAGATAATGATTGGAGATGATTGAAAATAAAGGAAGATAATGAATGTTCTTGAAGAGGGTTTAGGTTTATGTAGAGATACAAATCTGGAAAAAAATTTAGAGAGAGAAAGAGATAATGAAGAGGGTTGAAGATGATGAAGTTGAAAACGATGAAGTTGATGGTTGAAGATGATGAAGCTGGAAATGTAGAGAGAGGGAAAGCTGAAAAAAATTTAGAGAGGGAGAGAGAGAGAGAGATTTGATTTTTAAAGAGTGAGAGGGTGTTGATTTAGGTTACATATATATAAGAGGGCAAAAGAGGGAATATGAAAATAAATAAAGTCTTAGAGATACGAGTTGGGTACGGATTGAGCATAGGGATGTGTATTTGGGTTTGATTTGAGATATTAGTTGATTATTGGGTTTTGGGTGGGTTAATAATCCCAGTTGGGTTTTTTTTTGTATTTGGGCCCAAAATTTGGGCCTTTCATCAAAAAATTCTACTTTTTTCCTCAAAAAAAAAAAAAAAGAAAGAAAAACAAAGAAACCTGAAGTTGTTGCAGACAAGAAAGAGACGAGCGATTAGACATGGATCAACAGCCTCTTCCACGCCCACGGCCGGGAGCACCTGCTCAACCTCCTCCAGGAGGAGATTTGTCTTCCATTCTCACTGTTCTCTTGGCTTTCGTCTCCATTGCTGCTATGGTCCTCTCTCTCTCTCTCTTCTCTCTTGTAACTTTATATGCCATTTCTAGGGTTTTTTTTTTGTGGTTTTCATGTTCCACAACTCTCTGGAGTTCTTTTATGCCTCTTTTAGTTTTGATCAAAGTCTTATAACTAACTAACACTGGAGTCATTATCCCCTTCTTCAGTTTCGGATTTTGATCTGTATCCTCGATTTTTAGTTAAAACCCTAGATCTGAAAAGTTTCTAGAAACACATAAAATAATCTCATCTAGAGAAATGGGTTACTAAATTTGATTAAAATGTGGTCACATTTAAGTTATTACCCTA
The DNA here is from genome assembly GCF_041429995.1 of Eschscholzia californica. Classification (NCBI taxonomy): domain Eukaryota; kingdom Viridiplantae; phylum Streptophyta; class Magnoliopsida; order Ranunculales; family Papaveraceae; genus Eschscholzia; species Eschscholzia californica. The sequence goes on from NW_028238198.1 coordinate 38,214,280, forward strand.
ATTCACTTCACTCATTAATGAACTTTTTTTTTTTAACCTAAATGAATAGTTGTTTGAAGGAATCTTATGCCGCTAAATCCACTGTTGGAGTTACTTTCAACTTAAGTTGGGTTCTCCACTAGACTCATTTAATGGAGGAAAAGTGAAACAAATACTTTGGTGAGAAATAAACAGCTCTATCACAATGCACAAAAAATGACAACATTGCTTATCTTACTGAACGATATTGAACAACAAAACCGTACCATTTGTGGGATTTGGAGCGCTGTTTAGTATTTTTTATAAATTTGAACTCTCTAATCACGGTGTAGTTTCCGAGTTTCTAAATTCCAATTAATATAATTAACATCCGTCCTAATTAGGTTTGTTTTAGTATGCTAGAGGTTAGTATATTTGTCGATATGGAGTTATTCTTCACTTTGTAATATTCTTGGAAGGAGGTAAGAGATGTCCATCGATTGGCCAAATTTCTTGTTTTTTTTTTCGCGAATCTTAACCTGTAGTTCTGTCACTTTTGTTAATGGGAAATCCGTAACTTGTCACTACTGGAAGTTCTACTGTCTTATTTTAGGAAGGTGGAAAAGAGAAAAATCTCATAGGATAATGGAAACGTAGACCATAAGAAGCATCTTTTGTTGTGTCATGTCACATGTGACTCGTATCAATTTTGTGTAGATTTCAAAATTTATTATTGCCAAATTTAAATTTGCTTGTGTATATGGACATGTATGTTTGCATTGTCCGTCTGCATTACGTGTGCATCATTCATGTTGCGATTCTTTTTCATGTAAATCTGTTTGAGATATGTACAAGCCACTGGAAGGTAGTGAAAATCTACTTTCTTGATTGGTTAAACCAACAATTGTTTCTGTGGTTAAAAAAATGAAAAATCTTGTGACCTTCAATGTTATAGTGGCCAGGTTTGGATTCTAGCCTAACATTATTTTGTGAAAACTGAACATAATGATTATTCTTTATAGGTACTGATTCCAGCAACATTTTCGATGTCGGGTAGTAACTTTTCTATTTTACACCAAGTCCCAGAAGGTCATGTTGGGGTGTATTGGACAGGAGGTGCCCTTCTTAAAACAATTACGGAGCCAGGTATTTATATTGTGCATCAAATGTGCTTGATTACCAGAATGGGGAATACTTTGTGAACTTACTTGGCTTTTGCAGGTTTTCATTTCAAGATGCCTTTGATAACCCAATTTGAGCCCATCCAGGTGACCCTTCAAACAGATCAGGTGAATGCCCTCTTACACTAAATGTGGTTCCATTCTGAAGCTTGTCCTTGTTATCTACAGTATTAGGAAAGTTCACTACATTTTTCTTAACCATAGTTGAAGTAGTTATCTAAAAAAATGCCATTTGCCCTCTATGCAGGTAAAGGATATCCCGTGTGGTACAAAAGGTGGTGTTATGATCAGTTTCGAGAAGATCGAGGTAGACTATTGAACAATTGTTATTTATTTCATCCTGCAAGTAGTATAGCCATTATATCTCAGGAAGGCATAATATAACCTCAAAGCGACACCACTGTAAGCCTCGTTTACGGCTCAAAACTGATTAGATATTGCTCAGATTTAAAAAAAAAAACTCCTTGTTGATTTACTTTATTGATTTTAATAGCTTTATTGTGGTAAAAATATGATTAACACTTAGAAAACAAGCATGAATCAACAATTAAATAGGTGATATTTACACGTCATTATCAAAAGCAAGAGTGACAATTAGCATATTGGTGCCAAGTTTCTCTAACACAGTAAATTTAAAATTCCTTAGGTTGTGAATCGTCTTCGCAAGGAGTATGTGTACGAGACGCTACTCAACTATGGAGTACAATACGACAAAACATGGATTTATGATAAGATCCATCATGAGATCAATCAGTTCTGCAGTGCTCAATCCCTTCAACAAGTTTATATTGACAAGTTTGATCAGGCAACCAGCCAGACCACACTAAACTTTTTTGCTATATAGTATGGCAAACATTATATTAATTTGACACAGTAACGGAACAAATTTTTTTCAGATTGATGAAAGAATGAAAGAAGCCCTTCAGGTTGATTGCACACGTTATGCCCCAGGTATCGAAATTATTAGTGTACGTGTCACAAAACCGACTATTCCGAACAGTATAAGACGCAACTTCGAGCATATGGAAGAGGAGCACACTAAGGTACTATTTAGTACATCCCTCTATGTAGATGTTTTGGCTTCTTTTCTTGTGATTTTTATTTTTAAACAACTGCAGAAAAGTTATCCAATTAATAAATATAGTACAAGTACTCTTAAATGGCAAAAACTAAGCAACATTTCCTAAGTTGCCGGGATCGGCTGATCCACCCAAGTAACTCATGGGTTGGATCAGCATCGGGAGCTCGGTCTTATCCTATGTGAAAACTCGGCCAAGTTGCTGCTGAGTTACTTGGCTCGGATTTGTGGGATCGAGGATCGCCTCTGTATGGTCATGGGCTAATGCTCACACCGACCGCTTGGACCTACAACCGAAGTTTTTGACTTTTCGTTGTTATAGTCTGTTACATATTGGGATATATTTTGCAATGTAACTCTTATAAGCCCTATTGAAGGGAATATCTTCCCTTACCATGAAATCCATAGAATATACTAGTGTACACCCTTGCTTGATTTTAGATGTTAACGGATGTAAAGAATGGTGAATGCTACCCAACACACTCTATTACTTCACTTCCAATAGATGTTGTATTGTTTGTCACAGTTGTTTGATATTTTATACCGCAGTATTTACCTAAGTGAATAACTGTTTCTTGTTTTTGGTGATGCAGTGTTTTGTGTAAATTATGTTCATAAAAACGACTTCAGAATATAGGTTATCCTTGAGCATAGAAATGTAGTGAACTCTCCTAATACTTTGGGGAATATTGGGTCTTTCGTGTAGGTTTTAATTGCAGTTGAGAAACAAAAAGTAGCTGAGAAAGAAGCAGAGACGCAAAAGAAGATTGCTTTAGCGGATGCAGAGAAACATGCCCAAGTTAGCAAGATCCGCATGGAACAAATGTTGACGGAGAAAAATAGTGCCAAGATGCAACAGGAAATCGATAATCAAATGTACCTGGCCCGTCAGAAAAGTTTGACTGATGCTGACTTCTATAGGTAAAACTCACCCCTTTCACTCTCCCACAGATTTTGTTTTCTTTACCAAAATCCATAGAAATGTTAGGTGCAAATATCATATATGGAGATTACACTTTCGCTGATTTAACTTTTGTTCCAGGGTCACAAAAGAAGCTGAAGCCAACAAATTAATGCTCACACCTGAGTACCTTGAGCTCAAGTTTATCCAATCTATTGCAAACAATTCCAAGATATTTTTCGGAGACAAGGTGTGATTTCTTGATTTTTTGTATATGTGGTTTTTGTCCAATTAATCTATAGATGTTAGGATACAAATATTAGAACATAATATGATTAGACAGAAAAAGTGTAGTTAAAACATCCCAGGTAAACCTAGGGTTTTGTTTAAAATTTTAACCAAATAGAGGAGATGAAAATCAACCTTTCTAGTTTCAGATAATTACGCTTGTCAGTCTAACAATTAGTGTTAGCCAAACGTATAGGCTGCAAATAATGGATTTCGTCAGCCTTCACAAAATGGCTTGTCCAAGTTGGCGCTCACTGTACATGTCAGAGAATGCATGCATGCCACGTGAATGTTGTGATAAAGCACCAATTCATGGGCTTAGGGTTTTCTTTCTATTCCTACTGTTGTAGATAATTCATCAGAGTTTTGTGCCAAAAAGTGTTGAATGAAATTTGAGTTCTTAAATCATAATTTCATCGTCTTCTTTGGTTTCTGGAGGATGGATCATTTTATTTGTTGCTATCTTAACGTTTTCCTGGTGGTTAAGTTGTATACAAAGTCTACCGGTGACTAGACAGAAAGTTGAGTCATGGACCTAAAGTAGACTGAGGGATCAGTTTGAGTTTCCCTGAAAAAATAACCCCTTTTTTATATCCTAGATCATCACTAAGATATGTAACCTATAACTATGATATTCTTGAGAGTATGACATAGGTCAGATAACTCAGATTTACTAAGATTAATTTCTTAAAACGTGAAGTTGATAAATATCGTTACTGCAGGTACCAAATATGATCTTGGATCAAAGGTTACTCGGGAACTTTCTAAATAATGGAGGAAATAGGCAAAATCTTGATATGTAGCTTTGTTCTAGTCAACTACAAACTTCTTTGTTATATAATGACGTAGGATCCGACTGAACATCTCCAAGTCATATATAGTGTGCTAGATTGTTAGTGATTTAAGAAGACTGTTTTATATAAATCCAGAAGATCATGATATTTCTGATTTACATCACATGTTTTCATGTTACAGTTCTGAAGAATTTGTGGTATGAGCCAAGTTATGTGATGTTTTTTTTTTGTGTGTGGTTTTGTGGAAGTGGGTTTGTTCAGTTTCATGGAAGATGGTAGAGACGAAAGCAGTCCATCTGTTTGTGTTTAATCTTCAAAAAGAACCATTGGATTTTAATATCAGATGTGGTTTTTTGGTGAATGCTTATAAGATCTTAATTTTGTGTTGCCTTCATTTGTTGGTGGTAAAGATGGGTCTTTATCTTCCTGCACCTTTTCCATAAATGGAGTGTCCTCTATTTGATACAAGGAAATTATAGCTGTTTTTTCTGTCAAAATGCAATTTATAGCCATGTGGCTTTTTACTATTGTTAGAAACTATAATAACCTCTCTAGTGGTCTAGTGTCATTATATTTTATTTCGTAGGTAAGAAAAAAAAAAAAGCAATGACCCAACTATGGTTTTTGACCTACAAATCCACAAATGACCCTGTCAACTTTCAAAAGGTTAATGGTTTGGACTTTTGAGAAACCGGATGAGAGAGATGGAGAGATGGAGAGAGGGAGGAAGAGAGAGACAGAGAGGAGTAGAGAAAACATCTAAGATTATAAAGGGCTTGGAGGAAGCAATTTACTGCTTTCAGTAGTCCTCTTACGCCCCAACGTTAACCTCATTAGAAGGCAAGCGCTTTCGGGAAAGCTAAATAGTTTCCGGGGTGTGAAGACTTAGTAAAAAATTGGTCAATTTTGTTTGACAATTTTATTTTGTCAATTGCTAGGAGGAAAAATAAAAAAATCTCCACCTCACCTCATCATCTTCACCGGCGAAGGTCGCCGGCCGACCTTCAGACATTAGAAGAAAAAAAAAAATTCTCTCTCCTGTCTCTCTCTCTAAAAAATTTTTTTTTTTTTTTTATTTTAAGACCTAGATCTGGTCTGTTAAGAACAGAACAGATTTGTTCCTCACGAACAGAACAGACCAGATCTAGGTCTTACAAAAAAAAAAATTTTTTTAGAGAGAGAGAGGAGAGAGAATTTTTTTTTAATGTTTGAAGGTAGCCGGCCGGAAAATTGACCGGCCGGCGACCGTGAAGATGATGAGGTGGCAGAGATAGAAGATGAGATGGAGGAGAGAGGTGACGTGGATAGTTTTTTTTTTTTTGAAACATATTCCCTATAAAATATGTTTTCCCGGAAAATTTTCAAAATTTTGCATATTCCCTTTAAAATTTCACACCCCGGAAACTATTTAGCTTTCCCCAAAGCGCTGGCCAATTAGAATGAAGCTGGATAACCAAAATTATTAGGTCGTGGTTTTGGAAGTAAAAAAAACATCTTCCAGAATAAATAATTAATTGTTCTAAAGCAATCCCACATTGGTGGGAGACAGGAGTGTGGTGCTCCTCTTAAGAGGTTAAACACCCTTCCCTAGTGAGGCTTTTTAAAACCGTGAGGCCCAGGTGTGCCAAAGCGGACAGTATCACTAGCAGCCCGAAAGACTGGTCCGCACCATCCTATAACATGTTATTAGCACGATTCGCTCTACTATGATGTGGTCTTGAGAGGGTGAGTTGTAAAGCAATCCCACATTGGTGGGAGACAAGAGTGTGGTGCTCCTCTTAAGAGGTTAAGCACCCTTCCCTAGACGATGAGTTGTCTTAAAGACCATTTGAAGATCAAAGTAAGTTGTGTTATTACTTTTCAAATGTCGAATCTAACTAATATAAATTTTGCAGTTCTTGACCTAACAGGAGGGAACTATCTTAATTGGGCTCCTGATGTTGAATCTCATTTAGAGGAAAGGAATCTAAAGAAAACCATAGCAGAGGGCAATAATGAAACTTCTCAGAATCGTGAGGCTGCACTGAATTTTATCCGACACCATCTATGTGAAGATCTAAAGTCGGAATATTTAAATATGAGAGACCCTTTATTGTTATGGATCGGTTTAAAGAATTGTTTTGACCATTTAAAATGAGTTATCCTACCTAAGGCTTTAAATGACTGGCTGCATCTGTGACTGCAGGATTATAAAACTGTTTCTGAGTATAGTTATATTCGGTTTAAAATAACGACAAAATTGGCACATTGTGGTTTCCCTGTTAGTGAAGAACAAATGTTGGAGAAAACATTTTCTACTTTTCATGTATCTAACATGAACCTGCAAGAACAGTACAGAAATATGAATTTTAAATATCATTCTGATTTAATTTCTTGTCTACTTGTTGCGGAACAAAATAGAGAAGTTATTATGAAAAATCAAGAGGCTCGTCCAACAGGTTATTCAGAAGTATCTGAAACCAATGTGACATCTTATGGACGAGGTGGTCGTGACAACGATCACAACAAAAATAATAGAGGTGATGACTACCACTCTAAAGGGCGTGGTCGTGGCAACGATCACCAAATAGATACCAGAGATGGTGGCTACCACTCTGGAGGATGCAAACGTGGGAATGGTCAAAATTGGAATAACGGAGATGGTGGCTACCACTCTGGTGGACGTGGTCGTGGTTACGGTTGTGGTCGTCGAGGACGTTACAATAACTCGAGTACTAGACCTCATCCATTTAGTCGACAAGACAAAGAAAAAAGGGCATTAAATGAACTATCTGAAATGCAAACTAATTCATGTTATAGATGTGGCATGACCGGTCATTGGAAAAGGACTTGTAAAACTGCAAAACATCTGGTAAATCTTTACCAAGCGTCGTTAAAGAAATCAACGACAATACAGAAATGAACCAGATAGAGATAGGTGGTTCCTCCTATAACACGTTATCAGCACGATTCGCTCTACTATGATGTGGTCTTGAGAGGATGTGTTGTAAAGCAATCCCACATTGGTGGGAGACAGGAGCGTGGTGCTCCTCTTAAGAGGTTAAGCACCCTTCCCTAGTGAGGCCTTTTAAAATCGTGAGGTCCAGGTGTGCCGAAGCGGACAATATCACTAACAGCCCGGAAGCAGGTCCGCACCATCCTATAACTAGTCAATTAATATTGACTTAGAGGGTATATTTATTTTTTGGCCTACAAATTTACTGATTTGTTTTTGCCCCCTATCTTCATCTTCTATCTTTCTTTCCCACTCAACAAATTCCGGCAACCACAAATTCCGACCTACAAAGAAGCCCCAAATCATCATATTATAAGTATGGCGAGTCAGAACACACCTCTTAACATAGCATTAAAATATCATTTCACCATTTAAATCCTTCCACGATACATAATTACTTCAAACAAAACATCATAAGATTTGGTACTTCTTTCAACTCCTAATTCCTTCATTTTCAAGAAAATTTCAGTAGATTTTTAACCAATTCCAGCTTTTCCATATCTTCGATAAGAACATAAACAAATTTCCATCCCATTCAATACCCCATTTTAGGCGTATGAAAAAGAACACATCAAGTTTAAAAACCCTACTAGCAAGAAAAGAAAAAGTTCAGGAACCCCTGGGTTGATTTATTATGTCGATAACCAGTTTTATCAACCCACCGGAAGAATTGAAGAGCGTCTTCGGAGTTACGAGTAGACCGATGATAGAATGCCCTAATTGAGTTTTTGTAAACAAGTAGTCCAAGATCGATTTGCCATCATCCTACAAATGATATCTTCTAATTTTTCTTGTTTAGGGGGTTTACTGCTTGGTGATCTTTTGATGATCGGTTAGTCAACCATTGCTGGAGTTGTTCCAGACCATCTGCTGACGGCGACAGAGGTAGGGCGGAAGTGGTGGTGAGTCTGAAACTTCATTTTGATAGGCAGAAGATGAAATGATTTCAGTAGTAGATGAGTATAAATAGAAACCTAAAAAAGGGAGTTCAAAGAAAAAGGATTAGAAATCTTTCTCACTCGATTGATAAGATTAAATTTTAATGCGGTTTGATTTGCGACAGCGGAGGAAATTAACGCCATTGTTATTGTGCTTCTTCACCAGTTTATTTTTGGCTAGATATGTGAAGAGATCCACAGAGATGGAGGTGGAACAGAGAGAAGAAGTTAATTTTTAGAGAAAGAAAGAAGATATAAGAGAGATATGAAGATGAAAATGGTGACAAGAATTTGTTGTGGCTTGAATTTGTAATGTTTTTGTTTGGTCGGGGTGCGGGGATGAAGATTGAGATTAGGTGGCAATGGTGGACGGAATGGTGGAGGTGGGAAGTTGTTGTGGTGAAGGTGATAAAGAAGATGAAGATTAGTGGGCAATGTTTGATCAAGTGAATTTTTGGACTAAAGTAAAATAGTCTCTGAAAATATACAACAAAAATATGAATTCCCTAAAGAATTTATTCCTCGGAGATTATCCTTTGTTCCCCAAAGCCGCGACCATTTATTAAGTGGCCGAGAATTTCTCTACTTCGAATCTTCGATACATGTTGTTCATTAGCAACAAAGCTCTTAATACATGTCTTTTGAGGAGTTACATACTTAAGAGCATCCCAATGTATAGTGTTGGGGCTCCCAAATTCAAAAATTGGAAGCCCATCCACATGGGTTCCAATATCGGAGCCCCTCTGTCAGGGCTCTCAGGTCCTATTATAGTTTTTTGAGGTCCCAATGGGTGGATCCGCCCCAATATTTTTTATTTTTATTTTTTTAAAATCAATTCTTTTTCGTAATTTTTTTTTAAGTTCTTATCTATTTTTTTAAGTTCTTATCTATTTTTTAAACTTTTTTGTTTTTCTTTATCTTTTTAAAATTATCTCTTGAGAATTATATCAAATTTTTATTTTAAATTTAGAACTAACAATTTATAATCGAAATATAGAATTAAAATTCCGCACATGTAAATCACAACCGTTTAAGTTTGAGTTGGAACCCCTGATTTGGGAGTCCGACCCAACCCCTACCCATTGAGTTTAGTCTAGTAAGAGAGTTACACAATTAATGGTGCTTGAAAACAAAGTAATGGCGGAGAACATATGGTGGATCGAGTTCTAAGGTACGGGAAATCAAATGATTACAACATTTCTTCTGATTGTCCGTCACATTAGAAATTGCTTTATTGAAACCTTACTCGGAAAACCCAATGAGATAAAATTACAACAAAGGAAAAAAAGTACAAATTTTATTGTTGTAAATCTGTGAAGAAGCATATAATTTGCCACATAAAACCCTTGTTAGATAAAAACTCTTAACGAAAGAAAATATGTATAATATGAGAATGCAGTATACAATGTCTTTATAAACTTGCTGTCACTCATGGAACCTGAGGATATTTTTAAAATTTTTATCGTGGTTTCTTTTGGATATATATATATATATATATATATATATATGTGGTCATCGCGTCCTACGGACGCGATAGATCCCATTTGACTACGTCGTCGTTGATGTCTTACATCTTAATGATAAGAAAGTAAAGAATACAAAACAAATGACTATTACAGAAGAATCGATAAAAGAAATCAACATGAACCTAGAATCAATATCAATAGTCAAAAACAAAATATTGCCACTTACTAAAGAAATCTAACTTAAGACATATATTAAAAAACCTGTTAGATAAGCAGAGATGGAAATTTTACTGGTAAAAGAGAAATCAGGGTTAATATGAGAACGTAGACAAACTCAATAAAACTAATGATAAATTGTTAGTTTCGAGTTGGATTTAGTTTCGGTTTGAACCGAATTTGGCATATGGAGTGGGAGAGACCGTGGGTTATCTTTGAGAGATTTTAGGACAGTTTTACCCTCCCATGCGAGTTAAGAAATTATAAATGGTTATGAAATGGTCGTGAAATTGTGGAGGGGTAAAACGGTTCATGAGAGAACCGTTAGTTACAGTGGAATTTTATGTGGGTAGTTATTTATGAAATTTAAAAACAACTATTAGATCGTAAAATTTTTGATGAAGATCCGACAGACACGAATATCTCAGATACAAATCTACAGCCAAACTCAAAAAAGATCATTGCGTTTTATATATATATATTATACACACCTGCAATAATATGTAGCATTTGTTGTTTCAAGTTGGGTGCATAGAGTGCTTCAAATTTTATGCACATTTTAGATTCAACTTTGTTAGAACTCCACGAATATCAGTTGAAGTCACTTTATAGTGATTCATATTTGTGTGTTATGTAAGATATATTTTGTGAAACTGATGTACTAATCACATTTCTATGTGATTTATTATAAATTCTACACACAAACACTTGACACACATGATAGATGTTAAAAATTCATCTTTTGATGACTATATTTTTTAAGATAGTCGTCTCGAAATACAGTGAGTCAAAATTCGAATGAAAGAAACATATTAAAATAATTGTTGAAATTCATGGTAACATGCTTTCTTTTAGGGAGGGTATATAGGCGCTCAGATGAATTGTTCTTGACCCGCCCCCACGGACTAGGCAGTCCGAGAGCACTCTTAATCTGAGATAAGTTTGAACAACACACACTCAAGCCAGTCCGAAACCCACACACAGTGCCAAGAGAGGGGCGGGCCTAACAAAAAGACGGGGCGGGCGTAACAAAAAGACGGGGCCTATAGAGGCACCCTTTCTTTTATGTTTCTATTTTGGAAGGTTTTCTTTTGTGTTTTTAATGCCAGTTATATATATCTGAGGTTTAGTGGGGGTTTGGAGAGGTCAGTCTCATTATAGAGTCATCATATTCATAGCAACATATGTGTGAAAAGCTTGTTCTGTAGTTGAAAGTCTCATCAACTTTATCATCACAAGAGGGAGAGGGAGAGGGAGAGAGAGAGATGAAATGGAAGGATCAAAGGAGAGCCCATCAGTAAGAATCCTCTTTAACACAAACTACATTTTTGATGATTTTTCAGAATAGTAAAGAAAATGTTTATTAATTCTTATTATGATACTTTAAGCTTTAATTACTAGTTTCTAGTAATTTTCTGTGTACTTGGTTTGTTTTCCTTTCAGGGTTTCCATTTGCTGCAACTTTTTCATCTTCTTCTTTACTTTTCTGAATGAGTTTGAATTTTTCACTCTTCTATTAGGCAATGTGGGTTTCAACTTTCATCTGTTGTACTTTTTTCTTTCATTCTTTACTTGTCTCAAATTAAAGCTGTATTATTTTCTATTTTCCTATGTGAAGGGTTTTTTTTAAATCCTCACACTAGTGGTCATTTTACTTATAGGGTTTTGTGATTCTTCCTTTTCTTTTTTTATTCTTTATATTTTAGATTGTAAGTTGATTTTCTTTGACATAGAATGGATTTCTTTTGTTTTTTTTTTTTTTTTTTTTTGGTGTATAGTGAGATTTGATCTTCTTCCTTGGAATGTGTCTTTGTCTGCTCTCATATAATGTTTTATGTCATTTATATTTGAAACCTAATCCAGATGGGTTTGAGTGCTTTTTTCTTTCTTTCCTTGACAAAAGATTTACATTTAGGGGAGGGGCTAAAGTAAAAGCAAGTGAGAGATGATTCTCAATAGAAGGACCAAGTCGCTTCTCAAACGAAATTGATAGTCTAGAATAATATCTAAAATGAGCATGTTGAAATTTTCAAGTTGTGATACCAACTACTAATCATATATTTTAACAAAAAAAAACTATTAATCATATAGACAATAAGAAAGAGTAATTAATTGTCTATAAACGATAGAAATTCTTTTGGAATGTTCTAATTGGTTACATTTTTGTCATCTAGAGTCTGCCCTGATTGATTAATTCGTCTATGTTGTACACCACTATTTGGTGTATTGGTAGAATGGTTGGATACTCCCTCTTAAGCCCATGAGTTCATGAGATTGAATCTCGGTGGAAGCAGTTTATCATCGAGATTTATTTCATGTAATTAAGGCAATAAATAAAGTAAAAGTAGGAATAGATGGGCGTTCAAACCCTTTGGGATGGCCTTAAGGTTTTTTATATGGCCTTTATGGCCGAAGATGTCTTAATGATGGCGATTATAGTGCTAATTCAGTTCATGAGTATTACATATTATATTCATGATGTATCAAAGCCATGTAAGCGTAACGACTCTTGGAGTCAAATGTGTCATTTTTTTTAATTTGTCTATGTTTTCATTGTGTAGGGACAACCATGTGATATATGTGGTGTTGTTGGGTTTCCGGAACTTCTTTCAAGTTGTAGCATATGCCGTAGATCATGTGTGCATAGGTAAGGTTACCCAATATGGTATTTTGCGAAGTTTTCATACTGGGTGCATCGTGGATTTAACAAAACAAAGAAACGAAAAGAAAAAAAAAGAGTTCAATGCTTCGTTATATTTTACACCATACTTCTGAGAAAGAAAGTTTGATTTGTGCGTTTCATGTGTCCCTGACAGGAGTTTTTGAGTCACTTAATAACTAGAACTTGGACCGATTTTTTCCTTAGCGTTAATCTAAAATGGAGATACTATTTCTTTTCTCTTGAAGTATCTTTCTTTTCAGGTATTGCATGGGAAGCTTCTTTGAAGATCCAGATGAATGGTTCTGTGAAGCATGTCAAAGTAGAACAAAACCTGATGTGAAGGAACAAGCTCCTAACAACCAGCGTTTTTCGTGTTTGAGGGGATCTAGCAACATTATCATGCAGAAAAATTCTCAAATTTCTAATAAAAATTGGAAGGGAGGAAAGGTCGTTTTTCTCTCTGCTGAAGATGTCGCTACGCTACCATCGGGAACAAAAACTACGGCATCCACTATTCAATGTCGGTTGGACTCGCAAACTAACTCCGTGAAAACTTTGTGTACTCCTATCTCTAAGAATACTCCTGTTTCTGTGACCGAAGCTTCAAAGAGGTTTTCCCTGAAGTTGCCAACACATGGATCATCTAAACCTTCAGAGCCTTCAGTCAGCAGTGGGCAATCTCAACTGCAGGAGTCCTCGCCAAGATTGCATGATCTAATCTCAAAGATCCCTCCTGTTTCTACGGCCGAAGTTTCAGAGAGGTTTACCCAAAAGTCGCCTACAAATGGATCTTCTGGACCTTCAAGGTCTTCAGTTCTTGTTAGTGGGCCAACATATAGTAGCGTACAACCACAAGCTAAGACTACCTCACAATTGCATGATGAGATATCTCCACTGCATTCTCCGCATAAGTTTTCTAGCTCTGGAAGTTTAAGAACCAAAGGGACAGAAGTTATGTCTGACTTCCCACCTGAACAAGGACATAAGATTTTGTCTCTGACTAATGCGAGGAATGCTGGTGTCGAATTTACAGCCAAATTAACGCCTAAAGAACCACAGTTGTTGACAATGGATAAACCTGCAGGTAGGTTTCCTCCTTGAGCTTGCAAAAAGTTCTTCGTCTATACTGATCTGGAAAAGAGTTTTCTTATATATATTATGATATATCTTCGTATTACTCATTCTGAATTTGTGTCAGGCAAACAGGTCCATACATCACCAAATAAAGAGCTTGCTTGTTTGGAAAATCCAATGAGCAGTTCACGGACTGCATCTTCACCACAAGGGCAGTCTAAGAGCTTGTCTAGATTAGAGATGTTTCCAGATAATTTTGCTATAAATGCTTTATGGAAGTGAGTAACATTTGTGAATGATTTAACTTAAGCAAGCTTATTTGGAAGAACATGCTGAGATTATTTTCTTCTAATGAAATCAAATTCATGCCCACTAAAATTATAATCTATCATTTATTTGACTTCTGCACTTCTAGGGGAAGCTTTGAGATTACCAATATATTGTATGAGGGACTCGAGGCTCATCCACCAAACAAAGTTCATCGTAAAGCATATGAAGTGTCAAAACAAATGCCCAAAATATTGAAGTTCGATATCCATCCTCGTCGTGATATGTGGCCAGAGATTTTCCACATTGCTTCTCCTAGTGAGGGTGATATTGCGTTGTATTTTCTCCCTAGTGATCTGGGAAGGTGCTTATGAAACCTATATATTTTAAAACTTCATGTTCAGTTATGATCTTCTCTTTCTTTTTCTTTCTTTTTGATGAACGATTATTTTGTTCTATTACGCAGTAGGTCGAAAGACAAGTATGCATGTCTTGTGGAGTCAATTCAGATGGAGGATTTAACCATGCGAAGTTCATTGAATGGCGTGGAATTGCTCGTGTTCAGTTCGAAACAACTCCCAATGGATTCTCAACGTGAGTGCTTCAGTATTTTACATGAGGTGTTATGTTAGGGAAGTTCACTAATTTGACAACTCTTGAGTTATTAAAAACTTAAAATAACTAGTATTTCTCCAGATTAGTTAGTCTATCTTGGGTATGAACGAAATGACTCGCTTGTAGAGAGTTTCACTTTGAAAACACGATGATGGTTTTTCTTATGTTATGTCTTACCACCCAGGAATCAACATGCAGTTCTATCTATGGGGAGTATTTCGTCCTACGAGAAAACCGATTTGTTCAAAACCTCTATCTAGGAGTAAGCAAGATGAGTGTGCTTGTCTGAGTTATTACCATAATGTTGGTTGCTCGCTGAACATCTTCAAGGAGAAATATGCTAAAATCGTGGATATGAAAAATGACATGCTGCATGAAATAGATTTCGGGAAAATAGATAAACCCATAGAAAGATCAAATTTGGAAGGAAAGAAAGTCAGCTTCAATGTGGAAACTCCAAAGGGAAAGTATATTGAATCAAATGCTCTTGACATACGTAAGCACTCAGACAGATCAAGTCCACTTCCCTCATCAATAGTAAAAATAGAACAACCATTAGAATTGCAGGGTCCTCCTGGGTTTTCTAAAACAGGCAATGTTGATGCAGTTCACAAAGGTCTCAATGAAAACCCATTTTCAAGAATACCAGTTGCTCCACATGATTTGTCGTTTCCGCCTGGTTTTTCTCTGCCTCTTCATCTGAAAGAAGTGAAGCTTGAAGTTCAAACTAGTGCTTGCAATTTGGAGTCTCCCCCTCCTTACCCCAAGCCTCTAAAAATGAAACAGAAGGATGACATATCAGGGATTGGCAATATAGCAGAAAAGGCTGCCATGGTGGACGTCAATGCGGTAGTTTCTTCAACAAAACATTACTTACTTGAGAGTGTTAAGTTTGTGGTCATCCAACTCAAAACCAATTGGTAATGAGTGAAGAGGACCTGGACATTATATTCTTGGATACTAGATCATCATTTTCCCATGTGGAACTACGCCCTCTCATGCGTGGAGCTCTTTGAGCCGAACTCGTGTTTTTTTCTTTTTGGGCGACGTGGAGCACTTGTGGCTTTTATACCCTATCATGTGTGGATCTAGCTCTGATACCATATTAAGTTTGTGGTTCTCCAACTCAAAACCAATTGGTAATGAGTGGAAAGGACCTAGACTTTATATTCTTGGTTTCTAGATCACCCTTTTCCCTTGTAGGACTTCTCATGGAGAGACTTCAGGCGTTCAAATTTGTAACCTCAAAAGTCTATAGACATTCAGAATCGTCCGAATTTCCTTTGAAATGTCAGCATATATGGCTCTAAACGACATAACTGGTCACTCAAGTAAATGGTCTGGTCCTTCAATTTTTGAATCATTCCCCATTTCCTTTTTCAGCTTTACGTGTCTGAAAGATGTTAAGGATTTCTTGCATATGCCAACAATCTTACACGGTCTGGTTCAAGCTGCAAAAAAATATCCACTATATAGTGGAAAATGATTTCTTTTGCTTCTATCTCAACTTTGTTTCTTCTAACCATGTTCCTTAAATGCCATTAGCAGGTTTCAGTTCAGGCGTCTTTGATGACTTCTATAGCTACGGATAGTACAACTGAAAAAGATGTCATCCAATGCAAAGAAAGCGATGGTTTGCTCAGTAGCCCATCAAAGAGTAGCTGTTTCCGGCAATTCAAGAAGAAAAGATCAAATCGTGAAAGCATTGTGATAAAGGAGCTTGAGAAGAACGAATCTTCTAGCAAACAAAGGTTCAAAACAGTTGCAGAATGCCTTGTACTATTCCCCAAGGTTGAGAGCTAAATCCGAGATGCCTGAAAATGAGATGGGGACTCGGACTCCTCCCCTGTAAAAATATTATGATAACACAAGACTATAGATAGTTATAAAAGAAAAAATGATATGAACATATACTGTCATAATCTGTGTAAATGTTTTTCAAACAGGTGCTGAAGGTATTCGAAATGCTTGAAAGTTTTCGATTATGTTTCTAGAGAAGATTAGAATAGGTTGTAGAAAGACCATCTAAATTTTTCAGCTAAAATGTGGAATGTTTGATTATCAGTCTATTTGGCTAGAAATTTTGATAATCCAATTCTTAATCTAAATCTTGATTCACACCAGTGCTCTTGATGGTTATTTTCTTTGATTGTCCTCGACGAAAATTATGAATACTAGAAAATTTTGTAAACACATTATTGCCGACTGCCGAGTTGAAAAACTCAGCTTCTTAATCAACTTGTAAACTGATTAGACGAAAACGTAAACAATTTAAACAAATAAGATACAAACGAGTTAGCGTACAGATCTATTCAATGAAAGAGAGATAAAAGGTACAATGACAAAACTCCCAACTTTTATTTTTCGATAAAGTATTCTCCTGCTACAAATAAATATAAAACAAGAAAGAATGAAGATTAATTTCTTCTTACAACATATAAATTTCGAAGATAATTAGATCTTAATCACGTTTTTCATCTTCATCATCGAGTGCTGGTATTGATATTCCAAGAACATCTGCGACGATGTGGTCGTTGTGATCGGTGTCCTTGTCATTGTCAAAGTTTCCTATAATAATTCACCACAACACCAATTAAATTCCAATAAAAAAGTAATCAGTTGTGTAACTATTGTAAATTTGATATACATATACATAGGTGAAAAAAGACATATTTACCCGTAGCTACTTTAACGTTATCAGAGCAAAAGTTGTCACATTTGAGATCGCAAAATGGCTTGTCGTCCCCCTCTGCGAGACAAGATTTAGAGCAAGTGCCATGACACTCATCAAAACCACCTAACTCTCCGCCTTCGATTTGGTGCATGAATGCAACCATGAGTACAACAATTCCCATTGTTATAGCCATAATCTTAACACCCTTCATTTCCATCTCTAGTTCTCTCCTGTCTTTCTTTGTTTTGTTGTTTTTAATTCACACCTCAATTGTAGAGAAAAGAAAAGGAAGAGGGAATTTGATTTTTCTAGTAGGGAGAGTTGGAGCCTTGGAGAGATGTAAACATCTCTTAAAAGATGAGGAGAGATGAATGATTTCTAAATTTAGGTGGTGAATTAGTGATGTAGAATTCAGCAACTAAAATTACTTAGGTCTTTCTCCATTTGACCTGCCATTTAACTAGGAGAATGAGAAATAGTCGTTTTCATTGTTTTTGTCAGGCGTTCTGATTGGACAAGCAGAACGGTTGGTTATGACAAGAACGCCCTATACACGTAAACCTTCAGGTATTATATGGTGAAGAAACTGTCTTATAACTTGAGAAAAAAAATCATAAATCAAACATAAGCTCCGAATTCATTCAAAGAATACTTGTCGATCGACATCTTCAGGTATTGAAAGCCCAAGTTCACAGAATAAAGACACTGAGTGAGACAGAGAAATATACTTTCCAACAAAGACTCGATACGACTGACTACTTTTGTTGCTTGAGGCATGACCTAAACGAACCAGAAGAAAATCAACTAAATGGTTTTCAACTACATATTTAGAAGCCTCTTTACTTATTTCATTCTCGTCCAGCAAACAAAGTATTGATCTTGGTTTATTAACTCCTGCTCGCGAACTGGTCAGCAGGCTCACTGTCGTTGTGCTTAAAGGAATCAACCATCGGCTCAGCCTGGTGATATGCTCCACTGCCAGCATAGTTATCACTGCCACTTGCGGCAACATTGCTGTTATCACCATAACCGCCACTGCCAAAGCCTCCACTGTTTCCATAGCTGCCACCACCACTGCCATAGTTGCTGCCACCACCATAACCACCTCCCCCGCTTCCACCGTAGCTGCCTCCACCACTTCCATAGCTATCACCACCGCCACCATAACCACCCCCTCCACCATAACCACCTCCGCCACCATAACCACCTCCGCCACCATAACCACCTCCGCCACCATAACCACCTCCGCCATAGCCTCCACCGCCACTACGAATTCCTCCAGCTCGATCTGCTGCATAGTCCACCTTTACCATACGCCCGTGAAGATCCTGAATTAGGAAGTAAAAAACTTCAAATCAATAACACTAACAAATAAACAAAAACAACAATTGTCACATTTCAAATAATGCGGAGAGCAACAATAAGGGCCTGAGAAAAAATTTCACCAGGAATATATCAAAGAACAATAAGGACCCAATGTCACGAAACCATAATTCCACTACAGCAAGCCACAGGTAGGGTTCTATGCTCACGATGACTGTAAAAGAATACAACTTTTACGATTTTACCTTTCTTATATAGCTATATGCTTATAGCCCTATACCCAAGAATGTTAAAAGAGATCAATGCATGTCAAGGGGAAAGTAAAAAAGTTCTACACAAATATTTCCTTTAAGGGCCTCACTCATGCTTTTGCATTCGTATACAAGAGCAAATATATCTGACATCGTATCATAATATATGCATGAACTGAAATCAATCTAGACATCATTAAGAATAAGCACGCTGAAATTTCATTCTAGGTTTATGTCACCTTAAGCGTGTTTAAGTTCCATGTAAAAGAAATTTGACAAGTCGAGTACAGTACCTGCCCATCCATAGCACTGATGGCACTTGATGCCTCCTCAGTAGATGTGAAAGTAACAAAACCAAATCCTCTAGATCTACCCGTCTCACGATCCATGATAACTCTTGCTGCAGTAAACATATCATTCATCATCGACTGGCGTAGTTACAACCAAGTTTCCAAGAAAACTTCCCTCAAATATAAATAACAAAACAAACCATATTTACATGTTTGATTTTCAGGAAGCATTATAAATACCTTCAATTACTTCCCCATGGGTACTAAAAGCTTCTCTCAGGCTTGTGTCATCAGTACTGTAAGACAGACCTGTATTACCAAGTTACAAAGAATCACAACACTACTCAAAGTGTAAAATATCCAAGACTCTACCAGTAGAAATCATGTTCTCACCCCCAATGAAAACCTTGGAAGACGACATGCATCGGATAGCTTGGAAAATAGAAGGATTTGAAGCTGACAAATCAGAACTTATGCGCTTTCCCGTACTCTGTTTGAGTAGATTACCCATTTTACTGAGGAAAGCCATTGTCGGAATCGGAACCTAGAGTAAAAAAAAAAGTGATTAGGAAAATATATCAAACAACCTTATAATTTACACACATCTAAAGCAAAAAATAAACAAGACAAGCCGGACTCTTTAACCTTAGGGTCCGTATGATACATTTGAAAATGTTTGATGTGCAAACCATTTTTTCTCCGATGGGAAAGAAATCCAAGTTTTTGTTACAGAAATTCAATTTTTTGTGTTTCGTATGCCATGAGAAAATATAACACAAACATTTAAGGCACCCGACGATACTAGTGCCATCACCCGTTTTTACACATCTAGGAACCCCAATTGCAATAAGGCCAAGCGCCTTTAGAAGTTTCCATTAACAGAGATTCATCATCTTACTGATTTTCTCTCTCTAAAAGTCATTATGGATCCAAAATAATCATAATTTGAATAAAATGAAATTGCATAATAGTTTAAGAAAATGAAAACAAAGAATCTAGGTCAAGAAAACAGTCTACAAAGGAATCATTATGGATCCAAAATAATCTCAATTTGAATAAAAACCTTAAATGCCATTATTTTTTTTTTTTCTCAAAGACTCATGATTTGATATATTATGACTACTTATCAAAACCTTGGTAAGCTTCTTATACATATTCAAACCACTAATCCTAGATGGAAACACTAATATAAACATCAATCATCATAATACACATCTCTAAATACAAAGCAATAGAAACCCTAAAACTGAAACAGCACAGAGTTGACTAGATTTATATTCGCATATCTATTCTAGTTGAGATTAATAGATGGATCATAGAAAATGAAAGTTAGATTATTAGGGTTTAAGATTGGTTGCAAATGAAAACCCGATTTAGAACGAGATATAAAATAGAAGAAGAAGACATTTGTTACCTTTTGACGAACTCTTTCAGCTAAAACCCTTTCTCTGGGTTTAACGAGACACAGTCTTTACGAAGAATAATCCAACGATTATTTATCAACACTTCAAACAAATCTTGACCGCCCAAATTCCTTTGCCACTTTTACTTCGTTGGATTAAAAATGCCTTCAAATGAGCTATAGAGAGAGACTCCCTACTTCTCGAATTTTCTAGTCACTCCTTAGCTTCTTCCCATATTAAATGTGGGGTTAATTTCAATTCGGCCCTCAGACATAGAAATCAAATGCATTTTATCGATTTTTTTTCACATACAGTGGGTAGCCTTCTTGTCGACCAAAAAACATAGATCAACACATTGCTTTCGGTTTTTCGTCGGTAGGATAAGTACCGACCTCCAGACATAGAAGTCAAATACATCTTATCAATTTAATTCAAATGACGACAATAATCTTCTTTTCAACAGAAAACCGAGAACTATTCTTGTAGAAAAATGCTTTAAATATTTCGTTCGGATGATGAGTAACGACAGTTGAACGTTTACATCAGCAGTATCTTTTCAATTAAGTTGAAATGTCGTTAATTATCGTCTTACCATCAGAAAGATTTTTTTTTTTTATCAAAAGGTGTGCATATAAAAGTGAGTGCACGAGGGTAAAAATCAATCCAAGTCGTGAGTGCAAACAACGGTTAATGTGGTCGAAACGTGTATATCTTATCCAAGCCCTCTAACATGTACATTCCTTAGCCTAGGTGCCATCTCCACTCAAACCATTTTCAAAGTTCAAACAAACCTACTACCCAATCCTTCTACAACCCTCCAAACTTTAAACACATGGGAAAGAAGATTTGATTCGTTTGGAACTAAATTTGGTTGATAGAAGCTTGTATGTGGAAAGAAGATTTGATGCATCTAGATCCTCAAGTTGGAAGGAAGAACCAGTCATTCGAAAGCAAGAGTCAGCTAAGGAACAAACATTTTAAAATTTGGCTTACCCAATTTAGGTCTCAAGTCAGATTTCATATCTAATCTGAAAATGTTAGTTACATAAAGAGCAATTGAGAATCTTATTTCTTTATAACATCGTCAAATTCATAATTGATGCAACAAATGATTAGTAAGAATGGCCCAAGTGAGAGTGTTTCTTCTGAAGTTCCCATAAGATCTTGACATGCCGGAAGGTCACAGCTCATTCTCCAAAGTCAGCGTATTGTGTGTTTTGTCAAAACGGGAGAATTTTCTTGTGTTTGAAATACAGCAAGAAAGATGAGTATATAAGTACACAGACTACTCCAGTTATTATCAGGACCCAGTTGAAAGCAGGTGCATATTCGAAAATTGCAGGCTTGAAATTCATTCCAAAGATTCCTCCAACAACTGCAAATATTGTAGCTACAAAAGTTGCAGCAGTGAGTAGCAACTCAAACTGTATCAGCTGATTTTGAACATTACCCTGTTGAAACACAGAAAAATCGACGAGAAATGAAGTTTTAATGCACTTATTGAAGAAATAACGTCCTGCTGGAAAACTAAGGAAAAGATCTATGATATCGGTAAATCAAAACTCTTACCAGTTTAATGTTGATGAGGTCTTCAGTGTCATCTATGTACTCTTTGAGCTGTATCACCAACAAAGAAAATGAAAAAAGTATCCAGTATACAATATAGGTGTCGGTCCTGGTAAAGAAGAAAAAGACATGCAACACTTTTTTGGCTTGAGCCCCTCGGGAAACCTTTGCAAACCCATGCAAACATATGCAAACTATGTGCAAATCGTACCTATTATGTATGTGTAGACTTCTACAAAGCTTACTGTGCAGAAACCTGTGAAAACCTTGCATGGGGAGCTAAAACCTGAACTAATTGATTGATCCATTTTGACGAAGGCTAATTTGGCCTAGGGAGCTTTAGCCTATTTCCGGTCAGATTTGTACTGAGGGCAACAATACTAGTTATATTTTTTTTTATCTGTAATACTAGTTATAGTTACGTGGTGGTATTTATCGGGTCAGGCCGGCCGCGACCTGGGATAGTCGCGGGTTGTGCTAGGATTTGAGCCCACCGGGCCATTTAAGCCCCGCCTATCTAAGGGCTCGGCGCATGTAAAGACCTGTCCCGTGAATGCTATGTAGTATAATATATGAGAATTATGTATATATTACCTATATTGTACATTACTACATTATGTACACTATAATTATGCATGTCATTTGCTAAACAACAAATGGTTTTGTGTCAAGAGTTTGTGATATCCCTCTAAAATCTCTCGTACACATTGATTTGAATTTTGACCCTTTGAAACATTGATTTGATCATTTAACATTTTTAGACCATAGTTGACCACTTAAAATAACATTTTGACCATATTTGACACTCTTAAGAATTTATGTTGATCACAGTTGATCATGCCCCATACATTATTTTGTGACGGAATAAAATTGTAATGAAATTGTCTAAGCCCGCGGGCCATTCCGGCACAAGCTGACACGTCTACGGGCAGGCCCTGTCCCGGGCTGGGCCGACCTATTTGTTTCACGGGCCAGAGTTGCCCTGCTCGATAAACACCAGT
Source organism: Eschscholzia californica (assembly GCF_041429995.1). NCBI lineage: Eukaryota > Viridiplantae > Streptophyta > Magnoliopsida > Ranunculales > Papaveraceae > Eschscholzia > Eschscholzia californica. The sequence goes on from NW_028238198.1 coordinate 38,237,221, forward strand.
ACACCACTACACTCAAGATTCCAATTCAACAAACTCATTTTGTGGATCTTGGGGCACATGAACCAAACAAGTGGGCAGCATAGTTGGAATCTAGAGGTAATTAAGAGTTGAGGTTGACGACCTTGAGGTATTAATACAATTTCTGATTTTAAGAATGGAAGGCAACAAAGGGTAATTTTGGGACGAGCTTGAGATATCTTACAGATAATAGCTTGCTGAGGGTATTGTCGATGACAACAAAGTAAGCTTCAAGTAACATTTCGAGCTCTTCAATGTTGTACCCGTCACCTGACGAGCTCATAAAACTTTCATGTTTGCTTACATTGCTAAAAGCTCTTTCCAGTTTATAGGTTCCAATTGTTGACCCAACGGGTGAATTTGGTGCAGATTTTGACCCTGTCTTAGATCCAGCTACAACACTGCTATGAAAATATTGCTCAGCTGAGTAGGCCTCTATCCTCTCTTTTTTCTCTGTCAGGTACATCTCAGCCATATCCCCATCATCGTCCATGAGTTGTTCTATTTCATCTCGAACCTGGAAAGACATTCGAGAAAATAGTTCGATAAGACAGGTAGTAGCAAGTAATTGAAACAAAAATACAAGGAGACGATTATTTCGCTATTTCACCACTCCTTTAATTTGGTTCACCAACCGACAACTTCGATTTTATTTTCTGAACACAACGCAGTTCTAAGAAACAGTTGAGGACAACCACTGAGATTATAGGTTTTATCCACCTATGTTAAGAGCGTGTTAACAAATACAAACTTAAGTCCAAAAAATGATGAGCTTTTGCTTCTTATGAAGTGCACCTTTTGAACTCTTCGAGTCACAGCAAGAAGATGGCCTTTTAGTCTACGAACACGTTCCAAGTTGCGGGTGTTAATTGATGTTGCGAGCTCATCCAAGACAGGATATATCTCCATTTCCAGCTCTTTTACCTGCCACCCAAAAATAAGTGTGATGATATAAAATCAACCATGTATAGAATTTTCAACTATTAGTTTAGTAAATTTAGATTGCAATTGACATTCGACCGACCAAGGAGAAACAGGTGCGATTAAGGGAACAAGTAACTGTGGGAATTACACACTGAAATGTGTTAACATTTTATCGGCAGCCTACTGTGTTTTCCTTACCATTTCTCACTCATTTTTCCTCATTTCATACACTTCAGCTTGACTATTCAACAGCCTATATGCATTAGAATTGACAAAAAGGTATCTAGTTTAAACAGCGGCAAAACAGTTTCGACAGTAGATACCAATTATCGTCTTAATATAAAAATGGCCATCAATTTTCCTTCGAAATAAGGTACTATAGCAGTGTTGAACGGGCAGGAATAACAGGTTTGAAATTGGAAGGCTGTTAGTTCTATTTTAATATTGCAGAACAGCTATTTATGGAGAAAAACAGTCATGATAGAGAAAGAACGGTTGTTTCAGTATTTTTAAGATTACAAAATAAAGTAGGTTTTATCGAACTACAATTTCTCATTTTCAAAATGAAAGATCTCTGATCTCAGAACATGGGCGTTTCAGTATGATTACAGAAAGAGTTGCATACCTGAGCATCAAGAGACATGCATGTGAACTCCAAAGCCAGCTCTAGTGCCCTGAATTCGAAAGGCAGGTTATCTGAGTGAATAATTACAAGCTGTAAGCTTTTCATTCAGACTTTAGGATATTCAACAAATGAAAGTTCCAACTAACAACCCGATGAAAATACTATTGAAATAAAAGTAAAACTTCAATTGAAGAAACATTTTTGTACTCACAATACCGCGATAGGTCGATTATATTTGATTCTTGCGTTTAATTTTTTTTTGAAAGATATTCTTGCGTTTAATTTCAAAAGAACCTTTTACATTATGAATTGTGGACACGTATACAGCATATCCCTGTGAATATCATTTCTCGGTAGAGTAAATTTGCAAACCAACCAACCAACATAAGAAATATTTTCATAATCTCACCTAATAAACACTATTAAGTTGAAGGCTCAAATCCTTCCGAACTTTAATGGAGAGATTGTGAAATTATATTTTTATATTGTTTATCGAACATTGAGAAAACTGACAAGGTAAGGTAGAAGTACTATAGGAACATAAATGTTTGTACGTAAATTATTCTAGTATTTAAGAACTCTAAAACCAGCATCAATATCATATACTGTTATCCTGATCATCATAAGTTGATATGTTAGTGATGAAACCCTAAACCCACTATTATACATTTGTTACTTGTGAAAAGAAACGAAGTTTTAAGCCTCTCCTCTACTCTATGTATAGATAGTCCTAAGATATCGTGGATACTGACTAACTTTAAGAATAACTAATCCTAGATTCTGAAAAAAGAAAAAACCAATGCATGTTGAGGTTTGATCACAGTTAACACGCAGGATAGTGTAAGATGTTATGAGTAGCCAATTTATCATAATGATGGTAACTTTGGTTTAATTACCAATATATTGCAATAAAAATCTCTTTGCTCAAGGGGTTTCTGTTATTTTTTATGGTTAAACAAACAGCTTCAAGAAATCGCTAAAATGGTAAAACAACACAAGCAAATTTATAACAAAAAAAAAAGTGGCTATGTATTACAGGGAGGAAAACAATGTAAATAAAAAAGGCAAATAATTCAAAATAGAGAGACAAATTACCACTTTGATCCCTGGTTGTCTGGAGTCGCCTACAAAATTCTGATTCATATTGCATAACACAGCCATCCAATGAATTCATCAAAAAAACTTCATCAGAAGTGATAATACACCTAATTTGTTCAAGACTGACCACAATTGCTTGCTCCCGGCCTAATATTGTAGAAGGATAAATGAAAACAGGATCCAAAAGGCGGAGATCTCTGGCAGGTAGAGAACAATGTCTCATTAGAGTAGCTTTATCAAGTTCTACAATCTTCGAATCCCCATTTGGATCAATACGTATCCAAGACCGATTTCCAACTCCTCTCTTCTTTACAGTTGAAAACCCAAATCCCTGAACATGAGCATTTCCAGGAATATTTGTATCAAATCTGGCGGCATTAGAAGAGGTCGGTTCGGGAAGATCAGAATGTTGAAATGGAGCTCGCGATGCTTCCATTCTATTATCTTCTTTTTGCCCCTTAAAATGTAACTCGAAATTACGCAACTTTTTCAGTACTAATTAGTAATTACTAACCCGTCAACGTTATCACTAATTGAATCATCGATACGTTATCCCAGATTCCAAATATTTGGCGTCAGCTGGATAATCCAAACAAGATCACCCAAACCCAGACTCCATCAAATATGCAATTCAAACTTGTAACTCTTAACGTTACTCTTATCCTTGGTCAAATCCCTGAAGGACTCATACCTGTAAAATTCAGAATAAAAACAAACCAACTTTATACCAATTTCTCAAATATACATACATGAATTCACAACATTTTAACTCAATGAACAGTGATGAAAATGTCAAACCTAAAATCTAACCCTAATTCTATATTCTCAACCACAATATATCAAAGCAATTGACTACACTTGATAGATAAACTAGAAAAATCCACAAAATAAACTCAGTTTAGGGTTGAGCAAATCCATCAATGGAGGTTGATTTAAAAGATTCAATCAGAAACAAATTCAACTTTGCGTCTTGAAGAGGAAATCTATTATCAACCCCAGAACTTATCCCTATCAAAATAGGAAGATCTAAATTATACTATTATTTTAACTCATAATCATCCATTAATGGGAAATCAAGATATTTCAAACCTAAACAGTTCCGACCACCAGTAAAGTTCAGATTTTTATTCATACCATCACTTAGTTCCTTCAAAACCAGCGTTTTAAAATGAAATTTATCGAATTTTGGGCCGATAAGCGTTTTCGAACATAAATTAAAACCTAGAGGAGAAAGGGGAAAAGTAATCATTACCTAATAACTGAAATAACTCGTACGAAAAGAGAAACCTATTGGTCTGATCTTGTTCAGCAACAATTAGGGGGAGTGAGAGGGAGATCAGTGATTCTGTGAGCGACAATTAGTTTGGAGAGAGAACCACAATCTTTTACACAAGGGTTTTTTTTTTTTTGTTGAAACACATAAGGGGTTAGTGGTTCACGATATTTTGTGTTATTCATTTCGGACATGTAGAATGTTTCATAATTTGACATTTTTTAAATTTTTCAAATTATTTGTGTTATTCGTTTTAGAAATTCTAAATATTTTTTAATGTCTGTGTTATTCGTTTTAGACACTTTGAATGTTTTTTTGTGTTTTTGCCGTTGGTTTCAGACACGAAATTACGAACATTTCAAGACAAATTGTTTTCATAGACATTTTAAGATATTCTAGTGTAAATTTGGATAGTTTTTGAAGAGATAACGTATTTGAAAATATAGATGACATCTGAAGACATTTCACTAATTATTATATTATTATACTACAGTATTATATATTATTATTAAATTAAATTATTATTAAATTATTAGATGACTATATTATTATAATATTATATTATATTAAAATAATAAATATTCGTCAATTGTCCATCAATGTCCACATATGTTTAGGCAAGTCAAAAATATATATTTTTGAAATATTAATAAAATATTTATTTCATATGATAACACAATAGTAATAATATTAAAATAATAAATATCCACCAAATGTCCATCAATGTCCATAGCTAACTACGAAAGTTGAAAAATATATTTTTAAAATATTAGTACAAATATATTATTTAATATGATTAGACAATAATAATATTGAAATAATAAATATCCACCAAATATCTATCAATGTCCACAGATGTCTACGAAGGTCGAAAAATATTTTTTAAAGATTAGTAAAAATATATTATTTCATATAATCGACAATAATGATAATATTAAAATAATAATTATTCATTAATTGTCCATCAATGGAGAGATGATGATGATGATGATGATGATGATGATGATAATAATAATAATAACAATAATAATAATAATAATAATAATAATAATAATAATAATAATAGTAATAAAATCCACTGCAAATTTTGTATATGGACTCGATATCTGGAAATGTCTATAGGACATTTTGTCTATTGGTCAAATGTATTGAAATGTTTACAAGATATTTTATCTATAAGTCAAATGCCTTGAAATGTCTAAGACATTTTGTTTACAAATTCAATGTCTTGAAATGTCTATAAAGACATTTTGTCTATGGACAAATATCCTGAAATGTCTATAAAGACATTTTTTTATAGATAAATGTCTTCAAGTGTGTACGGGACCCACGTAGTTTATCTTGGTCGCTGCTGTGGGAACCGAAATATTATGGGGAGTAAAGACTATGATGAATTAGATTCGACCTAGGGTACAATCTCGTCGTGAGTCCACAAATCAGTTTGTTTGTTATTTATCTTCTAATCTTTACATTCAGACTTACGCTTGAGTACCACTATTTTTAGCCATCACCACTGCAACTTCCGACTACTATCATTTATGACCACCACCACCATTTTTTTCTCCTCTCTCTCCCTTCTTTTCCCTCTTTCTTTGTTCCCACGAAGAGTTGTTCCAGCCGAACGACAATTCCTCCGTCGAATTAAAGAGAAGGGAAGGGGAAAGGGATGTGAGAGGAAAGAGAGAGGAGAGAAATAGATAATGGGAGGAAAAGGAAAGAGAAATAGAGGATGGAAGGAAAAGGAGAGAGAAATGGTGGCGATGGTTGGGAGTGTTGGTGGTTGAAGTTGGTGCGGGTTCGAGTTGGTGGTAGTCGGATGTGAGACATGAAGATCTGGGGTTAAAGAGACAATTTTTTGGCTGAAAATATAGTTGTTCCCAAGTCAAATCTAATTGACCAAAATTTTTGTTCCCGGCGAATACTTTGGATGCTCCAAAGCCACGACCTTTGTCTTACTTACTAATCTTCTACTTTGGCTAGTTACCATATAGGACCCGAGATGTAACCAACTTGTTTGGTCAGACCTCCACATATGACCAGCTAATATCTTAGCCCATTTTTACCTATTCAGTTAACAGAACGTTAAATCTATTTTTTCAATTCAAGTCCAACCCTCTATGTTCTTTCTTTTTTCAATCTTCACTTCTTCCCTCTCAAACTTCATCTTTTTCCTCTGTCTTGGTAGTTTCTCTTTACGTCGTCTCTCTACTTTTTCTCACTACCCTTTCTCTCACAGTCTCTATTTGTTTATGTTTTTTGCCTTTCTTCATTGAAACTTTTTGGGGCTTCACTAACAGACCTCAAGCCTATGGGGTTTAACCGCAAACCATCGTGCTTGTTCTAAAGTTAGATAAAAGATAAGAATAGATTTTAACCTCAACGAGACCGTTGGCAATGTCTCATTTTTCCAGACCTCTTTGATTCAAGCTACTTAGATATTTATTAATGTAGGTTCAACTTTCCAACCTATCATCTTTAACTTCCAATAATTTATACAAGCATATATTGAAAAAAGTAGATAAGTTGAAAAACAGAAACGAGTGAGAGCAGGAAAAATGAATTTGATTCAAGCTACTTAGATATTTATTAATGTAGGTTCAACTTTCCAGCCTATCATCTTTAACTTCCAATAATTTATACAAGCATATATTGAAAAAAGTAGATAAGTTGAAAAACAGAAACGAGTGAGAGCAGGAAAAATGAAAGGAAATAAAGATAAAGAGAGTTGGAGAGGAATTCTTTCGCTCCGCGAAACCAAATCTGGTAGAGGGAAACGAATAGGAGGATATTCTTTATCCTATATATATATATATATATTATATTTCCTTTCTCTTTCTCTCTCAATCTGTTTTCTCTTTCTTCGACTAATGGCCTAACGGGAGATAGAGAATTCCCTGTAGATCTTGAAGAGAGAGAAGGACTCCACCTGATTATCAATTTGTTTTGTCATCATCTGGTTCTTCAAGATTTGCTTGAGATTGAAATTTTTTTGCGAAACTTAAGGAAGTCTTTATTGAAGTTGAAAGGCTAAAAAATAGAAGAAACAAAAAGTATATCTCTCAAGGGATAGAACTCTTAGTTTTTTTATATCAGATAGTAGAATCAGGGTCGTGACTGAGAATTGAAGGCTCATTGCCAAATTTTAAGTAATAACAAATAGTGTTTGCAAGTGAACTTGAAAACTCGTGAAATAGGCAATTAGTGTTTGCAAAAAATTGGAAAATTACTTTGCGAACACTATCCACAAGAACAAAAAAAAACAAAGAATTTATGCTTCCGAATACAAACTTGACGTGTTTCATCCCCAATAGATCTAAGATTTGCTCAGGGTTGTTTAGAAAGAGAAAAAGAGGGCTATGAAGTATCGTTTAGAGCTTTACTTACAACAGAGAAGTTTATTTATAAGAGAGTCTCTTAATGACCACCTTAAAAATACGATTTAAATAGAGAAATGTTGTCTGACCCAAATTCTGACGTGGTCGGCCAAGACCAATTCCCACATCTTTGTTGTCCCGTGGAGAAAACCATATTTTATGGTTTATTCAAGTTCAGTCCTTGTTTATTCTTGTTTCAGTCCCATCTTAGGGCTAGAGAGAGAACTTATCGACTAAAAGTCTGAAACGCCCGATCGAGATAGAATAAACAAGAGGAGCTGAAGAGAGAGAGAACACAAAGGGAAGATGGTTGTGCTTTAGCTTCACCAATTCCACTATTGAATTTGATCATCTCTTGTCAACCGGTCGACTTCTCCATTTAATCCTCTGAATCGCCCAACTTCAACATATATAAACACTTAATGGTTGTTGTTCACCAGTAACAAAAGAAGGTGTTTTTCTCCTTCCAATGTTCTGCAGAAGATGTTTATACCCTCTTAGAAACCCTTCATGAGCAAACTCGCATCTATCTGGATCAACCTTTGAACTTCCTTTAAATTTGAGAACTCTACTGAAAAACAAGAAACCCAAACAAGATGGAAGCAATAAAACATTAAATAGAGCATTTTTAACATGTTTGGGATGATATGTGCAAAAACTATCAACAACAGTGTTGGGAAAACATGGCGCCACGACACAGCAGAATAGAAGTTTTCATTCACTTGTGTTAGTAATGAGAAAAATACATATGAGAAAGGCAACAATAATCGAAAAACAGAAAGTAAATAAGACAACGAATTTAACGTGGAAAACCTCCTAAATATGAGAAGTAAAAATGACGGGACCATAGTCCACTCATAATCCACTATATCAACGAATGAAACTCAGACTCTGAAGAATCCAAAGACTAGATAAACTCTCGAGACTCAGACTCCAAAGAATCAATCTCAAATACAAAGAAAACCTCACATGAAAGAGTAAACAATTCAAAAACATGCAGTCCTAAACGATCCTAAATTTACTAGTATTCTGGCCACCAAATACCAATTCCACTCTCCAGACACTAGATAAGCAAGTACTTCTGCAAAATTTCAGCTCAATCGGAGAAGAATTCACCGTCGGATATTTCGAACACCAAAGACTGTACGTGCTGGAAACTTCAGCCCTGCTGCAGACCTCCTCTCAGCAACCTCTTTCTCTCTCATTTCTTCTCTTGTACGTTTCTAATTGTGTTGTGTTTCTCACACACTTATTTAGATTAAGGAAAGGATATATTAAAAATTAAAATAAGAACTAAGGACTTCTCATCTAGATATCCACTTTTGCCACTTCTGCGTGCCAAGTGTCACCCATTTAAGAAAGAAAAGTAATTAGTTGGTAAAGATGGCGCCAAAGGCAACTAGAGTTAGTTATTTTGGAGGGAGAGACGCCGGAAGTGTCGGTTCTGCTTCAATCCCAGCGCAAATGATCCGCCTAAGGAAACCCTAACCCCATTTGAATCTCTCTCCTCATTGACTCCAACCAAAATCAACCTAGAAAAGAAAAACAACCACTAAAACAAAAATCTTACTAGTTTTTCCTAAACCCCCAACCTCAATTGCCCAACGAAAATAGCAATTCTACCTAGGTAAAACATAGGGTTTGTTAGTTTTATTCAATTCTCATTGTTTCTTTCTCTTTTCCTTTTTCACAAATTTATCTTCATTCTTTTTTTTTTTTATGAAAATTTATCTTCATTCTTGCTATATACTTTTTAATCTAGTATGAAAAAGTATTGATCTTTTTCATACAATTGATTTTATTATTTGTTGTTCTTTATTGTTTTCTTTTTCTCGCTCGCGCTTGTAGATTGGCCGGGAGGTAAAATCTAGGTTTTCTCATCGTCGACGTTGCTGCAGTTGGTTGCAGTAGCTGTCGACGTTCTCCGTTGAAATATACTTCATTATCTGAGTAAGTTTCTTGATTATATTCTGCTCCTTTGCCATAACAACTTATCCGTCATTTCAAATGAAAATGAGCATTGTATGTACCTAATGAGATTGAATTATGACAATGAATTCGAGAAGAAGTAACAATGCTATAATGTCTATAATGTATACAAGAAAACTATTATATAGGAAATTAATCCGAAAACTCGATTTTGTGTTGGTTTTGGTAAATAAGACATGCTAATACTTTTTAATGGCTTGGGCTTCCCCTGCAAATTTGTGCAGAATTTATGTAGGGAGTTGACGCCTTAAAAAACACAGTGGATCCTTTTCGACAAATTTTTTTCTCATTAATATATGTTGTTCTTTTCTCTCTCCCAATGAAGACATCGTTGATTACCCTCAATTGTTTAATAGAATTATATGCAAGTAATACCGTTCAGTTGGGTAAGATGCACGTTGTTGGTTCTTCCAATTGATGATCACAACTGCGTTATCTACTTTGTTAACCTTAAAATTTTTGTTGATTACTAGGATTTGTACGTCTAAATAGTTCCATGTACTTTTTTTTTATGCCATTTAGTCATAAAGTTATGTGTTTGTGTCATATTTACTTTTTCAGAATTACCTTGTTGTTTGGGACCTGATACTTGAATTTGATCACATAAGCTCAGTAATGGAATTTGGTCATGGAAGTGAAAATTGTTAGTAAAAATCATTCTGTGACACAAACTGATGCTACTGCCCGCAAAACTGATATTCATACTTCAAGGAGAAAGCGTCGTTCCTCCCGCTCCTCTGTTGCAGCCTCTTCATTTGATAAAGATTTCGTTCGAGGTAATGAAGAACGCAAGTCGGAGAAAGATATTAGTATTCCTCCTAAACTTGATGAAGCTAGCCAGTCAACTTCAAAAGATGGAGAAAAGGTTGCCCTGGTTGTCACCTATGCCAAATCCGAAGGATCTAATATTGAATCTTCAGGACCCATATCTCAGGCAAATTTTTCAAGTCACCCTGAATCATTACAAACTGGGTCGATAAAGCAATCCCCTCCCATCCAAGAGATGAGTCGGGTAGATAAATCTGACTCGTATAGGATTCCGTCTTCTGTGTTTTCAAGAAGCAAATCAGCAACGGAAGAGGATTGGAGTGAAGCTTCAAATGAGTCGTTGTTTAGCCTCCATGTGGAGAATAATAGTTTCACTAGAGAACAAATACTTTTGATGGCTAAAGCGGGAGAGTTAGACTTGGGTGCATCTGAGGAGTTTGTTTTCGCTACTAACAAGTCAGAAGTATCGACAGTTCCTCATCAGACAACCGAGTTGAATAACCAAGATAGCACAAGCCCGTCGGTTCCAATAGTAGACACTGACAAGAAGAGTTCAGATTTGGACGAGGGTTTAGGTGTAACTGAAGTTGCAGCTGAAGCCAAGAATGAGGTCTTAACGGTGCCAGCAGAATGTAGTAAAGCAAAGACGCCTGCCAATGGGGTCCGTTTTTCCAACCGCGTTTCTCAACATTCTGACGAGAGTGCAGCCAGCATCCGTTCTTTTGGATTTTCACCGTAAGTTCTTATTTTATAACCAATAATAGTGTGTATATTATGCACCAATTTGAATGAATAAGTAGATGGATATGAGACAATCATATATACGCATGAATCGACAAATGAAATCACCAAAACAGGAGAATAAATGTCATACTTTGCTGTTTCTTTTGCTTTGTTATGCCATAATTCATATAGCTATACATGCATGTATTATTGACCACTTATAATTCTAACAAAAAGAAACTACATCTGTATGATTATATCTCTGTTTTGGCTTTTTTCCTCTCACCTTGTCGATGCATAGTACAAATATTGGTTACCAACACCTTACTCCTATCCAGGTTACAGACACTTATATATACGTACAATTTTGGATGTCCTTTTCCTTTTCATTGGTATGTTTGAATTATCTTATGTGCATGCACTATGTATTAGGTGATGTAGCCTTGGATTTTGAAATGGATGAGGACCTTTCTATGTTGCAGAAGAAACAAGAAGTGTGCTTGGCCATGCTACTGCTTCAATGGTAGTCGGGCATTCTGCTATTGTTCTTGGCCGTCCTGCCTCTGGTGTAGTTGGGCATTCTGCTACTGTTCAAACTGCAGCAGCATGTGTTCTTGTGATTGGTGTGGTTCGTGTTCGTCGTGCGGTTCGTGCTCTTCATGTGGTTCGTGCTCTTCGTGTGGTTCGTGCCCTTCGTGTAGTTCATACGCTTCATGTGGTTCTTGCTCTTCATGTGGATCATGCTCTTCATGTGGTTCGTGCTCTTCATGTGGATCATGCTCTTCGTGCAGTTCGTGCTCTTCATGTTGGTCGTGCTCTTCATGCGGTTCATGCTCTTCATGCGGTTCTTGTGGGTCGTGGACTTCTTGCATTTCATGTGGTTCGTGCTCATCTCGTCCGTCGTGTTCTTCCTGCACTTCATGTGGTTCGTGCACTTCGTGCAGTGGGTGTTTTTCGTGTTCATCTTGCACTTCTTGTGCTCCGTGTTCATCTTGCACTTCTTGTGCTCCGTGTTCATCTTGCAGTTCTTGTGCATCTTGCACTTCGTGTCTATCCTGCCCTTCTTGTCTATCTTGCATGTATGCTTCTCTCGAAAAAAAACTACATTGACTTCTACCTGATTATGTTTATATGTTTCGAGAATATATTTCAATATATTTCGTTTTATCATATATCATCTAAAACAAAATCTTAATGGAAAGTAAACGGGTTTATTTGCAGATTTACAGGGAAGGGAAAAAAGAGTAGCTCTGTCAAGCCGGATCCTGATACACACTCAAAGCATAAACCACTAACAGATCAGCAGCAGAACCATGATGATGGAGCAACCCCAAAAAAGGGTGGTCGTAGATGCCTTTCTTGCTACTCATGTTGCAATATCTGCTGCTAAAGACGGTGAGTATATTTAACTCAATTTAATATTTTCTAGTATTTGAAACACGACATGAACGACTTTGATAAAACTCTATACTTCTTCATTCAGGTTTTATTCCTTCGAAATGTATCACGACCTTGCGTGGAAAAGCACAAGTAGAGACAGGCGGAAACTAGAAGTTCCGTATAGGCCGTTGGTTTAATTAATGGTCTGACCCGGGCTATAACTAGTATTTATCCACAGTAGCCTACTACTAGTTCGGCCCCTGATTATAATATCTCATCTCTTGTTACAGTGCAAAGCCTCAGATAGTCGGGTTGTTCACATGTTCGTCATTCTCGCCAATGTGATATCCTTCAATCTTGTTTTGGGACAAATATGACTTCTTTGTTCATTCAATTGGGCGATTGATTTCAAAATGATAGAACTTGCATCTGAAAAGTGTTTCGCGTTCACTTCATAACCATATGTATAAATGGCAAATATACTGTAAATTTACTTTATGGATGAGGAACAGTTTTAGTATTAGATTTCTCTCATCTTTGATTTTTTTTTCTTACCAATTCATGTATATGTTTGAGTAGTCCATTGTGTCGTTCTATGATCTGAATGATTCTATAGTAGTGAGTGTGAGTGTCTCTCATAAATGGATTGAAATATTTATGATTAAGAATTTATTATGATTTCCTTTTTACCGGCCTGTTATTGGTTAAGATTTTTTTACTAGAACAGCTTTGAAGTTCTGGAAACTTTCGAACTTTTTATAAGTTCCAGGTCTAAAACATGGTAGGCCATTACAAGGACAATATAGTATCTTATGTGGACAACAATTTTTGGGTTGGTGCGTGCTATTACGGGACAAAACTATAAGGGCTTAAATATAGATAAAAAAAGAAAAGAAAATGGAAGTGTCATTCTTCTTCTTACTACTACAAGTAAACTAAAAACTATGTCACTTCACTATTTTATTTCTCAAACCCTAGATGGAGGAAGATAGAGTCCCCTCAATCGCCCAATTAATGACATTGATGAGGTAAAACCCGACTTTTTTATACTAAGAATTAATGATATTGATGAGGTAAAACCCAACTTTTTTAGTATTTTGTATTTCAGTTTTTGTAGTTTGGAAGAATCAAATAAGATTTTAAGCAAAATTCGTGGTGAAAGAGACATTGACCTAAATTTCACGGAAAACATAAGGAAATGTACTATTTTTTCTGTGGTTTTCACCCACAAAATTATAGTAGACCTTTCATGAATTGGTTCGTTTTCAAAGACCCTAAAAATCGTGCTCGTCTTTTCCACATTGATGCTTTTGTTTAACAAAGTATCCTTTGATTCTTCAACAATAATATGTTTGAATGAAAATTACCTTTCTCTTGGAAAGATTTTTCTACAATATCTTTTGGTTTTATTAGAACAAACTGCATATGGTTTTTGTGGGGAGGACTTAAAGAAAAAAAACTCTAATTCTTAGAGGGTGTAAGTGAAATATATCATGAAGAAGAACCATATCAATAAAATGTCTGGTCGATTACCTGAACCACAAAGAATTCAACAAATTCAAAGAGAAAATTGACATAGTAAGATAATTTTTCTTTGTTAGTTCATGGATGTTCTTGTTCTTTAGAGAACTAGCAAAATCATAATAGTTAAAAAATAATACAAACCTTAAAAGTCCCTATTTTTCTTCTTAAAATCATCTTCATATGATCCTAGGCTTAGCTACTAAATCCTCTAAAAATGGCGGAAAGGTAAACCCTAGGGTTTTAATGTGGCATGAACAAAGCTCTTCGCTACCCTTTATCGAGTTTGGTGGTAAGCGAATAGCTCTCGGTATGAAAATCTATCAAAATTGGGATGAGCAAAGCTCTTTCTCCCCCTCTATGAACTCCATCAAAATCCCTTTACGTCGATAGATATAAAAATTAGAATCTATAAAAATTAACTTCATTTTCTCATACTAAAGTTGTCGGATAATTTTTTCTTCTTTTTAACCGATATGAAATTGATTAGAATGAACAAAGAACGAGAGAGAGCGGAATGAAAAAAAATTAGACAGAGTTACGTTCAAGCGAGAAAGAGAGTTGTTATGGTCAGCGGCGAAGCCAGGAATTACTCTGTATGGGGCACATTCTAAAGATAGTAGATAAAGAAAAAAAATTAGCAATAAAAAAAATTACTTATACTGATTGAAGATACCATAGTTGAACTTTGCCTCTCCAATTGAAGGATTCTTTGGTAACTACTTAGATCTATTCCATCCAAGGCCAAATGACTTCTTTTTTTACCGGTAATTGAACTAACTCTATTCTCTCTCTTCTGTTCTTATTTTCTTAACTATCTTTAAGTCTTTCGTCATCTTCTTCTTCTCTCCCATTTCTTTATCTCGTACCATTTTTTTTTCTTGAATTAAGGTCCACTATTAATGAAGGCCCTTGAACTAATCACTTTTTGCTGCGTTTGATTTGTAACTTTTGTCAAGTTTATTAAAACTTACATCATCACTCCAGTGTGAAAGAGAGATGACTGAAGATAAATATAGGGAGAGAAAAGTTGATGATGGGAGAAGAGATAGATGAATAAGGATTTGAAGATAATGACAAGAGAGAGAGAGAACGAAAGAGAGATAGTGGGACCATTTTTCGTTTTAAAAAATTACTCTAATCCTACGTACAAAATAAGTACTTAACTTTTGACAGAATCAAAAGTAACTTCAATTAGTAAGTGAAGATGAATGTCTGTAATATACAATTTTTATGTCTTCGCATAAGCTCAAATTACCTTTCTATTGTTTTTTTGCATTCCAATTGATTTCATAATGTTTAAAAAAGTTTTTAGCCGAGACCTTTATTTATTTTAAATAAATTTTTAAATACTACTTAAATTGGTGTATCACGTTACTATTTCATATCTACAAATTTGAATAAATAATACCGATCAAAATATACAACAAATTTGACGTTTTATTTATGTAGTTTAAGGATTTTTTATAAAAAATTATATTCCGATTCCTACATGAACCAAACACCAAGTTAGGAATCTACCGGGAATCGAATTCCTATTCCTGATCAAACCAAACATCAAAGTGAATGATCTAATTCCCAGGAATCGAATTATGGGAATGCCATTCCCGAGAATCAGATTTCATTCCCGCGCGCCAAATATGGCCTTAGGGTCATCATTGGGGTCTGCCTGAAAATGCATCCATTTATATTTTTACTTTATTGAGACTCGGTCGCACAACTTCTAGATATGTTTAGTTTGCCCCAAATCTGAGAAACCTAGTTCTTCATCGTCTCTCTCTCTTTCGAATCCCTCTAGTAGTTGGAAATCCCTCAACCAAATGTCCATTTATCTGGCTCGAAATCACTCTATTTGGTCCGACAAAATCTAGGTTTTCAATTTTTCACCCAAAGCCCAGCCTTGCTCTTCCATCTTCTTCTCTCTCTCCCGATATCCTTCTCCCTCGATCTCTCTCTCTCTTTCAAGCTACCAAGTAGAAATCACTGATGTCAAGAGCAACACTGAGAAGCTAGTAGTAATAAAGCAAAAAAAGTTTCTCTTTTTAGATCATCAATGGCGGATACGGAAGCATGACGAGGACAAGGGTTTCGGTGACTTCAAGTTCATTTCCTTGTAACACATTATTACATCACAATTCGGGCATGTTTTGAAATGGGTCTTACCTAATTACTACATTTTCCCTCTGTTGTGTAAGATCTGTTCAAAATTGGGATCGATGGAAGAAGTAGAGAGAATCCATGCGCAAATTGTGAAATTTGGATTTGAATTTGATGTGTTTGTTCGGAATTGGTTGATTCATATGTGTTCTTTTCGTAAAATTGGGGATGCTCATTTGTTTGATGAAAATCCTTATTTAGACTTGGTTTTGTAGAACTCAACAATTGATTTGTATGTGAGAAATGGGGAGGTTGTTGTTGCTCGTAAGTTGTTCGACGATATGCCTGATAGAGATATTTTCATTTGGAATTTGATGATTCCAGGTTATTTGCTGGTTATACAGGGGTTGAAGATATGAAATCAGCTCAACGAAGGTTTTCGCTGCAACGAAAGTTTTCGCCGGAACTAAAGCTTTCGCCGCAACAAAGATTTTCCCATGTAAGTGATCAAAGAGGTCGGAGTGTATTTCAGGGACAAAAACTACTTCGTAATGCTTTTTAATAGGATACGTTACATAAGGAGGATCGAAAATAGGAGATCCGGCGGTCAAGATAAGTTGCAGAAATAATATACGTGTATGTACGTGACGGATCGAGAAGGCGAGATCCGACGATCAAGAAGAATTCAGAATATTGAAGATATTTGAAGATATATTGAAGATATGTGAAGATTTAGTTTCTTATATTCAGAATATCTCTTGTAACTATCTAATGGTAATATTAGATAGATTTTGTATTATTTCCTAGTTTAGTAATCAGAAACTAGGAAACCCTAAACCCTAAGTCATCTATAAATAGGAGAGGGTTCTAGGAATAAAACTCATCGAGTTATGTCCGACCAATGTAACCGATCAAACCCACATACAATTGTATGTGGTGATTATTAATAAAGAATTATTTCTCCGTGGATGTAGGTCTTGAGTATTCGACCGAACCACGTTAATTACCGTGTCTTTACTTTATGTCAATATCTCCGATTATCATATAATCGTGAATTTAACACTTTTGTTTGTCTAAAGAATTCAGGTATAAGGCGAAGTCTGGGAATTCAGAAAGTACAATGAGTTTACCACGTTTTTGTTTACTGGATTTCTCGGCATGCCTTCATCCCCTGTTTGAGTACTTGTTGGTTGTGTTGAAACAAGAAAACTCAAAAAATATAAGTAAGGCTCTGAACTTTATAATGTGTGTAACAAGAACAAGCATTTTGAACTCCTGGACTATTAGCTTTCAAAAGATTCACGTTTCAAAGTTTGGATCTCGCTCCAAGTAAGATCGAAAGAAAATATGCCTTTCGTTGGTTGGATTTCAGGAACAGCAGTAGCTTTAGTCATGAAAGTAGTCATTGCAGTTGTGCTTCCTGATAGATCTGCCGAATCTGCGCAGAAAGGAATTCCATCTTTTGACATTTGAACAGAACAATCTATGATGTCCGGCCCATCATCTACTGTTTGTTGGTAAGCACGACCAGTACAGGGAGGAAATACTCCACTTGCTCCATTATGAGATATTATCAAAGTTTTTCTTATAAAGAATTCATATCATATTATATCTAGTAAAACATTCAAAAGAAGTAGCGAAAAACACCCATATCTTTTCTGGCTTTCTTGGCTATTTAGACTTGATGTATAATTCAACCGTCTTCAAGGTTACTGAGCTCACCAGTTCGAGGGTTCCTTTTGGTATTATGTGCCAAGCAAGCTGCACAGAGAAAACAAGTCAGAGTATAGCTTGAGAATATAACCATGTCTTTTATGTTTTTCGGATATGAAATACTAGTAAAGAAGTTAAAGTTTATGTAATAGAAGTTCCCGAAAAACAGACTTGATGCAATGATACTTTGAATATTTATCAATCGAGGTGAACCTACCATCTTTCATGTACTATTGGTAATGCCATATGATTGACACATTTTTTTAGCTTATAGTTGCTATAGTATTGCTTATAAAACAAGGATTTTTAGTTTATGAATGTATGCCTAATAAGAGCTTCATATTTGTAAATATCTTTCGTTTCTTTTTCGTGAATGTGATCCACCGGTTTGTAATGTAATATCGAATTCAGCTCTCTACTTCCAACAATATTTTTGTTTTGGTAGATGTCGATATTTTACACTTCGATGTTGTTGGAGAAACCAAATGTTGTTACCTTCTAATGTAACTTGTTTTTGCTATTTAATTAGGTTGTAAGGTACTTTTGATGTTTTGTAAATAAGCTTTGAGGTTGTAATTTAAAGAAATAAACATTTCTTGGCAGAGGTAGAACGTGGAATTGAAAGTTGATTTTCAAATACTTTTGTGGTGCTCATGTAAATTAAGGGTAATTCATGAATAATTCGATCGAGGAACCTAATCAATGGCATCATGCCCATTTCAAATAAAGGAAATCACACGAAGCCATCGAACTCAAGTACTGGAGATGAATTCGGTGACTTCTGGAGATTAATTCGGTGACTTCATGTCAAATTATCAAGAAGGGAATCGATATAAAGCCACCGTTCTCAATTTGAGATACCTAGGCAAGCACTGGAGATGAATTCGGTGGAATCGTATCGATTTCTCAAAAAGGCGATCGACATGAAGCCACCGATTTGAACTCCAAAAACTTAGCAAAGCTACTAGAGTTGAGTTCGACACGAAACCACCGATTGCCTTTGGGTGAGTTCGACATGGAGCTACCGATTTTATTGAAACCATGATTTAGGTAGTTGTTTCAAATCGGTGGCTTCGTGTTGATTTCCTTCTAGGAATCTCGACATCGAGAAACCGATTTGAATTCTAGTAGCCTAGGTAAGCTGCTGGAGTGGATATCGGTGGCTTCATGTCGAACTCATTTGAAGAGGATCGACATGAAGCCACCAATTTGGACTGAAAGAGCTCAACATGGAGCCACCGATACAAACCATTCTAATGCTTGTTATTTGTTTAATGTCTTGCTAAAATATGACCTATTCTTGATTTCATTGCTCATGAATTAACCTTAATTTACACAAGCATCACAAGTTTTTCATTTGAAAAAAGTGTGGCAATATATTATCAAATCCAATTATATTCAAATTCTTCATTAGTGGAATTTGGATGATAATTCATTTAGAAACTCAAAAGAAAAATAAACTCAAAAATATCAAACACACACACACTCTTTCCCTTTGTTTCTCACACAAGCATAGTCAAATCCATGGCAGTTGTCAATGCTTGAAGCTGTTACTTCTGTGATATTCCATGGGTTACAAGGATAGCTCCAACTTCAAGTGATTGTGTCCTGCAAACTACAAAATGAATTGACAACATTAACAAAAACGAGGATCCAAAAAAGTTTACCATTACCGAGAAATAAACAAAACGCATAAACAAGATAAAAAGATGGATGAGTTCAACCCATATTACTTGTGATTACTCAACCACAAGCATAAGAAATTACATATGCAAATTAACAACCAAATGGTTGAAGTGGCTCAATAGGCATACACAAAAGTCTTTCATTTCTAACACAACTTAAAATCATTGAACTGCAGGAAACTAAGTCTCTCATAAGAATTTTATCAAACATTTGACATGCATAATCTAAACTACCTCTATCTCCATACATACAAATCAATGAAGTCTCTATATTTTATCTCCATACATACAAATCAATGAAGTCTCTATAATTTTATCTGATTCAAACCCACTTTTAGTTATCCTCTTATGAATCTTCTTACCTAATCAAAGATCCCAAGATCTAGTGCTCGATCTAGAGAGAGAAATTTCGTGGGAGATCAAAATGGAGATTAATCGAGTTAGTTCGAGAAGATTTACTGATTTCGAGCAACAAATTAGACGTTCAGTCGGAGGACTTTAAAGAATTTCGAGCTACTAGTGATATTCAAGAGAAGAGAGATGAAGAACTCGGTTTGTTTCTGGATATGTTATATCAACATATCTAGAAATTCTTGATATGTTATATATAGGAGGGTAATAAGTTGGGAAAGAAAAATCTGAAAACCTAGAAAATGGACATTTTTGTAAAAGGCCAGCGCTTTGGGGAAAGCAAAATAGTTTCCGGGGTGTGAAGACTTGGTCAAAAATTGGTCAATTTTGTTTGACAATTTTATTTTGTAAGTTGTTAGAGGGAAATAAAAATAAAAATAAAAAACCCTCCACCTCACCTCACTCTTTCTCCACCTCATCTTCTCTCTCTCCACCTCACATCTCTCTCTCTCTTCTCCGACTAGGTCGTCAGCCGGAAAATTTTCCGGGCGGCGACCATGAAAAAAAAAACAAAAAATTCACTCACTCTCTCTCTCTCTCTAGAAAATCCGGCGAAGGGGTTTCCCTTCGCCGAAGTTCCGGTCTGTTTTTTTTTCATGGTCGCCACCCGGAAAATTTTCCGGTCGGCGACCTAGTCGGAGAAGAGAGAGAGGTGAGGTGGAGGTTTTTTTTTATTTTGAACCATATTCCCCATAAAATATGTTTCCCCGGAAACTTTTCAAAATTTTGCATATTCCCTTTAAAATTTCATACCCCGGAAACTATTTAGCTTTCCCCAAAGTGCTGGCCTTTGCAAAAACTTCTTGAAGTGGGCCAAAAATGCTTTTTACACTCCAAAACGGGGCATTTGAACAAAATTCTCATAAATCTTGATAACTAACTATCTTTATTGAGACTCGGTCGCACAACTTCGTGGGCTTAAGAGGGTGTGTCCAACCGCTACACTAAATAGTGATGGACTTTTGACTCAAAATGAAGTGGAAGAGTAAATGTTGGAGTGGAAAAAACAAGGGAGACTTGGTTCAGACTTGAGAGACGCTGCCATTGACGGAGATGATGCATTTATTGACCGACAACTGGGACCCGCTTTCTTCATCTCTTGTGGGCTCCATCAGTGAAGAAAAAAGATCAGGTAAAGGACAAGAGACAGACTCTGAAGAAGAAGAAGAAAAACCACGAAACAAATAACGCGTTTTCATTTTCCCCCAAACCCAAAATTATTTTTCATTTCTTCCACAAAATTCAACTTATTAGGGTTTCTCTGAACAACCAACCAACCAACCTAGTTCTTCCTCGTCTTCTTCTTTAACTTCTACTACTTCAATTTCTAGTTGCTTAGGATTTAGGGTTTCATACTAGTGAAGAAGAAGAGATGCGTTATTTATCGACGATGAGATGGCGACGGCGAGATCAAACTTTAGTTGCTATTATACTTATCGATCTACTTTTAATTTTCTCTTTCGGTTCTGCTAGAGATGATTTTGTTAGTTCTGATAAGTATGCTCTACTTCAGTTCAAAAGCTCAGTTTTGGACCCTTCAGGGACTCTCTCTGGTTGGAATCGTGGTGGTGGTTATTCTGATTATTGTTCTTGGTATGGTGTTTCATGTGACTCGAAGTTTAGGGTTTTATCTCTCAATTTAACTGGCGCTGGTGGTGGGAACGGCGATCAAGGTAATAATACTAAAGCCCTATCTTGTTATAAATATGCCCAATTTCCTTTTTATGGTTTTGGAATTAGGAAGAATTGTTTTGGTAATGGTGGAAAATTGAAAGGGACGTTATCTCAGTTGATTGGAAGACTATCGGAACTTAGAATTTTGTCTCTGCCATTTAATGATTTTTATGGTGAAATTCCTTTTGAAATTTTGGGATTGGAGAAGTTGGAAGTGCTTGATCTTGAGGGAAATTCGTTCTCTGGTGTTTTGCCTCATGAAATTGGAAGATTGAAGAGGTTAAGAGTCCTCAATCTTGGTCTTAACAACATTTCTGGAGAGATTCCGGATTCACTAGTGAATTGTGTTGGGTTAGAGACTTTAAATTTAGCTGGTAACCTAATAAATGGGACAATTCCTGGGTATCTTGGCAAATTTCCCAACTTGACTGGGGTTCATTTGGCTGTTAATGAACTGGGTGGGTCTATCCCAAAGGAGATTGGAAGCAACTGTGGAAGTCTCGAAGTTTTCGATTTGTCAGGGAATTTCTTAGTTGGTGGTATTCCAAGTAGTTTGGGGAATTGCATCGAACTAAGAACTCTCTTGCTGTTCTCTAATATGTTGGAAGACAGTGTTCCCCCTGAGCTAGGTAAGCTTAAAAATCTTCAAGTGTTGGATGTGTCGAGAAACAGCCTCAGCGGCATTGTCCCGGCTGATCTTGGAAGATGTACCGAGTTGTCTGTTCTGATCCTTTCAAATATGTATGATCCGTTGGAACTGATTGAGAATTTGAGGGAAACTTCGTTTGGATTGCGTCCTGCTTCCTTCGACGATTTCAATTACTTCCAAGGCGCCATTCCTGTAGAAATTACAACCTTGCCAAAGCTGAGGATAATTTGGGCTCCACGAGCAACTCTTGAAGGGCCAATTCCTAGTGATTGGGGTGCATGTCAAAATTTAGAAATGGTTAACTTGGGTCAGAATCTTTTCACTGGAGAAGTGCCTGGGGTGCTTGGTTCCTGCAAGAATCTGTATTTTCTGGACTTGAGCGCAAATAAGCTGACTGGGAAGCTTGATACTAGTCTCAGAGTTCCTTGTATGTCTTTGTTCAATGTAAGTGAGAACCTCTTAACAGGTTCCATCCCCATATTCGATCATGGTGTTTGCCTTCCCATGCCACAACTGGATGCTTATGCTTCCCAACCATTCACACCACAATCCGCTTATTCATCTTTTTTCACATATAAAACTCTGGTTGAAGCCGCATTGCCATCATTTGGAGCCAGTGAGAGTGTTGGAATAATTCATAATTTTGGTGGGAACAACCTTACCGGTTCCCTTGTGTCTTTGCCTATTGCACATGAACGACTCGGGGATCGTACTATTTATGCATTTCTTGCTGGACGAAATAAGCTCAGTGGATCATTTCCTGGAGTTTTATTTGAAAAGTGTTATGGATTGAATGGAATGATAGCTAATGTCAGCGACAACCAGATATCTGGAACACTTCCAGTGGATATTGGTGGAATGTGCAGATCTCTCAAGCTTTTGGATGTCTCGGAGAACTGGATTTCTGGGTCAGTTCCTCGGAGTTTTGGGGACCTGGAGGCTCTTGTCACTCTTGATCTGAGCACGAATAGAATACAAGGTCAAATTCCTGTCAGTCTCGGAGGGTTAAAGGACTTGAAGTATCTTTCAATTGCTAATAATAACTTGATTGGTCCTATCCCATCAAGCTTGGGGCAGTTGAGCTCCCTTGAAGTTTTGGAGCTTTCTTCAAATTCTCTTATTGGTACCATTCCTGAAGATTTGGCAAATTTGAAAAATCTCTCGGTTCTTTTACTCAATGGAAATAAACTCTCAGGGCAAATCCCTTCTGGTTTGGTTAACATTACAACGCTCTCTAGGTTTGATGTTTCCTTCAATAACTTATCTGGGCCATTGCCAAAGAAGGATGTTTTGATGAATTGCAGCAGTGTCCGTGGTAACCCTTTTCTTCAGTCTTGTCCTCTATCGTCATCTTTAGATCTTCAGAGAAGGAATGGGGAGTTACAAAATGATTCAGTTTCTCCCCCAGAAAGCACGGACAAGAGGAAGGGGTTCAATTCCATTGAGATAGCATCTGTAGCCTCAGCATCTGCCATCGTCTCCGTGCTACTCGCTCTCATTATTCTCTTTCTGTACACCAGAAAGTGTGTCCCAAAGTCTAGGGTTGGTGGGTCAGAAAAAAGAAGGGAGGTTATTGTTTTCACCGAAACAGTTGTTCCCCTGACGTATGAGAAAGTTGTGCACGGCACGGGGAGTTTTAACGCAAGTAACTGTATTGGAAATGGAGGTTTTGGGGCCACATACAAGGCTGAAATTGCTCCAGGATATCTTGTGGCAATAAAGAAGCTCTCTGTTGGTCGTTTCCAAGGGGTTCAACAGTTCCACGCAGAGATCAAAATCCTCGGAAGGATGCGTCATCAAAATCTTGTAACTTTAATAGGTTACCATGCTAGTGAGACCGAGATGTTTCTAATTTATAATTACTTGGAGGGGGGTAATTTGGAGAACTTTATCAAGGGAAGGTCTGAAAGAGTCGTGGAGTGGGAAGTACTCCACAAAATCGCGTTGGATATTGCCCGTGCTCTTGCCTATTTGCATGATGAATGTGTACCGCGTGTCCTTCATCGCGATGTCAAGCCAAGCAATATCTTACTAGACAACAACTTCAATGCATACCTTTCTGACTTTGGACTGGCTAGACTTTTAGGTACTTCTGAAACCCATGCCACAACTGGTGTTGCAGGGACCTTCGGTTATGTAGCTCCAGAGTATGCAATGACTTGTCGGGTTTCTGACAAAGCTGATGTCTATAGTTATGGTGTGGTACTTCTTGAGCTGATCTCAGATAAAAAGGCGTTGGATCCATCGTTTTCACCTTATGGGAATGGTTTCAATATCGTTGGATGGGCATGTATGCTTCTACGGCAGGGTCGGGCCAAGGAGTTCTTCACTCCTGGCTTGTGGGATTCTGGTCCTCATGACAATCTTGTTGAGATTCTGCACTTGGCTGTTATGTGTACTGTTGATTCCCTTAGTGTAAGGCCAACCATGAAGCAGGTCGTTCAGCGGTTAAAACAACTTCAGCACGTTCGATGTTAGTTAGGTAAACAACATGTTTCCATTGACTAACATTTTCATTTGTAGTTTGAGCTCTTGTATCAAGCCTATCCTATTTTTTGGTGATCCTTCAGATATTGTTTCAGAGTTGTAGTTATATCCCACTTGTAATATATTTTCATATCGATATCCACATTCCAAGTCTTGGTCTTTAAGAGGGAGAGGCTGTTGATTGTAAGGCACACGAGTTCCTTTTGGAGTTGAATCAACAACAAAACCATTTCGATCTTCAGTGGGGTTACAAAGTATTCCTACCATTTAGATGTGAGCCGTTTGTATAAAATTGTTCAAATTGTTCTCAATGACTGAATTCTTCTCAATCCTTCTGGCGGAAACAAATTTCGCTTGATAGCTTGGATATCTCTTTGTTGTATGGGTTGAAAATTGCAGGCTATGCTTATGCCAGGGTTTTTGAGGATAACGGAGAGGATGAGGAAATCAGGTATGTTACTGTGTACTGTGTACTGAGTACTAAGTTGTGTTCCTGCTTCCTTCAAATTTCTTTCCATGAGGTTATACAATTGATAGGTTTAATATAGTATGCTATTTGCACACTTTGCACCTCTGTTTTCTTATCCATGTTTATGACTCATTAATCATCCAAAATCTTGGTCTGAGAACGACTGAGACAATGATATGGCCATCATAGTAAAACTGAATTCTGATTGTTATCAGGGTGCGAAATAACGTTCAGATAATAATGTTTAATAGACGAAGTATCATTGGTTTGATTGAGTCGTTCGATGGGATGGGTTTCTGATTCTGTTTTGAAGGTTTTTTGTTAGTTATTATCACGTCATATAGGGTTCGTGTTCAGATGAATACTTTGGTAATTGTTAGAAGAATGATTTTATTTACAGTTGAAACTAAAAACTTTATATAATCTTGCAGGAGAAGTGTATATTTTTCATCTTCAGTTTAATGTATCGATATGACCTCAAGATGGATGTGGCACCTGATAAAGAAAAGGCTTGATATTGTTCGTTCAATTTTGTCTTGTCTTGTTACAAACCTAAGCAAAACTGGGTCCTGCAACGAGTCAATGAAGACTGTTTTAGTACGTGTGATCATTGTCATATGGGTGTGAACGTCGAATTCATCATCCGACTAGGAAAAGTAGTTCAGAGATCAAAATAGATTGAATTCAGGTTTTTAGCAGGTAGCAGCAGAGATAACAGTTGAATGCTAAATAGCTTGTGAAATTTTCTGAAGACAAATACCCTTTTGAATCGATCGGATAGATGTGTAAATATGGAGGGTGATTTTAGTATTGAGAGGTCTATCTATACTAACAAGCGTGGTCTATGTATAGATGATTTGCAAATAATCCTATGCATCCATTTTTAGTTGTTTTTATTTGTTTGAGTTTTTTTTTTAGTCGAGAGAAATTCTCATTTTTCAGAGTGATTATCTTCTTAATCTCCTCTTACACTTAAATTTTTGTATTCAAAATACACAGCCTTGACCAACCACAAGTCCTATGATTGACACACATAACAATAAAAATGGTTCATATTTTGCTTTCAGATGTGGTAGCCAGCTTAGATGCCTTTTAAGACCCCTTGGTGGTAGTTAAGATCTCTTTCAATGGCCTTTTAAGTCTACCTCCAGTACTAATTAAGTAACTAGTTTACCACATTAATTGGTAATTGGTAATTATGTGCTAAAGTTTTCCCCAAATAAAAATTATTTCATCCGTATATAGGGGGGTTATTTCTCAAATAGCCCCTAATTTTGTGACCAGCTTCCTGCCTAACCCTCTACTTTATTAAAGAATAGGGTTAATTCCATTTTGACCTCCTAAAGATGACCAACTCACCAAAATGGCCCCCTAAAGATGTCCAACTTCCAAAATAGCCCCCTAAATCACTTTTCTGTCTATTTACCGTTAGACATTAATGTTTTTTCTTTTTCATTACCAGTTTTACCCTCCTGTCATTACTCCCAATATTTATGGTCCCAAAATCATTAATCATAATTCACAAATCATGTCATTCATTATTTTACCATTTTCTTTCAACAATTTGTTTCTTTTCATTTCCTCCATTATCTTCAACATCTTCTCAATTCCACCTTCATCACCTTAGGCATTTATTTTTATCTTCATCATCATTTTCAACATTTTTATTATCATCACCTTCAACATGTTCATTATTATCATCTTCAACATTTCTTTTTATCTTCATCATCTTCAACATTTTTTTTTTATCTTCATCATCATCTCTAGAGATGAACCCATCATCATCTTAAACATCTCTTTTTTTTTATCTTCATCACCAACATCGTAAACATATCTTTTTAATCCTCAACATCATCTTCTTCAACATTTATTTTATCTTCAACATTCTAATTGTAATAACCCTAAAAAAATTTGTGGATTATAGATTAGTTGGTTTTTTTCCTAGATTAGTTGATTTTTTTCCTTCTTCATACTTTCTCTCTTTAGATTAGGCCTTTTGAAGCAACAAATTTTTACCTTTTCTTCACCTAAATATAATCAATCTTCAACTTGCTAGAGTGGTGATTTATGAGAAAAAATAAACTTAGAAAAAGTGATTAGAAGAAAAATCTAAAAGAAAATATTGAAGATTGTGATGACAAAGATGGTGTAAATATTGAAGATGAAGATGTGGGTAATTTTGAAGATATGAATAGAGAAGAAACATTATTTAAACATAAAAAGAATTAATTGTTTAGAGAAAGAAGAAAGTTAGCAATGAATTGACAAGACTTGTTAGTTAATTTTTTGAGACCATAAATAGTAGATAATTAATGTAAGAAGGGTAAAATTGGTAACGCAAAAAAGAGATATTAATATTTCACGGAGAAATGGACGGAAAAATGATTTAGGGGGCTATTTTGGAAGCTGGTCATCTTTAAGGGACTATTTTGGTCAGTTGGTCATCTTTAGGGGGCCAAAATAGAATTAACCCTAAAGAATATTCAGATGATTCACTTTTTCAGTCACCGTTATAACTTTGTTAACTAGCCATCACTTCTCTCTGGACCTCACCTTTTCGCCACCTCATCGTCTTCATCGGCGACCGGCGACCTTCAAACTTTAAAAAAGAAAAATTTAACTCTCCACTCTCTAGATCTGGTTCACCAGATCTAGAGAGAGAGAAAACAAAAATTTTTTAGAGAAAGTGGAATTTTTTTTTTTACGTTTGAAGGTCCCCAATCGAAAAATTGGTCGATCGGCGACCTTCGCCGGTGAAGACGATGAGGTGGAGAAAAAGTGAGGTGGCGGAGAGAGGTGATGACTAGTTAACGGAGTTATAACGGTAACTAAAAATGGGGGTCATCTGTATATTTTTGATAAAGTAGGGGGCTAGACAGGAAGCTGATCTCAATGTTGGGGGCTATTTGTAGAATACCTCTATATAGGGGGGCCAAAAGTTCGCCCCATCATCCATTCTCTTCTCTCTCAACAAAGATTCGCATATCTAACTCCAACACGTGTTACTCAGATTTATGAAATACTACTAAACAAATCTATTTTCCCCTTCACTCATCAGATTTCATCAAATCTTACTTTCCTCCTTCAATCAAAACTCATCCCCCCTTCATTATTCCTTTTCCTTTTTCACTTCTAACTCATCAAATCTACTTCTCTTTCACTAATCCCTTTCCTCACCCACCGGCCACCCCAAAAAAGAAGATATTTTCTTCTCTAATTTTAACTAATTTCCCCTTTAGGAATTTCAGATTCTTCACTTTGGAGGGGAACAGAGAGAGATGGCTAACAAAATGGGTTCATTCAGATATAGTTTTGCAGAGAAGAGTAGACAAAGACTTCTTGAGAAAGGAGGGTTTTCAGAGTTAGGGTTTAATAGTATGATTGATGATGGTGGTAATGGAGGTAGATATCGTTGTTTCCGTTCTACATCTGATTGGTTCATAAACACTTGGAATAGTATAAAAGAGCTTGTTATTAAGTCATGGCAGCTTGGTATTGCCGATCCAAGGAAATTCATATTTGCTGCTAAAATGGGTCTTGCTCTTGTTCTTATATCTTTAATTATTTTTCTCAAAGAACCCTTTAAAGATCTAGGTCGATACTCTGTTTGGGCTATTCTCACTGTTGTTGTTGTCTTCGAATTTAGCATTGGTAAATTAATCAAACCCACTTTGCTTACTTTATTTTAGAAATTATACTTAGAGAGTGTTTTTTTATTATGGATGTCTTTAATGGTTTAAAACATGTAAGTTTGTGTTGTTTCTTATCCAGGAGCAACCCTAAGTAAAGGGTTTAATCGAGGTTTAGGGACATTGTCTGCTGGTGGACTTGCATTAGCCATGGCAGAACTATGTGCATTGGGCGGAAAATTCGAAGAATTTCTTATCATTATGTGTATCTTTTTAGTAGGTTTGTCTCTAGCATTGATCATTACGAAAACCCGATTAGCTCTACTATCTTTCTGTATCTGATATTATGCTACATATTAATTAAATGTTTTTGTTGATAACAGGATTTGTCGCTACCTTCTTAAAATTATATCCAACATTGAAGCCATACGAATATGGGTTTCGGGTGTTTGTGTTAACTTATTGCTTTATAACAGTATCTGGGTATAGGACAGGGGAGTTTGTTCAAACAGCAGTGACTCGCTTCTTGCTCATTGCACTTGGTGCCGGAATTAGTTTAGTTGTGAATATATGTATCTATCCTATATGGGCAGGCGAGGATTTGCATAATTTGGTCGTGAAAAATTTCAAGAGTGTCGCTACTTCCTTGGAAGGTTAGTTTTTGTTTTTCTATTAAATTACCTATTCTATAAGAATTCATCAAGTCTATAGTTAGAGTGTATTGTGAGTCAACATTTTCCTGTTTTTCTCGTTAAGAAAATAATGTGTTGTGGAAAAGTACCAATAACTTGGACAATTAGAATACCAGATACCTACCTATCGTAAATTTAGAATTTTCTAATCGGTTCGAATAGTACTCTTGAATAGATGTAGAGAAATTAGAATTGAACCTTTATAAACTTCAAACGTTATTAGAAACATAAATTAACTCATCGTGTTCACCTCTTCCAATTGTCCAACCTTCTTTTATAGAGAAAAGGTTTACTAATTACGTTTTGAGGATTAAATTTCGTTGAATTGGTAAGCTAGGGCTAACATAGATATTGAAGCCATACGAATATTGGTTTCTATGTTTTATTCATACCTCACTCCGCCCCTAAGGCATGTTACCAAGGTTCTTAGCTTTTTTTTTCACTACGAATCTAGGGCATGGATGTTTGCCTCATGCTTGCTTATCTTTCATAGGTTGCGTGAATGAGTACTTGCAATGTGTTGAATATGAGAAGGTGCCTTCGAAGATTCTTACTTACCAAGCTTCTTCTGATGACACGGTTTACAGTGGCTACAGATCAGCCGTTGAATCTACTAGCCAAGAGGAAGCCTTGGTATGATTTGTTGAGATTATCATGTCGATGTGGCAAGCAAATGAGTATCTAGTTTAATTTATTCTTATTTTCGCAGCTAGGTTTCGCGATCTGGGAGCCTCCGCATGGTCGTTACAAAATGTTTAACTATCCTTGGAGGAATTATGTAAAACTGAGTGGTACACTAAGGCATTGTGCATTCATGGTCATGGCCTTGCATGGCTGTATACTTGCTGAAATACAGGTGATTATATTTATGCTCACCTTTCGTTTATAGGGTTTAGGGTTTGGGGTTTAGGATTTATGTGGAAGTAAGTGGTGAACCTCAATTTTTTGTTTTTGTAGGCTCCAGCAGAACGGAGACAAGTCTTTAGTAGTGAGATGCAGAGAGTAGGAATAGAAGGTGCTAAAGTTTTGCGTGAAATTGGCGAGAAAGTGAAGAAGATGGAGAAGTTAAGCCATGGGGATATCCTCTTTGAAGTGCACGAAGCTGCAGAAGAACTTCAAAAGAAGATAGATCGAAGATCATATCTTCTTGTCGATTCTGAAAGTTGGGAGATTGGATCCCGACCCAAGGTGTTGGAAAATCCCGAAGATATTCTCAACTTGAACGAAGATGAAAATAAATCGCTTCGGATGAAGTCACGGAGTGAAGCTCTTCTTGATCTAAGACCGGTCGATCAAATGTCAAAAGGTAGGGATGCCCATATCCATCCTCCTAACACTGATGTAAACCCTTCTCTGCCAGCAGGTAATCCCTCAGAAGCGATATTCATGAAACAAATATCATGGCCTACTCGTGCTCGCTCTCTTGATGGAAACGAAGTCGTTCTTGAAGAATCAAAAACATATCAAAGTGCAAGTGCATTATCTTTAGCAACATTTGCTTCATTATTGATTGAATTTGTTGCTCGGCTCCAGAATCTTGTCGATTCTTTTGAAGAACTTAGTGAAATGGCCAAATTTAAAGAACCTTTAGATGAAATGGCAGCAGAAACGGAGGTAGTCGGATGTTGGAATAGATTCACCGATTGTTTTCAGTCTAAAGTCTAAACATTGAAATCTTGGAACAGAATGCGGTTTATGATTAACCAACTCAAGAGCAGAAGATTCCATCTTTTCGGAAAGATAGAAGATGATGTATCTATAAGTGGGTTGCTATAAAAATCTTATTTAGATATGAGAACCGCCATATATTATCTTCCTCTACGAAGACGATACAAAGGTAGATGTTCTGAAAACTTGCAGAGTTTGTAGCTAGTGAATCAACATGACATATCTTGTAAATTAGACTAATAAGTTGTGATGAAAAGTTCATAATTGAATAATTTCCTTAAATATAGTTTGGCGTAAGTATCTAAAATGTGATTTTTACTTATATGTACAACACAGAGAGAAGTTACATAAAAGATTAAACAACAGGAGTTGGACTAGTAGGGTAAGGTTGATGAGAAGGAGGATGAGAAACCATGGGAGAGTAGTGATCATGATAACCTGGACCATATTTGCTCTTCACCATCCCAGCATGTAGTAGCCCCACATATAGAAGCTGCGTCACCGTTAGTATTACTATGAATACCTCCAATGTTTGCTGCGTTGGAAATATAATGGTTAGATCAATGGAAACTATAAATCAGAAAAAACTAGAGAAGCAACGGCCATGAAAGTGATTTTAGAAAAACCTTGATGCAAACTTTGGATATTCTCGTTTTGTGTTTTACTCTATCAAGCAACCTATTATAATCTAAGTTTCTCTAGTAAGCCAATGTGGGACTAGTAGGGTAAGGTTGGCTTTCAAAACCATCTCCCCAACAGGTGGTTGTCTCATCACAAATATTACAAAATTGCTACCATCTCGACACCTAATTAGGAGCTTTTAATGAATCTAACTACTTATCGGCAAGGCCTGGCAAGGGTGCACCCCTTCACTTTACTCTAGGGCCTTTTTTTTTCTCTTCTTTCCCCACCGGTTGGGGCAGTCCTAGGACACTGAGACTAAACCTAATCATTGTTGGGCTTGAACGAATATGTCCGGTCCGAAATTCTAAGACTGCTCCAATTCGTCTCAAACAGCTCAGTTATAAGAGAAAGAGTGCTAAGAGAGGAATCAGCTAAGAGCAAAAAAGGGATTCCTTTAAAATCACCTCGAAAATGAGGATAACAAACATGTAGCTCGCTCACTCAACCATTCTCAATCAAATATGCTATGCCAGAATGTTATGCACGTCCAATATCTCGGCCAGGGTACTTGACCAATCCAGATTTAGTGAGAGATAGTGTTTAACTTTCTCTAGCTATATCTGACTCGTCCAAGTACCCCAGTCGGGATATTAGCTGGGAATTTCATCATTTTTCTATGCTTATACATATAAAGAAAGAAAGGGTAAATTTAATTAATTATTGTTACCAAGCGCCTTCCTCTATGTCCTCCTAAACCAATCTCCTTGCATGCAAGGCTGTCAAGAAGAAATAAGATTTTAATAAGAAAAAAAAAATCTGAAATTAGATCTTAAAGACAGAGAGAGAGAAAAGAAGAGAACCCAAATGAAAGAGCAGTGAGAGCTAAAGAGATGAGAGCAGGGGAAATAGCAGCAGCCAAGCTGTTATTGTCCCAAGCACGATGATGAAGAAGACCAACTAGTACAGAGCATCCCCCTGTCACACCAGCTATCAATGCAAACACCAACATATATGTTGTTGCTGAATTCCCTCCCAAATCTAAACACACATAAAACAAATAGTACCTATTAGATTCTAGAGAGAGAAAAGCAGTAGTTGTAGTTAGATAAAATGTCTGAATTAAGAAAAATGGAACAACATACGATGGTGATGTTGTCTGCCATCAATGTATTTATCAATTGACCAACTTGAGAGTCCAACAACTATCAAATTCATCACAAATATTACTGCCAATAGTGTACCCACCATCCCTCTCCCCACACTCCCCCTCCTCAATGCCATCTCTCTCTCACTCTCTCTCTCTCTCTCTCTCTCTCTCTCTCTCTCTCTCTCTCTCTCTCTCTCTCTCTCTCTCTCTCTCTCTCTCTTGATGAATTGATTGAGAACAATTACACCACTAACTAGCTAGCTTCTTTCTCCTATCATAACATCATAAATAAATAGTAACGAAACATGTTAGTAATCATTATTCTATTGCTACCGCCCTTGTACATAACAATGTCCTAACGGCTTCAAAACATGAGATTCCACAAAGTTCCTTGTACTCCGAGTTTCAAGAAAGATATTACTGGAAATGCTAGAATGACAAAGGATTTTGACAAAATAAGTTGCTCAATTGATGTGGTGGTTGTGATTTGAATCTCCCAACGGCCCAAATTTAATCAAAATTTCAAATCTCAACTTCAAAGTTGATATTGTCGGCTCCCATTGATATAGACGTTATTTTTTCGGTCTTTCTACATGTCTGGATCAATGGAAGCCTACAACAACAAGTTTTCGGGTAAAATTTCTGGAATTTTAAAGGATGTGTTCAACGGCAAGAAAATGTATTTTG
Source organism: Eschscholzia californica (assembly GCF_041429995.1). Taxonomy (NCBI): domain Eukaryota; kingdom Viridiplantae; phylum Streptophyta; class Magnoliopsida; order Ranunculales; family Papaveraceae; genus Eschscholzia; species Eschscholzia californica. The sequence goes on from NW_028238198.1 coordinate 38,270,546, forward strand.
TTAAACTCAAAACTAGCCTATTCCTAGAGCCCTCCCATATCTACATCTATCAAACACAAATTATGAAAATAGTAAATCTTGCTGCAGTTGACTGCAAACCCTTTACGTAATTATATTGAATGTGTTTACAAAATAGAGAATTAATTCCTAAAACTGTGAAACTACTCACATACTACTTCAAATTTGCCAGCTATACAAATAATATCAAAACTTTATAATATTGTTCATTTTTGGAGATAGCGATTCGATAGGGAACTATCACATCAAACACTTTAGTGTATTGTTTATTCTAAGCATTGCAGGTTTAGGTCAACAACGACCGTTAATGTTAAATTTAACTGTCACTTTAATAATTAAAGTTGGTCTGTGAAAATTCGTAATACTGTGGTCTACAAGTTCAGCACTTACTATTTTAAATTGTATTTTACCAAATCAACTTTTAACTAAGTATATTCTGATAAGATCATTCAAAAATTCATCTAATTAAGACAACTTTAACGTTTACCACATTTTCGTTAAGTTTGCTTATGAAAACGTGATAATTCAACATTGAGAGATAACCCAGACTCCGAGTATTACTACAAGTCATTTAGATACAGATTGTTCATTCAATGTACCAGTGATTAATAAATGAGTTAATTCCTATTTGCCCCCTTACTTTGTGACCAGCTTCCTCTATGGCTCCCTATTTTCTGTAAATTCAAATATGACCTCTTTTTTATGTTTTTTTATGTAAATGTTCTAACTACCCTTCCTATAAATATTTTTTCAAAATAAAATTAAAAAGAAAACATAAATTCCACCTCACTTCCCTCTCCACCACTTATCTCTCTCCACGTCACCTCTCTTTCGAAAGGGAGTTATATTTGAATTTACAAAAAATAGGGGGTCATAAAGAAAGCTGGTTACAAAATAGGGGACCAAATAGAAAATAACTCTTAATAAATAGATGCATTAACCTCCTTTTATCAAAAAAGAAAATTGATTAGATCTTCGGGATACTTGGGTATTTCATAGGAGTACCAATAACATTAGAAGAGAAATATAATTTTTTGGGTGTTTATAATAATTAACACGTGTGATGGTGTTATTATGCATGGTTTATAGGGATAACAAGTGTATGGTGTGATTTAAGTATGGACGGTAAAGAATGAGAGAGGATGAGGGTAGCCCTAACCCTAAGATGGATATGAATTGGGGATGGGATGAGTCAGTTTGGGTGCCACAAGACAAATTAAACCAACAGACATTTTAAAGAAACTGTTCTAAAGAAAGGTATAGCAGCAGCAGCTTTATCAACCTTTCAGTTATACAATATTCAGCCTTTTCTTCCACTTATGACCATTCTGCTGCTACAAGCCTACAAACTACCATACAAATATCGGCCACCTTATTAGTTTCTTTTTTACAGCCTTTGAATAAGTTGTCACACCTTTTAAAAGCCATCCCGTCTATTTCTCATCGAGTATGACAGATGGTAAGAGAGGGAGTGAAGTGAGCGATACTTCAAATATTTCTTTTTCCGCTAGAGTTTGGTGAGAAACCAATTACTTATATAGTTATGTGGTGTTTTCTTTTCAAGTTAGATGTCAATCATTAGAATGATTTGATTGTAACTCAAATTGAAGGTTCATTTCAAACACCTGACTCGGAGGAGGCAATGGTGCCTTGCCAGCGATCTGGTGGAATGAAGAGAGGAAGATCTCCCACCATGACTCACCAGTTGTGACATTGGTGGAGTGAGGAGAGGATGAAGATCTCCCACCACGGCGAACAGGTGGCAACCCTTCTTCGTGCGAAGAAAGAGAGGAATGCAATTGGGACTTGGGCATACAAGTCTTGACAATCAAGATATTTTCATCCAAATTCTAGTATGCCAAATAAATTTAACGAATCATGTGGTCTTGTCGTGTCGCTTTAGAATCATTGTTTAGGATTTTTTTGAGCTCACTCCCTCCACACTAATTGTTAATTGAGTTCATACTTTTCAATAATTGATAACTGAATTTACCTACTTCCACTTATTATTTTTAGCAAAAACTTCGTCATGCTTGGGTATGGAAATTGGAACACCATAAAGTGGTTAGTCTGTTGTTCAAATCTAATGGAGTGTTTAACAATGGTTTTTAAAAAAGTACTAAGTTCAACAGGAGCACTCGATTACCAATTGTGGAGGGGTAAACTCAATTGCCACTTAGTATTGAGGGAAGTAAACTCAAAAAACCCTATTGTTTAACCTTAGGCTCTCTAAGACTAATTGGTAATGGAATTTACCATATTAATAAGCCATCAGTGAGTTTACAACCCTAGACTCAAGTTATTTTTTTCAAAAATTAGCCGTCCGAAAAAGTGATGCCATTATTGAAAATCGAGAAAACCAAATAAAAATGTAAAATAATACTTCAACTACGAGTTATCACATGAAAATAGTGTTATTCTTAGTAATTGCATTCTATTTGCTCTTTTTGTAATACTTCAATTGTCAATTGTCAAAACCTGCACAACCAAAGGATTGATCTTTACTGGACAGATTCAGGTGCTTTTGTTGGCAAAGGCCAGGAACATGATTCCCGAGTCGAATCAAAATTTATATCTTCAATTGAAGAAAAATAAAGAAAAAGCTAACTCTGAGGAGCTATTAAGTCCAATCCGCATTAAACCATCTCCAAAACGGGGTGAGCTGAATATCTATTTAGTACTTAACGAAACAAATCCTAGTTCAATACATTTGTGTTCTATCTAACTTCTGGCAAAGACTTGTGTAAGATTTGCCTGGACCTGTCAAGTAATTTCTATTGGCTTTTCATGTTAGAAACCGGAAAGTTTTCTTCTGGCTGTCGTTTCCATAAGAAATTAGCAGCTTCGATCCACCTGGGGTGAACCAAGAACTTCTTATGTTCCCTTGCCCAGCGTGACTTTTCTGTTCCAGTGTCAGTCGAAACAAGATGTGTCACGGATGAGTCAAGATTTGTAGTACATGTAGCACCCAAATGTTCCGCCATCTCCCAAAGCCTCTGATTTTCAACTGGCTCTCCGATCTTCCAAACCCGACTAAAAACTAGCTTACAACCTTTCAAAATTTCCTTCCTGACTATTTTGAGTACCTATAGATAGTAAAAAGACTGTTAAAAAAAAAGTAATCATGCTAAGAAAAGGTTTAAGAACAAGTAATAATTTGAGACGCAAAACAAGTTGTAAAGATAACCATGTTTTTGTGGCTTTACCTTAATTCAACACCATAAGGTGGTTAGTCTGCTGTCATTCAAGTCGAGTTAGATTTTGTTTAATGTGGGCAACTAAACTCAAACTCGTACTGGTTGGGTCAAACAGTATCATGGTGTTAGAACTCTAAGGTTGAGCTTCCTAATCCTCACCAATAAGATGATCAAGTTTTCTAACCCAATTGGGAGACAGGTAAACAAAATTCCAGACCTTTGATTCAACACATTCCAACCAGATAATCTATATAGCATTCCGAATGAGTTTATCAATGTATACATACCAAAATCGTACAAGGAATTTGAATAACAGAGATATATTTTTCTTAACTAATAAGAGAACTATATCTAACTATACTATCCAAAGATCTAACAGGTTCGATCTAATCTGTATATGAAAACAACTCTTTTTGACAACTTAGGCAGGAAAAAAATTTGGTCATATTCTTAGGTGGTGTTTCTTTCTTATTGTCTGAATCTGACTCGCCAAACTGTGGCTTGTTGCAATTTGAATCGTTTGAGTGTAAAGTATTCTTATCAGAGCACAATAGTCATTTTTGACACTAGGTTCTTAGTTCAGACTTATTTTGTCTGATCCAAGTGGATCTATAAGCAGCAGGAGCTATTCAAACGAGTAAAAAATACAAGTCATATAAAAAGACATTCTGAAATCCAACTCAAGTTAATTAAGAGCTTCAGACTTCCAGTCAGATTTCAATTGTGAATCAAAAATACGGTATAGATTATTTTGTTCCAATCTATGTCGTTAAACTCGGCCGAGTCGGCCAAGTAACTCAAGACTCGGCTCAGGCTTCGGGATAACCCAAGCCGAGCTCGGTCAAGTCCTCTAGTCTAGGGTTTAGCTGAGTGACTCGGTTGACTCGGCACTGACTTGGCAGTCAGCCAACTCGGATTTGACACAGAAATTAATGAGTATTTAGGAACTAAGTTTTTTACTAGGTGCTTAAGGTACTGAGTTATTGTGCTTCACTTCTTGAAACACGAGAAGGCATCCAAAATATTTACTCGTTAAAAATATTAGCAACGAGTAATAGTTATTAGTTTATCTATGAGTTTCTTGATAGTTGAAGTCTTGAACTGGATTCAGTTTACGACATTAATATTTTAATTTATAGTTCTTGTCATTCTCTTAATTGTTAGTATTTATGTAGTTTACATTGAAGGTAGAAGCTCTAAATTTGAGGTATATGCACTGAAGTAACATTAGAAATAGGTTTTTTGTCGTGATATAGTAAAAATCATTAACTTTTTTCCACATACACCTGACCCAGCCTGATGCGGCCGATTGACTCGCCTCAGCTCTAACTCGGACTCCGCTCTTGGCCGATTCCGATTTTACAGCTTGGGTCGATTCCGAGCTTAACAGTTTAGGTTAATGGGTGTTTAAAATAGAAATTTGGGATATATAACTTAAGCACTACAATCAAACGACCATCCAATTATTCTTTTCTTGCAAGTTAGCATGTACTTGAGACATGAGAGCCGCTAGGAACATTTACCTGTCTTACATCTCGGTCCATGAGATCATCAGAGCGCTCCTGCAAGAAGCGAACTGATTAGAACCAGAGTGATAAACATGAAACACCTAAAAGTGAACGAAAAAAAAATACTAACCGGGTCAAAGAACATCTGGTGAATACGCTTTAGAACTTCAAGAACAGTTGCAAGTGCACCATCACACTCATTCTCATCCATCTTTGTTTCTGAAAGGGATTTACGGTTGAAGCCAAATGTGCGACCACTTGAAGAAAAGAAATGATATCTTTCCATCAGAATAAGATTTTCCTTGTGCCTCTGCCACACCTGAATATGATTACCCATAAAATTCAGTAAGATTACAGACCTTAATCTAGTAAAGAAAAACATATAGGGTTATACTGATTATCAATAATCTCATTAGCAAGAAACTTGGGTACAAACCCCTCACTAACTTTTATGTTAACAAAATTTCACCGAATCGAGAAATTCTTTTATTAAAAATATGTATGATGCTTACGCCTCACCCTGCGTAGTGCCTACTACCAAAACGTAAAGACGTCTCTAGAAAAGACGCCAACATAAAACAAAAACAAGAACAATAACTAACATGCAAATCACAAACGTCAAAAACTAAATGTGTCAACGGATGTTTAACGGAACGGATAATGCAGTACTCGAGTCCATTTCGAATATCTGAAAAATTATCCGATGTCCGAAACGATTGCACATTTGCTCTCCATATCCGCATATATCCGAAAACTACATGAGCCGATAAGCTTAAAATGATATATCGTCTGTCCCAAAAAAAACGAGTTTTAGAAATTTTACTCTTATTCCCCTTGATCTGATTTACTTTTGGCCGTATCAACTGAAGTATGAATATCATATATCTATGTAACATACATCGTATGTATTTAAAATGATATATCTGATATCTAATATATCAAAAGATATATAATGTATTTTTCAGATTGGATACTTTTGGATACAGATTGTGCAGTATTTGAATCTGATATGCCGAATTAATCCGATTAAAATATCCATATACTATATCCGAATTGTCAGATATTTCGGATACGACGCGAATCTTACAGACCTATAAAATAAACCAAACTGCACATGTTAGCACTTCTAACACAACCATACAAGAAAGAGGTTTGTACTGCGAGAATAAGAAAAAAGGTAACACGGCTAATTCTTTTCACTGCAGCATCCTCGGCATCGAGCTTCTAAAACAGAGCTACAACAATCTATTTCACTCCCAAACCATTATTCAATTAGATGGCTTTGATGTAAGAAGAACCACTTCAGTTTCCTCCCTTCCCCATCCAGAAACAAAAGAGTGGAGAACAAAAGAGTGGAGAAAAAAGACTTTCATCTAAAGAAACATTTAACATCTTTAGTCTTACGGAAAGGAGGCTTTGTGGTACATATTAACAACAAAGTAAAAAAAGCAAGCCTAACGATATATTTAAAAAAAAAACATAATAGGAAACAATACTTACAAACTCTGTATCGTCCAGGATTATTACAGCACTTTCTGCTCCAATGACCACATCAAGACCTTTTTGATGTTTCTGAGTGCAATCAGCTTGCGAAATTACTCTTGAATCAAAGTAGACTTTGCCAGGATCTAGAAGCCGTGCCATCTCCAATGCGTAAGCTTTCTCTCCCATTGTGTACACATACATCTCATACATGCTACTGGCTTCTTTCAATAGAGTCCGTACAAAGGGCCTCAACTTTGTAAACATGTGCATAGAGTCCAACTTGAATAAGCTTCCATTCGGAATATCTAGCCATTTAATTTGTTAAATCTCAGAATAAGGGAATATGGTAATCAGAACAAAAATATAGTAGTAAATGAAAATATTTTGAAAATGATAGTAACCTGAGTAGACAACATAAAAACTGCATATACCTCGATGATATCCACTTTATCTAAAATTTCAGGACTCCAGATCTCAAGGATTAATATGGGAGAGGTGGACGGATTAATCTCAGCCTTTCTGAATTAATGGGTCTAAGTTGTGCATCTCTACTACGAGTGAGACTAATTACCATGTGCTAAGCATTGTATTTGGTCATTGGAAGAAGCGTCATGAGATTCGAATTTCAATAAAAATAGGCTTTTAACAAAAGCCTAGATCCTTAGATATAACACAAGGATCTTTTAGGGTGCCCTTCGGCAGTTCAGATTTATAATTTACAATTTAGGTTGTCTAGTTTTCATCTTGAAATTTATATCCAATGGTTATCACTCATAATTATCTCTTTCTCACTTCTCCCCATAATTGCTTTCCCTGAATCTCTCATGACCATCTAATCCATAAACTAAATCTCTCATATAATCTAACCCTTCATAACGAATAATGTAGTACATGCACCCACCTGATGTCATACATATGATAGAATACATCATGGTACATGATCAACTAGTTTTGCAGTAACTCAATCACAGTAAACAGACAATAATGGAAAAAAGGAACTACGATTGTTATGAGTATCATACACAGAGGGGTCTAAGGGCTCAGTTCCGACTTCCGACGAGGATGATCTCCTAACACTGTTGTTCATCTTTGTAAGAATCTTGAGTTCTCGATACTTCATGTTTTCTGAAGGTAATCCGTCTCGGTGTAAGTCCAGTCAACGTTTGACAGGTTTAGCAATTTTAAAACAGGCAAACTTTTTGTGACTTGTGAGCATGATATCCACATGGGTTGCGAAAAAGTAAGAAAACAAGATAGAAAATGCCTTTTGCTGCATATGTACAACCACCACAACAGAACCGGAAATGGATAATACCTTGCAAAGAATCTGTTTGCCTGTTTAGATATTCCTCCTCAGGTGAGATATCTATAAATCGAGTTGAATTAAGTAGGGTGTGATCTAAGTCAAGAACCAAGCACAGCTTTTTATTGCGCAACAAAGCCTTCAGATCTTCACCACGTAACCGAGCAAGTTCCTCTGTGCCAATTTTTAAATCCTAGTAGAGTAATAATAAGCAGCAAACAATTAGGCACTGGATTAGAGAAGCATAGAATGAAATGGCATTTCTTCTTCTTTTTCATTTCTTAGACAGGAACTAATAATAGAGTGATTAAATGTTTGTGCAACCAAACCATATTAAGTTTCAGAAGAATACATTTTAGAAGTAAGCAATACAAAAATAAAGATATCTTCAAGAAAATACGTGAGGAGGATATCGTACTTTGTGTATGTAACCAAGTGCTACACCAGATCCATCATCTATATGCTGTCCGCATATTACGCACATCTGACTAATAAAAGCTGGATGTGTACATGTCTCCGATTTCGCAGATGCATCTACATTAGATAACTGTTATTAGGTAAATACCTCTTATATCAAAGCAGAGAGGATTTTTAACATTGCAAAAGTACATTAGCTTAGACATAATTTTAGACCATATCAGCAGATTGGTCATTAGTAACACATCCAGCCCTACAGTATCTTAGTGCTCTTTGTGAAGGTTAATCTAGATCAAGGTTCTTTTCAATAAGAGTTTTATGGTCCTCCATTTGTTTGATAAAAAAAACAGAAATTAGATGTTGGCTCATTTAAGTTGTGGGGAATCCGCAAACTCATCCTAGAAGTTAAATTGTTGACTCATTTACGTCTGGCAGAGTGCAGAATTGTTCTTTAATCCTTGTTAACCTTGATATCCTGTGGAGCCAAGGAGTTGTCTATACAATTATGTTCTTTAATTCTTGTTACGGTCATTTAATTGTGCAGTGTTTAAACACCTGCCTCAAGGCAGTTTGCTATGGAATAGTGAAGCGTCCCTTTATGCGAATACATCAATTCCTAATTGGTGTACATTAGTTTTTCCTTTGCTATAATTTAATAAAGATTTAAGTGTTTACAAACAAAATATATCAATACTCTTACTATAGAATGTCACATAAAGTTTTGTTTTTGGTAGTATATTGGTATGTGTATGCCTTGAGGCGAAAACATAGCAAGTTGCCTCGAGGCACGCGCAGCTTTAGCCTCTACCAAGTTTAAATCCATGTATGGTTGTAGCAGGGCCTTACGTGTGGAGTCTCTGAATGATGTCAAACTGATGTCTCTACCAATGATGTTAAAATCGTATGATTTACGATTCAAATCATGCAATTTGATTCGGATCGTACAATTTTAGATCCAAATCGTACTTAAAATCAGATCATACAATATTCATAAGTTGAATCTTACGTTAAATCGCGAATCATGGGATTTAGAGTGAATCATAAGATTCAACCTTCTATAGAATCAGAAGGGTTTTTCAGGTTCAAAACTTTCATCCCTTGTTCGAACAACACGTTAGAAGAAAAATAGAAGGAAAGAAAAAAAGAAAAATAAGGAAAGACTACTAAGAGCTTATATTGAAGGTTATGAATGAAGATTACAGTTTACCAAGTACTTTTTCTTGTTCTTTTTTACTCTTTTTCCTTTGTTTTCCTTCTTCTTCGTCTAAAGACACCACCGAACAGACTTTCTCTCTCCAGACTCACTGTTTATATCTCCTTCCCCTGCTTATCTTACTCCTTTCATGACTCCCTCTGTAAAACTGATTTTCTCTCTAGCAATTTTTTGTAAGTATATTATTTTCTATTAGTACTCTTTACAAGTGTTCTGTTTTCTGTTAGTATACCATTTTCCATAACTAATCTATTTATATGTATTCTGATTCTTTTCTGTTAGAATCTTATATATTTTCTGGTCTATATACACACACACACACACATGTATATACACACACCAATAGACACGTATATAGATACATAATGTGGATACACGAAAAAATCTTATGATTTTCGGTTTGAATCTATGATACAATATAAAAGTCCGAAAACGATACGCGCTATGATTTATAATTGCACAATATTGGTCTCTAGCATCATTCTAGACTTCACCAACGTGATGCTAGTTTATCTATTTACATTTAACTAATTTACTCTCTAAGTTTAATAGACCTGCAAATAAGTTTACAGTGAATCCATCAACTCCTCCTCGTCAAATTTTTTTTTATTTCTGAACGACTGAATCTACAAGTTAGACCTCACCTCGTCCACTCATGGAATTCCTTCCAAATTTTGGTCTTGTGAGGCATTAATCAAGATACAAACTACAAAGGAGCCATTATCAATTTTCAAGATGTTGTCCATTATGTTAACACAAAGCCAGAGCAAAATTATGGTGGAGGACACGAGGAATCCATGTGCGTTTACAGAATGTTGGGTTAGCATTCGCAAATAACGAAAATCCTCCAGTAAGGAGTCGAGGACATGAATGACCCGACTCATCAAAGTTACCATTTCTTGTTATTTGTTTCCTTTATCTGTTGAATCAATTTAGGGATAGTTGCTATCACAAACTAGAAGGTATAACCGTATATATTAGGTGTAATCTTCATACCAAGCCTCCGCTTGCACGAATGTTTCCCAGACCAACTGAGGTTAACAACTTTACTACTTACAAATACAATTAATGAAGTCATAGTTGTTTACATGATTGTACTTTATCGTCTGTATGGTAGCTGAGAAGTAGATAAGGCTACTACACTGTTAACTTCATAAAGGAGCCATAGATTTCCCAGTGGTCATTGAAAATAAGTTAGGTAATATCCTAAATGCAGGTTCTCATTCAGCTCGAATCAAGTGTAATTTGACCAAAAGTAAACTCAAACTAGTGCTACTACACCATTATAAGAAATAGCAACAAGTGATGACAACCGACTAAAAGAGCACCTGAATTTTGTTCAATAGATCCAAGCGAAGTTGAACCCTGGTACTTCTCACTCTCCACTTTTTGCCTTTTACTCCTGCAATTTCATTGGAAATATCAGATACATTTTTTGGCATAGGCAATAAGGATTCAGATATGATTCTTTGGGTAGATAGCAAGTAAGACAAGATTTGGCATAAGCAATAGTTATTAGTTTCTAATTCTTTTGGTGATCTTCGTAGTTGCTTTTAGAAGAGTTTTTAAGAGAACCTCACTTGCTACACTGAGTATATTTCATACCTACAAAGAAATCTAAGGTATATAATTATACATACCAGGGTCAAATTTTTCTAGTTTTAATACATTTTGGGTCTTTCTGATGGAATTACCAACATAAAGAGCTCCTACCATAGTTTCATTGATCAAGGCGGAGGTCAACATAAATTATAAAGAAAAGGTTTATTCTATAAATTTTTCAATAAATAGGACTATCAAATACCAAATTCGAATTTGGACATGCAATATGCTACTAGATATTGTATACGGATATGTCAATATCTGATTCAGTAAACTGCAGTTTATACCCCTCGTAATAATCATATAGAAACACAAGATAAATTTTCAATTTGGTTAATAAAACGCTGGCCCCTCAACAAATATGGTTTCAGCCATTCATGACTTCTACATGTAATAATATCTTTAGCAGCATTATGCGAGTGCATGCAATCATCAACAAACGTCAACAGAAAAAATAATCTGATTATCACAAACCTCACTGTTTCAAATTCAACATCTTCCTCTTCCTTTGCGTCTTCTTCTTCGTCTTCTTCGTGTACGTCTTCTACTTCCTCTTCATTGACATCTTCTTGTTCTTCTTGATCCAATGATGAATCTGAAGAAATTGCCTCTAGTTCTGCATTAATAAGTGCCGTAAAATCATCGCTGCTGGAAGAATGCAAAGGAGAATCGCCCGCCACGCTCATGATTAGAAAAATCTCATAGCTGCATTAGATAGAAAAAAAAAATCAGCACACGCCTTTGCGAAACATAGAAACAGAACAATACTCAATAAATTAACAAAGTCTGCAAGTGAAGACTATAAAACTGTCCAGATAATGTTTATATCTAACTAATAAGAGATTTGTCAATAATAAAATAATTACAACCTAAGGACATTAGACTTAATAGATTCGATAAGCTACACTCCATCAAACGGCTCAATCAATATCAACAAACATCATGTCTAGACTTTTCAACACCCACCAAAATGAGAGGAGTGGTTGAGATAAAAAAACAAAACTAACTTACCCATGTATCAATGTACTCTCTATCTTGATGAAATAAAGGTGATGATCTTAGAAATTGGTAATACAGTACACATATAATGTATAGAATCTGATATTGTTCAGCTTTAACGTATTATAGTCAACATCTATTATCAACTTACCCTGAATCCAAAAAATTTGTTAATTAGGACAAAAAATTAAAAACACCATCGACACTCAGAAAGTTCACAAGTAAGAAATCACATATCAACCTAGATATAATTGAAATGAAATTAGACAAACAAGTTAAGAAAGATTAAATCAATTGATTAGGGGTTTTTAGCTATAGGAGAAAGGGAAAACTAAATAACAGGAGTTCAAATCTAGACTTACATATAATAGAACTACAAATTGAGGATCAGGGTTTCTTTCTCCACGAAAGGAGATAAGTTGATGAGTGGAAGCAAACTAGTTCTTCACACTCCAGAATTTTGTCGAGCATCAATAGATAAACAAAAACTATACTCTGCTTGAAACCAAACCACATTAAACTCAAACCAAACCAAAATTAAACGAGCCAAAAACAAAATCAAACTCAAACAAACCAAAATGAATATAGAACTCAAACTAGACCAGGAAAAACAATAATGGCCCATACGCATTTATAGTAATCAATGTCAAACCAAAACTAAACTCAAACAAAATCAAGCTCAAACCAAACCAAAATAAACATCAAACAAACCAAAAACAAAATCAAACTCAAACTGGACCAAAAAAATAGTAATGGTCCATACACAATTTTAGTAATCAATGTCAAACCAAATTAAATTCAAACGAAATCAAACTCAACCCCCATGAATAAAAGTAAACAGGAAATAAAATACGAGCACTTGACAAGAAAAGGTAAGAAAAACTGGAGGAATGAGTATGATCAGTTAAACAAAGCAAGGGCGGAGCGAGGATTTGAATTTACACTGGACTAAAGTAAAAGTGCTATAAAACAAATTTATTCTTACGGCAAATATATAATCACAAAAACTAACATTTAAAGGCAATTTGTTGGTGTCAAAGTAATGCATCATTATTGTCACAAACTACATATCTCTTAATTACCTAAATTAAAGTTTAATTATGGCTCATTCAGTCTAAAAGCATTTGTAGGATCCAAGGTTGAACTAAGTATAAGAGTTTCAATGTTACATGTAGAAGGTGATGGTTCTGAATCTTTTTTGTTGTTTTCTCTTGTCGATGTAAAGAACAAATATAGATTTTTTTTCCTTCGCTTGGGTACTTGAGGATCTTATGACATTTTAGTCTATAAATATGAAGCATTTGAACCGTGAAAATAAATATAACACTACCGAAGTAAGAAGTAATCTAAGTACCTAGCAATAAAGTTTAGGGCTAGTTTCCTTGGCTTGGGTATAACAAGTTGTACTTTATTGCAATGACATTTCTGTTCAATGTGGTTAAATCAACATTAAAGCAAAACAAATTTAGATGAATTCCTACTTCTTGATTCCCCTAAAGTTACAAAATCATATATCTTATTAGGTACAAGTCTTTCAGAGGCAACTGGTACTAGTTCTTGGTCAATTTTCATTGTTCAGAATCAGGAATCCACACGATCAAATTAAATCAGTAGCTCAAACAATCAAAATCAGTAACCCAAACGATGGAGTAATGGACAATGAATTAATCAAAATTAAAAGCTCAAAGAATCAAAATCAATTATCCACCGATAAAATCAAAATTAGTAACCTAAATGCCCAAAACAATCAAAATTAAATATTAGATACTTTAGAAAGAATAAAAAAGAAGAAGGTAAAGCATCCTTCCATTGATGAACTTGATGTTAGAGAACGAGAAAAAAGATGATAGAAATTATAATCTAGGGTACTTCTGAAGAGAATCTGTGATGAACTCTTACTCAATCCTATCGGTCACGGCTCTCTCGCTCTAGTCGAAGTCCTCACTCGCAATCCCTTCCCAGCTTCCCTCGTTTCTACTCTTCCTTCTGCCGAGAATAAAAGAAAGGAACTTGGGAATTACTAAATTATTCCTTCCTATTAGAACCAAGATTTGTATCATCTTCTAGTTCTTTCAACTCTATAGTTTTCTAGAATTAATCTTCCTTGCTGAACTAGGATTTGCTGTGATAATGGAATATCGAGACGCTCCATAATTTATTGTTTAAGAGATTCAATGGTTGTGAAGTTGTGGTTAAATGTGTGATTTTCACCACAGCACATGAATTTCAGTCACTTCACCATGGAATCATCATCACTAGAAGCCACTGTTAGGGGAAGAAACGGGTAGTTTCTATAAAGAAAGTTTTGTTGAAGAGTATTGACTCAAGATGTGTATATAAGAGAGAGGAATCGGTCAAGCATATAAGTTGGATCTTGGATGACTACCTTGGCATACAATTCCTGATATATATGTGGTTCTGGGTTATCTTCCATTTATTGGCCACTCTCTACGCTACAAAACTCTCGACTATCTCACACACTCTCTCTCTCTCTCTCTCTCTCTCCCTCAAAAGTTTCAATCCAATTTAATAAATCATATAAGTCTCTTTAGATCTCTTTGATTCTGCCAAGTTCAAATCCAACAAACAGTAAAAAAAAATAACTATATCATCCCTTAGCCCATAAATTAATAATGATTGAGAGAGGGGGAGTCAAAAGAGAAACATAGTGTGTAAACTGATCTGCATCACTTATCTTTATAGCATAAAGCTTGAGAAACAAAAACTAGCTTATGTAAATTGTTTGGGCAATAATTTATCCACATGAAGCTATAGATTTACTGAATATTGGTCCAAAAATTCTTTGAGAAAATTTAACAAACACCTTAAAAGCACTTGAACCCACAAATTATTCTAGAAAATTGGTCCATAATTTGATGGAGGAAATCTAACATACACCTATTAAGCTCCCAAAAGCACAAAATTCTTAAAATTTCATGGAGTAAATCTAACAAAAAAACCCAACAGAAAAAATCACAAACTAGGTTAGATGAATACCAAGGAACACCCAACAAACAGATGATAATTTATATGGTTCAACTCAAACATTTAGGGCAACTAAGTGAGAAATACAGAAGTAAAGAGATGGAAAGTGAGAAGTGTACTGTATACTTGATTTTGCCCTACCTCAGTTGGATGCTTCGTTGATAATTGAGAGAAAGAAAAGTGATCGAGGGAGAGGTGGAGAGAGATTTACGTCTGGAAGTCTGAAGATTTAGGAGAATGGGTTAGAAATATTAGGGAAGGAATAATGCCGGTGGGATTTGAAAGGGGGGATGAAGCCTTCCTTTTTTTGCTTCCTGGTCTGCTTCCTGGTCGAATGGAGAAGGGAGAATTACTGAAACCCCTACTCTAATAATGTCTTTACTCAAACCCCCTACGTTAATTAGTAATTACTGAAACCTCCCAACTCTGTTTGATTTAACTTTGATAATTTCCATATTACTTTTTTACCCTCTTACGTTTTACCCCCACTTCTGATAATGCGTTTACTAAAACCCCCACTTTTATATGTCAATATAGCTTGCATGAGGTTTCAAGAGAAACAAAAAAAAAAACATAGCTTGCATGAGAACATATTCTAGGGTACTCTTTAATCAAAATTCTAGTTCAAGTTGGAATTTGTGAAAAGCAACATAAAGTTAATCTATGAAATCTTCTAGTAAGCAGGCTTGGATATTCATATTAGTACTAGTCATGTTGTGTATGATATATGAACAATCAAGTTGGACAATAAGCATGAGAAGCAAATGTTATATTCCTCTACTGCGTGCATGGACTCATGTAGGCAAACTTCAAGTGGATTAGGATTAAAACCATCAAAGAAAGTCATTACATAATGGGTACATCGAAATTGCCGATTATACTAATTGCTTATACACGAAAACTGTACTAAAGATCAACATGAAGTAAGCCATAAAATACCAACATTGTTCTGTTCTTTCATGGTTATGGGTGAATTCCATTAATCACCTCAATATTCATTGTTCTGTTCGCTCCCCTTTCCAGTGTAGATGTGATGATTATCTCTTGAAATTGCTTTATATATATTTCTTGAAGACAGATTATCTCTCAAAAACCCAAAATTAGGGTTTTTTTCTACTACAGAAACCCTAGTTCTAGCAAGGGAGCCGAGTTGGTTTGACGGGAAAGATGGAGAGAGAGAGAGTGAATGAATTCATAACCTTTTAGTCGAAGACGCCAGCTGCTCCGCTTGTGCTTGCTTTCGTCTGGTTGATTTTAGCAAGGGAGCATTATCATGGAGTTGGTTTGATGGGAGGTGGGAGATGAAGTCGCCTGGCTTGATGGGAGGTGGGAGATGAAGTCGATTTGGGTTGGGACAAGGGAAAGTGAGGGAGAAGATATTAAAGGTGATATAAGCGCCTTTGTTTTTAGTCGAAGGCGCCCCATTTTCTGCTCCCATTATTAGGTCCGGATTTAGCAAATGGAGATTTAAGTCATTTTCCTCCCACTAACGGCTCAAATCTGTTAGATCAAACGGAGTTGAGGGGTTTCAGTAATTACTAATTAAAGTGGGGGGTTTCAGTAAAGGCATTATCAGAGTTGGGGGTTTCAGTAATTCTCCCTAAGTTAATTCTGACGGAAATTCCAAAAAAGTGGGGGTTTCAGTAATTATTAATTAAAGGTGGGGGTTTCAGTAATGTGTATCATGAAAGGGTGGGGGTTTCAGTAATCGTCCTTACAAATTTTCATGTGTTTTTCTAACTTTTTTCGTTTAGAAAGGGACCTCCACACTTTGTAAGAAATCGTTTTCTCGACTATCTCATACTCTCTATGATCTGGGAAGGATCATAGACCTCAATGACTAAGACCAGAACTCTGACATCCCAAAGGAGAAACACACATGTTACCACCCTGTCAAAAAGGGTTTGTGTGTGTGTGTCTGCTTTCCTTTTACGTGTTTGATGTGGTTTAACACCGTAAAGCTTCTGCAACCAATCAACCAAATAAGAAGTTATTAAGAATCTAAGTTGTGTAAAATATTAATAGAAGGCGTTCATCCATTTTCAAGACCGAATACATGAAAATCATCAAAATCAAAAATCAAATTCTTCCCGTTCTAAAATCTAAGAACGTGTGTTCCTAGTGTCGGTTGTTTCTGCTTAACGATCAATCATTGGAATTTAAATGTATTCGTTTGATGATTAATTATTAGATTTTTTTTTTTTCTGAATGACTATTTCAATGTTAATCTGTAGGAGCTTCTATCGAAAGAACTACCTGATGCGAAGGTAAAGTATTAAACCCGACTGCTAGTGAACCATCTTACAAATATCTCCCCAGACAAAGGTTAAATTCATAAGATAGGTGCTTACATTTTATCATTCAAAGTTACTGTATGATATTGTTTTATATATCTGCTCAATTACCTACTTCTGTAACGATTCTTGTTTTCAATGGTACATGGCCCACCAACTCCACTTAACTGGTCCTAACAACAATTTGGTGAGAGAACATTTGAGATTCAAGATTAATTTGTTTCGAGAATTCTTACATTGTAATACAAATACTATTAAAAGTGGAGAAGTTATCTTCCATTTTATACCAAAAAGTCAAACTTTGATATATCTATACACACACACGTTGATTATCTGGAGATGATGGTAAGACAATTTCAAATATCCACGGTTGACGATTTCGGCACCCCCAAACGTTTGAAGATTCGTTCATTTTCGTTGAAGAAGGCCTTCTTCATAGCAATTTTACTGTACCACGTATTGTATGAGAGGAAGAAAGCGATCTTATTCATGCGCCTCCTTTACCAAATCGACCTAAAAGACGTAGAAATAGTACTTCAAAATCCATCACTCTTTCGGCCCCTTTTGAAATCCCACATCAAAATTTTCACAAATGTGGAGCGAAAGCTGAAAAATCAAAAATTTCGTATAAAATTGGCGCCTCAATTTTCCATAGAGAACCCCTCTCACTTCACCCCCCCAATCTATACATTCCGACATAATCTAGAGAGAGAAACCAAGGAGTGAACGACAAAGACTCAACCCCAAACTCTCTACTTCAAAAGTGTCGGAATTTTCTTATTTGTTAGAAACCAGCTTCTCTGAAAACTATCCCCTTTTGTTCTTTAATGGCAGTAACTCGAAAGTCTCCTTCCAAGTCCACTTTACCTTCAAAAAGCGAGACCCAGATCAAGAAGAAGAAGGAAAAGAAAAACAAGAAGAAGAAGGAGAAGGAGAAGATACCAGATGATTCTGATCAAACAGTATTACAACCATCTGCTCCTTCTCTTCCACATTCTTCACCCCCAAAGCGTTCCAAATGCCCAGGAGTTCGTATCATTGGTGGAAGAATTTATGATTCTGAAAATGGGAAATGTTGTCACCAGGTACATCTTTTCTATCATACCCACAAAACCCACATTAGGGTTTTTGATCATTCTATGTTTTTTGTTGGATTTTGTGTTTTGGGTTTTGTTTGTAATCTTCAATCACCAAGTACATTATTTTTAGTATACCCATAAAATCCACATTAGGGATTTTGATCATTCTTTGTTTTTTGTGTTCTGGGTTTTGTTTGTAATCTTCAATTTCATTATTTGTAGTGCCGGCAAAAAACTATGGACTTTGTAGCTACATGCAAGAACCTAAAAAGTATCAAACCTTGCACTATGAGTTTTTGTCACAAATGCCTCTGGAATAGGTGAGATCCTTATTTTGGTTCTGATTATTTGGTTCTTTGTGTTTTTTCTCCATTTTTTTTGGGGATTCTTTCTTTGATTTGGTTTTGATAAATTTAGGAGTACTTTTTTTTTTCTTTCTTTTTGGTTTAGATATGGAGAAAAAGCAGAAGAAGTAGCATTATTGGATGAGTGGAACTGCCCTAAGTGCAAAGGAATTTGCAATTGTAGTTTTTGCATGTAAGTAATTTGTCCCTAAAGATAAAAAAAAAAAATGATCTTACTCTATGTAAGTATAATTTTTGGAACATCTTCTTATAGGAAGAAAAGAGGCCATAAACCCACAGGTATTCTAGTACACGCTGCCAAGGGGAACGGGTTTTCTTCGGTTTCCCAAATGCTGCTCATTGATGGTGCCGACAAAGTGTCTGCCTCTCCAAAAAAGGAATGTGGTTCAAGCAAGGTTCGATATATTTTCTTTAATAAGGGCAGATAGTGTTTGTCTGCATATTTTTGTGTTTATGGGTGTTTTCAGATTCACTATGTTTAGCATCGCTGCTTTTGACACTGACAGGGTGATATAGTTGCAGTGAGTAAATGTGGAGAGGAAGGTAATGCGAAAAAGGTACCAAAAGGCAAGCGAAAAAATTCAGAGAAGAACAACATAAATGCTGGTAACAATAGTGACAATCTGGGTGAAGAAATTAATGGCCATTATGACCAAATAGGAAAGGATGAGGATGAAAAAGATGACGTTGTTAAGATGAAGAAGTTAAAGAAATCTCAAATCTCCACAGAAACCATAGAAGAAGAACATAAGGTAGCTGATATCCCATTGCCTCAAGGTGTTTATCTGAAAACTGTTGCAGGCATTGACATCCCATCGGAAGATATTGGACATGCTCTGCAATTCTTAGAATTCTGCAATGCTTTTGGACAGGTTAGGGTGACTTCTGTTTTGCCTCTCTTTTTCGAAGTACTCAAATTTAAAAGAGAACTTTCTACATCTAATGGAATTATGGAAACAAAATATAATCTGATTCAGTGATTCTAGTATGTCATGCACAAGCAGAAGATTCTGTTTATAAATGTAAAAAACTAAAGTTTATCTGATCCAAAATTTGAGATTATAATGTTTGGAAAGTAATATTTTCTTGAATATAACATAACTAGGGCCATCTAGTTGCATTCAAATCGGAAGTTTTCTTTTCTCTTTTAAACTTGTTTCGACTTCGAGATTATAATACGGGTCGTTTTTTTTTGAAAAGTTTACTGTTTACGTATGCAACTCTAACTTACTACTGTAGAACCTGGACATGGCTATTGGTACAGATATCCAACACCTATACTGCTCTACCAGATACCAGCCACATCGAGGGGAAAAAGGTCATAATGGCATAAAATTGTACACATTTTCTTGTCTGGTTATTACGGCATTTACCTTTAGTTGCAACTTTTACCTACAATTTTACTTTTATAGAAGTCATTGATTATTGTACATATCTTGGTTATTATATACACAAGGGCATCAAACGGGATTTGTATTTTGTTTTCCCTGCATGGTTTGTTCTAGTACACTAAATGTTCACATGTATATCTGCTGAAGTTACTATGAGTATTCAGTACAAGTAGCATACTGTTCGATTATATGATGTGGCGAAGATTTTCAGAAGAGCTTTTTCCATTTTCCGTACTACTTGATTTTCTTTTCACTACACTTCACAATGATATGATCATTAGCCCAAAACTTGCTCAATAACAAGCGTCTGTGATGTGAATAGCTGACCTTGAGCCAAGTCCAAGGTTGGGTTTCATCTTTGAGTTAGGAATTCATCTTTGAGTTTCATATCGATACTAGAAAATGAGCACGAGACATTGGGATATGAAAGCCAAACAACCTGATTATTGTACTATTATGAGCATACTCATTATTAAATGCTTTATTTTATTGTTCTTTAGGTTCTCGATTTGAAGAAAGGTCATTCTGAATCAATTCTTCAAGGATTAAGTGGGTGCGGTAGGCTAAGAGGACAAAACTTGTCGGTCATTCAGTTTCATATCCAGTTGCTAACTTTGATACATAAAGACCTCGGCGAAGAGTATAAACCTACACTATTTGATTTGTTTTTGGAAAATTCTTTTTATTAGTGTTACTACTTACTAAGTACCTTTTTCTCTGTTTTTTTTGTTCATTTTTCCTTTAGATCTACGTTAAGTCCATCATGTAGTGGAAACTCATGGTTGAAAGCTTTAGGGAAGTGTGTCTCAGAGTACAACTGTCCATTAAAAGATTTGCCTTCAGATTGTTTTGATACCAACGGCGAGGGATATAAGAAGCTAGATCCATCACAAAAGCTTAGACTCTTACTCTTTTTATGTGACGAGACTCTTGAAACTACGTAAGGAAAAGTGATAAAGCTTCTTACTTTGCACATTTACTTCTGTCTCTTCTTATATAACTATTTCTAATTCCAGAGTCATGAGGAATTGGATTGACGAAGTACAAGAAAAATTTGCTAAACAACAAAAGGATGCGAAAGGAAAAGTTACTGCTGCAAAAGAAAAGGTTGTTTACTTTTGAAGCATGTTGCAATTTTTACTTCCAATTTCTACTTTCAAGTTTTTTTTAAAAAAATACTTAATGATTTTCTTTTCTTGTAGGCAAGAGAACTAAAGCGAAAGATGCAGGATAAAGTGGCCAAAGCTATACTTGCAAGAAATGGTGCTCCTCTGTCTGTTTCTGAACATGAAAAGCTTATTTCGAAGATAAAAGCTGAAGCATCGAAAGCTCATGAAGAGAGACTACAAGTGATAGGCATGGTGCAAAAGGGTAAGTAACTAATTAATAATCTGTACCTTTTTCTCTTCAGCGAGTTAATTGACTAAGTTGGTCTTCCGTAAACACTCGAAAGAAGATGCAAAAACTTTCTAGAATAAGGTCGTCCTAAGTGTACAAAAGAATAGATTTGTCACTTGGTTGTAAACTTGTAATTGGGATAGTGCTCACCTGTGTAACATAGACTCTGATACATAATATCCGATATTGGTAAGAGGTGTCAGATAAGACGTGCCGCAACTAAAAGATCCCAACAAGGAGACAACCATTACATACACCTTCACCCATACACATCTCATTGTATTGTATATAAGCTCCTTCATTTTTTTCATTGACAATACTTTAATTTTCTGATTAACCATTGTCAAATTATATACAAATGGCATTATTGTAGAGGTACCTAAAATGATTTTTTTTCTAAGATCTACGAAAACGTAGGAGGAAAAAAATCTCTAGTTATACCCACTGAACTGAAATTGAGTATTCACCGATTAACCAAGCATTGAGTACAACTGTATGAGTATCTTTCTTTGTCACAAGCAAAAATATTGAAAAGGAGTATCCATTTACATAAGTGCTAACTGATTAGCACTTAGAAGCTTCTAGTTGGAGTATGATGTGGACTTTTAAACTCTACTGTAAAGCTAAAAGCTCCCGAGGCTGCTACGACAATTAACCTAAGACTAAATTGGAACAATCAGGGAGGGGAATTGAACTTTGACTTGTTAAATTGGAACGACTTTATAACTTATTTAATGGTAGAAGGACCTTGATACATAATATATGTAAATGATTTTCTTAATTATCGTCAGCAGCTTCAGTTTCGTGAACATATTTTGTCCTTGAGTATGCCATTTACTTCTGGTTTTTCTTTCCAAACAATGTTTGTAGAGGAACATAGATCAGATGCGGTTAGAACAAATCCTATTCTTTTCGATGGAGATGGTCATGCATTTTGGACACTTGGTGGTTATTCCTCTGAATCACATTACTTGCTTCAAGGTCTGTCTCTGTATTCATAAATCTTTTTTGGATTCACAGTTGCGACATTAGATATGCTACATATATACTACTACAGGAATTTGGGAAATTTTCGATTGAATAGCACATGGTTCCGCATGTATAAGGAACAAGAAAGAAATCAATTATCTACCACTTCTTTTGGTTTGGAAATTGATCGAAATTTTCTTTATAGATATTGGAAGCCGGGACCGCGGTATGCATCAAGAAAAGTGGTTTAGCTACGAGGATGAAAAGAAAAACGAAGTTGAGGATTATATTTCTTTTGTAAGGTAAGTTCATTTTAGTTTCAATTAATTTGAAGTGCTAATTTCCCCCTTAACTTTTTCTATTACCATCTTCACCTTGATTGGTTGATGTAGAATGACAAAACCCCAAGACCAAAGTTGTTAAGGAGACATACATGCATTTTGGGTAGACAAAACAATCACAAAGTGTTGATCTTCAGATGATCTTTATTATGGTAATCAAGGTACGCATTTTCGCAGAAAACTCTTTCTTAAGATCTAATTGCAGGCGACAATTTCCTCTTCAATGCAACTACTTCCTCATGTTTTTGTGGAGCCATCATATAGATATATGTTATGGAAAGAAAAGTTGATTATAGAATAATATGACGAGTTAAATGATTGGTATACAAATATACGTGTGTGTCTGTGCATGTGTTGTATAGTTGGTGAAAACTTGGCTCACATTCGTGGATCGACCTGTGGATGACCCCAATCTTCAATAATATATCAATTATCAAATTTATACTCCCTGTTTTCCTGAATGAAAGTTCCTCTAGTTACGTAAATGACATAGCCCGCATGCTAAATTAGATACTTTATCTCTCTATAAGTAATAGATCTACTTACCTTTACTAGTTTTATCATTTACGTATTCCTTAAGTTCTCTATTTTGTTCGTGTTTCTAGGCAGAGAGCCAAAGAATTGTCAGGAAGCCTCCATATAGATTTTGCTCGGCTGTGCTCAAGCTTTTGGTAACTTGTCATTTTACATGTAGAACAAGATGGTCTTCATTTGAGCTCTTTTTGAGTGACCACACATGATTTGGCTATGGCTTTCTTGAAAATTTGAATGAAGTAATATGCAAATCTTTGGACCACATTTTGATCATTCACCAACCTCACCCTAAAAATTCTAAAGTTTGGTTCTTTAACAATGATGTTCTCTGATCGATTGAAGATGCTGAAATGCTAACACATTAAAGTTTGTGTACAACCATAACGGCCGTAGTTGCATTTTATTTAGGGTTCTTATATGGTTTACAGTGACGGGTATACTAGGGCTCATAGACTTGTCACACTATTTGCCTTTTTTGAAAAAAAAACAAGTAAAGCTAACTGAACTACATTTTATCCATATTGGAACTTTAGCTTTGCGCTCCTTGCAGGCAGATATTGGAATAACTTTTCTCCTAAGCCTACTAAATAGTTTTCATAAAAAAAATCTATTAAATACGCTAAAATCAAAGTTGCTACAAGTACTGCCTACAGACAAGAGCCAACATTTTTTTTTTTTGGAAGTCGACTACGATCTACGTATGTCGTTACATTTGGCACTTGATACATCATAGATGTGATAAGCTCGATAACCGCCCACTCAAACACTAACAGGATCGGGCCTATAGCCCAACTAGAACATGCCCTAAAGGCCAACAACATTATTTACACCCTAATAATCCCAATTCAAATAACCAAAGATTCCACTTTCTCTGGGATTCGAACCTGGGACAAGAGCCAACATTGTATTTCACTTTTGCATTGTTCATCAAACAATATTTTTGCAAACATGGACATATTATCCAAACTCGAGTTGAATACATAGACAAAAGACTACGGAACGATATTATATACCAAGTTTAGAGTCTGTTTTCATTGAACAATTCAGATTCAGGTTCAGTCTTTAAAAAAACACACTACCCAACAAGATCAAGTTGGTAAGGATCAAAATATCCCTTCATGTTTCTATTGATCTCTATGATCGATGATCATAGAGGGGCCTTTACCATTCTGTATAAACGGGCTAGAACGGATCCAAGAATTTTACGTCCGGAACAAGCCGAAAGCAACTTATGTTAAAATAAAGCCGATATTTTGGAGAAAACAAAAAAATTCGAAGTACAAAATTTTAAAAAGAAATTGTAAGTTTTGTCAATTTTTTGGAAATACAATTTTTTTTTTTGCTTCATCTTCTTCTCCCACCTCAGACCAATAATTTCGTCACCACTTGTGAAGACCACCACTTTATCTCTCTCGCTGTCAGACTCCCTCTCTCGTGGACTCCCTCTTTCCCGGACTCTTTCTCTCTCTGGATTAAGCGAATACCAATTTTGAGGAGCAAACTCAATTACCATTAAAAAAATGAATAATGCTAGGGAGGGCGGAGTTAATAGACCTAGCCCAGACCTGATCCGACGTGGCGCGCCACGTCGGATGAGAAACTGAGGTGGCACCCTCCCGGTATGAATAGAGTACAATTCTCTAAGGGATCCTCTATTTTACTAGTTTTGGATTTGGGTCCTTAATTTTATTTTAATCTGGGCCGTCCAACAAAATGGACTGTCCAGATTAAAAAAAACCCAAAACCTCCCTAATTAGTTCTCCCTCTAATGTTACGATCAAAACTCTCCTTCTCTCTCACTTTCAGACCATTGGAAACTTACGGGAGAAGAAGTTCTTCGTGAGGAAGCTTGAGGCGGAAGCTTAAGGCGAGCTAACTAGGGTTTTGTTTTTAGAAGAGAAGAAAGTCAAGGTAAGAATTCTAGGTTTTGTTTTTTCTTTAGAAAAAACATTCAAAAACTCAAACTAGGGTTTGTTATCTTCTTTGTTATATCTGTTCTTGATTAATAGACAATTACGAATCCAAAGGTTTTATCATTAAAATCAATTTATGTAGGAATCAACTCATTTCACACGAAAGTTTCATATGGATAATATGTCAATATGTTATTAGTATTGAGGTTAAAATGCCCTTAATCTCAGCTCCAATCACTACAATCTGTATGGTAAAAATAAAGCCAAGGTAAACTAATAAAACCCTATTGCTCTTCATTCTCTTTAGATAGAATTTCAAAAAGAAAAACTCATTTTAGAGGTTTAAATGACTTTGGGTACAGGGGAGATTTGGGTAAAATTAAGAAAAACCCCATTCTTTATAGATAGGTTTGGGTAAATGCTAATGGAGGTTTTATTGATGTTGATTTTGTTGGTGGTTTCAGGTACTTCTATCTGTGCTCAAGATGGATATTATGTTGTTGAGGGAGGGATTAATCTTAGTTGCTGCCATCTCAAGGACATACTTCTGGGATTAAATGAGGTGATGTTGGTGGTGGGTACAGTCTCAATCAAATAAAGCTTTGTTAAATAGGTTTTGCCCAGGAAGTATGCTACTCCTAGAAATCAAGAAGTTGGTGAGGCTTGAAGTTGTTTTCTCAGTCCATCTACGCCCTTGAAGTTAAATACGGATAGAGTAGGAGAACTATTAGCTAGCATACTTCTTAGTTCTGAGGCTACAAATATTAGTTGTTGTATTTGTGCATGGTGAAGATGAGTTCAGATATATGAATTTATAAATGTCTTATGAATTTTATGATGTTGTCTTGTGAACTTGTTGTCAATTTATTTATAAATAATATTGTTGTCAATTTATTTATAAATAATATGTTATTCCTCACTTGAATTAATTCATTATTTCTTGTGCCAGAATTGATACAAAAAGTTAGAACTGATACAACTGAGTCGAAACTATTACAATTGATTCGGAAGTAATACAATTGAGACATAACCGATACAATTAGCCCAAAACTAATACAATTGGATCAAAACTCGTACAATTGAACCAAAAGTGATACAATTGATACAATTGGGTCATAACTTATGCAATTGAATCAAAACTGGGTCAGAACTGTTGTAAATTGAGTGATAAAGTGATACAATTGGGTGACACCCCAATTAAGGCACAATTGACACAATTGGGTCAAAACGGTTGTAATTAGGTATACAATTGATAGAACTGTTACAATAGAGTCGACACTATGCTACAATTGAGTCAGATCTAACACAAGTGAGTCAGAATTAATAGAATTTATTTATAAATAATATGTTATTCCTTACTTGAATTAATTTATAATTTCTTGTGTCATAATTGATACAAAAAGTCAGAACTGATACATTTGAGTGGAAACTCATATAATTGAGTCAGAACTAATGCGATTGTGACAGAACTGATACAATTAGGTCAGAACTGATACAATTGGGATCAAAACTCATACAATTGAACCAAAAGTTGTACAATTGAGTCAGAACTGATACAATTGGGATCAAAACTCATACAATTGAACCAAAAGTTGTACAATTGAGTCAGAACTGATACAATTGGGTCAAAACTGTTGTAATTAGGTCAGAACTGATACAATTGATAGAACTATTACAATAGAATCAACACTATGCTACAATTAGGTCAAAACTAATACAATTGGATTAAAACTCGTATAATTGAACCAAAAGTGATAGGATTGAGCCAGAACTGATACAATT
This sequence comes from Eschscholzia californica, assembly GCF_041429995.1. Taxonomy (NCBI): domain Eukaryota; kingdom Viridiplantae; phylum Streptophyta; class Magnoliopsida; order Ranunculales; family Papaveraceae; genus Eschscholzia; species Eschscholzia californica. The sequence goes on from NW_028238198.1 coordinate 38,297,339, forward strand.
TGGTCAGAACTGATGCAATTGAATCAGAACTGATACAATTTGGTCAGAACTGATGCAATTGAATCAAAACTGATAAGATTGGGTGATAAAGTGATACAATTGGGTCATATTTATACGATGATAACATTGTTATAACCAAATTTATTAATTTAAAATTAAACAAATTCAATCTCGGAACATTGAGTCAAATACTACTAGAAATCACAAAAACCGTTACTGAAAAATAAATGCAAGCGACTGCTTTTACATGGAATCAGGTACTATATCATAGTTTCCACCATATGTACCTAGAGGGTCGTACATTTCAGGACGATATACACCCATTAATAAGTCCATATGTGACTGCATACAAAGAAGAAAAGCAATAAGTCATACGTATAATATATTTTGTGGATGAAACAAATACATACAAGAAAATTTAAATTACCATATGCATAGTTGGCGTCGATAACATGTTTTCTTGTGTAACAATACCACCTAGTTGACTCTCTTGCGTAGTTGTAATATCACGAACTGGTTCACGAACTAGTTCACGAACTAGTTCACGAACCGGATCAGATGTTGGCATTTTAGAAGTGGTTTCCTACATAAAAAAAATATAAATCAATTAACATAAGAATAAGGTTAAGAGATCTATAAATTTCAATTATATGAGATCTATAACTTGAAGTTCACTTACTCGCTTCTTCTTCGATTTGTAAATTTTTGGTTTCAATCTATTCTCTCGAGGACGCCCCTTTGCCTTACATGACACTGGATCAAGTATGTCTTGACGTGCATTATCCTCACAGTCAACTATATAACCACTCAATTTACTTGTTGTAGAACAACCACTCACTTTATCTGGAGAATTCGTTTCTGGCTTATATTTAAGGAGATAAGCTTTTAAATGCTCCGTACTTTTTTCATTTTCAGATGCAACACTAGCTATTTTGTTGAAGGATAGAGACAAGTCCTCATATCGCGTTTGTTCCGGTGTTATATCCCACTTTCCATAGTTCACATTAATCTTTGTATAAGGTCTCGCTACATCTTTCCTCCATCTCCTTAGGATGTATTTGTCCGGAATGACAACAACTTTGTTCTTACATAATACCGTTATTGCATGTCGACACAAAATTCCACTGAACTCAAACAATAGACAATTGCACCTAACTTCACATTCAATAGGTTCAAAGAAAACCTTATAGAAATAAGTTTTAGAGTCTTTACCAATTTCTTTCTCCTCTGAAATCTTATATTCATACACATGGTCAAACTCTATACAATTTACCGTCTCACAAGCCAACTTTCCCCTAATTTCTTCCTGAAAATCCTTGAATTTTTTAAGTGTGTATTTATCTCTCACTTGCTTTTCTATTTGAAATGGACTCACACATGGCATTTCTAAATTATACGACTTAAAGTCTTCCTTTGCCTCTTTTTCGACTTTATCTTTTAAAGCTGAATTGTATTGTTCAACAAAAAGCTTTAAGGTAGTTTTCGGACCCACATATCCATCAAAAAAGGCATTTACACTTTCACTACGTTGGGTACTTTGCATTCCCGCCCAAAATTTATCTTTCACATAAATTGGTACCCATCGCCTTCTTTCTTGGTACATATGGTTCAACCATTTATGTTCTCCTAAGCCATACTTTTCTATCATAAGCATCCACCTATGCTCAAATTCTTCAACGCTAAGCGTTTCATAGACAATTTCACGAAGAGTATAACTTATTTCGTTAAATTGTTTGTACATAGAGAGATAATGAGGTATTTTCTTCATTACATGCCAAATACACCACCGATGTCTTGTATTGGGGAATACATTTTGAATCGCATTCTGCATAGCTTGGTCTTGGTCAGTAATAATTGCAGCTGGAGCTTTATCTTCCATACATGAAAGCCATGTCCTAAATAACCAAGAGAAAGTTTCTGTATCTTCATTCGACAATAACGCACAACCCAATAGAATAGATTGACCATGATGGTTTACTCCAACAAATGGGGCGAAAGGAAGATGATACTTATTCGTTAGGTAAGTCGTGTCAAACGTCACGACATCTCCAAATTCTTTATATGCCTCTCGACTTCTCCTGTCCGCCCAAAAAACATTACGTAACCGAGATTTATCATCTAACTCCATCATAAAAACAAAACCATTATTCTTTCTTTGCATAGCCAAAAAATATTGTTGAATAGCCTCGGCGTCTCCTTCCCCAAGACGTAACCTCCTTCTCTTCTCTATGTAATTTCTTGCATCTCTTTCAGTAAATGGGACATTCTCATGTCCACCGGCTGCCACCACTTGTTGCTTAAAACTACGACTCGTCTTAATTCCAGCCAAATCACATATTTCGAGTTGTCTAGCCACGTATGGATTAATCTTCCTATTACATCTATAGTGACGAACTTTTCCCGGACTAAGGATATGGTTATGCTCTAGATTCACATGGGTAGTTGTCCATTTCCCATTATCAAGTAACTTAGCACTAATTCTTGCTTTGCAACCACTTAAGCCAGTAGGCTGGGGTAGTAATGGATTACTTGATTTCGATTTGAATTTTCCACCCTTAGAACATGCTACCGCAACATATCTTAAAATTCCTTTATGTTTTGTTTGTGAGGTCTTTTTCACTGGGTATCCCACTTTTCTGGCGTAACAAAGACAATGTTCGTACAACTCATCAACATTGTTAAACTCCATCCCGACCCTAGGTACTTCTACTTCTGTATGTACTTCAACACTGCATTCTGTATTCTCAAACTCAGAAACATCAAAATCTTCACTTTCTGATGTCATTTCTCCACACAAACCTTATAACCCTTCAAACAATACAAAAAAGTCGACAAAAGTAACAGGTTTAAATCATAGACAATGACAATATACACACAAGATTCATCCACAAACAGAAAACAACAATAGCATATCCAATCATAACAAAACTTAAACTCACATAAACCAAATAAGCTTCAAAACTGATTCAGATATAAGCTTAGAACAGTTAAAAGTGAAAAGTTGTATTAGTAGTTTAAATGTTCAAATATAAGATAAAATTATACTAGAATTGAGTTTTTGAAAGTCTTTTTAATGGAAGAAACCTAGATTCTATATCAATAAGGTAAATTTCATGATTCCTATAGATTCATCATTGTCTATTAATCAAGAACATATATAACAGAAAAGATAACAAACCCTAGTTTGAGTTTTTGAATGTTTTTAAAAAAAAAAAAACAAAACCTAGAATTCTTACCTTGAATCTCTTCTCTTCTAAGAACAAAACCCTAGTTTGGAGTGTTAATATTTCGCCTTAAGCTCGCCTTAAGCTTCTGCCTCAATCTTCCTCACGAAGAACTTCTTCTCCCGTAAGTTTCCAATGGTCTGAAAGTGAGAAAGAAGGAGAGTTTTGATCGTTACATTAGAGGGAGAACTAATTAGGGAGGTTTTGTGTTTTCTTTTGATCTGGACAGTCCATTCTGTTGGACGGCCCAGATTAAAATAAAATTAAGTACCCAAATCCAAAACTAGTAAAATAGAGGATCCCTTAGAGAATTGTACTCTATTCATACCGGGAGGGTGCCACTTCAGTTTCTCATCCGACGTGGCGCGTCAGGCCTGGGCTAGGTCTATTAACTCCGCCCTCCCTAGCATTATTCTAAAAAAATAATACAATGTATCCTGAACGAATCCCAGTCGGGATACTTAGACGGCCATGATCTAGTGAGAGAAAGTCAAGCGGCCAAGTACCCCGGGCCGGATTGGGCTGGGATACTGGCAGGGCATAGTATCAGGGTTGATTACCATTTTATTTGGTCATTACTGATGAGGGGTGTTTGGTAAAAAAAAAACCCTCTTTCCTACCTCCAACTCATAGTTTCCTCGGTACATATTTGAACGTCTAGACACTTAAAACGCGGGAAGTTGAAACCGCGGGAGAAGTGAGATCTTGAAAAAATGGATGATTCAGGAGCTATTCTTTGTCAAATTTCGTATCTGAAAGACACTCTCGACCAGGTATAGCGATTCTAGGTTTATCAGATAAAACTCTCATTTTCCTCCAAAATCAAACATCTTGATTCTTGAATGTCTTCGACTTTGTTTTCCAATTCGAGAAGATGATACTCCTTTAACTTTGGATACAGGTGAATGAAGAAATTGAGGCAAACATTCAAACAACAAGAGAAATTGAATCAGAAATCGTCAAGTGCTCTGAGATCGAAACCTCATTAGCGATCAAAGAATCAGAATTAATGAAGAAAAAATACCTTGCTGATTTTGAAATTAACAGTTTGATCCAAGTGGCCGGTAATCAATCTTTCTTGTTCTCATTTCTAGTTTGATTTTCTCAGTTGACTAGCTTTTATGATGATCGATTAAGGCTAACCCTAACTACATAATCTATACTAGTAGTAGAAAGACCTTGACTTATAGCTCTGAAAATTCTAGCTCCAAAATTTATCAAGGTATCTTATTCTAGCACATTAGACTTTCTAAATGTTTGGATCTATTGTTGCTTATTATAATAATAGGTGTTGCAAGAACTTCTCTTGAGCAATTGGAGAGAGAATTAAGTAGCTTGAGGATGGAACAGCAGGAGACACTCAAAAGCATAGCGGATAAGAGGTACAAAATATAATCTTCTCTCGCTTAAAGTTGAGAACTCGACACCATCTCAAAAGAAATATAAGATCATGTACTTCTTACATCAAATTATTCGAGCTTGTTACGTCATGAAAACTGTTTTTTGTTGTAATATCTCCTTTTCTGAGAGAAATCAACCCAAGGAAATTCTAGAGTTGTTTAGTCGTTCTGTATAGGACATGTTTTTTCCAATCTTAACTTGAAAATGTGAGAATTACCCACATAGATAAAGGAAAGTCATGGCTTAGTAAATAATATTTAGAGGCTCTTGAGTTTTTGACTCGTTGCAATTGGTTTTAAGTTGGGTCCTGTGAAGTTAGTACGCTATCAAGACTAGGGCAAAATACTCTTGCTCCACGCCACCCAACGGAAAATACGTCTTTGGCTCAAAAAATGCCAAATGTGACGGGCATGTGGGAATACTCCACGAGAACGAGGGTAAGTCTAAATAGTATCTTAGACCTATCCACTCATTGTCAATTGGTTTTGATTGGATGTCGCCAGAGTTCGTAAGAGGATCCTAAAATTGAACTTTTACATGTGTAACAACAGGAAATAGACTCTAAGTGCAGCTGAAAAACCAATTGAGGTGCTCATTTAAAACGAGAAGTTTCTTGTTATGGTCAACCATTCTTATAAAAACCTCGAGAAAGCTTATATTCCTAATATTTTCTGTAGATCTTTACTTCAAAAGATATAAATAAAATGAAATTGAGTTATTGATTGAAAAAAGTACCTTATACTTCTCCTGGTAAGGTTGACATGCGCCACTTCAATGTAGCACCATGCCACCATTAGTCCGCTTGACTTATCTTGCATTATACATGTTGCACCTGTTATTCGTTGAAGCTAGACTGCAATCGCTTAATTTTGCCCCAGAGTAAAGTTCTCCAGGGCGGGTTCCTGATCAGATCTGAGAGCATAAGAGTAGTAGCCGTTGAGTCAATGGCAGTAACCAATTAACCACATTAGCTACGCCTTCCTCCTTTGCAATTTCTTATCAAAGTTTGACAGCCTGTAGTTCACGATAAATAACCGATTCACGTTTCTAATAATAATTTATTAGAAAATATTACTTGCCACTTTCATACATATTTTCTGCTGTATATTTGTGATATTAGCAATTCAGCGAACTGGTTTCCAAATTTATGCATCCGTATAAATTTTACTTCATTGTGTTTTTCTAGTTTCTAAAAGTACAATGACCAAGATAATGGTTCATGTTGTCTCTTGGCTGGAGAGATGGGTAATTTATCATTATATTGATAAAAAAAAAATTGTGAAGTTCTCTCTGACGGCCTTTGTGTTTAAGTGTCTTATGATTCCGCTTAATGGTTATGCATTGTTTCAATAGTCCCAAGACATACTCTGATTACTTTTATCCTTTTATCTTCTTATAAAGTACTCTCTTTGCTTAGTCTGAAGTCTGAACCAACCAACTACCAACCAGCTTTTGTTAGAGTTTTATCACCAGAAAGAAATACCAACATGAAACTTAATTAACATGCAAGTATATTGACTTTGCTAGGGAGGCATTTATACTGATGTGCAAAACTTTTCAAATGGACATTAGCACTGGAGAAAGTGAGGAGTTAAGGACACTGTTATTAAAGAAAGAGGGTCTTCAAAGTGAAATTTACAGTTTGAACATGAAATACAGTTCTATGAGAAATTCAATGTCAGCATTTGCTGAAGAGATTCTTGAAGAACTTCGTAGCTCCAATTCTGGTAATATGATATATCTCGTTATTATGATTTGTTTTTCATGTCTAAACAAATTACTTCCATTATCTATATTGTTATTAAGACAAACTAGAGTTCTGTTTGTTGATTTTCAGTTTTGCTCATGCTCAAATTTCACAAATATTTTACATACATCTTTACTGAATATTCATATTGATTTCCTTTCTGTCATTTATGCAATGTGCGGATTAGAATTTTTTCACTATCTTTTCCTGTTAGGGCTAAAGTGGGCCGCATGCAAGGGTTATATATATGTTTTTAGTTATTGAAATCTAACATTCTTATTGAGAGATTCTTGACCTCCCTAGCTCTTTTCCTAAGCACTTAATCATATCATATAATAAACTCTTCGAATTTTGAGTTTGGATAATCTTTTGATACACTAGAGTTACTAGACTTCTGTGAACTTCGATGATTAAACAGATTCAAACTAGAACTTAATCTTTCACTAATTGTGAGGGTATTTTAGCAATATTTGAGGCTCCTAGGGCACTCTAAGTTTCATACAATGAGAGTCTCTTCTTATATTGTAATTTTGTTCTGCTTTGGTTCTTTTAATGATGAACTAATTTTTTGCCTCCACGTAGTCTTGTTCTGATTATTGTTATACCTTTTAGATCTTGGTTGGAGTTGTTAATTTTGTAGTTGAAATAGAGCTACTTGTTAGGTAACTCATGGATATTCATGAATTTCATTCCAATTCTTAGATATCTAAATTTACAATCTGTGCTTAATGCAGCCTTAGATGTTGAAATACAGCACCAAGATATGGAAAATAAGAAACTGATTGAGGACATTGATGAGTTAAAGCGTTCATTGTCAAGCTTATTTGAATATCATATGCGATAATTCCACTTGCGGCTGGCTAGACAACGGGTCTGTCCAAAAAAAAACAAGTAGGTCTAAAATCCTTTACTCTTTTATATAGCCAAGGTTATCTGATTCTTTCGTGTGATTGATAATAGTTTTAAATGCATATATGGTCTGCATTCTTCAATTATAAACCTTCTTTGAAATTGAATTTCTCGCTTCATACTCACTTGTTTTATGATATAAAACTTTCCAGAGTCATGATATATAGTCATCTGAATATATGAGCCACTAGATTTGTTTATAGTTGTTTACCTTTCATAGCCATAAGTCGGGCTTAGCAATTTAGGTGGTGCTGGTTGAACTTTCCTTTGTTTCTGAATAGTTATGATGCATATGACTTAAAATTGGTTGTGAATTCCTTGTTTGAGGTGCTCTTAATCTCAAGTCCATGTTCTTAAACAAAATATGAGGTACCAAAATTTTGACTTTAGACTATTTAAGGGCAACGATAGTGCGGCTCTTGGATGCGCATCTATTGTAGCGGATTTTGTAGAACAAACCTTCTAAACCACTTTAAGTTGGAACCTGTAAATACATCTAAGTACTTAATTCTCTTTAGATTCACAAGTGCTAGTTGGTCTGACTCGAGCTTGTGGACAAGTTTGTGGACAAGTTTGTGGTAAAAGAGAAGAACTGAATTTTAGTTAAGAAATTCTTCCAAAGACTTCCTTTTAGTTAAAACGTTACGTTTCATGCTTGCCCCCAAATACTCTTATGTTGTGATTATAGACTATTAACACATAAACTTCATAACCGGAGAACTAACTCTACTTGCCTTCAACTTCTTAACTACTATAACTCGCTAAAAAGTATCTAAGTGGGAACTTAATTACTCTCATGATTAAGCTCCTGAATGTAGAATTTTATCTTCATTAATCGGTAGTTATACTTAACATCTTCAATTACAACTCATTACTCTAACCATGCCCTCTTATAAACAAATGCATGCATATATCAACATTAACAGGCTGCAGACATGATCCTTTATCGAATAGAAGTCTGATCTTAACTAAGGAGCAAAATCTTCCAGTTCATAGTATTAACCTCAATTATAGTTTCAAAAACCTGGCTAACTAGGGACATTAGTTAATCTACTTATCAAATTCAAATGCATTATTCTTTATCTACTTGCATGATTCACTAACCACAATCTTAGTTTTGTAGGAGAAATTATTAATCAACTCGTAATCATACTTTTATGAGTTATTGTTGAACCTTGCCAGCTAAAATTGTCGGGAATTGGCGAGTTCACATGGATTTAATTACTATACAAAATGATTTGTGACATGAGTCTTGTTTTTTATAGATTAATGTGAAGTAATTATTCATTATAGATTAATGCGAAGTAATTATCCATGATAAACATGTATTAGACAAGATAAATCTTAATCCTTTCAAAATCTGATTCTGACCTAAGAAATAATCTTTTAACTCTCATGTAAAATATTTTTAGTGCATGAATCAGTCTAATGTCCTGTCATAAATAACTAGGTGCTTACTTTGGAGCATACAAACTCTGGTCAATGGTGGGAGGTGGTTCTGGCCGGTGGTGGTAATGGTCGGAAGTGGTGGTGGTGGTAAAAAGTAAAAAAACAAACATGTTAATTGAGTTGAAGTCTGTATGCCCCAGCCAAAACTGTACTGGCGAAAGCGCCATCAGTAACAAAGTTGTGAAATTAGAGAGAAAGTGAAGTGCTTTGAAGTTCAAACCTTTGAACACTTATAAAAATAAAGGTATGAACTAGTTTATGGGAGGGTGGTAGTGGAGCCTCAAAATTTTGTCATAAGCCTGCCCCTCTCTTAGCACCTCACTGTTCTTTCTTCTTCTTATCTTTTTCTTCCCCTTCTTATGTTTTTTCATTCTTTTACTGTTTTGAATACAAACTAATGGTTGCACATTATGATTTATGAATTGTGTATGAATTGTTATTGAATCGGTTTCCAGTTATTTTTGTAGTTTATGGAATACGATTTGGTTTACACTTACGTGTTAGAGGTTATGAAATATGAATTGGCTTGCACTTATGAATTTGAGGTTATGAAATATGGATTTGTATGCAGATACATGTACATAGGATGATACAAAAAAAGCAGGAACTGCCTTTCTGTGAGGCGTTTGGGTAGCTGAATTGAGGCAATGCGAGAAGCTTGTTGCCCTGCCTGGCCTCCATAATACAACTATATATTAAGAAGGAAAAAGACTGGGGGACGAATTTCTTGGGGTGAAAGTGGCGTGAATCGCCGCCAACCGTTGGATTCATGCCACTTCCTCTCTCTTGATGAAATCAAGATGAATCCAACCCCTTGGATGGTGATTCACGCCACTTTCACGCCAAAGATGTCGGTTCCCCTATCACTGCTGTATTAAGAATATCCTAACATGAACATAATCTTTAACAAAAAACAGTAAAAGTGATAATAACTATAACAACTCCACAAGAAAGAAGAAGTATATTTTAAGTAATAAATGAAATTACCAGGTGTCTGACTCGTTTATTTTCTTTAAGATTCGAGTGAGTATGGTCTCTTTGTTTGGAAAATACTGGCGGGATAACGTGGAATTAGTTGTTGGTTCCTCCTTGCAAACATCTTCGTTTCCTTTAGGAATTCTGGGTGCCCGTTTTATTCATCTTCAATGTTACAGGAAGCTGGTACGAGTTTCATCTTTCCATCAATCAGGTGGAGTCCTAACATCAAACTATATCATTATCAAGATGAGTTGTTTGATGTGCATGCTACAAAATGAAGAATACTTTATAGATCGTTCATATTTTGTGCAATTCTTCATTTATGTAATTTTGATGTTTATTTTTGTAACGTTGACTATTTCGTAGTTTAATGCATTTCAATTTCAACAAAGGCAGAAGTAATGAATGAAATATATTGTTAATTAAACATTTTTTTTTTTTTTTTTATCTCATCAAAAAAACAATTTTATTTTTTATGTGGGCACCCAACTAACAAATCCTAGATGAAGGTTCTTTTAGTTATAATAAGCAATTGTAAATTGTCTAAGAATCTTCATGTGACGTTCAAGCGAGTGGTTTCTATATATTATAGTTACATTCTACGCGAGCTCGATTGCACAGAAAATAGCCCTAACAACGTGCACGGGAGTCAACATTGAATTTGCAAAGAAAAAAAAAGACTTAAAAAGATGAATTGACCGAAGTCGAAAGAGAGAAATATAGGACCAAAAAGATGGCAAATTGAAATCCATGGGACATATACCGATTTACCCATAAAAAATTAAAAAGCAACCGCTTTTTAAATTTTTTTGGTAATTGGATTCCAAGAGTCATTCTATTTTCACGGTAGTGATACGTCATGAATATAATATGAAATACATCATGAATTGAATAGCCACTATAATTGTCAAATAAGACATCTTAGGTCATAAATGCCATATAAAGATCTTAAAACCATCTTAGGGGACTGAAAGTCCATCTATTCCGACATCTACTTTATTTACGGTCTTAATTATGATGATAAACTACTTCCACCCACGACGTCATGGGCTTAAGAGGGGGCACATGGCCTAATATCAGCCCGCCCCTGATATATATATGGAGTTGATATGTTGTAAATCGCTTGGGTCCACAAGCGGTTGCTTGCTTTGAAGGCGAACATCCCTCGTTTCTACAAGGGTTATTTCTCTAATGGCCCCCAACTTTGTGACCAGCTTTCCGCCTGACCCCTTACTTTACGAGAAATACCCATATGGCCCCCTTCCGTTATAACACCGTTACTCTCTCTTATCTATCTCATTTTCTCTCTCTGCCACATCATCTCACCTCGCCACATTATCATCTTCTCCGGCAGGAGTCACCGGCAGACCACATTTCCGGCCGGCGACCTTCAAATAAAAAAACTAATTTTCTCTCTCCTCTCTCTCTAGAATTTTCTTTTTTAATTTCCTCACCTCTCTCTCTCTCTCTAAAACTCCGGCGAAGGGAACCCCCCTTCGCCGGAGTTTTAGAGAGAGAGAGAGGTGAGAAAATAAAAAAAAAAATTCTAGAGAGAAAGAGGAGAGAGAAAATTAGATTTTTTTTTTTTATTTGAAGATTGTAGGCCGGAAATTTGGCCGGCCGGCGATCCTGCCAGAGAAGATGATGATGGGGCGAGGTGAGATGATGTGGCAGAGAGATAAAATGAGATAGAGGAGAGCGAGTAACGGTGTTATAACGGAAGGGGGCCATATGAGTATTTTTTGTAAAGTAGGGGGCCAGGCGGGAAGCTGGTCACAAAATTGGGGGCCATTAGGGAAATAACCCTTTCTACGACGCCTTTAGACGCCTAGGCGAGAGCCCCTTATGTCGCTTAGGGGAATCGAGAAGCGGTCCAACTCGAGGAGGGTGTCTACAGAGAAAAAATTGTAATTGTTTTGGCCCGAACTGTCAAAGCCCACTAGACTTAATTCGGTTTCTCTCTCTTCCCTTAGCCCTAAATCGATCAAAACATCATCTCTTTCTTCTTTTCTGAACTTGTTTCCCTTCACTGTTTCTGCTTCTTCTTCATATTTCGTTCTTATTTCTGAAGAAGCAGACTGACTGTTTTGCTTCAAACACCTGGCCACCGAGACCTAGCTTCCGCCGGCGCTTCGAGGTATACCTTTTTTCTGTCATCTTCTTCCCCTTCTATCTTTTCTTTCATAAGACTTAACTCGAAGTCTCTCACACCCATTATCTGACTTGTCTTTTTCTTTCTTTGTGCCCTAACTCGTTGATCGATTCCGATTATCCCAAAATTGAAGAAATATTATGACTTGATTGATGACTTTGTAGTTTGCTTTAAACTAAGCTTGAGTAAATTCCTAATTATGATTAGTTAGAACCATTTGGACACTTGCTTACTACTAGCAATTTTTACTGAATGAGCTTCCTTTTTTGCATTTATGGTGTTGAGAAATGGGTTGTAATTAAAATTTGAGTATAAGGAAGTCAATTTGATTTAGCTTCATTATTTCACAGAAAAAGGGTTACCAGCTATGAATCTATCGTCTCTCAGACTCGAGCCCAACCCCATTTTAGTTCCTAACAGGAGTTACAATGGAAGAACGTTTGGACGTGAGAGGCCTCTTCTTCATCTTCCATACGATTCTAGATCCTCCCACACAGTAGTAGGAGTCTCTGCTAATGCTGCCTCTCTCTCTTCTTCGCTTAATGTGGCTGAACAGACTGTAGATAAGCTTGACCGAGTTGGTTCGTTGAGTCAGGTTGCTGGTGTATTGGGTTGCCAGTGGGGTGATGAAGGAAAGGGGAAATTGGTCGATATATTGGCTAAGCATTTCGACGTTGTTGCTCGTTGTCAGGTATAAACTACAGAATCTCCAAAAAATTTCAAGGTTGAACATTTCAGTTGATTGTGTTGCTTACCATGAAAGAGATATAGTTAGCACTATTGTACATGGTTACTAGTTCTCAAGTTTTAATTGTCAATCCAAATATATATCAGCCTACCCAGGTCAACAATGATACATGCTATTTGTCCGCTTCATTATCCATATTCTTTTATGTTTACCCTTACCTAATACCCATAGACCACCCTCAATGAGCCCTTTCTCATTTCATTTATCCTTGTAATCTAAGCTTCAAACTTCTCTATCATATTTGTATGGCATCAAATCGATGGTTGACTATTTTCTTGTATATGACTATGAAATGTTATAAGATGTTAGACAACATTATAATTGCGAAATTATTTATTCGAGAAGGTGAAACAAAAGTTAGTTTTACATGCCTTCATATGGAATCAAAATGTTTCATAGCATTTTCAAAATTTTACTATCATACTGAAATAGTACTAATATAAAATAATATCTTGATTCTTGATAATTTTGGCCATATGAGGGAAATGTTTACTCATGTTGGTCCAATTACAGTAGCTTTTTGTCAAGTGGACATCTTAGATAATTATTGTAGATGTAAAATTTGATATTAGTATAGCATTTTTATAATAGACCAAGCCCAGCCCCCTTGTCATCATTTATTATTTACTTCAATGGTAATACTAATATATTAGCAAATGAGAGATAGGTTTTCATGATATGCTTTTATTATCAATTTAATACATCATTACTGTACACTGATGCCCTTTTTATCTTGTATCAAAGGGTGGAGCAAATGCTGGGCACACCATCTACAATTCCGAGGGAAAGAAGTTTGCTCTTCACCTTGTTCCTTCAGGAATCCTTAATGAAGAAACCCTTTGCATAATTGGTAATGGGGTTGTGGTGCATCTCCCAGGAATGTTTGGAGAAATAGATAATCTTGAGGCAAATGGTGTATCTTGTAAGGGAAGGATATTGGTATCTGATCGTGCTCACTTGTTGTTTGATTTCCATCAAGAGGTAGATGGGCTTAGAGAAGCTGAGCTTGCCAAGTCATTTATTGGGACAACAAAGAGAGGAATAGGACCTTGTTACTCGAGCAAGGTGATTCGTAACGGCATTAGAGTAAGCGACTTGAGGCACATGGATACTTTCCCTGACAAGCTTGATGTTTTATTATCCGATGCAGCTTCACGTTTCAAAGGGTTTAACTATAGCAATGACATGCTTAGAGAGGAGGTTGAGCGATACAAGAGATTCGCCGACAGATTGGGACCTTTCATTGCTGATACTGTTCATGTTGTGAATGAATCTATTGAACAGAAAAAGAAGATACTGGTTGAAGGTGGTCAAGCAACCATGTTAGATATCGATTTCGGGACATATCCATTTGTAACTTCTTCTAGTCCATCTGCCGGTGGAATCTGCACCGGGCTTGGTATTGCTCCGAGAGTCTTGGGCGACCTAATTGGAGTGGTAAATTGATTTTCTTGTGCTTGCTCCATTAAACAGGGAAAGCTCAATGATACAGTTGGAAACACATTTTCTTGCTTTTGAACATGCCATCTTCTTTTGCAGGTCAAAGCATACACTACAAGAGTTGGGTCTGGTCCTTTTCCAACGGAGATGTTAGGGGAAGATGGGGACCAACTTAGAACTGCTGGTCAAGAATTTGGCACCACTACTGGTCGGCCGAGAAGATGTGGTTGGCTTGATATTGTAGCATTGAAGTATTGCTGTCAAATTAATGGTTTCTCTTCTCTCAATCTTACCAAGCTCGATGTGTTATCGGGTCTTCATGAAATTCAGCTGGGAGTTTCCTACAAAGACATCGATGGCTCATCAATTAAATCTTTCCCTGGCGATCTTACCGTGCTTGAGCAACTAAAGGTCATTTTGGTTTTTCTACTTTAAGTATCGTTCTCTTTATTCGAGTATGAGAGAACTCATAATTTGAATCTTACTTTGATATGCTCTAATACCGTAGACATAGATCGCCTCAGTTGATGCTTTAAACCTCCTTGTCGAGTGTCATAAGACTTTTTCCTCTAATTTAATCCTTTCTGTGGTATATAAAGATCCCTAAACTTGGGTTTTATAATATGGTGCATTTTTGTTATTATTGAGGAAAATCATTAACCATAGTAATGCTACGTTATTTGTTTGTCATATTTTCAGGTCGAATATGAAGTTTTACCTGGATGGCAGACTGATATTTCTTCTATCAGAAACTACGGAGAACTTCCAGAAGCTGCAAAAAGATACGTAGAAAGGATAGAAGAACTTGTCGGTGTTCCTATTAACTACATCGGAGTAGGACCTGGTCGTGATGCCCTTATATTCAAGTGATTTCATGATTTTTCAGTTTAGAACTTACACATTGGACAATTTCAATTGAGTTTCCCCTCCAAATGGTGCCGTGGGCTTTTCTTTGAGAAGAAAGTACGACACTCGTAAGTTCGATTCTGTTTAATAAAATGGTTGTTTGAGTTGAATTATGGTTAGGTATTTTAAAGAGTGTTCGATAATGAGTCGAAAGCGTGCAGCTATCGAATGTTGTATTGTTTGTAATACTGATGATCTTTTTCTTAGACATCAATGGGTTATAATGTCTCAAAATTTTAAGCATTGTTTTATCACTTTTTGATCTTTTAAGCATTGTTTTCTTAGACATCAATGGGTTATAGTCTCTCAAATTTTCATACCCAAGGGTTTCTAAAATGATCTTGGTTGATTTGTACTATTGCCGACGGCTTTCTCTAATGCCTTAGACAACACTGTCATTTTCGGACGACAGTTATAGGCAAAAGAGGAGAATTTCATGCTATAGGCTATTTGAGGGCAACGAGTTGATATTATAAAACTGTTTGTGCTCGTTGGGAACGGGTTACACCCTCATAGACTATTAGGGCATAAACTTCATAACCCAAGAACTAACTCTACTTGCCTTCAACTTTTTAACTAGAAGTATCAAAGTGGGAAATTGATTACTCTCATAGTTAGGCCCTTGAATGTAGAATTTTAGCTTCATTAATGGGTAGTTATACTTAACAACGTCTCCAGCTAAAACTCATTTTTGTTACTCTTAACAATAACCACTTATCAACAAGTGCATGCACATATGTCAACATTAACAAGCTTTCAGACATGATCCTTTATCGAATCGAAATTTGATTTTATCTTAATTAAGGAGCAAAATCTTTGAGTTCATTGTATTATCCTCAATTATAGTTTCAAGAAAGATCCAGTCATATCAAAAAACCTAGCTAATTACGAACATTAGTTAATCTACTTATCAAATGCATTATTTTCTATCTAAAGAAGCTACAATTCTTGCATGATTCACTTACCACAATCTTAGTTTTGGAGTAAAAAATATTAATCAACTCTTAATCATACTTTTATGAGTTATTGTTAAACCTTGCCAGCTAAAATTGTCGGGAATTGGCGAGTTCACATGGATTTAATTACTATACAAAATGATTTGTGACTTAAGTCTTGTTTTTATAGATTAGTGTGAAGTAATTATTCATTATATTATCCATAATAAACATGTAATAGACAAGATCACTCTTAATCCTTTCAAAATCTGATTCTCACCTAAGAAATAATCTTTTAACTCTCATGTAAAATATTTTTAATACATGAATCAATCCAAACTTCTGCCATTCAAGCCATGAGAAATAAGTTAAAAAAAAAAGCCATGAGAAATACCAATCCAGCCAGACAAGTACATTCTGGAGAGCTCATAAATAACAAGGTGATTACTTAGGGGCATACAATTTTGGTTTGGGGTACACTTTGATCTTTGGGTTGAAGTCGTTGTGGCCTGTGGTGGTGGTAATCGTCGGAAGTGGAGGTGGTGGTAAAAAGCGCAGACGAAGATTAGGAGTAAAAAGCAAACATGTCAATTGAATTAAAGTCTGTGTCCCCTAGCCAAAACTGTATTTCCTAAGCTTGTCGTAGTAACAAAGTTACCAACTATAAAGGAATGAGAAGTACTTTAAAATGAAGTTAGGACTTAGGAGTAGTATAAGAGGGTTTATAGGAGACCCCAAATTATGACATTGGCACACCCAGGGGCAATACTATGTCGAGGACCAGGCTGGGCAGTAGCCCGACCTATTAAAGTGCTATTGCATAATTATAACACGAGAACTTTATATTAATGATTAATAAAATTATGTGACTTTTTTCTTCTTTAAAATATTGAATGATTAATAAAGATCTATCGATATTTTGGTACTCTAATGTTACGTTTATTTGTAAATTGTCTTGTATCTTGTAAGACCATATGTATTTTATGTAGAAGCTTATTTTATGAAGTCTTTAGGCTTGCCCTCCTTGATATGAAATCCTGGTTCCGCCCCTGGGCACACCCCCTTCTTTGCACTCCTTGTGGGTCTTGGACTGAGCCGTCTGAGACACATAGATAGGACTATCAGAGGGTACTCGGACTGGCACGAGTCAACACGAATTAAGTTCAGTCAAGTACCGTCCCAAGTCCGAACTGCCTTGTTCCCGAGGTGCTAATAGAGAAGGCAGGTCTATGGCAATTTAAGGGGGCCCTTATAGAATTTATTGGGTAGCAAAGACAAGATCACGTGCATATGTGACCATCCCGTACTCTCATGTACAGAGAGAGACCAGGTTATTTTTCTAATCCATTAGGTACAAAAACCAGCATGGGGAAACTCTTCAAACCATAACTCACCCATTGTCAGCACAATAATTCTGTTTGATTCTCTCATATACAAGATCAACTCCCCTTGTGGTGTTTTTTGTGTTTTGAAATAATTTTTTGTTCGAGTCGGTTGAAATATAAATACGTGCCATTGTTTTTTAGGCTTGGACCTTTTTTGAGCATATGGAGCCGAAGCGCTGAAATATCTATAGATATAACTTGGCAAAAGAAATTATATTTTGGACAATCTTGGCTATTTTCATGTATTATTGTGATGCTAAAAGATAGAAGGATGAATTCGTTTGTTATGTCTTGAATGAAGTGGGAGTAGAGTTGGTGTCTTCCAAAAGTATAGAATCTTGACTTACTTTGTAATACGACGACTCACTTTTACTAAAAGACAATTTAAAAAAATAAAATTGAATACAATCTGGCGGGTTAGAGTCAGAATGTCGCGAAGGAAGTCCAGATCTTATGTACATCTAGCATTTCGTTATTGTGAAGACAAAAGTGAGGTTGCTTAATTGGTTTTGTGGGATGAAAAGGAGGTCACTTAGGTCTTACTGCTTTTCTTGATCAATTATGTGCTCAGGCAAGAATGCCATTATTTGGGTGTTTCCTATTACTTATTAGAAAGGGATCTTGGTCGTTGAGCTCTCACTCTATATAATCATAAAGATCAAACTATTTTGCCTATAGTAAACATCATCAAAACATTTTATCGACACTGTTGGGGGACAAGACCCTCCAATTTAGTAAAAGATTAATTAGGAGGTCCCCTAATTACGACACTAGCTCTGGTTTCTTGTTAATTAATTGATAATATTATAACATAAAAACAATATTTTAAGTTTATGGTCGATTAGTTCGATTAATTTTATTTATTAGCCTTTAGGTAGAGCCGAATTACTACTAATCTATTGAGTTTCATGTTAAACAGTTATTAATTAATAATGTCTATGACTTCCAAGCATTAGGTATACCTAAAGAAAAAAAGATAATGTTTAGTCATAGATAAATAGCATTAATCAATCATCAATCATTTTTTGAAAGATAGTCCAACACTTGATTAGAGAAGTTGATTAGGGTTTCATAATTATTTGTGCATGAACTAATTTGATATGTTTGTTTTAGCTTAGCCTTTAGGTATGATGAGTCATTTTTTAGATGCATGATTAAGTAGATCAAACAAAAAAGAGTTTAAAAGTGTAGTTATTAATTAGTCTGGCCCATTGAATAATACTAGAACAACTCTACTAAATGAACCGGTTTTCGAGGCAGACTAGGGGCTTAACCAATCGGGTCTAGCTACGTATGTTACGTTTTGAGTCGTGATGGACCTCCAAAGTCAGGCCACTAGAACTGCCTCTTAGAAATATGATTTTCTCCACTTTAATAATGCAATGGCCTCTAGTCTAGCTAGGTTATTTTGGTGTTTGATGTCTTCTGAAAAAGGGTGTGGGAGGGAGAAAAATGTTTGTTTTTTCTCTTGTATTTTCATTTCTATTTTTTTTTGTTTGGGTAAGATTCCAAAATGAGTGGGACCAACAAGTAATGTTGTCTGGTAAGTTTGGGAGGGGACAATGAACACCCTTCATGCTCTCTCTCTCTCTCTCTCTCTCTCTCTCTCTCTCTCTCTCTCTCTCTCTCTCTCTCTCTCTCTCTCTCTCTCTCTCTCTCTCTCTCTCTCTCTCTCTCTCTCTCTCCCTCTCTCTTGGTTGATGTAAACATGGACCACCCCCACTTATCTATAAGAAGGCTCTCATCCTTCCTCTTCGTCATTCATTCAACACATCACTTACCAACTTATTGTGAAAACAAAAAAGCATTTCAGAGAGCAAAAGAAGAAGTCTTTGGGTGGAGTATTTGTTTTCTCTACTACTATTTACTACTTTAGAAGAAGAAGAAGAAAAATGAAGATGATGAACAATTCAAAGAGAAAATTAACAAGAGGATTAGGAGGAGTACTTAGAGAGCAAAGAGGAAGGCTTTATATCATTAGAAGATGTGTAGTTATGCTTCTCTGCTGGCATGATTAATCATAATTTTTCAAGCTAATTATGCGGATTAACTAAGATGGAGATGAAAGTTCTTCCACTATTGTACATATCCGATGGAATTTTCTAACAAATTTTGTATTACCTCCATCTTAATTATTGTAGGTTCTAATATATTAGAAAAGTTTAATCAAATTTGGAATTTTGTTCCTTTTTTACTCAATTCTTTGTCAAATTTTATATTTTATGTTAATTGTAATTAGCTTGATGATTAGTATGCTTCAAGAATATGGTTAGTTTCTATAGTATTTGCTGGTGTGATTCTTTTGTCAGAAAGACAAGGCAGACTGCAACTGATTTTGGGACGAAAGTGATTATTAATTATAAATGAGTTAATTCCTATTTGGCTCCCTACTTTGTGACCAGCTTCCTTTATGGCTCCCTATTTTTTGTAAAGTCAAATATGACCCCCTATTTTGAAGTAAATGTCCTAATGGCCTTTCTATAATTATTTTTTCCAAATAAAATCAAAAAGAAAACTTCAATTCCACCTCATTTCCCTCTCCCCCACACATATCTCTCCACGTCACCTCTCTCTCTCTCCAATTCACCTCTCTTCCTCGACGAAGGTTGCCGGCAGGAAAATTTTTCGGCCAGCGACATTCGTCGGAGAAGAGAGGTGATTTGGAGAAGAGAGAGGTGAGTTGGAGAAAAGAGAGGTGAGTTGGAGAGAGAGAGAGGTGAGTTGGAGAGAGAGAGGTGACGTGGAGAGATGTGTGGGGGAGAGGGAAATGAGGTGGAATTGAAGTTTTCTTTTTGATTTTATTTTGAAAAAATAAATATAGAAAGGGCAGTTAGGACATTTACTTCAAAATAGGAGGTCATATTTGAATTTACAGAAAATATGGATCATAAAAGAAGCTGATCACAAAATAGGGAGCCAAATAGGAATTAACTCATTATAAATTTAGGAACCCATTGGAATCTATAGTGATACTCTTATTTAGTTTTAATTAATTAGAGTGTGTTTTTTTTTGTAAAAAGTAATTAAGAGTGTGTTCGTAGTCAATTCAAAGCTAATTGACGACAAATACAAAAGTCTTTTCTATGTTACACTAGGTATATAACCCGTGGGGAAAAGGCACACACACTTCTGTCAAAACACAAAGCAAAGATCAAATAAGAAATAAAACAATATAAATGTTCAAATGAAAATCAATTCATGCTCACCCAATCTAAGAAGATAGATATTAAAACGTAAGCGAAAACGAAACAACATAGTACCAAGATGAGAGAATGATTATGAGTTGACTAGTCTGTAAATCCTCTCATGAGACATTTTCATATTATATACTATCAAATTTCTTGTATTAAGTAACTTAAGTTGACTCTTCTATTTCGGGTTAAGAAAATTATGCTTTTGCAGTTCAAAATGAATTTCAGAAGCAAATTGTGTTTGTCATCAACTCATCATTTTACTCATGATGTGTAAATCGTCTAAATGACTGATTGAGTTGATTCTGAATCCGTTTGAATCAGACAATTCACATTCAAATTACTCAAATTCAAACAATGAGGACGATAAGAAACGCCATTTCCGCCCTCTTGCGACTCAAACGAAGAATCAGATTCATTAATTAGCTTAAGAAACTTAAGCTAAAAAATGAGTAGCTAAAATTTTCTTTGGGAAAGGATGATATTTCATTTGAGGTTGCCTTACCTGTTGGTAATTATTATGAGTTTAGCTACTGTTGATGTAACCATGAGGTGCCAAAACTATATGGCACCCTCCTCTATCTGGCTTCTCAACAGGGCCGGCCCTGACTTTTCAGTGGCCCGAAGCGAGGTCTGAAAATGTGGCCCTTTCTATCAAATTGTAAAATGTATTACATGAAAATCGTAAGTACTCCAAAATATTTTCATCATATTTATAAACAAAATAGCTTTTTGATGATTACAATCACTGAAATTTTGTTCTTCTGAAATTTTTCGATGCAAAGTCACTAATAATCGTCGAATAATCAAGATTGTCAGACATACCTTCTCATCAGATAATATAGCTAATCCGTTTAACCTTTCTTGCGACATAGTAGATCGAATATAAGACTTAATCAACTTCAACTTAGAAAAACTTTTTCGTGCAGAGGCAACGGTAACTGGTATAGTCAACATAATTCTATAAGAAACCCATGTGTTCGGGTAACAACCTTTCTTATCTTTTAAAAAATCTAGCACTTCAATTGGTCTTTTGACCTCATTTGGTAAAAGACGCTTCAACACTTTCAGTTCAGAAAATAAGTCTAGGGTCTATGTTATATGACTCATTATGCTTGAAAAAGGTTTCTAGGCGAACACATGAATCTCTCAAATCACCATCATCTTGGGAGTTTAAATTTTTTTTAACTCAAACAGAAAACCAAATATTTCTTTGTACTTCTGAAATTGTTTGAATCTGCTCTTAAATGAACAAAGAGCATAATCTAATATGTATATGAAATAATTAACTCTAAATGGTTCTGCAGATGACATTGATGGATCTTCACACACATTCTCGTCAAACTGTTTCTTTTTTCGAATAATACGTTTTTTTCCTAAATGTTGCTTGAACTCCCATCTTAATGGCAATCTCTTTAGCTTCAATCATGCCTTCTTCAAACCCCACTTCTCTATAATCTTCAAGATAACGAATGAGTCCGTTCAATTTCTCTAATGTAACATCAATATTTTTATCTTCCGTTTGAAGTGTTTGGCTAATTGAGTTTACCGAAAACTATATATTTATATATGATAGGAAGGGGAGAGAAAAAGTAAATAAACAGTAGAAAATAAGATTTGTTCTATCTTAAATAAGGCAATAACTCAATGACTTTGAAGAATCCAAGAAAGGAAGGTGATTAGGTGACTAGGTGAGATGAGTAGAGACATTGGATCTCTCATCCCGTAGTGGAGAAGAAGAGGGTGTTCTCGGGTCCGATTTGGCACTTTGGCTTGAAGAAAGAAAAGGATATTGGGATTTTATGATTTGGATATTTAAATTTCAAAAAACATTTTTTTTTTCATGTCAAACAAACTGTTGGGCCCACTATTCATTTAAAGATCATCAAATTTGGTGGCCCTTTTTACTTAACATTTGTTAAACGGTGCCCTTACAATTTTTTTAACTAGTTGGACTTCTTGTATATTTCTTAAAGAAATTAATGTCTTTGGTGGCCCCTAAAAGTCGGTGGCCCGAAGCGACGCTTTGTTCGCTTGTGCCCAGGGCCACCCCTGCTTCTCAATAAAGGCCAACAAAAAGTTATTTTCACGTCTAAATTCCAGTTTTCTAAATTCATTCTAAAATATCAACAGACCACTTTTTGATCTAAGTCTCAATCGTTTGTTCTTCAACAAAAAAAATGTCTCAATCGTTTGTTCATTATTTCTCGATTATTTTTGTTGCAAAGTTGCCTCTTTAGCATTATCAAGGTCCAATGTCCCAACCTTTTCGCTTTTTAACCGTAAGACACTATTGTTTTCTTCGACCTAATCTTCCGGGATTTTTTGACGGCTACACAAACCCACATATTTTCTTCAACTCTCGATTTCTTCAAACAAATTAGGTGCGCAAGTAAGTGTAACCCTCTTATCGGTCGTAAAGAATTCACTTAGGTCAGGAAATTCAACTCTAAAAGGTGTGACCCTGTCTCCAAAATATATAATTTAGAGAAGAAAAACATAAAAAAATCAAATGCAATTTTGATTTGCAAATTTTGTGACAAATTGGAAAAAATAAGCCAAAAATTTCATAGGAAACACTGATGGTGTGTTTGGATGGCGGAATCATGAATCCACGGATTCATGAGTCCTTCGGATTCATGATTCCACGGATTCATGAATCCAAGTAATATTTTTTGGCTTGTTTGGCAACTAAGAATCCTATGATTTATTATTATTTGAGTATTTTTAAACGTCTTTAGAAAAAATATGATTTTTTAAAAAAACAATGATTTTGGAAAAAAATAATGATTTTGTAGAAGGAAATATTTTTTTTTTATTTGAAGTTTGAAATTTAGGCTCATTAATCCAAAATCCTAGCAAATCCTAGTGGGTAGGGTGGGATTTTGGTCCAATACAAATTTTGGAATTAGGAATCCTTTGGATTCAAGAGTCCTAGGATTCTTGGTAGCCAAACAGACCAAGGATTCATGATTCCTACCAAATTCCACTTTTGATAGGAATCCTACTTAGGAATCCTGCAACCAAACACACCATGATAATAAATTAAAATAAAAAAAATTTCGTGGAAATTCTACATCAACACGGATTTATTTTATGAAATTTGAGTTTGTTTTCCCAAATTAGAAAATACAAAATACAAACTTAAAAAAAATTTGAGTTTTATCTCAACAATATCATTAATTCCTAATATAGAACTACTCAAAAACTTTTTAAAACAAAAATTGAAGAATTTTATCCTACTCTGTAGATTTTAGGTTGATTCTTGTTTTAATACTTCAGTCGTTATAGTTGTGTCTCCCAATTATATAGAAGTCAAATAAGTCAATTATGCTTGATTGGCATCGACCCATAATTTTTGCCTGACTTAATGTTTTTTTTGCCCATATTGGCTACCATCTTTCAATGATCTTGTGAAAATAGAGTTCTTTCAGAAAACCCCTCAACTTCATAGGGTTCCACAAAGAAGATGAATTCTTTCTCCTGGAGGAAAATTGTACAGTTGAACAAAAGATAAGATAAATAATGTATAAAAAAATTCCAAACTGTGCTCCCAGGCCCGATCCTTCTACACTTGACGACCATCAAGAGCTCTCAAAAAATACAAAATAAACCGAGATTCTTTGGGGCGTGAATGTTGAGCGAAATGTGTTACTTCTTTCTGAATGAAATTCCTTCTTGGGTTTCTGCCACAGAGAAATAACATCAAAGATTACACAATGCGTTAAAAGAATTTGATCAACTTCACCACACCATTGACGATGAAAAGAAAATGCTTAATGAAGTTCGTTAAGATCTCAAAAATAATCTAGGGTGTTTTTGGGTTTTCAAATATACTCCTGTCTAAAGTTTGTCAGTCTTTAACCATTCGACTTCAGATATAAGCAGTTTATTTTTCTGATAGGAACCACTTCAGATATGAAATTTTAAGGAAAAAAACAGTCTGAAACCTATTTTTCTGATAGAAACCACTTCAGATATAAACAGTTTGTTTTATTCAGCAGAGTCTAGCCGAATTATGGTGAGCAAAGCTGACTCGGGCCAAGTCAGCCGAGTTACTCGGTCGAACTCTAGACTCGGGGACTCGGCCAGGCTTGGGCTACCCCAGAGCCAAAAGCTGAGTACTGAGTTACTCGTCCGAGCCAGCCGAGTTGAAATCCAGGGACACTGCAATGGGTACTAGAAAAAATATTACCACTTCCATAGAGTAAAGTGAGGCGATATCAGCACCGAGAGATGACGATCTTGTATTAGAGGTCAACCAGTATCATTGTCATAACTGCTGTTTGACTTTTAGGGGAACGATGATTTCGGAGAAGTATTCTCATCTTGCCATAGAAGGTAGTCCAGGTGTTGGTAATCCGAGTGTATCATGAAGAAGGGATGCCCTCTGTGGGTTGGATAAGAGAAGTTGCTGCATATCAGTAGGAAGAACGCCGTAAACTGCTTGCAGATCTCCTTTCAGCTTTTGGGAAGCTGCATCAGAGTCTTCACTCCCCTTTCCACATTTCAGCATCTGAAAAGCAAAATCAAATGGAAAACAGATATTTGGCTGATGTTAAAGTTTCGACAAAAGTTAGCTTTACTGAAAATCAATAATTGTTAAGTGTGTGTTTCGACTTGCGCTCTGATCAGTGTCAGTTCAGTAAAGATATTTAATTACTGAACAAAAGGGGAGGTTTGGTACCTTGAACCACAACATCTAAAACATCAAGTGATCGTTTTGCAGACTGACTAAATTGAACCAAAAAAAGCAAAGCAGTAGATCCAAAACAAATGCGAAAGGAAAATGTATATGTGTGAACTTTTATTTTATACAGATATCATGTATTATCTATCCAACGTGGAAATTTGGGTACCATTATCCGGCATCGGTACATAGTGATGAATGCGATGAGTTAGAAAGTGTCAAATGGCGCACTGGCGTTAGCCTAGAGAGTTATTTTATACACTCGACTATGTGCAATCATATAGAAGACGTAATTAAAATCTTGCACTATACCCACTAAACTCTTATGAATAGCCGACAAGGTAACCAATTACTTGAGTTTGAGTATCAGATGTGGCAAGGAAAAGAAGCTGAAAGGATGCAAGAGTGCATGTAAGGGATAGCTTCACGAAATTGCATAGTTAATAACCTCATATATTTAACATAATGAGCTGCAACCAAGGGATTTCAGATTTTCTAAAAAAACACTTGGATACGTGGCTGTAAAAACAGTCAACATCAATGTCTGGCTTGTCTTTTGTTAGGCTCCTTCAGTACTTTGTCACAAAAGTTCCAAAAAGATCATCTTACCAGCAATTCTAGTGCAACCCACAGATAGGATGTTATCTTTATTTACGAACTGATTCAGATGGGTAGTGGCGTAAGTTCAAACAACATTCGAACTCTTAACAACGTCAACACTCAAATTCATGCACATAAAACAATTTTTCAGACTCGAAGGTAAGTTATTGAAAGCATATTTAAAGAGATGAGTGATATCTTAATAAATCATGACGCGCATAGAAAATGAAAACCGATTCTCCACAAAGTAGATCTTGTACAATTATGATATTCTCCAACATATAGGAATGTTCTAGAAGTAGACAAAAGTACTTTCTGCGGGAATGGAAGAACGTCCCCACGCTATGTAATTATGTTTATGCTTCAATGTTTAAAAGAAAACGTCATCTAATCTCCCAAAATCAAGAAAGTTAAGTTTTTTTAATAAACTTATAGTATCACAAAACTAAATCTATCACTTGGGTGGTTTTCTTTTTGTCCAGATCTGAATGGCATGAGTGACTGATTGACTCAATTCAATGGCTGACGCGGGCTGATTTTGATCCATTAGGTGATTAGGTCAGATGTAGAATACGTATAAGTCACGATTCCATTATCTTAATTAACCTATGATGACTATTGTACCCTGAACAGGTCAGACTCAGATAAGTCAAATTCAAACAAGTCAGATTCAGACGATAAAAAAAAACACCACCAAATATCTGCCACTCAGATTTTTCAGTATGTGATCCACAACAAACATGATTTATTCCACCACTAGAATCACTAGTCTTCAGTTTACATGGGAAAATGGATGAAACTGATAGACGACCTACAAGAAAGTATTACCTGTAGCTCTCCAAGAAGATGTTTTTCAATAGCATTAAATGAGTCAACAATCTCCAATTCAGACATTTTTGGAATGAATTGTTGTATTTCAGTTCTTAACCTTGCCTGCTTCCACAATCTATGTTGCTCCTGTTCAGCAACAGCACGCCTTCTTTGGAACCACGGCATGAAGTTTTTTCCTCTAAGGAAGCGTCTGGAACATAAACAAAACAAATAAGAACCTGGAAATTAGGAAAGTAGCTCTACTTGAACAGGCTAACAGCCAACTAGAGCAAAATTGCCTAGACATAAACATAATAGAAGAACAACTCAGATAGATACAAGAAACAGATGATAAATATAACTAGCACTAGAAAATCACTAAAGAAAATTGAATGGAAATCTGTGAGACCCCATCTTGGCAGTCCGAAAAAAGTTACCTGTATAGGTCCAGCCAGTTAGCTTTCATCCTCTTTGTTAAGAACTTCCCAGGACCTCTTGCTGATAATGTCTCGAGGAATTCATCAGCATTAAATGGTGGTAGAGGAGGAGGATCAACAAAAGGAGAAGTTGCTTCAGAAGGTGTAGTAGCTCTTAAATATGGACCAAAGGGAGCAAGGAAATTGGTAGTCAGCTCCAAGAAATGCCGCCGCAAGATTTCGTTGTTAACAACCGACATGGACTCTTCAACCCTTGAGGAAATCCCTGCATCAACTAACCTATTCAAGATAGCCGTATCTGGCTTGGTTATGGCAGCATACGTGCTCCATAGAGCTTCCTTGTGTTCTGTCATCAAACATAGAGGGCCATCTCTCCTCAACTTCACCATACTCAACAAATTCGAGGGGGAAAACTTCTTCAATGCCATTTGCGGAAATCCAAATCCTTCTGCCTTACCCAAATTTCTTCCGGCAAAGGATGCCCTGGAAGCAAGGTTCACCCTGCTTGAATTAGGAGCAGGGATACCGACCGAAACAATGTGAGGAATATTTTTAAGAGCCTTGAGGAAGAATAAGTTCGTCACTCCTAGAAGCATAGGAGGGAAAGTGTCCCCTTCATTAAGTGAATTGAGTTGGGCAAAGTCACGGTCATGGATAGTAAAATAAGGCCGAAAATCAACACTAAACAGAAGTGGGGCAACTAAACTAACAAGGCCAGCAACAGCTTCACAACATTGAGGAGGGGTTGGTGATACTATAAGAATAGGCTCACCAATAATCAGGAGTTCCCAAAGCACCCAGAGCTGCAAAAGTATTCCCCTAAATGCACCAAAAAGATCAGCATCGTGAAATAAACCTTGTGGCACCGACTGATTCATAGGAAGAAATGGAGCCATTGAAGACGAAGATTCATCTGACAGGAACCCACTCTCTAATTGCAAGCTATAAGAAGGTGGAAGATTAACTTTTAATGTAGCATTTCCTATAGGAAGCTCCATCGATTTACCAAGTATTGGAGTAGGCCACATTGAGACATAGTACGCCATATGTTCAAGAGCTTTCTTACCAATATCGAAAAACAAAGGACCCAAGATTTGTAAAACAGGTCTAAACACACTGGAATACGGACTATGAGATAAAATTACCACAGATTTCTGTTCGCCTCCTCGCTTTAATCTCTCATCGTGTCTCTGTCTATTGAATACATAACCATACAAATATCTTGGACTACTTGATTTTCTGATTAATTTATCATCTTTTCCACCTTCACCATCAACTAACTCAGAAGAAGATACATCACTAAATAGGACATTATCCCGCCTACGGAACCGAAAGAAGAAAATACAATCATGGATACTAGAGCGATTCTGGTGCTGGGAAACCGAATCAGGGAATGAACTAAAAGCAATTTCAAGTTCTTCTTCTTGAGTAAAACAACCAGGTGGATAACATTCTTCTATAACCTGACCTTGTTCAAGATCAAACCTAATTATACAGAAAGCAACTACCCATTTCCTTAAAGATTTAGGGTCAAGTTTTGAATTTGGTTCCGTTTTGAACGAAAAAGAAGGAGACCGACTCATTTCAATTCATAGATCGAACCAGTTGATGAAATTCTTCAGTAAACAAAAATGCCTAATCCAATATTTATCAACTAGTATTTCTGTTTTTTCAGCTCAAGATTTACTAATCTTTCTACAATACAAACTGGATAAAATGTAAAATTTCTAGGTTTAAAAGTAGAAGAATGTTTGGTTGATGGAAAAAGAAATAAAGAAAGAAATTGAAGATCTATAAAGTGGGATTTTACCTGGTTGTATTGGAGAAAGAACCCTAGTAATAGAACCAATCTGGATCAGTGTTGATAGGAAACTAACAGATTTGGGGATGATTATGATGGGAGAGGAGAGATGCAAATTTATAGTATTTAAAAATGAAAAGGGTGTGTCCTCTTTTCCTCTTCAATTGAATTATTTCTATGGTCTGTGGCCTGGTGGGAATATCAACTTGTGCATTGATTTGATTATGGGATGGCAGTGGGTGAGGATTCTCTTGCACCTTTGACAGTCCACAAATGTCTAGGGCTTTCTGTTTTTTTTTTTTTTTTAAACTGTAAACATCTTATTATTTATGAAGCAAAGTTTACAGAGCGAGAAGTAAAGTTACATCATCAGAGTAAAAGATAAAAAAATATAATTCTAAGCACATCCTCCAACTTGTAGCTTTCAAGGTTGAAACTAAAGCCTCAACGTAAACCTTCTCGAGACTAGCGGTCTCCCAACCAACGTGAGACCATACCCATGATTGCTCAAAGGAAACCAACAAATCTAACGGTGAGCATCCTCTACAACGCAACCTCGATCGACACCACCACTTAGAAACCGGAAATAGATCAGACCATACCAGAAGAAGACAATGAAAAAAGAAATACATTACTTCGTAGAAGCCAAATGATTTCTTTGAAACGAAATCCGAAGATTCCATAATACCCAACCAGAATCCTCTCGAAAGAGAAATTATGTACCGCCACAATCTAAAGAGATCATAGTCAGACACCTGGAGACATGGGATGCTGACGAAACCCAAACCATAAGGCTTGACCAAGCCAGGAATAAGATGCAGATAAACTGCGAAGGGTGGGGGGTGAGGTAGTGATCCAAGATCGGTAAAAAGTGCGGGCAAGATTGAGGCTGAAATAGATGAGCTTACCAGAGTCGAAGCCCATAGTGTTTCCAAAAGGGCTTTCTGTTTTCGATAATTGAGAATTCGTAAATATTGAGGGCTTTCAAATACGAAAATTTAAAAGCTTAGAAATATCTGATACACTCAATCTAGAAATTTGAGAATTCACGAATGTTTAGACATTCAACTAAGACAAAAAAAAAAAAAAAAAAAAGTCTACGAATTTTAGTGGATTAAAATTTTCATGAACATTTTGGTAGAATCTAGTATAATTTGAAGAAAAATATATCCTCCAAAAAACAAAAAGACACATTACAATGTGGATGTTCATATTGCAATATTAACTAATTTATGAGAAATACTCATATGGCCCCCTTCCGTTATAACACTGTCACTCTCTCTCCTCCATCATGTTTTCTCTCTCTGCCAACTCACGCCACATCATCTGTTACGCCACCTCATCACCTTCTTCGCCAGAGGTCGCCGGCCGGCTAAATTTCCGGCCGGCGACCTTCAAAATTTTTTTATTCTCACTCTCTCTCTAAATTTTTTTTTTTTTTAAATTTCCTCTCACATCTCTCTCTCTAAACTCCGGCGAATGGGGTTTCCCTTCGCCGGAGGTCTGTTCGTGATGAACAGACCTGAGCTGTTCGTGACGAACAGACCTCCGGCGAAGGGAAACCCCCTTCACTGCCGGAGTTTAGAGAGAGATGTGAGAGGAAATTAAATTTTTTTTTTTAGAGAGAGAGTGAGAATAAAAAGAAAAATTGAAGGTCGCCGTCCGGCGACCTCTGCCGGAGAAGGTGATGAGGTGGCGTAACAGATGATGTGGCGTGAGTTGGCAGAGAGAGAAACACATGATGGAAGAGAGAGACGGTGATATAACGGAAGGGGGCCATATGGGTATTTCTCGTAAAGTAAGGGGCCAGGCGGGAAGCTGGTCACAAAGTTGGGAGCCATTAGAGAAATAACCCATTAGAATATACTAATTTTTTAGATGTTGTAGTTGATAACTATATGGGAAATCGCAATAATATATGGTTGAATATTATTGAGATGTTTGTATGTTTGAGACTTTTGATAATGATAAATTAAAGATAACAACGCAATGTAAATGCTAGCAACAATCTCATAGGTTGTTCGTTATAAATTATGAATACAACATAATTAACATGAATGATCACAATACAATATAAAAGTTCACAAAAAATCGTCTGAGTGCTAGCAAAAATTAGCAATACATTGCGTAATAACACAGACTCCTAAAATACGAACCATCGTAACCCTGACTCATACTACGATGTGAACCATTATCCTACCATATGAAGCTTCGTAATACGTTTTGAATCTTCAAACTCGTTAGGAATATCTATGTTCTTTTTGTTGAGATTCATGCTACTTTTTTAAGCAATAAACTTTGTGGAAAGATAGTAAGAACACATCTGATTTAAGCAATTTTGGAATAGATCTCAGTAATTTGCATAAACGAAGATGACAAAAACGCAGATCAGACGACCTTAGTGATAAAAAAAAAATCCATTTAATGTGATACCTCGATCTTCAATAATTTCTAGATAGAATACTAGCTTTTTAATTAATGAGGAGCTGTAGAAATACTAGGTTTCATTCATTGAAGAAAAAGGAGAAGAATACGGTTGTTTGGAACAGATGGATTTGGAGAGAGAAAAAATGGAATGCTAGCAAATCTGCAATGGGAGGAAAGGAGATGACATGGGCGTAATTCAAATTTTGGGGAGGCAGGGCTGTAATTTCAAAAAAATTGGATCTCCTTCTAATTAAAATTTGAGGTGGATTATTGGCTGATTTAACGAGCCAAGAGGGAATTTTAGCCCATGCACGGAATTGCAAATATGTTCTTTTTCTTTTGCCCACCAATATATGTACACAAACAGATCTCTGGTTCTCTCCCATTTTAACATATTTTGTTGATCCAAAAATTGGTAGGAAGGAGAAATTCTCTAGCTGGTTAAAGCTGCAAATATTGATTCTTCATCTGCCAGCTTCATTTTCCAATGAGACAATAACTAGTAATAGATTGAGACATAAATAGAATGCAAATGTTTATAAGAATATCTGTCAACCAACTTCAAAGCTTAAACAAACTTTCAGACTTGACTGCATAATTTCATTCAGGGAAGGTAAAAATATATCATCAAAGCGACTCGCAGAAGAGAGAGAGAAAGAATTAGACTCGCAGAAAGAGAGAGTTAGAGAGAAAGAAATAGGAGGATCCTATGTACATAATGCAAGGAAGCGCACTGTTTGAACACTTAATCTACAGATAACAGTTTTATCACACTCATGCCTACAACGAGCTTCATTACATTTTTCTAGCAGCCACAATTGTTTTATTTCGGCTATTGCTGTTACTGGTAAATGTTCGCTCCATCCATGAGGAAGGCTTAATCCCCCCAGCAAGCAAGTTGGATGCTGATGCTGCTTTTATTTTCCTCCTCTTTGACTCTAGCTCCATTCGCCTTTTATCAGCCACTGAAGAACCTGCTGAGTCTGAGAAAATTGACGCAGCTTTGATCAAGGCTCGCTTGTCTTTTGTATTCTTGTCAAACTTGGAAGAAAATTTAACACGCTTTGCCACTGAGTTATCTTCTTCCGATCGAGGGAGCAATCGTATTCCAAGGCCCAATCTTTTAGAAGCACTTTCCTCTTCAGCAACTCTTTTCTTTTGATCCTGGATAACCAAAAATTGGAGAGGAATTAGAAATAAACACAATGGGTAAAAACAACAAATCAGTTTTAAAAACTTAAGATTAAGCAAAGAGGTATCTACATACTCTAAGTCGAGTTCGAAGAGCTCTATTGAGGGAGTAGTCGTCTGAATGTCTGGAATCAGACACTCGCTGAAGGCGAACAAGTACTGGTTCAGCTTGTTTCTTCTTCTGCAAATCTTCCTCTTGATGTTCAAGACGGTAGAACGGATCTGCAAGCTTTCCCTTTTCTACAAACATGAGTTTAATTCAAGGTGGTCAGGATTCAAATAAACTCAGTGAACACAATAGATTATTTTAAAGTGCATGATAATTGAAAGCCCACCTTCTTCTGCTGGGAGTTCAAATGTTTCTGCATCCTCAATATCGTAATCCTCGGTCTTGCGTTGGGCTCCACTGGTTATAACATACTCGCAGTTTTTTGGATCCGTTTGGATGACAATCACATTTTTACAACAAGCTGCCTTCATTGAAAAGCTCCATATCTGACGCAAACAAGAGAAGATTCATTATCAACCTAATATTTGACAGGAAAGTAACAGTCGCCCACAGGGTTCAATCTATAATTTTTCAATATCTTATGACGCTTACCTTTGTTGAGTAATAATTTCCCACTTGTTTCTTTTCTGCATTAAATCTCACACCCTTCCCAATCATGGAATTGCATCCACCACACCATATATTGAAAGGCATTTCGAACCTGAAACAGAAATTGTATTAGCTTGAAACAGACCACTGGATAAGTTTTGAAGTCAAATAACCATTTTTTTCATGGTTTATAATGTACATTCGTAGCTAAAACACATTCTGTCAACACTAGACCACCCACCAATAGGTGATTAACTCAGCACCTTCTGCAGGTACCGGAAGGATAGGGAGAAAATTTCGTTGGAGGTTAACTATTGTGCTTGGGATACATGATGGAAGAGACCAAAAATTCAAGCTATCTGACTTTTCTCAAAAGAATACAAGAGAAACAAGAATGTCCATAAAGTTGGAGTTTCACAACATTCCTAGGTAATTCCAAAGAAATAATGTTCTTTTTAGCAACTATAAGCACATCGAAAGGTTTATGAAAATTCAAACACAGAATTTACCCAACTAAGGAATAGTTTAACTTATAAACATAACCCAACTTACAAAATATTAAAACTATCCATATTAGAACCAAAATCAATACTTCAATACTTATTTACCCAAAATTCATCAGTCTCATGAGTTCCTTTAACCAATACCAAAGTTTTTCAAGAACCTGGCTTGGCGGCAGTTACTAATAAAAAAACTTAAAGGGCAAAAGTAGAGAAGGTAAAGATTTCTTTTTACCTTATGATCAAAATGCCCTGATCTAGCTTTCTTGCACGCTCCCTCAGAGCATGTTGCCCGTTGAACTTGTTTAAGGAACCCTGATTTGGTGTCCATTCTGGGGGGTAATAGAAGTTATCTGCTCTAGCAGCCGCAAGCGAAGACTGCAACCAAAAGAATAAAGTATTAGGACTAAAAACACCACACAGACACAAAAAAGGAAGGTAAACAAGCAAACAAACCATCTACTAGCTTGCTCCAGTGAAACCAGTTATGATAAAAAGTAGTAACAGTAGAGTACCAGTTCTACTTCTACAGGTAACACGACAAATGGTATAAATAAAATAATAACTATAGCGAACTGGCCACAAGTGCAGACTCGATATGTACTATCCATATTTTGTATTCACTCGGCCCATATACACATGATTTAAATTCTAACTGTTCAGTAACCCCTCTGGTTGAACTAACACGCAAATTTCAACTTTATTGTCTAGTTAATTCGCATGCAAGTTTGATAAGCCTGTCTTTGATACCCAACTCCCAATCACATCACATAAAACGTAATTAGAAGATTTATTTGAAGTGTCGAACAACGTCAAGCAAGTGCTTCTCTACTTAGTGTGAAATGCAAATGATCAAAAGGTTTATAGGAGAACATGGGTGTTATTCCAATAGTCCCAAGGTTCAACAAGACGATTGATGTTGGTTATCCTATTCGAGCTCTAATAAAATCTATTAGGACCCTTCATATGATACCATTAAGTTTATACCTAAATTTTACTTCACATAAAGATTGAGTAATTCGTCTTATACAAATTCATAAATAAACAATCTTTGGAAGTTCAAAATTAATATAAAAGGCAGATTCAAAACCAGGAAAAGATTTTGGTTCTCTTAAGAAACTAATCATCATCGAAAGAAATTAATTTAGTCCCTACACTACCTATAAAGATATCTAATTAAGAGATCACGAACAAAACTCATAGCGAATGAAAAAAATAGATGAAACCCTAAAATCAGAAACATAGAAGTAGAGAAAGATCTCTATGTGTTGAAACCCTAATTTTGGTTGAAATTCATAGTTAAACACAATAAAACGAACTAAGAAAACCTAATAATGAATTTTACGAGGAGAGAGAGAGAGGTAATACTAACCATGTTTACCGCAACGAAGTTATCAAATCAAAGGAAGGGAGGTTTCAGGGTCCGATCTCTGACTTCTAAATTTCTTCTCTTCTCAAGAAAGAAGATCTAATCTAAAAAAAAAAAATTTACGCGATTCATAAAGGGAGAGCCGGCGAAATATTTATACGTCCAGGCAAAATACGCGTGTACTTAAATTTTATAGGCACTCCAGATATGAGCCTGGGTAAGGTCCTGCCGGTGAGTGATAATCCGCGGTAGGACAATCTATCTATAAGGAGGGCTACGGGCCTACGGCTTTAGGTTTAAAATAAAACCCAAAAACAATGTAAAGCCCAGACATAATATAAAATAGGGTGGAAGATTTTATAGGCATTGCATTTTCTTGTTAAAGACAAATAGGTTAAAAGGCAATCCAACAAAGGGTTAGTGGTAATTTGGTCGATGAGAGACAATATCCACCTTCCTTCTTCAACTCACAATTTATTTATTTATTTTTAATTCCTTCTTCTCATAAGAGACAATGTCCGTTTCCCGACAGAAAAATATAAGAGAAATTAAAAAAAAATTCAGTTAAGGTCGTCGGCCTCCTATGGCGGACGATTTAGTCAACTTTTTTTTACCAAGTCTCCACACAT
The DNA here is from genome assembly GCF_041429995.1 of Eschscholzia californica. NCBI lineage: Eukaryota > Viridiplantae > Streptophyta > Magnoliopsida > Ranunculales > Papaveraceae > Eschscholzia > Eschscholzia californica. Next base: position 38,332,856 of record NW_028238198.1, read on the forward strand.
AGTATTTTTGTTAAGATTAAAGCACACATACTAGAATAGGTATTAGGGAATAGATCAAAATACCGACCCCGTAAGCAGTGAAGTGGATCACCAGGGAGATACTTTCATCATTGTCCTTGGTGATGGAGGGGAGCACTTCTTTTTTTGAACATGTGAGTATCCCACTTAAATCGGGATTAACATTATAGCATCAAATGCAACCCATTTAGTATAAGCAAGAAGGACTTAGTAGTTACTAGTAGTATTAAATAAAGGTCGCGGCTTTGGGGAATAAAGAAAATTCTCCGGGGAATAAATTCTCGAGGGAATCCAGATTTTTTTGAAAGTTCTCCGGGAATACATTTTTATGGGGAATACAAAATGCATTTTTATAAAAGTTCTCTTCCATCTCATCTATTCTCTCTGCCACTTTATCTTCTCGCCACCTCATCATCTTCTCCGACGAAGGTCGCCAGCCGACCAATTTTCCGGCCGGCGACCTTCAAACATAAAAAATTAAATTTTTTTTTCTCTCTCCTCTCTCTCAAATTTTTTTTTTGTCCTTCCTCTCTCTCTCTAGAACAGATCTTGAGAGAGAGAGAATAGGTCTGTTCGTGAAGATCTACTCTCTCTCTCTCTAGATCTAGAGAGAGAGAGGAAGAAAAAAAAAAAAATTTGAGAGAGAGGAGAGAGAATTTTTTTTTTAATTTAATTTAATTTTTTTTATGTTTGAAGGTCGCCGGCCGGCGACCTTCACCGGAGAAGATGATGAGATGGCGTGGAGATGAGGTGGTAGAGAGAGGTGATGAGATGGAGGAGAACACCCAAAAATTAGAAGTCCCTTAGCAATAAAAAAAACATAAAAGTCAAACTTATTTGACTAGTTTTAAGAAAAGTCTTTATTCCCCGGAGAATTTTCTTTATTCCCTAAAGCCGCGGCCTAAATAAAACCCTAAATTAAGATTATAAAAAACTCCTCAAACGAAAGAGAGATTTAGTAGGGTTTGACAATGGATTTTTGTATGACCCACTTGTTTCTTAAACGTCAAGGAAGCTTCATTGGAAATGGGTCTACTACCCTCACTTCTTCTCCTCCCCCTCCACCCCCTTGAGCAAACAACACTGTTTTCTCTCTCTAAACTAAATCTCTTTTTCTTCTCTCCTTTGTCAACTACCCATTTAAGTACCCAATAGAAATTAAGTTGAAGTCAAATAAAAGCAACAAACACACCCACAAATTTCAACCTCTACCATTTCTCATGCTTCCACCTCCCATAGCTAACTAATACAGTATACTCCTATGAATTAGTAAAAGCAAATCTCTCTCTTTCTCTCTCTCTCTCTCTCTCTCTCTCTCTCTCTCTCTCTCTCATTAATTACATTCTCATTTCTCCATGCTTCCTCTTTTCTTTCTTCTCCCTCTTGATCATCAATACATATTATCATGTACTCTTACAAGATCTCACATTTCTTAATTATCATTCTTTATGTTTCTCTTTTCATCTTCTTCTTTAATCATAGATGGAATAACTTATTGACTTCCAATTGCAACAACAACAACAACAACTCATCTAAGACTAGTACTCATAATAGAAAAGTTTTATCAAGTACTAAAAAAACTAAATTTGATTTCACAAAGTTCATCAAAAGACATCAAAATCAAGTATCCGCTCCGCTAGTCGAACCAGACTCTCCTGCTGGAAGCGATCAGATTGATTCTCGTTACGGAGTAGAAAAGCGAAGAGTTCCGACAGGTCCAAACCCATTACACCATTGATGATGATGATGATCAGGTTCTCATGAACTAGTACTACTTAGTATTATAATTATCTGTTGATTAATTAATTTTAATCATCTCTGTTTAAGGGTTATAGATATAATATGTTTAGTAGTACTACTACTACTTGCCGGATCTCATATACATATATACATAAATTAATTGTTTAATCCAATTCTTTCTTTTTTATTAGAGTTTTGGGAAACTAAATAAATTTAGAGATCCAATTGAGATAACTCATTTAAAGGATTTAATAGAAGATAAATGTAAATTAGAGTTTAATTAATTTCAGGATTTTGTTGTGGGTTCTGTAATTTCAAGTTCTTGTGTTTGTTGATTTTATTTTTGTACAATTTATTTTATTTCATGAGATGAGTGTCTTTTGTTGCCTGAAATATTATTGTTCATTTCTTATAATTGGATTAAGCTTTAATTCATTACTTAATAAGTTAGTTTTAATTGATTTAGTACAAATATAAGTTATTACAATAGTATGTGAATTCATTTTCCGCAATGTATAGCTCATTTCTACGAAAAAAAATCATTATCTTTTAACTAGCTTAGGAGCTTAGAGTTTTCTATAAAGGTCGTTTGTTTCTAGGTATCTCGCTATATTGAACATTGGTAAATATTAAGTTTGTGTCCGTCAATCTGAATATTCTCAGGATCGGAATTCAAGAAATCTTACCGATCTTTCATTTAAGTTGCCTTCTAAGTACTACATAGAAAGGTATGAACAAAAAAAAAAACTTGGATGAGGAGGCACAGGAGTTGCTGTGAAGGCACGGCACAAAATGGGGAGTAACAAACATAGTGGAAAAAATGATTTACAATGTTTTAAGTTAAGGTGGAAATTTTGGAAGGACTCTGGTTTAAAGATCGTTTTCCTAATATTCCTTTACCACTAGATATTAATTCACACCTTTTTGTTCGAATGGTTGACAAGTTGGTTTTCATCTTCTAAATTTTGGATCCTAAACACGAATTCATACTCCTTAAAATAAGTAGAATTTTTTTTTAAAAAAAATAAAGATTTCTTTGCGATTTCCTAGATGTCATATTAACTTTACAATCTATTTTCTGTTGATCTTGTCCCTTTACGAGAAACACTTTTAACTACAAATAACTTCAATTAATTTTAATTTCGAATAGGTACATTATAACTTCTTGAAATCAGTTCCACCACATCTTTCCACGATGTTCTCCCCCTTTTGACTCCTATACACGTTTCTACACTTTGCAAAGTTATATCCCATTTCATTTTTCATATAACAATCAGATCAAAATCATGAATCTGAGATATAGCTGAAGATCAAGGTGTATAATTGGTGTAAGAAGATTAAAACCATGGAGGATTTAGCTGGTATATTGGAGGTGTAAGACTAATTGAGAAAGTTAAGAATGTTAATTCTGTTGAGTTAGATACATTGCAAACAGATAATCATGAGAGGTTAGTATACTATGAGGCCCTTAATGTTCAGTGGACTTTGTGCTTAATTAGGGCAACTCTTTCTTTAATTTCATTTACAATTCCTACCTTTTTGTGTGAAATGATCATGAGAGGGTATCATTGACTTTCAGTGAAGAATTTAGTGGGAGCAATATATTCATGATGGAGATGAAGATTCACCAAATGAATTAGAGAGATGAAAATGCTTTATTTCATTGTGAACTTTACAAGTGGAAACCACTTCATCTATGTACATATATGGGAAGGGTAATTCAAAAAGTATATATGTATATAAATGTTCATATTTTGGGTGGATCTAGTTGAAGTTTTTCTACAACTATATATTGATGGCTCATAGCATAACTTTTTCGCTTAAGCAGATCTGACTTGATGAACTAACAACAAATGGTATTTTAGAGGGTTTGCGAAGCCGAAGTTAGAACCTTCCTATAAATAACCGTAAGATTAGTAACATCGCTTGCCAAAACGTAGCCGAATTGCATAGGTGTAGGCTGTCTTTTGAGTACCAAAGGTTGACAATTTTGTGACATGCACAGAATGAATCCAAAGAAAGAAAATTAAGAGGGGTAAGAGGGGTACGAAAGAGGCTAGATTTCACTATATTCATAAAGTACTAATTGTTTAACAAATGTAGGAGAAGTAATCTAAATTAACCAAATATATTTCGACTTTCATCCTGCCCAAGGACAAATAGGAGGGAGTGTCAACTTCCCATAGATCATTTATATCTTTTAACCCATAAAATCTTGAATACAGCGACAAGCATGTCTCAACATTCACAGAACCCCTTGTTTAGGTTAACAAAATAGTTTTTCTAGATGATGATAATATGCATTATTTGCTGAGGGGCACGCACCTTGATACCTACTTGACACACATCTATCCTGAATTATGATCAGACGCAGTGCTTTCTACACGGCCTTTCTCTTCAATACTTGGCTCCCATCTCCACCTCCTTCCAACTTCTTCAAGAACCTTCGCTCGTGCTTGATTTCGTTTCGCTTCTTCCTCCACCCAAGTTCTGCACAATTTTCATTCAACCGTTAGGACTATCATTTATTATCCGGTCCAAACATATTACTATTAACAAAGTAATTAAGAAGTGTGACTGATTTGCCTTAAGTTTAGTAGAATTTTTTTACTATGGTGCCCAACATACATCTCCCCTGGAAACCAGAATATCGTAACTGTGCACGAACAATTGATGAAAACACATGCTGATACCACCTCTTATTAGTTCAACTGAGAGAAAATCAAGTATAACTTCAAGTAGTGGAACCGAGCAGCAGTTTTTACCAAGTCAAAACCGATAATTGAAATGTGAAGTGGCTCCGAAGGCTTCCAATTTTAAGATATGAAAATAATTATGATTTGCAAGTATGTAGTAGACAATAACAACTGTTCATTTGATTGCAACATATGCTATGTTGATGAAAACAATTATAATTCTACCAATTAGTAAAACTAAAGAAGAGATGATAACTCCAATTCTCAAAACAACAAAATGTATTCATTTAGTTTCTATAATTATTATTTCACAAATAAATAAATAAAAGAGGCGGGAAAGGAAAGGATAGTAGAGGTGTACCTTAGGATGCGGAGTGCTTCTATTTCAGCTTCTAGTATCGATTTCGCTTCAATGATTTCATCTTGCTTAAATTGTATATTGGTAGACATACTATCTACATCTTTCTGCTCTGCCGCTAAATTAGCTCTCTCAGCAGTGAGCCTATCTGACATCTCATTCACTTCTTCCGTGAGGCGGATGAGTAATTGTTTCTGACACTCGAGCGCTGTTTTCTCTTTCAAACATTCACCCTGCCACTTTTCTTGAACATTCTTCTCCTCCTTCAAGTCTAGAATTGCTGTTTGAAAATGCCTCTCCGCCTCTAAAGCACACAATTTCACTTCATTTATCTTCATCTCCCAATATCTCTGTATGTCTTCTCTTAATAACAACTCGGACTTAATTTCTTCCATCACCACTTTGCGTGACAAATCCTCCACTTCCATTCTTGATAAGAAAGTATTAATTGCTTTGGTCATCCTGCCGCTTGTCAGTGTAACTGCTGCTTGCGCTTTTGTTGCAGGTTGTTGTGGTTGAAATCGTCTTGTCTGTCCTGAAAAACACAAGGCAGTTCGAGATACTACATGCGAAAAACTAAGAAACATAAAATAAAAGGATGAGTATGTGATAAACTGTATTATAACAGTTGTCTGCACAATTTTCAGATATGCTAATATTTTCGCCAATTAAGCAAGGCTCGCTACTAGTGTAATCGAGAGATCGCGGGATATTGGTTATCAGGAGAAGATCAAAACCACATGTATATCCTCAGCCAGTAACGATCGCGGGAATATATCACACAAATGTTAGTAATTTCCATTATCGCATACTAAAAGTCTAAAACCTTACCAACATTCAACAGCTAGCGTGGAACCATAAGATGAATAAACCACCTGAGCTTCATCTCGCTCACCATCATTCATACTAAAGATCTAGACATTCGACAGTTGATTACATTTATATTTGACAGCTGAAATAGGCTTATAGGATAACTAATACTATCATGAATCGTCTTTTTGATTAACAATGACTAACTTGAATCATTCCTGGCAATCTGGGATAATTTGGCTATGGCCACTAACTCACTACGTACTAGTCCAAAACAAGGCAAGAGAGACATACCAAAGACTTTTCTTAGGACACTGTTGTCACCAGCCATCATGTCCATGAGCAGAGCTGCTGATGCATCTTGACCGATAGCCTTCAAATCCATTAAACCAACTTTCTTCCTTGATATCTGGACTGTAACCAAGTCAGCTTTAGGAACTACAAGGAATGTTAAGATGACAAAACACAGAAAATAGCTATGTTACCTTCTCGTCTATTTCCGGCATGGATAAATAATCTAGTTGGGCCTTCCAGTTTAACAAATCAAACCGAGAAATAAAACTGCAACACCACACAAACTTTGTCAGTCAAGATAGCTAAGCTTATTTACAGATTTATAAAATTAAATTATCAGACCCTAGTGAATTCATACAATCAGGTACCTCTCAGGTGAAAAATTAACCCGTCCCTCCCTTGAGGGACCATCCAAATCAGAAAAACTAGAAGACCTGCTTGACAGCTTGCTGCGAACAAGGCCAGCCTCTGCAATGGCTTTTTAAAGAGAGGAAGTTGTTAATATTTATTGCTAAACCGTAAAACCTCATAACCCAAAGTGGAAACTGTGACCTCACATTGTATTGACCAAAAATCTGGGTCCTTGATGCTCACGTCGTCAAATGCTTCAACCAAAGATCCAGAAAGTAACATTAACGGTGAGATCTTATGCTTTGGGTTCCTTCAAAAACCACAAGTGAAGAAGTAAATTACAGAGGCTTGACGTACTTACATACACAATCTTTTACGCAAATTATTGCTTTAGGTACTACAATGTCCCTTAAGTCGGAGCATCTATTTATTTCTATTACCTTTCCAGCACTACATTTGCTTTGACTAACCATCTAGCGTATTCCCTCTTGGTGCACAGCTCATCTGCTTTGACGTCGTCTTCAACAATCTGTATACCTTGCATCCAATTTAGATATCAAACTCAGACCTACATTTAAAGGTTCATTGTTCTTCTATACAGGTTGAACACAAAAAGACTTGCCGCAATCTAGCAATTAAGGTGGACAAGCTATTTCAAATGAGGAGAAGTCTGCAATTGTAAACCCTTCTTATAAGCCACCATCGTATGTTACGCTGTTGAACAGGATGCCACAACATATAATGACGTTAAGTTGTCAAGTTGGACGGTACATAGAAATCCCAGTTCCCTGGATGGCTACATTAACAATTCAGACGTCTTTTATGCTCCTACGAGGGTTCTACCTCTGCATAGGCGGGCCTTAATCGGGGGTGTGATAAGCTGAAGATTACATTACAGACCTTGGTAGTCTAATGTCGCAAGATTGTTCCAGTCATGCAGAGAATATTCTTATCCTTGATTAGGTTTATATAGCCTCCTTATATTGTATTGTGTTGTTCAAAAACGAAAAATAAATAACCACTAAAATACAGAAGTTCGGAAGGATAATCTAAAGATGAACTCTTCAGTGAGGTAGCCTAAATAGCAACAGGAGATGCAAGACATAAAAATCCTTTCTGTGGTACAGAGAAAGAAGACTAAATGCCATTTCAAGTACTGTTCTAGAACATATTACTTATATGAACTCTACTTTTATGATATCTTCATGTTGCGGCGTTTATTCAGCCATCAAACAATCTTATTCGTGTTATTTATTTTTCATTGACGTTGGGACTTATGTCATATGCTCAGGGCAACGCTTCCAGCATTTCTGCCCCGCATCATGTAGTTATGCATATCAGTCGTACGCAGAAACCCCTGCCTACCATACCTCCACTGCTCCACAAAACACAACTATTTAGGAAGGTCAACAACTATAGCATAAATAAAGTTCGATTCCTACACTCGTTTGAATGCAGAAAACATATAGGTAAACCAAGAGCAGGGAAATTTGACGCAAGGACCTTTTCGTGCAAGATGCCAACAATGCCAAGAACATATCAAATAGTTCAGCATGGTTAAGGAAAGACAAATTCAATGTTGGTTATTTCTATGTAGGGGGAATGATTAAGGGTATCAGACCTTCATTTTCTTCAATACCAGTAGAGCTTCCTGTTGAGTGGAATCTACAGTAGCTGGAATGACTACTCGTTTGATCCTCTCAGCAGATGCTGCAGTAAGGAAGGAAATAACCATTCTCAGACAAGTTAGAATGTTTCATAATGATTTGAAAAATATATCCCACGATTGGCATTTTTATACAACAACACAAGAGATCTGCCTATAAAGGATGAATTAATTATATGACAGCATATATGTTATATTGTGGACCGTTTGGTTTCAGTTTTTTTTCCTGAAACATCGAATGAATTATAATAAAAGAATAAGCATATGTACAAAGACTGACCCAAGAAGGACAGGATGCAAAATTTATAAATATATGTTATAAAAGCATGTCCTCTGGGCAGACTCCTCCCAATTAAACACAAAATCCTGATACAATTTAAGTTTTGCCCATCTCTGAATTCTGCTCCAGTGGAATAAGGGCCCTTCACTGACATTAGTACACTTTTTGCATTGCAAAATCTATTGTTCTTCTCCTTCCAAATAGTCAACAAAATGGCTACTGGTATAAGGATTCAAGTTTCCTTTCACCTTCACTGACATTACCACTCGTATTTAGTACACTTTTTGCATCGAAAAATCCTATTGTCCTTCTCCTTCCAAATAATCCACAAGTGTATAAGGATCCAAGTTTCCTTTCCCCTCCAAGGTAGTTTCAATCCTTTCCACTGCTCTATAAAGTATCTGCCTCGGACATCGGGACGCACCCAGTGATTGACATAGAACAGAAGTAGTAAAATAGTTCCAGATATCCCTAGTGAAACTACAGTGAAGCATAATTTGATTCACCAATTCCGCCTCCATCTTACATTGCGGGAATCTACTAACAGCGATAACAATCAGGCTCATATCATAAATGGACAATATGCTCCATTAGAAACTAAGCCACAGCTAACCAGCTATGTCCAAAGTTTCTCACTCTAACGCAGCCCCTTTTCCAAACACTAGCATCAACCGAAGAAAATTCCCTAAGCTCTGAAATGTGACCTCGGTGCTCAAAACATTTAGATGTTAGGCCTTCATGGAAGATTTTAAAGAACCTGAAAAAGTAGTTTCGCAGTCTGGTTCCATTCTACAGTTCATTTCAGTAAAATGGCTAAGTTTTATAAAACCTATTTCAAAAGAAAATTCTAAAGAAAAACTGAAAATTTCTCAGCTGAGCAGATTGGGGAGAAACTTTTTTTAGTAAGTTTCCACCAAAATTAGCCTTCAAAAACTAATCATTTATAGGTGGAGTAAGTAGTAGCCAATAACAAGGTACCTGATCCACGAATTTCGATTAGTTCATCATATTGATGTTCTGCGCTTGCATTGGAAACTGTAGAACTTGGCTCGGACGCATTGGAAGCAGAAACTTGACTAGCAACTTGACTACGATCTTTGGAATCAGATTTGATTAACATCCTTTCTAATGTGTGCATGGGAGAACTAAACTGGAACTTCAAACCTGCAAAAGTAAAAAAAGAATCTATCTATTCAAAACCAATTTCCATTGAAATTAAAATCCATATTTCTACACACTTGACTTGTACAATCCCATAGCCCTAACTTTTAAGGAGTTACTGGCTTTGGGGAGGTTACAATATTATCTTTCTACTCTTCAATTACTAATCATAAGATTACAAACAACATCAAGAGTCCAACACAAATTCAACTTAGTCCCTTTTGACTCCCCATGTACCAATACAAATTGAAAAATTAAGTACCTTTCCTTGATAATGAGTAGTGAGCAATGGCAGAAAGCAAGATCACAACAGAAGCCCCAAATCCCACTAAATAAAACTTCGAAACCCCTGAAAAAGAAAAACAGTCCACTAACTCTCGGAACCCTAATTTTCCACAAACGATACATAATTGACAAGATATAATGAAGAAATAAAAGGCAAATAACGAAAATAGAAAATCAAAAACCTTTCTTTATGTCATCCTTGATCTCAGTTTCAACAATTGCCCAACCCCCAAAATCATCATCCTTGTTGGGATTCGTTTCAGAAGGAAACCAAGAAGCAGCTACAAGTTTTCTCTCACTAACGGATGCATATAAACGTATTCGGTGATGCTTGGGGATTCCGAAATTTGTAATTGGGTTTGAAGGAAGAAAAATGGAGGACAAACCCCAATGGGGATGGTTTTTATCGATGAAGAGAGATGGCGATGACGAAATTGACAAAGAGTAGCTCATTTCTATTCAGATTTTATCGAGTTTCGTAATCAAAATATGTACTAGTACAAAATTAGGTTTTCATTTTTGTATAGTTGATTTGGGGAAGTGATAGTAAGGATTTTTAGGGAGCTACGGAGCTGTGTAGTGAAGTTTAGGGGTGGGAAAAAGATCCGGAAGACCGCTATCCGACCCGTTCGACCGAGAAAAAAAGTGTCCATGGACACCCGATGGTCATAACGGTCAGTGTCCGACCGGCCCGAAAGAATTGGCGGACGGTCACGGTCAAAATTCTATGTCGAAGGACCGACCGCTAAACCGACCGGTACGAGTGACCGAATAGTTTGCCCGACTAAACTGTCCTCATTTTTAGAAGTTGACCGTTGAATTTTATAGACATATGAATATATGATGATCGTTGGCTATAGTCATATAATCCTCTGGAAGACCAAACATTAGTGCATGGCTTAATTATATCTTGTCAAATGATGATCAACTGTGTTTTTTCTTTTTTATATTTACTTTTGATTTCTTGGCTAAACATCTTCATTTGTAAGGAATTTTGTTTGTGGTAATAAAAATAAAGTTCTGAATTAAGTAAATTTATTGGAAAGTCCGGATCGAGACCGTCCGGTGTCCGACTGGACCGGTAAAATAAACGGTCTTGGACGGTCAATGGACAAAGAATTCTTGAGAGTGACCGTCCGAGTCCGCCCGAATAAATATGTGGTCACCAACAGTTTATGTCCGAGTCGACCGGTTCGATGAAGTTAGAGTCCGATACCGACCGGTCCGGACCGATTCCCACCCCTAGTGAAGTTGAGGAAGTTCTAAAGAGACATTTCGATGTGGCTAATATATGGGCAAAATAAAATTTTAGAAGGACAACAAATTTTTTTTTTTTTTTTTAAATTTCTATGTATAAAACAATAATAGAATATAAATAAATTATACTTTAACCGATATCTTTGACGATTTATTTTTTAAGACCAAGTTATTTTCATTTCTATAAGAACCTCCTACAAATCTTATTCTTTCTTTCTTGTTTTTTTTTTCAGTTACTAACTCTTTAGATAGAGAAAATGTGAGAAGATCATTGTTGAAGTGTTAAATCAACCAAATCAAAGACACTTATTAATCATGATGGAAGAACTACCTCAAAGAGAGGGATAATTTTCTTTTAATCAAACCTAGAATTTTATTATGCTAAATTTATTCTTCATCGAAATACTTAGATTTTTGTTGAATAATTCTAAATATCTTTGGTTTTGGGAAAAGACTTTTTTTTCTGTTAAGGAGGAAAAGACTTGAGCTAAGTTCCTAAAGTTTGGAAACATAGAAATCAAGCAATTTGCTGGTTGTTAAGTTTCCTTGGTAAGAATTCTGTTTTATTTCAATGAATATTAAGTACAATTCTAACTCCATTTATAGGTAGAGTTTAGAAGAAAACTAAAGTTAGTTATAGACTAACAGAATTCTGTTTAGTTAGTTATCCTAACTAATTCTTTATTTGTTACAGGTGCCTATAGACGTTTCTTGTTGTGCTTGACCATCTCACCAGACTTCATGGACTACTTTGACTTGGACTTGGACCGTAACCATAGTCTTCATTGACTTTGACTCGAGTTGACTGTATAAAAGATAATGTCTTTGCCCTAATTTCATTACATCTGATTCTCTCAAACCCTAGTTCTTACAGCCCCCCTCAAACGAATGGGGAAGAGAGAGACGATGAACCATTAGTTTGGATCTCAACTTCTGAAACAAATCAAAAGCTAAACCCTTTGTGAAGATGTCCGCTACTTGATCTTGAGTGGGAATATGATGAACAACAACCAATCCTTCCGAAACCAGATCCCTCACATAATGAAAATCGACCTCAATATGCTTCGTTCTTGCGTGGAATACCAGATTGGAAGCAAGGTATTTCGCGCTTATGTTGTCACAGTAAAGCTTGAATGGTTTTTGTAGAGGGAATCTAAGCTCGGCCATCAGGTATGAAATCCATACAACTTCAGTTGCCATTGTTGATAATGCTTTATATTCTGCCTCGGTAGAGGACTTTGCTACTGTCGCATGTTTCTTTGAGCTCCAAGATATGATGTTCGACCCTAAGAATACACAGTACCCAATAGTAGATTTTCTGGAATCAGGACATCCTGCCCAGTCTGAGTCTGAGAAAGCTGTAATTGTTGTTAGATCACTTGGAGATAATCGAACTCCAGAACCAACTGAGCCTTTTAAATACCTGAGAATCTTTTTGACCAAAATTAGGTGAGTTGATGTAGGGCTATGCATGAACTGAGCTGTGTAGTTCACAGCAAAAGAAATGTCTGGTCTGGTTAAGGTCAAATATTGAAGAGCCCCAACCAGACTTCTGTATTCAGTTGGATTGGAAAGAATTTCACCATTGTGAATAGATACCCTTTGTCCACTAGACACAGGAAGCTTTGAAGGCTTAGAATTTAATAACCCAACTTTCTTGAGAAGTTGTAGTGTATATTTATTCTGAGTTAGCATCATAGAACTTGAAGGTTTATCATAAGTAACCTCTATGCCCAGAAAGTATGATAAAAAACCCAGATCTTTCATCTTGAATTGTCTGCTAAGATCAGTGATGAGAGTACTAATTTGAGTATTTGAACTTCCTGTTAGTATTATGTCATCTACATAGAGTAGAAGAACCATAATATCTGAGTTACTATGCATCACAAATATTGATTGATCTGATCTGCTCTTCTGAAAACCATATGCATATAAGAATGTTGCAAATTTATTGAACCAGGCCCTTGGTGCCTGTTTGAGGCCATACAAAGCTTTGTGTAAGTGGTAGACATGAGTTTCTTTCCCTTTTTGAACAAATCCAGGGGGTTGTATCATATACACTGCCTCATCTAAAGTTCCATGTAGGAAGGCATTTGACACATCCAGTTGTTTGATTTGCCAAGACCTTGAGATAGCAATAGAAAGAACTAATCTTATAGTGTTGGATTTAACAACTGGACTGAATGTTTCTTCATAGTCCACACCCTCTTGTTGATGAAAACCCTTTGCTACCAATCTGGCCTTGTATCTTTCTATAGTCCCATCACTTTTCTGTTTCAATTTAAACACCCACTTGCAGCCAAGAATATTCATTTTATCATTTGAGGGTACTAAGGACCATGTCTCATTGTCTTGTAAAGCTGAAAACTCTTCATGCATAGCTTTCACCCATTTATGATGTTTTGAAGCTTCTTTATAACTAGTGGGTTCAGTAGGAAGTTCCAAAATGGATAAGAAAGCAACATCTAATAGGTGAGATGATGAATAGTGGGCAACAAAATCAGATGGAAGTTGCTTTTGCTTCACAATACCATTTCTGCCTCTAGTGATAACACAATCAGTCTGTTGTTGTTGGACTTGTTGTGTTGAGTTTGCTGGTGTACTAGTAGAATTACTAGGAATGCCCAACTCAGGAGAATATAGACAACTAGATACTGTATTTGCTGGTGGACTAGTGTTAATACTAGATGTGCCCAAATCAGTTGAGACAGGCTGATTTGTATCCAAAGTAGGCAGTGGTAATAGTATCTGAGAAATAGTATTCTGATCACCACTAGGCATAGAGTTATTGATGTGAGCATAGGGAAAATTGTTCTCATCAAAAGTAACATGCCTAGACATATAAATCCTTTTAGAAACAGGATCATAACATCTATAACCCTTGTGTTCAGCACTATAGCCCAAAAATACACATTGAACACTTTTAGGGCTGAGCTTATCCTTTCTAAGCTCTCCAAGATGAGGGTAGCAAGCACACCCAAAAATTTTCAATTGTGTGTAATCAGGAGATAAATGAAAAAGAGTCTCAAAGGGAGAAAAACCCTTTAATGTAGGTGTTGGGACTCTATTTATAATGTAGACAGCAGTATTAAAAGCATCAAACCATAAATTTTTAGGTAAGGAACAATGAAAAGATAAGGTATTACCTAATTCAGTGATGTGTCTATGTTTTCTCTCTGCCTTACCATTCTGTTGTGGAGTGTAAGGACAGGAGCATCTGAAGAGAATACCATTTGAATCCAAAAAATCCCTAAAGTCACCTTTCTTTAGCTCAGGTGCTCCATCAGATTGGAAATACACAATTTTTGTCTTGAGTAAGTTTTCACTTGTTGCCTTGAAGTGAGTAAAGCACTTTATACTGTCTGACCTGAGCTTTATTGGGTATATCCAACTATATTTGCTATAGTCATCTAAGAAAAGTATATAGTATCTTGCTCCATTAGGAGTGCACACAGGGGCTGGTCCCCAAATATCACAATGAACTAGATATAAAGGTGTATTTGTTATGGATGAAGAAGTCTCAAATGGTTGACACTTGCTCTTACCCAATTCACAAGATTTGCAGAAAACCTTACTTGTGGTGTTAGAAACAACAATCTTATTCTCCTTATGTAGTTGTTTAATGACCCCATTATGAGAATGTCCTAGTCTGGCATGCCAAATGTCAAAACTAGTAACAATATGTGCCACATGAGCCTGATCAGAATGTAGATTATGTGAATGAACCTCTATAGGATAAATATTGTTCTTAACAGGACCTTTTGCTAGAACTTTTTGTGACCAAATATCTTTAATATTGTAACCCCATGGTGAGAATTCAACAGAACATGAATTCTCTTTTGTAAATTTGGATATGGACAACAAGTTTCTTTTGAGGGTAGGAACACAAAGTACTTTATTTAGAATAAAATCATGACTTGAGGTTGATAATTGAGAATTACCAATACTAGAAATGGAGAGAAGATTACCACTACCCACCATGACAGACTATGTTCCATTATATGGCTGAATAGACTTGAGATTTGCAGCTGAATGTGTCATATGACTGCTGGCACCAGTGTCAGCTAGCCAAGCTTGATCCTTAATTTCTGACTTATGTGATGAGGTGAGAACATGACATTCTTCATGCAAAATAATATCATCCTTTATCTGATTTGTATCACTTATGATTTCTGACTCACATTCTAGAAATATATCATCACTATCAACACAAATTGCTGTATGACATTCATGAAATACATCAGTAGAGTCATCATCCTCATACACATAGTCATATATAATAGCATTGTTGCATTCTAGAAGTGATTCATCTTCATATAGAAAAGATTGAGACTCAATAGGCTCCTTGGGTGTTCCTGAGCCTTGAATTTCCTGCTCACTTTTAGATTCAGTATGATATCCACTGTGAGACTTGTTTTTGATAAACCTAAAGTAACAAACCCCAGCAGAGTGACCCCATCTCTTGCAAATACCACAAGGGACAGTAGAAAAGTCAAAATCCTCTGCTTTTTGATTCTTATGCTTGATGTCATCTGAATGAATATGCTGCTGTTGGGATGAAGACATATCCCTTTTTGCAGAATTTTGGTTCCTATAATATGAAGGAGATGGCTTGTTGACTTGTTTATTCACTGTTCTCTTAACAAAATAGGCTTCTTGGTCTTCTTGTTTTGAAATAAGCCACTGTTCATGTTGAGTGAGTCTAGACTTAAGTTGTATGAAGGACAATAGTTCATTGTTAGCTCTTAAGGCAATGATAAATTTATCATAATCTGAACTAAGTCCCTGAATAGCAATCCTGACCAAGTCTGAATCACTAATTCTATCATTAACAGATATAAGAGAATCTGCCAATTGTTTGATCTCTCTGAGATATTCAGAAATTGAAACATTTCCCTTCTTGATGGACTGTAGTTTCTTTCTAAGTTGGTCTTTCTTAGACTCAAGACCTTCATTATGGGTAAGATTAAGACAATCCCAAATTTCTTAAGCTGAATTCAGTCCATATGTATCATAATAGACTGTTTTGGATAAAGTACTCTTAAGGTATGATTTGACAAAACTCTCTTTATTTCTCCATATTTGATAATCAGGGTTAACTTGCTCAACCCCATGTATTATTTTTAGTTGTGGTGGTGGATCAATGGTACCATTAACAAACCCTAGAAGATCATATGTTACTAACAATGTTTCCACTTGATCCTTCCACATCAAATAGTTAGAATCATCAAGTTTCTCTGTGATAAAACTAGTAACAGAAGAGATAGGAGGAAGGTTACCAAGATTTGCTGAAGCCATGATTGAATGTGGAAGCGTGCTTGAAGACAAGTCTGAAGAAACAGTAAGTTTTCCTTGAAAACTTAATTAGATTTCTTCTTCTTTCTTCAAATTTATCTATAGAACTAAGAATTGATGATGAATTTTACTGAGTTTTGATCATCTTTTGCTGTGTGTTTGATTTTACGAGGTGTTGAATTGATTGCTATTGAATTCAAGAGAAGGAAACCCTAATTTTGGATCTAATCTGAGACTGATACCATGTTAAGTTTCCTTGGTAAGAATTCTGTTTTATTTCAATGAATATTAAGTACAATTCTAACTCCATTTATAGGTAGAGTTTAGAAGAAAACTAAAGTTAGTTATAGACTAACAGAATTCTGTTTAGTTAGTTATCCTAACTAATTCTTTATTTGTTACAGGTGCCTATAGACGTTTCTTGTTGTGCTTGACCATCTCACCAGACTTCATGGACTACTTTGACTTGGACTGCTTGACTTGGACTTGGACCGTAACCATAGTCTTCATTGACTTTGACTCGAGTTGACTGTATAAAAGATAATGTCTTTGCCCTAATTTCATTACATCTGATTCTCTCAAACCCTAGTTCTTACACTGGTCTTGAGCATGCCATGTTGCCATGCTCATGTTTTGTAGGAATCCCACGAAATTTGGTTAGATTTTGTAGCAACTTTGCCTTGCAAAGTTTTGGTGAAAAGCACACGAAAATTTGGTCTATCAGAGGCAAGATTGTCACAAAAAGAGGACATGCAAGATAAAATAGTAGATAAGTTAGGAAGGTTAGAACTTGAATTATTTTCGTTACGTGTTTGAGGTTAGTTTAAATATTGCGAGATGTGGAGGTGATGGAGGTTGTAGTTTAATTATAAGAAGAAGAAGCAAAAAGGAAAATTAAATAAAGTAAAAGTTATTTTATTGATCTCCGAGTAATTAACAAGGTTGCTAATCTAGTAAAAAAAAACACAAAAAACCCCTAAGGATTGTTGGTGCCGCTGTAATCAACTACTTCAATATCCTTATCTTCATCTGCTTAAGTTCCTTCGTCTTCCTCGACACATTATTGGACACTGAGTTTTTTTTTTTTGATGAAAGGGACACTGAGTTGATTTAGCATAGCCATTATGTCCATCTCAAGAACTTTAGATATGGTCACTACATTTAGAACAACATCGTACCGGAGAGCACATCCCCAACCAATATCAAATTGCAAGGTTGTTTCCTGTTTGATCAAACATTTATGGTCCTTTGAAGATATGAGCTCCTCCATAACTTTGGCTTTTAGTTCTAGCTTTTCCTTTAGGAAGTTTCCTCTTGATTCCGGCATGTGTTCTTCGAACTCTAGCGTTTTGGCCTCATAATTTGCCTTATTTGTTCAAGAGTGATGATGCTATGCCCAACCAATATCCCGGCCTGGATACTTGACCGACTCAGATCTAGTGAGAGAAAGTGTTAGGCTCTCTCTCACTAGATCTTGCCCGTCCAAGTATCCCGGTCGGGATATTGGTCGGCCATAGGATCATTTTTGTTGTTCAAACTTGTTTGTTGGCAACTTCTAGATCATGCGCCATTAGACTTTTCAGTCACATCTGTTCCTCTGGGTACTCCTTAAAGACTAGCTCGAGTACTTGAATCTTTTGGATTAGCCCCACTTAGGATTTGTTGGCAGAAGTTAGTTTACCATGGATATCGTCAGTTGTCGATAAGAAAGCATCAAAGCACATAATCACATCCGAGATAGTGCCAACTAAGTCCTCAACTTTTGTTCACTCCTCAGTTGCGATCATCGTGGGCTCTAAAAAAAATCATCGACCAGTTTATCCTTCTCATATTTTTTTTTTTTTTTGAAACCAAGGGAACCATTTCCATTAAAAGTGACAAAATCACATTGTTTACATGGATAATACATCATTCTTATTTCTCTCCTATGAAAACTTCATGAGAGTTACATACCTTTAAATGTAAAGTGCCTCATGAAGAGAAAGAAATGGGACTAGACACAGACTCAATAAAATGACCCTAAAGGTCGAGAATGAAAAGACCCTGAAGGTCGTGAATAAGAAGACCCTAAAGGTCGCGAATAAAACCCTAAAGGTCGACAAAAAGAAATAATAATACAAAATATTAAATAATACAGAATAAAAACTAATATAAATCCCCGTCGCTTTTGCCGGGAAACCGCCATTGTCGTCGGAAACCGCCGCCATCACCGGAAAACCGTCACCACCATTGAAAAAATCCGCCGTCATCATCGGAAAGCATAATTTACTCAGCCGAATTGCTTCTACTTGAAAAGAAGAACATACCCAGATCCTATAATAAATCTCCATTTTCTGGAACCAAAAGAAATCTTGATAATGTTGTTCAAACTCATCCAAAATCCTCCACTGATGAAACTCAAAAAAACCAATTTCTTCAATCCAAACCCTACATACCCAAACTGTTCAAATAGAATAAAAATTCCAAATCCCAATTTCAATTTGTAACTCTTCAACTGTTGAATTTCTTCTTGATAAAGAGAAGTAGAAATGAGACAAGAAGATGATGAAGAAGAAGGGAATAAGGATATGATCTCTCCATTGATGATTGATGGTGAGAGAAAATAGATTTTCGGTGAAAGGGGAAAAGAAGATGTGGAAGAGGAAGAGGAAGAAGATGAGAATAAAGAGTGAAAATGAACAATTCTACAACATTGAAATCTCTAGAAACTATTAGTGGATAAAAACAAACTACAATATGGGAAAGATAAACGGGTTCCGGCGAAGGGTAAGGGATTACCCTTCGCCGGAGGAAAAAACTTAAAACTGAACCTTGTAAGAAGGGAGAGAGAGAATGTTAGAGATTTTCAACAATCTAATGATACATTATCCTGTAAGATATTCTAAACCCTTGCCTTATTTCATTGATCACAATTCATATATATAGTTACAATGGAATGGGTTAAATACGGAAATAGCTAAATATACATCGAGATAATTACGGAAGTAAATATACAAAGAATATACAAAATGAACCGATATGGTAGGATATAATTATCGGCTAACACGCCCCCGCAGTTTGAGCCGGAGGAGACCGAAGGCATAAACTGGATCGAAAACGTTGGAATAGATGCTTCGGCAGCCCTTTGGTGAAGATGTCGGCATACTGATAGTCGGCAGGGACGTGGAGGACTTTGACGGATCCAAGGCGAACCTTTTCTCGGACAAAATGAATATCCAATTCGATATGTTTGGTGCGTTGGTGTTGAACTGGATTGTCGGAGAGGTAGACAGCCGAGATGTTGTCACAGTAGATGATTGAGGCGTGGCGAACAGGGATATGTAGTTCCAGTAGAAGATTACGAACCCAGCTAAGTTCTGCAACGGTGTTTGCCACGACCCGATATTCAGCTTCTGCGCTGGACCGTGAAATTGTAGACTGTCGTTTAGAAGACCAGGAGATCAAGTTGGATCCAAGATAAACACAGTAACCAGAGGTGGAGCGTCTGGAGTCGGGGCACCCCCCCCAGTTAGGGGTGGGAAACGGGCCGGGCTCGGGCACCCATGGGCACTAAAGTCTCGGGCTCGGGCGTTTCGGGTAACACTACTCAATGCACATTGAACCAAACGGGCGGGCTCGGGCCGGGCATAAACTTAATTCTCTTGCACAAAGCCCGCCATGTGCACTAGCCCTGGCGGGTAGTTCGGGCTATGGTCGGGCCGGGTTCCGGGTCCACTCATTACAAAAAAAAGTATAGCTTTAAGTCAAAATTTCACACTCTACTGCCACTTTACAAATCTAAAGAAAAATCTATACAGGTACACAAATTTTATACAAGTGTGGTTCACAATTAATATAACATAATCTAACATAGAATATTTTGGTAAAACTAATGATATTATACAAACACTAAATCTAAAGAACAATAGTACAATACCACTGTATAAATCTAAAGAGTACAAGAAGAGGACGAGAGAAGAAAAGAGACTTCGATTAAAGAAAATGTTACAATGAAGACTCGTGATAGAAAATAAAATTTGTTATGTAAAAATTGCATCTTCGATCTTCGCTCTTCTATGAACCAACAATTCTACGAAGTTCATCTTCTTTCTTCTGGACATGCATAATGGAGATTAAATAATACATTCTCATGAAATCAAAGATAAGAGAAATTGGTAGTTGACAAATAAAGTCATTCAATCTCTTTTTACACCTCTCATTCTGTCTCACTATCTTTCTTTCTCTAGCACTCTCTCTATCTCTATCTCTCATACAGTAGATACACAAGGGATTGGGAGTGGGAATGGGAGCGGCAGTGGCTATTAGGTTTGGAGAAAGTGAGGGTTAATGTCTTATTTATAGGCATTAACCCACAACCTAAATCCAACAAGGGGGATTGAAGACTTTTGCTTTCCTGACCGTTAGATTTATACATGTGGATCTAATTTAGGTGGTGCCTATAGACGGGCTTCATACTCGGGCTTAACAGACGGGTTAGACACTCGGGTAAGTGTTTTCTAAAGGAAGCCCAAGCCCGCCCACTATCAAAAGGCGGGCCGGGCGTGCACTACCCATGTCGGGCTTCGGGCTGGACGTTTATTAGACGGACTCGGGCGTTTCGGATCGGCTTTCGGGCTTTCGGGCAGAATTCCCACCCTTACCCCCAGTCAGCATCTGAGAATGCAGTCAATTCGGTGGAAGATGACGGGGAAAGTAATAAGCCCTGATCTAAGGTGCCTTTAATGTAGCGAAGAATCCGTTTTAGAAACTGAAAATGTGGTTCCCGAGGAGCGTGCATAAATAGACAGACCTGTTGGACAGCGTAGGCAATGTCAGGCCTGGTGATCGTGAGATACTGTAAAGCCCCGGCCAAGCTCCTGTATAAAGGACCATCTGTAAAAGCGGGACCACTTTCGGCACTAAGTTTGGATCCGACCTCGACAGGAGTGCTAGCGGGTTTGCAATTAGACATGTTCGCACGAGACAAAATATCAGCTGCATAAGTTGATTGCGAGAGAAATAACCCGTTAGCTTGTTTGTTGACAGCAATACCCAAAAAATGATGTAGAGTCCCCAGATCAGACATTTTGAATTCAGTAGTAAGTGACTTAATGATGTTCTGTAGTAGTTCATCGCTGGAGGCAGTCAAAATAATGTCGTCTACATACAGTAACAGATAAGCCATCTGGTCCCCGTGGTGATAAATGAAAAGAGATGTGTCGCAGACACTGCTCCTGAAGCCACACTTAAGTAGATAACCTGCAAAACGCTGATACCAAGCTCGTGGAGCTTGCTTTAGACCATATAAAGATTTCTTAAGTTTGCAGACAAATTTGGGATTGGATGTGGATGTGAAGCCAGGGGGTTGAAACATGTATACGGTTTCCTTTAGGTGCCCGTGTAAGAACGCGTTTTTGACATCAAGTTGGTGAGTCGACCAACCACGCGAAATAGCAAGACTGAGCACCGTGCGAATGGTGGTGGGTTTGACAACCGGGCTAAATGTGTCATCACAATCAACGCCCACTGTTTGGCTTTTCCCATTGACGACCAAACGAGCCTTATGACATTCTAGAGAGCCATCCGCGTGGAACTTGTGCTTGAAAAGCCACATACAGCGTATGACCGGGACATCAGGTGGTCGAGGGACAAGTTCCCACGTATTGTTGGCCAATAGAGCTTCATATTCGTCAGTCATGGCAAGTTTCCAGTTCGGGTCGGAGAGGGCGGTGAGATGGGACTTTGGAAGAGGTGACATGGTGGGTGATGTACTGGTATGGAGGGAATACGGCAGTTTGGGTTTGAAAATGCCTGACCGCGAGCGGGTTTGCATTGGGTGGGACGGTTCGGGTTGCTGAGTAGGTGGGGATGAGTTGAGTGGTGGATTCGGTGGGACATTGTGGGAGAGGGGTTGGGTGGATATTGAGGTAGTGGGTTGGGCCGGTTGGGGAGTGGGGATGGCTGGGGTGGGGGAATGGGCCTGGACAGGTGGTTCCGAAAGAGGTTGGGCTGTGGGCTGGGATGATGAGGAGGCAAAATAGGTTGGGTCAAACATGAGAGGATTGGGGTCGAGAAAGTCGTGGGAGGGTGGAGGTGTTTGAGGGTTGACCATCGGGAAGATTGTCTCGTCAAAGGTTACATGACGTGAGAAGATGGTTTTGCCCGAGGAGAGTTCGAGGCAACGATAACCGCGGTAGTTGGCCGGATAGCCAAGGAAGAGACACGGTGTGGCTCGATGAGTAAGCTTATGGGGCCGGGTGGCGGAGGTGTTGTGGTAGCATAGGCATCCGAAGACGCGAAGGTGATCGTAGGATGGCTCCCGAAGGTACAAGAGGGATAAGGGGGTGCGGTTTTGGTGCAGTTTGGTTGGAAGGATATTATGAAGATAGCTGGCTGTATGGAGAGCCTCAACCCAAAAGTTGGAAGGGAGAGAGGCATGGGTAAGAAGGGTAAACATGATTTCGTTGAGGCGACGAATCATGCGCTCCGCTTTGCCATTTTGTTGAGATGTGTGAGGGCAAGAAAAGCGAAGCTGTATGCCATTTTGGGAAGTGAAGTTGTGAAAGTTTGTGTTGTCAAATTCTCCTCCCATGTCACATTGTATGGTTTGGATGGGTAGGCGGAATTGGGTGGTGACAAATTGGTGAAAGTGTGTGATTTTGGAAAAGGTTTCCGATTTAAAACGAAGGGGATAAACCCATGTGTATTGAGTAAAGTCATCAATGATTACCAAATAATATTTATACCCTGCATGACTTAACAAAGGTGAAGTCCATAAATCGCAATGTAATAACGAGAAAGGACATAAAGTATGAGTACTTGAATCATAAAAAGGTAGTCGTTTATGTTTCGACAATTGACAAGCATGACAGAGAGATGAGCTCTTCTGTTTATTACAAGAGATAGAGTTATTCAAACGAAGAAAATCCATCACTGGTTGACCCGGGTGACCGAGTCGATTGTGCCAGAATAGAGAGTCTTGGGTAGAAGCAAAACAAGCAGTGGCGGAAGCATTTTGGGTGAGCGGGTACAGGTCACTCGAACTGTTGTGACGACTCAGGATCGTGCCATCCTTGAAATCCTTCACAAAAAAACCATAGGGGTCAAATTCAATAGAAGTGTAATTGTCAACATTGAATTGACGAACAGAAATAAGGTTTTTGACGATGTTGGGATTAAATAGGATATTTTTAAGGTATAGGGGTTTGGAGGCAAAGTTAAGGGTGGAGTTTCCCGAGCCCATAACTGGAAGTTTATTGCCATCACCAACAATTATTGACGCTATTGGTGCAATAGTAGAAAAATTGTCAATATTACTCTTATTGAAAGAAATGTGAGAAGAGGCACCTGTGTCAAAGTTCCACGGATCATTGCTTACGTCTGTATCCACGGATAGGGCATGAACTGCTTCAGCAAGTTGAGTTGGTTCAAGTGGATCAACCTCTGCCAGATTTGCTTGAGCCGATCGACGATTGCCGCGAGTAGGAGTTTGCGGGTTCCATGGTTGAGACCAATTCTGGGTAGGGTAAGGACATGGTGGTGGGGTCCAGTAAGGTGGTGCCCAAAATGGTGGGTAATAGGGTTGCTGGTGGTTGTTGGTTGGGTAAGGAGGTGGTTGGGTGACAGGCCTATTGTAGGTGTGTTGGGTTGGGTTTGGTGGGGTGCGGTTATAATGGTAGGATTGGCTATGGTTGGTGTGGTTATTGGGTCGGTAATGGTGACGGGTATTGGGCCTGTTGGTTTGGTTACGGTTGTTGTGAGGGGGTGGGTTGGATGGTGGTATGGCAGCCGCAATTGCGGGGTTTTTGGTGACGGCGTCTCGTGTTTTAAGACGACCGGCCTCGGATATGAGTTGGTCAATGGCGTCTTCCCAAGTGGGTAAGGAATTATTCAAAATAGAGGCTATTGTGTCGAATTCCTTGGGAAGACCCTTAACAAGATGTAGTACTCTTTGTTGGTCATTCATGGGAAAATCTAGGGCATATAGTTGGTCGGTCAAGTCGCGTATCTTTTGACAATACGCATCAAGTGAAGGCATAGAGGCTAGGGTAAGGTTGGCTAGTTCATGTTGTATGGCTTGGGATCGGGGTCCTTTGTTGTTTCTAAAGAGGTGTTTCACTCGTAACCAAGCTTCTAAGGCTGTGGATTCATCGGCCATGACACGGACAAGAAGATCGTCTGATAGAGTACCATAGATCCATTGTAAAACAATGGAGTCTATGGTCTCCCACGAAGCAAAATCGGCAGATTCCTTATGTGGTGGCGGCGAACCGTCGATGTGACAAAGCACATTGTAACCTTTTGCATGAAGAGTAAAGAGTTTAACCCATAAGGAATAAGAGACTTTTGTACCATCGAGGATACGTACCTTATGTTGAATGTTGGAAACTGTGTAAACCGGGTGAAGGGATTTGTGGGTGGCTGGTTCATTGAACGATGCAGGAGCTCTGTCGGCCATATGAAAGGTGAAGGAAAGAAGAATGCCGATCGAAATCTGGCAAGAAGATATAGGACGGCAGTGGTTTGATCGAAAACAAACCCTAGTAAGCTCGATACCATGTAAGATATTCTAAACCCTTGCCTTATTTCATTGATCACAATTCATATATATAGTTACAATGGAATGGGTTAAATACGGAAATAGCTAAATATACATCGAGATAATTACGGAAGTAAATATACAAAGAATATACAAAATGAACCGATATGGTAGGATATAATTATCGGCTAACATATCCTTCTCATATTTTTGAAGCCCATAACTCTGCAGCTTCTCGAGTTGCCATAAGTCTTGCCACCTTTGCCTTGGAGGTTTCCGGTTCCACCTTGGAGGTTTTCAGTTCCACCTTGGAGGTCGCCAAGTATGCTTTTGCAACCTTCCCAAGAGACCTTATTGCGTTGCAACAATATAGTTGATCTATTGAAAAAAAAAGATGTATCCATAATTACTTCATTTAGTGTCACGGTTGATCGATTGAACCCACATAAAATTATTCCATTCACTCAAATATATAGAAGCCAACATCTAGAAGGTAATGGTAAGTGATCTTTTATAAAATGCACAAGAAGGCAAGTTTTTTAATCAATCAACCCTGGATGTCTAATATGTTTGATTTGATAGTTTTGAAGGTCAAATCTATTTGATCAAACATATCAGAAGGTGAGATATGTTTGTTCAGACACATAAGAAGACTCAGATGTGTTTGGTCAAACATATTAGAGACAGGTATGTTTGATTGCACAAAGAGATTTATAAGAATATGACAAAAACATTAGAAATAGATGGTCTAGTTGGATCAAACAAATCCAAAAGTGGGATATATTTAATCAGACAGACACATTTGTTTTGTTTGATTGAACATTAGAAGATGCAGATGTGTTCGGTCAAACTGACCAGAGACAAATTTGTTTGACTGAATAGGAAGTTCATAAAATATAATAACATTATTTAAAATAGAAATGAAAACTCCATTTAAAAACTTTAGTCGAACCGATTAAGTCGTCATCGATCTTTAAACGCATCACTTGATCTAACGATCATCGAAGTTTCGATCAAAAGCTTGTTATGTATTATGCTTTGGTAAAAGATAAATACAATCACAAAGATAAGAGACAAGAAAGGAGAGAGAAAAAGTGCAAGAAGATTAAGGTTGAGAGTAGAGCCGTAGAGGTGAGTGTCTGTTGCTCGAGGGGGTATTTATAGAGAAAGGTGTCGGTCAGGGTTTTGAAGAAACACCTCTTTATATCCAACGACTAGGATATAACCTATAAGGAGGCATGTTTATCCCGGTCGTTAGATTGGTTATGTTCGTCGGGCTTGTAGTCAAACGGGTAGTACACAAGCTTATACATGAGGGCCATAGGTCGAGTTCTTACGGGAGTGTAACGTGCATGTATAACGGGTTGGGAGGTGGGTAAGAGGACCTACCATCTCCCGGCTATGAAAGCCCGAGATCAAGGGTCGGGCCTTCCCGAGCTTTAGTATCAGGTGCCCGTGGACCCCTTTCGGATGGGTGAACCCTTGTAGGTTGTAGACTGTCAGCCCGTTTTCCTAGGCCTAACGGATACCCTGTCACAGTACTACGGGCCCGGGTCGGGTCACTTTCCGAGAGGTAGCTGCTACCATGTCGCAGTAGTGATGTCTCAAAACAGTTAAATGGTCTTAGAGCGCCACTCTTCTATATCCATTATCCAAGAATCGTGAAGGGGGTAGTTACTTAAACAAACTCATCACTCCTATTAATCGTGTTAATGGGTAGTTATTTATGGTAACCCCTAGCTCCTTAAATTATGGAACTATCCTCTCCTTTATACCACCACCCATTCCAATTGAATTCCTCACTTTAAACTCTCACCAAAATCAACACATTAACCTCCTCTTTTATCTCTCTCTCTCTCTCTCAAAGGTTCTGTCTCGCTCTACCAAAGATCATTGTTTAGTAAGAATGGCCTCATGTTTGAAAACTATGCTTCTTATCTCAATACTTACTTGTCTGGTTCATCAACTCACCTTGGTTGAATCCAGGGAGTATGAAGTTGGTGATGATAAAGGGTGGAACATTCCTTCAAAGAATTCTGAAAAATATAATGAATGGGCATCTACCCATCGATTCCAAGTCGACGATTCAATCCGTAAGTACATACAAGTTTTATATATAATTCCATGCAGTATTTAGTTCATTAATCTAACTACTAATTGATGGTTCATGATTTTACTACTATATATATATATATATAGGTTTCAAGTACAAGAAGGCAGTATATATATATAAGTTTTATATATAATTCCATGCAGTATTTAGTTCATTAATCTAACTACTAATTGATGGTTCATGATTTTACTACTATATATATATATATATAGGTTTCAAGTACAAGAAGGCAGATTCAGTTTTGGTAGTAACAGAATCAGAATATGATAAATGTAGATCAGTTCATCCAATTTTCTTCTCTAACAATGGTGAAACTGTTTATCAGTTTCAACGTTCGGGTTTGTTTTATTTCATTAGTGGTGTTGCTGGACATTGTGAAAGAGGTCAGAAGATGATTATCAAAGTTTTGGAGGCTGAAACTCCGCCTGCACCGCCAAGCAACACCACTGATAACCAGTCGTCTGGTGGTTCAGTTAGTTATTCGATGGCTAGTGTTTCTTCATATCATCTTCTTGTTGTCTTAGTCTTTGGGTTTTTACTGGTTCAGTCTTAGTTTAGTATGAGTATTGGGTTGAATGTAATAGGTGTTATTGGTTGCTGTAATTAGGGTTTTAGTTGGTATTTCATGTGCTTTTGATATGTCTTTGTGTAGTGACTTGGTGAAACTTACTCTGGTAAACTTGTTTGAGTTGTAGTATGTTTGTGGTTCATTTTTAATTATTTTAAGTTGGTTTTCTTATTTTTCTTTATTTTCTAATTGTAGGACTCAACAAAGTATTATTTCTCTCAACAAAAAAAAACAAAGTATTATTTATCTCAATTTGAATCTTCTTACTGAAAAACTCAAAAATCATTTCAAAGAAGATCTTAATAAAACTGGTATAATGTCTTGACTCAAATAATCAACCTTGTCAGCCATTTGGATAATTAGACGAAACAAATGTTCTCAAATCAATTTGATTGTTATTTTAGACTATTCACGAATCACAATAGTCTTGTTTAAACTAGTCAGACCAGTCAGATTTAAGTCGTATTATTCTTTTTTTTTTCGACCCAAGAACTTTTAGAAAGATATTGTTCCCTTGGTCAGTCATATTTTTTTTTTTGAAATCAAACTTCATTGAAAGGCCAAAAAGCTAATGAGAATTACATCATGAAGTTTAAAATAACAAAGACACAACCAAAATCGGACAAACAAGACAAGTTATGCCCACTTGGGGTACCTCTAAAGCCGCCAGATCTAACAGGTGGGCTACTTCTGGTGCAGTCGCCGCTAACCATCTAAGGGTAGTTTTTTAATTGATGCTTCTTTCACCTTCTTCTCTTCTCGTCAACCGTCGACGTACAGATCTCCAGTTTGCGCATCTGAATCCGGTACATCGGTAGAGAGAGTTGTAAGTTGATGAAGAAACTCCCAATAGTGGTCTTAGATCAAAGCACTTGGACCTGAATAAAAAACGAAAAACAAAAGGGTCTTAAAGACCAACAAAAGAGGCCTTAAAGACCAACAAAGAAACATAACATTTATTAAGTAAAAAATAAAACTAGTAATTCTCTCTTCTCCTTTGCTCCACATCCCTAACTGGATCAATCTTAGGTTCCGATCTAACTTCACTTCGATGAGACATATTATTCGAGCAAAATGTACATACTTTGTCATATCATATTGACATGCTTGAAGAAAAGTATTAGAAATCCCGAAAGGTAATTCCAAAACTCTAAACTTCATTTTTCATAAAAAAAAGAAAAAAAAAATTCATGAAAGCATCAGAATTTTATTCCCAAATCTAGAACAAAACATCACGACAGAAATCAAAAACAAAAAAATCAGTTATAAATGAAACCCCTATTTATAACCCCGTTTGCACCAAGAGTTATAACCCTTTGGTTTTTACCAGTTGGGAAGAGACATTTAGGTGATAGTTGGCGGGGTGAAATTTTCGATTCACTGGTTCAACTTAGAATACATAGAAAGAGAGAGAGTGAGAAACAGAGAAGCAACTGAAGCTAGAGCGAGAAGGCAGCAAACTTCATTTTGCAATTGACTTCGACCTTTGGGTCTTGAATGGTGCATTTAGAAAAGAGAAATGCTATTATAGCGACGCCCCAAAAGCGACTCAAAAGCGACCAAATCAACTAGTGACGCGTGTCCGAATCAAGTGAGACTTTTTGAATTTTTGAAAAATCCAAGTTTAATCTTTAAAATCTGCTTGTTCAGAGTACAGTCCCTGCGAAACCCAAATCTAGACCGTTGATCTTTTCAATGGTCCAGTCCGAGTTTAAAAAGATTACAACTTCAAGGAAACAATAACTTGGAAAGAAATCTCCATGGGAGTATAACCAAAATAGAGTTCTTACTAGTAATGGATTTAAGTCATAATAAACTTTCAACCTCTGTAATTTCAGCTCTATTTGGTCACCCATCTCTTCAACAACTTAGCCTTTCTTACAATAAGTTCAAATTCATTCAAGAAATGGGAAATTTTGAAACCCAGAATGAATTAATAGCAATTGATTAGACTAACAATGACATTAGGATTATTACCAACTTTCGGTGGCCATATTGCCATGAAAGCCATGTCCTAAAGCCAAGTGAAGCTAAGATTCTGACAAGGAAGAAACTTGATGATGTATAAAGAAATCTATACTGATAAACAAAAATATAGACTTTACCTTATAAGAAATCTAACAGGAATCAATTAAATCTTCGTTTCGTTTTTTAGAGAGGGGGAGATGAGGTTCTGCTGAAGTTGTTTGAGAATCATCGGTCTAGATCTGAATTTCACAGGGACTGGTCTATAAAGGTGTGAGTTTTACTAAACCTGAATTTCCGAAAATTTTGAAAAAGTTTGCACTAACTGATTTGGTCGCTTTTGAGTCGCGTTTTGGTGTCCCTTCAAATAGTGCAATCCATCAGAAAACGAAAGCCTTCGGAAAACGAAATAGACTCGGTATTTGTTTTAATTTTCTTAGATTATTACAAGCAGAACACTTAAAATCGACTAAAAACCCATTTTATTCTTAAGATTGGGCCCAAAACTCTTTTTGGGTTGTATTTTGGACTATGAGGTCATAGACCATTCTAAAATCTTATTCGAATCAATTATAAACTTCAAATTAAGTTTGAATATGTAATGAACACAAACATCACCTAATACAACCATTAACAATACTACTTCACAGTGAAAGAAAAGTTTCAGTTTAAGACTTGACACCTAAAGGATTAAAAAAGGGTTAACTTGCAAAGTCAGACAATCTGTTGGTTCAAAGTACAAGTCATGGTCGGAGGCCATTTGGTTAAGCACTTGGTTCAAAATCCAAATTACTAGGTCAGACATTTCTCTCACAAATCACAATACTGCAACAGAGAGTCAGAGACACTGCATCTACTTTATACATGTTTACACATCGGTTTTAAATTTTTAAATGCTATCTATAAATAATCAAGAAAAAGAATAACAAGTGAGATGCTAACCAATGGGCAATTACAAAGAGTTTCACTTCCAGGCAGATTCCCATTCCCTTCCTACTTACTGTACATATAATTGAAGAGAGAGAGAGAGAACAGCTTCTACCTACTGCGTCGGAAGGTTGCTTTCTAAACTCCTTCCTGAATCTGGTTGCTTTGGAACGTTCACTCCACCATTCATTCTGGCTCGAGCTTCTGCAAACATCCTCTGCTGCTCGGCCAGTGCTTCTTCTTCAGTCATCTCGGCTGCACTGCTCCACTTCCCTTTAGGGGAATCCTAATGAGCATACCGGCAAGATACAACTTTTAATTTCGGATACATATATAATCAATCTTATGGAACTCTAAACGTAGATAAGGAAAGCAAAACACACCAATGTCTCAAGCTTATGTTGCTCATATGCAGCAATGACCTCTTCATTGTACTCTCCAAACCCAAGAACCTGAACCCAACTTACGTTAAGAAGCGCTTATATAGATAAAAGAATAGAGTTTTGAAAATTTTCAGAGTTCTTTAGGAGGATGGAAAATCTCAACGCAACCCACGAAAATAAGAATATATAATCAGATGTAGAAGCAAAGAATCAAGGCTTAGTGAGGAAAAAAAAGCTTAATTTAAGTATTAGGATAAAGTATGTGAAGGTTAAAAGACCTCTAAAGCCTTCAGGACATGCTCAGGTGCAATTGTTCTTTTATCCTCTCGGCTACATACTTCATTTGATTCCGAGGAGACGAGGTTGATAAACTCTGCAAAATATAATATGATATGGAAGAGTTTCTTCAGTAACAAAGGCCATGACGTCGTAAAATGCTATTGTCCAAGAGGCATAACGACATAAGAAGCAAACTCTTGATGAAAAAATTGTACAGAACTGAAAAAATAAAAAATGAAATGATAATAAATTGATTAGACACAACAAAACGCACGAGCACACGTTTGCGTCTCCTAATTGGGTAAAGAAAAAAAAAAGAGATTTGAACAAGAGAAAACCACATTTAAATAAGAAACAACTGATAGTTCTAAAACTGGTTAAACTACATAAAGCTTGAATGAACAAATTAATGTAATAACTTTTTCTCTTTCAGGACTAGGAATTGACAAGTCATTATCACGATATAACATGATTTCAAAATCAATTCACCCTCCCTCCCTCTCTTTAATGATAAAAGACCTCCACCAATGGAAGTAGTCGACAAACAGAAAAAAGCATTTGACCTCACAAGGGAAGAATTTTCACCTTCATCAGATTACAGACTTACATATTCTATGCTTGTGCTTGTTTTTTTTAATTGTTTAAATCTAACACGCAAAAGTCTGAATTGTTTGAATCCGAGTAGTTTCAGTCTTGATTTGTTTCAGTCAGGTGTATTATAGTTATTTCAAGCAATTTCAGATGATGGGTTCTTAGTTCAGGTTTATTTCTACGTGACTACGTCTGACTCGAACGAACTCGAAATAAGTCCGAAGGCGACACAAACAAGTCATAAGCACGACTCAGACAGAAAACAAACATGCTGAAACCTAACCAAAGTGAATTCAGATATCGGAGACTCAGAGTCAGATTTCACATCTGAATTCAGTGAAGAAAAGACAAATACCAACTAAATAAAGAACATCAAATACAAACATAAGTGGACTAAAGCAAATCATAGAATCTCAATATATTTTGTTCCTCACCTACGCAACACTCTACAAGAAGATCTTGAGCATCCCTTGCAACTCGAACATCTGGAGGCAGCATTTCCTTAATAATCTTAAACATTGTTGCTGAAAATATATCAATACCACATGAATAACACTCACTAACTCCAAAATTAGATGGAATGAAGATTAACACAAATCTAACACACAACGAGCAAGGTAAGGGCACAAACCTAATTGCTAATATAAATGTTAAGCAAATTAAACTTATAAAACATATAAATTGAGCAAAATACCACCATTTCAATTTAGAAAATCTAATTCAGAAGAACGAAAAATCACAACATAACAATCTTATTAATATTATTTTGAAATATACAACTTAACTACACAACAATGTTACAACTTGTATAACCAACAGAGGGATTGGACACAAAATTAGGGTTTTTCCTGTTTTTCTTTCGTCTTCTCTGGTAACTTGTACTACAAAATTGAAAAAATATACATATAGAAATGCACCGAAATTTCGACAAAAGTTGCCAACCAAACCCTAAAGCTGTAACTACAGAGTTTATTGACATAAATCATAACCAATTCATGTAAAGGGTCAATTAAACCGAAATAACTATCATAAAAAAAAATTAAAAAATCATAAACTTGACAAAAAAAATGCACTTTAATGAACAAATTAACAATATAATCACGAATAAAATCGAATAATTTAGATTTCATTGAACCACAGAAATACTGGAAAGAACCAGAAAAAAAAATATCACCTTTAGGTAGCGTAACATCTTCCTTGGACTTGCCGACTATGTCCATAGGTTCCATTCTTCCAAAATCAATCAATACAGAAAAAAAAAATATGTCAAAAGATTGAATTAGGGTTTTAATTAATGGTTAAAAGTGGATAAGGTGAAGTTTGGTGACGAATCTATGGAATTAGAAGAGGAAAAATTTCAAAAAATTGGAAAACAAAGGATACGAATTGAAGAAGAAAAAAGGAGTTTCAGTACAGGAGATAAGAATCATCATAGCTTAGAGAGAGATTAAAAAGGGAAATTTGGGGAAGACGATTAGGGCACAAATGGACGAAATTTGGAGAGAGAGAAACCGAGCGTTCATGTTGTTTTTATTTACGAAATTGCCATAACCACATTTTGGATTTGGTACTAACGTTTTAACCTGCTGGTGTACTAAGTGCTGCCACGTGTTCGGTGGAGAAAAGCAACTGTAAATAGCCCAAGACTCAGTCAAGTCAAATATGACGTTTGCTGACGCAAATACCAGCACTCGGGTAGCATTTGGTCAACAAGTGGGATAGAAGTACTTGTGTGAATTTTTTGATGAAAAAGCCCAAAACGGGCCCAAATAAGAAACGAGGCCCACTGTATAAAAATTTCACAAAACACCCACTTTTTAAAAAGGTTGGTGTTTGGGGGAAATTAAGAAATTCTCATGTGGTTTTAAAATCAGACGAGTTAAGACGAAAGGGTTCTTCCCCTTCACCGGATATAGAGATAGAGAAGAGAGGGAGAAGATGAGATTCCGGCGAATTTCGCC
This sequence comes from Eschscholzia californica, assembly GCF_041429995.1. NCBI lineage: Eukaryota > Viridiplantae > Streptophyta > Magnoliopsida > Ranunculales > Papaveraceae > Eschscholzia > Eschscholzia californica. The sequence continues at coordinate 38,366,372 of NW_028238198.1, forward strand.
GGCCGACGATTATACCGGGGACTGAAAAGAGAGGGTGTGTTTGGGGGAACATTTTTAGTTTCCACCCTTTGATATTTTATTCTTCGGAAATTTTTCATATTTTCCCAAAACATCGACCTTTAAAAACTACTTCAAATCAAACCTAAATACGGATAACTGTGTTGTTTTTCCCATGTCAAGGCAGTCCAATTTTGCCTGACTTATTATAAATTGTTGAACATGCTAACTGCTTTGACTGAAATTCTCTTACTTCTAAGTTACTGATATTCAGTTGCTTAACAATGGTAACATGCATATCATTTTAATTTTTATAGAAGACTAATAAAAAATATGCATTACTAAATGTTTTTGTCAAAAGTAAAACGGAAAATGTGAAAACCTTTTTTACTTGCAAATCAAAAAATAGTTCAGCTAAAATGTTAGTGCAAATCAATGATTTTGCCAAATACCTGAAAAAGAAGGACATCTCAGTTGATTGTCAATTAGTTTTGAGTTAGGTGACCACAAACTTACAATAATAACCTCTCATTTAAATTTATCTATAAAGATATAGAGTAAATATACAGTGGAACCTGTGAGTTTAAATATTTTTTGGTTCTCCATTAATCGGTCTTTCTTATTCCTAAAAAGAGGATTTCTCGTTACATCCACTATAAAAATATCTACCAGAGTAAAGTCATAGCTGGCAGCGGTAGCTAGAGTAAAAAAAAAGTCGCGGCTTTGGGGAATAAAGAAAATTCTTCGGGGAATAAATTCTCGAGGGAATCCAGATTTTTTTAAAAATTCTCCGGGGAATAAATTTTTATGGGGAATACAGAGTACATTTTTCTTGAAAGTTCTCCTCCATCTCATCTGTTCTCTCTGTCACTTCATCTTCTCGCCACCTCATCATCTTCTCCGGCGAAGGTCGTCGGCCGACCAATTTTCCGACCGACGACCTTCAAATATTTTTTTTTTTCTCTTCCTCTCTCTCTCTCTAACACTCCGACGAAGGGAGACCTTCGGCGGAGTGTTAGAGAGAAAAAAAAATTTAATGTTTGAAGGTCGCCGTCCGGAAAATTTTCCGGACGGCGACCTTCGCCGGAGAAGATGATGAGGTGGCGAGAAGATGAGGTGGTAGAGAGAGGTGATGAGATGGAAGAGCCTTCTAAAATTTATTTGATTTTGAACTCCCAAAATTAGAAGCCCCTTAGCAATAAAAAGAAACATAAAAGTCAATCTTATTTGACTAATTTTAAGAAAAGTCTTTATTCCCCGGAGAATTTTCTTTATTCCCCAAAGCCGCGACCAAAAAAAATTGATACCTGCATACATACAAATACTTAGTTGTCATGGACCATTGCAAGCAGGGCACTCGCATTGACCCCCACCACAAAAGGTCCATTTCCTATAACAAACCGGAGTTAACCTATATATAAATTAACCATAGCAAAAAAATGTGATGTGCCTATCAGTTCGTTTGGTAAGCTTAATTAAGCTCCCAAGCAAGCAACTCATGATTGAGTTCCACTACTTTTGGTAGCCAATACGCGGACAAACGCATATCTTAGATGGACAACAATGATCGGGGTGTAAATAAATATAATTCGAGGAGATCAAATTGAAGGACCTAAAGCTAAATACATAATCTTTTCTTCTTCATCTTCTTATCACCATCTTCATCAACTACAATCATGTTCATAATCATCATGATTGCCCCTCTTCATCTTCATCGCCACCAACAACACATCTTCTCCTCTGCATCTCGACCTTTTTTTTTTCTAAGAAAAAAATTAGGATTTCATCACAAGTGTCGATCTCAAGGAACTTACAAACATCTCGAATTCTGCAAATTAGGCCGTCCTCCAACCTCGAGTTTGTTCAAATTAGGGCATCATATGGAAGACACAAGAAGTTCAGTAGTAGATTCCCCTATATGTCATAAACATCATTCACATCTTACTGTACTTCCAAGTTCCAACTATACTTAAGGGCAACATTTGAGATGCTTTTGTGATATATCTCAAACATATATGGCTAAATTCCATCCGCAACTTTTAGTCAACAAACGAAGGGGAAGAACTCCTCCGCTGGCCCCATCCACGGACACAGGAAAACCCTAATTTTTTATAAACCAAAGAAAGAAGAGAGAGAGATGAGATGAGATGATGTGTTGGTGGATGAAGATGAAGAAGCAGTGAAGAAGAATACGAACATGGTGGTAGTTGCCTGAGAAATTGTGCTTGCTGTTGGTGGTCCGCGGTGAATGTATGTTGCTGCCGGTGAAGATCATTAAGAAGAAAAAAATTGGATATTTAGATTTAGGTCCTTCAGCTTAGTTGCCCCAAAATATATTTATTTACATCCAATTTTGTTGTCCACCTAAGAAATACGGTTGTCCGTATATTGGCTACCCTACTTTTAATCCTTTAATTTTTTTCGGTTTCATAGTACAATTGTTAAATAGACATTTATTTCTGCTCCATTTCACATTTTCCTAATTATTCTGTTATTTTATGTGCATTCTTTCAACTTTCAAGTGTTTTTAAAAGGCTGCGGTTTTGTGGAATAAAGAAAATTCTCTGGGGAATAAATTCTCGAGAGAATCCAGATTTTTTTTAAAATTCTCTGGGGAATACAGAATACATTTTTTTGAAAGTTCTCCTCCATCTCATCTGTTCTCTCTGCCACTTCATCTTCTCGACACCTCATCATCTTCTCCGGCGAAAGTCGCCGGCCGACGACCTTCAAACATATTTTTTTTTTTTTAATTTTCTCTCTCCTCTCTCTCTCTAATTTTTTTTCTTTTTTATCTCTCTCTCTAGAACAGATCTAGAGAGAGAAGGTTTGTTCTCACGAACAGACCACAAAGGTCTGTTCGTGAGAACAAATTTCTTCTCACGAACAGGTAGTCTGTTCGCGAGAACATCTTCTCACGAACAAACCAATAAGAATATGAATAAAACATCGAACTCACGGCTACATATTACAATTTAGTAATACCATAACCTATTTCTTAATTAAACTTCAACTATTACTATGATCAAGTAAACCCTTATATACTGATAATTATGAATATAATCATTTGGAAGAAGACCTTCTATTGGATAGGTGGCCAATACATGGACAACCGTTTTTCTTATATGGACAATTATTTTTGGGCCCGATGCGAATAAACTATGTTTGATTTAGTTGACTTTGATTTGATAAGGGGACAACTCCATAAAGTCTTAAATACTAACTATTAGCAACTTGTGGACCATTAACAAAGATAATGATAATTAAAAATTGAAAATCTAAAATGTCTTCATCTTCTTCCTTATTTTATATTGTTCTCCAAATCACAACTAATAATTGCTTGCAAACTTAACAAATGGAATTGGTAGACTCAGGTTCCTCAACCCCACTACCAACCAATTGAACTCACATGACTTTGGTAGTGTGGATCCTCCCCCCACCGCTAAAAGACCTAATTCCACAAAATCATAAAAATCCTTTAATATACTGGATCTAATAATAAACCTAATAAGAACAAAACCCACCGGAAACTGCTTTAGGACCTGTACTATCGATTATTCATAATGAAATAAACACCCAACAACTAATTAGGCACCGGTAAGAGAGAGAAAGAGATACTCCAGAAAAATGAGCTACTGATTTTGGGAAGTTTGAAGCCCATCAACAAATCAACTTGTTCCAAAAAAAAATTTGTGGATTTGAAAACTTCAATTTCTAAGTGTACAAGTTGGGTTTTAGGGTTCTTATCTTTCTCTTTATGAAGATCATTCAACAATTCCCTTCCCTTTGTTTGATGTCACAACAAGTTTTAGACTTCCCTTGGTCTCAATTTTGGAAAATGAAATGCATGCAACCTAAGGTCCAAAACTTTATCTGGAAATTAATTCATAATGGTATTCCTACACTTACCAATATAGGAGTCAGGATCCCTCATATAAACCAGATTTGTAGGTTGTGTGATTTGGGTACCTTAGAGTCCAGAGATCATCTCTTTGGAGATTGTCCTTTATATCATCGATTAATCCAGAAAGTAGGCGTAGAGGATCTGCAATATATCAAACAAGATCCTATTAATACCCTTAAAGTAGTACTTAATGATAAAAATTCTAGAATGGAAAATTGGTACAAGGTAACTTACATGATGTGGTTTTGGTGGAAATTACGAAATAATCTTCATTTCCAAAATAAATCACCGGATCTGAATAGATGTTGCTGGAGCATTCGAGAAGAATTAAGGTATGTTAATCTACAAAACCCTACTTTTTCGACTAACCAACATGAGCAGGATGATAGATGGAGACCTCCACCAGAAGGTATCCTAAAGATTAACTTCGATGGATCCTTCAAAGAAGAACATGCTTCTTGTGCTGCCTTGCTTAGGAACTCGGATGGAGTTATCTTGCACTCCAAAGCGAGCTTGATAGAACCGATTTCGCCCATTCACAGTGAAATCGCCGGTTTTGAGATGGGATTAACCCTAGCTAATGAGCGGCAACTTTCCTCTTTTATAATCGAAGGCGATTGTAGGGTTTTGATCGAGTTAATCGGGGCCGTTGATCCGGAAATCCCATGGCGAATAGCGGACAGAATCAATGGCATTCGATCAAGAATACAGAATCTACGGCTGGATATTCGTTACTGCCCCAGAATTAACAATAAAGACGCACATTTGTTGGCAGCTTCAGTTCTACCCACCGTTTGTTAAAATTTGTGTTTGAGCCTTTCTCTGTTGATAATTAGTTACACTTCGCCCTTTATTTAACTTTTCAAGTTTGTATTAGGTCCGAATATTGTAACTTGGTTTGGTTTTATGGGAACTTCAAAAAAAAAAAAAAAAAAACAATGTTTCTCTAAAAATTTTCTCTCTCTAGAAATTTAGGTGTTAATGATGAAGTAATAGAAGAAGACCAATAGAGAAACAGGGAGGTCTCCAAATAATACATCTAATTCTAAGAGGGCTGAGTGAAAATAATAGAGAGTTGTCCCCTTAGAAACTGATGTCCATATAAAAAAAATTAAGTTTTTAGGTTGTCCACATAAGATAGTTGTCCATATAAGAAAAATGGTTGTCCACGTATTGGTCACCATTGGATAACCCACTTGATCTAGGGAACAAAATACTTGACTGATCAGAAACTTCACAACTTCTCGTGCAAGAACTATGAATAAAAGTATAAAACCATCAAGAAAACCAAACCTATTACTTAAACTTTTTGACACCACTTTTACACTTCCATTTCGCCTATCATTCGAACAATTCATTAGTGCAGCAACAAATAAATCCCTTTCCAAGCTTTCATCCTTTTTTTCTGTTAAGGCCCTCAAATTTCTTAGTAACCCCTTCAAGATGAGTTTTAGGAAGTAATGGTAGAATGACCATATTCTTATTGGGTATTTCGTGAGAACATCTTCTCACGAACAGACCACCTGTTCGTGAGAACAGAATTGTTCTCACGAACAGATCATTGAAGGTAGATCTGTTCTAGAGAGAGAGAGAAAAGAAAAAAAATTTAGAGAGAGAGAGAGGAGAGAGAAAATTTAAAAAAAAAAAATCTTTTTTTTTTTATGTTTGAAGGTCGAGAAGATGATGAGGTGTCGAGAAGATGAAGTGGCAGAGAGAGGTGATGAGATGGAGGAACCTTTTTTATAGCATCTTCTAAAATTAGAAGCCCCTTAGCAATAAAAAGAAACATAAAAAGTCAATCTTATTTGACTAGTTTTAAGAAAAGTCTTTATTCCCCGGAGAATTTTCCTTATTTCCCAAAGCCGCGGCCTTTTAAAAATAGAAATTTGAGAATTTCTTACAATTTTTAATAATATGTAAATATATATACAAAAATCATTATACAAAAAACACCATATTCGAAAAATTGCTTAGATTCTAACTATAGGTTGTAAAGAGAAATTATTTTCTTTCAATCATTTTAAGCTAGTCATGCTCACTAAAAGTCTTTGCTCTGCCTCTAATCATGTTTGATAAGTAACAAACTGAACAATCTATATAGTTTTATATTATGGCCGAAAATTCTAAGGCCCACAATGTGAGGGTTAATAGAGAATCAGGCCCAATCCAAAATATTAATAAGAAAAAAACCCAGTAAGTAAAAATACACTATTACCCTCACTTACATAAAGATAAGACAACACTATCCTGACCCAAATTTCGTCCAAATTTCCCGCCCAATTCAGAGACATCCCATCAATGTCCCTTCGTATCCCAAGACTCAAAACCCACCCAACCCTTTACTCATTCATAGCCGAAACAGTTTTACTCCCTCTCTCTCTCTCTCTCTATAAGAAATCATCTTCTCTCTCCACTACTTTTCGATTCTGAGTAGTCATCTTCTCTCTCCCACTCCTTTTCGATTTTAAGCTGAAGCTCCATCTTCTATCTGAAAAACCTACGGTTGTGTTAGGGTTCCTGTCTGTTCCGGTGAGAAACACCTCTTAACTTGCCGCCGGTTGAGAAGCAACTCTCTGAAAGGTATAAAAGAGTTGATTATGTTGATCCTAAAAAGATATTTTTGATCGATTTTAAGTTCAAGCCCCAAATGTTTCGTTTCGTGTAAGTTACGTAATAGTTAGGGTTTTGTTACTCGATGTATTTTTGATCTGTTTTTTGTCTTAAGATCTTCATCATGTATCTTAAGATCTTCATCATGTTTTAAAATCTAGATTTTGTTCTTCAGAAAGATTTGATATGTAGAAACCTTTATGTCTTCCAGAACACATTTCGATATGTTTTAACTAATTTTGTTTATTTTGGATGGTTTGTTCTTCAGATCTACATATTTTAGAACACATTGAGATGTGTTATAAACAATTTCAGATCTGTTTATATGTATGCTTTTGTGGCTGTTGTTTTATATGAAGAAAAGTCATCTTTTCTAGAACACATTGAGATGTGTTGTAACAATTTCAGATTTGTTTAGATATATGGTTTTGTGCAAGTTTTTTTCTTGAATGTTTTTAACATCTGGTTTTATGCAGAAGCCTAAGGAAGATGGGAAAAGGAAAAACACAAGTGAACAGTCCAAAAAAAGTGGGTTCTTCAATGGGGAAGGAGGATAAAACTTTAAGGATTAGCCCAAGGAAAAGACCTTCCTCTGCAACACAGGAATTGCCTCCTAAAGGGCAAAAAAAAAAACAAAAGTTAGCCATTATTACACATGGCCAAGAAAATACTGAAGAGGTAAGAGAAGTCTTGGTTGATGAGTGGTTTTAATCTGTTGTTTCAAACTTTTTTTATTGGTTATACATTTGTAAATATATTTGTTTTTGAATAAATATGTTTTCAGTGGACAAAATGAGTTGTTTGCATATATTTAAATGTTCATGTCTTGTATGTTACTGTCTATTTAACGCTTCTGAATGTACTGATCATTGATTATTTGTCTGTTGCAAGGACCAACCTGTTGCTGTGCGAGGGAGAAAAAATATCGACACTAAAGAGAAAGCCATCGTGGAAGTCGATAAGAAAAAAGGGACATCAGTACAATATAAGTGTACCTTCAAATTACCAGTGGACTTAGCTTTGATGACATTCAATTGCACGGTGTTGATGATAAAAATCATGAAGATGAAGAAAACATGATGTTGATGATAAAGATCATGAAGATGAACAAAAAAGAGTGTTCATGATAAAGATGAACAGAAATAGATAGAGCCCGTTACAGGAAGGTGCAATGAAAAATGATAGTATGAAAGGAAGGTGCAATGAAGAAATCATCTACAAAGAGAAAGTTTAAAGAAAAAAATGGAAAAGAGATGAAGATAAGGAAACAATTACCTGTATTTCCGGTCGAGTTATCTTCCGGTTATCTCTTTCCTTTTCGAGATATGTTGCTGTTAAAGAGAGAGAGAGAGCCGAGAGAGGAGAGAGAGCAGAGAGATGAATATGAATCTAGAGAGAGAGAGCGGGAAAAAAATGTTGAGGAGAGGGAAAGCATTATCAGTTTATAGTGGTTGCTAGAGGGAAAGAAATCTGGGAGTTTATATATAAAGGGTAGAATAGGGATTACTTAAAATAATGGGTTCCTAGAGATGGGAAAATGCACCTAGGGATCCGAAATTGGGTTTGATATTGGTTTATTTTTAAAAATATGGGTTTTGTATGCATTATTAATCAATGCTGAGCTTAATTTGGTATTTGACCCAATTTTTTGGGTTTTTCAATAAAAAATTCTTTATATTAAGATCCAAACATTCGATGAAAATTTAATATTTCATTAGAACTACGAAATTTCTTATAAGTTATTGTGGATTCTTAGAATAGATTCTCTTACAAACAAAATCTTAAAATAGAAAAAATTTCTTACAATTATTTTTCAATACATTGTGGTTCATCTATACTATGTACTGACAGATTATCTTACATTCTGTTCAATTTTCAGTTGTAATTTTTTTATTGTACCAAAGGCTCACAAAAAAATTTCACATTGGACCTCCCAATTTTCAACAACGACCTCTACACTCATAGTATATGATTCCTCGGAAAAGAAAATCTGTACTACTGAAACTCATCCTAGCACTTAGAAATGCGTGGTTGCCAGATATTAACTCCAATTTAATGCTTTCTTATCTGCTAGCTGGTCATTCATTTACTACACTCTCTATTTTCCTTAGACACTATAATTTTACCATAAATACAAGCAAAGGGACAAGTACACAACCCAAGATTAAAGTAGTACTTCACAACAAGGGGAAAATCTAAAGATTTCAAAAGACGATGGAAAAGAGTGCTCAAGCAAGTGTTAACGGTGGTGGTGGTTTCTCCGGTGAGGGAAAAACAGTTGTTGACATGAGTAGGTCCGTTAGCGGGCAGAGGAGGGGAGAGTCGTTGCTCCGTGTTGTTCCAATGATACTATGTGTGGTGGCTCTTATAGTCATGATTAAGAATTCCATGTCTAACGATTATGGGTCGGTTTCTTATAAAGACGTTGGTAGTTTTAGGTATCTTGTATATGCTAATGGAATGTGTGCCGGCTATTCACTTCTTTCCGCTCTATACCTAGCCGGTGTCTTTTCTCGTTCTACCACCACTACCACCACTAACAAGTCTCAAGCTTGGACTGTTTTCTTGTTCGACCAGGTCAGTAGTTAATTGTTAGAATATTAAAAGATTATTATGTAAGAAACCACGGTGGTTGAAGAAATAAAAGTAAAAATTTACAGATAAATTTCTAAATATGGGGTTCCCTTCGAATATTAGTGCCATATTTTCCTTGTTTTTATACCTTTTCTTTTATCGGGTTTTCCCAAAAAATAAATTTTAGTGAGTGCCTGCATCTATTTGTAGAGAGGCCTTGTAGTAGTAGCAAACTAGCAACTGTAGCCTTCCTCGAGCAACAAAACTTTACCCCTAACTAGGTTTTTGGTAAGTTCAATTCTCATCAATTCTCGGAGTCCATTTAAGTTGGGCAATAACATGTGTGTCTCTAATCTGTCCACACTAGTGTTTAAATCTTATTGTATCTAAAATAATGAAACTTCGTACAACTTTTGTCGCTAATTTTGTTAATATTGTTGTTGTTGTTATAGGTACTTACTTATGTGATACTAGGGGCGGCGACGGCAGGGACAGAGGTGATGTTTTTAGCATATAAAGGTGATGAGGCAGTGACATGGAGCTCAGAATGTGGTGTATTTGGTGGGTTTTGCCATAAGACGACTGCAGTATTGGGGATAACATTTGGTGCAGTAGCTTGTTACTTCCTACTCTCTCTAATCTCATCCTACCGGCTCTTTACAAATTATGAAGCTCCTATTTCATACCAGGCTAAAGGGGATCACGAAAATGGAGATATGTTTAATCCCAGAGGATAAACTACTCTTAATCAATCTAATCTCTCTAGAACCCCTCGTCTCACTAAAACTTTCTTTTTCTAGTCTAGTTATACAAGAACTTGATGATCTACTTCTTCCACCGCTTGTCAAGTACTATGTATATGTCTTAAGTTGGAAATTATGAGCTCTTTTCGTGACGAGTGATGTTAGTGAACAAGAAAAATTATGAAGATTCTGAGAAGAATTTCTGTGTGTTTGTCGTGATTCGCAGTTTTGTGGAGCAGAATCGTCGCATTTTTCTTGTTCCCCGATATTTTTCTTTCGTGATGTATTCTAGTTTTGTTCCTTTCCCGTTATGGCTCTCAAGGTAGGGTCTTTTTTCTTCTAAATAAATGTCATCACCCAACTAGTCACTTTTTTTTTTATGAAGGCCCAACTAGTCACTTTACATTTCTTTCAATTTTGTGCTATGGAGTAATGTTATGCTTTGCAACAAAAAAAAAGGAGTAATGTTATGGACACCATTATTTTATCCACAATTTTAGTGTACTAAAATGGTTTTTTCGTATTTGATTTTGATAATCAGATCTTCTAAAAATTGTGAAAATAGTATGACTATATATTTGTGGTAGAGTTGTAAATGAAGGAAATAATTGTAATTGTTTTAAGAATACAATCTTTCGGGCAAAATTATGTTGAAATCCCTAATGCAAAGAATGAGAAACAAGAAAAAAGAGACAGCTTTCCTTGCTGTTGTCCAAAGGAATTGGGGGACAAGATCGTCAATACTCAATGTGTTGCAGAAGATATTATAGTATGGGCGAAAAATGGCCGAGGGGTCCAAATTTTGAGGGGTAAATCAAAGTCCAGTCTCTTTTTACCCCAAAATGAGTTTTCAGGATCCAAATGTCAGGACGCCTCATTATTTCCTGATTTTTCTTTTTTTTTTTCCCTTCTTGCTCTTGGATGGGACACTGTCACGTTTACTAACAGCGTGTCAGCATGATTGCAAGGGAACATTAAATCCCCTGCCACGGATTGGACATGAAGAACCTTCAAAAAATCGCTTTTTCTTCTCTTTCTCTTTCAAAATCTTTCAAACTACGTTCTGTTATTCCGAATTTTTGGCCGAATTCTTTTCATCCCGCCCATTTATATGTTTCAATTCCATATTCCTTTTTATTTATACACCCCAAGGTCTTAAATTTACATTCAGTTCTTATCTTCTTCAAATCTCTCTGTAAAAGTTTCTCATTCAAATCTCTCTCTAAAAGTTTTTTGTTCTTATTTATACCTGAAGGATATGATGCCTAAAGTCTGAAGGAATGGTATCCTTCCGAAGGAGTGTCCTTCGACCAAGGATGCAATGCGTGCAATTTGGCTATTAGGATCTTAATGAGCTTATTCGGAAGATCATTAGTCCGGTCCAATTAGGGGTCGTAATGCTTAGTTAGAAGCCAACTACGATCGTCGAATCAAGAGTTGATTCGCGGCTAACATAGACCGGATCCTACAAGGGTTACACAACAGAGTAATGATTTGAACGGAGAAAATTGACTAGATGGATAATGGCAAATAAGTGGATTGGATCCGTTATTGGTAAGTCCTGAAAGATTCGGAGAAGTCCGAAGAGATAAACATGTTCGGGCCCAAAAGGGAGGCCCGGAATGGCTTTAGGAAGGCCGGCCATGTGATGGCCGGCCCAGGCAATAGGGACGACCATGTGATGGCCGGCTAGGCCCCAAGTGGGCCGGCCAAGGAAGCCCATAAAGGGCTATGTTGGCCGGCCAACTTAAGTGACCCAATGGAGGGTATTTTGGGTGTTGCCTAATAATTAGGTTTATGGAATCCTAGTCTGAGTCTAATACCTCTTCTAGGGATTTCTATATATACCTAATTATACAACCTTAAGAGAGAGGCAATTCAGAGATAGAATTGTGTGTAACTGAAAGAGTTTCAAAATATACATCTCAGAGAGAGAGAGAGAAAAGGAGTTTTCTCAAGTATCTGGTCAAGAAGTAGTTCTTCATCTCAACCTTCAAGAAGGTCCTAGCTGACTGAAAGGAGGGAGTTCAAGTCATTATTCGGTGTCTCAAGTAGAGGAGCTACACTTGGAGCTCTTATCTTCCGAATACTGATCGGAATTTAGTTCGTGGGAAAGCGATTAAGAGGTAATCATCTTTCCAATCTAGTTCATTGGTATGTTCATGTATAGATCCTGGAAATAGTGTTAAACATATGATGTTTGAGATTCCGCTACCAACACTAGACAATTAGGTGTATGAGATACACTAGGTTATTCCCCATCAGTGGCATCACGAGCCGTTTGCATGAACTATCTTTGACTAGACGAATTAGATTCATACTTGAACAACTAGATATTAGTGTTTTTAATGTTTGAATAGAGATTTAAACATAAGTTTGATGAGATCAAATTAGGGTTTTGGATGAGATTCATGACCTAGAAACACTAGAAACATAGTTTTATGAAAAGAGTTTTCATAAACAAGCTTTAGGGTATTAGAATTTTGATAAAAATCATCAAAACCATGAAGATTGGTTGATGAATTGATCAAAAACAGTACCTAACAGCAGCTGGAACAAAGAAAAAGAAAAGAAACATCAGTTGGAACGATTGGATTTCCAAAAACTTTGGAAACCCTACTGGCCGGACCGGCCAGGACGCGTCCAGGACGCGTCCGGGCCGGACCAGCACGTCTCGGACAGACAGTCCGAGACAGACAGGGACACGGACTGGAAATCCCAGTCCGTGAAGGACCGGGAATCCTAGTCCGAGCTGGACTAGGAGTCCGAGACTCTCGGGTCTCGGACATCCCAGAGCGTCTAGGACGCGTCTGGGATATCCCAGTCCAACACGGACTAGGAGTCCGAGACTCTCGGGTCTCGGACGTCCCAGCGCGTGGGACACGTCTGGGACATCCCAGTCCGAGACGGAATAGGATTCCGAGACAGGAGCGTCTCGGATATCCCTGACGCGTCTGGGACGCGCTCGAGGGAACCTATTTAGAGTCTCGGTCTAGGACCAAGACACTGGACGAGTGTCCGGATGCATCCAGGATGCGTCTGGAGCAACCTGAAGCAGCTCGAATGCGACTGGAAGCTTCCGGACGCAACTCGGATGCGACCGGAGCATCCAGAAGCGTCTAGGACGCGTCTGGACGCGTCCAGAAGGCATCCCAGATAGGATGGCCTCGCCGTCTGTGCACAGAAGCGTCTGGGACGCGACTGTGGAGCACGGGTGCATCTCGGTGTAGGGATTTACACCCTTCTACTAGTGTTTATAGCGGAAATATGACATCTAATGTCTACACTAGTATTCCCAGGATCACATGCAAAACTAGTAATTAATCTAATGGAGATAGTAGATTACCTTAATCGCTTTTCCCTCGAACTAGTTGAATTGATTGAAGAAGACCAAGAGCTTCAAGTGTAGCTCCTCTACTTGGGACACGAGGAATCAATTTGATCTCCCACCTTGTTGTATAGCTAGCACACCAATGGTGGTTGGAAAAGAAGAACACCTTCTTCTTTGACTAGATTGATAGTTAATGGGAATTAGCTCACTTTCTCCTCTCTACTTGATGTGGTAGAGTAAGAAAGCTTAGAGAGAAATTCCACACCTTATTCTCTGCCCTAAGAGTGTTTATATAGAACCCTAATAAGAATCCACCTCCTTTTAGGTTTCCTAAAACACCCTTTAGAATAAGATTTAGGGAAATAGTCGAAAATAGCAACTATTGGTATTTTCTCAATTCCCTAAGGAGGAGGTGCCCAAACACCACGAAAATTGGCAGATATAATGTTTATTATATCAGAAACTAACCCTCCAAAATTCAGCCCAATCCGAGTCCTAGAAGTACCCGAACCGGTCTAGGCCCAAAAACCCTATTTTTGGCCTTTTTGTACTATCTTTGCCTAATTCCTTTTTAGGCCTATGAGATATGTTTATGGGACACTCCCATGATTATATCTCACTCCCACTAGTCATATCCTAGATCAATTTGTCACTCTTATGTGTAACCCGTTGTAGGATCCGATCGAAGTTAGCCGCGAATTACTTCGTAATTCGACGATCGTAGTTGGTCTCTAGCTACAACTCTACGATCCCTAAATCAATCGGACTTGATGATCTTCCACATCAATTGTCCTATCCGACAAATTGTTCGCATTGTCACCTTGGTCGAAGGACATCTCCTTCAACTCCTTCAGGATGATCTTCACCGTATGGTCATCGTTATCCTAGCTGACAAATTTATCGCATTGCCATCTTGGTCGAAGGACACTCCTTCGGAAGGACATCTCCTTCAGACCGAACGGCTATATCCTTCACTTTTATCCTTTTTACATGAGTAGATTTTTGTGGTCATGTATGCACCATATCAATTTCAACAAAAAAAGAAAAGTATGCACCATATCACCATATATCTTTACGTGACCGTATAATTTATTTATTATGAAATTTATGTACAAAACGAAATGCATTTAATGGATTGTCTTCATTGAGGTTTTGAAAATATGGAGTTTGTGGCATGGATCCGCGATCTATTGTGTTGTCGATCCCACGACGTGAGATGTTAACCATGTACGCTAGGATCATGTAGAGACACAAGTGCAACCCGTCTGAGATTGTTAATGCACGTAATTTGACATCAGCCATGAACTTTGGGTGCTGAAGTTTCCCACTCTCTAGCAAAAGTTCACATTTCTATAACCGTCAAGGCTCAGAGACTTATCTTGAAAAATAAATTCTCTAGGGGTATCAGGTAAAATGTAGTATGATTTGTGCTCTTATAACTTTTTCGTGCATATAAATTGTTTCCTCCAAAACTCGATTCCAAAACCTCATGGTCTTAAAATTGTACAACCACTACACCAAATGATGGTGGACAATATCTAATGACTCTTGACTCCATGTATTTTTTTTTACTTGGCGTTGAAAGATTTAGGTTTTGGATGAGGAAAATTATATACCTCCATATTTATTTATACTAGAAGAGGATTACAATGGATGGAAATAAATAACGTAAATATAGAAATAATCCTAATTCTAGTGCATCCATATCTTGGATAAATATATATATATATATATATATATATATATATGAGAATATTTCCTTTGAATTTCTTGGGTAGGAATATTTGACTTCAATACCATTTTTACCATTATTACCCTCCTGCAAATTGAACGGAGGATCAAACCAAACGTTCAATTTGGGAAATAACTTCATGAGGAGAACTTCATGATACGATTTTTCGACATATACTTCATTATAATGGATTGGTTGTTAAGAAGTTTTTGTTTGGTGTAGATAACACAAATAATCAAGTACTTTAGGACAGTGGTAACGAACAAATATGACATAATCATAACGGATCTAGAGGTCATTTAATAAAAAGGTTGCACTTAGTGAGCATAACCACTCTAGGTTCAGAGGCCTATGGCAACAAGATTGCACTTGGTGAACATAATCACAACGGATTCAGAGGTTCATTGCAAAAATAATCAGCGTCAAAACTGAGGTAATAATCAACGTCCGAGAAGATTTCCCAACTGGCAAGAAACAAAATAACTGCTCCTGCCAAAACTACCCCCTTTTACGATTCTTTTATGGTACCAATTTTCCACCAGCACATAACTAACTTGAATAATAAACTATTAACATGAACCGAGTAACACTATGAAGATCATCCTGAATATCTTTCCTTAGATTGATTATGATCTATTTACTAGCAACAAGTATATAATTATTATCCAAACTACGATTTGTTGAATCAAATATAATGAGAATACTAAAAAAAAGTTAGGATATTGACCCAATTTAATTGAAACTGATAAAGAAAAATAAAATCAATGATTTCGGCGGACGATAGTCATTGAAGCAGCTACCGCCGCCGGTTAAGCGGAAGTAAAATATGATCGAAACTATACTCGTTTGAGTTTTCTAGGCTCGGATACCATGAAAGATTTAGGTTTTAGATGAGGAAAACCATATACCTCCATATTCATTTATACTAGAAGAGAATTACAATGGATGGAAATAAATAACGTAAATATAGAAATAATCTTAATTCTAGTGCATCCATATCTTGGTGATATATATATATATATATATATATATATATATGAGAATATTTTATTTGAATTTCTTAGGTAGGAATATTTGACTTGAATACCCTTTTTACCATTATTAGGCGTACCATTACACAGATCATAAGAGTATTTCTAATGAAAAACTCAAACACTAAAAAGCTTAAAGTGCCACATAGGATTCTTTTTAGAATTTCTCTTTAAAACCATCTCCAATGCAAAACTCAACATGCATGAATCTCTAAAGGATAATGCTATTCGGACTCTCAAAGTGTCGAAGGAGACCCGAAAGCAGGCACTTTGAGAGTCTGGGTTTGTAAACCACTTTTGCTTTGGTCAAAGTGGTTTACAACCACCTTTACCACCCGAACTCTTAAAGTGCCTGCTTTCGGGACTTCTTCGCCACTTTGAGAGTCTGGGTAGCATTATCCATCTCTAATATGATGAGTCAAAATTTATTTTTGTTCAGATGACACTCTAATTTAGAGTACCCTCTTAAAGATCTAAGTGGCATATGAGCAAATCAATTAATTTTGCAATCAAAATATTAAGTTTTAGAATTTCTCTCGAGTGTGACATTAGAGAAAGTTTTGTGATAGAGTATCTCTAAATGGAGATGTACCAAAGAGATCATTTAGATCTAATTTTCACACTTTGACACCTAAGATATTTAGATTTTATTTAGTCTTTCATGGGAGATGTTCCAAGCATGGATGTGTAAATCCTTGAGATTCTTTGTAAAAGAAAATTAGTAGTACTCATGTGTTTCCTTTCCCTCTCTCTTCAATCCAAAGTCTTTAACATCCACAATTCTTTACTCTCTCTCTCTCTCTCTCTCCTTCCTTGAATTTTCACTAAAATTGCAGAACAAGAAACCAAAAACGGATTTTTAAAATGTCAATTTTGTTTTATATATGTATGATTTTCTCCCCCGAAAATTCAACATTCTAAGTTATGAACCTTCTCACACTCTTTTATAATTTTGGATGTAATTATTAGTTTTTTTTTATTTTCTATGGAGTTGAATATTAGGGGAGTTAGTTGAATTTTCTTTCGGGTAGTGTTAGTTTGTTTTCTAGAAAAATGGAAGTTGTTGATCTTTGAATTTTGTTAGTATTATATTAGCTAGCGCGTAAACCAGTCAAAAGGGGAGGAAAGAGATTTGGTCTTAAAACTCTATTCAAAGCTTTCAGCCCTCATGTTAATATAAGACACAATAAGTCAATAATGGAAACTTTTGTCTTTTATCTTCATTTATTATAACTAATTAGTTTCTTCAATTTCTCATTTCTAATCAGTGGGTTTCGTAGTTAAGATAGTTTATATCTCTGGGTCATTTTCAGATTCTTAATTAGGTGGTTTTGGTGGTGGTGCTGGTGGTGTTCAAACTCTCTCTCTTCTGCTTTCTCTATACTGATTTCTTAGGTTAAGTTTTAGAGTTTTGGAGACTTGGGTAGGATCCCTTTTCTGAGATTTTGATCTCTTTCAAGCAATTTCTGTGTATTTAATACTTTTTGAAGTCTGGGTTTATCTTCAATTTGGGGGATAAAGTTTATCAGAGTGAGAAAATCATGGCTGGTGGTAGAAAAAAGAAGCTACAATTAAGCAAGATTTATGCATTTTCATGTGGAAAATCTTCTTCATCTAAAGAAGATTATTCACAAATTGGAGGTCCTGGTTTTTCTAGAGTTGTTTTCTGTAATGAACCATACAGTTCTGATTCAGAAACTCATAGTTATCAAAGTAATTATATTAGAACTACTAAATATACACTTGCTACTTTTTTACCTAAATCCATATTTGAACAATTCAGAAGAGTAGCAAATATATATTTCTTAATTGCTGCTGGTTTATCTTTCACACCTCTTGGTCCTTACTCCCCAATTAGTGCTGTTCTTCCTCTTGTTCTCGTAATTAGCGCGACCATGGTTAAAGAGGCTATCGAAGATGTCAAACGAAAACAACAGGTATTCATTTTATTCATCTTTGTTGAACTTTATAGTTACTACTAGTTGTGTTTCATTTGTAGTTAATGGAAAGCTTGATTAATGATATTTTAGTTTGGGTTTTAACGATATTTCGTATTTTGATATATTGAAGGACAATGAGATTAATGGTAGAACGGTTAAAGTACATCTCAACAATGGCGTTTTCGATTATACTACATGGAAAAATCTTAGAGTTGGAGATGTTGTAAAAGTTGAAAAGGATCAGTTCTTTCCGGCAGACCTTCTTTTGCTTTCATCAAGTTATGAAGATGCCATATGTTATGTCGAGACGATGAACCTTGATGGAGAGACGAATTTGAAGGTTAAACAAGCATTGGAGGTAACTTCAGGTTTAATTGAGGATTCTAGCTTCAAAGATTTCAAGGCAACGGTTAAATGTGAAGACCCGAATGCTAACTTGTATACTTTTGTTGGAAGTATGGATATCGAAGAGAGACAATACCCTCTTATGCCTCAACAACTTCTCCTTAGAGATTCAAAACTTCAGAACACAGATTACGTGTATGGGGTTGTTATCTTTACGGGTCATGACACGAAAGTTATGCAGAACTCGACAGAACCTCCGTCCAAAAGAAGCAAAGTTGAGAGGAAGATGGACAAGGTTATCTATTTTTTGTTTTCTATCTTAGTTTTGATGGCTTTTGTTGGATCAGTTGTGTTTGGAATTACAACGAAAGAGGACCTTCATAATGAAATTATGAAAAGATGGTATCTTAGACCGGAAGAAACGACAGTTTACTATGATCCTAAGAGAGCAACAATTGCCGCAATTCTGCATTTTCTAACAGCGTTGATATTGTACGGCTACTTCATCCCGATTTCCTTGTATGTATCTATCGAAATCGTGAAAGTTTTACAGAGCATTTTTATCAACAATGATTTAAAGATGTACCATGAAGAGACAGACAAGCCTGCACATGCCCGGACTTCGAATTTGAATGAGGAGCTCGGCCAAGTTCACACAATACTTTCTGATAAAACAGGAACTCTGACTTGCAATTCTATGGAATTCATCAAGTGTTCTATTGCTGGAAAAGCTTATGGTCGTGGGGTTACAGAAGTTGAGAGATCAATGGCGAGAAAGAATGGATCGCCATTAGCTCGTGAAGTGGTGGTAGATGATGATGACGTAATAGTGGATCCGACAGATTATAAACAATTGATTAAAGGGTACAATTTTGTTGATGAAAGGATAGTTAATGGAAGATGGACTAAAGAACCTCGTGCAGATGTCATTCAGAAATTCTTTCGTTTGTTGGCTATCTGTCACACTGCTTTACCAGAAGTGGATGAAGAAACAGGAAAAATTTCTTATGAAGCTGAATCACCAGATGAAGCTGCTTTTGTGATTGCAGCTAGAGAACTTGGCTTTGAATTCTACAAAAGAACACAGACATCCATCAGTCTACGAGAATTTAATCCCATTTCTCGGACAAAGGTTGAAAGGTAAGTTCTTACGTGACAATACAATCTTTTCTTGAATAATCCTTATGCATATAAATTTACTATGTTTGTGAATGAGTATCTAAATTTTTTGACTTTTTGCAGGTCATATCAGATTTTGAACTTCTTAGAATTCAATAGCACAAGAAAGCGAATGTCTGTGGTAGTTAGAGACGAAAATGGGAAGTTATTACTACTCAGTAAAGGAGCTGACAGGTTTGTAATTTGTGTCATTAACTTTGAAGTTTATTCTCATGTCATATTTCATTGTGTTATAATACTTGCTATATAATTTCCTCGTGCAGTGTTATGTTTGAAAGGCTCTCGAAGGATGGGAGGGAGTTTGAAGAGAAAACTTTAGAGCATATGAATGAATATGCTGATGCTGGTCTGAGAACCTTGCTACTTGCATATCGTGAGCTTGACGAGGAAGAATACAAAAAGTTCAATGAGGAATTCAATGTGGCCAAGAACTCGGTTAGTGAAGATCGGGAGGCAATGGTTGATGAAGTTGCAGAGAAGATAGAGAAAGACCTTATTCTTCTTGGTGCTACTGCGGTCGAAGACAAACTCCAAGACGGCGTTCCTGAATGCATTGACAAACTTGCTCAAGCCGGCATCAAGATATGGGTTTTAACGGGAGATAAGATGGAGACTGCCATCAATATTGGGTATGCCAAAATATACTGCTACACGACACTTGAAAATTTGTTTTATCTGTTGGTTTTATCATCTGGTCCACATTTCTTACTTGAACATAATTTTTGCAGGTTTTCGTGTAGTTTGCTTAGACAAGGAATGAAGCAGATAATCATCAACTTGGAGACTCCAGACATTAAGGCCTTAGAGAAAGAGGGCGACAAATCGGCAATCAGAAAGGTTAGAATTTAGTTTTCTGATATTCATTATACACACCTTTGAAAAAATAAATCATTGTTTCTTTTATTTGAATATTTCGTCCTTACGGGTTATTAATTATTCGGTTTTCAGGCTTCAAAAGAAAGTGTAATACGTCAAATTACCGAGGGAAAGACACTAATCACCTCCTCTAGTGGAAGCTCAGATGCATTTGCATTGATTATCGATGGAAAATCACTTGCTTATGCTCTAGAAGACAACGTAAAAAACTTGTTTCTAGAGGTAGCAGTTGGATGTGCATCTGTGATTTGCTGTCGTTCATCACCGAAGCAGAAAGCACTTGTAAGTTCACCTACTTCAACAATTTCCGAACGAGAATCTCAAAACTTTAAATTAGTGAATGATTTAATAGAAGAAATTACTAAGATAAACTGATGCAGGTCACTAGATTGGTGAAAACTGGAACTGGTAAAACAACATTAGCCATTGGAGACGGAGCTAACGACGTCGGTATGCTTCAAGAAGCAGATATTGGAGTTGGTATCAGTGGTGTTGAAGGAATGCAGGTTAGTTCAACCAAGATATGCAAATATTTTGTTGTTCGAAAATGTAGTTTCACCGTTTGATTCATTTATTTGGTCTAATTTCTAAACTTTCTTTCTGTTCATTGAAACTTTCAGGCAGTCATGTCAAGTGACATTTCAATTGCTCAATTTCGATATTTGGAGCGTCTTTTGCTAGTGCACGGACATTGGTGTTATAGAAGGATCTCATCAATGGTAAATTCATCATACTCTGAACTTGAAAATTTGAAATTCTGTAAATTAGATCAAATCTTTTCGGATCGATCTTGTATCTTAACTAGATAGAAAATGTATGTCGCTAATGTTTTCCCTTGCTTATGTCAGATATGCTACTTCTTCTACAAGAATATCGCATTTGGTTTTACTCTATTCTTGTACGAGGCTTACGCTTCCTTCTCTGGTCAAGCTGCTTATAACGATTGGTTCATGTCATTCTATAATGTCTTCTTCACATCACTTCCTGTTATTGCTTTGGGTGTTCTCGATCAAGATGTCTCGGCACGGTTTTGTCTAAAGGTATGTCTAAAAGTACTAGTAAATGATACAAATATAATCTACAGGGCATCTCCGCTTATTCCGAATTTGTTTGAGCTAGATGTTCAAAAATCAACATGATACTGGAGTAGGCCCACACATATAGATTCACGTGCTTTACGCTACCCGACAAAAGACATATGTCAGGCTCAAACAACGCCAAATGTTAGGATGTGTGAGAATAGTCCCACATCGACAAAAGGAAGTCTTATGATATAAAAATAAAAAACAATTGGTTTTAAGTTAGATGCCCACAAAATTAGCAGTAAAAACAATTAAACTGATATTAAACATTCAAAACTGATTATAGTTTCATTTTTATTTGGTTTCTCAGTTTCCCCTACTATACCAAGAAGGGGTGCAAAATGTCCTATTCAGCTGGCGTCGAATTCTGACCTGGATGTTGAATGGGATTTGCAGCGCCATTATGATCTTCTTCTTCTGTATAAAAGCACTCGAATATCAGGCATTCCGAAGAGGTGGGCAAGTCGTTGGCTTTGAGATTCTTGGAGCAACCATGTATACATCTCTAGTCTGGGTTGTTAATGTCCAAATAGCACTGTCAATTAGTTATTTCACCATGATTCAACATATCCTCATATGGGGTAGTATCGTCTTATGGTATCTCTTCCTATTAGCTTATGGGGCAATGTCTCCTACAATATCCACAACAGCCTACCAAGTCTTTGTGGAGGCATTAGCACCATCACCTTCTTACTGGCTCGTCACGCTCTTCGTTACGATTGCTACTCTCATTCCATATTTCTTATATTCTGCGGTTCAGATGAGATTCTTCCCCATGTACCACGGAATGATTCAATGGTTAAGATGGGAAGGACAAACAGATGATCCTGAGTATTGTCAAATGGTTCGACAGAGATCACTTAGACCTATAACTGTTGGTTTCACAGCAAGACGAGAAGCAAAAGCAAATCGACTAAAAGAGAAGAAATTCCTTCATAAAACAAGAGTTGCTTGTGCCAGAGATTCCGTGGATATAACTGTTAAGTCAAAACCGTAAATACTTCAATTCATACTAGCAGGGACGTATCTGTAACTCAAAAATAGTCGTTGTGTTTGTAATTATTGTAGTTATTGTTGTAATAATTGGTAGGAATGGGGACTGGACTGCAGATGCAGTAGTCCCTAAATTATACATGTAAATTCTGAGTATAGTCTGATCTAGAGAGGGTCCATCAGATCTGTCTTTTTTTCTTCATTCAATTCCCATCCTCTTGTATCTTTGTTGATTTGTATATGAATACATAATGTTCAAGAAAAATTTGTCCATTCGGAAATTATTTAACTCGACGATCTTATTCAGCCAACCGGCTCTACCTTTAGTGAACTGTGACATTTAACCTATTTAAATGTCTAAAGCACTCCATAGGAACATTTCAATAGCTCATTACATGATTGAGAAGTTTTCAATGTCAACATTCGAGAGAAATCACTAATATTTAAGTTACTCGATTAAGATGGGCTATTACATCGGGTTAGTTTAGTCTGTCAAAGTTATTGGACTTTGAGAAAAATCCCATATGAATAAAACTGAATTTCTAAAATATGTATCAAAATGGCAGAGCACATCATTAATTCAATTATAAAGACAATAATATCTCAACAAGGAGGGTTTGTGTTGTCTACCCAGTAATCTTCTCTTGTACAAAAACATTCCCGAGGGAAATGTTCAATACACTTGATTCGTTCAATCCTCCTCTTTTGCCTTTTCAAATTTGGTTTTCCCTTCGAAAGTAATGTTTATCACCTCAGCCACCATCTTTGAGCATATGATAGTGGAGTATTCAAGAATGGAGCATACTGGTTGACAAGAGGGTTGACTGTCCGGCCAATCTTCGCCCATGCACTTTGATGATACCCAGATGTTACAGGCGCACGGTACATGAACTTCAGTATCTGCAAATTATTAAAGAACAAAGAAATTAATAGATGAAATAATAAGGGTTCTAATCATATGAGCTCACAAAATTCAAGAGGTGATTGCTAGTCACAAGTTAACAATCATAACGTCCGAAAACATCAGAAGTTGGTATTACTTAATAATGAACTTCCTCACTGTTTTCTTACTGTTATCTTTAATATAGGCAATGGATCGATATTAACCAAGTAGTTGGGATAATCTGATCTACC
Source organism: Eschscholzia californica (assembly GCF_041429995.1). Classification (NCBI taxonomy): domain Eukaryota; kingdom Viridiplantae; phylum Streptophyta; class Magnoliopsida; order Ranunculales; family Papaveraceae; genus Eschscholzia; species Eschscholzia californica. Next base: position 38,389,843 of record NW_028238198.1, read on the forward strand.
CGAGAAACTCGAGGATCAGACCGGACTGAAGGTAGCCGGGCAGATCCCAAGCCGACCCTGTAAGTTACTAGTTATGTTTTAAACACTGAGTTTAGAATTTAGAACATAATTTTCTGGTTAAGTATGCTGTGTAGTTAAAGCAAACTCGTCCGAGTTACTGGCTCTTACCAGTTGGGATTGCTACCTGCCGGAGCCCTAGCTGACCCCCACTCTGAACTGCTTATTGTCGATAATTTAGACATGACACACTAAACGGTTGACACTCTTAGGTGTCTAGGAAAATACCTACATGTAAGGATGTTCTAAAGGCTAAAAATACAATTCTGGTGTTGTTCATTTTATCGTACTCTTTCCTTTTCTCTAAATAAGTACCAAAAAGGTGGATGCGACAAACTACCTAATTACTTGATCAAGATGGAGATGATAAAAAGAACAAACCTGCCAATACATGAAAGTTTGTATGATGTTGCGTTGCCACCTGAATCGACAAAATAAGAGAAAAAAATGAACATTTTTTGACAATATAAACAAGAATAATGAGTCAATGGACAAGGTAACTTACGATAATAGTGATATGATGAGCAGGAAGCCAACTCCAATCTCTGCATTTGAAGTTAGTATATTTAGAGTAGTTGTGTTGGATTCTACCCACAGGCATGGCTCATCCAAGTACTTCCTGTTCACAAAAAGCAATGTAATTTTTGAGTTTATTCATATCTATTTGATTAGAGAAAAGAAATTATACTACCAGCCATGAATAAACTATCTTGGATCAACAGATCCAAGATAATATGACCATATAAAAAATAAATGTTTAACAAACACCAGGCAGAATGAACTTCTGACCCTTAGCCTTAAATTACTGCTAATTCCACCAGTTATGAGGCTGTGTTGCGAGTTGCGACTTGCCTAGCCATACCAAAAGTCTAAAACCACCAATTTGCGCTAAAGTAACTCTTTATTTATCCTTTTCTTAAAAGTGAGAAAGTTTATATAGTGGAATATACATGAAAAGACATATGGTCGAGATATATTGTCCCTATAAATATTTTGTTGTCGGTCATTCGGGTGGAACTAATACGAAGAAAACATGTACGAGTTGGTTTTGGTTGGATTGAAAATGGAAATATTTTGGTAAGAATTTTGGAAAATTTAATACCTAGGGTAATACACATACAAACAACAAATAAATAGATATGATAAAGAAATGATCCAATATCAGCTTCTAACATTTAACACTCTCATCCAAATCAAGGAATGAAATTTCGGTTTCAGTGGAAATTTCGGTCGGTCCAAAAATGGAAACGTTTCGTAGAAATGTTTCGGTCAGTGTGGAAATTTTACAAATCTACAGAAATGATAGAAATATGATGCAATTATATATAACAAGATTATTAAACCATAATGAAGCATAAACATGATGTTTAACATTATCTATTAGTTCGAGGGAGTACTAACAATTACACAGTTACTTCCGGGAGTAAATTGAATAACTTTTTGGCTATAACACCTAAATGATAACATTCTTACTGATAATAGGTAATAGTTAACAAACTATGTTAGTTTGAGAAGGTATCGTCAATTACACAGTTATATCAGGGGTGTTACTAAGATAAAATCAATTTAGGCAGTTAAGTCAAGGCGTAAATCATTCAAATAGATTCAAAAACCATGGAACATAACATAAAAATCAAGAGAGATCTAAGAGAAATGAAGATGAAAAAGACAAAGGAAAGGATATGTTTCTAGTATTAGTTTCTCCGGTTTCTTTGCTAGATTTCTACTACGTCGGTCAAAATTTCCATCATGTCGGTGGAAATTTCGATATTTCCAACAACTTCGGTGGAAATTTCAATCATGTCGGTGGAAACTATGCAGGAAATAGTTCTAAGTGTTACTTCGTGCACCTAATCTCATTTTAGGAAACGTTTCGTAAAATTTCGGTGAAATTTCGGGAAGTTTCATTCCTTGATCCAAATGCAACTAATTTTCCTTATCATGCTCATCAGTTATTGTTAGAAACTTAGAATGAAGTAACATGTTTTTTGTGCTTTTTTATTGTTTAACAATCTTGTTTCGAACAATTACATCATAGTCGCATCATCTAGTTAACTTTTCATCATTTCTATAAATTTGTAATTCCACACTGATCGAAATATTTCCATTTCCAACTTCCAAGCCGTCATATACATAGAGTCATAGACTGAAAACGAAATGTATACATTGGGTTAACGTAGTTTAAAATGTGGTTAACCGTTAACAGATAACTTAACTAGGTATTTGGCGCATGTTTAGCCACTACATTGTTTTATACTATTTTTTTATAAGTTTTGTAACTCGAGTTACTTGGTAGCTAGAACTTAGACATTAAAGTTTTAGTCAGTTAAGAGAAGAGACACGCAGACCGTCACTATTTCTCGCGTGAATCCTAGCAAGTTTCCAGCTGCCATCACATATAATATATACATATATATAGACATTGGCAACTTGGCGTTGTTCGAAATAGTTTCTTAGAAATAATTTACGGAACTAACAAACATTGCTCTCTTGACGAGCATATTTTCATGTTACTACTGATATACATTAACTTGGTACACCAATATCAACAAAACATATTTCATCAAAAAAAAAACATCAACGGAACATGCTAACAATAACAACTATAGTTGCAGAGTTGCAGTCAGTTACCTATACAAGGAAGAATGACTAAAATTGCTCCTTAAGAATTTTGCTACAAGTTCCAGCGATCGACAAAGCACAGGTATTAGAGCAACTGCAATGAATTTCAACATTTTGAATGCTAAATGAGACCAGGAAAGATAGAACAAAAAACATTCCCAAAACAATTCAAAGGTTAAGTGCTCACATTTCATGGAAAGCTGCGAGCTGACAAAGGTAATGCAGTAGATGAAGTAGATAAAATCCTTGGTTGCAAGTACTGACTGCAGCCACACTTGAACAGCTTGTAGATTCCATGCCCTGGGTTTCTGAAACAAGACATGCTCTTAGTAAACTCAGGAAAAGTGCCTCTAAGATCTAAAATACAAAAAATATTGAAGAACATGATATGTGTATAGATATTGAGCTTTCTGTATAAAACCTACCCCATAGAGCAAGTACAAAGAATATAGAGAGGAACATGAGCTTCCCATAAAGGCCAGTCTATATGCTCTATTAGAAAGATTTCTAGGCGTGAGTGGAAGCGCCGCAAGAACTGCCACGATAAACACCTGCAGAACGCCAAAAAGAATTAAGTACTAGTGGTAATTTGACAAGAAAAATACTAAAAGAACAGAAAGAAAAACTATGTCAATGCATGGCCTTCGTTACATAAGTGATACTAGTAACTTGAAAAGACAAATACTGAAATCTGAAAATTAATAATTTAGATCGAGTTAATGGAGACTATACCATTGCATCCCTCCATCCTTCCCTCTTTCCCTAACGCAAATCGAATTCCCCATACCTTTTTGGGTGGTTCGCGATCCGGTACCCTAAATTTGGCGGACCAGAATCTCTAATCTAAATTAATCCAATTTCATGTAAAACTCTATAAGCTAAGAGTTGTTGACAAATTAAGATTTAGTTCATAGAGATAGGATGGTTAACCATAGGTGTATTTATTCTATATATGCATCACAGAGATTATTTATTGTCTAGTAACAGTAGCCCAAAACAACCAAACCCTAAAATAGTGTACCGAAGAGGTATACCCCTAGCGTACCCGATACTCGCGTGCTAGCGTATCACGTGACGGTACCCGTACTTTGTACTGGAGCGGTCTGTGTACCAGGTAGCATCTACATGAACCAGTACTTCTTAGTATTATCACCGTGTTGGACATTGAAGTACTTAGATACTAGTGTTAGGTAATCTCATAAGACACTCACTATCACTTCAATGGTTAAAAAGTTATAAATGAAATTCTGAATGTAAATCTCGTGTTTACACGTGCTAAAAGATTTATCACGATATGATATCTCAGAGTAGTGCAGTTTCAACTTAAATATGAGTACTGTACTAGAGATAGTTATCCTTACCCAAGCATTGACAGCGAACTGTATAGTAGGTCGATCAAAGCGCAGCGAACCGGTATTAGCTGGTGTGGTGGATGTTCCAGATGATGCTCTAGAATTTGACCCTATATTACATTTTCAAGGAATTGTATAAATACTTTGACACAATAAATAGCATTACACAAATAACAACTTTAATAAACTTGTTTTACCATTATTTTGTGTCCGTGCTGGTTCAGATGCGGGTCGAGATGTCGTTGTTGTCGTTGATGATCCTGATGATTGAGAAGAACTGCCAGAAGGCATAGCTTCAACAACAAATTCAGAATCCTGTCCAAATTAAACTAATTAAGAGAATTCACAGAAGGATCATAAGTCCAGAAAGTAATATAATCCCTATCTCAGTGAGAAATAAACAAGAGTTAAAACTTTTGTAGGATTCAGATCCAGATTAAAATTATATAAAGAATTGAAATTCAATTAATTTAAGTTCGAATTCGATGAAATTGATACTGAAATTAGAATAAGTGGGGAACTGACGATGTATCGTTTGTAGAATTTACGCTTGTAGTGATCGACGACATCAGAGCGAGAAGCCATGTGAGGAGGGATTAGGATGTTGGACCAGTAATCTGCCCATCTTGAGTCCTTCTCGTACTCGTAGGAGGCTGCTGCCATCTTCTTTGAACGCTGTGGATCTTCCCCCATTGAACTTCTCTCTCTCTCTCACTGTCTCTCAGTCTCTCCCTCTCTTCTTTTTTCAAACCTGGTTTTCTTTGTTTCTGGATAGATCGATATGTCAATGCTGGATTGAGGAGGGTCAATGCTAAGACGAAAGGATCATGTGGTTCTACCTACGTGCCAATTCACTATCTAAGAGCATCTAACAAAAATGTAGTGTAGACGTCGCTTAAGGGTTTTAAAATTCGGTAAACTCTTATAATAACTAGAGATCTTTCATCACTCCAGCAAGAAAAAAGAAGCATACTTGGAAACGATTTGCAAAAGTTATCCGGACATAAACCAAGTATACTTTTATTTCCTCCAGGACCTTCACGGAGTCATACTCTTCAATTACTTGCTTGCTCTTCCGAGACCGTCATGTCTAAAACTCCCAAGGAAAGAAATTCTATTTTCCAATGCCCAAAAATCTTTTTCCACTAACGCGGAGTCAACTCATAAATCTGGAGCTTCACAGTGTAAGCTAAGACTCCATTCTCTTCCCACTCCTACCGTTGGCCTTCCTCACCTTGTGATTTCTCCACGAAACAATAATACTAGATATCATGCCTATAATCTCGACGGGCAAAAGTCTAATTCTAGGTTCCAAGAAGTTATTACATGGAAAGCTCCACTAGGGCTCTGGCCGTTTACTACAAAGGAGACAATACTATTTGCTCACATTAAGATATAGAGGTATTACACTTGTTTTTCTTTTTTAAAGAAAAGCTCCTATTCAAATTTTTAAATGGTTTTCTCTTTAGAAGAAAATGTAATAGTCCCACATTGCTCGCAGAGTGTCCAGAGACTAGACTATAGGTGTACGCTCAAGCTTAGTAAGTACCGAGGTTTTTTGGGTGGGCTTGTGGTGCCTTCACCAAGAACAAAACCTCGTACCTGTGTGAGGTGGTCAAAGTGGGAACAATATCGATAACTACTAAGGCTTGGGGCGTTACAAAGTGGTATCAGAGCTCTAGGTGACATTAATTTCTCTTCTTGTTTCTCTTTTCGTTAGATTCATGGACGGAGAGGAAGTTGTTGGTAGGGGACGTCGTAGTGCTCGCATCCGAGGCCGAGGTGTAAGCAGGGGGACAGACCAAGGCCTCCTATGGGAAACAAAACCTCATACCACAATTGGTGGTGGCTAAAGTGAGGGCAATATCGTTGTGGAGAGTCCACGGTGCCGCTGCGTACTTAGATGGTCAGGCGAATCGTGTGTCGTTGCCCATACCGAGGCCTTTTGGGTAGGCTTATGGTGCCTTCGCCAAGAAAAAAAAACCCGTACCTATGTGAGGTGGTTAAAGCGGGGACAATATCGGCAACTTCTAAGGCTTGGGCGCTACAAAGTGGTATCAGAACCGAGGACGACTCTTCGTTGAGGGTGGGGGATTGTAATCAGGGACGTTTCTAGGCATAGGCCAAGGGGGGCCATGGCCCCCCTTGAATGGCAGCAAATTTGGGTGAAGGAATGCTACAAATGGCTCCCTAAACTCTTAATTACTGGTATTTAAAGTCATATCTAAAGAGTCAATGGGCACGGCTGGGTTGGTAGTTGTTTGTATTGGCCAACTAGATGGATGCGGGTTCAACTCCGGGTATTGTCATCTTTTATTAACTTCGTAAGATTTTTTTATTTGTCTTTATTCAACACCAAACAAAAGCAATTATTCATAATACTTTTTTCTTTTTGTTATGACCTTGTTAATCCATGTTAATTTTACCTTATGAATCAGTAACAAAATAAATGAAAAAAATCATATAAAATTACAAATTTTTCATAGTTTATTTATGTTTTTTTTTTTTTCAAGTAAAAATTTAAACCCAAAATTTCCTTTAGTTTTTCGAAAGGACAACTAAAACGAAACAAAAAAAACTTATACATTATAGCACATTGTAACGACTGCACTTCTTAAGACCAACAAATTGTAAATATGAATTTAACTGCGCTTTGAAATTTAAATTATCAATTTTATAATTTAATTTCATAAATATTAAAAAAGTATTATTCAATATCGGCCCCCCTCTATTTTTGGTTATGGTTCCGTCCCTGATTGTAATAGTCCCACATTGCTCGCAAGAGTGTCCAACGACTGGAATATAGGTGTACGCTCAAGTTTAGTAAGTACCGAGACCTTTTGCGTGGGCTTGTGGTGCCTTCGCCAAGAATAAAACCCCGTACCTGTGTGAGGTGGTCAAAGCGAGGACAATATCGGTAACTGCTAAGGCTTAGGGCATTCAGAAAATAACGTATTGCTGATGCAAAATTTCATATTTATTGGCCTTGGGGTTAGGTGTGAAAACAAAGAATAAAACTTCAAATATTTCGGTCGAAATGACTGAAATATTCTAATTTTCATGGATACAAAATTTTCCATCAAATAAGAAACTTAATTAAGTTTCTCTTAACAAAACCTTGTCAAATAAATAAGGTCGCGGCTTTGGGAGAATAAAGAAAATTCTCCGGGGGAATAAAGACTTTTCTTAAAACTAGTCAAATAAGATTGACTTTTATGTTTCTTTTTTATTGCTAAGGGGCTTCTAATTTTAAAAGATGCTATAACTCATCACCTCTCTACCACCTCATCATCTTCTCCGGCGAAGGTCGCCGGCCGACCAGTTTTCCGACCGGCGACCTCCAAACATAAAAAAAAAAAAAAAATTTCGCTCTCTCTCTAACACTCCGGCGAAGGGAGACCTTCGCCGGAGGTCCGGCCTGTCCACGGACAGACCTTCAAGGTCTGTCCATGGACAGAACAGATCTCCTGCGAAGGTCTCCCTTCGCCGAAGTGTTAGAGAGAGAGAGAGAGGAAGAGAGAAAAAAAAAATTATTGAAGGTCGCCGGCCGGAAAATTTTCCGGCCGGCAACCTTCGCCGGAGAAGATGATGAGGTGGCGAGAAGATGAGGTGGCGAGAAGATGAAGTGGCAGAGAGAACAGATGAGATGGAGGAGAACTTTCAAAAAAATGTATTTTGCATTCCCCATAAAAAATTATTCTCCAGAGAATTTTCTTTATTCCCCAAAGCCGCGGCCAGAAATAAATATCCAAATATTTTGATCGGAATAACGAAATATTTCCATTTCCATTTCCATGTCTACCGATATATCCACCAAGTGAAATTTCATTTCTTGATGAAAAGTAGAGAGGCTAGGTCTCCACAAAAATAACTATGGAAGTTTTGGCAAATAAGAGAAGTGTGTGTTAATGGTTGATGAATGGAGCACTAGAAAATGAGGGCTAAACTAGAACTTTACTAAGATAGATGGCCAAGCGGGAAGTTGGTTAGAAACTTGGGGTTTCATTGGAATTTAACAACTGATGTGCCTGCCACGCGAAACCAACGAAGAATCAAAGATAATCAAGGAACTTGTGCGTAGTTATCTGATTATCCTCTACCACAATTGAAAGATAGATAACTAATCCCTAGACGAAGAAGAAGAAGAAGGTCTGGAAAATGGGTTACAAAGCCCTAGATGAAATCACTGTATCAGATATTAAAGAGCTACCAGGTATATCCTCCATTAATGAAGCAGAGAGAATCTACAAAATTCTTACTGAAATAGTTCTTGCAAATGGAAAAGACACTCCCCAGACTTGGATTAACATCTCCAGAAAACTATTAAACCCTAATCTTCCTTTCCCTCTCCATCAAATGATGTACTATGGTTGCTACAAGAATTACAGCTCCGATCATCCTCCTCCTGCTTGGATTCCCGATCAGTAAGCAAATCTTTTTCACTCTACTTATTAATCAAAAACCAAGCAGCAGTACCAGTAAGTAACAAAAGAACTAAGGATGTGTTTTTAGGTTTATTACTGATTTTGTTTAAGTTTCTGTTTCTTATTGGACTAATTCTCTCATGTGATTTTGATGATGTTACTGGAAAATTGAAAATTTGATAATTTAACTTAAAACTACTAGGCCAACAACTAGTAGCCAAGTTTGGTATGCATCTCCTCCCCAATACGGAGGTCTGAGGTTCGATCCCATGGAAGTGCAAATCCAGAATTTATTGAACTTTGGTATAATAAAGTAGTTCAGTTGGGCTTTAGACCCGTTTCTGTAAGTTTTAAATTCGGCAATTATCGTGCTTATCATATTGATGTATCGGCAAATAAAAACCCCAGTTATCTTTCTTGTTAAGTTCGTGGTCACATTATATTCTTGGTCTTGGTTGCTAGCTTGCCCTTTTTCATGTGGGACTATTCTCACATTTCTATCTCAGCTCAGTGGTTTGTGAACAGTTTTCTTTTGACTTACAACTTTATGTAAAAAACTTCAATCATTTATATTCTCCATGTGCAAGAATTTTTTTTTTGCTGCACTGATACTTGTCTTGTTGTGAGTCTTTCTTTCTCTAACTACTTTTTAATGCATGGAAATAGAGAGGATGCCACCAAAACTAATGTAGGGAAGATATTAGAGAAACATGGAAGAGAATTCCTTGGCTCGAGATTCAAAGATCCTATCTTGAGCTTCTCTGATTATCAGGAGTTCTCTGTTTCCAAACCGGAGGTGTTATTCCTAAACATCTTAAGCTTCTTTTGTTTCTTCATTTTTGCTGCAGCTTTAGTCAAAGTCCGGTGCTATTGCTAGTTTGTGGACTTTCTTTCTCATTTTGTCAATTACCCAGGTTTATTGGAAAATGGTATTTGCTGAAATGGACATATCATTTTCGGCTCCACCTTCATCTATTTTGCGTGATCATTTGTCTGAGGAAGGTCAATTAGCATATCCTGGAGGTCAATGGTTGCCAGGAGCAATGTTGAATGCTGCTGAGAATTGCTTAAGCTTGAATTCTAAGAGAAATTTGGAGGATATAGTTCTAATTTGGCGGGATGAAGGAGAAGATGATTTGCCCCCACATCAGATGACACTTCAGAGATTACAAGAGGAGGTTTGGTACGTTTTATGTCATGCATCTCATAAGTTGAGTAATTTACTTCAGTTGGCCTGTTGAAGCTATCTCCTAATATTACTCGAGTGGACTGTGGAGTATGTTAACTTGATTTTTAAAATTTTCAAAGCCCTAAACCATATGGCTTGTGTATCCCACTGTTAGTATATGCTTTTCTTTGAAAGGGAGAATCTAATATTTTAGAAAGAATCATAAAGTACAAAAGCCACAAAGAAACCAAAACAACAAGAAGAAAAAGAAACAAAATACACAAAAATCTGTCCACATGAAACAGACTAATTGACTAAAGCACCATGTTCAAAGTGTATAAATCTACCCATGCTTCTTTATTTGAAGAACTTGAAGTAATATATTGAAGGGAAATAGAATTTAGAAGGCATCCTTAGTCGAAGGGAGAATTAATATCTTAGATAGAATCAGAAAGTACAATATGAATTAATATATTGAAGGAAATAGAATTTACAAGGCTTTGAGTTCGAGCTACCAATTTAGAGTATTATAGTTGTGTTTCATCTATGTTTTAAACATTTTAAACCATCGAAATTTTCATCAATGTGTGTATATTATCTCGAAAGCTGTTAGGTGCTTGGGCTTTGAGCTCAGGCTCAATAATTTTCCCCTTGGTTTCGAGCTCAGACTCCTTTATGATGTTTTTTTCATGGCTGCTGTGTAAATGGACTTACCATAACTAGGAACATCTTTGGATTCTGTTGCATGAGGACCCTACTAGGCCATGGTCTATTATCGGATATCAAAACTCATGTTTTAGCTTTTGTTGACTGTCTTTAGTTTATTCTAGCGTAGGCACATCTGTAAGATGTCTTACTTTTTGAATATATAGGCACCTATGTAACGGGTATTTGTGGTATCAGGCTAAGTATGCCACTATTGGTTTATGAAATGCAGTACGTTGCAACTAGCAACAAAAGTTGGAAATTGGAATGTGGAGGATGTCCAGAGAATTATAGATAATATATTGTTACAACATTCAAATGTGAATGAAATACACACATGCTTATTGGTACGACTTATTTTGTAATGAAGCATTTTTGCAGTATTATTAGTCTAAATAACATGGTTGGTACTTATTCTGCAGTTTGGTTGCTAATGCACTAGAATCATTGGTCCTTGCAAAAGGATCTGCTGTTGCAATAGATATGCCAATGAACGCCACAGCTGTCATCATCTACCTAGCAATTGTTTTAGCCGGATATGTTGTTGTGTCAATTGCTGATAGCTTTGCCCCTCTCGAGATATCAACGAGGCTCAAAATATCACATGCAAAAGCAATATTCACACAGGTTACCTTTTGTTGTCCGAGTTTTAATTTACATTTTCCAGTTCGAGAAGGATTTAAATTGGAGTAGATTAGACAGTTTTTTCTTCAAATTAAATGTTTGAATGCTGTTTCATTCATCAGATTGTATGAACTTTGATCAACTTGTATGGTTCATTTAGCTGTATTCTTTATGGGTTTGAATTAATTCATGCATAAACGTCTTCCCAGCTGAATTGGTGATGAGTTGACAGTTGGGCAGTTTTATATTTTTCTATAGAGCCGTTCTGGAAAGTGGCAAGTCATAGTTTAACATTGCGATATATTGGTTCTGATATATCTGATCTTGATATTTTTGTATAAAAGCTTGTATTGTTAGTTATACACACTTTACTTTTACTTAGTTAGTTAGTTAGTTATGCAGTTTATGGTAAATTTAACCTCGAGCATAAAACTTAGGCCCAAATCAGCCTTTCAGTTTTCTTCTTTTTGAACTCTTTTATATTGTTAAAAATGATCCATAAACTGTAGCAGTAGTTCTACATTGATACGGACTATAGTGTCTAGTTCAGAATGTACAATTATAAAATTTTATTCTCACCAGGAACTAGAGATTCCCCCTCCCCTCCTCTCTACTCTCTTTCTCCCTCTATTAGATACTAAATTATTTATGGATTTGTGTTCGTCTTTTTTTTAAAAAAATTTTGTTGAATTTTGAGAGAATGAATCTGTCCAGTTTTCCTGCTATTTATTTGTGTATCCTTTCCTAGTTTTAATGAAGTGTCATTTTCTAGGATTACATTGTTCGTGGAGATAAAAGTCTTCCATTGTATAGGTACGTAATTTCTCTCATTGTTTCATAAATTATTCCAGTTTTCTGTTCTTGGCTGCATGAGAATGTCTTTGACGGAGTAGCCTGGTTTTCACAGTAGAGTTGTTGACGCTGAATCACCACTGGCCATTGTTGTCCCTTCTAGAGGCTCTAGCTCCTCTGTGAAACTGCGGAACTTTGATATGTCATGGCACACTTTTCTGGAGAGAGGGAAAAATTCCAAGTATGCACCCTTATGTGTATGTTTTCGTTCCTTTCTCATATCTTTAAGTGTTTCTTATTTATTTTGACTTTTTTTTTGTTTTTTTGATGAAATTTATTTTGACTTTGAAGTCCATGATATCACACAGTTTTCGATTCATATCTGGTTTATATATCTAGAGGGTTGGGATAGTTGGTTCGTAGAGTTGTGGTGTCAAAAATGTGCCTAGCCGTTACCTATTGAGTATGCCAGCCTCCCATATTTGGAACGTTTGAAAACCTAGTGCTAATGTCGGTAAATTTTTCGCTCAGAAATAGAAGTAGTTGCCTAGTTGGGTGTAATGATTGCGAGGATAAGATATGCTCGAAGTAGTAATTAGACTTTAATGAAGGAAAATGTCAATTACAAAAGGAGAAGAGGTATTAAAAGTCTTCAAAAGAAAAAATGAGGGTACAAAAAGATTTTTGGCTGTTCTCAACTTTGAGCAGAAATTACCAATTTTCACCAATTTAACTGTTACTCTTTCTATGTTTCCTTTTTTTATTCCTGGCTGTGTATTAGCCAAAGTAGCAGCAAATTTGGTCTTACTCCAGTTCGACAGTCGGTGGAAGCTTTCACAAACATCCTCTTTTCCTCTGGAACTACAGGTAGTTTAGCATTGACTACTTTAACACCTAAAATTTTTGGTAACCTATTTATACTTTTGTGATTTGGGAATTTGAATTAGTGGGTGATTATTCGTCGATCATATGCCGTAATAAAAGTGGATGAGTCCGAAACAAGCTCCAAGTGTTATATGTTGTAGGAAGTTATTTGATGGTTGCAGGCTTCCTATTTGTTCTAAATTATGTGGTTAATAATACATTTATAGCATTAATAAGTAGAAGAAAAGGGGAAAAAGTTGGTGTGGCTGCAACTGTAGACCACATTTTATTTCTCAATTTTTTACATCAAATATTGGCTTGGAAAACACCGATAGTTGTGGAGGTAGGGAATTCAAAAGAGTGGATTATTAGAATAAGCTGTAGTAGAAAGGATAAAATTTCTATTCGTAAAGGCTGTTTTAGGTTGCACCAGTATGCTTCAATTGGTGAAAGAAGCCTATACTTTACAAACTTGCCTTCCACTCAGAGAAGCTCTTCCTTGATCCGAACTAAAGAAGCAGAATATTATGACCCAAACCCATTATCTAGTGTGTTCACACATGGTATAATTTGCGCAGAACGAGCGCGGGAAGTAATATCATGTTTCAACTAGTTAGTAAGAGTTTACATGTAGTCCAGTGTGAATAACTATTAAAAAGTAGGATCAGTTACCTTTTGTAATTAGGCAATTAGTTATGGACAGGAAAATATGGAGACATAATGGGGAGAGATTTACGGATGCGATTTACACTCAAAACGAAATACCAAACTAAACACGTTAGCTGAGATTTACAACCAAGCCTCAAATATCTTTTGTTACAAGAGATATGACTAACATCTAGTTTCTTGTTTAGGCAAAAGGAGAGTAGGTTACAATCAGAAGGGAAGAACAAGATTCCATGACCTATCTTTTCCACGTTGTATTCATTGATTATTTCATATTTATTACATTCTCCCTATTTTTCTATTTTTAGGAGAACCAAAGGCAATTCCTTGGACAAATGCAACTCCTTTGAAGGCTGCAGCTGATGCCTGGTGCCACATGGATATCCGCAAAGGTGACGTTGTTGCATGGCCTACAAATCTTGGCTGGATGATGGGGCCTTGGCTAGTTTATGCTTCTCTGCTAAATGGAGCTTCCATGGCTCTATATAATGGGTCACCCCTTGGTTCTGGATTTGCGAGATTTGTACAGGTATCACCTTAATTTTCATTAGTCTAGCTTAGCTCATCCCCGATCTTCATTTTTTATTGCGAATTTTCATGTGCCATTTTGTAACTCTAGGACCATTTTTAATATTTTATACCTATGTATATATGTATGCATATAAGTATATAACTATGTTTAGTTTATCATTCTGTTTAACTTAAATATCATCTTATTTTCTCTTTTCTTTCTTGATAGTGATATAGCACAAGATTATCACTGTGTCCCTATTTCATATTATCACACATGACTTCCATTGCTGTTTAAATGACTTCTCTTTATTCTGGTTCTCTAAGATATTATTCTCTACCCTCCTAGGCCCTTCCGCTACTTTTTACTTTACCAACTAGTCATTGTAATTCTGTACGTGCTTGTATTGTTTTCCATTAAAAGTTAATCTTTTTCATCGAGAACTCTAGTCTACTTAGTCAGTTAAGATGTTTGTAACTGGATAATGTGCACAAATGTTTGTTACTGGATCAGTGGAAGATCAATTATTCGTCTAGTGGCGGTTGTCGGGGATCTAAAATCTGGGATACAATCTGATTGATTGTTTAGATGAAGCAATTAGCCACTGTGGCTGTAGATAGGATCATAGGACAACTTCTTGTAAATTGTAATAAATAAGTTCAATGTTAATATATGAAGCATTTTTTTAAATGTAATATATGAAGTATTTGTTTTTCACTTGCTACTTTTTTTTGGAGTACCACTCATCCCAATGGATGTGTACTGACAGAGACAAGTTTCTTTTCGTGAGCGTACAGTACAGTGCTTAATATTCACTTGTTATTTAAGATGCTCTGACAAAACAAACTGATATTTGTAACCCTGATAGTGTCCCTCATAGGGACAGTACGGTATAGCTGCAGGCCGTAATTTTAAGACAACTATTTCTGCTTTTCTCGATAGCAACTTTAGAAAGTATCATCTTCCCCTGTTTCTTGAAGTAGCTTAAAAGCATCATTGCTTTCAAAGTTACTATTTCTGGTCACGTAAACAAACACATTCAAAAGAACTACTTACCAAATTAGTACTTTAGATTATAGAGACTCTGCTTAGGGTTTACATATCTAATTTTGTAGACCGCTATATTGGATGCTTCGTTATATGTGCTTAATTCTTTGAACGCATATGGGATGAACTAGGATGCCAAGGTTACGATGCTTGGTGTGGTGCCTAGCATTGTTCGAGCATGGAAGAACACAGACAGCACAGCTGGCTATGATTGGTCTTCTATACGGTAAGCCAGGTTTGGAATTGGTAGTAATCAACGACGTCAATTACTTGGTGTTGAAAACACATATATTGGTTCAAGTATATAGGTGTTCAAGCAAGAGTCCATACCATCGTAAGTGAGTATCTTTCTGGTGCATATTAATCCTAGTTTCCTACTAATTCAGCTCACCTACTTGCTGGTTATAAAGGATATATAGTTATTAATATAGCTGAGCGGTCCTATAAAACTGATTGATGGAACCAACATGCTAGGTTGTGATATCTGTTGCTAGGTCTACGGAACTCGTAAAGGGGGTTGTATTAGTATGGAGGTCCTACCTATATTTGGGTATAAAAATTAGAAATATCCGTTTTCACCATAAGTACATTGAATCCATTTATTTGTTTGAGATCTACTAGAAGTTTTGCCTCGACTGGTGAGGCGTCTAATGTGGATGAGTACCTCTGGCTGATGGGGAGAGCTAACTACAAGCCTGTGATCGAGTACTGTGGTGGCACCGAGATTGGTGGTGGGTTTGCTTGTGGATCAGTCTTGCAGGCTCAATCACTGTCAGCATTTAGCACACCAGCTATGGGCTGTACCCTTTTTATACTTGGTGATGATGGAAATCCTATTGTAAGCATTTCTTAAACTTCCCTACCTTCTGATTGTTACTTAACCTCGTAACTTTCACATAGATATCATTCATTTGTAATATTCCTGGTTACTTAACCTTGTAACTTTCACATAGATATCATTCATTTCTAGTATTTGTGGTAACCCCAGTATAGAGATTCATAATTCTCCTGCAAAATTATGCTATTCAACTAGCCAGAGAGCAACCTTTGTGCAGTTTCATTATGATAAGAGTTGTGTAACATTAGGACATACTATATATCATTAGGTTTGAGCTACACAGATAAGAGGTTGTTAACATGTTACGTGCCAGACATACCCTTTCTTGATGTTAAAGGCTCTGCGGTGGTTCTTCTTCATCTCTAAAAGGCTATATTTTGGGGACCCTACCTTCCAAATTTAGCACGTCTGATTGACCATTGTGGACCTTGTGTGTACTGGCTGAAGTAACTCTAATAAACCGAACTTGTGATGGGACATTCTTTCCTGTCACAAATTATGCTCAATAAACTTAGGGGCTTCATTGATCTAAGGCAGGTTTTTGGTTACAATACAACCATGTAATGTTTTGATATGACCAAGTCATATAACGGTATGATACACTTATTTGTGCTCGACAGCATTGTCCCTGTGCTGCAGGTGTAGGTTATGCCTAGTATTCTAATATTGTTCGACTTATTGATTTTGTTGGAGTTTGAACTATTAAGATTCAAACTGGGGTTCTGCGTTGAATTGGTTGGGGTGGTCACTTAAGCCACATGTAAATTACAAGTCATAAGTTTTTAATTTCCTGCTGATTTTTCTTTAATGTTGGTAGCAGCTACTGCTTATACTTCAGTTCACAGGATGTTCTACTTGCAATTTTAATTTATCATAGAAGTGTTATTGGCTTCTGGGATATATATATGATATCAACCAAAATTTTGCTGTAACCTCGAAATGGGAATCTGGTTGTTGTCCCAGCCACAAAATGCACCTGGGATTGGTGAGCTGGCCCTAGACCCGACCATGTTTGGTGCTTCGAACACATTACTGAATGCTTCTCACTACGATGTCTACTTCAGGGGCATGCCAGTTTGGAATGGAAAGGTAATTTACCTTGCCTTTATGCTCCATCAAGCTTCTTTATACATACATATATGTACATGTATGCATATCTATATGTATATTCTCTTGATATTTGTTTGATTTATCATGCAGGTTCTCCGGAGGCACGGGGATGAGTTTGAACGTACTCCTGGAGGATATTATAGAGCACACGGTCGTGCGGATGATACGATGAATCTTGGGGGAATTAAGGTACTCAGTTATTTACAGGATAATCTTAAATATTAACAACCAAGCTTAAATAACTCCAGCCCGTCATCTTATAATCTATATGTGCAGGTAAGTTCCATTGAAATTGAGCGTGTCTGTAACGGAGTCGACGACAATATCCTTGAAACAGCAGCTATTGGAGTACCAACTAAAGGCGGTGGACCCGAACAGTTGGTCATCGTTGTAGTTTTCAAGGATGAAAGAAATTATGCACAAACCTTGTATGATTTAAAGATAAAATTCAATTCATCACTGCAGAAGAAGTTGAATCCTTTATTCAAGGTACTGATATTTTATCTGCACAAACTTACTTTGTTCTCTTGACAACCGAAAAAAGAACTGTAAGAGATGCTGATTTTCTACAATGGTTTTTCCGTATCAGGTTTCATATGTTCTGCAGATGTCTTCTCTTCCCAGGACAGCTTCAAATAAGGTGATGAGAAGGGTTTTGCGGCAGCAGTTGGTTCAGCTCAGTCGAAACTCTAAGCTATAATAAAACTTACATATTCTTATTCAAGTACGTAAAGAATCTCAATTTCTATCGCTCACGTTCTACATAATTTCCCTTTATCTTGTACTCTGAATATCGATTACATATTTACGTATAGATTGTAAAATGCTGATGACGAGTTTAAAAGCTTACTATAATATGTTTGTAGAGATTTTCATAATAGTCCAATAACAACAAAGTGAGAAGAATCGGAACAAAGACCAAAGAATGATAACATATCTTGTTTGATGATTACCTCATTGACAGATTGACTAGCTCTATAAGCTTGAACTTGGAGAGTAGAGTCGTTGAATAATCACTTTCTCTACAATAATCATCCTTCCCAGTATCTTCCTTTAGTGCTAGGATAGGCGTGTTGAGATTCGGAAGATCTTGTGCACGATTTAATAGATCTTGTGCACGATTTAATTGAGACCATCTACACCACACGCTAGATCTTGTGCACGATTTAATCGAGACCATCTACACCACACGCTAGATCTTGTGCACGATTTAATCGAGATTTTCTATGCTAAGCGTATTAATTGTGGCCTACTAGGTTAGTCAATTCTGAGAGAGGTAGTGTGTGCCATCAACTTAAAGGTAGTCAGACCAATCATTTTTCAAATAAACGTTACAAATGTTTATTTGAACAAATAAAATAGTGCTCGAAATGAAAGTCTCTTTTCCCTGCCCGTTCTCCTTTCAATTATAGAAGTTGTCTGCATACATATGGAGGAAACAAAAAAGCTTCTAGCTTGTGCACGATTTAATCGAGACCCTCTACACCACAAGCTAAAAGTATTAATAGTGGGCTATTAGGCTAGTCAAAACAAGCTAAAAGTATTAATAGTGGACTATTAGGCTAGTCAATTTAGAAAGAGATAGTGGTAGTCATTTTACATCGAATAAATGTTGCAAATGTTTAGTGTACAAAACAAAATGGTAGACTCGAAATGAAAGTCTCTTTCTCCCTTCCATTCAATTATAGAAGTCATCTGCATAGATATGGAAACAACAAAAATAAAACCTTATCAAATAAATATAATTAATCAAATACAAACCCAATTTTGGGTAAGTAATCAAATTACATCATCTCATTTTTTTTTCATTAATTAATCTCCTGAGACATCTTCCTTCATAATCTCAAGCAAGAAGTCATTCCAAATATCAACCGGTCCTGGCAAGCACCAATGAACACAATCTTCATAAATACTATTTTCTTCAACTCCATGCCAATATTTACTTGGATGAGCATCTGGTCTAAAAAACATAGCTTTAGTTGAATCAATCAATCTAAATTTCAGCCCTTTCTTCTCTCCTTCTTCCTCCCCAACCCTAAATTCTTCCACTTGAGTCGTGTACATGTCTAGTACTTCACCTTCAAACCGAGTCTCATTGCTAAAAAAAGGCCTTGTTCTAATGCAATTTCCGCCTTCGTCCCAAAGTCCATTCTCGAAATGGGATGGCGAGAACGTTCTTAAAAATGTCGTCCCCTTAAAGTTTTTAGAGTTGTGTAGAGCTTTGAATGCAGTTCTAAAGGCTTTTCTGTAACCATAAGTGAGAGGGAGTTCAGTGATATTTTTCTCGCCACACCATAGACAACCGACGAGTTGACCGTTCTCGTAGAACACAGATGGACGAAAAAACCATTGTCCGGCCGAGATGATGACGTAATCAAATTCATCTATCAGGCCGATCCAGTCATTGTCCACTTCATCTAGGTAGAGATTGAATCTACCTTTTTGTGGGATTCTTTCTTTCGTTCTTACTAGATATGGCGACCATAAAATTGATATGGTGAAGTTGTTATTAGTAAACCTCCAACGTTTGGACTGAACATTATTTGATGCGTAAGAGAGGTCTTCCAAAGGAGACTCCGCCTAACAATTTCAAGAAAACTAGGGGTCAAAATCAAATTTAAATCCAAATATAGCGTCAAACATAATATGTAAGTCTTACTTAGAGCTTGACTTATAAGTTAATGTAACAACTTCTTGACCACATACTTCCATCAACAATTTTTTGAATATCTCTATCACTTAAAATCAAAAGTACAGATTGTGTCATCAAAACATTGAGTAAGACTTTGAGTCAGACTCCAACTGACTGCTACATTTCCCTTCTAGATTTGGAAAGGATTTTTCAAATTCCATCCAATCTCTTCCTATTGTCCCAATCCAATCCAAAACTTTTGAATTAAGGCGGATTGCACCCATTAGATAGAATGGGTGTGTTAAGACATATACCTTAAGTTGCAACATTGGTTGGATATCGAAATAAAAAGAGCAACTAACGGACCATCTATGCTATATAGGATAGAATTGTGAACAATTAACAATATTAGTCGTAAATGAATTATGAACGATGATCATGAACCACAAAAAATGGCGAGTAATGATTTTCTATAGTTAGTTTGAAGAATAAAATCTGATGATTCTATCATAGTACCATACCGTACTATTTAGGCTCAAAGAACGCCACATGTGAAGGAGCTTGTGAGAATAATCCCACATGGGAGAAGGGCGATCTAGTAACGGAGTATATAATGTACATGATCTCCCCATTCGTAGCTAATTGGTTTGAGTTGGATGAACACAAACTTAACATAATTCTCTGTTTTTATTTTCTTTGAGAAATTTTAGCAATCTAATGCATATATATGTTTAGACTATAATTCTCATGGAACTATAATACATTGGTAAAATAGGGTGTAAACTAGGTGTAAGAATTAAAGAAATATTGTAAAGAAATTCCCAAATTCAAAAGGCTAATTCATAAGTATATAACTTACCTTGGATAAAAGGCAAATCAAAGACTGCATCTGGTTTCTTGCAATTGAATCACCAACAAAAGCCAATGACTTTCCTCTGACAATCTGAAAAAACTTTTCAGGATCAAAATTGGGTAATTCACATTCATCCGGTTTCCATTTCCATCTTGTTAGCAAATCAGAATTGGGTTTTCCATATTTCTTGCAATTTTGATGTGCTTGTATAGTAGTACATGTTGAATCTGTATAAGGAGGAACTTCATCTGGATTCCATACCCATTTTCCTTTAAAAATGTCACATTTTTTACTTGATCTACTCAAATTAACTGAAGAAGATGATGAAGAAGAAGAAGAAGAAGAAGAAGAAGAAGAAGAAAGGGTTGGTGCAGAGTAAGAAGAAGAAGAAGAACTTTTGAGTTGAATAGAAGGGTACCTTAAGAAAGGATGATAAACAAGAAGAGGAATGATAGTGAGAATAGTTAAGGTTGAAGCTAAAAGAATAACTTTAGGACTAATAATTCGTTTTTGATGAATTTGATTATGAAGAAGTAGAAGTTGATTCTTCCTAAAAGGATGTTCCATGAATGAAGAATGATGATATCTCATAGAGAGAGAGAAAGTCTAGTGAGAGAGAGAGAGAGTTTTAACTTTACACAAGTAGAAGCAATGAAATGATTAATTATAGTGTAAGTAGTTGTAGTACACCACTCTAAGAACCTAAACTTGTCTTATCGAATGGATCTTAATATTTAAAAAATGCACAAGAAAACTAATGAAAAGAACCAAACGTGGTAGTTGACGTTCAATTTAATATTTTAACAGCCGGCTTATAAATACAATAACAAGTGGCATTTTCTTAAATGGGACATATGAAGGGTGCCTCCTGTAAGTGTTATAGACCCTTCCTTCGTAAAATTCTATTCGAATTTACCTTAAGGGAGGCCTCTGTAATACTTATACGAGGTGCTTTCAAAACTTTATCTTCTCAGACAATCTCTAATTTATGATTAGTCTGTGGGCTGTGGAGTGCGGGGAGTGCACCCGCATTGAACCCCCAACTCAAGCTGTCGAATTTATTTGTATCTCTTGCAGCTTAGTTGGTTAAGTGTCCTAGGTGCGGTTAGGGGTGGGAATCGGTTCGGGTCGGTCGATACCGGACTCTAACTTCATCGGATCGGTCGACTCAGACATGACATGTTGGTGACCACCTATTTATCGGACGATCACTTTCAAGAATTGTTTGTCCATTGACCGTCCAAGACCGTTTATTTTATCGGGCCAGTCGGACACCGGTCGGTCTCGGTTTGGACTTCCCAATAACAATTTACAGAAAATTATAATTTCATCTTCATCCGCGTGAAGCAACTCTCAAACAACAAATATGAACTGAACCAGTATATAAGTATGAATGAAACAGTAAGTATGAATTGAACCAGTAAGGACTACATTCAAAGAAAAACATAAAACAAAGCTATACAAACCTTACTTGAACTTCCGAAGGAAAGAGAGGAAAAGAGAATTAGGGTTCTTTAGGTTTTGGGTTCTATTCGGTCTTCTATATCCAACAACCATCATATAGAAACCTATTACCTCTGAAATAAGGATGGGTTTATCAGTCACTAGTAACAGTCGGGTATTTAGACGGACCATATTAGTCGGTCGGTTAGCGGGAGGTCAATCGACATAGAATTTTGACCGTAACCGTCTACAAATTCTTTCGGGCCGGTCGGACACTGCCCGTTATGACCATCCGGTGCCCATGGACACTTTTTATCTCGGTCGAACGGATCCGGTAGCGGTCATCCGAATCTTTTTTTCCACGACTAGGCACTAGGTGCGGCGACTGTTACCGCATCAAATAGTTTGAATTTCTTCTAGAGGTATTTTAATAGTGTAATTTGGTAGATTTGATCTAGTAATTGCAATTAATATAAACACTATGACTCTTAAACTCAGGGCCGGCCCTGAGGGGCAAGCGAGCAAAGCCTCGCTTCGGGCCCCCAGGGCCAAAGGGCCTCACGAAAGGTAAAAAAATAAGAATCGAAGGGGCCTCGAATTTTTGTATCTTTATACAAACAATGATCAAACTTGACAAGAAATTAACATCAGCTCAATTGGTAGAAACATTTTAAGCAGTCCAAACAACCCATGTTCGGTCTCGAGCATAAGCAATTTTTTTCTTATTAATTTTTTTTTTCTACTTTAGTTGATTTCTACCACCACCACAACTACTAAACCTCCAAATTGTACCTCCACTGCTACACCCACGGTTATTAAACCTCTACCACTATCTCTATCATCACCACCACCATTAAACTCTAGATTTAGAAAAAAATTACTTCGGTTGACACTTCTACTACCACAACGATTACTAAACCTCCACTACCACCATCCCAATCACTAAACCTCTACCATTGTAGCTCCACTACCACCACCATCACAACCACGACTACTACCATTACTAAACTCCAACACCACAACTACCACCATTATAAAACCTCCAGGGCCACAATCACAATCAAACCACAATCAACACTATCCCCTTAAACACAAAAAAAGAAGGTTGAAACTTATTGATTTTTTTTTTGGAGAATCATTATCTAATATATATTTTTTCAGTTTAAAAAAATACTAAACAATATACTGATTCACCGAATTCTGAATTCGCTGAACCACTTAATTGTGAGGGCGTTCATAGACCGACAAGGGCTCTCCACGAACCCATGCCGATTTACGAGTAACTCAACCAAATCATTCAATTCAGAGTGCAAATTAATTGTGAACACAAGTTTCATGTTTAAATCTCACATTATGTGCAAAGAAAACACAAAAAGTTCTGATGTACAATTTTTTTCTTGTGAAACGCGTATAGGCCCCATTTTTAAAATTCGCTTCGGGCCTCCAAAATCTCAGGACCGGCCCTGCTTAAACTTTAAGCTTTACCATTTTATTTGGGATACTAGTCAAATCATTAAGTGCATCTACTTCGCAATACAGAGATCTCATGTTCGATTCTATGAAAGTGTAAATCCAAAAATATTATACTTGAGTATAAAAATATTGTAATTCGTCAATTATCGTTCTTATTACATCGTATCAACATATCAAGGAGACAAAGAATACAATTGTTATATGAACTTGTCAACACTATCTTTTATGTGATAGTATATCATATATACTTCCTTCACAATTTTATAACTTACAATGGATGGACAAGTTGTCAAATAAAATAAAGGAGGCAAAATCTGATTTAGAAGGGACACTACCTACCTGTAATCTAGTAACGGACAAAAACAACGTGCTTCTTTAACCAATTTTAGATAGGAATGCCTAGAATTCAATTAATTAATTAAACAATGAAAATAAATGAACATTTATCTGATTTCCTTCAATTCTATCTCTCCTCTTCTCTTACTATTTAAGTGGGGGGTCATTCTTCTTGATTAAAATGTAAATCTTTCTCCCAAATTCTAGGTTTAATTTATAAACACATAATTTATTCTTATCATTCTTTAGGGATTTCTTCCCTTTAATTATCTATATTTCTCATATTCAGGTCGTTATGATTAAAATTTGGAATCTTTGTTCACTACTGAAATTTGTTTATATGTCTAGCTTATATTTGTGTTCACTGGTTGAACTTTGAATACACTGTTTGGCATGACCATAATTACAAAAGGGATTTAAAAAAAAAGCCTCGTGTCTCTCGATTATCCGCTTATTCTAGAAATTATTATTCTTTTTTTAAATCGACTACGATCTATGTTAGTCGTTACGAGGCATTGATAAAGTCGTTACAAGGCATTGATACTACTACTTTATTCTAGAAATTAGTAAACAATACTCTTTTCAAATCAGATATTCTCACACTTTTTCAATTTAAAATCGGTGGGCTCGAACCGATTTGCTATTTGGTACTGTTTGGTCAACTTAAAGTTAGTTAGCTGGAGCCTACTTGACTGAGTCCATTCATAGGTCGTTACTATTTCCCTCTACTACACATTGGTATACCATTGGTTATGTGGCACTGCTTGGTCGACTTTATTCTTGGGCAATAGTATGGTTGAAATCCAAAACAATTATATTGATTACAAATATGAAGAAAATTTATTGGTTTATTTTTTGTAAAATTACTAGTCTTGCTTTCCATTAAAATGGTTGTGTAGAAGAATTAAGACAAGTCTTTGGTTCCAAAATATAAAAGTGAGAAACTACTTAGTAAGTTATCTTCTCCTCAACTCTACTATTTTTCAAAGATTTGTATAAATAAGCAACCGGTTAATGTATAATTAAGAGTAATTAAGAGCTTCACTTAATTTTCTAAAGTTTAGATTAGTGCATGTGAGTAATTAATTGTAGATTGCCGAGGATATTGCCGAAGATTTGGATCATTTACCAATGCTGCTTTTGGTTCTCCATCCAACTTGAATTTCACATCCCAAAAGATTTTGAATTGACTTTGTCCATCTTTCCGTTGCTAATCCCTTGTCGGTGGTATAAAGTAAGTACAAAAAAGAAAGGGTTAATTTCTATATGGCCCTTCATATGTGACCAACTTACTATCCACTCTCAAGACTGCTGGATACTTTTGTTTACCCCCTTGCCCCTAACTATTTGTTTTTAGATTTTTTTTTGGGTTATTTCCCTAATGGCCCCCTATTTTGTGACCAGCTTCCTGCCTGGCCCCCTACTTTACAAGAAATACCCATATGGCCCCCTTCCATTATAACACCGTCACTCTCTCTCCTCCATCATGTTTTCTCTCTCTGCCAACTCACGCCAAATCATCTGTTACGCCACCTCATCACCTTCTCCGGCAGAAGTCGCCGGCCGGCCAAATTCCCGGCCGGCGACCTTCAATTTTTTTCTCTCTCTTTAATTTTTTTTTTTTTTAAATTTCCTCTCACATCTCTCTCTCTAAACTCCGGCGAAGGGGGTTTCCCTTCGCCGGAGCTGTTCGTGATGAACAGACCAGGTCTGTTCATCACGAACAGATCTGGTGTTCGTGATGAACAGACCGGTCTGCTCATCACGAACAGCTCCGGCGAAGGGAAACCCCCTTCGCCGGAGTTTAGAGAGAGAGAGAGAGATGTGAGAAGAAATAAAAAAAAAAAATTATTTTTTAGAGAGAGAGAAAAAATTGAAGGTCGCCGGCCGGAAATTTGGCCGGAATTTCCGGCCGGCGACCTCTGCCGGAGAAGGTGATGAGGTGGCGTAATAGATGATGTGGCGTGAGTTGGCAGAGAGAGAAAACATGATGGAGGAGAGAGAATGACGGTGTTATAACGGAAGGGGGCCATATGGGTATTTCTTGTAAAGTAGGGGGCCAGGCAGGAAGCTGGTCACAAAGTAGGGAGCCATTAGGGAAATAACCCTTTTTTTTTTCTCTCTCTATATATATATTCTTCTTCTTTGCTTCCTCCTGTCTCATCTCCCCAATTGCATCACAAGTATAAGTCATTCTCTGGCTACCAGAACGGAATCATAAGTGGAAAAGGGGAGAGGAAACCTTTGTCCCTTTCTCTCTTTGTTTGCATAGAAGGAAGTGAGAGAGAGGGATTCATCCCCCTTTATATGTTCAAATTAGAAGAAACAAAATTTTCTTTCAAGGACTCACTCTTTTGTTTCAACTAAAAAATAGTAGAGAGGAAAAGAAAAAGAGAAATAATTAATAATAGAAGGATAAGTTTGAAAGAAAGACATAAAATTTTGAGTTCTTACGGTTATAGGTGGCGCCTCCCTGTAGCGGATCGAGCTTTTACGGTTATAGGTGGCGCCTCCCTGTTTTAATTTTCCGGCAGTAGTTACGTGCAGTTACTCATGATCTCTTTGAATTTTATTCAGTTATTGGTTGGTTAGAGACAGTTCTCCGATTGACTTTTTCCTCTTTAATCTGTTTTATATCTATTTCTTAGTGAGATTCAGTCTCTTTTCATCTTTTCTTCTCCCTCAAATTTTCTTGTGATCATGGATTCCGTTAACAATCATTTTATCCAACAATTCAAGGCTTTAACTACAGAGGATCAACCTATTCAAACTGTCGAGGCTGATGCTTCTGGGAATTGGGACTCCGGCATAAACAAATCAGGAGTGTTGAAATTTCTATCCCCAAAGAGAATTGAGATCGGGATAGCAATGAACAGATTATCCAGAGTGATTAGTGGCCCTAATAAATTTGGTTTAACCGAAATCAAAGAAAACACTTTCATTATTCGTTTTGCAACATCTACTGAATTGGACATGGCTGTGGAGAAATCCCCTTGGGTGGTTGTGGATGAACTCATTATTCTTCAAGAATGTGATGCTAATAAGGCTCCGGCGGATCATACATTTGATCATGCTTGGTTTTGGGTCCAGTTCCATGGTATACCTATTAGTCATCTGAATGCTACAATAGTGAACAAATTGGCCAGTTCTTTGGGCAATTACAAGCCGGTTACTAATGAAGAAGCATCAAAGTGGTCTTTATTTGGTCGAGTTAGAATTGAATTTGATCTTTCAAAAAAACTTCAACCTCGGATTAATCTGAAGACTTCTAATCATCAAATCGTGTCAATTGAAATCCGGGTGGAAAGGCTTCCGAGATTCTGTATTTCTTGTGGTCGAATTGGACATTCTATTAATTTTTGCCCGATTATAGTGCAATTTGGAGACCTTCTGAAACTTCCGGTCTCGGATGAACAGAAAACCCTAGTCTCCTTGGCTTTGGAGCCAAAATTCCCTCCTCAATTTAAAATCACTTTCCAAATTAGAAATTACGGAAAGGAGATGAGTTCTTTCTCGGGACTCAATTCTCCTAATTACTTGGGGATTTTGGGTGAAAACCCTATTGATAATGAGAGTCCTGGCCAAATGGACTCCAGCCAGACCAACTTAAATGCTAATTTTGGTAATGTTCTTGATGATTTGATCCAGGTGAAACGTAGTCGCATATCAATGCCTGTTAGACAACAATACAACAATTCTATCTACAATCCGGTCTATTCTAACCCAGACATGAATACTAATAAGGAAATTCAAGAGAGTTCAACCATGGGTGAAGAACGTATGCGTCGTCAACTTAAGCGTTCGATGAGACAAATTTCTTCTGCTACCAACACTGCATCGGTTCCGGCTACCGTAAAGCCGATGGAGGAATGAGTATTCTATCTTGGAATTGTCGTGGACTCGGGAACGACACGACAAGAAATTCCCTTTATCAGTTCCATAAGGCCACTAGGCCTAATATTGTATTTCTTTCAGAAACCAAGTTAAATAATATGAATAAGTTTCCTTCGTACTGTAATGTAGGTTTAAATAAAAATTTTATTGTTCCTTCCCAAGGTAGGGGAGGAGGTTTAATTTTGCTTTGGAGTGAAGATATTAATTTATCGATTAACTTTTCCTCTTCTAATTTAATACATATTACTGTGTTAGGTTCTGCCCTTGATCAGACGTGGGATTTATTTTGTGTGTATGGTCCTCCTCGCCTTCAAGATAGATCAGTTTTTTGGAATAATCTTCTGTCAAGAATAAATGGGGTCACTAATCCTTAATGTTGTATTGGTGACATGAACGCTATGAGTTCACATGCGGATAAATATGGTGGTTCTTCGAACATCCCTTTCATGTCCCAATTTCAGGATTTTATTCAAAGGGCCGGTGTTTTAGACTTGGGTTTTCATGGACCTGCTTTCACGTGGACTAATAATAAATCCAGTCATCATCTTACCAGGGAAAGACTAGACAGGGCTTTATGTAATTCTGATTGGTTAATAGCATTCCCTGATTCTGGGTTATTTCATTTACCTAGGTACTCTAGTGATCATGCCCCTATTCTATTGAAAATGAGGGTGAAAACTACAGTTACAAATAAAATAGAAAGATTTGAATGGTATTGGACTAAGCATGGGGACTATACTAACACTTTTAAGAACAATTGGGATAAGACTAACGGATCTTTTTATGACAGAATTTTGCAAGTTAAATCATATACGAAAAAATGGAGCAAAAGAGCATTCAATTTGATTCGTGATCGCCTGTCCCTTCTCAGACATAGACTTTTGCATATTCAGTCATCTATTCCTACAGAAGCTACTTTAATGGTTGAGAGCAGTTATCAGGAAGAAATTATATATCTCGAGGAATTAGAAAAATCAAAAATGGAGCAAAGGGCAAAATCAAGGTGGGTATAGAATGGGGACCGTAATACGAAGGCCTTTCATGCTGCGGTATCCCATCGTCGACAAAGAAACCAAATTTCTAGATTAAAACTTCAATCTGGATTCATTTCGACAAATATTAATGAAATTGCGGGAGATATAACAGACTATTTTCAGAATTTATTTACGGAAGAACCTGTTCTAGATCCTCCTATAGAGATTTTAAATGCTTTTAAGGTTTTATCAGACGAAGATCTGGGCTACATCTCGAGGATCCCAACATCGGAGGAGATTAAGTCAGTTGTAATGGAGATGGGGGCTCTAAAAAGCCCAGGACCAGATGGACTGCCATGCATCTTCTATCAACACAACTGGGAAGTAATAGGTGAAGAGCTCGTCAGATATGTCCAAGGAGTATTCCGATCAGGTTCTATCAATCCTATCCTTAACTCCACTACTATTACTTTAATTCCTAAGGTCAGAAATCCGAGTATTGCCTTGAAATTTCGTCCAATATCCTTATGCAACTCTATATATAAATTCATCACTAAAATAGTTGCTAACCGTATTAGGCCTTTTTTAGAAGGATATATTATGTGGACCCAGAATGCGTTTGTCCCCAATCGCCAAATTCTAGATAATGTGGTTGTTACTCATGAACTCATTCATTCAATGAAACTATCTAAGGCCAAAAAAGGGGGCTTCGCTCTCAAGATGGATATGGTCAAGGCCTATGATAGGGTCAATTGGTCTTTCTTGATTAAGGTTCTTCAGGCAACTGGATTATCTGGCCCGATCTTAAACCTTATAGTCTCTTGTGTGTCTACTGCCCACTTTAATATTCAGATCAACGGAAACTTATATGGGGCTTTTTCAGCCTCTAGAGGATTACGGCAAGGGTGTCCGTTATCACCCTACCTTTTCATCCTCACATCCCAGTCCCTATCTCTTCTTATTCATCATTATGAGAGCCACTGTATCTATACAGGTTACAAATTGAATAATAAAAGCCCCTCCATTACTCATCTACTTTTTGCAGATGACCTTATCTTGTTTGGAGAGGCAAACCAAAAGAATTTAAATGCAATTTTACGCCTCATGTCTGATTATGCAGATTTCTCAGGCCAAGCAGTTAATTTCGACAAATCCTCCATATTCTTTGGGTCAGGAGTTCCTCCACCGATGCAATCACAATTCATGGACCTATTAAAAGCACCAATTATGAAATCACAAGACAAATACCTGGGTTCACTCATTCTTAAAAAAAGTAACAGAATTGATTCTCATACCTGGCTAGTGGATAAGTTCAGAAAGTCTCTTGCTGGTTGAAGGAGGAGCAGCGGCGGCGGTGATGAAGAATCATGAAGGAGAAGTTATAGAAGCTAGAACAGTGCGGTTTCCATCGATTTCTCCTCTTCATAGTGAGATGAGAGCATTCAGACTAGGACTTGAAATGGCTCAAGATTTTAATTTATTAGGGGTGCAGATTGAAGGAGATTCAAGGCTCATGGTTACCCTCCTATCGGACGGCAATGCTGAAATCCCTTGGCGTCTCCTGAATGACGTGATTCAGCTATGTGTCTTAGTCCGAGAGATTCAAGCAAACGTGTCTTATTGCAACAGAATTTCGAATTCGGCCCCTCATAATCTAGCATACGAGGAATTGGTACCTTAGTTGTACCCTTATTTGTGGTTATTTGCTCATTAGTCCTGTTTCTTTGTAATGGACCTATGTTTCTTTGATATATGGTATCGCAGTTCAAAAAAAAAAAAAAAAAAAAGAAGTTAACATATAAATAGCAGATGCTGAATTAGGGGCTCAACTCTCTTTCGTTGTTGAAGGGACATTCGCAAGTTGAATACGATTTGCTAATTATTATTTAGCGAACTAACTAACAACCGCCGTTAGTTAGAATCAATTTTTTAGTTATCAAGATACTGTCGTTAATAATGTGAGTGAGCACGACCATAAACAAAAAAGATGCGGTGTTTTAAATAGCTATTTGCACCAAAATAATGTTCTAAACGGGTAAATAGAAAAGTAACAAACATTTCAAAATTATTATCCAGATCAAAATGTTTAAGAAGACTACCCGTTCGTTTAAATATTTTTTCTTTGAATACATATAACTTTTTAATTAGACGTCGAATTCCCATAAAACTTATATATATCTAGAAAGAAATTTTTATACGCTTTTAGCAAGACGACGTTGAATACCTATTTAAAAAAGAAAACTCACAAAAATGGCGTTTTTTTTGTGCAAATTGGAGTTCTAAATCTTGTAAATTTGGATTTTAGAATGTAAATTGCATTGATATTTTTTTTGAAGCCAAGTCTTTGATTGGGTTGTCCAATTACTTTTCTTTGCAGATCTTCCCTTCTTTATCTCTCTACCTTATAATCACATAATATTGGAAAATCCATAAAATATGTTTTAATCCAGGGTGATCCTCCACAGGGGCTTGTAGGTGCACACCTCCAAAACATATATATATTTTTTTTGTTGAAGATGTCCAACATTCTTTTTTTTTTTTTTTTGTTGAAATATGTCCAACATACTTAGAGTTAAAAATGTTCTATTAGGTCCAACGGTAAAATGTTTCTAATAACTTTTTTTTTTGTCAAATACAATTAAACACGTATAATTTGTAAGGCAATGCTGGACTTCTTGGTCAAAGGAGGGTGTGTCCACCTTGTTGGGAAGAGGTTCGAATCCACCCACCACACCTACTATATCTTGTAACTTTTGCCTCTATTTTTTATTTTAACAATTTTTTTATCATTTATTTTCTGATTAATTGTCCTTCTGCCTTTTTTCTCTTTAAAAGGTCCATGGATTTTAGGTCCAAAAAATAAAATCCAAAAAGGGGTCAGGGTGCAAGCTTCGCAGAAAAAGGGATTTTAGTTTTTTCTCTTTTGGACCCTGTTACACACATATAGAGAAACAAGTTCCATCCGAATCCTAAATCAATTTCCACCCAAAATTCGTGAGAGCCGGACGTGGTTAGTGTACAACCCAACAAAATCGAGAATTTATTTTTCAAAATCAGAAAAAATCTTTTCAATTTCTATCTCTCTTTCAGAATCAAACAACTTTCTCCCTCTTCCAAGAAACTAATCGACCAAAACCCTTAAAACCCCCAAAACCCTAAAGTTGAACCATATCTTCTCTTCAATAGATAACCGAAAAGCTTCAGGTGAAAACCACCCATCATCTTGAACCGTTGCACCTTTGTTAAACAGTCAAAATCATTTCAAACGAGCCGCGCTTCAGGTGAGTATCTATTTATACTTGATTTTGCATGTTTATCTCAGTTATAATGAAGTCAGGGGTGGCCCGTGACCAAAGCCACCAAAGCGGTCGCTTTGGACCCCAAATAACCAAGGGCCTCATGTTTCCTATTTTATATGTAACTTTCGAAAAACTAATTATACTTTAAACCAATTTCGAACATAATTTAAGTCGTAGCTTAGTGGTAAAGACTTTAGATCTTGAATAACAGGTCAAGGGTTCAATCCCACCCTTTGCATTGTTTAAATTTTATTCAATTTGTTTCTAATATCCATTGTATGGGGCCCCAATTTTTAATTTCGCTTGGGGCCTCCGATATACTTGGGCCGGCCCTGAATGAAGTTTGGTTTCAAGATTTTGGTGAGTTTGTTCAAGATTTTTAAAGTTATCTAGGTTTTTTGTGTTTATTGTGTTTAGGGTTTATGAGGGTTTCCCAAATAACCAATGAAGGTTATATGAGATGGAAAAAGATTTTGGGTATTTGGTAAACAAAAACTTGTTTTGTATAATGGAAATTTTTGTTATGATTTTCTGAATTTGGTTTTCTGATCTTATTTTTCACATATCGTTAGAAAAATGGGTTTCTGATTTTCATACATTATATCTACTACTGAAAATACTTGTTTTTATATACATTTTTAAAAATGTTAACAAGTAACTTGTTTAAGTTTGTACAAGAGATATAACATAGCATGTAAGACAAAATAACATTCCAAAGCCTACCAAGGAAGCTACACCAACAAGAAAGAGTCATCTCAAACGAAAGAGCATTGTAGAGGATGAAGTGATAAGGAAAAAGAGTAAGTGCAAATCACTTTCGGTTACAGAGGTAATATGGATTGAATTTGATTATATTTTACATCAAATGATGCATTATTTTTCAGTACAAATAGATAAAAGTGATTGTAAAAGATTTTATGTTAGATCAGTATAGGTTATTTAACATAAAGTTGATGTGTTTGGTAAAAAATTGTTTACAACAATTATATTTCCATATGCAGAGACTGAAATTACTCAGTATATGTTATTTTTTATTTTAAATGATGTATTTTTTCTTTAATAGATGATAACTGTTACTGAATGAACAACATTTTTGTTAGGTCTAGTTTTATAACCAATATATAAAATAGGTTATGTGATTTGAATTACTCGTTATTTACAATAAACCTACTGTTGTTTGATATAAATTATGCATAATTATTAATGTAAACTGTAAAATACACATACCAATACATGTTTTTGATTTAGTCGATGGAAGTTCTAAAACAATGAAAGTGAAGGGAAAGCAGGCTATTGGAAAAACAATTGATTTGGTGGGAGAGTCAAGTACATTCCAGAATGCAAGACGATAACTCAGTTCCGATATACTTTAAAACAACCAATCGAAGTCTTTAGTAGTTTCCGAAACTATATGACGGAAGAGATGAAGGAGGAATCAACCACTCCAATCGAAGTCATTAATGTCAATCAAAGTCATTTTTTGGTTAATTAACAATCTGTATTTTGTGGTAAATATTGCTATATTTTCAAAATTGTCGTATTAAGTTACGTTAAATACTTTTAATGATTTGATCAAAGTCGAAAATGTCAAATATTTTCCTGTTTTACGAAGACAATGTATGTCATCGTTTTGTTAACATTTTCAGTTATGTGATCACATATATATATATATATATATATATATATATATTTTATTATGAACATAATGTGGGTTTCATTAGATTATATGTCTCTTTATTTCATCTTGTAAAGTCTACGTAAGTCTATAAACTCTGTTGTAATCTAGAAAATAATGTATTTCTTCAATCAAATAACATGTTTTTTGTACTGAATGTTATATAATTAATAACATAAAATGTTAAATTTGTAGAACATAACGCGTTTTTTTCATCAATAATGAGTTTTTCATACAAAATTTAAAACTGAAGATCAAATATTGATTCTGCAAGTGGAACAGTTATTTTGGGCTTCTTGTTCTTTTTAGTGAAATCAGCACAGTCGTGATTCAATTCCATATCTTTCAAAATAAACAAAGTTTGACATTTCAATAGTGCCCATCCATGGACTCGCCACTTGTAGTCTTCTACAGGACAAACGACAGTTACACGCTTTAAATTATTTTTGACAAACTTGAAATCGTGATCAGTGTTTATACTATATTAACGAAGCGAATCGAAATGCTTTAGCTCCTCCAAGAAATAACTGACAAACATGAGTGAAGATTTTATCCCAACCATCGGATTTGAGAATGGGCTTCTCTACTATGTTGGATGATTCTGTTGAAAATTCCATGACTAAATCCTAAACTGCAAAATATAAAAATAGATTATGAAGTCAACAAAATACAGAATGCATTTCAGTTTAATAAAAATTTATCATACATTTTGTATAATGTTTATGAAAAAGCGTAATGTTTTGGATAAATATAATATGGATTACAAAGTTTAATCATATAAATTATATAACATTGTTAATACATAATGTGTTATGAATGACACATATAAAAAATGAAATGAAATATGAAACTTTAACAATAAATAACACGTTACTTATAAAGCAAAACAAGAATCAATAAACAGAAAAACACTGTAAATTTGACATCAAGACATACCTTAACTATACTAAATGTGTTATGTTGTATGAAATATACGTAATTTATACTAAATAATGTGTATACTGCGAAACAGACAGTAAGCTTGAAACCAATCGAAAAAAATCTAAATATAATAATATGGGTTATTATGTATACAAAACAGATTATGTTTTATAAATATGATGCATCTCAGAATCTGTTACAACTTAATGGTACAAAATGCAAAACTAAGAAGAATATTTACGGAAGATGAAGAGGATGAAGAATATGGATGATGAAATAGAGATTTTAATCATAAAACAACTATCGAATGTGATAAGATAATGAAAGGTTTGAAAGATAGAGGATAACTTTTAGAAAGAGAAACTAAAAATAATAAATAACTTACCTGATTATAATTTTATGAAGATATTTGATGAAGATGATTAAAAAAGACGATGAAGGTGATGAAGAAACGATTAGGAAGAAACGAATATGGAGAGCTTTTGGGTTTTTTAGATGATAAAGAAATGATGATATGGAAACCGTGATAAAAAACGATGGTGGTTTTCGGTAGTGGTCGTCGTCTTCACTACTCTATCATGGAAGAAGGTTTCTTCATTCAGTTATGGAAGAGGATTTTTAGTTTTAGAGAGAGAAAAAAAGAAGGGTTCGGTTGTTATAGAGAGAGAAAGAAAGTGGGTTTCGGTTACGGGAGAGAAGATTAGAGAGAGAAAAAAGGAATTTTGGGGATTGGTTTTCAAAAGTGAATTTTATCTTACATAAAAGGTTACAATGGGTCCACCCGTCTTTGGTGCAGTGGTTGGACACCCCTCTTAAGTCCATGAGGTCGTGGGATCGAGTCTTACTGGAAGCAGTTTGTCATCAAGATTTATCCCATGTGATTTAGGCTATAAATAATGTAATAATTTGTAAGGCTTTAGGCGTCTTTGATGTCGGGCTTTAGGTCTATCTCATTCTTGGTTTAAATCAGGGACGGATCTATGCTTTGGCAAAGAGGGGCCATGGCCCCTCCCAACATTTGAGTGTAGTGTACTGTTAAGTGCATATCTATGTTCAAGTTTCTCCATGATTGGTCCCTTTATTTTTGAAGATTACATAATATGCCCCTAAAATCAATCTAGCATTCAAGAACGATACGGAAACATACTCGAGGAAACGGGATGCCACAATGAAATATTATTGGGTGCTAAACTTGAGTATAAAAATCTTATAAAATCTCAATTACTCATCAACTATTGCTATTAAATACGAGTTTTGACCACTTAAGTTATTTTTCGTAAACACGACTTTGTGCCACGAGTCGTATATCGTTGCTTACTTTAATTTTGTAATTATTTGATTAATGATCTAAAGAACGAATATTTTAAACCATCACTTTGACACTTAGCGTGAAAATTTCTATTTTTCGCATATGTATCATCATATTAAGAGTTTAGGATCACCTTTGGTGCCTAACGATAGAATTTTTTTTATTAGAGGTGCAATTATCATTTAAAAACATTATCTTATATTCTTAGTGAAAATAAACAGTTTGAAACAAATAAAAAATCGTCATGACTTAAAATATGAATGAAAAAAAAAATCAAGTTCTACTTGCATGTCGGCCCCCCTTAAATTCATATCCTGGTTCCGTCCCTGGTTTAAATTAGGCTGTTGTCGTACTTATTCCATCTTCATGATATATCAATGCCTTGTACGGAGTAATGTAGATCGTAGTCGAATTCTCAAAAAAAGAGTTATAATGGGTATTATGATTAAATAGAAATCAGATAAATCTGTTTTTCTATAGAGATAGGTCCATTAAGACTAGATATTCATTATTCATTATTATTATTATTATTATTATTATTATTATTATTATTTTGACTTAAAACTCTATATTAATATCAGGGTGAACTAAATGTGTTTTTAAGTGTAAATTTTTGGACCAAGAACCTGCAAATTATTATTAGAATTACTTTAACCAAAACTTTTAATAGAATTTTAAGAATAATCTATTCTATTACATGCATAACAAGGAGATTTATTAATTAGTGACAAAAACAAAAAAGAAAGCTAATGTAAATTCTAGCGTTCACCATCTAGGCTATAGTTTGCGACAAAAAGGATTTTTCTGTGGCTAAATTCTAATGCTAATATGAATTAATTAACAAAGAAAGTATTGACGGAAGGTCTAAAATATGGATCCTAGTAGCATAACAAGTCCACTATTAACATAAAATAGGTTAAAAGTACAAAAAGGTACAAATTTTGAAATGTAACAAATAAATCATTTTTTTCACATACCATTTCTTGAAATTCACCAAAAAAAAAATCTTTTTTTTTTGCATTACATTGTTACTTTTTGCATTAAGCAACACGTAAACAACCCTATACTGTTGAACTTCACTCATTTTGACTTGGGTTTCGTACAAAACAACCTATTCCTACACATATCTACACATTCACTAAACAATCAACACATTAGTGATACATTTATTTATTTGTACGAGTCAAAAATAAGAATTAAAAAAAAAGACTTTTTTTAACCTATTTTATATTATGTTGGGACCTTAATGCAATTTATTTTTTATTTTGGATTTTTTGTCCACGGACCCAGCTATTGTGTCCCCTTCGCTCCATGTTGGAGTCAGCCGGAACTCCCACGCATCACCATCGACGCGAAAGTTTTAAGAAGTACCTTTCCTCACAATCACAAGGCTAAGTTTAACTCAAGGTCTTTGACCTCGAATTTACGATCAACTCACTATTTGACCCCAAAAATTTCTGGCAGTTCGTTTTGGTCTTCAAAGACAAAAAATTATAATTTTTTTCAAAAATATCCTTAGAGGCAAAAAAGGAATTAATTCCTATAAACTTAAAAACAAACTAAATTCACCCAATCTCTCCTTCTCTCTTCCATTTCGTCACGTCTCTCCTTCACTTCATCTCTCTCCATACCTCACTTCAAAAATTTTCGACAAAGGACGTCGACAAACAAAATTTTCGGCGACCTTCAAACTTAAAAAAAAATATTTCTTTTTCTTCCTCTCTCTTCATTCGTTTCGACTTAATCGTGGATATATTTGGATATGTCTTGACACTAGCGGAACCAAGATAGTAAGAGTGGGATAATTTTGTTGGGGTGGATCCTTGTCATCGGTACGTGGTGGTGTTAGGTGCATAAATGGGTTTTCAAAATCCATGTGGAAGAGATTTGAAGCCGTTGGTTGCGCAACCATGGTGAAGAGTGATGGGTCATGAAAATGTCCCAT
The DNA here is from genome assembly GCF_041429995.1 of Eschscholzia californica. Taxonomy (NCBI): domain Eukaryota; kingdom Viridiplantae; phylum Streptophyta; class Magnoliopsida; order Ranunculales; family Papaveraceae; genus Eschscholzia; species Eschscholzia californica. Next base: position 38,427,377 of record NW_028238198.1, read on the forward strand.
CTAAGTCGTTTAATTTAGCCAAGTTAGTCGATTTCGAGTCTTTATTATAATAAAATGGTTGGTTTTCTTGATTAGGTGTCTTTTGCGGAGTTAGATGTGAAAAACGGTTAAAAACGAGGAAAAGATGCATGAAGGGTATTTTGGTCATTTGGAGTCAAGGACAATCTGGTAATTTGGCCAAGGTCAGTGCGTGGTTGAAAAGTAGAGGTCGAGACGAGTCCGTAGGAGAAAACGGAAGTCAAATCGGAGTCCGGATGAGTGAACTAGGCAAAGTCAAAGTTGGGTCAAATGCTGTTGACTTGGTGGGATACTCTCGGTAGAATTCGGGCATACGGTATTGCGCCGGACACGTGGCGAAGTCTGGAGGCCATCGCATCTAAATTCGATATTCTTGTTGAACAGCGAAGTGGGACCATCGTGAATCATCCAGTGTAGTGCGTGTCAGCGAAGCTTCGGTAGTCCTGATACCGCGTTTTAATCTCGTCCGTTGCCTTCCGCGTACTTCAGATCAACGCACGAAATCTCTCTGCCGGGAAGACGTTCCAATACACCACGTTGCAGCTTAGCTTCGGTAGTCCCTTGCTCGCGTTTTAATCGCAGCCGCAACCTCCCGCGTCATCAAGATCCAACGGTTGCTGCGATTCAGCTCCATTGCTTATTATTCCTTGCAACCCGAAGCTGGTTAGTCTTCATGCTCCCGGGCACGTGTCCCTTCTCAAACCATCCAGATCCGCGTTATCCCTCCATCCGACGGCTGCTGTATCTAGCGCAAGTAAATATGGTGAACCGAGAAGCGCATTAGCATCCAAATTTGAATCCCTTTCACCCAGCCGACCAATTTAGGGTTTTTTGTCATTTTAACCCTTTAATTCCCAAAATGACCCCATCTTTTACTTCTTTTCACCATTTAACCCAACCAAAAACCCTAACCCACCTATAAATAAATCTCTTTCTCCTCCATTAAAACCTAGACTTGAAAACCCTCTCAAAGGCTTCCTTATCTAATTTCTAAGCCACTTCTCCTTCTATCTTCTAACCCTAAAAACCCATCTTCTTCTATTTTCTCTACCACCTTCATCTTTTCTCTAGATTTACTTTCTCCTCTAATTTCTTCTTCTAACCTTCTAATTTCTCCATACCTTCTTCTCTAAAATCTCTTCTTCTTCTATCTCTCTTCTAAATTTCTCTTCTTTTATCTTCTAATAAGCTATTATTTGGAGTTTTGAGCAATATTCTTGAGATACTTGGAGCTTAAATTGGACATCAAAATGGAGATACATGGGAATATGGATTGGGAACATTCTTGGTGATTTCTTTTCATTAATCTTTTGTAATTCCATTTATTTTATGAATTCAATGAATATTATTTTAGATTCCATGAGTAGCTAAATTTTGTATCTAGGGTGTAGAGGAAACCCATATTTGGGCTTATTTTGAGATATGTTATAAATCAATGAATCCTTATTTTGAGCTTCAATGCCTATTGATTGTCATTTCATGTTGATTCTATAACCTTATTATCATTCATGTATTATAATTAGATATTTCATGCTTTTATTGATTTATTAGATGAGATATGCCTTTTAGATCTTGAATGATAGTGTAGGAAATTAGTTTTATATGGTAGTCAATCATACATTCTTGATTTTGAATTGTGTTATTAAAGAATATATTCCGAAATCTAAATAGTTTATTATGTTAGATTTTGAGTTATACATGAGAAAGGGATTTGTTAATTAATGCATGTTTTAAGTAGTCCATTTATGTGGTGAAATCGAAAACCCTAGATTCTTCTTCTCATCTTGATTTCATTCTTATTAGTCTATTACTATTGCTTTCTTTTTTTTCATAGTAGTTTCCAAATCAATCATCAATTCTATGAAGTGGGGTGTGTGTGTGTTAGTCTAAGTTAGATATTGACATTTTGATTATTGGGCTAAACTCGCCGTTAATATCTGAAGTTACCTACCTATCCCTTGGGACGATACTCGATCTTATTATAAATACTATAACTTGACCCCGTATACTTGCGGGAATAGACCTATTTTTAGGCCTACAAAGAGAAAGTGGAATCTTTGGTTATTTGAATGGGGATTATTAGGATATAAATAATGTAGTGTAGTTGGGCTTTAGGCCTTTATTTAGTTGGGCTATAGGCCTTAAGAGTTTGAGTGGGCTATAGGCCAGGTCATGTTAGAGTTTGAGTGGGCGGGTAGCAAGCTTATCACATCTTTGATGTATTCAATGCCAATTGTACGACAATGTAATCGGTTTCCAAAAAAAAAAAACAGTTATCAGAAACCTAATTAAAGCTATTCATACATGATGTAATCGGGAAGCATAAACCACCTCCATAAGTTATGAATTTATGTGCAAATGTTTGGTGTTTGCCAAGGGTGCTCAATGTCTGGATCTTGACAGAATAGTTGCAAAAAACTGTTGAATCCATGGCTATGCTCACCTTTGTGGCTCTATGACTAAGCAACAGAGTCAGCCCCAAATATACCCCTTGAAGCTCGTGCATTAGGACCGACTCATGTTTTGTAGTGTCAGCTGCCACTACCAAAGTATGCCCGCTCTGATACATCTGACTCGACTTGAATCCAACCCTCTTATCGCATCCTCCACTGACAAGTTTTTTTTCTAGGTACTATTAATTGTAAGTCGAGATTCCAAACCACTAGAAGCTGTTTCACTTTAGGCGTGTTAATAATGCTTTTATACGCTTCACTTCTTTAGCCTGCCAAGTTTTCCCCAAAAAACTCTGCAATTTCTTTCACTAGGCATATGACAAACCACTTAATCTCGCATCATCCAAGGACCCATTGAGCTGTCGTTCTACACCAAGGAGTCGAAAGAGGTCCCTCCATATAAACGTTAAGAAGCGGCATTAGAATAGTAAGTATCAATGCATCATTCTATCATAAATCGGTCACAAAAATTACAATTAGGTAACTGACATTCCCCAAAATTGCAACTTGACTTGAGTTTTAAGCCCTTTTCTGCACCAAATTAACTAGTTCTCTACAATTAGGTACAAAATCATATTTTTGACTACTTCTCTACTCCCTAAAATGTGTCACCAACCCCACCACCAAATCACAATGGATTCCAAATCATATTTTTGAGTGACTGAGCATGTTTTTAGTACTTCATCCAACAGATTAAGAACAAACTAGAGAAATGGAACCACTCATTCCTTTCTCAAGCTGGGCGCACTGTTGTCATTTCAGCAATAGCTGCGGTCGTACCCCGATACCAGATGCAATGCTTTGCCATTCCCAAAGGCACAAGCAAATGCATTTCGACTGTCCAAAAGTCGTTCTGGTGGGGTAGGTCTAGAGGCATATGTACCAAATCCTGGTCCGCTATTTGTCTCCCGAAGTACATGGGTGGTCTTGGTATTCATAGACCAAAACTTGATAATATAGCTATGTTAAGTAAGTTAGCCTGGAGAATCAAATCTGAACCTCAAGCAATTTGGGTCCAATTTTTAAAAGCTAAATACTTCCCACACTCGGAGAGTCCTGGCCCTGCTAAATCTCATCACTCTTGGCAATGAAAAACCATCAGAAAGCACCTTAATAACATTGATGAGTTCACTACTCGGGAAGTTAACAAGGGAGATAAGATTAATATTTGGGAAGATAAGTGGATCCCCTCTATCAACAACCCTCCACGCATTAATCATCTTTCTAACCTTTCTAAAGTCTCTCAGCTGATCTCAAATAATGAATGGAATGAGGACTTACTGAATAATCATTTCGATGAAGCTACCAAGAACCTTATTAAAACTATACCGCTTAATGAAGATGGTGAAGATCAAAGGAAATGGATCCTTACAGAATCAGGTAAGTTCACGGTTAAATCTATGTATAATCATCTTTGTATCATTATGAACTCTCCTATGACCCAGTCACCCAATTGGAATTTTATTTGGTCTATCCCTACTGTGCCTAGAATTCGAATTTTCATCTGGAAAATTTGCTCTAACGCTCTCCCGGTGAGAGCGAGAATAGGTCAATATATTGACAATAATCAGACTTGCCCCAACTGTAATGAGATTGAATCTATGGAACATGCTCTTCTACATTGCCCTTTAACTAGAAACGTGTGGTTCTATTTCAATATCATCTCTATTAATATTACCTCTGTGTCGTAATGGATCTTCTCTTGGGAGAATTCTATAAACAATAGTAAAACGGAAAGTAACATTCATTATGCTACCATCTTATGGATAATATGGAAAACCAGATGTGACCACTGCTTCCAACATGAAATCAACTCTTTCACTACTATTGTAAATATGATTATAAACTTCCCGAAAACAATTCCACCTCCGGAAAACAAGAAATCTATCCCTCTACAGAATTGGCAACCTCCAGAACAGTCCTGTCTAAAAATAAATGTAGATGCTTCCTTTATAAATGTTGAATCTGTAGCAGGTACCAGTCTAATTATACACGATTCGAATTCAAAATTCATTGAAGCCCACGCAACTACTATCAGAAGTCGAACCAGTGAGGAAAGTGAAGCCATAGCTATCCTAAATGGACTGCTATGGGCAGAAGCAAAACAATATAAAACCATCATCATCGAGAGTGACAACATCAATATCATCAATCACTTAAAGAATGGCAATCAAGGAATTCAATGGCAAACCAAAATACACATCCAAAAAATCCATGAAGTTAAAAAGAGGCTGCAACAGGTCCAATTCAAACACACGATCAGGAAATGCAATGCTCCTGCAGACAGGCTAGCGAAATGGTCCAGGTTAAAGAATAGAACGAAGACTTGGCAAGTTGTTCCTTATTTTCTTGTTAATCTATATTGTAAGAATGTTTTAGTTTCTTAATATAAGAGGTACCGTTTAAAAAAAAAAACATGTTTTTAGTACTAATGTTGTTTGAAGTAATATATATAAAAACTCTTAAGGCCACGACAAGGGGTATGAATGTCCATCTCTTTCTATCTTTTCCTTTTATTTATGGGTTAATTCCATTTTGACCCCCTAAAGATGACCAACACACCAAAAGGGCCCCTTAAAGATGACCAACTTTCAATTTAGTCCCCTTTTAAATATTTCCGTTTACTTCTCCGTCAGATGTTAGTCAGTTGTATTTTGTATACCAAAATTGTCCTTGCTTGGTATCTTCATTGTCAGGAAAACTTTTTTGAGTTCCAATGCATAATCATTTGTCAAATAAATTACTACTTTTTTCAACTTTCAAAATATTTATTTACTTTTACCTCTCTCTTTTCACATCCATTCTTTTAATTTCTACAAAATTTTCTCTCTCTTCACTTCAACTACTTCCCCTTAAAATCCAAAAACTCCATCAAAAGCTTGAAACCTCCATTAAAAACACATTTTTTTTACACAAGTTCATCAGATATCCTCTCACTCTAATTCAATCCTTTTAAAATACTTATTCTGAACATACAAATTTCATCAACTACAATGTATGGTTAATGACATAACGGTTCGTCTTCATGAGTCGTTCCATCACAATTGATAATCAAAGATTATCCTCTTTAGCACCTAATATACTTAGAGTTTTTACATTGTTATTTTGTTTTAGGGGTGAAATAGTTTCGCAAAAGATGAAGATATATAGATTATAAGTTTAGATTAATGCATGGCTATCTTTTACAAATTATAGTTGATTATTCATAATTAAAGATGAGCAAGTAATTGCAACATTCTCTTTCTATTCAATCTATCTTTTACAAATTATAGTGTTTTAATGGAAGTTTTAAGGTTTTGAGGGAGTTTCTGAGTTTCAATGGAGAGTAATTGAAGTAAGGAGAGAGAAAGCTTTTGTTGAAAATGAAAAGAATAGATGTGAAAGGAGAGAGGAGAAAGTAAAAAATTAAAAAAAGTTAATATATTTTACAAATAATAATGTCTTGGGACTCAAAAAAGTCTGTCTGACAATGAGGATACCAACTAGGGACAGTTTTGGTATAAAAAGTACAACTCACTAATGTCCGACGGGAAAGAAAACGAAAAAATGAAAAAGGAGTCTAAACTGGAAGCTGGTCATCTATAAGGGGCCATTTTGGTGTGTTGGTCATCTTTAGGGGGCCAAAATGGAATTAACCCTTTATTTATTACCTTAGTTATATGGAATAAATCTTGATAGCCGCGGCTTTGGGGAATAAAGAAAATTCTCCGGAGAATAAATTTTTATGGGGAATACAGAATACATTTTTTTGAAAGTTCTCCTCCATCTCATCACCTCTCTCTGCCACTTCATCTTCTCGAGAATACATTCTTTTGATTCTCTAATAGAAGTTAGGGTGTAATATCAAAATGGCTCCAAATTTTGTTGTTAGGAAACCGTGAAGAATGAATGTTGAATCTCTTTTAGGTGAATCAAACCCACAAATCCTTCCAACCAAGAGTGCAATCTATGCATGGGGATATAATCAATGCGGGCAAACGGGGAGAAAATGTAAAGAATCTCACCTGAGGATTCCAAAACACCTTCCTCCCGAGCTCTTTGGCTGTCCGGAGGTGCCAATTCGCGCTGGTTGGATATTGCTTGTGGGCGTGAGCATACTGTCGCTGTTGCTTCAGATGGGTCACTTTTCACTTGGGGTTTGGTCTCTCTTTCCTAATCCTGGAGTCTTTGTTTCATTTCTTATGCTCGTGTGAGTGATTAATCGATTGGTTTGGTCTTTCTCTCTAGATCTGTTCTAGAGGGAGAGAGAAAAGAAAAAGAAATTAGAGAGAGAGAAGAGGAGAGAGAAAATAAAAAGAAAAGGTTTTTTTTTTTATGTTTGAAGGTTGATTGTCGGAAAATTGGTCGGCCGGCGACTTTCGCCGGAGAAGATGATGAGGTGTCGAGAAGATGAAGTGGCAGAGAGAGGTGATGAGATGGAGGAGCCTTTTTTATAGCATCTTCTAAAATTAGAAGCCTCTTAGCAATAAAAAGAAACATAAAAAAGTCAAACTTATTTGACTAGTTTTAAGAAAAGTCTTTATTCCCCGGAGAATTTTCTTTATTCCCAAAAGCCGCGGCCTAATTTGTTTCTACGGAGATTGGATTCTAGAACCTGGTGGACTTAAGAGGGTGTGTCTAGCTAGTGCCCCAGAGGTGTGAACTTAATGGTCCAAGTTAAGCCCATACCCTTTTAGAAAAATAATAATAATAAGCTTTGGCCCTGCTGCCCCAACACCACCCCCGGTACTTATTCGTGCTTGAATCGCAAAATAAACTATACAAATACAATCTCATATGATCTCAACTTAAACTGTTTTCCTCATAAAAATTCCAAATTGAAAGTCAAACTTATATCACCCAATAGCTAATCATCCCAATAAAAACACTTCAATATATTATCATTCACTTATAGATTCATAAACGCTTATAGTCATGGCGAGAGTTCCTGAAAGCGCAGCCAGCAACGGTGCTGATAAGAATGACGAATAAGATCAATGAGACATTGACAATGGTTATGTGCCTCCATTCATTCTTGAAGGTTGCTACAATTCCTCCCTTGCAGGAATTGCAGGTATAGCATAAAATGTCCTGGTTGTTGCTCCATGTACTGCAGTCAGTGTCTTGCCCTCCGGTGATAGGACCTTCCCAGTATGTTGCATTTACATATGTGAATCCACAAGATGTTGGAGGCTTACAGCACCCAGACTGCATAATTATCATCAAACAAAATACAAAACAAAAGTTATAAATTTAATGAGAATCTTCAAAAATCTTCTTTCGTTGCATATAATCATAATATTAAGCTGAAAAAAATAAAGGTCATTATTATATGTTATTCAACCTATGTAACACCGAAAATCATTTTTTGCATTTCTTTTGTTATCCTTATAAATTTTTGCAGTAATCTAATATTTTGTCTGTAACCGTTGAATGAATTGCAATATTAAAAAAAAAACTATTGGACCTAGTAACTAAGATATTACATATATCCATGTTACACGGGCTTGAGTTGATTATACACAGTACGAACTATTGTCGTATGAAGTATATGAGAGTGTTCCTAGCAACAACCACCCTCCATGCAACCGGCCAAGAGAGGATAAAGGGGGCCAAAGATGCCCCTGATATTATAGATACTCCTTGAGTGAGATTAACAAAGTTGCTACCTTGTTGATCTAAAATTATTGGTTTTGTTCTTGCTTGCGCTCTTTATAATTTCACACAAACTAATAGTACGTAAAAGATTATTTTGAATATGTTTTGTGTTTAAAAAAAACATAATCGAAGAAAAGACAATCAAACTCAATCAAACGTACAATGTTGTTTCAAGGTCAAAAACCATCATTTTCATCACATTTCGTCCTACGAAAAAACCTTCTCCAAAAATCATATTTCTTCTTAGGTTTTCACATTTATTTCTAAGAATTTTACTGTCCATTTCTAAGTGCGGAGCTGACAATGTCAATGCTATTAGAGTTGGTTGATACTAAATCCACATCAGACTAGTCAAACTTATTCGACTAAATGTCTAAAATAATAGGAGGAGCATTTTATCCTCCCACAGAGATATTATCTCATGGGTCACGATGTTGAAATACATACACGACTCTTAATATAAAAATAAGAATCAATGATGTTGTCACTAATCCAGACGAATGATGTGGCTATCTATCTCCTTTTAAAGAGGTCTTTTTCACCCAATAGAGACCTAGGCATCATATCATATGAGACTATCCATTTCGAAGTAAAAAAGGGTAATTCGTTTTAGAAAAATGTCCAATATCCACCGAAAAACGGGCGTGAAGTTGGGGTGAATTTTAATCAGACGGTTGGAGTTATGCCACTTTATCTCTCTCTCGATCAAACAAAATTAGTGTCGGTAGTTGGATCTAAATTCACGCCAACTTCACACCAAGATTTTCGGATGGCCCCATCGTAACTCATCCATTGTAGAGTAAAAGGAGAAGATCCATTTAAAACTAAAAGTGCAAATCTGTATGGAAGACCAAATAAAAAATAAAAATATTATGGTGAAACAGGAAATCTAATAGCCAAGACCAAAGAAACCCTAAACAAAAAAAAAAATGCACACAATGAAATGAAATTAAGCATGATATATATTAGAAAACAAACCTCAATTGGTGACAAACTTCTTTGGAAAAAATCAGAAGCATTTTCTTGAGCACTCCCATTACTAAGTCTCTGACAAATCTTACCATCAATCAAACAACCCTTAATACCCTCCCATTTAGGTCCATCAACAACATGATTTTGTAACCAATTTGAATAATCACCAAGTCTATATTGGAAAATTCCTTTCCCTGAAAATACTTCTCCTGCTCCTTTATTTGTTACAAGGAAAACAAAAAATGTAAAACCTGATAATCCAATGATGAGAAAGAACATAACAAACATGTTAATCTTTAGAAACCAATAAAGTGATTTACAACAAGAACCCAGTAATCCTAATAGAGATAGGGTTAACAAGGACAGTGAAAATGCTAAGAGAGGAACATGAAGGAATTTTTGACATTCAGTTATTGATTCATCTCTATTGAAAATGGATTTGATTGGATATATTAAAATGACTAGTGAGATAATTAGAGTTAGGATGTTTGTGATTATGATCACTGTGTTGCTAAGACGACACATAATTTTAAGATGATGATGATGATTAGAGATAAACTTAATTTGTTTTGATTTGAGAAAGGTGTCTAGTGATAGTGTATGAATTGGATAAAAGATAGAGAGAGGGTTTAGGGTTTGATATTGGGATGTTAAATCCTCTCGGGGGTTAAGGAACGAAAATGAAATTGCCAAGGAAATAGAGAAGAAGAACCGCTAAATTGGGCGAGTGAGGTGGCCGTGACTGTTATAGTTTCAATACTTGGTTTTAGGATTTTTTTTTATTTTGAAAATAATCCCATTTTCTTTATTTGATCAATTAATAATTATATTTAGGTGATCTATTGGATTTGTATCATACAGATTCTCTTGCTTCTTTATCTCATCTATCTTTCTCTGGATTTGCTTGTCTTCCTAAGGAGAATATGAGGCCTTCAAACTGCCCATGTTTGTTCCTAATGATGGAGATTATATTTATTGTTGTCACGTGGTGATCGGATTTCTTTCCTTTCAACACATAGATGACTTGCTTTGAGTCTCCTTCCAATATTACTTTGAAAATATTTTTGTCCTTCGCCCATTGTAGTGGGCCGGTCCAAATGATTGGGAGGTCATAAGCGGAATTTAAAGTCCACCAGCTTTTGGTGCAACCGTTGGGCACTCCTTTTAAGTCCATGAGGTTGTGGGATTAAGTCTCGGTGAAAGCAGTTTGCCATCAAAATTTATCCCATGTATTTATGCTATATATTAAGTAAATAATGTAATAATTTGTCGGGCTTTAGACCTCTTTCATGTTGTTGGGCTTTAGGCCTCTTTCGTTCATGGTTCGAATTAGGCGGTTATCGTGCTTATCACATCTTCATGATGTATCAATGCCTTGTAACGACTAACGTATATCGTAGTCGAATTCTAAAAAAAAAGCGGAATTTAAAATTTGGGGCCCCATATAACACATGTTAAAAGAAAAAAAAATCCTACTAGTGCTCATGGGGAATTGATCTCTTAACTTATTGCATAGAATCTAAACTTTCAACAACGGAGCTACACCTTAAATCATGTTGTAAGTCCATTCATAATGTAGTTATTTTTTCGAAACTATCATACATCCGAAAATGAGGCCCTTCGCTATGTTGGGGCCGAAAGCCACCGCTTGGTGACAATGTAACTTTGATTCTTTGGCTTGCTTCCATAAGTCAGTAACTCCTTCCAAAACACATTAGTAGTTTCATAAGTTGTATATCGGATATGGGTTTCGTCAATGATTTCCTTTCTTGTCTCCCTTGATTATCCTATAGTAGAGTTAGCAACTGAATTATTCTTTCTTGAGTTCTCCACTTGGGCTGTGGAAGTGTGAGGTTCACGAATAGATAAGGGTTGATTGTGTAAACCAGTGTTAACTCTTGGCGGTGACCATAACTCAGTGGAGAAAGCTAATATTCTTTTCCTTTACAATTACGATCAATTTCTTCTTGAAGGTCTGGGGAGGAAGACAAATTGTCATTTTGGAGTATAGTGTAGTCCTAATATCGATATAAAAGTGGGGATCGATGTCAAAATCATAAATAAGGGTATTTTTGTTCTGATTCACATGTGTGATTCGTACAACTGACATTTAACTAGAAGTTAACGTCTTCCGTCCACGTAGGAGTGTAAATCAAAAGTATTTAAAAACCGGATTACAGTCATAATGTTGATATAAAAGTGGGAGTCAATGTCAAAATCTCCTTTAAGTAATTGGTTTTTGTTACTTTATTTTCTTTTTTGTCTTGATTTTTGTTCTTTTCTTATGTCGGGACACATTATTTTATTACTTAAAACCGCAAAATCACTAGTTCATTTATATGTTATTTTGAAACTAGATGAGTGACAAAAATATTTTAGTATACTGATACAATTTTGATAGGCCTAAAACGGTATTTTTCCCAAGTGTAGGGATCAAGTTATAGTATTACTAATAAGTCCGAAAATCGTTCCAAGGGACAAACAATTTCACCTAAATCTTAAATTAAAACCCCATTCATTAATTTTGGTTGGTTTTTGAAAAGTAATTTAAAAAGAAAAGGATAATAGACAAAAGAAGAATGAAATCAAGATGGGAAAGAAATCTAGGGTTTTGATTCCACCACATAAATCGACAATCTAAAACATGTATTCAATCCTTTTTTCATATATAACTCAATATCTAACATAATAAACTATTTAGATTTCGGAAGATATTCTTTAATAACACATTTCAAAATCAAGTAATTCTAATTGATTATCATATAAAGGCTATATTCCTTAACAATCATTCATCATCTAATAAGCATATCCCATCTAATAAGTTAACAAAAACATGAAATATCTCACTATGAAGCATGAACTAGGAAAAGATTATAAAATCTATATGAAATAACGATTGTTAAGCATTAAAGCTCAATATAAGGATTTAGAGACATATACATGATAAAACAAAATACATGAAAATAAATAGGACAAAGAAAAGAAATCACCCAAATCCTTGCTCCATTTAATTCCCAAGTATGGTCCAAATTATGCTCCAAATCCAAATAATAGCACTTTAGAACAAGATGAGATTTAGAAAAGAAATAAGAAGATACAAGATTTTAAAGAAGAAGTTATGGAGAAATCAGAAGTTTAGATAAAGAAATTAGGAGTTTAGATGTAGAGACTAGGAGTAGAAATAAATTGGAAAGAAGAGATAAATGTCTCTAGAGAAAGTAGAAGAAATGAATTTAGGGTTAGAAGATACAAGAGAGGAGGAGAAGTGACTTAGAAATTAGAGAATGAAGCCTTTTGAGAGGGTTGTTGAAGTCTACCAAATAATATGAGAAAGAGGTTTTTTTATATTGGTGGTGGCTAGGGTTTTAGATGATAAGGTTGAAAAGGGAAAAAATGGAAAGGTTTGGTTACTTTATCTCCAAGAAATAGATAAGCATTGGCTAAGGAATCAACTACCTACACTTCTACAAAAATTTTGGGCATATATCTTCTTTTGACTTCAAAGTTAGGGTTTTCATTTGTGATTTAGTTTTCATTGGATAACTGTTAGTTAGTTTGTAGGTTGATATGTTTCAATAATCTGTAACCATTATTGTGTGGATTAATTTTCCTATGTGTTGATTTCGGAAGGGTAAGCAGTAATGGAGTTTTATAAGTGTTCAGAAGTTAAACAGTTCATACTCTTTTTGTGATAACTTATGATGTAATTGTAGGACAAAGTTCATCTTTTATTCGAAAAATGACAATAAGGTGTTTGAAGATCCTGTTTGAAAGCTTTATTTGCATGAAATATTACTTTGTATAGTTCTCTACCTGGTTTTGTAGTGTAATATCTAATTGGTGTTTGAGTGGTGTTGTTGCTTCTACTGTTTATGTATTCTGTTTTTCTTCATGCATCTTCTGTTTTTAAATTCGATACTTTTTTATATAGTGTCATTCGATGTTTTCAATTTTCCTTTTTATGACTATCTTCATTTGATCATGAAGGCGATTACTTCATGTGGAATAAAGAAAGGTGAGTTTTTCTTGGTAGCTGTCAACACACAGATGAAACTGAAGAACATTACTACTGACACAATGTCAGAAAACATTCTAGAGTAACGGATCTAATTCTTTGTATTTTATTCTTAGAAGTTTTAGTACCTGTATTGGTTTGAATAAAGATTTGTTGGCTTACTGGCGGAATTATTACTGAATTTCAAGATCCGGAATGGCATGAGTCAACTTGATTAGGAAGATTAATTTGATATGTTTTCTTAACTTAGTTTTTTCTCAAACATATCATAATTGGATCTTTTTAAGTTGTACTGCTTCATATTATAAATCATGATATAATCTGGGTGAATAAGACAAGTAATGAACACTGTAGCAGAGAATGTGCAGAGAATGTTTTTTTTCACTTTCATACTCCATTACCACACTTAATTTTCCAGACTTATTAGGCTCCAACTAAATAATGATGTCCATAATTTTGTTCTTTTCATTTGTTTTATTTCTATTAGAATAGTTATATAGTCCCCACAGTGTGCAATTGTTAAAATTTTCTCTTTGTAAAACTCTTTATAAAGATCTTATGTAATAGCTAGGAATATCAAGTCGATCAATACGATTCTCTTTTATTAACATGGTATCAGAGTTAGGCCCACACGTGATAGGCTTAAAAGCGACACATGCTCTACGTCACCCGCACGAAAAAAATATACGTGTTAGGCTCAATGAACGCCACACGTGAGGGGACGTGTGAGAATAGTCCCACCTGGGAGAATGGGTATCTAGCAATCAAGAATATAAGGTCTAGGTTTTCTCCAGTCATTGCTAATTGGTTTTGAGTTGGATGGCCACAAAGTTAACAATTTCATTTACGATATTAATTGATTGTCAAACAAACTCTGTTACTTTTTTACTTACCAGCGCTTGGGACAATTATAGTTTCATTATTCCTTATCAAAGTTCTGACAAGGTAAGTGATATTTATATTTCTGTTCAACAAAATAAAAGTGATATTTATATTTTCTAACAATCTCTTAATTATAAAACGAAGGAGTTCTTTGAAAATAATCTATTAAAATGTTTTGGGTTGGTGACTAAAGAAACTTGTGTTATGGAATCAGTTATATTATTGGTGACTAATGCTTGGTTGTTGTAAAGCAATCCCACATCGGTGGGAGACAGGAGTATGGTGATCCTCTTAAGAGGTTAAGCACCCTTCCCTAGTGAGGCCTTTTAAAACCGTGAGGTCCAGGTGTGCCAAAGCGGACAGTATCACTAGCAGCCCAGAAGGCTGGTCCGCACCATCCTATAACACGTTATCAGCACGATTCGCTCTACTATGATGTGGTCTTGGGAAGGTGTGTTGTAAAGCAATCCCACATCGGTGGGAGACAGGGGTGTGGTGATCCTCTTAAGAGGTTAAGCATCCTTCCCTAGTGAGACCTTTTAAAACCGTGAGGTCCAGGTGCGTCAAAGCGGACAGTATCACTAACAGCCCAGAAGGCTGGTCCGCACCATCTATAACATTGACATAATTTTTACATTTGTTATCTCTTACTTACAAGTTTGATATGTATTTAACAATTTTTCTATCCTTTTAATATCATTTTAGGTTCTCTTCCTTCCCAAGAGATTATATTCGGTTACCGGAACTTTTATTATTAACGTGTAAAATGCCCGACAAAAACATTGGTTTAACATCAAATCATATTGTTAACTATTTTTGTGTGTCTGGATCCACCCTTGCCTTTTGAACCGATATCCCCCTTGAAACTGCTTCTGAGAACTTCACCATATCCACTCCGTCACCTTTACCTCCTTGACTTTGTGAGTATTATCTTTCTCAAAAAAGTTGTCAGTTCATTTTTTTCATTTTTTATTGCGACATTCCCGATGCCTCCTAATAAGGCAAAGATGGAGATGGTGAAACCAAAGAAACCGGTGATGAAGATGAAATGAAGGAAAGTGAAGTTAAATTTCTTAACTTCATGAAACTGGTGAGAAACTATGACGAAATTTTGTAAAGGAGAGAACAGTTTGTAGTAATGTTGGGAACTGCTATAATAACAAATGAAAGGAAAGAAAATTGCCGAATAAAAGCACACATTAGGATGATATCTAATCTTAGAGTTTTGTAGGTATAAAAACATATTTTTTCCTCTTCAGTCTCAACTGGCCAAAGTGAGAAAGGAAAAGAGGGGTAGGCAGAAAGAGAGAGGGAGAGAACAAGAGATCGAGAGAGAAAACAAGAGATCGAGAAAAAGAAAACGAGAGATCGATATAAACAGGGAGAAATGAAGATTGAAGAAAGAAACATGAAGATACTGAGTTGTTGGTTGAAAACAAGTTATGAAGAGTAAAGAGTAACATCATGGAAGATCTTCAAGAAATAGATTTTTTTTCTCTTTTCTACAAATATTCTCTATATTCTTATCTTTTTTCTCCATAAATATTTTATTTAGAAGTAGATTTGTATATTTGTTTTTGGGTAAATCTAACTATCTAAGAAGAAACAACAAGTAAATCTTTTAGAAAGTTTTGATATAGATCTGTGAAAATAATTTCATGTATATAGATATGATACATATCTATCTTGCTCTCTCTGTCTCTCTCTCTAAAGATAAAATTGCAGAAGATTAATATCTTTGTTCATGTCTCATATTCGTTTAGATCTGTATTTTTTTGTTCATGGTGATGTTAATCTATAAAATGTTTGGGATCTTCCTATGAATTAAGTTTAACAAACTTAGGATTCATAGTGATATCTATGTTCTACCAAAAAAACAAAAATTTGATATTTGAAGATGGTTAGCCCGTTACCCGGCCCGCCCGATGCCCGTTATGCCCGTCATGGGCTAGTACCCATGGCGGGCTTTGCGCAAGAAAGCCTGACTTTTACCTGGCCCGAGCCCGCCCGAGAAGTCAATCGTTCATTAGTATATGGTACCCGAAACGTCCGAGCCTGGAATAGAGGTGCCCAAGGGTACCCGAGCCCGACCCGTTTCCCACCCCTATCTAGATCTGGTTCATACCTAGAGGTGCCCAAGTCTCTAGATCTGGTTAATATAACCAGATCTAGAGAGAGAAAAAAAAAATTTAGAGAGAGAGAGGTGATGTAGAGGAATTGGCCGAGAAATACATGGATGAGATCGAAGCGGCCAAATACAAGGGTGACAGACTAAAACGGCCAAAATCGAAGCTACGGGTGTCGGAATTGGACGAAATTTTGAGGGATGGTCCGAAATAGCGTTCCGGTCATTCGTTGTCGCTTCGCCACAATGGACCCACTTTGAGGGGCAAATTCCATCGTTTAGGGCCTCAAAACGGACTTTTACTAGTTTTTTTTTATTTTTGGTAATTATTTTCAGTTTAGGATTACTACTATTCTAGTATTTTATTTTTAGGACTTTCTATTGGAGTTTGACCAAGATTAGGAAACCCTAAGTCTATATAATGAGGGCTTAGAAGTTGTTTCAGTCATTCATTCAATCAATAAAATTCAGTATTTTAGTATTCTTGTTATCAATTTCGGTTCAATAGTCTTTAGACGGAGTTCTAAGGCTTTTTATCAGTTTTTCCGCTGCGTCAGTTGGCATCAAGAGCGAGGTTTCTCCTGGCTTAATGGCAGAAGACGAAGCTAGAAACGCAAACCTCGACGGTGAACGAGGTAACGATGCTTTGTGGGTAAAAGTTGACGGTTTGAGTCATCAACTAAATCAGATGATGGAGATGATTAACAACCTGAATGTCAACATAAACCCTAGGCAACCTATTAACAGAGAACGTGTTGAGGGATTCGCCCACAACCAACCTGTTAATGGAAACGAAGGCAGACCACAAATACTTCAACAATATGCTGGCAACCAAGAACGTGATGGTAACTATTATCCTAACCAACATTACCCGCGCAGAGATTATGATGAATACAAAATCAAGGCAGAAATTCCAATCTTCAGTGGCTATTTGCCGATCGAAGAGTTCCTTGATTGGCTACATGAGGTGGAACGACAAGTGGATATGTCCTATACTGTTCCTGGCGAACAGATGGTAAACATTATCGCTTGTAGACTCAAAGGAAGTGCTGCGGTTTGGTGGGATGAATTACAACGTCAAAGAAAGGGGCAAGGAAAGGCTCCAATCCAGAATTGGCCATCTATGAAAGAACACTTGAGGGAGAGGTTCTTACCCCCTGATTATCAACAACACTTGTTCAGGATCTACCAAAATTGTAAACAAGGGTTGCGTTCGGTGGGAGAGTACTACGAGGAGTTTTCAAGATTGGCCCAGAGAAATAGGATGGAACAATTGACAGAATCAAATAACGTGTTAGTGGATCGTTTTATGAATGGTTTAAAATTTAATCTAAGGGAAAAGATTGGATTGGTTACGGTTTGGACTATCCAGGACGCGTACAATTTAGCACTAAAGGCGGAATCCTGGGAGAAAGATCGTCGAAATTCAGGATTCAATTCAGGATTCAGAAGAGACGAACAACCTCGATTGACTGCTGAAAAGAGCAAGGGACTCGGGGAAAATACTGAACCCCCACGAAACGTGACAAGAAGCAGCTCCAGTACTGCTAATCAGAGACCCCCAGCTAACACAGGAGCCAATCCAAATCCATATACAAAATTTCGTGGGACTAAGTGCTACTCCTGTCAAGAAATCGGCCACACGTCAAGTAATTGTCCCCAAGGAAGGAACAGAAGGTCAGTGAACGTCGTGGCAGATAATAGAGAAGATGGTTTTCCGGAAGAAGACGAAGATGGTGGTGAAGATTATGAGGGTTATGAATGTGCCGAAGAGGAAGGTGAACGAGTAGCTTGCATGATTCATCCAGTCTTACTCACACCAATGAAGGAAGATCGTAGCCAACGGAAAAAGATCTTCCGATCTGAATGTACTATCAAAGGAAAAGTGTGTTCTCTAATCATTGACTCCGCAAGTTTTGAGAATTTTATTTCTAGAAAACTTGTTGAGCATCTACAATTACCCGTGGAAGATAATCCATCACCATACACCATTGGTTGGATAGAACCGGGACATGTTAAGAAAATTGTCAAGACGTGTCGAGTTCCTATCTCTATCGGAAAGTACTACAAACAGGAAGTCGTATGTGATGTGACCGATATGGATGCTAGTCATGTTCTTCTAGGACGACCATGGCAATGGGACACCGATTGTACCTTCAGAGGCCGATCCAACACTTATACATTCGATTGGGAGGGACATAAGATTCTCATGGTGCCCCAAGGAAGTAAGGTTAAAAGTATTTCACCTACATCCTCATCTAAAGAAACTTTTCTTACATTGAGCAGGTCAGAGGACGAAGTCTTTGCTGATGTGAAGGAAGCGCAAGGAGTCTATGCCATTGTCGTTAAGGCAGCAGTGGAAGAAGGAGTACATAAGCCGCCAATCCAAATTCCAGAACAGGTTGAGGGAATACTGGGAGAGTTTCAGGAAATCATTGCTGAAGATTTACCTGAAAAGCTACCTCCTCTTAGGGACGTACAACATCATATCGACTTCATTCCAGGAGCCAGCTTGCCTAATATGAGACATTACCGTATGAGTCCGAAGGAAGATGAGATTTTAAGAGAGAAGATCGAAGAATTACTCAGTAAAGGATTCATCCGCCCAAGCATGAGTCCTTGTGCTGTACCTGCTTTATTGATTCCAAAGAAAGATGGAAGTTGGAGAATGTGTGTGGACAGTCGAGCTATCAACAAAATAACTGTGAAATACCGTTTTCCAATTCCACGACTAGAGGATATGTTGGATAAATTAGAGGGCTCCCAAATCTTTTCCAAAATTGATTTGAGGAGTGGATATCATCAGATCAGAATCCGACCAGGAGATGAATGGAAAACGGCTTTCAAAAGTAAAGATGGACTGTATGAATGGTTGGTCATGCCCTTCGGTCTTAGCAATGCTCCCAGCACCTTCATGCGAGTGATGAACCAGGTACTTGAACCTTGTATTACTGGAAAATTCGTTGTTGTTTATTTCGATGATATCCTTATTTTCAGTAAAACTGAGGCGGAACACCTCGTACACCTCCGAAAGGTATTGATGGTTCTACAGGAGAATGAATTACACCTGAATCTAAAGAAGTGTACTTTCCTCACACATAGTCTTATATTTCTGGGCTTTGTAATAAGTTCAGAAGGAATTCATGTTGATAACGAAAAGATACAGGCTATACAAGAGTGGCCGACTCCTAAAACAGTTACTGAAGTTCGTAGTTTTCATGGATTAGCCACCTTTTACCGAAGATTTATTCGGAATTTTAGCACTATCATGGCACCTATCACTGAGTGCATGAAGAAAGGAAAGTTTGACTGGGGTGTCGAAGCAGACGAAGCCTTTTCCCTTATTAAGGAAAAATTATGCAATGCATCGGTCTTAGCCTTACCCAACTTTGATAAACCTTTCGAAGTCGAGTGTGATGCTAGTGGGGTAGGAATTGGAGCAGTTTTATCACAAGAAAGGCGTCCTGTAGCTTTCTTTAGTGAGAAATTGAATGAAGCCCGACAAAAGTGGAGTACTTATGACCAGGAGTTTTATGCAGTAGTTCGAGCTTTACAACGTTGGGAGGTTTATTTGTACCAGAATGAGTTTGTCTTATACTCAGATCATCAGGCCCTGAAATTCATTAACAGTCAGAAACAAGTAGACAAGATGCACATCAGGTGGGCCACTTTTATTCAGAAATTCAACTTTGTTATTCGACACAAATCTGGAGCAACGAATAGAGTCGCAGATGCACTTAGTAGACGTGCCACACTGTTGGTAACGTTAACACAAGAAGTTGTGGGTTTTGAAGTATTAAAAGAGTTGTACGAAGATGATGAGGACTTCAAAGAAATCTGGGCTAAGTGTAAGGAAGATCAACCTGTGGCAGATTATCTTATTTCAGAGGGTTACCTATTTAAGGGCAGCAGCTTATGCATTCCCAAAACATCCCTACGGGAAAATTTGATCCGCGAGTTACACGCTAGTGGATTAAACGCACATCTCGGAAGAGATAAAACAGTTCTGAGCTTATCCAGTCGATATTTCTGGCCAAAGTTGAAGAGAGATGTGGGGAATTATGTTCAGAAGTGCTATGTTTGTCAAGTCTCAAAGGGTCAGACACAAAATACGGGTCTTTACATGCCTCTTCCCATTCCAGCAACCATTTGGGAGGATTTATCCATGGATTTTGTGTTAGGACTCCCTCGTACACAAAGGGGAGTAGACTCAGTTTTTGTGGTCGTCGATAGGTTTTCGAAGATGGTTCACTTTATTCCGTGTAGGAAGACTTCGGATGCTACCCATATAGCAAAATTGTTTTTTCGTGAAGTTGTCAAGCTACATGGAGTACCCAAATCGATTACTTCAGACCGGGACTCAAAGTTTCTTAGCCATTTTTGGGTCACCTTATGGAAGATGTTCGACACTTCTTTAAACAGAAGTACTACAGCTCACCCTCAAACAGATGGACAGACAGAGGTAACAAACCGAACTTTAGGTAACATGATTCGATGTATCTGTGGTGATAAACCCAAACAATGGGATCATGCATTACCTCAAGCAGAATTTGCCTACAACAATGCAGTGCATAGTGCAACTGGAAGAACTCCATTTTCTGTCGTTTACGTGAAAGCTCCTAATCACGCTGTAGATTTAGCGAAGTTACCCAAAGGAATAGGAGTTAGTATAGCAGCAGAAAACATGGCCGAGCAAATTCAGACAATGCACGACGAAGTGCGACTTCGCCTCGAGGAGACTAACGCTAAGAACAAAGCAGCTGCCGATAAACATCGTCGAAAGAAGGTATATAAGGAGGGAGATGAAGTGATGATTTTCTTGCGAAAAGAGCGTGTTCCTGCAGGCACATATAATAAATTGAAACCTAAGAAGTATGGTCCATTCAAGATCTTGAAGAAAATCAATGACAATGCTTATGTGGTGGATCTTCCTCAAGACATGGGAATTTCAAATACTTTCAATGTTGCTGATATCTATACCTTTTATCCAGATACACCACTTTATCCTAACAATCACTCGAGGTCGAGTTCTTTTCAAGTGGAGGAGACTGATGTAGAGGAATTGGCCGAGAAATACATGGATGAGATCGAAGCGGCCAAATACAAGGGTGACAGACTAAAACGGCCAAAATCGAAGCTACGGGTGTCGGAATTGGACGAAATTTTGAGGGATGGTCCGAAATAGCGTTCCGGTCATTCGTTGTCGCTTCGCCACAATGGACCCACTTTGAGGGGCAAATTCCATCGTTTAGGGCCTCAAAACGGACTTTTACTAGTTTTTTTTTATTTTTGGTAATTATTTTCAGTTTAGGATTACTACTATTCTAGTATTTTATTTTTAGGACTTTCTATTGGAGTTTGACCAAGATTAGGAAACCCTAAGTCTATATAATGAGGGCTTAGAAGTTGTTTCAGTCATTCATTCAATCAATAAAATTCAGTATTTTAGTATTCTTGTTATCAATTTCGGTTCAATAGTCTTTAGACGGAGTTCTAAGGCTTTTTATCAGTTTTTCCGCTGCGTCAGTTGGCATCAAGAGCGAGGTTTCTCCTGGCTTAATGGCAGAAGACGAAGCTAGAAACGCAAACCTCGACGGTGAACGAGGTAACGATGCTTTGTGGGTAAAAGTTGACGGTTTGAGTCATCAACTAAATCAGATGATGGAGATGATTAACAACCTGAATGTCAACATAAACCCTAGGCAACCTATTAACAGAGAACGTGTTGAGGGATTCGCCCACAACCAACCTGTTAATGGAAACGAAGGCAGACCACAAATACTTCAACAATATGCTGGCAACCAAGAACGTGATGGTAACTATTATCCTAACCAACATTACCCGCGCAGAGATTATGATGAATACAAAATCAAGGCAGAAATTCCAATCTTCAGTGGCTATTTGCCGATCGAAGAGTTCCTTGATTGGCTACATGAGGTGGAACGACAAGTGGATATGTCCTATACTGTTCCTGGCGAACAGATGGTAAACATTATCGCTTGTAGACTCAAAGGAAGTGCTGCGGTTTGGTGGGATGAATTACAACGTCAAAGAAAGGGGCAAGGAAAGGCTCCAATCCAGAATTGGCCATCTATGAAAGAACACTTGAGGGAGAGGTTCTTACCCCCTGATTATCAACAACACTTGTTCAGGATCTACCAAAATTGTAAACAAGGGTTGCGTTCGGTGGGAGAGTACTACGAGGAGTTTTCAAGATTGGCCCAGAGAAATAGGATGGAACAATTGACAGAATCAAATAACGTGTTAGTGGATCGTTTTATGAATGGTTTAAAATTTAATCTAAGGGAAAAGATTGGATTGGTTACGGTTTGGACTATCCAGGACGCGTACAATTTAGCACTAAAGGCGGAATCCTGGGAGAAAGATCGTCGAAATTCAGGATTCAATTCAGGATTCAGAAGAGACGAACAACCTCGATTGACTGCTGAAAAGAGCAAGGGACTCGGGGAAAATACTGAACCCCCACGAAACGTGACAAGAAGCAGCTCCAGTACTGCTAATCAGAGACCCCCAGCTAACACAGGAGCCAATCCAAATCCATATACAAAATTTCGTGGGACTAAGTGCTACTCCTGTCAAGAAATCGGCCACACGTCAAGTAATTGTCCCCAAGGAAGGAACAGAAGGTCAGTGAACGTCGTGGCAGATAATAGAGAAGATGGTTTTCCGGAAGAAGACGAAGATGGTGGTGAAGATTATGAGGGTTATGAATGTGCCGAAGAGGAAGGTGAACGAGTAGCTTGCATGATTCATCCAGTCTTACTCACACCAATGAAGGAAGATCGTAGCCAACGGAAAAAGATCTTCCGATCTGAATGTACTATCAAAGGAAAAGTGTGTTCTCTAATCATTGACTCCGCAAGTTTTGAGAATTTTATTTCTAGAAAACTTGTTGAGCATCTACAATTACCCGTGGAAGATAATCCATCACCATACACCATTGGTTGGATAGAACCGGGACATGTTAAGAAAATTGTCAAGACGTGTCGAGTTCCTATCTCTATCGGAAAGTACTACAAACAGGAAGTCGTATGTGATGTGACCGATATGGATGCTAGTCATGTTCTTCTAGGACGACCATGGCAATGGGACACCGATTGTACCTTCAGAGGCCGATCCAACACTTATACATTCGATTGGGAGGGACATAAGATTCTCATGGTGCCCCAAGGAAGTAAGGTTAAAAGTATTTCACCTACATCCTCATCTAAAGAAACTTTTCTTACATTGAGCAGGTCAGAGGACGAAGTCTTTGCTGATGTGAAGGAAGCGCAAGGAGTCTATGCCATTGTCGTTAAGGCAGCAGTGGAAGAAGGAGTACATAAGCCGCCAATCCAAATTCCAGAACAGGTTGAGGGAATACTGGGAGAGTTTCAGGAAATCATTGCTGAAGATTTACCTGAAAAGCTACCTCCTCTTAGGGACGTACAACATCATATCGACTTCATTCCAGGAGCCAGCTTGCCTAATATGAGACATTACCGTATGAGTCCGAAGGAAGATGAGATTTTAAGAGAGAAGATCGAAGAATTACTCAGTAAAGGATTCATCCGCCCAAGCATGAGTCCTTGTGCTGTACCTGCTTTATTGATTCCAAAGAAAGATGGAAGTTGGAGAATGTGTGTGGACAGTCGAGCTATCAACAAAATAACTGTGAAATACCGTTTTCCAATTCCACGACTAGAGGATATGTTGGATAAATTAGAGGGCTCCCAAATCTTTTCCAAAATTGATTTGAGGAGTGGATATCATCAGATCAGAATCCGACCAGGAGATGAATGGAAAACGGCTTTCAAAAGTAAAGATGGACTGTATGAATGGTTGGTCATGCCCTTCGGTCTTAGCAATGCTCCCAGCACCTTCATGCGAGTGATGAACCAGGTACTTGAACCTTGTATTACTGGAAAATTCGTTGTTGTTTATTTCGATGATATCCTTATTTTCAGTAAAACTGAGGCGGAACACCTCGTACACCTCCGAAAGGTATTGATGGTTCTACAGGAGAATGAATTACACCTGAATCTAAAGAAGTGTACTTTCCTCACACATAGTCTTATATTTCTGGGCTTTGTAATAAGTTCAGAAGGAATTCATGTTGATAACGAAAAGATACAGGCTATACAAGAGTGGCCGACTCCTAAAACAGTTACTGAAGTTCGTAGTTTTCATGGATTAGCCACCTTTTACCGAAGATTTATTCGGAATTTTAGCACTATCATGGCACCTATCACTGAGTGCATGAAGAAAGGAAAGTTTGACTGGGGTGTCGAAGCAGACGAAGCCTTTTCCCTTATTAAGGAAAAATTATGCAATGCACCGGTCTTAGCCTTACCCAACTTTGATAAACCTTTCGAAGTCGAGTGTGATGCTAGTGGGGTAGGAATTGGAGCAGTTTTATCACAAGAAAGGCGTCCTGTAGCTTTCTTTAGTGAGAAATTGAATGAAGCCCGACAAAAGTGGAGTACTTATGACCAGGAGTTTTATGCAGTAGTTCGAGCTTTACAACGTTGGGAGGTTTATTTGTACCAGAATGAGTTTGTCTTATACTCAGATCATCAGGCCCTGAAATTCATTAACAGTCAGAAACAAGTAGACAAGATGCACATCAGGTGGGCCACTTTTATTCAGAAATTCAACTTTGTTATTCGACACAAATCTGGAGCAACGAATAGAGTCGCAGATGCACTTAGTAGACGTGCCACACTGTTGGTAACGTTAACACAAGAAGTTGTGGGTTTTGAAGTATTAAAAGAGTTGTACGAAGATGATGAGGACTTCAAAGAAATCTGGGCTAAGTGTAAGGAAGATCAACCTGTGGCAGATTATCTTATTTCAGAGGGTTACCTATTTAAGGGCAGCAGCTTATGCATTCCCAAAACATCCCTACGGGAAAATTTGATCCGCGAGTTACACGCTAGTGGATTAAACGCACATCTCGGAAGAGATAAAACAGTTCTGAGCTTATCCAGTCGATATTTCTGGCCAAAGTTGAAGAGAGATGTGGGGAATTATGTTCAGAAGTGCTATGTTTGTCAAGTCTCAAAGGGTCAGACACAAAATACGGGTCTTTACATGCCTCTTCCCATTCCAGCAACCATTTGGGAGGATTTATCCATTGATTTTGTGTTAGGACTCCCTCGTACACAAAGGGGAGTAGACTCAGTTTTTGTGGTCGTCGATAGGTTTTCGAAGATGGTTCACTTTATTCCGTGTAGGAAGACTTCGGATGCTACCCATATAGCAAAATTGTTTTTTCGTGAAGTTGTCAAGCTACATGGAGTACCCAAATCGATTACTTCAGACCGGGACTCAAAGTTTCTTAGCCATTTTTGGGTCACCTTATGGAAGATGTTCGGCACTTCTTTAAACAGAAGTACTACAGCTCACCCTCAAACAGATGGACAGACAGAGGTAACAAACCGAACTTTAGGTAACATGATTCGATGTATCTGTGGTGATAAACCCAAACAATGGGATCATGCATTACCTCAAGCAGAATTTGCCTACAACAATGCAGTGCATAGTGCAACTGGAAGAACTCCATTTTCTGTCGTTTACGTGAAAGCTCCTAATCACGCTGTAGATTTAGCGAAGTTACCCAAAGGAATAGGAGTTAGTATAGCAGCAGAAAACATGGCCGAGCAAATTCAGACAATGCACGACGAAGTGCGACTTCGCCTCGAGGAGACTAACGCTAAGAACAAAGCAGCTGCCGATAAACATCGTCGAAAGAAGGTATATAAGGAGGGAGATGAAGTGATGATTTTCTTGCGAAAAGAGCGTGTTCCTGCAGGCACATATAATAAATTGAAACCTAAGAAGTATGGTCCATTCAAGATCTTGAAGAAAATCAATGACAATGCTTATGTGGTGGATCTTCCTCAAGACATGGGAATTTCAAATACTTTCAATGTTGCTGATATCTATACCTTTTATCCAGATACACCACTTTATCCTAACAATCACTCGAGGTCGAGTTCTTTTCAAGTGGAGGAGACTGATGTAGAGGAATTGGCCGAGAAATACATGGATGAGATCGAAGCGGCCAAATACAAGGGTGACAGACTAAAACGGCCAAAATCGAAGCTACGGGTGTCGGAATTGGACGAAATTTTGAGGGATGGTCCGAAATAGCGTTCCGGTCATTCGTTGTCGCTTCGCCACAATGGACCCACTTTGAGGGGCAAATTCCATCGTTTAGGGCCTCAAAACGGACTTTTACTAGTTTTTTTATATTTTTGGTAATTATTTTCAGTTTAGGATTACTACTATTCTAGTATTTTATTTTTAGGACTTTCTATTGGAGTTTGACCAAGATTAGGAAACCCTAAGTCTATATAATGAGGGCTTAGAAGTTGTTTCAGTCATTCATTCAATCAATAAAATTCAGTATTTTAGTATTCTTGTTATCAATTTCGGTTCAATAGTCTTTAGACGGAGTTCTAAGGCTTTTTATCAGTTTTTCCGCTGCGTCAGTTGGCATCAAGAGCGAGGTTTCTCCTGGCTTAATGGCAGAAGACGAAGCTAGAAACGCAAACCTCGACGGTGAACGAGGTAACGATGCTTTGTGGGTAAAAGTTGACGGTTTGAGTCATCAACTAAATCAGATGATGGAGATGATTAACAACCTGAATGTCAACATAAACCCTAGGCAACCTATTAACAGAGAACGTGTTGAGGGATTCGCCCACAACCAACCTGTTAATGGAAACGAAGGCAGACCACAAATACTTCAACAATATGCTGGCAACCAAGAACGTGATGGTAACTATTATCCTAACCAACATTACCCGCGCAGAGATTATGATGAATACAAAATCAAGGCAGAAATTCCAATCTTCAGTGGCTATTTGCCGATCGAAGAGTTCCTTGATTGGCTACATGAGGTGGAACGACAAGTGGATATGTCCTATACTGTTCCTGGCGAACAGATGGTAAACATTATCGCTTGTAGACTCAAAGGAAGTGCTGCGGTTTGGTGGGATGAATTACAACGTCAAAGAAAGGGGCAAGGAAAGGCTCCAATCCAGAATTGGCCATCTATGAAAGAACACTTGAGGGAGAGGTTCTTACCCCCTGATTATCAACAACACTTGTTCAGGATCTACCAAAATTGTAAACAAGGGTTGCGTTCGGTGGGAGAGTACTACGAGGAGTTTTCAAGATTGGCCCAGAGAAATAGGATGGAACAATTGACAGAATCAAATAACGTGTTAGTGGATCGTTTTATGAATGGTTTAAAATTTAATCTAAGGGAAAAGATTGGATTGGTTACGGTTTGGACTATCCAGGACGCGTACAATTTAGCACTAAAGGCGGAATCCTGGGAGAAAGATCGTCGAAATTCAGGATTCAATTCAGGATTCAGAAGAGACGAACAACCTCGATTGACTGCTGAAAAGAGCAAGGGACTCGGGGAAAATACTGAACCCCCACGAAACGTGACAAGAAGCAGCTCCAGTACTGCTAATCAGAGACCCCCAGCTAACACAGGAGCCAATCCAAATCCATATACAAAATTTCGTGGGACTAAGTGCTACTCCTGTCAAGAAATCGGCCACACGTCAAGTAATTGTCCCCAAGGAAGGAACAGAAGGTCAGTGAACGTCGTGGCAGATAATAGAGAAGATGGTTTTCCGGAAGAAGACGAAGATGGTGGTGAAGATTATGAGGGTTATGAATGTGCCGAAGAGGAAGGTGAACGAGTAGCTTGCATGATTCATCCAGTCTTACTCACACCAATGAAGGAAGATCGTAGCCAACGGAAAAAGATCTTCCGATCTGAATGTACTATCAAAGGAAAAGTGTGTTCTCTAATCATTGACTCCGCAAGTTTTGAGAATTTTATTTCTAGAAAACTTGTTGAGCATCTACAATTACCCGTGGAAGATAATCCATCACCATACACCATTGGTTGGATAGAACCGGGACATGTTAAGAAAATTGTCAAGACGTGTCGAGTTCCTATCTCTATCGGAAAGTACTACAAACAGGAAGTCGTATGTGATGTGACCGATATGGATGCTAGTCATGTTCTTCTAGGACGACCATGGCAATGGGACACCGATTGTACCTTCAGAGGCCGATCCAACACTTATACATTCGATTGGGAGGGACATAAGATTCTCATGGTGCCCCAAGGAAGTAAGGTTAAAAGTATTTCACCTACATCCTCATCTAAAGAAACTTTTCTTACATTGAGCAGGTCAGAGGACGAAGTCTTTGCTGATGTGAAGGAAGCGCAAGGAGTCTATGCCATTGTCGTTAAGGCAGCAGTGGAAGAAGGAGTACATAAGCCGCCAATCCAAATTCCAGAACAGGTTGAGGGAATACTGGGAGAGTTTCAGGAAATCATTGCTGAAGATTTACCTGAAAAGCTACCTCCTCTTAGGGACGTACAACATCATATCGACTTCATTCCAGGAGCCAGCTTGCCTAATATGAGACATTACCGTATGAGTCCGAAGGAAGATGAGATTTTAAGAGAGAAGATCGAAGAATTACTCAGTAAAGGATTCATCCGCCCAAGCATGAGTCCTTGTGCTGTACCTGCTTTATTGATTCCAAAGAAAGATGGAAGTTGGAGAATGTGTGTGGACAGTCGAGCTATCAACAAAATAACTGTGAAATACCGTTTTCCAATTCCACGACTAGAGGATATGTTGGATAAATTAGAGGGCTCCCAAATCTTTTCCAAAATTGATTTGAGGAGTGGATATCATCAGATCAGAATCCGACCAGGAGATGAATGGAAAACGGCTTTCAAAAGTAAAGATGGACTGTATGAATGGTTGGTCATGCCCTTCGGTCTTAGCAATGCTCCCAGCACCTTCATGCGAGTGATGAACCAGGTACTTGAACCTTGTATTACTGGAAAATTCGTTGTTGTTTATTTCGATGATATCCTTATTTTCAGTAAAACTGAGGCGGAACACCTCGTACACCTCCGAAAGGTATTGATGGTTCTACAGGAGAATGAATTACACCTGAATCTAAAGAAGTGTACTTTCCTCACACATAGTCTTATATTTCTGGGCTTTGTAATAAGTTCAGAAGGAATTCATGTTGATAACGAAAAGATACAGGCTATACAAGAGTGGCCGACTCCTAAAACAGTTACTGAAGTTCGTAGTTTTCATGGATTAGCCACCTTTTACCGAAGATTTATTCGGAATTTTAGCACTATCATGGCACCTATCACTGAGTGCATGAAGAAAGGAAAGTTTGACTGGGGTGTCGAAGCAGACGAAGCCTTTTCCCTTATTAAGGAAAAATTATGCAATGCACCGGTCTTAGCCTTACCCAACTTTGATAAACCTTTCGAAGTCGAGTGTGATGCTAGTGGGGTAGGAATTGGAGCAGTTTTATCACAAGAAAGGCGTCCTGTAGCTTTCTTTAGTGAGAAATTGAATGAAGCCCGACAAAAGTGGAGTACTTATGACCAGGAGTTTTATGCAGTAGTTCGAGCTTTACAACGTTGGGAGGTTTATTTGTACCAGAATGAGTTTGTCTTATACTCAGATCATCAGGCCCTGAAATTCATTAACAGTCAGAAACAAGTAGACAAGATGCACATCAGGTGGGCCACTTTTATTCAGAAATTCAACTTTGTTATTCGACACAAATCTGGAGCAACGAATAGAGTCGCAGATGCACTTAGTAGACGTGCCACACTGTTGGTAACGTTAACACAAGAAGTTGTGGGTTTTGAAGTATTAAAAGAGTTGTACGAAGATGATGAGGACTTCAAAGAAATCTGGGCTAAGTGTAAGGAAGATCAACCTGTGGCAGATTATCTTATTTCAGAGGGTTACCTATTTAAGGGCAGCAGCTTATGCATTCCCAAAACATCCCTACGGGAAAATTTGATCCGCGAGTTACACGCTAGTGGATTAAACGCACATCTCGGAAGAGATAAAACAGTTCTGAGCTTATCCAGTCGATATTTCTGGCCAAAGTTGAAGAGAGATGTGGGGAATTATGTTCAGAAGTGCTATGTTTGTCAAGTCTCAAAGGGTCAGACACAAAATACGGGTCTTTACATGCCTCTTCCCATTCCAGCAACCATTTGGGAGGATTTATCCATGGATTTTGTGTTAGGACTCCCTCGTACACAAAGGGGAGTAGACTCAGTTTTTGTGGTCGTCGATAGGTTTTCGAAGATGGTTCACTTTATTCCGTGTAGGAAGACTTCGGATGCTACCCATATAGCAAAATTGTTTTTTCGTGAAGTTGTCAAGCTACATGGAGTACCCAAATCGATTACTTCAGACCGGGACTCAAAGTTTCTTAGCCATTTTTGGGTCACCTTATGGAAGATGTTCGGCACTTCTTTAAACAGAAGTACTACAGCTCACCCTCAAACAGATGGACAGACAGAGGTAACAAACCGAACTTTAGGTAACATGATTCGATGTATCTGTGGTGATAAACCCAAACAATGGGATCATGCATTACCTCAAGCAGAATTTGCCTACAACAATGCAGTGCATAGTGCAACTGGAAGAACTCCATTTTCTGTCGTTTACGTGAAAGCTCCTAATCACGCTGTAGATTTAGCGAAGTTACCCAAAGGAATAGGAGTTAGTATAGCAGCAGAAAACATGGCCGAGCAAATTCAGACAATGCACGACGAAGTGCGACTTCGCCTCGAGGAGACTAACGCTAAGAACAAAGCAGCTGCCGATAAACATCGTCGAAAGAAGGTATATAAGGAGGGAGATGAAGTGATGATTTTCTTGCGAAAAGAGCGTGTTCCTGCAGGCACATATAATAAATTGAAACCTAAGAAGTATGGTCCATTCAAGATCTTGAAGAAAATCAATGACAATGCTTATGTGGTGGATCTTCCTCAAGACATGGGAATTTCAAATACTTTCAATGTTGCTGATATCTATACCTTTTATCCAGATACACCACTTTATCCTAACAATCACTCGAGGTCGAGTTCTTTTCAAGTGGAGGAGACTGATGTAGAGGAATTGGCCGAGAAATACATGGATGAGATCGAAGCGGCCAAATACAAGGGTGACAGACTAAAACGGCCAAAATCGAAGCTACGGGTGTCGGAATTGGACGAAATTTTGAGGGATGGTCCGAAATAGCGTTCCGGTCATTCGTTGTCGCTTCGCCACAATGGACCCACTTTGAGGGGCAAATTCCATCGTTTAGGGCCTCAAAACGGACTTTTACTAGTTTTTTTATATTTTTGGTAATTATTTTCAGTTTAGGATTACTACTATTCTAGTATTTTATTTTTAGGACTTTCTATTGGAGTTTGACCAAGATTAGGAAACCCTAAGTCTATATAATGAGGGCTTAGAAGTTGTTTCAGTCATTCATTCAATCAATAAAATTCAGTATTTTAGTATTCTTGTTATCAATTTCGGTTCAATAGTCTTTAGACGGAGTTCTAAGGCTTTTTATCAGTTTTTCCGCTGCGTCAGTTGGCATCAAGAGCGAGGTTTCTCCTGGCTTAATGGCAGAAGACGAAGCTAGAAACGCAAACCTCGACGGTGAACGAGGTAACGATGCTTTGTGGGTAAAAGTTGACGGTTTGAGTCATCAACTAAATCAGATGATGGAGATGATTAACAACCTGAATGTCAACATAAACCCTAGGCAACCTATTAACAGAGAACGTGTTGAGGGATTCGCCCACAACCAACCTGTTAATGGAAACGAAGGCAGACCACAAATACTTCAACAATATGCTGGCAACCAAGAACGTGATGGTAACTATTATCCTAACCAACATTACCCGCGCAGAGATTATGATGAATACAAAATCAAGGCAGAAATTCCAATCTTCAGTGGCTATTTGCCGATCGAAGAGTTCCTTGATTGGCTACATGAGGTGGAACGACAAGTGGATATGTCCTATACTGTTCCTGGCGAACAGATGGTAAACATTATCGCTTGTAGACTCAAAGGAAGTGCTGCGGTTTGGTGGGATGAATTACAACGTCAAAGAAAGGGGCAAGGAAAGGCTCCAATCCAGAATTGGCCATCTATGAAAGAACACTTGAGGGAGAGGTTCTTACCCCCTGATTATCAACAACACTTGTTCAGGATCTACCAAAATTGTAAACAAGGGTTGCGTTCGGTGGGAGAGTACTACGAGGAGTTTTCAAGATTGGCCCAGAGAAATAGGATGGAATAATTGACAGAATCAAATAACGTGTTAGTGGATCGTTTTATGAATGGTTTAAAATTTAATCTAAGGGAAAAGATTGGATTGGTTACGGTTTGGACTATCCAGGACGCGTACAATTTAGCACTAAAGGCGGAATCCTGGGAGAAAGATCGTCGAAATTCAGGATTCAATTCAGGATTCAGAAGAGACGAACAACCTCGATTGACTGCTGAAAAGAGCAAGGGACTCGGGGAAAATACTGAACCCCCACGAAACGTGACAAGAAGCAGCTCCAGTACTGCTAATCAGAGACCCCCAGCTAACACAGGAGCCAATCCAAATCCATATACAAAATTTCGTGGGACTAAGTGCTACTCCTGTCAAGAAATCGGCCACACGTCAAGTAATTGTCCCCAAGGAAGGAACAGAAGGTCAGTGAACGTCGTGGCAGATAATAGAGAAGATGGTTTTCCGGAAGAAGACGAAGATGGTGGTGAAGATTATGAGGGTTATGAATGTGCCGAAGAGGAAGGTGAACGAGTAGCTTGCATGATTCATCCAGTCTTACTCACACCAATGAAGGAAGATCGTAGCCAACGGAAAAAGATCTTCCGATCTGAATGTACTATCAAAGGAAAAGTGTGTTCTCTAATCATTGACTCCGCAAGTTTTGAGAATTTTATTTCTAGAAAACTTGTTGAGCATCTACAATTACCCGTGGAAGATAATCCATCACCATACACCATTGGTTGGATAGAACCGGGACATGTTAAGAAAATTGTCAAGACGTGTCGAGTTCCTATCTCTATCGGAAAGTACTACAAACAGGAAGTCGTATGTGATGTGACCGATATGGATGCTAGTCATGTTCTTCTAGGACGACCATGGCAATGGGACACCGATTGTACCTTCAGAGGCCGATCCAACACTTATACATTCGATTGGGAGGGACATAAGATTCTCATGGTGCCCCAAGGAAGTAAGGTTAAAAGTATTTCACCTACATCCTCATCTAAAGAAACTTTTCTTACATTGAGCAGGTCAGAGGACGAAGTCTTTGCTGATGTGAAGGAAGCGCAAGGAGTCTATGCCATTGTCGTTAAGGCAGCAGTGGAAGAAGGAGTACATAAGCCGCCAATCCAAATTCCAGAACAGGTTGAGGGAATACTAGGAGAGTTTCAGGAAATCATTGCTGAAGATTTACCTGAAAAGCTACCTCCTCTTAGGGACGTACAACATCATATCGACTTCATTCCAGGAGCCAGCTTGCCTAATATGAGACATTACCGTATGAGTCCGAAGGAAGATGAGATTTTAAGAGAGAAGATCGAAGAATTACTCAGTAAAGGATTCATCCGCCCAAGCATGAGTCCTTGTGCTGTACCTGCTTTATTGATTCCAAAGAAAGATGGAAGTTGGAGAATGTGTGTGGACAGTCGAGCTATCAACAAAATAACTGTGAAATACCGTTTTCCAATTCCACGACTAGAGGATATGTTGGATAAATTAGAGGGCTCCCAAATCTTTTCCAAAATTGATTTGAGGAGTGGATATCATCAGATCAGAATCCGACCAGGAGATGAATGGAAAACGGCTTTCAAAAGTAAAGATGGACTGTATGAATGGTTGGTCATGCCCTTCGGTCTTAGCAATGCTCCCAGCACCTTCATGCGAGTGATGAACCAGGTACTTGAACCTTGTATTACTGGAAAATTCGTTGTTGTTTATTTCGATGATATCCTTATTTTCAGTAAAACTGAGGCGGAACACCTCGTACACCTCCGAAAGGTATTGATGGTTCTACAGGAGAATGAATTACACCTGAATCTAAAGAAGTGTACTTTCCTCACACATAGTCTTATATTTCTGGGCTTTGTAATAAGTTCAGAAGGAATTCATGTTGATAACGAAAAGATACAGGCTATACAAGAGTGGCCGACTCCTAAAACAGTTACTGAAGTTCGTAGTTTTCATGGATTAGCCACCTTTTACCGAAGATTTATTCGGAATTTTAGCACTATCATGGCACCTATCACTGAGTGCATGAAGAAAGGAAAGTTTGACTGGGGTGTCGAAGCAGACGAAGCCTTTTCCCTTATTAAGGAAAAATTATGCAATGCACCGGTCTTAGCCTTACCCAACTTTGATAAACCTTTCGAAGTCGAGTGTGATGCTAGTGGGGTAGGAATTGGAGCAGTTTTATCACAAGAAAGGCGTCCTGTAGCTTTCTTTAGTGAGAAATTGAATGAAGCCCGACAAAAGTGGAGTACTTATGACCAGGAGTTTTATGCAGTAGTTCGAGCTTTACAACGTTGGGAGGTTTATTTGTACCAGAATGAGTTTGTCTTATACTCAGATCATCAGGCCCTGAAATTCATTAACAGTCAGAAACAAGTAGACAAGATGCACATCAGGCGGGCCACTTTTATTCAGAAATTCAACTTTGTTATTCGACACAAATCTGGAGCAACGAATAGAGTCGCAGATGCACTTAGTAGACGTGCCACACTGTTGGTAACGTTAACACAAGAAGTTGTGGGTTTTGAAGTATTAAAAGAGTTGTACGAAGATGATGAGGACTTCAAAGAAATCTGGGCTAAGTGTAAGGAAGATCAACCTGTGGCAGATTATCTTATTTCAGAGGGTTACCTATTTAAGGGCAGCAGCTTATGCATTCCCAAAACATCCCTACGGGAAAATTTGATCCGCGAGTTACACGCTAGTGGATTAAACGCACATCTCGGAAGAGATAAAACAGTTCTGAGCTTATCCAGTCGATATTTCTGGCCAAAGTTGAAGAGAGATGTGGGGAATTATGTTCAGAAGTGCTATGTTTGTCAAGTCTCAAAGGGTCAGACACAAAATACGGGTCTTTACATGCCTCTTCCCATTCCAGCAACCATTTGGGAGGATTTATCCATGGATTTTGTGTTAGGACTCCCTCGTACACAAAGGGGAGTAGACTCAGTTTTTGTGGTCGTCGATAGGTTTTCGAAGATGGTTCACTTTATTCCGTGTAGGAAGACTTCGGATGCTACCCATATAGCAAAATTGTTTTTTCGTGAAGTTGTCAAGCTACATGGAGTACCCAAATCGATTACTTCAGACCGGGACTCAAAGTTTCTTAGCCATTTTTGGGTCACCTTATGGAAGATGTTCGGCACTTCTTTAAACAGAAGTACTACAGCTCACCCTCAAACAGATGGACAGACAGAGGTAACAAACCGAACTTTAGGTAACATGATTCGATGTATCTGTGGTGATAAACCCAAACAATGGGATCATGCATTACCTCAAGCAGAATTTGCCTACAACAATGCAGTGCATAGTGCAACTGGAAGAACTCCATTTTCTGTCGTTTACGTGAAAGCTCCTAATCACGCTGTAGATTTAGCGAAGTTACCCAAAGGAATAGGAGTTAGTATAGCAGCAGAAAACATGGCCGAGCAAATTCAGACAATGCACGACGAAGTGCGACTTCGCCTCGAGGAGACTAACGCTAAGAACAAAGCAGCTGCCGATAAACATCGTCGAAAGAAGGTATATAAGGAGGGAGATGAAGTGATGATTTTCTTGCGAAAAGAGCGTGTTCCTGCAGGCACATATAATAAATTGAAACCTAAGAAGTATGGTCCATTCAAGATCTTGAAGAAAATCAATGACAATGCTTATGTGGTGGATCTTCCTCAAGACATGGGAATTTCAAATACTTTCAATGTTGCTGATATCTATACCTTTTATCCAGATACACCACTTTATCCTAACAATCACTCGAGGTCGAGTTCTTTTCAAGTGGAGGAGACTGATGTAGAGGAATTGGCCGAGAAATACATGGATGAGATCGAAGCGGCCAAATACAAGGGTGACAGACTAAAACGGCCAAAATCGAAGCTACGGGTGTCGGAATTGGACGAAATTTTGAGGGATGGTCCGAAATAGCGTTCCGGTCATTCGTTGTTGCTTCGCCACAATGGACCCACTTTGAGGGGCAAATTCCATCGTTTAGGGCCTCAAAACGGACTTTTACTAGTTTTTTTTTTATTTTTGGTAATTATTTTCAGTTTAGGATTACTACTATTCTAGTATTTTATTTTTAGGACTTTCTATTGGAGTTTGACCAAGATTAGGAAACCCTAAGTCTATATAATGAGGGCTTAGAAGTTGTTTCAGTCATTCATTCAATCAATAAAATTCAGTATTTTAGTATTCTTGTTATCAATTTCGGTTCAATAGTCTTTAGACGGAGTTCTAAGGCTTTTTATCAGTTTTTCCGCTGCGTCAGTTGGCATCAAGAGCGAGGTTTCTCCTGGCTTAATGGCAGAAGACGAAGCTAGAAACGCAAACCTCGACGGTGAACGAGGTAACGATGCTTTGTGGGTAAAAGTTGACGGTTTGAGTCATCAACTAAATCAGATGATGGAGATGATTAACAACCTGAATGTCAACATAAACCCTAGGCAACCTATTAACAGAGAACGTGTTGAGGGATTCGCCCACAACCAACCTGTTAATGGAAACGAAGGCAGACCACAAATACTTCAACAATATGCTGGCAACCAAGAACGTGATGGTAACTATTATCCTAACCAACATTACCCGCGCAGAGATTATGATGAATACAAAATCAAGGCAGAAATTCCAATCTTCAGTGGCTATTTGCCGATCGAAGAGTTCCTTGATTGGCTACATGAGGTGGAACGACAAGTGGATATGTCCTATACTGTTCCTGGCGAACAGATGGTAAACATTATCGCTTGTAGACTCAAAGGAAGTGCTGCGGTTTGGTGGGATGAATTACAACGTCAAAGAAAGGGGCAAGGAAAGGCTCCAATCCAGAATTGGCCATCTATGAAAGAACACTTGAGGGAGAGGTTCTTACCCCCTGATTATCAACAACACTTGTTCAGGATCTACCAAAATTGTAAACAAGGGTTGCGTTCGGTGGGAGAGTACTACGAGGAGTTTTCAAGATTGGCCCAGAGAAATAGGATGGAACAATTGACAGAATCAAATAACGTGTTAGTGGATCGTTTTATGAATGGTTTAAAATTTAATCTAAGGGAAAAGATTGGATTGGTTACGGTTTGGACTATCCAGGACGCGTACAATTTAGCACTAAAGGCGGAATCCTGGGAGAAAGATCGTCGAAATTCAGGATTCAATTCAGGATTCAGAAGAGACGAACAACCTCGATTGACTGCTGAAAAGAGCAAGGGACTCGGGGAAAATACTGAACCCCCACGAAACGTGACAAGAAGCAGCTCCAGTACTGCTAATCAGAGACCCCCAGCTAACACAGGAGCCAATCCAAATCCATATACAAAATTTCGTGGGACTAAGTGCTACTCCTGTCAAGAAATCGGCCACACGTCAAGTAATTGTCCCCAAGGAAGGAACAGAAGGTCAGTGAACGTCGTGGCAGATAATAGAGAAGATGGTTTTCCGGAAGAAGACGAAGATGGTGGTGAAGATTATGAGGGTTATGAATGTGCCGAAGAGGAAGGTGAACGAGTAGCTTGCATGATTCATCCAGTCTTACTCACACCAATGAAGGAAGATCGTAGCCAACGGAAAAAGATCTTCCGATCTGAATGTACTATCAAAGGAAAAGTGTGTTCTCTAATCATTGACTCCGCAAGTTTTGAGAATTTTATTTCTAGAAAACTTGTTGAGCATCTACAATTACCCGTGGAAGATAATCCATCACCATACACCATTGGTTGGATAGAACCGGGACATGTTAAGAAAATTGTCAAGACGTGTCGAGTTCCTATCTCTATCGGAAAGTACTACAAACAGGAAGTCGTATGTGATGTGACCGATATGGATGCTAGTCATGTTCTTCTAGGACGACCATGGCAATGGGACACCGATTGTACCTTCAGAGGCCGATCCAACACTTATACATTCGATTGGGAGGGACATAAGATTCTCATGGTGCCCCAAGGAAGTAAGGTTAAAAGTATTTCACCTACATCCTCATCTAAAGAAACTTTTCTTACATTGAGCAGGTCAGAGGACGAAGTCTTTGCTGATGTGAAGGAAGCGCAAGGAGTCTATGCCATTGTCGTTAAGGCAGCAGTGGAAGAAGGAGTACATAAGCCGCCAATCCAAATTCCAGAACAGGTTGAGGGAATACTGGGAGAGTTTCAGGAAATCATTGCTGAAGATTTACCTGAAAAGCTACCTCCTCTTAGGGACGTACAACATCATATCGACTTCATTCCAGGAGCCAGCTTGCCTAATATGAGACATTACCGTATGAGTCCGAAGGAAGATGAGATTTTAAGAGAGAAGATCGAAGAATTACTCAGTAAAGGATTCATCCGCCCAAGCATGAGTCCTTGTGCTGTACCTGCTTTATTGATTCCAAAGAAAGATGGAAGTTGGAGAATGTGTGTGGACAGTCGAGCTATCAACAAAATAACTGTGAAATACCGTTTTCCAATTCCACGACTAGAGGATATGTTGGATAAATTAGAGGGCTCCCAAATCTTTTCCAAAATTGATTTGAGGAGTGGATATCATCAGATCAGAATCCGACCAGGAGATGAATGGAAAACGGCTTTCAAAAGTAAAGATGGACTGTATGAATGGTTGGTCATGCCCTTCGGTCTTAGCAATGCTCCCAGCACCTTCATGCGAGTGATGAACCAGGTACTTGAACCTTGTATTACTGGAAAATTCGTTGTTGTTTATTTCGATGATATCCTTATTTTCAGTAAAACTGAGGCGGAACACCTCGTACACCTCCGAAAGGTATTGATGGTTCTACAGGAGAATGAATTACACCTGAATCTAAAGAAGTGTACTTTCCTCACACATAGTCTTATATTTCTGGGCTTTGTAATAAGTTCAGAAGGAATTCATGTTGATAACGAAAAGATACAGGCTATACAAGAGTGGCCGACTCCTAAAACAGTTACTGAAGTTCGTAGTTTTCATGGATTAGCCACCTTTTACCGAAGATTTATTCGGAATTTTAGCACTATCATGGCACCTATCACTGAGTGCATGAAGAAAGGAAAGTTTGACTGGGGTGTCGAAGCAGACGAAGCCTTTTCCCTTATTAAGGAAAAATTATGCAATGCACCGGTCTTAGCCTTACCCAACTTTGATAAACCTTTCGAAGTCGAGTGTGATGCTAGTGGGGTAGGAATTGGAGCAGTTTTATCACAAGAAAGGCGTCCTGTAGCTTTCTTTAGTGAGAAATTGAATGAAGCCCGACAAAAGTGGAGTACTTATGACCAGGAGTTTTATGCAGTAGTTCGAGCTTTACAACGTTGGGAGGTTTATTTGTACCAGAATGAGTTTGTCTCATACTCAGATCATCAGGCCCTGAAATTCATTAACAGTCAGAAACAAGTAGACAAGATGCACATCAGGTGGGCCACTTTTATTCAGAAATTCAACTTTGTTATTCGACACAAATCTGGAGCAACGAATAGAGTCGCAGATGCACTTAGTAGACGTGCCACACTGTTGGTAACGTTAACACAAGAAGTTGTGGGTTTTGAAGTATTAAAAGAGTTGTACGAAGATGATGAGGACTTCAAAGAAATCTGGGCTAAGTGTAAGGAAGATCAACCTGTGGCAGATTATCTTATTTCAGAGGGTTACCTATTTAAGGGCAGCAGCTTATGCATTCCCAAAACATCCCTACGGGAAAATTTGATCCGCGAGTTACACGCTAGTGGATTAAACGCACATCTCGGAAGAGATAAAACAGTTCTGAGCTTATCCAGTCGATATTTCTGGCCAAAGTTGAAGAGAGATGTGGGGAATTATGTTCAGAAGTGCTATGTTTGTCAAGTCTCAAAGGGTCAGACACAAAATACGGGTCTTTACATGCCTCTTCCCATTCCAGCAACC
The DNA here is from genome assembly GCF_041429995.1 of Eschscholzia californica. Taxonomy (NCBI): domain Eukaryota; kingdom Viridiplantae; phylum Streptophyta; class Magnoliopsida; order Ranunculales; family Papaveraceae; genus Eschscholzia; species Eschscholzia californica. Next base: position 38,467,507 of record NW_028238198.1, read on the forward strand.
ATTTGGGAGGATTTATCCATGGATTTTGTGTTAGGACTCCCTCGTACACAAAGGGGAGTAGACTCAGTTTTTGTGGTCGTCGATAGGTTTTCGAAGATGGTTCACTTTATTCCGTGTAGGAAGACTTCGGATGCTACCCATATAGCAAAATTGTTTTTTCGTGAAGTTGTCAAGCTACATGGAGTACCCAAATCGATTACTTCAGACCGGGACTCAAAGTTTCTTAGCCATTTTTGGGTCACCTTATGGAAGATGTTCGGCACTTCTTTAAACAGAAGTACTACAGCTCACCCTCAAACAGATGGACAGACAGAGGTAACAAACCGAACTTTAGGTAACATGATTCGATGTATCTGTGGTGATAAACCCAAACAATGGGATCATGCATTACCTCAAGCAGAATTTGCCTACAACAATGCAGTGCATAGTGCAACTGGAAGAACTCCATTTTCTGTCGTTTACGTGAAAGCTCCTAATCACGCTGTAGATTTAGCGAAGTTACCCAAAGGAATAGGAGTTAGTATAGCAGCAGAAAACATGGCCGAGCAAATTCAGACAATGCACGACGAAGTGCGACTTCGCCTCGAGGAGACTAACGCTAAGAACAAAGCAGCTGCCGATAAACATCGTCGAAAGAAGGTATATAAGGAGGGAGATGAAGTGATGATTTTCTTGCGAAAAGAGCGTGTTCCTGCAGGCACATATAATAAATTGAAACCTAAGAAGTATGGTCCATTCAAGATCTTGAAGAAAATCAATGACAATGCTTATGTGGTGGATCTTCCTCAAGACATGGGAATTTCAAATACTTTCAATGTTGCTGATATCTATACCTTTTATCCAGATACACCACTTTATCCTAACAATCACTCGAGGTCGAGTTCTTTTCAAGTGGAGGAGACTGATGTAGAGGAATTGGCCGAGAAATACATGGATGAGATCGAAGCGGCCAAATACAAGGGTGACAGACTAAAACGGCCAAAATCGAAGCTACGGGTGTCGGAATTGGACGAAATTTTGAGGGATGGTCCGAAATAGCGTTCCGGTCATTCGTTGTCGCTTCGCCACAATGGACCCACTTTGAGGGGCAAATTCCATCGTTTAGGGCCTCAAAACGGACTTTTACTAGTTTTTTTATATTTTTGGTAATTATTTTCAGTTTAGGATTACTACTATTCTAGTATTTTATTTTTAGGACTTTCTATTGGAGTTTGACCAAGATTAGGAAACCCTAAGTCTATATAATGAGGGCTTAGAAGTTGTTTCAGTCATTCATTCAATCAATAAAATTCAGTATTTTAGTATTCTTGTTATCAATTTCGGTTCAATAGTCTTTAGACGGAGTTCTAAGGCTTTTTATCAGTTTTTCCGCTGCGTCAGTTGGCATCAAGAGCGAGGTTTCTCCTGGCTTAATGGCAGAAGACGAAGCTAGAAACGCAAACCTCGACGGTGAACGAGGTAACGATGCTTTGTGGGTAAAAGTTGACGGTTTGAGTCATCAACTAAATCAGATGATGGAGATGATTAACAACCTGAATGTCAACATAAACCCTAGGCAACCTATTAACAGAGAACGTGTTGAGGGATTCGCCCACAACCAACCTGTTAATGGAAACGAAGGCAGACCACAAATACTTCAACAATATGCTGGCAACCAAGAACGTGATGGTAACTATTATCCTAACCAACATTACCCGCGCAGAGATTATGATGAATACAAAATCAAGGCAGAAATTCCAATCTTCAGTGGCTATTTGCCGATCGAAGAGTTCCTTGATTGGCTACATGAGGTGGAACGACAAGTGGATATGTCCTATACTGTTCCTGGCGAACAGATGGTAAACATTATCGCTTGTAGACTCAAAGGAAGTGCTGCGGTTTGGTGGGATGAATTACAACGTCAAAGAAAGGGGCAAGGAAAGGCTCCAATCCAGAATTGGCCATCTATGAAAGAACACTTGAGGGAGAGGTTCTTACCCCCTGATTATCAACAACACTTGTTCAGGATCTACCAAAATTGTAAACAAGGGTTGCGTTCGGTGGGAGAGTACTACGAGGAGTTTTCAAGATTGGCCCAGAGAAATAGGATGGAATAATTGACAGAATCAAATAACGTGTTAGTGGATCGTTTTATGAATGGTTTAAAATTTAATCTAAGGGAAAAGATTGGATTGGTTACGGTTTGGACTATCCAGGACGCGTACAATTTAGCACTAAAGGCGGAATCCTGGGAGAAAGATCGTCGAAATTCAGGATTCAATTCAGGATTCAGAAGAGACGAACAACCTCGATTGACTGCTGAAAAGAGCAAGGGACTCGGGGAAAATACTGAACCCCCACGAAACGTGACAAGAAGCAGCTCCAGTACTGCTAATCAGAGACCCCCAGCTAACACAGGAGCCAATCCAAATCCATATACAAAATTTCGTGGGACTAAGTGCTACTCCTGTCAAGAAATCGGCCACACGTCAAGTAATTGTCCCCAAGGAAGGAACAGAAGGTCAGTGAACGTCGTGGCAGATAATAGAGAAGATGGTTTTCCGGAAGAAGACGAAGATGGTGGTGAAGATTATGAGGGTTATGAATGTGCCGAAGAGGAAGGTGAACGAGTAGCTTGCATGATTCATCCAGTCTTACTCACACCAATGAAGGAAGATCGTAGCCAACGGAAAAAGATCTTCCGATCTGAATGTACTATCAAAGGAAAAGTGTGTTCTCTAATCATTGACTCCGCAAGTTTTGAGAATTTTATTTCTAGAAAACTTGTTGAGCATCTACAATTACCCGTGGAAGATAATCCATCACCATACACCATTGGTTGGATAGAACCGGGACATGTTAAGAAAATTGTCAAGACGTGTCGAGTTCCTATCTCTATCGGAAAGTACTACAAACAGGAAGTCGTATGTGATGTGACCGATATGGATGCTAGTCATGTTCTTCTAGGACGACCATGGCAATGGGACACCGATTGTACCTTCAGAGGCCGATCCAACACTTATACATTCGATTGGGAGGGACATAAGATTCTCATGGTGCCCCAAGGAAGTAAGGTTAAAAGTATTTCACCTACATCCTCATCTAAAGAAACTTTTCTTACATTGAGCAGGTCAGAGGACGAAGTCTTTGCTGATGTGAAGGAAGCGCAAGGAGTCTATGCCATTGTCGTTAAGGCAGCAGTGGAAGAAGGAGTACATAAGCCGCCAATCCAAATTCCAGAACAGGTTGAGGGAATACTGGGAGAGTTTCAGGAAATCATTGCTGAAGATTTACCTGAAAAGCTACCTCCTCTTAGGGACGTACAACATCATATCGACTTCATTCCAGGAGCCAGCTTGCCTAATATGAGACATTACCGTATGAGTCCGAAGGAAGATGAGATTTTAAGAGAGAAGATCGAAGAATTACTCAGTAAAGGATTCATCCGCCCAAGCATGAGTCCTTGTGCTGTACCTGCTTTATTGATTCCAAAGAAAGATGGAAGTTGGAGAATGTGTGTGGACAGTCGAGCTATCAACAAAATAACTGTGAAATACCGTTTTCCAATTCCACGACTAGAGGATATGTTGGATAAATTAGAGGGCTCCCAAATCTTTTCCAAAATTGATTTGAGGAGTGGATATCATCAGATCAGAATCCGACCAGGAGATGAATGGAAAACGGCTTTCAAAAGTAAAGATGGACTGTATGAATGGTTGGTCATGCCCTTCGGTCTTAGCAATGCTCCCAGCACCTTCATGCGAGTGATGAACCAGGTACTTGAACCTTGTATTACTGGAAAATTCGTTGTTGTTTATTTCGATGATATCCTTATTTTCAGTAAAACTGAGGCGGAACACCTCGTACACCTCCGAAAGGTATTGATGGTTCTACAGGAGAATGAATTACACCTGAATCTAAAGAAGTGTACTTTCCTCACACATAGTCTTATATTTCTGGGCTTTGTAATAAGTTCAGAAGGAATTCATGTTGATAACGAAAAGATACAGGCTATACAAGAGTGGCCGACTCCTAAAACAGTTACTGAAGTTCGTAGTTTTCATGGATTAGCCACCTTTTACCGAAGATTTATTCGGAATTTTAGCACTATCATGGCACCTATCACTGAGTGCATGAAGAAAGGAAAGTTTGACTGGGGTGTCGAAGCAGACGAAGCCTTTTCCCTTATTAAGGAAAAATTATGCAATGCACCGGTCTTAGCCTTACCCAACTTTGATAAACCTTTCGAAGTCGAGTGTGATGCTAGTGGGGTAGGAATTGGAGCAGTTTTATCACAAGAAAGGCGTCCTGTAGCTTTCTTTAGTGAGAAATTGAATGAAGCCCGACAAAAGTGGAGTACTTATGACCAGGAGTTTTATGCAGTAGTTCGAGCTTTACAACGTTGGGAGGTTTATTTGTACCAGAATGAGTTTGTCTTATACTCAGATCATCAGGCCCTGAAATTCATTAACAGTCAGAAACAAGTAGACAAGATGCACATCAGGTGGGCCACTTTTATTCAGAAATTCAACTTTGTTATTCGACACAAATCTGGAGCAACGAATAGAGTCGCAGATGCACTTAGTAGACGTGCCACACTGTTGGTAACGTTAACACAAGAAGTTGTGGGTTTTGAAGTATTAAAAGAGTTGTACGAAGATGATGAGGACTTCAAAGAAATCTGGGCTAAGTGTAAGGAAGATCAACCTGTGGCAGATTATCTTATTTCAGAGGGTTACCTATTTAAGGGCAGCAGCTTATGCATTCCCAAAACATCCCTACGGGAAAATTTGATCCGCGAGTTACACGCTAGTGGATTAAACGCACATCTCGGAAGAGATAAAACAGTTCTGAGCTTATCCAGTCGATATTTCTGGCCAAAGTTGAAGAGAGATGTGGGGAATTATGTTCAGAAGTGCTATGTTTGTCAAGTCTCAAAGGGTCAGACACAAAATACGGGTCTTTACATGCCTCTTCCCATTCCAGCAACCATTTGGGAGGATTTATCCATGGATTTTGTGTTAGGACTCCCTCGTACACAAAGGGGAGTAGACTCAGTTTTTGTGGTCGTCGATAGGTTTTCGAAGATGGTTCACTTTATTCCGTGTAGGAAGACTTCGGATGCTACCCATATAGCAAAATTGTTTTTTCGTGAAGTTGTCAAGCTACATGGAGTACCCAAATCGATTACTTCAGACCGGGACTCAAAGTTTCTTAGCCATTTTTGGGTCACCTTATGGAAGATGTTCGGCACTTCTTTAAACAGAAGTACTACAGCTCACCCTCAAACAGATGGACAGACAGAGGTAACAAACCGAACTTTAGGTAACATGATTCGATGTATCTGTGGTGATAAACCCAAACAATGGGATCATGCATTACCTCAAGCAGAATTTGCCTACAACAATGCAGTGCATAGTGCAACTGGAAGAACTCCATTTTCTGTCGTTTACGTGAAAGCTCCTAATCACGCTGTAGATTTAGCGAAGTTACCCAAAGGAATAGGAGTTAGTATAGCAGCAGAAAACATGGCCGAGCAAATTCAGACAATGCACGACGAAGTGCGACTTCGCCTCGAGGAGACTAACGCTAAGAACAAAGCAGCTGCCGATAAACATCGTCGAAAGAAGGTATATAAGGAGGGAGATGAAGTGATGATTTTCTTGCGAAAAGAGCGTGTTCCTGCAGGCACATATAATAAATTGAAACCTAAGAAGTATGGTCCATTCAAGATCTTGAAGAAAATCAATGACAATGCTTATGTGGTGGATCTTCCTCAAGACATGGGAATTTCAAATACTTTCAATGTTGCTGATATCTATACCTTTTATCCAGATACACCACTTTATCCTAACAATCACTCGAGGTCGAGTTCTTTTCAAGTGGAGGAGACTGATGTAGAGGAATTGGCCGAGAAATACATGGATGAGATCGAAGCGGCCAAATACAAGGGTGACAGACTAAAACGGCCAAAATCGAAGCTACGGGTGTCGGAATTGGACGAAATTTTGAGGGATGGTCCGAAATAGCGTTCCGGTCATTCGTTGTCGCTTCGCCACAATGGACCCACTTTGAGGGGCAAATTCCATCGTTTAGGGCCTCAAAACGGACTTTTACTAGTTTTTTTTTATTTTTGGTAATTATTTTCAGTTTAGGATTACTACTATTCTAGTATTTTATTTTTAGGACTTTCTATTGGAGTTTGACCAAGATTAGGAAACCCTAAGTCTATATAATGAGGGCTTAGAAGTTGTTTCAGTCATTCATTCAATCAATAAAATTCAGTATTTTAGTATTCTTGTTATCAATTTCGGTTCAATAGTCTTTAGACGGAGTTCTAAGGCTTTTTATCAGTTTTTCCGCTGCGTCAGTTGGCATCAAGAGCGAGGTTTCTCCTGGCTTAATGGCAGAAGACGAAGCTAGAAACGCAAACCTCGACGGTGAACGAGGTAACGATGCTTTGTGGGTAAAAGTTGACGGTTTGAGTCATCAACTAAATCAGATGATGGAGATGATTAACAACCTGAATGTCAACATAAACCCTAGGCAACCTATTAACAGAGAACGTGTTGAGGGATTCGCCCACAACCAACCTGTTAATGGAAACGAAGGCAGACCACAAATACTTCAACAATATGCTGGCAACCAAGAACGTGATGGTAACTATTATCCTAACCAACATTACCCGCGCAGAGATTATGATGAATACAAAATCAAGGCAGAAATTCCAATCTTCAGTGGCTATTTGCCGATCGAAGAGTTCCTTGATTGGCTACATGAGGTGGAACGACAAGTGGATATGTCCTATACTGTTCCTGGCGAACAGATGGTAAACATTATCGCTTGTAGACTCAAAGGAAGTGCTGCGGTTTGGTGGGATGAATTACAACGTCAAAGAAAGGGGCAAGGAAAGGCTCCAATCCAGAATTGGCCATCTATGAAAGAACACTTGAGGGAGAGGTTCTTACCCCCTGATTATCAACAACACTTGTTCAGGATCTACCAAAATTGTAAACAAGGGTTGCGTTCGGTGGGAGAGTACTACGAGGAGTTTTCAAGATTGGCCCAGAGAAATAGGATGGAACAATTGACAGAATCAAATAACGTGTTAGTGGATCGTTTTATGAATGGTTTAAAATTTAATCTAAGGGAAAAGATTGGATTGGTTACGGTTTGGACTATCCAGGACGCGTACAATTTAGCACTAAAGGCGGAATCCTGGGAGAAAGATCGTCGAAATTCAGGATTCAATTCAGGATTCAGAAGAGACGAACAACCTCGATTGACTGCTGAAAAGAGCAAGGGACTCGGGGAAAATACTGAACCCCCACGAAACGTGACAAGAAGCAGCTCCAGTACTGCTAATCAGAGACCCCCAGCTAACACAGGAGCCAATCCAAATCCATATACAAAATTTCGTGGGACTAAGTGCTACTCCTGTCAAGAAATCGGCCACACGTCAAGTAATTGTCCCCAAGGAAGGAACAGAAGGTCAGTGAACGTCGTGGCAGATAATAGAGAAGATGGTTTTCCGGAAGAAGACGAAGATGGTGGTGAAGATTATGAGGGTTATGAATGTGCCGAAGAGGAAGGTGAACGAGTAGCTTGCATGATTCATCCAGTCTTACTCACACCAATGAAGGAAGATCGTAGCCAACGGAAAAAGATCTTCCGATCTGAATGTACTATCAAAGGAAAAGTGTGTTCTCTAATCATTGACTCCGCAAGTTTTGAGAATTTTATTTCTAGAAAACTTGTTGAGCATCTACAATTACCCGTGGAAGATAATCCATCACCATACACCATTGGTTGGATAGAACCGGGACATGTTAAGAAAATTGTCAAGACGTGTCGAGTTCCTATCTCTATCGGAAAGTACTACAAACAGGAAGTCGTATGTGATGTGACCGATATGGATGCTAGTCATGTTCTTCTAGGACGACCATGGCAATGGGACACCGATTGTACCTTCAGAGGCCGATCCAACACTTATACATTCGATTGGGAGGGACATAAGATTCTCATGGTGCCCCAAGGAAGTAAGGTTAAAAGTATTTCACCTACATCCTCATCTAAAGAAACTTTTCTTACATTGAGCAGGTCAGAGGACGAAGTCTTTGCTGATGTGAAGGAAGCGCAAGGAGTCTATGCCATTGTCGTTAAGGCAGCAGTGGAAGAAGGAGTACATAAGCCGCCAATCCAAATTCCAGAACAGGTTGAGGGAATACTGGGAGAGTTTCAGGAAATCATTGCTGAAGATTTACCTGAAAAGCTACCTCCTCTTAGGGACGTACAACATCATATCGACTTCATTCCAGGAGCCAGCTTGCCTAATATGAGACATTACCGTATGAGTCCGAAGGAAGATGAGATTTTAAGAGAGAAGATCGAAGAATTACTCAGTAAAGGATTCATCCGCCCAAGCATGAGTCCTTGTGCTGTACCTGCTTTATTGATTCCAAAGAAAGATGGAAGTTGGAGAATGTGTGTGGACAGTCGAGCTATCAACAAAATAACTGTGAAATACCGTTTTCCAATTCCACGACTAGAGGATATGTTGGATAAATTAGAGGGCTCCCAAATCTTTTCCAAAATTGATTTGAGGAGTGGATATCATCAGATCAGAATCCGACCAGGAGATGAATGGAAAACGGCTTTCAAAAGTAAAGATGGACTGTATGAATGGTTGGTCATGCCCTTCGGTCTTAGCAATGCTCCCAGCACCTTCATGCGAGTGATGAACCAGGTACTTGAACCTTGTATTACTGGAAAATTCGTTGTTGTTTATTTCGATGATATCCTTATTTTCAGTAAAACTGAGGCGGAACACCTCGTACACCTCCGAAAGGTATTGATGGTTCTACAGGAGAATGAATTACACCTGAATCTAAAGAAGTGTACTTTCCTCACACATAGTCTTATATTTCTGGGCTTTGTAATAAGTTCAGAAGGAATTCATGTTGATAACGAAAAGATACAGGCTATACAAGAGTGGCCGACTCCTAAAACAGTTACTGAAGTTCGTAGTTTTCATGGATTAGCCACCTTTTACCGAAGATTTATTCGGAATTTTAGCACTATCATGGCACCTATCACTGAGTGCATGAAGAAAGGAAAGTTTGACTGGGGTGTCGAAGCAGACGAAGCCTTTTCCCTTATTAAGGAAAAATTATGCAATGCACCGGTCTTAGCCTTACCCAACTTTGATAAACCTTTCGAAGTCGAGTGTGATGCTAGTGGGGTAGGAATTGGAGCAGTTTTATCACAAGAAAGGCGTCCTGTAGCTTTCTTTAGTGAGAAATTGAATGAAGCCCGACAAAAGTGGAGTACTTATGACCAGGAGTTTTATGCAGTAGTTCGAGCTTTACAACGTTGGGAGGTTTATTTGTACCAGAATGAGTTTGTCTTATACTCAGATCATCAGGCCCTGAAATTCATTAACAGTCAGAAACAAGTAGACAAGATGCACATCAGGTGGGCCACTTTTATTCAGAAATTCAACTTTGTTATTCGACACAAATCTGGAGCAACGAATAGAGTCGCAGATGCACTTAGTAGACGTGCCACACTGTTGGTAACGTTAACACAAGAAGTTGTGGGTTTTGAAGTATTAAAAGAGTTGTACGAAGATGATGAGGACTTCAAAGAAATCTGGGCTAAGTGTAAGGAAGATCAACCTGTGGCAGATTATCTTATTTCAGAGGGTTACCTATTTAAGGGCAGCAGCTTATGCATTCCCAAAACATCCCTACGGGAAAATTTGATCCGCGAGTTACACGCTAGTGGATTAAACGCACATCTCGGAAGAGATAAAACAGTTCTGAGCTTATCCAGTCGATATTTCTGGCCAAAGTTGAAGAGAGATGTGGGGAATTATGTTCAGAAGTGCTATGTTTGTCAAGTCTCAAAGGGTCAGACACAAAATACGGGTCTTTACATGCCTCTTCCCATTCCAGCAACCATTTGGGAGGATTTATCCATGGATTTTGTGTTAGGACTCCCTCGTACACAAAGGGGAGTAGACTCAGTTTTTGTGGTCGTCGATAGGTTTTCGAAGATGGTTCACTTTATTCCGTGTAGGAAGACTTCGGATGCTACCCATATAGCAAAATTGTTTTTTCGTGAAGTTGTCAAGCTACATGGAGTACCCAAATCGATTACTTCAGACCGGGACTCAAAGTTTCTTAGCCATTTTTGGGTCACCTTATGGAAGATGTTCGGCACTTCTTTAAACAGAAGTACTACAGCTCACCCTCAAACAGATGGACAGACAGAGGTAACAAACCGAACTTTAGGTAACATGATTCGATGTATCTGTGGTGATAAACCCAAACAATGGGATCATGCATTACCTCAAGCAGAATTTGCCTACAACAATGCAGTGCATAGTGCAACTGGAAGAACTCCATTTTCTGTCGTTTACGTGAAAGCTCCTAATCACGCTGTAGATTTAGCGAAGTTACCCAAAGGAATAGGAGTTAGTATAGCAGCAGAAAACATGGCCGAGCAAATTCAGACAATGCACGACGAAGTGCGACTTCGCCTCGAGGAGACTAACGCTAAGAACAAAGCAGCTGCCGATAAACATCGTCGAAAGAAGGTATATAAGGAGGGAGATGAAGTGATGATTTTCTTGCGAAAAGAGCGTGTTCCTGCAGGCACATATAATAAATTGAAACCTAAGAAGTATGGTCCATTCAAGATCTTGAAGAAAATCAATGACAATGCTTATGTGGTGGATCTTCCTCAAGACATGGGAATTTCAAATACTTTCAATGTTGCTGATATCTATACCTTTTATCCAGATACACCACTTTATCCTAACAATCACTCGAGGTCGAGTTCTTTTCAAGTGGAGGAGACTGATGTAGAGGAATTGGCCGAGAAATACATGGATGAGATCGAAGCGGCCAAATACAAGGGTGACAGACTAAAACGGCCAAAATCGAAGCTACGGGTGTCGGAATTGGACGAAATTTTGAGGGATGGTCCGAAATAGCGTTCCGGTCATTCGTTGTCGCTTTGCCACAATGGACCCACTTTGAGGGGCAAATTCCATCGTTTAGGGCCTCAAAACGGACTTTTACTAGTTTTTTTTTATTTTTGGTAATTATTTTCAGTTTAGGATAACTACTATTCTAGTATTTTATTTTTAGGACTTTCTATTGGAGTTTGACCAAGATTAGGAAACCCTAAGTCTATATAATGAGGGCTTAGAAGTTGTTTCAGTCATTCATTCAATCAATAAAATTCAGTATTTTAGTATTCTTGTTATCAATTTCGGTTCAATAGTCTTTAGACGGAGTTCTAAGGCTTTTTATCAGTTTTTCCGCTGCGTCAGTTGGCATCAAGAGCGAGGTTTCTCCTGGCTTAATGGCAGAAGACGAAGCTAGAAACGCAAACCTCGACGGTGAACGAGGTAACGATGCTTTGTGGGTAAAAGTTGACGGTTTGAGTCATCAACTAAATCAGATGATGGAGATGATTAACAACCTGAATGTCAACATAAACCCTAGGCAACCTATTAACAGAGAACGTGTTGAGGGATTCGCCCACAACCAACCTGTTAATGGAAACGAAGGCAGACCACAAATACTTCAACAATATGCTGGCAACCAAGAACGTGATGGTAACTATTATCCTAACCAACATTACCCGCGCAGAGATTATGATGAATACAAAATCAAGGCAGAAATTCCAATCTTCAGTGGCTATTTGCCGATCGAAGAGTTCCTTGATTGGCTACATGAGGTGGAACGACAAGTGGATATGTCCTATACTGTTCCTGGCGAACAGATGGTAAACATTATCGCTTGTAGACTCAAAGGAAGTGCTGCGGTTTGGTGGGATGAATTACAACGTCAAAGAAAGGGGCAAGGAAAGGCTCCAATCCAGAATTGGCCATCTATGAAAGAACACTTGAGGGAGAGGTTCTTACCCCCTGATTATCAACAACACTTGTTCAGGATCTACCAAAATTGTAAACAAGGGTTGCGTTCGGTGGGAGAGTACTACGAGGAGTTTTCAAGATTGGCCCAGAGAAATAGGATGGAACAATTGACAGAATCAAATAACGTGTTAGTGGATCGTTTTATGAATGGTTTAAAATTTAATCTAAGGGAAAAGATTGGATTGGTTACGGTTTGGACTATCCAGGACGCGTACAATTTAGCACTAAAGGCGGAATCCTGGGAGAAAGATCGTCGAAATTCAGGATTCAATTCAGGATTCAGAAGAGACGAACAACCTCGATTGACTGCTGAAAAGAGCAAGGGACTCGGGGAAAATACTGAACCCCCACGAAACGTGACAAGAAGCAGCTCCAGTACTGCTAATCAGAGACCCCCAGCTAACACAGGAGCCAATCCAAATCCATATACAAAATTTCGTGGGACTAAGTGCTACTCCTGTCAAGAAATCGGCCACACGTCAAGTAATTGTCCCCAAGGAAGGAACAGAAGGTCAGTGAACGTCGTGGCAGATAATAGAGAAGATGGTTTTCCGGAAGAAGACGAAGATGGTGGTGAAGATTATGAGGGTTATGAATGTGCCGAAGAGGAAGGTGAACGAGTAGCTTGCATGATTCATCCAGTCTTACTCACACCAATGAAGGAAGATCGTAGCCAACGGAAAAAGATCTTCCGATCTGAATGTACTATCAAAGGAAAAGTGTGTTCTCTAATCATTGACTCCGCAAGTTTTGAGAATTTTATTTCTAGAAAACTTGTTGAGCATCTACAATTACCCGTGGAAGATAATCCATCACCATACACCATTGGTTGGATAGAACCGGGACATGTTAAGAAAATTGTCAAGACGTGTCGAGTTCCTATCTCTATCGGAAAGTACTACAAACAGGAAGTCGTATGTGATGTGACCGATATGGATGCTAGTCATGTTCTTCTAGGACGACCATGGCAATGGGACACCGATTGTACCTTCAGAGGCCGATCCAACACTTATACATTCGATTGGGAGGGACATAAGATTCTCATGGTGCCCCAAGGAAGTAAGGTTAAAAGTATTTCACCTACATCCTCATCTAAAGAAACTTTTCTTACATTGAGCAGGTCAGAGGACGAAGTCTTTGCTGATGTGAAGGAAGCGCAAGGAGTCTATGCCATTGTCGTTAAGGCAGCAGTGGAAGAAGGAGTACATAAGCCGCCAATCCAAATTCCAGAACAGGTTGAGGGAATACTGGGAGAGTTTCAGGAAATCATTGCTGAAGATTTACCTGAAAAGCTACCTCCTCTTAGGGACGTACAACATCATATCGACTTCATTCCAGGAGCCAGCTTGCCTAATATGAGACATTACCGTATGAGTCCGAAGGAAGATGAGATTTTAAGAGAGAAGATCGAAGAATTACTCAGTAAAGGATTCATCCGCCCAAGCATGAGTCCTTGTGCTGTACCTGCTTTATTGATTCCAAAGAAAGATGGAAGTTGGAGAATGTGTGTGGACAGTCGAGCTATCAACAAAATAACTGTGAAATACCGTTTTCCAATTCCACGACTAGAGGATATGTTGGATAAATTAGAGGGCTCCCAAATCTTTTCCAAAATTGATTTGAGGAGTGGATATCATCAGATCAGAATCCGACCAGGAGATGAATGGAAAACGGCTTTCAAAAGTAAAGATGGACTGTATGAATGGTTGGTCATGCCCTTCGGTCTTAGCAATGCTCCCAGCACCTTCATGCGAGTGATGAACCAGGTACTTGAACCTTGTATTACTGGAAAATTCGTTGTTGTTTATTTCGATGATATCCTTATTTTCAGTAAAACTGAGGCGGAACACCTCGTACACCTCCGAAAGGTATTGATGGTTCTACAGGAGAATGAATTACACCTGAATCTAAAGAAGTGTACTTTCCTCACACATAGTCTTATATTTCTGGGCTTTGTAATAAGTTCAGAAGGAATTCATGTTGATAACGAAAAGATACAGGCTATACAAGAGTGGCCGACTCCTAAAACAGTTACTGAAGTTCGTAGTTTTCATGGATTAGCCACCTTTTACCGAAGATTTATTCGGAATTTTAGCACTATCATGGCACCTATCACTGAGTGCATGAAGAAAGGAAAGTTTGACTGGGGTGTCGAAGCAGACGAAGCCTTTTCCCTTATTAAGGAAAAATTATGCAATGCACCGGTCTTAGCCTTACCCAACTTTGATAAACCTTTCGAAGTCGAGTGTGATGCTAGTGGGGTAGGAATTGGAGCAGTTTTATCACAAGAAAGGCGTCCTGTAGCTTTCTTTAGTGAGAAATTGAATGAAGCCCGACAAAAGTGGAGTACTTATGACCAGGAGTTTTATGCAGTAGTTCGAGCTTTACAACGTTGGGAGGTTTATTTGTACCAGAATGAGTTTGTCTTATACTCAGATCATCAGGCCCTGAAATTCATTAACAGTCAGAAACAAGTAGACAAGATGCACATCAGGTGGGCCACTTTTATTCAGAAATTCAACTTTGTTATTCGACACAAATCTGGAGCAACGAATAGAGTCGCAGATGCACTTAGTAGACGTGCCACACTGTTGGTAACGTTAACACAAGAAGTTGTGGGTTTTGAAGTATTAAAAGAGTTGTACGAAGATGATGAGGACTTCAAAGAAATCTGGGCTAAGTGTAAGGAAGATCAACCTGTGGCAGATTATCTTATTTCAGAGGGTTACCTATTTAAGGGCAGCAGCTTATGCATTCCCAAAACATCCCTACGGGAAAATTTGATCCGCGAGTTACACGCTAGTGGATTAAACGCACATCTCGGAAGAGATAAAACAGTTCTGAGCTTATCCAGTCGATATTTCTGGCCAAAGTTGAAGAGAGATGTGGGGAATTATGTTCAGAAGTGCTATGTTTGTCAAGTCTCAAAGGGTCAGACACAAAATACGGGTCTTTACATGCCTCTTCCCATTCCAGCAACCATTTGGGAGGATTTATCCATGGATTTTGTGTTAGGACTCCCTCGTACACAAAGGGGAGTAGACTCAGTTTTTGTGGTCGTCGATAGGTTTTCGAAGATGGTTCACTTTATTCCGTGTAGGAAGACTTCGGATGCTACCCATATAGCAAAATTGTTTTTTCGTGAAGTTGTCAAGCTACATGGAGTACCCAAATCGATTACTTCAGACCGGGACTCAAAGTTTCTTAGCCATTTTTGGGTCACCTTATGGAAGATGTTCGGCACTTCTTTAAACAGAAGTACTACAGCTCACCCTCAAACAGATGGACAGACAGAGGTAACAAACCGAACTTTAGGTAACATGATTCGATGTATCTGTGGTGATAAACCCAAACAATGGGATCATGCATTACCTCAAGCAGAATTTGCCTACAACAATGCAGTGCATAGTGCAACTGGAAGAACTCCATTTTCTGTCGTTTACGTGAAAGCTCCTAATCACGCTGTAGATTTAGCGAAGTTACCCAAAGGAATAGGAGTTAGTATAGCAGCAGAAAACATGGCCGAGCAAATTCAGACAATGCACGACGAAGTGCGACTTCGCCTCGAGGAGACTAACGCTAAGAACAAAGCAGCTGCCGATAAACATCGTCGAAAGAAGGTATATAAGGAGGGAGATGAAGTGATGATTTTCTTGCGAAAAGAGCGTGTTCCTGCAGGCACATATAATAAATTGAAACCTAAGAAGTATGGTCCATTCAAGATCTTGAAGAAAATCAATGACAATGCTTATGTGGTGGATCTTCCTCAAGACATGGGAATTTCAAATACTTTCAATGTTGCTGATATCTATACCTTTTATCCAGATACACCACTTTATCCTAACAATCACTCGAGGTCGAGTTCTTTTCAAGTGGAGGAGACTGATGTAGAGGAATTGGCCGAGAAATACATGGATGAGATCGAAGCGGCCAAATACAAGGGTGACAGACTAAAACGGCCAAAATCGAAGCTACGGGTGTCGGAATTGGATGAAATTTTGAGGGATGGTCCGAAATAGCGTTCCGGTCATTCGTTGTCGCTTCGCCACAATGGACCCACTTTGAGGGGCAAATTCCATCGTTTAGGGCCTCAAAACGGACTTTTACTAGTTTTTTTTTATTTTTGGTAATTATTTTCAGTTTAGGATTACTACTATTCTAGTATTTTATTTTTAGGACTTTCTATTGGAGTTTGACCAAGATTAGGAAACCCTAAGTCTATATAATGAGGGCTTAGAAGTTGTTTCAGTCATTCATTCAATCAATAAAATTCAGTATTTTAGTATTCTTGTTATCAATTTCGGTTCAATAGTCTTTAGACGGAGTTCTAAGGCTTTTTATCAGTTTTTCCGCTGCGTCAAGAGGGAAACAAAGTTTTTTTTTTTCAGTGAAGGTCGCCGGTCGAAAAATTGGTCGGCCGGTGCCCGTCGTCGGTGAAGACGATGAGATGGCGATAAAGTGAGGTGACAGAGAGGGGTAATGAGATAGAAGAGAGAGGAATGATGACTAGGTAACGGTGTTATAACGAAATCTAAGAAAGGGGGCCATCCGGGTATTTTTGATAAACTAGGGGACTAGACAAGAAACCGGTCACAAAGTTGGGGGCTATTAGGGAAATAACCCTGATAAGTTATGTTTCTCTCTCCCTCTAAAATCTACAACAAAGATTACACGTTTTGTTTGAGTTTGATTTCACCACAAGTGTTCATTTTGCATTATAATTGTCCGTCAAGATAAATATTATTTGTAACCAGAGGTAGTAATTTTTGTTTTACTTTGTTAAGCATCCTTCCTTTACAAGTTTGATGGGTATGTAACTCTTTTGGCATTCTAGGTTTCTTTCTTCATATGCGATGATGTATTTTATCATAATTTCAGCTACAAATACGAAAAATGTCCAGAGATAACATCTGTGCCGGAGGCACGTCATACCTAGTATAATACAGAGTAAGTAGTTAAGATTTAATAAATAGTAGTATACAATTAAGATACAAAGTTTCCAACAAAATCCGAATAATTAAAAGTTGTTCTCTGTCTCGTACTCGATTTGTCTCGGTCGAGATAGCCGAGAAACTCGGGCAAACCCTATCTCGGGGTCTCGGCCGAGTGTCGCCTCATTTATGTTGATGTTCTTCAAAGCTGTGTCAAGGGGTCGTAGAAATTTTGGAACTCCTTTCCAGATAGTCTCATGGAAATAGCTCATTTCATCTTGTGGAGTGGGAGGAGTTCTAGGGATTTCATCTGTACGAAAAGCAGCTTGAATCTGCATAATAATAAGAAAAGAGGATATCCTCAGAACAAGTATGAAAGGAACACATTGAAGTGCAAATAGACTTCAGGATGGGAAACCAGTAAACTAGAGGGAAATCGGAGAACTATTTCTTACTATATTCACGATGTCATTTTGCGGAGATAAAACTTGAAGAAAATCACATGTTTTTAGTGAAAATTCTTAGGCCGTGAAATTCAGTGTCTACCATCATAGTATAAGGCTCATATAGGCTGTTTATCCTCATGTTAAATGTTTTCGAATTTTGTGAACTCAAAAATCGAAATGAAGTTCATGTTCCATACATTAGAACATCAATGCTCTGAAGTGGGTTAGTTCAAGCTCTACATATTCATATAAACAAAATTAGAAAAACACGTACATCAGACTCTTTGGGTCGAACATTCTTCCCAACTAGACATTTACCTCTCTTTGAAGAGCCTCATCATCAAGCTCTTGCTTGTCATCTGGAGTAATAATATCCTTGGCATACAACTGGGTCATACAATTAAGGATTCTGTACGATTAAGGATTCTGTGCGAGAGAGAAACAATAGAATTAGTAAAGAAAAATGACTTCATCAGCATAAAGTTCACTTTATAAATGTTCAACTGTTTAGCAATAGGATCATAACACATCCATTCACATGAATGAAGGACAAAAAGACCGTGATGTGAGAGGCGGTTTCGGAGTTGGTCTAAGTCCGTTTAATTTACTATATATATAGGCGTCTTGTGAGATAAAAACAATCAACAACAAAAACAACAACTATTAAAGAGAGAGAGAGTAGGTGAAAAGGATAGAAGTTAATTTCTATTCAATACTGTCTTGGGACGAACTTGCGGCTTGTGTGAGTCGTCTTCGCCTATCCTTCAATAAAGTTTTCTTGTTCGCCCGAGGACGTAGGCTTTAAGCCGAACCTCGTTAATTTTGTTTACATATTTAGTTGTGGTTTAGCTTTTCGATTAATTTTCATAACCGGATCAATTTCTAGGATAGGTTCGATAGCTTCCACGAACTTTTAGTACTAACACGTGACAACTAATCAAACTAGCTTGGGCGTCTGGGATTTTTAATCAGAGTTCATTCGGATATATTATATGCATAATGATCATGTTAGAAAAATTGGCGTTTAAGTTGAAATGGAAGGTGGAAGATAGTCGATGAATAAAATAATGTTGATCACTAGACTTCAAAGCTCGATGAATCGATTCTTTTAGATAGTAATTCGCCCCCTTCTGGTATGAAACCACGAGTACACAACGAGTCAGGAATTATGCCTTCGGGATACGATAAAGCCCTTCAACAACTGTTTGATTCCAAGTATGTACGCTTTAACCAAGACTAAGAACACTCTGTATTGATAAACTGATAATGCCAAAAGAAAACGACTCCGAAATCGCTAAATAATTTGTACATAAAATACCCAAGATGCACTTCACCCGTGATTAGGAAATAGGAAATGAGAACAAGAGAGAGAGAAAGAATTTCGTTGGAGACAGCATGTCTCCGGATGGGTTAAGCCAATTAATTTACAAGGCATCAAGAGATACTGGATACAAATCCATTCAAGGGGATGTTTCCATTTAATGCAACTTTGCATCCATCCATATGTGTATCATACCCATTCGTTGTCACTATTGGAGGCTCCCCACATTTGAATGTTGAAAATTTCCAACATTCCCTCACTATTTTCAAAACTGAAATAAAGGAAATGTACAAAATCACGTAGCAAAATCGAGACGAAAACAAAAACAAAAACAAAAACAAAAACAAAAACAAAAACAAAAAAACAATTTTGGAATAAAAGATGATTTTGACATTAACGTAGAAACTTGTACATAAATGATAGGTATCTTATGGATTTGAACCTTCACTTATTGCAAACAATTCAAAGCTTTATCAGAATACTATGGTGAACGTATCTTGAACCAAAAATCCTTTAAATGATAAAACCGGAATCATCGCACCTACTCATTTCAGAGGAAAGAGTGTTCATACTCCGCAGTCCGCACGTTAATGGCTATGTGCAATATCCCTTTCATGAGCCTTCTTCAAAAAACGGTCTTATTTTCTTATGAAATAGTCTGATTTCCACACTCACTTAGGTAAGTTCACATGGGATGTTTCCGCGAGGCACCACTTAAAAGTTTGGACTTATTAAGAAGTTTCATTCATACTTTGTCTTGCAGAAAAAACCAATACTAGCTTAGAAATGGGAAAATATAAAATGCTAGTATTGCATAATCGCGAAAGTTTTAACTTGTTAGTACCCATTGAACTTTGTCTATCTATTTCAAGACAGAAGTTGGGTTTCCGTTAAAGGCGATCAACCTTCATTCAAGGACCTTCGCCCATTTCTTTTTCTTTTTGATACAATAAGTACCAACAATTCTTTAATTTCTTTTTGGACTTAAAATCATCCAGAAACTAATTTTCTTCCTTATAAAAGAACGATTTCTTCCTTAAATTCACCCTAACATCTAATCAAATTTTTGGTGATATTTCTCAAAGAAATGAGAAGACATTGTTATGTGTAGGAAATGTTTACATCGAGTCAAAAAATTTAGATGGGTGATTCAATGAGCTCAAACTCATACCTGGAAATATGAGCTTGAGCTCAAGGTCGTTGGATCTTCACACGGCCAAAAGTAACTCCTTGATTAAAGGAGTCTCTAGAAACCCCAAAAGATAATCCAGTCATTTTAATTTTATTAAAGACGTCACAAACAAATTTTTATCGTTTCTACGAAGTTTATAATTCAATTAGGAGGTTGGGGTTAAAAGTGAATGAAAAGTGATAAATGCAGACACCAAAATAAATCCTCTCATTCGTAACAGACTCATCGCAAAAATTAGGATATTTTAGTCCACACGTTACTTGTATACACAAGTTAAAAAAAATGTCATGATACAAAGGTATCCTATGCTGGCGACAGAGAGGTAGAGAGGCGAGAGTGAGAAAAGCGGTATCTCTTGATTTCTCTGTTATCTGCGGCTAAAGGTCTCTCTACTAAGGGGTGGTATTGTTATCTCTCGCTCTCTCTTAATATGATGATCTCTAATCCTAATCTTAATCCGGAAATTCTCCATCCATCCCTTTCGATCTTAATCTTTTTTTACATCTCTAAATCATTATCGATATCGCTAGCAAAGGGTTTCTTTACAACTGTTTATCTTCTAATCTTCTCTTTTGTTTTGGGTGTAATAAAAATTTGGTCCCAACGATTGGAATTTGAGCAAGCTAAAGATGGATGCCGCTTTGGGGTCGTATAACTGGTGGTGGATAAGTTCTCAAGTGAGATATACTGTTGGTTATGGAGAAGTCATAAGTGAGTTAGTGGTTATTATGTGAGTATGACTTGTGTTGAAAGTGTTGGGTTTGGGGCATGAGTTCACATTTTGAGTCACATATGGGTCGGTGAGGGTGTGTGCCCCCATTGGCCCCTGTGTGGCCTCGCCATTGATTTGGAACAATTTTTTTTTATCTAGATGTATAATTGTCTTTATATCTTCAGAGTCCACACAATTAGAGTAAAGGAGAGTTAATGAAGATAATTGTGAGAGTAGACAAATCTCCCGATCATTTATCGAGAAAGTTTTGTCTTCCTGAAGTATTTCAAACGCTACAACTTATAAATTAGATTATCAGATAACTATCTACTGTTGGAAGAAATTCCAATATATGTGGGCTCACCTATGCATAGACATGTGTATGGCTATCTCAGTAAATTGTCAAGTCGTAAAGTGGTCTAATATGGATTGACTTGACTAGTAGGTATCAAAGTGTCATGGAATAAACGTGTAGAGACCATTAAGTGATTTCTAATTTGATGAGGGGCCAAATTAGAAATAAAAGTCTATAAATAGGGGTTATGGTCCCCATTTGGGCTTCTTCCCTAATCTCTATTTTTTGGTTAAGTGTGAAATCCCTTCATCACAAGAGAGGTTCTAAAGGAAGAAGAACTAAGTGGAAGATCAACCCTACCCAACCATCTTCAAGCTATGGATCAAGGTACGCTTCCGTGATTAAGTTTAGTCTCTTTGAATCTTGTGGAGAGCATGTCTAGTTTATATTATACATGGCAAATTACATGGTGGTTTTGTATTTGACTATATGCATGTATAGTTTGAATTATTCTAACAATGTCCTTGAGGAAGAATCAACTGTGATCCCTATTACTGCTTCTGACAATGTACCATTTCATGCGTACGATTGCCGAAGGAGATCTCTACCCTTAGAAGACAATGTTGAACAACTCCCCACTCCAGTTCAGGAAGTTGTTCCTGAAGGACAAACTCAACAACCTCAAGAGGAAGTGCCATTAAGGAGATCCAACAGAGAAAGGAGAAATGCTATTTCAGATGATTACGTAGTATATCTCAAAAAAATGAGGACACTGGTGGATTGACAAAAGATGATCCAATCAACTTTCGTCAAGCCATGCAGGATTCTAACTCTGAAAAATGGATCAACGCCATGAATGATGAATACAAATCAATGCAAGACAATCAAGTTTGGGATCATGTCCCATTACTTGAAGGTAAGAAACCCATTGGTTGCAAATGGATTTTTAAAACCAAAAGAGATTCGAAAGGTAATGTGGAGAGATATAAGGCTCGTCTTGTGGTTAAAGGCTTCACTCAAAAGGAAGGCGTCGACTATAAAGAGACTTTCTCTCCAGTTTCTTCAAAAGATTCTTTCAGGATAATTATGGCACTTGTTGCACATTTTGATCTTGAGCTACATCAGATGGATGTCAAAACGGCTTTTCTCAATGGAGACATTGATGAAACAATATATATGGTGCAACCCGAAAATTTGTATCTGGTGATCCAAAGAATATGGTTTGCAAATTAAAGAAATCCATCTATGGACTCAAGCAGGCTTCCCGTCAGTGGTACTACAAATTTCATCAAGTTGTAGTCTCATTTGGTTTTGAGACAAATATTGTTGAGGATTGTGTGTATCACAAGTTCAGTGGGAGTAGCTTTGTATTCCTGGTTTTATATGTCGACGACATACTACTTGCTACCAATGATAAGGAAATGTTGCATGAAACTAAGAAATTTTTATCAAAGAAATTTGATATGAAAGATCTTGGCGAAGCTTCATTTGTATTAGGAATCCAGATACACCGCGATCGCACACGCGGTATTCTTGGATTATCACAGAAGAGCTATATTGAAAAAGTTCTTAAAAGATATGGTATGCAAGAATATAAACCAGGAGACACCCCGGTCCCTAAAGAAGACAAGTTTAGTCTAAATCAGTGCCCTCAAACCAACCTGGAAATTAAAGAAATGCAACAGATTCCTTATGCTTCAGCAATTGAGAGTTTGATGTATGCTCAAGTATGTACAAGTCCAGATTTAGCATTCACTGTCAGTATGTTAGGCAGATATTTAAGCAATCCTGGAATGGATCACTGGAAAGCAACCAAAAGGGTTTTCAGATACTAACAGAGAAATAAAGATTATATGCTCACATGCAAGAAGTCGGATCCTTTGGGAGATCATAAAGCACTTAATTCCGACTATTGTGGATGCAAATAATTACAAAACCAGTATAAGGCTACATTCGTCTATTTACTGAAAGAGCTATGTTAGGAAGAGTGTTAATTAAACACTCATAGCTTCTTTTGGATTATGTAATAGAATTTGTAGCCGTTTATAAGACATCCAATTTTTGATTAGGATTGCAATATTTTGTCACTAAAAATGACATTCTAAGGGTATCAAAATACCATCAAAGTCATATTGTGACAATATTTTGCATCTGTTTCAGATTAACAACAATGAGAACTAAAATATAAAGTTCTCGGTTGCGAATAAAAGAACATAGAGTGGGTTTCATATAGAGCATATTAAGACAAACTCCATTATTGCGGATTCGCTAACTGAGGGATTAACACCGAAGGTGTTTAATGAGAACATTGTTCTCATTGGTGTTATATCACTATATGGTAATAAGGTTTAGTGGGAGTTTGTACACATATGGTTTGGTGTTATTTAGACATTGCTCTATGTTTTGGAAGTTTCTGCAGAAATAAGGTATTCAGTTATTTTACACTCTATAATGTTATGTTAAGGTCGATCTCGCTAAAGTTAAGGGTGGACCAGTTGGAAATAGACATGGTAAGATCACATTGCATGTAATTTCCATGCTACGCGTCCATGATTGATCTATGTCATTTGGTTATGTTGGTATGTGTGACTACTGATGGATTTAGTGACGATTGAATGTTACGGAAGTCCCTTTAATCCCATACTAGCACAACTGATGGACCAGATTGTTTGGGATACCTAATATTTGATAGCACATTTTGAGCTCATAAGGATGTACACATTTCTAGATAGCATATGTGGCCCAAGTGGGAGATTGTTGGAAGAAATTCCAATATATGTGGGCTCACATATGTATAGACATGTGTATGGCTATCTCAGTAAATTGTCAAGTCGTAAAGTGGTCTAATATGGATTGACTTGACTAGTAGGTATCAAAGTGTCATGGAATAAACGTGTAGAGACCATTAAGTGATTTCTAATTTGATGAGGGGCCAAATTAGAAATAAAAGTCTATAAATAGGGGTTATGGTCCCCATTTGGGCTTCTTCCCTAATCTCTTTTTTTTGGTTAAGTGTGAAATCCCTTCATCACAAGAGAGGTTCTAAAGGAAGAAGAACTAAGTGGAAGATCAACCCTACCCAACCATCTTCAAGCTATGGATCAAGGTACGCTTCCGTGATTAAGTTTAATCTCTTTGAATCTTGTGGAGAGCATGTCTAGTTTATATTATACATGGCATATTTCATGGTGGTTTTGTATTTGACTATATGCATGTATAGTTTGAATTTCTAACATCTACAACTTAACAGAGTCTTACTAATAATACACAAATTTCTACAAAGAAAAATCTATTCCAATGTTGCAGTGAATTCAGTGGCGAGGCCAGAATTTTTTTGATGTGGGGGCACATTTAAGTCAAAGTAAATAACAAACTCGTGCGCTATAAGAAATGACTTTTATTGATTTATAAAATTTTACCTATCATCAAGATTTTCTTCTAAATTCTTGTCTTTGTTATTTTCTTATAAATTACTACGAAACGTCTTGAATTGTGACGATTATTAATCCATAATTCTTCGCTTAAAATGTCTCTCTATGATTTTTTCGGAACCAAACATATATAATTGGATTAGTTTATGAAGAATTTATTGAAAATAAAAGGTTTATTATATCGCCTACCTTTAACTAATAATCGATTGTTATTACTGATATCTTTCTCTTGGATCGAAAAATTGAAACATATTGAAAATACCAACTATAAGGCTATTCAAAATTAATAATAAGTTAAAATTATTTTGAAGTTAATCTAGAAGAAACTAATCACTAAAATATTTTAAAATTTTGAGAAAGAGAGAGAGAACTTAGTTTTGAATTAAACAAATTGAAGATATTATGAATCTCAATTTAATTTAAATAAGATGAGAATTCGTCTTGACTAAAATTGTTTTGGCAATTTTTATGACGGTTTCGTAAAAATTGTATCCTTATTTGTTTTCAATTTGGGTGAGATTTAAATTAATATAATCTTATGATGGTGGATGAAAACTTATTTTGAGTAAACTTGTCACAATAGGGATTTAAATTAACCGTGGGATACTGGGATGTATGAGTGGATGGTAAATTTTTTTTTTTTCATAAAAGTGGTGGTAGTTGGTAGTACTTGCTACTTCGGTTAATGGACCGTCATAAGTGGGCAAATATTGGTTTTTAAGGCATTAATTAAGTTGTGTGGGTTCTGATTAATGATGGGTTGGACTGTTGGATTATTGATAGGGTGGGTTATTAATAACGGGCTGCTAAATTTCAGACACTTACAGGATGTACTAATAGCACCTCCTAATAAACTAAAGAACTCACATATGGGTCTGCGGGGGACCACGGGCCCCTAGGTGGGCTCGCCCCTGAGTGAATTATGGGTAGAAAGTTATGGTTACATTCATAATTTGGAGTCAATTGGTGTCAAAAAAATTAGATGAGTTTATAGTGGTATCTACCTGGACAATGTATGTTTTATCTTTGTTTGTATAGAGTTGATTAATTTGAATCAGACTCTTCAGACTTCACTTAAAACCCTCAAGTCAATATAAGTTTCTCAACAAAAAAAAAGTCAATAAAAGTTCTTCAATCAACTTGTCTTACTTTCAAGAATTTGTTGAACAAATTTTTGGGCATTTTGATGGGCCTAAAAAGTTTCCTAAAAAGGTCACCACCCGCAAGTATACGGGTGTCAAGTAGTAAACCCGGTAAGACCGGAGTCGATCCGCAGGGACTAAGTCAACCTGTTCTAAATCTTATATTTAAGACGGTTTTGTTTGAAATTGGTTTTGTGATGAGAAAATTAAATCTAAAATAACAAACTTAAAAACAACGAAAAGATAATTACTGGAGAAACTTATGAAGAGAAAACCTAGGGTTTCGGAATCCACCTTAGCATGCTTGTAAACTAACCTACTCAACCACGACTCAATATTTTTATAACTCAAGGAATGGTAACTTTTCTACCAAACCTCGGAAAATCATATACTTTCAGAGCAAACCTATCTAAACTTTTAATTTCAAATCAATCGTTCAAACAATACTCTAACTATTAGCTATCAAATCTTAAGCATGAGACATTAAAGACACTTAGTCTAAATATGAAACATCAAAATATAAGTATAACTAATGAAAAAGATATCACGAAACTAATGCGAAGAAATTAATTTTACAATGTCAAAACAAATCAAAGAAGTTTATGGTGAGATGATGATCATTTACTTAAGCAAAACTACGGTTTCATCCTAACCCTAGCTGTAGAAGTTAGTTACACATGTTCGAACTGATATTGAGATTTAAAATCAAATAGAGGAAAAGACACATGATTTGGAATATCAAAAAAATCTTACTAAAAGTTATTTTCCTTTGCTGCAGCCAAACGCACCCCTAAGGAAAATACTTTTCTAGCAACAGTGAAAATAAATTTCCAGCAACTCTTCTCAACCAAACGCGGTCTTCTTCTCCAATGAAATTTCTCTCTCTCTAAGTTCTCTGATTTTATTTCAATTTCAAATCAATAACCACCAACCCAATTTGAAAGAAAAGATGTATTTGATATGAAGAAATAGGAAAACAATCCTTTCTTAAATAACAATCCAAAACAACTTGATCAAAATTCTTCTGAATCTCTCTGTTTCTCTCTACAAATCAATCTTTATATCTCTCTTGATTTCTCACTTTCTCTCACTACAAAAATATCTCTCTCTCTGTTTCTCACTTTCTCTCACAAAAAGAAAAGAAATTAGAGGAAGAAGAAGATGAAGATGATAATAATGGTGTAGTTTGGTCCAGCCGAGATGATAAATGCTCCCTGTTTTAGCCGTGTGATGAGAGCTGATTAATGGTGATCCCCCCCAAAACCGAGCTGCTCTCTTTTTCTCTATGTCCCTGTTTTATCCTCTCACCCAATCTACTACTTTCCTTTTGTATTTCAATTTCTTTACTTCTCTCTCTATTAAAAATTCTTCATCAATCAAGCTTCCTTCTTGGTCATATCCTTCCTTATCACTCACTGTCCAGCTCTTTCTAATATGTCAAATTATTTCCTTCACTAATTTCTCTCTGGTTTCTCTTTTAAGAAGATCACAAATCTTGTCAAATATATCTTCTTTAAACAAATTAAGAAGAAGATGAGAAAGAGATAAAGAAGGAAGGAGTAGTTGCCTTATTTTAGGGCCAATGCACTACACGTGATTGCTGTAAGAAAAGGGAGGATATGATGCAACATGGCCTATCACGTTTTACTTGCCTTTCAGTATAGATGACCGTTGGATGAAGTAGATTGTCATGTGGTCCGTTGAGATTAATAAACTCGAGCTAGTGGCATGAAATTGCATGCACCGAATCATTCTACTGATTTGGTATAAGTCTGTCCCGCTATACCCGAACAAGTACCGCGCATAGTGATGTCGCGCCTCTGCTATACGCCATGTGTCTCCGAAAGCTTGGTGCTGACTGTGGTCGACTGTATTTGACCCACTTTGACCTGCTCTAGTTTTATTCTCCGAACTCCGATTGGACTCCCGTTTTCTCCTACGGACTCGCCATGGACCCCACTTTTCATCCGAGTATCAAATTTCCAGAATACCCTAACCTCCAAATGACCGAAATGCCCCTAATGTGTCAATCTCCTGATTTTAACCGTTCTTTCGCGCTCAATTCTGTAGAAGACACCTGGACAGAAGAAACAAGTAATTCATGAGAGTAACTGCCCGAAATAGACTAACTAGTCCAAGTTAAGAGATTCAGATGGGACATTTTCATGTCTCATCAAACATCCCCAAACTTAGATTTTGCTAGTCCTCGAGCAAAACAGAAAAGTAAAACTAAACCCAATTCACCACTTTCGTAGGGACTCACGATTGCACTTAGCACGTGCAACAAGCCGTTAAACCTCTAGGTTACCCAAGAGGACGAGTTTTGTCTCGTGAGGGTTTGCAGTGAATATACCCACAAAATTCAAAAATCTCAAAAATCCAGAAGGATCTAAAAATGTTTATCCAGTAGAATCTCGAAAGTTAATAGAAATGAAATCAAAGTTGACCAAACCATACAAATGCTAAAAATCCCTTCACTAGTAATCAAGACTCGAAGTGCACGTGACAAGCCAATATGAGTATCATTTCGGTTCTGAAAAGACAAGACCTCGATTACCTTCTCAACACATTTCGCCTCGACTACTGCCTCCCGGTCATACACTCAAAAATTAAAGTCACTCAGAAATGGATCACTCAATGTGCGAGTATGAGTATGAACGAAAAATCAACACATTACAAAAGATGGACTAAATTTTTCGTAAACGACTGATCTCATAGAAAGGAAACAACCACTAATATGGAATGGGGAAGCTAACCTACTCTTCTCACCTGATCTACTATCTAACAGTGTTTCCTAGAGGTCAATAGAAACTAATGATAATGTGAACCAGAACTCCTGAAAACTTGACGTCTTCAAATCTTCAAGAATTTCTTCGAAGGATAAACACTTAAACTAAACAAACATTTTTTTCTTTGATTTTTCTATTTCTTTTCTCTCTTTTTTTTTTCTCTATTTCTAATTTTTTTTTTTTTTTTTTTTTTTTTTTTTTTTTTTTTTACATAGACTCTGGTAATCATAATACAAATAGGACTTTCTTCACATTATTCTTTCCTTGGGTAAAATTCTCTTCATTTTGCTTCATGCCTTATTCTCAGGGTTCTAACAAATGGATTTCTATCTTCCTCTAGTTGACACTGTTTTCAAGTTTCCAGACTACAAGAGAAAGGTTCACTTCCTGATGACATCCCTAGTGGTTGTAAAATTTGAACTCAGGAGATCAAATGAGTTCGTTTAAATATTGCGAGGTTGAGTAGCTCTTCACTCTACTCGGAGTTAGCACAGAAGAGATCACTCAAAGCAAAAAAGAAAGGCTCAGAATCTCACATGGATAAGTCTCCACTAATGATCGATTAAGTTCTCTCAGAAAAGTCAACTCTTCACCTACCTAACACTCACATGGCTAGTGCACAGACAACTTCAAGACTCGAAATTCATGGAAAAACCTTTAGCAAACGGATAGTACAACCAACTAGACTCTATAACTATTAACAAGCAAAAACAACTAGATTCACATTTTCAATCTAAAAATTTAAATTTTTGAAAAATTTTGAACCCTTTTGAATTTTTGAAATAAGGACTAAAAATTCAATCCCCTATCCCCAAACTTAAACCGAACATTGTCCTCAATGTTCTGAAGACTATGCAAAAATAACAGGATGAGGGAAAGATATTACCGTATGTAGAAGTCCTATGCATGGGTTGCCTCCCAGAAAGCGCTAAGTTTAACGTCTTCAGCCAGACGATACAGATGATTCAACAATCCTTAAGTAACATCTCCATAAACCAATAGGCGAAACATCTGAGAATCTACCCAAGACACGAAGTGATTAGTGAATGATAGTCTCACACTTGTGTAAATATGTTGCAGTACCCGTGAGACTATCGTGATCAGGTAAGAATCCCCAAACTTAGACGACAATAAAGTCGTTAAGTTTGGCAATGGAGTAGCAGATCTATAGTCCTGATAGAAAGGATCTATGTAGGGAGGAAAAACCAAGTGAGGTATTGCATTATATTCTAAACAGGTTCCGGAGGGACAAGATGTAAGATGATCACAGACATCCATACTTAGACTAGCGGTTTCCAAAACAGGTATGTTGGGTACTTCCAAAGGAATAACCCGGCCATCCGACTCTAAGTCCTCAAAAGTCGGTTTAGATAATCCTTCTATGCTCTCTCTTATCCCAATGTAAGCAGGGTCCTTAAAGGCATCTAGATCTTCACCTAAGTCAAGTGAGCTAATGGTCTCATTCAACAAGTCAAGTAGCCATGACTCATCATCTTTGGTTGTGGAATGACTCTCAAGTTTATCCACATGAAAATGGGATGAAGGTGTTGAGGTCGGAGATAACACAACCTCGACTTTTTGCTCCTCCAAAAGGGGCACAAAAGTCTCCTCAGAATTAACAATGGGTTCACACGGTGGGAATTGTGTCTCCATGATTGACAACGTAATTGGTTCAGACACCAACCATGAGCTAGATTCCAACATGTTATCCATCTCATTAATAATACCCTCCTCATCTAAGCTCAAAAGGGCTAATAGAGTTTCTAAGGGATCTCTCGACTGAGTCGTTGGTAATCCATCTTGAACTAATAACTCTACCAAGTTCAACCCACTAAACTCATCTATGTCATCCGGATGGAGTCCAGCATTAAAAATATTCATTTCCACCGTCATATTCCCAAATGACAATCTTAAAAGACCACTTCTACAGTATATGACAGCATTTGATGTAGCTAAAAATGGTCGACCTAAAATGACAGGGATTTGACTCTGAGTATCATGAACTGGTTCAGTATCTAAGATGATGAAATCTATAGGAAAGATGAACTCACCAACTTTTATCAGAACATCCTCTACTATGCCACGTGGTCGCCTGACAGACCGATCTGCCAACTGAAGAACTACATAAGTAGGTTTTATTTCTCCTAAACCTAACTGTAAGTACACAGAGTAAGGGAGAAGGTTGACACTAGCACCTAGATCTAACAAAGCTCGTTCGATCTTATGGTCCCCTATAGTGCAAGGTAATGTAGGGCTTCCTGGATCTTTGTACTTAGGTGGAAGGTTTTGTTGGATGATAGAACTCACTTGTTGAGTTAAGAAAACCTTCTTATGCACATTCATCTTACGCTTTCTAGTACATAGGTCTTTAAGGAACTTAGCATAAGCTGGGATCTGTTTAATTGCATCTAGTAATGGAATATTAATGTTGACTTGTTTAAATATTTCCATTATCTCCTCGAACTGAGACTTTTTCTTTGGCTCTACGAGACGCTGAGGATACGGGGCTCTGGGAATGTAAGGCTCAGGCACTACAGGTGGTTCCTCAGACTCAGGAGCCTTCTCAGGTTCTTTACTAGGGACACTAGTTGGTAAGGTGGGTTGCTCAGAGTTTAGTTCACTATCTTCGGGAACTCCTACCTTATTGTCAATTACCCTACCACTTCTAAGGGTGGTTACTGCATTGGCCTGATCCATTGGTTGTTTACCTAGTGTACCTTTTGGGTTTTGCTCAGTTTGACTAGGAAACATACCCTTTTCCCTCTGGCTAAGGGCTTCTGAAAGTTGACCTACCTGGATTTTCAGACTATTCAAGGATTGATTGGTCTCTACTTGGCTATTAGCTAGTTTTATGAAGGCCTCCTCTAGAGAGTTCTTGTTCTCCGGAGGATATTGTGCACTAGGCTGAGTATAGGGATTCCTAGAGGCATTAAACTCAGCAGGGTTTATTGAACTGCTAGGTTGACTCTGGTTTTGACCCTTGTACCAAGAGAAATTGGGATGATTTCTCCAACCTGGATTGTACGTGTTGGAATAAGGATCATACTTCTGACGATTGTCTGGCCTAGAGGTTTGATAAAGAAAATTGGCCTGTTCTTTTTCATCATAACCAAATAACAAGGTACACTTGTTCCCTGTATGAGAAGGGTCTCCACAGACGGAGCACGGATAAGAGGTGGATTCATTTCCAACACTCATGATGTGAGTGGGATCCTCTCTGAATGCTTTAGGCTGACCAAGCTCTAGGGCTTCTATTCTTCTAGCCATGGCGGCGAGTTTAAGTTCTGACTCATCAACTCTATAGATGCCACCTTTATTTGGAGTAATATTTGTCCTAGTAGGAGGTCCTCTAGAAGTTTCCCATTTGATGGGCCTAAAAAGTTTCCTAAAAAGGTCACCACCCGCAAGTATACGGGTGTCAAGTAGTAAACCCGGTAAGACCGGAGTCGATCCGCAGGGACTAAGTCAACCTGTTCTAAATCTTATATTTAAGACGGTTTTGTTTGAAATTGGTTTTGTGATGAGAAAATTAAATCTAAAATAACAAACTTAAAAACAACGAAAAGATAATTACTGGAGAAACTTATGAAGAGAAAACCTAGGGTTTCGGAATCCACCTTAGCATGCTTGTAAACTAACCTACTCAACCACGACTCAATATTTTTATAACTCAAGGAATGGTAACTTTTCTACCAAACCTCGGAAAATCATATACTTTCAGAGCAAACCTATCTAAACTTTTAATTTCAAATCAATCGTTCAAACAATACTCTAACTATTAGCTATCAAATCTTAAGCATGAGACATTAAAGACACTTAGTCTAAATATGAAACATCAAAATATAAGTATAACTAATGAAAAAGATATCACGAAACTAATGCGAAGAAATTAATTTTACAATGTCAAAACAAATCAAAGAAGTTTATGGTGAGATGATGATCATTTACTTAAGCAAAACTACGGTTTCATCCTAACCCTAGCTGTAGAAGTTAGTTACACATGTTCGAACTGATATTGAGATTTAAAATCAAATAGAGGAAAAGACACATGATTTGGAATATCAAAAAAATCTTACTAAAAGTTATTTTCCTTTGCTGCAGCCAAACGCACCCCTAAGGAAAATACTTTTCTAGCAACAGTGAAAATAAATTTCCAGCAACTCTTCTCAACCAAACGCGGTCTTCTTCTCCAATGAAATTTCTCTCTCTCTAAGTTCTCTGATTTTATTTCAATTTCAAATCAATAACCACCAACCCAATTTGAAAGAAAAGATGTATTTGATATGAAGAAATAGGAAAACAATCCTTTCTTAAATAACAATCCAAAACAACTTGATCAAAATTCTTCTGAATCTCTCTGTTTCTCTCTACAAATCAATCTTTATATCTCTCTTGATTTCTCACTTTCTCTCACTACAAAAATATCTCTCTCTCTGTTTCTCACTTTCTCTCACAAAAAGAAAAGAAATTAGAGGAAGAAGAAGATGAAGATGATAATAATGGTGTAGTTTGGTCCAGCCGAGATGATAAATGCTCCCTGTTTTAGCCGTGTGATGAGAGCTGATTAATGGTGATCCCCCCCAAAACCGAGCTGCTCTCTTTTTCTCTATGTCCCTGTTTTATCCTCTCACCCAATCTACTACTTTCCTTTTGTATTTCAATTTCTTTACTTCTCTCTCTATTAAAAATTCTTCATCAATCAAGCTTCCTTCTTGGTCATATCCTTCCTTATCACTCACTGTCCAGCTCTTTCTAATATGTCAAATTATTTCCTTCACTAATTTCTCTCTGGTTTCTCTTTTAAGAAGATCACAAATCTTGTCAAATATATCTTCTTTAAACAAATTAAGAAGAAGATGAGAAAGAGATAAAGAAGGAAGGAGTAGTTGCCTTATTTTAGGGCCAATGCACTACACGTGATTGCTGTAAGAAAAGGGAGGATATGATGCAACATGGCCTATCACGTTTTACTTGCCTTTCAGTATAGATGACCGTTGGATGAAGTAGATTGTCATGTGGTCCGTTGAGATTAATAAACTCGAGCTAGTGGCATGAAATTGCATGCACCGAATCATTCTACTGATTTGGTATAAGTCTGTCCCGCTATACCCGAACAAGTACCGCGCATAGTGATGTCGCGCCTCTGCTATACGCCATGTGTCTCCGAAAGCTTGGTGCTGACTGTGGTCGACTGTATTTGACCCACTTTGACCTGCTCTAGTTTTATTCTCCGAACTCCGATTGGACTCCCGTTTTCTCCTACGGACTCGCCATGGACCCCACTTTTCATCCGAGTATCAAATTTCCAGAATACCCTAACCTCCAAATGACCGAAATGCCCCTAATGTGTCAATCTCCTGATTTTAACCGTTCTTTCGCGCTCAATTCTGTAGAAGACACCTGGACAGAAGAAACAAGTAATTCATGAGAGTAACTGCCCGAAATAGACTAACTAGTCCAAGTTAAGAGATTCAGATGGGACATTTTCATGTCTCATCAAACATCCCCAAACTTAGATTTTGCTAGTCCTCGAGCAAAACAGAAAAGTAAAACTAAACCCAATTCACCACTTTCGTAGGGACTCACGATTGCACTTAGCACGTGCAACAAGCCGTTAAACCTCTAGGTTACCCAAGAGGACGAGTTTTGTCTCGTGAGGGTTTGCAGTGAATATACCCACAAAATTCAAAAATCTCAAAAATCCAGAAGGATCTAAAAATGTTTATCCAGTAGAATCTCGAAAGTTAATAGAAATGAAATCAAAGTTGACCAAACCATACAAATGCTAAAAATCCCTTCACTAGTAATCAAGACTCGAAGTGCACGTGACAAGCCAATATGAGTATCATTTCGGTTCTGAAAAGACAAAACCTCGATTACCTTCTCAACACATTTCGCCTCGACTACTGCCTCCCGGTCATACACTCAAAAATTAAAGTCACTCAGAAATGGATCACTCAATGTGCGAGTATGAGTATGAACGAAAAATCAACACATTACAAAAGATGGACTAAATTTTTCGTAAACGACTGATCTCATAGAAAGGAAACAACCACTAATATGGAATGGGGAAGCTAACCTACTCTTCTCACCTGATCTACTATCTAACAGTGTTTCCTAGAGGTCAATAGAAACTAATGATAATGTGAACCAGAACTCCTGAAAACTTGACGTCTTCAAATCTTCAAGAATTTCTTCGAAGGATAAACACTTAAACTAAACAAACATTTTTTTCTTTGATTTTTCTATTTCTTTTCTCTCTTTTTTTTTTTCTCTATTTCTAATTTTTTTTTTTTTTTTTTTTTTTTTTTTTTTTTTTTTTACATAGACTCTGGTAATCATAATACAAATAGGACTTTCTTCACATTATTCTTTCCTTGGGTAAAATTCTCTTCATTTTGCTTCATGCCTTATTCTCAGGGTTCTAACAAATGGATTTCTATCTTCCTCTAGTTGACACTGTTTTCAAGTTTCCAGACTACAAGAGAAAGGTTCACTTCCTGATGACATCCCTAGTGGTTGTAAAATTTGAACTCAGGAGATCAAATGAGTTCGTTTAAATATTGCGAGGTTGAGTAGCTCTTCACTCTACTCGGAGTTAGCACAGAAGAGATCACTCAAAGCAAAAAAGAAAGGCTCAGAATCTCACATGGATAAGTCTCCACTAATGATCGATTAAGTTCTCTCAGAAAAGTCAACTCTTCACCTACCTAACACTCACATGGCTAGTGCACAGACAACTTCAAGACTCGAAATTCATGGAAAAACCTTTAGCAAACGGATAGTACAACCAACTAGACTCTATAACTATTAACAAGCAAAAACAACTAGATTCACATTTTCAATCTAAAAATTTAAATTTTTGAAAAATTTTGAACCCTTTTGAATTTTTGAAATAAGGACTAAAAATTCAATCCCCTATCCCCAAACTTAAACCGAACATTGTCCTCAATGTTCTGAAGACTATGCAAAAATAACAGGATGAGGGAAAGATATTACCGTATGTAGAAGTCCTATGCATGGGTTGCCTCCCAGAAAGCGCTAAGTTTAACGTCTTCAGCCAGACGATACAGATGATTCAACAATCCTTAAGTAACATCTCCATAAACCAATAGGCGAAACATCTGAGAATCTACCCAAGACACGAAGTGATTAGTGAATGATAGTCTCACACTTGTGTAAATATGTTGCAGTACCCGTGAGACTATCGTGATCAGGTAAGAATCCCCAAACTTAGACGACAATAAAGTCGTTAAGTTTGGCAATGGAGTAGCAGATCTATAGTCCTGATAGAAAGGATCTATGTAGGGAGGAAAAACCAAGTGAGGTATTGCATTATATTCTAAACAGGTTCCGGAGGGACAAGATGTAAGATGATCACAGACATCCATACTTAGACTAGCGGTTTCCAAAACAGGTATGTTGGGTACTTCCAAAGGAATAACCCGGCCATCCGACTCTAAGTCCTCAAAAGTCGGTTTAGATAATCCTTCTATGCTCTCTCTTATCCCAATGTAAGCAGGGTCCTTAAAGGCATCTAGATCTTCACCTAAGTCAAGTGAGCTAATGGTCTCATTCAACAAGTCAAGTAGCCATGACTCATCATCTTTGGTTGTGGAATGACTCTCAAGTTTATCCACATGAAAATGGGATGAAGGTGTTGAGGTCGGAGATAACACAACCTCGACTTTTTGCTCCTCCAAAAGGGGCACAAAAGTCTCCTCAGAATTAACAATGGGTTCACACGGTGGGAATTGTGTCTCCATGATTGACAACGTAATTGGTTCAGACACCAACCATGAGCTAGATTCCAACATGTTATCCATCTCATTAATAATACCCTCCTCATCTAAGCTCAAAAGGGCTAATAGAGTTTCTAAGGGATCTCTCGACTGAGTCGT
This sequence comes from Eschscholzia californica, assembly GCF_041429995.1. Classification (NCBI taxonomy): domain Eukaryota; kingdom Viridiplantae; phylum Streptophyta; class Magnoliopsida; order Ranunculales; family Papaveraceae; genus Eschscholzia; species Eschscholzia californica. Next base: position 38,503,596 of record NW_028238198.1, read on the forward strand.
TGGTAATCCATCTTGAACTAATAACTCTACCAAGTTCAACCCACTAAACTCATCTATGTCATCCGGATGGAGTCCAGCATTAAAAATATTCATTTCCACCGTCATATTCCCAAATGACAATCTTAAAAGACCACTTCTACAGTATATGACAGCATTTGATGTAGCTAAAAATGGTCGACCTAAAATGACAGGGATTTGACTCTGAGTATCATGAACTGGTTCAGTATCTAAGATGATGAAATCTATAGGAAAGATGAACTCACCAACTTTTATCAGAACATCCTCTACTATGCCACGTGGTCGCCTGACAGACCGATCTGCCAACTGAAGAACTACATAAGTAGGTTTTATTTCTCCTAAACCTAACTGTAAGTACACAGAGTAAGGGAGAAGGTTGACACTAGCACCTAGATCTAACAAAGCTCGTTCGATCTTATGGTCCCCTATAGTGCAAGGTAATGTAGGGCTTCCTGGATCTTTGTACTTAGGTGGAAGGTTTTGTTGGATGATAGAACTCACTTGTTGAGTTAAGAAAACCTTCTTATGCACATTCATCTTACGCTTTCTAGTACATAGGTCTTTAAGGAACTTAGCATAAGCTGGGATCTGTTTAATTGCATCTAGTAATGGAATATTAATGTTGACTTGTTTAAATATTTCCATTATCTCCTCGAACTGAGACTTTTTCTTTGGCTCTACGAGACGCTGAGGATACGGGGCTCTGGGAATGTAAGGCTCAGGCACTACAGGTGGTTCCTCAGACTCAGGAGCCTTCTCAGGTTCTTTACTAGGGACACTAGTTGGTAAGGTGGGTTGCTCAGAGTTTAGTTCACTATCTTCGGGAACTCCTACCTTATTGTCAATTACCCTACCACTTCTAAGGGTGGTTACTGCATTGGCCTGATCCATTGGTTGTTTACCTAGTGTACCTTTTGGGTTTTGCTCAGTTTGACTAGGAAACATACCCTTTTCCCTCTGGCTAAGGGCTTCTGAAAGTTGACCTACCTGGATTTTCAGACTATTCAAGGATTGATTGGTCTCTACTTGGCTATTAGCTAGTTTTATGAAGGCCTCCTCTAGAGAGTTCTTGTTCTCCGGAGGATATTGTGCACTAGGCTGAGTATAGGGATTCCTAGAGGCATTAAACTCAGCAGGGTTTATTGAACTGCTAGGTTGACTCTGGTTTTGACCCTTGTACCAAGAGAAATTGGGATGATTTCTCCAACCTGGATTGTACGTGTTGGAATAAGGATCATACTTCTGACGATTGTCTGGCCTAGAGGTTTGATAAAGAAAATTGGCCTGTTCTTTTTCATCATAACCAAATAACAAGGTACACTTGTTCCCTGTATGAGAAGGGTCTCCACAGACGGAGCACGGATAAGAGGTGGATTCATTTCCAACACTCATGATGTGAGTGGGATCCTCTCTGAATGCTTTAGGCTGACCAAGCTCTAGGGCTTCTATTCTTCTAGCCATGGCGGCGAGTTTAAGTTCTGACTCATCAACTCTATAGATGCCACCTTTATTTGGAGTAATATTTGTCCTAGTAGGAGGTCCTCTAGAAGTTTCCCATTTGATGGGCCTAAAAAGTTTCCTAAAAAGGTCACCACCCGCAAGTATACGGGTGTCAAGTAGTAAACCCGGTAAGACCGGAGTCGATCCGCAGGGACTAAGTCAACCTGTTCTAAATCTTATATTTAAGACGGTTTTGTTTGAAATTGGTTTTGTGATGAGAAAATTAAATCTAAAATAACAAACTTAAAAACAACGAAAAGATAATTACTGGAGAAACTTATGAAGAGAAAACCTAGGGTTTCGGAATCCACCTTAGCATGCTTGTAAACTAACCTACTCAACCACGACTCAATATTTTTATAACTCAAGGAATGGTAACTTTTCTACCAAACCTCGGAAAATCATATACTTTCAGAGCAAACCTATCTAAACTTTTAATTTCAAATCAATCGTTCAAACAATACTCTAACTATTAGCTATCAAATCTTAAGCATGAGACATTAAAGACACTTAGTCTAAATATGAAACATCAAAATATAAGTATAACTAATGAAAAAGATATCACGAAACTAATGCGAAGAAATTAATTTTACAATGTCAAAACAAATCAAAGAAGTTTATGGTGAGATGATGATCATTTACTTAAGCAAAACTACGGTTTCATCCTAACCCTAGCTGTAGAAGTTAGTTACACATGTTCGAACTGATATTGAGATTTAAAATCAAATAGAGGAAAAGACACATGATTTGGAATATCAAAAAAATCTTACTAAAAGTTATTTTCCTTTGCTGCAGCCAAACGCACCCCTAAGGAAAATACTTTTCTAGCAACAGTGAAAATAAATTTCCAGCAACTCTTCTCAACCAAACGCGGTCTTCTTCTCCAATGAAATTTCTCTCTCTCTAAGTTCTCTGATTTTATTTCAATTTCAAATCAATAACCACCAACCCAATTTGAAAGAAAAGATGTATTTGATATGAAGAAATAGGAAAACAATCCTTTCTTAAATAACAATCCAAAACAACTTGATCAAAATTCTTCTGAATCTCTCTGTTTCTCTCTACAAATCAATCTTTATATCTCTCTTGATTTCTCACTTTCTCTCACTACAAAAATATCTCTCTCTCTGTTTCTCACTTTCTCTCACAAAAAGAAAAGAAATTAGAGGAAGAAGAAGATGAAGATGATAATAATGGTGTAGTTTGGTCCAGCCGAGATGATAAATGCTCCCTGTTTTAGCCGTGTGATGAGAGCTGATTAATGGTGATCCCCCCCAAAACCGAGCTGCTCTCTTTTTCTCTATGTCCCTGTTTTATCCTCTCACCCAATCTACTACTTTCCTTTTGTATTTCAATTTCTTTACTTCTCTCTCTATTAAAAATTCTTCATCAATCAAGCTTCCTTCTTGGTCATATCCTTCCTTATCACTCACTGTCCAGCTCTTTCTAATATGTCAAATTATTTCCTTCACTAATTTCTCTCTGGTTTCTCTTTTAAGAAGATCACAAATCTTGTCAAATATATCTTCTTTAAACAAATTAAGAAGAAGATGAGAAAGAGATAAAGAAGGAAGGAGTAGTTGCCTTATTTTAGGGCCAATGCACTACACGTGATTGCTGTAAGAAAAGGGAGGATATGATGCAACATGGCCTATCACGTTTTACTTGCCTTTCAGTATAGATGACCGTTGGATGAAGTAGATTGTCATGTGGTCCGTTGAGATTAATAAACTCGAGCTAGTGGCATGAAATTGCATGCACCGAATCATTCTACTGATTTGGTATAAGTCTGTCCCGCTATACCCGAACAAGTACCGCGCATAGTGATGTCGCGCCTCTGCTATACGCCATGTGTCTCCGAAAGCTTGGTGCTGACTGTGGTCGACTGTATTTGACCCACTTTGACCTGCTCTAGTTTTATTCTCCGAACTCCGATTGGACTCCCGTTTTCTCCTACGGACTCGCCATGGACCCCACTTTTCATCCGAGTATCAAATTTCCAGAATACCCTAACCTCCAAATGACCGAAATGCCCCTAATGTGTCAATCTCCTGATTTTAACCGTTCTTTCGCGCTCAATTCTGTAGAAGACACCTGGACAGAAGAAACAAGTAATTCATGAGAGTAACTGCCCGAAATAGACTAACTAGTCCAAGTTAAGAGATTCAGATGGGACATTTTCATGTCTCATCACATTTCTGGAGATTGGGGTTTTTGAGGAGAGAGAAACGCTCGCCTGACGTCAGCCAAGCGAGAATCCTTCCCCCTCCTTTTTCCCTGAATAAACCCTAAAGCTACCTCCATTAACACAAGGATCAAGCTTCAAGGTACTTCTAGCACACATGCAAACACAACGACGCACTCACAACCAAAGCTAATCATTACAAAACAAATCTCTTAAAAAGTAAAGCACACAAAACAACAATCCAACTCTCATCTCTAGGGAATACTCGGAGAAGAAGACGAAGCAGAAAGTGAACGGCATCATCACCTACCTCGAGAATCAGCAAGAAGGTGAGGTAATTATTTTGAGGTAAACCCTAACTGCTATTTATGTATTGCTTATCTAGTGTAATCCCTGCATGATTAACATGTGTCCGAACTAAACCATAAGAATTAGGTTGTTCATTCTCCTTCTTCAAGCGTGAGCCAGAATTTCGTCTACTCTCTACTTTTGGTGCTTGTTAATTGGTAGGCCTATACTTTGAGTACATGTGGAGTGTTTCATTGGTCGATATTCCCTTCCCTAGGCGAGGAGACGCCATTATACTTCTAGGGTTGTGTCTGACTTTGGTCTTTGATTCAACCGAGAACATGTAAGATAAGATTCACAACTCGCCTCCCTCATTTAAATCATTCACATCTCCAAGTCTCATTCTCTTTTTTAAGGATTTACTTCTGAATCTGTTCATCTCCCTTCTTCTACTCCTTATGTTAATGTCATCCTACCCCTCAGAGACTAGTATCAACGACCTCACTAAACAAATGGCCCTTCAAATGAATATCTCGGATTATGGTAACCTTACGATTGCATACTCTAAGCCTTCTGTTAGTAAAGAACTACAAGAAATTCAAGCTGGGTTTGTAGCTAGGCTCTGTTGCTCGTATGATTTTGGCATTGGTTACATTCGCAAGCATCTATCAGGCCAATCGAGGTTCTTCCGTGAATGTGTCATCTCCAAAGCTCCTTATGGCCCCAACCACTTCTTAATCAAGCCTAGAAGCCTGATAGTCATGAATGAAATCAATCAGGGTAGGCCGTGGATTATTAGGGGGCTGCTAGTGGTGATGTAGGAAGTTGATTTTTCTTTGAAAGAACAAGTCCCTGAGTTGATGTGTGAACCAATGTGGTGTAGTTTCTCGGATCTCCCATCAGCCATACAAAATAGACAAGATTTGGATATCATCTTCTCTTGCATGGGGTATATCATGCAGATCCTCCCAAAGAACTTCAGCAGGTTCCAAATGCTTTGATTCGCATCCAGTTTATGTACGATGTCCTCACTCCACTGTTGGCTACATTGAATTCCATTTTTACTGATGGAAGTAAACCGGTTAACTTTAGTTATTTGAGATTCCCCAAAGCTATATGTCATCTTTGTCGTATTGTCGATCATTCGGCTATTCCTTGCATCAAGCCCAATGTTAGAGTCTCTAGTTCAAAAATGGATATCTCTCCAACCTCCAGCAATCCCCCTCAACAGTGGGCTTTAACAGTGGTTCAGCCTCCTGCCCCCCATGTAGAGAGTTCTCCTCAGCAGGATAAGCATAGTCAGAGAGGTAAGAGAAAGGAATCTGAGCTTTTATTGGATGTCAAGATAGAAGAGGGTGAGATGAGACAGCTAGTGGCTAAGAAGTATCAGGATCGATCTAATGGCAGTGGTTCATCTAGTGATAGTGGTGGTTTGGCTCGTCGATTAGGGAAATCGATTGCTCATTCTGAATTCGCAAACTCCATCCCTTCCAGCTGGTACTTTCCACCTCCTATCCATAGACAACCTAGAAGAGAGAAGACGCCACTTGTTCGCCGATTCTCTGCTGGAATCTCCTGGTACTATGTCGGATGCTAGAGTAGAAGAGGAGGATGAACAGCCTAGTTTGGTCGATTAATCCTAGTCCCTTATCCCTGTTAGTGTCTTTTTTTATTTGATAGTAGTAATTTCTAAGGTTGTTTGGTTGTATGTTAAGTGTTCTTGGCTTGCAGTCCTTTGGTTTCTCTTCTAGTATAAGATAGAAGATCAGATACTTTTGTTTGGGATTGTTTACTTTTGTGATTATGGACTGATAATTTCTGGTTTTAATTGGCTTATATCTATTTTAGTTGTTCTTTTGTTTTAACTTTCTGTTTTATTCTCTCTCAATTCCTTCACTGCTGTTTTAATCTATCTTCCTAAGGTCTGTTCTATTTGTTTCTTCCTAACTTTTAGTGGGTTCTCTACTGTTCATTATCTTTCGGTTGTGGCTGGTTAACCGGAGATTCTAGCAGCTTGCCGGAGTTTCCGGCCTTTGTTTTGAACTTCCTTTCAGGTAGATTGGAGTATTTAGGTGCCCCTAGAAGTATCCTAGCGATAGCCCAGACCAGCCCAACTCTCATGGCTCTAAAAGCACCCCCTAGTAACTGTCCATCTATTCTTAGTTGGAACGTGAGAGGTATATCCTCTTTCCTCACGGAGAAACACCTTCTTAATCTTATATCTAAGAATAACCCAGATATTGTTTTTCTAGCTGAAACAAAAAACAGATCGATCAACATTAACAAAAGTATTCGTATAGGTAAGGAATATTCGAGTCACTTCATTGCACCTGTTAATAAAGCAGGAGGCCTGGTTATGTATTGGAAACACCAAATAAAGGCTAATATCATTTTTTCGGACAACAATATGATCCATATGGAAATTGCAGATAGCCAAATATTCAGCCACACCTATATCACCGGCTTCTACGGCAGTCCTTATAACAAAAACAAGATGTCTCCTTGGAAAAAGTTAATCGATCTTAATCCAGGTACGGAGACACCTTGGATCGTGATAGGGGACCTGAATATTATTCTAGACCCGTTAGATAAAAGTGGAGGAAGCGTTACCTCAAATTCCAACACTCCTAAAGTTAATAACTTTATCAATAAACTTGAACTTATGGATATAAGGTATAAGGGGAACCCGCATACATGGAGTAATAAACAATATGGCAACAACCTGATCCAAGAGCGTTTGGACCGGGCATTATCCAACCAGTCGTGGCTCCAAAAATATAACAACTCTAGCATTAATCATCTGGAATCGGTAGGATCTGATCACCTACCAATTCTACTAAAATCTGAAGATATTAATCACACCAAACCAAAATCGTTCAAATTTATTAGAACCTGGATGACCCATCCGGACTGTCATGATTTCATAGCAGACAAATGGGAAAACAATAAGTATAATCTCTCAATAGATAACATCCAGCACAATCTGAATAGTCTGAGCAACCATCTAGCTAAATGGAACAAAAAGGTTTTTAACAATATAGAAAATAATATAAATAAAGTTGTCGCTAACCTTCAAAATAGTAATAGCAAAGAGGAAAATATCAAACTGCACTCAGATCTGGAAAAGTTATATGAACTTCTGGAAAGTATGTGGAAGGAAAAGTCTCGCAACGATTTTATCACCCTCGGAGATAAAAATACTAAATACTTCCACTCTCAAGCGATTCATAGAAATAGGCGCAACCGGATTCTGGCCATAAAGGATCAGAATGATTGCTGGCAAGATGATCCTAGTGAAATACAGAACATTTTTTCTGAGCACCTTTTAAATATTAGCTCCTCAAACAATACTGCTATTAATCCTCAGGTTATCAATCTTTTCAACCCAACCATTACTCATAATCAGAACCTAGATCTCATCAAAATCCCAGAGCAAGAAGAGATAGACAAAGCAATTGGTTGGCTGAAGAAAAAGCAGCACCGGGACCTGATGGTTATCCTCCATTCTTCTTCCAATCCAACTGGGATACCGTCAGTCCGGATATCTACAATATGGTAAAAAATTTCTTCATTACCACCAAGCTCCCTACAGATACTAACCATACACATATTTGCGTCATTCCTAAAACTCCCTCACCGCAAACTCCAGCAGATTTCCGCCCCATTAGCCTTCTCAAAACCACTTAAAAGATTATCACGAAAATTCTAGCTGACAGATTCAAACAAACTCTCACCAATATCATCTCCCCGTTTCAATCGCCTTATGTTCCTGGCCGACTAAATATCTGACAACATAATTATCGGGCAGGAAATTATACACTCATACAGGAAAATGAAAGGGGGAAAAGGATATTTTGGAGCTCAAACTAGACATGTTTAAAGCGTTTGATAGACTTGAGTGGAACTTCCTCATTGAACATATGAGGAAATTGGGATACTCAGAGCACTGGACCGATATGATTTATAACTGCATCTCTACTTCCTCTATGGCTGTTCTGGTGAATGGGCGACCAGGTAATAAATTCTTACCCACTAGAGGCATTAGGCAAGGTGACCCCCTTTCTCATTTTCTTTTTACCATAGAATGGAAGGTCTTAGCCGTATCATCTCCTCTAATTCGGGTTCAGGTAATTTCTTGGGCTTCCCTGTAAACAACTCAAACCTAGAGATTACACATTTACTTTTCCCCGATGACTGTATCATATTTGGCAGAAACTCTATAGAGAATATTCATAATCTTAAAAATATTCTCTACATGTTCTGTGAATCTTCGGGACAAATGATTAACTACAATAAATCTAATATTTTCTTTTCCAAAAACTCACATCCGAAATTTAAACGGATGATCATGAGAATGCTCAAAGTTAAATACGCCTCCACGTCGGAGAAATACTTGGGAGCACAAATGTTTATTGGAGCAAACAAAACGAAAGTTTTTAATGAACTTATAGACCAGATAAATAGTAAACTCAACAAATGGAATCACTCTTTTCTCTCGCAAGCAGGTCGCACGACGGTTATTTCCTCCGTGGTGGCAGCAGTACCCCGATATCAGATGCAATGTTTCGCGCTTCCGAAAAGCGTCAACAAACGCATTATGACTATTCAAAAGTCATTCTGGTGGGGTAATTAAGCCTAAAGGTATATGTACTAAAGCTTGGTCTTCCATCAGCCTTCCTAAAAGGCTGGGAGGGCTGGGTATACATGTTCTAGAAATAGACAATGTAGCTTTTCTTAGTAAACTAGCCTGGAGACTACATACAGAACCTAACTCTGCTTGGGTGCAAGTGATGAAAGTTAAATACTACCCCAAGACTGAAGCTCCGAGTCCAGCAAAATCACATCATTCTTGGATATGGAAGAATATTAGCAAACACATAAATCAAATTCGTAAACTCTATTGCTGGAAAATACATAATGGAAAAGATATTAATATATGGAACGAAAAATGGATACCCAACGCTATCACCCCTCCTACTAACTTAAATAACTCCAACCTTGTCAAAGTATCTCAACTTATATCTAATAACAATTGGAACGAGAATTAAATGATACCTTTGACTCTATCACCATTAATTTGATCGAAGCCATCCCCATCGACAATGAGGGAAACGATCAAATTAGATGGACCCTTACTGAATCCGGCCGCTTCACGATCAAATCTATGTATAATCATATTAGAACAAGTAATCTACCTCCCTCATCTCCAAACTATAACTAGAATTTATCTGGGCTCTTCCTACTATTCCGAGAATTTAACTGTTTATTTGGAAAATATGCTCCAATACGCTACATGTAAAAAGTAGGATTGGAAAATACATCGGAAATAATTTCATGTGTAACAAGTGCACAATAGTTGTAACTATAGAACACGCTCTCTTGCATTGCCCTATGGCAAAAAACATTTGGTTCCACTTCAATGTTATCTCTGAGAGGATCTCTTCCATTACGGATTGGATCTTCTCATGGCAAGACTCTAACCAAACTAACACCACCAATGGAACACACTTTGTTACCATCCTTTGGAATATTTGGAAAATGCGATGCGACAACTGTTTCCAACATACCATCATGGATATTAATACAGTTATTACTGCAATCAAAAGCTTTCCGGAAAAATCAAACTTCAAGGTGAAAAATAATAGAGTACAACTAGACGATTGGAAACCTCCAGTGGACCCATATCTTAAAATCAATGTTGACGCCTCATTCGTGTCAGTTGAGGCATACATTGGCATGGGGCTAATAGTCCACAATGCGGAATCCAGATTTATTGAAGCAATGGCCACCATAGCTAGAGCAAGAAATAGCAAAGAGAGTGAAGCGTTAGCTATACTTAAAGGACTTCAATGGGCAGAAGAACATAATCATGGATACATTATCATAGAAAGTGATAACATCAACCTCATCAAGCATATTCAAGATCGTCGACATTCCATATATTGGCAATCTAAAGTATACATAGATAGAATTAGAGAAGTCAAAGGAAGACTAGAGCATGTTCTCTTTAGCCACACTAAAACACAGAAGAACGAGCAAGCCGACAAATTGGCTAAATGGGCAAGGAAGAAAAATAGATCCAAGATCTGGAAGAATGTCCCTTCTTTTTTAATTTCTAAGTATTGTAATAGCCTTCTTATTTAATTATATGGAAATTTCAACAAAAAAAAAAATAATAATCTTGGGCATTTCTATTTAAGGGTCAAGAAAGGACCCACATTATGGGTTCTTGGAAAGGAAATTGGCTCCAACTTTAACTAATACCGTCTACTTGGGCCCAAAAAATTCATTACAAGGTCGTCTTTGTAGGTGCATGTAGTCCTTGACATGCCCACTTGAGAGAGATGTCGTCCCAAGAACAAATGTCCAAAATTAAGTCAAATTTATGAGTTTAGTGAGAATCATATAAGACATAAGATCAACACCATTCACCCTAGAAAAGAATACACTAGGGACATTTTTTCCATTGCAACGCAATCAATATCGTTATCAACGTGGATAATTTTTTCGTGCTTCTGGCCTCTCTGCTATCGCTTAAATAGAATCAGCTGATTGACACCACTCAACATTTTTCTCGCTTCTGGCCTCTCTGTCATGGCTTGAATTGAAACAACTGATTGACAAGACTCACATACGATTTTCTTGAGAAACATATAAGACATAAGATCAACACGATTCACCGTACACAGTAATACACTGAGGACACTAAATTTGGTCAAAACTTCCTATAAGTTTGTGTTTTGGTGAAAAAAGATCAGTCAATTTTTTTTGTCTTCGAGTCTCTATGTATTTTATTTATTTGCAACACCTTGCGACAGCTTTAAACACCTTGCAACTACTTTCCAACACCATGCAATAGCTTTGAAAACTTTGCAAAAAATATTAGATTTTTAACAAAAGAAATACAAATATTCGAGTTTTTAACCAAAACAACAAATTTTGGATTTTTGACCAAAAAAAATATACAGCTTTTCTTTTGAACTTAATACTTTTCAAAACTGGGTCTTCGGTCCAACTTTCTGTCTTTTCTATTGTAACATAATCAATATCGTTATCAATGTGCGTTTCTTTTTTCTGCTTCTGGCCTCTCAGTTACAGACACGTTTTTTCTATTGTAAAATAATCAATATTTTTATCAATGTGGGTATCTTTATCTGCTTCTGGCCTCTCTTTTACAAACACGTTCTCTATTGTAACATAACCAATATCGCTATCATTGTGGATTGTGTTTTTCTGCTTCTGGCCTCTCTGTTGCCGACATGTTTTCTCTATTGTAACATAATCAATACCGTTATTAACGTTGGGTGTCTTTTCTGCTTCTAGCCTCTCTGGTACGGACACGTTCTCTATTGTAATATAACCCAATATCGTTATCAACGTGGGTTGTTTTTTTTTTCTGCTTCTGGCCTCTCTATTGCAGACACGTTTTCTCTATTATAACATAATCAATACCGTTATCATCATTGGGTGTCTTTTTTTGCTTCTAGCCTCTCTAGTAAGGGCACGTTCTCTACTGTAATATAATCAATATCTTTATCAACGTGGGTTGTTTTTTCTGCTTCTGGCCTATCTGTTACAGACACGTTCTCTATTGTAACATAATCAATATCGTTATCAATGTGGATTGTTTCTGCTTCTGGCCTCTTTGTCGCGGACACGTTTCTCTATTGTAACATAATCAATACCGTTATCAACGGTGGGTGCCTTTTTCTGCTTCTGGCCACTCGGTTACAGACACGTTCTCTATTGTAATATAATCGATATCGTTATTAACGTGGGTTGTTTTTTTTCTCTTTTTGGCCATTTTGTGACGGACACGTTCTCCATTGCAACATAATTAATATCGTATCAACGTGGGTTCTCTTTTCTACTTCTGCTCTATATGTTATCACTTGAATGGAACACAATTGATTGGCACAACTTCAACATTTTTCCATTTTCCTTAATCTTTCTCGAACTATGAGCTTCTAGGAAAAACAGACAAATTGACTTGCTATTGTTATTTTAAATTAATGTAAGTTCACTAATATGTGATCTTAAAATGTTGAATTTTTGCGAAAAAAATCAAAGTTTGTGGTGAACCATGAATTTTAAAGATATCGTCAAGCAACTTTCAACTACATTCTTACGAATTCAGCCATGAGAACACGTCTGAGTTGATACTCTGAGTTTTTTTTGTTAGACTTCTACAGAAAAATATATATCAACTCAATTAAGTCTTCTCTTTGGTGACTTTCTCTACATATTAATGGCTTAAGAAATAAGACCTCAACGTTTGAGAAATTGAGAACCATACTTTTAAATTGCTTTCGACTCTTATAAAAATTCCAAAAGCCAAAAATTAAGTATAGGTTTGCAAGTAATTAATTTTAACTTATCCTAACTAGATTACAGTGTAATTGTGTAAAAAGGACTTTACGCTAAATTAATAGTGAAATTTATCATACTGTATTTATGTAGTGAAATTTTTAAATTACTCTACTGTGTTTATGTAGTGAAATTACTCTACTGTATTTATGTAGTGAAATTTATCATACTATGTATCCAACAAAAAGACGGGGGTTGAATACACTTCTAAATTACTGCAATTCATGTGAATGGATTCATTTATTACAATGAAAAAAAAAAAAAAATTCATTTATTACCATATGTACTAAAACAAAACGTTACATTGCTGAGAAATTAGATTTGCAAAAAAATATGTGAACACAAAATTGATAAAAGTGGTAATTGAGAGTAAAAAATGTATAGGACAAAAACTTCTAATGACCAAGACAATGTAAAATCAATCTTGCACAAAAATAAATTGATGTAAAACACTTTTGAATGTGAATAAATGTATACCACTTACTATTTGTGTGATGAAAGATATATATATATATATATATATATATATATATATATTTAGATGAATCCGAAATCCGTCACGAGGGGAAAGAAAACAATTGTAACAAACTAATTTCAGAAACACTTCCACAACCTTGTCATTAAACATTAAACATTAAACAAGCAAAGTGGAGAAAGCAATGCCTTCTTTTGTGTTGACAATTACCATGCACTTCGAGGTCACTAAACATTAACCTGCTTGAAGAACCCTTCACACTTGTAATAATCTAATTAGCAAGCCATTCGTAAGTGGTTTCGACAATTGTATAAGCGCTTTCTCTAGGTACAGTTGTGAGGAGGTATATTGTCTGGTTCACTCTTTTGAAAGGAGACATATGAACAACTAGGCATCTTACCGCCCAGAAGTCTCATCACCTATATGGGGAAGATATGCAGCATGTTTTGATGCATTGGCCATGATGTAATCATCTAAAGATATATCACTGACCTAAAAGAGAAACAAAGAAAACAAAACATTACGATGTATCGAACCCCAAAAGAATTTAGGAAAAAATACACAAGAGGAAGTAAATTTTACGAAATAACACGTGGGCCCACGTCCACGCGTGCTCACATCCCATTCGGCCATAATAGTAGTCTTAATTAGTATAGGATTAGGAAGTTACATTAAATTGATATTTTTTTTGTTTTGAAGTTTCTATGTTTTGAGTATTTTATTATTTAGGAATCTTAGTTTGAGTCTATCTAGGAAAGTTTGTTATCCTATAAAAGGAGGTCTAGTCTATTTTATTATTCACATTGAAGAGAAAAACCATTGAAGTTAATCAAGTTTTAGTTTATTTATCGTTTTATTTACAGTTGTTCGTTTATTTTATTGTTCTTATTTTAATTCCGCTGCGTCTACATCAAGTGGTATTCAGAGCCATCAAAATTCTGGAATTTTTTTTTATTTCTCAAAAAAAAAAATATCTATGGATACATCTCCTCTTGAATGTTGGAAAAATTTTCTGGAGAAGGTGTATGGATATTTAGACTAAAGAAACTAACAACGTTAGCTTATTGTATGGCTGTTATTCAATGGCTTCTAACCTAGATACATAAAATTAATAATTGACTCACGACTCATCGGTGCATCATAGCTTTATGTGTTTGACAAGACTTTGTCTAAAGATAACTCGACCACGGTATAAAGTAAACGACAAACACTAAGACGAAGTTCAAATTATAATGGTGAGTCTCAAGAAACTCCCAAGAACGGAGTACTCCATCTAAAAGTCTGGTACAATGATATCGATCAACAATACCTTTTGAAATAACACCAAATTCAAACTCAAGATAGAAACACAACTTTATCTTATAAATTTGTAACATGATTCGAAGCAGTAGCTGCACATTTTCAATCTCCAGGGCTGTGAACAGCAGCCGCCCATATCACCCTCATCAAAATGGTGATATGTGGGCCCCTAACTTTTTATTCATTCTTCATCCTCTTTTTAGTTTTTTCTTCTTTTTTCATCCCTTGAATCATTTTAATGTTTGTGTTTGGTCCTCATAAAATATTTTCATTTGGTCCCCATAAAACAATAAAATGCCGTAGTGATCTTAATTTGTAACTTAAGTTTTATATTTTTAATTGTTATTTTAATAAATTAATTGTTATCTCATTTTATTTAAAATTGAGTATTAAAAACAATAAAAATGAGATTTAGTGTGATGAATAGTGATTTAGTGGGAGTTTTGGTGTTTTGTCTTTGGGTTCAAAAATTTGTAAAAACCAAATAATTTTGTGAAGATTCCTTTTTGGTGAATAATTTGGTGCTAACCACTGGGGATGCTCTTAATCTTCTACTTTCCCTCTTTCTCTCTAACGCAGGAACCAGTTCCTACAAATTAAAGTTATAATAAAAAAAAATAATAATGAAATTAAATATGATGGAATCTCCGAATCTGTAACCACAATTTCTACCTCCCTCTTCTTGCAAACAGATGCAATGTGTGTCAAGTCAAAATCTGGCAGAAATGTGTTAATTTTGTTCAAGAGTGACAGAGGTGTTAGATACAACATTCATTTTTTTTCCATAGCTATGAGATATTGGTATTTTAATTAGTATGAGAGAAGATGGAGACTTCTGGTATGATAAATTTCATTGTTGCTTATGTCTGGGGGAGAAGAAGTGAACCATTTGAGTTGTTATTTTTGTGAAAGGAATTAAGCTTTTACAAGCCTATTTATACTGTTTAATTGCAAATTCAGGTTTTGTATACGGTTTCCAGGTTTCTTCTTTTCTTCAACACAAATAGATTAATTGTGAATAACTCCATTAACAACATCAGGAAGTTGATTATTATTTGATGGTTGTTTACCAACATTTTCAAATCATTACAAAATGCCCAATTATACCATTGAAATATGCTTTCTGCATGTTTGATAAAGTGGTTCACCCAAAATGTTCCATAATGTGAAGTAAATAGATACTGGATCTCTTGATTTCATTGAAAATGCTTATGTTTTGTATAATAGATCTTCAATTCATTTCACCTGATTTTCTATGGATGTACTGAATAAAATGCTATTGTTTCTATCGATTTTACTATTTAAAATAGATAAATTTTAGTCTTTTAAATGCTCATTTCATCTTTGAAGAAATGTTTCAACGTAATTAAAAAACTACTAAAATACATATAGCCTTCACCATAGATTTAGAATGAGTAGAATTAGGTTCTTTTTTACGCTCCTTTCTTGTTTGAAGAAATGTTCCGACGAAAATGAAGAAACTAATGACTTAGCTTTTGTACTTCGTTGTCAATTAAAGGACCTAGGTACTGCTTACTATGATCTGGATATTACTTAAAGAAGTGAGTTTCCACTTCTGATTTATCTCCTTTCGATTTTTAGATGGTCGATGTTCGACGATAACAGTTCAAATAGTTTTAGTTTTTTGGATTACGCTTCTAACAACTTGTAGTTTGTGTATAACTCTGCCTCATAAATCATGTCTTACAGGGGCGTGTTTGAGGGGGTGCGACCGGTGCGGTCGCACCGGGCCCCCTCAAACTACGACATATTTGCTTTGTCTGAGGGGCCCCTAAATTTTGAACCAAGTCTAATAGCTAGACAATGTAAAATAACTCAAAAAAAGTGGATAGCTTAGTTGGTAAACAGTTTACAAAATAAGCATTAACTCACAAGTCCAAAACTCTCTTCCTTGCCTTTCTTTTTTTGTTTATTTTCTAAATTCTTTGTTATCTCGAACTATTAGGAATAACAACACCAACTATTAATAGTAGATAATCAAGTAGATTTAGGTTTGTTTCTTCCCCTAGATTTAGGTTAGTTTGTATAGTTAAAGACTAATCGTAAAGTGTAATACTTGTTGTTTCATTCATAGAATAAGTTTACTTCGATACGTGTGGTTCTTGTTTAAATACATTTTTCGGAACAAAAATACACAACTTAGATTCATGTGAGGAAAGAAAATGTTTTCTAACGTAATCCATTTTGATTTTTGCTAAATGTGTTACATTTGAAATATAAATTTACGCTTTAATGTTACCGGAGAAAGGGCCCCCAGTTTTTTTTTTCGCACCGGGCCCCCGAATTCTCAGCCACGCCACTGAATTGTCTTATAAGACTATCATTATAGTAGTATCAACTTTCTGATCATTACAGGAAATCAACATGCCTTCAAGAAATTAATTGTCCAATCTTTGGTTTCAATTTCCCAAATGAATTATTTATTCTGCCTACCTTAGGAAGTCCGAATTTGCAGTCATAAATGAAGTTCAAATGATAATGGAATGTAAGGATAAAGACTTAAGAGAGGCAAAGATATATATATATATATATATATATATATATATATATATATATATATATATTAGTAAAGTATTCCACTTCAATGTATTTGAATTGTCACATAATATACAAATACTTTTTGAATTTCGATTTCATTTTATCAATTGTACGTTAACATGTATCACACTTATTTCGCAGTTAACATTTATCACACTTAATTTGCAATAATGTCGTAATCAACCGATCAAGAATCAAAATATTTGAGAACAAAAAAGAAATTATGATATGACAATTTGTATCTTGAATTCTCACTTATTATGTAATGGTTGTTTAAATTTCAATTTACATTGGACCAAATTCCCGAAATATATCTCTCCATGTCGTACTAGTTTCAACAATATGAATTTGACAGCGTTGCATTTTCATCGCGCTCAATGGACTGTGCCGTGCCGGAAGCACGGGCAGGGCCGGCCCAAGTAATTTAGAGGCCTAAAGCGAAGAAAAATTTGAGGCCTTTTTTGCCCTAGCTATGAAAAAAATTAATTTTTTGCCGTAAAAAGTAAATTAGCATAAAAAACATGACTAAAAAATATAACCCCGAATTATATACTATATAAGAACATCTAATTTACGTATATGGATGAGCTAAATATGTTTTGGAAACATTCTTCTTGTCTTTTGAAATGCAAAATTACTAATTATGCGTTCGTAGTCCAATTTTTCCCTCATATCCCGTTCAACGATAGGATAAAAATTGTATCTATAACTAACTTAAAAAGTGAAAGAGAATAAAATAACCAATAAGGGAAAAAAGATAGAATCATTATATCTTGTAGAGTTGACATAGATAATTGTTAGAGATTTGGATTGCACACAATCCACCAAAAGAGAACATCGATAATTTATTAAAAGAGAGAAGCAAAAAAAGTTTAGGAAGAAATGAAGAGAAATTATTAAGGTTAGAATTTTTTTAGGGGTGTAGAGATAGAAAGTATAGGTTCTTTTTGGAATTCTTTTTGTGAAACTCATGACTTGGTTAAATGCTGAAGCCAAGGGGAGTACAATTCGAAGTTAAGATGAGGACTTAACGAACAAGTAGAACTTAAAAAAAGACTAGAACAGAAAGTTAGATAGACACAGGTCCCAAGACTTAGACAGGTTGAAAGTTTAACTTCTTAATGTGGGCCCCACAGATAAATGTTCATAAATTTCTATCTGCGTAAGTACGGTGAAGTATAAAGAGGGTTCGCACACGGCTTTCAATGGGTTTAAATTGATCTGGGCTTTTCTTTTTGTTGGAAGTGCCTTTAAGGAACTCTGATTTTGGGGCCTACCTCAAGTGAGGCCCAAAGCAGCCGCTTTGGCTGCTTTGGGCCTGGGCCGCCCCTGAGCACGGGGTATACATAGTAATAATAAAAATGTAAACACTAGTATATAGCAAAAATAAATTGCTTAGTTGTCAATGGGACGTTATTGGGAAAGGAATGATTCGGCCCAAACCCACCCCATTTACATCATTAGTGATGTCTTGTCCTTGTTTTCTATTGGTACAAAATCCAAATTTCTCTACTTAAATCTTCTTTCTTTATGTATTATGAGAATCATGATCCTTCTCTTTCTCTCAAGTTTTTTTTTAGTGTACGTCATTCACCTAACTCATTATTTCCAACATGATTGGGAAAGGGACGACACAACAAACAATATTCTGATCTTTTTTGTACCTCTCCATTTATCTAACTCATTATTGTACAATTATGAAGAAAACTCAAATTGTCTTGTAATGACTAATTGAGATGGTTAAAAAACTTCTCACAGATCTCTAATACAAACAATAAAATGTGACACAATGCGATAATTAAGTAATATGATGAGCCAAAAAAAAAGTTTAAGCTTAAGTAATCTATTCAAAGTTTCAAACCATGTCTCTCCATTATTTAAAAAAAAAAATGCATGTTACCACTCAATTGATGAGCCGAAAAGATGAGCTTCACATTAATATAGGTATAACTCATAAATCATATACTAGATGATCACAAGACATGCATTATTGTGAGCTTTTTTTAGTGCCCATACATCCTTAAATACATTATCCTTTCATTACTCCCATTTGCTTTGAATCTGATGGACGTGTTTGTAATCCCATGTTAGCACCAAGCTCCCATCCATTCTTCTTAAAGCAAACCTTTCCACCAACACAAAACAACCAAATTTTTTCCACCCATCTTCTCCTCTAAATTCCTTCTCCACCAATTCATATTCTCCACTATTCATTACTCCTCCACCTCTTACCCATCCTCCTTTTTCTTGAATCCAACTCATCTTCTCAACAATAGCTTCACTCAACCCTAAAGTACTCTCACTGGAAGACTTATTCCTTTCTTCTTTACTAGTATTATGAGCTTGTTTAAACCATATAAACCCATCTTCATGAGTTTCACCAATTATAGAATCATAATCCTCCACAGCTTCTTGTCCGAAGAGCTTAATTGAATCTTTCTGCACGTTCGCACTCACACTCACGATGTTACTGTTACCTGATGTTGAGGTGTAATAATCACTTTGACATCCATAAATCTCTTCCCAAAACTGCTCCAGAGTCATTTGATAAAACAATGAATTTTTCTTCATCAAATGATATTTCCCCATTAATCTTCCTTCTCTTATGAACACAAGAGGGCAATACCATTTCCCCACAACCACAGTATTGGTATGGATGAGTTTGGGTCGGCGATCTCGTAGAGATACATCTAAACCCCAAGCTTCACCTATCTGAGGAAGGTTATATGATGATTTAGTGTTAAATACCTTCCACCCATTTTTTTTCAAGAAAGTAGGAGGTTGTCCATCATTTACGACAGACTTGGCAGTAAAACCACCATTTTTACCCTCAATTATCTCTACTTGTTGATATATGTTTTTGTAATCCAAAACCCTTTGCTTACTATTTGTTTTGGAATTGCAGAATAAACAGCAAGTGTATGCATCTTCCTCACTTGAACATGTGCATGCTTGCCTACAAAAAATCAACTATTCAGTTCTCGAACAGTTTGATGAGTCGTAGCCTTACTACAATTCTCAAAATTAAATGAAAGAACACGCTAAAGAAAACGAAGACAACAATGATACAAGTATACCTTTTGAACTGCCTTGAATAGGACGAAAGACATTTTTCTGTTGTCATATCATTTCAAAAGGTCTACTTCAAAAAAATTTAAGAGGAAGAAGAAGTTTTTTTTTTTTGCATAAAGAGGAAGAAGAAGTTGGAGGTCATTGTCTTTGAATCACTTTTGTATATTTTCCATAGGGTTTACTTAGTAAGGCACTACGGGGTAAACGTAAATACTTATTTTGTAAACAATGAAAACTTTCAAACATATAAGATCAGTTGAAAGGTTTCTGTTTGGTTTACATATCTAATCTAAGGTGAGAACGTTTATTTTTAGGAGCACCAACAATGTCTAATACTCCTTAATCCTAAGACCTTTTCCTTTGCCATTTTTGAGAATTTGCAGTTCCTCAACCTATAATGATTCTACTGCTCACATAGTAGCACCTTCTAAAGTACCAATATCACATGGCAAGGTCTTCAAAAAACAGTCATTTATTGATTCTCAAACCTTTTGCTTTCTCAAAGCATCTGAATGAAGTCTAAAATTGACTTGGTCTAAACCAATTTCCACAAAACAGTGTTTATGCTTAAAATGGTCAAAGACAATTTCGGAAAACAAGAGTCATTATTTCATACTATTGTGTCTAAAATATAAAACAACCACTAGTTTTTTTTTTTTGTTGAAAAAACACAACTTTTCAACAACAAAAAAAAAAAAAAAAAAAAAAAAACACAACTACTAGTTGACAGTAGAAAGGGGTCATTGATATATTTCCCCTAACGTAATTGTAATGAATATTATTTCATAGAAAATAAATTTTTGGTCTAAGCTCGGAAAATTGCCCTAGCACCAGAAGTCCAATATAATTAATACAAAATTCTAAGAAAATCTAAAATTGGTAATTTAACAAATAAATCATTTTTTTCATGACACTATTATCTTACTACATTAAACAAAACATAATGATGTGTTTGTTTATTTACATGAGGAAAAATCAGATATTCAAAAAATAGATTTATCTTACTTTATAAAGTTCAGACGAACTTATTATATTTTTTTATTTTGGGTATATCCACTAGTGTTGTTAAAGAGGCTGGGTTGTGGGCCGGGCCTAAGCACCAGGGCTGGAATAATGTCGAGTTTGGGTCGGCCATACCCATGGCTCAGGCCGGGTCAAATCCGGGTTTGGATGGCCCAGTTTTTTTTTAAACTTTGAAATTCAATTAAAAGTTTTCTTGATCTTAAAACTAAATTAAAAGAAAATATTACATATATATAATACTATGAGATAACTAAACAAATCATGAAGATTTTTACCTTTTTAAAATAAATATTGGATCTTAAAATATAAGGTAATGAGTATTTACCTAAAAGAAAATAAAACTTACCTAGTACTAAAAGTAAATTAGAAGAATATAGAACTTATCACATTTGTTTTTAATATTATTTATCTAAAAGATTTTACAGAATTAATCTAAAAGATTTTATACTATTTACCAAAAATTTCTTCTTAACTTAAAAAGAAAAGATTTTTTTTGAATTTACCTTAAAAAAATGTTTTGTGGAATTTTTCTAGTTTTTTATACTCTCATACTTTAAAAAAAACAAAAAAAAAAAAAAAAAAAAAAATTTCTACAACTCATGTAGGATATAAATCTTTTAAATACTGACTTCAACATACATACAAACAAATTCACTAAATTAGGACATAAAATTAGAAGTGTTCAGGGTAACATTTGACAAATAAAGAGTTGAAAAGTAAAAGGAAAACTAATTTAAATTAATCATAAAAATAATTCATTGAACTTACCATCTGTTTGAACGTTTTGATTCTCTTATGACGTAATAACGGTTGGAAGACAAAGGTTGATCAAGAACAGGGATGAACCAGACCTTATGTTTCTGCTCTTTTGATTTCTTTCCTTCACTGAAAACAACTTTTACAATTCGATTATGTGGGAATGGAAGAGGCTTTTTAATCTCAGCATGGTGCTTGATTGTACCACAACAACAACAAACACTTTTTCCTGCCTTTCTTGAATCTTGATCTGAATAAGTAATCAGATAACCTGAATTAGGACCCTCTTGTTCTCTAACCATTGAAAGATCATCATTGTATAATGACAGAGGCTTTGTTCTATACATTTTTCTCAATAAGTTATCTGCCTGTCCACTACCCCTTCCTAGAACTAATGTATATATTTATAGAGATATAAAGAGAGAGAGGAAATTGATAGGAAGCTTCCACTAGGTAAATTTGACTAGTCTACAACTTTGAAATATTTCTATATATGAACTAATATATTTAATATTTACATTTTAGGCTTTTATTGAGACTATTGCTACAACCATTTGAATCTTGATGTGACTGATAATGTCAAGCCCGCCTTCATATTTATACTCTCTTTGTTTGATATGTACAAATTTATTTCGTGTTTTTCTATAAAGAATATCATTTGTGTTCAGTTGTATTTTAGCGAGACAAATATTTGAATTTTTGTTAACAACATAAAAGTACAAGTTTTAATCAGTTTTGATTGTTTATCTTCAAAATGTATTTCCTACTTAGCATATCAAGAATTGGAAAAATGTTTTCTGAACTTCCTAATGCATTATTAGTTTTGCGTTAAACAGCAAACTGTATTTGACAAAACCTAAACCACCAAGTGATTTTACTTATTTGCATCGTGTCACTCTTCAAATTTGACAAATTCGTTTATCATTCTTTTCTTTCCGCCAAACCTCTCAGCCGTCCGATGTGGCGCATCCTGATAACTTTCTTTTCAGACAAAGATAAATATTGAAACACTCAATCCATTTTGACTTTTGTTCATTCCAATGTATTAGACTTCTGAGAAAAATATACATTTTGTTACAAATATGCATATATTCTCACATTCGGTCAAATGTCAATGTGTTGACATTTTCATAGATGTCAACGTGTTGACATTTTCATAGATGTCAACGTGTTGACATTTTCATAGATGTCAACGTGTTGACATTTTCATAGATGTCAACGTGTTGACATTTTCATAGATGTCAACGTGTTGACATTTTCATAGATGTCAACGTATTGACATTTTCATAAAGCTTGTTTTCACTACATTCATTGCACGTAATGTTGGAATCATAGTTGATTTTGGCTCGGCCCAACTCGTCAAACTCAGAAACGGAATGCGTCTGAGCGAAATATGGCTGATCTGCTCGTGCCTTGGGCGAAACAGCGTTGAAACCACTTAGCTGATCCTGGCCGACCTCCCAGTTCTTGGACGTAGGTGGTGGAGCGTTCGGGGTCCAGCAGTCATGTTGCCTTAAGCAGGGTTGACCCGTTGGACTTCTGGTCTATTATTGACTTATTGACGTCAATCAACGTCTGGACATTTAGTGCATCATTCATTATCAACTTTTCTAAATGCATCAATTTAATCATAATACTATCATCATAAATTTATAATGAATTGATACTAACTGTTGTAACATTAAAAAAATAATAATAATATCAATTTACGATAAATTGATTTAGATGATATAAATTAAGATTAACAATATTAATATCAAATAACAATATTAATGTAAGACAACAATATTAAGAAAACAAGCCATTGTGCCGATAAATCTATACAAAAATCTATTGACAGGAAGTAGGACAAAATTTTAAAAGTCTGAGTTCAGTTTCATGCTATCGTATCAAGGTCTTCAATTCTGCATATAACAATAGAAGTATCAAGCTCTCCCTAAGTTCAGAAAATTAGACTTCAATTCAATGTTTTTAATTAAACAAACAGGGTCTAATTATGACTTACTCAAGGTCTTCTTTTGATTATGAATTGATGTTTTTCCACCTCTGTTAGGCTAGAAAGCAACAGTGAACCTAAGTTTTGTCTTTCATCGGTAATTGATCAATATATCTTTGTTTAATGTTAATACTCTATCCACTTCTTGCACCTCTTGTAAGGAAAATTTTAGAATATTACTCAGTGTATACTTCATCTGCTACCTATATTGATAATTTTTACAGTACTATTTCACTAATAGATGGCCATATGTCAGTAATAGCCAGTAACGCAATTTAATGTAAAAAAGAAAATATGTAAAATTATGTCTTAAATTAGAAGGACATATAACTATTTTAACAAGATGAAATAATAGTATCAATGTATTATAACAATATGAATTTATATAATAGTATTGATGAATTGATTTAAATAAGATAAATTGAAGATTAATAGTTTGGTTGTTATCAAATTTTCTAAACACGCCAATTTTATAACACTATTACCAAATTTATAAATTGATACTAACTATTTTTACGTTATAAAATAATAGTATCAGTGTGTAATGAATGCATTGATTCAGTTAACAAAAATTTAATAACGATATTATTATTAAATAATAGTATCAATTTATGATAATAGTATGATAAATTGATTTAGATAAGATAAATTTATAAGGTTTATTTCCCAAATAGCCCCCAACTTTGTGGCCGGTTTCCTGCCTTGCCCCCTAGATTAGTAAAAATACCCATATGACCCCCTTTTCAGATTTCGTTATAAGACCGTTAACTAGTCATTTTCTCTCTCTCCTCCATCTCATCTCTTCTCTCTGCCACCTCATCTTCTCGCCACCTCATCATCTTCTCCGGCGAAGGTCGCCGGCCGACCAATTTTCCGGCCGGCGACCTTCAAACATAAAAAAATTATACATTTTTTTATTTTCTCTCTCCTTTCTCTAATTTTTCTAAAAAGCTCTCCTCTCTAGATCTGGTTAGGTCTGAAAACAGACACTTGAGCTGTAAATCTAAAGGGTGTTTTTTCTTGGTTAAACACCCTTATCAACAATTTTTAGGTAAAAAGATGTAGCAGGAGAAAAGAAAGAGCGTGAAAACTAATTGAAGAGAAAAACAAGTTCAATACAAACCAGAAAGCAACATAATAGTGTGAAATCGGAAAAGAATTCTGATTAGAGTTCTGTCTCATTCCTCATCTAGGGTTTTTGAGGACCCCATCTTTTCTTTTTAGGATACTATCCTATTGAATGGCTATCAAAAGCTAAAGAGGATAAGAAGAATTTCAACCCTAGCTAACCAGACCTTGTCCTTTACCACTTTATCAAGTAGAAACATTCACTAAACATGGAAGAAAAGAAGAAACCTAAGAATATGAACCAATCAAACTTATAATGGTATTTTAGTTTAATCAACAACAATCCAATAAAGAGCATTCATATTTCTAACAATCATTGACCCTAGAAGTCTCTGTTTTTCTGTGTGTGTATTAATTGTTTAAGAAATCATTGAAATGATTTTTTAAAGTTAATGTGAAACCTCTTCAGATCCGGTGATAAAAGGTGTTTTTTTGCTCTATCATTTCTTATAGAAAAGTATTGATTTGAACTGAATATCAGAAGAAGTGTTTTAATCTGATTCAAAACTTCAAAAGTTTCGATTAGATTGAAAGAGATAATCATTTGAGGAAGTTTTTGTACAGATTAACTTGTTGATTTTTATTCGGATAAAAGATCTGGCAATTTAAATAGACAAGGAAAGTTTTCAGGAAAAAAAAAGTCTCCAAAATTGTTCTTCATCTGGACGCGGCTTTTTGAGATCGAAAACAAGGATCTTAAAACCATTAACTGTGCAAGTATTAAGAACAGAAGAAGAAGAAGGTGATAAACAATATTTGCTCAAGTGTCTGTTCGCAGACCTAGAGCTTTAAAGAAAAATAATTTAGAAAGAGGGAGAGAGGAGAGAGAAAATAAAAAAATATATTTTTTTTAATTGTTTGAAGGTCGCCGGTCGGAAAATTGGTCGGGCGGCGACCTTCGCCGGAGAAGATGATGAGGTGGCGAGAAGATGAGGTGGCAGAGAGAAGAGATGAGATGGAGGAGAGAGAGAATATGACTAGTTAATGGTGTTATAACGGAATCTGAAAAAGGAGGCCATATGGGTATTTTTGCTAATCTAGGGGGCTAGGCAGGAAGCCGGTTACAAAGTTGGGGGCTATTTGGGAAATAACCCAATTTATAATAATATTATCAACAAGTAAAACAATGGCCCGCAGGGTCAAACCAACCTCTCATTTCCGAAATATATTCAGGTTTGGACATCATCTTCTACTTCAGCTTCGTAGTTCACATAAAGCAACTCTTACAAACATAACATCAAAGTGAATATCAGACACGCCCAACTAATATTGGTAAAAGAGTTCTTGTATTGAAAGCTAAAATGCGGAAAAAACTAACTGAATTTTTTGGCAAGAAAAAATTTTGTGTAGAACTTTTGCAATGTCTTTTGTTTTTGGAAATGCATGAAGACTGCATGGGTGTAATCATCATGATTTTTATTTGTGATGTAGCCTATGGAATTGAACAAGTGAATCTAAGTAAAACGATATCTTGAAAATACAGATTTTGATGCTTTTAATTCTATGTAAATGTTTTCAAGTAGCAATTGAAATGATCCTATGTTAGAACACCAATAAAACTATAACACACCTAAAGTACTTTGTTAATTATTGTCTACTGATACCCATTCATCATCTATTATATAAAATAGAATAGTGAGTTGTATGGAAGATTTTTATCACATAAGAGATTAATCGTGTCCAAAAGATAAAAAGACTAAAATCCAATTTTCTGGGAAGATAGGTTTTTGGGTTTTATTTTGGGTTTAGAACCCCATGGATCCATTATTTTATCACAATTGGTCAAATGTCAATGTATTGACATTTGGGTCCGTGGGTATATAGACCAAAAAAATCTTCAAAAATGGTTTAGGGTCCAATCTTGACAAAAGATGAATTTTTAGTCCTTTTGCTGTTGGGTCTAAAAACCCTTACCATCTATACAATAATTCCATCCGTGTCCCAATCTATTTTCGCGGGATTTTAATATTTGCGGTCGGGACGAAAATTCTAACGGCATGATAAAGCGTGATTTAGGGGATAAATTATAGAAACCCGACTGTTACTAACTCTCGACTTTCTCTCTCATCCTTAAACAGTTTAGCAACAAATCGATACTTTTCCAAGCAGAAACGATTCGAAAACCCTAATCAAATCTTTTCCAAATCGAAACGTTTCTCTCTCAGCCGTCGTTCTTCTTCAACGTTCATAATCTTTGAAGCAGCCGATTCAGGTAAAAGGTATTACTTTGCATTAAACCGAAAAGGTTTACTCTAATCGTTTAAAGGTCGAACCATCGTTACTTTCAGGTGAAAATCTATTTGAATCTGAGCTTGCATGATTATTTTTCATTGAAAACAAGTTTATTGAAATGTTTTGGTAAGATTTTGGGGTCATTTTTAGGGTTTTTCTTGTCTGATTTAGTTTCTGTCATTTTAAGCTTCATCTTTATACATAGTTTTGGGATTTGTTTTGTAAAGTATACGTACTGTATGATAAAAAATCTCAATTAGTTTTATAAATATATGATTCTTTATTTTTTGGGTTTAGGGTTTGCTTTTGTATTTTGCGGATTTTGTGAAGATTTTTTTGTTTTAAGGGTTTGGATTTGTTTTCAAAGTGTTTAGGTTTCATATTGTTACATATTTTGGATGTAATTATGTATAAATTATTTGTAATTTATGAAACAGTTTTTTCTAGGGTTCTGAAAGTATGTAATATTTTTTTTTCTTGTGCAGTAGCTTTAAATGGCACCAAAATCTAAATCAACTCCAAAAGCATCCAAAGATTCTACTCCAGTGAGGAAAAGTCCTCTAAAAAGGAAAGCAGTAGAGGAAGAAATTGTTCCTGCTAAAAAATCTAAAATCAAAGGAAGCTCTACCAATGAACAAGGTTTACATATTAAAAAGCCAAAAACCAAAGCAATTTCTGTCAATGAGGTAATTTGTATGAGTCAGTATAGAAAATGTTTGAAACATATCTGTAATTTATGATATAAAGTATGCATAATTTATATATAATTATATATAATTTGTATCTAAGTGTTTATACTTTATGCAACATTTATATTCTGATGTGGTAAAGTTGTATTCTAAATTATAGTTTACATTACAGGTCGGAGCAAGCTCGACCACCAAGAAAGGGAAAACAAAAGAAAACACTTGTCGAAGTGTATATACAGTTTTATGTATAATTTAGAATAAATTATGCAAACTTTACGAAACATAATGAGACATACATTTATCAAAAACAATAAAATTTTATTCATTAGATTGTCAATAATAGAACCGGAAGTACATAGGAGATACGGTAACCGAAGAAATAAATCAAATATTAACCCTATGTGGATCGGTTGTGGTAGGCAGGTTGCTTACACCTACCACAAATCCTCAATTTCCTGGGAATGTTGCCTAAGCTCTCAATTCGTTCTGTTCTTGGCCTACCAGGTCTACGCCGAATCAAAGGTGGCAGTGTTTTGGACTCTTCATCAAATGTACGTGGTTCATCATAATTCGGGACGGGCATTATATGTTCAGCATAAGTCTTCACATAAGACTCCGTAGTCCAAATAGGATCGTAAAAACAATCTTGTTGATCGTCAATTAAACTTTTTATGCACAACATGGCATATAGGTTTAGTCTGATTTGATGATTCTGCTAGAAACTCCATCTGTGATAACAAATTTACAGACATTAATACATATACATTTAATAGAAAAATAATATTTTTACTATAAACGTGTAGAGTTACGTAAATTATATATAATTTACATCAAAATACACGAGATTTGGTGATGAAGCGAAGTTTTTTCAGCTTGAAATGAGTATTGTGTTAGGTTAACATTACACGTAATTGTCAATAAATTGCCCATAATTTATGAACATTAATATAATGTATTGGATATTCTTGATAAAGTATGGATAATTTGTTGAAAAATACATATATTATGTTTTCTGTTACAAAAACATCGTACGGAAGATGTTTGCGTAATTTACTATAAATTATGAGAATTTAATTTAAATTCTAGGTAATGTAAATTCTGTTATGAAGAACCGTACGGAAAAACACCTGGTTCATATATCTGTACGGATAGAACAATGAGATCTGAAGAAAAAATGATAAAATCATTAAGCTTAAACTACTACTAAAGAAATATGATATGATGATTGATCGAAAAAATAACATACTCGATTTGAACTAATCAGTAACTATCTGTTAAACATCAAGATCAAAAACAATAATGAAAATTTAAAGAGAGAGAAAATAATCATCAAACATTAAAACTTAATGAACTAGGAAAGAAATCTTTGATACTTTTACTCAAAATCAGATATGAATAACTTTAGAGAAAGAGAATCTGTTACAATAACCTGAAACACAATATAAAATCTTATCAATGGAACGAAAAATGACTTCTGTAATAGATATTTACCTGATAAACGATGAAGAAGATGATTTTAGCTGCTCTAATGAAGAAGAAACAAGATTTCTTAGATTAATGGAGGATTATAAAACGATTCTGATTTAGAGAAAGAGAAAATAAGAATGTTTCGGTTACTGAAGATAATGAAGATCACGATTACTTTGTTTAGAAACGTGATTGGAGAGAGAAAGGTGGGAGATAAAAATGGAAAAAGAAATTTGGGGAATTTGAGGGTAAATGTGTTTTTATATTTAAAGAAGACAGTTTAGGTATTAAGATTTATTATGTATTTTAGGGATTTGTGTTTTCTCTCTAGATGTATACAAATGGACTAGATATCCATTAAGATTAGTATTTTGGTTTTTAAATCCTTTATGGGATTAGAGAGGATTAAAACTGCTATTAGGGGCCGTTTTTTGGTCTATACACTCAAAAATTCTAAATATTATTTTACACACATCCATTGTCTGTCAGTTCTTAAACAAAAGTGATTGTTTATGACAAAAATATTATCTTTTTTGTGAAGAGCTTCTCTTGAAAACCTTTAAACACTAAAGGACTCGTGATATGCTGACTAGGATGACCTACCTATGATCCTCATGGTGTGATAAACCCCAAAATAGATACTCTTAACGGAAGGGACACAATAGGCTCAGTAACTTTGAAATACATTATGCTTTGCCTAAGTCAGATATTTGTTTTTCGCTATAATCTATGAATATCGTAAGCTAAAATTTGTGTATTTGAGTTCGTCTCCGTCATCAATAAGTTTTCTTTGAATTATTCATCAATAGGTTTCTAGCATGAACTCTTGTGAATAAAGATATATATCTTTTGTATAAACTTATATTACAATGCAAGGGCGTGCGTGGTAGAGGGGTACTATAGGTGCAACGACACTAGATTGCTTTCACATAATAAAAAATATAATCGAAGACCTTGAGAGCTCTCTCAAATTACTAAATTAGGTATAAATGTTTGAACGTCGAAATCTTCGCAATCATTGCAGTTGTAGCTTAACTAGTAAACATTTTGTTTTACAAGCATCATGTCACTAGTGTTAGTGTAACTATATATTATGGGGGGATTGTGTTGTTAGTTCCTTAGATAAGAAGGACCTCTCTGTAATTATCTCTTATCTTCCTCCTTATAAATAGAATAGATGCCCTACTTGAGGGTCACGCTCATTTCACTAATTAACATGGTATCAGAGCCGTCTCTCTGATTTCTTTGGGTCCTGTGCTTCATCTCATCTTCTTCTTCTTCTTCTTCTTCTTCTTCTTCTTCTTCTTCATTTCTTCATTCCTTCATTCCTTCTTCCTTCTTCTTCCTCCTCATTCCTTTTTTAATGGCTGACTCTACCTTTCAAATTTCTTCTCCCGGTGGAACCTCCTCCACCTCTGTCTCAACTCTTCCTACTCTCACTAATATTGTCAGGGACGTTTCCATGTTAGGGCCAGGAGTTGCCATGGCCCCCCTGGCCCTTTATAATTGTCACTTATTGCTTTACTCAACTTTTGAGTTTTCTTACCTTAAAACTAAGTGGGCCCCTCCTTAAACAACCAAACTCAATCTAAGCATACCATACCCAGTCAATACCCAGGCCAGGCAGGATCTAAACAACCTAATGCGTGAATTAGCTGACCTTGTCACCGCCCATAATTATTCAACTTTCCAAACTATTGCTAAATTCTTAACAAAAGAAAAATTATATCTAAATCCTTCACCCCCTAAATTTCAAATCAATCTATATAACTAAATTATTTTAATGTTTTAATAATTAATTGAATGAATCTCTCTATCTCTCTCCCTCTCCTCTGTATGTTTCTTTCTCTTTTGTAAATTTCAAAATACTGAATAATTATATATGTTTTTGTAGGTAGGTATTAATCTATTGTCAAAAAAAATCTCTTAAGTAGGTATAACGAATTAAATAGCTAGTGGAAGTAATCAAATTACTAATGACGATCTAAAAGTAGCTTCGAAAAAAGTTAGCCTTATATTGTTAATCTAATTATTGTTCTTACTTTTTACTATTATGTGTAGCATTCTTGTGATATTTTGTTAATTTACAACCTAAAAAATATCTTACGGTCGATCACTTTCTTTTAAAGAAAAAATACGATCGATCCATTTTTCTCTCAGATTCTTTTGATTTTGTACATTAAAAAAGAAATTGTTCAGAAGTTTAGCATATAATCCGTCATAGATGATTTTAGAGATTTGAAGGAGCGACGGATTCCATTTTGATACATTAAAGAAAAAAACTATTAGGCGTAGTAGTCCCATGTTATTCTTTTATTTCTGTTTAATCTTTATGACTTGATTGTTATTTTTATGTGTAATTTTGAATAAAAGTGTTATATAAAATTTTCACACTAGTTTATGACTAGAATGGTTCAGGCCGTTCGGCCCCCTCCTAACAAAAGTTCTGGTTCCGTCCCTGCTATTTAATCTTGTCTCCATCAGATTGGATAACATCAACTACTTGCTCTGGAAGAGTCAGCTCCTACCTATCTTACACTTTCAAGACCTTTACAAATTTGTTAATGGTTCTCATCCTCCACCACCAGAATTCCTCACATCTAGTTCTTCCTCTTCTTCTGTCCCTATTCCCAACCCAGATTATGCATATTGGTACAGAGTCGACCAAATGCTTCTTTCTTGGCTCAATGCCACTCTTACAGAGCCAATCCTCACTCAAGTTCTTGGATTAACTTCCTCTAAAGCAGTCTGGGAATCTCTAAAGAAGAGTTTCTCCTCCTTCAACTCTGCCACACTCATGAACTTAAAGCTTCAACTTCAAACCTCTAAAAAGGGCTCCCTAACCATCTCTGAGTTTCTCCTTCGTCTCAAAGGCATTACTGATTCGTTAGCAGCCATTGGCCACCCAGTTTCTGATGAAGAACTGGTTCTTATAGTTCTTTCTGGCCTTGGCTCTGAATATGAGGGGTTTGTCACCTCCATCACTACTCGTCTAGTTCCTCCTACCTTTTTTGAGCTTCACTCCCAACTTCTTACTCATGAATTTCGACTTCAACTCCTTCATTCCTCAAACCCACAGCCTACTGCTCTCTTCTCTCAACATCCTCTTTCTAATGTATCGACCACTCCTTCATACCCATCTCGTGGTCGTGGTCGTAGCTATTCCTCTCGTGGTAATCGTGGTCGTGGCTCTTTCTCTGGGAGAGGTAATTTCAGACAACAATCATCCTCTGTTCTTGGTAAACCTCCCCTAACCTGTCAATATTGTGGTCGTGTCGGCCATTCAGCTCGTCAATGTTTCCATCTAACACGACAAAATGATCTCTCTACATCCTTTGCTCCTCTTGGTATTGACTCTCTTCCCTCAGATCCAAATTGGTATGTGGATTCTGGTGCAACTTCTCATATTGCATCTGATAATGCTTCTTTGAGCTCTCGATCTGATATTCATCCTCCTGATCAGGTTATAGTGGGTAATGGCTCCACTGCTTCTGTATCGGGTGTTGGTAATTATACCTTAACTCCCTCCTTTACTCTACGAAATGCTCTTCTTGTTCCTTCTTTCAAGAAAAATTTAATCTCAATTTCTCATCTTCTTAAAGATTTCAACTGTCAAGTTGTATTTAATCGTGGTGGTTTCTATGTTCAGGATCTTCTCTCCATGAAGATACTCCTCGCAGGCACGATTAGAGATGGCTTGTTTCGTGTCTCCACCACCACCAAACCTTCTCCAACTTTCTCTCTCTTTGCTAAATCAATGTCCACTGGTACTCGAGCCACACCAGATGTTTGGCACTGTCGTCTTGCTCATCTTCATCACAAGAATTTAAATTACCTAATTTCGAATGATGGCGTACCTTTGTTTACATCTAAAAAGAACAATTCTATTTGTATTGGATATATTTCAGGAAAACATCATCAATTTCCTTTTAAGAATGTTCAACATAACTCTGTTCATCCTAATGAGATTATACATAATGATGTTTGGGGACCATCACCTATTCTCTCTAAATCTGGTTTTCGATACATGTTGCTTTTAATTGATGATTAAACACGATTCACATGAATCTATTTCATGAAAAACAAGTCTGAGGTTCCATTTCATTTCAAAAATTTTAAAGTTTTTGTCGAAAACCAATTCTCTAAACCAATTAAAATTCTTCAATCAGATGGAGAAGGAGAGTATATCAGCCATGATTTCTCCAATTTTCTTATCACTAATGGCATCCATCACAGAAAATCTTGCCCTCACACACCCCAACAAAATGGGGTTGCGGAAAGGAAGATTAGACATATTGTTGAGACTTCTCTGTGTCTCCTCCATCATTCATCTGTTCCAAAGATATTCAGGTCAGAGGCTTTTCAAACTGCTGTCTATACTATTAATAGGTTACCCACATCTGTTCTTAAAAACAAATCTCCCTTTGAGGTTTTGTTCAATTCGAAACCAGACTATACTCTTTTTCGAATTTTTGAATGCCGTTGCTTCCCTCTTCTCACTCCCTATCGTCCTTCGAAACATAATGTCAAGACCACACCATGTGTATTCTTAGGATACATCACTCATCATAAAGGTTATTTGTGTCTTGATGTCACTTCGTCGAGGATTTACATTTCTCGCAATGTCATTTTTGATGAAACTCTGTTTCCTTATTCTTCTTCTTCACCTGGTTCGTCTTCTTCCCAAAATAAAAAATATCCTCCTCTCATTTTACATCGGACGGTCCCTACTCAATCTGTCTCTTCCAATCTTGACCGTTCATTACTGTCCAATCCTAGTGCTCGTCCTATTTCAAATACATCAACCACTCCGCAAGTTCCACCTCGTTTTGAGCATATCCGTCGCACTCGTCGTCCTCTCTCCACTCACTCTGCTCAACGATCGTCTGACCTATCAGTGGTCTCTTAACCAATGGCTCTGTCCCCCTCTGATCCACCTGTCCGCCCCACCTCTAGTCTTCTTGTCCCACCACCTCCTTCCATTGACGTGGTCCCTCCTCTAAACGTGTCCACTACTACTGATCCTAATCAGAGTGGTGCTCCCCACGCGAGCTTTCCTCTTTCTCCTTCTTCTTCAACAGACCATCCCCATCCCCCTAATATTTCTCAAAACCCTAATTCCCATTTAAATCAAATTGAAACCAATTTCTCTAACCCTAATCAACCTTCCACTTCTTCTTCACATCCAATGGTCACACGAAGTCGAGATGGAACCAGACGACCCAAAATCTTACTTACTACTAACGGTTGTTATTCAAATTCTTTCTTGCAGGAACCCAGTACTTTTGCTCAAGCTTCAAAACTCCCCCATTGGAATTCAGCCATGGAAGAGGAAATTCGTGCGTTACAAAAGAATAATACATGGACTTTGATTCCACGCACTACCAATATGAACTTCGTCGATTCAAAATGGATTTAAAAGATCAAACAGAAACCTGATGGCTCTGTTCTTCACTACAAGGCTCGACTTGTAGCTCGTGGTTATTCTTAGCAAGCTGGAATCGATTATGACGAAACATTTAGTCCTGTGGTTCGTCCAGAGACCATTCGAACTGTTCTCTCTCTTGCAGTTACTGGAAATTGGGACATTAGGCAATTAGATGTCAAAAATGCTTTTCTTAATGGTGATTTATAAGAAAATGTGTTCATGTCTCAACCACAGGGGTTCGTCAATTCTGAATTTCCAAATCATGTCTGTAAATTAAACAAGGCTTTATATGGATTAAAGCAAGCTCCAAGAGCTTGGCACAAGAAATTCAGTGATTGTCTTCTTCAATTGAATTTTAAACAATCAATCTCTGACTCCTCAATGTTTTATCTTCGTCGTCCTCACTCCCTAATCATTCTTCTTCTCTATGTCGATGACATATTGGTTACAGGGTCTTCCTCCTCTGATCTCCTACAGCTTATTACTCAGCTTAAATTACATTTTGATATGACAGACATGGGTACTCTGAGTTATTTTTTGGGGATGGAGGCTTCAAGGGATACTAATAGCCTCACATTGACTCAAAAGAAGTATACTAATGACCTTCTCCTTCGTTTTGGTCTTAATTTCTCCAAACCAGTGTCTACTCCTGTCATTACAAGTACAAAATTATCAAAATCAGATGGAGTTCCCCTTGATGATCCTCAGCCTTTTCGAAGTCTCGTCGGCGCCCTTCAATATTTGACCTTAACTCGACCAGATATTGCTTACTCTGTTAACCAAGTCTCCAAGTTTATGCATAAACCTTCTTCCATTCATCTCACTGCTGCAAAACGGATCCTCAGATACCTCAAGGGTACAATCACTATTGGTCTCTGTTTTCGCAAAGCTTCTAGTCATCATATTTTTGGATATTCAGATGCAGATTGGGCAGGTTCACCGGATGATCGTCGATCCACTACAGGTTCGTGTGTTTATCTTGGACCCAATATCATCATTTGGGCATCAAAAACCCAACCAACAATGGCGAGATCTTCAACTGAGGCAGAGTTTCGTGCACTATCCCATACTTCTGCTGAAATTAGATAGCTTCACAATATGCTCCATGAATTGGGAATCTCAAGTGCTTCTACACCGGTGATATACTGTGACAACATAAGCACTACTTACCTCTCTGTTAATCCAGTTCTTCATTCAAGAACGAAGCATTCCGCCATTGATTTCCATTTTGTTCGAGAACAAGTCAAAGAAGGACACCTAAAGGTCCACTATCTACCTGGTGACTCCCAAGTAGCCGACATTTTCATAAGGGTCTGTCTTCAACCAGGTTCACAGAGCTCCGATCCAAGCTCTCTCTTGTTAATGGCGTTCGGCTTGAGGGGGGGGTGTTAGTGTAACTATATATTATGGGGGACTGTGTTGTCAGTTCTTTAGATAAGAAGGACCTCTCTGTAATTATCTCTTATCTTCCTCCATATAATTATCTCTCTCTTCCATTTCTTTTCTCTCTCCTCCAGCATGTTTTCTCTACTGAACATGCTGAAGGTACACAAGGGTACACAAGGGTACTTTTTCTTTTTTTTGTTGAAGGTACACAAGGCTACTTAACCATTGAAATGTCCATATCCATCAACTCTACTGAACATTTTGGAGAGACCAAATTCTAGTACTAAAAATTTTCCCCCATTTTCCCGCCAAACCGTCGTCTTCTCCAACATTTAAACGCACCGTCACCAACCAATAAACGCACTGTCACCACCTTCCGACGGAAAAATGACCTTGAAACGCACCATTAGTTACCAAAGCAGTAGGACCGTGAAAACCAAAACAGGTACCATTCATTCTCTCTTTCTCTCTAGTGTTTTGTATTCCAACATTTAACTTTCATCTAGGTTTTCAGGATATTGCTTTGATGAATATTCCATTTTTCTAGGGTTTAAGTATGACATTCATTCATATACACATTTGGGATACTTTTTAGCTTCTAGGTCAATCCAATAACCCTAGCATTCTTGTGACGTTTTTCTTATTATTGATATTTTCTAAATGTGTAAATTGATTATGGGTTTGAAAACTACATAAGACTAGTAGCACTAGTAAATCAATGGTACTATACTTAAAGGAAAAAAATGTTTTTCTAAGTTTGCTGATTAAGTAATTCTTCTGAACTTTTAGATATACATATAACCATTGCGTATGACCGATAAATTCAGTTTTCTGATTCCGGATGCATTTCCATGCACCAAACACCATCATGGAATGTATTCTTGGTAATCGAATTCCAAGACTTTAGTCTCTAATCTACTTTGAACCGACTAGTAGTATTGCATTATGAGTTTAACAGTTATGTTGTCTCTTTCTATCTCTCCTCTCTGTAAGCAGATCACTCTATGCCAACAACGAACGCGAACAAGCTTGATGACGATCTCCTTCGTGAAATTCTAATACGTCTGCCTGCAAAAGCCGTAACTGGATTTAAACTTATAAGCAAAAGATGGCAATCCTTGATCTCTGATCCTTTCTTTGTAAACGAACATACTAGTCGTCAAACCAATCGAGATGCTTGTAGCTTTTTTTCTGACTGTTCATCTGATGGAGAAATCCTTCGGCGTACTTTTGCTCGCTCTTCACCCAATCTCCTTACTGAGAACACCTTTCCTTTGGCCATATGTGAAAGATTTGACTTTGACTTTGCTAAGCGAGGTGTTTCACCCAATCTCGTCAATGAGACCACCATTTCTCTAGGCCGCTTACCGCAAGTATTTGAGTATTTACATCCAAAAATTTCAGCTAGTTGTCATGGCATTCTTTTGGTTGACTTTGGAAGCTACAATTACATTTGCGTTTTTAACCCTTTAACCAAGAAAAACCAACTTATTCCTTCTCCTCTCAAACAAAGTACTTGTTGTTTCGGATTAGTATTTGGGCCAACTTCCTCCTCTCCGTATTACTATAACCACTACACTGTAGTTTGCATGGTCATAGCAAACACATGGGTTGTAACAAAGACAACGGTTAGATTCAAAATTTACAATCACGATAAAGGGCGTTGGAGAGACTCGAAGAAGACTACGAGGATAAGCCTTAATGACTGGGTACATATACGGTCCAATCCTGTATGTTTTCGAGGGGTTATACATTGGTTAACTGGCAACGGATATATTATTGCATTCGATGCGGATAAAGAAGAGAGCAGGATGATTGGAATACCAAAGAGCGTAGCGGAAATGGTGGAAATTAGATGTCAACCAATAGAGTCACGTACCTGGTTTGGAGTTGTAGAAGATGAAGTAAACATTGTTGTGGTTACCCCAGAACATGAAATAGTAATCTGGGTACTTGATGATTATGAAAACAACAAATGGGAAATTAAGAGAAAAGGTGTGATAAAAACTGAGAAGAATATTACAATTTATATTCAACCTATCTTCTTTGATGGTCAGAGATTGATTTTATACTCAGGGATTGGTAGACAGATTTTTGATTGGATGGAACACGATATCCAGACTGGTGTTTCTCGACGTTTGTGTTCTACAAATGATCTAAGTTGTTTTCCTGATATAAGCACTCTAACTGAGGTTTTGCCGATGCACCGAAGGTTTCGTTATGCAGAAAATTGGGGTGATTGGCAATCCGATTACAGTGAGTAGTAACTTTTTGTTATAAAACGACTTTTAAGTTTCTATTATACTGAGAAGTATTATGAATTGGCAGTAGTTTGGTTTTGTTTCACCTTTCTGTCTTTTGGGGCAAGTTGAACTAGTGCATTAGTTGACCTTTAGCATTCTCAGAGTATGTCTCTTCTCATTTTGTGAAATCTTGTTTGTCGACTGTGTCACCACTCAATGTATGAATTGATTTGATTTTGTTTTTGTTTCGTTTGAATGGTTTGTTGGGTTTGTTTTAGGTGTACTCGATTTAAAGGATTCAGGCGCATACCTGAAAAAAATAGAATATAGTAGTCCCTAAGAACCTCTCAAACATTAGCTGAACATATGCTAGTTTGGGATGACCTACCAATCATCCCAATGGTGTGATGAGAGTCCCTCTTAAGGTGGAAAGGGAACAATAGGCTCAGTCTATCTATTAAAGTAGTCTATACTCTATACAAGTCTGTCTGGAAAATTTCTTATCGGTAGAGTTTTATGGGCTTTTTTGCTAACTACAAAATATATAGTTTTTGCCCAAGTCAAGTAACTGTTTTTCTTCAAAGATTATATAGTGATGAATATAGTAATCTAAATATATTTGTATTTCTTTAACAAACATAGATATTTGTTTCTATGAATTGAGTTCGTCTCAGCCATCAGTAGGTTTCAAACATGAACTTTGTGAATATAATCAAGTAAGATTTTCGATATAAACAACAAAAAGATGAATATCTATACAACAAAAAGATTGCAAATACAATAATTGGCGAATGCTAATATTCTTTGATTATACTAATATATCAAACATTGTAAACGCAATCGACCTTTACGATATTTTATATTTCGAAATGTACATATAATCTATACATGGTCAATTCTACTAAACTATTTTTCTTCAACAACCGAACTATCATTTGTTACGGATTTATCTTGTTTTTAGGTGTCTTGACTAACTTGGCAGGTGAAAAAACTCTTTCAAATGTAACAATTGCAACTGGCGAAGTCGACCTTGAAGTGGTAAACATATAACAGAAGATATGCTTTATCTCTCTTATGATTTGCCTATTAGAGTCGGTTCCGGTGTTAGAGTAGAAATAGGTAGTACAAGTGGCTAATTAATTGGTAAAATGATAAATCAAATTTTCTAAGACTTGCTATTGTTGGTCGGTTCTGATGTTGGAGTAGAAAATAATATTAGAGTCGGTTAAAATTGGTGTGGGAAACGTCGATGTTAAACCCGAAGAACATTGTTGTTGTTGGGTGAATTGAAGTCTGTTGTTTGGGTAGTAAGATGGTTAATGGTTGAATTGCTGGATGGTTCATCAATGGTGACGCTTACAAATATATTATACATTGAGTATATGGATCCACATGACATCTTTGTATTTTCTTTTCCAACCTATGGTCTTCAGCATCATTGAGGACTTATTGAATCCAAAGGATACAAAGCCGAATAGATCTATGAAATTTATCAATGAAGTGATAGTCGAAAAAGTAGGGAAAAAGAGATTAATATTGAAATAGGGTGATCGCGTCCAACTCCAACCCCTTAAGGCCGTTCCTTAAATGATTGTACAAAGTTAGAATTGTCGAGGAATGGGGAATGACCTGACAATTATGTCCTTGAATACATTCATCCGGATAGTAAAACCATTCATTGTTATGACGTGAGAGATAAGCTATCACAAACTTGTTAGGATACTTGGATTCAAAAATTGATTTGTAAGAACTATTTTATTGTACTGACAATTAGGTTGAGTGGGCGCACTATTGTTATTTCAACAATAGCAGCCGCCGTACCCCGATACCAAATGCAATGCTTTGCCATTCCTAAAGGCATCAGCAAAAGCATTACGACTATTCAAAAATCGTTTTGGTGGGGTAAGTCTAAAGGCATATGTACGAAATCGTGGTCGTCCATCTGCCTTCCTAAAGCCTTGGGAGGTTTGGGTATTCATCGTACTGAGCTAGATAATACAGC
Organism: Eschscholzia californica; assembly: GCF_041429995.1. NCBI lineage: Eukaryota > Viridiplantae > Streptophyta > Magnoliopsida > Ranunculales > Papaveraceae > Eschscholzia > Eschscholzia californica. The sequence continues at coordinate 38,543,709 of NW_028238198.1, forward strand.
TATGCTCAGTAAATTAGCCTGGAGACTTAAACCGGAACCTAATGCTATGTGGGTTCGGTTTCTGAAAGCCAAATATTTCCCTCGTGCCGAGTCCCCAGGCCCATTAAAATCCCATCACTCTTGGCTTTGGAAGACTATAAAAGTAAATATTTATATCAGATTGAAGAGCTAACGACTTGGGAGGTCCATAATGGTAATCAAATTAATATTTGGTCAGATAACTGGATCCCAGAAAATACGCTTACGCAAAATAATACTAGTAACACCCAAATCACGAAAGTGGCACAGTTAATTAATAATAACAGATGGGATGACGTGACCCTTAATAATATCTTTGATCACCAGACACAAAATCTTATAAAAGCTATCCCTATCTGTATGAATTCCCCATAAATTTTGATCCCAATTGGAATTTCATCTGGAACCTCCCTAATGTACCTAGAATTCAAATCTTTATATGGAAGATCTATACTAAAGCCCTCCTAGTTAGGGAGAGAATCGGGAAATTTATCAATAATAACCTTATTTGCCCTAATTGTAATGCGATAGAATCTATAGAACACGCACTCTTACACTGTCCTCTAGCTAAGAATATCTGGTTCTATTTTAACATTCTATCAGAGAATATAGTGAACTTAACAGAATGGATTTTTTCATGGGAACACACCCCTCAATTTAGCGATGCGGCTTATCAGAACCTGCTATCCACTATCTTGTGGATAATATGGAAAACTAGATGTGATCATTGTTTTCAATATGAAATAACTGATCTCTCCCATATCATCAAAATGATCTCTAACTTTCCTAAGAATATGCTATCCAATAATAAAAACAACAAACCCGTACAAACTAAATGGAATCCCCCAGAAAATTCTTGGTTGAAAATCAATGTAGATGCATCTTTTATTAACGTGAATGAAATGACAGGTACAAGTTTAATTATTCATGATGCTGAGGCAAATTTCATAGAAGCTCATACGTCTATATCCAGGAGCAGAAATAGTGAAGAAGGGGAGGCAGTTGCTATCCTTAACGGCCTTCTCTGGGCGGCTGAACATAATTATAAAGACATCATCATAGAAAGTGATAACATAAATATCATCAGTCATATCCAGAATCCCAAGCATGAGGTTCATTGGCAATCGCGAGTACACATCAAGAAAATCCATGAAACCAAAAACCAGATTAATAGAGTGAAATTTAATTATATTAACAGGAAATTTAATATGCCAGCAGACAAGCTTGCGAAGCGAGCGAGGAAGAAGAACAAATCTGAATCTTGGAGTAAAATCCCTTTCTTTTTAATTGCTTTGTACTGTAATAACACTTTGATTTATTAATGTGAACCGAACTACTTAACAAAAAAAAAAAATTAGGTTGAGTGGGGGTTATGTGAGAAATTAAAGTTCCACTGTCACTTTTTCACTCTAAAAAAGCACGATCTTCTCTCTCCCTCTGAATTTTGCAGATCTATACACTGAATCTTCTTCACAAGTTGACAAGTGTTTCAAGAAAAATGGTTGGTGGGATCCGTGGTGGTCGATCCATCGCCGGCGGTGGTGGCCGAAACTTCCCAAATACCTTATCATATAATTTAAGTTATAAATAATATAATAATTTATCGGACTTTAAACCTCTTTGTTGTTGGGCTTTAAGCCTCTTTCATTCTTGGGTTAAATTAGGCGGCTATCGTGCTTATTACATTTTCATGATGCATCAATATCTTGTAACGACTAACGTATATCGTAGTTGAATTCTCAAAAAAAGTTATCTATCAACAAATGGGTGGTTTTTGAAGTTTGGGTTGATTGAAAAACAGAAGAAGGAAGACTCTAACTAGTTTAAGTTCTGAGACTTGAGAGTCTTTTAGAGGAGAGAGAGGGACTGGTATGGCGTCAGGGCGATTTCCCCTCTTTTCTTTTTTCACTCAAACCCTAGTAACCTAATAGATCTCAATCTTCATCTTCCCAATCTATCTTGAGCAAACATCATCCTCATCCATACAAACAAAAACTTAGAAGGTTCATAGTTTTTCATTTATTTCTTGGTTAACAAGTTTATGATCTGAAGGTCTCTGAAAGTGGAGATAGAAAGTTTGAAACTTTCATTTCTTTCTTCCTTTTTAAATAATCGAGAAAGTGTTTTCAAGAACCTCCATCCAGACCATAATCTCGGCCAAATCTAGACTCCTACCCTCAGATAAAAAACTATTGTTTATAAGAAATTCGATCATCACAAGGATCTATTTGAAGCACTCCAAATGATAAGAGAAAAGGTTTCCACAGTAGGAACAAATCAGCATAGACCAACCTCAATAACTAGAGAAGATGCTGGGCCTGTAAAGATCTAAAGTCGCAGTGAAGAATCCATAGATCACTTTGCGTTCCTCATCTGATCTACTAAATATAACCAAAGGGGAGTCTAGCTAATCTTAATTCTTTTAATTTTGTTGTCTTAATAATCTCTATCTGATTACCGGCTAGTTCATGCGATCCCTAGAACTACTTTTCTCAGATCTGGTTAGTTGAACTTCATTAGCCATCATAGACCAAAAACCACATCTCGCTACTAACTTTTGAGGTCTTTCTCTTCAATCTTTTAGCACCTCTATCTCATCTCATTAATAATTATTAATCAGTGTTGCATGTCTCGTTTATTTCATCTCTTGGTTATTAGCTTTGTATCTTTAGTGGTAGAGCTTAGTGCTTATCAAATGGTGATTTTTTTCATCCCTTGTCGATTAACTGATTTCCAAACTCTAGGTTGAAACATCTCGTCAATCTCAACTGAACACAACTTCAACCTTGGATCTTCTTCTATCAGCTTTCATTACTACTCCAAGAAAGCTTTTCCGTGGTATATAGTGCTTCAATGGTATCGACCTAATTACGATCAGTTTGATCGGATATCCATTCTAGTTTCACACATCTTGCATCGAAAGCAGTTTAGGAACACTAAACGTCCAATCACTGGACACCTATGCCTTTCAATCAGACTAGTAATAAATAGCATTCATCTCAACTTACCCTTCGACCCTGGTCGACAATCTACTCTGAATATTAAACTCCATCGATGTCACGCAGTTAAAGTTGCTTATCTTCCATCTCACTTTTGGTTGATTACTTTTGTCGTTGATTTGCATGTAGATTTAACTCGTAATCCAAATTCCGTAACATGTTCACTTCCACCCCTTTTCGCAATTTTATTGCGATCATTTGTCGGATTAGTTAGGTATTTATACTCGGGCTATGACGGCAATCCCATTTTCCAGGTGTCTGACCTGTTTCTACATTGTAGAATTCGATCGGATATGGTCTCTTTATATGGAGAATACTGGCGGGATAACCCGGAATCCTCGTTTGATTCCATCTCGCAGACACCCTCGTTTCTTTTTGAAATTTTGGGTGTATGTTTAATCCATCTTAAGTGTTACAGGAAGTTAGATAAAAGTTTCATCTTCAAATCAAACAGACAGACTCTCATGATCAAATATTATATCATAATCACGAAGAGCTACTAGATGCGCAAGCTACAGAATGAAGACTGATCTTCAAATCGAAGTTACATGAAGCACTTCTTCAGTTCTGTTATTTTGTTTTACTGCTTTACTTACTGTAGTTTTAATTTTCTGTTTGGTGTATTGTGATACTCTTAATGTTAATATAATTCCTTTCAACAAAAAAAAAAAACTAGTTTAAGTTCTAACCCAAAAGAGAAAACGTACCTTGTGTCTTGTGATCTCCCCCACCAGTTGCAAACTTAGGTCCACCTGGTTGAATGTTAATAGAGAGAATTTGAACTCCTTCGTAGGGGCGGGATTTTGGTCCGAAAACCCGGAATCCGCCCACGACCGCCCGAGTCCGAAGCGTCCGTGACCGTCCGTTGCCCGAATCGGTCCGTACCCGCCCGACCGAAAAAACTTAAGCGGACGGACGCGGGCATAGGTCCTTACTCGGTGGTCCGACCGAATCCGCCCGCTTATATTGTCTGCCCGACTGAATCCGTCCATACGTTCGTTTATCCTACCCGTTATACTCGCCCGCCTATATGATTGATTTTAAGCCTTTAGATTTGTAGGGTTAGCTACAACCGTTAGATTTCAAGAGTAAAAATATATAACCCTAGAAATCACTTTTCTTAATCTTATCTTCACCTTTCTACTTCTCTAGTCTCACTCTCCTCCAAAATCTCAATATGTCATCGGTAACCCTTGAACCCACAATACACCGAAGAACCCACAATGCCCCGATCGTAATCCATGTAAAGAAGAATAGAACTGATCGTAATCCATGAGAAATCTCAATGATTATCTTTTTATTTTGTATTCATGTACTTTTTGGAATTGTAAAGTGGGAGTTTTGAACGTTGTATTTAGTTACTAAACAGTTTTAATTTCGGATAATTTTTTTAGGGTTAATTCCGTTTTGGCCCCCGATTTGTGACCAACTGGCCGTTTTGGCCCCGAATTGTGTCCGGCAGTTCGTTTTGGCCCCAAAAAATTCCTAAATGGCCCCAAATTTTTTCAACCTCCCAATTCTACCCCCATGGCATTTCTGTAATTATTTTTTTTTCTTTTTCTTTGTCCACCTCATCTAACAATCACCACATCACTCTGTCCACCTCACCCTTCTTCTCCGGCGAAAAGTTGCCGGCCGGAAATAAAAATTCCGGCCGGCCACCTTTACAAAAAAAAAAATCTTCATCTTCTTCTTCTTCTTCTTCTTCCTCTTTCTTTCTCTCTAACCCCTCTCTCTCTCTCTATAATTCCGGCGAAGGGGCTCCGCCGGAGTTATATTGAGAGAGAGAGAGGGGTTAGAGAGAAAGAAAGAGGAAGAAGAAGAAGAGAGATAAAGAAGAAGAAGAGAGATAAAGAAGGAGATGAAGAAGAGAGAGAAAGAAGGAGATGAAGAAGAGAGAGAAATGAAGAAGATGAAGAAATTTTTTTTTTTTGGTAAAGGTGGCCGGCCGGAATTTTTTATTCCGGCCGGCAACCTTTCGCCGGAGAAGAAGGGTGATGTGGACAAAGTGATGTGGTGATTGTTAGATGAGGTGGACAAAGAAAAAAGATAATTACAGAAATGCCATGGGGGTAAAATTGGGAGGTTGAAAAAATTTGGGGCCATTTAGGAATTTTTTGGGGCCAAAACGAACTGCCGGACACAATTCGGGGCCAAAACGGCCAGTTGGTCACAAATCGGGGGCCAAAACGGAATTAACCCTTTTTTTTATTTGTTCATTAGTAACCGGTGCCCGACCGACCGATACCCGGTTTGCCCGACTATCAAAACGGTCACGGACGGGCACTTTGTTAGAGAAAAATCCGAGATGCCCGCCCGTTTTGTCCGGATGTTCAAATGGACACTTAAGACTTATGCCCGTTCTGCCCGGACCGGTTGACTTAGTGTCCGTTTTCCGCCCGTCCGAACCGATTCCCACCCCTACTCCTTCGTGTCTAACAAAACTGGGTTTCTCTGCAATCGTATCTACTAATAAGTATAAACCCACTTATCTTCCTATACTTCCAAATGGGGAATCTAGATCCATCTAAAAAAAAATTCCTAAATGGGTTATTTAGGAAATAATCATCATGTAGAGGGAAAGCGCCAGGTGGCTACAAATTTTCAGGCATCTATAGAAAATCTAGATGTTGGGACCGGTGCTTATAGAGCCGCCCGCTTACATCCGTTTGCCCCGACACTCTAGAAGCACCCAAGATAGTTATCACAAACATCAGATCACTCAAAGCATTTTGAGATTTGTTTAACCCAAATCAGGTAAATTTTTTGAACTTTCTGATTCCATCCTATGCTCATATACTTTCTTATTCGGAGTTAAATTCGGACTGATCTAACTGAAATTTAGTAATTTACACACTAATTAGGTTGAACTAGACCGAATTATCCTTCATGCTCTATAAATTTTTTTTCTTCGTATAACAAAAAGGGGCCTATAAAACTTCCCTTTAATGTTTTTGATTGGCACCGACATAGAAGATATCTAGAACTGGGAATAGATCCACGATAACAAATGCCATGCTTTTGCTGGGCCACCAGTTCAGTTGTGTTCGTCAATACAAAACAATTATTAAAGTTCTCTTTTTCTTTTATGAGAATTAAATTTTCACTGTTATTTTCTCACTCTAAAAAAGCTCGATCTTCTCTCTCCCTCTAATTTTCGCAGATCTATAATACACTGAGAAATTCTTCACAAGCTGATAAGTGTTTGAAGAAAAAAATGGCTGGTGGGATCCGCGGTGGTCGATCCATCACCGCCGGCGGTGGCGGAAACTTCCGAAATACCTTATCGTATAAAATCTTTGTCTCCGCCATGTTCACTCTTCTCTTCCTCGCAACTCTCTCTGTTCTCTTCACAACCAATAACGACTCCGTAAGTAACTCCCTCTCTCTCTCTCTCTCTCTCTCTCTCTCTCTCTCTCTTTCTTCTTCTTCTTCTTCTTCATCTTCTTCTTTCTCTTACATTTTCTTTATGTTTACAGGTACTTACAAGTTCAGGTACAGGACCTCAAGTAAACACATACGTACACAGAACATTTCTAGCATTGAATTCGGATCCATTAAAGACAAGATTGGACATGATCTATAAACAAGCTAATGATCATATTGCACTTGTTAATGCTTACGCTGCTTATGCCAGAAAACTTAAACTTGAAAACTCTAAACAACTTCGAGTATTTGAAGATCTGATAGGTAATTTCTCTGATCTAACTACTCGTCCTTCTTATAGATCTTCTTTATTTGAAACACAAGGTCCGATTGAAGAAGATATACTTCGTCAATTTGAGAAAGAGGTTAAAGATAGGGTTAAGATTACTCGTCAATTGATTTCTGAAACGAAAGAATCTTTTGATAATCAACTCAAGATTCAGAAATTGAAAGACACTATTTTTGCTGTTAATGAACAATTAACCAAGGCTAAAAAGCATGGAGCATTTTCTAGTCTAATTGCTGCGAAATCGACACCTAAAAGTTTGCATTGTTTGGCAATGAGACTTGTCGAAGAACGAATTGCTCATCCTGAGAAGTATAAGGATGAACCTTATAAGCCTGAATTTGAAGATCCTGATCTTTATCATTATGCAATCTTCTCTGATAATGTTATTGCTGCATCAGTTGTGGTGAATTCGGCGATTAAGAATGCCGATGAGCCATTTAAGCATGTTTTCCATGTAGTTACGGATAGGATGAATTTAGCTGCAATGAAAGTTTGGTTCAAGATGAGACCTGTTGAAGGAGGTGCTCATGTTGAGGTTAAAGCTGTAGAGGATTATAAGTTTTTAAATTCATCTTATGTTCCTGTTCTTCGGCAACTCGAATCTGCAAATTTGCAGAAATTTTATTTTGAAAATAGAGCTGAGAATGCAACTAAGGATGCAAACAATATGAAGTTTAGAAACCCTAAATACTTATCAATGTTGAATCATCTTAGATTTTATCTACCTCAGATGTACCCGAAATTGCATCAGATATTGTTCTTGGATGATGATGTGGTTGTTCAAAAGGATTTAACTGGTTTATGGAAGATTGATATGGATGGGAAGGTTAATGGGGCTGTCGAGACTTGTTTTGGATCATTTCATCGTTATTCTCAGTATATGAATTTCTCTCATCCTCTTATTAGGGAGAAGTTTAATCCAAAGGCTTGTGCTTGGGCTTATGGGATGAATTTCTTCGATCTTGATGCGTGGAGACGTGAGAAATGCACTGAACAATATCATTATTGGCAAAATTTGGTAACTACTCCCCTTCTAATTTTAACTCCATTTTTGTTTTGTTTATCTGTTTTACCATGAATTGAGTAACTAGAGTAGGAAATATTGTTTTCCATGTTCTGTTTTCTATACCTTGAAGCGGATCGTATGAGTAGGAATAGCTCGGTTGCTAAAGAACGGAAAACATGCATGCTTGATTCAATATACAGACAACGACCATCCCTACTTTATGCTACTAGGTACGGATGAAACGGGAAACTAGTCAATAGAGCAAGTGAAATTAGGAAAATGGTATTCATTTTCTCAGAAGCAACTAGTCCAAATTAGCTCAACGAATGATCACTTTAAGTATCTCTATTTTGGGTTTGAAATCCAAAAACTCGTTTAAACGGGTTTCAGCGAATTGCATTTCAAACCTGAAGTGGAGCCTGCCCACTAAATGCACTTATTAGTAGTACAAAACCAAGAATATTGGTTGACGAGTAACTTATTAATGGCCTAAAAACATATGTCCACTAAATTGATCAAGCAGTAGAAGCTTTAAGCATTTAAACAGATATGATTAGTAGGAGTAATGTTTGAACTAGTATGATTCACATGAATGAATAATGATACCGAGACTCCACCGCTGAGTGCAAATAAGAAGCTATATCTCTAATAATATGCCCAAATTAAATTACGAAACAAACTAGTTTCTGTCACAGAGTTGGCCCTTAGACAACATCAACTACCTTCTACACTTATGTTGTTTTATATACCTTGAATTGAACCATTAAAGTAGTAAGTTCTGATTTTCGTTCATTTCTTTTATTAGAACGAGGACCGGACTTTGTGGAAATTAGGAACCCTCCCGCCAGGATTGATTACATTTTACTCCACAACTAAGCCACTCGATAAATCATGGCATGTTCTTGGACTTGGGTATAATCCAAGTATAAGTATGGAAGAGATACAAAATGCCGCAGTTATACATTACAATGGTAACATGAAGCCTTGGCTTGACATTGCTATGAACCAGTTCAGACCTCTCTGGACCAAGTATGTCGACTACGAGATGGAATTTGTGCAGATTTGCAATTTTGGCCTCTAGATTTAATATGTTTTTCTTCTTTGGACAACAACGAGGTAATGCCGTTATGAATTTGCCAGGTAAGCCTCTTGATTACTCTCTCTCTCTTTTCTGATAAATCATTTATTACGGTTTCTAAAACAAAGTTCAGTTAGTCCCAATCTTTATTCATTCTCGTGCAAAAATTATGAGATCTTTTGTTTTGTAATATTTTGGTAATAGTTGAGTATTAAGTAATTATTTTTTTGTATCCGTAGTGTATAAACATGAAGCAATTCATTTTAACCATCCCAAAGAAAAGAATCATGTATTGCTATTTCTTGCCAATTTATTTACTGACTTGTTGAATGTGATGAGATTCCTGGTTGGCTGGTTAAGGGATAATGCTTCTATTCAACAAGCTTGCCCTAGTTTTATCTATTATTGTTTAAGTTCAACGTGAAGCTATTTTACTTCTATTTATGTTTGAATTATCATCTCTATACATCAAAATTACGCTACCTGGGAAACATTATTTATGACATTCAAAATGATCTGAGCCCCCATTGTGTGACTATCATCTATTTTTTTTTGGTTTTTTATGTTTGCTTTTTTCGAGATGTTTTATTTATCTCTTCAGGCTGTTTATCTCTTCGACTTGAGGTGCATTAACTTTCATATAATTCGTAATGTTGCATTTTTTTTAGTGGTTTCATTTCCTGAAAAGTAAAACCCGTTCAACAGCCAGACGCTCTTATTTACTATCTACCCCGACCAGTATCAAACATCGGATTTGCATAGATCGGGCAGCCAGACGCTCTTATTTACTATCTACCCCGACCAGTATCAAACATCGGATTTGCATAAAACCCCGATCGTTCTTTGCAATTGCTTGAAAGTTTAATTGAATGAGATTATTAATTAAGGAGAAGAATCTTGGCTCTTTTATTGAAAGGATAGTTTGTATTTTCAAAGGGACCAAGCATGAAACTGCATTTTGTTTATGTAGAATTGAGTTGCAGAATGTGACCAACTCCCCCAATTGGCCACAATATTTTCCATCTTTTTTTTTAGTTGAAAGCAATATTTTCTCTCTTGTCCTTCATTTTTGGTTACCTTTATTTTTGCAGTTGAACTTTTTAGCTTTCAGATTTTACTCTTCCATGAATTGACACATCTACTATACTTCACCATTTTCTCTCTCCAATGAATATCAATTCCTCTGGTTAACCGTATCTCTTTGTCATTCACTAATTTGAGTATTTGTAATGGGAGAATCAAGAAAAATTCTAGGTAAAGTTTTAATTAAGATTGTGTTTCTTTCGTTGTAAAACAGAGGTCCTAAATTTTGTGTCTAATGTAAAATTTTCAAAATAACTCTATTTGACATATATGTATGTCACTGCGAAATTTAGTAAGAAGAAAAATAGTTAAAAACTTAACCGCCCTTGGGCCAAAAATTTCTGTAAGATTATTGACATTTTTGTATGAGACTAATTCAAGTCTGTTTTTCTCAAGAAAATAACAAGTTTGTTGAAACAATTCTTCTGTCGGGGAAAAATACATAATAACTTAAGGCTCTTCCTAAAAGACTGAAACCTAAACTACTTCGGGAAATTCCTGCTGTCAGTGCCTAACAAAATAGGAATCTAGTGTCAAATTTTAAGTCGCTGATGAATGAGTTGTTAGACTATTAAAGTGTATACAATAAACAGGAGACTCAAAATATTGACGTCGCCATCGAACTTGGGACCTCTTTCACAATAACAAATTAAACAACCAACTAAGCTACTACCTTTTGATTGTCTATAATTCGACCATACCCGTAATATATTAAGACACGATATATTGGAGAATTTCCGATAAAGGGCCTCTTGAGGTGGAAGACTTTCCGATAAAAGGCCTCTTGAGGTGGGGGGTGTGCGGGTGCCTGACCCGACACCCTATCTCAGGGCCCTGGAAATTGCTACTTCATGTCAAATTTGATAAAAGTATATTTCTATATGCTACTTGTGCCAAAAAAAAAACAGGGACCCTTCCATAAAAAACTAAAAAAACAAAAAAGTATTAGTTGTTGAACTCTAGCAATATCATTTCTTACGGGAGCTAAGATCTCTTCAATGTCCAACGTCATCTATACTAAAAGCATCTTCAGTGCAAGACTCGAATTGAAAATATCTGAGTGCCATATACGGATTTTTGAATTTTTTACAAAAGATACTCTCCAATGCAAAACTAACTCAATATGGGTCTTAAGATGATGTAGCAGTTAATTGCAAGATATCTGAAGAAGAAATTCAATATTTGAGATTTCTCTTCAATATCTCGATTTACTCCTATAAGATATTTTATGGTGGTAGATTCCTAAATCCAGTTCTTTCAAATCCATATGAAAGTTTAAATCTATGATATAAAACAGAAGGAAAAATGCTGATTGGGACAAACATCCTTTTTTAATAAAGCATATTGTCTAGAAGTCCTTCTAGAAATTTAAAATATAGCCCTTCGTAGAAATAAAGTTACCTATTTAAAAAATCTATTATATAAAACAGAAGGGAAAACGATGACTGGGACAAACATCCTTTTTTAATAAAGGATATTGTCTAGAAGCCCTTCTCAAAATTTAAAATATAGTCCTTCGTAGAAATAAAGTTACCTATTTAAAAAATAATAATCGTTTCCTTCTTAGAAATAAAATAACTAATTTAAAAAAAAGAAACAAAATAAATTTCAAGGGTTAAAAAAATAAATTAAAATCTCTCTCTCTCTCTCAATAAAATAATAACTAATTTATGAGAAAAGAAACAAAAAAATAATACTAACTAATAAAAACCCCTCTCTCAATAAAATATAACAATAAATTTCGTAACATTTGATTGATACAAGTGTCCGTGCCCTAGGGCACGAGATATACCCTAGAATAATAACTAATTTAAGAGAAAAGAAACAAAAAAGTAATACAAAAAAATAATAACTAATAAAAAATCTCTCTCTCAATAAAATATAACAATAAATTTCGTAATATTTGATTGATACAAGTGTCCGTGCCCTAGGGCACGGGATATACCCTATTTAAAAAAACAGAAGAGAAAACGATGATTGGGACAAACATACTTTTTTAATAAAGCATATTGTCCAGAAACCCTTCTAGAAATTTAAAATACAGTCCTTCGTAGAAATAAAGTTACCTATTTAAAAAACAATAATCCTTTCCATCTTAGAAATAAAATAACTAATTTAAGAAAAAAAGAAACAAAATAATTTTAAAGGGTTAAAAAAAGAAATTAAAATCTCTCTCTCTCTCAATAAAATAATAACTAATTTAAGAGAAAAGAAACAAAAAAATAATAAAAAAATAATACAAAAAAAATAATAACTAATAAAAATCCCTCTCTCAATAAAATATACAATAAATTTTGTAACATTTGATTGATACAAGTGTCCGTGCCCGGGATATACCCTAGTCTATATAATAAAACAGAAGGGAAAACGATGACTGGGACAAACATCCTTATCTAATTATGAATATTGTTTAGGAATCTCTAAATTTTTCCAATATGGTCCCTCTCAAGGTTTCTCTAAATATATTATTTTTTCATTGTTTGATTTGTATTTTAGAGAACTTTTTTTTTCGTGTGATGTAATTTTCCCCAACTTTCCTCAAATATAGAGAAAATCTTGAAGACATTTTCCGATATGGAAAGCACTAAGCCACGTTTGAGATAATTTTTTGGCACTAACGAGGAGTGGAGATGAACACCCATAAAGCCATGTGAATCACAACACATATTTAGTATCTCCATCTCTTGTGAATCAACATAAATAATCAAACATGCATAAGCTCTATTTTTCAACAAAAAAATGCATAAGCTCTATCTCCATCTCTCTCTATCTTTCCCTATATATGATGGTCCTACCTAAGTCACAGATGCTCTCTCAATCAGCAAACTAAGTGATTAAGTATTTAAGCTTGATCATCTTTCGTGTGAGGGAATTAAGCAGTATATCATGGTTCTTGAGACCTTGATAGTTCATTCCAACATAATTATTTGTGTAAAATATGAGTTTCTGTGTTGCTTTTTTTTTTTTTTCTGGATTTGATGTTTGATGATCAAGTTTGTGTACTTAGCCCAAATAATTATCTGGGTCAACGATTAACTAATCAAAGCAAAACTTCAACGAATGGCCTCATGGTAAATACTTTCAAAGAGAGAAACTTATAGGCAACTAATAGCTTATTCATCACTTTGATGATCAAGACTGCATATTAATTTTTCAAAACGTGTTTGAAGAGATTTATTAGACATAGATTACAAATAAGATGTTTAAAGAATGGATTCATGAAAAATTCTTTTAAATAGATGGCCAATGAATTTCTTATTTATTACTTTAATCAATTGTATTAATTTGCTACAGTGTGGATGTATGTTTATTATTATAGTAGTAAAACTTACAATGTACCTTTTACGTTTCGTTTTAGATGTTTACTACATGTGTTGATACCACAACTACGAATCGTGTTGCGTCTATGATGATTATCAATATTCACTCATATTTACATCTTCGTCGTATAAGTAATCTCATTGTTGATAAGAGACCTCGCATAAATCGGAACCAAGAAAGAAATATGTTGCAAAGATCGTGTTCTAAGAATGATCCTTAGTGCAACGAGTAACTTCGAACGAAACAAGTTCTTTTTCAACGTTAATGGGCAACAAATAATTAAAAATATGAAATTTGGATGAATTTTTTTTTAACAAACTAAAAGGTGGAAAATGGAGACAATGGAAAATAATTTTTTTCTTTTCTTAACTAACCAAACTGTGGAAAATATAAAAAGTGGTAGATAGAAAACGTTTCTTGGTGAAAAAATTTCTCGTAGTAAATTTTTTTCTATTTTTTTTCTTTTTCTCAAATTGCTACCAAACACAAACTTAGGTTTATTTTAAGAGAAATTTAGTTGTCGTCTACATCTCCATCCTCATTGTTTAGATTTTTCAAAGTTATTGCAGACCAAAAAGATATAAAGGTCGAGATGACCCATGCAGCAGATGATGTTGCTATAATCCAACAAGTATTTGAGGGTGATTTATAGTCATCCATGGGTAGAGCAAACCAAGTGTATCTTCCACCTCTAACCATGAAGCAGATGACATTGTTATATAACCTCTAACCTGTTGAGTAGAGCAAACCAAGTTTATAGGGAATCTCCATGGTAAAGAAACGGGCATTCCAAGTATGGTTATGGTTTACTTTTTCTGCCATTAGAAAGCACAAGTTTAGAATTGAAAGAGTTGTTTTGCCTAAGTTTCTACATCCATTTTGATTAACTTGAAATACTCGTGTAGATGTAGATAATATGTGTTCAGTATTTGCTTCATTGAACCCACAATAAGCGATATTTACAGTTACTCAACATTCCAACTAGACACTTCTCGAAAACGACGACTGGGACAAACATCTTTTTTAATAAATATTATAGTCCTTCTTAAAAATAAAGTAATCTATTTGAAGAAAAAAATAACTGTGCACTTAGGAAAAAATAAAGAAAAAAATAAAACAAAAGATATTTTCAGAGTTAAAAAAAGAAATTAAAATATCTCTCAATAAAAATAAATAACTAATTTGGGAAAAGAAAACAAAAGAAAATAATAGAAAAAAAATCAGGGTGACATGTTTGGAAAGTTGGGTGGCAAGTTTGGAGAGAGCGTCCAAAACAATACTATACAACGTAGAAGTAAAGTTACCTATTTAAAAAATAATAATCCTTTCCTTCTTAGAAATAAAAATTCTAATTTAAGAAAAAAAAAAGAAACAAAATAAATTTCAAGAGTTAAAAAAAAGAAATTAAAATACCTCTCTCAATAAAATAATAACTAATTTAATAGAAAACAAAAAAATAATATAACTAATAAAAATTTCTCTCTCTCTCAAGTGCACGGGATATACCCTAGTCTACCTAAAATTATAATGTTGTAAGAAAAACAAAACGAAGGGTCTTCTCATTTTAGTAACTTATCTTGATATGGAGCTAAACACTTATCTTGATATGTAGCTAAACACACAAATTGATCAGTATATCTTATTTTCAGTTTCCTCCAAAACCTCATCCATTATACACCAAACTAAAAATACATTTAAGAGTTTTGTTTGGAGTAGTGCAAGAGCCATAAGCGAAAGTTTATCAATTGAAATTTTATAGTGAAATTTTAAAGAAGAAACAACTCAAAAAGTGTGATTTTTATGAACTTGGTTAGTTTGGTAGTTAGTTGATGGTTGTAAATAATATGATGTGCCAAAATATTTTCATGATAAGGTGATATCTAATTCTAGTTTAGGGTGAAGTTGTATTTGGTGGTTGGCCAATCCTATCGTTTAAGCTAAAATCACAACTTTTTATTCAAGGGCAGAATATTTTACTTCCTAAATCCATAGCCCAAATCCCCAAACACCCAATCATTAAGAAAAGGGTTTGCCCCAAAATTTCAAATTTATTTACAAATAATCCTAGGTCAACAAAGAACTAAATTATGTAAAATAGTCAAACTTCATAACAAAGCATCTATCCCTTTACTGCTTTATGGAGTATTATCATTGAAATTCCCTGAAACTTGACAAATTAGCTTGAGAGGGCAAAAGGAGACAATCAGTTCAGTGAAGTTCTAAAATCAGTTTTTGATTCCATTAAATATTAACAAATACTACAAAGGAGGTTACCTTTTGTATGTCAAAGGCAATTGGTAAATCCAAATACAACTTCAAAGGGTTCGCAAGACATGAACAAAAGAAGATAAAAACAGATCAAGGAGTGTCCTACTAACAGCTGCTCTTCTTAGTCTGATATTTCTTGTTCGGCGAGTTGTTGCTTTGACCTTCAAAACTTTGGACTGGGTCTGTAAATGATCTTGTACATGGCCACCTAAAAAATAAATGTCGATATAGAGTTTAAGGGGTTTCACCACCTCATCTTTGATGTAATGTTCAACAGAAATGATTGACTCAGAGGATGCAAACCTGCTTGACTTTATAACTTGATTCTCCATCACAGTCTCGTTCTCGAATATACTGCCTATTAATACGTAATAACATGCCAGTCATCAATATGTTACTTTACATGCATGGAGAGGGAAACCCAAAACCAATATTTGGAAGCAAAAAATGTTCAGTTATCTGTATTTTAGTACTAAAAAAATCTTTAATTGTAATGATCTACTTGGCGGGGATAACAGTCTAAGCAGTTGGGAGCGAGATTAGGAGCGAAACCGTGATCTCATCTGATCAGAGCCGAGCAACTCGGCCAAGTTCTATAACTCACACATTATGTATCTGTTTACATAGAGCACAACCTCTATTAGAACAACTGAGGAGGGAAAGCATGTCATCTCCTCGGGCAACCCACCATTTGATCCACGAGTAAATTTAGTGGATCGGCTATCCTCAAGTACTTAAATAATAGTTTCACTGATAATCAATCATCTCCATGTTAACCTCACATGCTAACCCTTTATATATAATTATAATCATGCTCATGTTGTTACCAGTGTTATTTGAAGAAAGGAGCGCAGCCATATTGTTGGAACTGGGACAAAATGAAACTATACCCGGTAACACCTTAAGTCTTGTTCTAGTTCCACGTGCAAAAAAAAAATCAATTTCTTGTTTCCATTCAAGATAGGAGAAAATTTATTCCTAAAACCTACATATAAATACGAAAGGTACAAAAGGGCATCTAGCCTCCACATTTCGCATTAAGGTTGTTGCTTACCTCCATACAAGTTCTTCTTGGAGAAGTATTTGGACTTCAGACGACGTGCATAGTCAGCTTCGTATCTCTTGTACTTCTCTGTGTATTCCACAGTATCTAAATCCCTAAGGAGTAAGAAATCAAACATGTAGCGCTGTCATTTCATCTTCAATTTTGATACAAATGAGTTACTATAAGCTCAAAGAGAATGTTGCTCATAAGTTCAAAGAGAAATCAACACATAAAACACAAGAGTCAAGGTTAAACCAAAGGGCATATCACACAAGTGTTATACTCTCACTATATCGAAGCTGAGTTTTTCACCATGAAAAATAAATTATGGGCTTGGAAATTCATTAGTTATTTGACAAGTTTGGTATGGTTAAGTGAATTTCTTGTACTTGTAATTGAAAACAGTGGAGCTCTAACCATTAAGTTAACAGAAACAAAAATATATCATAAGTAGTAACCATATCTCATCATGTATAATATAACAACAAATGTCAATTATTTAACAGACTTATTTATTATGTACAGTATAACATAGTCATCTTCTACAGTTTAGATGTGCAGTAACCATATAAAACTATATAATGGGCGCAATCAGTTAGTTCCTTGTGTCACTACTTTTAGATTCCCTCATCTGGCCCACATAATCTAACCAAAGAGGATCTTTTCCTATCTAAAAGAGTAGGAATAATTTTTCATTTCTGTATATGGCTTAATAGTCTTGTCGTTGGTCTTCCCAAAGCCACAGAAACTAAATTTTTTTCTCCCACAGTACAGTTGATTATAGTCTTATTGCTAATGAAGTTCATCTGTAATCTGATTATCCCAACCAGGGCGAGCTTCATATTATGGGCAGCATCGAAAAATAGAGTTCCAACAATGGATATGCTAAAAACTCGTGGGATGCCAATGCCGAGTAGTTGCATAAGATGCAAGAGGGGTGAAGAAACAGCTGAGCATCTCTTTCTACATCGTGACAAAGTTTGTTTCCTTCGGGATTTTTTTTACATCCAAGTCAGGACACCAGTGGTGCATCCCTAAGTCAATTGATCAAGCAATAACACAATGACAATTCCTTAGAGTAAGTAAGTCCAGAAGAGAGCCATGGACCATGATTCAATAGCAATTATGTGGGCGATATGGAAGGACAGAAACAATAAAAAATCTAATGAATCTAATCCAAACAGTATTCTTGCAGTAGAGGATATCCAGCCATTGTTGTTTCATTGGAGTAGGAACAGTGTTTGAGCAAAGGATAAAATTTTTCTCAACTTTGTTTTTAATTGGGAGGCTATGATGATGTAACACTTAGATTAGAGCTAAGATGTGGTAATTGTAGTTGTATATTGGCTCTACCCACTATGTACATATCACTTTTCTTCTAATATTAATTCTAAGTTTCAAAAAAAAATTACTTCAAAATGCACAATGAAACTGATTCCCCAAAAATCAAAATTTAGGTTGGATCAAACCATCTGGCGTGGATGCAAAAGCAGTAAGTTTAGCACAAGCTCAAAATCACATTGCAGAGTATTCCAAGTTTACTTTTATGATGTATGTATACTATAACGATATTAATCTAAGTGCCCCAACTTCCGTCGATTCATCCACAACAAATAGCAAATGTGTAAGTTCTAATATGCAGCAGCACAAGAAAGGAAAACCTTTTCACTACTAGTAAAAAGGAATTTTAGAGTTTAGGGTTTGCATCATCATTCTCTCTGCTATATCGTTACAAAGGATACCCACCAAAACTTTGTACAGCATATAGAACAGATGTGTGTGTGTGTGTGTGTGTGTGTGTGTGTGTGTGTGTGTGTGATACTATTGGAAACCCATCTATAATTTGAGAAAGAAAAAAAAAACTTGTTCTTTACTTTTATCCCGAACCCTTTAACCAAATTGAAGTATAAGCGAGTAAGCTATTGAGGGAATTTTTCAAAGAACTTACTCGAAGCCCTCCATTAATAAGTCGGGTTTTCTTTGGATGGTATCAGCAGCTTCATCAATTCGAGAGCCCTAAAAGAGTACAACGAAGAAGACACGAAAATTGAACAATAATTAACATTAACTGGCGTGAAAAAAATGTAGAGATGGAGAAATGGATTACCTGTTGAGGGGATTGAAGGTTTTCTTGTCTGAATGAGTTAGGGTTTTGATTTGTAGCTGGTGTATGAGGAACAGCCATTTTTAACGTCAAAAAACAGAAGTTTGTTTGTAGATGAGTTTTGATTAGGATGTCCACCTATAGCTCAACGTCGCTCTTATTAGGAATTTCAAAGGCACCTCATGCCTAGTCTATATAATGCCCAAGCCCAACATTTCCTATATAAAGTTGGGCCGCTGCGGTTTACAGAGCTATTTAGAGAGCTGGTTATTTGTAGATACTCGTTTTGCTATTTACAAATAGTTTGATTTATCACAATTTATTAGGTATTTAGAATTAGACCCCTAGTTTATAGATAAGTCCTTCCCTCCATCTAAAACCCTTAATCTCTTTCCTCTAAAAAAATTTTGAAGTCATTCTTTCAACTTTTATCTTGATATGTTAAGATTTCAAAGCTTCTTTAGGTAGTTTTCAAAGAAATCTTGTTGTAGATTTATCTTAAATCATATATACTCATGGAAGTAGATTTCTCTTTAGCTCTTTAGGTAGTTTTTATAGAAATTTCGTCATAGAATAAGATGAGATTTTGTTGCCATATTTTTGTTGGTTTTGGCCGAAAATTTCGATTTAAATTCGGTGGTTCCTGCCTAATATCCATCTTTTTTTTGTTACCATATTTTTCTTATAGTTTTTGTTGTTTTTCACCGATTTTTTTTTGATAGAAATGTCACTGACAATGCTCATCGTTCTAAGCATTATTTCACCGAAAATTTGGGTCGTTCATAAAAGTTAGGAAAAAATATTGACCTAGAAATCTAATTTCTTTTTTGGAATAATCACCACAAATTAGTTTATCTTACTCTAAAGTTATGTCTTCACTTAAAATGTTGTTATATGAGTCCATTGAAGAGTTGTAGTTGAGTTCTTCCACATCAAACTCTTCCATTAATGAAGCTTCTTGACAAGCAAGCTACTCCGTTAATGTACCTTCATCATTGTTAGTTTCTTCCATTACTAGTGGTTCTAGTAGATTGTTCATAGTTGTGGTGGTGATTGTTGAGATGGTGGAAGGTGTTGGTGCTGGGGCTTAAAAATGAAGTAGATAAAATATCTTCTACTCTATAATCAATATATTTTTTTTTTCAGTTTGATCCTTACTAAAATTTGATTTTAGTCCCTACGTGCTCTGTAAATAGCAAAGCCTTATTTACAAAGAAATTGAAAAAGATTCCAACTTTTGGGCTCTCCAAAGAGACAAAGTAGCTCTGTAAATAGTTTTGGCCTAAAGTTGCCAAGTTATAAAGTTAATAATGAGCTTGAGAAATAATACACCACCTCTCTATGATTAAAATATGTTACTATTTTACTTGAAGATAAATAGTTTGTAACAAAAGTTGTTCGTCCAGTCCAGAAAGCTACTTGAAACTTTAAAGAGTATATTGTGCTAGTGGTTTAACTAATGTGGAATGTAACAAGTATTGATTTTCCGCCTCTCGCCCTATCGAAGAAAAACCATATAACATGAAAACTCGAAATTGAAGCTCATCTAGATGCTAAGTAGCTTAATAAGAGTATCCGCGACAATAGTACTGAACCTCTTCACCCTCGTTCGCTGTCCCTGGCTTTTATCTAACATTATCTCTCTAGCAGTCTCTCACAATTTCTTTCCCTTTCTTACTGTATCTCTCTCTTCTTCTCTCTTTCTCTCACACGCACATTTCCCGCCAAGGGAAGTGTCCCCTTTGCCGAAACCAGACCTCGAGGAGGGTTTCTAGCAAACCCCTCCTCGAGTGTTTCGTGGGCAGCCTACCCATGAAACGGGTCATGGCGGACCACCAATCGTTTCGTTGCTTGGCCGACAACCAAATTTGGAACCCTCAAGGAAGGTTTCTAAAACCTTCCTCGAAGTTGAGGGTTCCTCTGTTCCTGGATTAACGCGACAGAAAGGCATTGTGGGAGAGAGATCTACAGTGAGAGAAAGAGAGATCTATAGTGAGAGATAGTGAGATCTACAGTGAGAGGGAGATAGAGTAAGAAAGGGCAAGAAAGAGCGAAAAAAGAATTTGTGTGAGGTGATTGGTGGTCGGAATTGGAAGTGGAGAAGATGAAGATTAGGGGGCAATTCTCAATCTAAGTAAATTTTTGAGCTAAAAGAGAAATATCTTCCCTAAGTCAATATTGATTGACTAAGTCTTCATGTCACAGAGATTTTTCTTTATGCCCCAAGTTGCGGCCAAAATTTCACTCGAAATTGTTTCCCTATAACAATTAGATAACAAATTGGTTAACTAAAAATGACCAATTTATTATAAAGTCTTTCCTCAAAAAATATTTTTGTTTCCCCAAAGCGCTAATCTTATTTTGTACGAAAAATAACTCTGCTACCTAAGTAAATAAACACAAGTTTGAAGTTTTGCATTGAAGACCAAAGAGTTAAGGATTTCTGTTCTTATCACTTAGGAATGAGAATCTTAATTGGAATTTAACACATAGGACTAAAAAAAGATTTTTTTGAGTTTTGCATTAGAGATTCCCTTAGAGTATCTCCAATACAAGACTCGGTCTTAGAAACTCTAAGTCCTGATAAGATTTTTAATTTTTTCCTAAAATTCTCTCAAATGCAAAACTCAATTTAGATCTCTAAGATGATGTGGTGGTGGTTAAATAGAGAAATCAAGATGACATTCTATTTCTAGAGTGTCCACTCGAGGTGTCTCTAATTTCCAGCTCATCATTTTTTAAATTTAGACCAAAAGAAATTAAGTCTCCAAAATAACTTAATATTTCTTCACAAATTATTATGCCAGATAAATAAAAAAACAATTTTATAGATTTACATTGGTGACATATAAAAATTTGAAGATTTCAATAGTATCATCTAGAAAAGAGAATCTCAATCAAGTTTCAACACATACGCCGAATCTAGTGTTTTTTGAGTTTGCATTTGAGATTCTCTGAGCTGTTATGAGGACTCTTAAACTATGTGTCCAGCCTAGGGTGTACTCGAATGGAGTCGATGCTAGTAGTAAGATGTTTAAGTTCGGCTAGTGTCCTTGATTGTTTGCTTAAGTTCGAGCTCGAGCTCGATCGAGTAACTGTCCACTTTCTCGAGCTCGACTCAGATATGTTTCAAAGAGTTCAAACTCGCATCGTTTTAAACTCGTTTATCTAAATACTTCATTTTAAAACACCTTCCCAAATTATCAAAATAGTTTAATGATCATTTGCATACAACAATAATGATTAATGATTCATATTCCAATGATCTTTTGATGGTTGATATTCCGGATAAAAGTTTCAATACAAATACATAATTATGAACTACACTAAAATAGATAGTATGTTAAACGAGTTGTTCACGAGTAGCCCGGGATACACTAAAGAATAATCAAACTTGACTCTTTTATATAAACGAGCGTGATTTTGAGTTAAGTTCGTACTCGTTAATTTTCGAGTCGAGCACGTCCAGCCAAGCACGAGCAGCGCATCGTTATATGCGGGGCTGGAGTACACCCTATTCCAGCCAAAAAGTCATCATCACCAAACACATGTCTACGTCAGCAATCTCTTTTAGTGTCTATTGTGGAAAAAACCAGATTTCGTCCTTACTTGCTTCAATCGAATACCTTTGAAGATAAGGCAGGCGAGTCTCCTTCCACCCATTCTTTCTCTCTCTCTCCCTCTCTCCGAAGCGGTAGTTTAGCCCTCCCCATTTAAAGGTATAATCCCAACAAACAAAATATTAAACTTTCATTCTTCAATTCATTTATCTGCGGAATATCTAATCGTTTTCGATTATCAATGACTCTCTTGTTGTTCTTCAAAATTCTCAATTGCTTGATGTTTTATTTCAATTTTAGTACACTTGTTGCCCTAAATACCTTCAATCCATTTTCCTCAGCGTTAGTTATTGTTCTTTGTAATTGGCAAAATATCTCATTTATGATGGGAAAAGTTGTAAATTTAGATCTTTATAGGGTTTGGTATTGAAAAGATTGTAAATTTAATTACAGGCATTTGTAATCCATGGCTTCTACTACTATGCTCTCTGTTTCACCAAGTAATTTCCAAACAATTCGACGTTTGGATGGTCAAAGCTATACTAGATTGAGTTTCAAGTCATCAACAAATCGTATACTACTTAATGCTGATCGAATGACAACAAAACGAACTATGACTCGTTTGGTTGTAAGGGCAAGTGATGAAAAAGAAGCCTCGTTGAAAAAGTTGGGATTAAGTGATGAGGAATGTGAAGCTGCTGTTGTAGCTGGAAATGCTCCTAAAGCACCACCGGTCCCTCCCAAACCTGCAGCTCCGACTGGAACGCCCGTAGCTCAGACACTCGTATGTTTAGTATTTTCTATCCTCTGTATGCTAAATATCTAAGTACTTGCTTTTCTTTTGATCATTCTAAGAAAGGGATAAAGATTTAGTATGGGAAACCCATGGAAGGGGGAAAAAAAACGATTGAGAAGTCTGTTTTTAGTGAACTGATTAGCTAGTACCTCACTGACTCAGTAATGGTTTTGCTTCAAATTTGGATAGTTTCATGACTAATCATGATATGTATCTTTCTTCCCAAACTCTATCAGTAGTGTTATCCATTTCAAAGTGTTAATTCACCATTTTGAGGCTCGCCGATATGTTGGAATTTCTTTCATTTTCAATACGTCTTTGTTGCTAAACTGAAAATTTTCCACTACCAAGTGTTCTTACACGGCACAATTGTATATATCAGCCTCTTAACAAGCGTCCACGTCGTAACCGAAAGTCACCTGTGCTCAGAGCATCATTTCAGGAGACACATCTATCACCTGCCAATTTTGTATATCCACTATTTATTCATGAAGGTTGGTTTAGTTTGGTCTGGGATCCATATCCATGTTAGTTTGAGTTTCTGTTTCTCATCTCTTACTTTATTATGTCTTTGTATAACTTGCAGGTGAAGAAGATACTCCAATAGGAGCTATGCCTGGTTGTTATAGGCTTGGATGGAGACATGGTCTTTTGGAAGAGGTGATAAATCTTTCTTTCACTTCAGTAGTATTCTCCTATTCTCTTCTTTATTGACATAATTAAAAAGGTTTCTCAAATAGTGGAATAAATCAATAGCGTGCGCAATCAATGTTATGTGCACTATTGTAAGACAAAGTATAATTACATGGAAACTTGTCAATGAGTTAGTCTGTAACCTGACACTATGGGTAACTATTTCACGAAGAGAGATATGTTGTGTGATTGTGATATACCACTCCATGGATTTTTTTGCTCGAGTTCGCTAGACTTTTTATTTTCTTAGCAGAATTTTTGTTTGTCTAGAGACTTGCAATCAGAGCCGTGGTTAGGAATTTGAGGGCCCTGGGTGAAGTTTGATTATGGCCTTTGGTATAATAAAAAAAAATTACAAACAAAAAATTGAACCACGCGTCGATTAAAGACTTCCAATTGGCACGATTAACTTAAAATGATAAAACAAAATCTTTGTACAACGTATAGTTTAGAGTCTAAGCGATTTTTTTAATATGGTATCTTTTGTATCATGATTTTCTCATAAGTATTTATGTATTGTTAGAATAAAAAATACTTAAATCTCTTTTTCTTAAAAACACGTCTAAAGATGAAATATATGCACCCAAACAACAAAACAGTTTAAAGAAAAAGTTTGACGGAGCATAAATAAGAATTGATTTAGCAATGATCCTCTAAACCTCACAATTGCAAGGAAAATAAAAAAAACAAGTGATAGGTTTCAAACCTGTGTCTCAGGTGTGGAAAACCACAAACTTGACCACTAGAGCTAATGGAGTTTCATGTTAAAGTGTTTAGGATTATTTATATATAATCGGAGTGCGACCATCATAAGAGGTGGGCCTCTTTGGGGGTGGGGGCCCAGGGCGGGCGCCCTGCCCGCCCGCCCCCAAACACGGCTCTGCTTGCAATATCCACTACTTGTATCATATGGCTCTCAAAAACTCAATGAATTTCTTAAGATCCCTTCCAGTTATATGAATGTTGTGTCCACTCAAAAACGTAACTTATTATCTTGTTAGGCAAACCATTGTAATTTCAATTGAATTTAATGTTGTAATTATGTTCCTCATTTTACCTGCAATAGTTCTACCAGATGCTAACTTAGTAGCTTCTGAACCTAACCAGCAACAAGATAAACTTTCCGTGTTAGTACTTACTATACTTGTTCAAGCGTGAATCATTCTCTAAGATATTAGGTTTAAAATCTGTAAGCATTCTAAT
This sequence comes from Eschscholzia californica, assembly GCF_041429995.1. Taxonomy (NCBI): domain Eukaryota; kingdom Viridiplantae; phylum Streptophyta; class Magnoliopsida; order Ranunculales; family Papaveraceae; genus Eschscholzia; species Eschscholzia californica. Next base: position 38,568,598 of record NW_028238198.1, read on the forward strand.
GCAGGTCGCTAAGGCTCGAGATGTTGGTGTCAACAGTATCGTGCTTTTCCCTAAAGTGCCGGATGCTCTAAAGGTTCTCTCTCTCTTTTTATTTCTATAAGATTCGTAGTTTCTAGTTTGGATCTTTCTCCCCAGTTTCTAATTTAGATCTATCGCCACAGACGCCCACAGGAGATGAAGCGTACAATGAAAATGGTTTGGTTCCTCGAGCAATACGGCTACTCAAAGACAGATATCCAGATCTTGTAAGTCCATATGCTAGACGCCCTTATGTACTCATTGGTTCAAGTCCATGAGGTATGGACGGACATAACTTATTGTGCTTCATAGGTTATATACACTGACGTTGCTTTGGACCCTTATTCTTCCGACGGGCATGATGGAATTGTCAGAGAAGATGGTAAGCAAAATATCTGAACTTGATACTTTCTTGGGTCGTGGTTCTAACCTTTTAGGAAATAAGTGCGTCTTTTCCTCATTGACTACATAATATTCATCGAAATTTTTAATAGACAAGGCCTTTTCTATATACATAATAACCTGCAAATGTGAAAGCTTCTGTCATTGAGTCTATGCTTCGATTACAACAAACTTGGGGATTTGTGGTTTTTATTCAATTGAAATTCCATTGACAACAAAAACAAAGGAAACTCTTTCAAAGTTCAAATTAACAACATGAAATGCGGAAGCCTGTAATATGCACAAAACCCTTCCTTCCAAACCGAGTTTCATTGTTTCTGATTGAGTGATTGGTAGTACTGATATTTTGTTCTACAAAATTTCATACGATTGGCCTCAAGTAAAAAAATAATAACTCAAACTTCAACTTGAACCCTGGGAGATTTTGGAATATAACAGGTTACTCATCTCATTTTCGGCATTCATTCAAACAGGAGTTATTATGAATGACGAAACAGTTCACCAGTTATGCAAACAGGCTGTTGCTCAGGTGACTCATCAGAACTAATATGATGCAACTCATAGCACACTCTCTTGGTTTCCACTATTCTGTTCATTTATTTGCAATTTCATTACACTGATTAGGCCCGAGCAGGAGCAGATGTTGTCAGTCCCAGTGACATGATGGATGGACGTGTAGGAGCAATGCGACAAGCTCTGGATGCTGCAGGTTTCCCAGACGTGTCTATCATGTCCTATACAGCAAAGTACTCTACTCTTTCTTGCCTCTGTGTTTTTTTGTCTACTGGTCTTACATATTGAGATATTTTAATTTCCGTAGTCAAATGGAAAGGAAACCCTTCTGTCCATGGTACATAAAGGATACTTGTGTATAACATAATAACTATCATTATGTGAATATGTTATATTAATAACTCTCTACATCCTTATAGGCAATTTTGATGTAAAATTTGAGTGAAATGGGATATGACAGATAGACTATTATAGGACAGATTATAGGTGTAAACAGAGTGAAGGACAGATTATTGCTAAGCTGCTAGTGTAAGCAGAGAAAATGAAATTTTGTCTATTTAGGAAAAGTTGCTAGTGTTAGCATAATAAATGAAATTTTGTCTATTTAGAAAAAGTGATGTATCAATATGATTTTCGTTTATATCTATAGTATGTAGTATACGTTCGATTCTCGAAAACGGGTGTTGATTTCTAATGTATGTCGGTATCAGACATTAGCACCAATGAGTACCTGTATCCGACGCTACGAGTATCGGGCACTATGAGTGAAAAAAAGGCTAAACACAGATATAGCTATATGTTTGTATATTTTCTTAGGGGTGTACACGAGCCGAGCTTTTAACGAGCTGCTCGAGCTCGGCTCGACTATTGCTCGTGCTCGACTCGAATATTAACGAGCCCGAGCTTAACACGAGCTCAAAATCAAGCTCGTTTACATAAACGAGCCGAGCTTGAACATTCTTTAGTGAATCACGAGCTACTCGTGAACAGCTCGTTTAACATACTCTTATAATAGTATAGTACATAATTACGTATTAGTATTGAAACTTGTACATGAAATATCAACCATTAAAAAATTATCGGAATATGAATCATTAATCATTATTATTGTATGTGAGTATGTGACAAATGATCATTGAAGTATTTTGATGATTTAGAATGTTTTAATTTGAAGTATTTTGATAAACGAGCTTAAAACAATGCGAGCTCGAGTTCGAGCTCGGGCTCTTTCAAACTTATACGAACCGAGCTTGAACAAGTGGACAATTACTCGAACGCGCTCGAGCTCGAGCTCGACAGTCAAATACACGAACCGAGCTTGAACATCTTACTACTCGGCTCGGCTCGACTCGATTACACCCCTAATTTTCTTATCTTAGTTACTAGGTCTGTTATTTTTCCTAACAGTTTTTCCTTTTGCATCAACCTTTGGTACATTAGATTTTATCTAGAGAGGTTATAGAACTGTCATGGACTGTTGATACGATTGTCTTAGTATAGAGGATTGTAGATGCAGACTATCACTTTCTGCCCACTGAAGTGACTACGAGTATCGGGCAAAAGTATCTTCATATCCGAGCACAAAAAAACCAAAATGGATCATTTTCTTTGCTTTCATGCTTCCTGGTGTTGTTTCTTTGACATCATTACATTTTGTCTAACCTTCCCTATGTTGTACCATCCACTAGACTTAACCACCTTTTTTTTTTCTTCTTTATACCATTTGAGTAATAAAAATAAAAACTGCTTATGTTAGTAGTGTCATGTGTTCATAACCAGGTATGCAAGTGCATTTTATGGTCCATTCCGAGAGGCTTTGGACTCAAATCCAAGATTTGGAGACAAAAAGACGTATGTAACTAAGAAAACTGAATTCCATTTCCAAATTTGATATTTCTTAAAGGCTGTTTTATCTTACACGAGTTTTTCTTTGGAGATAAAAGTTATCAGATGAACCCAGCAAATTACAGAGAAGCTCTAGTTGAGGCTCGTGCTGATGAGGCTGAGGGAGCTGATATCCTCCTGGTAAGCATTCTGATGAAGAACCCAGTTTCATGTGACATGTTACAGAAAGACCCGACTAAGTATTTTTTTTGTAGGTAAAACCTGGTCTTCCATACTTGGATATCGTACGACTGCTTCGAGATAGCTCCCCTCTACCAATTGCTGCGTATCAGGTAACTTTCCTCTTTTTCCCCTTTATTTGCTTTATCATGCTGCAAGTTTATAGTGTCGACAGAATCATGCATTCTTAGGTAGAATCAGCTAATTGTGCCCTGAATCTATGAGTTCACAGTTCAAAGAAATTTCTGTAACATAGGTTGATAAGGTCCATAGCTTCCAGTCATCATTCTTGCCTTCTTGTTATATAATACTCCATTATATCTATGACTATGTCTAATTATGAAGTTGAATAACCACAATAGTTATTAAAAATCGCATTCTCTAAGAAATTGAGTGGTATTGGATCGATAATATGTGAAACTAGGAAAATGTAATGTTTCTTCTACGCTCTTCTGAATGCAGCTAAATAATAAATTATGTCGTTTTGAGCATCCATATTTGATGTTATATTGAGTACCTTATCATATAATCTAATATCTTGTCCTATTTTTTAAAAAAAGAAAAGAAAAAAATCAGATCTGATATCAGACTCCAAAATCTGAATCGACTCGAGTCAGATTAAGATTGTTCGTCTTCATCTGATTCATTTGTCTTCATCTGATTCATTTGTCTTCATCTGATTCATTTGTCTCTGACATGTTTGAATGGCTGTCTCGGATTGATTTGGAAATCCGAGTCAAACATAAAACAAATCTGACTTAAGAGCCCGTTATCTGAACTCTTGAAATGACTATTGCTTCATTGGAAGGAACAAGTGAGACTCAGACAACTCAGATTCAGAAAAGTCACATCAGACAGTCAGACTGAGGCAAGTGTGTTTCATACCGTAAAAGAAAACAAACCCACCTAAGTTAAAAATGCATTAATCCTGGTGGAGCTCTAAGTCTTTCTATGTAGGTCTAGTAGTAGTAGCAGTGTTCCAGATTGATAATTGTTAATTAACATAGTTAATCTAGTTTAATTATAACGTGGACAGTTGTACTGGTGTGGTGCCCAATAGAAATAAAATATATGAACGGTGACCTAGAAAGCCCCAAAACAGCGATGAATCCTTGAAATGTATATAAATATACCTCTTGTCTTTGCTATTAAACTCTTCATACAGTTTCATTTCTGGGTCATCCAGTGTTATAATATGCGAAGATGAAATTAGCTCACAATATTTAATGATTTTAACAATACTATGTGAAAATACATGCAAAATGTGTATTCAGAATCTCATATTACACAAAGGTCCAAAATTACTTTTGTACTATACTGCTGTGTATAAACTTCGTCTTTTTTGTTTCTTATCCAGGTTTCGGGTGAGTATTCAATGATAAAGGCTGGTGGAGTTCTGAAAATGATCGATGAAGAAAAAGTGATGATGGAGTCACTGATGTGCCTTCGACGAGCTGGTGCTGACATCATTCTCACTTATTTCGCTTTACAAGCTGCTAGATGCTTATGCGGTGAAAAAAGATAAGCACATGTACGGCGGATGCACCTGTGACAACTTCTGAATTTCAACCTTTAAAATGTTTTGTTCACGTAGCTGTTTTTTTTAGAAAACTAAAAGAGAAGTTGTTTTCATTTTTCCTGGTGCTAGTTACAAGCTTATGAGCCTTGCTATTACATATTTTATTTACAAAGAGAAAAGAGACAATATCAGACCTTGTAAAGCTGCTAGTCTTTCTCTTCCTACTGACCTGGTGTATGAGAGTGTTGTCTGTCATGCGATTTCTTTTCCTGCATCATCCTTAACAACAAAAGCCATTGAAGGAAGGAGTGAATTCCTTACAAGTGAGACATCATAGTCGATCTTAATGAGTCCGTTAGGAGGTGTCAAGTGGAATTGAGCTGCACCTCCATGCTTTCCTCCGAGGAGAACTGTTTCTCTTGAGCGCTCAGGTAATAATACTGTATCGTGAACAGCAAGAATTCAACATCTAAGTGTTTATCTCTAATATAAGATCACATCTTGAGATAATGATCAAACCAGGTATGAAAGGAGTTAGATATATAAGATAGTTCTTTAGTGTTTAACTTTCAGTACTGTTAGTTGGAAAGAATCACATGGGCATTTTGCAAAAGGTATGATAAAACTCGACTCTATGTATCAATCCAGGCGGTGTTTCTAACAGAGATGCAAGTTATTGGTAACCAAGCATTGGACTGTTCAGACTATACCCATAGGTCGCGGCTTTGGGCATAAAGAAAAATCTCCGGGGTATAAAGATTTGGTCAATAAACATCGACTCAGAGGACATTCTTTTTTTAAGTCAAAAAATTGACCTGATCAAACATTGCCCCCTAATCTCTCTCTCATCACCACGATATTGTGTTCAATATTTGGTACAGTTGATGAGTATTAATTGTTATTATTCATTACAAAGGCTTGCCTAACATGCGTTTCATTTTGTTGTTTGGTAGAAACTAGTTCACAGTTGATGAGTATTAATTGTTATTATTCATTACAAAGGCTTGCGTGGGGTGTTTCATGCAGGACGAGCATTCAGTGTTTGTAGCAGCTGCAGCTTATAATATTAGGGGTAAGAATGCGGAAGAATGTGAATGTTGGACTATCATTAAGGCTTTGCAGTGGGCCAACTTCAATCACATCCCTTGCATTCGAATAGAGAGTGATAATCTCAATATTATTCGGAGAATACGTCAAGAAGAATCGACGATCTATTGGCAATCAGAAAACCTTATGCAGATCATTTACCAGCTGGCGAACGAATTAGTAGAAGTGGATTTCTCATTTATCCCGAGGGATAGCAACACCAGGGCAGATAAGTTAGCTAAATGGGGATGAACTCATGAAGGAAACTGGATGTGGCTCTCGGAACAGGCATATCGGGAGACTTTTCTTTCTTTTAGTTCTTAATACTTTCTTGTATTCTCAACAAAAAAAATGAAAGGAAGTTACTTCCCCAGTGATGTTTGGAAGAAGAAAAGATCTTTCATGGAAGATCATTGGGAAAGGGAAAAACGAAATAAACTTGAAAGGATTGAAAAGAGGAAACTTTTGGATGAGGATTGCGACGGAACCATTCTCCCGAATCCTATGATTGGGTTCGGAATTCCTGTTGAATCTTGGCATGTAAATCATAGAAAATTTCCAGAGGGAGCCATTGGACCTCCTCACTTTTATTATGAAAACGTGGCCCTTGCTCCTAAGGGAGTTTGGAGCACAATTTCCCGTTTTCTGTATGAAATGGAACCAAAATTTGTTGATTGGAAGTATTTCTTTGCTGCTGCAAGGAAAAGAGGTTATATTCACAACCTTCCAACCAACAATAGATGCCTTCTTTTGCCTATTCCTCCACAGACAATACACGAAGCATTACCTATAACCAAGAAGTGGTGGCCTTCATAGGATCATAGAACAAAATTGAATTGTTTCTGTATATTCTAATCAAATGTTGATGTTTTTTATCTAATAGGCTAATTGTTATTGAGAGAGAGAGAAGAGAGAGAAGATGAGGATTAGGAGACAATGTTTGATTAAGTTAGTTTTTTGGTTAAACAATAATATGACCCCGAGAATGAAGAAAAAAACATGGATTTCCTAGAGAATTTGTTCCCCGGACAGGGGCGGCCCAGGCCCAAAGCAGCGAAAGCAACTGCTTTGGGACCCCAAGCCGAAGAGGGCCCCAAAATTATTTTACAAGCACCCTTGTACAAAGAGAAAAAGAACCTTGTGTTCTGGTGGCACCAAACAATGATTTTAGCGAAGTTTAAATAGGCGAATGGCAAGGGGAGCTAAGGATTGTTGTTGGGGGAACTATTATGGTTGGGGACCTGCCAAGATTAGTAAAGGGAGACGTAAGTTTTGAGTTATTATTTAAAGACCTTATAAGATTCAAAATTTAAGGGACTCAAGTGTAATATACGAAAATATACCAAAATTAAAGAAAAGAAAAAAAACGATGCCTTCTTCTTTCACTCGATCTCTCTTCAAATCGTCTCTTCTAATCTTTGTCTGACTTCTCTTCAATCTTTTCCGGTCATCAACTACAAAATTCCGTCTAATTCTACACAAGTATTTTCTCTAATGAAGAAGACATCAACCAAAATCTCGTGAGTTTTTCTTCCCCTTTTAATTTCTAGGGGTTTTCTAAGTTTTATATCGAGGGTTTTAGTGAGTTTTACATCTAGGGTTTTGCTGAGAATTTGTTATAAGATGATATTAGGTGCTTATTTGTTTTTCCCATTTTGTTATACTTAAGATTGTTGTGTTAGCTTCAAAACTATATCTAGGATTTTGGTGGGAATTTATCACAATTTCTATCATGCAATTTCTGTATAACTTCTAGGTTCTTTGATTATCTTCACCTTCATCACTTGTTATTTCAATATGTTTTTTGATTTGGCTCTGGTACTTAGGCGTTTGGTAAGCTAAATCTTTTATCAACTACTGTAAACAAATGTAGGGTACTACAACATGTTATGCACTTAGAATTTTTATGTTTGTTTTTTGCAGAACAAGCGAATTGGTAAACTTTTAGATAAAATGAAAGCTTGTAGTGGCAAAGACACAAACAAACCGATAAGCCTGAAATCGAGGAAGAAAATGCTAGACACCATCGATAGCATACATCAAGATTTTGCTGAAAAGGGAAATCAAGTCTCAGATGAAGAAGATGAGGGTGATTCAATCGATGGCGGCTATTTAAGCGACAGGGATGAAGATTATGAGTAAAATTGGCAATAGTATAATTTGATGAATCTTTTTGTGACTATTTTGTAAAGAGAATTGATGTGTTATATCTCTAATGTAGTCATACTATTCACCAAATTTCAGAAATGGGAAGAAACTTTAGTAATGTAACTAGTTTTTTCATTTGTGAGGTTCTGTTATTACAATGACGAAATCATGAATATGTGGTTCCCTAGGCTGTTTTCACCATTTTTTTGTCTAATTTCCCTCAACTGGGGGGGGGGGGGGGGGGAAGGGATTTGTTAAAGAAAATATCATGAATATGTGGTTCCCTAGGGAAAACTTACTGTTTTCACTTTTGTTTGCCTAATTTCCCTTAGATGGGGGAAATGTTTCAAAAATTTCCCCAGGAAATATCTGAACAAACCGAACGGTTCTGCCTCTTTTTGGACAAATTTTTAAAGTTGAAGGAAGAAAGAAAAATAAAATTAACCGAAAACATTTGTCTTGGGAATTTCTTACTTCTTACTTCTTGAGATAGATCTTCATCTATAATAACACTGTTTGATTGAGTTGGTGGTTGTTGGTTTAATTGAAAAATATGTTATTCCTTCATTAAAGAAGCAACATCATAAATATCGTGAGACATAGTAAACGTTGGTATAGATGAAGATCATGAATATTCCTTCATTAAAGAAGCAACATCATAAATATCGTGAGACATAGTAAACGTTGGTATAGATGAAGATCATGAATATGTGGTTCTTTGACTACTAAATTAGTGGATTTTTGAGTGAAAGGTCCAATTTTTGGGGGGTAAAACCAAAATAAATCCAACTTTGCCAAAAAAATTAGTTTCCAGTCCAAATGTCAGGACAGCTCATTTTTTCCTGATTTTTTTTATCCCCCTCTTGCCCTTGGACGGGACATGCTGACGTTTCCTGACAAAAAAAAAAACTGGATGCTAAATAAAATAATTTCCCGTACACAAAAAAATTCAAATTTTTTTGAAAATTCAAATGAAATTTCAAATTCCCTCCCAGCAAACCATCTCTTCCTGGTAAATAAAATAATTTCCCGTACACAACAATATTCAAATTTTCAATCGAAATTTCAAATTCCCGCCCAGCAAACCATCTCTTCCCGGTAAATAAAATAATTTCCGGTACACAAGAAAATTCAAATTTTCAAAAAAATTTGAAATTTTCAAATATCCGGTACAAAAGTGTCTAGTATAGAAGAAAATTTTCGGTAAATAAAATAATTTCTCGGTCACAAGAAAACTCCCGGTACAAAAGTGTCTAGTACAAAAGAAAATTCCAGTAAATAAAATAATTTCCCGATGCGTCAGACAATTTTTCAAAAAAAATTTCGTTTCCCGGAAATTTTTCGGTGGCAATTCCGTAAATTTCTGAACAGTACAGATTCTAATGGACGGGTTGTCAGATTCTTTTTCAGAAAAAAATCGTTTCCCGAGAAAATTTCGATGGCAATTTTGTAATTTTCGATGGCATGAACCGTAAATACTTTGTTTTTCAAGAGCCATTTCGTCATTTTTTTTCCCAACCTGACTCTTTGGACCTGCCTTTCATTTTTTGGCTACCTAGGATGGGAAACCTATTTCTTCCCTCATTTTGGATGGTTAACCCAATCCCCCTTCTAAATTAGTTGCTTATCAGAAATGGTTCTTGCATAACTTGATTGTGGAGAAGAAAGAGAGGTATTGTTATTCAAATATTTAGGGTTTAAGGAAGAATAGAAAATAAAAGTTACTATTATCAAAAAATTTAAAATTTGAAATTATATAACTATATTTTTTAATCCATCTATATTTCATTATTTTAGTTTCAGATCCAAAAAAAAATATCTCCTAATACCAAATTGGTATGGGGAACCCACTAACCTGATTTTTCTCTCTCGTGACAGTTGAAACCGTGACTTTCTCTGTCTTATTCTCTCTCCAAGTATCTATTCTCTCATTATTTATATACTTTCTCATCTTCTCTTGGTTTGCACTTTTCTAAAACTATCTTAGGTTTTTACTTTCTTGTTTATCTAATCTTAAATCTTTTTCTAATTAATTTTGATCATATTGTGTGTGTATATATATATATATATTCAAGCCCTTAGATATGCTTTGTTATTTCATTTTATCGGTATGTAGAAATATATATTATTTATTTGGGTTATTTCCCTAATGGCCCCCAACTTTGTGACCAGCTTCCCGCATGGCCCCCTACTTTACGATCAACTTTGTGACCAGCTTCCCGCATGGCCCCATATGGCCCCCTATTACCGTTAACTTTAACTTTCCGTCATTCTCTCTCCTCCATCTCTTTTTCTCTCTCTGCCATGTCACGCCACCTCATCACCTTCTCCGGCAGAGGTCGCCGGCCGGCCAAATTTTCGGCCGGCAACCTTCAAACTAAAAAAAAAAAAAAAAAAAAATTATCTCTCTCCTCTCTCTCTCTCTCTCTGAGAACTCCGGCGAAGGAACCCTTCGCCGGAGTTCGTCTGTTCTCACGAACATACCAGATCTGTTCGTGAGAACAGACCTGTTCAAGATCTGTTCGTGCGAACAGACCTGGTGAGAACAGACCTGTTCGTGCGAACAAATCTCTGTTCTCACGAACAGACCTCTGCTCGTGAGAACAGACGAACTCCGGCGAAGGGTTCCTTCGCCGGAGTTCTTAGAGAGAGAGAGAGATAAAAAAAAAAAAACTTTTTTTTTTTAGTTTGAAGGTCGCCGGCCGGAAATTTGGCCGGCGACCTCTGCCGGAGAAGGTGATGAGGTGGCCTAACAGATGAGGTGGCGTGACATGGCAGAGAGAGAAAAAGAGATGGAGGAAAGAGAGTGACGGAAAGTTAAAGTTAACGGTAATAGAGGGCCATATGGGTATTTCTCGTAAAGTGGGGGGCCAGGCGGGAAGCTGGTCACAAAGTTGGGGGGCCATTAGGGAAATAACCCTTCTCCATACTATTTCACTTTATCTCTTCACGATTAGGGGTGGGAACGGTCCGGGTCGGGTCGGTCGGGTTCATGTCATTTGTCGGATCGGGTCAGTCGGGCTTTTAAACTCTCTGTCCATTCGGGCTTCCGAGTTTAATCTGACGGGTAATTTAAAAAATCCTAGTGTCCAAAACCCGTCAAATTTCGTCAAACTTTTCGGGTTTCTCGGGTATCAAGCGGTCGAGTATCGGATTTTCACTAAAATTTCAAAATATCTCAGTCAAAATGACCAAAATATTTCTATTTCTATCGAAACTAAAATTACAATGTTGTGTCAAGGGCACTTCGCACTTGGACAACAATGTATGTATATATATCTATATTATACAGTTAAAATACTTTAAAAATATGTCTTCATATATCTATATATATGTTATACATGCATACATAAGTACATACAACCAAGCATACATATAATGTGCATATGTATTATCGTATAAATGGATGACATTATTAAGCGGGTTATGTCGGGTAAAGATTATCGGGCGGGATGCCGGGTAGCACATTAAAACCCGTACCCGACCCGTTGATTTCATCGGGTCGGTCGGGCTAAACCCGCTTTCGGGTACCCGCGGACTCTAACGGACTCGGAAACCCGTGACGTGTTTCGGGTTTTCGGACTTTTTTCCCAACCCTATTCACGATACACCAATGCCTCTTACTGACTCCTGCAATGTATCATAAAAAAAATAATAGTTACCTTAAATATTTCTATTTACGAATATTTAACATTAGTATCTTTTGATTTCATACATTCGCACTATTTAATAACAATGTGATTTAGATTTAATTTGTCAATTTAACACTAAATTGCACTAATATAATTTATTTATTTTACTGATATATAATGTTACCACGAACCGTATGCACAAATCTAAGCTTGATATAAGAAAATAAAGATAAATGGATCGAGTTATCACTTATTTATATGAAGTATAAGTTTGATAAAAAAATTGTGAAGTTTTTTTTCGCTCATTGTGTTAGGGCCCCTATTTGCTATGGCGCTTTAGGCCTCTTAAAGACTTGGGCTGGCCCTGTCCCCGGATATTATTCTTTATGCCCCAAAGCCGCGGCCATACCTATATTTCTCAATGAAAACGCCTTTAAATCTTGCCATATTGAATCCCTCTAGATACTCTTGGGAGATTTGCTGTTTAGACCACCTTTCGTATAATGGACTTGCTGACTTGCTGTTTGGACTCAATTTTTCCAGTGTTGCATTTTAGACTCTCTTTTCCCAAAAAAGAGTTAAATATAACTGTTCAAGAGTGGAAAATACTAGTTTAGCATTAGTATCCGAATCGACCAATCCGATCCGATCCAAATGGATTTGGGGGGTTTGGGGTTAAAATCGAGTGGTTTGGATCGGTTTATGGATTTGTTTGACGGGTTGATCAAAAAACCGAACCAAATCATTTATCATTGTTTTTATATATCATATGTATAAATATATATGATGGGAGTGATGGATGGTTGAGATTCAATAACTAAGTTAGTTCCATCAAAACATTAAGGGATTCCCATATTAAAAACAAAAAAAATCAAACAACAATTAGAAAACCTATGTTTATTATCTTTTTTATTTTTCTTGAATGTTGAGAACCTATGGCGGATTAATTACGCACATGTAGACTTAATCGTTTGTGAATCAATACTAATTTTCAGCATGACTAAAGTATAAATGGGACAGGTTTTTAAGTCGAAAATGCGAAATTTTATTTATGGTTAAATGTCGCAGGTGATTCGGTTATCTAACCGAACCAAATCGTTCATGCATAGTTCAGATCGATAACCGAATCAAACCATGAACGGGTTGGTTCGAGTTGAGATTTGAAATAACCGAACCCTTCGGTTTGGACTTCGGATTGACCAAAAGGTCGGTTATCCAACCGATGTTCACCCCTAGTTAGCATTTGATTTTTGGACTTTTCGATAGTTTTTCCATTTATTCGTCCCAAATTTAGACAAGACTGAACTGATGTTGATGATGACAAACTCTAGAAAAACTAAAACTCTGATTTTGATGATGAATCTAATGTTGGTGGTGACTAATCCTAGAAAAACCAAAATCCTAATTTTATTGATAAAGATGACGAATATTATTTTGATGTTGATGATGATGCACAACCAGATCTGAAACCTAAATGAGTTTTATCTGATGATATAGAAGACTTTTTTCAGATTTGAAGAAGAAGAAACTTCAAAAATTTTCTCGTTGTAAATCGAGTTCGCAAATTTTGCAAATCGACTTTAGAAACTCTACAACCTGAGATTACCTTCTACAAAGCTTGCAAATTCAGTTTGTAATTTATATTTTGCAACCGCAGTTTGCAACTAGAGATTGCAAATTTACATTTTGCAATTCTAGTTTGCAGAAAAATAATAATAAAATATCGTTTTTCCCTAACTTTTTTTCTGAAAAAAATATATTAAATGTCAATCTTGTTAGAAAGCTAATGAATTGCACAAAATGGGTTCTTTTTATACTTATATTGAAAGTTACATAAATTTAAAGTTTAAAGAAAATAAATAAAAAATTAGTTACACAAAATGATATATTAGACTTTTTATGTCTTTTCAATTATTTCAATCTTATTTTGACCTATTTGGTTAAAACTCTTTTTGGGGTTCTGATTTTACTTTCAATAAGAGCATCTCCAATGCAACACTCAACAAAAACTCAATTAATCCAATGTGTCAAGGTGGAATTGAGTTTCTCTTTCCTAGGTGCCACAATTGAGATACTCAATTCAAAATTCATCTCCAATGCAACACTAAAAAAAACTCAACATTTACTTTAGATTTACTCTTGTTTCTTATTTTAATATATAAAACGATGATGTGGACCAATTGAAATACAACAATAAATGTTGAGATACTCAAAAGAAAACTCAACAATTGAGTTTTCTTTTAAGTATCTCAATATTTATTTTTTCCACATCATATTGAGTTTCTAGTTGAGTGTTGCATTGGAGAGTGTTTTTTATTAAAAACTCAAATAATCTTATGTGTCAAATTGAGTTTCTAGTTGAGTGTTGCATTGGAGAGTGTTTTTTTTTATTAAAAACTCAAATAATCTTATGTGTCAAATTGAGTTTTTTAAGTTGAGTGTTGCATTGGAGATGCTCTAAGGTGCTGGAGTAGGTACGTTTTTCCAATACTAAAGGGAACAAACACTTGCATAACTTTTTTTTCCCTAAAATCGTTTCCCGAGATTTTTCTTTCCCCAACGATATTTTACGAAAAATTGCGAAAACCTTACTTTCTTCTGGGAGTCGTTTTCGCTCGAAAATAATTTTCGGTTATTAAAAAATGATTTTCGAGATAAAACGATTTTCTGGGAAAAAAAATAATGGTTTCAGAGAAATGTTTTCGAGGAAAATCTAGAGAAAAAACGATTTTTTTGGTTTTTTTCAGGAAAGAAAAGGGTATTGGAAAAAATCAGTTCACGAAAAAAATCGCTATACAAAGGGTCTTTTAGAAAAAGAAAACTGTCTCTGAGAGAAACCATTATCAAAAAAGAAAATTTGCAGAGAAAAAGACTTTTCGGGAAAAAAATATTTTTTCTGAGAAAAATCAGCTTTCAAGAAAAAGCGATTGTCGGAAAAATGGTTTTCGAAAAAAACAATTTTCGAGAAAGATCAGTTTTCGAGAATAGACAATTTCTAGAAAAAAATTATTTTCGAAAAACATTATTTTGTAGAAAAAATAGATTTTAAGTTAATTTGAAATTTGGGTTCATTAATCCAAAATCCTAAGAAATCGTAAGGAGTAGGGAGGGATTTTGGTCCAAAACAAATTTTAGACTTAGAAATCCATAGGATTCAAGAATCCAAAGAATTTTGGATTAATGACCTTAGAAATCCTTTGGATTCAAGAGTCCTGGGATTTTCTGTAGCCAAACAGACTAAGGAATTTCGATTCCTACCAAATCTCATTTTTGATAAGAATCCTACTTTGGAATCCTGTAACCAAACACACCATAAATGTTAACACTTCTAAGAGATGTCAGGAATAATCTTCTATACTGCAGGCAACTATAACTTACCACTACTTTTTGTGAACTTCTGACGATTGAAGAATATTTTGTTCTTGAAACAACATAGGAACACCCATTTTCGGATCTGCAAGACAAATAGCTTGTAAATAAGTTATAGTGCATCTCCCACTTGAATGGTACAAGAAAACCTCAAACTGAGGCCAACTACTTTGAAGTAGCCACGAGGCAAGTCTCGACGTTCTACTTCCATCATTCAAAAGCGATGGTAACAAAAAAAACCTCAACGTTCCTTCCACTACTTTGAAGTAGCCACGAGGCAAGTCTCGACGTTCTACTTCCATCATTCAAAAGCGATGGTAACAAAAAAACCTCAAACTGAGGCCAACTCAAGTAAGAAATGCACACCTGGCTCTCTGCAAGCATTATATATTTTGACAGTTCAACATGGGGTTTCTGCGCACTAGAGTACTTCCAAGATCTCCGAAAGTGACAACAAAAAATTCCCCACTGTTTCACGCCACATTTGAGGGACTAACATGCCAAAATGTTGCCTTCTTAAAAAGCCGAAGATTGCTCACGTAAGATTTGCAGACCCAGCTCTCTCCCGACAACCAATATGCACTTTGACAATTTTACAATAGGTTCCTTCCCCCTAAAATACTTGTCTATATCAGTAGAAAGTGAGGGAACAGTTCCAAAATTTGATACCACATAACTGAGTCTTATTTATTACCTCTAAGACAAACGTAAAAGTTTTTTGCCTTCTTCAGGAAAAACGAGGACGGCTCGGGTACAATTTGTAGACCAAGTTATCTCTGAACAAACCAACATGCACTTCAACAGTTCAACAAATAGGTTCATTTCCACTTAACTGCTTCTCAAGATCAGTACAAAGTGACTGAAGAGTTCTAACAACCCGTTTGTAGTTCCAAAAGATGAGATACAGGAACCACCGTGTCTCTGCTTTGAACAAAATAATGAGCTAGAAGACAAGAGGACATGCCAGAGCAAATATGCATTATCAAATATTTATGATGAATCAATCAGTCACTGTTAGTATATAATATATCTCGACCAAATCATTAGTCGGGACTGAACAAAAAGGGCTGAAGACAGGAATAACAGGAGGGAAAGGTAAGGAAGTCGGCAATGCGACACTTCATCTTGACAAAATTATAACACATTTAAGAAGGTGAAGAGAGAAGTACCACTTAAGAGTTAAGACGCTGAAGTATAATTCATCGAAAGAAGCAACTACGACGTAAAAACCCACCGAGACACGACACGGATAGATCAACGAAGAAACTACACTGATAGCCACACAATCATTTATAACAAAGTAGTCAGATTGCCACGTAATGTGTGCATGCCCCAAACAAACTACCATGAGCACTCTAAGGAGTCTCATGCCCAACAATTGGGGATTAATTCTTGATCATAACAGTCTTGAATTTGTACCTGCTGCAACAATTGAATTAGAATGTGTGAACTGTGAACTGTGAACTATGAAAAAAAGAAAGAAGCAACAGCTATCTACCGTCATATTGCTGTAACAGGCAAATATGGTGAGTTTTACTAATAAAAACGTAGATTATTGTTGTCCATCATAAAGGCTGTAGTTTGGCATATAGGTCGAAAGATCAAAACAAGACCCTCGTTTCGGTGTAGTTGGATCTTTAAACCAACACAATCTCATGTACTAAATTAGCCTACGAGATGCGATTTTTTACCAAACTGCAGCAAATAAATCATTTTACATCCAGAAAAAAAAAAACTCATCCGCCACCAGCAGCATTTCACTACAAATGATTCTCCTTGTCTACCATAAAGGGTGTAGTTCTTGTTTGTGTAGAACATACAAGTTCATTGCGCATCAGCAGCCGTGGGGTTGGGGGGTATCATAAGCATTGCATTGTACATGTTTCACCAGTGATTGATCAAACCCTCAAACATGGTAAGAGGGACTAATTCCATCTGTAACTCCTTAACTATAAAGTCTATCTTTTACTTCTAAGTTGACAAAACAGATAAACAAGTCTTAAGGAGTAGTTGTTATACAAGACAGAGAACCAACTGTCGGTGGGAAAGCCGCCTCACCCAAGAAAGCCAACTTCTACGTATCAAATATCCCTTCTTAGCCACATGTGAAGTTGCCGAGTAACTTCTGAAAAGTTTTGCTAGACTGTCTTAGATTGCATTTATTTGTTCTCCTAAACTATCGATCACAAGCTTAAGTTCCTTACTGAATTTGGAAGTATTGTTCCTCTTATATTAGATGTTTGATGTTTCCATTGAATGAAGTAATAGAATTAGAAGTGTACTTACAGAGTTCAAAACAAGGTATCATAGAAAAGTATTCTAGTAAGTTACTTACATTATCGTCTTAGAGTGCACCCATTCGGCCATTCATTTCAAACACATGAAAGTAGGCTTCCAGCTTCAGTACATGAAGGTTGAATCAGTCAATTAACTCTGATGAAAATACCATATTTACTTTACAATAAAACGTCATAAATTCGTTCGCCATAACATTAAACAGATGGTTTATTTCACCATTGTCAAGGAACTCTAGTCGCTGGCACATAGGCAGTGGAAGGCAGGAGCCAACATATTGCATTTTGTCTTTTCAACTACAACATGCACAATGAGAGTTTCAGTTGGTCATGTTCAATCTCAGCTTCACTGAGTATGAAAAAACGGGATTTCGAGCATAGATCAGATAGGATTTGCAGACCCATCTCTCTTTGGTCAACAACTATGCGCTTCGATAGTACCAACAACTATCCAATATTTGTTTCTCTCCGGAAGAGTTTCCAACATCTAAATGACACATGATTGAGTCTCATTTGTCACATACTAACAAATTCCAACACAGTAATCAAGTCAATTGTTCCAAAGGATGACATATGCCAACAATGATGGCTTTCTATAAACAAAAAAAATTCCAGCAGGGAGAGGGGATTGTGATTTGTTTCCCTCCAAAAGAGTTTCCAGCGACACATAATTGAGTCTCAACAGCTAACAAATTTCAACACAACTGTTCCAAACTATGAGATAAAATGATAATGCCTTCTCTTTACACAAAAAAATGCCACCAAGGGGGCATTTATTTCCCTCCAAATGAGTTTCAAACAGCTCAAAGACACATTATTAAGTCTCATTTGTTGCATGTTAACCAATTTAAACAAAATGAATACCTTCTCTTTAAGCAGGAAAATATATAAAAAATTCCAGCCAGCCGGGGAGGGGGGATATCGTTTCCCTCCAAACGAGTTTCCAACAGCTCAACGGGACATGATTGAGTCTGATTTGTCACATGCTAACAAATTTCAACATATTATTTGTCACGTGCTACTAAATTTCAACACATCATTTGTCGCATGCTATCAAATTTCAACATAACATTTGTCGCATACTAACAAATTTCAACACATCATTTGTCGCATACTAACAAATTTCAACACATTGGTTAAGTAAATTGTTCCAAACTATGAGATACACCAATGATAACACTTTCAGCGAAACTAACGCAAGCCAGTGTCGTGTAAGGTAATAGTCAATTTTCATAACTATCCACGCAATATTGGCAATGAAAGATTACGGCCACAAAATAAAAACTCAGCATTTACTCTGGTTTAGTCGAATCGGTGAGTTCCAAAAAATAGCCCTTATTTGAAAGAAGAAACCCATGTTATGTGCCATGCAAATAAGTACCACAACTCTGTCTTATCTTGTAGCTTGTTTCGTATGGAAAATCATCTCCATAATGTCCTTAAAGTAAGTTTCTTGAGAGAACAAATTTTTTTTGAAAATTTTGAGAGAACAAATTTGAAATGTGACTAGAATGTAAAGTGTTTGTGTTTGTGTTTGTGTTTGTGTTTGTGTTTGAAGTTAGTCATTTAGGAAAACTGATCAACAACAAGCACGGATTAATTCATGCTTGATGCAAAGGGTGCATTAGCTAGTACCCATGTAATTCCAACCAGTTTGGTACTAAATATAAGAAATTCTTTATCCAACAAAAAGCGACTTGTAATTCAACCATTAAGCTCATCACCCTTAATTTTTCTTTTGGTTACACTTGGTTCTCCAAAAACCATATACAAAAATACATGTTTAAACTCAAAACTAGAAAGCTCACTGCCATCCAACGTTTGTAATCAATCGATACCAACCTTTATCTCAAATATGACCTACATCTCTTGGTGCCATGCCATTATGTATGGAGATACTTACAATTATGAATCTTACGAATTAGTAAATACTGTTACTAAAAAATAAAATAACTATATTACGAAAAAAATAAGTCTTTGCACAAATTAGTAACCACCAAGATACAAATACTGCCCAGTGCAACCTCGATAGATTCCATTGCCAACCTTAGTCCCACATAACCCACATCGCAAATGATATTCTCGAAGGAAACCCACTTCCGTTAGTGTTCTCACATTACCCCACATTACTTGGTAACTTACTTTGATGTGTGTGCAGTAACTAAACAAAAACAGGAAAACCATTAAATAAAAGAAAAAAAAAGAATCCTCATACATCATATGTAAAACCATAAACTTGAACCAACCGTCTGCCAATGTTTGTAGTGAAATTAAAACCAACGTTATCTCGAATAGGACCCGCATCTCTTATTGTCATACTATGATGTATGGAGGTATACTTCTGTAATAAGACTAAACAAAAATAAATGGGAAAAAAAAACAAAAATAAATGAAAGAAAACAAAAATAAATGAAAAAAAACAAAAATAAATGAAAGAAAACAAAAATAGCATCTCCATACATAATGTGTACATACAGTACATTCATAAACTTAAGCCCACTGCCAGCCAACGTTTGTAATCAATGGATACCAACCTTTATCTCGAATAGGACCCCCATCTCTTGGTGCCATGCAGTGTTGTTAAAATCGTGCGATTTGGGATTCAAATCGCACGATTTAAATCGAGTCGGTTGTATTTCGATTCGAATCGCTCTTCAAATCGGATCTGACCTAAAATCGTGGGATTTTCTCATTAAATCGTTTAATGAGTCGAGAATCGTGGGATTTATTGTGAATCCCACGATTCAAAATTCGGCCAGAATTTCAAGGGTTTTGGCTTCTGAATTAGTAATCCAAGTCCCAATTAAAGAAATAAAAAGGGGGAAATCAGAAGAAGTAAGAATAGAAAACCCTAAGAACTTTGAGCTCTGATCTTGATTTCTGGTTCCTGGTTCTTTAACTCCTTTTCATGGTGTCTCCTCTCTCTCTCTCTCTAGAAAAATATACATAGCTCTCTCTCTCTCTCTCTAGAATGACGAGTATCTCTCTCTAGTCTATCTTTCATCTACTGTATGTTCTTTTATTTACTTTGCTTTTTTTTTATTATTATATTAGATTAATTGTTATATTAGATAATAGTAGGACACGTCAACAATTTTACTGTTTTTGTCTTCTTACTTTTACCAGTTATTATATTATTAATAAAAGTTACTGTTTATCTTCCTTTTATACCCATATCTGATTTCCAGTTTTTTCTTTTCTTTCTTTACTCTTTTTTTTTTTTTTTCTGAAATTCTTTCTTTACTCAATACTTTTTTTATGGTATAATAATAATAATAATAAATATAATAATGTGTTATTGCTTATTATATTAGATAAGTATAAAAATCAGTAACTTACAGTTATATTAGATTATACTCGTATAAATTAATAACTTATTAATATAGCAATAAATTAATATATATATATATATATATGTATATAAATCCTACGATTTTCGATTCACAGATACGATACGATTTAATAAATTGAAAAACGATTTACGATACGATTGACGATTTGACAACATTGGTGCCATGCCATTATGTATGGAGATACTTATAATTATGAATCTTACAAAATAGTAAATACTGTTACTAAAAAATAAAAATTATTATATAACGAAAAAAATAAGTCTTTGCACACATTAGTAACCACCAAGACACGAATACTGCCCAATGCAACCTCGATAGAGTCCATTGCCAACCTTAGTCTCACATAACCCACATTGCAAATGATATTCTCAAAGAAAACCCACTTCCGTTAGTGTTCTCACATTACCCCACATTACTTGGTAACCTACTTTGATATGTGTGCAATGACTAAAAAAACAGGAAAATCAATAAATAAATGAAAAAAAGAGAATCTCCATACATCATATGTATAACCATAAACTTAAACCAACCGTCCGTCAATGTTTGTAGTGAAATTGATACCAACGTTATCTCGAATGGGACCCGCATCTCTTAGTGTCATACTATGATGTATGGAGATACTTATGAAACTTAAAAGATAGTAAATATTATTATTACAAAATAAAATAAATAAATAGTGAGTCTTTACATACATCAGTAACCACCAAAATACAGGTTTCGCCTAGGGCAATTAAGATATAGTCCATTTCAAACTTAATCTCGCATTAGCCGACAGTTCTAGGTAGTTTGTATCAGTTTTTATACTGATCAACTTGTCAAAGAATAGATGCATGGCAGCATCTATCTAACCACCAACTTAAACATATTCTAGGATGAAACTGATGTATATTGGTGGTATACTTTTGTAATAAGACTAAACAAAAATAAATGGGAAAAAAAAACAAAAATAAATGAAAGAAAACAAAAATAGCATCTCCATACATAATGTGTACATACAGTACATTCATAAACTTAAGCCCACTGCCAGCCAACGTTTCTAATCAATGGATACCAACCTTTATCTCAAATAGGACCCCCATCTCTTGGTGCTATGCCATTATGTATGGAGATACTTATAATTATGAATCTTACAAAATAGTAAATATTGTTACTAAAAAATAAATTACTATATAACGAAAAAAATAAGTCTTTGCACACATTAGTAACCACCAAGACACAAATACTGCCCAATGCAACCTCGATAGAGTCCATTGCCAACCTTAGTCTCACATAACCCACATCGCAAATGATATTCTCGAAGGAAACCCACTTCCGTTAGTGTTCTCACATTACCCCACATTACTTGGTAACTTACTTTGATATGTGTGCAATGACTAAAAAAACAGGAAAATCAATAAATAAATGAAAAAAAGAGGATCTCCATACATCATATGTATAACCATAAACTTAAACCAACCGTCCGTCAATGTTTGTAGTGAAATTGATACCAACGTTATCTCGAATGGGACCCGCATCTCTTAGTGTCATACCATGATGTATGGAGATACTTATGAAACTTAAAAGATAGTAAATATTATTATTACGAAATAAAATAAATAGTGAGGTCTTTACATGCATCAGTAACGACCAAAATACAAGTTTTGCCTAGGGCAATTAAGATATAGTCAATTTCCAACTTAATCTCGCATCAGCCGACATTTCTACGTAGCTTGTCTCACTTTTTATACCAACCAACTAATCCAAGAATAGATGGAAGCATCTATCTAACCACCAACTTAAACATATCGCTGATGATATTCTAGGATGAAACTGATGTATATTGGTGGTATACTGTGGTGCAAGAAGAGACTGGAACACCATTTTATGTCACATCAAAACTTTACCATGAAAGTAAAATAAAAAAATAACTTTTGTATAAAAACGACAAAAAACAGAACCCTTGAACAATAGAGTATTCGCAATTGTTGTTAAAAACAGAGACTACAAGTCTACGCCAATCTTAATATTGATAAGTTCCATAATTCTTGGTGGCACAGAAGCCAAAGCAATAAAAATAACCTCATATTGAACCCTAGCCACCATCCCGTTATACTTAGAGCTTAGAACAATGAGATCAGATTAATCAGGAGATCCATTGTCCAGATGATTTCTACTTCCTCGTATATATTTTCAAGTTTGATCAAAAAAATTAAGATAACTCATAACGGCAAATAGTAACATCTAAATTGCTGCATGCCTCAATGAACGAGTGGACCAAATGAGCAACCAAACATCTGAAAATGTCAAGAATGAAAGGCGAAAAATAATTACCAGCAATATCCACCGACAAAGAACCAACAGTCATACATCCCTATAGCGAGTCAACTCAATGAGATTTCATGGTTTCCCTCATGTTCAGACTTATTTTGAAAGAAACCACAAAAGATATATTATCTCAATGTGAAGAAAAACATTGATTCAAATTTTCTGATCGAACCACAAGGAAACTAGGGTTTATAATTTCAAGATTTAACAATCCTTTTGTTGCAATACATAAAGAGGCAGAGAGCGAGAATTTCATGAAAAGAATAGCTAGATACGGTTTCTTTTTAGGGTTTTCAAAAATAAATACCAAGAACAAGCATAAACTTCCTTCATCAAAAAAAAAAAGAACAAGCATAAACATTCAACAATTTTGGGTTCAACCATGGATGTGAAAAGAGCGATAAATGCAGAATTATTAGGGTTACGAATCATACCCTTCTCTCATCAACAAATCAAGATTGCAGTTGGTGTCTCTATTATCCGTCGCCCGTCGCCCCGTCGCCCGTCGCCCGTCGCCCGTCGCCCGTCGCCCCGTCGCCCGTCGCTCTATCTCGGGTCTCGACCCTTTCTATCGCTGCTCGTTCTCGAGTACCCACTGTCTTCCAAAATCATTCTCTAGGAACCTTTATCATAAATCTGATACCAACACGGGCCGGTTTGGAATCAGGATCCGTTGTTACGCGTGCAAAGTCCATTTCTATGGAGAAAAATTTGAAAATCATTCAATATAATATGAACAAATAAACCAGAGTGACAAAGTAAATAGAAAACTCAAAACTAAGAAGGTGTTTGATTTTTTAGCACTCATAAGTGATAGCACTTAGTAAGTGATATTTAGAAAACTCAAAACTAAGAGGGTGTTTGATTTTTTAGCACTCATAAGTGATAGCACTTAGTAAGTGAATATCACTTACTAAGTGAATATCACTTAATAAGCGCAACGCCGTTTGTTTTTTATCACTTGTAAGTGTTATGTCATTTGTTTTTCATCACTTATAAGCGTTATAAAAAATGTGAATTGTCTAGATTATCCTTGCATAAAGTCTCTTAATTTTGTATCTTTTATCCATACGCATTTACTCAAAAAACAATCATATTTAATCAAACTTCACATCATAGATTCATAAGGCAAATAAATTTTATGTTAGATAGAGTAATTTAAGAAATTATGCATTAAACAACACGATATTTATTTTTGGAGTTCTTTGTTGTGTTACAAAGCATATACAATAATATTTATTGAGAAATTGATTTTAAGTGTACGAAGAAACAAATTTGGGATAAATTTTATTAGTATGAATATTGTAAACGAAACATCAATCAGTGAGACAACTCTATACCCGTCCGCAGCATAGTACTACTTGTAGATGGGTTACAATCGCTTACGTGTAGCCTTGATGGGTCTTTGTAACAGTTATTTTGAATAAGGAGTCCCTAGCCAATGGATCACCGACTTTTAGAAAAATCACATACACCTAGACGAATATAGATATCATAGGCCTATCTTCATCTAATCTAAGCCTAAATATCATCTTGCTAGTCAGTTTGTTTTCTTGTTCCTAATCTTCCCTGTATGCACACCACTAATGCATCACCATACATAAACCCCCACTTTCTCTCACTACACTACTTTGACATTACAACACCATACTAACCACACAAGAAGGTAATCAGAAAATACCTCTCTCTCTCTCCCTTCTTCTCATCTTTCTTCTAACTTACACAAATTACATACATAAAAACAACAACATAATTCATAAGCTTCTCGCAGTCAAACGATACTTCAACTTGAACCCACTTTCAACCCATGATCGAATGCACAAAACTGATTGTGCACTTCCATGTGGTAAGCAAATCCTTTTCTTATCAATCTCGTCACCTTTACTAGAAAAAAAACTCGCCGGGGGAAACAGATGTTGGTTGAACTGACAAAAAATCTCTATCCATTAAAGATACCCAAGGTTATCTTTAATTATTTAGGGTTTAGTTGGTTAATAGTTAGTAATTTCTAAATTTTGTATAGGGTTTTTATGTCTTTTTTATCACTTACTTTCATTTACAAAGTAAGTGCAAAAAAATAAGCTTCAAATTGGAGCTTACTTTTTTGCACTTACTTTGGCACCACTTACAAGTGATTTTCACTTATTAAGTGAAAAAACAAACGACCTAAAATTGCCGGCCCGCACTTAATAAGTGAAAATCACTTAATAAGTGCAAAAATCAAACACCCTCTAAGAAACTCAAGTATGTGGATGTGAAAATCTAAGTTTGAATTGTTTGATAAGAATGTTAGAGAATAGGGGTTCCTTTAAAAAAAATGATATAATAAGTGAGCTTTAAGGTTGGGCCTTAATATTTTTTGCCCTCTATCATCTCCCCTACCCCAATCGATAGAGTGAAAAAGGGAGAGATCGTTAGAGAGAGAGAGGGAGAGATCGACTGGGAGAGATTGTTAGAGAGAGGGTGAGATCGTTAGAGAGAGAGAGAAATCGGTTGGGAGAAAGGGAGTTCAGATCGATAGATACAGAGAGAGTTAGGTTTTGTGTTCCTCTCTTCCCCAAATCCATTTACTCTAGGTTTTCTATTCTTCATCGATTTAGTGATAGGGTTTAAAGAAAACAATACAAGAGGAGGAACACAAAACACAATTGTGGGTGTAATTCAACATCACAACATTAAATTAATTGTGTTGATTGAAGAACAAAATTTGTTGTTGCTGATGTAGTTGTACTTGTTGCATCCGCGAGGCAAAATTCGATTGATAAAAAAAATTGAAAGAACAATTGTGGTTGTCATTCAACTTGAACTCGATTGAAGAACAACTGTAGTTATATTTGTTGTTGTCATTGTAGTTATAATTGTGTTGATTGAAGAACAATTGTGGTTGCCATTCAACTTGAACTCGCTCGATGAAGAAAATTGAAATTAATTGTTGTAGTTGTACCTGTGTTGAGATTATGTTGTTGTTGTTGTTATGCTTCAACTTCAAAACCCTAAAGATTCAGATACTCGGGAAACCCTAATTACAGTGCACTAATAGAGTTGGGAAAGAAGAGAGAGATATGATCAACACGGAGGAGGAGGAGAGAGATCGTGAATTTGTCAGTGTGAGTGAGAAAACGGTTTCTGCATAAGAGAGTGGGCAAATAATCAGGACTCTTTACACACTTTTTTTCTCATAAGAAACTGATTTTCTCATCCATTGAGTCGAATCAAACAGCGGAAAGTCCACTTTCGTAAGAAAATCGACTTTCTTGCCCCTTTTCACATGTATCAAACGGACCCTAAAAGTTTTTCTCATACCATGCATTGCCAGACCCTAAGCCCCTAAGACTAAGGCTCAAGTTTAGTCCATAAGCAATCTCATATTTATCCTCTTATGATCTTGTGTATAGTTATCAGGATAACAAAATTATAACCCATGATGTGGCACCATTTGGATGGTCAACCATATTGTAACACTCCCCCTTAGATGACCATCACTCGAAATATTGCCTCATTAAAACCTTTTCAAAAAAATCTTGTAGGACAAAATCTGATGAAGGAAAAAGAGTATAATAGTATAGGTATTGAGTGGCGCTGGATATACGAAAAATTGCCTCGTGAAACCCTTGCCAGAAAAATCCATTGGGAGAAAAATTGGACGAAGAAAAAAGAGTTTCAGCGTAGATATCCAATGTTAGTGCTGCAGAAAACTTCACATAATAATATTCTCCCCTAATGAATATTATATCTAGGTCGATATAGTCTTACACCACCATGTTATTCTAGATTCGCATTTCGAAGCCTTGTACTGGTTTTCTGAGCGTTGTAGTAGACAAAGACTTGGTAAACAAGTCAGCATAATTGTCACATGATTGTGTCTTCTGAATATCAATTTCACCATTCTTTTGTAGATGGTGCGAGAAAAATAACTTAAGAGTAATGTGTTTCGTTATGTCCACTTTAATATATCCTTCCTTAAT
The DNA here is from genome assembly GCF_041429995.1 of Eschscholzia californica. Classification (NCBI taxonomy): domain Eukaryota; kingdom Viridiplantae; phylum Streptophyta; class Magnoliopsida; order Ranunculales; family Papaveraceae; genus Eschscholzia; species Eschscholzia californica. The sequence continues at coordinate 38,595,265 of NW_028238198.1, forward strand.
TTGACCAATGCAAGCCGCATTATCTTCATAAATAATGGTAGGTGGCATTGTAATTTCAGGAAGATCACATGAAAATCTAATATGACAAATAATAGACTTTAGCCATACACATTCTCTGGTAGCTTCATGAAGAACAATAATCTCTAAGTGGTTAGAAGATGTACCAGACATACTTTTCTTACTCGATCGTCAAAAGAAAGTTGTACCGCCACTAGTAAAAACATAACCCGTTTTTGAAACTCCTTTATGTGGGTCAGAGAAATATCCTGCATGAGTGTATCCTATTACTTGTCAACAATTGGATGAACTCTTCGAATAAAATAAGCCCATGTCAGTAGTTCCTCGAAGATACCGAAGAATATGTTTTACTCCTATCTGAAGGGATTTAAACCCTTATACTAGTGTTTATAGCGGAAATAAGACATCTCATGTCTACACTAGTATTCCCAGGATCACATGCAAAACTAGTAATTAATCTAATGGAGATAGTAGATTACCTTAATCGCTTTTCCCTCGAACTAATTGAATTGATTAAAGAAGACCAAGAGCTTCAAGTGTAGCTCCTCTACTTGGGACACGAGCAATCAATTTGATCTCCCACCTTGTTGTATAGCTAGCACACCAATGGTGGTTGGAAAGAAGAACACCTTCTTCTTTGACTAGATAGATAGTTAATGGGAATTAGCTCACTTTCTCCTCTCTACTTGATGTGGTAGAGTAAGAAAGCTTAGAGAGAAATTCCACACCTTATTCTCTGCCCTAAGAGTGTTTATATAGAATCCTAATAAGAATCCACCTCCTTTTAGGTTTCCCAAAACACCCTTTAGAATAAGATTTAGGGAAATAGTCGAAAATAGCAACTATTGATATTTTCTCAATTTCCTAAGGAGGAGGTGTCCAAACACCACAAAAATTGGCAGATATAATGTTTATTATATCAGAAACTAACCCTCCGAAATTCAGCCCAATCCGAGTCCTAGAAGTACCCGAACCGGTCTAGGCCCAAAAACCCTGTTTTTGGCCTTTTGTACTATCTTTGCCTAATTCCTTTTTAGGCCTATGAGATATGTTTATGGGACACTCCTATGATTATATCTCACTCCCACTAGTCATATCCTAGATCAATTTGTCACTCTTATGTGTAACCCGTTGTAGGATCCGATCGAAGTTAGTCGACGATCGTAGTTGGTCTCTAGCTACAACTCTACGATCCCTAAATCAATCGGACTTGATGATCTTCCACATCAATTATCCTATCCGAAAAATTGTTCACATTGTCACCTTGGTCGAAGGACATCTCCTTTAACTCCTTCAGACTCCCACTTGGACTTAGAACAAGTGCAATGCCTCGATTCCCGTGTCAATTTATGTAAGAGGCAGTTTCTAAAAATTGAAGAGGAGGTTTAAGAGGCAGCAATAGGCAGTTTCCAAATTGGGATGGTTTCCAATTTTTTGGCTCAATAGGCAGTTTCCAATTTTTAGGCTTATAATATATATAAATAGGGGTTGAGTGCTTTGTAATCAACATACCAACACAAGCAACAACAACTCTTCTTTAGAGAGAGCTAAAGAGAGAGAGCAAGAGTGAGAGAAATTTTTCATAGTTTTTGAGCGGTGTTAAATTTCTCGGTCGTCGAAGATTTAGTATAGAAGGTTATTACTATACGGTACCATCTTGGGACGAACTTGCGGGTTGTGTTAGTCGTCTTCATCTATCCTTCAATAAAGATTTCTTGTTCGCCCGAGGACGTAGGCTTTAAAGCCGAACCTCGTTAAATTCTGTTCGCATATTTGATTTTGACTTAACTTTTCGATTAATCTTCATAATCGGATCAATTTCTAGGATAGGTTCGATAGCTTCCGCGACTTTTAGTTATAACAATTGGTACCAGAGCCTTGTTGAGATTGAACGAAGAGAAGATGGGATCGAGAAGTGGTACGGTCAAATCAGGGAAATATGAGATAGAGAAGTTCAATGGGAAAAACGATTTTTCTTATTGGCGATTGCAGATGAAGAATCTGCTAATCTCGCAGAAATTACACAAGACGTTGACGGGAAAGAAACCAGGAGATATGTCAGATGAGGATTGGGAGGAGTTAGATCTCGAAGCACGGGCCACCATTATGTTGTGTCTTGAGAGGGACGTGGCGTTCCTAGTAGACGGAGAAGCAACGGCGGCGGGTGTGTGGTTAAAGCTAGAAAGCAGTTTCATGACGAAAACTTTAACGAATCGGGTCTACTTAAAATCCAAATTATTCACATGTAGAATGGAAGAGGGTTCTTCTATTCAGGAATATGTGAATAGGTTTGACAGGATTATCTCAGATTTGAAGGATATTGATGTTAAGGTTGAGGATGAGGACCAAGCCCTCATATTGTTACTTTCATTACCTAAATCCTATGAGAACCTTGTTCAAACTTTGATGCTTGTTGGTGATAGTCTAACCATGGAAGAGACGAGAAATTCGCTATTAGCGGATGACCTTCGTAAGGTTGCTACTAGCAGTATGGCGTCGGGTGGAGTAGACAAGGAACAAGCACAAGGGTTGTTTGTAACAAGGGGGAGGAGTAATGAAAGAGGAAAGGGAAAGAGCGGGAAATCTAGATCCAAATCTAGAGGCTCTTTCAAGAAAACGTGCTTTAGTTGTGGTGAGCTTGGCCACTTTAAAGCGGCTTGTCCAAAGAGAAAGTTGAAGCAAAAGAACGAAGGCTACAAGGAGAAACAAGAGATGCAAGAGGCGGGATATGTGTCAGAAGAGGCGGACGAATGTTTCTCGGTGACAGAGGTGTCTGAGAAGATCTTCGATAAGTGGATGCTTGATTCAGGGGCGTCACACCATATGTGCCCAAATAGGGAGATGTTTACTACCTATAGGAGTATAGATGGTGGTACAGTTATACTGGGTGATGATAGTATATGTAAAACTGTGGGACTCGGAACAATACGGATCAAGATGCACGATGGAGTGGTGAGAACATTGACGGACGTAAGACACATACCCGATTTGCGGAAAAATCTAATTTCCCTTGGTGTGTTGGAGCGGAACGGCTGTAAGATAATTATAGAGAATGGCTCCATAAGAGTCGTTAAGGGTTCTTTGGTGGTAATGAGAGGTACTCGTTACGGTAATTTATACAAACTTTTGGGAACAACAATTACGGGAGATGTAGCAGTAGGAATCAGTGGAAGGGATCCAACGGCTAGTACGAGGCTTTGGCATATGCGCCTTAGGCATATGTCAGAAAAGGGTCTATCTTTGATGTGCGGGAAAGGCTTGTTGAAGGACATGAAGAAGCCTTGCATGGAGTTTTGTGAGCATTGTGTGTTCGGGAAGGCACACAGGGTGACGTTCTCTACAAGCAAGCACAGGAGCAAAGAGGTATTAGACTACGTACACACCGATGTCTGGGGACCGGCAAAGTTACCTTCCAAGGGTGGTTCCAGGTATTTTGTTACATTCGTTGATGATCATTCGAGATTTGTCTGGCTTTATTTTCTGAAGCATAAGAATGAGGTATTCAACACATTCCTGGTGTGGAAAGCAATGGTTGAGAACAAAACTGGTCGAAAGCTGAAGACGTTAAGGTCGGATAATGGGACCGAGTACACAGATGGGGCATTCAAGGAGTTTTGTAATCAAGAAGGCATTGTGAGGCACTGGACAGTAGTAAACACACCTCAACAGAATGGAGTCGCAGAGAGATTGAACCGTACACTACTTGAGAAGGCTAGATGTATGCGTTCCAATTCGGGACTAGGCGTAGAATGGTGGGCAGAATCTATTGCTACAGCTTGTTATATTGTGAACAGGTCTCCACATTCTTCTTTAGATGGCGGCATACCTTACGAGGTGTGGTCAGGTGAACATGCAGATTACGGGAGACTTAAGGTTTTCGGTTGTACGGCCTATTACCATGTTAAAGGTAACAAACTTGACAATAGAGCAAAGAAGGCAATTTTCTTAAGATATGCTACAGGAGTCAAGGGTTATCGGCTATGGTGTACGGAAGACAAGAAGTTTGTAATCAGCAGAGATGTGGTGTTTGATGAGTCATCTATTGTAGCTATGGCGGAAGCTACGGTGCCTAGTTGTGGTGATGTTGGGTCTACTAAAGCTCAAGTAGTGGAAGTAGAAGCCGAAGACCAACGGGTTTCTAGGAATCATGATCAGGTGGAGCATCAGGATAATACTCAGGATGAGAAAATTGATGAACTCGATCATGAGGAGGTTCAAGGGGAAGGTACACAAGTTTTACAACAACAACAGCAGGATGTTTCGGTACACACTAGGCCGAAACGGTTATATAAGCCGGTACAGAGGTTAGGGTCAGACAAACCTCTTAGGCATTACGGGCAGGCAAATGTGGTTGAATATGCACTCTCGGTGGAAGACGACGAGCCGGTCACCTTCAAACAAGCTATCACCGCGGCGGAAAGAGAGAGTTGGTTGGTTGCTATGCAAGAAGAGATGGAGTCTCTTCACAAGAACCAGACATGGGAGGTTGTCCCATTGCCCGAAGGTAAGTCTGTTATTGGTTGTAAATGGGTGTACAAGAAGAAAGAGGATTCTTCCGAAATCAAGGGTACAAGGTATAAGGCAAGACTAGTGGCCAAGGGTTATGCACAGAAAGAAGGGGTCGACTACAATGAGATTTTCTCACCGGTCGTGAAACATACTTATATTCGGGTGCTATTGAGTATTGTTGCTCACAGGTATCTTGAGCTGGAACAACTCGATGTTAAAACCGCCTTCTTGCACGGTGATTTGGAAGAAGAAATTTATATGGCTCAACCTGAGGGATACAAGGTTGAGGGCAAAGAAAATCAAGTATGTCGTTTGAGGAAATCTCTTTATGGATTGAAACAATCCCCTCGCCAATGGTACAAACGATTTGATTTTTTCATGCTAAAGCATGGTTTTCGCAGAAGTGACTATGATTGTTGTGTATACATCAAGAAGCTTCGCGAAGGTGACTTTATTTATCTCCTTTTGTATGTGGATGACATGCTTATTGCTTCTCGAAGCATGGTGGAGATAAATAAGTTGAAATCTCAACTCAGTCAAAAGTTTGAGATGAAAGACATGGGCGCTGCAAAGAAGATACTGGGAATGGAGATTAAGAGAGAGCGGTCAAGTAAGAAACTGTACTTGAATCAGAAATGTTACATCGAACGAGTAGTTTCTCGGTTCGGGATGCAGAATGCGAAGGCGGTGTCAACACCTTTGGCACCACACTTCAGGCTCTCGGGAAAACAATCTCCCACTACTACGGTGGAGAAGGATCATATGGATCGTGTACCGTATGCTAGTGCAGTTGGCAGTTTGATGTACGCTATGGTGTGTACTCGTCCAGATATTTCACAGGCGGTCAGTGTGGTTAGCAGGTTTATGGCAAACCCGGGGAAGACACATTGGGAAGCTGTGAAGTGGGTCTTGAGGTACTTGAAGGGTACCGTTGATACGGGTTTGTGCTTTGGTGGAGACACATGTCAGGTAAGCGGTTATGTTGACTCAGATTATGCTGGCGATCTGGATAGAAGACGATCTACTACTGGTTATGTATTTAAGGTGCATGGTGCTCCAGTTAGTTGGCGATCGATGTTACAATCTACAGTTGCGTTATCTACTACGGAGGCCGAGTATATGGCTATGGCCGAGGGTGTGAAGGAAGCATTGTGGTTGTGGGGTCTTCTGGATGATCTAGGGATTAAGCAGGAGTGCGTGGATGTATGGTGTGATAGTCAAAGTGCGATCCACTTGGCGAAGAATCAGGTTCATCATGCTCGTACTAAGCATATCGATGTCAAGTATCACTTTGTACGAGATGTCATAGAGGAAGGTGATGTTTCTCTTATGAAGGTACACACAGATGAAAATCCCGCGGACATGTTGACTAAAGTGGTGACGTGTAGCAAGTTTCAGCATTGCCTGGAATTGCTACAAATCGGCTCGTGTTAAGTTGCCCGAAAGGGCGTAATGGCGACAAGATAATCTTTATGTGAAGGGTTGGTAGAACTACGGTAGGCTTGATCCTGTAAAAGGGTACGTAGGCAACCATGTTCATATGGTGCAGTCGGATGAAGTTACAAAAGGAAGATATATCTTACAAGGAGTATCCTGGTGTTCGTCCAAAATTTGAAGTATATCAAATTGTGTACGAGGTGGAGAATTGTAAGAGGCAGTTTCTAAAAATTGAAGAGGAGGTTTAAGAGGCAGCAATAGGCAGTTTCCAAATTGGGATGGTTTCCAATTTTTTGGCTCAATAGGCAGTTTCCAATTTTTAGGCTTATAATATATATAAATAGGGGTTGAGTGCTTTGTAATCAACATACCAACACAAGCAACAACAACTCTTCTTTAGAGAGAGCTAAAGAGAGAGAGCAAGAGTGAGAGAAATTTTTCATAGTTTTTGAGCGGTGTTAAATTTCTCGGTCGTCGAAGATTTAGTATAGAAGGTTATTACTATACGGTACCATCTTGGGACGAACTTGCGGGTTGTGTTAGTCGTCTTCATCTATCCTTCAATAAAGATTTCTTGTTCGCCCGAGGACGTAGGCTTTAAAGCCGAACCTCGTTAAATTCTGTTCGCATATTTGATTTTGACTTAACTTTTCGATTAATCTTCATAATCGGATCAATTTCTAGGATAGGTTCGATAGCTTCCGCGACTTTTAGTTTTAACAATTTAGTATCCCATCTGATACGTCACGTCATTCAGACTTTCTTGATATCCGAGTACAACTGTAAAAGACAAACGATTAACTTTTAATCCGTTTGAGCGCGGCCACGCATTTTCAGTTGCTACTCATCAAGTGGCCTTGAGACACTTTGTACCTAATGTGATTAGGGTGACACAATCCATTCTTGCGCTCCCACTTAACTTCATGTCTATCCTGTCCTTCCCAGTATCCGTCTTTATAACCTCCTTTTACGGCGCGGCGTTTGACGGAACCAAAGTCGGACATTCCTTTCATAAGATGAGTGGAGCACTCATGTTTTGAGGAATCTATCCAATTGTCTTTATGAGAAGTATTGACGTTCATCACGAGTGATGTACTTCTCATTTGAGGGTTATCCAGTGTATAAACCTTTTACACACCCACGTAGTCGAATAGAATATACTATTCCTATAGCCCATGAAACTGCGCTATCCCATCGACTCCCGTGCTAGTCTTCGTGAGTCATTGTTGTACATGCAATGACCTGGACCAGGGTTTTTGATAATAAATATTCAAAGTTCACTTAATAGGGTTTCATTCATCAGATCACGTATCTGACAAACCTATTCGGAACGTTTTATCATCAATGGACTGTCGTTTAAATACTAAACCAAATTTAGACGACTTGTGAAATAACTCTATTATTTCCGATAACGAGAGTTGTAAATCTGAGCCTCTTCCGTAAAACTCTTTTACCCACTCAGTTTTACTCGTCGAGGTTTATTCCAAATTTACCTCATGCCTTAGACTGTGTATGAGTCTCATACTATGTCTTAGGTGACAGTTTAGTTTGACTACGTATGTAGTCCGTTTTAAACTTTGCTAATTATCAATTAATTTGAAGATTGCTTTCTTCAACCTTGATATTTTCTAGTAACTTTTACTAGAGTTAAGGCTATTAATTCTTTGTGTAGTATTTGCAACAGTTTCCGGCTTAAACACTTTTAGCCTACTTTCCTTCCATGTCTGAAAGTTTGCTACGATGACATGTTCAACTTTTGTACTACTTCATCCTTTAGCCTTCTAGGATGTACTAAGTAGTGTTTCGGTTTTCCAATCCGAATACGGATGTTTAAATGCTAATCATGTCCAACATGATTGACATGAATGTCTCTCTCATGCTTGCTTGCTCATCGGTGTCTTTAGACTCCGAGTCTCGCAACGCTCTCTGTCATGAGTTTTTGGATCGAAATTCTTTTAGACTTTTCCTGAGTCTTAGATTTTCGGTTTCGGATCTCAAGCGTCTCATCGTACTGAGTCTCTCTAATCCTATCATCTTTTTGATCTATGCTTATAGATCCTCAGATGCCCAAAATGGCATTTCATCCTTGTGTGTGGTCCTTTTATTGAGTCAGTGTGTTTACTGTTACACAACATCTTATGTCGTACTCAATCTTTTGTATGTACTCTGCATACGGACCCGGAAGGTTTGTTTCTCCCACTTACCTTCTTGAAACTCGCGATTCAAGATTTTTCTTCATTCTTCAGGAATCAAATTTCTCTGATTGCCTTTTGAATCAAAGATTCTAACTCTTGCGTGCTTTTAATCCGTCGATGGATTTCTGAAGCATGCCTATGGACATAACTTGATTGGAAGAATCTTATTCTTCTTGTCTAGTTTCGGGAAACATGAATGTTTCCATCCTTCTCAGTTTTCTATTTTGGAAAACCAATTTAGATCTTCTGTTGACTTAAATTATCAAGCTTCATGTCTTGACGAGATATGGATTCCACGATGATTTTGGCTTCTAGCCAAAATCTAGAGTCAGCTTCCGTTTCTGCGCAGGTCTTTTATCTCTTCAGAAATAACCTTTATTTTCTGAGTCTTTAAGATTTTATTTTGACCTTTCAGGGCTTTTGAACAACAATTTGGAATTTTTTTCAACTACTTTGAGATATTCCTTTAGAGACACTTTCACTTGTTTTGAGAGTTCTCCGGCGAATGACATTCGCTTTTGTGCGGTGGGTTTATAAGATCATATCTTTAACCTTTCCTTTTCCGAGGAGCCGCGGTTTGTTGCTCTTGGTCGAATTTAATCGTCTTGTACAAATTTCATGATTGTTCTTCATGACCCTCCATGATTTTTCTCATGATCGAATTAAATCGACTTGTACTTTTCTCCCACTTATTCTTGTAATAATTAGTGTTTTTCTCCCAGACTACTAGGTGCGCTAATTATTAGAAGAATACTATCATGAGCAACAAACACTTTGTTCTCTTGATTGGTTATGGAAGAAGCCCAAATTTCTTTCAAAAAGAAATTGCGTCAGATATTAGCTAATTTTGTAATGCTTTTACAAGCTTAGCTGTTAAACGGACTTTGGTAAGTGTGAAAACAATCGTTTATAGAATATGTCCCAAAATATTCGGAAGACTGGCTCAAACCCATCTTTGATCGAATTATGCATAGCAATGTCCGATTACTCCCACTGAATCCACCATCCCTCAGATGTGTTCCATGGAGCGAGTTGGGAAACGTTTTCTCAACTCCTTTGATGGTTATTTAGTATTTGACTCAAGTTTTTATCACTCCAATCTAATCGGATGACTTAAACTCTCTTGTCAAAACGATTCTTTTACTTCGGTTTGTATTTTGTTTGAACCTTTCAAACATTCCGACTTATACTTTATGATTTGTACGTTTCCATACTTCATGAAGTTGTCAGAGTACGTATTTGAAGTTTCTCTCGTTAGCTTCTGCAAGTAAACTTATAGGTCTGCATAACATTGTATGAGTCCTAATAGATTACCAGTCTCTATGCCTTTTGAAAAGGGTGACTTTGTCAATTCAGTCCTTAAGACCTAATTGACAATGCTGAAGTTTAATCAAAAACTTGATGGGCCTAAAAGGTTACCCTAAATAGGTCACCACCCGCAAGTATACGGGCGTCAAGTGATAGTTCCGGTAAGTCCGGTTCGTTCCTCAGAGACTAAGTCAATTTATTCTGACTCCTATAACTAATTTGGATTTTCTTCAGATTTTGGTTTTTCTTTTTAAAATTGATTTTCTTGCAATTTAATTAACAAAGACAAATAAAAATTGTAAATGAATTGATGGGAGAAGTAGCTTAGGGTTTTGAATCCGTTACGATCAAACACAGATATTCACTCAAATCTTTTTTTTTTCCTAACCTCAATTGATTCTCTACGATTCTAACTATTGCCTATCAACTATCAAGTATTCGTCATTAAAGAATCTAACCTAAATATGACGAATCAAGATGTACGAAGTATAGGTAATGAAAGATTCAAACACAATTTCAACATTCGCCTATTAACTAAGAAGCATTAGTCATTAAAGATATACCTAAACATGACTAATCAAATCAGAAATATAAACGAAGAAGAAGTTATGAATAATTTCGAAAATTTATCAATTGAATTTATCATTCAAACTATTAAGATAATAAGTCAATATTCATGTAAAATGCTAACTTCATCGAACCCTAGACTAAAGGAACTTAGCTACTCATCACTAAAGAAATCATAATCATGGTGGGAGAGATAAAAATTAATAACATTAAAGAAAGAAAAAGATTCGGAGAAGAAAACACTTTTTTTCGCTTTTTTTTCCTTCTGCGCAGCCAAACAGAACCTTAGGGAAAATTATTTTCTCATCTTCCCGGAAACGATTTCCAGGTGAGAAAATAATTTTCCTTCTCTGGTTTTTCTCTTTCCTTCTCTGTTTTCTCTCTCTTCCTTTCTCTATCTTCTCTCTTTATCTCTCTAATAAATACAGGAGCTCTCTATCTCTCTCTCTAACAGTAACAATGGAGAAAGAAGAATAAAATAATTAACTTTTATAACTGATTCAATCTCTCTCTCTCTCTCTACAAATCAGTAGCTTTCTCTCTCTCTTATTTCAATATAAACCTCTCTCTGTCACTAAGAGAAGAAATAAAGAAGAAGAAAAGAAAAGAAAAGCTTTAAACTCTCTCTCTCTCTCTCTCTCTCTCTCTAGCTCTCGGCCAAAACTATTTTTTTCTAAAACCCGAGAGATGATGATGGTGAGCCGAGAGATGATCAGTCCCAGCCGAGTTCTTCTCTAGCCGAATGGAGATGATTAATGGTCGTTCGTTTCCCCCCAAGTGATGATCCTCACTGTTTCTTATAGCCGAGCCTCCATCACTCTCTTTCTTTCCATTTCTAAAAAAATCCTCTCCAGCCGAGCTCCTTCCAAATCAGAGATGGGTTCCCTTTATTTTCTTTCGATCTCTTTCCTTCTCGGTTTCTTTCAATCTATTCAAGATACCAATCTTCTCTCTTCCTATAATCACTTTCATTTCTTTCTGTTAGCTCGTGAGAAGAAGAAGGAAACATATACCGGAATTAAAGACCGTGTGATCCCTTGGTATTAATGAGGATTGATATGCTGCTTCGCAACCGAATGTAGGTTTGGTGGTGGAACATCTTTAAATTAAGACATGTGCTGGGAGATCCTCTCAGCCGTTAGATCTGGTTGGACGCGCAAAGAAAACCAGTGGTCCCGAGAAGTAACCAAAAGTGTACCGAAACTTTCCATTGAGCTATCGGATTTGCGCCATGTGTCCCAGGCCGACTTGGTCAACCCTCCTTGTCCTCAATCTTTGACCCGTCCTAGTTTTCGCATCCGGTCTCCGATTCGACTTCTGTTTTCGCCTACACACTCGTCATAGATTCTAGTTTCATCCGAGTATCGATATTTGCCAAAATTTCCAGAGAATCAATACCACAAGATGACCGAAATGCCCCTAATGTATTTTTCTCCCAAGTTTATCAATTTTTCGAGTTCAATTCTGTAGAAGACACCTGGACAAAAGAAACAAACAAATCGTCAGAGTAACCGCTAGAACTCGACTAACTAACCCGAGTTAAGAGATTCAGATGGGACATTTTTATGTCTCATCAAGTTTGAATCTCTTGATTTTAGCCATTATCAATGTTAACCTTCAGTTAATTTTACCACTGGTTTAAAACATCATATGTTTCTAGAAGAACAAAATAATCACTATTAAGTTCTAAGCTAGATCAGTGTCTAAAAGAAGACTTTGATCCCTTTCAGCATCCCTAGCATTACTGCTTCTGCTCCCTCTTGGATCTTTACTTCTTTTAGTCAAGTATGTAATTCCCTTAAGCTCCCACTGAGCTGCTCATCTAGTCTTAAATACCTGATGAAGGAATTTTACGATACTTGTTTTTAACTATGTTAGCAAGGATACGGAACCGGAATTCATAATTCCATTCCTTTTGTCCTCCAGGTGCTAAAGGTAGTTTCATTTTAAATGGTCTAGCCATTGTTTTAGAAACATTCACAGTAATGAGGGATACTCTTGATCATGTACTCGGCAACTGCTTTTCTTTGATCAAATGTTTGTCTCACTTGACTGATCCTTTTGCCCTTTTGAATCTCAAGATCTCTTTCTTAGATTCTTTGTACCAAATCTCAAAAACCTTTCTTAGACTGGATATTCCCGTATGTTCTGCTCAGTTTGTTTGTAACAACCTGAGTGACTCATCTAAGGTCTTTATCAATCTTTGTTCAATCGATATTGAATTGGGTGATAGATGTATTCTGTTGTCTTCCCTTAGGATGACTTTCAGATTGCCTTGGAGGTCTAGTACCTCTCCATTTATGACTTCTGTAGGAATTTCTTCCTTAGTTTGTCTTAATGGTTATGCTAGCATTCATTACTCTTCCAAAGAGAATGTTATACGATTGCTTGCAAATGGCTTTTGACCTTCTCCTGTATGAGTCAACATTGGGATTGGGTATTCTAGTGACCTTCCTTTTGAATCTGAGAACTATTCTCGGATTCATTCTTCCATTCTAGGAAGTGGATCAGCACCTCCCTTAGGTGTGATTCAATGTTGAAATCGTTTGTGTCATCTTAAAACTACATAAAGAAATGGCAAAGTTTTAAAACTCGTTATCGTTTTTGAAAAACTTAGTTTTCCCACATTATTCAATAAAAATCGTCCCCGATTGAATAAGTGATTCCAAGACCCCAGTTCTTCGGAGTAAAGCGGACGAAGGCCCTACCCTTTGACTCCGTCGTTCCGGGTGAGTGAACTACTTCACTGATCATACCTTATGACTCTTGGTTGATAGATTTCATTAATGAATAACTAATCTATCCTTTTGCCTCGAGTATCCAAGACTCTCTTGCTGATCTCGTTGAGTAGAACCATTTAGACGTGTAGGCCTCTTCTATAGACCTACCCGCATTGTGTCTTCTGGATATCAATTTCACCATTCTTTTTTAGATGGTGCGAGAAAAATAACTTAAGAGTAATGTGTTTCGTTATGTCCACTTTAATATATCCTTCCTTAATTTGACCAATGCAAGCCGCATTATCTTCATAAATAATGGTAGGTGACATTGTAATTTCAGGAAGATCACATGAAAATCTAATATGACTAATAATAGACTTTAGCCATACACATTCTCTGGTAGCTTCATGAAGAACAATAATCTCTAAGTGGTTAGAAGATGTACCAGACATACTTTTCTTACTCGATCGCCAAAAGAAAGTTGTACCGCCACTAGTAAAAACATAACCCGTTTGTGAAACTCCTTTATGTGGGTCAGAGAAATATCCTGCATGAGTGTATCCTATTACTTGTGAACAATTGGATGAACTCTTCGAATAAAATAAGCCCATGTCAGTAGTTCCTCGAAGATACCGAAGAATATGTTTTACTCCAATCTGAAGGGATTTAAACCCTTATACTAGTGTTTATAGCGGAAATAAGACATCTAATGTCTACACTAGTATTCCCAGGATCACATGCAAAACTAGTAATTAATCTAATGGAGATAGTAGATTACCTTAATCGCTTTTCCCTCGAACTAATTGAATTGATTAAAGAAGACCAAGAGCTTCAAGTGTAGCTCCTCTACTTGGGACACGAGCAATCAATTTGATCTCCCACCTTGTTGTATAGCTAGCACACCAATGGTGGTTGGAAAGAAGAACACCTTCTTCTTTGACTAGATAGATAGTTAATGGGAATTAGCTCACTTTCTCCTCTCTACTTGATGTGGTAGAGTAAGAAAGCTTAGAGAGAAATTCCACACCTTATTCTCTGCCCTAAGAGTGTTTATATAGAACCCTAATAAGAATCCACCTCCTTCTAGGTTTCCCAAAACACCCTTTAGAATAAGATTTAGGGAAATAGTCGAAAATAGCAACTATTGATATTTTCTCAATTCCCTAAGGAGGAGGTGTCCAAACACCACGAAAATTGGCAGATATAATTTTTATTATATCAGAAACTAACCTTCCAAAATTCAGCCCAATCCGAGTCCTAGAAGTACCCGAACCGGTCTAGGCCCAAAAACCCTATTTTTGGCCTTTTGTACTATCTTTGTCTAATTCCTTTTTAGGCCTATGAGATATGTTTATGGGACACTCCCATGATTATATCTCACTCCCACTAGTCATATCCTAGATCAATTTGTCACTCTTATGTGTAACCCGTTGTAGGATCCGATCGAAGTTAGCCGCGAATTACTTCGTAATTCGACGATCGTAGTTGGTCTCTAGCTACAACTCTACGATCCCTAAATCAATCGGACTTGATGATCTTCCACATCAATTATCCTATCCGACAAATTGTTCGCATTGTCACCTTGGTCGAAGGACATCTCCTTCAACTCCTTCACTATCTAATGTCGCTTTATTGGTGCTGAACTGAACCTGGCTAATAAATTTACAGCAAAAAAAATGTCATGTCCAATGTACTGAGCTAAATATAATAAAGCACCTATTGCACTTAAATATGACACTTCAGGACAAAGTAATGTTTCATTATCTTCTTTAGAACGGTAAATATCTTTTGCAGTATCTAAAGATCTAACAACCATTACAGTACTAAGAGGGTATGCAGTATCCATGCGAAATCTTTTCAAAACTTTTTCAGTATATAAATTTTGATGGACAAGTATGTCACTTGTACTTCTCTCAATTTGTAAGCCAATGCATAATTTTGTTTTTCCAAGATCTTTTATCTCAAATTCTTTCTTCAAATATTCTGCAGCTTTTGAGACATCTTCAACAATCCCAATTAGATTTATATCATCAGCGTATATTGCAATGATAGTGAATCCAATATATGTTTTTTTAATGAAAGCACGTGGACAAATAAGAGATTTTGCCTTGGGGATGAGGGCTAAAGTAGTAGTGTTGAGACTGTGGTCGAAGGTACCTGTGATGAAAACCTGTTGAATAAATTCTACCAGTGCTGCCCCCACCACTTCCCAATTGTGTTGGTAGAAGTGGCAAGGTAGTCCATCAGGGCTCTTTGATGACCCCATGCTCATAACCACCTGCTTTATTTCCTTCTCAGTGGGAATGCAAGAAATGCTGCTCAGAGCCTCAGCTGGTATGGCTTGATGTGCTTGTAAGATCTCAGATGGGCATGGGCCCACTGGTTTCGAAGAGAACAAGTTCTGAAAATGAGCAACCAATTCCGATGCGATGTCCTTATCATCTGTTAGAACATCTCCTGACAAGTTCTGTATTTGAGTAATTCTATTTTTCTGTCTACGTTGAGTCATGGAGAGATGGAACGCCTTGGTATTACGGTCTCCGTTTTGTGCTCATTTCTGTCTCTATCTTTGTTCGGCTTTAGTTTTCTGTATTTCCTCTAAATGCAAAATCTGTTCCTGCAATCTAGATTCAATGTCAAGGGTATCCACTGTGGGCAGACATTCTTGCATATCTAACAATCTTTTCCTCAGGATTTTCAGTCTATTTTGTATAACCCCGAAAGCCCTTTTACTCCAAACACGAAGGGACGATTTGACTTTGACGACTCTGTCATAAAAAGACCCACTGGTTGCATCCCAAGCAGTCTTAAATGTTTCAGTAAAATCAGAGTGCTTAGTTCAGTGGATTTCATATTTGGCAATAGTGTCTAGAGTTTGATCCTGCGATTTAAGGCGCAAGAGAATGGGGGCATGTCACTATTATACCTAGGTAAGTGAAAAAGACCCGCATTAGGAAAATTGAGAAGCCAAGAGGCGTTGCAAATCGCCCGATCCAGTCTCTCCCTCGTAAGGTGGTGATGTGCTCGACTGTTGGTCCAAGTATAACCTGGACCATTGAAACCAAGGTCCAAGAGGCCAGTAGTATTCATGAAAGAATTAAACTGGTTAAGAAATGGAATTGTACCAGAACCACCGCACTTATCACAGTAAGAACCAATCGTATTAAAATCACCAATACAGCAGATGGGATCTGTAACATTTTAAATTCTAAGGGAAAGGTCCCTCCAAAAATTGGGTCTGTCACTTAGTCTGGGAGGGCCATAAATGCAAAATAAGTCCCAAGTAAAGGACGAATCACTAGTGATTGTTAAATGGATTAAATTTTTTGAAAAATAATTAACATTAATATTGTCAGTCCAGTAAACTAACAAACCTCCACTGCGACCGGAAGAGGGAACAATAAAATTCTTATTTTTAAACCTAGATAATTAAAAGAGGGCATAGAGGAAATAGAAGAAAGGTGGGTTTCAGAGAGAAACACTAGATCCGGAGTGGTGGAATTGAGGAACGATTTTAAGGTTGATTTTGTCGGGTCGTTCCTAAGGCCCCGACAATTCCATGCTAGGTAACTCATTGCTCCATCGGCATTGGGATGCCGTGACCCTTGTATTGGATTATCTTCAGAGATATGACTTGCTGATCTCTTGGTGTGTCTTTTCCGTGTATCCAGTGGCATTTCAAAAGTCGGTGATGTGGATTATCTTGGGAGATATGACTTGCTGATCTTCAGAGATATGACTTACTGTATTTTCTTCTAATTAGCCTTTTGGCCTTTAAAATTAGTTTGATTTCCAAAAAAAAAAAAAAAAAGAAAAAAAAAAGTGATCTCCTGATATCAAAGACCAACTGTTGATTGGTTTGAAAATATTTGACTAGGGTTGAGCGTTGATTCAACCACGGTTAGTAGATAATTGTACGGTCTCTTCTCCTTTGATTTCAACACCGACGCCGAAAATTAGGCTCCGTCTTACGAAGGAAAAGTTTTCCTAGTTTTTTCATTATCTCCATTCTATTCTCTTTCTTTTCTTTCATTTTCCGGTTACCTTCAAAACAACAGTTTCTACTCAAATTTTCCGGGATCTGGTCGGTAATTCCTTCATTAGTTTAACTGTTATTCTCATGGATCTGAAATGTCAATGCTTCTTTTGAATTCGTATGATAACAGAAGAGGATCTGACTGTTCTTAACAAGTTTCTTCAAAGAAAGAAGATAATCTCTGTTCATTTACTGTTTTTTTTTCTGGATTTGATTTAGAAGTGAAGATCTGAATCTGGAAGATGTTTATGAAATAAGAAGAATGCTTATGGATTATAGAGAAGTGTGTTTCTATTTGTGGAGTTCTAGTGAGAAACCGATATTTGGATGAATTTTTGGAACAAATTTCGATTCAACGACATTATTGTTGTTTTTATAGTTAGTGATTTTAAGGGATTTGAAGTTTTAAACACAGAATTATTGGATTGTTTAATGGTGCATTGATCAAAACCTAGGAGATTTCAACATTTGGAGGTAAAATTTCATTAGTTATTTTTATATGTTCTTAAGTCAGAAGGATTCGTTTTGTATGGTGGAAAAAAGACATCTAATTTAATTGATTATTCACGAACTTGGCTCTTTCTTCTCTCGATTTCATAAAACTATACTCCAATCTCAAAGACGTGGACGAATTGAATCTCTTCAATTTTTCTTTTATCAGATTCTGTCTCCATTTTTGTTCATTATTGGGCTTGTGTGTTGTCAGCGGCAAAAGTTCAACCTAAAATCCAGGTTTCTTAAGTTAGAGACCTATGATCTCAAATTGGAAGTTAGAGAAATCTGAAGGAAGTTGAATTAGGGTCTATAGAGAGAGAGAGTGAGTGAAGATGGGGTTGAAATCTTTGGGAGAAAGTAAGGTAGAAAGATTGAAGACAACGATGGTTTCTCGGTCTAGAATGAAATTGTGGATGATCCGAGCGACGACGACTGTATTATTATGGACTTGTGTTGTTCAGTTAATGACATTTGGGGAAATGTGGGGGCCTAGGGTATTGAAAGGTTGGCCTTCCTGCTTTATGCCTTCAGATTCATCTTCTCTATCTTTGGAGTTGTCTTCTCTTCCAATAAAACTTCCAAATCCGCCTAAAAGTGAGTACCAAATTTGTTAATGTAGTTTGATTGCTTTACAATTTCAATCAGTATTTATGTTCAAACTAGGTAAGACACTCTCTGCTATTTTAGGTAAGTTATTTCACGACATTGCGTTATTTCAACGATGAAATTTTGTCATTTTAAGTTTTATCTTTATATATACAAAGTATAAAAGCATAATTGGATAAGAAATCAGTCGTAGTAGGTAGAGAAAATTTTCTAATTTGTTCTTTTGTTGCTGGTTATGAATTGTTCTATTTGACATTTAGTAAATTGTTTCCTTCAGGGGTTTATAAGAATAATGGTTACTTGATGATTTCATGCAATGGAGGGCTTAATCAAATGCGTTCAGCGGTTAGTAGTTGACTATTTTTTCCAATTTTGTTGCTTTAGTTGACTATTTCTTCCAATTTGTTGCCGTTTTTGTTCCATTTGATCATCCACCTGCCTCAATCTGTAAATAGTAACCTGCGTACAATTTGTTGCCATTTTTGTTCTATTTGATCATCCACCTGCGAAACGCTAATCTGCATACGGTTCTGGTGTCAATCAACAGATTTGTGACATGGTTGCTATTGCGAGATATTTAAACGTTACACTTATAGTTCCTGAGCTTGATAAAACATCCTTTTGGGCTGATCCTAGGTTGGTTAATTATCTTAAATTTTCTTTATTCAATAAGAAAAAAAAAAATTCTCAACTTCTTCTGGAGAAGGAAAGTAGGTGGTGGTTTTCATCAGATGCCTTTTCTTATTGCTAATATTTCATTTTATGCACCAGTGAGTTTCAAGATATATTTGATGTTGATCATTTCATCTCCTCCTTGAGAGATGAGGTTCGCATATTAAAAGAGTTGCCACCACGCGTCAAGGAAAGAATGGAGCATGGGATGTTCTACTCGTTGCCCCCCATTAGTTGGTCCGACATATCTTATTACAAGAACCAGGTCAGTTTTTTCATTGTTCTTTGCAAGCTTGAAAGATAATTATATTTTTCTTGGTTAGTGTACTTAAGTAGTGTTTTTTTTTCTTTTTTAACTTCAGATCTCAAATCTTACTCAACATCTGAATTGACTCGAGACAAATTTCAGACTATTTATTTTTTAAACGAGAGTCTGACTAGGCCCGATTCTGGATCAATTTGAGTCAGATATAAAATAAGCTTGAATTAAGAGCGCATCGTCTGAAATAACCTAAAATGACTATTGTGCCTTTGACCAATTAAGTCAGACTCAGACGACTTAGATTCAGACAACTCGGACTTGTGCTAGGCAGGTTCGGTAAAAAAAACACCCTTACTAATTCTTTTCTCTAGGATGTATAACTTATGATCTTATCATTTCCATACAGATTCTCCCTTTGATACAAAAGTACAAGATTGTTCAGTTAAATAAAACTGATGCTCGACTTGCTAATAATGGACTACCTCTAGCAATTCAGAGATTACGCTGTAGAGTAAATTTTAGTGGTTTGAAATTCACTCCCCAGATCGAGGATTTAGGTAGAAGAGTTATTAGTCTTCTAAGGCAAAACGGACCCTTCTTAGTTCTTCATCTCAGATATGAGATGGACATGTTGGCCTTTTCTGGGTGTACTCAAGGCTGCAGCAATGAGGAGGCAGAAGAATTGACAAGAATGAGGTGAGAATTATTCGTTTATTTGATGATCAATAGATTAGCCTAAATGCTCGTCATCCTCAATATCTTCGAATTCTTATTTTCAGATATGCTTACCCTTGGTGGAAAGAAAAAGTGATAAATTCTGATCTGAAAAGAAAAGATGGTTTATGCCCTCTGACACCAGAAGAAACTGCTCTTACCCTTAAGGCATTAGATATCAATCATAACATCCAAATTTATATTGCTGCTGGGGAAATTTATGGGGGACAGAGGAGAATGGCTAGCCTAGCTTCAGCTTTCCCGAATTTGGTTAGTCAACAGAATCAAGGGCTCTATTTTTATACTTCTATACATTTTTAGTAAATAAATCGATGTCTATTTGCTCTTTTTTCTGATGCATATGACAATGTGCAGGTGAGAAAGGAGACATTGTTGAGACCTTCGGATCTTGGGTATTTCCAAAATCATTCCTCTCAGATGGCCGCATTGGATTATCTGGTTTCAGTAGAAAGTGATATTTTTGTTCCTACATATGACGGAAACATGGCCAAGGTTGTTGAAGGCCATCGCAGGTGTTCATCTTTCGTTTTTATGTTCATTATTATTATTTTCTTTCGACAAGGACTCCAAGAGTCATTTGCAAAATTACATGGCATTGATACATAATGAGAATACCACATGAATCAAAGGAACATATAAACTGCCATATGATTGACACTATTAAGTTTGAGGTCATTCAACTCAAAACCAATTGGTAATGAGTGGAGAAGACCTAGACCTTATATTCCTTGTACTAGATCACCCTTCTCCCATGTGGGATTATTTTCACATGCCCCTTCATGTGTGCGTTCTTTGAGGCTAACACGTTTTTTCTTTTCTTTTCATGGTGACGTGGAACACATGTGTCTTTTTAAACTTATCATATGTGTAGGTCTAGCTCTAATACTTTATTAAGTTTGTGGTCGTGTAACTCAAAAGTGAAAACTAATTGGTAATGAGTGGAGAAAACCTAGGCCTTTTTTTCTTGGTTATTAGATCACGCTTCTCCCATGTTGGACTATGCTCGCATACAAACTTAACATGGTATCAAAACTAGGCCCACCCGTGATCGGTTTAAAAGCCTGTTCCAAGTCACCCGAATAAAAATAAACACTTGTTAGGCTCAAAGAACGCGCACGTGAGGGGGCGTGTGAGAATGTTCCAACATGGGAGAAGGGTGGTCCGGAGACCAAGAATATAATGTATAGGTCCTCTTCACTCATTGCCAATTGGTTTTGAGTTGGATGACCACAAACTTAAGTTATATTGGGTTCTTCAAAAAAGGGGGAAAGTAGCTGTTTGCAGATTCTAAGTTATAGATGAACTGCGAAACTGTCACCTCCGTAGACCTTTTATCAACTGAACTTTTCAAAATCGAACCTTTGAAAGACATCTCTCCTGTTGAAAGTTTCATTCATGAGATTCGTAAAGAGAAAACTGTTTCACTTGATTATGGAGTTTATTTAAGGGTTTAAACTTTCTTACATCTCTGAATTTGGATCCTTGCTTTTATGTTTTTCAGATACTTAGGGTTCAGGAAGACAATATTACTGGACAGAAAGGTTCTTGTTGATTTGATAGACCAGTACCACAATGGGTCACTGAGTTGGGATCAATTCTCCTATTCCGTAAAGAAAACTCACGCAACCCGAATGGGAAACCCAACAAGAAGAGTATCGATTTTAGATAGACCTAAAGAAGAAGATTATTTTTACTCCAATCCAGAAGAGTGCTTGGATCCCCAAGACGAGTCACATAGTACATTATAATAATATTTATATCAAGTGATTATTTATGTCCTTGTTCAATATTCGCTTCGATGAACTATTGTCTGATTCATTGGGCATATATGCCTTCTTAATTGAGATAAAGTAAAAAGGACGGATTGCTTCAGGAAGCACAAGGGGGTGACAACTTGGTAGAAAATGAATGAGAACCCAGTGAATTCACAGGAGGTTCTTCTAGAACAGCTGGATAACTATAATGTATTTGATTTACAAATAAAATGATTCTTGTATAGGGAAAATCTCTGGGTCATTGCAGAGAAAGATACGATGAGATGGGGCCATCTGCAACACAAGCATAGAGAGGAGATTCACGATTAGATTCAGTTTATTTTTTTCAGATTCGAGTACATGGAGGAGATTGATCTATCTTCCTTTCTATTTGTATTCTTTTTGGACCGAATGGTTTTCAATCGTTAATTATGATCTGGATCTATATATCTTTTGAGGGGTTTTTTCTTGTTGCATTTCACATCTTAGTTTCTAGCTGAAGTGCTGAACCAATCTCGCACGAAGTACTCACTGCATTGTGATTTGACTACTGTGTATTTGTTTCTCTGCAAATAAAGAGAGAATTTGAAGAACTATTCAGCTTTAGATCTAGTTCGTTTCAAATTTGAAGAACAGGAAACTTTTAAGTTTTTTTTTTCTTGATTTGCAAATCTGAGTTTGGAAAATCTGCAAACCTAAATTACATTCGAGAAAGCTTGCAAACTTAGTTTGCAATGTACATTTTGCAACCCCCAATTTGTAATACACATATTGCAAACCCTATTTGCAGTAAAATAGAAAAAACATATCGTTTTTTTTTCGAGTTTTTATTTTGGAGAAATGATGTTGAAAGTGAATTTGGTTAGAAAGCTAAAGAATTTTTTTCTAAAATATGTTTTTATCGAAATCCGGTATTTAATGAAAAGTCATATGTATTTGGAGAAAAATAGGTAAAGAATTCGTTATACAAAAAAGTATTTTAGTTTTTATATGTTGTTTCCAACTGAATAATAATTATAAAATGTTGTTGCTTTTTTGTACTTATTTTCAATATTACTATGCATATCCCGTGTCTTAGGGCACGAACAGTTGTGTCAATAAAATTCGACGAAGGTTTAAAATAGTACTTCTACAGGAGCCCATAATATTGCTCTACACGCTCTCCCCAAACATGTCACCCGACTTTCTATATTTATTATTGCTATATTCTCGATATTCTTTTTTTTTGTATTCTACTTATTGTTTGCTTTATTTTCTTTCATTTTTCTCAAATTAGCTACTTTATTGAGAGAGAGATTGCAAATTTTTTTTTAGAGTCCATGGGTATATATGTGACGCCCCGTGTTCCGAATCACGGTTTGCCAGGCAGTTTATAAAAGAAACTCGGTCTCAGACTCACTAAAACCAGTTTCAAATATAAACCCAAGCCAAAACTCTCATCACGGGTTACAAATCAAGAACAAACACAGCGGAAAATCAAATATAGTTTAAACCTTTTGAAAATATGCTCGGAAAATATGTAACCCAAAATAGTTTTCATAAAGAAAAAAAAACAACTTGAATTCATGTATATAAAAAGTTCACAGAAGAGACTGAATTAGGACAGAGTCTCCTCTATAAATTGAACATATCAAACCTGAAAAACCTGTCAAACATTCATCATACATATCTCACAAACTTCTAAATATCAATAGCATCAAATAGATAGTGATAATGTGCACTATTTACATGTGTACAATCGCAAACGAGTGAGAGAACGATCCTAACTATTCTAGATGATACATATATAATATTAACGTTGTGATTATGTTGAAAATACAATAGAAGTTATAATCTTACATAATGTGAGCCGTCGAACTAAACTATGTCACTCCGGGTCACCAATACCTGCAACTGAACAACAACAAATAGGAATGAGATAACCCGAAGGTCAGCTCAGTAGGATACCTAGACATCCTACCCGCACCACACACATCAACATTTTAATATATTAATAGTTATAAGTGTTACATATATACAGATATATATACAGAGATATCAATATGCACACGAAGCAAAACAATATAGCAAGATAATTCTTCTAGCTTACCAAGATCACGACTGAATACGCTCTCAGTCGGGGTTACCTACTATTCGGCTAGGAAGAACCGGTAGGCCTTTGTTAGTGCGTAGGCAGGCGGCGCCTTATCGAACGTTTGACTACTGCAGTGTACACATGGATCCACGTAATACCCCGGTAAGAGCTTCCGTAACTCTCCCTTCGTCATCATCGCCCATCGGGCTGGCTTGTGATCTCAATACGCATCGAATAGTAAATCTCACCCAAACAATGATACGCTTAGAATATGTCATGACTTACCCAGACGACTATAAGAGTATCGTCGCTTAGTAGAGCCATATACCCACGGCGATACAATTATCTCGTCTTGAGGCGCGTCCTATCTCCGGCCAGATCTGACGCTTCCTCGCAAGGTAACTCACTGACCATTCGAAGAATACCCAAACATATGCATGAACCTATAATAATATTAAATGATCTGATAGGCTCCCAAAGCTACAAGAACAGAGCCCTCCTAACAAGTCCCATCAACCGAAGGAGAAGAGCGTTCTTGTGTCTCAAGGTAGGGTAAACCCTGTTTAAAGCCAAGCTTTTACAAGTTTTCACTTTCAGGGATTAAGTATTTTCTTTTAAGATAACTTGGGTAAACACCCTCTTTCGGTTCGGTGAAACATTGTACGTATCAAACACAAGACATTACAGAATTCAAACCACACTTACCAGTGGCTTAGCAGAATAAATAAACAAACATGGCACTGGTCAGTCCCCTAATCACTCCAAGGGTCGGAATACCCCAACTCCCAATCTCTCTCCGGACCCCATTCCGGGTAAACTAGAATGGTCGTTACCAAACGGCTGGCCACGAACCGAGTGTAACCCTTGACATAATTCATGGCTAATCCATAACATAAAATAAACAAGGGGACCAACCAATGCCCGTGGTAAAACAACCATTACACGTAACACAGATCAAGTGATTCCGCCTCCATGTTATACACGCAGCTCAAGCGATACCGCCACCACGTGTTTACAATTCACACAAAAAGATCACACAGATCAAGCGATTCCGCCTCCATGTGATTATTTTACAGAAAAACCAATTTGTTTTTAAAAGAGAAACATCCATAACATAGAGCACACCACATACATACATATCATACCATATCATATCATAAATTGAACTAGAGAACTATAAAAAGAAGAAAATTACTAACTATATATATATATAATGGTGAAACGGGGAATACCCGTGCTCCAAGTAAGATTCATAGGATCCTACCTCTTCTTGCGCTTCCAATGATGCTCCTGAGTAAGCTCCACTTCTCCTCGAGCTCCCTATTGCAGTTCATTAGTCCTACTGAAATATGAAAGAGCAAAACGGTCATTTGACAGTTACATAACTGTCAAGACTCCTCTTGCAAAGCAAGAATGCATAAAATGAATGAAACTATACTAGGAATGTCCTATTGGTACTATAGAGTCCACTGAGATGATCCATCGAGCACTTGAAATATATACAAATCAACCAACCAACTTCCCATAAATTCTATTTTACATTTCCGAGTCTTCATAAGCTGACAAATCATATAATGAACCAAATACTATGAATCTTGAACTATCAAATCATAAAATGAACCTAATGTTACGAATCCATAACTCAACCTATCCATTTATGTTAAATACGGCAAGGTTCGGGTAACCATCTTTATTCCAATTCATTATAAAACTAATCCAAATATGAAATTCGAGCACTAAAATAATTCGGCAGCACCCCGTCTATATATGGACACCCCAAAATAGTCTATAATATCCTAAACATCATCCTGAACATAAATCATTCGACGAAATTAAAGAATAACTGCTCCAAATTTCGATCCCAAATGAAATTATACCCAACCATACAGTTATCGAAATAACAACCAAATAACCACCAAATTAGGACAAAATAGAAAATTCTAAACGGATAGATATGTAGAGCAAGTCGAATGGAATTACCTAAAACAAGTTTCATTGAATTCCGACCACCGGACTCGAAGAAATCGACGAACCAAATCTAAAACCCTTTAGCCTTGAAATGTATTCGGTCTCTCTGATTTCTGTTGGCTTTGAAATTCAATTGAAAAACAACTTAATTGGATTAGAATGAAGTGGGGCTTTAGTAGGGGTGGGAAAAAGATCCGGAAGACCGCTATCCGACCCGTTCGACCGAGATAAAAAGTGTCCATGGACACCCGATGGTCATAACGGTCAGTGTCCGACCGGCTCGAAAGATTTGACGGACGGTCACGGTCAAAATTCTATGTCGAAGGACCGACCGCTAACCGACCGGTACGAGTGATCGAATAGGTTGACCGACTAAACTGTCCTCATTTTTAGAAGTTGATCGTTGAATGTTATAGACATATGAATATATGATGATCGTTGGCTTAGTCATATAGTCCTCTGGAAGACCAAACATTAGCGCATGGCTTAATTATATCTTTTCAAATGATGATCAACTGTGTTTTTTCTTTTTTATATTTACTTTTGATTTTTTGGCTAAACATCTTCATTTGTAAGTAATTTTGTTTGTGGTAATAAAAATAAAGTTCTGAATTAAGTATATTTATTGGAAAGTCCGGACCGAGACCGTCCAGTGTCCGACTGGACCGGTAAAATAAACGGTCTTGGACGGTCAATGGACAAAGAATTCTTGAGAGTGACCGTCCGAGTCCGCCCGAGTAAATAGGTGGTCACCAACAATTTATGTCCGAGTCGACCGGTTCGATGAAGTTAGAGTCCGGTACCGACCGGTCCGGACCGATTCCCACCCCTAGGCTTTAGGTGGGTGGCGTGTGGGTGCATGCAGTGGCTTAGGTGGAGACAGAAAATGAATTCAAAATTGAGTTTAAAGACGTGGGTTTAATGGAGGCACTTGGTGGGCACGTGTAAGCGTCAAATGGTGTTTGGCGTTAGATTTCTTAAGGGGAGAAAAGTGGGTGCCACATGTCACTTAATGAGATGGCCATGGATTTTAAATTTGTTTGAAGCCCCCAATTATTAACTACTTACTAACACGTCCAATCATATTTATATTCAACTAATTCAACCTTCATTCATTACCATATGACCCCCAGTTTAACCTTTTTCTTTCTCTTTTTCACCCCACAACTAGCAACGAATAAACTATATAGTCCACATTAACTCGATAAAGAAGTAAATTATCGAATACAAAATGATAGTCAAACCACGCCCGATCTTCACGTGTGACCAGTCAAAATTCATAATTTTTCGAGAACTTTCCGATGAGTTGCACTAATCAACTAAAATAAGTATTCAATACCAAACCCCGAAGAAACCACTAAATCCGCTCGACGCTCTAACTCATCCGATTATCCGCCTTGAAGGTCTGGGTGCTACAATATAGACCAAAAATAATTTAATAATAGGTTTATAGACCAATCTTCTCAGATTGGATTATTAGTCCTTTTACAGAAAGGGTATAAAGTATGGATAATTTATCGAGTAATACCAAATGTATCCCAATTCAAAAAACCCCGGGTTTTTTTGAATTTCCGAGGGCTTTAGGAAACTTTCCCAAAACCAGTGGGCGTGATTTGTGGAGTATCTTTATGCAGCCAAAACAGAATAGATCTCACTCTTCTTAAATACACTTTCTCTCTCTAAACCTACTCGATTTGGGTTTTCCACAAAATCTTCCCGATTTGTCGAAGAAAAACCCTAAAGAGATCATTGGAAACAAAAAGTTTGCATCCTTTCATCTTCTCCATTCATATTTTCTATTGAAGAACCTGTTCAGGTGAAAAGGTAAGCTGGTTCATAAACCCCTTTTCGTTATCAAAACGGTTTTAAACGAAACGTGTGTTACTTTTCATTGAAATCATTATAAATTGTTGTTGCACGTCCTTTTCACTTTCTATTGAAGAGGATTTGTTATTTTGGTAAAGATTTCTATGGAAATAGGATGTTTCTTTTCGGTTTAATGTCTGTTTAAATCGTTTAGGGTTTTTTCGTTCATAGTTTTTTAACAAAACAGGGTAAAAAATCGGTTTTGTTTCATGAATAATAGATCTTTAGTTTTTTTTGAAGTTAATCTCGACATTAAAATTTATAATTTTACTTGAAAAACCTAATTCTTATTTTAAAACTTTTATGTATGTCTAAAAATAAGATCCTTTTGTGTAAAAATAAACCTATAATTTCTTGAAAATAAAACCATTATTTTTGTTTTAGGGTTTAATGAAAATTTTATTTTTGGTTTAGGGTTTAATGAAAATGTTGTTTATTGCAGCAAAAGGTTGAAGATGGCACCTAAAGGTAAATCTAAATCGAATGTTACGGAAGAAACAACATCAGTTAGGAGTCCATTGAAAAGAAAAGCAACTGTTGAAGAAGTTGTTGGTAAGAAGAAATCCAAAAGTAAAGAAACATCAATTTCTGAGGTAATGTGTATGGCAGATGATATAATTTATTGATATTGTAAAACTATGTTGATAAATTATGATTCATTTACATATCAGTGTTAATCTTTTAAGAGTTTCTCCCTTCTTGTATATATTTACAATATATATTAAAATGTACATTCTGTATATAGATTGTTTCATAATGTGAAGTAAACTATGCGTACTTTACATGCTTTATGTTTCAGTGTACAATTTTGTTTTTTTGTGTTATTGTACAGGTTGGTGTGAGTTCTAAAAGTTTGAAGTTGAAGGATAAAGGAAGTGGGAGTAAATGGGTTGATATTGTAGGGGAACAAAAGCTAATTCCAGAGCAAAAGACATCTGCTCTATTCAGATACACCCTTAGTAAACCAATAGAGTTGATAAATAGCATCCGTAGCTATATGACTGAAGAAATGAAGGAGGAGATAAGCAAAACTCCTTTCAGCCAACTATTTGATGCTATGGCAGAAGGTACTATATTAAGGGAGAATTATACTATTCATCCAACTACTGCCATTTTGGATGTTCTTTGTCGATATAAGAAATCGACTAAGAAATTTGTTATTGGGGGTGTTGAGATCGAATTCAAACCTGAAGATGTCTCTTTGTTGTTGGGAATGCCCATGGAGGGTTCTGAATATGAGGCATTCCCAAAGAAAAATGATATAGATCCTTTGAAGTGTGCGTTCTTAACCAAATATTTCAAGGAAACACTTGAAGCATCAAGGAACAAAAATATGGGTCTTTCTAGTGCTATTGTTGGTAATGCACTTCAGAAATGCGTGAGGAATAGTGAACCAGCAATAGAATTTGTTGGTCTTCTAATAATGATGTTATCGGCGAGCTTCCTGTTTGCGACTTTGGCGGGTTTCACTGTATTGCCTAGCATTTATAAGAACATCCAATCTAGAAGAGCTATCAACAGGGTGTCATGGCCAAGAGCCATACACTCATATATGATGAACACGATCGACAAACATTCAGAAGACCCAACCAAAGCATCTAGTTGCTTGTTACTTTTGCCAGTGAGTAACTTTTTTAGAACCACTTTTTATATAAATTACATATTACTCCCTCCGTCCCATTTTGTTTGGGTGTTATTCCTTTTAAGGAAGTCCCAAAATGTTTGTCCACTTACTTTAAATAAGACTCATTTATTACTAGTTTTAATGAGGTTTCCTAATCTACCCTTACTTTTAATACTAATAAAAAGTTTCTATTGGTTCTACACTAGTTCCAATGTAGTTTTCAATGTAATACTCTAAAGTAAATATGGGTAATTTAGGAAAATACATTTAGTTAGGAAGCAATAAATGGCAATCCTTAATAAGTTGGATCTCCCAAAAGGTCAAACAAAATGGGACAGAGGGAGTATTTCATATAAAGTAATGAGTTATTTACAATTTCTTTTTTTCTTTAGTTCTGGGTGTGCATGCATACTAATCTGTATCCGAAAAATGCACTGAATGCAACAAGATACCCAAGGTTCTTGAGGTGGTCTGTGGATGGATTTAGTAATGGGATGGAAAAAGATCTAGCTGCACTGGGACCTGAGGAGGTATAATTAACTTTTTATGTGTTTTTTCATTAATGAAAGTTTTAATTTTTTATAACTATGTTATATTTTTATGAACAATATATGTAATTTATCGTAAATTACATATAATTTCAGAAGGTTTGTTGTATGCATGTACAGAAGACTCTATAATTTATGTAACTTTTTATGTACAGGTTTTTGAGGATGTTGTGGATGATGTTAGTGAAGAAGAGAAGGAAATGTTAAAGTTTACTGAAAAGGTAGTAGTGGAAATACCTTTTGATGAACAGTTGAATAACATGGAGATGATGGAAGCCCTGAGTAGAGAAGTGAATAAACAAATAGAAGAATTGAAGAAAAAGGACGAGGAAATTGAAAGTTTGAGAAATGAAGTAATACAACTGAAGATACTTTTAAAGTCTGAACAGAGGGATGAATCATTGATTCATAAGGATTATAATGAAGGAAATGGTGGAGTTAATGTGGACCAGAATGAGGAGGAAAATAATGTTGGGGAGAAAATGATGAGAAGATTGATGGAGGACAACCAGATGATAAGGTTCAGGAAGAAGAAAATGTTCAAGAACAACAACAGGAAGGTTGGTGCCATGCACAGCCATTGTGTTGGTGCCTAATGAGGAAGAGAAGAATTATAGTTCAACTCCCAATTTTTCTTTGGGAATAGATTTCACAAATCCACCCGACTTCTCCGACGTTGTTCAAGTTGCAAAAACCTATCAAGAGAATGCTGAAACAGATACACTCATAGATGATGACTTTGTCGAGACTACTCCAACAACAGTGAAGAAGAAGAGAACAAAATCAAAAGCTGTTAAGGGTGGATCGGATAAATCAGTTGATCCTGTTGAAACACCAAAACAGAATTCTCTTATTAAGAGAATCAAGCAAGCTCCCAGAACAAGGAAACTTACTGAAAAAGCCGAGCCAAAAGAAAAGGCTGAGAAAGACAAAAAGAAGGAAATTGCGAAAAAGGAAGTAGTGAATGTTGAAGAAGTGGATAAAAAGGGGAAGGGAGTTTCAATTGAGGATGATGAAAAACTTAGCAACTGGAAGAAAAGCAAAGTATGGAAGAAAGTGAAAGATAATGAGAAAGGGTTGTTTGAGGAGTTTAACCAAGGAGTGAAGATGAAGTAATGAAATAGAAGTTTAAATCCTTGTCGTTGTCTATGTTTTGCAATGTTTTGTTGTTTGTGATACATTATGATGTTTGTAACGAACATAATCTGTTATTTCTAATATAATATAACTATTTTGCTATAAATTCAGTTTTTTAAACTAACAACAATTAATATGCAGAACAATTGTATGAGAATCCAATCTGACGAGTGATGCTAGAGGAAGAGAGGTGAATTGGCTTATGATGAACTGCGAAACCGATGCTCAGATTATAAATTGGTGGTCAAAGCATCTATCTTCCCAAGTTTTGGTTGGAGCTGGACAAGTGTTCGTTCTCGCGTCTGAATTATGGGTAAGTTTTAGTTAAAGAATTCATAATTTCATCATAGATGTTTTTTTAAGCAATACATTACATTTTTGATATAGATAAAAGATTTAGTATGATCAGTAAAGTATGTATAATTTACTGCATATATGTATATAGAGTCAAAAATTACATATACTTTATTTAGAAGTATTCATACTGAAATGTACAGTATGTTGTTTTTATTTGACAGACAATGATAAATTGCAAGTCAGCTCAGGCAAACATAGACCCCCACCTATCAGATCGGTTAATAAATGAGGCTGAAAGAGGGCTAATATCTTATATAGTTGCTCCAATGTGTCATTCGATGATTACAGATGTTAGTAGGGGTATTCATTGGACTTTGTTAGTATTTGATTACTTTGATCAGTCTTGGACCCATTACAACTCATTATTCTTTGTTCATTATATGAATACGAATTGCCTCCAACATTGCTGTAATTGGTAGTCCACGAGCATGTCGAATCTGATTGTTAAAGGACTCTGATAGTTGAGATGATATAGCTGTGTATCTGTAGGAAAAAAAAATCGTATATAAATTTTTTATATTTTGTTATAATATTGATAATAATTTTTCCTAAGAAAAATCCATAATGTACAGTAAATAACCTAATTATGCTGTGTAAAGTACATGTTATTTTTTAATACAATATCAAAACTTTATAAAGTAAACTTCATAATGTTCAGAAAATAAATCAACATAGATAATCAAATGAATACAATATTGTCTGATCGTACCTTATACCGGGAAAGAAAGCATCTGCCCAAGAAGCAGGGTCTAAGGATTGAAAAAATGCAGCAACTTTTGAACCACCCATCTGTATCATCTGGTTAATAGTTGCGTGATACTCAGATTCGGGAAGAGCTCTAGCAGCCTTGAAAATCAATGTTTGGAAGAATTTTGATTTTCTAGCTCCATTTGCCAATCTTAAATTCAGATTGTTCCTTAGATGCCAAACACAAAAGGAATGGTGTGCTGTCGGGAAAATGTTCTTAACACCGTTGATTATACCATTGTGACGGTCTGAAATAAAGATATACGTCTTTTCCAAATTCAGAGCATTGCGCAAATGCCTTAGAAACCAGTCCCAATTTTGGTCATTCTCAACATCAACCACAGAATATGCTAACGGAAATAGACCTGTAAATTAAAAATATTGTTAGTGAAAGTATAAAAAGTTTATCCTTCAAAAGGCATACTTATTTAAAATGTATATAAAATGGTTTGTAAAGTTGTTATAATTTATAATAAATTTACAAACATGTACATAAAAAGATGTAATGGGAAGTTGAAAAAGGCAATATTTTTTAAATTAATTATGAAAAATTTAAGAATGTTCAGAAAATACCATTGTTACCGTCTTTAGCCACAGCAGCGAGTATGCACCCGTTAAAACGAGTTTTGCAAAATGTCCCATCCACATATATAACTGGTCGACAATATTGAAAGCCAACTATACAAGCATGTGGTGCAATGAAAATTCTTTTGAATCTCCGAGATACATCGTCAACTTCCAGTTGTACTATGCTGTTTGGGTTGGTACGTGAAAATGCATCAGCATACCATCTAAGTTTTGCATAGGAATCTCCTTCTTGACCAAATGCTTCATTCATTGCTACTTTCTTACCCTCATAAGTGTAGTAATATGGAAGTTGGACAGCGTAATCTTTCAAGAAATCTTTCTTCAGACTTGCTGTGGAACGATCTGGGCTTCTTGTAACCTCATCTAAAATAAGTTTCCCAACAAATGAACTGTTTATTTTTGGTTTCTTGGTCTTCTTAATGAAATCTTCACATTCATGTTTCATTTCCATGTCTTTCAAAATAAACATAGATTCGCATTTCAATGGCGCACATCCATGTACTCTCCATTTGCAATCTTCAACATGACATACAACAGTTACCCGCTTCGAATCATTTTTAATAAATTTAAAATCATGGTCAGTATTTATACTATATTGCCGAAGAGCAAATCGAAAGGCTTTAGCACCCCCGGGAAATAATTGACCAGGTTCAGTAAACATTTTATCCCAACCATCCGATTTTAGTATCGTCTTCTTGCTTTGAATTGATGAATCTGTTTGAATCTCCATCTGTGGTGTCAAACATAATATTAAATTAATTGATATTGATTTAATAATTAAGCATATATTTCAATACAGACCAATTGTTCAAATACGTAAACAATGTAAAATGTACAGAACAAATTACGTACTTTATAGGTATGTATGAGATTAGAAGTCAAGAGTAAAAAAGTACCAATAATTTGTAGTAAGTAAAACTTTAATTTATGCCTATTACAAATTCCTTTACAACACAATGTCACAAGTATGTATAATTTGTAATGAATTTTAAATATGTTTAGATATTTTTCAACACCATAATATTGAAAAAGTAAAAGATATGGAGCATAAAGTATACATAATGTATATTACACTACAAATTTTTTCCATACAGTTCTGAGATCACATACTGGAATCTAATATCCATCATTAACTGTATTATCAGTTCAATTTGATCTGAAGGTAATCAAAGATCTGAAACATCTAGATAATTGAATGAAAACATCAGATCTAGATTACATGGACTCAATAAAAATGAAACAGAAATATCAAATACATGTAAGAACACTTTAGATAAAGAAGATTACAGCAAAACAGATTCAGAGTAAATGAAATGAAAAAGAAGAAAAGAAATAAAAAAATATAGAACATTTGATTTTTTTCAAATCTTCAATATGAATCGTTAACCTATAAAGCAATAGAGATAAGATTTTAAACCTGATTAGTTGTGGCTAGAATAAAGAGATAATCAGTAAAAACCCTAAATAACAATGGAGGTTTTGATGATAGCTCTTGATTGAATACTAATCAATGGAGTTTTTTACAGCTGGGGGATAGTTTAATGTATGTTTAATGAAGATTTCGTTTTTAGAGAGAGAGAGAGAAAGTTGCTGGATTTCGGTTACGGAATTTTATCAGTTAGAAGTTAGTTACAAATCAAACGTGATTGGAGAGAGAAAGTTGAGATAAATATGGAGAAAAAAATCTATGACGGTTTAGAATGAAAATCGCGTTTAGATATTAAAGAAGGTTAATATAGGTATTAAATATATAATATGTATTATATGGATTTGTGTTATCTCTAGATGAGACCAAAATGACTAGATATCTATTAAAATTATTATTTAGGTTTTGAAATCCTTTTTAGGATTATAGAGGACTAAATCTCTTATTAGGACCCTATTTTTGGTCTATAGACTCAAAAATTATTTTTTTAAACCTTTGCAATTTCTTTTGTTTCATTTTTTAATAAATTGGTAGTTTTATTTCTAAGAAACACACAATTATTTTTTTTTTCTTAAATATGTTATTTTATTCCTAAGAAGGATTATTTTTAAATTATGGGAAGGACTTCTAGACAATATTTTTTTATTAAAAAAAATGTTTGTCACAGTCACGTTTTTCCCTTCTTTTTTTTATATAGAGTTTTGACCTAACTGATTAAAAGTCTATAAAAATCATATAATGAATGACTTCAAGACGGGAAGACAATAATACTATGAATTTTAGTTTTCTAAACCATCCCTTTGTCTTTAAAAAAAATAAACGAAAATAGCTCGTCAATTAACATACAAGCAATTGTATTCGCACTAGAAATTGTCTGCCTTCGCCAAAAAAAAAACAATTTTTTCTTTCTTACCATTTCTTGCCTTGAGTTATTACTAAAAGGACTAAAAAAAAAATGTATTTTATGGAAATAGAAAACGACTATTTGGGTTCAAAATATTATCATAATAACCAAAAAAACCATCACCTTTTTCAATTAGCTAAAAGTTGTCATAATAATAATGGTAATGATATATAAGATTTCAAATAATATGTGTAATTATGGATCAGGTCATTTTCTATTCTTTTAATTCCCAAAGTACCCTTAACCTTAAAACTCTTTTTTTCCCTTAAAAAATCGAGAACCATTTTAGTCTTCTTCTCCTTCCGCACTTCACCAATCTTCTGTGGCATAAACCCTAGAAGAAGAACACTTCATTTTTCTTCTTCTTCTTCCAGAGGACAATTGCATTTCACTGAACACAACAGGAGGAGCAATACAAGCAGCAATGGTATCCACTCCCCTCCAAACCCTAGAACAACTCTTTCTCTCTCTGTCTGTAAAGTTGTGTTTATGAATCGCAGGGTATTGATTTGGTCGCCAGAGGCAAGACCAAGAAGACCAAAAGGACAGCCCCAAAGTCCGATGATATTTACCTCAAGCTTCTCGTCAAGTAATTTCAATTTTCGTCAAGGTAATTTCAATTCTCTTTCTCTCTCTACCTCTCTCATCTTTTGAATATGTTTTCCAATCTGAATCCGAAAAACTTATCCAACCATACATATGATCAACTCTACATATTCCTAGTAAGAAGAAGCGGAACAATTTCAATGCAGTGATCTTTTGACTTGCATACTAGTGTTTTGTTTGCCTCTCTTCAAAAGGGATTAGAAAAAAAGGAAAAAAGTAGTTACTTTTATCCAAGATATCCCAAATTAGAACCCAAATTATCTATGGATTTCAGTCTTATTTCAACATTACTGCTTCTTTTTACACGACAATCCTCGTTTTTCTTAATCTTTCCAAATAAACTCTCTTTATCTCTCTAAATTTGTTTATGAACTCTTAGTTACCATTGTTGCCGCATCAAATACAAAGAAGCCGCAAACAGTTTTAGTTCTATTCTAGTAGCATCGTAAAGCTTTCTCATTAGGTATTTGAAATCTGGGTTTTCAATTTTTGTTGGAGATGATTTCATGGGTTGAATTAACTTGTAGCTTGAGTGCTGTTGCACTCTATCTTCTTGGTAGGAACAGTGGAAGGTCATCTCTCTCTCTCTAGGCTTTTGCATTGATTACAGTGGCACTTACACTCATTTTGGTAATCTTGGTGACCTTTATGTTCCAGGGATGCTGAAATTTTAAGATCAATTACCAAGGTTAACCCATTGAAAGACTTCGGTAAGTGGATTCTTTCTTCTTTTTCTGGTACTCATTAGAATTTGAAATTTGGATTTGTATCTTGGTCTTGTATGTTGACTTCTTTCTGTTATGCAGAAAATTTATGTGCACTTTGCACAGGTATGCCACTGTCATGTCATCCCTATTCACCGTTACTATATCTGGAACTTCATTGTCGATTGTTTTGTTTCCACGAATTATCGTCTATATTAGTTAGTGATTCTTTTAGTTAACCATGTAAGTTTTTCTCATTAGAAGATTTATTTTCTTGTCAAATGAGGATCGAAGGATTCATGATAAAATTATGCAACCTTGAAGTCGAAGGCAAAGAATTTGTGAGCATTCCATTGATAAGATTTTAGATAGTTGTCTCCTTCATTTTAAGGAGAGATGTCTCTAATACAAATCAGGTAAGAAGAAAACAAGTTGAGGTTTTATCTGAAAGACTGAAGCCTCCAACTTAAAGCTCCTGAAAAGGGATGAATTGAGGGATCTAATGAAATCGAATATGAGTTATGATTGTTTGACTTGATAAGAAAAACATGAGATTTGAGATGATGAAATATAGATTGCAAGCTCGGTGATATGGAATATGCTCAGAAGGTGCTCGATAAAATGTTAAAAAAAATGCAGTTATAGGGAATTGAATCATGTTTGGAGATATGAAACCTTCTCAAAAAGAATTCGATAAACAGTGAATGGCTCCATTATCTGCCTCAATTTTGCATTGACTTATTATTCATTTGTTTCTTGCTTCTTGTTGTGTTTCTGTATATAATTCATTGATCAAGTTTTTCTCCCTCTCTCTCTACATTATTTCATCTTGAAGTATTAAAGGTTTAACCTTAAAGTAGAAAACAATAAGAATTTTGAAGGTTTGATTTTAAAGTCGACCACACAACTTCTTCATGAGTTTTATATGATGAATGATGAAATCAATTCCAAACTGAAGATTTCGTAGACACATACTCATAGTTTTTATTCTCGATTTGCAAACCGAGTTTGCACGATATGCAACTCATTTGTAGTTTACATTATGCAATTTGCACGATATGCAACTCATTTGTAGTTTACATTATGCAACCACACGTTTGCAAAACAGATTGTTGCACACACGTTTGCATAACAGATTGTTGCAAACACGTTTGCATAACAGATTGTTGCAAACACGTTTGCATAACAGATTGTTGCAAACACGTTTGCATAACAGATTGTTGCAAACACGTTTGCAGAAAAACGTAAAGGAAAAAAAACGCCGTTTTTTTCTGAGTTTTTTTTTCAAAAAAAAATATTGAAAGTGGATCTTGTTAGAAAGCTAATGAAAAATCATTTCTAAATATATAATTTTTATAGAAATCCGACATCTCAAACAAAAGTTATATCGATTTAAAGTTTTAAACAAATAAAAGAATTTAGTTACACAAAATGACAAAAAAGGGTATTTTAGTATTTGTATACTTTTTGACCTGAATAATAATTTTCAAATGTTTTGTGCTTTGGGAGATTTGCTGTTTGGACTCCCTTTCGTATAATTGATTTGCTGTTTGGACTCCCTTTTTCCAGTGTTGCACTTTGGACTCCCTTTTTCAAATAAAATGTTAAATATAACAGTTCCAAAAAACATAAAATGAGAAAGTACCATTTTGCCCTTTAGTTGACTTCACCCAACTTAAGTAATTTAACCCCACCCAGTTAACCTTGGTTCTCTTTTCTTTTTGGGAGAATTACTGAAACCCCCCAATTTTGATAATGCCTTTACTGAAACCCCCCACTTTAATTAGTAATTACTGAAACCCCCCAACTCTGTTTGATTTAACTTTGATATTTTCAATATTACTTTTTTACCCTCTTACGTTTTACCCCCACTTCTGATAATGCGTTTACTAAAACCCCCCACTTTTATTTATAATTACTGAAACCCCCCACTTTAATTAGTAATTACTGAAACCCCCCATTTTTATTAGTAATTACTGAAACCCCCCAACTACTTGAAATGAATGTAGAAGATCAAAATGGAGGGCCTAGATGTTTTGACCGTTTTACACCTTTTTGAGGGTTTTTTTTTTCTATTTAAACCCATCAAACCACCCTACAAACTTCACCCCATGAGACTAAATTGGAATTAAGTCATATTTTATCTCAATGACACAATCATACATACCTACCATTCTACCAGAGTTTGTATAATCAAAAGGACCCACATGTTCCGAGCCAACAAAACCAGTGCCTAGCCAACACAGGTATAATCTTTGGCGCCTAGATGCCCATTTTTAAAGCTTAGTCCAACAATCATCTAGGCTCTAACCCACTCAAAATATTTTCACATTCACCTTTAATACATTCTTTATTTTGTGATTATAGTAAGAAGCAATATAAGGAACCATTAGAACATCTGAGATGATTTTAAGAGTTTCAAAACAAATCCATCTAAGATTTCAAAGTAAATATTCTTTTCAATCTCAACATATACTAGCTGCTACATTATTGATGGGCAAAGAAATTTGGGACTACTTAAAATTGAAGTTTGACTATAACACCATGATTTGTACCAAAATAGAGATCCAAAGAGTACAAGCCGATCGATTGTTTCTTTGACAAGGATGCCAGCAGAGATGAAAGAAACAAGTGAAGGCTCCACACAACCTCTACCCGGTTGCCACCATACAGCTCACTCAAATCCTGCAAATTACATAGGAAGAAAACAGATGAGGAGCAACAACAGACTATGCCCAAAGGTCGCACATTAAACAACATGTCTTCCTTTCTTTTTGCAGTAAAAGAAGATGGTGGAAAGGCCGCAAGTGAGTCTACGAACAGAATATAGTTAGAATTGAAGTTAAAACATCCTTAGAGGGCTACAGGTGATCACAGAATAATGGTTCAGGATGCCAATTTTACAAGGTGACGAATTTTTGAAACATACTAATATTTAGGTATCAATCATCTAGGCTCTAACCCACTCAAAGACCTAATCAATATTGTAAGCTAAGATAAGGTGTTATGCTATTTAAGTTATAATCCAGGTATAGAAAGTATGGATGTACATATATACTGAACTTCCTCCCTACTTTTTGTTTGAGGAATTTCACCAAACATGTATACTACAACTGTACTAACATTTCAAAGTGGTTAAACCTTAAAGACTATTAGATTATCTTGGGCTTTTTTAATTTGAGCAGAGTTAAATAGTATCTAGGGTTACGAAAATACTAGATAAATGTTCAACCTATCTATCTAATACCAAAATGGTCTTTTTACGTATTCGCTTCCCAATCGGAGGATGATTGATCTTTATCTCATAATTATTAGGCTTGTACTTGCTTATGGTTTCTAATTTTATCTGGTTTGTCGATAAAGACCTTTGCAACACTCAGCCCAATACCAGGTTATATGCAATGGCTCCTCGCGAAGTTAGCATCTCAACTAAAACTTGCTGAATCCGAAGATGAAGGTGATTCACTAAACAAGATCTCAAGTTCTACTTTCAGGGAAAATATACTTCAACCAGAGGAAGAGAGAGCAATATTGGACTCATCAGTGTAAGCTCAATCAAATGTTATCATGTAATTTTATGAAGTCATATTGTGCAAACCTAATTTCATGTTAACTAATGGAGAATTATAAACAGTACAAGTGCTACATCAATATTTCTTTAGAAGATGGGAATCTCACGGTCCATAAGTGTATTATAAACAGTACAAGTGCTAACATTTACAAAATGGAGAATTACTGAAACCTAAACTAACTCTTCGTTCTATTTGTTAAAATTTTCATCTTCATGATCTCTTCTTCCCCAAAGATTACTAGAAAGAAGAAACCTCAATGAAATTTTCAGAATTTGTCAAAATAAAAAAAATTGATTTTTTTGTTTATGAGCTAAAATCGAATGGGAAATCAGGAAATGAAGAAGAATTGTGAAGAGATTGATTATACTTACAGGGAAAGTTGAATTGAAGATCTGAATTGTGACAAATTACTGAAACCAGAAACAAATTACCTATTAGGAGAGAGAGAGAGACAGAGAAACCCCATTACTGAAACCCTAGTTCTTGTCGTTAGAGAGAGGGGGAGCATTACCGAGAGAGAGAGAGAGAGGGAGCATACCTGGTAGGGGTTGAAGTTCTTGTCGTTAGAGAGAGAGGGAGCATTACCGAGAGATATCTTCGTCTGGTTGATCCCTTGTTCGTCCGGTTGAGAGAGGTGATGCTGGTTGGTTTTGGGAGGGATCGATTTGGGTGGGTAAGGAGAAGATAAAACGTGATATAAGCGCCCCACTTTTGACTCGAAGGCGCCCCATTTTCTGCTCCCATTATTAGGTCCGGATTTAGCAAAGGGAGATTTATGTCATTTCCCTCCCACTAACGGCCCAAATCTGTTAAATTAAACGGAGTTGGGGGGTTTCAGTAATTACTAATTAAAGTGGGGGGTTTCAGTAAAGGCATTATCAAAGTTGGGGGGTTTCAGTAATTCTCCCTTTCTTTTTCTTTGCAAGACCTTCCTTCTTCTTCTTCTGAACTATCTCTGGGTTCCAATTTTTGGTAAATCAGTTTTTCTCATCTACCTATGGTCAAAGATCATCTAATTTAAAGTTTCATTTCAATTTGTATAACCCTAGATAAATTAGGAATGGAAGCCCCTTCTCTCTCCTGCAACAAATTTTTTTCTGGAAAACCTCTCTCTCTCTCTCTCTCTCTAAATGTTCTGGTACCCAGTGAGTTTCAATCTAATGACATGAAAGAGAGTAAACTCTAAAAGCCTCTAAATCCAGCTTTTCGTTCTTCTTACGAGAATGGTAAAAAATTTCTAATTTTGTAGTGTTAGAAAGTTCGATCATTCATGGTTGTTAGAAGTATATGGTACAAATCGCTGAAGGATGTTGTTATTTTGGATATGGAGATTTCTGGTTTATATAAATTGAGCTAACAAATTTAATATGAAAACTCTAAAATGTGAAGCAATAAACGTTAAAGCTAAGGGATCTGAAAATCTTAAACCAGTTGGGAGGCTTAGGGAAATCTTTAAGTAGCATGAACCTTGATGAGCTTCTCACAATTAACGTTTGGATAGAAGAAACCAATCATTGAATCCTTTAGGTACTACCGAATTGATGAAGAAATCAAAGTCAGTTTTTGTAGTTTCAGAGGTTCAAACTTTTTAAAATACTAGTTTACTCTTTCTGTATCTACAATCTCTCACTCTAGACTGTATTGTGACAAACTGAACAACAGTTGTTCAATTCGCCGCCAATGGTGTTGCAACACCAACTGATGCAACTCTGATGATGCAATTATGTTCAATTCATTGTTTTATCTTCTGGAACTAGAGAATCCTTTCTTGGTTATCTTTCATTACAATTTTATATTGATAGTTAGTAAGATGAATTTGGGCTATTGTTCTTTAATTATATTAATGACTGGTAGGATAAATTTGGATTATAGTGTTCTGGGGTGGGTTGTCAAATGGAGGAAGAAGACGAGTTAATTAGAAGAAGAAAATAAGTCCAAACTACTTGAATTAAGTAAATTAGGGAGTCTAAATTACAATATTGATTATGTAAGGGCAAAGTGGGATTTTTTTAAGTATAACTTTAGAGACGGAATATTCTCGGGTGATTCCGTCAAAAGGGAGTCCAAAGTGCAACTCTGGAAAAAGAGAGTCCAAACAGCAAGTCAATTATAGGAAAGGGGGTCCAAACAGCA
Source organism: Eschscholzia californica (assembly GCF_041429995.1). Lineage (NCBI taxonomy): Eukaryota > Viridiplantae > Streptophyta > Magnoliopsida > Ranunculales > Papaveraceae > Eschscholzia > Eschscholzia californica. Next base: position 38,636,833 of record NW_028238198.1, read on the forward strand.
AATCTCCCTTGTGCTTTTCTACTCATTTTCAATATTATTTTGACCTTTCGAGAAATTACTCCTTGCGGAAAAGACGGGCCTAAACCTCTTTTGTAACCCATGACCCCATTTAATTTGGGCATCTCCTCCCGTGTTACTTTCTTTTTGTTTTGTATAATTGCGGTTCAGGTTGAGCAGGACCGTGTCTCGCGAGCCCGCCTCCCTAATTCTTGTAATCTGAACTCTGAACCCATTCAGCTTCACCTATATCTTCATTCTTCAAAATCGTAATTCTCTCGCCGGTGTCTTCTATTCTTCTTCTACAACAATTTTGTGTTCTTTCTCAATTTAGGGTTCGTTTGTTGATTTTTCCAGGTTATTATCCCTTGGAAAATTAGGGGTTCATGGAGATGAAAAATTTAATGAATCCTCAAGAGGAGGAGGAGGATGACGAGGAAGATTTCGTCCCAAAGAAAGGAGGTTCCTCTCATAGAGTAGGTAGGTACATCCCGAGACTGGATTACAATTGTTTGTCTGTGGTAACTAGACTTGTTGCCCTAGCCAATTGTTGCTATATTCTCTGTAAATTTTCGTCTTCTTTATATTGAAATTGTTATTAGGATTTTGATTTTCTTTATCGAATTCTTATTCTGATTACTCTTTGGACTGAACGTTTAAGGTGATGGGAAGAGCGGTGATCAAAAAGTTAATACCCCTCGATCAAAGCATTCTGCTACTGAACAGCGGAGGAGGAGTAAGATTAATGATAGGCAAGTCTCTGTTTAATCTATTTTCAGTTTGGGGATTTTTTTTTTGTCCTAAAAGTAGTTAAAAATGAAGCTATTAGTTAAAAGAATATATTAATCTAAAGACAGTCTATGAATAGAGAATCCCATTTGGGAGTTTCTTAGTCTTCTAGCATGTGTTTACTGACATACTTGATGATGTTGGGAATAATACAAGTACACTATATAGTGGATTTTTTATTAACTTTTTAATTGTCTTAGCTGGGTCTTTTTGTCTCATTGTAAGATGTTAGAAAGGTAGTGAGTCTCGACACTCAATTGCAGCTAAAGCCGAATTGATAATAACACAAAGATGAGCAACTTGTAGATGGATTTTACTTATGAGAAATGAATTACAACTTCTCTCCAAATAAGAAGAACACAATTATCATCAACCCTCTTTTATACTAGGAGAAATATTATGTACTCTTTCTCACTGCAAAAGAAAATACAAGTATGTAGAAGAAACTATACTTTATCTTCTATTGGTTTATGAAGATGTTGGGATGAAAATAGGATGAATATCATCACATCCCCCCTTCTATAGTGTTGAGAATGAAGATCATGTAGACACCTCATCAATTGAGGTGTCATTATATATTTATGGTGTATTTTCTAGAAGAAAACACCTCATACATAAGTGTTTCTAAAGAGGACAATTCGTATAGCAATAGACACATCACCAAAATGAGGTGACTTTGTTATCTCCAACATTGACTGCCTTCAAGAATTGCAGCTGCCATATCATCGAAGACTAAAGCTTCTATATTATTGGTTAAATTGATGACGAGTTGATCATAATATCATATGAATCATGTAGACTTTGAAGTAGAACTTTCCCACGTTCAACCATCTCCATGTTACCCCATCAATGTGAGTTGAGAGAATAAAATATTAAGGGTGTTGATGTGGTTTATCACCATTGTTGACTCCATCATTCTAAGATTGTGGAGCCTTCTCTTCAAGAAAATTTTGTTGTGTAGTGATTTAGCTACGTATAATTGTGTCCGAATGTCCTATATTTCTTTTAGTCTTTTTCTTCACTACACTTGACAATACTCCATTGGCTAAAGCTGAGTGAGGATTGGCAATAGCATTACCATCTATCTCGTTCCACTTTATGTTGTCCAACATATTATATTTGTGTGTCTTTCTTCAATTGCCGCCAAGCAGTTGTCCTTTGTAAAAGCTTCAACCAGAAAGAGAAATTGGATGTGAAAACTGCATCTCTTTGTAGTTGACTTGAAGAACAAATTTATATGCTCCACCCAGAAGGTTTTGAAGAAAAAGGACAAGAAGTCTTGGTGTGCAGGTTGAACGAATCTCTATACGGTCTCAAACAGGCGTCGAGATGCTAGTATAAGAGATTTGATTCATTCATTATGAGCTTTGGATAATCCACATCCTTCTGCTTATTAAAAGAGATTTGGTGATGGTGAGTTCTTTATTTTGTTGTTGTATGTTGACGAGATGTTGGTACCAGGCCCCACCAAAGATCGTATTGAAAAATGAAGGCTTAGTTGGCTAGGGAATTTGAAATAAAAGACTTGGGACCAGAAAACAAGATTTTAGGGATGCAAATTCACCGATATTGAAACAATAGGAAGATTTGGCTTTCTCAAGAAAACTACTTAAAAATCTTGCGACGCTTCAGTATGCAAGATAGTAAGTCAATTTCTACCCCTCTTCCCGTTAATAGCAAATTATCTTCAAGTATGAGTTTTAGCAGTGAAGCAGGGAAGATGGAGATGTCTAGAGTAGCGTAAGCATCAGCAGTGGGTAGCCTAATGTTTGTTGTGGTATGTACAAGACCAGACATTACACAAGCACTGGAGCAGTTAGTTGGTAAATGGAAAATCCTGGTAGAGAGCATTGGAATACTGTGAGGAGCATCCTGAGATATCTTAAGGGTACCTCAAATGCTACATTATGTTATGGAGGACTCAACTTTCTTGTTAGAGGCTATGTTGATTCAGATTATGCAGGCGATCTTGATAAAGCAAATCCATCACTAAGCAGAATACGTGGCAGCTACACAGTCTACCAAAGAGGCAATCTGGTTGCAAATGTTATTAGAGGAGCTTGGACACAAACCAGAGAAGGTAATTTCAATTTTGTGATAGTCGGAGCGCTTTGCAGTTAGCAAAGAATCCAACATTTCACTCGAGGACCAAACACATACGAGTTCAATATCACTTTGTTCGTGAGAAGGTGAAAAAAATGAAGCATTAATCTGCACATAAGACAACTAGATATAATAACAAAGCCAATATAGTTTATGTGGTATCGATTCTCCATCAGAAAAGCAGAAAACGTAAGCAACATGAGAGCAAAGTAGATAAGATGAAGAAGTTACAAACAGAAGTCACTTTAAGTGGGAGATGTTAAGAAAAAAAAGGCAATCTGGTTGCAAATGTTATTAGAGGAGCTTGGACACAAACCAGAGAAGGTAATTTCAATTTTGTGATAGTCGGAGCGCTTTGCAGTTGGCAAAGAATCCAACATTTCACTCGAGGACCAAACACATACGAGTTCAATATCACTTTGTTCGTGAGAAGGTGAAAAAAATGAAGCATTGATCTGCACATAAGACAACTAGATATAATAACAAAGCCAGTATAGTTTATGTGGTATCGATTCTCCATCAGAAAAGCAGAAAACGTAAGCAACATGAGAGCAAAGTAGATAAGATGAAGAAGTTACAAACAAAAGTCACTTTAAGTGGGAGATGTTAAGAAAAAAAAAGGAATATAAAGTGATTGTTTGAGAAGCTTGAGGTGGCTACATCACCCTTTGGTGTCAACAATGTGGAACATCATGGTGAGTATGACACCTCATTTTGGTGATGTGTCTATTGCTATATGAAGTGTCCTCATTAGAGACACTTACGTATGAGGTGTTTTTCCTAGAAAAGACACCCTAAATACATAATGACACCTCAATGGATGAGGTGTCTACATGATCTTCATTCTCCACACTATAAAAGGGGGAGATTTGGTGATATTCATCCCATTCAATCTTCATAAGCCAATAACAAGAAAAGGAAAGAGAGAGTATTAGAGAGAAAGTTCTTCTTATAGATACTAGAGTTCTTTTTCTTGTGTGGGAGATAGAGTTATAGTTTCTCATATCATAAGAGGTTGTTGTGTGTACTCTCCTTACATAGAGAGAAGTTGTAATTCATTTCTTATTGTGAAATCTATCTACAAATTGTGTTTTTGTCAATTCAACTTCAGCTGAAGTTAAGTGTCTGAAGTCTGAACCACAACCTTTCTAACATAAGATTCATTGTTCACTATCATTCCTCAACTCTTCCAGAAGCAATGTAGAGATTTTTCTTCAAGAAAATAATTTTCTTTGAACTGTACATAGCTTACATATTTTCGTCTTTTAAGTTGTTTTCGAGCTAAAAGGAGAAGGAATAAAAATGAAACTATTTAGAAGTCCACTTTTCATAATAATTTACCTATCCTGATAATGCATTGCCCTGATCAGCAGTATCAATACTGAATTACTAATTGTTTGATTGATGCAGATTTCAGATACTAAGAGATCTCGTACCTCAGAATGATCAGAAGAGAGATAAAGCATCATTTTTGTTAGAGGTTCGACAAATGTAATCGCTTTCCTTAGAAAAGATAGTTTCAGACATATTTTGTTGTCTGAGTAGATTACACACTAGCTCTTTCGCTACGCTTGGTTGATTAGATATCTCTATACCCACACAGGTGATCCAGTACATTCAGTTTTTGCAAGAAAAAGTAAATAGATACGAGGGACCACACCAAGGGTGGAATCAAGAACCCGTAAAATTGACACCATGGGTAAAATTCTGAACTTTTCCTTAATGCTATGTTTCTATTGCCTTAATTATTAAACTCATCCATTGCACTGCAGTATTATACTATTATATGATAGTTATGGCTCTATGCATGTGTTCATCTTTATATGCTGCTCACTTAGGGTTCATTTCTTGACATTTATGTGTTAATGCCTTCTGTTGTGGTGTAAGTTGACTTGAGTTATTTAAAAAATAAACTTTGTCACTTAATGTTTCTGCTCCTCCAAGATGTATTTGGTTTATAGGATAAGTAATGCTTAGTTGAAGTGAGTATTTGGGAGGTCAGGGGATAGAACTTTCCTGCAAAGGAAAACATATTTACTTGATGTCCTGATAGATACTTGAATATTTGTGTGTTATTACTTCCGAGTTCCAAAAAGGAGTCTTAGGCGATAAGTGGCTGATAAATTTACGCATTTCAATCTGGCAAATTATTTCCAAAAGGCTTATTGGAATCCAGAGACAAATCTCATGTTAATTTTGGTAAAACTTAATGAATAATTAAATAATAAGTCACTTAGTGTGCTTTACAGTCTGAAAGAATAGTATTTAGTGGCTTATTTTTATACGAGAGAACAAGATGCTGATATTAATATTGTTTAACAACTAATCCTTTTGCTTTTGATACAGAAAAACGGCCATGCTCCCGCTGAATGTATGATTTCAAGGAGTGGCCCTGGTCCAGAATTGTTGTTTTCTGGAAAGTTTGATGACAATGTCTCACCTGCTATGGTCACAAGCATACCCAATCCAATTGTATCTGATCTTCACGCCGGCTCTGCTTACAAAGCAATCGATCAGGGCCCAGGGCTATCAGGCAAGGATCCACAGTTACCAATTCCCATAAATACGGGCATGTTAACTTCTGTCCCTAGGGGTGGTGGGTTTGCTCAACCTTTCCAGAGACCCATGTTTGATGCAGAAAAAAACGCATTCCTTCCTCAAGTCCAGGTGTCACAAAATAGACCATGTGCAGAATACCCTATCGCAACTGATACCTTGACTGAACAGGACCCAACGATCGAGGGCGGTACGATTAGCATTGCTGGTATATACTCTCAGGGGTAAGTTTTCCTTTGTGTAGTTTTACCGTTTTGTGTTTATCTTCATCTTTAACTTGCCTAGATAGAGCTCTGTAATGTATAAAATTGGTGTATGGGTCTAATATATGGAAATAGTCTTCGTGGACTTGTATTGAAATTATGAACTGATAAAAGACTGTTTTGCATGTGATGAAGGTTGTTGAATAATTTGACACAAGCATTGCAAAGTTCGGGAGTTGATCTGTCACAAGCCAGTATCTCTGTACAAATTGATCTTGGGAAGCAATCGATCAATAGAATTGCTGCTTGTACTGCTAAGGTATGACATAAGAGATTCTCCCCATCTATGATGTCCTTGTTCTTTCCAAGTGTTTCTGGTTTAGTTCCTTTGACTGGCAGTGCTGCTTTCATCCTAGAACATTGGCGGGGTTAATGAGATTCAACTAGTATCTCGCTGAGTGCTCCAGTGAGTCTTTATCCCTAGAATGGCTCTGCCCTTCCGTAAGACATTCATCTTCTCAAATTTTGAGTATCAGGACTGTTTTATCTTGTATTAGTCACTTCTTAGCAGTTGGACTTGGGGCTCGGCTTGGGACTTTCCAATTAGGGATGCCCTTTTTAAATGTCGGATTAGGGATGCTCTTTTGGGACATGTAAACATTACCAAACATGGGAAAAAGACCAAAATAACCTATGTCAACTAATTTGTTTTCTCCCAATCCTCTCATCCTTTGCCGCAAACTTGCCGATGCCGGAGTTGAAAAATTCGCCGGCACCAGAGTAGAAACGTTCTCTCATCTCTCACTTTCTTCCTCTTAATCTCTCACTTTCTTCCTCTTAATCTATCACTTTCATCCTCTTAATCTCTCACTTTCTTCCTCTTACTCTCTCTCGCTTTCTTCCTCTTAATTTCTCTCTCTTCCTCTTTTTCCTCTCTCTCTTCCTCTTTTTCCTCTCTCTCTTCCTCTTAAATCCTTTCTCTCACTTTCAACTCTAACAAAGGAAAAAAACAAACCAGCTTGACTATTGAAAGGGGTTTCCCCATTTCAACCTCGTCAGTGTGTTCAATTATTTGACTAACGCCAGTGTCAGTTAGTTTCCAGCAGATGATAAGAGGATTGAGAGGGAGGGAGAAAAATTATTTGACTAAGGTTATTTTGGTCTTTTTTTAGTGTATGGTTCATACACGTCCAAAAGGGGCATCTCTAATTAGACATTAGTGTTGAAGGGTTATCACTATACCCTACCCATATTATAATTAGTATAGCGCTACCCATATAATCAGTAATGATGTTAAAGAATAGAATATATTAAAGTATATTTACAGTAGTCCAGTTGTGCTGCACTAATTACAGCTCCTTTTACTGCTTTGTCCATAGCATTAAGCTCGTCGTTCTTGCTAAATTACACTAGAAGAGGAAGACAAAAGAAAGAAGAATAAGAAGAGGAGCTGCGAGTTCCGAACTTTCTCTGTCTAAAAAATCAGTTGAACTTATCTGGAAGGTTGAACTTGAATAAGTTGATGATGGAAAGTGCATTGTCAATTTCCTCTTCCTCTTCTTCTTCTTCGCACAGAATCGTGTTCCATTTGTTTTTCGAGAAAAAGAGTGAACCAACACTGACTTGCCAAGTCAATGGGGTCGGACTCGGGGTCAATTCAGCCAGAGTACAAAGAGTTACTCGTCGAACCCCTGATTCGGGGGTTCGGCCAAGGACTGGTGCGGGCTCTCCTCGAGCCCGAGCCGATTCCCAAGTAACTCGGTCGATCCGGACGAATTCAACTGCATAGGACCGTCACTTTCTTAAGAATGAACAACTAAATAAGCAAACGCGATTACAGTTAATAGTTGTGTCTTTTACTGTCTTATGTGGCCTTGCCAAGTAATAGATTGTTGAATAAATGACAAATTCTAGCCTAAAAGTCATATGGTAGTATGTTACTCCGGTTCTCAAGTTGGTGACAAACAGTCCTGGGAGAAGCCAAATTCATATGGTAGTATGGTACTTAGTTTTTTTATTTGCATATTTTAGCATTTAGGAGGACCAAAAATCTCACCATGAACCCGGCTCTTCTCTATGGAGAGCAACACATGATACCACCTTCAAAACTGGGTTTCTCAAAATTCAACTGGCCTTTAAAATTGTGACATTGTAGTTCTGATTTTCCTTTTGTTGTACTTGTATGTCAGGATCAGGAGGATCTGTTCGGCAATCGAGCAATGGAGAACTCTGGAATTGGAAGTAGTGGTGAGGAATCCGATCAAGCTCATAAAAGGCTCAAGAGGGAATAATAGCTACTCTTCGACTTCCCTTCTGCACTTCTGTTCTCATTTTAGTTCCTTTCTTCCTCCCCTTCTCTTTGAACCTTTCTTAAGTCCGTCCTAAACCTTGGATACTTTGGAGTAAGTGTTTACTTGTACATGGGTCTTCGGCTTTTACACCATACCATAGTATATGTATTTAATTTATTTGTAAGATAGTCCATAGATAGAGAGAGAGTTATCTAGTGGAGATATGTTTCTTGTTTTCTTTAAAGGTGTGTATTACTGGTATAATTGAGAATTCCAGGAGAGAATATGATGGGACAGTATTAAAAGGGGTAGTTATTGAGAATTGAGGAGAGAATATGATGGAACAATATTAAAAGGGGAAGTTTTAAAGGCTTGTCTAAATAGTGTTATTGCGGCATTTCGGTTGTTGGTGCGTCATGTACTGCAGAAAATGGTTGGGGGGTGACGATTTTAACTATTTTTCTCTCCTTCCTTTTTCTTCTCTTCCTTGTCTCTCTCTACTTCACCGACGGTTTTTTACTGGAAAATAATGATGAGGTGATGAGAGGGAGAGAAAGAAGTGGGTGATAAACACCTAAAAAAATGAGGTTGCATACAATACTTGGTTAGCTTGTTTTGACGACGGCTTTTTACGGGAAAATAATGATGAGGTGATGAGAGGGAGAGAAAGAAGTGGGTGATAAACACCCTAAAAAATGAGGTTGCATACAATACTTGGTTAGCTTGTTTTGACGACGGTTTTTTACGGGAAAATAATGATGAGGTGATGAGAGGGAGAGAAAGAAGTGGGTGATAAACACCCTAAAAAATGAGGTTGCATCCAATACTTGGTGAGCTTGTTTTGACCAACTCTTGAGTGAGAGTCGTATTGCCTCTAGCAATTATAAGCATTGCCGATGAAACTTCTCAACTAGATTTACCAAGTCAAAGGTGCACAGAGATAGATGCCAATATCACTTATTGGAGGTGTTTTTAAAACTGTCCCCTTGAGAGTTCTGCAACCCTGAAGATGAAAATTAGGAGACAATGTCTAATCAAGTCAATTTTTAGATTAATAGAAGAATATGTCCTCTAAATCAATGTTTATTGACTAACTCGTTATGTTCCGAAGATTTTTTTTCTTTATTCCTTAAAACCGCGGCCAATAAAATAGCTTGATTGGACGGGTGCATCTCAACTAGATTTACCAAGTCCAAGGTGCACAGAGATGCCAATATCACTTATAGGAGGCGTTTTTAAAACTGTCCCCCTTGAGAGTTCTACAACCTTGAAGATGAAAATTAGGGATCAAGTCAATTTTTAGATTAAAAGAAGAATGTCCTCTAAATCAATGTTTATTGACTGACTCGTTATGTTCCGCAGATGTTTTCTTTATTCCCTAAAACCGCGGCCAATAAAATAACTTTATTGGATGGGTGCATTCATACATATCACGTGGTTGAGTTTCTTTTAGTTCGAATACTTCAATGCTTAACAGATGAAAACAACGGCCAAATGAGCTATATACAATACTCTTCCAATGGGCCAAGAAACTAGATTTTACTTGTGGTGTATATAATAATTTAACAAATGACCCGGTCCTAGTGAATTGACCAAGTCAACTAGGTCGATTTATGATGTTTGTACTAGGGACAATAGAGCAGATTACTAACTGGAAGAACCCAGACTGGAGAGTACTAAACAAAATCAAGCAACCTCCTTTATTGGCAGCAGCATATGCCATGAAAGGGAAGAAAAGATGCATTCAATGTCAGTGATATGGAGTTCGCGTTCCTACATTTTGTTAGTTGCGGAAACAGGAGAACTATACCGCGGTGGAGCTCACGAAAAGGACATGACAAAGTAGGAAAATTCACATAGAATAACTCTACTTTCACAGTTTCACCTAATTAGCATCAAGAGTATTAAACCAAATAGGATAAACAGTAACTTGCCTTTCTAACAACTTCTTTTACATGAAAAATAAATATATATAATATATCCCGAGTCTACGATAACTAGTAATAGTGCGACAATACATATCTATCTACACTAGATGTGCTTGCGATGTGTATAAAAGAAAATGAAGGCGAAAAGTTTAAGATTTCATCATGTCATGCATTTGAAACTAAAAGGGAACTTAGGAAAAGAATACATGAGGCCTAACGACAAGAAGAAGACAATGCTATAGCAAACCTCTTCTATAAAGTATTTCTTGTTGACGTTGTTCCCAGTATTTTTGCTGCATCTCTGACATTCCATCAGTAATAACAGTCATGATACGATCTTCTTCTTCTTGAGACTTCATATCCAATTCTCTCTCCTTAAGGCGCACATAATTTTCCATCGTCTCCTGATGACGCGCAGATTGTTGTTCCCTTTTTGCTTGGCTTTCTCTATACAAATTGATGAAGGCAGACTCTTCTGAATCAGAAGAAGGTGATGGTTGGGTTGTTCTTTTAGCCTTTTTCTGAGCTTTCATACCCGGTGGCCTGTGGACAACACCTAAGGGCTCAAGTTGAGGAGTATTGTTGTTATCTGGCTGAGAAAATTGATCCTCCTCAGATAACATATTAAAGTTGCATCCAGCTACAGGTGTGACAGGATTTGAACCTCCGCCTTCTTTTTGGTTCGTCGGAATATCGTTTATGAAGTTATTCATCGGGTTATACCTCGGCAGAGCTTGCAAGATTTGGAAACAATGTTCGAAAATAAAGGTTTTCTTTTCTTGGCTTTCGTACTGTTGACGAGCATTTCTCACCTACGAACAAAAGCTAATCAACTAAATCACATCAATAGGATAATTCTTGAAACAAAAACAGAATAAATGCACCAACTTACTATATCTAGTTCAGTGAAACCACTTGTCTTGTCCTTATAATACATTCTTAGAATGCTAACGTATTTCAAAACTTCCTTGCTAATGACAAGGAACCTATTATTTATCCCATGTGCATTTCGGCCCTCACGATTTTCAGTAGACGCAACAAACTTTTCGAAGATCCGTTCCCAGTATCGATCTGTGTTTTTAGCAGAACCCCCTTCTCCATCATTAACCATCACAACTGCACTGCAAATTGCTTTATCTTCATCTACACTGTACTTTAGCCCGCGACGCCTAACCTCGCCCGTAACAAAAAGTAAAGTGATAAGAGTAGTATCTTTTTTATGCATACAGGAAAAAAAGAACTGTTAAGTTTGTGGACATCCAACTCAAAATCAATTGGCAATGAGTGGAGAGGACCTAGAAATTATATTCTTGGTTGTTGGAGTGTCCATTCCCGATGTGTGACTATTCTAGCACGCCCCTTCACGTGTGACATTCAGATTATACCTCTTACCACTCCAACCAAGGGTTGTTGGCCTTCACGTGTGACATTTTTTAAGCCTAACACTGTGTTTTTTTTTTGTGGGTGACGTGTAGCACGTGTGGCTTTTAAAAACCCAATGTGACACTATTCTCACAAACTCTAATTCAATCTGAGACTATTCCCGATGTGTGACTATTCTAGCACGCCCCTTCACGTGTGACATTCAGATTATATCTCTTACCACTCCAACCAAGGGTTGTTGGCCTTCACGTGTGACATTCTTTAAGCCTAACACTGTGTTTTTTTTTGTGGGTGACGTGTAGCACGTGTGGCTTTTAAAAACCCAATGTGACACTATTCTCACAAACTCTTCTAATTCAATGGACAGAAAGATGGGTATGAGTGTTTGGTGGATGCCATTAGACTTCGCCCCTACCCTAACAATGTTTGAGGGTTCCACAATACATGCTCTTGGAACTAGAAGGGAAAGAATGAAGCCAAGTCATAATATGCATTTATAATTGTAATTATAAAACACCCTATCTGGAAAACAGTTATATCCACTACTCACTCAAATATCACACCAAATAGTCACATAATCCGATACTGGAGTTAATTGGAAGGAACAAGGAAGTAAAATTAAAATCCTAACCCCCAAGCTGAAACCTAAAGAGTTAATGTTTGAGTATACCTGTTACGATTGATGGTAGTTGGGTGGTTATCGTCTTCCATTGCCGGTGGTGTTGGCAATGATGGATGAAAGAGGTGGCGGTTCTAGTGGCGGTGGCGGCGATATGGGAATATGGGATGAAGAGGTGATCTGGATAACATCAGATTTGGGGGTTCCCCATTTGGTGAGGAGCAAGTGTTTTGGTCTTGGTGTGACACCGACCGTAAAGTAGAGTGACGAAGATCCCTTGAATCGACGATATCTAAGATCTACAAGGGAAAATTCAAACGGTTTAGATCTTATTCGGTATTCCAGTGGGGCCAGTGGCGGCCGACACTTTAGGTAAAACTGTCCATCAAGAGTTGGGGAATGACGGGAATCCGGCCCGGCCCAGGCTAAAATGAGCAAAGCGCTGTATCTTTCCTCTTAAAACTAATGTTAGCCGAAGCACCACGCAAAGGTCCAATTCCGTCTTCAAAAAAAAGAAGGTATCGTTCGTGTGGGCATATTATCTTGAATGAATCTAACTCTGAAAACCTTATCTACAAAATCAAAGCTCTCAATATAGTTCTTTAAACACACAACAACATACCTAAGTACTAAAACAACTAATTGCTTCGCTCAACTCTTGAAGCTTTGATAACAATTGTCAAAGAGAAGGTCTTTCCCTCGAATCCTATTGGTGAAATGGTCAATTACTCCCTTATCTGAGGAAGGTAAAATCCCCTTCCCATCATGGAGGTGAAGTCACTCGAAAATGTGGAAAAACTCCCTCATTCTGGTCGGGGCACTATTCATTTTTCAATGTCACTACCTTATTTTAGCAAAGCTCAACTGTTCATCATTCCACATTGGTTATTTGGTTGGAGAGACATGTCTTCTCTACTTTCTCTATCTTTAACACACATGAAAACATAATGGTTCTAAAACCTAAATGTTCCTACACCTAAATGTTCCTACTACTAAAACAAACAAAAAAAAGTAGATGTAGTGAAGATGAACAACATATAAAGATCTTTAAATCTTAGAAAAATAAACAAGTTGCTTTTTTGCCAATTGTTGTTGAGATACGTATGTAACAAGTGATATAAGAAACAGATCGAGCCGTCGATCAAGACTATTCCAAGATATTTGAAGATATGTGAAGATCGAGAACATTTGATTTCATATATTTAGAATTTTTATTTTAATATTATTACTATTAGATAGATTTTATATTGTTTCTTAGGAGAAACTAGGAAACTCTAAATCCTAATTTCTCTATAAATAGGAGAGGGTTCTAGGAATTACCTAATCTAGTTATGTCTGACCAATGTAAATGATCAAACCCACGAGTTGTGGTGATTATTAATGAAACAATTATTTCTCTGTCGATGTAGGTCGTGGTTATCTGACCGAACCACGTTATATTATCGTGTAAATTATTTCAATGTCTATCCACGGTTATCACATAATTGTGAATTTAACATGGTATCAGAGCAGGCTAATAGATACTGATTTATGCTTTCGCAGTTTTCTAACAATTTTTCGTCGTGATTAAATAATCGATAAATTACTTTGTCGATTTTTTTTCAAAGTTAATCCTGTGATTATGTCTCATCTTCGGCACACTTCTAACATTAGGGTTACACAGAAAAGGAAAATGTCATAACGACAATGAAAGAAAAAGTTGAAGCCCGCCGTCGTGGTTTGGTTCTGTAACAAAGTTTCATTCTGTTTTTCATTTGAAGATTCAGGTCAGCTACCTAATTGCATTACTATTGCCATTGGTATTGTGTTTCATTCTGTTTTTCATTTGAAGATTCAGGTCAGCTACCTAATTGCATTACTATTGCCATTGGTATTGTGTCTTCATTGTTGTCTCTGGTGTTATTCTCTTCACGGTGTGTAACTTCAAATACGTTGTAGTTCTCATTCTAGGATATTAAAACATCATTGTGGGGGTGGTATTATGAAAGAGAGATTTAGCCACATGGTCCATCTTTTTGGCACCATTTCAAGTCGTTATCCAGAATCGGGAACATTTTCACCATGAGTTGTGATGAGTTTTGTGCCCGAGCTGAATTCTTTCTCAGTCGAAGCTGATTTTCCTTCAAGTCAAGGCAAGTTCCTTTTACCGTATTCTCATGTTTTTTCTCCAAGTCGGGTACTTCAAACGTTCCGTGTTCCGACTTGCAAGGGAGTGTTGAGACACGTGTATAACATGTGATATAAAAGACAGATCGAGATTAGGAGATCCGACGATCATGATTACTCCAAGATATGAAGATATGTGAAGGTCCAAAACATTTAATTTCATATATTTAGAATATGCATTGTAATATATCTAATATTACTTCCTCATCAAAAAAAAAAAAAATATATCTAATATTATTATTAGATAGATTTTATATTATTTCCTAGTTTAATTAGGAGAAACTAAATCCTAATTTCTCTATAAATAAGAGAGGTTCAAGGAATTACCTTATCGAGTTATGTCTATTCTAGGAATTACCTTATCGAGTTATGTCTAACCAATGTAACCTATCAAACCCACGAGTTGTGGTGATTATTAATGAAACAATTATTTCCTCGTGGATGTAGGTCGTGATTATCCGACCGAACCACCTTATATTATCGTGTCAATTATTCAATGTCTATCTTCGATTATCACATAATCGTGAATTAAACCGTTGTAGGAGAGACCATGAAGAACAAAAATGTTCCTACATTAACCGTTTGCACAAATAGCACTGTCAGTTGAAACAAGGAGAGACTATTAATAGTAATTTTATTAACACAACAAAGGCCAAAATTGAGCACACTTAATCCTACCGTACACCACAATCGAAAAAAAAATACAAATACAAATTTTGTCGTATATTTTCTCGAATTACTAGAAAAACAAAACAGATTCTTGAATAGGACACTAGCTCGCTATAGATTACTTCCCCAAGCTGCATATGTCAGACATGCTATGCTTGCATGACAGAATCAAACTGAATTGTGTATATTGAGTCTTATTTGGGAGGGGAAATGAAAGTAAAAGAGGAAAAACGTCCATAACCTTGTAGCGGCATTTTGATTCCTCCAACCTAAACGGAAATGTGTACCTTTTACAGCAATCAAGGCTGGAGTAGATCCATAATTCCTGTTTATCACCATCATTTTAGTATCACTCTCCCTTGGATGTTGTGTTCGTTGATAGTTTGACAAGTGAAAGAATGTATTGAGCAATCTCTGCAGAGGCTTCCGGATGAGATGTCTTAATTGCTTTCTCAGACATCTCAGACATCAGTCTCTCATCCCCTACCAACCAAAAAAATCATGCAACACTAAGTTGAGATTTCAATCAACACCAAAGTGAACTTATGACATCAAAAGGAATTAGTTAAACCGCTTCCAGTATGTTGGCCAATGGATTTGCTTAACCAGCATCGCTAGAAGATATTCTATTTGCTTTTGCATGAAGCATAGACTCATTGAGTCCAGAGCAAAGAAACCAAATGGCTAACTTGCAATTGAGGAACTACAAGTCAAAAATGAAGGTAATGTAGAGAAACAAAACAATCAAAATTTGATTAGATATCTAGAGGAATTTTCCAATGCTACATGATTGTACTTGAAAGAGTTTGTGCAAGGGGTCAAAACTCGAAAATAGCTTGGCTGATACAAGGCGTGATAAGCATATTAACATTGTAAGGTTCAGATTTTTACCAAAGATATCTTCCATGGCAATTGCAAGAGTGGTTGAATCAAGTTCATCCTCTGTTATAACTTTCGATCCAGCCAACTCTTCCATAACAAATGCATTTTCCATTTGATGTCCTTCGGCACCATTAAGGGATGGAATCTACAATGTTCAACCCACAACCAATTCATAAGGCATTCGGACAATAAATACTTAACAGGTTTCTTTTTAGGAATAACTGAATATGTAAGATTACATGCACAGTTGTGATATTATATCCGAAAATGTAAATATAGACAAGATGTCTAATCATTTTGTTGGTGTTATTATATCAGATGTTTACTCATAACAAGTTTAGAGGTTAAATAGCATGTTGACTTATTTGAGCATTTCGAGAAGGCTAAGAGAACTAAACTTGTCAAACACGATAAATGGGATGGTTTTTCACTTTTTCTTTCTTAACTTCTTCTAAGGACTGATAGTGCGACTTTTGAAACAGAACCCAGATTTGGAGAGTGTCACATGCCCCAAAAATCTTCTAGATTTCGCCCTGGTGGCGTTGAGGTTGAATTCCCTTCTGATCCAATATCCATGTACAGTGGAGAATCTCCGATGGCCGAATAGGATTGAGTCTAGTCAATTATATACCCCACACTTAATAAATGTCATGTTGCAGTCACAAGTCGTTCCTATACTTGCTAGTGAAAGTGATGGGGAGGGGATACAAGAAGAAATTGCTAATGATGCGCTAACATATGATTGATTTATAGCAGGAGTATTATTATATCACAATAAGCATATTACATTTGAATTACTCTAACCCTGCTACTGGGTAAACTCTGAAAACAGCCTAGTTTCATAATATGCATATTTGAGTGCCTTGACCTAGTACTACCACTTACGTGGTCCCCGTGCTGAAGTAAAATAAGTTTATCTGAAATTCACGTACCAGAATTGAAGGTTTCCCGGTTGCCATGATTTCAGAGCAAGTCATGGCACCAGCTCTTGAAACGACAAGGTCTGCAGCTGCATACGCCAAATCTATTTTATGCAAATACCTTGAAGAATTCAGAATAAGTCAGATCACTTTAGAGAAGAACTTTACTATAAGTTTTAAATACGTACTACTCTGAAATTGTGAAGACAGTGCTTAGATAACAATAGTCACAAATATCCAACTTGAAATGTAAACTCAAATAAACCCTCAAAAGCAAAGGTAACACTTTAGCGTAGGAAACATTACTCTTAGTAAATACAGTATATCGTTACATGCTTGTTCTTGTTAGAAGAAAAACTGTCATCAACTGTTTTCTGAAAATCTCACTGATATAAAAGCAAAACTACATATGTGCCATCAATGGATTTAGTTAGATTGAGTCAAACTCTACGTGATTGTAGGACTACTCGTCGTTTACTTTATTAGTGCTTGCAACTAGGTTACCAGATTCAATGTAGTTCTTACAACAATATAATCACTTTTCAGTTGGTATGATGTGAAATTTACGAAGAAAGCCAAAATGACGATTAAGTAGTTAAGATAAAAGGGCAAGAATTGGATAAAGTAAACTCACGGTGTCAATACTAAACGAGAATGGTTCTTGACAAGGCTCTCCATCTCATCAAACGCCTCAATACCAGTTTGCCAAATGATAAATCTATTCTTGTGCTTCGACAACATTTGAGAATACATGTTTAATATTGCAATGTTAAGAGAATTTGCATTCCGCGAACCACCAAGAACCAAAATAACCTTAGAATCTGAATCCGAATACTTGGCAGACCTCGGAAAGAAATGCATCCTAGCTACCGCCTTCGAAACATACTGCCTTAAAGATAACCTAATAGGATTTCCACTTACAATACATCTGTTCTTGGGGTAAAATCTAACTGATGAAGGAAATGCAACAAAAATATATTCAGCAAAATAAGAAAGAAGCCTATTTGCAAACCCAGGTACAGAATTTTGTTCTTGAATCACAAGTTTGTTCTTCGAACCCCATCTAAAAAGTGCAGCAGTGAGACAAGTTGGGAAAGAAACATATCCACCAGTACCAACAACAACCTGAGGGTTAAAGTCTTTGATCCTTTTCCAACTCTGAATCATTGATTTGATCAAAAGAAATGGAAAAATAAGATTTTGGGGAGATAATAAGATAGGACGAGCTAATGGGTAGCAAGGAATTGAAACAAAATCGTAACCAGCAGATTGGGTTGCTGTAATTTCGATTCCATTTTTGTTACCAATGAAGAGTATTTGAATGTTAGGGTCTATTACTTTGAGGTCATCGGCAATGGCAATTGCAGGGTATATGTGACCTCCGGTACCACCGGCAGCAAACATTATTCGGATTTGATCATTACTACTAGGTCTGTTTTTGCTAGTGGAGTCAGAGGTATTTATATCTTCCGATTTATTACTTATTGATAAGCAACAGCTGATCTTCTTGAAAACCCTGAAAAATAAAAACGACAAGTATAAACTAAAAGAGAGAGAGTAGATGATAGTTAGAGAGAGAGAGAGAGAGAGAGAGTAGGTAACCTACCTTGGATGGGTTGTTGAGAGGTGAAAGAGAGAAGGAGAAGAGTGTTGTTTATGCAAAATGTTAGAAGTAAGTGAAAGGTGATGATGAGGAGTGAGAGAAGCCATTATTAAAATGATGATTAGAGGTGTGAGGAGGAGTGAATCAAGAAATGAGACATTTGGAGAGGTATGAATTGGAAGTGGGGATCGGACAAAGGAAAGTTCACTTACGCCATTATTGATCTCAGGAGGTAGATGAACAATTTAAGACATTTGAAAAAGGACGTTTATATAGGCGCCTATCATAAATTTCTTTTGGCGCCCCACTTACTCGTTGGAGCCTCTTCACAATTTGGGTGTAGTGGCGCCTATTGAACTTCGCAATTTGAAATATTTTAAACGTTTTAAACATTGATAGACATTAAAGACTAGGTATAACCCGTGCCTCCGACACGAATACTTTCTTTGTGTAATTTATGTAAGTAAGCAGGGGGTGAGTTGAAAGAAAAAAAAAAAAAAAAAAATGAGATAAAATTATGGACTGATGGCGTAACAAAAGAAGAAAGAAAGGTAATAAACTTATGTTTGGGATTAAAAAAATGTTAGGAATAAAAACTTTTTACGTTTAGATAATAGAAAGTTAATCGTAATGAAAAATAAATTGATGTATTATCATTTCTCAATATCTAAATGTATCTTCTAATTACTAAGTTATGTCACTATAGAGAAGCATATACATAATAGTTAAGAGGATCTGGTATCTGACAAGGGGAAAAGAATAGTAGGAAAAATCAAAGGAAAATAAACTATACTTATTTTTTCAAAATTGTAGCAAGACTCTTATGATAAGATACATTGTAAAATTGAACCAAATCTCTATGTGTATTAATCATAAGCATAATATAATGAAAAGTGTATAGTAGAAGTAAAATTCTTGAGCCAAAACTGAAAAATTAAAAATACGTGTTCTTAATATGAGATGTTAATGTTCAATTTTTTTTTCGGACATAGAATAAATCTGAATGGGAAATAGATATTAAGAGTCTCACCTTTACATTCAGACAAAATATTAAATTTCCTCAATTTTAACTTACCCAAATACTTCAAACTCTCTTGAAAAATCGAATTCGGATGTAAATGAGACATCTCTTCCTCTAAGCATAAATGCATTCCAAGTAAACACCTTGGTTACTCTGGTTGACCTTATTATAGCCATAGGTATGCATTGAGGTGTATTGAATAACTAACTGAAGAAAGAAAACATAAAATCTTGAATTATGAAAAATATATTAGGTTAGAGATAGAACCTGGATGGTACCCATAGCATTCGAAAACAAAAGTAACATTCTCAAAAAAAAAAAAAAAGTAACATAACACAATTAGAGAATAAGCTAGATATTACCTGTAGAGTTTGATAACCGAAATTAATTTGGTCTTTGTGATGATATGTGTAAATCTACATTTGAAAGAAAATTGAAACATAATTTAGTTTGATGGTAGACCATTTGTTGTGATTGTTTTTCAATTGAAATAGGAGTAAATCCTGGTATTAATTATTTTTTCCATTTATGGTGTAAAAAATAATGGTGGAGTAAAAGTTGTTGTTACTAATGAGATTCGTAACTGAAAAAATAATGGTGGAGTAAAAGTTGTTGTTACTAATGAGATTTGTAACTGAAATGTGACAATGGAGAATCATTTCGATGGAGGGTCAAGATTTATCATGGGATAACGGACGATTAGATTTATCTTTGGTTTGTCTTTTTATTTATCTTTGGTTTGTCCTAGTCAGCACTCAACATCCTATTTTATATAATAGATATTTATAGTCTATTGATAAAAGGGTCGGTGGGTATATAGACCAAAATAATGTTCAAAAAAGGTTTATGATCCAATCTTCTCAAAATATGGATATTTAGTCCTTTTACATTATGGACATAAAAACCCTCACTTTCTAAACACATTACCGTCAATGTCCCACGCTCAAATTTGACGTGGAGATTTATTAGCAAAAATTGTGGAGATTTATTAGCAAAAAATATGGAGATTTATTAGAAAAAAAAATGGATAGAAACAAATCATAATTTCTCTCTCCTCTAAACAGATTTGGAAAACAAATTTTCTCTTTCCTATTATCCGAATCAATCAGAAACAAAAATCCTAACCAAAACGAAACGTCATCACCACGGATATTTCCAAATCAATTTTCTCTCTCTTCTTTACAGATTTAGAAACCAAATCACTTTTCTCTTTCCTATTATCCGAATCAATCAGAAACAAAAATCCTAACCAAAACTACTGTAAAGTATGTATAATTTCTTCACAAGTTTTTTTTGCATGGTTATTTTTAATCATAAAGAAGATTGTTTCAACGTTATGGTGAGATTTTGGGTTGATTTTTATGGTTTTTTCTGTTGTGACATAGTTGTTCAAAGCTTCGTCATAAATCAATTTTTAGAGATCTGTTTGATAAATTATGTCAATTTCTGTCTGGTATAATTTAAATTACCGTAAAGTATGTATAATTTATTCACAAGTATCCGTGGTTTACCACAGGATTTGGTAATTTTTGATAAATAACCAATGATAACAGCAAAATTTAAAAGTTTTTAATTGATCAAACCTTGTAATTTCTGACCTAAACTGTAAATACGATATTATGTATAATTTACAATAAATTATGCAAACTTTATGAAAAATAATGAGACATTTATCACAAATAATGAAATCATGTTTCCTTTCCATGTCTTTCAATATGAACATGGAATCGCATTTCAATGGTGCCCATCCATGCACTATCCATTTGTAATCTTCAACAGGACACACAGCAGTAACACGCTTAGAATCATTCTTTATGAATTTGAAATCATGCCCGGTGTTGATGCTATATTGCCTAAGAGCATATCGAAAAGCTTTTGCACCCCCATGAAATAACTGTCCTAGTTCTGTAAATATCTTATCCCAACCATCTGATTTCAGTTTGATTTTCTTATTTTGATTTGATGATTCTGCCTGGAACTTCATCTGTGATAACAAAGTGAGATAGATTAATTCAAATAAATTATATATACAAGTATATTATTTGCAGTAAATTATATGAACATTTGAATAAATTACATGTACTTTACAAAAAAGTACACAGGATTTACATATGTAAATCAAAGATGTTATAATAATGAAACGAGAACTGTTTTGATATTAAATCATACATAATGTTCCATAAATTACGTATGATTTACACAAAATAATATAATGTTAATGTTATTCGTGAAAAATTTGCAGAACCAGAACATATATCATGTTCTTAATTTGATATACATCGCAGGGAAAAGTTTATATAATTTACGTTACATTATGGTAATTTATTCTAAAGTATATATAATGTTAATTCTGTTACGAGTAACCGTGTGACAGAATCACGTTTCATCAATCTGTACGGAAAAAAAATCAGATCTGGAGAAAATTTGAATATCATACTTTGCATAAACTCCAAATCTATTGATAACTGATATGACGATTGATTGAAAACAATAAGTAAACTCAATTTATAAGATTTAGAAATGAAGTATTAATCTCATGAAGATCGTGATCATTAATACAAACTTTAGAGAGAGAAAGACAATAATAACTTTCTTGATCTGAAACAAATCATCAAATAAGAAAATTGTTTACCTGATTAACAATTAAGATGATGATTTTGAATAGCTCTAATGATAATGAAACAAGTTAATGGAAGATTTTCAATCGAAACATAATCAGAAAACATAAAATTTGGTTTGAGTTTTACCTAAACTTAGAAACTCAGTTTCTGTTTTAATGGAGGATAGTTTCAGAAGATGAAGATGTAGAGAGAGAGAGAAAGATAGGACGAGAAGGTTTTGGTCACAAAGTTTTTTGTTTTAATGGAGGATAGTTTCAGAAGATGAAGATGTAGAGAGAGAGAGAGAAAGATAGGAAGAGAAGGTTTCGGTTACAAATTTAAGGAAGATAAAGATTTCTTTCTTCCTTTAGAGTCGGTAATTGGAGAGAGAAACAGGGAGATAAAATAGGAAAACGAATATTGGTTGATTTGAGCTTAAATTAGATCTTATATATATGGAAGGTTAGTTTAGGTATTATAAATTATTTGGTATTCTAGGGATTTGTGTTTTCTCTCTAGATGACACCAAATGGACTAGATATCCATTTGTATTATTTTTTTGGTTTTGAAACCCTTTATAGGATTAGAGAGGACTAAAAGTCCTATTAGGGTCCGTTTTTTGGATTATAAGCCCAAAAATTCTTTTTATATATTGTTAGAATAGTTAGTCCCACATTGTAAAATTGATAAAACTTCTCTCTTGTGTAACTCTTTATAAAGAACTTATGTAATAGCTAGGAAATCAATACAATCAATATCATTTCTCTTTTCTTACATGGTATAAGAGCTTCTAGGTTTCTTTCTTGGGTTAGTCAATAGAGTCTTCCGCTTGCCAGCGGCGGTAGTCCCATTAATGGCTACCGTCCGCCGAGCTTTTATCGGTTTTTAGTTCAAGTTTAGTGTTTTTTTTTCCTTTCCAATAAGAGTAGTTCTTTTCTGTTCTTGAGATCTAATCATTCTTCAATACTTTTCTCAATAGTATTTGAAGATGATGAAGATTAACAAGAAGATGAAAGATCCAAACAAGAGTGATTTGTTGAAGAAATCACATGATATACTCTTTAATGATCTCAAACATTTCAAATGTCAAGTCCTCCACAACATCAAATCTATGTGTATCCATGGTCCATTGAAGTTATATTTTGAGAGAAATTGGAAAGCTATTAGAGAGGGGAAAAGAATTCATGGATTTCTTGTTAGAATAGTTATATACCCCATGTTTATCTTGAAACTATACTTATAGTTATCCAAAATCTTGATCTCCAAGATGATGCACATGAAGTGTTTGATAGAATGTATCAAAGAAATCATGCTTATTCTCAAAGATGATTTTCTTTTGATGTTTGAAAACATGTTTGTGGGTTCCTTTATGACAAAAGAGTTAATTCTCTTACTTGATTTGCTCATGCTTCTTATATCCAAGATGAGAACTCTCAAATGTTTGTTCCTTTAGTAATCTACTTGATTCCATTAGTTTTTCATAAGATCATATGAAGAGATAAGAGAAAAAAATATAGATTACAATTGAAGTGGGAAGGTTTAAGAATGGTGATTGCTAGTGGTTGAAAAAGGTTAAAATCATAAGATCAACGGTTTGCATTCTATATGGAGTAATAATCATGTGTGAGAGTTATTAAAAGCAAGGAGTATATCTTCGCCCACAACCGGACAATGGGTTATAGTTGTCCGCTTTCTCTTTAAATAGAGAAAATACCTGGCAATGGCGCCAACTTTTCTTCACATGATCTTCCAATGGAGAAAAGATAACAACACCTGGTAATGGTACCAACTTTTCTTCAAATGGAGAAAAGAAAAACAACAACAAAGAACAACAACCAACAAAGAACAACAACAACAACAACAAAGAACAACAACAACAACAAAGAACGACAACAACAAAGAACAACAACAACAACAACAACAACAAAGAACAACAAGAAAGAACAACAACATAGCAACCTCACAATGATGTCTCCATATCAATACCAAGTCAACATCTACAAATTTTAGCAAACTCATGAATTTTTCACTAGCAAAAGTCATTCGTTTGAGGGAGAATGTTAGAATAGTTAGTCCCACATTGTAAAATTGATAAAACTTCTCTCTTGTGTAACTCTTTATAAAGAACTTATGTAATAGCTAGAAAATCAATACAATCAATATCATTTCTCTTTTCTTACATATATCTATAGACATATTAAGATATTTAATTCGTAAACAAAATATCTTGTAGACATTTCAATACATTTAGTCTATATACATAATGTTTTAAGATACTGAGTGTCTGAAAAAGAATAAGCATAAAGATTTTTTTATTATTATTATTATTATTATTATTATTATTATTATTATTATTATTATTATTATGTTAAAGAGTGTCTCTAATGTACTTAACAAAGAATAAGTTTGGCTGACTGGAAGTGCGAATAAGTTTGGCTTACTGGAAGTGATTTAAGGAGATAACATGCATGAATGGACAAACAACGTTAACTAAATGTGTCAAGTCCCAGTAGCTCAAAGTAAACAAATACAATGAACCGACAAACTTAGGATATAATGATGGAGTAAAGAATAGATGGCCTTCAGCTCAGTGGCGCGAACCCGCTATCATGAGATTAGATGGGGACTTGATCCCTTCAAGGTTCCAGATAGTCAAGATATTTGATCCATACTTAAAACGTTTTAAAACCATATCAACATCATTGAATGTAGCTTTTACACCAAAGATAGGATGTACAGGTCCCATATTTTTTATATCCAATTCAGAACTCAACATCTTAATAATAGATCCCACCACACAAATCAACATCTTCACATGATACCGTCAACATCGAGCAAAAAGAGACATTACCAAAGGAGGAGCTACAAGAAATACTTCCTCAAAAATTTGAGTTTAAATAAGAAATTGCTGAGCCTCTCATACAATGAATGAGACCATACTAAGCCTTATGAAGACGGAAAGCATAATTGAGTCTGCTAAAACAGTCGTATCATGGAAGATGAGCCATGACCACTTCCTTATGAATATCCCTGGGCAAGAAGACATTCTCTTCATGTAATTGAACAATATACCATCTTTGAGAAACAACTAAAGATAATATAATATGAACAATGGTTGGTTTAACCATGTGAACTGAATGTTTCATTAAAATCATGTCCATATTTATTACTAAAACCATGAGAAACAAACTTTGCCTTATAATGATCAATAGACCCGTCAGTTTTAATTCGATACGGTAAACTCATTTGGATCCCACAATATTCATAGACGTAGCTCGAGGAACCAGTGACAGTATGCTGCTTCTATTAGGATAATCCTACATCAGTTGTGGAAGGGGCAGGGGTGTGTTAATAAGTGTGGGAGAAACCTTACCTCTTGAACTAGCTTTTGGGGTGAGAGAGACGCAAGACCACCTACCACTGATATCAGAGCCCGGTATAATAATTCTCAACTCAATAACTATTGAAGTTAAGAGCCAATGTGTGAGGGGAAGATTGTTACAATAATACCACATTGATTGTGGAAGGGGCAGGGGTATGTTAATAAGTGTGGGAGAAGCCTTGCCTCTTGAGCTAGCTTTTGGGGTGAGAGAGGCCCAAGACCACCCGACTGCTTCGACAGAGCCTTCATCTCTTCATCTGTAGCCTTGTGTTATAAAAAGAGAGATAGGCTCTTATCCAGCCCCCAGGTTCCTTAATGGTGGACAATGTCGCATAAAAATTAAAGAGTGCATACCAAAAACATTTGGAACTCTAAAGGAAGGAATGAGGAGCAGATATGTGTGGATATTCGGTCTGACATTTCTCTCAGGCAGATCAAAACTCAAGGTTTCGATCATAGTTTTACGGACCTCCCATTCCAGAGCTCAAGTTGCAGACCTAACTTGGATCTGCCATTCTGTTGGCCTTCAAGTCAAGATCGGTCATTGCTCATGCCGGCCTCCTGTTCCAACTGCCACCTCTTTTGGGTCCACCCCTCATTTGGTTTTCCTGAACTCTCGCTCGTGCGTATTCAGAATTCCGAAAAATGTCGTCGAAATCAATTAGTCGACTTCTTGACGGGTCAAAGCTGGCCAATATTTGGCTCAACAGAAGGTTGAGATTTTGGCAGGCCTAATGAAATAGGGATTGCACATCTGTTTTACATTTGTTACAGTCAATTTGGTCATATTTTTTCAAGCACTTGGCCCCAGTGGACTTTAATCACCATCCTTGCCAGTGGCCAAACCTAGGTAACATGGTTATAGAGATTAAAAATATGGTGGATAAGGTTTCCATTTAAATGAGTTAAAACATTGTTGATGCTTTTTCTTTGATTGATTCTTATATAATTCACAAAGTTCATATTTACAGAGATGTATTCACAGATTGTTAGCCTACACATTTTACATAGTCTTCAGCTGGTGCGAACTAATGCCACTCACATCTGATGATCTGAAGATCTTTACAGCAGCAGTATTAACTTTCAATCACATTTACAAGGTTCAGCCTTCGCTCATTCGTATGGTTTCTCTGAAGGGAAATGAATGGTGATTGTATAGTGTTCTCCATTTTGCTTCATGTAAAATTATATAGACGGGGACTAATATCTTCAGTTCTTACTTTTAAGCCAAATCCTGGATTGTTCGTTATTCTACAGTTTAGGTGTGCTTTCAGTTAGCGGTGATCTTAGTGCACATGTACAAGACGCTGCTGAGGTGGTAGATGTCTCTCCTCATCGTCTTCAACATTGGTAAGGTCATGAGGTTCCTACACATCAAAGAAGCGTACTCATAAAGATTAGACCTTCCACACAAACATGGGCACAGAAATAATGCATAACAAGAGTTAATTAGTTACAAGTTGGTGGTGCCGACGACTTTGAATGGCAGATACTGCTTTTAAGGTTATATATATTGGTAGAAGAATCGCACATACCCTTAGTAGCAACACCTGCTTATTTAAGTAGAGAAAAAGAAAGCAAGAAAGTAAAAAATAAAATAATGTCTCGGTATTAACTAGCGAAGTCTTTCTACTGAAAAGAAGGATTTGGTGAGAGAAGCAGTCCTTACTATGACCAATGACAAAGAGTACTCTTCGGTTCCACTAATTAAGATCGGCAAAGCATGGCGTAGAACTAAAAGAACTATGAACTGCAAAACAGAAAATAAATGAAGGAAACCACAATGAACTGCAAAACTTATATAACAGGAGAGGAAGAGAGTACAATTATAGCGACTGTACGGCAACACGTGAGGCTTCCCGAAGTGGGAGCAGAATACTCGGCGTAACCAGGACCCAGTAAACTATGGTCTGCTGGAACCATTGTTATAAATCGAGGGTTATGTAGTAAGTCACGTCTTGAAATTTCCCAATTTCCTCTGGAAGTCAAACCATATGATATTGTATTTAGAAAACAGAAGTACTAAATGAACTACTAATATCTAAGAATAGTTAAGTGTAATATAATCAGTCATAATAGTCAAAAGCGATAACATCTTTACAATAACAAGCATTTTTCAATGACAAACACAATCGTACGACAGTATAGACTTTATGACCTAAACTTTTGCCTAGATGGGGAAGTTCCAAATTATGGCATTCTGAAATTATTCAAGCTATGTTAGATTTGTGACCAGTTTCTGAACAACCCATTAACTCTATTTGTATCCAGAAGGACTTCAATAATTAACCACCCATTAGCGACTTTATATTCTTAAGCCTCCCCAACAGACCCATACTGAGTACCCCAAAAAAAGCCATATCGAGGCATCGAGCTATCACTAAAAACCTAAATAAAATACTTTTACTTCGGAATTGGCACAAACACTTCAGCTCTTGCCAAGCTTACAAGTTTTATCACTGGCGAATAACCATGAAACCAATTCCAGATCAATGCATTTACCTAAAACAAATTTGAACGTGTTTAACAATTAGCACAAGTGTATGACTTGACTGGACTTAACAAGTACCTGAAATTCATTGGAATACCTCCGTAATGGAATAACGGGGGAGGTGCAGTGTAACCCGGTTTGAATGGCTGCAACCACAAACATACAAGGGAAGAAAACTAACAAATTACTAAAGACGAAATGCGTTAAGGAACAATAATACTAACAAAAAAAGGGAATAAGAAATAGAACAAAAAATTTCTTTAACCTGGTGACATATCTCACACATGGTATCACCCTTCTCATTACACCACCTCTGGACACATCTTCTGTGAGCATACTGCAGTGCCCAAAAAACAGTTAAGCCTGGACCAGGTTAAGATATGATCTATAAAGAGATTATGTTTGTGATCAAGCAAACAATAGAAATAAAATATATGATGCTTAAATCCTATCGGACTCAATCCTGGTATAACAAAAAATTAGTTATGTTATTCAAGTATATCTAAAGCCTTATAAAGATGGAAATTGGAGGTCGAGTGCTTGATGCTTATAAGAGGAACTTTATAATTGGATAAGACAATTATATAGTATATATCAAACA
The DNA here is from genome assembly GCF_041429995.1 of Eschscholzia californica. Lineage (NCBI taxonomy): Eukaryota > Viridiplantae > Streptophyta > Magnoliopsida > Ranunculales > Papaveraceae > Eschscholzia > Eschscholzia californica. The sequence goes on from NW_028238198.1 coordinate 38,665,037, forward strand.
AAAAGAACTAACCTTCAAGCTACCACAACAAGAACAAGGAGTCTCCATATTGAAATCTTCATCTTCATCCTGACAAATCCTACATTCCACCACTTTCATTGGGGACGACCCGTTATCACTAACATCCATCTTGTGGGAAGAGAGGTCAGCTAATGATGATTCAACTCCTGTTATAGTTGCTTGTTGAGACCTTCTACTCTCAATTGCAGCTTCTAGAGTCGATTCAGTCAGTAATCGGTCCACTAACAACACAAAATGATCTCCCATCTTCAATAACACTCCCAAACTAATGTTTTTCTTTTAATGGAAGATATGAAAGATCAATTAAAAGAGTAAGACTAGTCCAACAATAAAATAACCCTTTGCCCCACCTGGTTCTGATCACTAGAAGACCTGGAATAATATAACAAGGAAGCCTAGATGAGATCACAAACTATTTAATGGAAAAAGTAATTAAAAGATGAAAGAAAAAATACCCATAAAGAGAAAAGAGAAAACCCAGGCAAGAAAGTAACTTTACTAATCAAAAAAAAATTTAATGGATCCATGTCAAAGAATTTAAAACCCCAACCGAAAAAAGAGAGAATTAGAGAAACTAAAGCATCGAAAACCTAATATTAGGAAGATCTTTCACAATCAAGAGTTCTCTTTTTTTTCTGCACCCATTATAGTTTTAATCGGATTTACCCAAGGATTAGAAAACATTAATGAAAATGATTCCCAAAACGTAAAATCCCACAAGCAAGATACGCGGAGGAGAAAATGATATGAACCGATAAGGGATGAGAGAGAGAGAGAGAGAGGTAAGACCTTGAAGAACTAATACAAACCCATGTAGAGGAAATAAGAGAGAGATAGTATTGGCTAACAATCAATAAAAGAAAGTAAGGAAAGAAAAGATAAAAAGAAGAAGATTAATAGAAAGAATAGACTTACAAAGAGGGAATCGAATTTCTTCAAGGAAAGAAAGCTCTATTTCTATCTTTCTTGCTTTCTCTCTCTCTATCTAAAATGGGTTTCCTCGAAATCTCTGTTTAGAAACGAAGCAAGAGATTGAGTATCGTGGCTCTTCGTTTTTCTTCCTATTTTCTTTTCTAAAATAGGAGTATAATATCTATCCACTTTTTCCCTCTCAACACATCAAAACATTTCTTCTTAACAAATCTATTGTCTTTGAAATTTTTTCATAATCAACGGACAGAAGGGAAGAAGGTAGACAATAAGTAACAACAATCCAATCCCACGATGACACAGTTGCCGGTTTTGCCGTTAAACTCTCCTTCCTTTTCGCCTCCACAATTCTGCCCACCAGACCACTACTGGGTATTCAATTTTTGGGGAAACTGTAGTTTGAACTTCTAGAGAAGGAAAAGACCAAGAGAAAGGAAAATTTTTTGACTGATTTGTGATTAAAACACCACCCCAGATTAGGGGTGGGAATCGGGCGGGTTCGGACGGGCTCGGGCAATTATAAGCCGGACTCAGGCGGATCGGGCTCAGATAAGCCGAGCCCGCGATAGAGAGTCGGGCGGGTCGGGCCGGACAAAAGTCCCAATATCAGAGCCCGTAGCCCGTCTGAGCCCGACTGCCCGAGCGGGCTCCCTCGGACGCGGGCCGGACGGGCTCGGGTAATTTTAGTAAAAAAAGAAAAAAATTAAAAAAAAAAGTATTGACTTAATTTAATTTATTTTACTAGTAACTTCACAAAACAAAATTTACATAAAAAATAAACAAAGAAACTACATAACAATAAAAATAAAACATAGAATTAATTAATGTTGCATTTTTCCAAATCTTAAGTCTCTAGGTTTCTAAATCTTCATCCATCTTTCATCTGCAAGAAACATAAAACATAGAATTAATTAACAAAACATAACTTGTTCCAATATATAAATCATATATGTTTAAATCATCACCACCATTAAAAAAAAGGATATATTCAGATCAGTTATATAGATCTAACTAAAATGATAGTTGGGTTAAAGATGTTTTAACAGTTTGGAGTAAGTCGGCTTTCGGAGTACTTAAAGATAGAATGCGAATTCTTCGTAAGCGACTCCAGGATATCCAAACTCAACCTCCTACACCCAATTCCCTCATTATTGAGAGTGACATTCAGGAACAACTCTTGGGTTTGGAGGAAATTCATAGAACCAAATTGGAGCAGCGTGCTAAGCTTAAGTGGTCTCATAACGGAGACAGGAACTCTAAAGCCTTTCATATGGCTATGACTCAACGCCGAATGAAAAATAATATAAAACAACTCACTCTTAATTCTGGTGCTATTATTACAGATAATAAAGAAATTGCTAACGAATTAGTGTTGTTTTTTCAGAATTTATTCAAGGCTGAGCCAATAAGCCCAGCCCCAATTGAGATCATGGAGGCATACAAACTGATACCGGACACGGAAATGGGCTACATCTCTAGAGTCCCTACTTCGGAAGAGATTAAGGAGGTGGTTATGGAGATGGCGTCTATCAAAAGCCCGGGACCAGATGGTTTCCCTTGCCATTTCTATCAGCACAACTGGGACGTAATAGGTTCGGATCTTACCTCTTATATTCATAATGTTTTTTCATCGGGTAACATAGACCCCTCCATTAATAAAACCTCTATTGCCCTCATTCCGAAAATAAGAAACCCGAGTATGGCCTCTGATTTCCGGCCAATATCATTATGCAACTCAATTTATAAATTCATCACTAAAATAGTGGCCAATCGAATTCGACCTTATTTGGAACAATGCATAATGTGGACCCAAAACGCTTTCGTCCCCCAGCGTCAGATCATGGATAATATTATAATAACTCAAGAAATAATTCATTCCATGCATAGGTCGAAAGCTAAAAAGGGGGGGTTTTCTCTTAAAATCGATATGGCCAAGGCCTACGATAGGGTCAATTGGGATTTTCTTAAGACAGTCTTGAGAGCCACAGGTTTTTCAGGTCGATTGCTAGACCTGATTCTTTCTTGTATAACTACTTCTACCTTTAGCATACAGGTTAATGGGCAACTCTATGGGAATATTGTGGCTTCTCGGGGTCTTAGGCAGGGGTGTCCTCTTTCCCCCTACCTGTTTCTTCTTATCTCTCAATCTCTCTCTCTCCTTATCAATCACTATGAATCATCAGGTTTGTACAGAGGATACAAAATTAACCCATCTAGTCCTAGCATCTCTCACCTTCTCTTTGCTGATGATCTCATCCTCTTTGGGACGGCGACCATAGAAAACCTTACAGCCATAATTAATATTATTACTACCTATTCTACCTTTTCTGGACAATTAGTAAACTTTGACAAATCTTCCATCTTCTTTGGCAAAAGAGTGCCTCCTGACATCCAAGCTCAATTTACCTCAGCCCTTCAAGCTCCTAGAATGACCAATCAGGCCAAATATCTTGGGTCTTTTCTCCTTAAACCAGGTAATAGAATTGATAGCTTTTCCTGGCTAACAGATAAATTTGAAAAAACTTTAGCAGGTTGGAAGAATAAATTCATATCTCAGGCAGGTAGAACTGTTTTAATTCAATCTATTATGGGTGCTTATTGCATTTATTCATTTAGCTACCAACAGATACCACAGCAGGTAATTCATAAGCTAGAACAGATAGAAAGATGTTTCTGGTGGGGGCATACAAGTTCGGAGAAAAAAATCCACTTTATCAATTGGGATACTATATGTTCCTCAAAGAAGTATGGGGGTCTTGGCATAAGGGCATTATCTGAAGTAAACAGTTCTCTCATTGGTAAGATGACATGGAGGTATCTGACTCAACCTAATTCTATTTGGGTTAAGCTCTTGAATTCAAAATACATTAAGTCAGGTTCATTTTGGAATACTAACAGTCCTTCTTCAGCCACTCCCTTTTGGAGAGCTATCCTCAAAACTAGGAGTATGTTTGCTACTAATACTTTATGGCAGGTGGGTAATGGCAGGAACATTCAAATTGAATCAGATAATTGGCTAGCAGACCTACCTCATTGTCGTCCAATTATAATAGAACAACTTCCTGACTATATTAAGCAGGTAGGTGATCTCATAAATTATGAGACAAATAATTGGAATCAAGAACTTATAACTAAGCATTTTGATCAACAAACAGTAGATGCAATCAACTCTATTAGTATCAATCCCAATTCAGAATCAGATAAACTCCTATGGACCCCTTGTGAAAATGGAAAATTTTCTTCCAAATCATACTATCAACAACTTAGGGTTAGACCCATTTTAAATCAAAACATTCAAGACTTCCCATGGAAAAAATTGTGGAAACAGAAATCAATAATCCCCAAAGTAATACTGTTTATCTGGAAACTACTTCATGATGGGCTTGCAATCTATGGTAACCTAGCTAAATTCGTAACAAACATTCAACCATTTTGTAAGCTTTGTAACTCAGGAGAGATAGAAACCAACATGCATCTATTTGGGTCTTGCCCTAAGTTCAGAGAGCTGATAAATTCTACAAATAATGATTGTCTTATGAATCTAAGTGTGGATCCTATTCGAAATATGAAAGAGCTATTGGAAAGAGGAAGAAATGGAGAGAAAGATTTGCAGGTCTATACTTATCTATTATGGGGCTGGTGGAAGGAAAGAAATGCTTGGATTTTCAGATCAACAATACCGGATCCGACTCGCTGCTGGTGGCAAATAAAAAAAGAGGTACAATCTCTGACTCCTTTGACTAACCCCTTCTCTGAACTCCATGATGAACAGGAGATACAGTGGCAGCCTCCTTCTCCATCCCAAATAAAAATAAACGTAGATGGAGCCTTCAAACCTCCTCACGCGGCGGCAGGAGTGCTTGCTCGAAATCATTTGGGTGAGATATTGAGATCAGCAACGATGGAGTTTTTACCAGTTTCGCCTCTTCACTCCGAGTTGAAGGCTTTCGAATTAGGGTTTAATCTAGGCATCCAGCTGGGTCTTCAAGCATTTATAGTCGAAGGAGATAGTAAAGCAATGGTTGAGATGCTAAGTGATCCAGATTGCTCCCCTCCGTGGCGTATTTCTAGAGAAGTGGAGACGCTTCGTGGCCGAATATCAGCCGTGGATGTTACCTTACAATACTGTCCACGAATCTCGAATATGGAGGCTCATAATCTGGCGAAGTCTGCCTTTAATCCTTGACTAGAACTCAATTAGTTTTCTAGTCCTTTCAGTTAACTTGTTTCATCTTTGGTTATCCTTTTTCTTGTTTTTCAAGATTGTAACTTTGGATGATTTATCTAGTATGAAAGCTTTATTCAAAAAAAAAAAAAACTAAAATGATAGTTTCATTTTATATGTTTTCATCTGTAAATTTGTTTAACAGAGTTTAAAACTTTTTACCATGACAAATAAAAGAAAAATAAAATAAAGAAGAACAATAACAGTAACCTAACAAAAAATATCAAAATATCAAGCCATGACAAGCCATAACAAGATCAATGAATCACAAAATCAAGCCATTTTATATGTTTTCATATGTAAATCTTGTTTTTGAAGAAGAAATTATTGAAATCTCTGATGATGATGATAACTCAAAACCCCCTTATTACCTTGCAAAGTAAAGGACATCCCTCTCCCTCTCTCTTAAAATCTCCCAAATCACAAACCCAAAAACAAAATTTCTTCCCTAATACAACAAAAATCTTCAAGAAATCTGAAATCAATAATAACATGCAGAGCAGAAGCATAACAAACAACCAAATTAATAACTTTACTAAGTTCTAACATTACTAACCATCCATTGTTGTTGTTTGAGTTAGAGGGAAGGAGGCAGAGAGAGAAAGAAGGAGGCAAAGAGAGAGAGGCGTGAGATTTAATTTAGACTTAGGGTTTCTGATTTTTGAGGACTTTTATAAGGGATGAAGGGTCAGCCGTTGGATCCATTTCACGCGGATCCAGGGTAAATTAATGGGCTCTCTATCGGGCGGGCATCGGACTCGGATATCGGGCGGGTTTATCGGGCCGGGACTCGGATTTGAGTCCCTGTCCGAGTCCCGGCCCTATAAGCCCGAGCCATCGGGCCGGGTAAGCCCGGCTCGGGTAGCACACGGGCAGCGGGTCCAAACGGTCCGGGCGGATCGGGCCGAATCCCGGGTTCCTGGACCGTTTTCCCACCCCTACCCCAGATTAGAACAAGTCCAGCCTCAGCCTATGTTGGGCCATAAAATTCACTTTTTTACCAGCTCAACCAAAAAAATTGGCTCCAATCTCAGCCCCTCTTGCGGCTTTTAAATTTGAATTTTGAATTTTCTCTTTACCCATCCAACAACCATAATAAATTTCTATACAACTTCTCTTTCTCGATAAATACAATTCTCTTTCTCGACAAACTCACATCAAACTCTATAGCCTTCTTTCTCTACAAACTTGGTGTACTTCATCCTCTATATTATCTTTTCTATACCCTCAATCTTTCTCTACAATGAAAAACAAATTTATGTTATTGAACATGATGTTTGAAGAAGATGAATGGGTTGCAGAAAGAAATGATGATGATCTCGGAAAGTTAGAAGAAATGGAAAAGAATGCTACACGAAAACGTTCTCGACATGTTGGTTCGGTTATGGGTCACCAAACGATATATCGTAATAGACAACTCGGTCATGAAACTATTATGAGAGACTATTTTAATGAAACTCGAACGTATGATGATACAATGTTTCGCACACGCTACAGGATGAATTGTGATTTACTTTTGCATATTCTCAATGCCGTTGGGAGCAAATGCCCTGTGGCATGCCACAGAACCTACACTGGTTGTGTCAAAGCCCCAACTATCATCCTAGAAGCAGTTGCATCGTCAGACCTCCATATATGGCATGCATTTTGTGGGATGCCTGGATCATGCAATGACATTAATGTTCTTGAGCGTTCACCGATTTTTTATAAACTGTTAATGGATGAGAGTCCCCCGGTTAATTACGTAATTAATGGCACACAATATGATATGGGATATTATCTTGCTGGTGGGATATACCCTCCATGGAGTACCTTAATCAAAACTACTATTTCTAATCCATGTGGCCTGAAAGAAGCATACTTTGCCAAAAGACAAGAGTCGGTTCGAAAAAATGTTGAACGAGCTTTTGGTGCACTGCAAGCACGATGGAGAATTATTCAGGGACCGTCACGTTGGTGGGATTAAAGACAATGAGTGATATCATGAAGGCGTGTATATAATGCATAACATGATTATTGAAGACGAAGGACCAAATGCTACAACCAATGTCGAGGCATATGAAATGAGTCTGATACATCGCGGAGAATCTTTATCGGACGAATTGCTTGAACGTATTGGTCGAGTTAGAAGCCAGGAAAGCTATACTCGGTTGAAGGCAGATCTTGTTGAACACTTTGGAGTACGAGATCTAACGATGACAATGAATAGATTTTGGTCGTTGGATTACTAAAAATGTATTTTGGATAGTTTGATTATCAATGTAAACGTTTGATTATCGATGTAAACGTTTGATTATTAATGCATTTTAACTATTGATTATTAATGAGTCATAATCATCTTAAATTTTTTTTTTTGTAATAATATTTGTTTAACAAAATAAACAAATTTGGACCATTGGATGGATCCAACAACCAAATATGGTCGTTGGATTAGAAGCCCCAACATGACCAATGGTCAGTTAGGGCGTTCAATCGGCCCTTAATTAAGGATCAGCTGAGGTTGGACTTGGGATCTGGGATTTGAAATTCAAACTTCCAGTCCCAAGCGCCCCAAATTGGAGATGCTCTTCTGATGAGTATCTGTGCCTTTCAACAAAAATAAATGATGTGTGTCTGTGCCAAAATAATGAAAGTCGACCAACTAAAAAGGCATCATAATGTTAGACAAAAAAGTTACTGCCACTATAATTACAAAGAGGTTTTAAGTAAGGGAGGATAACTTAAAAATCTTAAATTTGAGAAATAGGAAATCGCATCCAATCTAAAATAATATTTGAAAAAGGAAATTTATTTAGTAAAAGTACAATTTTACACAAAAATGAAACTTGGGGTCGGATTCGTTCTTACTATAATTTCAGCCAAATCAACGTGAAAAATATTTTTTTGCAATTTCTGAACAAATTTTAGTTTGTTCTCGACAAATTTTAAGTTTCTGGAGAAATTCGTTATTTGCGAAGCATTTTTTTTATTTTGTCACAACTACCTGTTTGATTTCTACTTGTGTGGTCGATAAAAACATTCGTTTGTCTACCAAACTAGAGTTTGTCTTGAATAACCTGTTGTTTGTGTTGAACAAACTCCTACTTATTTATTACTCTTTTTTTTGTTCCCTTTTCATTTTTTCAAGGTAATATATTTGTCTGAAACCTAGTAATTTGTATCGAACGAAGAACAGTTTATCTCCAACAAACAACTGATTAGAAAACAAATATGATTTCCAAAATATTATATATTTATATACATCAAAAACATCAAATATAGATAAATAATAATAATAATAATAATAATAATAATAATCAACCATAGATTAAACCAGATACAAAAATATTAAAGTTTGGTCAAGAAAAGATCATAACAAATTTGTGTATAAATGACAAAAAAAATCAAATTGTTCTTGAGAGAGAAACTGAAACACCAAATTGTAATATATCCTGAAAATCTCTTGCATCAATCATACATCGTACATCAATTGGCTTGGACACATTTTTATGATATAATATGTTTATAATCGCTATGAGGCTTTCCTACATACACTCGAACACGGAATGATGAATTTCCACCCCACAGAGTTTTGATCACGTGACATTTGGTTTTCGGAATGAACACGCATTCAACTGAGTTTGCACATCTTATCGCATCTTTACTTAATCGGTTGGAAACACAATACCAAAGAAATGGATTATTTCTCTTGGATTCTGTTGTACAAAATTTTATTTTTGCTCGATAATACTAACAGACAAAAATATATCTTAAATTGTTAAAATCACACTTACAGAAAAGCACACAGAAACAGAAATGTAAACCTTTAGAGAGACGAAAACAATTTTTTTTCCTAAATAAGAGATAAAAAAAATTAACTCTCGTTTGTGTATAGAAAAGAGAATTTTTTTTATCATAAAAAGACTTTTCAATAAAAGAGATATTTTGTTTTAGAAAAATTCTCACTATTATTAGAAAATATATTTTTTAATTATAAAGTGAATATTAAGATACTTTCAATAAAAGACATGTTTTACATCCTATTTGACAAAAAAGAAAATATTGTTGAGTAAATAGCTTTGTTGAGCAATTACCAACATAATTTAGCATTTCTGTTTCCTTCGACATTTGTAATTGTGGCTCATGTAGTCATGTATTTTGTACTTTGTAAATTTCAGATAGATAATCTCTCTTCCCATAAAAAAGCAAGGGAGAAATCCATCCTTCTATTAATTTCTCTCTACTCGTTATTCAAATGAATACAACAATCTCTCCCCCTCTGTCTACAATAGTACGAGCTTATACTGACCAATGACAATCTATATAATAAAACAGAAGGAAAAATACTGACTGGTACAAACATCCTTATTTAAATATGCATATTATCTAGAAACTTTTCATTATTATAATAAAGTCATTTTCAACATCAATGATCCAAATTCAATCATCCCCGATAGATCATAGAAATAATCCTCAATCAATCCTTCCTCATTAATTAAATAAGGATCAACCCAAAGCAACAATATATTCTTTAGTCATACTTTTCGGGAAGTTCTAAAGGCGCCTCACGTAATTGCTTTTGGCGCCCCAATTGCATATTAATGTCTTTGAATTTTGCCTTTAGATTAGGCGCTAACAGTAGTTATATGGGGCTTCCATTACTGCACATTGGTTTTTTACTTTTGCTCTAGGTCGGGCGACTCAACTCTTTCTCTCGGGAAAAACTCTTTCTTTCCTCACCCGTTACCAACTTAATGGATAATTACACTATATTTTGTCGGATGTAATTGTCTAATATTGACCACAACTGAAACATCTCATCCCATTTTGAACCGTTCAGTAATTTTAGAGAGTCTGAATTCCAAGTTAATGATTTTCAAGTGTTTGAAGTCGAGTTTGTTCTTAAATTTCAATAAGAGGTTGTCAAGCGTTACCTCCCAAATTTTGATAGGAGAAAAAATCTTGATTGATTCCAAGACGTTAATTTCTCAAAACATGCTATGCAAACTACATCCTCTTTTGGCATGCCAAACTCCCTAGCATCCGTTTAGGTGGCACTTATGATCTTTTTTAATCACGGTGTATTTATCCCATGAACTCTACATAAACAACAAAAATTATGAAATTTTGGTCTATTTACCAATCACCTATCAAATAAATTCTTATATGGTAGAAGATATTTCCTTTCGAAGCTACGAATCCCTTATTAGAAATGATAACTTTGTCGGATTCGATTAATTCTTTGTTCTCTTTATCTTTACAACATAAATTTAAAAACTAGACATTATTCATAGATTTCTTAATTACTATCTCCTTCACTACTACGAGTACATGCCTGGAGGACAAGAAGTCTCACTTTTATAAGTTGGCTGACGTTGAAACTTTGAGCTCATATTTGCACATCGATCCTTACACATATGGAGCTCCAGATTTTTCAGTGATATTTTTGCTGGTTCAATATAACATCTAAAGGTAGAGGTAAATAACTTATTTTAGGTATACATCGAATAGTCGAATTTTTAACGGGGAGTGATCAATTGGATTCATCTCTTGGTGATTTTCATCTCCATGATAGACAACGTTTTAGTTCTTGCATCCTTATAAATTTATTAGTACACAACCTAAGCTCGGGGAAAGAGAGATTATGGGTTTATGGGGTGTGTTAGTGAAGGTCCAAATATGCAAAACATGGCATGTGTCAATTACAAGAAAATTTTCATCTTTAGAGTTAACTTCCATTAAGTCAATCGGATGCAAAAGAATCAGATATCTTCCATTCGAAGATAAATGTATGATCAATGTTAAAGTTTTGTATCACATTAGTTTTACTTTTATTAGTTGCTCTATTTAGTGTTGTCACATAAACTTCAACTGAACATTTCAATTTTCATGGAACGAGGTGATTTAATAATTTGAGTAACAAAAATTCCCTTTGGTCTTTGTCGACACTTTTCCAAGATTTCACACAGTGACATAAGTTTACATGTGCAACTGTAATTGCAAAACATATATATCCAATATTTAATTTTCTTGTTTACATGATACATCAATCCACCCCTTTTGTTTTTTATTTGGTATCAAGGTTTTTTTTATATTTAAATGTGAATTAACATTCTCTATTTTGTTTGTTTTTTTGTTGAAGGATCTATTTTGTTTGTTTATATATGATTTTTCTTTTATGTTTAGTTATAGTTTTAATAATTTTTTACACCTCATTAGAGTAAGACAAGAATAACATAAAAAATCTCAGATGCGAAAAACATTTACCGTAAAATATGCAACTACGTAAAATGTTCAACAAAATTCTTACGTGCCTTGCGCACGGATTATACCCTAGTAAAATACATAATACATCCGTGTATGGGCCGGTCGTGCCTCTTTTTGTTTTTTAATTCAAGGGAATTTTTTGTTCATTACTTCGGACTAAATATTTCTTTATGGCTTTCATATTGTGTTGCAGGTCTCGATAAAACTTCACGTCACACTCCCAAATTCTTAGACAAGGCGCAGTTTACATTAATCGATTGCGAACAAGAACCAATAATAGATGTTTCATTTTCCTACTATTATTTGATGTTTGCTCTACTTTTGTTTCACAACTAAAGATCCTTGACATTCATGAATTCTTCTTCCTTTGTACACAAAATACATAAAAGAGGAGATATGTCTATAAGAAATTGTTTCTATGTGTGTTTGAAAAGTATAGAGAAAGGGAAAATAGAGACGGAATAAGAAAAAGTATTATGCTGTAACACGGCTGCAGCGGCACCAGAAAGCAGTTCCACCACCTCGTCCTTGGGCAACAGCGATTTCTTCATCAACATAAAACCAGATGAAGAAAGGATCTTTGGTGCTCGGTTCCCTCATTTCCTCGTCTTTTTGGCTCCCAATTAGGCTTATTTTGAAAGGACCAAATGGTCCTACTTTTACTTTCATTAACTCAAATACAAATGCAAGCATCTTCTTCTTCCATGAAAACCTTCCTTCAAATGTCAACCACCCTAACTGCCGCAGATACACTCCGTTCTCTATCCTTCTCCCCTGAATCAAAGAATCATAATTTCAACCTATATACACCGATTCATCATCAAATTTCTCACTATGTTTTGTCCAGTATTGGTGGTAAACTTTAAAATCCAGTTTATGTTAGTAAAGTAAGATAACTTTATTCCAATTACTTTCCACCCTTTGGTTGGAGTACTTACCAAGTCGGTTTCCACCCCCTCTGGCATACCCCTTAAAGTATGCTCACATTTCAAAAAAAAAAACTTCATCCCAGTAAGTCGTGTTATTTTCAAAATTAGAGGAGTTCTTTGACGGCTTACTTAATACCATCATTGTCTTTCTATACAAGAAGCATCTTGAGTTGGAATTTGGAATGGAGTATGCATGGTACTTTGGCGGTTTGGCCTATCATGTGTGTGCTTAGTTCTGGTATCATGTTAAGTTAGAGGATATCAGCTGAAAACCTATTGGCAATGACCAGAGAGCATCTTGGTGTTATATGGGAATTTATATAGGCACAGTAGAAATCACAAAACACGACCAACACTAAAAGCACTGCATCCACAAAAAAGAAGTTACCAATGGCAACCCCCTTAGTTATACAACCTTCTACTTTCTTTAAAAAGGGAAGAAAGATCAAGATAAAGATCTCCATCTTGATCTTCATCTTCACCAACACAAACCTATCACATCATCTCTCTCACAATCACTCTCCTCACCAAATCCACAAACTCGCCTAACCAAAACTTTGAACTCCCCACCATCTCTAATGCTAGGGAACAAGAAAAACTAGACAAACTCTAGGCAGAATTCCTATGTGGACTGTCGTGATTCGTGCTTTTGATGATTATGATCAACTAACAGCGAATCACAACAAGCCACATTAGATTTCTGCCCAAAATTTGCCTAGTTTTTCTTGTTCTCTAGCATTACTCCACATTGTAACCAAATTCGAGTGAACCCAAAATCTAGAGAGGCTTAGCAGGGCAGATATGGGATTAATATAAAATTTGCAACCAAACCTTTTCATTAGATAAACAACAAATTGAGTTGAAATACCTAATCAAAGGAAACATGCCAATATCTTTCTAGCTTGAGGCCTTGAGATTCCTATACGAATCTTACGTACTATGTGTGAACTTAGAGTAAACCTTATTTTGTGCAAACTTTCTATATGGAGCTAAAGTAAACACAAAAAATATTATTGATCATATCTGAAATTTAACAAGTGCGAAATTGGTTTAAAGGGTTGGCAATTTTGATAGTTTGATCTAATAGAGCGAGTAGGGGAGAAGAAGACGAAGAAGAGAACTTACAGCTGCATCAAATCGTTGAACAGCAGTTATAGGGAAGTAGCTACCACGCTTTAACTTATCCTGATTAACAAAAAAACAATTCACCAAGTCAGTTTTAAGTTTTAACTGGCCACTATAACCACAAAAACCTAAAATTCTAAGAAATAAGTAAACTTCAAGTTACTTGAGAAGTGAAGATAAGCATCCAGGTTCTGCCAGGTGATTCGGTGCCGCCCAGGGTTTCAAGAAAACCTGAAGTATCCAAATGCTTTGTTTTCTTGATAACAGAGAGAGCAGCAAGTACCTTTTCTTTCTTTACCTTCCTAGTCTTAGCTGCTTCTTTTAACACCTTCAAACTCTCATCTACTTCTCCTCCTCCCTGTACAATCACAAAGGATTATAAACAAAAGCGAAAAATGGGTATGATTATGAATCACCAAAAGAAAAATACTTACTTCAGAACTTTTGTCATCAGATTGTTCTGTTTCTTCTTGAAGAAACCCATCCTCACCATTTTTAGTAGTAGACAGGGATGTTTTTTCATCTATACTGGCTTTGGGCTTTACTACTGAAAATCTCTCAGAAAGTTTATTACTGGTAGTGGTGTGTATGAGAGAGAGAAACTGTGGTTTTGGGGAGAAAGCTGCAAAAGGATGAGGTTTGTGAATGGAGATTAAAGATGTTATATTTACAAGTGATGCCATTGTCTCTTTCCTATATTCTTCTTGATCTTTAGGTTGGATCTTCTATTTCTCTTGGTGATGTATTCATTTTCCTTATGATTGGTTGGGTAAACAAATCAGAATATATAAAACAGCTATCCATAATTTGCAGCATATATTTCAATTTCTTTTTCTCTGTTTATCCATTTAATTTTGGTTGGTAGATATTCTATCTCAGTTTTCTGCCTCTCTTACCTCCCCCCCTCGAGCTAGGGCCCCGTTTTTTTCGCAATACGTGATGATGTATTAGTACTTTAAGTTACATTACACATCCAAGCGAGTGGTGCAGTGTATGAGTCACTTACTGAGTGGATTAATGCTGGAGCATCACCACTTATGTTGTGCAAGTGGATGAAGTCGATCTGTCTAAGATCAAGACCATCTTGGGAAACATCTCTGAATTTAAGCTTGATGAAAAAGGCCAAACAATGCGTGATTCATTCTTGATTTCGTCTCTGTGTACAAGACTTAATGTTAACCCATTTTGTTTGTATACTCGAATTGGAATGGTCGTAACTAGTTCCTGATCCTTACTAACCTCCACGAAAACTCTGGCTTGATTTCGTCTCCGTGTGTTTTATCATTGCTAATGTCCTGGTGCCAAGGTAACTAGCAATAAATGATATCCCTTTTTTTGTTCCAACAAATTAGAGGTACGTTACGGAAATTGACCCATATTGTAATGGAATCCAATTCTGAAATCTCTTGATCAATAAATAATCTCAATATCTGAGAATGAACAAACGATTTGAGCTTGAGACCTTGAGTTCTCCTCGTTGTTGCCAAGCTTTGAATATGGGCACTGTGTACTACCGGATATGGTAGTCGACCTCGACCTCCCACAACCGCTCCAACTAACATTTGTCACAATGCTTCTTTTCCACCTCGTAATCAGAAAAAGCATTGCCTCCATCATTCAATTAGCATCAATCATTATTGCCATTGGAGGGGTGCAATTGAAAGTTTTAGTCACTGAGGGTCTGATTTCTCCATTTTCCGGAACAGCTTTGCCCAGTTTGAAATGGAAATCGTTCCCTTTTGCCCTAATTCAGACGCGCCTCCATTGATAGGGTTTCCCCGTGTTTCAGTATCTGTTGAGACAACTGAGTGAGGAACAGTATAGAGGGGGTGTCAAGAGTGAAACACCAATCTATCATCAGTTACCATGACTCCCTGAGTCAATTACCCGGTAAAAGATCTCCCTGCCAAAATCACCCACTTATTCACTATACATGAACCTACATCCTAATTGAGTTTTTGGAAGTAGGGGCCCCTTGAAATTGCTAATGGCGCCTCATAAAATGATTGACTCTAGTCAATACAATTAGACCTCTGACATCTATGGGACACGAACCAGTTCGAAAAAGGAAGCATACTCTGATTGGAGGGTCTGAAAAAGGAAGCATACTCTGGGACACGAACCAGTTCGAAGGTCTCAGACTGGTTTGAATCCCATACCACTATAATTTTTTAGATTTGAGGGAACCGATTCCTACTTACAGATCAATCGAAGTCAACCTAAAATCGATGATAAGCACTTTTCAAGTATTTACCCACTTCAAAAGAAATTCAAACACTAGATTAAAAGATAAAATCATTACAAAAAAACTAGGATTTTTAAAACCGATGTCTAATAAGAAATGGAGATTTTTTTGAAGCCCATCTTTAGTCACTTTCTTCAATTAACGAATTGTAGATGATACCCATCAAAATAACACGAAGAGATCTAGGGGTTTCGATGAAGATCTTGAAAAAGAAAATCAAAATGAAAATGGAAGAAGAAAAAGAAGAAAAAAATTCAAGGAGTGTTCCGGGTGCCGATAAAAAAAGAGAGAATAAAGTACAGACAACCTACAATCCTTCTCCTTTTTGAAACTTGGAGTTTTTCTACTATTGCTCAAATGAAAGAGGGAAGGAGAAATCGTCTTCTAACTCATGTTCTAGCTAACTATGCAGTCTCTGGATCGGTGCTCGTGTGTCTTGACTCTAGCATAGAGGAATCAAAGTTGGAATTCTGTTTCTTCTAGGTTGCGGGACAATACTCGAAATAACTACTTGTATTTGTTTTGAAACAACTACCTGGAAAATGTGTAGGTTTTTCATTGCTTCTTTTGTTTGTTTCATAATTGGCATGAAAGCATAAGAAGCTTGGGTTGAATCTTACTCCATTTTACATCTTCTTATTTGTTTTTTCAATTAGTTTACTTCACATCCACCTTTCTTTGATTCATCTTCGAAAAAGCAAAATGTACAACTTGGGATTTTTCTTTTGAGTTGCTCCCTATTAAAAATTGTTTCTCAACATATGTTGAAAATATTAACATACTTCTCGTTTTAAACAATTTTAAATTTACTTTGTACATAAGATTGTACAACGCAAATAAGGAATAGGCTATAGAGATGCTTAGTAACCAAATATAATAGTGTGGGTTCGATTCTTTGGTGTGGGATAGAGATGTTTTCTAACGAGATCTACGATTTTATGGTCGATGTGGGATAGAGGTGAGAAAATATCATCAATTCCACCTAATTGATATTTTGAAATTTATTTTGGGATGGATAAATGTGAGGTCCTATTTGGATCCAAAATACAAAATTTCAGATAAAAAAAAAAAAAAAGTTTAAGTAGTGTATCAATGGAATTATGGACACCATAACTTTAGGAGGAAGAGGTCAATGACACACCTTCACGTGTGCCATTAGGGCAGCTGCCATTGACATATTTTCTTTACACTGAAATGATTTTACATGAAAAAGTGCTTTAGTGTTCAACATCCGATAAATCTCATAATAAGCCAAAACCAAACAACATTGATTAGTCTCTTTATTACTTTTATTATATCCTAATAGCTCAACAAAAAAAATTATTTATCTATCTAGTTCATAAAAAGATGGGTTATTGCTTTCTAGATCAATCTTCTCTTTTCTCTTTTAAAACGAGTAATCCACGTAAGACTCTTCTTAGTTCTTCTTTTGAGTGTGTATCATGTGCCTTACTTTTTATTCCACCCAATTACGTGGTAGCTTTGCCTTACCTACCTACCTATCTTTGATTCAAAACCCTAGTTTAGATAAACATCATTTAAAAATAAAAAGATACATAAATTATAAAATAAAGAAAAAGAAAAGTTAAAGCTACCTATCCTCATGTTCCTTCCTTTGTCTTTGCTCTTTCACTTTTAATTTCTCACTAGATCTCTTGTATAATTAAGGAAATTTACTTCCTTTTCTTTCTTAGATTCCAAATCAACATTTGATACCCATTGTCACCCACATGAAGTTCACTTTGATTTGTGGGGTTTCCTTCTACCATGTTATTGTATACTAATACTTACAAAAAAGTTAGGGTATCTAGTATATTCATGACTCAACTCCCTGATACAGTCCTACTGCACATTCATGGTCATTAAAGCAACACCCAGTGTTAGTGTGTAGGGAAAAAGATTGGTGCAGAATCTCTATGTAGTTTACCTTCCCAAACTCTGACTTTGTTCATCTTTTCTTCACACCAATGCAATTGTTCTTCACTGATTTCATTCATTCTCAATACCCTAGACACAACTTTTAGATCTATCAGACTCATCATTATTTCCATTGCATCATCCTCCTTTAGTCTTCTCCTAATTAGGCATTTTCGTGCTCGGCACAAGTCTTTGATCTTCATCTTCTTCTGCAAATAATATATTTAAGTTGAAGTGAGAACAAAATTTAGCGTAGACTAAAAAGGGTCTTTGATTTTTGCACTTATTAAGTGATTTTGATTTATTAAGTCGTGATGGACTCTCTATAAGCCCCACGAATCAGGTGTCAGCATAGTGCAAGAAAATAGGGAATCGGGAAGTTAAATAGGAAACCTTATTATAAAGTATTAATTACTTACTCTTTTATTTGATTTTTTCATCAAGTGGAGATAAGTCGGATCAACCGTTTTCCTCTGGTTCCTCTTAAAAAAAGCTTTAAAAGCATCACAAGGCGTATTTTTATCTGCCTTCAAGAAATTCATGAAGGTTCGGATAGCATCTTCAATTGCTCGTTCGAACTTTCTGGATGAAACTGTAATGCTCAGACCTTCCTTCTTCTGGCCATCTTCTAAATCTTCATCAATCATAACCAATATATATATATATATATCAGAAAGGAAGCAGCTATGGTAACTGACTCATGTGAATCTGACGTATCTAAAGCTGATTCGTTCGAGTCATAATAAATTTTCATGACAGACCATCAACATGCAACCAAGTACGACATAATAAAAAGAAATTGTACCTCGAAACTCTGGAACTTGAAGTAAATTTGGTGCTGACTTTCTCATTCGAGCATAGACTTCAGGTCGACGACCATGCTCGTATGGTTCATTCTCGATGAAACGTTGTAATAAAACTTGAAACTGCTGAAACTGTTGAGCTACCTGACCAGGCATCCCAGGATCTTCTTCCTTATGTGTTGCTCTAACTCTCTGGAAATTCTTGTAGTTCCAATTAAGAGCTTCCCATGTTAAACAAATTTGAGCAACATAAGCAGTTTCAAGTTCTTGATACGGGTTACGTCGACCCGACTCGTGACACTTGCTTTTTGTTGTTAACTTGTGCATAATTCTCTGTGATATTGACTTGGGACACATTTCTATAGCTCTAAGAGATTCTGAAATTGGGTGATTTTATGTTAGTAAGACAATGGCAATGATAATGAACAAAATAGGTTTTCAATAAGCAAGTATTTTAATTACCTGTCTCACTTAGTTTTTGCGCAGTAATTCGGTCGAAAAACAACATTTCTTCATCATATTTTCGAAAAACTGCGTAAGACTCCCATGTCGGGCAACTCCTCCGAGATGACGAAGAGAATGGATCTTCTGTCCCAGAATCTCTATAACTTATTGAATTTCTCCATTCCGAAGAACTCTTAGATGTCGATCCTTCGGTACATGACTCTCCGAAGACTTCTCGGACAACATTTTGTTGTAATTGAACTTTTTTGGTTTCCAGTTCCTTAGTCTCTAAAACAAAATAGTTTCCATCTTGAGATAATTTAGTTTTCTCAGTATCATCTTTATGGTTGTATTCCTTATAATTGAATTCTTCTGCTTTAATTAACAAAACAACTAAAGTTAGGTCAAATAACATAAATCAAAAAGCAACTATAAGGTCTTGATACTTACCTTCAGAGGTAGTGTCATCATTTTGAACTGGTCCACTGTTATTGAGATCTATTTGAATTGGTGTAGCAAACCCATTATCGCTTGAATCGCCTGCCGTTTTTGTATTCCATGAATCAATATGCTCTTCCAAAATCATTACATGTTCTTCACCTTCACTTTGTTCATATTGGGAAGCTTGCGAAAAATATTCGGGTGAATGTTCGTCGATAAAAACGACTTCACTTCTGTTCTTGTCATGAAGTAAAGACTTCCCTCCCTTGCTTACACCATCAACATTGTCATCATCATGTTTTTCTTCTTCTTCTCCGTCTTCATCTTCTTGTTCTTGTTCTTCTTCATCTTCGAGTTCATCTTCATCTTCGTCTTCGAACTCTTCTTCTTCTGCATCTTCATCTTCGCACTCTTCTCCTTCATCTTCTTCTTCTTTGTATGTTGTATCTTGGAAGCATTGGAGAGGTTCTTCATCGCGATCAAATACAACTTGATCAGATATGGGGTTGGGATCATGACTAGGTAAGAATACAAGGGATTCACCACCATGAATGATATCAGCTACCAAATGATTATCTTGTTTCTCAGTGCATTGAAAAGTGAAGAACCCATGATCATCTTCATCATCAAGAAAAGTACTATGTCCATAATTTTCCACAATATCTTCACAGTTACTGCAAAAGAAAAAAAATGCATAATGAGAGAGAGAAAAAAAGAAAAGATGTAAAACTAAAAACAAATAGATAAAGAAAGAGAGTAATAACCTTAGTGAAAGAAGCTTGTTCCAGGTTAAGTGGAAGAAATTAGAAAGAAGAATGGAAGACAAGTTGAAGAAGAGGAGGAGAAAGTGGAAGGAGGTTGGTGAATTGAAGAACAACATTAATGAGGTTTCATTTGAACCCTTCATGATGATGTTGTTGTGGAAATGAGTCTCTCCTAAAACGACTCACTCACCACTAACCAAGATAAAGCTAAAGGCTTAAGAAAAGAAAGCAAGTTAGCACCTTTGATGGCCCTCCTGATTCCCAAAATGCCCATTAATTTAAGTCAAATGGTATATATGTCCTATACCACTGAATAACCATTATCAAGCTTTTCATTTTCTTGGGTAGTTAGATATACTTAACTTGCAAGAGAGTTTCCATTTCGAATTTCCTAAAAAGGAAATATTATTTTCTAAGAGGGTAGTACACTCCGTCTCCCACCAATGTGAGATTTTTTCGTACAACAATACCATGAAAAAAGTATGCTAAAAAATGTAGGATGCATCAGATATTGACGTGGACCGTCCAGATTCTTCCTACTTTGAATTTGAAAAATGGGTTAAATCTAGGCCCTCCACGTAGGTTCGGGTATGGATTTGGTCACAGTTGCCCCCCTTAAACATAAAAGGTCTACACACTATGCTGGTTTTTTTTCGGATTTTTTTAGAAATCGACTACAATCTATGTTAGTCGTTACAAGGCATTGGTACATCATGAAAATGTGATAAGCACGATAACCGCCTAAGTGGCGGACCCACCCAGAAAGTTCTCTTTGTGGGGGCACATTTAATTATGTGTTAAATAATAAAAAAAAACAAATACCATCATTAATCACAAAAACTGGCGAGCATCAGTAAGAATCTCTACCGAAATTAGTTATAAGTAAATTACCAAAAGAAACTTTCAAATTAATGATCCATATATGTCATAAGATTGCTCTAAACTAATTAGGCTACGAAATCTAAATAAATAATAAGGGTTAATTCTGTTTTGGCCCCCATGTTGTGACCAACTCACCGTTTTGGCCCTCAATTGTGTCCGACAGTTCGTTTTTTCCTCAAAGAACCAAATTTCTTATCAAAAACTCGGGGGCCAAAATGATAATATTTCTGAAAGAAAAAAGAAAAAACCACAAAAGCCACATCACCTATTTCTTTCTCCTCCACTTCACCTTATCTCTCCTCCATCACACCACCTCCTCTCCACCTCACCTTTCTTCTCCGGCGAATGATCGCCGACCAGAATAAAAATTCTGGCCGGTCACCTTTAACATAAAAAAAAATTCTTTCTCTTCTCCTCCTTTCTCTCTCTTCTTCTTATTCTTTCTCTATTTCTCTCTTCTTCGTCCTCTCTCTTCTCTTTATCCACCACACTCTCTCTCTCTACCAACTATCCGGCGAAGGGGAGGAATAAAAAAATTTCTAGAGAGAGAGAAAGGAGAGAAAAAATAAAATAAAAATTTAATATTTGAAGGTCGCCGGCCGGAAATTTGGCCGGCCGGCGACCCCTACCGGAGAAGATGATGATGTGGCGTGATAGGTGACTTAGCAGAGAGAGAAAATGAGATGGAGGAGAGAGAGTAACGGACAGTTAAATATAACGGAAAATGGGGGCCATACGGGAATATTTGCTAAAGTAGGGGGCCAGGCAGGAAGCTGGTCACAAAGTTGGGGGCCATTTGGGAAATAACCTTTATATTATTTATTGATTTAGGAGTGGATATATAACTTATTACCCCCTATTTTTTGACCTTAGACTCAAAAATCCAAAAAAAAAGTAGGAGCAAAAACAAATGAGTAATTTTAAAAGGGTTGCCCAAAGTGTTATTAGTTCATAATCGGTCCTCAAATAATTGCCTTTTAGATGGGAGCCAATACCACTTGAAAGGGCGTCCTTAAAATCACTCAAAGAAATTATTCAAAAAATAAAAAGATAAAGAGGACAGTGGGGCTCAAAACTATGCCCTATTTAGTGGTAAACTTAGCACAACTCCATTGAGCTGACCACCGTTCATTAGTGATTGATTGGTGGAATTGGAGGTATATTAAGCAATAAAACTCTGATAATTTGGGGCTATAGGGTTTTTTGACTCGGGGTCGTGGGGCACATGACTCCATAGGCCCCAACGTGGGTCCGCCCCTGGCCTAAGTTAAACCAATAATAAAAGAGTTGGCCAACCAAGTCTCCACAACGTTACGTTGTTAAGAAGCCACTGTCTCTCTCTTTTCCATTCTTAAAAACAAGTTGTTTTCATTTGTGTATGTAATGGGAACTACATTTACACAAGAGAAAGGAAAATTACTAAATTCCTGTATATTAATAGTGAATAAAAAGTAACAAAGAGGGAACGTTCCTGAAATGAAAAATGAATCATCTAATACGGATTGAACATATGCAAACTATTAGTTCGAAAAGCAATTTTGCAACTTCTAGGTAATTCGCCTTAAAGTTAAAGGCCATACTTTACCACGATCAATCTGAGAGTAAACCAAATAAGATGTTTAGGGCTTGAACAAAATAAAATAGGGCAAGTGCGTGTAGCCATTATCATATGAGGTCACAAACTCCAAAATTGTTCAATAAAATTGACATGTAGTACCATAAGAAAACAAATAAACATAACCAAAATAATGGAAGTATCAACTGCAAATTATCAAAATCTGATCAAAATAATGTGTAATTAGCATCAACTTCAAAAGGAAACAATAGTTACCTCAAAATATATGAAATACCAATTCGAACGAAAAAGAGCTTAGCCTTAAGAAACTTTTAAACTTGAACGAAAGCACATAAGCTGCAATAGATGGCTTGGAAGCAAGATAGAGTCTAGATCTCTTTTTTCATAAGCTTTCACTTTGGCGTTCTCTTTGTTCTTTCAACCTGGAAGCCAAAAGCTTCTAATATTCTGTTGATTCAGACTTCGCCTTCACGATCTTCTTCTCCTTCCCCTCGATTCTTGCTATTTTCTTTGTAGAGTTGATAGAGTAATCAACTTCTGATTTTTCGGAGCGTTACAGAGCTTATTCCTGGACTAACACGAATAAAGTATTCAACTCCTACTTTAGATTAGTGAATCAAGACCAAGTTTATTGCTTTTAAACCAACAAAAACCCTTCCCTTTTTTTGTTCGAAAGTTCCTATCGTATTTGTTGACATAGTTTCTGACATCGTCTTGCTTGGAAAGGTGGAAGAGTTTTATGATTATCAGACCTCTCGTCCTCTCTCCGTATAAGTTAGATCTTGAAGATCATTTACAACCTTCTTCACAACCAAGTTAATAACAGACAGGTCTCGGCTGACAATGCTCCACAAACTCACTTCCTTCTCCTTTCTTTATTTTGTCTACCAAAAGAAACAACCTGATTATTAAGTCACAAGTTACAACATTGTAGTTGATCCCATTATCACGGTAAAAAATGATAATCTATTAGGAAACCTTCCTAGGAGAAGAGCTAGATCACTAGTCATTATGGTGCAAAACAAAAAATAGAAGCAATCCTCAATCAACTAAATGTTCAGGGCAAATAACAAGATTCCTATCAATAGAATTCTTGACAGATTTTTGCAATGAAAAAACAGAAAGAAAAATATATGCAACTTCCCTAAGTTGTTCTTGATTAAAATATATAAAAAAACCAACAATAATTTCAAATCATCATAGTAGGTGAATAATATTTTGATGTGAACTCAGTTCAACAAAGTGAGAGTGAGGAAGAATGGTACGTTGATCTTACCCAATATCTAAAAACTATTCAAATGGCTAAGTTTAAACCAATCAAGAATGATATTGATTTGCCTATTCAAATCGAGAAAAGAAGTCCCATGGCCATGTCCCATGTAGCTGTCACTTTCCAATTGGGGAACTAAATTATAAGGCCAATTCTGCAAATAAATACTTTAATAAAGCAATGGCAGCCACTCTAACGAGCCTACAAGGCTCCAGGATAGGCAACTGAAGCAATCGATCAGTATCATTGTCAAGGAAGAACCTTCAGACCTGGTTCGTTAATAAAATCTCACCTTAGTTTTTCCAAGTGCTTTTTGGCGTTTCCGAGGACAAACATTGGTTGGACTAAGCAATCTTATGTCAAGGAAGACATAGTATATTGTCAAGCTAGGCTAGTGGGCCTAGGTGGTGGCTCAGTCCAAGAACATATATAGATGGTATTTGAATAGATGCATATCAGATCATTTTGACTAAGGATGGATCGGGCATCCATTGGTACCAAATCCTAAGCCCAACTACCTAGTACTGAAATCTGCTACAGAGATAAGCTAAGCAACATAATATGCTGGCTTAAAGTATATTAAACACATCCGAAGAAATCTATCACAAAACAGATACAAGAAAAATGTTCAACTTCGGTAATTAGCATCTTTGTGTCCTATGGATCCAGTTTCAGAGAAATAATCATCTGAGGTTCTTCAAACTACCATTTTAACCGAATATCATGGAAGAAAGCAACAAAATGATGGATGGTTTAGGCAATGTGAAGAACATGAAGAAGTTGAAAAACATATTTCTCTTGTGCTGCCTGGAAATTGAACTTCATGGGGAGCAAGAGTCGGTGATTCGACAAAGTGTAGGTTGGCATCACTGTAAAACGTGACAATTGGAAGTATACATCACGTGAAATAGTAAAAGTAAGAACAAAAAAAATTTAAAAATGGTTGTTTGGGTCAAAATATTATTCATAATAACCAAATAAACAAATATCTTTTTCTTTTAACTATAAGCTGTCAAAATGGGTAATGACAAGTAAAGTTTAGAATATATATAATTAGCAATCCATGTCATTTTCTGATGTTTTGGTTCCCAAAATACCCTTGAACATTAAAACTTCCTTTTTCTCTAAAAAAATCATAATTTTTGGGGTTTCTTCCTTCTTCTCCGTTGAAGTTTCCACTTCGATTCATGACCGACCCTGGGCCCAAGTCTTTCTTTGGACCACACCAGCAACACTGTTAAAAGAATATGCCGCAAATTTGCTATTTTTTAATACATTAACTTTGTGGGACCAACAGCAAATACAAGACAACAAACTTCCATTAGATTTCCTCACCTTCAACGTCCTCATCCCAACCCAAAAAAATACAACTCTCTTCCCGAGTTATGGGGAATTCAACTTATTAAGGAATGTTATTTATTGTTGACAAATATAAAGACTTTTACTAAACTACCCTCATTTAGTATAGAGTATTTCATTAAATACAACATTGGTAGAAGTGTAGAACCAATTTGAACTTTTGAATGGTGTTAAAACTAAAGGGTAGTTTTGGAAGTTTCATCATTTTACTAATAAATGAATGTTATAAAAGGAAAGTGAATAAACATTTTGAGACTTCCATAAAAGAAATAACAACCAAACAAAATGGGACGGAGGGAGTATTTGCAACAAAAAAAATACTCTCTCATCTTTGGTTTCAACAATGAATAACATCAATCCAACTTGGGCCATATTGTAATTATTTTATCATTATTAGCAATAATATAATACCTAATTCATAAATTTTAAAAACCTTAATTCATTGATTATTTGATTTATTTATGTAATTGTTTTACCATTACTAGTAAAGAATAATAAATATTCATTCCTATAAGCATTGCAAAGGAGCTAAGAGTTACTTTGGTCTGAAATTAGACATGTCCAAAGCTTTTGATCGGATAGAATAGAGTTATTTAGAGAAGGTGATGCATCTGATGGGCTTTCATCAGAAGTGGATTGAGCTCATCCACACTTGTCTTGCTATTAGTTCTATGGCGGTTCTCATCAATGGCCGCCCTGGAATGACTTTTAATGTGAGCCGCGGTATTCGACAAGGAGATCCTCTTTCGCCGTTCCTGTTTGCTATTGCTATGGAAGGTCTTAGCAGGCTTCTGGAGAAGCCTAATGTTAATCATACCTTCATAGGTTTTCCGGCGCCGAATTCAGAGCTCATTATCAATCATCTTCTGTTCGCCGATGATTGTCTCATTTTTGGTCAAAATTCTTTGGAGAACATTCACAATCTCAAACTCATTCTGAAGGAATTCAGTAATGCCTCGGGACAAATGATCAACTACTCCAAATCAAATATTTTCTTTTCTAAAAATGCCCACCCCAAATTTAAACGGATGATCACTCGTGATCTCAAAGTTCATTATTCTTCGGCAGGAGACAAATACCTTGGTACCAATTTGTTCATTAATAGCAACAAGAAGTCAGCTTTCCAACCTCTCATTTCTCAGATTCGGAATAAACTCGCCAAATGGCAAACTCATCTTCTCTCTCAGGCTGGTCGCTGATTTGGCGTTAAAATACCACATTGAGATCACTTAACTTTGATGAGTTAGTTCTTTTCGTGTTTTATTTCTAATTATTTATAAGTTTTTCTTGGTAGGTACCTTATTTGGAGTTTGACGCTTCATTCGGAATAAAACGGAACATTTATCAGATTTTATCTCATGTGGAAGAGACCGGAAGGAAAGAGAGACCAGGGGTATTTTGGTAATTTTGGCAGAGATCAGAGGTTAAGTGGCAAGTGGAGTCGATGGTGAATCCGGTGGCGAAAACGAAAGTCGAATCGGAGTTCGGACGGAAAAGTTATGGAAGAAGGAAGTTGAGGGTCATTTTCGTCTTTCTGAAAATTAGAGGAAGTAGAGACAAATTTGAAGGCACCCCTTGGTGTATGTAATAAGACTCAAAGTCAGGCCCAAAAACCCAAGGAAGAAGACCAAAGGAGAAGTTTAGGGGCACCTCTCTTTATAAGCCCAATTCAAGGGTTTTAGTAAAGAAAAAGAGGCTGGTTGGTCATCTTCTAGAATTAGAAATTAGAGTTTTCTAGGGTTTAGGGGAAAAAAGCTAGAGAGAGAAGGGAAGGAGGCTGCCGGCCAAGTTCTCTTGGCCGGCACGGTTCGGGTTCGTCTGAGTTCTCACCGGTGCAGCTCCAACAGCAGCAGCTCGGGTTTTCCACTTGGACAGCAGCTCGGTTTTGCCTCAATCCACCATTAAAGCAGCTCCAACAACAGCAGCTCGCGGGAAGCATAGAAGCAGTGCGGGTTATCTCCTATTAGCACGGGGAACAGCTCGGAACAAGGGACGGCTAGCAGTTGCTCGAGACAGCAAGTTCTAGGCCGGAATTGGAGTTTTCTTTGGCCGGATTTTGGTAGACCTTGCCGGAGCAATTTTGGGTAGTTCCGGTCATTATTAGGCTCGGAAACCTTAGGGTTTTAGATCCATTCATCATTGCCTTGCTTCCTATAATGTTTGATTTTGTTTTGAGCAACAAATCTTAGAGAGATAAACCTTGATCCTAGCTTTCATGGTGGATTTGGTTTGAGAGGAAGAAGATGACACTCTGTTAAGGGGAAGTCAAGTTCTGCTGAGAGGACACCTATTATACACTGTTAAGGGGACCCCTGCATTCTGTTACAGGGAGATCGACAGCACTTGAACACTTATATTTCCCGTCGATCTTAGTCTTGCGCCATCACCGAAATAGGGAGATTTTCACCTTAACTCATGTCTTTCTTTATTTTCTTCTCGTTTATTATGTGCTCCACCATGTCTAGCTAGCTTTTGTAGTCGGATACTCGTGATACATGTTTTGATGTGACAAGAGTTTTATTGCTTTTAATGATAAAATCTTCCGGATTTTTAGACCGTTCATGGACTGGAATCTGAGTTAAACCAAGAGTTCGCTGACCCATCCAAGTAAATGGGTGAAGTTAACTAACTTTTCATGCTTATTGATTATTAGTACTAGTCACTATCAATTCTGTGGATCGAAGTATCCCTCTCGTTCCATTCTTACTCGACTCTTCCCGAATCTGCCACCTTTAGTTTAGTTAGCCTTATTTGTTTATTTATTTGAAATCAATCCAAAAATCCAACTTATTCTCTTTTTTTGTTTTTAGTCTGAGTTAGTGACTGACACTTAAACCGGTGGGTTAGACTCTTTCGGTATTCGAATTACCCCCTATCCTTGAGGATCGATCCCGGTCTTACCGGGTTATTACTTGACGCCCGTATACTTGCGGGTGGAGACCTTTTAGGGTAACCTTTTAGGCCCATCAAGTTTTTGGCGCCGCTGCCGGGGATAGGTTTAGTAGTTTGGATATTGTTTGCTTGTTTTGTTCATTAGTTTAGTGTTATTTGTTAACTTAGACGTTTTTATTTATTTTCGTAGTTTCTGACTCTTTCTTGTTTTCAGGAACTACTTTAAGAAAAAAAGCCAAAAAGAGAAATAGGAGCGAAGGAAAAGAAAGAAATCGAAGGAAAAACGAAACGAGAGGAGCATTCGCTAGTATCGTATTCTATCTCTTTCTTTCTTACTTGTGTGTGATTGGTTGGATAAGTTTTGCATTGCATTGATAGCTTGTTTGTTAGTTCCTTGAGCATTGTGAGATCATGGCACGTTATTCTAACGGTTGGCCATTTCATGTTGATGATGACCTTGATCTGAGGAGTTCCATCACTACCCGACCTGGTATGACCTTCGGGGAATACCAACAGATGAGTAGAAACGAGCCTAACCGACCTGGTATGACATTTGGGGATTATCAACAAATGTCTAGAAACGGTCCGATTAGTGAGTGGAGTAGACCAGAACCTGATCGATCTCGTATGACATTAGGAGAATACCGACAAATGTATAGAGATGGTCAAATTAGTGATGGATATGGTCTGACACCAAATATGTATGAGAGACCTTATAGTCCACACTATTTAGAGACCAATGATTTTAGAGGCAGGTATTATCCTAATATGTACGATGAGACTTATGATCAAGAGTCGTCATTGAATTACACTAGTGAGCCTTACTATGAGGAGACTCTTGAAGAGTCCGCGAGTCGTCTTAGAGAGATGATGTCACAGTTTGCGACTCAAACGACGCAGGAGATTAAGTCATTGACTCAACAGGTAAAGATGCTTAAGTCACAGTTATTCGTCGACGAGGAAGGGGTTTCACCACCCCAAACTCAAGAGGGTACTAGGTACGATGACGAGGGTAATACGTCTAACCCTAGTACTAAGTTAAATGTCGATGAATTTACTGATAGTAACTTAGAGCCTGAACGGTCTGATGACCTTGTCGTCTTGTTTCCTCCACCAGTGTCGTCTCACCATGATAGGACTACATTAGACGTTGATGTTCAGGGTGATGGCTCTACGAGCAAGTTTGAGGATGACATGATTATGAACTATCCGATTTTTGACACTTGTAAGGAGTCAGTGTTAGATGCAATTCTAGGAAGGCCTGCTAATATAACTGACTGCGAGGCTCCAGAAGTCTTTGAGGATATTGATGACGTAGTAGTTAGAGACATGTTGGATAGTTTGTCAGACTATTTACCTAAGGAAACCATGGACCTTGACTTGGTCCCCGATCATATTGCCTTACCCTTAGAGTCTAGTTCGACTTTCCACATGATCTCAAACTCGGTTGTTGATCCCTTTTGGGACATTTCAGACGTCTTTCCAAAGACGTCTATGGACGTAATGGATATTCTGTCCACTAAGCTTCCAGATGATTTTTTGCCTTCGACTGATATTTTGACTCTTCACATGTATGTCGATCCTTTTGATGATTTCTTTGTTGTCGTTCCTTCTATTTATGCCTACTTAGTGAACTGTGCACCCACTAAGTTTGGGGATGACTTGTTTTCTTCTATCGTCTCATGTGCACTTCATATCCTTTATCTTTTTGTGAGACGATTATCACCGGCATATAGCTTTCTTTGGGTTGACCCCCAAAATTTCCGTCTCTTATTGTATGATCTTTGACTGATTGAGATGGGTCTTGATGTTTGTGGGTATCATCTCTGGAAACCCTCCACGAGACAGAACTCGTGCTCTTGTGAAAGCAAGAGAATCAACGGCTAATTGCATAGCTCAATGCAATCGTGTTTACCCGCGTTAGTGGTCATTTTTATGGTCATGATCTTATGTGCTTCATTCTCATATTTCTTGTTGATCATAGGAGCATTTCTTACTTGTTTTGCTTCTGAGGCATAGTTTGTTCCAAGTTTGGGGATGGAGACGAGCTCGACATCAACTTGGAACCTGTTCATACACGAGTCTCGGTAGTAGTATCTATTATCTCCTCCGGCTACGGTAATATCTTTCCATTCTTCTCTTTAAATTAATATGTCTTATCTTTTGGTGAGTATATGGTTGAAACATTGAGGACAATGTTAGTTTTAAGTTTGGGGATGGGGTATGACTTTCAGCCATGACCATGGGGTTTCAAAAGACAAGAGGGTTCAATAATTCGACCAAATTTGAAAATTTTTGGGTAGATTTGATATGACTTTAGTGGTATGCTTAAGTATGTTGATGCACGTGTTTCAGTTTTGGTGAATGTTATGCATGTTCTTTGTCTTTCTTATGAATGTCAAGTCCTTTAGCGTTTGTTGTCTGATCATGTGAGTAGCATCTAAGGAAAAAGAAACATTTCTAAGGGACCTAGAAGAGTCATTAGTGGAGACTTACACCCATGTGAGATATCTGAGCCTTTATATTGTTTTCGAGTGTACTCTTCTGCGCTAACTCCGAGTAGAATGAAGAGCTACTCAACCTCGCAACTTTTAAAAGAGCTTAGACGATCTCATGAGCTCAACTTTCTTAGCCACTAGGAGTGACATCAGGATAGCGACCTTACTCTTGTAGTCCATGAAACCCGATAATAGTGTCAACTTTAGGGAAACGGATACTCCACCACCTATTCATCATCTTACTCCCGAGAATGAAGGCATGATAGTTATAGAAAGAAGAATGTGAAAGCAAAGTGTGAATGAAGAAAAAAAGTTGTTTGTTGAGAATACTAGTGTTAGTATTTGTTTTGTTACGAAAAAAAAAAAGTGAAAAAAAAAGAACATAAGAAAAAAAAAGAGTTTATTTGTTATTTTGTGTTTTTATGTGTGAGTGTTGTGAATAATAAAGTGTTCAAAGCAAAAGCTAAATTTAGTAGTTGTTTGAGCGTTCTTTTTATTGAAGACGTCGACATTCTCGGGATTTCACTACTTTCATCTCATTACTTGTATCCGTTGACCTTTAGGAAACATTGTTAGAGGGTATAGTGGGTGAGAAGGGTGAGTGAACTTCCCCATTCCATTTTAGTGGTTATTTCCATTCTTTAGAGATTATTTCGTTCTAAAACTTGTTATCCTCATTTGTTTTGTATGTGTTGAGTTTCTCTTTATTCCATGCTCACACATTAGAGTGAACCATTATTATATATTCTTGAGTGATTTCATGTTTTTGAGTGTATGACCGTGAGGCTAAAGTCGAGGCGAAATGTACTAAGATAGGAATCGAGGTTTTGTGACTTTGAACTTAGATGATGCTCATTATGATTGGACACTCACATTTTCGGATGAGACTACTAGTGAGGAGACTTTTAGCATATATATGCGTTTATCGATTTTGATTCGTTTGTTTAGCATGCTTGAGTGTGTCATTAGTTGTCATTATCTTATTTACATCGATGTTGAAATCTTTTGTGTCTTTGGAATCTTGAATTTTGTGGGTATATTCACTGGAAACCCTCACGAGACGACACTCGTCCACTAGGGGTAACCTAGGGGTTTAACGGCTTGTTGCATACGCTAAATGCAACCGGGATTCCTCCGAAAGTGAGTTAGGATTTTACTTTATTGTTTTGTTTTATTTATTTGCTCGAGGACTAGCAAATTCTAAGTTTGGGGATGTTTGATGTGGCGTTAAAATACCACATTGAGATCACTTAACTTTGATGAGTTAGTTCTTTTCGTGTTTTATTTCTAATTATTTATAAGTTTTTCTTGGTAGGTACCTTATTTGGAGTTTGACGCTTCATTCGGAATAAAACGGAACATTTATCAGATTTTATCTCATGTGGAAGAGACCGGAAGGAAAGAGAGACCAGGGGTATTTTGGTAATTTTGGCAGAGATCAGAGGTTAAGTGGCAAGTGGAGTCGATGGTGAATCCGGTGGCGAAAACGGAAGTCGAATCGGAGTTCGGACGGAAAAGTTATGGAAGAAGGAAGTTGAGGGTCATTTTCGTCTTTCTGAAAATTAGAGGAAGTAGAGACAAATTTGAAGGCACCCCTTGGTGTGTGTAATAAGACTCAAAGTCAGGCCCAAAAACCCAAGGAAGAAGACCAAAGGAGAAGTTTAGGGGCACCTCTCTTTATAAGCCCAATTCAAGGGTTTTAGTAAAGAAAAAGAGGTTGGTTGGTCATCTTCTAGAATTAGAAATTAGAGTTTTCTAGGGTTTAGGGGAAAAAAGCTAGAGAGAGAAGGGAAGGAGGCTGCCGGCCAAGTTCTCTTGGCCGGCACGGTTCGGGTTCGTCTGAGTTCTCACCGGTGCAGCTCCAACAGCAGCAGCTCGGGTTTTCCACTTGGACAGCAGCTCGGTTTTGCCTCAATCCACCATTAAAGCAGCTCCAACAACAGCAGCTCGCGGGAAGCATAGAAGCAGTGCGGGTTATCTCCTATTAGCACGGGGAACAGCTCGGAACAAGGGACGGCTAGCAGTTGCTCGAGACAGCAAGTTCTAGGCCGGAATTGGAGTTTTCTTTGGCCGGATTTTGGTAGACCTTGCCGGAGCAATTTTGGGTAGTTCCGGTCATCATTAGGCTCGGAAACCTTAGGGTTTTAGATCCATTCATCATTGCCTTGCTTCCTATAATGTTTGATTTTGTTTTGAGCAACAAATCTTAGAGAGAGAAACCTTGATCCTAGCTTTCATGGTGGATTTGGTTTGAGAGGAAGAAGATGACACTCTGTTAAGGGGAGGTCAAGTTCTGCTGAGAGGACACCTATTATACACTGTTAAGGGGACCCCTGCATTCTGTTACAGGGAGATCGACAGCACTTGAACACTTATATTTCCCGTCGATCTTAGTCTTGCGCCATCACCGAAATAGGGAGATTTTCACCTTAACTCATGTCTTTCTTTATTTTCTTCTCGTTTATTATGTGCTCCACCATGTCTAGCTAGCTTTTGTAGTCGGATACTCGTGATACATATTTTGATGTGACAAGAGTTTTATTGCTTTTAATGATAAATCTTCCGGATTTTTAGACCGTTCATGGACTGGAATCTGAGTTAAACCAAGAGTTCGTTGACCCATCCAAGTAAATGGGTGAAGTTAACTAACTTTTCATGCTTATTGATTATTAGTACTAGTCACTATCAATTCTGTGGATCGAAGTATCCCTCTCGTTCCATTCTTACTCGACTCTTCCCGAATCTGCCACCTTTAGTTTAGTTAGCCTTATTTGTTTATTTATTTGAAATCAATCCAAAAATCCAACTTATTCTCTTTTTTTGTTTTTAGTCCGAGTTAGTGACTGACACTTAAACCGATGGGTTAGACTCTTTCGGTATTCGAATTACCCCCCTATCCTTGAGGATCGATCCCGGTCTTACCGGGTTATTACTTGACGCCCGTATACTTGCGGGTGGAGACCTTTTAGGGTAACCTTTTAGGCCCATCAGTCGCTCTGTAGTCATTTCGACCATAGCAGCGGCCGTTCCCCGATACCAAATGCAATGCTTTGCCATTCCTAAAGGCATTTGCAATAGCATTGAGTCCATTCAAAGGACCTTCTGGTGGGGAAAATCCAAAACTTTTCATATGCTTAACTGGGCCACTATTTGCAAACCTCGCAAATTTGGCGGTCTGGGCATTCGTGTTCCTCTTCTTGATAACCAAGCATTTTCTGAACAAGATCAATTGGCGTATTATCAAAAATCCTAATGCAGTTTGGGTTAAAATTCTTAAAGGAAAATATTTTCCGAATTCGTTTAAACCCACTCCTCCCAAACCTAACCATTCTTGGATCTGGAAATCCATCAACAAACAGTCTATTCATATGCAGAATCTGATCTTGTGGGACATCAACAAAGGTGACAATATTGATATTTGGCAGGACTTCTGGATTTCGGATTACCCTCCGCCTATGACGAATCACAATGAGATTAATCTCAAATGGGTTTCACAACTAATGGATAACAATACTTGGAATACTAATATATTACATTGTTGTTTCAACACTGATATTTGCAATGTTATCATGAGCATTAACATCCATAGTGACCAGGAGGATATTCCTAGATGGACGCTGACTAGATCAGGTAATTTTTCACTTAAATCTATGTATAATTCTCTGCGAATTGATGTACTAATCTTATGCAGGATCAAACGGACTGGTTCTTTATATGGAACATGAATACGATTCCTAGAGTCAAATTATTTTTATGGAAATGCTGTACTAATGGTCTACCAGTAAAGGAAAAAATAGGTAAATACATTGGTAACCAATTCTCTTGTATTAACTGTAATGAAAACGAAACTTTAGACCATGTTATGCTTCATTGCACCTTCGCTAAAGCGATTTGGTTTAATTATCCGGTAAGAACAGACCATATTGTATCTACTATCCAATAGATACATCTATGGAAAAAACTAGATGAGGAAATTGGTCTACTATATGCCAAAATTCTTTGGTTTTTATGGAAAGCAAGATGTGAAAACAACTTCTCCAAAACGAAACAAAATCCTAGACAGATCATTGATAGGATAAATGCCAATACCATCACGCCTATTAAGATCGAATCCTTTATACCTAAAGTTTGCAGGGAAAAAACCATACAGGAAAAATGGAGACCTCCGTCAACACCATATCTTAAACTTAATGTTGATGCTTCTTTCTCCAAAAGCTCAGAACCAGCAGGGATTGGGTGTATCATCAGAGAAGAAACAGGCGCTTTTGTTATTGCAGCGGCTGACTCTATACGAGGTCAGAATGCGGAAGAGTGTGAAAGCATTGCCATACTTTACAGCATCAAATGGGCTTTAGATTTGAACATTAACCACGTTCATATTGAAAGTGATAACCAAACGCTCGTCCACTTTATCAACGGACAAAATGTTAGTCTCCACTGGCAATCTACAAAGATCATGAAACAAGCTAAAGAGCTCAGGGATAAATTTGATGGTATTATCTTTACGTTTATCAACCGGGAAGGCAATACTCAGGCGGACTCAATAGCTAAATGGGGTAGGAGGAATGACAGTAGAAAAATATGGAATGTATTACCTTCTTTTGTTAAAGCTATATGCTAGAACTTTGTATGGATATTTTAGTTAAAGTTATGCTATGTTTTCTTCATAAAAAAAACAAAAGTAAAGAATAATAAATCCTTAAAAGCTCGAATTGTTATCAGTGTAAATATGTGATCAACAAACTAAACACCTAATCGTAATCATTGAATTATTTTGTACGTTATATGTGTGAACATATAGTATGTTATGAATTTTATTTATAGATTAATCATTAATCAATTTATCATATAAGAATATTTTTTTTTTAAATTATTTCTCTCTGATTTAGGCATAAATAAGTTTCTCAAAAAAAAAAATTAAACAAGAGAAGATTTAAGTAAAAGTCTCACAAGAATTACTAATTTTGGGTTTTTTTGATAAATATGGTAGATGGTGGTTATCTTGCATATTATACTCGTTTTGTTAGTGATAAGTGATTGGACGTTGCTCGTAAATTCAATTTCGAAAAGTTAAGATCCGATAATGATGTAAGAGATTCATGTGCTTTTTAAATTTTCTAAAGCAAAACAGGTTATATGATATAGATGGACTTCACTTGTTCTTTGAAGTGAAAGTAATTAATGAAATGTCTTGTAACGTGAAAGATAAAAAACGTGAAGTGTCAAAATTTTGAAAGATATGAAAGGATTTTACCCAAAGGCATGGATTGCTTACAAATTGTTGTTAACGGTACATGTTACTGTCGCATCTACAAAAGAAGTTTCTCTAAGTTGAATTTGATTAAATCTTATGTTCGATCTACTATGTCACAAGAAAGTTCAATAATTCGGATATTTTGTCGATTGAGAAAAAACTTACTGAAAATTTACATTTCAACAATCATAAGCGCTGCATAAAAAAATCTAAAAAGAACAACATTCAAGTGATTGTAATTATTAAGTACTTGAGAAAGAAGACGCACAATTTTAAGTATTCACTTGCAGGCTGATAAAGAAGACGCAACAACATGGTCACTCACCAAATCAGGAAATTTCTCAATTAAATCTATGTATAACTACTTGAGAAGAGGCAGTAATGAACCAATGCACGACTCAACAGACTGGTTTTTGTTTGGAATATGAACACGATACAATGGAAAAAACTATTCATGTGGAAATGTTACACAAATAGTCTACCAGTAAGAGACAAAATCGGTAAGTATATAGGTATTATCTATAATTGTATTAATTGCAATGCTAATGAAACATTAGCCAATGTGATGTTACACTGTGACCACGGTCACGCAATGGATTCAACAATGGAAAGTATTAGATGAGGAACATACTACATTATATGCCAAAATACCATGGTTTATCTGGAAAGCTAGATGCGAGAATTACTTTAACTCTCCCAAACAAACTCCAGTTCAGATGATCGAACGGATTAAGCATACGTCAACCACTCCACTCAAGATGGAGTCCATATTAACAAACAAATGCAGGAACAAACCACAGAAACAACAATGGAGACCTCAATCGACACCATTCCTAAAGATCAACGTAGATGCCTCTTTTATGAAACTTACGGAACCAGCTGGAATCGGATGTATTATCCATGATTATGAACCAAATTTTGTAATAGCGGTAGCGGACACAGTACGAGGTCAAAACGCAGAAGAATGTGAAAGTTTAACCCTACACTACAGCATCATGTGGGCGATCCAACTCCAAATCAAATATGTTCGTATCGAAAGTGATAATCTTAATATAATCAACTTCATCAACAACCAGAAGGACGGACTACATTGGCAATCTCGACGAATCATTGCAATGTTGCTAGCTCTCAGAAATCAATTCACAGACATCATTTTCACTTATGCGCCAAGGAAATGCAACTCCAAAGCCGACGCACTCGCCAAATGGGGTAGAACCAATAGTCAGAAAAAAATAGGAATGTAGCTTCATCGTTTATTTCTGCTTTTAATTAGTTTGCTTTGTATGGAGGGTTGCTTTTGGTATTATATCTCATAAAAAAAGTGATTGTAATTATTAGCACTATTTTGTTGTATATATAAAAAAAAATTTATGATACTTATATTTTTAATAATAAATATGATTTTTGTTTTGCATATACTATAGGAGACATATTTTCTGAACTCGCTTCGGGCCACCAAAAACTAGTATTCGTCCATTAAATCTGTAAGTAACTATTTCTCTCTAACTTTCGATCGTCATATTGTTATTTTTCAAAAATCTAATTCTAGATCTCGCTGGAATCAGACTTCTAGGTCAGATCACTTATTTTGTTATTTTTGTTTAGATTTGATAATGGCGGTTCAACACTTGAATGTAGTTCCAATTGTTACAACAATAGGAATAATCAAAGGTCGCCTGGTTTAGGGGTGGGAATAAAGCCCGCGGGCCCGAACCCGCCCGCATTTTATAAAACCTACCCGAGACCTACCCGATACAAATTAATAGGTGGCTTCACCTAGACCGATGGATGAGGTTCAGAACTTTTGATGCCTTCCCCAATCCAATTCCAACAATAAAACCCTAAGTGACTAAGTCCTTAACGCCTCTCTTTCTTCTTCAACCTAGTGCCTCTCTTTCTTCATCTACAACCATTCCATAACCCTAACATTGCCTCTCTTTATTTTTCATCCTAGTTTTTTTTTATTCAAGTTCACTCTTCATCAACTTCACTTCACCTTAACTTTTTTTTTTCATCCAAAAACCCTAAACCGTAATACTATTACTAACGGTTCTCAAGCATCTTCACGGCTTCACCGACTATCTTCGTCGACAGTCTGCACCAACTATCTTCATCGGCTTCCTTCAACGATTCCATGGAATAGCTTTCGTCAACAGTGATAAAGAAGGTTTGGGTGGAGGTTATATGTAGTTCTCATTTAATATTGAATATTTTAGAACTGATTTAGTTTTAGATACTTTAAATCTGACTTTTGTTTGACTTATTATTAAATGTTTCAGATCTTATTATGACTACATATTATAGATCTAAAATATCTACATAGTTGTATTATTACTTCTGATATCTTGTTAGTTGCGTGTTGTTACATCTTAACAAGTTTAACAAGGCTTCTGATTTGTTAGATCTAAACTATCTAAATATGTTGTTAGTTGTATGTTGTTACATATTATAGATCTGAAATATCTACATAGTTTTGGATAGTTTAGACCAGACTTCAACAGTTAAACAAGTCTTCTAAATTTTAGATATGATTTACTATTAGCTTTTTAGATATGATGTATTGTTAGATATTTACTTCTGATATGTTGTATGTTGTTACATCTTACATGTTACATTGTTCATTTATACGCTATTATATACTGATATTTTGATCTTTTATTTGTAGGTTCCTCTTAAACTCTGATTTCCAACATAAACAGTTTACCAAGTCTTCTGCCTTTGAATCAGTAACGTCCTCGCTTCTCTCTGTAATAAATTTATATCCTGTATAATATCTATGATTGCTCTCTTGGTATGTTGTTATTTGATGTACAATGGGATATCTATGCATGCTTTCTTGCCTCTTGGTATGTTGTGATATGATATTCCCTATCATATATACATGTTCAGTTAGTATGTTGGATCTGATTTGTTGTTGTTATTGTTATTTATACATGTTGTAATATTTATAAATATGACCTGCAATTTGTAGTCTTTTGGCATGATAAATTGAGTTTCTATGTCCATGATCAAATGTTATGATTTGATAATACATTATTTTTATTGTATATATGTTATGATAACTGATTTTGGAAGATGTATATTCTAAACTTCGAAGAAATGCACAGTTGTTATGTGATCTTCAAGTCTCTAAAATCTTTTACTTTTCTAGCTCTGATGGTCTTTTGTGAATGATGATAGAACAAAACAGTTCAATGCTTTATGTGTTGCAAATGGCATGAAACCTAAGAAACTTCAATTAGATGTTAAGCATAGATGGAACTCGACATATCTTATGTTGAGTGGGATTTTGCCTTACAAGAATGTTGTGAATCTTTTTTTATCTGATCGGCGTAGTCCTTTTCCTCTTAATGAGGATGATTGGGTGCACGCTGAATTATTATGCAAGTTCTTAAAGGTTTTCTACGATGCTACTAACTTTTTCTCCGGTGTCAAGTATGTTACTATTAACCATGTTCTTGAGCATTTACTTTACATTGGTACTGTGTTCAAGGAACATCGAAGTAATCCTTTACTTTTTAAGATTGTAAGTGAAATGGAGAGCAAGTTTGTTAAGTATTGGGGGCAAACTCCGATTCTATTTGGTATTGCTTGTGTACTTGATCCAAGGGTCAACATAAGAGTTGAAATGGTTTTAGATGCTTTAGATGACTGTTTTCATACTTCTGCCTATGATTTGTGTTGTACAACTTCTCAATTCAACAATATTATGGGTAAGCTTGAGCAACTATTTGCTGAGTATACTCAGACTATGGCTGCAATTGGTAGTACCCCTGGTCCCTCTACATCTTCGAAAATAAACACGACTTCTACAAGTAAAGGTTTATTTTGGAGCAGTATTAGTCGTGGTCGACGTGATCCCATTGCAGCTGCATCGCAAGAGTTATCAAGGTATAAATCTGAACCCGAACTTCATATATCTGATAATGATAAATTTGTTGTGCTTGTGTGGTGGAAAGATAACGAGAAGAGGTATCCTATACTTTCTTCTATTGCTCGAGATGTATTTTCGGTTCCCGTTTCAACTGTTGCTTCGGAGTCGGCGTTTTCGATGGGAAAACGAGTGATTGGTGATTATCGTAGTTGTTTAACTCCGGAAATGGTGGAAGTGTGTGTTGTCATGAAAGATTGGTGGCGTGCTAACTATCAACACATTTTAAACCCATTTGATCCCTTAGACGATGATTTTCCTGTTGATTTGTCTCATACTTCCACAAGTGCCCCTACTGCGAATGCTTAAGTGGTAATGTTGTTAGTTTTAATTCTCATGTTGGGTATTTTTCTTTGTATTATTTCTGATTTTTGACTATGGGTATTTCATTCATTGTCCTAATTTTTGTAATCTTAACTTGCAGGTACTTGGTTCATGTTTTTTGGATGCACTACTAACCTGACGAAGAAGGTTGCAGCAGGATTCAACTCTACGACTTTGTCGATTTTGCTGCTGAAATCTTGAAGACTTCGATTTCGTTGTATTTTTGTAACTTTTGTATAAGAAATGATACTTCACCCATAGCAGGTTGCTGCCTCACTGGTATAGTGAGTTGCTGCTTATTCTCCATTATTCTGATGGTGTAATCAGATGTAATTTGATCGTATGCAAGGGACTCGGGTATCGACCTTTACTTTCTGGTGGTCTAAATACTTGAATGTGATGTCAAATCTTCGGATTGGAAACACTTCAACTATTATGGCTTATCAAAGTTTTGGTTCGATTTGAGTTTCGATTATCCGATCATGTCCTTCTGATTTTTCCAAGTGATGGTCTTGTCTTTTTTTACTATTTTTTTTACCATCTTTTGTTAATTATATGTTAAAATGGAGTCTGAGCAAGCTTTGTATATCTTTTTCTTTCTTTTTTTTGTCTATTTTTTTTTGTTCAATTACCACTTTTTTCTCACTGAATTTCAATAAAATGAAGTAAAATAGTATAGATTTATTATCTCGGGTTGCTCGAGCCGAACCCGTCCGCTACCCGATGGACCCGCCAAAATAAACGGGCTCGGACGGGCTTTGGCGGACTACGAGAAAGACTTTACCCGCCCGGCCCGTCCGTCTACCCTAATGGTTATCTCTACCAGTTGCCCGTACCCGTCCGACCCGTCAAATATTATGCCCGCGGGTTGCCCGCCCGTCCCGATTCCCACCCCTAGCCTGGTTGGATTTACTTGAGCTCACTCACTTCTTTAGAAGAAAAGTGATGCTTTAACTGTTCATTTTCGTCAAATCTTGAAAAAAAATTTCAACAAAACAATGCCTGGGATACATTATGAAAAACTCATTTTTTTGCCCTAACTTCTTTTCCCTAAAAGCTTTTCCATTATAACCGATCTCATCTGATTTTCTAGAGAGAGGAATTTAGAAAGAGGTTAAGAGAGAAAGATAAATTCTTGGTCGAAAAATGAAACGTCAAGTCCTAGTAGATGAAGTTGAACTTGATTCAACTGATGAGAAATTGAAGAAAAAGATCCATAGTA
The DNA here is from genome assembly GCF_041429995.1 of Eschscholzia californica. Taxonomy (NCBI): domain Eukaryota; kingdom Viridiplantae; phylum Streptophyta; class Magnoliopsida; order Ranunculales; family Papaveraceae; genus Eschscholzia; species Eschscholzia californica. The sequence goes on from NW_028238198.1 coordinate 38,706,335, forward strand.
ATGAATAAGAAGAAGAAGAAAAATCTGTGATTGAAGATGATAAAATGAAGGATTTTCAAGTGTAAGTGACGATCTATTATTCGACGTATTAAAATTTGTTGGTGCTAAATCTTTGGCTACATCAACTTGTGTGAATGAGAATTTGAATAAATTAGTTCAACATGAAAGTTATGGGAGTTAATTTGTACGAGTTATTTCCGTTTTGGCCCCTTAGTTTGTTACCGACTTCCTTTTTGGCCTCTTACTGTTCGTAAATTCAAAATTGATCTCATTTTTTTGAAAACGTCAGTTAACTTTAACAGTTTATTTTTTTCTTTCCCAAATCACCCTTCCTCTAAAAATTAATTCTTATATGTTCTTCTTTCTTCTCCTTCTTCTTCTTCTTTCTTGTCTCTCTCTAACCCCTTCCTCTCTCTAACCTCCTTTAATACATGAAACACAATCCACCAAATAAACACAAAAAATATAAATCAAAGGTTCTTATTCTTTTCGACTTTCATTTTCTTTCCTTCAAAGATGAAACATTTATGTCATGATATCAAATTTCTATAAGATAACCTGCTTGAGTGGCCAAAATAAATTTTTTTTCTTTTTTGAAAAGGCAAACAAATGTGTTTAGGAATTTCAGCAAGATTGATAAAGGGTATCTATCCATCATGCCTAGAAATCTTGTAAGGTTCTATTAGTAATGGAGCAAGCCGTATGAGAATCCTCATCCGATGGCTTCAGAGAACAAAGAAGAAATCTGAAGGTATCAGAAAGTCGGTCGATGAGGATACAGTGGGTTAGTTTGTAAAAAGTAGCAACTCTGAGGAAATTCCAGCTCCTCTAAGAAAGTGACAGGTTACCAACAATTAAACCCCCAATAAGTTACAACCATTAAACCTATCACAACGAACCTACATAGAGAAAGTGATTGGTAGAGAGAGAAACTGTAATAGGCTGTTTCTAAAGTTTCTAATATGATGGATATAGGCGGTTTAGCAATTGCTTATAGGCGGTTTAGTTTGGATGCATATAGGCAGTTTCCAATAACTCAAGGCGGTTTTGGTTCCCAAAAATTGAAGTCGGTGGTGAGCATCTAATTTGGAGATGGTCGGCTTATACTAATATTTAAATAGAGGACTTGAGTGCTTTGAAAACACATCAACAACCAACACAACTACTCAACAACAACTCTTCTTTAGAGAGTTAGAGAGAGAGCAACTGAGAGAGAAATTTGTTCATAGTTTTTGAGCGGTGTTTAATTTCTCGGTCGTTGAAGATTTAGTATAGAAGGTTATTACTATACGGTACCATCTTGGGACGAACTTGCGGATTGTGTGAGTCGTCTTCATCTATCCTTCAATAAAGATTTCTTGTTCGCCCGAGGACGTAGGCTTTAGGCCGAACCTCGTTAATTTCTGTTTGCATATTTAGTTTTGGCATAGCTTTTCGATTAATCTTCATAATCAGATCAATTTCTAGGATAGGTTCGATAGCTTCTGCAACTTTCAATTCTAACAATTGGTATCAGAGCCTTGTTGAGATTGAACGCAGAGAAGATGGGATCGAGAAGTGGTACGGTCAAATCAGGGAAATATGAGATAGAGAAGTTCAATGGGAAAAACGATTTTTCTTATTGGCGGATGTAGATGAAAAATCTTTTAATCTCGCAGAAATTACACAAGACGTTGACGGGAAAGAAACCAGGAGATATGTCAGATGAGGGTTGGGAAGAGTTAGATCTCGAACCACGGGCTGCCATTCTATTGTGTCTTGAGAGGGACGTGGCGTTCCTAGTAGATGAAGAAACAACGGCGGCGAGTGTGTGGTTAAAGCTAGAAAGTAATTTCATGACGAAAACTTTAACGAATCGGGTCTACTTAAAATCCAAATTATTCACATGTAGAATGGAAGAGGAATCTTCTATTCAGGAAGATGTGAATAGGTTTGACAGGATTATCTCAGATTTGAAGGATATTGATGTTAAGGTTGAGGATGAGGACCAAGCCCTCATATTGTTACTTTCATTGCCTAAATCCTATGAGAACCTTTTACAAACTTTGATGCTTGTTGGTGATAGTCTAAGCATGGATCAGACGAGAAATTCGTTATTAGCGGATGACCTTCGTAAGGTTGCTACTAACAGTATGGCGTCAGGTGGAGTAGACAAGGATCAAGCACAAGGGTTGTTTGTAACGAGGGGGAGGAGTAATGAAAGGGGAAAGGGAAAGGGCGGGAAATCTAAATCCAAATCTAGAGGCTCTTTCAAGAAAACGTGCTTTAGTTGTGGTGAGCTTGACCACTTTAAAGCGACTTGTCCAAAGAGAAAGTTGAAGCAAAAGAACGAAGACTACAAGGGGAAACAAGATATGCAAGAGGCGGGATATGTGTCAGAAGACCCTGACGAATGTTTCTCGGTGATAGAGGTGTCTGAGAAGATCTCCGATAAGTGGATGCTTGATTCAGGGGCGTCACACCATATGTGTCCAAATAGGGAGTGGTTTACTACCTATAGGAGTATAGATGGTGGTACAGTTAGACTGGGTGATGATAGTATATGTAAAACTGTGGGACTCGGAACAATACGAATCAAGATGCACGATGGAGTGGTGAGAACATTGACGGACGTAAGACACATACCCGATTTGCGGAAAAATCTAATTTCCCTTGGTTTGTTGGAGCGGAACGACTGTAAGATAATTATAGAGAATGACTCCATAAAAGTCGTTAAGGGTTCTTTGGTGGTAATGAGAGGTACTCGTTACGGTAATTTATACAAACTTGTGGGGACAACAATTACGGGAGATGTAGCGGTAGGAATCAGTGGAAGGGATCCAACGACTTGTACGAGGCTTTGGCATATGCGCCTTGGGCATATGTCGGAAAAGGGTCTATCTTTGATGTGCGGGAAAGGCTTGTTCAAGGACATGAATAAGCCTTGCATGGAGTTTTGTGAGCATTGTGTGTTCGGGAAGGCACACAGGGTGACGTTCTCTACAAGCATACACAAGAGCAAAGAGGTATTAGACTACGTACATACCGATGTCTGGGGACCGGCAAAGTCACCTTCCAAGGGTGGTTCCAGGTATTTTATTACATTCGTTGATGATCATTCAAGATTTGTCTGGCTTTATTTTCTGAAGCATAAGAATGAGGTATTCAACACATTCCTGGTGTGGAAAGCAATGGTTGAAAACAAAACTGGTCGAAAGCTGAAGACGTTAAGATCGGACAATGGGACCAAGTACACGGATGGGGCATTCAAGGAGTTTTGTAATCAGGAAGGCATTGTGAGGCACTGGACAGTAATAAACACACCTCAGCAGAATGGAGTCGCAGATAGATTGAACCGTACACTACTTGAGAAGGCTAGATGTATGCGCTTCAATTCGAGATTAGGCGCAGAATGGTGGGCAGAATCTGTTGCTACAGCTTGTTATATTGTGAACAGGTCTCCACATTCTTCTTTAGATGGCGGCATACCTTACGAGGTGTGGTCAGGTGAACATGCAGATTACGAGAGACTTAAGGTTTTCGGTTGTACGGCCTATTACCATGTTAAAGGTAACAAACTTGACAATAGAGCAAAGAAGTCAATTTTCTTAGGATATGCTACAGGAGTCAAGGGTTATCGACTATGGTGTACGGAAGACAAGAAGTTTGTAATCAACAGAGATGTGGTGTTTGATGAGTCATCTATTGTAGCTATGGCGAAAGCTACGGTGCCTAGTTGTGGTGATGTTGAGTCTACTAAAGCTCAAGTAGTGGAAGTAGAAGCTGAAGACCAACGTGTTTCTAGGAATCATGATCAGGTGAAGCATCGGGATAATACTCAGGATGAGAAAATTGATGAACCCGATCATGAGGAGGTTCAAGAGGAAGGTACACAAGTTTTACAACAACAACAGCAGGATGTTTCGGTACACACTAGGCCAAAACGGTTATATAAGCCGGTACAGAGGTTAGGGTCAGACAAACCTCTTAGGCATTACGGCCAGGCAAATGTGGTTGAATATGCACTCTCGGTGGAAGACGACGAGCCGGTCACCTTCAAACAAGCTATTACCGCGGAGGAAAGAGAGAGTTGGTTGGTTGCTATGCAAGAAGAGATGAAGTCTCTTCACAAAAACAAGACATGGGAGGTTGTCCCATTGCCCGAAGGGAAGTCTGTTATTGGTTGTAAATGGGTGTATAAGAAGAAAGAGGATTCTTCCGAGATCAAGGGTACAAGGTATAAGGCAAGACTAGTGGCCAAGGGTTATGCACAGAAAGAAGGGGTCGACTACAATGAGATTTTCTCACCGGTCGTGAAACATACTTCTATTCGGGTGCTATTGAGTATTGTTGCTCACAGTGATCTTGAGCTGGAACAACTTGATGTTAAAACCGCCTTCTTGCACGGTGATTTGGAAGAAGAAATTTATATGGCTCAACCTGAGGGATACAAGGTTGAGGGCAAAGAAAATCAAGTATGTCGTTTGAGGAAGTCCCTTTACGGATTGAAACAATCCCCTCGCCAATGGTACAAACGATTTGATTTTTTCATGCTAAAGCATGGTTTTCGCAGAAGTGACTATGATTGTTGTGTATACATCAAGAAGCTTCGCAAAGGTGACTTTATTTATCTCCTTTTGTATGTGGATGACATGCTTATTGCTTCTAGAAGCATGGTGGAGATAGATAAGTTGAAATCTCAACTCAGTCAAGAGTTTGAGATGAAAGACATGGGCGCTGCAAAGAAGATACTGGGAATGGAGATTAAGAGAGAGCGTTCAAGTAAGAAACTTACTTGAATCAGAAAGGTTACATCGAACGAGTAGTTTCTTGGTTCGGGATGCAGAATGCGAAGGCGGTGTCAACACCTTTGGCACCACACTTCAGGCTCTCGGGAAAACAATCTCCCACTACTACGGTGGAGAAGGATCATATGGATCGTGTACCGTATGCTAGTGCAGTTGGCAGTTTGATGTACGCTATGGTGTGTACTCGTCCAGATATTTCACAGGCGGTCAGTGTGGTTAGCAGGTTTATGGCAAACCCGGGGAAGACACATTGGGAAGCTGTGAAGTGGGTCTTGAGGTACTTGAAGGGTACCGTTGATACGGGTTTGTGTTTTGGTGGAGCCACATGTCAGTAAGCGGTTATGTTGACTCGGATTATGCTGGCGATCTAGATAGAAGACGATCTACTACTGGTTATGTATTTAGGGTACATGGTGCTCCAGTTAGTTGGCGATCGATGTTACAATCTACAGTTGCATTATCTACTACGGAGGCCGAGTATATAGCTATGGCCGAGGGTGTGAAGGAAGCATTGTGGTTGTGGGGTCTTCTGGATGATCTAGGGATTAAGCAGGAGCGCGTAGATGTATGGTGTGATAGTCAAAGTGCAATCCACTTGGCGAAGAATCAGGTTCATCATGCTCGCACTAAGCATATCGATGTCAGGTATCACTTTGTACGAGATGTCATAGAGGAAGGTGATGTTTCTCTCATGAAGGTACACACAGATGAAAATCCCGCGGACATGTTGACTAAAGTGGTGATGTGTAGCAAATTTCAGCATTGCCCGGAATTGCGGCAAATCGGCTCGTGTTAAGTTGCCCGAAAGGGCGTAACGGCGACAAGGTAAACTTTATGTGAAGGGTTGGTAGAACTGTTGGAAAATTATTTATAGTGTAAATAAATTTTTATTTGAGTGAAATTATATCTAATAGGTACTTGTGAAAACTCACAAGTTATGGATAGTCATACCCCAATGGAGAGACATCTTGTGGATTTGTAGAGTCATGACTAACTCTATAAATACCCAATTTAGTTTCTCTTTTAATATAAGGTTTTGGACAGCTTTTAATAGAGTATTTGAAGACAATAGTTGAGTCGTCTAGAGTCATGTTTGAGAGCATAGTAACTCGATAGTTCGATGGAGCATATAGAATTGTAGTGCTTCTTTCTATATGACGTGATCGTTGTATCTTGGGAGACAAATGTCCGTAGACCGTTAGCACCATTGCGGGGACATGATTGTCTTAAGGAAAGAGTGACCACTCGCCTCGATCAAACAAGATAAATTTTTTCATTTTTATATTTATATAATCTTAAAGTGTTATATGATTAGTTGTCAAGAACCGAATCTGTAAACCCGATACCAACAATCTTAAGACAATCATTTTATCGGATTCGATTTCTTGCAATATTAAATGCTTATCACTTCTTTTTGATCCTGTTCCAATTTTATGTTTGTAATTTCTTAAACCAAGTCAGACTTTGGTTTACTAACATTGGTAGGTCCATATAGTTCATGTCAAATGAATTCGCAGATGATTACAGTAGTTTTGGGTGACTAATTTTTAGCCACTAACACGTTAATGCGTGGAGTTTGAAATTTAATGGATAGGAACGTAGTTGATCTAAGTAGCCTCTTTAAAGTTTTTCCTTACCACAGAACCTGTCGGAGAGATTGATGTGGAGGTCAAACACCAACAATGAAGGATGTTTTAGTTTCATTCCAGAGGGAACTATCAAATTGACACTTCCTGTTAATTCGAATAGTTTACCTTAAAAAAGCATCTTTTCAGAAACCAATGTGAAATTCTCCAAACAAAAACTTGGGATGACAATCAGAAAGCTTGGTCATATGACCAAGTCAGATGAGAAATTGAAAATTTTGTGAGAAAAAAAAAAACAAGTATGCTGTTGTCCCTTGTTTGCCGAAGAGGTGTCTTTTCAAACATGAACCAGGGTGATGCAAACATGAACCAGGTGTCTTCTCAAACATTGTTAAATGAGCATTGGGTGATGCAAACAAGAACATTACTAAGCCAGATAAGTTTTATTTTCTTAACAGTAAATATGCTATATATCATTGCTTAGGATTCTGTTTTTAGTCATATTGTAATACTATTAGTATTACGTAAATTACTATCATACGTAGTATGGTGTTGGTCGATCTTTAGAAAGATGAAATCAGGGATCTTGTGGAGTCATGAGAAAAGTTCTTAATTCTTTAAGAAAAATCAATTCTTTACATTGAAAAGTCAGTGATTGGGAATTGAAAACCAAGTTTAGAAGTGAAGGTGAAGATGGAGAGGCTCCAAAGAGGGTCTTTTGTATGCGCTCATCATATCTGTCTACCAATTAAATAAACTAAAATGACGACGATATCTTCATATGAGTTATGAGGAATGATGGTCATTTTAAAACCTTAACAATAGACAAAAAGAAAATGATTTGGACATCACAAAATAGTGTAGCTGAAGGAAATGTAATAAGGAAGCAACCAATTAACTATATGATCTCTGGTTTGTTTATTGTTAACAGTTTTCCTTAAATTATGATTATCATGACAACTTACTGATGTTGGAGGTACTCTAACTCAATGACAAGAGCAGACATGAGGAACAAATGGAAATTAATATTTACTTGTCTCGTTTGGGTTTCTGAAAAATAGTTGTTTGTATTCATACTACAACGGTTATTTTCATAGTCCATGGTGTGTATTACAAAGTCAAAAGGTGACTATACCAAATGGAATCAAGGCAAACAATGAAACCCATTTTCTGTTGTGGAGTTTCTTGTTGTGGTTCAATACATTAATAGGTGCTTAACTTGGTTCACGCCTAACAAGGCATTTGAGTATAACCAGATTGAAATATCTTAGTTATTTCAATTAATTAAGATACCGAATTTTAATGACGACGCATTTTTTGGTTGATTGTAAAATCAAACTAAGTCAGTGATAAACTCATTTCAAATTGTGGGGGTAATGAAGGTAAGATACGTCATGTATGGTAAGGGTTCTCTCATAGAAATGGTGAGTCAAGAATAATCACATTGTGGGGGTTGTATAAGGACATTGATGTCTCTGCTCAAAATTCTCATGGAGGAGAAAGTGATAAAGAAAACACTTACTAACAAATGCTTTCACTTGCTATTAGATGCATCCAGGTACATCTAGTAAAACCATACATATAGATGTAATTTCATCATTAGAAGTAATGAGGTGGTTTTCATGTTCTTCCCATTTCAAGATGAATTGGTGTTATCTTTCATCGGAGAAACCATAAGAAGAGAAACATGAAATCTTCCAGTAAAGGAAGTACAAAGGCTAAATATCTAGTCCTAGTTTCACAATAAAAGTGAAGAGAACTAGGGGCAGTACCTGAACAGTGAATTATTTTGTAAACGATCTTAGTGTGGAGACTTTACAAAAGAAGGGTGGTTTTATTAGCCTAAATTCCTATAAAAAAAAAAATTTGAGTAATTGATTTTTTTTAAGAAAAAGGAGACGAGGTCATCCGAGAAGAAGGATAAAAAAAACGACCAAATTATTTCTCTTGTACGAGAAAAGTAAAATTGCAATTCTAGTATTGTTATCTTTCAGCATCATTTTCTAGTGGGACAGACTCAATTTTAGTTTTCTGAGTTTGGTTTCATGACAACTTAGTTTTAGTCATGAAATGTGGGAGAAGCATGGACCTATGGTATGTCATAGTTGTTTTTCCATTAATGTTGAAGATTTTATGTTGGAATTGAAGTCGATTTTGATTAATTTGGGAATGGTATATAAGATAGATATCTTGTTTGGTTGTTGACTGCAAACAATAGTATACCAATGTATTAGTTTTATAAAACTAAATGAATGTCCAATCAGTTGTCCAAATCCACATAGCAGGTGTGTATTTCAACTGAAATAGATAACTTAAACAAAAATGAATTTCTTTAAGGATATTCGAAAATGGAATATGATAAGTCATCGTACTTGCGTTGACATAATATTACCATTAAATGATTGCTCTATACAGTTTGAAATTGTGAATCAATTATGCATGCTTATAAAGTTGAACGACAACCTAACAGGATCCAATTAGATAAAGGTGTGTCAATTGCGAGCAATTATCATCAAGGGGAATGGGGCTAAAACGCCTAAAGTAAATGAGTAAAGGCATGGTGAAACCCTACCTAGATGACTGCAGATCCCACGATCTAGGTTCAAAGGGCAACTGAAGCTATATCCTGACTCGCCAGTAACACTGAAAGAGATTTATCTCTTACCCATTCCTAGGATGAATCAGTGTTGCCTGTAATAAGAGAGGATAAGGTTATCTTTTAATGATTCCTATAGTTTAGAATTCTTTTTTTTTTTCTAAATGGGGTATAACAGGATACCTTTAATAGGAGATCACCTATATGAGTGTGAACTGGTGCCGGTTCCGTGAGAAGGTCGTAATGGCCGACTTCTCTAAAGCGCTCATGAATCCCGAGAATGTTCAAGGCCGAAATGAACACAACCGAGAACTGAAGGTTACAAGGAATGTCATGTGTGATAGCTACTGCATCGGTTTACAGTTCATAGGACCCAGTTCAAGACATAGTTCACTAAGGTCCTTGTAAACCCGGTATCTATTCACTACGGAAGATTCAAAGCCAAAAGCTATCTTTCCCGATGCATGGTACCTCCTGTTATGCTCTTATATGTATGTATGTTTGTCTGTCATGTGTTTGTATGTCGTCTGTCTTTTGTTGGTAATTTCACTCATGTGGGGGATTGTTGGAAAATTATTTATAGTGTAAATAACTTTTTATTTGAGTGAAATTATATCTAATAGGTACTTGTGAAAAGTCACAAGTTATGGATAGTCATACCCCAATGGAGAGACATCTTGTGGATTTGTAGAGTCATGACTAACTCTATAAATACCCAATTTAGTTTCTCTTTTAATATAAGGTTTTGGACAGCTTTTAATAGAGTATTTGAAGACAATAGTTGAGTCGTCTAGAGTCATGTTTGAGAGCATAGTAACTCGATAGTTCGATGGAGCATATAGAATTGTAGTGCTTCTTTCTATATGACGTGATCGTTGTATATTGGGAGACAAATGTCCGTAGACCGTTAGCACCGTTGCGGGGACATGATTGTCTTAAGGAAAGAGTGACCACTCGCCTCGATCAAACAAGATAAGTTTTTCATTTTTATATTTATATAATCTTAAAGTGTTATATGATTAGTTGTCAAGAACTGAATCCGTAAACCCGATACCAACAAGAACTATGGTAGGCTTGATCCTGTAAAAGGGTACGTAGGCAACGATGGTCATATGGTGCAGCCGGATGAAGCTACAAGAAGCAGATATATCTTACAAGGAGTATCCTGGTGTTCATCCAAAATTTGAAGTATATCAAATTGTGTACGAGGTGGAGAATTGTAATATGCTGTTTCTAAAGTTTCTAATATGATGGATATAGGCGGTTTAGTAATTGCTTATAGGCGGTTTAGTTTGGATGCATATAGGCAGTTTCCAATAACTCAAGGCGGTTTTGGTTTCCAAAAATTGAAGTCGGTGGTGAGCATCCAATTTGGAGATGGTCGGCTTATACTAATATTTAAATAGAGGACTTGAGTGCTTTGAAACACATCAACAACCAAGACAACTACTCAACAACAACTCTTCTTTAGAGAGCTAGAGAGAGAGAGAAAGTGAGAGAGAAATTTGTTCATAGTTTTTGAGCGGTGTTTAATTTCTCGGTCGTTGAAGATTTAGTATAGAAGGTTATTACTATACGGTACCATCTTGGCAGTGGCGGACCCAGAAATTTTTGCTCCTGGGGGCACATTTATATAACTGGAAAAATTCGTAACATATATATAGTTGACCACACCGAATTTTTATTTTTGGACACAAAACTAGATTATATGTTTTTTCAATTTATTCCAATATGAATATAAAAAATACTAATTCGCCGAAAGATTGTAATAAATAAAAAACTAAACAAAGTAAACAATGAAAATTTTATCAAATATCGTTAGTTGATTAAAGAGATGTGAGTGCGATAGAGAAAAAAGTAAATGTATGCTAAACTTTCCATGAAATAAAAGTGGGCTCAAAGAGTTGAGTTTAGAATGAATATAAACCCATTGACGAAAAGAAACCTACCATGGACGGAACTTGGATCTTCAGTCAACCCTGACTAACCTAAAATTTGTCGAAAGGAAATTTTCACTTGTCACATATATGTATTTGTAAACTACAACTCAAAGACATTTTTTGGTCCACATACTTTTTCTCTATCATTTTTTTTTGTTAAAAGATCTCTCTATCATTATTCTAACATATATTTAAAATTTAAATTCAAAATAAGTTAATTTTATACTTCCACATAAAAATAAAATGAGATTTGCGTAAATTTTGTTGATTATTGAATCATCATAGAAATGCATGAAACTAACCATTTAATGTTTGTTGGTTATTAGATAAATAGTAGAAGTCATAGATAATTTTGAGACAACAATATAACATTGACAATAGCTTAGATGAAGTCTAACAAAATGGAGGTCAAAACTAAATTAGCAAGAAAATGGCCAAAAAAAAATCATGTCAAGAGTAGGTGACACAAATTGGAGCCAAAAGTTAAAATAGACAAATATGGGGGTCAACAAGAAAGTAAGTCAAGAAATGAGAGAAAAAAAAAAAGCCAAAAAAACACCACTTGTTGGATTCGAACCTGCGACCTTTAGAGTGTAAAACAAGCTAAGGTACCAATGGGCTAACTTCCATTAATGTTACAATTCTCACTTATTAAACTTAATATAGTTTCCTTCTGGCCAAAGCCAGAGAACGGCACACTTACGGCGTAACTCTTGGAACCCACCTTTGGGTCGTGGGGGCACGTGCCCCCACAGGTCCCTTGGTGGGTCCGCCCCTGCATCTTGGGACGAACTTGCGGGTTGTGTGAGTCGTCTTCATCTATCCTTCAATAAAGATTTCTTGTTCGCCCGAGGACGTAGTCTTTAGGCCGAACCTCGTTAATTTTTGTTTGCATATTTAATTTTGGCATAGCTTTTCGATTAATCTTCATAATCGGATCAATTTTTAGGATAGGTTCGATAGCTTCCGCGACTTTCAATTCTAACAGAAACTACAGAGAGAAAGAGATGAAAGAAGATGGGAAGAATTGGATATATATTCAGCACTTGGAGATGTTGGTTATATATTCAGATTTATAAGCAAGAATTCGATTGCTTATTTTTGGAATTGGTTATGATTCAGGAGGGGAATCTTAGTTACAAATTCAGGAGGGCAAATCAATTGCAATTATCAATCATAACCAGTTGCCTTATATATCCCATAGCTTGGTTATAGAGTCAGGAAGTAAATCCAATTACAAGGAGGAAATATGACTTGGAAGAATGCCAATAAGGCAAGAAACTATAAAGCAAGGTATCATTAGATTTTGGTGATGATTGTTAATTTTTTGGAAGGATGTTATATAATTAACAATTGTTGCAGATCTGAGCAGATTTGCAAAAGAGAAGTTAGTGAAAGAAAAAAAAAAAGAGAAGGAGAAAGATAAGGGTAATTACGAAACCAAAATATTAAAAATTAAAGTTAATTGACGTTTTCAGAAAAAGGGAGTTAATATTGAATTTATGAAAATACGGGGCTAAAAAGAAAGCTGGTCACAAAAGTGGGGGCCCAATAGAAAATAACCCAATTTGTATTCATAACTGGGCTAATGTTGGTTGTGGGGATAAACAAGTTGGATGTTCTTGCCTTTGGTGGATTTAAACACTCTTTAAGTTGAAGAAGATTCAGAGTTATAAAAAAGGTAAGTTGAGAGACAATTAGTTGACAATTACCTGCATCTAAGTTGTTTGTTGAGGATCAAATTGCTGAGAAAGTTTCATTGCAAAGACCAAATTCGATAAACTCGGTTTGCATAGCATAAGCCCATATACCTGCTAAAGCTTGGACTCAAGAACTTCCCCGTATTGATTTAGTTTTGTGTTTTCTTATATGCATGTCAGATGTACCTTTTATTTTCTTTTGATCAATATCTCAATTACTAATACAAGTTCAAATTGTTCACAGTATTTCTTTCAAGGCCTATGGTCGATTCAATCCTAAATTAGTTTATTGATTCTGTTCACATAGGGTTATTCACATGAGACAGATCTGAACTGGAGTTGGATAAATCCTCAAGTTCTTGATCATCAACAAGACACTCTTAATCAAACAACACCTCATATAGCAGCAACCCAAGATGTGAGAAATGTCATCATTAAGACTACTTACAGAGACAATGTTATACTGTTACACCTTTTATTAACTTCGAGTTTGACGGTATTGAACAAAGAAGTCACGAAGAGATTGAAATTGGAGGTGGGCATATTTGTTATTAAGATGATGATCAAGATCGAGTACATTATCTTGCGATTCGGATGTACAAGATTGTATAGAAGCCGCGACATTATTAGAAAGGAATATGATCAAATTATTTTTTTAATGACACAGTCACCAACTTGTGAAAACTGAGTTTGCAAAATCACAAATTGAAATAGAGTTTGCTGAAGAGATATTGCAAACTGGGTTTGCAGAAGTAAGGGAAGATGGATTAGAAAATAACTGGTTCGTCGATTTTACTAAGGATCATACTATAAAAACCAAAAGGCCTCTAGACAATATAAATTATATAATTCACTTTAGTTAGATTACTAATCTATACTTTCAACTGTTAAAAATAGATAGTTATCAATATTTTTAATAAAGATGTATTTATAAACTAAATATATATTTATTAAAAAAATAAATACTCTTATAGTTAAAATAAAGTGAAATATCTATCATATATTTATATTTTTTCTTTTATTAATTAAGGAACTCAAAAATACTAATAAAGATGTAGATAGTCGAAACAAACATATTTATCAGATATTTATAACTTTCTAATAACAATTAATTTTTTAGACTATTTCATTATAAGAGTTTAATTTTATAGTTAATAAAAGTAACAACTTTTCGAAATTTTAGCCTTATATGTTTAATTCAAGATAAGTATCAGGTGATGAACTTAGGGCATGACTTTATATTTTTTGAGTTTGGGGGCATAGATTGACATTGACTACCTTCCTTTTGAATTTAACTAATTGTTGTCCTCTTAATGATAGAATTAATTACATTAACTTTTGACATTTCTCTTTAAAATCTGTTTGGATGAATCAAAACCTAAACAAAATTTATTAAACAAACAGTCGAACTTCTTCTCGCCTAAATAGAAAGATGAGAGGAGCTTCATCATCTCCTACCATTTTTCCAGTACTAAAAAGCTATAATCGAAGGGGGTTTTGTTGGAGTTTCTTTTTTTGATAATAGGTATTAGTTTTCCCATCTTTTCTTTATTTTTTCTGCTCTTATAAAATCAAATCTACGGTTCTGAGTTTTGATTTTCAATTCTTGAGATAATAGGATTTCTTTTGTCTCATTTCTTGTTTTGATTGAATAATTCTAGATGTTTGGATATTATGAATGAATGTTTAATCAATATTTTATGTTAATTTATAATTTTGTGTATTTATTCCTCTTTTGATACCCAGGGTTGGTTCAATCAAAAAATAAATTTGTTTGAAATTTTTTAATTGGTAAATACGAAATTATTTTATTTTAAAGAGTTTTGATTGTTTAGGATTTTTTTATTTATTTAGGGTTTTGATAAATAACCTTAATAGGTTTGCACAGGTGATACGAGAGAAATCTAAGTTTACGAAAGTATTCAGGGCATTAAAAATTCGAAAAAATAGTGTTTGGGGCATTTACGTCTGAGACAAACAAAAGAATTTACTAACTGACCATTACTTTTTGGATGACAAAGTTAGTCAAAACTTTTCTTTCAACAATATATTATTTTAAAAAGTGAAATCGAGCTTTTTTAGGAGAGAGAGAGGGTCTGATATGACGTCAGACTTTTGGGCGATTTTCCCTCTTTCCTTTTCACTCGAACCCTAACAACCAAATCCCTAAATCGCACCCAACCTTCATTCAGTAAACCTCACCCTAAATCAACCCCTAGTTCTTTGAATCAATCTTCATCTTTATATCTTGAGAAAATTCCAATCACATCCAAGTAGATAATTAGTAGGTGGAAAATATTGGTTTGTTTCGTGTTAATCAAGTGGTCTTGGTCCAGGAAGTAGAAATCTTCATACTAGACTCGAGCCAACACCACGATAACTTCATCTCGAAATTTCTTTTATTGTTCATCTATATGATGTCCTAAACCCTAGATCCAGACTTTCATCATGAAGGGATGACTTCTCTCCCTCTTGATCAATGACTTTTCGAATCAAGAAAATAATTTCAATCCCCAGTAGGTGAAGAATCTGATTTAACTAATTGCATGTGCGAGAAGGAGGAGGTATTCATGAATAAGGGTCTTCAAAAATCAAGAAAGTTCCTTTAAATTATCTTTCTATACTCTAGGGCTTTAGGTTATAATCTTTCTACTATTTCATGATCTTGGTTTCAGTTATTTCCTTAGGAGGTGTCGTATTTTGGCTCAGTCTTGATATTGTCCTGGTGGATTGCTAGTATTTTCAGTAGGTTTGGGGGTTTTGTGTCGTTTAGGGTTGGGAGAGGTTCTCATCTCCTAAACCACTATGTTAAGTTTACTAGTTAGTTAATTATCTCTTTACCTAGTCTTGCATGTGAGTCCCTTTGAGTTCATATTATATCTCTTCATCCCTCCCTTTCTTCTATAATAAACCACATCTCTCTTGTTTTTCTAGTGTTGTTTGTTTCTAGTATTATTCCTTTTTAGTGTTTTTATTTTTTTTAACTGTCCTTGTTTGTTGTTTTCACTGTTTGGTCTTTCTCCTGTTTAGTGTTTTTTAGTGTTTTTTGTTGAGAGTAACGTTTTTTGTTGTACTAGTGTTTCTTGTTGTGAGTGTTTATTGTGTTATTTGTATCCTTTTTTGTTTTATCTAGGTTAGTGTGCCTTGTTCTTTTTCTTCAGTTTCTTGTTTCATATTTGCCTGCTTTTTTGGTTTGCTCTTTGCTCTATCCATGCAGATAACCAATCCTCCACCCAATGATGTGTCAGTCCTAGCATGGAATGTCCGAGGCTGTGGAAATTACACGAATCGTAAGCATCTCTGGAATCTCATAAATGAACACAAACCAGACATTATTTTTTTTCGGAAACAAAATGCATGAACGTAAACCTTATGAAAGTCCTTAACCTCGGGAACATATATAATCACTGCGCAGTAGACCCCATAAATAAAGCTGGTGGGCTTGCCATGTTCTGGACCAAAACCATGGACCTTGACATTTTGCACTCGGATCATAACTCCATACATGCGAAAGGCATGCAAACTCACAACCAATTTCAATTTCTCATCACAGGCTTTTATGGGTGCCCGTATAGCAACAATAAAATGCAACCTTGGACTAATTTGGCCCATTATATTCCTGATAGTAATACACCTTGGGTGGTGATTGACGATCTTAATTGCATCCTCCACCCTTCGAAAAAATTAGGTGGTAAGGAAGCCAGCTAGCCCACTTGACGAAAGTCAAGCAAACTATTAATGATTTAGACCTCCTAGACATAGGTTTTACTGGACCACCCTACACTTGGTCCAATCGACAATTTAAAGGCATCCTCATTCAAGAGAGACTTGATAGGGCTCTAACGAATCACCAATGGCTCTTGGACTTCCCGACCTCGCAGTTATCTCATCTTCCCAACCTGGGTTCTGATCATATCCCCGTTATTCTTACTACCAAGCAGAAATCTAACCTTGGAAGAAAATCATTCAAATTCATCCGAACTTGGATGACTCATCAAGGGTGTGCCAAATTCATTAAAGATAAATGGAGCCAGATACCGAACCAAATCCAATCCAAACTCAACTCCTTAGCCACCCATCTTTCTCATTGGAACAAAAATGTGTTTGGGCATCTGGACAACAAAATAAAAAATCTCACCAATCGCCTTCAATCTGTCATAGATTACGATACTACCATGATCTCAATCTTCAACTTGAAAATTTGCTTCTTCAACAAGAAAGCCTCTGGAAAGAAAAGTCTAGAATTTCTAACATCAATCTTGGTGATCGTAACACTAAGTACTTTCATGTGAGAGCTATTTCCCGGAATAGGAAAAATAATATCAGCTCCATCAAAAGAGATGATGGCACCTGGACCAGTGATGATGCTGAAATTGCTTCTATCTTCTCTAATCACATCTCCCATATCTCAACCTCGGTGGGCTCCACTAATTTTGAACACCTTCTTGATTGCTTTCATGTTCATATCAATGATACTCAAAATATCTCCCTTACTGATAACTCCACTGAGGAGAAATCAGGAAATCTGTTTTCTTCCTCAAAGCTGATGCTGCCCCAGGACCTGATGGATACCCCCCTTACTTCTACCAATCCAATTGGGACACTATCAAACCTGACATATCCAACATGGTCCTTGAGTTTTTCAATTCGGCATGTATCCCTCTCTTTTCCAATCACACTCATATCCGCCTCCTCCCCAAAACCAAAACTCCTCAAGCTCCTGCAGACTTCCGACCTTTAAGCTTTTACTCAATACTACGTATACAATCATTACCAAAATCTTGGCTAATAGGCTTAAAGATCTCCTTCCTGATTTGATTTCCTTTCAAGCGGCCTATGTTCCAGGGAGACAAATCACAGATAATATTCTCATTAGCCAAGAAATTGTCCATTCTTTCAAAAGAACTCGCTGATCTAAAAGCTACTTCGGTCTTAAATTGGATATGTCCAAAGCTTTTGACCGCATTGAGTGGAGCTATCTTGAGACAATCATGTCTAAAATGGGTTTTTCAAATAGGTGGATTCAGCTCATCAGAGCTTGTCTGAGTTCCTCCTCTATGGCCATTCCGATAAATGGTCGGCCTGGATCCACTTTTGAGGTAAGTAGGGACATTCGACAGGGTGACCCAATCTCTCCTTTCCTTATTTGCTTTAGCTATGGAAAGGCTTAGTCGGATGCTCGAAAGTGCGACTCATCCTAATTATTTTGAGGGTTCTTCGATCCCTAAGTCCAACATTAACATTAAGCACCTCCTCTTTGCAGATGATTGTATCATTTTCAGTCGTAACACTCTGGATAATATTCATAACCTCAAACAAATTCTGATGGAATTCAGTGCAGCTTCTGGTCAAACGATCAATTATGCTAAATCCACTATTTTCTTCTCTAACATTCGCATCCCAAGTTCAAGAGAATGCTCATCAGAAACTTGAAAGTCCATCAATCTTCTTCTCTTGATAAATATCTGGGCACTCATCTCTTCATCAATAAAAACAAGAAACAAGTTTTTTCCTCTATTCTGAATCAAATCCAAAACAAGCTCTCCAAATGGCAAACCAACCTTCTTTCTCAAGCTGGCCGCTCTGTAGTTATCTCTTCTATAGTTGCAGCCGTTCTCCGATACCAAATGCAATGCTTTGCTATACCCAAAGGCATAAGCAATCGCATCGAGACCATGCAAAGATCTTTTTGGTGGGGAAAAACCAAAACCATCCACACCATTAACTGGTCCTCCATTTGCAAACCTCGCAAACTGGGTGGATTAATATTTCGATCCCCTCACATTGATAATCAAGCTTTCCTATGTAAACTTGCCTGGAGAATGATCAATAGCCCCCAGGAGCTTTGGGCACGTATCCTGAAAGCTAAATATTTCCCGAAAGCTCCCAGACCTAACCCTCCCTAGTCCCATCACTCTTGGCCCTAGAAGTATATTTGTAAGCATTACGAGCAAGTTGCGAGCATTATTGTCTGGGACATTAATAAAGGTACTCAAATTAATATTTGGCTTGACAATTGGATTCCCAATCACCCGCCCCCAAAACCCAACATCAGAAACATAGGGTTAACTTAGGTTAGCCAACTTATTACCAATAATGAGTGGAATATGAATATTATAAACAATTGTTTTAACATTGATATAATAAATGTCATTACCAGTATTAATTTGCAGATGGACGTTGATGATAAAGCCAGATGGACTCGAAGCAAATCGTGCAATTATACTATTAAATCAATGTACATTTATCTCAGAACCAACAGGTATGATTCAAATAATGAAGTAACAGAATGGAACTACATTTGGAACATGAATACGATACTAAGAATTAAACTTTTCCTATGGAAATGTTGTACCAATAGTCTACCTGTGAAAGATAAAATAGGTGAATTCATTGGAAATGTCTTCACTTGTATTAACTGTAATGCTAATGAAACGATTGAGCATTCACTACTGCATTGTCACTATGCCAAAGCAATATGGTTTTATTTTCAGGTCAGGACGGATCATATCATTTCGGTAAAACAATGGATTCTTCTTTGGAAGGATCTGGATGAGGAACTAACGAACTTATATACTAAAATTATATGGTTTATTTGGAAAGTTAAGTGTGAAACATGCTTCTCAACAAAAAAACAATCGCCTATTCAGACTATTCAATTATTCAAATCCTCCTCAATAGTCCCACTGAAGATTACTACTAAAGACAAAGAACCAAAGCAACACTAATGAAGCCCTCCATCGACACCATACTTAAAATTAACCCGGACGCATCATTCACAGACTTAGCTGAACCTGCAGGGATTGGATGCATTACATTTGATGCGGAGTCAAACTTTATATCAGCGCTCGCAGATACAGTCCGAGGTCAAAATGTGGAAGAATGCGAATGTTTAGCAATTAGATAGGCTCTTCTATATGCCATAGATCTTCAGCTTCACCACGTCCATATAAAGAGTGACAATCTCAACATTATTTCTTATTTGGAAGATCCAGACTACTCCACTCAATGGCAATCCAGGAAGCACTTAGCCGAAATCCTCCAATTGAAAAGCGAATTTACTAACATCAAATTCTCTTACATTTCGAGATCAATCAACTTTAAAGCGGATGCGTATCTAAATGGGGAAGGAAGCATCAACGGAAGAATACTTGGAACGCCCTTCTGGCTTTTATTAAGAATGTTGTTTAGTCTCCGTTTTCTTTTCTTTTTCTTTCCTTGTAATTTCAACAAAAAATAAGTTAGTCAAAACTGGTCAAAGTTAAATCATACCCTAAACTAAAAAAAAAATCGAATTCGCGCTCCAAACTCATCAGTCGGTACTTATCTTTGCCCCTTTTACAAAATAACTCTAAATGAATATGTCAATAGTAAATTAAAACATTTTATGACAGAATTTGTTTAAAAGACTTCTTGTAGAAGCTATTGGGTTCACTTATAATGATCCACTTATTGATATTATGATAAATGTACAATGTTTCAAACGAATCTAAGAAACCATTATTTTAAATATAGCCCTAACGCTTTTTAGCAGGGGTTCAAGACCTGCTGTAGGCCGAAAAGACTCAAAAGATTAATTGTCTAAAACTAAGTGTCTGACCTGTTGTTTGAGGAAACTGATCTTGATGCAATAAAATTTTGATAGAAAATTAAGATTGTTTTTATCTGTACTCTACTTGATTACAATTAAGTAAAACAAGTTATTTTATTCTACATAACTAGGCCAGTTCTTTCTCTTTTTTCTTATTATCTTTAGTTTATTTTTGTTAATATATTTATTATATAAAACTAAAGAGAATAAACATTATATTATTATATTATTCTCTTTAGTTAAATGAAACTAGTCTTAACTTTTATTATTAGAAATAGATAGTATCTTTATTTAATAAAGATATATTTATTAAATAAATCTATATTTAATTAAAAAATAAATACTCGAATAGTTACTAAAACGCAAATCTTTTAGTCGTATATCTATAGTTTTTCTTTTCTTACATACACTTTTCCTACACTTATACATACAGGAGTATGATAGAGTAAAGAGTCCTTAACAAAAAAAAAAAAGATAAAGTAAAAAGAATAAAATTGTATTATTATCTTTGATCATTTGAAATAAATATTATCTTTATTTAATAAAGATATATAATTAACTAAAGATACATATTATTAAATAATAAATCTTCTTATAATTATAAAACATCCGTCTGTCAGTGGTGCATTTATAATTTTTGTCCTGTTACAAACACTTTTTACACTCATAGTGTAAGTTAGTAACATAATGATAAAAGTAGTCAAGTAAAAGAAAATGACGGTTTTAGCGACTTTCTTGAATAGTTTTGTTAGAAAATTATAAAATTTATAACGTCAACAAATCTCCTCAACCCAACGATTACAAAAACACCCATTCTCATAGGTCAATAGGTAACTACTAATTTGGTAAAAAGTCTTTTCACATAGCTGCGGGTCCTACCAAAAGTAACTTAAATTCTGTTTACAACAGTGAATATTCTCTTGTTGATAGGCTTAATTTCGTTTCCATCCCAATTTAAGACCATCAAGTCGTTTTGGCCACATATGTTTGTGGTGGTAGTTCCGCCAAAAAGTCCCTTTTTTTGGATACACCCTTGACCCTTGTTGCAATTTTGTAAACAAAAAATTGAAATTTATTTAGCCTTTGTTGGACAAACTAAATTATCAATAATTTTTTTTTCTCATCTACTTTCTTTATATATATATATATATATACACACGTATATATATATACATATATGTACATATATACGTATATATATACATATATGTACATATATACGTATGTATATATATACACGTACATATATACGTATATATATACATATACACGTATATATAGATATACGTATATGTATACATATATACGTATAGATATACGTATATGTATATATATATATACATATATATATACGTATATGTATACGTATATATACGTATAGATATATATGTATAGGTATATGTTATTAAATAGATATACGTATAGATATATATGTATAGATATACGTATATTGTTATTAAATATATATATGTATACATATATACGTATAGATATACGTATATGTATACGTATATATATACGTATAGATATATATGTATAGGTATATATATACGTATAGATATACATATATGTATATATATATAGATATACATATATATATATGTATATGTATACGTATATATATATTGTTAAAATAATATAATATATATTTAATAACAATTAATTAATAAAGTTATATTGTGTTTGAGTTCAATATATAAGTTTGACCCAATGTGAACTTTAAAACCATAAAATTTTGGGTTATTCCTCAAATAGCCCCAACTTTATGATCAGTTTCCTGCCTAGCCCCCTATTTTATCAAAAATACTAAGATAACCCCCTTTTTGAGTTACCGTTATAACACCGGTAACTAGTCATCACCTCATCTTCTCGCCACCTCATTGTCTTCACCGATCAAAGTCGCCGGCCATTAAAAAAAAAATTCGTCTCTCCCCTCTCTCTCTAAATTTTTTTTTATTTCCCTTATCTCTAAATACTCTGGCGAAGGGGAAACCCCTTCGCCGGAGATCTGTTCGAAAAATTATTTAGAGAAAAAATTAAAAAAATAAATGTTTGAGAAATAAATTATTTAGAGAGAGAGAGAGGAAATTAAAAAATAAATAATTTTTTTAGAGAGAGAGGATGGAGAGACGAATTTTTTTTTTTAATGTTTGAAGCTCGCCGGACGGATAATTGGTCGGCCGGCGACCTTGGCCTGTGAAGACGATGAGGTGGAGAGAAGATAAGGTGGCACAGAGAGGTGATGAGATGGAGGAGAGAGGTGATGACTAGTTAACGATGTTATAACGTTGGTGCGAAATAATATTCCTCACGTTCGGTGTGGCTAATGCCACAAACGACCAACTTTAGGGATTAAATTCAACCGTTAGGCCCTTAAAATGGACTTTTAGTATTTTCATTTTTACTAATTTTAGTATGTTTTCCTTTTAGTTTAGATAATTTCTTATTTTCTCGAGATTTTAGAATTTATTTATTTAGAAGTTGTTATTTCGAATAGTTGTTTAATTCATTTAGTTTTATCAATAGTTGTTTAATTCATTCAGTTCTATCAATAAATTTTAAATATTTCATTGTGATGTCTATTGTTAGGGTCAAAGAAAAGTACCCACATGAACATATGGGTCAAGAGTTTGTCCGTTATATGGATTGGGTCACAAACTAATTGTTGACTCAGTTGACTAGAGAAGGTCGTTAACAACCGTTAGTTTGTGACCCAAATGCTAATGTCGGTACTTTTTCATTGACCATAACGATAACTTTACCTTTTAATTATTTGAACATGGACGTCTTAAGAGAAATTAGTGAAAGATGTGTGGGTTTCAGAGGTGTACACATTTCGATGAAGAATTTCTCAAACGTAGGGCGGAACCTAGTCCTAAGCTAACTCTTCCCACCATCGTTATCGCTGCGAAAGACTAGTGATGTTATAAAGGTCGGCCCTGGTCCGGCCCGTTCCGTACAGGCCCGACCTGACCCGTAAGGAAAACATGCCAGGCCAACCCGGGTTGTATTCCGACCCGGGAGGGGCCTATGGTTTGGGCCAGCCCGACCCCTCAAAAGCCTGTTAAAGCACATTTTTTTTCCTTCCTTATTTTTACAATTTCATAGATAAATTGTAAAAAATTCCTTTCTGAAAAGATCTGTCCAAAAAAATCGCTCCTAAAAGATTTATTTCCATAAAATATTTTCGAAAAAAATTTCCTAACTTGTTAACTTTTTTGTGTAAACCATCCTCTATTTATTATTTCCAAAATGTAATTTCTAAAATCACTTTCACAAAATCTTTTCAAAAATCTTTCTTAAACTTATTAAACTATTTATGTAAATCATCCTCTATTAATTATTTCCAAAAAGTAATTTCTAAAATCACTTTTCAAAAATCTATTCAAAAAATCTTTCCTAAACTTATTAATTTATTTTTGTAAATCTCTCTCTATTAATTATTTCCACAAAAAAATTTCTAAAATCATTTCATAAAAAAATCTCTCAAAACCTCTCACAGAAGAATAACTCTTCAACTATCTCTTCTTTGGTCCATCAAATGGAAAATGCTCAAATATCCTCTCATGCTCATGATACAGTCATTAAAATTGATAAAGCTTTTCAAGATGGGAAGGACAAGCAGCAATATGATAAGAAATTATTGGGAAGGTTATGTTTCAATTTTACTGTTCCTTACTGGAAGATCAAATATCATCCGGCAAAGAGATGGGAAGTTTCTTATCCCTACTCTATTCATATTCAAAAGAATCGTTTAAATGTGTTCATCTTCACCTTTAAAACAGAAACAGATATGAGAAGAGTAATGTTGGGAGGTCCTTATGTGATTTTAGACATCTCCTTATTTTCCAGAGACACAACATAGATATTAATCCTATGCTAGAGCCAATCATCCATGCACCTTTTAAAGTAGGTCTAAGGCCAATCCCATCAGGCTTACAAAACAAAAGTGACATTAGAACCATTGCCTCTAGCCTTGGCCATATACTCACTTTCATTCCCGACACTTGGGAAGAACTAGACAACGAAACAATTACAGTAGAAATAGTCCTTAACGTGCAAGAACCTCTCCCCACAGGTACAGTAATCACTCTCAGAAATAAAGTCCATCGCGTTTGTTTTTACTATCACCCGTTCCCCAAAACGATATGTAAGGTTTGTAGGATTATTGATCATCACCCCACACCATGCTCCACACCTGAACAGATAGTTGAAACAAATTATGGTGTTCAGTCACTTCCCCTCCTATAGAACAAAAATCAAATGAAATAAGTGCTGCAGAGGATAGTGGTGGTAGGTCTAGGAAACCTTTTTTCATTTCCCTCCAACCTTTCAAACATCACACAACTCAAACAAATATACCAATTAATGATCAGATGGATTCTAGCCCAGGCCTACGAGAGGATATTGATCGTAATCGCAAAGGAAAAGGACTTTTAACTCTATCTCCTGAGAGCAGGCCACTACATAGGGAGCAATTGGAAATTTTCAATAGACCCTTAATCATTCGTGAACCTCCAACCTCAGCACCCCAAGAGGAGAATTCCGATAGAAATGAACCTGTGATGCCTTCTAATGGAACAACAAAGGAGAAAAGGAAGGCAAATGTTGAAGAACCGCAACTCCGCTTCACAACTTATGAGACTACAGATGCTCTCTTAGAAGGCATTACCGACTTATGGAAACGTGCCAAAGAATCAAAGCTACATTGTCAACAGTCAAGTCCGAATAATCTAACACTTGAAGATTATATCAGAAATTATCCAAACAAAGAAGAAACTCCGAATACGGTTTCACCTATATCCAAGCCTATACGTGAGCAAAACGAATCGGAGATATCTTTTACACCTTTTGCACTGACAGATAAACAATAATTGCACACAGGGCCGGCCCAAGTGGATCAAAATAGGGGCCCTTGTTATAAAAATAATCTGTTTGACAATATTATCACATAATTATATAATGGGGCTATTGAGATATATTTATTGTGCAACTATATCAATTTAAGTCTAAAATAGTTGTTTTATTGTTCAACTATATGACTATGTCTTTCATCAAAAAAAAAACTATATGACTATGTCAACTCAATGAATTATAATATAACAAATAGTATGTAATTAGAAATTTGAAAAGGAAAAACATAAATTCGATAATAATTAGAAACTTTGTCAAAAAAGAAATAATAATTAGAAATTTTAAAAATAAAATATTTTTATTTATTTTATTTATTTTTTAATCGACTACGTTCTAAGTTAACCATAAAATAGTTCTAAAGCCCCAAGATGAAAGAGACCTACAACCCGACAAATTTATTTATACTAATAATCAGTGGCGGACCCAGAAAATCTTCTTTGTGGAGGCACTTTAGTCAGGGACGGCACAGACCCAAAGCCACCAAAACGGTCGCCTTGGGCCGCAACGTAGTTAAAGGCCTCAAAATTTGGATTTTGTATGATATTTTCAAAATGATTTTATATTTAAAACTAGAGTTAACATGTATCTTAATGGATAAGAGCATGTGTTTTGTGTAAGAGGTCAGTGGTTGGATTCCTCTTATTCTAAGCACTGTTAGAAATTTTATTTACTTTTTTAAATTTGCACTATATTAGAGACACAAATTTTAACTTCGTTTGGGGCCTCCGGAATGTTTGGGTCGACCTTACTTTTAGTTATAATATGTTGTAAATTGTCTAGAAATCTTGATGTGCGTCCGAGCTAGTGATTTTACATTACTGTTAGTTCTAAGGCAACTCAACTACTATTTACTTGCGAGTTATGTTAACTATAACCAATAAAAATAAGTAGTCTTATAATTTGAAATATATAAAGAAGTTAAGGAAACGGAGAGTGTAAACTCATTTTAGAAAATAGTTAGAAACTAGCACACACGCAATTTAGAAAAATAGTCGAGAAAAAAATTATATATATAAAATGAATTAAAGAGAAGGCATAAAATGGTAGTACGAAGAAAACTAGCTCTAACAACATTACGGGAGTCAATAGTGAATTTACAAAGAATAAAGGCAAAAAGATGAAATGATCTATAAATAAAGGGGTCAAAATGGAATAACATTGGGTTAATATGACAGCTAATTGAGAACTAGGGGGCATACAAGAATTTACCCACAAAAAAATCGATAAATGAAAGGCTCCCAGACTCGAACTCGGGTCTCCAAAACCATCACCTTACTCTATTACTACTACACCATTACATACTTAGTATTATCTCTAGGGTTTGTTCGTATTTTATAAGTTGTTATATTCGGAAAAACTATATAACTTTAGACACTGGACGCGTGGGGGCACGTGCCCCCACGGGTCCCTCTCTGGGTCCGCCCCTGCTAATAATAACTGAAGCTCAATATTCTGCACTTCTAGTGGATGGGACGTAGGGCGTCTACATTATAGATTAATGCAATAACCCGGTTGAGCTACTAATTGTTTGCAAAATAAATACATTATTGTCCAATAATAATCGTTCTTTGTTTTTTTTGTTAAGGGTTTTTTTTTGTTGAACTGTTAAGGGTTTTTTGTTGTCAACATATACTATCTAAAATAATAAAATTGCGGGCCCACCATCTGTTTGAATTACATAGGGCTCTTTTTATTACAAACACGGGTCAGTTCTTTAGTTTGGTTTAAAATATCCGAAGTGCCTATATACAGTGAACTCCGAGTAACTCTAGGCCTTTTCTTGGATTGGGGCCCAAAGCAGCCGCTTTGGCTGCTTTGGGCCTAGGCCGGCTCTGATTGCACATACCAGGGCATTTTCTAGTTTTGTGATGGGTAAAACTACAGAAACAGGGAGGCTAGGGAAACAAAGGAAATGGGTAAGACATAAACGAGAAGCACAAAAATCTGAACAGAGTACGGAACTCTCAACAGAAACTACAGAAGAGGAAACCATGATCATGATTCCCACGCCCACAACAAATAGTACGGGGATACCAGTACACACTGAATATCACAACACCGATGAATCCAAACGCTTACCTCTTCCACCTAAGGTACTTTCTATCATTCTTAGTATCCATCTTTCCGTTTTACATTTTTTATTTTGGGTCGTTTGGGTTTCTTTTCATATGACCAACAGAATGAATACTCACACTAAAGTATTGGCATGGAATTGCCAAGAATTAGGGAACAAGTTAACTAGAAACCATCTAAATAAGCTGGTCCAACAGCAGAAGTTGGATCTATTGTTCATCTCTGAAACAAAGAAGAAGAAGGATTTTGTGGAACGAGCACTACAGGCTATTCAAATGGACAATGTGTTTTTTGTGGAGCCGATCGGACTGAGTAGGGGACTTGCCCTTGCTTGCAGAAATCATATCAATGTAAAAATCAAGTACAACAATGTAAATATTATCAGTACTGAAGTAATGAATGTAAAAAATGCTAATCATATAAATATTATCTGTTTTTATGGATCGCCGCAAAAAGAACAAAAGTTACTCTCATGGCACAGGTTGCAACAGTTATATAATACAGATCAAATGAAACAAACACCAACATTAATTATAGGTGATTTCAACATGGTTTTATCTCCTGATGAAAAGAAAGGAGGGAATGCAATTACGTACCAACAAACTACCCCATTTCAAAATGTTATCGCCGAATGTGAATTAACAGAGGTAAATTTCGTTGGTAACCCGTATACTTGGAGTAATAATCAACAACCACAACCACTGATTGAGGAACGATTGGATCGAGCGTTCATATCTCACCAATGGGCGCACTTATTTCCACATACCACAGTCTATCACCTTCAAAAAATCGGGTCTGATCATGTCCCGATCCTGGCCTCAACAAACGGCCAACAACAACAAAGGAGGAAAGTTTTTCGGTTTCATAAAGCTTGGTTAAAAGACCCGACCTGTCATCAGGAAATTAGAGACAGCTGGAGAAGAAGAAATGATGAGACGCCAATGCAATCAGTTCAGGATAATCTAGAGACTCTACAAGAAGCACTACAACATTGGTACAAATATCATTATACCAAACTGAATCCTACTATTGAAATTCTCAGTTGTAAATTGCAGGCAATCCTAAATCCGCAATACAAAACAAAACTACTAAAGGAACTACAAGAAGCATATGATCTGAAAGAACAGTTTTGGAAAACAAAAGCTCGAGAAGACTCTGTTATGTTGGGAGATGCAAATACGAAATATTTCCATGCCATGGCGTCAGCAAAACGAAGACAAAACAATATAAACGGGTTAAAGGATGAAAGAGGTTCTTAGATAGACGACCAACAACAAATAGGTGACTTAGTAGCATCACATTTGCAAAACATCTCTTCAACAACAAACCCACCCGGAGATGACGAGTTTAGCAAGTTATTTCCTCCCATTATTGACAATCACACGAATACGGAGTTAACTCGTATCCCAAATAGGGAAGAAATAGATGAGGTTCTGAAACAAATGAACAAGGAAAAGGCGCCGGGACCAGATGGTTATTCACCTGTATTCTTTTAAGAATGTTGGGGAACAATAAAGGAAGACGTTTATGATTCAATCACAGATTTCTTTATAAACAAACGAATGTACGGGCCCACTAATCATACACATATAACGCTCATATCAAAAACTACGGTACCTCAAACTCCATCGGGTTTCCGTCCCATAAGTCTATGCAACTCAACGTACAAAATCATTTCCAAGCTAATCACAAACAGGTTAAAACCTCATTTGGATAAAATAGTTAGTCCGTTTCTATCAGCTTTTGTCCCCGGGAGACAGATAACTGATAATGTGATTATCGCACATGAGATTTCTCATTCCATGCACATCAGCAAAGGGAAGTAGAATATATGGGTCTTAAAATAGATATGTCGAAAGCGTTCGACAGAATTGAATTGAGTTATTTTATAACCATTATGGCCAAGCTGGGCTTCTCAATGGAATTTATTCACCTCATTACTCAATGTATCACTTCTGCTACACACACAATCCTTATCAATGGGCAACCAACGACGAGTTACACACCTACAAAAGGATTGCGTCAGGGGGACCCATTATCACCCTTTTTGTTCATCATTTGCATGGAAGAGCTTAGCAGGCTGCTCGAAAAAGCGCAACAGATGGGCCATATTCAAGGTTGTAAACATTCACGGCAATCTCCTATAATAACACATTTATTATTTGCGGACGATTGTCTTATCTTTGTTAAAATGGATCTTCCATCAGTGCACAATTTACTAGATCTCCTCACCAGATTCAGCAAGCTGTCAGGACAAATGATCAATTTTAAGAAGTCAAACATTTTCTTCAGTAGCAATGCACATCTGAAACACTGTAAGATGGTAGCAAGATTAATGAAAGTGGCTCGAATGAAAAAAGATGACAAGTATCTTGGAACAATACTACTATGTCAAAAATCAAAGGTAAAAATGTTTCAACCTTTGATTGATAAGCTACATTCGAAACTTACCACATGGAAAAGGAAGTTATTATCTCAGGCAGGAAAAGGAGAATTAATTCGAACCTCTATCGTTGCCACCCCTCGTTACGAGATGGCTTGTTTCGATCTCCCAAAAAAGACAAAACAAGCTATTACCACCCTTCAGAGGGACTTCTGGTGGGGAAAAAAGGAAAGCACAAAGGGTTTGTACCTTAAAGCGTGGACTGCTATCACCAAACACAAACACAAAGGCGGACTAGGTTTCCGAGATATCACCGCAGATAATCAAGCAATGCAAGCTACACAAATCTGGAGAATAATCAAACAACCAGACAGTCTCAGCAGCCAGATTCTGAAAACAAAATACTTCCCAAATAACCAACTTAATCAGGCTCACTTCAATAATTGTTCATGGGTGTGGAAAACGTTGAGCAAACATATTCCAATAGTTTCAACACTTATTCAATGGGAAGTGGGAGATGGCAAATCGATAAACATCTGGGAACATAAATGGATCCCAGGATTCAATAATCTGGGACAAACAAGTAGCGAAACAGAAGTACAATGGGTGAATCAATTAATAGACAATCATGCCCAGTGGAACACACAACTTCTAGCACAACTGTTTCCTTCAGAAGTGGTTAGCAACATCCAATCTATTCCAATCAGAGGAGGAACTGACACACCACGATGGGCGAACACCAAAACAGGAGACTATAGCGTATCATCTATGTACAAGTATCTCACGTACAATCAATCAACTGATCAAGGAAATGAGAACTTGTGGAAGAAAATCTGGAACAACAAACTACATCCAAGGGTAAAGCTATTCATGTGGAAGCTCGCTCAAAATATAGTTCCGTTCAAATCAATTATAGGTCCATATATAGCACTGGAGGACTATAAATGTCCATTGTGTAATTATGAACACGAAGATCGATCTCATTTTATCTACCGCTGTCCGATAATTCATAGAGTGATGTTTGCTTTACCATTCACCATTCGATATCAGTTGCTGCCAAATACATCTTTTGAGGAATGGTACTACGCAATCAACTCCCCGTCGCTCACAAAGAACTCAATGGAAACCACATTATCCTTAATCATCCCAATCACACTCTGGTTTATTTGGAAACATCGATGTGAAATAGTGTTCAACAAGTAGACTTTGAACATTTCAAGTATTATTCAGCAAATTATGGCGTTCATACAAGTCCTTCAGAGACGCGAACCTACACATACTGATATACATAAAAAAAACAACCATTCCCAATGGCAAACACCTCTTGTTGATTATATTAAGATAAATTTTGATATTTCGTTTATTGATGTCAGACAACCAGCAGCAATAGGTTACACGGTGTTTGATAATTCAGGTACATGTGGCGGGGAAAGCGAAGGTGACTCGAGTTCGATCGGTAGATGAAGGAGAGGCAAAAGCAGCCTGTGAAGGACTACAATGGGCAATCAACAATAACTTTACCAAAGTAATATTAGAAGGAGACTCAAAAAAAGTCATAGAATCGCTGAAGGGGAAGAGGTCGGAGCATCACTGGACAACGACACATACAATATCGACTCTAAAGAACAACCAAGGAAGGTTTGAAGACCTCTAATTCTCTTTCATTGGTAGACAGGACAAGACGGACATATTCGTCAAAGCTGCAAGAAAATATGTAAAAACTATCTGTTTGGATGAGACAAATCCAGCTGATCACCTGAATGTAATTATTAATAGATCGAATGAATAAAAGGTGATTACTACAAAAAAAAACTTATTAATGTAAATCACATTCTATTTACTAATAACTATTCCCAAAATCTTTCCAAAGTCATTTATAAATCATGTCATATTTAGTTTTGTCATAAAATCATCCTAAGTTTATTCGCAAAAAATATTTCAGGAATATCATTTTTAAACTTTGGATTTAAATATTTCAAAATAAATTATGGATCTATATTTTTTATTTAAATTTTGATTTTTCAGATTTTTTTTAAAAAAAATTTATATAAAATTCGGTTGACCCGACCCTGGTTCAACCTGGCCAGGCCTATACAATGGATCTACTACTTAGCATAGGCCACTTCAATGTATCAAGGAAATAGTCGTAAGAACTCGTTCGATGAGATTTTGAAAGGGCAATTGTATCAAATGCTCGGGAAGAAAATTAAGTCCATGTGATATTTGTGAAAATATTCTGAAAAGTACAGAGAGTTCCACGATAAGAAAGACGAGTGCCATGAGAACAAAGAGAAAGTGATCTAGAGAATTTGTAGAGAAAAAATCTCATATTTCGAGGCATTAGTATAACAATTTTCGCATCAAAAAGACTCAACGACTTGAGAACGCGCACTAAGTGTAGGGTAAGGCATGTTCCCTTCTACGATCGACGTATTGAATTCAATAAACGTTTTTGTTTTTAAATTACTTGTAGTTTTGCTAGATTGGTCAATATGCTTTTATTTTGCCATTACAATTTACTTCTGACATGTTTAGTGTTAGGGTCACCGTAAAGTACCGGCATTAGCATTTGGTCAGAGACTAACAGTTGTTAACGCCCGTCTCTAATTCACTGGGTCAACGGTCAGTCTTTGACCAGGACATTATAACGGACAAACTCTTGACCCATATGCTAATGTCGGTACTCTTCTTTGACCCTAACACTAAATATCACTATTTCTTTTTCTTTTTGTGAGTTTCGATTTTTCTAAGTTTTAGGCACAGACTAAGGCTTTTCTATGTCTTCTGCTACGTCCGTAAATGAGATATTACAAAAAGATATGCTAACGACGTTAACTTCTGTGAGAAATTAGAAAGAGAAAGAGAGTGACAGATAAATAGATAGAAGGTGAATGATAAAATGAAGAAGAACAAGAAGGTGGATGAGAAAGAAGGCGGAGGGACCTGTTAAAGTAGGTCAATTTTTTTTTACTTAACGGTGACCTAACGGGGTCAACTTTTCCATTAGGTGATTAGGTCAAACTATATACTTGAGAGTGCTTCTTATAAGGGGGTCTTCTTAAAGGGGGGGGGGCCTTTTAACAAAAAAAGAGTGAGGCCTTACGGCCCCACGAAACTTCCCAACTTCCTATTGTCAAAGTGAATTGACAAAAAAAAATTTGAAAACTAACTCGTCCTAGAACCTTTTTAATGTCGTGATAACATCAACATTCTCAATTGTCTCAGAATTGAGAAATCATAACTTTTGGATTGGTATACGTATATACCTCATAAGGTTGTACCATGTTTGGGGCACGAAAAATGAATGACGATCACTAATACTAACCCTATCATATGTGATCCCTGATAATTGCGATATTTTATTGTTAGCCTAAGCGCCCCTTTAGTGGATATATTGGTGATTAGCGGTAAAGTGCCTTTAACAAATATATTGACTATATCCTTTGGTCAGTTGTCACCTTGAATAAGGGAACCTGCAGTAGATGTGTTAGCGGGAGAGGATCACGGTGAAAATTATTCATGCTTTGGAAGATAACGACTGAACTTATCTGTTTGCTTTCATGTTACCGTGGGTGTCCGTAGGTGAATGGGTCTGACCCATTTGTCACTTAGTTAGAGCATAAGTCACTAACATCGGATTTTTGGGGCGCTCTTTGTAACAAATTTTAGCTTATACAATAACGGGTCATAACCATTTTGGACATAACCTAACCATTTGATGAAACATGAAAAAATCTCATTTTCGTTGTTTAACTTAGGCAAGTTAATCCTTTTCGATGTGATATTTAAATAAAATGATTGGTTTGCTTGATCAAGTATCTTTTGCGAAGTTCAAAGCGAAAAACGAGAGAAAAATACTTATAAGGGTATTTCGGTCATTTGGAACCAAGATTATTCCGGTAAATTCGTCCAATATCAGTATATGGCTGAAAAGTAGAATCAAATACGATCCCGTAGGCGAAAACGGAAATCAAATCGGGGTCTGAACGAGCAAATTAGCCAAAATTGGAGTCAAACAAAGTTGACCAATGGGATACATTTGGTTCTGGGTAGCGGGATATTCTTAGATGACGTGGCCCAACACGAGGCACGAATCAACCTAGATCTGTATACTAGTCTAAGAGCACCTCCAGTGCAAAACTAAAAAAAAAAAGAACTCCAATTGACTTATGTGTAAAGTCTCAGTTGAGATTTTCTTTCTTATATGTCTAAATTGAGTGTCTCTCATTTAAGTCTTTCCCCAATGCAACACTTAAAAAAAAAACACATGTCACACATACATGTAATAGGAAAAAGTGGTTGAGAAAGAAAGGCTTTCTATTGGTCCGAAAATTAAATATGATGACTATGGCAATTAAGACTCTCAAAAGAGATTTCAAAAATAGAATTTATAATTGAGACATCTCAAAATTAAATGCTTCCACATCATCTTAAGATCTCAATTGAGTTTTGCATTAGAGAGGTTTTTTCTATAAAAACTCTAAAGTCCTTGGTGACACTTAAGATTTTAAGATTCAGTCTTGCATTGGAGATTCTCTAACATCGAAATGAATCTCAAACCGGATAATCCAGTGCATCCCGTTGCAAGATAAGTTTTATGCTCCTGCATGCCACCTCGCTTACAGATCTGTGTTCTTTAAATCAGACAGTCAGAAATATTGCAGTCAAACCGTTTTGCATTTGCCGCTAAACAACAGAGTACGTGTTTCTCAACTCTCACCGAGAGTAATTAACCGCGTGGTCTACCAAGATTTCGTAACCCTAAGCATCATAGGTGTCCATTGCTGCCATTTGTTTCATCCGCCGACCATTTCCACTGTGACTCACAACTAGGGGTGAAATCGGTTTGGGTGGGTCGGTTTTTTGACATATTTGAACGGGTACCTATTATAATGGTCTAATACATAAAAAAAATCCAACCAAAAGCCCGTACAGAATAAAATACACTACCCGTTTAGAAACTGGTCATGCGGTTCGTTTTTTCGATTTAAACCTAATTTAAACTTTATGTAACCAAATATCAACAATCAAAAGATTTGTTTGAGACTAATATTGGGTGCAAGAGATCAAATAATATAATCCAAAAATAGTAGCAATCTATGCAAATATTTCTTTCACTCAACAATACATTGAGACAAAAATAGAACAAGAGCATTGGATTTCAATAAACAACGATGTCTAACTTGATTGATTGTTCAATAATTAAAAAAAACTTCAACTGGAATGACTTCAAAGTTTAAACATTTAAATTGAATTTCAATAAGTAATGTCTAACTTGATTGCATAGATTATATGCATAGCATTTAGCTCGGTGCGGTTCGGGCCCCACGGGTTTGTCAGAAAAAAGGACCGAACTGACCAATTCATTAAAAAAAGATCGACTATTCTAAACTGGGCTTTCTGGTCCGGATATTTTTGTCCGGTCTGGTTCAGTCTTCGCGATCTTTAGTTTCACCCCTGACACTAACTCGATGACCCCTGTTGGAGCGAATCTCGTGCTAGCTAGTAGTCACGGGATTCAGAAGAGATAATATTGATAGGCACCAGATTTCTTGGACGTCCCTCTTTCTCTTATTATCATTTCCATTTGAAGAGATAATATTGTACTAACAATATTGACAATATAAACAGAGAGAGGGAGACGTTGAAGATTAGAGCATCTCCAATGCAAAACTCAAAAAAAAACTCTAATTAGCTTATATCTTGAGTCTCAATTGAGATTCTCTTTCTTATGTAGCTAACTTGAGTGTCTCTAATCCAAGTTATTCTCCAATGCAACACTCTAAAAAACTCTAATAGGTACACATGTCACACATACATTTAATAGGAAAAAGTGGTTGAGAAAGAAAGGCTTTCTATTGGTCTAAAAATTAAATTTGATGACTAGGACACTTAAGACTCTCAAAAGAGATCTCAAAAATAGAGTTTCTAGTTGAGAAATCTTAAAACTTAATGCTTCCACATCATCTTAAGATCTGAATTGAGTTTTGCATTGGAGAGGTTTTTTCTCAAAAAAAACTCTAAAGTCTTCGGTGGCACTTACGATTTTAAGATTGAGTCTTGCATTGGAGATGCTCTTAGGCAGAATAACAGAGTCAGAGAGTGAGAGAGAGAGCTGAAGATTGATGGAAGAGAACTCTTTCCAACTAAAAGAGGAGAGGATTGAGATGAGCTAAAGATCTTTACAGAGATGATAGACTCGATTGAAATAAAGAGAGAGGGTTGGATATTTTTGAAGGTAGAGAGAGAAGGTTTGTGAAATAGAAATTTTCAGAGCGAATCATGAAGGCATTGATGGAGCAACATTTTAGATAGAGAGAAGATTTTGAAAACAGATTTTAGAGTGGGTTATCATTATATAGAGAGAGAGAGAGAGTTGCGATGAATATACTTTAGAGAGAAGATTTAACAAGGGGGATTCGATTGATTGGAAATCAAAATTAACAGTATAGAGAGCAACAATGAGAAGAGAAGGGAGGATCAGATTACTCTTCGTCATATTTTCTCACCTTCTCCACTGGAACAAGATATAAAGCAGAGAGAAATCAAATATTAGATTTCTTCTTGGTATATCAGAATCAGTGATGGGCCTTTTAGATGTCTAAATTTTTTCTACAGGGAATGACAAACATAAAATTTAAATAATCTAAACATAGAAATAATATTTCATTGACCAATAGAATCTCAATGTTGTATTCTCTTACTAAATGATTACAATTAGTATCTTTATTTGAAAAAAATTTTCTCATTGCATTTTTTGAAGCAAAATCGTCAATTTTTTTCTTGTCTAAAGACCTAATAATAAATTTAAAAATTGACCAATTCAAAACCTCTAAATAATTTATGATGATTAGGGTTGATTGAGAGATTCAAAAGATTGTACTAAAATAATAAATTTTAATAGAAATTACCTCGTGATCGTAGAAGATTTTTGTACAATCTGGTTACCGAGTAATTTGAGATTTAAGTAATCTCTACTTTTTTCAATAACAAGAAACGAACCTGGTAACTAGTACCAGCAGTGCTTAATAGGTAGTAATTATATTAGGCCGCGGCTTTGGGGAATAAAGAAAAATCTCCGGAGAATATAGACTTTGGTCAATAAAGTTTGATTTATGGGACATTTTTATTTTAGGTCCAAAAATTGTGAATGTTATCTTTTACCCCGTCATCTTCATCTCCTCACTTTTTTTCTTTATCTCCTTCTATCTTCCTCTCTCTCTCTCTCTCTCTCTCTCTCTCTCTCCCTCCCTCTCTCCCTCTCTCTCTCTCTCTATATTACTCTCTCTTTATCTATCTATCTATAAATATATATATTGAAGTCGAATAACACTAATGTCTAAACTCGAAGTATCGACACATTGAAGTCGCAACAATTAAGTATCAATTCATAAGCATGAAACATTAAAGACGATGGCTCTTAGTATGAAACATCAAACTAAAAGTATAACTAATGAAGAAATCTTCTTATGTCAAACTAAGAGCTATTTTAGATGTTCAGAGAATTTTAAGATGTTAAGCATGAAAGGATATCATAAAAATAAAATGTTAAGACTTCATCCAAAATCCTAGACAATAGATTTAGCCACTCATATTCATCAAGAAGAAAAGGCTTCCAAAACTCATTCCCCTCTCTCTTTATATAATTTGTTCCAGCGTAAGCCAAAGACGAAAGAGAAGAAAACCCCCCAAATCTGTCCCAACCGAGCTCACTCTCTCTACTTTTTGAGTGCTTTGTTCTTTTCTCCTCTCTCTTTCTCTCTAAATTAACTCTTGAAGCCCTGAGAGGAAGAGAAAGAACAAAGCTAGCTTTCAATTGTCGTTTCTGTTTCAGCTTCAAGGAAGATGATGATGATAAAAAAAAATTCATGAAGAAAAATCCTTTCTCTCTACGTATTCCGTTCTGTGTGCCCTCGCACAAGCCCCCCACCACATGTCCCCACAAGTAAAACTACTTTTATGATTTTTTTGGAAATCTCTTTCATGACTTGGATTGTTATATAAAGACTAGGTTTACTAGGTTAAAGGCCACAACCCACAGCTTACCCTACCTCGAAGATTTCATGGCGGCCTGCCACGAGATCTGACTCGGGAAGATTTTTCGTAGCTATTGCATAAGAATCACTTGAATTTGTTTGTCAAGCAAGTGATGATCTTGAAACTACTATTTGGTAAGGAACAAATAATGAACAACTCAAATTATCACTCAAGGTAAAAATACCATTGAAACAAAAAAAAAAAGTAAAGATACCCTCTTATCAGTTGACCTAGAAGGTAATTCTCCTCCTGGTAATTAATTATTTACTACTCCTTTGAGCACAATATGTTATAGTATATTTGAGTCACAACTTTATGCAATTCATTCTGATTTTAATACATACGGTTAAGATCTTGATGATTAAGTTGATTTCATTAATTAGAAATTAGTGTTTGATTTAGTTGAGAAAGTTGATGGTAAAGAACAAATCGACATAAATGAGATCGAAAGAAGAGGTATGCTGAAATTGGCAACAAGGGTTTAACAGAAGAACAAACCCTAAGTGATTATCAATCTAATGAGGTCAAAAAGGATTTGGATTTGGAAGGAAAAGAGATCTCTGGATCGAATTCCAATTGTAGTAAAATTCTATGAAAAATAAAAATACAAGGATAGACAGAGAATGGCGAATATGGTAAGGATTGTTGCAGTTGTGTCGAGCAAAGTCTATGTTGGGTGAAAAGGAGAGAGAGAGAGAAAAAGAGGAAGTGAGAAGAAGAGGAAGAAGAGAAAGAACGTGAGAGAAAGAGATAGTGAGGTGGTCAGTCGTCGGTAAACGTTAGTGGTGGTCGGAAGTTATGGTGTTGGAAGAGAGATGAAGATGAAGATTGGGGGGCTATGAACAATCAAGTGAATTTT
Source organism: Eschscholzia californica (assembly GCF_041429995.1). Lineage (NCBI taxonomy): Eukaryota > Viridiplantae > Streptophyta > Magnoliopsida > Ranunculales > Papaveraceae > Eschscholzia > Eschscholzia californica. The sequence goes on from NW_028238198.1 coordinate 38,744,801, forward strand.
TTAGGTTCACAAACAAATATACTCCTAAGTCAATCTCGATTGACCGAGTCTTTATTCCCCGGAGACTTTTCTTTATGCCCCAAAGCCGCGGCCTTATATTATCTAGTGAGAAGATAATAACTTGAATGAGGGTAGAGAGATAAAGAAGGTAACAAGGATTCTGGGTAGAGAGAAGGTAAAGAAGAGGGAGAGAAAATAGCTACAGAGGGAAAGAGGAGAGAGAAATTGGGAAAGTAGGGTAAGTTGTGGGTTGTGGCCTTTAACCTAGTAACCCTAGTCTTTATATTGAAGGAGTTGAAGGAGATGTCCTTCGACCAAGGTGACAATGCGAACAATTTGTCGGATAGGACAATTGATGTGGAAGATCATCAAGTCCGATTGATTTAGGGATCGTAGAGTTGTAGCTAGAGACCAACTACGATCGTCGAATTACGAAGTAATTCGCGGCTAACTTCGATCGGATCCTACAACGGGTTACACATAAGAGTGACAAATTGATCTAGGATATGACTAGTGGGAGTGAGATATAATCATGGGAGTGTCCCATAAACATATCTCATAGGCCTAAAAAGGAATTAGGCAAAGATAGTACAAAAGGCCAAAAACAGGGTTTTTGGGCCTAGACCGGTTCGGGTACTTCTAGGACTCGGATTGGGCTGAATTTTGGAGGGTTAGTTGCTGATATAATAAAAATTATATCTGCCAATTTTCGTGGTGTTTGGGCACCTCCTCCTTAGGGAATTGATAAAATACCAATAGTTGCTATTTTCGACTATTTCCCTAAATCTTATTCTAAAGGGTGTTTTAGGAAACCTAAAAGGAGGTGGATTCTTATTAGGGTTCTATATAAACACTCTTAGGGCAGAGAATAAGGTGTGGAATTTCTCTCTAAGCTTTCTTACTCTACCACATCAAGTAGAGAGGAGAAAGTGAGCTAATTCCCAAGCTATCTTCTAGTCAAGCAAGAAGAAGGTCTTCTTATTATCCAAGCACCATTGGTGTGCTAGCTATACAACAAGGTGGGAGATCAAATTGATTGCTCGTGTCCCAAGTAGAGGAGCTACACTTGAAGCTCTTGGTCTTCTTCAATCAATTCAACTAGTTCGAGGGAAGAGCGATTAAGGTAATCTACTATCTCCATTAGATTAATTACTAGTTTTGCATGTGATCCTGGGAATACTAGTGTAGACATTAGATGTCATATTTCCGCTATAAACACTAGTAGAAGGGTGTAAATCCCTACAGTGGCGTCAGAGCCTCTTGCCATTAACTAGTTTTTGCTAAGAATCGAACTAATTAATATGCTTAATAGTTTGAAAATTGAGTTTATAAAAGTATTTTAAAAGATGTTTTTAAAAGTATTTTAAAACTCATAATTTGATGGGATTCAATAAATTTTCAAATTGAGAATCAAATTGATGATTAAAAGTGTTTTAAAAGACTCAATTTCATTGAATTTCAAACTAATCCATGCTTGATTATGTTGATAGTTATATTTAAAAAGGTTTTAAACATAAATTTTGATTAATTATGAATTGGATTCAAAGATTTTTCGAATTGATTTCAAAATTGTTCTTTGAAAAATTTCAAAAACCTAGATTTTGATCCAAAATTGGTTTGATTAAGAGTTGTTTTTTAAATTTTGGAAACTTTTGAAAAACAAAGATTTGGAATTTTAGAAGTGTTCTAAAAAGAGTAGTTTTGAGTTTGGGAAACTCTCAAAACAAATTTGGAAAAATTTAAAAAGTTTCTAAAAGTTTTGAAAAATTTTAGAAGTGTTCTAAAAGGAATTTCAAAAATTTAAGAAAAGTTTTAAAATTGGAAAATAGCAACTTAAAGTTGCATAAGAAAAAAAAAATTTCTTTTTGGAAACTAGGGTTTTGAAAACCCTAGTGTCCGGCCAGGAAGCTTCCTGGCCGGACCAGAAGCTCCTGGATGCGTCCTCTGGACGCGTCCAGAGCAGCTGCTGAGACGCGTCTTGAAGACGCGACCAGCAGCTGCGACAGAAGCTTCTGGACGCGTCTTGAAGACGCGTCCAGAGCAGCTACTAAGGACGCGTCTTGAAGACGCGTCCAGGTCGCGTCTAAGACGCGACCAGCAGCTGCGAAGGAGCTTCCTGGACGCGTCTAGGACGCGTCCAGAGCACTCGACCAGACGCGTCTTGGAGACGCGTCTGGGAGGTTCTGGGTGTCTCGGACTAGTCCGAGACACCTAGTGCTGGTCCGGTCCAGTACCAGACACGTCTAGAACGCGTCTGGTACATGGACTAGCGTCCTGGCTCCGGCCAGGACGAGACCAGGCCTTGATAGGCCTCGGCCAGGACATGCCGGCCCTATGGGCCGTGCTATGTCCGGACCTTGTCCGAGCCCTTTTTTGGGCTTGGGCCGGGACTTGTCTAGGACTTGTCCCGGGCTTTTTCGAGGCTTTTCGGACCACGAAAAGGGACCATCATTCGAGTGGGAGTTTTTGCCAAAAAATTTTTTTTCCGATTCCAACCAAATAATTCCAAAATCAATCCGGGCCATCCAAGAGCCCAAAACGGATTTCTCTTTAAATTGATTTATGAAATCATTAAGAATCGAACCAATATTTTTTCCGAAATTGACCCGGGCTTTCTCGAGCCCAAAACGGAGTTTTTCTAAAAGATGATTTTAATCATAAAACATAAAATCGGAAAGCACCATTAGTTGAATTCTTCGAATTTAGACTTAAGGTCCGCAATGTGACATGTGATGTCAACAAAAGTATCTCCCAAGATAATCATGCATATATAATTCTTAGCCTTGATATATTATATGATTGCATGTGATGTGAATGCGGGAAACTAGTATGGCCATAGATTTATTTCCTTATTCTTGTTTTAAGCACGGATGGGTGCATGCTTTGTAATTAATTTTAATTTCAAGTTTATACGATCTGCGAATCGTTAGAGTCTTGTAATTAGAGTTTAGGGTCTATGAGTCCATTGAAGAAACTCGAGGATGAAATCCAAAGGCGAGTGGGAGAAATCAATGGAGGTTCAAAGATGGCGATCCAAGACGAACCAAAAGGCGAAACAAGAAGAAAACCAAGAGAGATTAGATCTTCTAGGTTAGGGGCCATACTAGGATCCATGTCTGCTTGATTTACTTTCTCGCGCGCATTTACTTACTTATTTACGCTTTATGTCGTGGATGTTAGTTAGGCTAAATAGTTCACTATAACAAACGCCAGACTAGCGTAAAAGTCCCCAAAAGTAATCTTGAGTAATCGCCTATCCAGATTAAGACACTCGTTGCGCCCTTGTTCGAGGAAGGTGGGTCGGCCTTCGCAGAGTATCTCCTCTACCTTGGGACAATGCGGGTAGGCCTATAGAAGAGGCCTACACGTCTAAATGGTTCTACTCAACGAGATCGGCAAGAGAGTCTTGGATACTCGAGGCAAAAGGATATATTAGTCATTCATTAATGAAATCTATCAACCAAGAGTCATAAGGTATGATCAGTGAAGTAGTTCACTCACCCGGAACGACGGAGTCAAAGGGTAGGGCCTTCGTCCGCTTTACTTCGAAGAACTGGGGTCTTGGAATCACTTATTCAATCGGGGACGATTTTTATTGAATAATGTGGGAAAACTAATGTTTTTCAAAAACGATAACGAGTTTTAAAACTTTGCCATTTCTTTTATATAGTTCAAAGATGACAAAAGATATTTTCAACTTCCGCTCACTTCTCGACAAGGAGAAGCTGAATGAGCACAACTTCCTTGACTGGGAAAGGAACCTAGGAATAGTTCTCAGGATGGAAGGAAAGCAACATGTACTAGAAACTCCAATTCCTGTATTGGATGATAATTCGACTAAAGAAGAGATAGATGAAGAAAGGAGTGTGCGGAAAAAGGCAGAGCCCGTAACTTGCCTAATGCTAGCAACCATGGAACCGACTCTGCAAGAGCAGTTCATAGACATGGATGCTTACTCCATGATGCGACAACTTCGGGAAATGTTCCAGAAACAGTCGAGATTGGAGAGGTTTGAAACCTCTAAAGCAATTATGGACATGCGCCTTGAAAAGGGAAAACCAGTTGGGCCTCATGTTCGCCAAATGATCAGGCTCATAGGCAAGCTGGCTAAACTAGGTTTCCCTTATTGCCAACAAACGGCTACCGACACTATCCTTCACTCCCTCCATAGTGGTTTTAATCAGTTTAAGATGAACTACAACATGAATGGATGGGATAAAACGTTGGAGGAACTTCATTCTATGCTTCTAACAGCCGAAAAGGACGTCGCTATAGTGGAGACTAAGAAGGACGTTCTTATGGTACAAAAGGACAAAGGGTTCAAGAAAGGTGGAAAACAGAAGAAGAAAACCGCGTCAAAAGGTAAAAGCAAACGAATTGCCAAACCTAAAGACAAAGGTCCTCCTCCTGACACCAAATGTTTCTACTGTGATGGCAAGGGCCACTGGAAAAGAAACTGCCCTAAGTTCTTGGAGGACAAAAAGAATGGAACAGTAGCTTCCAATTCAGGTATAAACAGTTAACTTATCAAATACTGTAAAATTCCCAAATTATGGTATGTAATACCTAAAATTGCCCTTTCATTGTGAATGTACAGGCGCAGCTGGGAACTGAGTATTTGGCTAAGGAAGCCAAGATCCAAGAGGGAGCAGAAGCCTCGACTGCTAAGGATGCTGAAAGGGATCGAAGTCTACTTTAGGCACTATTCTAGATTAATCGTTTTTCTAGTTTTTTAACATCATCTCTGTACTAAGTATTATGGAGAATCAATAAAGAATTTTATTTCTAAATTGAGATGTTAATAAGTGCTAAGTTTAACAAACTATACCAAAAGATTCTAAACTTGGTCAAAAACCTATAAGATAGGTTCATCCCAATCGAAAGGGATGAGGACAACAAGTCCACTATAACCAAAACATGAATCAAACTGACAAGAAAGAAAGCCTTGAGTCAAAAACAGAGATTGATCTTCAAACGTACTTCTAACCTATCCATATTTGGAGTGTCCAAAAGGATTAAGATGAAGAACACGAATCAAACTCTATCCTCCAAAATCCATTTAGTCTAGACATAGCTTCTCACAAAACTACCAAAATTCCGTCTAACAGCTAAGCTTGTAAAAGCATTACAAAACTAGCTAATATCTGACGCAATTTCTTTTGAAAGAAATTTGGGCTTCTTCCATAACTAATCAAGAGAACAAAGTGTTTGTTGCTCATGATAGTATTCTTCTAATAATTAGCACACCTAGTAGTCTGGGAGAAAACACTAATTATTAAAAGAATAAGTGGGAGAAAAGTACAAGTCGATTTAATTCGATCATGAGAAAAATCATGGAGGGTCATGAAGAACAATCATGAAACTTGTACAAGTCGATTAAATTCGACCAAGAGCAACAAACTGCGACTCCTTGGAAAAGGAAAGGTTAAAGATATGATCTTACAAACCCACCGCACAAAAGCGAATGTCATTCGCCGGAGAACTCTCAAAACAAGTGAAAGTGTCTCTAAAGGAACATCTCAAAGTAGTTGAGAAAATTCCAAATTGTTGTTCAAAAGCCCTAAAAGGTCAAATCTCAAAGACACAGAAAATAAAGGTTATTTCTGAAGAGATAAAAGACCTGCGCAGAAACGGAAACTGACTCTAGATTTTGGCTAGAAGCCAAAATCATCGTGGAATCCATATCTCGTCAAGACATGAAGCTTGATAATTTAAGTCAACAAAAGACCTAAATTGGTTTTCCAAAATAGAAAACTGAGAAGGATGGAAACATTCGTGTTTCCCGAAACGAGACAAGAAGAATAAGATTCTTTCAATCAAGTTATGTCCACAAGCATGCTTCAGAAATCTATCGACGGATTAAAAGCACGCAAGAGTTAGAATCTTCGATTCAAAAGGCAATCAGAGAAATTTGATTCCTGGAGAATGAATAAAATCTTGAATCACGAGTTTCAAGAAGGTAAGTGGGAGTAAACAAACCTTCCGGGTCCGTATGCAGAGTACATACAAAAGATTGAGTACGACATAAGGTGTTGTATAACAGTAACGAACTGACTCAATAAAGGACCACACACAAAAGGATAAAATGCCATTTTGGGCATCTGAAGATCTATAAGCATAGATCAAAAGGATGATAGGATTAGAGAGACTCGGTAAGCTGAGATACTTGAGATCCGAAACAGAAAATCTAAGACTCGAAAGTCTAAAAGAATTTCGACCCAAAAACTCATGACAGAGGGCGTTGCAAAACTCGGAGTCTAAAAGACACCGATGAGCTAGCACGCATGAGAGAGACATTTATGTTCGAAAACATAAAGTCAATCATGTTGGACATGATTAGCATTTAAACATCCGAATTCGGATTGGAAAACCGAAACACTACTTAGTACATCCTAGAAGGCTAAAGGATGAAGTAGTACAAAGTTGAACATGTCATCGTAGCAAACTTCCAGACATGGAAGGAAAGTAGGCTAAAAGTGTTTTAAGCCGGGAACTGTTGCAAATACTACACAAAGAATTAAAGGCCTTAACTCTAGTAAAGATTACTAGATATTATCAAGGTTGAAGATAGTAATCTTCAAATTAATTGATAATAAGCAAAGTTTAAAACCGACTACCACGGTAGTCAAACTAAACTGTCACCTTAGACATAGTATGAGAATCATACACAGTCTAAGGCATGAGGTATAATTTAAACCTCGACAAGTAAAACTGAGTGGGTAAAAGGAGTTTTATGGAAGAGGCTCAGATTTACAACTCTCGTTATCAGAAATAATAAGAATTATTTCACCAGTCGTCTAAACTTGGTTTAGTGTTTAAACGACAGTCCATCGATAATAAAACGTTCTGAATAGGTTTGTCAAATACGTGATCTGATGAATGAAACCCTATTAAGTGAACTTGGAATAATTATTATCAAAAATCCCTGGTCCAGGTCATTGCATGGACAACAATGACTCACGAAGACTAGCACGGGAGTCGATGGGATAGCGCAGTTTCATGGGCTATATGAATAGTATATTCTATTCGACTACGTGGGTGTGTAAAAGGTTTATACACTGGATAACCCTCAAATGAGAAGTACATCACTCGTGATGAACGTCAATACTTCTCATAAAGACAATTGGAGAGATTCCTCAAAACATGAGTGCTCCACTCATCTTATGTAAGGAATGCCCGACTTTGGCTCCGTTAAACGCCGCGCCGTAAAAGGAGGTTATAAAGACGGATACTGGGAAGGACAGGATAGACATGAAGTTAAGTGGGAGCGCAAGAATGGATTGTGTCACCCTAATCACATTAGGTACAAAGTGTCTCAAGGCCACGTGATGAGTAGCAACTGAAAATGCGTGACCGCGCTCAAACGGATTAAAGTTAATCGTTTGTCTTTTACAGTTGTACTCGGATATCAAGAAAGTCTGAATGATGTGACGTATCAGATGGGATACTAAATTGACACGGGAATCGAGGCATTGCACTTGTTCTAAGTCCAAGTGGGAGTCTGAAGGAGTTGAAGGAGATGTCCTTCGACCAAGGTGACAATGCGAACAATTTTTCGGATAGGACAATTGATGTGGAAGATCATCAAGTCCGATTGATTTAGGGATCGTAGAGTTGTAGCTAGAGACCAACTACGATCGTCGAATTACGAAGTAATTCGCGGCTAACTTCGATCGGATCCTACAACGGGTTACACATAAGAGTGACAAATTGATCTAGGATATGACTAGTGGGAGTGAGATATAATCATGGGAGTGTCCCATAAACATATCTCATAGGCCTAAAAAGGAATTAGGCAAAGATAGTACAAAAGGCCAAAAACAGGGTTTTTGGGCCTAGACCGGTTCGGGTACTTTTAGGACTCGGATTGGGCTGAATTTTGGAGGGTTAGTTGCTGATATAATAAACATTATATCTGCCAATTTTCGTGGTGTTTGGGCACCTCCTCCTTAGGGAATTGAGAAAATACCAATAGTTGCTATTTTCGACTATTTCCCTAAATCTTATTCTAAAGGGTGTTGTAGGAAACCTAAAAGGAGGTGGATTCTTATTAGGGTTCTATATAAACACTCTTAGGGCAGAGAATAAGGTGTGGAATTTCTCTCTAAGCTTTCTTACTCTACCACATCAAGTAGAGAAGAGAAAGTGAGCTAATTCCCAAGCTATCTTCTAGTCAAGCAAGAAGAAGGTCTTCTTATTATCCAAGCACCATTGGTGTGCTAGCTATACAACAAGGTGGGAGATCAAATTGATTGCTCGTGTCCCAAGTAGAGGAGCTACACTTGAAGCTCTTGGTCTTCTTCAATCAATTCAACTAGTTCGAGGGAAGAGCGATTAAGGTAATCTACTATCTCCATTAGATTAATTACTAGTTTTGCATGTGATCCTGGGAATACTAGTGTAGACATTAGATGTCATATTTCCGCTATAAACACTAGTAGAAGGGTGTAAATCCCTACATATATAACAATCCAAGTCATGAAAGAGATTTCTAAAAAAATCATAAAAGTAGTTTTACATGTGGGGACATGTGGTGGGGGCCTTGTGCGAGGGCACACCTCGCACCCCCTACCACACGGTACTGAACGGAATACGTAGAGAGAAAGGGCTTTTCTTCATCACTTTTTTTTATCATCATCATCTTCCTTGAAGCTCATCACACAGAAACGACAGTTGAAAGATAACTTTGTTCTTTCTCTTCCTCTCGGGGCTTCAAGAGTTAATTTAGAGAGATGAGAGAATAACAGAGCACTTAAAAAGTAGAGAGAGTGAGCTCGATTGGGACAGATTTGGGGGGTTTTCTTCTCCTTCGTCTTTGGCTTACGCTGGAAAAAATTATATAAAGAGAGAGAGGACTGAGCTTTGGAAGCCTTTTCTTCTTGAAGAACATGAGTGGCTAAATCTATTGTCTAGGATTTTGGATGAAGTCTTAACATTTTATTTTTTATGATATCCTTTTATGCTTAACATCTTAAAATTCTCTGAACATCAAAAATAGCTCTTAGTTTGACATAAGAAGATTTCTTCATTAGTTATACTTTTAGTTTGTTGTTTCATATTTAGAGTCATCGTCTTTAATGTTTCATGCTTATGGATTGACACTTAATAGTTGCGACTTCAATGTGTCGATACTTCGAGTTTAGACGTTAGTGTTATTCGACTTTAACTCGACTATTTTCCGGGATTTGGTATGATAGGTTACCAAAACTCGAGTAGTGAGAAAAGATATGCATGTTTTGGTCGTTAAGATTGGTTCTAAAATCCTAGGTTTCTCTCCAATTAATTTTCTTGTATCATTAGTATTTTTTTAAGTAGTTTATTATTTTCTCATCAATCAACTCGAAGAATCGTGATAATTCTAAGTTAAGAACGAGTTTGACTAGTCTTTGTGGATCGATCTCGGTCTTACCGAGTTTATTACTTGTTGCTTGTATACTTGCAGGTGTTCCCTTTTTGGGCATATCACCATTTATCACCTATTTCGAAGTGTCGGAGTAACATGATAATGTCATAAAGTAGTTATCATGTTATCTCCTAAAAAACTTATCTCGTAAGCTTTCTTCAACTTCCTTCCTTAGATAATGATCTGAGATGAGGGGCCTAGAAAAAAGACACTCTGACGTTCAAGTCAGTCAAGTGTTGCTGATTTAGTGGAGCAGTTAAGTGAGAGCCTGTAGGAAAATATCTTTCTTTAGATAAAGATTTGGCAAGGGGGCAAGGAACGACAGAGATGATGCAGTGTGAGGATGCCAGTTAGATGATAGCCACACATCTTCACTGTTAGAGAATAATATTTGTGGGTATATCTTCTGACACTAAGAGTTCCTCTAACATAACAATTCTTGTATGAAAAACTAATATTTGGCACTGGTTGGCCTTCCTCATGCCTGCCGTTATCTTTGGGTGGGGCGGAGCTTGAGGTGGCAAGTTAAATTCTAAATTATAGTTAACTTTATAATAATATATCTATATAATAAGGGAGGAAGGTACCTTTTTGTATAATATATCCTAATATTCAATGGCTAAGATTACACCTCTCAAACTTATCTCCAAGGATTGAGATTACATTTTTAGGTTACGGTATCCCCCTAGTGTGTTAAGAGAAATCTCATACATTTAATGTCCAACAAAAGTATCCCCAAGATCTCATGCATAAGCTTAATATGTGAAGGATATATGTCCTTAAGGTCTGAAGGTATATCCTTCTGAAGGAATGTCCTTCGACCAAGATGGCAATGCGTACGATTTGGCTCATAGGATAATGATGACCTTATTTAGAAGATCAATCAATCTGGTTCAATTAGGAGTCGTAATGCTTAGCTAGAAGTCGCTTACGATTGTCGGATCACTTCGGTTATCCGCGGGTAACATAGACCGGATCCTACAACGGGTTACACATAAGAATGGTAACTTGAACAGCGAGAATAGACTGATGGGAATCATATCGATGCATATGATCTAGTCTGATAGTGCTTAAAAGATAGAAAAGAATCGGGCTCGAAAGGGAAGCCCGGAAAAAGAGCAAAACCCATCTTTTGGGCCAACAAGGGAATCCCTTAAGGGGAGAGCTCTGGCCGGCAATAAAAGGGGTGTGGGCCGGGCAGACTAAGCCCATTAAGGGCTAGTCTGGCCGGCCACACTAAAGGGAAACCCTAATTAAGGTTTAGTCCTAATTAGGGAATCCTAGTTAAATTAAACTCTAAATTGTGCTTATCTTTTCTGAGGGACTTTTAGGATTCCTTATTTGAGTAAAACTCCACTAAGGTAATGCCTATTTAAGGACCAGTTTAGAGTTCAGAAAAGGTGTGAAATTTTCTCAAAAGAAAATCATCTCTCTCATACATCTCAGAGAGAAAAGAAGATTTTAGATCAAAGGTTCCCATTCTATCTATCAAGTCTAGAAGAAGGAGTTCTTCATCTCAACCTTTAAGAAGGTCCTAGCTGACTGAAAGGAGGGAGTTCAAATTATACATTCGGTATCTCAAGTAGAGGAGCTAAACTTGAAGCTCTTTATCTTCCGAATACTGGTCGGAATTTAGTTCGTGGGAAAACGAATAAAGGTATTCTTCTTCCCTTCTAGTTCATAGTTAGTTCATGTATATGATCATGGATAACTTAGTGTTAAACATTAGATGTTTGAGATTCCGCTACCAACACTAGTTAGATGATTAGTGTAGTCTTAGGGACATGTAATTCCCAACAGTGGCATCACGAGCCATTTGCATGAAACTATCTTTGCCAGAACGAATTAGAAATTGATAGATAGAATTGTTTGAATAAAGATTCGGACATATTCATGATTAGTTTGAATTAGATTAAAACGTAATCAAACACGTATTTGAAAGAGTTCCAATGCATAGAATCATTAGATTCTGATATTTTTGGAAAGTATTTTTGAAAACGGATAAATGGATTATAAACTTCAAAAAACGGGACTCAAAATCATGAATTTTGGATGTTGAATAGTGAAAAACAGCAGCTTTTCACCATGAAAACAGTAGGAAGAAGAAGGAAGAAGATGAGGTCGCTTGGGGTTTTTAGAAAATTCTAAAAACCCATTGTCTGGACCGGCCAGAACGCGTCTAGGATGCGTCCGGACCGGTCCAGCAGGTCTCGGGACAGTATCCCGAGACCCGTGACAGACGAAACTAGGAAGTCCGGTCCAAGCAGGACAGGGATTCCTAGTCCAAAACGGACTGGGAGTCCGAGATTTTAGAATCTCGGACATCCCAGACGCGTCGTGGACGTGTCTGGGTAATCCCAGTCCGAGACGTACGCGTCTTGGACGCGTCTGGGTAATCCCAGACCGAGACGTACGCGTATTCGACGCGTTTAGGGATTCCTGGTTGGTCTCGGTCCTAGACCGAGACCATGGACGCGAGTCCAGACGCATCTAGATGCGACTGAAACGTCCAGACGCGTCTGGTGCGTCCAAGGACGTCTCAGACTTAGAGTATGAGACGGCCTATGCCGTCCCGTGCTAGGACGCGTCTAGCATGCACCAACGGAGAACGTCTAGGAATCTGTCCCTAAAGTCCGGACCATTGACTGGCTTTGACCGAGACTAATCAAAGGAATTTTTTACCAAGTTTGACTTCAGTCTTTTCGAGTTTAGCTTGGGCCTATTGGGCCATGACTCGAGTGGGAGATTTTTCTTGCCTTTTCTTCCGGTTCCAAGCATATTTTTCTAACATTGACCTAGGCCGTCCGAGGGTCCAAAACGGAATTTTTCCCAAATCGATTTTGAAATCATTAAGGAAGAAACAAAATGGGTCATTAGTCAGAATTTCACGAAAATAGACTTAGAAGCCTATAAGACATAGAGATGTCACAATATCCCACTAATAGCTATATGGAGTATAGCGAACCTAGAAACGAATGTAGGACACATACTTTATCTTATGATTGTCATATTTTGTATGTATGTATATGTGAATGCGTAGAATAATATTGTCTTTTGATAAATTATCGATTCTTGTTTCTAAGCAGAAACGAGTGTGTGCCCGAGAGTATAGGGTCAATAGTAACCATTGATGGATCGAATGATGAGATCATGATTCGAGTGGGAGTAATTAATGGTGGTTCAATGATGATAATCCAAACGAACCATTAGGCGAACAAGAAGTAACCTAAACGATTAGATCTTTTAAGGGGCTATACTAGGGTCTAATTAAAACCTTAAGAGAATTCACATAAAATACTTACGTATACATCACGAATGGTTATGTTAGAGTTCACAGTAACACATACTTGATAAAATACGTAATAATCCCTAAAAAGAATTTTAAGTATAAGCCTACCCAACATAAGACACCTGTTGAGCCCTTGTTCATCGATGGTGGGTCTGCCTCCGCAAGTGTCATATTTTACCTCGGGACAATATGGGTAGATCTATGAAGAGGTCTACGCGTCTAACTGGTTATTCTCAACGAGTCAGCAAAAGGATTTTGGACTTCGAGGCAAAGAATTAGTTTGACACTCAAGTGTGAAACTAATCAACCATGAATCATAGGAGTATGATCTGTAAAGATGTTACTCACCCAGGACGACGGAGTTAAGGGCAGTGCCCTAGTACGCTTAACTTCGAAGAAATGGGATCTTGAAATCGTATTATTCAAATAGGGAAAAGATTCTTGAATAATATGGCAGAATTAGAACTTTGCTAGGATAGCAAGTTTAAGTCACTTTCCATTCTTTACATGTAGGTTAATTATGACATTCGACGATATCTTCAACCTCTACATGGTGATGGAAAAATTGAACGACACAAACTACGTTCAATGGGAAAGAAATCTGAGCAAAGTTCTCGGGAAAGGAGCAGAAGTATTAGACACACCAATCCCGGTACTTACAAAAACCTCTTCTAAAGAGGAACGTGAGCAAGCTAACATTATCATGATAAAGTCAGCATCAGTCGTGTCCATGGAAAAGGAATATCAAGATATTTTCATTGACATGGATGCATATAGCATTATTCGATAACTAAGAGAAGTGTTTAGCACACAATGTCGAAGAGAAAGATATATGATATCCAGAACCGTGCTGAAAAAACGACACAAAAAAGGGAAACCTATCCGTCTTCATGTTTTAGAAATGATTGATCATATCAATGACCTGAAGTGGTTGGGAGCAACTATGGAAGTCGACTTTGAAATCGACTTGATTTGCTTTCCCTACATAATGGATTTAGCGAGGTAAGTAGCAACTTTGACAAAAAGTTTGACATAGTATCCCGCGAAAGACTAATCAAAATTCTGGAAGTAGCCGAATGCAAAAACGGAGTACCTGAAAATACAGAAGAAATTCTTATTATTCAAGAAGGTACCAATCTGGGAACGGGAGGCGTTAGGAGAAGGAGAAGCTCTAGGACAAGAAGGGGCAGGCGAGTCCCAAGACCCAGAACCATCCTTCCTAGCAACAGCTGTACATTCTGTGGTAGCAAATCTCATATGTGGATAAGAGATTGCCCATGCTACCAGGAAGAGCTAATCAACGGAGATGGAAGCTCCGGTCTGGGTAAAAATGATTAAAAGTTGATTCGATTAAATACAATTCCCTTAAAGGTATGGGATACCTAATGTCATTTTATTATGAATGACAGGAGCAAGTGGGAGCTGAGTGTTTAACTGAAAGGAGACAAACATGTCAAGAGCATAAGAAGTAATGGCTGCTGAGAAGGCCAAGAAGGATTTTAGTCTCCTAAAGGCATTACTATTATTAGATTTTAGTATTTTCTTTTTGAACATCATCTCTAAAATTGGATTTATGAGAAAATAAAGTATTTGGTTTCAATATTTTATGATGTTCTTAGAAAGGTGCATATTTCAACTTACAAACATAAATACCAAAACGATTCAATTAGTTATTCTAATCTAGTCAGACAACTAGAACGAACATGGTTCAAACTAACTAGTCTGACAAGATCTCTTATGACAAAACAGAGGTCAATTAATCACTAATACTTATGTTAGACATAAGATTATGGTTAATCTGACTAGAATCAACTAAGTACTCAGATTTAAAAAGGTTTCAGAAACTTGAACTAATCGGGTAATGAATCCACATGACTGAAGATTTTGATGAAATCAAAAGTCTTAATCATGACAAGTCTTCCGAACCAAAAGTTTCTAAAACAAGTTGTATACCCACAAAACCTAAAACTACTGTAGAAAATAAAAGAAATCCATATGTGTATGGATTTTAGAAGAAGTTCTAAAAGGTCTTTTATTTAAGTTTGAGAACTTCAAACATAGTTTCTTTTTCAAAAAAAGAAATATGAGATTTTTCCCTCACAACATTAAAACAAAATTAGATAGTTGCTCTCGATGGTGTCTTCCTTGAAAGGAGTTATTCAAGAAGATAAGTGGGAGAAAATATTCGAATCTGATTCGAACCAGGCAACAAAAGAACAACAAATGGGACTACGGGAGTACGAGAAACTCGCCAAGTAACTTCTTAGAAGAGTTAAGAAATTTTTACGATATTTGTTCAAAAACCTCAGTGAGTCTTAAGAAGACCCACAAAAACTATAGCAGAACCAGACTCTGAAAACTGGCTAAGAGTCAAAAGGATCAGAAGTAAGAGTTGGTATCTAAACATTCGTAAAAGAAATTCAAGGGTTGATTTTCGAACAAGAATTGTTAGACTCTTGTTCGACAAGAGGGTAAGTGGGAGTGAAACAAGTTAGTTTTATGTCCTGTATGTGAGACATCCCAAAATTGATAAACAGTTAAAGGAACTGACTCAATAGGACACCAAACGAGGGTAAATAAAATTAAATGGGCATCGAAATCTATATACTGATAGATTAACAGATGATAAGACTCGTTCAAAAGAAGTTTTCAAGAGATCTAACCAGAAATACTCTTAGAGACAAATTCTACCCATCTCTCATGGATCACTGCTAAGCAAGAACTCGGAATTTGGAAATTCGGATTAGCAAAAACACACATGAGGGAGGAACTTGTGTAACAAGACATGAGATCGATTATAGAGATGATCGATGTTTACCCACACTTCTAGAAATATTGAAGTATTTGATATCGTCACCCATTAATAATAGAGAGATTCCTAAGATACTTGGAGCATCTAGGAGTGAGTCTCTGAAAGTAAAAGTTAAATAAAGTCATAAAAGCAATCTTCTGAAAGATAAGGAATCTTTTAGGAAGGACAACCAGGTGGAAAAGGCTTTTTCACAGTGGGAGTCGTTGCAGACTCTACTAGTAAAGAAAGTATAATTAGGACTTAGGAAGTTTTAGTTTTAGGAACTGATATTATCATAAGAGGCTGATGAAGTCGTTCTTCAGCATGATAATAATGAGCAAAGTGAAACAATATGTGGATTAAATCCACAACTAAACTGTCACCTTAGATCGAACATGGAAGATGTATGAATTTAAGGAGTTAGGGTCATGAAAGACTGCCCTAAGAGACTTGTAAAATTAGGCACGTAAAAGAGTTTACGTGGGGAACTCACCTTTACAAAATCTTGTTATCCAAAATAAAATTAGTTTATTTCGTCATCTAAATTGTGGTTTAGAATTTAGACGACAGTCCAAAATAATGGAAAGTTCCATATAGGTTTATTAGATGCGTGATCTAATGAAGGAAACCCTACTAAGTGAACATGGAAACATTCCATTATATTTTCCCTAGTCCAGGTCATTGGTTGGACAACAATGACTTAAGAAGACTAGCATGAGTAATTGACAAGATAGCGTTGTTTCTTGAGCTATGGGAATAAGAGTATTCAAGTCAACTTCATGGGTGTATGATACACTGGAAACCCACCAAGTGAGAGTGCTTCAAGAGTTGAAGATATGAACGTCATAACTCTCATTTAAAAAATTAGAGAGATTCCTCAACATGAGTACTCACTCATCTTATGTAAGGAATATCGAGGTTTGATCCCTTCAAACACCGCACTGTAAAAGGAGGTTATAAAAACGAAGACCGGGTGAAACAGGATAGACATGAAGCTGAGGGAGTACAAGAATGGAATATGTCTTCCTAACGAGAGTTAAGATATAGTATCTCTAGGCCACTAGAGGAGTGGCAACTGAAAATGCATGGTCCTGCTCAAATGGATTAAGAGTTAATCATTTGATTTGACAGTTTGTCCTCCCGATCAAGAAAGTCTGATAAGTGTGACGTATCAGATGAGATATGAAAAGACATGAGAATTGAGCATTGCACTTGTTTTAAGTATAAGTGGGAGACTGGACCATATATGTCCTTAAGGTCTGAAGGTATATCCTTCTGAAGGAATGTCCTTCGACCAAGATGGCAATGAGTACGATTTGGCTCATAGGATAATGATGATGTTATTTGGAAGATGAATCAATTGCGGATCAATTAGGAGTCGTATGGCTTAGCCAGAAGCCGCTTACGATTGTCGGATCACTTCGGTTATCTGCGGCTAACATAGACCGGATCCTACAATGGGTTACACATAAGAATGGTAACTTGAACAGCGAGAATAGACTGATGGGAAGTAGCATATAGATGGATATGACCCACCTTTTGGGCCAATAAGGGAATCCCTTAAGGGGAGAGCCCTGGTCGGCCATAAAATGGGCTTAGTCTGCCCGGCCACACTGAAGGGAAACCTTAATTAGGGTTTAGTCCTAATTAGGGAATCCTAGTTATATTAAACTCTAACTTGTGCTTATCTTTTCTGAGGGAATTTCAGGATTCCTTATTTGAGTAGAACTCCACTAAGGTAATGCCTATATAAGGACCAGTTTAGAGTTCAGAAAAGGTGTGGAATTTTCTCAGAATAAAATCATCTCTCTCATACATCTCAAAGAGAGAACAAGATTTTAGATAAAAGGTTCACATTCTATCTATCAAGTCTAGAAGAAGGAGTTCTTCACCTCAACCTTCAAGAATGTCCTAGCTGACTAAAAGAAGGGAGTTCAAGTTATATATTCGGTGTCTCAAGTAGAGGAGCTACACTTGAAGCTCTTTATCTTCCGAATACTGGTCGGAATTTAGTTCGTGGGAAAGCGAATAAAGGTATTCTTCTTACCTTCTAGTTCATAGTTACTTCATATATATGATCCTGGATAACTCAGTGTTAAACATTAGAGGTTTGAGATTTCGCTACCAACACTAGTTAGATGATTAGGGTAGTGTTAGAGACATGTAATTCCCAACAATATGAACTAAGTTAAATAGAGATTGTTACCTTAATCGTTATTTCCCACTGACTAAGATGGATTAATACGGTTGAATATAAGAAGACCAGGAGCTCTAATTGTAGCTCCTCTACTTGAGACACCGAGTAATCAACTTGATCTCTTACCTCAAGTTTAGCTAGAACTTTAATGGTGGTTAGATGAAGAACACCTTCTTCTTTAGACTAGATAGATAGTTGGGAACTATTCTCTCTTTATTTCTCTACTTGATGTTGTAGAGTTAGAAATCTCTTTGAGAATTTTCCACACCATATTCAGAACTAATTAGGTTTCCTAAAAGCCAATATAGAAGCAGAATAAGGATTTAGTCAAAAATAGAAACTACCTTCTATTTTATCTATTTTTCTACTTGTATATGGCCGACCACCCTTTGCCCTAAAGGCTAGGTCTGACCGGCCCCCTTTTAGTGTGGTCGGCCCACTAATGGACTTTTAAGTCCCCAGCCAAAATCCTTTTGTCTCGGACATTTACTATCTTTGCCTTAGCCCTTTTGTTTGGCCTTTTGAACATATTTTTAGGTCTAACCCATGTTTATATGTCTCATCCCTCTGGTCATATCTTCCGATCAAGTAGACACTCTTTTATTTATCCCGATGTAGGATCCAAACGAAGTCAGCCGCGAATCGCCCCGTGATTCAACGATCGTAGTTGGTTTCTAGCTAAATACTATGATCCCTAAAACGTCTGGACTTGATGATTTTCTTCATCAATTGTCTTATCCGATAAATTGTTCGCATTGCATCTTTGGTCGAAGGGCATCTCTTTCATATATCTGTCAAACTTATCGTCAAACCTTCTTCAATGGTTACACCTCCCAAACTTATCTCCAAGGGTTGAGATTATATCGCTCAAACTTATCATCAAACCTTCTTCATTGGCTAAGATTACACCTCCCAAATTTATCTTAAATGGTTGAGATTATAACTCCCAAACTTATCACCAAGAGTTGAGATTATATCTCTCAAACTTATCGTCAAACCTTCTTCAATGGCTAAGATTACACCTCTCAAATTTATCTTAAATGGTTGAGATTATACCTCCCACACTTATCTTCAAACCATCTTCAGTGGCTAAGATTAATTCTCCCAAACTTATCTCAAAGGGTTAATACCTCCCAGGCATATCTTCAAACCCTCTTCAATGGTTAAGATTAAACCTCTCACACTTATTTTGTAGGGTTGAGATTATGCATTTGATAAAATTGTTTGTGTCCGACATGCACGGGTTATACCCTCATCAATATAATAAGAAAGGAGGGTTTTTTGTTAGAATATATCATCATCTTCAATGGCTAATATTACATCTCCAAACTTATCTCCAACGGTCAAAATTACATCTCTCAAACTTATCCCTAAAGGTTGATGTTATAAAACTTTTCGTGTCCACCACGGGATTGGGTGGTAATCGGTCTGGGTCGGGTGCCCACGGGTTATATCATTCATCAGGCCGGGTCGGTCGGGCATTGAAACTCCTTGTCCGTTCAGGCTTTCGGGCTTAATTAGGTGGGTTATTTTAAACATCTCAACGCCCAAAATTCGTCCAACCCCGTAAACCCTTTCGGGTTTATCGGGTAACGGGCGGTTGGATCTCGGGTTATTTGAAATGCTACCCAGATTATGTCCACCAACAAAGGTTAGACGTTTCTCGCTCCTCAATCAAGAAGAAGAATTATGTCCACCAACAAAGGTTAGACGTTTCTCGCTCCTCAATCAAGAAGAAGAAGAAGAAGAAGAGAGACAGAAGAAGAAGAATGAATTAAAAAAACTTTTTTTTGTTTGAATGTTACCGGAAAAAGTGTCGGCCGGCGACCTTCCTTGGAGAAGATGATAAGGTACCGCGAGAGGTAAAGTGGATGAGAGAGGTGATGAAATGGACGGAGATGGACAAGTGAGGTGGATTTAATGTTTGTATTCTTGTTAGGATTTGATTCTTTTTTGGCCCCTAAAGGTATTTCCGGAAAGGGTTTAAAAAAAATTGGCCCTTGAGTGCAAAACGAATTGTCGGACTATGGGGGGCCAAAATAGTTAATTGGTCACAATCTGGGGGACAAACTGAATCAACCCTAATTTAATTGATAACTAATACTCCCTCTGTCCCATTTTAAGAGTTCCGTATTTCTTTTTCGTCTGTCCCAAATTAAGAGTCCCATTCCTCTTTTATCATATAAAATCCATAGATTTTCGAATTATACCTGTGTTGACAATATATAATGTATTTATTACTTAATTAAAACAATTCGTATTTTGGTAATCTTTTAAAAAGAGATGAGAATAATTTGTGTTTATGGAAACTAATCTTATATATAGTACTAATTCTTTTGAATTCCAAAAAACATTTAAAAATTAATGTGGGTAAAAATGGAAAAGTAAAAGTTGTGAAAAAAAGTTACGTTTTTAAAATGGGACTCTTAATTTGGGACGGAGGGAGTACAAAAACGTAACTTTTTTTTTGGGACGGAGGGAGAAGAAACTCTTAATTTGTGAAAAAAAGTTATTATTAAATGATACTTAGAATCCACTAAAATGTCCATGAAATTCACCTATTTTTTTGGGTCGTGACGTTGGGGAATAAAGAAAAATTTCTGGAGAATAAAAATTTTCTATAAAACTGGTCGGTTGATGTTGTCTTTTTTATTTTTATTTGTTACGATAGGTTTACATTTTAGGAGTTAAAACAAGGGGGATGGATTTTAGGTCCAAAATCACAGAGTCAATGGATTTAGTGCCCAAAGATAATATTAAATGGAAAATAACTCCATTAGGAGCAATTTACATGTCTAACCTCTCTTTCTCTACTACTACCTAACTTATCACAGGTTAAATAAAATTACTCATATTAGAAGATACAAATAATCTTTTCAATTTCAAGAAAATAATTCCTCAATAAGAACTTAATATCTCTACAAAAAGTTGTCTTTCAGTTTAAAGGAATGTTTCCTTAATTTTTTGACCAAAACAAATTCGATCATAACTCTTTCTTGTTTAGTTCACCAAGAGAAATCGCAAAGAAAACTCATTTAAGCCTTTTATTCTTCACCTAGAGAAAACCTGAAAGAACATGATGTTCAATGGATTAAATTTCTTCTTTTACCATATTCTCGTTTTATTTTCAACGATAGATTGTTGCACCGTGCATGGTTTTGTTGTTCTTATTCTTAAAGCTAGGACATCAATCTTTTTCTTAAAAAAAATCCTTCAGATCTTGTCTCACCTTTTCTCTCCTATAATCTTGTGTTCTCCAAAAAAACTACACAAAAGATAATTATATATTTTGTGAACTTTTTGTATATTCTCATAGCATTATCTTGATTCTAACAGCATATTTACGTTTTATAATTTTCTGACTTACCCAGAAAGTCATTTACGTTTTGTAATATTGAATGAGTTTTTTAGTCCGCAACGCCCTCAAATTTCTTGTAGCACTTCTTTGATTTTGCATAAATTGTGGAAGTTTTACCAACATTTTATAAACTCTGACAAAAATAACATATTTTACAAACATAACATATTTTACAAACATAACAGAGTTACTCTCAAAATGGCTTTATCGGCAGTAGAATTGTATAGATTTTTCGTTAAATTTTATATTTCGATTCTTTTTACGTTTTCCACGCATTTATTTGAACACTAATATATTTTACAAATTTACAGACGAGATCGTGGTTGTACGTATGTGATTTTGCACGTGGATGAACTTTTGGTCGAATATATATAACTATAAGCATTTTTCACGCGGGATGTTAGCCAAAGATTTAACAATACAACCGCAAAAGAAGATAGTTGAATTAACTTGGTTGTTATTGGATGAATTGAAGGATAAATGGCAAAAAATCTTTAAGTTATTGGTTCTTGTAATGGATTTCTCTTAATTTTAATTGCTTTAAGTTTTAGTTCAAATATCGTGAAATACGATAGAAATGTTGAGAGTTAATGGAAAATGCTAGAAGATATCACAGAAATGCTAAAAATACCACAACGATGTCGACAATGTTTTTTTATTATCTTTGAGTATATCCACATAATGTTTGGCCTACATGGGTGAAATGGGATCACATGACTCTTTCTTAGTTATTCCTCATTTCATATAAGAAAACATAGAATTCTGTTCACTAACATTTGTTTCATGATCGGGTAACATGTGCATTTACATAACAAATAAACATTGAATGATATGAAAGCATCGATCGAAAAGAATTAACTGTAAAAGTTTGCGGGAAATCTATATACTTCTGTTGCAGCTAAATCCAACTTATTTGTGTTTTGAAAAATATGATAGATTTTTTAGAGTTTTGAAGATGTTTTTTTTTTTTTTGTTGAAGAGATATTATATTAATTAGAAATAAAAGTTCTATTACAATACATCTTACATAGAAAATAAGGAACATGTTTCCAAACCTTCGATCTGTTTTTCCTTCTAGCCCATTTCGCCACTGTGTCCGCTGCTTGATTGGATTTCCTGCTTATATATGAGAATTTCACTATTTCTAGTCTCGTTTTTATCTCTTTGATTTTCTTTATATGTTCTAGTGATTGCCATTGAATGTTGTTCTTTCCTTTCTGAAGGTAATTAATGATATTCAGGTTGTCACTTTCAATGATGATTCTTTTGTATTCTTGAGATTCTGCCCATTGTATTCCTTTGAGGATGGCGATAGCCTCACCCTCCTCTGCATTTCTACATCTAGTCGTGTAAGCTATTGTTTCCATTAGTTTAGATTCATGGTCGTGAATCATGATGCTGATCCCAGTGATACCCTGGATGTTAGTAAACGATGCATCAACATTGATTTTTTTGTAGGAAATTTCAGGCGGGGTCCATTTTTCCTGAGTTAATTTGGATTTTGTTTCTTTCGTTGTGTTGATTTGTGGGAACGCCCTGATCATGGATAACATCGTGTCGATTTTCGTAATTTCATACTGAAAGCAGTGGTCACATCTAAATTTCCAAATGTTCCACATTATGGTAGCATAATGGATGTTGTCAGTCGTGTATTGATTCTGATCCTCCTTCTCCCATGAGAATATCCAATCCCGCGTAGATGAGATGTTTTCCGAAATGATATTATAATAAAACCATATATTTTTAGCAATGGGGCAGTGCAAGATAGCATGTTCTATCGATTCTATTTCATTGCAATTCGGGCAGATTTCGTTGTTATCAATGAATTTTCCGATCCTAACCCTGACCGGGAGAGCCTGGGTGCATATTTTCCAAAGGAACAGTTTGACCCTGGGAACTACCGAGAGTGACCAGAGAAAATTCCAATTGGGAGACTGGGGTAGGGGGGAATTTCTACTTAGATTCAAGTGATGGTACATCGATTTCACGCTAAATTTTCCTGATTTGGTAAGGATCCATTTCCTTTGATCCTCACTGTTAGTATCTATGGGGATAGCTAAGATTAGATTTTTTGTATCATTATCGAACTCATTGGTAAGAATGTGTTCGTTCCAGTTTCCATTGTGAATAAGTTGAGAGACTTTTTGAAGGTTTGAGTTCTGGTTGTGAGGGAGCGCTGGGAGCGTTGGAATCCAATTATCTGTCCAAATATTTATACTGTTACCGTTATGTACTTCCCATATCATGTGGTCCTCTATAATCTTGAGTTGTTTAGTAATATTTTTCCAAATCCAAGAATGGTGGGGTTTAGCCGGTCCTGGGTTATCAGTCTTCATGAAATACTTGGATTTCAAGAATTTAACCCAGATCGCTTCTGGTTCCGATTTGATTCTCCATGCTAATTTACTTAACATGGCTTGGTTATCCAGCTCCGGGGAGTGAATACCCAAGCCACCCATATATTTAGGGAGACATATCGCTGCCCAAGATTTAGTACATATGCTTTTAGACTTACCCCACCAGAACGACTTCTGCAAAGTCGTAATGCGCTTGCATATGCCCTTTGGAAGGGCAAAGCATTGCATTTGGTATCGGGGTACGGCCGCTGCTATAGTCGAGATGACTATTGATCGGCCCGCTTGAGAAAGGAAACTGTTATTCCAATTCTCTAATTTCGCTTTCATTTTCTGCAGGATATCATTGAAAATGTGTTGTTTCTTAGCTCCTATGAAAAGTTGGGTACCTAGATATTTTTCCGACGTCGAAGCGTATTTCACTTTTAGTGTTCTCATTATCATCCGCTTAAATTTAGGGTGCGAGTTTTTAGAGTAGAAGATATTCGATTTTGCATAGTTAATCATTTGGCCCGAAGCGTTACAGAAGTCATTAAGGATATTCTTGAGGGTGTGGATATTGTCTAAGGAGTTGCGACCGAAAATGATGCAATCGTCTGCAAAAAGCAGATGAGATATGGAGAGATTATGGTTTTTCGTGGGAAAACCTATGAATTTATTACTATCTTGTTCTTCTTTGAGGAGACGGCTAAGCCCTTCCATCGCAATAGTGAACAGGAATGGGGAGAGGGGATCTCCTTGTCTAACTCCTCGAGTTGGGTGAAAGACAGGGCCCGGACGACCATTGATTAGTACCGCCATTGAGGAGGTTGTGATGCATTGGGTGATCATCTTAATCCAATGGTCAGAGTATCCCAATTTTGTCAAGATGTCCGAGATGTAACTCCATTCTATTCTGTCAAATGCTTTGGACATGTCTAGTTTTAGGCCGAAGAATCCGGTTGCTCCTTTCAAGGTTTTGAGGGAGTGGATAATTTCCTGTCCTATGATGATATTATCAGAGATTTGTCGACCTGGGACGTACGCTGCCTGGAAAGGAGAGATGATGTCATGGAGCGTCTGTTTAAACCTATTAGCTAGGATCTTCGTTATAATTTTATAGGTTGTGTTAAGCAGGCTGATTGGTCTGTAATCTGACGGTGACTGGGGTGTTGTGGTTTTCGGAATAAGACAAATGTGTGTGTGATTAGTTTCTTCTGGGAGTTGTGCAGTCTGAAAGAACTCTTGCACCAGATTGTAGATATTGTGGCTAACTGTCTCCCAGTTTGCTTGGAAGAAGAAGGGTGGGTATCCGTCCGGACCCGGGGCCGCTTCTTTTTTAAGGCTGCTAATGGCTATATCGATTTCTTCCTGCTCAGGGATCTTAGATAGTTCAATGTTTTGGTCGGGAGTAATGGATGGTTGGAAAAGGTTAAGTATTTTATCTTTATCTGTATTTCCTTGGGTTGTGCTGATATTAAGAAGGTGGGAGGTGAAAATGGTTTGAATCTCATCCAGATCATCATGCCAGTCACCAGTATTATCTTTGATGGCTCTAATTTTGTTATTTCTGTTGCGTTGGATGGCTTGTGAGTGGAAAAATTTTGTATTTTTGTCTCCTACTGTGATAAAGTTGTTCCTAGATTTTTCTTTCCATAGGGATTCTTGGAGCCTGTATAGTTCTTCTAGTTGATTATTCAGGGTGGTAAAGTCTATTTTTGTGGTTGCATTATTAATTTGCGATATTAATTGTTTAATGTTATTATCTATATTACCGAAGACTGTTTTGTTCCACTTTGTTAGGTGCCTGCTAAGTTTTTTGAGATTTACTTGTATGTTCTGATGGTTAGTCCATTTATCTGCGATGAACTTGGAGCAATCCGGATGGGACATCCAAGTCCGGATGAATTTGAAGGGTTTTGGTCTGTTATCGCTAGCGTCTGAGTCTGCTAGGAGAATAGGTAGGTGGTCGGATCCTACTGTCTCCAAGTGGGTGACACCAGAAAGCTTAAAATTTTGTAGCCAAGGCAGATTGGCTAGGGCCCTATCTAGTCTCTCTTGAATGAAGTTTTCGCCAAATTGCCTATTATTCCACGTGAAGGGATGGCCTGTAAATCCCATATCTGTTAAGTTAAGATTATTAATATACGTTTGAATTTTGTGTGTCTTAGAATTCGATGTGTACTTGCCACCATCTTTTTCTTGAGCATCTAGAATAACGTTGAGGTCTCCTATCACTATACGGGGAGTTTCGTCTTGAGATTTTAGATTATTCAAGACCTTCCAAGGTTTGAGTTTGTTGTTGTGGTATGGGCTTCCGTAGAAGCCGGTAATAATATAATCCAGGTTGTTATTCCCTTTATAGATTTCTGTGTGGATCATGTTATTATCCGAATACAGTATTTTAAGATTGAGGGTGTGGGTCCAGAACATCGCTAGACCCCCCGATTTATTGTTTGGTTCGACGAAGAAGTTATCGTAATGGTTGCTAATTTTAAGGTATTTTTTGATGTTGTGAGATTTCGTTTTAGTCTCGGAGAGAAAGATGATGTCCGGATTATGCTTATTAATTAAGTTTAGAAGGTGTTTGCGGGTGCTGAAAGTTGTTATGCCCCTAGCATTCCAACTTAGGACTTTAGGTCCAATGTTATGAGGCATTGGGGTTAGACAGTAACCCGGCCCACTAATTAAAAGGAATTGGTCTCTCTCTAGTAATTAAGGGGAAAATACCTATTCGCTGCCCCTAAGAAAGGAGACAAGTAAGGGACTAAGGTTTAAAATGATTCACTGCTACAGGTGCGATTTATCGAGTACAGAGTAATAAGGGGAGTGCTCCTAAGCTACTATCAGGACGCTTGCGCCTATGAAAGCTATAGAGGCACTCCAGGTAGTGGTGCCTAATTAAAAGGGGATAGGAGGCTTACTGAGATCTCTCCGCTTAAGTCTAAAGGCCCACCTATCCTTGTGGTTAAGTCCCACCTAAAAGCTGAAGGATATAGGCCCTCAAGGAAGAGTGGTGGTAGGTCTATAGGGGCACCACCCTTAGTCAGAAAAGATTCTACTACTAAAGTCTACCTGATGAAATTGAATTATGGTTAATTCAACTAATAGAATTACCACGAATTAAGAACAATGTAGCAACGTACTATTAACTAATCAAAGATAGATACTCTAATGTCCAGGTGTTGGACTAATATGAGGCTACAAGTATTACAACTAATTAACTATAACAAGGAGATTTAACTACTGAATTACTACTATTCACTACTATGATGAACAAAACACTTACAACCCTAATCACCAACTAAGAACTACTCACAGTAGGATGGTGATGTTATAGATCTCTCTATCTCAGTAAGTTGATAGAGAGACTCACTAAGTCTATTAATAATATGAACTAATAATAACAGAGAAGTTGATAAAACATACACAAGATGATACTAATTAAAACAACAAAACTAAAATCGAAATAGCTGAACTGATCTGAACCAAGACAGAGGCTACTCATGCTCCCCTTCACTTCTATTCTCCATGATTCTCCTTTGGGATTCCAAGAGTTGCTCTGTGAATAACTTCTTACACTGCTCTTCCTGATTGTCTACTGACTCTGGTGGGGTGATATACCTGAGTTCCAACCATGCAGAAAACTAGGAAGAATAGGGCTCCTCCCCTGACTATGCTCTTTGAATTTCTTGCTCATATATTGATGATGCTCATCAATTTCTATTTTCACGTCCATGAGCTTGTCAAGGTCCTTTCTCTTCCCTTTTTGTTTGAATATTTCGTGAGGGGGAGTGGGGAAGGAAGGGACCACATGAGGGGGAACCACTGTTAGAGCCCAGTTATCTCCTGGACCATGAGCTATGAAATTTACTTCCATTGGGACAGTTGAGTCATGGTCTTGAGAAGGGAGACATGGGTTAATTGGATGCTCCACTATTCTGCACTTGTGACATATAGCCTTAGGAAACTTAAGATAACTAAAATTGATAGGCTTACCTCCATCCGAGAAGACTGAGTTAAGAGTGGCTAGGAGTGGTGTTCTAACATCATACATGAATTGGATTCGGAGAGTTGTATTGGTGACTTTACTGAAGTTGCGAGGTTGGATTTGCAAAATCCAGCCCATGCAAGAGAAGATTACATCTAGGTCATGACGGTTTTGGATAGAAGATGGTAGACCAGATAGGCTACACCACATGGGTTCGATCATGAGGTCTGGGACCTCTCCATGGACCGGGAAATCAACTTCCTGCATGACAACTAGATATCCTCTAATGACCCAGGGACGACCTTGGTTGATCTCATTGAGAGCTATTAGGTTTCTGGGTTTGATAATGAAGTGGTTAGGACCTGTGTCTGAGGAGATGATTCGACTCTCTCGAAGAAATCTAGATTGAGCTGATAGGTGTTTTCTAATGAATCCTATTCCGTAATCATATTGGCAACATAAACGGGCAAGGAATCCTGTTGAGATGACTGGTAGTTGCTTGATCTCGGCTGGCTTTGGGTAGTTGATGGTTAGTTTACCATAGTCAGACAGGCTTAATTGGATCGACATCAACTGAGATAACTCGTCCGAGTTCACTTGAGAATGAGAAGACATTAGAGGATGAAGGAGAAGACCAGGGGTTGAGAAGATAGTTCTAGGTTGGAAGAAGATGAACCTTACTGCTTATAAGGGAAGGGGAGAGCCTCTAAGGCTTCTGCATGTCGAGGCTCTACCCACGTGTATCCTCTAACTGTCAAATCTTACCGTCTTCCCTAAATATCCGTCCATAAAGCTACCACTTGGACGTTTGTGGTAATCAAAACCAGAAAGGGAAGGCCTAGCGTCGATCTTACCTTGGAATCCGGCGCATGCGTGAGGCTTGATGAGTAGCTTGTCTTGGTAACCAGCTTAGCTATTCCCCATATACTTAAGACTAATTAATGTAAGACAGATGTTAAAAGATTGTTAGAGTTGCTTACCTTATTCTCTTGATCTTCTTTGTTGTTGATTCCCGAGAGAGAATACGGCTAGGAATGTTGGTCGCCCCTAAATCTTTTCGTGTGATTCTCTGTCTTGCCTTAGATCCTTCTTGATTATGCTTCTTGATGTTGAAGCCGAAGGTCGGTGAAGTTAATACATCCGGGTGTTACTTGGTGGCTGACTACTCTATGCGTGTTTCAATGGTTAAAAGGTGATCTTGGAGTTGATGTTATCTTGTATTTCATGTGATAGATAAGCTGGATCTCGGCTTTAATGGCTGCTAGGGTTACAGAAAAGGAGAGTTTGAGAGTTTCTCCGGCTCACGTCAGCCCAGACTCTCTCTCTCCTCAAAAAACCCTTCGGGCCGCCTAGTTGTCTACTCCGAGTTTTGAAGATGTTGGTAGAGTTACCAAAATTTATGCAAAAATAAAAGAAATGCTGTAAGAAAATTTATGCAAAAAATTTAACAACGCATATTATGTTGTTAGGATCAATAAAATGCTGAAAAAAAGTATTGAAATGACACTCATCCCCATTGCAGCCAAGAATCACCCTATATCGATCATTATTTATAAAAAATTTAGCTTTTTTAATACTGATAGAGTAATGACCAGGAGCATTTCGGAAGTCTTAAACCCCACCTTCAAACTCTTGACCGACGTGGACGAACATTGGACCTCATGCATCCGCCTTAGTTATTTTCCATTTAAGGTAACAACCATAAGAATTTGCATCACTGAAATTTATTCAATGATTGAATAACTGCCCATAAAAATGTAAAAACATTGCGTGTAATAAGAATAAAGAAAATACTAGAAAAATATTTCAAATGTTTTCTCATAATTTAAGTAATACATGATAATGAAGAAAATGCTAAAGAAATGTTTAAAAGTTGGTTAACATAATGTAAGTAATTAAGTCAGAAAACATATGATACATTATTATGTTGTTGTTACGTCGATTTGTCACCTAAGTTGTTTGAAGAACTCAGAAGTATTTTTGAGTGTAAGTATATAATTGTTTGTTTAAAATCAATAAAATGCTACAATTTTTTTTTTAAATTATGTTGTATCTTAGAATGTCGTTGGAATCAATAAGATGCTAGATAAATAATCAAACTTTTATCCGCATATTCTAACTAATCCAGAACATATGTTACGCATATTATACGAATAGAATCAATAAAATGTTAGAAAAATACTGAAAATGTCAGCAAAATAAATATTTGTTTATATTATGTTTTTTTGTGAAAACAAGACTGTTGTGATCGAAATTCAACTTTTTTTCTTCGAAAAAAGTGATAAAATGTGTTACAATTAAGTATGTTGTTAGAATTAAATAAATGTTTTAAGAAGATACAGAATTTAATCACCATATATATAATTTTGATAATGATTTTCAAGACAAAACAATTTGTAGAGATAAAAATATTGTAAGAGCATAGAGAGAGAAGGGCATCTCATTTTTAGGACAAGAAAGACTGATTTGGTATGTTGGTCCTGACAACTATAAACTTTGGAAATAAATATTGAGAATAAATTTTAACCATAAATTTTTCTCTCTTAAAATTTATGAAAAGAATATATTTATTAACTCAGCCACAATAAACCATTGGTATACTGTAGGTTAAAATATATGGATAATTTTATAGGCAATGCCCTTTATTGTTAAAGACAATGTATTTTGCAAGTTTGACTTGGTCAATTTCTTATGACCAAGTTTAGTTAAAGGCAATGCTGCCTATTTTTGAAGGTTAATTTCATCTATCTGACAAAAAATCACCAGCCGAAGAATGTCCAAGATATTCGTGGACGTTTAAATGTCCATGAGATCAAACAGTCCAGTTTCCTCCCCAAGATATTCGTATATTTTACCTTCTCCACTTCCGTCTCCCCAAGTCTTAGGATTCTTTGGGGATTTAAACTTCCAGCTCCTCCATAACGCGAAACCCTAGATTCTGTCCAATTTGTTCTGGTTAAAATCACTCCGTCAACATCATAAACCCTAGAAATTTCTGCTCGAGGATACCCATACTCTTCTTGTTCTTCAGATATCACTTGTCTGCTCCTTTAATAACCGGCGAGGCTTTCACGAAATCCCCAGTTCCATACATATTAAAAGGTTCTTGTTTTATCGTTGTTCATTCTTTGGAGTTAGTTTTTTTTGTTTCATCTTGGTAGAAATAATCAAGCTTTCATTTTTTTCTTGTCTAATTTCTGTTGTTATTTAATCTCTGTTAAAATTTGGAGGGTCAATCCTAGAACTCCCTAGCTGCATAGGTAAAACCTCCCTTTGACGAATAATGTGGTTCTAGATGGAACCCTTATGTAGAAAGATTGAGTTTTTGCAAACCCTAGTTCTTCTGACTTGATATGAGAAGTTCTGAAAATGATCAATGGATGTGGGGAGAGTGGGAATGAGAAGGAACATGATACAAATAAGAAATCAAAAGGAGGAGGCGATCAATTTGGTTTAGCAATTCTGAGAATTGCAGTTGCTCAAATATGTGAAGCTGCTGGTTTTCAGAATTTTCAGCAGTCTGCTTTAGAAGCTCTCTCTGATATTGCTATCCGTTACCTTCGCGAATTAGGTAATAAATCTCATTCTTTTGCTAATTTAGCTGGTCGAACAGAAACCAATGTATTTGATATTATTCAAGGATTAGAAGATTTGGGATCAGCTCATGGTTTTCCTGGTGCATCAGATGTAACTAGATGTTCCACGAGTTCTGGCATAGTAAAAGAAGTCATTCAGTTTGTCAATTATACAGATGAAATTCCTCTTATTCGGCCAGTTCCTTGTTTTCCCGTAATAAAATGTCGAAAACCAACACCAAGTTTTCTGCACATTGGTGAAACACCTATTGGAGAAAATATTCCGAATTGGTTACCTGCATTCCCTGACCCAAGCACTTACAATAATTCCCCTCTTCCGAATGAGAGAGGCAACGAGAGTCGTGTAGATAGAGTTGAAGACGCGAGGCATAATAGAAAGGCACAGTGGTCTTTATCAAATTTGCAGCAGAGATTGGCATGTAATGGGTCAGCTGCAAACACCTTGACAGAACATGGAGATGCTACTAAAGCGAAACGTGCAGCAGAGAGTAATCCTTTTCTTGCTCTACCCATTCAATCAGATGAGAAGGATGTTTCTTCCGTTGTTTTACCAGCTAAGGTTCCAAATTTAAGAGTTACAGGTAAAAATGGGGACTTGATGTTGGGTCTTATACCTCCAGCTATTGAAGCATCAAGGGAGAGGGTTTGTGTTTCGGGTGATTTTGATAGACAAGTTCTTCCACTAAAGAGGCCTCATGTGCATTTTAAACTTGGGCCCGCAAAAAAATCATTGAGTATGCCTTCAAATTTGAGTCTTCAGAACCAGGATCCAGGTACAACAGCTTCTTGGTTTCCGACAGATGATGAGATTCACGACAAGGATGAGAAAAATTTGATAGTTGAGCTAATAGTGAAGGAAACTATGGAAAATTTGCAAAAATTAGCTTAGCTTAGAGCAATATGTTTACTGGCTGGCTTGGGGAAGTTGTATACTTGTTAAGTAACGTGGCAATAATAGCTCAAGATTGAGAGTTGTTGAAGTCAAAGATAGGCCATATTTATTATGTACGATTATTATTCTGGCTGCTGCATTCTAGTTCCTCAATGTCAACATAAAAAGTTTCTCGTGGTATGTAATTTTTACTCCCATGAAAGCAATTGTTTTAAGCTTTGCATTTCCAAGATTTCAAAAAAAAAGATTTCAACTATTGATCGATCAACATGGTTTTATAACCACTTTGATGTGAGTAAACTATAGAATGCCCTAAGACTAGGACTTCTTTAGTATCATGAGTAGTATAATAGTAGTTCTAGGCAAACGCGTATATATATATATATATATATGCTTGAGAGGAAATCTTTTGAGCACGTTCCTTTGTTTCTTTTTTCAAACGTATCACCAAATACTTAGCACACTTCATTATTCTTCCCTTTTTGAAAATTGACTTCAACATTGTCCATAACATAATGAAACGAGGGTGTAATCCCACGGGCACAGACAGTTCTTTCGAACGCATTACATATCGAGCACACTATGTGAATGAACATAAATTGATTATGTTTTTGTTCCCTTTATTCAACTAGAGAGTATAGTGTTGAAATTAGCTAGGTACGATTGAGTGAAGGAAGAATATGTTTTCATGTCCTATCTTTTTTTTTTTTTAATTGTTCAGCGTGTGCCTCGAACCCTTGACCTCTAAGGTGGAAGATTATACCTCTTACCACTCCAACCAAGGGTTGTTGGCGAGTTTTCATGTCCTATCCCTACCACACAACCAAGAAAGTGAAGGGATGTTAGGGTTTTTAAGATTCTTTTCAGGACGAGCGTAGTTTGTGGGCAAAAGACACTAGAAATTTGCACCAGTTACATAGATATCTTATGTGATACTATTAATTGAATGGCATAATATACTAGTAACTAATGTAGATAACATCAAACGGTGTCCATGACAAAAACTGTCTCCCTCTCTGCTTCAAGAAAGCATGAAGAAAGGCAAAGGCAGGTCTAACAGAATGTTTAGGTTAATCAGGTATATTACATTTGATTGCTTTTAGATCACCCACTTCATTATATTCCATTTTGCATGTAAAATACTAGTGATATGCTTTATGGACTTAAACCACTCAATATTCAATTATTGGGTTTCTTTCGACTGGTTTGTGCTCACACCATTTTGTAGGGACCTGTCTAGACATAGGTTCGTTATACTATAGTTAGTGCAATCACAAAGACAGATAAATTTGCTGATCACTAGATCAACTCTGTATTTCGTCCATTGGATTGATGTTGAGTTTATTTTATTTATGTATCTTCAATTAATAGTTTCTGAACTTGCCACTCTTCCACTCTTAAGGACTCGTCTGTTGATCGGATGTGACGTTCAATGACATTTTTCTACCCTTATGATCCGCATTATCTACGTTAGCTTTGGTTGCTTTAAGCATTTCAAACTTTGTCAAGGTTTTTCTTGCATTTTCTTGCGAAGGAGGAACTATTGTTTCAATAAGAATGATACTATTGATTAGTTCCTATATGTTTTGTAAGTAATTTTACCAATAGGTTTTCACCAAGATATTGAAGGAAGTCATAACTTGTTAGTTAGGTCTTTTTTATGTCAAAAGGGATTCAGAAATGGTATTACATGTCCTGAATAGTAAGTTTTAGTTCGTTTAGGACTTCCTTGTCGTTTTAGAGTAGACATCAATGCAAAGAGCTTCCAGTATGTTGTGTTTGCTTGATCAAATGACATCCCATTGTTAATGCTACAATTCGCAAATAATATATTGGCTTGGTGTTGCGAAGTACTGAACTTGGAACATATCAAATAAACGAATCAAATGAAACCTAAAAGATAGTTCTCTGTATGAACCAGCATGCATTACAGTTCAGAACTAATATAATTTCTGTTATATAACTAAAAATGTTGTTGAGGAGATTAGACTTAGGAGTAACTGAGTAAGTGTAAGATTCTACCTTCATTTTTTTATCATGTTTCCAGAAACGTCGATTGTAAGAATCGACCTTCATCTTTCCAAAGAAACCTGAGTTCAGTTTGAGCTGAAATCGGCAAAAAAATGAGAGAAGAAAGATTCACTTTTTCGGGGGAAGAAGCTAGTTGTTCTGAGCTGGTTTTTTATTCCAATCAGGCCTTGGGGGGATGGGGTTAGGCGCGCTGTAATCTGGATCGTTACAGTTCTACTGATCAAAACTTAAATTCTCGAAGTTAAAACCTATGAAGCCAAATAGAATTAAAGAGTGGAGCTCACATGGAGACTTAGGTATGGTCCAGGTCCAAATTTTCCTCCTTTTCTACCAACTCTCCAAGATGAAGATGGGCCAGAGTATGAAGAGAGGGAGAGAAAAGGAGTAACAGTCAGAGAGAGATTCTTATTAAGCGGAGAGAGAAAAAAGGCCGTCCACCACTCTTTGGCGCAACGGTTGGACACCCTTCTTAAACCCAAGAGGTTGTGAAATGAGTCTCGATGGAAGCAGTTTGTCATCAAGATTTATCTCATGTAAATTAAGCAATATTTAAAATAAATATTGTAATAAATTTGTCGGGCTTTAGGCTTCTTTCATTATGGCCTAAATTAGACGATTATAATGCCCATCACATCTTCATGATGCATCAATGCCTTGTAACGACTAACGTGCATCAATGTCTTGTAACAACTAACGTAGGTCAGTAGTCGATTTCTCAAAAAAAAAGAAAAACAAAACCTAATTGGCAATGCTATGGACGAATTGATAATGAACCTAAATTTTAGAAAGGGTGGTCAATCCCCACAATCATGAATCATGGACTTCAAGTCCACGAACATTTTTCTTCTACGATTTAATGGTTAGACATTGACAGATTTTAAACATCTAACTAGATGTGTTCAAAGATTTTAAAAGGGTCACGAAGATATGGA
Source organism: Eschscholzia californica (assembly GCF_041429995.1). NCBI lineage: Eukaryota > Viridiplantae > Streptophyta > Magnoliopsida > Ranunculales > Papaveraceae > Eschscholzia > Eschscholzia californica. The sequence continues at coordinate 38,779,614 of NW_028238198.1, forward strand.
TTGACTACCCGTTTAGTTATTGTTTACGTAGCGTGCGTTAATGATTTAGTGACATTATCAAAAAAAAAAAAAAAAGTAACGAGTTAGTGGTGATTCAACTACCATTCTGTCTTGATTCTCATGGCACACTGACTATAACTACTGGACTGACCGACTGACATACAAAACAAAAATCTCACGTTCCCTAATCTGACCTTTTTCCCCACCATGTGAACGTATTGTTCCTAAAAAGTAAAAGTGAAAAGAAGTAGAGGCCAAAAACAAAACAAAATGAAATAAAAAGTTCCTTAGGCATAAAAACCGGAACACTCGCTGATGTCTTAAAATCTAAAATCATCATAACAATAAATCTCTCCTCCTCCTTTTAATGAGATCTGGTTAATGAATGAATAAATTCTCTCTCTCTCTCTCTCTCTCTCTCTCTTCATCTGCGGCTCCTGCTTTTCTGCTTTCTCTCTCTAAAAGAGTGGTGATCGCAGATGATGAAGACACCACTTCATCAGCTCAATTTCTTTCTTCTATTCACTTGTCTAATCTTCATCTCATCATCATCTTCTATCAGTTTTGATCAACGAATCTTAGATCATCAGAAGTTGAGCTTAGGTTCGTTTCTTTTGTCGATTCAAGTTTGCTTGTTTAATGGTGATCCAGTTTTCATTTAATGTTTGCTTTGTCTCTATCCAGGTGAAAAGAAGTTGGGGGGGCTATGGACAAAGGGAGACCTGTCACTTGGAGGAGAAGCACCATCACCTGCTCCACCAGAAACACTTGTTTTGGCTGAGAAGAGGACAAATAGGCCTGATGTTCTCTTTGGCTTCCGTCGGTATCGTGATGGTTGGGACATTCGTAATCCCCATTACTGGGCTGTGAGTAACCTTTCTCTCTCTAAATTTCTCTCTCTTTCTCTCTCTATATATATATATATATATATATATATATTAGTATCTCACATTCACTGAAAAGCTACTTAATAAAATATAAGGGTTTCTTTTTAACATCTAGACAGATAATGTGAAGAATACTATTCTTATGATACTTTCAAAGATATACTTGACTGATCCACAATTTGTTATTTTTTTATAATGTCCTCATCAAGTAGATCATATTGCTGATAAAGATGGTAATGATCTGTTTTGTTATGGTAGATCTGCTGACCTAGTTGGATAAAATTTCAAGTATTTGTTTGTTTGAGCTCATTTCCTGAAACTGGAACCCGTGTAATTAGTAGATTTGGCTTTGGGTTCGAATAAACTGATCAAAGCATAGGTCTTAAGTAATAGGAGAAATTGAGGTGGGAAAACTATCGTGTCAACTGAACCGAAAAAGCGTTTTTATCTATGTTATTTATGCTATCAATTGCAAAATCTTTTTGGGTAGAAATATTTATTTGTACATTCATATCCCCTTTTGAGATTTTTGGGTTGCTCCCTTTATCCGACACCTCGTTTTGGCGTCAGGTACCAATACCCGTACCAGTGTCCATTCATACATATATTACTCATGAGAATGCACAAAGAGTTGGATAGTCGATGAACTATGATGAACATAATGATGGAAGAACATTTCTTGTATTTTGACTATTATATTTGCAGTCTGTTGGGTTTACAGGTTCCGCTGGCTTCATTCTTGCTGCTCTTTGGTTTGTTTCTTTCGGGCTGGCTCTAATTGTTCATCATTGCTGTAAATGTAAAATAACTATGAAAGACGAAGGCTCCAACAATCCACATCGGATTTGTCTTATTTTCCTCCTTCTCCTCACATGTGCTGCAGCGTAATACTTTAAACTCTGAACTTCAGTTACATATATTATATTTTACTAAAGAAAATCAATTTAGTTTACAACTTACTAGCAACTGATTGTGAAATTTATAGTCTTTATGCTGAATTAAATTGATGTCACAATTCAACACTAAAATATCAAGTTATCTTCAGGCAACAACCTGAGTATACAGGGCTTGTCTCACCTTCTCACTTTCTCTCATCAGGGTTGGATGTATACTTCTCTCAGTGGGGCAGGATGAGTTTCATGGAGAGGTGTTGCATACTCTGAACTATGTCGTGCATCAGTCAGAGTTTGTTGTGCAGACTTTGAGAAATGTGACAGAATATCTGTCACTTGCCAAGACTATATATGTGGACCAGTTTTTCCTTCCGTCAAACATCAAGGAGGAAATCGACAAGTTAAATGTCGATCTAAATACTGCTGCAAATACTCTTGCGGAGAAAACAAGTGAAAATTCTAGCAGAATACGAAAAGTTTTCGGTGCTGTGTATGAACTCTTACTCTTTGTTTTGGTATCTAGTAGCACTTAAATCGCAAATGATTCTAATTGTTTGAAATCTTACTCTAGGCGGTCATCATTAATCACAATGGCGGCAGTTATGCTTCTCTTAGCTCTTCTTGGTCTTTGTACGTGTCTCTGTTGGGAACTTTAAAGTCCATTTTTGTAGCCTGACTGTATACCTCTATTTGTAGTTTTATTTCTTTTTTTATCTAAATGTCACTAATTGCTGATGATTTTCTGCAGTGCTTTCCATGCTTGGCCACCAACATGCAATTTACATGTACTTTTCTTCACTTTTGGTTGCGCAATTTCATTGTTGGTTGACTATATGCCTTGTTTGGTTGCTTTCCTGTTTATTTTTTGTATCTATGCTTGATGTTCCTGTCATGTGGTTACAGATTTATCTGGAGTGGATGGCTACTTGTGGCAGTTACGTTAATCCTTTGTGGAGTTTTTCTAATCTTAAACAAGTAAGCTAACTGACCTACAATAATAGTTATCTTTCATTGGCAGTCTGATATCAATTTTCCTTGAGGTTATTATCATGTACTCATAGGGAAGGCATATGTCTGCTGTATATTCTTATTCAGTAGTTGTTATGTTTGTAATATAGGTCATTATGCCTTATTTCCTAAAATATATTAGTTTTTTTATCGGGTATTTCCTACCTCGGAGTCAATTATCCGCCATGGATACTGAACTAATTCAGTCTGTGACTCTCTGTCTACTGATTCCGTTCAAATTGATTGGATTGTTTGATCCATGTGATGGCTAACATATTGTGTTCCTTTAACCGGTTTGCTAGCCATTCTCTTAGTTGCCTCTTTTTCTCCTTATGTTACTTTCTTCTACTTCTTGTAGCTATTCTTTGCCGAGGTTAAGTTTGTGCCTACTTATCTTCTTGGTCCATTTGTATTTTTTACCTTTCTGTAATGAATGGATATAAAACATTGAATTTGGTTTAGATTATCAAGAAATAACAGACCAACCACAATTTTTGTTTTCACACAGTGCTATTTCAGATACTTGTGTGGCCATGGGCGAATGGGTCGAGAATCCTCATGCAGAAACGACTCTAAGTGAGATACTTCCGTGTGTAGATCAACGGACAACAAACAAGACCCTTATCCAAAGTAAAGAAGTAATCAGTCAACTCGTGAATGTTGTTAACACTGCGATATGGTCTTTTGCCAACTGGGATCCAACTCCTAAGGACATTGCTTACTATAACCAGTCTGGGCCTCTGTTGCCACCTCTATGTTCTCCATTTGACTCGCAGATGCGTGATCGCATGTGTACACCTCAAGAAGTGACCTTCTCCAATGCTTCTGTGGTAAGCTTCTCTTATTTATTATCAGTGTCGTTTGTAGAGGTGAGCTTCTTAGTGACTCATAGAAGTTCTCCTGTAAGAGAAACAATGGGGTGCCCTGATCGTCTGAAGCAAATTATATCAATTATTTATAACCACATATCAACTAGAATCAATGGTCAAATATACACACCGACTAGATCTAGTAGCCCAGTGATGTTTAAGTCTCTCTTGGATCATATTATGCTGACACTGTATTACATCTTAAGTAGAGGGATTGTTTCAAATACGCAGAACTTGGAATAACTAATGATTTTGGGTCGTAAAGTTTTAGTGCTCATACACTAATCTTCTTTAGTGTGTTCTCTGTAATCTGCTCATCTTTTTATCCTAAGCTCAAAAGCAGTAATTTGATTTTTGAACAACTTATTTCCGTGTGTTTTCTAGATTTGGCAGAACTACACCTGCACAGTGTCTGTTTCTGGTTTATGCACAAGTGTGGGTAGAATAACCCCTGGAATGTACTCACAGTTGGTAGCAGCAGTGAATGCAAGTTATGCCCTTGATCACTACACGCCACCATTACTCAGTCTCCAGGACTGTAATTTCGTGAGGGAGACATTCCATCATATCACAACAGAGTATTGCCCTCCAGCAGAGCGTTATCTTAAGATGGTGAATGCAGGTCTGGTGCTCATTTCGGTAGGAATTATGCTCTGCCTTATCCTCTGGTTAGTATATGCAAACCGCCCCCAAAGGGAGGAAGTGTTTGTGCGAAATCTATCTATACCCATAAAAGCTCTTTGGAATTGCACTGGCAAACGTAGTAATAGTACTAGAAATGATACCAATAACAACACAACTTCATCTAATGGTGTTGAAGTTTAGTAGTTGTAGTATAGAATGATGAAGTCATTAGTAGTTTCTATTCTGGTTTTGGTTGTGGTTTTTTTGTGAGCTTGTATCGATCATCTTTAGCAGTCTTAAACCCGAAGTGAGGCGAAGCATCATTTTAGGTCGGGGAACACAAGTTAGTTTAGTATATTTGGTTCCCCTTTGTACATGTAATATCTAGAATAAGTCCATATTCACAGTTTTGTGGAAATAAATGTTGTTTATGTAAGATATCCTCTATTTGCAAGTATATTAAACTACGATCGGTAGATCGCCGTGTGTATGTTTTGATATCATTCATCATCTCTTTATTTTAGATTGTGCAGTCAGTTTACCACATATGGATACTTTGGAAACTTGATTATTTTGAAAAAAAATTTGTTACTTTGCCAATCAGTCAGGCACCAAGGATCCTTATTTTCATAACTTGTTGGAAATACATACAGAGGTTAGTGACGGTACCAACGGGTCAGGCACAAGTTGAATATTAGATTTTTTTTTTTTTTGTGTTGGAACCAACTTATGAGAAGTGGAAAAGGAACATATAAGCTGCACTACTTTGACCTCTGCTACGAGCATAAATGGTCATGAGGGCAGCATGGAAAAGTTACATTGACCATATGGAGATGATAACGTGTGCCGTCACAAATGTAGACATCTGATCATATGGGAATAACACCTCTTTCATCTCTGTTGGTGTGTATGAGGGTATAACCCATGCCCGCCAGGGCACGGACAATTCTATCAATTAAATGCGTCACGTGAGGTTCGCTTTAAGATAATTGTGGTTGATCTATACGCGCCCTACATTGCAGCTATAGGCACCCGTCAAAAGCTAAAGTTTAAGGGATCCATATGTAAATGGGGTGCCTACAACAATAACATGGACACCTTTTTAAGTCTTCCCAAAGAAAGATGGAATCCTTGAAAATATGTTCTTTCTTATAATCTCAACCCTTGAATGAATTCTAATCAAATCTGAACCCTCAAACTTTGAGAGAATAAATCTCAACCATTAGAGATGAACATGGGAAAGTAAACCTTGACCATTGGGAGGAGGGAGAAAGATACCCTCCTCCCTTATTATATAGATATATATGGGTGCCTCTCTAAGTGCACCCCAGAATTGTGCTTGGGGCATCCGTCTGAAGGCGTCCCCGGTACGGACTCAAAATTGCTCTAGCTTGAAGGGTCTGATGCAAGTGTTTCTTCTTCGTTCTTTGAATGTGAGACCTAACTGGAAGAGTTCCAGACCCTCGGCCACTCCAAGGCAATGCATTGGGCTTCAGACTGGTTAGTCAGAGAAGGACGCCCATAAGTACCGAGAGTCGATAGAGATTGACCCAGAAATATATGCATACTCTATACAGCGTATAGGCATGTTTGGGGATTGTTGTATTATTTTGGTCCAGAATTCTAATTGGCTAACTCCCTTTACAATCCATTAGGGTCAGTTTGATACGTTAGAATGTCTGAGTAAGAAAATCAACCTTTTTCTTATGGAAAGAAAACAATTATTTTCACATGTGAATTGACTTTGTAAAGTGTTTTTTTATTATTTTTTTATTTTTTGAAAACCATTGAAACCATTTTCATTCATAAGTGATTAAATCACAAGTTACATGAATATAATTCTTATTTCGTGATCATCATCTTTCATTCTAATTAATGTCAGAAACCCTAATGTCATGCTCCAATTTTAATTCACCGATGGGGTCCACATCTTCCATTTTTTCAACAATTCACCAAAGTAATCCTCCCATTTTAATACTAACATAAAAAAACTCATCATCACATTGTCGATAACCTTAATTTATAGATTTAACCTATAATCCCATTTTAATACTAAAATAAAAAAACCCAAATTCCAGATATCGATTCAACCTTCATATAGATACAATTGATGAAGAAAGCCGTATAACCCAATAGTGTCGATTTGGTTTTCTTCTCTGGTGTTCATCTTTGATGAAGAAAGCTGATAGTAAACCCGATGGATTCTTCATCAAGTGGATTTCTTTGGAGGTTGGATCTATTTGGGTCCTTCATCAATTGATTTTTGACCTGGAATGATTGAGAGTTTAAGAAGTTGATAAACTTCACATGAACTTTTAAGAGAGAAAGATGAAGAGTAGATATTGTTTAGAGAAAGAACGAGGAAGAGAGATAGAGCAGGTTTAGAAAGAGGAGAGAGAGCGTGTTTTTAATTTGGAGGGTGAGAATTGTGTTTTCCCACCTTTTGGGTGGGAAAATTTATGACCTTATTTTCTTATTTTTTTTTCCCATAAGAAAGTGACTTTCACACCTTTTTAACCCAATCAAACACCAGAAAGTCCACTTTCTTATACTTTCTTAAGAAAGCGATTTTTCCAACCTCATTTTCCCACGTATCAAACAGACCCTTAAGTTTGTTTTCTTTTAGTTACCTTGTAAGAGAAGACATGTCTCTACGATGAAAAAAAAACTACTCCATTGTTTATTTTAATTAGCTTCTAGTATAATAAGATTTTAAACTTTTCTGCCTAAAGAAAGAGTTGATGACCCGAGAGCTTCTCTCTCTAACTTTAGAGAGAGAAAGTAGATCTAGTTTGTAATCAAGAACAGAGATCTTGGCTGGAAACAGTCGGAGATAAGGGTAGCCCTGAACCCAATCTGCAGGGAGTAACCAACTTGCCTTGTATAAATCCACAAAAGGATCATAACCAGAGGCAGTAAATTAGCCAGAATGATGAAGATGTTTGAAGTTTTTTGAGGGATTGGTGTTGACTGAGATCTTTTGTTTGGTTGTATTTATGATTTGTACATCCGCATCTGACTCTCTTAAGAACTACTAAGTCTCACTTCTAGTTGTGTGGTTCCTTTAGATCTGTTTACTTCTTCTACCCAATAACTGATTTAGTGACTTGTCTAAAAAAAACTAGAGTATTTAGTTTAAAGAGTGTTCCCCATTTTCTTTCTGTTTGTTTATCCTCATCTTTCTACTAACAAGATCTTCTTACTCTCCCACTCTTCTGTTCTTTGCTTTTGTATGTTTAATGAAATGGTAGTAGAGCAAAGTCTCTTCCTAGGTAAGTTTGAATTCTATCTTCAGTTCTTCACGATTTCCTTGTCGCCGAGCTCATTGATTCCGATTGCAGAAGTAATATCCGGCCAATAGCTGAAGAAATGACACATGTTCTCTCTGTAGAGCTTGTGCCTCTGAATGGTACCGGTGTCCATACACTTAGCTCCCACACAATTTATTTGGTGGACTATTACAATTTCGTGGGCTTGGTGGTGCGTTCAAGGCCCAACTTACTTTCCTGTTATTGGACTTATACATTGTATTGTTCCGGACACCTTTTGATCCCAGAATTTGTACTCAAGTTGGGGCCTTATTTCTATTGGGTCAACCGTTTGACGCTACAATCTATGTAGGTTTATCTCCTTACTTGTTATGGTTTTGGGCTCCTATCTTGGTTACCACTACAACTGTGGCCTCGATTATGACCATACTTCTCACAAGATATGGTTCTCTACTTCACCCTTTGCAGCTTGTCTTGCGTGATTTGCTGACTTCGTTGAGTATTTCGACTTATACTTAGTAAGCGACCCTATTTACCAGGTGTTCAATCGCGATCATTTCGGATTGGGGTGGGACATGACTTCTCTATCGAGAGAATACTGGGGGATAATCCTGGAATCTTTTGATTCCGCCTTTAAGAAATTGTGTGGCTTGTTTGAAGCTATGAATTTATCTTTCCATTCGGTTCTTCAGGCGTGGTTTGAGCTAAATCTGGTTCTGAAATGGTGGTCATGGTTCAAGGGGGTTCCTATCTGACTTTTTGGTTGGGAGATGGTTAAGCGTCGTTGCGTTTGGTCCTGTATGATTGTCTTTGGAGTACTTCTCTTTTCCACTTACTATTGCGGAGAAAGATATCAATTGTCGAAGACACAGAATGAAGTAAACCGTTTCAATTATGAATATTATATTTGTTTCTTCATGTCTGTATCCCTCCTTTCAGTGTTGTAATGTTCATGTTTAATAAATAAGACAACGATACCACTTGTTTAAAAAAAGAAAATTAACTTTCAGTGTTGTAATGTTCATGTCTGTAAACCGTCAATTAACTTGATAAGTTGGAACATTAGGGGTGCTGCCAGGAAGAAGGCTGCAGTTAGGAAGTTGCGCCTTGAATTGAAGGCAAATTTTGTTTTCTGCAAGAAACCAAGAAGGAAGTTGTCACTAGTAATTTTGTGTCGGGTCTCTGGGGTCATTGTAATGTGGACTGGAGATTTCTCCCTGCCAATGGATCCGCGAGTGGGATTCTTTGTATGTGGGATCCCCTTTATTTTGTTTTTAAGGATGTGATAGTGGGTAGATTTTCTGTTTCGATCAAAGTTTGTAATGTTCTTGATGGATTTGAATGGACCGCTTCTTCCGTGTATGGACCTTGCATTCATAACCTTAGGGAGGAATTCTGGATAGAGCTTGACTCTGTTAGAGCTAGATGGAATCTCCCTTGGTGTATTGGGGGGGATTTTAATGTGACTCGGTTTGCTAATGAGAAAATGAATAAACAGAACATCACCAGCAAAATGAAACGCTTCGACGAATGGATTAACAACAACCTCCTCATTGACCTCCCTGGGAATGGTATGGCGTTCACCTGGTCCATTAACCAATCTATCCCCTCCATGAGTCGTTTAGATCGGTTTCTCATTGACATGAAGTGGGAGGAGCATTATCCCTCTGTCTCTCAAATTATTCTTCCTAAGTATGTGTCGGACCACGCTCCAATTCTCCTTAAATCTGAATTCATTAGGAAGGGAAACCCTTCATTCAGATTCGAGGATATTTGGCTCTTGGATGGGGATTTTCTGCCCAAAGTCAAGGAATGGTGGGACGAGATGGATAGGGATGCTTCTCTATGGTCCAAGCTGAATCATCTCAAAGACAAATTGAAACCTTGGTCAAATGAGAAATTCAGAATTCAGCAAGAGGATATCAATTGAATCCAATCTGAGATTCAATCCTTGGACGTCATTGAGGAAACAAGGGAATTGAACGATTCAGAAAGGTTTCATCGTGCTTCTCTTCGTTCTGACTTGGAGAAGCTTCTTAGCCTCGAGGAAATTAGCTTGAGACAGAAATCAAGAGTTAAGTGGCTCGAAGCTGGGGACAGGAATTCCAGATATTTTCATAGCATCATCAACTGTAGGAAGAGATCCAATAGGATCGCTGCTATCAAGACGGGGGATGAGTTTATTATTGAAGAAGAGGAGATCAAGGCCAAGGTAGTTTCCCATTTTTCTTCTTTATATTTTGAACCTGCTTTTTGGAGGCCTGGGGTCGAAGGACTGGAGCTCCCCTCCATTTCATCCACCCAAGCTAAGGAGTTAGAGAAAGAATTTACAGAGGATGAGGTTCTGCAAGCTATCAAGGACTTAGCCAAAGACAAAGCTCCCGGGCCTGATGGTTTTTCCATTAACTTCTACACCAAATGTTGGGATTTCATTGGTACTGATTTGTTGAAGTTGTTTCACTCCTTTTGGTCGCCGGCCAGTCTTGATTGGAGACTCAATCAAACATTTTTAGTGTTGATTCCTAAGAAAGAAACTTCAGAATCTCTGAACGATTATAGACCTATCAGTCTGGTGGGCGGCCCTTATAAGATTCTTCCTAAGGTGCTAGCTAATAGGCTAAAGCAATGCCTTTATTCTATCATCTCTCCCAATTAGGGAGTGATGTGGCGTTAAAATACCACATTGAGATCACTTAATTCGGATGAGTTAGTTCGTTTCGGGTTTTATTTCTAATAATTTATGTATTTTTCTTGTTATGAAGCTTATTTGGAGTTTGACGCTTCATTCGGAATAAAACGGAGCATTTATCACTTTTTTATCTCGTGTGGAAGAGACCGGAAGGAAAGAGAGACCAGGGGTATTTTGGTAATTTTGGCAGAGATCAGAGGATAAGTGGCAAGTGGAGTCGATGGTGAATCCGGCGGCGAAAACGGAAGTCGAATCGGAGTTCGGACGAAAAAGTTATGGAAGAAGGAAGTTGAGGGTCATTTTTGTCTTTTCTGAAAATTAGATGAAGTAGAGACAATTATGAAGGCACCCCTTGATTTCTAAATGGAACTCAAAACCCAAATTCCAAGGGTCCAAGGAGGAAGACCAAAGAGACATTTTATGAGCACCTCAATTCAAGTCAAAGACTAATTAAGTAGTCAAAGTCAAGTCAAGTCAAGTCAAGGGTTTCAATTTAGTAGAGAAAGACTAAAAAAAAAAAAGAGAGAATAAGGCTGATTGGGGGGGTCTTCATCTTCTCCTTTATAAATTAGGGTTTAGAACGGAGAGAGAGAAAGGGGGAAAGAGGAGGACAAAAAAGGTAGTTGCCAAAGCCTTGGCCGGCACGGCTGAGCTCGACACGGGAAGAGCTGCTCGGGATTCCTTTAACAGCTCGAGACGCCGGCGAACAGAGAGGACAACAGCAGCTCGTCTTCAAGCTAGGAGAAGTTGCTGGTCGGGATTTCAAACTCGGGATTCTTAGGAACCAGCTCGTCGGAAACCCACCAGCCACACGGGACAGCAGCTCGGGTTCTCCATTGGAGTAGCTCGGGACAGCAACTCAACAGCTCGGTTTCCCTCATCAGCACGAGTTTACATCGTCAACAGCTCGGGAAACCGGCCGGCAGTGCTTGGTTGGATCTAGGGTTTTTGCTACTAACCGGAGCTTTCAAGGGTTTTCCGGCAATAATCTTTGGCCGGAAACCTTAGGGTTATTACTTAGGAACCTATTGCCTTGATTATCTTTGTGTTTGATTGAGTTTTTGAGTTAATATATCTAGAGAGAGAAAGCTTTCATGGTGGATTTGGTTTGAGAGGAAGAAGATGACACTCTGTTAAGGGGAGGTCAAATTCTGCTGAGAGGACACCTATTATACACTGTTAAGGGGACCTCTGCATTCTGTTACAGGGAGATCGACAGCACTTGAACACTTATATTTCCCGTCGATCTTAGTCTTGCGCCATCACCGAAATAGGGAGATTTTCACCTTAACTCATGTCTTTCTTTATTTTCTTCTCGTTTATTATGTGCTCCACCATGTCTAGCTAGCTTTTGTAGTCGGATACTCGTGATACATGTTTTGATGTGACAAGAGTTTTATTGCTTTTAATGATAAAATCTTCCGGATTTTTAGACCGTTCATGGACTGGAATCTGAGTTAAACCAAAAGTTCGTTGACCCATCCAAGTAAATGGGTGAAGTTAACTAACTTTTCATGCTTATAGATCATTAGTACTAGTCACTATCGACTTTGTGGATCGAAGTATCCTCCTCATTCGATTCTTGCTCGACCATTTTTCCCGAATCACTCTCACCTCTCACTTTTAGATTAGATCGTTTTATTTGTTTATTTATTATAAACCAATCAAAATCCCAATTATCATCTTTTCATTTTAGTCTGAGTTAGTGGTTGACACCTAAACCGGTGGGCTAGACTTTCTCGATATTCTTATTACCTTCCTGTCTTCGTGGATCGATCCCGGTCTTACCGGGTTATTACTTGACGCCCGTATACTTGCGGGTGGAGACCTATTTAGGGTAACCTTTTAGGCCCATCAGGGAGCGTTCATCGAAGGCAGGCAAATCCTAAATGGAGTCCTTATCGCCAATGAACTGCTGGATTCGAGAATCAAAAGCAAATCTACTTGTCTTTTAGTTAAAGTTGATTTAGAAAAGGCGTATGACAAGATTAGTTGGGATTTCTTATATTCGGTTATGGTTAAAATGAGGTTTAACAGGAAATGGAGGATTTGGATTTTTAACTGTATCTCCTCTGTCTCTTTCTCTGCTATCATCAATGGTACAACCACTTCGGTTTTCCTTAATTCCAGAGGCCTTCGTCAGGGAGACCCCTGTCCCCTCTCATGTTCCTCCTTGTGGCTGAAGTCCTGAGTTGCATGATTTTGAAAGGAGAAACCCTTGGATGGTTCGACGGCTTTAAAGCTTCAGAAGGAGGAACAGTGGTTTCTCATCTTCAGTTCACTGACGATACTCTGTTTTTTTATCAAAGATGAAGTTGGGCAGATCATCAAACTTAAGGACACTCTTATCTGGTTCGAAGCTACCTCGGGTTTGAAGGTGAATTTTAGCAAAAGCAAAGTTATTGAAGTGGGTTCGGTTCCTCTTTTAGACTTATTGGCTTCCTCCTTTGGGTGTGACAAATTCTCTCTCCCTACTTCTTATTTGGGTCTTCCCCTTGGCCACGGTTATAGATCGAAACATTTGTGGGATCTGGTCGTGGAGAAAGTGTCCAAGAGACTGTTGATGCACCCGAAAAGGTTGCACACCCAAGCGGAGGTATCAAGTAGTAACCGGTAAAACCGGAGTCGATCCAAGGATAGGTTGGTAGTCCGGTTATCGGGAGAGTCTAGCCCACCGGTCTACGAGTCACTCACTAACTTAGACTAAAAAGGAAAGGAAACAAAGATAAATAGGGGTTTTAGATTGAATAAGTAATAAGAGAAGAAAACGAGTAAAACTAAACTAAACAACAAAGTAAATAGGCGAGAGAGATTCGAGAGAAGAGTCGGAGAAACAAGAGTCGGGAGACGGTAAGACTCGATTCGGGCAACAAATAAGTGAGAGAGGTGTCGAAGTCCGGGAATCCATAATGATAAACCTACGACTATGTGTAGTCCGATTTGATGTGTCGAGGTACAATCGATATTCGACTCCTAAAGTAGATGTCTCTAAGTACTATGTATATCCGGAGATCATACTTAGTCAAACAAACGTCTAAATCGGTTAATCCCGAGTCATCGAAAGTGTCGTCTAGTCGCCTAACTATGTGAAGTGCATGACAAGACACATGAAATTATGACTTAGACTACGATCGATATCGAATACTTCGTTTCGTCTATTAACTATGCGAAGTGCTTGACAAGACACATGAAAATACGATCAAAACGATAATCGAAATAAATGAACATCAATTTATAATCAAAACATCAAATCATATTAAACATAGTCACGAATTCATCACATTTCATCGCATATAATCGACAAACTAAAGTGAGCTAAACATGGTGATTGAATAAGAAATGGAAAGGAAATGGTGAGAGAATCCCCCTTTTTCGATGTGGTTCGAGGCTAAGATCGTCGGAAAATATGAGTCTTTAAGGTGCAACCGATCTCCCCTTAGCAAATTCTGGGTTCCCATAGCGACCACCATCATCTTCTCCATTTAGAACACAACCTCCATTAAAGCTAACCCTAGCTTTCTCTCTCTAGAAATTTGTAACCCAAAATCAAATCAAACCATGTGGGAAGGTAGCCAAGATGATGGGGAGTAAAAGCCCTAAGGTTTCCGGCCAAGAAAGTGGCCGGAAACCCTAGAAATCCGGCAAAAAGAACTTCCGGCCAAGAAAGAAAAATTCCGGCCAGCAGCTCCCATGGAAGCTTCCCGTGCCCGCAGCCGCGTCCCGTCCGTGCATCCCATGCTTGCAGTCGCGTCCGTGAAGGCGTCCCGAGCTGCAGATGCGTCCCTAGTGCCGGATCCCGAGCTGCTAATCCCGTGGACGCGACCTTCATAGTTGCTGCTGTGTGCTGTTGCTACCGGTCTGCTGCTGGTCCCGTGGAAGCTTCCCGTGCCGGCTTGCTCATGCTCCTGCCGTGCTACAGCTCCAGCCCGAGCCGGCCAAGCTTTGGCCGAGCTTGGCCGGCACCTCCTTCTCCTTCCTCTCTTGTTGTCTCTCTCAAGCTCTTAAACTCCAAGAACAAAAACCCTAGCCTCTTGCCTCTTTTTCTCTCTCCTTTCCTCCCCAAGCTAGAAGATGAATGAAGAAGAAGATGAATAGTAGCCATTGACCCCTTACTCTAACTTGAGTCAAACCCTAGACTTAGTCAAACTTGACTAAGTCTTTAGACCACAAATGGGTGCCTATAAAATCTCTACCCAATTCTTCTTCTCTTAATATTTCTTGGGCTTGGACTTGGTTTTGGGCTTTGATTTAGAAACCAAGAGAGTGCCTCCATCCTTGTCTCTACATCTTCAAATTCTTACAAAGGACTAGAATACCCTCGGACTTCTTTCTTCCACATCTTCCCCGTCCGAACTCCGAATTGAATACCGTTTTCACCGTCGGACTCGTCATTGACTATACTCTTTATTTGATTTGCTTGAAGTCTTTTTCTCTCATTTTCGGTACATGAAATGATAGTGATAATTCGCTCCTTTTATTCCGAATCACATGCTTAACTCCAAAATAGGTACCTAACATGAAAAACACATAAAATATTATTGATAACACTCGAAAAGGAATAATTAGTCTAAGTTAGGCTCTCCAAATGTGACATTTTAGTGTCACATCAACTGTCCTCGTGGAAGGCCAGGCTTTTATCCCGAGGAGGTAAACTCACTCTAGTCAAAGCAGTCCTCTCTGCCCTCCCTATATATTTTCTTTCTCTTTTCTCTATGCCCGTGTCTGTCATTGGAGCGGTGGAGAAGAAATTTAGGGATTTCTTTTGGGATAATGATGAAAATTCCAAGAGAATTCATTGGGTGGCATGGGAATGGGTGTCAAACCGATTTTTCAAGGCGGGTTTAGGGATTAAGAGTTTGAGAGTCATGAATGATGCTTTGTTATCTAAGTGGATGTGGAGGTTCGGCCTAGAAAAAATCAATTATGGAGGAAGATAATTGTTGACAAATGTGGTGAAGCGGAATTTGGGTGGATTTCCAATACCCCAAAAGGGTCGTATGGTACCTCGGTGTGGCATACCAGGTTTTGGCATGACAGTTGGCTTAAGGATGCCCCCCTCAAGGAGTGTTACTCTTCCATATTTAACTTGTCGATTTCTAAGGAAGGGTCAGTTCACGAGTTTTTTTGATTCCTCTTCTGGATCTTAGATCTTGGAGCTGAGACGACATTTGTATGTTTGGGAGCTAGGATGCCAACGACCTTTTGGAGTCCCTTAACCAGGCGGTTATCTCGGATCAGGACGACTCTAGAGCCTGGATTTCCCCTCTTTTTTTAGATTTATCAGTTAAGGCCACTTACTCCCTGTTACATCAGGGCATCACCTATCCTTCCAACGTTTTTGCTGATATTTGGAAGAATGATATCCCCTTGAGAGTGATTGTGTTCCTGTGAGCTACGGTGCTCGGGAAAGTACCAACGATCGATTTTCTAAGGAAAATAGGCCTCACGACCCCTAACAGATGTCCTCTTTGCGGCGGCGCTGAAGAATCGGCATCTAATCTGTTTATCTTTTGTACAGTATCTTTCGAGGCTTGGATTAAGTTCATCAAAAGCATGGACATAAATTGGGTTTTCCCAAACTCGGTCGAGTCTCTCCTGCTGTCGTGGAAAGGGATTAAAGGCAGCCCCATGAAGAAGGCCATCCTCAACTTAATTCCTAAGGCCATGGTCTGGGCAATTTGGTCCTGTCGAAATGACGCCATCTTTCGAGAGAAAGTTCCCTCGGCTCATAAGATTTTCTTCTCTGCTAAATGCCTTATTTATCATTGGAGTAGAAAGATGTGCTGGGCTAAAACCATCTCTTTTGTTAGCATGGTGGAGAGTTGGGAGGCTTTTATGTTTTCTCTTTAATGTTGCCTCAGTGTTTCCCCTTCCTCTTTCTTTTCTTTTTTGCCTCTCTGGCCTCCTTGTACTCCCCCCATTTTTTTTTCCATCTTAATTTAATCAAATTATTAAAAAAAAAAACAAATTATCTTTCTCTTTGATTTCCTTTAGAACTTGAGAGGTTTTCTAGTATGTAAAAGAGGCATTTTCTAATGTCTTTAAATCTAGCTCATGTATCATTTAGCTAAAGAGACAAAGTCGGGTAAAATCGGTTGGTATTAAGTTTTAAGTCACGGCCACTGCACCTCGGCAGCTTATTATCAAAATTGGTTTAGTACTTTAATTTCCTTTGAATAGTTTTGTTTTGAGTGTAATTATCTATAGTCATGTTCTACTATTTGAGATTTTTGCTGGAAAATGGGTTCATCTGCTTGAATTAAATGTGCAACTGGTTTTGGAAAGTTAAAATGAAATATTGGTGAAATTTTAGCACCCATTGATCACTAATTGGACTCCTAAATTTTGAGAACCTGGTCTTAATTGAGTAGAGTAACCTGGCATTTGTACATTGACTCTTTAGAGGTGTATGGAGAAATGAAAATTGAAGCCCCACACTCCAACCCTCATAGTGGACGAATTCTCCAAGGATAGACCCATGGAGAGAATTTAGTTGGCTTACTTGTTCTTTTCTTTTTTTTTTTCCTGTGGTGGTAGTGGAGACTGGAGACAAAAGTTTGTGGGCTCTTTTGATTATCAAGTGGTGCTAAAGCCGTTTTTTTTTGTTTAGTCATACAAAATAGCAGATGATCTACATTATTTAACTGTTTATTTCAGTCTGAAAAAAGAATAGCAAGTGAGCCTTTTGATTGTGTCTGATGGCTCATAGAAATCATTTGATTAACCTTCTAGTATATATGGACTCGGAAAGTCTATTCAGATTTTATATAGTAAATTGTGGGTGGTCTTTGTGCTAAAAGAAGAAGCTAAACGCACTCACCATTTTTGTTTTACGCACTCAATCTCCTTTAACTTGACTAAAGAAGAAAACCTTTGATGTGAATGCATATCGCAAAAATGGTGAGTGCATTTAAAATTACCTGGAGAAAAAATGTAGTTGATGAACCTTTCTTAGACAACCCTTTGTTGGTGCTTGTAGGATTTCAATTATTCATGAATCATTTAAATTTGCATTGGATTAGAGAACATATGGTATATAATATTGTGTTATTAGGATTCCTAGTTTAAGCTAATTTCCCTTGATGTGATTCTTTTTATTTTTTTTATTTTTTTTTTTGTTGAACTTTGATGTGATTCTTTTAAAAATATAAACATGAGCTGATGTTATTAGAGTTAAAAAAAAGAGTTAATTCCTATATGGCCCCCTACTTTGTGACCAGCTTCCTTTATGGCCCCCTTTTTTTCGTAAATTCAAATATGGCCCCCTATTTTCAAGTAAATGTCATTACTACCCTTCTTAATTTTAAATTTAAAACATTTAAAAAACATTATTTCCACCTCACCCCTCTCTCTCTCTCCACCTCATCTCTCTCTACAACTCACCCATCTCTCTCTACAACTCACCCATCTTTCTCTCTCCAATTCACCTCTCTATCTTTCCAACTCACCTCTCTCTCTTCCAACTCACCTCTCTCTCTCTATCCAACTCACCTTCATCTTCCCCGATTAAGGTCGCCGGCCGGAAAATTTTCCGGCCGGCGACCTAAAAAAAAAAAAAAAAAAAAATTCCTCTCATCTCTCTCTCTCTCTAAAAGCTCCGGCGAAGGGGGTTTCCCTTCGCCGGAGCTCGTGAACAGACCAGATCTGGTCTGTTTACGAGCAGACCATTAGAGGTCGCGGTCTGTTCACGAGCAGACCTCTAATGGTCTGCTCGTGAACAGACCAGATCTGGTCTGTTCACGAGCTCCGGCGAAGGGAAACCCCCTTCGCCGGAGCTTTTAGAGAGAGAGAGAGATGAGAGGAATTTTTTTTTTTTTTTTTTTTTTTTGAGGTCGCCGGCCGGAAAATTTTCCGGCCGGCGACCTTATTCGGGGAAGATGAAGGTGAGTTGGATAGAGAGAGAGAGGTGAGTTGGAAGAGAGAGAGGTGAGTTGGAAAGATAGAGATGTGAATTGGAGAGAGAGAGATGGGTGAGTTGTAGAGAGAGATGAGGTGGAGAGAGAGAGAAGAGTGAGGTGGAAATAATATTTTTTAAATGTTTTAAATTTAAAATTAGAAGGGCAGTAATGACATTTACTTGAAAATAGGGGGCCATATTTGAATTTACGAAAAAAAAGGGGGCCATAAAGGAAGCTGGTCACAAAGTAGGGGGCCATATAGGAATTAACTCTAAAAAAAATAGTTTCCTGTTTTTAAAACATTAATAAATGAAGAAAAGTTAGGATAGAAGTCAACAGGATGTGGGGGGTTATGACCAATTTGATTAGGGTAAAAAGTGATGGATGGATCGGTCAAGTAGGGACATTTGACTTTAATAATTAGGTTTGAATGTCCTTGAAGAAAGGGTGGTGGACTTTGGAGCATTGATTATGAAGAAGAGAGGGGTAGGAGGAGAAGGTGGGGATTCCAATCACATATTCACATGTGGTGGTACTGCTACGTAAGCCCTGACTGAAGATATTACGTCATAACACTCGTTGTAACCCTCGGGTTTCATGACCTCTCCTTTGGGTTAGTTTCATTTTGCCCCCAATAAATGACTAACTCACCAAAATGATACCCAAATATGACCATTTTCTAAATTGGCCCTTTAAACTAGTTTTTCTCCTTTCTTTCTTTTCTTTTTTTTCATATTTGCATCTCCGCCATCACATCTTCATCTTCAATACCATCCCTTTATTTCCACCATTATCTCTTTAACACTTGCCTTTTTAAAATTAGAATATGTGTCAGTTTGGGGAGGAAACTCCAAACTACACGAACTGTTTGGGATTAAAAAATAACTCAATTTAGATTTTACTTCTAGGTTTAGATTTTTATCTCGCAACATGTTATGGGGGTTTTGATCTTCTTGGGTTTACCATTATTCTTAGACTAATTGATTTTTTCCGGATGTCTTAAAACAAAAAAAAAAACACATAAAACAGATTATTATGATAGTCCATGTTGTCTCTATAGCCTTCTTTGTCAACAGATCCAAACGTTATTTTGATTAGAAACTCACCGAAAGAAGGAAATAACATAAAATATCGTTATTAACTTGGAGAATTTTCAAATTGAAGATAAACATACGAAGATGATGATTAAAAGAGAATGTATTGTGCAACTATAGTGAATCTCGACCACAAGCCCTAACTTCATCCACAAGTCACCCAAAATCCAAATCAAACCACTGAATCACAAAGATTAAACCCCAAATCAGCCAAAATCTAACCTAGATCAGACCAAATCTAACTTAAATCATACCAAATCTACTCCAAATCAACCTAGAAATCCAAATCCGTTCTTATCTCACTTCTTCTAGAATACCCAACCAGTTCTGAAATCGGAAGCACTCGGACTCGCTCCATCAACAAATCTAAATCTGGTGTGTTAGCAGATCAAAAAAGATGAAAGTGTTTTGAATCTTTTAGATCAGTGATGGCTCGGTTCTGTCAGAGTATAGGATACATGGGTCACCAGCCTCTTTCAATCTATAATGGAGTTAACAGAAAGCATTGATCTCTCAATCGACCTCATCAAACAGGGGAGTATTCTATTAACCCCTAGTTTCATAGTTTTAGTCCTTTAGTGGTATTATTTGCATGCCTACTTGACTTGTCTGGTTTACTGTTCTTAGGATCCTGGTTTTCAATTGGTGGTTCCCACTTGTGAGCCCCTTTGGTTTACTACTTTTAAAATCTGTTTTGCTTCTAGTAATCTCTTAGTGGTTGTTTGTTTTAACTCGATTCTCACTTCTGCATGTACTTCTCTCTCGATTTTTTGGCATCTAACCTTGATCTCTCTTCAAATCTACCTGTCATTTTCTTTTGTTTCCCTCTATGTGGTATGAGACACTACAGTCCTGAGTTCAATTCAGCCGGTCGTCCGGTCATGCTGAACCTTTATGCATTCATAGTTCACAACACTAACCTTCGTTACATCATGTTAGCATATAGTCAATCTACTTGCGATCGTTTTGATCGAGTTTCCTTGTTAGTTTCATCCATCATTATCCGTAATCATTCTAGAATCACTAATCGAATAGTAGCTGGCCACTTTGGCCTTTGGATCAGCCGAATGACAAATAGAATACATCTCAACTTTCCATTTGACCCCGGTCGACATCATATTTCGAATATAATTCTCCATCTAAGTCATGCAGCTTATATCGTTTATCTTCCAGCTCCCTTTTTGTTAATTACTTTTGTCGTTGATTTTCATATAGATTTAACTCTTAAACGAAGCTCCGTAACATGTTCACTTCCACCCTTATTCGCAATTTTATTGCGTGCATTTGTCGAAGTAGCGGGGTATTTATACTCGGGCTATGACGGCGATCCCAATTTCCAGGTATCTGACAGGTTTCTACTTTGTAGAATTCGAATAGATGGTCTCTTTATATGGAGAATACTGGCGGGATACCCAGGAATCATTGTTTGATTCCATCTTGCAAACATCTCTATTTCTTCAAGAAATTTTAGATGTATGCTTAATCCATCTCAAGTGTTACAGGAAGCTAGGAAAAAGTTTCATCTTTAAATCAATCAGACGGAATCTCAAGAGCACGTATTATATCATTCTAAAGAAGAGCTGCCAGCTTAGCAAGCTACAGAATGAAGACTGTTCGACAAATCGAAGATATTTTGTGCACTTCTTAAATTCTGTTATTTTGTTTTACTTCTTTATGTACTGTAATTTTAATTTCTTTCGTAGTTAGTTGTAATACTCTCTTTATATTAATGTATTTCTTTTCAACAAAAAAAAAAAAAAATAGTGAATCTCTTGGAATATAAAGATATAATCATATCTAGTCGAGTGAAGACATCCCTAAGTAGTTTAAATTTCATTTTTTTTCTTTAAAGAAGAGAACGACGGAGAGATAAAGTGACAATGGCGGACATCAGATGATAGTATGGTGGTGGTGGAAGAAAATGGGTGAAAGGCGACCTTGTTGTGACAAATAAAAAAACTGACTAAGGAAGGGTAAATTCAGAAATCAAGATACATGTCCTAAAAAAATGTGACAAAAAATGTTTAGGAGGATTTTTTTGGAAGTTAATCATCTTTATGGGAAGTTTTGATAAAATTTGTCATTTTTAGGAACTCATTTGGGTTAATTTATCATTTTTATGAGATCATTTTAGTGAGTTGGTCATTTTTACACATCAAAAGAAGATTAACCCTTTTCATTGGGGAGGAAACTAAAAGCTTAGCCCATCCAAAAGGTGGGCCATCCAGTGTTGTACGACTCAATGACTTATTTCATAAAAAAAAAGACTCGATGACTTTTGACATTTGACTTTTTCTTTTCACCAAATTAATATAGTGTTATTTCTCAAATAACTCTCAATTTTATGATCAACTTCCTGCCTAGCCCCCTACTTCATCAAAAATACCCAGATGATCCTCTTTTTCAGTTACCGTTATAACTCCGTTAACTAGTCATCACCTTTCTCTCCTCCATCTCATGACCTCTCTCTGCCACTCATCTTCTCACCACCTCATCGTCTTTACTGGCGAAGGTCGTCGGCCGACCAATTTTCTGACCGACCTTCAAACATAAAAAAAATAATAATAATAATTTCATCTCTCCTCACTCTTTCTCTAAAAAAATAATTTTTTTATTTATTTCTTCTCTCCTTTCCCTCTCTCTCTCTCTAAATACTCCGGTGAAACCCCTTCGCCGGAGTATTTAGAGAGAGAGAGGAGAGGGGAATTTAATATTTTTTTTGTTTAGAGAGATTTTTTTAAATGTTTGAAGGTGATGACAATGAGGTGGCAAGAAGATGAGGTGGCAGAGAGAGGTGATGAGATGGAAGAGAGAGAGAGGTGATGACTAGTCAACGAAATTATAACGGTAACTTAAAAAGGAGGTCATCTGAGTATTTTTTATAAAGTAAGGGGTTAGGCAGGAAGCTGGTCATAAAGTTGGGAGCTACTTGGAAAATAACCCATTTATATATTCCACAATATGATCAATATTTAGAAAAAGAAGATGTGGTCTGTCTGCTGTGATATACCAAGGAGGATTCTTTTTTTTTTTTTTTGTTAAAGGTACCAAGGAGGATTCTAGTCATCCGGTGGGGAGCAAAGACGAATAGTCAATTTTCCCAAAAGCAAGGTATTTTTCTGTTTTAACTTCGACCATGAATTGAGTGACATTTGTACAAAAAATTTTCTGGGTAGAAATAACACTCTTTAGTCTTTCAAAAACAAAAAAAAAGCACTCTTTAATCTCATCTTAGGAAATTTTTATTTAATTATCATGCTACAGTGAAGGATTATATTCTTTGATCTATTGTCTCACCATCCAAATATTACAAGTAGCTGTTAAACTGGCTCCGACTCAATTCAACTCATTTCTTCGACAACGAAAGAGATGAAACTTAGAAAGCCACTAGTCCCGTTGCCCGTGATATATATATATATATATATATATATATATATATATATATAGTTTATTGATTTTGTGTTTTGAAAAACTTAGATCACTACATTAGCACTTCCACAATTAAACAATGATTACAGTAAAATTGTGACTACCCTGTTAAACCCGATACAATGAATAAAATTCAAATTAGTACTTGAATGTTTGGAAAAGTAAGCATTTGGCAGTGTAGTAAAAAAAAGAGTAGTAATCGTAGTTGGTTTTTCCAACAATAAGATTTGATCTTTCAACAAAGAAAACAATAAGATTCCATGGTGAACTATCCTTTCTTTTTTTATGAGAGATGGTGAACTATCCTTGGTAAATAAATAGTAAAGATATACGTACTACCACCTAATCTATGGATTTCATGAATATTTAATTTTCTTGCATTATTGCATACTATGTGGTTTAAATGGTTGCAACAAAAACAAATGTCTGTCAACAAAAAAAATGTGAGTTAAATGGAGTATTAAATTATAAATACACTAGATATTAAACATAGTAATCTAATTTATGTTCAAGTTGTTAATAAGGTTGGATTCATGAACAATTCTGGTAGATTTTACTTTTTTAGAGACATTAACAGCAATCCACCAACTAACTACCACCTTCTCTTTAGTCTCTCTCTCTCTCTCTCTCTCTCTCTCTCTCTCTCTCTCTCTCTTCCAAGTTGTCCTTTAGAAAAAGAAAGAAGAGCCACCAGTCTCTCATGACCACACAGGATAAAAAAAAAAAACAGGATAAGAAGAAGAAGCTTCACCTCCACATTCACACCACCCCACAAAACCACTCTCTCTCTCTTTCTTCTCTCTGGTTTCAGAGAATGGTCAGGTCAAACTGCTCTAATTTGGTCTCTGTTTAAGCTTCCAGGAAGAATCTAATTAGCAGTCCTTGTAGAACAAGACCCTCTGAAATTTCTTACTAGTTTTTCATCTCTCTCTCTCTCTTCATCATCTTTTTTTAATTCATTTAACCAAATACTGAAAATCAGTATTGAATCCGTCTCTGATTATATTATATGGGTATGATTTTGTATTATCTGGAAGAGTCAAAATTTTCAATTTTGTAGTAAGAAGTCAAATAGACTTTTTGCAGATGACAGCCTAACTTTGAACAAAAAGAGTATTGGTTTCACACCCTCATACCCATTTTCCTGTTCTCACTGTTCTACAAGACAAAGGAAGAAGTCCCAAAGAAGAATCTCTCTCTCTCTCTCTCTCTCTCTCTCTCTCTCTCGAAGAACCCTCCTTTTCTGTTTCTTCTTGGCTCTGGAGGAGCAGAGGTTTTTGAAGAAAGGAGGAAGAGGGTAATACCAATTTTGAAACTGAAAGAGGGTTTTACAATTTTTTGACTCCATGGGTAGTTGCTGTAGTATTCAAATCAAGGACGTTAGTCCATCTCATACAGGTACTGAAATTCTACTAGTTCTCTTTACCTATTGTTAAGTTCAATATATCAAGATGTTTGATTTTGTAAAGTTTCATCTCTTTTAGCTTTGATTCCAGTTCTCCTTGTTTAGCTCTGTCTAATATGGGTTTTCTTTGGAAATGTTTCATCTTCATTTTTAAATCTCTCAGCTGCTTTTTTGTTCTTCCTATGGGTATGGGTAGTCTTTGATTGCTAATAATTCTGCAGATGAAGAATCTATTTCTGTGTATCTAAACAACAATCTGATTTTGAAGATCACTTTAAACTTGATTTTCTCATAAAACTTTTGAGTTTGAGTCTTGGGGTATAAGTTAGCTGGTCATTCATTCATATTATGGACTATTTCTCTGTTACTTATAGTTTTTGTGGCGATTCATTAATTTGTTAGTAGATTTGAAAATGGAATTTCTGTCTGATTTAGCCTTCCTAAGTGGAATTTACTAATGTTTGATTGTATTGTACAGCGACGAACTCAAAATATGTTAGTAGGGATGGAAATGACTTGAGTAGTTCAAGTAGTAAGGCATCATTTGCTTCCATTCCTCGTACAGAGGGCGAGATTCTTCAGTCTCCCAATTTAAAGAGCTTCAGCTTTTCTGATTTGAAAAATGCCACAAGGAACTTTCGTCCCGATAGTGTGTTAGGCGAAGGTGGATTTGGGTCTGTTTTCAAGGGATGGATCGATGAGCATACTTTTACAGCTGCAAAACCTGGCACTGGGATTGTCATTGCTGTTAAAAGGCTCAACCAAGAGGGTCTTCAAGGCCACAGAGAATGGTTGGTAAGTTCCATTCTCCAATTTATTAAAATCAAATGTTATCTTCTGAATATTCGGGCATCGTGAACTACTTCTTAGATTTAGTGTTCTTCTAATCATTTGATGATAAACTTAATCTTTTGTGTATTTTTTTTGAAATTGTAGGCAGAAATCAACTACTTGGGGCAGCTATACCATCCTAATCTTGTTAAGTTGATTGGATACTGTTTAGAGGATGAACACCGACTTCTTGTTTACGAGTTTATGTCACGTGGGAGTCTGGAAAATCATCTATTCAGGAGTGAGTTCCTCCGATAGTTTCATATTATCACTTAATGACTTATCTCGCTTTAGTAACTGGTCAGTGCGATTTTGGGTCTTTGTCATTGATGAATAGGAGCCGTTGTTTCCGTGCAGGGGGCTCCTATTTCCAGCCACTGTCTTGGAACCTTCGCATGAAGGTTGCCCTCGGAGCTGCAAAAGGTCTTGCCTTTCTTCACTGTGCTGCAACACAAGTTATATATCGGGACTTCAAAACTTCTAATATTTTGCTTGATTCGGTATGCAACTCCCCATATATTTACACATATATGTATCACCTTCTAGGTACCGACTTCCTGCAAGTTGGTTTTGTGATTTGACACTTCTAACAATCTATGGATTATTAACTGTCACAGGAGTACAATGCCAAGCTTTCGGATTTTGGATTAGCAAAAGATGGTCCAACTGGTGATAAAAGCCATGTCTCTACTAGGATCATGGGAACCTATGGATATGCTGCTCCCGAGTACCTTGCGACAGGTATTGACTCGTTATCTTCATACCCTTCTTTGCCAGAAAAGTGAACTTACGGAGTTTTATCGACAATGGCTTCCGTTACTGAGATATTTTGTCCTCTCTTTGTGAAGGTCACTTAACTGCTAGAAGCGACATTTACAGCTTCGGAGTAGTTCTCTTAGAGATGTTATCTGGCCGGCGAGCAGTGGATAAGAACCGACCCAATGGAGAACACAATCTGGTTGAATGGGCCAAACCTTACCTGTCCAGTAAACGTAAAATCTTACATATTATAGATACTCGACTTGAAGGTCAATACACACAGGCAGTAGCATTGAAGGCAGCTAGCCTTGCTGTACTATGTCTATCGCCGGATCCCAAGTTCAGACCAAGCATGGGCGAGGTTGTGGCTACGTTAGAACAACTTCAGGACTCCAAAGAGAATACAAAAGGCAGTCAAAACAATCGCAACCCAAATCATCAATCTCATACAAGAAACGGAAACAGAAATCATCATAGAAGAGGTGAAAATGGATCGCCTAATCGAAAAGTTACAACTTCTTACCCGCGACCATCTGCAAATTCCCTATACAAGTAGATGATACGGAAGGAGAATCAGGGTAGGCTGGTAGCTGTATCTTTTTTTTTTTTTGCATCAGAAGCAAAGTGGTGTTAAACAAAAACGAAGACCGGAGGAGCTAAACACGTGTTATGCTCAAAGTTTTCTAGATTCATGTATAGTTGATACTATTTTGGCTAACATATACGATTCGCTATATTGTTGATGGTTCATTTCATAATTTGTGGAAATAGGATATAAGATGAACAATCTTAAGTTTTTAACACTAAAGAAGAGACATGGAGGAGTACCACAGGTAGTTAATGAGAAAGAAAAACTGTGACACTAGACTCTAGACATTTTCCCTAGCTATATAGGAGTACCATAAACTCGTATGTACGTCGAATATAAATGTAATTGAATTAGAGCGACACCAATCATACATGGACAATGATGAAAAAAACAGACACCACGTTAGTTGGTACTTGTTTTTACCCAAATCAAATCTGAATCTGAGTTGCGGTCTGAATCCACTCGAGATTTCATTTCAGGCAGCTTTCATTGTTCTATCCCGGACTGGCATAACAAGTTGGTTCCAGGAATTGGGTTCCAGGAATCCATGCTAACAGAAAACGTGAACCGGTAAGAAACTCAATCCCGATTCTGACCCCCTAAATCGTTTTAGCCAAAACCTAGCCCACAACCCAGAAGCAGATATTTTTCGTGGGGTTTATCTTCATCGGTCGAATTTTAGAGAGAGAGAGAGAGAGAGAGAGAGAGAGCAGGAAAATGGCGTTGCTGCAGCAAATATGGTCAGCTCCGTCGCTGGCACGAGCAGTCCGGTCACGTTCTATGTCCATAGCCGCCGCTAGCGCCACCACCTCCGTCACCATCCCGTCCTCATCTTCAACTCCCACTACCACTCTTAGAACTCCTCATATTGACTCCCATGTCCTTCTAGGCATGTCTGAGGTCGACCTTCAAGAACTTGCTACCGACTTTGGCCAGGTAAATGAAGATTAAAATCAGAAAAACCTTTTTTCTTGCTTCTAGATTTTCTCCATTCATAAACAAAAATTTAGTAACTTGAAGTTTGATTTAACAGCAAAAGTATAGAGGAAAACAACTTCATCAACTTATTTACAAGAATAAGGTCAAAGAAATCCAAGATTTTAGTCACTGTAAGTAGTCGAATCACTCTCTCTCCTCATTCTTTAGTAACCTAATTTGAAGAATTTTCCTCATTTTTTTCCCCATTCATGTGAATTTTTTGAGAAGTTACTGGATTTATGATTGAACAGTGCCACAGGCATTCAGGAGTGATCTTCAGGAAGCTGGATGGAAAGTTGGAAGATCGCCTTTGCACCAAGTTGTCACGGCAGCTGATGGCACTATTAAGGTTTGTTTGCTATTTTACTTTCAGTTCAATTTTGCTTATTTAGGTCATTAGTAGAATGATTTAGTTGGGTAAGTAGGATTCACGTTCTCAGAATTTATGCAATGATGAGATTTCTGTGGTAACTGTTTGGTTTCAATGCTTGCGAAATGAGAAAGTGATGAACTTTCTCGAGTTATGGTTTTGTTTGAATAAGATAAGTTCAAAGTTTTCTCTCTTAACTAGTTTTTTTGGCCAAGGCTAGGGTGGCTTTATTAGCTTGTATGTAATGACTCTTGCAAATTAAATTCTTTAACCTTGTATTTTCATTTCGCCGTTCTTGCAGATACTGATAAAACTGAACGATAACAGACTGATTGAAACTGTCGGTATACCAGCTCAAGATGATAAAGGTTCTTGCCGTCTTACTGCCTGTGTCTCGTCGCAGGTAGGACTTACTCTTAAATACTAATCCCCTCAATTTGAACACTATCTATATAGAGAATCTGCAAATACTGCTCCAACTTTGTACCTTGAAAGATGTTAAATGGTTTGATTGATACAGTTTTTATTGTAAACATTTGACCCTATATCCGTTTGGTTACTATGACCAGGTGGGTTGTCCATTGCGCTGCTCATTTTGTGCTACTGGGAAAGGAGGGTACTTGAGGAACCTTCAGCGACATGAAATTATTGAGCAGGCATGAACTTCCATCCCTTTTTATAACCATAACTTCATGTCAATTGCTTTCGCTCTATGTAAAACATGCTGATTTTCTTATGCAGGTATTAGCTATAGAGGATCTCTTCAAACAAAGGGTTTCAAATGTTGTCTTTATGGGGATGGGTGAGCCGATGTTGAACCTAAAGGCAGTTTTAGAAGCACACCGGTGCTTAAATAAGGTTGATCTCTTAATCCACCAAAAATTTAAACTTCTGTACGTGTAACTGCTGGTATGCATAGTAGGACAATAAGAGTGCACGCCGGTAATAAATAGCTTTACCCACTAGTTTGAAGGTTGCATGGAATGCATTATAGAAAATGTTACATGGCTGTGCCAGAGTTGGTTCCCGCTGTATCAGATCATTGTTTCAATTAACTTTCCAATTAATCGCCTTCAGCACATATGTTCTATCTTTCTTCTTTCATTTTTGAATCTTGATTACATGCAATGTCCTTAAACCAGCATGCTTTATTCACGTTACCTGGTAATTATGTTTTCGAACCTGACCAATAGACAACCAGTTTGTAGATGTGAATTAAAACAAATGTATCATAGTATTTGCTGAAAAAAGTCAATTCCATGTCTGCCTACACTGCAGAGATAGCTATTTTCCAATGGTCTAATCTTTGCCTTATTATCCATCTGAAGATTTTCATCAAGGTTTCGTACTTCCGTTGGAAAGTCTGAATGATTACTTAGTACTTACTAAAGACACAAGTCCTTACGGCTCATGAGTCATTTGTAGCTAAATAATAAACTTTGATATGTTGAACCAGGCAGGAGTTTAGGAGCTGTACTAGATTATCTCTTTAGCTTAAAATTTGTGTACTTAATATGTAACATATTTTCTTCTTGAAGACCGCGCATAGTCGAGTCACTTAATTGTTTTAAAACATGCTCTCTTTCATGCTGTTTTTAGTTATTGCACATTTTGTAGTTTCTCTAATCTGGAGTCTTCAACATCTAAAGATTCTCTTAATTTTTTTGAAGGATATACAAATTGGACAAAGAATGATCACAATTTCCACTGTGGGAGTCCCTAACACTATTAAAAAGTTGGCATCACACAAGCTCCAATCAACGTTGGCCGTCAGGTATGCAAGCCTCATTTTGGTTCAAGAAGTGAATAAATCTGGATTTGACTGCTGGATATTATAAATATTATGTCATTAACAGTCCGACCCGATCTTTCTTCGTCTAGAAAAATACCATGTTTTGATCCAAAATTTTAGAAACAAAGTGTTGGGCTAGGATGTGTAGTGTCAAAATCTCACTCACATGCAAACTATGCCCAGCCCTACTTTGAACTTTTGTGAGGTTCTCCACTATTTATCAGGTTTTTAAGTTGTGATCGGCATTGTTATAAAGAGGCCAAATCACGAGCTGTCCTCTTAAATGACATCAAACACCGAATAAACATCTGGTCCCCTGATTTATTACTGATTTACTTCTACCTCAATTTATTATCTGAAAATTCTGCTTCTTTCTCTTGCCATTAGCTTACATGCCCCAAATCAGAAAATCCGGGAACAAATTGTACCTAGTGCAAAAGCCTACCCTCTGGAGGCAATTATGAAGGATTGCAAGGACTACTTCCTAGAAACTGGTCGAAGAGTGTCGTTTGAGTACACACTTCTAGGTGAGCTGAAGATTCAATTGCCTTTTCATTTATATGAGAAGGATATAGACTATAGACCTTAAGGTAGTATTAAAACTTTCTTGCAGCTGGAGTTAACGATGCTGTTGAGCACGCAATAGAACTTGCAGAACTACTTCGGGCATGGGGAAGTGGTTATCATGTAAACCTAATTCCTTTCAATCCAATAGAGGACACAGAGTACCGCCGTCCATACAAGAAAACAGTAAGTTTATGTTTCACCAATGAGTGGTGTTACTTACTTTCTCCCATTTTTAAGAGATAAGTTGCTGTGTTGATGTGCACATGGACACCTGGGACTCAGCCCTCCATCTATTTTTGCCCAAAATCTTCTCTTTGTGCATCGTCTCATGCAATGGTATTGGAGACCTAAGTTTGTCTGCTCTACAGAGAGATCTTTTGGGGTCAGGAGCAATTCTTAGATCCTCCATAATGCATTGTTGTTTTGGTTTTAAATTCGTGTTCCAGGGTCTTTCTTAGCATGACAATTAAGTAAGCATATAAAGTACCATATACATGGCATGCGAAGTACAATTATCGACTCCGCTGAATCTTGGTAATATTCGCTAAAGATTTATACTGTTTGGGGGTGGTATGTGCAGGTACTTGCTTTTGCAGCTGCACTAGAGTCTCGTAAAGTGACTGTAAGCATCCGACAAACACGTGGCCTTGATGCAAATGCAGCTTGTGGGCAGCTCAGAAATGAATTCCAGAAGAGCCCTCTACTCACTGAATCTGAGCCGGAACAAATTGCTGTTTAGTTATAGACAAGTCTGGGACATCGACTTTTTCTGTGCCTATTCGAAAGAAAGAGAAATAGATGCCGCCCCCTTCCTACGAGCAGCTCGGCAAGCTTTGGCACTTCAAACGTGGACCTCCGAGAAAACTATACATTCTAGCAGCCTAGATTGGTAGCCGCTCCAGAGTTATGGCAGAAGTGAACATAGTTGGCTGACTAGCTAAGATCCTCATGCAAGAGAAAGAAATAATATACACTATGATGTCGGTAACTTTCCAGGTCTTGATTATTCAAACAGTGGAAGAAAAACATGTATGTATTGATAAGAACATGCTTAATTTATGAGAATCTATCCTCGAGTCACCTCTAAATGTAGACAATAGATGACAATTTTGCAGTTACATAACAGATTCAGTCTCTTTAAAGACTCAACTCTGATGTGTCTATCTCATAAAAAAAAAAACTATGTGTCTATTGGTTAAACTATACCACGATTGTCCGCACAACTCACCTTTACTATTTTGAAAGCTTCTCACTAGGCATTCATCTAAAAAATTGAACGGGAGAAAATTGTAATGATGTTACCACAAAAAGAAATTTAATTGCAATATATGACAGTTTATGTTCAACAAATATCAATTGCAATACATAAAAAAGCAAATTAATTTGCGACCTTTTCCATACTACATTTACAAATGACTTTTTCGTATAAAACAACTGGGAGAAAACATATATATTATACCTCCCCAAATTGTTACGCAATGCTAGATTTATCTTATCCCCAATTTGGTAGACTTCAATGAGGATGAACTTCATCTAAAACCATTAGGTACTACTGTATTTCAGTTTCATGAGACGAAATCTTTAGCTCACTGAATGGCTTATACCAGATGCTGAATTAAGCCTGAGCGACAAACCAAGCTTCACAAGCTTGAGACTGTAAAATAATAAAAGACATTGCGAACGAAACATATACTTGTTGATGACATAAAATGTGAGGGAGGAACAGACTTCTCTCTCATCTCCACAAGGTAATTGATAATCACCATGTCCTTACTACTGGTGCCCAATTTCTCCAATCTAGCTTCCCACTTGTTCTGTTTCTTAAGCACACCTTCTCTCTGAAATCAGATACTCTTTTCCGAAAGCTGCTACTTTGTTTTGCTAACTCAGATTCCACCAATGGGTCTTCATTTTCCTTCGCGTTGTCATTGTCTTTAACAGGCTGTGGTACCCCCTCATCTGATGAAGATGTCTCCTTAATGATTTGCCCCAGAATTTCAACCACCTCACTCATCTTTGGCCGGGATTTAGGTTGCTTCCTGAGGCACTTGTTAGCAAGAGAGACAAATTTACGAGCTGATCTTAAGCAATATTCTCCTTCAAGTCGTGGGTCCATAATCAGGTAAAATTTCTTCGAGCCTGATACATAGGGCTTGACCCATTCCAAAAGCTTCTGCTCACTCTTAGGTAAATTTCGGTCCACGGAGCGTCTACCTGTTACGAGCTCATACAGAACCACCCCGAAGCTCCAGACATCACTCTTAGCAGTCAGTCTACCAGTTTGAACATACTCTGGTGCTGCATAGCCTACCGTTCCCACAACCTGCACAAATAGTTATAATGAGAGTTCTGTATTGCAAAATGGTAAATAATGAAGGGGCTGATTAGTTCCTGAATACGGAAATAAAGGTATCTTGGTCACCAATGTTTTTTGTAGGCTGAGCTCCTAGCCCGCCTACACCTCCCTGGTGGTTCGATAACAATGCAAAACCGCACTGAATCACTTCAAATGTTTTATAAACAATCTTCAAGAACAGAGGTTGGTGTCAATCTACTAAGTATTACATTTGACATCAGTTAAAACTTACTGATGTTGAAACATGACCAAGTCCTTCAGTTGGTCCTTGCCTGGCTAACCCAAAATCAGAAAGTTTTGCATTGAATTCCTCATCCAATAGAATATTTGATGTTTTGAAATCCCGAAATATTAACTGCATCATTAAGAGCATCATTGGGAAGTTAGACACTAACAAAAAAGCTAGTTATGCATAAACTGCTTACATACCCTTTTCTACAAAGATGTAGATCAAAACTCCTACTAGCTCAAAAAATAACAAAGAGAACCACCACAAATTTCATGTGTCTCCCAGTGTAAAACAGTTGAACAATTTCACAGAAACTAATCAGGTTCAAAGAATAAAAAACAAGGAACCAAGAAAAATATTCCAACATTCTGTCTTTGGTAAGTAAGCTGTCACAATGCCCTTCATGATCACGCTATCACAGATAACTAAACATAATTCATAGTTTACAAGAAGTTTAGACACTATCAATTTAGTGTAGCTATATCCATCATGCCCATGTGGCCATGTCTAAACTTGGCAGCTCCAGCGAGTTACCAACATAACGAATTACGAACTAGTTTTTTTTTCCTTTTTCCAAATGATAAATCAATTATGAGCAAATAATTGAACGTGTTTTTCATGAATAAGGTTATTGAGTCAAAGGGGGAGAGTTACCTGAAAATCCATTTCCTCATGAAGGTATGCCAAACCACGGGCCGCACCAAGGGCAATGTGTAATCTCATTGTCCATGACAGAGGTGATTGCACCCGAGCAAGTAGATGGTCCTCCAAACTTTTATTTTGCATGAGTTCGTATACCAGGAGTCGTTGAATACCCCTTTCATCATCTTCTGCACAATAACCGACTAATTTTACAAGGTTCGGATGGTTAACCACACCTAAGAAATTCACCTCTGTAATCCATTCCTTGTGCCCCTGAATACTAGAACGTAAAAACAGTAGGGTAACCATTAGATAAACAGCACAAGGCTATACATCTAACCAAGTATGCCAGTATGCCACAATAAAACATATATAAAGTATTAATCTTGTAAGCATATCTGTCAAAACTAAGAGAAGAGAAGACACTAGTTGGATCATAATGGTTGCATGAGAATGCCCTCTCAAAACAGCTATCTCGGCGCTCAAAACAGTAAGTATATCATGAAGAAGCAGTGAATGATAGAATCCAGATTTTAGTATCCCCCCAGTTAAGATCCTCAAGCTAAGCTATAAGATCAACTACAACCAAATTCTTTAAGTACCAAGTTTCCTATTTTAAAGGAATGGGGGTTGTAATTAGCTAATTAAGGGGCCTTCGGTTTTAAAATTCTATAGAAAATTGAGCAATCTCTAATCAATTCCTGAATCTCTAATTGGAATACAGGCTATACAGGGAAGTGAAAAGGGATGTCAAGTTCTTGTTGTGTGATAGGAGTTGAAATTCTATGACAAACCCATGCAGCTAAATGAAGAAACAGCAGACAAATCAATAAGTACATCTTAGCTAGTTTCTTCTTCATCTTCTTTGAAATTCAGCTTTCTCTTTCCTATAAAATATTGTCTATCCTGATAATGAAATAAGAACAAAATTGAAAAGGGTAGAGGAAGATCTTGCCTGCAATCCATTTCGATTCAACTGCTTAATAGCAACATCAATCTTAGGATCAGAATGATCATCTGAAACCCTAACAACACCTCTATAAACACAACCAAACCCACCTTCCCCAATCATCAAAGCTCGACTAAACCCTCTAGTAGCCGATCTCAACTCAGAAAATTTAAATACACGAAGATCATTAGACCTTCTTTGAGACAAATAATCATGAAAAGCAGCAGAATCAGAAAGGTCTCTTGAATGATCAGAATCAAACTCAGAACGCCTAACATCTAAACTACTTGAAGCAACACTAAGTGAACGAGCCCATGATATTTTAGAAACCCTAGAAATTACACCATCTTCATCTTCTTTTCTTTCTCCATTAGAGAAATGAAAGCACTTCATGTTTAAAAATCTAAACAAGGGTAATCAGATGAGAAGAAATGAAGTTGAAGACCATGAGAAACTGGGTTTTGATGAAAGAGAGAGAGAGAGTCAAAGGAAGAGAGAGAAAGAGAGAGAGAAGAAGATCAACTACCTTGAAATCTTCCTCTAATTGAATTCCAGGAAAATAATATACTAGTAGAATATATTTGGTTTTTAATAGTAAACTTAGATAGAGAGATAGAGAGAGAGAGAGAGAGAGAGAGTCGTTTGGAATTGGGGGAGTTGGTGAAAGACCGTTTTTTCGGATTGTCATGTTGCAGAAGGAGGGAGCGTTTGTCTGGTGAACATTGACAAATGTAAAAACGTACTAATTATATTCATGAGACATGTGCAACCCCAAACGCGGTGTACGTGCCGCAGGCATAGCCCCCAACGTAGCACGTGAGTAGAACATTGACATACCACATCATTTTTTTTGGAAGTCATATTGACTTTAGGACCGGGTCTAATAACCCAAATCTAATAACCAAAGATTCCACCTTCTCTGGGATTTGAACTCGGACCTTTATGACTTTCTTAAGTTTATGTCAACACGAACTTGAGCTACCAACTGTTGACATTTAAGAACAACTTTAAACAACACTAACTCATCTATTAATGGGTTTAAACAACATGGTAGGACTAAATGGATTGTACTGTGCTAAGATTTTTCCCACGTCTTTTTGTGAGCCACATCCTATTCAAACAGGATTTCACCAGACACGAGATTGCTTCTCTGCATGATCGAATCTCTACTAGACACGTTACCATTCTTTATACTCCCGAACATTGCAATCAGGTGATTCATTTATTAGCGACAGAGGATTTGATCCAAAGTTTGGCTGAATAGTCCTTTTGGTCCTTCTCGGTTAATTTGCATGGTTTTATCTTTCTTTGTATTTGTAAAACTGTGTTATCTTTTATGAGATTTATCTTTCCCTAAAGAAAAAACAGGATTCCACAAAATTTCAATCTTCGGATATGTTTCACCACATTATAATAAAATGAGTCACTCTTTTATATTTTGTAAGGGTTGTAATCAAAATTACTTAAACAAATGGGATTTTAATTATTAATAATAGAAAACTTTTAAATCACTTTGACTTGATTTGTAATATACAACCAATTTAACTGTTTAAAAGGATATTCAAAAGATTGAACATTATTATAACGTACTCAGAATTTTAAATACATAATTAGATGAGACCAACATTTGGTCTCAATTGGACGCCTAATCCAAATTCAGATTGGGCTAGAATGTGGGCGTGAATTTTGGCCAAAAGAGCCAATTCTATTATCAATATTTAACTTCATGTGAAGACTATAAAAAAAAAAGTCCAATAGTTCAACCAAAAAAAAAAGTCCAACATGAACTCATATAGGATAGGGAGATTTGATAAGGTTTTCAAACTCTGCAAGTGAGTTTGTTAAAATTGAAGTAGGCTGCCACGACCCAGCACCACATACACGTCTATTACATTGCTATAGCTCCTCCTCCCCTCCGATCTAAGTCCCCTCTCTAGTCAGAAATAGTGTAAATTAATCAAGATGGATCCGCAGGCTTTCTAAACCGAACCTACCGATCCGACTCTGGTTACTAGAAGTAGGTAGTCTACCTATCAACACCATATGCAATAACATCTCCTCTTGCCTCCTTATGATCTCCTGATTCTGGTTATCTGGGGTCGCTTAAGCTCTTTCTAAATTTCTAGTTTTTATTATTTCAGTTTCCCTAATAGGGAATTTGTAAGCTTTGCATCTACTATGTTGTGGTCTATTGTTGCTTTCTTTCCTAGTGGTTGTGATACTCGGTCGCAGGTGTCTTCATGTGGTCTTATAGCGTTAGATGAAGTTGTGTATGTCCCGGACATCTGCAACGTCCTCGACACCTTTTTTTTAAAATATGGAAAAAACGGAAGGAAAGCCCCATTCCATTAGGGCCCACGGGTGGGGCGAGGACTATATTTTTTTGTGCACTCAAGCTACCACGCAACTCATTTTGTGGACGTGTTAGATCGGTCTCTGGCATATCTGAATGCCTTGACCTTTTCAGGACCATGACCCATTGTAAAAAAATCCACTCTAGTTAAGGAGTGGCTACAAGCACCCACTGGAATTGTTGTTCGTGTCGGGTGCTTAATAGCATCCAGTACGAATTGGGTGCCTCCGTAGTAGGCACCCAGTCCACCCCGAACCCTTTTTTTCTTCTTAATCTATCTATAGCGAGGAGTTAGAGAGAAAAAAAACCTTGTTTTGAAGCCCTTCATCCAAAACCACCATTAAAAAACTTCTTGGACTGGTCTCGGACTGACGCGTCCGAGACCTGGCCTAACTTTCGGGTTGGTTTGTCCAAGACATAGCCTAAGTTGGGGACTCATCGTCCAAGACATGGCCTAAGTTGCGAACTGGTCAGTCCGAGACCTAGCTTAAAATTTTGGACTGGTCAGTCTTAAACCCAAAACAAGGGCTCAGACTAGTCAGAGTCCGAAGCTTTCCTTAGGGTTTCGGGCGAGTTGATTCGAGACTTTTACACTCGAGTGCAAATAGATGTTTGTGGTCAAAGGAGATTGACCTTCATAAAATTTTCTCGTCCGGGTGCTAACAACAATTTTCGGGTGCTTTTTAGCTGGTCGGAGTCCCAAGCTTTTCTTTGGAATACGGAGGGACGAGTCGATCCGAAATCTTTATACCCAGGTGCTGAGGTGCCAATAGATGATTGTGGACTTGTGGTCAAAAGACACTGACCTTACTCAATGTTAAGGACACTCCATACTGATGTTGTAAGACATCTTTTTCCCGATAAAGTAAAAGAGGTTACCGTTTAAGCATTTTTTCATAAAGTTTAAGAAGTCCATTTTTGTGAATGAATGGCAGACAAAATTGATGGTACATCTGCTCACAAGTTGAAATGTTCGTGAGATGCATTAAATGAGCCTTGAGAAACAAGTAAAAAAAGCTATCAATATCCACTGATTTTTATGTTACTACTAGCTTCCTTTGTTTATTAGCTAAGCAAGAGTATTTCTTTTTTGAAACCAATTTATTAGTACAACTTTACAATTTTTCTATATTATTTTATTAATTATTTTTTATCTTTTTTTTCTTGGATCGTGGTAGTTGGCCAATCAACAAGCATCAAAAAAGTTCTAGAACAATGCAGATAGGATATCATTATATACTATGCATTATTATGTTTTTAAGTTAGTATAATAATGAAACTCAATTGAAATAGTTAGGAGATTAAAGGCTTAGTAGCTTCCAAATCATCATTTGTGTGGATTAATATCTCTCTCTCAATCTTACGTGCCCCTTTGCTTTACTTTCATGAAAGCCTAGTGGCTATGTGGTGGGGACATTTGGTGAGCCGGGAACATAATTGGTAAATGTAGAATTCGTTTACCTAATACTCTTATAGGGAAATTTTAAAAGGCCCCCCCGTTTTTGTTAAAAGGCCTCCCCGCTAAAAGCGCCCCTCATTATAACCCATTTGGTTATAGGGCCCTCTCTACAAAAGAGCACCTCCTTCATCAATATTTGACCTAACGGTAAAGTTAACGCCGTTAGGTCAAACTTAACCCAAGACCGATCATGTTGACCACGCCACATCATCATCTTCTCCGACAGGGTCGCCGGCCGGCGACCCTGCCGGAGAAGATGATGATGTGGCGTGGTCAAATGATGTGGGTGAAATACACCTTTAAAGGGGGTTTTTTTTCACCCATTCAAAGAGGGGGCCCTTTAACCAAGCTAAGTCAAAGGTTTTTTACTAAGTCAACAAAACCATGGGGAGGCCTTTTAACAAAAACGGGGAGGCCTTTTAAAATCTCCCTACTCTTATATATGGGCAAATAAATGAGGACTTCAAGTAGAAATTTCTGGCCTACTAATTGGGTTGACAAAGAATTCACATGCTATATTTCTATATAAGTTCCACAATTTGAACCTCATGCAGAATTGTATGTGGTTTTTTCACTACATCATACTCTACAAATGTGCGCATACCTCATAAAGCTATATTAGATGTCGATGACAACTAAGTCAACTGAAATCGAAGAGTCAATTCTAATTAGATTGTGCATTAAATGTTGTGTGTCCGCACAAGGTCCCCCCTTCACAAGGGGCTTTCTGGTGAAATTTGACTATGTGTGGTGTTAAATTAAACAAATGCCACATAATTTACATTCCAAGAGAGCAGCTCCTTTGGCCCAGGGGTTGCCTCTAGCGAGTGGTGAGCAAGGTTCAACCCCAGTACTAAGCAACAATTAAGACATTAAAGGTTCACAAAACTCTTCTTTAACTATCGCAAAACTCCCATGTCTCTCTCCCTGTTTTTGTCATTTCTAATGCAATTTTTATTGCTGGTATATTAATCTCTAACACATAACTTTTTCTAATTTTTTTTTGACAGATCTTTCTCTTTTTCTCTCTTCCACTCTCAAATCTCCCATTCTTTCTCTTGTGCAAAATCTCTCTATCCAAACTCTCATTACCACATATATCTCTTTAAACTCTAATTTGGATATTCGTATCGATTCTTTTCAGCCGAACAAAAAAGTATAAATGTTAAGTCCCTATTCTAATAACGTACTTTCCTTGAATTCCAAAATAACATTCTATAGAACAAAAATCATTTACAAATAGGAGAAACTTTACAAGGAAAAAAAATGTCAAGGCAATCGTTTGGCCACATTATACATATAACTTTCGATTCATTCACGATTTAATGTCTTACTTTTACTTAAATTATTTCAATTTTAGTTTATTATTTTATTTTGAAAATTTGTTTAGCTCATACATTTTTTTGTAAAAAAGACAGTGCTTCTAAATTGTCAACCACGACCCTACCTAGCTATAGAAGACTGAAACCAAATTCTTCTTAGCTTTTCGAAGGATACGTGTTATTGGTCTATTTCTAAATACTAAACGTTACTAATACAAATATCTTAGATCAAACATTCTCATTATTGAAATATGCAAAGGAAAAGGAAAAATGTTAAATGCTTAAAAGTTTTTGTAAAGGCCAATGTCAAACCAATTATTATTTAAATTTTCGAAAGAGAAACACTCCAATCATAGCACTCAAGTAGACGAATCGAATATTTATTTGTCAAGAATAGAAACACAATCTAATATCAATGACAAACTATGACACTCTGTCTAAGATCCGCTAATATTTAACATAGATGATCAGATTTCATCAACTAGACAGAAATTTTGAGTAATCCGTCTAGGTACATTGAAATTCGTCGAGCCAGATGTTTTCTTATTTTATTTGGTCGAGTAACAATTCCTTAATGGTTTTCTAGAATAACAGTGGGACATTGATAAGACGCAAATTAGGGTAAAATAGTTGTTAAACTAGGGCAGAATAGAACTCAAATAGAATTGTAGGAGTATCCACTTTCTCTTGGCGGGAGGTTTCCTGGAAACACAAAAGACTCCTTTAAGACATGCAAAAAATAGATAAAAACGTGGCGATAGGAAGACCGTTGGATCTCAAGGATCTGTACGATCATAAGATCAACGGTATCAAGTACATAAGAATGAAATCATATATCACTTTTTCATGCTAGTCTTTCCATTACCTTCATTCTGTTACTATCTCTGCAAAAACCCTCCTCTCTCTTTGTTTCTCTCTCTAAAACCATTTCGATTTCTAGGGTTTTTCTTGCGATTGAAGTAAGTCATTTCTACACCGTTTCATCTTCTTCAAACTTCAAAATAAGAAATCTCAGATGTTCTTTTTACCATTTCTAGTTTGTATTTCTTAATCTACATGCAAATCTTCATCTCATGTTCTTAGTTTTTGACGTTAGATTGCATTTCTATGTCATTGATAATGTAGAACTTCGATTTCTTCTAATGGTGTTGTATTTGAGCATTTGAATTTGTTTTCCCCTGTTATTTTGAATATTTTTAACCCTGTTTGGTTGTTTATCAGAAGGATTTTTTAGTACCTGGAAGTGTTTATCTTTTAAGTAGTTCATAATGAAGGGTAGTAGCTTTTTAGGGTTTTAAACTAGGGTTTGTGTATTTGTATTGATAAATGATAATGAACAACTGTTAGTTCTCTTGTACATTCCTTCATTTAATAAAATCATTCTTCTCTTGTTCAAACAAAGAAAAAGGAAACAACAGATGTTAGTTTTTGAGTTTTGACACAACTTTAGACTTGATTCCATGGGCTGAAAAGAATGGATGTTTCCTTGCTAATTTTTTTTTCTGTAGATTTATTATTGAGTTTGATTCCTAGAAAAAAGGGTTGTTTAATTTCTGTGATGAACATAACATCATATATGTATAAATCAGAGGAAAATGTCGGTTTTCATTCGATCTATTTTACAATTGTATTCTGCTTTTTCAACTTCCTGTGTATTTGACATTCTCATTTTAATTTTGTAGGTTGTTGAAAAATGAATTACAGTTCAGAAGATGAATCAGATGTTAGTGAATCTGAGATAGAAGAGTATGGACAAAAATATTACCAACAACTAAAGAATGGAAAATACAAAGTGAAAATCTCCGAAACGAGCTTTAGATGCCCATTTTGCCAGGGTAAAAAGAAACAAGAATACCAGTACAAGGAGATTACACAACATGCTGCAGGGGTGGCAAAGGGTTCACAAAGTAGAAGTGCTAAGAACAAGGCTAATCACCGAGCTTTGGCGCTATATTTGGAGAGAGACCTGGCTCCCATTGTGATTTTGTCACAACCTCCAGCTGAGATTGAGCCTCCGAGTGACTGCAATCAGACAGAGAAGTTTGTATTTCCATGGATGGGAGTTGTAGTTAATCTTCCCAAGGAGTGGAAGGATGGAAAATATGTTGGGGAAAGTGGGTCCGAGTTAAGAGACCGATTGGCAAGGGAAGGGTTTAACCCTGTAAAGGACCTAAAGGTTCATCACCTTTGGAATGAACATGGCTATTCAGGGAGTGCTGTTGTGCTTTTCAACAAAGACTGGCCTGGATTCCATGATGCCATGTCTTTTGAGAAATCTCTTGAATTTGGTCGCTGTGGAAAACGGGATTGGTATGCTAAGGAGCACCGTTCTTCACGTATATATGGATGGGTAGCTCGGGAAGACGATTTCAACTCAAATGGAATCATAGGTGAACATTTGAGAAAAAATGGAGAGCTGAAAACAACAGCAGATGTTGTAGCCGAAGAAGAGAGGAAAACTAGCAAGCTAGTGAAGACCTTGGCTAATGAGATCGATATGAAGGAGAGAAACCTGAAAGAAATTGAATGTAAATACAATGAGACCTACTTATCTCTCGAAAACATGATGGACCAAAATGATAAGTTACATCAAAAATATAATGAAGGTAAGCATTTGGGCAAATTTTGAACTAAGATACTGCTTAGAGTCTAAGGTTAGTCAAATCATAAGAGTGACCTGCGGGCTCCTGTTGTAGGATCTTCTTATACTCCCTTCCCCCTCATTCAACTAAAAAAATATAATAAAAGCTAATACACTGTCTGAAATTCGTATGTTATCTTATAGCTTGTTGTTCTTGTAGACTAATAGGAATAATTGGTTTCACGTGTACGTGCCTGATAAGCAATCCTACTTGTAGTTTTCTTTGTCAAATCCACATGGAACGTATTTCTTCATCTCTTACAAACATGTCAGCTCGACTGAATACTAGATCCTTTACATAGTAACCGCTCCAAATAGAAGTCTTAGTAGGACGTGTTTCCAATCAAAATGAAATGTACCGAGTTGTCTCTTGTGTGATTTTTTGTTTTCATTTTTGTTCCCTGGACTTATAGCAACGCAAAACTTACTTCATGCTGGGTTGTAACGTGTAGTTTATCATTTTTCATTTTAGTTCCATTCTTTTGTAGCTACCAAAAATTAGTTGACACTTGCTTTGTATGTATCAGAGATAAGAAAAATGCAGCAAAGCGCCAAAGATCATTTCCAAAGGATATGTGATGAGCATGAGAAACTGAAGACAGAATTGGAGTGTCAAGGCAAAGAGTTAGAGCTGCGAGGGAAGGAGCTAGAGAAACGTGAGGCGCAAAATGAAAGTGAAAGAAACAAACTTAATGAGGAAAAAAGAAAGGTAAATCTCTAATGATTGTTTTAGGACGTATCAACGACTTGTTTACAAATATGTGCAACGTGCTCATTCTACAAATCTCATGACACTACTGTTATTGTGACAACAACCCTGCAGTTTCAAGATTCTGACAAAACATTGAATTTTACCGTCAAAATTGTTTGATAATATTCTCTTTTTGTATGTTCAGAATGCCATGAAAAATAGTTCCTTCCAAATGGCTACATTGGAACAAAAGAAGGCTGATAAAAGTGTGTTGAAGCTGGTTGAAGATCAAAAGGTATACTACTTAGCTGACAGTTAATCTTGATTGTTCATCTTAAGTATGTAATACAACACTTAAAGATTTTATGACCTACTTTTGATTGTTTGCTTCTCAGAGGCAAAAGGAGGACCTTCACAAGAGAATACTACAATTAGAAAAACAATTGGGTGCGAAACAAACCCTAGAGCTAGAAATAGAGCGGTTGAAAGGAAATCTGAATGTTCTGAAGCACATGGGAAGTGAATCAGGTGATGAAGATACGGTGTTTAAGAATAAGATAAAAGAAATGAGCCAAACTTTGGAAGAGAAGGAAGGAGAGCTCGAAAACCTTGAGGATTTGAATCAGGCACTTATAGTCAAGGAGCGTAAAACCAACGATGAAGTGCAGGATGCTCGTAAAGCATTAATCAACGTGAGTTTATTAATTCCTTGTTTTTATTTAATTTGATTATTTCACTATTTCTTGTGGTTGCCAGGTCACACTATTATTTCCTTGGGTTGTAGGGATTGAGAGAAATGGGCGCTCGTGCATCAATTGGAATTAAAAGAATGGGAGAGCTTGATACCAAGTCATTCCAAGTTGCATGTAGGAGGAAATATAATGCCGAGGATGCTGATGCGAAAGCTGCACAACTCTGCTCGTTATGGGACGGATATCTTAGGGATCCCGATTGGCATCCCTTTAAAATTGTCGAAGTTGGAAATTCTTATAAGGTTATTCTTCTATTCTCTGTGACTGTCGTATAAGTACTTTTTTTTTGTTGTTTAGTTGATAATAAAGCATATTTTGGTAAGAAAAGAAACTATCACTAGATGATGAGGTGTCATTCCTTGCTATGTGGAGGTAAAG
This sequence comes from Eschscholzia californica, assembly GCF_041429995.1. Taxonomy (NCBI): domain Eukaryota; kingdom Viridiplantae; phylum Streptophyta; class Magnoliopsida; order Ranunculales; family Papaveraceae; genus Eschscholzia; species Eschscholzia californica. The sequence goes on from NW_028238198.1 coordinate 38,823,337, forward strand.
GTTCAGTTAGAATGTTGGACTGATACCATTGACAAAAGTTACATAACTCGATAAAAACAGAGACCACTAAAATAGAGGATTGTTACACACTGGAATATGGCCCAATTAAATACTAGTGCTTTTATCTCGATTACAAGTTCTTTTCTCTCGATTACAAGTTCTTTTCTCCCGGACTCCCAATTAGAAAATAATCAAGACTTGTACAATATGTACTTCTACATGATCACACAAACTGCTCCTTGAGGCCTCACATGAAGATCATCATAGGGATTTCATGAATGTGTTATGTTAATTATTTAATTTATTACTCCATCATACACTCATTGTAACTTAATGGTACGATCAACATTTATTGAACTATTAACTTAGTAACGAAGGACAAGATTAATTCTTTTACAATAGGATGCTTTTAGCAAGGATGCCCTTCTTACAATGAAGAACATTCTTCAAATTTCAGACCCTAGATAGCATTGTAGAAAGTCAAGTGCTGTGAAACGAGATGTCTAAACCTTTCCTCATCATACAAAATCTCCCATCTTCATCTCTCAAATCTTTTCCAGAAAATCTGCAAAGTTTGATATGTCTTAGTAATTCTTTTCACGATTACCTGCTACGCATACTTTCTTTTGTTAATTACTGTTGTGTATAGAAGCGGATAAAGAGTTATATGTTTAATGATTTTATTGTAGAAACATTTAATCTCTCGACCTTGTTTTCCTTCACAAAATCTCATTGCCTAATTCTATGAGTCGATCTATCATTTGAAAAACGTAGGAACTTTACGGGCTATATCTTTGGATGATTTAAATATCTTGAATTCGATGTATTACGTAACTCATTTGCCTACTTTTTAAATTTTTTGTACTTGTAGAATGTTATTAATTACTTTATGGGAATTTGGTGACGCAGGAGATTATAGACGAAGAGGATGAGAAGCTAAAAGGTCTTAGAAGTGAATTAGGCGAGGATGTTTACAACTCCGTGACGAAGGCCCTGATGGAGATTAACGAATACAACCCAAGTGGAAGGTACATAATATCAGAACTATGGAACAACAAGGACGGAAGAAGGGCAACATTGAGGGACGGAGTCTCGTTTATACTCCAGAAATGGAAAACAAACAAGAGAAAGAGGAACTAAGGTTTGAATTAAGATATCTAATTAAGACTTTCTAGAGATATCATCCATGATACTGGAGTATTATTCTAGACTTAATACTTTTGGTATGCTAGCTACTTAAAACTTGAAGAAAATAGTCATGATAGATTGAAAGTAACTCTGTTAGAGAAGAAATAGGATATTTTGGCGAATATGATCTGGTAGTATAGAGTTCATGTGGAAGTCTAATCTCATGTTAGTATTCTGTTTAGTGGTTGTTAATGGTCTGCAAGTTTTGTTATATCTGAGAATTATTCAGGAACCTGAAGATGAAACCTAAGCATTTGTTTTGAACTTGAACAACGATATCTCAAATTGCAGATTACTGATTTGTCTCCATTAATTTCGAAAGCCTTGTATTGTCTTATTTGCTTCCGATCCTTCACAAATATATAGCTAAATCAAACTTATGAGATTTCATCTACTCTTTTTCCTTCAATATATCTTCTCTCTATCCTAGAATTTCAACGATCTTGGAATCGGAATGGTGAGTTGTTTATGAATCCACCTATACTGTATTTGCCAAACATTTGGTCTAAAAATATACTTTTTCGGTAGCTAAGTTCAGCTGAAAAACTTACTGTCAATTACACAATAAGTCAATAACTAGACATTATCTGCTTAGTTATACTTATAGTATAACTTAGAACTTTCTATGGCTCAACATGGTTCAAGGTTCTCATAATGTCATATATACCTGTGATGGTAGAGATTGTCGATTTTTTCAAGAATTTCAGAAGGGTGACTTATTTATGGGTCCACTTTGATTGATTGTGTGCGAAATAACTGGCACTAAATCATATCAAATTGTTTTTTTTTTTTTTGTTGAAAGCAAATACATAAACTTAAGCGTCTGTTACAATATCCAAAATAAAAACAAACATAAAGGTACACAAAGTACAACAACATAAATCATATCAAATTGTTCAATTGCAAATTCATATCACAAACTTATGGTCAATTTATTCGGAATAATAACTTGGAGACGTTGAGCACTAACAAATATAATTTGTCGAATGTAATTAGATAGGCAGTCAATACTATATTTAATCTTGAGTGCAAATTTTACAACACCTAAATTTTGTTGCTACTTGAATATCACATATCTACAATTTACCTAGTTCCAGTACTAATTACCGAGTTCCAAATCTAATTAAGACTGTCCCGATACTAAGTAAGACCGTTCTAATACTAGTTAACACGGTAATCTAGTTTTTGGATTGTATTTTGAGCTTGCTTGACTTTACTCAAGGGCATGTGTTATTTCTAGCTTAGAAAACGCTTAGAAAACACTATAATGGGCCGTACAACCAATGAAATTAAATTTTAAAAATAAAACGAACTTAATGGGAGAAGAGTGGGCCCAAGTGCTCACCCCAAATTTTCTCTTAGGGTATCGGCCTGTAGGCGCAACATCCTGTACGGCCCAAGAGGTGACCCCAAACACCCCCTTTCTTCTTCGTTCTTTTATCTCTCTTCAAAGATCTTGCAAGAAAAATTAGGAGATTTAACCTAGAAGCTTGATCCGAAGAAGAAGAAGGGGGATTTAACTGTTGGGGTCCCTCCTTATATAAAAAGGAATCCTATTTCTAGTAGAATACCTCCTTATTTATCATTATAAATAGGGAATGAAAGGGAAGAAATTATTCATACTTTGTCAGAAAGTATCCTCCCAGTTGGGAGCTCCCAGTTGGGAGCTCCCAGTTGGGAGAGTTACAAGAAAATCCTCCCAGATATATCTTCTCAGGTTAGAGAGAGATAAGAGAGACAACAACTTCCAGAACAAAGAGAAGTCAGAGAAAGAGAGATTCCTGAAGTGGTTCTTTCAAGAGAGATTGAAAGAGCAGAATATTGGTTTGAAGAAAAGAAGATTATTAATCTTGTGAAGCAATTTAGTTTGTGGTTATCTTCTTCAACCTTTAGTAATCTAGGATTTGTCCAAATCCTAAGGAGTAAGAGATTTTTATTTCTTTGTTTCTTTGTTCAGTTTATCCAGCATAATTTTGGTGAAGAGTTGTTATTCAAGAGTGTTTCTACACATCTTGAAGAATTGGTTAATCCTCTATTTGTTTAGGGAAGAATTGTTATCCAAGAGTGTTTCCACACATCTTTAACAATTCGTTTATCCTCTATTAGTTTAGGGAAGAATTGTTATCCAAGAGTGTTTCTACACATCTTGAACAATTAGTTTATCCACCATAGGTTTGGTGAAGAATTGTGTAACCCATTATTTAATTATAGTGGAAGATTTCTGGACTAGGTCCCGTGGTTTTTTACCTTCTAGTTTGGAGGGGTTTTTTGCCACGTTAAATAATCTTGGTGTCTCTACTTTTACTTTCGCATCGTTTATCTTCATATTCCTGAACAAGTTAATTAGGTTATTTTTCCTAACATTAACATCGTACAAGCGTTGTTTCGTTTCTTCTTATTTGTTTGTTGACCTACAAAGTTTGAAGAGAAGAAGAAGAAGAGAGATTTAACCTAGAGGGATTTAACTTAGAGAGTTTGATCCGAAATTGAAAAGGAATTTGACCTAGAGAGCTTGAAGCATCAAAGACCCTCGGACTGACCAGTCTAAGACCTCAAGCAAGGTCTCACATTGACCAGTCCGAAGCCAAAACACATTCTCAGAGTGAGTCTGTCCCAGACCTGTCGGACTGAACAATCTGACTCCTCTCGGACTAGCCCAATCTGATACTGAGCCACAAATTGGTCCGTTTGAGTGGGTGGGGGGGGGGGGGGGGGAACAGGGACACTTGTAGGTGTCGGAAATTGACTACGTCAAACCCTCTTCGAGGCCAATTCTATAATGCGCCTCTTCTTTCATTACAAGATGAAAATTGGCATATAAAATGGAGGGGTGGCTTTGGTCAAACTTATTTTCTTCTTCCCGACTTTTAGCTATGCTTAGTAATTTTACAGATGAACAAAAGCGTTTGGTACACATAGGCAAAGGAGTTGACGTGGACCTTTCTAGTAAAAAGACGAGATCCAGCCCAGCCAGACACATAGGCAAAGCAAACTTCAGAGCGTCAGCCACGTATACTCGTGCTCGATTGAACATACTCACCATTTTCCGCTTCTTCTCAACGGAAAGAAATATCAATGTCATCAATACCCGTCTGTTTTCAGTAGAGAGAGAAAGGAAGAGTAATAGAGTTCCACTACTATTTTCAGTGACGTACAACAGAGATTCCTTCCACTCAAATTAGGGTTTCCTTTCCATATCAAATCCCCCTCATCTCCTTTCTTTCTCTCTCACTCTCTCTAAACAAAAAAGAAAACCCTCATAGCTTCCTCTCCTGGTTCTTGTAATGGCTTATTCCCGGAAGAGATCTCGAAGTGAGATGGTGAGTAGTTCTTCTGCTAATGGTAATGATCAAGATATCATCTCTCTTATGAAAAGGTCTGAAGAGTTGGAGACAATGAGTGAAACATTCATTTCCAAACATCAAGAAGCTAGAAATGATCAAAACTTAACTCTGAAAAAACTAACTGAAACTTTGAGGAACAAGGTTGATGATTTGAACTACATCATGGAAGAGAAAGTTGTGGAACTTGAGGAACAGAAAAGTAAGAATCTGAAATTAGAGAAAAAGATGGATGATTTGAGGGTTGTTCTAAAAGAAAAAGAAGAAAGGGTTAATCAACTTGATGATTTCTATTCTGTTGATAGAAGAGAAATTCATAGTCTAAGACGAGCTCTCAAAGAGAAGGAAACAGAGTTGAAGGTACTTGGGCTTGAGATTTCTTTATCAAAGAAAGAAAATGATGAATTAAAAGGGAAATTGAAAGAGAAAGAAGATGAATTTGAGAAAAGGGTAAGTGAGTTTTCAGCTGCCATTAAAGAAATGGAAGAGTTGAAAGAAAAATTACTGAAAGAGAAAGAAACAGAAATTGAAGAAAATGAAATTCTTATCCAAACTTCTTTTCTTACTGAACGAAAGTACAAAGAAGAACTGGAGGATGCTCGTAGAGCAGTGATGGCTGTAAGTAAAATTTGTTCTTTTAAGCTTTATGAATTACTACTTGCTAATATATTAGAACTATATATATATTGATGATTTGGTTTCATGTTTAGGGATTGAGCGGAACAAGTAAAAGAAACAAATGTGTTGGTCTGAAAAGAATGGGAGATCTTGATCGAAAACCTTTTGCACAAGCTGTTCAAGTAAGTAACAGTAAGGGTAGTAGTAGTAGTGTTGGTAAGAGGAAGATGGTTTCAGAGCTTTATTCTTTCTGGGAGAACCAGATTGAAGATCAAAACTGGCATCCGTTTAAGGTCGTCAAGGTTGGGGATAGAAATCAGGTGATTCAGATACACTACTTGCTCCTATTTTAGAATAACTGATTGATTGAAATACGCGTTTAGAAACGATCTAGAGTGATTATTTGATCAAAAATTTTGGTAATGCAGGATGTAATAGATGAGGAGGATACCAAACTGAAGAATCTAAAGTTGGATCTCGGAGAGGAGGCGTACAAAGCAGTAACTACTGCACTGTTGGAGTTGAACCAGTATAATCCCAGTGGCAGACAACCGGTTGAAGAACTATGGAACTTCAAAGAAGGAAGGAGAGCCACTCTCAAAGAAGCCATTAGTGCTCTCTTTAACGGGTCAAAGGCAAATACCCGTACATTGGCTTGTTATGGTACGCTCTCCGAACCTTCTTGGCCGCGATTGGTCTAATGTTTTTATATCTTAGTAGTTAGTGGAGTATCTTAATATCGGGTATTTAGCTGGAAATTTAATCTAATTTGATATCGATCTAAGTTCTCTCTTAATATCGGGTATTTGGCTGCAATCGGTCTAAGTTCTCTCTTTAAAGAAAGAGAGAACTTAGACAAGTAAGAAAGAGAACTTTCTTTAAAGATCCCTCTCCATTGAATGAAAATTCAAAACATCTAAGAAAACAAGTAAAATGCACATGAATCACATTAAGTTTGCCAAGGGAATAAAAGAGTTCCGCTTTGGTCATCCTAATGAAGCAAAAAATAGATATGGTATATGTTTGGTTTATGGGTTCGAGTTGGCATCTATACAGAGTTACTATAAGTTAAGAAACCTGAGCAAGTTCACTGAAAATGATTTGTCATTTAGTAGGGTTCCTAGTACGTCTAATTATGCTCGAATTGTTTGATATGTTGCCTTTTTAGTTTCTGCTGAGTTTGTAGTGTTTGAGCTAGTAGTTTTTTTTATGCTTGTTCATCTCTGTAAGAATTTCTTATCAATATATATAGACTATAACTCATCATATCTTGAAAAGCAACTCATTCCATACTCCTCTTTCTACTTAAGTTTTAAAATTCAGATGGCAATTCCTTTTAAAAAGAAAAAAGAAACGCAATTATAATTTCTTAAGGTGTAGTTTGAGGAGATAAAGAAATTTAGGACGACTTGATGTGTTGATGCTTTAGTCTATAAGGTGAGCAGATCATAGTCAATTAACACTCAGTACTAGATCATTTCTGTATTTGTGAGACAGATGACTACAAGATCCTCTGGGTCATGGCGACAAGAATTATGTAACTTCATAATAGAAAAGAATAAGAGAATTTGAACTTTACAGAGACAATTTCGCCTTTGAGTTATGAGGAGGAAGAACAATGTCACATCTTTCTTTCCTAGTTGCATATTTCATTAGATCAGTGTGTTCTTCTTGTCCCCTTAACCCACCACCCAAATTGAAACCAATGAAATGGATTGTTTCTCCTTTTAGGTGATGACTGCTGAATGTGCATCTATTTCGCATATATTTGGAAATACGGCATGCCTAAACTTTTGTTTTTTGAGTTTCTACTCATGTATCGAAACTCACCTCTTTGTGATCTGATCTGTATGTTAATTTCGCAACTAATGAATCTTATTCTGGCCTTAGATGTTAATGCAGGGGAGATGGATCCAGCATCTTCCGAAACCGTGTAGAAGCTGAAGTTGTGCGGATCAAAGTGATAGAGAAGGCATATGAGATAGATACTTGGTGGGAGGAATACAGTACTATCCTGGATGAACTGATGAAATGAACAATATTAGCTAACTATAACTTAACTTTTGAATATAGAAACTACTAATCTAGTAAACCAGATATGTAAGGTTTAGATGTCTAGTTCCTGAAATTACATTCTATATGTATGTATGTGTGATGTACTAAGGTTGTAAGGAGAACAGCAAGAGTTGGTACCATCTCTCAGCTGACTTGGAAATTAAGTCTCAGTTTAGGTTTTATTGGTCCCTTGAAAGTCTTTTGCTTTGATTAAACAGAATCTGCCTGAGCCAAGAAGACAAGTAGTAGTAGTAGTTTCATTGGCTAAGCAGGGGAATTTGAGGAAAGAGGCGTCATTACCACAATGAAATCCACCCGTTAGTGAATTAGTAGTTGATTTCTTTTGGCTGGTCTAAGGATCCCTCCTTAGCACTCATGTCTAATCGGGGGATGTTCCTTTTTTATTGTCTAATGAGGGATGATCTTTTTTTATTTTTAATACATGTGTGAACCATAAACCCGAAAATAGACTTAAACACATTTCTTCAGTAAAATTTTCTTTATCCCCCCACATTGTTGTTTCTCCTTGGTGGAAATTCGAGGGTGCGGAAACTGATAGATTCTTTTGCCCTCCAAGTCGCATAATGCTTTTAAGGAAGAAATATAAAAATAATTCTTGGATTCCTAGTCTAAAAATCTATATCTAAACACACATGTAGTCCACCCTAATATTAATATAGGATTTTAAGCCAAAATAATAATTATAATGGATATTGAGTCCAAATTGACCCATTTCTATAGAAAAACAGGTCTCTATCATTTCTATTTAATCATAATACCCATTATAACCTTTTATATGAGAAAAAAAACCTACTTTTGAAAACTAATCTCCAAAGTTCTCTTTCTTTTTTTTCTCAGATTTTTTCGATTGATTTCAAACTTACTATCTGTTTCGCAATATACACGTTATTTAGTATCAATTACGTATATTTCTACAACAAAACACATTTAGTATAGTTAAAGCATGTCTAGATGTCAAAGTTTCAGTGTTTTTCTATTTATTGATTCTTGTTTTGTTTTATAAATAACTTGTTATTTATTGTTAAAGTTTCATACTTTATTTCATTTTTTTATATGTGTCATACATAACACATTATATATCAACAATGTTTCTTCTAAAAGAGAAAAAGACTAAAATCCTATTTTCTAAGAAAATTGGACCTTAATCTCTTTTTGAATTTTATTTTGGGTCTAAAACCCGTGGACCCACGGGAGATTAGAGAGAAAGAGATTAGAGAAAGAATATAGAGAAAGATAAAAAAACTGAAGGTCATCGGACAATTTGGCCGCCCGACGACCTTCATCGGAGAAGATGATGAGGTGGCGAGATACATGATGTGGAGGAGAGAGAAGAGAGGCGATGAGATGGAGGAGAGAGAGAGAAGGAGAGATGGGTTTACATGTATTCTAATTTGGTCACCTAGTTTCTTCTAAAGTAGTTATAACTTTTTGGAATCTGACCTAAATTTAAAAAGGAGCTAATTTTGAATTTAGAAATCATTTTTATAAGAAGGGTAAATATAGAGACAAAAAGATTAAGCATAAAATTTGGCTAACGGTGTTAAGAAAAAAGTATCATAATTGAATTTACGAAAAATAGGGAACTACAAAGGAAGCTGGTCACAAAGTAAGGAGTCAAATAGGAAATAACTCTTTTCTATTTCTAGCGAGATAGAGGGTAAAAGTGCAGGAAATTAAATGTTTAGCTGCCAAGTTGTGTGCAGCATCTCAACAAAAAAAAAAAAAAAGTTGTGTGCTGCTGTATTGCAACGACGGGGAGGAGGATAGAGGTAGCCGTAATGATTCCTACAAAAACTCACAAAGGAAGGTGAGGGGATAGATAGTACATTTCTAGACAATAATGCCCAAATTGAGTAGGCAACACATACTCATTCATTTTGGAATTTTCTTCTTTTTATTTCACCTCTTGATTACATTTTGAATTATTATTTCATTACTGGAAATGTTTTATTCCTAACCTTCACTTTTGATTTTTTTTCCACTCATTTTGGAAAAAAAAAACAAACACAAGTGAGTCATACAATTTCTCTGTAATCTATACCTCTCTTTTACTTTGATCTCTAATTCAAAACTCTAATTTTTCCAAATCGACATCTAATCTGCTTTTGTCTTCGGTTCTTTAAACGAAAATAATCAAACAACAGTTATTTTCATTTCATTCAAATACGTTAAAATTATAATGTTTGTCGAACTCCCGTAGAGCTACAACACAAATGTAAATTAGGTTCACCATTTTGTTTTATACTTGGGAAGCAAAAGATAGTACTGATTATTATTTTTATTTCCGACATTCTAAAATTAAAAGCAACATGTAAGTGATGATCTATTGTGTGTAATTGGTGTCAGAATTTAATTAGTTCGCAATTGTTTACCCTTTCAACAGAAAAAAAAAAAAAAAGAATCGTCCCATTACCTGCACCATTGTATGATACCCTAAAACGAGAAGACTCACATTTATGGTATTGGGTGTATGGGTGGTCCATATTTTCAGATAATTGTTATCAAGTAGTTGGACAATCAGACACTCCTCTCGGTCACCAAACCAGCCTACAGTCGGGTATTTTCATCGAGCCATTATAACTTGAGTTAAATGGGTTACTCGTCTGAGGTCTCTTGACAACTTCTGGAGCTCTTTGCTAACTAACCAAGCATACCCATTGTCTGGACAATGGACTCAACTCGGGTACTGGACTTCGGTCTTGGTCATTTTCCTACCCAAGATCAATTGGTTCATACCTATTTTTCCACCCAAAGAAAACGTTATTATTGCAATGGGGATCTTCCGAACCGTTTTGTCGTCACTGTTTAGAACCGTAGGAAGTAGAAGGGTCCGGACGTCCAGTGATAAATTGTGGCGATGGAATTCTATAAGCGCCCATCAAAATGATAGTAAGCCCCCCTTTACAGGCAAATTACGAAGAATAATATTGGGCGCCTTTAGAACCTCCCATCAAAATTATCACGGTGACGCTAGATCAACCCTTCCACTTCCTCTTCCACTTTCATTTTCTTCCTACCCACCATTTTCAAAAAAACCCTCGCCTTTCATCAACTTTAGAATCCTCTCTCTCTCTCTCTCTCTCTCTAGAATGGCGTCTACCCAACAAACAGGCAGCAAAGAGGTAGGTAGTGAGTTCTTTTGTAAAATTTGTTTTCAGAAAACATTTGTATCCTCACAAATTATTACTACTTGTGTTTGGGTGCAGACGATTATGGGCGAAAAAGAAGATAAGAAGAAGCTTCGTTTATTGGAGAAGCAAGAAAATCTGTTATCTTTTATTTTCAAGGGAACAGAAACCTTAAAAAATTTCAACTCTATGGGAGAAACGACTATGAATGAAGTTCACCGAGCTATTACTCAACTCAATAAAACATCAGTATATCAGATGACATGAAGCAAATTCTTCTACCAAAACCTTCTTCTGATGGCGCCTGGGGTCATAATGTAATAATAATAAAACCCTTTTTTTCCCTCTTTTCCATCTTTTGTTAAAAAATTTGTTTTCTACCTGCTAGCTAACACTTTCTGCATGTTGATTATTGATGAAGATTCTCGGTTCCTCTTCCACCATTAATGAAACAACAACTTCTGATAGACATTATGAGAAGGAGTTGAAGGTAAATTGTCATCTTTACCTATTAATCTGAACAATTTTCAAACTTACCATAGTCCCACATTGGGGAAGGCTGATCCTTTAGAATAGGTTTTGAATTGAATGACCAGTAATTTAATAATTAGTTAATTACATCTCTATTTCTGAATGACTTTCAGGCGGAAATACAAGTTCTAAGAGAAAGAGTGAATCAATTAGAAAAAGAAGTTGATGATAAGAAATCAATTGAACATGAACTGGAGAAGTTGAAACAGACTTTGGAAAAGAAAAGTGGTGAAAACGGTGACGACAACTCTGAACTGAGTAAAAAGATAGATGAATTGAACAAAACTCTTGAACAAGAGATGGAAGAGCAAGAAAGACTAGAGGACTTGAGCCAGACTCTGATTATCAAGGAAATCAAGATGAACAATGAGTTTCAAGAAGCTCGTAAAGAACTAATCCGTGTAAGAAATATTACTAGTATTTTAGTTTTAACCCATGGATCTGCAATCAGAGTCATAAAAAAGCTTCCTTTTTTTTGCAGGGATTAGGAGACGAGTGTGGGCGCTCGAAACTAATTGGGGTGAAGAGAATGGGAGAGATTGACCCGAGACCATTCAGAAATGCAATTAAAAAGAGGAGTAAATCTTCAGATGAAGAGACTCGATCGGTACAACTTTGCTGTGTATGGGAAGATATCTTGAAAGACCCCCCTAGGGCACCCGTTCAAAATTGTCGAGATCGAAGGAAAAATGGTGGTATAACTCTTCTATTTCTATCTCTAATTGAGTAAATGTGTTATTATTATTATTGGCATGTGATAAGGAATGAGTGCAGCAAATTATAAACGAGGAAGACGAAATGCTGAAATCTCTAAAGGCGGATATAGGTGAGGAGGTGTACAAGGCTGTGACAACAGCAGCGATGGAAATTAACGAGTACAATCCAAGTGGGAGAGAGCCCGTACAAGAAATGTGGAACTTTAAGGAGGGTAGAAGAGCTACTCTCAAGGAAGGAATTAGTTTTGTCTTAAAGAAGTTGAGGGCCAGAAAAAAATCAAGGTGATTTGCTATACCAGCATGTTGGCTTCTTTATATATGATCGAACCATCTTAGTTTTCTGTTCCTATGTACTTTAACCTCATCGAACGACCACAGAGATGACTTTCGTGGACTGAAACTCATACTATCCAGACAGTAGCGGATTTCAAAGTCCTATTTCTATCAAATGTTCAAAATAGAAATGACTAGTTTTAGCAAACATAATAAGAGAATCGCGAAGTTTGTAAAGCTAGTTTGAGGTAAGAAACTTCATAATGAGTTGATTTCGAGATGTTGTAATCTTACAAGGCGAGAAGAACATCATGAAAAATTAACTTCTAGATCTCCATATTAGGGGGGACGGAGGACTACAAGATTCTCCGTGTATAGATCACAAGGAAGATCTTCACTTAATAGGAAAAAAAAATAGAATGTTGATCTCAGGAAAGTTTAGCTTTCGTCTAGATTGTTGAGTTGTGTCCTGCGTGTGTCTCCATGCTTAAATTTTGTCCCTTTAAAAAGTCGGCTCCTTATGATCTGATTTGTATGTTTATTTCACGTCTAATGAATCTTATTATAGCTTGTTACTCATCTTATCCAACTTCTTTACATGTGAATGCAGGAGAAGTAGAGTCAGAAGCTGAAGCCCTTCGAAGGTTCCGATTCACTCCGGAGAAGATGGAGATGATAAAGAAATACGAACAAATAGTTTCTGGAACTAACTATACCTTCACTTTTGTGTATAGATAAGCAAATTTAGTAATCAGATAGACTTGGTTTAGCTCTCCAGTTGTTTGTATATATATTGGTAAGTTTGTATGAACATCTCTCAGCAGATGTCTATAATTCAGGTTCTATTTGAGCTTTAAATAGTTTACATAAGGTCTTTTGTCATGATCAAATAGTATTTTAATTTTGTTTTTCTCTGATCACTGACTAACTAAGACAGATTTGATATTAACACTAACTAGTTATTGCTCTGAAAACAAAACAATGTTTGGGTTGGGGCTTAACTGGTAAGTTGATTATTTGCATTGGATTATAAGTAGTAATGTTGATACCAGGAGATAAGAGAAAGAGTAAATGAGTTAATAAAGGAAGTCTGAATGTCTGATAGCAAGAGAGCAATTGAACTTGAATTGGAGCAATTTAAAAAGATTTTGGTGACAGAGACAACGGTGAGCTGAAGAAATAGGTCAATGAATTGAAAATATCACAGAGAAGAGGATAAAGGAACATATGAACTGGTACAACAGCTGAAGCCATACTCTAGGGTTTAGAAAAGTAGAGTCTCATGGTATCAGGGTTGGGGAAAGTGGAGTCTCGGCTTCGCAGTTAACAACTGTGCCATCACCATTAATGATGGTGCTAAAACCAAGCCTTGGAACGGCCCAATGTTAGATAACAATCCCTTCAGCTTGACTTTTCCGGCGTTGTGTCCCATGGCGTTGTGGCCCATGGCTCGTCTTAGAAATAGCATTTGTGGCAAGTATGGTGGAAAATAGTGGTGGAGCTCGCAGCTGGAAATTGGGCGTTGTGGCCCATGGCTCGTCTTAGAAATAGCATTTGTGGCAAGTATGGTGGAAAATAGTGGTGGAGCTCGCAGCTGGAAATTGGGCGTTGTGGCCCATGGCTCGTCTTAGAAATAGCATTTGTGGCAAGTATGGTGGAAAATAGTGGTGGAGCTCGCAGCTGGAAATTGAGCTTATTTTCTCCGCTATTAATTCTCATTGAATTCCTTCCTAAAATTGGCGAACCCGACTTTTTCTATGTGGTACTCAGTGTTGTTAAGGGGATATAAACAAGGGGTTTGCAGTTAGCTCGTCGTAGGATTTACTACAAGCAAATGACGAATCTACCAAAACATGGAGCATAAAAGAACTTTGGAAAAGTTTATCCCGACCAAAGTTTCTTTGTATAATAATTGGCATGGGATAATGGGTATTGTTAACAGGAAAATTATATTTGAAAATGATGAGATGTTAAAATCTCTCAAGGAGGAGGAGGAATGGGGTAAAGATGTGCATGTATCTGGCTTTTGCCACAGCAGCTATTGAAATGAACAAGTACAACCCAACAAAATGAAATTGAACCTGCAAAAGCTATTAACTACATTTTTTGCCAGAAATAGAGCTAAATCATAGCTTTTGAAAATGTTAATCCTTAAAGAGTTTCATGAACAACATTCCACTTGTTATCATTGACCCTCTTTGGCAATTCCAACCTTTGCCCCAGAGTTTGTAATAGAGTGTGTCCTGAAAATGAAACTCCACTAATATTTCATCGGGTATTATCTCTTATATGGCTTCAGACTATTACAAATTTAAGGTTTGACCTTTTTACTTAGAGTGGTACCATAACTCATATTCCCCTTGCCAACTGATGTTACCTACACTTTTGCAAATGATTTGTTCATCAATTGGTCTTTAAGAGAATCTGATTCAAAATTATACATCTATACACTATATTATGTATGTCTAGATAGATTGTGTAAAGAAGACGCAAGGAAGAAATTAATGGAGCTTTCAGGGCCTCTGGATGAGAATATATCAGAGGTTATAGTAGGAAAGATACCAGATAAGATTAGCCGATAAGGCATATATTAAAGAAACAAAGTATTACATATTATACTCCATTATCCATCAATGTCTCATAAACCAATGAAATAATGATCTTCTCTTGGATGTCTCTATGCTTTGACAAGGATAAAAAATTTTCCAACACTATCACCTCATCAATACCCAAGTCTTATTCAAGAATCTTATCATCATTTTTGAATTTCCATATTTGATTTCTCAAGTTACATAGCTTAATACAATTACAACACATACGAGTTAAAATTACCTATAGTACTCGATCCCACGATATGAAAATACTAGCACATACAATATTTAGGCTATTGGTCGTAATGTCATAGAATTATGATGGAAATTTCCAAAAACCCTTGGTTTGAGACTTTGAGTGGTAAGAGATTTAATCTTTTCACTTCCACAGATCAAAAGTCCAAAACACAACACACATACCAACCATTAAAAAAGAAGAATGATTATGGGGCCAAATTGAAGTACTTGAATAAGAAAATTAGACATTTCATTAACTAAACGTAATAATATAGTCAAACAAAATACACACATTAATCACAAATTCAATACTAGACTCAAAGAGTATTAAAAGTAAAGAAAAACAAACAATATATAGGGTTACTGCGGGTTGCATTTTCATTTTCTGCAACCACCTCAGCTTTTTACCTCAGCCACTACAACTTTTACTGCTAGTATATATAGTCAACCTTCTCAAAACCCACACATCACTAACCACACTTTTACTTTACTCTCTCTCTCTCTCTAAGTTTGCTTTTACTATTATCAGTCCTCCCCTCCCTCAATAGAAAAAAGTGGGCAGCATCTAAAAGGGCGCCTAATAATAAAACCGGGAAAATGTTTTTGAAAATTAAACCCTAAAATTTTTGCCGGTAAAAGTTTGACCAAATTGCCAATTAGCTGGTACAACATTCCAGGTGGTAGAGGAACGATGATCACTAGCTGTAACCCTAAAAGAGAGTGACTGACCCACCAAAACAGCATTTGATTGCCAATTTTGACCCCAATTTCTACTCATTGTCATCCATCCTGTCCTTGACCCTTTTACCATTACCCGTACGATGTCTCCTGCTCCTGCCACGTTTGATATCAGTACCAGATTGAAGTATCTGAAACCGTTGATTGTGAATCTTATCCCTCCTCTCTTCCTACATGGCACCCTGATATCATATCCCAACAAAAAAATAATCCATCAGCAAATAAATAAACCGTTTTTTTGTTATTTTATCCTAGAAATCCCGTTATTTAACTGAAAATAACGTTTTTTTCCCACCAAGTTGTAAATGACGAAAATGCCCTCAGGGAGAAGGAAAAAGTACTTTTTGGTAATGTGAAAGAAGTTCAAGAGACAGTTGAAGATCTGACGACCATTAAGTGAGAAGATAAAGTTGTGACGACCGGAATCTGACCCACAAGTGACAAAAAGAGTATAGGGTGAGGGTCAAACCTGCGGTAAGTAACCGGAACAATTCCGGCGCGGTACTCAGCGATTTTAAGGAACATGGGCATGGCGAGATCGAAATGAGGACGAGGAGGGTTGCACCAGCCACCATTATCGGAAGCTTGAGCGAAGTTAGGTGGGCAAAAGTTGGTGGCCGTAATGAAAATGGAAGGGCTGCCGGAATGACACCATCTGGGGTCGTCGGTGCATTTTAACTCGAAACAGGCGCCACAACTTAGTCCATTGTTGAACAAAGCTGTGCTAAGAGCAGCTGTGTTGACGCCATAGCCTTGGCTGTAGAGATTTCCATACCCACAAGCTCCTCCTGTACAGAGAGAAACAGAGTATATGAGAAAATGCAAAACATCAAGTTATATAGAGAGAATAATTTAGGGTTTTATGTATAAATCTGATGCAAGTTCTGGGTACACTGAAGAATTGGACGAAAAGAAGAGAGAGAGAGTTGAAAATAGGGTTAGGTGACATACCCATAGTACCAGAAGCGTCGCTACCACCATAGAAGGTAGCATGAGCACTTTGCCAACCACCGCCGGTGTAAATGCCTGGAATTCGTGCATCAACGAGAGAAAGTAGAGAGAGAATAGAAATCACAACCACGGGAACAATACCCATTTTTGTCTCCTCTGTTTCTCTCACTAGAAAGAAGGAAGGGAGTGGGGAAAGTGGGAAACAGAGACTGAGGGCAGAGTGTGAAAGATGGGAAGATGGGGGACTTTAGGATTGTTTGTGGAGTATATATTGAGCCCATAAGGGGCATTTACGGAATAATGATACCGTAATTAGCGCTAGTTTGCTTCCCTCCACTTAATTGAAGTTTTTTTCCTTCAAATTAAAGTATTAAATAAATCATTTTGTTTGTAAAAAAAAAGTTGAACAAGTTACAATTGTCCCAAAATCCACAAAATGCTCATGTGTTATTAGAGAATAGGATATTGCTATATAAACTTAACAAATATTCTAAGTTTCTAAGTCCTATCCACAAAATGAGTTTATATTTTTGATATATTTGAATTTCTTAAGACCAACTAAAGAGTTCTTCATTCAAGAATAGGATGCACAGTAAAACAAAAAAGTATAAAATAAAAATGCAGACAATAAAGAGTCAAAATATATGTTATTCTATTTCGTCTCACTACGAAGTTCTGTTTTGTTACTGTCGATTATCATTTGTTCTTAGCAAAGAAGAGTATCACAACTTGTGAAATCATTTTGGTTGACTTATACTTTCATATTTTTTAATTGCAAAAATATCGTAATAAATCCTAGTGCTTTCAAGAAAATATTGGTCGTATTAGGAAAAGCATGAGATTTGGAAAGGGGAAAGTGGAAATTTTCATTCCAAATCAAGTCACAAATGAATGAATAAACTCGAGGGTAAAATGAAGAAAGAGTGCCCCTTGTAAATGAGTTGGGTGTGAGTAAACGTACAAGCAACACGTCGCTCCGCAAATCAAGCCGTACGTGGGACCCTCCCTTGAGCCCCACAAATCCCCTACCGATCCCAACTAACTTCATTTTATATTGAAAAGCAAGACTTCCTTTTGTACACCCACCTTAACAATAGGGTGTGTGGACACCCACGTCCGTACTGGACATTGGATGCTATATCAACGGTAACCGTGTCAATTCTAGAACTACTCGGAACCAAATTTAACTAGGTCCACTTTTGTTTTTGTTCCGGTTCCAAGATTAATATAGAAACTTTATTTATAGTATTCTCTCTAGTTGGGCCACTTTCTAGTGGTTCCAATTGGCAAAAAGTTATCATAAGATTACGGCAAGTTAAAGTAATGTAGTAGTAGAACACAATTCAAAGTCCTAGAGATATAAGTATGATTCTAAACCCACTCTCAATCAAAGTAATAAAATCTAGTCAAATGGGTACAAATTCTTTTTTAATCACACTCCGGATAACACGGTGGAACTAGTGGCGTTTAAATTTGAAGTTTATATGCTGTAATATTTTAACAGGTAAAATGTATACTTTAAGTTTGTCTTGAAAGGACTGTACTTACCTTTAGATTATGCTCGTACTTTTTATTTAAAGTCAAAAGTAAACATATGGGACAATTGTTCATTTTTTTATTCTTACAAGGTCTTAGATCATTAGAAAAATTGAAGTTCTAACTTGAAATTAGTTTTAATATATATATATATATATATATATATATATATATATATATATATATATATATATATATATATATAAGTTTGGGTGAAGTAAGGGAATGGAGAAGCAATGGCAGAGACTAGTGTTTGGGCAAATTGAATTGGGACACAATGTAGATCACATATTCACATGGGAATGGAGAAGCAAATGGGAATAGTATGTGGTGTGAAAAGGAAGGGCAGTAACTAGGGATTAGGGTTTCATGTGGACAAATCCTGTGGAGAGGGGACAAGCCCACAATGCTATGGCTAATCGCCAGACCCCACTATTGTCGATTGAGGACTTCCTCCAAAATTTCTCATGGCATTTTATATCTACCTATTTCTCTCTTATTTAGCTTGAAAATAGTTCTGTTGATAGTGAGTTGAATACCAGTTTCGAGGTGAAGAAAGGACGTGATGGACAATAACAAGCAATTTTAGGACATCTTATAAAGTCCATGAAAAATAAAGATTTAGTCATAGTCAATTAAAATGGACTTAAGAGACAACTTTTTTTTGTCAAAAAATTTACACGATAGCTTTTTGCCCCTAATCTTCATCTTTATCTTTCCTCCGCCATCCCAATTTCTGATCATCACTATCAATTTCAACTACCGACCACCTATCACACACACATATACCATCAAAACTTCCGATCAACACAACCATTTCCGACTACCGATCACACACACACACACACACACACACACACACACACTGTGTCTTTCACTTTTTCTCACCGTCTATCCCGTTCCAACGATGAGAAGTGTTCCCTTTGTCGAAACCCATTTTGTCTAAGACGAAGGGGACCTCAGAGGATTTCGGGAATCCTCCTCGAAGGTTTTCAGACTTCGTGGTCGACTGGCCACGCGACGTACACTATACATCTTGTGGTTGGCTAGCCACGACGACTAATTTTGGGAAGAGAACGAGAAAAGATATTGATCTAAATTTCTTCTAATCCTCACTTGGAAGAAACCTAAGGGATCCTAATGGGGTTATGGGCACATATAGAAGGTTACCGTGGACATGTAAAAAAAAAAGTTTATCGAGATTTACATATCCACCTAGAATATTGTTGTTTGAACTTAATCAGGATTCAGGACTATAAATTTTCTTTCGGGTTGTGGTTCTTTTTTGGATTAGATGGTCCTAAATATTGTTTAGGGTCACTTTTTAGATCCACAACTTAAAAATATTGGCCGACGCTTTAGGAAAACAAAAAACAATTTAGAGGAAAAGATTTCAAAGAAGAGTTGGTAGTTTTGCCAAATTTTTTGCGAAAACAAATTTCTTCTTTCCTCCCACCTCCGACCAACAATTTTGGCCACCACCTCCATTTTTCTCCTTTCTCTCTAGGATCACTCTTTATCTCTCAGATCTCTCGCCTCTTTCCTAATTCTTTCTCATTCTTTCTCTGACTGAAATCGCATGAGTTTCAGTAAACTGAAACCGCATGAGTTCAGTAAACTGAAACTATATGGTTTCAGTTGGTTGAAATCCTAGAGATTCAGTCTGAGAGAGACGGAATAGATCCAAGAGAAAGAGATAGAGAGACCCTTGAGAAAAAGGATGTCGAGGGTGGTTGACGAAGGAGGTCGGGGGGGCCGACGAATGAGGTCGGAGGTGGCTGGGGAAGAGGAGAGAGGGATCTAAAAACATAATAATATTAAAGGTCGTCGGCAATGACAGTTTGCCACCGATTCTTAGCAGCGTTAACGAAATGTTGGTGGGGGATTTGAGGAAAACAAAAAGTTTTATTCAAAAATTTTCACTAAAAAAGTTCTACCTGAAAAGTTTTCTTGTTTTCTCAAAACGGTACCCGAAATATATAGTATGTAAAAATTTAGGATTATTTCCAAATGGCCCATAGTTTATGATCAGCTCCCCGCCTAGCCTTCTAGTTTATCGAAAAGATGCAGATGACCCCTCTTTTTTGCCGTTACTGTCACAGAGTCGTTAAAGTCGGATTTTGCATTACAAAGTTATTCTTCTTTTAATTCTTTCACATGGACTCTCTCTCCCTCTCTCTAAAAACTCTCTCTTATCTTCTCTTTTTCTTTTTACCACAAACACTAGTTCATCTTCTCCAAATGTTTTTTTCTCTAAAAAGTCATCTCTTCCCCAATTGTTTCTCTTTCTAAAAATTCTCAATCTCTCTTTCAGATGTTGAACCAGACAACATTTCTTAAAAGAGATGAAGAAAGAGAGTTGATAGAAAGAATTAAAAGAAGGGTGACTTCAGATTAGAAAATCTGACTTTAGAGATCCTGTGACGACAACAAAAATCATCTTGATTTTCGGTAAACTAGGAGGCCATTAGAAAAATGACCCTAAAGTTTATAGTATGTACGTAGTAACACTCAAACTTTGAATTATTAGAACCGTTAAAAAGAATTTGGGGACCATTTTAAAACAAACAAAATAAATGTTTCAAACCTTTTGATTGCACTCCAAATGACTAGTTTTTAGTTTTACTCAACCTCATTATCCCCTCCCCTATGAAAAAAGTGGAGGTTGTAGTTTATGAAGCAAGCAATCGTGGAATCAATTCATTTTGTCCAAACCTTGCTCCCATGCATCAATACCTATCAACTCTCTCTCTCTCTTCGTTTGGTCCACACAGTTTTCACCTTTTCTTTTTCTGGAAGGTGCTTTATTCATCATTCCCTCTATCATCTCTCTGAATGCTCTTTCTCTTTCTCTCTCTAACTACTGGTCCAGATATTCAAGACAGTTGAAGCACAACAACCAACTTAACTGCTTTTCATTACCTACAAGAAAAGAGGTAAACTAATCTACCTATAAGATCAAAAAGCACTTTTTTAGGGGTTGAGCCTCCTTGTGAGAGCCTACCCATTTAACAAACAAAAATGATTTTAGTATGTAAATTGCCCAAAACTAAAATGCCTTCCATGCTGAAAAAATTGCAATTGACTAATAGATAGTCCAACTTTTTATTTACACATTCACCAAATTTGTTGAGATCACTTTCTTTTTAAAGCATTAATACGAGTGCAATTCACTAGATGAAACATCAATTTTCGTTCATTTCTTTTTGAAATACAGAAATACACGAGTATAATATATCATACATCGAATGATTTGGATACATTATAAAGACGGAATAAGACCACAACTGTCATAAAACTTTCTTGATGACATTCATAAACCCTGTAAACTATAGAAAACCCCTAAACGCTATTGTAGAATAATCTACTTTGATTTATACTTCAACAACACAAATCAATAAAGGATAAATATCTAACTCCACCAAAGATCAATCTTGTAAGTGGATATCACTAAAGCAAAACTCCATGTGAGATCATCATAATTAATTAGCTACAAGGAGAGGGGGATATGCTCTACTGAGGATTCTCAATTCAAAATTAATATTTTGAATTTGTATAATTAAATCAAACAACCCATCTTGTTCTATTTTTACGCTCATAACGTAATTAAACAAACTTAAACTTCAATTACAAGTATGTCTTCACATACTCCACTGTTTTCCACTTTTAGTATTTTTGTTCTATATACGATCTCTTCTTCAAAATCGAACCATTTCCGTTTATTTAGGGATTTTGTAATCTAAACTTAAAAAAAATCCCTTAAAATGGGGATCAAGAAGAAATAGAGAAAAGCAATGCCTAGGACTGGGTGTTACTACTTTGGATCCCCATAAGAACATGTCTGGGGACTATGGAGATTACTTTATACCAAATCTGATTATGTCCCCAAAAAAGTGTAGCCTGCTCCCTCACTTTTGTTGCAATGAGAAGTAATCAGGGACATGGAGCATTCGTATATAATCCCTAAACAACAAGAGGATTGGTCCAATTCTCTCTGTAAGACTAAAATGGGGTCACCTTGCCCCCAAACTACACCACCAGTTTTGGTATTTTCAGACTCATTTTACATAGCTTTATAAAAAATGATTTTCAAAGTGAGGATGACCTATTCGCCCACACAAGTAGCGCCAAGTTCACACTCTCTCGAGTAGAACGTTTTGCTCTTGAGTTCTGAACCAACATCGACTACAAAGATGAAGCTTTGGTTTCGATATTCTAGTTCTGTGAGTCACAAATACAAAATCAACAAATTAAAGAGAAAGCGGAGAAAGAATCAAATTATTATACAGCAGCTATATAGTAAAGTACTCCCAACAGGTTCTGATTATAAAGAATCATTCGTGTAATATACCTAAACAAGTAGTTATCCTGCTATAGAAAGAAAGAAGAAGCCACCCTCTTTCTCGAATAAGCCACTCACAGCTTCTTTATAACTTCTGCGGTACAGAGTACTTACATCAACTACAGAGCCTGGTGCATAGTTCCTTGATCCGGGAATCAGACGCATTTGAGATTTGATATGTGCTATTCTTCCCGGTGTTTTGGCACGTCAAAGTAAGTTGACTATCTGTCTGAGACGACTGCATGCAACATTACAAGATTCAGTCATACATCATCATTCATCTTTTGAGAACACAATAACTGACAACTGCTATAGGAAGTTGATATCCTCCTTCCCAAAAGCAGTCAGACTGTCTGATCTCTCGCATTTTCACGACAGACTCAAAAAACAGGTAAAGGGGCTAGAATATATCGACAATAATCACTCACCCAGACCAGTCTTTTAGACAGAAAACGTAATCGCTAATATTTTCCGGGGTTATATAACCCTTTTCATACAACAATATAGTACCAAAAAGAAGGCCAACGTTTGTCCCATTGACATCAATAGGTCCTCTATGTACATCCTAGCATGTCAAGGGAGAAAATGAGTCCATAAGATTTAAATAGAGGGGTCTAGCATAATTACCATGCAGTAAACAGGCTCATTCTTGCAGCTCCATTTGGAGGTCGGGACACAGCTCAAATAATGGCACCAGGAACAGTGGTCGTTCGCGTTGTACCCTCGAAACAGCATAACCAGGCCAACAATGAACCTGATTGGGTGAATGAATCAGCATATTATTTATCATACACAACTCCTAAGTTAGTTTTATATCATATAGGAGGAAATCACTATTAAGCAGAAATGCAGTTGAAGGCTCAGTATCCTCGAGATAACTCCAAAAAGTCTCTAATTTTCCTCTTCTACCCACAAGCATCAGCTAATATTAAGCAAAAATTGTAAGTCTGAAGAGAATTTATTGTGTAGAATAGAGCAACTAGGTTAGATGTATGCAATAAAGAGTCCTGAAGGATGAAAATGGTGGTGGGTGTGGTAGGCTGGTGGAAATTTCTAATGATTTAAAACAGTCCACTAAGAAGTATCAAAAAGAAAACCCACTCCAAGAACTTACCCAGTTATTAGTAGGATTAAAGCAGTAACCCACAACACATATTGGTATGTCTTATGTTTAGGTTTAACTGAACTTGAAGCATATCCATGAGAAGATCTTCTTTGGCTAACCCATCCAAACTGAGGTCGCATAAGAAAAACAAATCCAAGAAGAAACCCAGAAAGAAACCCTCCGATATGTGCAAAGTTGTCAACATGTGGAAGAATACCCACTGCTAAATTGATTGCTATAATGAGCACAAGAGTCAGCAGTGCTGCAAACTAAACATATAACTCAGAACTATCAAAAAATTGGACACCAAAAAGTAATTTGGTAAAGAAAAAGGAATGTTTCCACTTTCACCAATCGATTGATGCTAATACCTTATTTGCGTAAATTGTCCAATTTGTAATGAGTTCAGAAAGCATGCCCCCTAACAATCCAAAGAGTGCACCAGAAGCACCGACAGAAATACTAGATTGGATGAAAAGTGCAGATAACAAACTCCCTCCTAATCCAGAGATGATGTACAGAAAACCAATTCGCACTATACGAGAGACAAAAGAAGATACAAATAAGACGTTATAAAACATGAAATTTTTTTAATCAAGATGCAACAAATCATCCAACAACATCAAGTATCTGAGAAACATAATCCACAAAGCTCATAACGTTAGATGTCTATGCAAGCTAGAAAAGCATTATTCCTGGGATATACAGCAGGCAGATTACATTCTAGCAGTTAACAATCACTTCACTATGCATTTAACATAGAGGATTCCAAAGAACTATTGAAGGAGTGAACTACTGTCAGTAAAGATATAAACCGTTGACTTAAAAGTGGTTATCACCTTCAATAGATCTATTCCTGTTTCAAAGGATTTAGGTTCAAGAATTGATTTTTCGTGAAAATTCGATGTTAAGCATCATATACAGTTCAGTCTAACTTGCTTAAAGGAATGACTTCTCGATGTATATTTGTATGATTCCATTGTATATAATAAATACTGTATAAAATACCAATTCCCAGAGTACCGGCTGGATACAATCTTTTATAGCAAATGTTAATATATAATGGTTTATATTTCACAAAAATTTAAATTTAAGAAACGATTTATACAACTTGGAACTTGATATTTCACACATTGCACTATCAGGCTATCAGCCGATGCCAAATAGTTGTGCTGTGTACGAAAATAAGTACATATACACGTTCTTGTTAATTATTTACTGAAGGCAGCAAAAGTTTAGGTACTCACCAAATCCAAATTCTTGCTCAAGACGAATTCCGATGAACAAGAGACTCAACATATTGGCAAGTATATGTAAAACCCCAGCATGTAACCAAATGCAAGTGATGAGACGCCATCCTTGACGTCCATGAACCACTTTATTCACTTCCAGAGCTCCCATTTTCTCTAGTCTGAAGGTAAAAAAAACTTAATACTAATTATACAAATTTCCTTCTCCGGCTATAACTTACTCAGGCGCCTAAACAAAGTACACAGTTTCAAATCACTCTCAAGTTAAAGGTTAAACCTGCATATTAAAATTCCAACATCCCGGCATTAAAAGACACTTTCAAATTTTACTAGGTGTTTGATCGGTCCGGAAAGTTGAGACCTAATAACTCTAGACTTTGTCAAAGTCAGAATTCCAGGAAATAAAAAAGGTTATCTCTAAAACCAAACTGTAACAGACATTTGTGAATGTAAACCAAGGAAAACATAATTTTCGAAAAATACAAATTGGAAAACTACGGCATAATATTCGACAGACGACAAAATATCATTTCTAGTCTACCATACAGAAAGGCAAAAGACAATTCCTAGCTAGATTAACAACCTCTTGAATGGTACTAGGCACTACCTAATTATATATGTCGAAGGAGCAGAAGTAAGAACTAGGTTACTCTCACAAGAGATTTCAGAGCTTCCTAAATTCAACATCTACATATGCCTTTCTAGTCCTCTCCATTTCTCCCTTTTTCTCTAAACAAGACCTAATTGTCTTCTCCCCAAACAGAGAAGAATTGTCTTCTACAAGACACATCAATGGCATCACTATTAACTAAAAAGCTCGAAATCGTTCATTTCAACATAGATAAACTACTTACCTAATACTGAATGAACTAATTAATGAATTTGACATAAAGTATAACCATGACAGTCACAAATTTTGATCGGTTTACAATTTTGTGGTTCATCAACAAGTACTTTATCTTCTCAGTATGGTTGATTTCTCAAACATATGCCCTAATTTCACTAAAAATAGAAAAAGAAGAAGGAACTTACGTAGTAGAGGTAGGTCCAAGAAGAGGATTCTCCTTGAATGGCTGAAAAGAAAACCTTCCAAGAAATCTAGCGATACAAGAATCCGAATTCTTAGGGCAATTGTTAATCGACATGGTAATTAAGAAAAGAACAATGTTTACAATAACAAAAGTAGGAATCAACCAAGGAAACCATTTACGAAAACGTTTAACTTGTTGAATCATCTGAGGATTTGGTGATGGCGTTTCAGTTCCTCCAACTGGATGAATCATATTATCACCATGTCTAGGTTGAACTGAATTAACCTTATTCTCAATATCAGATGGAGGATCTTTCGACATTTCAATACAGAAAAATTTCCAATAATCGAAACAGAATCAGTGAAATCAGAGCTAGGTTTAGTTCTAGAGGAAGAGAGAGAGAGAGGGAGATTAGGTTATAAAGAGGATTTGAAGATTAGGTGAATTTTGAGTTGAGAGAGAAAATGAAGGAAGATAGAGTAGAGAGAAGAAGAAGTTGGGGATTTTTCCTTTGGTCGTAAGCTAGAGTTGTTTACCAACTACTTTCTCTCTCTCTTTCTTATTTGGTTTTGGGTTCGAAATTCTTTCCTTTTCTCATCGATTTTCCATTAGAAAATGATTAATTTAAGTTTTTAATGAACTATTAATTATTTTGATTACCATTTCTAAGTTTGACGGGTTGTGTGTATAACGACATGGAAGGTGGCTCCACATGTGGGATTATATGATATTTTGTGTTACCGACAGTTTTAATTTGACTTAACTTTTATGATCATCAGCAGACACGGATAAATGAAATTAATCTGTTTCCATTGATTTATCAATTAATCCAACAGTCAGAAACCATCTAATCCGCAAAAGAAACCGCCTATTGGAACTTCCTTTTTCCCCCACCAGATATCAAGTTTTCTTTAGGGTTCTCCTCCTCACATTCATGTAGAAGATGTCGATTTACGTTTCACTTACGTTGTGTTTGATAGCAACTTGGGAAAAAGAAAAAAAAATAGAGAAAAATTAACTCCGTGAAACATTTACTCCACAAGCATTTCAATATTTTTCTATGTTTGGTTTTACTAAGGGGGAAACTTTTTTTTTTTTTTTTTTTTCCAATTTTTCTACTTTTCGTTGTTTGGTTCACTGCAGATTTTCTTTTTTTTTTAGAATTTTAACATTTTCATTCAACGTATAAGCGCATGCATGACAATGGTATAGTCTTGCTTGTGCCAATATGAATAATAAGTATGGAGCGATGGAAGGCGATGGTGGGGGATCCTCCCCCCACTCAAATACACCACCAGATGGTGATGGAAACTATGATGATCTTTTCTCTTTTGATAGCTCAGATTCACAAACCAGCAAATTGGTGAAGCCATCTCCAAACTGGGCTTCGTTATTCAGATCACCAACAGCAAAGATGGTGAAAAAACCTTACATATACACGGAACCAACAGTGATCGAGGGAGAGAAAACTATGGACGCTAATCTCGAAGATTTTCAAGATGAACAGAAGAAATGTGAATCATATCTGGTAGGTGCATCTGTGGGGGGGGGAGAAAGCTTCCTACACCGTGGTTTATAATGCCCTAGTTCGAGCTTGGCAACCAAAAGGCGACCTCAAGATTACAACTTATGGAAAGACAACTTGAATTATTGAACTCTCATTAGAAGAGGACAGAACAAAAGTTCTTCAACTCCCACCCCTTTTCATTCGTAATAAGCTCTTCTTCATTCGTCCATGGCGGTTGTTTATCGAGGAAGATATTGATAATCTAGAATCAATTCCTATATGGGTTATCGTACACAATATTCCACTGATTTTCTGGAATATCAAAGGTATTTCTCTTATTTCTTCATTCTTGGGGAGATTGCTTTCTATGGACAGATATACTGAGTCACAATTGCGTTTAAATTATGCTAGAGTTTGTATAGAGATCAACAAAACACAAGAATTAGTGGAATCAATTCCTGTTAGAGTCAATGGTTCAAGGGTAATTCAAATTGGAGTTGAATATTTGTGGAGGCCCCCAAAATGTACTAAGTGTAGTGCATTTGGTCATCTAGTAAGCTGTTGCACCACAACTGCTTGTGAAAATGCCCAAGAGAAACAACAAGAGAATGGGACTAACAGCAACAATGGGATTTATACTCTTCAAAGAGGAGAGATAAATGTGAATGATAAACAAGTGAGTATGACCAGTAATACACAAAGAGATGATCCTACAACTACACACGAGCAGAATCAGAGGAACCCACAATATGGAGAAGTGGCAATATTGCGAAGAGAAGAAACAACAGAGGACTTAAAAAGCAATAGTGCTAAAATGCCAGAGCAGTTGCGAGCGAAATCAAGTCAACAAACACAGGTGGTAGCATACCATGATAACCAACAAGTAACTGAGGAGAGATGGGCTTTAGTAACACACAGAGAGGGGAGGAGTTTGGCGAAACCAGCTACATCAAAGAAAACACCTGAAAGTAGGAAGGCTGAACAAGGTATAGTAAATTCAGCAAAGTGCCAATGTGTACAAACACAAGAGAAGGGCAAGGAATAAGAAATAACACCAAATTTAGCAGGCACTTACAAGGAGAAACCAAACGTAAAACGAGGATGTTACATGTTAAAGGATGGAGACTATGAACGATTGTGATTCGGGAGAAGAGTACCAACCAGAAAAAGTGAGCAATGGGGAGTTAATTATGACACCTTGGGTGCAAGGATCAGCTCGGAAAGGAAGTAGAAAGGATCCAAAGGTCCTAGGTGTTCGGTCCACCGAGAAACTTAATGGGCGAAAACCACCCCGAACTATTAATGGTTAGTGTCGGATGCTGGAATACCCGTGGTTTGAATGACGACATGAAGACAATGGAAGTACGTGATCCGATTCGTATCCAAAAACTAAGTTTATGTGGGCTCGTTGAAACAAAAGTACAAGATAGAAACAGAGTTAAGGTACAACGAAATATAAATCCGTTCTGGTCCTATATGGACAACTCAATGGGGGAAAATGAAGGACGTATATGGCTGAACTGGGATCCTAATGTTTTTACTATTCACCAAGTCCTTTGTTCTAGGCAGTTGATGGCCGTGCGAGTGACTTGAAACACGAAAGTCTTCATGGTAGGGGTCGTTTATGGTCATACATATGCAGCTGGCAGATCTTTATTATGGAATGATATGGTCGAACTAGTTGAGAGAGAACCTCTTCCTTGGTTATTCATGGGTGATTTCAACTCCATTCTTTCTGCAGATGATAAAGTGGGAGGAGACGAAGTTAGACCTTGCAACTATATAGATTTCTACAGGTGTACACAGGCAGGGCATCTCATTGATTGTCCATATAATGGGTACCGTTATACATGGACAAATTCCCGAGAAGGCACTCAAAATATTTTGTCTAAACTTGATAGAGTCCTAATAAATATCGAGCTCCTCGATTTGTTTCCAGGTGTCAATCTTCGTTCTTACCACCAAGTTGTTCGGATCACTCTCCTATGGTGGTAATTTTGGAAGCAGTAAAACAGTTAGGGAAGCGTCCTTTCAAATTTTTTAACTACTGGCTTGAAGAACCACGATTCATTGACTTGGTTAGTGAGGCCTGGATGATAGAAGTACAGGGTAACCCGATGTATCAGTTGGTGAAGAAGCTCAAAACTGTAAAAAATCGTATTATCCAATGGAGAGGATCGCGATACACAAATATGCCAAAACAGGTTCAAGTTGCTAGAGATTATATGATTGAATGTCAAAATAAGTTGTTTGCAGATCCTATGAATGTGGCTTTAAGAAGAGAGGAGAGAGCTGCTGTTCAATCTTACACTTCAAAGGCAGCAGCTGAAACCTATATGAAGAAGCAACAATCACGAATCAAGTGGTTGACCCTTGATGACCAGAACACACGATTCTTCCACAACACTGTCAAGAAACGACGATGCAGGAACAATATTACAATGATTCGAGAGGAGGATGGTACATAAACTGCGGTTCCAGAGATAATCCCATCAAAGTTTGTTGAATACTATACAAATCTGCTAGGAACTGAGACGCCATACTAGAAAGAAGATGTTATTTTGATGGAATTTGACTTTCCCCATACGCTAAATTCAGATTCAGCACCACTATTGGATATGCAGGTCACACGAGAGGAGATATCCGAGGCATTATCGGCCATAGGGCCAGAGAAAGCACCGGGTACGAGATGGGTTTCCATCTTCGTTCTTCAGAACATATTGGCGGTTAGTTGGTGACGTTTCACAAGGGCAGTTCAACGCTTCTTTCGTTTCGGCAGGTTACTTAAAGAGGTAAACTCTACTTTGATATCTTTAATTCCGAAAATACCTGACCCGTCTGCTCTAGGTGATTTCAGGCCAATTTCTTGCTGCAACGTGTTATATAAATTCATCACAAAGATCTTGGCTAACAGATTAAAGCGATTCGCTTCAGGCCTAATCAGTGAGAACCAATCAGCTTTTATTTCAGGCAGGTTAATACAGGACAATATTATGCTTGCTTATGAACTAGTTCGAGATTATGGTAAAGCTAGTGGTCTTGATAGATGTACTGTTAAAATAGATCTCCGGAAGGCGTATGACACTGTAAGGTGGTATGCGTTGTTCCAAATCCTGAAGAAGTTTGGTCTGCCAACTCGATTTATTGGCTGGATACGTGAATGTGTGTCAACTCCTCGGTATTCTATTATGGTGAATGGTGGTGCACACGGGTACTTTGCAGGGAAAAAGGGACTGAGACAGGGCCACCCTCTCTCCCCATATCTATTTGTCATGGTCATGGAAGTATTTTCTTCCCTTATACAACGGGAACAACAGCTAGGTAATTTTAAATTGCACCCACGGTGTAAGGACCTGATAGTTACTCATTTATGTTTTGCGGACGACCTCATGGTTTTTATGAGAGGCGATATAAGCTCAACCCAAGCCCTCAAAACGGCGGTTACTAAACTATTCAAAGCAACGGGGTTGGAGGTGAATGTTGCAAAAAGTTCTATTTTTTGTGCAATAATGACTACTGGACAGATTGAAGACATCAAAGTGGCACTTGGTTTTCAAAATGGTTCACTTCCTATCAGGTATCTCGGACTTCCGCTATTAGCTTCACGGTTATCCTATAATGATTGCATACCTTTGATCAATCAGATACAGAAACGAGTCCACTCGTGGAAGGTCCGTTATCTATCTTATGCAGGTCGGCTTTTACTTATTAGTACGGTTCTGAACAGCATGTTAGTATTCTGGTCGTCGATTTTTGTGCTCCCTAAACGCGTATTTAAAGAGATTAACCAGATCTTCAATAGATTCCTTTGGAAAGGGCTTGAGGAGGGAAGCAATAGACCAGCTGTGAAATGGTTGGAGGTGTGTCTTCCTAAAAATGAGGGGGTCTGGGACTGAGGGACATTGAAACTATGAACTTGGCTATGAATCTCAGACACATTTGGGACCTTATTACTGGGAAAAATACCTTATGGGTCAAATGGGTGAAAAAATACCTGATCAGAGGTCTTAATATTTGGACCATGGACATCCCTACAAGGTGTTCGTGGTGTTGGAGACGCATTCTCAATAGCAGGCCAGCAGCGAAGACAATGGTGCAATATCTTATACATGATGGTAGTCAAACTTATTTCTGGAGGGATGTGTGGCATCCGTCAGGATCATTAGCTGATGGGTTTCACTCTATTCGTCAATTTCGACCTCGTTTGAGAGAAGATGCTTTAGTTTCGGATTTCTTAATACATGGCAGGTGGGTATTCACTGACCATGTTCGCCTAGTTCTTGACGAGGTAGTAGCAGATTTTAGCGCAGGTAGAGATTGAAGGGTTGGAAGCGGATAAAGTGGTTTGGAAAATTTCAAATTCTGGAGAATACACGATCAAAGACACTTACAACTTTATCAGGAGGAAAGGCGTACAAAGTCCATGGACTAATCTGGTCTGGGGACATGAAACAACACCAAAACATTCTTTCATTTCATGGATTGCCATGAAACGAGGGCTGAAAACGAAGAAAAAGTTGCTATCATAGGGGTTGAACATAGATGGGTTATGTCCTTTATGTCGTTTAGATGTGGAATCCGACGAGCATTTATTATTTCAATGTAACTACTCAATCTCTATATGGAATGACTTGATACAAATGTTGGGCATCAACCACAATCATACAGGAAGATGGGAGGAAGAAGTTAATTGGTGTGTCCATAATTTCCAAGGAATTCATTACTTGCTAGAATGAGTTGTCTAATCTTTACAGGATACATTTACCACATCTAGGCAGAGCGGAATAATAGGGTGTTTCGAGGAGTTAGCAAACAGACGAGTCAGATCTTATAAGCAGTGACCAGCGATGTAAAAATCAAAGTGGCTTCTTGGAAAAAACCTCTGAAATTTACTGATGAGGCCCAACAGATCCTTACACGTTGGAACCTTGACATACCACTATCGATAAAGGCACCAACGACTTGTAGATGGAAAGGCCCAATAGGTGATGAGGTGATTATAAATACCGACGGGGCTTTTACTACGGTGCAATTCTAAGGAATAACGAAGGGGATCCGACATTGGCGGCAGCAGCTTCAATGGAAAGACATTCGGTGATAATGCACGAATTGCAAGGGGTGCGGTTGGGACTCAAACTGGCAATCTAACAACAAAAGAAAAAAAAATAAAGATTGCGACCGACTCTGCACTCACGGTACAGTTACTTATGAACCCACAGGAAGAACCACCTTGGGCACTCACGAGGATAGTTAGAGAAATTCATAATATGTGGCCATTGCTAGAGGTGTGCTCAATAGTACACGTGTTCTGAGAGACGAATCAGGCGGCGGATTTCCTTTCAAAACTGAGACGTAGTACAGGGTTTATCGAGATACTACCAGAGATTTTTCCCGACAATCTAAGGAAGATAGTAAGAGAGGGGAAACAAGGTGTAATTAGAGTGAGGTATACTTAGAGAGTAACATTGTTTTTATTAGCATAGTCAGTTAGTATTGCCACGCATTGTTAGTTTGGCTTCATTATTTTTTCTTTCTGAACATCTAGCTTCATTCTTTGTATAGGGTCGGGGCCCATAACCTCGTTGACTATTTCAAATAAAAAATGAATAATAAGTATCAAAATTGTTTCTTCCACTCACTTGAAGCAACAATTGAAGGTAAACCTTCGGCTTTGGAGTCATTGAGACAACAAGTACCATAGTTGGTTTCTGTTGAGGAAATTGTGTTCTTTGTATCTTGAATCTTTTCGCCAAGTTATGTTTTTAGGAATTTCCTCTGGTTATTACACCATGATCTTAATATTTCTCATATACTTCCCTATCTTTGATTTTTTTTTTTTTTACGACAAATTGAAGCAGCCATGGACTCAATTTGGAGAGAAAATACAATGAAATGGGAGATGAAGAACGTGGACAACGGAAGAAAGAAAAAAACATGTGGAAAGGGAAAGAGAAATAAAAGAGAGAGTGTGTGAGTCTGTTGGTGGTATAGATAAAAACCGTGAGGAGATAGAGATCCTTGAACCTCCATGACTGACTTGAGAAAGAAATCCTTGAACCTCCTTGCTTCCCTGACTTTGATGATCTTATGATATATTGTTTTAAAAACCAGTAACCCATTATGGTGATCAAAAGAGACAGAGAGAAGCTTTTGTTTCTATATAAATGAATTAGCTGCCTTGAAGAGTTATTATTTATGAGTTATGGTGGAAATTATATATGATCCAGAAGCTAGTAGCTAGATGAATGTAGATGAAGAACATAGTTGGTGGACGCAGAAAGAGAGGGAGTGAAAGGGAGATCTAGAGAGTTGGAGATAGGGCTAGAGAGACAAATCAGGTTTTAAACTTTAGTATAGAAATTTTTTCCCCAATAAAAGTTGGGTCACCATATTCCCTACTTTTGAAGAAAATAGGGTAAAACTAGGTCACGTGATGTTTTAGTTTTCCTTCCTTAAATGTTCAACCAGACAAAAGAAAAATTAGATTTTGGAAAAAAAAATTTCTCTTTTCTCTAAGGAAAATGCCTATCAAACACAACCTTAGTTTGTCCATTTAATTTCAATTTTCTGGGTAGATCGAGTAGGAGGAAAAATTTGGGGTCATCAAATCTACAAAGAAGTCTAATTCAAATCTGGAAGCGAATCTCAAATCTAAGATTATTAAGAAAGAGAAGATCAGTAGTCGTTTTATTTAGTTACAACGATTGTGTGATTTGGTGGTTTTCTTTAAGTACTTTCTTTGAAGACTTTGAACAATTTGTAAACCAAACTATTTAATTTAAGGTGTTCTTTTTGGTGATGCTGAAATGGTGTTTAACATCCCCTTATCTACATCCGCCTCCTATTATTTCATTATGTTGATCTTTGTTGGTTTTTCTACAACTTCTAGTTCAGATTTTGCTACAACAATGAGGAAGAAAAAAAAGAAAGATCATTAAAAAGAAGATTAACCAATATCTCTTAAATCAAGAGGACAATTTATTAAATCAAGAGGACAACATCTTATTCAATCAACAACCTCTGCCTGATTCATCGTTCCTACATATATTTAAGTATAATAAAGTTTCAAACCTTTAGTGTCTTCTCATTTGTGAACTTTAGGATCTTTTCATTTTGTGACCTTTAGAGTTTTTTTTAATTATTGTAATGTTGTACTCCTTTAGCTTCATGTTGTATCTTACTTTTATAAATCTCATGTTGTATTTTACGTTTGTAAGCTTCATGTTGTACTCAAATGAGTCAAAAGTCTCAAAACAATGTAATCTATTGGATTGAATTCCTACATACGAATGAAAATTCTGGTTTAACTAAAAAAAACATCTAACCCAATCAATTGTAAACATCTTTTTTTGTGGAATGGAATTGGGGAGCTGCCAAAGACACTCAGTTCTTTTTTGCAATTAATAGACGACTCTATCTGCTGAAGGCTATTTTTCAAAAAATTTATTAGTATTGGGTCTTAACTTTAAAAATTAGATGTCTTACAAAAGTCTGTATACTTCATTAGAGATTTTTTTTTTACTGCAAATCAGTTAGGAAGAACTTTTGTTGATTATTTTGTAAATTTAGAAAACAAGAATAAAAAAGAACACTTAAGATCTAGGTGCTTATAACGTGTAGGGTCAATGTTCATTGGCCCTAGTTCAAACTAATAAGATACCTACTTATAGCATAAAGGTCAGACGCTTTTAGCAGGACCAAAAAGTCTATGTTAAACCTTTTTTTAGGTGGGGGTTTTGGGGCGTAAAGAAAAATATCCGGAGCATAAAGACTTCGTCAATCAAGATCGACTTAGTGAGTATTTTTTATCAACCAAAAAATTACTTTATTGAACTTTGTATCTAATCTTCATCTTTTCTCTCTTCTTTTCTCTCTCTCTCTCTCTCCATATATATATATATATATATATATATATATCTCCCACTCTCTCTCTCTCTCTCTCTCTATATATATATATATATATATATATATATATCTCCCACTGTCTCACATTATCTCTATCGCATTCTCTCTCTATCTCTCTTTCGCTCATTGTTTATCTCTCTGTCGTTCTCTCTCTAGATCTATCTTTATATATTTCGTTGTAGATCTTTCTTATCTCTTTCGCTGTAGACATATCTCTCTGTAGATTTATTTTTTTTCCTTTTCTTACTCTCACTTTTTCTTGAGGTCTTTGTAGATCTCCTTGTAGAGATCGCAGTAAAACCCTCCTCGAAGTCTGGTTTGGCGAAGGGAACACTTCCCTTTGCCGGAATTGTGCCTGTGTGTGTGAGAGAGAGAAGGGGATAAAGAGAGAAAAACCATGAAAGATCGAGAAAGAGATACTGAGAGTGATATTGAGAGATAGAAGAATTGAGGGAAAGTAAGCGAACAAGAGAGAAACAATAAGAGAACCTGAGAGAGATAGTGGGAGAGAGAGTAACAAGAGAGAGGGAGGAAGAGAGAAGATGATTATGAGGTAATTTTCAATCAAGTAAGTTTTTTGGACTAAATGATAAATAAACCCTCTAAGTCAATGTTGATTGACTAAGTCTTGATATCTCGAATTTTTTTTGTCTCAAAATCGCGATCTTTTTTTATTAGGTGTAGACCAGCACCTAACCTTTTTTTCAATATGAAAATTTTGAAAATTTTGGACTATAGTTTTGTTGTCCAGGATTTATTCTCTATTCCTATAGCATGATATAAGTGTTTGAGGTCCTAAATTTTCTTAATACTTTTTTTTTTTGTTAAATAATTTTTTTTTCTTAATATTTAGAAGGCTCATATTCTACTATGTGTTACCCTTCTGTGTATACATATGGTGCCATATATTGTGATGATAACTTCAAATACAATATTATTATAGTGTAATGCATTCTTTTTAAATGAAAAATTGAACTTTATCTTTTATACTGTATTTCATTAGACAGGAAAAAAACTCAAATGTTGATTTATTGTTATAAAAGAAAAATGTTGATGTATTAATTACCCTTTTAGTGCTTACCACTTGTTTATTTGTTTTCACCACTTGTTTAATTGTTTTGCAGTTTTTGGTCAGTCAGGTTGGCTTGTTGGTTGGTTAACCACTTCATCAAACATTCTTTTGGAATTAGAGTTGGTGTATATGGGAAGATTTGGTTATCTGTTTGTTGGTTAACCAACATTTCTCCTCCAATTGCTTTATTCTCTTTACAGTTTAAGATTACTTATATGATCTATCCTGTATAATGAAACTATTTCATCAAAAAAAAATCCTATATAATGAAACTAGCCTCCTCTACTTCAAACATTAGTCAGGTCCATGGAGAATCTATTATATAAAGCAGTAGGAAAAAAGCTGACCGGGACAAACATCCTTTTTCAATAAGGGATATTGTTTAAAAACCCTTCCCAAGTTTTACGATATGGTCCTTATAATAAAGCAGAAGGGAAAAAACTGACCGGGACAAACATCTTTTTTCAATAAGGGATATTGTTTAAAGACCCTTCTCAAACTTTACAATATGGTTCTTCTTTAATTATGGCCAAGAAAATCTATGGACGACCCAGATTAATGTAAACCCAACTGGCTAGATTAACTTTATGGATATGGAAATGAATGGACAGTCCAGATTAATCTAAAATGGTAGGAAAGTATACCCAATTGATTTCTTTCCCATTCCATCTTCTCCCAGATCGACTTTCTTCGGCCATCAACAACTTCAACAATCCTTCTCCAAAATTTCCAACTTTGCATTAAAAATCAACCACGATCGTCATCGGCAATCTCTGCGCCATAAAAACCCCATCCATTAAGTTCACCGTTATACTTTAGATCTATAAATCTCATTTCATATTGAGTTCCTCAATATGAACTTCAATGTTGAAGTTTACGTCCGTTGATGAGTTCTTGCTTACCTGTTTCTATTATTGTAGGCTCAACCAAAATAAATTTCAGCGTAACAAGGATGGTCATAGACGAAAAGTCAAGTTCGACCTACAATGATATTGATGGATGTAAGAAGCAGATTAAAATGATACGTACATTAACTTAGAAACTTTTAGACCCTAAGGGCTTTAGCGTAAGGAAAAGTTAAACATATGAAGCAGTAGTTAATCGTTAGTCGATAATGATGTGCTTTCA
Organism: Eschscholzia californica; assembly: GCF_041429995.1. NCBI lineage: Eukaryota > Viridiplantae > Streptophyta > Magnoliopsida > Ranunculales > Papaveraceae > Eschscholzia > Eschscholzia californica. The sequence continues at coordinate 38,860,601 of NW_028238198.1, forward strand.
TATAGATGGTGGTAGTTCGATATAGGTTTTGGAGCTGCTCTTTGTTGTTTGCTTTCTCAGGTTGTTCAGTTGTTTATGCTTCATCTAGAGAAATTTTTTAAGCTTGGAAATGATCCTCCTAAAAGGTTCCCTTAGAACTCTTCTTCAAAATATTTTCTTTCTAAACCATATGGTGCATAGATACTTGTTGTATACAGTATTGAAATGTTCTCACACACAACTTGGAGTGTGGAGGCACTTGGGAAAGTGGCATGTAGTGCTGTCATAGACATGTTGGTTCCGACATTCTCGGTGTTTTTTTTCTTATTAAATACATGGTCCAAAGAGGGAGGTAGAATAATTTGACCTTAAGACCTCACATTTGGCCAAGTCTAACCATATCCACGTAGTCGCGGGGTTCCGGTTCTTATTCCTGAAAGAGTACATCCGTCTCTTGAAGAGTCTCAACTTCATTTTGATATTTTTATCACAATCTGATACATGTCTTTGATCTCATTTTAGGTCTGACGCTTTGGATCAAGCACATTAATGCCTAGAGGAAAAGATTAAAAGGTTGAATTCGGATTGCCTTATTTGAAGCAATACTCGTGTGTTTAAGATCCCCACGGTAACAACGAATTGTGAAAGAGATGTCAACTTTGAGCTCTTAGCTCGCCTTTACCCAAATTTCATTGGTAAGTTATCTTCTTTCGCTAATAATATCAATGAAAATATCTAATACAACTTCTTTGCAATTTATTTATATCTGTTTGCTTGATTTGGCGGAGCATAAGCAGACATAAGAAGTGTGTACGAAAGCAAGAATATATGTGATTAGGGCACCAAGAAAGACAGTCAGAAGAAAATAAATTCTATAATGCAGTAAACAAACATTAGAAAATACCCCTCCTCTCTCTAAACGGATTTGTGTTTCAAAAACACATGTAGTTTGAAGTCTACAGTTTATAGGTTGTTGATAAAATCGTATGTCAGTTGATCATTTGTTCTCTTATTTTATATTATTTTACCGAAGTGTTTATCATTTTTCACATTTTACACTTTTCTTAATGTTAAAAGGATTTGTCTTCACACTTTGTTAGTTTTAAAACTTTAAAAGCAAATTTAAAGTAGAAGAAATGACACTAAACAAGTTTCTGCAATTTATTTATGGTAATGTAAAATTAAATTGATTCTATACTATCTCGCCATCTTCTGTTTAACGGACGAACTCATTGATTTTTCTATTTCATGATGTGCACGTGTATTTTAAAGATTTTTGAGATTTAAAGGCATAAAATGCAGTAAGATCTGGGTGTGGCGTAACCACAGGTTATACCTAGTTAATTTAAAATACAAATAAGACTCTTTAAGAGCAAGTCCAATATAGGGGCTTAGATTCCTAATTTTAAGAATTTCTGAAGTTTGGGAGTCCTTGAATTTTTTTAATGTCAGGCTCCCAGCAGTGACATCAAAATCCAAATTATGTACGTGTGTGATGTGATTTCGATATAAATTTTTAACTATAAATTATTAGTTCCAAATATAAAACTTAAATTCAATATTATTCTAGAGAGAGAGTTTGAAAAAGATAAATATAAAAACAACAAAAAAAAGATGGGAGTGTTGTAAGTCAATCCCACATTAGTGGTGAGATGGAGTGTGATGCTCCTCTTAAGAGGTTAAGCATCCTTTCCTAGTGGGGCCTTTTAAAACCGTGAGGCCCAAGTGTGGCAAAGCGGACAATATCACTAGCAGCCCAGAAGGCTGGACAACACCATCCTATAACACGTTATCAGCAGGATTCGCTCTACTATGATGTGGTCTTGGGAGGGTGTGTTGTAAGTCAATCCCACATTGGTGGTGAGATGGAGTGTCGTTCTCCTCTTAAGAGGTTAAGCACCCTTCCCTAGTGAGGCTTTTTAAAACCGTGAGGCCCAGGTGTGCTAAAGCGGACAATATCACTAGCAGCCCAGAAGGCTGGTCCGCACCATCTTACTACAGGGAGCAAAAGTAAAAAAAAAAAAATTTAAGATAACAAGATATAAAATCAATTCTTAACCAAGTATGGTTAGAAGAACCTCTCTTTGCATAACCGTTTTTTCCAGAGAAAGAAAACCGAAAAGATCATCGATTTTCTCCGAGGAAGGGATGTCCTTTCGTGGAATCTCTATTACCATCCTACTACTAGTGTATTGTTTTCGTTTCTTACCCTAATTTAACATCTATTACCATCCCAATAGAGTTTTTGGAATATAACAGAGTGACATAACTGTAGAAATGAGGAGAAAATGTTGGTATGGGAAGAAGATCAGATTCACCAATATCGACAAATCATCATCAGGCTAACCATTATCAATTGTCATTGAGGGAGGAGGAAGTTGGTAAGGGTGGTGGTTTCCAACTAATCTAGTTTTTCTTCTGTTTTGCCTGGTTGTAGGAGGCTAAGGATTTCTTCTTCGCTTTTCTCTGGAATCCGATACGTTTATCGACATCAAGTGATATTTTGGGACCGACAGCTTGATAGTTCTTCATGAAAAGTGTGGAATCATGATTCGTCCATTGATGTAGATCGACGATTTCTTGTTTAAACACCTATGGAAAATATAACGAATAGGCATCTAACTATCAATCCATAGTCCACGATCCAACCGTTTGCAAGTGCAAGAAAAAAAGTTCGTGAATGTTTTTACAAAATTCAGTCTGACAGACTCGTACGCTTTCTATTTCTCTACTTGGTTCATCATTTCTACTTATATTTTAGTTTAATAAAATTTATGACCTTTAGGGTCTTGTCATTTAGTTTTGTCATGTTGTACTCCTTTCCCTTCATGTTGTATTTTACGTTTGTAAGTTCTATTGTAATTTACTTATGTAAATCTCATGTTGTACTCAAAGGAGTCAAAAATCTTAAACGATGTAATGTTCTGGATTGATTTCCTACATATGAATGAAAATTCTGGTTTAACTAAAAAAAATCAATTTTTAAGAAAAGTAAGCGGGGTGAATCCCTTTATTAGGGAATCCATCCCATTTGCCAAATGGGGTCGGGAGTCCTTCGATCCGCGTTCCCAAATGAGAGCCAAAGACAGTGGGGATCCCAACCCCACTGTGAGCACAACCCCCTAGACTCCCCATTCGGAGTACGTTGGGGCTGAGCTCCCAAATATGAATTTGGATGCCCATTCCACCTAACATTGGACTTGCTCTAAGTAATTTGAAAATAACCAAAAGGTGTTCATGTCATTTAATACTACACGTAAACTAACTATTTCCAATAATTTCTCCTTCAATTCTCTCGTCATAACAAATTATTTTTCTCCAATTCTCTCATATTATAGAGTAATTAAGTCACTCTTCATACTAATTTTCCTTAATTTTAGTAATTGAGTTGGGACTCTGATTCGGTCTAAATTCTCATACCCCTATTTTTTTTCTCACTCATCCTATTTTCTTTCTTTCAATAAATATATAGATACATGTTTTTTCTCTTTTAGTCTCCACTTCTTTCTCTATCTCTACTATCTTCTTCATTCGCATTTTAGGTGTCAAGAAAGCAGTGAATCAATTTTAATGTTAATGAGAATTGATTTTTCTCCAATTCTCTCATATTATAGAGTAATTAAGTCACTCTTCATACTAATTTTCCTTAATTTTAGTAATTGAGTTGGGACTCTGATTCGGTCTAAATTCTCATCCCCCTATTTTTTTCTCACTCATCCTATTTTCTTTCTTTCAATAAATATATAGATACATGTTTTTTCTCTTTTAGTCTCCACTTCTTTCTCTATCTCTACTATCTTCTTCATTCGCATTTTAGGTGTCAAGAAAGCAGTGAATCAATTTTAATGTTAATGAGAATTGATTTTGTAGTTGTTTTAGAAAGAACTCTCTTAAATGTGGTCACAAATCCTAATTCAGCCTTTTGAAGTGCCAAACTCAGACAATTAGGGTTTTGGTTAAACAACTAAATCCTGCTAAATCTAATCAGATCAAAGAGTAATACATCTGCTAAATATAATTGTTATGTTGATGGCAGTACTTGTTGTTATGGGCATGTTTCTGTGACGCCCCGTGTCCCATAATAGACACGACCACGCCCCAGCAACCTACTAAAGAGCCGAAAATCCGGCAGCATCTCCTCTGTAAATCGAACCAGTCGCACTTGTAGAACCTGTCATGCAAACCATACATTCGCATACACAAACGCAACGGAAGCTAAAATGAAACTAAAATTAAAATAACAGACTCTGGTTCAAAACTGAACCACCAGAACTCACTTAACTCATCCTGCACAAATCCATACATCCTTATACAACTTATATGATACATATATATGTTATATGGTTCTTCGTGAAATAAAATATAACTTGAAGCTAAAGTAAACCAAAGTGAAAAGAGATAACACCTAAGTGGCACCCCGCCACAACCACTGCAATCCATCTGCTAACCCTGCCACTGCAGATGATTCTAACTAAGAACTGGTAGGGGGTCAGTAACTCACCGACACGAGTTAAACTGGTAGAGGAGTCCCAAAACAAAACTGCGATAAACTTTTTCTCGAGTAAAACATGCACACATATAAATATATATCAATCCTAATATTAGCATACAATAACAGACTTAACTGCCCACCCTTGGTATGCCTCTCAATTAACAGGAAGTTACCCAGAGAATTCTATAGTACTTTGGCTAGTACCGTCCCATACCGGCACTAACCAAGGTACTCAAATTCTCTCGAGAAAGTGGCTTACCCCTAGGTAGGTAAGCCCCTCTCCCACTAGGCGACTCCACAGTCATTGAAAAGCTAACCTCGTGATAAATATACACACCTAGCTTAACTAGATACGTTTTAGCTTCACCGAAGTCGAATAGTCAGGTCGTCCCTCCAGTATTCGTGTTGGGACGAAAAGCATATTCTCATCGGTACCCTAGCATGCAACTATTTCTTCTGGTTTTGGAAAAGCATTTATTGTGTCAACAACCGAAATAATACTCTTTTCTTGTGAAAACATCCTTCACCCACAATCTCAGCAGATTCGGAACTCCCCCAATTACGTCCTCGACTGAGATAGGCTTTTTAAAACATTACTTATCTTATCACACACAGAAGTGGCACAACCAAGAGTCATATCATAACGTGCAGAGGGATCCCAATCACCAAACCAGTCGGGCGGTCAGAGGTGTACAGCCTCTGAGCCTCGAGAGTAAGAACAAACAGGCTTACAATCCAATCGAGCGGTCAAGGGTAGCAAATCCCTGAGCCCCGAGAGTCCAACCTAAACGAGAATCCTGGCCAGAGAGTGGAGCACTACAACTGCCAAGACCCTCATGACTCGTCTCAGTCCACTTCACCAATCACATACAACATACGAAATCTTTATGTTTTCAAAACATCGATTATCACAAAGCAGTTCAAAACTATCACTTTGAAAGTCATTTACGAATAAAACTCATCAAAACAACTCATCGATAACCCCAATAAACAATACAAGCTTCATCGTAAAACAATTACCGAAATAGGCATAATCTACATTGTAAACCTCATTGAAATCAACGGTATAAATCATGCATATATGATCACCTACCATCTACACATAATGATGCATGCATATCTCCACTTCTAGCGTGAATCTAGACAATAATATAAAAGAAAACAAGAGGCATCCCCTACCTAGCGATTCAAAACTCCGTCCTCATCCGCTTTGCTTCGAGCATCTCGCCCCCAACTCATTTCGGCTTTCCTTCCGACACCCTAGACAAAGATAAACCTTAGATTCTTCGAGAAGAATCTTAACATAACACAAATAACTCCGAAAGAACCATAAGAAAAAGAAATACAAATAAGACTTGACTCGCATTAACGTCGGAAGACCCCGAGTGACTATTCTGCCTTAGATTGATTCCCATCACAATTATAACCCAATTCGATCTTACCGTACATCGTTGGAAAGCTAATTCAATTTCTAACATTTCTTTACTTAAGGTCTCGGCCGAATTCCAAGTGTATAACCTCGAAACGAACAAAATAGACGCAGCAGTGCATCAGTCTTCCCCGAATGCTCGTTGTTCACTCTAACGGCCATAATTCCCTCATCCGAACTCGAAACGACTATTTCCATACCATTCTGGAATCGTCACAAGACGAGATAAAATATTTAAGAAGACTCAAGCAGCATTTCAAACATCTATGACTAGCTACAACAACAAAACAGTGAACAGCTCTCGAGTTTGCTAAACTGCGTGCTTCTCGCCAAAATAGTCGTAACTCTCTCGTCCGAACTCGGAACAACTTGTACCATACCATTCTGGAAATCTAAGATCCTAAGCTATGACTCTCGTGTTTGTGGAAAGTCCATTTGGATACTCTACAAGACCCAAATTGTCACATAACAGACTGTACTGTACAGTCTTTTGTTTCAGCTCAATCCAATAGAATTTGCAACTTCTCTCAACCTTACCTTCTACCATGACCTTCTCTATACTTAGGAATTGAACACCATAATATGCACTCAGAAAAATTCCCAAATTTACAGATCATAAAACCCTAGAATCTAAGAACAAGATAATTAACTCATCAAAACTATAATTCTTACCTTAACTTGGATGTTATTGATTTGTTTCTTCATATCTTCATCAATTTCTCCCAAACTTCCTACAAATTAGAAAGAGAAACCCTATTACATCTCCATTTACAGAAATATTGAATTCTAGAGAGAGAAGTCATGAGTTTCTTACCAAAAGTCCATAAAACCTAGTTCAATGCACATCTTGAAACTTGAATTCAACAAAAGCAAGGTTATCCCTAGGGGTGGCAATTTGGTCCGAACCGGCGGTTTTTTTCTCAAACCCGCCCCTAATGGAACGGGTTTTACCGACCCGTTTATTAAACGGTTCGGGTTTGGTATGAAGTTAAAACAAATAATCGGGTTCGGGGCGGGTTTGGTATTAGATAGTAAACTCCGCCCCGAACCGATTAGTACGATATATATTAAATATATGTTTTATTTAAGGTTATGTTTCTAAACCTTTAATTTTAATATTATCAATTAACTATGTTATGTTTTATATTATTTAAGTAGTTGTAGTGTTTATGATTGATAAACTCAAAGTCTTATAAAATTTTGTTAACGATTGTTATGTTACTTCAAACTAAAATAACTTTTGTAAAACAAAACACAAAATATTTTGTTTGAACTCGACCCGACCCGACACATGTTATATTAAACGGGGCGGGGCGGGGCGGTAATGGTTTAGCAATTTTAACTTTGGGCGGTTATGGTAATTGAATATCCGCCCCGATTAATTATTGGGACGGTAATGGTAAAACCCGTTTGCTAATGGGACGGAGTTGGGAAGGGGATGAACCGTCCCAAACCCGCCCCGTTGACATCCCTAGTTATCCCTATGAAATTCCACCCGAAATCCTTTGTTCTTCGACTGATTCATCTCCAAATAGGAACCCCAACTTGAAAACGAGGAGCAGCTCATACCAATCTGATTTTGTCCCTTAAACAACCAAATTTATACTTAAGTCCCTCGACTTGTCCAGATTGCAAGACACCCCCAAACTTCCACGGTTTGCAGATTAAGCCCTTATTTTGACCCGACCCAATTGTCAAATAGTCCTTCATCACACCTCATAAATTTTAGCGGAGAAAAGTTGTTCGGGAAACTGCATTACCAAATGTAGTGGTACTCTCAATCCGGATACATTTGGCTTTCCCATCTCTATATACGTTTAAGACTAAATCGGTACATCTACACAAGTATGAATAAAAAGTCGAGTTGTTATATTCTACATTTTTAAATCTTGATAATGTAGGGTTATATCCTTCAGATAAAACAATAAATTAAACCGTAAAATTAATGCACAAACCTCGATAGCTCGGTCAAGAAATAGGGCTGCAAAAAAATGTACAAACCTAGATCTTTTCTTTTTTGAAAAGGTAAATTTGGAGCATGGTTTCACTAATGGAGAAATATCCATGTTACCTTTGAGACGAAATGAATTCCGTCTTAATATTTTTTTCTTATCAACATGTTGATGATCCATATATCATAATATGAACTATGATGATTTTTTTTCTAGAGGTGTTAGCTTCTCTTACGACATGCACTGAACAATGCTTCGATGGTGGTGGATTGGCCGTACCTAGATTCACATTTTCAACAATATGGGAATAGTTTTTCATATTTTAACTATGTATGAAGTTGTTATATTTCCAAGAAAATGGGTGATAATGTGTAACACCCATGTCCCAGTTTCCACGCCGACTGCCACGAAAACCAAGATATAGGGCATTTTGCCACGGAATCATAACATAATAAATATGAAATCCAACTAAATAACAACCAATATATCATGAAGCTTGTAAGAAATCATAAATGTAACTACAGAATAATGAATTAAATCATAATATCTGAAATATCTGTTTACATCAATTGGTAAACGAGACTGAAAGGAAATACTACGAATCTCAGGAAAGAAATCCAAACACAAGTAATTCTTTAACATCTAAGTTGTTGTCCAGGTGTATCATATTTTATTTATATAACCTAATAGTCTAGGTTGTTGTGTGGGTGTATTTATAGTCCATGAATATAACTCTAATGATCCAAGGTTACTGTATTGTCGTTGGAAATAGTTTATAGTCATAGTAGATGTCTATTGTATTACTAGTTGGGTCTAAGTTGATGATAACCTAGCAGACATTGGCAGTTTAAACTTTAATATTATAGTTCTCCAACTATTCGAAACTAGGTCTGAAATTGAAAATGGCTATGAAAACTCTAAAAAAGAAGAAACCTACCTGAGTTGCAGCATAAAGAAGAAGAAAACAAATCCTTTAGAAAATCCCTTGAATGCCTTTTCTTCTTTCCCACTTTTTCTCTCTGGATTTCTCTCGCACTAACTCACGTGATGAGACATGAAAATGCCCCATCTGAATCTCTTAACTCGGATCAATGAGTCCAATTCGAACAGTTACTCTGATGAATTACTTGTTTCTCTTGCCCATGTGTCTTTTACGGAATTGAGTACGGAAAACGGATAAAAACGACATAAAAGGGGCATTTTTGTCATTTGGAGGTTATGGTAATCTTGTCATGTAGTCAATATTGATACTCTGATGAAAAGTAGAGTCTTAGACCAACCCAACGACGAAAACGGGAGTCCAATCGGAGTTCGGATGGAAGAATTATAGCTAGTCAAGTGCGGGTCCTAATCTGTTGACCAAAGGTCAACCTGGATCCCTCTAAAGACAGGTGGCGCAAGAGATGGAATCAGATCCAATGGTGCTGATAAGTCTCGGGATACTCTCGGGCGTAAAGGGTGTGTTCCGGGCTCTTTTCAGACGCACTAGACAGATCAACCGTTGTAGCTATTCCCGAACACATGGATCCATCTTAAGTTGTGTTGCAAATTTCTTCATTTAGCCAGAGATGTACCTTAACAACTTCACTTAACAAAGATTGAAAAGGCCAGATTCTTTCCTCCACTTTCCCTCAATACCATTCTTTGTGAGAGAGAAAGAACCGAGAGAGATGGCCAAAGAGAGAAAGAAAGGAAGTTTGTAGACCGAGAAGGAAAGAGATTTTTTTAAGAAATAGAAAGAGATGAAGATAAAATCCGAGAGAGAAGAAGGTTGGATATTAGAGAGAGAAAGTCTCGGCTGGAGGAAGATAATGGGATTTTGGAGGATATTTGGAGAAGGAGATTGGGTTCGATTCTATTCTTCTATATAGAGGACAGAAAACACAATAGAGGATTATCTCGATCTTGGGAGGAGCCTCTCGAGCTCACCAAACCAGGAAGATCAGAGAGAGAGAGAGAGACAGAGAACATTTTTTTTATCATCATCTTCTTCTTCTTCTTTTGGTTTTTCTTGTATTTTTAGTGAGAGAAAGGGAGAACAGAGAGAGAGAGAAAGTAGGAAACAGAGAGTTAGAGAGAGAAACAGAGAGAGATTCAAAGAGAAATGTATTCATGATCATAAAATTTGTTTTTTGATTGATTTCATCAATATAGTTTCCTTCGTTTCAGTTACATTAGATATAGAGATAGAAAGGAAGAGTTATATTAGAGAGAGAAAGATTACAGAAAGTTAGAGAGAGAATTCAAGTGGAGAAGACAAGAAAATCCGTGGGAAAATTATTTTCCCACAGAGAAATCGTTTGCCGCAAAAAGAAAAGAAGGGACGAAATTGCTAGGGTTAAGGGGACTTAATAGTTTGCTTTGTTTACACCCCATATATAAGTGGGGTGAATGTTACATAATGTTACTTATTAGTTTGTCGTAACATCATTTTGGTGATGATGTAACATTCAAGACTAAACTTATTTATAAGAGCAACTTAACTATTAGTTTTTCGTAAGTTTATTTGGCTTAAGTAACAAAAATTATAGTTGGATCTTATTTATTGTTTAAATTTTTGTAACTCAATCAATTATTGTCAACTTGATATCTCAAGAAAAGCTCTTAAATTGATACTTTATATTGAGGTTACAATTTGACATTCTCATTTGATATAATCTTATTTTAGTTATGTTTTGAACTCACTTATTTTGGGTTAAAATAGACAGTTAAAATACATGTGAGAGTCTTAAAAATAAAATATCGTATTCATCACAAAATTGCTTCTAGATTACAGTTCGCAAGCACATGTACGTTGTAAGTAGAATTTTTTTTGTTGTCATTTTAGGCTAGTGCAACCTAATTTAAAATCTCTGCTCCGCCCCTGGAAATATTTGGCATAGGCCAACCAAGTGCGTTGGTGTAACATCCAGAGTTTCGAGTCGGAGAATCAGACGAGTTGGAGCGTCCAATAGAGCTAGTGGTTTGTTTTGGGATTTGGTTTTGAATACTTATTTCGATTGATTCAGAAGATTCATCAAATAAATATCGAGAAATCAAAAATTTTGACTGGTCAGACGTATAGATAGGACGTGGTTTGGCTATCGTTATGTATTCGGTGATTTTCTTCATTATCGAATTAATAGGGGCCATATAGTTTCTTCATGGTTTGATTTGGATGAAGAAGAAAAGAAAAGGTTAGATGAGGGTTCATTTTGAGTTTAGAGAAAGTCAGAACAGGGGTTAAATCAATAGTTGTTGCAGAATATAGGATGTTTTCTGTAACCAGGAAAGATTTAGGGGCTGTTTAGCAAGTTGATGGAAGTTGAGGGACTAAATTGTAATTTCGAGTGGATAAGAGAAAAATCAAAAATCAGATTTTTCTTCTTTCTCTCACGGAACCGACTGCAACTAGGGCTTAAGCTTTGGTGAAAGGGAACGATCAAATTGAAGAGTTTTATTGAATCTCATAGAGAAATTTGGTTTCAATCAAGAAGTAAGTATTATACTTAAGGTTTTTGTCTAGGTTTTTTATGGAAATTTAATTTTCTCTCTCTATGATGTTAATTTGAGTTTTAATGGAGGTTTTCTTTATGATTTGAAGAACTTAGCAAATTGAGGAGGAATTGGAAGAGATTAATCAAGAGGAAACTTTCTAAATCGATTTTAATGGAATCAAGGTAAGAAATTTGGATCTCTATGGTTTTTTAATGAATCTTTGAGGGTTTTACTTACCTTTATGTGTGATGCTATGGTGTTAGTTAACTTAAAGAGTTATGAACTTATGTATGAAGAATCAAAGTGGATGATTAGGTTTAGACTTGATGAAAAACAGTGAATTGAGAACGAAACTGCTACTGTTTTTTAGTGTTTAGACAGTCGTAGAGGCTTCAGAAGAATTTCAAGTCTTCATAGATATTATAGCTCGTCTCGTCACGATTCCAGAAACATATTCTAATGATTATTTAGAGTTCGGATGACGACGATATGATTGTTAGAGTATGCAGCGTATGGGCAGCAAAACTGATGCACTGCTGCGTATCTTTTACACTTTTCAGTTATGTTTAGTCGTAATTAGGAAAAGCCACCTGAGTATGAAACGCTAGGAATGAGGTTAACTTTCTGAAAACTTAAGAATCGGTTGAATCAGATTAAAGACTACGGAGTATTGTTTGTTTAAGTGCACAGTGCGCAATTAAGACTATTTTATGTGTTTATGTTATTTTGGATATGGTTCGTTCGGATTTTGGCAACGAGAACCAACAGAACATGTTAAGGGCATAAATATCCTTCAAGCAAGGTATGATTCAATTTAATTAGGTATGACAACGGAAGTTAGAGAAGGATCTAAATTATTCGTATAGTCGATTTCTTTACGACGAACAACTTCGGAATAGTTTGGTCTATAATGGGTACCTATTATATGTCGGACTCACTGTTATATTGAAGGTGTGACTACGATATTCAGGTTTTCAGAGTCAACATAATACAGTGACCTCGGAATTACATAATAGACTTTATGGAATTATCTAGTGGTTTAGGACGCAAGCTAAGTAGTGAATCTTATATCGTTCATGGGTTCTTCAGAGTTCATTCTCATGCATCTTGATGTCTTCTAAGTTTACAAGACCTCCTCTTACAGTTTTCTGTCTGTCAGTCACACCATCTTGTTTCTTTTGCACTTTCAGTTGGAGGGGAGTACTACATAAAAGATAAACTCGAAAAGGGCGAGTCTCAGAAGCACGACGGCGAACCAAAAGTGTATCACATCTGAGGTAGAATCCTATGAATCTTACTTGGAGCACGGGTATTCCCCGTTTCACCATTATATATATATATATATATAACTGAATATATATATATATATATATATAAATAATAACTGAATATCTATATATATATAGACATGAATATATATATATTCAGTTATTATTTTCTTTTTATCTTTATCAAAATTAAATTATGATATGATATGGTATGACATGAATGTATGTGGTGTGCTCTATGTTATGGATGTTTATCTTTCAAAACAAATTGGTTTTTCTGAAAAATAATCACATGGTCGCGGAATCGCTTGAGTTGTGTGATCGTTTTGTGTGAATTGTAAACACGTGGTGGCGGAATCGCTTGAGCTGCGTGTATAACATAGAGGCGGAATCACTTGATCTGTGTTACGTGTATTGATTGTTTGACGCTGGACATTGGTTGGTCCCCTTGTTTATATTTCTGTTATGAATTAGCCATGAATTCATGTTAAGGGTTACACTCGGTGCGTGTGACCAGTCGTTTGGTAACGACCATTCTTGTTTACCCGGAATGGGGTCCGAGAAAGATTGGGAGTTGGGGTATTCCGACCCTTGGAGTGATTAGGGGACTGACCAGTGCCATGTTTGTTTATTTATTCTGTTAAGCCACTGGTGTATGTGGTTTGAATTCTGTAATGACTTGTGGTTAATACTTACAATGTTTTCACCGAACTGAAAGAGGGTGTTTACCCAAGTTTTCTTAATAAGAAAATACTTAATCCCTGAAAGTGGAAACTTGTAAAAGCTTGACTTTAAATAGGGTTTACCCTACTTTGAGACACAAGAACGCTCTTCTCATTCGGTTGATGGGACTTGTTAGGAAGGCTCTGTTCTTGTAGCTTTCGGAGGCACTCAGATCATTTAATATTATTATAAGTTCATGCATATGTTTGGGTATTCTTCGAATGGTTAATGAATTACCTTGCGAGGGAGCTTCTGATGGGTCATGAAAATGTCCCATCTAAGTCGTTTAATTTAGCCAAGTTAGTCGGTTTCGAGTCTTTATTATAATAAAATGGTTGGTTTTCTTGATTAGGTGTCTTTTGCGGAGTTAGATGTGAAAAACGGTTAAAAACGAGGAACAGATGCATGAAGGGTATTTTGGTCATTTGGAGTCAAGGACAATCTGGTAATTTGGCCAAGGTCAGTGCGTGGTTGAAAAGTAGAGGTCGAGACGAGTCCGTAGGAGAAAACGGAAGTCAAATCGGAGTCCGGACGAAGGAATAAATCAAAGTCAAAGTTTAGTCAAATGTTTGACTAGGTGGGGGACTTTCGGTGGACATTCGGGCACGCGGTATGGGGGAAGACACGTGGCGCGCTCTAAGGACCGGTATATCTAATTCCCGTGTTTCCGCTTAACATTGAAATGGCCCCTATAGGCCTAATCTGGTGTAACGCGCTGCAAGTTAGTACGGTGCTCCCAGTCCTACCTTTTCATCGTGTCCGTTACCCTCCGCGTCCTCAACATCCAACGGCTCCTGTGCATCTGCACTTTTAGGTTTGATCCAATGTTTCCGTCGCATCTTGCTCCAGTAGTCCCGCTCCCACGTTATAATCTGGACCGTACCCTTCCGCGTTTTTTAGATCGGACGGTTGCTGTGCGTCTCCACTTCCGTGTTACCCGAAGTAGCATAGCTAGCGTGCTCCCAAACGCGTGTCCACGCCGCGACCGTCCAGATCCCGCGTTATCCTGATCCGACGGATGCTGCTGTATGTCACGTAGTTCGTCCACATCCGCGAAGCATCCTAGCCGCGTGACCCAGCTCCTAACGACCAGATTGCTTACCCTCTGTCCAATTGACAAGTGTCCTTTCCCCTCATTTGACCAGGTCCTTACATCTTAATTAACGGCCAGATTTCTCTCCTCTTTCATTAGCCGACACATGGCAGCCTCTCCCTTTCCCATTAGCTCCACCAAAAACCCTAGCCGACTTCATTATTAAAAACAAATGAAAAATCCCCATTTTGTCCTTAATAAACCCTAACTCTATTTAATGGCCCTTCCTCCCTCATTAGCACTTAGACTTGCAAACCCTCTCAATATACCTCTTCTATCTCCCTCTCTTCTCTAATCCCTCTTCTCTATATTTCACTTCTCTACTCAACTTATCCCTCTTCTTACCTAAAACGTCCTCTTACCTAATCTTTCTTCTCTACTACTAAATCCATTCTTTTTCCATCTTCTTCTCTACCATTACTTTTCTTCCATTAATAGTCTTCTTCTTCTTCCTTCCATATTCTTCTATCATCTTTACCCTCTTCATCTCTTCTTTCCAACTTTCTAGATCTAATTTCTTCTTTCTCTTTCTTTTTCTTATTTGGGTGGCATTAAAATAGCTATTACTTGGATTTCTTGGAGTAACATTCTTGAGCATAAATGGAGCAAATCTTGGACAAATTGGAGATACATGGGGATATGGAATTTGAACATTCTTGGTGATTTCTTTCCATTAATTTCTTAGTATTTTCATTTATTTCACAATGTCAATGAATGGTATTCTAGATTCCATGTATAGTTAATTTAGCAATCTAAGGTTGTGAATGAAACCCATATTTGGGCTTATTTTGAGATATGTTATAAATCAATGAATCCTTGTATTGAGCTTCAATGCCTATTGATTGTCATTTCATGTTGATTCTATAACCTTATTGTCATTCATGTATTATAATTAGATATTTCATGCTTTTATTGAATTATTAGATGAGATATGCCTTTTAGATCTTGAATGATAGTGTAGGAAATTAGTCTTATATGATAGTCAATCATACATTCTTGATTTTAAATCGTGTTATTAAAGAATATATTCCGAAATCTAAATAGTTTATTATGTTAGATTTTGAGTTATACATGAGAAAAGGGATTTGTTAATTAATGCATGTTTTAAGTAGTCCATTTATGTGCCATTTTGGATCTTTATAATACTTGTTCTTGATTAATTAAATCCTTTGATGTGCTTTAATGTCTATTAGTTGTTTATCTATATGGATTGGATTCTCTTTCTATTACTCATGCCTCATAATTAGATATTTCATACTTTCGTTAAGTTGTTAGATGGAGTATGCTTTTTAGATGATGGATAATAGTTAAGCGATCCGAACCATCTATAAGGAAGACAATTAGAATTAGTGATTATAAAATTGTTTGATCTAGAACATCATCCGGAATCCAAATAGTTCATTATATTGGATCCCGAGTAAATACAAAAGAGATTTAAGTAATTAAGTGATTGTTTTATAAAGTGAAATTATGTGGTGGATTTTATAACCTTAGATATCTTCTCCCTCTCACTTAGATAGTTTAGATAGTTTTATTTGTTTTCTTATTTCTTGCAAATCAATCATCAATTTTATGAAGTGGTGTGTGTGTGTGTGTGTTAGTCTAAGTTAGATATTGACATTTTGATTATTGGGCTAAACTCGCCGTTAATATCTGAAGTTACCTACCTATCCCTTGGGACGATACTCGATCTTATTATAAATACTATAACTTGACCCCGTATACTTGCGGGAATAGACCTTATTTTAGGCCCATCAGCTTCAGATCTGGCCGGAGGTAGGACGCGCCTCAAGACGAGATAATTGTATCGCCGTGGGTGTATGGCTTTACTAAGCGACGATACTCTTATAGTCGTCTGGGTAAGTCATGACATATTCTAAGGGTATCATTGTTTGGGTGGGATTTGCTATTCGATGCGTATTGAGATCACAAGCTAGCCCGATGAGCGATGATGGCGAAGGGAGAGTTACAGAAGCTCTTACCGGGGTATCACGTGGATCCATGTGTACACTACAGTAGTCAAACGTTCGACAAGGCGATGCTTTCCTACGCACTAACAAAGGCCGAATGATTCTTCCTAGCCGAATAGTAGGTGACCCCGACTGAGGGCGTATTCAGTCGTGATCTTGGTAAGCTAGAAGAATTATCTTGCTATATTGCTTTGCTTCGTGTGCATAATGATATTTCTGTGTATATACATATCGCCTATAACTATTGATATATGAAACTGTTGATGTGTGTGGTGCGGCTAGGATGTCTAGGTATCCTACTGAGCTGACCTTCGGGTTATCTCATTCCTATCTGTTTTTGTTCAGTTGCAGGTATTGGTGACGCGGAGTGACATAGTTTACTTCGTTGGCTCACATTATGTAAGCTCGATATAATTTCTATTATATTTTCAACATAATCACAACGTTAATATTATATATGTATCATCTACAATAGTTAGGTTCGTTCTCTCACTCGTTTGTGATTGTACACATGTAAATAATATGCACATTATCACTTTTTATTTGATGCGATTGATATTTAGAAGTTTGTGAGATATGTGGTAATGTTTGACAAGTTTTTCATGTTTGATGTGTTCAATTTATAGAGGAGACTCTGTCCAAATCCAGTCTCTTCTGTGAAATATTCGTATACATGAATTCAAGTTATTTTTATCTTTATGAAAACTAATTTGGGTTACACGTTTTCCGAACATATTTTCAAAAGGTTTACACTTAATCTGATTTTCCGTTGCGTTTGTTCTTAATTTGTAAATCGTGATGAGAGTTTTGGCTTGGGTTTATATTTGAAACTGGTTTGAGTGAGAACTAGACCGAGTTTCTTTTATAAACTGCCGGACAAACCGTGATTCGGAACACGGGGCGTCACAGTTGGAGGTTTTGTATAAAACTAATTAGTTTCTCTTAGTAAAAATCTTCTGCGGATCTTTCATTTCCGTTAACTCTCTTAAGGAAATCTATTTGAGCAACTTTTAAGGCCTAAAAATTAGGTTAATAACACAATAAGTTCAATATTCAACACAAAACCAACAAAACCTAAAATTTTAAATAAGATTCACTGAATAAATCATTTTGACACTGTTATCTCACTGTATTAAACAATACGTCCATAACCATACGTTTTTTACTGTTTAATTATGAAATTTAATTTGTATTACATAAAAAAAATATGGTCTTACACATAGCTATACTTTAATGCAAGGATGGAACCAAGATTAAAGATTAAGGGGCCAATATAATACGAAATGAGTTGTTTTTGTTTATCAATTTATTTACATTTTATATTTATACTCCACTTGTAAGAAATGATCTTTACATGTAATGTGGAATAAGAGTAGTACCATCCTTAAAAAACTATGATTTTGATCAATTTCATTTTATTTTTAACACTTGAAAACGTCTTTTAAATAGAGGTTTTTGAGACAAAACTTTTGCCAAAAGAGTCTCAATTTGTTTAGTATCCGATCCATTTGAATGAATGGTCTGTTTCTCAAACTAAAAGAATAAAATAAAAATATCTAACAATATATATGAGGTTTTCAATAAAAAAAATTGCTAATATTTTTTAAATTTACAACAGAAAAATCCATGCTAAACCAACTATCTATAAAATTTATATGTTTTTTGGTTGGATTAAATCTGTCACTTGGGTTGAAAGCCAACTATGTTACCGGAAAGCAAAGCACGCTTTACCTTTTCACTTAAGTAGAAAATTACATAATTGCACCAGGTTGGTGAAGCCTAAAAAAGTTTGATAAATCTTTTTGGTCGCGGTTTTGGGGCATAAAAAATTTCTGGGGAATATAGACTTTGTCAATCAAGATTGACTTAAGATGCATATTTATTAATTGGCCCAAAAATTTACTAAGTTACCTTTTGCCCCGTAATCTTCATCTTCTTCTCCATTTCTCTCAACTCCACATATTTCTGCCACCATTCTCATCTTCATCTTTCTCCTCATCTCTTTCACTTCTTTTCTCTCTTGGGTGCAGCGGGGTAGTAGATCAAAACCCTAATTCAAGAAACCCAAATACCCAATAATAATACCAAAAATCAATTTTATGCAAAAAAAAGAAAAACCCCAAAAATCAAACCCTTAAAAAAAGTTGAATGTTCTTTCTTTTTTTGTTGAACCAAGTAAAGAAGATAAATCAAAAGTAAACAAATACTTTACATTACCATTAACAAAGGGTCCAACGGGATTTACCATATCAGCAACATAGATGTATGGGTGGAGGGTTTTTTTTTTTACTATTATGAATGGGTAAATTACTAGATTGGACACTTATATTCTCAGTTCCAGGGCTATTGAGATAAGATGCCTGAAGTGTTGATAAATTAATGCACATGGGGGTATTATTACCAGAGACTTATTACAATTTTTTTTTTTTTTTTTACATATTGTAAAGAAGATTCAGGAATTAGGGTTTCAAATTGAGATTTCGAAGCAACATTCATAATTTCATACACCTTCAAATCCAATTAGTTTGAAATTCACGTAATGGTGTGGTATCATAATTGGGTAAAACTGATTGACAAAGATTTGGTGTGAAGAAGAAGATTAAGATGAAGATGGGATGAGGGGAAGATGAAGACTAGGAGGCAATAATCAACTCGATAAATTTGTGGACCAAAAAATAAATATTTCTCGTAAGTCAATCTTGATTAACTAAATCTATATTCCCCGGAGACTTTTCTTTATTCCGCAAAGCCACGACTTTTTTTTTTTAACCAAAGTCATAATTTTTTGGGTGCTTCTAAAGGCACCGGGCCAAAAGGCTGTTAGCATCCAAAATTTTTGTTGACTCGGATCAAAGGCCTTTGACCCGAGCTCTCTATAAGCACCGATTTTTAATGTGGGTGACGTTCACCTTCATTTGCTTCTTCCATCTTCTTCTTCCAAAACAAAAGTAACCCTAGTTCATCAACGTTGTCATTATCATCGTCTTCTTCTTATTCATATGAAGATCTCGAATCATGAATCCTCAAGAAATCTGACCTTAAAAGGCATCACAATCATACCTACACAGAAAAACCCAAAATGAAGAACACTAAGAGTGACAGAAATTTGCAGAGAGAAAAGTATAGAAAGCTTTACGAAAATCAAAATCTCAACCTAATCAAAAATTAATAAAACTAAAATTCACTGTGCAAGAGTGACAACTTACAGAAATCAAAATCTCAGTTTTTTTTCCTAAAATCAAAGCATAAGGTATACCCATTATCATGTTTCACTGAAACCACCAATTATTACTCAAAGGGTAGACCTGCAAATTAGAGATAAACTATCCCTGTGAAAACCCCAAGTATGAATCACTCATGAATCCTCAAGAAATCTGACCTTCAACCTAAACCCACAAAAAATAACGAAAATGAATAACAACCAACAGGATAGAAAATGAAAAAGAGGCATCAGAATCTTTGATACTAAAATGGGGAAGAGGATCAATACCCACACAGGAAAACCCAAAATGAAGAACACCCAGAGTGACAGAAATTTGCAGAGAGAAAAAGTATAGAGAGAGAGACTTACAATGGGAGTATCTTTAATACTAAGATGGGGAAGAGGATCAATAGTGCTAACATGTAAAGGAGCAAGATGAGCACCCATGACACCAAGAAGAAGCCTCAGATCGGGCCTCTTGCTATCTATTTAACTATCTAACCCTAGAATCAATTAATAACCAAATCTTGAGAAACCAAAAAAAAAACGAGACATTCTTTTTTCTTCTTCTCAGATAGAAGTTAAACAGAAATAAGAAATGGTAATGACAAATTTCTTCATGGATGACGAATTTGAAGAATAAACCAAGGTGGGAGACAAGAAATATTTTATTTGAGTATGTGAAGAGAAACGGATTAGCCAATCCGTGAGTATGTGAAGAGTAACGGATTGGCTAATCCGTGACTTAATATAAATGGGCGGACTGGTCTCTTAGGGCATCATTGTGTTGTCCGAAATTTTGGTTGGATTGTGAGAAATGGATGTAGGGGTTAGGGTTAACTTTACTTGACCGGTGCCTACATAGTCGAACGGTGCTAACAGAGAAAGAAGCGGTTGGACTTGGTGCTAATAGAGATGGATGCTAACAGCCTTTTGGCACGGTGCCTTTAGAAGCACCCTAATTTTTTAGGGAGTTTTGGCCAAATTCATGTTATTAATATTATTCCAAACTTTGCCTATTATTACCTATAATATTTTGGTAACTTCCACTTAATAGAAAAAGATCCAGGTGTTTTTAGTTTATTATGATAATTTTGTAAACCTAAAAAATCATTTTTCACAAGTTAATTATGGAAAAAACATCATCCCATATTTAACTACAATAATGATTTTCAACAAAAAAAAAAAAAAAAAAAAAAAAAAAACTACAATAATGATACTTCACCCGACACATCATAGCGTCATTTTGATCGTAATATGTGGACGAATTAGGGGCGGAGATAGAAAAATACTCTCATTACTTTAACGATCTACAAACGTTCAAGATATTCAAAGATGTTTGAAGATATTTACACATCCAAAAGATTAAATTTCATGTATTTAAAAATATTTTTTGTAATCGGAATAACCAATGTAACGAATCAAGCAACTATTGTGAATAAATTTATTACTTAGTTTCTCCGTGAATGTAGATCATGATTAGCTTACTAAATACCGTCTCCTTCACGACGCCAAAAGTTTGAACCAGTCGTCTCTTTCTCTCTCTTTATTTCCTTTCCTTTATTAATTCTCTCTCTCTCTCTCTTCATTTAAATGTCAAAGAAAGGCACCGACACCTTGAGGGTTTCGGTCGCAAGAACTTCCCGACTGTTTCTAATAATCTGTATACCCTTTCCTTTTTCATCTCATTTGACGACAAATGTTACTTTTTTAGTTCTTCTTTTCCTTTAATGAAGAAGAAGAAGAATAACTTAATAAATTCGATTTGAACCCACTACTACTGAACTACTCTAGTTCTTTACTGTTTCAATGAAGTCATCCATGAATCTTTCTTCAAGAAATCGTCAAGAGCATCAGAACAAGATGGATAAACAACAATCATCAACTGGAATCTGTCGTAATATCTACTGGTTGGTAATTTTTGCTTCTTTTGGTTTATGGTTCTTTCTTTTTTGTTTCAATTCTTCCATTTATATTAGTGGTAAAGACAAGATTCATTCATTCATGACTGATTATGTTTACCCAGTTATGTCTTCTTCTTCTTCTTCTCAATCAAATCCAGTACTAAATGAAACCCAAACTCATTCTTCTACTACTAATCCAATCAAACCCATTATTGATTGGGTTGACCCAGAAGAGAATTCACAACAAGAACCTCTAAATGTTGAAATTGAAGATGACCCATGTTCTAATAAGTACATTTATGTTCATAATTTACCTCCTAGATTCAATCATGACTTGATCAAACAATGTAAAACCCTCTACTTATGGTCTGATTTGTGTCCATTTATGATGAACTCTGGTCTTGGTCCTATAATGGAGAATTCTGATGGGGTTTTCTCAGATAAAGGATGGTTTGCCACAAACCAGTTCACATTGGAAGTCATTTTTCATAATAGGATGAAAAGCTACAAGTGTTTAACAAATAATTCTTCATTAGCTTCTGCAATCTTTGTTCCTTTTTATTCGGGTCTCGATATTTTTCGTTATCTTTGGGGGTTTAACTCAACAATGAAAGATTTAGTTTCTCTTGATCTTATGAAATGGCTAAAGGATAGACCTGAATGGGAGGTATTAGATGGAAGAGATCATTTCTTAATTGCAGGAAGGATTACTTGGGACTATAGAAGGGTAACAGATGATGATTCTGATTGGGGTAATAAACTAATGGTTTTGCCCGAAGCAAGAAACATGTCGGTTTTAACAATAGAAGCAAGTCCTTGGCATCGAAACGATTTCGCAATACCTTACCCGACTTACTTTCATCCTTCGTCGGATAATGAAGTTTATGAATGGCAGAACCGGATGAGGAGACATAAGAAGCGGTACTTATTCTCATTTGCAGGGGCACCAAGACCAAACATTACAGGATCCATTCGGAACGATATTATCAATCAATGTGTGGAATCTAATAAGACTTGTGAGTTCTTAGATTGCAGGAAAGGTACTTGTGAACTGCCGAGTAAAGTAATGAAATTGTTTCAGGATTCGTTCTTCTGTTTACAGCCACCGGGAGATTCAAGTACTCGAAGATCAGCTTTTGATTCGATATTGGCTGGGTGTATACCAGTTTTTTTCCATCCGGGGTCTGCTTATACTCAATATATGTGGCATTTACCGAAAGATTATAAGAAATATTCTGTTTTTATATCGGAGTATGATGTGAGAAAGGGGAATGTAAGTATAGAATCGGTTCTGAAACAGATACCAGAGGAGAAGGTACGAGCAATGAGAGAAGAAGTTATAAAATTGATTCCGAAGATGGTATATGCAGATCCAAGGTCGAAACTGGAGAACACTGAAGATGCGTTCGATATAGCTGTTAATGGAGTACTTGAAAGAGTGAAGAAAGTGAGGAAGGATATGAGTGAAGGGCGAAATCCTGACGAGCCTCCTTACTTAGAAGACAATACATGGAAGTATACTTTGTTTGGGACAGAAAAGAAACATGAATGGGATATTTTCTTCGATACTAGGAGGAATTAATGATCCGAGGAAACACAACTAGTTGCAGTTATTGTAGTGCTTCAAAATGATAGTAGGTAGCATAAGAGTTGTATAATTTAAATTTAGATCATATTTGATAGTGATCTTCTGTTTCTACATGATTTATGAAATGAAATAACTTATTATTCGAAATGCTTCTAATAACTTGTTGTCAGAAAATCGATATTTACCAATCTTCCCACTTTTGGGGAGTGAATTATCTTCCACTTGTTTTTAAGAAGGAACAAAGAAACCCTAAAATTGAAGAAAGGGATGCTTGGTTTTGATCCGAGCTAAACATAGAGCTGCCTTTTATGATAACCAATTCAATTAATCACAGTAATCACTGAAGATTGAAGCTGGAATCGGACTGTCATCGACCTGTTCTTTAATTGAAATAACCAAGAACCTGTTAGCAGATGAAAGTTTCCTCATATCAAGAAAGAGATGAGATAGGGGTGTTAATTCAATCCCCTTTTTATCTAAACATTTTGCAGTTTTCATATTGCACAATCAATGACACAATGGAGAGAGAATGAAGAAAAAACTCTACCCCTTAACCAATTTTCTACATTGTGTCAGGGCATAAAGCAACATGGAGCAAATCTTATCATTCTAGCGTTGCTCAATAGAAGAAATTAAAGAAAATCTAAGTCTGAAAAATGGATGCCGACCCAGCTGAAACTAGCCCTTCAGAAATGCGTCAAGCTGTATACAACAATCCATGCGAGCTGCAAAAATGAAGAAAAATAAGCATTTACTAGAATTACAAGAAAGGTAGCATCAAACACGGGTTCTAATTGTCGTTTGATTGAAAAAATAAGAGAAAAGCAAAAAAGGAAAAGCATGATCTGTACCAGAAACAGAGTAATGGAAGCAAATAGACCCTCTTGTAGAAGAGTACCATGACCCCCAAAATCTTCTTCGTCGACCTTTAGTATTAGAGCGTAATACCCATAAACAATCCCAGAGGAAATCAGAAGGAACCTGAAAACAAAATTCATGAGTCAGATACTCTAAGTTATCTCTTATGTAATGCTTTGAATATTGAGAAGTCTTACGTGGAGTTGGATCTTTTTTACTATTATGTTCAGTTTTCAGAACTTGAACTCGACACAAGGTAAAAGACATTGCGCATAAAGCGGTAGTTGCTCCAAGACTAGTTTTATATTAAATGTCAACAAGAGGAACTCTACGTGTCTGTCTCATTCATCAAACGCATCACAGTATATTGATATGGTTGTAGACCAGCCATAGCTCTTCAAGAACTAGATAGAAGCAAAATGAACTGAGTAGAAGCAAAGGTTATGCACAAGAACTAAATTTTCTACATGGATTATCAGAGACAATTAAAATTTTCTGAAAAAAAAAAGAGGTCATAAAGAAATAGGCAACGAGTGATCAGCATCAAGACTCCAAATAGATAATCCTAGGAAGCTACATTAAATTTGCATAGCAAATTCGTTCTCTTTAGACTGTTTGTATACCAATACAGCTTCACTCATCTACTAAGAGATTTTTTTTGTAGATCACTCAAAGCAGCCTTTTCCTACTACTACTAGAAGAAAGCCCGGTTTTCGTCACCTTTATTTGAGTTGATGAGGTGATCTGATCTCGCCTCTAGGTAGGTCGAGGAGAAGCAAATAGAGCCAGCATTATGTATAAAGTACATAATACTTGAATAGTTGAATGTAGATTTCTGAGGGTGAATCTCCAACCAGAAGACGGAAAGTCATACTTTCATAATAAAAAACGTGTCAGAAAGTATCACTTACTAACGATTACGCCAATTGATTGAATACAATAATGCAGATCAACCGGCATAAAAATATCTTTAGACAATCAAAAGTTGGAATAGGCTAATAAGTAATAACTATTCTATATGACATGGGAACGTTCTTACACTCTGCCAATCGGATTCCTCTTGCATCTATATTTCCTTAACGAACGAACGGGGATTCAATTCCTAGAAAAATCAATGGGCGTGAACATAGCTTTGAGCAACAAATATAAAAGATTCCTAAGCAACCTCAACGTGGTTTGACTCCGAGAAAATTCAACACCCAAAACTCTAAATATGTTCATTCTATTTCAGATTGTTATCTATCTGATATACTACTAATGAACCGATAATCATTAGGAATTGATGCAAATAAGATAAGAGTGTTTGTTATATTCACTTACACAAGGATCCATATAGCACCAACAAATGGAACAGCTCCCCAAAGCAAACCACAAGTGAGACCTACTACTTGCCTAATCCAATGCAAAACATCTCCCAGTTGATCCTGCAGTTAAACAAATAGATCATCACTCAATAATTTGGTTGCTTCTACTTGAACTAAACAAAACTAGCCAATTTAGTCGCCCTTTAGTTAGTTTGACTAATAAAGTTGGTAATAACCAAATTTTATACTATGAGTTATGCCCTAATAATCTAATTCTAAGTTCTCTCTATTCGAAAACAATTTCCTTGTGCTATAATAATATGAATGCTCTGAACTAATTCTAAGATCCTCAAATTTTCAGATCGAAACTTGTAAAAGAGAAAGAAAGAATAATACCTTATCCCAAGAAGCTTCGGGATCCAACAATTTAGAAAAATTGAATGGTGAGATATGACCATTCTGTTGATGATGAAGAAGATTCGACTTAATTGATTTGCCTTCTTTCATATTTGAGATTTGATTAAACCTCTGCCCAAGGCTAAAACAAGATTGGGAAGAAGTGGGATCGGAGTGAGATCAAAATTTAGTTGATCCGTTAAGAGGAAGAATTAGGGTTTAGATGTGTGTGAGAAAGGAATATGAGAGAGAGTGTGAGGGAGAATGGAATGGGATTCAAGATCGAAGTCGTCTTTTGTTGTTTAATAAGAAAAAGAGTAGTTGATGGATGCTTGGATGGGTAGATGAGATCTGAAAAAGGCAATTTTGAAAGACAATTAGATTACGATACCCTCCCCAGTTTCTACACGGTTCGGACTATGAAATCCAGCCATCCAATGAAGGAAAATGCTTAAACCAACCATCCCCTTATAAGATATTAAGATGGGTTTTTTTTTTTGATGAAATCCTTATAAGATGGGTTAGAATCTAAGTCAATTTTAGATTGTTTCGACTTGTCAAACTTAGAAATGAGACATACCTTTATGTTAGTCTCGTAAAGCTCATAAATTTAGAGCTAAAAATTACTTATATCCGATTTCAAATGAATAAGATTGTTTGAAATTTGAACGCAAAAACGTTTGAATTTAACCGAATTTAAGAACTAAACAGTAAACTTAGGGATCGTTCCGCAAAGAAGAAAATGCCAAATTCTCATATTTCACATTTTTCTCACCCAATAAGATCTGATGACAGTTGGTGTTCTCTGGTCGGTTGTGCTTCGAGCAATCTTCTCGAAGGTCTCGACCGTGTCCATCTAACTGCCTGAGGTTGACCCTTTTTGGGTAAAACTCGATATAGAGCAGATTTTTTGGTTCGACGATCATCTGCCCTTCTTCCTTTGGTAGTTTTCGACATAATTAAAGTGGGGCGTTTTAGCTGTATTTTTGCTCTAAATATGACTATCCACATCACATGCGACATGGATTGTCACAAAAACGTCACATACCTTCATGAAACGTCGCATTTCTTCACCCCGAACCATCATTGGCGAGTGTCTAATGCAAACAGCCATGACCCTAATGCATGTTTATTCCTTTCTATTAATTAAACTCTATTTCAATTCCGAATTCCATTATGTTTTTTTCCAGTGCTTCAAGAATTCATAAAAGAACAAAATAGAGGTCATAGAGAAAATAAAATGAATGATTTTCAAGCATCAAGTCAAATTCCGTTAGAATTAAGACAAAGGTTAGTCTATTTTCGAGTCCAACTGCTTTCTAATATTTTTTTTTTTGATGAAATATATTAGAATAAAACAACAAGCTATTTTTACATGAGATCCTTAATTTAAAGAAGAAATAAAAGATGGTATTACATTCCATATTTTTTCCTGAATATTATTTCTACCCCGTTTAGCTAGTGCGTCGGCTTTGGAGTTGCATTCCCTGGGAGCATAAGTGAAGATTATATCTGTGAACTGATTCTTGAAGAGACTTTGAGATGATTTGTCTAGACTGCCAATGTAAACCGTCGCTTTGACCATTAATGTACTTGATGATATTTTGATTGTCGTTTTCGATGTGAACATGTTGTATTCGTAGTTGGATGGCCCATAAAATGTTGTAGTGTATAGCTAGACTTTCACATTCTTCAACATTTTTTCCCCTGAATGTGATTCCTGCCGCTATGATAAAATTTGCCGCTTCATCATGGATAATACATCATATTCCTGCTGGTTCTGTAAGTTGCGTAAAGGATGCGTCTACATTGATTTTAAGATATGGTGTCGATGGAGGTCTCCATTGTTGTTGACGTGGTTCATCCCTGCATTTGTTAGTTATTATGGAACCAATTTTGAGTGGCTTGGTTGACGTGTTGTTGATGCGATTGATCATCTGCAAAGGAGTTTGTTTTTTAGCGGTAAAGCAATTTTCGCACCTAGGTTTCCATATAAACCATAGGATTTTGGCATATAAATTAGTAATCTCCTCATCCAAATTTTTCCATTGCTGAATCCATTGTCTCACCGTAATTAATTGTTCTGATCTAACATGAAAATGAAACCATATCGCTCTGGCGTAGTTGCAGTGTAACATCACATGGTCTAAAGTTTCGTTATCATTACAGTTTATACAAGTATAGATGTTACCGATATACCTCCCAATTTTGTCCTTTACTGGTAGGCTATTCGTACAACATTTCCAAAGAAATAGTTTTATACGTGGTATGGTATTCAGATTCCATATGAAAAACCAGTCGTTAGAGTCATGCATAGGTCCATTGCTACGTGTTCTTAAATGAGATCACATTCTAATATCTTTTCTCTCTCAAATCTATGATTCATTTATGAATGTCCAATGCATATCACTAGAGTTTTTTTTTCTTCTCTAGATATTTTCACTCCTCGAAATGTACAAACGTCCCTAAAAATGTAAAGAACATTTCGGAATGTAATGATTGTACCATATTTTCTTTTCTTTTTCTCAATCTGTGTAAACTTTTCATATCTCAAAGCTCTGAGACAATTACGAATGTACAAACAACTATGAAGTTGTAAAGACATTTAAGAATGTAATGTACACATTTTTTTTTGTTTAATCTGTGAATTTTTTTCTTCTTTAAATCTATGAGAGTTTTACGAATATAAAAAATGTAAGTAACGTTTAGGAATGTATTGTATTTACGGATGCACATGACAGATCTATGAGCCAACTTGAATTCAAATAATACACAGGACACGCCAATAATGTGTAAGACATTTACGAATGTCCCGCGCATTATAATTTATAAACGTTTTAAGATTTAGAGAGAGAAACGAGAAAGAGGTAACGAGAAAGAGGTAAGGAGATCTATCCGTTTTGATGATTTTTGCACCCCATAAATATCTAAACAAATTTTCTTTTTTCTTTTTCTTTTGTTAAAGAAAATATCTAAACAAATTGGCAACAAAAAAAATCCCATTGTAATTGCAAATAATTCACTCTAATTGCAATATCAAAACAAATATGACAATTAGATTTGGAATTTCAAGAGAAAAAAAAAACAAATGAAGAAAACTTAATGGAATCTTGTTGTTGATGATTGGTTCAACCTTTAGTTTTACGACCAAAATAAACAAATCTAGCCATAAAATTCAGAATCAAAGTACACGCGAAAAACCAGAAAAAGAACACGTTGTTGATGACTTGTTTATCTTCTTGATTCAGTTAGTTTAGATACAGTGACGGCTCCAAGTCTACAAAATAGATGAAGCTTTGTTTCTTAACCCAGATCGGAAATTTCTTCAAAACACATTGATCTCTGTTCAAGAAAAATATTTCCTCCAAGACATTCATCTCTTTCAAGAAAGAAATCTGTTCATCAGTCAAGCAAAAAAAAATATTTGTATTTTTCTTTTAGCTTTTCAATCTAATATGTGTAGCATAAAATTGTAAACTTTAGTTGCTTCACACCAGTGATATGTTACGGTAAAATCTCCGTTTGCCTTGGATCCATTTGGAGGCACGCAGGAGTATGGGCGGAACAAGAAATTTAAGCTAGTCAGGGCAGACTTAAATAAGACATATCAAAGAAAAAAAAATTTAAGCAGAAAAGTTATATAAAGGACTAATTTAGAAGTTGGTTAATATTTTGGGGTCATTTTTGTGAGTTTGGTCATATTATAAGGGCAAAGTAGAATTAGTTCTAGTGTAACTTTAAAAACGGCCCCAAAAAGTTATAGAGACATCTTTTCCATCACAAAACTTTGCCTGATGGAGGCGCCTTTCGTATATACATTGGGCGCGTTTAACACTTCCCAAAGAAGATAAAGAGCAAAAAAATTCAGGATGCAAGGGGGATGGAACCCCAGACCTCTAGTGCGCAAGGCACAGTTTGAGATGAAAATCTACAAATCTCAGCGTGGGCGGGGACCTAGTCTGGTCTACACATGGGTCCGCCCCCGCGTAGGAACTAAACATGCAGAAAGCAAGCTTATATGAGTAGGTTCATATGTTTTCCCCGGTTCTCTAGTATTATGTGTTTGGCCATGTTTTAACCATATCAGCTTTATGATGTGGCATTTGGGGTTGTGGTCAACTAGTTGAGCATCTACTCCAAAATGTAAACGTTTATTAAGTGAAAGTAGAAATCTTTGATTTACTAATTGTGTTACTAACTATACGAATAATGGTATGTATAACAGTTTTTATGGTATTGAAAGTGTTTGAGGGTATATGAGTGTTTATAAAACAGTTTTATATAGTTACAAACAAAACACACCAATATCTGTGCGAAGTTTCTTAAAGCGAAATATTATCAAGATAGGGAACTAAAACAATCTCGCACAAACAACTGTTCGGGCATTTGGAAAACATTAACAAAGCATGTGCCAAACATCGAATCGCACACCAGATGGGAAGTGGGAAACGGAACAAGGATAAACATATGGGAGCATCAGTGGATACCAGGATACAAAAAACTTGGGCAACCAACACAAGAAACAACAATACAATGGGTACACCAACTAATAGACGAACAAAACCAATGGAACACTACTCAATTAGCTCAGCTGTTCACCACAGATATAATCAACTGCATCCTAATTATCCCAATAACAGGAGGGCAAGACATACCTCACTGGGAAGGAACAACAACAGGGAAATACAGTGTATCTTCTATGTACAATAACATTTGCCAAAACAGATCAATGGAGAACATAAATGAAACAATATGGAAGAGCATTTGGAATTGAAAAACTCATCCAAGAGTCCAGTTGTTTACGTGGAAGCTAGCACATGATATAATTCCTTTCAGAACAGTGATAGGAAAATACATGAATATCCAAGAAATCCAATGCCCACTATGCAATATCGATCAGGAAAGCAGAACTCACATGATATTTCATTGTCAGGTAATTCACAGGATCATGTTTGCTCTACCCTATACAATCAGGTATGAGACACTACCAACTACATCATTCGCAGAATGGTATCATGAAATACAGACTCAATCAGCAAAATCAAGTCAGCGAAACCCTAGTTTCATGGATATAATCTTCATAACATTATGGTTTATATGGAAGGTACGATGCGAAATAGTGTTCCAAAGGCAGAAACTGAACATTACATCTCTCATACAAAGAATCTTGGCGTTCATTCAAATTATCCAAACCCAGAGCACGCCAAATATGAGCAAACAACAGGTTAAAGACCAATGGAAACCACCACCTGCAAACTATATTAAGATAAACTTCGATGTCTCATTTACAAACGTTATGAAGCAAGCAGCTATAGGATACACAACATATAACTCTTCAGGAGATTGCCTCGTCAGAAACGCTCAAGTAATGAGAATAAGAACAGTGGACGAAGGAGAAGCTAGAGCAGCGCTCGCTGGAATCCAATGGGCAAGGGAGAGAAACCTCACCAAAGTCATTCTAGAAGGAGACTCAAAGAAAATTATAGAAGCTCTGAAAGGAAGAAACTCAGAACACCATTGGACAGCGAAGGTTCCAATAGACCAATTGATGAACAGTCGAAAATATTTTCACGAGTTGCATTTTAACCTCATAGGAAGAAATGCAAACAATAGAACGGATAGGTTAGTTAAATTAGCTAGGAAAACTGGTCAATCTATCCATGTGGATGAGATACATCCTGATAATCATCAAGTTGTAATGAACATTAATGTTATTTAATAGATTGATGATTACCTCAAAAAAAAAAAATATATATGATGCATAATTGTTTATTATGCGCTTCTGAAAGCACCCCCATGGTTGGTTTGACTTGGGTCAAATAACATTGACCCGGGCACTCTATAGGCAACTAGACCTATAAGAGAAAACTATGTTTATTTTTAGAGTTAATTCCTATATGGCCCCCTACTTTGTGACCAGCTTCCTTTATGGCCCCCAAATTTGTGTAAATTCAAATATGACCCCCTATTTTCATGGAAATGTCATAACTACCCTTCCCATTAATATATTTTCAAAATGAAATTAAAAACAAAAACCTAAATTCCACCTCACTTCCCTCTCCACCACTCACCTCTCTCCACGTCACCTCTCTCCAACTCACCTCTCTCCAACTCACCTCTCTCTCTCTCTCCAAGTCAGCACTCTTAAAAAAAAAAAAAAAAAATTTTTTTTCACTCACCTCTCTCTCTCCAATCAGCACTCTCATGAAGGTCGCCGGCCGGAAATTTTTCCGGCCGGCGACCTTCATACTTAAAAAAAAAAAAAAAAAAAAATTTCACTCATCTCTCTCTCTCTCTAAAAATTCCGGCGAAGGGGGTTTCCCTTCGCCGGAATCTGGTATGTTCTTCAACAGACCAGAATAGGTCTGTTGAAGAACAGACCAGATCGGCCTGTTCTTCAACAGACCAGTTCGGTCTGTTCTGTTGAAGAATAGACCAGATTCCGGCGAAGGGAAACCCCCTTTGCCGGAATTTTTAGAGAGAGAGAGATGAGTGAAAAAAAAACAATTTTTTTTTTTTTTAAGTATGAAGGTCGCCGGCCGGCGACCTTCATGAGAGTGCTGATTGGAGAGAGAGAGAGAGAGGTGAGTGAAAAAAAAAATTTTTTTTTTTTAAGAGTGTTGACTTGGAGAGAGAGGTGAGTTGGAGAGAGGTGACGTGGAGAGAGATGAGTGGTGGAGAGGGAAGTGAGGTGGAATTTAGGTTTTTGTTTTTAATTTCATTTTGAAAATATATTAATGGGAAGGGTAGTTATGACATTTCCATGAAAATAGGGGGCCATATTTGAATTTACAGAAATTTGGGAGCCATAAAGGAAGCTGGTCACAAAGTAGGGGGCCATATAGGAATTAACTCTTATTTTTATTTTTCTTGTATCCTATTGTTACTGAACCCTTAGAAAGAATGATAAACGTGAATAAAGAGTTATTTTTTCTTCTGTCTTGCTCTTACCGAAATTTTATGAAGAATCAACAACACGAATAAGGAGCTATTTTTTCTTGTGTCTTGTTCTTACACGAATTAGAAGGGTTATGCCCGCCTGATGCATTTAACAGCACCCATATTTATAATATTTGGTAAATGTGGGGGTAGGGGTGGGACTAGTTGAACTTTTTGTCATAACCTTATCCCCCTCCCTTCAAGTGGTCCCATTCTCATGCATCGTATATTATAGGAGTACTAGTTTTCAGCCAACCAATCAGATCGATTTAATTCATATTGTGACGGCACAAAATGCACAAACCTTGCTCTTTCTCTCTCTATCTCTTGATCATAGGTCCACCTTTAGTGGCAAAAGTCGTGTTCATCACGTGTCTCTGTTGTCTAAATATACTGCTAACGACTTAAGCCCGCCATCAAATGGGGTCGAGCTCAAGTTTGATCTTGTGCTTTGAGGTTGGATAAAATTTATCTATTCCTTACCCACTAGCTACTTAGATATTTTTTTTGTTGAAATAAAACTTGCCTCCAAACAATATGGATGATGAATGAGATTGAATTTTGGACTATATAAAGAGGGAACCACTGGTGTCCAGTTGATTCCTTTTATTTCTCAGTTATACTAGAACATTTTATCCACATTGTTATCTACAAAAATTGTATCGTCCAAGGCTTCAACTATCAACGGTACTTTTTTGAGATTCTTTCTAACCACATTGTCTTTATCGTTCCCATCAAATGATGAAAAAGTAATCAAACCCATTCGAAAAAAGAATTATATAAATGGAAATAACAAAAATTTATAATTAGAAGAAAAAAAAATGAACTAGAGTTTCCATGGTGGTGAATAGTTAACGTAGGTCGTCATCCTATTTAAGATGAAGAACGCTACATAATTGAAGGGGTCCCATCTATATTCTTGAAGAAAATGACTTTAAAATTCATTTTATATTCGTTTTGATTTTTTGTTATTTCTTTTCTTGGAAGTGTTGAACTAAGAGTTTGGTCGTTCGGATTTTGAGATATTTAGTACAGTAGTATATTCCAATGTTCCATTATTTGGCTTAAGAATCTTGAAATAACCAGACCTTCCTGGCTTCATCCAATTATTTGGCCTAATAAACATCTTTTTAGGTGTGAGATAGCAATCTACTGTTGGGTCCATTTTGGCCACACCATAAACAAGGGATTATTTTTTTTGAAACGGTCCGGCATTATTAAGTTTATCTCAAGATCTACAACTCATTGATTTTACGTCTAAAGATAATCGAATTTGAGACTTCTGGATTACAGAATGGGTGTTCCACCAGTCTCTACATTAAGTAGAAGTGAACTGTATTATTAGATTTTTGCCACATCATAAACACATGATTATGGAGTTGAATAACCACGCTAAACTTGTAAGTGGATGTTGAATTTTGCAAAACCCACCCAAACCAATAAATTATATAATTAATTCTGAGATATTTCCCAACCAACAAATAACCTTATCTTCTTATAGATCATTTGACGTTTTTAGGTGGTTTTATGTGAGACCCAGTAGTTGGTGTGCATATTCACGTGAGTTATGATCGTTTTATGTTTTAATTAAGAAACAAACAGTTTTATGTTTTAATTAAGAAACAAACAGTTTTATTATGTCTCAAGTTTATGTCATAATCAACCTCAAATATA
The DNA here is from genome assembly GCF_041429995.1 of Eschscholzia californica. Lineage (NCBI taxonomy): Eukaryota > Viridiplantae > Streptophyta > Magnoliopsida > Ranunculales > Papaveraceae > Eschscholzia > Eschscholzia californica. The sequence goes on from NW_028238198.1 coordinate 38,894,849, forward strand.
TTGTAGTAAACAATTAGACAGTTCATTAACTTTTAATAATAAAAGAAAGATTCAGATGGCTTATTTTTCCCCCTTCATTTGGATTATACATAAAAAAGTAAAAAAAAAAATTAGTTCCATATTCCAATTTACTTTTGGGTTATTTCTTAAAAGGCCCCCTACTTTATTAAAAACACCTAGAAGGCCTTTATTTTTTCGTTAAAGGTTTGTTACTCTCTCTCCTCCATCTCATCACCTCTCTCTGCCACGTCATCTATCACGCCACATCACCATCTTCTCCGATTAAGGTTCACCAGATCTGTCGAACATACCTTGAAGGTCTGCATACTTTCAAGGTATGTTCGACAGATCTGGTGAACCAAACCTTCGACGAAGGAAAATTCCTCCGCCGGAGTGTTTAGGGAGAGAGAGAGAGAGGAATTTTTTTTTTTTTTTTTATTTTTTTATGTTTGAAGGTCTCCGACCGACAACCTATACCGGAGAAGAGAGATAGGTGAGGTGGAGAGAAAAAAACAATTATTATTGTTGTTATTATCATTTTTTATGTATGAAGATCGCCGTAATTTTTGGTCGGTCGGCGACCTTATCGGAGAAGATTATGATGTGGCGTGATAGATGTAGTGGCAGAGAGAGGTGATGAGATGGAGGAGAGAGAGTAATAGACTTTAACGGTAACTGGAAAAAGGGGGTCTTTTGGGTATTTTTGATAAAGTAGGGGACTACAGGGAAAGTTGGTCACAAAGTAGGGGGTTTTTCAGGAAATAACGCTTTACTTTTCTGGAGTCATTTTTCTTTTACTCATGGAGATTCTTGATTCAATTTATTTATGATTTCCATAATTACTCTTGTGTAAGAAGTGGTGATGATATTGGTGATAGTGGTGGTGCCTTGAAAGTATAGTTATGGGAGTTTGGTGGTGGTGGATGTATGATGGTGGCGGTGGTGGTGGTGGTGGTGGAGATATGATGGTGGCAGTGGTGGTGGAGGAGGAATGGAGATGGTGGTGGTGGAGGTATTGGGATGGTGGTGGTGGAAGTATGATGATGGTGGTTGTATGGTGGTGGTGATGGAGGTATGATGGTGGTGGAAGTACGGTGGTTGTGGTGGTGGAAGTACGGTGGTAGTGGTGTTTAAGGTACGGTAGTGGTGGTGATTGAGATACGATGGTGGTGGTGCTGGTGGATCAGGTATGTGAGTGGTAATGATGGAGGTATGGTGGTGGTAGATCAGGTATGTGGGTGATAGTAATGGAGGTATAGTGGTGTTTAAGATACGGTAGTGGTGGTGATTGAGATACGGTGGTGGTGGTGGTGGTGGTGGATCAGGTATGTGAATGGTAGTGATGGAGGTATGGTGATTGTGATATTGTGGTGGTGGTATAGTGGTGGGTTGGTGGCGGTGGTGGATAAGGTATGGGGGTGTAGTGATGGAGGTATGGTGGCGGCGGTAAAGCTATGACGGTGGTATAGTAGTGGTGGATAAGGCATGTGGATGTTAGTGATGAAGGTATGGTGGTGGTGGAGGCGCAAAAGTGGTGGTAGTTGAGGTGTGGTGGTGGTAGTAGTGATGGAGGTATGGTGGCGGTGGAGGTACAAATGTGGTGGTTAAGGTGTTGGGGTGGTTGAGGTATGGGTGGTTGTGAAGGTGCAATGGTTGTTGTTGTTGTGATGGTGGTGGTGGAGGGGTTACAATATCATGGTGGAAGTTTAGTTGTGGTGGTGGAGCGGAGATAGACAAAGAAAAAAAAATTATTTCATCATGTAAAATTGATGCGAACAAGAAGTACTTCACTTTTTTTTTTTTTTTTTTTGTTGAGAAAGAAGTACTTTACTTCAAAGCTAAAAATCTAATGTTTAAAACAAAGTCAAGTTTTAATTGGTGACGGTAATTTTTTCGTTGCCACACTAATTTTTTCACATTTCTACTTAACTACATAAATTCCAGTCTTTGGTGTAGTGGTTGGACACTCTTTTTAAGCCTATAAAGTCGTGAGATTGAGTCTCGGTGGAAGTATTTTACCATCAAGGTTTATGCCATGTAATTTAAAATATAAATAAAGTTAATAATGTATTTTACCATCAAGGTTTATGCGTATCACATCTTAATGATTTGTCAATGTCTTGCGTATCACATCTTAATAATTTGTCAATGTCTTGTGTATCACATCTTAATGATTTATCAATGCCTTGTAACGACTAACATAATAGATCATAGTCGAATTCCAGAAAAAAAAAAAAAAAAAAACATAAATTCCTACGTGGCAACAATCGGGGGCGGGTAAATGGGTGAGGCACAAGGGAGGAACCGGTCGAAGTGGTTCCGTAACCGGTTGTTGAAGGAAGGAAGAAATGGGATGGGATTTTACCAGTTGGTCCTCGTATCGGAAAAATGCACTTATAAAACAACTGGAGGGGTTTTCAAGAGGTTTTTCACAATTTCACAAAGAGAAAAAGAAAGAATGTTTTCTTCAGATGAAATTCAAGATTTGCATGAAGATGATTTCTGTCTGAAATTCCATTCAATTCCCCAATCCTAAATTTCATTCTTTTCCGGTTCAAATTTCTCATCCGACCGTAAATCTTAATAACATTCGACCGGGAATCATTTGTGAGTATATCGGAATCCCCTCCGTCTTTTAGGCATAATTTGTTTTTTGTAGATTTTAAGAGGGTTTTACTTTGAAAATTTTCACAATCTGATTTGGATTCGCCATAATTTTACTTTTTTTTTTTTTTTGCTCCGATGGATTTCGAAATTCTTGATTTGGATTTTGTTCTTGATCATCAAAAATGAATTATTAGTTCTGATAATTTTGGGTTAAGATCTGATCATTTTGTAACCAAAACTCACCTTAATTGTTTGAATTAGTGTTCATCGATCTCCTTATAAGGGTTTAGGTAGATGATATTTAATGAACGGGATTCTTTAGAGGCAATTCTTTGTTATTTTGTCAATTTTTGAGATCCTAATAGATCTAGTACTCCCCTTTCTTGGAATTCCTGATACATGTTTCTTTTGATCGGATTTCCAGTCGTATCCTGGCTGATGCAATTTACCTTTTCCCCTGAAAATGGAAGTTCTAATTAAATCCCCTTTAATATCTTAATATAGTAAATAGTTGATATATTATCATGAATTCACCATTTTTCTTCACATCTATATATATATATATATATATATATATATATCTAATTATGTTATTCTGGAAAGTCTTCTATAAGGGTATCTTTACTAGTTTTAAGATTCTCAGAGGGGCCACTACTTATAGTTGGGATAATCCCACATTGGTTGTGGAGGAAACGCCTTACCTATTGAGATAGCTTTTGGGGTGAGAGGCCAAAGACCTCCCAAACTTATTCTCAATCTTTCTCTTTCTCACCTGAATTATTCCGATGTTGTTAACTGACAGGATTTTGTTAGTCGAACTCAACAACTGTATAATAGTTGGAAGGTGCACCGGGAGATTGGGACGTTTTTTCGATTTGTAGGAAGTAAATGGATTTGAGGAAGCAAGTTAATGCTTGTTGAGTAATTTGGTTATGTGTTCATGAGATTATGGTGTTGCTGAAGAGGTTGGATTATGGATTCAATGGTTATCAGGTCCCTGCTGTACCCAGAGGTTCAAGATCAGCTAGGGTAAATATTTTGCCACTTTTTCCTTAGTATAACAACTTTCTCTGTTTCGATGAAGCATGTCTTACTCCTGATTCATTGGTAATGGTTATAGGGGAGGAGGGGCTCATTTAGAAAGAGAGAGGAGGACAAGCAGATGTGTGCATTTGAATTGCTTGCTACTGTAGCTGGAAAGTTATTACAAGAGAAAGAAAGCTCTTCTGGCTCTAGTGACACACCTTTCGGAAAGTCGACGGATGCCATTAACAAAGACAACATTAAACAGGAACTGCAACATGTAGAGACTGTTGTAGTCCCTGAACTTGGTTTGCAAGTGCACAACCAAAGCTGCCATTCGAAGGACTTGTCACATGCTCGAAATGATGTTGGTGTAGGACTATTGTCCGATGTAGATAACGTGAATGAAGTCCGAACATGTCTAGAGGGTGATTCTACTGGTTATGGGAAATCATGTGGAGTCAAGGCAGTGGATAGGATAGGGAGACAAATAGAAGCTAAACCAGAAAAGATAGATAATCTGATAAATGGGTCATGCTATTCAGAGGATCCGATGGGATTAGATACTACTAAACCACCTATACTTGTTAGTTCAGATACTACTTTTGATGTGCATAAGTGCAGAGATAACAGCATTTCTCGTGTGTCTTTTTCCGCGTTTCCACATGATGATAAAGTTACTAAAGTAGGTTTTAAAGATGATGACGAAAACTCTTCTGGGTGCACTGATCCTAGCACCATACATATGAAGACAGTTAGGCCGCCCCAGCATATTGGGGATAGAAGAATCAAGAAGCTTTTGACTTCGAAATATTGGAAAGCAGCACCAAAACTGCACGATTGGGAGCGTTCTAGAACAGGTATGCTGCATTATGGTGCCATTATTATGTTAGCACATGTTTGAATGAGATGGTATTAGATTATTTGCTTTTCTCGTAAGTATTGCACAATTATGGTTCCATTACAAAATGATCTCAAAATTGGGAGAGAGCTTAAATCAGTCACTTTTTGTAGATATGAAGCTGAATTTTCACAAGAGGAAAACTTTCTACACTCGCCAACGGTCTCACAGGAACTCTTCTTTCAAAAGAAGGAAGTTATATGGACGAAGCTTCTTACTGACATCTGAAGGTGGGATAAATAGTAAGGGTGTCTGTAAATCACCCAATAAGGGAGTCACTGGAGATAATGCCAATGCAGGTGCAGCAGTCTCTAAGAGTCTTAGTTTTGCAGGCTTACTGTTTTCTTTTCTGTTGCGATTTTATTTGCTAAATGTTCCTACCCTTTCCATTCAGGTAGCCGAGCATCTTCTTCAGTTCCTGGTAAAAAATCATCCTTCACGTCCAGTGGTTCTAATGGTAGGGAAGGTACTGGGAACGGCATTCTGCTTTGTGTGTACTTGATTTTAGTCTGACATCGGGGCTCTTATACATTTTATCTCCTTACTCAGTGAAGCTTAGTATAAAGTCCTTCAGAGTGCCAGAACTTGTCGTGGAGATTCCTGAAACCGCTACTGTTGGTTCACTTAAGGTATGTATTGTTATTTTTCTTTGTTTTCCATATAGTATATCTTAGAGAGACCATGTTTCTAGAGAGATTACTGATTACTGGTATTTTTGTGGTTCCCTAATATATTTTCAATTTGTTCGGCAGAGGACAGTAATGGAAGCTGTCACTGCTATTCTAGGAGGAGGACTACGTGTGGGCATGGTCCTTAAGGGAACTAAGGTTCGCGATGACAGTAAAACTTTAGCGCAGACAGGGATCTCACATGACAATAAGCTGGATAGTTTGGGTTTTACACTTGAACCAAAACCTGCACATGCTTCACCAACTAAACTCTCCAAAGATCCTTCTCTTTTGGTTCCCTGTGGCATATCTCAGCTATCAACTAGGTAACAGAAATAGGAGCTTAAATTTAGATTAGAACTCTATTCACTGATGGGATAATAAGACTATCCTTGTATGTGGTTATTAATCAGTTATTATTTCAGGTGCCTAACCTCTCCTAATTCAAACTGTGGGATGTCCGGGACCTCCATGTATCCTCCAATGAACAATTTGGGCAACTTTGTTGGAAGCGATCCTGATTTGGAGCTCTCCCCTATAGACACATCAGCAACTAAAACAACAAAAGATTCCAGAGCACTGGTTTCCATCCCTTCAATGACAACGGATGCACTCACCATGGTTCCGTTGCAAATGAAATCTAGACTATCAGATATGGTTCAGCGTCGAACCAGGAGACCCTTCTCTGTCTCAGAAGTTGAAGCACTGGTGAGAGCAGTTGAGAAGCTTGGAACTGGAAGGTGTGTGGTCATTACCAGTTTACCCCCACCTCTGAGCACAATCCATTTTTTCTGTCATCTTACTGGTTTTCGTTAGGAGGAGAAACTGCATATCGGCGTATAGAAGTTCTAACTCACTTTTAATTTCTCAGGTGGCGTGAGGTCAAACTATGTGCATTCGACAATGCAAAACATCGAACTTATGTGGACTTGAAGGTAGTTTATATTTTTCCGCTTATGTTTTTAATTTCCGGAGCTCTGTTTCTTTGGGTTTGTTCAGTCGTTGAGTTCGCTTTGGATCTTACGAGGATACTTCTACTGCAATTATATTGCCGCAGTTTTACCTCTAGGCTCCTTGGGTTCAGTCCTTTTACTGCACATTTTGTTCTCAGATTTTATGAGAGCTAAGATAGAGAGAGATTTTTCTTTTGAAACTTCTAAGATAGATAGATAGAGAGAGATAGAGCTCACTGACTTTCTAGGCCCTTCTTGCGAAGAGAGTTCAGTAAGATTATTGTTGTTTAGGAATCTAAACCTTTTTAAAATTGCAGAATAACTGCTTCTTGGTCCTACCCTTTCCCCTTTCTTTTGTTTGATCAAGTAATCTTCAGTTTTTCTTCCCTTGTAAACTTGTAATTTTGAAACTACATATGGCATCAAAGTAGCAGTGCAAGATTATCCGTGAATCTTTGAGCTTGATTACCCCGTGTCCTTCAATGGTTGTGCAGGATAAATGGAAAACATTGGTTCACACAGCACGTATATCCCCTCAGCAAAGGAGGGGAGAGCCTGTTCCACAGGAGCTCTTGAACCGGGTTCTTTCAGCCCACGGCTACTGGTCTAAACAGCAAGCAAAGCAACAGGTTAAGAACGAGGCATGTCTTCTTCTCTGAGACTTGCCCATCGATGATAGAAGAAGGTCCAGAGGAAAGAACTCTAATTTTCGTTATGTACAAATGTGAAGAATATGTATATTATTCTGACAACTTACCATGATTCTTGGCTTGGTTTTCCTTCTCTTCTTGAGACTGAGAAAGAGAAAATGGGTGCTTTTGTAAATGAAGACTGAATAAAAACATGCTAACGGGGTTGTTAGTATTGCCCGGAAAATCTGAAGCCTTTGATTTGTTCTAATTTTAGTCTTGATTATGGATCCGTGTAATTTGGTGAATCTATGTTCAAGATGAACTCTGTAATGTGTTCTTTTTACTGGCATATCTTGAAACTTTGTACTTGTCAAGTAATAAAAGAACATCATCAAATAAAACACTTTAGCTTTTATTCGGCGAGCATCATGGCCCCAATATCTGCAGCAACTTGGGGGAAAATTGGATATAGAAAGGGGAAAACACACATCAAAATGTACCCTGGTGGGAGAAGATATATGTTTTTTGTTTCTCTTATCTAATGTTTCGACAAAAACACAAACTTAAGAATCAGGGACATCTCAGAATCGGGTAATGATTTCGGAGAAGAGAGACTTGAAATCCTTAGTTGGTTCACCAGTTCCCTCAGGTTTTGAAGCTAAATCCAATGCTTTAAACTTGGCTTCTTCAAATTGCAATGCCTGTTCCAAACCCGAAACATTAACATATGAACAACTTGGAAACCCTTACATGTCTTGCATTAACAATATATTTACCTGAATGCAAACTTCTGCGACGTCAGCTCTAGCAATGGTTCTTATTTCAGTCTCGAGAAGTTCATCATCTTTCCCCACAACAAGTTCTCGTACGCCCCCTTCCTTATCTTGTAAACCTCCAGCTCTGTTTTAGTAAGAACGATATGCATCAAATTGTAATGGAATCGAACCTAAAGTTGCACTTAATTGTCAGCAATCCTTTAGTATGACGCTCCTAATTGCCTACCGTCTAGTTTGCATTTATAGGCTATGGTGTATGGTTACAAGAATTAAGTTGAAGTTGTTCAAGAGAGTGGGGAATCTGTTTTAAAGTGGTGGCAGAGGTGTTTCTCACAAATAGTACATGACAATGCTAGATCTTAGTCAGACAACATGGTACATATTACCTATACCGATCTACGAAAAAGGCGAAAGCTCTGATCAAACAAGTGCATTATCATCATTTGAGGAAAAATCATACATGTAATGAAGGCTGTGCACCAAACTAGGAAGCTCATGGAATTGAAGAAGTGAAAGAGAGGGGTTTACCTTATAATTGTGTATGGTATACCAGAGTCGGCTAAGTATTGCTCCGCCTTTCTCTTCCAAACCTACATTTGCCCTGAATCTCATCAGATGCCATCTAATATTAAATATGTTTTAAAGGAAACTGAACATGGTAATTCATTCTGCAAGCTGCATTCAGAAGAAAAAGAGAGAACGGAAGCTTAGAAGCTCCTGACTGTTTCGAGACATTTGACAACGAAACTGAGCTCTTGTCCCCAGAAGGCGAAAGCTTAGTATAATAAGAGTAGCTATTCTTTTCAAACTTCACATGAGGAACATATTTTTCAGCAGATGAAATAAATTACCCACCAATATGTTTCCGTTCCCGATGCTATTCAAGGGGTGGTTAAGGTTGGTTCCACCCATCGACCCGACCAAAACGATCTGCTTCACTCCTGCTTCTTTAGCTGTTCAGAGGGATCAAATCATTAGACAGTAAACACAGCCTTTGTTAATCATGACATAAAATCGAATGGGAATGAAAGAGTCATTACCAGCATCTATTTGATTCTTTTGCCCAATCCAGTCAACCTAATAAGCCAACAGTACTTGTGTCAGAAACACAAACAAATAGAATTTTTCATATGCAAGTAGAAAGTAGGATATCAAGAACCTGCTCAGGATAAGCTCCTTCCTCGAAATAGAACTCTGGTCTTCCACCTTTAGTAGGATCAAATCCGGGTTTCATCTTTGGCACAGCACTTGTGAGAATAATGAGAGCATCGACCCCTTGGATGGCTGGGATAATACTCCCAGCGTCCCTTATATCCCCAACAAAAACATCATCAGCTCCCCCAATTTTCTCTTTGCTTTCTTCTGTTCTTACCAAACCTCTTGCAACATACTGATCCGTTCTCTCCTTCAATTTCTTATATACAATTTGGCCTTCGAAATCATTCCATTATATATCCAATTGAAAAGAAACGTAAGTATCCATTTGTTTATCAATTTGGGAAACTAAAGGTTAAACCAAATAAAAGCACTAAAAATCAACACACAAACTAATGTAGAGGAATTGACCGAAAAATTCATGGAAGAAATCAATGCCGACAAAAATAAAAACAAAGGACTGAAACTGCCAAAATGAAGCTACAAGAGTGTCGGAATTGGACGAAATTTTGGAGGTTAGTACAAAATAACGTTCCGCACAATCGTTGTGGCTAATGCCACTGTCCACCCACTTTGGGGTCAAATTCCATCCTTTACGCCTTCAAAACGAATCCAATAGTTGTTAAATCCATTCATTTTATCAATAAAATTTTACTATTTCTTTACTCTTTTTGAATTTTTTTTTTTGAGTTTTTAAGTTTTGGACATAGGTTAAAGTTTTTTCTGAGTTTGCGGCTGCCACCATTATCACGACATATCATGAAACCAAAACGATTGAAAACAAGTGAGTAAAATAGCAATAATTTCATCACAAATTCTCCCACCCATTGTCATTTCTTTTTAGTAGTAATTGTTACTATTTGATTGTTGGCTACTGTGGTTTCAAATTTCAACCCTTGTTGTGAGTAAATCCTCTCTTAGTTCATTTTCTCTTTCTTCTTTTTTCCAGAAAATAAGATCAAAAGGGTACTAAGGCAAAGGGCACACTTTTTTGTTTGACAAACAACAAAAATGAATTCTACCCAATTCTTATAGACTCATAATTTCAATTTTTTCACCAAACTTCATCAAAACAATTGCTTTTTAATCCCCAATTCTTCTTATTATTTCCTTACTAGAGAGAGAGAGAGAGAGAGAGAGAGAGAGAGAGAGAGAGAGAGAGAGAGAGAGAGAGAGAGAGAGAATAGGTAGTAGGTACCAACCAGTTCTACCAGCAGCGCCAGTAACAACAACAGTAGTGAGGGCCATTGCAACTAGTCCAAATCTTTTCTTTCTTCTTCCGGGAAATGGTGAAGAGCGAGAAACAAGTTTGGTACTATAATCTGATGGAATAAGAGAGAAATTACTGCATTTATTATTATGAGTGAATAAGGAAGAAGCTGAAGAGAACAGAGGAACACGTGTCACTGTCATCATCGTAGATTAAAAGTTTAGAAGAGTAGAAATAGTTTGTAATTCATCCGCGTCGTTAGGACACTCGAAGCAGAGACTAGAGAGAGAAAGAAAGAGCGAGAAACTCCGAGTGTTAAGGAGATGGAAGTTCTGGACTATTACCTTATCTTCTATCCTTTCAAAATCTTAGGTATATCCTTTTAATATAAGCAAATCTGATTGAATCCAACGGTTAAGAATGATTAATCCTGACCCAATAATCTATTTGATTGAGAAAGTGAATAGAGAAAAGCGGGAAGGAGTACTGCCCTTAAAGACCGCCAAACTGCCACACTTGTGCTACGACTCCAATGGCGGACCTTCTGTTATCCCTCTCTAGGCACTCCGAGTCTAGCATTCTGAGGTCCATGGATTGGGGCAGTCCGAAGGTCCGAGGACTGGGTCTATTCTGTGAGTGCGAAAGAGAGGAGGCCCGCGTTAGGTATCCCACCTCGGGAGTACATTTGCAAGAATGAAACTCAAAGGACCCCAGTGGGGCATGTGGTTTAATTGGATGCAAAGTGAATAACTTTACCCGGGTTTGACATGTAATGAGTCCTCTTGAAGGGATGCCTTCGAATAGGCTGATGTAGTGTGCATGATTGTCGTCAGCTCGTGCTATAAGGCGTTGGGCTAAGAGTAAAATGGATTGTCCACCAGTCTTTGGTCCATGAAGTCGTGGGATCGAATCTCGGTGGAAGCAGTTTACCATCAAGAATTATCCTATGTAATTTAGACTATAAATAATGTAATAATTTGTCGGACTTTAAGCCTCTTTGTTTTTGGGCTTTAGGCTTCTTTGTTTTTGGGCTTTAGGTCTCTTTCATTCTTGATTTAAATAAACCGGTTATCGTGCTTACTGTATCTTCATGATGTATCATTGCCTTGTAACGACTAACGTAGACCATAGTCGAATTCTCAAAAAAAAAAAAAAAAATAGTAAAATGGATTGGCGCCTATAGACAGAGTTTTGCGGGTTAATTGAGCGAAAAAGAAAAGGGAGGGAAACTAACCTGAAATGCGATTTCCAGGTTATTAGAGAGAGAGAGAGAGAGGAGATGAGCGGCGCCGGTTCACCGGACTTCTTCTACAGGGAGGCTCAACGCCTTGGGTACCTCGCTCGATCCGCCTTCAAGGTTTTTTTTTTTTAATTTTCTTTCTTCATTTATGTTTTCTTTTATTATGACAGAAATTAATTTTGCTAAGAGCAAGATGGTTTAATGATTTCATGTGAGAGCAGCTACTTCAGATGCAGAAACAGTACAAGTTGATAAAACCAGGTGGTTCTGTTCTAGACCTTGGTTGTGCTCCTGGTGCTTGGCTTCAGGTTTTGCCCACCCTTCTTCAAATATTTCATTTTCTTTGATTCTGGTTTGCCCTAGAAATAGTAGTTTAAGTGGGTTTTGATGGGATTCTAATTTTAAAATTGAACCCTAGGTAGCTTGTCAGAGCTTGGGTCCTCTTAAAAGTGGTGGGATGGTTCTGGGTGTTGATTTGAAGGTGTGTTGTAAACTTGTACTCTCATCAAATTCTGCAACAAACAAGAAAATAAAGGGTATTTTGTGATCATTTAGAGACTTGATTTTCTATAAATGTGGTGTTTTTTGCAGAGCAGAAAGTGAAGGTTCCCTCAGCTCATTGTGATGCTAGAGTAATCACCATTTGTGCTGATGTCATGACTATCGAAAGAAACAAGCTCAGGGAGCTCTCCCCTCAGGTACTTCAATCATATCAACTTATTGAACTCAAATATGCATAAGAAGATTTTGTTGATTTAGATATCGAGATCTTAAGGTGTTTGATAATCAAAGGAACCTTTGATGACTGCGTTACCTGATCTTAGTTTCACAGACTTGAAAGTTTCTTTGGTCTAAAGACGATTCTGTTAATCTGTTACCGTAATGTGTAGTTTATGTTGGGACCTCGCCACAACCCACCCTTGTATAACAGTTAGAAATAAAGGTCGATTGCTGATTTTCTAAGTTTTGATTCACTGATTTCTATTAAACTAAAATCCCTTTTATGACAAAAACGAAACAAGAAAAGATTAGGAGTGCATTTCTGTTTAGTTTTTACTATCCATTGCAATATAAGATTTTTTTTTTTTTCATAAACCATTGCAAAAAGGGATACCAAGAGCTTGTCTATAGTGAGGGGATGATTGACATTGAGGTGAAGGTAGGTTATAGGCCCCCTTGCTTTTAAAATTAGCCCGCCCTAGGATCCCTATCGTTTCTGTATGAATATCTTGTTAACGTTCCTCAGATGGTAAGATATTTTAAGCCAGTTAAATGGGCCACGAGTCCAAGTTGCTGTAAAGAAATTTCTTTTGCTGATTTTTAATGATTGTCAATGTGAAAACTTGAAATCACGGGCTTGCCTAGTTGTTTGTATGATTGATTATCCCATAAGAAATTTTCATAATCAAATTGCGGAATAGATGAAAACATTTAAGTTTTGTCCACCGAAAGTACACAAAAATTAATCAAATGATCTAAGTAAAATTAAATGTTCTATTATATCAATTTTAAATTTCATCTAAGTTTCATTTATTGTCTGAATGATTCTGCATTTTTCTATCAATACTGCCAATCCTACATTTTGGTGAAAACCAATTCCAGTTATACGTCAAAGGCCATTTGGCTTCAGAGTACGAATCTGTAGCCTCATTTTCTTTTAAGAAGAAAGAGGTGGAGCTGTTACTATTTTACTCTCAAGACATAATTATGTGAGAGTGGATGCGGGTATGAGTTTTAAATTATCTGCAAATACAGTTTCATCTATCAAACTCATAAGTTCTTTAATGTTGTGGATCGCCTCTTTGTCGACGCATGATATGGATACTCGTTAATGTCAACTATATATTATAGAGTACTAGTATTAGTATAACTTTGGGAATTTGTTATTTTAGATTCTCATTAAAAGTATATTTTGTTTAGTGTGAATAGCTGAATATGAATCTTTGAGAATGCTAAAATAATTGCTTATTGCACTCTGAAATTACCATAGAAAAATCGAAACTCCGAACGGAATTGTAATGAAAATTACCATGAAAAATCCAAATTACTGGTGAATGTTGCTGAAAATTGATCTAAGATTTTAGCCCCTCGTTCTATATCCTTGATCCACCACTCTGTTTCATGCTGAACCTTAATGTTTTAGACTTCAGTTTCAAGAAAGCTGTACACCATACTCCACTTAACGTATGGTTCCTTGAGGAAAACTGTTTTGAGGAATTAGTATTATGTTTACTCAGTTGCAATCTTTGAGTTCAAAACTGAGAAAAAAGAGATTTAATTTTTTTTTCTGGATGTTCTGAACTTGCAGGGAAAAGGGTTCTCGGTAGTACTCTCGGATATGTGTCCTTCGGTTTCAGGAATTACAACTAAAGATGCAGCTTTATCAGTTGAATTAGGAACACAGGCACTTGAGCTGGCCGTAGGTGGTAGCCTGGTCGGTGAAGACGAAAATGATAGTGGAGAAGCAGCATCAGATGGTTTGAGTAGTGAAGTTGGTGAGAGTGGTGTTCTGCAACCAGGGGGCAACCTTGTCGTTAAGCTTCTTGAGAGTGAAGATGTGAAAGGTGCGGTCAATCATTCCACGATAAAAAAATTCAACCCTATTTTTCTTTCTTTTTGCACCCTCTAATGTTGGTTTGGTTGTATGGTTGCAGAACTCAGTGACTTTTGCAAGCCGCGTTTCAAAAAGGCATCGTGGTTAAGGCCCAAAGCAACAAGATCTTCATCAAGAGAGATTTATCTTGTTTGTCAAGAATTTGGGGGTTAAGAGTTTAGTGTTAGATGCTTAGTTGATGAACCTTTCCTTCAGTAAGAAAATCTATTAAATTGTAGGAAATGTGTTACATACAAAATTGTTGCAGGTAGGTTTAAATCTCCTATTTCAAATCTTGGGATGTTTATTTTTGGGGTGAATAATTCATTATATTCTTAGCTGTCGAATAGACCGATCCCTAATTTGATTACCTTGTGAGTTAGGATATCGGCTTTGGGCACGAGTTGATATATCTGTCCATAGATTTGGCGTTTCCAAGAAATATACTGAAAAAATAAAAGAATTGTAGGTTGTGCAGTCTAACCTGTTAGGTATCAGCTTCGAGAATCAAAATCTTTTTACCAAGCTACCACACCAACACCGAACAAGAAAATTTTGCATTCCGAGGCTTCCAGGCATCACAGGAAGACTCAAATCTGTGATCGTGTATAAGCGGGAGAAGCACTTTATTCCAGACTAAAGCGCTACTTAAGTTTGACTGCTTTCCTTGGCAAACATTTACATGCTATAGATAATTTGGTGATTTTTGCACTTCTCCTACATCTTTTACTTTTTTTTTTTTTTTTTTTTTTTGTTGAACTATCCTACATCTTTTACTAGATAAACAAACTCTACCTTGATTCCATAATTCACAGTCGAATTTTTTCGAGTCCACAATTTTTTGCATCCAATCACCAGTTAAGCCCAGCTAAAGGGAGCAGAGAAACTAGGCCCAACAAATGATATAGCAATTCTATTAAGGCAATCCAGCTGAGCAGAAAAACTAGGCCCAACAAATGATATAGCAATTCTATTAAGGCAATCCAGCTGAGCAGAAAAACTAGGCCCAACAAATGATATAGCAATTCTATTAAGGCAATCCAGCCGAGCAGAGAAACTAGGCCCAACAAACGATATTGGGTATGTTCTCTTAGAATCAAATAAAACTTCGCCGAAGATTGGAAGATATTGACACCTTTAAGAGCTACAAAGTGACCAAGTTCGGAAGAGATCGAAGCATTGTAACATTTTGCAGATGTCAGAGATCAAAAAGTCAAGATGATTACGTTTCAGAAAATTAAATAAGTGGCATGGTGATTTTCTAAATAACAGACAGCAATACAGCATATCACAATAAATGACCTGTTGAGTCCTGAATCTTGCATGCCAACAAGTCTCCCACGTTAACTACTGTTCTTTGAAGTAAACTGGGTACAAGATTTACAAACTATACCTCAGGTGATACTTCCGAAGCCAATCTTCGCCCTTTTCGTAATAATCCTCCTTACTGAAGGTTTGGATAGAGAATTGTGGAGTAGCAGCATAACCAGCAGCCCCTCTCCATGCATCCAGAATTGGATCAGATGCCCTCACCACTCTTATAGGCGACCCGAAGGGTCTTATCATTCGGATTCCTACTTCCAAACGCTCAGCTAGACCAGGAAAGAGAGAGCTCCCACCAGTCATGAGAATCGAACTTGTCATTTTCTCCTCCAGGCCATTGCCTTTCATGGGCAATCTCCGTAGCGACACTCCAACCATCTCATCAAGCCCTGCCTGGTCTACTCCAACCATGCTCGGCTGAAATAGAATTTCAGGGCAGCGAATCCTTTCAACCCCAATTATGATCTGAAAGTCTTCCTTTGTCGTGGGACGGAATTTGGGGAGCTCAGAGGCAGCTGGAAGAGGGACAGTGTCCACTTTTGGAACAAATAATGGGTCTATGTCCTGTTATTGCATGAAGTGGGAGGTAATGAACAACAAGTATTAACAGTGAAAAGCATGGATTTTCATAACAGAAAGAAACTACTCTGCAGATAACTATGTTTAAGATGAAGAAATGACCTGAAGCCGGGAACTTATTCGAGCCAACTCAGCCTCATCCTCATCTGGTCCCTCATCATCATCATCATTATCTTTGCTCATCAGTTTGTAAAGTTGCCAATCTTCTTCCTTTGCTCCGAAAGCATCCTCTCCCTTTCCTCGATCAAATGCTGCAGTTGTCAAAAGGCGCATTCTTTCCTTTTGAGCAGCATTCAGTCTCTCACCGCGGCCAACCCCACCTGACGAGTTCTGTTGATTCCCATTTGTTTTCAGACGCTTTCGCTGCTCAACTTTTTCAGTGAGATCTCTATGTCTAACATATAACTGTTCTAAGTAAAGCTCTGGGTTCTCTCTGCATAAGATTAGGGAACACCCATCAATAAATGAGCAACTCTAAAAGTTTCAGTGAGTGCAAGGCGTCCCCTAAATAACAATTAACCGCACGGCAGAAACATGATCTTACTGGTAACCTTCTTTCTATGCATACACATGCAAAAATTCAGTAGACTTTTTTCTCTACATGACTAGCTACCAAGTCTCTCGAACTGGTCATATCAGCATTTGGGTATACAAAATTCTGGGTTACTGAAACGCTATCTATGAAGTGCCCGTGGTGAAACATATGTCCAGTTAATATCGGAGTTGTTATTCTGGTTACAAGTGAACTTCATTTTAATTGTTAATCCATATTAGTTATTAGAAGTTCGTAGCTTAAGACTGAACCTTATAAATGTTGTACTATCGGATACAACGTTTTCCTCCTACTGGTTCTGTTTCCTATTATACAGGATATCCAGTCTAGGAAACGTAGAACATAACTGCATATTTAACCACCAAACGAACATGATTGAAGCAGCGCCACTAGGAGCCTAGGCTGCCTAAACAAGGGATTCCTATACAAGTATCAGTTTCAATTGATGGTTGTGTTACAAAACTCGAATCCTGCAGATCAGGTAGTTCCTTTGTTTCAAAGACAAACAATAAGTCCAAAACCAAAAGTGCAAAAACATACAGGCGTTTTTCCTCATCTTGTTGATTTCTCCTTTCTCTCTCTACTTCCTCCTCAAATCGTTTCTGTTTTGCTCGCTGCCGGCCCTCAGATGTAGTTTTCAGAAACAACTGCCTCCTCTTCTCCTTTAGCTGCAAAATAAACCAAAAGCAACAAATAAATGATAATATAGCAAAACACTACCAAAATTTGAAAGCTATAACATTAACAATTGCAGACTACATTAATGTGACTTCGCAAAAGAAAATGGCCAAAATGGAAACAGCTACGAATGAGAGCATATGGAGTTTTAAGTATTCCGTCAAATGGTGTACATATGGTAAGAGAGGAAATGTAATCAACTCTTAGATAATTCATCCACCTCGTGTACACAAAATTCACTCCTAGAGATAGTCAAGAATAAAAACAAAAGTAAGCAGTTTCTAATGGTGGTCATATATTAAAATTGACTATGGCATTTAAAAAAAAAGCAAGGTACACAACCTGGTCTGGCGCCAGCATATTGTCAGGAACATCAATAAGCGGATACTTCTCGGTAGTTGAAGGTTCCGGTTTTTCCTCTATATCTACTTGCTCGCCCTTTGCCTTTCGTAAAGACTGGTTTACCTTTACAATGGCAGATTCGATTTCCTGCTTGGAGATATAACCGGTCTCAGAAAGGAAAGATGGAATTTCACTCTCATCCACGTTTTCTAGCTGCTGAATTAAAAATCCGAGACCTTGCAGTTCATTTTCAAGCTCCATTATCTTCGAAGACTTCTTTGCAGCAGCCATTTCACGGAGCCGCTGACCTTGTTTTTCCTTTATTGCTGCCTTTCTTGCAATTTCTTCTTCTGAAGGTGGTATTTCAATCGGAGGAGGAATCCATGGGAGCTGCCAACTTATGCTCTTGTCTTCAGCTTCTTTATCCCCCTTCTGTCATAAATTATGTTCTGAACTGGTCAGTCTTTCAAATGAGAAGAAATATATAAACCTACAAGCCTGTTACCTGAAAAGATCTAACTTCAGAAGCATAATCCAGAGCAACATAACAGTGCTCCATCTTCAGTTCTTCGGCCTTCTCCCATGTAATACTAGACCTAGGTACCCGTTAAAATAAAAATGCACATTACATAGCAGGTTGGAGAAAATATCTAAAAAGCAGCAAGCTTGCTTACATTACATGTCAAAGAGGTAATCATTGTTGCAATGAAAGAAGCTGTTTCAAGTAGTTTGCCTATAGCAACTTGTTTTGCATGACATTGACACTGCCCACAGGATTGAAATGAGATACTTACATGTGATGGGGATATTTTAGTGAAAGAAGCTGCTTCAGGTAGTCGGTTACATGGTACCCACCAACATTAGTTCTGCAGCAGGATTCAAAAACAGGCTCCCCACCAACAAACTGGAAGTCCATTTGTTATGGACATAAAACAGGATTAGATGAGCACCGGCTCTCTTGCCAGTTCCAAGCAAGTGACTATAGTATACTTTTTGCAGCAAAAGAATATGCAGTATACTTATTTATATTCTATTGAAACGTAATATGGTTTACGTAACCTATCGATAGCACTCAATAAGAAATAAATGCATCAGTAAATCAAGATCAAAAAACTGAAATAAATGGTAAAACTTACTGGGATAACATGACTTGTACTTAATCCAGCAGATATGGCAAGACCATCGTTATCACAGATCCCAAGTTGTTGATTATGTTTGTAGCTAAATGCAGCATCAACTCCAAAAGCTAGGAAATAGATGCAAGAAGAAGACTTATAAGATAAATATCCAAGAATGAACTATTCTTACAGAAAATAAAAAGAAACGTCGTAGGTTCAGGTCCCTCGCAATGTAGAATGACAGCTACGAACTCAATAGAATTCACCCATAGAATGCCAGTGAAGAAACCATCGACTTAAATGATCAGAGATTCAGAAAACAAGGATGTGAGCTCCTTCACATACTGACTCAACAAAATATAGTTATTTAGTGTGTGCGTGTGACATAAGTAGAAGCTCTTACCAATTGATGGTATTCCATAAGTCTCAAAAAGAAGTTCTGCCATCTTACTGCGCGACTGAACAGGATTACATGCACATTCTGTTATCAGGATAGGATGATCAACCTGTTCTGACCCCAAATTAAAATTGAAATGGGCATTAGTATAGCGAGCAGTACAGAGCAGATGTGCACATATCTTAATGCTTATTTATCATATATACTAAGTGATTTTAACTGTAAAAAGGAAAACATATAGCTCAATAGGTTCACATGATTATACTTCTCTTGAAGTTCTATAAGCTTTATTTTTCAAATCTAATCATAATTCCTAAGGTACTGGGACACAAGCCAGTGCTCATCATGCATCTGGTTAATAAAATAAAGTAGTAAAATGACTGAAGCACCATCAGGATCTTCACTTAGATTCGCAAAACGGATGCTTGCTTTGTATGAAGCGACATTAGGTTCTCCACTTAGATAGGCAATATAATGGATGTTTGCTTCGTGAGTCCACAAACATATTTTATTTTTATCTTTTCTCTCCTGCAGCACCTAACTAGTAGTTCTTAAAATAATTTATGGGTGCAAGCATGATATCCTACTTTTATCAGCATGTCTTTGGAAAATGGTTCTTCAAAGTTTGTTCATTTCGTGCAACCCCAATGTCAATTAAACACAACGACAACGCAGAATAGCATTTCCAAACAAAAAGATACATATTTGTTCTTTACTGATCATGGACGAATTTAATATCAAAAATTGTTTTGCCTGCCAATGTGAATGTGCCATCTTTTTTTATTCAGAGCAAAGCATCAAATAGCATTTCTATGAAATTACTTATAAGAAGAAAATCTACCTGGTAACCATCAGCACCCAGTCTTTCAAAACCAAAGTCAAGAATCTACAATGGCATAAACCACTTTGTTAGAGGACATTTTGATCAAGATTTGGTTTCAATTCATTGTTGCTATCAGTGCCTACTGCCTGGAGAAATAAAGTAATATTTATCATCTTGAAAGAAGCACTGTTCATGAACATCATGCAACAAAATGAGCACATAAACTAACTAATAAGTTTTTATGTGCATAATTAATAAGCTCTGCATCCAAAAAAGAAAATGATTACTGATACATACTAATAAGTTATTTCCACATGAAACCATGCT
Organism: Eschscholzia californica; assembly: GCF_041429995.1. Classification (NCBI taxonomy): domain Eukaryota; kingdom Viridiplantae; phylum Streptophyta; class Magnoliopsida; order Ranunculales; family Papaveraceae; genus Eschscholzia; species Eschscholzia californica. Next base: position 38,914,747 of record NW_028238198.1, read on the forward strand.
ACCACTGTTTCTACACAACTTCTCCGAAACAATAAGCCTTCCTACTTTACAATTATGTATGTGCAAACTCATCATTTACGATATGATATTCTATCCACTGTTCATCAAATTGTAATGAGTTACTTATGGGGAAAGCAGTGTAGAAAACAGAAGCTTTTAAAATTTCTGCATAAAATTGACATAGTATAATACTCAAAATTAGCTAATAATGAAAAGAAAATGGTCTGAAGAAGAAGAGAGTGTTCCAGCATTGGATAAAGTTATCTAGTAGTGTACTGAGACTAACCCCAAATATAGAGAAAATAAACTTTTTTAAATGAACTAAATAGAGTTTTCCGTTTTCGAGGGAAGGCAAAAAAAAAAGGCCAAAAAGCCAAAAGTTAAACATGCAATGTACTGAATAGAGATATCTAAGTATAGTGGCTTACATATTCCATTATCTCAAATTGATACACCACATTGCTATCGAAGGCCGAGCGAAGTGATGAGCGTGTACAGTCGAAGTATTTCATCAGAGAGGGATCATGATCACCAACTATAGTCACAGTTTCACCTGCTCAAAAGAACAGAATTCAGATGCATAGAATACCAACCATCCCAAAGTTTCAAATTTTATTCATAAACAGAAAACCACTTGTATAAGGAAAAGGCTGATATAATCATCAGGATGGAATACATATTTCAAAAATCTCGATTTTCGACAAAACCAACTAGAAGCATGGCATAAGGTTACATGAAAATTGTTTCAGTACAAAATGTATATTAATTGTTAAACAATAGGCTATTCCTCTTCAGCAAACAATGGGTAGACATCTCAACCTAAAACCCTAGCTACACATAACAAGCTTAAAAACCAAGTTATTTTGGCATTTCTGAGAGTGAAGCGAATGTTCAAACAAGAAACTAGTCCTGGGTAGTGGGTATTTCGATGATTAAAATTGTTTGACAGAAAACAGCCGTGATTATAGAGAAAAGAGGAAATTTGGAAAAGGATGAAGTTTTACCAGTTGCTTTGTGGCGAGGCCTTTGAACGACGTTGCGGAAGCTGAGACGAGGATCGGACTCTCCGGCCCATCTGTGGAGTAAGAAGAATCAAAAGGAAAGAGTGAGAGAGTGAGAATGAATCAAGAGAGAGAGAGAGAGAGAGAGAGATTAGGGTTACCCCATACGGAAGGTGGATCCGCCATTGTCAATAACAATAGGGCAACTTGAAGAGAACAAATTGTAATCAGACTGCCTTGACGGGCGTGTAATATAGGGCATTTCTCTACCTCTTCTCTTCGCTTTTTCTCTCTCTAGAGTGAAACCGGAAAGAGAGAGAGAGAGAGAGAAGAAGGTCTTGGAAAGCTGTTTCAGTTGTCCAAAGAGTGATTTTTCTCTAAACACAAGTTTTTGCTGCCAAAATTCGAACGAACTAAATCCCAAAGAAGAGTGTCAACTGAACAAAATCGGAGAAGAATGAAGTCCGATTCGGCCCAGAAAACCTCTATTTAAGCCCAACAACCCCGTAGATTGGGTTTAGGTACAGTCTACAGATCCCATGGTCCATGAGGAAAAATTTCAAAGGCGCCAACTGGTTAAAAGGGTCGGTCACTTTTTTTTTTTTGATAGTTGTTAGGGTGATTTTATAGGACCCCCGTGGTTTCATTGACTTAGCTTGGTTAAAGGACCCCCCTCCTTGAATGTGTGAAACCAACCCCCTTTAAAGGTGTATTTCACATACGTTAGGAATTTAGTTGTGAAAATTATAAATCTTCCTAAAACCCAAATTCCTAGACAATATTCCTCTCTTATATTCTTCTTCCCTCTTCTTCCACCGGAATTGTCAACATCACCGGCGACCATTATCAACGGGGAAAGTTCATCGCAGTTGTGCAACAATCTCACATTGTTGTTGCACTCATATCTGAAGCTACGAAGAATACTCATTGTTGAATACCACCATGGATGAACCGAGTTCCAAAAATTTTGGAGAAATATTAAAGGATCCTAAATCATCAATTTCTAGACAAGATTCAGTCTCCCAAGAGGTATATGAACATATCCTGACACATTTTTTCATGTTATATGATTTATTCGTTGGTTGTATGAAAAAATTTTGGGCGTTAAACACGAAGGGTTTTTTCGGTCTGGTCCCACCGATAGGTATTCTATCATTTCAGTTCGAGGTAGCCGAAATCTAAACTTCACAACCATACAATGTTACTGTACAACATTACGTCGGGACGACACCGTTAGGTGTGACCAATCTACGGTGGCCTCAGGCCGTAAAAGTAGCATATATCGGTTCTAAGCCGTCGTTTTGACAAAAAATCTCTTTTTTCCTTTAGGACTTTGCTGTTGTGGCTACTTCTCAACTTCCATCTCAAATTACTATAGACACTTAGAATTTTGGAGGTCCCTAATACACAAGAAAGGTGGCATGATGCAGCTGAAAGAAACGAAGCATCATCGGAATTTGGATGTCTTAAAATTGGAGATCGTGAATGTGGAGAAGAAGAACCCAACCTTGAAGTTCCAGATAAGAAAGAAGAAAATCAAGGAGAAAATAGACCATATGAAGGTTTTGTCAGCATTGATGTTAGTGGGTGTTTTCGAACTGAACAAGTGTTTGAAACGAGATACGAGTTAGTTATGTGGGCAAAAGAAATTGGTAGAAAAAACAAGATGGTTGTTATGATTGGTAAGTCGGCCGCACGGAAATCTCTGTGTTCTGTTCTTAATTGTTCTTTACTGTTCCCACTGCTTGTCTTGGATTACTCGTATTGTTCACATTAACCCCGATTGGGCATAACAAACTAGTATCAGAGCTGAGGTTTTGAGGTTTCTGTGATGGCGAAATACGAGGTAGAGAAGTTCGATGGAAGTAACGATTTTAATCTTTGGAAGATTAAGATGCGAGTAGTATTAGTTCAACCGGGTCTGCTGAAGACGTTGAATGGGAAGGTTGCACTCGCTGAATCACTTTCAGGAGCAGAGAAGGAAGATCTCACGGAGAGAGCTCATGGTCAGATTCCACTCTGTTTGAGCAATGAGGTCTTGCGGGAAGTAGCGACGGAAACTACAGCCGATGGGCTATGGAGTAAGTTGGAGACAAGGTACATGACGAAATCTCTAACTAATCGTTTGTATCTAAAGAAGAAATTATTTAGTTTACAAATGTTAGAAGGGGAATCGTTGAAAGACCATATGGATGAACTCAACCGAGTATTCTTAGATTTGGCAAACATAGATGTCAAATTCGAAGAAGAAGATAAGGCAGTATTATTGCTTGCATCCCTGCCACCATCATATGAGAGCTTTGTTTATTCTTTTATGTCTGGAAAAACAACTACAACCTTTGAGGATGTTAAAGCAGCATTGAACTCGAAGGAGTTGAGACGGAGGTCAATGGAAGAAAGCAGTTCAGGTGATGGTTTGGTGGTAAGAGGAAGGTCGCAGCATGTGGTCGATGGGAAGGGCCGTTCTCGGTCTAAATCGAAACCTAAGAAGTACGTACAGATGCTTTAACTGTAAGAAAGAGGGACACTTCAAAAGGAACTGTCCTGAGCTTAGGAAGAAGCCAGCAGAGGCAGCAATCATCGAAGAAGATGATGGTAGTGTCTTGGCTGTCATTGAAGAATGTGATGAAGCTATGGTTCTGGCGATCAATGTCTGCTTCGCAGAAGATAGGTGGATTTTGGATACTGGTTGTATATTCTATGTATGTCTTCATAAGGAATGGTTTTCCACTTACACAGTCATGAATGGCGGTAAGGTGTTAATGGGAAACGACGCTCCTTGTAAGGTGGTTGGAATTGGTACTATTCACATCAAGATGCACGATGGTGTTGTGAGGACTATAACAGACACCAGACATGTTCCAGATTTGAAGATGAATCTAATCTCTTTGTGAACTCTGGATGATAATGGTTGAAACTATGTTGGTGAAGGTGATGTTCTTCGGATTTCTAAGGGGAGTCTTACAGTTATGAAGGGGTTGAAAAAGAAGGGTCTATATGTCCTACAGGGTAACACAGTTACCGGATCTGTAGGGGTGTCATCATCAGACAAGGAAATTGAGACTACCAAGCTATGGCATATGTGGCTAGGGCATATGAGTGAAAGGGGGATGGCTATACTGAGCAAGCAGGGTTTACTCTGTGGGCAGAAGGTTGGAAAACTGGAATTCTGTGAACATTGCATCTTCGGGAAGCAGTGTCGGGTAAAGTTTAGTACAACGGTTCACAATTCCAAAGGAACTCTGGATTACATCCATTCAGATCTTTGAGGTCCCTCTCGGGTCAGCTCACATAGTGGGGGTGGATACATGTTAACCTTGATAGATGATTTTTCCAGGAAAGTATGGGTCTACATACTGAAACGCAAAGATGAGGCATTCGTCAAGTTCAAGCAGCGGAAGACCTTGATCGAGAAGCAGACTAGAAAATCAATCAAACGCTTGAGGACTGACAATGGCATGGAATTTTGCAGAAACGAGTTTAATAGATTCTGTGTAGACGAAGGGATAATGAGACACCATAAGGTCAGAAAGACCCCACAACAGAATGGGGTGGCGGAACGTATGAACAGAACTCTATTGGAACGAGCTCGTTGTATGCTTTCGAATGCAGGGCTGCCGGAGGTGTTCTGGGCTGAAGCAGTGAACACGGTAGTGTATCTGGTAAATATTTCACCCTGTACATCTATAGAGTATAAAACTCCTAATGAGGTGTGGTCTGGTTATCCTGGAAATTATGATAACTTGAGGATCTTTGGTTGTTCGGCTTATGCACATGTTTAGGAAGGTAAACTTGATCCGAGGGCTAAGAAATGTGTATTTCTTGGGTATGAGCCTGGAGTTAAGGGTTATCGGATGTGGAATCTGGATGGAAAATCGAAGAAGTTTCTCATAAGTAGAGATGTTACTTTTGATGAGTTAGCCATGGTAACTCAGAAGGTAACGCCTATAGATGCTCGAGAGGGTGTTGGTAAACAGGTGGAGTAGGAAGATCATGGAGAGCAGGTAGAGTTTGAGATAGACACTCTGGTAGAGGTTCGGCCTCAGGTAGATGAGCAAGCTGAGGAAGATGAACCAGAGCTGGTTCATTACAGTGTTGCGAGGAATAGGGGAAGAAGAAACCTCCGGGCACCGGAAAGGTATGGAATGACAGATATGGTTGCATTTGCACTTAGTGTGGGAGAAAGCATAGATGGAGGTGAGCCATGCACCTATGAAGAAGCTATGAGGAGCGATAATTCACGACAGTGCTCTCTTGCCATGAATGAAGAGATTGAGTCTCTTCGGAAGAACCAGGTCTGGAAATTAGCCGAGCTGCCTAAGAGTCAGAAGATTGTTGGTAGCAAATGGGTTTTCAAGAAGAAGGAAGGAATCCCAGGGGTGGAAGATGCACGTTACAAAGCACGGTTAGTAGCTAAGGGGTTTACACAGCGAGAAGGGATAGACTTTAATGAAGTATTTTCTCCTGTTGTTAAACATAGCTCTATTAGAGTGATACTTGCTATGGTTGCTTTGTATGATATGAAATTGAAGCAGCTTGATGTTAAGACTGCGTTCTTACATAAAGAGCTGGAGGAACAAATCTATATGCGTCAGCCAGAGGAGTTTGAGATTCTCAGGAAAGAAGACCATGTCTGTTTGGTGAAAAAGTTTTTGTATGGACTGAAACAGTCTCCTAGGCAGTGGTATAAGCGTTTTGACACGTTTATGGTTAAAAACGGCTATGACAGAAGTAGGTATGATAGTTGTGTGTACCACAGGAAACTATCGGATGGTTCTTATGTGTATCTACTCCTGTATGTGGATGACATGCTGATAGCTTGCAAGGATATGTCGGAAATCCACATGTTAAAGGATCAGTTAAAGGGTGAGTTTGAGATGAAAGACTTGGGTGCCTCAAGGAAGATATTTGGTATGGAGATACGGAGAGACAGATCTGCTGGGAAGCTGTTCTTGCCTCAGAAAACGTACATCGAGAAGGTATTGGAACGTTTTTGGTATGACTGGAGCAAAACCTGTCAGTACTCCATTGGCAGCACACTTCAAGCTTTCGGGGGAACTGTCACCAACAACTGATGACGAGACGGAGTACATGTCTCGGGTGCCTTATGCAAAGGCAATAGGTGATGCACCCGAAAAGGTTGCACACCCAAGCGGAGGTATCAAGTAGTAACCGGTAAAACCGGAGTCGATCCAAGGATAGGAAGGTAGTTTGGGTGTCGAAGGGTCTTATCCTCCGGTCTAGATATCAAATGCTAAGTTAGACTAAAAAAGAAGGAAAACAAAGATAAATGGGGGGTTTTGATTGTGAGAATAACAAAAAGAATAAAGAAAGTAAACTAACTAAACAATAAAAGTAAACGGGCGAGAGAGATTTGAGAGAAGTATCGGAGAAACAAGAGTCGGAAGACGGTAAGACACGGAAGACAAATAAGTGAGAGAGGTGTCGAACCGGGAATCTGATATGATAAACCTACGACTATGTGTATTCCGATTTAATATTCTAAAGTATAATCGATGTTCGACTCCTAAAGTAGATGTCTCTAAGTACTACGTATATCCGGAGATCATACTTAGTCAAACAAACGTCATAATCGGTTAATCCCGAGTCAACGAAAGTGTTGTCTAGTAGCCTAACTATGTGAAGTGCATGACAAGACACATGAAATTATGAATTAGACTACGATCGATATCGAATACTTCGTTTCGTCTATTAACTATGCGAAGTGCTTGACAAGACACATGAAAATACGATCAAAACGATAATCGAAATAAATGAACATCAATTTATAATCAAAACATCAAATCATATTAAACATAATCACGAATTCATCACATTTCATCTCATATAATCGACACACTAAAGTTAGCAAAACATGATGATTGAATAAGAAATGGAAAGTAAATGATGAGAGAATTCCCCTTTTTCGATGTGGTTCGAGGCTAAAATTGTCGGAAAATATGAGTTTTTAGTTGCAGCCGATCTCCCCTTAGCAATTTTTTGTGTTCCCCATAGCGACCACCATCATCTTCTCCATTTATCACAAACCTCCGTTAAAGCTAAACCCTATCTTTCTCTCTCTAGCAATTTCTAACCCAAAATCAAATCAAACCACATGAGAAGCTAGCCAAGGACATAGGGAGTAAAAGCCCTAAGGTTTCCGGCCAAGAAAATGGCCGGAACACCATGAAACTCCGGCCAAATAAAGACATGAAATCCAGCCAAAAGACATGAAATCCGGCCAAAATACTTAGATCCGGGCCAAAGGAGCTAAGATGCGGTTGTCCTTAGGTGTCCCGGGCAAGATGGTATGCAGCCCGAGCTCGGAACTCTGCCCGAGCTGCTGTTGCAGAAGCTCCCCGATGCTGTTCCGGACGTGTATGTACGTCCCGTGCTGTTGCGCGTGAGGTCCGAGCTGTCCCATGCGTCCCAACCACATCCCGTGCCGGATCTGTTCGTTCCGAGCAAAATCGCGGCTGCTCCCTTGCTGTCCCACGCGTGCTGCTGCCGGAGCTGCTGTCCGAGACTCTTGTTGTGCCGGCCAAGTTGGCCGGCATTCCTTCTCTCTTTCCCTCTTGCTCTCTCAAACTTTCAAACCTTAGAAACCTTTCTCTTGGTGAAGAACACTCCTCTTCTCTCTCATCCCTTCTTGGTTTCTTGGTTGTTCAATGATGAAGATGATGAATAGTAGCCTAAACTACTAAAACCCTAGAGTCCCTTGACCTAGTCAATTCATTTAGACTTTGTTGACTCTAATCCAGAAAGAGAGGGTTGATGCACCCCGAAAAGGTTGCACACCCAAGCGGAGGTATCAAGTAGTAATCTGGCAAAGCCGGGATCGATCCAAGGATAGGTTGGTAGTCCGGGTATCGGGAGAGTCTAGCCCACGGTCTACGAGTCACTCACTATCTTAGACTAAAAGGAAAAGGAACAAAGACAAATGGGGGTTTTGATATGATGAATAAGGAATAAGAGAAGAAAACAAGTAAAGACTAGATAATCTAATGTAAATAGGCGAGAGAGGTTCGAGAGAAGTGTCGGAGGAACAAGAGTCGGGAAACGGTAAGACTCAATTCGGGCAACAAATAAGCGAGAGAGGTGTCGAAGTCCGGGAATCCATAATGATAAATCTACGACTATGTGTAGTCCGATCTAATGTTTCAAAGTATAATCGATGTTCGACTCCTAAGGTGATGTCTATAAGCACTACGTATATCTGGAGATCATACTTAGTCAAAACAAACATCATAATCAGTTAATCCCGAGTCAACGAAAGTGTTGTCTAGTCGCCTAACTATGTGAAGTGCATGACAAGACACATGAAAATATGACTTAGACTACGATCGATATCGAATACTTCGTTTCGTCCATTAACTATGCGAAGTGCTTGACAAGACACATGAAAATACGATCAAAACGATAATCGAATTAAATGAACATCAATTCATAATCAAAACATCAAATCATATTAAACATAATCACGAATTCATCACATTTCATCTCATATAATCGATACACTAAAGTTAGCTAAACATGGTGATTGAATAAGAAATGGAAAGAAAATGATGAGAGAATCCCCCTTTTTCGATGTGGTTCGAGGCTAAGATCGTCGGAAAATATGAGTTTTTAGTTGCAGCCGATCTCCCCTTATCAATTTTCTGGGTTCCCCATAGCGACCACCATCATCTTCTCCATTTAGAACACAACCTCCATTAAAGCTAACCCTAGCTTTCTCTCTCTAGAAATTTCTAACCCCAAATCAAATCAAACCACATGGGTAGCTAGCCAACAACATGGGGAATAAAAGCCCTAAGGTTTCCGGCCAAGGAAGTGGCCGGAACACCATGAAAATTCCGGCCAAAGATTGATGAAATCCGGCCAAAACATGGAATCAGGCAAAACCAACTTAGATCCGGGCCAAAGGGTGCTGCATCCGCGTCCCGAGCTTGCTCCCGTGTGGCAGCCGCGTCCCGGAGTTGCTGGCCCGAGCTGCAGATGCGTCCCGGAGTTGGAACGTGCTGTCCCGAGCAGATCTTCCCGTGGAAGCTGCTGTGCAAGTTGAAAAACCAGCAGCTGTTGCTCCTGTGCGTGCTGGGTTGCTGCTGTTCCGTGCGGTCTGGTCCGTGCTGCATATCCCGTGCTCCGGTAGCTGCTCGAGCAGTAGCCCGAGCTGCTGCTCAGCCGGCCTAGTGTGCTGGCCGGCCTATGCTTGGCCGGCCCTCCTCCTTCTTCCTTCTCTCTTTCTAGCTCTCAACCCTTTAGGCTCTCTAACTCAAAGAATAAAAACCCTAGCCTCTTGCCTCTTTTCTCTCTCTCCCTCCTTTCCAAGGTTGAAGATGATTGAATAGTAAACTCCCAACTTGTGTTTTCTACTCAATCCCTAGGGTCCCTTCACTTAGTCAAACCCATAAGGCTATTTTGACTTGGACCATAAAGAAGGGTGCCCATAGAATCTCTTCATCTTTATTTCTTCTTCTTTTTCTTTGTGGGCTTTTGGCTTGTCTTTGGGCTTGACTTGACTTCAAATTAGAAACAAAGGAGAGTGCCTTCAAATAAAGACCTTGGCTTCTTTCTTTCATATCTTTTCTGTCCGAACTCGGAATTGATTTCCGTTTTCACCGTCGGACTCGTCATTGCCTCCACTTGTAATTTGATTTGCTTGAAGTCATTTTCTCTCTTTTTCGGCACATGAAATGATAGTGAAAATTCGTTCCCTTTATTCCGATTTTCATGTCTAACTCCAAAATAGGTACCTAACATGAAAAACACATAAAATATTATTGATAACACTCGAAAAGGAATAATTAGGCTCTCCAAATGTGACATTTTAGTGTCACATCAAGGGTGCTCATATAATTCTTCCTTGTCATTCTTCTTTGGGCTTGTGTGGGCTTTGGGTTTGGTTTAGAAACCAAGAGAGTGCCTTCATCTTGTCTCTACATTTAGAACCAAAGGGGGTGCCTTCAAGAAAAGACTTTAGCTTCTATCTTTCACATCTTCCTCGTCCGAACTCCGAATTGTATTCCGTTTTCACCGTCGGACTCGTCATTAACTCCTCTTGTCATTTGATTTGCTTGAAGTCTTTTTCTCTCGTTTTCGCCACATGAAATGATAGTGACAATTCGTTCCCTTTATTCCGATTTACATGTTTAACTCTGAAATAGGTACTTAACATGAAAAACACATAAAATATTATTTATAGTAATCAAAACGAACTAACTAGGCTTAGTTAGGCTCTCCAAATGTGACATTTTTGTGTCACATCAGTAGGTAGCATTATGTATGTTATAGTGTGCGCAAGGCCTGATATTTCACATGTTGTTAGTGTAGTAAGCAGATACATGGGCAGACCTGGGAGAGGTCATTGGCAGGCTGTGAAATGGTTACTGCGGTATCTGGGAGGAACTGCGGGGCTTGGTTTGGTTTACGACAGAAGGGCTGACACTTCTGGTTTGGTAGTTGGATTTGTAGATTCGGCTTTTTTGGGGGATCTTGATAAAAAGAGATCGGTGACGGGCTATAAGTTCACACTCTGCGGGAGTGCCATTAGTTGGAGAGCAGTGCTGTAGTCGGTGGTAGCGTTGTCCACAACGGAAGCAGAGTACATGGCAGCAACAGAGGCGGTGAAGGAGGCAATATGGCTGAGTGGTTTAGTTTGGGATTTGGGCCTGAAGCAGGAGGCGACAGAGGTCTACTGCGACAACAAGAGTGCTATTTGATGATGCATAAAATGTCCAGACGTTGACCAACGTCTGAAGAGTCAAAGATCAGACCAGAAGTCTCTCGGAACAGCTCGGCTTAAGGCAGCAGGACAGCTAGAACACCTGATGGTCCACCAGACATTCTCATAACCGGGAGGTCGGTCAGAAGAAACCAGCTCTCTGCACAAAATGCCCTTGGCATGGATAGATCAGTCCTGTGATCTCTAAAGGAATAAGGGGGGTCTCTACAGGTTCGACCCATATCTTACGCCCTGAACTGGGGAGATATCAGCGCTACGCAACCTAAAGACTTAATCCCAGACTTTCCAGAAAGATCTCAGTCGGTTACACATCTTGAAGTGTTTAAGTCCGGTTGGACTCCACGTATCTAAAAGAGAAAACTTCTCCTTTAGAGTCTATCACTCCGGCAAGATGTGAACGAAGTATCCTTGAACTTAAGAACTTTCACTTATCAAAGATCCGGGATAGACTCGAAGAGCAACCCTAGATAGGCAAAAAAGGTATCTTCTATTACGATTTGGCGGCCACCGCCTCACCACCGCCACTAAGGACAGTCGGCCTAACATCGCCTATAAAAGGCCCCCCACATCGTCCTTCTCAAGACACGATATCTTCTCCCAAAAAGATCACCAAAAACTCAGAGTTCTCATAACTCGCCCCCCAAAAGGATCAATCAATATTCATTCTTTTACTGCAAAGAGCAACCTGACTGTCTTGAGCGTCGGAGCGATTTTCGAACCCTTTGCAGGTTTTCCCCCCTTTGGGAACAGACGAACGGGAGCAAACAATCAGGAGCTGGAGCTAGGAGTCAGGGTCTGGAGTAAGAAGTAGGGAGCAGAGAAGCGGAGCAGAGCAGAGAAGCAGAGCTGAACAGAGGAATCTCACCTCTCTAAACAGAACATTCTATCATAACGGAGGTTGTCATGCATCAACTCCCTTTTTCATGCTGATTTAACCGGGAGCCAATTTTCGACATCAGCATTTGGCGCTAGAGGAAGGGGATCTCTCTAGCAAATCACCACATTCGGTAACTTGAATCCTACTCAATACTTTTTCAAAACTAACTACTTCCCTGAGCTCTTCAGGCAAACATGTCCTCAGACGAGCACACTCCATGTGGGACATCCCATGGATCCCGGAGCGCAGATGATCTCGCGGCAGAACTTGAACAACTCAAGACTGTATACCTCTGAAGGGACGAGGATGCAAAACGATTGGAGGAAAGCCTCCGCAAGGCTGAGATAGCCAGGAGGGCCGCAACACCTAATGAGAGGAAGGAAGTACTCAAGACGTTCACGAGAAGGCTCTTCTTGCCTGGAGACACGTATGCACCTGAGGCCCTAACTCTGCAACCAGGCGACCAGATGCGTCTAGAGAGTATCTTGAGAGAACAAGGTGTGCAAAATCTAGACGAACCTTATACCCCTAGGAATGCTGGGATAGGCGAGGGGTGTGTGGACGACCCCACCCTATGCGAGTTGCTCATACACCAAGTAGCGGAACTAACAAGAGAAAAAGAGAAAGACAAACTCTGGGGAAGGACTGTAATTCGGCAGCCACCACTCTGCTGGGAAATACTGGAATCTGAAAAACCGGCCAACTTCAAGTGTCCCACGCTGGAGTACTATCACGGCGTGGAAGATCCAGGGGTATTCATTAACAACTATGCTGCGAGGATGAATCTATGCACGACCAACCGAAATATATAGTGTGTGGTATTCGCCACCATCCTAAAAGGGCCAGCTCAGGCATGGTACCAAGCGCTAGCCCCGGGGTCAATAAAGTCTTTTGACCAGCTCGCCCAAGCTTTTTACGAGGCTTTCCGAGGAAGCACAAGTATCAAGAGAGGGACCGAAGAGCTGTTCAATGTAGTACAAGGAAAAAAGCGAAATGCTGACGAGCTAGTGGCAGAGATTTCGCAACCTTAGGGTTCAAGTTCCCGACCTAGAATCAAACGTTGCTTTTGTTGCCCTACAGAGAGGCCTCAGACAAGATGACATAATCAAAGATATCTCGGGGAGAAAGCCAGGCACCCTCCCAGATCTGATAGAAAGGTTGCAACAATTTATCAGAACAGAGGAGAATTATCTGCGGATGAAAGAGGTGGCCAATATTCCTTACGAAAGTGAGCACCCCCAAAAAAGAGAAAGGGAAGAAGTCAGGTTGCCCCGGAAACAAGAGCGAGGCAGGAGGCCCAGGGCTGACTTTGCAACATACACCCCCCTAATGAAAGGAAGGGAGGAAATCTTGCAGATACTGATAGCAAAATGAAAGGCTGAACTACCCAAACCTAATGACGACCGAGGAGAGTTCGGATCCAGAGATATGACTGCGTGGTGTGCCTTTCATAGAGGCTACGACCACAAGACCGACGACTGTCAGCACCTCAAGAATTTAACTGAGGAGATGGTAAGAAAAGGAAAACTGGATAAATACATCCATCAAGAACAATGACCCTACGAATATCGAAATAAAAAGTCGGTAAAAAAAACAGGAATCGGATCGGGATCCGAAGTCAACAGGCAAGGCCCCATTTCTAGAAAAGCAAACAAGGGTCTAGAGGGCCCACCGGAGTAATGGGGAATATCAATACCATAGCAGGAGGACCTACCCTCGGAGGAACAACCAAAGGCGAATAGCGCAGGTACGCCAACGAAGCAAAAAACCTGCCGGTCTTCCTAATCAAGCCTGCCGTGGAAACTCCACCCATTGTCTTTACAGACAACGATTTGGTCGGGGTAATAACTCCACACCCAGATCCGCTAGTGATAACAACCGTAGTTGCCAATTGGAAGATAGGACGTATTCTAGCCGATACAGGAAGCTCCACGGAGGTCATGAGTCGAACATGCTTCTAGAAACTCGGGGTAAGCGAACGCAATCTCAAATCTTATAAATCTTGTTTGACAGGATTCAGAGACAATCAGGTCGAAACAGACGGAATAGCAACCCTGCCAGTGCTGATCGACGAAGGAGAATCAACAAAGGCGATAATGCTAAACTTTGCGATCGTCGATAAGATGTATGCATATAACATCATACTGGGCAGAAACTTCCTGAGGAAGTCAGGAGCAATAGTTTCCATGAACCATCTTATGATGAAGTTCCCAATTCCGGGTACGAATCTCATCGGAACGGTCAGGGGAGACCAGAAAATAGCCCGGGAATGTTATCTCGTCTCCGCCCAGGGATGCGAACAAGAAGAAGTGAATCCAATCATCGTTAGAGGAAACAAAGTGTTCTACGATGACCCGACGACAGATATGAAAACTAAGGTCATCACTACCCCTACTATCTTTCCTTTTTGAATATAGCAATTAGGCAAAAGAAGTAGCATTACTAGCTACATATTTTACCTTATAAAATAAAAATATTTTTTAGCACAAAATGCTATAAAAAAGAGGAGTCCTAATTAAACTCATCTCGCTCTGAATCGAGCAGGTAGCCCTGACAGCGAAGGCCACGACCAGGAGACCTAAAGGCAGCCTTGGTTGGTGAGAGCAGCGAGCGACCAAGGGCCCTAATTTAAACAACCCTGCTAAACGAAAGCCACGATCAGAGATAGGATAGCCTTCGTGTAGGGAATTAAACCCTTATACTAGTGTTTATAGCGGATAACGACATCTAATGTCTAACACTAGTATCCCCAAGATCATCATGCAAAACTAGTAATTAAACTAATGGAGATAGTAGATTACCTTAATCGCTTTTCCCTCGAACTAGTTGAATTGATTAAAGAAGACCAAGAGCTTCAAACGTAGCTCCTCTACTTGGGACACCGAATAGTGTATTTAATCTCCCTCCTTGAAAGCTCGCTAGCACTCCAATGGTGGTTTGATAATAAGAAGACCTTCTTCTTGCTTGACTAGAAGATAGCTTGGGAATTAGCTCACTTTCTCCTCTCTACTTGATGTGGTAGAGTAAGAAAGCTTAGAGAGAAATTCCACACCTTATTCTCTGCCCTAAGAGTGTTTATATAGAACCCTAATAAGAATCCACCTCCTTTTAGGTTTTCCTAAAACACCCTTTAGAATAAGATTTAGAGAAATAGTCGAAAATAGCAACTAGTTGATATTTTCTCAATTCCCTAAGGAGATGTCGTCCAAACCCAGCCAAAATTGGTATATTTAATTTTCATAACATAAGGAAACGTCCCTCCAAAAATCAGCCCAATCCGAGCCCTAAAAGTGCCCGAATCGGCCTAGGCCCAAAACCCTTATTTCGGGTCTTTTTGCTATCTTTTGCCCAACTTCTATTTAGGCCCGTGAGATATGTTTATGGGACATTCCCAATGTAATATCACACTCCCACTAGTCATATCATCCGATTAAATACCCATTCTTATGTGTAACCCGATGTAGGATCCGATCGAAGTTAGCCGCGAATTACTTCGTAATTCGACGATCGTAGTTGGTTTCTAGCTAAACGCTACGACCCCTAAATCAATCGGACTTGATGATCTTCTTCATCAATTGTCCTAGCCGACATATTGCTCGCATTGCCATCTTGGTCGAAGGACATCTCCTTCAACTCCTTCAGACTCCCACTTAGACTTAGAACAAGTGCAATGCCTCGATTCCCGTGTCAATTTAGTATCCCATCTGATACGTCACGTCATTCAGACTTTCTTGATATCCGAGTACAACTGTGAAATACAAACGATTAACTCCTAATCCGTTTGAGCGTGGCCACGCATTTTCAGTTGCTACTCATCAAATGGCCTTGAGACACTTTGTACCTAATGTGATTAGGTTGACACAATCCATTCTTGCGCTCCCACTTAACTTCATGTCTATCCTGTCCTTCCCAGTATCCGTCTTTATAACCTCCTTTTACGGCGTGGTGTTTGACGGAACCAAAGTCGGACATTCCTTTCATATGATGAGTGGAGCACTCATGTTTTGAGGAATCTCTCCAATTGTCTTTATGAGAAGTATTGACGTTCATCACGAGTGATGTACTTCTCATTTGAGGGTTATCCAGTGTATAAACCTTTTACACACCCACGTAGTCGAATAGAATATACTATTCCTATAGCCCATGAAACTGCGCTATCCCATCGACTCCCGTGCTAGTCTTCGTGAGTCATTGTTGTCCATGCAATGACCTGGACCAGGGATTTGATAATAAATATTCCAAGTTCACTTAATAGGGTTTCATTCATCAGATCACGTATCTGACAAACCTATTCGGAATGTTTTATCATCAATGGACTGTCGTTTAAACACTAAACCAAATTAGATGACTGGTGAAATAACTCTATTATTTCTGATAACGAGAGTTGTAAATCTGAGCCTCTTCCGTAAAACTCTTTTACCCACTCAGTTTTACTTGTCGAGGTTTAAAATTATACCTCATGCCTTAGACTCGTGTATGACTCTCATACTTTGTCTTAGGTGACAGTTTAGTTTGACTACGGATGTAATCTGTTTAAACTTTGCTAATTATCAATTAATTTGAAGACCGTTATCTTCAACCTTGATAATTTCTAGTAACTTTTACTAGAGTTAAGGCTTTTAATTCTTTATGTAGTATTTGCAACAGTTCCCGGCTTAAAACACTTTTAGCCTACTTTCCTTCCATGTCTGGAAGTTTGCTACGATGACATGTTCAACTTTTGTACTACTTCATCCTTTAGCCTTCTAGGATGTTTCTAAGTAGTGTTTCGATTTTCAAATCCGAATTTGGATATTCAAATGCTAATCATATCCAATATGATTGACTTTATATATTCGAACATAAATCTCTCTCTCATGCTTGTTTGCTACATCGGTGTCTTTTCAAACTCCGATTTAGCAACGCTCTTAGTCATGAGTTTTGGGTCGAAATTCTTTTAGACTTTCCGAGTCTTAGATTTTCTGTTTCGGATCTCAAGCATCTCAGCGTACTGAGTCTCTCCAATCCTATCATCCTTTTGATCTATGCTTATAGATCTTCAGATGCCCAAAATGGCATTTCATCCTTGTGTTTGGTCCTTTTATTGAGTCAGTGTGTTCACTGTTACACAACATCTTATGTCGTACTCAATCTTTTGTATGTACTCGGCATAAGGACCCGGAAGGTTTGTTTCTCCCACTTACCTTCTTGAAACTCGTGATTCAAGATTTTCTTCATTCCTCAGGAATCAAACTTCTTTGATTGTCTTTTTGAATCGAAGATTCTAACTCTTGCGTGCTTTTAAGCCGTCGATAGATTTCTGAATCATGCCTATGGACATAACTTCATTGGAAGAATCTTATTCTTCTTGTCTAGTTTCGGGAAACATGAATGTTTCCATCCTTCTCAGTATTCTATTTTGGAAAACCAATTTAGGTCTTCTGTTGACTTAAATTATCAAGCTTCATGTCTTGACGAGATATGGATTCCACGATGATTTTGGCTTCTAGCCAAAATCTATAGTCAGTTTCCGTTTCTCTAGCCAAAATCTAGACTCAGTTTCCGTTTCTGCGCAGGTCTTTTATCTCTTCAGAAATAACCTTTATTTTCTGAGTCTTTAAGATTTTATTTTGACCTTTCAGGGCTTTTGAACAACAATTTAGAATTTTCTCAACTACTTTGAGATATTCCTTTAGAGACACTTTCACTCGCTTTGAGAGTTCTCCTGCGAATGACATTCGCTTTTGTGCGGTGGGTTTACAAGATCATATCTTTAACCTTTCCTTTTCCGAGGAGCCTCAGTTTGTTGCTCTTGTTCGAATTTAATCGTCTTGTACAAGTTTCATGATTGTTCTTCATGACCCTCCATGATTTTTCTCATGATCGAATTAAATCGATTTGTACTTTTCTCCCACTTATTCTTGTAATAATTAGTATTTTTCTCCCAGACTACTAGGTGTGCTAATTACTAGAAGAATACTATCATGAGCAACAAACACTTTGTTCTCTTGATTGGTTGTGGAAGAAGCCCAAATTTCTTCTAAAAGAAATTGCGTCAGATATTAGCTAGTTTTGTAACGTTTTTACAAGTTTTAGCTTTAGACGGAATAGGTTAAGTGTGAAAACAATTGTGTCTAGACTATATCCCAAAATATTCGGAAGACTGGCTTAAACCCATCTTTGATCGAACAATGTTCGATTACTCCCACTGAATCCACCATCCCACAGATGTGTTCCATGGAGCGAGTTGGGAATCGGCTTCTCAACTCCTTTGATGGTTATCAAATGTTTGACTCAAGTTTTTACCACTCCAATCTAATCGGATGACTTAAACTCTCTTGTCAAAATGATTCTTTACTTCGGTTTGTACTTTGTTTGAACCTTTCAAACATTCTGACTTATACTTTATGATTAGTACGTTTCCATACTTCATGAAGTTATCAGCGTACATATTGGAGTAGCTCTCGTTAGCTTCTGCAAGTAAACTTATAGGTCTGCATAACACTGTATGAGTCCTAATAGATTACTAGTCTCTATGCCTTTTGAAAAGGGTGACTTTGTCAATTTAGTCCTTAAGACCTAATTGACAATGCTGAAGTTTAATGAGTTTGAATCTCTTGATTTTAGCCATTATCAATGTTAACCTTCAGTTAATTTTACCACTGGTTTAAAACATCAGACGTTTCTAGAAGAACAAAATAATCACTATTAAGTTCTAAGCTAGATCAGTTTCTAAAAGAAGACTTTGATCCCTTTCAGCATCCTTAGCATTATTGCTTCTGCTCCCTCTTGGATCTTTACTTCTTTTAGTCAAGTATGTGATTTCCTTGAGCTTTACCGAGCCGTACATCCGGTATAAAATACCTGATGAAGAAATTTTACGATACTTGTTTTTTAACTTTGTTAACAAGGATGTTGGAATCGGAATTCGTAATTCCATTCCTTATGTCCTCCAAGTGCTAAGGGTAGTTTCTTCTTGAATGGTCTAGCCATTGTTTGGAAACATTCACAGTAATGAGAAATACTCTTGATCATGTACTCGGTAACTGTTTGCCTTTTCTTCGATCAAATGTTTGTCGCACTTGACTGACCCGTTGCCCTTATGAATCTTAAGAGCTCTTTCTTAGATTTTTGTACCAAATCTCAAGAACCTTTCTTAGATTGGATATTCCCGTATGTTCTGCTCAGTTTGTTCGTAACAACCTGAGTGACTCATCTAAGCTTTTATCTATCTTTGTTCAATCGATATTGAATTGGGTGATAGATGTATTCTTTTGTATTCCGTTAGGATGACTTTCAGATTGCCTTGGAGGTCTCGTACCTCTCCATTTATGACTTCTGTGGGAAATTCTTCCTCAGTTTGTCTTAATGGTTATGCTAGCATCCAATACTCTTCCAAAGAGAATGTTATAAGATTGCTTGCAAATGGCTTTTGATCTTCTTCGGTATGAGTCAACATTGGGATTGGGTATTCTACTAAGCTTTCCTTTTGAATTTGAGAACTATTCTCGGATTCATTCTTCCATTCTAGGAAGTGGATCAACACCTCCCTTAGGTGTGGTTTAAAGTTGAAATTGTTTCCTGTGTCATCTTAATTCTACATAAAGAAATGGCAAAGTTTTAAAACTCGTTATCGTTTTTGAAAAACATTAGTTTTCCCACATTATTCAATAAAAATCGTCCCCGATTGAATAAGTGATTCTAAGATCTCAGTTCTTCGGAGTAAAGCGGACGAAGGCCCTACCCTTTGACTCCGTCGTTCCGGGTGAGTAAACTACTTCACTGATCATACCTTATGACTCTTGGTTGATAGATTTCATTAATGAATGACTAATCTATCCTTTTGCCTCGAGTATCCAAGACTCTCTTGCTGATCTCGTTGAGTAGAACCATTTAGACGTGTAGGCCTCTTCTATAGACCTACCCGCATTGTCCCAAGGTAGAGGAGGTACTCTGCGAAGGCCGACCCACCTTCCTCGAACAAGGGCGCAACGAGTGTCTTAATCTGGATAGGCGATTACTCAAGATTACGTTTTGGGGACTTTTACGCTAGTCTGGCGTTTGTTATAGTGAACTATTTAGCCTAACTAACATCCACGACATAAAGCGTAAATAAGTAAGTAAATGCGCGCGAGAAAGTAAATCAAGCAAACATGGATCCTAGTATGGCCCCTAACCTAGAAGATCTAATCTCCTTTGGTTTTCTTCTTGTTTCGCCTTTTGGTTCGTCTTAGATCGCCATCTTTGAACCTCTATTGATTTCTCCCACTCGCCTTTGGATTTCATCCTCGAGTTTCTTCAATAAACTCACATGTCACATTACGGTCCTTAAGTCTAAATTCGAAGAATTTAACTAATGGTGCGTTCCGGTTTTATCTTTTATGATTTCTAAAATCATCTTTAAGAAAAAACTCCGTTTTGGGTTCTGAAAGCCCGGGTCAATTTCGGAAAAATATTGGTTCGATTCTTAATGATTTCATAAATCAATTTAAAGAGAAATCCGTTTTGGCCTTCTGGATGGGCCGGATTGATTTTGGAATTATTTGGTTGGAATCGGAAGAAATGTTGGCAAAAACTCCCACTCGAATGATGGTCCCTTTTAGCGGTCCGAAAAGCCTCGAAAAAGCCCGGGACAAGTCCTAGACAAGTCCCGGCCCAAGCCCACAAAAGGGCTCGGACAAGGTCCGGACATAGCACGGCCCTGTTGGGTTTTACACCCTTCTACTAGTGTTTATAGCGGAAATAAGACATCTAATGTCTACACTAGTATTCCCAGGATCACATGCAAAACTAGTAATTAAACTAATGGAGATAGTAGATTACCTTAATCGCTTTTCCCTCGAACTAGTTGAATTGATTAAAGAAGACCAAGAGCTTCAAGTGTAGCTCCTCTACTTGGGACACAAGCAATCAATTTGATCTCCCACCTTGTTGTATAGCTAGCACACCAATGGTGGTTGGAAAGAAGAACACCTTCTTCTTTGACTAGATAGATAGTAATGGGAATTAGCTCACTTTCTCCTCTCTACTTGATGTGGTAGAGTAAGAGAGCTTAGAGAGAAATTCCACACCTTATTCTCTGCCCTAAGAGTGTTTATATAGAACCCTAATAAGAATCCACCTCCTTTTAGGTTTCCCAAAACACCCTTTAGAACAAGATTTAGGGAAATAGTCGAAAATAGCAACTATTGGTATTTTCTCAATTCCCTAAGGAGATGACGTCCAAACCCAGCCAAAACTGGCAGATTTAATGTTCATATCATAAGGAAACGTCCCTCCAAAAATCAGCCCAATCCGAGCCCTAGAAGTGCCCGAATCGGCTAAGGCCCAAAAACCCTGTTTTTGGCCTTTTTGCACTATCTTTGCCTAATTCCTTTTTAGGCCTATGAGATATGTTTATGGGACATTCCCATTGTTATATCTCACTCCCACTAGTCATATCCTAGATCAACTTGACACTCTTATGTGTACCCGTTGTAGGATCCGATCGAAGTTAGCCGCGAATTACTTCGTAATTCGACGATCGTAGTTGGTCTCTAGCTACAACTCTACGATCCCTAAATCAATCGGACTTGATGATCTTCCACATCAATTATCCTATCCGACAAATTGTTCGCATTGTCACCTTGGTCGAAGGACATCTCCTTCAACTCCTTCAGACTCCCACTTGGACTTAGAACAAGTGCAATGCCTTGATTCCCGTGTCAATTTAGTATCCCATCTGATACGTCACGTCATTCAGACTTTCTTGATATCCGAGTACAACTGTAAAAGACAAACGATTAACTTTTAATCCGTTTGAGCGCGGCCACGCATTTTCAGTTGCTACTCATCAAGTGGCCTTGAGACACTTTGTACCTAATGTGATTAGGATGACACAATCCATTCTTGCGCTCCCACTTAACTTCATGTCTATCCTGTCCTTCCCAGTATCCGTCTTTATAACCTCCTTTTACGGCGCGGCGTTTAACGGAACTAAAGTCGGGCATTCCTTACATAAGATGAGTGGAGCACTCATGTTTTGAGGAATCTCTCCAATTGTGTTTATGAGAAGTATTGACGTTCATCACGAGTGATGTACTTCTCATTTGAGGGTTATCCAGTGTATAAACCTTTTACACACCCACGTAGTCGAATAGAATATACTATTCCTATAGCCCATGAAACTGCGCTATCCCATCGACTCCCGTGCTAGTCTTCGTGAGTCATTGTTGTCCATGCAATGACCTGGACCAGGGTTTTTGATAATAAATATTCCAAGTTTTACTAGAGTTGTAAATCTGAGCCTCTTCCGTAAAACTCCTTTTACCCACTCAGTTTTACTCGTCGAGGTTTATTCCAAATTTACCTCATGCCTTAGACTGTGTATGAGTCTCATACTATGTCTTAGGTGACAGTTTAGTTTGACTACGTATGTAGTCCGTTTTAAACTTTGCTAATTATCAATTAATTTGAAGATTGCTTTCTTCAACCTTGATAATTTCTAATAACTTTTACTAGAGTTAAGGCTATTAATTCTTTGTGTAGTATTTGGAACAGTTTCTGGATTAAACACTTTTAGCCTACTTTCCTTCCATGTCTGAAAGTTTGCTACGATGACATGTTCAACTTTTGTACTACTTCATCCTTTAGCCTTCTAGGATGTACTAAGTAGTGTTTCGGTTTTCCAATCCGAATACGGATGTTTAAATGCTAATCATGTCCAACATGATTGACATGAATGTCTCTCTCATGCTTGCTTGCTCATCGGTGTCTTTAGACTCCGAGTCTCGCAACGCTCTCTGTCATGAGTTTTTGGGTCGAAATTCTTTTAGACTTTTCCTGTGTCTTAGATTTTCGGTTTCGGATCTCAAGCGTCTCAGCGTACTGAGTCTTTCTAATCCTATCATCTTTCTTGATCTACGCTTGTAGACCTTTAGATGCCCAAAAATGGCATTTTATCCTTTTGTGTGTGGTCCTTTATTGAGTCAGTTCGTTACCGTTATACAACATCTTATGTCGTACTCAATCTTTTGTATGTACTCTGCATACGGACCCGGAAGGTTTGTTTACTCCCACTTACCTTCTTGAAATTTCGTGATTCAAGATTTTCTTCATTCCTCAAGAATCAAACTTCTTTGATTGCCTTTTTTAATCGAAGATTCTAACTCTTGCGTGCTTTTAATCCGTCGATAGATTTCTGAAGCATGACTATGGACATAACTTGATTGGAAGAATCTTATTCTTCTTGTCTAGTTTCGGGAAACATGAATGTTTCCATCCTTCTCAGTTTTCTACTTGGAAAACCAATTTAGGTCTTCTGTTGACTTAAATTATCAAGCTTCATGTCTTGACGAGATATGGATTCCACGATGATTTTGGCTTCTAGCCAAAATCTAGAGTCAGTTTCCGTTTCTGCGCAGGTCTTTTATCTCTTCAGAAATAACCTTTATTTTCTGAGTCTTTAAGATTTTATTTTGACCTTTCAGGGCTTTTGAACAACAATTTGGAATTTTCTCAACTACTTTGAGATATTCCTTTAGAGACACTTTCACTCGCTTTGAGATATCTCCTGCGAATGACATTCGCTTTTGTGCGGTGGGTTTACAAGATCATATCTTTAACCTTTCCTTTTCGTTGAACCGCGGTTTTACTGTCTTTCAACAGTTTTGTTGCTCTTGGTCGAACTTGATCGTCCTGTACAAGTTTCATGATTGTTCTTCATGACTCTACATGATTTTTCTCATGATTGAATTAATTCGACTTGTACTTTTCTCCCACTTATTCTTGTAATAATTAGTGCTTTTCTCCCAGACTACTAGGTGGGCTAATTACTAGAAGAATACTATCATGAGCAACAAACACTTTGTTCTCTTGATTGGTTGTGGAAGAAGCCCAAATTTCTTTCAAAAGAAATTGCGTCAGATGTTAGCTAGTTTTGCAACGCTTTTTACAAATTTTAGCTTTAGACGGAATTTTGGTAGGTGTGAAAACAATCGTTTCTAGAATATGCCCAAAAATATTTAGAAGACTGGCTTAAACCCATCTTTGATCGAATTATGCATAGCAATGTTCGATTACTCCCACTGAATCCACCATCCCTCAGATGTGTTCCATGGAGTGAGTTGGGAAATGGTTTCTCAACTCCTTTGATGGTTATCAAGTATTTGACTCAAGTTTTTACCACTCCAATCTAATCGGATGACTTAAACTCTCTTGTCAAAATGATTCTTTTACTTCGGTTTGTACTTTGTTTGAACCTTTCAAACATTCCGACTTATACTTTATGATTTGTACGTTTCCATACTTCATGAAGTTGTCAGAGTACGTATTTGAACTTTCTCTCGTTAGCTTCTACAAGTAAACTTATAGGTCTGCATAACACTGTATGAGTCCTAATAGATTACTAGTCTCTATGCCTTTTGAAAAGGGTGACTTTGTCAATTTAGTCCTTAAGACCTAATTGACAATGCTGAAGTTTAATGAGTTTGAATCTCTTGATTATCAATGTTAACCTTCAGTTAATTTTACCACTGGTTTAAAACATCATATGTATCTAGAAGAACAAAATAATCACTATTAAGTTCTAAGCTAGATCAGTGTCTAAAAGAAGACTTTGATCCCTTTCAGCATTCCTAGCATTACTGCTTCTGCTCCCTCTTGGATCTTTACTTCTTTTAGTCAAGTATGTAATTCCCTTAAGCTCCCACTGAGCCGCTCATCTGGTCTTAAATACCTGATGAAGGAATTTTACGATACTTGTTTTTAACTTTGTTAACAAGGATACGGAACCGGAATTCATAATTCCATTCCTTTTTGTCATCCAGGTGCTAAAGGTAGTTTCCTTTTAAAAGGTCTAGCCATTGTTTAGAAACATTCACAGTAACGAGAAATACTTTTGATCATGTACTCGACAACTGCTTTTCTTTGATCAAATGTTTGTCTCACTTGACTGATCCTTTTGCCCTTTTGAATCTCAAGAGCTCTTTCTTAGATTCTTTGTACCAAATCTCAAGAACCTTTCTTAGATTAGATATTCCCGTATGTTCTGCTCAGTTTGTTCATAACAATCTGAGTGACTCATTTAAGGTCTTATCTATCTTTGTTCAATCGATATTGAATTTGGGTGATAGATGTATTCTGTTGTCTTTCCTTAGGATGACTTTCAGATTGCCTTGGAGGTCTCGTACCTCCCCATTTATGACTTCTGTAGGAATTTCTTCCTCAGTTTGTCTTAATGGTCGTGCTAGCATCCATTACTCTTTCAAGGAGAATGTTATACGATTGCTTGCAAAAGGCTTTTGACCTTCTCTTGTATGAGTCAACATTGGGATTAGGTATTCTAGTGACCTTCCTTTTGAATCTGAGAACTATTCTCGGATTCAATCTTCCATTCTAGGAAGTGGATCAACACCTCCCTTAGGTGTGATTCAATGTTGGAACCGTTTCTACGTGTCATCTTAAAAACTACATAAAGAAATGACAAAGTTTTAAAACTCGTTATCGTTTTTGAAAAACATTAGTTTTCCCACATTATTTAATAAATTCGTCCCCGATTGAATAAGTGATTCCAAGACCCCAGTTCTTCGGAGTGAAGCGGACTATGGCCCTGCCCTCCACTTCCGTCGTCCTAGGTGAGTGAACTACTTCACTGATCATACCCTTATGACTCTTGGTTGATAGATAGTCATTGATGAATGACTAATCTATCCTTTTGCCTCGAGTATCCAAGACTCTCTTGCTGATCTCGTTGAGTAGAACCATTTAGACGTGTAGGCCTCTTCTATAGACCTACCCGCATTGTCCCAGGGTAGAGGAGGTACTCTGCTTTGGCCGACCCACCTTCCTCGAACAAGGGCGCAACGAGTGTCTTAATCTGGATAGGCGATTACTCAAGATTACTTTTGGGGACTTTTACGCTAGTCTGGCGTTTATAGTGAACTATTTAGCCTAACTAACATCCACGACATAAAGCGTAAATAAGTAAGTAAATGCGCGCGAGAAAGTAAATCAAGCAGACATGGATCCTAGTATGGCCCCTAACCTAGATGATCTAATCTCCTTTGGTCTTTGTCTTGTTTCGCCTTTAGGTTCGTCTAAGACCGCCATCTTTGAACCTCCATTGATTTCTTCCACTCGCCTTTGGATCCCATCCTCAAGCTTCTTCAATGGACTCACAGACCCTAAACTCTAATTACAAGACTCACGATTCGCAGATCGTATAAACTTGAAATTAAAATTAATTACAAAGCATGCACCCATCCGTGCTTAAAACAAGAATAAGATATAAATCTATGGCCATACTAGTTTCCTGCATTCACATCACATGCAATCATATAATATATCAAGTCTAAGAATTATATATGCATGATTATCTTGGGAGATACTTTTGTTGACATCACATGTCACATTACGGACCTTAAGTCTAAATTCGAAGAATTCAACTAATGGTGCGTTCCGATTTTATCTTTTATGATTTCTAAAATCATCTTTAAGAAAAAACTCCGTTTTGGGTTCTGAAAACCCGGGTCAATTTCGGAAAAAATATTAGTTCGATTCTTAATGATTTCATAAATCAATTTAAAGAGAAATCCGCTTTGGCCTTCTGGATGGCCCGGATTGATTTTGGAATTATTTGGTTGGAATTGGAAGAAAGTTTGGCAAAAACTCCCACTACGAATGATGGTCCCTTTTCGTGGTCCAAAAAGCCTCGAAAAAGCCCGGGACAAGTCCTAGACAAGCCCCAGCCCAAGCCCACAAAAGGGCTCGGACAAGGTCCGGACATAGCACGGCCCATAGGGCCGGCATGTCCTGGCCGAGGCCTATCAAGGCCTGGTCTCGTCCTGGCCGGAGCCAGGACGCTAGTCCATGCACCGGACGCGTCCTAGACGCGTCTGGTGCTGGACCGGACCAGCACTAGGTGTCTCGGACTAGTCCGAGACACCCAGAACCTCCCAGACGTGTCTCCAAGATGCGTCTGGTCGAGTGCTCTGGACGCGTCCTAGACGCGTCCTAGACGCGACCTGGACGCGTCTCCAAGACGCGACCTGGACGCGTCTCCAAGACGCGACCCAACAGCTGCTCTGGACGCGTCTCCAAGACGCGTCCAGAAGCTTCTGTTGCAGCTGCTGGTCGCGTCCTAGACGCGTCTCAGCAGCTGCTTTGGACGCGTCCAGAGGACGCATCCAGGAGCTTCTGGCCGGCCAGGAAGCTTCCTGGCCGGACACTAGGGTTTCTCCAAAAAACCCTAGTTTCCATTTTTTTTTCCTTATGCAACTCTAAGTTGCTATTTTCCAATTTTAAAGCTTTTCTAAAATTTTGAAATTCTTTTTAGAACACTTCTAAAAATTTTCAAAACTTTTAGAAACTTTTAAAATTTTCCAAATTTGTTTTGGTAGTTTCCTAAACTCAAAATAACTCCTTTTAGAACACTTCTAAAATTCCAAATTTTTTGTTTTTCAAAAGTTTCCAAAACTTAAAAACAACTCTTAATCAAACCAATTTTGGATCAAAATCTAGGTTTTTGAAACTTTTTCAAAGAACAATTTTGAAAAATCTTTGAATCCAATTCAAAATTAATCAAATTTTATGTTTAAAACCTTTTTAAACATAACTATCAACTTAATCAAGCATGGATTAGTTTGAAATTCAATCAAATTGAGTCTTTTAAAACACTTTTAATCATCAAATTGATTCTCAATTTGAAATTCATTGAATCCCATTCAATAATATCAAATTGTGAGTTTAAATAATTTTAAAACACTTTTAAAATACTTTTATAAACTCAATTTATCAAACTATCAATCATATCTAATATGAACTAGTTCGATTCTTAGCAAAAACTAGTTCATTGCAAGAGGCTCTGACGCCACTGTTGGGTTTTACACCCTTCTACTAGTGTTTATAGCGGAAATAAGACATCTAATGTCTACACTAGTATTCCCAGGATCACATGCAAAACTAGTAATTAAACTAATGGAGATAGTAGATTACCTTAATCGCTTTTCCCTCGAACTAGTTGAATTGATTAAAGAAGACCAAGAGCTTCAAGTGTAGCTCCTCTACTTGGGACACGAGCAATCAATTTGATCTCCCACCTTGTTGTATAGCTAGCACACCAATGGTGGTTGGAAAGAAGAACACCTTCTTCTTTGACTAGATAGATAGTAATGGGAATTAGCTCACTTTCTCCTCTCTACTTGATGTGGTAGAGTAAGAAAGCTTAGAGAGAAATTCCACACCTTATTCTCTGCTCTAAGAGTGTTTATATAGAACCCTAATAAGAATCCACCTCCTTTTAGGTTTCCCAAAACACCCTTTAGAATAAGATTTAGGGAAATAGTCGAAAATAGCAACTATTGGTATTTTCTCAATTTCCGAAGGAGATGACGTCCAAACTCAGCCAAAATTGGCAGATTTAATGTTCATGACATAAGGAAACGTCCCCCCAAAAATCAGTCCAATCCGAGCCCTAGAAGTGCCCGAATCGGCTAAGGCCCAAAAACCCTGTTTTTGGCCTTTTTGCACTATCTTTGCCTAATTCCTTTTTAGGCCTATGAGATATGTTTATGGGACATTCCTATTGTTATATCTCACTCCCACTAGTCATATCCTAGATCAACTTGACACTCTTATGTGTAACCCGTTGTAGGATCCGATCGAAGTTAGCCGCGAATTACTTCGTAATTCGACGATCGTAGTTGGTCTCTAGCTACAACTCTACGATCCCTAAATCAATCGGACTTGATGATCTTCCACATCAATTATCCTATCCGAAAAATTGTTCGCATTGTCACCTTGGTCGAAGGACATCTCCTTCAACTCCTTCAGGCCCATAGGGCCGGCATGTCCTGGTCGAGGCCTATCAAGGCCTGGTCTCGTTCTGGCCGGAGCCAGGACGCTAGTCCATGTACCAGACGCGTCCTAGACGTGTCTGGTGCTGGACCGGACCAGCACTAGGTGTCTCGGACTAGTCCGAGACACAGGGCCGTGCAGTGGGGGGTGCGGGCCGTGCGCCCGCACAGGGCCCCCCACCACAAAGGGCCATTTTCAAGTTTTTACCCATCTATTAACCCTATTAAACCGGGAAAGTTATTGGATTAGCATGAGTTGTGAAGTAGCTCAGCTGGTGCACCGTTCATCTCTTGGGCTAGAGGTCTTGGGTTCGAGTGCTACCGGTAGCACTTTCTCTTAATTTTTTTGGAAGAGGTCACATTGAAACGTTAATGGACAACAAAACTATTCTCTAACTATCACAAAGCCAATAAGGACAACAAAACTATTCTCTAACTATCACAAATCTCCTTTCTCTCAGTCTCTCTTGCGACATGATATTTCTACGCAATTTGTTCTTTGACACATAACTTTCTTTTTAATCCTTATTTTTTTTCTCCTCTCTAAAATTTCTCATTCTTTCTATCATATGAATCTCTATCCAAACTCTCATTATCATTCATAACTAAACTATAATTTAATGTGTGAGATGAAAAAGTTAGCCACAACTTGACATACACAAAAGCAACCGAATGCGTAAAAAAATTTAGATTTTACGTTTGCTTATACAAGGGGGGCCAACTAAAAAATTTGGCACCGGGCCCCCGGATTCTCAGGCACGGCCCTGCCGAGACACCCAGAACCTCCCAGACGCATCTCCAAGACACGTCTGGTTGAGAGCTCTGGACGCGTCCAGGAAGCTCCCTTGCAGCTGCTGATCGCGTCCTAGACGCGACCTGGACGCGTCTCCAAGACGCGTCCCAATAGCTGCTCTAGACGCGTCCAAAAGACGCGTCCAGAAGCTTCTGGTTGCAGCTGCTCTGGACGCGTCCAGAAGACGCGTCCAGGAGCTTCCGGTCCAGCCAGGAAGCTTCCTGGCCGGACACTAGGGTTTTTCAAAACCCTAGTTTCCAAAAAAAATTTTTTTCTTATGCAACTCTAAGTTGCTATTTTCCAATTTTAAGGCTTTTCTAAAATTTTGAAATTCCTTTTAGAACACTTCTAAAATTCTTTTTAAAACTTTTAGAAACTTTTTAAAATTTTCCAAATTTGTTTTGGGAGTTTCCTAAACTCAAAACAACTCTTTTTAGAACACTTCTAAAATTCCAAATTTTTGTTTTTCAAAAGTTTCCAAAACTTAAAAACAACTCTTAATCAAACCAATTTTGGATCAAAATCTAGGTTTTCGAAACTCTTTCAAGAACAAATTTTGAAATCTATTTAAAAAATTCTTGAATCCCATTCAAAATCAATCAAATTCTTATGTTTTTAAAAAAAACTTTTTAAACATAACTATCAACTTAATCAAGCATGGATTAGACCAAAATTCAATCAAATTGAGTTTTTAAAACACTTTCAATCATCAATTTGATTCTCAATTTGAAAATTTATTGAATCCCATCAAATTATGAGTTTAAAATACTTTTAAAACACCTTTTAAAATACTTTTATAAATTCAATTTTCAAACTATCAAGCATATCATATATGAATTAGTTCGATTCTTAGCAAAAACTAGTTAATTGCAAGAGGCTCTGACGCCACTGAAGGGAATTAAACCCTTATACTAGTGTTTATAGCGGATAATGACATCTAATGTCTAACACTAGTATCCCCAAGATCATCATGCAAAACTAGTAATTAAACTAATGGAGATAGTAGATTACCTTAATCGCTTTTCCCTCGAACTAGTTGAATTGATTAAAGAAGACCAAGAGCTTCAAACGTAGCTCCTCTACTTGGGACACCGAATAGTGTATTTAATCTCCCTCCTTGAAAGCTCGCTAGCACTCCAATGGTGGTTTGATAATAAGAAGACCTTCTTCTTGCTTGACTAGAAGATAGCTTGGGAATTAGCTCACTTTCTCCTCTCTACTTGATGTGGTAGAGTAAGAAAGCTTAGAGAGAAATTCCACACCTTATTCTCTGCCCTAAGAGTGTTTATATAGAACCCTAATAAGAATCCTCCTCCTTTTAGGTTTTCCTAAAACACCCTTTAGAATAAGATTTAGGGAAATAGTCGAAAATAGCAACTAGTTGATATTTTCTCAATTTCCTAAGGAGATGACGTCCAAACCCATCCAAAATTGGCAGATTTAATGTTCATAACATAAGGAAACGTCCCTCCAAAAATCAGCCCAATCCGAGCCCTAAAAGTGCCCGAATCGGGGCCCAAAACCCTTATTTCGGGCCTTTTTGCTATCTTTTGCCCAACTTCTATTTAGGCCTGTGAGATATGTTTATGGGACATTCCCAATGTTATATCACACTCCCACTAGTCATATCATCCGATTAAATACCCATTCTTATGTGTAACCTGATGTAGGATCCGATCGAAGTTAGCCGCGAATTACTTCGTAATTCGACGATCGTAGTTGGTTTCTAGCTAAACGCTACGACCCCTAAATCAATCGGACTTGATGATCTTCTTCATCAATTGTCCTAGCCGACATATTGCTCGCATTGCCATCTTGGTCGAAGGACATCTCCTTCAACTCCTTCACTTCGTAGCTACGGCGACAACCGAGGGCCCTAAGGAGCAGTCCTAGTTAAACTGAACTTTGCTCGAGTAAAAACCGACCCCTCACCAAGGTCCCAAGGAGAAGTCCTAGTTACACTGATCGACTCAAGCCGGCAAAGGAGGTAGCTCTGGTAGCCACGACTGCGACCCGAGGCCTCACAAGGAGGAGTCCTAGTTAAACTCAACCTTTTACTCGGGTGAAACGTGGTCCCTGTGGATCCCCAAGGATAAGTCCTAGTTAAACTACCACCCCGATGAAGGTGACTGGGGGTATAAGGAGAAGTCCTTGCGAAACTATTCATGCTTAAATGAGGAAGACAACCCTGGTAGCTAAGGCCACGGCCAGGGGCACGGGAGGAGTCCCGATGAAAACTAGTCGTGCCCGCACCGACGTAACCAACTCTGTTAGCCCAAGCTACGACCAGAGATCTAAGGAGAAATCCTAGTTAAACTACCCAAGCTCAAGCTGGCGAAACCAGCTCTGGTAGCGAAAGTCACGACCAGAGGCCTAAGGAGGAGTCCTAGTTAAACTAGCCGAGCTCAAGCTGGAGAAACCAGCTCTGGTAGCGGAAGCCACGACCAGAGGTTTAAGGAGAAGTCCTAGTTAAACTAGTCGAGCTCAAGCTGGCGAAACCAGCTCTGGCAGCGAAAGCCACGACCAGAGGTTTAAG
This sequence comes from Eschscholzia californica, assembly GCF_041429995.1. Classification (NCBI taxonomy): domain Eukaryota; kingdom Viridiplantae; phylum Streptophyta; class Magnoliopsida; order Ranunculales; family Papaveraceae; genus Eschscholzia; species Eschscholzia californica. The sequence goes on from NW_028238198.1 coordinate 38,946,507, forward strand.
GAGAAGTCCTAGTTAAACTAGTTGCGCTCGAGCCAACGAAACCAACTCTGGTAGCAAAAGCCACAACCAGAGATCTAAGGAGAAGTCCTAGCGAAACTAGCCTAGCTCAAGCTGGCAAAACCAGCTCTGGTAGCGAAAGCCACGACCAGAAGTTTAAGGAGAAGTCCTAGTTAAACTAGTTGCGCTCGAGCCAACGAAACCAGCTCTGGTAGCAAAAGCCACAACCAGAGGTCTAAGGAGGAGTCCTGGTGAAACTAGCCAAGCTCAAGCTGGCGAAACCAGTTCTGGTAGCGAAAGCCACGACCAGAGGTTTAAGGAGAAGTCCTAGTTAAACTAGTTGCGCTCGAACCAACGAAACCAGCTCTGGTAGCAAAAGCCACAACCAGAGGTCTAAGGAGGAGTCCTGGTGAAACTAGTCCCGCAATGATAGCTCTGGAATAGACAACCGGGGGCAGAGCTGGTTTAGTAGTCAGTACAACGCAAATGTCCAGATACTTCGTAGTGACAACGAAGGTGAGTATATGGATCATGAACTTCAAACTTATTTGGTTTCTCATGGTATTGTTCATCAAACTACTTGTCCAAATACCCATCAACAAAATGAGGTCACTGAAAGAAAGAATCGTCACTTGTTAGAAGTTATCAGAGCTATGTTGATCGAGGCACATATGCCATTATCTTATTGGAGAGAAGCACTTCTTGCTGCAACCTATTTAATTAATAGAGTACCCTCTAGTACTATTGAGTTTAAGACTCCGTTTCAAGCTCTATCGGATGTTACAACGTCTCCGACAGTTTCAAATTTACCTCCCTGTGTCTTTGGGTGTGTAGTATTTGTTCATCTTCATGAGCACCAACGTACAAAATTAACTCCAAGGGCATTAAGATGTGTATTTGTAAGGTAGGCTGCAAATCAGAAAGGGTACAGATGTTATAATCCTCCAAGTAAACGAATGTTTGTTACATCGAATGTTATCTTTCATGAAGATTCTAAGTATTTTTCACCTGAATCTGAACTTCAGGGGGAGAAAACTAAGCACGAAGTTATGACTCTTGATTATGAAGAAACTGGATAATCATGTAGAAGAGAACAACATTGGATCTAATATTGAAGTAAATTTGATTCCTGAAGAAATAATTAGAGCTAAAATTGAAATTCCAGAATTGCCAACACTTGAATCAGTAATGGAATAAAGTGTTAATGAAACTGATGAACAAATTGTGGATTCACCTCCAATTGAAGTCGTTGAACCAAGGGTTAGTAATACACCAAACCAATCAGTTGTCGAGGATGTTCCTGAAGCACCTAGAAAATATCACCGTCACGTCAAACCAGAGGTATTCCTAAACCGACATATGAACTTAAGCTGTCTAGTAGAGTCAAATATCCTATGAGTCAGTATGTGTCAGATCATCGGTTGTCAGAATCAAATAAGTCATTTGTAAATTAATTATATACTGTATATATTCCTAACAATGTGCAGGAAGCCTTATCTGATTCAAAATGGAAAGCAACTATGAATGAGGAGATGTAATCTTTACAAAAGAATGACACTTGGGAGCTAGTTAATCGTCCAACCAATAAAAATCCAGTGGGATGTCGGTGGATTTATTCAGTGAAGTATAAAGCAGATTGTACAATTGAATGTTACAAAACGAGACTAGTGGCAAAAGGTTACACTCAAACTTATGGAGTCAATTACACAGAGACATTTGCTCCAGTTGCAAAAATCAACACTGTTCGCGTCTTGCTATCGTTAGCAGCAAATTTAGATTGGCCACTACAACAATTTGATCTAAAGAATGTTTTTTCGCATGGGGAACTATTAAAAGAAGTCTATACAGACTTCCACCGGGATGCAAGATACCAGAAATACATAACCAGAAGGTATGTAGATCGAAAAAGTCATTTTATAGATTAAAACAATCACCAAGAGCGTGATTTGGAAGTTTTACAAAGGCTATGAAGGAATTCGATTATCGCCAAAGCAATTCTGACCATACCTTATTTATAAAAAGGCAGAAAGGAAAACTCACAGCACTTATTGTATATGTTGATGACATGGTGGTTACTGGGGATGATCTTGAAGAACGAAAGGCTTTACAGAATTACTTATCTAAAGAGTTTGAGATGAAAGACCTTGGTCCGTTGAAATACTTTCTTGGAATTGAAGTATCTCGATCTAGTAATGGAATTTTCCTATCCCAAAGAAAGTATACTGTAGATTTGTTACACGAGGTGGGTATGTCAGCGTTTGAGCCGATTGATACACCTGTTAAAGAAAGATTAAAATTGTCAGTGTAGTTTAATCAGATACCGGTTGATAAAAGAAGATATCAACAACTGGTTGGAAGGTTGATGTACTTGGCGCACACGAGGCCAGATCTTGCATATGCGTTAAGTATTGTTAGTCAATTTATGCACAGTCCCGGTGAAAAACACATGAATGTTGTTTTACGCATTTTGAGATATTTGAAGGCGGCTCTTGCAAAAGGTATTTTGTTTACTAAAAATTCGAGTTGTCGAACTATTGATGTATATACTAATGCAGATTGGGTCGGGGAAGTAAATGGTAGGCGATCAACTGCAGGATATTTTATCTTTGTTGGTGGAAATCTTGTTACGTGGAGAAGTAAAAAAACAGAACGTTGTTGTACGTTCAAGTGCGGAGTCTGAATTTAGAGGAATGGTTGATGGCATATGTGAAGTGTTATGGTTAAGACTCCTGTTGAATGATTTAGAATATCCTTCTGAAAGACTAATTAAATTATATTGTGATAATAAATTCAATTATATTGTGACAATAAAGCAGCATATGATATTGCTCACAATCCAATCCAGCACGACCGCACAAAGCATGTTGAGGTGGATCGATGTTTTATTAAGGGTGTGTTTGATATCTCCTATTTCCATAAAAATATAAGAATTTCCATGGAAATAAGTATTTTCACCGTTTGATACGAAGTGTAATTCCATGGCTTTAATTCCCCAAGGAATCTATTTCCACGAAATAGTCCACTTTTAATTCCTTGCTCCACCCTAGGAATTAGTTTCCATGAAAAATCAAAAATCAAAATAAAAATATTTTAATATATTTGGATACTTGAAACTTAATCTTTATCTCTATATATGTTACAAATGACATTTTTACCCATAAAATTTAGCAAAATAAACTTTTACTTATACATTGGGCAAATGACATTTTTGTCCTTCTTACCAAATGGCATGTTTACCAAGTTGTCAAATTGACATTTTGACTTTATATAGCTAAAATTACATTTTTACCCTTTTATAATATCAAATTGACATTTTACTCTTATGTTGTCAAAATGACATTTTACCCTTCATATAATTTGACAACATAAGGGTAAAAACGTAATTTGTCAAAATGACATTTTGGCTTGATATAACCAAATTTACATTTTTACCCTTTTATAATATCAAATTGACATTTTATCGTTATGTTGTCAAAATGACAATTTACCCTATATATAATTTGACAACATAAGGATAAAAACGTAATTTGGACAACATAAGGATAAAGATTTAATTTTGGCAACATAAGGGTAAAAATGTGATTTTGACTACATAAATAGTAAATAAAAATTTGGAAGACAAGATTGTAGAGTTACCAAAGATCCGATCTGAAAATCAATTGGTTGATGTTCTTACCAAAACAGTTTCAAGTCGAATATTTTCGAAAATGGTAGACAAGTTGGGCATGTGTGATATCTATGCATCAACTTGAGGGAGAGTGTTGAAATATCTTTCTATATGATATAATAGATATTAGGAAATATCAAATATTAGAAACTAGATTGAAATTAGGAACTAGTAAGTATATTAGTATAAACTATTAGAAACTAATAAAATAGAGTCTTATATTCTTTTTTTGTAAATCATTAAGGAATAAAACAATTTCTTTGATCAATTTCAACTCTAGCTTGTCACTGACTTGCACGAAAGATCATATACATTCCACAATACCACGAGGCATAGTTATTTTGTGAGAAGTAGTCTTGTTGGAGTCTCGGACTGATGGACAATAGAGCAAGAGACGGAGGCGTCGTCGGTGAAGTAACATCATCAGATAATTGATCACTCGTAATTTCCATGAAATAAAAGTCAAATGGGATATGAGATAGAAAAAATTCAAGGAAACTCTATTACCAAATGAAATTGTAAATCACAGAGAGAAAGAAAGATACACATACAATAATTCACAATAGTGCTCAAGTTATCTGTATAGTTTAAGTAGGTGGTATACGAAAAGTGTGAAATTTTACCTTATTCATTCATTGCTAGATAGTGTTGTTTGAAGGTAGCAATGATAAATAAAATAGTCATGGGTTGCCGATGCAGCATCATCAGGATTCTCATTAAATATTAATGGATATATATATACAAATTAATATACCATCACCCCCCTTGCAACCCATAAAGTTAGGTTTATGTGAATCATGATGATACTGCATCTGCAAACAATGGCTGATGTCTTCTTGAGTTCTTCATTCATGACCAGAGAGAGAGACACACATCAATAACAACAAGTAGTTTGTATTAGTGACAGAAAGCAGGAGGAGCAATAGAATGAGTAATATTCTGTTCAAATGAAGGATAGAACTTGAGGTGATCAATAAATTAATAAGATGATGATGACTGGAAAAGCTTGATTTATAGACACTTGTTGACTGGTGGCGTGGCAGAGGCCAGAGAGAGAGAGAGAGAGAGGTGGTGTAGTACTGGGCAACAAAACAATAGTTATCCATCATCAAGATCCCTCTCAATTCCAAAATCTACAAAAACACCTTAAAATCTCTACTGCCAACACATGTTGACCCCATATATATCCCAAGTATGTTACACCTTAAAGACTCATTTGAATAAGTCAAAGGGTGAAAACATGATTTTTAAAGGCATTTTAGCGTCAACCATTGGTAGCCCAAGTGGTTCCAAGGTGTTGACATAAATTCCAGAAATTCCTGGAGGTCTCAGGTTCAAGGTGGAATCTTTGGTCGTTTGATTTGGTATTATTAGGGTGTAAATAATGTAGTTGGGCTTTAGGTCATTGTCTTGTTGGGCTATAGGCCCGGTCTTGTTTCAGTTTGAGTGGGCAATTATTGAGCGTATCACATCTTTGATGTATCAATGCCAAATGCGACGACATACGTAGATCGTAGTCGTCTTCCAAAAAAAAAGGCATTTTAGCTATTTTATGCCAAAACTATATAGTGAAAAAAAATATAAACAAGACCGCGCTTTTATCTGATCTTTCTCTAATGGGAAATACTAAGTCCACAAACCATTTTGATTTATTCATGTTAAAATAACGGTCTAATATCGGAGTCAAACTTTGAACTATCTTATCTTTCAGTGATAGTAACCCAAATTAAGTCAGTATCTTTTGTACATGTGAAATCCCGTTCTTAGGGGCGTGCTCTTTTTCAACTACTTCCCGAATTAAAAAAATCATAACAAATCTATGATAGGGATTCTTTTTTTTGAAGTGTTTGCTTTCTCTAGTATTTCTTCCCCACAAGATATCTTTTACTAATTAAACATGATTAGAAACTCCAAGTTTACGTACATAAACCAATATTTTACTAGTTAAAGAAGAATTAGAGGTCCTTATCAATACCCTCATTCATCCAAATTATGCCATTTCTCACCTACTTTAAGCCGGATGATCCGTTCTGCAATACTTTTGGCCTACTTAGTGCACGATTTTTAGTTTTTTGCGTTTATCTTTACTGTTTTTAATTAGCTTTCAACAAAGGGGATGGGTAAAGGTACATGTAGATAGAGCATTAGGCCTAATCAATAAAGATTAAAACATAATCAAACACATAATCTAAGAGATTTCATGTCAAAGGTAAAATCTACCTTTTAACATGTGTTTATACTGATCCCACGTAGTTTCTACGCCTCTATTGTTTTATTGGTGTCTGTAACAAATAAAGTCTAAGCAGTTAATGATACTGTCCTCACTTTTGACACCTCGATCCGCATTCAACAGATTCGTTATGCTTTTACTGAAGGCTCCACGAACCCCACTTAAAAGGGTTCGATACCAAGTTCAAACAAACACATATAACCCAAACTCTGGATGTTCTCTCCATAGGAGATATCCCAATAATGACAAGATTAAAATTGAATCATAAATAGAAATGCATGCCTAAAAAACAGGAGCCACAACTTTAAACTATCCATGAAGGGGAATGTGATCATGACCCAATGAGGTGAATTATCATTAATGTCATTCAAATTGGGAAATTTTAATGCCCACACCATTTCTTTTTATACGCAGACCCATCTCCCTGGACTTGGGACAACAAAAACTCTTGATGTGCGTGCATTTAAAAATATTCTCATTCAAGTTTCTCTAACGGGCCTGAAATCACAAGATTTTATTCTATTTGCATCTTGATCAGAGTATATACAATAAGGTCCAGCAATTAGTGGGCACAAAGTTTAACCGAAAATCTGTACCCTCGCTCCGAATTCCGGTCATCTCCTAACTCCAACTAAACAAGTCCCAAAACCTGCCAAGTTTACGACATAGTCATCGATAATGGCGGAAGATGACTTAATTTGAGATCACAGTTTAGGTGCCAAAGTTTATAGATGCAATCAAGAGAACGCAAAAAATTATTAAATGGAAATGGGTCGGAATGTACATAGAAAAGTTGATGAGAAACCGACTTACCATTTAACAAATTTAAAACTAATTCGAAAAATGTGGAATCTCAAAATTTAATATAAAATGTTTCATTTTTCTAGTATATAAAATACACCCGATGTTTTATTAATGTGACAGATTACAAAAAGGTTATAATGTATATTATAATGTATTAATGTGAAAAGGCATATTTTTTAGATTAATTATTTAAAAACTAGATTTGGTTTCCCTTAATTGCTTCTTTTTGTGAAGGGGTCTTCCTTAGTTTGACCTTGTCGAAGAGCATTTTTTTGACCACCTTCGATAAAATAATGAAGGTAGTTTGACCTCTGTCTTTTTATTCATTTATATTTCAGTAATTAATTAATAGCATGTTCCTTTGTAAGCTCTGAAACAAAGACCATAATAACAACCACTATTTTATTTTCTCAAAGTAAAGAAAAAAATGTAAGGTAAATCACATGGAAGCATGTTCTATAAAACCTCCATTTTCTATACAAGATTCTCAATCAAGACTAAGTGGTAAAGTTAAAAAAAAAACAAAAATTCAACACAAAAACAAAAAAGACTAAGTGGTAAATATTTTTCCAAAGAAAAATATACTGCCACAAAATATATACGAAAGTTATTTTGATCAAAGACAACATCTATGTCATGGAAATTATTCACTTCCTCAAGAAAATGAAAAGGAGCCACTGGTTATTTGGTCTCAAGCTTGATATGTCATAAGCTTTTGATAGAATTGAATGGAAATACCTAACAGACATTATGATTAAGCTAGGCTACACAGAACATTGGATTAAGATGATCTCCAATTACATTTCCACTTCTTCCATGGCGGTTCTCATCAATGGGCGTCCGGGTCAAATTTTTTACCCTACTAGAGGAATCAGACAGGGTGACCCGCTATCTCCTTTCCTCTTCACTATAGCCATGGAAGGTCTGAATAGGCTTATTCTCGATAATCAAGATCAAGGTCATTTTCAACGTTTTCCTACCAACAACCAAGATCTCACAATTTCTCATTTTCTCTTCGCGGATGACTGCATTATTTTTGGTCGGAACTCCCTCGACAATATCAATACGCTGAAAGATATTCTCAAGACTTTTTGTGAAGCGTCCGGGCAAATTATTAACTACAACAAATCCAACATCTTCTACTCCAAGAATTCTCACCCCAAATTCAAGCGAATAATTATGAGATCTCTAAAAGTGAATTACGCCACCACCTCGGAGAAATACCTCGGAGCTCAGCTTTTTATTGGAGCCCAAAAAACGAAAGTTTTTAAAGATATAGTTCAGCAGATTAAATCTAAACTCGAGAAATGGAATAACTCTTTCGTTTCTCAAGCAGGGTGCGCTGTGGTCATCTCGGCAGTTGCAGCGGCCGTACCTCGATACCAAATGCAATGTTTCGCCATCCCTAAAGGCATAAGCAAAAGCATTAAGACCATACAGAGGTCTTTCTGGTGGGGTAAGTCTAAAGGTATTTGAACTAAATCTTTGGATACTATCTGCACCCCCAAGAAGATGGGAGGATTAGGTATACATCAACTGGAGCTTGACAACACCGCTATGTTAAGCAAACTAGCGTGGAGAGTCAAAACTGAACCAAATGCGATATGGGTTAAGTTTCTCAAAGCCAAATATTACCCCACATGGAAAATTCGGGCCCGGCTAAAGCCTCTCATTCCTGGAATTGGAAAACTATCAGAAAACACCTTAGTGCTATCACTGATTTAACAACTTGGGAGGTTCATAATGGAGAAGACACAGACATATGGAAAGATAACTGGATCCCTGAGATTCATAACCCTACACATAATGGTAACAACTCCAATTACACCAAGGTCTCTCAACTAATTGACAATAACAATTGGAATGAAGATAAGCTCACATCTACATTCGATGAAGCCATCGTCAACTTAATCAAATCTATTCCTCTCCCCAACAATGGAAAAGATCAAAGAAAATGGACGCTTACAAAATCGGGTAATTTCACGATAAAATCTATGTACAACTACCTCAACAACAGCATGAATACCCCTCTCCCCAACAACTATGATTGGAACTTCATCTGGCATATCCCCACAGTTCCCCGGATCCAACTCTTCCTTTGGAAAATATGTACCAAAGCGCTTCCTGTTAGACAAAAAATAAGAAAATACATCGATAACAATGTTAACTGTCCGAATTGTCATGAGATTGAAACTATAGAGCTTGCCTTATTGTATTGTCCTTTAGCTAGAAACATTTGGTTCCATTTTAATATCAATGCAGGAAACATAACCTCAGTCACGGAGTGGATCTTCTCCTGGCAGTTTACGCCTGAACAACACAAAACATCGAACAACATTCATTTTGCAACGATCTTATGGATTATCTGGAAAACGCGATGTGACCATTGCTTCCAACATGAAATAAACAAACTAGAAACGGTTATAAACATGATCCTTACTTTTCCTGAATCGCATAATAAAATTAAAAAAATCAATCAAAAACAACAAAATAAATGGCAACCTCCAAATCAAAACTTCCTTAAAATAAATGTCGATGCATCTTATACAAACAACCAGTCGGTTGCTGGACTAAGTCTTATAGTCCACAACTCAGAATCGAAGTTTATAGCAGCTCACACATCTACATCTAGATGTAGATCTAGTGAAGAAAGCGAAACGGTAGCTATCCTTAATGGCCTCTTATGGGCTGAATCTCAAAATTTTCAGAATATCATTATCGAAAGTGGCAATACAAATGTGATAAAAAACATCTCAGACAAAGCTCATGAAATATAGTGGCAATCTAAAATACATATGCAGAAAATAAATGAAATGAAACACAGGTTTGAAATAGTTCTTTTCCAATACACCAACAGGAAACTCAACACTCAAGCCGACAAGTTAGCCAAAATGGGCAAGAAAAAAGAATATTTCCAAGACCTGACAGAATGTTCCTTACTTTCTTGTTAAAATGTACTATAATAAGTTTTTAATCCCTTGTAGTGACTCTTAATTTTATATATATACTCAATTCAACAAAACAAAAAAAGACAATCTATGCTGATCGGATTCAATTAGTAACAATTTGAAGCTACTTAAAAAACTACTATTAGAGAATAAAAATTACGTAGTATAATGTATAATTTTTTTTTGTTGAACTAGTATAATGTATAATTTGGTGAGAGAAAATGGTTCCAAAATCTATTCTGGACCTCAAGTAGATAGTCCAACCAAGTAGTTATATCTTGAGTCTAATAAATAATAAATTTGACAAAATAAATGTAATCTACTAAGGGATTTTTTTTTTACATTCTGATTGTAATCTCTATCTTAATTAACCAATGTTTTTCTCAACAACAACGACAAAAAAAACGAATTTTTAGCATTAGTTACTCAAAATGGTGGTGACGCCCACAAATTAAATTAAACACCGAAAGAGAACACTTAAACAAATTTTGAGGTAATATTTCATTTTTGGTTTTTTCAGTTTCTATACCACTAAATATGTTATCTAGTTCAACAAAAAAAAAAACTAACTATGTTATCTCAAAAGTATACTTTATATCAATGTGACGACAAACTAACTATTCAAGAAATAAAATCTAAAAAAACTGCTATTATCATTTTATAAGTTGAGGAATTCATTATTTTTCAGCAAAGTCATCGAAGTTGTTTCTAGTAAAGATGAGAAATTACATATGTCCGGTATAACTCCCATTAATTCTTCTTCCTATGTAGATCTTTTTTTTGTACTTTGTGAACCTCAAGTTCTTTTATAGGTATTGGCGAGTAGTTTTATCTGACAATCTTCATCAAAATTTTTTTGTTTTCAACCATCATGTTCGTGATCTTTACAAGTTTATTTTTATTTTTGGTAAAAAGAGAATTTGATTCACATCATGAGTATGTAGTATAGGGGGCGGAAAATTGGTCATGACATATTCATTCTTCAATGAAATTTAAAGTTTTTCGTGTGCATATTTCACGAAATTTTTTTTAAACAGAGTGCCGATCAAAAACTCTGAAATAGAGACCAATTTTTTTTACCAAACAACCATTGATTTTAAACGCATTACTACTTGTGTAACTAATATATGGAGAATTAGACTATTAGTTATATAATGTTGATTACATTTTTCTTTTGCATGAATTATTCAATTGGTTAGATAAATGTGTTAAACCTTATTCTAATGATTAATCAGTTTGTTTCAGAAAACAGTTGAGCTCAATTGTCTTCTTAAATACTAATTAAAAAGATCTCCTTTCTCCAGCATGTACACATACAACATAACACCAAAATAATAATTGATTAATAAAATATTAATCTTACTCAAGCTGTTAAATAGTCTTAATTAATAAAATTAATCTTTGGTAATGATTATAACTTTCCTCCTATGGGAGCGAACGCTTACCAATCTATTCACATATAGGAAAGACATCTTCTTATAAAGGCGCCTTGAATTTACTGAAGGCACCTCCGCACACAACACAAGAAAAAGGTGTGAAATTTAGAGAATCAAAATGTGGTCACTCGTTATCTAAATCTTGACACATGAGGAAAAATGCCTTTGGTCAGGTTGACTGGGAACATCATCCATTGCTGGTGCCGACATCCACGTGTGAGACAATACCATAACCTAGAATCATTAGATATAAGTTATAACCCACAATATGTGTATGGGGTGATATCATACATTAGAACCGTTGGATGGTCCCCCTTTCATGATGATGACTACTCATGGACCATATCAATGTGTCTATGAAAGATAGGCTCCCTTTGCTACGAGAAAGACAAAAAAAAAAAAAAAATTGTATTCATTCCAAATATAAATGAAGAGGTAGTAGAGAGAGGACCTCCCTCTATCCATGGACATTAGATAGGTAGCACCCTCACCATTACTACTTGAATTTGGCCCACATACTAACAATTCATGCTATTTAAAGCATGCTAGATCGTAGACTAACACTGATTTATACGTGTTAGTTCGGTGTATCTATTTAATATGATATCATACATTCATACTATATCTAATATAATCGTATAGCTTACACTTGAACACATGGTCAAATTTGATAGCAACTATTGAAGACGAGAAACAAACAAATAGTGAACTACATTTCATCAAAAAAAAAACAAATAGTGAACTAATAAAGAAAAGATGAGTAAAAATCTAGGACCACCCTAAAGAAACAAGGTAGTACTTAGAATTTATGAGTCATTGAATCCCTAAAAAGATATGCATAGCTATCACCTTCCTAGTAGTTCAACAAAAAAAGATCACCTTCCTAGTGTGTACAGTCACATTGGAGTAAGCTTGAAGTCAAACTCTGGTCATACCTCCTAATTTTGACAACTATCCACACGACGTGACAAAAATATCAAATGTCCTCAGAATTTGACAATGATCTACGTTAGTCGTTACAAAGTATTGATACATCATGAAGATGTAATAAGTACGATAACTGCCTAATTTTAAATTATGAATGAGAAAAATCTAAAGGCCAACAACAAAAAGGCCTAAAGCCCGACAAATTATTACATTATTTATAACCTAAATTACATAGGATAAATCTTGATGACAAACTGTTTCTACCGAGACTCGATCCCTCTCAAATGTCCTTATATGGCTTGCTTTATTAGAAAGTTTTATCGGTTAAATCTTTTCGAGGCTAAGGATAGCCAACTTCCAATATAGTCCCCTAAATAACAGTTGGGAAAATTTGTGACGGTATACAGCTTCTCTTTAATTTTTAATTGGCGAAACAAAAGAGAGACAATGTTACAAATATGAAACCATTTTTTTTAATTGTCAGCGTGCCTCGAACCTTTGATCGCTAAGGTGGAAGACTAAACCTCTTACCACTCCAACCAAGAGTTGTTGGCAGATAAAACCATTTCTTCATCTTCATCCTCCATCTCTTCATTCTCATTTTTTCATCTCCATCATTTCACCTTCATCTTCACATCTTTTTGTACTTCCCTCCTTTTTTTCCTTGTTTTTTTAACAATAAAACTAGAATTTAGTTCTGGAGAACAAACTCCAAACTATATTCGTCTGATTGAGGGTCTCCTTTTGTCAAATCAGATTTAGAAAAGCAAATCCAAGCTAGATTGACGATAACCTTAAACATTCAGATCCAATTATGTTTTTGGTTGCGTTACTTGATTGAAAAAAAATTGACAAAAGAATAAAGGTATTAAAATTATTTGTCATCACAAAATCTTATAAAAATGTGATTTATGGGGTTATATTGGATATTGGGCATCTTTAAGAGGCCCTTTTGATAAACTGGTCATCTTTAGGGTGCCCAAATAAATTAACACATCTTTTATTAACCAATACAATGTCCTAAAACATATAGTCCTATTTGTTTAGCTTTACAGACTACAAATTATACGACTGCAAACAAAAACTTAATTCGATTTATTTCATTAGGTTGAAACGAAACAATCAGCATAGTCATATGTTCACATATACGTATATATAACAAAATTAGTTTTTTTTTCTCCAACGGATGTTTTGACAAAAAAAAACGAATATAAAATGAAGACCAAATTGAAATAAAACAAATTATCTATATATATATATATATTCCCATTGTGGTGGGCAAACACATAACGGCCTAAGAGAAGTACAATACTAGAACACACATGTAAAACACCATCATTTACCTCATGGAGCCGATTCAACTAGTGTGTATTCTCTAAATAAGAATATCATCTTAACCTCACCCCCTTCCCCTCCATACTTGTTTGTTTCAATTGTAGAAATCCTAACCTCATCTTCTAAGGATCTACACAAAATTGTCAACCTTGTCGGGCTCCCTAATTGTATTTGTATGGGTTCACATCTAACGACCAAACCTCTTTCCTTAACCATTATTCGACACATACATTGAGTGTTTTTTTTGTGGTGAAAGTAGCACCCTCCTTAATAGAAACCCACCAATATATAAATAAGAGAAAAATCATTAAAATTCAAAGAAAGCAGACAAAAATATTCAAACAGAATTCTAGACGAGAAAAAGAATCTAAATAACAATAAATTACAATCTTAAGGATTACTAAATGAGATAATAAAATAATTTATCATGAATTGGGGTCGGACGATGTATTCCAAGAATTTATCCGTGTGGTTTTTACCTCGTATATGGTTTAACCGAAAATATAATATTTTACTAGGATGTAATTTAAGATGTTTATAATATGGAGATAATAGAAGAGTGGGCAAAGTGACCTCCATTACCCAAGCAAGTAAAAGTGAAAAGTCCCACTTTTACCTATATTTTGAGGTGAGAAGAGGAAGCAGCTTTAAACAACAAGGGTAAGTAAAATAGAGAGATGTAGTAGAGACGGTACAAAAGCTGACCCGGTTTATGCTCGGTCGGTGCGGTTCGTGTCACACTGTCTACTCTATCAGGTGTCAGTTAAAAAATCAAGATCCATTAACAGAAACAAAAAAACTAGGGCTAGTGGTGGATTCATTGGCCAGCACTCTCTCTCTCTCTCTTTCTAGACTTTAAACTCTTTCTTTTTCTCCTCCCAATTCCATTCTGTCGTTTAAGTGTACACCCAACACCGAACGAACCTCTCGGAGTTTGAGTCCAAATATCATCATCAACGCGTTTCTTTTCTTCCGAGAGTTAATAACATCTTGACGTTTGCCTCCGTAACAAGCCGTTCGTTCCGTGTTCTTCTTTCATTATTTTTTCTTTAATTTCGGACGACTTGGGACAATGAGAAGTTAACCATAGAAAATATATTAAAATGCTAAAAAAAAATAATATTGGTTATTCATCTAAATATTCTAGAAATACAATTTAGGAATTTGGGCAAAAGTCCTTCAACTGTAGAAATGGGAAGGAGATCTTTTCTCTATAAAAAAAAAAAAAAAAAAACACTGATACAATGTGACAATAACAGTCGAACTACTACTGGATTTGCATTTCTATTGGATCGAACTTGGGACCTCCGCATTGCGGAATAGATGCATTAACCAACTGGGCTACTAGTTGTTGGTGTTTTTGACGTTTTCTTTTTTTTGAGAAATCGAATACGATCTACGTTAGTCGTTACTCTTTCCCTTACAAGATTGATACAACGAGACGGTGTGATAAGCACAATAACTGCCGAAATATTACTGAGCCTAAAATCGACGAATTAAATGGCTTATAGTCTGACGAATTAAATGGCCTAAAGCCTACGTAAACTACTTTATCTATATCCAAGTTCAATATTTCCTGAACTTGCTCTTCCATGGGATCGAAGCTGGGACCTAAAAGCACCCGTCTAAAACCCTAATTGCGGGCGGGGCTATTAGCAGGCGACCCCAAACCATCTCTCTCTCAAATTAATCATCCTTGAATATCTATCTACTGAGCAATTCTCATGGCTAGAGTGAAACAAGAAGTAAAACTTAGTATGTGCAAAAAAGATGTGAATCACCATGTTCTTGGGTGAAATTTCCAATTATGGGTTGTTTCCGTCATCACCAGTTTGATATTATCTGTGTTGACCAAAAACTACACCTGGGCCCTCGACGATAAAATGTCCATCGAGACGTCAAGCCCAACCCGGCTCGCTTGTCCTTGTTTGGGCCCAGCCCAGAAGTCTCTTAATGGGCACTCGTCAACTAGACCCTAAAACTCGTGTCAAGGCCCAATCACGTGCAAAGAGTTTCCACGTGCACAAAGCTCCACACGCCCGAATCTCCACACGTCTGGCGCTCGACACGTCTATATCTCCACGTACCACGTGTAAGAGATTATTTAATGAAGAGATACTCTACATGTCAAATATATCCATAATGACAAAGATATCAGACTTGGTCAACGTAACCCCAACAACGAATATTCCCCCATTATTGACATGCATAACATGGTAACGTCTCAAATAAATGTGAGACCATGCACATGCAGAGTAGTTGTCAGAGAACATGCACAACCGTTGTGCATGTACAGCCAGTGTACACGTCACCATATCCCAGGTATCTTGACATGCATTTACTCCGTAACGGTCAACCTTTACTCCTCCCAACGGATCACTCCTCAAGCCTATATAAAGAGGAGCACTTTCATTTCTCAGATCATCGAATACAGAGCAAAGCAACTCATACAACTTCTTCTTCTCCACTCGCCCTCTGTTCTTCGATTATCCTCGAGACGTTTGCATACAAGTTCACCTGGTTCTGGTCCTCGACTCTACTAGACGCCTCAAGGGTGTTAAAGCTTATCTTTGCTCGACGCTTCCTGCTCGACGCTTCCTGCTCGACGCTTCCAGACGTCTTCGAGGAGATCACAACCTTCTTCTTGCTCGACGCTACTGGTAACATCTACTCTCATACTTCTGATCATTTCACTCCCGTAGATTCGAACTCCGGTCATTCTACGAGCCTAGCCACTCTCCGATTACGCATCAACGGTTATACCCTCGGCTATTCCTTTATTATTCATTGTAATATTTTGCTGACTTGACCGTCGGAGGGCCCTTGGCAGGCACCATCCCGGTGTCCCCCCAAGCCTTCACGGGTTTGTTTGTGTCTGTTCACCTTCTTTTGCAGGTTTCTTTCACACGTTGCTGGTGCCCATCAATCAAGAACTCGACGTTTGGAATTCCAGAAGACGTTTCAGCTACCGACCTTCTGACTTCCGACCCGTAGACTTCTCACCGTCTACATTATCTTCGGGGGTAAAGGTGAGCACTCGATAATTTTTAATAGAGGCGGAAATATACAAACATTTTACGGTACAAATTATCCAACGATTGTCGCCAGAATCAATCTCAATCCATTTCAATTTAGATATTGGATTCTTAGTAATCGAAATTTATTGAGATTTGGAGAACTTAGCTTAAGTGAGAAGAAAGGGAAATGGAAGACTAAAAAGATCATAACAGATTTTGTACGAGGAAGTGACTTTGATGAATTTATGGCCGATGTGAATTGCAGAAAGGGTTTCTAGAAATAGAAAAGAAGAAATCCAAGGAAGAAATATATTTGTCATTATACAATATGAGTGCTCATAACAACAAAGTCTTAAATAGTTTCAACAAAAAAAGAAAATCCACCACCCTTTGGTGTAACGGTTGGATACCCCTCTTAAGCCCATGAGGTCGTGGGATCGAGTCTTGGTGGAAGCAGTTGCCATCAAGATTTATCTTATGTAATTTAGGCTATAAATAATGTAATAATTTGTCGGGCTTTAGGCCTCTTCGTTGTCGAGCTTTAGGCCTCTTTCGTTCTTGGTTTAAGTTAGGCGGTTATCGTGCTTATTACATCTCTATGATGCATCAATGCCTTGTTAACGACAAACGTAGATCGTTGTCGAATTCTCAAAAAAAAAAGTCTTAAATAAGACATTTCACAATACGTTATGAGAAATCATAACGCATTTCAGGAGTACAAGAAGTTTCACTAGCAAATGCGTATGTTAGTCTAGAAAAAATTGACTATGGATCTCCGGTTAGTAGTGTTTTTCTTTTTGTCAAAATAATTTCCTCTAAAACTAAAAATTGTACAAAAATTTAGATAATTTTCTATTTTTTTAGCGGGAGGGGCTTAAGCCTGAAGTCCCCGATACCAATTGTTGTAGTCCTATGATTACACCGAGGACCTCTTCACAATTTATCTATTCTGTAACATACAATGGATTTAAGACCATTTTGATGAAGCATTTTTAACTAAAGAATACTCTTCTAATTTCAATTTTTTTTTTTTTTTTGGAAGACGATTACGATCTACGTACGTCGTGATATTTGACATTTAATACATCATAGATGTGATAAGCTCGACAACTGCCCACTCAAACATTAACAACACCGGGCCTATATGATGTAGTCGCAGCAGAATTAAAAGAAGAACGATGTAAATAACTGTAAATAAACTAAACTTTATTAAACTTCAAGGGGTTTTTTCTCTTCAATATGAATAATAAACAAGACTGGACCTCCTTTTATAAATTACTAAACTTTCCTATTTAGACATAAACTAGGATTCCTAAATAATAGAAATACCTAAAACTTCCTAAACCTAGATTCATTATGAATCCTTCTTAAATTAAAACTTCCTAAACTAACTAGATTGGCCGACTAGGCCTCGGGCGCGCGGGTCCGTCCTGTTATGCGCCTGCATCACTATAGCCCAACAATGACAATGACCTGAAGCCCAACAACTATATTAATACCTACATAATCTCAATTCAAATAATCAAAGATTCCACCTTCTATGGGATTTGAACCTGGGACCTCCAGGAATTTCTGGAGTTTATGTCAACACCTGGAAACCACTTGCGCTACCAACTCTTGACAAAGCTTTATTTATTTTGAAAATTCCATCTTGTATTAACAAAAGGAATAAAAAAGCCCATGAGTAATAAATACTTTCCTAACTTAAGCCCATCAGTGATAACCCACCCAGTCTGTTTAAAAACCCTTCTTATATATCCCCAAAATTCACCTCCTCTCACCTCAAATCACAACCCCGCCTCTCTCTCTCTCTCTCTCTCTCTATAAAACTAACTCAGAGAAAAAGATCAGGTGATTTCTTGAATCTGTGGGTATCTTTCAGTGAGTAACAATCTGATAATTAAATGGCAACTAGTTCACATTCCCAGATCTACTACGACGAGAAGTGGAAATTATCAAAGAAGCATGAAGGATCTAAGAGTAGTCGTGGTCATGGTGGATCATCATCATCATCATCTACAAATACATCTAATAACAATTTAATGAGAAGTTGTTCTACTTCATCAGCTTCTCATCTAATGAGGAATTCATCTACTTCTTCTACTTCTCATCTCATTAGAAATTCTTCTTCAACTTCACATTTGATCAGAAATTCATCCTCATCATCTAATAAGAAAGAAGGTTCTCGTTTTTCAAGAAAGTGTTCTACTCTTGTTAAAGAACAAAGGGCTAAATTTTATATTGTTCGTCGATGTGTTACTATGCTTATGTGTTGGCGAGATTACAACGATTCATAGAAAAAAAAGGGTAGCTTGATTTCTAGAGAGAGAAACCCTTTTCATCTTCTGCTCTGGGTAGTTTTCATTCTTTGATTTCTAGAGAGAGAAACCTAGTTCACTTTGTATAGAGATATTTCCCAATTTCTTTTTTGTAGATTTTTTTTTTGTTAATCTGGGTTGGGGTAGATTAATTAATTTAGTTATGATGTTAGTTAAGAATCCCCTGATTGATATAAAAGCAGAGTGATTAATATGATATGATAGAAGAAGCATTGATATATATATTTAAGTAATAAATCCCCAGTTTTGGAAAACTTTGATTCCTGGGTTTTGTTAAGGGATATTCCTATTTTACTCCTTTAATTTGGTATATAGATATGATAGTTCTCTGTGTTTTTTAGCCATTATTGTGTTTGAATTTGGAGAAAGTTATAAGTCCTCTCTCTCTCTCTCTCTCTATACTGGATTCTGTGATCTTCTTCTGTTTCTCTCTCTCTCTATAATAACTTATCTATCTATGTAGAGATTTTAGAGAGAGAAAGAAAGAGAACATAGAGAGGGATTTGATTCCATTCAACCCATTGAAGCAGTCAGTGCCTATGCTCTGTCTCTTGCAGAATTCTTTGTATCTGGCTGCGGCTGACGTTATCCTATTGTTTTTTTTTTCTCTTTTATCTTGTGGTTTAATTTATATTTAAAATTGATAACTCTTATAGAGTTTTATCGGAATTTCTTGCCACATGGACATGGACGTCTGTACCTTCTTTTCTACTTTCACTAATTGGAAATTTCGAATGCCATATACTCATTTTCTTTTATTTAAAAAGAGAATGCCATAGACTAAAGATGTAATTATCTTATTATTAGGTCTTGAGGTTCTAATCGATATTACATTTTACCAAAGTGCATGAAGTTAAATTTTCAAAATTTAAATTTAATACTGACACGGTTCAAAATTGGTCAGCAATGAATAAAAAAAATCAAAATGCTATATTTTTATTTACGGTAATATCTATTTATAATGTGAGACTATTTTCACATGACACCTCTCATACTGTATTTCAACAAATGGAGTATGTGACAGGACTAGTAACTTTCTATCACTAAACCTGATCCGGCCATGTACTCTGGTTAGGGATTGGCCGGATAAAGAGTCATTAATTTTCACATAAGTTTGAGATATTACTAAATGGGGATGAAGTTTGAGATATTAAGGGGGGGTAGTGGAGCGGGACTTTCACAGACTTTCATAGACAAAATGTCCCGTAGACATTTCAAGACATTTCGGATGAGTTATTATAGACAACATGTGTTCATAGACATTTTCAAGACATTGAGAGTTTGTAGACAAAATGTCTTTATAGACATTTCAAGACATTTGATCCATAGACAAAATGTCCTGGGGACATTTTAAGATCTTGAGTCCATTGACAAAATGTGTAATGCATATTATATTTGTGCTAATCAAAAATATATTTTTCGACTTTTGTAGACATCTGTGAATATTTGTGGACATTGATGGACATTTGGTAGACATTTATTATTTTAATATTATTATTATTATTTAATCACATGAAATAATATATTAATACTAACATTTCAAAAATATATTTTTCGACTTTCGTAAACATCTGTGAATATTTGTGGACATTGATGGACATTTGGTAGATATTTATTATTTTAATATTATTATTTTTTTTTAATTACATGAAATAATATATTTATACTAACATTTCAAAAATATATTTTTCGACTTTCGTAGACATCTGTAAATATTGTGGACATTGATGGACATTTGGTAGACATTTACTATTTTAATATTATTATTATTGTTTAATCACATGAAATAATATGTTTATACTAACATTTCAAAAATATATTTTTCGACTTTCGTAGACATCTGTGAATATTTGTGGACATTGATGGACATTTGGTAGACATTTATTATTTTAATATTATTATTATTGTTTAATCACATGAAATAATATATTTATACTAACATTTCAAAAATATATTTTTCGACTTTCGTAAACATCTGTGAATATTTGTGGACATTGATGGACATTTGGTAGACATTTATTATTTTAATATTATTATTGTTTTTTGATCACATGATGGACTTCAAATGTCTCTTGTTTTTTGAAAGACATTTTGGCTTCCAAATTTGTCCCAAATCCTTCACAAATTCATCAAACTATGAAGTCCACCAAAGTCTGGGACATATTTTGTCTACAATCGAATGCCTCGGACTTTCATAGACTCTCAAATGTCTGGATTTGAATGCCTCAGACTTTCGTGGACTCTCAAATGTCTGGATTTGAATGCCTCAGACTTTCGTGGACTCTCAAATGTCTGGTTTTGAATGCCACAGACTTTCGCGGACTCTCAAGAGTCCGCGAAAGTCTTGCTCCACTACCCCCCTAATAGATAAGGATGACTCTTGGTGGGCAAGTAGTTAGGGACAAGAAATATAAGTAGGATTTGAAATTGGGTGGTCAGTCTATTAGTCTATGAGGAGAGAACACAACACCTAGAAAAAAGAATAGAGATGAACCATGGGGAGGTAAAGACGAGCATCCCCCCCCCCCCCCCCCCCCCCCCCCCCCCCCCCAAGAAGTCTAACTGATGTAAAAACAGTTTAGGTAGGGGCCGTTTAATTTGGCACCAAGAATCGCACGTCTTTTTCTAAAACAAAAAAAAAAAAATCAATACCTCAATACATGCTAAATGAAATCTCTTCTTCAATAAAGGTAATCCACACATCACTTCTATTTTTTTTCTAAATTCTTCAAAATTGTTCAGACATTCTTGTGTGAAAAACATACGGGTAGATGAAGTCAGACAATCAAATGAACATAAAGCAAAAAGTTAACGTATCGTTATTTAAGATAAATTTACAATATCAAAACTAGGCGTGCTCTGAGAGTCTGAGAGTCTGAGAGCATGGCCACATATCGAAATCTAATTTAACACTAAGCCAATCTTAACGGTGATTGGAGTTTGACTTGACCGGTCCTTTTTTGGAATTTAATCATATGAAACTAATCATTATAGATATTAATATGAAACTTTGCTTTCACTATCATAATTGGGGAAAATAAAGTTTTAAGTCATGCTTAATAAATTGAAAGAGGGACCCAAACCCTTACCCTAAACCCTACTTCCGATCTTGTCGAGCCTGCAGTCAATAATAGTAAAATAATACTCCTAAGAAAGAAGGAGGAGGAGGATGGGTGGAGAGATTGGCATCACGGAGTGTATAGTAAGTAATACGTACGTGGGTTGTTTCCTTGGTCGACTAACATGTACTAATAACTTTCTTCTGAATCACATGCCATGGGACCCCAATTTCTGCATGCATGCTCATATGCTATTGCTATGGCTGGCCCAGTACCCACATCTACTTTTAGTAATTCACATCTCAAACTAATCATCTTCAAAATAAAATACTAGTACCATTTTTGTGTTTAAGGGTTGGCACTATCCTGAGTTTTCGAATTAGGCGAGTTTTGGGTCGTATATGAAGGTAAGCTAACAACTTAGTTAGTCGCTTTTGGCAAAGCGACAAGGGGATAAAATCTAACGAGTGGCCCGCTTCTTTTCAGAGTTTCCGACTCGAATTGATTCTCAGTACTGCAGAAAAATCCTTTATACACAACCTTTTGTATAAAGTGCTTGAATATAAAGCAAGTCTTAAGGCACTTCTCTTCTTCAAGTTGGAATATAATATATGTATATTTGTGTAGTTTTCCTTGAAGAATAAGACCTTTAAAATGTTGTACTTGAATTCTGCAAAAACAATACTCTGGGTTGGGCATAAAAGGTGCATGTGAGTATATGCATGAATTGAGTACTCATAACTTGGGAGAGTAGTAATGTGTGTTTTTGAGGTCGCCATCTCTAAGTAGACCCCATTTAATATTTGGTTCCCCAAGTTGATTACATAAATGTCTCTTGGTGATGCTGAAAGACTTCTGGCCGGCTGTATAAGTTGACAAACAGATAGTTGTTCGAGCTTAGTGTCACGTTTACTTAGCTTCGAGAAAGAGATTGGCCGCGGTAGGGGCGGGGTACGAGGAGGACGAAGGGGTTGGGGCTGTTGGGACAGGGTTTCACTACACATCTAATCTTCGTCTAGGTGCTTTCTATGAGTATCCTGCCTACAAGAAACACACAAGGCAGCTTATAATGACGTAAAGTAGCGAAAGGGGTAAGTCTTGGCTCTCCCAGAGACATAATATGTTCCGTTTGGACTACCTACCTCTGTTAGAGAATAGCCATGAAGGAGAGAGAGATATCAGACAGACCTGCTTCCTGATCCCTCCTCCACCCTCAGTCTCCCTCTTTAATTTCCTTCTTCTAATGCAATCCATGTTCGAACTTTCTTGCTGGAATAAGAACGAGAGGCACATAGAATTGGGAGGAATCAAGATCACTATTTTACTCAATCATGCATGTTGTACAATAAATCTTACAGTCATTTGCCGCCTAAGGCTTACAAAAAATACATAATACAAGCTTGATCAGTTCTCTGTGCAAATCAGCCAGTTTTCTGAGGCATTCCTTCTTTTGATATGTTCAGATTGGAACTTAAATTGAACATGGAGAGCCTCATTTTGAGTGTTGAGCTCTTTGCAAATTATAAACATCAAAAAGCCAATTTCTGTATAAAAGTTTTCACTACTTTGGTGTATGGACTACTCGTTTCATTTGATTCTTACACGAAATAGCCCGCGGCAAGTAATTTACACGGTGGGATGGTTGAAATGGACCATCCCCATCATCACGTCAATGTTAGCTTCTTCTCATCCATGTTACATCAGTAGGATCGGAGTTGGCTAATTCAAAACCTGCAACTAGGCCAAATATCATCTTGAGGATGACGAGGAGATTGCGCTCTCAAAGGCTGTTCGGAAACGTAGGCCTGAACCAATATGTTTCGAGGTTGGGCAGACCCATGTGAAGATGTTTGGTCCCAGAACCTGTAAAGAATTAAGGGAACTGGTCTAAACAAAATTTATTACATGAAATAGTTATTTTAGAAACACAATTTCAACCGAAGAAGAAGAATAAAGAATGATGTCGAATATGTATGATAAGAGAACACCCCTACAAAGACTCAGCTTTGTTTGAGATCGTGCCAAAAGAATAGAAAAATTTTTTCGAGCCATGCAAAGTTAATTTGCTACAAAATGCATTTCCATGTAGACGGTGGGAAGTCCACCACTCTTCCAACGAAGATCACAACCTCATAGAAGTATTAACAATGAATTTACACATTATTCATCAGGAAATAAAAGGATTTGAGATGCTTACTGTTGTTAGATTTTGGTAGGCACCAAGATTATATGGATGCTTATAGACATTTCCAACCTTCTCTGCGAGCCACATTGCTCTCACTCCTTCATGATACTGTCATGAGTTAGTTAAACCAAACAATCAGAACATCAAAAATTGTACCATTAATATAAAGAGCGAGTCATGTAAAATCTGAAGTTCCCATCAAACCTCTATTGTGGTTTGATTCTGCAGAATGAGGTATATATGCCAGCCTAGAAGAATTCCTAATGCCGTGGCTAAAGGAACCAGTAACACCCCAGAAATAATCTGTGTAGACAACAAATTATTAGTACATCAATTTTATGTGGCGCATAACATTCGAAACAACAGAACAACCCAAACAACTTACGTAATAGATTCTGGGAAAGCTTTCATCCTGCTGCTCATCCTTTTCAGCATCATTAAGGACACTACCAAGAAGCAAGATCTGAACCAAAATCATAAATTCACATCCAATACATAAGACTTCGCCATTTTGATTACGCTATTTTTTTTGTGAAAAAAAAATTATTACGTTATTACTAATTTACTATTATTATTCTGTTTTGTTTATTCTTTGCTTTGTTAATTTTTCCGATGGGCGAGGGAAGGAAAAAACAAGCAGAGTGGAGGAAATCATACCAGTGAGTGGATGCATGCCAGTACAGCATACAGAACAAAGACGAAGAAAATCTTATAGTTTGCATGACCAACACAATTATTGATCCAGATGCAATGGTGATCCTGCATAAAGGATATGACAATTTAGATAGCTAACTCAGAAGTGTATAAAACCTTTAGCTTGCTTATCTAATACTACTCATCCGTACCATTCTTAGTACACATCTCTTGCAAACACGACAGTGATGTGCCCGTGGAGGCTTGTAATGGGAGCACTTCTGGCAGTACCTCAAATCACCATTCTGCAAGAAAATCATATGGACTGGTAATCTTTACCTAGCAAGAGGCACCTTAACAAGAGAAACCTATATACTTCCCAGTTCCCCCAAATTAAATTAATGTGACATTTTACACCATACTTGACAACGTAAAAAGTAACAAAAGCAAGTGTTCCACTGCAATAAGTTTTTAAGATTTAACCCAAAGCACGCCATATCGATAAATTACCAATGACATGCAACTCAATGATAGCACAGACTTGGAAGTTAACAAGCTAGAGCTAGCTAATTTTCACATACCTATTCAGCAAACATAACATAGAGTTTTACAAGTTTTCACACATGGGAAAGGATTTCTGCAAATGCCTCACAGTTTAAAAGTCAGGATTTGGGTTAGGGTTTTGAAGAAGATGAAGCAATATATGTACTATCTTTAACTCATTTCATATTGGTAAAATCATGCCAATTTTTTTTTTTTTTTTTTTCTGTTCATGAAAATATTTCGTAGGTTACATTTCATAAACATAGAATATTGCATTTTCACAATGGAGGTAAAATATTATTTCGAAGTGTAGGCACATGAGAAGTAACTAATACCACTATGAATGTAAACTCGATAAAGATTTTCTTCCGATCGGTACTTAACCTACAAAATGTACCCAATTGATAACCAAGGGAAAACCCCATTGACAAACCACGAGAAGAAATAGTTTATCTCCTAAACTACCCACAACTCCAAATAACTCAAAAGATCATAATTCACTACTGATAAACCATTAACTACACTAACTAATTTATTAGATATCTGAAAGAATTCATAGACCCACAAATGGCATATTATCCTATTCCTAATTCACAACTCTCTAGACAAGGACAGAGGGATGGCGTTATTTTAACCCAATTAGAAAGCTTTAGCTGTCACGAAAGTTCAAAAACTAGAAAAAGAATCATGTTTACAAGATTCTCATCCAAAAAACTAGGTTACACAATTTCAATTCAAGAAACACAAACAAAAAATGAAGCTTTGGTTAAGCTTTCTTACCTTCCTCTTGATTTCATGGATGGGATTGTCTGAATCTTCAACATCAGGCATGTAAGTAGGGGGAACTCCACCTGGATCTCTAACAATGGCGATCCAATAAGTAACAACGCAGATAAAAGCGGTTAGAGTGAAAGTAACGGCGTTAAGAAGTCCAGGAGAAGACGTCAAACCGAACCAGCTATCAATGAAGATGAAGACGGTTGTATAGTATATGTATGAGATCGCCGCGAAAACTACTATAATTGGGAAAGTGATGGTGCCGCTCTGCCTCATCTCTCTCCCTCTTGCGCCTCTAACGGCGGCGGAGATTCCTGGAGGGTTTATCAGTTCCGGCAACGACGTAGATCTGTCAGGTAGTGATGACCGGAAATTAAGACGGGGGGAGGACGGAGGAGGTTATCGAGAGAAATGAAGATCCAATTAAAGTTTGATTTCAGATGACAATCGCGGGGATTTGGTATCTTTTCTTTTTCTAGTCGAAAATGCCCTTTCCTTACTTATATAAGGTAGTATGAGTTTCTAGAATGGCTGCCGGAGCCGGTACCCAATTCGGACCCCATCGAGTAGGTAGGTAGGTGGTATGGTATTGGCCGGTCCTACTCATCCGAAATTGATGTAACAGACTACCCAATAAAAATGATGTTTGGCCCGAAAATATATGTCGACCTCAGCCCGAAAGCTGATGTGGCTGGCTCGCATTGCTCTGGCCCTGTTGAAAGAAAAGCACCCAAACCAATGGGAGCCGGCCACATCAGCTTTCAGGCTTGGCGTCCCATTTTCGGGCCAAACAGTAATACAATTGGTATGTGCACATTGTGAGAATAGTCTCAAATAAAAGAGTAATCTCATGCCAAGACTTGGCTAGGTCGTGCATGACTTGCCATGTCCTAGCCACGCCTTGTTGTGTTCGCCCCATGGGCAACTTTTGTCAGGGTCGTGCCACGTCATGTTCGACGCCACATTCAACCTCAGGCTGCCCATGACTTGTTGGTTGTGGCCGTTTTGCCTCGGGCGTTCCTAACTTGTGCAACCTCTTGTCACCCATGGCTTACTTGGTCTAGATAGTTCCCTGCCTCGAGCGTTCCTGACTTGAGCAATCTTGGCTCATTTTGTGTCTTGCCTTCGGCGTTCCTGACTTGTGCAACTTGGTCCATGCCGTGCCTTGCCTCTTTAAGTATCTAGGTCATTTCATAACCTATACACTATGTTCTCACATACTTATTATGAATTAGTTTTAAGATGAATGATCGCGAGCTTCTAATACACACCCTATGACTAGCACCCAACCCAGTCAAATCAGCAAGGGGCCAAAAAGGAATATGCTAAGCAATCTTTATAATCAACTCCCATCAAATATTGAAACACCAAGTTTACAAAAGCAAAAAAGTTGAGCTCAGCCCACTCAAGCCTTCAACAAAATGTCAAAGCATAGCATTTTCCTGTAGAAAACAACACACTAAAGCAACAACAGGAAGCAGATGGATCGTCGAGTGGATGGCCACAGTGGTGGGATGGTGGTCTCTTTGTTCATCCGTAAACAGTCGTTGAAACAACAACTCTCCTTGAAGCTGCTTCTGTGCTATTGGGAATAGATATCTCGTTGATGATATTGTTCTTTAGCTGTCAGGTGATCTAATTTCAGCTGTTAAACTATGAGACTTTAAGCTCCGCCGCACCCACGTCATAGCTGATGTCACCCCTTAAAGTGCTCCTACTCAAATCTTTGCTATAATGTAGCCAGTATTCTATTTCATATGTATAATATATTAATATTGTAATAGTAGTTGACTATGGGTTACGAAACACCATAATTGATTCTGTAAGAGGCGGTTTCCAAATTGGATTTGGATGGCGGTTTCCAAATTTTGTATGGCGGTTTGGGTTGTGGCAGTTTCTAAATTGGAATTGGTTTCCAAAATTTGGTTCCCCCACCGGCTTATATTATAATATAAATAGGGGGTCTTGGGTCCAAATCTAATCAATCAATCATCAACACCAACACAAACAACAACTCTTCTTTAGAGAGCTAGAGAGAGAGCAAGAGTGAGAGAAATTTTTCATAGTTTTTGAGCGGTGTTAAATTTCTCGGTCGTCGAAGATTTAGTATAGAGGGTTATTACTATACGGTACCATCTTGGGACGAACTTGCGGATTGTGTTAGTCGTCTTCATCTATCCTTCAATAAAGATTTCTTGTTCGCCCGAGGACGTAGGCTTTAAAGCCGAACCTCGTTAAATTCTGTTCGCATATTTGATTTTGACTTAGCTTTTCGATTAATCTTCATAATCGGATCAATTTCTAGGTAGGTTCGATAGCTTCCGCGACTTTTAGTTATAACAATTGGTATCAGAGCCTTGTTTGAGATTGAACGAAAAGAAGATGGGATCGAGAAGTGGTATGGTCAAATCAGGGAAATATGAGATAGAGAAGTTCAATGGGAAAAACGATTTTTCTTATTGGCGGATGCAGATGAAGAATCTGTTAATCTCGCAGAAATTACACAAGACGTTGACGGGAAAGAAACCAGGAGATATGTCAGATGAGGATTGGGAGGAGTTAGATCTCGAAGCACGGGCCACCATTATGTTGTGTCTTGAGAGGGACGTGGCGTTCCTAGTAGACGGAGAAGCAACGGCGGCGGGTGTGTGGTTAAAGCTAGAAAGCAGTTTCATGACGAAAACTTTAACGAATCGGGTCTACTTAAAATCCAAATTATTCACATGTAGAATGGAAGAGGGTTCTTCTATTCAGGAATATGTGAATAGGTTTGACAGGATTATCTCAGATTTGAAGGATATTGATGTTAAGGTTGAGGATGAGGACCAAGCCCTCATATTGTTACTTTCATTACCTAAATCCTATGAGAACCTTGTTCAAACTTTGATGCTTGTTGGTGATAGTCTAACCATGGAAGAGACGAGAAATTCGCTATTAGCGGATGACCTTCGTAAGGTTGCTACTAGCAGTATGGCGTCGGGTGGAGTAGACAAGGAACAAGCACAAGGGTTGTTTGTAACAAGGGGGAGGAGTAATGAAAGAGGAAAGGGAAAGGGCGGGAAATCTAGATCCAAATCTAGAGGCTCTTTCAAGAAAACGTGCTTTAGTTGTGGTGAGCTTGGCCACTTTAAAGCGACTTGTCCAAAGAGAAAGTTGAAGCAAAAGAACGAAGGCTACAAGGAGAAACAAGAGATGCAAGAGGCGGGATATGTGTCAGAAGAGGCGGACGAATGTTTCTCGGTGACTGAGGTGTCTGAGAAGATCTTCGATAAGTGGATGCTTGATTCAGGGGCGTCACACCATATGTGCCCAAATAGGGAGTTGTTTACTACCTATAGGAGTATAGATGGTGGTACAGTTATACTGGGTGATGATAGTATATGTAAAACTGTGGGACTCGGAACAATACGGATCAAGATGCACGATGGAGTGGTGAGAACATTGACGGACGTAAGACACATACCCGATTTGCGGAAAAATCTAATTTCCCTTGGTGTGTTGGAGCGGAACGGCTGTAAGATAATTATAGAGAATGGCTCCATAAAAGTCGTTAAGGGTTCTTTGGTGGTAATGAGAGGTACTCGTTACGGAAATTTATACAAACTTTTGGGGACAACAATTACGGGAGATGTAGCAGTAGGAATCAGTGGAAGGGATCCAACGGCTAGTACGAGGCTTTGGCATATGCGCCTTGGGCATATGTCAGAAAAGGGTCTATCTCTGATGTGCGGGAAAGGCTTGTTGAAGGACATGAAGAAGCCTTGCATGGAGTTTTGTGAGCATTGTGTGTTCGGGAAGGCACACAGGGTGACGTTCTCTACAAGCAAGCACAGGAGCAAAGAGGTATTAGACTACGTACACACCGATGTCTGGGGACCGGCAAAGTTACCTTCCAAGGGTGGTTCCAGGTATTTTGTTACATTCGTTGATGATCATTCGAGATTTGTCTGGCTTTATTTTCTGAAGCATAAGAATGAGGTATTCAACACATTCTTGGTGTGGAAAGCAATGGTTGAGAACAAAACTGGTCGAAAGCTGAAGACGTTAAGGTCGGATAATGGGACCGAGTACACGGATGGGGCATTCAAGGAGTTTTGTAATCAGGAAGGCATTGTGAGGCACTGGACAGTAGTAAACACACCTCAGCAGAATGGAGTCGCAGAGAGATTGAACCGTACACTACTTGAGAAGGCTAAATGTATGCGCTCCAATGCGGGATTAGGCGTAGAATGGTGGGCAGAATCTGTTGCTACAGCTTGTTATATAGTGAACAGGTCTCCACATTCTTCTTTAGATGGCGGCATACCTTACGAGGTGTGGTCAGGTGAACATGCAGATTACGGGAGACTTAAGGTTTTCGGTTGTACGGCCTATTACCATGTTAAAGGTAACAAACTTGACAATAGAGCAAAGAAGGCAATTTTCTTAGGATATGCTACAGGAGTCAAGGGTTATCGGCTATGGTGTACGGAAGACAAGAAGTTTGTAATCAGTAGAGATGTGGTGTTTGATGAGTCATCTATTGTAGCTATGGCGAAAGCTACGGTGCCTAGTTGTGGTGATGTTGGGTCTACTAAAGCTCAAGTAGTGGAAGTAGAAGCCGAAGACCAACGGGTTTCTAGGAATCATGATCAGGTGGAGCATCAGGATAATACTCAGGATGAGGAAATTGATGAACCCGATCATGAGGAGGTTCAAGGGGAAGGTACACAAGTTTTACAACAACAACAGCAGGATGTTTCGGTACACACTAGGCCGAAACGGTTATATAAGCCGGTACAGAGGTTAGGGTCAGACAAACCTCTTAGGCATTATGGGCAGGCAAATCTTGTTGAATATGCACTCTCGGTGGAAGACGACGAGCCGGTCACCTTCAAACAAGCTATTACCGCGGAGGATAGAGAGAGTTGGTTGGTTGCTATGCAAGAAGAGATGGAGTCTCTTCACAAGAACAAGACATGGGAGGTTGTCCCATTGCCCGAAGGTAAGTCTGTTATTGGTTGTAAATGGGTGTATAAGAAGAAAGAGGATTCTTCCGAGATCAAAGGTACAAGGTATAAGGCAAGACTAGTGGCCAAGGGTTATGCACAGAAAGAAGGGGTCGACTACAATGAGATTTTCTCACCGGTCGTGAAACATACTTCTATTCGGGTGCTATTGAGTATTGTTGCTCACAGGGATCTTGAGCTGGAACAACTCGATGTTAAAACCGCCTTCTTGCACGGAGATTTGGAAGAAGAAATTTATATGGCTCAACCTGAGGGATACAAGGTTGAGGGTAAAGAAAATCAAGTATGTCGTTTGAGGAAATCTCTTTACGGATTAAAACAATCCCCTCGCCAATGGTACAAACGATTTGATTTTTTCATGCTAAAGCATGGTTTTCGCAGAAGTGACTATGATTGTTGTGTATACATCAAAAAGCTTCGCGAAGGTGACTTTATTTATCTCCTTTTGTATGTGGATGACATGCTTATTGCTTCTCGAAGCATGGTGGAGATAAATAAGTTGAAATCTCAACTCAGTCAAGAGTTTGAGATGAAAGACATGGGCGCTGCAAAGAAGATACTGGGAATGGAGATTAAGAGAGAGCGGTCAAGTAAGAAACTGTACTTGAAACAGAAAGGTTACATCGAACGAGTAGTTTCTCGATTTGGGATGCAGAATGCGAAGGCGGTGTCAACACCTTTGGCACCACACTTCAGGCTCTCGGGAAAACAATCTCCCACTACTACGGTGGAGAAGGATCATATGGATCGTGTACCGTATGCTAGTGCAGTTGGCAGTTTGATGTACGCTATGGTGTGTACTCGTCCGGATATTTCACAAGCGGTCAGTGTGGTTAGTAGGTTTATGGCAAACCCCGGGAAGACACATTGGGAAGCTGTGAAGTGGGTCTTGAGGTACTTAAAGGGTACCGTTGATACGGGTTTGTGCTTTGGTGGAGACACATGTCAGGTAAGCGGTTATGTTGACTCGGATTATGCTGGCGATCTAGATAGAAGACGATCTACTACTGGTTATGTATTTAGGGTACATGGTGCTCCAGTTAGTTGGCGATCGATGTTACAATCTACAGTTGCGTTATCTACTACGGAGGCCGAGTATATGGCTATGGCCGAGGGTGTGAAGGAAGCATTGTGGTTGTGGGGTCTTCTGGATGATCTAGGGATTAAGCAGGAGTGTGTGGATGTATGGTGTGATAGTCAAAGTGCGATCCATTTGGCGAAGAATCAGGTCCATCATGCTCGTACTAAGCATATCGATGTCAGGTATCACTTTGTACGAGATGTCATAGAGGAAGGTGATGTTTCTCTCATGAAGGTACACACAGATGAGAATCCCGCGGACATGTTGACTAAAGTGGTGACGTGTAGCAAGTTTCAGCATTGTCTGGAATTGCTACAAATCGGCTCGTGTTAAGTTGCCCGAAAGGGCGTAATGGCGACAAGATAAACTTTATGTGAAGGGTTGGTAGAACTACGGTAGGCTTGATCCCGTAAAAGGGTACGTAGGCAGCCATGGTCATATGGTGCAGTCGGATGAAGTTACAAGAAGCAGATATATCTTACAAGGAGTATCCTGGTGTTCGTCCAAAATTTGAAGGGTATCAAATTGTGTACGAGGTGGAGAATTGTAAGAGGCGGTTTCCAAATTGGATTTGGATGGCGGTTTCCAAATTTTGTATGGCGGTTTGGGTTGTGGCAGTTTCTAAATTGGAATTGGTTTCCAAAATTTGGTTCCCCCACCGGCTTATATTATAATATAAATAGGGGGTCTTGGGTCCAAATCTAATCAATCAATCATCAACACCAACACAAACAACAACTCTTCTTTAGAGAGCTAGAGAGAGAGCAAGAGTGAGAGAAATTTTTCATAGTTTTTGAGCGGTGTTAAATTTCTCGGTCGTCGAAGATTTAGTATAGAGGGTTATTACTATACGGTACCATCTTGGGACGAACTTGCGGATTGTGTTAGTCGTCTTCATCTATCCTTCAATAAAGATTTCTTGTTCGCCCGAGGACGTAGGCTTTAAAGCCGAACCTCGTTAAATTCTGTTCGCATATTTGATTTTGACTTAGCTTTTCGATTAATCTTCATAATCGGATCAATTTCTAGGTAGGTTCGATAGCTTCCGCGACTTTTAGTTATAACAGATTCAAAGGAAGGCACATAGATTATTAAAATCACCATTTATATGTGATCAATCCAATTTTCTCTATTTACATCCTCTACTTATCTCTTATAAACCAAACTATTTAATATAAATCGAGTGATCGTGCAAATAATTCAAACGAATGACATGTCTTGATAAGATTAGATATGTCTCTAGTAGTGTTATTCTAAGAAAGAACAATCCTAATAAAATACTGTATTATTTTTGTCACATACAATCTGGAACACAAATGTGATTCCTTTCTTAAAGAAGAAAAACAAGAACAATTCACAAGTATAATTGATACAAGAGATAAATTTTGCAAACGTTTGAAGGATCGTTGGACCCCGTTTGAATTGAAACTGTTATTATGAAATAGCAGCAAATATGCAAAGAAACTGAATTTCGTACAGAAGAAGGAAGAAGAAGTAGGTCAATCCCAGATCATGACTATTGCCATTACAGTGACTCCAACAAGAACAGCAAGAAACTTAAAAAATGGAGTATCAAAATAGCAATCTTTTTCAGGTTTGAATCCTTTAGCAATGAGATGGTTGATGGCTACATAAATAAAGACTCCACAAGCAAATCCCATTGAAATGGCAAAGACCCAATCAGCTGTTTTT
Organism: Eschscholzia californica; assembly: GCF_041429995.1. Taxonomy (NCBI): domain Eukaryota; kingdom Viridiplantae; phylum Streptophyta; class Magnoliopsida; order Ranunculales; family Papaveraceae; genus Eschscholzia; species Eschscholzia californica. Next base: position 38,980,186 of record NW_028238198.1, read on the forward strand.
CCTTGTGTTGTGGCATCGATAGCAATCCCAATCCCTACTCCAATAGGGCTCGAAACAGCAAATGCAAATGAGTAAGCTACCGTTGCTACAAATGGCCTCTTCGGTATCAACCTAAGCAATGCTATTCCCATGGCTATGGCTGCGAATATCTTGTGCAAAGATATCGTCCATAGGTTTCTCCATGCATCTGCTTTTGTATCTGTATTTTTCATTCACATACGATATAAATACATGGGCAAATAATCTAGTTTATACATAATAATCATCTTAATTACTTAGACTGTGCATCATTAGTGTAGATTAATTAGAGCATGATCGGCCGAAGCGGTTGTACGCTCACGTAATGCAGTATTCAAGAGGGGATTTTACGCCCAAAAACAGAATTTGCTTGATATATAGATATGGATTAGAGCATACCTGAAACACCAACAGCTATACCCTCAAAGACTGAGTGAAAACAAAGGGCAAGGATGAGAAGCACAGTATCTCCAAATGAAGAAGTTTTGAGGAAAGCAGCTGGTGGGATACTATGATTTGTGTGTGATCCCTGCCCTTCTTCTTCGTCAACTACGTCGACTTTAGCTCCGTGTTGAGATGTCGTTAGACCACCAACAACACTACCATCACGACCACCCTTTGTGACATGTAAGATTATACAATCACCCAACATGGTGAGGAGATAACCGGCGGAAGCAAGCATGAAAGAGAAAGGATACTCTTTGGTAGTAAGATCCGCGAAAGTAGAGGTGGAGTCTGATAGGAAATGCATTAGAGAAGTTCCAAGAAAGATACCCGCAGCAAATTGAGTTCCCAAAAGGAGGAAACTCTCATTCCATCTGTAGAAATACGGAGATACGCCTCCGATAAAAGTAGTCACTAGAAAGATAACTAGGCACCATATCTTAACAGCAATTAGGCCCTTGGTCCGCAAAGGATCATTACCAGTACTACTTTCTTCGCCTTCGTCATGAAGATTACCTCCATGACCCTTAACTACTTGAGAGAATATGAGGATCATTAAGATTGGTATCATTGACTTCATTACTCTCATAGAATTCATGACTTACGACGAAGCTCGATCCTCTCTTTCACTCTCTAGCTAGCTCTCTGGGTTCTAATGACAATTGGTACATGATTATGTATAAGTAGAGATGACAAGAAGAAAAGAAAGAGTTATTCAGCCGGGTATGAACTGTTTTTGTTTTTCCCCATTAATTTTGGAATTCTTCTCTCAAGTGCAGTACAGGGTTGAATATTGGAAGTCATAATATGTAGTACTAAGTTGACATATCAAGGTTGTGAACTTGTACTACACAAGAAACCGCCCATGGACAAAAAAAAACTCCAAGTAACTATCATGTGGCCTACCTACTGTGGAGAACATAAGCCCAATATCATTATTGTTTGGTAAACAATGCGCCGCCAACCATTGATATAGGATTCCTTTCATGGAGATTTTCACCTATCATTATTCAACGGTAGATACACTCTCGGATGTGGGGGGTGCATTTATCGCTAAAAGGGTGGAATGTACCGAGAAATAATGTGTATGATACTATGCAATTTGTGCAACCTGGTGTACATGCAATCTGCACGAGATTGGCCGCTTTTCTTGATAGGTCTTGACGGTACCATTCTTCCGAACTACCTAGGCCCAGCCCAGTCACATGATTGTATGAGAAGGTTGTGCAGATGCGCAGGTGTTGTAGGCTGGCTATTAGAAGCACTGGGAAGTAGAATGGCCACTGGACAAAAATTGTTTTATTTTCTCTGTTATCTTAACGATACAACTGTACCTTTCCAAGAAAAAAATTAACTGTCGCGCGTTAGCTTTGTTAAGATTTAAATTTTGTATGACTCCATATAACAATTTAAGGGCTCAAACTACAAGTCATGTCCGGAAAGGTCCGCATGCTTAAAAATTATGGTATTCTATTAAATGATATATCATATATCTATCTAGAAACAATAAATAACCAATATAAATGAAGTAAATTGGATTTATTGGAGGGGTTTAGTAAGTGTGGGTATGGTCTATGGGCCTTGCATGCTACAAGTGGTCTGGGTCCATCTCACCCTAAAAGATAGCGGAAGAGGGTAAATTTTTTCCTCACAATTATAAAGTAGTCACTACCACCTCCCACAACCAATGTGGGACTAAACACCAACATTATTTCTCTTACACATTAGACCTGAAAGACTCCCTATCTCGGGGCCTTACAATGAGACGGAAAGACTTTTGTCAACTTTTACTATGATACCATTTGTGGGTGTGGGCCCTCAACAATGAGACTGAAAGACTTTTGTGGATTTGGACTTTGTGGGTCATACCCCAAAATGGTTTTGGGGCTCTCTCACACCAAGAGCCAGCTTTTAGGTGAGACAGGCCCAAGCCCACTTGGGGGTAAGTGAGGCTCACGGATCATATCCACAATAAGTATATCTGCAATGTTGTCTTCGCTTCTGCAATATATGAGTTCTATTGTTTTTGGATTGTGGAGATCTCTTAGGAAATGAATACTTACATCTATGTGTGTGCTTATGGTGGGAATCGGGTCGAATAACTTTAGTCCTGATTCGGGTGTTTTGGGTACCATATATCAATGACTAATGGACTTAGAGGGCGAACTTGGACAAGGCCTAAGCAAGAATTTGTTGCACAAAGCCCGCTATAGGTACTAGTTGCTGGTTTATGGTGTCTCTTAGTGTTCTAAGCGGAATTTCAGACATCTAATGTCTAACACTAGTATCCCCAGGATCTCGTGCATAAGCTAAATATGAACTAAGAGATTTACTGAATTACCTTAATCGCTAAATCTCCCACCTTCAAGTTAGCTAGAGCTTTCGGTGGTTAGACGAAGAACACCTTCCTCTCTAGGTTGGATAGATGGTTGGGAACTGGTCTCTGTTTCTCTCTTTACTTGATATTGTAAAGATAGAAATCTCTCTGAGAATTTCCCACACCTATTTCTGTTCTAATGAGACCCTTATATAGAATTCCTAAAGTCAGAGTCCGACCCTAATTAGGTTTCCTAATTTCCATAGAATCAGATATTTAGGATTTCACCATAATAGAAACTTATATTACTTATAGCCCACCACCCTCTGCCCTAATGGGCTAGGTCTGGCCGTCCCCATTAGCGTGGCCGACCCCACTTATGGGCTTTAAGTCCCCGACCCAAAACTCCTTTTGGCCTAGACTCCGTACTATCTTTCGGTCTTTTGGACATATTTACGGATTTAATCCTTACTTATATGTCTCATCCCTCTAGTCATATCTTTCGATCAAATCGACATCTTTGGTGTAACTCGATGTAAGATCCGGACGAATTAGTCGCGAATCACCCCGTGATTTAACGATCGTAGTTGGTTTCTACCTAAACATTGCGATCCCTAAATCGTCCAGACTTGATGATCTTCTTCATCAATTGTCCTATCCGACAAATTATTCACATTGCCACTTTGGTTGAAGGACATCTTCTTCAGTAGCCCACGACGGATATAATAGGTTTTGGCCGGGTCGGGTAGACCATCTTCAGATATGAGAACTTTTTGTTTTGCCATAAACAGAATTCATCTAAAAACCTTACCCCTAAAATCTGCTAATTTTTCATGGAAATATCCCAGGCAGTAACATCAGCATGAAAAGAAAAGATACATATTTACGTAGAAATATGAGAAATGAAATATCATCTTCAACATTTTCATTTTCAAAAATAGAGAGATACAAAGAAATCGAGAAAGCTACATATATATATATATATATATATATATATATGTATAGATCTATATACATGCAAGAAACATGAACTTTTTTGTTTTACATTAAAACTTAAATATTACTAGGTATAACCCGTGCATGCAGCACGATAAAACTTGTTAGACCCACTATTAACTATTTAGCAAGAATGCAGTCGAGTGATTCTATTGGTATTCTTATATCGCAATTGTTGTTTCTAAGCTATTCCAATTCGACTAAAATATTTCACAATTTAGCTGAACTATGGTATATCAGAACTTGGTTGATCATAATGTTAGAATCAGTTGTTATAAGTGCACACCTACTAATCTAAATAGAGTCACTTGATCTTTTCCTTCTTCCCTTCAAACGAAATAAAGATCATCTTAATCAATTTCTCAACAAATTAATCTAATTAAAGTTGAATGATCGTATAGTATACCTACAAAGATCACATTGGACCTCTAATCATAACAATTAAAAAAAATAAACATCACAAATTGATATCCAACACCAGATCGATATTATTGATTATGGCCTGCAGTAGTTACCTCAACATGATAGCAACTGACCATGATTAAACAAAGACTCAAAACCAGTTTTACATACATATGATCCACCATTGTACCACGAGAAATTAGAAATCCCGAAAAGTACCAGAAACTTCGGAAAAACGTATTGAATCAAAGATCGAGCAAAATTGAAAACACAAATCAGTTTCATATTTACAGAAAATGGTGCTACTCCCATTCATAGATGTTAAACGTACTGTTTTTTTTTATAAGATTAAACGTACCAGTTTTCTTGATGGAAAACAAAAAATTAGCTAGATGATATACCCACCTGTTGTGAACTTGTGATGGATTTATGCAATTGAAATAAGAGACCATTATGATAATAATTATTAGAGTTAATTCTTATATGGCCCCCTACTTTGTGACCAGCTTCCTTTATGGCCCCCTTTTTTTTTCGTAAATTCAAATATGACCCCCTTTTCTTAACACCGTCAGTCAACTTTTATGGTTAATCTTTTTGTTTCCATATTTATCCTTCTTATAAGAATGATTTCAAAATTCAAAATTGACCCCCTTTTAAATTTGGATCAATTTCCAAAAACTTATAGCTACTTTAGAAAAAACTAGGGGGCCAAAATAGAATACATATAAATTTTTTTTTAAAACACCTCATCTCTCCCTCTCTCTCCTCCACATCATGTATTCCGCCACTTCATCATCTTCTCCGATGAAGGTCGCCGACCGGCCAAATTTTCCGGCGACCTTCAAAATATTTTTTTTTATCCATCTCTAACTAATCTCTCTCCCATCTCTCTCTCTCTCACTCCCATCTCCCTCTCTCTCATTTCTCTCTCTCTTTCTCTCTAATTTCTCTCTCTCTCTCTCTCTCTCATCTCACTATCATTCCGGCGAAGGGGAGGAGCCCCTTCGCCGGAATAACCAGACTCGGTCTGGTTTCAACCAACCAGATCTGGCTAGTTGAAACCAGATCCCGGTCTGGTTGAAGCCAGATCTCGGTCTGGTTTGAAACCAGACCGAGTCTGGTCATTAACCAGACCTTGAAGGTCTGGTTATTCCGGCGAAGGGGCTCCTCTCCTTCGCCGAAATTATAGAGAGATGAGAGAGAGAAATGGGAGAGAGAAATGAGAGAGAGAGATGGGAGAGAGAGAGAGAAATGAGAGAGAGATGGGAGTGAGAGAGAGAGAAATGAGAGAAAGATTAGTTAGAGAAAGATAAAAAAAAAATTTGAAGGTCGCCGGAAAATTTGGCCGGCCGGCGACCTTCATCGGAGAAGATGATGAGGTGGCGAGATACATGATGTGGAGGAGAGAGGCGATGAGATGGGAGTGAGAGAGATGGGAGAGAGAGAGAGAGAGAAATGAGAGAGAGATGGGAGTGAGAGAGAGAGATTAGTTAGAGAAAGATAAAAAAAAAATTTGAAGGTCGCCGGAAAATTTGGCCGGCCGGCGACATTCATCGGAGAAGATGATGAGGTGGCGAGATACATGATGTGAAGGAGAGAGGCGATGAGATGGAGGAGAGAGAGGGAGAGATGAGGTGTTTTTAAAAAATTTTTATATGTATTCTATTTTGGCCCCCTAGTTTTTTCTAAAGTAGCTATAAGTTTTTGGAAATTGACCCAAGTTCAAAAGGGGGTCAATTTTGAATTTTGAAATCATTCTTATAAGAAGGGTAAATATGGAAACAAAAAGATTAACCATAAAAGTTGACTAACGGTATTAAGAAAAGGGGGTCATATTTGAATTTACGAAAAAAGAAAGCCATAAAGGAAGCTGGTCACAAAGTAGGGGGCCATATAGGAATTAACTCTAATTATTATCTCGAGTAATGGTGTAAAATTTTATGGTGAAGAAAACGGTTTGGTGTTTGATTACCTAATGTTATAAACTGTTTCTTTATATTTAAGATGTATAAATGCCTACAATAGATTTCACCTCACCTTCTTTTATTAATTTTATCTAATTAATTTCACCTCGATCGATGGTAATTAGACGATCCAGATTCATCATGTTGTTTATTTTTTTGATTAAGTGGGTGAATAAAATTTTTTTGGGTAATAGATCAAAGAGTGAGGATCCTATTGAAAACCCAACGGATGGATTAGAGTTATGCACGTACTATTTTCTTTATTAATCTGAAACAAAATAGAGGGTCAAGATTTATCATGAGATAACGGACGTCTAGATTTATCTTTGGTTTGTCTTTGGTTTATCTTTGAGTTTGTCCTAGACAACTCTTAATCCTATTTTATATAATAGGTTTCTGCTTTAGATCTACATGAAAAGAAATTTACAGATCTATTCGAAAAGAAAAATATTTACTGAAAATAAAAGATGAGATTGGAGGGGATTTCTATAGAAAAGAGATAAAGATCTATTACATGAAAAGAAATCTACAAATTTACTTGAAAAGAAAATATTTACTGAAAGTATAAAAAATGCGAGTAGAGAGAATATTTACAGAAAAAAGATCGATAAAAGATGGGGCTCATCTGGGTTCTTCATGATCGGAAAGTTTCGAACTTCTTTATCCACCATCGAAGTTGAAGGTTAGTGATTTGAATCAATGGTCAGGTTCTTCATGATTTGTCTTTTTCACTGTTTTATTGTTATTTTTTGTAGATCTCCGATGATGTTTTATCTCCATGAGACCTCTGTTTGGTCTCTCACTCTCTCTCTCTCTCCCTCTCCCTCTTTCTCTAGTTCTCACTCCCGCTTCTCTCTAATTGAAAGCATCCCCAATGGACACTCAAACTCTAAAATTTAGAGTGTCACTAATGATTTTAGAATTTTTGTTAAGAAACCTTCTCCAGTGTGATGCTCTATTAGGCATTCCATGACGATGTGAAAGCATTTATTATAAAGACTCTCAAAATAGACACTATAAAATTAGAGTGTCTTCTATGAGTTTTTCTTGAGTGTAACTAAATCAGAATTAGTGGGCGAAAGATAGAAAGAGAAAGTTGGTTAACTTATTCTGAAACTTCGAGAGATAGAGAGAGACAATGGAGAGGGGTACCTAAATCTGAAACCTAATGAAAAAATGAACAATATTAAAATTAATTAATTATAGAAATCCTAATTAACTTATAGAATCAGTGAGAGAAAGAGGAGAGAGAGTTCAGTTAACCGAATAAAAAATTTGCGAGAGAGAGAATGCCAGAAAGAATGATAGAGTTCGAAAAAGAAAATGATTTACGACAAACTATTTTCGACCGAGCAAAAGCCATCGAAATAATTTTCGCGAAAATTATTTGCGCCAAGAAAAAATTTCCTGTTATGCCGGGGAACATTTTCTCAACGTTAGAGAAAAGTATTTCACGGAAGCTGAAATCCACGTCGTCGTAATAAGAACTTTTTTGACGGAGACGTGTCTTTGAAACAAAGTTTTCCCTGACAATATTGTCATACTTTTTTGGTATATTTGTTTGCATTGTACTCTTGTGGTTTTTCAATCGGCGAGATTTTCCAATCCTTTTGTGCTCACACATTCGTTTTGGTGGGCATCGATACTTGTGTCCACTGTTCCTCAACATGCTTCCCCATCTCCCTATCAGGCAATTTTGTGGTCCACTGGACAACATCTATGTTTTCTTTTGTCAAACTTAATATTGATAGTTTTTCATTTATGACTGTGGTGTAGGTATATGGGGCATTGTTCGTGATCATCATGGTGTTTTTTGTTGCTTTTGCACATCATGTTTACTACAATGATAAAAATGTATTTGTGTTATGGGCTTGAAGGGATGGACCGCGCTAAATGTTAAAGTTGTGGTACTTCTTTGTTATGGTTGAAACTGACTTGATGTATATTGTGTAGTTTGAATATCGGCAGACTCATGTCCTGTAACAACCCATTGTATGTGGGGGTGCCTTTAAATATTCATCCTAATACTAAACTTAGATAAAAACCTCTCTTATAACCTAAAATCCCCCCCACTTTCTCCCTTCCCTGATTATTTTCCAGCAACACAGAGACAAAGCTAGAGAGAAAAAGTGAAGGAGAGGAAGGGAATAGAGAGAGAAAGCTAAGGGAAGAAGAAGTGCACTTTCAATTTACTATTTTGAACTACAAAAACATGTAGGTTTCCTTCTCCCTACTTTTCTATAGACTATTTCAATTAACTAACCTAGATTTGGGTATTAGTCAGGCAAATAGCATGTTAGTACCATTATAGGCAAATTTTTATTGTTGTAACCTAAGTTGTATATTGAAATCAGCAAGTAGATAGTATGATTAATAACTTCAAATGACAATTTCACAACCTAAACTACTAAGATTGAAACACAAGTATTAGGTTTATTGTTAAAACTATTGTATATCACCGATTATCAGGTTAATTTTGTTATACATTGAGACAATAATTAATTGAGATTGATGATTAGTTGTGTTGTTTGTTTGAACCTAATTATATTAGAGACATGAAAATTAGAGAGTAAGCTACACATAGCGCTGGTATGTTAAGTCATTCGATGTAACAAAAACGGTTACATATGAATTATATGGTTGTGTTGTTTGAATTTGTATATGGACTGAATCATTCAGTTAAGTGATGAAAGTCAGAACTAGGCATGGTTGGCTCGACCCGAGGGTCAATTGCGAATACAAGTTTATTGATGCGATACCTGATGGACCATGGGATTAAGTTTAGTATGGATGAGGATATTCCATTGGGATTAGGTGGTTTACTCGACTTGAGTGTTGATGCAAACACGAGTAATTATATGTATTGTACAAACTTGTGGACCACACATAATACTTCTTATCTAAGAAACATGTTATAATCAGAAGTTGGCGCGCCTCCTGCTTATATGTGATGTGCTCGTGTTGCACTGTGCTCGTGTTGCACAGATTCCCTTTTGGGGAGGTATCCCTTGTATATTGAGAGGTTTAGGTCAATGCAAATACAAGGGTCAAATCAGAACGACTAGTGGACTTCGAAAATTGGTTGTAACTCTTCATATGGAAAGTTATTTTGTGTAAACCTTCCTCAACGTCGTGATAGGTTGAGGAGGTGTTACTTGGTGTGAAATTCGTGCCTTGGTTTAAGATTGTTGTTTCCTCTCATCTATTCGAATCTTTGTTTAGTTATGACTTGGTCTATCGAGATTTTAGGTATTGGAAATCTGCTAACTAGATTCTAACCCAACCTACTATTTTTGAGGTGATAGAGACCAGGGATTGCCACCAATTTGATCTCATTTCGTCAGCTCAGAGTTTCTTTCGTAGTTTTCACTTTCGAGATTAGGTAGTTGTTTGGATTTCTTTTTCTTACATTCGTAGTATTTCCTTTCAGTTTCTTTTACTAATTGATGTAAACAGATGTTTCAGAGATTATGATTTAATTCATTTTTCGTTAATTTGATTTTTAATTTCTTAAGAGCTCCATGATATATTGATTTGCCCTTTAGTTGTCTTTCATAATTATTATGTTACGATTCTGTGGCAGAATGCTCCATATCTTGATTTTCACGAAGCCCGACGTGGAAACTAAGACTTGGGGAGTCACATGTCTCATGGTATTGTGTTTTTACTGGCTGATGTTCTGGAATTGCGTTTTTTGTTTTCGGTGCAGTTTATTTTCCATGTATATACGGAAGCCAGTATCACGGTCGATGTTCTAGCTGATTGTGATTCCTCCAGCCTGTTGAAAGGTAAATGGGTAATATACTTTTCTTTTAACGTTGTGAGGAAACCCTTCCACGCATTGTATTGTTCGTTTAGTGTGTCAATGTAATGTCTCATTTATTAAAACAAAAAAGGTTAATATAGTCATCTACTACACACTCAAAACCTAGAATCAGATTCAGTGGGAGAATTGCACAAATTGTTTGGCAAAAAGAAACTAATACTCCAACTTTTAACCAGTCAGAGCACGAGAAAACATCATTATATTTTTCATAACACGATCTTAATAACCACCTCATCCCCTTATTCAAATTCAAATCCTAATCATCTTTCCCCCCCCTCGCACTCCTATATTTACCGCACCCCAATTTCTCTTATCCTATTCCCCTCAAACTTCACAAAGACCATACCCACCACCACTACCAATCTATCTAACAATGTCAAAAAATCAGAAGGTTAATATGGCCCCTCCAGCCTACTGCGGACGTTCGATATCTAGTCATCCCCACCAATCTGAACCCTCTTTACCGAATCTCCTACAACACTCCGTCCCCACCATCGTACAACTGATCCCCTTCTCCTGAATACCCCATCATACTCCCCTATGACTATTTGCCGACTAACTCATTTACCCCATCCGCTTTTCTTCCGTACCCACCAACCATCAATCACTCCGACCATCAGGTCTTCTAACCTATTACCACTCAAAAGGGATCTTCCCACATCATGCCCATCACCCCACCTGTCAATTCACCTCCTCACCCCACTGATTTTCCTTCCCCTCTGACGATCTCCATCAGTGTGACCCCTTTATCGTTCACCAATATCATGTTTCTCAATCTTTCCACAAAAAAAAAACAAAAATAAGCTTTCCACCAGTTCCAATAACAACACAACCCATTTAATCCAGACTAAGAAAAATAAGGAACACAATCAAAGAAAGTGGTGGTATATGACTTATATGGCGTGATACTAGTGATGCCTAAGTCATCCGCCACTCATCAAACATTATTACTTTGCAGATTGAAGTCCCGAGTTTAACCCCTCAATGGGATCTTTATTATATATATGGTTTGTCGACATTAGCTAGTAGACGTTACTTTTTAAGCTTTGTTTCTACGTTTTTAATTACACTTATTCCTGCTTGTTTAATAGGCGCGATCTTAACGCCATCAAATGTAGTTTTTTTTTTTTGGAAGCCAATTTTTTTACCAGTGTGCGCGGAGGAGAGAGAAGCTCTGACACAGGCAACTTTTCCGACGACCACCGGACACACACCAAACCTAAAGATCGCAGCTAAACCGTTCCACCGCTAACGCCACTACACTGAATCTCTGATTCTGGTATAGCGCCGACCGGTTAACTGAGTGCATCGATAGGACATAGTGTGCTGGGTGCTAATCGGAGAAGAGGTTGTCCCTAGCTAAGGCCCGGCAGCATTTCTTCCCTGGAGATCGCAGGAAACCAGCCCACCGCTACTGCCATTGCACAGAATCTTCGATTCTGGTATAGCGCCGTCTGGTGACCTGAGTTGTATCAAAAGGGAGTACCGTCTAACCGGCCTCAGCCAAAGACAACCATGGTCGGTAAATGTATTAAAATAGAACAGAAACGTTATCTTCTCTCTAGGTCTAGATATGGTAGGTGTGGTGTGTCTGAGCTTGGTTTCTTTAGGGAATGGAGTATTGATCTTCCGTCGTCTGGTATAGTAAGCTTGTCTAACTTCTTATTGGAGTTGGCTAAGGATAGAGATAGTAATATCCTAGACAGGAAGATGTCTAGATTTAGAGATGGCTCCTCCCTCTGGTTATGGGAAAGTATGGTCAATTCCAGGGGTGATTTCATTTGGGCTCACAGGATAGGGGAAGGCAACAATAGTAGGAAGTCGGTCTGCATCCCTATGGGGATTAACGCTAGTGGATGGAGGATTATGGCGGCGGAGTTAAAGGCCTTGGTGGAGGCTACTTTTCAGGCCAAGAAAGCAACTCCGGTCATCATAGGACGGAGGGTGCTCCCATCCATTCCTTACTCTAAGATCCACCTGGGAAATAGGATAATACCCAATAGAGTGGCCACCAGCAACAGTTTTGACGTCCTAGCAGATACCGAGGTGGAAGAGCAACAGGTGACGGCGGCAGTAACCGGCGCGGCTAAGCCTGCTCCAACGGTTGGAAATACGAAAAGACGTCATAAGGAGAGGCCACATGCCTATAAAGCTCAGGTTCAGCAAGGAGGTAAGTACCATAACTCTTCCATCTCCAAACCCTCTTCTCTCTCCTCGAAAGTACCTTCTCTGTCTCCCTCCTCTTCTTCTTACCCTCTAATGGCTTCGTCTGAGATTCACTCGGTGGACTGGTCCAAACTATGGTTGTGTCGGTTGAATGTCATGATAGTAGGTGGAAGGACGTGGAAGTGGTTGTTAGGAACATCATCGGATCATCGGACTTTGTGATACGTCCGTTCACCGAAGAGGATGCTATTATTTGGTCTAAATCCTCCCTTGAGGTCCTGAAGGAGGTCAGGTCGGTGATTCACCCTTTTGCTAGGGGCTCGATATACTTCAGACCATGGACTCCAGACTGTAACTCGGTGGTCATCACCCAACAGTTGGTGGAGGTACGTATGTATGGTATTCCGTTTAACTTGTGGAACGAAAGGGTGTTCTCTGATCTGGTAGCAGATTTAGGGGAAGTTATCGAGATTGAGAGGGATACTCTGTTTCTGAAAAATCTTAAGTTTGCTTCAGTCAATGTGGAAGTTAAAAATGGGGGTAAGTTGGCTGAAAGGAAAGTTCTTCTAGTGGATGGTGTTGGTTATAACATTGATTTTAAAACCATCACTATCTGTGAGAAGCATGAGAGGATTAGGCACCACAAGGATACGGTAACGGTATCGGAAATTCCACCGCCGGCGAGTGATCAACCCTTCCCGGAGAAGAGGACGGAAGAAGACAAAGGAGACAAAGTAGGACGGTCGGTGGTTGGAAATGGCAGAAAGGTGGGCGACGCCACAGTGAATCAGACAGAATCGGTTGCAGAGGAGACAGAAACACCTTTTGTCAGAGATCCCAGGAAAGGAAAAGCACAAGCGGGAACGGTTATCCAACTCGACCCTGACGAGATTTCAAAAAGGTTGACGGGAATGAAGGATATGATTGGAATAGAAATTCGTCAAGAAATGGTCAAAGCTATGACCGACTTGGTGAACAGTGCAAACAAGTGGGCCAAAGGAATTACCTATGTTAAGAAACAGAAAGGAACATCTCACTCGTCTCCTAAGTCTAGAGAAGGCCCTAAGAAGAAAGTGGTGCGGAAATCAGCAGGTATCAAGATAGGAGGTGTGGAAGCGGATCCAAAAGTTGAGGCCCAAGCAGAGGATCCTGCTAAGAAGTTTGTTATCATGAATGAAGATGAGAGGATGGAACACCTCCTTCGTACTGGAGCCAATCTGGGCTTTTCAGGGGGGGAAGAGTTTGAGAGGGTGATCCAAATCCTTAGGGAGGAGAACATTGACATGGGTTTTAAGAACAAAGATACCACTGGAGATGAGGAAGCCATGATAGTAGAACCACTATCAGTCATCGCACCTTCTTCAGGTCAGGAGCTAGAATGCAGAGCGATCGTACCTTATGTTGGTTCTGTGGACCAGAACCCAGAAGAAGGATCCAGCAAAGGCAAAGGCAAGAAGTTGAAGAAAAGAGTTGTGATGAAGAAAGTCGGTCGGGGATCGGCTGGCAGAAAGAGGAAGTCCGAGAGAGTCAAGAAGGAGAGGAAGAGCTCAGGCCAAGGGGATGAGGCTGATCGATGCCCCTGAACATTCTCAGCTGGAATGTTAGGGGCTTGGGTAAGCCAGGAAAGAAGCTAGCAGTACGTAGACTAGTTAGACAGTTTGATGTGTCGTTATTATGTATTCAGGAATCAAAAGTTAGTGATTTTCAGCCTTCTTTATTTCGTAGTTTGTGGGGATCAGATGTCTGTGGGTGGGATGGGATTCCCTCTGAGGGTGCCTCAGGGGGTATTTTGTGTCTTTGGGACTCACTTGCCTTGTCAATGTGTGATGTTTTGAAAGGCAAGTATAGCATCTCTATTTTGTTTAAGAATATGAATGATGATTTTGAATGGGTTTTTACTGGTGTCTACGGACCTTGTGTGAATTCTATGAGGAAAGACTTATGGATCGAACTAGACTTAGTAGCAGCAACCTGGGATAAACCCTGGTGTGTAGGTGGCGATTTCAATGTAATCCGTTTCATCCATGAAAAGAAAGGCAACTCTACAATCACACCTGCTATGAGAGAGTTTGGAGATTGGGTCGTTAGAAATGCTATGCTAGACCTGCCCAAGAAAGGCTTGGAATTCACCTGGACAAATAACCAAGAATCCCCTACCTTGTGTGTGTTGGATAGATTCTTGATTAATGGGACTTGGGAGGATAAGTTCCCTGGGGTTGAACAAATTGTGCTTCCCAGACCAACATCAGACCATACTCCCCTGTTGCTTCGAGCTGAGATCGATCAGTCAAACCCCCCACCTTTCAGGATGGAGGAGGTGTGGATGTTGGATAAAGACTTCAAGGATAACATAGCTAGCTGGTGGCATGAGGGTCCTACTGGAACCTCAGCTGGACACACACTTTGGACTAAATTACAGTTCCTGAAAGATAAACTCAAAGTTTGGTCGAGAGAGAAGTTCAGAAGCTTTTCAAAGGATTTCAATGAGTTGCAGAATGGTATTAAGGACTTAGAGGTGAAAGAGGAAAGCCAAGGCCTATCTCACAGTGAATTCATCTCTAAGAACCTGATGAAGGCCAACCTGGATAAATTACTTAGCCTCGAGGAGATTAGCCTAAGGCAGAAATCCAGGTCACAGTGGTAAAAGGCAGGGGATAGGAACACATCTTACTTCCATAAGATTGTGAAGTGCAGAAAGAGACAGAACAGGATAAGTGTAATTATGAAAGAAGAGACAGCAATATCGGAAGAGGAGGAGATTAGAAGGGAGGCTGTCACATACTTTTGTAACTTGTATGAGGAACCGAGGATGTGGCGTCCAGGCTTAGATAATATGCATCTCCCTTCCTTGTCTGGTGTAGAAGCTGACCTTCTGGAAGCAGATACATCAGAGGAGGAAGTGTTGTGTGCACTCAAGGAGCTAGCTAAGGATAAGGCCCCTGGGCCGGATGGTTTTCCTATATCCTTTTTTGTAAGAACATGGGATACCTTTAAAACCATCATGATGGAAATGATTTGTGAGTTTATGTCTGGAGCTCAATTCCACTGGAGGCTGAATCATACCTTCATTGTACTTATCCCTAAAACCCATCATAGTTCCAGCTTCAAAGAATACAGACCAATCAGTTTGGTGGGAGGAGTCTATAAGATTGTATCTAAAGTCCTGGCCTCAAGGTTGTCTAGAGTTTTGGGCAGCCTAATTTCACCTTTCCAGGGAGCATTTGTTAATGGAAGACAGATCCTGGATGGAGTGTTGATAGCTAATGAGTTGATCGATTCCAGAAGGAAAGCAGGCACTAGTGGGTTAGTAGTGAAGGCTGACTTGGAAAAGGCTTATGATAGAATAAGTTGGGATTTCCTATACAAAACTATGGAAAGAATGGGATTTGGGTACAAGTGGAGAAGCTGGATTTTCTCGTGCATTTCGACTGCAACCTTCTCTGTCCTGATTAATGGTAGGCCTTCGGAGGTCTTTCAAAGCTCTAGAGGAATCAGACAAGGGGACCCCCTGTCCCCCCTCCTATTTCTGCTTGTGGCTGAAGTCCTAAGCCAATGCCTGCAGATAGCTGGGAGAGAAGGGTGGGTTAAAGGTTTTAATGTGCATAATGGTGGGGAAAGGATAAATCATCTGCAATTTGCGGATGATACCCTATTCTTCATAGATGAGGATGGTAGCCAATTAAGATACCTGAGAGATATCCTCATTTGGTATGAAATCTCTTCTGGCCTTAAGGTGAACATGATGAAATCCTATATTTATAGTGCTACCAAAGTGGGCGACCAGAATATGAATCATGAAATGATTAAGGAGTTTGGATGCCAGGTTGGTCGCCTACCCACATCTTATCTGGGGCTACCCCTGGGAGAGACCTATAAGTCTAAGAAGCTCTGGGATCCTGTTTTAGAAAGGATTAACAAGCGATTAGCTTCATGGAAAGGTCGTACCCTATCTAAAGGGGGTAAAATAACCCTCCTTAAGTCAGTCCTCCAGGCTCTACCAACTTATTACCTATCTCTGTTTTCAATACCAAAAGGGGTTCTTAAATGCATTGAGCAGAAGATGTGTTCGTTCTTTTGGAGTAACAATATGCACCAGAAAAGTCTCCACTGGATGAAGTGGAAGCAACTATCTACCAGCAGAGCTAAGGGAGGTATGGGGGTAAAAAACTTAGAAATTATGAATCAAGCCCTCCTTACCAAATGGCTGTGGAGAATGGATCATGAAACTGATCAATTGTGGCAAAAGATTATAAGATGCAAATATGGTAAGAGCCATAAGGAATGGTTAGATAAATGTAAAAGAACTTCCTATGGATGTGGGGTCTGGAAAGGCATTCTATCTAATGTAGGAGTGTACCATAGTCTCACTAAGTGGAGGTTAGGTGATGGGACAAAAATTGAGTTCTGGTCGGACTTATGGTTGGGGACTGAAACACTGCAGTCTACTTTCCCTAGTATCTATAGACTGGCTATGAGACCGAAGGCAACTGTTGCAGAGATGTTCAACAGTATCATTAGAGAGTGGGATATAACAGTTAGAAGAAACCTGAATGATTGGGAACTCCAAGAGTATGTTCATCTTCTGCAAATTCTTCATGAAGTCAGTTGGGGCGAAGGTGCGGATACAAGAATATGGCGTATTGAGGAGAAAGAGCCACTATCTGTGTCGAATTACTATAAGAGATTGGATACAGACGACAGTTTGCTTGAGCAATGTGTCTCTAGCTATGTGTGGCTCAAAGCTCTGCCCCCCAGGGTGGGTTTCTTCATGTGGGCAGTCCTAATGCGCAAAATTCCCACGGTGGATGCACTGAGGAGAAGAGGTTTCCAGATACCTAACAGATGCATACTATGTAAGGTAGAGAAAGAATCGATGGAACACTTGTTCCTGCACTGTAAGGTGGCCTCAAACCTGTGGAGCTTCTTTACCCAGTCCATGGGTGGTCAAGGGTGTACCCCTAACACTATCAATCATATGGTCACTCAATGGGATGGACTGTTGATGAGACATGAAACAGTCTCATTTGAATCTCTTAACTCGGGTTAGTTAGTCCAGTTCGAGCAGTTACTTGGATGATTTCTTTGATTTTCTTTCTCAGGTCTCGGTTACGAAGTTCGATGCGAAAACATGTGATAAAGACATACTTGAGGGGCATTTTGGTCATTTTAATGACAAGGGTATTCTGGTCAATATTAGTGCTCATGTGAAAGTAGAGTCCAATACGAATCTATCGGCGAAAGCGGAAGTGGAATCGGAGTCCGGACCAGAAAGTTTGACCAGGTCAAAGTTGGGATCAGAAATTAAGTGACCAAGTTGTCCAGAAACACGTGGCATGCGTTTTATGGGATGAGGGCTTCTTTCTGTCACATTCAGTTGTATTTCGGGATCTTCCGCAGCACATTATTCCTTGCACCCGCGCTAATAGCTACCATAGTCCTCTAGTATATCCAATTGGATCCAACGGTCGGTCTTGTTTCCTAGCACGTGGCTTCACCAGAGGGTAAGTTACTATGTGTTGAACTGTCTCGCGAAGCACCATATCGAAGCTTCTACATGCCACGCAACAGCAAAGGTACGGGTGTCACGTGTTTAGATTGGGTGTTACCCAAATTAGTGGGAAATCCCATTAATTTCTCTTTTTATCTCGTCTCTACCATTTCTTTCTCTTTAAACAGAAACCGAGAGAAGGAAAGAGAGATCGTGAGTTTAAGGAAAGAAAGAGAAATGGAAAGAGAGATTTGTGAGATTCCAGAGTAGGTTTTTGAAAGGAAGAAAATTTCTCTATTCAGAGTAGGTTTTTGAAATAGAAATCTAGAGAGAGAAACAGATGGGAAGTTCCTTTATCTATTTCTCTCTTGAAACAGATTAGGGTATACCTTAAGATTTGAGAGGAGATCGATTGGGACAGCAATCTCTCTCTGATGTATTCTCTCTCTCTCTATATAGAAATTGCTACAGAAATCAAGCAGGGTGAGAAGAATATTTTTGAGATGGAAACAGAGATTATGAAAACAGAGATAAAAGGGTAAGATATCTTCTCTATCTACAGCCAGAAATAAAGCTAGAACCGAAAATGATAGAAGACAGGAGAGAGAGAAGATATTATTCTAAAGTTTAAGAGAAACAGAGAAGGAAAGAGATTTTTAGAGAGAGAGAAGGTTCGGCTGCAGCTGGGCTTTTGGTTTGGTATAAAACAGAGAGTCGTGATCATCATCATCTTATCTTCTCTTTGGGAGGATCTTCACCTGGAGCTAAAAAAACAGAGAGAGAAGTTTAGTTCTTCTTCTCTCTTCTCAGGGCTTAAAAGTTTGATTTTCAGAGAGAGAAGAGGGAGGAGGAGAGGGTTGGCAAAGTCCCAGAATATACAAACAGAAAGGATAAATCACCATCATTGATCATCTTCTCTTCCTGTGTTCTTTTCTTTTTGTGAGAGAAAGTGAGAAACAGAGTGGAGAGTGAGAGAAAGAGCATAGAATCTTTGTAGAGAGAGAGAGATAGATTCAGAGAGGACAGAGCTATTCATCTTCACTTATCATCCTTGTTATCATCCTTGTTTTGGAGTTTCAGTTTATAGAAATAATACAAGAAAAACAGAGGAGTACTTTTGGTGAAATCTCTCTCAACTCTTTAGTTTGATTATTGTAACAAATTGATCCAAACTATGATGATATTTTTCCTCTGTTTCATTAATAGCTAATTTTCCATATCTAGGAGTTTTTGATGAAATTCTGATTTTGCATGAAACTGACTTATGATTTTAGTAATTTGATAAGCAACTCATATATATAAATATATTGATTTTTCGATAAACAGATGCAATTTCTTCGTCGATTGTAATTCTGAGTTGATTCGCCATATTTAGAGTAACATCTTTAATGACTAATGCTTCTCAGTTGATAGCCGAATGTTATGTCTAATTCTTTCATTGCTTATGCTTCACACATCTTGATTCATCATGTTTAGGTTAGATTCTTTAATGATGAATACTTGATAGTTGATAGGTAATAGTTAGAGTCGTTAAAAATTGATTATATTGAGTCATAAGAGATATGAGATTTACATTTATGCTTGATTAGAATAGACTCGAAACCCTCGACTTCTCCCCCCATTGATCCGTTTACCGGTATTATTTGTCTTCGTTATTTTATTTTAATATTTTATCACGAAAACCAATTTTGAAAAGAAAAATCGTAATACTTCCAAGTCTTAGAATAGGTTTCACTTAGTCTCTGAGGAACGAACCGGTCTTACCGGAAATTATTACAACTTGACACCCGTGCACTTGCGGGTGTAGACCTATTTAGGGTAACCTTTTAGGCCCATCAACTGTATAAGAAAAAACATAGGAGGGAAGTGTGGCAAATAGTCCCTGCAGCGATCATATGGAGCATATGGAGCGACAGGAATAACAAAATTTTCAAAGAGAAAAACCTCAACTCTTCAGTTGACATTGAAGATGTGAAGGGCACTATCTTTGCTTGGATTAGGAGAATAGACAAATATAAGAATGTATCTTATCTTGAAGTAGTATTAAACTGGGATACTTGGATGATGTGAGACATCAACCTTGAATCCCCACCTATTGTACATAGTTTTTTCTCCTTATATATTCAATCTAATTTTCAAAAAAAAATATACATTTTTTTATTTTCCAGAAATTTCATTAATGAAAATGCGCTTATTGACTTCGGGTTCTGCTTATACTTGGTCAAATGAACAATCCTGCAGAATAATTATTCGAGAAAGGTTAAACAGAGTGTTTTGTGACACTGAGTTGTGTAGGTTATTCCCTCACTCGAGGGTATACCATCTCTCTCGTTCTAACAGTGGTCACACTCCTATCGACCTAACCACTGAAAGGTCGGTGCCAAAACCTTATAAATCCTTTTGCTAAAGTACAACATATATGCACGAAGTTCCATTGACCTTCGTGCAAACCAACAAAGTACAAGAATTGGGAAGTCATCACCTTATTTGGAGTAAATCTGATATAGGAAAGTTCAGGAGAATAAAACAAAATTTATTAAAAATATTGCTATAGATACATGGTATGTCTCTGACTACATCGTCACTCACGATAAACTAGATCTTCAACAACAATTCAATTGTTAGAAGCGATATATGAACCAACAATATTAGGAACAACGATCCAAACACAGTTGGACTCACAATGTAGACAGAAATACCAAGGCTTTTCACCGTTCGGTTAGCAATAGACGTCGAAAAAACAAAATTCTTCACCTCAGGATTTCTCAAAATCGATGGTAGAACAACCAAACCTTAGTATGATTTTTATTAACCGAACAATTTTCATATATTTTTATAGCAGAATGAAAGATTTAGGTTTTAGTTGAGGAAAATAATATACCTCCATGTTAATTTATGATAGAGGAGAAATGTAATGGATGGAAATAAATAAAGTAAACATAGAAACATCCATAATTCTAGTTTATCTGTGTCTTGGAAATATATGAGAAGCTTTCTCTTGATTTGTATCTTGGGCAGGAATCTTTGATTGAAGTCTCACTTTTACCCTTATTACCCTCCTGCAAATTGAACGAGGATCAGACCGAAAGTTATATTTGGAAATAACTTGATAAGAAGATCCTTTGACATATTCTTCATTAAGACAATCATGGAATTGGTTGATGAACAAACATTTTTGTATTACGACAGTACTAACGAACAAACATGACATAATAACAACGAGAAAGGTTGCACTTAATGAGCATAATCACTCTGGGTTTAGAGGCGATCATGGTAACAACACGAGATGTCTGCCTTGTGAAGACAAACCTAGCAAAAACACCAATGGGGAGGCATCTACTTTGCGCTCCAACCTACGACAACAATGGCGACCGATAATATTGATCAGCGAAAACAATCCTTTATGGATATCGATCGTGCACCAAAATTGAATAACTTTTAACTTACTTGAACATCAATTTAAATGTCTAAACATCCATGAATCCCCTTCCCGTTATAAATAATCCATCCATCATTTTTTATATACTCCAAGACAGTATAGAATTGCCATTGTGGAAGCAACTTATTTCTTGATAACAAAAACCTTTAAAATCCACAACCGAATATTATAATATTGGTAACTAAAATCTACACCATTCAAAATTATTCAAAACTATTCAAAACTTTGACGGTAAACCTTGACTAAATTTATTGAGAAGTA
The DNA here is from genome assembly GCF_041429995.1 of Eschscholzia californica. Taxonomy (NCBI): domain Eukaryota; kingdom Viridiplantae; phylum Streptophyta; class Magnoliopsida; order Ranunculales; family Papaveraceae; genus Eschscholzia; species Eschscholzia californica. Next base: position 39,001,507 of record NW_028238198.1, read on the forward strand.
TGAACTAAGCTAATTAAAAAAATTAGAGATGAAAACAAAGGAGAAAAAAATTAACTATGATTCCGGTGGACGGTAGTCCTGAAAGCGGCTACCGTCATCGGTTAAGCGGAAGCAAAATGGGACTGAAACTATAATCTTTAGAGTTTTATAGCTATGAAAGCATGAAAGATTTAGGTTTTGGTTGAGAAAAACCATATACCTCCACATTTATTTATAATATAAGACAATTCTGAAAGATGGAAACAATTAAACTAAATATAGAAACATCCTTAATTCTAGTTTATCTGTATCTATATGAGAAAAATTATCTTGATTTCTATATTGGGTAGGAATCTTTGATTGAAGTCTCACTTTTGCCTTTATTACAGACTATACTCGTTCCTCCCCACCTTTATATCTGAAAGCCTACTTCACCAAATTCTTATCAGAAGTGACTCAATCATTAACTCATCCTCCCTCTGAAAATAAGATTCACGAGGTCATTACAAAGATGAGATCTCTTAAATCACTATGACTAGATTGCTACCCCTCTCCACATTAAAAGTAGGGGTGAGCAACGGTAGGTCGAACCGACCAGCATGAACTCGGCCGAACCAGACCGAATGGATTTTAGGCCGGACCGAATAGTATTCGGCTCGGCTGAAAAACCGATTAAGCTATCAAAGTTTGGTTTGGCTTCGACTTGGGATTTTGGAAACCGCCAAAACCGAACCGACCGAACTACATATATTTATTATACATATATATATATAAATATTGCACAAAATAATACTATATATAAGTACTTAAAAGTTGAAACTAAATAGTAATTAGGGATTGGAAATTAAGAAACGAATATTCTTGGATTGAAACCTTTAATTGAATAAAGAGTTCATTTGTATTATAAGTTTCTATTTGTTTTGTCCTTAAGTGAAAAGGTTAAAATCTAACCTAATTTAATATAGTTTTCGACTATTCTTCTTGCCGCCCCCTGTGAGGTGTGAAGTCTTAACATCAAAGCTCCCAATCACCCATCAAACTAATACACCACTATTCCGTGAATCATACAAAGAGGGTAAGAAGATTTTTTTCATGGTTCTTCTTTTATGTACAGTTTTGTAGTTTTCATTTATTTATAGTTTTGTTCTTAATAGTTAGTAATAATATAAGAAAGACAAACAGTGACAAACTACTATTAGTTCTACACTTTTATGTACTTTTTTTTGTTTGTTGAACTTTCCTTTCATTAATCAGAATAAAACGTAGTTACAATATTTATCAACTAAAATATGTAGCGCCCTGACTTTCGAGTCGGAGAATCGGACGAGTTGGAAAGTTGGGCAGAACTAGTCGTTTATTTTGATGTTTGGCTTTGAATGGTTATTTGGTTGAGATTGACCATTCGTCGGAGAGAGATCGAGAAATCAAGAATTTTGATTGGTCAAACGAAAAGATCGGACATGGTTTAGCTATTGTTTCGTGTTCGATAATTTTCTTCTGTATCGAAATTTAGCGGTACCATATAGTTTCTTCATAGTTGCTTGTGGGATGAAAAAGAAAGAAAAAGACTAAATTAGGGGTTGAATTAGTAAGATATAAATGTAGTGGGTTTATTTATGATGGATATATAAACTAGGGGTTGGAATGCAATTATTTACATGGGCACTTTAGATTTTTTTTTGTTGAACAATGGGCACTTTAGATGATGACAGATAGCATTGTTATGGTTTTTAAAAGAAAACCAACCCCACCTGTACTCTTTTGGCACCTCCACACTTATCCACCCAACACGTCACTAACCCAAACAGCCACCTCCTTTTTATTACAATTTTCATTTTCCAAACCATTATCATTTTTCAAACCAACAGAACAACCGAGTGAATGACTGGGTTTTTGTCCGTGAGTTGGTGGTTTGATTTCAGTCGTCGATTTCTTTGCGCTCGGTTGTCGGAATTCGATGAAATTTGTTCCAGGTAATTCCATTCGACTTGTTCTACATATTTATCCGTTTATAATTTTCAATTTCGTCCGTATTTAGTGGTTATTTGATGGTTATTCGATAACTATATAGTTGTACTAATTTCATTTGAGATCAAAATTTGGAGCTGTTTAGACGATTATTATTCAATTTCTTGGAATGATTTACGTTCAGGATGATGTTTAGGATATTATAGACTATTTTGAGGTGTTCATATATAGACGGGTTGCTGCCGAATTATTTTACGGCTCAAATTTGATATTTGGATCAGTTTTTATAATGAATTGGAATAGGGATGGTTACCCGAACTTTGCCGTTAACATAAATGGATAGGTTGAGTTATGGATTTGTAACAATAGGTTCATTTTATGATTTGATAGTTCAAGATTCATAGAATTTGGTTCGTTATATAATTTGTCAGCTTATGGGGTATCGGAAATGTAAAATAGAGTTTGTGGGAAGTTGGTTGGTTAATTTGTTTGTATTTCAGTTATTCGATGGGACGTCTCAGTGATCTCTTTAGTGCCGATAGGACATTTCTAGTATAGTTTCATTCATTTTATGCATTCTTGCTCTGCAAGAGGACTCTTGACAGTTATGTAACTGTTAAATGACCGTTTTGCCCTTTCATATTTCAGTAGGACTAATGAACTGCAATAGGGAGCTCGAGGAGAAGTGAAGCTTAGGCAGGAGCACCATTGGAAGCGAAGAAGAGGTAGGATCCTACGAATCTTACTTGGAGCACGGGTATTCCCCGTTTCACTATTATATATATATAGTTGTTTTTCTTCTTTTTATAGTTCTCTAGTTCAATTTATGATATGATATGGTATGATATGTATGTATGTGGTTTACTCTATGTTATGGATGTTTCTCTTTTCAAAACAAATTGGTTTTTCTGAAAAATAATCACATGGAGGCGGAATCGCTTGATCTGTGTGATCGTTTTGTGTGAATTGTAAACACGTGGTGGCAGAATCGCTTGAGCTGCGTGTATAACATGGAGGCAGAATCGCTTGATCTGTGTTACGTGTATTGGTTGTTTTACCACGGGCATTGGTTGGTCCCCTTGTTTATTTTATGTTATGGATTAGCCATGAATTATGTCAAGGGTTACACTCGGTGCGTGGCCACCCGTTTGGTAACGACCATTCTAGTTTACCCGGAATGAGGTCCGGAGAGGATGGGAGTTGGGGTATTCCGACCCTTGGAGTGATTAGGGGACTGACCCAATGCCATGCTTGTTTATTTATTCTGTTAAACCACTGGTGTGTGTGGTTTGAATTCTGTTATGAATGATACTTACAATGTTTTCACCGAAATGAAAGAGGGTGTTTACCCGAGTTTTCTTAATAAGAAAATACTAATTCCCTGAAAGTGGACACTTGTAAAAGCTTGGCTTTAAACAGGGTTTACCCTACCTTGAGACATGAGAACGCTCTTCTCCTTTGGGTTGATGGGACCTTTAGGAGGGCTCTGTTCTTGTAGCTTTGGGAGCCTATCAGATCATTTAATACTATTATAGGTTCATGCATATGTTTGGGTATTCTTCGAATGGTCAATGAGTTACCTTGCGAGGAAGCGTCATATCTGGCCGGAGATAGGACGCGCCTCAAGATGAGATAATTGTATCGCCGTGGGTATATGACTCTGCTACACGACGATGCTCTTATAGTCGTCTGGGTAAGTCATGACATATTTTAAGCGTATCACTGTTTGGGTGAGATTTACTATTCGATGCGTATTGAGATCACAAGCCAGCCCGATGGGCGATGATGACGAAGGGAGAGTTACGGAAGCTCTTACCGGGGTATTACGTGGATCCATGTGTACACTGCAGTAGTCAAACGTTCGATAAGGCGCCGCCTGCCTACGCACTAACAAAGGCCGAACGGTTCTTCCTAGCCGAATAGTAGGTGACCCCGACTGAGGGCGTATTCAGTCGTGATCTTGGTAAGCTAAAAGAATTATCTTGTTATATTGCTTTTCTTCGTGTGCATATTGATATCTCTGTATATATGTAACACTTATAACTATTGATATATTAAAATGTTGATTTGTGTGGTGCGGGTAGGATGTCTAGGTATCCTACTGAGCTGACCTTCGGGTTATCTCATTCCTATTTATTGTTGTTCAGTTGCAGGTATTGGTGACCCGGAGTGACATAGTTTACTTCGACGGCTCACATTATGTAAGATTATAATTTCTATTATATTTTCAACATAATCACAACGTTAATATTATATATGTATCATCTAGAATATTTAGGATCGTTCTCTCACTCGTTTGCGATTGTACACATGTAAATAGTATGCACATTATCACTTTTTATTTGAGGCTATTGTTATTTAGAAGTTTGTGAGATATGTATGAATGTTTGACAGGTTTTTCCAAGTTTGATATGGTCAATTTATAGAGGAGACTCTGTCCAAATTCAGTCTCTTCTGTGAACTATTCATAAACATGAATTCAAGTTGTTTTCTCTTTATGAAAACTATTTTGGGTTACATATTTTCCGAGCATATTTTCAAAAGGTTTAAACTATATTTGATTTTCCGCTGTGTTTGTTCTTGATTTGTAACCCGTGATGAGAGTTTTGGCTTGGGTTTATATTTGAAACTGGTTTGAGTTAGTATTAGACCGAGTTTCTTTTATAAACTGCCGGACAAACCGTGATTCGGAACACGGGGCGCCACAAAATACAAGGAATATTATTCCACTTTTTGCTTTTATTCTTCTTTCTTGCCCATTTTGCTAGCTTGTCTGCTTGAGAGTTGAGTTCTCTTCTAGTGTATTTGAATTGAACTATATCGAATTCTCTTCTGATTTCTCAAATTCTTCTGACATGGATCAAAGATTTCCATTGCACTGAATGTCTCTTATTATGGATGTGCTTGATGAGATTCATGTTGTCGTTTTCTATAATTATTGTCTTGTGATTCTGTTCTTTCGCCCATTCAAGGCCATATAAGATGGCTATAGCTTCACTTTCTTCACTATTTCTCGCTCTCGAGGATTTCACTTGAGCTTCTATAAATTTTGAATCGACATTATGTGCAATTAAACTAATTCCAGTATACTTGTTTTTTGATTTGAGTAACTCTTTTTATACTTGACTGATTAATCAAACAAGATAGATAAACACTTAAACACAATATTGAAAAGTTGTATTGGCTTAGGATTAATGGCCATGATTGATATAGATTTCCTAATTATGATATTTAATTAGATAGATAGACACTTAAGAGTTCGATTCACTTTTTCTTTTACTGTTAAAATATTTTTTTTCTAAAATAGAATACCTTCTTGAAATCAATTCTTACGGATATTTGATAGTTAATTGTTTATGAATTGCATACTTGGTGGCTTTGATAGTTTAATTAACGAATTATTCTCTTTTGTAAGATATTATTTTTTGGTATCTTATTTAAATATATTTTCTTGTTCTTTGTCTAATAGATGTCTACTCAAGAGAAAATCATTGAGACGACTACTCTAACAATAAGAACCACACCAAATCAAGCAACTATTGAGCAAACACAATTTACTCAACAACCACCAGAGCAAGCTCGAGCAAATACCTAACAAGCACCAACTACTCAACAACCACCAAAGCAAGCTCAAAAAAGTACTCTTGGTAAGAAGAAACCTTCTCGAACCCCGTCCAAGGCTTGGGAACACTTTGTTAGAATAGAAGGTAACTTAGCAAAGTGTAACCATTGCGGAAAACAATATGCTAGTGATCCAAAAAATGGAACATCAAACTTGAACAATCATATTACATTACAACGTGTAAAATTTCCTGGTAGAGTGTCTGACCAAAAACTTTTGTCTGTTGAGCTTAAGAAAATTGGAGAAGAAAAGGGTAAGCTCACTCTTTCTTCCATTAACCAAGAGACTTGCAGAGAAGCACTTGCTAGGCATGTCATCTTAGATGAATTACCATTTAATCATGTAGAGAAAGAGGGATTTAGAGATCTTATAAGGCTTCTTGAGCCAAGGTTTATCATCCCATCTAGGTGGACTGTATGTAGAGATTGTTACAAGCTTTATGAAAAGAGAAACTTAGGTTGAGTTAAATTTTTGGTGGTGGTCACCAAAGACTTTGTCTCACTACGGACACATGGACATCTCTCCAAAATCTCAATTACATGTGTGTCACAACTCATTTCATTGATAGTGATTGGAAATTACAAAAACAAAATCTTAAACTTTTGTCAAGTTATAGATCATAAGGGTGAGACCATTGGCAAGGCCATTGAAACATGCTTACTAGAATGGAACATTGATAGTATATTCACAGTTACGGTTGATAATGCAAGCTCTAATGACACTACTGTTGCATATCTAGGAAAAGTAGTAAATGAGTGGAAAGACTCTATTATGGGGAGTCAGTTTATCTACATGAGATGTGGTGCACATATCTTAAACTTAATTGTTTCTGATGGATTAAAAGAATATGATGAATCAGTTGCTAGGATTCGTGAGGTGGTTAAGTATGTTAGGTCTTCTCCTGCAAGACAACAAAAGTTTAAATCCTATTGTGAGCTTGCTAGGATTGAATCGAAACAAGGATTGTGTCTTGATGTTCCAACTAGATGGAATTCTACCTACTTCATGTTAGAGTCGGCAATAATTTTTCAAAAGGAATTCCAAAGAATGGAATTGGAAGATGGTTTATTTGTGCGGGAGTATTGTGGGAGACACATTCCTCCGAATGATATGGATTGGGAACGCTCACATATTTTTGTTAAGTTTTTGAAAGTATTCAATGAAGTTACTTTGAACTTTTCTGGTACACTTTATGTCACTTCAAATTATTTTTTGTGGCAATTGTGTATGATTCGTGCTCAACTAAATGCTTGGTGTAATAGTGAGGATAGTATTATGGTGACAATGGCAAATAGTATGAAGAAAAAGTATGACAAATATTGGGGGAATTATGCAAAGATGAATGTTTTTCTTTTCATTGTTGTAATTCTTGATCCAAGACACAAAGAAGAAGGACTTACTCTTTGTTTGGAAGTTTTATTTGGTGAAGATGAAGCAGTTGAACTCTCTAATCGAGTTAAAAGAACTCTCAATCAAATGTATGGGGAATACAAATCAATTTATTTTGCGGAAGAACGATCAAGTCGAAGTGAGAATTCAGAAGTTACTATTAACATAGATGAGAGTACTCAATCCGTTAGATGGGACATGTTGAGAGCACTTCGGTGTAAAAGAAAGAAGGTGAGTGATGGTGGTGGCAATAAGACTGAAGTAGATCGTTACTTAATGAAGGAGTGCGAAGACCATGATGATCCTAAAGACACTAGTTTTGACATTTTATGTTGGTGGAAGGTAAATTCTTCAAAATACAAAATTTTATCTTACATTGCACGAGATGTTTTGGCTATTTCTATTTCTATTGTAGCATCTGAGTCTGCTCTTAGTACCGGTGGTCGTGTACTTGATCAATTTCGTAGTAGTTTATATCCTACTACGGTAGAGGCACTTATTTGTGCTCAAAATTGATGACGAAAAAACTCAAAGCTTGATCTTCAAAAATACATAAATAGATTGGAAGATATTGAATCAAGTGAACTTACTTTTATGTTTCATATTATATTTTCTTCTTTATATTTATCTTTGTTGTGAACTTGTAATTGGTGGCATTGTGTAATGAATGATCGTTCTAATTCCGTAGAATTACAAGAGTGAATACAACGTATTAGTTTATGATGATACAGAAGAACGCTAGAAGCTTGCAAACCAGGTACATTAACTTATACATCATTTTATTATCATTGTAAAAAATAAATTATGTATTTTTTGTATTGGCTATCTTTGTTTGATCATAGTCTTGTCTATATGTTGTTAGGTTATGGTGAATTAAATGCATACTAATTTTGTCGGAGAATACTTGCCTAATTTTGTGGAAGAATACTAATTTTGTGGGAGAATACTAATTTTGTGGGAGAATACTTGCTTACTTGGAGTTGAAGATTCAAAAATGATACCTTGCCACATTTTTGTGGAAAAATACACTTCTTTTCGAGTTTTATATATTTGTCTGACCTCTGTGTATGGAACTTATCATTTTAAATTATTTATGTGTCTATGACAGTTACAAGACAATTGAACTTAAATATATGGTTGTTGAAAAATTTTAGTTATTTTGTGCCTAATACGTTATCTCTTAACGTTTTGATTGGAATTACATTGTTAAACATTATCATTTTCAATAATTTCATTTTTATCACGTTTTATTTGGTTTATTGTGTTCGGTCGGACCGATCAACCGAAGTCAATCGAACCAAAGCGTACCGGACCGAACGAAGTCGGCTGGTGATTTGATCGGCTCGGCTTCGGTCGGTGATCTAACCAAACCGCCATTGATTGGTTCGACTTCGGCCGGACCCTAAACGATTGGCAACCGACCGCTGCTCACCCCTAATTAAAAGAAATGTTGGTCCATTATTAAACAAGAGGTGTGTGCTCAAATGACCAGAATCTTACTTACTCAATCTATATTGACAACTATGAAAGATTGTTAAAATGATCATTGCCCCATTGTACTTATGGAATTTCACAAGAAAAGTTTTATAGTTTTGAGGTATACATTAGGGGTCCCCATTATCACCCTACCTTTTCATCATGTGCTCACAGTGGTTTTCGATCCTGAAAACTACGGCTGAAAATAATCGAACGTATGAAGGTATAAAATCATCCCGAACTTCCCCTCCCATCTCCCATATATCTCTTTGCAGATGACTCCTTTATATTTCACGTCTATATGGAGGATAATATCTTCAAACACATTGACATCCTCAATGACTACTCAGAGTTCTTAGGCCAACAAATTAATTATCACAAGTCGTTTATCCGCTTTTGACCATAAAATAGAAGTGACAAAGACTTTAAGAGTACAAATTATGCAGGTGGATGTTAAATGTCTTGATTAATTTCTCGTTAAATCCCCGCCCCCCCTTAACACTTAGGGCCTTAAAGCTCGCCCCTATCTCTAAAGGGGCTTATGCACTCCACTCGCTGGGTAATATAAAAAAAGAAATAGTACAACTCGATGCAATTTACAAAAAGGCGGCTGGGGTGAAGGGTCAGTATCCGTTAAAGCTATCAATTCAAGTATGAGCTTCAGGATATGAGAAATCTACGGATGCCCGCCCTAATGATTTTCTTATTGAGAAATTCTTTACTAAGTTGAAATTCTTTACCAAGTTGGCAGGATGGAAGCAAAATTTAATATCTTAAGCAAGTCGAGGAATAGTTATCCAAGCACTACACTCTGCAATTGTAATTTATTTCATGAAAACTTGTCTCCTACCACAAAGTATTATCATTTGTCAAATGGAAAGAATACAACCAAACTTTTGGTGGGAACATGACTCATTTACCCGTAAATTACATTTCATCAATTCGACACAATTTTACAATCCAAAACAGGAAGGAGGTTATGCATAAGAAACCTCCAATGGGTTAATCAGTCTTCAATAGAAAAACTAGCCTGCTGGTTTTTGAATTTATCAGAATCCTTACGGGCAAAAACTCTTTCTTCTAAATATCTCAAGATCGATTCCTGCTATATTGCCTGGCCTAAACCAATTGACTCGGCAACTTGGAAAGTAATGTGTTATCAATTAGAAGAATTTCAAGGAAAAATTGTATATGGATAACTGGCACTGGGGACAACATAAACATTTTTGCATATCATTGGGTACCGGGACTTGAATCCTTTCTACTACTAGAATCGGATGACTAGACGTCTTTTATCACAACTGTAAAAGATATCTTCATCCCACAACGTCTATCTCTCATTAGGGTACTCCAACGAGGATATTGTCTCAAAAATATTATCAGTTCACATTTCCCTTGGTGACAATTAAAATTAACTAGTTTGGGCGAAGACTAGAAATGGAAGGTTCACGACAAAGTCTTATTGTAAATGTCTCTTGAATGAGTCACCAACCAGCCGTGGATACTCAAGTTTTGAATGGAAAAATTTGTGGCTTAACCCTTCTCTATCTCCAGACTCCAACGGTGAAGACATTTGTTTGGAAAGTTGTGAAGAATGGAGTTCCGGTCTTAACAAATATAGAAAAATTCATCTCATTGGTCAACTCTTTATGTCCTTGTTGTGGTATTCATACAGAAACAATCTCACATATTTTGTCCTAGTGCCTACTTATCATGGTTTGTTCGAGAGGAACACCATCCCCATCAATCATTTCACTCAAGAATAAGTTCCTTCTGTCCTATCAACTTGGCTTCAAGTACCATATAACTCAACCACATTCGCTGACGGCTGGTTACTCGTTTGGCACATTTAGAAAGACAGAATAATGTGGTCTTCAACAACAAATGCCCGTCGACTACCTCGGTACAACATATGTATCAGATGGAGCTTCAGCTTCTGGGACATCATGATCTATCAACTTCCTCTCACGCAAATATGAATTATGCACAACAGACCTAAGCCATATGGATCCAACCACTAGATAATCAAATAAAAAATAAATGTGGATGCTAGATTCTCTTTTAAAGATCAACTTGTGCGACATTGGCTCAAAACTCTTTTTTTTTTTTTTTTTTTTTTTGTTGAGCAAAACGAACACCAAGCCGACCTACAGAACTACGTCCAACACTGGTACAACGCTGCTGGAAGGTCTGATAAAGATAGCCACACCCAGGAGCCAACATAAATCTTACTCCACTTGGCTAGTTGATCCACTTTGTAGTTGCCTTCTCTGTGGATGTGAGAGTAGATAACCCTGGTGAATAGTGCTTCCATCTGAAGAATTTTCTCGAGGACTTTGCTTGATTGCCAGGAAATCTCCGAAGCCTCTTTGTTGAGCCACTTCACTAGACAACTGTTGTCACTTTCTATATGTACATAGTGAATGTTCTTTTTTCTCGACCATTGAAGAGCTTTAAAGATCGCCCAAGCTTCACATTCTTCTGCATTTTGACCCCTCACGTTACAAGCCGATGCGGCGACAAAGTTTGCTCTGTCATCATGCATGATAAGACCAATCCCTGCTAAATCCTGGGATGTAATGAAAGAGGCGTCAACATTGATTTTTATGAACGGTGGAGCCGGTGGAACCCAAGGAGTAGTTCTATCAATCTTGCTATTGGTGAATTGAGTCAGAGGGGTAAAGGCCATACATTTAATCTGGTCTATGATTTTCATTGGTACAATTTGTATGTTGGAGAAGTATTTATCACACCTAGCTTTCCAAATCTGCCAAAGGATGTTAGCAAAAAGAATTCCGATCTGATCGTCTAGAGTTTTCCACGAAATAATCCAATCAACGAAATTAGTGATATTATTAGACAAGATATTAAAATGGAACCAAATCACCTGAGCCAAGTCACAGTGTAAAAGCATATGGATCAAAGTTTCTGTCTGAGGGCAGAATTCACAATTAAATTTGTTTCCCACATACTTACCAATTTTCGCTCTAACCGGGAGGCTGTTCGTACAACATTTCCAAAGGAATAGTTTGATTTTTGGCTGAATTTGCATATCCCATATGAAGGCCCATTCCTTATTTTCAACCGGGTAATGTTCTGTTCGGAGATAGTAATACATAGATTTGATTGAGAATTTACCTGTCTTGGTAAGTGACCATCTGGGGATATCCTGCATATGTTCCTGTAAATTCATACTTAAAATAGCATTGCATATATCACGTGTAAAGCATTGGTTTAAGATCGTCAAGTTCCACGTATTATTAGTAATTAGTTGAGAGACAATCGTGAGGGAACTATTCATAGGGTTACTGAGGGGGGGAGGGTAATTGGGGATCCAGTAATCATGCCAAATATTAATATTCGTGCCCTTATTGATGTCCCAAAAAGTTAAATTGGTAACTTTCTCAACATGTTTGGCTAGGGATTTCCAGAGCCACGAGTGATGAGATTTTGCAGTTTTAGGTCTGTGCTCTTTGGTGAAGTACTTGGCTTTGAGGATCTCCGCCCAAGGAGAGCCGGAGTCAGTAAAAAGGCGCCAGACTAGTTTACTGAGAAAAGCTTGGTTGTCGAGGTGCGGGAAACGAAAACCCAGGCCTCCCAGCTTCTTTGGGAGGCAGATGGCGGACCAGTTAATGGTATGGATGGAACGAGATTTTCCCCACCAGAAAGCTCTTTGCAGAACTTCAATGCGATTGCTTATGCCTTTCGGAATGGCAAAGCATTGCATTTGGTATCGGGGAACGGCCACTGCTATTGTATTAATAACAACAGAGCGGCCAGCCGGAGAGAGGAGAGAGGATTGCCACTTAGAGAGTTTATTTTGGATTTGAGTGGTGAGGGTCGAGAAGACTTTCTTTTTGTTGGCGTTAATGAACAGATGAGTACCTAGGTATTTATCGAGATTGGAAGATTGATGCACTTTAAAGTTGCGAATTATCATACGCTTGAATTTTGGATGGGTATTTTTGGAGAAAAAGATCGTAGATTTATTGTAATTAATCATCTGACCCGACGCCCGACAGAAGATATCCAGGATATTTTGCAGCAAAGTAATGTTGACTAACGAATTCTGACCAAAGATAATACAGTCGTCAGCAAAAAGGAGATGTTTGAGGTTGATGTTAGTGCCGGGGATGGGAAAGCCATGGAAAGGCGAGTTCAGATGATTTGATTCCAGAAGACGACTCAAGCCTTCCATGGCCAAGGTGAACAGGAAGGGGGAGAGGGGATCACCTTGCCTAATGCCTCTACTGACATTAAAGGTAGGGCCTGGCCTACCATTAATGAGGACCGCCATGGTGGAAGTGGAGAGACACGTATGGATCATACTAATCCACTTATGGTCAAAACCCAAACTCTTCATGATGTCCGAAAGAAACGACCATTCAACGCGATCGAAGGCTTTGGACATGTCGAGTTTTAGAGCGAAGAAACTTTTAGCTCCTCTACAAAGCTTGAACGAATGGACCACTTCTTGACTGATGATGATATTGTCCGTGATCTGCCGACCCGGAACATAGGCCGCTTGAAACGGGGAAATAATGTGAGGAAGGATAGTTTTGAGACGATTAGCAAGGATCTTAGTAATGATTTTGTAGGTGGTGTTAAGGAGACTAATGGGACGATAGTCGGCCGTCGACTGGGGGGTTTTGGTTTTGGGGATAAGGCAAATGTGAGTGTGATTGACTTGCTCCGGAAGGTGATTATGAAGGAAGAACTCAGAGACCAGCCGAATTAAATCCGGTTTAACTGTATTCCAGTTAGACTGATAAAAAAACGGAGGAAAACCATCCGGACCCGGGGCCGCCTCAGGTTTCAGGGATTTGACCGAATTGTGGATCTCCTTCTCCGTAGGGATGCTAGTGAGAACAATATTCTGGCTATCAGTGATCTGAACGTGAAAAAGGTTGAGGATCTCATTAGGACAGCAAGGGTTTTCAGTGGTGGAGATGTTACGCAGATTGGCCGAGAAAACATTGGCTATGTCTGAGGCTTCTTGGATCCAATGGTCATTGTTGTCTTTGATGGCGGAAATACGATTCTTCCGATTCATATTTATAGCTTTGGCGTGAAAGAATTTGGTGTTTTGGTCTCCAAGTTGAATATGATCATTTCTGGATTTCTCTTTCCAGAGACTTTCCAGCTGAATGTACGCTTCCTCGAGCTTGTTGTTGAGCTCCTGGTAGCGCTCCGAGTTATCCGTGGTTTGGATAGCCTCAGTGAGATTGCGAATGCGCTGATCAATGTTGCCGAACACCAGTTTGTTCCACCTGGCTAGCTGAATAGCTAGGTGATTTAGCTTGGGTTGAATAGAGTTGGAAGTGGGAGGCCAGTGGTTTTGAATGAACTCACTACACTCAGGGTGAGACATCCAGGTCCTGAGGAATTTAAAAGGTCTGTTTCCCAGGTTCGAGGGAATCTGAGTGGTTAAGAGAATCGGAGTGTGATCAGAACCCACTCCGGGTAAGTGAGTGACCAGGGAGGAAGGGAAATCGACAAGCCAACTGTGGTTAGTTAGGGCACGGTCTAAACGCTCCTTAATGAGCTTGCCCGAAAACTGCCTATTAGTCCAAGTGAAAGTAGGGTCTTTGTAGCCTGCGTCCCGGAGGCCCAAGGAGTTAATGACTCGGTTAATTTTGGGGACATACGTGGGGATGTCCTTTCTGCCCCCCTCTTTTTCAGAGGGGTGGAGAATCGTGTTAAGGTCCCCTATTACAGCCCAAGGTACAGCAGGCTCAATCTTATGACTACTAATGGTGCTCCAAGGGGCCATCCGGTTGCCATTATACGGGCTTCCATAGAAGCCCGTTAACGCAAAAGTGAGGCCCGAGCTAACGTGGGTGCACATAGTATGAATCATGTTTTCGTCGGCCCAAATGGTCTTAATGTCAAAGTCAAACGAGCAGAACAAACCAAGTCCACCCGCTCTTTTTATGGGTTCGACTACCACCAGTTTGTAGTTGTCATCCAGTTTGAGAGTGTTGTGGAGTTGATTGGAGGTGCTCTTAGTCTCCGAAAGAAAGATGAAGTCCGGTCTGTTCGTTTTAATCAGTCTAAATAAGTGTTTACGGTTAAGGTATTGTCCACAGCCTCTGATGTTCCAGGCTAGGATAGTTAGGTCTGGTTTAGGTTGCTCCATGGGTCTGCAGGCACTCCGGCCTCGGTCTGAAGGCACCGAGAAAGGTCAACAGGAAGAAAAGGCACCACAAAGAAATATGAAGCAGGAAGAAAAAGGCACCACCAACTAACAACAAAGCACTACTAATATAGAACAAGTAACTAAACACAGTAAGATAAAGGCACCACAAAGAAACCAAAAGGAAAAAGCCCACTAAGAGCTAGACCCAAGAAACAACAAAATATACGGGCACACCAACTGCCCTCAAACCAGCCCGAGCTAGGTACCGATAGCCAAAATCCCAAAAAGGATTCTAGCTGAAAGAGTGGATGAACCACCAAATCAGTAGAATCAAGCACGGCCAAGGTTCCCAAACAGAGGCCCTAGCCAAGAAATTTGGCTATCAGTACCGGACCACTACTCTAGGGCTGCACAAAAAGAAAAGCAGAAGGCAATACTGACCAAACTAAAATAAAAAAAAGGAAGAACAAACTACTAACACTAACTAAACTAAAGGACCAAAAGGATCAAGTAGACTGTACTGGAGGGGTGACACCATCACCCCCTTCCCCTTGCACTAAAATGTTGAGGCTTCTGGACAGAATCATCGACTCTTCAAGGAGAGTCTGGGTTTCCTGGTTATCCTCAAACAGAGACTGAATATGGTTATCTTCAACAGAGTAGTCAGTCGAGCTGATGGAATGATGACTAGCCTGTGATCGAGTTCTCTTGCCAGAATGGTTGAAGAGGAGGTGGGGAGGAGTGGGGCGATGAACTGGTGATGGTGGAGGGGCTAGCAGGGTTGGTTCAGTAGCTTCAGGAGAGATAATAATTGTTTCATCCATGGGATCATCTAACGGATCAGAATCCGTGCTTTCATCTTCACCAGAGAAGTAGTATTGAAGAGGGGACGGACACCTATGGAGGGGGTGTTCAATAATGCGACAATGCTGGCAGATAGCTCCTGGGAATTTCTTATAACTGATTTTGATTTCTGTCACAGTGTCGTTGAAGATGGGGTTCACAACTGCAAGTAGGGGGACCTCACATCGTATAAGAAATGAACTCGAATCACAGGATTGTTTACACAGCCGAGATTACGAGGGCGAATCTGTATGATTTTGCCCATGCTTTCGAAGATGGCATCGAGGTCTACCTTGTTCTGAATGGACTGAGGGATCTTGTAAAGGGTGCACCACATGGGTTCATAGAAGAGGTCGTCCGAGGGTTCAGAGAGAGGGAGAACAACTCGTTTCAATACCAGAAGCATACCCCTCAAAATCCATGGCCTACCATAGTTGAGGGCGTTGAGAACAAAGAGGCTCCTCGGTTTGATTAAGAAAGTGTTGATGGGTCCAGGAGTGAAAGCATAATCACAATCTCTGAAAAAACGTGATTGGGGGTATAAGAGACTCTTGATGAAGGGTAGAGAGGCTTCATATGGATTACACCAACGAGCTACAAAACCCTCAGAGATGGGTTGTAGTTCCGGTTTGGTTGAGGGTTTAGCAAAACGGATGGAAAGTCTGCCACGTGAGGTGAGTGTAGATTGGGATGCCATTGAAGACCAGAGAGAAAAGAGGTAAGAGGAAAGAAAGATACAGAGAGGAGAAGTGAGAAGGAGAAGAGCTTCGGTTGGGTATAAGAAGGGGAAGAAGGATAGATCAAAAAACCCGATGATACCTAGAAGCCAAAAAATCATAATTTGATTGCATGCAAGGAGATTGGGGGAGTGTCACCACCAGCGCAGTCTACTCTCGGTTTTCGGTGGTGACTGGTCCCATTCTAGAGAGAGAGTGGAGATGGAAACGACAAAGCAGAAAAAAACTAGAAGAAGACTCGAGACAGAAGGAATGAATAAAAACTCAAGTGGGAGTTATTACCTTGATGGGATGACGGTTGGGTTTCCAAGCTGTTCTTTCTTTTCGCCAATTAAATACGACTTGAGTTCTCCCCAATCATCGAGCTGTCAGGTCTTGGGAATGATCAAGGGGTGGATCTGCTTTTCGATTCTTCTTCTCTTCAATCTCTCCCTTGATCTCTACGGTAACAGCTCCAGACTAGCTAATACCGAGGAGGTGTGACTGATGGTAATGATGTCTTTGAAGTGGAAGAGTGAAGATCGATGCTTGTTCCCGATGTCCCGAGGAGGATTAATGGCCGCGCCGCCGCTTGCTATTGATGATGAAAGTGAAAAGGAGAGAAGAAGAAAAACCTAGATGACGTCACCCGGGAGACTCTCTCTCCTAAAAAAACCCTCCTTTCCTTTAATCCATTAGAGTGAGAAAGCCGAAAGTCAATAGAATTAGAGTGAGAAAGCCGAAAGTCGCGCATTTCTTATAGGTCTGAATCTAGTCGTTTAGAACCATTAACATAAAGTCATCATCGAAGGGGATGCAAGCTATGTATTACGAGCCATTAACGACCCAATCTCCGAAATTACTTAGACAATTATTCCGATAATAAGAGACATACAACACAAAAACACCATCTTACACTCGGTAATGTTTAACCAGTGATTGCGCACATGTAATTATACAGTTTTGTGTCTCATGCTATCAATTGTAAAATGTCCCGAGTTAGGACATACTACATTGTATTCCTCGTCATATTGTAACTAGAGTTGTTAGTAAGACTCATTATCTTGTTAGCAGGTCGCCCCAAGTATATCTGAGGCTCCAAGCGAAATTAAAATTGGGGACCCATACAATGGATACCAGAAAAAAATTGAATAAAAAATTAAATAAATTTTAAACAATGTAAAGGGTAGGAATAGAACCCTTGACCTTTTATCCAAGATCTAAAATCTTTAGCACTAAGCTACGCCTTGAATTATGTTTGAAATTGATTTAAAGTATAACTAGTTTTTCGAAAGTTACATACGAAATAGGAAATATGAGGCCCTTGATTATTTGAGGCCCAAAGCGACCGTTTTGGTGGCTTTGGTCACAGGCGGCCCCTGCTTGTTAGTGAAATATAACTTCCTTAAAAAGAAAAAAAAATGGAGACACACATATATAAGATTTAGTAATATTCTAATCAGATGTGGTGACTCACATAACTAACTAAATGTATGAAATAAAACCCTAGAGGGGTTCTTGGTTCTATCAAGAACAGATTTAATTCCGAAAACCTCGTTCTTTCCTATCCACCGTCAAATCCCTAATCCGAAGGTCTTTGTCTTAATACAGTTTGTGCTTATCATCCTCAACTGAACAAAGCTGCTTCCTCTTCTCTATCTTTGTTTCTCTCTCTACCCTCAAATAGAAAGCTTTGAATTTGATATACTGTAGTAAATATGGTGGCACTGATCTTTTCTTGAAATTAGTTCAAACCCCCCCCCCCCCCCCCCCCCCAGACCCCGCTCATTTTCAATCCGATCGTTTGAGCTCGTCTCAGATTTACACTCCTCATAATAAAGTTCCAATCTTTTTCATTTCCTTGATCTTTCAGTGATCGTGTTAGATTAAAAATTCTATCTTTTTTGAGTAATAAGAGCTAAAGATCGGATCTTTATTGAGTTTGTATGATATATTGAGCTGGTTAGAACAATTTGAGAACCAAATGTTTATCTTTTTCTAGGGTTTTGATTTCTTTTTGGTTTTTTTTTTTTTTTTTTACTTTGGTGGAATGGTTACTGAGAATTCTTCATATTTGATATCTGATATGGGAACCAGAACGATGATATCAAGCAATGATGGATCTTACGGCGAGGATTATATGGTGAGGAGTGGTTCTGCTCCTCCAACAGTTGAAGGCTCATTAAGTGCTGTTGGAGGTTTATTCGGTCATGGTGGCGGGGATGCTTCTCATTTAGGTTTGTCTGGTGTCAGAAAAGATAATGGTTACCTGACTGAAGAAGAGCTTAGGTCTGATCCGGATTACCTCAGGTATTACTACTCTAATGTAAACATGAACCCTAGGCTCCCGCCGCCTGTGCTCTCAAAGGAGGATTGGAGGTCTGCTCAAAGGTTTCAGGGCGGAAGTTCAGCTTTGGGTGGGATTGGTGACAGAAGGAAGGTGCAGCAGCAACAACATCATCAGCATCAGACTGGCATTGGAGGTAATAATGGATCTTTATTCTCTCTACAACCAGGGTTTAATTCACAGCAAGAAGAAAGCGAGGTGGAGTCCACAAATGCAGAATGGGGAGGTAATGGTTTGGTTGGTTTTTCTGGATTAGGACTTGGGGGCAGGCAAAAGAGCTTCGCTGATATGTTTCAGGTGAAATTTTGTATACTTCTCCTCCAAAATCTTGAAACTTTATTTTTAAAGTGTTTGTTTCATAGTCTTTAGCTATTGGCATTTATTGTAAGTGGAGAGTTCTAAACTCATAGAATCGAAGTTGTTCTTTTTCTTTTTATGTCCATTTGAGGTAAGGTCTCTCTAGATGCTTATGTTTCTTTATGTACCTATAGGAGGTAAACTTTTTCGCTTTTAAGGATGACGATTGTAATTACTACGGAAGTACGGAACATAGTTTTTTTTCAAGTCGTAATATACATATATATATATATATATATATATATATATATATAGAGAGAGAGAGAGAGAGAGAGAGAGAGAGAGAGAGAGAGATGGCGTCAAAGTGTCATTTCTATTCTTCCTAAGTTTTTCGATTTTGATTCTTTCTGAATTTAGTTGTTTCTATATTTGCTACACTACCACTCTATTTTGACCCTTCTTGTTTGCCACATGACTTTGGCAGATTAGGCTAGCCAAGGAGTATTTGTGTATTTTCTTAAACAAACTACGAATAACTGTAACGGGGAAGCGTTGGCTTTGCAACTTCTTAACTTATCAGTTTCTTAAGAAAAATCGAACTGTCAGTTTGTTCTTCTTAACTACATGACAATTTAGCCCTCCATTTTGCCAAGTTTTGGCTGAAACTTGATGTGGATCAAGTACGGCCTGAATCCCGAACTATTGATTTTTGGAGCTTCTGCCTAAGTACTGTGGATTTAATGCAGGATGACGTGGAGCGCACAACTAATGTCTCGGTTCACTCTTCTCGTCCAGCTAGCCGCAATGAGTTTGATAATGATGTTGACAAACTAGGTTCTGCTGAATCCCGGCTTGCACAATTGCATCATGAATTGGTATCAAATGGTCAGGGGATATCTGGGGTCCAACACGTCGGTGTACCAGCTCCGCATACATTTGCATCTGTTGTAGGTGGATCCTTGTCTAGAAGCACAACTCCTGATCCACAACTTGTTGCTAGGGCTCCTAGTCCTCGACTTCCACCTATTGGAGGAGGGAAGCTTGGTGGTTCAGATAACACAAGTGTGAATGGTTTCAACTCGTTCAATGGTGTCTCCTCTAGTATGAGCGAATCTGCAGATCTTGTTGCTTCTTTGTCGGGTATGAGCTTGTCAAGAAATGGTGTTGATAATGAAGAAAACTATAGGCGGTCTCAGATTCAACAGGAAATTGATGACAACCAAAATTTTCTTTTCAACCTGCAAGGTGGCCAAAACCAGATTAAGCAACATCCATACATGAACAAATCTGATTCTGGAAATCTGCGTCTACCTTCCATTTCTGAAGCAAAATTGTCATACTCCAATATGGGTAAAGATAATGGGGCTGATTTGGGCCTGAACAACTATTCATTGCTAGCCGATGAATACGCTGAACTGCAAAAAAGTGCCAATCCATACTTCAAGGCACCCTCTAGTACCATTCCTACTAGCCCAGGAGCTTTTTCACACTATCAGAATGTTGACACTACAAATTCAGCATTCACAAACTACGGTTTAAGTGGTTATTCTGTCAATCCAGCATTTTCATCTGTGATGGGAAGTCAAATTGGCACGGGTAATTTGCCTCCTTTGTTTGAAGATGTTGCTGCAGCATCTGCAGTGGCAGCCTCAGGTGTGAACTCCAGAGCATTTGGAGGGCTGAACAGAATGAGCAGTAACTACATGGATGAATTGTATCTTCAGTACACGAGGACAGCTGAATATGCTGCACAAGTTGCAGCTCTTAATAATCCCTCTTTGGGTAGGAACTACATGGAGAACTCATATGCTGATATACTTGATCTCCAGAAAGCTTACCTGGGGGCATTGCTTTCCCCTCATAAATCACAATCTGCTGCTTCCTACGTAGGAATATCTGATGGTGTGAATCAAGGTTACTACGGAAACCCATCATTTGGTCTTGGAGGCATGCCATACTCCGGTAGTCCCATGGCAAGTCCAATCCTCTCCAACTCTCCTGTTGGACCTGGCAGCCCTATGAGGCACAGTGAGAGAAACATGCGTTTTGTTTCCGGGATGAGAAACATAGGCGGAGGTGTCATGGGATCCTGGCACTCGGAAGTTGGCGCTGATGAAAGCTTTGCATCATCACTTCTGGAAGAATTTAAAAACAACAAAACCAGAAGCTTTGAGCTCTCCGAAATTGCAGGTCACGTCGTAGAGTTCAGGTAAACACTGCTTAAATCTCTTCGTGAGCTGAGTTAAGTGATTCCTTATTTTTATTTTAACGTCTACTTTGAGCAGTGCTGATCAATATGGGAGCCGGTTCATTCAACAAAAACTTGAAACTGCCTCTACAGAAGAGAAAAACATAGTTTTCCAGGAAATTATTCCTCAAGCTCTTTCTTTGATGACTGATGTTTTCGGTAATTACGTGATTCAGAAGGTATTTTGACTTGCACTCTAGCTTGGTAACGATTATTAGGAGTCAACCTTTCTGTTTTATGACTTATGAGTGGTATTATTTCAGTTTTTTGAGCATGGTACTGCACCCCAGAGAAGAGAACTGGCGAACAAGCTTACCGGTCATGTATTGAATCTCAGTCTTCAAATGTATGGATGTCGTGTGATCCAGAAGGTATTCTGTCATCATCTTGTTACCTAACTTAACTCTGTTGGATCTTGGAAGAGCATTTGCCAGATATCCTACTATATATATATATATATATATATATATCTCATATATCTCGTAGCCTCTGTAATAATATATATATTTTTTTTTGAAACTTTGAATGAATATGTTATCATTCAATATGGCGAAATACTTTCTGCACTTAACAACCATTTACTTTTGCTCGATATACGGGTCTGCAACTTGTTACTTGCATTGATGGTTGGACTGGACACCTATTGTTTTGCCTTTTTGGAGTTTGGACGTGGTCCATTCTGAGTCCGGTTTGATATTATGTATGAGTAACCTAAGTTTTAATGGTGTTACTTTTCAAACTGAATAATGCAGGCTATAGAGGTTGTTGATTTAGACCAGCAAACTGAAATGGTCGCTGAGCTTGATGGTAATATCATGAGGTGCGTACGTGATCAGAACGGTAACCATGTCATCCAGAAGTGCATTGAATGCATCCCTCAAGATGCTATTCAGTTCATTGTCTCGTCCTTCTATGATCAAGTTGTGACATTATCTACTCATCCCTATGGCTGCCGTGTTATACAGGTCCAGAGATGATTTCTCTTATCCAACTCATTTAAAGCATTAATTTAATTAATGGAACCTGCTTTAGATGCTGAAATTTATTCTTTTATTCTATCACCAGCGGGTCTTGGAGCACTGTGATGATGCAAAAACCCAGCAAATCATGATGGATGAGATTTTTCAATCTGTTTGTATGTTGGCACAAGACCAATATGGAAACTATGTTGTTCAGGTTTGTTTTATATTTCGTGAGCCTTTAAACCCAATTAGTTCTTCTCCGGCTACTTCATGTATAGGTTCTGTTAGACGCCCTTAGATTATTGCATGTTTTTTCTTTTCTATCTTGATATGGTGTTCCTCAGGGGCATCTTGCACGTTCATTTTCCTTTACCTTCCCCGGTTAGGATTACATCCATACTGGGAACAGATTGATCATGTCATAGACTCATAGTCGCATATTTTGATTAATACCTCCCACGTTTTCTGTTCTTGGTTCAATCTCATCCAAACGCTACAATAAATCCTGTAAATGGAGCCTTATTATATCTATTGCTGTCCAGATTTCCAGTTTTAATCTCCCCGTCTGTTGTTACCTTGTTCTTCTCTTCGTATTAAAGGAATATTAATCATATCCATTTTCCTTTTTCCTGAAATGATTAATTTTCTCCATGTTTCGATGTGTTAATCTTGTAATGATTAATTTTCTTTATGCTTGGACCAGGGCCATAAAAGAGTTTAAGGATGTACCTTACTTAGACATGGTAGTCAATTGGGATGTTTGGATGATGTAAAAAGTCCCATATCAACCTCTAAACTTTTGCTTTCCTTTCTTGT
The DNA here is from genome assembly GCF_041429995.1 of Eschscholzia californica. NCBI lineage: Eukaryota > Viridiplantae > Streptophyta > Magnoliopsida > Ranunculales > Papaveraceae > Eschscholzia > Eschscholzia californica. The sequence continues at coordinate 39,024,309 of NW_028238198.1, forward strand.
TCGTTCAAACTCTCAAAAAAAAAAAAATCTTGTAATGCTAAAGCAAACGAATAACACGAACCCAACATTAAGGTACTAGCTTCTCCTTCCACCATGCAGGAGGGATATTTACCTGAACTTTATGTACCCTTGTGACAGTCCTGAGAAGGATGGTTCTTCGCCCTCGCTAATTACCTATACTCATTTTGACATCCTATGATCTCTATCCATTTTGACATCTGCAGTTTGTGTAACTCTGTTTTGTAATGGGTCAATGGAATTTTTTTGCTCATCAGTTATGTTGGTTGCGCTGTTCATTTTGATAACAGCATGTACTGGAGTTCGGAAAACCACACGAACGTGCTGCTATAATTAAGAAATTAGCCGGTCAGATAGTTCAAATGAGCCAGCAAAAGTTTGCTTCTAACGTTGTGGAGAAATGTTTAACTTTTGGTGGTCCCGTGGAACGCCAGATCTTGGTCAATGAGATGCTTGGCACCACCGATGAAAATGAGCCTCTTCAGGTTTGTCACCTTACTTGTGGGTTCCCATCACTTTTTACTCTGTTAACTCTCTAGGCCGGATTACTATAATCTTCAAAGTTCTTTGCCCTACACAAAGTAGGGAGCATTGATATTCTTTGATGATTCTTGATAACACAAGTTTGTTTTTTCTTTCGCTCTATGCATCCACTAAAACTGCACCTAAAGTTGTTTTTTGAGGACGATTCTTCGTAGCTTGGCATGTTTCCTGAAATGAATCAAAGCGTAGGTAGTGTCCGCGTTTTGATTTTCATTTTCTGAAGTCTTGTCGACCCAAGTTAGATCTTCATATTGTTTGGGTTCTCTTTTCGAGGCTATCTTACTTGCTTACCTGGTCATTTCAAATACGATGCTTTAGCGTATTAGAGCATCTCCAACCCCAGTCTGTCTTGGGCCGAAAAAACCACTTTTTCACTCAAAAATTTTGGCCTCAGCTCAGCCTCTAAAATTCAGCTCCAGCCCCAGCCTCTCTTGAGGCCGAAAATTTGTTCATGTGGGAAACGCGTGAGCGCACTTTTAGTTGGTGTGCGAAAAACGTGTGTGATTTTATGTATATATAAAATACGTGTTTGAACTATTTTTCGAAAAAAAATTTATTCGGGGACCGACATTTGGTGGGATGTATTTTAATTACTAATATTTAAGTTTTTCTAGAATTTTAAAAAAAAATTAAAACGAATTAGAATTACAAAAATGTATTTTGATTATTAAGTTATTTTTAATTGTTTAATATTTTTTTTTTAAAAAAAGACAAAAAAACAAGCAGATCCGGTCGTTGGATAAACCAACGACCAAGATCTGTCCCCAAGTGACCGTTGGGGTCACTTGGGCCTCCCTTCAGTCGCCCCTAATGTTAGGGGCGACTGAGGGAGGAGCCCCAGCCTGCTGTCACGGGGTAAAATCTCAGCTATGCTGTTTACTCCGTGCGGCACTTGTGTAGCTTCTCTTCCTGCACAAGTCTAAGCCTTTTGAACTTGGATGCCTATGTAACTAAGACTAATAGGCAGCTCCAACACTATATGATTGAACAAAGAAAGCTTCTAAGTATGCACAAGAACACTCTAAGAGAAAACTCCAAGCTTTATTGCTTATGAAAAACTCTTTACAAGTGGGCACACTTCCCAAGTCACTCACTCTCTTGGATACCAACTTGGTTGCTCTCAACTTGTTCCTTGACTTGTTGATTTACAAATGAGGGTCTCATCCCTATTTATACTACTTTGCCTATACAATGGATGGCTAGGATTAAGCCACTTGGTTTGCATCTAATGGCTAGGAAGCTTCCTAGGAATTCCCTAGAAAACTTGGGCTCCAAGCAACTCTAGAAGCTTCCCACCAGAAATATCTTCTCTATTCTCTAGAGAATTCATTTGGGTTGGGCCAAGGATGAACCTCCCTCTTGCACACAAGGCAGCCCAGCTCCTATACACTTAGTCCCATGTTTAGCTGCTGTTTCTGGGCTGCTGTCCCGAGCTGTGCAAGCTGCTGCCTGGTCCAAATTGTAGCTACTGTCCGACCCACTTGATAGCTGCTGTTTGGTGCACTCATATGTGGGCTGTTTGGGCAGCAACCTTGTGCCAAAATGTTGCTGGTCCGGGCCACCTGAGCTGCTAGATGGGGCCACCAATTTTGGTCCATGACACTGCGCTCCGCCCGGCTGGGCTTGGAGCGCTGGGCGGAGGCCATAATTTCAAAATTATGTCCTCCGCCCGGCTGGGGTTGGAGATGCTCTTAGAGTTTGTTGACCTCTATTATTTATGTACATGTATATTATGGTCGCTGTATTCTGCGCGAGTGAAGGGTTAGGTCCTCCTTCCTAGTGTTCAAGATATCTGGTTGTGGTATTAATTGTTGTTTGCTGCCCATATTATATGATTTGGTCTAGGCTATGATGAAGGACCAGTTTGCAAACTATGTTGTACAAAAGGTATTGGAAACTTGTGATGACCAGCACCGTGAACTGATCCTGTCGCGAATAAAGGTTCACTTGAATGCACTGAAAAAGTATACTTACGGAAAGCATATAGTTGCCCGTGTGGAGAAGCTTGTTACAGCTGGAGGTACAGAATCAATCTCTTAGTTTCTTGCTCTCACATTTTCTTTAAGGAAATGTCATTTCAGCTTTGATATAAAATCTAAACCGCGATGATTGCAGAAAGGAGGATGGGTCTTCATTCTGCTGCTTACCCGTCGGCTTAGTCGGTGAGCGGTGAAGTTGTTGTACAGCTAACTGAAACTAGTATGAGCGGATCGTCTTATCTATCTATTTGGCCAGTCAGGTAAGAGACGTGAGAAATAAAGTTGTTGCTTGTACTCGGTAAAACTGTACATTTTATTTAGTTTGAAGGAGATATAGGTAGGTAGGTAGTAGGTAGTTAGAATCAGGCGAAAGCTGAGGCTCAGATGGGTGAATATGTGCACCTGATGCCCTGCAAGAAGAGGTATGTGTTTGTACAAGTTTTTAAAAGGTGTGTAAAGAGGAGGTAAGTAAATATGTGGAATGTACAAAAATGTGGGCATTGTGGAGAGCCTTCTGTGTTCAGGTGAGGCCAGAATTTTCTATTTATTTCTTTCTATGCGATTACGAATTTTGATTATTTCCACTTTGTTTTGGGAAAGTACAGTTTTATCAATTCCACTTTTTTGTTTGAGATGATGGTGTATTGTTGTGATTATTTTGATGCGTAGTTAAGACGTATTGCTGTCTTGTTCCGTATGCAGATAGCGCTAGAATGTCGGGGTTTCAGTGTATGAAACTCTCGCACAAGTATGAGCAAAGAGAATACCTTGCTAGGTCATTGATGAAAAAGTTTGACCTCAATGTATTCTTTCTCTGGTTATGCTGAACAGGCAAACCAATAATGTTGATAAGATATCTAGGTGGTGCGGTTGATAAGATATACTTCACAACGAATAATGTTGCGATAACTTCACCACGAATGAAGAAAAGGAATATGCTCTTTGAAGAATTTAGTATTTGTAGTTCACTAAAACTTTAACACTCAGTTGCGTCTAAATAATTGAAAATTGGATACACCCCTTTATAAGAAGAGAAACAAACATAAGCAAACTAGTCGGGGTCAAAATAATTGAAAATAGGACGGGCTTTTAGTTTTGGGAGTTCCTCTAAGTAAACTGTCCAGGAACTTCTTTGCTTCTCCGGCAAAGGGTCCTCCTTTAGCCGGATTCTTCTTTCTTTGTATTTAAATAAAGGTTTATCGGATTCCTCTTATCCAACATTATCACCCTTAATTCTATTTCTATTCCTCTTCAACCCTAAACCTAAATTTCAGACACTCCATTCTCTTCTCATTTAGATCTTCCTTCTGATTCTGAAAAAACAACTTTCGATCGTGAGTTTGTTTCCGCTTCAGATTCCGGCGAGAAAGGATTTTTCAGAAGATATCTTCAGAAACGAACTTTAATTCAATTTTGCAAAAACTTTGGATGAATCTCGATCAGTTATTGTTTAGGAAACATTGTTTTCTTTCGCTCTGATTAGGTAATTTCATTCAATTTTGATCTCTGTCATTGAAGAAATTAGGTTTTTACAGAGTCTGATAATGGCGGAAGATGACATGCTTGAATTTCATTTTCACTTCAATCACTATATCTTGTCCGTTTACTTTAAATCTTTCGAGATTCTGTCCACTACAAAATGGTGGCGGTGGTGGTGGTGGTGGTGGTGGTGGGTTTAGTGGTTTTATGGTGGTGGTTGGTTTGTGGTGTTTAGCAATGATGGGGTTTCAATGGTGTGTACCGAGGCAGTGGTGGTGGTGCGGAGAAGGTAGAGGAGAGAGGGTATTTTGTTTTCCCTATATCAAGTACAATAAATTTGGTGGTTCTTCAGTGACAATGGTGACTTCCTGGTAAATGCGATGGCGGCTCAATCGGCTGGGATATTTTAGTCTTAGTTTTTTGGTGACATTTAGGGTCTTTTCATCTTTGATCTTTAGGATCCTTTCATCTTTCTTCTTTCTTTCTTAGTCAGAGTCTAGTCAAGTTCTCTCACCTCATGAGATACTTTACATTCGAAGTTCTGAGAATTTACTTATGTAACTCTCATGTCGTTGAACCGAGATGAATAAGAATTTATCCATGTAAATTTTTTATTGTATCACTTATGAATGAAATATGATTTCGCGTGGTTTCAAAAATAAAATAAAAAGTATTGGGAGTTCCTCAACTTTGGGAGTTTCCTCAATTGTGGCAACTCCAGTGTCCGACTTCTACACCCAAATTATGTACTTGTGCGACGTATCATGTATCTATGTGGGATTTCGATTTTAATTTCTAACTATAAATTATTAGTTCTCAAAAATTTAAATTTGATATCTTTTTAGAGAGAGAATTTTAAAAGATAAACAAAAAGAAAAATTAGAGAAAGAATTTAAATAAAAAAAATTTAAAACAATAAAGAGATTAAAATAAAAAAATAAGATTAAAAATTTTTAAGAAAAAATGAAAAGGAAAAATGAGAAGGAAAAAATTGGGTGGATTCCCTTTCACCCCAAAACCCCAACTGTCATATTGGGAGTTTGGAGTCATTCAGTCGGGCTCCCATACATGCTCTTATAAAACGAGAAACATAAGTAAACTGGTCGGGGCAAAAGTTTGGAGTTTCACGTTGCATACTAGGTTAAACATAGACCCATATTCAAGGCAATTTAAAACCCCCCGCCTTGGATAAATTAAAGTTATTCGTGGAAAACAACATTTCTTACCATCATGACACTTTTTGCCATCGTTGTAGTTAACCTATAAGAGCTTACAACTACAAGAGCCGTCAACTTGTGTAGGTTCTAATCCATTTAAGCATTTCTTAAACTGAAGTAGTAGCTGATTTGGTTAACGTATCAGTTGGATTAACTTGTTTGGCTTTTTTCTTCACTATATGATCTTGCCTTTTACCATCACACTCTTGATAAAATGAAATATAGAATTAATTTTAATAAAGAAATAACTTTGTATAAAAATTTAAATTATACTAAATTACACAAATAAATTTGGATTCAGATTGATATTTTCAAAAACGCAAAGTGGGTGATGACATGAATTGCTAATCTTTTTAAGTGTTTCTAGTTCCAAAAAAGAGAACATAAAAACTAGGCCTCTAATATCGGCACCCTGATCGAATGGATCCATTGGGGCAAGTGGTCAGTTCGCCTTGAATAAATGAACATTGTCCAAAACGCATTCTTTACACTCATGGTGTGTTTGGTTGCAAGATTCTTAAGTAGGATTCCTATCAAAAGTGAGATTTGGTAGGAATCATGAATCCTTGGTCTGTTTGGCTACCAAGAATAATAGGACTCTTGAATCCTAAGGATTCCTAATTCCAAAATTTGTATTGGACCAAAATCCCACCTTACCCTCTAGGATTTTAGATTAATAAACTTAAAGCAACAAAAATATATTTCCTTGTACAAAATAATTATTTTAAAAATATTATTTTTTTCAAAAATCATTTTTTTCCGCAAAAACTATTTTTTCCTAGAAAATCATTTTTCTCCGAAAATCATTTTTCTCCGAAAATCATTTTTCTCCGAAAATCATTTATTCCCCGAAAATCGTTTTTTCCTCAAAAAGTCGTTTTTCTCCAAAAATTGTTTTTTCGCAAAATCCAATTTTTTCGACAACCGTCTTTTTCCCGAAAACTGATTCTTTCCCATATTATTTTTTTCCCGAGATTTGATTTTTTCCAAAAGCATATATTTTCCTGCAAACATGTTTTTTTAAAAAAAGGTTTCAGGAAATTTCGGTTACCGAAAAAAATGGTTTTTGAAAAAAAAAATTTGGGGGAAATTTTTTTTTTGAGAAAAATCGGGAAAACTATTTTTGAAAAAAATAATTGTTCACGAAAAAGTTTAAGAAACGGTTCTCGAAAAAATTTACGAAGAAAACGGAGAGTTCTTGAATGAAACGAGTTTCGAAAACAAAGTTGATTCAATATTTTTTTTAAAGAAGGGTTTGAAAATAGTCATATAATAATAAATCATAGGATAGTTGAAATTGATCAAAGAACTTGTTTTATTTCTTGATGATTTACAACACTAATCCAAGATCTATAAAAGCCACTCAGCCTTGCACCTTTAGCACCTCCCTTGGCAACACTAATCCAAGATCTATAAAAGAAAAGGAGCCACAGAAAAATTGGACTTATCCAAACGGGGTGCTACTAAAAGCAACCGGTCAAGCTGGTGTAGGCATCACAGCACAAGTTGTGATATACCCCTACTAAAAGCACCCGATCAAGCTGGTGTAGGCATCAAAGCACAAGTTGTGATATATCTCACGCTAGGGGTGGGAATCGTGCGGGTATGGGCACCCACGGGTAATTCTGAGTCGGGCTCGGGCGGGCCGGGTAAGTTTCTCCTCTGCCCACTCGGGTTCTCGGGGGGGCTTTTATGAAATCTCATATGATCAAAGCCCGTCCAACCCACTAAAGCATCGGGCAAGTCGGGCTTTGGGCAAATCGGGCATCGGGTTTCTTTATCTGATATTTTTCTATCAGATCAAGAAACTCTAGAAATTTGATATTGTTCAAATAAGCTTTTCTAAATAAATTGATACCAAATCTTTACAAAATTTACAAATCGAGAATGAAAGAAATACTCAGATTCCGTAACATAAGAAATCAACAACTGATATAGATCTATATATGCAAACATGAGACTTGGTTGTCTTTCAGTTTTTTGCTTGTCTTTGTATGTTCCAATAGTTCTTCTTTGTTATTCCTTCACATCGAAATAATCTTAAAATTTGATCACTATATACATAGAGATGGAAGATGATCCCAATAACTTATTTAATAGAGAAGAGGGTTGGCATAAGAAGGTCTAGTAAATAAGAGAGAAACGGCTACAGAGACAACTTAGATGCTTTTTTCTCTCTCTCTATGCTACCAAATTTTTCAGATTCAATGTGGTAAACTATTAGGGTTGCTTCAATGTGTAGTTTATATATCTTGGGAGAAACCCTAAATCTACCTTGGGCTTTATAGTGAAGTATAATCGACACTCAAAATGATTGGCATCTATAGGTACCCGCCGGGTGACCATATCGGGCTCGGGTATGGGCGGGGTGGCGGGCAGAGCTTTTCACCCGAGCCCGTCCATGAAAAATCATCGGGCTGGGCGGGTAGTACCCATCTTCGGGCGCGGGCGTCCATGGACATTGTCGGACGCGGGTAAACGTGACGGGTATCGGGCTTTCGGGTAGAATTTCCACCCCTATCTCACGCGTAATCCGGGTGCTTACAACACTTTGGCCGGGGTCTTTAGCCCCTCCCATCCAAATGAGGTATTACATACCAATTTCATCAAGAACAGAGGAGTGCTATAGCCTATAGGGCAACAACCAAATCTTAATAATCTCACTCATTGGTTGTTATTTATCTAGACACGTGTTAGAATCCTATTAGCTAGACCGTATGGTTAGAGAGATGTAAGTGAAAGTAGAAAGAAATAAGTAGGAAGGAGGAAAACAGATGAGGAAAGGAGACAACAAAATATCTAAACTCCACCTCAGACCCCAATTGGAACAAAAGAGATAAATGGAAAGTGGGGGCATCCCTTTTTTGCACTTTTTCTCAACTTTTCCTCAGAAAAATACTCTCTCTCTCTCTCTCTCTCTCGTACAGATCTCCAATTTCCATAACCAGAGATCAGGAATCTCTATGCCTATCTATCAGATAAAGTTTCCATTTTTCTTCTTCTCCATATAGTCCTCATTTCAAAAACCCTAGATTCGATTCTTTCCTCCCCTTATAATATTTTTAATTTCAACTCTTTCCAGACCCTAAGAAAGAGAGATATTTTCTTTTATCTCAAACTCTAATCTCTCACAGAAATCAAGAAATTGACTTTCTTTTTCATAGGAGGGGAGAGGAAGTCAGTAAGCAGATATGAGTAATCAAAGATGTGGTAGGGGAGATGAAGACAGAGTTCAAGAATGGGAAGCTGGTTTACCAAACTCAGATGATCTAACTCCTTTGTTTCAGCCATTGATCTCATCAGAACTTGCCTCTGCTTTCAGTATTAGTCCCGAACGTTATCGAACTATGATTGATGTGAATCGGGCTTCTCAGACCACAGTTTCCAATATCAATCAACAAGATGAGGATTTCTCATCAAGTCATCTCAAATCTTTGCCTTCTTTAGCTGAAGATCAAATCGAAAAAGACGATGAAGATGATGAAGCGGGTAGGCGCAAAATACAAAGAACAGAGAATACTGAGGAGGACCAATCAGCTCAAACTTTGAAAAGACAAAGGTTAGTTTGGAATCCACAACTTCACAAACGTTTCGTCGAAGTAGTTGGTCATTTGGGTATTAAAAATGCTGTGCCGAAAACAATTATGCAAATGATGAATGTGGAAGGATTAACTAGAGAGAATGTTGCAAGTCATTTACAGAAATATCGATTGTATTTGAAACGAATGCAGGGATTATCGAACGAAGGTCCTTCTTCGTCCGATCCTCTGTTTGCAACAACTCCTATACCTCATAACTTAAATGAGTCCGGTGGCCAAGGACATGTTCCTATGCATCCTATTATGCCATATGGAGCACAAGTAATGTCTATGCCAGTTTATCACGATCCGGCTTCTAGGGCTTATCACGGGTTCCAATCTCAGCAGTATCATATGTTCAATTCAATGGGGTATCACCCTTATGTTAATCAAAATGATAAATAAAAACTTCCATTTCGCATTTGTAGTGGTGAGTATCTTAATCTTCTTTGTCTTTGTCAATCATTAGTATCGTTTTCATGTGTCTGCAAAATTCTGCAACTTGACATAGGTGAACCTGTAGTAGGTAGGTTAAGTTCGTCCTCAGATGGTAAAAGAGATGTGCCTTCTATGCGATTTGTATGGTATGGAAAATTTCTTAGTTGAAGTGAAAAAAATGTTTGTCGTGATTCTGTTTCTATAGTACTCTTTGATTCTTTTGTTTGAGATGTTAAAGATGAGTTTATCAGCTATCTTCCTTGGTTTCTACATGTTTATATACAAAAGTTATCGAGCTCATATTTTCTTATAGATCCAACAAGAATGAAAAAATACATTTAGGAGTCAGGACCCCAAGATCACTCTATGTTAAGCGATCGGACTATTCCATTCACGAAAGAAGAAGAAACTTTTCTTTTTATTCATGAATTTTTTAAGCCAGAACAGTTAATAAACACTAAAAACTCTTGGCCGACCGACTTCAGGTCCTCCAGATCAGGACCCAAGATCTCGCATTAGCCTCTCTAAAATTGAGAAAACAATTCAACACTCCTCGAGTGGTGAGGTATATCCTCAGGAATCAGAATCTCTTCCCCGAACGCAGGAAAATGGCACATGTTCCAGTATTTTGGTCATCAGCATATTCAGCTCTTACTAAACCAAGCTATGCTCCAACACCATAGGATGACCCATGACCTGCAAGGCTATAGAACCCAGTTGGGTTGCCCTTACATCCTTCGAGCTTCCTAGTTCATTTCCGTGCTCTACAGATGCATATACACGAGTATTTCTTAATGGTACCCATAGCTCAGCTGCTAAATGCAGATAATTTTGTAATTCCGTGAGAAATCCATAATAAGTTTCATATTAGAAAGAACAATAGGGCTAAAGTAACCATTTTATAAATATAGGATACCGCGTATAATGAAGAATAGAAGTACACCTTTTGGACACAATACCTAAGGAAGGCTCCCACACAACCACCACAGAGACCATGGAGGAGTAGAAGAGGTTTACCAGCACCTGCTTCGACTTTCTTCCACTGGACGAAGCGGGTGAATGTCAACTGGTGGCGGTTAAAGAATGGGAGACTAGTTCTAGTGCCAAGCTCTAGCCTCTTGGTCTACCTGCAATGTTAAAAAGTTACACATCCAGTATTCAGGAAGGAATACACAAAGATATGTACTTCTTATCAAAACCAAATGAAATACCGAAAGAAATCGTACCATTTTGCTTTGAACTTAAATATCTAACAGAGAGTGTTGTCAAGCTCAGTAATAAGAAATTTAAGTGACCCAGTTGATACCTGCTGGAGCAGTTGAGAAAAATAGGGGTTTGGCAAGATAAGAAACAAGGTATAAATTTTGAAGGTTTGCGGTTGGTAGAAAGTTGAGACTCGAGGTGAAATTGGGGTTTGGCAACTGCCCAGTAGAGCAGAACGCCATGACTCACAGTACCTGATTTTGTAGAGAGAGCAAGGGGAAGGGTGCCTTTACTCAGACCCGCCTTCACTCTTGGCACTTCTTGTAGGCCTCAGACTGGCCTCAGTTTGTGATGTTCAAACCGTCTATGTGCCTTCGGACTTGCATAGTCCGTGGGGTGCGAAGAGAGAAAGTAGGCATGAGTGAAAAAGATGAGCACCTATTGACGCTCCCAAAGGACAGAGGGGATAAGTAAGAGCATCTCCAAAGCAGAACTCAAAAGAAACTCCATTAATCTTTATCTCTCAAGTTTCATTTGAGATTCTAATTCTTATGTAGCAAATAGAGATCCTCTAATCTTTGTGTGTTTGCAATGCAAATCTCTAAAGTTTTTTTTTGTTGTTGCTCATGTAGCATGTTAATTTTCGTAAAGAAATATTCAATTATTTTGAAGATATATGAAGACTTGATTTTTATTGGTCCATATTTAAAAATGATGAGTTGGACAATTAGCAAATATCTCAAGAGGACATAATTCTAGTTAGCTACCGTCACATCATTTCAAAGATCCAAATTGAATTTTGCATTGGAGAAAGTATTTAAAGAACAACTCAAAAAAATTTATGTAACACTCGGAGTTTTTAAGATTGAGTGTTACATCGGAATTGCTCTGAGCAAGTGGAAATGAGTGAAGTCACGCGTTTGACTCTTGTTCTTGTAGTCCCGACTCCATCATGTTTATTTTGGGATAATTATACACGAATTCCTTTAGATGGTCCATTTGGATGTATAAGAGATTCTTTAAGCTCCTAGAATTGCTCTGAGGCTGTACTTGAAGCAATGAATCTCATCTTCCCCATATGAGAAAAATGGACTGGTGCCTGACCAAGTGTCATGAAAATTTATAGGAGCCGGAATAGGTGCAAAACCAGAGAGTATATATATCATCCCTTTCAAGGGCTGAAATAAAATCACTCAACTTTGACCAAAACTCCACCTCTCCTTCACTTGAAAGACCCCAATATTTTATGCCCCCAATTCCTCTTGTAAGCAATAGACAGATTATAGAGAGAGTAGAGGAATTGACAAACTTTAGTTTCAAATCATATTCCAGATATATATGTTTATATGGCCCAGCTTGAGAGAATAAAAAGCTTCGCAAAACATTGCAAAGATGCAGAAGACAAAGTCGATCAACTTCGAGACCATAATTCTCAATCAACAACATCACCCACTACACCAACCTTTGGAAAGAACCATGATCCTGAAGAAGATCATCACCATGAACCATTTCTCAAAAAATCTGTTCTTGCAAAAGTAAAAGACAAAGCCAAGAAATGGAGAAATTTACTTGTTCACAAAAAGACCCCCACCTATCAAAACAACAACAACACCAACAATTATAGCTCCTCCTCGTCCACCACTCCTTCGTGGGGTGTCTCCTTAGACGATGACGATAATATTGACGGAGCGGAAGATCCTGAATATCTTGGAGCCCCAAGTAATTATATCAACAATTGCCCCTTCCATGCTTTCACCTTATTTTCTTATAACTATCGAATTACTTTATTACTTATAATCTACATTATCATTTGTGACCTATTATTTCTCGTTATTGTACAGTGTATGAAACAGAGCTCGCACCGGACCATCGAGGTCCCAATAAAGAAACAACAAATGTCCAACGTAAGCCGCTAATTGACGGAGTGGAAAATCCTGAATATATTGGAGCTCCAACTAATTATATCAACAATTTCCATGCTTTCACCTTCTTTTGTTTTAAATATTCCTCCATCTAATTACTTATAGGGTGCCTTTATAGGCACCCTGTCCTTTTGCTATTTGCCCACCTATCTCTTGGCACTTCCTGTGGTTCTGTCCTCAGATTGAGCAGTCTGAGACCCACAGACCTTGGACTGTCCCAATCTGTGGAGACACTAAGAGTGAGGGAGACCAAAGAGTAAAAAAGAGAGGCGCCTATAGACGCAACGGTACTTATAATCTACATTGTCATTAGTAATTAATAATTTATTGTTGTTGTAGTGTATGAATCAAAGCAGGCACCAGACCATCAAGGTTACAATAAAGAAACAACAAACATCCATCGTAAGCCGCCTATTGACGGAGTGAAAGATCCTGAATATTTTGGAGCTCCAAGTAATTATATAAACAGTTGTGCTTTCTATGCTTTCACCTTTTGTTTTTAGCTATTCGTCGTGGAATTACTTATAGGGTGCCTCTAAAAGCACCTTGTCCCTTTGCTCTTTGCCCACCTATCTCTTGGCACTTCCTGTGGTTCTGTCGTTAGACTGAGCAGTCAGAGACCCACAACCTTGGACTGTCCCAATCTGTGGGGACACTAAGAGTGAGGGAGACCCAAGAGTAAAAAAGAGAGGCGCCTATAGACACACCGGTACTTATAATCTACATTGTCATTAGTAATTAATAATTTATTGTTGTTGTAGTGTATGAATCAAAGCAGGCACCAGACCATCAAGGTTACAATAAAGAAACAACAAACATCCATCGTAAGCCGCCTATTGACGGAGTGAAAGATCCTGAATATTTTGGAGCTCCAAGTAATTATATAAACAATCGTGCTTTCTATGCTTTCACCTTTTGTTTTTAGCTATTCGTCGTGGAATTACTTAGAGGGTGCCTCTAAAAGCACCCTGTCCCTTTGCTCTTTGCCCACCTATCTCTTGGCACTTCCTGTGGTTCTGTCGTCAGACTGAGCAGTCTGAGACCCACAAACCTTGGACTGTCCCAATCTTTGGGGACACTAAGAGTGAGGGAGACCCAAGAGTAAAAAAGAGAGGCGCCTAGACGCACTGATACTTATAATTTACATTGTCATTAGTAATTAATAATTTATTGTTGTTGTATAGTGTATGAATCAAAGCAGGCACCAGACCATCAAGGTTACAATAAAGAAACAACGAACATCCATCGTAAGCCGCCTATTGACGGAGTGGAAGATCCTGAATATTTTGGAGCTCCAAGTAATTATATAAACAATTGTGTTTTCTATGCTTTCACCTTTTGTTTTTAGCTATTCGTCGTGGAATTACTTATAATGTGCCTCTAAAAGCACCCTGTCCCTTTGCTCTTTACCCACCTATCTCTTGGCTTTTCCCGTGGTTCTGTCGTCAGACTGAGCAGTCTGAGACCCACAGACCTTGGACTGTCCCAATCTATGGGGACACTAAGAGTGAGGGAGACCCAAGAGTAAAAAAAGAGAGGTGCCTATAAACGCACCGATACTCATAATCTACATTGTCATTAGTAATTAATAATTTATTGTTGTTGTATAGTGTATGAATCAAAGCAGGCACCAGACCATCAACGTTACAATAAAGAAACAACAAACGTCCATCGTAAGCTGCCTATTGACGGAGTGGAAGATCCTGAATATTTTGGAGCTCCAAGTAATTAATTATATAAACAATTTCTTTTGTTTTTAGCTATTCGTTGTGGAATTACTTATAGGGTGCCTCTAAAAGCACCCTGTCCTTTTGCTCTTGACCACCCCTCTCTTGGAAACTTCTTGCGGGCCTCAAACTGAGCAGTTTGAGGACCACAGACCTCAGACTGCCCCAATACGTGGGGGTGCTAAGAGAGGGAAGCCCAAGAGTAGAAAGGAGGGGTGCGTAAAGATGCACTCGTATTACTAATCCACATTATTGTTTGTGACTGATTATTTCTCGTTGCTGTATAGTGTATGAATCAGAGCTCGCACCGTACCATCAAGGTAACAATAAAGAAACAACAGACATCCAAAGTAAGCCGCGGATTGATCCTCTCGTCTCCGATAAACATGTTAAGCCTTCCCATAGCATCACATCTAGTACTCCCAAAGATTATCAAGAAAAAGAAATCTTGAATCCTACCAAAACAATAAACGAGTCAGCTGTGACGACACAAAAGAATCTCGTACCTACCAATACCAAGGTTCCACATCAACAAAAAGAAATCCCAGCTCCCAGCAAAATAATAACCGAGGCAACCATGACGAATAGGAATTCTGAATCATTCAATGTGAAAGTTCCTGGAACAACCCAAGTGGTTGCTCCGAAGATCCAAACTGCCTCAACAATTCAGACATCTAAAACAGAGCCAGTGACGAAAAAAAACCCTTCGTCAGCCAATGTGAAGGTACCTGGAGCAACCCAAGTAGTTGCTTCGAAGATCCAACCTGACTCAACAATTCAGACATCTAAAACACATTCGCTGGCGGAAAAGAAGCCATCATCAGCCAACGTGAAGGTACCTGAAGCAACCCAAGTGGTTGCTCCAAAGATCCAAACGGCCTCAACAATTCAGACATCTAAAACAAAGCCGGTGACAGAAAATAAGCGTTTACCAGCCAATGTGAAGGTACCTGAAGCAAACCAAGTGGGTGCTTCGAAGATTCAAACTGCCTCAGCAACGGAAACATCCAAGGCACCAAGAAAGATGGATGATACAAGTAGTAGTACTACTGGTGAGAACAAATGGGATAAAGGGGTTTCGGTGAAGGAATATCTTATGCAGAAATTGGAACCCGGAGATGAAGAAAAAGCGCTTTCAGAGGTGATATCTGATGCAATTAGTCCAAAGACGATTACTGGAGATACAGGTGTTGTGGAGAAGGTCAGAGAGGCAGTTTCCTCTATGCTTGGGATAGAACAATCAACAACTTCGTCAACGATAACAAGGAAGACTTCAACTGAAATTCCCCTTTCTACAAGTGCCCAAGAAGGTACTTACTTCACTTCTCTACCTATTCCTCTTCTTTAATATATTTACGGTGAGATTTATTATTTCTCTAATTGTATTTGCAGTTATTGTGGAAGAAAAACAGGAAAGGATACTCCAAGCCAATTGAGAAGAAAAAAATTACTAGTCCAATTTTGGAAACCATGGATCAAGTTTAAACATCAACACATTATTACGTATTAATAGCGAAGCTATAAGGAACTTCATTATCAATTTTGAATGTATCTAATATCTTAAATAAATTCTTAATTACTTTGTCTTGAAAAAAAATCTAAGAAAGATTGATGACAATCAACAAGACAATGACATCCATCGGACCATATGCACAAGGAAAGGTCAATATGGACATTTTTTGCAGCCATCAAATCTTACTTCTTCGGACGTAATATGCATTTTTGATAATATTTATAATATGCGTTTTGATAATATTTTTAATGGTTGTTCATATATCATGTTAATTAATATATAGAAGTGTCGAAAACTATTGGAATGTCTCAATCTTAATGCATTGACTTAACAAGAGGCTATAACTAAGGGAGTATATTTTGAACTTGATTGGTATACAAATAAATTTTAAAGAGAAGAAGAATATATGCACAAATATGTACTTGTCGTTCATTATTTCCAATTAACTACAAAAATCAATTAGTACAAGATTAGATTGACTCAGTGGCAGCTATTGATGAAATTATGGTGGTGTCTGTGTCAAATACCCTATAAGGGTATAGATCTCCTCTGCGTTCGCCGCGTGTGAAGGCTTGATTGATTGTATCGCTCGTGTCAAGAATCCACAAGTCTGATTGGAGAAGAGCAACATCACCATTCAAATACTGCATGACTTGTCTCATTGTTGGCCTAGCCGAATCATCGGTATGAGAACAAAGTAAGCCTAGCTTTAACACCAAATCCATTTCTTCTATTACATATTCATTTCCCAAATTTGGATCACTTGTCTGGAGAATTGAATCGGTCCTCCAACAAGACAAAACCCAATCAACAAGATAAGTTAGAGGTTGAGTCTCTCCTGGTGCTGCCTCTGTTTTTAACTCTATGGGTCTCCTTCCACAAGCAACTTCAAGCAAAAAGACACCAAACGCGTACACGTCTGTCTTCATCGAAGCCATCCCGATTCTAGTCATTTCTGGTGCAAGATAGCCCGGTGTGCCGACAACTTTAGACGTTGGAGCATCATCGGTTCCATGGTCAAATAACATTGCGAGCCCGAAATCACCTAAACACCCGTTCATTTTATGATCTAATAAAACATTACCAGCTTTGATGTCCCTGTGTATGACAACTTGTTGGCATCCTTCATGTAGATGATGTAGTCCAGAACCTACATCCTTTATGATTTGAAATCTTTGACTCCAGTTAAGCATTAATGGTGATGATGAATTTGGTTGGGGAAAAATAAACTTGTCTAGACTTAAATTAGGCATGAAATCATAGACCAAAAGCAGTTCTCCTTTTCTTCGACAATAACCCAAGAGTTTTACTATGTTTCGGTGGCGAATCTTGCCAATACTAACAATCTCCGATATAAATTGCTGCATACCTTGTATAGAATCATGATTGACTTTCTTGATAGCAACTTCGATATTAGAACTGGGTAATATACCACGGTAGACCATACCAAAAGCACCACGTCCGATAACTGTGTTGTTAGCAAAGCCCTTTGTTGCCTTGTATAGATGTTTATACGGAAATCTATGAGTTCCATAAACTAGTTCCCAGTCCTCCATCACCTCTGCAAACTTTATCTTCCTTCTTATGATAAAGATGATGCCAAATATCATAGTCAACACAAAGATCGGGATGGCTATGGATATCCCAATTGTCAACAATTTTAGCTTCTTATCAGACCTTATTTGGGTAGGCTCTTGTTGAAACTTAGGAAGCTCGGGAAGGCTTGAGAGATTGAGTGCTTGAGCTTTCCCATTAATTTTAAAACTCCACCCTAGTATGTAATGAAATGTTACTAAAGTTTGGGTAGAGGCTGAGAATCCTATGTACATGGAGTCTAAGATAATGGAAGAAAGATCTTGGGACAAAGACAACATTGGCACGTCTGGTTTCAGTACGTTAATTGGAGCTAAAGTCACATCGAGTTGTTTCTTCACCCCATCATAATCAACCCATACTTGTAAGGGTTGCCCACTTAGACTCAAGTTCTTATATCCAGTGCCGTTAAAGTAGTTAGGAGCAGCAGACTTGACAGACTTAAGGCTATTGATATCTATACCAACATGATCGCCTTGAATGGAATCGAACTCTACGTTATAGATGGTATCTAGCTCCACTGCAACTACATGATTTGTAGGGTTTCCATTGTTGGATTCATTAAAAAGGCCTAGATATTGGTTTGGTAGAGCTCCTGGTAGTCCTCTTTGAGGTGCAATAACAAAGGCTAGTCCCTGACCAGATATATCATCTGGGGACATAATTGCAAAGACAAACTGAGTAGAGAAAGAGAAAGTAGTATTAGTACTAGAGTTACCACCAACATCTATAGTTGATGACGATGAGTTTTTCTTGAAAGGAAGAGAATTGAAGTAGAAACCATGACCATCCTGATACCTGGTGGCGTTTGTTAACCTCAAGATGCCATTCAGGGTGATATCAGCTCCTCCGTCAACAATCAAACTAGCTCCATCTTTGAATCCATTATAGATGAATCCAAAATCATCTGCACCAACTACAACAAACTCGAACAGGACAATGAAGAATATTACCTGCAAAAACTTGGTACTTAGCATGGTTGAATTCTTACTAAGAATACCAGCCGGCAAGACTAATTCTTTTCTCTCACCTTTTATGTAAAGCAGTCGGATAAAGTACCAGGCGACTCTCTAAAACGGAAAGTTATAAAAGCCAGAGATATAGTTCTCCAACCGTTGAATATAGTGAGCCTTGTGATTGACAAATTCAAAGGAATTGACTTTTGACATTATGTATGCAGTTTGACTGTCTGAATATTGCTTCTTCCATCTTTTGTGGGCTCGACTGAGTTAGTAAAACAAAGGAGATCTTTGAATTGAATTATATAATTGTGTTGACCATTTACAAGCTCTCCTCTGATTGGTCAGAATAGGCTGACTTAAATCTCTGAAAATCTAAATTTGTAAAATGATTTTATGATATCCAATCATATACCTATAGTGCTCATTGAAAGTGGGGAGTCATATTTCTCATCCACATATCTCCAAGACTCCAATCCTTTTCAAGTTGGGACACTATTTTCCTGTCTCAGCCAATTTGACTTGCAAATGACGCTGATCTACAACCACACAATTCAACAATTTAATACTTTGTTTTCTTCCATTTCATTAATGTCAAAAGAATTATATTAACAACAACAACATTTAAGAGTACAAATTAATTAGCTCCCCCGTTAATCGGCTTCGTTGGAGTTTAAGTATCGGGAGTCCTCTGCTAATCCTTTCTTTCTTCCTTTTCTGGCTTTGGCTCTAATGTGTCATTCCACCTTGCGCTGCTGCACTAGTAAGCATCACTCAACCAGGAAGGTTTAGAAGAACCATGAGAAGAATGGTTGGAAACAAATCCACATTAAATATCACAGTTTAGTTGTTTTTTTATAGAAGAATTTCTTGTCACATGGTCAGTTTCATTGAGTCATTGGCCACCTATCGCTTCCCCTAGCACCTGAGAGAAGAGAGACAGGAGAAGTAAACGGTGGCGGCTCACTATCACCATCTCTAGATCCTCCTGTTACTGCTCCCCCAGTTGTCATTCCGAACGAAGAACTTAAGAAATCGTCAAATCCGTGTCCTCCACCTTTGTTTGATGTTTCATACTCTCCCGGCCAATCCACCTCCTCCGGTGCCCTCACCTCTCCTTCCAAATACCTAACTACCTGCCTCATACTAGGTCGGGCATCTGCTCCAGAAGTCGAACACATCAAACCCAATTTCAATACCAAAACTACCTCCCCTTCATTGTACTCTCCTTTCAGTCTTGAATCCACCACTTCCAGAATCATCCCATCTCTCCATTTCTCCCAAACCCAATCCACTAAAATCAACTCCTCTGGCTGAGCTTTTGGCTCAATGGGCCTCCTCCCGCAAACCACTTCAAGCAAGAAAGCACCAAATGCAAACACATCGGAACTCGTCGTTCCCTTCCCCGTTCTTGTCATCTCCGGCGCAAGATATCCCAGAGTACCAACTACTCTTGTTGTTCCTGGGTTGGTTCCATGTTCACATAATCTTGCTAAACCGAAGTCGCCTAGTCGGCCATTTAACTCGCTATCTAACAAAACATTGCTTGCTTTAATATCTCTATGAATAACAATTTGTTCCCATTCCTCGTGCAAGTATAGAAGACCCGAAGCAACACCTTTGATGATTTTGAATCTTTGTTCCCAACTGAGAGTTGCTCTTGGATCATCAAAAATGTACTGATCTAAGCTCCCATTAGGCATGTAATCGTACACCAGAAGAAGATCGCTTCTTCTTCTACACCATCCCTGTAATGAAACGAGATTTCTATGACGAAGGCGGCCAATTGAAGCAATTTCTGAAACGAATTCACGAATACCCTGTTTTGATTCGTTTGAGATTCGTTTAACTGCCACTGGGGTTTTCGATTTAGGCAAAATTCCTTTATAAACTTTACCAAATCCACCAAACCCAAGTAGATCTTTATCCCTGAAACCCTTTGTTGCCTTTTTTAATTCATCATAGGAGAATCTATGTGGGCCAACTTCGATCTCCCATGATTCGATTACATCTCTATTCTTGATCTTCCTGTACAAGTAAACAGCGAGAGCGATCCCAATCGCCACGAAAAGGACAGAAGATACTGTGGAGACCACAGCTACAAGAACTGTGTGATTCTTTTTGGGTCCTGGAAGTATCGGAAGCGAAGAAATATCAAGATTTCTAGCTTCACCATTCATCTTAAAGCTCCATCCAAATACATAATGAGAGCTAGCAAGCAAACCAGTAGAAGCAGAAAACCCAACAAACATATAATCTTGAAAAATAAGAGAGAGGTCTACTTTAAAAGACAAGATCGGAAATGGGGGTTTTTCCGACGAAGGCGAAACAGTAACATTAAGAAGATTTTTAACGGAATCATAATCAACCCAAGCTTTAACTATATTCCCACTCTTAAGACTAAGATCAAGTTTAATCTTATCTTGACTAAAATAAGCACCAGGAACAGAAACATTTGAAGTAAGACTATTAATATCAATTCCTATATGATTGTCATTAATATCCCCAAATTCAAAATCTTGAACAGTATCAAATTCAACAGCAACAAGATGATTAGATAAACTCCCATCATCAGTAGCATTAAGCAATCCAAGATACTGACTTGGGTGAGCTCCTTTAAGATCTTTAGTTGGTGAAATAACAAAAGCTAATCCATGTCCACCAAGTTTTTGATACTCTGGTAAGATTGCAAATGCAAAAGAAGTAGAAAAGGAGAAAGCTTTACCATTTGTGGTGTTCTTGAAATTGAGTGGAGATGAATAAAAAGCATGACCAAGTAAACGACTTGTATGATTTGTTAATCGAATAATACCATTGTTTTCAATCTCAGCAATTCCATCTAAAGTAATGTTATTAGTATTTGTTTTTGAAAATCCACTGTACAAGAACTCATTGGATTGAGAAAGAACAGAGGAGGTTGAGAGGAGATAAAGAAGATTTGATACACATAATAATAACCATCTAAATCTAATTAGAGATCTCTCCATTATAGAATGGAGGTGTAGGATAAGGAGAGGTCAGTTTTTATTTAGGGTTTGAAAGGAAGAAGACAAGTGAAGAAGAAAAAGGTAGCTCTCTATCCTGGATAGAAACAGAGTACTTAAAAAGGAGGGACACCAAGAGGGGAAAGTAAGTAATGGGAGGACGTATGTTCAAGACATACTTTTTTTTTCTGAATTCTGTGCTACTTCCTTGTAGGGGTGAACATCGGTTGGATAACCGACTTTTTCGGCCAATCCAAAGTCCAAACCGAAGGGTTCGGTTTTTTCAAATCTAAATCCGAACCAATCCGCTCATGGTTTGGTTCGGTTACCGATCCGAACTATGCATGAACGGTTTGGATCGGTTGGATAACCGAACCACCTGTGATATTTTACCATATATAAAATTTCACACTTTTGACTTAAAAACGTGGAACTAACTTAACTATTGAATTAAGCTACAACTCTCCACGCCATTTACTTCTGTTACACATGCATTAAGCTACGATATTAACAAACATGGAACTAACTTAACTATTAAATCTCAACCGCTCATCATTCCTATCATTTATATTTATATATATAATATATAAAAAATAACAATAAATGGTTTGGTTCGGTTTGGTTCGGTTATTCGTCAACCAAATCCATAAACCGATCCAAACCACTCGGTTTTGCCATTTTAACATCCGAACCAATCCGGAGTATTATTGGATCGGTATCCAAACCGTTGAAATCTGTTTGGATCGGATTGGATCGTTCGGTTTGGATACTAAATGAACACCCCTACTTCCTTGGGTGGGTGTTTGAATAGTTTTAAGGGGAATTTTAGGGTTAGCCCCTCTCCACTAATGTCAATGTCAATTAGGGATATCCCTGATTTTAATAAGAAATTGGAGCTATCATTTCTTTTGCACTTAGATATACACAAAAAATAATTTGCCTTGTTTTTTTTCTTCTCTCCCCTTCATCTGGTGTTACTTCCCCCGCATGATATCCCAATTTCGATCCTCTCACAAATTTTTCTTTTATTTGTAAGTTCATGTAACAATTTCTCTAATAATTTATAGATTATTGATCCAATTTTTTGTATGAATTTCATTCTTTGCACGTATATGAGCCATAATTCATAGAGAGAATGACTAAACTCTCTAACATTGGTTATGTAAACAAAAAATTAGTTTGATCCAAACCTCGAAAAAAAAGTCGAATTTTAGTTTAGGATTTTATGAAATTTTTGTTAAAATGCTACGACTTAATACTTTTTAAAGGTTAGATTGGTAAAGTAGGAAGAAGATGGACATAAAGATGAAGATTCATGGACAAAACGTATACCGTAGAGACAAAAGAATATGCGAAGGAGAGAAAAAAGAAATAGTAAAACTATGACTTATTTTGTTTTTCTTTTTAAGCGCAACAAAAAGTATTCTTAGGAACATCCCTAATTAGACATTAGTTGGTGACCGTCACTATAAATTTATCTAGTTTGAATAAGGAAGTTGATCATCTTGAACCCCTACAAAAGTCTATTGTTACAAAATTACTGTCTTCTTTTAGCATTTATTCCGGAAATAGACTTCAATAAAAGATTAACGACTATGCACCTATGATTAGGAGACGGTTGCTTGAGTGTGTTGGCATGCTAAAGAATAAGGTGTAGGGTATATATATAATACACCCAAGGGCGACGTAGTTGAATCTACTCGCTGTCGTATAGCTTCATTTGTATCAAAAATCTTCAAAGAAAAACCAATGGGAATAATAGGGAACAAAACAGGAACTCGAGTTAAAACTAGTCAAAATAATTACCTCAAACTCTCAAAGTGTTGAAATGTGAGAAGTAAACCACTACCAAGGTTAGTAGTCAAAATGGTTACCTCAAGGCGTTGAAAAATGAGAAGTAAAACACTACCAAGGTTTTTTTTTTTTTTTTGTTGAAGGACCACTACCAAGGTTAGTAGTCAAGAAAATAGGCTGGTGTAATTCATGAGGTTAGAGGGGTAACGGACCTCCTCCAAAGTTTGCCAAATTAGGTGTTAGTCAATGTAAATATGTAACGCTGTTGATACTATGCCCGGACATAAACTCGGCCGAATCCTAGCCGGAGTACATGGTAGGGGCACAGGGCTAATGTTAGTGAGAAAGTTTGGCCCGATCATGTATCCTGGACGGGATTATGACCAGATCCAAGGGCGGATCTATGTGGAGACCAGGCTGGGCAGTTGCCCGGCCTGGTCTCCACATATATAAGAGAAGCTTCTACTAATTTCAATAGTTCACCTTAGCTCAAGTGGTTGAGCTTGTGCATTTCCAACCTTTAGACCCGGGTTCAAACCTCTGTCCCTGCCTTAAGCTCTTAGATTAATGTTAATAAAATTGTGTGATTTTTTTGTTCTTTAAGATGTAAAATAATTGATAAAGTTCTATTGATATTCTGGTACTCAATTGAGTTATCCAATGTTACGTTAATTTGTAAATTTAAGTTAAAAGATCGCTTCTATTGTTTTATTTAGATTATTAAGATAAATGTAAAAAATCATGATATAAAAGGATGTTCTTAAAAAAATTGTCTTGTGGTGTATCTTGTAAAGCTATACGTATTATATGTAGAAGTTTACTTCATAGACTTTAGGCTTGCCCTGCCTAATATGAAATCCTGGTTCCGCCCCTGACCAGATCAATATGTCGTAATTAGTTAAAGATGATGTAGTCATGCAGATGAGATAAGGCAAGAAGTGGTTCTTTCAATGCAATTTGTCCTTGTGGAAAAAAGTAAACTCCATTATCATCATCGTCTAGGGGAGGAGCTTAGATTACAGAAAGTGGGTCAGACTACTAGGCTGGCATTAGAAACAAAGGGGAGGAGGAGCTTGTAGTCTTGTGGGGGCCGCCGCCGACCCCCCATTCCGAGTGTAAAGTGGAGGAAAATTTTGGCATAAATTCTCTGGTTTAGAGAAACGGCTAGAGATGTGAGTTGTGAAATTATTTGGAGTCAAATGAAAGGTGAAAGTGGGGTCTTAAAGCATCACCCACCACCACCACTTTGGTTAGCTGTTGTTTCATTGGTGGCAATTGAGTTTGATAAGATAAAACTTTTATTTTTCTTCAAAGCTAGCTAGTGGTGCTTTGGAATTTGAAGTCTTTTCAGAAGGTTATACTATGTATTAAGGGAAGATGTGTACACACAGACACAGTCTCTCTCTCTCTCTCTCCCCTCAATCAAACTGAACAGATCATCAGAATATAGACTCAATTTCAGTTTAGGTGGCCTCCACAGACACAATTTCATGTTTTCGACCCCATAACAGTTTACCCAAAAGCTTCTCGATCTTCTTAATATGCTCTAAAGATAAACTTTCTGCTTTTAGCAAGCAAAGACTCATTTCTGATATTTATTGGGTAAATCATAGAATATTTAACAAATTCTCGTATTAAAACAAACTAACAATAACTACATAGATAATTCCATTGGTAAAGTCGTATATTATATTAAAACTGAAAGTTACAAAAATAATAAAGAAAATTATCGAGAAAACTAATCAAGAACGGAAAAGAAAGACCTGATTCTTGCTATAACACCAACAAACACTAAAGAGGAAAATAAAAGAATAGTGCTACGAATAGAACATTAAAGAAAAAGATTTGGACAAATTAAACTCACTAAATTTGCAACAGTTGCTTTTTCTTTTTATGTATTTCTTTATCTAATATGAGTTTATTAAAAAAATTGGGGAATTTGTGAAAGGTCCCACCCACTTGTGTTCTTTTAAGTAGGAAAAAAAATGGAATAAGTTCTCGATCTTTGAAATAATACTTATTAAATTAATCTATAATTTGATCTGCAAAATTGTTATTCGATTAAATAACTAAACAGATGCTGCACTAAGTAGTTGTTTTTTTATGAACATTAAACTAAATGAAGACAACATCCTGATAACACCACGAGAAGCATTAATAAACAAATATAACAAAAGGAAGAAGGAAAAGATAAAGATTAGCCTCGACAAAAGTACTAGTTAGAAGAGTGTGTTAATAATAATGTGAAAGAGTGCAAATTTTTCAAAAATTAGTGGTAAACATGATGGAACCATATTTGCTCCCTCTGTATAAATTTCTCCAGTACTTTATGGTCTAGTTGAATGGTTTCATTTTTTTAATGATTCAAAGAGTAAAAGTTCAAGAACTAACTCCAACCACTTCAACTTTCCATAAAATTAGTCTTCATTGAATACATAATTTGGGATAATGTTTTATGACCCATTTTCAACTCTGTTTAACGATCGGAGAAAAATATTTAGGATTTTGAGAGGCAGTGTCCGTAGTTTGATTCGTAAATAAATGTTAAGGAAAAAAGGAGGGGAAGTTGATCATAAAATGAAGTTGATTTCCACCAATTGCACATTAATATACTAAAATCCACAAAATTACAGAATTGATCGCTAATAATAACATAACAGACGGGTCGGTTCAGTCTTCAGGGGACAGGAGCTCACTTGTTGAGCTGCTTTGCTTACATCCAAACAATAATGAAAAAAGAACAACACATAAACAAACTCTTTTTCCCTAATCCTACTCCTTCATCCATGAACTTTTGTAGATAAGCGAATAAACATGGTCAACGTCTCTAGGGTTAAGGGTCTAAGCCTAGAAAGTTCCCCTCTTAATAGCGTCTTGGTTTGCGTCTCCAAGAGCTGCCTCGCTCATGTACTTGTCTGCCAATTGGACTCTCTTCACATTGTCCTGTTCTTGAACAAGCATGTTTCCATACTCTAGGAGTTTCGCCAATGTCATCTTTGGTTGCTCAAAGGTTGGTGGTCCATCCTTGGAGTTCACAAGCTTCTTCCCGATCGTCTCAACTCCTACACCTGCTATCCAGTTTCTCACTTCGTCATCATATACTCTTGCCCTCAGAGCACCAAAGAAATCTGCATAAAAACATCGGAATTATGAATGTTAGATCATCTTCTTTTTTTTTTTTACTTTTTTCTGTTTTCATAGTAGTTGATAATGATATGAAGCTTACCAATTGATTGGCCAGGGAAGGTATCAACAACCTTGATAATGTCTTCGTCTGTAATATTATCAGTTGCGAAGATACCTTTGCAGACACCAATTCGATCATCACGGGTAGGAGCCCAGTAGAATTTCTCCATACGTCCATCACGGATGAGAGGAGCATACAATGTGGAGAAATCGTTACCGGTGACAATGATTGGGACACGTGGGTTGTCTTCTTTGTTATACATACCCGGGAGCTGAACATTAGTTGGATTATCAGCGATGTTCATGAGGGTAGCGTTTACCATCTGGTTGTTAACTGTGTATTGGGTGGTTCCACCCATCCTACCAGCTCCTGCATCAAGATCGTTGATGAACAAGGCGCACATCTTACCCTTCTTGATTATGTCAGCTGCCTCACGGTACCTTTGCCTGATAAGTTTTGCGGGCTCTCCTGCGTTTCCACTTTCAAGTTCTCCGGCACTCATCATAATGGGGCTGTAATTCAATCCCCACGATATCGAACGACGTTAGTTTTCAATCATTATGTATCCGAAGAAATAAAAGAAATGATAGGGGACAAGAAGAACTCACTTGATTCCCATCTTGGCAAATACAAGCTCACACTGGAAAGACTTTCCTTGACCTTTTCCTCCCCAGACACCCAAGATAAGAGGAACCTGTAATGATCACGATCGATCTAGTTTCTTACTTATAGTTCATCAATAACCAAAAAGAATTCCTTCTAATTAACAGTGCGGTTAATAATATACCTTGATGTTGGGCAAGGTCATGAAGTTCTTGGTAATGTGAACAACGAGCTTGTCCATGAAAGCTGGAGCAATGTAAAACCCACCCATTGTGTTATCTAAGTTGTACCTGAAAAAAACAAGGTTGAAGAAACTTGCTTTAGTTTCTTGTTCAAAACAAGGTTAAGTAGACAGAAATTGACGTCAAAGTTGAGCATTTCATACTGGCGAAGTCCAGTGCTTATGTATTCATGAGAACTCATGACAGCGAAGTGAGTTCCAGCATCCTGAGGAGCTTGAAAGAGGGAGTCGACCATTCCCTTCCCTCTTGTGATGTCTTGTTGGTCGTCGGACATGTCATAGGCAAGACCCTTCCATCTGTCCTTGTCTGTCTGCTGGCTTTCGTCGATTTCTTGCTTTTCAGCATAAACTTTGAAGCTTCTGGATGAACCTCTTGGTAGGGTAAATCCAGAGGTGACCTTCTTCAAGCTGCTCCCCAAGAAGGTAGAGCTTGGTACTACTGCTCCAGCACCAGGGCTTGGCAAGCTCAACTGCATCAAACATACCAGATAAATCACCAAGGAACTCAGACGAAATCAATTAAATTATCAACCTTGAAATCAAACCCATAAAGCAATAAGGGCGGAGATTTTAGTGTATAAGCATTGAGCACGCAAAGACCCACGGAAGATTTCAATAATTTACACAAACGTAAACTAAAACCGTAAAACATAAGAAACAACGGACAAGTTTGATTTAGAGAAATATACCAAATTGAGTTTGATGATATCAAAGAGTATAAAGAATGATGGGGAGAGAGAGAGAGAGAGAGAGAGAGAGAGAGTACCGGTGCTCGGTTAAGTCCTCCGATGGATGAGAAAGCAGTAGCCATTGATCACGAGGATGAACGAATGTCTGCAATTCAACTAAAGAGCTAGAGAGAGAGAAGACAGAAGAACAGAGTAAAATAGGAAGATGAGGGAAATGTGGGAGAGTGAAGAGGTAGTTATAGGTGGAGTGTGAGGCTTTGAGAAGGATTGGCTTACAAATTCCTAACGGCCACACACTGAGGATTAGTTTTCTGACACGTGTCATCCTCTAACATCAATGTTACTCTAGATAATGTGATTACAAATTAGAGCATTCCCGACTTTCCTTTGGATGAGTGGATTTCCAGTTATTAACTGTCACTGCACAATTTATTTTCTTAACTAAAAAAAAATTCTCTTTTTTTATCACCACAAAACCATATTTTCATGGAAACAAGTTGATAGAGAATTGATGATAATTGCATTATTGTGAGAGATGCCTATTTTGGAAGCTTACTTTCTTATTCTCTGCTAATTTTTTGTAAGTTATATTTAATGCGCCGATTGTTTTCAGTAATATATTTGTCCACCCCAGAAAACGTTTAGATGCAAGGAGTATGCCCTCGTGAAGAAAGTGCGTTCCTAGTAGGCTAGTACACAATCGAAGGCGAAGATCACTAGTTTTGGTAAAGACATGGCAAAAGGTTCTTGCAAGTTCGATTAGTTGGGTGGAGTTCGAACAATTAGCTCATGTAACACTTTCTAGAAAACAAGTAAAACTATAACTAATGAAACAATGATGTTATGGTAAATGTCAATCTGAATTTGATGATCTCATTGCATTTTAATATAATGGCATGAAATGTGGTACAATATATGTATAATATTACAGAATAATACAAAAGGGTTTCCGACATATGGAAATATGAGACTGACGAGACTGACTGTCCACTCCTGCTTTGCTTATCAAAGTTGCAGGTCGTTTCACTTCAAAATCTTAGATTCTATTTCCTCCAAGGTCAAACCTTTTGTTTCTGGAACGATAAAAAATACGAACAGAAGAGATAGAAGAGCAATACCTGCAAAAACAAGGAAAAGATTTTCTGCGCCTAATAGTTCCTGCAGCAGAATTGGGGGCAAATAACGGAACAGTCAGGTGCTGATTAGTTTTAGGTCCAAACGTAATCTACGGAAAGATAACTCTACCTTCAAAGGGGAGAAAGCAAAGGTTACAAGAGCATTTGATCCAAAGTTGGTGAGGACAGCAAGACTAATCCCACGACCTCTTGTTCGAATAGGGAATACTTCAGACACCATTAGCCAACTAATCGGTCCAAAGGATATCTGTAAAAGCATTTAACATTGTCAACCACAGTATTCTTTCGTATTTATAATCTAGCTTCAATAGAAATGCCATTGTCAAGATAGTCAACATTAAGGGATCTCCTGTGCCGAAATCAGAAATACGGATGAACCTACGAAGTGTACCTGGTAGCAACCAACATAAAGAAGCAGGGCACCCACTGCTACAAGAGGAAAGCCCCCAAGAAACTTGTAGTACGCTGAAAGAAGCAACAACGAAAGTGTCTGCCACAAAGAAAAAAGGGAAAAAAAAAACAAAAGAAAAAGGAACCTTTGTCATCTTCGTCGATCATTCGATCAAAATAGCATTAGGCATAAACATGTAAAGAGAAATTATTAGTTGGAATATGTGCACGGAGATACATACTATGCCACTAACACCACCAACCAGTAAGGGTCGCCTCCCAAGATCGTCAACTTTTAGGACAGCTACCCCAGTCATAAGAAACTGCAGATGGATCACTGTCAGATTATTAGAAACAACTGAAAAAGCTTACTCACACATTAAGAAAACTGAAGGCGGGAATTTCTTCCTTCAAGGATATATCCAGAAGCTACTCGATGAAGAGGAATAGTTTTCTTTACCTTAAACATGCCAATTACAACTGAAACTCGTGCAGCATCCGCGGCAGCAGAGAATCCAGCACTCTGAGATACAATTTTAAATAAAAGAAGCTTAATTGCGATTTGAAACCTTAGGTGATTTATAAAGCTGTTTTTAGCTCTAACCACATTGTACCTGAAGAATGGAACCTGCGTAGTATAAGACACTCGGCTGCCCTGTTATCTGTCATGTGGTCAATTTAGTTTTCGAATGGCTTGACATTCTCAAGTGACTTTCTAATGCTAAACATAAAACTGGAAACCAATAGACAAATTTCTATGAACAGAAGAAGCTTAGAACTCTTTTAAGTAGCAAAATTGCAGATACCTGCTGAAAAAGGACCAAACCTCCACCAATTGTAAACGCTTTCAAGCTCGGCCCCTGAAACACCTCCCAGAAACTACCTTCAGGATCAGCATAGGCATCTTTGAGTGAGACCAGTGTGTCTTCTACTTGCTTCTCAGATGATTTATCACCCGCAGGCCGTCCTCTCAACTTGTTGAGCGCTTGTATTGCCTTTTGCTTGTAATCCTGTATGGATGCTTTACCTTGAACGGCTCTTAGAAGCAACCAACGTGGAGACTGTGGAAGACTCCACATACCTAATCCCATTAAGGCTGCAATTGGAGCACTGAGGCCATACATATAACGCCATCCTCCAACTGCATTGATCTCAACACTTCCGGCAAGATAGCCCAACTACACAAAAATTAATTTTCTAGCTAAATCCAATTGAATGCAATTGAATGAAAGAACTATTTATTTTCTTTTGACCACTTCTAAATGAAGAATTACCAATATTCCGAGAACTATCATGAGTTCTTTTAAAGATATTAGAGTACCACGAATCTGAGAAGGGGCAGTCTCTGCAATATAAAGAGGAGCTCCATGCATGGCCTGTTAATTTTCAACAGCTGTGAGTATACTAGGTGGAAGTAGTTAAGCGGAGATAACCCAGATATAAAGAAGCTCACCAAACCTATTCCAAGCCCATATAGAAGCCTCCCTGCTATGAGAACACCCAAGTCTGGAGCTAACCCAGTGGTTAGACCACCAATCAAATATAGAGCAGCCGCTATGAGAAGTTCCCGTTTTCTTCCTTCAACAAGAACTCAAAAGTTTGAACTTGAAACATATGTTAAAGAACTCGAAAAATTACACGAAAAACTAACAGAAACCTAGATGAGTTACCAAGAAAATCTGCAATTGGGTAGACAAGGACAGAACCAAGAAGAGCTCCATAAAGAGAACCACTGACCTACAATTATGAAGAATAAATTGAACAACAAAATATCATGGGCACTAAAAGACTAAGAATTCCATTGCTAAGTTATAAAGCTTACCACAAAACCCAACTGCACAGATGAAAGATTGAACCACGTTGTCCCACTAAGCTCTGGTGACTGATAAAATCAATATCAAAAGATTATGACAACATAATTTAGTTCACTTCTAGTATCAAAATCACATGATCGTTGACCTAGTTTAACTAAAAATTTTAATCTAGAAAGAAGTTAGTATGAAATGCTAGAGCAATTGCGATAATCCCACATCGCACGCGAGAGTGTCCAGAGCCTGGCCTACAGGTGTAGGCTTAAGCTAAGTAAGTACCGAGGCCTTTTGGGTGGGGCCGTGGAGCCTCTGCCAAGGGGTTTGGGCCTAGGGTGGCAAAAGCGGCAACAATATCGTTAACCCAGTAGGAAGAAAAATGTATGTACCTGCAAGGAGATGGTAGCTCCAGAGGTGGCACCAATATCATACCCAAAAAGTAAACCACCCAGTGCTGGAAATAAGAACCTGCAGTTAAATTGGGGTTTTTTGTTTTTGTTAATTTTCTACCAAATCAAAATACTAGTAACATTCATAAATACTTGAAGTTTCCTTTTACAAGGATAACTAACAATGGCGGATAACACATATAGAATTTTAAGCATCACCATTGAGAGAGAGAGAGAAATAAAGAGAGGGAATTAAAGGGTTTGGGTAGGTGAGAATGAAGGAACTTACGGGAGAATGACAGATGACCAAGTAAAAACCTCTTGAATTGTAGTAGTAGGTGTGTTAGGAACAAACGATTGAGAAGATTGATCTTTACTAGCACCCACCTACACAATAGCAAGAAAGAGTGATTAGTCAAAAGGACTCCAAACCCATTTCCAATATCCCCCCAAAAAATTGGAGGTTTAAGTAAAATTGAAGACGGAACCTTATTAGGGTATCGACCGAGTTGTAGGAGGGGGGGCGTATTCCAAAATGAGGGAGTTTTGTGAGAAAGTGAGTTAGTAGCAGCATTCTTGTGGGAGGAAAATAAGGCAGCAGCAGCAGCAGAAGGTCTTAGTAGTAAAGATGATCTTGTGGGAAGGAATTGTGGTTTGGTTGGTGGAGATGGTTTCAATGAGAGACTGGAACTGAACAGAGAAGGAGGAGGAGATATACTACTAGTAGTAGTAGCCATCTTCCTCGTTATCAGATCTTCTTCTTCTTCTTCTTCTTTAGATTTTTTAGTTTTGATCTGGTGGGAGTTTTTCTTTTCTTTTCTTTCTTTTAATCGAGTGAATAAGAGAAATGCTAGTCTTACAACTAAAAATCTGGAAAAGATGTCCAGATCTACGTGGCCGAAAGTTAATAGCATTTATCACGGGAGACGGGATCCTCTAATTCCGAATGTACCCTCTTCTCCCTCTTCTTTCTCTCACTAACCTTTCTCGTTCCCAACGTTTCTCTCTCTAAACTTTTCTCTGATTTGCTGTGAATGTCACTAACTTCTCCTTCCTCTTGTTTTTCTTAGTCTTTTTCATTTATTTTAGACACCATGAAAAATGAATCCAACCAAAGTGATGATTTGTTGTGATCATCATCTATACATCTTACCTGTTTTATTTGTTGATTTAGGTATATGAACAGAAATCTAAAGTGGGATAGAAGAGATTCCATTAATCGTTCGAGAGATTTCCGTGATTGGTTGTGAAATTTCCGTGATTGATGGTGAGATTTGATTAAAGGGGGATTTAGGATAGAGAAAAGTTAAGAATGACAGATTGGTTAAGTTTTATTTAAAAAAATTGAGTATTATAAACCAAAAACTTGATAATGAAAATAAAATTTTGATGGTGCACAAACTCTAATGTTCTTCACCAACAAATGGTTCCTTCTCTCTGCTGGATTGAAGGTTGAAGATAAAAGAAGTTACACAAATAATGAAATTATTAAAAGAAAATGAGGGAAAGGTTTAGAGAGAGAAACAAGATAACAAAAAGGGTATTTCAGGAAGTGAGAATGTGGTATTAAATGAAATTTAGTTTCCAAGATTACCACGTAGGATCTGGATGATTTTTAGAGACTTTTAGTTGTAAGTGTAGCATCTCTCAGTGAATAATACTCCAATAGTAAGCACGTTGGAAAATGGAGATAAACAGTGGGTGACGGCTCTCAACAAAAAAAAAAACAGTGGGTGACGACAGTGGGTATCGTCTTTTTACCTGCTTTGAAAATTTTCGACAAGAGCCAAGGTGGAACAAGTTCATTGAATAGACACGCCACATCTTCCCTCTATTTGCTGAGGGGCCTTGTCAAGTAACACGTTACATCTTTCAACATGAAAAAAAAAATATTACACGTCTCACGTCTCTCGGTGTGACATGATAACACTTTGTTTATTGATTAAGGGTTATTTCTAAAATAGCCCCCAATTTTTTACCAGCTTCCTGCCTAGTCTCCTACTTTATCAAAAATATCTAGAGGTTCCCCTTTTTGAGTTACCGTTATAACACCGTTAACCAGTCATCACCTCTTTTTGCCACCTTATCTTCTCGCCACCTCATCGTCTTCACCGGCGAAAGTCGGCGGGCGAACAATTTTCCGACCGTCGACCTTCAAACCACAAAAAAAATCTTTTTTCTCTCTCTCTCTGAACACTCCGGGGAAGGAATCCTTCGCGCGGAGTGTTTAGAGAGAGAGAAAGAGGAGAGAAGACAAAAAAACTTTTTTCTTTAGATTGAGGAGAAAGAGATTTTTTTTGAAGGTCGGCCGAAAAATTGGTTGGTCGACGACCTTCGCCGGTGAAGACGATGAGGTTGGGAGAAGATGAGGTGGCAGAGAGAGGTGATGACTGGTTAATGGTGTTATAACGGTAACTCAAAAAGGAGACCATCTAGGTATTTTTGATAAAGTAAGGGGCTAGGTAGGAAGCTGGTCACAAAGTTGGGAGTTATTTGGGAAATAACCCATAGATTAATTCTATTTTAGCCTTGTTTAGGAACATTTAAAGGGAAATGATAGAGTGACTTAGAAATTGGTACTTAGAGCAAGTCCAATCCCAGCCTGTCTTAGGCCGAAAAAATCACTTTTTCACCTAAAATTATTGGCCTCACCTCAGCCTCTAAAATTCAACTCCAGCCCCAGCCTCTCTTGAGGCCGAAAATTTGAATTTGAAATTTCCCAATTTACTAATAAAATTCAATTAAAAAAACATCGATTACAACTAATAATTGATTAAAAATTTAAAACTACTTAAATACGACTAAACAACACTAGAAAAATTAATTAAAAATAACTAGAAGGGGTTTCTTGGGTCTCGTGGTGCACCGTTGAACCAAGCTTCTCGCGCCGCTAAAAGCATTTGTTGAGCATGTTCGTCGAGAGACCTAATATCAATCTTCATTAAGTCCATCGCATATTGTCGGTTCGCCACCTCCGTTTGCACCCGTAGAAAATCTTGTTGCACCTTTAGGGTCTCTTGTTGAACCCGTACTGCTTCACTCAAAGTTGCTGATCTTTGTTGAGAATCTTCATCTCTTTTTTCCCAATATCCCTCACTGGGAGTTTTTGAAGCGGTAGAATGTGTGGATGGTTCGCCAACTCTTGCATTTGCTTTGGCTTGTTTACGGCCAATTGGTCTTTCTTCCGATGGATTGGTATTAGAATCTCTTTTACCGGATGTTGACTCTCCTGGCATGTCTGCCATCCACTTGTTGTGTGTCATCAAAATTTTGTAAACATGTAGGAACCTAAACCCTTTACCTTGATGATTTTTTTTAAACAATTCGATGGCTCTTTGTAACTAAAATAAACAAAATATATATATATAAGTATATATTATGAATGAAGTGAAAAGATAGAAAAAAGAAATTAAAAAGTTAGAAACAATTACCCGGTCATAATCGTTTTCTCCGCTTTTTGGAACTTTATTTATTATCCTCAAAGTCGATATAAAACTTTGACATTCCGAGCTTATCTCACTGAAACGAGATTTACAACTTCTAAGTGTGCGTTGAAACTTTGCACTCACATTATATTCATCCGATATTTTTTGCCAAAATACTTTATATTTTTGGCTATTTCCGACAACCGCATCAAATGTGATTTTCAAATAACAATTAGTAAGTAAAATATCTTCATCCGGCTTATACGGTTCCCGTTTAGTTATCTTTGTCGAAGTCGTCCCTCCTTGCACACAAGAATCCTCACATGCTTTATAATCATCAACTCTTAATTGAGCCGACGGGTAAGTAGAATTAGGGGACAACATTTCCATATAACTTTGGTTATCGAATTCGTTGATGTCTAATGGATCCATGGGTGAACAAATGAAAAGATCAAAAAAAAATTGAAAGAAAGAGAGATAGAAATGGAGAGGAAGTTGCAAGAATGAGAGAAAGAAAGTGATGAGAAGAGGGTGAGAGATGAGAATGGATCCAACCCCTATTTATAGGGGTTGGATCCATTTCTAGCCGTTGGAGCAAATCCAACGGCTAGGGGGCATCCCCAAGTGACCGTTGGGGCCCCAACGGTCACTTGGGGCCTCCATTCAGTCGCCCCTAATGTTAGGGGCGACTGAATGAGGAGCCCCAGCCTCCGCTCCAAGCGGCTGGGCTTGGAGCGGGTGGCTGAGGCCATAATTTTGAAATTATGGCCTCAGCCGGCTGGGGCTGGACATGCTCTTAGAGGGGGACATGTTTCTTCATTTGGAAACAAAAGCAGTCCCCACTATAGTCAAACTTTGAAAAAACCTTGTCTTTTAGTGAATTCCACGTCATTATGTTACCCTTTTGGTCACCCTCTAAGTCACTCTAGCATCACCCACATCCAAATTGGTCAACTAGATTTGGTTTAGTACAGAACTTTGTATATGAGGGGATTGTGTTTTGAAACATTTATGTGGATTTTTCCTTAAAAAAAAACTGAAGTGCCATTTTTAATTTTGATGTGAGAAAGATCTCATTTGGTTCAACCTCGTTATTTTATCACACTTAACTTTCTAACCTGTTCTCTCAGAGAACTAGCTTCAATTCTATTCATCTAGAGCTCATTACTTATCTCGAAGATGATGCTTCTAGTAAAGGGGCATGATTGAACAAAATGTTGTCATGTTTCATTGGATTCATTGCGTAAGGCCACGAGAGGGCTGACAAACACTTTTTAAAAAGAAAGACTTAAAGTATCATAAAATTATACTAGTGTTTATAGCGGGTAACGACATCTAATGTCTAACACTAGTATCCCCAAGATCACCATGCAAAACTAGTAATTAACTAATAGGAAGATAGTAGATTACCTTATTTCCCTAATGGCCCCCAACTTTGTGACCAGCTTCCTTCCTTGCCTCTTACTTTACGAGAAATACCCATATGGCCCCCTTCCGTTATAACACCGTTACTCTCTCTCCTCTATCTCATTTTCTATCTCTGCCACATCATCTCACCTTGCCCCGTCATCATCTTCTCCGGCAGGGTCGCCGGTTGGCCAAATTTCCGGCCGACGATCTTCAAATAATTCTCTTTCCTCTCTCTCTCTCTAGAATTTTTTTTTTTAATTTCCTCACCTCTCTCTCTCTCTAAAACTCCGGCGAAGGGAAACCCTTTCACTGGAGTTTTAGAGAGAGAGAGAGAGAGAGGTGAGGAAATAAAAAAAAAGTTCTAGAGAGAGAAAGAGGAGAGAGAATTTTTTTTTTTATTTGAAGGTCGCCGACCGGAAATTTGGCCGGCCGGCGACCCTGCCGGAGAAGATGATGACGGGGCGAGGTGAGATGATGTGGTAGAGAGAAAATGAGATAGAGGAGAGAGAGTAACGGTGTTATAACGGAAGGGGGCCATATGGGTATTTCTCGTAAAGTAGGGGGCCAGGCGGGAATCTGGTCACAAAGTTGGGGGCCATTAGGGAAATAACCCTTACCTTAATCGCTATTTCCCTCGAGCTAGTTGAATAGATTAAAGAAGACCAAGAGCTTCAAACGTAGCTCCTCTACTTGGGACACCGAACGGTGTATTTAATCTCCCTCCTTGAAAGCTCGCTAGCACTCCAATGGTGGCTTGATAATAAGAAGACCTTCTTCTTGCTTGACTAGAAGATAGCTTGGGAATTAGCTTACTTTCTCCTCTCTACTTGATGTGGTAGAGTAAGAAAGCTCAGAGAGAAATTTCACACCTCATTCTCTGCCCTAAGAGTGTTTATATAGAACCCTAATGAGAATACACCTCCTTTTAGGTTGTGTTTGATACCAGGGAAATAATTCCATGGAAATAAAAGAGTTCCATGGAAAGTCTTCCACAAAATTTATTCCGTGGAAATAAGAGTTCTTTCGTTTGATAGTCATTTATTATTCCGTGGAATTACGAACTCTGTTATTTGGTTGACAATTAACCTCTACGAATATAATATTCAATTAAGAGTTTCTAGTTACTCCTTATAGTTAAAATGTCATTTTTCTTTCATGTTACAATTACATTGTCGTCCTTATGCTGTCTAAATTACATTTTTACCCTTATCTTTTCATAATTATACTTTTGTACCTATGTTGTAAAATTATTTAACTTTGTGCCATTTCAATGTGAAAGTGCAGACATGCCATTTTTACAAGATAAAGGTAAGAATGTCATTCAGACCACATAAGGGCAAAAATGTCACTTTGATTTATACGAGGGTAAATTGTCATTTTACCATAAGGGTAAGATGTCAATTTGATATTATAAAAGGGTAAAAATGTAATTTTAGCCATATAAAGTCAACATTTCATTTTAACAACTTTGTAAAACATGTCATTTGGTAAGAAGGGCAAAAATGTTATTTGCCCAATGTATAAATAAAAGTTTATTTTGCTAAATTTTATGGGTAAAATGTCATTTACAAAATATATGGCGATAAATATTAGGTTTCAAGTATCCGAATATATTAAAATATTTTTATTTTGATTTTTTACTTTCCCCGGAAACTAATTCCTAGGTAGAGCACGGAATTAAAACTGGGTTATTTCATGGAAATAGATTCCCTAGGGAATTAAAGCCATGGAACTATACTGCGTATCAAACGGTGGAAATACCTAATTCCATGGAAATTCTTTTATTTCCATGGAAATAGGAGATATCAAACACACCCTCCAAAATTCAGCCCAATCCGAGTCCCGGAAATACCCGAACCGACCTAGGCCCAAAACCCTTATTTCGGGCCTTTTTGCTATCTTTTGTCCAAACTCTATTTTGGCCTGTGAGATATGTTTATGGGACATTCCCAATGTTATATCACACTCCCACTAGTCATATCATCCGATTAAATACCCATTCTTATGTGTAACCCATTGTAGGATCCGATCGAAGTTAGCCGCGAATTACTTCGTAGTTCGATGATCGTAGTTGGTTTCTAGCTAGACACTACGACCCCTAAATCAATCGGACTTGATGATCTTCTTCATCAATTGTCCTAGCCGACATATTGCTCGCATTGCCATCTTGGTCGAAGGACATCTCCTTTAGACTCCCACTTGGACTTAGAACAAGTGCAATGCCTCGATTCCCGTGTCAATTTAGTATCCCATCTGATACGTCACGTCATTCAGACTTTCTTGATCTCCGAGTACAACTGTAAAAGACAAACGATTAATTCTTAATCCGTTTGAGCGCGACCACGCATTTTCAGTTGTCACTCATTAAGTGGCCTTGAGACACTTTTGACCTAATGTGATTAGGATGACACAATCCATTCTTGCGCTCCCACTTTGCTTCATGTCTATCCTGTCCTTCCCAGTATCTGTCTTTATAACCTCCTTTTACGGCGTGGAGTTTGACGGAACCAAAGTCGGACATTCCTTACATAAGATGAGTGGAGCACTCATGTTTTGAGGAATCTCTCCAATCTTGTCTTTTAAGAAGTATTTGACGTTTATCAAGAGTGATGTACTTCTCATTAGAGGGTTATCCAGTGTATAAACCTTTTACACAACCACGTAGTTGAATCGAATACATTATTCCTATAGCCCATGAAACTGCGCTATCCCATCGACTCCCGTACTAGTCTCCGTGAGTCATTGTTGTCCATGCAATGACCTGGACTAGGGATTTGACAATAAATATTCCAAGTTCACTTAATAGGGTTTCATTCATCAGATCACGTATCTGACAAACCTATTCGGAATGTTTTATCATCAATGGACTGTCGTTTAAACACTAACCAAATTTAGACGACTTGTGAAATAATTCTATTATTTCTGATAACGGGAGTTGTAAATCTGAGCCTCTTCCGTAAAACTCTTTTTACCCACTCAGTTTTACTTTCGAGGTTTATTCCAAATTTACCTCATGCCTTAGACCGTGTATGAATCTCATACTATGTCTTAGGTGACAGTTTAGTTTGACTACCGTGGTAGTCGGTTTTAAACTTCTTTGAAGTTTGCTACGATGACTATTTGTACTACTTTCATCCTTTAGCCTTCTAGGATGTTTCAGTAGTGTTTCGGGTTTCCAATCCGAATTGGATGTCTAAATGCTAATCACATTCAACATGACTTGACTTTATGTTTTCAAACATAAACGTCTCTCTCATGCGTGTTTGCTCATCGGTGTCTTTTCAAACTCCGATTTGGCAACGCTCTTTGCCATGAGTTTTGGGTCGAAATTCTTGTAGACTTTTCCGAGTTTTAGATTTTCTGTTTCGGATCTCAAGCATCTCAGCGTACTGAGTCTCTCTAATCCTATCATCTTTTTTATCTATGCTTATAGATCTTCAGATGCCCAAAATGGCATTTCATCCTTGTGTGTGGTCCTTTTATTGAGTCAGTGTGTTCACTGTTACACAACATCTTATGTCGTACTCAATCTTTTGTATGTACTCTGCATACGGACCCGGAAGGTTTGTTTCTCCCACTTACCTTCTTGAAACTCGTGATTCAAGATTTTTCTTCATTCCTCAAGAATCAAACTTCTTTGATTGCCTATTTGAATCGAAGATTCTAACTCTTGTGTGCTTTTAATCCGTCGATGGATTTCTGAAGCATGCCTATGGACATAACTTGATTGGAAGAATCTTATTCTTCTTGTCTAGTTTCGGGAAACATGAATGTTTCCATCCTTCTCAGTTTTCTACTTTGGAAAACCAATTTAGGTCTTCCGTTGACTTAAAGTATCAAGCTTCATGTCTTGACGAGATATGGATTCCATGATGATTTTGGTTTCTAGCCAAAATCTAGAGTCAGTTTCCGTTTCTGCGCAGGTCTTTTATCTCTTTAGAAATCACCTTTATTTTCTGAGTCTTTGAGATTTTACTTTTGTCCTTTTAGGGCTTTTGAACAACAATTTGGAATTTTCTCAACTACTTTGAGATATTCTTTTAGAGCCACTTTCACTTGCTTATTTGAGAGTTCTCCTGCGAATGATATTCGCTTTTGTGCGGTGGGTTTATAAGATCATATCTTTAACCTTTCCTTTTCCGAGGAGCCGCAGTTTGTTGCTCGTGGTCGAATTTAATTGTCTTGTACAAGTTTCATGGTTGTTCTTCATGACTCTTCATGATTTTTCTCATGATCGAATTAAATCGACTTGTACCTTTCTCCCACTTATTCTTGTAATAATTTGTATTTTTCTCCCAGACTACTAGGTGTGCTAATTACTAGAAGAATACTATCATGAGCAACAAACACTTTGTTCTCTTGATTGGTTGTGGAAGAAGCCCAAATTTCTTTCAAAAAGAAATTGCGTCAGATATTAATTAGTTTTGTAACGCTTTTTACAAGTTTTAGCTTTAGACGGAATTTTGGTAGTTTTGTGGGAAGCTATGTCTAGACTAGTGGATTTTTTAGGATAGAGTTTGATTCGTGTTCTTCATCTTATCCTTTTGGACACTCCAAATATGGATAGGTTAGATGTAAGTTTGAAGATCAATCTTTGTTTCTGACTCAAGACTTTCTTTCTTGTCAGTTGATTCATGTTTTGGTTATTTGAACCTATCATGTAGGTGTTTAACCAAGTTTAGAATCATTAGGTATAAATAGTTTAATTTAACACTTTTAATAACATCTCAATTTAGAAATAAAGTTCTTTATTGATTCTCCATAATACTTAGTACAGAGATGATGTTAAAAACTAGAAAATCGCTTAATCTAGATTAGTGCCTAAAGTAGACTTCGATCCCTTTCAGCATCCTTAACAGTCGAGGCTTCTGCTCCCTCTTGGATCTTGTCTTCCTTAGCCAAATACTCAGTTCCCAGCTGCACCTGTACATTCACAATGATAGGGCAATTTTAGGTGTCATATACCAAAGTTTGGGAATTTTACAGTATTTGATAAGTTAACTGTTTATACCTGAATTGGAAGCCACTGTTCCATTCTTCTTGTCCTCCAAGAACTTAGGGTAGTTTCTTTTCCAGTGGCCCTTGCCATCACAGTGGAAACATTTGGTGTCAGGAGGAGGACCTTTGTCTTTAGGTTTGGCAACCCGTTTGCCTTTTCCTTTTGACGCGGTTTTCTTCTTCTGTTTTCCACCTTTCTTGAACCCTTTGTCCTTTTGTACCATAAGAACGTCCTTCTTAATCTCCACTATAGCGACGTCTTTTTCGGCTGTTAGAAGCATATAATGAAGTTCCTCCAACGTTTTATCCCATCCATTCATGTTGTAGTTTATCTTAAACTGATTAAAACCACTATGGAGGGAGTGAAAGATAGTGTCGGTAGCCGTCTGTTGGCTATAAGGGAAACCTAGTTTAGCCAGCTTGCCCATGAGCCTGGTCATTTGACGAACATGAGGCCCAACTGGTTTTCCCTTTTCAAGGTGCATGTCCATAATTGCTTTAGAGGTTTCAAACCTCTCCAATCTCGACTGTTTCTAGAACATTTCCCAAAGTTGTCGCATCATGGAGTAAGCATCCATGTCTATGAACTGTTTTTGTAGAGTCAGTTCCATGGTTGCTAGCATTAAGCAAGTTACAGGCTCTACCTTTTTCCGCACACTCCTTTCTTCATCTATCTCTTCTTTAGTCGAAGTATCATCCAATACAGGAATTGGAGTTTCTAGTATATGTTGCTTGCCTTCCATCCTGAGAACTATTCCCAGGTTCCTCTCCCAGCCGAGTAAGTTGTGCTCATTCAGCTTCTCCTTGTCGAGAAGTGAGCGGAAGTTGAAAATATATTTTGTCATCTTTAAACTACATATAAGAAATGGCAAAGTTTAAAAACTCGTTATTGTTTTGAAAAACTTAGTTTTCCCACATTATTCAATAAAAATCGTCCCCGATTGAATAAGTGATTCCAAGATCCCAGTTCTTCGGAGTAAAGCGGACGAAGACCCTACCCTTTGACTCCGCCGTTCCGGGTGAGTGAACTACTTCACTGATCACACCTTATGACTCTTGATTGATAGATTTCATTAATGAATGACTAATCTATTCTTTTGCCTTGAGTATCCAAGACTCTCTTGCTGATCTCGTTGAGTAGAACCATTTAGACGTGTAGGCCTCTTCTATAGACCTACCCGCATTGTCCCAAGGTAGAGGAGGTACTCTGCGAAGGCCGACACACCTTCCTCGAGCAAGGGCGCAACGAGTGTCTTAATCTGGATAAGCGATTACTCAAGATTACGTTTTGAGGACTTTTACGCTAGTTTGGCGCTTGTTATAGCGAACTATTTAGCCTAACTAACATCCACGACATAAAGCATAAATAAGTAAGTAAATGCGCGCGAGAAATTAAATCAAGCAGACATGGATCCTAGTATGGCCCCTAACCTAGAAGATCTAATCTCCTTTGGTTTGCTTCTTGTTTCGCCTTTTGGTTCGCCTAGATCTCCATCTTTGAACCTCCATTGATTTCTCCCACTCGCCTTTGGATTCCTTCCTTGAGTTTCTTCAATGGACTCATAGACCCTAAACTCTAATTACAAAACTTTAACGATTCGCAGATCGTATGAACTTGAAATTAAAATTAATTACAAATATGCACTCATCCGTGCTTAAAACAAGAATATAGAAACAAATCTATGGTCATACTAGTTTCCCGCATTCACATGATCACATGCATTCATATAATATATTAATGCTAAGAATTATAAATGCATGATTATCTTGGGAGACACTTTTGTCGACATCACATGTCACATTACGGACCTTAAGTCTAAATTCGAAGTTCGACTAATGGTGCGTTCCGGTTTTATCTTCTATGATTTCTAAAATCAACTTCAAGAAAAACTCTGTTTCGGGTTTTGAAAGCCCGGGTCAATTTCGGAAAAAAAATATTGGTTCGATTCTTAATGATTTCATAAATCAATTTAAAGAGAAATCCGTTTGGCCTTCTGGATGGCCCAGATTAATTTTGGAATTATTTGGTTGGAATCGGAAGAAAATTTGGCAAAAACTCTCACTCGAATGATGGTCCCTTTTCGTGGTCCGAAAAGCCTCGAAAAAGCCCGGGACAAGTCCTAGACAAGTCCCGTCCCAAGCCCACAAAAAGGGCTCGGACAAGGTCCGGACATAGCACGGCCCATAGGGCCGGCATGTCCTGGCCGAGGCCTATCAAGGCCTGGTCTCGTCCTGGCCGGAGCCAGGACGCTAGTCCATGTACCAGACGCGTCTGGTCCTGGACCGGACCAGCACTAGGTGTCTCGGACCTAGTCCGAGACGCCCAAAACTTCCCAGACGCGTCTCCAAGATGCGTCCAGATGCTTCCATCGCAGTTGGTGGTCGCGTCCTAGACTTCTAAAATTTTTTCCAAATTGTTTGTTTTGTTTTGCAAATCTCTATTAGCTATTTTCCAAATTTTAAACTCTTTCTAAATTTTGAAATCCCTTTTAGAACACTTCTAAAATTTCTCAAAACTTATAGAAACTTTTAAAATTTCCAAACTTTGTTTTTGGGAGTTTCTTAAAACTCAAAAACAATTCTTTTTAGAATACTTCTAAAATTCCAAATTTTTGTTTTTTGGGAGTTTCCTAAAACTCAAAAACAATTCTTTTAAATTTTTAATCAACCAATTTTGGATCAAAATTCTAGGTTTTTGAAACTTTTTCAAGAACAATTTTGAAAGCCAATCCAAAATCAATGAAATTCAATGTTTTGAAACACTTTCAATCATCAATTTTGATTTTTAATTTGAAAAACTAGTTGAATCATATTCATTGTAATCAAATTATGAGTTTGAAGTACTTTTAAAATACTTTTATAAACTCAATCTATCAAACTATCACGCATATGAAATATCAATTAGTTTGATGCTTAGCAAAAACTAGTTAATTGCAAGAGGCTCCGACGCCACTGTAGGGTATTATACCCTTATACTAGTGTTTATAGCGGATAACGATATTTAATGTCTAACACTAGTATCCCCAAGATCATCATGCAAAACTAGTAATTAACTAATAGGAAGATAGTAGATTACCTTAATCGCTATTTCCCTCGAGCTAGTTGAATAGATTAAAGAAGACCAAGAGCTTCAAACGTAGCTCCTCTACTTGGGACACCGAACGGTGTATTTAATCTCCCTCCTTGAAAGCTCGCTATCACTCCAATGGTGGTTTGCTAATAAGAAGACCTTCTTCTTGCTTAACTAGAAGATAGCTTGGGAATTAGGTCACTTTCCCCTCTCTACTTGATGTGGTAGAGTAAGAAAGCTTAGAGAGAAATACCACACCTTATTCTCTTCCCTAAGAGTGTTTATATAGAACCCTAATGAGAATACACCTCCTTTTAGGTTTCCTAAAACACCCTTTAGAATAAG
Organism: Eschscholzia californica; assembly: GCF_041429995.1. Taxonomy (NCBI): domain Eukaryota; kingdom Viridiplantae; phylum Streptophyta; class Magnoliopsida; order Ranunculales; family Papaveraceae; genus Eschscholzia; species Eschscholzia californica. The sequence continues at coordinate 39,068,947 of NW_028238198.1, forward strand.
ATTTAGGGAAATTATCGAAAATAGCAATTAATGATATTTTCTCAATTCCCTAACGAGGAGGTGTCCAAACACCACTAAATTTTTCGTGAATACTACTGGGTATGTCAGCAACTCACCCTCCAAAATTCAGCCCAATCCGAGTCCCAGAAGTACCCGAACCGACCTAGGCCCAAAACCCTTATTTCGAGTCTTTTTGCGATCTTTTGCCCAAATTCTATTTAGGCCTGTGAGATATGTTTATGAGACATTCTCAATGTTATATCATACTCCCACTAGTCATATCATCCGATTAAATACCCATTCTTATATGTAATCCGATGTAGGATCCGATCGAAGTTAGCCGCGAATTACTTCGTAATTCGACGATCGTAGTTGGTTTCTAGCTAAACACTACGACCCCTAAATCAATCGGACTTGATGATCTTCTTCATCAATTGTCCTAGCCGACATATTGCTTGCATTGCCATCTTGGTCGAAGGACATCTCCTTCAACTCCTTCAGAAGATTCAAACAGGAATCTAACAAATTTTATGAAGAATAAGTAGAATAAATTTTAGGGTTTATGGAAGAAAAGTAGGACTTAAAATGAAACATCTAATTCTTAGAGAGTAAGAGTGAAACATAATAGAGTGATTCCCCCTTAAAATCAGTTGTCCGTATAAATTTTTAATATTTCTAGTTTTCCATATAAAACAGTTGTCCATATAAGAAAATTGGTTGTCCATGTATTGGCCACCTATATTAATATGCTAATCAAACAAAGCATGCAAGGATTCTGCATTCTAATGATTATGGCTACTCTTAATTTTATGCACGTAGTGATGTTGAATATGCTAAGGCATAACATTAAATGATAACTTTCCCAGTATCCACTCATAGTGCAGTATATGAATTCGACTACCATCTCCTACTTCCCAAAAGACAAGTCCTTCACCAAGGCGTCAATGAATGTAAACTCAACTGGATAATCAGAGCTAAACCTAAAGGCAAAGATGGACTTGGTCTCAGAAACATAGGAAAAGACTACTTAGCTCTCAGGAGTAAACTCAACTGGATAATCAGAGCTAAAGCTTCCGCTACTTGGGTTCAACACTTAAGGTCTAAGTATCCTTCTTCCCACAGATAAAATACTTCAAACTCTTCTTGGTTATGGAAATTTATACAGAAAAACCAGAATTCAGTTGACCTAAACACCATCTGGGATATAGGAGATGGCTCAAATATTGACATATGGGAAGACTTCTAGATTCCAGGCATTGGGAAATTGGGTCAACCTTCCTCCCATCTAGGATACTTTAAGGTCTCCCAACTTATAAAGTCTGATCACACTTGGAATTCTGATAATTTAGCCTTACTTTTCACTCCAGATATACAAAGTAAAATCAAATCTATACCTCTTGAGACTCTCCATGATCAACTTAAGTGGACTCTGTCCAATTCTGGAGATTTTTCAGTTTCCTCTCTTTACAAACATCTCATCCATGAAACTAACATCCCAACAACCTTTAGTAACTGGAAATAACTCTGGAATCTTTCACTACATCCCAGGATACTCTTATTCTGTTGGAAACTTGCTCATGATATACTACCTCTAAACTACAGAATGTCTAGAATAATACCTCAAATCTCTTCTACCTGCCCTTTTTGTTCATCAGCAGAAGAAACACAAAATCATTTTCTCCAGATTTGTCCAGTAATCCAAGAAGTTCATAAAGCTCTTACAAAGGTGAACATAAATGTCAGCCCAATAGTTTCATTCTCTGGTTGGTTTACTTTCCTTAGCTCTCTAACTCAAGAGGATGACACCACCAATGGATTAACTTCTTTAGAATTTGTGGCTACTATTATGTGGCATATCTGGAAGCACAGATGTGAATTGGTTTTCAAAAATGTCCAACTCAACATCACAGGTTTAATTCATAAAATACAGGGATACAACCAAATACAAGTTGTTGTGATCAGAAAGCTCCCTACAACAAACATTTCAGAATTACATCACTGGACTGCCCCTCCTGAAGGCACCATTAAAATCAATTATGATGTATCTTACATCACTAAGACTCTGACATCATCTTTGGCCTTTGTTGTATCGGATTATACAGGAAACTCAGAAACCAAAGAGTCCATCCTCAACACCTCCAGGTCAGTAGATGAAGGAGAAGGAAAGGCAGCCCTCCAAGGAGTTCTCTGGGCTGTTAAGCATGGAGTCAAAAAGCTTATTTTGGAAGGAGATTTAGCAAATGTTTCAAACTGTTTGAATGGATTGGCAAACACCATTCATTGGGCGGCAAAACATGTTATGAAGAGCATCAAACAGCTATCATCCACTTTTGATTTATTTACTTTTGCTTATGTAAATAGAAAAGTTAACAGTAATGCGAACTCAGTCGCAACCAGCACTAGAAAAAATGGTCTAAGTATTACCAGTTGTATTCCAAACTGCTCTTTATTTCATCATAACATCCATGTAACACATTACTGTAATTAACAGATGTTATGTTTGAATGTAAACTCTTCCAGAGCCAGGAAGAATTGGTTATTCTAGCTAAATTGTCGGTTTCCCCATTATTAAAGTTAAAACCTAAATTTTACTATCTATTTTATCCTTTATGTTGGATGCCATTGCCTTCCGTATCATTTCTCTCTTCCAAGTTGGAAAGGAGTTGCCAAAAGCGATTGTTGACCACCTATCGATGATTCTTTCACAAAATAAAAAAAAAAATTCTTACTCTCTTCTTTCACAAGCTACCACCAGTTTAAGTTAGCAATGTAATCGTATTCGTTTTATCGTAGTCAATTTTTTTTTAGTTATTTATTTTTAATCTTTCGTGTATCACACACCCGTAAAAAAGGTATTACTTAGATTTGAATTCTTTGTTGGAGTCGGAAACACAAAGGGCTCCCCAAAAGTTGAAGACAAAGTTGAATTCCCAAAATGAGAGGAAAACTCCCCGTTTGAGAGCATCCCTCTTGGCTAACGTCTGTAGATCACACTTTTTGAAACAAAGACTGAACGTAATTTGTTATTTTCTTTCAGGTAAAAGAGAATGATAAATTATATAGAAAAAGAGAAAAAAGTAACCAATTTCGAGAGATCGTGAGAGAAATAAGTAAAGGGAGAAATTATGTGGATAGTAGTTTAGATAGTGTGAACAAAGAGATATTTTAAGGAGATTGTAACTGATTTTGAGTTTTAAACTAATTATTGACACTAATACCCTTTTGTTTTTATTCGAGTTACAGGAAGAAGATTTACACCAGTTGTCGGATGTGATTTCTATCAAACTGCAAACGGAAATGAACGACCAGACTTATACCTCACATAACCGACTGACCTGTTTTAATATATAGGATAAAGTAAATGTACCTAATTTGTACATGTATGCACCCCAATTTAGACCAACGGACTTCATGAAATTATTGAAAGGTTCACTTTGTTTTGAAATTTCGATCTCTAATTAACAAAGTTATCTCTTTCAACAAAAGAAATAAAGAAAGTTAAGAAAGTCACCTAAATAATTGCTAAGTTTCCCATCAAAATCTAAATCTTTCATTCACATTGCCCCATTTAAATTAGTTAATTCCTATATGACCCCCTACTTTGTGACCAGCTTCCTTTATGACCCCATTTTTTTCGTAAATTCAAATATGACCCCCTATTTTCAGGTAAATGTCATTACTACCCTTCTTAATTCTAAATTTAAAACAATAAAAAAAATTATTTCCACCTCACCCCTCTCTCTCTCCACCTCATCTCTCCCTACACCTCACCCATCTCTCTCTCTCTCCAATTCACCTCTCTCTGTCCAACTCACCCCTTTCTTCTCCGGCAAGGTGGCCGGCCGGAAAATTTTTCCGACCGACCACCTTCAAACTTAAAAAAAATAAAAAAATTTCTCTCTCCTCTCTCTAATTTTTTTTTTAAAATCTCTCGCACTCTCTCTCTCTCTAAAACTCCAGCGAAGGGGGTTTCCCTTCGCTGGAGGATCTGTTCACGAACAGCAGGTCTGTTCTGTTCGTGAACAGATCCTCCGGCGAAGGGAAACCCCCTTCGCCGGAGTTTTAGAGAGAGAGAGATTGGAGAGATTTAAAAAAAAAATTAGAGAGAGAATTTTTTTTTTTTAAGTTTGAAGGTGGCCGGCCGGAAAATTTTTCGGCCGGCCACCTTGCCGGAGAAGAAAGGGGTGAGTTGGAGAGAGAGAGAGGTGAGTTGGAGAGAGAGAGGTGAATTGGAGAGAGAGAGAGAGAAGGGTGAGGTGTAGGGTGAGATGAGGTGGAGAGAGAGAGAGAGAGGGGTGAGGTGGAAATAATTTTTTTTTAATGTTTTAAATTTAGAATTAGGAAGGGTAGTAATGACATTTACCTGAAAATAAGGGGTCATATTTGAATTTACGAAAAAAAGAGGGCCATAAAAAAAGCTGGTCACAAAGTAGGGGGCCATATAGGAATTAACTCTTTAAATTACAAATGTTAACAGGAGGAAGAGAACCGTCCATACAAAAAGAAAAAGAAAGATAACAAAATAAATGAGAGCCACTCAAAAAGTTTTTAGGGCATCTTCATGTATAATGAATAATATTATTTTATACTTTAAAAAAAATAATATTATTTTATGGGGATTGATGAATCACATATTGTCCCCCTTCTTTTTACTAGTACTACTTTTCTTGTCCTTCTCTTTTAACACTTCTAGAGAGGATTTGTCTCTTGATAGCTTCAAGTGGAGTAGACTAGAATTAAGATAATATTGTACATGCATGGTTTTGGCTGCACCATTTACCCTTTTATATTACACGGGTGCTTTGTTTTGTAGCTAGCCCTTGTCTTGTTAGGAAGATAATTTCATTTACAAAGAAAATTTTGCTAGTTAGGTTCATGACTCATCCTTCTCAACTAGGAAACTAGCTAACACATTAGACATAGGAATTTAGATAATATCTCTAGGTAGAGAGAGATTTTGCTAAAAGGGCATATTGTTAGGCTCACAAACAATTTGATGACTCTTTATGTTTAAACTTCTTAATCTCTCTCTAGTTTTAATCAACTCCTAATTTTTAACCTATAATTTCATACGATTGATTGAATGGGCCCAATATATACAGTCTCGTCCACTTTGTCGTGGAAGAAAAATAAGCAATGAACAACTCCTTAACCAATTAACAATTAGTTTTTGTGCTATTCCATCTATATATGTGGAACAAAATTGAAGTCTTTAATTATAAGTTGGTTAAATGTTTAGAATTGTATAAAAATTTAACTAATATTCTTAACAATGAGACTAATAAGACTTTTTTTTGTTGAACAGACTAATAAGACTTGATTAGAGCAAATGAACTTGTTAATTTTGATGTTAATGATTTCAAAGTTCGACTTTAATTACTCTGTTGAACCTAAACCGCTTACTTCGAAAGAATAATGCATTGATCCTCACTATGAGATACCAAACCTAACATTTTGTTCCTTTATGTTTTATGGTTTGTTTTTTTACTTGTCTAAAATCAAAAGCTCTTTTTAAGAAAAGGTATTTATGAAAACAACCCATTTTTGGAAAGAAGTTGTAGCCCACCAAGGAGACCTATCATAACTTTTTCATTGAAGTAAGAAATAGGGAACTTTTATTGTATCATTGTGATGGGTTCCTATGGTTAAATTCTAAGGTTAATGTTATAAAAGGGTAAATCTTTGAGTTCTTTTTTCCAATCAATCAACAAGCATAAGCTGCAGAATAGTATATACAAAGAAGTATAAAGTTTAAAAATAATGACAGGGGTTAGTTCATCATGTGGAGCATGCAAATTCTTGAGGAGAAAATGTAAAGATGAATGTGTTTTTGCTCCTTACTTTTCTTATGATCATGCTTCTACCCATTTCGCTGCCGTTCATAAGGTTTTCGGAGCAAGTAATGTGTCCAAATTACTCTCAAATCTCCCTATGCAAAACCGAAGTGAAGCCGCTATCACTATATCTTATGAAGCACTTGCTCGGATGCAAGATCCTACTTATGGCTGTTTTGCTCAAATATTTGCACTTCAACAACAGGTTTTCTTAGATATAATCGACAAATTAACTTCTCTAAATCTCTACATATCATTATTCGATCACTTACATAGGAGTTCTTGCCTTGCAGGTAGCTATCCTACAAGAGGAGATACAACTTCTTGAAACTCGAATGGCTAAACCTGCTACTAACGACCATCAGAGCTCCCAAGCATTAAATAACAATACTACACACTTCTGGTTTTCTTCGTCCTTCCCAGATTATGAGAACTGCATACATTCCAACTACAGTGATCAACATATCCAGGAACCCTTAGTGAATACGATGAACTTTAATGGCAATGCCATGCATAATAGCCTGCAGCTCCCAGAGCAACATATTCTCTTAAGTGAAGTTACAACTAATCAGCTGATAAGTTCGGAAGCGAAGCAACTTATAATCGGGATAGAGCAACAAGGGACTTCGGCTTCTTCCAACCCCGGCTGGGTAGATGACATAGTGACCGGTATGCCTACCCAAGTGATTAGACCTAGCTTGGTTGATGATTATCTTGCTTGGAGTAACTAATTGATGAATGACTAATTATTAGCTATAACCTATATTTGTAAGCTACGTTAGGCATTAGCCTTCAAAATTTTGGGCCCCTATTCGACTTAGGGCAACAAGTTAATGACCAACTACATGTCTTATGAACCATATTTGGGTTTTATTATCTGATTTTATTTTTTACGTTAGTATCGGATGATTTCGTCGATTAGTGTTGGACCTATACATTCCGTATGTCTTGTTTTCTTATCCTAAACACAAAAGCAGACATGAAAACATATGCATTGAACTGAGATCTAACTTCGGAAGAGATGTAAAAACAAAACACAATCTTAAACTTAGGTAAAGAGGAAATGATCTAATAATGATATATTTGTTGTTAGAAACAAATATACTTAAGAGTCAATTTTGTACAATAATTCACATACTTATGAGCTACGACCAAGTTACCAACTGAGGTACAACCAAGAGTTAGCAACACACGACTCGCTTGGACGTGATAATGAGGAGGTTATCCAAACCAAATCCAACGGTTGTTCTCAGGTCATATGCGAACATTCATACCCGTACCTAAATATACAAGTTAAACCCACAAGAACTTCCCCTATGGCCGTCTCCGTCTTCACTCTATCAGCAAAAAACAGTGTTTGCAGCAACAACACTTTCGGCTTCGCATCAAAATTATGTTTCTCAAAACTCCTCTCCATCTGCCATTTCAACGTGTCCCTCGCCAAAGGAACTAACCACCCCAATATTTCCTTCACTATTACTTTCCATTCTTCAATCATTAAAGCTTTTTCCCGAATACCCATCCTCCTCCTCCCAAATTTCTTTAGCTTACACTTCACCATTCTCCTCAAACTGTCCGGTAACATTTCATACAACTCATCTCTTCCATTATCATCGATCGGACACCTTGTATACCGTTCCATAATAATTACCACATTCGCGTATCTTAACGCCAACCCTGAACCTCCAACCGTCGACGGTGGTGCCTGTTCTGTCAGTTTAGTACTATTTACCTTTTCCACCACATTACCTACACAAAACATCTGTTTCTTTTCTCTAAACTTGATATCCACAATACGAGAATCCACAGATTTCCTACGTACTGGTTTTAATTCTCGACTCCAGAACCGAACTTGATTAGCACTATTTTTCGAAACCCTTAAAATGGGTCCTGATTTTGTTGAAATGGGATTCGATTTCATCAAAATTGGACCTGATTTTGTCGAAATGACCACATTTTCTTCTTCTTCTACTTCTTCTTCTAGGACAGGACTAACACGAGGAGTATGAGACAACAAGCTTAAATGACGAGAATCGGAGTTGAATTGTTTACGACGAGCCGAAAGAGCGCGAGGAAGAACAAGACCCGATACATGAGGAGCCAACGTTTCACAAATTCGGGCATAAACGAAGCAAACGGTTTGAGCCATGAGACTAACAATTTTGTTAATAGTCTGACCCCAAAGAGATTCTTGTCTAAGCTGACGAACTTGTTGTCTCTGCCATGATAATTTCTGCTCAAACAGATAAGAATTACCCTTCTGTCCTGGATAATTTCGACTTATGTTTTTCCATTGTAATAATTTAACTTCAGATAATTCCATTTCTGCAAGAACTTGTAATCCAGAATGAAGACTAGAAGTTGCAGTTATAAACTTTTCCATTTGTTTAACAATTGTCTTAATATCTTTAGACCCAAATTTCAATCTATTAGAATCAATAATACCATCTTTTAAATCAGAGTAAACAAGATGAAATTGATTCAAATTTTTATCAGAGCATTTAGAACTTAATCGAGAAACAGTCGTAGCGATACGATCGATTTCTTCTATTTTTTCAGCACAAGCAAGTTTGAGAAGAAATGATTCATCTTTAGAGTTTAAATGAAGAATTCCTTCGGATTTTAAAATTTGGTTTCGGAGTTTGAGAATTTCATCGTCTGAGAGAGATTTGTATAGAGAAACAAGACGAGACATTGTTTTCGCTGTTTCGAAAGAGAGGATACCTAGTTTAGAATTCTTTTCACGAGTGAAGAGATTGTTGTTTTTCTTTTTCCCAAGGATTCCAATTTCAGAGAGCCACATATTTTTCTTAGAAGGTACAATTCATATGATTTTGAATTCCAATGAAGCATGGAATAGTAGATTTCAGAGAAAAAGGAAAGAGAGAGAGAGAGAGAGAGAGAGAGAGAGAGAGAGAGAGAGAGAGAGAGAGAGAGAGAGAGAGAGAGAGAGAGAGAGAGAGAGAGAGGGAGGGAAGTTATTTGGTTGGGTAGGTTGTTCTTTTTTGAAGACGCGTTTGGTTAAGGTTATTGGTTAAGGCTGGGGGACAGTGAGGATTTGAGGGGGGAACAGATCATCAGCCAATCAGGGTGAGTAATAACATAACGAATCTACAAGACTTATTCCACAAGGATTTTGCAGTTAATTCAGTTTTAATTTCAACAATTTCATTGTGTGTTTTTCACTAGACCACTGTAATTCCATTACGGGGCTTAATAATATGACAGAGTTTAGTTGGGCTATAGTCCCGTTCTTTGTAAGAATTTGAATTCGACAGTTTCATGTTTATCACGTCTTTGATGTATCAATGCCAATGTAATAACTATCGTAGATCGTAGTCAATTTCAAAAAAAAAAAATATAACAGAGTACATAACCGACGCCGGATCGACCGACGCCGGATCGGGTCATCAGGATGATGTTCACATGAGTTAGAAAGTTTGATTAAAAAATCCACATTACAAAATGAACTTCCTAAGATTGAACCCCTAAGAAGTTTCAAAATTAGGTAAACCACTTTAATTTCCAACAAGGAGTTTCTCTCTTTAGGTTTATCATGTAACCTGACTTTTTCCTCGTGCCCTCTCATCGGCATCTTAACCCTCAAACAAGGCCCAACTTCATTTTTCAGGTAAATCTGACTAAAGAAACTCCTATTTTTTTTAACCAAGATTTTAACAAAAGATGTTACTGAGCTGATGTGGCGGAATGAAATAGAGTAATAATAACTAGGTTAGTTGATTTGACCGGTACTTGATTTTAATTTGGTGAGAGGGGTAGATTGGGAATACAAACTATCTGGTCAGAACTTGATGATGTAATAGCTGACTAAAATGTATTTTTGGGACCAAAACAAACTCTCGGACACTTACGGGGGCCAAAACGGTGAGTTGGTCACAAATTGGGAGTCAAAAAGGAATTAACCCTATTAATCATCTACTGAGTTGTTGTTAACATGTATTAACCAATAAATCCACGACTCCACGCTCAATTATTAACGGTAGTCTTGAGAGTTGATATTAGAGAATTTCCAATCAATGACTAATGGTTTTCTTGAGAGTTTTTTTTTTGTTGAAAAGTTTTCTTGAGAGTTGATACAAGAGAATTTCCGGACCTCAACAGTACAACTAGAATGAACTAGGAGATTAATGGATTCGCCAGCGGCAATTGTCATTGACCGTTAGATCAACTGGCACAATACGATCAAAACACACGGGGCGAAGTGTAGAATATCAAGTCCTAAAATCCATCCGACCCTATGCCCTCCCGCGTAATACATATTCAGCCTTCCTGAACATCTCGGAAAACTCGTGACCTTCTAGTCATCTTGAACTTGCTAATAGTACGGCATCACACCTCAGTTCCCCAACATGCGAGCTCCGCTCGTGTTGTCCCGTATAACGCTTTCTTTAAGTCTTAGATTTTCACCCATCACAAAAGATACCGACAATAGTGCCAAGCACACCAATCCACATGTAGATCTTGCCATCTAGTCTCAAGCATCCCACTCATACACATCTAGACTTCCATCCAGACATTTCGCATAAGAACATCCATCGTGCCATAAGCTACCTTAGACCCCCCGTATGCCCAATATAGCACATCAAGGTCTGGCCTCATGAATAGCTCAATCCTCCCAATGGTAGAAGCTAACAAGAAACACGACCCAACACCAAAACTTGCAACTTCCACCCGAAAAGAACCCGCAATTACCTATCTGTTGGTACTATCCAAAATCATGTCCTATGACTAGGGATGCGATGACTCCTGACATATGCTAGCCTTGCTCTTTGAGTTGCAAGAAGCTTACTTTCGTGCACACTTGCTAAGATGGACAAGCGTCCCATCCACGAGGTCTTGACATATGCTATGATGCACATGAGGAGCGGTCACATTTCCAAAGGATGCCGACCTCTGCACTGGTGTCATCACTTGCAATAGAATAACCCTCTCTCTTCTGCAACTCAACAGCCAAACAATAATCTAAGGACACATGCTTAAACCCTATACCCTTATTCCACAGTCAAAATAAAAAGCACATTAACAATTCCTACAAAGTCACTAACGCAAGTTTCAGACTGCCAAAAAATGAAACCTCAGTCCGGACAATGTCACCCAACCTCCCACAACAAAAAATAAAATCTCTCCCACATGGGGATGAACCAAATATGACAAGAAAAGTTAACAGCACTTCTTCACAGAACAGCAGTTCACAATACCCCTCCAGTTCAGCTGTCAGAAGCAGCAAGTATAGACTACATTAAGCATTCAATGTAATAGAAGAGAGAGACAACGCCTTTAACCGTTTAACACCTAAAAGAAGACCTACAGGGAGGGAAAACATAGAAAATGCCCCCAACATGGATGAGAGCAGCAAGTTTAGGGATTGACAGCTTTCTTTGCTCTGAGCGATTCAAGAGCCTTCTTTCGCAGCTCAATCTCAAGTCTCTTTTGTTGCTCCGTTTCTGTTTCCTCAACGTCACTTGCATCAGACTCCATATTCTTCCTTCGGCCAACATCATTCTGATTTTTCTCCATATCAGGAGGAGGTGCCACGGTATCCACATACTTTGCTTTCACCTTACCAGCACGTCTTTCTTCCCTTCTACGATGGCGCTCCTCACGGCGCCTGCGTTTCTCCTCTTTCCTCAGCCTTTTCTCTTCCTTCCTCTTTCTCTTTGCTTCCTTCTTGTCATCTACCTGAGAATCATGACTATCATCATCAGAATGTTTCCCTCCCCTCCTATGTTTTCGCTTTTCCATTTCGCCTGATCTATACTTATCATTGTCGTCAGACTCGGAATCAGGAGTCACCCTATCATTACCCTCAACTCTTTTCACCGACTTCGGCAAGGCTGCTGCTGCATGTTTTTCATCAGGGGCACTGCCTTCAAAATTTCTTGAGCCAGATCGTTTCTTACCAAGTGATCGTTCATCAAGAACGTGGTCCAAAGATCTTTCACCTTCAATCCTTCCAGGCCCATGTGATACATTTTGAGTGGAGATTTGAGGATGTTCCACTCTCACAAAAGCTTTTTCACTGCCAGCAAAGTGGAGTAATATGAATAGACCAATATTACTTGTAAACAAACATGAACTATGACGGTAAAATTACACATACACACAATTTTGGACAATAGAAAACCAAATAATTGAGCAGAATTGAAGTTTAAAGTAGTGCGCACCTCTTATGTTCCCGATCTTTCTTTCGTAAGTCAAAATGATCCATATGATGAGCCCGCCTATCATCAGGAAGATCTCTAGCCAAAATTCTAGTAGAGTGCTCTTCATCATTGAAGCTCGGAGGAGGAACAACATTTTCCTGAATTGTCGGTGAATGCTTAGTTCTCTTTCGTGGAGAAAAGGCCCTGTGAGCTTTATCCCCTCTGGAAAAAAAATATTTGAGCATCAGGAATATATAGGTGTAATGGAAAAAATACAGACACTCATTGTTTCTCGTTTTCTTTTTTTAACGAACAGACAAAAAGCAGTCTAAACAAATCCGACCTGGCATTACTATCTTCTTCCTCTCCACTTGATCCTGAATTCTCCCTACGTCTAGAAGAATCTCTTCTCTGCCTCATCGTCGAAGGACTTATAACTGCAGTGCCAGAGCGAGCTATCTGCTCTCGCGTTACCCTCACAGGACTCTCAGATGAACCAGAGATCCTTCACGTATAGTAGTACAGAAACTGATGAGAAAAAACAACAAAAAGATTACATGTTACAATATGGTAACAGTTACGGATACGGACCTCTTGTCACCCCTGTGAATCACTTTCCTCGTGTCAGGTGAAGATCCCGACCGGCTTACAGATTTTTCTGGTGGAGATGGCGTAAGAACATTTTTACGGCCAACACTTCGATTTCTTGGTTCACGCTGTGGTGACCTCAAAGAAATTGGTGGTTGATGTGACATGGGATGATCCTCATTGGCCAATTCAACCTCCTCTCTCTCAGGAGTCATACGAACGGGGGATCTTTTACCGCGAACCCTGTTCAGAGATGTTTATGGAATACAAGTATATGTTGTTGAATGAGCATTCTGTAAGCCACCTTTACATTGAAGGAAACAATGGGCAGAGCAACAGGGATTACCTTTGAGATGCGTAATCATCATTGTTTCTTTTAGATGCCACACCATTAGTTTGAATACTATCATCCACACTCAAGCTCCTACGACTTCGGTATACTGGGCTCTGGCTTCGATATGGACTACGACTCCTTCACATTCACAAGTCAATCAGCAATAGTATAATGGAAAATCAGGTTGATTAAACATCAGATACTTGTACAAATAGGTAGTACCTGTTTCTTTGTCTAGGAGACCGCATGGGTGACCTTCTCCTTTGTCTGGGCGATCTAGGAGGAGGTAATCTTCTCCTCATAGGAGATGGAGACCTACGATGAGGTGGTGAAGGAGACCTACGACGAGTTGGTAAAGGAGACCTACGACGAGGTGGTGAAGGAGATATACGCCTTAAAGGAGAAGGGGACCTACGACGAGTTGGTGAAGGAGACCTACGACGAGGTGGTGAAGGAGATATACGCCTTAAAGGAGAAGGGGATCTACGACGAAGTGGTGAAGGAGATCTACGACGAGGTGGTGAAGGAGATAAACGCCTTAAAGGAGAAGGGGATCTACGACGAGGTGTTGGTGATCCCCTACGATACCTTCGCTGAATAGGTGAAAGAGACCTGCGATGACGAGGTGGAGGAGATATCTGGCGCATTGGAGAAGGAGATCGACGTCGTACAGGGGACTGAGACCCGCGCCTCAATGAAGATGGTGATCTACGTCGAATTGGAGGTGATGATCCACGTCGTAAAGGACTTGGAGATCTGTGTCTAGAAGGGGAGGGAGACCTGCGCCGAACAAGAGGAGATCTACGTCTAATAGGGGAGGGAGATCTATGTCTTACCAAAGAGGGAGAGCTACGCCTCCCAACAGATGATCTACGCCGCGACCTTGATGTTGATCTCCGCCTAGAACGAGGTGACCCTCGTCTTGAAGGAGTCCGGGCTCTTCGAGGTGAATGCCTTCTACGGGGGGACATAGAACGTTTTCTTGGGGAACGGTACTGCCTCTTAGGAGAAAAGGAGTTCCTACGCCGAGGAGATCCAGAAATGCTCCTTGATTCGTTCCTCCCACTGAAAAAGATAAGTTTTTCTTAACACAAAAGATAGAAATGAGCAAATCCAAGTACTACTTCATCTTTAAAGAGAAGGAGAGGCCCCCCGCCCCACCCAAATCCCACGAAAAACCACACCAGCAAATCCGAGTACTGCATTCAGGGTATGTTTTACTGACGAGAAAGATCCGTCCAGGACCATAGCAGATCAAATGATTTGACCCAAGGATTAAAACATACCCTGAATAGCTTCTAGAGTTTGAAAAGGACTTGCTGGTCGATCTTGGGCTACTTCTGTAAAGAAAAGAGATAATGGAAGTATGTCGCTTGTATTTCGTAACATTAATGAATACACATGTGGGCTTTGTCACACATAGTCATCTGACTCATCAAAATAACAAGTACTGATTCTGACTTCAGAAAAAAAATCTTGGGAGGAATAGATTACCGCTCAGATGAACGCGCACGATCAGCTGCCAGTGGGGACCTAGAAAGCCTACAGACATTAAAGAACAATCACTCAATTTTGAGATTGAATACAAAAGCCAATAGATATATTTTACCAATATCTTATCGTGTTTGGCACATCAACTTGCAACCAACCAATACCAACTCAACTTTTACCTCACAACAGCAGGGGCAAAAAGCAAATGATTAGAATCTCAATGATGAAAAACTCCTACATGCTGAAAAAAAACTATTAGATCTACTGACGAGCTAATGATCAAATTGTGAAACACAAAAAAAGGAAAACAAAGCAATGAATCTATATGATTTCTAACAAATCACCTCAAAACAGACACGCATTGAACTACATACATAATATATCCACCGAAAGTCTGAAACTTATACAGAAGGGACATCAAAGACCACATTACTAAACGGATGGGTCTTTGGACCAAAGATGTAGCTAAAAATTGCACTTCAAGCTTGCCGGCCTGTGGCATGCTGAGGTCATACAGGAAAATGCAACTCATATAATTAGAAATTATTATACTTCAGCTGTAATTGTGGGCAAAACAGGAGAGCAAAAGAGTGGACAAAGTTCCTAAAGTAAACCACAAGAACTTCACCTACAGCTTGAAGGACTTGGAATCAACTGTTTAAGTGTTCTGTTATCAGCTAGGAAGGGTTTAGTCTCTCAGTTTATTTTGGTTTCCTTTGTGTGAGTCTATTATTTCCTTCCACTTTTCTTTGATTCCTGCGTGTGGATAAGCATTAGAGTTAAGCGAACTTCTCTTTTTTATATCTCCTGATTCTATTTATATACCCCTTCACCATTCAGAGAAAAAAAACATGGAGAGCCAAATACAAGATAAAAGTATGAAAACATGCAAATTTTTAACCATGAGAATAACTTTACCTATAAAATTAAATGAGAAAGTTATGAAAGTGTACAACCCATTTAATGGTCTGTATCGTGGTGTGGCACACACTACATAGGTAATCCAAAGGAGTGTAAAGATAAAAGTTCATCTTTTTATAGGTTTCTACAGCTTGTAAACCTTCGAAACAAGGAATACAACTCTAACATGTAAAAGTGCTTCTAACTTGTTACCTATTCTTTCCTCTTGCATCATCTCCCTCCACTTGTTTATGAGCACCAGGCGCCTTTGGAGGCAAATGTTTTGAAATCGGATCAAATTTGCTGCTTGGGGATCTAGATCTACGGATATCAACCTCGCCGTCCTACAGTAGTTTGAGGTAAAGAAGGATATGAACCCAAATAATTGCAGAAGCAAGCTGAATGCCAGAACAAACACAAATGAAAGTCAAAACAAATAACTACAGTGCTAGAAAGTTAACTTTGACATAGCATGATTAAGTTACCATCTTCTTAGGCTTCTCTTGCTCAAGATCCCTTTTCTTTTGGATTTCTAATGTAATTCGATCGGACTCCTCCTATAACATCCACAGAGAAGATAAACAAACATTATAACCCGGATGCTGAAAAAATAGTTAATTCTTCCTTGAGGTATTAGAAATTAACCTTCTTCTTCCTAATTTCCTCTTCTTTGGCATCCAAAAATTGCTGTGGAACACCACTAGCGTTCTTCTGGGCGCTGAGAAGTAGACACCAAAGCTCCTTCATAAACTTTCCAGTATTTTTTTCCATAAACCCAGTTAATTGAATTTGAACCTCCTTTCCATTAATGTCCTGAATGATACCATAACACAAGAACCATCTAATCAAGTAATGACCAAACTTTAATATTGTGTTTGCATAAATCACAGTTGAATCAAAGCTTTGAGAAGAAATAATCACACGTTGTTACCTTTCCATCTAAAAGGCCATAGATAAAGTTAATAAGAACTTCGTCCTCGAATCCGAGGAGTTCAGTCACCCGGGTAGCGATCCAGGGTCGAAGAACATCCATCTTCACCTTCGTCATATCAACCTAAATACATAACTCAATGGGGCAGTCAAAAAATCGACTAATAATTGAATTACAGTTTTTGCGTCAATAACAATCAGGAAGACTGCAAACCTTGCAAATTATGCTAAACCCTAGAACTGATTACGAATATTTAAGAACTCTAAATAGGAAAATTGGTCAAGAATAACACACTAACCAGGTTATCCAATTCGGGAGGGAACTTTTGAGATTTCAATAATTTCGCCTGCTTGTTCGAGAATCGAGTATCTTGATCAGTCGAAGTCCCCTAAAATACCAATATATAGAATCATATCAACACTAAGTAGTATTTGATAAAATGCATAGAAATGGGGGAAAAATTACAAGAAAAATGTGAAACGATAGAAAATCAAATCGGAAGTAAATTGATACTGAAAAGGGAAAAACGCAAAGAGTAAGGGAGAAGAATCGCACCCTGAAGAAACCGCCTGACATCTTCTAGGGTTTTTGGTTACTGCAAACAATCCGTTTTCCCGTGAGCGATCGAGGGAGAAAGAGATTCAGAGCTGAGAAGCTTGGAAGTTAGGGCATGCTCTAGTTCGATTTGCGTAATGGGGAGTAAAAGGGGGTTCAGTCATTCAGGATTGATCTTTAACTGTTGGACAAATTTATATACCTGGACCTTGACGGATGGACCAAGGCCCAAAAAAATACTAGGCCTATCTTTTCTATGAGTCGGATAGTTCTACCTCGGGCAAAGGGTTCCTCTAAAGGCGCACATCTTATTTACCCAAGGCCCATTTTACTTTGGCACTTCTCGTGGGCTTCAGACAGGCATCAGTTCATGTTGTTCCAGTCCAGCACGGATTGAGCCCAACCCGAGCGGCATCAGGGTTGCCTAGTCCGTAAAACGCGAAATAGAAAACAAGCCTGAGTAAAAAAGAGGGGCGCCTACTTACGCCCTCTTGGGCAAAAGGTCAAACAGATGAGGTTAATGAGTCCAAGATAACAAAAATATATGCTACTTGTTCACGATGGAATGGAGTAGATTTACCTGAAATAACAGGGTCAAATGACTTTAAGCACTTTGTATATACTAAAAAAAAAAAGTACTTCTTATTTTTTTGAGAAATCGACTACGATCTACGTCAGTCGTTACAAGACATTGATACATCATTAAGATGTTGATAAGCACGATAACTGTCTAAGTTACACCCATAATTAAAGAGGTCTAAAGCCCGACAACAAAAATCCTAAAACACGACAACATCTACTTTATCTAGTGCCTAAATTACATAGGATAAATCTTGGTAATAAACTGCTTCCACCGAGACTCGATCCCAAGACTTCATGGGCTTAAGAGGGGCGTCGTACCACTACACCAAAGGCAAAAAGTGTTGAACAAAAAAAAAGTGTTAAAGAGTGAAAAATTTTAGAAAATGAAATGAGAAAATAGAGAACCAAACAAACAAGAAGAATTATCTCTTGAGGTAAAAAAAACCCGAGTTCATAGTCTCAATTCGAAGTAGATTGTTGTCTTCACAGAAGGGAATGCCTTTTTTTTTAATGGTATAATCTCATTTTTTTTCTACATAAATCAATGTTAAAATCATACAAACTACAAACTCAAAAGGTGCAAGTGTTGATGATATTTGGGAGGTCAATTAATGTGTAATATGCTAGCATATACAAATGTTTTTTTCAGGGTGTGCTCAACTTTTCTTTTTTTGCAGATAAACTTAAGATGACATGTTGATGATATTTGGGAGGTCAGATGTCAAGTACATTACCGGATTTACTGGAAACAAAATAGAATCCTGAACAAAAAAGAAGCTTACACTAAAAAATTTAAATTATCTTCCACATGATTTACACAAAAACAGAACAACAAAAAGTTAACAAAAAAAAAGACTCTCTTCATAATGTAAAAAACTCCAACACTGTAGAAGCTATTCAAAATTGTAGAGTTTCCGATCCACACTTATCTTCTGCTGATATGAAGAACAGTTACAATCATTAAATAGGTTGGTTGCACGAAGCACTGTTGTGATAAGATAGTTGTTTACATCTACCGCATACGTACCCTCTGCCTTTTACGAAAGTTCCCTGAACTTTCAATCCTAACAGTTCGCGGTCTTCCGGGACGCTTCTTAGATAAAGGAGGAAGTATCATGCTGGCTTTATCGAATGAATTTGGTTCATCAAAAGTAGGGACATGGTTGATGGAACGACTGTAGGTCTTACAATAGGCATCCGTTGTAACCGCAGGATCAAAAAAAGTGGAGGAATCACCTCCATGCACTTTAATACACATGATAACATGCTCACATGGAATACATTGCATTTGCCACTTCCGACATGAGCAAGTCAGATTACCGAGATCAACGGAGTGACCAGGGTTCGACATGACTTCGTATTTGAATTCACCAGCTTGAATACACTTCCAACTGCAAGCAACATTAAATCTGGACTTCATTGTTTCATTTACCTTAGGGCAGGGGAATGAGTTTCAAGACGAAGATTCAATTCTTCGATCGTTCATTGATGGGCCTAGAAGGTTACCCAAATAGGTCACCACCCGCAAGTATACGGGCGTCAAGTGATAGTTCCGGTAAGACCGGTTCGTTCCTCAGAGACAAAATGAAACCTATTCTAAGACTTGGAAGTAACTCGGTTTTTCTTTGAAAATTGTTTTGGTGATGATAAAATCAAATACTGAAACAAAAATAAATAAAAATGAACTCAAATGGGGGAGGAGTCTAGGTTTTAGGAATTCACCACATAAAATCACCTTTAGAAACAAATAGTTAAAATGGTTAATTATCTTTTTTTTTATAACTCAGAATTTCGGATAATGAACTATCCTAATTCCGGGAGATGTTTTCGTTAAAACCGAATAAAACATAACGATGTAATCATTTTATTTTAAATAAATAAATCTCTAAACTATTATCTATCAATCGGTAAGTATGCATCATCAAAGGATTCAACCTAAGTATGATGCATCAAACTAAAAGTATAGATAATGAATTGAAAATCTATTTATCAAACTAAAACGAATTAAACTATGAAGCATTAATCAAGAGTTAATCAAAGAAATATATCTCTAAAAGATCAAAAATGGGTTTCATCGTAAAATCCTAGATGGAGAGTATTAGCTAATCATGATCGAGATTTAAACAAATATGAAAAGCAAGAGAGAAAATTGAAGAAATATCATAACTTTTCCTGTTATTTTCAAACCCAACAGGGCCTTAGGGAAGTGATTTCCTTCTGTTTTTCCCAGAATTCTGCCAAACGCACCCTCAGGGAAAACTATTCTCGTCTTCTCGGAAATAATTTCTTTGTGGGGAAATTAATTTCCCAGCAGTTTTCTCATCTTCCCCAACTATTTTCTCTCTCTCTACTATTTTAAACTTCTTCTAACTCTTTCTGTTTTCTCTTCCTCACTAATGGCAATAGTAAAATAAGAACAAGGAAGATAATAAAATCAATCCGAATGGATAAAAATAAAGGAAGAAGTAGATTGAAACTCTTTTTGTTTTCTCTCTCTCTGTAATTTCTTCTTTCTCTCTCTACAATCTCTCTCTCTGTTTCTATCTCTCTCTCTCTCTGTTTCTATCTCTCTCTCTCTAAAAAGACAAAACAGAGAATACAGAAGATAATGGTGATTCAGACCTCTCTCTCTCTCTCTCTCTATACATAAAACCTGTCTTAATAAGCTCACAGTTCTCTGTCTTTCTTTCTCTCTCTTTCAATAATTTCGATGAAGCTCAGGAAAGAATGAGAAGAACAGAGAAGAAGATCAAAACCCAATAAAATTCAGTGGATTGCCCCCCCAACCGAGATGATCTACCAGCTCCCCTCTCTCCCTGTTTTATACAAAACTGAGCAGAAATACTCTAGCCACAATCCTCTCAAAATCTTCATTTCCTTTTAAGAGAGAAAATATTATGTTTCTCTCTCTAGAAATTATCTCAGCCGGATCATCTTCAAATATATCCATCTTCTTCCTTTCTTCATCTCTCTCTGAATATCCTCTATGAATCTCTCTTTCCATCTCTTTCTCACAGTTTCGGTCAATCGAATGAAGCACCAAAATCCCCTTTCCTTAATCACGAAAATATCTCCAGCAAACTTTCTCTAATCCTCTTAGGTTATGTTTGATAGACCTTTTTCCCGAAGAAAAGTAGAAAGAGTTTCTTTTAAGCAAACATTTTCAAGGTGTTTGATAGGTCCTATAGAGAAAGGGAAAATAGTGCTCACGTGACCTATTTTTTCAACTTTTCCCCAAAAAGAGGGAACTTTTTTACCCACCTATTGCTGGAGAATTTTTTTCTCTAAAAGGGTTGTCCGGGTATTACACGATGGATCATGTATATCTCGAGAGAGACCGATCCACTCTACTGCACAAAGTGTTTGTCAAGTCCTATCTCTTTCTCTCTCTCTATATAGACATAAATCCATTTGCATTGGAATTAATAGTGAGAGAAGATACTTGATTTTAATCACTCCCCTCAAAATGACTATCAATCTATCATCAAAGATTAATAATAGTGGGAAATAGTCAGCTTCTGTTGACAGAGTAGATGATGAAAGAAATGACAAAAGATTCAATCAGTTTCAAACTATTTGAGAATTCAGCTTTAAATGTTGAAGATGCATCACTTGTACTAGTGAAAATGGAGAAGAAGAAGAAGAAGAAAAAAAAGATTTTTGGTTTGTCTGTTACCCATGAATGTAACTGTTCTTAATGGAGTCTTGAAGTGTATGAAGCCATTAAGAACGCATGAGAACAAACCATACATAAAGAATTGGTCTCTCTCCCTTCAGTTCCATCCCTTCATTTCCTTAAACTAGTGAATGTACGTAGAGAGTTAGATGATTGCTGCATCAGAATTTTCATCAGTAATTGCAAAAATTTTCTTCCATCATTGTTTGATTTATTTATCAGTTCAAGTGAATCCGTTCAGAATTGTTCTAAATTCATCAACAAATTATAAGTTTAAGAGTAAACTCTAGTTTATTAACTACAAGAACAAGCCGACTAGGTGGAACCACTTCAATTTACCTTTGTTATGGATGAACTGAAATGAAGTTCTATAGTTGAAGCTTTCTCTCTCTAAATGACGACATTATAGAGATGAAATGAATTTTTAGTTTTATTTCATTTTTTTCTTTATAGATGAACTGCAATCAAAGGACAAAATGTATTCTCAAATTGTAAGAAGAAAAGGATTATCTTTTCTTTGTTATCTATTACAAGAAGAGAATTGAAGAAAATAGATTTTTTTCACTAAACGAACCAAACAATAAAAAATGCGGAAAGTATTACAGAGAAAGTGTTTCTTGGTGAAAAACTTCCTCGGAGTAAATTTTTCTCTATTTTTTTTCCTTTCCCTAAATTGCTATCAAACACAACCTTAAATATCTCTCTACAAAACTTTCATCTTCTAAGCTCTCTCTCTCTTAAATATCTCACGTTTTCTCTCCCTTTCTACTGCCATAAACGGGTTTCTAAAGGGTAGAGATGAGAGAACGAGAGAGGGGGAGAATCTTTCCCAAAAATATGGTGACCAGTAAAGTGTTGTGTGCTGGCTAGAGGGGACGATAGGGTACTTCACGGGTGAGCAAAGGAAATAGAAACGTGAATCCAGATGCTGACACACGTGCGCGTAAATTCATGTCCGTTCACTTATCTCAGATTTGCGCAAGGGCTATTGAAGCTTTAGCCCGCAATGTACCTGATCGCGCCTCATATCTAGTCCT
The DNA here is from genome assembly GCF_041429995.1 of Eschscholzia californica. Classification (NCBI taxonomy): domain Eukaryota; kingdom Viridiplantae; phylum Streptophyta; class Magnoliopsida; order Ranunculales; family Papaveraceae; genus Eschscholzia; species Eschscholzia californica. The sequence continues at coordinate 39,091,039 of NW_028238198.1, forward strand.
GAATTATGTACGGCTTTGCACGAGGGAATACCGAAATCATACCTCTTACCGTTACACTCCGCCACGTGTCTCTAAAATCCCGAGTCGACCCACCAGTGTACCGAAAGTATCCTCGTACCGTCAGATTGCCCCACGTCCTCATGCTAGATCCGCGCCACGTGTTACAAAAACATCTAATTTTGAACAAAACTTTGATTTACTCGATCTTTCTCGTCCGGACTCCATTTTGACTTCCGTTTTCACCTATAAGTTCGTCTTGGACTCTACTTTCATCCGAACATCAAAATTTTCAAAATCAGCAAATGACCAAACTGCCCCTCATGTATGTCTTTCTCCCGATCTTAACTATTTTTCTCACCAACCTCCGTAAAAGACACTTGGGAAAGAAAATCAAACAAATTATCCGAGTAATCGCTCGAACTGGACTAACTAACCTGAATTAAGAGATTCATATGGGACATTTTCATGTCTCATCATTCATCATGTTCATTATTTTTACCCGCAACATATCGAGCATCATAGAAATGGGAAGAACTCTCTTGTCCTTTATCTAAGAATTGAACGACTCAGATAGAGAAGAACAAATTAAACCATACCTATTACCCGAAAAATACACATCGGCCCAGTGTTCAGGATTGACGGAGTGCAAAAATGAATCCACACCATTTCCGCCCATGACAACAAGTTCTGAAGTGTATTTCTGAAAGTCTGATACAGTAAGCGCCTGAGCCGCTTTAAACATTAGCGACTGGAAATAGTCAGACTTCTTTGCGCCATTCTTAACATATAAATTCAGATTGTTGCGTAGATGTCAAATGCAATATAAATGGTGGGCCTCTGGGAAAATGTTGGAAACTCCATTTATAATACCATTGTGCCGGTCGGACATAAACGTTAACGAGGGACTACTTTGAACAACTCGTGTCAAATTACAGAAAAACCAGGTCCAGTTATTATCGTTCTCTACATCGACAACGACGTAGGCAACAACAAACAATCTTGCAATCAATCAGTAATTGGAATTCAAATAGATTAGAGACATGACAGAAAACCAGACAGTTTTCAGAAAATCGGGTAGTGTTTAGAAAACCATCTGGTGTTCAGAAAACCAAGTAGTGTTGCGAAAATCAGGTAGTGTACATAACAAACATATGTAGAAATACTTACCATCGTTTACATTCTTTGCTACAGCTGCAAGTATGCATCCATTGTATTTGGTTTTGGCAAAGGTATCATCAAAAAATATTAACGGTCGACAGTGTTTGTAGCCTTCAATACATGCTCCAAGAGCAATAAATATTCTGAAAAAACGACGGGAGACTGGATCGACTTGAAGATCAATCTCACAATTCGAGTTCGAGCGAGGTAGTGCATCAACATACCACTGGAGTTTCTCATACGAATCTTCTTCTTCACCATATGTCAAAGAAATAGCAGCATTCTGAGCTTTATATGAATAGTAGTAGCTCAGTTTTATACCATAATCTTTTTTGAATGATGTTACAATATCTTTGATACTTTTCGTAGGATTCTCTCGAATGTCATCAGCTATTAACTGGCTAACAGCTTCTGTTGACAACCTAGGTTTACGTGAAGATATTACAAAAACATCACACTTATGCAGAGGGTTGAAAGCTTTGAGAACAAACATGGACCGGAACTTCAAAGGAGCAACATCATGAATGGTCCAAGCACAGGTAGGAGTTTTGCATGCACAAGTAATCCGCGAAAGATCATTCTTTACGAATTATAATTGTACCCATGCTTTATGGAGTAACGACTAACAGCCTGTCGAGAAGCAGGGGCGCCATCGGGAAATTCCTAACTAATGAATGTAAACATTTCCGGCCAACTATCTGACCTTAAAGGTTCAGTCCTCACGAGGGCAGTAGATACATCACCATGAGTAGATGGAGATGGAGATAAAAAAATCCCGAGGGAAACTGCACAAGACAGAATAATGGTGAAGAAACGATTTTGAATACTATACACGAATTAATTTACCCAAAACAACAACGTGTCTAGTGCAAAGTGGAAAATTTACGCACAAGTATATATGTTATGGGAACTTACTGGTTTATAAGAATTAAGAAAATTTACGCACATGCACATATATGTTATTTTACGGGTGCTAATTGGTTTACACTAAACAAGACATAAACAAGACAATGTAGGCACATATGTTTTGTGGGAACTTATGTTATGGGAACTTACTAGTTTAAAGGAAACTGCAAAGTATACGCCTACTCAATATAAATTTTAATGCAATATGATGAGTACTAGAATAGACTACCGATGTATTTCCTGTTGAACACTTCCAGCGTGTGCTACAAGTACAGAAGCAGAGGTAGAACAGAAAAAGTCGCGCTCCACCCTTAATAGTTCAAGTAAATAAAACATTGTAAAAATCCAAAGAGAAGTACCAAAGAAAGTAACAGGAAAATTGATTCACCATAGAGGACAGGTTGATACAACGTTCAAAAGCATTTGCCTGAAACATGGAAAAGAAAAAAGAAAATAAGAATACGAAAACAGATACATCATTGACCTAGTAATAACATAGCAATATCAAATAACTTCCACACTTGAATGATTATGTTTGAAGGGGTGGATAATTGTTCAATATTGTCCATTATGTAATGTCATTAACAAAAAAACCTGAAATATAAGAAAGTTGGAACACACAACAATTTTGTTAGTTTGAAAAGTAAAAACAAAGAAGTTTGGGAAGAAAGTGATGTCTTGGTTAGTTTGGTGCATTGTTAATATCATTAATGTTTAGTAAACAAAATCAGAAACATTCAGGTGAAATATTTAGGATAACATTGAAGACAAAGGAAGATAATGGTTTCGGGTAAGCATTGCAGACAGAGGAATAAAAATAAAAAAAAATTCACCTGAAACAACAAAACAAAGTCAGAGGAAGATAATGGTCCCTCTAATTAACTTCCTTCTGATATATAAATAAGAAGGAAGATGGAATGTTTCAAAATTATGGGCGGGATGCAAAATTTTCGGCAAATTTTTTTCCAAAAATTCGAAATTTGAAAGAAATAGATAGAGAATAAGCTGTTTTGAGAAAGATTTAGAGAGAGAAAAACAGAAAGAGAGAGACTTGGAGATATTTAGGTGAGATTTCCCGAAATTTCGAGAGATGGAAGGAGCAATTAACGTCAAATCTCGGCTGGGAATTAAATGCTCCCTCTCCATCACGCTGACACGACGTTAGGAAACAAGACAGTTTCCATTGGAGGGGTAAAAGAGGAATAAATAAAATGAAAACTAGAAAAGTGTGAGTTGTCCTGACACTTTGGACTGGAAACGCATATTTGACCGATTTTGGAGTAAACGCTGATTTCCCCCCGAAATTTTGACCAAACGCTCATTTTTTGTTTTTTTTAGTGCAGTACTTGTTAAAAAAAATGTTATAGGTTAACATTATTGGAGAAAAGGCCGCAAAACTTTGTTAGCCCTAAACCCCCAAATACTCAACCGCGCCACTAACGCCCGCAAGGATTGCCGACAAACTATCATTGCCAGCTACACTTCAAAAGAATTCCATCTTCTTCCACTGTTACCACCACCGCTTTGTATCTCTGTCTTAATATTCCAATAAAGGGAAGGATTCCCTTCGTTGGAACCGAAGGTAAAATGTTTCACCTGGAACCCCAAAACCCTCGACCTGTAAAACCCTTGAACAAGGTTTTTACCCTTGATCGAGGGTTTGTGGTGGTCGGCCACCACGAGATGTAGGCTTTACACCTCGTGTGTTTTTAGATTTCACCTTGAACTCTTCCTCTGAGACAAAAGGACTTCCAACAAAGGAAACAATTCTCTTGGCTGTAACAGTGAGAGTAGAAAGAGAGAGAGAGAGATATTGAGAGGACGACATCCAAATTCCTATTTTATTGTTGCGAAGAGATGATGGATGACCGAGGTACATGTCTTGATCGAGACTGTTCACAAGTGAGATGTCTGGTAAGAACTCTGCAAGTATTGGGTGGAAGATGTACTCTTTTAATTGGGGTGTCAGAAAAGCCACATTGAAATGGTTCATATTGACACCAATGCATTCTTGCACATAATTTACACTGACATAATGATCATCATTACTATGATTCTTGACATTAGGAAAATGAGATTATACTAAACAAAGTCTACTACATTAGCCAACAAAAAGTGAGTCAGGTGGATGATCTAATCCATCCAGGAGCTATTGCCTGTTCTTCTCAAATAGTTACATTTCCAGTCCATATATGTACTAGGCATAAACTTCATATAGACTACTCCTAAGAGCCAAAGCTTGCTTCTTCATTTACAAATACCCTATGTTCAATTTCTGCCGCATTTGACAACTTCAAAGATCTTATTTCGCAGCTCCTGCCACAAAATAGCTTGAGTCATCTGTTTTCACCTGCATTACCACAAAAAATAACACCAGTTCCAACTTCAGATTATTCAGATTTCATAAAAGCAATACCGTACATATAATGCGTTCTGCTCTTTATTGGCTTCACTTTTTTTTTTGATGTATTGAAAGCAAAGAATTTACAGGATGCTTCAATATTTCATGTTCTCGTACAGTAATACACGATATTAATTCAGGTTTTAGCATTAAACGAAACAAACCACTGTCTTTCTCAATTTCAAAAATGTTCTTATATCACTATGTACCAACTACCACGAGGTAAAACCCGCCTGATATAATAGGTGCAACAAACAAACAAATCTGATTTACTTAACACTCGAAAATCAAATATTAAAGAGAAATTTAGGCACGAGGAAGCAAAATGAGCAAGAGACAAACTTTGATTTGGGTAAAATATGGAAGGCAAGAAACAGGCCCATTCTCAAAGGCGGCAGGATCTTGTTTGAGGGGATAAAAGTATCAGTTTTACCATTAATGTTTCACTGGGCAAAGAGAAAACGATGGACACATTTGGTTTCGTATAGAAACTTTGTGATCAAATGGGAGCTGATGTTTATAACATATTTTGTTTTGCTTTATGGGTGCCTGGGGCTGGGGCTGGGGCTCTTTATAAAAATTCCCCTATTGTATATAACATTTTATATATATCTTGGTAAAAGAAAAATTAGATAGGAACTACCTTTTTTTGTTTAGTTCACAAAAGAGTCCACCATCGTTGCTTGCTATCAGCAGGGATAACCGCATTCATACGGTTATACAAAGAGAAACCCAATAATATCCTCTCAGTTCCAATACGAATTTCACTGTTGATATGCAAAATCCTTTCTGCAGGTTGCATTTGATGAGTGGCACTGCTAATACTGTGCTCGAGAAAGCAAAGGTTGCAAGAACCTCAATGGACACCTGACTGTAGATGCAAGACGTGTTGAACAAATGAAGAAGTACAAGCGAGGAATGAAAACAGACTACAACTTACTGGAAAGAAGTGTATGTACATTGTCTTTGACATGGTAGTGTTGAAACTTCAAACCTTATCTCCTGCCAACTGAATGAATTTGACTAACCAAAATGTCTCTCTTCTTCAAATAACAAGTTCATGTCAGCATTGGATTTGGGGGAATGGTGATTGCTTTCACCACTTGATTTACTTAAAGGCAGTTTCTTCCTTAGAAAGTCTATCCAATCCATAACTTCTCGACAACATTCTTCATTTTCTGCTGCCAATTCTGCAACTTCAGTCACTGCATGACACAATTGATCATACCGTAACTGTCCAGGAGTTGCGCCCGAATTAGAATAATTGGTTTTGATCCATGTATGGGATCTGCGTACATCCTTTCTCCATCGTTTAAGGATATACTTTTCTGGAATTAGCAGAATGTCGTTTTGAATCAACACAAAAATTACATGTCTACAAAGTATTCCTCTAAACTCAAACATATGACAACTACACTTGATTTCACATTCAGGGCCCTTAAAAGAAACAGTGTAGATCATCCTTTTTTTAGCCTCACCAATCACTATATCCTCTCGTATGTCATACTCCGCGACCATGTAACCTTCGCGTGTAGAAATTTGACGACAATATAACTGCCCGGTTAACTCAATTTGATATTCTTTGAATTTTGAGATGGTGTACACACTTTGGATTTGTTTCTCTATCTCAAAAGTAGTTACACATGGAAACATTTGTGAAAATGACTTCAAATCCATTGAAGATTCTTTTTCCACTTCATTCATCATTGCCTTGTCATATTGTTCCATAAATTGCTTTACAGTAGTTTTTGAATTGATATATCCATAAAAAAATGAATTTGCACTTTCATTTCGTTGCGTAGTCGACATCCCAGCCCAAAAGTTTGTCTTGACATAACATGGTACCCAACGATTCCTCTCTTCATATGCATCATTCAACAAATCATTTCGATGCAACCCATACTTGTCAATCATCTCACTCCACCCCTGTTCAAACTCTGCCGGGATCTGCGAGTCATATATCAAACCTTCCATAACAACACCAATGGAATCAAAATGTTCATGGGAACTTAACATTGTAGTCAACTTCTTCATGACAAGGCATAGGCACCATCGGTGCCTTGTGTCAGGGAGAACAATTTTAATTGCACTTTGGATTTCTTTGTTTTGGTCAGTAATTATTCCTTGAGGAGCACAATGACCCATGCATACGAGCCATGCCCTAAATAGCCAAACAAATGTCTCGGAATCCTCATTTGAAACAAAGCCACATCCAAGTAAAATAGAATGACCATGGTGGTTGACCCCAATAAAAAGGACAATTGGCACCTCATATCTCTTGGTCAAATACGTTGTGTCGAATGTGATTATATCGCCAAAATCCTTGTACGCTTTCCTAATCCTACCATCAGCCCAAAAAACATTTTTTAGTCTACCCTCATCATCAAGGTCCAAACTAAAGAAGAAACTCTTATCATGCTCTTGCATTTTTAGAAAATAATTTTGTACCGCAAGGGCATCTCCTTCCCCGAATCGTAATCTCCTCCTTTTATCTATGCTACTTCTACCTGTTTTATCTTCTCTGTCAGTTATTTCGAGTGGTTTCCTCTTTGCTGCACTAATTGGTCTATTGCATTTATAGAAACGTGACATTGTTGGATCCATCTGATGATTGTGATTAAGGTTAACTCTGGTAATAAGCCATTTACCATCTGGCTCGAGTCTTGCCGAGAGCTTAACCTCACAACCTGATCTAGTGTCTGCCTTAGGGGTCAAGGGTTTGCTTTTAGGATATCTCCTGTTTTCCATGGCACACGTATAGGACACGTATCTTATTACTCCGTCTGCGTCCCTCTTCCTTGATCTTTTCCTAACTGGAAACCCCATTCGACGTGCGTAAGTTTTGAAAAATTCAAACAATTCTTCATCATCATCAAATGTCATCCCAACCTTTGGTTCATCTGTTTCTGTCTTGTCTTTGTCCATTTCACAATCAAGACTGACAACTTTATTCGATGTTCCGCTTTCAGTTCCTATGTGGACATAATAGAGTAGTAGTCAATTTACTTGACGAAAATGGTAACATCAACTCAAATTTTTCTTCATTAGGAACATGAAGAGAGAACTGGAATCTAAACATTAAAAAAAAAACATAAACTGATAGAAGAATGTTATGAGTAAAGTCAAAGGTGAAAATAAAAAGTAAACATAATAATATAGAAAAATGACGTCGATTAAAATTCACAATTGCGACTAATCAGATACTCGTCATTAGTCGACTCCTCGAATACTCGATTATGTATGAAATTAATTGGCTGACTAGCTGACCCAATAACCCAACTTGCTCATTTGAAATTTAATCAACCAACATTGTTATTAAAAGAAATTAACAAAGTCGAAAAACAACTACAAGTCCCTAATGTTTCGAACTAATTAAGAACCTAAATTATAAAATTGAATACTGAATTAGTTGAAGAGTAAAGATTGAAGAGGTACCCATCGAAATAGTAAAGGTAGTCAGTTTTTTTAAACCAGTTTCGGTAGTGGATTGCTTCTCCATGTTATTCAACAGCAAGAGATGCTATGAAAGCCTGAAAATATTCTACTGGAGATGATTAATCAAAGAATCAAGTCCCTCTGTACTCTAATCGAGATAGCTTCATACTCTAGTCTGTGTGCATCACCACATTAAACCTAGAGAATAAAAAAAGCTGTAATTGGTTGACGTAATGAAGCCCTAGTAATCTCGAATTTCAGAACGAAGAATAGAAGTACCGTTTACTGGCGGAGAGATGCTGGTCGAGAGATGTCGTCGGTCATGGAAGCTCGTCTGATCGCCCTACCAGTTCGTTCCACGAATATGAAGCCCTAGTTACTCTTTTGATTTTTCAGTTTATTTCGAAGAAGAGGGTCTTGTCAAATGTGGTGAGATTTGGGGGCCTTTTAGGGAGAAAGTCCAGACATAGACGAATGCTATTAGCGCCCTTCTACCAGCAAAATTGGGGGTGATTTATGGCCAGCGCTTTGGGGAAAGCTAAATAGTTTCCGGGGTGTGAAGACTTGGTAAAAAATTGATCAATTTTGTTTGACAATTTTATTTAGGGAAAAGCAAAATAGCTTCTCCACCTCATCTTCTCTCTCTCTCCACCTCATCTTCTCTCTCCCTACCATTATCTCTCTCTCTTCTCTGATTAGGTCGCCGCCCGGAAAATTTTCCGGGCGACGACCATGAAAAAAAAAAAATTTCACTCACTCTCTCTAGAAACTCGGCGAAGGGGTTTCACTTCTCTGGAGTTCCGGTCTGTTAACTGGTCTGTTCTTCAACAGACCAGATCTCGCCGGAGTTTCTAGAGAGAGAGAGTGAGTGAATTTTTTTTTTCTTTTTTTGCCCCCGGGAAAATTTTCCGGCCGGCGACCTGTCGGAGAAGACAGAGGGGTAAGGTGGAGTGTTTTTTTTTTTTTATTTCCTCTTAAAATTTATTTCCCCAAAAAATTTCTAAAATTCTACATATTCCCTTTAAAATTTCACACCCGGAAATTATTTAGCTTTCCCCAAAGCGCTGCCTGATTTATTTGTAACCGAGGCGCCTGTAACCACAACAAAAAGGCGCCTTTAGAAGTTCCTTTTTAGTAGAGGGATCAATATTGTTGTCTCTCTTCTCTGTCACTTGCCCAGCAATCGAAGAAAGAAATAGGGCTTGGCTTATTCATCTGGTGGTGGAACCAAATCAAATGAACTCGCCTGACCAACAACCTCCGGCGATCACCAACACCTCTCTTTATATAACCGATGTTTCTGCTTTTGGTATTTCAACCTCCTCTTTCTTATCATAATTATAATGTTCATTTCTCTATCTGTATTGTTCAATTTGAGTCCCCTTGGTTTCATTTTCTTCTTCAAACAAACATAAAGGATCCATTTTTAATTTGAAGTAAAAAACTTCACAGTTATATATAGATGGATGATGAATTTTATGAGAAATTTATTGTTACTTTTTTTTTCATGTTTGTTACATCTTCTTTCAGGAGAAGAAGCATCTGGACAAGTGAAAACATTAACTACATTTTCTATTTCTATGGGTAACTTTCCTCACTCCCCTTACTCTCCCAATTTCATCACTATCATTTTAATAATCTTAACTCTGATGTTATCTTCTTTTTTTCGAGAAATTGACAAACATTGTTCTAATAGTCAATTCAGAATGCGTTGTTAAACAGTTTTTCTCACTAGTATGCTATTATGTCAGGTACGGGAATTGAGGTGGGATCCTCAGATAAAGTGGTAGAAGCGGAGCACGAATCAAGCAAAGTCACCACTGAAACAGACGAACCCAAGGTTGGGATGTTGTTTAATGACGATGAAGAATTGTTTGAGTATTTCAAACTCTACGCACGTCGAGTGGGATTTCCAATTAGGAAAAGATCAAAGAAGAAGGATGCCGATGGGACTGTTAGATATGTAGCATTTGCATGTGCTCTAGAAGGCAGGAATGATCCTAAATCTAACAAGTTATTGAGCACGAGACCATTTACTCGGACAGGGTGTCGTGTTAAGGTCTCGGCAAGATTTGAACTAGATAAATGGTTAGTTACCAAAGTCGAGCTTAATCACAATCATCAGATCATTCCAACCGCGTCTAGATATTATAAATGCAACAGGGAAAAGAGTTCGTCATCAAACAAACGTACCGGAAATGATGAGGGAGAAAACTTATGTAAACATCACAATGAAAAAGTAAAGAGATTACGGGTTAAGGAAGGAGATATTCTAGCAATACAAAATTATTTTCTGAAAATGCAGGAGCAAACTACGGGATTCTTCTTTAGTATGGACCATGACAAAGAGGGGCAACTAAAGAACGTTTTCTGGGCAGATGGCAGGAGCAGAAAAGCCTACAAGGAATTTGCCGAGATAATCACATTTGACACAACGTATTTGACAAATAAGTATGAAGTGCCAATTGTCCTTTTTCTTGGTGTTAACCATCATGGTCAATCGTCATTACTTGGATGTGGATTCGTTTCAGATGAAAATGTAGAGACGTTCGTCTGGTTATTTAGGATGTGGCTTGTATCAGTGGGTCACTGTGATCCTCAAGGAATAATTACTGACCAAAACAAACAAATTCAAAGTGCAATTGAAACAGTTTTACCTAATAGTAGGCATAGATGGTGTTTGTGGCATGTCATGAAGAAGTTGCCTAAAATGTTAACTGGTCAGGAAAATTGTGAGTCTATCATTGTGTCTTTGGAAAACGCAGTGTATGACACACAAAGCCCAACAGAGTTTGAATGCAGTTGGAGTGAAGTGATTGACAAGTATGGGTTGCATCAGAATGATTCATTGAGTGGATTATTCAAGGATAGGCATCGGTGGGTACCATGTTATGTGAAATCCAACTTTTGGGCGGGTATGTCTACTGCACAGCGAAACGAGAGTATAACTCCATTTTTTGACGGGTATGTCAATCCAAAAACAACGATGGAAAAATTTATAGAACAATATGAAAAGGCAATGAAGAATAAAGTGGAAAAAGAAGCTATGTTGGATTTGAAGTCATCTTCTCAAATGCCCCCTTGCGTAACTACTTTTGAGATGGAGAGGCAAATCCAAAGTGTTTACAGCATCCCAAAATTCAAAGAGTTCCAAAATGAGTTGACTGGACAACTGTACTGCCGTCAGAATTCTGCTCGAGAAGGTTACATGGTATCAGAGTATGACATTCGAGAGGATATAGTGGTTGGTGAGGGTAAAAGGAGAATGGTCTATACTGTTTCCTTCAAGGTCCCCGAGTGTGATATTTCATGTAGTTGTCACATGTTTGAGTTCAGCGGAATTCTTTGTAGACACGTTATATTTGTGTTACTACAAAGTGATGTGGTGTTGATTCCAGATAAGTATATCGTGAGAAGATGGAGGAAAGATGTTCGGAGATGCCATGCACGTGTCAGAATGAATTATGATAATTTGGATTCAACTCCTAAACAATTGCGATACGACCAATTGCGTCTCGCTGTTACTGAAGTTGCAGAATTGGCAGCAGAAGATGAAGATCATTACCATGAAGTTATGAAGTGGGTAGATTATCTAAAGAAAAATTTGCCTATGAGTAAATCAAGTGGTGGAAGTAACAATATTGCCCCTAAATCCGCTGTTGACATGAACTTTCTATTTGAAAGTTGATATGTTTGTTGGGTCAAATTTATTCCTATTGCGGGAATTAAGTTTTGAGGTTCGAGATTTCCTTACCATAAACAACTAGTATATATTCCTATCAGTAATATTTTCACTTGTTATGCTCTGTAGATGTTCGGTCAGTCAACACCTTTAATATATAGACCTCTTTAAATGTCGGTTTGCATAGAAATAGGTTAATAATATAACAAACATGATATTGTAGTAATTCCCGTGAGACCCCTGCAGCCTCTGTTTGTTATTATCGCTTGGTCCAGATGCACTGATCAAACCTTGCTGTTGGATGGGGTCCATTTTGTGGTGTCGAACCCATAAGGGCGGTGATTGCAGCGACGTTTCCTGATGCGATATACAAGGTATTCTACTTATCTCTTACTATGTTTCTTGTTTTTCATATATACAAGGTAGTTTTTGCTTCTTGATTTGGGTGGTTTTGCTTTCAATTTATACTTGCAAGTTTTCATATATTAAATAATAATTCTTTCTCCTGGCCGGAAAAAAAAATGTTCTTTATTTTGTTTACATTAGCTTTTCTCTTGAAGTTTTGGTGCAGCCACTTCGAGGATTTAGCGCTCTGATGTGTTGCTCCTGGCAACGTACGATCAGTGTGTCTTGTAATCCTTTGGAATATGTATTGCCGAAGCTCTGCTTGCAGTTGCTACTTTGTCTAAAATTGTAGTGTTCCTTGTGGTAATGTTGTTGTCTGGATATGTTCATGGTTTGGGTTCACTGTGATGAAATCTGATGCTGATTAAATTATTGCATCACCAGTGATGATCATCATAATGCAATTATCAAGCAGTATTCTAAAATTCTCTCATAAAAAAAAAGCAGTATTCTAAAATTAATCAGGCTGGACTTTCGAAATAATCTGGAAAATAGCCAAAACCTTCTGATTGCTACTAGAAGCAATCAGTCAGCTCCACCATTGGAACATATTGATTTGGATCGACGATCAGAGTGTCTGGTGCGAAGTAGCTTCAACTCCGGATGTGTCTTTCACCAATCCAATGGATTTGCCGGCACTTTAGGGGTGGTACAGTTCTGAGAGAGCTCATTATGGAGTAATCATAAGCAATGTGGGTACTTCAGTAGTTTCAACAAACTATGTTTACACACTGACCAATAAAAGAAAAAACAAAAACTAGGTTTAGGGTCCATTGGATGCCTCCTACCAAAGTGTTTTAACGTAAAAACCATTTTTTTTCCGTGGGAAAGAAAGTTGAATTTCTCGCATAAACAATATGGGAAATTGATTTTTCCACTTTATTTTTACACATATCAGACGATTATCAGCGTGATGGTGGTATTGTAGTCAGAACACTTCAGACTTTACGATATAAATTGTGTTTACAACGCGGCAAGCTAAATTACTCATTATTGAGGGGAGAAATTCAATTACCAATGAGTAACGTGGGTAAAGGCAAAAAACTAAAAATCTAGTGTCGTATTTCCCTTGTTCCTGTGCAGCTCAGCGATGGAGTGATCCTTTGTAGCTTAGCAGTAGAGCCGGTCAGACAGACTACTAACTAATTGGTTAGTAAGTTTAAATTCTTCACTCCATTATGAATAATACTCCAATAATTTCAAGTTTCTTCTTTCCAATATGGTTCAAAAGCAAATTGGGTTATTTCTCAAATAGCCCCCAACTTTGTGACCAGCTTCCTGCCTAGCCCCCTACTATATCAAAAATACCCAGATGGCTTCATTTTTCAATTACCATTATAACACCGTTAACCAGTCATATTTTCTCTCTCCTCCATCTCATCATCTCTCTCTGCCACCTCATCTTCTCGCCACCTTATCTTCTTCACCGGCAAAGGTCGCTGGCCGACCAATTCCGGCTAGCGACCTTCAAACCATAAAAAAAAAAAAAAAATTCCCAGACCATTATAGAGAGAGAGAGTTAGAAGAGAGAGAAAACAGAAGAAGAAGAAGAGAAATTCTTTCTTTTTTTAGGGCTTGAAGAAGATGAGGTGGAAGAGAGAGATGATGAGATGGAGGAGAGAGAAAAGGTGACTGGTTAACGGTGTTATAACGGTAATTGAAAAAAGGGAGCCACCATAAAGTAGGGGACTACGCAGGAAGCTGGTCACAAAGTTGGGGGCTATTTGACAAATAACCCCCGCAAATTTGGGCTAAGTGGATGATAAGTGAGAATAGACGGTTAAGATGAATTGTCGAACACAAAGTTGGATAAGGCAAAATGACCCAAGATAGTTCAGTTTCTTCTTCCCTTTCTTCTTTCACAAATCAAACACAACAGTTGGCAATGGCACTTCTCAACGCTTCTTCCTCCTGTACGCTCTTCTCTTCCAAATTTAACCTAAAATCTTCTTCCCACCTTCTTAACAAATCTCACCTCTCATCATCTCCAACTCTCCCCTCACTTTCTCTCTCTACCTCGCACCAACACTTTCCCGTAAAATCTCTCTCTCCTCACAGACACTCATTCTTTCTCTCTCTAATTCTAATTCTAATTCTAAATGTGTTATCATGTATTTTAGCAGAAACTTGAAGCTTATAAAGATATTTTCACATCATTTGGGGAATCCATAACTACAGCATGTCTTTTAGCTCTTCTATCCACTTCAGTCGTCTTCGTTGATCCCGCTCTCGCCTTCAAGGTATTCACTTTATTACTATACTATTAACAGACAATTAAAGGAAACCCTAATTAGCTCTTTCCAATTTTGTTGTTGAAAGGGAGGAGGTCCATATGGTTCTGAGGTAACAAGAGGTCAAGATTTGACCGGAAAAGATTTTAGCGGCAAAACTCTAATCAAACAAGATTTTAAAACGGTATCACATTTTCACCCCCAATTTTTGAATGTTAGTTGGATTTCAATTTTGGGTTTGTGAGTCTTTAGTTTTTTTGTCTTTAGTCAATATTACGACAAGCTAAATTCAAAGGTGCAAAGTTACTGGGAGCGAGCTTCTTTGATGCTGATTTAACAGGTTTAATTGCTTTCTGAAAAATGTATGTTTCATTGAACTTATTGTCTGATATATATACTCATGGAGCTAGCTGATATTCAATGGCCTAATTGTTCTAGGAAACATTTCAAACATCGTCGAAATTGAAACCGAGTGTTGACTTGTTCTTGTGTATGTGTTAACATTCCAGTTAAATCCATTTTAGAAAAATGATTTTGCCTAAAAGTTAAGCTATGAGTCTGGGGAAGTCGGAATAGCAGAGAACTCATCTTCGGGTGGGCTTACGACTTAGATACTTCAGCTTTTATCCGCACCGCACTTGGCTACCAGGTGTTTACTATGGGCACGATAGTTGGTATACCAAAGATTCGTCCTTCCCAATCCTCTTTTCGTAAGGAAAGGTCCTCTCGATGCTCCAACACCCAGACCGGATATGGACTAAACTGTCTCATGATGTTTTGAACCCAGCTCACTTATCGTTTTAATGGGAAAACATCCCAACCCTTGTAACATTGCTTATACCTTCCTTGCTTGGATGATGGGTCTTGAATTGTCTTGAATACCCCATAATGAACAATTGATTGCAAAAAACTAAGTTTATAATTATCGTAATATAGAAAATAGTATATGTCTACTACATAGCAACATTCTTTTTTTCTTTTGTTTTCTTTTCTATCCGTTTCTTCAATTCTATTGTACATTTATTCATCTCCTTTGCTTATATCAGGTAAACCAATTCTAGATTGTTTCCATCGTGAACCCATGCTGAAACATTGCGGGTTTCTTTGTGAAATTTTGTTTTCTTTAACTACCTAAGTTAAATTATTTTAAATATCATTCGATTAGGACAGTTGGCTCTACTATGGTTTTCAAATAATTTGAATGAATAGGGATCTAATCATTTGGGTACCGACTAAGTATCATAAGCTGTAGCCATATAGGCCTTCTAATTCAATCGGAATATAACTTGTATATCAGGGGCTGATCTGTCTGATGCCGATCTCAGAAGTGCAGACTTTTCCTTGGCAAATGTAACAAAGGTAGCTTCATACTAGAAAGATTTATGTGTCATCCTTTCAGCCCTGTCATTTGCTTAATTGCTTGTCCTCAATATACTTTTGGTCTGTCATTTTCTTTATTTCATCAACTACTCTTCTCATTCTGATCTATTCACAAAGATCTATAGGTTGCCAAATTTGTTTTATTTCATCAACTACTTTTCTCATTTTTATTATTTCATCAACTGATCTCGATTGGATGCTACTGCACCTATCCCTGCTTTCTCTGGTCCTGATACTGCCTCTTACTCTCGCGGGCACACTTCTACTTGATTAGACCTCTTGGGCCTATCTATCCTCTTTTAATTTAAGAGATCTATTCCTGACGCTTGCGTTTGTGTAAATAAAAGTAAAACTCAAAGCTTGCAAAACTTACTTGTCCTAGTTTGCTACGTAAAGGCACCACCGTTTCTTAATTTTTTTGGGCAATCCCTCAAATGTGGATTTGTTTCCTAAAGTCCGTTAGTTGGATCCGTGGAACCAAAGTCCCACTTGGAGTCACTAATGTTGTGTTTATGATTATCATAGAAGGCCTTAGACATTGATCAGAATTCAGAAGCATACGGAGATCTCGTAGTTTTTCCTGATAGCAAATATTACAAGGTGCTTCTATACTTGAGTCCTGGAATGTCGGTGCCTATTGTCTTGAAGGTGTTATTATTTTATCTTTTGGAACAGCCAGTTGTATTGGGTTATAGATTTCACTGGCTAGAGATGACTACGTAAATATAAATAGAAAAATATTGTTATGAGAATTATTACTATATTATTAGAACTCATCAAAGTAACCTAGTGACTAAAGAGAGGCTAGTAACTATTGAATGGTGATTTGAAATAAATTTCCAAGAAGCTGTATGTTCTTCATTTTTTGACAAGATATTTACCTTGAGAAAGATGGAGTCATCAATTTGTCTATAACTGTTTTTGTTCATGTCTTTCAAGTGTAGGTTAATTTGAGCAATGCAAATCTGGAGGGTGCTCTTGTTACTGGCAATACATCGTTTAAGGGATCTGTTATTACAGGCGCAGGTATGCAGAAGAAAATTAACTGATTTCATGTTTAACCATTCGTAAGTTTGCCTTGAATGTCAACCATCCTGTAAAGATGTATGTGGATCACTCTTCCTACGAGATCAGACAGTCAAGCCTGCCATGATAAAACGATAGCGTCAGTCCAGTAGTCGTCATTCAAACTGTAATAGTAGAAAAGCAAAATGGGGTTCCACCAAAAAAGTACCACCTTACGGGAGTTGTACTTGACGCGGATGTAGAAATTCGTCTGCTGGTAATGGATGATTCGTTGGGGGATGGGGTGGTATTCAGCCTCCTAAGTTATCTCGAACTGATTTAGTCCCTGAAGAGGTGTCCGACTCAGCCTATTAGATGTCTGATCTTGACTTGAAACTTTACTTTTTCATTTATTGTTTTGTGCATTATATAAGTGCCAAAGGTTCCAATCAACATTCCATTGAAGACAAATGATGGAGACTATTTAACTGTGTTTTGTTTGCACCTTTCCCTTTTTCAGATTTTACTGACGTGCCTTTGAGAGAAGATCAAAGGGAATATCTGTGCAAAATAGCTGACGGGTAAGAACATTTCTTTCCCGCACAAACTTTGAGTGTTTAGTCTCTCGATATTTCAGCTGACCTGCTACCAGTAACAACTAACAAGTAGGTTTTCGACAGAGTGAATACAACAACTGGTAATCCTACCAGAGAGACGTTGCTATGCAAGTGATGCAGGAAGAACCAACCATCTTGCAGCAAATGGAAATATTGGGACTAAAGACCTCGACTTTTCCGCAAATTGAAACCGGCAATTAATTTTGTCGTTCCATTACTGTACAATGTGTAAGATTATAGTTATAATCTATCTCATTTGTTATTGTTATCATATATAATGTTATCTGTAAGACCACGGATGTCGTTGTTCTATTTTCCCTGTCCATCATGTACACAAAATATTTGATAGTTTCTTGTAATTTTCCATTTCTTATTGGAATAAGCTTCTTTGCTCACATACAAAATTAGCACTTCAGAAACTTTTTTTCGGTCATTTTTTCTCTTGAAAACGAACCTGTATCTGAATCCGAACAAACTACCCAAGGAAGAGGAATTCATTCTCTTAAACTGACAACCATTTTTGGGTATTTATGTAATTTCTTATCAACATCTACTCTTTTGCATTTCCGTCTCTCTCTCTCTACCCTATTTTTGGGTCCATAAAAGAGCACCAAAAACGCAGGTATAGCAGAAAAAAGTAGTGCCACTCATCACATGAAATAGCAAGAAAACAGTGTTTAAAAAGAATAAAAGTATCTTTTAGTTCTATAACGTATCTGTTGGTCATGAAAAAACCCATAATATGGTTAAATTTCATCTTTCTCCTCTAATACTTGGACCCTTCGGTATTTAGACAACAACCACTTTCAGGACCTTTCTTCTCTGCAGCTGGTAGCTACTAGAGATGTCAATTAGTGATGTTAAATTTACTGCAATTAAAAGACTAGTCACATTCTTCTCTCATAAACTTGGAGGAGATTTAGGCAAAGCACTTGTTATTGCAGGATTAATTCTTTATGCGATTTATATTTTTGTTTCTAACGGACATCCTTCGGAGTTGCTCGGTTCTTCAATCTTCAAACAACATGGAAAACATTTGTACACTACTATTAACATTAACGATATCGTTTTTGGGATTGCAACGTCTGCCAAGACATGGAGAGACAAGAGACAATACATTGAGGAATGGTGGCGCCCAAATATAACACGGGGATTTGTCTGGTTTGATAGAGATCCGAAAGAGTATCTACCATGGCCTTCATATTTGCCGCCTTTCAAGGTCTCCGAAGACATCAACAAATTTTGGGAGTACAACAGACATGCAATGCCTTATGCAATAAGGATGGTGCGTGTAATCTTGGAAACTTTTAAAGAAGTAAACGAGGGCGTGAAATGGTATGTGATGGCAGATGATGACACATTTCTGGTGGTCGATAATCTTGTGGAGGTTCTATCCAAGTATGACGCTAACGGGTATTTGTACATCGGACATAACTCAGAGTGCGTTGGCTCCAACTTTGACCATTCATTCCGGATGGCATTCGGAGGAGCTGGGTATGCTTTAAGCTATCCTCTTGCCAAGGCACTCTCCAATCACTTAGATGGATGTATTAAGAGATATCCCTTCTTATATGGAAGTGATCATATATTACAATCTTGTATATCTGATTTAGGGGTCATACTCACCCATGAACTGGGATTTCATCAGGTAATCTCAAACTTTCTTAGTTGTTATTATGACATGGGTTCCTATTCTTCCTAGCTAGGTAATAATAGTCGATATGTCTTTTAACTAGTTGTGTCTCTACAGATAGATTTACATGGAGACTTGTCGGGTTTCTTATCAGCTCATCCAAGAACTCCATTCCTGTCTCTGCATCACCTCGACCACGTGGATCCAATCTTCCCGTTCATGAATCGTCACGAAGCCTTGAAGCAGCTGAAAAAGGCAGCTGAAGTTGACTCATCCCGTTTGTTACAGCAATCCATATGCTACCATAAACCAAGTAACTGGTCTTTTTCGATCTCGTGGGGCTACTCTGCTCAAATTTATGAAAATATTCATCAAGCAAGCTTTCTAGAGAAACCTCTTATGACATTCAGACCTTGGAGGCCAACCAGGACACCACCTGCTTTCATGTTCAACACTCGGTTCGTCACTAAAGATCCATGCGAAGCTCCCCATTTCTTCTTTTTTGATTCCATTGAGCTCCAAGCAGGTGGGACTCAGATCATCACCATCTACACTCGTAAATGGCCAAGGAATCTACCAACTTGCTCATCAAGTGGTAATCACTCTGCTGATTCAATTTCCAAAATTCGTGTCATCTCACCCGCAAAAAGACTAAATTTAGTAAGTAAGAAGAAGTTTCATTGCAGAATTAGGTAGATAGAAAATATATTGTTGCTAGGTTTCTAATTGTCTTCTCTTGCAGGATGGAAGAAGAGGAGAATGCTGTGACATTGTTCGCATGTATGGTGGCGTAAACGTTATAGAGGTTCAAATCAGAGGTTGCAAGGAAGATGAGATAGTAGCATAAATGTAATTAGTTACATATTCTGTCTATGGAATTTTGATTTTTAAATATGTTGTTTTCGTGCCGAACCACTAATCAGAACTTCGTATAGTTAAGTAAGAATCATGATAGATGTAATATTCTGTATAAGATCTCCGCCATTAAAATGGGAGAAAGTGAGGTCTCGCGAACTACAATGGGGGGTTCAAATTGCAATCTTAAAACACTAAAGAACACAGACAAGATTCTAGATGAATATAGAGGTAGCATGTTGATCAAATGAAAGAAAATGTTTGTATACAGGGCAACGGGTACAAACAACTCGCAGGATCGTCTTCCCTTCTCCTTCTTGTTCTTTCACTTTATGCTGAGGCTTTGAGCTTACAAGGGAAAAGAAATGTTGGTTTGGATGCTCAGTTTCTCTCTCTCTCTCTCTCTCTCTCTCTCTCTCTCTCTCTCTCTCTCTCTGTCTCTCTCTTCTCTCTGTATTTTGAATTTCTCATGGTGGAGTAACAGATTCAAAGGAGTCGCATCTTCTTATTTTGACATGAAGAATGTTATCCACTCCCATACCCTTGTGGGGGCGAGTGATCTCGCAGCATTGTCGACGCGGTGCCTGTTCAAGAATCCATTCATTTGCAAGGAGTTAGTTTCTCAAATGATTTTATGACTGATATAACTATTTCTTTCATAGAATTTCTTAATGGAAACTAAAAGTTTCTCAATATCGAATGCACAATCTAAAGCAGTTACTATAAAATGAGAAGGGAGAGAGATTGGAGTTTCGACCTTTAACCATTCGCCAGGATCCATCTTCAAAGCTGAGACTTTAACAGTATCCACAGCCAAAGCAGGAAAGTAATCAGTTCGATTACATACCTTACCTGGCTCGTCTACAAATTTCTTATAATAAGTCATGGTTCCGTTCTGATTTCCAACTTCGTCAACAGTTTTCAAGAAATATATTAATGGCTGGTTGCACGGTTCAGTGCTCATATCCCTAGTGTTAAAAGTGAAAGGCTCATTGCTCCAACTCCTCCATGTCTTGAACGTGCGAATTGCAGTTCCAAGATCCCTAGCCGTCAACAAGGATGGGTATATCTGAACGGTGTAACCCCACGACACCGATACGGACCAGTTTCGGTTAAGGTCATGGCAGAAGCTTTGCTGCAAGGTTCGACCTGGGTCTGTCTCGTATGCATCTACCAACAACTTGAGAGAATCGATCCTACTAGCATTTGGAAAAATGGGTTTCACTTCATCCAGATGGTGCAGTGAGACTAGCGGTGCCAATGGATGAGCGGCTAATAATCCATATGCATCTTCTCTTACATCAACCTTCAAAACAACATCCAACAGAATGAGTTTCGGTCCTATTAAAAAAAGAAACTAGATGGTGCAAATAAACTTTTTCCATAAAAGAGCCCCAAGCAGAGGACTAGTTTGATTTAAAATTGTCGAGTATATATATATATATATATATATATATATAATCGAGGTACCTGATGGAAGCCAAGTTCTTTGGTGAGAGGAACCCCAATCTCTTTCAAGCATGCACCTACCCTTTCATCAGAGCCATATAAATCAGGGTATCTATCAATGCAGGAATCCAAAAGTTTGACAAGCTCAACCACCAATGGGTAACTAATGGCAAACCCACCACCACCATACCCCATCCCATAAGAATGTATAACATCTTGTTCAACACTCTCCGAATTCCCTCCGACATAATACATTTGATTGTGATCATACTTTGACAAAACTGATATCAAATTCTCTGTAAAAAATATGGTATCCTCATCACCCATAACAAACCATCTCACATTCTTTAGTCCAAGTCTATAATTCTCTAACACAATTCGAGCTAGTCTAAGTGCCGACCGATGTCCATACCAACATGTATAATTAAACCTGGATGTATCCTCGGAAACTTTGTAAGGGATGAAGGAGATGTTAGAATCTACAGCAGGCTCTTCGTCCAGCCAGACGTATCCACGAGTGATGTTGGGTTTCCACCACAACTCCGCATAATGCCTACGATTGTTCCACGTTTTAACAGAACCTCCTATGCCAAATAGTATGTGAGATATGTTTGTTTTGTACTCATGCTCATCTTGCAGGCTCAAATTAAAAACAGAGTGTTTTCTCAGGATACTGCAAATTGGGCATCCAAATTGAGAAATACTTGAGAATGTAGTAAAGAAAAAGAACGCGACCGAAAAGAATAGGAATATGTAAAAGGATACTTTCATTGGAGGAGAAAAAAGATCACCGCCCTTTTTTTCTGAAGACATCAACTTCCAAGTTTCGTACTGATCATTTCTTCTTTCACTATTCTTATCAGACATCTCGGTCTGTCTGTCTGTCTGTCTGTCTGTCTGTCTGTCTAGTTTGCCCAAGACGAAACTCTTACAACTGAACTTCTTTCTTTTGAGAGAGGGGATGAAGATACATGTAAATTTGTGTCTGTAAAAAAGAGAAAAATCAATCTCTAAGATTAGGAAGATCTTTTTCTTTTATTTTATTTGTTAAAGAAAGTGATTAGTTGCTTGGATTATACAAGTTGTTCATATTCTTTTCTTAATTCAATTTTTTTGTTCTGGTACCAAAAACATAAGATTGAGGGATTTGAATTATAATTCAGGAAATATTTAGATACTGCAACAATTATGAAAATCTTTAGGGTGATAGCAAGATTTTCAGTTTTTATTTTAGTAAGATTTTTAGTTTTATACACACGTTTTATTTTTACTATTTACACACACCACCCCCCTAACCAATCGGATTTTCACACTATTAGAAAATGCATTATTTTCTCTCTCACTGTCAGAATATCATGTATCTCTCTCAAACATGATTTTCTCTCTTTGTCACAATACGTATCCCCCTCAAAGATTGTTTCCCACCCTGGGTTGATGATTTTGCTGGAACTCCTTTAATGGTTTTAAGGTTTCGCCAGAAGAAAAAGAGAAAATGAGAAGCGAATCAAAGAAAACCTGAGGGTCCTGTGTAGCCGCTTGCGATAGTGGTGCATCCAAAAGAAGTCTCAAAAAGGAAACGTAGGAGTAGTTGTTTAAGGCCCGGGCTTTAGGACATCCAAAAGGTCTCTGGAGAATAAAGATTTTGGTCAATTAGATTTGATCTATTTATCAAAAGTTGACTTGTTTAATTTCTACTCACTGATTTTCATCTCCCACCCACCCCCTTCGACGACTACTGCTATTTATCTCTCCCTCAATCATCTTATCTGTTTCTTTCTTTCTCTCTCTCTCTCTCTCTTCCCTTTCTCTCTCTCTCTCCATTCACTTGAAGTTTTTCTAGATGCCCAAAATCCGTGGTCTTGTTTAATTAATTCACTTGATTAATAAAATTATTGCACTTTCTTTATTCTTTGTAAATTTTCATTTTTTCTAAATTTTAGACAAAGATCTAATTTTTCTAGACTTTTATGTTGTGGCAACTTTGTATGTGAATATGCCACAACAACGAATAATGAGAAGGGAGATTTTATACGGCCCCCTCATTTTTGTTAAAAGGCCTCCCCTGAGTGATAATTTAGCAAGTAAAATGGTTCATGGGGAGGCCTTTTAACAAAATTGGGGAGGCCTTATAAAACTTCCCTAATGAGAATGGTATAACTAAATTAATCTCTCAGATGAGTAGTATTACAGAGATTATATCAAATATGGGAATGCTATATGCAGAAGTGATTTTGACAAAATCCTGGACTTATTAACTCATTTGCACTAGAATATGAAGTTTTTCAAAGTTTGACAACAATCTAGCCGTTCTTTGACCTGAATGACTCAGTAGTTAACGACTGTGTCAACATCTTTTGTACATTCAACATTTCCCTATCAAATAACGCTAAGGAGGTTAATTAATCAGTTACAAATAAAAAATAAAAAATTATAATAATGGTGGATTTGAAGTAATCTAAGCTACCCAGGAAACAAAAATTGTATTATCAGTTGCCAACCATCACCAGATCAGTATGGAGTTCTCAATCAAAACACACCGCAAATCTACAATGAAAATTTTAAGTGTACAAAAGATTTTGACAAAATCCTTGACTTGATGAGTCACTCAAGTAAAAGATTATTCCAGATCGTAGTCAAACTTTGAAATACTTTATCTGTTAGCGAAAGCTAGTCATTAACTTTGGTGGTGCTCCTAGAGTCTGGGCTTTACAATTTCGTTGTAACATAGCCGGGCCTTTGGAGGTCGGGCTTTTTTCGCGCTTTCCCTCCCTATATAAAAACAGCAGTGAAGTATGCATTTTCCCTCCTCCTTCTAAAACCCTTCTCCTCTCTTGCTTCTCCCGTGGTTGCAGAAACCCTAGTTTGCCGTTGCGTTGTAACAAACTAAAGAAAAATGGTACATCTCTCTAATCCTTCTACCCTCTCTCTCTCTCCCTCTCTCTCTCTCTCTCTCTCTCTATATATATATATAATGATTGTATGTTTTGTTAATCATATCAATATTCAATAATGATAAATGGGTTTTGATGTGAAGACTGTTGAAGCTGTAAATCCGAAAGCGTACCCATTAGCAGATGCTCAGCTTTCCATTACTATTCTGGACCTCATTCAACAAGCTGCCAATTACAAACAACTTAAGAAGGGCGCAAATGAAGGTATTTTTATTCTCATCCACATAAAAAAAAGTTCCTTTCTTGGATTTCCCCTTTCTTTCTTTAGGGTTAGAGCTTGTGGTTAATGTGACATATTGAATTTGAATACAGCAACTAAGACTCTAAACAGGGGTATCTCAGAGTTTGTAGTAATGGCTGCTGACACCGAGCCTCTCGAAATTTTGCTCCATCTTCCTCTTCTTGCCGAAGATAAGGTATTATTTCTCCGTCAATATCTTGTTTATATTCGCCTGAATTCATTTTTTAGATTTTATAATGTACATGTACTATGTATAACCCTTTGTCCTTGAAAACTGTATGGGAGATTTTTTATCAAAATGCGTTACAACTTACAAAGTGATGGCGAGAGGCATAATTTGCGCAATGTTAGAGTTTGTGAGAATAGTCCCACATGGGAGAAAGGGTAACTAGCAACCAAGAATATAAAGTATAGGTCCTCTCCACTCATTGCCGATTGGTTTTGAGTTGGATGACCACAAACTTAATAGAGTTGATACATTTCAAAAGTATGTCGTGTTTTTCGAGTTCACTAAGATAACTTCACTAGAAATGTTGCTTCTGTTAAGCTAATTAAACTGATCTTCCGTTAGCAACTAATATTACTTCAAAAGCTCTTAGTATTTTACCAAAAGCTTCCAAGTGATAGTGAAATTTTCTTATTTTAACAATATCAATACTCTGATTTTGTCAAAGTTGATTCTCTTGTTCTCAAAACTTCCCTGTTTTTAGTTTCTAACTGACAGGAGTAGTTTGTTTTGTAATCCTAAGATGGGGAAACGTTTTCATTCAACAAAATTCTTCAAACGGGAACATGTAATTCATGCAAGTTATGTTTATGTACTTAATTTTGTTGGTGGCAGAATGTCCCATATGTGTTTGTTCCTTCACAACAAGCCCTTGGTCGTGCATGCGGAGTCACAAGACCCGTGATTGCTTGTTCAGTTACTAGCAATGAGGGAAGTCAGTTGAAATCACAAATACAACAACTCAAGGTACGTTAATGTTTGAATCAAGTAGCTTCATTTAAAGTTCAACAAAAAAAAAAAGTAGCTTCATTTATTTTACACACTTCTTATTTTTGACAGAAATGTGCTTAAATCCCGCTCGTTTTAAAATGCAGGATGCTATCGAAAAACTCTTGATCTAAAGTAGTAAAATGTTTGCGGCGTGATGTGCCTCTTGAATATCAAGTCTTGGTTATCCACAGAGGCTTTGACCGATGAAGTTCCTCGCATAGGGAGGATCTCTTTTCCTAATTTTTGCTTTTGGTATTTTCTTTTGTTTATCACGAGGATGTAAGAATATTTATCGTCGAAAAGGTTTTGTTCTGGGGTTGTAGTAAAACTTTCTGAATGATCTGTTGTCTTAATGAATGATATTGAGACTTGAGGGTGTGAATTAATCCATGTTTATGTGTTAATTCTTAACGGACGGATTATCTATTTTCTTTTTGATAATCCCTAATTTATAATAAAAATGTGATCCGGTAAGAATCAAGATTATTTTTGTCTTGGCATAAAAAAATCATAAGATTTTTGGATCCTAACTATTCGTAAGTTATAAATTTAAACAAAATTCTGCTTTAATTTGTTAAATTTTTTAAATTATTATACTCAAATTTCAAAATTAAAAACAATTTAAAAATGTTCTCTTAAAACACATTTTTCTTCTAACAAAATAATTATTTTAAGAAAATAATTGTTTTGAAGAACTCCCTTAAGAAACCGTTTCTTTTTCAATCCCAAAAACTGTTTTTTCTCAATAGCCTAAATTTTCAAATGAGTTACACTTTTTCTGAAAAAAATTACTTATGAGAATTCTGGAAAGACATTTTGAGAAAAAAAAAAAACAAGCAGTTCGTCGAAAAAAATAAACAGTTTTCTGAAAAAAAAAAATTTCCAAACTTGTTTGTTTTTTCTAGAAAAATTTCATTAATCATGAATCTAAAGGATTCATTAATTTGTGGATTCATGATGCCTTTACACAAACACCGTTATATTCTTATCTTTTGAGGATGAACCTCAGTGGGATCGTGTAGTTCTGTGTGACTTTTGTTGATTTATATTTCTAGTAAGGAGCATTTTTTGCATTTCAATTTAAAGGTATATGACTTCGAGAAGATTTGTCTTGAGGTCTCACTTTACTTGACTAATAAACCAAATAGAAAGTACTTTTTTTTTTCTTTTTCTTTTTTTTACCGAAAACCAAATTACCCAAGACAAAAATATGGATATTATTGGGTTTAAAGGGGTGGAGCCACTTGAGCTTCTTTTCCACAGGTAGGCAGCAGCTGACGATGCTAAAAACCATAGGCTGATGATCCACAAAGAAGAAATAGGGATAAGGGAGATGAAATAACTGAAAACTTTACCAGCCTCACAAACAAACAACTCAATCTAAAAATTCTCCCATAGGAACCAAAATATCATTTGCAGAAAACACTTCCCATATTTTATCTGAGTGACACAGGAAATTCAGCAAGGATGGTAGGAGCAATCCCAACTCATCATCAACTCCTATTCTCCACTAGAAGAACACCTACAACTCATCGTTCTTCATCTGCATTAATCCCTAGTATTTCATCGTTGTCATCGACCATCACTACCGGAGGCAGCAGCAGCAGCAGGAGATCCCATGTTAATTATGAAGGCATAAGGTGTAGTGCTGTTGGGACATCTGAGGCAGAAACCAAGCAGCAGAAGAAAAAGAGTGGGTTTGAGATTGAAACACTTACCACTTGGCTACTTCTGCAAGAGAAAGATGGTCACATCGATGCAGAACTCACCATTGTTCTTTCTAGCATCTCCATGGCCTGCAAACAGATTGCTTCCCTTGTCCAGAGAGCCAGCATTTCCAACCTCACTGGTGTTCAAGGTGCTGTCAACATTCAAGGTGAAGATCAGAAGAAGCTCGATGTCGTCTCCAACGAGGTATTGCTTCTTCACCTATACTCACACCCTTCTTTTCCTAGTCTTTTAGTTTGATCGGTCAAAACAGTATTACTTAGCATTATCAACTCCAAGTACAACTTTACTATCTGAAGATGTTTTATTAGTTACCAAAACCAATTCGAATAATTCATTAAATCATGATCTGCGTCCCTTCCTACAAGGTTTTCTCAAATTGCTTGAGATCAAGTGGAAGAACAGGGATAATTGCATCGGAGGAAGAGGACGTACCTGTTGCAGTGGAGGAAAGTTACTCTGGTAACTATATCGTAGTCTTCGATCCACTGGATGGCTCATCCAACATCGATGCAGCTGTATCCACCGGATCCATCTTCGGTATCTACAGTCCCAACGATGAATGCCTTGCTGACTTCGACAACGAAGACTCCACGGTAATACCACCTCATTAAAAGTATTGAGGTTGTGTTTGTTTTTTTCTCTATGTCAGATCTGAATTGACTCGAATCAAATTTCAGAATGTTTGTTTTAGTCTGACTAGCCCGAATGTCCAACTTAGACCGATCCTTAGGTGCATTTTTAGTCAGAAATAAAATCAGCCTGAATTAAGAACTCATTGTTTGTCGTCTGACATAACAATAAACCGACTAGTGTGCCCTTGACCAAGACAAACAGATTTAGACGAGTCAGGCTCAGACAAGTTAGATTTAGATAAAGGAGAAAAAACACTAGTTCTTATTGTCTAAATATGTTGACAGTTAGGAACGGCAGAACAGAAATGCGTTGTAAGCGTGTGCCAGCCAGGGAACAACCTATTAGCAGCAGGATACTGCATGTATTCGAGCTCGGTGATATTTGTGTTGACGATAGGGAAAGGTGTATACTCCTTCACACTGGACCCAATGTACGGTGAGTTTGTGTTAACACAAGAGAAAGTACAAATCCCTAAATCAGGTAAAATATATTCATTCAACGAAGGGAATTACCAGCTTTGGGATGATAATCTAAAGAAGTACATCGATGATCTGAAAGTACCAGATCCAAAGCCATACTCAGCACGTTACATAGGGAGCCTGGTTGGTGATTTCCACCGTACACTTCTATATGGTGGGATATATGGATACCCAAACGACAAGAAGAGCATTAATGGGAAACTAAGGCTCTTATACGAGTGTGCTCCTATGAGCTTCCTGGTCGAACAGGCTGGTGGTAAAGGCTCAGATGGTCACCAGAGAATCCTAGATATCCAACCAACCGAGGTAACCCACTCAACCCAACCAATTACTCCATGCAGATTCCGACTAAACTTTTGAAACTAAACGTTCGTTCTTCATGCAGATTCACCAGCGTGTTCCACTTTATATTGGAAGTGTGGAAGAAGTTGATAAACTGGAGAAGTATTTGGCTGCTTAATTCCGACATATCTATCACTAGAGTGAATCAAAATTTTTATTTGTATTGGTCTTTCCTCAATTGATTACGAGCTCTGTAACAACATTGATTTAACAATTGAATGGATGAGATTTGATGTAAAGCAAGGATGTTTCAACCATTTCAATACATCACTAGACTACTTCTGGAGAAGAACACAAAGACAAAATCACAACAGAAACCACCCAAATTATAAGTTTTGAGCTAAGTACAACTTTTTTCAGAATTAAGTAAGACGACCTCTCTATTAAGATGCCCCTAACCAATGGGGAGCTCAATATTTCTAATTTTACAAAAGAAGTTTGCAAATTCGTTGTTTGGGAACAAATATGTTTTCTCAAAAAAAAAAAAAAAAAAGAGAATTTGAGAATGAAATAACATGATAAGCAGATTTTTCTTCCCAAAACATATACGTCAGAGAGAAGAACATATTCCAGCAAATCAACAATAAAGCAACTGCTTATTTGAAAACTCAATAACCATTAAATAGATGTCAGGAAATTGAAAAGTTCTCTTACCTGTGTGCATAATAGTGGAGAGAGAGAGAGAGAGCGCCAGAGGATAAGCATTTGGAGCACTATCTTGTTCCCACAGCCACAGCCTCACATTCATCGATTGGAGACATTAGCAATTTTTGTTCCTCCATTGTTTCTAATTGAAGTAAAAAACATAAGAAGCAGGAGGAGAAGAAAGAGACAAGAACAATGATGATGAGTGGAGCAATTCCAACATCATCACCAAAACTCCACATGTTTACGACTGCGAGAAGCAGCAGTAACTGCCGTTCTAGTTCAATTTCTTGTCTCTATGGTTTCCATCCCTACAGCAGCTTCTCCTACTCACTAAGCAACCCACCCAAGAGAATAATCGTCTCA
Source organism: Eschscholzia californica (assembly GCF_041429995.1). NCBI lineage: Eukaryota > Viridiplantae > Streptophyta > Magnoliopsida > Ranunculales > Papaveraceae > Eschscholzia > Eschscholzia californica. Next base: position 39,120,581 of record NW_028238198.1, read on the forward strand.
GGATTCAGGATCAGGTGTATGGCTGCAAATACTAACAAGAAGCCGAGGAAGGACATTGAATTCATCACCCAAGGAGCTACTGAAAATTTAACAGGCTGGTTGTTGAAGCAAGAACAACAAGGAAACATCGATGCTGAGCTGGCAATTGTACTTTCTAGCATCTCCCTCGCTTGTAAGCAGATCTCTACCCTACTACAGCGCGTTACCATCTCTAAGTTCACTGGTTCTCAGGGTGCCATTAACATCCAAGGCGAAGACCAGCAGAAGCTTGATTACATTGCCAACCAAGTCTTCTGTAACTGCCTTAGAATCAGTGGCCGCACCGGGATCATAGTATCTGAGGAAGAAGAAGTGCCCATTGCTGTGGAAGAGACTTACTCTGGTAACTACACTGTTGTCTTCGACCCAATTGATGGTTCCTCCAACATTGACACAGCTCTCACCACTGGATCTATCTTTGGCATTTACGGTCCTGAAGAACAGTGCCTTGTTGATGATGACTCCTCAACCACTGTACTCTCTCTCTCTCTCTCTCTCTCTCTCTCTCTCTTGTGTTTCTGTCTGCCTATCCGTAACTGGTCAATCTTGTTTAACATACACAATGCCCTTATATGTGCAGCTTGGGGAAGAGGAACAGAAGTGTGTCATCAACGTCTGTCAACCTGGAAGCAACCTATTGGCAGCTGGGTACTGTCTGTACTCGAGTTCACTCGTCTTTGTACTTTCCGTTGGAGAAGGAGTGTTCTCCTTCACATTGGATCCCATGTATGGAGAGTTTATACTAACCCAAAAGAACATTCAGATACCCAAATCTGGAAATATCTACTCATTTAACGAAGCCAATTACGAGTTATGGGACGACAAACTCAAGAAGTATATAGATGATCTCAAGGTCATCAAAAAGCGTCGCTACTCCGCCCGCTATATTGGTTGTCTTGTAGGTGAAATTCATCGGACACTTCTTTATGGTGGGATATACGGTAACCCAAGCAACATAATTAGGAAAGAAGGGAATCTAAGACTCTTGTATGAATGTGCACCCATGAGCTACTTAGTTGAACAAGCTGGAGGGAAAGCAATAGATGGGCAGCGCAGAATACTCGATATCAAACCCGACCAGGTATTTAAATAATCTAGAGCGTCGTAAAACACTAAAACTCAATCACTTCCTAGTGGTAACCAAACCCGACAATTAAGTTCTCATCTGAATTCTACACCCTGAAAGAAGTTGGCGTGTCATCGGTAAGGTTTGTTTATTCATTCAGATGGATCTATTACCTCTAAATGTGTCATCTGCTTTTCCATTCCTACACCAAATTTCATCAACGTGCATTGTTATTTATGCAGATTCATCAGCGTGCTCCTCTTTTCATTGGAAGCCCAGACGAAATAGAGAAGTTGGAAAAGTACTTGGCATAATGAATAATTCCTAAAGCCAAGACCTCAGCCAAGCTGATATTCGTGGAACACGCTCAAAATTCATTATTGAAGGAGACCCAGCGCCGAGCCTCTGAAAAGTTCTAATTTTAATGGTTAAGCGGGCCGTCTCTCAATTTTTCTCCTCTTGGTGTAGCTGATATAATCCTTTCTATGTGCATCTAACATTTTGCTATATGTTGCTTACAAGTTCACCAAAATAAATGTAGGAGTAAAACATAAACACTATGAATGAAGTAACTTATAAACTTTGCATACTCATCACATCAAAAAAGAAAAAGAAATGTTTATGCAACAACCTTTAACAACAAATTCATACATAACAAGAAAATCTAGTCTGTAAGGCACGAAGAGAGATAACGGGCCTGAATAAAAAAGAGGGACGCCTACTGACGCTCCCTTGGGCAAAAGGTCAAACAAATGAGGTTAAGGGGTCCAAGATCAAAAAAGATATGCTACTTGTTCACGATGGAATGGAGTAGATTTCACCTGAAATAACAGGGTCAAATGGCTTAACGCACTTTATATATAAAAAAAAAAGTATTAGAGAGTGAAAATTTTTGAGAAAATGAAATGAGAAAATAGAGAATCAAAAGAACAAGAAGAATTATCAAGAGATAGAAAAACCGAGTTCATAGTCTCAATTCGAAGTAGATTGTTGTCTTCACAAAGGGAATGCCTTTTTTTTTAGTGTTATAATCTTATTCTTGGCTCTTTTCTACATAAATCAATGTTAAAATCATACAAACTACCCCGAAACTCAAAAGGTGTGAGTGTTGATGATACTGGGGAGGTCAATTACTGTATAGTATGCTAGCATACAAAATGTTTTTTAGGGTGTGCTCAAGCAGATAAACTTAAGATGACATGTTTTATTCCTATTGGTCCCCAAAAACTCCTTCCTAATCCAAACCCCAAATAGGAAAAGACAAAGTCACAAGTCTCACCTCCTCCTCCTCCTCTCAGTCTCAGCCAAGCCAGTCAAGGAAGAAAGTAAGATATCCAGTGACAGAAACAAAGACTGGTTCTCCAGTCTCTGATCTTGCCACTAATGGCTCCCACTCTCTCTTCCAATTATTCTTTCTTCCTCACCACCACTCCTCGATCCTTCCTCTCACCCAAGAACCACAAGCTCACCGTGTTCGCTGCCAAAGCGCCTGGACAACCACCATTCCTTCCCTTTCGGCTTGGCAAACAAGACGACCAAACTGAAACAGCATTACAATCTAGGAAACCTCCTGGCACTCCCTTCTTCTTTGACTTCACTAAGCTCAATTCCGACGTCAGGTCCTTGATCCCAGTTGTAACTCAGCCGTCTTCACTAGGACGCAAGAAGGATCCTGGGACTGTGTTTGTTGCTGGTGCAACTGGTCAAGCCGGTATTCGCATTGCACAGACTTTACTACGCCAAGGGTTCAAAGTAAGGGCAGCTGTTCCTGACATCGGTGCAGCCCAAGAATTAGCTCGTCTAGCTGCCACTTATAAGGTTAGTTTTCCACAAATTCTCGTACCAAAAACTCCTCTTGGCTACAATCATTATTAAATAATCAATCCATTAAAGCTTTGAGTTTGCCTTTCCACTGCAAAACAATAACGGGATGCAGGTCATTTCCAAGGAGGAATCAAAGCGTCTAACTGCTGTTGGATCAACCTTGAATGACCCTGAATCCATTGCAAAGACTATAGCGAACGCCAGCAAAGTTGTGGTCACGGTTGGTCCTGCAGAAAACGGGCCTACCTCAGAGGTCACCCTTGAAGAAGCCTTACAAGTTGTTCAAGCTTCCCAGCTTGCTGGAGTCGGCCATGTCTCAATAATCTACGACGAGGCATCTGGCGCACCAACTAACAATGTCCTAAATGGCATATCTTCGTTCTTCACCAATCTCTTTGCACAATCTCAGCCGCTAACTATAACAGAATTCCTAGAGAAAGTCGCTGAAACGGAGGTCAACTACACGTTGATAAAAACTAAACTGACAGAAGATTATGCTCCGGAGAGTTCATACAATATCGTCGTTTCAAGTGAAGGGACCTCTAAGGGTTCCAAGGACAACAACAATGTAATGTAATGTATGCTATGAAATGTTCTACTTTACCACTAGTGTTAGAAAAATGTTAAGTATACTACATTTAAATTGAAACTTGTATTGATGTCTTCACAAAAATGCAGGTATCAACATCTCAAATTGCATCTTTGGTAGCCCAGGTTTTCTCAAATACGGTTGTAGCAGAGAATAAGGTAATGAGATTATTTCTTTCTTAAGCTCTAAATTGTCCAACATGGGTGTTCCACGTTTTGCTCGATGACTCGATAAATTAAGAAGCTCAAACAAACTTAAATATGTAACGTTAGAGGCTAGGCATGACTTTAGGACTTCATATAATTATCTACAGGTTGTCGAAGTTTCAACTGATCCTTCTGCACCCTTGAAGTCCATAGATCAACTTTTCAGGTAAAAATTCTACATACCGAATCAAGTTGTTGGAGAACGTTGGTAGTTATTTATGTAGTTTAAATCTCTTTGTCTATACATAAACTAGTGCAATTCCCGAGGACGGGAGAAGGAAAGCTTATGCAGAAGCAATAGCAAAGGCAAAAGCAGAGGAAGAAGCAATCAAGGCCACCGAAAGAGCCCGTGAAGCAGCTGAAGCTGCTAAGATGCTGGAAGAAGAGGTGAAGAAGCTATCAGAACAAGAAGCACGAGCTGCTAGCCTTGTGAAAGAAGCACAGCAGAAGGCAGAGGCAGCAGGGACCTCAATGGAGAACCTACTCAATAGAGCTAAGGGCATTAGTTCAGGACTTTCATGGGAGAATTTGAGCTCACAGATTGCAACTGTTGTTCAGAATAATGTCGACAATGAGAAACAAAAAGTTCAGGTTGCTACTGTAAGAGGTCAAGCGAAGGCTCGCACATTGCCTGCTAAGAAAGCAATACTCAAACAATCAAAACCAACACCACCCATTTCAGAGGCCAAGTCGAAATCAAAACCCAAAACAACAGAAACTAAAGAGGAGAGGAAGGTTTTCGGCGGTCTGTTTAAGCAAGAAGTTATCTACATGGATGACGATTGAGGTAACAGTTTGAGTTGTGAAGGCGTTTATCATTGTATGTATTGTCAGCAATTATCATTTCAAGCCATAGTATCAAAAACTTGATTAGAGAGGAAGAGAGTATCATTGGTCTCAACTAGAAAAATAATTGGTGAAAAAATGTTCATTCTTTTCCCCCTCTTATTCTGCTACTCATATTTCTTGTTAAGTGGCAGAATATGGGAATCTGTGGTTCCTCTGAAACACAACCATTTTTGTCACCTTGAAAATGAGATTATTCTAAACAAAGTCTAATGTATAAGCCAAACAAAAGTGAGTCAGGTGGATGATCTAATCACTCCAGCAATTATTGCCTGTTCTTCTAAATTAAGGGGTGTTAAGAGATGATTTATGATGACCGACGCTTTGGGGCATTCTAAAAAGTCTCCTGGGCATCCGAAATTTTGGTTGAAAAATCTTGGAGGTCCCAAGCCCTCCACCACCTCTTCTTCTCTTCGCACCCGCCGGGTGCGTGTATGAGGGGGTGCGGTCGCACCAGACCCTCTCAAACTACAAAATTTTCTCAAGCGGAGAGAATCCATAAATACAAAATTTTAAATCTAATATTGACAATCTAAAATAATTCAAACAAATGTATCTTAGTTAACATCTTGTACAACAAACATGAAGTAACAAGTTCAATATTCTCCCTTATCGATTTTTTATTTATTTTCTCGACTCATTATTATCTCGAACTATTAGTAACAACAACTATTAGTTATGGTCTTATGGATAATCAATTAGCCTTAGGTTAGTTTGTATGCTTAAAGACTAGTTCTAAAGTTCAATCTGTATGGTTCTTGTTTAAAACTATTTAGTAGCAAAATATACATGGCTTAGATTCTTCTCATAAGCGCTAGGAAATCATACACCTTATTTCTTTTTGGATTTTTTCAAGTGCAGTTCTTGTTACAAAAAAAAGTTATTTGTTAACGTTATTGGAAAAAGGGCCCCAAAATTTTTTCGCACTAAACCCCCAAATATGCAACCACGCCACTAACGCTAGCAAGGATTGCCTACAAACTATCATTGCCAGTTACACTTCAAAAGAAGTCCATCTTCCTCCACTTCTCCCACTACCACTGGCCGAGTACCACCACCACCACTGTTTCTCTCTGTCTTAATATTCCAATAAAGGGAAGGATTCCTTTCGTCGGAACAGAAGGTAGAGGGTTTTGCCTGATCAAGGGTTTCTTGTAAAATCCTTGAGCAAGGTTTTTAGACCCTTGATCAAGGGTTTGTGGTGGTCGGGCACCACGAGATGTAGGCTTTACACCTCGTGAGTTTTAAGATTTCACCTTCAACTCTTTGTCTGAGACAAAAGGACTTCCGACGAAAGAAACATTTCTCTTGGCCGCAACAGTGAGAGGATGACCGAGGTATATGTCTTGATCGAGACTGTTCATAAGTGAGATATTTGGTAAGAACACTGCAAGCAGCGTTTGGTGGGGTGGAAGATGTACTATTTTAAATCATGGTCTGGGTCCCTTCCTACAAGGTTTTCTCAAACTGCTTAAGATCAAGTGGAAGAACAGGGATAATTGCATCGGAGGAAGAGGATGTACCTGTGGCAGTGGAGGAAAGTTACTCTGGTAACTATATCGTAGTCTTCGATCCACTGGATGGTTCATCCAACATCGATGCAGCTGTATCCACCAGATCCATCTTTGGTATCTACAGTCCCAAAGATGAATGCCTTGCTGACTTTGACAACGAAGACTCCACGGTAATACCACCTCATTGAAAATATTAAGGTTGTTTTTTTTTTCTCTGTCAGATCTGAATTGACTCGAGTCAAATTTCAGAATGTTTGTTTTTGTCTTACTAGCCCGAATGGCCGACTCAGACTGATCCCTAGGCGCATTTTCGTCAGAAATAAAATAAGCCTGAATTAAGGACTCATTGTTTGTCGTCTAAATAACAATAAAACGTCAATTGTGCCCTTGACCCAGAAAAACAGATTCGTCTGGTACAGACAAGTTAGATTAAGATAAAGGAGAAAAAACACTAGTTCTTATTGTATAATTATGATGACATATAGGGACGGTGGAACAGAAGTGCTTAGTAAGCGTGTGCCAGCCAGGGAACACCCTATTAGCAGCATGATACTGCATGGAGCTTGGGGATATTTGTGTTGACGATAGGGAAAGGTGTATACTCTTCACACTGGACCCAATGTACGGTGAGTTTGTGTTTACAAAGGAGAAAGTATAAACACCTAAATCAGGTAAAATATATTCATTCAACGCAGGGAATTACCAGCTTTGGGATGAGAATCTAAAGAAGTACATCGATAATCTGAAAGTACCAGATCCAAAACCATACTCAGCACGTTACATAGGGAGCCTGGTTGGTGATTTCCACCGTACACTTCTATATGGTGGGATATATGGATACCCAAACGACAAGAACAAGAATGGGAAACTAAGGCTCTTATACGTGTGTGCTCCTATGAGCTTTCCGGTCGAAAAGGCTGGTGGTAAAGGCTCAGATGGTCACCAGAGAATCCTAGATATCCAACCGAGGCAACCCACTCAACCCAACCAATTACTCATGCAGATTCCGACTAAACTTTTGAAACCAAACATTCGTTCTTTATGCAGATTCACCAGCGTGTTCCACTTTATATTGGAAGTGTGGAAGAAGTTGATAAACTGGGGAAATATTTGGCTGCTTAATTCCGACTTGTTATTTTATTACTAGAGTGAAGCAAAATTTTTATTTACATTGGTCTTTCCTCAATTGGTTACGAGCACTGTAACAAGTAACAACATTGATTCAACAATTGAATGGATGATATTTGATGTAAAGGAAGGATGTTTCAACTATTTCAATTCATCATTAACTACTTCTGGAGAAGGACACAAAGACAAAATCACAACAGAAACCACCCAAATTATAAGTTTTGAGCTAAGTACAACTTTTTTTCAGAAATAAGTAAGACGACCTCTCAATTGAGATGCCCTAACCAATGGGGAGCTGAATACTTCTAAATCTTACAAAAGAAGTTCGCAAATTCATGGTTTGGGCAAGGAATGAAATTTCGGTTTCGGTGGAAATTTCGGTCGGTCCAAAAGTGGAAACGTTTCGTAGAAATGTTTCGGTCAGTGTGGAAATCTTACAAATCTACAAAAATGATAGAAATATGATGCAATTATGTATAACAAGATTATTAAACCATAATGAAGCATAAAAATGATGTTTAACATTATCTATTAGTTTGAGGGAGTATTAACAATTACACAGTTACTTCCGGGGGTAAATCGAATAATTTTTTGGCCAAAACACCCAAAAGATAACATTCTTACTAATAATAATTAACAAACTATGTTAGTTTGAGAAGGGATCGTCAATTACACAGTTATATTAGAGGTGTTACTAAGATAAAATCAATTTTAGGCAGTTAAGTCAAGTCGTACATCATTCAAATAGATTTAAAAACCATGGAAAACATAACATAAAAATCAAGAAAGATCTAAGCGAAATGAAGATGAAAAAGACGAAGAAATGGATATTTTTCTAGTATTAGGTTCTCTGGTTTTTTTGCTAGACTTCTACTATGTCGGTCGAAATTTCCATCATGTCGGTGGAAATTTCGATATTTCCCACAACTTCGGTGGAAATTTCGATCATGTCAGTTGAAACTATGCAGGAAATAGTTGTAAGTGTTATTTCGTGCACCTAATCTCATTTTAGGAAACGTTTCGCCAAATTTCGGTGAAATTTCGGGAAGTTTCATTCCTTGGGTTTGGGAACAAATATGTTTTCTCAAAAAAAAGAGAATTTGAAAATGAAGTAACAGGACAGGACTAGCAGTTTTTTCTTCCCAAAACATATACGTCGGAGAGAAGAACATATTCCGGCAAATCAACAATAAAGCATCTGCGTATTTGAAAAATCAATAACCATTATATAGATGTCAGGAAATTGAGAAGTTCTCTTACCTGGGTGCATAATAGTGGAGAGAGAGAGAGCGTCAGAGGATAAGCATTTGGAGCACTATCTTGTTCCCACAGCCACAGCCTCCCGTTCATCAAATGGAGGCATTAGCAATTTTTGTTCCTCCTTTGTTTCTAGTTTCAAGTAAAAAACATTAGAAGAAGAAGAAGAAAGAGACAAGAACAAGGATGATGAGTGGAGCAATTCCAACATCATCACCAAAACTCCACATGTTTACCACTGCGAGAAGCAGCAGTAACAGCCGTTGTCGTTCAATTTCTTGTCTCTATTGTTTCGACTTTCGATCCCTACAGCAGCTTCTCCTACTCAGTAAGCAACCCGAACAAGAGAATATTCATCTCTGGATTCAGGATCAGGTGTATGGCTGCAGATACAAAGAAGAAGCCGAGGAAGGACATTGAATTCATCACCAAGTCCCTCCCTCCCTCCCTCTCTCTCTCTCTCTCTCTGTTGTGTTTGTGTCTGCCTGCACGTAACTAGTTAATTTTGTTCAACATACACATTGGCCTTATATGTGCAGCTTGGGCAAGAGGAACAGAAGTGTGTCATCAACGTCTGTCAACCTGGAAGCAACCTATTGGCAGCTGGTTACTGTTTGTACTCAAGTTCGCTCGTCTTTGTACTTTTCGTTGGAGGAGTGTTCTTATTCACATTGGATCCCATGTATGGAGAGTTTATACTAACCCAAAAGAACATTCAGATATCCAAGTCTGGAAATACCTACTCATTTAAGGAAGCCAATTACGAGTTATGGGACGACAAACTCAAGAAGTATATAGATGATCTCAAGGTCACCAAAAAGCACCGCTACTCCGCCCGCTATATCGGGTGTCTTATAGGTGAAATTCATCGAATACTTCTTTATGGTGGGATATACGGTAACCCAAGCAACATAAATAGGAAAGAAGGGAATCTAAGACTCTTGCATGAATGTGCACCCATGAGCTACTTAGTTGAACAAGCTGGAGGGAAAGCAATAGATGAGCAGCGCTGAATACTCGATATCAAACCCAACCAGATATTTAAATCATCTAGAATGTCGTAAAACACTAAAACTCAAGCACTTCCTAGTGTAACCAAACCTGACAATTAAGTTCACGTTTCATCTGAAATCTACACCCTGAATGAAGTTGGGTTCCATCGGTAAGGTTTGTCTATTCATTCAGATGGATCTAATCCCTCTAGATGTGTCGTCTGCTCTTCCATTCGTACAACAAATTTCTGATCATGCATTGTTATTTATGCAGATTCATCAACGCGCTCCTCTTTTCATTGGAAGCCCAGAAGAAAGTTGGAGAAGTACTTGGCATAACGTATAATTCTTGAAGCCAAGACCTCAGCCGAGCTGATATCCGTGAAACACGCTCAAAATTCATCATTGAACGAGACCAAGCGCTGAGCCTCTGAAAAGTTCTAATTTTAATGGTTAAGCGGGTCGTCTCTCAATTTTTCTCCTCTTGATGTAGCTGATGTAATCCTTTCTATGTGCATCTAACATTTTGCTATATGTTGCTTACAAGTTCACCAAAATAAATGTAGGAGTAAAACATAAACACTATGAACGGAGTAACTTATAATTCTATTATTGACATACTTATCACATCAAAAAAGAAAAAGATATGTTTACGCAGCAACCTTTAACAACAAATTCATACATAACAAGAAAATCTAGTTACTTCCAAGCTCCAACAAAGCAATCAAAAATTCAAAACAAAAGGAACAAGGGAAGATAATGTTGATCACTTGATTGTACCATAATAGCTTAGAGAATCATCTCAACTGTTGAATCTTTTAATCACTTGCCCATGTTTTATCCTTATCATGTGAATAGGCCGAACGGCTTCTTTCAATCTTGCCTGTCATTCATCCAAAACAAGTGACCGTTTTGACAGATCTAATCGTTCTCGAAAGTAAGCAAGAACTTTTTTCAACAGCAAAAAGAAGTAAGAACTGAAATAATTAAATAAATAGATAGACAAAAGGTTAACAAAACCAGGACCTGTAACGCCCTTATTGATAGATTTCGTCTATCTGACAGAGAGTCCGAAACTACTCCAGAAGATAAAATTGTTTAAGCGAAACATTGATATATGTCCTTCTGTAATCATTCCTTGCTCAGAAATAACGTCTGTTACACTTGATGAACTGGTTTATTTGCCATTGTTCTCTGGTTCATATGGTGAACTAGGTAATAAACAGAAAGGCGAGTAATAAACAGAAAGGTAGGAGTAAAACGGTATCATAGAAAGACAACCTGAAGAATTCAAGAATATTATGCTTGAAGCATGCCATTACCATGAGATATGCTCCATGGACCAGTCAGAGATCAAGTGACCAGGAAACTAAATTTCCTCAGAGTTACCAATATGAAGTAAAGCCTGGAGAGCGAGATATTTGTAGACTGTAGAGGGCATACCAATATGGTTATCCATTTCAAAGCACGAGGTTACTCTCTGGATCAAACTTAGAAATAACAGCTTTCACATGGCTATCTAAATGGGTTGGCACATCAAAACCACCAACTACTATTTTTCTGCCTCTTCAAAATTAATAGAGGAGAAACAATGCAATAATTTCTCTTATAGGAAGCTGCTTGTGTTTGAAGCCCCGGTGTCATTTCCTAGGAAGCATTTAGTTTCCGCACATTTTATCAACTCAATAGGTGAATGCTTGTAGAGGTAACAAGCTTTTTTGCAACATAGGATCCCTGAACAACAGACCCTCTGAATGATGGTTATGGAACTTGGACAGAATTGTGGAGAAATCAAGGTATTTAATTTCTGAGTTAGGTCTAAATTTTGGCGGTTGCAAGGAAGAGCGAGCCAAAACTACGATTTGAGTTCGTTAGTACCTGCAAGGAATAACACAATTTGTAAAGCAGACAATCTGAAAATGGCCATCTCCTCCTATGACCAGCGTATCATAGGAGAAATGTCATTGGTATTGTTAGTTTACATGGATACTGTCAAAATCTTCGCAATCAAGACTATTCATTCCTCTATGTGGTGCCTTCCTGCACTCACTAAGAACCCAGCCAACCAAGATTTAAAAAGTATGCTATCTATAATAAACTTGATTAGTACAACTATGTTTTGGGTAAATACAAAAAATTGAACCCAACTGATCTACAACAAGGTTGACAAAACGAAAGAACTCATATTACTATAATCGCAGGCTTGTGCAATTTCTCGCTCATACTGGTTCTGTTTGTCTTGTATCTAGAGCAAGTTGATCGATATCTAGCTTCACTAAGCTCTCTTTCCCGAACAATATAAATCCCACAGTGCCCTGCAGTAAAAGAAGAAATCTCTGCTCAAATACTTTCATCTACTTAACATGAAAAATACTAGCATGTCCTCTCGAAGTCATTTTTGTAACTAATCTACACAATGTGATCCTTATTGATTTTTTTCTGAATCATATATTTCATTCCTTTTTTCTGCACGCAAGACAAACCGAAGCAAATGACATGCAGATGGAGCTAAATCTATTTGTAAAACCGACGAATAGTTGTGCATTTCGAGCTTATTAGAAAATGTAGAATGCTGACCAACATATTTTTTATTTTATCGCTAAATTCCAATATGAACCAAGATGTCAGCCTCTCATAGAAAAACATACCTTTCCAGTCTTGCGATCCAACTTCTTAAGGATGCCTGTGAACTCCATAAAAGGCCCAGAAACAACTCGAATACTCGAACCTGGGATAAGGAGCTTATCATTCTCTATTGGTGAAGGGCTTCCCCCAAGAGGTTTAGAACCCTTTTTTGACCGCCTTCTGGGTTTAGCATCTGCTTGTATATCATCTTTCAAATTTGCATTCATCTCTCCCTCATTAGTTACTTGATCCCCTTGAAGCTCTTCCTCAAATGCTTGGTCTGTTTTTGCTTGTTCTTCTTTTGCCTGTCGAAAGATAGCATCCATGTCATGGGAGGACACAGGCTTCGGTCTGTTGATCTGCCTTTTCCTGGAAATATGAAACAAACTCGTCTTAAGCTCGCACATGCAATTTCACAAATTTACTGTAAATCATTCAACGAAAATAGAAAATAAGACAGAAGGTTTTGTGAAACTTGCTGAAATGGACAAGGTATTTTACTTTACTTGTTAAGTTGAAAAGGGGTCGAGGCTCACCTCCTTGCGTGAAAAAGTTCCTTCAGTGTTTTTTTCTTAACGCTCTTCAGTGTTTTCTACAGTGGGTTAATACAGCATTTTTACCCACATGTATTTTTTATATTTAATTATGTCATATTCTTTTAAAGTTTTAAGCATGCATGAACAACGAGGTAACGAACCAGGTTGAGTTTTTTTGCATTACCCTATCCTCTGATCTAATTAGGAACTCGACAAGAAGCGCAATAACAATGAGCAGAACGTGCAAAGTTAGTTAGCCCACGAGGTCCCTACATTGCATGTGGTATCAGGGTTCAATAACCCAGAAATGGGCCAAATATCATGCCTGTGCTGGTTTTCTGGACGATTAGGAACCAGACACAAACCAAAATGCATGCTTGGACTATTTCTCTTGATGGTTGAATAAATAGATAGAACATATCATCACTATTGTATTGTTTTTAACCAATTAGAACCCACGAAACAAGCTAGCCTTGTAGGTTGCTTTGTTTTTCTCAATGGTTAGAACCCAGAGACAACCAATCAAGGTTGTGGTGTCGTTCTAGATGATCATAGACCCTGAAACAAGCAAGCATGCCTATCCTACATAACAATATTGCACGTCAATTGAAAAAAAAAAGTAGTTATCACATCACAAGTCCAACATTACGAGAATAAAGATGATTTCTTACGTATTTCCAACTTTAGATCCCACAAAGCCAGCAACACCAACACACTCTCTGATAATGTCGTGAATCTCCTTGTTCAGTACGCATCTCAAGAACACACAACCAGGGAAAACGGGTTTTGGTTTAACCGAAATCGTGCCATTCTTCAACTTCCTTTTGACCCGGATGGCAGGAGCATAAACCTGAAAGAAGCCGATACCCGTTTTTGCTATAAGAGACAAACAATCAGTCTAGCCATTGACTGTTAATTAAGAAGTTATCATCCATCATTTTAACCTACATTCTCGAGCATAGACAACTGCACTTGCAATTATTATGATTCTCTTGTGCAACTTATCAATTCTCGGTTGATAATGGTAAAACAATATCACGACCAGAAATAAAAGGAATGGAAAACAAAACAAAAGGAGATACTAAAGAAACAGCTCAACTACAACAGCTAAACGAAGAGGAACTAAGAGGTACACTTCAGCTACAACTCACCCAAACCGGGAGGAACTTAGAGGTCCGCTTTAACAATAGCGGAGAAAGAGTAACCAATACCCAAGTATTTAGTTATCATCATTCCACAGATGGATAAAAGTAATTACACATTCTAGAGAACAATGAAAGTGAGGTGCGTGCCGACATAAACTAATGCGGTTTTGACATTCCACAAGTAAGGATAAGAATCATCCCCGGACTAAATACAGCTATGTCTTGTTCTTGATAGTCGGTAAAATTGGAAGAGGGCTCAAACCCAACAAAATAACAAACTAGACTAATTTCTTATATACATTTTTCCTTGCATATAGTCGAAGAGAGCAATAGTAAGATAGAAATATCTATATATACACAATTTAAAATCGAGACCTCGATCACCAACTATCATGAAAATGTTCAATCTAGACTTCCTCTAGCTTATCTTTCAGCTAAATTGCTTGAAATGGATTTTATGGGAAAGATAAAAAAAAAAAAACCCAAACCATTACAAGCAAGCATAATAGTAAATCAACATCTATTTATAGGTAAAGATTAAACCTTGAATTCGATATCGGGGAAATTTCGGGCGAGGGAGCGAGCAATGGTTTCAGATGAGTCCTGACCGGAAGCTCTGGAGACACGAACGACCCACCACTGAGAACCCAAAAGAGATAGGTTATCGAGGTTGAGTTCTTCTGTCCAAGAAGCATATCTCTTCTTTGGCTTCTTTTTCAGTAGTCTCTCTTCTACTTCTTCTCTCCAATTGGTACTTCCGGATAAGGCTTTCATTTCCCTCTTTTCATTCCTCAACTGTCTTCTCTCCCTTGCTGTTAATAAATCACCATTAAAGTTAACACCTTTAGTATTATCATCTTCTTCTTCTTCTTCTTCTTTAAGACTAGTACTGCTAATACTACTACTATAGATCAGAGAATTGGGTTTTTTTCTGTTTCTGTTGTTGTAAATGGAAAATGAAGAAGGGGGGATGGGTGTGAAGGAGAAGGAATAGGATGATGATGAGAGTGATACAGAACGCAGCATCCCGAAGGATTCCATTTCTACCTCCTACCACTTCCTTCTAACTACGACGAGTCTCTGTGTTTTCGTAGGACGATGAGCTTTCACTTACAGGAAGAACCAAGTAGGATTATTTCATATACGACACCTAATTTGTGACCAGTTTCTCGAATGCCCTTAATAACTAGGAAAATATTAAGATGACCCATTTTGCTCTAATAGACATCGATAGACTAACAAATGGTAGCAAAGCCTAAGACGACACTTGTCCTAGGGTTGGGAGATATAATAGTCTACACTGTTTGCAAACCTGAGTTATCTATTATATAAAATAGGATGTTGAGTGGTGACTGGGGCAAAGTTTTAGACAAACTCAGAGATAAATATGGTTGTCCAACTCAAATGTAACCGTTAAAAAATCTAAAGGTTGAAAATAACCTCAAATCTCACCTTAAAAAAGTAACCGTTAAATCTCACCGTCAAAATATGCTCATTACTAACCCACCCTCTCCCGTCCAAATATTCTCAGATATCCCAACATCTCTTGTTACTGATTGTTTCAGCTGGGAATCCCACAATCTTCCAATCCATAACTTAAAATTCTCTTAATTCAAAAAATAATTGTTCCTAACGCCAGAAATATGGTTAATTCTATGATTTCATCATTGAAGATGGTGAAATCCACTATAAAGCTAAGGATTTCATCATTCAGTTTTGTTCATATATAGGTGAGTTCTATTGAGTTCTTAGTTTTCTGAGTTCTGTAGTTTTCTTAGTTTTCTGAAATTTTTAAATTTTTTCTTTGTCGTACAGAGATAAGGTGGTGATTTCTGAGTTCAGCGTCTTACTGATCATCCAACCGGTAAGTTTCTGTTCAAATTGATGCTAAAAAACATGGTAATTTATATGATTTCTGATTAAGTAGATGCTCAAATTGGTTATTGATTTCTGGAAATTGCAACACAGTGATGAACATGTTAGATGCACACAACCTGTTTGATATAAATCCTGAAAGGATTGTTAGCTTTTTTTCTTGTTGAAATAAACAGAAAACTACAAAGAAGGACCAGAACTATTCATAACTAAAAAATCTGGTACAACGTCCCATGTGCGTCTGCATTGACGTTGTCTTCCCCATTTAGCAAGAGCATCCGCCTTAGTGTGATCGTACGAGGGATGTAAGCGAAAGAGACGTTATTGAACTTGCCTTTTAATTTGCTAATTTCATTAAGATGCTTCCTCGATTTTCACTGCGAGGTGAAATGTGGATCATTTATGCCTGAGATCACATTGAGACTATCACTTTCAATTTGAATGTGTCGAAGTTGCATTTCGTTGGCCCAGAGAAGCACTGCAATGATTGCCAAGCATTTGCATTCCTCCGCATTTTGACCTTTGACTGTGTTCGTCAGTGCTGTGATGAATTTTGCATTCTCGTCATGGATAATACATCTGATACCTGCTGGTTCAGAGAAGACTGTAAATGACGCGTCCGTATTGGTCTTGAGATATGGTGTCGATGGAGGGCTACATTTGTGTTGCTTTAATTTTTTGACCTCTGTTGTTACCTTTAAAGAAGTAGTAACCATTGCCCGAATCGTTTGAAGCACTTGCATGGGGGTTTGTTTTTTGCTGGTGAAACATGATTCACACCTGACTTTCCAAATAAACCAGACAATTTTAGCAAGTAAAGTCGTTAGTTCTTCCTCTAGATCATTCCATTGGAGGATCCATAGTTTGACCGATGTTATGCTTTCTGATCTGACCTGAAAACAAAACCAAATTGCTTTTGCATAGTGACAATGTAGTAGAGCGTGATCAATGGTTTCAATATTATTACAGTTAGCGCATGAGAATACATTTCCAATGAATTTTCCTATTTTGTCTTTAACCTCGGGATCGTATTAATGTGCCATATATAGTTCCATTCAGGTACATCATTATTTTCATCATATGTATTCATTCTCAAGTAGTTATACATCGATTTAATCGTACGATTATCCGATTTTCTTAGCGGCCATCTTACCGTGTCTTCACCATCTGCCTGCAAGTTTATACTAGTAATAGCATTAGCTATGTCAGGAGTAAAGTAGTTAGTGATAAGGTTGATATTCCATTCATTATTGACTATCAGTTGACTAACCCAAGTCAGCCCCGTGTTGCATCTATTCTGGATCGGAGGTGGGTCGTTTGGAATCCAGTTGGCAAACCAGATGTTCACCTTATTACCTTGATTGATGTCCCATACTACGAGACTCGCCACCTGATTGTAATGCTTTCCTATAGACTTCCATATCCAGGAGTTATTGGCTTTAGGGGGGCGGGTTTAGGAGATTTGGCAAAATATTTAATGAGATGTCAAAGCTCCTGAGGTTTTTGAATCAGCCTCCAGGCAAGTTTACTAAGGAAAGTTTGATTATCGATGTGCGGGAATCGGAAGCCAAAGCCTCCCATTTTATGGGATTTACAGATAGCATGCAAGTTAATAGTGTGGATAGTTTTTTATTTTCCCCACCAGAAGGACCGTTGGATGGTCTCAATGCGACTACTAACGCCTTTGGGAATTGCAAAGCATTGCATTTGGTATCGGAGAACAACCGCTATAATAGAGGATAAGACTATCGAGGCCAACTTGGGAAAGGAGATTTATCTGCCATTTAGAGAGTTTATTTTGGATTTGAGTGAGCAGAGGTGAGAAAACTTGTTTTTGTTATTGTGGATGAAGAGGTTGGTTCCAAGATATTTCTCGAGAGAAGAGGTTTGGCGAACCTTCAAATTTCTGATGAGTATTCTTTTGAATTTAGGATGAGAGTTTTTAGAGAAGAATATGGTGGATTTTTCATAGTTTATCATTTGGCCGGAGGCTGCATTGAAATCGTTCAGGATCTGTTTGAGGTTGTGAATGTTTTCCAGCGAGTTCCGACCAAAAATAATGCAATCATCTACGAAAAGTAGATGCTTCAGATTGATATCAGAGTTAGAGATCGGAAAACCTACAAAGCCGGTGGAATTCCTAGTGCTTTCTAGCGAGCGATTGAGTCCTTCCATGGCTAGAGAAAAAAGGAAGGGGGATAGAGGATCGCCTTGGCGAATGCCACGACTAACATCGAAAGATAGACCAGGACGCCCGTTTATGAGAATAGTGTAGGGCTTTGTGTATCCTATACACTAACTAGTGTTGTAAGCGGAATCTCAAACATCTCATGTTTAACACTAGATTGCCCAGGATTGTTATGCATAAACTAATCAATGAACTAGAGAGGGATAAATACCTTATCGCGTTTTTCCCTCGAACCATTCCAATCGCATCAAAGATCGAGAGCTCCAATTGTAGCTCATCTACTTGAGACACCGAGTGAATAGACTTGATCTCCCTTCCTTTCAGACTGCTAGGACTTACTAGAAGGTTGAGAAGAACTCTTCTTCTTGACTAGATTGATAGAACGAGAGCTTTTTCTCTATATTCCTCTCTCTCCAATAGCTGTATATTCAGAGAGAGAGAGCTGTAAATTTTTCCTTAGAGAAAAATCCACACCTTTTCTGTTCTCAACTGACCCAATATATAGACAAACCCTAATTAGAATCTCATTCAGATTAGGTTTTCTATTTCTGGGTCACAGAAAAGATAATTACCAAAATACCCTTTTTGGGGTATTTTGATAATCCCCTTAAGTGTGGCCGGCCAGGGCAGCCCACCATGGGCCTTATGTGGCCGGCCCACTTACTCTGGTCGGCCATCTCATGGCCGGCCCAAAGAGCCTTCCTTCTATCTTGTCCCGAATTTCCATTCGGATCCTTTCGGCCTTTCTAGTTGAATCCCATCCAACTTTAGCCAGTTCCCGTCTAGTCAATTCTCTCCGATCAAGCTACCACTCTTATGTGTAACCCATTGTAGGATCCGGTCTATGTTAGCCACGAATCAACTCCTTGATCCGACGATCGTAGTTGGCTTCTAGCAAAGCATTACGACCCCTAATTACTGGATGATCTTTACGTGTGGTCATCGTTATCCTAACTGACAAATTGATCGCATTGCCACCTTGGTCGAAGGACACTCATTCGGAAGGACATCTCCTTCAGACCGAACGTATAAATCCTTCAGTCTCCCACTTGTACTTAGAACAAGTGCAATGCTCGATTCCCATGTCGCTTAGTATCTCATCTGATACGTCACACCGTTCAGACTTTCTTGATTTGGAGAACAACTGTCAATTCAAATGATTAACTCTTAATCCATTTGAGTGCGGCCACACATTTTCCAGTTGCTTCTCCTCAAGTGGCTCAAAGATACTTATTCCTAACTTAATAGGAGGACATCATCCAGGCTTGTACTCCCACTTAACTTCATGTCTATCCTGTCTCCCCCAGTATGCTGCCTTTATAACCTCCTTTTACGGCGCGGCGTTTGACAGTACCAAAGTTCGACATTCCTTACATAAGATGAGTGGAGCACTCATGTTTACGGAATCTCTCCAATCTTGCCTATGAGAGTTTGTGACGCCTTTTTCAACTCCTTGAAAAAACTCTCATCTTTGGGTTATCCAATGTAGATTCCCCAATCTACACCCATGTAATTGACTTAAATACCATATTCCTATAGCCCATGGAACTGCGCTATCAGTCAATTCCCATGCTAGTCTTCTTGAGTCATTGTTGTCCATGCAATGACCTGGACTAGGGACTCAATAATGAATCTATTCCATGTTCACTCAGTAGGGTTCCATTTACCAGATCACGTATCTGATAAACCTACCTGGAATGCCTCATTATTTTGGACTGTCGATTAAATACTAAACCACGATTTAACGACGAAATAATTAACTTATTTCTGATAATAAGAGTTTGTAAATCTTGAGCCTTCCCGTGTAACTCCTTACACCCCCAAGTTTACTAGTCTAAGCTTTTCAGGAAAGCTTAATGCCTATGACCTTAGTATTACCACCATACTTTAGTCAAGGTGACAGTTTAGTTAATAGATCAAATCCATATGGATTTTGTTTGTTATCATCCGATGATAATCTCCAGTATCGCCATACTGAATTAAAACTTCCCAAGTTTTAACTATTTTCTTTTATTTGTAAAGTTTGCAACAGTCTCTGCCTGGAACCCTTCCAGCTCACTGTTCTTCCAAGTCAAGATTGTCATCTTATTCTGGAAGTTTGCAACATATGACTTTTCAACCTTTTATTTTCATACCGAGATCTCACAAGTTCTTCTCAAGTACATTGTGTGATCCAGATCAACTCTTCTGGATTTGATTGGTGACGACCATAAATACTCCAAGTACTTTGCGACGTCGAGGCGAATGCTAATCATGTCCCACATGACCGATCTTATGCCTTTTGCATAACCATCTTTCTCATGCGTGTTTGCTCATCAGAATCCTTCAGATTCTAAATCTTGCTAAGCTGTGTGCCATGAGACTTGGGTAGAAATACTCTGTTTGAGTGTTTCTCATTGGACTTTTCAAGACCCTTTCTTGAACAAGTCTTATCACCTTCTCGATCCATCTCCATAGATCTTTGGTGCCCAAAAAGCATTCACCTTTATGTGGTCCTTTTATTGAGTCAGTTCTAAACTGTTTTCAACATCAGAATGTTGTTTCTCAATCTCTAGTATGTCGTCTACATACCAGACCAAAGAAAACTGGGTCACTCCCACTAACCTTCTTGAACTTCTTAAATTCAAGATTTCTCTTCATTCCCAAAGAAAAATATTCTTGTATACTTTGCTGAATCGAAGATTTCAACTCCTAGATCTTTAGTCATGCTCTGGGAAACACCAATGTTTCCATCCTTGTCTGTTTTCCACTTTGAAAAACCTATTTGGACTTAACAAGAACCCTTCCTTTAAGCAAAATAGACCAAGTTCCAAACTTGATTTCAGACATGGATTTCATTCTGATCATATGGCTCCAAGCCATGTTTCGGAGTGATTCCGTCACAGCTTCTTTGTAGCTAGCTCATTTTCTTCTTCAGCCGGATCTCCATCCTCTGAGACAGATTTATGAGCTTTCAAAGTCTATAAGGGGTGTGAGCAACTTTGAGACACTCTCAACTCCTTGAAAGTTCTCCTGCGAATCACATTCGCTCTGCGCGGGAGGATCTCCGAGATCTACCATCTCTTCCTCTCTTTCCTTTTCTATCGGCTCAGAATAGTTAGGAATCGCGACTTTTGACATCGGTACAACGGTGTCAGTTTGTTGCTCAGATCGAATTTCTTCGATATCTAATATTTCTCCCACTTGTCTTCTTGAAATAACTCTTATTTTAAGGAAGACACCATCACGAGCAACAACCTCCTTGTTCTCTGATTGCTTGTGGAAGAATCCTCAATATTCATTTATCTCATAAATAAATATTCTTTCTTGATATGCAAACTTGGTTCTCGGAAACCATTTACGTTTCATATCTATAGACCTTGAGAAAAGACCACTTTTGGAACCCTTCCAAACCCATACTCTTATGGTGTCTTTTCAGCTTTTGACGGAATATGGTTAGCTAGGAAGAACGACCGTGTTTGAGAATATATCCTAGAAAGTGTTCGGAAGATTGGCCTTAACCCATCACTGATCGACTCATGTCTCACATGTTCGATTACTCCCACTAGACTCATCATCCATATGATATGTTTGTGGAGCAAGGTGAGAAACTATTTCTCAACTTCTTTTGATGGTCATCAAATTTCTGATTCAAATATTCATCATCTCGATCCAATCGAATGACTTATATTTTCGTCAAGTGGATTCAGGTTGACTCTAGTTAGTGTACCAATAGTTTTACGTACATCTGTATGTACAAAAACTATTAATTTACTAGCCCTTTCTCCCTTTCTAAAAGGTGACTTTGTCAAATGGCCACGTTGAACAAAATTCACATGTGTCGTATGATTCAAAATCATTAGACTTAGAAATCCATACCATTGGATCTTCTTCATGTGTTTTATGTCAATTTGACCAATAACAAAACATGAGTTGACCTCTCCGAATCCTTTGATTATAGCCTATCGTATCATTGTTAATGCTCTTGGTTCTCTAAGAACCTTTCGTTAATTTAACACTATTTTAAAACATCTGATGTTTCTAGAAGAACATAACAACTCTTATTAAGTTCTACCTAGATTAGTGTCTAAAAGAAGACTTTGATCCCTTTCAGCATCCTTAGCAACTCTTGCTTCTGCTCCCTCTTGGATCCTCACTTCTTTTAGTCAAGTATGTAATTCCCTTGAGCTCCCACTGAGCCTCACATCCGGTCTTAAATACCTGATGAAGGGAGTCTACAATACTTGCTAGATTAACTTAGTTAACAAGGATATAAGAATCGGAATTCATAATTCCTTTTCTTTTCTCTTCCAGGTACTCAGGGTAGTTTCCTTGAATGGCCTAGCCAAACTTTTACGTCGACCCTTTAACCTTTTGAATCATAAGAACTCTTCTTATATTCTTTCGGTAACTGAATCATAAGAACGTTTCTTAGATTCACTTTTCCTCAATGTTCTTTTCAAGACGACTTTCTTAGAGGCACCATCCTCTCCATTCACGACTTCTAGTGGAACTCTTCCTTTAGTTGTCGATTGGTTGTGTATGCATCCATATCATTAATCTCTACGTGAGAGAAGAACTTTATGGATGTTCACAAAAGACTTTGGATAATCATATCCTCAGTCGTTTGAAGAACCAATGAACATTAGGAATGACATATTCTCGGACGTTTTCTTTATTTCGAATTCGAGAACGCTTCTCGGATTCCTTTCCAATCATGAAAATAATTTTCGTTTAATTCCTTCTGAAGGAATGAACGAAGGTTGGAAAACTCTTTTCTAATAGTCATATATCCTCTACTTTTAAAAGAAAATAAAACAAAATCCTAAAACTTATTATCATTGCAAAAACAGTTTTTGCCATATTATTCAATGAATACCGTCCCCCTTTGAATAATATGATTCCAAGATCCCATTCCTGTGAAGTTAAGCGTACTTTGGCACTGCCCTTAACTTCACCCTCCTGGGTGAGTAACTCCTTACTGATCATATCTCATATGACTCTTGGTTGATGAATAACACTTATGTGTTCAATTCATCCTTTTGCCTCGAAATCCAAAACCCTTTTGCTGACTCGTTTGAGAATAACCATTTAGACATGTAGACCTCTTCATAGGTCTACCCGTATTGTCCCGAGGTAAAAGATGGCACCCTGCTTTGGCATGACCCATCATCGATGAACAAGGGCGCAACAGGTGTCTTAATCTGGGTAGGCATTACTCAAAATTCTTTTTGGGGACTCTTACGTTTTTGTTTGCATGCATTACTGTGAACTCTAACATAATCATACACCACACAAAACGTAAATAAGTAAATGCACGCGAGAAAATAAATCGAGCAGACATGATCCTAGTATGGCCCCTAACCTAAAAGATTTAATCTTCTTAGGTTCTTTGCTTGTTTAGCCTCCGTTCGCCTGGATCTCCATCCTCGAACATCCATTGAATTCTCCCACTCGAACCACGATCTCATCCTTTGGCTCTTCAATGGACTCAATTGTACCCTTAACTCTAATTACAAGACTCAACTATTCGCAGATCGTATAAAACTTGAAATTAAATTAATTACATCGGGCACCCATCCGTGCTTAAAAACAAGATAGAACAATTCTATGGCCATACTAGAACCCGCATTCACATCCATACATACATCATAATATGACATTCATAAAATACCCAAGTATGTCTGAGATTCGCTTCCTTAGGTCGAATCTAGGTTTGCTATGTTCTAGATAGCTTTTCGGGAGATACTACCGACATCTCTATGTCTAACGTGCCTTAAGTCTAACTAATGGCTCGTTTGGTTTTATCCTAAAAGATTTTGAAATCGTTTTTGGAAAAACTCCGATTCAGGCTTTGGTTGGCCCGGGTCGCTTTCGGAAAAAATATGGTCAAAGTTGGAAGAAGAAAATAGAAACCTCCCACTTAAGTCAAGGCCCAAAAGACCCGAGTCTAACTCCAAAGACTTAAGTCAAACTTGGTCAAGGAACCCTTTGACTAGACCCAGTCAAGTCATGGTCAAGGTCCGAACCAAGGTTGGACCCGGATTGGCACGTTCCAGACCATGTCAAGTCCCTCGGGTGGACGCGTCCTGGCCCTAGGCCAGACGCTTCCCAGCCCAACAGACGCGTCCTAGACGCTCTACCCAAGCCTATGCTTCTCGGACTCCCAGTCCGAGACAGCTACTGGTCTCATCGGACGCGTCCCAAACGCGTTCTGGAAGGAACAGTCCCGGTCGCGTCCGGATTCTCAATCCGAGACGCATCCGGACTTCTCTATGGTCGCGTCCTGAAGACGCGGCCTCAGGTGCCAGACGCTGATCCTTCGGGATCCCTGTCCGAGACGCTCTCGGACGCGTCTTTCTGTCCGAGAAAAGCTCGGACGCGTCCTTATCAGAGACGCTCTCGGATTCCCAGTCCGGGAAGGACTGGGACGCGTCCTGAGTGTCCGCAACTGGCCAGACGCGTCCTGGTCAGTCCGGCTCCTGGACAGCACCTTGTCTCCTTCCAATTTTCGATTTCTTCCATCTTTTTGCTGCTGTTTTTGATGAATCTTCATCCAAAAACTAGCAATTCGAAAACTCTTTTCAAAAAACCATCATCTTTAAAATTTTATTTTGAAAACTCTTTTCAAAAACTCAAAATTTTAAAGTCCTCCCATTGAAACTCTTTCAATTTTCTATCTGATTAAGTCTAAATCTAATTTAAACTAATCAATTTTATGTCTAAATCCCTATTTAAACATAAAATCATCTAATCAATCAAGCTCGAATCTAATTCGACTAGTCAGAGATAGTTTCATGCAACCGGCTCGTGATGCCACTGTAGGGTTTTGTGTATCCTATACACTAACTAGTGTTGTAAGCGGAATCTCAAACATCTCATGTTTAACACTAGATTGCCCAGGATCGTTATGCATAAACTAATCAATGAACTAGAGAGGGATAAATACCTTATCGCGTTTTTCCCTCGAACCATTCCAATCGCATGCAAAGATCGAGAGCTCCAATTGTAGCTCCTCTACTTGAGACACCGAGTGAATAGACTTGATCTCCCTTCCTTTCAGACTGCTAGGACTTACTAGAAGGTTGAGAAGAACTCTTCTTCTTGACTAGATTGATAGAACGGGAGCTTTTTCTCTATATTCCTCTCTCTCCAATAGCTGTATATTCAGTGAGAGAGAGAGCTGTATATTTTTCCTTAGAGAAAAATCCACACCTTTTCTGTTATCAACTGACCCAATATATAGACAAACCCTAATTAGAATCTCATTCAGATTAGGTTTTCTATTTCTGGGTCACAGAAAAGATAATTACCAAAATACCCTTTTTGGGGTATTTTGATAATCCCCTTAAGTGTGGCCGGCCAGGGCAGCCCACCATGGGCCTTATGTGGCCGGCCCACTTACTCTGGTCGGCCATCTCATGGCCGGCCCAAAGAGCCTTCCTTCTATCTTGTCCCGAATCTCCATTCGGACCCTTTCGGCCTTTCCAATTGAATCCCATCCAACTTTAGCCAGTTCCCGTCTAGTCAATTCTCTCCGATCAAGCTACCACTCTTATGTGTAGCCCGTTGTAGGATCCGGTCTATGTTAGCCGCGAATCAACTCCTTGATCCGACGATCGTAGTTGGCTTCTAGTAAAGCATTACGACCCCTAATTGGACCGGACTGGATGATCTTTACGTGTGGTCATCGTTATCCTAACTGACAAATTGATCGCATTGCCACCTTGGTCGAAGGACACTCCTTCGGAAGGACATCTCCTTCAGACCGAACGGATAAATCCTTCAAATAGCCATAGAGGATGAGTTAAGACAAGCTCTAATAAGCTGGATCCATTTTTGGAGAAACCCATCTTTGTCATGATATTTTCCAAATAGGCCCACTCGATGTGGTCGAAAGCTTTAGACATATCCAATTTGAGACCGAAATAGCTTTTGGATCCGCCAATGTTTTTGAAAGAGTGCACAATTTCCTGACTAATGAGAATATTATCAGTGATTTGTCCCCCCGGAACATAAACGACTTGAGAAGGGGAGATGAGGTCAGGGAGCAGTTCTTTAATTCTGTTGGCCACGATTTTGGTGATGATTTTGTAGGTTGTGTTGAGGTGCTTTGGTTGAAGGAATGAGACAAATGTGCGTATGGTTGGTAAGGTGAGGGAGGCATCCTGTCTCAAAGAAAGTGTTAACCATATTCAAAATGTCAAGCTTGGTTGTGTCCTAATTGGACTGATAGAACAAGGGAGGGTAACCATCTGGCCCGGGAGGCGCGTCGGCCTTTAGAGAGAAGACCGCTTTTTTTATTTCCTCTTCCGAAGGCAAAGAGGAAAGAGTAAAGTTTTGTTGATCATATATTTGGGCATTAAAACACTCAAGAAGATGATTAGGAGTGTTGGGTCCCACAGAGGTTGAGATATCTGAGATGTAATTAGAGAAGATAGTGGCTATCTCATCATCCTCGTTAGTCCAAGTACCATCCTCCCTTTTGATGGAGCTGGTGTTATTTTTTCGGCTTCGAGGAATGGCTTTAGCGTGAAAGAATTTGGTGTTCCGATCGTTGAGGTTGATATGAGCGATTATGGATTTTTCTTTCCAGAGACTTTCTTGCTGCAGAAGCAGAGTTTCAAGCTGGATGTTGAGGTTGTTGTAAGTCTCGGAGTCTGCCACAGATTGGAGTTTAGTGGTGATGTTCTTCATTTTCATATCTAAGTTTCCGAACACATTTTTGTTCGAGATGGAAAGTTTAGTGGCCACGAAATTAAGCTTAGAGTGAATTTCATTAGGGTTTGTGTTCCAGTTGTCTCTGATGAATTTGGCCCAGCCTTGGTGTGACATCCACGTACGAATGAATTTGAAATGTTTCTTACCCAGATTAGATTTCTGCTTGGTGGTGAGGATAATCGGGTTATGATCGGAGCCAAGATTGGGAAGATGGGTGAGCTGAGAAGCTGGGAAATCTAGGAGCCATTGGTGATTAGTGAGAGCCCTGTCCAACCGTTCCTGAATGAGAGTGCCTTTAAATTGACGGTTGGTCCAGGTATAAGGATGACCCGAGAAGCCTAAGTCAAGCAGGCCCAGACTATTGATAGTGGTTCTCATTTTCATTAATTGGGTCGGTTGGGCTTCCTTGCCCCCCAATTTCTCAGAGGGGTGGAGAATGCAGTTGAGGTCTCCAATGACCACTCAAGGGGTGTTATTAGTCGGGGTGTATTGGGCCAGATTGGACCAGTGAGCCATTTTGTTCGTACTATAGGGGCACCCATAAAAACCGGTGATGTAGAATTTGAAGTGGTTTTGAGATTGGGTGCCTTATACACGGTTAGTATAAGGGGTGAATAATGTCTCAGAGAGGAAAATAATGTTTAAGTCCATAGATTTGTTACAAAACATGGTTAAACCCCCGACTTTATTGATAGGGTCAATAGCTATTTGATTATAAATGATGTGAAGATTAAGGATTTTAGTGAGGTTCGTGTTCAAGCATTTAGTCTCAAAGAGGAAAATAATATCGGGCTGATGTTCTTTCATGAGATTCCATAGGTGTTTACGATTAGTATAGTTACCACAACCCCGAACATTCCAGGCCAAAATAGAAACCCCTCCGCGAGGTTGATCCACTGACTGCATCATGGGACAGAAAAAAAAAGAACATACCAAACAACAGCTATGAACAAACAATAAAAAAACCAATAATAATAACAGACCAAAGATATAGCCAATTAAAGCAGTAGATAAAGCAAAGACAATAAGGATAACCACCAAAAGTAGCCTAGATCACGCAAATAGCCAAAAGAAAGGGGATGGAAGAAACCAATGTGTCTTATACCACACGGTTATGAAAATAAAAGGAACCAGTAAAAGGTTCTGAGCAAAATAACAAACCCTAGGCTACAGAACAATAGAAGAAAACACAATTAAAACAGAAGAAACCGCAGTGAGTCGACTAGTCTGAGGATGCATCATCTTCTTTTACCCCTTCGTTGTTGATGATGTTGAGACTACGAGAAATAAGTAAAGATTCTTGCAGTAGTCTATTGGCTCCAGCATTATCTAGAAACATGGAGTCGGGTTGGGAAGGACCTTCCTGGTGTTCAGTCGAACTGATGAAGGTAGGTTTGGAGCTGCTCCTACCTCTTTTGCCGGAATAAGGAAAGATGAGATGAGGTGGAGTAGGGTGGTTGATTGGAGATGAAGGGGGTGCTAGAAGCTGGGGTAGTTCTGCTTCCAATAAAGGGGTGTCAACTGGGGTGTCTTCCATGAGGTCCAACTCAGAGTCTTCATCTTCTTCTGAAGGGTTCACAAAGATAGCACAATTGTGAAGGGTATGCTCCACTATGCGAAAGACTTTGCAAATGGCCCCAGGGAACTTAAAGTAACTAATCTTAATTTCTTTCTCTCCATCAGAGATGATGGAGTTAATTACTGCCAGCAGGGGAGATCTAACATCGTATAGGAATTGGACTCTGACTGTGTTGTTGTTGACGAAACCGAAATTTCTTGGTTTGATCTGAATAATCTTACCCATGCAACTGAAAGTTGAAATCCTCTTTGTTTTGAAGAGCTTTAGGTACTCTGTAGAGGGTGCACCACATAGGCTCAAAATAGAGGTCGTCAACGGATTCTTGGACTGGTAACTCAACCTCTTTGAGCACTAACATCATGCCTCTAAGAATCCAAGGATGACCGAACTTCAGAGCATCTAGAATAAACTGACTCTTGGGTTTGATAAGGAAAGGGTTCACAGGTCCATTGAGGGGGAAGAAATCACAATCACGAAAAAATCTAGACTTGGGGTAGAGCAGTTTCTTAATGAAAGGATTGTTAGCTTGAGTAGTGTTTTGTGAAATAATAGATGCACACAAAGTGATGCTGATGCACACAAATTGATGCTCAAATATCTATTTGATACTGTTGTCAATCGATTTGATAGTATTGGCAAATATCTAATTGAAATAACTCATACCTTAAAAATCTGAATTAAATGATGGGTCTGACTGAAATGAGGTAAGGTGCATCTTTTTGTTTTGTTTATGTTGTTGTTAAGAAACATGGTAACTTATATGAGGTTCGCAACTGAAATGAATGATGGGTCTGACTGATTGGTGTCTCTTTAGAAGTTTATTTTTCTAATCAGGCTATCCGAAATGACTGAGTTATGTGTTAATGTCGTATACTGGTAATCTGTTAGTTTCCCTAAAAGTTCTTACTTTTGTTTCATATAGTCTTTTCGGTGGTGTGTTGGTTTTCTGCGACTGGTAATACATGTTATAGACACAGAACATGGTCATTCTGCTAACGTCAACTAAACATTAATAGGAAACAAAGACAATCGAAGTTGACACTCATTTGAGTACCATAAATTGTAACACAGTGATGAACATGTTAGATGCACGCAACCTGTTTGATATAAATCCTGAAAGGATTGTTAAGTGAGTAGTGTTTTGAGAAATAATAGATATATAGTTTTGTTTTTTTTTTTTTTTTGTTGAACTAAGATATATAGTTTTGTTGCTTTAGAGTTTTGGTTCAGTGTAGTGTTTTTTGAGAAATAATAAATATATAGTTTTGTTGTTTTTGAATTTTTGGTTCAGTGATAATAATGGATGTTATATAGCATTTACTTCTAGTGTGGCTTGGTTTCTCAACTATTTGTTGCCTTCCTCATCCCACCATTACTACCATGCTAGATTCCTAAAGACAATATTTTCCGAGTAATCTCCTGCTCACTACTCCCAGGGGCGGATCCATGAGGGTGCGAGGGGGTGCGGGCGCACCCCCTGGATCCGCCCGAAAAAATTATATAGTACTAGCAATTTTTTATTTTAATGCATACATATCTATATCTAAATATATATTTTCTGGTAGAAATGGTTGACACAAGGAAGGCTATAGCTGACTGGTTAGATTGTCGTTTGGAGAGTTGGAGGGGTCGCGAGGATGCGAGTTCAAATCCGTCTAGAAGCATTTTCACTATTTTTTTTACATTTAAGTATCTAAAGCTACGTATACCGAATCATGTGTATGGATGCAACCAAGCCGAACTTGGCTCGGTTGTTCAAGTGTTTTTAGGTGAGTCGGAACGTGAGGTAGTGGGTTTGAGTCCCACTACAAGCATTTTTATTGTTTCTTTTACGTGTCTAAACCTACATATACTGAATCGTGTGTATAGATGATATCATAATGTATTTGGCTCAATAGTTAAGGTGTTGATTTTTCGGTGAGTGGGAGCGTGAGGTAGTGGGTTTGAGTCCCACTATAAGCAATTTGAAGAATTTTGAACTTTTAATATTTCAACTATCTTTAATTCCTATAGAATTCAATTCATCATCTACCATAAACCTCTAAAAACTTCAATTCATCTTAATGTACATCCTATAAAATTCAATTCATTTATTATAGCTTAACTCAATCCTCTTCCTCCGATTCTTCTCCATCTCAAACTACACCAAAATCACTTCTCATTTACTACTAGTATTACTTTTTCATCATCTAATCAAGTATTCAAGCTCAACTAGCAACAAGGGAGAAGAAAGATTCGACTCCAACGTTATTTTCCATTCCAATACCGGAATCGACTCTGACATTGGCAAGTCCTCTCAGATTTAATTTATCATATTTGTCAATTGAACCGGGACTTATACTACCAATTTCAAGTTATGAATCCTATATGAGGCAGAATGATGATTTCTCAAATTTAGATGGGATTGAAGTTCTTGCTAGAACATTGATGGAAACTTAGAGATATAAAACATATCATTTAGTTTATTTGTTTATCACTTTAACACTAACTTTTTCTGTTGCAACTGCCTCCGTTTAAAGAGTTTTTTAAGCTATGAAGCTAGTTAAAACACGTTTAAGAAACAAGATGAGTGATCCGTGGTCGAATGATAGTTTATTAGTCTTTATTGAAAAGAAGTTCTTAGTGAAATTGATAATGAGTCGATTATGCGAAAATTTCAAAATATGAACTCTCGTAGAGGTCAATTGCGTTTGTAATGGTTGATGTATTAATATAATTAAAGAATATAAATATTTTACTAATTATTGTGTTTGCAAAAAAAAAATTACTTTTTTTTATTATGATAAGCGGGAGAAGCCCGATCGAATACAAAGAAATAAGATATAAAAAAAAAAACAGCTAAGAAATCAAATTACATCATATCGTTAGCCCCACCCTTTCCTCATTCTCACTGTTCCTCTAGAATCCGCATTAACAATATTGACTAATTCCACTGGAAGTTGACTAACATTCAAGTGAGTTACCCCCGGTCCGAGCTTCATCTTCGACAGGAAATCAGCAGCCTGATTGGCTTCTCTATAGACATGAAAAAACTATGAAATTGACTCCGAAGCCTCTGAACTCTCTTCCACAGACGCCTTGCCCTCCATGGTATCTACAAAACAGACGACCTTTAGTTACGGACAGAAGTCGTAGCTGTTACCTGATATTCCGTAGCAAAAGATCTCTTGCTACGACCTTTTTCTCGTAACTAATATTGCCGTCACAAAAGGTTTTAGCTACGAACTATTTGCTACGACTTAATCCGTAACTACTAATTTGAACCTTTTGCTATGGATTTCGGCGTAACTAAATGTTCAAAAATATTTGACCGTTGACTGTCAATTTGTTACGGAATTGTTCATAGCAAGAAGTCTTGTATTTCAAAGAAGATCTACTATTGAATGTCCATCAACTACGGAAGCATCTGTAGCAAAAAAAAAAAATGATTGTGTTTAGATCGTAGCACCTGTTCACATTAATTAATCATAACCCTGTTCAACCTGAATCTATTCATATAAAACATACAATAACATGTCAATCATCTGCTTCATTCATTCATTCATTAAAAATCCTTCATACAAACGTCAAAGCAAAATATACACCAACTAAATTTACCAAAATATGAACGTCATATATTGATTAACAATCCAAACTAACTAACTTCAACCTATCTAAAAGTTCAACGTACTATGTATTAACAAAAAGAATCTCGTACGAGGGTTCACTTCTCCAGCTTTTCCTGTAACAAGAGATAATATTTTATTAAAATTTAATGAGAAACAATGGTAATTCGATAAAATCAAGAATGTAATCATATTTTTCAATCAAATGTAACATTCACGATTCGAAAATGCTAACAAACAATGTGCAGAACTATTTATAGAGCCTTGAGTTTGATAGCTTAACCATTCCTTACAAGATTCAATGAAAATCTAAATGTAAGCAACCTAACAATAAGTAAATAAATGTGTAAAGTTAAATGGGTAGATACCAAAAACATCCCTTATGAAAGTATACAAGTGCATAATTTTTAAGGGATATATTCATCTTCAGTTACTACGTTAAAACCCAAAATTCACGTGTTTATAACTTTCTGGACTGTAGCAAAATATTAGGCATTTTACGAACTTTAGGAAGATTTTTTAGAGCCTAATGTTTCCTTAAATGACTCCCTACTATTATAGATTCTATAAAACTACTGCGCCGTTATCAACCATATCCATTTTTTTTTGAAAAGTTGATTGAATTAAGAAGGGGGAAAAGAATTTCCAAGCAGAAGGGAAGAAAAAAAGGGGGGGGGGGGGGGGGGTACATCTCACCCAAAGATAATCCCCCAATTCGACACAAAATCAACCATATACATTGGTTCACATAATATATAGTTTAGTACTGAATCGTACAGAAAAATTAAAATTTGTAAGAAAGTAAACTAGATGACTTACCAACTCATAGTCTCGTAACTTTCTGATATAGTAGTATCATCCTCATCACTGTGCAGAGTTACACGATGAAGTGCCCTACAGATAATTAAAGTAGTCACTATTTCTTGATAATTAAAAATGCTTGGAAACAAAATTTTCATAATAATAGCTGAAAGAACAAAGTAGGCACTTCTAATAGTAATTGCAAATGTGAGTAATTACAATTCTAATTAAAAGACTGCTAAATCAGTTTGCTAAATGCATTTGGAAACATATATACCTGACTAGATAGTCAATATAGCTCCTCTTTCATCTGATTCATAGTTGTGTGAAGTTCTCGGGCAAAGTACACCCATCTGGTAAAGACTCTCATTAGTGAAGTTAAGCAATAACTATAAATGGAAGAGTAGCAAATGAAAATGAAACAATAGAACAAGAAATGGAAGAGTCATTCAGCATGCACAATACACATCATCAATGAACTTAGATTTTGTTATAGTTAAAACTTGGATGCAAGGAAAATAATAATAGATGGAGGGCTACATAAAAGAAAATTGTTAATTCGGACATCAAAAACAAACAAGAAAAATAATAATAGTAAACTATAGGTCTCTTTCAATTTCCAATCTCACATATGTATCGTACCCTTTATGCATATGAATTAGGCTTTCCACTTCAAGTTATACCAAATCTTGTTTTAGATGACTTTCATTATTCTTCCCGTTTGATTTGAAAAAACATATCATGAATATA
Source organism: Eschscholzia californica (assembly GCF_041429995.1). NCBI lineage: Eukaryota > Viridiplantae > Streptophyta > Magnoliopsida > Ranunculales > Papaveraceae > Eschscholzia > Eschscholzia californica. The sequence continues at coordinate 39,153,846 of NW_028238198.1, forward strand.
TCCTCTTAGCTAATTTGGAGGGTTGATCAAACTAATTAGTATGTGAATTTCTTGGTTTAGATAGTTAAGTAGTTAAATTCCTATCTCACAAACACAAGTAACTAAACGTGACAAAACTATATCATTTCTCTTATAGTCTACCAAAACTAACAAGAAAGTACCCTAGACTTGAAATCAAGGAAGCAACCATCGACTTGAAATCCTGAAAAGTCCCCTAAATCTTAGCAGGCCTTGGCAAATTACAAAATAAAATGAGTAACAAGTAATCATGGGCAACATAGCAAACAAAGGCTATATCACTTTATCAGTCTCCCCGATGATAATCCATGAGAATATGACATTGAATCATAAAGTTGGATGCAATATTGAGTATAATTGGAGAATAACCATGTCAAGCAGTCAAGGTAGTATATCTAAACCTCCACTAGTTCAGTTCAATTAGCTTTCAATATTTTCTATTTCTCAAATAACTTAATATAACTAGGTACCACTCTAAAATAAAACAAACATAAAAATAACTTAGTGACTCTAGAGTAACTTAATATTACTAGTTATTGTTTAGGATGGTTTAAAAATTTTGAAACAGCCAACCCCACTTTAGTTCTTTATGTAACCCTTGTGACTCTCAAGTATGGAAAATGGGATTCCATCTTACTGTACTCATGGTGCTACGAGAGATAAAAAAGAGAGCTCACTAAAATACCCTCGCATAGCTAATAGCTTGTTGAACCTTCGGAGAGAGCCGTAGAGATCAATCACCTCATACAATTAGTAAGAAAAGTTGAACAATCTCGATTGTCTATAAAATTTTCATATGAAGACCAAAAAGGTATAGGGTTGACTACAATAGAATACAAGAGATGAAGAGAGTACAAACATTGATTTAGAAGCATTAGAATCAGTACAATAAGTCATAATGTTAAAAATTGACTTGTTAATGTATTCCACTCACTAGCAAGGCAAAAGAACCCTAAAATCAAACACTAATCACAACCTCATAACCCACAAACAGGATAACAGAAATTGAAAGATTAAATAAAAAATAAAAATAAAGATTCGAGAAACAAACCTCAAAAATTGATCTAAGTTAACCCTAAACCCAATCAATCGAACTCTATCTCTCTCTCGAAATCTCTCCTCTCTTTTTCTCTCTCCCCCGAACTCCCTCTCTCTCTCTAGAACGGTTTGGATGGAAACGACCTAATTTTGGCTCGTTATGATTTGGGATTAGGGCACCCCAAATTTTTGAACTCTTCTACGAAAAGCACCTAACATTTTGGCTCTTTTTACCATAGGCACCTTAAAATTTTGGCGCAAATTTTCGCGCGCAACTTAACCTTGATCTGCTACTATTTATGAACCCAATAACTACGGACAAGTCGTAGCAGCTGCCCCTCAATTGCTATGAGAAATAAACCGTAGCAAAAACACATTTTTCATTTTTCCAACCATTTGTGCGTATGACTCAGTTGCTACGGATTTATGCGTAGCAAGTGTAGGACAATTCTGTAGCTATTGACAGGTATTTGCTACGACTACAAAATAATCATAGCAAATGCTGAGTAATGGCTACGGATCAGGGAGTCCGTAACAAAAAAGGCGTAGCTAAAGGTCATCCATTTTGTAGTAATTGCTGATGTGGTTTTGCAAGAAGTAATTTGATATTCATCGAGTCAAGACCAAGTTCAACTTCCTGCAATCCGACACTAAGTGCTAACTCCAATCCCAACTCAACACCCTGTAGCTCTTGTATGAAGATAGTCTGTCCATCAACCTGACCTGTGGCTGCTCTCACAACAGTCCCCTCCGAGTCTCGAATAATGGCTACTTAAAAAAAAATTATTTAAGTATATAAATCCGCACCCCCTAACTGAAAATCCTAGATCCGTCCCTGACTATTCCCACACCTAACTATTGTGTATCTTCTTAGATAATCTAATATAGTTTACTTTTCTTTTGTGTTTGTTAAATCCAAAATAATCTGCCCTAATAGGAACAAAGTAATCAAATGCATGTATGTCTGTCATGTGACTCAACATCCAAAACCTAACTATTCCAAAACCTAATTGTTGTGAATCTTCTAAATATTTATGTTTAGCTTGGATTTTGTGATGTTGATTTTGGAATTATGATATTTGTCTCGATTCTTAGATGTTCTAATATAGTTTACTACATCCAAATATTATGGCTTTATTTTCATTCATCAATTTGACAGTGTTGTTGCAATCATATATATATATATATTTCAACAAAATATATATATATATATATATATATATATATATATATATATGTGTGTGTGTGTGTGATAATTATGATGCTAAAGTAACAATTTTACATTTTGTATCCAGGGTTTACTTATTGTACTTCATATATGGGTGGGGGTTATGTTAGAAATTTCAAAGTAATAACTTTAAAGGATTGATGATTATGATTCATGACCTGCATAATTATATTATTATTATCTTTATTGTTTCGTTGTTAAGGTTTTTTACTATGTGCCAGGCTACATATAAAAAAATCAAGCTTATGCCCCTATTATTATTTGTCGGGTTTTTTAGACAATGACCCCCATTTATTTAGCAATATTAGGGGGACACCCCTAAAATGATTTCCGTTTAGGCGTTAACCCCCAAAGTCCCTTTTCCGTTGAAACAACCGTGAAGTAGTCGCCGTGCGAACCGCACGCTCGCCCACTGACCAAAATACCCTTATCCTAATCCGACGGTCAGAGATAGCGTTTTCGATGGAGGGTCCAGATCTATTCCATGTTTTAAACTGTCCCATCCCATCCCACTCCTCAGCAAATGAGAAAACGCGGGAGTTAATGCCTTGCTTTTCTTTCTCGATTTCTATCTAACAAAACCAACGAAACCCTAGAAATCTTTCCAACTGTTCGAGCTTGGATTAGGGCAAAATCGAAGGTGGGTTTTGAGCAGCAAGGTTTAAATTGATGTTCATCTCTGTTTCTCTCTCTAAGGTTGTCGGTTAAGCTTCAAAACCTTCGATTAGCATTAGTGGGTTGTCTTGAACGCCCTAAATTGTTCAGCGAGTAATGGCTTCTCTTCGTGGTTTGTAAGTAGCTCTAAACCAAGCTTTATCATCTGTTTACTTGTCATTTGAGTCATTTACTTCATATACACTCGATATTTGATACTTGTAGTCTGGAATTTAGGGTTTTGTTCATACTTATGTCTTTAACTTTTAGTCTGGGATTTAGGTTCGTGTTAGTGATGTTGTTATGATAGGATTTATGGTTTGTGATCTTGTGCAATGTATAAGATAGTGATTATCAAATGTTATGCCTGTTAGTGATGTTGCTCTGTTGTTTTAACATTACAATGGCATGTTCTATTGTTCCTACTGTTGTGTTAGCCTTATAATGCCATATTCTTGTTAGGTTAATGTTTCTTACATGTTATGATTAAGTTATTAACTCAATTTTGTGAATAATATAGTGATTATCAAATGTTAGGCATGTTAGTGATGTTGTTCTGTTTTTTTAACATTACAATGTCATGTGATATTGTTCCTACTGTTGTGTTAGCCTTATAATGCCATATTTTTGTTAGGTTAATGTTTCTTACATGTTATGATTAAGTTATTAACTCAATTTTGTGAATAATATAGTGATTATCAAATGTTAGGCCTGTTAGTGATGTTGTTCTGTTTTTTTAACATTACAATGCCATGTGATATTGTTCCTACTGTTGTGTTAACTTTATAATGCCACATTCTTGTTAGGTTAATGTGTCTTACATGTTATAATTAAGTTTCTTACATGTGGTTGCCTTCCTTCTATCTTTCAGGCCTAGGGCAGAACTTGGTAGTAAAACTCTTGTTGTTAACTATGATGGAAATTGGAGAACTTCCCAAAAGAAGGGAAAATGGAGATATGAGGACTATTTGTGTGGGAAGATTGCTATTTTTGAAGGTATTGATGGGGATGAGCTAAACTTGCTGGATTTGATTAAAGGTATGGGGTCTAGGGACATGGATTTGGTAGGACACAATATGGTGTTCTTGTACTTGAAGAAGGGCAAAATGATAACAATTCATAAAGAGGCTGATTTGTTAAAATGGTGGGCAGAAGGAGATCTTGATTCTTGGGGAAGGGCTAATTTGTTCTTAGATCACAAACCTACATTGAATAAGATCAGAAATATTCATAAGGGTACACCTACTAAGGAGATAGTGACTGAACAGAGCCATAATACACCTATAGGGCAAGGAATAGTCACAGTCAACAGGAGGACCCCATGTCTCCTAAGGAGTCCTACTGTTAGGAAGAAGTTATATGAAGATGGTGAAGTTGAAGAAGTAATAGGCAGCAGCAGCAAGTCCAGGCAAAGTAAGAAAGGAAAGCAAAAGGTTATAGAGATAGAAGCAGAGTCTGAGGAGTTGGGTGATGAAGAGTTAGATGACATGCCCAATCTAGATGGGATTGATCCCACCTCAAATGATGTTCCAATTGAACCTAATGTGATGCATTATGATTTCAATGCAATTCATAATGAAGTCCCAGTTGAATCTCAACAACCTGAAACTGATGGATTGCCTGTTGGCATAGATGACCTTCCTGTTGAAGAGGATTATTATAGTTACAACTCAGAAAGTGATGATGATTATGATCCAACTAAAGATAATGAGACTCATGGGTCAGATTCTGATGTAGATCCAACTGATCATCCTATACCACCATCTGTAGAGTTTAGAGAATTTGTTAATGAATCACATAACTTATATACAAATGAAGAGTCCTTAGAGCATAACAGGGTTGAGTTGGCAAATGATGTGATTTCTGAAGGTATGAAGTGGGATAATGTGCATGAAGCTAGGAAGTTTTTAAGGAGGTTTGCTGTGCTCAATAGATTTGAGTACAAGTTTGTTAAGAATGAAGACTACAGGTTGAGAGTTAAGTGTGTTAATGCAGGTGATGGTTGTCCATGGTTTTTCTATGCAAGAAAGAGTCCAAAAGATAATTTCTCAATTGTCTTGAAGCAGATAGTTAACACACATACATGTGAGCATAATTCTGTTTTGCATAACAGGATGGCTCATTGTTCTTTTGTGGCTGAAGAGTTGGAGGAGATTATCAGAGCACAGAAAAGAAACAACTTCAACCCCAAGAACATCATAGATGCTGTTTGGCAAAAGTTCACTGTCAATATTAGTTATTGGACAGCTTGGAGAGCAAGAGCTATTGCTCTTGAGAAGATTTATGGGAACTATGAAGATGGTTATAAAATGGCACCAGCAATGTGTATGAATCTTTTGACTTCAAACCCAGAAAGTATGGCAACATGTGCAAGGTATAATTCTGACCATAGGTTTAAAAACTTATGTATTTCATTCAAACCATTCTTAGATGGTTTTGTGAAGGGTTGTAGACCTGTAATTGGCTTAGATGGATGCTTCTTAAAGGGTAAGTATGGTGGTGTTTGCTTAGCTGCCACTGCTCTAGATGGGAACAATGGTTTATACCCTTTAGGAATCTTTATTTGCAGCTCAGAAAACTTTGAGAATTGGTATGAATTTCTTAGACAAATCAGTGACCATGTAAAGAAACACCCAAACCTTCTCACAATCATCTCTGATAGGCAGAAGGGTTTGATTGAAGCTGTTAGTCAAATCTTTCCAAATAGTCCACACAGATTTTGTTTCAGACACTTGTACAAGAACTTTAAGAAGTCATTTGCTGGTGATCACCTTAAGAACTTGTCATGGTCAGCAGCCAAAGCATACAAGAAAGAAGATTATAAAAAATGGGCTGATGAACTGAAGAAAGATGATGAAAGAGCATACCAGTGGCTGCATAGGCTAGATGTTAGTTCATGGGCCAGGGCATTCTTTGATGAAAGAACTAAATGTGAACATATCACAAACAACTTCTCAGAGAGTTTGAATAGTTGGATAGGAGATCTTAGAGATTTACCCCTGTCATCAATGGTAGATAAATTCCATTTGATGATGATGTCTCTTTTATATGAAAGAAGGAAGATAGCTAGGAAATGGGATCCAAATGGAATTGTTCCAAGAGCACAGAGAGTGATAGATAACTTCAAGAAGAACATAAACAGGTTTAGAATCCAAGGTTCAAGTGATCATCTTTTTAATGTCTATGAGGTTAACACTCCTAATAGATGGACAGTCAATTTAACTTCTCTCACTTGTACTTGTTGTGTATGGGATCTTACTGGCATCCCTTGCCAACATGCTGTCCCTATTATCTTGCAGACTAGGATTGCATGGGCAGAGTAAGTGTCTCTTCCATTAATTACTTGTGTACTTGTTTTATATCTATTCTGTTTTGGTAAGGTTTTAATGTATTGTACTTTGCTATGACAGATTTTGCTCTCCTTTTCATAGAGTGAAAACATATTTAGAAGCATATGATGGATTTATCACACCCATGAGGCAAATGAAGGATTGGGGAGAAGTAAGTGTCTCTTTTATTCATTAGTTATAATTGTTTTGAATTGTCTTTCATATTTGAATACTTACTAAAACTATTCAATAGTCTGCATATGAGGTACTCCCACCATTGTTACTAAGGCCTGCTGGTAGACCAAAGAAACAAAGGAGAAGAGACATAGATGAGGGACCTCCAAATCCTAAAACTCAGAAAAGGTGCAATAAGTGCAAAGGGTTAGGTCACAATAGCAGGACATGCAAAGGTCCAAAAGCAGTACCACAAAGACCTACAACCACAACAAGACAGCAACCTACTTCACAAACACTTGGAGTTTCTCAACCACTTGGAGCTTCACAACCTCCTGTTTCTCAAGTAGCTTCTTCCTCTCAGCCATCAACTTCACAATCTGCAGTACAGATGGAAGGTCCTCTAACCTACTTTGGGAGGAAACCAACTAGACCAATTGCTCAGGTGTTTAGGCCATCCAAGATGATTCCAAGGAAGAAGAAGTAAGGTTTATTGCCATCTCTTTTGTGTTTCTTAAACATCTATATGAAGTTTAAGTAGTTGAACATCTATTTTGAGTTACAGGGTATATGGTATATGTTATTTTGGTATATGGTATAGTATTTTGGTATATGGTATAGTATTTTGGTATGGGTATATATAGTTACCTTCAAAACATGGTTGATTTCAGATTGTTCTTGTGCTTTCATGGTTTGTAAACAGAATACATTGGATACTGTTTCAATATGGATTGGCTCTGAAATGATATTTTGGTTTTATTACATGAGTGTTTCATTTGCATAGGTTTGATTTTGAATTTCTTGATAAATTTGTGTCTCATGGCAGGAACATAAAGCAAAAGACAGTTATGTCTTATAACCATAACATTACTTCACATTTGGAATTTCTTGTTAAATTTGTTACAAAACTCTTCGAGAGTAGTTGTGATTACAATTTGAGTTTGAGACGAGCTAGACGAGCTATTATCCTTGTCTTTAACTGGCATACCCATGGGACAATCTTTCTTCCAATGACCCACCTCACCGCATCCATAACATCCTTGAATTCTATGTTGCCTAATAGGTTTTGTTGCACCTCCTTTGATCGCATCGTCGAGCCACTGAAAACTATCACATTTGAGGTATTGACACCTCAAATATTTTCTTCCTGGGTTTTTTGACGTATTCGACACCATTACTTTACGAATACCATCGCAACTTCCATTTGTGCATGATGAATACATGAAGGGACAATCTAACGCCTCATGACCCTTCAAAAGGCATACCTGGCATTGTGTTTCCTACAAAAACATGTAGCAACTAGAGTTTGGTAAAACACCCCACTGTTAATAAAGTAATTAGTGAAGGCCCCCCAATTGAAATCGAACAGAATATGAATACCTGACTAGCAGAACCTGATTTTGTCCCTCCTCCCATTGTTTTCAGCATGAGTACTTCGACTAAACTTTGCTTCCCAAGATATACAGAGATTTGGCAAGGTGAAGGTGAATGGTTTGGGTTCGGGTTTATATAGAAAGAGGGTTATGACCGTTGGAGATGGATAGGGGTAAAGCTGGAACGATGTTCCAACAGCTATATCAAACATGGAATAGATCTGGACCCTCCATCGAAAACGCTATCTCTGACCGTCGGATTAGGATAAGGGTATTTTGGTCAGTGGGCGAGCGTGCGGTTCGCACGACGACTACTTCACGGCTGTTTCAACGGAAAAGGGACTTTGGGGGTTAACGCCTAAACGGAAATCATTTTAGGGGTGTCCCCCTAATATTGCTAAATTAATGGGGGTCATTGTCTAAAAAACCCTTATTTGTCTTCTATTTTAACAAAAGTTTCTGAAGTATCTCTGTTGTTTCAGTTGTTAATCAAAAAAGACTACAATTAGGGTGTATTTCATGACTTCAAAAGATTGATGATTATTATTTACGAACTGCATCATTATATTCTTATTATCTCATTGTTTTGTTGTTAAGGTTGTGTAATTTATGTGCCAGCCTATATAAGAAAAGGTCGAGCTTATGGCCCTGTTATTGATTGAATTTTGTAACAAACGTTTCTGAAGTGTCTCGGTTGTTTCAGTTGTTAAACAAAAAAAAGAATACAATTAGGGTTTATTTCATGATTTACATATTTCTTGATTGGGTGCTTTTTGCTTTGATTTGAATCATAAATTGGTTCGGAGGTTTTCGTTTTGATTTGATTTAGGTACTCAAGACGCACAAAGGAAAGGAAAGTTGGTTTTGTTTTGATTTGTTTACTTTATGAGCCAGGTACTAAAGCCCAGCCAAACCGGGTCAGACCTTTTCTTTAAAGTCAATTGTGTGTTTTTTTCAGAAATAGTTGATAAAAATTTGAGTTAATTCCTATTTGGCCCCTACTTTGTGACCAATTTCCTTTATGGCCCCCCTAGTTTTCATAAATTCAAATATGACCCGCTTTTTTTAGTATAAATGTCGTAAGTACCCTCCCTATATATACTTTTTCAAAATAAAGTTAATTATAACCCATTAAATTCCACCTCACTTCCACTCACATCTCTCTCCACCCCACATCTCTCTCCATCTCACATCTCTCTTTCCACCTCTCTCTCTCTCCAACTCACTTTTTTTCTCTCTCTCCAACTCACCTCTCTCTCTCTCTCTCTCTCTCTCGCCAACTCACCCTTGTCTTCTCAGGCGCCGGCCAGAGAATTTCCGGCCGCGACCTAAACATAAAAAAAAAAAAAAACTTTCTTCTCTTTTTAATTTTTCGGCTGGCGACCTTCGTCGGAGAAGATAAGGGTGAGTTGGGGAGAGAGAGAGGTGAGGTGGAGAGAGGGAGAAAAGTGAGTTGGACAGAGAGAGAGAAAAGTGAGTTGGAGGGAGAGATCATGTGAGGTGGAAGTGAGATGGAATTTAATGGGTTATAATTAACTTTATTTTGAAAAAATAAATATATGAATGGTACTCACGACATTTACACTAAAAAATGAGGTCATATTTGAATTTATGAAAAGTAGAGGCTCATAAAGGAAGTTGGTCACAAAATAGGGGGCCAAATAGGAATTAACTCTAAAAAATTTGGTTTTTATTTACCACTACACTTTTAATTTAGTCTAATTAATTAAAAGTAGAAATGAAAGGCAATAAAATTTTATAGAAATAAAAAAAAAATTTATTAAATTGAAATGAAATTAAAAGTTACATCAGAAAATGTTGATAAGTGGATCACTATAAATTAAGCACATTCCATTTTGATCCTTTGTTGTTAAATTGTGTTATTTGTAGTCCTGGTCTGTAAGGTCTTATTTTCTTTTGGACCATTTGTAACTTCATTCAGTTAATAGACTTTTGGTTCTAAAAAAAAAATAATAAATAAATTAAGCACATTCGAAAAAGGGTGTTGGCAGACAAAGAGAAAAGTTTCTAAAAACTTTAGAACTGTAGAGAGAGTGAGGTAATGGAAGACGGTCATTCAGGCGTTTCTCGACCAGATGGGACGAAAAGAAGGGTAAGTTATTTTTACGAACCAACTTAAGAGATTATTCTTACTATCCTGAGCATGATATGGAATTGATTCGTGTTCGTATAACTGACTTTTTACTGTTAATTAATCTTTCTGTTATTTATTGGCTTATAATTTGCAATTTTGTTATCTTGGACAGCTGCTTCTAATATGAAAAACATATTAATATATAATAATATTATAAAAATCCAGACTAATATGGTATATATATATATAAGTCATTAAAATAATATATATATATTGATAGTCATTTAATATAACAATATAAAATAGCTCCTCTGACTCATTAGTTAAATTTGTACTTCGAAAAACAATTAATATATATATATATATATATATATATATATATACATATACAAATTTAATATATATATACATATATACATATACTAATTTAATATATATATATATATATACATATATATACAAATTAAGTTATTATATATATTCTTATAAATTTTACTACTTTTGAAAGAAAGAGTTAACAATAACAACTTCTACATATATAATCATTTAAAAACAAATAATAATTTTAAAAACTTAAGTTTAAACTCTAATTCAAACTATCATTATTTTTATTGCTTTTTTTTTTTAATATTAACTACAACAAGTTGAGTTATACATATATATATATGGTTGCAATTTAAAAATAATAAATAATTTCAAAAGGAAGTTTAAGCTCTAATTTAAACTATAATTAATTTTACTATTTTTATACAAAAAAATATTCCAACAACAACTTGAGGAATATATGTATATATATATTTATGTATTCAATTGATGATTTAAATAGTATGCCTTTTTTGAAATCTAAACATTAATTAAACTATTTAAATTTAGGTGTTTTTGAAAGAAAATACTAACCACAACCTAGTTTTAATAAAAATTTGTAGGACATAATCCAATTGTATTGTACATAAATTAAACATTATAACTATTATTTAGGTTAGAAAAATATATAAAGCCTAAATTGTCATTTTGTGCAACTAATTTTTTTATTTTTTGTTTAAATTTTGAATTTATATAATTTTTTCTTGAGACAGTGGAATTATATGAAGTTTATATATTTACAAAGGATTTTTCATTATCTTTCGAAAGAGATTTACTTTCAATACCATAAAAAGATGATGTTTGCAATATTTCTTCTACCGACTGGGAAGGCAGGCAGCTAGGCGATCTACCGACTTATCCTGAATCTTCCAGAAGGATCTCAGTCGGTTACACATCTCAAAGTGTTTAAGCCAACTTGAACTCCATGTAACTAAAGGAGGAAACTTCTCCTCTAGAATCTATCACATCGGCAAAATATCTACGAAGGATCATTAAACTTAGGAACTTCCACTTATCAGATACGAGATAGACTCTAAGAGAAACCCTATATATTCAAGAGAGGAAACTTTCTCTTTGGTTTGACGGTAACCGCCTCACCACCGCCACTAATCATAGTTGGCCTAAAAAGGCCCCCCACATCATCCTTGACAGGACACGATCTCTTTACCTTAAAAAGATCACCCCAAAACTCAGAGTTCCCATATCTCGCCTCCAAACGGATCAATCAATATTCATTCTTTTACTGCAAAGAGCACCCTGACTGGCTTGAGCGTCGGAGCGGTTTTCGAACCCTTTGCAGGTTTCCCCCCTTGGGAAGCAGACGAACAACAACAGGAGCAAGGAGCAGGAGCAGGGAGCAAGGAGCAGGAGCATGAGCAGGGAAAGGAGGCAGAGCAAAAGTCAGGAACTTTAAGCCGAGCAACACCCAACTTAACAGAATAATCAAACATAACGGAGGCTGTCATGCATCAACTCCCGATTTCATGCTGATCTAACGGAAAGCCATTTTTTGACATCAGCATTTGGCGCTAGAAGGAGGGCATCTCCAGCAAAATCATCACTTCGGTAACCCGAACCCTATCTAAAACTTTTCAGACTAACTATTTCTTCGAGCCCTTCAAGCAAACATGTCTTCGGAGGAGCACATCCCGCGCAGGTCGCCACACAGACTCCGCAACACAGACGAGCTCATGACCGAGCTAGCTCAAGTCAAAGCTGACTACCTCCGGAGGGATGAGGAGGCGAGATAACTAGAGGAGAGGCTGAAACAAATACGATAAAGCTCTCTCTCTAACTCCCCATAACCTTTTTCTGTAAATCTCCTTGTTTGTCTTTGCTTCTCCGGCGAAGGGAGTACCCTTCGCCGGATCCCTTTTCTTTTCGTTTATAGTATTGTTATTTATTTGTTTTCCTCAATCAAACAAAACTGAACAGAGGGTTCTCTCTCTTCCATCATCTCTCCAACCAACACCTTCGAATTCTTAGATCAAGGTTTTGCGTTTCAATTAGGGTTTCCTTCTTCTTCTTCCTGTTATTATTGAGACTTTCTTCTAGATGAATATCCAAGTAGGGGTGGTGCTCTAATGGTTCCAAATTCCCTATTTAAATTACTCTTGGATCTACTGTTTCTGAGTTCAAAGTTGCTTAGGCACAGACTTCTAATGTGTCCAGCAGAACAACAAAGGTTGATGGCACTCAATCGGCCTCCGGGTCTATGAACGACAGATATAATGATGAAGATGATCATCACAATCATAATCAATCTAAATATAAGATTCTTCGCTTCAAGGAAATGGAGAAGGCTATAATCGGTGTTTCGTTCGACTTTATCTTCTTCATAGTGATGGATATGGTGGAGTGATGGAGGCGGTTATCCGGCGTTAAGGGCGGTTTTCCGACGACAATGGCTGTTTTCCGGCGACTATGGCGGTTTTCCGGCGTCAATGGCGGTTTTCCCGGCGACAATGGCGGTGTTTCGTTTGTTTAGTTTTTCTTTTTTCGTCAGACCTTTAGGGTCTCCTTTAACGGATCTTTAAGATCCTTTTGTCAGACCTTTAGGGTCTCTCTTCACGGATCTTTAAGGATCCTTTGTGTCTGTGTCTAGTCTAATTTTTTTCCCTTCATGAGGTCTTTGCATTTACACGTATGTAACTCTCATGAAGTTTTCAGAGGAGAGAAATTACAGATTATCATCCATGTAACATCGTGATTTAATCACTTATAAATGGAAATGGTCCGCGTGGTTTCAAAAAAAAAAACTGGAGGAGAGGCTTCATAAGGCAGAGACGGCAAAAAACGCCACAACACCAGAAAAGAGAGAAGAAGTAATCAGGAAGTATGCACGAACACTCTTCTCACCAGGCAACGCATTCTCTTTCGGAGATCTGACATTACAGCCAGGAGATCAGATGCGTCTGGAGATCATCCTGGAAGAATATGGAGTATTAGATCCCAACCGACCATACATCCCTAAAAAGAAGGGAATTGGCGAAGGATGCATGAACGACCCAACCGTTTGTGAGATACTCATACATTAGATAGGAGAGTTGACTCGAGAAGGGGAGAAAGAAAAGCTACGAGGACAAGCGATTATCCATCAACCTCCCATCTGTCAAGAAATTTTGGAATCTAAGAAGCCAAAAAACTTCAAATGTCCAGCACTAGATCACTACCACGGCTGGAGGATCCGGTAGTGTTCGTCAACAATTACACCTCACTAATGAACCTATATACGACTAACTAAAACGTATGGTATGTAGTCTTCGCTACAATCCTGAAAGCCCCAACCCAAGCATGGTATCAAGCACTGGCCCCTGGCTCAATCAAGTCTTTCGGACAACTCGCCCAGATCTTCTGCGACGCTTTCCGAGGAAGCACCACAATCAAGAGAAAGACCGACGAGCTGTTCAATGTAGTCCCAGGGAGAAGATAGACCTTGGAAAATTATTGGCAAAGATTTCGCAACTTCATGGTGCAAGTCCCCGACCTGGAACCAAAAGTCCCTTTTCGCAGCCTTGTTGAGAGGCCTCCGACAGGATGACGTCATCAGGGACATCTCCGGAAAAGAACCAGACACCCTAGCCGAGCTAATATAGAGGGTGCAACAACTTATTAGGAAAGAAGAAAACTACCAGCGGATGAAGGAGGTGGCCAACATCCTGTATGAAAGCAAACCGATCCGGAAGAAAGAACGAGAAGAAGTCAGGCCTCACAAGGAACGAGAGCGAAATAGAAGACCCAGATCTGATTTCGCCGCCTACACTCCGTTGGTAAAAGGTAGGGAGGAAATTCTACAAATACTCGTGGCAAAAGGAAAAGCAGAACTTTCCAGACCTAACGACGACAAGGACGAGTTCGGGCTCAGAGACATGACCGCATGGTGCGCCTTTCATCGAGGCTACGGTCACAAAACCGACAATTGTCGACATCTCAAGAATCTCATTGAAGAAATGGTTAGGAAAGGCGAGCTAGACAAATACATCCGAAATGAGCAACGATTCTACGAATATAAGAATAAGAGGTCAACAAACAGAACTGGAATTGGTTTCAGGCTAGATCCTGACGAGCAAAGCCCAACCGTCAAAAAGGCCACTAAGGGCTCAGATGAGCCCTCCGAGGTCATGAGAAATATCAACACTATCTCAGGAGGACCGACTTTCGGCGAGCTACCAAGGGAGAACAACGGAGATATGCCAACGAGGCGAAAAACTCGCCAATTCTGTTTATTAAACCCAGTGTAGAAACGCCGCCCATCGTCTTCACTGGCGACAACTTAGTAGGGGTAATAACCCCACACGTGGACCCGTTGGTGATAATGGTGGTAGTAGCCAATTGGAGGGTAGGGCGCATCCTAGTCGACACAGGGAGCTTTGACCGAAGTCATGAGCCGAACATGTTTTAAAAAACTCGGGGTAGGTCTTCATTATCTCAAATCATATAAGTCTTGCTTGACAGGGTTCGACGATAATCAGGTCGAAATCGATGGGACAGCATTGTTACCCGTGCTGATAGGAGAAGGAGAAACAAAGAAAGCGATATTGCTGAATTTCGCTATAGTCGACAAGATGCATGCCTACAACATTATACTGGGCAGGAACTTCCTGAGAGAGTCAGGGGAAATAATCTCCATGAACCACCTCATGATGAAATTCTCAATCCCGGGAACAAATCTTGTAGGAACGGTCAGAGGGAATCAAGTCAGGGAGTGCTACCTAATCTCTGCTCAGGGTTGCGAAGAAGAAACCACCAACCTGACCACCGTCGGAGTAGATAAAGTCCTCTATGAAGACCCTACAGCAAACATGAAGGACTGAAAACTGATGACCACATAGGTTACCATCAATCTTTTTCTTTTAACCTTGTGAATAAAGCCGTTAGGAAGAAGAAGTAGCGCTACAAGCTACATATTTTACTAATAAACAAAATATTTTAGCAAAAAGGCGATACTATAAAGGAGGAGTCCTAGTCAAACTCGTCTTACTTTGGCAAAAACAGGTAATACTGGTAGCTAAGGCAACGACCAGAAGCCTTAAGGAGCAGTCCTAGTTAAACTGAACTTCACTCGAGTAAAACGGACCCCTCACCAAGGTCCCAATGTCTTACGCCCAGAACTGGGAGGCAGCTAGGCGATCTACCGACTTAATCCCGAATCTTCCAGAAGGATCTCAGTCGGCTACACATCTCGAAGTGTTTAAGCCAGCTTGAACTCCACGTAACTAAAGGAGGAAACTTCTCCTTTAGGATCTATCACATTGGCAAGATATCTACGAAGGATCCTTAAACTTAGGAACTTCCACTTATCAGAGATCCGAGATAGACTCTAAGAGAAACCATAGATATTCAAGAGAGGAAATTTTCTCT
This sequence comes from Eschscholzia californica, assembly GCF_041429995.1. Classification (NCBI taxonomy): domain Eukaryota; kingdom Viridiplantae; phylum Streptophyta; class Magnoliopsida; order Ranunculales; family Papaveraceae; genus Eschscholzia; species Eschscholzia californica. The sequence goes on from NW_028238198.1 coordinate 39,169,479, forward strand.
TTGGTTTGACGGTAACCGCCTCACCACCGCCACTAATCATAGTCGGCCTAACATCGCCTTTAAAAAGCCCCTACATCATCCTTCATAAGACATGATCTCTTTACCCTAAAAAAATCACCCAAAACTCAGAGTTCCCATAACTCGCCCTCAAAAGGATAACCAATATTCATTCTTTTACTGCAAAGAGCACCCTGACTGGCTTGAGCGTCGGAGCGGTTTTCGAACCCTTTGCAGGTTTTCCCCCCTTGGGAAGCAGACGAACAAGAACAGGAGCAAGGAGCAAGAGCAGGGAGCAAGAGCAGGGAGCAAGAAGCAGGAGCAAGGAGCAGAGAAAAGGAGGCAGAGCAGGAGTCATGAACTTTAAGCCGAGCAACACCCAACTTAACAGAATAATCAAACATAACGGAGGCTGTCATGCATCAACTCCCGATTTCATGTTGATCTAGCGGAAAGCCATTTTTTGACATCAGCACGAACCACAAGTGAAAATCGAACACATAGGAAAAATCTTCGTTGGTCGCAAAAGTAAATGCTCCAAATCAAATCAAAAAAAGAAGTATACGGGTCTATTACAGAAGAAATTACAAACAAGTTACTTGAAGAAGACACGTGATCTTAAAAAATTGTCATGTATAAGAAAGGGCAGACAGGCCCGCCGAAGCCGAATCCACCAACACCGACTCCATGAAAAAATTAAGCAGAAGAAACAATTCCTCCACCACTCAAATCGTCCCCCTCTAGGAGGTTGGACATCAGGAATCATCTTTACTTAGCAAAGGAACCCAAATTGGTATCACGGGCCGCCATCTCCATATAGAGAACTCCACTTTTCGCCATCACCATTATAGATAAAAATTACTTAAAAAAACGTCAATTATAAACTCAAATAGGGGCCTCATCTTGAAATCTTAAGAATATGGGAGTTGAAGGAAAATATCAAAAGAAAAATTATTGAAGAAAGTTAAGTGTTGAAGAAAACTCAAGACCAAAGGAGGCTATTTATAGTTGAAGAAGAATAGCAAAGGCCTCCCCAAAACATATGAGATTGCATTAAAGAAGAGGAATAAAGTAACCTCGGTAACGTACTTAGTCATAATGACTGGGCGTCAAATCGCGGCTCAAGACTGACCAAGTCAGAGGAGGAAATTAATGAGACTCGACACGACTCGTTTTTCTACTTAACCAGAGGAGGCCACGTACCCCACGCATGCGAATGAAGGTATCGTGGGTAGTTGCCTAAGATATTAACGTTGAAAGCGCGTGATCAGAAGATCAGATCTGTGACGTCACGAAATCAAGAAGAAAAGCGGGAGGTTATACCCTAAGGCACGAGAACTGGAAACGTGTCACGCGGAAAACGATACGTGAGAACGTCCCTTAGAAACTACCACCTGGCCTGCTCCAGCTAAACATCCTCGACAAGCGAAAGTGCATCAGCGCAGTAATAAAAGACAAGGCTTCGAAGTAACTCAGTCGAATCCATCCCCGGAACAGGGAGCCTGCAAAATCAAAGGGACGACAGAGCTTCACGAAACAACTCTGGTCCAGGTATACCCATTATCTTCAGGGTTATTTAAGATATTTAATGTCAGAACTCGAGAGTCACTTCTACTCCTTGGTTTCTCTACTTTCGAATTAGGAGCGGCGAGACTCAGGATGATGCACAAAATGTCCAAACGACTGACGTCAAGAAGTCAAAAATAGAGCGGAAGTCCAACGGGTCAACCCGGCTTAAGGTAACAAGACTGTTGAACCCACGACGCTCCGCCACCTACGCCCCTAACTGGGAGGTCAGTCAGGATCAGCTAAAAGGTATCAGCCCTGTTTCGTCTACATCACGATCAGATTAGCCCTGAATCTCTAAAGGAATGAGGGGGTCTACGTAAGCTAGGTCGATGCTTCACGCCCTAAACTGGGGAGGCATAAGCGCACCGCAAGCTTACCGACTAAATCCCGGAATCTCCCTAAAAGATCCCAGTCGATTAAGGATCTTAAGTGTTTTAGCAAGCTTGGACTTCAAGGGTCTCAGAGGAGGAAACATCTCCTAGAAGATCTATCACCTCGGCAGGATATCTACGAAGTATCCTTGAACTTAGGAACTTCTATTTATCCTAGGTACAAGATGATCTATAAGGGAAATCCCAACCACGAATGATGGGAAACTTCCCCAAACGGTGGATCACAATCGCCTACTCTACGCCGTCTATCACAGTCAACCTAATTCAGCCTATCAAAGGGCCCCCATCGTCTTCCACAAGACAGGTTCACTTCACAGAGTTACCACAACTCGCCCCCAAAAGGTTCAATTAACATTCAATCTTTTACTGCAAAGAGCAATCTGACTGTCTTGAGCGTCGGAGCGATTTCCGAGCCCTTTGCAGGTTTTTTCCCCAGGTTTACAAGGAGCGAGGAGCAGGAGTAGGCGGAAGGAACCTCGATCAACTCAACATAATATTCAATCATAGCGGATGTTGTCATGCAACAAGTCTCTATTTCATGACTAATTAACGGAAAGCCATTTTTCGACATCAGCAGAAAGCTCTTTGCAAACTTAGATCACACCCAAGAATTCTTCTTTTCTTTTGGAAATTAGCTCATGGAATCCTACCTCTAAACTCTAATACAACAAAAATTATGATGAACCTATCTCCCAATTGTCAGAAGAAGAAACTGATACACACTTCATTTTCAATTGCAAAGTTGTTAAAGCAATATTATCTGGTGTTATTGCTTCTTTTAAAGGGTGGAGATTTCTACTTCATCAACTTTTAATAGTAGTTGATTTCAACACCTCTTAGCCTTAGATGCAGATTTGGACACATCGTAATCTCTTCGACTTACAGAGATCATTTCCACTACTCTTTGGTATATGTTTGGAAGTATAGATGTGACATCATTTTCAGATAAACATAACAAAATATGGACCAGCTTATAACTTCGTTTAGAATGTCAATTCATACACGAAAAACTCTCTTAAAATATCACTGAACCATCATCACTACAACATGACAGTGGAAAAGACCTCCTCTATGTTTCTTCAAAATCAATTATGATGTTTCCTAGGGGTGTACACGAGCCGAGCTTTTAACGAGCTGCTCGAGCTTGGCTCGACTATTGCTCGTCTTTGACTCAAAGATTAACGAGTACGAGCTTAACACGGACCCAAAATCATGCTCGCTTATGTAAATGAGTCGAGCTTGATCATTCTTTAGTGTATCCCGAGCTACTCGTGAACAACTCGTTTAACTACTATTATAATAGTGTAGTACATAATTACCTAATAGTATTGAAACTTGTACATGAAATATCAACCATTAAAAGGTTATTAGAATAACAATCATTAATCATTATTATTGTATGTGACAAATGATCATTAAAGTATTTTGATCATTTGGAAGTTGCTTTAATTTGAAGTATTTTGATAAACGAGCTTAAAACAATGTGAGCTCGAACTCGAGCTCGAGCTCTTTCAAACTTATATGAGCTGAACTTGAGCAAGTGGACAATTACTCAAACGAGCTCGAGCTCGAGCAAACAGTCAAATACACTAATCGAGCTTGAACATCTTACTACTCGGCTCAGCTCGACTCGAGTACACCCTTATTGTTTCCTTGTAAAGAGCTCACTTCTCTTCTCTTCGACAATTGTGGTTCATGACTCTACAGGTAACCAAATCGCAGGAGAATTCGTCTTCCTCCGTACCTGAATAGTATGAAGGGAGAAAGCCAAACAACACTGCATAGACTGTCTTGGGCTAAAAAGCACAGAATCAAGAGTTTAATTTTGGAGGGAGACTCAATAAACATCCGCAACTTTTTGAATGAGAAGTTAAATAAAGTTCACTAGACAACAAACACAAACTCTAACAGAGATCAAACATCAAGCTGCCTCTTTTGGGAACTTATCTTTTTTGTATGTAAATACGAAGTTAAACATCAAGGGCAAGGCCAACAAACTTGAGCACTAGGATCAATTGGTCAAACTTATCTTCTTATACTCCTATTTGCTCTATTTCACAGCATGTCGTCACTGTATAAATAGTAACACAAATGAATAGATCATAGATGTTATGTTTGTCTTGAAACAAAAGACTTTATTAGAATGCGTTTCTTTTGTCTATTTTCAGATTTTCGAAAAAAAATTAACCACCCCCTTAGATGGTATACTTTTATTAATACCTTGCAATAAAACAAAATCAATAAATAATGCCAACAACCCTTGACTCAAGTGGTAAGAGGTAAGTCTTTCAACTTAAAGATCAAGAGTTTGAGGCACACACTTACCAATTAAAAAAAAAACAAAAAAAAAATCAATAAATAATAGATTTTTATCCTCAACAAATACTAAGGATCATATCATTAATCTCAAATTTGGATTTTTGAGTCAACAGTCCAAAATCTGGGGGGTAAACCCAAAAAAAATCCACTCTTGCCCAAAAATTAGTTGCAGGTCCAAATGTCAGTTTTTTTTTATTCCCCTCTTGCCCTTGGACGGGACATGCTAACGTTTTCCTGGAAAAAAAAAACTGACTGGTAAATAAAATAATTTACCAGTACACGAAAAATTCAAAGTTTCAAATATTTTTGAAAATTTGAAACGAAATTTCAAATTCCCGCCCAGCAAACCATCTCTTCTCGGTAAATAATATAATTCTCCGTACACAAAAAATTCCAATTTTCAAATTTTTTTGAAATTTTCAAACGAAATCTTTTTTTCGAATTTTTGAAATTTTCAAACGAAATTTCAAATTCCTGGCCAAATTTTCAATTTTTTTGAAAATTTTAAATTCCCGCCCAGCAAAAGTGTCTAGTACAGAAAAAAAATTTCAGTAAATAAAATAATTTCCCGATCACAAATTTCTTTTTTCGAAGTTTTGAAATTTCAAATTCCCGCCCAAATCTTCAAATTTTTTTACGAAATTTCAAATTCCCGCCCAACAAAAATGGCTAGTACAGAAAAAAATTTCCAGTAAATAAAATAATTTCCCGAAAAAAATTTCGTTTCCTGGGAATTTTTCGGTGGTAGTTCCGTAATTTTCTGAACAGTACAGATTCTGATGGACGGGTTGTCAGATTATTTTTCAGAAAAAAATCGTTTCCTAAGAATTTTCGATGGCAATTTTGTAATTTTCAATGGCAATTTTGTAATTTTCGATGACATGAACGGTAAATACTTTATTTTCTAAGGGCCCTTTACGTAATTTTGACCCCCAAACTGACACATTGGACCTCCCTTTCATTTTTAGGCAACTTTGAGTGGGATTTTCATTTTGGGCCCCTTTTTGGACCAATAGCCCGACCCAAATTTAGGGTAGGGGACTTGGGGCACTGTAATGTACAACACACCAATAGGTTTTTTTTTTTTTTTTTTTGTTGAGGATCACACCAATAGTTTGTTTTGCAAGTGGGGACTGAGACAGAGGCCACTACTGCATACGAATAATGTAAATGATAGTGACGTATTCCTCTCCAATTGGTTTTGGGCAATTACCCTCCTCCTAGTTTCCTGTGATAAATTGCTGCTCTCTTTCTGCAATTTCTTCCAAGAAGAAAGAAGAAGAAGAGAAATCTCCCCCGTCAAAACTGGTGATTTTCCACTTTCCCCGAGATAGGAATCGAATTATCAAGTTACGGAAGAAGGCATGTGATTCTTTCCCTTTTCCTTTTTTAAGCTTCTCATTTACTCTATTCTTCTGCTCCTTCCACTGCTTATATAAATTTAAACCCTAATTCTCGATCTCTTCACCACTGTTTTAGTTCGTTTTCCCCTTATTTAATCTGGGTTTGAGGTGCAGATCATCACTTTCTACTTCGTTACTAGAGTAATTTCCAGTCCTCAAAATGGTCGCCGATCTAAACCCCAAGGCCGAGATCTCATTTGCCGGAATCTTCGCAGCTAGCGCCTTTTCTGCTTGTTTTGCCGAGGTAATATATATTTGCTTCTTTAGTATTACCACATTTTCTTTTTTATACTTCTCTGTCAGTTTGCTCTGTGTTTTAATTAGGCAAAACCCTAACAGATGATAATGAAATAGGAGAAAACGATGATCTAGAAGTTCCTATGCTTTTTAGGTCTAGATTCTATATACCCTTCGATTAACTGGTTGGAAAATATAAAAATTGCTAAAGGTTTCACACTTCCGGTGGAGGAGGAGAGAAATTCTGCTCCCTTTTTAGGCAAAACCTTACTTCTTTATGCATTTGTGGTGTTTATGTAGTGCTACTAAACGTATAATTTTAACATTAGAATGGAGCCTTGGAGTTTCGTAGGATCATGAGGATCCTTCTTGATATTGACATTCTTTGAAGCAATGTTTAGGGTTTTTACGATGTCCTTTTTGTCTATGGATTTCATGCAGATTTGTACCATTCCTTTGGACACTGCTAAAGTTAGGCTCCAGCTTCAAAAAAAAGCAACAGGAGATGGTGTCCCTCTACCTAAATACAAGGGCATGTTAGGAACAGTCGCTACTATTGCTAGGGAAGAAGGCTTATCTGCCCTCTGGAAAGGCATTGTCCCTGGTCTACATCGTCAATGCATTTACGGAGGTCTAAGGATTGGGCTGTATGAACCTGTGAGTTTTACATCTTTTATAACTTGATTTTCTTTTTTGGGTTATGAAAATAGGAGAAGTTTATCATGCTTGGACATATTTGTGCAGGTTAAGAACTTCTATGTTGGTAGTGACTTTGTTGGAGATGTTCCATTAACTAAGAAGATACTCGCTGCACTAACAACTGGTGGGTGACTGGGTGCATCTTGTGGCTGTTTCAATTTTGTTTTGATTTTAAGTTTATTTTTACCTTTTATTTCGCTTAGAGGCCATATACTTCCGAGTTAGACTCTTTCCTTGACAAATTCTGATTGAATGTTTGTTTAAGTAGTTCTTTTAAGGTGTGCGACCTCTTTATTTGGCTAATTTTTACTACACATGCTGCGGTAGCTGTCCATTGCCATTCAGTTTACCTTGTTCATTTTATAACGACTTACAACTTTTGTACATTGAACAGGTGCTATTGCAATTACAATAGCTAATCCTACTGATCTTGTGAAAGTTCGACTTCAAGCAGAAGGAAAGTTGCCAGCTGGGGTACCCAGACGATATTCTGGAGCATTGAGTGCTTACTCTACAATAGTTAGACAGGTGATATTTCTTGAAATATATTTAGTTTTCTTTATCAGCCTATCTTCTATCCAACTTTAAAAAGCTTGATCCAATAATTCAGGAAGGAGTTGGGGCACTTTGGACTGGTATTGGGCCTAACATAGCTCGAAATGCTATTATAAATGCCGCTGAATTGGCTAGTTATGATCAAATTAAAGAGGTTAGTACATAATGCTGAATTTTAATATCTCATTGATAAACTCCTTCTACACTATCTTTTAGATTCCACTTGTTGTGATGTTTCTAACTTTCTTCATCCCGGTATAGACGATCTTAAAAATTCCAGGTTTCTCAGATAATATCTTTACCCATCTCCTTGCTGGTTTGGGGGCTGGTTTCTTTGCTGTCTGTATTGGCTCTCCAGTTGATGTAGTAAGCTTACTTATTGCCCTGTAATGTAGACATCTGGTGTTTTGCTTGACGCGAGCTCATTATTGTCAAATATAATTGGTAACACAGTTGAATGACTTACAAAGTTTGAACTTCTTTTGAAAAGAAAAATTCATACCGGGCTTAACCATGCATAGCCTGGTAAGGCCCGGTCAATGCACAGTAGCAACTGTGTCTGTATCATACCAGTGGGTTGTATAAGTGTGAATTGATTAGAATTTGAACCTCCAGAGGGGTATCAGACTTTGGCCGTATGGAGTCTTAGAAGGCCAAAGCCTTAACATGTCACTTAGTTAACGTTCCAACATGAACCCCTAAAGCAGTAGGAACTAGGAAGTATCTTATGTGTTACTGGTTTCTGCAGGTGAAATCGAGAATGATGGGTGACTCAAAAGCTTACAAGAACACAATTGATTGTTTCATCAAGACTCTGAAAAATGATGTATGTTATTTTCCTTTTTCATGCTCCTCTTTTAATTTCTGTCAAAGTCATTCGTAGAGCATCTCTTATTATCTCCCATCTTAGCTATTAGTGAAGAACTAACTGTACACTTGAAACTTAGCATATTTACTTTCTGAAGCAAAGAGCAGGTAGAGCGAGTAGGAATAAATGCTACTAACGAAACAAACCACAAAAGCTCTATTATCTTCAATTTGTTTGTATTCTTCTCATCTACAACAGTAACTAGTTTGGGTTTCTTATAAGATACATATTTACCTGTAATCTTTGGTAATACCTGATGATGTGATGTGAATTGAACTGCTTTACATTCATGGTACTTGTGTTGCTTTTGCTATAAGTCGGGGGGGAGTGATCCTCCTCTTGACCCCTTACGGAAAAGTAGTTGTAATCATGGCCTTGAAGAAGGCAGTTATGAATGTTTCATGTAGTTTATATGTAAATTTACGTGCTTATTCCATTCTTCTAATGTAATATGTTGACATATGAGGTAACAATCCTTCAAAAGTATCATTAACAATGAAGTTAACTTCTCTTGCAGGGTCCTCTAGCTTTCTATAAAGGTTTCATACCAAATTTTGGTCGACTAGGGTCGTGGAATGTTATAATGTTTTTGACTTTAGAGCAGGTAAGTTTGAAATTACGAAGTTGTGAGATTATAGCCTTTCCCTTCAAAGTATATATATATATATATATATATATATATATATATATATATATATATCATGACTTATGGTTTTTTATTTGTTTGGCTTGGACAGGCAAAGAAGTTCTTTACAAAAGAAGTATGAAGTTTTGGAAGGACGGAGTGAGTCTGATATAATTTTTCATTAGACAGGCGATGAGTTTCTTAGAATAAATAACTCCTGATACTTTCACACTTTCATTGATAAAGAGCCCTCTCTGTGATGGCAACTGTTCTATAATCATGTTTGAATTCGGGCATCGTTTTGTTATTCCTGTTTATTTTATGCTTTAGAACAATTGTTGCCCGTTACATGAAGGAATAGTGATTCTAAATGGTCCTCATACGAAGTCTCTCTACATTCTTCTTGTAAAACTTACCTTCTTTCCTATCAGGCAACACTTGAATAAGTAACAGTAAAAAATGAAATAAAAAGTACAACAATGAGAGATGGTTATGGAGAGTTACAGGAGGGTCCTAATATGTTGGAGTTCTGTCACTTTTCTTCTTTGAAACTCATGTGTATAAAACAACTTTGATGGAGATGTTTGGATCTATCTCCTCGACGAATCTTTTTGTACGTGCCATTATATGTTGAATTATTTTCAAAAAGAGATGTTTCCTTATCTGTAAGTAAGAGCAAACCTTCTCAACAAAAAAAAAAAAAGTAAGAGCAAACCACAACTTTCTCCTACATTTTAAGATAGGTCTCAACTACACATTCTTTTGTTGCTTTGTGCAAGGATCACTCACGTATAAATATAAGGGAAATTTTATAGACAATGTTCTTTATTGTTATAGGCAATGTATTTTACAAGTTTGACTTGGTCGATTTATTATGATTAAGTTTGGTTAAAAGCAATGCTATCTTTGAAGGTTCACGGCGAAGAAGATCCCGTTAGCCGGTTACCAGACCTTCGTCTGGATCCAGACTATAAGGTATAGTTACAGGATGAGATCCGATTAGGTTTGATTATTCAAGAAGTTTGAGAACCAAATAGGTTTTGGTTGTTTGGTTGTGATGTAGTAGACTAGTAGTTCATCTTCTTATAGATCCAATCCTTGCTATTTCCTTTTCCTTCTTTAATTGATAGTTTTTCTGATGATTCCTCAAACAGTAACTGATTGAAAGTTCCTGAAGTGTAGATCGGTCTGGTTACGACTTACAATTAAGCTTTGCTACTTCGGTTAAGGCTTTTCTTAGACAGAGAAAGTGAGACAGGGGGAGAGAAGAAGAGGTATGGATGGAGATAGAGATACTAATAGTCTTCCCAGTGTAACTCCACAGTGTTCAATCTCAAAAAATGATGATTATGATTTCTCAAAGCTTCTTTTTGATAAGCCAAGACCATAGAACATTGAAAGGAAAAGATCTTTTGATGAGAGATCTCTCACTTAGTTATCTTTTGGTCTCTCTACAGCATTAGAAGAGACTTGCTCACCAGGACGACACTCTCGTTATGGAATTCTTGGATCTTCTACTAGAAATTCATTAGAGAAGTAAAAAGAAAATCAATCAAGGTACCCGGTCGGCTTCGACTGGCGACGAGTTGACCACCTAACAAGGATTGGTGTTGTTAAGTCAAACGTCGATTGAGGCATTGCCTCTATAACACACATTGCTTTTAACCAAACTAGGGATTGCCTTTAGCAATATTGCCTATAACAACTTCAGACATTGCTATAAAATCTCCTTACAATTGCACTGTTATTAATAACTAGGATATATCCCGTGCCCTAGGCCACAGCCAGTTGTACCAATCAAATGTAACGAAATTTTATTGTTATATTCTGGATAGCCTCATTTTTTAGTATTATTTCATTTTGTTTCATTTTTCTTAAATTAGTTAGTATTTTATTGAGAGAGTGATTTTAATTTCTTTTTTTAACTCTTGAAATTTTTTTTTTCTTCTTTTCTTAAATTACTTATTTTATTTCTAAGAAAGATACGGTTATTATGTTTTAAATAGGTAACTTTATCTCTACGAAGGACTATATTTTAAATTTTGAGAAGGACTTCTAGACAATATCCTTTATTAAAAAAGGGTGTTTGTCCTAGTCAGCGTTTTCCCTTCTGTTTTATTATATAGACTAGGTATTGCCCGTGCCTCCGGCACGGAGAAACTTATTTGATATATTTTGTATTTAGCAAGTATGAAGGCATGGATACCTTTTAATATGATTTGAAGTCTGTATACTACTTTTAAGTTCTAAATTCAAAATTATTTTGTACAATTTTTGTTTTGTGTCTATTATGTCTGTCTTTATCAATCAACAATAATTCATCGCAAATTATAAACACACATAAGTATTGATAGATCATAAAGCCGAGGAATCACAACAAGTTCATGAGAAATAACATAAGAAAATAACCAAAAAATGTCCAATTGTAGATTACAATTGATCAAAAGATCTTGGTCTCATCAATCCTGAAAGTCTCATTCAACCTATTATAAACAAACGATAATAGATCAATAAAAAACCAGGTAACAAGATAAATAGTGGTAACTAATGGCTTGCCCGCCCAATAGATATTATATGAAATAATCATACTTAAGTGGATAGTATGGTTCTACTTCGAGAATGACATTCCTCGAGCAACCCTGAAACTCAAACTGTGTGAATGTGATTAAGTAATAAGCCAAGGGCCAAAGTTTTCAAAAAACAAAAACATATCACTATATCAGCTAAACCTAACCATTTTCACAAAATAAATCGAACAATATGCATTCATCAGCCTTTTAAGTCACCATTTAGCCATAACATAATAAATGGTTAAAGAATTTAAGTTTATAAGATGATCTGCCATAGTGCCCTCATATGATTGATTGGTTCTTTGCATTCATCATAAGAGTGATCCGACGCAAACGAATAAAAAGAGAAAAAGTTAAAATTCGTTAATTTCAAACAGTTATTAAGTAACAATACTCAAGATAGAAATCTTGGAGCCCGAAATTTAATATCATAATGCAATTGGCGAGAAGCTAGTTGGCGTTTCGGTATCGTTTTTTATATCATTATATCTATTATATAAAACAGAAGGGAAAACAATGACTGGGACAAACATCCTTTTTTAATAAAGGATATTGTCTAGAAGCCCTTCTCAAAATTTATAATATAGTCCTTCGTAGAAATAAAATTACCTATTTAAAAAAACAATAATCGTTTCCTTCTTAGAAATAAAATAACTAATTTAAGAAAAAAAGAAACAAAATAAATTTCAACGGTTAAAAAAAAGAAATTAAAATCTCTCTCACTCAATAAAATAATAACTAATTTAAGAGAGAATAAACAAAAAAATAATACAAAAAAATAATAACTAATAAAAATCTCCCTCTCTCAATAAAATATCTACTATATAAAACAGAAGGAAAAACGATGACTGGGACAAACATCCTTTTTTAATAAGAGATATTGTCTATAAGTCCTTCTCAAAATTTAAAATATAGTCCTTCGTAAAAATAAAGTTACCTATTTAAAAAATAATAATCTTTTCCTTCTTAGAAATAAAAATTCTAATTTAAGAAAAAAAGAAACAGAATAAATTTCAAGGGTGAAAAAAGAAATTAAAATCTCTCTCTCTCAATAAAATAATAACTAATTTAAGAAAAATAAACAAAAATGTAATACAAAAAATAATAACTAATAAAAATCTCTCTCAATAAAATATTAACTAATTAAAATCTCCCTCTCAAGTGTCCGTGCCCTAGGGCACGGGATATACCCTAGTTGTCATATAAGGCTCAAAGATACTTAACCCGTCACATTTAGGCTTCATTATGTAAAATATGAAAAAATAAATTAGAACTGCTTACTACCGTTGTACAATTTGCAAAATATAAAAACTACGGAATTTTTGACAAAATCATTATTGGATACTCATTAGCAACTTCTCCGAATTAAATTGTGAAACTGTTATTAAATTCTCCAAATTGTAATGGACAAAGAAATAATTAGAATTGTAAAAAGATAAAGTTCGTAAAAAAAATTTACATTAATTTTAGAGCGAGACCTTAACCCCTTTATATTGGGGTATTTAAATATTAAATTGACGAGAGATTGAAGCAAATAAATAGTATGTCACTTTTTTTCTTTGCAATTCCTTTTTTTTTTTTGCAAATGTTGCAATTTCTTTAGCTTCCTACAATGGAATATAAAAGCAAGAAAACTTTTTTAATTAATCCAACCGAAATTAAATAATGTAACCCGATAAATCCCTGAAAACATGAGATAAAAAAATTGTGAAATTTAGTGACGAGCTTCTTTGAGATACAATATGTATATAAAACACTGATGATTTCTACCCCATTTTCGTCTCCTTATGCAGAATAATTATTTAAGTAAGTTCATCTTCTAAAGAGAAGGAAGAAAAGAATAATGAAAGAAATGAAGACTTACAAGGCGATAAACACCTGATATAAAAGTTTGTGTTTTCTCTTTATTGCAATTTGAAGAGACGAACATTTTTTTCTTTGAGTTATTTCTAAAAACATTTAAAATCGAACTAAATTAAGTTGTTCCACATCAAATATTTACAATAATGGTACAATGGTAGTATACAAATTTTTTTTTGCAATGTTTTTGTCGCAAATGTTGCAATTCTTTAGCTTCCTGCACCAGAAGTTAAAAACAAGAATTTTTTGTTAATTAATCCAACAAAAGTTAAATAAAGTAAACATACAAATCCCTAAAAACATGAGATCCAAAAATTGTGAAAGACGAGTTTCTTTAAAGATACAATATGTTTCCTAAACACTGAAAATTTCTTCCCCATTCTCGTCTCCTTATGTAGAATAACCATTTAAGTAAGTCCCTCTTTTAAAAGGAAAAAAATGAAAGAGACAAAGACTTACAAGACGATATACATCTCAAATAAAGATTTGTGTTTTCTCTTTCTTGCAATTTGAAGAGACGGACAATTTTTCTTTGAGGCATTTCTACAAACATCTAAAGTCAAACTAAATTAAGTTGTTCCACATAAAATATTCACAATAACGGTACAAGAGTAGTATATAAATTTGTTAGTTCTTACCTCGACTCTCCACCTTGATTTTGTCCATATTTAGTTGGAGGATTTCGAAGATGAGTTCGTACTTAAAGAAAAGAAAGCAAAGAAATGCATATATGTAAAAGATTGATTAGGAGAGAAAGTTAAGAAGATGGAAAGTGAATTTTATTATGAATTAAGAGAGAGAGAACGTAGGAGGATTAGATTAGGTTTATGTTGTCAAGTGGTGATTGAAGGATAGAGAACCGAAGAAAAAAGAAACAGATGCATGTGCTTTTAGTATTGGATTTTAGAGGATAATAATGATGAAAACGGTAGGATTCATGAGTGTGAGGGTATTTAATTGTACGCAATTCACCTCACCTTTAGTGTACGTTTAGATTAGTATTTCATGAGGGCATAAAAAAAGTTAATTCCTATATGGCCCCCTACTTTGTGACCAGCTTCCTTTATGGCCCCCCTTTTTTTCGTAAATTCAAATATGGCCCCCTATTTTCAGATAAATGTCATTACTACCCTTCTTAATTCTAAATTTAAAACAAATAAAAAAAATTATTTCCACCTCACCCCTCTGTCTCTCTCCACCTCATCTCTCCCTACACCTCATCTCTCTCTCTCTCTCTCCAATTCACCTCTCTCTCTCTCCAACTCTCCTCTCTCTCTCTCCTACTCACCCCTTTCTTCTCCGGCAAGGTGGTTTCTCTCTCCTCTCTCTCTCTCAATTTTTTTTTTTTTTTTTTTAAATCTCTCCACTCTCTCTCTCTTAAACTCTGGCGAAGGGAAACCCCCTTCGCCGTAGTTTAAGAGAGAGAGAGAGAGAGTGGAGAGATTTAAAAAAAAATAAAAAATTTAGAGAGAGAGAGGAGAGAGAATTTTTTTTTTTTTTTAAGTTTGAAGGTGGCCGGCCGGAAAATTTTCCGGCCGGCCACCTTACCGGAGAAGAAAGGGGTGAGTAGGAGAGAGAGAGGAGAGTTGGAGAGAGAGAGGAGAGAGAGGAGAGTTGGAGAGAGAGAGAAGTGAATTGGAGAGAGAGAGAGATGGTGAGGTGTAGGGAGAGATGAGGTGGAGAGAGAGAGAGGGGTGAGGTGGAAATAATTTTTTTTATTGTTTTAAATTTAGAATTAAGAAGGGTAGTAATGACATTTATCTGGAAATAGGGGGCCATATTTGAATTTACGAAAAAAAGGGGACCATAAAGGAAGCTGGTCACAAAGTAGGGGGCCATATAGGAATTAACTCGGATAAAAATGATGGAAACGGTAAGGTTCATGAGGGTAATGAAAAGGGTACTTAATGGTATTTAATTCACCTTTAATGTACATTCATATTAGTATTTCATGAGGGTGAACAAAACTATGTTAGATTGAGTGGGTTAATAAACTTGTTATTTTTAGGGTAGGTAATAGATCAAAGGGTGAGGATCGTATCAAAACTCCAATGACCGGATTTGTCTTTCGACTTGTCCCAGTCAGCACAAAACATTGTGTTTTGTTATATAGATTACATGACCAGTATGGAGCAACTTTTATGAAGATTACAGGTATCCTCAATCTGCATAACCAATTAGGTTTGAAAGTGTTATCAAAAGGATAAAACAACCTTTTACGAGATGCCTCTTGAACATATCTTAATACTTCAGGCATCTCGTCTGCCGTCCTTTGGTGTAGTAGTTTCACACCCCTCTTAAGTCTATGAGGTCGTGGGGCCGAATCTCGGTGGAAGCAGTTTGACATCAAGATTTAACCCATGTAATTTAGGCCATATATAGCAAATAATAGGGTTATTTCTCTAATGGCCCCCTACTTTGTGACCAGCTTCCCGCCTGACCCCCCACTTTACGAGAAATACCCATATGACCCCCTTCCGTTATAACACCGTTACTCTCTCTCTCTTCCATTTCTTTTCTCTCTCCCCCAGCATGTTTTCTCTCTCTGCCACCTCGTTAAAACCAGCCACATCATCGTCTTCACCGGAAGGGTCGCCGACCGGCCAAATTTCCGGTCGGCGACCTTCAAACTTTTTTTTTCTCTCTCTTTCTCTCTCTCTCTCTAAAAAAAATAAATAAATTTTCTCCTCTCTCTCTCTCTAAACTCTGGCGAAGGGGGTTTCCCTTCGCCGGAGCTAGGTCTGTTCGTGATGAGGTCTGTTCGTCACGAACAGGCCACCGTTACTCTCTCTATTCCTGAAAAGTGAAACCCTAGAATCAAGCCAGTAATTGACAACCTCTTTCTCCTCTCTAATATATATAGGGAGATGCTAGAGTGCCCAATTTTTTTGGCATTTTAATGCCCAGCTGATGTGGAATCACTAAAAGACAAGGTCTTTTCAAAGTTTGACTACGGTGGGGACCGCTTTTATTTCTAAATAAGGAAATATGTCACCCTCTAAGTACCAATTTCTAAGTCACTCTATCATTTCCTATATATATATATATATATATATATATACCCCTTCTCACCTGTGAATTTCTGTATCTCTTTCATTCAACAAGTCCAAACCCTAATAATCAATCATTTTCGTTCTAAATCAACCATCTCCTTCAATCCTTCTGAAGTGTTGTGAATGGTGGAAACGGTGAGTAATTTCATGCTTTACTTCTCAATTGCGAGGGCAACAGCGCGAAGTTCATCCGCGCAGTTTTCCTCATCTGTTTCTCCTCTATCTTCTTCTTCAACTTTCTCATACGGATCTTGCAAAGAAGGTTGGTACTGCCGCTGCATCGGATTTGACCCATGATTTGATTTGATTGTTTTTCTCTTTTTGATTCTTACCCCCAATTTGATTTTGTACCCCTTATTCCTTCTTTCAATTGATCGATCCTTTCTTCACCTCCATTATTATTCTCTTCACTTTTGAGTTTCTCTCTCTAAAAAAACACCCACCACCCAATACCCAAATCTCAACTCAAAAGGAAAAGGTAGGAAGAGAAAAAAAACCCTAAAAAATGTTGTTGCAGAAGAGTAAGAAGAATCCCAAACAAGGGAAAGGAGGAAATCGTTTGTTGATTACTGTAAATGTATTGGGTAGTGTTGGACCAATTCGATTCGTTGTTAATGAAGAAACCCTTGTTGCTTCTGTTATTGCTACTGCTCTTAAACCATATGCTCGTGAAGGTCGTCTTCCTGATCTTGGATCTGATTTTAATCGTTTGTTGATTAAGCCATCTGGTCTGTTCCTGATGAACAGACCTAGCTCCGGCGAAGGGAAACCCCCTTCGTCGGAGTTTAGAGAGAGAGAGGAGAGAATTAAAAATTTTTTTTTAGAGAGAGAAAAAAAAAGTTTGAAGGTCGCCGGCCGGAAATTTGGCCAGCCGGCGACCCTGCCGGTGAAGACGATGATGTGGCTGGTTTTAACGAGGTGGCAGAGAGAGAAAACATGCTGGAGGAGAGAGAAAAGAAATAGAAGAGAGAGAGTAACGGTGTTATAACGGAAGGGGGCCATATGGGTATTTCTTGTAAAGTGGGGGGCCAGGTGGGAAGCTGGTCACAAAGTAGGGGGCCATTAGGGAAATAACCCTAAATAATATAATAATCTGTCGGGCTTTAGACCTTTTTAATGTTTTCGCCTTTTCGGGCTTTAGGCCTCTTTTATTATGGTTTAAATTATGCGGTTATCGTGCTCGTCACATCTTCATGATGTATCAATGCCTTGTAACGACTAAAGTAGATCATAGTCGATTTCTCAAAAAAAAAAGATACTTGAAGTATCTCTAATCGACAATCAAACTCTAAAACTTAGTGTGCCACTTAAGATTTTATCAAAAAACCTTCTCCAATGAGGACACTCTACTAGACACTTTATGATGATGTGGAACATTTATTAGTAGCGACTCTCAAGAAAGACTTCTTGAGACTCTCTGAGTGCCACTCTAAAATTTTAGCTAATAGAAACCCTTGCTTTTTAATTACTTTTTTCTATATTGAATTTAAGAGTGACATGTTTAAGTTGAGGGGTTTTCGAGATCTCCATTAGAGACTAACAAAAATTAGAGTGTCTCTATATTGACACTTAGGAAAGAGAATCTTCATTGATGCTTGACAACAAGACTTTTAGAGTGTTTGTTAGAGTATCCCATTAGAGATGTACTATTCAAGTGCCAATGTGTAGATGCAGTGTTACACCTCTATTAAAGATTAACCAAGATTGCAGTAACGGATCCATGATTTAAACCCATGGAAGTGAAGTCATATACTAAACTCAAACATAATAATTAAAAAAAAAATTATGAACTCAAATACATTATATAAAGTAAAATTATATGAATGTTTAGAAAGGCAAGGGATAATTAAAGAGAACAAAGTTAATTGTTTAGTAATAAAACAAATTACAACGATAACCGACAAATAAACTTGTAATCCAAAACAAGCAACCGGAGATAAATAGACAAATAAAAAGAATTTTAGACAAAAAGAAAGAGAGTGATAGTCTCTTCTCATTTTTTTTGTACGAGAGAGTCAACCTTAACGAACATAGAAATGGGGTAAACATCATTGAACGTTGAGGGGGTGGGTTATGAAATTCTTCAAAAAAAAAAAAAAAAAAAAAAAAGTGGAAGGATCTAAACCCGAGTCCTCTTCTGCCTCAAATAATTTTATGATAAAGTACTTCTACATAAATATGTATACACGTACAACTTTTTTTTGTTACTAGTAAATGGGATGGGAGAGGGAGTGTTTTATCCACGTTAAATTGTCTTAACACTTCTATGGTGTATCGAGGTTGATGTAACAAAATTCAACTAGAAATTATTTTCTATTTGCAAATCAATGTCAGAGTTTGGTATTTATGAAATCTTTCATTTCATTTCAAACTCATTTTTATACAATTGTTAATTTTCTCCAAATCTTCGGGATGTCCTATCATATTTATTGATCTAACATATAATGTTGCTATAGCCTATAGTGAATCAGGGCCGTGGCTGACAATTTTGGGTCCCGGTGTCAAATTTTAATCGGGGCCAAATGAACGTTATAACAAACCACTTATGAACCCAAATGAACGGTGTTGCTCTATGATTGTCCTAACCAAATTAAAGTCTCCTAATTTGTATAGGATTTTTAGAGTTTCGATTTTTTTAACGCAATTTGTAATTAAGGTTAGAAAGGTAGGTTTTTTTTTGTTGAACTAGTTAGAAAGATAGGTTGATAGAGAAAAATTATAAAACTAAGGTTTGAAAGATAGGTTGATAGAGAAAATTGGGCCAAATGAACGTTATAATAAATCACTGATGAACTCAAATGAACGGTGTTGCTCTATGATTGTCCTAACCAAACTAAAGTCTCCTAATTTGTATAGGATTTTTAGAGTTTCGATTTTTTTTAACGCAATTTGTAATTAAGGTTAGAAAGGTAGGTTTTTTTTTTTGTTAAAAGAAAGGTAGGTTGATAGAGAAAAATTATAAAACTAAGGTTTGAAATGAAAATTGTAAAAAAAAATGAAAAAAGTGGAAGGAGCCTAGAGACAGAGTTGGTTGTTTACACTTAAAAAAAATGAAAAGAAATCGTTCAATGTGAGTCGAACCCGTGACATATAGAGCACAAACCACAAGACTTAACAACTAAGCTACTAAAAATTCCTTGTTGTGTAGAGGGTGTTTGATTTTTTAGCACTTACAAGTGCTACCACTTACTAAGTGATAATCACTTAGTAAGTGATATCAAATGTAAGTGCTATGGCGTTTGTTTTTCATCTGTTCTAAGTGCTTGATTTTAATTTTTATATTAATTTTAAATGTTATAAAAATGAAAAATTGTCTGTTTTAACCTTGGTGTATTTACACATTAGCATTTTATACTAATTCCTAATAAGTTCGTTAGTTTAGGTAAAAGAAAATTACGGTTTACTAATGTTATGTCAAAAATAATAATCGTAAATAATTAAGAATTATGAAGGTGAAAGAACTTAGTTGTATCATGGAGTTTGTGCGTTCCATGATTAGTGAAAGAAGAGATGTTAAAAAAAATTTAAGAGAAAAACTTAGGTGAATGATGAGTGAAGAGAGAGAAGAGTCATAGGGAAAGCCATAAAAAGATTTTGTTATTATCAATTGTTTAAGATTTTCTTCTTAGTTAAAATTATATTGGTAATTACAATATTAGGAGAAGGATAGAAATGTCCTTTTTAGCACTTACAAAGTAAGTGCAGAATAATAAGCTCCAACTTGGAGCTTACTATTTTGCACTTACTTTGCCACCACTTAGAACTGATTTTCACTTATTAAGTGAAAAAACAAACGACCTAAAATTGCCGGCCCGCACTTAATAAGTGAAAATCACTTAATAAGTGCAAAAATCAAACACCCTCTTAGTCTTGTTTCAATATAGAGTTATACCGGTTAAACAAATGATATATAACAAACTCAATGGGCCCCTTGGGGTGGGGGGCCAGTGCGGGCGCCCTGCCCGCACTGGCCCATCCACGGCCCTGTGAACCATTTTCAGGTTTTCTAATGAAGACATGAACAAATTCAAATATTTTTAAATCTTTCCTCAACTAAGTAATTGTCTTTTCAAAAAAAAAAACAACTAAGTAATTGTCAAGATGGTTGTACCACATCTTCACACATTGTTTTAAAAGTTATAATGTACATTCTAGTTTGATTGAAGTCATCTCGTTTAGTTTTGTAAGGGAGTTGATGAAGATGATGCATCAGGGACTAATGTCGAAGACAAATAGATAAGAGACCTCAGAAGAAGAAGATTGGTTATGAAAGGATGAAGATGAAATTAAGCAGTTTCTATGAGCACCCACACACATGTGGTATTCACTCGTGTGTACTCTATTAACAGAATGGGTTAGTTGTAATGGTAGTTAGTGTTAGTTAATTGATTAGTTATCCTAAAACTACTTTCTCTCTCTAGAATGATTTCTCTTCAAACTCTATATAAAGAGATATCCTGTAACTAATTAGTATTGATTGAAGTAATAAGAATTCTAAGCTTCTCTTTCATGGTATCACGAGCCCTAAGCGATTTTTTTTCGATCATCAAGATCCGGGAAAGCGCAATTGGGACAAGTTCAACAAACAAGATAGTTTTTAATCGACAAGAGGTTTCGGCTATTCTTTGTACAATCTTCAAGCTGAATCTTCAGTTTTGAATTGGAAAAGAGTTGTTTCTTCTGTATCAAAGAATCAGGGATTCAATCTCTTACTGGAAATGGCTACAAATCAAAACCCTAATTCAGGTCAGTTTACTCATAATGCGAATATTACTAGTTTAATTTCTACTCGATTAGATGATTCAAATTTTCTGGTCTGGAAGGACCAAATTGAGAATGCCCTAATTGGAAATGATCTAATTTCCTATATTGATGGCACAATTGAGGAACCCTCCCAGCTAATTGTTCTTGAAGGAAGAGATTCTGTAAATCCAGCCTACCTTCAATGGCGGAAAAATGATAGCTTTGTCAAATCTTTTATCAAAGCTACCATTTCTCAGTCAATAGCATCAGATATTTTAGGCTTAAAAACATCAAGAGACATTTGGGTTTATCTTAAGTTAATTTTCCTTCAAGAATTTGAAGCTAAGAAGTCCTCTTTGAGACATAGTCTTCAATCTATCAAGAAAGGTTCTTCTTCAATTTCTGTTTATCTTAGCAAGATCAAGACCATTGCTGATTCACTTGTGGCTGTAAATGATAGAGTCTCTGACTCTGAACTCTCCCGAATTGCTCTTCAAGGTCTAGGAAGGGAGTATTCCCAATTTGTTATTACAATTCAGAATAGAGAAAACTCTTTAACTTTTGCTGAATTAAGAAGTAGACTTCTTCACCATGAACACTGGCTTAAAGAACAAGAACCAATTGATGATAATGAATCCTATTTTGTTAAAAGATATCCTTCTAGAGGTGGTTCTCGACCCTTTCCTTTCAGAGGTAACAAACCAATTTCACAGACTCAAGCTCTTGAGTCTGGACCCAAGCTTTCACCCAAGATTACTTCTCCTTCTGTTAGAAATAATTTCTTTGATTATACAACTATACCCTGTGGCATTTGCTATAAATGGGGTCACACAGCTAGGCAATGTCGAATGAGATTTAAGGACTTCTCAGAGTCAACTTCTGTTCAAAGAAATCAACCAAGAAACTTTGCTAATCTTCACTTACAAGAAATTGAAGATGATGATGAAGAAGGAGATGAATATATAGAACAATTAGAAGAAAAAGAGGAACAGGCTCATTTTGGAGCACTTATAAGTGATTCCCAATCTCTAACTTCTTCTCCTGAAAAGATTTCATCCACTAAGAGAGATGAGAAGTGGATAGCAGACACAGGAGCTACTAGCCACATGACACACAGCAAGGGTAACCTCATAAGTAGCTCTCCATATAAAGGAGACAATGTCATGATAGGAGATGGAAAGTGTCTTGATATTAGACACACTGGTCAAGCTACTGTGATAGCTGGGTCTCAGGCATTTGAGCTTAAAAAGGTACTACATGTCCCTGCCATTCATAAGAACCTTCTCTCCATCTCCAAATTTACTAAGGAAAACTTTTGTAGTGTTGAGTTCTTACCTTGGGGGTTTTTAATCCGAGACCTCTGGTCTAAGGAGGTGCTAGCTGATGGTCCCATGGTGAATAACTTGTATAGTATTGATTTCACTATGAGTTTCTGTGACACTTCATCAAACATGTCTTTAGAACAAGCTTATAGTGTTAATGCCTCTGCTAGGACATGGCATAACAGACTGGGCCATCCCTCAAAAGAAGTTATATCCATCTTGGAAAGAGGTAATCACATCACAATTTCATCTAAAGATGCCTATGATATCTGTCCTTCTTGTCAAATAGGGAAGAGTCACAGGCTCCCCTTCTATCAATCCACAAGCTCTTCTTCCACTCCACTTGAGCTTATCCACTGTGACATTTGGGGTCCATCTCCAGTCTCTACAAAGTCTGGTATTAGATATTACATATTGTTTATGGATGATTATAGCTCCTTCTTTTGGATATACCCTATGAGATTGAGGTCTGACAGCCTGGGTTGTTTTCAACACTTTCAAAGGCACTATGAGAAGCTCCTTTCTGCATCCATCAAGACATTCCAGAGTGATGGAGCTTTGGAATTGGCTAAGGGAGACTTTCAAGCCTATTTAAATAAATGTGGGATAATCTTCAGAAGCTCCTGTCCCTATACTCCTCAACAAAATGGGAGAGCTGAGAGGAAGAACAGGCACATTACCTCTGTGGGCAACACCATCCTTTTTCAAGCTTCTATGCCCAAGTACTTTTGGTATCATGCATATGCTACAGCCACTTTTCTCATCAATAGGACTCCAAGTAAGGTACTTTCTTATAAAACTCCTTATGAGGTGCTATTCAATAGGGTTCCTGATTATAATATGATTAAAGTGTTTGGTTCCACTTGCTATCCTTATCTTGGAGACATTAAGATTGATAAACTTAGTCCAAGATCAACAAAGTGTGTGTTTATAGGATATAGCCCTACCCATAAGGGGTTCAAATGCTTGGATCTCTCTTCCAATAAAGAGTATGTCTCTAGACATGTTATTTTTGATGAGTCCTCTTTCCCTTTTAGTGAAATAACTCAGTCTTCTACTCCCTCATCTAGTGAATCTCCAGCCCCTTATGAAGTTATTGTTCTGCCTGCTTTACCAGCCAGTAGTGACACTTCTTTAAGTGATCACCACACCAATTATCCTATTCATGATCAAGATACTCCAACCACTTCTCTTGAAATCACAGAGACCAATCCTTCTTCTGGTTTACCCTCAGCCACATCTATATCTAACACTCATTCTATGCAGACTAGGTCCAAGAGTGGTATTGCTAAACCTAAACACATACCTGATTATGTGGCTTTACTAACATCACCTCATACTTTTCATTCTTCATTTTTGGCTGCTCATACTCAATCTATTCCTGAACCCACCTCTTATAAGGAAGCCAGCAAGAGTGAGCATTGGTGTAATGCTATGTCTGCAGAATTTCAGGCTCTTACCCAAAACAAGACATGGTCTTTGGTACCTAGGCTTCCTTCTATGAATGTGTTGGGTAGTAAGTGGGTCTTCAAGGTTAAATATAGGTCAGATGGCTCACTTGAGAGATATAAAGCTAGGTTAGTAGCACAAGGCTACAACCAACAAGAGGGAATTGATTATCAAGAGACTTTTAGCCCTGTAGTTAAGATACAAACAGTGAGAATTGTGTTAACCTTAGCAGTCACAAAGTCTTGGTCTATTCTTTAACTTGATGTTTCAAATGCATTCCTTCATGGGGAATTGTTTGAAAATGTATACATGAAGCAGCCACAGGGGTTTGTTGACTCTATTCATCCTAATTTTGTGTGTCACTTACACAAATCCTTGTATGGTCTCAAGCAGGCACCTAGGGCCTGGTTTACCAAAATAGCTAGCTATCTAGTTGGATGGGGTTTTACCAAGAGCTCTTCAGACTCTTCTATGTTTGTTTATAGTAAGAATGGTGATCTTTTGGTGTTTCTTCTATATGTTGATGACATAATCTTGACTGGCTCAAGTAATTCTTTGGTTCAGACCCTGGTTCATGATTTGGGTACTGCATTTGCTATGAAGGAGTTAGGTATTCTCCATTACTTTTTGGGAATTGAGGTACATAGGTGTTCTTCTTCCACTTCTATTCAGCTTACACAGACCAAATATATACTTGAGCTACTTCAGAAGGTAGATTTGGTGAATTGTAAACCTAGTGGTGTTCCTGTCACTCATGGTAAGAGAGTCTCTAAGTTAGATGGTGACCTTCTTGAGGATCCATTGACATATAGGAGTATTGTTGGTGGTTTACAATATGTAACTCTAACCAGACCAGATGTTACTTATGCCATTAACTATCTCTCACAGTTTATGCATAATCCTACCTCTACTCACTTGGTTTTGCTCAAGAAAGTTCTTAGATACTTAAAGGGCAGCATTGGAGCTGGCATTACCATTGCATCAGGAGATCTTTCCTCTTTATCTGGTTACTCTGATTCAGATTGGGGGAGTTGCCCAGATTCTCGAAAGTCTACAAGTGGGTATTGTATTTTCTTAGGATCTACTCTGATTTCATGGTCTTCTAAGAAGCAGAATACAGTCTCTAGGTCCTCAACTGAAGCAGAATACAGGGCTTTGTCATTAGCCACATCTGAACTTCTTTGGGTCTCTTATTTGATGAATGATCTTACCATTCCTATATCTTTTCCAATGATTCTTTACTGTGATAATATGGGGGCTAAGTATTTGGCTTCTAATCCTGTGTTTCTTGCTAGAACCAAACATGTAGAGATTGATGTTCATTTTGTTCGAGATTTGGTCAATTTGAAGCATTTGGAAGTGAAGTTTGTCCCTTCAGATATGAACCTTGCTGACATTTTGACAAAGGGTCTTCTCCTCTCCTCTTTTGAGTTTCTCAGAAGCAAACTTATGTTCCTTCCTTCCTTGGAACATATGTTTGAGGGGGGCTGTAAGGGAGTTGATGAAGATGATGCATCAGGGACTAATGTCGAAGACAAATAGATAAGAGACCTCAGAAGAAGAAGATTGGTTATGAAAGGATGAAGATGAAATTAAGCAGTTTCTATGAGCACCCACACACATGTGGTATTCACTCGTGTGTACTCTATTAACAGAATGGGTTAGTTGTAATGGTAGTTAGTGTTAGTTAATTGATTAGTTATCCTAAAACTACTTTCTCTCTCTAGAATGATTTCTCTTCAAACTCTATATAAAGAGATCTCCTGTAACTAATTAGTATTGATTGAAGTAATAAGAATTCTAAGCTTCTCTTTCAAGTTCCATCTCTGACCTTGTGACTCAATTAGAAATTTTCGTATATATATATATATTGTATCTAAGCTCTATATAAATATTCAATTACAACATCCACAATCTCATTTCTAGGTACCTAACTCATATGGGGGAGCCTAGTTGTTCATCCAGAATTCTTTTCCCATATGGGCATATGGGAGGAACCTAACAAGAATAAATGACGTAGGGGGGCATTTTGAATCGAGTAGTTGGTTTCCTCCCCTGCATATATCTTTGGGTGCCCCAAAAGACAAGTCCTTCTCTTTCTTGGCACTTTCTATGTGTTTCAGACTGAACAATCTGAGACCCACATATTATGACAGTCCGAGAACACACTAGAGAGAAAACACTAGAGCATCTCCAATGGGACACCATAACAAACGCTCTAAAAATCCTAATTGTCAAGGGTCAATAGAGATTATCTTCCCTAAATGTCAATATAGAGACACCCTAATTTTTGTTGGTCTCCAATAGAGATCTCTAAAGTGTCTATATTTAATACACATGTCCTTCTTCAGTCCAATAGATAAAAGGATTTTTTGAATTTACCCCCTCAATACTAATTGGTAATTGAGTTTACCCCCCTCAACTAACTATTTTTATTAAAAACACTAAAACAATGTTTCATGGTGTGTGGAAAAAAATATGTCTATCAAAAGTAATGATTGGGTAATGTGATTTTAGTAATTGTACTACCTTAGTATGTTAGATTTAGTCAAGATATGATCTGTAAAGACTTATATGGTCCGTACACTATGTAACTTGTGATTCATTTCCTTTACGCCAAACATGACCATAGTATTTTGCCTAAAATAGTAAGTTTAAGGGGGTAAACTCAATTATCAATTATTGAGGGGGGTAACTCAATTACTAATTAGTATTGAGGGGGTAAACTCAAAAAACCCTAGATAAAAAGTAGTTAAAAAGCAAGATTTTCTATTCGTTGGAATTTAAAAGTAACACTTAGAGAGTCTCAAGTAGACACACTAGTTTTAGAGTTTCTCTCTCTAGACACTCTACAATAAATGTGTCCTCCTCATATTAGAGTGTCTAACAAAGTGTTCCATTGAAGATGGATTTTTAAGAAAAACTCCAAAAAGTCATATGTGGCACTCTAAGTTATATGTGGCACTCTAAGTTGTCGTTTGGCAACACTAAAATAGGTAACTTTTTTGTTTATTTAAGTAGAAAAACAAAAAAAAGTTAGTTTGGTAACGTGAAAATTTCTGACTTCACTTAAGTTAAAATTTGACTTTCTTTTGAAGTTAAATTTTTTAGCTTTTGACTTTAAAGTAAAGTAACTTATGTACAACACATACATAAACTTTACTTGACGAAATTTTTTTCTTCGTCTATCTCCGCTATACCACCACAACTAAAAATCTACCACAACATCGTACCCCCACCACCACCACCATACCTCAACCACCACTACCACACCTTAACCACCACCGTTATCACTAACACCACTACCATACACCTCCTCCACCACCACCACCACCACCACACCTTAACCACCACCTTCGTATCACCACCACCATCACTAACCCCACTACCATACACCTCTTTCACCACCGTACCTTCACCACCACCAACACCGTCGTACCTCCATCACTACCACCCATATATCTTATCCATCATCACCACAGTCCACCACTATACCACCACCATACTTCTACCACCACTATTATAACACCACCATATCTCAACCACCGTACAACACCACACCACACCGCTACCACCATCGTACTTCCACCATCAGCACCATCATACTTCCCCCAATACTATCATCACCATACTTCCACCACCACGACCACCATACTTCCATTACCGCCGTACTTCCACCACCATCACTATCATCATACCTCTACCATCACTATCTCCATACCTCTACCACCACCACCACCATCATACCTCTACAACCACCACCATCATACCTCAACCACCACCAAACCCCATAACTATACCTTCAAGGAACCACTACCATCAATATCACCACAACTTCGTGTACAAGAATAATCGTGGGAATCATAAATAAATTCAATTAAAATCAAATATCTTTACGAGTATGAGGAGAATAAAATTATCAAAAATAAATTGGATTACCAAACCAATTTTTTGACTTTTTTACTTATAAATAACGTTTTTGCTAAATATGCTTTCAAAACTATTTTACCTTTTTAAAGCAAAAGAACTTCTACAACAAGCAAAAGTATTTATACTTTTGATTGTCAAACGACACCTAAATGTTAGAGATTGAGTGTCCCATTGAAGATGCTTGGACCGCCCCAATCCGTGTGGGGAGTGAGTCCCCAAAGAGTAAAAAAAAAAAAAAAAGGAGGGGCGCCATAGACACCCTACATCCTTCCCTCGTCCGGGAAAGTGCGGGAAATCTACTCTTCTCCAGTTTCAGTAACAACTAAAACATGCCCCCACCTCTCTCTATCTCTCTGTTGCTGAAGTAGTCTGAAAACTATCAAATCATCGGAACAAAAGAGCCCTCTCTCTTTCTCTCTCTCTGTCTTTGGCTTTACTTTTTCGAAACCGTCCACCAGTGGGTACTTTACGGAGGAGGGCATCTCCATCTCAGAAGATTCCGTTGATAATAATCTTTTGTCGATCATCTGACTTTTCATCTCATCTCTCTCTCATCCTACTTACAAGACAAGAATCTCTCTCTCTTATTTTGCTTCTCTCATCGTCACTCTCTCATATTCTCTTCTTTCTCTCTTCCCTTTTTAAGATGCCTTCCCTTATCATCATCATCATCCCTAATCTCTCTCTCTCTATTCTCACAATCCCTTACCCTTTCTTCTTCATCATCTTCTTCTTTTTTCCCCCTTTTCTTCTTCCCTTTCTCATCATCAACCACCCACCCTGTTTTTCATTTCGATTCCTTTTTCTGTTTCTCCGCCAGAAGAAATTCAAGGCTGAAGGGAAATGGATTCATCATCAAGGGTCAATCATCTCTCTCAGCCCTGTATCTTTGGTTCAGGTCCTTCTTTCTTCCATTCCTTTTTATTTTTTCTTACCGTTTGATATAAAGCCTCAACCACTCTCTTTCAAATTGTTATTCAAATTTTTCAAGTTTTTTTTTTTTAATCTACTTTGTCTTTTATTTTAATTTCATAGTTACTCAGAGATTATATTTCTTCCACCCAAAAAACCAATAATTCTGTGATTCTTCAATATGGAAAACAGGGCAGTATGGCTCGTCTGGCTATGCTGATAGAAAATCCCGATTCATGAAATGGATTGGTAAGGTCTTTAAGGGTGGCCCTAGTCTTGGCAGAACTAATGGGCGACGCTCACAGCTTCTTGGGGAGGACAATATGATCTTGCGTGCTCCAAGTCGATCTATGGTAATTTTCATCTTTACCCATTTATAGTTTCATAAATCTTTGTTTCTGCTCATGCAAAACCATTAATTTGGTACTAACCAAGGAATGAAATTCAGTTTCAGTCGAAGTATACATGGAAATAGAAATATTTCGGTCATCTCAAATATTTCGAAATTTATTTCATTGACAAAACATTGTTAAGAGAAACTAACTTAGTTAAATTTCGAATTCGATAGAAATTTTGGTAGGCGTGGAAATGGAAAATATTTCTTTCATTTCGACTGAAATATTTCAAAATTTAATTCCTTGGTACTAACTAGTATTAACATCGTCAAGTTCTGCACTTAAGAAAGTGACTTTTCTCCGCAATCAAATAAAAAGACTTTCTTTGTCAAAATTACAAATTCCATCACACTTATACTCTCAAATTGTTCCACAAATATGAATAGGAATTACGGTCGTGTTTGTGCTTGTTAATATATCCCACATCAATTGTGCACCGTGTATTTGTGAAGTATACAAGGGTTAGGCAACCCTTCCCTAGTGCGCCAGATTTTAAAGGAATTAGGCCTAGTGGTGTTGCTAGGTATAGTTTGGGTCTGTCATCAAGTTATCTTAAAAACATGAAATGGTTTCATGTGTAGAGACTTCCATTTGATGCATCGTTATCATCCATTAACTTATAGCATGAGGGAGGACATGTTGAAAATAATAGCACTAGGGAAATAAATTGAATGAAGTTTCATGGACAATTAGAAAGGGGTAGTGTGGCTCTCGAGCAATTCATCAGAAACCATGGTTAAGGAAAATTGGTTGGGATATCGTTGACAATTGATGTCAATGTTAAGAAAAAGATTTTCTGCCGCAAGCTTTGATTTAAAAGGGCAAGGCATTGCATCAAGATGGTAAAAGGTGTATTTCCATTTGGAAACAACACATTGTTCAAATGAAATGCTTCCAGGTTTTGAATTAAGCTAATATTATTAGTATCACAAATATAACGAGTAAACCACCATTATTTCATCAATTTATCAATAAAAAGTGAAGTACTACATAAAAGTCCCAGTCCTTGACTTATTCTGATATCTATTGAAAAAATTACTAATAGACATCCCCAATAAGACACAACATAAATCTGTATTTTTGACGAAAAAGGGAAGGAAAGTCACATGCGTGAAGTGGGTAACAGTAGCTGTCTAGAAAATGAAAAACACACCTTTTAAGAATCTATCGCTTAGATGGTGAAGAAGAGATCCAGAAAGGCAAAAGCCAAAAAAAATCGTAGTGCCCAAGGCTTAAGCATCAAGTTGTTTTCTAAATCTTCATTTAGGGTGATTGTTTGAAATGTTGCATCAAGCATGTACATTATGAATTATAGGGGAAACTTGGCAACATATTAGTATTAAACATCCCAAATAATTCTATCATTGTTTTGTAGTCGTCATATGCAAAGATATTTTTCTCACCCTTTTGTTAAAGATAGTTATGTCCTACTCTATGATACCTTGATGGCTGAACTTTATAAAGTTGTTTGCAGGATGACCGATCTAGAACCAACGAGGATCTGGATCATGCAATGGCACTTTCTCTGACAGAAAATTCAAGGAAACCAAATGGTAGGTTATCAAAGCGTGAGAATTTTATAGTATTAACATTAGCTAATCATCACTTTGCGCCTCGTCGACTCTGTTTGAATATGTAATCATTTTCGAGAGAAAAAACTAAGTATCACTTTTATTGAAATTTGAAAATCACTCTTAAAATTCCTTTTCTCTCCTATACATTTAAAGATACTTCAAACAAAATTTAAGCCTTTTCATGACTTCATATTGCACATTTCATTTGTAATTTTCCTCAGGATGCAAAAGGTCCACAGACCATGATGAAGACCTTGCCAGAGCACTTCAAGATAGCTTGAATACGCCACCATATCCACGTGCCCCTCCACAATTTTTTCCAGGAGGATATAGGTCAGGTTCCCTTAATTTGTTGTATTTTCTTTTTAGTTGCAAAAGCCAGCCACGAGCTCACGACTTGGTCAATTTTGACAAGCTTGCCAAGTTAGAGTGTAATTGAATCATTTTTACACTACTACAACATGGTGTGAGCCTGTCTGGTACGTCCCTTTGGCAAATTTGCCTGTTAAGTTAAAAAATTCCAAGTTTCTTTTGGCACCTTTAAATCTAATAAATTGATGTCGGATATCAACCAAATGAGTATCGTTTCTATTTTAGTGTATCGAATTGGTAGCCTCGGAGCAAGTATCCATTGTCATTTGAGCTATCACACATGTGAGAAAAGATAATTTCTTATGTTAAAAAAGTATTTCCATCTCATCAACTTGGGTTCCTAAAGTCATCATGTCATGATGTTTTATTCCCATTTAATTTTGGTGGATCTTGATTTTAAGCATGTTAATGGAACTTGTAGATTTTGTGGTGGTTGTAACCGCGAAATAGGCTCCACTAACTATTTAGGATGCATGGGAACCTTTTGGCACCCTGAATGTTTTTGTTGTCTGGCTTGCAGTCAGCCGATCACCGATCATGAGGTACAAGTTTGTATTTTTTGTCCTCTTCAGTTTTCATGTAGTGTTGTTTCACTATACTCTGCATAATATTATGGAATCTGACTATATTTAGTCTTACAGTTTGTTTTTGTTGAATCAAGTTTTCTTTGTCAGGAAGGAAGCCATACCACAAGTCCTGTTTCAAAGAGTTGCACCATCCCAAGTGTGAAGTCTGCCATCAATTTGTAAGAAAATAGTTACTCGCGGAACTTCAATTTTATGATTCTAATCACTGATATGCATGAGTCTTATAGCACTCGCATTTTATCCATCTTTCCAGATCCCAACTAATGGAGCTGGTTTAATTGAGTATAGATCTCATCCATATTGGAAGCAAAAGTACTGTCCCTCACACGAGCACGATAACACTGCTCGTTGTTGTAGTTGCGAACGACTAGAGGTATGACTTCCTATAGTAGAGTTGAGTTGTTTCTTCTGAAATTGTAGAACAAAGTTGTTAATAAACAATTTGTGTGTAACTCTTGGAGTGACGGTACTTTCTTGGTAGAACATTGGATAGTTTTTATTATTTTATTCCAAATGATTTTGCTACTGCATGTAATATCACGTGTCCTCACAGTTGTGTTTTTCTTTGCTGAAGTCATGGAATACGAGATATGTCTCTTTGGGAGACGGAAGAAGTTTATGTCTAGAATGTATGGAGTCTGCTATCATGGACACTGGTGATTGCCAACCACTTTATCATGCAATAAGAGATTACTACGAAGGGATGTATATGAAACTAGATCAGCAGATACCCATGCTTCTGGTTGAGAGACAAGCACTTAACGAGGCTATTGAGGGGGAGAAGAACGTAAGTGTTTCTCTCGATTATTTTCTGTATGCTTATCTCTTGTGAGTTCTGGCCACTTATTCAATCCCCATTCTTGTTTCAGGGTTACCATCACATGCCCGAGACAAGGGGTTTATGTCTTTCCGAGGAGCAGACTGTTAGCAGTGTATGCTTAGACATCTTGCGACTGAGTTCAGAGAATTTAATATATCTTTGATTTGCAGAAGTTACATTCTTACTGTGACTTTTTTTTTGACATATTTAGATACTTAGAAGACCAAAAATGGGGGGAAACCGACTTATTGGTATGCGGACGCATCAACAAAAGCTGACTCGGAAATGTGAGGTTACAGCCATTCTAGTTCTATATGGCTTGCCAAGGTAATTGCTTAAGCTCTCACTGGAAACCTATTGGGTCCTTGACTAAGGATGGCATATGTTGTATCTGCAATTTCCTTGTTGTACGTACAATATAGCCATATTTGTTATGGACATCGCTTGTGAATGTACATATGAATCTATATAGTAAGTCTTAGGTATAAGACTCGTTAAATTGTGGAATGTAGGATATAGTCTTGCATACATGATTGACACTTAGGCAGACAGTCTTATATCTAGTGAATTTAGGCACAGCCATCTCAACTCTCACTTTGGAGAATCGGAGTCAAGATTTGTTTTGCATCTGCTTACCAAAGGATACATTTTCTTCTTGTCCATCTTCAATTTGAAAGGATATCTTTCCTCATATGCTTTAGCAAGAACTTATTAAAATAGATTGCGTGCTAAAATCCTGACACGGGGCTTTCATAGAAACAATCAACTTTCCGAAATCTTATTCTTTTTGGCGTACTCGCTCGATGCAGATTACTTACAGGTTCTATTCTCGCACATGAATTGATGCATGGATGGCTACGTCTCAAAGGTAATATCCATGAATCTACCTTATTTAAGTTGTCATTTCAAAAAAAAAATTGTCATTTCTTATCACTATAAATGTATTATATATTTTTTTTTAAAATTGATGTAGGGTACCGTAACCTGAGTCCAGAGGTAGAGGAAGGCATCTGTCAGGTACTTTCTCATATGTGGCTTGAGTCAGAGGTGATGCCAGGATCAACAAGCATGCCATCCACATCTGCTAGTTCTTCATCATCTTCATCATCTAAAAAGGGTGGAAAATCTTGTCTTGAAAACAAGCTAGGTGAATTCTTCATGCATTTGATTGCTCACGACACCTCCACAGCATATGGTGAGGGTTTCAGAGCTGCTAATGCAGCAGTTAATAGGTACGGGCTGAGACGAACACTAGACCATATTCGGTTGACTGGAAACTTCCCTGTGTGAATGAATCTGCTGGACAGGTTCACCTTTCTCGTTTGAAGACTACCGCTCTTCCTTTTAAGGATTATCGAGATAATCATTGAATAGTAGTCTCCCCTTTAACATTATAGACCGAGTGTCCTTTGGGTTTAATAAACAAGTAGCTTCCTCATATGTAATAATATGGATACCAAGACACCATTATACTCTGTATCTTCTCGGGGATATGCATACAAATGCTTAGGCGTTATATTTGTAATACGTGCAACTTTGTGTTTTATTTCCATCTTAAACATTACAGACTTGGCATTTCGCTTGGTCAATATGAATCTCTATTGTTATTACTGAGGAAAGCAAATAGATAACAATATCTCTACTCATATGTATGTATATATACATGTTTATAGGATAGGAAGGTGTTGTCAAAGACAAGTGAGGTATCTAATAAGCATTTGGTGCTCTTAACTGCTATTTTAATATTCTAACATTTGATTAATAAAAACTTAATTCCTTGTTGGAAAGCAGACAATCTTTGATTTTCAAGCACTTCTAACACTCTAAGCTTTAGCAGTTATCGATAGCGTTTTTGATACCCAAATCCAAGTCCATAGATATAGGGTTTTGTTCCTAACAAAAGATCGAGGTCACTCAAAAGACCTAAACACTCACTAAGTTTGAGCACACTCCTACAAGGTTTGACTGAATAGATACCTCAAGTATATATAATTTTCTTCCTCTCTTAACAAAAAAAAAAAAAAATATATAATTTTCTTCCTTAGAAGACAAACCAGATAAAATCTTCATCTTGATGTTAAATGTGAGGTACCTTCTTCTACTTTACTGAGACAGATGGAGTTACAGTTAAGAAACTTATAAGAGCTTTAAGAATTGGAAAGTTGTCAGACTTTGTGATTTGCTACACCTATGTAACCATTTTGGAAAAATATATGATTTTCTATTTATTATACCGTTTAGAATACTTTGGTAGACTTTTTCTGTAGTTTCTATTTATTATACCTTCTAGAATACTTTTGGGAGAGGCGAAGATGAAAATAGCGAGAGAGGATGAGAAGCGAAAATGAAAATAGCGAGAGAGGATGAAAAGCGAAAACGAAAAGAGCGAAAGAAGAGAGAAGGTGGTGTGTGATGGTGTGATAATAAAATTGAAGTCAAAACATCCATTACGATGATTAACAATAGTGACACCAGAGGAGGGATGGAACCTTCATCCACGCACACACACACACACACACTCTCGGTGATTGAATTTAGACCATTTGCCTAGAATATTTGCTTGTTTATTACATCATCGAATAACAAAAAAGCCAAGCTAAATCGATAAAAGTCAAAACATCCATTACTAGGAGAGAGTCAAAGTGTGACGGTCCATGACAAAATTAGGTAGGACCCAATGGAGTTAAACGGGCGGCTGATTAGGAATGCGTATGCTTGGACGTATTGTATTTGACATTCTAGAACCCCCAAAACAAGAATATTCCTTTTATACATTGCAAAGTCAATTTACTTCATTAGATCTTTCAATAGCCTGGTCAAACCGGCCAGAATTATATCCCATAAATTAATGGAACTTCACATTCAACACACACAACTCTGTCTCTTTATATAGTATATAAGATGATTGATTGTGGATGAATTCAATTTAGTAGATTGAGGGGAAATGAAGTGGTCTAAAGAGATGGTGTATTTGTTAATTGTAATGATGATTCTAGTTGATTATAGGACTGTAAGATGTGAGGGAGCTCGTCTATTTGTAAGGGAGGGCGTCGAAATTAAGAAACCTCAGTTCTTGCAGTTGCAGGAGTATGAGAAGCTTGGTATAAGATGCAAGTGTTGTGATGGTGGTGAATGCAAGTGGTGGCAGCCGGATGATTCCTCAAATTGCTCTAAACTTGAATGCATTCCCTGGAGATTATACTGAGAGGATGTATATGTATACGCTTTCATTCTTGTAAATATTTTTTTAGTAAGCTATATATGATTGATCGAGCACCTAATATTAGATTCATTACTTCCATCATTCCCTTCGGATTGTTTATAGGCAAAATGTGCACCAGCACCAAAAATTAGACCTCTAAGTTTCTTAATTAGGTCTCGGAATTTATCAATTATGAAGCTTTCTTGATCAGACTGGGTCTGCTACATACACTCTTATAAATTGTACAACTAGTCGAAACAAACTAAGGTCAATCTCCACCATATGTGCTTAGTTGATTACTCCCTATAATGCAAGAATTACCCATATACCCTTACGTCTTCATTCTCCATATAACTTCATCCTAGTCACCTGATTTTTATAACGAAAATGATTTGGGGACTCCATGGGGCATACTCTCTGGTGTACTCCCCCTCACAGGACAAAGGTATTTTGGTCTTTTCAGTCTGACAAAAACTGTGAAAATACCAAAATGGCCTTGTCCTATGAGGGGGAGTACACCGGGGAGTATGCCCCATGGAGTCCCCCTATCAGCTCTGTTTTTATAATTGGTCTAGTGTGGATTGATCGTAAATACTTATTCAATCTAACGGTGGCAATAACCTATTGGATCACCCTGACCTCACTTATGGGAGATATCAAAGTCTTTGGGCAAATCTGTGTGTTTTATGTATGTATACAAAAACTGGATAGGATTTCCTGAATGACTTGGTAAAAGGCTTCTAGTTCTTCTGCATACCTATACAACTATATGTGGACTTGTGCCGACTTATGCGTAAATCTTATAGAATATGTGTGATCCGGTGAAAATCTTACAATGTGCAAACCTATGAAAACTTACAAAATTGAATATTTAAAAAATTGATAGACAAAAAAAGAATAGCATAGGCGGTTCCGGAAAATTAAACCTGTGCATACACTAGTTAATAACTTGTGCACACACTTTCATATTAGTGCTCTGAAATATAAAATATTAATTTTAACTAAGTGCTAAGATATTTAACCACTAGTTAATTTTGCCATTAGTTGAATACTTGAATGAATAAATCCAGAGTAACATAGTATTTCATATGTTATAGTTTCGTGTACGTAAGAAATTGTTGGTGCAATTCTTGGTCAGGATATACAACTTGCCAAGTTGTGATATTGGAGACGCATGAGCTCAATTGCTAGTGCTCTAATGGTGGATGAGACCAAATTAATGTGGTTTAACATTGTGGAGAGTAACCCACTACAAGTAAAAAAATTAGCCGCCCTCAAAGTCTCGTCAGTAAACACTTATTCTTTTCTTTTTTTTGCAAATTTTTTTAATCGGATTTGTTGGTGATTATGGTTGTAGGCTAGAAGAATATGTATTAAAAAGTAAATGATATTTTATTGTAGAGAATATTTTTCTGTAATGAACTATCAAGTCGTAAATACATCTAATAGCAAAGAAATTTGATTGTCTCTTTATAGTATAACCACAAACTACTCAAGGGATAAAGTAGAAAATATAAGTTCTCTTTAGATTCAGGATTTATGGTGCTGTGTTAGCACCATAAAATTGAAAATTTGCTAAAATGAGTTTTGCGTCCATTAACCAGTTCATGTTTTTTTACGGTCTAATTTTCAGTCGAAAATACATGATCTAGTTTATCTTATATGGCTAACTTTCAGTGGTAAAGAGGTAACGAGGTGGTCAATTTTGTATCATAGGTAGAGTTGTAGTCTCTTAGAGACACCCTAGTAAGTATGTGCTCATAGAAGCAAGCATATGTTACACACCAAATTTCTCGAACGATTAATCTCTCTAACGTTTTGTGTAATTTCTTCTTGCAATTATGTTCAAGATATCACTGTCGGTTTTTATCTTTGCTTTGTTTATATACAAGTAGGTGTATAATTGTGTAGTAGACTATTTCTTTTGTTTGGAAAAGAATATAATAGTAGACTATTAGATTAGATATGAAAGATATCTAGCAGATATTACTTGCAAAGTTAGAGCTTAATTAGAAATCCTAGGTTTCAACACTAGCATGGTTTTGCAACAAAAAAAAAGGAACACTAGCATGGTTTATATTTGGAGGGTAGAGGCTCTCTTGTTACTGTCACTTGTAATTTGGAGTCTCCTATCTCTCTTGTTACTCCCCAACATTGGTGGCTCTTATGCTTTTCATTCGTCTGAGACGGATTACCGTTTTCTTTCTTTTCTGTGGAGATAATAATGGACCATGGGTTAGTGGCACGACCATGACCCTAACTGCTAAGGACAAATGGATTTCATTGACGGATCCTTAGAGCATCTCCAATGCAAGACTCAAGAAAAACTCTAAAAATCCTATGTGTCAAGTGTGAAAAATGGATCTCTAAATGGTCTCTTACCTATTTGGTCATTTAGAGACACTCTATTACAAAACCTTCTCCAATGCAACACTCAAAATAAACTCTAAGAACCTATATTTTGGTTTAAAAGTAATTGATTTGCTTATGTGGCACTTAGAGATCCTCAAGAGGACACTCTAAATTTTAGAGTGTCTTCTTAAGGATCTCTAATGTAAATCTTGATACATCATTTTAGAGATTCATGTTGAGTTTTGCATTGGAGATAGATTTTAAAGAAAAACTCTAAAAGAATCCTATGTGGCACTCCAAGATTTAGAGTTTGAGTGTTGCATTAGAGATGCTCTTATTAAAATAAGCTGACCCTGACTCCTGAAATATCTGGTAGCATCATGTACACGGATTGTTTATGTTATTAATCATGTTGTAACGGTCACATTCATGGGAATGAAACCGTTTTGTAACGGCCACATTCATGGGAATGAAACGGTCGTAATTAACTCGCTATTTAGTATAGCGGTTACAATGGATTAATTGTTGGCTATTAATCTTTGTGATTAATTGTAGCTATGAGAAACTATATAAATAGGTCTCATTTGTGTTCTTGAGAGACACACACAAAAACTACACCAATAATCTCATTCAACATACTCTAGTATTACATGGTCTAACCATCGATAGACAAGGATTTAAGGGGTGGATATTCCGATTGCTCTAGTAGTGATTCGGACACATAGATTGTAGCAAGTCGGCTACGATCGTGGGCAGATTAGCGGCAATTGGACGATCAACCGCTTCCGCACAAAGGTATGAATTAACCTATTATGACCAACAGTGGTATCAGAGTCGAAATTGTTCGCTCCTGCCTCTTGTTCGTCGATAATGGAGTTTCCAATTACAATTTCATTTTATTTATATAAAGAAAAATTGAAATTGGAAATCACTTGAAATGTGAATGTAAACTTATGATTAAATCTATCGGGTAGTGTCATTAGCCAGATAATAATATGATTTGATTGGGACTCAAAGAAAAAAATTATTCGTAGAGTCCATAATCAACTATGTCTCTCTTATTTCCATCCCCATACATGAATACAGAAGATATTAAATTAAGGGTCTCTACTGTTAGGACCTATTATTGTGTATGGACACATTTGTTTTTTGGTTGACATATCAAATAATTCAATTTGGGTAACCAAATTAAATTTTGGCTACTGGGATTAGGTTACTATAGGCAATTTTTTTTAAAGAGTAACCCAACCCAAATAATAACAAACGACCAAGATCTATGTGATCCTGTTGTAACTCGTTTCCGAATTTGTTTTGGATTGGATGGGATGTTATTATTTCAAATGAGTTAATACATGTGTGTATTTGTTTAATATGCATGTGTAGCATATTTAATCATGATATAACTATGAGAGTTCATGTCTATATGATTTATATATGTCTGTGTGACCTATATAATTTATAAATTAATTTTTTACGAATATGATTTGTGAAATCAAAGGGTCCCATAGATGTGTTCTATGAAGTAATTAAATTATGGAATTTCTAGTTTATATCATGAATGATGATAATGAGCTTAGCGAAATTTTCGAGTGATTGATACAAATGATGAAATCTCAATAATTTAGTTAGAAATAAAAATAGTGCCTAATTAATATCCATTACATTGTGCATAATTGTAGATGACAACTA
The DNA here is from genome assembly GCF_041429995.1 of Eschscholzia californica. Taxonomy (NCBI): domain Eukaryota; kingdom Viridiplantae; phylum Streptophyta; class Magnoliopsida; order Ranunculales; family Papaveraceae; genus Eschscholzia; species Eschscholzia californica. The sequence goes on from NW_028238198.1 coordinate 39,208,973, forward strand.
AGAGTAGGATTGGAGACTTGTCCACGAATGAAAAACTAGATGGTACTAACTATGACATCTGGCATAGGAAGATTCAATATCTCCTTAATGAACGCGAGGTTTTAGACAACTTATCCATTGTTATGGTTGAACCTAAGGATACCGAAAGTGATCGGTATAACCAAGAATTAACAGCATACCAAGAATGGTCCAAAAAGGATCGTTCGGCGCGCTATACTATGTTGTACTGCATGCACAACGATCTGATTGGGGAATTTGAGAATTGTCTCACGGCTAAGGACATGTGGGATAAGCTTAAGGTCAAGTTCGGTCAAACATCTGCTACCAGGCTTCGTGCCTTGACTTTGAAATGGATGAGATACACTATGGATACAAGTCATAGTGTGGCTGAACATCTTCGAATCATGAGTGCTATGATTCGTGACCTGAAAGCTGCTGGGCGAGAAGTTGACGATGAGGAGCAGGTTCTCAATGTGATCTGTTCACTTCCTGATGAACCTGTTAGCTGGGCTAATTTTAAACTCCTCATGGCTCATAGTGAGCATGTCAAGACATTTTCTGAGATTGCTAGACACCTTGAGATGGAGGTGGAGCGTCAGAAGGCAATTGCGCCTTCACATGTTGCTTTTGTAGCTCATGGACGCGAGTCGAAAAAAAACGAAACATCGATCTAAGCGATCTAAGAAGGCTCGTTTTTCTCAAAACCATGGACCTGAAGGTGGTGTGGCTAAGCAACCAAAGGCAAAAGGCCGTAAAGAGGTTAAAATTGCACTTGTGAAGTGCTTCAACTGTGGAAATAAAGGTCATTTCGCTCGAGACTGCTCGGAGCTGAAAAAGGTACCTTACCATATTGTTACTCATGAAACTTATGTTTGTTCCCACGCATTAGTTGCTAATCACCTTCCTAATTGGATTGTAGATACGGGAGCCAGCAAGCATGTAGTTCATGATCGAGCTGGGTTTGTGGAATACCACCGTGTGCCCGTGGGTTCACAGACTGTTATGTTGGTCAACGGAACCAAAGAAGATGTTCTTGGTATTGGTACATCCAAGCTCAACTTACGAGGAGGCAAAACGTTACTTCTTCATGCTACCCTCTACGCACCTGGGGTGCAATGTTGCTTAGTTTCTGTTGTTGCTTTGTTAAAACTTGGTTTTTCCTTTTATTTTTAACTAAACATTTTGGATATTATGTATCATGGCGATTTGTTCGGCCGTGGGTGCATGAAAGACAGTTTCTTTGTACTTGATTTGGATTATGATTCTGATAATAATTCTATGCTTGCGGTTGCTTCTAACTTTGATATTCATTCTGAATCTGTTAAATGGCATGCTAGACTTGGTCATATTGGGCAAGATAGGATGAGTAGACTTGCAAAAGGTGGTCTCTTAGACCAGCTCACTAAGGTTGAGCTACCTAGGTGTGAGCCTTGCTTAGCTGGTAAAGCTACTAAGAAACCTTTTGGCATGGCAATGAGGGTGTCGGTTCCTCTTGAGTTAATTCATTCCGATATTTGTGGGCCTGTTAATGTTAAGGCACGTCATGGCGCTGTTTACTTTCTCACTTTTATAGATGACTACTCACGATATGGGTATGTGTACCTATTATCGCATCGCCACGAAGCCCTTAATATGTTTAAGCGTTTTGTAGCGGAAGTAGAGACCAAATTAGATCGAAAAGTAAAGACACTTCGAACTGATCGTGGTCGTGAATACCTTTCAGATATGTTCAAAGGGTTTTGTGAGGAAAAAGGTATTCAAAGACAACTCACGATTCCTTATACTCCGCAACAAAACGGTGTAGCGGAGAGGAGAAATCGTACGTAACTGGATATGGTTAGGTCAATGATGGCGCAAGCCAATCTTCCTATTAGGTTTTGGGGAGATGCTTTGCTTACATCAACTTATATTCTTAACCGTGTGCCAAGTAAGAGTGTGTTTACCACTCCATATGAGTTATGGAATGGAAGAGTGCCTTCCTTGGATCATTTACGACCTTGGGGTTCGGCTGGCTATGTGCACAACCAAAACCACAAGTTTGGTAAACTTGGTCCAAGAGCGACTAAGATGGTGTTCATAAGGTATCCTGAGCATTCTAAAGGTTATGTAATGTTCGGTGAACAACCAAACAGTGGCTTGACAGAAGTTGACACCCACAACGTTGATTTTCTTGAGGATGAGTTCCCAAGTATTGGTAAAATTAAAAAGGATCTTGAGTTGTATGAGTTACAAAATGACTTGGAACTATCACTTGGTGAGTGGGAGAAATTAGGTTCTAACCAAGGCACCAAGGATAGTGATGTTCCACCAAATGACCGAAATATTAGGAGTAGTCCTATAATTTCGGATGAGGGACGTCTGTCTGCTTTAGGTGATCAACCAGAGATCGAGGTAGTCCCCGTATCTCAGGTAGAACAAGAGGTGTGCCCTCAAGTTTCTGAACCTACTAATCTTAGTGATAGTGGGAGAGATCAGTCCAGCAGTCAGATAGTCAGTCAAGATCCTATAGTACAAAGAAGTGAGCGTGGAAAAGTACCTCGTCGATATTTTCAGATCGAAGAGGGAGCATTCGTTTGCACTCCTTTGGATGTTGAGGAGCCCACTTCTTTTACTGAGGCTTTAGATTCACCAAATCATAAAGAATGGATGGATGCCATGAGAGAAGAAATGACCTCGATGGAAAAGAACCATGTCTGGGAACTAGTTCAACTCCCTACTCATCGTAAATCTATTGGAAGCAAGTGGGTTTACAAGATCAAGAGAAAAGCTGATGGGTCAGTTGATAAGTTTAAGGCTCGATTAGTGGCGAAAGGTTTTACCCAGATTGCTGGTATAGACTTTGATGAGACATTTTCTCCTGTGGTGAGATTTGCCTCTATTCGTCTGCTTCTAGCTTTGGTTGCTCATTTGGACTTAGAGTTGGTCCAAATGGACGTAAAAACTGCTTTCCTTAATGGTACACTTGAGGAAGAAATATATATGGATCAACCTATTGGGTTTGTCTCGAAAGGTCAGGAAGACAAAGTGTGTCGACTTAAACGATCTATATATGGTCTTAAGCAGTCATCCAGGCAATGGTACTTCAGATTCCATGAAGCCATTACTTCTTTTGGTTTCACGATGGTTGATGAAGATCATTGTGTGTATGTTCAGAAAACATCAGAAGGAATCACTTTTCTTTCTTTGTATGTTGATGACATACTGTTGGCTGGAAATAACATGGAGATGATCAACACCACTAAAGAGTGGTTGTCCTCTGTCTTTGAGATGAAGGACTTGGGTGAAGCAAGGTATGTCCTTGGCGTGGAAATTATAAGAAACCGTTCTAAGAGACTTCTTGGGTTATCTCAAAAGTCTTACATTGGGAATGTCTTGGAACGATTTCGAATGCATAACTCCAAACCTGTTGATACTCCTGTCGAGAAGGGTCTAATTTTGAGTCTTGATCAGTGTCCGAAAACAGATGAAGAAAGAAAAGAAATGAGCAAAGTTTCTTATGCTAGTGCAATAGGGAGCTTAATGTATGCCATGTTATGTACAAGGCCAGATATTTGTTTTGCGGTTGGCTTGGTAAGTCGTTACCAAAGTAACCCAGGACCTGCTCATTGGCAAGCAGTCAAGAGAATCTTGCGTTATCTTCGTGGTACAAGTGATCTTGTTTTATGTTTCCAAGGTGGAAATATGAGGTTACAAGGATACTCAGATGCGGATTTCAGCGGCGATTTGGATGAGTCTAAATCGACTTCCGGGTATGCTTTTATCCTTGGTGGAGGTGCTATATCCTGGTGTAGTAAGAAGCAAGATTGTGTTGCTTTATCTACAATGGAAGCAGAATACGTTGCATGTTGCTTAGCTGTGCAAGAAGTTATTTGGTTGAAGAGTTTTCTACATGATCTCAACGTCACTCCTAAGGTTGATGAACCTGTAGACATGCACTGTGATAATACTGTTGCTATACAGTTCGCTAAAGATCCAAAGTTTCATAAAAAATCCAAACATATTAGGAGACGCTTTCATTTTGTTAGAGAGGCTATCAGAAAGAAAGATGTTGTCATTAATTATATACCCACTAGCATGATGGTTGCGGATCCCTTGACTAAGCCAATTCCTAAGAGTGCTTTTGTAGCCCATGTGAAGAACTTAGGATTGCGTAGGTTGTAGTCGTTGTTTATTAAAGGAATATATTTGTAATGGACATGTGTTGAGTATCAATGAAATAAATTTGTTTGTTTCTTGGAAATGTTCAATTGTTTAATTAGGCACTTGAAAATGTCACCAGGTTTTATGATCGACCTATTCACACAGTTGATCGCCCTGACACTTGTGTAGTGTGCAGGATGAGACTTAGTCGTATTGGCATTGTGTGTGTGCAATATGGACTACCATCATACATGTGTTGTAGAATTGATAGTCGCCTTAGTATGTCTAAGATGAGACTCAGTGGGAGTCGAATGTGAAATTTCCCGCTTTCACATTAAACCTTAAAGCCGAATAATTGAGTGTCAGATCGTACATTGTGTATGTAGATCGAGTGGCTCAGGTTAGACACTTGTGTAGTATCTAGACTTAATATTCGCATAACATAGAAGAGTGACATGCCCATCTAAGTGGGAGCTATGTTATGGCATACATATCATACTGTATGTGCTTTATGACGGCCAATAGGGAGTAACAAAAGAATCCCTACTTTGTCACTGTGTGAAACCTATATTGGACGATGCCCGTTGACTTAGAACTATGTTTTGAAGTTAAGGTTCGATGATGCTACTTTAACATGTTTCCAAAGGGTTACGAAGTGTCGATCCAACGGCACATGTTAGGAAAGCAGTCAAGCTAAGATGGATTAACATGAGTGTCTAAGGGAGAATGATTCCTATATCACCACCATGACCTGGCCAGGGGTTATACTGTGTGTATAACTAAATGAAGCAATATTGCGTATAGGGACTGTGTATGCAATCGGTGATGGTCGGATAATTCGGGGTATCAAAAAGCATGAAAGTGTTATGTTAGTTAGATGGTTGCTTAACGTAACATTGCTTGTTACTTTGTGGTCGCACGCCTTATTTCCTGTATGAAATATGTGATACGTTCTTGTATAGATTGAATGAGTACGGTCTGTATGACCATGAATGAGTACGGTCTTTGTGATCGAGTTAATGTGTATGGCCTGTGTGGCCGAGTGGGAGTTATTAATCATGTTGTAACGGTCACATTCATGGGAATGAAACCGTTTTGTAACGGCCACATTCATGGGAATGAAACGGTCGTAATTAACTCGCTATTTAGTATAGCGGTTACAATGGATTAATTGTTGGCTATTAATCTTTGTGATTAATTGTAGCTATGAGAAACTATATAAATAGGTCTCATTTGTGTTCTTGATAGACACACACAAAAACTACACTAATAATCTCATTCAACATACTCTAGTATTACATGGTCTAACCATCGATAGACAAGGATTTAAGGGGTGGATATTCTGATTGCTCTATTAGTGATTCGGACACATAGATTGTAGCAAGTCGGCGACGATCGTGGGCAGATTAGCGGCAATTGGACGATCAACCGCTTCCGCACAAAGGTATGAATTAACCTATTATGACCAACAATGATATTTGGCAAAACTTGTGGGAACGTTTTGCTCAGTCCAGCTTTTCGAAGATTTATCAGTTTCGTCTGTCTATTTCTCACAACATTGACAGTGTGTCTCTCTTTACTAGACCAAGCTGAAGACTCTTTGAGATGAATTGGATTCCACATCCATCCCCTCTCTCTATCTATTCTTCCTCTTCGCCAAAACGGGAAGAGAGAGAAGGAGGACGAGAGAGGGGGCGGAGAGGAGAGAGAGGAATATATAATGGTGGTGGGAGGAGGTGGTGGGTAGAGGAAAAGAGAGAAAGATATAAAAAGAAAAAAATAAAGGTCGTCTACAATAGTTGTTTGTGTTACTGGAGTGGAGAAAGAATGATAGCGGGGGGTTGGAGGAAATTAACAAAAAAAAAACTAAAAAAATTCACTCAAAATTTGTACCCTAAAAAATTGTCGTGTTAGTTACGGGAAAGGGGTGGTTCTTACCAATAATATTTTGGGAGATTTTATAGGGCCCCCTCATTTTTGTTAAAAGGCCTCCCCTTAGTGATAATTTAGCAAGTAAAATGGTTCATGGGGAGGTCTTTTAACAAAATTGGGGAGGCCTTATAAAATTTCCCTAATATTTTATAACTATTGTTGTACTAGCATTAATCCCTTTCCACTTTTTAATTATCACAAACAGGTGTGTGTTTGTACTTACTATAGAGACATATTAACCAATTATCTAGTCACAAAACTAGAAATGCTTAACGAGTTTAGGAAATGGCTGTTTAGGGTGTAAAAATTATCATAATAATAAAAAAAACTTAGATTTTTTTTCTATTTGGTAGAAATTACCAAAATTTTATGTGTAATACTAGGTAAAGCTGGAAATAATATTAATAATTATCAATAAGGTCACTTTCTTTTATTTTCATTCCCAAAATAACCCCACCTTCTAAAATCGTCATCTCTCTAAAAAAAACATCTGAAATTTTTAGGTTTCTTCTTCTGCGATTCTTCTCCGGTTCTTCTTCTTAAATGCTTCTTGTTCTTCGACTTCGTCTTCTTCTTGATTCAACAAAACTTAAGTTCAGGTTCGTGTCTGATGTTGGTGATACAAACCCTAGAAAAACGAAACCCAAATTTGTTGACGATGGATCAGATAGATAAGATCAACTCGGATTTCTCTCTCTCTTGGAGAATTTACTAGTAAGATCGATCGATTGCTGATGTTAACTTTATGCAAGAAGGTTCAATTTGGTAAATTCAAATCTTATGTTAATAATACAACAGGGGAAGAGTATAAATTGCCGCCTACAACTATTGTTGCCACTTCGCATTATTAAAACTGGATTTCATCAAAACGCTCCTGTTGGAAGTGGTTTGATCAATTGTATTCTAAGTGTGGTATGGTATTTAAGATGCATGGAAACTGTTCGAAGAAATTCCAAAATCAGATGTGGTTCTTTGGAACACTATGATATCAGGTAGAATTTGAACTTTTCTTTAACTATGTTGATATAGTAGCTTCTCCATCAATTTTGAGTTCGAATTTTCTATACCATTCTTAGTAAAGAACAAAACAACCATAGATGTTAGATGAGAGATTTGAAGATGGAAGACAGAAAATCTATTTCAATTTTTTCATAATCTGCTAAGTGCTAACGAAGAAATAAGTCGGACAATGTGTTGGTCTTCAAGTCGGATATTTGCATTTGAGTGTCACGCCAATTTTTGTGAGCAAGTATCACTTTCTTATATTTGCATTTGAGTATCACGTTGATTTCTGTGAGCAAGTATCACTTTGAAGAGGTTGGTTCTCGAATATTGGCGAAAGTTGTGACCGTCGCGCCAATCTTTGAAGCTGAAAAAGACTGTTATAGTTCTTTAGGGTTGGTATGCAGGTTGTGATCATTTGATGAGGGAACTTGTGACCTTCCTTATGGCCATTGCCTGGTTGCAGAGATTTCTAACAACCGAAAAAAGGTGATCTGAAAGGATTCAATTGAGAAAGCATCAAACAAGTTTAGAGTGAAAGCCTTCGTCAAGCTTGTTAACTACAACCACATCATGCCCACCTTAATGTTGATCTCAAGGACTTTCTATGTATTTCAGTGAACTATTCTGATGGAGCTCTTCTACTACGAAGACGTAACGGTATGCCTATCTTGTTTTTGTTGAGAGAGATAAGAATTTTGTTCTTTGTTCTATTTGTTTTAGCCATATTTTATGCGCAATGGTTTCAGTCTAATAGTCTATAGTGGGTTATCTTTGATAAAGGGGCGCTACTTTTTACAACAGTTGGCAATGAATCAACATTTCAGCCAAACCCTAACTACCAAACAGAACATTTATCATACTTCAAATTTGTGGGACGAGTGGTACGTTTCTTTCTTGTGAAATGTTGCAATCACCTAGAGTTTCATTTAGAGTCTTAATAACATTGATGCCACAGTGTGAACCTTTGATTTTAACTCATTCTTGTTCTTTTTGTAGATTGGGAAGACACTGTTTGATGGGCAGCTCCTCGACGTTCACTTCACTATATCATTTTATAAACACATTTTAGGGGTCAAAGTAACCTACCATGACATTGAGCCTATGGATCCTGATTACTTCAAATATTTGAAGTGGATGCTTGAGGTAGTTTACCTTCCCCATGTTTGTTTCCTTCAGCATACTTTGCTTCACTTCCTATTTATTTCAAGTAGCCGCAACCAACTGTTTTCTTGCTTTTGTAGAATGATATTAGCGATATACTAGACCTGACTTTCATGGAAGCTGATGAGGAAAAGTTGATATTGTATGAGAGGGCAGAGGTGATTACGGAATATCAAAGAGCTTATATAGTTTTATGTGCGTGATAATTTGTGCTCGAAATTTATATCTGGTAATGTTATGCAGGTGACTGATTCCTGGTGGTCGAAATATTCGAGTTACTGAGGAGAATAAACATCAATATGTGAACCTTGTTGCTGAGCATCGGCTAACAACTGCTATCCGTCCTCAAATTACTGCATTTTTAAAAGGTTTTAACGAGTTGATTACTCAGGATCTGATATCAATATTCAACGATAAAGAACTATAAGTATTAATTAGTGGGCTTTTACACATCGATCTTGAGTTCCCTTTCTCAGTTTACTGCATTTCTAGATATCATTTCTTTATGTCATAATTACTTGAGACATTTTTCTCTTGTACTGTTCTACTTTGCTTGCAATGGATGACATGAGAGCAAATCTGGATATAGTGCGGGTTCCCCTGTGATCCAATGGTTCTGGGAAGTTGCTCAAAGTTTTAGCAAGGAAGAATAAATCATGTTTGCAATCTATATTTTGCAAACACAATTTGTAGTTTACATTATGCAAACACGTTTGCACAACAGATTGTTGCAAACACGTTTGCACAACAGATTTTTGCAAACACGTTTGCACAACAGATTTTTGCAAACACTTTTGCACAACAGATTGTTGCAAACACGTTTGCACAACAGAATGTTGCAAATACGTTTGCAGAAAAACGTAAAGGAAAAAAACGCCGTTTTTTTCTGGGTTTTTTTTTTTGAAAAAAAATATTGAAAGTGGATCTTGTTAGAAAGCTAATGAAAAATCATTTCTAAATATATAATTTTTATAGAAATCCGTCATCTCTAACAAAAGTTATATCGATTTAAAGTTTAAAGAAAAATAAAAGAATTTAGTTACACAAAATGACAAAAAGGGGTAGTTTAGTATTTGCACATTTTTTGACCTGAATAATAATTTTCAAATGTTTTGTGCTTTTCTACTCATTTTCAATATTATTTTGACCTTTTTACAAATTACCTCTAACGAGTTAACATGTACTCTTAGGACCAATGAAGAAACACTCATGGTAAAACTAATTGAATTTGGATCCAACTAGATACCAACAAACTTATAGAACAAAAGAAAAAAGATATCAACTAATTAAAAATTGAAACTCTGAAGGATGATCCAAAAAAAATATCTAAAAATAGGTTTTCATTTTGTTCAAATTTGTAGCTATAAAAGACGGAGGGAGAGGCTAGATGAGCTAAACAAGAGAAAGAACTTAGAATTAGATTCATGGCTTCTTTTAAGAAACTTCTAATCCTTATTTCCGCTTTGTTTATAATTTTGGCTCCTCTTTCTCATGCACAACTCTCTGCATCATTCTACGATAATACATGTTCTTCAGTACTCGATGTAGTCAAATCTATCGTTAGTAGTGCGATAAACAGAGATAAGAGAGCGGGGGCAAAGATCTTACGATTGTTCTTTCATGATTGTTTTGTTTCTGTATGTCAACTTTCATTATTTTTTTCGGCTGCTTAAATTTTCCATATTAAGACTAGTTTAGCATTTGCCGTCTAATCATTACGTATTTGTTAGGTCTTTATTCACATCTTATGTGCAATATGAATAACTTATGAGTTTATCTTCCTAGTTCTTACGTGACTTGTACGTTTAGCGATGTTTTATATATATGTGACAGGGATGTGATGCCGGTGTCTTACTTGACGACAATCTTCCTAGCATTGATAGTGAAAAGAACTCAGTATCCAACAAGAACTCTCTTGGAGGGTTTGAGCTAATAGACAAGATCAAAGATGCAGTTGACAAAGCATGTCCAGGACCTGTAGTCTCATGTGCAGATATTATCACGATTGCGACTCGTGATTCAGTTGTTGAGGTAATTAAAACTCTTTTTCGTCCCTTGTTCTTTGCACCATGAGTAGACAAGTGAAATCTATGAAAAAAATACTTCAAGAGTTAGATTTCAACTAACAAATAGCATAGGGACTGGTAGAAGAGGAGTTTTTTTTCTTCAGATAATAACCACACGAAAGAATTGTACTCTAGTGGCAAAGATACAATGTCTAACTTTTCTCCACTCGGAGTCAATTTGTTTTGAGTTGGATAACCATAAAATTATAAAGCTATCAGAACAAGACCCATATTTTATAGACCCAACGGCTACAAGCACTCTACATCACTCAAAAGTGTTAGGTTCTAAGAAGGTTAAACTTGTTAGAATAGTCTCACATGGAAAAAGAATGTAGTTTAATAAAACAGTATATAATGTCAATGTACTCTGCACTCATAGATTATTGTTTTCAGTTGGATGGCTACAAATTTGACAGTTTTTGCTCCCACTAATAAAATTTTGTCGAACACGTAAAAAAACACAGTTAGGAGGTCCAACATGGTCAGTGTTACTAGGAAGACGGGACGCGAGGACAGCAAACAGACAAGGAGCAGACGATCTACCATCTCCATTTGCAGACCTTCCAGAACTCATCAAGAATTTCACTGATAAAGGATTTACAGCTAAAGAATTGGTTGCTCTATCAGGAGCTCATTCTGTTGGTGTTGCTCGGTGTGTCCTTTTTCGTTCTAATTTATATAACGGAACAAATGTCGAAGTAGCTGTCGCTAACGAAAGAAAATCCAAGTGTCCTTCAGTGGGCGGAGACGATAACTTGGCCTCTATAGACCATCAAAGTCCTAACCGATTTGGCAATAACTACTTTCAATCGCTAGTTAACAGGAGAGGATTGTTTCACTCTGATCAAGAACTCTTTAATGGTGGATCTACAGATGACATAGTTAAGACTTACAGTCAAGATACACAAGCTTTTTATACAGATTTTGCAAATGCTATGATCAAGTTGGGTAACTTGAAAAGTACTTCAATTAACCCAGGGGAAATCAGAAAAGACTGTAAGAAAATCAACTAAGAGAAATAGTGCTTGTTTAATATGTGTATGTGTTGGCCTTCAATCCTTGTTATCGTAATAATATAATATTTTCTTACTTACTGGTGATATAGTAATCCGTTCAAGCATGGCAAGTAGTGAGAGAGAGAGAGAGAGAGAGAGAGAGAGAAGTGGCCAGAAACTCTTCTTTTCCGGCGACTGTTCATCAGTTTAGTATAGTATAGATGACAATATGACATACAACTCCTTGTATAGAAGAAAGGAGCTGCAATTCAGTTACCCCGATGTTGTTAGACAGATTTCAATATAGAATACATATCATGTTACAAAAATCAGTCAACCACATCCATTATACATATCTTATCAGAAGAGCAAGCATTTAAGGCACTGGATATCGAACAATGAAACTCGTATAAGTTTGGTGTCGAAGACATATTAACGTGTTCCTCATCACCCGTCTGAACATGCTGATTTTGCTTTTGAACTTGGTAAAACTGGAGTTTACCAGTCTGTGTCATTATTTTCCTCAAAAATCTCGTGGAGAATACCATGTCGTAGTCTTCTTCGAAATCTTTATTTTTGTTATTGATTTTGATTCCAATATCTGCTCCGCGAGAACTGGTGAATCCAAGAAATAATGGATCCCCAATAACAGATCTTTGGCCTAACCTCAGTACCTGAAACAAGGAGGTGCAGTTCTGAGCAAACACTGATTCGAAAAGCAAGACTTTTGCACGAAAAGCTTTACGCAAGTAGTTAATAGATACCATTACATTACTGATGTAATTAAAAGAAAACCTAAAATAATTCTTCTCAACTCCTCTGGAAGCTCTTCGAGCAAAAGATATAAATAACAAAAATAAACTTCTAGCAAAATCTAATTCAAGAAATTGAAGCAATTAGCACAAGAGAACGGCCTATTATGTTAGAACTAAACCGCAATTTAGTTACTAACCTGAACATATTCTATACCAAGTTCAACGAGGTTTCCAAGAGAGTTGTTTGATGAGAGTAAGCTGAAAACACCTCCAGATCCAACTGGCGATTGGAGTATTTCCCATGGTGTTTCCATAAAGATCTTGTGGCTCTTTTCTTCCTCCGCCGAGTAGCTAACAACAGGCAATTTCTCTTCTTCAAGGAACAAAACCTGCGTCGATCAGTTCCTCCAAAGTTATATTATATGGAGAAAAATCTCAGTTTATTATCTTCAAAGAAATAGATATATCATATATCAACTATATTTAGTAATGAGGCTCACGATTGGGCTATCTAACATGGATAAAGAAATTTCCACATCTGTTGCTTTGTTGGATTCAGTTACTCGTCTTTAATAATATGATACATGTTCAATACTCATAGTCAATTAGATGGTTATAGTGGAAATTTTTTTATAGGTTGCATATGTACTTGCAGATAATCATGTTAAGCACACAAAATTCCACTCTAGGTTATTGTCGATTGCGGATAATTTAACAACGGTTAACCCAAAATAAGAAAAAATTATTAAGTAAAACTAGAGGACTAACGCCCAAGACAAGAACCCATATATGCATGTGGATGTTATGTTCCAGATTTGGGACTTTTCAGGTTCCCATCTCTGAGACCTCGAATTGGAGCTAGCTACTGAGCCCGGCACTGATGTTTATGTTACATAGATAACAGCTCACTTAGCAGATAGTGAGGATGAACTAAGAGCAGATCTTTGGAAGATATTTTCATCTCGCTACATAACAACAAAACATAAGCTAGAAGATAATTTTAGTCCACGTGCACAGGGCTCACCAATTTAACTTTAGACTCTCTCATGTGTCCTGTTTTGCTTAAAGAGATTACTTTTCACAACTTCTTTTTCGATTTATTCTTCACCACTGTACTTCAAAAAATACGTATGAGGAGGCTGCTATCAACATCTTTAAGGAGCTTTTGTAGAAAGAATTTTTCACAAATCGAGAGAATATGTGACTTTTGTCTCACTTGTTGGATTGTTTTTTTTTTTTTTGTTCTCTCTCAGCACCTTGATCAATCTATGATCCTTTTCTGAAAGCCGGTATTCATTTTTGCCATCTTGAGAGGCTCAATGCGAAATATGACTAGCAACCATGAACCATATGGCGGACCATTGAAAGCCGCAAGTGAAGAAATGAAAAGCATCAGAGTTTTATAAGGCATACCAACCTTTTGACTGTCAAAAGCAAAGTAGTCATGCTCCTCGAAAATCTTTTGGATATTTTGAATTTCATAAGTTGGAGACACTATAATAAGAGGTAACGCGATTCGTTCTTCTTTTGCCTGCAATAAACAAATAATCTTGAATGAAAACCATAAGCAGATAATAACAAGAAAATTACAAGCACAGCCTCCTGCAATGAAATTTCTACATCCACAAGATGCACTACTCGTAAGATAAACATAGAGATCCATCACGATTTGTTTTCTGTAATAAATGTACTCTTAGGATGAGTTACTGTTAAGACCGGATAAAAAGAAGGGAGTTTAACTCAAGGCTTTTAACTTTTAAGTGCTCTTTTGTGTAGCGGGTGAGGTCTGTTTTTATCTTCTTATGGCTTGGCTAGTCACTTCCATAAAGAAGTTGGGTGTCTCGAGTAAGATTCTACTAAATCTTTACTACTCAGAAATATGTAAACGAGTGAAGTAGAGTAAAAAATCATACCATCAAAGAGAATGTTCTCTTGAAATTAGAGAATACGGTCTGAAGATGAAGTATTCCAGATGAATTCTTAACTAACTTGTCATCTGTCACTATAACAATTGCAACTTTCCCATCAGCAATAAAGTTAACACCCTTTTCCTGCAATTGATTTAGCTCCATTTTAGTGCTAGATGGAATTGTTTCCAATTCCTTTGATGTTTTCATATAACTTTCAGGTATCTTGGTTGCATGGGCATTGATGAACTCAAACAAACTCCATCTGCTTCAAAAAGTCAAAGGATCCACAACAATGTCAGCAAGAAGTCCACAAATAGTAATACGAGACAGCAGAGACGCTATTCTTCTTTTTTCATTAGTTGTTGATCAATTATACAATGCAATTTTTTTCTGTTTGAAATATAAAGAAGAAATATTAGCTTCTTACAGTCTAAGAACTTCACAAAAATCTAGAATGGATAGTAGCTATTGTAAGAAGCTAAAACTAGATTTCCAGCTTCTCGGTACCTAAGATCAGGAGTGAATTAAGAAGTACTAACTGATCGAGACTAGATACTCAGCTTCATAAGAAAATAGTCGTAGAACAAATGCTTGCTACCAAATTTTAACTCGAGCTTTACTGTGAGTCTGTGAAATGAAACCTGGATTTTGCTTATCTAATGGAAAACCTTTAACGTGTGGTTCTGGAAGAAATTATCGTAAATTACAAAATGACATGTGTAGTCAGCTTTACAGTGCATGTGAAAGATACATCAGAAAAATGAAATAAACACATAAAGTGACTTTGTAACTCCAAGAACATTTGTAGGTGAAGGCCACAACGGCCAACCTTGAAGCCCAACATAACGAACTCTTAAAGGCCATGAAATCTAACCTTGAAACCAATTTTACTTGGGTTTGCTCTGGTTAGCATTAAACAAGTTTTCTTGACTCCAGAGTTTTCTGTTAATAGTATTATCTCGATCGTATTTTAAAATCCACCTCTGCATGTTAAATATTTGTTTCATCTTCAATCCTCATAGTAAGTCTATGTCTATCAGGGAAAATCGTTTCACTATGTAGTATTTTTATAAATATCACTGTTCTACACCTGGAATAAAGGACTAAGCTCTCATTTTTCTTGAAAGAAATCGTACTCCAGTATCCCATTTACCTTTTAGAGGGTGAAACAGAATTCTGCATTGCTTGTTGGAACCATTTAAAGTTTATGCCCACAATCTGATCTGCTAGCAATCTTTTTTGGCTTTTATCTCCAGACCCTAACCCTTCAAAAACATGTCTCTGTTCCATTTCAGAAAGTTTCTTTTTAGCAGCTATGAGGCGTTGTGTTGCCCTCTTTCTTTCCTTCCACTCCTGCATTATTTTGAGGATCAACTAAAAGCTGAGTCACAAACATGCAACTAAGACGATTTCAGCTCAAATCATCTTTTTGCTCACTTGTTCAAAAATGTAAACGAACTTAATCATGGATGGTCATTGCAACAAAATGAGAAGAGATAAAACAGCAACCATATCAACTCATCTCCCCGAATGAAATTACAAAGACTTCTCAGTTGGATTTCATGTATTGACGTATAACTTGTTGGACATCATGTATAAACCTAAAACAGTTTCCACTCCAACGATTTCTATAATTTATATTTTTATTATCACTAGTACGTTAGCTATGGGAGTGGTCCCTACGGCTCAGCATTAGCTTAAAAATCCTAATTATTGCCCACTCTAATTTCATTTCTATTTTTGATATACATATTGTAAAAAAACTTATTTTGAATGAAACTCTCCTCAACTGGAAAACCAAAAATTCTGACTGAAGTATTTCGATTCATCTTGTAACAATACACAAAATTATGAATGTAATATATATATTGATACAACTAAAAAAATGAAACAGTTACATTTGAGTGACTAAGAAAACCTAAATAGGGCATTGGAAGCACTCAAAATTTAGAATATGCTGCCATATGTTGTATGTGTCAGTTATGTCTCACTTGCATTTACACCTGTTGCATAACAACAAGGTAGAGAACTGGAATGGCTAAATTGTGATACATAGAGGGAACCATTAAGTTTCGTCATGAGCCGACAGGAAGAGTATCTCGAGGTCAATATTTAGGTTTCCTTGACTGCTTGACATATAACTGAACAACTGCAACACTCGTCTTGTCTTCAGTTTTAAATCACGATTTTCCAGAGCCCCAGATAAAACTTAATAGTATAGTAAAGTAATCATCTAAAAGAGTATTGCAAGAAACATATAAAAAGAAGCAACTCACCGATTGTCGCCTTTCTTTCTTAGATCTCACGTCAGAGCGCAAGTTTAGTTGAAGGAGACCCCTTGGAGGGGTAATCTGCATTTCTCTTCTACTGATATCAACGTCAGGCACAATAGCTTCAACAAATGGAACCCACACAAGAGGAGCAGCAACATCTTCTCCTGCCTTCACTGTACTAGTCACATCATCTGTTTCTCTACCTGAATTAAGCATAACTTGTAAGAGATCATTTCCTCCATTGTTGAAAACTTTCACGACCTTTCCGACAGGCTCGCCTGTGTCCTAGAGGAAGAATATAATCAGTAAATCCAGCATAATATAATTTATAATCATCAGCTATAGTTATGCTCCAACAGAACTATGAAGGCGGATAGATAAGATCTGTAGTATTAGAAACAAAAAGGTTTTCCGCCGTTAAAGGAACCAAAAAGAGAACATTGAAAAAGTAATAAAAATAAGTAACAACCAACAAGCGAGAGAAAACAAACTCTGTAGTTCATTATGCACATTATCATGCCTCCTCTCTCTCACTCCATATAGATGTATATATATATACACACACACACACATATTCATTACTTATTTTTCTTAAACTTCCAATGAATATAAAGAGAAAACTAACGATTCTTTGATCTTGTGTGAATTTATAAATTATCGTGTTAGGACCATAAATACGACTCTAACTTGATGTTCTTCCTGCATAATAACAACGGTTGATCAGAGTGTAAAAAGTTTGAAGTTGAAAAGGACGATTTGATAACAAAGACAGGAAATTATCTGGATTTGTATCCCTAAAACCCTATATCTGCATATGCACCCCTTACTGGCTTTTTTTCATCTTAATATCCACCTAAGGGTATCCCTCACAGAGTCAGTTTCTTCCTTTGGGCTGTGTGTTTGAATAGAGTTCCAACCTTGGATTCTTTGAGGAAAAGAGGCTTCACCTTCCCCAACAGATGTCCTCTTTGTAAAAAGGAGGAGGAATCTGCAGCTCACCTATTCTTACATTGCGAGATAGTCTATAAGGTGTGGCACTTCTTCCTGTCTAGTTTGAATGTTGTGTGGACTGCTCCAGCTTCTATTTCGGATCAGATTATGGCTTGGTCGAACATTAAAGGCAAGAAGCAACTTATCAATCTTATTCCGAAAGCTATTATATGGGCAACGTGGAAGGCGAGAAACGAAATAGTCTTTCTAGACAAATTCAGAACAGCAGAACATATCGTTTTCTCTTCTAAGTGTCTCATCTTTCATTGGGGCAGAACTATTCCAGGGGTGAACCTTAGATCTTTTGTCGACTTAGTCGAAAATTGGGAGGCTTTTATGTTTTTTATGTAATTTTTAGCTGTTTTTTATTTCTTTTTTGCCCCTTGGGGCTCTTGTATATTCCTTTTTTCTCGTTTCTAATTCAATCAAATTATTCAAAAAAAAAATATCTACCTAACAGTTTCTTCTACTGATACTCGTAGGAGGGTCTATATTACATTAAATAAAAACACTAGCCCCTACCTAATGCCCTTTATTTTTGTTTACGTAAACATGGATTTTATATATCTGTAGTTCTATATACACTGTATAGTCTAAAGCACTAGGTAGGATGGGCGACGTAGCGAAACTCGACTATCAGCCTAAACATGGCCCCCTAAAAGTTAAATTTCACATCTTCATTGTGTGCTGGTAAGACCAATATTTTTTCAATAGATATTAAGGATATTTACTCTTTCACAATCTTTAGTTAGAAAAGAATTAGGGTATTTGATTTCTTGGTATTTGTGGAGCTAGGACTTAGGTCTTTTCAAGATATTCACTGAAGTGTTGTTTGGATCTGTTGAATTGTGTTTCAATATATTCAAAAAATTATGGCTTACTCTTCAACGCGTATTTGTCTCCGAACAAAATTTTTCTATTCTAAAACCAACTTACCTCAATCTTCAACACAATCCACAAGATATACCTTTGTATATATCAACTCTATCCTTGCACCCTTTTACTTTTAAGTACATGTTCACCCAGATTTAAAGAACCTGTCATTCCCAAACTGAATTCAACAAGTTATGTCTTCTTCGTCAGGGAGTATCAGCAAACTCCATTCTCAGAACCACTTGTACATCAGCTCGTCCCAAGAGATATTTTAGTTTGACTTTAAAGAGTGAGAAATAAGAGTCCCAGGAATTAGTTTGTATTCTTTAAGAATCTGGCAAGAGGCTCCAGGGTAATCTTGGGCAAAAAGAATTGTATCTTTTAGATCTATTTCATATCTAGATGTTGTAGTCAATTGGGAGGCTTGGATATTGTGAGAGATTCCCTGACCTAACCAATCCTCTTTTGCACATATTCTTTACTTCAATATATTCATTCTAAGTTTTCAAAAAAAAAATGTAAGTTTCCATCTCTTACTCCCTTCTGAAAGCAATGATATTTTACTTAAATACAAAGATACAAAAGAACTAGTAAGAGCTCCAGACCTTAAGAATAACCCTCATGCCAATAAGATCTGGAGTATAAAACTCGCCTTCCTCCAGTGTTGGTCTGTCTTCTTCTTCCCTTACGAGTAATACTGATCCAACGAGGTGCTTAGCCTGGGAAAGAGTGACATTTACAATATAAGAGAGCCATAAATCCAAGATCAACGGCCTATATAATAAATCAAAGTGATTTTTACCTAAACTATGCAAAAGAAAGAAAAAAGAACTTGAGCTGAAACTTGTTATTCCAGTCGTATAAAAAACCAACACCAAAATGCAAGAGATTCTGCTTTTTATGCTTGGATATTGTATTGTCCATTTAACTTCTCCTGCTTAAAGTTGAGATCACAAAAACTTATATGATCTTTTCAGGATTGTCATCGTATTCATGTTAATTGCAAAAACGTGTATCGACTTATAAGTATAAAATTTATCAGTTAGCACTAACTTAGAGTAACAAACTCCATGTTATTCCAGTAATTGACCTTGTCGATATTATCAATCCCCGCAAAACTGATGATCCAACTTCCTTGTCCAGAATGTTCTCTTCCCTCAGCAAGCTCAACCTCGCGGATAGTTTCTTTTCCTGAAACCCTTTCTTTTAACCATCTTTTCCCTGGCTAAAAATATAAACAAAAACAAGTTCATTGGGTAATCAATTTTAATGGCAAGCAAAATATAACGAAAATCAAAAAGAGAATGTGTAACTAACATTTGAAAATCGTAATTCAGCAAAATCTGTAGAGGGTTTTACTCGAAGCTCTCCTTGGATCCCATGGACATTGGATATGTACCCAATTTCAATAAACTCTAGTTCATCTTTACTAGTTTCAACAACCACCCTTTCTTCAACAACTGGAAAATATGTAAAAGAAACAAAGAGATGAAAGTAAAGAATTACAAAACCACATTCAAAATATTAGGGTAAATTAGTAAGTATGGGAGAAGTTGATATTGATTATAAGTGAATAGAAAACTTACCAGTACGACGTAAAGAAGAAAGGGAAGTGATAGGTCGGATAAAAGGAATAGAATTGAATAAGGGTAATGTTTTGGTGGAGAGATTTTGATGATAGGAACAAGGAATTGAGTATTTTTTGGAGTGAGTTTGAGAGAGTCCATCAATGTGGATGTTGATATAAAATGAAGATGGAGATGAAACCAGACACGTCAGCGGCATAATGAAGAAGAAGAAGAAGAAAACTTGAGAAGACTAGAGCATGCGTTGTTGTCGTTCACTTAACTCTGCAAAATAGGATAAGATGCCGCCGCTTTTGTCACCGGACTGAGCTAAAATCTCCTTATTTAGCCTGAGGTACAAAACTATTTAGGAGGGTGCTACTGGCACTGCTGGTTTCACTGTGGGCACGAGAGAACACGTTTGCCAAGACCCAATTAAGGTGTCGTTTGGCAAGCAGAAGTAGAAGAACTTTTACTTCTAGTACAGGTACTTTTGCTTTATTAAAGTTAAAAAATATAAAAAGTACGTTTGGCAAAATATTTACTTATAAGTAAAAAAAGTTAAAAAATTAGTTTGACAATATTATTTACTTTTCTATTTTTTATTTTTCTTTCCCGCAGAGATAATACATTTTAAGTTTACTCATACAATTTCATGATAACTATTATGGCAAAGGTGGTGGTGGTGGTAACAATGGTGGTGGTTGAGGTGTGGTGGAGGTGGAAATATGGCGGTGGTGGTGCTAATATGGTGCTAGTGGTCATGAGGATATAGTGGTGGAAATATGGCGATGGTGGTAGTGATGGAGGTATGATGGTGGTGGTATGGTGGTGGTGACAAAGGAGGTATGGTTTTGGTGGTTGAAGTGTGGCGGTGGAGATGAAAGTAAGGTGGTGGGTTTGAGGTGTTGTAGTTTTGTGGTGGTTATGGTGTGGTGGTGGAGTACAGTGGTGGTGTTTGAGATATTATGGTGGTGGTGGAAATGCGATGGTGGATGTGTGGTGGTGGTGGTGGTGGTGGACTTGTGATAGTGGAGACGTGGTGGTGGTGGTGGTGGTGGTGGAGGATTGGTGATGGTAGTGGTGGAGACATGGTGATGATGGTAGTGGTGGTGAAGGCTTAGAGATGGTGGTGGTAGAGTGTGGTGGTGGAGTGTGGTGGTGAAGACATGGTGATGGTTGTAGTGGTGGTGGAAGCTTGGTGATGATGGTGGCGGTCGTGGAGGTACAATGGTGGTATTTGAAGTGTTGTGATGGTGGCGGTGGAGATGTGGTGATGGCGGTGTGGTGGAGGTGGTGGAGGTGTGTGGTGGTAGTGGTGGTAGTGGTGCGCCAACGGTTGTGGTTGAGGTATGTGGTAGTGGTGTAAATTGTATAGTGGTGGAGCGGAGGTCGACAAAAAAAAATAGTCTAAGCAATATTTGTGTATGTGTTGGACATAAGTAACTTGACTTTGAAATCAAAAGCAAAAATTTTGAATTACAAAAGGAAGTCAAATTTTAACATATGTAAAGTCGAAGTTTTCACGTTACGAAACTAACTTTTTTACTTTTCTACTTAAATAAGCAGAAAAGCAACTTATTTTAGTGTTGCCGACGACACCTAATTTTAGCCTTCTTTTGGAAATACCTTTTCTATCTACTTTTTCTTTTTTTTTTGTTGAACCACCTT
This sequence comes from Eschscholzia californica, assembly GCF_041429995.1. Classification (NCBI taxonomy): domain Eukaryota; kingdom Viridiplantae; phylum Streptophyta; class Magnoliopsida; order Ranunculales; family Papaveraceae; genus Eschscholzia; species Eschscholzia californica. The sequence goes on from NW_028238198.1 coordinate 39,230,309, forward strand.
TTCTGTCTACTATAGTATCCAAGATTTTGGTTGGAAAAATCTTACCATCGCTCCTTCTTTTCACGACGGAAAATAGGTGGACTTCAATAAAAATCTTCTACTTCGTATGCTCCACCACTTGTCGACCACCACCATTGCTCACACACCATTGCCACCAGTCGAGCATCCCCACTTCTTTTAACAACCGCGGGCACCATCATCATATGTTTTTTCTCCTTTTATTTTTCTTCCTCCCACTCTCTTCCTATCAAACTCTCTTTCTGACCAAGCTTAAAGAATTCTTCTCTTCGTATAAATTTCTAATTTGTTGGAAGAATGAGAGTGATTCTCCTTCTTCGTGCGAACTATTTTCATTTTCTTACGAAGATGGGCACGATTCCCCCTTTTTTATGTGAAAGGAAAACCCTCGTCCGAAGTGTTAGGTTAATCTCACATTGTGGAAGGGACAATGTGCGTTAATAAGTGGGAGAAGTCTTACATCTTGAGCTAGCTTTTGGAGTGAGAGAGGTCCAAGACCACCCAACCTGGTATCAAAGTCCGGGTAATAACAAGTCTCACCCAATAACTATTGAAGTTAAGAGCCAATGTGTGAGCGGTAGATTGTTAGGTTAATCCCGCATTGGTTGTGGAAGGAGCAGGGAGTGCATTAAAAAGTGTGGGAGAAGCCTTACCCCTTGAGCTAGCTTTTGGGGTGAGAGAGGCCCAAAACCACCCAACATGAAGAAGATAATTCGTCCTTCTCTTCAAATGAGGGGAAAGTCTTTTATCTAAAGAAAGGATTCCAGAGCAAAGGGAACCCTTCCCTTGCAGAAAGAGAAAGTGAAATAGAAAGAGAAAAAAAAGATATATGGAAGGAGGGAGATAGAGTACAAAATGGTGGCGGTGGTTGTCGAAGATGCTGATGCCTAATGGTGGGAGGAGAAAAGGAAGAAGAAATAGATTCTTTAAGGTTGTCAATGAACCTTCTCCTGTGTGAAGAAACAAAGAGGTGGTAGGGGTTGGGGTAAAATCTTGGATGACCCAGATACAATACATTATTCTCCGAATTAAGTCGCCACCGTTAATTTATTCTACTAATTGATGTCTAGTTTGAGAACCTAAAAATAAATGATATGCTACAGACACATGGTACAAAAGACTTTTGCGAAAATCTAGTAAATCCAGGTTGTCCATATTGACTTTTTTTTTGTTGAAAGTCCATATTGACTTCACAAACCCCATGTGGAAGACTTAAAATTAAAAGTTATTAGTGGCGGTGGTCACCTCGAAAACTTTAGCTTGTAATCTGAGAAGTCAACGTGTTCAAGGAGAGATAAAAGCTTAGATCATGTATTGTGGTGGCTTATCGTGAAAAAAAAAAATCGAGCATACAAGATCCCCTGTGTCACTGCATATTCTGACGAGTAAGGCAAATTGTGGGTCTTCAATATTAACGCATTTTAAGTGAGTTGGAAAGTCTCCAACAAAATAAAACTCAGTGTCTGCTAGGTTTGGGTGTGGTGTTAAAATCAAGAACAATATCAAAAATATGTCAAGGTCTACGGTTATCACAGATGACATCAAGATCTGTGAACAACTCACCCATGAGGGTTGGTGGATGTGTTAGTTTATACATTGTTTGGAAGAGCGTCTAGAGTTTACAAATTTTCGAACTTAAGATTGGTGAGCCCTTCTGAGTGCGCCTATTGAGCCTTGAAGAACAAAATCTTGTGCCGTTTTGCATTTGCATCTAAGTGTCAAAGGCAATGACATAATCAATTATTGAGGCTCGAGTTGTGATAGGTGTAATAGTCCGATCACTATCGATAACATCCAACCCATAGTTATAGGTGCAAGTTGAAGCTTGGTAAACATCAAAGTATTTATAAGTGGCTTTGGAGAGGTTTCATTATTAAAAAAAACCATCATCCTCATCACGCTGCTTAACTTGGGCTAACATGTCAAACTAAAATATTGACTAGACGGCAAGGGTTGGATAATCATAGGTATGTTGCCTTTGATATCTTGTACATATTTCCTCATTTTTGTGCTCAAATCCGATAATTGTTTGTTCTTACTTGTTAGCATGAACTTTAAACTTTAGCAAGTCTGTCCCAATGTATTAGCTTTAGCTTTTAAACTATCTGATTATTTGGACCTGTTATTGTTTGATTTGACAGTTACCGTATTTATTACATCTTTGATGTATCAACGTCATTATAATGACTATTGTATCAAATTCCAAAAAAAAAATAGCCCCCAATTGAAAACGGGCTCATACTAGAGAGACTCCCGCCTATTTCTCTCTCTCTATCGTTCTTACTTCTCAAGAGTGGACGACCAGACTGACCAGTGTTAGGGCTTCGGCTTCAACACATCAAAGTTAGGCTCATATTTAAGACTCCTCCTCAATTCTCTTCAACTGGGTTCAGTTCCCGCCTCTCTCTCTCTCTCTCTCCGTCTTCTTCTTCAAGACCAGACGACCGTTTTTAACTTTTTAGGGCTTCAACACCTTGGTCTCTCTCCATCGTTCTCTTGAGTTATTGGAATTTAGGTGATCTCTCTTTCTCTCTCTCTGTTCTGTATTCTCTATCTTCAAGTTCAGCAAATGTTTAATCAAACCATTATTTGGCTTCAATGTTTCAGAATCAGTTTTATTTAGTTCTTTCAACATTTCAGTTTTAGTTTGAATTGGTTTGTCTTAAACTATTTGGTTTACAGCAGATGGCAGACCATCTAGTTCGATTAGGTCGAGAGCATTTAATGCGAACCTTTAAACCATTTGTATTGTAAATATGAAATGTTTCAAATGGTTAAACCAAATCAGTTAGTTTGGCTTCAACCATTTAGTTATAATAGGTGTCTGTGATTGTCAACTGCTTTTAGATGAACCATTTAGTTTGAATAGGTTCAAACCAATTTTTTTTTTTGGATATGGTGTAAATTGATGGTTTCCTGCTCCTAATTTGCAGGGTTCTCATTTTAGGTTTTGCATCTTGGTAAATCACCCTTCTTTCGCTCATGCCTTTGATGTTTTTTAAGTTCTTTTAACAGTTAAAGTTTGGCACCATATTCTGGAAGGGCTCAACAGACCCCTATTACAACTTCATCAGCTCACAACCTCCTTAAATTTAAGAGGTTTCGTGACAGGTATCTCTCTCTCTCTCTCTTTCTATTTCGTGTTTCCGTCATATCATTAAGGCCTGTTGAAAGCTTACATGGTGTGCTAGAATTTTATCTTTACGGAAACAAGGAGTCACTCCTTTAACGTGAAAATAACATGGTATGTACTCATATCTAGTTTCTTAGTGGCTTGTGAAGCTGTGAGAGGCATTATGGACCTTTCTACATCTTTATTGATCCTTTTGTTCTGCATACTTGGCTAGTCCCAAACTTTATTTCTTTGCAGTCAATACATTCACTTTTGTCTTTGGCATTGGCAAGCTTGAGTGATTGATTCCTAGGTCAGGCGCCTAAAGATATTACCATATGATATGGCCCAAGAAGTTGCTAGATAATTGCATTTGATATGTCACCAATTGTACAAGGCATTTAATGGGGATATTTATAAGTCATTACTTGTACGTGGTGTTCGATTCAGACATTTCTAATGTTACTAAATGTCGGTGGCATTTAATTGCGACATTAAATCTGCTAACATCTGTCTGGGTTGTCAATTCAATGGAAATTTTATGACATTAATGCTTTTACTGTAAATTTGATGAAACATGTTTTTGAGGCAATGTGTGACGTTTATAGACATTTGGCCAAAGAAGATAGTGATAATTTATTACCACTGTTTGAGGAGTAACCTTAAAAAATTGCATTTTGGGGGTAAAAACTAGACGTAACACACTAAAGCTTGTGAAGAGTAGCAACAATTTCATACAATTACATAAGTAGCCTTTCCCCTTCTTTGGTAAACCTTAGGAAATGAGTTAGAGGGAGTTCGTTTGTTCACCTCTTATTAGCATAAAAATTAAACACTATAATTTAGTATTCAACACTTAATAAGTGAAAGATACTTAATAAGTGAAAAAAATCAAACACCCTCTTAGTTTCCCTCCCCAGGTTATATGAAGAAAGGCAGAACTTTTCTGAAAAGCATAACACATTTTGTCACCTCTATTTGCACCCGAAGCCATAAGGTTTTGAAATCTCAGTCCTTAATCTTCTTTTCTTTTCTCATTGTTATTAGTATTGTGGAAGAACAAGATCGTTATTGTTGGTTGTTGTTTCTGTTGTGTCTGAATACCTTCACTTAGATGGAAAACCATTTGGAGCGTTACAACTACAACCCTAGCTTGAAATGGAATGATAAAGTTGAAGAGTATTTCATAAAGGCATATGGAGCTGACCATTTCTCCAGAATATCTAAAGCCCTAACGTATGTACTCATTTATATGCTTCTCTATTTCATTGTTCTTTTGCTTTTATTTTGAACAACATACAATATCTCGTTTTGAGCTTCAAAGAGAGTCCCATGGATCATCCAACTAATTGGGATTTCTTTATATTTTCTACGATGATATCATCTATCTTGTATTAATTTCAGATATATCATCTCAGTAAAATTAGTTACAGAGGTGCTTTGAAGCCACTTATTGACATGGAGAAAAATTTAAACAATTGAGCTTAAAGCAACTCCAATGTGGGCTGGCTGGGGCTCCCAAATTGAATTTGGGAGCCCCAACCCAGCCCGCAGGAGCTCCAACCCGGAAGCCTGGGAGCCCCACCCTCCCGGGACCCCAACCCCCAAAAATAACCGTTGGGAGTTCCCAACAGGGTATTTTGGGGGATCTACCCCATTTAGTTTTTTTTATTTAAAAAAAAAAAATGTAAACCTTGAATATTTTGAAATGGATTTTTTTTAAATGTAATTTTTTTAATAGAATTTCATTGATTGAAAAACTAAAAACATAACTCCCCCTAAAAGCATATAACTGAAATACAGAAAAAACAAGTAAATTAATGATAAAAGATTCGTCAGTCGTTGCGATCTTTGGTATTCCACAAGTGCTCTATAAGATCTGCCCTTAATTATGTATGAACTTTTCTGCTTCTAACTCGGCCAAGACGAGCAAACATTTCTTCGACAATATCTCCCCAGGATACATTGCTTCTAGAATACTTCCATCAAAACTGGTAGTTGCATTAGGTCTTTCATTTTCGATTATCATGTTATGCATTATAAGGCATGCCTTCATGATATTACCTAGTGTTTATACGTACCAAAGACGTGTCGGTCCTCGTATAATAACAAAACAAGCTTGCAATACACCAAAAGCTCGTTCAAACATCCCCAAAATTTTGGTAAAATTTGAAATTCAAAAACCCCCCAAAAGTCTTCCTAAAATTTGAAATTCAAATTCCCTCCAAAGTATTGGTATAATTTGAAATTTTAATTTTAAGTGCCAATAATTTTTAATGCTTGAAAATTGAAACATCAATCCCACACACGTACACCACACATGTACAAAATTTGGATTTGGGAGCCCTTGTTGGGAGCCGAAGTTGGAGTTTGAAAAAATTCAAGGGCTACCAAAATTGGGCAAGTCCAATGTCGGGCTCCCAACAGGGGCCCCCAAATCCAAATTTTGTACATGTGTGGGATTTGTGTTTCAATTTTCAACCATGAAATTATTGACTCTAAAAATTAAAATTTTGAATTCAAATTTTACCAATATTTTGGAGGGAATTAAATTTCAAATTTAAATTTTGGGGGGAGTTTGAAATTCGAATTTTTCATCTTTTGTTCATCTACAAATACAACCACTCATCCATTAAGTTTTTTTACAATTTGTTTCTATATTCTCTACATTTTGTGCATTTTCTCTCTATATTAAGTTCTCTTCAATGGATGATACATATGCGTTAGTAAATATGATCATTGAACAAGAGTTACAGGATAGGGAAGATGATGATATTTTATATAAACAGAGATTCAGGATCAACAACCGCATATCCGTCATGTTGGTTATGTTTCGGGTCATCGAATGATAAATTGTAACAAACAAATTGGTCATGAAGGACTGATGCGTGACTATTTGGTTGAGAAACCACTTTATGATGCTGATAAATTCCGAAAACGATTTCGGATGGGTCGTGAATTATTTCTACATATCCTCGATACGGTTGTTGCCCATAATCCTTATTTTGATCAAACACCATACGCATTTGGCAAAGTAGGTTTATGACCACAGCAAAAGATAACTGTGGGTATGAGAATGCTTGCTTATGGGATACCAAAGATCTTGTAGAACACTTGTGGAATACCAAAGATCATAACGACGACTGACAGATCTTTTATCGTTAATTTACTTGTATTTCAGTTTACATGCATTTTAGTTTAATATGTATTTGACTTTTCAATCATTGAAATATCTATTAAAAAAAATTACATTTAATTTATTTTTTAACATATCTAAAATTTTAAACAATTTTTTTTTTTTTAAAAAGAGAGAATGGGGTGGATCCCCAAAGGGGACCCACCCGAAATGGCCATTGGGAGTTCCAACTAGCCGTTGGGAACTCCCAACGGCTTGATTTGGGGGCTGGGAGCTCCCCAACCGCATCCCGGGTTGGAGTGCCCAAGGTTTGGGTTGGGGCTCCCAAATTCAGCCCCAACCCATGCACCTTGGACATGCTCTTATTGGCTATAAATGCATTGAGACCCCTTTTAATTCAATTTACTTTATAAAAAAAACACAAAAAAAGTTAAAAGGTAAGCACACCACTACATGATAAAACCTTAAACTTTCTTCTCATCTTACTTAAAAAAGTTGCCTTAGTTTTAAAGTTTACTTTCTTAGCTTACTTTGATAACACGAACTCCTTTGTCCTTTATTTTCAAAGATCTTAATACGATTATTTCGAGTATAACTAATTGACTACCACTACTACGTTACTATCTCACCATGTCACTTCATCTCAACTTCTATCTCAACCGCATGCCTCACTTCGAAACAAGTTTGTCTTTTCATAGTAGAAGAACTTCTAAAATTAGAATTTCTTATACTTATCATTCCAAATCTCACAATAATTATTATAGATTTCATCTATAATGTTGGAGTATGCTGTCATTTGGTTGTTTGAGTTGTTGCCAATTATCTAATTCAACCTTTTCTCGAATTTGCTCTGGTTTTCTTTCTTATTATTTTTTCTCATTAGGCGGCCTTCATGCTACTCCTGTGTCCGTGTGAATACTCTCAAGTCAACAACTAATACAGTTATAGAAAAGTTATCAGCGATTCTGCAGGGAAAGTGGGTCACAAGTGAGATTGATAGCAACAATATACAAACAAATGATGTTATTTCTGAAGTTGATATGAGGCGAAAACAAGAAACCATCTCAGAAGAATGCCATAAAAATCAGGATTCAGATCACAATGTTATGATACGATCCCTCCTATATGGAGATGCACCTGAGGCGAGCTTACATGGTGTTCCCATAAGTACATGTCAGTTACCTGGGTTGGACTATGTTTTATTTGTCAAGGGTTCAGGACCACGCGAAATTCAGTATGATTCTAGCCAACCTATAAAGGAGGTAATTGTGAGCCGAAAATGTGCAGAAGCAGTTCTTCGAGGTGCTCAGGTGTGCATCTTCTGTTACTTTCAAAGTATTATTTTTTTCTTTTGGAATTTTTTGAGTTTACCATATCATCACTAATTGGTAACTGAGTGCACCCCCTCACTAAATGGTGATTCGCGCACCAATTTAGACTAATGAAACTGTCTAGGGTTTAGGCCTTTAGGGTCTGTTAATATAATGTTTTTATGGCGTAAATTGATACCCTCCCCACTTCTAAAAGTCACGACCATGAAACCATCATTTCTCTCTCCACAACTCCTCAAACCCTAATCCAATTAGTTCCACAAATTTCAACCCAAGGCTCACTGTTTCTCTCTCTTTTATGTCTCCCTAAACCCCGTTCAACTCTTCCAATATTTCTCTAACTTGCAAATTGTGATCAGATTATGATCTCTACGGTTAAAACCTGGATTTTAGGTTCAAAATTTGGGGTAGGCGCAGATTTTTTTTTTGAAAGTTTGAATGAATATATTAAAGAAGAAAGATATATACAAAACATGGATAGTTAATACGGGAAGTGTGACATCATCCATGCCTTCCAATTGACTACCATGTCAACAGAAGGCACATCTTTGAAAGCTTTCAACACCCTAGACCAGGCAAAGACAATGCCTTTGACATCCTCTATATATCTACTCTAGAATTTGGATTACAGTCGTTGAAAATTTTGTTGTTCCTATCCTTCCATAAGTTCCAAATTATGGCTGCCGGGTTGATGCTCCAAATGCTCCTTCTGTTCTTCCTAACAGGAATAGAACCCCACTGCTCCAGGATATCCGCCAGGTTGTTTGAAAAACACCACCCAACTCTTGAAGTCGATATGAAATAAGTCCAAAGACTAACCGCCACTGGGCAATGAATGAAAAGATGGCTGATGGTTTCCTCCTCCTGTTTACATAAGGAGCATCTATTTACTAGGATCATTCCTTTCTTTTTGAGGTTGTCCACTGTAGGAAGCCTTTGGAGAGCTGCTGCCCAGACTGTGAAACTAATTCTGGGAGGAATAGGAATTCTCCAGATTTTCTCAATAACATCCTTGCTAAGAATGTCATTCTTCTAGTTGGCTCTTCTATAGAAGTTCCTCACAGAGATTGGGTCTTCCTCCTTAGATCTCCAGACTCTGTTATCACTCGAATTTGACGGCTTCTTAGTCTCAATAAGGGCCAGCAAGTCTGTAAGCCTTTGGAGATCTAAGGAGGCACAGATTTCTTCTGTTTCCATTTGGAAGTATGGAATAAGAAGGAACCTTTAGTAGTAAACTTTAGAGAGCATGTCAGGAGACTCTGAAATTTGAAGATTTGAAGCAAATACAATTTTTTTTGTTTTCAACTCTCTCCTTATGAAAAAGCTTGTACAATTTGCATCTTTGAACTCTTTCTAGATTTTCTTTTTTACATTTTATTCTCCAAGACATTTCTAAACTATGCAAAAAACGGTATGTAAAATTGATGTTTTGGTACGGATTACGGAACATACCCTATCGCGCAACCACGTGAGCTGTTCTGCCGTACTAGTAATGTTGTTTGGTACCATCTTTACAATTCATATGCCTTAAAAATAGCTTATAATTTGAGCTTTGATATAGTGATATTCGTATAACCTGACTGACATGCCCAATGTGGTTATTTCCATGAAGGAATCAAGTTACATACAATGTTTATAAAGACGCATAAGATGCGCATCGAGGCGTACACCTCTACGCAAAGTATAGGTATACCGCATCAGAACTTACGCCTCGAAGTTATACTAACTTTCTTTGTTTTTATTTAACTTCTAGAGGTAGTCAAAAGGGTAGAAGTGACCGAAAACATTCATATCCCTCAACTTTACTGTTGAAAAATTAATTTCGTGTAGTACTATAAACAAATTCAATAAAATATGCTATTGATAGAATAACATACTAGAATTGAATTAAAATATATGAGTTTGAAGCTACGCCTTTTTACTACCTCGAGGCACCACCTCGCATTGTCAAACAAAACCGCATCGAGGTGTAAAAACGTTTTTTTAAACATTGGTTACATATACTACAATCATGATACTAAGAATCCTCCCAATGTCTAATTACTTTTTGTTGATATTTTTTTTCTTTCTATTTGTTTCCTTCAGTTTTAGTTTTTCGTTTGATTTATTTCCTATGTTTCTTTGCCCTCGTAGGTTTTTGTTCCTGGTGTATTGGCTTGCAGTGCTCATGTGGAGATAGGGGACATAGTCGCAGTCTCAGTTGCTCTGGAGCAGCCACTTGATGGTGGATGGGGTGTTGGTATAACACGCGGTACTATCTTAGAAGGATCATCACACAAAGGCAAGGACTTAATATTTTGGTTATAAGCTTTCTGTCACAGAATGTACAACTGAAGTCTGTGATGTAATCGAGGTGTATGTGAACAACTTTCCTCATAGCCAAGCCATAGGTGATCCTAAACTTCATACTCATCCACACCAGGCAGAATTATTTTGTATATGAAATTAGTTTAGATTTAATTAGAAATACTGTATTTTTTTCGGTTAAAATCTATGTCTCTATTTAGGAAGTGTATTAGAAGGGCTTCTTTCCTACATATGGAGATGCGATGGATAGCAATCTGAGGTCAATACCTTAGTTTAGTAAAGAGTTGGGATTAATGAAGAGCTATCGTGAGCAAGTTCTCGTTGGCTTATCATGATCATTGGTGAATCCTCTTGACGAGCAACTCGCCTACAAGTTGGTAGTTGGTACTAGAGTCATAAGGCCGAGAATAACCTGGTGGCTAGAAGAAGACAAGCAAGGAGACCACTAAAATGCGATAATCTCAGGGATCATGATGACCTCATGACATTGGTCGCTGTATTGGTGACTCTAAACTTGGATTGACAGCGATCACATCTGCATTGCCTACAGATGCATCATTTTTGACTGATTAACCATATTACAGTGAGTCCTAGCCAAATTTCTATATTACTCGACCAAAACACCCCTGAAGCTATTAATTTAGTCACAAAGTTGTACCTGCCAAAATTGACCAATCACCCCATTGTCTTCATTTTGTAATTGACACTGTCCCTTCTTCTGGCTCGGAATTTTGAGTTTGTGGTGGAAACATACTCCATATCCACCCCCCAAAACGGCGTACTACTCAATCTTGATCAGCTGACTCAGTTCTGGTTATGAATCATGCGCTTGTTGATGCTTCCGTGCGTAAGCCAACCCTTTCATTATGTTGAGACTTAGTAGCATTAACAAATCTCCCGAAGGTACAATGTGTTCACACCCAATACCAGATTCAGGTTTTTCCAACTCATACCAAAGTTTGCTAACTATTTTTATAAGGGAATGAATTCCATTCAGCGATCAGCTATAAAATCAACAACTAATAGGGATTTGAATTTTAGTTTAATTCCCGGCTTTGAGTCAATTTTTTGTTGTCACCAAAGAATTTTGGTTTTACTATCAAAAGATTCCATTTAAAAGTTCGAGGTTGAGCTTTTTCAATGAGAGGAAGATGATGTAAATAGAGTGGGCAGCACTAAGAAGTCTAACTATGAATATCTATTTCTTTTTCAGTGTTCGAATTCGTAGTATAACTACAAACCATTTTGAATAGGGCGTATTCTCCTTATATAGTCAGGCCTGTCCTTATATGGGAAAGGTAGATGATAACTATGCATTTTAATGAAGAGTTAATGGTTTCATTGAAGAATTGTGGTAACAGAGTACACATTTTGTCATCCTGATAATACTAATAGGTGAATCCTCTGCAGAAGTTGTTGCTTACGTTTATACCATGATAATGAATATCAATCTTATGGTCTTCAAGACACTCACTGCCCCTTGTTCCTCATGTCATAAAACTAATGAGAGCAAAAGACAAACATACCCCGATATGTTGTACAAAAAAATAAGAACCCAGAATAAAAACCCATACTTTGGCTCAAGCAACTGAACCAAAAATATGGAATTGCTGTGCAGGTCATGATGAACAAGGATTAGGGGAAAACATGCCTAGATATAAATAAAATTTTGTTAGGAGGTTGAATATAGTTACCCACTCGTCTGCTGACGTTCTATTGGTCTACCTAACAAAAATATTAGATGTGGAAAGTGAGTAGGCAGTATGATTCAGAAGACTCCACAATCCACACATTTCAGCCACAATATGAATTAACATTGGTTAGCGCGGGGGTACATCAATCTGGTGGTCAGCTTCAGCCACAGTCCAATAGAAGTTCCTTTTTTTCCAGTTTCGCAGCTTTATAGCCAATGGTAAGTACGGGCAAACCATAGGAATCCATAAAATGATGTGGAAAACTACATCAGCAAGTATATGATTTGTAAATAAAACAAGTCATTCCATTTTTTTTTTATTATGTTGAGCATGTTTAAGGACATTAAGGGGCTATATTAAGTTGTTATGGGTTAAATAAGTTATAAATCGATTTATGATTTTATGCTGGTATTAGCCTTCTCAATTGAGTTTTCATAAGCTAAGGAGCTAAAACAAAAACTAGAATGTTGATGTTAAGCTGAAGTTGTTAGTCAGTTTTTTCTGTGTGATACATTACAGATATTGGATAAAAAAGAAAAACAATGAAATCTTGGATTAGAAGTTCAAGTCCATTTTTGTGCACAAGAATGCATTCATATTCCTGAATGTGGCAGATAACCTTGTTTACATTTTTGCATTGCTCTATTTCCTCATGTTACTTATTTCTCTTGATCAATATTTTCATTTTTTATTGTGCTTTTCTCTAGTTGGATTGCCATGTAATTGATGCTAAGTTCTGACAAAAGTTAAGGTTCAACAGATCCTCATTACCTTGAAAGAAGGGGTCTATATATAGGACAAGGAACAACAATGTTATCAAGGGCTGGTATGTTCCGTGCTTCTTCAGGAGTTGCCGTGGAAATGACAGACAGAGTATATAATTTGCATTCATTTCATGGTACCTTTTTCTTTCCATATCACTCATGGTTGTGTTAACCAATTCGTTGATATCTTGATTTTTGCCAAGTTCAATTTTTGTTCTAGTGGTGATTGTGATGAAACTGTCCTGTCTTACAATAACAACCAAAGGTCCAAGGCCAAACACTAAATTCATGCGTCTTTTAGTTTCAATGTCGAAATTGAGGTGTATCACTTTCGTATGATGATTAATTTGTGCATCTTGATCATTTCTATAGGTTAATTTTCCTTACTTTAGAGAGAGTAAGGGGTTCTGCCTTCTTTTTCTTTTCATGACCTTAAAATATCAAGGTCAATTGTATTTATATTGGACTTTTCTTTAAACCAAATTTGTTCTTTGATATCCTAATTTTTTGTTAATATGTCTATTTGCGCATCTTATTTACTTAATAGATGTAAGAGTTACTTATTCTTAGTGCCACAAGCGCTAATTGTTCTCTCAAACTTTTTGCTTCCAGGAGTGCTGGAGGGAGAGATATTTCTTCAAAATTTGCCTAGCATTATCACTGCTCACGCTCTAGGTATAATTTTGTAGTTTGTTTTGTTTCTTTCTCCTAATACTTGTCTAATATTCATATGCTTATTTGATTAAGATTAATCTATGGTTCACAATGGTGTACTTGATTTTTGTCTTTCTAAGTTACTCATCTGTAGGGACTCTAATGTTATACTACCATGTTCAGGCAAGAAATGTGAGTGTCATAAGAATTACAGAATAACTCTTTAAAAGTATTCTTGATGTTATAATTATAATAATGAGAAAAGGACATAATGCTCCAGAAGAGTTACGTAAATGTAACAGAAGATCATCAATTTTCATTATTAGACAAAAGACTTGGATGAAAAAGTGGTAAATAGCATTTACTACCAAAATTATTCTGTTATAATGGTACAAGGATTTTTTCCTTATTAGACAAAAATCTTGATAAATTTATGTTTAAATCTAATCCTGTTATAAAAAGTCATTAAAAGTTATTTTCTCACATAGAAAATTTGTAAGTCCATTTTCGTGTAGGTAGGTTGAATTGCCGAAACATTTCGGTCGAAATATGTCGACATTTAACTCCTTGTAATAAAGTAAAACTTATATGCATAAAAGGGTGATTAGTCTATGCATAGTTGCTGACCTGCATTAACATTTTTAAGTTTTGAACTATTGGTGTGTAGTTTTGATTCTTTTGGGCAAATGCCTACTGTCTCACACATAAAATTAATAATATTAGCTATTAATAACATACTTTGAAGTCTGAATAATGAGTAAGAGCCTATATTTGGTATGCTGAATCTAGGAAGAAGAATGAATATAAGATGATTAACGTTTTGGGGAAAATATGTAAAAGCGTTTGGTGCCATAAAATCTATGCTTTGGTTTAGGTCTGTAAACACGATTATACTACATTAGAATTATCTAGGAGATTTCAATGCTACCCGGCTGAACTCCAGTCAATTTTCAGTTGTTGCACTTATAGGTAGACTTGTAGACTCGAGTGAGAGCTGAACTGAAGAACTTGCTATCCTTTTCTCGTGCTAACAGCTAAGCGACTGCGGACGGATTCTCGTATTGTGGAATTGTCTATGGATCGGTCTATGTTTCTATGTATATATAATTGTGGGCATATTTATACATACATTACATGTAAAATTAAATTAGTGCAAAACCATTACAACATCTGTTTTACAAGTAGCCCCTCTGCATGGAATCAACCTCTCTCGTCCTCCTCTTTCTTGAGATCTCTCTTGCAAGTGGGAAGTCCTTGACTCAGAGGATCGACTGTGTCTAGCACTGATGACTAATAACTTCTATTAACATAAATTTGTTGGAACTCTTAACCATATGGGTTGCCGACATCATTAGTTGCTTCCTTTATTTAGAACTTTACATGCATTAGGTTTCCGTTGATATTTCCTTTATATAATTAGGTTTCTTCTTTAGATCCTCAACCAGGTGATCGTCTACTGGACATGTGTGCTGCCCCAGGAGGAAAAACAACTGCACTTGCAATCCTTATGAAGGATAATGGAACAATTATTGCAGCTGATAGATCTCACAACAAGGTATACCATATTGTCTGTCACTATGTTGAAAAAGTCGGCAACGGGGACTAGTCGGCGGACCCGGGACTGGGCTTAGTCGCTAATAGTCGTATTTACACAGGACTAGTCGTATAATATAAATATATAATTTATTTTGTATAAGTAATTATTATAGGTATAAATATAAACATTTAAGACAAATTCAAACCAACCAAAGTATTCTAACATCATACTAGATGAAACGCTATGAAATCATTCAACAATCACGGATATATTCAAACCCTAATAACTACATTCCAATTATAAACATGCTTTCAACTTTAAAAGACTAAGAAATCAGTAAAAAAAAAACAACATATGGTCTCTAGAGAGCGAAAGAGTAGTTAAAAGAAAATGAAGAAAATAAAGAGAGAAACTAGCTTGAAATCTTGTTTGAAGAAGAGGATAGCTTCAAAATCTACTTGAATCTTGTTTGGTTGATGTTTGGAGATGAGAGGATGAGTGAAGAAGGCAAAGCTTCAAACCCTAGAGCAGTCTTCTCGTTGGAAAATAGAAAATAAAATAAAAAATACTCCGTACATGCTGTCCCTTATAAGTCCCGACTAGTCGGACTAATCAACTCGACCCTAGTCGGGCCGAGTCGGGGCTTTAGGCGAAATTAGGCCCGACTAGGGTTTTCAACCCTAGGCGAGTCGGCAAAGTGGGGACTGAGGAGTAGTCGGGGACTAGCAGGGGACTAGTCCCGACTTTTTCAACATAGGTCTGTCATGACTTGTGATTGTAAGGTTTCATGTTATTCTGTTAGGTGAATAGAAATAAATCAAGATGCCAAAACTTAAGCAGTCAAGTTGTTGTTTTGCAAGATTGTTGCATGAATCTGCAAAAGCTACATTCGGTACTTAAAAATCTCTTAAATGATGGCGGCACTCAGATTTTGTTGCATGACTTGGATTAGTTTAAAAGGTTTAGGAGCACTCCTTCGTTTTTCTGAACTCGAGTCTCACTAGATTAATGGGAGTAATAATGCAAAATATTATTTAATAATCATATAGGATACCTTAATTGTTGTTGACAAGGTTGAGTTAATGTTACCTTGAACACAGTTCGCTCCGCTAAGTGGTACCAGTGGCGTAGCCGGGAATTCAGGGGCCTGGTACGAAAAAGATTTGGGGTCCTTTCACTCTGAAAGATAAACTATTTTTGCTTATCCTAATAGAAAACAAATTCAAAATTATTTGAATTATAATTTCTTCAAATTGACCATATTAGTTATGTATTTTGTTTACTTTTTCTCGTTTTTTCTAAAATTTGAAATTTCCAAACTTATGTTTAATATTTTTTGTGTCAAGATACAGTATGCAGCACGGTGTCTTAGTGACTATATTTATATCAAATATATTATATTATTTTGATAAAACATCATCATATGAAAAATTACTTTGACTACTGAACAAGAAATATCTGGTTAGCTATATAATAGCAACATTCGAGATTATATCGGATACTTACTCTATAGCAAACATTATAACTACCTGGAGAAACGATTTCTGACCTATCCACTAAATAATATTTATGTTAAGCTTTGGTAGTATTTAAGAAAATAGAAAAAGAACCGTTTAGAAAGAAAGGGGGGGCGAGACATGCTAGACTTGAGGTTTACCTAAAGAGTATAGGTGCAAATGGTTGTACTTATTTAATTGAGTATCAAGTTGATAATGGTTTTACTCCCTTCAGAGTTTGTAGAGAGTTAAAGAAAAGGAGAGTTGGAGAGATAAAGAAAGACAGAGAAAAATAATTGAAAGTGAAGAAAGGTAGAGAGAGAAAGAGTTAGAAGGGAGATAAAAGAAAGTTAGAAAAAAAGAGTAAAAAGTGTGATTGTTCACTTATCAGAGTCCCCTCGTTTTGCGCGTCAATCCATTTCAATTTCTTCGCTGTTTACTCCACTGTAGTTATTACTTCTTAGTTAATAATTTACGATTTTTCAACAAAAAAAGACTAATAACCTATGGTTAAAAGGGGGCCCCTTTGGGTAAAGGGGCCGGTGCGACGGCACTGGTCGCACCCCTTTACTCACGCCCCTGAGTTGTATAGGTAGCAATAAGTGACACGGCGACACGCTACCATGTGAGTATGTGGTACGCTAAGGCCTGAGGGTATACCTCTTCGGTGTGCTATTTTAAGGTCCGATACATTTTAGAATATTCTTACTAGACTGTTAATGCTCTCCCCGAGCCCGAGGTGTTCCTCGAGTTATTTGGCTGAGTTTGATCGCTTAGGATGTGTCTATCTTCTAAACCACATTATGAGTGTTGACTGTATCATTCCAATCATTCCAAATCTCAATATTTTAGGATCTATGGTTCATATGTTGTCACCTTGGGGAATAACTCTTAGGGTCTGTTTGATACGTGAGAAAAGTGGGTAAGAAAACTGATTTTCGTAAGAAAATCAATTTTCCACTGTTTGATTGGTCCTCTGAGTAAGAAAACCGATTTCTTGTAAGAAAAAAAAGTGTGAAAAAAGGTCCAAAAATTTTACCACCTTTGAGATGGGAAAATTGATTTCTTACTCACTCTCTCAAACTTGCGCTCTCTCTCTTCACGTAAGGGCACTTACGTAATTGTCTCTCATCATCTATCTTCAATGTTGACTGCTTGGTGAAATTCCTTCTCTTCTTCGGTTCCATTAATCTTTTGATCTCATCACGTAAATAGTTTGATTCCTTTTGAATCTTCGATCTCATCATGTAACAGCTTTAACGATTTCGATCTCATCATGTAACAGCTTTAACGATTAAGATCTCATCATGTAAAATCCTTCGGTAATCCAGAACTCAATGGTTCCACAACATCAATAGGCTCTGGAAGTTTAATATCTTTTCATGATTAAGATTTGTACTCTTCTTTAAGATTATGTTCTATCATCGGCGTCGAATGTGATATGTTCGTCCGCCATTGATTAACGTAGAAAACACAAGAAAAAAAAATCAAAAATTTCATATCAAGGTTAGGGTTCTTTATAGTTGCCACATACTTGACGGATCAAAAAGGTTGATCTTCTTAATATGAAATTCGTTAGTCAAAGAACTAACCTCCATTAAAAAGAAATGAAGGGATCTTCGATTGAACCACCTAAAAACTATCAACATCTTTAATCAAAAACCATCAGAACCAACCTTCATAAATGGGATATTCTTCACATCTTCAATCAAAAGAGCTGCCTTCATTTCTTCCCTAATTATTTTTCTTCTGTAAGAAACCAGCCATCATTTCTTCTTTAAAACAACAACGAACCCCACTATGCAATCTCTGATTCCAATTTTTGGTGTGGATTTTTTATCCCCTTTACTCCCACATGAACCCTAATTGGAAGATAGAATAAGGGTTGAGCTCGTTGAGAATTGGGGATTAAATTGAGGAAGTTACAAACGCGCCCCCTCTTTTTAGCAACTGACACCATTTTTTTTATGTATAAAGCCGGTGCCGAAGTCCAAAATGGCGGTGCTTTTAGAAGATTTCTCAAATTTTCTTACCCACCTACCAAACGCTTAAAAATGGATTTCTAGCCAGAAAAAGTTCATTTTCTTTCCCATGTGAAAATGATGATTTTCTTACTCAAACATTTTCACATCAATCAAACGGACCCTTACTTATCGGGTATGTTCCTTCTGTCACAAGTTGAGGCGAGTGACGCTTTAAATACTGAAAAGATGTCTGTGTTCCTTAGGAGTATGGAGTAAAAGAGTAGGATTAGCTCGAAAGACACCTTTTTTGTTCTGAAATAAGTTTTGATAGGGAACAAATGTATTATTACAGGTTAGCTGGAGAGAGAAGAGACCAGAATAAAATAAAACAACAGAGAAAGAAGAGACCAGGATCGACTTTAAGTGTTTTCTTTTCCTGTTTTAGAAAACATTTCTTTCTTTTTCAAAATGCCTCTGATTGATTCAGCTTGATGAACATTTTCCCCTAGTTGAGTTGATTGCGTTGGCGACACCAGGCGAAAAACATGGGAATTCACATTAATGCGAGTCAAGCCCCTTGTTTACCTATCTCTTTGGTCGACTAGGCAGCACCTTTAACAACATAACTAGTGAATGAGAGAAGCATTTTCTGTATTCTATAATGTTTAGCGAGAAATATAGATTCATTTGCAATGGAAGTACATAGTATTTGCTTCGAAGGGTTTTTCCGTGTTTTATCTTACGCATTAAGAATGTGAAACTTGCAAATCTCCAGTTTGCTTAAAAAATGATTGGTAACAGTGCATCCATAATCTTGGGTTCTTTTTCATGGCATAACAAGATTTTCAGTTTCTTATTCCTATTTTTATGAATTGATATTGTTTTTTCTTTTTCTATTTCTTCTTCTTTCACCACATAAAGGCCCTGATCAATTTTGTATTTCTAAACTTTGTATTTATTTTAGGTTCTGGATATTAAGAGGTTGGCCACCGAGATGGGCTTGAATTGCATAATTGCCCACAGGCTGGATGCTCTTAAGTCTGTTTGCCAAAGAAGTGACCAAAATCATTTTGATATAGAAGATTGTAATAAAGAAGGTGCACCGTTTGAGAGTAAAAGCTCAAGTGAATTCTGCATTGAAGACAAAGAAGCTGCTGTCACCAAAGCAATCAACCCTCATATATCATGCAATGAAGAAGGTTGGTAAACCTCAACTCGTTCAGTATCATTCACTATTTTAGTGTGAAATCAAGAACTATGCTTGCTAGGTAATATTAGTCTTTCATTTAATTCCTTACATGTCAGGTTTGAACAGAACGAACGGTTACTTCATAGGTCTTACCCACACACTGCATAAGACTAGAACTGTAAGCATGTTTTTTTTTTTGAATTGTTAAGCGTGTGCCTCGAACTCTTGACCTCTAGGGTGGAAGATTATACCTCTTACCACTCCAACCAAGGGTTGTTGGCAACTGTAAGCATGTTATCAAATGTTGAGCATACTTTTACTGAAATGTCCGAAATATTTCCATTCGGAATTAAAGCGGAAGCTTACAGTTTTCAGTGTACATATTTTCTTCGAAATAACAAAATATTTAGATGAGCAAAATATTTTCACTCCCAAATTTAGAGAAGTAAAGCAACAAAAGTTCAGCTTTTCGGAGATAAGTTTGCTTCTTTTGGATGCATGTAGGAAAAGTAAAAAAAATAAAAGAGGAATTGCTGGTAAAATATTGAAGAATTGGATCTAGAGAGAAAAGGGTGGATAATTGAAACAGTCCCAAAATCGATCTACAAAGCTAAGGACAAGTTCTGTACAGAACACTCATTTTTCAATTAGGCTTTCATCTTCAAATTTGATTAGGTGCACAAAATCACATTTACAACTCTTTCCTGCATAGTTTCCACTTTCCACCGACATGATGGAAATGTCCACCAACATAATGGAAATCTAGCAAAAGATCCGGTGAAACTAAAACTAAAGACATCTTTTCCTTCATCTTTTCCTATGTCTGTAATCCACATGCAGGTCGTAGACCCACAAAGATGAAAATTTTATGTTTCATTGAAACATCTTATGCAACTTATTTGTACATGATTGTCGGATGACTCGGATCATCTATAAAATTTCAGCTTGCAAATCTGGTCGAGAAGTAAAAGTACCAAAGTTGATTGGTAAAAAGCCCCTCGGCTAAAGCTCATTAGTACATGTGAGACCCAGGGTTCAAATCTCGCCTCTTCCAATGTCCACCATACTTTGTATAGGGAGATACGTTATAGACAAAGGCTCGCTTAGCGTCTAACCTAGATTTAATGTGAGCCTTGAATCTGTTATCTATGAAAAACTTTCAAGAGAATTGCAGTATGAAGTAAATATCCGAAGTGTACAAGGAGGAAAGGGGAAACAAACCACACTCTTCATGAATTTACTTGACTTTTGTCTGAATATAAGTTTCCATTTTTATGCCTGTCATTCCTTAAGATCTCGTTAACAAAACAAAGTGCTTTTAGGAGATTCATGTAATGAGATGATCGTTTGCCATGGACTTGTAATTATGATAGTTTTACAGCTAGATTCAACATATTGTTTAAAAAAAAAAATCAGGAATTCAAGTAATTTAATTTTTCAGTTAGAAATGGAGAGAATTCAACAAACTACCAAAGCAAAGCTGAACTTCGGAAAAATATGCGAAGAATGAGGAATGGAGTAGGAAGGAATCAAACTGTGGGCGGTAAAGTTCAGAAGTCGAAGGGTTTTCCTCCAAATAGCTTTGATCGTGTATTACTTGATGGCCCATGTTCTGCTCTTGGACTGAGACCAAGATTATTTACTGGAGAGGTGAGTCTATTGGTGAAATCTGTACGACTTTGTTATTTTTGGGTTAGTTTCTATTTGGCCATATAGTGTGTCCAGCTCACCTTTTTGGGCCTCAGTTTTTGACTACTTCTTATCTGACCCCCAAACTCACAATTTTGGTATGGAAGTAGGAAAAACACTTTTTCTTTTCAAATTTGCCTCTGGCTTTTTTTTTCTTTTTGTGTTATTCAACTGGTTAATATTATTGTTGAAACCTACAAGTATACAATAAAGAGAAAGGGTGGGAGAACGAGAAGTAGAGTTGGAGAGGAAAGAGAGACAGAGAAAGTGAGAGAAAGTGAGTGAAAGTGAGATCGGGAGAGGGGAAAGACTCTAGAAGGGGGAGGGTCTCCATTCCTTTCTCCCGCTTTCTCTTTCTCTCCATTTGTCAATCTCGTTTTCTCCATATCTCTTTCTCCCTCTTTGTTACTCTTCCTCCCTATGTTATTCTCTCTCCTTATTTAAGAGAGAAGGACTCTGTTTTCCAGGAAATCTGGTTTCTGGATACAGAGGGAGGGTTGACTGTGAGAGAAACCAAGAGGGACTGTGGGAAAGAGGCAGAAAAAGGGAAAGGGGAGAGAATAGAGAGAAAGAGGAAACGGTGAGCCTAGCGGCACCTTCAATCATTGCAACTCCCTTTCTCTCTTTACTTCTTGCTTATTCATGCACGAGTATTTTGGTTATTCATGCATGTAGGCTTTTTATAAGGGTGATTCGTGGTATGAAATTCTGACATAGAGTAGTAATACATGTTTAACTTGTACAAAAGTTTGAAAAGATGAAGTAGAATTCCAGGTGTAGTTTTATGTAATGGAGGTGGTAGTTCATTGTTTAATATGGCTTCAGAAGAGTCCAGTATGAAGTCGGTATGAATTGTTCTTTTAATCAGATTCTTGCCAAAATTGGCTTAATGTAATATTTATCTTGATCAACAACTTTGTAGCATTGGTCTTGGTATTAGCATTCTATCCTCCCAACTATATTTATGTTTCCTCTGTGAACGTGAATAACTGCTTTTTGTGCCAGGAAACAATAGAATCTTTAAAGAAGCATGGGAAATATCAAAAAAAGATGTTTGACCAAGCTGTGCAGCTAGTTCGCCCTGGTGGAATTCTTGTCTATTCGACGTGAGTATGTGTGCTATTTATTTTCCAGTTGGGAGTGAGCTGGTGTTTGCTGACATGTCGGTTTCGGTGGAAATTTCGGTCTGTCCAAAAGTGGAAACGTTTTGTAGAAATGTTTCGGCCAGTGTGGAAATCCTACAAATCTACAGAAATGGTAGAAATATGATGCAATTATGTATAACAAGATTATTAAACCATAATGAAGCATAAAGATGATGTTTAACATTATCTATTAGTTTGGGGGAGTATTAACAATTACACAGTTACTTCCGGGGGTAAATTGAATAACTCTTTGGCTATAACACCCAAATGATAACATTCTTACTGATAATAGTTAACAAACTATGTTAGTTTGAGAAGGTATCGTCAATGACGCAGTTATATCAGGGGTGTTAATAAGATAAAATCAATTTAGGCAGTTAAGTCAAGCCGTAAATCATTCAAATAGATTTAAAAACCATGGAAAACATACCATAAAAATCAAGAGAGATCTAAGAGAAATGAAGATGAAAAAGACGAAGGAAGGGATATGTTTCTAGTATTAGTTTCTCCGGGTTTTTTGCTAGATTTTCTACTATGTCAATCGAAATTTCCATCATGTAGGTGGAAATTTCGACATCTCCAACAACTTCGGTGGAAATTTCGATCATGTCGGTGGAAACTATGCAGGAAATAGTTGTAAATGTTATTTCGTGCACCTAATCTCATTTTAGGAAACGTTTCGCGAAGTTTCATTCCTTGGATAAAACTTTTTTTTTTTTTTATATATATATATTCTTATATAGTTTTTCTTTATGGTGCAGCTAAATGTAGTAGTCTTTATTTTGGATGGCATTTTTACTTATTTTACCTGTTAGTAAATTTATGATATAGTCTTTGATGAAGAATAAGCAGGGTTGTTGATACTGATACTTCTTCTTTTAGGTGTACAATAAACCCTGGGGAAAACGAAGCACTTGTACGTTATGCTCTGGATACCTATAAGTTTCTCTCCTTAGCTCCACAGGTAGAGCTCTTTCTTCATTAATTTATGTCTCCTGCTGTTCCCGTTTCAATAGTGGACTGTGGGGGCCTTGAAAACAGCCCTTTTTAATAGACACGTGAATGGCATAGCCATGTATAAACGAATTGTTCTGACCCGCTAAGCAGTAAACTGCCACAACCTGTGGAACGCCGAAGGCTGAACACAACCATGGACGCTTTGCCACGCCATGCCATATTCACCCTGTTTGTTCAAATAAGTGCCTTCATTGTTGATGGAACTCTAGTGTTATGAAATATGAACACCTACTTAAGTTTTCTATTTGTATTGTTGAATGAAAGTCAAACGCTCTGGTGTTGTTTTATACGTCCATCATTTGATGTTCTCTATTGACCACACAAAAAGAACACGAGAGTTACATTGGGGCTCTTTAATTACATTTTGATGTTTGCATCCATTTTGTACATTCAGCACCCGCGAATTGGTGGACCCGGTCTGGTTGGTCGATATGAATCAACGGATGGATGTCATGTTGAGTAAGTATATTTCGCTCGGCCATTTCCTTTAAATTAATTTAACAACTTTATATTGACGTAATACCTAGTTGGGTTCCATAATCCTCTCAAATTGTCTCGTTAGTGCAATTCTCTTTTGCCATTTTGATAATTTATTTGTTTAATTTTGTTTTCTAATCATGAGTTTGTTTAAATACATTTTACTAATAATTTTGAACGTGTTATTATATGACCGTTTTCGAACAATATTTGAGTCACTATAGGCAAGGCACACTTAGATGACACCTTTGACAGAACCAACTATTTCACGCTTTACATCTTTGACGTTATTAATTGAAGTGCTACCTCTGCACAAAAAGGGTAGTTGCTCGACACTTGTAGGAAATTGGAACCTATTTTCTCCTTCGACGACTATTCTAGTTGTTAATATACATATTCTTGTTGGATAGTAAATAGGATGCAAGATGCAGGCATTGTCATTTTTTTTCCTTCTAATAACTCTTTCTTACTTGATTGTTACAGGGAGTGGCTCACCCCGGAGGAGGCAGAACTAGTTCAGAGGTTTGACCCGTCATCTTCACTTGATACAATAGGCTTTTTCATCGCTAAGTTTAGAGTTGGCGAAAAGGAAAACTGATCTGGATGACGTACGTACAATACCCCTTTTGTTCTTTACTTGCTCAGCATGAATTTGGTGGTTGTGCTTTCCCAAGCGGATAGGAATATGTTGCAGACTCCATCCCAACTCTATCTTTTGGTGATCAGGGATGTGTAGTTTTTATATTAACACAGGAATCATGGGTCAGTTTATTTTTGTTAATGGAGTCGTTATGAAAGCAATCGTTTTTGAGATGCAACGAAAACAATATGAATTGTAAACATAAACTTTTTTACAAGAGATCAGCATCTTTTAAGTTATGTTTTACGAACGCCCGAATGAAGAGTATTTTACAAAGGGGGGTTGGGCCAAAGCCCCAAAATAAGCCCATAAATAAGGACCCAATCCAAGTCAGAAAAAGAATGAGATGCAGGTCCACGGGTCAGGTTCCATATTTGAAAGACGGGAACGACCTTGTGAATTTCGGTACTTACTAAAGTACCACTCTTCCTTCTTCATTTACTAAAAATCGGCTACCCTCTCTCTCTCTCTCTCTACAAATCTGCATCAAAAAATTTTTCTTCTTCATTTCTTCTCTAACAAATCTCCATAGAAAAGTTTATCTTCTTTGCAACAAAAACATTTACAGCAAACAATATGTTTCAAAGCAATAAGTTTCTCCTACTCTATCACCAAGATTAAACAGAAAAACCCTAAGTCTGCTTTAAATCCCCTTTTCACCACTGATCAACCAAGAACAATAAATAACACTAAGAAACAGTAAGTTTCCTCTTCATTCTTCAACCTGTTCTTTTTGTTTTTGTTAAAAATTAAATCAATGATCTTTTGTTGATTTGGGGAAGAAATATTGAGATTTGATTTTGTGTTTCTGCTCTTTAAAGACCTTTGTGTTTTTGTTTTTTCAACCTATTTTACATGTTGTCTTCTTGTGAATGTGTTTTGATTCTCAACTTTCCATTATGCAAAACAAACCCTAAATCGAAGAAATTTTGTGTTTTTTTATTTTTATTTAAGAACCCTAAATCTGCAAAACTTTTTAATTTGTATTTTTATAAGAACCCTAAATCTGAAGAAGGTTTCCTCTTTTATTTTATTTAAGATTCCTAAATCTCAGAAACTTTCTAGTTTGTTTTTTTTTGTAAGAACCCTAAATCTAAAAAAACTTTCCTCCTATATTATATTTAAGAACCCTAAATCTTAGAAATTCCCTGTACATATTGCAGTGTATGATGGACTGAGAAATTTTTAATGGTTCTTACACAAGTAACACAATTCACTGTAAATCCTTGGTTGGACGTTAAATTTACCTATGCATTTAAAATGTTATACGGGTTTACACAATTTTGTTCCTGGTACATAATTTCACATCTTGTAAACTATTTTCTTTCCGGTAAATTTACCTATGCACCACCAATAAATAAATTTACAGTAAATAAATCGATGTACTAGGGCATTCTGGCACCTGACTTGTTTCGTAGTATATCATTGATTTTTTTTTTCTGTCCAGCCAACTATTCAGAGAACATTACAACATGTACTAAATGTGCTATTTGGTTCCATGTACATTGTTCATTTGAAAATGTTATATTGTTTACAAATTATCTTCCTGAGAAATAATTGTGAGTAAACTATTATCATGTACACGAATTCCGTCTCTTGTATACATGTTTGTTCCCTGTACATATACACTGGATGGTTCTGATACAAATGTATTTACCACTGACTGTTCATCCTTTTCAGCAAGCACTTGCAAAGGCGAGCAAACTCCTAGAGAAATCAAAGGGGGTGGACGAAGGCTCCAGAAGAAGCAGTAGGCTCCAACGTTTTATGGCAAAAAACTAACACACCCACAAAATTAGGGAAAAGGTTCCAATAAAGCCAGAAATGCGAGATCTACGGTGGAGACAAAACGGGAGAAATGGAAGAACAAAGGAATGTAGAGAACAAAACCCTAGGAAAAAAAACTAAGTAGTTTCCCATGTATTTGTTTCATTGTACATATAATGTTTTATACAATTTTATACCGTTCTACACAATTTTTTTTTTCGGTAGATATTTTCCTATACAAATTGGTTGTGATATTACCCCAATTGTTTTGATTAGAGTATATAAAATCTTGCATTGCAAATATATTCTTTTGCAGAACAAATTTATGTACTATACATATATTTATGCACCCGACATTATTTCCTTCACTGTAAATAAAGTTATATACTCGACATTATTTCATGTACCCTACATAGAGGTATGCACCCTAATTACAGACCCTCAACAAACTTCACTTAAAAACTCTATAAGTGTACATTTTGTAGTGTATATAAAAGAATGTACAAGAAACATTTGTACTGGGAAGTATCTTGTGTACCGGAAATTATTTTATGTACTACCTATTTGGTTATGTAATAGACACTTTTGACCTGGGAATTTTATTGTGTACCGGGAATTGTTTTATGTACTGCCCATTTGATTATGTACTGTATATTTTTCAATGTCATATACCTCTCCTAGCTTAGTTTAGAAATCGTTCAAATTTGTCATTTGGTTCTCGTTCAAATTTCAACAGATTTCTTTCTCTTTTCATTTTTTCCTCCAGATTTTCTACTTTTTAAATTTAAATTTTCCTCATTTTTGGTTGTTTTTCATTGATTTGTTTCCATATATTTTTTGGTAGTTTCCAATTGATTTGATCCTCTCTGGGCATTTGGTTATGTACTAGACACTTTTGTACCAAAAATTGTTTTATGTGTTGGCCATTTGGTTATGTACTAGACACTTTTGTACTGGGAATTGTCTTGAGTACCGGGAATTATTCTATGTACTAGCCATTAAGTTATGTACGAGACACTTTTGTACAGGGAATTTTCTTGTGTAACCGAAATTGTTTAATGTACTAGTCATTTGGTTGTGTACTAGACGCTTTTTGTACTGGGAATTTTCTTATATACCGGAATTGTTTTACGTACTGTACATAACATAATGTACAGTATATAATAAAATGTGGTATACGTTTCTTCTCTCAAATATTATTCTTTCTTTTCCAATTTGAAATTTCTATCCGGATTTTTCCTATTTTAGCTCTATCTAAAAATTTATTCCTTTTTCATATTTCCTCTCCAGATTTTTCTCTTTCCATATTTTTCTTTTTTAAGCATATCTTCTCTCTCTAATCTTAACTACTTTCCTTCTCTCACACATTCTTGCCTTATATGTTGGAAGATTTTTTAATGAAGTTTCGGTAAACAAAAATCTAAAAACGCACGTAAATCTGGTTGTTATAATGTATCAAATTTAGATGCCATTCTCTTTCTAAACTTTCCTTCCGTAGAACAGATCAAGATATTTTTTTCTCTATAAAAGTATTAGATACTTCCGATTTTCGTACTAGATTTTTCATTCAACAATCTTTCGTACAGTAAACTAAAACATGTACAGTAAACTTCCACATAACAAGGAAACGTGGGAACTGACTGGGAACGATAAAATGTAGTGGGAACTGAGGAATGTACATTACATTTCCTCGAAAACTTGGTAATGAATTTCCTCTAAAATTAACATTTATCATCATCATCTTCAACAAAAAAACACAAATTTGTACGTAAAAAAACATTCTCAATATCATAATCAAATGTATCAGAAAAATTCAGAAAACTTCATTTACATATATGAAACAATTTTGATTCACACATGTAAAGAATTTCAATCCTACAAATCAATTAATAAGAATGAAATTAGGGTCTTGAATTTAGATCTAAACCTCTTTGATCTAAACCTCTTTGATCTAAACCTCTTTGGTCTTC
This sequence comes from Eschscholzia californica, assembly GCF_041429995.1. Taxonomy (NCBI): domain Eukaryota; kingdom Viridiplantae; phylum Streptophyta; class Magnoliopsida; order Ranunculales; family Papaveraceae; genus Eschscholzia; species Eschscholzia californica. Next base: position 39,258,216 of record NW_028238198.1, read on the forward strand.
GCCCAAAAGAAAATTACCAGATCTAAACTTGGTAATGAATCTCCTCTAAAACATCTCTGGTCTTCGGCCTAGATAAAATTTTGATATAAATCTTTTGTTGATTTTAAGCTTCTTGTACTGCTCGAGAGATTAAAAACCCAGATTTAAACTTGGTGATGAATCTCTCTAAAATTAACGAATCTCTCTCCAGAATCTTAAGCTAAACTTGTTGGTGATCAATATGAATAAAAAACAAATTTAAATCTAACTAGGTCTATGCCGTGAAGAAATGTTGATGGAAGCAGTTGTGTTCTCGGAGAAAACCAAACACCCAAAAATCTAGATCTAAATATTTATTTTCTTGAATCTGGAAAGTTAAAGTAGAGAGTGAAAAGGGAGATAATTAAGGAGAGATAAAGGTGTAGAGAGAGAAACAAAAAACAGAGAAGAAGGTAGATAAATAAGCTTGAAGGGTGTTTGGGGTATTAGAGAAAAAATCATTGTCACTTTTTCCTTGGGCTTAGCAACTCTAGGTAATTTGGACCTGCATCTTATTTTGTTTCTGCCCTGGATTTTTACCCCCATTAAAGGGGGATTTTATAGATCTTTGACTCATTTTACAAAGGGTTATTTTCCAAATGGCCACCAACTTTGTGACCAGCTTCCTGCCTAGCCCCCTACTTAGCAAATATTCCCATATGGCTCCCTTTTCCGTTATCTTTAACTGTCAGTTACTCTCTCTCCTTGTAACACCCCTATTTTCTTGATATACCAAATTGGGTGGAAATAATAAAAGTCTAGGTCAGTTTTGTTTAGATGAAATACTGGTGGGTTTAAAAACCCTATTTCTCTTCACTTTTGAGAAAACCCTGTAGAAAAGAAAGAGGGTGCAGCCGCTCCTTAGTGACGGGAGGAGGAATAAAGAAGAAAAGTGATGGAAATAGAGTTCTCTAGTGAGAGAACAAGCCATGGTTGTGGTCTTAAAGTCATCTAACGCGAAAAGAGGTAGATTTCCTATCTCCTAATTTTTTTGTAGGCTCTTTCAATTTATTCCATGATAGGTATAGTATTGTTAATCACATGAAAGAACGATTAAATGGCTTAGAGACTAGTTTTATCTAGAATTTCATAAAACATATAGAGAGGACAGTATTTTGGTCTAAATTAAACTTACATCTGGTATTGATATATGAAGAATCTCGGTGTGATTCTTATATTTTTGGAAAAGTCTGTTTGTCTACTTTCTAGTAGTTCAAACGGTTTGTTAATCCGAGTTCCGAGTAAAGAGTTACGATAGTTTTCGTACAAGGTGTCAGAACAGTGTCTACTGCAGTCGGTTTATATTAAAATTAAATCTGGTGTAGATATATAATGAATCTAAGTGTCATTATTATATTTTTGGAAAGGTATGTTTGTCTACTTTCTATTAATTCAAACGGTTTGTTAATCCGAGTTCCGAGTAAAGAGTTACGATAGTTTTCGTACAAGGTGTCAGAACAGTGTCTACTGCAGTCGGTTTATATTAAAATTAAATCTGGTGTAGATATATAATGAATCAAAGTGTCATTATTATATTTTTGGAAAGGTATGTTTGTCTACTTTATATTAATTCAAACGGTTCGTTAATCCGAGTTCCGAGTGAAGAGTTACGATAGTTTTCGTACAAGGTGTTAGAACGGTGTCTACTGCACGTTGGCTTATATTAAAATTAAATCTGGTGTAGATATATAATTAATCTAAGTTTGATTCTTATATGGTTGGAAAGGTCTGCTCGTCTACTTTTTAGTAGTTCAAACGGTTCATTAATCCGATTTTCGAGTGAGAAGTTATGATTGTTTTCGTACAAGGTGTCAGAACAGTCTCCGATGGACGAATTTATTGAGATAATTCACATGGTTTCTGTTCTTTAGGCAATGTATCTCCTAGGTAGATACCTTCTAGTGGTGAGCCTATGTTTGTTAATTAATATTTTTATTTGCTTGTTTGAGATTGCGATCCACGTGAGGATCTACTATAAGCATCATCCCTTCTGACTTGTCATGTGTTGTTGACTTGAATTGTTCGGTGAGTTTGTTTGTAAGTCTTGATAAGAGTCTATGTTTGTTGTGTATTGGTCTGAGATACCTGAACAAGAGTTTGATGATTGTGTCTTTCGACATAATGTGGTTGTCGACGTACATGTCAAGTTTGTGGCCATACAGGTTTACCTTAGTTAAAGGCATGATATTTTCTATCTGCTGAAAAAAAAAAAAAAAAAAGATCGTTGTATTATCAGGGTTAGTATTAGATTAAAATAATACGAGAACCGAAAAACCTAATAATTAATCAAATGACATAAATTATTAGTTTCGAGAGGGATTGGATAAATCTGATATATTATGTTAGTATTCACCGTTAAATTTCAGATAATGCCAATAATGAATATGAATGCAATGCTTCCTTGATTGGGGATTGAGCTTGTCTACCCGAGACTTAGGTTTGAGGAAATCTACTGCAGTTGGGTTTTAACCCAGCTATTTTTTTTTATAGGTAATTATTGTGCACTCATGGTAGGTGTTGCTCGTGGATCCAGTTTGAAGGTCTCAAATTTTTGATTTCAAGGCGGTTAGCTTGAGATTTAGGATTTGGGGCGCTACACTCCTCCATCTCATTTTCTCTCTCTGTCAAGTCACCTATCATGCCACATCATCATCTTCTCCGGCAGGGGTCGCTGGCCGGCGACCTACAAATATAAATTTTTTTTTTCTCTCTCCTCTCTCTCTCTAGAAAACATTTTTTTTCCACCTTCGCCGGAGTTTTTAGAGAGAGAGAGAGAGAAGAGAGGAAAAAAAAATGAAGCTATTCACAAAGTAAAGCTCCGTCTGATGTGTCCAATCCCCTATGTCTTGACAAGGGTTCATCCGAAGATGGACCTCTTGTTCGCTGGAAGAGGGAGAGTTCGACAGTGGTGGGGATGATGGTGTGGTTAGTAGTGGTGAGATTTTGTTGGTCACAAAATATAATTCTATTTCACCATCAACAAAAAACAACAACATAATACCCTATTTTCAAGAATAAGAAAGGTGGACCTTCCCTTGGCTGGAGTAATAGCCCCATTGAATTTTATAAGTTTTTTTTTTGAAGGTGGTAACGTTGTCTTATTAATTAAACATGAACGTTACAACACTGAAAAGGATAATACAGACATGAAGAGAGAAAGATAACATTCATAATTGAAACATTTGTCTTCATTCTGTGTCTTCGAAAGTTGACATCCTTTTCCTCGATAGTAAGTGGAAAAGAGAAGTACTCCAAAGACGATCTTACAGGACTTTAGCCAACGATGCTCAGTCCTCTCCCAAGTATAAAGCCAGATAGGGACCCCCTCGAACCATGATCACCACTTCAAACCCAGATTTAGCTCGCACCACACTCGAAGAAGCAAATGGAAGAAGAAATTCATAGCTTCAAATAAGCCAAGCAATTTCCTAAAGGAGGAATCTATAGATTCCAGGATTACCCCCCAGTATTCTCTCGATAGAGAATTTTGTAAGTGACCCTACTAGATCTAGTCACAAGTAAATATCCCATACACCCTCAAAGTTAGTCAATTTAAGAGGGGGATAATTTGGTTAACTTTTCTTTTTGTTTTGCATCGGAGAAAATCTTGGACCCATTTCTTATAGGGAACTCTCTGACCTATTTCTCTTACATAAATGCTAGAGACAATAGGCCTAGTGCGTCTCCAATAATATTCGAACTCCAAAGCTTATAGTTCCACATAAGATATTTTAGAGATTTTGCCTAACCTCATCTCCAATGCAAAACTTAACTTAGACCACTAGGGGGCAATGGTTATTTTAGAGATCCTTAAGAAGGCATCCTTCATTTAAAGTGTCTTCTTAAGGATCTCTAAGTGACACATGAACAAATCAATTAGTTTCATAACTAAAATATAAGATTTTAAATAATTTAGAAATTCACCTTTCACACTCGACACCTAAGATTCTTAGAGTTTTGCTTGTTATGCTTTGGAGATGATCTTAGGCATGTCCCAAGTCGAATCAATCATAAATCAAAATGCGGCAATTGGGGCAACATGTTTTGGATCAAATTTAGTGATTTAGGCCTTAAAATGCATGTGTTTGCATCAGACACCCTCCTCTTGATTTTTTATCTGCATCGTTAAAATAGATCGACGGTCCAAATCAAAATCCATGTCTTAACACCCCCTCAAACCAGTATAGGCTCGCCCCATTTCTCTCTCTCCAAATCGAAAACGCGAGATAGGACTAATGAAATAGTAAATCCATTCTTATCCAAACAAAAGGACAAAAACATCATTCTGTGCTTTTGAATTTTTTCTTTCTGAATTACCTCCCGAGAACAAAAAGCTCACAAGATCCAATATATCGGTGTTATAATTTTTCTACTAAGAGAAATAGATTGAGTCAAGGATGATTGGAGGGGGCGTTAAGGACATGGAGTTTTGATACAAACACGTAGGGCTGGGAAAACGGTCCGAAATCCCGCGGTCCGGCCCGAACCGTGAGTGACCGCTGACCGAAAGCACCCCGAGCCGGGTTAGCCCGGCCCGATAGATCGGGCTAATAGGGCCGGGACTCGGACAGGTTCTCAATTCCGAGTCCCGGCCCGTAAAGCCCATCCGAAGCCCGGCCCGATAGGATGCCCGTATGTGTAGCCCGATAGTTTACCCGTTTGTAGAGCCCGAAGAGTAGCCCGTCGATCAGCCCGAAGGATCCGCGTGTTTTTGTTGAATCCAACGGCTGAGATTACATTATATCTCAGCCGTTGGATTAAATCGGACCAGCCTATATATATACCCCTCTTTTCTCAGGGTAAAAACCCTAGCTCTCACTCGAAACCGCCTCTCTCTCTCTCTCTGTCCGCCGCTCTCTCTCTCTCTCTCTTTCCGCCCCTCTCTCTCTCTCTCTTTCTGTTAAACACTTACTCCATTAAAGACCACCATTACTCCATTAGGGTTAAACTCGAACTCGAAGTCCCTTTGATCGTTTATATGTGAAGCCTCTCTGTGTAGACTCTAACGAGTAGCCTCTCTGTGATCGTTTGGTGCTTCAAGAATGGTTAGTACATCTTTTTCGAGTAGACTCTAACGATTATATCATTTATATGTGAAGCCTCTCTGTGATTTTCGAGTAGACTCTCTGTGATTTTCGAGTAGACTCTCTGTGATTTTCGAGTAGACTAAAGTGGGTTAAAGCCTCTGATCTCTCTGATGCTGTGTTCATGATGGGTATACGCTGATGATCTTCGGATCAAAGGATGCGGTTAAGCCTTCGAACACATCTTTTTGAGTCAGATCTATGATGTTATTTGTTTTATTTTTAATGTTTTTTTTTTGTTTAAGGTTGTAATCTGTAATGAATAATGTCTATAATATTATTTGTTATGATTATATCATTTATATGTGAAGATCTCAGACGCTAACGAGTCAGATCTGTTTGATCAGACAGATCAAAGACAACCCTTTGATCTGTCTGATCAAATAGATCGGATAAAGGTCGTTGGATGATCAATGATGTACTCGGATCTGTAATTTTTTTTTTTTTTTTTGTGGTGGATGACTTGATGGATGATGTACATGTACAGATACAAAAAAAATAGTGGATATGTTTATTTTTTTTAGTTCTGAAACAGAACACCTCATTTGAGTTTGATCTGTTTAATCAGACAGATCTGACTATCGATCTGTCTAATTAAACAGATCCGAGTGTTCTGTTTCATTATCATAGTATCATACTATCATTGGTACCAATTCGTCCAATAGTATGATACTATGATAATCAAATAAACGATAGTGAAAATCTTTTTTTTTTTGTATACTTCTGAAACAGAATGACTAACATTCGAGTCTGATTTGTTTAATCAGACAGATCTGAGTCATCTGACTATCGATCTGTCTGATCAAACAAATCAGAGTGTTCGGTTTCATAATCATAGTATCATACTATCATTGGTACTATTTCGTCCAATAGTATGATACTATGATAATCAAATAAACGATAGAGTAAATCTTTTTTTTTTTTATAGTTCTGAAACAGAATGACTAACATTCGAGTCTGATTTGTTTAATCAAACAGATCTGAGTCATCTGACTATCGATCTGTCTGATCAAACAAATCAGAGTGTTCTGTTTCAGAACTATTAGATTGATAGATAGAATCATAGGTCATAAAATCAAAATGATCTTGCCTTCATAAAACAACTTTGCTTCTCTCTGATTTGTTTTTCAAAAACAAATTTTGTCTTTGTTTTCTATTTTTAAAAATTATTCCTCTGTTTTGATTTTCTAAAACAACTCCCACTTTTTCAAACTATTCTTCCCAATTTATTTCTTTTTTAGAACAACTAATTTTTTAAAAATTCTCTCTCTGTTTTCTTTTTCTAAAACATCTAAGTTTTGTTTGTTTTCTTTTTTTAAAATTTCTAGTTTCTTCTCTCTTTAAAACAACTAAGTTTTCTAGTGTATTCTTTTTAAAACAACTGACTTCTCTTTGATTTGTTTTTCTTAAACAACTTATCTCTAGTTTCTATTTTTAAAACTTCTCTTTTCTTCTCTTTTTAAAACAACTAACTTCTCTGATCTGTTTTTCTAAAACAACTTCTCTTGGTTTCTATTCTCTCTGTTTTGTTTTCAAAAACTCTTCTTCTCTGTTTTCATAACTTACTTCTATTCTAACTCCTTTGTTTATTTCTTCTAAGTTCTTAAACTTGTTTGTTTCTGAACTTGTCTATTTCTAACTTCTATGTTTCTTACCTTCTCTGTAGGACTCATGATTTCAGACTGGATCACTTGTCATTCCAGTTTTGGATGCGTTGTTTAAACACTTAGAAGGACCGAATTGATGAAGAACCTAAATGGTTCTCCCCCTTGTGGACACTTCTTTGTTGTTAGAACACTGTAACCAAAATGGGTGATTCAAGGAAGCTGGTTAGAAATTGAATGTCCGAACGAATATTGATGTTCCTACAAACCGATGATGAATTTCGTTATCTTAGATCTCTCATGAACTCAGCTTAGTAGAATGACTTTCTATGTTGGCTGTGGTTCTACTTAGGTTGATTTGACGGAGAGTCAGAGTGGTGCTCATGGAGAAATATCTTCTGCTGGTACTGCTGATCCTCCTGTTCCTGGTGTGTCTGCTCCTGCTGGTTCTCCCGCAAGCGAAGTAGATATGCTGACTGGAACGTCAACCTGTTCGAGAGGCAGAACTTCTAAGGTTTGAGACTTTTATTCCTTTCATGATGCTCCTGATCCTAGAAATGGAGGCAAGATCATTAAAATGGCCAAATGCAACTTTTGTGGTGTTTCTCGAAATTCGAAATCTTCTAACGGGACAACACATTTCAAGAGACACACATTTAAGTGTGCTAAAGCACTAAAAATTGACTTAACTCAATCAAAGTTGGTACAAGATCCAAACAGTGGAAATATGGGTTCATTTCAGTTTAGTCAAGCGAGAGCTCGCAAAAACACGATCAAGCTTTTAATCCTTCGCGAGTTGCCGATGCAATTTGTGGAGGACCCCTTCTTTCAATTTTATATTACTGATTCCTTCCATCCTGGGTTCAAGTCATTTTCTAGGAGCACTGTTAGAAATGATATCCTTAAATACTTTAAGGAAGAAAAAGATGCACTTAGAAATGTTTTACTTAGTGCTCCTGGTCGAATTGCTCTTACTTCTGATATCTGGTCTTCGAACCAGAGGCTTAGTTACATGTACATAACAGCGCATTACATTGATGAAATTTGGTGTGTCCAAAAGAGAATCATCTCTTACATTCTGTTGGACAAGTCTCATACAGGGGAACACATTGCCAATGTTTTGTATGATAAGTTAACTAATGATTGGATGATATCTGGCAAAGTGTTTTCCTTGTCGATGGATAATGCTAGTGCAAATACTGTGTCTGTTTCTTGTTTAATCGAGTTAATGCCTCATTTACCATTGAGAGGCGAATTATTTCACGTTCGATGTTGCTGTCATATCTTGAACTTAGTTGTTCAGGATGGTTTTAAAGTTCCCCAGTTTAAAGAAATGCTTACACGGCTGAAAGGTTGTCTTGAATATATCTCTGCATCGGAGACTCGAAATGTACAATTTCGAACACATTGTGAATCAAAGAACTATTCTCCTAAAAAATTGCAGTTGGATGTAAAACATCGTTGGAATTCAACCTATCTTATGTTGAGAAGTGCCCTTCCGTTTAAGGATCCGATTGACTCGTTCTTATCTGATCGATCTCCACCTTTTGTCTTATCGAGTAGTGATTGGCAGCATGCCAATTTGTTGTACAAGTTTTTGAAGCCTTTTTATGAGGCAACCAACTTATTTTCTGGTGTTGATTATGTGACTTCTAACTCCGTCTTGGAGTATTTGGTTGATATTGGGATGGTATTTTTGGATAATCGACATGATCCTATGTTTGCGGGCATTATTCATTCGATGGAGGCTAAATTTTGCAAGTATTGGGGTGAAACTCCCGTATTGTTTGGTGTTGCATGTATTTTAGATCCAAGGATCAAAATGAAAGTTGATATGCTCTTAACCGAACTTGAGAATTGTTTCGATACTTCGGCTCATGTTATCAAGTGTTCTACTGAGCAATCTGTCACCATGATCGGCAAGTTACGTGAATTATTTAAAGAGTATACGGCTGATTTGAGTGTGCCTACATCCGTTTCTTCGTCGTCTACTGTTGATCAACCCCAGAGTGAGCCCGATGGACCGTCTAGGCGTGGTGCTTTTTGGAGAAGTATTAAGAGAGTCCGAAAGGACCCAATTGCTGCCGCTTCCGAAGAAATATCTAGATATGAGTCTGAGCTAGATCCTGCGGTCGATAATATTGAAAAGTTCGATGTTTTGGGTTGGTGGAGTGAGAACGAGAAGAGGTATCCGATTTTGTCCCGAATAGCACGTGATGTTCTTGCTGTCCCGGTTTCGACTGTTGCTTCCGAGTCGGCTTTCTCTTTAGGTAAAAGAATTTTGGGGGACTATCGGAGTAGCCTAACTCCGGAAATGTTGGAGTGTTGTGTTTGTCTTAAAGATTGGTGGAAACATGAGCTTAATGTTACTTTGAAAGAGTTTGATCCGTTAAACGACGGGTTTCCCGAACCAACTCCTAGTCCTAGCATTTCTCAAGTTCAATTGCTCGATTAATGAATGAAGGAGAGAAATGTAACTTTTTGTTTATATTTTGGACTTTTTATTATTAAAATGTTGGAGGGAAATGTACTTTTTGTTATTAAAATGGGTGATTATGTAATTTTGTTTATGATATAATCTGATAATCATATATATAATGGTTGGTATTTTAATTAATTATTGTTTTTTTATTAAATTATTGTTTATTTTATTTTTTTTAATAATTCATTAAAACCCGAGCCCGCCCGACCCGAGCCCGCCCGACCCGAGCCCGCCCGACCCGAGCCCGCCCGACCCGAGCCCGTTGAAACCCGTTCAGGTAGCCGGGCTCGGACGGGCTACGGGCACCTTAAGTCTTTGATTCGCCGGCCCGATCCGCCCGGCTCACTACCTCGGGCTCGGCTTATTCGAGCCCGATCCGCCCGAGCCCGACACTTGGTAGCCCAAGCCCGACCGAGCCCGCCCGATTCCCACCCCTACAAACACGTACATTTCATGGGCCGTTACTCAAAACTTTCAAATTTGATCCAAAGCGGAAAACGGACGGTCAGATTTGATCATTCCTCTCTTTTGGAATATCTCTAACCGCCTCTTATATCGTTAACCTTTTTTTTTTTAAAACTCTCTAACCTATAAGAAGCTCTTCTAACCTACTATTTGTTTGAGCCCTAGAAACAAGCTTTTCTTGATTTTGAACAAATTTCGTCTATAACTCACTCGATACAAGATAAGTTGTTCTTGATTCTCTCTCTCTCTTTATCTTCAATTTGCATTATTTCTTATTGTTAGGAATATAAGTTTGTTTAGTTTAATTTTTTTTGCAGTTGGGTTTTGAGGTTCTTGAATCATGTCGAAATTAGTCCCTGAGATTGCTAAAACTCAAGAAGAAAGAAAGAAGATTGATGTTACTTTTGATTTTGATCTTTATGACGGTAATAATCGATTTGAGGGTTATGAACTTTCAATCCCATCTTCTACTGAAGATGAAGAAAACGAAAATCTTGTTGAATCTGAGGTTGCTAGGAAACTCCCATCCTATACTGCTCCTGAATCTGTAATGAAAGATATTCCTAGAGGCTTTGAAGAAGATAATGATCTAGGGTTTCCGAAATCTCAGAAGATTATTGATAGGGAAGATGATTATAAGAGGAGAAGATTGAATCGGGTGATTTCTCCTGATAGGTATGATGCTTTTGCTATGTGGGGTCAGACTCCTGATGTTTCTGTTAGGACTCATGCTGATGTTATGAAGGAAAAGGGTTTAAGAGAGAAAGAAGATGCTCTCAGAGAGATTGCTAAGAAGAAGAAAGAAGAGGAGAAGGTTAACAAAGTTGTTGGGAGTGAAAGAACTGATGCATCTGGTCCAGTTCAGAAGAGAAGGAATGTGTGGGATCAAAATCGGGAAGCAGATGGTAGTAGCAAGAAAGCTAAGACTTCTTCTGGTGCTGGGTCTGATTGGGATACGTTGGATTCAACTCTTGGAATTGGAATTGGAAGATGGGATGATGAAACTGCAACTCCTGGAAGGGTTGCTGATGCAACGCCGTCTCTGTCTAGAAAGAATATATGGGATGAAACACCAACACCGGGTCGAGTTGCAGATGCTACTCCAGCTGATGGTGGTGTAACATCAGGTGGTACTCTGGCAGGTACCACTTGGGATGCAACACCCAAGCTTGCCGGACTTGCTACACCAACACCGAAGCGGCAGAGGTCAAGGTGGGATGAAACTCCGGCGAATATAGGCAGTGCCACTCCACTACTTGGAGCTCTACCTGCTGCAGCATATACTCCCGGATTAACACCAGTTGGTGGGGTCGAACTTGCCACTCCGACTCCTGGAGCCATTAATCTTCGCGCTCAAATGACACCTGAGCAGTATAATATCCAAAGATGGGAGAAGGATATTGAAGAAAGAAACAGGCCAATAACTGATGAAGAGCTTGATTCAATGTTTCCACAGGAGGGGTACAAAATATTGGTTCCACCAGCCTCGTATATTGCAATTAGAACTCCTGCTAGAAAGCTTTTAGCTACTCCGACTCCATTGGGTACTCCGCTGTATGCAATTCCCGAAGAGAACCGTGGGTTCCAGTTTGATGTTCCCAAAGAAGCACCTGCAGGGTTGCCTTTCATAAAATCAGAGGACTACCAGTATTTTGGCGCATTATTGAATGAAGACGATGAAGGAGAACTTTCAGCCGAAGAACAAAAGGAGCGGAAGATTATGAAACTACTCCTTAAAGTTAAGAATGGGACGCCCCCACAAAGGAAAATATCGTTGAGGCAACTAACAGATAAAGCTCGAGAGTTTGGTGCAGGTCCACTCTTCAATAGGATATTGCCATTGCTCATGCAACCCACGTTGGAAGACCAAGAGAGGCATCTTCTAGTTAAGGTTATTGATCGGGTTCTTTATAAATTGGATGAACTTGTTCGTCCTTTTGTTCACAAGATCCTGGTGGTTATTGAACCTCTTTTGATTGATGAAGACTATTATGCCCGTGTAGAAGGAAGAGAGATTATTTCCAATCTAAGTAAAGCTGCTGGATTGGCTACGATGATTGCTGCAATGAGACCAGATATCGATCACGTTGATGAGTACGTTAGGAACACAACTGCAAGGGCTTTCAGTGTTGTTGCTTCTGCACTGGGAATTCCTGTGCTGTTGCCGTTCTTGAAAGCTGTTTGTCAGAGTAAGAAATCTTGGCAAGCTCGGCACACAGGTATCAAGATTGTTCAACAGATTGCAATCTTAGTTGGTTGTGCTGTTCTTCCCCATCTAAGATCTCTTGTAGAAATCATAGAGCATGGTTTGAATGATGAGAATCAGAAGGTGAGAACTATTACTGCACTGTCACTGGCTGCTCTAGCTGAAGCTTCTGCTCCTTTTGGTATTGAATGTTTTGATTCGGTCTTGAAGCCTTTGTGGAAGGGTATAAGGTTGCAGAGGGGCAAGGTATTGGCTGCTTTTCTAAAGGCAATTGGTTTAATCATCCCTCTCATGCTTGCAGAATATGCTAGTTATTACACAAAAGAAGCGATGATCATATTGGTCCGTGAGTTCCAGTCTCCGGATGAAGAAATGAAGAAAATTGTATTGAAAGTGGTGAAACAATGTGTTGGTGCAGAAGGGGTAGAAGCTGATTACATCCGAAGTGATATTCTTCCAGAGTTCTTTAAGAATTTCTGGGTTAGAAGGATGGCCTTGGACCGTAGAAACTATAGGCAGTTAGTGGAAACAACAGTCGAAATTGCAAACAAAGTCGGTGTTGCTGATATAGTGAGAAGAACCGTTGAGGATCTTAAAGATGAGAGTGAGCCTTATAGGAGAATGGTGATGGAAACTATAGAGAAGGTAGTTGCGAACTTGGGTGTTTCTGATATTGATGCACGTTTGGAACAGCTTCTCATGGATGGGATATTGTATGCTTTCCAGGAGCAAACTAGTGACGATGCTGATGTGATGTTGAATGGATTTGGGGCAGTTGTGAATGCTCTAGGGCAGAGGGCGAAACCTTACCTTCTCCAGATTTGTGGTACCATCAAATGGCGTTTGAACAACAAGAGTTCAAAAGTTAGGCAGCAAGCAGCTGATCTCATATCCAGGATTGCTGTCGTGATGAAGCGATGCGAAGAAGAACGGTTGTTGGGTCATCTTGGTGTTATTTTGTTTGAATACTTAGGAGAAGAGTACCCAGAAGTTTTGGGTTCCATTTTAGGTGCTTTGAAGACAATAGTAAATGTTATTGGAATGACAAAAATGACTCCCTCGATTAAAGATCTCCTTCCTCGTCTGGCTCCAATTTTGAAGAATCGACATGAAAAGGTCCAGGAGAATTGTATTGATCTCGTTGGTAGGATTGCTGACCGTGGAGCTGAATTTGCTTCTCCGAAAGAGTGGATGAGGATATGCTTTCAGCTCTTAGAAATGCTTAAAGCCCACAAAAAGGGAATTAGAAGGGCAACAGTAAACACTTTTGGCTACGTTGCCAAGGCAGTTGGACCTTCAGATGTGTTAGTGCCATTATTAAACAACCTCAAAGTTCAGGAACGTCAAAATCGTGTTTGCACAACTGTGGCAATTGCTATAGTAGCAGAAACTTGTTCACCGTATCTAGTCCTACCATCTCTCATGAACGAGTATCGTGTTCCAGAACTTAATGTGCAAAATGGAGTTTTAAAATCTCTCTCGTTTCTATTTGAGTATATTAGTGAAATGGGGCGGGATTATATCTATGCGGTCACTCCTTTGCTTGAAGAAGCTTTAACGGACAGGGATTTGGTTCATCGACAAACAGCAGCTTCTGCTGTAAAGCACTTGGCTTTGGGTGTAGTTGGGTTAGGTTGTGAAGATGCACTAGTCCATCTACTGAACTATGTCTGGCCAAATATTTTTGAGACATCTCCTCATGTTATAAATGCGGTAATGGAAGCAATTGAAGGATTGAGAGTAGGTTTAGGTGCTACTGTTATATTGAACTACTGTTTGCAGGGACTTCTTCACCCGGCCAGGAATGTCAGAGAAGTTTACTGGAAGATCTATAATTCAATGTATATTGGAGCTCAGGATGCACTTGTAGCTGCTTATCCAGTACTGGAAGACGAGGAGAACAACATATTTAGCAGACCAGAACTGATGATATTTGTTTGATGATCCTTTTTCCTTCTTTCATAGCCAAAAATTGATGGTAAGATCATGGAAATCCGAGTATCTAGGGTGTCTTCTGTTTTTTCTTTAGTCTTTTGTTTGCTTTGGTAGCATTAGAATGAAATCAATTAATTTGAACAAGTTATTCTTAGTGAACAATGATCTAGAGAAATAAAAATTGCACCTTTTATGAACTGCTTGATCTATCTATCTAGCTTACCATCTATAAATATGTACTGTATTATCCAGTAGATCCGTTACTTAAATATGATTTCTTAATCCAAGTTAACAGTTAGGAATTACTTTTATATGATCATTGAACAATTACTCTATATAATTTTGATCCATGACTTATTACAGATTGATCGTTCTCGTGAAACTTCAGAGCTGAGATGGATAATTGTATGATGAAGCAACGCGAGTTCTTAGACAATATCGACAATAGCCAGTTTCAGGATGCCAGAAAGTTGGAACCGCTGGTTGTAGTCTTGTAGATCAGCCTCAGTCTCAGACTCCCTGAGATTATAACACATCTTTGGTTCATAATTGCTACAACTTTTGTAGATCAACCAAGGATTCCAAACTCTACTTGGAGAAGTTGGGGCTCCGTAGGGAGGTACGAAATACGCAGTAAAATCTTCCGTATTACCATAAAAAGTACCCAGGAATCCAGGATCAATTCAGCAACTGTTAACCTGAAGATTCTCCGGAGAAAAATGCAGTAAAATCTTCTCACTGTAAAACCTGAAGTTAAAAGAGTTCAGAACAATTTTTGCGTAGGGAGATACAAAACTTGTGGGACAAAATCAACAAGTTTGTTACTTATACCTAATCAGGGAAACACATAAAAAGGTAAAGAAAAGTATAAACTTCATATGTTTAATAGCAACAACCACTAACTTAGTTGATCTCGGCGTCTCATAGTGAAAACAAACCTGAACTTGACCGAGCTAAACACACATATGAACCAGCAGTTGTCCTTCCCACAAGTCATCTTAGACTATTAGCATTAGAATCGAACCTAAACTAATTCGAGACCATATCAGCATATCCTTGTCGGTTAACAATGCATCGAGTGAAACTCGTCTGAACTAAAGGCGAAAAGAACATATCATAACTTCAGGATGAGTAACCAGTCACAAAAGCAATGATCAAAGTCCCCGACCAGAGTTCTCAATGAAGAGATGTTGGTTCAACTGAAATCCTTAAATAGGATAAGCCGCAGAACACCTAGTAACTAGGGACAACGACATCACAAAAACCATGGAATCGTGTGAGGCTGAGGCGACCAAAGTAAGGATAAAGTCATTGGGTAGGAGAAGCCAACCAATCTTACTAACAATTAGAACAAGACCATGACTAAAAGCAAAAAAAGAAACTACAATCAGTGGGTGGATAATAGGAGGGTGTCGTATTTTGTTGAACTCGGTTCATGCGTGACCAAGTGAGGGAGAGGCAGGTAGTGAGTGAAAGTTGGGTTGGATGACCAAGTGCGGATGTGTAGGTGATAGGGTGTGGCAGGCAGTGGAATAAATGCTAAATCATAGATAACATCCAAATTTTTCTCTTGGTAATATACTTGGCAAGAAGGTCTTAGGCACGGATGCTACCTGTTACATATGGATTTTGGGGTCCGACATTCTTGACCACTATCTTTTGAACATTACCTACAGAAAGAACTGGTGAAGGTTTAAACTACGGTCGAAGCATATGGAGCAGCCAGCGGATGTTTCTTCGGTCCAAGCAGACAGTTTTGCTGGCCGCTCAACCAATATCAGTGAGGTCATGAAGCTGTTGTTCTGCTGTATGCTGATAGGGGTCAATGAGGGGAGGTTCTTTTTAGGTACTTTCCACTGTATAGATAAACAGGGTAATATCATTCTCCAAGACTCAGTTGAGTATCGTAGCGTTCCACGTTCTCACCATCTCCGATGGAGCAATGTTCACTCGGTCTCATTCTTATACGATTGTCCTGACGATACTCCTTGTCTTGTGGATTGCTCCATTGACGAACAGTTATCACTTCAGAACTAGGTGAAAATTTTACCAACGATTCGTCGATGACTGCCTAAAATAAATGTTGCCATCCTGACTGATGGGCTTACTATCTGTTTCAATTTTTTTCTTTTCCATCTTGAGGAAATATTATTCGAAGTATTCTAGATTCGGCCTGTTCCTAGGAAATATAAAATTACTTTTACAAATGAAGATGTAGTAGTAGTACTAACAGCAAATGGCTATTTATGCCAAAATATTGGACATCATGTATAAAAAAAGCTACGGATTTTGACGTAACTAAAGGTGTCGTGCTTATTCTTTGTAAATGTGACTTATGTGTACTAAGGGGGTAGTGGATCAGGACATTGTGGGACATTTTCACGTTCATGTCCGTGTTATTGGTTGGGACATTTGAAATGTCCCAAATGTCCCCGTTATTAGTTGAGGACATTTCAAATGTCTTCAAATATCCGTGTTATTCATTTGGGACATTTCAAATGTCTTGAAATTTCTGTGTTGTTCGTTTGGGACACGAAATTATGGACATTTCAAGACAAATTGATTTTGGAGACATTTGAAGACATTTTAGTGTAAATTTGGAGAGAAAATGTTTCTCCAAATATGGAAGACATTTGAGGGCACTTGGGGACATTTCAGTAAGATATATATAAAAATAATTATTCCTATCAAATTAGATTAAATAATATATAATAAATAATGTATACAAATATTTATTATTATAATACTCTATTATAGTAATAATGATATTATTATCATATTACTATTATTATCTTATTATTATATTACTATATTATTGTATTAGTATAATATTATTTTATTATTATATTACTATATTATTTAATTATTATATTATATTATATTATATTATATTATATTATTATTATCATATTATATTATATCATACTATATTGTATTATATTATATTATTATTATATTATATTATATTATTATCATATTATATTATATTATTATTATATTATATTTTTATTATATTATTATACTATATTAAATAGTAAATATTTACCAATTGTCTATCAATATCCACAGATATCTACAGATGCCTACGAAAGTCGAAAAATATATATTTAAAATATTAATTGTATTTTTTTTGTTTTATATGATAAGACAACAATCTATTATATAAAACGCAATATTTTTCGCTGACTGGGACAAGTCGAAAGACAAATCTGACCATTCGTTCTGTTTCCTCTCTAATTATGGTCGTTAGATCCATTACCTACTCAAAAAAATGTTAATTTGTTCACCTTCTCATTCAAATAATTTTGTGAGTGCACGCAAACCCACAAATAAATCTGACCGTCCTTTTAGATCGTATGGATGAGTTTTATCCTCATTAAGTCTCTCACTAAAGGGCAGTTTCTTTGGCAATGAATGTGTGACAACGCTTGCCTCATTAAGACGCGCTTCTCTCCTCTTTCTCCATCTTCTTTTCTCTTTCCTCTATTCAATACTAGTGGTTTCATGTAGAATTAGAGACCAACAGTTAGTATGGTAACCCAAGTAGGTTTATTACTACACATTATTATCATCGTCAAGACCATTATCAATGCATTATTGTGGTAAAAAAAAAAATAGTATGGCGGTTTCATGCATAAATATAGACCATCATTTGGTATTAATATTGATTTTGGAACTTACTCTTGTGTTAGAGTTTGGCAATTGGTATTGGTATTGATCTTGGAACAATTAGCAATTGCTATTCATATTGATCTTGGAATAATTGAACCATATCTACACTGTCTTCGGTAAGTTCCTCAACTTGTTCTTCCATGTCTCTTAAACGAAAGTTCTGCCCTAGGTAGTGTCTTTTCTAAGTCAGATCTTGAGTCGAGGTTGTTCGATTGTTACGAGTTGCTGATTATTTTAGGGTATTCAGTTCTCTCAAATTTGATGTTTGTTTTATGCTAAACTCCGTTATTTGCAGATGGCAAACGACCGATTGGGAGAAGATTCAGTGATCCTTCTGTCCAAACTGACAGTTTTTTTGTTTTGGTTAGTTTTTCTAATTTCTTTTTCAAACCCTACGCCTCCTTCTTTGAAGATTTATTTGCGGTTTTACTTGTGATATACGTTTTCTCTCTTAATCAGATGTATGCTTCTTAATTTGTTTTTTTAGAAACTTTTGTATTATTACTCAATCTCAAACTATAACTTAGGCAAACATGAAGAAATCGGTCTACTTCAAACCAAATTTTTTTTAGGTACACCTCTCTCATCTCTCTTTATCTCCGTGTTAAACTTGCTATCTCTGTGTTAATTTATGAATGCAATTATGGTTTTTCTTTTTAATTCTTTGTTAGTGTTCGTTGTGTTCGATCTCTTAAAAGCTATTTGTTCCATATGGATTGTATACTGAAGTTCATTGATTTGACTATAATTATCAATTCGTTTTCCTTTGCTTGTAGTTTAATAGGTCTATGGTGATAATTTAGTAATAACATCCTTTTAATTTGTTATCTATGATGTTACGAAGATTATCATGTTAGTATAGAATGATGAAGATTGAAAATTTAGTTAGTTTGGAATGTGAAAATTCATTATATGAAGCTGTACAAAACGTGTTTGATAAAATTCCTCAGTGACTTTATATATAGTTGCATACATGAATTGTTATTTTTCTGTAGTTACATTTGTTTGATAGTAAATACAACCAAGGAATGAAAAATCAACATATTTCGGTCGAAATTGCCGAAATATGTCGGGTTTTCAACTTACAGAAACGAAAAGGCACTTACAAAAATTTCGTGCAGATTTTCGGTCGAAATCTGGCGAAATTTCGCTTGAAGTTTCAAAATAGTCGAATACACACTATCAGACACCATCTAATTGAAAAAATAAACATACCGTCTTCATTACTTGTTCCTATTTTGGTTGATTTCTACAAGTTTTCTTCTTGATTTCTTTTCTAATTGGTTATTTATCATCTTGACAAACAAAATCGTAAGAAGTTTTCGTCCAACTTGAGAAGGTTTGAGGTTTTGGGATGACCCTAGAGAGAGAAAGTAGGCGCGGCAAGAAGAAGAAGGAAGAAACTGATTTCTTTTTGCTGCTGAAAAAACCCTAATTCATTTAGGGTTTATGTTGGGAAGTTTTAAATACGCCCCATATTAATGCGGTAGGCGCCCCTCATAAACAAAATCCTACCGAACTTTCGTCTTTGAGAGGGTGCCTAGCGCAGTAATTTGAGGCGCCTATAATCTTCATGGGTTTTACTTTGTAGTATACATAATACAGTATATTCGTTTAGTCATTTACCCCCTAATGTAACAGTAAAATTTCTTAAATTACCCCTTAAACTAATTGTGTAATTGCAAATACTCCCCAAACTAACATATTTCACTACAGATCAGTTAAATTTTTTTTCATATGCGGTCTACTAACAGTAAAAATATTATATTTAAGGTCTTATTGTCAATAAAATATTCAATTTACCCCCATCCTAACTATGTGATTGTAGTAACATCTTTTTTATGTTTAACAAGGGTTGAAGAGTCTTGTTATATATAATTACACATATTTCTGTCATTTCTATAGATTTGTAAGATTTCCACACTGACCGAAACGTTTCCACGAAACGTTTCCACTTTTGGACTGACCGAAATTTCCACCGAAACCGAAATTTCATTCCTTGAATACAACCTTTCAAGCTTCTTCATAACTCATTTCACTTTGTTATTTTCATTCACCCATAGTTTTTTTTAATTCTTCTATTAAAATTCTTTGCATTTTCATAACTTTTTTTTAGTATCCTAACTTCGGAGGATATGATGTTTATGCTTTGATGAGAGTCTTCTGTAAGAGTGCGTATCTTTTTTATGTTTATCTTTCTGTTTAATGTTATTATAGACGAATATCCTCTAATTTTATTTGGTTTGTTGTTGATGATGTTTGAAAACTTACTCAGGATCCAAGGTATAGTTTCAGATAATTTTAGTTAGGATGATGGAAGTGATAAGCTTTGCAAATATTACACGGAAAAATCTGGCTACATTGTTAACGATGCACATTCCATGTTGGCTTCCGATGATGATTCATCACAAGAGCACAAAAGATACCATAATTCATAATGAAAATGAAACATGTATAGAGTTTTGATTTATTGTGTTTGAATACCTTCGTTAGAAGCATAAACTCTTCATTTTAGAGTCGGACAGATTGACATGGTATTTCCTCTAGAGATTTTGAATTAAGTTTTTTTTTTTCTTTTTTGTCATTGTAAATTGCTACTAATATTTTCTTCACCCAATTTTTCTTCTAACCAGACTTCGTCATTGATTAATTTTGGGTTGATTTTGTTGTTTGCATTTTAAGAAAAAATGTTTTTCTTATTGTTCTTGCTTCAACATTTTTGTAAGCTAAAAAAGACCCTATGTATCCAAAATTTCATTGTCGCTCGAATTGATTTGACTCTATTTCTTGTGTGTTTTATCATTTTTTTTACTTTCAATGGGTATCAATACACTATCTGTCATAACCCTTTTATCTTTTTGTTCTATTTGCAAGTTTACGAATTATGAGTAATCTCTGAAAAAATCATCTGAAAGTTTGTTTTACATCTCATTTTCTTATTAATATTGAAGTTTCACTTCTTGATATTATTTGTCAAAACATGGAATGTAGTGTAACTTTTATGGTGTCCTCTACGAATGGGTATTTAGAACATTTTACAGTTTGGTTGAAAGTACCAAATTTAATATGATTCTTTAAATTCTTAAACAACTCATCTTTTGGAGTTCCCCAATGAGATTTCATATTGTTTTTGGAATTCCCAAACTCACTCATTTTTTGAAATTCCCTTTCATTTTTGTCGCTTTCATAGAGAATTTTTTCCTAAAAGTAAGGAACACATCGAATCTTTCTTCCAGAATTTTCCTTATATTTTTCTCTATCTCTCTTTATTTTTTTTCAGTTGGAACAATGAACAATATGTAAAAAGACAATTTCTCTTGCATAATAAATCCTTTCTATTAAAAAAAAGATTCAGTGATATTGTGTTAGAGATAAATTTTTTGGTTTGCATGGTTTTAGTTAGGTTATTGAGTATATTGTGTTCAAATTTATTTGCATCTATGGTTATTTTTTTGTTAATATTTTTTTTTTGTTGAAATTTTCTTTTGTTAATTTGCGTTATGATTCATTCCTTTTTATTAAGATTTTATTAAATATTGACCTCTTCAAGTTAAGCTGACTTTTTTATTTGTTAACCTTTTAAACTCTTTAGGTTCCTCTTGACAGATGAATACCTTGCACATAATGACACAAAATTCATGCGTATTTTTCACATAGACGTCTCCTCGTGTATTCTGAGAAGCTCTGGTAACTAGAGGTTCCCTCGTAGCAAATCGGAAGTAACACTACTTATCATACGTACCACTAATTTAGATCAGAACGTCGTTGCTTCTCAGAAATTTTGATCGATGTTTTCATATTGATATTCTATTTAAGTATTAACTATTTTCAAACCCGAATCATTCGATTTTTGTCAGGGTTATCATAATATATCATTTTTTTGTCTTTTCATAATCTTGATGTTGACTACATTTCGCCGTGCCGGAAGGCACGGGTCATACCCAGTCTAGTATATAAAATTGGATGATGAGTACTGACTAGGACAAACCAAAGAAAACCAAAAGACAAACCAAAGATAAATCTAGCCGTCTATTATCCCTTGATAAATCTTGACCCTCTATTTATTTAAGATTAACAAAATAAATAATACGTGCATAACTCTAATTTATTGCTAATAACATTGGCTATTTAATGGGTTATAATAGGTTTCAGTAAACCGAAAGACAAATCGGCTTTTGGTATAGGAAGAGCACTATTTAGTAAAGGCAGTGCGTTAGAAAGGTCAATTTATGTATTTGCTCTTCCTTTACCAAATTAGTTTAAGGAGGGCATTATAACGATCATTTAATAAATAATGCCAAAAATTAATAATAAATCTAATACTTTATTCACTTGTAGTTTCTCTCACATAAACAACCAAAACCCTAACATCGTCACTACTATCAACATCACCATTAACGGTGGTTCCTCATTCATGAATTTTTATTTGGGTTATTTCCCTAATGGCCCCCTACTTTGTGACCAGCTTCCCGCCTGGCCCCCTACTTTACAAGAAATACCCATATGGCCCCCTTCCGTTATAACACCGTTACACTCTCTCCTCCATCTCTTTTCTCTCTCTGCCATGTCACGCCACATCATCTGTTACGCCACCTCATCACCTTCTCCGGCAGAGGTCGCCGACCGGCCAAATTTCCGGCCGGCGACCTTCAAACTAAAAAAAAAAAAAAAAAAAAATTCTTTTCTCTTCTTCTTCCTCTCTCTCTCTCTCCTATTTTCTCTCTCTTCTTCCTCTCTCTCATCTTCTTCCTCTCTCTCTCTCTCTCTTCCCCTTTCTCCCCTCTCTCTCTCTCTCTCTACACACTCCGGCGAAGGGAAAACCCTTCGCCGGAGTACCTCGATCTGTTCTTTTGAACAGATCACGGTCTGTTCCTTGAACAGACCGGGATCTGTTCAAGGAGCAGACCTTCAACAGATCGAGGTACTCCGGCGAAGGGTTTTCCCTTCGCCGGAGTGTGTAGAGAGAGAGAGAAAGGAGAAAGGGGAAGAGAGAGAGAGAGGAAGAAGATGAGAGAAAGAGGAAGAAGAAGAAGAGAAAAGAAATATTTTTTTTTTTTTTAGTTTGAAGGTCGCCGGCCGGAAATTTGCCCGGCCGGCGACTTCTGCCGGAGAAGGTGATGAGTTGGCGTAACAGATGATGTGGCGTGACATGGCAGAGAGAGAAAAGAGATGGAGGAGAGAGTGTAACGGTGTTATAACGGAAGGGGGCCATATGGGTATTTCTTGTAAAGTAGGGGGCCAGGCGGGAAGCTGGTCACAAAGTAGGGGCCATTAGGGAAATAACCCTTTTTATTTATGCTAAGCGAAATTTCTTTTATGTAAATGTCGCTTATATATTTTTCGAGTTACATCCTTGTTTGTATTCTTCATTGCAATACTGAAACTTGAAATCTTCAAAAATTACTTTATTAGTGTTAAAACCCTAAAAATCAATGGAGAAATCAAGCAATAACAAGAATTACAAACTCTCTATGGAGATGAGTGTTGTGTTAGTCATTTAGGGTTTAGGTTTCTATCTCCGTATATCTCTTTTTGATAGAATCAAATAGATTTAGGACTTTTCTCCTTTTCAGGATGTTTATCTCTCTTCTCTCTCTTTGATTTGATCGAAGGTTTTAGGTCGAACAGAATTCTCTATTCTCTCTCGAAGGTTTTTAATCGAACAAGAGGATACTCTCTTCTCTCTCTTTTGGTCCAAAATAGTTTGATGGGAGGGACCAAAGTATAAATTTGGGATATAAATTTTTTTTATCCCTCCCTATTCTAAAAAGAGTGCTCTCCCTATCTAATGCACTGCCTTTGCCAAAAAATGTTCTTCCTATACCAAAACCCGACAAATCCAGCCGTTCGTTTTATTTGATCCTTAATTTTAACCATAAGATATATTACCTACTCATAAAATTTGTATTTTATTCACCCTCTCTTTAAACTTATGTTACCAAACACAAACACCCTATACATCTCAACGTGAAGCTTTAATCTTCCCATTAATTGTCTTACAATCAAAAGCCTACCTAAGACAAATCTTAAAGTCCATATCATACCTTTTAAATCCTAGACCTTAAAAATTCAAGAATACTTTCATGTATTTTTTTAGTTTAACCATTATATTCTATTAGATGTGGCTTCATGTTCTCTCTCCAGTTAAATTTTAGCAGTTACATTGCATTAGGTATACCTAGCATCTTTATGTTTTCTCTTATGATCCCTCATATACTAAAATCAAACGTGAGACAAATTAATTTACGTGTAAATTACTCATTGCTAGAAATCTCTTTTTCTTTGTTAGGTGATTAAATTAGGTTTTGATGTTTCAATTTTGCTACTGTCAGAGATGGTAGCAAGGATCCGAGGAAAGCTAATCTTTTATTGATCGTGCTGAAGTTAACATTATGCACCAAAATTTTACCCGTATTTATCTCTTTAACTTTTCCCCTCTCTCTATCTTTGTCTTCGTTAATATTTTGAGTTAATGACTTAGACTCCAGAAACAAATAAAGTTCTTATAGTTAGTTAATCTCGAACTCTCTTGATGATTTGAGTCATCCCATTTTAACCTTTTCATGATTGGTTAGTCTAATTCATTTTAGTATTTAGCAAAGATTGTTTCGAATTTCTCAATTTTGTTAGCTAAATAGGTTAATTAGCTAAATAGGTTAATTAATCTTTTCATTTTCACTATTTTGTTAGATAAATAGGTTAATTAAACTTCTTCCTGTTAAATATAATTAAAATCATTATTTTTGTATTTTTCTGTAGGTGGGTTTGAAATTATGTTTTTAGCTTTATCAATGTGTATCTTCACTCTTATGGTTTAACTATGAAAATCACAATGTAATTATCTTTCCGTGGAAGTGATCTAGCGGTGTACATTTCTTTAAGTTATTGATTTATGTTTCTTGAGATGTAAAAACTTACCCAAAAACAGTTTTTTGGGAGGTGGTACTTCTAATACAATGCCCGTACTGAATGAACTTCGAACATTTATATTCTTTACCACTTTGATTACTATTCATTTATTCTTCGTTTCTATCTAACCAACATGTTTTTTGTTTGTTTGAAGTTTTGTACAGGACTTTCACAAAAGAAAGAAAGTTTATTTTTGTCATTACCATATGATTATGTACTTCTCTCTTAAAGATTTCAATTTTGATCTTTAATTACTAATTTTTGTTTGTTTTTAACCTACTTAAATCTTTTCTTAATTTTGATAGATCGGAAGATCACATTCTTGAGTGGAGAAATTGAAAAGAGTACATTAAGCTTGATAGGTTTAATTAGTGAGCGGGAGTACTACATGTACAAAGTCTTTGACAAAATTCTTGACTTAATGACTCATTTTCACTAAAAGACCAAAGTTAATCAAGGTTTTTCAAAGTTTGACTTTGATCGGGACCGTTCACTTAACATTTTGTCAAGAATCTTGTCAAAGATTCTTTGTACATTTAGCATTTCCCATTAGCGAAAGCTAAATCAATCTCTGTTTTGAGTGCATATCCTAGATGAAAGTAGTTGCATAACAAGATTTGAAGCAAATAATAAGATGGGAATGCAAATGATAAGCTTTAATCGTATGGAGGTTTGGAATTTGAAGATGAATGGTGTTTGTTCTTTAAACAGTCTATGCTTGTTCGATCCATAACTTTTATTTTGTTGTGAGCCTTTTTAAGTTATTTTTTTTCTTTGCTTTTGTGGGTGTGGATTTCATAAATCTTATTTAGGTATTATAATAATTTATTTTCATATTTATATGATGTAGATTTAAGCGTGCATGCATATCCATTGTATTCAACCATGCTACGGGTTATTCCTAGTAATATTAAAATAATACATATCGACCAAATGTCTATCAATGTCTACAGATAATTACGGGTGTCTACGAAAGTCGAAAAATATATTTTGAAAGAATAGTACAAATATATTATTTCATATGATTAGACAATAATGATAATATTAGAATATAAATGTTGACCAATTATACATCAATGTCTTCAGATATCCACATATGTCCACAAATGTCGAATAATATATATTTAAAATAGTAGTTCAAATATATTATTTCATATGATTAGACAGTAATGATAATATTAAAATAATATATGTCCACCAATTATCCATCAATGTCTTCAGACATCTATAGTTGTCCACAAAAGTCTAAAAATATATTCTTGAAATATGAGTACAAATATATTATTTTCATATGTTTAGACAATAATGATAATATTAAAATAATAAATGTCTACCAATTGTCCTTCAACGATGTGATAATAATAATAATAATAATAATAATAATATCAACTACACATTTTGTCCATGGGTTCAATATGTTGAAATGTCCCCAATACATTTTATCCATGATCCAGATGTCTTCAAGACATTTTGTCCATGAATCAAATGTCTTGAAATGTCTATGAAGACATTTTGTCTACGGATAAATGTCCCGAAATGTCCTAAAATGTCTTGAAATGTCCACCGAACATTTTGTCTCCGAATGTCCCCTGATGTCCTGAACCACTGCCACCCCCTAAGTACATTTATAAAGTGTCATTTACTATCTCTTTCAATCAAAAAATACCCCTAAACAGAACCATTCTTTCCAGAACTAGTAATTTTAAGGATCCTCTCTAGAACTAGCACTTTCGGGAAAGCTAAATAGTTTCCAGGGTGTGAAATTTTAAAGGGAATATGTAGAATTTTAGAAATTTTTCGGGGAAATAAATTTTAAGGGGAAATAAAAAAACACTCCACCTCACCTCACTCTCTCTCCACCTCACCTCTTTGTCTTCTCCGATTAGGTTATCAGCCGGCGACCATAAAAAAAAAAAATTCACTCTTCTCTCTCTCTAGAAACTCCGGCGAAGGGAACCCCTTCGCCGGAGTTTCTAGAGAGAGAGTGAGTGAGTGAAATTTTTTTTTTCTTGGTCGCCGGCCGGAAAGTTTTCCGGTCGGCGACCTAATCGAAGAAGAGAGAGAGAGAATGGTAGGGAGAGAGAAGATGAGATGGAGAGGAAGAAGTGAGGTGGAGAGAGAGAGAGCTGAGGTGGAGAAGCTATTTTTCTTTCCCCCTAAATAAAATTGTCAAACAAAATTGACCAATTTTTTACCAAGTCTTCACACCCCGGAAACTATTTAGCTTTCCCCAAAGTGCTGGCCTAGATTTTTCACACTACTCTCATCTCTGATTTAGGAGAACAACTAAAAAAGTGATATCCGAAAGTGATTTCCCTTTTACCCCTTTCCAGTTGTGTTAGAGGACGTCATTTCCAAAATCTCTTAGTGGGGGTTATTCACTAAGACCTTTGAAGTTTGAGGCCGTCATTTCAGAGGCCGTCATTTCAGAGGCCGTCATTTCAGAGAACCAACTATCGGATCTTTAAAGCTGTTAAGACCTTTGAAGTTTAGCGTTATTGGTTTTGACATTTTTTTAAGAACTTCGAAGTTTGGTGTTATGGGTTTAGACCTTTATTTAAGAACTTTAAAATTTTGCTTTATTAGTTTAGATCTTTTTTAAGAATTTCAAAGTTTAGTGTTATTGGTTTCCAACTTTTTTAAGAACTTTGAAAGAACGCGTTATTCGTTTTTTATGGAAAATTAAGAACTTTAAATGAAAGATCTAGCTTACAAACTTTTCGAGAAAAATTTATTTATAAATTAGTCAAATTCAAAAATCCAATTGTTTAGGTAGATCTTTGAAATATTTCTTTGTCTGTACACAGACGCCCGTACTTGGTCCCTACCACAAGGAGTTATTTTTTTCTTCCTAAGGAGGAACAACTTACCTACTCTCTACCTCCACAATTATTTAAAGTTTTAATCTTAAAATAATGTAATTTTTGTTTTGATATTTAAAGATTTTAAGTAAATATAAACTTTCGTTTTATATTTAAAGTTTTAATCTTAAAATAATATAATTTTTGTTTTGATATTTAAAGTTTTTAAGTAAATATAAACTTTCAATCTTAAAAGTTTTAATATTTAAAGTTTTAATCTTAAAAATTTTAATATTTAAAATTTTAATCTTAAAATATTGTAATATTTAAAAATTTAACCTTAAAATATTTTAATATTTCTAAAACAAAATAAGAAAATTAGAGAGAGAAATGTAGAAAGGCTTTACTTTCTATCCAATCCATTTAGAATTAGATATCTTAAATTTCCAGTTTTTCATGGAATATTTTTTGGAATTAGATATTTTGAAGGCATTCTCTAATAAATATCACTTCGTTTGTTTTTTCAATACAAGTGTTCCTAAGAAGCTTCCAACAACCCTTCATTATCATGATAGCAAATCTAAAACACTAACTTAACTCTATGTTTAAGTTGGAAGATAGGTGAATAAACAATAACTTAACTCTATTTTCTAAATAGAGATGAAAGTAAGAGCAAAGAACAGTTCATACATCTCTAAAATCTCTTAGTGGAGGGTATTCACTCGAAACTTATTTAAAGTTTTAATCTTAAAATAATATAATTTTCGTTTTGATAATTAAAGTTTTTAAGTAAATATAAACTTTTGTTTTAATTATTTAAAATTTCAATCTTACAAATTTTAAAATTTAAAATTTTAATCTTAAAAGTTCTAATATTTAAAGTTGTAATTTTAAAAGTTTTAAAATTTAAAGTTTTAATCTTAAAAGCGTTAAATTTTTATTTTTTAATATTTAAAGTTTTAATTATAAAAATTTTAATATGTGACGTTTTAATTATAATTTTTTAAATATTTAAAATTTTAATAATAAAAGTTTTAATATTTAAAGTTTAATATTGTAGACGTCCTTTTCCACTTTAATATTGTAGACGAAGTCTGGTGGATGCTATTCCGAATAAAAATCTACATCAAGAAGCAACATCATTAATCCATAGAAAGCAGCAAAACAATCGAAGCAACATCAACATCGTTAATCAATTTCAGACTAATTAGAGTCGATTACATACTACAATTGGACCAATTTTAAACTAATTACACCAGTTTCAGGCTGGTTTTTTTTTTGTAGAAGATTGACACTGTTGACGGGTTGTAAACATGTCCCTAATAAAAATCTAGATTGACAAACATAGTTGTCAATCAAATGTTTACTTTAGTCGAGAGAAATGGCAAAACGATCATTCTAAGCGTATAAAAATGTTTGAAGGTAAAGAAAAGTTCTAAACCCCGACATTCCAACTGAAATATTATGTTCCTTTTTTCTTCTCTCTTTATTACTTAACTGGCGACGGAACATTGAAGAGTATCGGTCCGGTTTCAAGGAAAATCGACGTTCGAAAAACAGACAAGGTCATTGTTGTAGAAGAAGATGACAAAAAAACGGGTCTTCAGAAGGTTTTTGAAGAAGAAATAGAAGAACAAGACATACAAAATCAAATTGAGTGGATAAAAAAACAAGGTAAATTTTCTTTCTCTCTCTCTACATTGTTCTTCCTTAATACATTTTTTTGGTGAGAATGAAGTTAGGAGATATATCATTGTTTTTATAAACATTTGAATAAGAGTTCATATTTTTAAAGGAAATTGGGTCGGAGGCCAAATTTCTTGTATTTTTTTTGTTAAAAAGACGACCCATCTTTTTAACTAGCGAGGCCCCAAGTAAGTTATAAAAATAGGCTTGAAGGACATTTTTAAAGGCACCAACTTTTTAAGAGTAAAAAATACCCTTCATTCAATTAGAAATACCTAGTAATAATCTAACTAATAAATCAGGAATTTGAGTTTTTCTCATGAACGAACCGAGTTGGATTGTCGACGCCGATTAGGATTTCTGGGGTTTGAATCGATTTTGGCTATAAGATAGGTTGATGTTTTTAGGTTTTGGTGATTTAATCTATTTGCTTGTTGTTTGAAGAGACTTTTAAGAGGTTTAATTTAGTTTTTGGTTCTAAATTCTAGAGAGAGAGAAAGTTTTATATACTTTCGATGGAAGGAGAATTTGATAGTGTTTCTAGGTATAATCCAACTTCTTCATTGCTTTATTTTCATTGAGTTATGAATGATGGATGACAATTTGTTAGTTTTGATGTTTATGTTCAAACTTATTTGTTGGATTTATATGGAAGTTGTGAAAGTATAGTTGATGCAAGCAATGTGTTTGATAAAATGCTTGAAAGAGATGTTGTTGCTTGGAATGCAACGTTAGTTGGTTATCCAAGACTTAGGTTGGTTGAAATAGCTATAAAGTTGTTAAATGAAATGCCTATAAGAAATAATTTTTCTTGGACAATCATGATTGGTATTTATGTTCAAATTGAGAATTTCATGAAAGCTTTGGAGGTTTTTGGAAGAAATG
This sequence comes from Eschscholzia californica, assembly GCF_041429995.1. Lineage (NCBI taxonomy): Eukaryota > Viridiplantae > Streptophyta > Magnoliopsida > Ranunculales > Papaveraceae > Eschscholzia > Eschscholzia californica. Next base: position 39,287,963 of record NW_028238198.1, read on the forward strand.
TAAAATGATGGTGTTAGAGCTTATAAAATGACTATTATGAATTTGTAGGGGTTTTAGCTAGTTTTTCGATACAACATTCTATTAGACAAAATATAATAATTTGTAACAAATTTCATGTTAAATCAATTCAAAAACTAATTTGCAAACCATTTGCATGGCATTGCAAGGTGTTTGCAAGGCTCTACAAGGTGTTTGCAAGGCTCTGCAAGGTGTTTGCAAGGCTCTGCAAGGTGTTCGCAAGGTTGTGCAAGGTATTTGCAGAAGTCATGCAAGATGTTCGCAAGGCTCTGCAAAGTTTTTGCAAGGCTCTATAAGGTGTTCGCAAGGCTCTGCAATTTGGTTGCAAGGCTATCCAAGGTGTTTGCAAAAACCATGCAAGGTGTTTGCAAGACTCTGGAAGGTGTTTGCAAGGCTTTGCAAGGCAGTGCAAGGTGTTTGCAAGGTATTTTCTTATACTAGGGTTAGGTTGGTCTTTTTATTGAAATTGAAAATTACATAATTGCCATCAGGGAGGTGAAACCTAAAAAACTTTGATGAATGTTTTTTAACCAAAGTCATAATTTTTTAGGGAGTTTTGGCCAAATTCCCGTATTTTTAAAGGGGAGGTTTGCTCTTTTGGTGTATGAACTCTTCTGATCAGGGGATAAAAAATAGTGCAAAACAATGATATAAAAATTTAAATGACGAACCTCCGAAGGAGCAAGAGATTTCAGAATTTAAAGTTTTAATCTTAAAGTTTTAATCATAAATTTTTTAATATTTGAAGTTTTAATTTTAAATTTTTTAATATTTAAACTTTTATTTAAAATTTTAATTATTAAAGTTTTAATATTTAAAGTTTAATATTGTAGATGTCCCTTTTCCAGTTTAATATTGTAGACAAAGTCTGATGGATGTTATACCGAGCAAAAATCTGCATCAAGAAGCAACATCATTAATCCATAGAAAGCAACAAAACAACCTCAGCAACGTCAACATCGTTAATCAATTTCAGACTAATTAGAGTCGATTACATACTACAATTGGACCAATTTTAGACTAATTACACCAATTTCAGACTATCAAATTTAGTACTAAAACATACAAATCAGAGACCAAAATTGGTTAACAAGTTAAACTGATAAGAATCCTATAACGTACAAATCATTGCATTTTCGTTTCCATATACAATATACAACAGATAGTGAGCATGAACCCATGAAAATACATCAGAAAACTAAAATTTCAACCTGTTGGTGATGATGCATACCTTTTTTTTATTTAAATTGAAGGGTTCAGTTTAGTAACAATACGCTATACTAATTTCACAACACTTTAAACATATAATTAGAGAAATTTCTCCCAAATTCATCACATTAGACATCTAATCTTTGAACCTTACTCACATGTATACAATGAAGCCCTAGTTGGTGACGATTTCCGACCAAACCCTCCCAAAAACCGAGCTTCAAAACCCCCAAAGGCCGAGCTTCAAAGAGAAAGAGATAAGAGAAGACCCTAGCTTTTGGTCGATACGAAAACCACAAAAACTCTTATCTCGATCTGATATGAACCACAAAAACCGAGTTGAAAACCACAACAACCCTTATCGTTGATGTTTGGAACGAAGAACCATAGCTTTTGGTCTAGAGATGCGTTCTGACCAAACTTTAAAGCAAAAAATCGAGTTCAAATATTGTTGTTAATGTTGGAAGGTATGGAACGAAGAACCCTCGATAGCTTTCCTCTACAAATCGAGTTGAAATTCTCCCAAATTCAAACATGAATGGCTGGAACGAAGAACTCGGGTAAAAACTTAGCCCTAGTCGAATGGTTTTTGTAGAAAGAAAGTGGACTTAGATTGATCATTGGACATAATAGATCGTTGAATTGGATTAAGGATGCAATTTCAAGGTTCTGTTATGTCTAAAACATCCTAACATAATGAGTTGGAAACTTGGAACATACTACTATGACTAAGATTACTATGTTTGTAATTCCTCTAAATCTTATTCAACACGAGCATGTCTTGAGTTCTTGACAACCTGAGTTAAGCAATGTTGATTATGAAACAAAAGAACGACTCTACTAGATTTGGCTGTATGATGCGTGAACGGTGTACATGAAGCATGTTATTTTCTTTATACTTAGCTTATGAACCAGTATCATATAGTACATAGTCAAGAATATTTAAGAGGATCTAATGAACTTAGGAATAAGTACTACGACGTAAAATTAAGTAATATGACTAGGCAAGTCTTCAATACAGATTAGCCGATAAACTCTAATCCGAAGTACTAATCTATCTTTGATCATAATCAACATTGTTGTTTTCTCTTTATCTCTCTTTTGTTGTTTTGTGTTTCTTGGGGTTGAAGGTATAGACTTGAGCAAATAAGATTTGTCTTTCACGTTCTTAGTTTGTAGATCTAGGTGTCTGGTCTTTCTCTTTAAACTAAATCAATGTTGTCCACTTTCTTCTTTTTCGTCTCTCATTTTGGTCGCTGCTATTTAGAGAGCTACTAAGTGGGGGTTGTCCACTTTCTTCTTTTTCGTCTCCCTTGTTCGTCAACTTTCTATTTAGAAAGCTGGTTATTTGTAGATACATTTTTTGCTATTTACAAAGAGTTTGACTGTATCACAACTTCTTAGATATTTAGAATTAGACTTTTATTTTACACATATGTCCTTCCCTCCATTTAAAACCTTACTCTTCCCTCCAAAAAATTTTAAAGCTATTCTTTCAACTTTTATCTTAATGTGTTAGGGCTTTAAGGCTTCTTTAGGTAGTTTTCAAAGAAATCTTGTTGTAGATTTATCTTGAATCATATACACTCATGGAAGTTGATTTCTCTTTAGCTTTTTAGGTGGTTTTCAAAGAAATCTTATTATAGAAAAAGATGAGATTTTGTTGCCATATTTTTTGTTAGTTCTAGCTGAAATTTTTTTATTTAGATTCGGTGGTTCCTGCTGAAAATCCATTTTTTTCCATCTTATAGTTTTTGTTGTTTTTCACCGAAATTTGTTGGTAAAAACGTCACCAAAACTGTTCGTCGTTCTAAGCATTATTTCACCGAAAATTTGGGTCGTTCATAAAAGTTAGGCAAAAACGTCGACCTAGAAATCTAAGTTCGTTTTTGGAATAGTCACCACAAATTAGTTTATCTTACATCTAAAGTTATGTCTTCAGTTAGAATGTTGTTATATGAGTTCAATGAAGAGTTGTAGTTGAGTTCTTCTATATAAAACTCTTCCATTACTGAATCTTCTTGACCATCAAGCTACTCCGTTAATGTACATTACTCATTGTTAGTTTCTTTCATATATACTAGTGTTTCTGGTAGGTGATTGTGAGTTGATTGTTCATAGTTGTGGTGTTGATTGTTGGGTTGGTGGAAGATGTTGGTAGTTGGGTTTAGGAATGAAGGAGATAAAGTATCTTCTACTCTATAATCAATATATATATTTTTTTTCAGTTTGATCCTTATCAAAATTTGATTTTAGTTCCTATGTGCTCTGTAAATAGCAAAGTCTTATTTACAGAGAAAGTGAAAAGATTCCAACTTTTGGGCTCTCTAAAGAGTCAAAGTAGCTTTGTAACTAGTTTTGACCCTCTTTTTTCTAGAGTTTGAAGATTTGAGTAAAACATATTTGTTTCTTACTTTCTCTCACTAGAATTCGGTTTTGTAGGTCTAGAATTCTAATCTCATATCACAAATACAACAATCATAAAGGAAACAATAGGCCGCAAATTTGGGGAATAAAGAAAAATCTTCGGGGAATAAATTCACCAGGGAATCTGTGTTTCTTTGTAAATCTAAGAGCATATTTTCTATAGGGAATACATAAAATATTTACAATTTACAAAATTAACTTGAAGTAAAAAATAAATAATTTTTTTTTATTTTAAGTTCTTTACCTCTCTTTCTTTCCCCCTTCTTTCCTTTTTTCTTCAGAAAAACTTATCCATCTCGACTCCTCCATAAATTCCAGCCAAACTTTTTGTTGTTCCAACTTCTATTGCCCTTACTCTTTTAAAATAAAAAACAAAGTTAGAGAGATAAAGAGCGCAAAAACATTCTAAACCTTAGAAGACATCAGATAACATCTCTTGTTCTTAATACATCTTTCATGAGACGTCCAATCCAAGTTTCTTCATCCATTAATCCTCCCAAGAGAGGTAAACACAATCTAAACCGTAGAAATTAGTTAATTTTGAGCCCCAAAACATATTTTTCATCACTTCTAAACATATTATGTTTGTTCTCCATGTGTTTTAGGGTTTAGTGATTAGAAAAAATTAGAGAAGAAGATGAAGAAATACTTGAAGGAGTTTAGGGTTTAGATTCGTAGAAAGATTTTGTTAAAGTTTATAAAAACTCCTTCTAAATTCTTTGATGGGATCTTCCAAAAATTTAATTTTTTTAACTCCCAAAATTGGAAGTCCTGTAACAACAAATAGAAATAAAAAAAAGTCAATCTTAGTTGATCAATTGTGTAGAAATTTTTATTCCCCGAAGATTTTTCTTTATTCCCTAAAGTCGCGTTCATGCAAAACCTAGTGATATCGCGATTAATAAGAATATTGCTTATTGACATCTTTATCAAAAGTGCGAGAAGGGAATCGTTGTCTTCGTTGGAACTCTCTTCGTATTAGCCGAAGAGAAAGAGTTTCAGGCAAAACCTTGAAACCTTTGATCGATGGTCTCGTAAGTCTTGATTGTTTCGTGGTTGATTGACCATAAGTGGTAGCTTACACATAGCATATTCAACCGACCACAAGATTTTTGTGGCAAGTCTCGTGGTCATACGACCACAAAACCCATGAGTGTTATGTGACCCTTTAGAAGGGTTTCACAGTAGACCTTCCTCAAGGGTTTTAGGGTTTCAGACAAAACAAAAATTTTGTCGGTAATGCTTTCCCTTTATTTAAGACTAAGGAATTTTTGGCGAAGGGAACTCTTTTGTTTACCGAATAAGGATTGACAAAACCCGCAATTTTCCTTTAGAATTTTGTCCGCAATTTCTTTTTTCCCGTCAAACTGTACCCTTTTCTTTTTAATTTTTTTGAATCACATATGACATAATGAAAAAAACGAGGATCTCTCTTTAGATTCGTCACTGAGGCTGAGAGAGAGGACTCTAACCTGACTCGATTATGAGAAACAAAGTGCCTATATTTGTTTATAGATGACAGGAGAGGATAAACCACATGCCTCAGACTCAAACCACATACTCTTAAGGTTATAGTTGATGAGCCAAATAAGAATGCAAATACTAAATTCACAAACTCAAATGTGATTTCTGACAAAACAATATCTTACTAACTATATCCTTTGGGTTGAGAAAGAATAAAACTAGTGAAACGGAGTTTGTTCCTATATTATTTGGTTAACGATTATAAGAACAAGGTCAATGTAGGAGTTCGGGGAGCTCGTGATTTTTTCAACTCTAAGAGCATCTCCAATGCAAGACTCAAGAAAACTCTAAAAATCCTATGTGTCAAGTGTGAAAATGGATCTCTAAATGGTATGTTTCCTATTTGGTTATTTAGAGATACTCTAATAGAAAACCTTCTCCAATGCAAAACTCAAGAGAAACTCTAAAAAACCTATATTTTGATGTAAAGTTAATTGGCTTTCTTATGTGACACTTAGAGATCCTCAATAGGACACTCTAAATTTAGAATGTCATGTTAAGGATCTCTAAAATAACTATCGCTACCTCGTTTTAGAGATCCAAGTTAAGTGTTGCATTGGAGATGGATTTTGAAGAGAAACTCGCAAAAATTCTATGTGACATTCTGAGATTTAAAGTTTGAGCGTTGCATTGGAGATGCTCTAATATGGGACTTCCAACAAGACTCCCCAATTGCATCCCATCTGCTTCTCCTATCCCTTTTCAGATCAAGACATCATTGTTAATGGACCACCGTGTAAGAATCTCCCTCTCTCTCTCTCTACATTGTTAATGGACTTCCTGAAACTGCTTAAACCCTAATTTCAAATGTGTTTGAAAATGGTTTCAAACCTAAGGATAGTTCAATTAGTATGTGGAGACCGATCTGGTTGTGGCGGTAGTTTTAGTGGTGGTGGTAGAATACGGATCTGGTGGTGGAGAGATTTGATCTTTTGTTTGAATCTGTTGTGGTGGTTTGGGGATTCAGATCTGGTGGTGGTATAAGGAGGTTTTGATGATCGGTTCTGGTGGGGTGATGGTGGTGGTGGTGGTTGGGTGGTGGTGATGGTGGATTCTGTAGTAATTCTCTTATTCTAGTACAATAATATTGGCAGTTGTCCGGCGACAATAAAGGCTTTCCGACGAAAATGGCGGTTCTCCGGCGACTATGGCGGTTTTCCGGCGACATCGACGGGGAAGCAAATTAGTATTTTAATTATTTTGTATTATCAATTATTTTGTTTATTTTGTCGGATCTTTAGGATTCTTTTGTCAGATCTTTAGGGTCTCTTTTCTCGGATCTTTAGGATCCTTTGTGTCTGTGTCTAGTCCAATTTCTCTCCCTTCATGAGGCTCTTCTGCATTTGTGAAGTTTTCATAGGAGAGAAATAATCAACTATCATCCTTGTAATCGTGATTTTACATCACTTATGAATGGATATGTTTCCAATGGTTCAAAAAGAAAAAAACAAGACTCCCCAAATTGAAATTATGTAGGGCGTGAGAAATATACGTGTATGAGATTTATCTTCATTATGATAACGGGCCAAAGTGTAACCGGGGGGTCCTCAACAAAAAAAAAAAAAAAGTGTAACCGGGTTAAGTGTGAGATAACAACCAGGGATTGGGTGCAAGAGGTCGACCCGAACTTAATCCGCGTAAGGCTTTTAGGGTTTTGAGAGAAGAGGCAAAAAAAAAGCCTGCCTCAGCTTCTCCATATATAAAGTCAAGGAAACACGTTGTCTTTCTTCTTCTTCGCCTCAGAGAGAGAGAGAGAACTTGTTCTTTTAGGGTTTTGAAATTTCACTTCTCATTGCAGACATGGTAACATTCAGGGTAAGCTCCTCTTATCTCATTTCCTATTATCTATAAGGATTTCGTTCACAGTCCGATCTAAGTTGCTTGGGTTGTTTTTTGTGGTGTTAAATGAGTATTTTGTTCTTTGTTTTCGGGATCTAGTTTCACCAATACCAGGTCGTTGGAAGAGCCCTCCCTACTGAGAGCGATGAGCATCCTAAGATTTTCAGGATGAAACTTTGGGCAACCAATGAAGTTCGTGCTAAGTCTAAGTTTTGGTAATGGACTAATCTTTAAAATCCCTAAATCAGGAACTGTTGTGTTTTTTTCTATCGTTCTAATTATCTTCTTTCTTGGGAATTTGTGTTGGAAGGTATTTCTTGAGGAAGCTGAAGAAGGTTAAGAAGAGCAATGGCCAAGTACTTGCCATCAATGAGGTATATATATCTTTCGACGTGTACCCTTTGGCTCCTTTATGTGTGTGGTTGTCTAGGATGTAGATTTTGAATTTTATAATTTTGTCACCATTGAAGCAACTTCTTTTTTCATGCCTGAAATTGAGCTACTGTAGTATCTTCATCCGTGTGTTTTGATCGATATTGATATCATTTGGATCTTATACTCTAAAGTGCCTTTGAAAATATTGTCGTTGAAGCCAGCTCTTGAGCAGTAATGCTATTAGCTTCCTCATCTTACGCTTTCTTTTGTGAAGTTTCCAAATGCTTAGTGTCCCCATACTCTTTTTCAGAGCTTTCTTGGCAGCGATAGTAATGTAGTAAGGTATTGTTTTTGTAGCAGTTAGTTTTCTTAGTAACCATGCCACATAAATTTAGTGAAAGCTCGGAACAGTTATGTAGTTTTACTGTTTTAGTGATAGACCAGGGCTGGGCCAGACTTGCAGGAGGCTCAAACCGGTGCTAACAATGGGGGCCATTTTGCATGTATGGTGAAAAATGAAAATATATACCCAATGATGCTTTACAGAAGATTTGAACCCTTGACAGACCTCTTGGCTCTTGCACATAAGCCAAAGTCATAACCACCAAGCTACAACTTTATTTCTATGAAATTTCTATTTAGAATATACTTTTTGCTGAAAATGGTCTATAAGACCCAAAAAATGAGGCCCAAATTATGTTTAGGCCTAAAGCAGCTGCTTTGGCTGCTTGTGTCGGCCCTGTGATAGAGTAGAGTGGCTGAATTAACTTGCATGATTATCACTATCCTTGTTAACTTTTATTCTTCTCTAGGAAGTTCTATTGAGAGTTGTTCTATACATCATTAATACAGTTTGAAGTATAAGAAACACCAACTTTCGACTGCTAGTTCTACTTTATCCTGTCGTAATGTTAATTGCATTATGATTAAAGTTGTGTATATATAATGACTATCATCTATGACTTACTCTATGAACAATTGAGATTTGTTAGTTGCACAAGAGTAACATGGCAGATGGAGTAGTTCAAAAACATGTTTACATTAAAAAAGAAAAATTTATATACTGTTGCGGAATATAGTTTAAAAAAGAAAAATTGGAATTTATCTTTGCTGATGAAATCATGTTAACAGATTTAGTGTTAATGATTTGGACTACGTGTGCAGATCTTTGAGAAGAGCCCAACAAAGATTAAAAACTACGGTATCTGGTTGAGGTATCAGAGTCGAACTGGGTATCATAACATGTACAAGGAATACAGGGACACAACTCTTAACGGTGGAGTAGAGCAGATGTACACTGAAATGGCTTCACGACACAGAGTTAGGTCCCCATGCATTCAGATCATCAAGACAGCCACAATCCCGGCCAAGCTTTGCAAGAGGGAGAGCACAAAGCAGTTTCACAAGAGGGACATCAAATTCCCCTTGGTCTTCAAGAAGGTTAGACCACCAACCAGGAAGCTCAAGACCACATACAAGGCAACCCGTCCCAACTTGTTCAAGTAGATTCTGATTTTCTTGGTTTCTTTTATCGGATTATTAGTTGAGGTCAGGTAACAACTAGTACTTTTCCTAGTATTTCCTATGTACTCATCAGAATCGTTCTCTGGTTTTTAAATTCGTATTAGATTGTTGGATTTATTTTGGTTTGTAGGAAAAACAAATAGGATTATGAAACCTAAAATGAGTTACATTGAGCTATTGAAATATTTCTATGTCCTAAACTTTAAATCTTAGCTAGTTGAAGTATGGAAATCAAAGTCCATACTTCCATTTTTGGGGTAAGTTTGGGTTGCACTTCCTCGGTGGGCACAAGAAACAAAAGTTTTTTCCACTTGAATAGAAACTAGCCCTTAGGCCAAATGAAGCATGACTGCGACACCATTGTTATCACAGGTTCTTGACTCATATCAATTACCTTGGACTCAATGTTTTTGTTCTGTCAATTTATTCGTTGGAATGATACATCAAGGAGGTTGAGCTCCAATAAATTGGGGTATACCAATAAAGTTAAATCTTTTGTTCACCCATAGTTCAAATTTCTGCTGAGCTGTTTTTATTCTTTCCTTCATTTTGGAAGGCTGTAATTTTTGTGATCCAGCTCTCTAGGCTCGCCTGAATGTGAGACTGGCCAAAGCTCATCTTCATTTATATACTCCCTCCCGGGCCTTCAGTGCATAAAGGAAAGTCTGCTGGGAGAAGTATTTATTGTCTAGACCACAATTTTCGTAATTAAGCTTTGCCTCCTAATTTTCATCTTATCATCATTTTCACCACCACAAAGTTGGACAACTACCACTTTTTTTTTTTTTTGAAGCCAAGGGAACCATATCCATTAATAAGTGATAAAATCACATTGTTTACATGGATGATACATCATTCTTATTTCTCTCCTCTGAAAATTTCATGAGAGTTACATACCTTTAAATGCAAAGTGCCTCATGAAGAGAAAGAAATGGGACTAGACACTGACTCAAACAAAAAACCCTAAAGGCCGACAAAAGATCCTAAAGATCGTGAATGAAAAGACCCTAAAAGGTCGACAAAATATTACAGTAAAACTTATAAAAGAACCACCGCCTTGTTGCCGGAAACCGTCGCCGTCACCGGAAAACCGCCGCTGACACCGGAAAACCGCTGCCGACACCGGAAAACTGCCGCCGACATCGGAAAACCGCCTCCTTCTTCGGAGAATTGTCGTCATCATACCACCATAGAAATCATATTACCACCACACCACCTTCACGAAGCACCACCTGATCTTGCCGTAGAAAACAAATCAACTAAAACAAACTTCAAACAGATTTGAAACTTCAAATTACCCTCCAAAATCCTAATTTTGTTCCAGAAAACTTGCATTCTTGATATGATTATTACCCAAGTAGATTAATAAACCCTTTCAAATTTCAGTTGAACTTATCACTTTGAGAACTTCATAATCTAAGGGAGAGAACCCAACTTTAATCTTTCTCTTTAAATGAACATTGGTTTAAAGTAAGTTGTTATTTTTAGATGAAGACAGGGAAAAATGGTTGTTCTTCACTGCTTGGATTTAGATGAAGACAGGGAAAAAGACAGATAACAATAGTACTTTGGGGTGGAAGGAAAAGGAAGACTATGAATCTGACCTAAAAGATTATTAATGGAGGAGAATTAACAACAAAGGAAAGAAAAATAGGAACCGGTGAAGGAATGATCCTTCGCCGGGAGAACGAAACGCAGGAAAAATTGACAACTACCACTTTGACCACCACTCCACCTCTTCTCTCTCCTTTGTTTTTACCTCTTATTCTCATTATTTCTACAGTTAGTTCTCCCTTCTGTCTCTCTCAATGGTGCTCATTCTCTCCTCAGTTTTTACTGCTCGAGGTCTCCTTTGCCTCAAATTGAAAGGGGGTTAGGCGAATGGAAGATTTCATTGCGTTGGAATTGAGAGAGAGAAGGATAGAGAGAGAATAAGCACCATAAAGTGAGATAGCTTCCTTGCGTTGGAATTGAGAGAGAGATAGAAACAAACACCGAGAGAGAAGAATAGAGAGGGAATAAGCACCATAAAGTGAGATGGCGAGAGAAGGAGAGAGACCGAGAGAGAGGATAAGCAAGAGAAAAAGAGGAAGAGCGAAGGAGTTGAAGGTTAGTGAGAAAATAAAAATTGCAATTTTTGGAATGAAAAAGCCCCTGGGTAAAATCTAGTTGACCAAAGTTGTCGGAGATTTTTCTTTATGTCTCAAAGACGCGACCTTTTATTTTTATGAAAGAGAAATATCATCTTGGGTTTTAGGTTGTTCGTTATTTGGATGCAATATGGTTCAAGATTTGATCCATGCTAAAATACTTATGAAAATAATGGTCTCATTTTCCTCTCATCTAACCCCTTACAAATAAATTTTCACATCGAATCCCACATGCTATGTAAATTTTTGTGTACCTTCCCTGGGCGGTGTCACGAATAATAAAGTGGTTTGACGTTGCCACCCAAAAGGTGTACGACACCTATGTTCGAATCAGTTCATGCAGTAGAAGTACGCCTTTATCTTTAAGTTTGTCGTAACTTTGACAAAGGTAAACAAATATGTCTCTTGGCAGCGGAATTACAAGATATCAACACACTGCAATACTCAAGAAAACAATGAACAAAACACGTCAACATGTTTGGGTGGAACTCGATCTTTATTCACAATGGCTGAATATAAAGGTGTTACTTACTAGCCCACTAGTGACTCCCGTTGGACTGTTACACGACTTGCACACTTCCCTAGTCACTCACTTGCTCGGTTGCTCTTACATGAATGCTTTGCAAAGGAGGGGAGAATGCTCCACACACATTTAAGGGCGGAGAATTCCAGAACACTCTAAAGAATTCTCTACCCTATTCGTCTAGACTATTCTAGAGATGTCTTGGGTCTTCCAGAGCTTCTTCGAGGGTTCCATAAGTTTCCCGACTCTTACAGAATCTTCTCAAATTTTCAAAGGTTCTCCGCACAATTCAGTCTCCAAAATGCTTCAGAGAGTTCCACTAAGACAAGGGATGCCACTTTAGCACAATAATTCGATTAATTTTTGAGTGACAAAAATTATGGGGTAACATGCTCTGCCGCCTAATTTGCTGACGTCGTTGGCGCGAACCTGTGGCAACACAGGCAACTACCTCGGCTCCTTTGCTTTGTCATTTGTTAGTGTGTTGCTCCTTTGATACTTGGTGATGCCTTCCAAGCTTTTGTGCTTTCCTTGGCCTTTCTATTTTTTTCAATAATATTTATAATGTTTCGCATGCAAAAAAGAAATATTCTACGAGTAATAACGTTATTATAGTACTGACAATAATTATACCTCAAATTATTTTTTGTTTGATCAGACTATGATTAATAGAGATTGATTTTGTTTGATTATTATTCAATCTGTATCTATGTCTTACACACCAGACATCATTTATGCCTTTTTGACAAAATAATGAGTCCAACAAGATAAGCTCAATTACCAATTATCCAGGGAGTCTGGACTCAATTAGCAATAAGCGTTAATGGGGTAAGATTAAACAACCCTTACCATTATCATCTTACACCAAATTAGGATCTTAAATGTCATATTGTTTTCCCAAGACATCATTCTATTCAAATTACACTAAATCCATCAAAATCATCTTACACCAAATTAGGATCTTAAATGTCATATTGTTTTCCCAAGACATCATTCTATTCAAATTACACTAAATCCATCAAAAATATCTTCAAATATCCAAATCCACCAAATTTCGTTGACATTTTGTCTCATACTGAGTATCACATACATTCATGGACTCTTAAATGTCTTAATTTGACATACTCGGACTCTCAAATAACCTTATCGAACCCAAATAGATCAAAATATTCAAAAAAACACACTCAAATGTATAAATTTGAATGTGGTAGATATTAATAGAATCTCAATCGTCTTAATTTGAATGTGGTAGATATTCACAGAATCTCAATCGTCTTAATTTGAATGTGGTAGATAACTAGATATTCACAGAATCTGAAATGTCCATGAAAATCCTAATGGAGAAAAGGTCCATCTAAACCAATAACCCCCTAATAATTCATGAAGTCAACGATTTCCATTCATTCCTTCCTCCAAACAGGCCGTACAATGTCTTGATCATTCAGTTGTCTCTCTCTCTCTCTGGTAAACCCCGACCACGCCTACGATACATCTCTTGTTTCGCCGGTTGCCGGCTCTGATTCCTGAAGTGATTCTTTAGAGGGAGGTGCAAAGAGAAATCCATCTGATGTCGACCGGAAGTGAAGGAGGAGGAGGAGGAGGAGAAATGGTGTGGGCACAGAAATCATGGAGGAACTTAGAAAGAGTAAGAGAAAAATCACCCCTGATCCAGTGCATAACTAATTTTGTATCGATGGATTTAATGGCGAATACCCTTTTATCAGCTGGTGCTTCCCCAGCTATGCTTCACTCTATCGATGAAATCACAGACTTCACTCCTAACGTCGACGCTCTCTGCATAAACATCGGTACCCTCACCACTGAATGGCTTCCGTCTATGAAGTACGCCGCCGGTTTGGCCATTCAATTGGGTAAACCCTGGGTTTTAGACCCCGTTGCTGTTTCCGCTTCTGCTTTCCGACTCAACTCCTGTCTTGAACTCGTCAAACTTAAACCCACCATTATTAGGGGAAACGCTTCTGAAATTCTTGCTCTTTCAAATGCTTTTCTAGGAGGTTTGGAAGAAAATGAGACCCATAATAATACGAAGGTACTACCACACTTCACTTTCTAACAATTTATATAGGTGTTTAGCCATAGTCATTTCGATTTTTATGTCAAATGCTTTCAATAACTTGTTGGTCTAACTAATTACGATAAACACGTAGAAATAGAAACAATGAGAAAATATACATCAATATGATACTGAGGAGTTAGCGTCAATGTGCAATGGTAGAATAGCGTTTATTCCTCGTGTGTGCGTCTTCTTTTTTTGAAAGGTAATATGTACCTGTGTCTCGAAATGGGGACGTAGAGGATGAAAATCAACTTGGTAACAACACTCGTGCACCTCTATAAACGTTGCATATTAGTATGTTACTACTCTTCATTTTGTTCTAGTAACCCCTTTAGATGTGATGTACATGTGTGTGTTATATTTGAAATTTATGACGAAGTATATTAGTGACTATCCGAGTTCCTGGGCCCGCAGTAAGACAGAAATGTAAGGCTTCAGATGACACATTGGTAAGAGTACTTGTTATTTCGTAATTACACATGAGCTATAGAATACCCTCCTAGGCGAGGACATATCATGTTGGTTGACAAGTTGGATTGTTCTTGAAACTGGCACCTAAAATAATCCGATCGTTGACACTCCTTCGGTTCGGGAATAAGTTAATAAATGCTTTGAACCAAATGGCTCGTTTCGTTGATGTCTTTACTCTTAAGTATGATGCCTTGTAAAAGCCATTTTTTTGCAAGCTAACAATTACGTGAAACTAACTAAGTTAAGGTGAAAGCTTTGGGTAGTTCACATGTGTTCTAAACCATGCTGCCTGCATATGACTGCACTCTGAAGTGCCAGTGTGCATTACACATGATAAGTTCAAAGATACAAGTTGGTGGCTTTTTGTTCCTAACTAATGCCAACTTCTTGGGTTTTAACTATTTGCTTACTATACGAACTTTTATAGTGATTATCTTCAAAAGGAAGTTCTAATCCTCAAGAAACACAATCAATATACATCATTTTGCATTTTTGTTTATTTAATTTGAATATGCAAACTCTACATTATTTTTGTTTTCTATTTCATGTTGCTTCAATACAAGTGTATTAACGTTTACGTAGAATAAAGAGCCAGATGAAATTTTGGCACCCGGCCTCCAAGTTTTCAGCCACTATCTTCTCATCCATATCACGGGTTCTGACGAAGTTATACTTGATGGCTCCAATCAATGGTTGTGGAAGGGGTATGTAGACGTTCTTAGTGGTGAACTCCAATGAAGTTTCTTAGCCTAAATGTTTCAACCAGTAACTTAAAAGACATAAGAGGTGTAGGTTAAGAAAAATGTATAAAGCTAAGAACAATAAAATTCGGAAATAGGTTGTGTGAATTTGATATTGTATTGTACTTAATATCATCTGCTTCTTGTAATATCAGAATTATAGTTTAAAACAAAGACTTGAAGTTGAACTTATGAAATGATGGTTGTTCTTATTATAAAGGGGGTGGACAGCTCTCATGAATCAAGAGACGCAATAGAAGCAGCGAAGTCATTGGCTATAGAGAGTGGGTGTATAGTTGCAGTATCTGGAGCAGTGGACTTTGTGACGGATGGTAAACGGTTGGTTGGTGTGAGGAATGGGGTACCAATGATGCAAAAGATTACGGCAACGGGGTGCGCAGTTACAGCTCTAATTGCAGCATTTGTTGCAGTAGAAGACCACTTGCATGCTTTTGAAGCCACTGTTTCTGCGCTTTCTATATTTGGTGTTGCTGGTGAGATTGGAATGGAGATGTCTAAAGGTCCAGCTTCACTACGTGTGCACTTGATTGATTCACTGCATTGTCTCGATCAAGCTACATCCCTTTCACGGATTAAAATCAATGCTCTGACTTGATTGAACTATCCAACGGGCAATAACTGTTTCAATAATGTCCATAACACTACTACATACACCATGTTTTATAATTCAGTAGATGCGTATGCTTCGTGACGCGCCTCAAGTTGGTTTCGTCTGTTTTCATCTTGAGGCACACACATTTGCAGCATAACAAATAACAACATCCACATTTTTTGTTTGTTGAACACTTGACTTTTTTTTTATTTATGTATTATGTTATCTTGTTTATATAAATGTGATGTGATATCATTTTTTTCTGCTAAAAGAATTAGCATATGCTTTTAATGCATCTTGCCTCCTCACAGCGCTTCGCTTTTCCAGAGCATACCACCTGAGGCGGAAAAACAATTTTTTCATCATCGACTGTACATCAGCTCTCTGGTGAATAGCAAACAGGGTAGCCAGCTTTTCTTGTTGAAACAGTATGACTTCCATTTTCATGCTATTCTCGAATTGCGCTTTATGTGTTAGCTGGAATTAAGGCAGTTGAAGGTTGAAGCCCCTCCTATGAAGTTCCTCAGAAAATTTGCCGGGGATTGTTTAAGAATTTATGTTGGAAATGGATTCTTAGTTGTTTTTATACTTCGTCAATTTTGTACAAAACTTCGAGAAAAACCCTATGGGGAAAAAAACTGGACGAAGGAGAAAGAGTACAACTAGACAACTAGTGCATATACTTCAATCGGTATTGGTTGATTATTCATGCGTTGCACCCCCTTCCCATGAACTAATTTTTTGAAAATAGTAGGCAATTACTTTGAGAATAAGTCAGCAAAATTATCACATGATTGTAGCTGGCCTAGTTCAGATTTACAATTTTGTCATACTTTCTCATCAACCACCACTTTCAAACTCGCTTCTGCAACTCTACTTATCCATACATGTGTTAGTTGAAATCAAACCCTTAGCTAGGGCCATTTTCTGTAATTTTGAGCGAGTTCCATTCGTTAAAACGAAAAAATTGGTGAACTTTGCATTTGTGTCACCGAGGATTTGATTTTCGATCTAAGGTTTGTACAAAATTGATTATGTATGAATGAGATATCAACAATCAAAGAAGCTTTAAGGTGTTCTGAGTACAGATGCGATCTAGCGCTTTACGCAACCCAAACCTTGCACACTCGCGTGAGTGGCTTTTTGGCCCACTTCCCACTTCAGGAGGAGCAATTAGACGATTATGAAATGGGTGAATAGGTGTTTGTTCAGATCCAAGTCACCAAATGGGTGAATAGGTGTAGATTAGACTGTTTAGAACATTTGATGATTACGAAAGCAACAGTTCTAGTGTTTGTTCTTTCAACAATCATAAGTTCAAACTGAGTCTGCTCACAAACAGTCACCTCGTATATATAAACCATAGTACCAGAAATCAGAGTAAATAACTCACTTCAATATACAAAAATATCTGGAGATTTTAAAGCATTCAAATTTCATAATACATACTGAAGTCGTTGTCTCTTGGGAGACATTCGCCTACGCTGCTGGTACAAATAACACGACGATCGTCGTCTTACGAAAAAAATCACTCACCTTGGTCTAACAATCTATTTTCATTTCTTACTTCCATTTTATTTTACGTTTCACATCTGAATCATGGGATCGGAACACCTATATTGTCATGGATATATGTGGAAAGATTTCACGAAGTTATCAATCTTCATATAAAATAATAGTGTTATTTCCCTAATGGCCCCCAACTTTGTGACCAGCTTCCCGCCTGGCCCCCTACTTTACGAAAAATACCCATATGGCCCCCTTCCGTTATAACACCGCCACTCTCTCTCCTCCATCATGTTTTCTCTCTCTGCCAAGTCATGCCACGTCATCTGTTACGCCACCTCATCACCTTCTCAGGCGAGAGTCGCCGGCCGGTCAATTTCCGGCCGGCGACTTCAAACCTAAAAAAAAAAAACATTTTTTTTCTCTCTTCCTCTCTCTCTCTCTAAATTTTTTTTTTCTTTCTTCTTTCTCTCTCTAGAATTGTTAGATCTAGAGAGAGAGAGAGAAGATTCATCACGAACAGATCTCTGTTCGTGATGAATCTTCTCTCTCTCTCTAGATCTAACAGTTCTAGAGAGAGAAGAAAGAAAAAAAAAATTTTAGAGAGAGAGAAGAAGCGAGAAAAAAAAAAGTTTTTTTTTAGGTTAAAAGTCGCTGGAGAAGGTGATGAGGTGGCGTAACAGATGATGTGGCATGACTTGGCAGAGAGCGAAAACATGATGGAAGAGAGAGAGTGACAGTGTTATAACGGAAGGGGGTCATATGGGTATTTTTCGTAAAGTAGGGGGCCAGGCGGGAAGCTGGTCACAAAGTTAGGGGCCATTAGGGAAATAACCCAAAATAATAAGTTCGTACTTTCAGTAATCTAATTGTTGATTATTTGCGGGATCGTGATGGCAGTCACGGTGGCAATTAAAGATAATGGTGGCGGACGAAAATGATGGTGACTAATATATGAACAAACAAAAATTTTATATGGACAAAATTTTAAGTGGGAAATACACAAAAATGACATAAATATATACTACATTTAAACTATATCCCTACAAGATTTGTTTTTCAAGATAATTCCGTCCTTTTCATTAGCCCTATAGATTCATTTTCTTCTTCTCTAGTTACTAACTCTTTAAAGAAAGAAAGTGCAAGAAGAACATTGTTGAAGATGACAAGATCAAACAAATCAAATATAGCCACGGTTGAAGAACCTTCACAAAGAGAAAAATAATTTCTTATCCAAAACCAAATTTCAGTATGCTAGATTTTTTATTCATCAATGTACTTGATTTTTTGTTGAATAACTCTAGACCAAGATTTTGAGCTTAGTTTCTAAGGTTTTCGAAACCCAATAAACCAAACAATTTGTTCCTCCTGCTCGTGTTTCGTGGGAATCCTAATAAAATTTTAGCAACCGAACGAGATTTTACCACAAAATTGGGAGGTTGATCATTATCCATTGAGATCCTTTCTTTCACCATTAAAAGCTTGAAAAAAATAAAATAGTAGGTTAATTGAAGAGGTTAGAACTTAGAGCCCAATTATCTCTTGTTATATGTTTGACTGTTTGAGAGTGATAGAGGAATAAGATCTTCTCTCTTTATATGTCTAAGCGTGATGGAGGTTGTAGTTTACTTGTAATTATGGTGAAAGAAGAAGAAAAATGTGTTTATCTTTAATCTAGTTTATTTGTTTTATAATCCTTAAGTTAATTTTTATTTTATATCGGGTCCTCATAGTTGTATACCCCAATTAAGATGTCATTTGACAAAACTAAAATAAGTTACTTTTTTTACTTATTTAAGTAGAAAAGTAGAAGGTTTGGTTGGTAACGCGGAAATTTCCGTCGCCAGTTAAGTTAAAATTTACCTTTCTTTTAAAATTTAAATCTGTAGCTTTTGACTTTAAAATTAAATAACTTATGTTTAACTGTCCAAATTTTAGTTTACCTAAAAAAAATTCGTTGTCTACTTCCGCTCCACCATTAGAGACCAAACTTCCGCCACACCATTGGTACTTGCACCACCACCACAACCAACCACTAAACCTCCTCCACCACCACCACCACCACCATCACACTTCAGCCACTACCGCCACCACTACACCTTAACCACCACTGCCACCACCATACTTCCATTACTACCACCACTCCTCAACCACAAGTCCACAACCATATTTCCACCACAATCAGACCTCCATCACCACCACCATCACCATGACACCTCCTCCACCACTATCCCTATGCATCCACCACCCGTCCCCCACCACCATACCTCAACTCTCAACATCATTGTACCTCCACGGCTCCACCACCATACCTCAATCACATCTCAACCACTACCACGCCTTCGTCACTATACCTCCAAGGCTACTCGACCACAGTCACTGCCACCAATATCACCACAAAAGTAATGGAAAAAGTCAAAAATAAATTAAAATAAGATTAAGTATCTGGAGAAGAAAAAGGGGGATTTTGACATATACCCCCACTCTTATATCAATATTAGGACTACACCCCCGTTTTTTTAAAACTTTTGATTTATACCCCCACTTGGACGGAAAACGGTAAGTCACCGTTAAATTTGAAGTGTGTGACTTCTACATGTTACTCATGACAAAAATGCCCTCAATTGAATCTAATGTTGCTCTCTTTAAAATCTCAACTCTTTCTCTCTCTAAACCACATAAATAGCAACAAATGCCATACTTCAGCAAAACTATCCACCCATCTTCAAACCAAACTCTTCTTTTGCTTCTCAATTCGGTTCCAGATTCACAAATATTCGTCGACTCAAAACCAAACTTCAATCTTTTATTCTGGGTTCTTCAATTTTTCTCTCTATACAACTCCAACCAAAATTTACAACGCGATTGAGGAAAATGTGTAGATGAAATTCGTCTTCCTGGTAATTGAACTCTTCTCTGGTTCGGTACATTCGATACAATAGAAGACACAAGTTTGGCTTAAGATCGAGAAGCCTCGAAATTACTAAGCGAAAATGATCGAATGAATTTTTGTCATATCTTTTTTGGTATAAATAATGAAGAGTAGATCGCCATTAATGATCCTCCAAGTTCATCATCTTCTTCACAATATAATAACAATAATAATGATGATTCTCACATCACTATGAATTTTCCTACCCAAGATTCAGAAATTAATCCAATACTTGAAGAAAGTAGACCTAATTCAGAGGAAGAAAGTTCAAATTAAGGATTTGGGCAAAATTGAAGCAAACCAGCCACTAAAACCAGGAAATGAATAATGGTATGTATGTGTGAAGAAGGATTTACAGAAAGTTCTGAATTTGTTTGGGGGTGATGTGGGTGAAGCTTTGTTTAATTCAATACAAGCTGGTCGGGGTCCAACTAGTTCCACTCAGATGTTTGGCATGTCCATTGGTGCGAGTTCCTGATCGTCTTCCACTTTCACTAGAAGGAGATTAATTTGTGTAGTGAGAAATTAGTTTGCTTTAGAGAGAGAAAGAGGGTTTTGTGTTTTTCTTTTTGTTGTAAATAACTACAATTCCAAACGGGGCTTGTTCTTGAACTTTGGATGAAGAAAGTTTTGATTTGAGTTTTCTTTCTAGGTTGTTGTTCTTGACCATTTCCTCTTCTGCGTCGTAATAGGTGGCTTTCTCGAACCCATTTACCAGTTTCCTTAGAGATTGATGGTTAAAAGAGAAGAAGATGATGGTTAAGAGGGAAGAAGATGGGGTTGGCCGTTGGGGTAGAAAATGAATTTTATAAGGGCATTTTTGTCCTTCTTTACATGTGCAATTCGACAACATGAAATTTAATTCCGAGATGACAGTTTCCATCCATGTGGGGGTATAAATCAGAAGTTTTAAAAAAACGGGGATGCACTCCTAATATTGATATATGAGTGGGGTCAATGTCAAAATCTCCCGAAGAAAAATAAGAAAACAAATTATAGTAGGGACCCATTATAGTATTACCAAACTTAACTTTTTTTTTTGATGAGGATATTACCAAACTTAACTTACTCTTTTACTTATAAACTTCATTTCTGTCTTTCATCTGTAAGACTGTAACAAGAATTTGGGATCAATCACTTGCAGAGGTGGGTAACTCGAGTTCTTTTCCCCTATTTCGTTATCCAGAAAATTTTAATGAATGAATTTACAGTTTCATCTCAAATCTTATCACTAGTTATTGATTCAATTGCAGGCAAAGATAGTTCAGTGGTTCACCAAATTAGTACTAGGGTATGATCAAAAGCAGGCATACTAGAATTTGAGTCATGGGTTACTCCTGCAACAAGCTTTTGGAGTCTGGGTTCTTCTTCTTCATCTTAGTGTTCATCATCCAGATTACAACAATACAGACGGAAGAAATTAAAAAGCAGAATCCACCACGAACAACACTTGAAGGTCCATTTCCACCTGTAACTCGTCATTTTGATCCTTCCTTACGTAGAGGAAGCGATGACTTGCCCATGAACCATACCAGACTCACCAAGAAAGTTCCTACAATCTTCCCAGAACAGATTGCTCTTGCTATCTCTTCACCAACTTCTATGTGGGTTTCTTGGGTTACTGGTAACTAAACCCTAACCCCAATTCATCATACTTCTGTTCTTCAACTTACCCATTTTATATACCTAATTTGTGTTGTTTGGGGGTTTGGTGAATAATGTATAGGAGATGCTCAATTGGGTTCCAAAGTGATTCCACTTGATCCATCTAGTGTTGGCAGTGAGGTTTTGTATGGGAAACAAAGTGGCAAATATCAGTTCTCAGCTAAAGGGACTTCAGCTGTGTATAGTCAATTGTACCCATTCGATCGCCTTCTTAACTATACCTCCGGCATTATTCACCATGTTAGGCTTCAAGGTAACGAACGTCAAACAAAACCCCTAGACATATATAGATCTTGCTTTGAGTATTTTGTTTGTTATTAGGAGTAGTTCCTCATTGGACTAATTACTAACCCATGGCAATTGAAGGATTTAAGTAAGGAGTTTTTTTTCTTCTGAATCATTAGTTCATCTTCATAATTTTAATAGAGATGTCAAAAAGTAATTTTAGTGAAGGATCTTAAGTGGAAGTTATCCACAATACTGGAAATTCATGATTGCTCTGAATCCTCTTTTAATTGTTCTACATTATCTTGAAATTGGAAAATGTTTTGTTCAAAAGTATCTTAATTGTATGGGTGCTCACTGTATCCTCACTAGTTCATGGATGAATGCAACAAAAAAGTTTAGGTTCACTTGTAGGATACTAATAATAATAATGTGCTTAAGTTACTAGCGGTTTGAGTAATCACCTTTGAATGCATTGAAAAAATGGTGACGGGGTTTAACATGGAAATCGAGATTACAGTATTTTTGGCTTCTCATCTCCTTTAGGTCTTGAACCTGAGACTGTGTATTACTACAAGTGTGGGGATACTTCCTTATCAGCTATGAGCAAGGAGCATAGCTTTAGAACCTTGCCCCTCTCTTCGCCCAACAGATATCCTGGTCGGATAGCAGTTCTTGGAGATTTGGGTCTTACGAGCAATTCATCAACAACTATTGATCATGTGATTAAGAATCATCCTTCGATGGTATTGATGGTAGGAGACATGAGTTATGCAAATCAGTACAGAACAACAGGTGGAAGAGGAGCTCCTTGCTTTTCATGTGCATTCCCAGATGCACCAATAAGAGAAACATATCAACCCCGGTGGGACGGATGGGGAAGGTAATTTTTTGTGAACTCCTTGAGCATCTACTAAGATAAGTGCTGCACCTAACTTTTTTTGCCAAATCTTTGAACCTCCTTCATGAATGACATTCTTTGCTGAGAGTTTTGTTCAGCAAATATTTACGGTTTGTCTTCACCCCAACCTATATTATCATTGATGGTAGGGCTCAGGAAAAAATATGTTTTTTATTAGCATAAGTTTGTATTTAACATAGACGCATTGAAAAGCAGAATTAGATTAAAACCTAAAAATAATCTGGGACTTCTATCGAATTTGAGCAGAGTCCCACACTCCAATATCTTAGCTGTCTTCGTTTATGTATAGTTTGTTAGTCGTTGTAACATTTTCACCATTTGACGTTAGAAGTAACAGGGTGGCCTTGTGTCTTTCTACTGTTAAGAGCAGGGTCTGGGTCTCGCTGTTTCATAAAAGAAAGTAACAGGTAAGAGCATGCTGAAAGTTTGAGGAATCGATTTATATACAGCCCTCAGGATTTATATACAGTACCCTCAGAATTCTGATCACTTTGAAGCTTCAAAATGTATTATTAGAAAATAGCACGTAATTTGCGGAACAAACATATTGGATTTATTTAGAAATATAATAATTTCCTTATGTCTGAAATATTTACTTGTTAGTTGAACGGGATATTTAGGTTTATGGAGCCATTGACCTCAAAAGTTCCCATGATGGTCATTGAAGGCAACCATGAGATTGAGCCTCAAGCAGCTGGGGTCACTTTTGAATCATACAAAGTACGTTTTGCGGTTCCTTCACAAGACTCTGGCTCCAACAGCAGTTTCTACTACTCTTTTAATGCAGGAGGAATACATTTTATCATGTTGGGGGCATATGTTGATTACAATACAACAGGTGATTTTATTTGTTTCTCGTTTTTGTTCAGTTTATAACCCATTGCTTCGTCATTTATGTGAATCAAGAAATCAAGTTGATATTTGTTTCAATTTCTCAAGTTGCATCAACGGAGTATTTCACACTTTGTTAATCCCTAATAAGATAATATTACGTCTAGGTACACAATATTCTTGGCTAAAGAAAGATTTACAACAAGTGGACCGAAGTGTAACACCTTGGTTGGTGGCTGCATGGCATCCACCATGGTACAACAGTTACTCTTCACACTACCAAGAATTTGAATGCATGAGGCAAGAAATGGAAGATCTTCTGTACCAATATAGTGTGGATGTAGTCTTTTCTGGTCATGTAAGTCAAAGCTTTGCCCTTTAAAATGATTTCCACTCTCACGTTCTAAGTAGCTGGGTCATAAGAAACTCACAAGCCAGCTCAGGCTCAGAGGTAGTCCGAGCCAAATCTGACGGTATCTGTCCGAGTTAGAAACACCACTTGTAGACTTTGGACCAAGTTTGATCTATATACATACATACATCAATACATGGCCCGTTGTTTCTCAATTAACTCAGTAGTATCATAGTCGAACCTCTGCATAAGAGGGTCTTGAGTCCAATTGCATAGCTCATGTTAACATATCATGTATTCTCGAGAGACCAAGTTATTTTCTATGCTAAAGCTGGCAATAGCATTTTCTTGCCTCTCTAATTTGCTAAAATTTTCATAATAAATATTAAATAGTAGATATTCTTTTTAATCTATGTAACATGAGCAGCTGTAACGGTATTCGTACTAACTCAAAACCAATTGAGAATGAGCGGAGAGACCCTAGATATTATGTTCTTAGTCATGAGATTTCCCTTGTTTTTTTGAGTTAATGCGAATACCGTTACAGCTGCAATCCCTTAAGCCATTCGTCACATATCTGGCAAGAGCTTTCAAGTCATGAAAGAATGACTAAAACAGGTGCAATCCCTTCTTATGATAGGTGCATGCTTATGAAAGAATGAATAGAGTGTATAACTATACGCTGGATCCATGTGGACCTGTTTACGTAACAGTAGGTGATGGTGGGAATATTGAGAAGGTTGATGTCGAGTACGCAGATGACCCTGGAAAGTGTCCTTCACAAGGAGATAATACACCTGAATTTGGTGGGGTGTGCCATTTGAATTATTCTTCTGGTCCAGCAAAAGGTAGATTCTGCTGGGACAAGCAACCCGAGTGGAGTGCGTTTAGGGAGAGCAGCTTTGGGCATGGAATACTAGAGGTATCTCCTTGTACTTTTATTATATGGTTGTGTTTCCATCTTGCATGGTACTCTTTAGATAGGAAATTCTATTGACTCCTACAATTCCACATGTGAGTCAAAGAAAAAAGAAAATCTTGTTTTCACTTGGAAGTCATTGTTGACAATGGGTGTGTAATAGTGTATTAAATCTCATCTTTTCTCTGGTGAATCATTTGGGGTTAAAGACTGACCCAAATCCACGTCCTTATCACACTGTTGAATGATGTACAAACTTGCTCTTTCGCTTGATTTTTTTTTCGTTTGTCTTTATTTTAAAGTTCTTCCATTGTGCTACATCATTTTCATTCCGCTATAGCAGTAATTTCTTTCTACAAGCAATTATTCGTTTGTTATGTTCTCTGAAAACTACACCAATTTCGAGCAAGTATTCAAGAGTATGATTCCAACTGACATATCATCAGAGGAAAAAGTTAGTTGTATCTAGAATATCTTTAATAACTTGCATTATTATTCAAAATATCTCTACCCTATCAGAGAGAAAACTTGATATTTCGTGTCTATAGGGAATACCATCTTTTAACACGATTTAGGTCTGAGTTGCATCTCTAGTTAACATCAAGGTGAAGCTTCTCGGGTGCCGAAATCAGAAAACACACATCCAACAAAAGAACGGAAACCCAAACTACTCTGAGATGGTTGTCGAGATCGAGATGTCATTAGAGGCACTATCCCAAGGATCAGTCAAAATCTAAGTGGGTTTACGGTGTACTTAATTAATGTATATTTACTTGTTTTGATTTACTTACAAGCATAAGTATCATATGAAAGTCTCAGAGCAAAAAAGAAAACAAGTTGCCGAATATGGTGGTTTATTTTATGGTCCTTTGTTGCTTTCTAGCTTTACACTATTCTTGGTATTCAAATATTAAGTCTTCCGCTGCTCTAAAGTCATTACGAAGCTAGCAGTTTTTTTCCTCTGTCTTATGTATTAATGACATTCTTTTGGTAGGTTGTTAATTCGACACATGCATTATGGACATGGCATAGAAATCAGGATGTCTACAAGGAAAAGAGTCCTGGTGATCAGATATACATTGTAAGGGAACCTCAACTTTGCTTGAAAACCGCGAGGAATGGTGAAGGATTACTTGGGGCATCAAGTAACCCTCCTTCGGCCGAATGACCTACTTTGAGAATTTCAGAACTTTGTATGTGGTGATCAATTCTGTTGCCTACAGAATTAAGGTGGATGGATGGAGACCGGTTCCTCACCTTCCCAATATTATTATGTCAACTCTATTGTCAATATAGACAAGTAACAAACCTTGTATATGGGTTGTCACCCACGAAATGTTTCGTGGGGTGGTTCAACGAGATTATTCACGAAGCATGACCCACAAATTTTTTGAACATTTCACAATTGCATTCCAGGTGATGAGACTACATCAAGTGCCTTTAGAGGTAATGACGTAATGAGACTACGTCACACTATAGTTAAGGTTATGAAATGTGTGAGATAGTTATATAGTATGTTCGTGATGTTTGTTCTGAATTGATTAATGATAGAGTACTGTTGGTTATAATTGCAATCGAGATAGTATTCTGAGATGCAACATAACCTTAGTTAGTGGCATATTCAGTAAGTACATTCCGCCAAGTCTGAAAAGTACTTAGATGGTGTAGTAATACTCCATCTTTATCTTCATTGATTTCAACTCCTAAATTTGATAAGGATGCAAACTCAAAATTTGAGAACCAGTCTTAAGAAAACTAGAGGCACAATTGGGTGGTCTTTTGGCTGAAGCATCCTCTAAAGAGGATTTCACTTGCAAGGTTGGGCAACCAACGGTTTTCAGACTTCCTGGTTTGGGTTCAAAGAAGATTGATTCAATAGGCCTTGGGAAATCTACCTCTTCCTGGTTTATGTTTATCTAGAAGTTCTAAAACTCTATAAAAGAAGTTGAGTTATCATTGTTATGCACATCTTTGAAGAATATTAATCAAGTTTATTGTTGACTAGGACAAGATTAATGGGTTATTGCTGACTAGGACAAGATGAATGCAAGGTAAAGGTGACTAGGACAAGATTAATGAGTTGTGTTCAAATCTCAACCTTTGAGTCCTAACTGTAGGATCCCACTGGTCATTGGAACGCTACAGTTCCTATCTTTTTGTCTTCTCTTCCTTACCTGAAATCCCACCTCCAAAAATTCTCGCCTCTTTCATCTTCTCCGTTACAAATCTTCTCAAGACTTGTCGATTGCTACCTCTCTAAGCTTTCACTTTCTTCATGAAGCCAAAAAAATAAAGAAATTGGTGATGGGAATCTCTTCCAATGGCTGAAACACTGTACCATCTCAATCGGAACCTCTCTGCTCGGTAATCCTGTTCTTTTCTTTGACCGATGTAAACTCAAAATCTTCATTTGAACTCCGAATGTGTTTCGCTTTATGAAGATGTTCTTGTTTAATTTGAGAAAGAATTGAAAGATCTCATCTTCCCCTAATCAAATTTCATTTTATTTGGTCTTTCTGAATGTGTTTCTTATTTTTGTCCAATTTCTTTTATATTGAGAATTTCTGTAATAGTTATTTGGTTAGTGTGAAGTTCTATGACCAAAGTTTAAGTTCTTGTGAAGTAACTGGATACACCTAAGGTGTTTGAGAAAATCTGTGCGAGGGAATTTGTCAATCTCTTACTTTGTTTGGAAAAATATCTCTCCTTATTTTGTTGTACACCTACATCCGATCCACTTTTGCTTGAGAAAGCCAAATAATTCTCCTTGGTTGGTATTATATTTAGCTATCTTTTTGCCATTATTGGCCATGTAATTATCTAATTCCTATCAAAAGTTAATTTGGGTGTTCTTTAATCGTGATCTGGTTCTTTGTTTGATATAGATGTATTGGACAAATGAAGCAGACTCAGGTAACATTCTAATGCTTGGCTGAAATGTGAGTGATTTTGCTTCCATATTTGAACAAATGTTCTTGAATTTCCTGTCTTTTTTGCATTCCTTTGGAACATTTACATGGATAATATAAATATTTATCATCACCCCAAATCGACCCCAAATAGTCTGTACCTATGAGTCTTTCTCTTCCTCCTCCATTATTTTCTTTGCCGGACATTCTTCTCCTTTACAATCTTGCTCCATCTTCTTCTTCAATCTCATGCTTTCTTCATCATCAATGAAGGAACTATGGTTAACTCACCTTATATAACAGGAAGTGGAAACAGCTATCTCTGAGAGAAAAAACACATAAAGACGGTCACAAGAAGAATGGTGAGACAATTTCTTCATCTTCACATACCATCTCTGAAGCTAAACCGTAAAATGTTGTATCTTCCTCTTCACAGTTACATGACTTCAGATTTTCCCTAATAATCTAAAAATCTAAATCTGTTACCTTTTGCAAATCGTTTACATGTTCAGTTTGATTTTGGTTTTATATATTTTTTGAAGTTAATGATATATATTGTTTTTGTTGTTATAGGTTGTGGAATACGGAGATCATAGACTATGGAAAGGTTACAATGTCAGGGTATAAGCTTATATCATTTCTTCTCTTCATCTTTGTTAATTAGTCTAGATTTATCATACACCTAATCGGGGTATATGGTTCTGCATCTTTCTTTCTTTTTAAGTGCTTCGCCGAGATATAATATTCTACGTATTTGTTAGTGGTAGTCGAGATTGAAGAAATACTTGTTTAGTTGACTGGTTTCCGTCCCTCTTGAGTCTCAAGAAGGATTAAGTTAGGTTTCATCAATTTAGTATTTCAATAGTGAATTTCTGGTTCCAAGAGTGGTAACAATCTACATTACCAAAGTGACATCCATAAAATTCCCTTTCTTCTTAAAGATATCTCAAAGTTTCATAAGCAAGTTAGATAGTTGATGTGTCTTCTTAGTCTGTTTCTTTTATTCAAAGCATAAAACTTAGGATTCCCTTGCATTTTTTTGGACAGGGGATTATCCATTTCCTTTTGTTTGGAGCAGGAACATATGATGAAAATGGAAATGGAACACTACAAGAAATGCTTCTTTCATCTATACGTTCTGTCTATAAGGGAAACAAATAAAAGATTTATAAGCAACATAACTTTTAAATTTTTTGTTGAAAGAACAAAGTGAAGGATCCTCTTAATAATTTTGATGTCAGTTAAACAATTCATTTTGTGTACCCATATGCTTTACCAATTTGATTTTGATTTTTTTTATCTTTTTGTTTAATAGAACCGCAGAAGAACATTAAGTATCTCGTGGGTTTGTCTAATAACAGGCCTAATCATATGTAATCAGCAGTTAGATTCTTTTATGATCATTTAATGAATTACTGTTCTTTACCTAATTATTGTTCTATCAAGTGTCGCTTCTTACAGATTTGTGACATGGTTATGATTCCAAGATGTCTGAACATTATACTTGCAGTCCTTCAGATCGATAAAACTTCTTTCTGGGGCCAATCCTAGGTAAATTCGAGATTGTTCCAAATTCCATATGTTCCTTAATTTCAAGAGATATTATTCACAGCTGATTATGTGTTCACTTGGGTTTTAGTGAATTTCAAGATATATTTGATCTGAATGATTTCATTGCATCCTTGCGAGAGGTAGTTCGGATACTGAAAGTTTTACCACCCGAGCTTAAGACAATAGTGGAGCAATAAATGTTTGCCACCAATTAGTTGTTTGAACTTATCATACTACCTTCACCAGGTTAGTTCGGTCTTCCTTTCAAGTCTTGGTTGATTTCTTTATTGACTGAATCCGATATCAACCATTTTATGTTCCACATTGATGTTTAAACAAAACCAATGCTCGCCTTGATAGCATTGAACTACACTCAGATAGAAGAGTTGGGTAAAAGGGTTAATAAGGCCAAACTTAGATAATTGAATACTTGAGTGTTGTCTGATTAATTCTTGAACTGCTATTTTGACATCTGAGACACCATTTTTTAGAAATCCAATGAACTAGGACAAATTATAATTCGCTCGAGTATATAGCAAATTTAGGTATTTTAGTCATTGACTTGATCTCTTGTGTTTCACATATGCTATGGTAATCGTCGTAGTTAGTGTTATGTTAGTTTATTCAAGTACCTAGAGTAATTTTTTCTCTTAAGAGGAAAACACTCATGTGCTTCTATTAACCGGATAACAGATTTTATGATGAATGTAAGCGACGATTTAACATGAGACTCTTGAAGACCTTTACGGATTGTCTTAATTGCCTTCATGTGCCAGTTGTCATACTCGATAAGGTTTTGTGCATGCATGGTGACCTTTCCCATGAAGTGTCGCACTTGGATCAGGACAGGAACATAACTTGTCCAAAAGATGTTCCAGACACAAGCTTGCTTTGTGATTTTCCTTGGTCAGATCCAGCTAAAGATACGAAGGAGAATGAACGACAGAGGAGTTTCATTCACCTTTGGACCTGATGTCATGGCAGAGTTCTTAATGAAGCAAGATTTAGGCCTTATATGTCGTGCCCATCTGGTTATTTGTTATCAAACTTGGACTTTACTATGTTTCACTTATTGGTTTGTTACATCACTTGCGCTTTTTTGACATGATTTTGCTCTTATTCCAGGTTGCGAAGATGGGTATGAATTCTTTGCTGAAAGACAATTTGTAACAATATTTTCAACCCCCAACTACTATGGTTTGATAATGAGGTATGTTGATGAAAACTTAATGTGCTCATTCCAAATTCTCAAATGCGATATGGACATCATTCCCTGGTTTTACTCAAGGTTCTATAACACCAGAGGGGAAAGGGTTGACACGATGGGGTAAGATTGATTCCTCATTTGGTTGATTAATCTCAAAGAGAATAAGACAATTTATTAGACCTACTGGGCACAAAATGTTATGTATCTCTCACTCTTAATTTGTTTGGGATTTTCCCATATTTAGATTATTTTGGTGATGTAGTAAGCTTTGAGTACGTTGAATCTCTCACTTTTATAAGATAGTAAGCTTTCAAATTTTCTAGACTAAGTGTTGTGAATCTCGCACTCTTATTAGCGAGTTCTTTTTGTCGAGTTGCAGAGGAGTAAGCTTTGAGTATGTTGAATCTCTCACTTTTATAAGATAGTAAGCTTTCAAATTTTCTAGACTAAGTGTTGTGAATCTCGCACTCTTATTAGCGAGTTCTTTTTGTCGAGTTGCAGAGGATTTGACTATTTGGGCATAGAAGATTACGATTTTTCTCAAGTCTATTGTAATCACACTATAAATTTGAAATTAGACTATTGATGAGCCAATTCAAAAATTGATCAGACTGTCAAACTACATAACATATTATGTTTTTTTTTTACTGATTCCACCTTTGTATGACACAGCAAGAGTATTTTGCCAACAACCCATGGTGAGAGGAACAAAATTTTGAATTGGTAATGAGTGAACTTCTTTTTCATTTTTTTTGTTGAAAACAACTTCTCCTAAAAGGGTTTTGAGATTCTATTTGATTGAAGAACAAAGTTGTCAATCTCCTTAGCAATTTTTCTTCATTTATATGTTTAACAATAGGTTGAGAACAACAGATTGATCGATTCACTCTTTTGCCTTTCTTTATTTTTCTAATTTGTTAGTAATCTTATGCTCGCACTCTTTCTCTTTTATAGTAACAGATTAAGACCAGCCTCTGGCTATTTTAATCGATGTTCCCTTCTTTTACTTTTTCTTTGATCAACTGTCATAATCTGCTAGAGTTTTGCATTAGAAAGATGGAACCCAACTGCAGTTTTTTACCATACCTTGCTAAATCTGACTTGCTTTTGTTTTACATCGACAATCATATTTCCTTTTAAATTTCCCTTTTCGAACTTTTTGGGTGATTTACAGAATGCATCAGGTATTCATTATTCTTTTGCTTGTAACTTTGATTTACTGTAATTTTTCGAGGTCGGTGTCCTGTTGTTGGTCTTTGTATTATCAATTTCGGTTTAACATCTTACATGTCAATGAATCGAGACGTTTCCAGCTACTCGTAGTTCAAGGGCAGTATAACTAGGTTTGGATTACTCTAAGTTGTCCTATTTTATTTTTATCATTAATGATGACCTCTTGATAGCTATATATCTTGTAACATGTTTCCTTCAAGGTTTTTGAGTACTTTGCATCTTTCATTACCCTGAATGAATGAAATGGGGGCAATCATTCCCATCTCCCCTCCATCTGAACCAAGTGTTGGAGACATATGCTTGAGAGGAGCACGAGCTCTCGGATGTGTTCCTTCAACATTTTTTTTTCCTTTTTCTGTCCTAAAAATGATGGCCATATATCCTTTGCAGTGCAAGATCATCAATTTTGCTCTCACATCACGACTATAGGTCTAAATATTGTAATTTAAATTGGTCAATATAGATTTAATGTTCTATTGGTTTTAATTTTTGGATGATTGCTGAATTTATTATACGCCATCTTCTTACCATCCTTGAATTAGGTCTTTCTATAGACCTCGTAAACTTCGTCCTTGACAACCACCTGTAAGTATTTTTCTTCTATGAAAATTGAGTCTTAATATTTAGAGTGTTCTAAACTAGCTTCTCGAATGATGGACGTCTGTGGTAGTCTATCCGATTTTTTGTGTATCTAGGCGATAGGCCGAAGCCGATCATTCGAGAGACCAAGTGTAGGGATCAAGTTATAGTACTTCTAATTAAGGGTGAGCAGCAGTCGGTTACCGATCATTTAGGGTCCGACCGAAGCCGGTCCAATCAATGTCGATTTGGCTAGATCACCGGCCGAAGCCGAGCCGATCAAATTGCCAGCCAACTTCGTTCGGCCCGGTTCGGTTTGGTTCGATTGATTTCGGTTGGTCAGTCCGGCCGAACACAAGAAACCAAATAAAACGTGAGAAAAATGAAATTATTGAAAATGATAATGTTTAACAATGTAATTCTAATCAAAACGTTAAGAGATAACGTATTAGACACAAAATAACTAAAATCTTTCAACAACCATATATTTAAGTTCAATTGTCTTGTAACCATCATAGAACATAACTAATTTAAAAAGATAAATTCCATTCACAAAGGTCAAACAAGTATATAAAACTTGAATAGTGGTGTATTAGTTTGATGGGAGATTGGGAGCTTTGATGTTAAGATTTCACACCTTACAGAAGGCGGTAAGAAGAATAGTTGAAAACTATATCAAATTAGGTTAGATTTTAACCTTTTTCACTTAAGGACAAATTAAATAGAAACTTATAATTCAAAGGAACTCTTTATTCTATTAAAGGTTCCAATCCCTAGAATATTCCTTTCTTAATTTTCAATCCCTATTTACTATTTAGTTTCAACTTTTAAATACTTATTTATAGTATTATTTATACAATATTTATATATATATGTATAATAAATATATGCAGTTCGGTCAGTTCGATTTTGGCGGTTTTCAAAATCCCAAACCGAAGCCAAACCAAACTTTGATCGGCTGATCGATTTTTCAGCCGAGCCGAGCCGAATACTATTCTGTTCGGCTTAAAAACCATTCGGTCTGGTTCGGCCGAGTTCGGTCTGGTCGGTTCGGCCGACCGTTGCTCACCCCTACTTCTAATAAGTCCGAGAATCGTTCCACGAGATAGGTAACTTCACATTAAATCTTAAATTAACACTTCATTCATTAATTTTGGTTGGTTTTTATAACAGGAAATTGGGCCGAAGGCCCAATTTTCTGGTTTTTTTTGTTAAAAAGACATCATAAGTTTTTATAAAGTTAGGGCCCAAATAACTTTCTAAAATGTTCCTCAAGGACAATTATGAAGACACCCACATATTCAAGGTCAAACTTGCCCTTTGTCTAATAAACAATACCCAAACAACCAATTTGAAATCAAAACCAGAAACTACTTGCTTCTTTATCAAAAACGAAGAACAAGAAAAAATGGGGGATTTGGGCGATTTTCATCCAACATGGTTGAACTGGATTTCGTGGTTTTGTGATCAACAATCTATTTTAGGATTTTGTGATTGAATCTCTTTAGTTGTTTTGAGTTTTGAGTTAGTAGTTTCTTAAGAATTTTAGTGAGAGAAAGTTGTAATTCCCTTTCATAATTTGTTAGGGATTCAAAAGGTTGAAAGAGAATCTCAAAGTATTTCTAGGTATAATCTAATAGAAAGAGTTGTAGATTAAGTTTAAAAGCAAGTCTTTGATTTAGTTAAATCTCTATTAACCTCATTTTGGGTGAATTGTTTAGATAATCTAAATTTTTTTTTTATTTTGTTTATGTTGGATAGATGTGATTAACTTTCATTGTTAACTGATTAATATTTATGCACGCTAACTGTTTGATAAAAATACTGAATGAAGATTGAATTGTTTCCAAATCATATTGCAAATCAGTTTGCAAACCACATTGCAAATCAGTTTGCAAACCACATTGCAAATCAGTTTGCAAACCATATTGCAAACCATATTGCAAATCAGTTTGCAAATCAATTTGCAAATCAATTTGCAAATCATATTGCAGATCACTTTGCAAACCATATTGCAGATCAATTTGCAAATCATATTGTAGATCAGTTTGCAAATCATATTGCAAATCAGTTTGCAAACCATATTGCAAATCAGTTTGCAAACCACATTGCAAATCAGTTTGCAAACCATATTGCAAACCACTTTGCAAACCATATCGCAAATCAGTTTGCAAATCACATTGCAAATCAGTTTGCAAACCATATTGCAAACCACTGCATGTATTGAAAAATATTTAATGAATTACAACCTATTTGTATTACATATTTTATTTTACGGGGGTTCGGGGGCGTAGCCCCCGTTCTTTTCTGGAGAAATTTAGAAACAATTAATAAAATAAAAGATGAAGAATTAATCTTTCGAAAAGGATTTAATCTTTCGTTCATCCTACATCTATTGAAAAATATTTAAAAAAACATGTGAGTATGTTGGGAACATTTTGAAAAAAAATAAATTGAAACTGACTTGTTTGCAAACTAGAATGCAAACTACTGCAAATCAATTTGCAAACCACTACAAATCAGTTTGCAAACCAGAATGCAAACTAGATTGCAAACCACTGCATACCAGATTGCAAAGTCACCAAACAAATTTAGAATCCTTTTGCAACTTAGATGTTAATACTTGCACATCCTTCAATACAAACGAACTCAATTTATGTACATCATGTATGTTACATTTTGACGAATTACAAACTATTTGTATTACGTGTTCTTTTACGGGGGGTTGGGGGCGCATCCCCCGTTCTTTTTTGTAGAAATTTTCAAAACATTTAATCGAATAAATATGTGAAGAATTAATCTTTCTAAAAAGATTCAATCTTATGATTTTAATCTTTCCTTCATCTATTGAAAAAGACTTAACGAAACATGTTGTGAATATTTAAAAAAGAAAAAGAAAAATTGAAACTGATTTGCGAAGATATGCAAACAACTGCAAATCAATTTGCAAACCAATACAAACCACAATGCAAATCAGTTTGCAAACTAATGCAAATCAGTTTGCAAACCACGAATCAGTTTGCAAACCAATGCAAATTAGTTTGCAAACCACTGCAAATCAGTTTGCAAACTACAACAACTTAAATTCATAAGACCAAATAAGTAATCAAATATATACTCAACATAATCAAATTAAAAAACTATAAAAGATTCATCAAAATATTCACAACACATTCATCAAAATATTAAGAACAAATACTCTATTCAAACGCAGATAAGTCTGAAATCATGCTTGTAAATGTGAAGAAATCTCTCAGTGAGGTTCCATTAAAGACACTTTGAGCACATTCTATCTTCCCACATTTTGCACACATATCAGTTAGAGCAGCAGAAAGATTTGAACTTCTTGGCAGTAATCCACTCTTATCTATATAAAAATGAATCCATTTCCCTTGATCTAATGCCCCGAGACGAGCACACGCAGACAATGTACAAACAAAAATAGCTTCATTCTGTTTACCTGAAGTATCACACAACATTTCGTTGAAATATCGAAGTGCATCACTATATCTTTCGCTCCCGAGGAAACCCGAAATAATAACAGTCCATGAAACTTCATTCCTTTTTGGCATGTTATTACACAATTCTTCAGCTCTAAACACCAAATATAATACAAAAAATGAATACCCATGTTCCTGAAACATCAATAGAGTACCCATGTTCCTGAAACTTCATTCTTTTCTTGACTTGAGTACCCAAGTTCCTGAAAGATCGATAGAGTACGAAAATGAATACCCATGCTACAAACATTCCAGATACTGCTTCTATTCCATAAAGCGGGACACTCGAAAACACCAAATAGAAGCAACATTGGTGCTATGCTCCACAAATGATCATAAATAAATCCAAAAAACTCACTTCACGTATAAATTTTTTCACAAACATCCTGTCGACTACGATAAATGATTAACCTATATACGGCGTCCTTCGTGGCTAGTATAGATGTTGATGTCCTGACTTCACAAGCTATAGTTTCATATAAAATCTTCAAATGCTTCTTATTAGACATTAACTTCATGACCAACACAGACACAATATTTGCATGAATTAAAGAAATCAATTTGCATTCAAAATACTTAGTTGAGATTAAAAGATAAGCTTCCATGGATCTTTACAAAAAAAAAAAGTAACAACCCACCCAAATAACCAGCCAAATCTTGCCTACCCATAAACAAAAGATTATGATATCCCTGAATGAATCAGTGATTCCCCACATTCCTGACTATGATTACTCTGGTTCATATAAAACATAAAATCAAGTTGATAACTAAAGCCAAGGCATTAAACAATGAGCAACTATTACTTTATGCATACCACGACCATTTGAAACAAGAACATAATATGATTTGGTTGAGAAATTTCAACGAACAGTTTGTAAACAACTATTACTTTATACATACCACGACCATTTGAAACCCTAAATATCTACCATTGACAACAACATATCATATACGAAAACATAATACACAATTAGTGAGAGATAAAGTAGTAAGAGAGAGAGAGGATACCTGAGCTAAGGAAGAGGATTAGAAATCATCAAGTTTGAAATGAAAACTCTTTAGTGCTTCGATTACTACCAAAAGGTTATTAATTCTTCTAACCTTAACAATATAAGAATAGAGTTTACCAAATGAAGATTAATCCAGAGAGAGGAGCTGAAAACCCTAGATTCGCTTGTTGTCTTCGTATATAGAGAAAGACGAGATAGAGAAAAAGGGTTTTTTCTGGTTAGATAGAGAAAAACGGGATAGAGAGAGGGAAATATCATACCAATATGAGTTTTTAATTTTCTCTAACAAATAAGGGTAGTTTAGACTTTTTCTTATATGAATTAATTTACAAAAATACCCCAGGGAGCTGAAGCCTACAAAAAGTTGATAGATCCTTTTTAACCAAAACCCAAATTTTTTAGGGAGTTTTGGCCAAATTTCCCTTTTTAAAAACTACTTAAAAAAAAACAATATTAATAGACTAATAAGAATGAAATTAAGGTGGAAAAGAAATCTAGGGTTCTTGATTCCACCACACAAATGAACTATCTAAAACATGTTTTTCATTAACAAATCTCTTTTTTCATGTATAACTCAAAATCTAACATAATAAACTATTTAGATTTCGGAAGATATTCTTCATTAACACATTTCAATTGATTATCATATAAGAGCTATATTCCTTAACAATCATTCATCATCTAATAAGCATACCCCATCTAATAACTTAACAAAAGCATGAAATATCTCACTATGAAGTTTGAACAATGAAAAGACCATAAAATCTATATGAAATGACAATTAATAGGCATTGAAACTCAATAGAAGAATTTATTAATCAATAACATACTTCAAAATGAGCCCAAGTATGGGTTTCCTCTACAACCCTAGATACAAGATTAGCTACTCATTGAATTTAGAGACATATACATTGATTGATAAAATAAAATACATGAAAATAAATAAGACAAAGAAAAGAAATCACCAATTGCTCCAATGGTTCCCAAGTATGATCCAAATTATGCTCCAAATCCAATTAATAACAATTTGAAAGTAGGTGGAAGTAGAAAAGTTTAGAAAAGAAATTAGAAATGAATTAGTTGTAGAAAAGAAATGAAGGAAGAAAATGGGATAGAATTAGAAAGTAGATCTAGAAATTCGAAGAGAAAGAAATTAGGTAGAAGAGGTGATAGAGGCTAGAGAAAGAAGAAGAAGATGATTTTAGGGTTAGAGAAAGAAAAGTAGAGAAGGAAATAGATTAGAGAAGAAATGGGAAAGAGAAAAAGGAGTGGGAATGAGAGGGTTGTTGAAGTCTACCCAATAATGTGAGGAAGAGGTTTATTTATATTATTGGTGGCTAGGGTTTTAGATGATAATGTTGAAAAGGGTAAAAATGGAAAGGTTTGGTTACTTTATCTCCAAGAAATAGATAAGTATTGGCTAAGGAATCAACTAGTACAATTGGGAACAAATCTGGAATTTCTGGTGAGAGTTATGGTGAAAAGATGGCCACTTGTCAATTAGTTATAGGCTGAAATTTGAGTAGGACAAAAAAAGGGGCTAAAGGGTAAATTAGGGAACTTAAAAGTAGAACAGAAAGACCTCGACTTTAATTCCAATGCTAAGGCGCTTCTCGGTTCACCATGTTATTTTGTGCTAGGAGCAGCAGCCGTCGGATTAAAAAGAAAGAAATTAGATGGCCAAGATTAAAAGAAATGATGTAGGACTACAGAAGTTATGTGGCCACGGTTGTATTGGATCATCTGCACCAAGGGTCCCACTTTGATACTTCACAGGAACACAGACATTCGATATCCCACATCTCCGACCTCACCACGTCATGACTTTTATCCCACTAGCCAGAACTGTGCCCGACTGCGTCCCACTTGGTCAAATGTTGTTGACCAATCATTGACTTTACATATTTCCCTGGTCTGTACTCCGTTTTGACTTTCGTTTTCTCCTACGGGCTCGTCTTGGACTTTACTTTTCACCCATGCACTGATCTTGGCCAAATTACTAAAATATTCTTGATTCCAAATGACCAAAATACCCTTCATGCATATTTTTCTCGTTTTGAATCATATTCACACCTAACTCTATAAAAGACATCTAATCAAGAAAATCAACCATTTTATTATAATAAAGACTCAAAACGCCATCACTAGGCTATGCACTAATATGTAAATTGATTGAAGAGATGGGTGTGGGATTTTCTTTGTGTTCACCATTATTTCTTATTATTTGAGAATCCTTGAGAATAATCAAGGCGACTGTGAACCTATCCGAGTGTTGATTAAATGTGAAGTTTGCTTTTGGTAATCCCATTTGTACTTTAGAAGTTTAAATAACAGGAGCTCATCCTTAGCTCAATCGGTTACTGCAACTTGGAATGCAAATTCTTCTTTGTTATTATAGTTTAATTTTTTCCCTTTGTTGATGGTTGATATATATTTGAGATATTGCTCCATTCCATTGTTTTGATGTACTTGAGTTCTCTTATATATTCAACTTGTTCGTTAGAAGATAATGCGGGAATGTGTTATGTGATTAATTTTTGGCTTCATTGGTAAGAATGCAGTTTGATGTAAATTTCAGAAGAAAATAATATAGTTAGATCTTTAGTGCAAGTAATACGCCTAAGCACAACCACAGTAAGAGACGGAAGTCGAGAAAAGGGAAGAATCATAATTAAGTTTGTTTACATTAGGTCATGCCTCTGAGTACTATTTATTTTACATTATGCACTATCAAATAAGTTACGCAAAAATACTCTCCTAATAAAATTTTAGGCATTGCAGCTACAATTCACTCATTATGACTTCAGGGGGACAAGGAACAATGTTGGCAAAGGATTATGCATTGTCTATGGTTGCTTCTGCTGATATGGGTCTTACGAAAAAAAAATTCTTGATTGAGTTGACGAAGTAGACAATGAACCAGACTTCGTAAACAATCTAAATCACTACATAAGAGACTAGAGCCATTGTCCTTGGCAATCTTCACATATGGGAAATAAAATGGCTTTTTGACAAAAAAAAAAGGGTTCTGAACTACCTGCTTCTAATATGTTTCTACTATCATTACATCTTTGTTGTTTTTCAATTGGTTTTATACTTGGACACTATGGTATTTTACGAATAATGTCACCTAAACATATTTTTTTGATCATTCTCAGCCAAGTGGGTATGTGGCATAACTCTATGGGACAATATGATGAATATAATGTATTATGTCTTTAATATAAATCGTGATGGGAGTTTAAAAGAATGAGTTTGGAAAGTTTTTTGAGAGACGGGCAATTAGGCAGCTTGAAGGCTATGCTCCGGAGTCCGGACTAACTATCGGGCCAGATGAACTCTTCAAAAGAATCTTTTAATCAAGTTGTTATTTAGTTGAAAAAGTGAGACGGAGTTGGAGAACGTGGAAAGCTTGCACCTATAACAAATTTGTCTAAAAATATCGTTAAAAGTTCATTTTGGAGTGGGTAACAACTCAAACATATCAACAGTCTATTGCAAATGTGTCCTGAAGTTTGGTTCTTAATACTTTAATATATGTTCTTTCTTCATTTATTAATTAAGTATTAAATCAGATCTCTATAAAGTATTGGTACTAATATAAATTTCATGATCTCTATGTTAACTTGTAACGGCTTCTCGGCCTCAATTATATCCGTTACAAATGCCCGAAATGTTCTGCTAGTTTCTAACGGGTTTTGTAGTTAGTGCCTGTTACAAATGTCTGAAGCCCTAAATTCACAAACCTTATTTCTTTGGGAGAATTACTGAAACCCCCACCTTTTTATAATGCACATTACGGAAACCCCCACCTTTTATTTATAATTACTAAAACATCCATCTTTTTTGAATTTTCCGTCACTTCAACAGAATTGTGCCGTTAGTGAATGTGAAGTGACCCAAATGCCCATTAGTTAAACTACCCCACATTTCATTGACCAAATAGTTGGGGCGTCTTAGAGATATAATGATGGGGCGCCTTAGAGATATAATGATGGGGCGCTTATAACCACGAATGAATTCCCCCTCCTCCATTCCACGACCAAACGAGAGAGGAAATTTCCCCCTTTTGACAAGAAGCCTTCATCTTCATCCCCCTCATCTATCTCTCTCTCTAACGATTAATTCAATCCACTTTATCTCCAAGCAACTATCTCTCTATCTCTCTCTCTCTAAGATTGGTTTCTGCCTGGTGTAAGAAGGTTGAGTTAGGGTTTCAGTAAGTGGTGTATCAATCTATCAGTTCCTCCTAAACCGAAGGTACTCTCTCTCTCTCTCTCTCTTTCTCTTGTAATCCATTGAAGCTACCCAAACTTACTCTATCTGTCTCTCTCTCTCTTCTAATCCATTGAAGCTACTCAAACCGAGCAAAATCGAATGGGAAAGGGAAACTCAAACCGAGCAAAAATCGCCCAAAATCGACCAAACCGAGTTAATCAGGTGCTCCATCTATCTCTCTCTCTCTCTTGTAGCTTATTCAAGTTACTCAAACACCCTGAAATTGATGTGTATTATGATTTAGGTAAGATGATTAGTTTGAAATTGATGTGAATTGAAATCAGGGTTTAATTTTTTTGAATTAGGGTTTATGCAAACTAGGGTTTAATACTCTCTCTCTTGTAGCCCATTCAAGCTACTCAAACACCCTGAAATTGATGTGTATTATGATTTAGGTAAGATGATTAGTTTGAAATTGATGTGAATTGAAATTAGGTTTAATTTTTTGAATTAGGGTTTAGGCAAACTAGGGTTTAATACTCTCTCTCTTGTAGCCCATTCAAGCTACTCA
This sequence comes from Eschscholzia californica, assembly GCF_041429995.1. Lineage (NCBI taxonomy): Eukaryota > Viridiplantae > Streptophyta > Magnoliopsida > Ranunculales > Papaveraceae > Eschscholzia > Eschscholzia californica. The sequence goes on from NW_028238198.1 coordinate 39,329,583, forward strand.
AACACCCTGAAATTGATGTGCATTATGATTTAGGTAAGATGATTAGTTTGAAATTGATGAGTATTATGAAATTGATGTGTATTATGAAATTGATGTGTATTATGAAATTGATGTGTATTATGAAATTGATGTGTATTATGAAATTGATGTGTATTATGAAATTGATGAGTATTATGAAATTGTGTATTATGAAATTGACGACGAAGTAACTTTTTTGAGTTCATTCTTGAATCACTAAAATCCACCGCATTCGGGAAATTGGCAAGTAAGAAATTTTTCACCAAATGAATTAGGTTTGCCGGATACCATCATTTTCCTAATTCCATTGCAATTGCCGTTTGTGCATCTAGAATACATCCATGAACAATCTAACACCGAATGTCCATGTTGATCGCAAAGTTGACAAATAACCTAAACATAGTGAATATTGAAAAATCAGTAATTATATAAATCAATCAAACGAACTAATGTAAAAAAAACTACCTCTTGTTGTGATCTTGCATTTTGATACACATTTGATGAACTTGAAGAAGCCATTAAATAACTAAAGTAAAACTTGTTGATGGAAGGGGTGAAGTTTATATGGTGGTTTCAAACTTGGGTTTAAATAGAAAAAAATTGCATAAAAAGGAGCAAAAAGCAGTCAAAAGGTGGTCAAAAGGTGGGGGTTTTAGTAAGAGTATTATGAAAAGGTGGGGGTTTCAGTAAGAGGCCAAGTCTGTTTAGAAAAGGTGGGGGTTTCAGTAAGTGTATTAGAAAAGGTGGGGGTTTTAGTAAGTTTATTATGAAAAGGTGGGTGTTTTAGTAAGAGGGGCAACAAAGTAATATTTAAAAATATAAAGTTAAATCTGACAGAATTTTCAAAAAGGTGGGGGTTTTAGTAATTATAAATGAAAGGTGGGGGTTTCAGTAATCTGCATTATGAAAAGGTGGGGGTTTCAGTAATTGCCCCAATCCCAAATGTGTCTTTAGCCTTCTTCGACTAAAGGATGGGTTAAACTTAAACGCAGTAATCTAGAGAGAGAGAGAGAGAGTAGAAGAAAAGAATGGCGATGGAGCTTCTAAAGCTTCCCCTATCCCGGTCTTCTTCTGCTGCCGCTGCAACATTTTCTTTCTTCTCCAAATCACCAACAACTTCAACTCTACCCAGTAATTCCTCTCTCTCTCTCTCTCTCTCTCTCTCTATATATATATATATATATATATATATATATATATATCTAACTTTACACTTTACATGTACTTTGTTAACATATTTTGATTGATTAGTTTTGTTATGAATTTCTCAGGCAAGTGGTACAATACCCATATTCGGTTTCCAGTTAGAACCTATGCTGTTTCCAAGTTTGGGAAAGCTCAACTTCAAAAGAAGTAGGTTTTTTTTTTCATTTGTCATAATTAGGGTCCAAAATAGCTTCTTTTTGTTCTTCAACTTATACTATTAGCCAATTAGGGTTGTTAACCTTCAGCTGCATTTGGGTTTGTTGTATTACAAGTTGGTTACTTTTTACCAGTTTATGAAAAGAAAATGCTTCCTTTATGTCTATTTTGTAAGTATAGGAAAACATGAGAATTATACATCAATAGCCTGTTCTAACGTATGCCCTAAGACTTATTAAAAATTTGTTCTTAAATAGTTCAAATTTAAGTTGAAATTAAAGAGCAAAAGCTTAGCATATTAAGATCAGGGGAGGGAAAAGCCATGATTTTGGATCAGGCCATTCAATGTTAAGAGTGCTCGACGTTTCAATCTTACTCTTTATGTTTAGAAACCTAACTTATCTTATATCGCCCTTGTTCCTGCCTATATGCCCGCGTGAAATTGTCCAACATTTTCTAGTGGTTGTTGGTCTCTTCCTATGCAGTAAGGCTCGGCTGAGTCAGCCGAGTAACTCGGGACTCGGCTCGGACTCGGCCATACACCGAGCCGAGTCCCACCGAGTTCCCGAGTCTAGGGTTAGCCCGAGTGACTCTCTTGATAGTGTAGGTTTGTTTATGAAAAGATCACATCATTCTGAATCCTTCATTCTTGAAATTTTTCAGTGTATCTTTGTGGAGTTGTAGAATCATGTGATTGTTTCTGTGAATGAACTAACAACCGTTGGATTATTTCTATATGGTTTCTATAAGTAGGTCTTAGCAAACTGAGTTTTTTGGGTGGAATTATTACTTTTTGTTTATGAAATAACTCCAAGTTATTACACAAGAAGGAAAACTTTGTATGCAAGCTAATAGAAAATTTGACAAAGTTAGTTTTAGAGGTGCCAAAAGATACATTTATACCTTTTAAATGGAAACATTCCAGAATTGGCTTCTTTCAGACTTCAGAGTGGGGGCATGGTCACCTCCTACCTGTGGTTCCACCCCTACTATAACCAATCGAAAATCACGTAAAAATAGTGTAGTCCACTTCAAAACTTAATTCTATTATCTTGGTCTATTTTTATCCGGAAAACAATAAACGGCATGCTTAATCTTCCTCGAAGTCATTGATCAGTTACAACTTTTTTCACTTCAGCTCAAAATTTTTTAGTCATGATATTGCAGTAAGCTAAATGCAACCTTTACGAGCTTGGAAGTGGTACTTTACATTTTTTACTAATCATCGTACACATCTTCTATGTTTCAGGAGAAAGAGACTAGATGAAGTTTGTCTTGAACGGTTTCAGCAATACAGTCGAACCTATATACAGTCGTGGATTCTACAGGGTGAGTTTGTGTTCCCTCTCGACCTGCAAGTTGCTTCCCTTTTTATAGGTTTTCGTAAGGAGGAAAAAGGATTCATGTGAGATTTTATAAATCCTAAGGTCCGTGCATTCAAGAGGTATTTGTTACTCTAAATGTACAGACACCGGTGAGCTTTCGAGTCATTTTATTATTTATTTCGTATTTGCATAACCTATTGATACACCAATACTGGAAATTTGTTCCTGTTAATTGTTGTGGGCCTTCTAACCCAAACCCAATTTCAGGCAAAGTAATTGTCGATGGAAGAGTTGTAAACAAGGCTGGAACACCTGTATCTGATAAAGCAGTTGTTGAGATAAACGCTGAAATCCCGAAATATGTATGTAGGTGATGACTCTTCAGAAACTACTAGTTTAGCAGCTCAAATTTTTCATATTGCTTCTGTGACAAACCTGGGAAGTCATGCATATTACCTGATTCATGCTTCTAAACCAGGGCAGGATACAAGTTGGAAGCAGCTATTGAACAACTAAGTGTTGATGTCGCTGGAAAAGTAGCTCTAGATTCAGGGTTGTCAACTGGAGGATTTACTGATTGCTTGCTTCAATATGGAGCATCATTTGTTTACGGAGTTGATGTAGGATATGGACAGGTATTTTACATCTCGTGCTATGAGATTTCATTTTAAAGATTCTTTTAAATTTGTAAAAAGAAAAAAAAAAGGATAAAAGTGTGGTTTTTTCAAGTTGGAGTTGTGTTTCATGGAGGTAGACTCACAACCTCACATGTTGGGTTTAGCTGTACTGATGCCAGTACGAGGGGTCCGTCCAGAATTAACGGAGTGCGATTACCTTTTTCAAACACTAAATCTGGAAGTCAATAAATGCAGAAGGATGTCTATTGGACCATACCTGAGCACATAAATCTTATACTCCAGTTAGCTGCAACTTTTTTTAGTTTCGAGTGGTAACTTACAACAATTGAAAAATGGAGTTGAAACTTGATTAAGTAATATAAATATAACCTTATATTGCTATCTATTTATTTGCATAGTGTCGTTTTACATTGTATGCTCTAAGCTCTTCCTAGTTTCAGACGTTTCATATCTTTGCAACTCTAGTTCTAATTTCGTCTTTGCCATCTTCTGGTTGTTGTACAAAATATTTGGTCGTCTTTTTGTAGTTATTATAAATTTATGTAACAGACAACCTTTTCTTTACCAGGTGGCGGATAAAATCCGTCGAGATGAACGTGTCTCTGTCATAGAGAGGACAAATTTGAGATATCTTTCTGAACTCCCACAGAAAGTGGACTTGGTGACATTGGACCTTTCATTTATCTCCATACTCCTGGTATACTTTGATGTAGTGTGAAATGACTGCAGTGTTGAAAGTAAATGTATAGTATGCTGCAATGTCATCTCGTAATTTTGCCTCATTTCTTGCTCGTTGCCAAGTTTATTAGTAATTCAGGTTTTAATTCTTTTGTTAATAAAGGTGATGCCTGCCGTCATCAAAGTCATGAAAGATGAAGCCACATTAGTTACGCTTGTTAAACCTCAATTTGAAGCTCGCAGATCTCAGGTGTGTAATTTTGCTGAGATTCCTTCATCGTTCATAATTCTTGTTTTGCGTTAATCTCCTTTCATATGAATGTTATTTTGTTAAATTTTCCTTTGTTTTCTTTGTTGAGCTTACAAGTTTGCAACCATAAAGTACGACAGTTTTTCGAGGTTAACCCTATTATTTAACCAAATCATGGTTGTTTGTGAAGTTGATGCTCTACAAGAAAGAAGATTATGCAAAAGAGACGTATAAATATACCTTATAGAACATCCTCTATAATTTCATAGTGGCAATCAAGTACTGGTTGAGTATAACTTGGCTGAGTTTGCGATAAGAAGGATGAGACATGTACAGACTACCAACTCCCGCATTTCCTTTTCTGTAAAAACTACATGCTTTAGGAGCTTATATACTTTAAGGCCGAGCCATTTTCCAAACTAATGTAGTTAGAGGAGTCCTGCACTTGTAGGAAATATCAAAGCTTAGACTAGACGGCAGACGCTAAGTATTCATAAACTTCCTAAAATTTTTGTAATTTTATTCTTACCCCTACGCCCTTATATATTTTGTTTGTTTGCTTTTGTAGGTGGGGAGCGGCGGTATAGTTAGAGATCCCCTAGTCCACAAAGAGGTTTGTATTCTCCTGTTCTTATATCAGTTTTGAAACAGCTCAAGAGAAGTGTTCATCTTTTGCTTTACCTTTTCTCTTTAACGAAAAACGTAACGATAACCTCCATATATTTTACATGTTCAAATCCAACCTTCCTTCATGTTGTAGGTTCTTGAGAGAATAATTGCGGGTGTTGAGAATTTTGGGTTCTCCAGCAAAGGTTGGATTGAGTCTCCCCTAAAGGGTGCTGAGGGAAACACAGAATTCCTGGTTTGCTTTCATAGAACATCTGAGAAGCCGCCGGCAGATAACCAATATTCTTCTGATAAAGAAGAAAACGTCAGCTTGGAAACTGCACGCTGTTAACTTTCTTGTTGCATACGTAAAATAGAAATAGGTCGAAAATTGCTCAGTGTGAACGACAATGTGTTCTCTATCAAGTTATATTTATTTGCACTTTTTTTTTGTTTTGGGGCCGGGGGATTATTCCTTTAAGATGTTCATATTTGAGATCTGATATCTTCCTAATCAAAATATAAGAGGTTGTTCTATTGAAACACACAATAATTGAAGTTATTAGCATTTCTATGAAGTTCTCTTTTCTTACTAGATGAAGTTACACTGCTTACAACAATGGCACAAGAAGAAGAATTGAGTGTGGATTCTTAGACCAACAGCCAAAAGTCCCATCAATTACACCATTGGCTATTGGTACTACCTTTGATTAATAGTACAACGCGATGACCCCACCCCACACAAAGTTTCGCAAAACTCTGTGTTTTCAGAAAGCAGGAAAAGTAAAACTGGCAAATAGATAAATAACTTAAGAAAACCCTAGCATTAGGTATAGAAAGAACACTACCACAATGCAATCTCCTTTCGTGATCTTGCGAACTTGTACACAATGTATAAAAACTAAACAAAAAGGTTCGGACTCCTTTTGAATGGAGTTTGATAGACAGACACAGACGATAGGGTACAATAGTACTACTGGATATTTAGGAAAGAAATTTCAACAAAAGAAAAGAAGCAAAAGATGAGTAGACATCATATCGAAACAAAGGAATTTAGTTATAATGTGACCTCATAAAGTGGATAATATGATTCTCCTACAAGAAAAACATGACACCGTCGTACATTATTGATCAAACCATAGCCCTAACTGCAAAAATGCCTTGTACCTCCTCAAAATCAAATGAACTGTTACAACAAATAGAACAAGCGAGCACTACTGAATGTATAATCATCGCATGTTACCCTCCCGCAAGACGTCAATCATGTTATATATGCGCTTTTCCTCCTTGGACTTCACCTGCTCAGGAAAACCAAATAAAACTAATCAATTTCATTAGAACACCAGCCCAGGACAAAGAGATGGCACAGAGGAGTTACCGACCTTCTTTGCCAGGAAAATGGTAGCATCAATAGTACCCTCAGCATAGATTGACCTCCCACAAACATTATGCTGAAACTCGAACGATACCCTGCACCAATATAAGATGCTGCTTTTATTGAATATCCAAAATTATTATAATACACTTCAGTCGAAGTGGTAAAAGAATTACGTACGTTTGATCAGGTGATGTAAGATGATACATATGAAATGCATGTCCAAGCAGGTGCTCCTCTGGCACACCCACCATCTCCAGTTGCTCTCTAGGGTCTCGTACTTTTTGTACCTGTTAGGAGTGCACGATCACAAATCATCACATTACGATCTCCTCCTCGAACACTAAGCAAGTAATTTTCTCTTGGTTCATGGAAAAAATCACTTTATGATGGGTGGCCTTAGGCCAATTACTACTGTCAGTAGATAATATTATAGATAAATTCAGGATTCTAGATATCACATGTCAGCAGAATTGCTTTCAACAGATAAGCGGAAGTAACAATTTACGAGAGAGTAAAGGTTGTAGCATACCAGCATCTGTCACCAGAATACAGGTAATTTCACTCTCAAGTCTCAAGTGTGAGGAACTTAAGATTAAGGTGGTGTTTGTTTTTTCTGTCAGATCTAAAATCTGACTCAAGTCAGACTTCATAGTACGGACCGACGGACTGATTTTTTCTGACTTATCTGAACGGATGATTCAGGTTGATTTTAACTTAGACGACTCAGACTCGAATAAATCATATTCAAGAAGTTTTAAAAAGAAAAAAAGAACAGAAAAGAAAAAGGAAAACACCACCCAGAGATTAAAAACAAAGCAATTCTTGTTGCAGTTTAGTAGCTCAGTGAGCACAATAAATACCATAAAAGAAAAACGAAGAGATTGCATGACTAGCTCTAAAGCACTAAATTCCATGTCAGTTGGTCCAATTTTGTTATTAAATAGACGATACTCAAATCGATTTCTACCTGTAGCAACCTTAAATACCAATGTTATTGATGTCATTTGGGTATTAGACTTCTCCGGTGGTCCAATATGGAAACATGAATTCCAAGCACAGTTGAATATATGTGACATTAATCAATCATTAACAAAATCAAACCTGATCGAGGTCAAAAGAAACGGCAAGTTTTTGAAAGCATGAGATGACATCCTTGGTTGTACCAGAGATATCCAACTTGCTCGCTTGATGAGATTCCATCGCCTGTAGAAAGGTGCGCACGTGCAAACATAAGATGAATTCGATAAGCAAACAAACAAGCCGAGAAATCAGTGTGTTAGTAACATGTTATCTTCAAGCATCAAATCTATATTTTCTAAAAATAAGAAAAGCTTACGAATTACGATTAAGAAATACCTATGAAGTTTGAAGACCACTCAACATCAAGAGTACAAAGCTGAATGTAGGATATAAAACCAAAATGCTCAACAAAACTGATCATTTTCACTCAAGTCAACCCTTACTGTGTTACAATCTAAGAATTCATCATGAAGGTTTATGGATGCAGGTCTTCCAACTCCCAAGTTAGCTAAAGCAAATCACCATTTACAGAAAAGAACCGCCAAAGTAAACAATAGATTCCATAAGTGGCTTCAAACCTAACCAAAGTAATCTAGTCTATCTAGAGTCGCTCCAAACTAAAATTTTGAAGGTATATATATGGTTTGGGTGGAAGTTCTTAATTTACATTTGCTTCTAAGTCCTGAATAGTAGCATACATGTAGCTTTTAGTGTCCATAGAAAACTATCTACTCATTAACGAATATCGATGAATCAGTCTTGTTAGTGATCAGGAAACCTGAGTTGAACATAAGTTCCCTGTTTTGGCAAATTTGTGCATCGTGCTTCACGATTATGGGCATGCTAAGAGAAGACGTAAAATGGGTTGACAATACCAAAGAAGGCAGGGAAAACGGGAAAATGAGAAAGATACCCTTAAAACAACCTACCTGTAAAGAATAGCCCGAGAAAGCTCCAGGAAATTGCTCTGCCATGATCTCCATGGCTGCAATGAACGCAACAACCTACCAAATGCCCAATATATAGCATATGTTATGCAAAATCATGAAACACAACAAAGAAGACATTTCGGTCGAATGAGAGAAAGGCCAAGGTTCAACCACCTGCTTTCCCATCTGTGGAGAGATCACAGCATATACTTTTGATTCCTCCACGGTCTTGTACAACTTATCTCTGTCTCCGCCAGTAGTTCCCATCACAAAGGGAACTCCAACTTTGCTATATAGCTCCGCATTACCTAAAATCAAAGAGGACTTTAAAAGAACGGAAGACAACAAATAAAACTCAATAACTTAATCATTGTATACAAGATACAAAAGACCAACTAATGTATTAGACAGTCTCTCCGTAAGACGTTATTCGTCCTGCACAGGTTTTGAACAATTTACAATGTCAAGATGTCTCCAAAGATATGACAATATTACCTTGTCAAAGTAAGCACTAGGTGGACAATTTTAGAATCTCATGTGACGATCCATAGAGGTTCCATGCCTCTTCATAAAACACAATTACTTAAAATGTAGTTTCTAATTCATATTAAGAACTGGTGAAACCATCACCCTCTTCCAACAAGAAGATCCCGATTAAGTGAATATTTGTAGTAGGAAATGTATGCTTTATAGATCTAAGATCGAGTAGGTGAGTATTGTAGTTGGTATGAACTTGTAAAATAATGGATGGTGAAGGCTATGAACAAGAGAGGGAACTACGCTCAAGTTTGGAATTCAAGTACATTATATAATCTACTACATGTTTATATAAGAAGAAGCAATACCATTGACAACATCAGGGATGGTAAAATCTACAACAATCATGTCAGGGTATTGTTTATACAAGGAGGCAAGAACGGTTTCTCTATCCGAAGGACCGTGGACGTGAATATCCTAACCATCAACACGGACAATTTGACCATCCTCCGATTGGCAACCAAATGATGCAGGAACCACCTGAAGGCCAGCAGAAACTCCTGCTTCAATGATAGCCCTCCCCATTTTCCCTGTGCAACTGTTCACCTACCAACACCCAATATTTTTGGGGTAAAAGTTGCAAAGTTTTAATCTAGAAAAGAGACCTGAAATAGAAAATAGAAGAAAAGTGACACAAAATTTAAAGAAGACCAATTTGGACGGCTTATACCATGATTGGGAAGGAGAGGTTCTGCTGCAAGACTGGGGACGAGGTTGATTTTTCCATCTGCATAGTTGCCATAATCGTTGTTGCCCGTGTGGTGTTTTTGATGAAGATGGAAGAGGATCTAGAAATGAGTTGTTTGGAAGCATATAAACATCTAGTTTGCTGATGATTGCTCAAAGTAGACTTCTTAGGTGAGAACTGTTGTTGCGGAAGAAGCAGGTTGGCAGCAGCAGCAATGGAAACCATCTCTTTTTAGTCTTTCTCTTTATGTATCTTTGATAGCAACCCTTCACTGAAAATAAAAACATAACACTCGCATTTCAGGAATTAATCTTAGGGTGTGTTTGATTGGGAGTTTCTCGGGGAAAATAGAAACAGTTTCTCTAAAATTTAGATTTTTCTTTTGTTTGGTACTCACTTTAGGGAAAGAAAGATTTTCAATCACGTGACTTTTTTTTCCAAATTTTCCTTAAAAAAGGGGAATCTCCTTACCCACCCCGTACTTGAGAAAGTTTTTCTCCTACAAAAACTCAACCATCTTTTACCCGGTCAACAAATAACTAACAATTTTTCTTTCAACCTCCACCGTGCTTCTTCATAAAAAAAAACCTCCACCGTGCTTTCTTTCAACAAATAAGAACCTCCATGATGCTCTCTTTCAATCCTAAAGCTCCAGTTGAGAACTCAATCGAAGAAGCCATTAACAAAGAAAAAACAAGCTTTCAACATGGTTCTCTCTTTAAATAGGTTATTCGGGTGTGCAATCTTCATATAATGTGAATGATCATAACTTATAAGTGGGGTTTTTTCATCACATGATTGGATCCCTCTTCTTCATGTTGCAGTATTAATGATGTTGATGAAGATCATAACAATTAACAACTACTTCATGACTTCATTTTGTATCATTTTGTATGTTCATATAATATACTTCTTCAACTTTGGTTGTTAATAGATCATCACCATCGACTCTAGCTTTGGCTTTAGACTCAAGGATAGTTTAAATAGATTAAGACATTAAGTAGGGGAAGTAGAATCTCATTTTGACATTTCAAGTATTGTATTTAATTTTAACATATGATTTCTTATAAATTAGTGATCAAAGACTACCTATTTCATTTGGTTGATTAAAATCTAGATATAGTGGTTTCCTTTATTTATTTTTCTATGTTTTGAAGGGCTTTGGAATTACAGGTTCTAAGCCAATTGAGGCATGAAATGATACAATCATGAATTTCATAATTTGAATCATACCATTTCTAACAATATATGATGAATTTTATAGTGGATACAAAATTGAGAAAAAAAAAATTAAACATGATAACCCAAACAATAGTAAATGAAAAATTGCAAACTTACATATTTATTTTTTTGCGAAACAAACAACGGAAAATATAGAAAATATTTATGATGAAAATGTTTCTCCGAGAATATGTTTCTCTGAGAAAGAGTTTCTCTAATTTTTTTTCCTTTCCCCGAGCTACTATCAAACACAACCTTAGGGTCTGTTTGATTCGTTAAAAAGCCTGAGTAAGAAAATCACCCTTTTTCTGATGGGAAAGAAAACAAGTGTTTTCACATTAGAAAGGCAAATTCAAGTGTTTGTTATGGTTGTGAGAAATTTTGAGGTGCCTTTAAAAACCAATTTCTTATTGGACTTTTGCCGGGGTGTTTTAGAGAGCTCGTGTCTCCTCCCCAAATCGATATAGAGAGAGAGAGAGAGAGAAACACATGATAGTTTATGAACCTGAGTGATTTTTTTCAAATGTGATATCTCCATCATTTGAATTTTCTACCATGAAATACAAATTCAGTTTTATAAAACTGATCACAAACTCATATTACCAAATCAAATTAATTTTTTAAACATTCAAGAACAACCCCACAGTAAGATTTAAGAGAAGTTGAATATTCTCAAAAATCAAGTATTGATGAGTCTGGTGGTATGATTCGGTTGATCAAAAGACTTTGGGGATTGTGGTGGTTTGAAGAGATTAGGTTTAGGGATTTTCTAGTTTGAAAAATTGGGGCAAGATTTTCTAGTTTGAACAGATTCGGGATTTAGAGAGCGACTAAAGTACTGAATAATTGTAGATCCATTTCCAAAAAAATAGTTATAGATCGTCCAATACTCCAACAACCTCTTGTATGAAAAAGCTTCTCATACCTGACTAGTCAAGTATTCAATATCAGCCCATGATGAAATAACCAGAAACCTAATCTTTGTCTTCAATCTTTTCTATTATTACATGGATGCTGGTGTTGATGGTGATGGTGACTAGGGTTTTGAGATTGAGAAAGATAATAGAGATCTAAAGAGAGATAAAGAGTTTAAGAGATTGAAGATATCGATTGTGAGAGAGAGAGAGAGAGAGATAGTTACAGAGCATATTAAAGAGAAAGATGAAGAGAGTCGTTTAGAGAGAGATGCCGAGTCTTTTTTAAGAAAGAGACGAGAGAGACCGATTTTTCTTGGCGAGAGGGTGAGAATTGGCTTTTACCACCTTTTGGGTGGTAAAATTTATCATCCCATTTTCTTAGCTTTTTTTCTCATAGGAAAGAAAATTTGCCACTTTCTTAGGCTAGTCAAACAGTGGAATTCCACTTTCTTAAGAAAATCGGTTTTCTAACTCTATTTTCCCATGTATCAAACGGACCCCTATATTTGTATTACGAAAATCAGTAGTTCAATAAAATTTAAAGACAAAAAAGAACAGAAATTCAGCAAATGGGCTATTTCACGCTTTAGAAACTTATGGTCATAGGACTTTTTATTAAAGAATATTTTCATATGAAATTTAACTAAGTATATGAATTGCACATATTTCGATGTGATCCATTGAGAAATTTCAGTAAAATACAGTGTAGGCATGACACACGCCTACGGCACCAGGAATCCCGTCAAGTAAGTTAAGTGAGACGTTCTGTAAATGTGGCATGAATACTTTGTATGTTTAATTCCACAAACTCAAGTTCAAATACACTATTTTCAACTTGATTGCCCACAGAAAACTCGTAGTATAGAAAAACCTACTGTACGAAGAGTACATTATATCCTAGGTGTGTGCTATCCAAGGTGTATGCAAATAGTACTTAAATGTATATATATATATATATATATATATATATATATATATAGTTACTAACACAACACCGGAGGATTGACTCGACGATCAGAATGCCGTGATACCCTCATCACCTGTCATTTGAAATGGAAACACGACATATAATGCTTTGAAATAACAAAACTTGCTAAATGACAACAAATTCCAACAGTTTTTAGTGTATGTAGTTTTCATGGACAAACTGGATGAAGGAAGCCATTTTATTGCCTACCCACATTGTAGTTATGTTTATACCATCATGAACAAATAAAAGTAGAATGTGTAACAAAAAAAATTGTGTGAACTATTTGTTTCTTATACAACAAATTGAATTTGTGAACTAGAATACTGGAAACCATAACACAATAAACAAATTAGGATTCATAGGGTGGTTTCTAGAATCTAGGGTTTTAAAGATTTCATTATTGGAGAAAGAAAGAGTTTAGAGAGATAAGTTGGTGATTTGAAGAGTCAAATACCTGAAACAGAAGAGAAATAACGTTGAGGAATATTGTGAATCTCGTTTTTTGAACAACAGCTTGAAAATCTATAGGGTTTTAGAGCAGTAGAGATAGAGAGTGAGAGAACTATTATGGGGCAATTACTGAAACCCCTACCTTTTCATAATGCAGATTACTGAAACCCCCACCTTTCATTTATAATTACTAAAACCCCCACCTTTTTGAAAATTCTGTCAGATTTAACTTTATATTTTTAAATATTACTTTGTTGCCCCTCTTACTAAAACCCCCACCTTTTCATAATAAACTTACTAAAACCCCCACATTTTCTAATACACTTACTGAAACCCCCACCTTTTCTAAACAGACTTGGCCTCTTACTGAAACCCCCACCTTTTCATAATGCAGATTACTGAAAACCCCACCTTTCATTTATAATTACTAAAACCCCCACCTTTTTGAAAATTCTGTCAGATTTAACTTTATATTTTTAAATATTACTTTGTTGCTCCTCTTACTAAAACCCCCACCTTTTCATAATGAACTTACTAAAACCCCCACCTTTTCTAATACACTTACTGAAACCCCCACCTTTTCTAAACAGACTTGGTCTCTTACTGAAACCCCCACCTTTTCATAATACTCTTACTAAAACCCCCACCTTTTGACCACCTTTTGACTGCTTTTTGCTCCTTTTTATGCAATTTTTTTCTATTTAAACCCAAGTTTGAAACCACCATATAAACTTCACCCCTTCCATCAACAAGTTTTACTTTAGTTATTTAATGGCTTCTTCAAGTTCATCAAATGTGTATCAAAATGCAAGATCACAACAAGAGGTAGTTTTTTTTACATTAGTTCGTTTGATTGATTTATATAATTACTGATTTTTCAATATTCACTATGTTTAGGTTATTTGTCAACTTTGCGATCAACATGGACATTCGGTGTTAGATTGTTCATGGATGTATTCTAGATGCACAAACGGCAATTGCAATGGAATTAGAAAAATGATGGTATCCGGCAAACCTAATTCATTTGGTGAAAAATTTCTTACTTGCCAATTTCCTGAATGCGGTGGATTTTGGTGATTCAAGAATGAACTCAAAAAAGTTACTTCGTCGTCAATTTCATAATACTCATCAATTTCATAATACACATCAATTTCATAATACACATCAATTTCATAATACACAATTTCATAATAATCATCAATTTCATAATACACATCAATTTTCGGGGTGTGAAGACTTGGTTAAAAATTGGTCAATTTTGTTTGACAATTTTATTTAGGGGGAAAGCAAAATACTTCTCCACCTCACCTCTCTCTCTTCACCTCACCTCACTCTCTCTCCACCTCACCTCTATCTTCTCCGATTAAGCCGCCGGCCGAAAAATTTTCCGGCCGGCGACCATAAAAAAAAAAATTTCACTCTCTCTCTCTCTCTCTAGAAACTCCGGCGAAGGGGTTTCCCTTCGCCGGAGTTCTGGTCTGTTCTTCAACAGACCCGAACTGATCTGTTCTTCAACAGACCCGAACTGGTCTGTTCTTCAATAGACCGGAACTCCGGCGAAGGGAAACCCAATCGCCGGAGTTTCTAAAGAGAGAGAGTGAAATTTTTTTTTTTTTTTCTCTTCATGGTCGCCGGCCGGAAAATTTTCAGGTCGGCGACCAAATCGGAGAAGACAAAAAGGTGAGGTGGAGAGAGAGTGAGGTGAGGTGGAGTGTTTTTTTATTTCCCCTTAAAATTTAGTTCCCCGGAAAATTTCTAAAATTATACATATTCCTTTTAAAATTTTACACCCCGGAAACTATTTAGCTTTCCCAAGCGCTGACCATTTCCTTCTTTAGTCTTTCTCTGTTCTCTTTGCTTGAAAAACGCCCTAATCTCGCCGGATTTTGACGAACAAGATCAAGTTAAATTCAACTCTATATTTTCTTCCATTTTCCTGTTGGTGATGAGAACCAGTGAGATTCAAGTTGGAACGACGTCTCTCTCTCTCTCTCCTCTTCAACAATCATCTGTACCATCTGGTAAGTTCAACAGCCATTTTCTGCTCTGATTTTCCTGAAGTTGTTTTCTGAATTGAACATTCATGTATGGTCATCGTTTTACAGTTCCAAGTCAATTTGGTTATAGAATTTAGAGGTTTGTTTATAGCACGAATTCAATTTTATAATGTGTTCGTGGTATTGAGAAATTTCATAAAAAATAGCGGAAATTTCATAATCAGAAAATAGACAAGAGAAACCCTTTTCATTAGCTCTTTCGATTTATAGGTGGATGGAAAAGTTCTATTTTGTAAGATGATGACTTGTTTTAGTATACCTATGAATGGGTCAATCCGTTGCCCCTCAAGTGTTTGACATATTGTACGAGAGAATAAGATTTCCATGCATTTGTACCTATAAAAGTATAATAAAAGCTTTCTTTCTAGTAGCAGGAACCTTCTGGGTAATGTAGGTTCCATACCTTGGTAAGTTTGACAGGGAACTTCTTTATTCTTACGTTGGTGCTTCACAAATTTCATTTTCTTATAAATCATATAACTAGTGATCACTTAGGTAATTCTTGAGCATCACAAAATAGTTTAGAATCTTAATAAGTGTTCAAGTTTCGAAATACATCCAACAAATAGTCATAAAATTTAGTTGCCTTAATTTAGGATCGCTCTGCTGAGTTTTTTGTTGATTGAGCTTTCGGTAAGTTGATGTTTCAAGTTGATTTGGTTCTTCTATCTGAGATGCGTCAAATGTCTTGTGAATCATGTTTGTACTCAGATGACTATAGGTAACTCTCTATTATCTCATTTTGTGTTGAAAGTTCTTTTGATGAGCATAGCTTGTCTTGATGTTTACAAGCTTCTCGTTCGGTTTTGGGTTTCCTTTCCCCAAACTTGACGAACTGATTTGGAAAAGTTCCCCCAAACCAGATGTGGTGTTTGAGAGTTCCCCAAATATTTCACCACTTCTGCCCACCACCGCCACAGACCACCATGTTTTCCTTCACCATCAATCATCTTCTTTGAGTCATCACTCGTTCACTGTTAACCGCTACCACCTTCTTCTCCACCAACCACCCCCATCTTCACCATTAACCACACAACAATTTTCTCCATCAACCACCCCTATTTCCAGTTTCTCTAGCAGAATCTTTATCTTCTCCATTCAGGCATTCACCGCAATCATTTTTTATTTTTTATGCTAACTCAAGCCTTGTCTATAGATTGAATTCAGTTGCAT
The DNA here is from genome assembly GCF_041429995.1 of Eschscholzia californica. Lineage (NCBI taxonomy): Eukaryota > Viridiplantae > Streptophyta > Magnoliopsida > Ranunculales > Papaveraceae > Eschscholzia > Eschscholzia californica. The sequence goes on from NW_028238198.1 coordinate 39,345,800, forward strand.
GTGGTCGGCTCCCAAGGATTGGAGTTAGGTTGGTGCCCGTGGGCAGTGGTGTGCTGATATTTTGTAGACCCGTTGCGAAGTTTTAGTTGGGGCTCTAATATGACAATGTGAAAATAATCGAGATAACTGTCTAAAAAACATGACCCCTCGTTCGCTCATTCCTTTGATAATTTTTAACTTCTCTTCCAATTGTTGTTTTAATTACTGAATTCTCCGCGGAGATCTATGTACTGTCTGCTGAAACTTCAAGGCTTTTTTCCTTTGAGTGCCCACCACCTATTTAAATAGACCATATAAACAATTTAAAAGCAGAATCTGAAAAAAACTTCCACCAAATAGAATCTGATCTATGACTAATAACAAATAAACGCAGAACAAATTCACAAATATAGTTGAAGAAGTCGTAGCAGTTAATTTAGGTTACCTATTCAAGAACAGTTGGTTAAACAACTAATATGACAATGTGAAGTTTTAGTTGGGGCTCTAATATGACAATGTGAAAATAATCGAGATAACTGTCTAGAAAACATGCCCCTCGTTCGCTCATTCCTTTGATAATTTTTAACTTCTCTTTCAATTGTTGTTCTAATTACTGAATTCTCCGCGGAGATCTATGTACTGTCTGCTGAAACTTCATGGCTTTTTCCTTTGAGTGCCCACTACCTATGTAAATAGACTATATAAACAAATTAAAAGCAGAATCTGAAAAAAACTTCCACCAAATAGAATCTGAAAAAAACTTCCACCAAATAGATTCTGATTTATGACTAATAACAAATAAACGCAGAACAAATTTCACAAATATAGTTGAAGAAGTCGTGGCAGTTAATTTATGCTACCTATTCAAGAACAGTTGGTTAAACAACTAATCTGCAGTAAAGGGTTAGTTGGTTGGCTATTAGGAAGTAGTATATACTTCAAGAAACACTTGGGATTGAATTACCTTAAATCATGCGGATAATGCATAGTCGATGTATGAATATGATTCTAGAAGTTGATGTTGGTGTAGACGTATTCTTTTCGACATTCACCGCTAAATGGAATGATCACGGAGACCAGTTTATTTTTGAAGTGCCTAGTTGCAGGATGAAGTGTAGAGGCCCTGAATTGACTACAATTGTATAGGGCTTGAAAAATCTAGTCTGATAAGATAACATTATTGTGAAGGGATTTTGGAGCTCAATGAGTATTTTGTTGGGAGTTATTTTAAGTACGAATTGTGATCATAGTTTCTCCCGGAGTACTCTAAGAATTTGTTGCCTAGTGGATGAATTTTGTAGAGAAATTCTAGAATGATAGGACAAAACTATTTTAGAAAGACAGGACAAAATTGTTTGCTTTTCTCTTATTCTAATTCAAGCGACGGTAGAATTAGCAGTTGGACTTTTGGTGTTCCTTTTGTCTTCAATTTTGTTTTTGGTTAGGTTGGATTTGGTTGGTCTCTAAATGAGATGTAAAGTTGATTTAGATTCTCATTATGTGCTACTGCTCCTTATATATGGGGAATGAAGCATGTGTCATATGTGCTTACTCTGGATATTGCATGGTAACTATTGCAATTTTATTCAATCCTCGGTTTCTGGAATTCTAGTATTTTGCTCTGTGCATTCAGTTCCTAAATTGACCTCTTTTATTGCTATGCAAGGTTGCGTGTTATTACGTGGTAGAGTTGCATCTACCCTCTATAACCTAATGGAACACACACACACATCATATGTACAGTATTAGGTATCATCTGTGTCTATGACCTTCTTGCCAAGTATATTACCAAGAGAAAAATTTGGACGTTGTCTATGACTTAGCTTTTTGGAAGTCATTTGGAAATTGTAGAGAAAACGGAAAGAGAATAACGTTTCAATAGCAATTAAAAAAAGTTAGCATGTATTCCACTGCCTGCCTCACCCTATCACCTACACATCCGCACTTGGTCATCCAACCCAACTTTCACTCACTACCTGCCTCTCCCTCACTCGGTCACGCATGGACGAAGGTCAACAAAATACTTCACCTTCCTGTTCTCCACCCACTCATTGTAGTTTAAATTTAGCTTTTAGTCATCAACGTGGATTACCATGCCTTTTTTTTACTCTTTTACTTTTCTTCGGACATGGATGAGGGCCTCCCCTCGGCCCTTCAATTCATGTGGTCTTAACGTGGATCTACTTTTTCAAGCTAATTGTTAGTAGGATTGGTTTGCTTCTCCCACCCAATGACTTTATCCTTACTTTGGTCGTCTCGGCCTCACAGGATTCAATTCCTTTTGTGATGTCGTTGTCCCTAGTTAGTAGGTGTTCTGCGGCTTATCCTATTTATGGATTTCAGTTGAACCGACATCTCTTCGTTGAGAACTCTGGTCGGGGACTTTGATCATTGCTTTTGAGACTGGTTACTCATCCTGAAGTTATGACATGTTCTTTTCACCTTTGGGTCAGGCGAGTTTCACTCGATGCATTGTTAACCCACAAGGATACGCTGATATGGTCTCGAATTAGTTTAGGTTCGATTCTGATGCTAAAAGCCTAAGATGACTTACGGGAAGGACAACTGCTAGTCCATATGTGTGTTTAGCTAGGTCAAGTTCAGGTTTGTTTTCACTACGAGACACACGAGATCAACAAAGTTAGTGGTTGTTGCTAGTAAATATAACAAATGTTGAAGTTTTTACTTTTCTTTTCCTTTCCTTTTGTGTTTACCTGATTAGGTATAAGTAACAAACTTGTTGATTTTGTCCCTCAAGTTTCGTACCTCCCTACGCAAAAATTGTTCCAAACTCTTTAACTTCAGGTTTTACAGCGAGAAGATTTTAATGCGCATTTCCCTGGAGAATCTTCAGGTTAACTTCAGGTTAACAGTTGCTGAATTGGAGGAAAATCTGTTACTAGTTCTTTGAAGATATAAACATTCTTGACCACTATCTTGTGAACATTACCTACAGAAAGAACTGGTGAAGCTTTAAACTACGGTTAAAGCATATGGAGCAGCCAGCGGAAGTTTCGTCATTCGAAGCAGATAGTTCTGCCGGCAGCTCGGCCAGTATTAGTGAGGTCAGGAAGCTGTTGTTTCGCCGTATGCTGGTAGGGGTCAATGATGGCAGGTTCTTTTTAGGTACTTTCCACTGTATGGATAAACAGGGTAATATCATTCTCCAAGACTCAGTTGAGTATCGTAGTGTTCGACGTTCTTCACCATCTCCGATGGAGCAACGTTCACTTGGTCTCATTCTTATACCATTGTCTTGCCGATCCTCCTGCCATGTGGATTGCTCCATTGACGAACAGTTATCACTTTTATCACTTCAGAACTAGGTGAAAATTTTACCAACCATTTGTCAATCAGTACCCAATATAAATGCTGCCATCCTGACTGATGGGCTTACTGTCTGTTACATCTTTTTTTTTCCATCTTGAGGAAATATTATTCGAAGCGTTCTAGATTATTCGCAGAGCATGGACCCACGAATTTTGAACATTTCATAGTTGCATTCCAGTTTCAAGTTTGATGATTTGTTTCAAAATAATACTTTTCTGTGACCCACTAGATTATTTCGAACTTTTAATTAATTCAAATGCTTCTTTGATACTTGAATATACCTCAGATCTTCCAACATTACGGGAGTATCACATTTATTTTCATTGGGCATGGTATGTTATTTTGTTGGGAAATTTGGCTAAAATCTCATTAAAAAATTGGGTTTTGGTAGAAATGATCAATCAATTTTTTTTAGTTTTCGACTCCCTGGGTACTTTTTTTAATTTGCAGCAGCTTTGCAATGTCTTGCGATAGCTTTGGAGCGCCTTGCAATGACTTTGCAATCGTTTTACAACAACTTTGGAGTCCTTGCAACACCTTACAATAGTTTTCCAATACTTTGGAACAACTTTGCAACGCCTTGCAACATCTTCACAAAAAATATTTTGATTTTTAACCAAACAAAATAAAAAATATTTGTGGTTTTAACAAAAAAAAATACAAAATTTGGGGTTTTAAAAAACATATACCTTGTCTTTTTATCTAAAAGAAATTTAAAATTGGTTTTCGTACTAATTTCCTGTATTTTGTACTTACAAAAGGCTGACTCTCTCACGGAAGTTCACTGGAATTTTAATTGGTACGTCAAGACCATTCCCCCTATTTCTTTTCTTTTTATGAAAGTATTGTACTAGGACTTTACGTGTGCAAGATCCTGTTGGAAAATTATTGGTAATTAGTTAGACTGATCTTCATGTAACCTTACAGAAACAATTGAGCATGATGCTCTTCTTCACTGTTCATTGGATCACATCGTGAAAAAAATTAGATGACTGTCACGGATATTACACATAACATCCACTACTTTACAATTTTATTAATCAATTTAGAAAGCGTGGAGTGGTTGTTGCTATTCCAATACACAATAACGTCACCTTTACCGTTTATAAATTAAATCATACGGCTTTTACCAAGTTTTGGTTAACCACATCCAAACATTTCTGAACCTAATATGACCAAATGGTCCTCCCAGCTTATCCCTATATTAAAGTGAATAGTGACCCATCTTTACTAACTAATTAATGTATTGGTACAATGGTACTAATTAAATACTAATCTAATTCTTCATGATCACTATGTTAATTTGTGACGGTTAATCCGTCGCAATTATGTCCGATGCAAATGCCCGAAATGTTATGATAGTTTGTGACGGCTTTTGTAGTTAGTGTCTATTACAAATGTCTGAAGCCCTAAATTCACAAACCTTATTTCTTTCTTCAGTCTTTCTGTGTTCTCTCTGCTTGAAAAATGCCCTAATCTCGCCGGATTTTAACTAACAAGATCAAGTTAAAATCAAACTTTTATTTTTTTCGATCTTCCTGTTGGTGATGAGCAAGAACCACTGAGATTCAAGTTGGAACGACGTCTCTCTTCTCTCCTCTTCAACAATCATCTATCTGGTAAGTTCAATAGTCATTATATGCTCTGTTTTTTTTTCCTTAAGTTGTTTTATGATTTGAAAATTTATGTATGGTAATCGTTTTACAGTTCCAAGTTATAGAATTTAGAGGTGGGTTTGTAGCATGAATTCGATTTTATAGTGGGTTCTTGGTAGTGAGAAAATTCACTAAAAAAAATAGTCAAAATTTCATAATCAGAAAATAGACAAGAGGAATCATTTCCATTACTTCTTTCGATTAGGTGGATGGAACCATGGGAAATAGGTAGGAAGTTTATTAAAATGTTTGACATATCCCATTGCCCCTAAAGTGTTTGACATATTGTATGAGAGAATAAGATTTCCATGGATTTGTACCTATAAAAGTATAATAAATGCTTGCCAGGGAACTTTAGGTTCCATACCTTGGTAGGTTTGACAGGGAACTTTACAGTATCAAATAGTTTCTTGAGTTTGAGGAACTCGAGGAAGCAAGACTCTTAAACCAACCAAATTGTATCAACTTCACCTATCGATTCCCACAAGTGTGTTCAAAATGTTATGAGCTTGAGATTTCGATATGGGTTTCTGTACCAAATGTATCACCGTTCAAAATTGCGAGGTATGAGATCAATATAATCCAACTTCTAAATCATATGACTAGTGATCACTTGGGTATTTCTTGAGCATCACAAAATAGTTTTAGAATCTTAATAAGTTTTCAAGTTTCGAAATACATCCAACAAATACAGTCATAAAATTTAGGATCGCTCTGCTGAATTTTTTGTTGATTGAGGTTTCGGTAAGTTGATATTTCAAGTTGATTTGTTTCTTCTATTTAAGGGGCATTAAATGTCTTGTACATCATGTTTGTAGTTTATACTCAGATGACTATAGGTAACTCCCTATTACCTCATTTTGTGTTGGAAGTTCTTTTGGTGAGCATAGCTTGTCTTGATGTTGACAAGCTTCTCGTAACGAGAAGCTTGTCAACTTCAAGACAAAATATGCTAATCATGACAAGAAAATCCCCTAAATCGGGTTGTTCGCTTTTGTGTTTCCTTTCCCCAAACTTGACAAACTGATTTGGAAAAGTTCCCCCAAACCAGATGCGGTGTTTGAGAGTTCCCTAAATATTCCACCACTTCTGCCCATCACCGCCACAGACCACCATGTGTTCCTTCACCATCAATCATCTTCTGTCATTCATCACTCGTTCACTGTTAACCACCACCACCTTCATCTTCTCCACCAACCACCCCCATCTTCACCTTCACCATTAACCACACAACAATTTTCTCCATCAACAACCCCTATTTCCAGTTTCTCCAGCAGAATCTTTACCTTCTCCATTCACCGCAATCATTTTTGTCCTCTCTTATTTTTTGTTCTTTTCTAATAAGCCCTTCTGTTGGGGGAGGTGGTTGATTGAGAAGATGAAGGTGGTTGTGGTTAATGGTGGTAGAGAAGACGAAGATGGTTGATGGTGAAAGATAAACTGAAGACGGTAGTTTTTGGTGGTGTTGGCCAGTGGTTGGAGATGATGATTGAATATTTGTTGAGTCTTTTACTTAAGTTTTTTCTTATATTTATTGAACTTGAAATTTATCCGTCCAAATACCTTTTCTTTATGGGGTTAATTCCATTTTGTCACCCCAAAGATGACGATCCAGCCGTTTTAGCCCCCTTGACCAGCTATCTCATTAACTTAAGTTAATTTTAATGTTTCTTTCCAATACCACCCTCCTTATGTTTGTTTATTTGAATGTTTAGGTGATCTACAACTCACAAGTGAGTCTAATGGAGAATCATTTCTTCTTCTCTCTAGCTACAGTCCAGTTTTACCATCATTTTTCTGACTCCTAAATAGCAGCTAAAATGAGAGCTTTTCTTTACTTGTCTCAGACAAAAGCTAACATCACTAAGACATCTACCTTTACCAGAATTGTTGCTTTCTTAACTACTCAATCCCATATAGAAAACCACTCCATCAGCGATTTTCATTCACTGGAAAACCCCTTTATTCACCTTATTCATTCTTCCAAAACCAAAGAACAACTCAGACAGATTCATGCCCAACTCTTGCTTCAAAATCTCACTCAAAACAGTCGGGTTATCACCCAATTACTATCTTCTTTTTCTTCATTTGGATCAACTAGATACTCCATTTTAATCTTTAACCAAATCGTCGAACCCAATTTATTCATTTTCAATGCATTAATTCGAGCCCTTTGTGACAATCTCCAATTCAAGAACTCCATTTCATACTTTCTCCTTATGTTAGGTCTTAATGTCCAACCTAATCAACTAACCTTCCCCTTCGTCCTTAAATCAGCAGGGTCTTTACTTGCAGTGAACCTCAGTAAATCCATTCATACCCAAATTTTAAAACTAGGGTTTGAATTTGATTCTTTTGTCAGGGTTTCTTTAATTGATATGTATGTGAAACTTCGATTTTTGAATATTGCTTTACAAGTGTTTGATGAAACTCCTGAAAGGACTAAGCTTGAGAGTATACTTTTATGGAATGTTTTGATTAATGGGTGTTGTAAAGATGGGAATTTAAAGAAGGCTAATGAACTTTTTGAGGCAATGCCTGATAGAAATTCTGGGTCATGGAATAGTTTGATTAATGGATTCTTTAGCATAGGGGATAAAGATAAGGCGAGATCGCTTTTCAAACAAATGCCAGATAAAAATGTGGTTTCTTGGACAACTATGGTTGCTGGATATACACAAAATGGAGACCACCAACAGGCTTTGTCCATGTTTTTCAGAATGTTGGATACGGATACAAGGCCTAATGATCGTACTATTGTTTCCGCATTATCAGCTTCAGCGAGGATTGGTGCTTTAGAAGCTGGAATATGGATTCACGATTATATTTCTAAAAATAAGTTCAAGGTGAACAGACAAATAGGAACTGTTCTAGTAGATATGTATGCAAAATGTGGGAGGATTGATTGTGCTGGTCGGGTTTTTTCTGAAATGAAAGAAAAGGACCTTCTTACATGGAGTGCTATGATATCTGGCTGGGCAATCCATGGATGCTCTGGACAAGCGCTTCAATACTTTGAAGAGATGAAAACCAAAGGTAAGAAATAGTATATTTCTTCATGAATCTCATTGATTGATTTTTTTTTAATAGTATGGTCAAGATGCATGTTTTTGTCATGTTAGGACTTTTGTGACGGCGTGATTGTTTGTCATGTAAAATGTTAAGTTTCTCATGTTTCTTAAAGGAGAAATGTTAGTATAACTGTATAGTGACCTTCCCTTCACAAAACTTAAAACTTCAAAGGTACCCGTTCCTTATTAGTGTTATTACATAGTTCACATCTACGACAACACTTGCTCTTGTAGGAGTAAAATGTAGAAGCAAATAAGCGTAGGTGTACTTGTTACTGCTTTTCTATGTAGGTAGTATTTGACATAAGTATAATGGTGGGATTTAGTTCTTTTTTTCTCTTCTTCAGGGAGTTATTAAAGTCATTGTTCGAAATGCCAAATATAACCTTCATATGGAAAAGGTTTTACGATTTTGATGTATATATTTTATTAATGAAAATCTATGAGCCACCATGTATTACAAAAATTTCTGAAGTTACCTTCAAGTTATATTTTGCACCATAACAATTTTGATTGATGTATTTGAAATGTGAACCCAAATGCAGGAATTCAGCCGGATGAAGTTGTCCTTTTGGCTGTTCTAACTGCCTGTTCACACTCAGGGTTGGTGGATGAAGGACTTAGGATTTTCAACACCATGAGACTAGATCACTTGATTGAACCCAACCTGAAACACTATACATGCATGGTAGATCTATTTGGTCGTGCAGGTAGGTTAGAAGAAGCATTAAGTTTCGTCCGGGGCATGCCAATAAACCCTGATTTCGTGATATGGGGAGCACTCTTTTGTGCTTGCAGAGCTCACAAGAACATAAAAATGGCAGAATTGGTATCGGAGAAACTTCTACAACTTGAACCTAAGCATCCGGGAAGCTATATATTCTTGTCAAATATCTATGCTGGAGTTGGAAGATGGGAAGATGTTGAAAGAGTAAGAGGTGCAATGAAGAATAAAGGTTTGGAAAAGCCTCCTGGATGGAGTTACATCGAGGTTAACAGAAAAGTTCACAGTTTTGTAGCGGGTGATCAGAATCATGAATTTGCAGAAAGAATATACACAAAGTTGGAAGAACTAACGAAGAATGCTAGATTAAAAGGATACATGCCTGATACAGAGTGGGTTCTTCATAATATCGAGGAAGAAGAAAAGGAAGATGCATTAGGAAGTCATAGCGAGAAGCTTGCTCTTGCATTTGGACTGATAAGTACTTCCGAAGGAACGACCATTAGAATTGTGAAGAACCTTAGAGTATGTGGTGATTGCCATTCAATGATGAAATATGCAAGTTTGATGACCAAGAGGGAGATCATACTAAGAGATATAAAGCGATTTCATCATTTCAAAGATGGGAAATGCACATGCGGGGATTACTGGTAACTTAAAAATAAACTAACTGATACCAATATTTACTTTTTTCAGGAAAAAATAACCACTTTGTAACTGGAGAATGTAAGAGTGGGGCACTCAGATGATCGATTGTTGCACCAAGCTAACTCTTTTTTTTTTGTTGAAAGTTGCACCAAGCTAACTCGGTGTTTCAATTGCAGAGAGTACTTGTAATCCCCATGAAAGTACTGTATATTTAATTCCAAAGGTCAATTTCCTTGCATTATTGTTTAAGATGCTTAATTTCACTTCCAACTCTAACAAATCTTTTGTTGCTTTAAATTTTACATTTGAATATGGAGTGGGAAGCAGCATCATCTCAGAAAGTTTAGAATGTTAAAAATTCATCTCAACAATTCACTTAATTAATCTACTGATCAAAATAGGGTAAAACATTAAGTTGTAATAATCGGTATAAATAACCCTTAATATAGATGAAATTATGACAGTCTTCATGACAATTTGTAGAAATCACTTGAAGCCATTTAAATTCAACCAAACAAAAGTTGTGATTTAATTCTAAGTTGCCTGAAAGCTTTCTTTCTTTAATTTATTTCCCTGATATCAAGCTCTTTTAGTTGCCTGAAAGCATTCAAAATGACAAATATAAGGACGAGAGGACGGTAATCTTTTGTTCAAATGTCCATATTTATATAGGTGAGGATTTGGAGTTGACCCCAGTTAATTTAGCGGGAACAACTAACATAATTTACCTCATAATCTTTAATCTTCATTATTTTACCAGCCGCCAATGTTGCTTTCTCTCCGATCTCTCTCTCTCTCTCTCCACCCCAAAATTTTCTGTCCCTTCACTTTTCCGGCAGAGCGAAGGATTCTATTCGGTGGAACCAGAACTCTTAGACGAAAGTGATTGGATTTCAGGCGAAAATTTGAAACCCAAAAATCCTCGAGTATGGTCTCGGTGAACACCTAAAACCAGAAGGAAGGTTTCACGCGAAAGTTGGAAACCGCATCGAGGGAGGTTTCCCCCCAAGTTAATTAGGCGGTTATAGTGCTAACGACTAACGTAGTCTTTTCACCCGATCTCAAAGTGGATACCCAAATCACCCACCCTATATGTACTCTTGTGGCCTTCTGCTATAACATATGATATGCAATAGGGTGTAAGGAGTCTGTGTGCTTTTGTTTATGTTTGCTTCTACATTTTTGTACTAGTTCATGAAGCCTTCTTAACGTCTTCGTTTTCTCTCTATAGCCAGTAAAAAGTATATCAAATTAATCTTTCAATGAGTGGTATCACAAATTTTTGTCGATTAAAAACGCACAGGCAATGTGATCTTGTTTCTTTAGCTTTTCAGTATAAAGATTGACAAGATCCCCCAAGGATGGTATATTACAACAATCTCACTAGCTCTTACAGTATTCCAATGGTTTATACTACATTCGAAGAAAAGAAAAAAGTAGTAAATGCATGGATTCGTCCCTCCCTTTTTTATTTTGTGTATACTCAGCAAAGCATCACATGACTATCTGCTACACCATATACATTTCTAAACAATCTCTCTTTAAGAATGGTAACTAAGCAAACAAAAGGGAGGGGGATATAATAGAGTAAGAAGGAGAAGGGAAACCGTTTCCCCAACCCGAAGAACTCAAAGTTCAGGACCATTAAAGAATCAATCAATAATACGCAGACCTGCCTGTTGCAATTCAGGCAGTCTCCAAGAACAGTACAAAGCTCCACAACCACCACCAGATAACCCTTCCCGCAGCGGGTTTCAGAGCGTTGAATCTAATGGAGTGTAGTAATGTATCTAAGAGACTGAGACTCCTCTGGCAATGCTCGAGGTGGCGTTGATCTTCAAGGAATGCTCCGGGATATAGGTTTCACCTGTTTGTCAAGAAGCACATTTGTGTATTAGAAGTCAACTACTGACCCGAGTATATAATTTACTATTGCCCAAGTCTCAAATTGAATATCATTATCAGTTGTGGCCCTTGTTACTCTAGAATCTAGACAACCACACATTGCAGCAAAGGAATTTGTTGGTATTTTATATCTAATTGGATATTGCAGTGTGGCTATAGCTTACTAATGCATATGATTGATATCATATGACATATTCAAGTTGCATCATAAATTTCCATCTCGAGGCTTCTCACTCGGTCGCTAACTTTTCCCTCCCTTCCCAATACATACTGGACGCAGTTTTAATCTGAGAACCGACAAACCTGAAGTGGAAGAGTTTTGATTTTGTGGCCATCCCTATTAGTTCAGTTTTGTTCACGAAATGAAATGTAGTTCAATGTGTCAATAGTAGGTAATGGTCAGGTAGTTTTTCTTTTGAACAAGATGGAGAACTGGTTCAAGTATTATTGTCCTACCACAACATAGTACTATTTCAGTTATTGTTTGTTTCAAAATGGATCCCCAAAATGATTCACTTTACTTAATGATCCTCATCAATCATTTTGTGAGGCACCTCTAATCTGTTTATTGGCAAGTGGAAGTGATTCAGATGCATACCTTTCTCCTTAACGTGAATTTGCAGTGTATCAAGTGTGATTATCCCGTCAGTCAACGGAAGCAACTCCAGCTTGACAGTAGCCATTGATTGAGAAGGAACACACCTGAAGTGCAATATAACAAAGGAACCCTCTTAATTTAGCTAAAAATAGAAACCATCAACTACATAATAATAACAATAACAATAATTATTAATAATAGTTATTATAAGAAAAAAGATTAATAATAACAATAGTAATAATGAACAAAAAAAGGTTTACCCTAGAGGAACTGCACTCTGCAGCCAAAGGTGTGTGCAGCCCAAACCAGTAGATGGAACGACATCAGATATAGAAACAGTGTGTTTGTCAAAAGAAACAGATCCTGCTCCGCCAGGTTTCTCTTTGTGGTTACTCGACGATACTGAAGGAGCAGATTTTAGCCTCTGGACGGACCTCTCTCCACTCACTCTCCCTGCTAACTCCGAAAACCCCACAAAAGGGTTCACGGGTGTAGACGGGGAATTTAAGGACACCACTGAAGGGGGTGAAGTAAATGATGCCGGGGCACGAACTGTTAGGGTTAAATCTTCAGATGTTAAATTTGATGCTTGAAGTGTCAATACCTGAAAGTTCATAAGATTAGCTAGTTAGATAGTAACACAATACGTAATGTTCTTCAAAGAAGTTCACAGAGTACTAAACCGGAGTCTGGTTTTGTTCGACAAATGAAGTGGATGCCCATCACTTCAGATCGTATACCATGGGGTGCTACTGGAACAACCATTTCTTTAGTCATACAATACCAATAAAATAATGGATGATCATGCACACAAGCCATTAGGCCAACACAAGTGGTGAAGCAAATGGTGAGGGAGGTTGTGAACCTGAACTGGAAGTTTAGAGGCTCCTTCCTTGGGCCCAGAAGTCTGTTCAGACATTTCGGATGCAACTGAGATCATCAGATCTCTCGTGACACGCGGACGCCAACTGGTTCGTTGCTTAAGGAACAGCTGTGATTCTATATGGACAAAGAGACCAAAGAGTTATTACGCAACAGATGCAATCTTAGAAGTACCGAGACAGTTATGTGTTTACCAGAAAAATTACAACGGTATGACACTAGAACTGCATATTGATCAGCACTAGACGACATTCTCTTTGCTTCACCAGTTTTCAGCGGAAGGTAAAGATTCGATGTTGAACTTCCAGACAGAGACTGTGATAACTGACGGCTTCTTTCACTATGAGCTTTAGGATTTCTCCACATCGAAGTTGCTGGCTTGAGAATGAAGGAGTGTTCTTCACCTCTCCTGCCGGGGTAAAAGTTGTTAGGAAACAACAAACATTTGTACCCTCAAATGTTCACCTAACCTTTTAAAATTTTATGTACAACTGAAACCCCACATCAATAAAAATTGCCCAGGAACTATCACATGTATCTCATTTTTTGGATAGAGATCATTCACCAGTAATCCAGTGGTAATAAGCCAGATACATGGTCCAAATGTCAAACGGTTAGTAGACAACTAGCAGAACCAACAGAAGGAATTTTGAAGTCTAGCAGTGGAAAGCGGTAAATGATGCACGAACCAACCTTAAGGCGAGATTTGGGAAGCTGTGATTGTTTCCAGCCTCTATGCATGCAATTGGTAAAGATAAAGACGGTCCAGTTTTAGGGGCCTCCTCATAAACAACCGTTATAGCATCAAGATATACCACAAGATCTGGTGTGTGAGACGGAGAAACATTCTGCAGGAACGATAAACTTTTTTTGCTAAATCTTTTGAAGAATTTCAAGAACAAAATATAATCTTAAAACAAAACTTAACAAGTAATTAACATTCTCTATCCAAATATTTACCAACTCAAAGGTGACTAGAAATACAAACCTTTATCTGCACGCAGAGGAGGTCCTCTGCATTGCAGTCAGCAGCAAACGAATGGATTTCCACTGGATGAACAATTTCAATTTTCCTTCTCCACCTCCTGCCAGGAGTGTAAATGCCTTCCAGTCCACAACGAACAGAAAATCTCTGTGGTTCCAATGGAACGCCTCGAAATGATAGAAGCCCCAAATTTCCAACTTCTTGTCTCTTCAGTGGCTTTTTGGGGGATATGTGATCCCAATCATCTATATCAAACGTAGGTTTCGCATTGGAGGTAGGAACAACAGGAGCTGGATTGGAATTTTGAGGAAGCGAAGACATAGAATAACTTCTCAAATGCGAGAAAAGTTGGGAGCCAGAAGTGGCGGAAAAACTGGACTTGTGTGCTGAACTACCAATACTTGTACTTGAACTAAAAGAAGGGGGGGATAATGGACGAGCTGGAGGGGGAAGAGCACGATTCAAAGGAAGCAACCAATTAAGCAAGTCCGCACATGGGTCCTCTGGGTTTGCATTAACTAAATTGTCAGCTTTTGTATAAGCCAAATTGCAATCTTGATATTTCTCAAATTGGAGAACCTCGAGAACTGGATCTGTCAGAGAAGAAACTCCAACATTAACTTGTAAAAGTACCTGCATCCTTGCACACAGGAAGGTGAACGAGAATTAACGTTTGCTTTACTAGCTGTGTTTTATATAAGTTATGTTATAAAGCTCTAAGAGAAAATGCACAAGGTCCACGTCACAGAAACGAATCAGGTAGCCAACGGCCAACCAGAAAGACAGAGTGGAACATGCTCCAAATAGCATAACACAAATTAGTTTTCCTAGATAACATCTCTGAAAGCTTGTTTACCATGACTCTGTGTAGTGCAACAATAGAGCCAATAATTAGCGATTGCATAGTTAAAATGGTAAGTAAAGGAAATCCAACATCTATAATAATAATCCACCAGCTGGACTTCGTACGAAACGACCCCTTTTTCCTTAAGGTCTTTTTCTTTAATTGTATTTACTTGCACTTAATCTAATTGCTTGTTTCACGATTAAGAGATATGTATATGTAATTCCCTAGTTTGATTAAATTTCTTTATCTCACTAGAGTAGAATTATATTTTGATTAGATTTCTTTATTATACTAGAGTAGGATTAGATTCTAGTTCTCACGTAACTTTGTTTTAATCTGTTAGACTCTTGAAAAAGCAGGCAATCAAAAGTTCCACCGGAACTTTAACATTCAGTATTTAGCAAATTGGTAGTTAAGAAACTACAGAGCATACTGAGCCTTCCCAGAAACCAACGTTTTCCCTTTCCATGATTTTAATCCACTGTAACAAAAAAAGAAACTAGAAAATACACACGAAATGCTATTTCTTGAAAAGTTATTTGTTTGGAAATTACCACTATGTCCCCATTTGGGAGAGAACAGCATCTGACAGTGTCTCTAGCCACCCCACCAGATACACTGGCATCAAATTTTCCTCTATCAATGAAGGCATTGAGATTATCACATGTTCCTGACAATTTACCCGCTCCTGGTTCATTTGTAGTGATATTTTCTCTTTTTAAATTAGAAGTACGATAAGATGATTCAGGAGAACTTCTTTTTGACCAGAGCAGCTCATCTGACTCTGCTATCCTAACAAAAAAGTGAGAATTCTTAAATCTGGTCAATTGTGCTTCAGATTGCTTTTTATAGTCTTCCATTCTAAGAATAGATTCACTAGCAGAAATATCTGTTTCTGGAACAGGAATCTTCGTAGTTAACTCGGTTACGCCATTCTCCTCCGGATTCTGACTAATATTACTGTGCTTCATATCGGTCTCTTTCTCTCCCTCGGTAGCAGAGTCGGGCTTACTTTCAGCATTTCCATTTTGATGCTTAGACATAAGTGCAGCAACTCGAAATGGAGTTATAATTTCTTTGTCCTTATTAGATGCAGATAAGCATGCCAAGATACTAATCTGTTCACCTGCGGACAGAATGCATATTAGGCCCCAATAGGCATCAAGCACATGCTAGATCATAATTTAAATGCATACAGGATGTAACTTTGATGGAAAAGATTGTGACATATACAAGTACCAGGAAATACAAAAGAGCGGTCTGAATTGGTGAATGAATGTATATCAGCTGCATCATTCCAATTATCAGGAAGATCCTCTGCAAGTGCATGTAAAGCGTCAGAATAAGTATAAAGTTACTATTACATACATTTAGTCTACTGAAACCACTCAATCTTTGATTGTTATGAAAGATTGTTATATAATTACTAAAACACGCATCAAAAGCCCATGCCCTTAGATAGCACGTGTTTTTATATTCTTTTGTTTTAGCAATTTTGATGTGAAAAGCATGTCGGAATTGGGATCATTATGATTCTTTATTTTCCCTCTTAAGTTGCTTTCATAAGTTATCATTCAAATACTGTTATCTATCTCTATTCATCAATCAAGGTAGACAAAGGAGGCCAGCTATGTGATTTGGAGCCCCAACATTCCTCCGAGGGACAAACTTTTAATGTGGCGTCTTCACTACTAAAAATACCAACTATTAACAATGTATGCAAAAGAGAAGTGAACAGATGCATCTGTGCAAGCATAACTTGAAGTCAGTCAACCATCTTTTGCTATGTTGTCCTTTTCATCAAAGTGTGGGCCTACTTTATCATCATTTTAGACTTCATGGACTATAGCACGTTCAATTGATGTTTCTTTACTACTATGCTTCATGTGAAGGTTGCAGGAAAAGAAAAAGAGCTTTGTATCCCTCACGAAACCTTTTGAGCAATATGGAACACAAGGAATAAAGCTACTTCAAGAACAAGAGACCTAAGAAAGTGAACATGATTCATTTGGTGCAAAGATCACTTTCTGCTTGGTCAAGAGGTGTGGAATGGGCTAAACAATGACAGTTTCACAACTTCTTGGGAGGCAATGATAGATACATCATAATTAGTTTTTGTGATAGGGAGGATTTCTTTTTGTAACTTCTCGGTCAGGGTTGCTCGAGTTACATCCAGGCTCTTCATGTAAAACCTAGTTTCTTTTTGTTGTATAACCTTTATACATGTTTCATTTTTTCCCTCAACCAAAGTGTCATAAAAAAATTAAATACTGAACTGTGTCTAAGTTATAGTTGACTTTGCTCTTCTCAGTCTCAATCATATAAACACATGCGGGAAAACATGCATAACATAGGCAAAGGGAACATACTGCATGGAATGTTTATCCATCCTTCATCATCAGTAACATCTACGTGGTTTTCAACAGTTGGAACTTGGTTATTCATAGTTGAACCTAAATGGCTAAAGCTTCCACCTCCAACTGCATCACCGTCTTTTTCACCATCTTCAGGTAGTGGAAATGGATCTTCAGCAATAAGACCCTCCAATGTGGTTGCTGCTTTTGGCACCACACGGGCCTCCACGTGACGTTGAGCAGCCGATTGATCTGGAGCCACAGTTTGAGCAGTTCGCAAGAGAAAATTCATCTTTCCCTAAAAAGATACAACTCGTAAATGTATAAAGGCGTTATTATAGTAACAATCAGGATGCCAGTCAAAAACAACTACAATAAGAAACTACGCACCACGTGCCAAAACATAGACCCAGTACCAATTACGAAAAAAAACTCAATAATCTAATTCTAGAGGCTATAGACACAATATAAGAGAATAAGAACATTGGCATTGGTGTGAATCCTAATTTTTATTAACCAATCACTACCCATATATATATAGACATAGAGAGAGAGCAAGAGAGAGAGAAGGGAGATGGAGTGGAAGAAAGTAAGATCCATGGTACGAATGAAAAGGAAAGGGAACCATGTCAGAATTCATGGTTTGCTGAGTCAAATTCAAACCTCAGTTAGTAGAGGCGAAAAGGCGACAGCTTTCAGCCCCCATTTTACTACTTAAGTAGGTAAATCAGTGAAAAATGCATTAGGGTATACTACCTGCTAATTCAAAAATCTGATTGACGAGGGCCGGTAGACCAACCACAGGTGCAGATCAGGCGTCAAGGTAGTCTATTATGTTGTAGAGAGAATGATCCTCCTGTTCTTTTTAGTTTTCCCCTTTTGATTCTTCCAAAATAGGGTTTTCAAGTCTAAGAAAGAAAAGGAAAATCAATTAGAATCATGAACAGATAGATTTCTTAATTCCTTCATTGTCAAATTTCTCAGCAAATTACGAGCTTGTACCTCTACTAGAAGATACTATGGTTTTCAAATGAAGGGAAAGAGAAAAGAGGTCTATTGATATTAAAGAAGGCAGATCATCAAATCAAATCAAATTGAATTTGTTACCATATCCAAACAGATATAAGAAATAGATCAATTTGAAAGCCCTAAAATAAACGAAAAAGAATGTGGACTAAAATTTAGAGTACCTATCACTGTTTTCTTCTACTACTGCTTCAGCTTCTTCTCCGATCACCAGCTTAACGAGCAATCGATTACTTTGAAGCCGGACGATCAAGGAAGATAGAGAGAGAGAGAGAAAGAGGGTTCAGGGGAACAAACAAGACTCCTCTGAAGTTCGGATTTTCCTGGTTTTCAAACAGCGATCAGGATCTCGGAATCCCCCGTTCACCCAACAAAAATTCTTCCTCTTCCCATTTTTCATATGGGTTTTCTCAATTTGATATGGGTTTTCTGAATGGGTGGGGCTAAAGGCCCAGCGAAAATATTGTAGGTCAAGGATTACACACAAATTGTGAGAGGTCTCGTACTCTCGTGTAACAAGAAAGGGGAAGGAGGAAATAGAAGATTGAATGAAACCTCTCTAATAGCTAACGAAGTCATTTCATCAAAAAAAAAAAAAAAGAAAAAAAACGAAGTCTATGGCTTTTTGGTTGCCTACTTTTTGAAAAGTATGGTTTTTCTTTCAAAGTTTATCACCAACTCGCCTACATATATAAAATGTTTGTGTTTAACTTATTCTGAAATCCTCTTCTACCAAGCATACTTGTTCAAACTAAAGACATCTACGTCCTTGTGGCAAAAGTAAAGTTATTTACCTATGCATGGCATATAAGAAAACATATGAAAATACAAAAGGCATGGTCAACTGGCAATAGCGACAAGGTTTGACAAGGTGGTTATGACAGATTCCCCAACTGATTACGTCGACGTCCTCAACGACTTACCTATCAAATACTCCACGATCTTATCTGCATGGTCGAACAATAACTTGACGCGTTCCCAACTAGCTTCCTTTTCTGGTAGGTACTTTCACTTCACTAAGAACTCGACCCTCAATGGCCTATTCTGATGAGCTTGAACACGACGATTTGCTACAATCTGCTGCACCTCTTTTGTTGGTTGGAACTCTAGTCTTGGATTTGATCTCTGTTGGTTGGAGCATTGAGGATCCTCCTGATCCTGGTTGAACGACTTCAAGTTGATTGCATAGAAGACTGGGTGAGCCTGCTTCATCCATTCTAAGAGTTGTACTTTAAACAATACCTTTACAACTCGAGCAACGATAAGAAAGGAGCGCTTTTACTGTCTCACCAAGTTCTCGTGTAGCTTCCTCACGAAGTAAGAAGTGTCCTTGTGTAACTTTACGAACACTAACTCTCCTACCTTGGGTTGTGTGGTCTTCTCTTTTGGTCTGTGAACTTCTCCATCCTTGTTGCTACTTTCTCTCTAGGTGTGCTTTACCGTTTTTTCCCGTTCTCTGCCATTCCTTAGAAAAAGTGAATGTCGTGGGCTACTACTTGCATAAATGTTGCGACTGTGTGGGTGTTAACATGTGTCCCTCTCTTGTCAGTTCAAAAGGTGTCTTGCAAGTAGAAGAACTCTTCTGCAAGTTGATGCAGAACTAAGCTACATCCAGTAAGTTCACCCAATTCCTTTGGTTGGCCTAACAAAGTGCGTCAAATATTCTTTAAGAAGAGAGTCAAAATTCTCCGTCTGGTCGTCTTTTTTCGGATGGTTGGTTGTCGAGAAGTTGAGTTGTGACCCCAAAAGTTTCATGAGATCGGTCCAAACCGCATTGTAAATCTTGTATCACGATCACTGGCAATACTCTTAGGAACGCCACAACACTTCACTACATGCCTCAAGAACAAAACTGGTGTATCCTCCGCATTACATTAAGTTGGTGTCAAATAAAGGTAGCATACTTCGAAAATCGGTTAATCACCACCATAATAGAAGTATACTCCCCCATTTTGGAAGGCCACTAATGAAATTCATA
Source organism: Eschscholzia californica (assembly GCF_041429995.1). Taxonomy (NCBI): domain Eukaryota; kingdom Viridiplantae; phylum Streptophyta; class Magnoliopsida; order Ranunculales; family Papaveraceae; genus Eschscholzia; species Eschscholzia californica. The sequence continues at coordinate 39,365,782 of NW_028238198.1, forward strand.
CATACAAGGATCTCTCACCGCCTCAGTCATCTTCTCCTTTAACTCCTGTGTGTTCTATTTTCAGGATTGATCCATCTCCTACTATTTCCAGCCCTAATTGTTTCTGCTTCTCCCACCACAAACCTGATTATCCCGTTTTGGACTCGCGTACTTCACCTACTCATGGACCATATCGTCATTCGCGTGATCGTTATCCCCCTTCTACGTAAGGGATCACATATGTTCGAGCGCGACTTCGGCCCACTCCTCCTCTTCCTACCCATTAATGGACTATCTTCACTTCGATAATTTTAGTACCACTCGTAAGGCATTTATTTACAGAGGAAACCAAATCTTTTCGCTAAGCTATGGAGCCTCTCGCCTAGCGTGAGGCGATGGCTAAGAAGATCTCTACTCTTGAGGCGAACAAAACTTGGACTTTGACCCCTCTTCCTCCTGGCAAGAAGCTCATAGGTTGTAAATGAGTTTACAAGATTAATTATCAATTTGATGGTTCAATCGAGTGCCACAAAGTACGACTTGTTTCCAAAGGCTATACCCAGGTGAAAGGTATTTCCTTTGTTGTTAACTAGGCATAGCCCGTGCCTTCGGCACGATAAGAGTCTGATTTCAAACTTATTGTGTGATTACCATTCGTTTGAGAAAAAAAATATTATCTTCCATCTTTTTGCGATTGACTCATTTATATCTTTATCTAAAAGAGGCCGCTAAAACATCAAAAGTAGATACGAATATCATATGATATAAAGATCTACAGTTATCTGAGGATAGATGGAATAAATAAAGGAGAACAGTCGAGAGACAATAATGTGAGGAAAAATTATTTGGAAATAATAATCTTTCTAGAAATAGGTCGATTAAAATAACAGAAAAATTAGGAAACAAATTGTATATGTAGCATGAGGGTGTACTATAAGAGAAATTTTGTGGAAATGAGAGTAGGTACCAAAAAAAGCTGAGATAGGTCATAAACATCAAAACCTTAACAAAGTACTCCAACAAAGTGATTTCATGGATTAGGAAAATTTGCTCATCATCTTTAACAATTGGCATATGTAATACTATCAATAGAATTTGTTACAGATCTATATGGATCAATATTAAAACCAATTTGTAATTTGTTAATTTTTTTAACCTAATAAACCAAAAAACGAAAGGATAAGCTGTAAACTTTATGTACACCGACAAAGAAATGGAAGAAAAACACACTTTATATGGACGAAAAAAAATTGACAATTTTTTTGCCGAAAAGATGTGGCAAGATTCTTTTCAAAGTTTGATTGAATCTGAGTCGTTCATCTTTTAACAGTCAGAATCCAGTCAAATATTCAAAATGGACTTGCCACATCATTTCGACAAAAATTTGTCGAACTTTTTTGTGAACTGAGCATTCTGTTATACGAATCAGTGTTAAAGTATTACTTACAAGAGTTTAGTACTCTAAAATTATCAAAAGAAACACACAATCGTACACCAAGTTTCCTACTAAACTAAAAGAATTTGAATACGAGAAAATCCGAAACAAGATAGGAGTAAGTGAGAGATACACAACACTTCGTGTAAAAAAATTAAAAAGAAGGAAACATATAACAAAAGCTCCAATTCTTCATGTAAAGACACATGAACACCACCTGAAACAATAGTTAAAAAAATCAAAACAAACAAATGTAGAAGTATCAAAATTTAGGGTTCGGATATCTCTCTGCAAATAATAAGAAGCAAGACCCTGTAAGTATGAACACCAAATAATCAGAAGAAAGACACTTCATGATACGAAAAAACCCTAAACATAGCTTCAAACGTAGGTAATTTCATAATTGCATGTTAACAAAAAGAAATTTCCATAAGATTGAGGCTACAATTTGTAAGGGAGAATTACTGAAACCCCCCAACTCTGATAATGGCTTTACTGAAACCCCCCACTTTAATTAGTAATTACTGAAACCCCCCAACTCCGTTTGATTTAACTTTGATATTTTCAATATTACTTTCTTGCCCTCTTACGTTTTTCCCCCACTTCTGATAATGCCTCTACTGAAACCCCCCACTTTAATTAGTAATTACTGAAACTCCCACTTTAATTAGTAATTACTGAAACCCCCCAATTATTTGAAATGAATGGAGAAGATCAAAATGGAGGGCCAAGATGACACAAAATTATAACCGTTTTTTTTTTTGACAAGATGTAAATGTAAGATGAAGTTGTTGATTTCACAGAAAGTTCCCAACGATGGCATTCCATTTCTGAAATGTTTAGAATGTGACAAATTTTCTCTGGTTGTCCGATATTATATCGAAGAAAAGCAAGTCAAAATTAGGTATCATCAAAATTAGGTATCTTTTTTTGTGTGTTCTTAAAAAAGAAGATATGTTTCATCACCAAGCTCTACATAAGTTCCAACCATTAAACTAACATCCACTAATTTAACATCCATTTCAAAAACACTAACATCCATCCGACAAAAACTAACACCCATTCAATAAGAAAAAACCATCAATACCACTATAAACTACCATAAATTCCACAAAAACTAAAAGTTAAATGTAAAGTTATTGGACCTTGCACCTCTTGTTATGTTATGGTTAATAGAAACTTGAGCGCCATGCTTGGACGCTTTTGCCTTACCTTTATCCTTGTCAGCTGCTTTGGGCAATGATGTGCTACTTGATGCTCGTGATACTACTGCGGCTGCCCGTTCTAATGCTATTTCATTAAGAGAACGTGGTGGTGGTGTTGCTCTATGATGTGCAGATGGAGTTGGAGTGGCAAACTCTCCAACTTGTGAAGGATACCCAACTACGACAGGTGTACTATTTTTTGAGTTACTTCCAACAGCACCCCCTTTACAACTTCTGACATTATGACCAATTTCCTTGCATCTTGAACACTTTCTAAGTTTGCTTGTTGACGTTTGATTAGGTTCTCCAACAGACTTATATCTATTCACCTTTGGTCTACCTGGCTGCCTCCTCAATGGAGGTGCATTGACTGTTTCAGTGGTAGGCTGCATATTCAAAATATGAAAGAATAAGAAACTAGAAACCCTAACCTCTTTATAAAGGAAAAAAACCTAATGGCACAACGTAATAAACATCACAATCTAAGGCATTCATTCACATAAAAGGATCCCCACATAAAACAAAAGTCACTGAAAACAACACAATATAGTGCACTACACATGCTACTTAAATGATAAACAAATATGAGATATAAATGATAAACAAATATGAGATATAAATGATAAACAAATATGAGATATAAATGATACCTTTACCCACTCAGTAGAATCACCAATTGCATGTACACTTCCTTCATATGAATCTTTGTATGCCCCACATCTATATAGTGCACTACACATGCTACATAAATGATAAATAAATAAGCATAAAAGATAAACATAAGTATAAATAAGTAAGTAGGAAACCATACTTTTCGTATAATGCACCACCTAAATCCATCGGAGCACATACAACATGAATACAAACAAACTTTCTAAGTTGCCACTGACCACACGTGCAAGTCATGTTGACTACATCGACTGTCCAACACTTTTCAGAGTTAGTCAATTTAACTTCAGACTCATTCACGTTGGCCCAATCAATAGTGTACTGGCCAATTGTAGATTCCATTAACTCCACTTCTTTTTGCATCCTCGAGACCAAGAAATTATCTCTCCAATACTTACTATTTTCTCTCCTATTTGTATGTATAACTCTAAGCATTTGGTTATGTTTGATGAATAACACACATATCGGTTTGTTCCTCAAAAGTTTCACCCAATTATTGAAAGACTCACTCATTCCATTTGTTGTATGCTCAGACTCAGAATCTTTGTCATAAAATGTCCGAGCTTATGTATACTTCGATTCCTTTATCAAGTAGTCATACGTTTTTTCTTTTAATTCTCGAAACTTGGTGATGTACTTTTCGAAGTTTACCTCCTTGTGAGCTACACCTGCCCTCCACATAAGGCTCTGCACGGAAGAATCCTTAAGATACTTCCTAAAATTTGCAAACAAGTGTCGTGAGCAAAATCTTGAACAAGTCTCAGGAAACACTTTCTCTACCGCTACTACAATATCTTTTCCTCGATCACTCATAAATGTAATCCTCTTGCCCTTCAACATCAAATGTGGCTTCAGTATTTCAAGAAAATAAGTCCAGTTACCTTCATTCTCTGCATCACAAACCATAATTGCCAACGGGTACAAACCCCCCATTGCATCTAATGCAGTGGTCGCCAACAAAGTCTACCATACCTACCTTTCTAAAAAAACATCCATCTGGACCTATTATAGATCTGCAAGAGTTCCTGAATTTATGGAGTGAAAATTGGTATGCCACACAACAACACTTGAATTACCTAGTTCGCGTATCTATACCATATTGTGCAACACTACCACGATTGGTTTCTAGAATTTTTTCACACAATAATGGTACAAAAGCAAATGACTCTTCAAAACTCTCGTATATCCTATCTTTCATAAGACACCAAGCTCTATAACCTTTCATGTAATTGGTTTTGATTGTGTAATGTTTAAAGATGTATTTTTAAACATCTTCTAAATTAAACCCAGATGGACTCTCCCTAGCATGTTTCTCAACGGCATCTGCACAAAATACATAAGAAGCACTACTATTCTTCTTACCAACTCTATGTCTGCATGTATGCACATCATGTACCATCCTAATTTTTATTGTTTTTGTACCACGAATTTGAGATGCATACATAAGCCATGGACAAGGTTTTACATCATTAACTTCATGATTGGGTTTGGGTTTTCCGATACAAACATACCTTATCCTATCACCGTCATTCCTTGGAAATCTCATTTCAAATTTATTCAAGATAGCATATTTTTTAGCCATCTTTCTAAATATGCCAGCAGATGAGAAAACCATACCTTTTTTAAATGCAAGAGGAACTTGACTTTCATCAGTGAATTCCATTTCGAAGTCTTCCAACACCTCTGTGTCCTGAACAAAGTGACCAAACTCTTCGTCTTCTTGTGCTTAATCAAAATGAAGTGGAGGTTGTTGGGCATGAGGATTCTCATTCTCCATAGCCTCTTCAACCTCAACATCAGTTTCTGCTTCATCCCCCTCATCCACATCAATTTCTGGTCCATCTTCCTCACCCAATAATCCATTGTGAGCCCAAAAAGTATCTTCATCTTCCTCATCGACACAAATATCATTTTATCCCATTACATTGTCAGTTATGGGATCTATTTGAGCTTCAAAAAATACTGGAATAGGATCAGGAGGATCATCTACAGTATAGTCATCAATAGTTAATGAAATATCGATGGAAGTAGTAGCACCTAGTACAAGACAAAGACAAACATTTCAAACAATCTTACAAAACAATCTTATAAAACAAAACTATAATGAAATTGGAGAAGGGGAACAAAATCGATTACTTAATGGTGGTGGAGGAGGTGTTTCAGCCATTCTTTTACGAGTACCTTTACCCCCGATTGGGTTCCTGTTAGTCAAGCATGTTAATAAGCATCCTCTAACATGAAGCAAATGGAATCACAAATCAAAAAAGAAGCTTACAATTTGTAACTCGAGCTCATAATGTATGTCTTCACGAAGCTTTTAACCAAATCAAATCACTAGTAGTTCTAAACAAAGCTTGCAATTTGTAACTCGAGCTCATAATGTATGTCGTCACGAAGCTTTTAACCAAATCAAATCACTAGTAGTTCTAAACAAAGACAAATAGCAAATTAGATACACCCATTTAATAAAAAAACTACCATGATTTCATCAAATTATTACACAAATTATCAAATGACTCAAAGGCTATACTGCAACTTCCATTGTCATGATACATACACAAATTATCATGACAATGGAAGTTGCAGTAGTAGTTGCAGTAGTAGTAGTAAGATTGAAAACTAAAACCCTAAAAAATGGTTTCATGGAGGTGGGAGTGCGTTGGTTGAGTAGGGAGGAGGAGACGAGCGATTTCACGTGAGGTAGTGAGGGAGAAGATGATTTAATGATATATGCGCCCCCCGTTTGTAGTATCCGGCGCCCCATTTTCATGTACTTATTTTGGTCTGGTTTTAGTAAATGGTGTTTTAGTCATTTCAGTAATTCTAACTGCACAATGTCGTTAAATTAAACGGAGTTGGGGGGTTTCAGTAATTACTAATTAAAGTGAGGGGTTTCAGTAAAGCCATTATCAGAGTTGGGGGGTTTCAGTAATTCTCTTTTGCAAGTTTTCGTTGTTGGACATGGTGTTTCATACCTATTGTTCAGTAAGAGAACAATTTCTCCATCTTGACAATTCCCATCAGTAGCAACACCACTACACACCATCGAAAACCCTAATATGATGAAATAAGAAATAATAAATAATAAGGATTTTTTTGTAGGAGTTTTACATGGAATAAAGTAGGTTGGAAAATGCTAATCTGCCCTACTTTCTAGATTTTTAGACTTCTTTCACATAGCTTAAGGGGATTTATCCCAAATAACCAAAGTTATAGTAAATATCACTAATAGAGCTTTCCATATTAGAGAGAAAAAACAATTAACTTTAAGGTACTTGGCTATTATCTTTGACCTACAACTATCTACAAGCTCATTTATCATCATTTTATGAAATGATTGTGCTTTAATCTCTCTCCACGGTTTCATAGGAATTTCAAGTAGGCATTCGACGTGTGAACTGAACTACATTTACTGTTTTACAATGTACATTTGCCTTATGAGAGATAAAACCTAAACACAAAAAAGACTACAGTACAAAAATTTAAATGAAGAACTGAAAAGGAAGCCACAAAGTAAATTGTACTCCTATTTTTCATGAATTAGATCCATTAGTTTGAATTTGAAGAACAAATACACAGGGCCGGCCCAAGTAGTTTGGGGGCCTAAAGCGAACCAAAATTTGGGGCCCTTGTGCAGTAACTATAAAAAAAAATTTACCGTCAATTTAAATTAGTACTAAAAGTATAAGTAAAAAATATAAAAATGGATTATAAACTTTATAAAAAGTGCATCCAATTTCCATACAGAAACGAGCTAAATATGTTTTGAAAACATTCTTCTTGCCTTTTGAGATGCACAAGCCACTTCCTATCTTGTCTATCTACATTAGATAAATGTCGAGTATAATACGTCGAAGACAAGCGTCTCTTAAGAGCATATTTTGGAAAATAATCTTCATCTCTTAATACTCTAATAGGTCCCCTTTCGACTAACAAGTCCCTTAATGGTTGATCAATTGTTATCCAACTAGCCGGATCACTAAAATCTTCATTAGTATTCTTGTTCTTGATATCTTCATCAATGTTCTCCTTCGCTAGTTCCTCACTAACGTCTTCGTTTCTATGTTCTTCAGGAATAGTTTTTTTTTTTAATGTTCTTCATTTGTATTCTGATGACCAACGTCATCACCAACAATTTCTTCGACCATATTTCCATTACAAGATTCTTCAATCACATTATTAGGTTCTTGTGTGGAATTATTCTCAGGTTTTTTAGTTGTCGTAAAATACTTATTTAGAGAACTTTCTTGAGATTTTGCTGATATCACTAATCTTTTTTTCTTTTCTCTCTTAGTATGTCCTGATTCGTATGTACGCTTCATTGCTACACTAAATATCAATGAAATAATTTAAGTATAATGTCAAAACTTAGACATAAAATAGAAAAGTTTAGACCGATAACCATTGTCTATCAAATAGTCCAATTATATAAATTCAACATCATATAATATAAAAAAACATCTAGTGTAATAGTTACAACAATTATTTTACATATTTGTTGCATAAAAAATAACATTGAAAGATCTAATTAAGACTTACATACCTTGTAGTTGGTAAAGTCGTAAAGATCCTATAACATAACCAATAGAAGATGAGTACACTGTAGAGACAAAAAAATTAACTCACATAACAAAATTTAGAAAGAGAAAGAATAAAAAATAAGGCTATTGAGATGAAAAAGGATGGAAAGAAAGAGAAGAAAGTAGAAAAATTAAACATACCAGGAAGGCAGGAAATTAAATAATAGTATAATACTATAAGACAAAGAAAGATGTGAGAGAATGAGAGAGTTCAGTGGGACTTTAAAGAGAGAGGGTTTTAGTTTTAGGTTTAATAAAATAGAAATTGGGTGAAGCCTAGGTTACTAGGTTTCCTTTTCAAATTGGGTTCTTTCTTAATTGGTTTGTTTATTAATTGGAGGTAGGCCCACGAGTCACGTGCAACTTCTCTTAACAATCCGAGACGCGCAATTCTTCTCAGGAATGGCGGACTAATTCAAACGGACAATTGTTCTTTAACTTTTTCCTGACTGTGTGCCTATAAAATTTATACCTTTGGGTCCCTTCTCCAAAATGGGGCCCAAAGCAGCTGCTGGGCCGCCCCTGCAAATACATAACCGAGCTTTATAAAATGGTTGGTATCTGATGAAATCAGCACAAAAATCAATGAAGATTTGAAAGGATGATTGAGCTAACCCGATGAAGGTAGTATGACATGATTGAACAACTAATTGGTTGCATAGATCATAACATTCCTTGCCCAACTCCTATTTTGAGCCCTGGTGTAAGTACTTTCAATATTCGAACTTCATCCCTTAAGATGTGCAATGGAATAATAAAAATATCTTGGAGTTCACTGAAGAACCAAGTAAACAGATTATCAATGAAGATTATCTCTTGAAACTAAGAATCATATGGTACTTTGCATGAATCTAGATCAATATCGAACTTGCCTATGATTGGCCCAGAAAGAAGTCTTACGATTTTAACAATTTGAGGGACTACAAGTATAACATTCAAATATCTTGTAATCATGGCCATGCCACAAATATCTAAAAAGTGAGACTCGATCAAGAATCTTGTAAGAAATTGGTGGATACCAATAACTCATAAATTTGTGATAAGAGTATCTCATTACTGATATCAACTGATTAAGTCCGCCATTACAGGAAACCACGAGATATCCTATAAAATGAAACGATAAAAGTTACAAGATCAAATTGGTAAAACGTGAGAATATAAAATGAATTGTTTGACATTAATCAAAATTATTAACCGGACACTTCTATAGCCACTTTAGGGTATATGATACTTCATATATAACAGACATCAAAATTAAGGGTCAGGGAACTTATATTGTCATAACGGTAAAAAGTATCAAAAAAAATAACGAAAATAGCGTATTCTAATTGAGAATAGCCATATGGATCTTTAGGAAGATCCTTAAAAGTTTGTGCTTTGAGCAACTAATACAATAGTTGTATTGCATATAGCAGTGGCATATATTCCGAGAGACCTAAATGAAAAAAGCATTCCCTAGTGATCCAATTTCCATTCTCATGAATCTCATCACTTGTTCCTGCTAGAAATAAAAATGGAGAATCCCATCGATTCAAGATGAATAAATATAAATGGTATAAATTGCTCATTTCCCTAGTAATAAGGACCAACCACTCACATTCCAGATGAATAACTCATTTAATTCTCGGCAAGTGGCTTCATGTTAAGATTTTGAAATAGCTTTTGGTGGAACATAAAATCGAACTTACTTAAATAAACCATAAACTGGTTACTAATATGACCCTGAATATAAAGATTTTGAACCACATAAAAATTAGAACTTGAAAGTAAAACCCTAATAGATATGAATTTAGAACAGAAAGAATATCATAAGAAGAATAAACACTAGAAGATCATAAGAAAAATAGGCACTCCATAAACCCCAAATCTGGAGAAACTTACATGGTTTAATTTTAGGGCAACTAGAACAGAACTGAAATAGAGTTTCACAAAAACATATTCATTGATGAAATTGAATGGTAAGCGGTGAAGATTGAATCGATTGTGAAGGTGGGAGAAGAAGGGTTTTGGTGAGCAATGAATGAAGAAGTTTGGTGAGATAGAGACAGGGGAAGAAAATGAAATTGAGTAGGGGAGAGGAATCGATCGTGAATGTGGTAGGAGAAGGGTTTGAGTGTGGAGAACCGTTGATTCGACTGATGCCACTAAATCTGAGATTGGTTTCAAGAGAGCGGATTCACTGAAAAGGATAACCTTGTCATACATTACGTGGATGCCTAGTCAGCAATGGGGCATTAATTTTGTCCTAGTCATCATTAACAAGTCTTGTTTTGTTATATAGATTACTTAGGGTAGTTCGTGAAGGGTACGACTTCCTCCCGTATGGACGTTGTTCTTTGTGTCCTTCGGTAACTAAAAAATATTGGGCATGGTCTCCTTTTATATTCGTCTAGCTCTCATGCTATACCAACTCAAATTGGCAAGTTGTTCCTGATGAGACATGAAAATGTCCCATCTGATTCTCTTAACTCAGGCTAGTTAGTCTTTTTCGAGCTGTTACTCTCATGAATTGTGTGTTTCTCTTGTTCAGGTGTCCTCTACGGAGTTGAGCTCGAAAAAACAGATAAAAGGGGCATTTTGGTCAATTGTGATCCTGGAAATTTTGGTCAACATTGATGCTCGGTTGAAAAGTGCAGTCCATGACGAGTCCGAAGGTGAAAACAGAAGTCAAATTGGAGTTCGTATGAGAAAGTTAGACCAAGTCCAAGTTTGGGTCAAAGCTACAACATCCAGAGACACGTGGCGCATATCCGGAACGTTAGTATGAAACTTTCGGTACAACGGTGGGCACGAGAGGGACAGGTTTCGGGATCCACTCCAGAAGATGATTCTGTGTATTGCGACAACGGTACTACGATGCTCCACACACGTTCCAACAAAATTGGCTGCAACATGTGCACAACGAATCCATCTAACGGCGGTGTCAATTTAGTTCGTTGATCCATGATACACCGTATCAACCCTACTGGCAGCAAATCACGTCTTGAATGGTCGCTGCCCATATTTCTGGGAATTTGGTAGTTATTTGAAAAACAAAGGAAAGTAGCGAGAGACAAAATCCGATATCTCTCTCTAGAATTCAAACATGACAGTGAGAGAGAGAGCTTGAAAGAGAAAGAAATCGAAGAGGATACGGTAGAAGATTGAGAGAGAGCTTGAAAGAGAAAGAAATCGAAGAGGACATGGTAGAAGATTGAGAAAGAGTTGAAATGAAGATTCGACTGGAAGAAGGAAGTTCTGTCTCCTTTTTAAGGGGGAGATTATTTTTCTTCTCGGAGGGAAGAAAAGACAGAGAGCAACAAAGGGGTATCTCGGTTGGGGTCAAAGATCAACTCCTCTCGAGCTCAAAAGGACAGTAAGATTAGAGAGAGAGAGAGAATTCGAGTTTACTGTTTTCTGCTTCTTCTTCTTATGATTCTTCTCTTTGTGAGAGAGAGAAGATCAGATTGAAAGAGTAGAGAGAGAGAAAGCTCCCGGTTTGTAGAGAGAGATGGAATTAATTTGAAAACTACATTAAAAACATCTTTTCTTCTTCTTTTATTACTGTTACTGTTAGAAAGAGAAAGAGAGAGTACATTACTGTGTTATAAAGAGAGAGAGAAAGGTTAGAGTGAGTAAGAGGGAGAAAACAATAGAGAGAGAGAGAAGAACCAGTTGAGGAAAATAATTTTCTCACCAGGAAATCGTTTCCGGGAAGACGAGAAAATTATTTTCCCTGAGGGTGCGTTTGGCAGAATTCTGGGAAAACAGGAGAAAATCGAATTTCTTAAGGCACGTTTGGTTGCAACAAGAAACAATTTCCAGCGAGAAAAAGTTTAGTTTTCTTTCATTCTCTTTTATTCTTCATATTTATTTAAATCTCGATCATGATTAACCAATACTCTCCATCTAGGGTTTTACGATGAAACCCATTTTTGATCTTTTAGAGATATAATTTTTATTGATTAACTCTTGATTAATGCTTCATAGTTTAATTCGTTTTAGTTTGATAAATAGATTTTCTTTTCACTATTTATACTTTTCGATTTGATGCATCGTGCTTATGTTAAATCATTTGACGGTTCATACTTATTAATTGATAAATAGTAGTTTAGAGATTTATTTATTTAAAATAAAATGATTACATTGTTATGTTTTATTCGGTTTTAACGAAAACATCTCCCGGAATTAGGATAGTTCATTATCCGAAATTCTGAGTTATAAAAAAAAAAAAGAGAATTAACCATTTTAAGTATTTGTTTCTAAAGGTTATTTTATGTGGTGAATTTCTAAAATCCTAGGTCCTCTCCCCCATTTAAGTTCGTTGTATCATAATTTGTTTTATTAATTTGTTCGTTATTATTTTATCACCAAAACCAAAACCATTTTCAAAATCGTCTTACTTCCAAGTCTTAGAATAGGTTTCACTTAGTCTCTGAGGAACGAACCGGTCTTACCAGAAATTATTACAACTTGACACCCGTGCACTTGCGGGTGTAGACCTATTTAGGAAACTTTTTAGACCCATCAGTTCCCTTACCCGTCGCTCCGCAATTGGGTATTTTATTATGCTCGGCTTGAGCCTTCTATTTTGGAAATCCAAAAACAGTCGACATTTTATCGTTCTTCTGCTGCAGCAAAATATCACGCCTTAGTTGCTCTGACTGCAGAGATTTGATAGTGCCTTCGTATTCCCATTCCTAAACTATTTTTGGTTCACTGTGACAACATGACCTCTATGTATATAATAGTAAATCTAGTTTTCCATAAACAAAAGAAACATATCGAATTAGATTGCTGACATTTTTACCAACCCACCTTGTCATGAACAATTAAGTCCTTCAAGTTGGACTTGTGTCAGATTTCTTCTCGCACTCCAACTTGGGGGAAGGCATTAGATGTATCCAAGGTGTCCTTGGACAAAGGCCCAACCAGCCACATGAGAGGGGCAACCCCCGACCAGATTCAACTGCCGCAAATGCTTTAAATTTGACGATTATTATGTAATTAGGTTTAGAGTTTTATAATTGTAAATATATATGTATATATATAAATATACTTGTATTATTCATTAACAATATATTTTGTCCAAGTTATTATATTGTGCCTCTTTATTGTTATTTTGTCTCTCCATTCCGATCTTAACATAGCCACAATTGATTCCACTTCACGATAGTGTTTCATGGGATTGGGTCAAAGCCCCAATAGCTTTTGAAAAATAAAGTTTGGATCTCCTGCAGAATATAAATGAGTTGCACGTCTACAAGCCAGTTTCCTGACAGTAAACAAATGGGAGTTACGCAACTTGGTTTACTTTACACGATGTTTATGGATTTGACATTGAAGAAAATCTCGTCCTGATGTTGTTTTCTAGTAAAATTGCATACGTGACATCCACTAAAATAATGACACATAATTTTTTTTCTCCAAACAAAAATATTCTCTCTCTCTCTAAAATCACTTTTCTGATTGTTTTTTCTCTCTTCAGTTGCCACCTTCTCTCCAATTTTTTTCTTTCCAATTCTACTTTTTCTTTTCAATGTCTAATTTCTCTATCAATTTTTTTTTTATCTTCGTAAATTTTGTCCTTCCTTCCTATTTGCTCTTTTTTCACCTTTTATTTTCTCTCACGCACATCTTCTCTCTCCAATCTCAACAAACTTTTTTCTTATGAAAATATACAAATTTATACTTTCTTTCCATTTTATACTTTCTTTCTCTACACTTTAGGAGAGAAAGTATATGATATTTTGTTGTGTGTAGTACATAGTCAATTGTCTTGTACTGTACATATTATTATGTCCTATAAATTTTTTAAAAATTTACAAATTTTAACAAGTTTAACATAAAATTCGTTAACGTCACAAATGAATAACAAAACAATCCCCTCATCATCATCAACATCAACATCCTACCCACCAAAAAATAAAAACTAAATACATAATTCTTTCTAATATCATCGTCATCTTTATATAAAAAGAAAAGGAGAAATTTCATCTTCAAGTCTTCGAATGTAGTGGACGAATCTGGTTGTGGTGGGGAGATTAGTGGTGTTGTTGGGGTTCAGATTGGTGTGGTCTGGGGTGATGGTGGAGATCAGATCTAGTGGGGGTTAGTGGTGATGGTGGCGGGTTCTATGATTTAGTGGTGGTATGGTGGAGGTGGCGTGGAGCAAGGAATAATATGGATGTGGTTACTGGTGATGGTGGTGGAGAAGAGGGTTGTGATTATGGTGGTCGTGGTGGGTTTAGTGGTGTTTATGGTGGTGGTTGGTCTGTGGTGTGTAGCAATGGTGGTGTTTCCCGTAGTGTGTACCGAGGTCGTGGTGGTGGCGCGGAGAAAGGTAGAAGAGAGAGGGTATATTTTTTTCACTATATTTAATACAATAAAATTGGCGGTTCTTCAGTGCCGGGAGAGACTTCCTGGTAATGGCGGCGGTGGCTCGATCGACTGAGGTATTTTAGTCTTGTTTTTTGGTGACCTCGAGGGTCTTTTCATCTTTGATTTGTAGGATCTTTTTATCTTTCTTCATTTCGTCAGTGTGTAGTCAATTTCTCTCACCTCATGAGGTACTTTACATTCGAAGTTCTGTGAATTTACTTATGTAACTCTCATATCGTTGAACTGAGAGAAATAAGAATTATATCCATGTAAATTTGTGATCGTATCAATGAAATATGGTTTCGTGTGGTTTCACAAAAATAAAAAAAAAAAGTCTTCAAATTTAAAAGTAATTCCCACCTGACAAGAATTATACAAACACAATAACAGAATAACAACCTCTACACATCATAAACTACTCCATTACCAAAGCATTTGAAGTTGAGTACGATAAATCAATACCAAAGTAGACGGGCCTCGCTAATAGAATCAGAAACTCATAAAATCCAGAAAATTATTAGTATTATAGTAAATATTTCCTACTATAATGTTTCATGGTCACATTTAATTACCTTTTCTTGTTGGTCACATTGAATGAGGAGAAGAAGAAAATTACTACTCAAAAAAAAAGAAGTCAGGAGAGTAGGTGGGGCCTGTAGACTGAAAGTCATAAAACCCAGAAAACTATTAGAAGTATTAGTTCAACAAAAAAAAAAAAAAACTGGAGTATTACAAGTATTGTTTAATATAATTTTTTTTGGATCGTTGTCCAGTTTTCCATAATGTCTCCTGGTCACATTGAATTGGGAGAAGAAGAAAATTACTTTCTTTTTTGTTGAAAGAAGAAGAAAATTATTTAAAAAAAGAAAGAAGTAAAGAGAGCAGGTGGTAGCAAAATCTGAAACTCATAAAATGGAGAAAATTATTACTAGTAATTATTTAATTACCCACGTGATTGTGTCTTTTAGTGACCCTCTTGGACTACTTAAACAAACTCAGATTGACTAACCTTTCACTGTTAATCAAAATGGGGAAACCACTTAATAATGTTAATCATCACTTCTGTTGGTCTTGTTTTCATCTCCTTCTTCTTCTTCTTCTTCTATTGGTTCATCATCCACAAATAGCTTTGAGTGGTAATCAGGTTAAATATCTTCCAGGATTAGAATTGCCAGATGGAACAAAGGATCTACCTTTCTACCTTGAAACTGGGTATATATCCATCTTCCTTGTTCTGTTTTATGATCAATAATATTTGATTAGTTTAGTGCTTTTGAATTTTCCATCAATCATATATATAGAGTGATTAATTTGAATAAATATGTTAATCAGGTATATCGGTGTTGGTGAATCGATGGATGTCGAGTTTTTCTATTATTTTGTTGAATCAGAGAAGAACCCTTCACAAGACCCACTATTGTTGTGGCTTACTGGTGGTCCTCGTTGTTCAACTTTGAGTGCTTTCGCTTTTGAAATCGGTGATTATTATTACTCATTTCATTCTTGAACTTGAATTACTAATGGAGTCTTGCATATATTTTGAAGTAAGAACATTTTGTAATCGTTCATAATAAAAAAGATCTATAATCGTTCGTAATAAGAGCATTTTATAAGCATCTGCGAAACTCTACATTCTTAATCACATTAATAGATTTTATTTTATAGTTTTGCAGTTTTACAGTGTTATTTAAAATCAGCTAATGGTTAATCAGTCTTTTTTTCACGGCGTTTTAGGACCTATAAACTTTGTTGTGGACGGGGAATACAATGGTAGCTTACCCACATTGTCCTTGAACCCAAACTCGTGGACCAAGGTTCGTATCCTTCATCTCTTAAATGTTTGTTACGATTACTAGGTTCAAAAGAACTCAATCTCATTAGGTAGATCGTATTTCTAGTTTATTTGAAAGATCATAATTTATTCCTAAGGGATCATTTTTAGGAGGGAAGTTCTACAGACGTGCTACATTTACACATAAAGATTAAAACCCTTAGCACTTTGCCGTTGAAAGGGCGCCGACAACAATTGTTAGGGGTGTCTATAGAACCACCCTTGTAAGATCTGAGTATTCAGATTATAAAATCGACCAATTTTAAATTATTTAGTGAGGCATTTATTTAAATTGTAAAATTGATGTAATTTTCAGTTCATGAATTTATAGAAACGAAAATGGTAGGGCCAGTGAAAATTAAAAGTCGATTTCAGGGAGAAACTAATATGAATGGCCCTGATTTGAATGTCAACTCATTTAGGTTTACATATTAGATCACGAAGATATTATGGTCGTTGATATCGTTTTCACTCTTAAGTCGATCGCACTTTTTGGTGGTTGTAGCACTGCCGATATACGAACATACTTCTAAATATAGTGCTTATTTGAATATTAGTTATAATTTTCAGATAGCAAACATAATATTTGTGGATGCGCCTGTGGACACTGGATTCTCTTATTCAAAGTCCTCTTATTCAAAGATAATTGGAGACAAAGAATCAGCTAACACAACATATGAATTTCTCATAAAGGTGAATGAACTAATCCAACTCATTATTAATCACGGTATCATTTGTTTTCCCACTTATACAATCAAGCCTCTACGAGTTGCAATTTGTTTTCTTTTTTCGGGAGTGTTACAATGACAAGATCCTTGACATGATGAGTCACTTTAGCTAAAAGACAAAAAAAAAATTTAAGTTTGACTTTGATCTGGACCGTTCTTTTACCCGTGTGACTCATCTTGTCAAATTTCTTTTCTATAGTTAGGTGTCGTTTGGCAACACAAAATAAGTTACTATTTTACTTATGTAAGTAGAAAAGTCGAAAAGTTAATTTGGCAACGAAATTCTTTTTGACTTCACTTAAGTTGAAAAGTAACTTATCTTTAAAGTCTACTTTTTTTTTCTTTTGACTTCAATATGAAGTCATTTTTATGGAAGGAAACAAAAAATAAAAGAATTTATGTTTCAGAGGGAAAAGAAGGTTAAATCAAGGACCGCTGTTTTTCATAAAAAGAAATAACCCGTGAAATGTGTAGGTATATTTAGGGTTTCTTCCTCCATATTTTATTCTTCAACAACTAGTTTCCTCTATCTTCAACAAAAAAAACTTGTTTCCTCCATTTTTAGGGTCACTCTCTCTATCTCTATATCTATCTCTCCCTATCTTTATTTATCTCTCTCTCTATAAAATAACATTGTTATTAATAAGAGGTTCTTAGATTTAAAGCTCTTGAGTATCTTTTACTGTTTTAGTCCAACACAAAAGAATATATTTTTTTTGAATTGTTCACAAAAGAATACATTATGGTGTGTTTGGATGACGGAATCACGAATTCGTGTATTCATGAGTCCATGAGATTCATGATTCCACAGATTCATGAATCCAAGTAATATTTTTTGGTTTGTTTGGCAACTCATAAGAATCCTATGATTTATTATTTCTTGAGTATTTTTAAACACTTCTTTAGAAAAAACGGTTGTCGGAAAAATCGGGTTTTGAGAAAAAAAAATTTTTGAAGAAAAAAATGATTTTCCGGGAAAAAAATGATTTTTGAAAAAAAAATATTTTTAAAATAATTATTTTGTAGAAGGAAATATTGTTTTGTTGATTTTAAGTATGAAATTTAGGTTTATTAATCCAAAATCCTAGCAAACCCTAGGGGGTAGGGTAGGATTTTGGTCTAATACAAATTTTAGAATTAAGAATCCTTAGGATTCAAGAGTCTTTGGATTCTTGGTAGCCAAATAGACCAAAGATTCATGATTTCTACCAAATTTCACTTTTGATAGGAATCTTACAACCAAACACACCATTAAGGAATACTCCTTTGGGTTGTTGTGTTTCATGAATCAATAAAACTCACTCTCTCTATCTATCCCTTCTCCCTTTAATAATCAAAAGCAACAGAAGTACCAAATCTCACTTTTGATAGGAATCTTACCACCAAACACACCATTAAGGAATAATCCTTTGGGTTGTTGTGTTTCATGAATAAGTGAAACTCACTCTCTCTATCTATCCCTCCTCCCTTTAATAATCAAAAGCAACAGAAGTACCAATACTTACAAAAATGGAGAGTCTAATTGGTCATTTTTACAATGTTTTGATTTTCTAATAATAAGCGAATCACACCTATTCAACCAGACAACCACATTTGTTGCTTCTCACCCTAATTCATACAAAAAAATTTAACCTTAGTTTAATGAGGCTTTTTATGTAGAACACTATAGAGGTAGACCATCACTCTCTTCAGTAAAATATGGAAATCAATTTGTGAAACTGATATGAAATTAACTAGATGTTAGAAACATGGGAGAGTAGTTTTCTCTTCCATCATTTATTAAATTGATTCTTTATCTTATTGTCTACCATTTTTCTTCATTCTCATTGTTTATAAGAAATAAACTTAATCTTGTATCACATAATGATACCTTGATATGAATTCATTTTATGTATAATAGAAAACAGTAACAAGAACAAAATACCTTTTTAAAAAATGACGATAACAATACAAAAGGTGTTGCCAAATAAATTTTTTGACTTATAAGTAAGTATTTTGCCAAACTTACTTTATGTCCTTTTTGACTTTTTAAAAGCAGAATTACTTCTACTTCAAATAAAAGTTCTTTTACTTTTCGTTGCTGAACGACACCATAAGCATTTTCCTTTTTTTTTGGTGGGGAAAGTTGCAATTTATTTTGAGATCTTCTCATAAATAATTAGGATTAAAAATAAAGTCAACACATTAAAAAGTATTTGCACCGGATTTGCAGAGTATTGAAAAGTGGGTTTGTAAAAGATTATAAATTGGTTGCATTGCATTGGGTTGTGGTATTTTTTTTTCCGTTGAGAAGGTCACGGGTGGTATGATATTCAATTTTAAGAAATAACAATAGTTTTCATTGGGTTTGAGGAACATATTTTACAAGAGAATTATTTTGTTTTTTTACTCCAAGTGACCAGCTTCATTTTGAGCTTCTTGTTTTTCTTAAATTCAAAATTGACTCAGTTTTGTTAACTTCGTCGGTTAATCTTAATAGTTAACATTTTTATTGTCATAACTGCTCTTTTTGTAAAATTTATTTTGTAAATTTGTAATTGGTCAAATATGGGTTAATTCTCAAATAATTTAACCTGTTTAAAACTAACTTTGGCCGCTAAAAATGAAATTTATTTTCAAAAATTTTAAAAACATTAAAGACGCCTCATTTATCTCCCTCTCTTCCGTTTTATCACCTTTCTCCTCCACGTCATCTCTCTCGCCACCTCATCATCTTCTCGGACGAAGGTCACTGGCCAACCAAATTTTTCGGCCAGACCTTCAAACTTAAAAAAAAAAAAAAAATTCTTTTTTTCTTCTTCTTTCCCTCTCTTCTTCTTCGTCTTTCTCTTTCTTCTTCCCCCTTCTCGCTCTTCTTTCTTCTCTCTCTTCTTTCTTCCCCCTCTCTTTGTTAAAAGGAATTGAGATTGTTTTGTTGGTTCCGGATTTGTAAACTTTCTTTATTGGTTCAGGAACTGTACAAGTGAAATTGAGGTGGAAGGATCATGAATTGTATTGAGAGAAAATCGATAAGAGGGTGAATTGTGTTTGCGCAGAGTTCTAAACATGCTAAGCCTTAATATAATGGGCGCCCCTTGTGTGTGAAAAGAGTTTCGACAGTAATTTCAAAGGTGTCTTTAGATATGCCCTTATAAGTACTTTTTTTATCTTAACCTACCAAACACAAAAAGTGAATTTTTTTTATAAGAAAAACTTACCATAAAAAAATGGTTTTCACATCAAACATTTTCACACATATCAAACAGATCCAACGTGTAATCAGTGTTAAAAACTTTCATCCAGGATAGGTTAAAACTAAAGTTGAATTTTTTTGTTGGGAGATATATTGTCAACTAATAAATTTCTTCGGAGCTCTTCTTTTTTCTCTCTAGAAATCACTTAATTCTTGTTTTCTTTGTACTTCTTTTGTTAGTTTTAAGTAGACTTTATTCTCTTTAGAATTACATTTATTTATTTTAGGAAATTTTAGATACACACCGAAAGTGTTATACACACACTTACACTTTTCACTTGACTTGGTAATTTTGATTAAAAAATTCTATTCTTTGGAAATGCCCTTCTTAGGAAATCCTCAAACCGGATTGAAATTCCAACGAAGGGGGCATTCTCCTCTATCGGCATAGATAGAAAGAGGAGAGTGAGAGCCTGAGAGGAGAAAGAGAGGAAATAAATGGTGGTGGTTGTAAGAGGGGAGGAGGAGGAGAGAGAGATTTAGAAAAGTGACAATGACATTTTACCAGCAACACTTTCAAGGGCAGAGAAGAAATTATAGTGGAGGGATTAATGATAAACAGAAACAAATTTCACTCAAAATTTTATGGAAAATGCTAAATGTACAAAGAATCTTTCACAAGATTCTTAACAAAATGCTATTTGAACGGTCCCGATCAAAGTCAAACTTTGAAGAGCTTTGATCAATTTTTGTTTTTTAGTGAAAAAGAGTCATTAAGTCACAAATTTTGTCAAGGATCTTGTACATGTAGCACTCCCGAAATTTTATACTCATTTCTTTTTGTTTCCTTAAAACAGTAGCCGTCATTTGTCTTTAATACTTCCATGAGACCCGACCACTGTAGCACTTCCCTTTCACGTGTTTCTCGTTTGGGATGTGGGATTTTTGGGTTCACATTTGGTTTGATTGGTATTGAAGATCTAAGAAAAACCTCAAATTTAAGTGAGGGGACCTGAGCATTCAAGCTTTCAACCAACTAAGTTGGTTATACCTCATAATTGGTCAACTAAAAGTTGGTCTGACAAAAAGTTCTTTTTTGAGTGTTTCTTTAAACCGAGGATGGGCTCCCTCTTAGGAGATTTGACACTGATGGTAAACAAATTTACCATTACGTCTTATCTTTCACGGGAAGATTATTGAGACTAACTTAATGTCTGATTTTAACCAAAAGTTTGGTTATTAGATTCTTCAATTTATAATTATTTATACCGGCTTCCTTTTAGTTTGACATACTGAAAGTGTTATACACACACTTACACTTTTCACTTGACTTGGTAATTTTAATTAAAAAGTTCTATTCTTTGGAAATGTTCTTCTTAGGAAATCCCCAGACCAAATTGAAATTCCAACGAAGGGGGCATTCTCTTTTGTCGGCATAGATAGAAGGAGAAGAGTGAGAGGAGAAACAGAGGAAATAAATGGTGGTCAATGTAAGAGAAGAGGAGGAGAGAGATCTAAAAAAGTGACGATGACATTCTACCAGCAACACTTTCAAGGGTAAAGAAGAAATTGTGGTGGAAGGATTACCGATAAGCAGAAACAAATTTCTCTCAAAATTTTATACTCAAATTTTTTTTGTTTCCTTAAAACAGTAGCCGTCATTTGTTAAAGACCTGTCCTTAGCTTCTTTAATACTTCCATGAGACCCTACCATTATAGCACTTCCCTTTCACGTGTTGTAGATAGCTGATTTTCCTTTTGGGATTTGGAGATGATGCTGTTCTCGTTTGGGATGTGGGATTTCTGGGTTCACCTTTAGTTTGATTGGTATTGAAGATCTTAGAAAACCTCAAATTTAAGTGAGGGGACCTGAGCATTAAAGCTTTCAACCAACTAAGTTGGTTATACCTCATAATTGGTCAACTAAGTTGGTCTAAAAAAAAAAAAAAAAAAAAGTTATTTTTTGTGTGTGTCTTCAAAATGAGGATGGGCTCCCTCTTACGAGATTTGACACTGACGGTAAACAAATTTACCTTACATCTTATCTTTCATAGGAAGATTATTGAGACTAACTTAATGTCTGAAATTAACCAAGAGTCGGTTATTAGATTTTTCATTTTTTACAATTTTCTTGTTGTTGAAATTTGACCCATAATAAAGTTTCTGGTAACTATTTATACCGGCTTCCTTTCCTGACATATTTCAAGACTATATTAAAAAGTGTATGCAAGTTTCCATATGAATAAATATCAATATAATGATTTGGTACATATAAAATAGTTTTAATGTGATGACCTAATGAAGCTATTCTTTTTTTTTTTGCAGTGGTTGATCAAGCACCCACAGTTTCAATCTAACCCACTCTACATTGGTGGTGATTCTTACGCGGGGGTAATCCTTCCAATGGTTGTTCAACAATTAGTTAGGGGTAATGATTATTTCTTCTCAATTACTCCAAATTATGTTTCTTAAATTATTTTATCAACCAAGTTCATGTCATATCTTCCAAAAAAAAAGAGTTCATGTCATATTATTAACGATCTTGATTGCAGATATTGACGTTAGGAAGTACCCTTTCCTCAATTTTAAGGTACTATTCTACTTCTTTCGTGGTTGATTTTTTTTCCCATAAGGTCATCTACGTTTTGTAATATTTGGTTAACTTCGTTCGTCGGGTTAAAGAAAATGGTCCTGTGTGTCTGATTCTATACCTATTTTGTATTTTTGACATGAACACTCATGTGCCGTGTGCCCAGTACTCTTGGAGTCTCTGGCTGGTACAACACCATATTGGGGATATAGGGGCACGTGCCCCCACCCACCCTATTCCTATTAAGTCAATCCAAGAAAGGAAAATCTTTCTCTGCACTTGTCCCTAGTACCCAACGTTCAGGGCCTTTATGTTAGTTGATTATGAAAAATGATTTTCTACAGTTCACTTGTCTTCCTAAATCATCAATTGCATAAAGAACCTAACATCTCAACAAAAAAAAAGAACCTAACAATGATTAAATGCTACTATTATATATATAATAGGGTTATCTACTTGGAAACCCGAAGAGCAATGACCAACTAGAAGCTAATTCCATAATACCGTATGCACATGGAATGGGCCTTATTTCAAATGAACTCTACCAGGTAAGTACACCAACCATCATTCATACTACACATTTTTTTTTTGCCACTGTTTTGGGAGAAGTATTAAAATTTCCGGGGAAGACGGTGGAAAATAAAAAAAGTTAAACCAAACACCCCTATAATGTCGTCGGAAAAAAGTCGCCGGCCGGATGTTGCCGGCGACTTCATCATCTTCTCTCTCTCTTCTCTTTCTCTCTCTTCTCTTTCTCTTTCTTCTCTTTCTTCTCAATGTCTCCGGCGAAGGGGAGAATTAAAAAAAAAAAAATTCGCCGGAGATGGTGTAGTCGTCGGAGATGGTGGAGTCGCCGGAGAAAGGAAGAAGCTGAAAAGGATTTGGTTGTTTGGGGGAAATAAAAAAATCTAATTTTTTTTGTTTCCACCCAAAACTTCACGCCCCGGAAACTATTTAGCTTTCCCCAAAGCGCTGGCCCTTTTTTTCTGCACAATAGTACACATTAATTTACGTTTGTTTTCTCAAATTTTAGTTTAACCAAATGGGTGTTCAATTGAAAACTGCGTATTCCTAGAAAAATGGAAGGAAATAATCACTTTCTATTACATGATAATTATAACGTTTCTCATTTTCCATTTTAACTATTTTAAATGTTTTATGTATATAAAATGATATTTTAGAACAATTTTTTTTTTGCTTTAAAGTTGTCTTTTTTTATGTATGCTTTTTTACAAGGGGAATTAGAACAGACACCCATCTTTTTTTTGGACCCCCAACTTCTTATCCTTCGGACTTTCATTTTTCGACACAGACTACAAAAGTCATTACATTCAATATGACATTAATACATCATTAACAAATGCATGAATTGAATATGTCATAGAACTAAAAATTATATAAAACTATTAGGGTATGTTTGATACGTAGGAAAATTTAGTGGGCAAAACGATTTTCTTAAGAAAATCGGTTTTCCGCTGTTTGGTTGGCCATTGTGGATGGGAAAATCGAATTCTTGAGAAAAAAAAAGTGTGCAAATGGTCTAATTTTTTTTCCCACCTTTTAGATGGGAAAACTGATTTCTCAATCACGATTCATAATGCGCTCTCTCTCCTCTCTTTTTGGCATCCCACTACTCTTCCTCTCTCACACTCCATCTCTCTCTACAATTCATCTCACATTTGATGAAATCTAAACCCAAATTGAAATACAATAAGTAATGTGAAGGATATATCCTTTTGGTCTAAAGGAAGGTCCTTCCAAAGGAGTGTCCTTCGACCAAGATGACAATGCGTACGATTCGGCTCATAGGATCAGGATGACCTTATTCATAAGATCATCCTCAATTAGGAGTCGTAATACTTAGCTAGAAGCCGCTTACGACTGTCGGATCACTTTGGTCATCCGCGGTTAACATAGACCAGATCCTACAACGGGTTACACATAAGAATGGTAACTTGAACGAAGAGAATAGACTTGTGGGAACCGGCCTATAAATGGATATGATCCAGTCTGATAGTGCTTAAAATGATAAAAAAGAATTGGGCTAAGAAAAGAAGCCCGGAAAAGTGTAAAACCCACTATTGGGCAAACTAGGTCAAACTCTTTAAAGGAATGACCCTGGTCGGCCACAAGAGGGTAACGGGCCGGACAGACTAAGCCCATTAAGGGGCTTGTCTGGTCGGCCACAAGGAGTACTTCATCTCATCCTTCAAGAAGGTCTTAGATGATTGAAAGAAGGGGATTCAAGTTATACATTTGGTGTCTCAAGTAGAGGAGCTACACTTGAAGCTTCGGGATTTAGTTCGCGGGAAAGTGAATAAAGTATTATTTTTTTCCTTCTATTTCATCTTTAGTTCATGCATATGATCCTGGATAATCTAGTGTTAAACATATGATGTTTGAGATTCCGCTACTAACACTAGTTTGATGATTAGGGTAGTCTTCGAGACGTGTAATTCCCAACATAATGGTGAATCTGTTAAATGGGAGAAAAGTAACAGAAATCTTGATGAAGCTTGATGAAATCAATGAAATCTTGTTTTGTTGTTCTTCTTCTCTCATCGGCATCAGCAACAACTTGTCTTCTTCTCTCATCGCCATCAACTGAAGTTAGATGAAATCAATGAAATCTTGTCTTCGTCTTATTCTCTCATCGGCATGAACAACAACTTTGTCGTCTTCTTCTCTCATCGGCATCAACTGAAGCTTGATGAAATCAATGAAATCCTGTTTTCTTCTTCTCTCATCGACAACCTCAGCTCAGGCGTTCAGACAGAGAGACATGGTTGTTGGATTGAATAAACCTTATTTCAAATTATAAAAACTAATTAAGAGAACAAATACATACTTGTTGATATAGTTATCGATTCTTTATTTGTATAAAGACATTCGATTCCATTTTGGTGGATTTCCTTATTAATATTGGGTGAGTTTTCATTTGGGTTTAGATTTCCTTCTTGATTTATACAAAGAAGAAGAAGAACACAAGATTTCCATTTGGGTTTAGATTTCTTCAGTTCCGGTTCTATGGATCCTCAAGATCTTGGGATAATGGGGTTGGATGGTCCTCTTATGTGGGCACCATTTTTTTGTGTTGGATCTTGGATTGTCCTTAGGGCAAGCCCAACATCAGTCTGACTCAGGCCCTAGAAACTACTTTTTTACCCAAAATTTTCATCCTCAGCTCAGCCCCAAAAATTCATCTCCAACCTCAGCCTCTCTTGGGGCCTTAAATATGTGCATGTGGGAATCGCGTTTGTGGCTTTTTGTGGGTGTGCGAAAAACGTGTGTGATTTTGTGTATATACGAAACACTTGTTTGAACTAATTTCGAAATAATATTTTTTTTTCTAAGGTTGGAAAATTATTCGGGAACCGACACGTTGGTGGGATGTATTTTAATTATTAATGTGTTAGTTTTTGTTCGATTAAAAAAAAACTAATCAAAGTTTTAAAATAAAAAAATTAAACTAATTTCTTTAAAAAAAAATAATTAAAGAAGATCCTAATCGTTGGATTTTATCTAACGGCTAGGAAAAGCCCCAACATGACCGTTGGGGACATCCCCAGAAGTCTGTCGAGGCTCTCAGCCGACCCTTAATTAAGGGTCTGCTAGGGTTGGACCTGGGGGAAGGGGCTCTAAATTTGAATTTAGGGCCCCTCTGGCTCTAGGTTGGACTTGCTCTTAGTAGGGCTAGAATATGTCATCTTATGTGGGCACCAATTTTTGGGTGTTGGATGACCCAAAAAACACGAAAGCTCACCATTTAAGAGATCATGTTAAACTATTTGCTAAAGGCACTCTGAATTTCCAATGATTTCATCAAACAGTTAAAAGTACCATTTCATATGAGAAAAATTGATTTTCTTTTCTATTAGAAAAAATTCGATTGTCTTACTTAGGCATTCTCGCGTATCAATCGGACCCTTAGGTCATGTTTGGCGGACGGGAATGGAATGTAATTCCCGGGAATCACATTCCCGTAACACGATTCCCGGGAATCAGATTATTCAGTTTGATGTTTGGTTTGGTCAGGAATAGGAATTCGATTCCTGATAGATTCCTAACTTGGTGTTTGGTTCGTGTAGGAATCGGAATATAATTTTTTGTAAAATTCCTATTATATCCTTAAACTACATAAATAAAACGTCAATTTTATTATGTACTTTAATCAGTATTATTTATTCAAAATTGCAGATATGAAATAGTAACATGACACACCAATTAAATAGTATCTAAAATGCCAACAACCTTTGGTTGGAGTCGTAAAGGGTATAATCTTCCACTTCGGAGGTCAAAGGTTCGAGGGACGCTGACCATTTAAAAAAAATTATTTAAAATAAATAAAGGTCATCGCTAAATTTTTTTCTTTTTAAACATTATGAAATCGATTGTAATGAAAAAAGAAAAAGAGAAGAGAGAAAAAACTAGAGAGGGAGAAAAAGTTACATTTGAGCGAGAGAAAGTATTGCTATGGTGGTGGCTAACCATAGGTTTTTAATTTTTTTAGTTGTGATATTGTGTGGAGGACGATTTTAATAATAGTCATTCTAATATTTTATTAAGGATAATTTGGTCTATAAATATTAAAACAAAGCATTCCCGGGAATGGGAATCACAAACCCACCCCCCTCCCTGGGTTTGCTATTACCCCATTTTGAGGGAATTCTATTCCCCCGGGAATAGAATTCCCACTGCATTCCCGCGAGCCAAACAATATCAGGATTGTGATTCCTAGGAATCACATTCCATTCCCACGCGATTCCCGCGCGCCAAACATGGCCTTAAGGTTATCGTCTAGGCGTGAAAGTCGATCCTTACCTTTATTTTATTTATACTCTTTTATACAAGTCAATAAAATAGATTACACCTCCACCATTAATTGAACTCCGGAATTTTATAGCAGATGTCCAGCCAACCACCTATATGTACCCAAAATTCCGACTCCTATATATACCCAAACACGATATCAAATTAGTGTAACTGAACTCATCTTACCCTTTATAATGGAAACAAATAGTAGGGTTTTATAGGAACTACTCGTGGATCCTAATCCAACGGTCCCATGGCGTCTTATCGCTCAACTACAAGGGCTACGTGGATATGCCTCCGGATTCCGTGTATCTTACACGTGCTGCAGAAGAACCGCCAACATAGTGGCACATGATCTAGCGTCTCTCGCTCTAGTTCCTCTATAATGAGCTATTGCTGTGTTACCCCTTATGGTTAAAATTGTATTGTTCCGTTGTTTTCATCTTCATTCTTGTATTTGGAATATTTATATTTATGGTAATCTGATCTTACTCAAAAAAAAAACTCATCCTACCCTTTGTTAGTGTTATTCTTTTTTGTTTTCTTCAACAGTCTGTTGGAAATTGAAGGTGTTTAATTTTCGAATGATCAAGAAATTATAACTTGCACAAACAAAGAAGAATGGAGAAGATATTTAAACTGAGTTAAATTAATTGACTTGATTTTGATGAAAATAAACTACAAAGACTGGTCTATTATAAACCCAAATTCTACCCACTACTAACATGATCCCACTAACTTATCTATTAACACCATTAACTTACCATTAATCAACTAAAGAAAATAACTTCTCACTAACTTAACTTTCTAATTACTTAAATAATAAAATTAATCTTCTCATTAAAATTGAGTTTAAATAAAATTTAACACACTCTCTTAAACTCAAACGGCATAATGTCCATCATAATCTTCAACTTGAATGATGAACGAACCTTTGGCTTAATAAAAATATTAGCCATTTGTTCTTCAATTTAAAACTTCATATCAGTCTGGTTTTTTATCGTACTCTTTCACAACTAATTTGTCTAC
The DNA here is from genome assembly GCF_041429995.1 of Eschscholzia californica. Lineage (NCBI taxonomy): Eukaryota > Viridiplantae > Streptophyta > Magnoliopsida > Ranunculales > Papaveraceae > Eschscholzia > Eschscholzia californica. The sequence continues at coordinate 39,394,172 of NW_028238198.1, forward strand.
TCGAGCATCATCTGGTTTGTAGTTGGTTTTGAAAGACCATTTCAACCCAATTGTCTTCTTTCCTGCAGGAAGAGAATTTAACTCCCAAGTGTCACTTTTCTCAATTGAATGAATTTCATCATCCATAGCTGAAATCTACCCCACTTTTTTTATTGTTTCTTTAAAAGTGATAGGATCGGTGGGATTACAATCTCTAAAAGATACAAAACTTGCAAAATCCTCGTCAGACCTATTATTATCATTGCTTACAATGTTGTCATCCTACTCTTTGTTAGTGTTATTCTTTTTGTTTTCTTCAACAGTCACTAAGGCAAAATTGCAAAGAGGAATATTTCAATGTTGATAAGAGAAATGTTAACTGTTTGAAGGATCTCCAAGTGTTCAAACTGGTAAGTTATTAAATGATCTATATATATATTCTATTCTCTCATATATTAATGCCGACAATGAACTACGATGGATGAACATGACTTGGATTCATTCTCAGTGTACTTCAGGGATAAAAAAGGCCCATATTTTGGATAAAACTTGCTCTCATTATTCCCCACGAAGGGGAAGGGACTTATACAGAAGATCGCTTACAAGAATGAAAGATGATTTCATCTTGCTACCTCCAGTTTTCCCGGGGTGTCGGGTATATATACTTATAGTCTTAACTAGTATTTGTTGATTCTTTTTAAACAAATTATTTCTTCAATATGTAAACTTTGCATTTCATTACAAAAAAACTTTGCATTCTTACTTTACGTTATATATTTCATTCCAATCTGATCTATAGTCAATATGTTTGCAGAGTTACGGGTACATGCTTAGTGCTTACTGGGCGAACGACGCTCGTGTTCGAAAAGCTCTCCATATAAAAAATGTATGACACAAATCCATTTTATTATTTTTACTAATTAACATAAGCATTTGACTTAATTGCTGGTTTTTGATAATGAACAGGGAACAGTAAAAAACTGGATTAGGTGCAAAAGATATTTGTTACCTTACAGAATAGACGTCAAAAACACTATAGAATATCATAGAAATCTTAGTACCAAAGGGTACAGATCTCTTATATACAGGTATTTCAAGTACAATATTCCCTTCTACATATATAGTGAATTTTTGTTTGGTAAGGTAGTAACATGTGTATGTTGTCCACTTGAGAGGGTTGGATACCGCCCGGTGGTTAGCGGTGAGGTTCTTGGTCCTTTATACAATATATTAACAGGCGGGTACTCGATATTCATCACTGGGATACTCGATCCGTCTGATGGGTAATTAATGGGCGGGTAGTGGCCAGAGGACCTTGATCGGATAATTGTCACGTTTCTTGATAGAGACAACCAGATGGACCAACTGACCTAACTGGTACCACCGCCCGATAGACACAAACCATTAGTTGTACAGTGTGATCCAACGGTTTATACAAGGGGTTCCTAATCGTTGGATCATAAAAATGTAGGTCTCTTAGCACCTCTTCTAGAGCTTCCTTGGCTGCCTGTATGTAATAGTCCCACATCGCTCGCAAGAGTGTTCGGAGACTGGGTTATAGGAGTACGCTGAAGCTTAGTAAGTATCGAGGCCTTTTGGGGGAGCTGGGAGTGCTCTCACCACGAAAAAAACCTCCTACCATCTGTGCAAGGGTTGTGGCGAAAGGGAGGACAATATCGGTTGTAAGGGATCCATGGTGTCGCTGCGTATTCTGATGGTCGGGTGAATCGTGTGTCGTCGCCAAAACCGAGGCCTTTTGGGTGGGCTTGTGGTGCCTTTGCCAAGAACAAAATCCCGTACCTGTGAGAGGTGGTTAAAGCGGGGACAATATCTTCAAGGCAAACGCTGTATATAAACCATTAACATGAACTCTAAGACTTTTGTTTGAACTCTAGACTTTTCATATGTTGTATGATTTGTAATGTTGTACAAGTCTATGAATCTTGTAATCGATGTGTGTTGGTTAGAAGTCGGTCACTGTGATACAACTAATATGAACAGCAGGTATAAATGGGGTTTGAAAATATGTCAATATTTTTACTTATACAGTGGTGATCACGACATGCTAATAACCCGGATATCTACCGAAGAATGGATACGACTTCTCGGCCTACCCATTGTAGATGACTGGCGACCATGGCTCGTCGACGGACAAGTTGGAGGGTTTGTTGTTATTTATGATCATACAACTCTATGAATTTGTGGTTTAACTACTTCATCATTATGGTTCTAACAAAAGTATATCATTTGGTTTGGGTTGTTGTAGATATACAAGGAGTTATTCTGGCGGCATGACATATGCTACTGTTAAGGTAAGCTAACTAACCTTAATTGATTTCTCTAGCTCTTCTCTCTACATATACGAGGGTATAACTGTTGGGAAAAATGGGCACTTAGGCGCAGCGGAAACAAGAGTTTTTCCCTTTGTGTTAGTTACGAGGATAATATAGAAGAATATGTGGGAGCAATAAACAAAGAACTGAAAGTAAATAAGACAACGATTTTTAACGTGGAAAACCTCCTCAACGTGAGAAGTAAAAACCACGGGACTCGTAGTCCAACCAAATCAACTATGATAGCAAAGTAGTTACAGACTACGTCCAACCGAGACTCAGACCCTTCCCAAAAGAATCAATCTCAAACACGAAGAAACACGGAAAAACCCTCACAAGAAAGAACAAAACAGTCCAGAAATCTGCAGCCCAAAACGACCCTAAATTCACTAGGATTCCGGCGACCAATCAATGATCCCTCCGTACAAATACTAGAAGAATATGTCAAAAACAGTTCTGCCAAATTTCAGCTCAATCGGAGAAGAACTCACCGTCGGATTTTCCGAACAACGAAGACTGCGCGTGCTGAAAAAGTTCTGCCCCGCTCTTCTCGGCAACCTCCTTCTCTCCCTTCTTCTCTTGTGCGTTTCTAATTGTGTTGCCCCCTTTGGTGCTCCTCACACACATCTAAATTAGGTTAAGGTAGTATTTATAGACTCCCCCTTAATCCTAATTCCACCGTCATAAGTAACCGATCCAAAGAAACTCGGCTTGGGTCCGGGTTTGGTTTCCTAATCCAAACCCAACTAGGTTTCCCCACTAGGAGGAAAACCCAACAAACTCCCCCTCCGACTAGGTGGGAGAAACAGCCAGCCCTGTTGTCCCCTTGACAGCCCTGGAAACAGCCAGCTCCGCTTTTCCTCGACAGCCCTGAACAACCAGCCCTGCTTCTTCTTGACAGCCCTGGAAACATCCAGCCTTGCTATCCTTGACAATCCTGTAATCAGCCAGCCCTGTTGTTTCTTCCTGAACAACCAGCCCCTCTATCCCTTCCTTGGAAGCAACATTAATGACATCACTCTCGCAAAGAATAAGAAACTCATCTTCAGTAACAGTCACTCTCTCTTTACTATCTTCTTGCTCCTTTCCTTGCTTACTCTCTTTCTGCAACAACCAGCAATTCTTCTTTAAGTGCCCTTTCTTATGACAATAATGAGACTCCACATTCGCAAATTTGTTAGATTTGCTCCTGCTCTTGTTCTTCGTGGACTCTCTATTTGAACTTCTCCCCCTCGACTCAGTAACCAACAAATCTGAATGCGAAAAATTAGGATTTGTCTGCCTTCTAGTTTCCTCATTCAAAACACTGTTCTTCACTAAGTCTATTGATATAACTCCTTCGGAAGTAGAGTTACAAAGAGACATCCTGAACACCTCCCAAGAATCTGGTAATGTACCAAGAAGCCATAAACTATGAATTTCCTCATCAAAGTTTATTCCCATATCAGATAGTGTATTGAGTAACCCCTGAAATGTATTCAACTGATCCGCCATCGGAGTTCCCTCCTGATATCTCAACTCAAGCAATTTTTTCATCATATACATCTTATTGTTTCCTGTCTTTCGAGCAAATAACTGCTCCAGCTTCAACCACAACGAACGAGCATTAGTCTCATTCTCAATATGATGCAACACATTATCATCCACCCATTGCCTCATCAAACCACAAACTTGTCGATGTAACAATTTCCACTGATCATCAGTTTTCTCATCGGGTTTCTTCTCTTGAAACACCGGAACGTGAAGTTCCTTCACAAAGAGCAAGTCTTCCATCTTACCCTTCCATAGATGATAATTAGCACCATTCAAACTTATCATTCTACCCATATTTTCCATCACTAACACAAACAAACCAATAACGGAAGTTATCACAATCCAAAGAACTCTCTAACCTGGAGCTCTGATACCACTTGTTGGGAAAAACGGGCACTTAGGCGCAGCGGAAACAAGAGTTTTTCCCTTTGTGTTAGTTACGAGGATAATATAGAAGAATATGTGGGAGCAATAAACAAAGAACTGAAAGTAAATAAGACAACGATTTTTAACGTGGAAAACCTCCTCAACGTGAGAAGTAAAAACCACGGGACTCGTAGTCCAACCAAATCAACTATGATAGCAAAGTAGTTACAGACTACGTCCAACCGAGACTCAGACCCTTCCCAAAAGAATCAATCTCAAACACGAAGAAACACGGAGAAACCCTCACAAGAAAGAACAAAACAGTCCAGAAATCTGCAGCCCAAAACGACCCTAAATTCACTAGGATTCCGGCGACCAATCAACGATCCCTCCGTACAAATACTAGATGAATATGTCAAGAACAGTTCTGCCAAATTTCAGCTCAATCGGAGAAGAATTCACCGTCGGATTTTCCGAACAACGAAGACTGCGCGTGCTGAAAAAGTTCTGCCCCGCTCTTCTCGGCAACCTCCTTCTCTCCCTTCTTCTCTTGTGCGTTTCTAATTGTGTTGCCCCCTTTGGTGCTCCTCACACACATCTAAATTAGGTTAAGGTAGTATTTATAGACTCCTAATCCTAATTCCACCGTCATAAGTAACCGACCCAAAGAAACTCGACTTGGGTCCGGGTTTGGTTTCCTAATCCAAACCCAACTAGGTTTCCCCACTAGGAGGAAAACCCAACAATAACTCGTGCCCGCCGGGCACAGACAATTCTATCAAATGCGTCACGTGAGGTGTTCTATACGCGCCCCACTGCAGCTATAGACGCCCCTCAAAGGCTAAAGTTTTAAGGGATCTACATGTAAATGAGACGTCTACAACAAAAATATGGGTGCCTTTAAGTCTTCCCAAAGAAAAATTGGATCTTTGAAAAGTTGTTCTTCCTTATAATCTCAACCCTTGGTTGATTTTTAATCAAATCTGAACCCTCAAACTTTATAGAGTAAATCGTAACTATTAGAGACAAACATGAGAGAACAAATCTTAATCATTTGGAGGAAGGGGAAAGATACCCTTCTCCATTATTATATAGATATTTGGTCGTTGCTACAGGCACATAAGGTTTTGCTATGCACTCAGTGATATCAAGGAAACCTTGTGCAATGTTTCCGATTTTGTGGGCCTCGAAAATGGTTAAGGAGTCACATATTTCAATTTTTTTTGAAAAAAAAAACGCATCCTTCATCTTCTCCACCATCACCATCATCATGGTGGTCGTTGCTGGTGATTGTGAAGAAGCGGAACATGATAGAGAAGAAGATAGAGACATGGGAGATAAAAGAATTAGGTCCTTCAAATAAATGACCTGCTAGTAGCATAATAAAATTAGTTGGGTCTAGATTAACCAGTTTGTTACCAACAACCTTTGGTTCGAGTTGTAAGAAATTAGTTCTTCCACTTTAAAGGTCAATGGTTTGAGGCACGCTGACCATTAAAAAAAATTAACCAGTTTGTTTAACATACATTTTGTGCCCCTAACCGCCGCCATATATTTATGTTGAGCAGGGAGGGGGTCATACAGCCCCAGAATACAGGCCTGAAGAATGTTTTGCGATGTTTGAGAGATGGATATCTAATAGCCCTCTTTGAGTAAGAAACTCAACCACTCTATTTCACAGAGACGAAGGAGCATTCCCCACCAAAATTATCCCATTTATCTTGTCTATGAAGACCAACAAATAAACAACTAAGGAGAGATACCCAAAAAGGGAATTGCATAAAAGATGATTCGTGCGTTCAAAAGTACAAAAATTAGGATTATTTGTAATGCAAAAGTGGAAAACGCATGTAGTCGGGCTTTGTATTTCAATTTGTAGACTACTAAATTGCCTTTTCGCTATTTTCCTCTTACTTTTCTCAAATATGACATTTTTCATACATTACGTTTTTCAATTTGTAAACTACATTTGTCAAGTAGATTGGGGGTCATACTGGGCCACAAGCTTGAAAATGTTTAGTAATGTTACATATGGACTTCAAGTAGTTCTATTTAAGTAAGAAACTTGGCCACTTTATTTTAACAAAGATGAGAGAGCATCCCACAAAATTTAGGTTTGCTTATCATGTCGATGTTGACCAACAAATAAACAAGTTAAGCGATGCACCCAAACTAAAAACTGCATAAAAGTCCTCATTCAAAATTACAATAATTAGGATGGTGTTGTGATGGGTCATGAAAATTTCCCATCTTAGTCGTTTAAATTAGTCGAGTTAGTTCATTTCGAGCCTTTATTATAATAAAATGGTTGGTTTTCTTGATTAGGTGTCTTTTGCAGTGTTAAGTGTGAAAAATGGCTAAAAATGAGAAAAAGATACACGGAGGGTATTTTGGTCATTTGGAGTCAAGGGTATTCTGGGAAATTTGGCCAAGGTCAGTGACGCGTGAAAAGTAGAATCCGAGACGAGCTCGTAAGAGAAAACGGAAGTCAATTCGGAGTCCGGAAGAGTAAGATATGCATAGTCAAAGTTGGAGTCAAACAATGTAGACTAGTGGGACACTGTTGGGCACCATTCTGGCTGGTGGGACACAACCAGGTGACGTGGCACGTCCTGAATGCACCCAACGGACAGAAGCATGTGGTCCCTCTTTTCCCTTTTAAGCCCTCCGGAAATTGCTTTTATGCCCCTCCTTTTTGTCTCACTTTATGTTCAACCAATAAGAAATCATTTCTTGAGTAGAAACAACCCTAACTTCCTATTTTAACCCTCTTTCTCCCATTTTTCTCCCAATTAACTCCTAAAACCCTAGCCATCAACCCATCTATAAATAAATCTCTACCTCTTTCATTTCTCTCTAGACTTAAAATCCCTCTCAAAAGGCTTCCATCTCTAATTTCTAAGCCACTTCTCCTTCTATCTTCTAATCCTAAACTTATTTCTTTCTTCTTTTCTCTAGCCACCTTCATCTATTCTCTACAATTTCTTTCTACTCCTAATTTCTTCTTCTAAACTTCTAATTTCTCCATAACTTCTTCTCTAGAATCTCTTCTTCTTCTATCTCTCTTCTAAATTTCTCTTCTTTCATCTTCTAAAAAGCTATTATTTGGAGTTTTGGATAATATTCTTGGAACATTTGGAGCTAATATTGGACATCAACATGGAGGCACAAGGAGCTATGAATCTAAATCTCATTTGGTGATTTCTTTTCATTATCTTTTGTAATTCCATTTACTTTAGAATTTCAATGAATATTACTTTAGATTTTATGAGTAGCTAATCTTGTACCTAGGGTTGTAGAGGAAACCCATACTTGGACATATTTTGAAGTATGTTATTGATTAATAAAACCTTCTATTGAACTTTAATGCTTATTAGTTGTCATTTCATGTATATTTTATGGTCTTTTCATTGTTCATGCTTCATAGTGAGATATTTCATGCTTTTGTTAAGTTATTAGATGGGGTATGCTTATTAGATGATGAATGATTGTTAAGGAATATAGCATTTATATGATGATCAATTAAAATTACTTGATTTTGAAATGTGTTATTAAAGAATATCTTCCAAAATCTAAATAGTTTATTATGTTAGATTTTGAGTTATATATGAAAAATGAATTTGTTGATTGAATGCATGTTTTAGATAGTCCATTTATGTGGTGGAATCAAGAACCCTAGATTCTTCTTTCTCACCTTGATTTCATTTCTTTTAGTCTTTTATTGTTTTCTTTTAAAATAATTTTCACAAAATCAAACCAAAATTAATGAATGGAGTGTTAATTTAAGATTTAGATAAAATTACTTGTCCCTTGGAACGATTTCCCGATTTACAAACTTTACTATAACTTGACCCGTATACTTGCGGGAATAGACCTATTTTAGGCCTATCAAGTGAAATCAATCAACAAATTCCTTTTTCATATATAACTCAAAATCAAGGAAATGAAATCAAGGTGAGAAAGAAGAATCTAGGGTTCTTGATTCCACCACATAAATGGACTATCTAAAACATGCATTCAATCAACAAATTCCTTTTTCATATATAACTCAAAATCTAACATAATAAACTATTTAGATTTCGGAAGATATTCTTTAATAACACATTTCAAAATCAAGTAATTTTAATTGATCATCATATAAATGCTATATTCCTTAACAATCATTCATCATGTAATAAGCATACCGCATCTAATAACTTAACAAAAGCATGAAATATCTCACTATGAAGCATGAACAATGAAAAGACCATAAAATCTACATGAAATGACAACTAATAAGCATTGAAGTTCAATAGAAGGTTTTATTAATCAATAACATACTTCGAAATATGTTCAAGTATGGGTTTCCTCTACAACCCTAGGTACAAGATTAGCTACTCATGAAATCTAAAGTAATATTCATTGAAATTCTAAAGTAAATGGAATTACAAAAGATAATGAAAAGAAATCACCAAATGAGATTTAGATTCATAGCTCCTTGTGCCTCCATGTTGATGTCCAATATTAGCTCCAAATGTTCCAAGAATATTATCCAAAACTACAAATAATAGCTTTTTAGAAGATGAAAGAAGAGAATTTAGAAGAGAGATAGAAGAAGAAGAGATTCTAGAGAAGAAGTTATGGAGAAATTAGAAGTTTAGAAGAAGAAATTAGAAGTAGAAAGAAAATGTAGAGAAGAGATGAAGAAATTAGAAAAGAAGAGAGATTGGAAAGAAATTATGGTGGAATGGGTAGTGAAAGAAAAGAATGGAGGCTAGGGTTTGTTAGTTTAGAAGAGGTAGAGAGAAAGGAAGACTATGTTGTAATTTAAATGGAAATCTAGAATAGAGGATATCAAAAACTAGCGAAGTCTACCCAATGTGAGCCACTATAACGAAGCATATAAAGGATGAGAAATTACAAGCTCAAAAGTGTGTAAGATGAGAGTTACAAGTTACAGTATACAAAAGGGTATGGGGTATATACAGAAAACAAAGCTTAGGTTCCTTAGTCGGAAAGCATTAAAGCTTATTGGGCCCTTACCCTAAGTATCTAATTGGCTGTAGCAAAGGCCATTCTCATTGGATATTAATATGGCAAGATATATCTAAACACTAAAGTAGGGGTGTACACGAGCCGAGCTCTTAACGAGCTGCTCGAGCTCGGCTCGACTATTGCTCGTGCTCGACTCAAATATTAACGAGCAAGAGCTTAACATAAGCTCAAGATCATGCTCGTTTATGTAAACGAGTCGAGCTTGATCATTCTTTATCACGAGCTACTCGTAAACAACTCGTTTAACATATTTTTGTAATATTGTAGTATATAATTACGTATTAGTATTGAAACTTGTACATGAAATATCAGCCATTAAAAACTTATTGGAATATTAATCATTAATCATTATTATTGTATGTGACAAATGATCATTGAAGTATTTTGATAATTTAGAAAGTTTTAATTTGAAGTATTTTGATAAACGAGTTTAAAAAAATGCGGGCTCGAGCTCGAGCTCGAGCACTTTCAAACTTATACTAACCGAGCTTGAACAAGTGGACAATTACTCGAACGAGCTCGGGCTCGAGCTCGAGCTCGACAGTCAAATACACGAACCAAGCTTGAACATCTTACTACTCGGCTCGGCTCGACTCGACTCGAGTACACCCCTACACTAAAGCACCCATTTACAACATGATTAAGCTATCACAAAGGTTTTATAGGCAACCAACTCACTTATAAAACTCTCTTTGGATGACCACCACTCGAAATAATTGTCTCATTAAAACCTTGTCAAAAACACTTTGCGAGACAAAATCTGATGAAGGAAAAAGAGTACAATATAAAAGATTTTTTGAGTGGCGTTGGATACGAAAAGTGTTCCTCGTTAAAATCTTGTCATATCATTGGGACAAAAACTTGACGAAAGAAAAGAGTATAGAGCGTCGATATCCAGTACTAGCGATATAAAAGTCTTCACGTGATAATAGGCTCCCCCTAATGAATATCATATCTTAGACCGATGTAGTCTTACATCATCAGATTATCCGAACGTCGCATTCTAATGTCTTCTGCTAGTTTTTTAAAAGTTGTAGTAGGCAAAGACTTAGTAAACAAGTCAATGAATTTTTCACATGATATATAAATAATTAGTTATGGTTTGAGCAAACATGTAAATGCTCAACGTAACCATTAAACAATATCTATGTGTTCTTTTTGTTTTAATCTAATAATATTATGTTTGCAACATTTCTTCAAAGATGGCACACATAAAGCTCTGTGGTGGAGCCTTATCTCGCTTGCTCGCAAAACCTTATGTTCCCTACATAAATGTGTACTCCTGCAGCAAACACTTGTGGTGTGAGCATAAAGAACGTGTGGTTGGAGCATTTTCTTACCTTCTGTCACAACAAAATGTTATTTCATCACATTCCAGTCATGTACATGCACATTGCAACACTTAAAACTATTGAGATTTTTGGAATTTTTTTTATAATTTGTTGACACAATCCTCTTTGTTTATTGCAGTATGTCATATTTAATTAGCACAACAATTGATTTCACGAAATTTGTACATTTAGTAGAGCACACAAAGAAATGTTTTTACGGTAAACATTCTTTCTTATACCATTCATGTTTTTGTCACATACATACAGACGAATTTTAAGGCCATTTGTTTTCTTCCTTGAGCATATAACATTGTGTTGATATTCATTGGTTTTTGTTGAGGATCTCTAACCACTTGCGGACTCAATTTCTATAGAGGGAGATAAAACAACTTATGATTCACACAAAAAAAAAAGAACAAACAACTTGTATTTCTTCACAAGGGAAAGAAAAAAAATGCAAAAGACAAATAATATGTTTCTATGGAGGGGGGTATAACATTTTAAGTTCATGCAAAAGACAAACAAAAATGCATTAATCTAAATGTTTTTGTCAATAACAAAAGAAATAAATGCATAAACCATTTATTTAGGTGGGTGATTCGAGAAAATAAGAAAACTATCCGGGGTGCAAAATTTTAAAGGGTGGAAAATAAAAAAAATATTAGCCAAACGCACCCTCCTTTGTAGAGTTGTCGGTCGGCTACAACTTTCTCTCTCTCCTTCCTCTTTCCCCCCTCTCTCCATCCCTTTCCTTGCTTGTTTCTCTTTCTCTAAGATCTGGCGAAGGGGAGAGCCCCTTCGTCGGAACCCTTCGTCGTCTGAATCTGGTTCTTTTAGATCCAGACGGAGGTTGCTTCATCTAGATCTGGAAGAACCAGATCCAGACGAGTTTCCAGCGAATGAGAGACCCCCTTCGCCGAAATATATAAACCACGGACAAAAAATAGAGAGAGAGAAGAGAAAAGTAAGAGGGAAAAAAAGAGAGAGAGAAAAGAAGAAGAGGCGAACTTGATGGTGGCCGGCGTTTCAAAAAAAATTTGTTTCCACCCAAAACTTTGTATCCCGGATGATTTTCTTATTTCCCCAAATCACCCACCTTTATTTATTGACAAAGCAAATTGTAAAATGTTTTAGATAAGATGCTAGTGTTTGTCAAATGCAAATGGTGACTTTCAACAAAAAAAAATGCAAATGGTGAAATGTAGAATATATTTATTTTATTTTTTTTACAAAAAAAAAATTGACTTAAGCTATTTTTTTTGTTAATGGGTTTGTGAAAACAAAGTCTAAGATGTATAATATATTTATGTTTGCACAAGGCAGTTTAGAAAATGCATTAGTCTTAATGTTATGTTTCGGTTAATGTGTCTGTCAAAAGCAAAAGAAAAAATGCATAACATTTTAATTTTTGTAAAAGACAAATAAAAAAATGCATATCGAAAAATACTTTAAACTCATCCATCTCCCTACTCTTGGTTCTGCCCACAACCCTATTCTGCTCACCACTAAACAAAACCCTTCTTTAGGGCGGAAACCGTTCAAATTCATTCGTACATGGATGTCCCACCCCAAGTACGCCCTCTTCATCAAAACTATCTGGATATCCATCTCTAATCCTATTCAAACCAAACTTAATTATCTAGCCATTCGACTATCCAAGTGGAATAAAGATGTTTTTGGTCATCTGGAAAACAACATTAAATACCTCACTTATAAGATTCAAACAATCCAAGACTCGCAGAATTTCAAAGAGGCTTACTCGCAGATAGAAACTTTACTTCTCCAGCAAGAAAGTTTATGGAAAGAAAAATCTAGAGTAGCCAACATTAATCTGGGTGACAGGAATACTCAGCATTTTCACGCTAAAGCTGCTACTCGTTATCGTAAAAATCAGATTCACTCTATCAAGAATGCAGATAACTCTTGGACCTCGGACGACGCAGAAATTTCTTCTATCTTCGCTACCCACATTCTCAATATCTCCACGTCTGCGGGATCCAATTTATCTGCTAATCTGCTTGAGTGTTTCCATTCTCAAATCACTACCCTCCAGAATGACTCCCTTATTATCATCTCTATGATCGAGGAGATTCGGAAAACCACTTTCTCTCTCAAGCCTGGGGCAGCCCCGGGACCTGATGGCTACCCTCCTTTCTTTTATCAAGCCAACTGGGATACTGTACAAGAGGACATCAAGGATATGGTAACTCATTTCTTTAGAACCGCTACATTCCCGGATCAATCCAGTCATACTCACATCTGCCTACTTCCGAAAACCAAAGCCCCCCAAACTCCGGCAGACTACAGACCGATTAGTCTTTTGAACACTACTTATAAAATCATTACTAAAATCATGGCTAACAGGCTCAAACTCATTCTGCCAGATCTCATCTCTTCCTTTCAGGCGGCTTATGTGTCTGGCAGGCAAATCACAGATAATATTCTCATCAGTCAAGAGCTAACTCATTTTTTTAAGAAAATCGGAGGGTCTACAAGTTATTTTGGTCTCAAACTGGACATGTCCAAAGCTTTTTATCGTATCGAGTGGAACTACCTTGAGAAAATTATGTACCTTATGGGCTTCTCCACCCATTGGATCAATCTTATTAACTCCTGTCTTACTACCAGCACAATGGCAGTTCTTATTAGGGTTATTTCCCAAATGGCCCCCAACTTTGTGACCAGCTTCCTGCCTGGCTCCCTACTTTAGCAAAATACCCATATGACCCCCTTTTTCCGTTATCTTTAACTTTCCGTTACTCTCTCTCCTCCATCTCATTTTCTCTCTCTACCACATCATTTGTGCACGCCACATCATCATCTTCTCCGGCAGGGGTCGTTCGAATATATTTTTTTATTCTCTCTCTCTAAAAAATAATGTTTTTTTTAAACTCTCTCTAGATTTGTAGAGAGAGAGAATAAAAAAAATATTTGAAGGTCGCCGACCGAAAATTTGGCAGGTCGACGACCCCTGCCGGAGAAGATGATGATGTGGCGTGCTCAAATGATGTGCCAGAGAGAGAAAATGAGATGGAGGAGAGAGAGTAACGGAAAAATGAGGCCATACGGATATTTTTGCTAAAGTAGGGGGCCAGGCAGGACGCTGGTCACAAAGTTGGGGGTCATTTGAGAAATAACCCTTCTTATTAATGGTCGTCCCGGATCTACTTTCAATGTCAGTCGGGATTAGGCAAGGTGATCCTCTTTCTCCCTTCTTGTTTGCTATCCCGATGAAAGGACTCAGCAGATTACTTGAGCACAATAACAACCAAAACCCTTTCGTTGGTTTTCCAATCCCTCACTCTAATCTTGTGATCAAACATCTTTTATTCGCTGATGGCTGCATCATTTTTGGCCAAAATTCCCTTGAAAATGTTCATAATCTCAAACAAATGCTTAAAGAGTTTAGTGAGGTTTCTGGTCAAATGATAAATTATGCGAAATCAAACATTTTCTTCTCCAAAAATTCTCACCCAAATTCAAGAGAATGATCATTCGTAACCTCAAGGTTCATCAATCTTCTTCTAATGATAAATACCTTGGGACCAATCTCTTTATTGACAGAAACAAAAATCAAACTTCCAAATCTCTCCTCACCCAAATCAAGAACAAACTGGCCAAGTGGCAAACCAACCTTCTCTCTCAAGCTGGTCGTTCCATAGTCATTTCGACTATTGCAGCAGCCGTTCCTTGATAGCAAATGCAGTGCTTTGCCATTTCTAAAGGCATTAGTAACAACATCGAGTCTATTCAAAGGACTTTCTGGTAGAGAAAATCTAAAACCTTTGATGAGCCTAAAAGGTTACCCTAAATAGGTCTACACCCGCAAGTGCACGGGTGTCAAGTTGTAATATTTCCGGAAAGACCGGTTCGTTCCTCAGAGACTAGTTAAACCTATTCTAAAACTTAGAGATAGTATGGTTTTGGTTTTGATTTTGGTTTTATAAAATACTAAAGTACTAAAACAAATAAAATAAATGAACTCAAATTGGGGAGAAGTCTAGGATTTTGGAATCCACTCTATAAAATCACTTTTTGGAACAAATACTTAAAATGATTAATTCTCTTTTCCTATAACTCAGAATTTCGGTTAATGAACTAACCTAATTCCGGGGGATGTTTTTGTTAAAACCGATAAATCATAACAATGTAATTGTATTTATTTTGAAAAACAAACCTCTAAACTATTATCTATCAAGTGATAAGTATACACCATCAAAGGATTTAACCTAAGCATGATGTATCAAACCTAAAAGTATAGATAATGAATAGAAAAGTTATTTAACAAACTAAAACAAAGTAAACCATGAAGCATAATAAAGAATAATCAATCAAAGATATATCTCTAAAAGATCAAAAATGAGTTTCATCGTAAAATCCTAGATGAGAGATTTAGCTATTCATGATCAAAACAAATATGACAAATAAGAGAAGAAAGGGAAGAACAACTAAACTTCTTTTTGCTTATTTCCTGTCTGGCAGCCAAACGCTTCTCTGGAGAAAATAATTTTCCAGCGTCAATGGAAAATGATTTTCCAGCAACACTTCTTGACCAAACGCGGTCTTCTTCTCCAACAAAATCTCCCTCTCTCTCTACTGTTTCTCTCTCTCTTTCTATTTCAATATGAATCAGCTAACACATGGAAATTGAAATTGAAGATTGTATTATATAAAGAATTAAATTACAATCCTCTCTCTCTATATACAAATCACTCTCACTCTCTGTTTGTGTTTCTCAATTTCTACTCTGTTAGTACTCTCTCTCACAAAAAGAACTACACAAGAAGAAGAAAAGAAGATAGATAATTCTCTGGTTTAGAAAAGAGGAATAAGAATACAATTCGGAACTCTCTCTCCCCTTCTCTCTCTAATATTTCTGTTTAATTGAGCTTCAAAGAGGATTTGATCCCCAAAGATGAGATGCCTTCATGTTCTTACCTTCCTGTTTATATATAGAAAAGAGAAGAATAAGACTCAGACCCTTTATCAATCTCTCTCTAAAAATCTTCACATCCCAGCTCCTCTTAATTTCTGTTTCAAGAAGATATCCAGCTATTCTCTCTCTGTTCTTTGATCTTCATCAATCAACCAAATCTTTCAATACTTCCTGTTTCAACTTATTCCCAGCCGAATCCTTATCTCTCTAATAATTTTCAGAATCTTTCTATCTAAATCAGTTATCTTCTTCAATCTCTCTTTCTAATTGGAATGAATCTCAAATCTCAATCTCTATAGCAAATAGAAATCGAATCTTCCTTTCAATCTTCTTTCCTGAATCAACCAAGATCTATCTTCATTATAGAAATTAGAAGCCAAGAGATCTCCTCTTCTAATTGGTTCTCTGTTAAATATCCCAACCAATCTCTCTATCTTCTGTCTTCAATCAAATCCTCTCTCTCCCAATAAAATCTCTTTCTTAAAAGTGGCACAAATCTGCAACTTTACCTCTTGGTTCAGTATTGAATCTTGTTCCTCTCTACTGTTAAAACCAAATCTCATATTTCCTCTCTGGTTTCTCATTTTGATTTGAAGAATCAGTGAAGAGGATAGGAGAAACAAATATATTTCTCTCTTTAAAGATATATACTTTCTTTATCCTTTAATAGTTTCCAAAATATAGGGAAGGGATAAGGGAAAAGAGACTTAACCGTGTGATGTAGTTGCTGCCCACACGTGGTAGTTGGCAAGAGGATATGGTAAGGTGCTTCACGCTTCATTATAAGGAAATCAGGTCGCAGGTCGGTGATGAGGACATGTGGGCAGGAGAACTTTCGGCCGCTAGATTGTCAAGGGACACGGTACTATAATGTGCTCGGGTGCATGGGCTCTTATGCCTCTGGACAACCCTAGGTACCCCCTATTGTGACCGAAGGTAGCCAGAAACTAATTTGAGCCGTCAGATCCGCCTCCCTTGAACGCGCCACGTGTCAGTGAAAGCCTTTAGTAAACCAATCTTGACCCCAACTTTGACTAGCTATATTTCTCTCATCCGAACTCCGATTGGACTCCCGTTTTCGCCGTTGGATTTGTTTTGAACTCTACTTATCATCCGATATAGACGTGGACAAATCACCAAACTCTATAAATGACCAAAATGCCCCTAGTATGTCTTTCTCCCGATTTTAGCTATTTTTCGCGCTTAATTCCATAAAAGACACCTAGACATGAGAAACAAACAAATCATCAGAGTAACTGCTCGAATTGGACTAACTAGCCTTAGTTAAGAGATTCAAATGGGACGTTTTCATGTCTCATCAACCTTCCATACCATCAATTGGTCCACTATTTGCAAACCTCGCAAATTAGGTGGATTAGGACTTCGTCTTCCCTCCCTAGATAAGCAAGCTTTCCTTAACAAACTTAACAGGGTATTCTCAATAATCCTAAAGCCATTTGGGTTGAAGTTCTCAAAAGCAAATATATCCCCAAATCTCATAAACCCACGCCTCCCAAAGTCAATCACTCGTGGCCATGGAAATCGATCAGCAAACAATTTAGCCAGGTGGAGGGACTCATATTCTGGGATATTAATAATGGTAATCAAATCAATATCTGGCATGACTACTGGATTCCCAATCATCCCCCTCCACTCAACAATCTAAGTGGCATTAATCTTGAATGGGTTGCCCAGCTTATCACTAATAATTCATGGAATATAAATTTCATTAACAATTGTTTTGATAGTGATATTTGCAGGGCGATTGTTAGCATAAATTTGCATATAGGCAAGGATGACACGGCAAAATGGACGCTCACAAAATCGGGTAATTTCACAATTAAATCCATGTATATCTTAGAACGAGGGGTGGCAATTTGGTCCGAACCGGCGGTTTTTTCCCAAACCCGCCCCTAATGGAACGGGTTTTACCGACCCGTTTACTAAACGGTTCGGGTTAGGTATGAAGTTAAAATAAAATAATCGGGTTCGGGGCGGGTTTGGTATTGATAGCCAATACGCGGACAACCGTTTTTCTTATATGGACAACTATTTTCGGGCCCGATGCGAGTCAACTATGCTTGACTTAGTTGACTTTGATTTAATAAGGGGACAACTCCATAAAGTCTTAAATATAAATAATTAGTAACATGTGGACTACTAACAAAAATAATAGTTAAAGATTGAAAACCTAAACTGTCTTCTTCTTCATCTTCTTCCTTCTTCTTAGTCTTATTCTTCTTTCTTCACTTCTACTAAAAGTAAACTGTAGTTTCTCTCATATTTTTTTTATCAAACCCTAGATGGATGAAGAAGGCAAAATCTCTTCTTAGTCTTATTCTTCTTTCTTCACTTCTACTAAAAGTAAACTGTAGTTCTACCATTTTTTTCATCAAACCCTAGATGGATGAAGAAGACAAAATCCCTCAATCTGCACCTGAAGAAGTTTTTCCGGACGTTTATATAATAGACATTAATGACATTGATGAGGTAAAACAGAACATAACTTGCGACGAAAAGCTGGTAAAATCGGACAATTTTCCATATTTTCGTAACAACTTAGCTTCTGTTATGCCATATTTTCGCAGAAAACCGACGAAAATATTGCATAACAGAAGCTAAGTTGTGACGAAAATCTGGCAAGTTTTCTGATTATGCCAGATTTTCGTCGCAAGTGATGTTCTGTTATGCCATATTTTTGCACAACCCGAATTACCAGATTCATCTTCCTCTTCACCATCGTTTTCAGAGTCGGAACCAACAGATCCATCTTCGTCTTCCACATCTTCTCTGATTTTCTCTGCCATCAATACCATCTTCTTCTTCATGGTTGGTTTTAGAGTTTTAGGGTTCTAACCTTTGTCTTTGGGAAGATTCTACAACAACTCCCTTGCCTTTGTTTGATGCCATAACCACCAATGCTTCTCCAAGGAATTTCTCTCTCTACAAATTTGGGTGATGATGAAGAACAAGTAATAGAAGAGATGAAGACTAAACTAACCTAGGGTTTATGGAGAAAGAAGGAGGTCATCAAATAATACATCTGATTCTAAGAGGACTTGAGTGAAAATAATAGAGAGTTTTCCCCTTAAAAATTGATGTCCATATAAAAATTTAATTTTTTTGCGTTGTCCACATAAGATAGTTGTCCATATAAGAAAAACGGTTGTCCGCGTATTGGCCACCTTGGTATTAGATAGTAAACTCCGCCCCCAACCGATTAGTACTAATATATTAAACACTACATCTACTTAAATCATATAAAACATAACATAGTTAAATTGATAATTATTGGGACGGTAATGGTAAAACCCGTTTGCTAACGGGACGGAGTTGGGAAGGGGATGAACCGTCCTAAACCCGCCCCGTTAACATCCCTACTTAGAACAGGTAGCTCGGTACCGATGCATGACCAAAATGACTGGTTCTTTATTTGGAACATGAACACGATTCCTCGTATAAAACTATTCCTATGGAAATGCTGCACAAACAGTCTACCAGTGAAAGACAAAATTGGTAAGTATATTGGAAATTCGTACTCTTGCATTAATTTTAATGAAAATGAACTCTAGACCATGTGATGTTACACTGCAACTACGCGAAAGGATATGGTTCACCTTTCATGTTAGAACAGAACAATTACAAACAGTTACCATATGGATTAAACAATGGAAGGGCCTAGATGAGGTCACAATAAATTTATATGCAAAAGTATTATGGTTTATATGGAAAGCCAGGTGCGCAAACTGCTTTACGGACAAGAAACAAACCCCTCTCCAAATGGTAGCAAGGATAAACAACACCTCTACTACGCCTCTTAAACTTGATTCGTTAATCACTAATAAATGCAGGGAAAAACCAAAGCATCACAAATGGAGCCCTCCATCGACACCATACCTTAAAGTCAATGTAGACGCTTCTTTCACGACACTTTCCGAACCAGCAGGAATTGGGTGTATTATACATGATGCAGAAGCAAACTTCATAATAGTAGCAGCAGACTCAGTTAGGGGTCAAAATGCAGAAGAATGTGAAAGTATGGCAATACACAACAACATATTATGGGCCATTGATATGCGTATCCAATATGTGCATATAGAAAGCGACAATCTCAATCTAGTTCAGTTCATAAATGACAAAAGCGATGGTTTACACTGGCCGTCCAAAAAAGTCATAGAACAAATTCTAGTTCTCAAGGATCAATTCGCGGACATAGTCTTCTCTTACACTCCCAGGGAATGCAATACCAAAGCTGATGCTCTAGCTAAATGGAGAAGAAACCATGGTCAGAAAAAAATTTAGAATGTAATCCTCCCTTTTATTTCTGTTTTAAGTTAAGCTATGTATGGACGGATCAGATTTTGGTTTCAATGGTATCCTAGTTCATCAAAAAAGTTTCCAAGATTCGCCAGGGTACCTATTTCCCCACATTTTGGGATTATAAGTTGTGGACAGAAAATAAAGATGGTGATTTCCATGGTTTCCTTACGTGAATCGAAGTCAAATGCCAATATAATGACTATCATAGATCCTAGTCAATTTCCAAAAAAAAAAAAAAAAAAAACTTTTATGAATGTAAAAACAACTGCCCCAATTTGTAAATCATGTTCTAACCAAAATTTCAAAAGTTCGTTATTTTAAAATGCCAAACTTCTAGTGTTCATGTTGATTGCATTAAAATATTGGATGTTCAATCCATTTCAGCCAGTTATGATGCATCTTAGGGTCCGTTTGATACTTGTGCACATGTGAGTAAGAAAACCGTTTTCTTAAGAAAATCAGTTTTCCGCCGTTTGGTTGGGCACTATGAGTAAGAAAATCGATTTCTTAAGAAAAAAAAAAGTTGGGCAAATAGTCTAATTTTTTTTCCCACCTAAAAGGTGGGAAAACTGATTTCTCACCCTCTCCTCCGTAAAATTCTAAAGGCACCTCCATGTTTAGGAAAAATGATGACGGAAATTCTAAAGGCACCTCCAAAAGTAACTATGCACTAAATTGTAGAGGCACCTTTATAAAATTCTAAAGGCACCTCCAAAAGTAACTATGCACTAAATTGTAGAGGCACCTCCATAAAATTCTAAAGGCACCTCCATTTTTAGGGAAGATGATGGCCGAAATTCTAAAGGCACCACCAACAAGTTACAATGCACAAAATTCTAGAGGCACCTCCATAAAACTCTAAAGACACCTCCATAAAATTGTAAAGGCACTTCCCTTTTCAGGGAAGATGATGATCGAAATTCTAAAGGCACTTCCAATGAACCCTAAATTTATGAAACTCACTCTTAAAACCCTAATTCTAAAGGCACTCCAGTGGTTTTCCCACTCCTATCGAACATCAAAAAACTCAATTCACATGTGAAAGCAAATGACTTTCTTACTCATGATTTCTTACTCATCATTTCTCACGTATGTTCCATATTTGGAGAAACTAATCATCTAATCTTTTGATAAATGAAGTTAGGAGTTGTTTAGTTTTGGGTTGGAAATGAGATGTGGCTTGCATTGATCAAAATTGATTTATATTCTTTAACAACTAATCAACCAAACAAAAATGTAACCATGCTTAACCCTAAACTCCTCTTCTCACTACTCTCCTCTGCCAAAAAAAAATAAACAAGTATTTAGGAAGATTTTCATTCAACAATATTTCTTCACTTCAGCCCCCCAATCACCCGAGAAAACGAAAAAAAATAAATAAAAAGGAAAACATATAATATTAGTACATGGGGTGGGGTGGGGAGGGGAGGATTAATCCACATCCCCACCATAATTTGAAAAACTGCAAATGGGAAAAAAAAAACCCCCAAAGAGAAAAAAAAATAGATGAGAGATCTGGCAATGTGGACTGGAAACACTTTGAGATTCATTCTCTCTAGCCACTTTTTCTTTAGAATCAGGCTGGATTAGGGTTCCACCCTCATCTTCATCTACTGCCTAACAATTTAATTGTATAGAGCTTCTTGGAGAGTCAAAAATTTACTGAATTATTCGGGTAATGATTCCAACACCAATGGTTCTACCAGAAGCTCGTAGAAATACTCTCCCCAAAGCTCGACAATCAGAGAACTCTTCCACACAAACTGCTCCTTCCAGAATCACCTGCACCATGGTTAGATAAGAGATGAGTTACGAACAAGTTAAAAGACTATATATAGTTCATAAGTTCTCATCTCCCCTTTTCTCGTTTTGTCATGATATTCATAAGTTCAAACTATATTGGCGATAGTCCATCTAGATATGCATAAACGAGGACGTTGTTACTCCTATAAATTGAGACAATCAGCAACTTTTAACTCCCCTTTTTTTTGAAAGTTAGCAAAGACTGACTGAGAAGAGTTGGTTAAGGAGAGACGAGTGTAGTAGTTCTTGATATTTCCCTTTATTATTACCTCTATCAATGCACTTTGTTTTGATACAAGGCAGCGGGGTGCTCGTTTTGAGACGTTCCCAGTTTTTTGATCAAGCAACGACAATATTTTTGCCACTCTCGCAGCTTCCTTCGCATGGTGTACATGAAACTCAACCTGCACAGTTTTCACTTCTCACTTAAATCACATGCTAGAAATGTAATGAAGTTAACTAGAAAAATGTGTGGAGGGAGGGCACCAACCTGAGAGCCAATTAGGATTGGCATTACCACGTCCAAAATAAGGACCTTCAACTCCAGATGAGTCGCCACAGACACAGGGAATTCTGGGTGACAGAGCACTCCACCAGTCATCACCCGATTTCCATCTATGCCTTGCAGACTGACTGCAACATTGTCTCCAGCTCTTGCTATAGTACAAGCTTGAGAGTCCCGTTCTATGGAGCGAACTGTAGCTAATTCTCCAGATGGGAATACTAGTACCTAGAATCGCCAAAAATACTGTATGATGTCAATAGGTTTTGCTAATGAAAACGAGACACACATAAAGCTTGGAGAAGTCCACCAGCCTTTGGTGCAGTGGTTGGACACCCCTCTTATGCCCATGAGGTAAGGGGATCGAGTCTCGGTGGTAGCAGTTTGCCATCAAGATTTATCCCATGTAATTTAGGCTATAAATAATGTAATACTTTGTCGGGCTTTAGACCTCTTTGTTGTTGGGCTTTAGGCCTCTTTCATTCTTGGTTTAAATTAGGCGGTTATCGTGCTTATTACATCTTCATGATGTATCAATGCCTTGTAACGACTAGCGTAGATCGTAGTCGAATTCTCAACAAAAAATAAAAATAAAGCTTGGAGAACCAATATTACAAAATTTAACGAAAAAATAAACACGGAATTGAAGACGACAAATTTGATTTCCAAATATACGGAACAACTACTTCAGCTTGACAAAATAAGTGTGTTCACTGCCACTAGAATGCATTAAATGGAGGAAGCCTTGGGGATTGACATGACAAACATATCCCAAGCCCACACTGCCTTATTCCTCCTAAAGAGGAACACATTTTGTATGGCTCTAGGTTAAGAAATGAGTATATAACATATATGTACTTTAAAGAATTCAAAACGTATCATGAAGTACCAAGTCCTCAAAAGTCAAACCAAGTAACCAACCAAAATTGCAAAAACAGGTTTACCTTCAAACCACTTTTAAGAGCTCCAGACTCCAATTTACCACTAGCAGCCACCTGCCCTAGTGAATGCGACTTGATGGAATCACAAATTGGCATGCGCAGTGGCTTTGAGATATCCCTCACTGGAGGTTGGAATGAATCTACAGCTTCCAAGAAATAAGGACCCCTATACCTGCAATTTGACCATATTTAAGTATGCCAATATCAATTATCAGAGGCATATATAGTAACTGTGTAAAGGGTATTTGAAGGCTTTCGTAGAAAATCTGAAGCGAGTAAGCTTGTTATCAGTCATAATAAATGAAATAAAGATCGGACTCATTCAAATTGTAAGATAGAGAACGTCAGATGACTTATGGGGTTAACCTACAAGGAAAAACTGATGCAAAGATTTCAACCCAACTTACCAAGACTTTAAACGAACATCAGAAGCGGCTGTCACCAAATTCTGATTTTCCATAGCACTAACAGGGACCCATGACAAAAAGGATTCCTTGAAACCGCAAGAATGGAGAAACTTGCCAAGCTGCGATTTTATTGAATCAAATCTATCTTTTGAGTATTCCACAGCATCCATCTTATTAATAGCCACGATAACCTGATCAACCCCAAAGCTTCTGATTAGTTGTGCATGCTCTCTCGTTTGACCTCCATTAGCATCAATACCGGCTTCGAACGAGCCTTTCGAGGCATCAACAACGAGCACTGCAGCATCTGCTTGTGTAGCACCAGATATCATGTTGGGGATAAAATCTTTATGGCCTGGGGAATCTAGCAAAACAACGTGATACTTCGTTGAGTCAAAATAGGCAACAGCTACCGTCATGGTTATACCCCTTTCCCGTTCTTCAGCACTTTCATCTAGTGCCCATGCATAAGCAAAGGAACCTTTTCCCTGCATTACATGGTAAACACATAAGTTACATCGATAACATACTAAAGATTTTCCAAATTGCTTCTAGAAAAATGAGCTCACCTGTATTTTAGCATCTCTTTCGTATTTA
Organism: Eschscholzia californica; assembly: GCF_041429995.1. NCBI lineage: Eukaryota > Viridiplantae > Streptophyta > Magnoliopsida > Ranunculales > Papaveraceae > Eschscholzia > Eschscholzia californica. The sequence continues at coordinate 39,418,254 of NW_028238198.1, forward strand.
TGCATTACTTTAGCGGATATTCGCCCTAAAAGGCTTAGAAGTCTGCCTGACAACGTTGATTTACCCGAATCAACATGACCAACCTAGTAAAAGATCAAAATTTAAGCATAAAGCTGGAAATAAGAACAAAGAAAATATCTCGTATGACGAAGATGAGAAGGCGGTCCAGTTAAGCAATAATTGACTCACAATAGCAAGATTTAGTTGAGTCAGTGTCCCTTCTTGGGCAGGAATCATCCATGTCTCTTGTTTGTACGAGGCCTTGCTAGTGCTTGTAGGCTTCTGTGTGTATCCCAAATCAGCACCCACTGTCACATTGTTGAAACCATCAGTTAGGTTTTGCAGTTTTCCCTCATTGACTGAGGTACTGTTCTTCAGCATACTAGGTTTTCCAACTTCTGGCACTTTAGCGGAGTTACTTTCTTTTAAGTTATTGCTCCGTGGTGTCTTATCCTTTTCTTTTTTCCTGGTGATGCTTGAAGAAGCTCTTGCAGATGACAATTCGTCAAAATTAGCTGCAAGTACGATTGCAAAATTAACAAAAATAAATTGGTGTTTATTATTAGTTAGGAAGGAATTAAAAAAAACAAAAGTGGCTACAAACAGTACTGAAGTGAACAATTACAATAGAAGACCATGCAATTACTTAATTTTTAACACTTTAAGGCTGGAACTACCAACCACAGTTCCCTTATCATTCCACTAGAGAAGAGGAGAGTACCCACCAAGCAACTAAAAATGGGGGGGGGGGGGGGGGGGGGGGTAGCACCGGCTGTACGACACGCTACCATGTGACTATGCGGTACGCTAGTACGTTTTGGACTAATTTTAATAGACAAAAGGTACTCTTTATGATGCATATAGATTAGATACACCTAAGTTTAGTCATTTTAGCTCTAGTAAACTTAAAGAAAGGAACAGGATGTGCCTGAAATGCATACATTTACTATCCTGCTTCACAAAACCACACATTCACTATTTTTATATTATCAATTAACTTGAATTCACTGGCTCGTATATATACACAAGCTTAAGATATGCATATCTTTGAAATCAGGTTTTGGATTGTGGGAATAACCAATTTCAGCTCTTTTCATCTAGATCGTGTTAGCAATTCTAAAGCATTCGAGTCAAACTTATTTCAATGCTAAATGGTTACCTTCAGACACCTTAACGGCAGAACGCTTGCCAGAAGAAACCAAATCATCTTCAGGGAGGTGATCAAAGTTGAAAGAGGCTGTTAAATGAAGTACAGTTTAGGTTTAGAATCTTCGTAATACATACAAATATAATTGAAGTAGATAGTGAATTTATAATGGCCCTTCGAGGAATAAAAATATTTTTGTAAATGCGTAAAAAACTCCGTAGTTAACCCGTAGTATGTAAATGATGATAGCATCATACTTGCAATGAGAAAGAAAGCATGAAAGATTAGAAATTACTACAGTTCCCTTGTATCTTGGCGACCCTGTTCAAGTTACTGGTCTCGTAGGTAGTAGATTCATCATTTTGCATTATCTTTCTAGGCACTTGTGAAAAAAGGGACTTGCCCAACATGGACACTCCAGAATCTTTGGACGTGTCAACTGCAGAAAAAGCAATTTGCTTATTACACAAAGCAAAGAAAAAAATACAATAATAAGAATTTAGAAGTAGTCCCAATAGTTCAATGCCAGCTTACATGTTTCTTTAACAGGCAACGGATTCCGCAACACCCCACATATATCACAAGCAGATAACTTGTCATCATTGTCAAAAGTGCAAATGGGACAGTGCCAAATCCCAGGTTTTGGAGGAGGCAGTTCAACATTTGATATTTCATCTGTTGCATTGAAGAAAAATAAAGGAAATTAGATTCATAAGGTATATCACCACCCAGCATATACATAATTAGCATATTTTTATAATATCAGAGACCCACGGAAGATATTACATACACAGCTATTGCAGAGCTAAGACGAAAGAAAATAACTCATAAAAAATAACAAGATCAGTGACTCCCACTGTCCATTACTCTTGAGCTTGTCAGTCTTCAAACGTAATTTGTGTAATACATATGACCTCAAATCTGCTTATAGAGCTAAACAAAGTCACTTGACAATCTCAAAGAAAGCAAAGCCAGCGACAATTTCATTTGTCAGGTTACGCGCCACATATATGCTTGAAGCCAGAAAAACAAATTTTGATGATAAATTTATTGTTGTGAAAAAATAAAAAATAGCAAGTTAGTGTGATCAGCCTAAAAACTAGCTGAGGTCTACTCATATTTTGACAGTAAGAACACTAGAACACCGAATAAAAAAACCTTTTTTTATTAATGTTTTAAAAGTAGTTCGAAGTGTATGCCTCGAGGCGAGGCGGCCATCTGATGGTTTGGGGCGTATGTTTTTAAACCTGAGAATAAAATGTGTGCATCTGAAGTCACATGTTATTTTGAGTTGTTGGGCAATACAAATGCATTAGAACACGCAAACTTTATATTATCATAGTAAAGAGATAAACCATGTTATGTTTTACATAAATGATGTCATTTTTCTTACAAAAAACAGTCTATGCCTTTTACGCATGGAGGCGTGCGCCTCGAGGCGGCAATTCGCCTTGTGAGAGCAAACCGCCTTGAGGCTAAAAACGTATTTTAAAACATTGTTTTAAACTAAATTGGGGGACTACAAAATGGTAAGATTCATCAGACAATGAGGGAGACTATCAAGTTTTACAGGTTTATGGTGTACTTGAAGTTGAAGTGATGTTGCACTCAATATCTGCTATACGGGATACACAGTCCTGTCGATGTAATTGTAGACCTCGTATAAACTATAAAGCGCTAAAAGTTACTCAAATATGCTTTTATATTTTCATTCTAAGTCCAACAAGAAGTATACCCAGAGAATTTTAAGATGCACGGAAGAAGAATATAACATGAATTAAGAACTAGCAACTTCCCTTATTGTAAAACAAACAAATAAACCATCAAAAATACTCAGATGTGAAAGAAATTTGATTGAATCAAGAAAAGTTTAGTGTACCACATCTGAGACCAGGCCAGGGAACCATGACACCAATTAACTAAAATAGCTTAAAATGTAATTTATATCTTAGTCTTAGCATACTATTTGCGTATATAGATTTCCAAACTAAAGAAAAGAAAGATTCAAAAAAATATCCATTTATAACAGGCATACCTCAAAAGGTAACTAACATGCATAAGACGAATTCATGGATAATCTTCCATGTAGATGGTAGCATCTTAATTGAGCATAAGAATGTTCACTTAAGTGAGCAAACAACAACAATATAACGGAATTATTAAAGAAGCATAAGCTCCAATACCCATAATCTGGTTTTCATAGTTGATACAAGAAGAAAGGTTTAAGATCAGAGAGTAAAGACAGTGGGACACCAAATAGCAAATTCACATCAAAATAACATAAAAGTAGAATACAAAGGGAAGTTATGTACATCTTTACTGACCATATCCTTCGGTATCTATATCGTGTTGATAGTCTTCATACTCTTCATGGTCGTAGTCATCATAAACCCCATCTTCCGTGTCATAATCAAGGCCGTAATTGACTTTACGAGGCATTGTCTTAATTCCTAAACATAAATATTGAAGCAAGCATTAAGTCCACGAAATATAGAACATGTAAAAGAAAGTGAGAAAAGCAATTCAAAACTGACCTGTGTTGACTAACAATTAGCAAACATGGGGAATAAACTAATCATCCAAATAGACAAATACAAACAACAGGAAGAGGTCAGGTAGGATCAGCTAACAGGAGCAAAACCTAAAGCAGCAAAACCTAAAGCATGTTCATGGAAGGTTGAATTATAGATTGATAACAATCGTCCATTACTAGATTGTTTAGTAAAAGTACGAGCTACTAAGTTTGAGATAGAAGAAAAGAGGGTTAATTGATTGATGTTGAGGAAGGCAGTCGGTAAAATCAAATTGAATTTATATGTAGAAGAATGTGAGAAGATAGAGAGGGAGAGAGAGGAATTGAAAGCCCTAAAATAAAGAAAAAGATGTGGAGTGAAATTAACAGTAAGTACCTATCTACTATTAATTACCTTTACGGGTAAGGAGCTATTTTATTCTTCTACTACTACTAACTATTTCACCTTCTTCTTCTTCTTCAATCCGAGTGAGCAGAAGCAGAGATTAGAGAGCAATTAATAATTATAGTGTTGTCTGGCCGTTCAACGAAGAAATAGAAATATAGAGAGAGAGAGAGAGAGAGAGAGAGAGAGAGAGAGAGAAGAAGAGTCCCTCTAAAGTTTGGATTTTTCAGATTTGCAAGCAAACCCACCGGCCAGAGGGTTTCCAGATTCCCCCGATGGAAGTTCTGAGGCGCCATCGCTATTACCTAAGGCACTTTTTCGACATAAATCATTCCAACATTTTGGAAGATAAGCGTCGCCTTTAAAAATAAAAATAAAGGGCGCTTATAGAATTCGCCTAACCTTCATACATTTTTAGAAATTCTGTACAAGTTGACTGTAGTGATCAAAGAACCTCCACGTCTCCAAAAACATAGAAATTCTTTCATTAACGGCACTCACCATCATGACACTATTGTTCCTAGTAACATTTCATGAGTACTTGCTTCAAGTGTGAATATCGGCCTCCTAATCTCTCACTTCTAGGGGTGTACTCGAGTCGAGCCGAGCCGAGTAGTAAGATGTTCAAGCTCGGTTCGTGTATTTGACTGTCGAGCTCGAGCTCGTTCGAGTAATTGTCCACTTGTTCAAGCTCGGTTCGTATAAGTTTGAAAGAGCTCGAGCTCGAACTCGAGCTCGAGCTCGAACTCGAGCTCGCATTGTTTTAAGCTCGTTTATCAAAATACTTCAAATTAAAACTTTCTAAATCATCAAAATACTTCAATGATCATTTGTCACATACAATAATAATAATTAATGATTCATATTTCGATAATTTTTTAATGGTTGATATTTCATGTACAAGTTTCAATACTAATACGTAATTACGTACTATACTATTATAAGAGTATGTTAAACGAGCTGTTCACGAGTAGCTCGTGATACAATAAAGAATGTTCAAGCTCGGTTCGTTTATGTAAACGAGCTTGATTTTGAGCTCGTGTTAAGCTCGGGCTCGTTAATATTCAAGTCGAGCACGAGCAATAGTCGAGCCGAGCTCGAGCAGTTCGTTAAGAGCTCGGCTCGTGTACACCCCTACTCACTTCTCCACCTTAGAGCATCTCCAATGCAAAACTCATAAAAATCTCTATTCATCTTATGTGTTAAGTTCTAATTGAGATTCTCACTCCTAGGTGGCCTTAATAGAGATCTTCAATTTTGTTTTGTCTTCAATGCAAAACTCTAAACTTATCTTATTTATTTATGTGGCATAGTTATTTTTGTCAATAAATAATTAATTATTTTAGAAAATATAGAAGACTCGATTTCTATTGGTTGAAAATCATATATTGATGAGTTGGACAATTAGAGATATCTCAAGAGGACACTCTAGAAATAGAGTGTTCTCTTGAGATATCTCTCTTCCACCTTCGACACGTCATCTTGGAGATCCAAATAAAATGTTGCATTGGAGAGGAGTTTGAAGAAAAAACTCTAAAAATCCTACGTGGCACTTAGATCTAAGATCGAATAGAGTGTTGCATTGGAGAGGAGTTTTAAGAAAAAACTCTAAAAATCCTAGGTGGCACTTAGATCTAAGATCGAGTGTTGCATTGGAGATGCTCTTAGGGTGTGAAAAGTTAGCCTGAGAACTAAAACACTAAGGGAAATGACCCACCATGAACTTCACATATACACAAGTACCCATCATGACGTAACAACTTTGAATGAATTGTTTTTGGTGAGTAACTAGCATAAAATGTTAATGTAAGACCTACATTTCTAAAACTAACATAACCTGTAAATCAAACCCACATTAATCTTAATTTTAGTTGCTCTTGTTTCTAGGTTTACCCGTTTATTAACATTTGGTCTCGTTCTCATCGTATTGTTCAACATTTCTAGTCTACTTCAATTTCTTCACATTGCTTTTGTAAATTTTCAATTAGGTTTGCTTTTCAAAAGTAAGGATACATTTGGAAATGCACCATAAAATTCAGAGTTTGAAGCAAACAACCCAATGGCTCAATTTACCTATTAAGTACAACAAGATATAGATGCGAAAGGGCCAAAGAACTCCCAAGAACCCAACAAAATATATCCCATATCCTCTTCCCTAGCTTTAAATGAGGAAGCCCTTCAACTCTCCAAATACTAGAAAAGAAAGTAACTAATAGTACATGAGGAAGCATAACTCTCTCACTCCTCTTCCACAATAAGAAGCTCAAGAGAGAATCCTTTTAGGAGGAAATGGAGTCATATGAAAAATCAGCTCCTAAATCAATACAGTATGATACAAAACGGATTCCCGTCATAGGAGGAAGCGAGAGAGGAGACAGATAGAGGCGGCTTTTCACACGCCTGGCTTCAGACAGATAAGAGGCGGCTTTTCAAACACCTGGCTTCAGTTTCATCCGCCAACATAACCTCCCTCTTCCAACCCCAACGAAACAGGCTCTCCAATTCTCATCTGCAACAAGTATTTATTCAGTTACGAACGCAAATGCTATTCCTATTACCCTATATGAACTACCTAATTGTGCACTCCCCAGTGAGTCACATGCTTGAATGAAAATTTTACCAGATAAAGAAGAAATTCAGACACTGAAACATTAGTTATGTAAGCTTCTATACTTTTGAGGTTTGGGTCGCTCAGAATGGGTTTCACCGACAGAATGATTAGTCAATGCTTACACAAATGCAATACGATACAGAGAATACTGATCCGACCTATGAAGAGGTAGTAAATGAAACAGAAAACTTACTCATGGTTACATCACAATGTTACAGAACTCCCATTCTACTTTTGACATGTCGAGAGTTTTAACTCTACCATCTTCAAACATAATCTGCCAAAGATTAGAGATATGTTAACTCATTAAAAGTTGTGAATTAAATACAGCTTTATCGTCTATAGGTGGTTACTCAAAACCTCTTACCATATGTTTTCTGGATTTAATGTCGAACTGTTTTATAATTCCGAACTCAGAATCAGCTTCTCTATAATCAGAACATTATCATTAGAATAAAATATCCACATAATTAAAGAAAGATATTCTTTAACTACATATTTAGAAGTGATAAAAACTAGGCAAGTTCTTCAATCCACACCATCCTAAATCCACCGAGGGTTATCCCGTGGTTGTGTTTCTTTGACAGGATCTGGGTGGATATATAATAAAAAGAAATATGTCATATAGTATATAACAATGTCAGATCCCATCCTCAAGTGATCAATGAACAATCAGCAACTTTAGACTAGCATCTAAACTTTAGCCATCCGACACCAATTGTGGGTTAAGACTTAAGACTCTCCATAGATAAATGGTCATAACTTTTCACAGAATTAGCTTCATAGCTAGTTTGGATACACAATGCTACGAACCGAAGTCGTGAGGCACCAAGAAAACAATGGGGATAGTACGAGAATAACCTGGTTTTGAGAGATATAAAATGTAGTTTTACCTCCCAAAGAGGAAGTGATAACTTCTAGAGAATGATATATGAAGAGCTTAAATGACAAATTGTTTTCGTCAACTCACTCAGAGAGTCTTTAAAGGAGATAATAGCATCTATTAAGAGTTGTGCCATGCACATAGTGAAGGATTTTGCACATGTGGTTCAAGCTCCTTTTAGTTCCTTTGTCATTATGGTTAAAACATAAATGATCATTTCTTTTTATAAAATAATAAGCAGTTGGTAGTCCATAGTGGGGAAAGGCTTGATTGAGTTTCGGCCAAGTTTTCAACAACTTTTAACATATACACACATCTATCTCTCTGTGTCAATAAGTGAAGTAAGAACATATATTAATACAGATATAAATGACTTTTTGTACATGGGATACATACTGTATACTCTAACAACTCAAACTAAAGTCCAGGAAGCCAAAGATTCAAGCGTAACTGCATAAGAACTAATTTAGAAATTCAGCTCGGGTTACCCTTGAGCCCAAACTGATCCCTAGGTTACTACTTGCTCGGGCACTTGCCCGATATCTACTTCTCAGACAATTAGAAAAAGAACAACTTCACAGGAGGCCAACTGGATAATAATCTCAAGAAAAAAAAAATTAGTAGAGAACCCAAATAGTACCTCTCATTCTCAGAATGCACAATCCGAATAACTTCTCCAATACAATTACGAACACATTTTCTTCCTCTGGGAGAACGTTGCGAGCTTCCTAAGTTGCAAAAGCAACTGTTAGCAATGAAGTAACAGATGAAATAAAGTCTCAAACATACAGCTTCATACCACTTAAATGAGAAGTAGCACCGCATACCTACGTGACGGTCTCCATTCAGGTAATCCTTCACAAATAACAGTACCTGAATTAGTGCAAGTTTTGTAGCATAATGAAGAGATCATATTTTGTCAAAAAAAAAATGAAGAAAACATATAAAAAAGGGTACACTGCACAGAGTTTAGCAGCCATTAGGGGCATATGCATCAACATTCAACAGAACGAAAAACAATTTCAGCCTAAGATCTTCAAAGGCTCATATTGATAAGTTTAAAACTAGCAATGCAAAATGAGGCTCCCCTGCCCCACTGGCCACGGGATATATTTAAAAGTGATGCATTGTTTTCGGGTTAAACTAAAACTTCAGATTTCATTAAGGTTTCTTCATTTTATAACACGTGAATTGGAGTGAAAGGTCTTCAAGCTTGGGTTTGTTGAAATGGACTATTGCGATAAATGCACTGGATTACCTTGATAAGTGCTCTAAGAATGTACAGATGCAGCATATGTACGGGCATAACATGCTCGGTTGTGATATATGCTTTTCGGCAGAACACACTCAACGGATTCATCGGAATAGCCTTTGTCGTACGCACGGCTTATGCTTATACAGTTATACCTAGTGCATGTATATAGCATATGCTTATTGATGTTAAGAATAGATTTAACATAGGCCACGCGTAGTATATTTGGAATTTCTGCAAATTTTCACTTCCAATTAATTCCATGATGTTAATTTAAGTGCTAACACATAGACCAGATTCTAATTAACCACTTAAATTTGATAAAATCGGGTGCAAAATTCTACAGCAAAAAGATGTTTAAATTGGTTCTACAATTCTACCGATGTTTTATTTAATGAGATACTCCAAATAAAATATTTGTAGTTTCGGAAAAAAACAATGTAGTTGACGACAAAAATAAGCACCCCTTAATAAGTTGGATTTCCGAAAGGAAAAACAAAATGGGACGGAGAGTAAATAAATACCACGAAATCATAAATGACATGTTCAATTTCTCAAAGATTCCACATACCAAGCGGAGACTTAACACCAAGCTAGTGCCAAAGAATCCTACTTGGAATCTAGAGATAGTAGGAAAACTATGCAGTTGGATTTGGCCGATCCACTCGAGGAACTCATGGATCGGATCGGGATAGTGGGTAGCTCGAGCCGAATCTCGAGTCAGTTGTTGCATGTAAAACTTTGAATTGTTAGAGTTTAATTTGATTAACTAAAGTAGATTTTGCGGTTTATGTATACAAAGAATCATCATTTCATATCTATGTGTGTGCAACTGTGCATCATCATTTCATATCTATATGTGTGTATTGATATACATATAAGTATATACACATCTATACATACAATATACAGGTAAAAGTTAGTGGAAACTCAGCCAAATTTCTGCTGAGTTATTGCTGCGTTACTTGGCTTGGAACGTTGGGGATTGGTTATCGTCCTCGCCTGATCTTGAGTCAATCCTACCCCAACTTCTTAGAAGGATTGTAATTAAAAGTGTTTAGTTTAATGAGGATTCTAGTTTAGACTATAATCAAATTCTATTTTTAGGATTTTCTTAATTGCTGTAGGAGGTATTTTACAATGTTCATAACTTGCTATCTTTAGTTATTTTACATCTAAAAGGACTTCCAATGGTAATACGTAGCTTAGGCAACAAGTTTTATGAGTTTGATTAGATTTAGGAGTCTTTTTTGTGGAGGAAGTGATATAAAAATCTCTTATTATGAATTTTATATTATATTGAAGATTATATTTGGTTCAAGAGTTAGAAAGTTCGACTATTAATTTAATGAATTCTAGTTGTGTCTTATCTTTACTTTAGAGATCATAAACCTCTATTTAAGGTTTCGCCAACGAGTCAACATTAGAGTAGGAGGCCCATCCGATGGACCTCAAACATGGCAGAAGTTAAGGGGCTTCTTCTACTTCAAGCAAGAGGTATGCTGATGAACCTAAAAATGAACACAGAGGAGCCTCTGCTCCTTCAAATAGGAGGTCCATTAACAGACCTTGAAAAGAAAAAGAAACAACACAAACAATCTTAGAATAAGAACTAATAATACTCTCCACCTTATCTCATAGTAGTGGCTCTGAGTTTGCATCCTCCTCCCCCCTTATATCATTGTTTCTTCAATTATTGTAAATATTTGGATAGTGGAAGAATTCGGTTCAAGATTAGGAAAATTTAGGATTTGATTGATTTTATGCTCCAACCAGAAAAAGATCTAGGAGAGATGTGGATGATTTTGAAGCAAAAATTGGCTTTTAAAATTTTATGTTAACAAATCAAATTCTAGTTTTCTATGGTGAAGAAAGTCGTGATATATCAAGCTTTCATGTCTCTGTAGTAGCTTCTACCCACTTGTTTGCATCTCAAAGAAGATTAACATTCATGGAGGGGAAAAGAAAAAGGTATAGAGCAACATAATTTAGTGAACATCAGAAGCAGCATTTAAAGAAATAATAAACTGAACAAGGTAAACGCGAATAGCTGCATATATTATGCATCCAACAAGCTTACTTACAGATGCATGTCTTCTAGCTACGACTGACTTAAGAGGAGAATATGCTGCCACCTCAGATGCAACTAGCTTCAGTGCAACATCTGAAGATGACAATTTGGGTTTGCTAGGCTTTGCTCCTAGCTTTCGCCTGCAACCTAAAGCACCACAATGACAATCCTGATCTGCACCAAACTGTACAAACCTGCTGAATGTATTAGACTCTACATATCTATATAAATGACAAAATTTCCAATTCAGATCATGGCCGACAGGCTATGCCGCTATGACGTCAAAGGTTACGCGTACACGCGCCACGGGGACATGTGAAAAAACTTATTTTCTAGCTAGACAACCAAAGGCGCCTACATAGAGCTATGGAAGTGAATATTGTGAATTACTACTCAAATAATGGAAACACATACATGAGTGTGAAAAGACAATTCAGACGTCTAGATGAGGATAGAGGCTCATGGATGACTCTCCTAGCACCTCAAATAAGCGTACGGACAAAACAAGAGAGCAACTAAAATAGAATTTCTATGAGAACTTTTAGACAAATCAGAAGCACATAAAGGAAAAAAAAATTACTGCACGTACTGATAATCGTATGTCAGATGCTCGCCTATTTTAATATCACGAGTTGCAAATATCCCAATTCTGGTTTCACCATCAATTCTCCTAAGAAGTAAATCCATGTGAGTTTTATACAATCATAATATGAGATTTTAAATTAACAAAAGAAGGCAACTGAGAACCATTTCAGCATCTCCGTATTAGGCCAGCAGCTATGATTTATAAATCTCGACTTGTTTCCCTTGTAAGTAGCGTCAATCACCATATCTCTGTTAATTTCACATAAGTAGAAATTGGTTTCTCCGCGGTGTTTCATTTTCCAAAGTCGTGCCTCGCACGTTTTATCGTCAATAACTAAGATGAATACAAAATAAATATGGACTTTGTCAATAACCCATATTTCACAACAATAAATATAAGAATTACGCACTGCAAGTTCTAAATGCAGAAAATTTAAATGGACTGACAACCATCACCTTCTCCCACATACTCGATTACAAATTCTCCTTGCTTGATATCTTCTTCAGCTACTAACCCTGATCCACATTTCTCTGTCTACAAAAGATACTGTTAATAGCAATACTTAAGGAGTCTAAGAAAACATGCAGAAAGCGTTTATGTGGAAAGTGGAAACACAAGCTATATTTCAGATATTCAATTTAAAGAAGTAACACAAAGAAGAGCAATTTGTATTTTTGTCTTTTGACTGACGTAATTAAATCATCAGCAACATGTTTGGTCTTCGCGACATTGCTAATGAACTGTGTCTATCAAAACCAAAATTATTGTATGAAAATTGGTTGTAGTAAAAGAACGGCAGAGTTAAGTAACCACTGCAAGTGAGTTAATAAAAAAGGATCAATTTCTAAGTAACTTCTTAGGTTCCTCTTATCGGTGCAAAACGAAGCAGAAGATTGCAACTGGCATTCATCTGCTCAATATTTGATTAACAGCCCAGTGCTGCCTCTTTGTTAGCTTTGCATAAAAATAAGGTATTTCAATTACTGAAGATTATCATAACTCTAAGTACTATCAAAACTCTCCATTTATTACCTTTAAATGTACATATATTATACTTTATCAGCATTCTTTCTTGAAGTCACTGAATAAACTGTAACCATCTCTAGATGACATACCTTGACTAACTTCATTTTCTTCACAGGTCGCTGATGAAATGGCTTGTTGAGGCAGGAACTCCCACATTTACAACTCAGTGAGCAGGTAGACAGTAGCATCCTACAGAAGAAAGCATTCCAATATTGCAAACTAACTGTGCTGTTGATAACGCTAACTTCTAAGAAGCCAGGAAAAAATTACAAAGGTACCAAATCATATGATGAATCAAGACAATCCTTACCCACAGTGGCAATCTCTACCACACACATCAGATCCACTAGAAGGGCTGCAGGAACAGAATATGCCATCATCCTCAGAACGCTTTTTCATCTTTTTAGTAAGATATATATCTTTAGTTGGTCAAAATCAACAAAATTAATTTGTGGATAAAAAGGAAAACAGGAGAGAACACCCCACATAATAAGCATTAACGTTATATACTGTGCTAACTGTTGGAACCTATTTCACATTGACACCTGCTTTAGCATTCCCATTTACAGATACTCCCTCAAGAATTCAGTACGTACTTCAAAATAATATAAGTCTTTTTTGGACATCTTGTACATAATGTGATGTGACAATGTTTTATTGAAGAGTAGAAAAAAGAAATGAGTATAATCGTGTCCTGTTCAGCATTTTTGCACTCACTCGTGTCCAAAATTCCGTACCCGTGTTGTAATGATATCCCCATATATATGTTACATAGACTAAAAATCATAAATGCAAGACAGAGGAACATGCAACTTTTGTCAAGGAAGACAACCAAATGTTGTAAAACAAACAATATTCTGGAATTTCATTATGATCATAAAGAGAATCACAATTTAGAAGGATACTGCGCCTTATGAAGGTGTAGTCCATAGGCTGTTGTTTCTTCAACCAGCCTGGAAGTTCAAACTCAACAGGACCTCCTATTTCCTTCAGCAACTTGTTGAATATGTATCCTACATTGCTCTGGTCAAAATCCTGATTTGGGCAACGATTAGAAAGCCAAGCAAGCAAGGACACAAAACCATTTATGCTATACAACAAGTATGAGATGAACTTTTATCTACAAAAAACATACACGAAGACTAAACAATCATCCCAAAATCTTCGACTTTAAACTATATTATATTACATTAAGCAAGACTGCACTACACTCTAGGATCATTAGAGGAAACAAGATTAGAAGTTCAAGGTGGTCTGGGGTCTGGACTACTGAGTAAAGTAAAGCTAGAATTAGGGCTTTAAGTGGTCAGGATAAGATGATCTTATTTAATTTAACTTAGAAAATAAATATCATGATTATAACAGCGTGTTAAACTGCAAACAGTAGCTACTCTAGACTAACCTTCTTCATGGCGGGCATGTTGTTAACTGACTGATAGAATACTACTGGCAGATTGATCAACATCAGCCTAAATACACAAACAAAGTGGGTTAGCTAAAAGTAGTATATTTACCAGACAGAAAGACAGAAAAATTAAAACGATTTAGCATACATACCATGGTATTAAATCACAATACCCTTTATAGCACACATCATTTTACCACACCTACAAAATACAGGATCATGTATTAGAAAAACAAAATCATAAAATCATATCATAAACAGCACGAGTTGATGATATCAAATAATTACTGTCTGATGAGATGAATACCAAGAGCCCTGTTGTTCACAAATTTTAGAGGGATGAAAAACGGTTTGCAAAGCTATTGGTTGTGAGTGAAAGTTGAAAAGTATTTGACTTGTCTATATGAATGAGACTAATATAAGACAGGATGTAATTGTGTTAGGCTTTAGTCAGTTTAAGAAACTCTAGCTACGCACTTTCAAACAAAGTGAGAGGAAGAGAGTTAAGGTAACATATTAGGAGAGCGGGGAAAAAGAATGCTGCTACCATAGCTCCCAATATCAGTGAACTCCTTAAAAGAGATTATAAGGGTGCATATTCTTTCACTTATAAAAATAATAACAGAGCTTAGACAACTTCAAAATATGGAAACCAACATCTACCCTTTGAAGATAGCCCCTAATAAGAAACCGAAAGGCGCAATATCTATTATTTAATGGCATCCCCACCCTTGTACAATAGATACATGCTCAAGTTTAATACCAACTGAACAAAGATAACAGGTTTACAGTTTACTTAAAATGAATTAATCTTGAGTATGAAATTGAGACTTGCTGCCTATCAAAGTACGCATACCACTTATATCCAACCAATTTACAAACAAAATGAAAAAGGATTGAAGTTTAACTCGCAATGGAGCAAAAATTAGTACAAATAAGAGAGTTTGGAATTGGTGACATTAACCATTGCACATAACGACTAAGAAAGAGGAAGAAAGAACGGATCCACCATAAGAATGAAAAGGATAGGGAACTATACTTGATTCCATGGTTTACTATATCAAGTCTAAACCTCAGTTAGTACAATCAAAAAGGGGCATTTCTCCAATAAAAAAATTGCATTGATGCACTATACAATGTGCACAACCAATAGTCAAAAAATGTGTTATTCCAATTCTATCTGGATTAGTCATTTACTTTTTCTATCAGAAAGTTAATCAGTATTTTGATTTTAGGAGTAACTAATCAAGCCCAAATTAAGGCAGAGAATGCTTTGAAACTTTAGTATGTAAATTAGGGTTTCACTTTTAATGGGTTCTCTTCCAAGGAAGCCTTCATTAATCAGAAGACCCAAAACTGGTAAATTTTCATTATGACCCTTATTAGCAGAACGCATTTACAGAGATAAAATGAATTCAAGAATCAAAGAAAACCCATATACTATCAAATCAAAATAAACTACAACAAAAAAACATAAAAGGGAAACAAAAGAAGAAGAAAAAAACAATCTTTTTTTTTTCTTGATTTTCGCAGGCATTTCGTATACTTACAATAGAAAGTAGAAGAATCTGACGAAAATTGGAGGGGTTTTATTTGAACCTTCTGTGATGTTCACTCAAGAAGCGTACTAAACGTCAAGAATCAAACAACTTTTCAACCAATCCCGAACTTAAATGTCCGCCAAATCCAGTAGGTAAATCGGTGAGAGATGAATTAGGGTCATTGCTCGAAAAGGAACGATTTGAGCGGCAACTCGTGATGAATCGTTGAAGATCTGGGGGACTCGAGAGTTGAGAGAGAGAGAGAGAGATCGGACGTGAAGGTCGTCTAGTGTGCTTGTGCGGTTGGCGAGTTCAGATCAGCGATTAAATCTCCTATCATCCACTTATCATTTCACGACTCGTCACTTGGCCATTTTGGCTAAACCAAGCGTCCACAATCCCTGTGTGGACATTGACAATGTCTATCAATGTATAAGTCGTTGGTTGTAGACATTTAAAATGTCTTATGATGTTTAAGATATTACTTGGGGATATCTCAAATGTTCTCCAACATCTTGGGTAGCATTTGAAATGTCTACCAATGCATGAAGTCTTTGATTTGGGGTACAAGTTCACAAATATTCTAGTTTCATTGATATTAGAAAATATTTCAGTATTTTTAAGGAGACGACCTTTTAAATTTTTTAACTGTTGGTTGGACGAACCGGGGTTTATAGACATGATTACCTCGGTGCGGACAAGAGACGTTCAAGGCAATCCAATGTACCAACTGGTCTCTAAACTCAGAGCAGTTAAGACCTGTATTGTTCAATGGAAAGGAGCACGATTTGCGGATCTGCCGAACCAAGTAACTTTAGCAAGAGATTATATGTCTGAATGTCAAGATAACATGTTTGCAGATCCAATGAATGCAACACTTAGACGGGAAGAGAGAGCTGTTGTTCGCGCCTATGCATCGATAGTAGCTACTGAACTATTGATGAAAAAGCAACAATCCCGAATTAAATGGTTGAACCTTGATGATCATAACACACGGTTTTTTCATAATACTGTTAAAGAACGGAGATCCAGAAATAATATTGCCTTGATTCGAGAGGAGGATGGTACAGAAGTGCACGACCCAAACGAAATCCCAACCAGATTTGTTAAGTACTTTATAGACCTGCTTGGGACTGAATCACCAAATGAGGATGAAGATGTTGTACTCAACAATTTTGAATTTAGCCGCACTCTAGAACAGGAACCCACATCATCTCTTGAGAAACAGGTAAAACACGGGAAGAGGTTCTCGAGGCTCTATCAACAATCGGCTCCGACAAGGCACCGCGACCTGATGGATTCTCATCTTTGTTCTTTAAAAGATGTTGGTGAATAGTGGAATCTGATTTCACCAGGACGGTACAATGTTTTTTCCGGTCATGGCGGTTATTGAGAGAGGTAAATTCAACACTTATCTCTTTAAATCCCTAAAATTGCTAATCCATTTGTTCTTAATGATTTCAGACCTATTTCTTGCTGCAATGTGATCTATAACTGCATCACAAAGATTTTGGCTAACAGGTTAAAGCGGTACGCCGCTTTACTTGTAAGTGAAAACCAGTCGGCATTTATTTCTGGCAGGTTAATCCAAGATAACATTATGCTCGCTCATGAACTTGTTTGAGACTATCGTAAAGCAAAGGGACTTGACAGATGTACCGTCAAAATTGATCTTCGGAAAGCCTATGACACGGTCAGATGGTCAGCACTATTTAAGATCCTAAAGAAATTCGGATTGCCGGACAGATTTATTGGTTGGATAACTCAGTGTGTATCTACCCCCCGATATTCGATCATGTTAAATGGTGGTGCTCATGGTTATTTTGCAGGAAGAAAGGGGCTTCAACAAGGCTGCCCACTATCTCCTTATCTATTCGTTATGGTCATGGAAGTTTTCTCTTCCCTTATTCAGCAGGAACTTATTTAGGGGAACTTTAAGCTACATCCACGATGTAGAGACCCGATAGTCACTCACTTATGTTTTGCAGATGACCTTATGGTTTTTATGCGAGGTGATGTAGATTCGGCTCAGGCACTTCAGGTGACTATTACGAAGTGATTTAAAGGTACAGGACTGGCAGTAAACATCAACAAAAGTTCTATATTTTGTGCAAGTATGACGGACGAACAGATTGAGGCAGTCAGGCTAGTACTCAGTTTTCAAATTGGTTCTCTCCCAATTAGATATCCAGGCCTACCACCTTTAGCTTCCTGGTTATCGTATTCAGACTGTATCCCACTAATTAATTAGACACAGATTAAAGTTCAGTCTTGGAAGGTCCGTTTCTTATTTTATGCGGGACGTCTAATATTCCTCCAGACAGTTCTGGGTAGTATGTTAATATTCTGGTCTTCGGTATTTGTGTTACCCAAACGAATGTATAAAGAGATTAATCAGAATTTTAACATGTTCTTATGGAAAGGGCTTGAGGAAGGGAGTAATAGACCGTCCGTGAAGTGGTCCTATGTTTGTTTACAGAAGTCAGAAGAAGGTCGGGGGTTGCGGGACATAAAGACAATGAACATTACAATGAATTTGCGTCACATATGGGACCTGATAAGTGGGAAGAATGCTATTTAGGTCAGATGGGTGAAGAAATATCTGATTAAGAGGAAACATTTCTGGACCATGAAGGTGCCAAGTTGCTGCTCTTTAGTTGGCGATAAATTCTTTACTGCAGGGACTTAGCAAAGGGTATGGTTCAATACCTAATACAGAATGGGACTCAGATGTTCTTTTGACGAGATATATAGCATCCGGCAGGTTCTTTATCTAACCAATTCAATTTTTACCAAAGTTTTGCCTCCATTTGAGAGAAGACGCTCTTGTATCATATTTCTTAATACAGGGCAGGTGGGTATTCACAGACCATGTTCGGCAGGTCTTAGGTGACATAGTCACCTCACTCCCACTCGTTGAGATTGGAGGTCTGGAGGAGGATAAGGTTGTGTGGAAAGTTACCACATCGGGAGAATACACAGTGAAAGATACGTATAATTACATTCGGCGGAAAGGAACCCCTAACACGTGGAATAAATTAGTATGGTGTCATGAAGGCATACCGAGACACTTTTTTATCTCTTGGATTGCATTAAAGTGTGGTTTTGAAAACGAAAACAAAACTGTGTTCGTGGGGATTGGAGATCAACACCAATTGTCCCTTATGTTAATCGGCAGAGGAGACAGATGAGCACCTGTATTTCCAATGCCCATTCTCGATTTCTATTTGGACAGATCTGTTGAATATGTTGGGAGTAGGCCGCAATCATACAAGTAATTGGGATGAAGAAGTATATTTGGTGTGTTAATACTTTCTAGGGTGGTTCACTACTGGGCAGAATGGGTAGTTTGATATTCACTAGCTATATTTATCATATTTGGTATGAGCGTAACAACAGGGTCTTTCGATATTACAATGAACCGAAGCAATCTGTCCTCCAAAAGGTAATTAATGAAGTCAAAATAAAAGTGGTAGCCTGGAAGAGGCCACCGAGATTCACTACTGAAGCCCAACACATGGCAACGAGGTGGAATATGGTCATTCCCCTATCATTAAAGGCACCCACGGCATGCAAGTGGCAGGGGCCAATGGGCGATCAAATACTGGTTAACACACATGGGGCCTTCACGGACTTGTGGGGAGGATACAGTGCCATTTTAAGGAACTCAGAGGGCGAGCCCATTGTCGCAGCATCATCAAAAACCAACCGAGAGTCCGTACTAATGCATGAAATGTAAGGGGTACGGTTGGGCCTTCAACTCGCACTGAAGTTCAGCGTCACTAAGGTGAAGATTGCTACTGACTCGGCACTTACGGTCCTAATTTTAAAAAGGACGAATAAGAACCCTCCGTGGCATATAATGAGAATTGTTAGAGAAATCCGAGAATTATGGGTACGGCTAGAGGAGTGCACAATAATACACGTGTACAGGGAGATAAATCAAGCGGCTGATTTCCTCTCAAAAATGCAAACACAAGTAGGTTATACTGAGATGACACCAAACGATTTCTCGGAAGATTTACGTAAGATTATTAGGGATGATAAAAGAGGTGTACTGAGAGTGCGTCATTAACTAGTTTTGTTTATTCAATTCTTTTAGATTTTATTCGTTGTATTTTTTTGAACTCCTTAGTCTTTTAAAGTTTTTTCTATGTAAGGTTCGGGCCATCTCCGTTGACAAATTCAAATAAGAAAAATTAAGATATCGTGGAAATGGAATGTTTTACAAAATATGGAAGACATTTGTGGATGCTTATCGTCTATTGTGCTATAAGCAGGCAACTCTATTAGCTCTCTGGTTGTTATCTAAAAATATCTACGAGCGCCCGGCTTTTCGAACAAGCACTTGTTGACCTTTGGCCTTATAAATGGCGCATTCAAATAATCATAATGGGTTAGGAAATGTTTCAGTGTTTTTAAAGTTAATTTAAGAGATCGTGGAAAGAAAAGGTTTTTCAAAATATGGAAGACATTTATGGATATTTATCGTCTATTATGCTATAAGCATACAATTATATTAGCTCTCGAGTTGTTCTCCAAAAAAAAAATCTGTAAGCACCCGGCTTTTCGAACAAGCAGTCGTTGACCTATGACCTTATAAATGACACATTCAAATAATCATAATGGGTTAGGAAATGTTTATATACTTTTTCAGAGATTTTTCCTTGCTTGAAAATTGGTTAGAAAGAACTTTTGTTAATAATTTTCTAAGTTTTGAGAAGATAAAGATAGAAGAAAATACTTAAAATTTGGTGTTGCTAGAGTGTTTGGGCCAATATTTATTATTCCAGTCAAACTAATAAACCCCGTACTTATATCACAAAGGTCGAGTACTTTTAACCGCACCCAAAAAGTATGTAATAATAATAGTAATTATTAAAGTGATTGTAATAATAATATTAAGTAAATTGATGCGTCCAACAAAATATGGTGAAGATGAAAACATGGTTATGAAGATAAGATGAAAAAGATAAAGATATGGAAATATGGTGAAGATGAAAAGATGGTCACGAAGACAAAGATGAAAAGGATAAAGATATGGTAGTGGAGATGAAGAGTTGTACTCTTCTCTTTCTCTCTACATAACGACAAAATGTAAAATCTGACAAAAAAATTAAGGACGGAAAATTTGGAATCCAAAATACAAGTCATTTGAAAACCTGACAAAAATATGATTTAGGAGCTCTTTTCGAAGTTGGTCATCTTTAAGATGGTCATTTTGGTAAGTTAATCATATTTAGGGGCCCAAAACAAAATTTGATGATGTCGGAAAATAACTTCCTTAATATTCCTACAAATGTAGTTCTTGTAACTTTGAATTAATTAATTGTTCGTCTTTGTTGCCAACAGAGACTAAATGGGGATAGGGACTTAGAAAGTCACTCTAACGCTCGAGTCAGTATAGTGTGCAGGTCAAGAGTAAGGATTGACTCACTTTTTCATCGCAAAATTGTGTATAGGTTTGCATGGAGGTTGTCAAACATCCACTCATGATTTTGATAGTGGTTAGACACCGGCTTGATGATAGCCATGTACTTCGACTGTTAATCTAATATTTATGGTCATGGTCATGCGATCGTATCTTCCGTTATGGATAGTGGAAAATTGGCACTGTCTAATATTCTGCTTAACTGTCATTTCATTTAGGCAGAGCACAACTCAAAGTATCGAGATGTTATTTGCAGACCTCCTTAATCCAAGTCTTAGGTGGCAGAGTTTATTCAGATTCTCTTCTCTGCTCGTCTTCGTGTCATGCTAGAGTTGCAAGTGCCTAAGAGACTTATTCGAGCGCTCCGTTGGCAAAACTCCTTTGGGTTCACCTTTTTGTTGGTCATATAAAAGGTTCATCATTTCATTGTGTGGGGATCTGCCACGTGTCACTTAGGTCAATCTCTAAACTTCTTGGTTGGTCACTCCTCAGTAGTGCGGATAAATGGTTGGCCCCCAATGCTAAGGAGTATAAGAGTTTAATGATCCTCAATATGTCAGAATTATTTATAGGGTTAATTCCGGTTTGCCCCCAAATTTGTGACCAACTAGTAACTTTGGTTCTCATAAGTGTCTGACAGTTTGTTTTGGCACCCAAAACCAAATCCTTTTTACATTTTTCCAAAAATACTCTTGAGACATTCTTGTAATTCTTTTTTAATTTATCCACCTCAACCATTTTTCTATCTTCCAGATGACATCCTCACTCCACATCATCAAACACTTTCATCTCTTCGCCTCGCATCTTCTTTTCTTTCTCTTCATAATTGTTGACGTGGACGGTAGAAAATCACACAATTAACAGAAGGTCGATTGGTGGGCCACCAACAACTTTGGATTGTAGACTTCGAGATGGACGAAGTTCTGGTTGGACCTATAGACAGACAAAAAAACAAGTAGAATCCTTGAAGTCTTGGGGACAACGGGATGGTGCTGCCCAGTGGGGCTTCGACGACCAAGTTAGCAAATTAGAAATAGAATAAACAAATAAATTGAATGATGAGGATATCACTGAAGGAGATGTCCCTCGATGAAAGATGCAATGCGAGCAATTTGTCGGATAAGACAATTGATAAAGAAGATCATCAAGTCCAGACGATTTAAGAGTCGTAGTGTTTAGCTAGAAACCAACTACGATCGTCGAATTACTAAGTCATTCGAGGCTAACTTCGACCAGGTTCTACATCGGGTTACACATAAGGATGTCTATTAGATCGGATGGTATGACTAGTGGGATGAGACATATAATCATGGGAGAGTCCCATAAACATGACTCATAGGCCTAAAAGAAGTTTAGGCAAAGATAGTACAAAAGGCCCAAAAGAAGGGTATTTGGGTCGGGCACTAAAAGAGGTGGTTTGAGGCCCAAAAGGGCACGACCAAGCTTGGTCGTGTGGCCCTATAGGGGCCGTCCAGATATTCCCAAGATGGGCTTGTTTTGGCCGGCCAATAATAAGGAATTAGGAAAATAAGAACTAGTTATTATTTTTGACTATTTCCTAAATCTTATTCATAATGAACTTTTAGAAACCAAATTAGGGTTGGACTCTAACTAGGATTCTACATAATGCCTCTTAGGGACTTGAATAAGGTGTGGAAGAAGTCTCAAAGAGCTTTCTTCTCTACAACATCAAGTAGAGAAAGAAAGAGATAAAATTCCTAAGCTATCTAACTAGTTATAAAGAAGAAGAACAAGGTGTTCTTCATATCAAACCACCATTGGTGTTCTAGCTAGCAACAAGGTGGGAGATCGAATTGATCATTCGGGTGTTTTGAGTAGAGGAGCAACACTTGAAGCTCTTGGTCTTCACATTCGATTGGAAAAGTTCGAGGGAAAATTTAGCGATTAAGGTAATCTCCAAACTCTTAGTTAATTATTAGCTTATGAATGTGATCCTAGGAATACTAGTGTTAGACATTAGATGTCTGAGATTCAACTTAATATACTAGAAGTCACCGTAACCCAACAAATGGTGCCAGACTGGACAATTGGCTAGCTAGAGGAATTTCCTGCTTCAGTGGTCGCAACAGGTTGCATCATGGTGACTGAAGTTCAGAACCTAGGTCATGTTGGAACCACCATAGTTCTTTTATGTAACTTTTTCTTGGAGCAGTTTGTTCTCTACCCAAACCAGAGCATTCTCTTTCTTCAAGGCTTTAAACTTTTGGGAGTTTTCTCGCATCCGAGCTGTGAGTTCGGCGATCTAGGTCGAGACGTCGTTTGGCGAGGTTACCATTTCTTCTTCCATTGATGAGGTCATTTGAGATGTTAGTTTGAAGGGGCCCCACGGTGAGTGTCAAATTGTGGACGGTAAAAAATCACACAGTTAACAGAAGGTCGATTGGTGGGCCACCAACAACTTTGGGCTTTAGACCTCGAGATGGGCGAAGATCTGGTTGGACTTGTAAACAGACAAAAAAACAAGTAGAAACCGTGAAGTCTTGGGATCACCGGGATGGTGCCGACCAAGAGGGCTCTGATAGTCAAGTCAGCAAACTAGAAATAGAACAAGTAAATTGAATGTGGAGGATTTCACCGTGTCGTATCGTCGGAGGGTGGCTCGACTTGTAGAGTGGCCGGAACTTCAACTTTATGGGATAGTTGGTCAGGTTGGTCTCCTGGAGCAGGTCGAGAGGTCGACTCGATCAGAGGTTTTATAGAGCTTCAAGTGTGCTGAAGCTTGAAGATTGAATATCGTCGATAGGAGATTCTGGCTAATGGATAAGTGAAATGGATTGGAAATTCTAGAATAACTTCAAGTTTACTGGAGTTCGAAGGTAGGTTATCGTCGTCTAGAGTACTGATCGTAAGAAAATTACTGGGAGACAGAAGATTGTTCAGTAGGGTTCTAGCTGATACTCGATGCCCTTTGGAGTCTGAGTCTCCTTTCATTTATAGGCGACTGATGGACTTGTGGGGTCTATCAGATCTGAAATACTTGGGGGTCTAGGGTGACTCCGAACTTTAGGAGACTCGTTCTAACCGTCGATTTGTCGCCTAGAGTAACTTGACTGTACGATTACACCACCTCGACTTTAGACTCTTCGTAGTCTGAGATCGCCTAAAGGTATTTGACGCATCGTGGGGTTTTCGAGTGACTTTGTCAATGGTGCGTTGTTAGATCTCCGTAGTTGAGGTTCACTTGGTAACTGTCAAACTCGGTTAAGGGGTGTCCAAGGGGTGCTTGGAGTGTTATTACTTTTAATGGGTTATTGTTCGTCTAGATGGACGTTCACAAGGGCTTAGATCGTTTAGACTTCTAATGGGTTGAATTCCACGTTGGAGAGTGTCCAACTAGTAGGCGAATAGGCTGTGCCCAAGTGATATTTATTCCAAGTAGGCTGGACCTAGGTGACGTTTAGGCGAAGTGGACCTAATACGATTTTTGGTCACTACAGCTGACAGGAGGTTGACGGTCAACAACCTTTAAAAAAGAAGAAGAAGAAGAAAATGTCCCCTCTTTCCTCTATGTTCGACGAAGGGGTCAAATCCCCCTCGCTGGATAGAGAGGAGGGGAGGGAGAGACAGTGTGAAGAGATAATTTTTTCTTCTGTCGAAGGTCGGAGAAAATTGAGAAATCAAGAGAGACAGATCCATAGTGATGGGGAATTTTGGAAGAAATTAAAATTAGGTTATATAGCATATTGACGAGAGTGTGAAGGGCAAATGTGTGGGAATACAAAAAAAAATTGTGTTTAAAATTTCGGAAGAAAAATAAAGAAAAGAGAAGAGTGAGGAAGTGAAGAGGAAAAAGAAAACCCAGTTGGGCACGTCAACGGTGGGGTTGGTCCCAACCTCTTTGCTGTTCATCCTCATCTCAATTCTCAGGAGATAGTCAGAGACTAAAGAGAGAGAGAGACAACAAACTCACATACTCCTTCCTTCCCTTTAATTAAATTCCTTCTCTTCTCTCTCTCTCTCTAGTACTAGGAGCTGAAAAGTAGAGAGAAAGAGAGAGATAACTTAACCCAATACAATCTTCCGTGATCACAAGAAGCAAGAACCAAACAGAAAAAAAAACCTCAGAAAACCCTAATTCCCCCTTCTAATTCCCAGAAGAATAATTAAGATCATCGTCAATATATCCAGAATAAGGAGGGACATCCGGTGACCCCCAAAATCAAAAAAACAAGTCCGGATCTTTTCAGGTGAGAAAAACCCAAACTATATATTTGTTTCCATACGTCTATATGTTTTTTTTTCTTGTCGTTTACTTTCTTCTTATACCACTTAATATTCCTATACTGATCAATCAATCAAACCCTTGTTTCCCAAATCAAACACCAAGTTTTAAGATTGAAAAATTTCAATTCTATTGCTCTGTACACTCTTAATTATTTGTTCTATGTACCCTTTTAAGTGTACTTATGGATGGGGATTTTGACCTGAAATACTAATTCCAGCTGATTTGCTATTCTTGGGTTTGTTTGTTCCATTACTTGTGTTCTTTTAGATTTCTTCAAGTCACGGTTTTCAGTAGAAATCTCTATTTAGAGCTACAACATAATTCAACTCGGTAGCTTTTCCCCAAATCCCCATTTTGCCTATGTCATTAGTACTTCATCGTTTGATACGAGTTATCTGTTATGGTATGTTAGTTCTAATGTATGACTAGGTGATGAAGAGCTTGCCTGAGGAGATTGAGGCTTCAGAAGTTACCATAACAAGTCCAAGTACCTCCCCACATAGTGATCCAAGTGATTCTTTAGGCCCAGAACCACAAAATTTGGATCCACAAGCTGGTGATACCAAGTCGCCCAAGGGTTCTTTGTGGTCAAGCTTCTTTCCTTCTTCCTTCTCCATCTTTGAAACATACAGTGAGGCATTACCTGGTGAAAAGAAATCATCTAACAGCAAACACTATGGGTGGGCAACAGCTGTGAGGCGGATGGTTGGTGGTGGTTCAATGAGGAGACTTCAAGAGCGTCTACTCGGGCCCAGTAACACTGGTGTTTCTAGCTCGACTAGTGAAATATGGCTTCTAGGTGCATGCTATAAAATTTCACCCGAAGACTTGCCGAATGGTCCTACTGATTGCAATGGTTTAGTTGAATTCATGAACGATTTCTCATCAAGAATTTGGATGACATATCGGAAAGGTTAGTTTTCAATAAAGGATCAGGCTCTCTTCATTTAAATAATCTCTGCTAATTTTACATCAGCAACGATGAAATGATGTCGGAACCCTTTGTTGATAGGTTTTGATGTTATCGGTGATTCAAAGTTGACAAGTGATGTCGGATGGGGTTGCATGCTTAGAAGCAGTCAGATGCTTGTTGCTCAGGTACTTCGCTTCTTTTACATCCAAATTGTTGATGTTCTAAAAAGTCAGTCATGTTTTTGCTCTTGACTGTCAGTTGTCATTATATTCTCATGTCACTAGTGAACAATTATTTTACGCTTCAGGCTTTGCTTTTTCATCGGTTACAAAGGTCGTGGAGAAAACCATTGGAGAAGGTAAGATAAAAAGTACACTGCTAGTTATATTCCATATTTTTATCTTTCTTTAAGTCTTGGAATCATGGTTAATGTTCATATTTGGGGCTATTTTCGCGGGATATCCGACTTCACTTGTTTATTTGCAGCCATTTGATCAAGAGTATATTCAGATTCTAAGTCTGTTCGGTGATTCTGAAGCATCCGTGTTTTCCATACACAACCTTATCCAAGCGGGAAAGGCATATGGTCTTGCTGCTGGTTCATGGGTAGGACCATATGCAATGTGTCGCTCATGGGAAACTCTTGCCCGCTTCAATAAAGAGCATGCTGATCCTGAAGAGGACTGCACTTCAATGCCAATGGTTATTTATATTGTTTCTGGAGATGAAGATGGGGAACGAGGTGGAGCGCCAGTTTTATGTATTGAAGATGCTTCTAGACTTTGCTCAGAGTTTGCAAATGGCCAAGTTGATTGGACACCTATTCTTCTATTGGTTCCTTTGGTTCTTGGACTTGATAAAGTTAATACCAGGTTCGTAAACTTCGGAGCAATTATTGCATGAGGTCATTATTCCTTTTGTATACTTGTACTACATGTGTTATTTCCTCGTGTATAGATTGCCTGTCCAACAAAGTGTTTGTTTGTTTAAGAAGCACAACCTCTATTATAAGGATAGAAAGGGAAGGAGAATGGAACAAATCACATATTCAAAAACAATTTTGGTTACTTCTGTGCTAAACTATTATATCTTTGG
Organism: Eschscholzia californica; assembly: GCF_041429995.1. Classification (NCBI taxonomy): domain Eukaryota; kingdom Viridiplantae; phylum Streptophyta; class Magnoliopsida; order Ranunculales; family Papaveraceae; genus Eschscholzia; species Eschscholzia californica. Next base: position 39,445,379 of record NW_028238198.1, read on the forward strand.
CGATGCTCATAGAAGGGAGTAAACTAGTCAAGTGAGATCAAAGTAGGTTAATAGTCATCTACAGATTTGAAGGCTAGGTCATTTATTTTCCATCCATAGATTCCAAGGTGGCTTCTCATGTCAAAGTAGATACCTCAATTTACTATTATAGCATGAAGACTGTTGTTGTTTCTATTAGATAGTTGTGATACCTATTGACCTGATTCAAATAAAACAAAAAAAAAGGAAGAAAAAAAGCTACTATATACGATTTCTTCGTCTAAGTTGCCACATCATTTAGTTTGTTATGGTTGAACAAGACTACCTATGTAAATGTGGGAATCCTAAAAACCAGACTGATGAAAGTACTAGTAAGATCTTTTTAAGCTTTACTTTCAAAAGAGAGAGAGAGAGAGAGCTTGGTGTGACATAATACTAAATGGAGATTGAGAAATTTAGTGTAACATATTTACTCAGAGGTCCTAAAGCAATAACGTATCACTCACCATACTTGAATTCCAGTTGTACGCTATGCGAGTAGAAACTGAATTGTGCTAGCATTTGTGTAATTAGTGAAACCACAAGACCTGAAGTTGTTTGGGATGGGGTTATTAATAAGTTCCCCGAGTCACCCTGAGTCGAGAAGTTATTCGGGCAATTTCTCTCTCTCTCTCTCTCTCTCTCTCTATAAATATATATATATATATATATATATATAGCTGCTTTATATAGCTACAACAGCTGTAAATTGAGGAGGAGGGGATTTTGCTAATGCTCTTTATTTTCTTCTCTCTATTCTCTATCTTCTTCTCTTACTTCTCTCCCTCGGCGAGTCAGTTTGGTCAGAACTTGGGGTTGACTCGGCCGAGTTACTTGAGTAACTCACTAAATCCTTGACTAAGACGTTCAAGCTTGGGTAGGCCGATCCTAACTACTGAGTCTAACATGACTTAGAGCTCAACATTTACATGAGAGGACAAAGAAATGAAACAAATAAATAAATAAAAACATGTCAGCAAACAGAATTTAAAAATTGTTTCACGAACTTCACAGTATGTTTTTCTTGCATCACGAGTAAGTGAAATAGAGTTTAGCAAGGTGTTGTAGAGAGATGTGGACAACCGTTTGTCATTAGCTAGTCAATCTTGTTTTATGTGGGTTTATCTATATTTCATAATTTTCTTTGTAGCATACTAGCATGGATGATGTTTATAAATTTCTTTCTTGTTCTGGATACTCTTGTTGTATACTCAGTCACTTCAGTAGGTATAAACTATAATCTGAGATTATGTAATTACTTGTTGTGCATACTTGCTCATTAAGGCCCCTAAAACAACACACTAGGTATAGACTCTTTTTCTCTATAATGTAATCCAAAGCAAAATTATAAGGAAAAGAAGGAACAAATAATTAAGACAAGAATATATATATATATATATATATATATATATATATATATATATATATATATACAATATTTAATATAATGTGTGTGTGTGTGTGTGTGTTTGTGTGTGGGGTGAGTGTGTTTGGCCAACTGGCCATGTTTCCATTTTCACATTTTGCACTCATTATTATCTGATCCCTCATCCCTCGTACTACTCTGCGGTACACGAATCAGGACACCGTACATGCATCCATTCATGAAATCCGCACACAAACTTTTGACTCTTGTGAGCATGATTAAGGTTGCATTGATAGAGAAATCAAGATTACACATACGTTGAAAAGTTCTTGTTGACAAGTGAAGCTGGCAAATTTATTACACATTAATTAGAAAATTGTCTTGTTGGAAGTTTCTGTACTTCAAATTTTCACAGAAAGCAAATTTGGGCATATGTTGAAAAGTTCTTGTTGGCAAGTCAGGCTGACAAATTCTATTGCACACAAATCAGAAACTTCTCCGGTGGAATGCTTCTCTACTAATATCTTTTCAGGGATTGTCAGATGTGTTGTTTGTCATTGGGTCCACTGATAGGTTAAAATTAATGTCTTGGTAGATTATACGACTTCAGAGTTTCACATCTAAGGTAATTTATGTGCTTATAATTTCATTTAGTTGAGCTTCTTGATCAGGTATATACCATCATTGTGGAACACATTTACGTTTCCTCAAAGTCTTGGCATCTTGGGAGGTAAACCTGGAGCATCAACTTACATTGTTGGTGTGCAAGATGATAAAGCAATTTATCTGGATCCACATGAAGTCCAACCGGTATGGTGTAACCTTAAACTATTCTTTTCTAAGTGTTACTGGTATTGCATTCTTACTTTGTTAGCAACATCATCTGATCTTCCAACACATGTTTCCCTTGGCTTTTTATATGTAGAAAACATGGTAAATATGTTAAGTCTGATATTTTTGTGGTGTTAAGAATTCAAAGGGATGGGATTGGCTACTAATTACATTCCTTCAACTCGTATTTACTTCTGTACACTTTCTTAAGTTGCATGTGGAAATGGACTATCAAATAGTACGACCTTAAGTCACTTGCGTCTCCCTCCCGTTAGTTCAGTTTATATTTATACAATTCATTCAAGTTTCTAGCAATATATATACAACCTTTCAGAAATAAACCCACTGGTTCTTACAATTCAGAATAGGGTAGTGATTCATACACAACCTCGCTGTGTAGTGTGTAGGAAAGCAACTTTTACTGGCCTTCTATAAAAAAAGAAGAAAATATTGTATGGCTTCCTAAAATTGATATTCATTTTCATGACAACAAAATAATTTAGCGCCTTTAAAGTTTCCGGGTTGCCCCTCATGAGGTGTATGGATTTAGTACAAGATCTTACATGTGGTAGATGCTGCCGACTAGTGGTGTAGCTACGTAAGGACTAATTCTCCTTCCCCCCTCCCTTGATAAAGTATTTAATATAATATGTAGTTTTTTGGACAAAATCAGTCTACCTGATTATTATCCATGTCTGCACAATGTTTTTGGCAGCGCAATTGGTGGATCTTCAAACTTTAATGTGTAGATCAAGGGTTTAAGTTCCATGAAGTGCTATTACTACTTTCTTTCTTCCTTTAAACTTTTAAGGAACAAAACTAATAAAATCTAGTTAATAATAAACTATTACACGTTTCATAATTGGTCATCCAGCTCAGTTGGTGGCCTTGGAAACTTTAGCGACGAGTTTGTGAGTTCATGTTCAAAAGTACAATGAATATTATTTAACACTATCAAAAATTGACCAAATGAAGTCATTGACAGGGAGGCCAATTGCCTTGGTAGATGATAGGCTAAGCTCTGATCACTTCGTAGTTTTTGGTTCGAGTTCCAGGGTTGATCTTTTTTCCTCTTCTAGTATTACAATCATCATAAACCCATTAGTAATTAGTCATGCCACCTATATGGCTCAGGTACTCTGAGCCTCTTAATCATGTATTTTTTGGTTCGACCTGTCAGTTACCTTATTTACTATGTCTTATTTGCGATGTTCATTGTGCATTTACACATGTATATGAAATGGCATGTGTTATGATGTTGATATTCTAATATCTTTATTTGGGAAATGGTGGCAGCACTTTCATCTATTCATTTCAACCTGTCTTATTTTTTCTTTTCCTTTTTTTTGTTCTTGTACTACTATGCTTGAACTACTTCTGAAAACCGGACTTCTCTTAATAAGGTGACTGATATCAAAAGAGATAATCTTGAGGCTGATACTACATCATACCACTGCAGGTACGCGAAAAAACTTCAGCCTTCATGTATTAATTAACGAAGTTATAACTCTTAACATTGTCATTTGGAGTTGTTGTGATGCAGTGTTGTTCGTAGTCTTCCGTTCGAAATGATTGATCCATCCTTAGCAATTGGGTTCTACTGCCGCGACAAAGGTTTGCTAGTCGCCCCATTTTCTTTAGTTGATTTGAAACTCAGTATTAGTTTTTTGTTACCGTAACAGTTCTGTCAATCCCCAGATGAGTCGAGTCCCTTATACTTAAGAGCACACGTTTACGGCTGTTTCTATTTTTGGCCCCGCGCCCAAAACTTTCTGACGCCTTGTATGCTATCAATACTCGTATAGTCGTCGTGTTACATAATACTCTTTATGATCACTCAGATTAAGTGGATAAAATAAAAGCCCGAAGTTTTCTGAAATTCTGCTAAAATAAAAACATTGATGGTTGTTCAGATGATTTTGATGATTTCTGTAATCGAGCTTCAGAACTTGCACAGCAGTCAAATGGTGCACCACTGTTCACCGTCACTCAGACTCGTAATCTGCAGAAAGAGGTGGTGGAGAGACAACAAAGCGAGGAAGAAGACAACCTTGACCTAGAGGTCATGAAGGAGTCAGAGGAGCATCAACTTGAGGATGAGTGGCAGCTTCTTTAGTCAAAATGCTTCATTTATATGAGAGTCTGTTTTGTGAAGATGATAGCACAAGCTACAAAGACTAACAGGGAAAGCGGTTAGGCATTGGATTTATTTGTGAAATGAATTTGCTGGATCAAGTTTACAAATTTACTTCTTCCTCTCATTGTCCTCATTTATTTCCTTATGATGTTTCACACTGTACATGTTAAATCAACAAAAAAAAAATTTACCTCTCTTTCATTTTTCTTTTTTGAGAAATCGAATACGTTCTACGTTAGTCGTTACATGACATTGATACATAACGAAGATGTAATAAGCACGATAACCGCCTAAGTGTTAAACCAAGAAATGAAAGAGGCCTAAAGCCCGACAAATTTATCACATATTATATAATAATCCAAGTTTAATATTCCCGGATCTACATTTCCAGTAGAGCGAACCTTGGGCCTCCGCATTGCAGAGAAATGCAAGGGTTCAACTTGGAGCAGTGGCTGTGCCTGCCTTAAAGACAGGAGAGAAAAAGTAATTGGTAATGAAAAATGTTTTTTTTGTAACTCATTTAGCTTGCGTTTGTTTTATCTTAAGATACTGAAACAAGTGTTTGTATCTAATGCAATAATTTCAGTTAATAAAACATGTTTGAACTTGACTAAGTAAAGTTATTTTAAAATCCGAATAAAAGAATACAAATACTTAAATTATACATTTAAGTTTCGCGGTAGTTTAGGTTTTAGATTCAAAACTTGGGAAAAACAAATAGCGTTTAAGAGTTGCTCACATGTAGGTGTTTATTAGCCACAAATTTTAAGTATTGTGCTCCCCTGAAGAAGTAATATTGATTGACATTCCCCTTTTGTAATAGCGGAACTATTATTATCCTACACAATTATAACTCCTCTGTAGTGATTTTTGCAAATTTTTAGTTCGAGTTTGTAGTTCGCACGGTGGGGATTTTTTTTTTTTGTTGAAAACACGGTGGGGATAATGGGGAATATGAAGTTTGTCTTCAACTTAAAAGAAAGATGCAAATGGGCACGGGTGGGGAATATGAAGTTTGTCTTCAACTTAGAAGAAAGATGCAAATGGGCTATTGCCTTTTGTTTCTTATGTCCCTAAAATTATTATCCCGTTTGGTACAAGAAAATTGCAGAGCCACAAATATGTATTCAACATATCAATCACTGTTTGTGACAAATCTGTTTGAGAACATTCAAAATGAGAATTTTCAAAATGAGAATTTTCAAAATGAGAATTGTGGGGTTATAGTCGAAATTTAAACGACACACTTATTCAGATTCAAGGTTTTAGTGATTTGAAGGGGTCATATTTTTTCAAATGACGAAGTTTCTTTCATGGAAAATGATCTAACACGGAAATCTTAAGCAGATTCGAGGGAAAATCTCAAATCAACGGTTGGTGTTGATTTATCAACTTCTTCATGATTTGTATTCTAAATCACGAGGAAATTTCGACCTTTAATATAAATTTTTCTCCCAAATCCACCCGGAATATGATATATGATTTGCTCTATCACTATTGTTCGTTAATTTGGATGTGAATGAAGGGGACGAATGGGTATGAGTGTGTGACCCATCAAAAGAAATGCATCCCTTTTAATGGATGTCTTCACATACTTTGATTTCCTATAGATAAGGTATCTCCGGTTGCCATTTTAATTCAACCAATCCATGTTTTTCTCTCTCGTTTCCAACTATTAACTATGCCATTTTGTGTCAACAGTGTTAAAAGTGTTGACATAAACTCCAAAAATCTGAACGTTCCAGGTTCGATTCATGGTTATTGAACCTGGGTTATTAAAGGTATAAATAATAAGTTTATTAGACTTCATGCCTCTTTATTTTTATTTTTTTTGGATTGACATCAATGACATTGATACATCAAAGATGTAATAAGCACGATAACCGCCAAATGTTTAACAAGAACATGCCTAAAGTCCAACTAAACTATGGCCGTAAAGGCCAACTACATTATTTATACACTAATAACCCAAATATTCCACCTCTTCTGAGGATCGAACTCGAGACCTCCAAAGATTTCTGGAGTTTATGTCAACACCTTAAACCACTTTAGGCCTCTCCATTATGTTGTTGGGCTTTAGGCCTCTTCTAGTTGTAATTTAACTTTGACGGTTATCGTGCTTATCACATCAGTTAATTTCGAAAAAAAACTATCCCATTTCTCATCTCAGGTCTGCATCACAGGAAAGGACTGTTCATGGATATAGTCGATAAATTACGTCGTCAATCTATGAATATTTAGATTTCACTGTATTCTTTAATTATATTCTATAAGTCTCCTGTATAACTAGTAACTGAGAAGTATTGTCCAAGAGACTCATTTCGTGCTCTGAAGTTTTCTTTCATCATCTTCAATTCATTCATTAAAAGTTTATGACGTGATTTTCGTCACCAAGGTAACCAGATAAGTCCAAAGTAGTTACAATAATAGCAATGGCAAAAGTCTTTACAAGGACTCAACAATTTCTAGCTTGTTTTGCGGGCTAAGACAAAATAGAAAGAGAAGAAAATTACAAGTTCTAATCAATTTCTAGCTTGTTTTGCCGGCTAAGACAAAATAGAGAGACGGAAACTATAAACATAAAAAGAAGCAAAATAATAGCTAAATAACTACAAAATTCTTTCCAATAACTCGCAATTTCTAGCTTGTTTTGCAGGTTGAGACAAAAGAAAAGAGAAATTCAGTTTTCGTTATCAAATACAACAAGAAGGGAAGGGAATCAAGTCTTCTTCTACACATCCTGTCAAAACTAAGAGTCAGTCTATTAATATAAACAATAATTATAAAACGTATTAATTCGTGTGGTCCTCGTTATTTACAACAAACATTACGTTTCCTAAGTAAAAAAAAACTTAATGAGAAAACCCGGTCAAAAATCAAATTTTGTGTTGCCCTTGATTATAAAGACATGATAATATTCCTTTGACTTGAACTATCTTTGCAAACCTATGCAAAACTATGTGACTTACATGTCTAGACACATAAGTTTTTCAAACTTGTCATACCATTAGAGATTTAGAGTTTGTGTAAAAAAGTGACTTATTTTTTTGTTCACCTTTTCATAAGTATTAATGCCAAAATTCATGTTGTTGAATTTAAAAATCTTGGGAAAATCAATTGTTATGGACAAATTTTTGTTAATTTATTCCTAATACTAATTGGTCGTTGAATTTATTCCCTTCAATAATTGGTAATTGAGTTCTATCATTTTTCGTTAGTTTTTGGTTAGCTTCTTTAGTTGAAATTATGAAAGCCGCCCATCGCCTCCCTTTCAAGAAACCCTAAGATGTCCTTTGACAAGTTTAGAAAGTAAATTCCAGAGAAAACCAAGAAAATCCACAAGCTATTTTTTCACGACTTAAGATAAATAAATACCTAAAGCACAGAGGCTCCCTGCAAGTCATACACGGAATGTGGTTTTTTAAGGAAGATATGGTTATGGTGTTGTAAAATTAAACTATTCTAGGTATATCCCGTGCCCTAGAGCACGACATTTCTATCAACCAAATTTGTCGACTTTTCATATTTGTTATTGCTATATTGGTGGATACCCTAATTTTTTGGTATTGTAGTTATTGTTTATTTTCATGTTTATGATTTCTTATTTCTTTTTATAACTCTTACAATATTTTTTGTTTCTTTTTTTCTTAAATTAGTTATTTTATTTTTAAAAAGACACAGTTTTTTTTTGGAATAGGCTATTTTATTTCTAAGAAGGACTATAATTTAAATTTTGAGAAGGGCTTCTAGACAATATCTTGTATTAAGAAAAGATGTTTGTCCCAGTCAGCGTTTCCCTTCTGTTTTGTTATATAGATGATCAACTTATTGTTTAAGTAAAAAGTATATGTAATAAATATTTGTAAAAAGAACACAAATTATAGAGAGTCACAATGGCAGAGGTATCCTACGGATAAACGACACTTAGAGTGTTAGACTCTTGAGTCATAATTTTGAGAAGCATAAAGGATGAAGCATTTTGGATATTAGGGAGTACGAATCTGTGACCGAGCCAGAAAATTTTCGTTATGGGGACACTTTTTTACTATAATAAATATCAAAAATTCAAATATTTTAGCTCAATAACTAATCATGGATTACGAGAAAAATACACACTAAAATAATGGGGTTTTTTTAGCTTACCCCCTCAAAACTAATTGGTAATTTAGTTTACCCCATTCAGTAATTGGTAATTGAGTTTACCCCTTTAAATTTAGAATTTTTGTCAAAATTTCTAAGGAATGTTTGGCATCTAATAATAAATCATAAATTAAATAATATATAAACAAAATCAATCTTACTAATTATATTTCCGACCAAATCAAACAATAAAGTAAGGTGGAATCTATATTAAGAATAATTATTTTTGGCAGTCACAATTATTTCACGTATGCCAAACACAACTTTTGTGTTTTTGTTAATAATAGTAACTCTAAGGGGGTAAACTCAATTGTCCATCATTGAGGGTGGGGACAGGGGGGGGGGGGGGGGGGGCGTAAACTCAATTACCAATAGTGACGAGGGGGTGAGCTCAAAAAACGTAAAATAATTTACTTATTGTGCTATAAATGAATCATCTAAAACTGCATGTGTTGGTCAAACCAGTGAGCACTATATTTTATGGTGACACTCTCAACCAACTTGACAAATGTTGACTTAAGACTTGTTTTGACAAAAATATTATATAAATAATTAGTGTTAAATTCACGTTTGTTATAGGATGTGCATATCAACCTTCAGGGCTGCTAGTGACACTGTCCGCTTTGGCACACCTAGGCCTAACGATTTTAAAAGGGCTCACTAGGGAAGCGTGCGTAACCTCTTAAGAGAAGCACCACACTCCATCTCACCACCAATGTGAGATTGTTGCCACAACACACCCTCCCAAGACCACATCATATTAGAACGAATCGTGCTGATAACGTGTTATAGGACGGTGCGGACCAGCCTTCAGGGCTGCTAGTGATACTATCCGCTTTGCCACACCTGGGTCTCACGGTTTTAAAAGGCATCACTAGGGAAGGGTGCTTAACCTCTTAAGAGGAGCACCACACTCCATCTCACCACCAATGTGAGATTGTTGCCATAACACACCCTCCCAAGACCACATCATATTAGAGCGAATCGTGCTGATAACGTGTTATAGGATGGTGCATACCAACCTTCAGGGTTGCAAGTGATACTGAAGGATTTATCCGTTCGGTCTGAAGGAGATGTCCTTCCGAAGGAGTGTCCTTCGACCAAGGTGGCAATGCGATCACTTTGTCAGTTAGGATAACGATGACCACACGTAAAGATCATCCAGTCCGGTCCAATTAGGGGTCGTAATGCTTTGCTAGAAGCCAACTACGATCGTCGGATTAAGGAGTTGATTCGCGGCTAACATAGACCGGATCCTACAACGGGTTACACATAAGAGTGGTAGCTTGATCGGAGAGAATTGACTAGACGAGAACTGGCTAAAGTTGGATGGGATTCAACTGGAAAGGCCGAAAGGGTCCGAATGGAGATTCGGGACAAGATAGAAGGAAGGCTCATTAGGCCGGCCATGAGATGGCCGACCAGAGTAAGTGGGCCGGCCATATAAGGCCCATGGTGGGCTGCCCTGGCCGGCCACACTTAAGGGATTATCAAAATACCCCAAAAGGGTATTTTGGTAATTATCTTTTCTGTGACCCGAAAATAGAAAACCTAATCTGAATGAGATTCTAATTAGGGGTTGTCTATATATTGGGTAAGTTGAGAACAGAAAAGGTGTGGATTTTTCTCTAATGGAAAAATATACAACTCTCTCTCTCTCTGAATATACAGCTATTGGAGAGAGAGGAATATAGAGAAAAAACTCCCGTTCTATCAATCTAGTCAAGAAGAAGAGTTCTTCTCAACCTTCTAGTAAGTCCTAGCAGTCTGAAAGGAAGGGAGATCAAGTCTATTCACTCGGTGTCTCAAGTAGAGGAGCTACAATTGGAGCTCTCGATCTTTGCATGCGATTGGAATGGTTCGAGGGAAAAACGCGTTAAGGTATTTATCCCTCTTCTAGTTCATTGATTAGTTTATGCATAATGATCCTGGGCAATCTAGTGTTAAACATATGATGTTTGAGATTCCGCTTAGAACACTAGTTAGTGTATAGGATACACAAAACCCTACAGTGGCATCACGAGCCGGTTGCATGAAACTATCTCTGACTAGTCGAAATAGATTCGAGCATGATTGATTAGATGATTTTATGTTTAAATATGGATTTAGACATGAAATTGATTAGTTTAAATTGGATTTAGACTTAATCGGATAGAAAATTGAAAGAGTTTCAATGGGAGAACTTTAAAATTTTGAGTTTTTTGAAAAGAGTTTTCAAAAGAAAATTTTAACGTGGATGGTTTTTTGAAAAGAGTTTTCAAAATTGTTGGTTTTTGGATGAAGATTCATCAAAACAGCAGCAAAAAGATGGAAGAAATCGAAAATTGGAAGGAGACAAGGTGCTGTCCAGGAGCCGGACTGACCAGGACGCGTCGGGCCAGTCGCGGACGCTCAGGACGCGTCCCAGTCCTTCCCGGACTGGGAATCCGAGAGCGTCTCGGATAAGGACGCGTCCGAGTTTTTCTCGGACAGGAAGACGCGTCCGAGAGCGTCTCGGACAGGGATCCCGGGAGATTCGCGTCTCGCACTTGAGGCCGCGTCTTCAGGACGCGACCACAGAGAAGTCCGGACGCGTCTCGGATTGAGAATCCGGACGCGACCGGGACTATTCCTTCCAGAACGCGTCTGGTGAAACTAGGAACCGTCTCGGACTGGGAGTCCGAGATGGATAGGCTTGGGCAGAGCGTCTAGGACGCGTCTGTGGGGCTGGGAAGCGTCTGGCCTAGGCCAGGACGCGTCCACCCGAGGGACTTGGCACGGTCTGGAACGTGCCAATCCGGGTACGACCTTGGTTCGGACCTTGACCGTGACTTGACTGGGTCTAGTCAAAGGGTTCCTTGACCAAGTTTGACTTAAGTCTTTGGAGTTAGACTCGGGTCTTTTGGGCCTTGACTTAAGTGGGAGGTTTCTATTTTCTTCTTCCGACTTTGACCATATTTTTTCCGAAAGCGACCCGGGCCAACCAAAGCCTGACTCGGAGTTTTTCCAAAACGATTTCAAAATCTTTTAGGATAAAACCAAACGAGCCATTAGTTAGACTTAAGGCACGTTAGACATAGAGATGTCGGTAGTATCTCCCGAATAGCTATCTAGAACATAGCAAACCTAGATCCGACCTGAGGAAGCGAATCTCATACATACTTGGGTGTTTTATGAGTGGCATATTATTATGTATGTATGGATGTGAATGCGGGTTCTAGTATGGCCATAGAATTGTTCTATCTTGTTTTTAAGCACGGATGGGTGCCCGATGTAATTATTTTAATTTCAAGTTTTATACGATCTGCGAATCGTTGAGTCTTGTAATTAGAGTTAAGGGTCCAAAAGAGTCCATTGAAGAGCCAAAGGATGAGATCGTGGTTCGAGTGGGAGAATTCAATGGATGTTCGAGGATGGAGATCCAGGCGAACGGAGGCTAAACAAGCAAAGAACCTAAGAAGATTAGATCTTTTAGGTTAGGGGCCATACTAGGATCATGTCTGCTTGATTTATTTTCTCGCGCGCATTTACTTATTTACGTTTTGTGTAGTGTATGATTATGTTAGAGTTCACAGTAATGCATACAAACAAAAACGTAAGAGTCCCCAAAAAGAAATTTGAGTAATGCCTACCCAGATTAAGACACCTGTTGCGCCCTTGTTCATCGATGGTGGGTCATGCCAAAGCAGGGTGCCATCTTTTACCTCGGGACAATACGGGTATACCTATGAAGAGGTCTACATGTCTAAATGGTTATTCTCAACGAGTCAGCAAAAGGATTTTGGACTTCGAGGCAAAAGGATGAATTGAACACATAAGTGTTATTCATCAACCAAGAGTCATATGAGATATGATCAGTAAGGAGTTACTCACCCGGGAGGGTGAAGTTAAGGGCAGTGCCAAAGTACGCTTAGCTTCACAGGAATGGGGTCTTGGAATCGTATTATTCATAGGGGGACGGTTTTCGTTGAATAATATGGCAAAAAGTGTTTTTGCATAAACATTGAATGTAGTACTTAGCAAAATCCTTATTTTGTTTCTGTAGAGTAGAGATGGCAAATAGTATTAGTTTACGTTTAGATAGAGATCTATACGACTTTCTAGATTGGGAGGAAGATCAGAGAAGAGTTCTCGATGCTTCAAAGAAAGAAAGCTTAATAGAGCTACCAGAAAGGGAAGTGGAAGTCGGTGCCTATGTTATAGAGGTCAATTTAGCAGATATGGATGACTCTCCCTCATAGGTATATGATACCGGATGTGGAGCACATATAATTTCAGAATTAGATGAGCTCAAGGAGGTCAGGTATCTGACAAAGAGCGAGATGGTTCTACGAGTCGCAAATAAGGCAAGAGTTGCTGCTGTGGCTATAGGAACGTTTGAGCTCAGTTTAGAGACTGGATTGATATTGGTGCTACATAATTGCTATTATGTACCCACTCCATCAAGGAACATCATCTCTGCGTCGGTGTTAGACAAAGAGGGATATCACGCTATAATAAAGGACAAGAGTTGTTCTTTATACAAAGGTGAGATGTTCTATACCAGTGCTAAACTGCGTAATGGTCTTTATGTTGTGAACATAGAAGACGAAATCCTGAACATAGACACGAAACGGCTTCGTACTCTTGATTCTAACCAAAGCTATCTCTGACATTGTCGTCTTGGTCACATTAACATGAAACGCATGCAGAAGCTTCATTCAGATGGACTTCTGGGATCGTGTCATTTGGAATCGTACGATACATGTGAGCCATGCTTAGTGGGCAAGATGACAAGATCGTCCTTCAAGGGGAAAGGAGATCGGGTGAGTGAACCATTAGGACTGATACATACAGATGTATGCGGACCTATGAGTACACTTACGAGAGGTAACTATGGCTACTTCATAACGTTCACAGATGACTTCACTAGATATGGTTACGTATATCTTATGAGGCCTAAGTCGGAATCGTTTGAAGTGTTCAAACAATTCCAGAATGAAGTAGAGAATCAACTTGGCAAGAAAATAAAAGCCATTCGATCGGATCGAGGTGGTGAGTATTTGAGTCAAGAGTTTGAGGATCATCTTCGGAGTTGTGGAATAGTTTCACAACTCACTCCTCCAGGAACACCTCAGATGAACGGTGTGTCCGAAAGGAGAAATCGAACATTGATGGACATGGTTCGATCGATGATGAACTTAGCCGATCTTCCTAACACTTTCTGGGGGTATGCTCTCGAAACGGGCTGCTTTCACACTTAACCGAGCTCCGTCAAAAGCTGTAGAAAAGACGCCATATGAGATATGGACTGGAAAGGTTCCAAAGTTGTCTTTTCTCAAAGTCTGGGGTTGCGATGTTTATGTAAAGCGTTTACAAGGAGATAAACTAGCACCAAGATCAGACAAGTGTCTCTTTGTCGGATATCCGAAAGAGACAAAGGGGTATTACTTCTACAACCCATCAGAGAACAAAGTGTTTGTTGCTCGTGATGATGTCTTCCTTGAAAAGGAGTTCCTTTCCAAGAAGACAAGTGGGAGAAATATAGAGATCGAAGAGGTTCGATCTGAGCAACAAACTGACACCGTTGTACCGATGTCAAAAGTCGCGATTCCTAACTATTATGAACCAATTGAGAAGGAAAGAGAGGAAGAGATGGTAGATCTCGGAGATCCTCCCGCGCAGAGCGAATGGGATTCGCTCGAGAACCTTCAAGGAATTGAGAGTGTCTCACCTGTTGCTCAAGCCCCGCGTAGGTCCGCAAGGCTGATTAAGTTATCTCAACGACAAGAGTTGTTGTTGGTAGAGGATAATGAACCCAGCACCTACAAAGAAGCTATGACGAGCCCAGACTCCGAAAAATGGCTGGGAGCCATGAAATCCGAAATGGAATCCATGTCTGAGAATCAAGTTTGGAACTTGGTTGATTTGTCCGATGGAGTAGAACCCATCAGATGCAAATGGATTTTCAAGATGAAAACAGACAAGGATGGAAACGTGAGCATTTTCAAAGCTAGACTCGTGGCAAAAGGTTACAGACAAGTCCAGGGTATAGACTACGAAGAAACCTTTTCCCCTGTCGCGATGCTTAAGTCCATTAGGATTATTCTAGCAATTGCAGCTCATTACGATTATGAGATTTGGCAAATGGATGTCAAAACCGTCTTCCTAAACGGTAAACTAGAAGAGGATGTGTACATGACACAGCCTGAGGGTTTTGAGGATTCCAGGAATGCTGGAAAGGTTTGCAAGCTTCAAAGGTCCATCTACGGGTTGAAGCAAGCAAGTCGGAGCTGGAATCTTCGATTCGACGAGAAAATCAAAGAGTTTGGTTTTCTGAAGAATGAAGAGGAATCTTGTGTATACAAGAAGGTTAGTGGGAACAACCTAGTTTTCTTGGTCCTGTATGTGGATGACATACTGATCGTTGGAAATAACATTCCTATGCTTGACTCCGTGAAAGAGTGGCTTAGGAAGTGTTTTTCAATGAAAGACCTAGGAGATGCAGAATATATATTGGGCATCAAGATCTATAGAGATAGATCGAGGAGGATGATTGGACTTAGTCAAGAAACTTATATCGATAAGGTTCTTGGGAGGTTCAAGATGGAAGACTCTAAGAAAGGATTCCTACCCATGACACATGGTACGACGCTAAGCAAGACTCAGTGTCCCCGAGATCCTGATGAGCTAGCACACATGAAGAAGGTGCCTTATGCTTCGGCAATAGGATCTATCATGTACGCCATAGTCTGCACTCGCCCAGACGTCTCATATGCTCTGAGCATGTGTAGTCGTTACCCATCTAATCCAGGTGAGAAACACTGGACCGCAGCCAAAAATATCCTGAAGTACTTGAGAAGGACAAAGGATCACTTCTTGGTTTATGGCGGGAAAGACGAACTAATCGTGGAAGGCCATATGGATGCGAGCTTCCAAACGGACAGAGATGATTTCCGATCGCAGTCGGGTTATGTCTTTTGTCTAAACGGAGGAGCAGTAAGCTGGAAAAGCTCAAAGCAGACTACTGTAGCAGACTCTACCACAGAAGCAGAATACCTTGCCGCTTCGGAAGCAGCCAAGGAAGGAGTTTGGATAAAGAAGTTTATCTCCGAACTTGGTGTAGTTCCTAGCATAGAGAATGGGGTTACTCTGTATTGTGACAACAATGGAGCTATCGCCCAGGCTAAGGAACCAAGAGCACACCAGAAATCCAAACATATCCTAAGGAAGTACCACGTGATTAGGGAAATCACTGAGCGAAAAGATGTGGTCATTTGCAAAGTCGATACGGATGACAACGTTGCCGATCCGTTAACTAAACCACTGCCTCAGCCCAAGTATGAGAGTCGTAGAAGGGGCATAGGTATAAAGCGCATCGATGAATGGCTTTAAGTTGTAATTGGATTAATGAAAGGGGTTTCATGTAATCAATTAACTACATTCAATAAAAAGAAATAAATAAGTTATTTCTGTCATTAAATAATGGTTTAGTGTTTAATGACGGTCCAAAATAATGAGGAATTCCAGGTAGGTTTATCAGATACGTGATCTGGTAAATGGAACCCTACTAAGTGAACATGGAATAGATTCATTATTGAGTCCCTAGTCCAGGTCATTGCATGGACAACAATGACTCAAGAAGACTAGCATGGGAATTGACTGATAGCGCAGTTCCATGGGCTAAAGGAATATGGTATTTAAGTCAATTACATGGGTGTAGATTGGGGAATCTACACTGGATAACCCAAAGATGAGAGTTTTTCAAGGAGTTGAAAAAAAAAAACGTCACAAACTCTCATAGGCAAGATTGGAGAGATTCCGTAAACATGAGTGCTCCACTCATCTTATGTAAGGAATGTCGAACTTTGGTACCGTCAAAAGTCGCGCCGTAAAAGGAGGTTATAAAGGCGGCATACTGAGGGAGACATGATAGACATGAAGTTAAGTGGGAGTACAAGACTGGATGATGTCCTCCTATTAAGTTAGGAATAAGTATCTCCGGGCCACTTGAGGAGAAGCAACTGGAAAATGTGTGGCCGCACTCAAATGGATTAAGAGTTAATCATTTGAATTGACAGTTGTTCTCCAGATCAAGAAAGTCTGAACGGTGTGACGTATCAGATGAGATACTAAGCGACATGGGAATCGAGCATTGCACTTGTTTTAAGTAAAGTGGGAGACTGAAGGATTTATCCGTTCGGTCTGAAGGAGATGTCCTTCCGAAGGAGTGTCCTTCGACCAAGGTGGCAATGCGATCAATTTGTCAGTTAGGATAACGATGACCACACGTAAAGATCATCCAGTCCGGTCCAATTAGGGGTCGTAATGCTTTGCTAGAAGCCAACTACGATCGTCGGATCAAGGAGTTGATTCGCGGCTAACATAGACCGGATCCTACAACGGGTTACACATAAGAGTGGTAGCTTGATCGAAGAGAATTGACTAGACGGGAACTGGCTAAAGTTGGATGGGATTCAACTGGAAAGGCCGAAAGGGTCCGAATGGAGATTCGGGACAAGATAGAAGGAAGGCTCATTGGGCCGGCCATGAGATGGCCGACCAGAGTAAGTGGGCCGGCCATATAAGGCCCATGGTGGGCTGCCCTGGCCGGCGACACTTAAGGGATTATCAAAATACCCCAAAAGGTTATTTTGGTAATTATCTTTTCTGTGACCCGAAAATAGAAAACCTAATCTGAATGAGATTCTAATTAGGGTTTGTCTATATATTGGGTCAGTTGAGAACAGAAAAGGTGTGGATTTTTCTCTAGTGGAAAAATATACAGCTCTCTCTCTCTCTGAATATACAGCTATTGGAGAGAGAGGAATATAGAGAAAAAGCTCCCGTTCTATCAATCTAGTCAAGAAGAAGAGTTCTTCTCAACCTTCTAGTAAGTCCTAACAGTCTGAAAGGAAGGGAGATCAAGTCTATTCACTCGGTGTCTCAAGTAGAGGAGCTACAATTGGAGCTCTCGATCTTTGCATGCGATTGGAATGGTTCGAGGGAAAAACGCGTTAAGGTATTTATCCCTCTTCTAGTTCATTGATTAGTTTATGCATAATGATCCTGGGCAATCTAGTGTTAAACATATGATGTTTGAGATTCCGCTTAGAACACTAGTTAGTGTATAGGATACGCAAAACCCAACAGATACTGTCCGCTTTGGTAAACCTGGGCCTCACGATTTTAAAAGGTCTCACTAGGGAAGGGTGTTTAACCTCTTAAGAGGAGCGCCACACTCCATCTCACCACCAATGTGAGATTGTTGCCACAACACACCCTCCCAAGACCACATCATATTAGAGCGAATCGTGCTGATAACGTGTTATAGGATGGTGCATACCAGCCTTCAGGGCTGCTAGTGATACCGTCCGCTTTGGCACACCTGGGCCTCACGATTTTAAAAGGTCTCACTAGGGAAGGGTTCTTAACCTCTTAAGAGAAGCACCACACTCCATCTCACCACCAATGTGAGATTATTGCCACAACACACCCTCGCAAGACCACATCATATTAGAACGAATCGTGCTGACAACGTGTTATAGGATGGTGCGGACCAACCTTCAGGGCTGCTAGTGATATTATCCGCTTTGCCACACCTGGGCCTCACGGTTTTAAAAGGCCTCATTAGGGAATGGTGCTTAACCTCTTAGGAGGAGCACCAGCCTCCATCTCACCACCAATGTGGGATTGTTGCCACAACACACCCTCTCATGACCACATCATATTAGAGCGAATCGTGCTGATAACGTGTTATAGGATGGTGCATACCAACCTTCAGGGCTGCTAGTGATATTGTTCGCTTTGGCACACCTGGGCCTCACGACGAAATAAAACCATAAAGTAAGGTGAAATAACTACGAGTAATCATATTGAAGGATAATTGCTCTTGGTCGTCACATTTATTTCACGTACGCCAAACACAACCTTTGTGTCTTTGTCAAAAATAGTAAATCTAAGGGGGTAAGCTCAATTACCTTTTATTGAGGGGGGTAAACTCAATTAGCAATTAGTGATGAGGGGATAAGCTCAAAAAACCCTTACAACTTCCTCTCTTCTTCATCTTCATTTGCTCCCTCTCGGTCTTTCAATTTCCCACTCTCGGTCTCTCCCTATCTCTCTAGCCTTCTCTCCCCCTCTCCATATCCTTTTGCCTCGGTCTCTTTCTCTTCTGATTTTTGGCGGTGGAAATGTAGACCAAGTTGAGTGAAATCTGACATTTTATATCGAAAACCGAGGGAAGGGGTGCCTCTATATTGTATTTTGGACATGCCTTTCGCACGGGCTTTAGGAGCGTGTATATAGCTCAGGCAAGGGATTTTTTAATGGAGCCCAAGCCTGTCCACTACCGGCGGGTCGATTAGGCATTACCCATGTCGGGCTTCGGGCGAGTTTTTTTCCCATTAGACATGGGCATTCTGGTCCGGATTTCGAGCTCCAGGACTCCGTGGATGTGACTGTTGTATGGTGATGGTGACCAAAGTGACATAATATGGTAGTGGCTCGGTGAAATGATGTATCAAATAGATAAAATGTACTATGATATTTTTTAAATGTTTTTAGTATAATATATATATGAGTTAATTCCTATTTGGCCCCCTACTTTGTGACCAGCTTCAAATATGGCCCCCAAAATTCTGTAAATTCAAATATGGCCCCCTATTTTCAGACAAATGTCATAACTACCCCTCCTATTAATGTATTTTCAAAATAAAATAAAATAAAAAAACCTAAATTCCATCTCACTTCCCTCTCCACCACTCATCTCTCTCCACGTCACCTCTCTCTCTCCAACTCACCTCTCTCTCTCTCTCCAAGTTAGCACTCTTTTCTCTGATGAAGGTCGCCGGTCGGAAAATTTTCCGGCCGGCGATCTTCAAACTTAAATTTTTTTTTTTTCACTCATCTCTCTCTCTAAAAATTTCGGCGAAGGGGGTTTCCCTTCGCCGGAATCTGGTCTGTTCTTCAACTGACCGGAACTAGTCTGTTCTTCAACATATCTGGTCTGTTGAAGAACAGACCAACATGCCAGATTCCGGCGAAGGGAAACCCCCTTCGCAGGAATTTTTAGAGAGAGATAGATGAGTGAAATTTTTTATTTTTTTTTAAGTTAGAAGGTCGCCGGCCGGAAAATTTTCCGGCCGACGACCTTCATCGGAGAAGAGAGTTGTGACTTGGAGAGAGAGAGATGAGTTGGAGAGAGTGGTGACGTGGAGAGAGATGAGTGGTGGAGAGGGAAGTGAGGTGGAATTTAGGTTTTCTTTTTTATTTTATTTTGAAAATACATTAATATGAGGGGTAGTTATGGCATTTGTGTGAAAATAGGGGGCCATGTTTGAATTTACAGAAATTTGGGGGCCATATTTGAAGCTGGTCACAAACTAGGGGCCAAATAGGAATTAACTCTATATATATATAGATATATATTGTTGTCCACGTGCCCTTTGACAAAGCATTGTTAAGAGAAACTTAATTAAATTTCGAAATATTTTGGTCATTTCGACTGAGATATTTCGAAATTTTGGTGAAAATCCGTTACCCGACCGTCCGGTACCTGAGGAATCCGAGAGGTTTGACGGATTTAGACGGAGTCTAGACACTAGGATTTTTTAAACAACTCGTCCGATTAAATCCGAGAACCCGTATGGACATAGAGTTTCGAAGCCCGACCAACATGACCGATGAATGACATGAACCTGACCCGCCCTATCCGGATTCTCACCCCTGTTCGTACCTAGTTAAGAGTAAAAGGGGTGATGTGGAGGAAAAAAAAGTGAAGATGCTATGGAAGTTGGTTACATTTTTGTTTGTAAAAAACTGGGTTAGGTGGCAGCTTGGACATAACGAAAGCTATGTATGTGGGTCTTGTACTCGTAGCTGTTAGTATGAAAATAAATAGATTCTGGGAGAAAGAAGGGAATCTATTTGCCCTTTTCTCTATGGTTTTTTTTGGTCTGCGCTTTGGGGAAAGCTAAATAGTTTCTGGGTGTGAAATTTTAAAGGGAATATGCAAAATTTTGAAAATTTTCTGGGGAAACATATATTATGGGGAATATGTTTCAAAATAAAAATAAAAAACTCTCCACCCCTCACCTCTCTCCTCCATCTCATCTTCTATCTCTGCCACCTCATCATCTTCACCGACGAAGGTCGCCGGCCGGCCAATTTTTCGGCCGGCGACCTTCAAACATTAAAAAAAAAAAAATCTCTCTCCTCACTCTCTTTAAAAAAAAAAAAATTTCTTTTTTAAAACCTAGATCTGGGCTGTTCTTCACGAACAGATTCATGGTCTATTCGTGAAGAACAGACCAGATCTTGGTCTGTTCATGAAGAACATACCAGATCATGGTCTGTTCTTCAAGAACAAGGTCTTCTGTTCGTGAGGAACAGATCTGTTCCTCACGAACAGAACAGACTAAGACCTGGTGAAGATGATGAGGTGAGGTGGAGAGAGAGGTGAGGTGGGGATTTTTTATTTTTCCTCCTAACAATTTACAAAATAAAATTGTAAAACAAAATTGACCAATTTTTGACCAAGTCTTCACACCCCGGAAACTATTTAGCTTCCCCAAAGCGCTGGTCTTTTTTTTTATGGTTTTTTTTTTCTTGGGGAGGATAATTATAAAACCCATAATTTGAGGATAACAAAAATTAGGTTCAAAAATGAATAATATTGTAAAGGGTTATTTTCCAAGTAGCCCCCCAACTTGTTGACCAACTTCCTGCCTAGCCCCCTACTTAGTCAAAAATACCAAGATGACCTCTTTTTTCAGTTACTGTTGTAACTCCATTAACTATTCATCACCTCTCTCCTCCATCTCATCGCCTCTCTGCCACCTAATCTTCTCGCCACCTCATCCTCTTCACCGACGAAGGTCGCCGGCCGGCCAATTTTTCGGTTGGCGACCGTCAAACATTAATTTTTTCCCCTCTCCACTCTCTCTAAAAAAAAAAAATTCCTCCCTCCTTTCTCTCTATCTAAACAGTGGACAAACCTCTCTCTCTCTCTCTAACCTCCCTCTATAATCTCTCTCTAACCTCCCTCTCTAATCTCTCTCTCTCTCTCAATCTAAATAGTGGACAAACCCCTCTCTCTCTCTAACCTCCCTCTCTAATCTCTCTATCTCTATCTCCCTATACAACTTCAAGCGAAGGGGAGGAGCCCCTTCTCCGGAGAAACCAGACCGGGATCTGGTTGTTTAAACCAGATCTCGGTCTGGTTTCACTTTGAACCAGACCTTCAAGATCTGACTTTTATTGATCATTAAAATGTTTAATTTTATGTTTTTGAAGTTCATAACAAGCTTAGTGATACTACTCTAATGGATATTGTTGTGACTGAATTTGGATGAGTAAAACTAATTGATCATGTCACCTTTTTCTGATCTTTATTTGTTTAAATTAGATTTAGTTAGAGTTATAGATCTTAAATTGAGTTCATGAGAAAGCAATTGCAAACTTTCAGGAGATTGGAAGTAAAGAGAAAGAGATTAGAAAAACATAGAAATAGTAAAGAAGATAAACAAAAACTGTATGAAAATTTCGCAACTAGGAATGGGTGTTCTTCAACAATGACGGTTTCACTCAGGCCACCTAATTGGGTTAATTATTCTGGTTAGCAAGTCGATGATAACGATGTTAAAGTGGTGGACAATCGAAGATTTCCACCACCAATATCACAAGGTAGTAATTCTTTTGGTAATCCTGAAATCGAAGGTCGATTTCTTCAAGGTATCGTTTTATTTTTTCCGTTGCTTATTAATCTTGAAAGTGGGGACTTTGATCTTGTTTGTTTAGGTATGTCTTGTTTATTTTAGTGTTTGGGTAGTTGCAGAAACTTTAATTTATTGAAAATAAGCACCCAAAATCCTCCATAAGGAAAAAAGAATCATGTTTCTTATGTTCAGACTTAGAAGTTCAGAAATCATGTGTTTTATGTTCTTAAGTTCGAGACGATCATGTTTTTCCAGTTCCTATAGGTATTTTGAGGCTTTTGAATTAGTTAGAGAAAGAGAAGAAGAGGAGAGAGAAATTTTTTTTTTA
Source organism: Eschscholzia californica (assembly GCF_041429995.1). NCBI lineage: Eukaryota > Viridiplantae > Streptophyta > Magnoliopsida > Ranunculales > Papaveraceae > Eschscholzia > Eschscholzia californica. The sequence continues at coordinate 39,467,875 of NW_028238198.1, forward strand.
TATGTTTGAAGGTCGCCGACCGAAAAATTGGTCAGCGGACAACCTTCGCCTGTGAAGATGATGAGGTGGCGAGAGGATGAAGTGGCAAAGAGAGGCGATGAGATGGAGGAGAGAGAAGTGATGACTAGTTAACGAACATATAACAGTAACTGAAAAAGGGGATCATCTAGGTATTTTTGATAAAGTAGGGGCTAGGCAAGAAGCTGATCATAAAGTTGGGGGCTATTTGTGAAATAACCCTACTGTAAAAAATCAATTTTGTAAAAATATAATTTTACCCCCAAAGTGAAAATTTCCGTCCAAATCAATGTGAAAAACTTTTTTGAAAATTTCTGAACGAATCTTAGTTTTCTCTCAACAATTCTGTAAATTTCTGAACAAATTTATTTTGCTCAAAAATTGTTTTACAAAAATGTTTCGCATTTTGTCCTTTGCATTTGACATACACAAACTAACACAAACATTTTGGGTAAAGCATTTTCTGATTGTCTTTTGAAGAAAGAAATGGTTTTCGCATTTGACAGAAACATTTAGATTAAAGCATTTTTTTGATTTGTCTTTTGCAAAAAATTTAAATGTTATGCATACTATCCTTTGTATTTGACAATTCTATTAACAGACAAATAATATTTTGACTAATGTAATATATATGTTGTTAACAACATAATTATATTTGTTGTCACCATTTTATAACAAGTCAGGACATTATTGCACATGTTGTCAACATTTTATAACACAATTATATGTTCTGCAATAATTTATAATAACACATTTATATATGTTGTCCACATATAAGGGTAAAAATGGAATCAAGGAAAAAAGTATGGTTGTCTTGTTAACAACAGTACAACACAATTATATAAGTTGTCAACATTTTGAAAAGGGTTAAAAAAAAATAGATTTTTTTTGAATTATTATTTTTGAGTATTTTTTTTTTTTTCTGTTAGGACTGAGATTTTGGTTTTTCATGTACTCTTGGTTTGTCTGGGTTGTTGTGGGGCAGTGCTAGGGGGGGATTAACGGGGTTTTGTGGTCTGAACTCTGAAAGGATGAACTCCTAAAATCCTCCAAGGAATTAAAAAAAGTAGTTCGTCCGTTGATAAGATCAGAACTTCCCTTTCACTTTTTTGTTTCTACCGAATCCTTGGTTGAACTAGTCAGTCACCTCTCACCAGCTAACTTATAAAACAAAAATCTTCTTTCTTCTTCATTATATCCAGATAGAGAGAGAAAAAAAAGAGTCCTTTCGAGTTCGTTCCTTCTATCATCGTCGTCAATGGCAGGAGGAGGTGAGAGCAAAAAAAGCGCTACTACATTGGAGTTCACTCCCACATGGATTGTTGCTGCCGTTTGCTCCGTCATCGTCCTCATTTCTCTTCTTGTTGAGAGACTTATTCACTTCCTCGGAAAGGCAATCTCTCTCTCTCTCTCTCCCTTTCCCTTTATTTCATTAGAAGACTAAACTTAAACTAAAGCTATGAAAAATCAGGTCTCTTTTAGTTGAGTTTGATGGATTACTTACATGGATTGTTTTTCCAATGAAAAACTTGTTCCAAAAGTCGTTTATGTACTAACAAGGTTGATACCATAGTTCAAGATTTAAGGAGTCCAGAGAAAAAAAAAGATTATCTCAATCTAGTTGTCCTTATTGTTCATTAAAATAATCAAGCTTGGGTGTTTGATATTTGCACCTATTAAGTGATTAAGTGCCGCGCCCGACAATTTTTGTTCGTTTGCTTTTTCACTTAATAAGTGAATATCATTGTAGGTGGAGTCAAAGTAAATGGACAAAAAAGACCTAAACGAGATTTAAAATTACAAATACCTATCACTACCTAGAATCCTATATATCAAAATTCAAGACAAAATCGTGTGATGTAAAAGTAGTAAGAATCACGTGGAAGTGAATTTTAGAGAGACAAAAAGAGTTTCAGAAAAAGAAAAAGAGTTTTAGGATACTGAAACATTAAAAAAACCTACCTATTAATAACCTAAAACCCTAAAGCTTCATTCGCTACGAGGGAATTTAGCGACACTCTTCCCCACCTTGCATGACATTTTTAAAGATAAATAAATTTTCTAGAGAGAGAAAAAACTTTTAAGGTAAGGTCTATATATTATTCTTATTATTCATTGTTTAATTAGTTTATTCTCTGATGGATATTTATTTTTATTCACTGTAATTTTGTTTCCACTCAATAAATTATGTTATTGGTTAATATAATATTGATTTTGCTTTCTGCTTCACATTCAATTGTTTTGAGTTTTCATAGGTTAATATACAAATAAGTTTGGTTAATAAAAAAGTAATATGATTTTTGCTGTTCGTACTTTATTGGAGTATTATTTTTTTTGGCATTGTTCTTTGACTAATGTAATTTTTTATGGCAAAAAAAATAAAAATTTGTTTCTGCCATTAATACTTTATGGTGTGTTTGAAATCTCCTATTTCCATAAAAATAAAAGAATTTTCATGGAAATACGTACTTCCACCGTTTGGTACAAAGAATAATTCTATGACTTTAATTGACTAGAGAATCTATTTCCATGAAATAACCCGCTTTAATTCCTTGCTCCTCCAAGGAATTAACTTCCGTGAAAAGTCAAAAATCAAAATTAAAATATTTTAATATATTCAAATACTTGAAACCCAATATTTGTCTCTGTATATGTTCGAAATAACATTTTTACTGTTTTACACTATCAAATTGACATTTTACCTTTATATTGTCAAAATGACATTTTTACCCTCGTATAATACCAAAATGACATTTTTACCTTTATGTGGTTTGAATGACATTCTTTCCTTTATCTTGTATAAATGGTATGTCTATACTTTTATATTAAAATGACAATTTTACCCTTTTACATAAGTAAAATCTCTTTTTTATCCATACGTTGTCAATTTTACATTTTTATCTTGTTTTATTAACAACTTGACATTTTTATTCATAAGTTAGTAAAGTGACACAAGGTTAAATAATTTTATAACATAGGGAGAAAAATATAATTTTGACAATATAAGGGTAGAAATATAATTTGGAAAGCATAAGGATGAAAATATAATTTTGGCAACATAAGGGTGAAAACATCATTTTAACTACACAAAAAGTAAATAAAAACTCTTAATTGAATATTATATTCATAGAAGTTAGTTGTTAACCAAATAACAGGGTTCGTAATTCCGTGGAAGACTTTCCATGGAAGTCTTTTATTTCTATGGAATTATTTCTCTAATATCAAACACAACCTTAGTATAATCCATCTTAAACTTGTTAACTAAATATTAGTTGAATGCAAGGATAACCTAGACAATTCACATTTTTATAGCGCCTATAAGTGATGAAAAACAAACATTTATGTAACGCCTCGTGTTCCCAAACACGGTTTGTCTGGCAGTTTATAAAAGAAACTCGGTCGGGGTCACCTACATAAAAAAACGTTTATGTGACGCCCCATGTGTACAATCTCAACCAAGTAAGAGAACGATCCTAACTTATCTAAATGATACATATATAATATTAATGTTGTGATAAAATCGTAAGTTGAAAATATAATAGAAATTATATGAGCTATGGATTCGAAGGAAAGTGGTTCACAAGCAAAATCTGACTATGGATTGCAGAAAAATGATCATGTAGACCCTGGAGAAATTCCATTGCACAGTCTTGATTGTAACGTTCAAAGAGAGACTTATCGTGTCCGCAAATGCAAGGTTCAATGAAGGTCAAAGAGTTGAGTTCGTCTTGAATGGACTTTAGGCGAGTGAAGTAAGCGGAGACGTCAGAACTGCCTTGTTTCAAACAAGAAATGGCGCGTTTGAGTTGAAATATTTTCGGAGTGTTACTTTGATGGAATCGCTCATGTAAGTTATGCCATATGTCTGTAGCACTCTCATCATACATAATTGATTGGCGAATGCGGGATCAACCGAGTTCAGAAGCCAACTAGTGACCAAATCATTACAACGATCCCAAGAATGTAACTCATTCACAGAGGTGAGACGAGAAATTATGCCATCAACAAAGGAAAACTTGTCCTTTGCACGGAAAGCCATCTTCATGGCTCGGGACCATAAGGATAGTTGTCACCCGAAAGCAAAGGTGTGATTAAAATGGTGGTGAGATAGTCAGAGTGATGAACATCAAACAAAGGAGATGTTTGTTGATAGGAGCATTGGTGCCGGAGATGTCCCGAGGAAGTCATTGAAAAAAATCATTATTGCTCTAATACTATATGAATGAATTATCAAAGAAGAAGGAAGAGATAATAGACTGGTTGGGTTATTATGAGAGATAGAGAGATAGAGAAATCGAGATGTCGAGAGATAGAGAAACCGAGAGACAAAGGAGGTGTTGGAAATAAACTTAGACAAGAGAAGAAGGAGATGGCTAAAACTCTTTACTCTATTAACTTTCTTTCTCACTTCTTGCTTGAAACAAATTACAAACTTGGGTATTTATAGATGCCCAAGTTAATACTAAATTACTTCTAAGTAAATGTAAAAAACTCTTGACTTTCTAAATACCATAACATAAGTAACTACTAATATAATAATACTATGACTTAAATATTTTAATTTAGTGCATAATAAAAACATAAAACTTCTCTTGTTTCATCTTCCGCCATAAACAAAATTTTCTTATAACTCCCATACTTGCAATATTTCTCTTGAAAGCTTCTCCACTCAAAGGCTTTGTGAACACATCTGCCAATTGATCATTCGTCATGCAATACTTGACCTGAATAATTTTATCATTAACAAGCTCCCGTAGAAAATGATATTTTATACGAATATGTTTTGTTCTTCCATGAAGTACTGGATCCTTAGTGACAACAATAGTTGAACTTTTATCATTAACAAGTACAAGGCTATTTGCCACTATTGTTAATAATAAAATTATTCAGGTCAAGTATTGCATGACGAATGATCAATTGGCAGATGTGTTCACAAAACCTATAAATGGAGAAGCTTTCAAGAGATATAATCAGACGAACCATATCAAGTCTAGAGACAGGAGAAAATACCTCAGTATAATCTTCTACTTCTTTTTGTTTATAACCTTTTGCTACAAGCCTAGCTTTGTACTTGTTAATAGAGCCATCTGGATTAATCTTTGTTTTATAGACCCATTTTGCACCAATTAAATTCTTGTTTGGAGGCAAATCAGTAAGCTCCCATGTTTCATTTTTTTCAATTGATTTTATTTCTTCATCCATGGCTATTTGCCACTTTTGTTCTTTAGATGCTTCATCATAGGAAATTGGATCTTCACCTGCAAAGAAAACAAAAAATATAGTATTATCTGGATCAATAGGATTAGTTGAGTCATAAATTTTCCTCAAGCTCCTTGTCTTCCTTGGTAGTGTACTTTTAGACGAATCATCATTTGATTGAAAATTAGAAGATGAAGGGATTTCACTACCATTCTCATCTTCAATTATAGACCAATTAGGATCCTCACTTTTTGATTCAAAAGTACCACTTTCATCAAATCGAACATCTTGACTAATAACTATTTTATTTGTTTCTGGATTGTACAATTTATAGGCTTTGCTCCTCTCACTATAGCCTACAAAAATACATTTTTCTGATTTATCATCCAATTTTTTTCTTAGTGCATCTGGAATGTGTGCATAAGCAACACAACCAAAAGTTCTCAAATGACCCACATTCGGCTTAACCCCATACCATGCTTCATGAGGTGTGCAATTTCTCAAGCTTTTAGTAGGAGACCTGTTAATCAAATAAACTGCACAAGAAACTGCTTCAGCCCATAAATCTTGTTCAAATGTTTTTTCTTAAGCATACATCTTACCATTTCTACGATTGTACGATTTTTCCTTTCACTCACACCATTTTGTTGTGTTGTGTATCGTACAGTCAGCTCATGCCTTATACTAAATTCTTTGCAATATGTTTCAATAGGAAGATACTCACGTCCCCTATCAGTTCTTAAAATTTTAAGTTGCAAACCAGAAAATTTTTCTACCTCCGCTTTAAATTCTTTAAAAGCTTGAAACGACTCAGATTTTTCTTTCATCAAATACACCCAAATTTTTCTTGAAAAATCATCAACAAAAGTAATAAAATATTTGTCACCTCCATTGGACTCAGGAAAAGGACCACATAAATCTGAATGTACCAATTCCAATGGCCTCTTTCCTCTTCAAGTATTTTTTTTCGAAAATGGTTCTCTATGTTGCTTACCGAGTTGGCATTCCTCACAAACTTCTTTTGTTTCATAAATCGAAGGCAACCCATCAACCACATGCTTCACCTTTAGCAATTTCAAGCTTCCATAGTTCAGGTGTCCATACCTATCATGCCACAACTTACAAATTTTATTGTTATGAACAGCTGAAAAACAAGACTTGTTAGCAATTTGGAGTTCAAGAGGAAACATATTATTTGGTGTTACTCCAATTTTTGCAGCAAGTTGATCTTTTCTTGATAAGAAACAAGTGTTGTCATGAAATGGATATCATATCCTTTCCTTAACAAATGACCAATACTAAGCAAATTATTTTTCAAGTCAGGAACATAATAAACTTCCAACATTTTTTCAGTATTGCCAGATTTTGTGTGAAAAGAAATTTCACCAATACCTCTTATTTTATAGGTTCTAGCATCTCCAATTTTCACCTATCCACTGTCTGACTCAATTAATTTTGAGAATAAATTTTTGTTACCTGTCATATGCTTACTAGCTCCACTGTCCAAATACCAAACATTATCAGTTACATCAGTATCATGATAACATGCAAGTAACAAAGTTTCTGGATGATCTTTTTAATTTGCATCATCATTATTTTCATGCATAAAACCAGATTCATCATAGTTATTTTGTTTATACCGATATTCTTTAGCAGTATGACCAGGTTTATGACAATTATAACATTTGAAATATCCTCTACATCTTCCTCTTTGATAACCACGACCTCTACCTCTATTATAATACTGATTTTCAGTAACTTCTTTAGCATCAATGTTGTTTGAGTAAAAATAACCTCTTCCTCTACCACGAAAACCTCTTCCTCGAAATTTTTTACCACAACCACGGTAAGAACCTCGGTCTCCCATATTTGAAATTTGGGTTTCAAGAGCTGATCGGGAAGAGTAAGATTTCTTTGGTTAATTCTAAACTCATGTGCTTTTAGAGTTCCTTGTAAATCTTCTAAAGAAAGTGAAGAGAGGTCTCTTGATTACTACAAAATCAATTTTTTGTGGTAAACCACGAAGAATTTTTTCAACAATTCTTTCATTTTCCAAAATTTCTCCATTAGATGCCATTTGATTAACGATATAGTTTACTCTTGTAAAATAATCAGAAACATTTTCATTTTCCTTCATTTCCAATTTTTCAAATTCCGATCTCAATGTTTGGAGACGTACCTTTTTTACCTTTTCCTCACCTTTGTATGCAATTTGAATAATCTCCCATGCTTGCTTTGAAGTTTCAGCTTTAGCAATTCTTTCATAGACTGACTTCTCAATTGCTTGATAAATATGGAACAATGCTTTGTTATCTTTTTTCCTGTTTTCATTCAACAAGTTTTTTTGGACTATCGTCAGAGCCGCTTCATTATCAGGAATGGTGAAACCTTCCTCAACAAAACTCCATAAATCCATCGATTTAAGCAACACTTTTAAATTGTTGCTCTAATAATCATAATCCTCTCCATTGAAATGAGCTACTACTACTTGCCATCTCCCACACAACTTTTTCTCACAATTTTTTTTCCTCTCAATTTTTTTCTCACTCAACTTTTTTTAACCTTGCTCGGATACCACTTTGTATGAAATAAACTTAGACAAGAGAAGAAGGAGATGGCTAAAACTCTTAACTCTATTAACTTTCTTTCTCACTCCTAAGTAAATGCAAAAACTCTTGACTTTCTAAATACCATAACATAAGTAACTACTAATATAATAATACTATGACTTAAATATTTTAATTTAGTGCATAATAAAAACATAAAACTTCTCTTGTTTCATCTTCCACCATTATCTTCAACTAAAAACAATTGATTCCAATTTTAATTTGGTTTAATATCCTTCAGGAGGGAAGATTAATTTCAAATTGATTCTCTGTTTGTATTGATTGAAATCTGTTTACATTGTAATATATATATAAGAAAAGTAGGATAAATACTATAGAGATACACAATTTCCCCTCTCTGCACTTTTTTTTTTTACTTTTACTTTAGAAAGGAGGTCATTGAGTACTGTCTCCCCATTTTAAGCCCCCCACCTTTTTTTTGTAAACTTATCCCAGCTTCACCTCATCAGCTTTATTTAGTTCAGGCTAATACTAATTTACTTTTCTCTAACATAAAAACTACAGTATCTGAAGAAGAAGAATCAGAAACCTCTTTTCGAAGCATTACAAAAAGTTAAAGAAGGTATATTTTTTCTGTCTAATCTTTTCCCCCATAAATTTATGGCATCATCACCACCTAATATCAATCATGTTACGTAAAGATGTTGGTTGCTACCTTTTGTTTTTGTTTTGCAGAGTTAATGTTGTTGGGGTTCATTTCCCTTCTTCTCACAGTCTTCCAAGTTAGAATCTCTAAGTTCTGCATACCCAAGAGTTGGACCAACAACCTCCTCCCATGTAAGAGGGAAACAACCATTGAATCCTCCTCCCACTTTCAGCTTAGCATTTCCAGCATTGGCAGGAGGATCCTTGCATCCTCTGGGTCTGATGGCTACTGCGCTAAAAGGGTTTTCTTTCTTAACCCTTTTCCATATTTTTTGCAGATTTGTGTTTCTTGTTAAATGCTATTGATATATATTTTTTTGAAATATTATAGCATCTATTGCATTTTGAATGTGTTTGTTACAATCCTGAACATTTATAGCCTTATGATTTAAAACCATAGAATTGGATTACTGCATTGCCAGAGCAACCATAGGAATCAGATCAAGACCTTAATTAATAGAGAAGTTAGCTCACCTTCAACACCGTTGCAAAAAAAAGTTGATCCTTAGCTAAAAATATTGAACTCCACTTGAGCTGCGAATAGTTAGTATTTTGCGATTAGGTATTATTCAACATTGGCCTTAGAAGTGGACGCTCTCAATATGAGCAACTGTTTTGAAGCTCTTTTTCATTCAAACTTACAGCTTGCCATTTATCTGCTTTACTTATTGATTTCTTCGTTTTTATTAGCTTAGTTAGTTATTCTTTGTTTTGTGTAAAGCTTCCGCGCATCTACAACACAAAGAAATTTGATATTTTCAGTTTTCTTCCTAGGACAAGGTCCCATTGCTGTCTACTGAGGCGTTGCATCATCTGCACATCTTTATCTTTGTGCTGGCTATTGTCCACGTGACGTTCTGTGTTCTCACTATTGTTTCTGGGGGTATGAAGGTAATTGTGACCAAAATACTGCATCTTTTGATCTATTCTTAGTATCCATAAATATTTTTGTCATTATTTTTGTTGTTCACTATATTTGGATGTTTGTGCTGGAAGATACGTCAATGGAAGGATTGGGAGAACGCCATTGTGCAAAATAACTATGATACACAGAAAGGTAGTGGTTGTCGACTGTTCAGGTTATGTGGTATTCTTTTAAGAAATCGTTTTTTAGCCCTTACTTTCTATTGTTTAAAGTTACGGTAATATCTGGTTATTGTATGTGTAGTTCTGGGCAAGATAACACATGTTCATCAACATGATTTTATTAAGGACCATTTTGTTGGTTTTGGGAAGAGAACGACTGTACTAGGTTGGTTGGTAAGTCATTGTATTATAAAAATGATTGAGGAAGGATTTCCTCTTTCAAATTGTTCTTATTTGAATTTTGCTTCCATAATTCATATTCTGATGCAGCCTTATGTCTTTGCAGCGTTCTTTCTTTAAGCAATTTTATGCATCTGTGACGAAATCAGATTATGTCACCCTGCGCTTGGGTTTCATAATGGTAAGTTGTGACTGCACACACATATCGTTAAGCATTTTAGATGCTTTATGAATTTTGTCCTTGTTTCTGTTGTGGTATTCCTTTCAGCCATATTTTTAATTTGTTATACATTGTTGTAGACCCATTGCAGAAGTAACCCAAAGTTTAACTTTCACAAGTACATGATACGCGCTCTTGAAGCTGATTTCAAAAAAGTCGTCGGCATAAGGTAAAGAATGTTTCAGCTATTTCCAATAACGCAAACTCATACGCCAATCTTTATATTTTATTTTTTGAATTATTTTTAGGAAAAAAGGCGAGTTTACACTTTATTTAGCAAGTCTTTTTTACTACTTTTGTATTTTAGCAGAAAAAAGAAGACATGAATAACCACATCTTTGATTCTACTGAAACCTTTAACTTCCTAATTAAGTTTTTATTTATTTCATCTGCAGCTGGTACCTCTGGATATTTGTAGTCATTTTCTTGTTGCCGAATGTAGAGGGTACGTGCATTTCTGTTTCAGCTCACCAGAGAAAATACCCGGGACGTCTTTAGCTTTTAGTTATCTCTAATTATAAAATCGTGCTCCAATAAACAAGCTATTTATCGCAGCTTCAAATTTCCATAGTGATTAAGTCTTAAAATTTTATTATAAAGTGTCCACTAAAATTTTCAGAATGAAACTTTAGCTCAACTACAATCTCGTTTTTTCTAAAAAAACTACAATCTCGTTTAGATTATGTTTTTCATTGCCTACCTCAATTTATTCTGTTTCGTATATTAAATTCTTCCTTCTCGAGCTAGTTACTCCATGAATGTAAAAGTAAGCTGTATTTCATTTCCTGTGCAGGTTGGAATACATATTTCTGGATCGCATTTATCCCCCTCTTTGTAAGCATGCTTAGCCTCTGAATCACTCTTTAAACATTTGCCATTCTATTGCCTATTGGTACACATGTATGCACGCCTCTTAGTATGACTCGGCGGAAGCTTTAGTTGAACTCAGATGAATTATGAAATTTCATTAGGAGAGCACTGAAGAAAAGCATAAATAAGATTAAAGAAGCATAATATGCATCCATGGTTTATTGATACTGATAGAGCAGAAATTGAAAGGTACTTTAGATCTATGAAGAAAAAGTCGGGATTAATCCCCGAGTACTCGTCAGTCCCCATCTTGCCGACTCGATTAGGGACCAAAACCCTAGTCCTGTGGAATTCCGAGTAAATCCCCGACTCGGTCCGACTAGGACCGAGTTGACTAGTCGGGCCAGTCGGGATTATTTAGCTCACCCTTTTTTTTTTCTTTTGCTCAAATCGACAAAGGTAGTTTAGGATTTGCTCATTCGGCTTCTTCACCCTTCCTCTCCCCTCCAAACATCATTCTAACTGGATTGAAGTAATTTGAAATTTTCTTCCTATCCAAACAAGATTCCAAGTTTTTCTCTCTATCTTCTTAATTCTTTTTTAACTACTCTTTCTTTCTGGAACCCAGATTCTATTTTTTTTCTCTAAAAACTCAAATAAATGTTAGGTTTTAGTGTTTTATACTTCATTAAGGTTGTAGAACTTGTTGATAATTAGATATGTGCTTCTTAGGGATGAATTTATAGTGTTCATACTTCATTAAGCCCAAATACTTATATTTATACTTATATATAATTATACATACAAAATAGAATATATATTTATACTCTACGACTAGTCCCGTGTAAATACGACTAGTAGCGACTAAGCCTAGTCCCGGGTCCTCTGACTAGTCCCCCGTGCCGACTTTACTAACATAGCTTTAGATAGTACTCAGCTAAGACAGTCCTAGTGGACTGAGAGTTATCCACAACATACTACCTCTATCCTTAAAGGTAAAATTCGTCCTACTCTGATTTAACTCTAAAAACTCTAGTTCCACGCAAATTAGTCGACTTTTATCAATGACATCTTCAACAAGAAAATAAATTAGTAAATCTAGCTTACTTGTTGCTAATATTTTATTCGAAGAGCCTGTCGTCTACCTCAGCTTCTCCCACTTGAGATAGAGTCTGGAACCATTCATTCCTTTCAAAAGCAACACCGGACCTAGGTTGTAAGTTTTGTTATGTCAAAGAACAAAAAATTTAGAGATGTAACAATTGAAATAAGTAATTTTACAGGAACACGAAAGGTTAACAGTCGTAAAAACTTATTGCACGACAAATAATGGTGCGATGATATTCACTATTATGAAGAACAAGATGGCAGAGATATTACCCACAGCGTACCACTCTGCACCTCCACTATCTCCCCACAACAAAAGAACAGAAGAATTCTACTTGCATTGATAGCTTCCCTTTATAAGACTAGGGCAAACATGAGTTACATGACTTATATAGGCCGGGCAAAAAATTTGGCCAAATGTTCTTCGGGTGGACGGGTGGCACTTCAGATTTGATATCGACTTGTATTGAAGGCACTTTTCAGCAACATGTCTTTCTCTTCTTAAAAGAGGTGCAAATGTTTATCATGATTGGTGACTTTTGTTGTATTTTATCTGAACTACACAGCTCCTACTTGCGGTGGGAACGAAGTTGGAGCATGTTAATATCCAGTTGGCTCATGAGGTTGCTGAAAAACATGTAGCAATAGAAGGAGATTTGGTTGTTCAGCCCTCAGATGACCATTTCTGGTTCAATCGACCGCGTATTATCCTCTACTTGATTCACTTCATCCTTTTCCAGAATGCTTTTGAGATTGCATTTTTCTGCTGGATATGGGTAAGTGACTGACTACTATGTAAATGACTGCTCTTGTGTTATCTTGTACAAGTAGTTAAAATGACTGAAAATCTGATGGTCAAATTAAACGCAGGTCCAATACGGGTTTGACTCCTGCATCATGGGAAAAGTCTGCTATATCATTCCAAGACTTGTTATCGGGTAGAAGATAAATCTTTTTGTATCTTCACAAATCCTTCTGATAGAGTTAGGGTGGTCTCTAGTCAACCGAATGGCATGCAAAAATATAAAACTCTGATTTTTCTTTTCATTTTCCCCCAGGGTCTTCATTCAGTTACTCTGCAGTTACAGTACGCTACCACTTTATGCGATTGTCACACAAGTAAGTTGCAGTTTTTTTCCCGTGTGTAATGTTTGTGTATGGCTTTTCTCAGTTTCGAAACTAAATATTTTTTTAATCTTCTATTACCATAAAGATGGGAAGTTCATTTAAGAAAGCTATATTCGAAGAACACGTACAAGAAGGGTTGGTCGGGTGGGCTCAGAAGGCAAGGAAGAAAGCGTCACATGGAGGAGTTTCTACCCACCACATTCAGTTGGGTGAGGTGAAGCAAACACAACCCCTTACGGAGGACGGAGACAATATTGTGCAGATTGAGTCCTCAACTCACTGAGATTAGCAAGTAACTGTAAGATATCATCCACAAGCAAGGAGAAAGCATTTTCCTCCCATATATATTTGAATGTTATTTTTATTTTTCCTATACATGTAATCTTCATTTTTTTCAATCATACAGAATACGTTGTGAATGGCAAGAATGTCGTAAAAAGTATTGTAAGGTAAAATTATATACTGTTATATTTGATAGCTATAGTTCGGTGTTTGATTTTTGTTGTGTTAGGATTTAAAGAGTGTTAGTGGAGTGTATATTCAGTGTAACTGGAGTGTAAGAATAAGAGAGAAGTAGTTGAGAGGTGGTTTCAAAAGTTGGTTAAGAAAGTGGTTGGGAAAGTTTCCTCCCTTAGACTCGTGTAAGAATAAGAGAGAAGAATAAGAGATAAGTTTCCCCCCTTAGACGCGTGGAGTCCAAACTTGCTTAAACACTTCAAGATCAGTTAGGCGACTAGGATCTTTAAGGTATTTCGGGATTAAGTCGGTAGGTTGCTAGTGCGCTTCTGCTTTCCCAGACTGGGTGTAAGACATTGACCGAACCTACATGGACCCCCCTCATTCCTTTGGAGACCCCAGGGCTGATTTTTTCATGCCGAGGGCGTTACAGGGCTGGTTTCCTCTAGCCGACCTCCCATTTAGGGGAGTATGTATTGGTTGAAAATCAAATATTGATGAGTTGGACAATTAGAGATATCTCAAGAGGACACTCTAGAAATAGAGTGTCCTCTTGAGATATCTCTATTCCACCCTCGACACGTCATCTTAGAGATCCAAATAGAGTGTTGCATTGGAGAGGATTTTTAAGAAAAAACTCTAAAAATCTTAAGTGGCACTCGGAGTTTCTAAGATTGAGTGTTGCATTGGAGATGCTCTAAACTATAATCTGAGATTTTATAATTACTTGTTGTGCATACTTGCTTATTAAGGCCATAAAACAATACACTAGGTATAGACTCTTTTTCTCTATAATGTAATCCAAAGCAAAATTATAAGTAAAAGAAGGAACAAATAATTAAGACAAGATTATATATATATATATATATATTGTGAGAGTCGGTGGTGAGACTCAAATTGGAAGTCGGTCTGGTGAGAATCCAATTCCAAATTGGATTTCCAAATTTGACTCAAAATTGGAAACTACTCAAAATTTGGAATTTGCTCAAAACTCAAGATTGGAGTCAGTTTTCAATGTTATATATAGGGGGTTTGAGTATTGGTAAAATATACAACAACACAAACACAACAACTACTCAACATAGAGAGAGAGAGAGCAAGTGAGAGAGAAATTTTTCATTGTTTTAAACGGTGTTTAATTTCTCGGTCGTCGAAGATCTAGTATAGAAGGTTAATTTCTATATGGTACCATCTTGAGACGAACTTGCGGGTTGTGTGAGTCGTCTTCATCTATCCTTCAATAAAGTTTTCTTGTTCGTCCGAGGACGTAGGGTTTAAGCTGAACCTCGTTAATTATGTTTACATATTTAGCTTTGGTTTAGATTTTCGATTAATTTTCATAATCGGATCAATTTCTAGGATATGTTCGATAGCTTCCGCGAACTTTTAGTACTAACAATTGGTATCAGGAGTCAAGGGTTATCGGCTATGGTGTACGGAAGACAAGAAGTTTGTAATCAGCAGAGATGTGGTGTTTGATGAGTCATCTATTGTAGCTAGGGAGAAAGCTACGGTGTCTAGTTGTGGTGATGTTGGGTCTACTAAAGCTCAAGTAGTGGAAGTAAAAGCCGAAGACCAACGGGTTTCTAAGAATCATGATAAGGTGGAGCATCAGGATAGTACTCCGGATGAAGAAATTGATGAACACAATCATGAGGAGGTTCAAGGAGAAGGTACACAAGTTTTACAATAACAGCAGCAAGATGTTTCGGTACACACTAAGCCGAAACGGTTATATAAGCCGGTACAGAGGTTAGGGTAAAACAAACCTCTTAGGCATTACGGGCAGACAAATGTGGTTGAATATGCACTCTCGGTGGAAGACGACGAGCCGGTCACCTTCAAACAAGCTATTGTCGCGGAGGAAAAAGAGAGTTGGTTGGTTGCTATGCAAGAAGAGATGAAGTCTCTTCACAAAAACAAGACATGGGAGATTGTCCCATTGCCCGAAGGTAAGTCTGTTATTGGTTGTAAATGGGTGTACAAGAAGAAAGAGGATTCTTCTGAGATCAAGGGTACAAGGTATACGGCAAGACTAGTGGCCAAGGGTTATGCACAGAAAGAAAGGGTCGACTACAATGAGATTTTCTCCCCAGTCGTGAAACATACTTCCATTCGGGTGCTATTGAATATTGTTGCTCACAGTGATCTTGAGCTGGAACAACTCGATGTTAAAACCGCCTTCTTGCACGGTGATTTGGAAGAAGAAATTTATATGGCTCAACCGGAGGGATACAAGGTTGAGGGTAAAGAAAATCAAGTATGTCGTTTGAGGAAGTCTCTTTACGGATTGAAACAATCCCCTCGTCAATGGTACAATCGATTTGATTTTTTTATTCTAAAGCATGGTTTTCGCAGAAGTGACTACGATTGTTGTGTATACATCAAGAAGCTTCGCGAATGTGACATTATTTATCTCATTTTGTATGTGGATGACATGCTTATTGCTTCTCGAAGCATGGTGGAGATAGATAAGTTGAAATCTCAACTCAGTCAAGAGTTTGAGATGAAAGACATGGGCGCTACAAAGAAGATACTGGGAATGGAGATTAAGAGAGAGCAGTCAAGTAAGAAACTGTACTTGAGTCAAATAGGTTACATCGAACGAGTAGTTTCTCAGTTCAGGATATGCAGAATGCGAAGGCGGTGTCAACACCTTCGGCACCACACTTCAAGCTCCCGGGAAGATAATCTCCCACTACTACGGTGGAGAAGGATCATATGAATCGTGTACCGTATGCTAGTGCAGTTGGCACTTTGATGCACGCTATGGTGTGTACTCGTCCGGATATTTCACAGGCGGTCAGTGTGGTTTGTAGGTTTATGGCAAACCCGGGGAAGACACATTGGGAAGCTGTGAAGTGGGTCTTGAGGTACTTAAAGGGTACCATTGATACGGGTTTGTGCTTTGGTGGAGACACATGTCAGGTAAGCGGTTATGTTGACTCGGATTATGCTGGCGATCTAGATAGCAGACGATCTACTACAGGTTATGTATTTAGGGTACATGGTGCTCCAGTTAGTTGGCGATCGATGTTACAATCTACAGTTGCTTTATCTACTACGGAGACCGAGTATATGGCTATGGCCGAGGGTGTGAAGGAAGCATTGTGGTTGTGGGTTCTGGATGATCTAGGGATTAAGCAGGAGTACGTAGATGTACGGTGTGATAGTCAAAGTGCGATCCACTTGGTGAAGAATATGGTTCATCATGCTGGTACTAAGCATATCGATGTTAGGTATCACTTCGTACGAGATGTCGTAGAGTCAGGTGATGTTTCTCATATGAAGGTTCACACAGATGAGAATCCCGCGGACATGTTGACTAAAGTGGTGACATGTAGTAAGTTTCAGCATTGCTTGGAATTGCTACAAATCGGCTCGTGTTAAGTTGCCCGAAAGGGCGTAATAACGACAAGGTAAATTTTTATGTGAAGGGTTGGTAGAACTACGGTAGGCTTGATCTTATAAAAGGGTACGTAGGAAGCCATGGTCAAATGGTGTAGTCGGATGAAGTTACAAGAAGCAGATATATTTTACAAGGAGTAGAGCTGGTGTTCGTCCAAAATTTGAAGTATATCAAATTGTGTACGAGGTGGAGGATTGTGAGAGTCGGTGGCGAGACTCAAATTGGAAGTCGGTTCGGTGAGAATCCAATTCCAAATTGGATTTCCAAATTGGACTCCAAAATTGGAAACTACTTAAAATATGGAAACTGCTCAAATTTGGAAATTGCCCAAAACTCAAGATTGGAGTCAGTTTTTAATGCTATATATAGGGGGTTTGAGTATTGGTAAAATATACAACAACACAAACACAACAACTACTCAACATAGAGTGAGAGCAACTGAGAGAGAAAATTTTCATTGTTTTGAGCGGTGTTTAATTTCTCGGTCGTCGAAGATCTAATATAGAAGGTTAAGTTCTATACTGTACCATCTTGGGACGAACTTGCGGGTTGTGTGAGTCGTCTTCATCTATCCTTCAATAAAGTTTTCTTGTTCGCCCAAGGACGTAGGCTTTAAGCCGAACCTCGTTAATTCTGTTTACATATTTAGTTTTGGTTTAGTTTTTCGATTAATTTTCATAATCAGATCAATTTCTAAGATATGTTCGATAGCTTCCGTGAACTTTTAGTACTAACATATATATATATATATATATATATATATATATATATATAACATATTTAAAAATTATGTGTGTGTGTGGTGTGAGTGTTTGGCCAACTGGCCACATTTCCATTTTCTCATTTTACACTCATTATATTTGATCCCTCTACTACTCTACGGTACGCGAATCAGGACACCGTACTTGTATCCATTCATGAAATCTGCACACAAACTTTTGACTCGTGTGAGCATGATTAAGTCTGATTTTTTTGTGGTGTTAAGAATTCACGGGATAGGATTGGCTAATAAATACATTCCTTCAACTCGTATTTACTTCTGTACACATTCTTAAGTTGCATGTGGAAATGGACTATCAAACAATACGACCTTAAGTCACTTACGTCTCCCTCCTGTTAGTTCAGTTTATATTTATACAATTCATTCGAGTTTCTAGCAATATATATACAACCTTTCAGAAATAAATCTATTGGTTCTTACAATTCAGAATAGGGTAGTGATTCATACACAGCCTTGATGTGTAGTGTGTAGGAAAGCAACTTTTACTGACCTTCAATAAAAAAAAGAAGAAAATATTGTATGGCTTCCTAAAATTGATATTCATTTTCATGACAACAAAATAATTTAGCGCCTTTAAACGGTTGACGGGGTGCCCCTCGTGAGGTGTATGGCTTTAGTACAAGATCTTACATGTGGTAGATGCTGCCTACTAGTGGTGTAGCTACGTAAGGACTAATTCTCCTTCCCCCCTCCCTTGATAAAGTATTTATCATCTGACTCGAAGCAGTGTTGAAGGTATCAAAAATACTCTTAAGGTTGCTGAGATTCTCGTGAGAATAGAGACCGAAAATAAGACCCACCCGAAATTCAAGCGTATCATTACTCGAAACCTTAAAGTCCACCAATCCTCTTCCCTCGATAAATACCTTGGTACGCACCTTTTCATCGGTGCCAATAAAAAGCAGGTTTTTTCCACCCTTCTTGACCAAATCCAAAACAAACTTTCTAAATGGCATACTCATCTTCTCTCCCAAGCTGGCTGCTCAATTGTAGTCTCTACAATTGCAGCAGCCGTTCCCCGATACCAAATGCAGTACTTTTCCATTCCTAAAGACATAAGTAATCGCATTGAGACCATCCAAAGGTCTTTCTAGTGGGGAAAATCAAAATCCATCCACACTATCAACTGGTCCCAAATTTGTAGGCCCCGCAAACTTGGTAAGACTAGGCATCAGACTCCCCTCTATTGATAACAAATATTTTCTTAGCAAACTCATCTGGCGTATTCTCAAGAACCCAGATGCCCCTTGGGCCAAAATTCTCAAAGCCAAATACTACCCTAAGGGAACCAAACCAACGACAACTAAACCTAATCATTCCAGGTTTTGGAAATCTTTAGCGAAACGTTATAAACAAGTTAACAATCTCATTTTTTGGGATGTGAATAAGGGCACAAATATTAATATTTGGGAGGATTACTGGATTCCGAATCATAAACTCCCTATAGCTAATGATTACAACTGCAATTTACATACAGTGGCTCAATTGATCACTATTAATCATTGAAACATGGACTTGTTAAACCATTTTTTCAATAACGAGTTATGCAGGGCTATCAGCAACATCAATTTGCAAAATCATAAGGACGACTCCATGAAATGGACATTAACCAAATCAGGTAATTTTACCATAAAATCTATGTACGATCAGTTGATAACCAAGAACTTTGAATATGACCCTCCGGAATGGAACTTTATTTGGAATATTCCAACGATCCCTAGAATTAAACTATTTCTATGGAAGTGTTGCACTAATAGTCTACCTGTGCGTGGAAAAATTGGAAACTACATTGGTAATTTTTTTAATTGTGTTTTTTGTGATAATGTTGAAATTACGTCTCATATACTGCTACATCGCGGTTTTACCCGCACTATATGGTTTCACTGTAATATCATGCCAGAGAACATCACCAATATACAGGAATGGATACTGGAGTGGTGAAATTTTGAACCAGAATCACAGTCTCTATATGCCAAAATTCTATGGTTCATTTGGAAAGCAAGGTGTGAATAATGTTTTTCTTCGATTAAGCAAACCCCTACACAGGTGATCACCCACATTCAAGGTTCAATCACTTCCCCGGTTCGAGGTCAAAAGGAAACAAACAATATCGCCCCACTCAATTGGTCCTCCCCAGAACCACCTTTTCTCAAGTGCAATGTGGATGCCTCTTTCAAGACACTTTTAGACCCTGCTGGCTACGGTTGTATTATACATGATGACAAGGCGGAATTTGTTATTGCAATGGCAGGCTTGATTAGAGGCCAAACGACGGAAGAATGCGAATGTCAGGCGATCGTACGGGCAATGGAATGGGCGACACAGCTTCAAATCACTCATCTGCATATGGAAAGTGATAACCAAAACATAATAAGATACCTTAACTACGGTAGCAAGTCAATCGATTGGCAGACAGAAAAATTCATGGATAATATTCTGAAGCTCAAGAGTCATTTCCTCTCCACCAAATTCACCCATATCTCTAGGGATCACAACAGATGGGCTGACAAACTCGCTAAGTGGGGCAGGAAAAATGCTTGTAATCGAACTTGGAACTCTCTCCATGAGCTTCACGATGGTTTGGATGCTTAAATTTATTTTCTGTTCAATAAAAAAAAAGTATTTATTATAATATGTAGTTTTTTTTGGACAAAATCAGTCTACCTGATTATTATCCATGTCTGCCCAATATTTTTGGCAGTGCAATTGGTGGATCTTCAAGCTTTAATGTGTAGATCAAGGGTTTAAGTCCCATGAAGTGCTATTACTGCTTTTCTCTCTTCCTTTAAACTTTTAAGGAACAAAACTAATAAAATCTAGTTGATAATAAACTAGGGTCCGTGGGGATATAGACCAAAATAATAATCAAAAAAGGTTTAGGGTCCAATCTTGTTAAAACATGGATATTTAGTCCTTTTACACATTGGACAAAAAAAACCTTATAAATCATATAAGATTTACGTCTGTGTCCCTAAAGTAATAAAGCCGGAAATCTAAATGTTGGTTGTGCGAGAATATTTTGTAACGGACAAAATCCGTGATTTATGGGTTATTAATAGGATCTTTAGATTTTTACCTACCCAACTTTCTCTCTCTTCTTTTAACGTTTTAGGTAAAAAAGGGTTTTTACCTAAAACGAAACGGTGAAAAACCCTAAAGAAAACTCTGAATCGCCATCATCGAAAGCCAAGAAATCTGTTGTTCATCAACCTTCTTAAGCTTTAAACATTTCGGTTGAGATTTCCGGTTCAGGTGAAAAGGTATTGATGAAATCCCTCATCGTTTAGTTCCGTCGTTTGTTTTTTGAACCATCGTTACTGTCAGGTGAAAACCCTTATAAATCCGATTTTGCATGTTAAATTTTCATCATAAAGAAGATAGTTGCATCGTTATGGTAAGATTTTGGTGTGATTGTTAGGGTTTTTTCTGTTCTGATCTTATTATTGAAGTTTTAAAGCTTAGTAATACATCATAATATTTGGGGTTAATTCCGTTTTGGCCCCCGATTTGTGACCAACTGGCCGTTTTGGCCCCCAATTGTGTCCGGCAGTTCGTTTTGGCCCGGAAGGGTTAAATTTTGACGAAATTAACCTCGGGGGCCAAAAAGGAATTATTTCTATAAAAACAGATTAAAGGCATAAAAGCCACATCACCTCATTCTTTCTCCTCCACTTCACCTTCTCTCTCCTCCATCACACCACCTCCTCTCCACCTCACCTTCTTCTTCTCCGGCGAATGGTTGCCGGCCGGAGTAACAATTCCGGCCGGCAACCATAAACTTTAAAAAAAAAAAAAAAAAATTCTCTCTTCTTCTTCCTTTCTCTCTCTCCTTCCTTTCTCTCTCTTCTTCTCTCATTTCTCTCTCTTCTTCTCCTTTCTCTCTCTAAAACCTCCGGCGAAGGGTTCCTTCGCCGAAGGTTTACTCCAACAGACCTTCGAAGGTCTGTTGAAGATCTGCTCAACAGACCTTCGAAGATCTGATTCAACAGACCTTCGAAGGTCTGTTGAAGATCTGATTCAACAGACCTTCGAAGGTCTGTTGAAGATCCGATTCAACAGACTTTGAAGGTCTGTTGAAGATCCGATTCAACAAACCTTCAAGGTCTGTTGAAGACCTCCGGCGAAGGGAACCCCTTCGCCGGAGGTGTTAGAGAGAGAAAGGAAGAAGGAGGGAGAGAAAGGAAGAAGGAGAGAGAGAAAGGAAGGAGGAGAGAGAGAAAGGAAGAAGAAGGGGGAGAAAGGAAGGAGAGGGAGAAAGGAGAGAAGAAGAGAGAGAATGGAAGAAGAAGAGAGAGAAAGGAAGAAGAAGAAGAAGAGGAGAGAGAAAGGAAGATTTTTTTTTTGGTAAAGGTGGCCGGCCGGAATTTTTTATTCCGGCCGGCAACCTTTCGCCGGAGAAGAAGGTGAGGTGGACAGAGATGATGTGTTAATTGTTAGATGAGGTGGACAAAGGAAAAGAAAAAAAATAATTACAGAATTGCCATGGGGGTAGAATTGGGAGGTTGAAAAAAAATTGGGGCCATTGAGGAATTTTTTGGGCCAAAACGAACTGTCGGACACAATTGGGGGCCAAAACGGCCAGTTGGTCACAAATCGGGGGCCAAAACGGAATTAACCCTAATATTTGGGATCAGTTTGATAAATTATCCATAATGTTATGTGATAATGAAAAATCGTTTTGATATCATTCAATAAATTTATGATTCTTTCTTTTTTGGGGGCTAGGGTTAGTATTGTGTTTTGGCCGATTTTGTGAGTTTGTAAGGGTTTTGATATGTTTTTTAAGTTGTTAGGTTTCATAATGTTACTATTATTTTGCTTATAATGTATAAATTACACGAAATTTCTTATAAAATGTGTTTCTAGGTGATGCAGGGGCACCCGGCATGGAGACTAATTCCATGACCGGACCCGGTCATGGTCCAACCGGCCAAGGAGAGAGGACTTAGAAAGTTCTTATTTTAGTATGTTTATTAATTAATTTTGGTTTAGGAATTATGCTATTTTAATATTTCCAATAATTGGAAAGGTCCAGAGTTAGTCCAGTTATTTAGGCAAGTTGCAGTATTTAATTATTTAGGAATTCTAATTCAAGTCTATCTAGGAAAGTCCAAAACCCTATAAGAGGGATATCTAGTTTGTCTATTATTTTGAGATTTGAGAGAAAAACCCCATTGAAGTTTTAATAAAGTTTATTATTTAGAGTTATTTGATCTTTAATTTCATTGTTCTTATTTTGTTATTTCATATCTTTAATTCCGCTGCGTTTCTACATCAAGTGGTATCTAGAGCCATAATTTTTTTTTTTTTTTTTCTTCATCACTTTTATCATCATGGTTAATACTACTACTACTACACCAACTAACCAACTAAGGAGAAATCACCAACTTTCTCTTCTGAATGGGACAACATTAAAGAAGGGCTATCTGTAGGAAGAAAATTGGAAGAAGGGTTCAATGAGTACAAGAAGGAAACAACAGAAAAATTCGACAAAATCGATAAAAGATTCGATCAACTCAATGACTCAATCACCATCATCTCCAAACAACTTGAAGGTATGTGTAAAAACCAAACTCCACCTCCTACCACTATCACACATCAACCCTCACCACTAACGGGCACCACCACCACCACAACCACTCGGTTTCCCCCTCTAGGTTTCTCCTCCGAACCGACGACACCACTCTTCGGCCACACCATTAGCCACCCTCCACCGATTATAACACCACCCTTCACCACCTCCTATTCACCAAACACATTTTTTCCAACACCTAGCTACCCCCCCTATACCCACTCTTCAACACCACCATCATTCTCCTTCCCCGAGCCGACGACAACACCACACCGACCACCACCCGAGAGCCACCTCTCGGCCGATCACAATACCCTCACCACTCCACAAACCAACAACCGAAACATCACCAACCTAACCCAACCAATTGGCCCTTTAGGAACCGTTACGACCCAACAAGACCCACGTACCCTTTACCCGTATAACCGATACCCATCATTCCCAACAAACCCAATCGAAACCAACCCACCGTACCATCAACATCACTACCAATACAACCCTTATACCAAAACACGATCAACCACCACACCTTTTGATCCGGTCACACCACCTTCACAACACCGTCGCCCCCTTGAAACCGAACCACACCACAACCTCCCTTTCCAACCCGACAACACTACCAACCAACGTCATCAAAACCACCCGGTCAACCGAAACCGAGACCACCTCTCCACCAATTCTCTAAACCGTGACCTTACTACCACTCTCACCCGTCCAACCAACATACAACAACGACAAACTTTGGGAGTACAAAGCAACCAAACCGAACGTGATCACTACATTCCACCCACCGACATCGAATCTCCAAATCCTAGTTCATCATACCGTATTCGAATGGAGGTACCTTCATATGATGGTTCGATTAATATTGAAGATTTCTTGGATTACGTCTCTAGACTTGAGATATTTTTTGATGTTATGCAAGTTGAAGGCCCTGAACAGGTACGTTGTGTAACTGGTTATTTATCTAAAACTGCTCTTACTTGGTGGAAACAGGAATCTGAGAATCGTCGTTTATTAAACCTTCCACCTATTTCTTCATGGTTAGAATTGAAACCATTAATGTTCTCCCGTTTTCTCCCTCCGGATTATGAGAACCAACTATGTGTTGATTATTTACGTTGCCGCCAAGGAAGACGTTCCGTTGAGGAATATGCTTCGGAATTCCAAAGACTTATTACTAGACTTAATCTCCCAGATTCAGAGTCAATGAAAGTAGAAAAATTCAAGGACGAACTTCGTAATGATATTAAAGATTTGGTTAATTTGAGAGCTTTTAATTCGGTTTCTGAATGTATTAGTGTAGCTCGGTCTTTTGAATCTGATTCACGTTCAATTTTTCGAGGACATAATACG
This sequence comes from Eschscholzia californica, assembly GCF_041429995.1. Taxonomy (NCBI): domain Eukaryota; kingdom Viridiplantae; phylum Streptophyta; class Magnoliopsida; order Ranunculales; family Papaveraceae; genus Eschscholzia; species Eschscholzia californica. The sequence continues at coordinate 39,492,469 of NW_028238198.1, forward strand.
AGAAATCAAACAGTCAGAACTCTACCAGATGAATTAGATCAATCAAAGCAGGCGGAAGACGGTACTAAATCACTAACAGAAAATCCTTATAAAAAGCCTCCACCAGTTAAGTGTTATCGTTGTTTTGAAACAGGCCACTATTCTAATGCTTGCCCCTCTCGCGGTAAAGCTAATTTGGTAGAAAAGAAAGCTGATTCGGATACAGATGAGGATCAATTTGAACGAATTAACACTATTCCCGACAATGGTGATAGGGTTATGTTACTCACTCGACGAGTTCTTTTCACACCTTTCAAGAGGAATTTATCTCAACGAAAGAATTTGTTCGTTACACGGGGAACAGTACTGAATAAAGTTTGTACTATTGTATTGACAATGGTTGTGTAGAGAATTTGATTTCTACTAAACTAGTCAATTTCTTGGGTATTCCTACAGTGATTAAATCAACACCATATAAAACAGCTTGGATTCAGTCCGGTACTACAACAAGAGTTGATCATATGTGTACTATTAATCTTTCTATTGGTTCTTCTTATGTGTCTACAGTTAATTGTGATGTTACAGATATGGATTTATGCCACATCATATTAGGACGGCCATGGCAATCTGATGTTGATGCCACTTACTGTGGTCGTTCGAATGTTTATGAATTTCCATGGAAGAAGATGATTGTGACATTATTACCAATTGATGATGGATCGGAGGAATTACATTCTCTTCACAAACGGTTCGGGACGAACCTCTTGAGGGAAGAGGATGCTGATGCAGGGGCACCCGGCATGGAGACTAATTCCATGACCGGACCCGGTCATGGTCCAACCGGCCAAGGAGAGAGGACTTAGAAAGTTCTTATTTTAGTATGTTTATTAATTAATTTTGGTTTAGGAATTATGCTATTTTAATATTTCCAATAATTGGAAAGGTCCAGAGTTAGTCCAGTTATTTAGGCAAGTTGCAGTATTTAATTATTTAGGAATTCTAATTCAAGTCTATCTAGGAAAGTCCAAAACCCTATAAGAGGGATATCTAGTTTGTCTATTATTTTGAGATTTGAGAGAAAAACCCCATTGAAGTTTTAATAAAGTTTATTATTTAGAGTTATTTGATCTTTAATTTCATTGTTCTTATTTAGTTATTTCATATCTTTAATTCCGCTGCGTTTCTACATCACTAGGGTTCTTGAAGAATGAGAACATTTTAATTTTTGGTTGCAGGAGAATTCAATGGCACCAAAGTAAAAAAGGACACCTAAAGCTACCAAGGATTCTACACCAGTCAGAAGAAGTCCATTATAAAGGAAAGCATCAGAGGAAGAAGTAGGTCCTGCCAAGAAATCGAAAAACAAAGAAATCTCAGCCAATGTAGAAGGTGAAACTGTTAAAAAGTTGAAAAACAAAACACTTTCTGTCAAAGAGGTATGATTTATGAGAATGTTTTAGTAATTTCTATCCATTCTTTTAATTTATGTAAAGTATAGATAATTTAGATGAAAGAGTGTTATTCTTACATATAAATGGTTCAAATTTATGTAACAGGTGGGAGCAAGCTCAACAACAAAGAAAGGGAAGGAAAAAGAGAACAATTGTCGTACTGTTGACATAGTGGGGGAGAAAAAGATAATACCAGAGGGGAAGACTTTCAATCCATTCAGATACAGCTTGAGCAAACCGATCGAGTTGATAACAAGCCACCGTCAGTACATGACGGAAGAGATGAAGGAAGAAATTGGCAATACACCTTTCTCAAAGCTTTTTGATTCCATGGCAGAAGGATTCATCCTTAGGGAAAACTATAACACTCGGCCAATAAGTGCAATACTAGATATTCTATGTCGATACAAAAAATCGACAAAAAAATTCGTTATTGGTGGGGTTGAGTTAGAGTTTAAACCAGAAGATGTATCCCTATTGCTTGGTATGCCAATGGAGGGTGCAGAATACGATGCTTTTCCAAAGTTTCATGAACAAGATCCCTTCAAGTGTTCCTTTCTAATGAAATATTTTGAGGAACCAATAAAAAAGTCAAGTAACAAAAACAAGGGGATTTCAAGTGCTTATGTTGCAATGGCACTACAGAGATGTATTAGAAACCATGAACCAACAATCGAATTTGTAAGTCTTTTAATCATGTTGTTAGCAGCCAATTTTCTGTTTGCAACTTTGGCTGGTTTCACTGTTCTGCCAAGCATTTATAAGAACATAATGTCGAGAAGGGCTATCAATAGGGTGTCATGGCCAAGAGCCATACACTCTTACATGATGGAAACCATTGACAAACATGCTGAAGAACCAACCAAAGCATCTGGTAGTCTGTTACTTTTACCTGTAAGTATGCATACTTTACATGATCTCTGTTAGACTTTATTTAGAGATAATATACTTTACATAAAATTATGTTTATAATAGTTGTGTGATGTGGAAATTTTACATTTTGTTTTATAGTTCTGGATATGCATGCACGCATCACTTTATCCTAAGAATCCTTTGAATGCAACAAAATATCCAAGGTTCTTGAGGTGGTCAGTTGATGCTTTTAGTAATGGAATGGAGAGCGATATTGCCGGACTTGAAGAAGAGCAGGTATAATTTATATAACACTAATGTATATTTATCATAAAGTATATATAATTTATATTAATCACTGTTAAATTAACATTATATGATTCAGACTGAATCATGAAATAAATTTTCTTTATAATAATTTTTCTATAATTTACATTAAATAATAAGTTTGGCCATGAAATTTTGGGATGATGATTAATGTTCAAATGCAGGTAATTGTTAGTGTTGATGAAGAAGAAAATGAAGAAGAACATGGTTTGCTCAAATTTACTGAAAAGGTTGATATTGAATTAACCTATGATCAGAAAATTGATATGCTGGAGATGATAGAATTTCTAAAGAGTTGAATGAAGTCTAAAGACGTTGAAATAGAGATGTTGAGAAAAGAAATAGCTGAATTGAAGGAACAACTTAAGTTGAAGGAAAAAGTTAATGTGGAAGAATGTGAAGATCAAGGTAATGATGGAAATGATGAAAGTAATTTTGGTTTTGAAAGTAATGTGGGAGATAAAGATGTAGGTCAAGAAGATGGAATGGAAGGTGGTTATGAGAATAGTGAAAAAGAAGAAGATAAAGATGTTGAGGGAAATGTCGGTGATGATGGTGATAAGCAACAGGAGAGTGAGATTAACAATGATGGTGGCAACAACTTTGGTGAGTCATTTTCTATTACTCCCTCCGTCCCAAATTAAGAGTCCCATATTGGTAATCCAACTTATTTTCATAGTTTTTCTTCTTCCAAGTTTACCCTTATTTATTTGATAACTTTTGTTAGAGTAATTCAAGGGTTATCAATCAAATTTGACCATTAGTCATGTAAAGTAACTATATTAATCTAAAAAAAAGAATTTGTTGATTGGAAAAATCAATTTTTGTATTGGAAAGTGTCAAATGCCTTAATTAGCTTAATTAAAGCACCATATTGGAAATATTAAAGAAAGGGTATTCATGGAAAAGTAAGGGATTTTATATGATATATTTGGAATGGGACTCTTAATTTGGGACATCCCAAAAAGGAATAGTGGACTCTTAATTTGGGACGGAGGGAGTAAAATTTATTAAAAATGATGGTATAACATTACTTATAGTATGCATAATTTCACATCTATTATGTATCGATGTCATAAATTATAGGTATTTTATCAGACATTATGATTTGTTTACATGATCTATCTCAATATAGCTGTAAAATTATGCATGATTTATCTAAAATTCTTTTTATTATTTGTTCAGAAGCTGATGAAAATGTACCATGCATAGCCGTAGTCAAGTATCAAATGGTTGAAGATAGAGTTTATAGTAGCACACCAACATTTGACCTGGGTATTGATGATAATGAGCCAAATGACTTTGCTGGTATAGCAGAACTTGCAAAATCTTACAAAGGAAAAGATGTACAAATAGATGAAGATGATGATTTTGTAGAGCCTTCACCAAAGACAGTAAAGAAGCCAAGGACAAAGTCAAAAGCATCAAAAGGAGTAGGATTAAAACAAGATGATGCTGTTAAAACACCTAAGCAAAATTCTCTTATCAAGAGAGTGAAGGAAGCCCCTAGGACAAGAAAGCATACTGAAAAGGCAGATCCAAAATTAATGGAAGGTAAGGTTACTAAGAAGAATGCTACAATGTCGAAAAAGGAGGTCGTGAATGTCGAAACTGTGGAAGATACTAAGGGGAAGAAACCAGCATCAGATGATGACGAGAAACTCTGCAACTGGAAGAAGAGCATAGTATGGAAACAAGTTAAAGATGATGAAAAGGGGCTGTTGGAAGAGTTTAGCAAAGGAGGAAAAAACACGTAATTGATTTTATATGTATTAAAGATGTTATATTTTGTGAACAATGTTATGTTGTTGAAGTATTAGTATTGTGTTTGTAACTGATATTTTGTGAGCTTTATGAAATATTATATTTATGAGTTCTAGAAATATTTCTATATTGACTAACAATATCCAACATGCAGAACACTTGTTTGGACAAATCTAATCATGAGTGAGATCAGAGGGAGACAGTTGGAACTACTAATGATGAATTGCGAGACAGATGCTCAGATTATAAATTGGTGGGGAAAACATTTATTTTCTGAAGTAATGGTTGGTGCTGGACAAGTATTCATTCTTGGAGCAGAGTTATGGGTAAGTGTTCAGATACATTCTATTATGTTATGAATCTTTATTTATAAAGTATACATAATTTACATGAAACTGTCAGTGAGATTATGTTTAAATATGCATAATGTATGATAAAGGTGTCATAATTTATCAAACAACATGACTGTTGCACTAAAACAGTAACCATCTTGGTGCAGATTTATGTGTAAAGTTATGTTCAGACCATAACTTTTAATTTATAGACAGTAAATTATTTAAGATTTACATGAAATATATCATATTGTTTAATGTTTAATTTAATCTTTATATGATAAGATGCAAACTTGGTGTGCAAATCTTGAATGTTTATTGTACAGACAATGATAAAATGCAAGGCAACCAAAGCAAACATAAACGCACTATTCAAAGATCGGATTTTAAATGAGGTTGATAGAGGGCTGCTGTCGTATGTAGTTGCACCAATGTGTCATGCGATGATTACAAATGTAAGTAGGGGTATCCATTGGACGTTGTTTGTTTTTTATTATTATGATCAAACTTGGACACACTACAACTCGTTGTTCTTCGACATCAAACTACGTAAAGTTTGCGAAGAAAATGCTAAGAAGTATGCGCAGGAGATACTTGATGTGCTTCATGAAATACAATATGTAAGTCCTGAATTAAAAAAAAATGTAAAGATTTGAAAACGTCGTATGATCATCAACAAGGAGAGAAGTAAGTAACAACCTTGATATATTATTTTTAATATTACTATTATAGCACCACATTTGATGTTACTTATTTCATGGTTTGAAATTTACTATAATTTAAAAATGATGGACAGTGCGGATTGTGGTCCATTTATAATGCTACAAATGGAGTTGTTGTTCATGAAACATTTCAAATGGGGAGTACAAAAAGAATTTCTTAGCGATGATTGGACTGATTTAGCACAACGAAAGAGGGCGCAAGTGACGTACGAGCTTCTGAATGAAACGAGAGATCAGTGGAGAAAGAATTTATAATAGTTTAGTTTTTAATTTTTGGAAGGTCTACAATTATTGGACAAATGTAATATCTCGAAGTATTTGAACCCAAAATCAATTTAATGACAGATTCTCTATATGATTATATTATATAAATGTTTGGATTGTTATTTAAATTATAGTAATTTCTGTTAGATAAATCCAGATAAAGCAATTTATATAGTGTACTGATATAAACTCAGTAAGATTTATACGGAGGAATTCATTATGTACCATAAATTATTATAATTTATGGGACAAATTATTGTATGTATGTAAAAGCTTAAAAAAATTTCTACTAAATTATGTATACTTTATAGTAAATTATGCAAACATATTGAAACATAATAACACATTTATCATAAACAATGAAATTTTTCCAATTTGTTTGTCATTAATAAGAACCGGAGATACATTGTTTATACTGTAACTGAAGAAATAAAATCAAATATTAACCCTACATGTGGAGTGATTGTGGTAGGAAGGTTGCTTACACCTACCACATATCCTCAATTTCCTGGGAATGTTCCCTGAGCTCTCGATCCGTACTGTTCTTGGCCTACCCGGTCTACGACGAATCAACGGTGGAAGTGTTTTTGACTCTTCATCAAATGAACGAGGCTCATCAAAATTTGGGATTGGCATTATATGTTCCTGGTAAGTCTTAACATAAGACTCAGTTGTCCATATAGGATCTTAAAAACAATCTTGTTGATCGTCAGCCAAAGTTTTAATGCACAACATGCCGTGCTCACAAGGAACCCCATCTACCTGCCACCTTCTACATGTACAAGTTAGATTTAGAAGATCAACACAATGTGATGGATCAGAATAAACCTGAAATATGAGTGGTGCAGCCTGTGCATAATTCCAAGTAGCTGCACTATCATGTTTAGATTTCAAAAGATCAGTGATGGTTGGACACAAGAACGTAGTCCACTTCTTGGACAATTCACGTGCTACATTCATCTTGTTCATTATATGGGTACGTATTGCATCCAACATTGCTGTAATTGGGAGTACACGAGCATATCTGATTTGATTATTAAAGGACTCCGATAGTTGAGAAGTTATTGTTGTGTACCTGTTTGAACAAAACAGAAAAATTATAGTTATATCATGATCTAAAGAATTAAAAAAGGTGTTTACATTAAAATTTAATAAGTCTAAATTATAGTTATTGCTGTGTATAATGTCATATAGTATGATTTCAAAATCCTAAATCATGAAAAATTTATTAACAAACATATGTGATTTGAACCAAGGTATTTTGTAAAAATATATTGATCAAACCTTGGACCGGGGAAGAATGAATCTGCCCATGATGCAGGGTCTAAGGATTGAAAGAATGCAGCAACTTTGGAACCACCCATCTGTATCATCTGGTTAATAGTATTATTATACTCAGACTCGGGAATAGCTCTGGCTGCCTTGAAAATCAAAGATTGAAAGAACTTAGATTTTCGAGCTCCATTAGCGAGTCTTAACTTGAGATTATTCCTTAGATGCCAAACACAAAAATAATGGTTTGCTATAGGGAAAATTTTCTTAACACCGTTGATAATACCGTTGTGACGGTCTGAAATAAAAGTATATGTCTTCTCTATATCCACAGCATTGCGTAAATGACTTAAAAACCATTCCCAATTAATGTCGGCGTCAACAACAGCATAAGCAAAGGGAAACAGACCTGGAATTGCGAATTATGTTAGATAAATCCATAATACTGTAATCATATATGTCTAAATTACACGTAAAGCATAGGTAATGTAGATTGATTGTATAAACTTTATGCTAAATTATGAAGGGAATATTGAAATTATGAATAATGACAAGAAAGTATACAAACTGAAGACATAATATATTGTATTTATGTGAGTTTAGGAACTAACCATTGTTTCCATCCTTAGCAACAACAGCTAGAATGCAACCGTCAAAACGAGTTTTGCAAAAGGTTCCATCAACGTACATAACAGGTCTACAATATTTGAATCCAGCCATACAAGCATGTGGTGCTATAAAAATTCTTTGAAATCGACGACTAACATCGTCGATTTCTAATTGGACTATGCTGTTTGGATTTGTACGTGAAAAGACATTAGCATACCATTTAAGTTTTGCATATGAATCTCCTTCCTGGCCAAATGCTTCGTTCATTGCAACTTTCTTCCCCTCATAAGTGTAGTAATATGGAAGTTGGACGCCGTAGTTTTTCAAGAAATCGTTCTTCAAACTTTTAGTGGAACGATCTGGACTTCTTGTTACATCATCAAGAATAAGTTTACCAACAAAAGAACTGTTGATTTTGGGTTTTTTGATCTTCTTAATGAAATCAGTACAGTCATGTTTCATTTCCAAATCTTTCAAAATGAACATCGATTCGCATTTTAATGGTGCCGATCCATGCACTCTTCATTTGCAATCTTCCACAGGACACACAGCAGTAACACGCTTTGTATCATTTTTTATGAATTTGAAATCATGTCCTGTGTTAATACTATATTGCCTAAGAGCATATCGAAATGCTTTGGCACCACCGGGAAAGAGCTGTCCTACTTCTGTAAATATCTTATCCCAACCCTCTGATTTCAATTTGATTTGCTTAATTTGATTTGTTGATTCTGCCTGGAAATCCATCTGTGATAACATGTTGAAATATAATAAATACAAATAAATTTTGCATAAAGTATATTGATGTCAGATAAATCAAGTATACATTAGAATAAATTATATATAATTTATTCCAAATCAATCATGATGTGCAACAATATTGCGAATGTTTTATGTTAATGAAACGAACCCTGATTTATATTAAAGCATACGTAATGTTGTATTACAAACAGGTAACTTATGAGCCATAATATAGCATTCATTAAAAGCTTGATAAAGTATATATAATTTGTTAGAGAATTATGAAATGGTGTTTACAAGCTCAAAATCATTGAAGTTCTGATGTTTGCATGATTTACAATAATATATGATACTTTATGATAAATTACAGGTACTGATAATTCTGTTACGATGAACCGTACGGTAAAAACACGATTCAATTATCCAATCGGATTGAAAACCGGATCTGAACAAAAAGTACAAATCTCATTAAGCTTAATCTACATATCTTTAGATGATTGAATCTTTCTGTATTAAACTGGATGTGTAAGATTCATTAATGAATCATTACTGAATCAAACCAGCCATCATTCAAAAGATCCTTAGAGAGAGAAAGAAAATCCTAATTTCATATCCATATGAAATAGAAACATTAAAGAAGAAGATTGTTTACCTGATTAAACAATCCGGAACTGATTTTGATTAGCTCTAATGAAGTTTTAACAATTTCTTTGCTTTAATGGAAGATGTAGATAGATAATCAACATCTTCATAAACTAAAACAAAATCAAAGAAAGTTATATAATGATGAATGTTTTACCTGATTAAGAATAGTGATTATGATTGCTTCAACTCAAATGATTTTGCTTTAATGGAGGATTTACGTTCGAATCAGATGAAGGGAGAGAGAGAGATAGATCAGTAGCAACAATGCGATATCAGTTACAAAACTTGCTGATTATGAGAAGATCACGATTGCTTAATATAAAACGTGATTGGAGAGAGAAACAGTGAGATAAAAATGGAAAATATATTAACTGATTTTGAGCTTATAACTGTTATAATATTTAAGAAAGGTTAGACTGGGTATTAATAAAGTATATTTATTCTAGGGATTTGTGGTTACTCTCTAGATTGAACCAAAAGGACTAGATATCTATTTGTAATATTATTTTGGTTTTTATACCCTTTATGGGATTAGAGGGGACTAAATCTCTTATTAGGGTCAGATTTTTGGGCCATATACCCAAAAATTCAATAAAATATTACACGTTTCATAATTGGTCATCCAACTCAGTTGGTGGCCTTGGAAACTTTAGCGACGAGGTTGTGAGTTCATGTTCAAAAGTACAATGAATATTATTTAACACAATTAAAAGTTGAGCAAATGAAGTCATTCACAAGGAGTCATTTTTTTCTCCTTCCCACGTCGGTTTGAAGAGATGCTATTGTCAAAATGTGAAATTGAAATGACACGCTTATTCAGATTCAAGGTTTTATTGATGGGCAGTTTTACAGGGGCTCCTATAAGTGTTATAGGCGCCTCATTCCTCCACAAACTCTCTCTGGTGTGTCTCAAACATGAATTTGTTCAATATTTATCTGACTATTCTTTATCCTTTATTAATTTGGAGGGGTCATATTTTTTCAAATAAAGAAGTTTCTTTCATGGAAAATGATCTATGGAAATTTTAACCACATATGAGGGAGAATCTCAAATCAACGGTTGGTGTTGATTTATCAACTTTTTCAATATTTGTATCCTAAATCATGAATAAATTTCGACAGTTAATTTAAAGAAATGCATCTCTTTTAATGGATGTCCTCACATACTTTGATTTCCTATAGATAGGTAACTCCCGTTTGCCATTTTAGTTCAGCCAATCGATCTTTTTCTCTCTCATTTCCAACAATTAACTATCCCATTTTCTATCAACGCTTTGGTCGCCCAAGTGGTCGAAAGTGTTGACATAAACTCAAAATACTTGGAGGTCTCATGTTTGATTTCCACCGGAGGTGGACTCAGCAATTTCTAGGTTGTTTTGTGGGCTAAGACGAAATTGAAAGAGAGAAACCTTACAAAATAAAAAGAAGTAAAATAATAGCTAAATAACCACAAAATTCTTTCCAATAACTCTAATTTATAGATTGTTTTATGGGTTAAGACAAGCCACGGCTTTGGGGAATAAAGAAAATTCTCCGGGGAATAAAGACTAAGGGAGCATATTTACTTTTAAACCAAAAATTTACAAAGTTGTATCTTGCCCCCTAATCTTCATCTTCATCTTCCTTTAAGTTTATCTTCTTCTTCTTTTCTCTAAAAACCCTAATCCAAGAAACTCAATAATAGTACTACAAATCAAATTTCCTAATAAATCAAGAGAAGAAGATTGAGGAATTAGGGTTACAAATTGAGTTTTAGAAGTAATATTCATACACCTTCAAAAATCCAATTAGTTTGAAACCTACAAAGTGATGTTATATCAAAATTGGGTGAGTTGATTGACAATAATTTAGTATCCATTCCAACACGAATTTGATGGAAGAAGAACCCCGTTGGTCTTTAAATTCCTCAATCTTCTTCTCTTGATTTATTCGGGATTCTGATTTGTAGTACTACTATTAGGTTTCTTGGATTAGGGTTTTTAGAGAGAAGAAGAAGATAAACTTAGTGGAAGATGAAGATTAGGGAGGCAAGATACAACTTTGTAAATTTTCGGTCTAAAATGTAAATATGCTCCTTTAGTCTTTATTCCCCGGAAAATTTTCTTTATTCCTCAAAGCCGCGACCTAAGACAAAATAGAAATGAGAAACTTAGTTTTCGTAGTCAAATGCAACAAAATGGTGACCCAGTTTCTCCTAGGAGGTAAAGAAACTTGAGTTTTCCTATACATATCAAGCACACCCAGCCAAAACTAAGAGTCATTCTATCAATATAAACAATAATTATAAAAATATATTTGTTCATATGGTCCTCGTTATTTACAACAAATCTTACGGTTCTTAAGTAAAAAAGAAAACTAATGGAAAAATTGGGTCAAAGAATCAAATCTTTTGGCATGAACTCTCTTTGCAACCCTATGCAAAACTATGTGTAACTTGTGGTTTTTTTTGTTGAGATGTGTAACTTGTGGTTGCCTTTTTCAAAAAAAAAAGAACTTGTGGTGGCCCTCCTTGTGCAAATTTGTGGTCGCCTTCCTCGGCCAAATCTAAAGCCAAAAATATTTCGATGCAGAAAAGAAAATTTAGTGTAGGGAGTCTTTGCTAATTTTTCTGCCAGTATGTCATTTCTACGTTACTGATCTAGTATTAGTCATTTCGCCACTGATTGTGCAAAATATGAAAGAGTCTCAGTCGAAGTAATAATGCAAAAATTCATGTTATTGAATTTAAAAAACTTAGGAAAATGGGTTGTTATGAACACATTTTTATTAATTCCTAATACTAATTGGTGGCTGATTTATTCCCTTCAATAATTGATAATTGAGTTCAATGAGAAGGATACCTGAGTCTAACGTGAGGTATAGCAGGATACCTTATTACGGATAACCTATATGTGTGCGAACTGATGCCGGTTCTATGAGAAGGTCGTAATGGCCGACTTCCCTAGAGCACACATGAAAACCAGGTTGGTCAGAGCCGAAATGAACACAACTGAGAACTTTTGAAAGTAAGGAACTAGCTGTGTGATAGTTACTCGTTGCTTTATAACTCATGGGACCCAGTTCAAGACATAGTTCACTAAGGTCTTTGTAAACCCGATGGCTATTCACTACGGAAGATTCAAAGCCGCAAGCTATCTATCCCGATGCAGCGAAATTCCGCCTCTAACCTTTGTCAGTGTCAGTGTGTCAGTCTCGTCGAGCTCTTAAGTTTAGAGTCAAGAATCACTCAAATCCGATTTCGGATGAATGAGATATTCAAGTTTGAAGTTTGGACGGAAATTAGTTAAGTTATTGACCAAACGACAATAAAGAAATGTTGGTTTGAGGGTCATTTGCGCAAGGAGGGCAAGTTCGGATCTAACGGCGCGCATTGAATCCGCGCTCATCCAACGGCTCGCGCTAATCCCTTATCGGGCACAGAGTGGGATAACCCTTGTCCTCATCTAACGGTCGATCCCCTTCAGATGTGGGGCTACCTTCGGGTATACATCTCAAGATCCAATGGATGGCGTTGCTTCCGAGGTTTTGAGAGCGATCTGATGGTTCAAACCCCAACCGACACGAACTGTAGGGAATTAAGTGATACGTCACTTTTAGTTCTCAACAGATGCATCCCTTAACCAACAGAAATGTCCCAAATGCATGTGTCTATTCGAAACCTATTTATAGGACCCAAATGAACTCCAAATTTCATTCCGTTTTTTCCAGAGCATCAAGCATTATTAGAACTTAATTTTAGAGAATTTAAGAAGATCATTTGATAGAGTATTCAAGGAGTTTCATAAGAAGTAAGTCCGGTCCATTTGCATTAAGTCAGAGGTTAGTATACTTTCAAGTTCGACTGCTTTTTGATTCGAAGTATCATTGAATCGAAAGGTAATCGTTGTATCCTGGGAGACAAACGCCGGGAACTGTTTGGTACTATACAGGGAGTCAATTGTCTTAAGGAAAGAGGAATACCTCGCCTCGATTAAAAAAACTTCTTCTTCTAATCCTCCGATTTTTTTTTTTTTTTTTTTAGTCTATCTGATTTCTTAATCGAAGACATTCTGATTTTTAAAATCAGAAGTGTGTTGATTTTTAAGTAATAAATCAGTAAACATAGAAGGAATACAATTCCTCTTTCCAATCTTAAATCGATAGTGAGATTCGACTACGAATCATCTGTTCCGGATAACAGACATTATCGGTTAGAAATACGAAAGATATTGAGTTGTTCTATTCCTTAGTTTTTCTCCATTAATTTGGAAAGAAAGTGTTTTTGATTGATTTACAAATAAAATCAAAGTAGTAACCAGTTTCACCAGTGATTCGGTTATAGACTCGCTGAGTCAACTCGTTGAATCGGTACACCGAAACCAACAATCATTTCCCGTTCAAGAAACCCTAAGGCCTAAGATGTCCATTGACAAGTTTAGAAAGTAAATTCTAGAGAGGGAAACCAAAAAAAGTCCACAAGCTATTTTTTGAAGACTTAGATTTGTTTTCCTTTAAAAATACTCATTACCAAATGTAACCAAAGCAACAAAAGCTTCCTACAAAGAAGAATATGCCAGCTGACAAATTGGCAAAATGGGCTCGCACCCATAAATGCAATAGAACGTTTAATATTATTCCTCCTTTACTGTCACATCTTTATTGTAATAACTCATCTTTTATTCATTAATGTGATTATCCTTGCAAAAAAAAAAAAGCTTCTTACAAGTCATTCACGAAATGTGATTTTTTAAGGAAGATATGATTATAGTGTTGGAAAATTATTTACAATATTATATAAATAAGTTATTGTTTGAATGAAAATTATGTGTAATAAATATTTGTAAACAAAAAAATTATAAAGAGCCACAATCGGAGAAGTATCCTAGGGATAAAGAACACTTAGAAAAGGTGTTAGACTGTTGAGTGATAATTTGAGAAGCATAAAAGCTGAAGCATTTTGATTATTGGGGAGTAGGAATCAGATCTAAAAAAAATTCGTTATGGGGGCACTTTTTGACTATAATAAATAGCAAAAAGCAAATATCGTAACTAATGATGGATTGCGAGAAAAATAATCACTAAAATAATTTACTTATTGTGTTACAAATGAATCATCTAAAACTACATGTGTCTCAATCAAACCAGTGACCACTATATCTTATGGGGACACTCCCAACCAACATGACTATTGTTGACTTAAGACTTGTTTTGACAAAAATCTCATATGAATAGTTAGTCTTGCCAACAATTGGTAGCCCAGTTGGTCAGTGCAGCAATGTGGAGGTCCCAGGTTCGATTCAATGGAAGTGTAAATCCGGGAATATTGAACTTGGGTATAAATAAAGTAATTTATGTTGGCTTTAGGCTATTTAATTGCCCCAGGCTTTAGGTCATTTAATGTCGCCGGACTTTAGGTCAGTTATTTTTCGGCAGTTATCGTGCTTATCACATCGTATCGATGTATCGATGCCTTTGTAATGACCATTGTAGTCAATATTCATAAAATAAATAAAATAATTAGTCTTAAATTCACATTGGAATTGTATAAAAAAAACAATGTTAATTCTCTATAGAAAATATTTAGGTACTTATTTATCTTGAAAAAGCTCAACACCATTTATGTTCATTAAAGAAGTTAGTGCAAGAAATATAGTGAAAGACAATAACATAAGTTTAGAAAAAATTTGGGGTCCATAGAAATAAAAACACGGGTAAAGAACGATTGAGGGTCAAAAGAAAGTTTGTAAAGAATTAAGAGGCAAAACCGAATTACATTAAGGGGACTTTAACTCAACCCTCTTGGATGGACATACAAGCAGATAACCAATACACAACACACTAATTTACATTTTGTATTTTTCGACTATATAACTTAAGAAGGGCTACCCAGTAACCGTCTTCTGACTCAGTCATGTGGGGGCACGTGCCCTCGCAGGTCCCAGTGTGAGTCTGCTCCTAGTAGGAACATGAGAGTAGCATTACTGTCCTCCGATTGTGGTTATAAACATTAGTGGTTTGTTTGACGAAGGAATCATGAATCGTTAGCATTCTCGTAGGTGTAGTATTTGGCAATCAATAAATTCTTAGGATCCATTAACTATTCATCCAGAGTGTCTTGGTCTATTTGGCAATAAGATAAAACCCAAAAACAATTTCAGCCCCTTGTCACTTGCAATGTATTTAGTACTTCTTTTTTTGTTGAATATATTTAGTACTTATTAGTTGGGGAAAAGTTTAATTTGACCCTCAAATTGTGGGCAATTGAAAATTTTGAATTTTCATATTTGTTAAGAATTATAATTTGGCCTCTAACACTATAATTATGTTAGGCAAATATGCGATCAACTTTTCTATCTCTTCTTACCCTTTCCTTTGATCTCATCATCATCATCATTGTCATATCTCCCACATGCTTGCTCAGTCGCTCTCGAGATGCAGAAGTTAAGAGATCGAGTTGCAGAAATCCCAATTGATTTTTTGCGAACAAAAACTCCATGGGGTTTCTGCAGTCAGGAGTTTCTGGTTGAGTTCTACAAACCCGGAATCCAGAAACCCCAAATATGAGGTTTCTGCAACTCACGATTTATTTTATTGACTGAAACCCCAATCTGGAGTTCCTTAAAAATTCTCATCTGATTAAACTCATCCTTAAGATGCATTTTTTTAATTTTTTATCATCAATCAACTGTACTTCCCTTCGAATTTGCATGTATGAAGTTCAAAGATTTTCTTAAGAAGGAAAGTGATGTAGATTTCGGCGGAAGCGTAAAACTATTAGAATCCATTAAATAAACTAACAAGAAAAACGATAATCAAATAACGATAAACTGAAATAAATATAAAAGAAGTTGCAATCAAGGGTT
Source organism: Eschscholzia californica (assembly GCF_041429995.1). Taxonomy (NCBI): domain Eukaryota; kingdom Viridiplantae; phylum Streptophyta; class Magnoliopsida; order Ranunculales; family Papaveraceae; genus Eschscholzia; species Eschscholzia californica. Next base: position 39,508,269 of record NW_028238198.1, read on the forward strand.
TTTGTAATTCAATTCAATGAGCAACAAGATAGACCGGACTTCTCTTATATAGAGACTAGACTTTCCTAGATAAACTCGAATACGGAAATAAGATAACTACTAAAGATTATGTCCTTGATTGCTAGGACTCTAAATATGGAAATCTAAATAATAAACGGGAAACTATTCTAATTCGGAAATCTGGCCGTTAGGCCCATTAGTTGACTAGCCGGGAGGCCCACTCGATGGATGGTCTCCATCAGAAAGAGCTTAGTTGACCGCAACGTTGAACAAAACCTCTGGTTGGTCAACTGAAACAACATACAAACTTCAATTCCTCAAGGGAGATTAAGTAACTAGAAGAAGTAAACCTTTGGGTAGTGGGTACTCAACATTTGAGAGAGAGAGAGAGGGAGGGAGGGAGGGAGAGAGGGGAGAGACGAAGAGAGAGAGAAAGGGAGAGAGAGGGGAGAAACAGAGAGAGATATTTGATAATGACGGTGGTGGTTATGGAAGATATGAAAAATAACAAATAGAAAAAGGTTAATAAAAGATCGTTGGCGGGTGCCCGACCGACCATCTGCATGTGACCAAATTCCATCAAGATGGAAGTAGAATAGGACATGATGAAATTAGTTTTAAAGGGGAGCATAATAAATGAATAATTAAAACTTTAGTTAGGATTATAATTTTAGGGCGCAAGTTGAAATACTTGACAAATTTAAGGGTCAAATTGGAATTAACCCTAGCAGTAATGATCTCAAATTTACTAAGTCTATACTAAACAAAATACTATAGTAAACAAGAAGAGTTAATTCCATTTTGGCCTCCTAAAAATTACCAACTCACTAGAATGACGCCTAAAAATGACCAACTTCTACTTTCGTGCCCTTTTTCATTTTTCAATATGTCAATGTTAATAGTGAAACATATTTTTTTACTTATTTACTATTCATTCCAAAACAATTCCCTTTCTGACATTTTCTTTATTTCTTCGTCGAAGATGAGGTCGTCGGCGACAAAAGACGGCAAGTATCCGACGACCCCCATCACCAAAAAGAAGAAAAGAAATTATGTTTTTCTTTACTTTCTTCCCCGCCCACCACCACCATCAACTCTTTTCTACCTTTCTCTCTTGTTCTTGTTTCTGGTGGTGCGGAAGGAGACGAACAAAAAAAATAAAGATTTTTTTTTCTTTTTAGATGGGGTCGTCGACCGACAGCTGCAAACGACCTCATCCCTAACGAAGGAATAAAGAAAAGAACAAGGAGGGAAATGTTTTGGATGAAGGGTAAATAAGTAAAAGTATGTTGACGGTTAGAGTAGACTAACAAAAAAATTAAAGGGAGGCTAAGATATAAGTTGGTGTTCTTTAGGGATCATTTAGATGAGTTGGTTATTGATGATGCATAAATTGTCCAGACGTTGACTGACGTCAAAGAGTCAAACACAGACCTGAAGTCTAACGGATCAACCCTAGTTAAGGAAAACAGAACGGCTAAACCCCCTACACTTCGCTACCCACACCCCCAACTGGGAGTTCAACTTAAACCAACAACCCTGTTTCGCCCTCGGCACAGACGGATCTCCTATGAGATTAACAAAAGAATGAGGGGTCCACGCAAGCTAGGCCACTGTCTCACACCCTAAACTGGGAGGGTGGGAATGCGTTGCAGGCTTACCGACTCAATCCCAGAATCTCCTTAAAGATCTTAGTCGGTCACAGATCTTGAGTGTTAAAGCAAGTTTGGGCTTCAAGAGTCCCACACGAGGAAACATCTCTCAGAAGATCTTGAGTGTTTAAGCAAGTTTGGGTTTCCCATGTACATACGAGATAACTACAAAGGAAACCCTAACCACGAACAGTGAGAAACTTCCCTAAACGGTGGAACATCCCCACCCAATCTGGACCGTCTACTCATAGTCGGTCTACCTAAACCTATAAAAGGGCCCCATCGTTGTGATGCCCCAAGCCCAGCAGTTACCGATATTGTCCTCCCTTTACGCCACCACCCTCGCACGGATGGTAGGAGGTTTTGTTCGTGGCGAGAGCACTCCCAGCTCCCCCAAAAGGCCTCGACACTTACCAAGCTTGAGCATACACCTATAGCCCAGGCTCCGGACACTCTCGTGAGCGATGTGGGACTATCACAATCCCCCACCCTCAGTGAAGAGCCGTCCTCGGCTCTGATACCACTTGTGACGCCCCAAGCCCAGCAGTTACCGATATTGTCCTCCCTTTACGCCACCACCCTCGCACGGATGGTAGGAGGTTTTGTTCGTGGCGAGAGCACTCCCAGCTCCCCCAAAAGGCCTCGACACTTACCAAGCTTGAGCATACACCTATAGCCCAGGCTCCGTACACTCTCGTGAGCGATGTGGGACTATCACAATCGTCCTCTACAGAACACAAGCTTTCTTCACCCACTCAACTCACTGACACACAACGCGTTCTAGACCGAATATTCAAGTGTCACACTCACACACTCTCGATCTCTTCAACCAGAGAGATCCCCCCATTACTGTAGAGTTCCCATAACTCGCCACCAAAAGAATCAATTAATATTCATTCTTTTACTGCAAAGAGCAACCTCACTGTCTTCAGCATCGGAACGGTTTTCGAACCCTTTGCAAGTTTTTCTCCCAAGAACTAAGGAGCAGGAACAAGGGACCAGAGCTGGAGTAAGGAGCAGGAAACCAGAGCCGCAGTCAATCTAACAGAATATTTAACCATAACGGACGATGTCAGGCATCAAGTCCCTTTGTTTCATGCTGATATAACGGAAAGCCATTTTTTGACATCAGCATTCGGCGCTAGAAGGAGGGCATCTCTCTAGCAATATCATCAAGTCGGTACTCTGAACTCTCTCTCACTCTCAAAACTAATCGTTTTCCTTAGTCCTTCAGGCAATCATGCCCTCAAACAGCGAGGCCATTAAAGAAACCAAAGCCAAACCACCTTTCCGACGAGGTAATTGCTGAGGTCGAGCAAACCAAAGAGGAGAATGCACCAGAGGACGAAGAAGCAGAGAAAACAACGGATATCACGGTACCTGTGCAGATCGGAGCTACAAACCTGATGAAATCACCTGCGTAGGTAGCACGATAACCGAGGCCGAGAGAGAAGAGTTTGACTCTTTCCTAAGGGCCCACCGCCACGTCTTTGCTTTCTGAACCGACGAAGTTCCGAAATTGACCCTGCCATAATCACCCACAGGCTAAACATCAGAGAAGGAAGCAAACCCGTAAAACAAAATAAGAGGAACTTCGTACCTGACAAACAAGCAGAAATTGCGAAACAAGTCGAAAAACTGCTGGCCTTAGGGGTAATACGAGAGGCCCGATATCTCGATTGGTTGTCCAACGTGGAGTTACTCCGGAAAAAGAACAGCATGTGGAGGATGTGCATAGATTTCACCAGCCATAACAAAGCTTGCCTGACAGATTAGCTTTTCACTACCATCCATCGACCAGTTAGTGGATTCCACATCAGGCCACGAATTGCTCAGGTTTATGGACGCCTTCGCAGGATACCACCAGATAGCCATGCACCGGGCTAACCAGGAACACACTGCATTCTTTACGGATCAAGGGTTGTACTGTTACCAACAGATGCCCTTCGGTCTCAAGATTGTCGAGTGTTACGTCGATGACATGATCGTGAAAAGCATGGTCTGCAAAGATCTGATACCAAACATCAAAATCGCTTTCGACAGGCTCCAAGCTTATAACATGAAACTGAATCCGGAGAAGTGTGCATTCGGAGTAACTTCAGGAAAGTTTCTCGGATTCATGCTAAGTCACAGAGGAATAGAAGCAAATTCTGCTAAAATCGCGGCATTAAGGGACATGCCCAGTCAAGTAACAAGAAAGGAAGTCCAGAGATTGACAGGCAGATTAGCCTCTCTCTCTCTCAAGGTTCTTGAGCAAGATGGGAGACGGAGCCCTCCCATTCTTTAAAGTTTTGAGAAACGTACCGAACTTCGAATGGACGTCTGAAGCAGAACAAGCCTTCCAAAACCTGAAGGCGCACTTAATGGGCTTGCCGCTACTGGTCAGTCCAGACCCCGGGGACAAACTAATTATCTACCTAGCTACCTCAAAGGAGGTGGTATCCGCGGTGATAATAAAAACGATTGAAGGAGTAACGCACCCGATAGACTTCGTCAGTAAGGTACTCAGCGAAGCAGAGTTGAATTATCCAACGGTAGAAAAGCTAGCTTACGCGCTCATCTTAACAACCAAGAAGTTGCGCCCCTATTTCCAAGCCCATACCGTAATCGTACAAACATACCAACCCCTCAGAAGTGTGTTGAAAAAGATGGATTTGTCGGGACGGTTGACCTAATAGGCAGTAGAGCTCAGCGAGTTCGACATCAGGTATGAACCCCGAACAGCCATAAAGGGACAAGCACTGGCAGACTTCATATCAGAATGCTCTGTCCCAGCAGCAGATATAGGACCAGAGCAAGTCTGGACCCTATTCATAGACGGAGCTTCGAGCAAAGCAATGAAGGGCGTCGGAGCAGTCTTGATCATCCCCGAAGAGGAAAAGACATTTCAGACAACAACTTTCAGATTCGCCGTCACAAATAACGAAGCCGAGTACGAGGCCTTGCTTGCAGGACTACGAATGGCCTTAAAATCCAGAGCTACCAATGTCCAGGTATACATCGATTCCCAACTCGTCGTCAACTAGATCAACGGGGATGACGAGGTCAAGGGAATAGATATAGCAAAGTATGTCGGGAAAGTAAAAGACTTGATTGAAATGTTTACGAAGTTCACCATCACCAGAACCCCACGAGAGGAAAACGCATTAGCAGACGCTCTGTCCAAGATGATAAAAGGACAAACGACCATACCCGGGGTAATCTTCCAAACGCTGGAAGAAAGAAGCATCGACAAGGCAGCGAAAGTATTGGCCATCAGAGTAACTTAGGGAGATACGTGGATGAAACCATACATCGAATACCTCCAGACAGAAAAATTGTCCGAAGATGCCAACGAAGCCAAGAGAATCCAAAGAAACGCCTTGAGATACACCTTGCTAAGAGGGCTTTTTAATCGAAAATCTCTTATCCATCTGTTACGACATTGTTTGGCGAAGGATGAACAAGAGTATGTAATGACTGAAACCCACAAGGGAAGCGCTGGAAATCACGCGGGACCCAGGACATTGCCTAAACAGCTGATCCTAGCCGGATACTACTGGCCTGGTACGTTGAAAGATTGCGTGAAACATACTAAGTACTGCGAGCCCTACCAAAGATATGCCAACGACTACAAGATGCACCCCAACGAGCTAACAGCGATCGTAAGCCCCTGCCCTTTCGCGCAATGGAGGATCGACCTGGTGACCCTTGCCGGCAGGAACAGGAGGAAAAAAGATGTTATTGGTCATCGTAGATTATTTTACTAAGTGGGTGAAAGCGGCAGCGCTATCAAGAACCCGAACGGAAGATATCATAAAAGTACAGTGGAATAAGGTGATAACGCGGTTCGGAGTTCCACGAGCCCTCATCATGGACAATGGACCCAAGTTCAACAACGACGCGATGAAGAGTTTCTTGACGAGCCTCACTCACCCCGCCGGAAACGACCAAGTTGATGTAACAAACAAAACTCGGGTAAAATACTAAAATACATCAAAACCAAGTGCCTGGAGAAAAAGAATTGGGTAGATGAACTCCCGAAAGTGTTGTGGACTTATCGTATCACGCCACAGAGAGCTACGAGAGAAACACTTTTTTGAATGGTATATGGCATGGACGTCGTACTTCCAGTCGAAATAGGGAAACCGAGCCTGAGGGTCAAACACTTCGACCCAATTACCATGAGGAACGTATACTTGAGCATCTAGATTTAATCGACGAAGTTCGAGATCAAACGGAAATAAGGAACCTAGCCTTCAAGGATACCACGACAAAACAACATAAATCTCACATGAAGATAATGAAATTTGGCATAGGAGATATGGTATGAAAAACTCCAAGTTCATCAAAAAACCATCTGCAGCAAAGCTTTTTCCAACATGGGAATGACTTTACAAGATAGTAAAGCTAGTAGGACCCAGAGCATACATGTTGGAAAACACATCGGAGCAGGTACTCACACACGCATGGAACACGGAGACCTCAAGTCGGAATTCAAGAAAAGACGGAGTCTTTTCTGAGAATCCTTAGAATTCATCAAACCAAGAAGGGGGAAAGTGGGGACCCGCATGTGGATGCCGCTGAAAAAATGACCTTTTCAAAATTTGAATGAATTCTAAGAAATTTTCAAGGAGAAGTCCTAGTTAACCTAGTCGTGCTCAAGCCGACGAAATAACCCTGGTAGCGAAAACCACAACCAGAGACCCTAACGAGAAGTCATAGTTAAACTAACTTTGCTGAGGCAAAACGGATAGCCCTGGTAGTGAAGGAAACGACCAAGGACCCTAAGGAGAAGTCCTAGTTAAACTAACTTCGCTAAAGCAAAACGGATAACCCTGATAGCAAAGGCCACGAACAGGGGTCCCAAAGAGAAGTCCTAGTTAAACTATCTTTGCTAAGGCAAAACGAACATCCCTGGTAGCGGAGGCCACGACCAGGTGCCCTAAGGAGAAGTCTTAGTTAAACTAACTTTGCTAAAGCGAAACGGATAACCCTGGTATCGAAGGCCACGACCAGGGGCCCTGTTGGCAAAGGCCACGACCAGTACAAGGCAATCCAGACGTTACCACCAGGAAGGGTCCCACAAACCGTCAGGAGAGCCATAGTGAAAGACAAAGCTTCCCTCTCCCTCTCACGAACAATTTATAAAGGCAGACCATGAAAAGACGGAACGAGCAAACGCCACGGTCGAGGAAGCTTTAATGAGGTAGTAAATTTAAGAGGAAAGCCGGCAAAACCCCACAGAGGGAGGATTAAAAGTTATAAAACTCCAAACGATAAAAGGAGATCAATAGTAATCTTATTCATCATCAAACAAATCTATTACAGAAGACATTGCAATTACAAGACATGAAGAAAAGTATGACCATTCAGGTCTATTACAAAAGAAATTGTGGAAAAGAAAAGGAGTAGGTCAGCAAACTTCGACAAGTTCGAACTAAAGAAAAAGGGAGAAACAAAAAAAAATGGAAAATGGAGGAACCCAAACCGCAAGGGACGACTTTAAAAAGCCACCAAAATTGCCCGAGACTGAAGAAGACCTTCAAGGGGGAGAGTCCCGGGAAGAGAACATCCCTAGGAAAGAATTCTCCACCACCCAGATCGTCCTCCTCTGGGTGGCAGACCCCTAATCGGCATCTGGATCACCCATATCTTATGGATCAGAGCCAAATTGGCACCCTGGGTAGCTGTCCCCATTGTCGGAAACCCCACCTTTAGCCGTCACCATCATCAGAAAAACATCTACCAAAAAGATACTATGTATGAACCCGAACAGGGGCCTCATCTTCAACTCCCTAAAAAAGAAATAGGAGCAAAGAGAAATATCGAAAAGATATTTGAAGGAAACTTTTTTAGAGAAAAAGTGAAGTGTGGAAGAAAACTAAAAGGTCAAAGGAGGTTATTTATAGTAGAAGAAAAAGACTAAGAAGTTCTCTCAACAGAAAAGAGAACATTAAATCAAAGGAAGGAAAAAGTAGCTTCGGTAATGCACCAAGCAATAATGACTAGGTGTCAAAGCGTGGCTCAAGACTGACCAAGTTAGAGGGAATTAATGAGACCCGACATAGCTCGCTCATCTCTCCAGTCGCGAAAGGCCACGTGCCCACGCATGGCAACAGAAGGTATCGTGAGCATTTACCCAAAAGATCTACGTCGAAAACGCATGATCAGAGGATCGAATCCATGACGTCACGGAATCATGCATGGAAGCGGGAATCAATCTCCTCGAGCAGAAAATGAGACGTGTCACGTAGGCAATGATACGTGTGCACGAACTCAACGAACCACTGTCCAATCAGCCCTGGCTAAGACAACCTCGACAAACGACACCTCTCTAGCGCAGTTACGAAAGAAAAACTTCACCAACAGTCCGGCCAAAATCAGCTCCGAGTGTAGAGCCCGGTAAGACCCAAGAAAATGACCGAGCTTCACGAAACAACTCTGGTCAAGGTATACCCCTTGTCTTCAGGGTCGTTTAAGATACTTCGCGACCAGACCCGAGAGTTACTTCTACTCCCCAATCTCTCTACTTTCAACTAAGGAGTGGCGGGACCCATGATGATGCATAAATTGTTCAGACGTTGACTGACGTCAAGGAGTCTAGCACGGACCTGAAGTCCAACGGGTCAACCAGGCTTAAGGTAGAACGGCTAAACCCCCAACACTTCGCTACCCACAGCCCTAACTGGGATGTCAGCTCTAAGCAACAACCCTGATCCGCCCTCGGCACAGACGGATCTCCTCTGAGATCGAAAGCAATACACATTTATATACTCGAAACTTATTTACCCAAAATCAGTACACAAAATTTACCCAGAAATCAGTTTACAAAATCAATTCATCAAACCCTAATAATTTACCAAAAATCAATACACAATTATATACTCAAAATTCCAGTAATTCTCCCCAAAATTTCGAGTATTCATCAAACCCAAAATTCAGCCCCAAAATTTCGAGTAATCATTTTTTACCCAAAATCAGTTCATCAAACTCTAAACCCTATATAATCAAAATTTCAGTTTCAAAGTTACTTGTTGCTTCTTTTAGCTCTCTATGTAAAAAAAACCCGGGTACATGTAGGGTTTGCTAAAAACCCTTCTCCTATAGGAACAACATCAGTATTCCCCAACTTTACAACAAGACAAACTCCAAAAAGCTTTAAAATCCCATTTAAGAAAATAAAATGCAGATTTATTAGTAAAAATTTTGTTTAATGCTGTTGTAATTAAGCTTGACAAAAATTGTTTACTCAGGTTGAGCATTGTTAGAATATATCTAACCTCACAATGTTAAGCCACACTACCAACCTCAGAAATTGAATAGACTCAAAGTAACATCATTGCATTTGTCACCACACAGTTCAGGGAATATCAGTCCACCGACTAGCTGAGGTGAAATCAGCTCACTCCCAGCTTCAATCAACAGCTCTCCAAGAGGAAGCTTGACATGAAGAGTGACAAAATAACGAAAGTAGGTGGATTGAAAAAAAACATTTTTCAATGTGTCCTTCTCTGTATTATTATTTTTCTAAATTTGTCGTGACAAGTTAATCTTATACTCAAAGTTTTTCATCTAAGGTTTTACACTACCTCAAAAGAAAAAAAATAAAGGCAAGAAAAGGAAGGGCAACCGTTAAACTATGCATGTTATAGTTTATAACAACACTAAGTAAGATGAGCCAGAAAACGACAATCGTCGTGTACGGTTGGTCAAACGTGTTCCTCATCCTCCCCTAAAACCAACAATAAGTTAAAGTTTACTTTAATTGTAATGTGCTATGTGTCATGTGTTAATGTGTCCTATATTATGCGTGTAGTTTGTATTTCTTTCCCTAACTCACCTATATAGTCCTACCAATGAATACCTATAATTTATGTATATATACATATATATGTTTTATTGACTTCTTAGATAGTTAAAATTACTTTTTTTTCATATGGTAATTTGTGTTAAAATAGTTATATTATAAATTGATTGAATATTTTAATTTATTTATCTTTTTTGCGTTTTCGAACTATTCAACTATATATTACATTTTAATAATAAAAAATTTCCTACATTCACCAAATATACATTAAAAGGCTTAAAAGTTTCAAATAAGACAGTTCTACACCGACTCCGCCTGTGCTTGTGCTTGTGCTTCTTCGTTTTGTTGTAGACGTTGTTGTTCTGCAAGAAAGTGTAACTTTTGTTCCCTCAAAAGCTCCAACTGGACTAGTAAAAAGGCCAATATGATCAATACTGTACCCAAGAAACTGTAAACAACAATTATAAACATTTAGTTCGTAATTTAAGATAAAAAATATATAAAGAGTTATATAATCGAAATCAGTACCCATTTATATACTTGAAACTTATTTACCCAAAATCAGTATATAAAATCATTTATCCAGAATTCAGTATACAAAATCAATTCATCAAACCCTATTAATTTACTCAAAATCAGTACACAATTATATACTCGAAATTTCAGTAATTCTCCCCAAAATTTCGAGTATTTATCAAACCCAAAATTTCGAGTATTTATCAAACCCAAAATTTCAGCCCCAAAATTTCGAGTAATCATTTTTTACCCAAAATCAGTTCATCAAACTCTAAACCCTATATAATCGAAATTTCAGTTTCAAAGTTATTTGTTGCTTCTTTTACCTCTCTATATGAGAAAAATCCGGGTACATGTAGGGTTTGCTAAAAACCCTTCTCCTACATGAACCACATAAGTATTCCCTAGCTTTACAACAAGACAAACTCCGAAAAGTTTTATGTTCCCATTTAATAAAATAAAATGCAGATTTACTAGTCAAAATTTTGTTTCATGCTGCTATAACTGTGCTGAATATTTTTCAAAACGGTTTACTCCGGTTGAGCATTGTTAGAATATATAACCTCATAATGTTAATCCACACTAACTACCTCGGAAACAGAATAGACTCAAAGTAACACAATTGCATTTGTCACCACACAGTTCAGGAATATCAGTCCACCAACTAGCTGAAGTGAAATCGGCTCACTCCCGGCTTCAATCAATAACACTCCAAGAGGAAGCTTTACATGAAGAATGACGAAATAACGAAAGTAGGTGGATTGAAAAAATGGCATTTTTCAATGTTTCCTTCTTTATATTATTATTTTTCTAAATCTTTTGTGACAAGTTAATCTTATACTCAAAGTTTTTCATCTAAGGTTTTACACTACCTCAAAAGAAAAAAAAAACAAGAAGATAAAGGGTAACTGCTAAACAATGCATGTTACAGTTTATAACAACACTAAGTAAGGTGAGCCAGAACGACAGTCGTCGTGTGCGGTTAGTAAAACGTGTTCCTCGTCCTCCCCTAAAACTAACATAAAAAGTTAAAGTTTACTTTAATTGTAATGTGCTATGTGTCATGTGTTAATGTTTTAATGTGTTATATGTTATGTGTGTAGTTTGTTTCTATTTCTCTAACTCACCTATATAATTCTATCAATGAATACCTATAATTATATATATATATATATATATATATATATATATATATATATGTTTTATTGACATATTAGATAGTTAAAATTACTTTTTTCATATGTTAATTTTGTGTTAAAGTAGTTATATCATAAATCGATGGAATTCTTTAATTTATTTTTATTTTTTTTTTGCATTTTCGAACTATTCAACTGTATATTATATTTTTTAATAAAAAATTTCCTACATTCACCAAATATACTTTAAAACGCTTAAAAGTTTCGAATAAGACAGATCTATACTAACTTCGTCCGTGCTTGTGCATCTTCGATTAGTTGTAGACGTTGTTGTTCTGTAAGAAAGCGCAACCTTTGTTCTCTCAAGAACCCCCGTTGGACAAGTAAAAAGTCCAACATGATCAATACTACACCCAAGAAGCTATAAACAACAATTATAAACATTTAGTGCGTAATTTAAAATAAAAAGATATATAAAGAGTTGTTAAATCTTATTAACTTACTTGCCAAGGAGTACTAGCTCATTTTGAAGGAACCATAGAAGAATGACTACTAAAATGAGCATCAAAGGACTGAAACTGGATGCATATAGTCCACTTTTTTCTCTAGTGCACCCAGTCATCAAAAGAAAGGCCACAGAAGATCCCATGATGCCCTACATTTATTTAAATAAGTACTATCAATTTCTGTAGAGTAATAAGTAATTAAAGATTTATCATTAAAATATAAGCAAGAAAACTTACACTATAAATAGCTGGAATCGGTCGAAATAGAGACGACAAGGACCAACCGCCCGCGTGGTGCTCCACACTCACAATAATTATCCCACTGAGGAAAAAATCTTGTCACGACAGTCGTCGTGCACGGTTGGTCAAACGTGTTCCTCATCCTCCCCTACAACCAACAATAAGTTAAAGTTTACTTAAATTGTAGTGATATATGTCATGTGTTAATGTGTTATATGTTATGTGTGTAGTTTGTTTCTCTCTCTAACTCACCTATATAATACTATCAATGAACACCTATAATTTATATATATATATATATATATATATGTTTAATTTATTGTCGTGTACGGTTGGCTAAACATGTGTCCTCATACTCCCCTAAAACCAACAATAAGTTAAAGTTTACTTTAAATAATAGGATTTAGTACCCATGAGCGCCTGAGCTAGGCCTGATTCTCACCCATAGTAATAACGAAAAACAGTAAAGCTCTTACCAAAATAATAATTCATCCTGCCTGGGAGATGCAACTGCCCATTACCAATATGGGGCCACCAAACTCTGCATTTCTAGTTCATAGGAATTTTTTTTTTTACTAAAGGCGTTCATAAGTAGCAAATTCTAAGTTCTCCTGCCTATGTATAAAAAGAAAAATAATTATATTTTAAAAATTATTACTTCATGAAATAAAAAAGATATATGTAGGTACTTACTTAACCTGAATATCACGCTCATTGAAAAGGTAAATTCAGGCAACATGTCCGCACAACAGACGCGATAGTTGGGGATTATACTTAAAGCCAAGTATATATAGGCACTAGTTGCCCACAACCCTACATATCAATCAAGTATATAATCGTAAATTATTATGCAACTTGAAAATACAATATAGGAATGATTCTGCAATTTGTTTATTCTTTCTTAAAGGAAAAACTAAAGAGTATCTCACTTATTTAGTGAGCTCATAACAAAAAGTGGCGACAAACAAAAAATGTCGGTTAAACGGAAGCCCAACATACAAAGTAGGAATTGCTAAAGAGTATCTCACTTTTTTTTTTCTTTCCATGGCAGAAATATAGGTTTCAGCCAAGCCATAGTCTTACTTTCATCTACTGCTCCGACATGTAATGGGATTCACCTACCTGTATTTAGTGTTGTCTGGCCTTATTGTCTCCCATTAAACCAATTTTTTATACATTTTGTAAATTTTTCTGTATTCCCCATAGTAATTTTAATATTTGACATTAATTGACCTAATTGTAATGTGTTATGTGTTATGTGTCATGTGTTATATGTTATATGTTATGTGTATATTGTGTTTCTCTCTCTAACTCACCTATATAATTCTACTAATGAATACCTATGACATATATATATATATATGTATATGTATATATATATATATATATGTTTTCTGGTCACCTATTTTTCGTAAATTCAAAATTGACCCCCGCTATTTTATTACCGTCAGTTAACTTTAATAACTGACAATTTTATTTCCTTTCCCAATAAACCTTCTTCCAAAAGTTAATTCTTATCTGTTCCTTCTCCTCATTTTAAGGAAAGTTTATTAATGTTCATTTCTTACCAAATATTTGTTTCCTATTAAATTTGTTACTCTTCTAGAATTGGGGAGAAATTTGTTGGTTATTGTCTTACAGATGAATGTTCTTTTAAAAAAAAGGTTTCATATACTTCAAAAATTGCTTCATCTCTTTTTCTGTAACAAGTCCCGAGTTTTAGAGGGAGAGAGAGTCTCAGAGAGAGGGGGAAAAATTAGAGTTTTAGAGAGAAGATATTGCATGAGGGGTACAAGGCCGGCCCAAGTATATCGGGGGCCCAAAGCGAAATTAAAAATCGAGACCCCATAGGCCCATACGATAGATATTAGAAAAAAATTAAATAAAATTTAAACAATACAAAGGGTAAGAATTGAACACTTAACCTTTTACGCAAGATATAAACTATTTACCACTAAGCTACACCTTAAATTATGTTTGAAATTGGTTTAAAGTATAATTAGTTTTTTGAAAGTTACATACGAAATAAGAAACATGAGGCCCTTGATTATTTGGGGCCCAAAGCGATCGCTTTGGTGGCTTTGGTCACGGGCCACCCCTGGAGGGGTACAAAGAAGAAGGAAATAAAGCATGAATTATTCTTGTTCTTGTTTCTCATTCTCTCTATTCCATTATCTCTAAACAAAACAGGTGTAAAAACAACACTAAAAAGAGGATCAGTTAAAGAGATCTTCATTTAATCAGTTTTTCAGTGAGAGAAGGAAGATCTAAAAAACAGATCATGTGAAAAAATCTTTTGTTTCAAATTTCGATGCTTGGGCCATGAACGTTAGTAGCTCCGTTGGTATTATCGTGGCTAATAAACAACTTCAGAAATAGATGTTGAAGATTTCTCAATTTTAGCAACTCTTATCATTTCTAAAAAAACATTTTTCTTGACTAATTGGATCTTCAACGAGAACAATTTTTTATCTATACTTTACTCCATCAATATCAAGATAAGATTTTGAACTACTCTATTTGTTTTTTAACATTAATTCTTATCTTTTGGGCATAATCCTATCGGTGTCGACAATATTTTCTTCAATTCCCTTAAATCCCAAACCAAAACTTTCAATCATAAAAAAATATCAAAATAATTTGGGAAAAATTAGGGGAATCAGGGATTTTTGTTGGGGTCCCTCCTTATATTAAAAAGACTCCTAGTTGAAATAGGATTTCCCTTATTCCTTATTTGGAGAAAAAAAATAGAAACTTCTATTTTTTTCAAGCCTAAAAAGGAATCCCTATTTCTATTGGTAAACCTCCCTATTTATCACTATAAAAAGGAATGAAAGGGAAGAGATTGAACACAACTTTCAGAACAAAGAGAAGTCAGACAAAGAGAGATTTCTGAAGTGGTTCTTTCAAGAGAGATTGAAAGAGAAGAATATTGGTTTTAAGAAAAGAAAATTATTAATCTTGTGAAGCAATTTAGTTTGCGGTTATCTTCTTCAGCCTTTGATAATATATGATTTGTTCAAATCCTAAGGAGTAAGAGATTTATATTTCTTTGTTTCTTTGTTCAGTTTATCCACCATAGTTTTGGTGAAGAGTTGTTATCCAAGATTTAATCTGCACATCTTGAAGAATCTTTAATCCCCTATTGCTTTAGGGAAAAATTGTGGAACCCATTAGTATCATTATAGTGGAAGATTTCTGGACTAGGTCCCGTAGTTTTTTACCTTCTATCTTGGAGGGGTTTTTTGCCACGTTAAATTATCTTGGTGTCTCTACTTTTACTTTCGCATCTTTTATCTTCATATTTCTGAACAAGTTAATTAGCTTATTTTTCCTAATAAGTGGTACCAGAGCTCAGGTTGGATTTATTGTTCAGAAATATGGAAGTGAATACTAATCACGTGATTAGTTTAGATGGAGAAAACTATTTGATGTGGAAAGCAAAAATAGAAGATTTGTTATACTGCAAAGACCTAGTTGCACCCATTGAAAATCACGGTACAAAATCGATGAAGATGGATGAAGAAGACTTGAAGGTATTAGGTCAAAAGGTTGTTGGATTTATTCGATCATGTATTGACAGAGACTTCCGCTTTTAGTTCATTGAGGAAATTAGAAGAATTATATGATCAGAAGACAGCTGCCAAAAAGGCTTACTTGTTTAGAAAGCTAGGAAAATTACAATATAAAGAAGGAACCTCAATTGCTAAACACTTGAATGAGATGAAAAGTCTAGTAAATCAGCTTTCTGTAATGAAGCTAGTTTTGGATGATGAGTTGCAGGCCTTACTTCTTCTAAATTCTTTACCAGAAGTTGGGAGACATTGGTGGTGCTCTTAGCAATTCTGCTCCTGATGGCATAATGTGTATGAATCACGTAACAAGTAGTTTGTTGAATGAAGAAACAAGAAGGAAATCATCGTCAGACGAGTCTCATTCAGAGGCACTTGTTACAGAAAGACGGGGGGGAGGTAAAAGTAGAAAACCTCATAACCATGATAAGTCAAGGGGGGATCAAAACCAAAGAAAGAAGTTAAATGTTTTGGTTGTGGAAAAATGGGTCATTACAAGAGTAATTGCAAGAATTCAAAGAAGGAAAATAAAAAAGATGGTGAAAAACAAGATAATGTTGCGGCAGTTGCATCAGGTGATGACAATATCTTACTCTCAGGTTGTGGAGACACTTGCATAAGTATGACTGAGTCAGAACTAGAAACAACATGGTCGGTTGACTCAGGTGCTTCGTATCATGCTACTCCATGTAAGGATTTCTTTAGATCTTACAGAACTGGTGACCTTGGCAAAGTCAGGATGGGAAACTTGGGTTTCTCAAAAATCGTAAGAAAAAGTGGAAATTGAGACGAGCATAGGGAGTACATTGATTCTTAAGAATGTGTGGCATATACCAGATCTTTGATATAACCTAATCTCTACAGGAGTATTAGATGATGAATGGTATCACAGTCACTTTGGTGATGGAAAGTGGAAACTCACAAAAGGGTCAATGGTGATAGCAAGAGGGAAGAAGTGTTGTACTTTATACAGAACTCAAGTAAAACTGTGTAAAGGAGAATTGAATACAGTTGAAAAAGATTCTTCCATTGGTCCTTGGCATAGGCACATGAGCGAGAAGGGCCATCAAATCCTTGCTAAACGGCAAGACTTACCGAACATAAAAGATATAAATTTAAACACTTGCTTTCACTGTTTAGTAGGAAAGCAACACAGAGTTTCCTTTCAAAGGAATGCATCTAAAAGAAAATCCAGTGTTTTGGAGCTCGTTTATTCTGACGTTTGTGGACCTGTACAAAACACTTGGTGGTGCTTTGTATTTTTTTACTTTCATAGTTCCAGGAAAGCTTGGGCATATGCCATAAAGATCAAAGATCAGGTACTTACAGTTTTCAAGAATTTCCACAACATGGTAGAACGGGAGACGGGAAAATCATTGATGTGCATTCGCACTGACAATGGAGGAGAATACATTGGGTTGTTTGAAGAGTATTGCAAAACCCATGGTATTCGACATGAACAGACAGTTCCCAAAACTCCACAACAAAATGGTGTAGCAGAACGCATGAATCACACTATTGTGGAGAGGATCAGATGTATGCTCTCAGAAGCTAAGCTGCCTAAAAGCTTCATGGGTGAGGCAATGCGTACTGCGTGTTATCTGATCAATTTATCACCTTTAGCACCATTAGATGGAGATGTAGCTAAGAGAGTGTGGACTGGGGAAGAAGTCAGTTATGAACACCTAAGGGTGTTTGGTTGCAGGGCTTTTGTACATATACCTAAAGATCAAAGAGCAAAGCTTGATAATAAAGTCAAGCACTGCATCTTTTTAAGGTATGCAGATGAGAAATTCAGATACAGGTTATGGGATCCAGTCGATGAGAAGATTATTAGAAGTAGAGATGTGGTCTTTCTTGAAGATCAAACTATTGAGGACTTCGGGAAAGTTGAGAAGCATGAGAATCACAGTGATGATCTCATTGATATATTCCACATATCTCTTCTAAGGTTATGCATGGTAATGCAGGTGAAGAACAAAATCATGAAGATAAAGTTCATGAAGAGGTTCCTATGAGTGATGATGTTGAGCAGGGAATGGAAGTTCAACATGAACCACCAGTTAAATTGAGAAGATCGACTAGAGAGAGAGCACCATCTACCAAGTATCCTCCATACGAGTATGTGATGGTTACAGATGGTGGAGAACCGCAGTGCTATGAAGAAGCCCTAGATGATGTACACAATAAGGAGTGGTTGAAAGCTATGCATAAGAACAACACTTTTAAGTTGGTTGAAAAACCTAAGAAGAAGAAAACTCTTAAAAATAAGTGGGTGTTCCAAATTAAGACCGAAAAAAGAAATTTACAACCACGGTAAAAAGCACGCCTAGTGGTGAAAGAATTTGGGCAAAAGAAGGGTATCGATTTTGATGAGCTTTTCTCCCCGGTGGTGAAGATGTCCTCTATACGGTCAGTATTGGGATTGGCTGCAAGATGAACCTAGAAATTGAGCAACTAGATGTCAAAACCGCTTTCCTTCATGGTAACTTGGAGGAAGCTGTGTATATGGAACAACCAACAGGGTTTGAAGTTAAAGGTAAGGAACACTTGGTTTGCAAGTTTGAGAAGAGTTTACATGGGTTGAAACAAGCACCAAGATAGTAGTACAAAAAGTTTGAATCATTCATGAAGGATCAAGGGTATCACAGGACGGCTTCAGATCATTGTGTTTTCGTTCATAAATTCCCAGATTGAGACTTGATTATACTTCTGCTTTATGTTGATGATATGTTGATTGTTGGTCAGGATGCTAATAAAATTAGTAGGTTAAAGAAGGAACTAAACAAGTATTTCGATATGAAAGACTTGGTCCAGCAAAATAAATTCTTGGCATGCACATCTCTCGTGATAGAAAAGCTGAAAAACTTTGGCTATCACAAGAAAGATACATTGAGAAGGTTCTAGAAAGGTTCAATATGGACAAGACAAAACCAGTGAGTTATCCATTAGTTAGTCACTTCAAGTTGACGCGTGATCAATGTCCATCAACTAGTAGTAAGAAAGAAGAAATGGAGAAAATTCCTTATGCTTCACCTGTAGGAAGCTTGATGTATGCAATGGTGTGTACAAGACCGAACATTGCATTTGCAGTTGGAGTAGTAAGTAGATTTCTTGCCAATCCAGGCAAGAGCATTCATTAGTAGTGAAGTGGATTCTGGAGTATCTTAGAGGTACGTCTAAAGTTCGTATATGTTTTGGTAATGATAAGCCAGTATTAGTCGGTTACACAGATGCAGACATGGCAGGAGATGTAGACTCCAAAATATCCACATCAGGCTACCTATTTACATTTTCAGGAGGAGCAGTGTCATGGCAATCTAAATTACAAAAGTGTGTAGCTTTATCTACTACAGAGACAGAATATATTGCCATTGCAGAATGTTACAAGGAGATGTTATGATCCTTATAGATGAAGAGGTTGTTAGAAGAACTTGGTATGAAATAGGATAATTATGGTATTCATTGCGACAGTCAAAGTGGCATCCACCTCAGTAAGAATTCTAGTTTTCATTCCAAGTCCAAGCATATAAATGTGGGATATCAGTGGATCCAAGATGTTCTTGAATTCTAGGTCCCCTCTTCATAAGTCGGGAGGGGGAGTTTGTTGGGGTCCCTCCTTATAATAAAAAGACTCCTAGTTGAAATAGGATTTCCCTTATTCCTTATTTGGGGAAAAAACAGAAACTTTTATTTTTTTCAAGCCTAAAAAGGAATTCCTATTTCTTATGGTAAACCTCCCTATTTATCATTATAAAAGGGAATGAATGGGAAGAGACTGGACACAACTTTCAGAACAAAGACAAGTCAGAGAAAGAGAGATATCTGAAGTGGTTCTTTCAAGAGAGATTGAAAGAGAAGAATATTGGTTTGAAGAAAAGAAGATTATTAATCTTGTGAACTAATTTAATTTGTGGTTATCTTTTTCAGCCTTTGATAATATAGGATTTGTTCAAATCCTAAGGAGTAAGAGATTTCTATTTCTTTGTTTCTTTGTTCAGTTTATCCACCATAGTTTTGGTGAAGAGTTGTTATCCAAGAGTGTTTCTACACATCTTGAAGAATTGGTTAATCCCCTATTGTTGTAGGGAAGAATTGTGTAACCCATTATTATCATTATAGTGGAAGATTTCTGGACTAGATCTCATGGTTCTTTTGCCACGTTAAATTATCTTGGTGTCTCTACTTTTACTTTCGCATCCTTTATCTCATATTCCTGAACAAGTTAATTAGGTTATTTTTCCTAACAATTTTAGTTTAAAATTACCAAAACTAGCTTGCAAATTTATGTAGATTTCATGATAAGATGAACCATGTTTAACCCTAATTCTGATTGTTGGAGCGCAGAAGAACGATCCAAATCTGGGTCACGTTTCAGAACTAACATTCCACATGGTCTTAACTCCCACTCTTTATCTTACGATCGATCGTCACCACCATCCGCGTCGTCGTTCTTAGGCGACATAGTCGGTGTTGTTTTCGTATTTACTTTGATCATCTATGTTGTGTCCTTCTCTAATTATACTTCTGAAATCTGAAATTTCAATTTAAGAATATCTTCTTTTTATTAAAATAAGAAACCCATCAAAGGCGAAGGAATTCTATGATCTAAATGAACTTTTATAAGGAAACTTCATCACCAAGCATTAAACCAGTGGTATTGTCGGAACAGGGAACAAAATGAAGTGTTGGAAGAATTTTTCAAAGACAACCCAGATTGAAAAGGAGAAAAGAAGAAACCCCAAAAAAATCAAATGTTTGATCATACAATTTCAGATATCTTGACAAAATTTGGTAAGGAAAAAACAAAATTGTAGAATACAACAAATTGAAACTAAATTTTCTTCCAAAGATAAAGATAGCGAGAGAGTAATAGAATTCTAACTTCTTTCTTCTAAAAGATATTGAATAAGAAAGAAAGACATTAGAGAGAAGAAAATGAAGAAGAATAAACAACAATGACAATTGGAAACCAAATGATTTAATATGCAAATTGTTGCTGCTGTAAGACCATTCTAGGTTTCAATTTCACCAAATGACCCTATATTTGTTGTTGCTGACCTACTAAAGATAGAGAAAGAGGGACAAGGAGCTTAAAAAGGGGTTAGAGAGAGAAAGTTAGAGAGAGAAAGTTAAAGAGAGAAGGGGATTTGATAGATGAAAGAAAAAGAAAGAACATATAAAAGTTAATTTTAGAGGAAGGGTAGTTATGAGAACAAAAAAGTTAAAAGTTAACAGGGGTTAATTTTGACTTTACGGAAAACAAAGGGCCAAAAAGGAAGCTTGTCACAAAATAGAGGGCCAAAAGGAAATAACTCTTAATATTCGGCCAGTGTTTTGGGAAAATCAGAAAAATTTCCGGGGAATACGGTGGAAAATAAAAAAACTCAAACCAAACACTCCCCCTCATGTCGCCGGAATGAAGGTGTCGGTCGGAATTGAAGGTGCCGGCCGGAAACATTTCTTCCTTCTCTTCTCTCTTCTCTCTTTCCTCTTTCTCCTCTAACTGCCTCTCTCTCTTTCTCTCTTCCCCTCTCCCTGTTTTTTTTTAACAGTTCCGGCGAAGGGAAAACCCTTCGCCAGAACCCTTCGTCTGGAACCAGACAAAGGTGTTGTTCCTTCGTCTGGTTCAGACGAAGGTGATGTTCCTTCGTCTGGTTCAGGGGAAGGTGTTGTTCCTTCGTCTGAATCTGGTTCTTCCAGATCCAGACGAGTTTCCGGCAAAGGGAGATCCCCTTCACCGGAAAGTTCGTGTGGTAATTAATGAGAAAGGGAAAGAGGATAAGAGGAGAGAGAGAGAGATAAGAAAGAAGAAAGAAGAAAGAAGAAGGAAGAAGGAATAGAAAAGTCTCTTGATGGTGATCGCCGACGATCATGGTGGAAGTTGCCGGAATCCGGTAAAGTTCGCCGGAGTTCTAGTTGAGGTTAGAGGAGAAGAAAAAAAAATTAAAAAATTGAAAAAGTGATGTTTGGAGGAAACAAAAAAATTTGTTTCCACCCAAAACTTATTGCCTCGGAAACTTTGCTTATTTCTCAAATAGCCCCCAACTTTATGACCTGCTTCCTGCCTAGCCCCCTACTTTATCGAAAATACCTAGATGGCTTCCTTTTTCAGTTACGGTTATAAGTCTGTTAACGAGACATCACCTCTCTCTCCTCCATCTCATCACCTCTCTCTGCCACCTCATCCTATCGCCACCTCATCGTCTTCACTGACAAAGGTCGCCGGCCGACCAATTTTCCGGTCGGCAACCTTCAAACATAAAAAAAATTACTTTTTTTTCTCCTTCTTCCTCTCATTTTTTCTCTCTCTTTTTACAACAGGAGAGAGATGGAGAGAGAAAAAAGGAATACCAGACTTGGAACCTTTTGTTGAAGCTCTCAATAGAAGAAGTTGCAGACATAAAAGATTCACCTCATCAATTAATTGTCTTCCAGAGGCTTTAGATTTGATTGAAAAGCTTTTAATAGAGGAAGAATTTGGAAATCAGAACTTGGGCAGTAGTGGGTAGATTTTGTTCGTGATCCGTTTGGAAAGACAAAATCTTTAAATTGGGGTTTTTATTAGAGATGAGTAGGTTTGATTTAAGATCAGACTAGATTTGGTAAACAAAGAATGATGAGGGTTCAGTAGTCAATGATGAATTCTAGGAGAAGGGGGTCAAAATAAGCCATTAATAGTTCTCTTCCCCAAAGGCATCTTTGAGTTGTATTCTAAAATCTTCAACAAATTTTAATCTTCTCATCATAAAATTGTAACAATAAAGAGATTGAAAACAGCAACAACAACAACAAAACCCAAATGGTAGATTACAACTATAAAAGCAAAATCAAGTGGGTTTTCTAGAGAGAGAAAGAGGATTAAGATTATGGGTTTTGTTTCATTGAACTTACTTGAATGGTCGACTTTGAATCGATTGGTAGATGCCCATTCATTATATTTTTCAGAATTCCTTGAAGAAGGAATGTTCTATCCTTTATCATCACCAACTTCATACTCCCTAGATTCAACCAAGGTGAGTTGGTAATGAACCAGACAATAAGTAAATGTGTTCTAAAACTTGGAATTGAAATCATACAGTTCGATCAAACAACTTGTTTATTAGGTTTCCCATTGTTATCCAAACACCTAGTCCAAAATTCGAACAACTATTTCATATCATTCCACCTTTGAGAAGTCATCCAATCAGCAAAATCATTCATAAGTGATTGAACATCTAGGGTTTGAGATAAAGTTTGGATTTTAGCAAATGTGGTTTGTTGGATTAGACCTAACGGAACAAAAGATCGAGCAGAAGCTGGATTAGGGATAGAGGTTCTCTAATTCTCATGATAAAAAGGACTACCAGAAGATGGATTTGGCGGTAATGGAGTAGAAGAAACAGGCAGAGGAGGAGAAGAAGAGGGTGGAATTGATGATGAAGGCTCAGCAATTTGAGGCTCTTATGAGAGGAAAGTAAAAGTAGAAATCGCTCTAAATGAAGGGTTTAAGGTTTTGATTAATGACCCAATTTTAGTGAGGATTGGAAATGATGCCATGGATGATGATCGATCTGGTTCAGAGATTGTACAAGGTTTCGAACCAGACCAGAGTTTAGAAAGAGAGAGAGGAGAGAGGAATTTGGTTTTTTTATGTTTGAAGGTTGTCGGCCCAAAAATTGACCGGCCGACGACCTTCGCCGGTGAAGACGATGAGGTGGCAGATAGAGGTGATGAGATGGAAGAGAGGGAGGTGATGAGATGGAGGAGAGGGAGGTGATGAATAGTTAACGGAGTTATAACGGTAACTAAAAAAGGGGACCGTCTGAATATTTTTGATAAAGTAGAGGTCTAGGCAGGAAGATGGTCACAAAGTTGGGGGTTATTTGAAATATAACCCCTTATTTAAATACTATAATCCACGATTAAGATTAGTGGGATAAGGAAAGATTTGCGAGGAAGTGACATTATAAAATACGTCGGAGTTATTTTCACAAGATATTAAAGAGATTTCAAATTTCAAACCTAATAACTATATGGTGGTTGGAGAGATATGCAGGAGAGATGTGTGGGGGAGTACTAGTGTTGAATAAGAAATTATGGGAGTGATTTAATTATAATAAAGATGAAAAATTTGAGGCGTAAATATCTTTCTATTGTTTTAGGTTGGGGTCTTGCGGAATAAAAAAAAGAGTCCATGGGTATATAGACCAAAAAAATATTTTAAACAAAAATATAATCCAGTCTTCTCAAATCCTAGATATTTAGTCTTTTTGATAAAACGACCAAAGTATCCATACTTTAAAATAGTTATACCCTACATGTCCTTTGTAGAAAAAACAACATATTTAATACGTGAGGGCTAAATGGGGAATTTGTGAAATGATTGGGAGTGATTTAAGGGATTCAATGAAGCAACGTTCGGGAAAGAAAATCAATTTACAGATTCACTTCGTTTCTCTCTCTACTCGACCGTTACGGGATTCCATGATTTAAGGGATTCAATGATTATGGAGTTTTTTCGTTTTTTTTGAAAATATTGATTTTGTTTATGGATTTATGTAATAATAAACCTATTTTATTGATTGTTTTGTTCTTGTGTATGATATTGAAACAGATCTTACACATAAATTTCTCGTACTTTACCTAATATATAAAAACACAAATATTGTGATTTGGGTATTTATAATTTTTCATTAGACTTGGGAATGCTTATAATGGGTAAAGAACAAAATCGTTTCCCTTAAAATCTATCATTTGTATGATACATTGGAGTATTTGATTAATAAAAAACGCATACTTTATTCGAAGTAAGTAATACTTTGGGGTTTATGGTTTTATATTTTTTTGTTTCGATTGAGTTGATATGAAGTAAATTGCAATGTCCCTTTTGTGCAGGTTAACAGTAAAAAAATGGCACCAAAGTCTAAAACTACGGCATCTTTATCTAAGGAAATTTCGAATGTTAGAAAGAGTCCTTCGAAAAGGAAGGTTGTTGTTGAAGAAAATCAAACCAAAAAAAATCAACGACAAAAGAAACAACATTAACTGAGGTAAGATGTTTGTACATTTTAATAAAAATGTATATACAGTGGATGTCGTGTACCATAAAGTATTTAAAGATAATAATGTATGTTACAATTTTTAGAATGGAACATTATAATGTCTGATAAAGTATATATACTTTATGGTAAAGTCATTAAATTGTAACTTGATGTATTTTTTTTTATGTTGTTCAGTTTGGAGGGAGTTCAAAAACAGTTAAAGGTAAGAAGAAAGATAATCAGCAACAAATTGTTAATTTGGTAGGAGAGCAGAAAGTAATAGCAACAGTGAAGACATCTCTATTATTCAGATATTCTCTGAGTAAACCCATAACCCTGATTAATAGCTTGCGTAGTTATATGACAGAAGAGATGAAAGAAGAAATAAGCAACACTCCTTTCAGCAAGCTGTTTGATTGTATGGCTTTGTTTTTTTATTTGATTTGATGATTCTGCTTGGAAATCTATCTGTGATATCAAAATAAACCATTTTGATCAAAAAAACATAAAAAATTTGAAATAAATGTAATATAAAGTACTGACATATTATGGTAAAGTATATTAAATTAATTACAATTAATATAAAGTTTGAAAAAAGATTGACATCTATATTAAAGTACTGGAAATTTATCATATGTAAAAACGAAATGTATGGATTATTTAGATATAATTTCAGTACTTTATGAATTTAAAAAGTTCAGAATACCTTGTTAAAAAAAAATGTACTGTAAAGTACGGTAATGTATCATAAAGTACACATACTTTATAATAAAGGTCAGAATAAACAGAGGACAAACTTTTCCATTCATTGTAGAAATTGTATTATAAAATACGCAAAGTTATCGTAAAGTACATGTACTTTATCTCCAATCAGAAAACAATGAATCTGAATATACCGCAAATCTGAGTCCGTCAGTGAAGATGAATCTGATCTGAAAAAAACTTCAGTAATGATTAAACGAAAATCTTAAGATACATACCACGAAAATTGGAAGATATAGAACATACCTAGATTGAATAAAACATTAAATATGATATAAAGATCAAAGATTTCATTATTGATATTAAAATTTTAGAGAGAGAGAGAGAAGTTTAGACTTCCATTTCAGATCTATCAAAGATGGAAATATATATTATGAGAAAGATCTACAATTGAATCGTTTTTTCAGAAATAATACATAACAATTTGATACAGTTTAAAAAATTAATTATTAGATCTTAAAAATGAATCTAAATACAAAACAGTAATATCAAATACATGAAAACAAAAACGAAATCTTACAAATGAATGTTCTCATTATGATTTTAGCAAAAATAATTACCTTCAAGAATTGATCTTCGATAAGTTTAATGGAGATGAATGTAGAGTTCTGATGTTAATAGTGGTTAAACAACTAGGTTAATGTTCTTGAAAATGAGATATACTATATTACGGTTACATATTAGATTTGTTAATATTTCTTTCATTATAATTCTGATTGGAGAGAGAAAGATGGAGACAATTAAGGAAATGATATATACATGATTATTTTGGCAAAAACGGTTACAAAATATATGGAAAGGTTATAATAGGTATTAATAAGGATTAAATATTATAGAGATTTGATATTTCTCTCGAGATGAATACAAATGGACTAGATCTCTATTATGATGATTAATTTGGTTTTTAAATCCTTTTTAGGATTATAGAGGATTAAATCTCCTATTAGGACCCTATTTTTGGTCTATAGACTCAAAAATTATTAAAAAAATGGCCAACGCTTTGGGGAAAGCTAAATAGTTTCTGAGGTGTGAAGACTTGGTCAAAATTTGGTCAATTTTGTTTGACAATTTTATTTAGGGGGAAAGCAAACTAGCTTCTCCACCTCATCTCTCTCTCCACCTCATCTTCTCTCTCCCTACCATTCTCTCTCTCTCTTCTCCGATTAGGTCGCCGGCCGGAAAATTTTCCGGTCGGCGACCTAATTGGAGAAGACAGAGAGGTGAGGTGGAGAGAGAGTGAGGTGAGGTGGAGTGTTTTTTTATTTCCCCTTAAAATTTATTTCCCCGAAAAATTTCTAAAATTCTACATATTCCCTTTAAAATTTCACACCCCGAAAACTATTTAGCTTTCCCCAAAGCGCTGGCCAAAAAAATCTATGGGAACAAAGACTAAGTCAATCTTGGGAGCATGTTTATGGTTCAACCCAAAAATTCACTTAATTGAACTTTGTTCCATAATCTTCATCTCAAACACACTATCTCTTTCTACCATCTCAGATAAACGTCAAATATAGAAATGAAAGAGAGATTTATAATCTCCACAAACCTAATTTTGTAAACAGATCTGAAATTCTCATCATCTTGTTTACGAATTGTAAACTAATCTGAAAATTCTCATCATTTTCGAGTTTATTTAGCAATTCTGCAATTGAATTCCTTTGGGAAGTGGAGGTAAGAGTGTTTTAATACTGCTGCTTTCTATAGAGGTTTAATGAAACTCATGTTAATGATGAAGATTAGGGAGCAAAGTTCAATCAAACAAATTATTAGGTTGAACAATAAATATGTCTGGCATGTCGATCTTAATTGACTTAGTCTTTATGCCCTACAGACTTTTCTTTATTCCCCAAAGCCGCGACCTTGTTTTATAGCATTTGATTTACACGGGTAGAAGCCCCTTGTGTTTTATTACAAGGATATAAAAAGGTCGTTGATTTAGGAAAATAAGAATATTATCCGGGATGAAAAATTTTAAAGGGAAGATGCGAAATTTAGAAGATTATGGGGGGATTCATATTTTAAGGGGAAATAATATTTCTTCTTCAACTCCGGCCACCACCTCTCGTTTACTCTCTTTCTCACTGTCTATCTCTTTCTCTCACACAATCTATCCATCTTTTTCTCTCACACAATCTATCTATCTATCTCTCTCTCTCTCTCTCTATCTCTCTCTTACAGTCTCTCTCACAAACTCTCTCTCATGATATTTCCCTCTCTCTATATCTTTCTAAGTATCTCCACTCACAGTCCCTCTCTCTCTTACGACATCTCTTTTTTCTCTCCCCCTCTCTATTTATATATAGAGGTTTCAAGGTTTACTCAGACAACAACGAGATGATAAATGTTCTTAGACGGGAATCCTCTGGTAAAAGTGATACAAAAACCCTAATTGAACAGAGGTACATTGGAATCTCTTTCTCACTGTTTATTTCTTTCTCTCGCACAATCTATTACCCTCTCTCATACATTCTCTCTCACAAACTCTCTCTCTCGCGCGATATCTCCCTCTCACAACATCTTTTTTTTTCTCTCTCTTTCTATATATGAAGGATTCAAGGTTTATTTAGACAACAACGAGAGGATAAATGTTCTCAGACGGGAATCCTTTGGTAAAAGTGATACAAAAACCCTAATTGGACAAAGGTACATTCGAATTTTGAGGATCTAACTCTGGAGTTTCTTTCTTCTTGTTTTCACCATCTCTCATTTTTCGTGTTTTTTTTTGATGGGTTGAAGAAAATCTTTACCAGTTACTAGTGGAGCTCGCCATTGAATCAAGTGCTTTGAAGGTTATATTTGATAAATGAAACACCAATTTTTCGTAGGATTTGTTTCTAGTACTATTCTGACCCTTACTTCACAAAAATAATTTAGGGTTCTATCGAAATGTACATACAAGGAACAAAACTCGGGGATGGCGGTGGCTGGATTTGGTGATCGGAAAAGGATGATAAGAAAGAAATAATTGAAAAAAATATTAAGGTTGCCGACAATGGCAGTTTAACGGCGATCCTTGCCGGCATTGAGAAGAAATGGTGAGCACAATTTTATTCTCCATAACCATTTGAAAATATATTGGCCAACTAAAGTTGACCAGTTTTTTTATAAAGTCTTTGCACCTCCGGATAATTTTTTTTATTTTCCCAAATCAGCTGCCTATAAAAAGAAAGATAATTAGGAAAATTTATTTGGAACTATGATATTGAATTAATGGTTTTATAATATATGTAATATAAGAACATTTTATTTTTATCTTTGGTAGTAACTTAGTTCGATATGAGCTCAAAACAGGTCCAGTCCTGAGATTTCGGACGCCCGAAGCAAGTTGTAAAAATGGGGCCTACACGCGTTTCACAAGAAAAAAATTTGTATGTCAGAACTTTCTGTGTTTTCTTTGCACATAATGTGAGATTTAAACATGAAACTTGTGTTCTTGATTAACTTACACTCTGAATTGGACGATCTGGTTGAGTTACTCGAAAATTAGCATGGGTACGTGGAGAGCCCTTGTCGGTCCATGAACGACCTCATAATTAAGTAGTTCAGCGAATTCAGAATTTGGCGAATCAGTATATTATTTAGTATTTTTTTAAACCGAAAAATATATATATATTAGAAAATGGTTTTCCAAGAAAAAAGTTCAATAAGTTTCAGCCTTTTTTTTGTGTTTATGGGGATAGTGTTGATTGTGGTTTGATTGTGATTGTGGCGCTGAAGATTTTATAATGGTGGTAGTTGTGGCGTTGAGGTTTAGTAATGGTAGTCGTGGTTGTAATGGTGGTGGTAGTGGAGCTACAGTGGTAGAGGTTTAGTGATTGTGGTGGTGGTAGTGGTGGTGGTAGTGGAGGTTTAATAATCGCCTTGTTAGTAGAAGTGTCCACCAAAATATTTTTTTTTTTAAAATGTGCAGTTCAACGGTTAGTGGTAGAGGTTTAACAACCGTGGTTGTAGTAGTGGAGGTTTAGTAGTTGTGGTGGTAGTAGAAATCAACTAAAATAGAAAAAAAATTAAGAGAAAATTTGCTTATGCTTAAGATCAAACATGGGTTGTTTGGACTCCTTAACATGTTTTCTACCAATTGAGCTAATGTTAATTCTTTGTCAAGTTTGATTAGTTTTTGTATAAAGATACAAAAAATCGGGACCCCTTCGATTCTTTATTTTTTACCTTTTGTGAGGCTCTTCGGCCCTCGGGGCCCGAAGCGAGGCTTTGCTCGCTTGCCCATCAGGGCCGACCCTGGCTCAAAAACAAGTTGTTTGAAGTCGAAATCATTATAAAAAAGAAAATCAACTAAAATATGAGAGAACACATCTTCATCTGTCAATTTTTCTTTTTCTTTTTTTTTACGTGGAATACTTGCAAACTCCTCTAGAAGTTCTTTTATGCAAATAAAAGCAGTATTAGATATTTCATACCGAGTAAAAGGGGTGATGTGGAGAATAAAAAAAAGGCAAGATGCTATAGAAGTTGGTTACATTTTTGTTTATAAAAAACTGGGTTAGGTGGCAGCTTAGACATAAAGAAAGCTATAAACCCTCGGGGTCCTATTCCTAGGGGAGCTGTTAGTATGAAAATAAAGAGATTCTTGGAGAAAGAAGAGAATCTATTTTCCCTTTTTTCTAGGGTTTTTTTTCTTGGTTTGTTGTGGGGCAGGGGAATTAACGCGGTTTTGTGGTCTCAACTCTGAAAGGATCAACTCCTAAAATCCTCTGAGGAATTAAAAAATGTTATCTTTTTCTTTTCTCTCACTTTCTCTCTCTAGAAAATATTAAATGGGTGGGTTTTGTCCGTTGATAACATCACCACTTCCCTTTCACTTTCTTTTTTCTTCTACCGAATCCCTTGGCTGAACTAGTCAGTCCACCTCTCTGTTCACTCTCTCACCAGCTCACATCCTTCATTATATATTATAAAACAAAATCCTCTTTCTTCTTCATTTTATCAATTTTCTAGAGAGAGAGAGAGAAAAAAAAAAGGGAGACTTTTCGAGTTCGTTCGTTCCTTTGATCATCATAATCATCGTCAATGGCAGGAGGAGGAGAGAGCAAAGAAAGCGCTACATTAGAGTTCACTCCGACATGGGTTGTTGCTGCTGTTTGCTCTATCATCGTCTTCATTTCTCTTCTTGTTGAGAGACTTATTCATTTCCTCGGAAAGGTAATCTTTTTCTCTCCTTTTCCCTTTATTTTCTTTATTTCGTTAGAAGATAACAATAAAACTAAAGTCATGGAAAATTAGGGCTCTTTTAGTTGAGTTTGATTTATTACTTACAGAGGATTGTTTTTCGAACTTGTTCTAATCGGTTAAGTTTATGTACTAACAAGATCGATACAATAGTTCAAGATTTCAGAAGTCAGTGAGATAGAAAAAACCTTAGTATTTTATTTAGGTTTGATTTTCTCGTTCCGTTTGGCCCGGATAGAAATCCTGATTTTGCCCATTCTTCAATCAGTTGTTTTTTTAGTTGACCCACTTTTGCATACAAAGAGCTTGATTTTAGTTGATTAATCGAGTTGGTCCTTTAATCTGTATCATTTTTAATCTCCTAATTATCTCCCACTAACTTTTCGATGCTGTAAGTTTAGGTTTTAATAACCTTGTCAGGTCACCTGTAGCTGTAATCTATATTTTCATCATCTAGGTGCCTTAGAGTGGATGTTTTTTGAATCTTGTTGTCCCTGAATTTCTTCAATTGGTTAGCTGTAATCTTGTTGTAATCTATAGTTTTATCAGCCGGGTGTATACCGTTACAGCCATTTTCTCTCGTGACACTTCGATGTTTTTCGTTTGTTCATGCTAACCACACATCTTCTCCCCATTTTTGAATCTTGTTGTCCCTGAATTTCTTCAATTGGTTAGCTGTAATCTTGTTGTAATCTATAGTTTTATCAGCCGGGTGTATACCGTTACAGCCATTTTCTCTCGTGACACTTCGATGTTTTTCGTTTGTTCATGCTAACCACACATCTTCTCCCCATTCTTTGGTGCTTGGTTAACAAGTGGAACCCAAGCAGCCTTGATTTTGTCTTCTTTTAGTAGTCTGGCAGATCACGTCCTTTCAACCTATAATATTCGTAGCCTAGATTATATAGCTTCTAATTTGATTAAGATTCTTCCTAAAAGCCTTGATTTTCTTCATGACGGTTCTGCATTCTTTTAATTTAACGTTACCCTATTCAAGAGTTCTTTACCATTTCTACGATCAGTATTGGCAAGACACGTAATCTCGACATCTCTCACCTTTACTTCGTTGTTTGGGCCTTCCCTATTCTATGAAGAGCATTGACTTATCATAGTTCTTCTGAGATCCAAATGCAAGGAGAACTAAGAAGAAAACACTAAAAATTGATACTAGTGCTTATAGTTATACCATCATCTCAAGTGACGTTGTTTCATAGATTGGGTCAGACTAACAGGACATCAAGCTAACATGGTTATTTTACTTTGGGTACTTTATCTAATTTCTTACTTTTCCATTTATGTAACTTGTTAGGTGTTCTTTTCTAGTATGTTTTTCTTTTCCTTTTCTTTTTTGTAATATTTGTTTCTCTCTCCCTCAGTATGTAATCTATATCATTCCATCTAAACCCGATTGCAAACACAATTTCCCCCTCTCTGCAATTTTTTTTTACTTTTACTTTACAAAGGAGGTCACTGAGTACTATCTCTCCATTTTAAGCCCCCAGCTTTTGTTTTGTTTCTTCCGTTTTGTAAATTTATCCCAGCTTCACCTCATCAACTTTATTTAGTTCAGCTAATACTGATTTACTTTTCTCTAACATAAAAACTACAGTATCTGAAGAAGAAGAATCAGAAACCTCTTTTCGAAGCATTACAGAAAATTAAAGAAGGTATATTAATGGCATCACCACCACCTAATATCAATCATGTTCCGTAAAGATTGTAACTTCTTTTGTTTCCTTGTTTAATTTCTTCTTCCCGATGTTGGTTGCTACCTTTTTTTTGTTTTGCAGAGTTAATGCTGTTGGGGTTCATTTCCCTTCTTCTCACAGTCTTCCAAGTTAGAATCTCTAGGTTCTGCATACCCAAGAGTTGGACCAACAACCTCCTCCCATGTAAGAGGGAAACAACCATTGAATCCTCCTCCCACTTTCAGCTTAGCATTTCCAGCATTGGCAGGAGGCTCCTCGCATCCTCTGGGGATGCTGATTACTGCACTAAAAAGGTTTCATTTCTTAACCTTTTTCCATACTTTTGCTGATTTGTGTTTCTTGTTAAATCCAATTCATTTTTTTTTGAAATATTATAGCATCTATTGAATTTTTTTTTTAAGATTTGAATGAATATATTAAAGGAACCATATAATTGGATTACTGCATTGCCAGAGCAACCATAGAGGAATCAGTTCAAGGCCTTCACTAATAGAGAAGTTAGCTCACCTTCAACACCGTTGTCGATTGATCCTTAGCTAAAAATATTGAACTCCACTAGAGCAACAAATAATAAGTGTTTTCTAAGTATTGCTATTAGGTATTATTCAACATTGACTTTAGAAGTGAACGACTCCTATAAAGAGATAATTAGCAATTTGTGATCATTGGGGGCCTATAGTGGACGCTCACAATATGAGCAACTGTTTTGCAGCTCTTTTTCATTCAAATTTACAGCTTGCCGTGCATCTGCAACACAAAGAAATTTGATATTTTCCGTTCTCTTCCTAGGACAAGGTCCCATTGCTGTCTCTTGAGGCGTTGCATCATCTGCACATTTTTATCTTTGTGCTGGCTATTGTCCACGTGACTTTCTGTGTTCTCACTATTCTTTTTGGTGGTATAAAGGTAATTGTGACCAAAATACTGTATGGTTTTGATCTATTCTTAGTATCCATAAATAGTTTTGTCATTATTTTTTTTGTTCATTATATTTGGATGTTTGTGCTGGTAGATACGTCAATGGAAGCATTGGGAGAACGCCATTGTGCAAAATAACTATGATACACAGAAAGGTAGTGGTTGTCGACTGTTCAGGTTATGTGGTATTCTTTAAGAAACCTTTTTTTAGCCCTTACTTTCTATTGTTTGAAGTTATGGTAATATCTGGTTATTGTATGTGTAGTTCTGGGCAAAGTAACACATGTTCGTCAACATGATTTTATCAAGGACCATTTTGTTGGTTTTGGGAAGAGAACGGCTGTACTAGGTTGGTTGGTAAGTCATTGTATTATTCACTTCTAAAATGTAAAGGTCGCTCCCTGCGACTATATAAAACTGATTGAGGAAGGATTTCCTCTTTCAAATTGTTCTTATCTGAATTTTGCTTCCATAATTCATAATCTAATGCAGCCTTATGTCTTTGCAGCATTCTTTCTTTAAGCAATTTTATGCATCTGTAACGAAATCAGATTATGTCACCCTGCGCTTGGGTTTCATAATGGTAAGTTGTAACTGAACACACATATCGTTAAGCATTTTAGATGATTTATGAATTTTGTCCTTGTTTCTGTTGTGGCATTCCTTTCAGTCATCTTTTTATTATACATTGTTGTAGACCCATTGCAGGAGTAACCCGAAGTTTAACTTTCACAAGTACATGATACGCGCTCTTGAAGCTGATTTCAAAAAAGTCGTCGGCATAAGGTAAAGAATGTTTCAGCTATTTCCAAGTACGAAACTCATTCACCAATCTTTATTTTATTCTTTTTTATTATTTTTAGGGAAAAAGGAGCAAGTCTTTTTTACTACTTTTGTATTTTAGCAGAAAAAAGAAGACATGAATAACCACAATCTTTGATTCTAATGAAACCATTAACTTCCTAATTAAGTTTTTATTAATTTCATCTGCAGCTGGTACCTCTGGGTATTTGTAGTCCTTTTCTTGTTGCTGAATGTAGAAGGTACGTGCATTTCTGTTTCAGCTCACCAGAGAAAATACTCGGGACGTCTTTAGCTTTTACTGCAAGATGCTTTCTTGTTTAATAAATATGCTTTGTTTGCCTCATTTCAAGGATTAGTACATGCTTATCCTTAGAGGTGTTTCAAATAAAACAAACTATTTGTCGCAGCTTCAAATTTCCATAGTGAAGTCTTAAAATTTTATTATAAAGTGTCCACTAAAATATTCAGAATGAAACTTTAACTCAACTAGAAAGAGATGCTTTCAGATTTTGAAGTCTCAGATGCAATCTCGTTTAGATTATGTTTTTCATTGCCTACCTCAATTTATTCTGTGTCATAGCCTGATTGTCAAATTCTTCCTTCTCGAGCTAGGATAAGTCCATGAATGTAAAAGAAAGCTGTATTTCATTTCATGTGCAGGTTGGCATACATATTTCTGGATAGCATTTATCCCCCTCTTTGTAAGCATGCTTAACCTCTGAATCACTCTTTAAACATTTGCTATTGATACCAATGTATGCACGCCTCTTAGTATGACTCGGCAGAAGCTTTAGATGAACTAAAATGAACTATGAGATTTCACTAGGAGAGCAGTGAAAAAAAGTATAAATAAGATTAAAGAAGCATAATATGCATCCATGGTTTATTAGTACTGATAAAGCAGAAATTAAGACAGTCCTAATGGACTAAGAGTTATCCACAACATACGCACCTCTGTCCTTTAAGGTAAAATTCGTCATACTCCGGTTTAACTCTAAAGTCTAAAGAATTCTAGTTTCACCCAAATTAGTCGACTTTTATGAATGACATCTTAAACATGAAAATAAATTAGTAAATCTAGCTTACTTGGTTGGTAATATTATATTCGAAGAGCCTGTCGTCTACCTCAGCTTCTCCCACTTGAGATAGATTCTGGAACCATTCATTCCTTCAAAAGCAACACCGAAACTAGGCTGTAAGCTTTGTTACGTCGAAGAACAAAAAATCCAGAGATGCAACAATCGAAATAAGCAATCTTACAGGAACAAGGAAGGTTTACAGTCGTAAAACCTATTGCACGGCAAACAATTGTGCGATGATATTCACTATTATGAAGAACAAGATGGCAGAGATATTACCCATAGTCTAGCACTCTGCAGCTCCACTATCTCCCCAAAATAAAATAACAGAAGAATTCTACTTACATTGATAACTGTCCTTTATAAGACTAAGGCAACCATGACTTATATAGGCCGGGCCAAAAATTTGGCCAAATGTTCTTCAGGTGGCACTTCAGATTTGATATCGACTTGTATGGAAGACATTTTCAGCAACATATCTTTCTCTTCTTAAAAGAGGTGGAAATGTTTATCATAGATTGGTGACTATTGTTGTATTTTATCTGAACTACACAGCTCCTACTTGCTGTGGGAACGAAGTTGGAGCATGTTATTATTCAATTGGCTCATGAGGTTGCTGAGAAACATGTAGCAATAGAAGGCGATTTGGTTGTTCAGCCCTCAGATGACCATTTCTGGTTCAATCGACCGCGTATTATCCTCTACTTGATTCATTTCATCCTTTTCCAGAATGCTTTTGAGATTGCATTTTTCTTCTGGATATGGGTAAGTGACTGACTACTATGTAAATGACTGCTCTCGTCTCTATCTTGTACAAGTACTTAAAATGACTGAAAATCTGATGCTCAAACTAAACGCAGGTCCAATACGGGTTTGACTCCTGCATTATGGGAAAAGTCCGCTATATCATTCCAAGACTTGTTATCGGGTAGAAGATAAATCTTTTTGTATCTTCACAAATCTTTCTGATAGAGTTAGGGTGGCCTCTAGTGTATTCAACCAAATGGCATGCAAAATATAAGACTCTGATTTTTCTTTTCATTTTTCCCCAGGGTCTTCATCCAGGTACTCTGCAGTTACAGTACACTACCACTTTATGCGATTGTCACGCAAGTAAGTTGCAGTTTTATTTTTTCCCATGAGTAATGTTTGTGTATGGCATTTCTCAGTTTTGAAACTAATTATTTTGTTAATCTTCTATTACCATAAAGATGGGAAGTTCATTTAAGAAGGCTATATTCGAAGAACACGTACAAGAAGGGTTGGTCGGGTGGGCTCAGAAGGCAAGGAAGAAAGCTGCTAATGGCTCAACGTCACATGGAGGTTCTACCCACCACATTCAGTTGGGTAAGGTGAAGCAAACACAACCCCTTATGAAGGACGAAGACAACATTGTGCAGATTGAGCCCTCAACTCACTGAAGATTAACAAGTAAGATATCATCCACAAGCGAGGGAGAAAGCATTTTGCTCCCATATATATTTGAATGGTATTTTTCCTATACATGTCGTCTTTATTTATTTATTTCAATCATACAGTATATGTCGTGAATGGCACGAATGCCGTAAAAAGTATTGTAGGGTAGAGTGAAGAGGGTTAAGTTGTATACTTGTGTATGTGATAGATCGGTGTTTGATTTTTGTTGTGCTGCAGAACTTGTGTTAAAGTTTATATACCAAATGATTCTTGTGGAGAGTAGATATCATTATTCTTCACTCTTTAGGTACATTGGTAACAAAAATTCTATTCTTCCCTTGAGAACCTCCCGCCCCAGGCCGTCTGGCTGACACTAAACTATTCCACATATCGTCTAACTATGGTTTTTGGTACTTGATTCGTCCCTCTTCCTCTCTTCTTCCCATCTCATTCTTGTCGGTAGAATCATCAATGTACATGACCAGTAAGAAAATGTGTAACTCAGATTATATGAGAGGTATAGAGAGACTTTCAGAGTTTATAATAGTGAGCATGTATGTATATGAGAGGTATAGACAGACTTTCAGAGTTTATAATAGTGAGCTCAACAAACATAAAACTAGTAACAATGGGAAACACATTTGATGTTCCAAACTCTTCCATAATTCCCTGCTGTTTGTGCGGCCAAACACATTAAGAGTAGAGCGTAGGCTTTTGGTTCCCCCCGGACACAAAATAAGCCGACACTCCATAAGTATGTGGAAGTTTGACTTATACTACCAAAGTTTCAAAAAGTTTGGTTTTGGTATAGGAAGAGCGACATCTGGTATAGACAGGGCGTTAGAAAGGTCAATTTATATATGGATTTTTGAGTGAGAGGCTAAAAAAATGGAGGGTAAATAAGCATTACCCCTAGCCCAAAAAAAAAAATGAGAACCCAGTCCAAATTGTCAGGACAGCTCACACTTTTCTGGTTTTTATTTTATTTATCCCTCTTTTACCCATCTATTGGAAAGTTCCGTGTTTTCTGACAATCTGACGGACTACAGCGAAGCAATTAATTCCCCGTACATGACGTCATGTCAGAGAAACATTCAGATTTTTTGAAAATTCAAAAATGGCGCCATTTTTTGACGAAATTTTAGCCAATTTTTTTGGATCCCACCCATTATATTTTGTTTCAACTCCTTCTTTCTTCTTATTTATACATCCAAAAATCTTCTTCATCATTCTTATTTTGTTTTTCACATTTTATCTTCTTCATCTCTTTCAATCTCTAAAAACATAAATTTTTTTTTTCTTTCTCTCTCTAAAAGTTTTATGTTCTTATTTTTGGATGTTCATCATTCTTATTTTGTTTCACATTTTATCTTCTTCATGTCTTTCAATCTCTAAAACATCAATTTTCTGTTTTTTCTCTCTCTAAAAGTTTTATGTTCTCATTTTTGGGTGTTCATCATTCTTATTTTGTTTCACATTTTATCTTCTTCATCTCTTTCAATCTCTAAAAACATCAAAGTTTTCGTCTTTCTCTCTCTAAAAGTTTTATGTTCTTATTTTTCTTCTTCATCACTCTTATTTGTTTCACTTATTACCTTCTTCATCTCTAAAAACATCAAAGTACATAATCAAATGGCCAGTGCACAGAACCATTTCCGGTACAGAAGAAAATTCCCAGTTCAAATGTGTCCAGTGCTGCACCAAATGGCCAGTACATAGAACAATTCCCAGTGCACAAGAAAATTCCCAGCACAAAAATGTCTAGTACATAACCAAATGACGAGTACACAGACCAATTCCCGGTACACAAGAAAATTCTCACTACAAAAATTTCTAGTACATAACCAAATGGCTTGTACACAAAACAATTCCCGGTACACAAGAAAATTCCCAGTACAAAAATGTGTAGTACATATCCAAAAAATGGCCAGTACACTAAATAATTCCCGGTACACAAGAAAATTTCCTTATACAAATCAATGAAATACTACCAAAAATGAAGAAATTTGTTGAGATTGGAAAGAGATAAGAAATAAATCTGGAAAAAAAGAACGAAATTTGTTAAGATTGGAGAGAGAAATATGTGTGGGAGAAAATAGAAAAGAAATAAGAAATTAATTTGGAA
This sequence comes from Eschscholzia californica, assembly GCF_041429995.1. Taxonomy (NCBI): domain Eukaryota; kingdom Viridiplantae; phylum Streptophyta; class Magnoliopsida; order Ranunculales; family Papaveraceae; genus Eschscholzia; species Eschscholzia californica. Next base: position 39,546,700 of record NW_028238198.1, read on the forward strand.
AAAGAACGAAAATGGCAAGTTGGTAAATTTTGTAATGGCAATTCTGTAAATTCGTAGAAAGTACAAGGTTTAATGTCAGGTGCGTCAGACTATTTTTCAAAAAAATTCGCATTTCCCGGGAATTTTTCGGTGGCAATTTTGTGAATTTATGGAAAGTACACAGTCTGATGGGAGGCGTGTCAGATTATTTGTCAGAAATTTTCGAGTCTCCCGGGAATTTTTCGATGGTCGTTTCGTAAATTTCAAAAAGAAGAAGGGTGTTTCGGAAATTCTACCCCCAACCTGACTTGTTGGACCTGCCCCTCATTCTTTATCTGCAGTGGGTCTGATACATATTGTTGGGCTGATTTTGGGCCTTTTGCCCAACCCCTCTTTATATATTTGTTCTTCATTTACCAAATTAACTTAAGAAGAGCATTTTAAAGATCATTTGATAAATAATGCTATAAAATATAAGGACTTGAATAAAAATTAACAATAAATCTAATACTCTACTCACTTGTAGTTTTGTCTCACATAAACAACCCAACCCTAAGAGCAAGTCCAATGGGGAGCGGTCCCGACCCTTAATTCAAATTAAGGGTCGGGACACCCCATCCTCCCCATTGGACTGCAATATGTCCCGGGCGGAGGGCTGAGGGAAATAAGGGTCGGCCCCTTATTAGGGGTCGGCCCCTAGCTCCCCAACGGACCGTTGGGGCTCCCCAACAGTCACATTGGGGAGCAAACTCCACCGTTGGATCACATCCAACGGTGGATTTTTTTTCTTTCTTTTTTTTTTGTAAAAACAAAATAAAAATAACTCATTAATTTAAAAACTTAAAAATTTATTAAAAAACTTAAAATAATCCAACACATTAATTCAAAAACTTAAAGAACTTAAACTTAAAAGATTTATTCGTTGTCGTTAGTTCTCGTATTCCACACGTGTTTAATATGGTGGTTGGAAGGGTAAAAAAGAGATAAATTCAAAATTCAAATTTAGGGGCCCGGGACCGGTCCCCATTGGAGCTGATTTTGAGGGTCTGAGCCCAGGCCCTTAAATTTGAATGAAAAGGTGAATTAAGGGCCCTGGGACCGCTCCCCATTGGACTTGGACTTGCTCTAATATCGATCACTACTATCATCATCGCCATTAATATTAAAGAACTTGCAAAATACATAAGTTTACTATCACTATAGTCTTAATTACAAGCTTTTAATGGTGCTTCAAGATCTCATGGATGGAGAACCACCATTAACGAAGAAGGAGTACTATAGTCTTAGTTACAAGCTTTTAATGGTGCTTCAAGATCTCATGGATGGAGAACCACCATGAATGAAGAAGGAGGCAACCTACATCAAGAAAGAAAAGCCCTTTGACTTAAACAAAAACATTGACTTAAATGAAAACATTGACTTAAACGAGGGCATCGGAACAGAGACATATATAATGAAGATAATATGTCCCAAGTAGAGAAAAATACTTTTTTGTCTTCCTCTATGGTTAACAAACATTTTTAGGGTTTTAGGTCGTTTTTGTTCTAGTAAACGATATTCGATTACGTTGAGTGAAAAAGACAACAAATTTCGGTCGGCTCGGCTAAAATTTGTCTATTTCTTTATTCGCTCTGGATGAAATTTGTTTAACTTTTCAGTGGTTCTGGATGAAAATTTGCACTATTTTCATTCGTGAATTTTTATTCATGCTGAGCGGAACTTCTTCAAAAATTACTGTAATCAGTGTTAAAACCCTAAAAATCTATGGAGAAATAAAGCAATAACAAGAGATATGAACCATTCTATGGAGATGAGTGTTGTGTTAGTCATCTAGGATTTAGGGTTTCCATCTCTATCTCTCTCTTTGATCGAACAACATCTCTGTCTCTCTCTTTGATCGAACATCAACTCTATCTCTTTCTTTGATCGAACAACATCTCTATCTCACTTTTTGATCGAACAACGTCTATATCCCTCTCTTTGATCGGACAGAGTTTTAAGGGTTTCCCTCTCTTTAATCGAACAACGTTTTAGAGGTTTCTCTCTCTTTGATCTAACAGAGTTTTAGGGGAGGGACCAAGATTTAATTTTGAGATATTTTGGAAAATAGTGTTTATCTCTCCCTATCCTAAAAAGAATGCTATCTCAATCTAATACACTGCCTTTATTAAACATTACTCTTCCTATACCAAAAACCAAAAGTTTTAGGTTATCCTGAAGATGATCAACTTACCGAAATGGGCCCTTAAAAAGATGATTAGTTTCTATTTGGGGCATTTATGATTACCTCCTCACCACTAATGTCCAATTAGGGATACTCTTGTTTTTATTTGGAAATTAGTACAATCTCTTTTTTTTACTTAAACGTACAAACATAGCCTTATTCTTATTGTTTTTCTATCTTTTTCTCTTCGATCTCTCATATCTCTTCGCTGATGCTACCATCACTGATGTTCTGCCAACAATCTTCATTTCTTAACTTATCTTTTTTCTCTCGTATCTATTTTTTCTCTCATATCCATTTTTTTCTACTTAACTGACATCGTTTATCTAACATTTAATATTAATAAACCATAATAATTCGACAAATAAAAAATCGTAAAAGTCTAAGCAAAAATTTTAACATCTCAATTATTCTTTGTTTTAAGTTTAAACTTGATGATACATAAAATGGTCAACCGTTGACTGTCGTCAAGAAGTCAAGAATAGACGAGAAGCCCAACGGGTCAACCCGTCTCAAATCAACAAGACCGCTAGACCCAAAGAGATCCGCCACCTAAGCCCATAGCTGGGAGATCGCGCGACCAAATCATCTAAAGAGCTTCAGCTCTGTTCCGCCTAAAAACACAATCAGGTCTGCCCTGGGATTTGCAAGAAGTATAGGGGGTCCACGTAAGCAGGGTTGATGCCTTACACCCTGAACATGAGAAGGCAGAAGCACACCGCACGCTCACTACAAAAATATGGAGTTGTTGTGACGGCCGGAAGCCGTCAAAACGAAAACGATAACCGTCACAAAGAGCTTATTGTGAGGGCTTTCGTCTGTCACAAAGAAAAATAAAGTCGTCACAATAACTGTCGTCGCTAACATATCTTATGACGGCTCTGACTCCGTGTTATGGTAAGCGCTTACCGACTTCATCCGAATCTTCCTAAGGATCTCAGTTGGCTACAATCTTAAGGGTTTAATTAACTTGGGCTTCAAGAGTCTAAAAGGAGGAAACATCTCCTAGAGATCTATCAACTCGGCAGGATATCTATGAAATATCTTTGAATAGAGGAACTTTTAATTACCCTAGATACGAGATAAACTCAAAAGGAAATCCTAACTACGAACAGTAGTCTCAATCCCGAATGGTGGATAAAAACCGCTTCATCCATACCATCTATCACAATCGGTCCTAAGCAGCCTATAAAAGGGCATCACATCTGAAGGGTTTTGTATGTATCTAATCCATACTAATCATCTAACTAGTGTTGTAAGCGGAATCTCAAACATCATATGTTTAACACTAATTATCCAGGATCATATGCATGAACTAATAATGAACTAGAAACTGAAAGAAGAATGCCTGGATTCGCTTTCTGATGAACTGGATTCCATTAACTTTATCCCGAAGAAGATGAGAGCTTCATATGTAGCTCCTCTACTTGAGACACCCGAGTAAATAACTTGATCTCCCTTCTTTGTTGTCTGCTAGAACCCCATTGAAGGTTGAGAAGAAGAACCATTCTTCTTTTGACTTCATAGATAGATTGGGAGCTTTTTCTCTAAAACCCTCTCTCTCCAATTAGTTGTATATTGAGAGAGATGAAGTCTTCTCATGAGAAAAATCCACACCTTTTATGTTCTCATAACTGGTCCTTACATAGGCATTACCTTAGTAGAGTCCTACTCAAATAAGGAATCGTAAAAGTCCTTCAGAAAAAATAAGCACAAGTTATAGTTTAATCCAACTGAAACTCCTAATTAGGGATAAAACCCTAATTAGGGTTTCCTCATGCTATGGCCGGCCAGACTATCCCTTAATGGGCTTAGGCTGTCTGGCCTATACCCCTTAAGTGGCCGGCCAGGGATTTCCCTCTAAGGGAATCCCTTGGTTGCCCTTAAAAGTGGGTTTTGCCCTTTTTCGGGCTTCCATTTCGAGCCCGATTCTTTTATATCTTTTGAGCACTATCAGACTGGATCATATCCATCCATAGGTAAGCTCCCACGAGTCAATTCTCTCCGATCAAGCTACCACTCTTTGTTGTAACCCGTTGTAGGATTCGGTCTATGTTAGTCGTGGATTACCGAAGTGATCCGACGATCGTAAGCGGCTTCTAGCTAAGCATTACGATCCCTAATTGGACCGGACTAGATGATCTTCCGGATAAAGTCATTGTCATCCTAACTGACAAATTGTACGCATTGCCACCTTGGTCGAAGGACACTCCTTCAGAAGGACATCACCTTCAGACTGAAGGACTATATCCTTCAGTCTCCCACTTGTAATTAGAACAAGTGTAATGCTCGATTCCCATGTCACTTTGCATCTCATCTGATACATCATACCTTTTCAGACTTTCTTGATCTAAAGAACAACTACAAAGCTAATGATTAACTATTAATTCATTAGAGTACGGTCGTACATTTTCAATTGCTTCTCCTCAAGTGGCCCAGAGATACTAATCCTAACCTTGTTAGGAGGACATTATTAATTTCAATTTATTTGCCCCCCAAATTTGTTATTAACTGATCGTTTTGGTCCATGATTTGGATTCCAAGGCCTCAACAATTTTTATTTTTCCAATTTTACTCTTATGACATTTCTATAAAAAAATTTATCCACCTCACTACTCGCTCATCTCTCCACTTCATCTCTCAATATCCTCCACCTCACCTTTTATTCTTCAATTTGAGGTCACCGACAAGAGGTTGTTCCCTGACAGACCCTTTACCGGCGGCCGACGGACCCTCTGCTGATGACCTTCACATAAAAAAATTCAAACTCCTCCTTTATTTTACCACCAATACCATCATCTTTTCAATTTCTCGCCAACAACCCTTAGCTAAAGTAGTAAGATGTTTAGTCTTCCGCCTTAGAGGTCAAGGGTTCGAGAATCACTGACAATTGAAAAAAAAATCTTTTTATCTCTCTTTTCTTTACCCCAAACCATAAATGAAGAAGACGAATATTTTCGGGATTCCCCGAACCCTAGACGGAGTTCTGGTGTCGGGAACCCCCGCACATGACGAAGGGATTCCAAAAGCTAGATCTTCATTTGGGAAGGGTGAGTATGAATATGAAAATGATCGTGGTTGATAAAGAAGATGAAGATAGATTGTTGAAAAGAAGATGAAAATGGTGGTGGTTGAAATATAAGATAAAGAATTAAAGATATTGGTGTTGTTGATGAGAAGACGAAGATAGTGGTGGTGCAAGGTGGTGATGAACACGAAAAGTTATATATATTTTATAAGGTTAGTCTGATGCAAGACTTAATTTTAGAAACTCAGAGTGTCACATAGAATTTATAGAGGTTACTTATGAGGTATTTCTGATTGTCCAACTCATTAGTTTTAAACTTAAACTAATAGAAATAAATTATTTATATATTTCTAAAATATCTAAATATTTTTTCTTCTGCAAAGCTTATCATGTCACTCCAAATTCAAGCGTCTTATCATGAGATCTCTCAAAGTGAAATATGCTACCACCTCGGAGAAATACCTTGGAGCTCAACTTTTTATAGGAGCTCAAAAACAACTGTATTTAAAGATATAGTTCAGCAAATTAAATCCAAATTAGAGAAATGGAGTAACTTTTTCATTTCTCAAGCAGGGCGCGTTGTAGTCATTTCAGCGGTTGCAGCAGCCGTACCCCGATACTAAATGCAATGCTTCGCCATACCCAAGGGCATAAGCAAAAATATTAAGACTATTCAAAGGTCTTTCTGATAGGATAAGTCTAAAGAGATTTGCACAAAATTGTGGGACACCATCTGCACTCCCAAAAAGTTAGGAGGTCTGGGAATTCACAAACCGGAGATAGACAACACTGCGCTGTTAAGCAAACTAGCATGGAGAGTCAAATCTGAACCTAATGTGATGTGGGTTAAATTTCTCAAAGCCAAATACTACCCACACAGGGAAACTCCGGGACCGGCCAAAGCCTCACACTCTTGGAACTGGAAAACTATCAGCAAACATTTTAGTGTGATTAATGATCTAACTACATGGGAAGTTCATAATGGAGAAGACATTGACATATGGAAAGATAACTGGATCCCTGAAAATCAAATCCCTGATCACAAGAATAACACCTCGGATTACACCAAAGTATCAAATCTCATTGACAACAACAAATGGAATGAAGAAAAACTCAATTCCACCTTTGAAGAAGCTACGGTCAACTTAATCAAATCTAATTCGCTTATCAATAATGGAAAAGATCAAAGAAAATGGACGGTTCCTAAATCTGGGAATTTCACGGTTAAATCTATGTACAATTACCTTAATAATAGTCTTAACACCCCTCTCACGAACAACTATGACTGAAATTTTATTTGGCATATCCCCACTGTACCTCGCATTCAACTATTCCTGTGGAAAAATTGCACCAAAGCACTACCAGTGAGAAATAAAATAGGAAAATATATTGATAACAATGTTAACTGCCCAAACTGTGATGATATTGAAACTATTGAGCATGCCTTGCTACATTGCTCTCTAGCTAGAAATATTTAGTTCCATTTTAATATCATTGCAGGAAACATCAACTCAATCACGGAGTGGATCTTCTCCTGGCAGACAACACCAAATCAAAACAAAACTTCGAACAACATTCACTTTGCAACGATCTTATGGATTATCTGGAAAACGCGATGTGACCACTGCTTTCAATATGAAATCAACAAACTAGAAACAGTAAGAAATATGATCATTACATTTCCTGAACCCAAGAATATAACTAAACTTACTAACCAAAAACATCAAACTAAATGGCAGCCTCCTCCTCCTAACTGCCTTAAAATAAATGTTGATGCATCTTATATTAATAACCAATCAATTGTTGGTCTTAGTCTCATTGTCCACAACTCAGAATCGAGGTTTATAGCTGCTCACACCTCTATAGTTAGATGTAGAACAAGCGAAGAAAGTGAAGCGATAGCAATCCATAATAGCCTCCTATGGGCTGAATCTCAGAACTACCATAATATCATTATTGAAAGTGACAATCTAAATATTATCAATAACATATCAGATAAATCTCATGAAATACAGTGGCAATCAAAAATGCATATTCAAAAAATCCATGAAATGAAACACAGGTTTGAAACAGTGCGCTTCCATTACACCAACAGGAATCTCAACGTTCAAGCCGACAAATTAGCCAAATGGACGAGAAAAAAAATTCACCAAAGACTTGGCGCAATGTTCCGTATTTTCTTATTAGGTTTTACTGTAATAATATGTTACTCTCGTGTAATGACTCTTAAATTTATATACATCTGACAGTTCAACAAAAAAAAAGCTTATCATGTCACATCAGTCAACTGAACAACTTTAGAAATTTACATTTGACATGCACAAAATAAGAGGATTTCTATTTTGTCACTTAAAAATGAGAATCTTAATAAATGTTAGGACGAAAGACAGTTTTGCAGTGGAGATGATCTAACCCTTCAGCCGAGATAAGTTTTAGGGTGTTTTAAGTTAAACAACTTCTCAACCCTTCATTTTCTAAAGGCTGAAGATATAAAAGAAGCAAAAAAAATGAATTTATATGTGTGCCCGAATCTGAGCTAAAGGGTGGGGGCATACATAGCACCATCGTTTTTTTAAATATGCAGCATGACTCACGCCAGGGTGGGTGGTTGTGCATTACAAATAATAATTAAATGGTGTAATTGCTTTTCACGCCCTAATTGACTCTGAATTTTGTTCCTAAAGGTGCGCCAACAACAATAACTAGGGCGCTTATAGAACCAACCTTAAATCTTCTACTTCAGTTGAGTAATACTATATAAAAAGGGAAGGAGCTTTCCTTCCAAATCATTCATCCAAATCTTAATCCCTAAAACTCCAACTTCTCCTCACTCTAATTTGGATTCCCCAATCGACTTCATCTTCCTTCTTCTTCTTCGGAGTTTCAGGTCGAATTTCTCTTCTTAAATCTTTCTTTGTTTTTCTCTTTCTAAAAATATTCTTCATTTTTTGTCTTTACAACTCTTTAACTAGTTGTACTCAACTTTTCATTCTTGGCATCTCAAAGATAATTAGACATTCCAATAACCATCCATTTTCTAATAAACATCTCAAAACCTAACTTTTTTTGGTTACTCCATTTGAAAAAGCTCACAATTCAATTAATTGGTTGTATAAGAGACACATTGTTGACACAATTTTGTTCATGTACTTATGCACATAAAGTGTTAGATAATTTGTCTAGTAGAAATCTACCAACCATTACTAAAAATATTTCTCTTTATTAGTTTTGACTTTTTTTACTTAGTTTATGTAATTTGTACTTTCTAGATTTCTTTTTCGAAACTGGCTCAATTAATTGCTTATGGTATCTAGGAGAATAACTATTTCGAATTCTCATTAAGGGTATTATTACCTTCTTCTATTTTTTGTGAACCATTTTAAATTTTTAATTAGAAAATTAACAATGCTTTTAGATTTTAGTTTTGCAAGGAGTTGATGCATCTTAAGTAAAAGATAAGTTCGTAGTAACTTCTGCACAAAAAAATGCATCTTAATGTACTAACTTCAAATTGGGGGTTGGTCCCCCTCGACTTGAAATCCTGGTTCCGCCCCTGGTCTTGCTTACAATGGATTTTCCGTGAACAATCGAGTGAAATAGTGTGTTTAAACTTCAGTTTGCGGATCTAAATAAAAAAAAAAGTATTTACACATTCACAAAATATACTTACTTATATGATATGCTTGATGGGTTGCCCAAGTTGCAAAGACGTATTATACCTAGATTGCTTTCCCTGAATTTTTTCAGTGAATTGTGTTCATATAATCAATAATTCCCCTAAAGTTTCTTTGATCAAAAAGTTATATAATCAAAATTTCTGAAATGTGACGCAGCTTATTTTCTGAATTTCCTTGTTTTTTTTCTTCTAATTTTGTAATAATGCTACTTGATTTGATTAACACAAAAATAGGATTAATTCCTGAAATGTTAATGTTGTATTTTTATTTTCAGTGGAAGGTTGCTACCAGAGATAAGTGGAGAAAAATTAAAAGGAGATGGCTTCCATTGCTGCTGCTTCTGCCACCAAACTGCTTCTTCCGCAGCAACAACAATTCGCACCTAGGCGATTAAACTTAGCCAGTCATCAGCAAACTCGATGCTCATATGCGTCCAAACCACTCACTTCCTTTGCTTCAATTTCACATCGGGGTTAGTAGCGTTCATATACAATTGCTTTACTCTTCGTTTATGTAGTTTCTTTAACTCTCAATTTCCTTATCAGATTCCATGAAATTCAACTCCAACGTATGGAAGGAAGATGATCGTTCATCTTTCGCCAAAACAGCTGCAGTTCGACATCTGGTCGGATCCCTCACCAAAGCAGAGGGACATCGCTTTGCTATTGTAAGTATTTCTACCTCAATTTTCGCCTCCAACCCCTAAGTCTAGTCAAGAATCTCTTCTTCCTACATGCCATATAGAAGCTCTACTTTGGACATGCTCTTCAGTAATCATCTTCTTTAATGCTGAAAGATGATATTCTTATAGTTCCATTAATTTGTAAGGAAATCAAGTTCAAAATATCCCTGTTACTATATATCATCTAATACCGTCTTTTCTACAGAAAAGTACGTGGATTTCATATCTTAGTTTTTGAATTACCTTTCCACTTTATCATTTGGTTGACGCGACTCATCCACTTTATTGAGATAGTATTACAGTTTCAAATTGAAAATCACATAAGATGGTATTTAGTCTTGTGGTTTCTTTCTTCTTGCTATCCTAATTGTAATTTATTCGTGTGTAAGGTTGTGGCAAGGTTTAACGAGGTCGTGACAAGGTTACTACTGGAGGGAGCATTGGATGCCTTCAAGAGATACTCAGTTAAAGATGAAAACATTGATGTATGTTAGCTCTCTGAAACTGAACATGCTTTAGTGTATCTACTCTAACTAAGCTTCAAAGAATTTGATGCATCATGTGTTATGCAAAGCAAGTTCTTTTTATTTTTTTCTTCTTTGATGGGATTGCTTTAAGCGTGTAGAGATTTCTTGCATTACCCTGATAAATTGTCTTCACTTTCTTCAGGTTGTCTGGGTTCCTGGAAGCTTTGAAATTCCTTTAGCTGCAGAAAGACTTGGGAAATTAGGAAAATATCAAGCAATTATATGTATTGGAGCTGTGGTATAACTCCTCTTCACAAACATCTTTCCTTTAATGTTAGTTTTTGAACCTCCTAGAGTCCCTGCACAACCCAAACTCATATTGTTAGTTATTGCTATTGCTTGGTAACATGTTTGCCATCCATTAGTTACAACAAGCACCTGGCAATGCAATTTCTTGGCATCTTCTTTGCCACCAATTCTCTTCTAATTAACAATAAACTTTACTTGTTGGATTCTATGTATTTTTATTACCAATTAATAGTTTTCTAGCGGAATATTAGAGAAGAAAAGATACTGTGTTAGCTCTCACCGTATCAGCCAAACTTCCGACCAGTTTACTTTTGGAACTTATAAGAAACACTATGAACTATCCCATCTCAGATTTAATCATTGTTATATAGTGAAGTATTGATGGTTTAATGTAGGCCATTTTTTAGTTGGTCGGTTGATTTCATGCTTGCTGGCACAGTACCGTTGTTCTAACAAATAACTATTTTTTATCTGTAGGTAAGGGGTGATACTTCTCACTATGACGCTGTTGCTAATTCAGTTGCATCGGGGGTACTATCTGCAGGCTTAAATTCAGGTTGGTCTCTCTCTCTCACTCTGGTACTTAACTCGGTTCAATTCTAGTTTGCTCTGTACGATCCAAATAACTATGTTTAATTCTCTTCAGCATGTCCTTTCCACTTTCCAATTCTAGTTTAAGAGTTTGGTTGCACTAGTGTGTTGAACTCAATGGAAACTGTATGTTCTTCGGTGTCTGACATTATAATGTCCCATAGTCAGACTGCATTCATCTAATGGGGCCAAAATGCTTTAGTTTCTGTAGCTAGCATACCATAAAGAAAAAAAATATATTTGGTTTATGAAGTGAGAAACTAATGGGGTTCTATAACTAGTGTAGCATAGTTTATGTAAAATGTTCTGCACAACCAGTATTCTCACTTACCATGTAAAGTTGGTGTCCGCCTGGAGAAGTTATGTGCATCCCTTAACACTACTAAAAGCTCGCTTAGTTGATACTCAGAGAGTTGGAGTTGTTGGATGTGCTGCTTGGAAGACCAGTTGGTTTCCGACTGGAGAATACGTGCCTTTCCCTCGTACAATCTGATAAATTCTATCGTGCGAGAAAGAAACTACGGATGTAGTTTTGTGATTGCAGACGCTGAAACTATCATCTAGTTGGGAACCTTAGGTTCATTTTCCAGTTTATCTCTCTTATTTATTTGGATACTTTTAAGAACAAAATTTACTGGAATATGAAAAATAAATTAAAGCAAGTCTGTTGTTCATTTTTCAGGAGTGCCATGCGTCTTTGGTGTTCTGACAACTGAAGACATGGATCAGGTAATTTTACAACTTTTTTGTAATATTTGGGTTCTCCAATGCAAGGCTGCCGGGATGAAATGTGGCTCCGATGGAGTCTAAAATTAGTGGGGCAAGGCGACATAGGAAGGAGGCCCACATTATATATATATATATATATATATATATATATATATATATATATATTATTGAATGTCTTTTCTTTGAATACCAAATACGGAAGTATACTATGGTCAGTCGAAGATGCGTTAGATCTAAGTTACATCGCGTCCAAAATATACAATAGAGGGTTTTAGAGTTGTGGCGTATCCTCAGTGCTGGTTTGACAAAAGTCTAATTGGCTAAGACTTTTCTAGAAAGTCAGCTCGGCTAGTCCAGGTTGAAAATTGTTGTTAAAAAGGCCATACTTCTTCGGCATTCAATTTTTCGGATGAGTCCAACTTTTTTAACATATCTGACTCATCTTTTCTATATGAAGGCAACTCTTATTCTGTAATCATTATGTGTAGGCTTTGAATCGAGCTGGTGGTAAAGTTGGAAACAAAGGAGCTGAAGCTGCACTGACTGCTGTAAGTCGATTCTAATACTTCACGTACCAGGGGACATCATGATGTCTTCTCTCTACCCTTTAGTATAACAGTAGTATGAATTTATAATGCTTGTAGTGATCTGGTTATATGAAACGTTGATGCAGATTGAAATGGCGTCATTGTTTGAACATCATCTCAAGGAGTAGTTCTGGATCACCAATATTCTATTGATCCATTCAGAAGCGGTGTCGCATCTTCTCATTTTCTTTTTTGTTGTTATTTATGTTTGTTGAGGAAACATTTGAAGTTTAAGTTAACCATATAGAGTTCGATTTATTGCAGACTTAGCTGCAATGGTTTTCACCCTTCTCTTTGTAATAAAAGTCTATGTAGATTTTGTTTACACGTTTTCTCATTTGCCGGTTGTTGTTATTGAATAAAATTCGAGAATAATCGCGTGGTTAGTGTTAGTCTATACATCTTCCTACTAGTTAGTTTTTATGGACAACTTTCATTGTTTCTACAGTCAAACCAGATGCCAAAAAGGTTAACTTCAGAAATCAGTTGGTATTATAAAATGGTAAGGCTTTTGTACAACCAATACTCTATTTATGGTGTTTCACTTTGGAACTTGTCCACTTCCTTCAGTAAAAGCGTAAACAATAGACTATTTGACCTAACAGCTCCTTGATATGCCTTAAGATATCCTGACAAATAGAAAATTCTGGTATATGAATTTAAATCTAGCAAGTTCATTGATTTGTAATAGATCTTTTGTTTATGTTAGTGTGTGTGAGATTGTTAGACATGTAGTCCCACATGGGGTTAAAGCTAGAATGTCACTCTCTTATGTAGTCTAAATAAAGGCCTCATTGTGTAAGTTTAGATAATCAATATTGTCTCCATATTATTTTACACATTGAGGCCTTTGTATAGGCTACATAAGAGAGTGAAATTCCACCTCTAACCCATGTGAGACTATATGCTAACAATCTCTAACATGTGGAAAAAATATGGAGAAAGTGTTAATTGAGTATCTAAATTTATTCACATTGAGGCCTTTACATAGGTTAAATAAGAGAGTGACACTTCATCTCTAAGACTCTAACCCATATGGGACTACATGTCTAACAATTTCTCACACACACAATCACTTTTCCTCAAACTAATGTACTTATCAGGACATTGCTAAGCAGATTTGCTACCATAAATACCTTACACATTACTATACTATCTAAAAACAAACATTAAAATGTAGAACAACTTTTGTTATTTACTTGTACTTCATTGTGATTTGATTTCCTCCATAATACTCCCCCTCAAACTAATGATACTTGCAAGTATGGAATACCACGAGTTAGTGTAGACGTCGCCTTGATAATGTTTGAATTCCTTTCGCTACTAATGTTGGTGTTGCTTTGATGTGTTTGTTCAGTTGCTTGAGAGAAAGATGATATAGAAATTTGGTAGTTTTGCCCACTTAGGCTTGAAAAGGAGAGAAGCATCGATAGCTAGTCCTGCTTGGGTTTGAGAAAGAGATAAAAGCTTATAGACCCACTTGGGCTCGAGAAAGAGAGAAAGGCTTACACATTGAGGCCTTTATATAGGTTACATAAGAGAGCGACATTCCACCTCTAACCCATGTGGGACACTGGGACTATATGTCTAACAATCTCTCACACACTCTAACAGTTTATAATCTATGTCAATATCTATCTTTTGTGGAGTTATTCTTAACAAAAAAAGATAAATAGAAATCTGATAACTATCAGTCCGAGTACTTCCTTTATCGAAATTTAGTAGAATAGAAATAAGATTTCTAAGATGTTGCTTTTATTGAATATCAAAAATTCCAAATTACACTTCAATCGAAGTGGTAAAAAAAATACATATGTTTGATCAGGTGTGTAAGATGATACATATGAAATGCATTTCCATGCAGATGTTCCTCTGGCACACTCACGATCCCCCGTTGCTTTCTCGGGCCTCAGATATTTTGTACATGTTAAGAGTGCATAATCACAAATCATCACATTAAGAACCTTCTCCTAGAAGACTAAACAAGTAATTTTCTCTTTTTTTTTTTTGTTGAAGAACAAGTAATTTTCTTTGGGTTCATGGAAGAAAACACTTTATGATGAATGGCCTTAGGCCAAGTACTACTACAATTATACCATCCTATATTGACATAATTATAAACAAAAGATCTATTACAATGAATTATATCATCCGATATTCAATAAACTTATCAGATTCAAATTCGTATACCAAAATTTTTTATGTGTCAGATATATTATCAAGGAGTTTTTCAGATCTAATAGTATGTATCTTGCTTACACCTTTACTAAGATAAGTGGATACGTTCCAAACTGAAAGACAGTAGCAGAGGCAAATCATGTCCATTTTATAATACATAGATAAAAGCAAATATGGAGATTTATAGGTGATAATGAACCCAGTTATCTGTAATTTGAATCGGGACGGGATATTTTGGTCACAAAAATTTCATCCTAACAGAACAGTAACGGAAAATGTTACCTGAATGGGGTATAAGCTCAATTCCAATAGTTGAGGGGTTAAAAACTTATTTTCATAACTATTGTCAGAAGGGAAAAGGGGGAATTACTGAAACCCCCACCTTTTCAATATGCACATTACTGAAACCCCCACCTTTCATTTATAATTACAAAAACCCCCACCTTTTTGAAATTTTCCGTCAATTTTAACAGCATGGGGCCGTTAGTGATGTGTATTGACGGAAATGCCCATTTGTTAAACACGCCCATCCTTTATAAAGCTAAAATTCTGGGCGCCTTCGATAAACCACGTGGGGGCAAATAACCAAGTTTATCTTCTCTCACCAAGCCCCCACGGTAGTGGTGCTCAAAAGGTCGGGCCGGACCGCCCCGGCCTTTTATAGAACGGTCCAGGTCGGGTTGCGGGCCGGGCCCAAGCAACCCGGGCTGGAATAGCCCCGGGCCGGGCCGGTCCCGGGTTGGCTAAACCTATGGCCCAGCCGGGGACCGTGACTTGACCCAGGCCAGGCTTATTCGGGCCGGCCCGGGCGAAACCCGGGTTTGACCAGGCTAATCTGTTTTTTTTTCCTATTTTTTAATATGAAACTCAATTAAAACTTAACTAATCCTAAAATTAAATTAAAAGTAAAATTACAAATATAAAACTATTTGTAATAGAACTTACTTAAAAGAAAATAAAACTTATCACGTAGTATTAAAGTAATGACTATATACCTAAACAAATCGAACTTACCTAAAGTAAATTAAAACAAAATGGAACTTACTTAAAAAATTTATAGTATTTACTAAAAATTTCTTCTCTTACTCGAAAAGAAAAGATTTTCTAAAACTTACACAAAAATGGTTTAATGAAACTTACCTATATTCTTTTTATATTCTTTAACTTAAAAAAGAAAAGATTTTCTAAACTTACATAAGGATATGAATCCTTAACATAAATATAAATATTTCTTTCTATCTCAACAACTTACCTAAATTTATTTTTAGATAAGATTTTTTAAAGCTTACCAAAAATTTCTTCTCCAACTTATGTTTGCTATATTTCTTCTCCAACTTAATTTCTTCTCCAACTTAAATTTCTAAATAGAATATAAATGATTAGGAGGAATAGAAATCTTTAAAGAAAGAAAGTAAAAGGAAAAAAAATTTGTCGGGCTCAATCCGGGCTTTTCCGGGCCCAAAATAGAGGCCCAGCCCGGGCCCGGGACAGAACCCGGGTTGACCTGGCCCGTTTTCCGTACGGGCAAGGCCGGTCCGGGCCTGTACGAAACGGGCCGGCCCGGCCTTTTGAGCACCTCTACCCCACGGGAACTCGGCATTTCCGAGCAGATTGGAAGCAGCCCGGAAAACCGAAGGCCTTCTCTCTCTCTATCTCTCTCTTGTAATCCTCCATTGAAGGTTCTCTCTCTCTCTCTCCCTTAAACCGAAGGTTCTCTCTGTCTATCTCTCTCGAAGGCGTCCTCCATTGAAGGTACTTTCTCTCTCTCTCTAGATCGTTAGATTTCTTCTTAATTAGGGTTTTTAATTTGCAATTTTTTTGTTTCAAGAGTAACTTAGTTACCATTGAGGTCTCTCTGTACTAATTTAGTTAGTCACAGCCTCCATTTCGTTCCACTTGCTCCGAATGCTTCACTCTAAGGCATAACATTCCCGAGCTTTTTACATACAGCCAACTTCTCTACATTGCTTGGCCTAATTTTTTCAGTGAGCTACCCCATTATTATGTGATGAGCTACCCCATTATTATGTGATGATTCTAGCACATTTTACTCATAATTAGGGCATACAATTAGGGTACTTTAGTATAGTAGTTGGTGGTGTTTCTTTCTGTTTTTCCTTTGTTGTTAATGCATCTTTGTTTCTGTTAGTACATTTTATGCATTTACTTGATAGTCAATACTTTTAAGTAAATTTAAAAGTTTTGGTTCTAGGATTGATGAACTCATGATTTAGGTTTTGCCCACTTTGATAAATTGGATTTTTCCCCTTAAAGATAGGTTTTTTCTGTGAAACAGATCGATTTTATTCTGGATTGTAATTTAGATTTGTGAATTTCTTATAGTAGATTAAGGAATGATGACAATCAACCTACCAGTTGCCTGACGTACGTACAAATTTAATGGGGTTTGGGTTCATACTTTTGTAGCCACTAGCCTGTTATAGTAGTAAAGTTCATGGTATCTGAATTGGGTTGTCAAAGGTGAACGTAGTTATATCTTTTGTTTTTGGTCTCAAATAGCGAATCCATTTTGACGGGATTTTGGATTTTGATTTGGAATCATCTAGGTTTCGCCAGATTGAAACCTTTTGAGACTAGCTTAAAAATTACAACTTAACTCTGATTCTACCAGTTATTTTGTTATAATTTGTTTATGGCATTTGCCGTCCAATTAAGGATCCTTCTTAACAACAAAACTGACTCTACATTTTCAGAATGAGCGACTATTTTGATATTGAGCTCAAAGTTCGTGATTATGAACTAGATCAGTTGTTTCATAGGGTTTTAGATGAAATATGTAATATATTTGTAGAAATGATTGAAGGATTGATTTTGATAAAGTGTATGAGTTGAACAAATCATGGACAAATATGTATACTTTGTCGTGTACCAATAAAATGAAATGGTATGGTATGTACTCTTCCCTTATCAATATCATTTTTTTTTTAATAAGAGCACACATACAAATAAGAACTACAACTACTAAAACACATAAAATGAAATTACAAGTAGACATTAAAACTTAAATTTAAAACCTAAAAGACATAACTACCACAATAAGAACTACAACTACTAAAAGACATAACTACCACAATAGACATTAAAACCTAAATTTAAGTTTTTGTGCAACTCCTTCGCATATATCATCTAATGTGATATCTAATTTGGACTTGTTTTTCTTCGATATAACATCGGACAACCAGAGAACTTTGTCACATTCTAAACATTTCAAAAATGGAATACCATCATTGGGAACTTTCTGTGAAATCAACAACTTCATCTTACCTTTACATCCTTTTTTCTCACATGGATATAAATTCCAAGGACAATGCTTGAGAAAGTGGTTTTGTTCACCACAACCATGACAACCACTTTGAAATATCGATTTTTTTGACGAAGACGACAAAGTAACTTTTTTGAGTTCATTCTTGAACCACCAAAATCCACCGCATTCGGGAAATTGGCAAGTAAGAAAATTTTCACCAAATCAATTAGGTTTGCCGGATACCATCATTTTCCTAATTCCATTGCAATTGCCGTTTGTGCATCTAGAATACATCCATGAACAGTCTAACACCGAATGTCCTTGTTGATCGCAAAGTTGACAAATAACCTAAACATAGTGAATATTGAAAAATCAGTAATTATATAAATCAATCAAAAGAACTAAAGTAAAAAAAACTACCTCTTGTTGTGATCTTGCATTTTGATACACATTTGATGAACTTGAAGAAGCCATTAAATAACTAAAGTAAAACTTGTTGATGGAAGGGGTGAAGTTTATATGGTGGTCTCAAACTTGGGTTTAAATAGAAAAGAAATTGCATAAAAAAGAGCAAAAAGCAGTCAAAAAGTGGTCAAAAGGTGGGGGTTTTTGTAATTATAAATGAAAGGTGGGGGTTTCAGTAATGTGCATATTGAAAAGGTGGGGGTTTCAGTAATGTGCATATTGAAAAGGTGGGGGTTTCAGTAAGAGGCCAAGTCTGTTTAGAAAAGGTGGGGGTTTCAGTAAGTGTATTAGAAAAGGTGGGAAAGGTGGGGGTTTGAGTAAGTGTATTAGAAAAGGTGGGGGTTTTAGTAAGTTTATTATGAAAAGGTGGGGGTTTTAGTAAGAGGGGTCACAAAGTAATATTTAAAAGTATAAAGTTAAATCTAACAGAATTTTCAAAAAGGTGAGGATTTTTGTAATTATAAATAAAAGGTGGGGGTTTCAGTAATCTGCATTATGAAAAGGTGGGGGTTTCAGTAATTGCCCTATAGAAAACGAATAATAGTTCTCTCACTCTCTATCTCTACTGCTCTAAAACCCTATAGATTTTCAAGCTGTTGTTCAAAAAACGAGATTCACAATATTCCTCAACGTCAATTCTCTTCTGTTTCAGGTATTTGACTCTTCAAATCTCCAACTTTCTCTCTCTCTAAACTCTTTCTTTCTCCATTAATGAAATCTTTAAAACCCTAGGTTCTAGAAACAACCCTAAGAAACAAATAGTTTACATAATTTTGTTACTTTTGTTACACATTCTACTTTTATTTGTTCATCACCCTAAGGTGGGCAGTAAAATGGCTTCCTTCATCCAGTTTGGCCATGAAAACAACATACACTAAAAACTGTTGGAATTTGTTATCATTTAGCAAGTTTTGTTATTTCAAAGCATTATATGTCGTGTTTCCATTTCAAATGACAGGTGATGAGGGTATAGCGGCACTTCTGATCGTCGAGTCAATCCTCCGGTGTTAGGAACTATATATATATATATATAGATTTAAGTACTATTTGCATACGCCTTGGATAGCACAGACATAGGATATAATGTACTCTTCGTACAGTAGGTTTTTCCATACTATGAGTTTTCCGTGGGCAATCAAGTCAAAAATAGTGTATTTGAACTTGAGTTTGTGGAATTAAACATACAAAGTATTCATGCCACATTTAAAGAACGTCTCTCTTAACTCGCTTGACGGGATTCCTGGTGCCGTAGGCGTGTGGCATGCCTACACTGTATTTTACTGAAATTTCTCAATGGATCGCATCGAAATATGTGCAATTCATATACTTAGTAAGATTTCATATGAAAATATTCTTTAATAAAAAGTCCTATGACCATAAGTTTCTATAGCGTGAAATAGCCCATTTGCTGAATTTCTGTTCTTTTTTGTCTTTAAATTTTATTGAACTACTGATTTTCGTAATAGAAATATAAGATTAATTCCTGAAATGTGAGTGTTATGTTTTTATTTTCAGTGAAGGGTTGCTATTAAAGATACATAAAGAGAAAGACTAAAAAAAGATGGTTTCCATTGCTGCTGCTGCCAACCTGCTTCTTCCGCAACAACAGTTCTCACCTAAGAAGTCTACTTTGAGCAATCATCAACAAACTAGATGTTTATATGCTTCCAAACAACTCATTTCTAGATCATCTTCCATATCCATCAAAAACACCATACGGGCAACACCGATTATGGCAACTATGCAGATGGAAAAATCAACCTCGTCCCCAGTCTTGCAGCAGAACCTCTCTTTCCCAATTATGGTATAAGACGTCCAAATTGGTTTTCCTTAAATTTTGTGTCACTTTTCTTCTATTTTCCTTTTCAGGTCTCTTTTCTAGATTAAAACTTTGCAACTTTTACCCCAAAAATATTGGGTGTTGGTAGGTGAACAGTTGTACAGGGAAAATGGGGAGGGCTATCATTGAAGCAGGAGTTTCTGCTGGCCTTCAGGTGGTTCCTGCATCATTCGGTTGCCAATCGGAGGATGGTCAAATTGTCCCTGTTGATGGTCATGATATTCACGTCCACGGTCCTTCCGATAGAGAAACCGTTCTTGCCTCCTTATATAAACAATACCCTGACATGATTGTTGTAGATTTTACCATCCCTGATGCTGTCAATGGTATTGCTTCTTCTTATATAAACATGTAGTAGATTATATAATGTACTTGAACTCCAAACTTGAGCGTAGTTCCCTCTCTTGTTCATAGCCTTAACCATCCATTATTTTACAAGTTCATACCAACTAGAATACTCACCTACTCGATGTTAGATCTATAAAGCATACATTTCCTACTACAAATATTCGCTTAATCGGGATCTTCTTGTTGGAAGAGGGTGATGGTTTCACCAGTTCTTAATATGAATTGGAAACTACATTTTAAGTAATTTTGTTTTATGAAGAGGCATGGAACTTCTATGGATCGTCACATGAGATTCTAAAATTGCCCACCTAGTGCTTACTTTGACAAGGTAATATTGTCGTATCTTTGGAGACATCTTGACATTGTAAATTGTTCAAAACTTGTGCAGGACGAATAACGTCTTACGGAGAGACTGTCTAATACATTAGTTGGTCTTTTGTATCTTGTATACAATGATTAAGTTATTGAGTTTTATTTGTTGTCTTCCGTTCTTTTAAAGTTCTCTTTGATTTTAGGTAACGCGGAGCTATATAGCAAAGTTGGAGTTCCCTTTGTGATGGGAACTACTGGCGGAGACAGAGATAAGTTGTACAAGACCGTGGAGGAATCAAAAGTATATGCTGTGATCTCTCCACAGATGGGAAAGCAGGTGGTTGAACCTTGGCCTTTCTCTCATTCAACCGAAATGTCTTCTTTGTTGTGTTTTCATGATTTTGCATAACATATGCTATATATTGGGCATTTGGTAGGTTGTTGCGTTCATTGCAGCCATGGAGATCATGGCAGAGCAATTTCCTGGAGCTTTCTCGGGCTATTCTTTACAGGTAGGTTGTTTTAAGGGTATCTTTCTCATTTTCCCGTTTTCCCTGCCTTCTTTGGTACTGTCAACCCATTTTACGTCTTCTCTTAGCATGGCCATAATCGTGAAGCACGATGCACAAATTGCCAAAACAGGGAACTTATGTTCAACTCAGGTTTCCTGATCACTAACAAGACAGATTCATCGATATTCGTTAATGAGTAGATAGTTTTCTATGGACACTAAAAAGCTACATGTATGCTACTATTCAGGACTTAGAAGCTGATGTAAATTAAGAACCTCCACCCAAACCATATACCTTCAAAATTTTAGTTTGGAGCGACTCTAGATAGACTAGATTACTTTGGTTAGGTTTGAAGCCACTTATGGAATCTATTGTTTACTTTGGCGGTTCTTTTCTGTAAATGGTGATTTGCTTTAGCTAACTTGGGAGTTGGAAGACCTGCATCCATAAACCTTCATGATTAATTCTTAGATTGTAACACAGTAAGGGTTGACTTGAGTGAAAATGATCAGTTTTGTTGAGCATTTTGGTTTTATATCCTACATTCAGCATTGTACTCTTGATGCTTAGTGGTCTTCAAACTTCATAGGTATTTCTTAATCGTAATTCGTAAGCTTTTCTTATTTTTAGAAAATATAGATTTGATGCTTGAAGATAACATGTTACTACTTATTAGACACACTTATTTCTCGGCTTGTTTGTTTGCTTATCGAATGCATCTTATGTTTGCACGTGCGCACCTTTCTACAGGCGATGGAATCTCATCAAGCGGGCAAGTTGGATATCTCTGGTACAGCCAAGGATGTCATCTCATGCTTTCAAAAACTTGGCGTTTCTTTTGACCTCGATCAGGTTTGATTTTGTTAACGATTGATGGAATGTCACATATGTTCAACTGTGCTTGGAATTCATGTTTCCATATTGGACCACCGGAGAAGTCTAATACCCAAATGACATTAATAACATTGGTATTTAAGGTTGCTACTGGTAGAAATCGACTTGATTATCGTCTAACAAAATTGGACCAACTGACATGGAATTCAGTGCTTTAGAGCTAGTCATGCAATCTCTCCGTTCTTTTATGGTATTTATTGTGCTCACTGAGCTACTGAAGTAAACTGCAACAAGAATTGCTTTGTTTTTAATTTCTGGGTGGTGTTTTCCTTTTTCTTTTCTGTTCTTTTTTTCTTTTTCGAACTTCTTGAATATGATTTGTTCGGGTCTGAGTCGTCTGAGTTAAAATCACCTGAATCATCTGTTCAGATAAGTCAGAAAAATCAGTCCGTCGGTCCGTACTATGAAGTCTGACTTGAGTCAGATTTTAGATCTGACAGAAAAAACAAACACCACCTTAATCTTAAGTTCCTCACCCTTGAGACTTGAGAGTGAAATTACCTATATTCTGGTGACAGATGCTAGTATGCCACAACCTTTACTCTCTCGTAAATTGTTACTTTAGCTTATCTCTTGAAGATTAAAAGCAATTCTGCTGACATGTGATATCTAGAATCCTGAATTTATCTATGATATTATCTACTGACAGTAGTAATTGGCTTAAGGCCACTCATCATAAAATGATATTTTCCATGAACCAAGAGAAAATTACTTGCTTAGTGTTCGAGGAGGAGGGTCGTAATGTGATGATTTGTGATCGTGCACTCTTAACAGGTACAAAAAGTACGAGACCCCAGAGAGCAACTGGAGATGGTGGGTGTGCCAGAGGAGCACCTGCTTGGACATGCATTTCATATGTATCATCTTACATCACCTGATCAAACGTACGTAATTCTTTTACCACTTCGACTGAAGTGTATTATAATAATTTTGGATATTCAATAAAAGCAGCATCTTATATTGGTGCAGGGTATCGTTCGAGTTTCAGCATAATGTTTGTGGGAGGTCAATCTATGCTGAGGGTACTATTGATGCTACCATTTTCCTGGCAAAGAAGGTCGGTAACCCCTCTGTGCCATCTCTTTTTCCTGGGCTGGTGTTCTAATGAAATTGATTAGTTTTATTTGGTTTTCTTGAGCAGGTGAAGTCCAAGGAGGAAAAGCGCATATATAACATGATTGACGTCTTGCGGGAGGGTAACATGCGATGATTATACATTCAGTAGTGCTCGCTTGTTCTATTTGTTGTAACAGTTCATTTGATTTTGAGGAGGTACAAGGCATTTTTGCAGTTAGGGCTATGGTTTGATCAATAATGAACCGTCGGTGTCATGTTTTTCTTGTAGGAGAATCATATTATCCACTTTATGAGGTCACATTATAACTAAATTCCTTTGTTTCTACTCATCTTTTGCTTCTTTTTTTTTGTTGAAATTTCCTTCCTAAATATCCAATAGTATTATTGTACCCTATCGTCTGTGTCTATCTATCAAACTCCATTCAAAAGGAGTCCGGACCTTTTTGTTTAGTTTTTATACATTGTGTACAAGTTCGCAAGATCACGGATGATCACGGAAGGAGATTGCATTGTGGTAGTGTTCTTTCTATACCTAAGAGTTGTCCTATTGGGAAATTTTGCCTTCAATCTGTGACGGATTGGAAAATTTGGCCTCAGTATTTGTGTGAAGTCAAATTTGGCCTCTAAAGAAAGGCTTTATCTAGGGTTTTCTTAAGTTATTTTTCTATTTGCCTGTTTTACTTTTTCTGCTTTCTGAAAACACGAGTTTTTCGAAACTGTGTGGAGTGGGGTCATCACCTTGTACTATTAATCAAAGGTAGTACCGATAGCCAATGGTGTAATTGATGGGACTTTTGGCTGTTGGTCTAAGAATCCACACTCAATTCTTCTTGTACCATTGTTGTAAGCAGTGTAACTTCATCTAGTAAGAAAAGAGAACTTCATAGAAATGCTAATAACTTCAATTATTGTGTGTTTCAATAGAACAACCTCTTATATTTTGATTAGGAAGATATCAAATCTCAAAATATGAACATCTTAAAGGAATAATCCCCCGGCCCCAAAACAAAAAAAAATGCAAATAAATATAACTTGATAGAGAGAACACATTGTCGTTCACACTGAGCAATTTTCGACCTATTTCTATTTTAGGTATGCAACTAGAAAGTTAACAGCGTGCAGTTTCCAAGCTGACATTTTCTTCTTTATCAGAAGAACATTGATTATCTGCCGGCGGCTTCTCAGATGTTCTATGAAAGCAAACCAGGAATTCTGTGTTTCCCTCAGCACCCTTTAGGGGAGACTCAATCCAACCTTTGCTGGAGAACCCAAAATTCTCAACACCCGCAATTATTCTCTCAAGAACCTACAACATGAAGGAAGGTTGGATTTGAACATGTAAAGTATATGGAGGCTATCTTCACGTTTTTTCGTTAGAGAGAAAAGGTAAAGCAAAAGATGAACACTTCTCTTGAGCTGTTTCAAAACTGATATAAGAACAGGAGAATACAAACCTCTTTGTGGACTAGGGGATCTCTAACTATACCGCCGCTCCCCACCTACAAAAGCAAACAAACAAAGCGTAGGGGTAAGAATAAAATTACAAAAATTTTAGGAAGTTTATGAATACTTAGCGTCTGCCGTCTAGTCTAAGCTTTGATATGTCCTACAAGTGTAGGACTCCTCTAACTACATTAGTTTGGTAGTCTGTACATGTTTCATCCTTCTTATCGCAAACTCCTAAAGCATATAGTTTTCACAGAAAAGGAAATGCGGGAGTTGGTAGTCTGTACATGTTTCATCCTTCTTATCGCAAACTCAGCCAAGTTATACTCAACCAGTACTTGATTGCCACTATGAAATTATAGAGGATGTTCTATAAGGTATATTTATACGTCTCTTTTGCATAATCTTCTTTCTTGTAGAGCATCAACTTCACAAACAACCATGATTTGGTTAAATAATAGGGTTAACCTCGAAAAACTGTCAGACTTTATGGTTGCAAACTTGTAATGCAGAATTTAATTGGAAGCTCAACAAAGAAAACAAAGGAAAATTTAACAAAATAACATTCATATGAAAGGAGATTAACGCAAAACAAGAATTATGAACGATGAAGGAATTTCAGCAAAATTACACACCTGGGATCTGCGAGCTTCAAATTGAGGTTTAACAAGCGTAACTAATGTGGCTTCATCTTTCATGACTTTGATGACGGCAGGCATCACCTTTATTAACAAAAGAATTAAAACCTGAATTACTAATAAACTTGGCAATGAGCAAGAAATGAGGCAAAATTACGAGATGACATTACAGCATACGATATATTTACTTTCAACACTGCAGTCATTTCACACTACATCGAAGTATACCAGGAGTTTGGAGATAAATGAAAGGTCCAATGTCACCAAGTCCACTTTCTGTGGGAGTTCAGAAAGATATCTCAAATTTGTCCTCTCTATGACAGAGACACGTTCATCTCGACGAATTTTATCCGCCACCTGGTAAAGAAAAGGTTGTCTGTTATATAAATTTATAATAACTACAAAAAGACGAACAAATATTTTGTACAACAACCAGAAGATGGCAAAGACGAAATTAGAACTAGAGTTGCAAAGATATGAAACGCCTGAAACTAGGAAGAGCTTAGAGCATACAATGTAAAACGACACTATGCAAATAAATATATAGCAATATAAGGTTATATTTATATTACTTAATCAAGTTTCAACTCCATTTTTCAATTGTTTTAAGTTACCACTCGAAACTAAAAAAAGTTGCAGCTAACTGGAGTATAAGATTTATGTGCTCAGGTATGGTCCAATAGACATCCTTCTGCATTTATTGACTTCCAGATTTAGTGTTTGAAAAAGGTAATCGCACTCCGTTAATTCTGGACGGACCCCTCGTACTGGCATCAGTACAGCTAAACCCAACATGTGAGGTTGTGAGTCTACCTCCATGAAACAAATGGTTTTTGTAGCACATATTCCAATCTGAATCCCTCGAATCGATCAGGCCTCCTCCCTCTGTACTTATGGATTCTGCGCAAGAACCGGGTATCTGAGGAGAAGAATCTGCTTCTGTTTTCATTCTATTACCAGGTTCCTTGGAAACAAATTCAGGACATATAGGAGCACTATCAACATATGAATCATCACCAACATTCATATCAAGTTTACGATTGAAATCTGAATAAAGTTGATTAGTACCAGAGACACCAATTTCTTCCTCTTCATCTGATAGCCATCTGCAACAATCCAACTCATCATCAAAAATGCGACTAATGAGCCCTTCTCTCCAAGATATCCTTGTCTGGGACTGAGATGAGTTCCCAAAGCTAGAACCCGATATCCCCAAAGCTTTCTTTGTTTTATGAAGTTCAGTTCGGTCACTGAGATTGGAAGGTGAAGTCGATAAATTGAACTGGAAACTCAATCCTGGCAAGGGCAAAACATCAACTGGATCCCACCTCGGCGATCTGCTCCTAGGGGATAAACATGCATTAGGTAAAACTTCTGCCTTCGTATGAAGTTCGCATTGATCATCAATTGCACTCCTCATCCAAGAAAACCTTAAGTGTCTACCTGAGCTTGAGTCTGATTCAGGTGTACAAATTGCATTATGACTACCCAAAGAGCCCATGGATAGTGGAGAATTCTCGTTGATAAAATCGTAACGATGTCCTCTATCTTCTTTTAACATGGAAACCTTGCTTCTAGACATAGTAGAAACAGAAGAAGATGGGGAGAAACAAGAACCCAAATTATCATCGGGTCTGTTTCGAAAAGGTGGTGGTGAAGCACCAACAACCCTCCTATTTTGACAGCTAGGTTCACTGTTCTTGCAATCATCAAAAAGAAATCCATGAGCAGAGGAAGGTGACGAAAGATAATGGAAATAGTTAGGGCTTATTGATCTCCTAAGTTCAGGAGGTGACCCATTTTGAGGGATATCCCTCTGATCTTCCTCCTCTTTGCAAGGGGACAAGAGCCAACACATTGAAGCTTTGCTAGGGGTGGAGAGCAAAGAAGAAGTATTGAGAAAACTTCCATCATCATCATCAGAACCTTTATTAGAAACCCTAGCTTTTGATGACAATCCTAAGTCTTCTCCTACAGTGAGTACCCCTCTTGGCCTACATTTTCTCTTGTCAGTGATACCAGAAAGAACATGACCAGCACCAAAGCAAGAAGCTGTAGTTGAAGCCATTGATGACCCACATTGTATCTCTGGTGAAATTGAGGCCTGAACTGGAGGTGTTGTTATTGGGGTAGTGGTGCTGATGGTTTTATCTATTGAATCCTCTCCCATGGATTCTTTCCCAGGTGTAATTTGTAAAACAGAAGATCCACAAGCCAATTTATTTGTAGGAGTGATATTCATTTCATGATCAAAACCTAAACTATCAAATGTAAAATTACATTGATCAAAAGGCTCACCTGCCCATTTCTGATGTTCTTCTAAACAAGACCTAGATGCTAACTTCTTCTCCATCACCATCACCTTTGAAGGTTTGGGATCTAAAACAGGGATTGGTGTAAAGCTTCGATTTTTACTAACTTTAGTCTGTTTGAGAAATGGGGTTTCTTTCTTAGCTTCCAATTTTTCTGGAATTCTAGTAGGGGGTTTGGAATCTTTGGATCTGGGTTTCACAATTTTAGAATTTGGAACTGATTTAGGGGTTCTAGTGAAAGGTTTAGGTTTATGAAGATGGTTTTTTGAAGAAGAATTTGAGAGAAAAAAACTTAAACAACCTACTGAAGAAGCTTCAACAGAGATGGAAGAAGAGCAGCTACTAGTGGTGGTGCTGTTATGAGATATACAGTTGAGATCCATTAATGGATTCCTTAGATTTAAAGCAGGTTTCTTCTTTGATTCGGTTTTAGTAGATGGAGAGCTCTTCTTTTCAAACTTTCTTCCTCTCTTCATTTTTCTCTTTCTCTTTCCCGTCTGGTCGGAGAACTGTTTAACTTCCCCCCGGAGTGCAACTTTTGTCGGCGAGATTGATAGTGGATTTTGATTTTGAATTATGAAAGGGAGGGAGATGCTAATGTTGGAGTGGAAGAAAAGCCCAAAGCCCAGTATCCACATTTTCACCCGATTCGCATGGGGCACCGATGCACCCAAACCCGATGGGTGCTATATGCCCGGCCCTCGAAGTTACTCGAGATCCTCCCAAACCTGAAATAACCGCGGTCTTTGACTGTTTGCTTGAGCTCGAGCTCGGTCGAGCAATTGTCCATTTTCTTGAGCTCGACCCCTATATAATTAAAAGTGCTCGAGTTCGTATTGTTTTAAGTTCGTTTATCAAAATACTTCAAATTCAAACAACTTCCTAAATTATCAAAATCTTGTAATGGTTAATGATTCATATTTCAATAATCTTTTAATGGTTGATATTTCATATACAAGTTTCAATACTAATACATAATTATGGACCACATTATTATAGATAGTATGTTAAATGAGTTGTTGACGAGTAGTTCGGGATACACTAAAGAATGATCAAGATCGGCTCATTTACATAAACTAGCATAATTTTGGACTCGTTTTAAACTCATACTCGTTAATCTTCGAGTCGAGCACGAGCAATAGTCGAGTCAAGCTTGAACAATGATTAAAATCTCGACTCGAGTACACCCCCTATTTTTACCTGACACATTAACGGTTACTCACAATTGCAAGTCTGACCCATTTTACCCTCACCACTCACTTCTCTTATACCAAAAATGATGGTATTGGGTACTTGGCGGATTGAGATTTAGTTTCTCTCACTAAATTTGGACCGGTTAAATACTTCGCTCAGGATATTGGTCGGGCATACTATCACGGATTTATATCCAAAAATACATATTTTGATAAAATGGCTTGGCGGTTTCAAATCTGAATGTCTCTTTGGCTCTCTTGTTCACTCGCTCACTCCCTCTCATCATACCTCGTCTCTCTCTCGCCCTCTCTCGCCCTCTCTCAAAATATCCACCTCTTTGAGTTTGAATCTCTCTGATTTTGGCTTTAGAAAGAAAACCTAATGTTGAAAAGAGAGAAGACTAATTATGGAAGCAAGTTCAACCAATCAACTACCAAAATAAGTCAACTTATCTTCAAAATCCTAACTCAGTTTCCATCAAAGAATGGATCATTAGCTTCTCTAATGAATGAATTTGCTAGGCAAAGTCACTGTGAATTCGGAGTGCAAGTCGTCTTTAGTGAAAGAAATAGTCAAGAACGTATTATCCAGTTCGTGACGGAATGAAAAGTCACGGATAGGTCCAGTCTGTCACCGTCGTTAGGGCAGACTCATTCTACGGCAAATCATCACACAAAATACTCTAAATGTGCTCGAAATTATAGATAAAAACATTCTAAACATGTTGTAAGATGTTATTGACGTCCACAATCATTCAAACAACACATTAAGCCAAAAAATTATAAAAATTTGAGTTTATTTTAATTAACTTTAAAGAAGCAAATACAGCTTGATTTATACTTCGTCTTCACCAATTGATTGTTGATTTAAATACTTAGAGAGCATAATGATTGATTGGGAGAGTATGAGAGCAAGATTTGAGAGAGACGAGTGAAAGTATGAGACAGTGAGGAGATGAACCATGGATTCTATATCTTTTGAAAATCGGACCTGCAACCTCTAAAATTTTAGAGTTTGTGTCAACACTTTCAACCACTTGGCAAGCAAGTGTTGACGGAGATTTTTCTTTATTCCCCGTAACCGCGACCTTTTAAAACTTCCCCAAATTTGTGTGCTCGTGGAAGAATCCATACAAAAACAAATTAGCACTTAACGGATCCCATCATGGCCAGCGCATCTTCAATCTCTCGAACTCTTTTTCTACCATTTTTTATTTTTAGTTTGGACACACGTATCTCCTTGGTGCTAAATAAATAACTCTCTTTCCACTTAAATGTTTCACTGATCTTGTGTTTCTTCATCTGATTGTTCTTAATTTTGGAATTTAAAAATCAAACGACCAAATCATGCCGGAATCAAAGAAGAAGATCATCATTGATACTGACCCTGGAATCGGTAATCTCTCCTCTCTCTCTCTCTCTAGATCATCTTCTCAACTAACTCTCTAATTTCACCTTAAAAGATCCTCAAACTTTCTAGATTAATTAGCTTTTAATGTCCTTCTACTAATAATTGATGAACTCTTTAAGTTGTTCTTTGATTTCGGTGGTTTCTGAATTTCTACGATCATATATCTCTTCAAAATGTTAGAGTAGAATGAATTATGAAACAAATCGTCTCTTTGGTGCAAATGACGCAATGGCAATATTTGTAGCACTTCAGTCACCAGAATTAGATGTGATCGGACTCACTACTATATTTGGGAATGTTTATACAACTCTTTCAACTAGAAATGCTTTACATTTGGTAATAATTAGTACTAACCCTATGTATATATTCGATTTAATCTGTCAAATTTCCTCCTTTTCATTTAACTAACATATAGGTTCTGTTAAGTTTGCGGTTATCCAACTCAAAACCAATTGACAATAAGTGGATGTGACCTAGACATTACATTCTTGGTTACTAGATTAACCCCCTTCTCCCATGTGGGACTATTCTCAAAAGATCCATGGTTGCGAATAGAATTTTATCCGATCTAAACAAAAAAGATATCTTAATTTAGTCCATCTTGTGATTCACTATACTAACAAAGGAATATAATAGTATCATAGACTTAAATCCATGACGATTTTACGATTGATGGTTTTTCCAAGTTTGTAGTAGTCATGGCATCAGATTGAGATGCAAAATCTTTCAAAGCGGAAAGTGAGAAGCCTTATCCAGCTTTAGTTCCCAAGTTTACAATTACGAGAGAGAGCATACGGTTTATACTATAGTTTTCATCTTATGATTCTTTATAGTGCTATTAGTAGTTTTCTATAGATCTTGTGTTGGGCTAAATTAGTGGTTTCGTTTACAAAATCCCATTTGTAAATCACATATATTTTATTTCGTGTAATAGTTAGAAGTTGCAGGGAGGACAGATATTCCAGTAGCTGAGGGAACTCATGCAACATTTACGGTAAGTATTCATTTTCCCTTCCCCTCGTCGCTTTTAGCTACTTGAGATATGGACTTACCACTACGTTTTTCTTTTGATGGTTAATTAACCAATTAGTTTTATAGTGTACGGAGCTTCAACTTTCATATACAAACTAAAGGAAATGAGATTGTATCATGTTCAAAAAACCCTTTTCTTACCTTGTTTAGTCAGAAAACTAAGATAAATGTGAGAATCACAATTACAAAAGGTTATTAAATTCACTTTATAATTGTCTTGCATTGTATCTTGATAGTCCATAACTTGGAAGTAAAAGTTTAATTGTAAGTGACTTTAAGATAGCCGCGTGTAAGGTGTAACATGGATCCTGGTTCCGCGCATGGGTTGAGCATGTAGTTCAGTAACACGAAAAACTACTTACTGTGTCATATTTAATCACTTCTGACCATTTAAGATCCATTACGAATGGAATAGCCAGAAACGAACAGAACAAGGTTGACATGCTTTAACTTGGAAAAGAAATATGATTTGACGTGTCCGTACAATTATGTGGTATATTAGCTTAAGAAGTGAAACTTGTTGAAGGTAGTGATAGGAATTGACTATATGCTATATACTTATCGTCCTTGTTCGACATCGTGGTGGTTACATTCATTTTGACGTTTCTGAGTTTCTGTGTCTGGATCTGCTCTCTATCTGCTTATGTAAAGAAAATTACAAAGCTCCGTGTTGCTGATTTTGTTCATGGTACGGATGGGCTTGGAAACCAAAACTTCCCTCCACCTAAAGGGAAGGCAATTGAACAGTCAGCTGCTAGTTTTCTTGTTGAACAAGCAAACCGGTACCCTGGAGAAGTTACTGTGGTTGCACTTGGTCCACTCACAAATATTGCCTTGGTCAGTTTTTAGTATTTAAGTTTCTATTCAGTTTGAGCTTCGTTTTGTGGTGTTCCTAAATTTGTTTCCTTATTGCTCCAGGCTATTGAGCTAGATCCTGGATTTCCTAAAAAGATTGGTCAGATTATTCTTTTAGGTGGTGCTTTTGCAGTTAACGGGAATGTAAATCCTGCAGCAGAGGCTAATGTATATAGCTCAGTTTTTCTTGTGACGAGAACAGAATGTTTGGCACAGCCAGTTCTGTAGCAATTAGGAAGTATTTCACTTGCTAAAACTTGAAAGGGTGTTTTAGCATTAATCAGTAGGTTTTGTTTGAAAAGAACAAAAAGAAGAAAAACGTAGAAAAATGAAGTAAAACTAGATTAATTTTAGTATGCCTATTAAATAACTACAGATTAGCTCTAAATAGAGTAAGAACATTTGAAATTATTCCTTCCAAAGATCCAGCAGAGATCTTCTGGCATATGACAAGCCTAAAATCTAATTATGCCCCCAGTTGTTGAAGTTTGATCTAATAATTACTTTTATTTACGCATACCTTTTTCTTTCTTCTAAATCTGAAGTGTTGTTTTTGTTTCTGAATTGGGATAACCAGATCTTTGGTGATCCAGATGCTGCTGATCACGTCTTCATTAGCGGTGCAGATATTGTAGCGGTGAGATTAAATGTTACTCATCAAGTTATTTTGACAGGTATTCTTTTCATATGCTCTCATTTAGTCATCATGGCTTATCCCATTCATACTTCTAGTTCGTTAGATGCTGAAATTTAATTAGGCGTAGTCATACCCAAATACAAAATGGGCTGTTTGATGTTTGTTGCTGGCTTGGAATACTCCTTCTATCCTTCACTTCGCTTCGGAATTGAAATTGTCTTTCAATCAGTTTGTATAAAAAGTGGAATTACATAGGATGACTCAATGAAGCTCGTTGCCTTTGGACTTCATTTGTTATTCTAATGTCTTCCTTATTAGTATAATCAGTTATAGGCTTTTTGAAATGTAAGGATCAACATATAATCTATCTTCTCGGTTATTTCTCTACGCTATAGTAAGTAGCCTGACCAAGATAACTACATAAGACCAGTTGAATCCTCTCCCGCATCTATTTCCACATATGTGGGCAAATGAGCGTAAAACTAGTGTTTTCCTTCGACTCATTATTTGTGTCTTCCATATAAAGTTGATAACTGCTCCTGTTCATATTGCAGATGCCGACCGGGAGAGGCTTGTGCAGTCCAGTGGGAAATATGCACAGTATTTGTCCAAAATCTTAGAGATCTATTTCTCGTATCACCATGAAGCGTATAAAACAAAAGGTTGTATGCTCATCTTTTCTTTTCTTTTGTTATATTAATCGATAAGATGATGATTTATCATGTGATATAACTTTGTTGCATTGTGTACAGGTGTATATCTTCATGATCCAGCAACCATTATTGCGGCTGTGGATCCTTCATTGTTCACTTACACTGAGGGTGTAGTTAGAGTCCAATTAACTGGTATAACGAGGGGCCTGACACTTTTCTACAACACAATGAAAAGGTAACACTCTGTCACCATTTTTGTTAGCTGGGGAATTTTGCGTTAAATGGACCCAAACTCAATGCCAGTAGTTATCTAGCAGTGAGGTTGGACCTCACCATCATTCGTCGGGCTGGTGGTTGGAAAATTTGAATGTCAAAATGGACCTTCTGAAATCAGATCTTATGTGGTTGAAGTCATGGTCTTTTATTAGTTACAGTATTATGATTACTCATAACTTTGAACGTAAAACAGGTTTGCTGAAGTTACGGAGTGGACAAATAAACCGACAGTGAAAGTGGCTGTGACAGTGGACGCTGCTGCAGTTGTTGATTTGGTGATGGAATGACTCTTGCACTCGTAACACTGTCGAAGAGCAGCAGAGAGACGCCGTCAACTAATGTTCTTTGTTTGTGCATTTTTATGTCGATTACGATTTACTTGTTCTTCCCACTTGGCTTATGTTGTTATGATGTTGTGTTTGATTACGATTTGTGCTTGTTGTAGGTTAAATAGCTGTGAATGTTTAATAATTGTAAAAGAACACCAAGATAATCATATCTTCTTACTGATAATTTAATTCAATAGTCTTCTCTTCTCATATGAATAAGAGATGGAACTTCAGAGCTAAAATTTGAACTTATATCCTTGGTTGGTTTTCGAAATTGAAGGTGAGTTTTTTTTTTTAGTCCGGCTTCTGTCCTATATTATCCTTCCACATTCATTCCTATCAGCTTCACCTTACCTTTGGGTGCCTCACTCTTAGCTCCTCCCTCTCTTGGCACTCCCTATGGGCCTCGGATTGAGTGGCCCGAGAGCCACGGATTGAGGCAGTCCAATGGTGTTAGACTGCCCAAGTGGAGGCGCGTAGAGGGAGACGCTCCCCTTACCTTTCTCTCTTTATTTTTGTATCTAGGGTCTAGTTGATCCACTAGCACCCCAAATCTTAATGCCAAATCATAATTTGGCTTGTGATATGACTATGATAGATAGAACATGGACCGAATTACTTTTCTCAGGAGATGTAAAACAACTACGACCTATTTCACATAAAAGTGTTGGGTAATGGAACCTCTCGCATTTAATTAGTCGTGGGCAAATAATTAAGGATTTTTGAGCTAAGGGTCCAAAAACTGGGGGGTAAAACGAAAAAAAATCCTAACTTGCCAAAAAATTCGGTGCAGGTCCTAATGTCAGGGAAAATATTTTTTTTTTCCTTTTTTATTTTTTTTATTTTCTTCGTTTCTTGCCCCTCGACTTGACCCAGCTCCTTCTCTCTCCCACGATTTTTGAGGGATCATTAAATACCCGTCCATTCCGTTGCAGCCAATCACATCATTCCCTCCCATTTCGCGCCAACCTTCTTCTTCCTTCTTTCCTTTTCTTTCTCTCTCTAAATTCTCCTCATTTTCCCTGAGTTTTCCGCCCATTTTGCCAAAAAATTTTGGCGAAATTTTTGGGATCACGCTCTTTCTGTATTCACTTTCAAAATCTTTCAAAAATTTTTAAATTTCATCTTCCAACCTATTTATACCACCGGCTGTCTTAATATCTTCCAACCAGAATCTGCTCTTATCTTCCAACTTTTTCAGGTAATGCCTCTTAAATGAGCAAATCCCATTTGTCTTCAATGATAGAATTTAGGGAAGCTGAATATTCCATTTGTTCTTTTAAGGAAGATGATAATGTCATTTGTAAATGAACAACTACTCATCTAAATCTATGTTGAAACTTGGACATTCCAAAATGACAGACAAAGTGAAAGGATTTTTTTTCTTTTATGTACATTATCGTTTCATACCTTCTTTATTTTTCTTTTCCCTACAGTATACAATGGATATTGAAGGAATGCTTTCTGGGGACATTGTTGCACGACGTCCTCTCTGGTGAAACAAACTTCAACTTAGTTGTAACAGTATACAATGGATATTGAAAGTTTTTTTTTCCTTTTCTGTACATTATAGTTTCATACCTTCTTTATTTTCTCTCTCTATCCAGGTTGGAGCGTGATTTTTTCGGCTATACTTCATCTACTTCTGCTGCAACATCATCTGAAATGATAAACCACAATCAAATATCTAATAAGTAAGTTTGGAACTAATTTGAACTTTACCGTTTCAGTATTGTTTCACTTAAAATTATAATTTGGTGAGTACACATTTTTATTTACCGGAATCCTAACTCTGGTGAGTACATATTTTTCTTTACCAAGAACAAAACTGTTTCCTTACCTAAAAATAATTTACCCGTGCCATTGATATGAACCAGTAACAAATGTCTAATAAGTGTGTGGAATTCATTACATATTGTTGTTTGTTGTGTACTGATAACCATCCCTTATTTTACGGTAAATAAAAAAGTTTACTGGTTCAGTATACATGAATACTTAAAATTTTGATGAGTACATATTTCTGTTTACCGTGAACAAAAATATGGTGAGTAAATATTTTTGTTTACGGGAAACAAAACTGTTTCCTTACCTAAATTAAATTTTCTCCTGCCAATGATATGTTTTTCTTGTATTGATATTTAGTTTATTGTTCTGATTTTTCCGAAAAAAAAATATGGTGAGTAAATAGTTTTGTTTTGTGCAATGTCCCACGGGATTTTTCAAGAAATTCCTCTCTCACGGTTGAGGATGCATCTACTGCCATTGTCAAGGCTGAACCTCTGAGGTCTGCTAGCTGGCCTGAGGTGTTTACACATTTGGGGCAGGAATTCCCTAGAGGCGCCAACGCCTTTCGAAATGCACTTGGACGATATTCCATAAAGCACGGGTACAATTTTAATTATTTGAAGAATGATCTTGATCGTATTACTTGCGTATGCAAATCCCCAAAATGTTCTTGGACCATTCACGCTGTGGCTCCTCTGAAGTCAAGGTCAATGTTTGTTCTAAAAGCTTACAATCCTGTGCACACTTGTCAAGACTTTATAATGTCAGAGAATAAGCAAAGATTATCAACCGAAACTGTTAGCTTATTAATAGTCGATGACATTAGGGAGAATCCGACCAAAAGTACTAAAGACATTGTCACATCTTTCAAGAAAGACTATGGATATAAACTCAGCTACTACTATTCATATAAGGCTCGAAATAGGAGTATTTCTTTGGCCTATGGGGAGGAAGCTGATTCTTATGCCAAACTCAACTGGTATGTTGATGCCCTATCACGTTCTAACCCTAATAGTGTAATTGATCTTCAAGTTGATAAAGATTCCCAGCGTTTTGTTCGAATATTTATTGCTCTTGGAGCATGCATCCAAGGTTTCAAGCACTGCCGCCCATTGATATTTGTTGATGGTACTTTTGCGAAAACGAAATACAATGGATGCATTCTTGCAGCTGTAGCGAAGAATGGCAATGATGGTAAGTATTTTACCAATATTTTCCGTCCGGTACACATTTTTATTTACTGGCTTTTTTGTTGTTTCTTAACCTAAATATTTTGGCTGAAATATGAATTAATTTCCTGTTCTTCCTACTGCGAATTAATTCGAATAATATGTACTTTGCAGGTTTTTTTGTTCTCGCCTATGCTGTCGTTGATGTAGAAAATGATCAAAACTGGACCTGGTTTTTTTGTAATTTGGCGAAAATTGTTGATATTAGTGAGTCTTTGACTTTTATGTCGGACAGGCACAATGGTATTATAAATGCAGTTTTGAACATTTTCCCAACCGCGCACCATTCATTCTGCGTTTGACATCTACGAAACAATTTGAATGTACGTGTAAAGAATGGTGCAAAGAAGTCGGACTATTTCCAATTCCTCATGTTTAAGGCGGCTAGAGCCCTTACTATATCGGATTTTCAGAAGTACACTTTTGAACTCGTAGTCATGGGTGGCAATGTCGTGGATGCATTTCTTCACTCTGTAAATCCGGAACATTGGGCTGATGTTTTCTTTCCAGGAAAAAGGTACGGTTTAATATGTTCTTCGCTCTCGGAATCCTTCAATTCGTGGATAAGGGATGAGAGAGTTCTTCCAATAACCGTAATGCTAGATATGTTGAGGATTAAAATTATGAACATGATGAATGCAAGAAGAACTGAGTCAGAAACTTGGGACTCTTTCTTGTGCCCTATCAACGAAAAAATGCAGTCTAGATTCAACGTTGCCTGTAGCTGGAAGTGCATACAATCAGGTAAATTTGTATATGAAGTAATGTCCATGCCGAGTCACTCTGTGGACCTTGGGGCTCTTACATGCACATGTCGTAAGTGGCAAGTCCAAGGTATCCCTTGTGAGCATGCCATATTGTGTATTAAAGTGCATGGAGGTGATTCATCATCCTTTTTTGATCCCGTTGTTACAACGGATGCATACTGTAAGACTTATAGTCATTCCATAAACTCTGTCCCATCTTTCGATCAACCAAAAACGTTTGAGGAAGCCAGCAAGATACTTCCTCCTTTAACCAAGAAACGTCCGGGCAGACCACGTTCTGTAAGAATTGAAAGTTCTGGAAACTTTAAAAAGAGACAGCGGATATGCGGTAGGTGTAAAAAGCTCTCTTATCACAACCGTGCTTCGTGCAACGAAGCGATTTAGTGATTGAAATCATTTTTATATCAGCAGCAAAAACTAGGGGCACTCTACAACTTTGAAAAACATTTACAGTGTTGGAGCTTTTCAAATTTTTGAAGAGAGTCATATTTTAGCCTTGTGCTGCTTTGATTTTTTTGTATCTTTTGTCGAACTTAATGTATTTGTGTTTGAAGTTAATGTATTATATTATATTTTGTTAATGTGTATTGTGCCTGAACATAATGCATTACATGAAACTTTTAGTTTTGTCCAGTACATTATTTTATTTACCAGAAAGTTTAAGTTTCCCTGGATATATGATCTTTATTTCTAAGTTTTGTCCAGTCAATTTTTTTATTTACCGGAAAATTTAAGTTTTCCAATGGTTTAGAATATATTTTTTCTAAGTTATGTCGAGTACATATTAGTATTATTTACCGGATAGTTTGTTTTCCCAGATTTTAGAATACTTTTTTCCAAGTTTTGTCCAGTAAATTATTTTATGTACCGAAAATTGTTTTTTCTCCCAGAATTTTTTCTAAGTTTTGTCTAGTACATTTTTTTATTTACCGGAAATTGTTTTTTTCCCGGGATTTTTTGGGAAAAATTTCTAAGTTTTGTCCAGTACATATTTTTATTTACCGGACAAAACTTTTGTCTAGTCATTGACCCTTTGTGTGTCTTCGATACTACTCGTTTTGGGGGGCTGACGTGCGGTGATTTAATTTTTCTACTTGTTCCAACATGATCCAAGTATTTGGATACTTGTATCCACCGATGCTCTCCCCATTTCTGCAATATCGGAGAAGTTTTCTTCAACTGTTTTACAAACCTCATCTTCCTTCTTCTCCATGTCCGGCTGTGGTGGTGGAGTCCATACAATAATTTGCGTCCCAAAGTTAAGATCAAAACTTGGGAAATCATTGGTATCATCCTTCATACTCTCTGTCAAATAATGTATATTCAGAAAAATAATGTTTTGACAAACTCAGAAACTTTAATTATTTCACCACATAATTTGGCAACATTACCTCTCTTGTAAGGCATCTCTTTTCCAATAGTATCATCCACCCACCCTGGCTCCTCACTTGACAAATTGATTCAAACCTCATCTTCATCATCCATCTCAGCATCGCCTTCATCATTCAGCTTGCCTTTCTTTGCTTCCTCTCCCTCATCGCCTTCATCATTTAGCATACTTATTATAGTTTCTAAGAATAAAAAATAAAACTGAAAAAGAAGAATATTTCCTGAGAATATAAAATAAAAAAGAAACTATTTCATTACCATCTTCTTTGCCATCGCTATCATCTTCGTCACTGTCTTTAAGTTGATACTTATTACTCTGATCATTTTTCTTTTCCTCCCTTTCATCTTTCTCCTTCTCCTCTTTGCCACTTCCATCCTCGCTTCCATCTTTCTCCTTCTCATCTTCGTCACTGTCATCATCGTGTTCCTCATCATCATCTTTTTCTATACCCTCATCCTCACTTTCTTCTCCTTCATCATCTTCTTCTCCCTCATCATCGTCTTTTTCTACACCCTTTTCCCCCTCATCTTTCTCGTCTTTCTGTTTCTCCTCTTTCTCCTCTGTCTTCTCTTTCTCCTCTGTCTTCCCTTTCTCCTCTTTCTTCTGTTTCTCTTCTTTCTCTTTCTCCCCATCTTTTGGATCTTCCATCTTACTCTTTCCCTTACGCCTCTGTGCGTTTAGCTCCTCCACATTATCCGCAACCTTGATCAGGCCATTTTCTCCTCTAACCTGTTCTTCTACAGGAACTAACAAGCTTTGAAGGAGTGCTGAATACGCTTTGTAAGAATCATCCCTATCCTCGCACGCTTCCAACAGTTTTGCTTGAAGTTCAGCATTTTCTTTTTGTAGCTGTTCAATCTTGAGAAGCAATTCATCTACCACTTCTGTGTTCTTTGGGGTTGACAACAACTCTGTTTCTTGATCATTTGGTGGGTACACAAATGATTCACTAACCTGATTTAATGTACAATAAACGAATTTATTTACCAGGACTCAAACATTTACTAGAAAATAATTTTATTTACCAAGAACAAAACAATTTAAAGGTTCATTTTTTATTTACCAGAACAAAACAATTTTCCATTAACACTGATCAAATGTATACCTGTCTGTAGTAAGATTTGCAAGCTTCTGGTCAAATGTATCATCTATATTCGTCACAGACCACCTCACGATCCTAGGCACCTCGTCCCTAAACCTCTCTTCTCGATCAAAACATAGAGTATGCTCGCAAAACCACAGCTATAAAAAACATATCGTATGAGACACATGAAGTTAAGTTTGAATTTAAATGATAAAAAACATACTCACAGGAAGTAATACAAGGCACCCTGAAGCTTTCAGTGGGTCGTTAGGGTACTTATTGATTCGATCGATTAGGTATGAGTGCACTGTTGTTGGCCAACACAAAGTTTGAATTGATTCCATTGATTGCAAGTTGAATAGAATACGCACTGGAACCGCGTAACCTGATAGCGGAGCAAATAAAACATTTGCAAAAATAGACATGATGATCAGCTTGATCACATCCATGTCATCTACCTCTCCGTTGACAGTAATTCTCAGGGCATTGGATATTTGTATGCATGATACCGAACCAGGGATCTCACCGAAGTACTTCATACAGAAATCTATTTCTGGCTGCTTTAGTGCTCTATTTTTAGGGAAGATTTCTCTCACCTCTCTTGACAATGGCATACCTAGAATTAGGGCCACATCTTCAGGTTTCACTTGCATTTCTTTCCCCGCCAATGTAAACCTTTCTGCCGAACTAGAATAAAGGCAGAGAATTTCAAAGATAGCCTTGTTGGGTTTGTTTATGTTATCCCAATCTATTTTGTCTTCAACAAAAGCCATCACCAAATTTTTGAATGGAGTAGCGGCTAACAACTCTTTTTGTCTAGTCGACATCTTTGGATAAGTGGTCTTCAATTGTCTCCCTGTATTTCGAAGGGCATACTTATAAGCCTTCGGCAACAGTGCTGCAAGGTTGGGTGGTCTATTTTTCCGTTCACCTGTTGAGCTTCCAACTTCAGTTTTTGATTTCTTTCCTTTCTTTTTTTTACTGCTTTCTTCTCTTTCTGGTGCAACTTTTCTCTTGCCTTTTCCATGGTCTTTTACTTCAATGGTCTCAGTAGTTTCGACCTGTAAAAAATTTACCAACCAGGAATTTAGTTTTTTTTTTTTTTAAATTGGTAAGCGTGTGCCTCGAACCCTTGACCTTTAAGTTGGAAGACTTACCTCTTACCACTTGAGCCAAGGGTTGTTGGCAAAAGAGGAAAAATTTATATTTACCATGAACAAAACATTCAGGAATTTAGTTATGTCACACATTACAACAAACACTTCAAATGCATGGTCATCTTTACCAGGAACAAAAAAATTCAGGAAAAATTTATATTTACCATGAACAAAACATTTGATAGTATACAAAATTATTTACCAGGAACAAAACAATTTACTGTACAAAACATTATTTCCCATTACTACTAGACAAATCTCTATCACTTGAAACAAAATAATTTCAGTACAATAAAATATTTTCAAGGAACAAAACATTTTACAGTAAACAAAATTATTTACCAGGAATAAAACAATTTACTGTACAAAATATTATTCCCATTAACACTAGACAAATCCAAATCACAGTAAAACAAAATATTTTCAAGAATAAAAAACATTTACCAAAAATTTATTTATTTACGAGGAACAAAACAAATTATTTTTTTCAGTTACATACCTTCTTCTTTCTTGGACTAGTTCTTCTAGCCAGAATTTCTGCTATAGGTCTTTCCTTTTTTGATATAGCTCTGGTGGAAGTTGGT
This sequence comes from Eschscholzia californica, assembly GCF_041429995.1. NCBI lineage: Eukaryota > Viridiplantae > Streptophyta > Magnoliopsida > Ranunculales > Papaveraceae > Eschscholzia > Eschscholzia californica. Next base: position 39,588,642 of record NW_028238198.1, read on the forward strand.
TCTTTGATAGTCACACCCTTTGATTTCTTCATTGTATTGTTCGTTTTCACCATATCTGCGTCAAAAAATGAAAGATCATTCACAAATTTTGGGGTTTCTAAAAACTTGTATCAAACAAACAATAAGAGATTATTTCTATAAACTTTTAGGGTTTCTAAAAACTTGCGTCAAAAATGAAAGATCCATCACCATATCTGCGTCAGAAATTTAGGTTTTCACAAATTTTAGGTTTTAAAAAAACTTTTATCAAACAAACTTTTATCAAACAAACTTTTATCAAACAAACTTTTACCAAACAAGTTTAGGGGGATGAGATAGAAGTAAAACCTACTTGAATCCCTTCACAAACTTGTAGATTTTTGCTTCAAACAATCTTGAATCCCTTATTCAAATCTTGTAGATTTTTGCTTCAAAAAAACTTGAATCCCTTCTTCAAATTAATAGCAGTAGCTTTTCTTAAGTAAAAGTTGAAGGATTTTGGCTTTTTCTTCAGAACTGTTCTTGAGAAGTAAAAATTGAAGGAGGAAGATGCAGGAGGATGATGAAGGAGGAAGATGAAGGATGAAGGATTATGGTGGTTGGAATTTCTTGAGAACTAGCAAAATGACCTGGGAAGAGGCGTGGGATGGACTCGACGTGGGAATGAAGTTAATGTAGAAGTGACGTTTCCTACAAACGGTCACTTTCGTCCCTCCATCCGTCAGAAATTGCGCCAAAAAATAAAAATTCGCCAAATCCCGGCTAAATTTCGATGGCACGGGTCGTAAATTCGATGAACTCGGAGGCTGTTTCTGTCATTTTAAGTCCCTGCCTGACACATTGGACCTCTCGTTTATTTATGGGCAACCGTGGACGTCCAACCCATTTTGTCCCTCGTTTTGGACGTCCAGCCCAATCCCCCAATAATTTTTTTTTTTTTTTTTTTTTGGAATTCGACTACGATCTACGTATGTCGTTACATTTGGCATTGATACATCAATTGATACTTGGGTTGAACTGAAATATTTTCTTGGGGGAATGGGCGGGACATCCAAAATTGGGCCGGAAAAGAGAGCCCAATCCACTGGTACGCAAAAATGCGTTCCCAGTCCAACGGGTCAGAGAGGCAGCCGAAATTACCGTTGCCCCCGTCAATCTCACTCAAATTTACGATACATGCCACTCAAATTTTGGGCGCGAAAGAGAGAGATTGTCTGAAAAAGCGGGATCTCGGGAGTGACGTGCGTCAGGCGAAATGACCGTTGCAGCTGGCCAGTCACATCTCCCCTTAATTTCTCTCTCACGCCTAATCTAATTAAATCCAAAACAAATCTTCTCTCAAAACCATCTCCAAACCGTTCCCTCTCCCTTGAAGTTCCCTTTCTCAAACAGTTTCCTTTCCCAAACCACTTCCCTTTCCCAAACCGGTGCAAAGAAGGCGAATCATCATCTTGTTTCACCTGGTTTAAGTTCGAAAATCTTAGTTATCTCTCTCTTCTAACAAACAAAATCAAAGGAAGGTTTTTTATCTCTCTCTTCATCCTGCGAAAACACTGGTGTTCATAAATTTTTAGGAAGATGGTGAAACCTAATACGCCCAAACAACAAACAAAGAAAATAAGCCTTGAAGAGCCAAGATCTACCAGATCGAAAGCGGTTACGGAGGAACAAGCTACAAGAAGAATGAGCCCTAGGAAAAGGGTAAGTAACTGAAAATGTTTAGTTTTTTCTGTTTCACAAATTATTATTACTACATAATAAAATTTCTAGAAAATTTTTGTGTTTCAGAAATTATTTTTGTAGATTGATCTGTTTCTTTAAGTTCTTATCTAGGAACAGAGAAATTTCTAGAAAAATTTTCAGTGTACTGGTAGGACTAAAATGATTTCCTAGGGTTTCTATCTGTTTCTTCATCATGAAAGTTCCTGTAGATAGATCTCTTTCTTATGTGAGTGGTTTGTAATCTGTTTTTTGATAAGGTTGTATATTATAAACTGTATAATTCCTAGAAAATTTTACAGTGTACAGGTAGGACAAAATATCAATGGTAAACCAGTTGATTTCATGAAAACTTAATGCAAGACAAAATATTAGCAGTAAACCAGTTGGTTTTCTGTACACTGCATGTTAAAAATGATTAAGTATTCCTACAAAATTTTTCTATAAACTTTCATTTTATAAACAGAAATATTCCTAGAAAAAATTTCAGTGCATAGGACGGACCAAATATTACTAGTATAAGAAAGATAGTAGCAGTAAACCAGTTGATTTCATGGAAACTGGATGCTAAACATGGACATGTCTTATGTGACTGGTTTGTAATATGTGTTTCTGTAATATGAGTGGTTTGTAATCTATGCTCTTATAATGTGATGGCCTTGTAATCTATGCTTTTATAATGTGAGTGGTTTGTAATCTATGCTTTTATAATGTTGAATATTATAGAGAAAATAACAACTAGGAAATTAGACCGTTTACTGGTATAAGAAAATAGTGACAGTAAACCAGTTGATTTCATGGAAACTGGATGCCAAACATGGACAAGTCTTATGTGAGTTGTTTGTAAGATGTGTTTCTATAATATGAGTGGTTTGTAAACTCTGCTCTTATAATATGATGGGTTTGTAATCTATGATTTTATAATGTGAGTGGTTTGTAATCTATGCTTTTATAATGTTGAATATTATAGAGAAAATAACAACTAGGAAATTAGACAGTTTACTGGTATAAGAAAAAAGTAACAGTAAACCAGTTGAACACTTGTGAAGTGGACGGTTACTATCATTTACTAACAAGTATGTAAGACAGTGACTATTGGAAAAATTCAACACTTCCTTATGCGAGTGTTTTTTTTTAATTTTTTCAGGCCTCCGTTGATGAAAGTTCGGCAGTTGTGAAACCATCTCAAGCAAAGAGGAAAATGCCAAAGGATAAAGCAGAAGAAAGGCAGACAAAGAAGTCCAAGCTATCTGTACAGGAAGCTGGTTCTGGTAGTGAGGCCAGAATAATCCAACATGGACTGGTTGGCTCTCCCAGTGAGCACAAGAATGTACCAGATAATTTGGCGACGAGATTGACAAAAGTGTACAAGTATTCCTTGAAGAATACATGGACACAGCTGAAGATAACTTATCCAAAGTTGACACAGAGACAGAAGGATTTGTTGGAAGAGAGTCCATTCAACAACTTGATCCAAGCGTTTGTGAGTGACAAGATTGACGTGGACCACCCACCTAGACCAAACAGAGTTGTTTTTGACCTTCTGTGCCTGTATTCAACTTCAACTGAAACTATCAATCTCGCCGGGAAAGCATTAAAGGTAAAGCCTCAAGATATTTCGCTCATTCTTGGAATGCCGTTGGGAGGGAAGGTGACAGATGTCTTCCCAAGCACAAAAGTCATGAAGGAACCACAAAAAGAGTTTTGTGTGAAGTACTTTGGAGAGGTGCCTCCCAAAGTTTCATGCATTAAAATAGGTAAGGCATTGAGAATGGCACTTGGAGATGAGGATGAAATGGATGCAATTAGGTTAATTATTATGTGTATTGCTGCAAATATTCTATTTCCAACAACATCGGGTTACTCGGTTTCCACACAGATTCTGATTTACTTAGAATCAATGAAAACCATTAAGGATTACAATTGGCCAGTTGCGGTGCACCAATTCATGATTGACCACATCAATCGGCACCTGAACGACCCAATAAAAGCTTCAGGCTGCCTGTTAATCCTCCCTGTAAGTATGTTTAAATTTATTTGAATTATAACTTACCATTGAAGTTCCTTACTCATTCTACAGAAATTTGTTTGTGTTATTTAAAGCTCTGGTTCTGCGAGCATACTACATGTTACGAAAGAGAGGAGAAATACAAAGAAGAAATACCAAGGATTTTAAGGTGGTCTCTTAGCAAAATAGAGGAAACCTTTGTTGAAAAGCTACAAAGTCTGACAGAAGAACAGGTATAACATGCCATTTATATAATAGAAAGAATTTTGGTTTCTAGAAAACTGACTTGTTTCTCCTAAAATTATTGATTTTTTGTAAACTTGCTGATGTATTAAACATTCTTTGGTTTAATAGGAACTAACTGACTTGTTTTCTCTTTCAGGTGAGCGAAGAATATGTTATCCCCCTAAGCGAAGAAGAAGCAAAGATGTTGAAGACAACAGAAACTGGGGGCAACGAAAGTGAGATGCTTCTCCTGCTTGAACAACAGAAGGAAACAACTGCCCAGCTCGAGACAGAAATAGATAAACTTAAGCTCGAAAATGAAGAGCTTAGGAAAGAACTGGCAGAAGCTGTTGATGAGAGGGACGAAGCATACAAAGCTTATTCTGAACTACTGGTTGAGGGAATGGTTCAAGAAAACAAGGACATTGGACTGGAGGAGAGCAATTTCATGCCTGCAGAAGAGAGCAGTTTAGTGCCTGCAAAGAAAGCACCAGCAAAACAACAGACGGGTCAGAAGAAAAAAGGAAAGGGAATTGGAGAAAAAGAAATAGAGAAGAAAGAAAAGGTAAAGGGTAAACATAGTAAGGAGGTTTTAGGAAAGGAGATTACAGGAAAGAAAGTTTCAGGAAAAGAGGTTTTAGACAAGCAAGTTTCGGGAAAGGGACAAAAAGAAAAGGAGAAGAAAGATAAGCTCAATGCTAAAGAGAGCAATGAAGAAAAAACAGAGAGTGAAGAAGAAGATACGGATGAGGAAGAAGAAGATGAGGAAGTAGAGGGTGAACAAGAAGATGAGGGTGAGGAAGAAGATGATGAGGACAGTGAGGAAGAAGAGTCGAAAGACAAAAAGAAAGAAGAAGAGGAAGAGAGTGAGGAAGAGGAGGTTGAAGTTGAACCAAAAAAGGTTGCAAGAAAGAGTACAGGCAAAGGTCAAACCAAGGGCAGAGGCAAAGGTCAAACCAAGGGTGCGAAAAAAGGCAAACACTAATTTCAAATGTTCCAATGTTTTAAATATTTATGTTCTTATTCAAGAAGTAGTAAACAATTGGCAAGTTTTAAGTATTAATGCTCAAGGTTTTTAAGGTGTTGAAATTCTGATAAACAGAATTTTGATAATACTTAGTAAATTTATATATTCTCGGAAAATTATTATATGTCTGGCAATGACTTAGTGTTGTTTACACTGAAGTTATATCAGACAGTAGCGATGACAACGAGGAAAGCGAGCAAAGCAAGGATAGCGAGGAAAGAGAGGAAATCGAGGATAGCGAGGGAGATGCTGAGAATAACCCAGGCAAACTATTATTTTTATGATATATAGTTAATTTATACATTCATAGTAAGTTATTCAATGTCTGGAAAATAACTTAGTGTTGTTTACACTGAAGTTATATCAGACAATAGCAATGACAAGGACGAAAGCGAGAAAAGCGGAGAAAGCGAGAAAAGCGAAGAAAGTGAGGGAAAAGAGAAAAGCGAGGAAAGCGAAAAAAGCAAGGAGAGCGAGGAGAGAGAGGAAAGAGAGGAAAGCGAGAAAAGCAAGGAGAGTGAGGAAAGCGATAATAAAAAAGCAAAGGTCAAGGGAGATGCTCAGCAAAACCAAGGCAAACAATAATTTCCCTTCACAATTAATTTGAATAATTTAACAAATAATCCTCAAATTAAAGTTTCAAATTATTCTTCTTGTCTACAATTTATAAAGATGATCAAGAGGAGGTAGAAGTGAATTTGTCAAGTGAGGAAGGATGGTGGGTTGCAGATACACTGGAAAAGGATCTGTCAAAAGGAAGAGGTAGGTACCCACATACATTCTTAGGGAACTTGATAGTTTATAGGAAACTGAAAAATTTACCGACATTCATACTTAGGGAACTTACGAAGTTGTTAGGAAACTGAAAAATTCACAAGCATATATGCCTTGGGAACTTACTAATTTAGAACAAACTGGACAATGTTCCCACATTCTGACTTTGGTAACTTACGAACTTTGTTTTGTTTATAGATAATAATGTAAGGAGGAGGTTGGATGAAATAGACGACTGTCCTAGTTTTGATCTCAACATAGATCTCGGGACTCAAATAATTGAGTGGACTCCTCCCAAAAAGTCTTCCATGATGGTTAAAGAAGGTGAAGAGAGTACAGCAGGGAACAATAAATTCAAAAATATTGCTGAAATTGGAAAAGAATCAGTGTCAAAACTGTCTGCGGACATGAGACAATTTGAATTACCACATGTCAGTCCTCCAAAAAGAGTAGCTTCCAAAAAAGGGAACAAAGGGTCATCTCCGGTCCCAACATCACTTGTTAAAAGGATTAAAAATAATCCAAGGGTGAGGAGAAAAACAGAAAAAGGAGGTGGCAGTGAAGTACAGGTCATTGACTTGGAGATGATTACACTAAAGAAAGAACCCCATGTCAAATTGAGTGACTGGAGAAAAGGGGGGTTGTGGCCTTATGTGCAACAAACTGAAAAAACTCTGATGGAAGAATTCATGAAGTATGGATGGACAAGGTATAATCTTTTCTCTCTAGAATTTTTTTGTTGGTTATAAGTTTGGCCGACAGAAAATTAGTCAGTGTCTAGTACACATTTAGGTTAAATATAAACAAGTATGTGGTCAAGAAACAAGATAGTTTCTGGTAAATTATTCTGTGGTTAATGTGTTCTACATTGTTTTATACAGCCTGGATGTCTGGAACAAGGACCAGCAACACTGTCTAAGGGCAAAAGATCTAGATGAACTGATGATGAACAGAGGGTGTGATTCCCAGATAATTGATTGGTTTGAAGACCACTTAATGTTCTCATCTACCAACCTCGACCGTGAAGTGTTGTTCCTATCATCATTGCTATTTGTAAGATTCCTAAACATTACTATAATTCATTTGAATAGGATTTGTGAATTGACTAGTAAACTTACATGACACAATTGCAGACATTGATAAGGCAGAAGCGCAGTCAGAAGACAATCGAAGTGAATTTAGATAAAAGGATGGAAAAACACTTAATCAAAGATCATACGAGCAAGTTGTGCGTTCCACTTAATACACCATACAGAGATGACTCTTTCGAGGGCCATCACTGGACTTTGTTGGTGTATGATTTTGAGGAGAACGAGTGGACGCACTTCAACTCCTTATATCGGGACGTGGAACTGGCAAACAGATGTAACTACAATGCAAAAGAATTGGCGCGCATCCTGGCAGAAAAGATGATAAAGATGAAGTCCGGAAGGGGAAAAATTGACAAAAAAATCCCATACATTAAAGATGTTGAATGCCCCCAACAAGGGGAAAGGTGAGGGCAAATTTTGGAGCATTAATTAACTATGTTATTCCTTACTTGAAACTAACATTATCTTGCTCAAACTTTAAAATCCAACAGTCCAGATTGTGGTCTATACGTGATGCTAAAGATGAAGGAAATATTTCAAGAAAGCATCCAGCACAATTACCCTGTAAAGTGCTCACAAAAGGAAGCATATGAAGATGAAGCAAGGAGATTGAGGGCAGAAGTAACATACCTAATCTTGGACGAATCAAAGGACGAATGGAGAAACCAAATTGCAGAAGAAAACTAAAAATTGGATAATCTGAATTTTGTTAACGTTAGAACAATATTTATGTGTTGTTTTGTTCATGTTACTTACGAACGGATTATATGGTGACAGTTATGGTTTATAACTGAGAAGACTCAACAACAGAAATCCTTAAACTAATGCGAGAACACATAAATTCATCAGTTTCTGGTGCATTTCTTAGTTTCTGGTAAACCAATAAATTTTCCAGTAACCAAAAACAATGCGAGAACACATAATGAACTTAGGTACCAGATAGACAGTACATTTACTAGCTCTAGTAGATAAATGTTACACTAAATAAATGACTTAAATTCAATCTTACGAGTTTATAAGATACTGGAGAATGTACCCACATAAATACTTAGGGAACTTCCGAGTTTACAGTGTACGCACAAAATAAGTAGCACAACAGGGAAATTCTTATACTTACCCATATACATGCTTAGGCAACTTAAGAAGTAATTAGGAAAATTACTAGTTTGCAGAAAAAGGGAAATAATACACTTACTTACCAGATAAATAGCTCTATTTCAGACTTACGAGTTTACAAGATACTGCAGAATGTAACTAAGTTAGGGAAATTATTCATTTTTAGCAAAACTCACTAGTTTGCAGAAAACTGTGTAATTTACCCACATACATACTCAGGGAACTATGTACCCACAAACTAAGAAGCACAAACTAAGTTAGGGAAATAATTCATTTTTAGGAAACTCACTAGTTTGCAGAAAACTGCGTAATTTTCCCATATACATGCTTAGGGAACTATGTACCCAAAAACTAAGAAGCACAAACTAAGTTAGGGAACTTAATTGAGGATAAATAGGGTAGTGTACGAATGTATTCCCAGTCCTTACACTTAATAAATGTCTTACATTCAATGTCGAATACATTAACTGATGTACTGTAAACAACATGGAATCCGGAACATAGCAGTTTGGTTGAGCTAAATAACTACATTCTGCTCCATATAGAAAGAAATTTTACAAGCTTCCAGAAAACATCTCTATTTCCAGTACATTACCCAATTTACTGGACACAAAATAGAATTCACAAAAAAGGGACATTGTAATGTCAACAAAAACACAGGCTCTCTTCATAATCTGAAAAACACCAACACTGTGGAAGCTATTCAAAATTGTAGAATGCCCGGTAAGATATTTTCCCACATCAAATAGGTTGGTTGCACGAAGCACTGTTGTGGTAGGAGAGTTGTTTACATCTACCGCATACCCTTTGTCTTTTACGAAAGTTCCCTGAACTTTCAATCCTCACAGTGCGTGGTCTCCCTGGACGCTTCTTGGTTAAGGGAGGAAGTATCATGTTGTCCTTATCGAATGATTTTGGTGCATCAAAAGTAGGGACAGGGTTGATGGAAAGACGATAGGTATTACAATAAGCTTCCGTTGTGACAGCATGATAAAAAAACCTTGAGCTATCACCTCCATGCACTTTAATACACAAGATAGCATGTTCACACGGAATACCTTGAACTTGCCACTTACGACATGAGCAAGTCAGATTAGCAAGATCAACAGAGTGGCTGGGGTTCGACATAACTTCATATTTAAATTCAGCTGATTGAAGACACTTTCAACTGCAAGCAACGTTAAATCTGGATTTCATTGTCTCATTGACTTTCGGGCATAAGAATGAGTTCCAGAAGGCCGATTCAATCCTTCGATCGTTCATCATGTTCATTATTTTAACCCGTAACATATCGAGCATGACAGAAATGGGAAGAACTCTCTCGTCATTTATCCAAGAATTGAAAGACTCAGATAGAGAAGAACAAATTAAACCATACCTATTACCCGGGAAATACACATCCGCCCAGTTTTTTGGATCGACGGAGTACAAAAACGACTGAACACCATTTCCACCCATGACAACAAGTTCTGTAGTGTACTTTTGAAAGTCCGATATAGTTAGCGCCCGAGCCGCTTTAAACATTAACGACTGAAAATAATCCGACTTCTTTGCGCCATTCTTGACACGTACATTCAAATTGTTGCGTAAATGCCAAACGCAAAATGAATGGTGGGCCTCTGGGAATATGTTGGAAACTGCATTAATAATACCATGGTGGCGATCCGACATAAACGTCAACGATGGACTACTAGGAACAACTTGCGCCAAATGGCAGAAAAACCAAGTCCAGTTTGTATCATTCTCTACATCAACAACGGCGTAAGCAACCACAAAAAATCCTGCAATGAAACAGTAATTGGAATGAAGATACATTCCTCATATACAGTAGGGGCAAGACCAGGTAGTTTTAGGGAAATAAGAAAGTGTTCAGAAACCGGCTACTGTTCAAAAAAGTATATAGTTTAAGGAAAAATATATGAGGAAGTACTTACCATCGTTCCCATTCTTTGCCACAGCTGCAAGTATGCATCCATTGTATTTAGTTTTGGCAAAGGTACCATCAACAAATATTAGCGGTCGGCAGTGCTTGTAGCCTTTAATACTTGCTCCAAGAGCAATAAATATTCTAACAAAACGACGGGAAACTGGATCAACTTGAAGATCAATGTGACTATTTGGGTTCGACCGAGATAGTGCATCCACATACCACTGGAGCTTACCGTATGAATCCTCTTCTTCACCATATGTTAAAGAAATAGCAGCATTCCGAGCTTTATATGAATAATAGTAGCTAAGAGATATACCATAATCCTTTTTAAATGATCTTATAATATCTTTGGTACTCTTTGTAGGATTCTCTCGGATGTCATCAGCTATTAACTGGCTGACAGCTTCTGTTGACAGCCTAGGTTTACGAGAAGACAATACAAAATCATCACACGTATGGACAGGGTTGAAAGCTTTCAGAACAAACATGGAACGGGACTTCAGAGGAGCAACAACATGAATGGTCCAACCACAACTAGAAGTTTTGCATACACAAGTTATACGGGATAGATCATTCTTTAGGAATTTATAATTGAATCCATGTTTTATGGAATATCGACTAAGCGCCTGTCGAAACGCAGGAGCACCCCCGGGAAATTCCTGCCCGATGGATGTAAAAACTTCCGGCCAACTATCTGATCGAAGAGGTTCACTCCTAACGAGGGCAGTAGATGCATCAGCATGACCTGTTGAAGAGGGAGAGAGGAAATCTTCTGGAAAACTGCAGGACACAAGATAATTTTTAAGAAACGATTAGGTTTTTTAGGAAAAATATTATATTATAGGAAACTGGAAAATTTCCCAAAATTCAGACATAGGGAACTTAAGAAGTTATTAGGAAACGTACAAGTTTTCCAAAATCTGAAGAATTACAAGACACAAGCTGGTGTTTGGAAAACTATAGAGTTTACTAGGAACAATATAATGTACGAATCATGCTACGGGATCTTACGAGTTTATAAGTTACGGGAGAATGTATCCACAAACTAAGTAGCACAATCTAGGTTTGGGAAATTCTTATACATTAGGAAACTGGACAAATCCCTAAAATACATTTTTAGGGAACTTAAGAAGTAATTAGGAAACTTACCAGTTTGCGGGAAACTGGGCAATTTACCTATAAACATGCTTAAGGAACTGAATTGATTATGAGAAACTGGAAAACTTACCGATGTATTTCCTGTTGGAAAGCTCCATCACGTGGATCAGATACAGAAGCAGAGGTGGGACAGAAAAAGTCGCGCTCCACCCTGAGTAGTTCAAGAAAACAAAGCTTATGTAATCATTAGAAAAAGCAAAAGGGAAGTACTAAACAAAGTCATATAAAAATTGATTCACCAGAGAGGACGGGTTGACTCAACATTCAAAAGCGTTTGACTGAAACATGGAAAACAGAAAAATCAATAAGAACACGAAAACATTTACATATGTGATGAGGAAACTTAGTAGTTTATATGAAACTGGACAGTTTTTGCCTAAGGTAAATAACTTCAAGCACACAGACTATTAGGAAATTTAATAGTTTAGTGAAAATTGTACGGTTTACCAGTAAAGTATATAAATTGTTATGAAGTTAGGGAGTGTACCGATGTATTTCATGTTGAACAATTTCATCCTGTGCTACTGCTACAGAAGCCGAGGTGGAAGAGACAAATTCGCGGTCCACACTGATTAGTTCAAGTAATCATCTTAAGAGTTAGTCATTTTAAAAAGAAAAGGAGAAAATCTAAACAAAGTAACATAAGGATTGATTCACCAGAGAGGAGGGGTGGATTGAACATTCAAAAGCATTTGACTGAAACATGGAAAACACAAAAAATATTAGAGTGCGAACATAGTTACATAAGTGAGCAGGAAACAAGTTAATTTAGTAAAAACCGGATAGTTTATTAACAACATAATAATGTACAGATCAACAATAATAGTTAAATCGGTTACAGAACTAACTACTTTACAGGATACTGGACAATTTACATAGATACATACTTTAGAGGGAACTTTTGAGTTTACCCATATACATGCTTAGGAAACTTACCAAGTTATTAGGAATCTGGATATTGCACACACATAAAAGCTTAGGAAACTTTCTACTTTAGAGAAAACTTGTGAATTTACTCATATACATGGGACTGGACATCTTACGACTTTAGAGGAAACTGGATAATGCACCTACAGAGGCTTAGGGAACTTACTACTTTAGAGGAAACTGAACAATTTACCACCCTAAATGCATAGGGAACTCATCCAGTTATAAGAATCCAAAAACAGAAAAGATAAAAGAGGAATAATCCGAAAACAGTTACATCAGTGATGAAGAAATAACATTAAAAATATCAAACGAACTACTTATGTGAATGATCCTATGTTTGAAGAGGTGGACAATTGTGCAATACTATCCATTATGTAGTTGCAAAATCAGAAACAAAATACGGGTGAGGACTTATTTGGTTTGGTGGATCTTAAATAGCATTAATGGTTAGAAAAACAGAAAACATCAGGTGAACTATTTAGGATAGCATTGAAGACTCAGGAAGATAATGGAAGATAATGGTTTTTGTTAAGCATTGAAGTTAATGGTTTTGGGTAAGATACTTAACTTCATCTAAGGTATAAATAAGGTAGAAAATGAATTATTTTCAAACTGATGGGCGGGATACGAAATTTTAGTTTCAAATTTCGCCAAAAATTTGAAATTTGGAATAAAAATGGAGAGAATGAAGCTGTTTTGAGAAGGAATGAACAGAGAGAAAGAAGAAAAAGGATGATTTGGCGGAATTTAGAGAGATGGAGGGAAGATTTAGAGAGATGGAGGGTGACATTAAGGTCAAATCATGGCTGGGAATTAAATGCTCCCTTACAAATCAACCTGACAAAGACCATTCCCTCATTAACTAATCCCGGTTTCCAATCGGTGGGGTAAAAGGGGGAAAAATAAAAATAAAAAGGAAAACTGGCATGATTTCTGACACAAAGGACTGGAAATGAATTTTGTGCCGTTTTTGGACGACTAGCTTATCCCCCCCCCCCCCCCCCCATTTTTTGGACCAAACGCCCATTTTTTTCTATTTTCTTTCTACCTAAATGTCTATAGAAATTAAAAATTTAATAAAATCTCCTTTTAACAACATTTGACTGATTCTTGCTTTTTATTGAGGTGTGTGTCAGCAGTCATGGAGCGTTGTTTAAACGCGTGCATGTGATCTTTCTTCCGCTCCCTCTTCTGGATCTGTTGAGTCCTCCTCCTCCTCCTCCTGCATCATCATCATATAATCTCTCTTTCTCTCTCTAGAATTTGTTCTTTCTTCTTCTTATTTAGCCGGTAGAGAGGATAAACAATGGGTGGCGCAGTTAAAGGAGTTCTTCTGGACGAGTCACTCCTCTTCTCCGAAGACACTAATGGAAACACCTTCTTTCATTCCGGTGCTGAGTCTCTCCTCAATCGCCTTCAGTACTCAAACCTCCGAACGGTACTTATCACCTCTTTTCAGCCGCACACTATAAATTCTATTAGATAGCTTTCACTTAATTTATGACATTTACTAGTAGCTTTCACTCAATTGATTTGTTTGGCGATTTTCTTTAGCAGATATTGAACTTTTATTGTTAGTGATCACACATTTAAGAATTCAGATACCCATTTCTATCCTCCAATTTTGCTTGCATTTGAGAGATTTTTTGGGTAAAACAAATAAATTATGGGTGCATTTTCTGGATTTCTTTATTCCCCGCAACGGCGGGCTTTTAAAACTTCCCCAAATTATGTGGCCTCGTGGAAGAATTCATACAAAAACAAATTAGCACGTGACAGATCCGATCAAGGCCAGCGCATCTCCAATCTCTGGAACTCGTTTTCTACCTTCTTTTCTTTATAATTTCCACAAATTTATCTTCTTGGTGCTAAATTAATAACTCCCTTTCTCACTTAAATGTTTCACTGCTCTTGTCTTTCTTCATCTGATTGTTCTTAGTTTTGGAATTTAAAAATCAAACGACCAAATCATGCCGGAATCAAAGAAGAAGATCATCATTGATACTGACCCTGGAATCGGTAATCTCTACTCTCTCTCTCTCTCTCTATAGATCATCTTCTCAACTAACTCTCTTATTGCTCCTTAAAAGATCCTCAAAATTTCTTGATTAATGAGCTTTTAATGTCCTTCTACTAATAATTGATGAACTCCTTTTGGTTGTAATCTGATTCCGGCTGTTCCTTAATTTGTACGATCATATCTCTTCAACTTTAATTTCAATCTTTTGCTCTTCTCGATCAAAATGTCAAGAGTAGAATGAATTATGAATATCTTGTGTCAAATCATTAAATATGAAACAAATCGTTTCTTTGATGCAGATGACGCAATGGCAATATTTGTAGCACTTCAGTCACCAGAGCTAGATGTGATCGGACTCACTACTATATTTGGGAATGTTTATACAACTCTTTCAACTAGAAATGCTTTACATTTGGTAATAATTAGTACTAACCCTATGTATATATTCGATTTAATCCGTCAAATTTCCTCTTTTTCATTTAACTAACGTATAGGTTCTGTTAAGTTAGGTTATCCAACTCAAAACCAATTGACATTGAGTGGATGTGACCTAGACATTATGTTCTTGGTTACTAGCTTACCCCCCTTCTCCCATGTGGGACTATTTTCACAGGATCCATGGTTGCGAATAGAATTTTATCCGATCTAAACAAAAAAAAATCTTAATTTAGTCGATTTAGTGGTTCACTCTACTAACAAAGAAATATACTTAATAGTATCACAATTGAAATTGCATATAGACTTAAATCCATGACGATTTTACGGTTGATGGTTTTTCCAAGCTTCTAGTTGTCATGGCATCACATTGAGATGCAAAATCTTTCAAAGTTAAAAGCTAGAAATCTTATCCAGCTTTAGTTCCCAAGTTTGCAATTACAAGAGAGAGCATACGGTTTATATTATTGTTTTCATCTTATGATTCTTTATAGTGCTATTACTAGTTTTCCATAAATTTTGTGCTGGGCTAAATTAGTGTTTTCGTTTACAAAATCCCATTTGTAAATCACATATATTTTATTTCTTGTGATAGTTAGAAGTTGCAGGGAGGACAGATATTCCAGTAGCTGAGGGAACTCATGCCACATTTACGGTAAGTATTCGTTTTCCCTTCCCCTCATTGCTTTTGGCTACTTGAGACATGGACAGACCACTACGTTTTTCTTTTGATGGTTAATTAATCAATTAGTTTTATAGTGTATGGAAGCTGGAGCTTCAACTTTCATATACAAACTAAAGAAAATGAGATTGTATCATGTTTGTAAATATAAGTTCTTACCTTGTTTAGTCAGAAAACTGAGATAAATGTGAGAATCACAATACAAAAGGTTATTAAATTCACTTCATAATTGTCTTGCATTGTATCTTGATAGTCCATAACTTTGTAAGTAAAAGTTTAATTTTAAGTGACTTTAAGCTAGCCGTGTGTAACATGGAATCCTGGTTCTGCGCGTGGGTTGAGCATGTACTTTAGTAACACGAAAAAGTACTTACTGTGTCATATTTAATCACTTCTGACCATTTAAGATACATTACGAGTGGAATAGCCAGAAGCGAACAGAAACAAGGTTGAGATGCTTTAACTTAGAAAAAAAATGATTTGACGTGTCCGTACAATTATGTGATAAGCTTAAAAACTTGTTTAAGGTAATGATAGGAACTGACTATATGCCTATATACTTATCGTCCTTGTTCAACATCGTGGTGGTTACATTCATTTTGACGTTTCTGAGTTTCTGTGGCTGGATCTACTCTCTATCTGCTTGTGTAAAGAAAGTTACAAAGCTCCGTGTTGCTGATTTTGTTCATGGTACGGATGGGCTTGGAAACCAAAACTTCCCTCCACCTAAAGGGAAGGCAATTGAACAGTCAGCTGCTAGTTTTCTTGTTGAACAAGCAAACCGGTACCCTGGAGAAGTTACTGTGGTTGCACTCGGTCCACTCACAAATATTGCTTTGGTCAGTTTCTCTGGTATTTAAGTTTCTATTCTGCTTGAGCTTCGTTTTGTGGTATTCCTTAATTTATTTCCTTATTGCTACAGGCTATTGAGCTAGATCCTGGATTTCCTAAAAAGATTGGTCAGATTATTCTTTTAGGTGGTGCTTTTGCAGTTAACGGGAATGTAAATCCTGCAGCAGAGGCTAATGTATGTAGCTCAAAATCTTTTGCAGTTTTTTCTTGTGATGAGAACAGAATGTTTGGCATATGACAAGCCTAAAATCTAATTATGCTCTCAGGTGTTGAAGTTTAATCTAGTAATTAACTAATTACTTTTATTTATGCATACCTTTTTTTTCTTCTAAATCTGAAGTGTTGTTTTTGTTTCTGAATTGGGATAACCAGATCTTTGGTGATCCAGACGCTGCTGATCACGTCTTCATTAGCGGTGCAGATATTGTAGCGGTGGGATTAAATGTTACTCATCAAGTTATTTTGACAGGTATTCTTTTCATATGCTCTCATTTACTCATCATGCCTTATACCATTCATACTTCTAGTTCGTTACATGCTGAACTTTAATTAGGTGTAGTCATACCCAAATACAAAATGGGCAGTTTGATATTATTGCTGGCTTAAAATACTCCTTCTGTCCTTCACTTCGCTTCGGAATTGAAATTGTCTTGCAATCAGTTTGTATAAAAATTGGAATTACATAGGATGACTCAATGAAGCTCGTTGCCTTTGGACTTCATTTGTTATTCTAATGGCTTCCTTATTAGCATAATCAGTTATAGGCTTTTTGAAATTTCTTGGTTATTTCTCTACGCTAAAGTAAGTAGCCTGACCAAGATAACTACATAAGACCAGTTGAATCCTCTCCCGCATCTATTTCCACATATGTGGGCAAATGAGCGTAAAACTAGTGTTTCCTTCGACTCATTATTTGTGTCTTCCATATAAAGTTGATAACTGCTCCTGTTCATATTGCAGATGCCGACCGGGAGAGGCTTGTGCAGTCCAGTGGGAAATATGCACAGTATTTGTCCAAAATCTTAGAGATCTATTTCTCGTATCACCATGAAGCGTATAAAACAAAAGGTTGTATGCTCATCTTTTCTTTTCTTTTGTTATATTAATCGATAAGATGATGATTTATCATGTGATATAACTTTGTTGCATTGTGTACAGGTGTATATCTTCATGATCCAGCAACCATTATTGCGGCTGTGGATCCTTCATTGTTCACTTACACCGAGGGTGTAGTTAGAGTCCAATTAACTGGTATAACGAGGGGCCTGACACTTTTCTACAACACAATGAAAAGGTAACACTCTGTCACCATTTTTGTTAGCTGGGGAATTTTGTGTTAAATGGACCCAAACTCAATGCCAGTAGTTATCTAGCAGTGAGGTTGGACCTCACCATCATTCGCCGGGCTGGTGGTTGGAAAATTTGAATGTCAAAATGGACCTTCTGAAATCAGATCTTATGTGGTTGAAGTCATGGTTTTTTTTTAGTTACAGTATTATGATTACTCATAACTTTGAACGTAAAACAGGTTTGCTGAAGTTACGGAGTGGACAGATAAACCGACAGTGAAAGTGGCTGTGACAGTGGACGCTGCTGCAGTTGTTGATTTGGTGATGGAAAGACTCTTGAACTCGTAACACTGTCGAAGAGCAGCAGAGAGACGCCGTCAACTAATGTTCCTTGTTTGTGCATTTTTATGTCGATTACGATTTACTTGTTCTTCCCATTTGGCTTATGTGGTTATGATGTTGTGTTTGATTACGATTTGTGCTTGTTGTAGGTTAAATAGCTGTGAATGTTTAATAATTGTAAAAGAACACCAAGATAATCATATCTTCTTACTGATAATTTAATTCAATAGTCTTCTCTTCTCATATGAATAAGAGATGGAACTTCAGAGCTAAAATTTGAACTTATATCCTTGGTTGGTTTTCGAAATTGAAGGTGAGTTTTTTTTTTAGTCCGGCTTCTGTCCTATATTATCCTTCCACATTCATTCCTATCAGCTTCACCTTACCTTTGGGTGCCTCACTCTTAGCTCGTCCCTCTCTTGGCACTCCCTATGGGCCTGGAATTCAGTGGCTCGAGACCCACGGATTGAGGCAGTCCAATGGCGTTAGACTGCCCAAGTCTATCGAGGCGCGTAGAGGGAAAAGGGCCAAAAGTAACTTTTAGGGTGCCCATCGACGCTCCCCTTACCTTTCTCTCTTTTATTTTTGTCTCTAGGGTCTAGTTGATCCACTAGCACCTCAAATCTTAACGCCAAATCATAAATTGGCTTGTGATATGACTATGACATTGATCCACTAGCACTAAATTGGCTTGCGATATGACTATGACAGATAGAACACGGATCGAGTTATTTTTCTTAGGAGATGTAAAACGAAAAAGAAACAACTAACTTCTAAAGTTTGGAGGTCATTTTTTGAAGCGACCTATTTCACATAAAAGTGTTGGGTAATGGAACCTCTCCGACTAAAATTAATTAATAATGTACTTGGGTTGAAATGAAATATTTTCTTTCTACCCAATTTTTTTTTTTTTTTTTTTGTTGAAAGTTCTTCCTACCCAAATGTCTATAGAAATTAAAAATTTAATAAAATCTCCTTTTAACAACATTTGACTGATTCTTGCTTTTTATTGAGGTGTGTGTCAGCAGTCATGGAGCGTTGTTTAAACGCGTGCATGTGATCTTTCTTCCGCTCCCTCTTCTGGATCTGTTGAGTCCTCCTCCTCCTCCTCCTGCATAATCATCATATAATCTCTCTCTAGAATTTGTTCTTTCTTCTTCTTATTTAGCCGGTAGAGAGGATAAACAATGGGTGGCGCAGTTAAAGGAGTTCTTCTGGACGAGTCACTCCTCTTCTCCGAAGACACTAATGGAAACACCTTCTTTCATTCCGGTGCTGAGTCTCTCCTCAATCGCCTTCAGTACTCAAACCTCCGAACGGTACTTATCACCTCTTTTCAGCCGCACACTAAAAATTCTATTAGATAGCTTTCACTTAATTTATGCCATCCACTAGTAGCTTTCACTCAATTGATTTGTTTGGCGATTTTCTTTAGTTGATATTGATCTTTTATTGTTAGTGATCACACATTTAAGAATTCAGAGACCCAATATATTGTGTGATTTTTGGGAGATTTTTGCTTGCATTTGAGAGATTTTTGGGCAATTATGGGTGCATTTTCTGGATTTCTTTTGTTTCTTGCATTTACTGCAGTACCCTGAAGAGTGGGTTCTTAACCTATATATTGTGGCCTTGTTACAGGGAATTTCTTATGAAGCAAGCATTTCGCGGCAAAAGGTGCTTCTTTCTTTCAATATTTATTATTTATTTTAACATATAAACTATCCCATTTTTACGGCTGTCTTAGATAGCAAATTTGAATACCTACATGTCTTTTTCGAATGGCATATTTTACCTTTAAGACTGAACACGATTGGTTAAACCCTTTGAGAGACATTATCTCTATGGGGATTATTCATCCTCAAGTTGAAACATGGTAAATGCGAAGCTTGGTACTTTGCATTCGTCGCGCTGCTATTAATGGGGCCACATAGAGTTTGCGCTCCTGTCTGGCGGAATTTAATGTGGGATGTAAAAGTTATAAACATATCCTAAAAGCCTTTTGAATGCTTATAACTAGTTTACTTACCAACCCATGATTTATTACCTGATAAAAGATTTTGCAATAGTAGGAGGACCACGTAGGAAATTCTTAGACATTATCTTTTTTTAACATTTTTAATTTATATTGAATAAAAGGTATTTACAAGGTCCAAGCTTTGCTGCTTTGAAGCATCAGAATAAGCTTCTGTCTGCCATTAAAGACCGTTACATTGGTTCTATTAAAGCTTCCCATGAAACACTAAAATCTAAAAAGGAACAATATTTAGCCCATTTGTCATCTCTGCTCCAAAAATATAACACGGCTTGAACATCTTCAATGATCCAGTCAGCTTTGACCTTTGTCCCTTTAAAAGTAGCATTATTCCTTTCCTTCCATTTGGCCCAAAACCACGACATTAAGTAAAATTCTCCATATTGATCCGATGTCATTGATGAAAAGCATCTTATTCGACTGTGGGAAGAGGCACAGTCTTGTGTTGAAGCTTGACAATAAGAAGGGCCTCACCACAGAAGTGATGCTGCAATGGAGGAAGAGATGAGTCCAGTCTCTGCCTCATTTTTGCATAAGCAACATTTGCTAGGCCTATTGGGACCTCTTCTTATCAGCTGATCCTCGGTTGGGAGCTTGCACAGTAGCATAAAGCTCACCTTGCTTGGGATGCCCTCATCCATATCTTAGCATTCCTCTATGTGGGCCCTTTAGACCAGAAGCAAACTCAGATTGCCGTTTTTAACAGTGAGCTCATCCTAAGAACTGCCTCACCACAGAAGTGATGCTGCAGTGGAGGAAGATATGAGTCCCAGTCTCTACCTCATTTTTGCATAAGCAACATCTGCTAGGCCACTGGAACCTCTTCTTATCAGCTGATCCTCGGTTGGGAGCTTGCACCAAAGCATAAAGCTCACCCTTCTTCTGGGGGCCAAAACGGCCAGTTGGTCACAAATTAGGGGCCAAAACAAAATTATCCCTAAGATACCATGAAAAAGACTACTAAATGTATGTTGGTTTACGATCGTCTATAACTATTCCTGGTTTGGGAACATCTCACGTCTGGCACCCATCCATTGGTGCTTTCATGCTCTATGCTCATTTGCCTTCTGCTCACCATCTTTCCTGTCATCCATACTTTTGCCACAAGCATTCAAGATCTATTCCATATTTCAATTTGCAACACAAGCATAACTCCAATTTCCATAGAATTTTTTTTTTCCAATGTACGAAAGCCTAGATAGTAGTATTAACTTTTTATGCTTTTCTGGGTAAAATGTGTCCTATCGTGACCACTTTTTCTGATAACTTCCTTGCTTCTGATGTCTATCTGATTTAGGTTGCCTTTCTGAAAGAGATGGCAGTGATGTACTCTTTGGATTGCTTCATGCTCGACACGTCTTCGTTACATGCATCTCTTAATAAGATATTGCTAGCTTGGGGAGACATAGGAGCGAGTTGTTTATATGTGGCTTCAAGTATAGATGAAGATCTTAATTCTAACCTCAATAGTCATGGATGGATAACTGTTGTTAAAAGTGAGCAATAAATTTCCTTGTCTGATCAGTGTTGAAAAATTGCTGACTAAAATCATGTTTTTCCTTAGTAACTACTGTGTCATGACTTACACAACACTCGATGGCTCCTCCGAGGAAGTCTTATGCAAAACCTCAACTTGGTCGCATGATAATTAGCATACCGTGTATTAACTCATTCTGAGCTACTTTTTATTGCATTTTTCGTGTGGCCAAATGAACGATTCAGGTACCTCCCTTTTTTTCCTAAGTTTCTATTTTAGGATATCTTGGTATTTAGCCAACAGATACTAGATGCGGATTCCTGCATATCTTTGTGATACTCGTTACCTTTTCTCTTGGCAAAGACAAGACTCGGGAGTCGAGATATATGTATGGTTGGCAACTTGGGGCACATCATTTAAATATGGTGATGCTTACTTACTCTCTTGTTTGGCAATATGTATCACAGTATACACTCTAGATAGATTAATTGGCAACATATGACCCGTTCCGTCAACCAGATTACTGGATAATGCTTCCATACTCCTTTATATTTCTCTTCACATATATACTAATTTCGTTTACTTTGATAGGATGCTTTTTCTTGGGCTACTAAAACATGATTCTTTTATTCTTTTTAGGTGGCGAGAGTGGTGATGCAACTGAGGATTCAAAAGTGATGCTTATGAACAAGCTGGAAGAGTTGCCTCTTATTCTTTGCCGTATCAATAGAATGGTTGCTAAAATATTCTAATTCCTTTACTACTTTTGACATATTTTACATGGATATCCTCTATGTAACGAAGCAGTTGAGGAATGGATGATTCACCCAATTAACTGACGGATCGTCCTGGAGTCAGGGATACCTGAGCTAATCCCAGTCCAAACTCTTGAGCTGTCTGTGATGTTTAAAAAATTGAAATGGTAGAGTTTAAGTTTAGTTATTAGGGGAGAGTTTGTGGCTTATGCACTAAAAATATAATATATATATATATATATATATATGTTATGTAGTACCTGTATTGATGTATAAGGGTATACATGTATGGTGATCGAGTGGTAGGTCATGGAGGATTGTGAGCCAACCAAGTAGGTATTTTGGTGGAATATGGTAGTTGAGAGACTAGGATGGGTTGTGAGCTCAGTTGGTGGAGATGGTTAGGGGAGTGACCGGTTGTGATAGTTGAATTATTACTGGGTAGAATAAGATAATGAAGGATGGGTGGCTGTAGTGGCTCGGCTCTGTAGCTGAGTGGGTTAGGATTGGGTAGGCGCGAACCGCGATTGGTGTAGGTGGCTAGGGTTATGGTGTAGTTGTAAAATCTGATGGTGTGGGTTATTTTCTTAATTGCTTTATGTGGTGCAAGGATTGTGATGTAAGCTAACAAATGAAGGGGTGGTACTTAGTGGGCAAGGGTTGGATTTGGTGGACAACTTTCTAATATAGTGGTAAGGTGGGGTGTGGTGTGGTCGAGTGTGTGAAGCAATATGGTGGCTTATGGGAATGACTGGTGTGGTTGATCGAGTTGGTATAGGTTGTTTGATGAGCAAAAGGGTATGGAGAGGGTTGTGTTTGCTAAACGAATGGATGAGTGTTGGTGTGGCTAGCCGAGTGAGTTCAGATTCTATTGGTTTGTAATATATACAACTTTCAGGTTCCTGTGTTACTCTGGGTTCATGTGGTATATAAAGATTTTGTATCTTGAAGTTTTTCATCACTAAAGTTAGGTTTTTTGATTGTCCATGGAGTTGAAGTGATCTTTATAACCTCCGACTTTTGTCTTTAGGGTTTTAATGTTTTCGTTGGTTAATTCCAAAGAATAGGAGAATCTCCAACAACCTCAGACGACTTTGTAGTTGTTGATCAAACAATTATGCTTAGACACTTTAGGCTTGGCGCTTGATGAAAGCTGTAGAAGCTTTTAAAGTAACAGCCATGATCATTTAAAACAATGAAAAATAACCAAAGCACAAGAACAATTAAGAACAAACAACTATACTGAATAGCATAAAGTATAAACTGCAACGAAGAGAACTGTAATGTATTAGATGATGAAAATAGAAGAGATAATATTCCCTTTGCATAGGCTCCTTAGCATGGGTTTAGCAACTTTAAGTTGCTAAATCTTCTTTTCTCTTAATTGTATTTAAATACGAAATATCCTTACTTCTTTGAACTTTAAGCGTAATAGAAACTCTACTGCTTGTAATGAAATATATACTTCAATATCTTGGTTATCACTGATAAATATAAGTGGCAATCCATGTGGGCCCAACCAGTATGTAGTCGCCAGCTGTGTAAATACACACAGAAGTTAGTAAAACATTGGTTTTGATAGGCTCCTTCATGACCCTGAGCCGATTTACGCTCCCAATTGCTTAGCTATACAAATTGCTCAATTTCATCTACTTGAACAAGCTAGCAATTTTTTCTACTTTACACGTACAATCCGCTTTTCTATTCATTCATGAAGGAACATCTAAAATGCATGTTGAGACGTGCGTATGACCTCTCTTTTATTTGTCTCATTTAAACAGGCAAGTGGAAATAACATTGTGAGAATTGGCTATGTCATGAAACCTTCCAGGGAACAAGATTTTGCCAAGGTAATCTGTAGTCTGCGAATTATACATCTCATAACAACCTATTAACTTGATTAGCGTACTCAGAAAGTGCAATGCGTATCAATATTTCTCGTGTCATTTGTTTGTTTCTGGTGTCACAATGATCAAATGGTCCTAACTACTAGGCATTATTTTTAAACTTTGAGATGCCAAGAGTGGATTGATCCTGAGGTTAACTTTGACATAATGAACTGCTTTTGTTCCATTTCAATGTATTTTCAAATATTTTCTACTACATGACATTGATGTACACCCAGTTGTCATTGTGTTATGAGCTTTACATCTTCTTCGGTTTGATTCCAACAGAGAGGCGCATTCCCTATGTATCCTACTCAAGATGGATTGATGTTTGTTCCTCTCGCGTTTGATCTTCCTTTAGAACTTCAACTGCAAGAAGTTGATGTGGTTCTCCACAAAGCAACTGATGAAATTGTCACAGTTGAATTAAGCGATGCTTCAGATCCTTCTAAAAGAATTACCTACTCCAAGGGAATTCAGGAATTGAAGAGGTGATTTTCAAAGTTAATAGTAGTCACATGTCATTCAGTTATTTGACTCGTTTCATTGCACTATGGTCATTATAGTTTTCATTGCGAACTTCTTGTGTATATATTTTTCATTTTTGCTTTGTGTAATGTATGTATTTAGGAATGCTGCTACAGTTGCGAGATTTTATTGACTTGGTATTGTTAAATTAATTCTGTAGTATCTCATGAGCATGAATTTGCTATTTGTTCTATGAATTCGATAACTATATCTAATGCTTGTTGGTTCTTTTCTAGGTATGTCGATGTTCACCCTGATTGCTGTCTCATTGACCCACTTGATAACATTTACCCTGTATTGGACCGATTAAGAATCCAACAACTTCTGCTTGGGTTGGAGGATCTCAAAAGAGATGGTCCCTGCAAAATCCGGGCCCCACACTTCCTAAAGGTAATTAACATAAAAAGTTTTTATATTTACTCATAGTTTACCCTGATATATAAGCTGATGCACCCGGACAATTGCACAAATCATCTTTTGACCTCCTAGCATTAGAGCATCTCCAATGGGACACTTTAACAAACACTCTAAAAGTCATAGTTGTCAAGTGTTAATAGAGATTCTTTTTCCTATATGTCAATATAGAGACACTCTAATTTTTGTTAGTCTGCAGTGGAGATCTCTAAAGTCCCTCTACTTAATACACATGCCCCTCTTCAATCCAATAGATAAAAAGTAGTTGAAAAGCAAGGATAGAGACTCTCAAAAGAGACACTCTACAAATAGAGTGTCTCCTTGAGACTCTCTAAGTGTCACTTTAAAATTCTAACAAATAGAGTTTCTAGAAGAGTGTCCCATTGGAGAAGGTTTTTAACAAAATCTCTAAGAATCCTAAGTGGCACTCTAAGTTTTAGAGTTTGAATGTCCCATTGGAGATGCTCTTAGTTGCTGATCTTTTGTCAAATAACACTGGGATAATACACTTTAAATCACCATGAAGGGTTAAAGGGGAAAGTTATGCCCCAGCAAAAAAGATAGGTTAGCTCCTTAGTAGGTTTGAGAAGTAGAACTCCCTTCTCTTTATTACAGTTTCCTTATTATATTGGCTGGCTTTGGTGTAAGCTTCAAATGTTTCCAACTGGTTTCTTTAATGAGTATTGAAAAGTCAAAACTATGTTGGTATTGCTTCCATTTTAGCAAATAGAACGCATAATGTCCAAAAAGATCTGTAACTTGAAGTCCATTCTGTTTTTTTTTCCATGAACTATCAGACATCAGTTACAACTTTCAAGTCTGAATTATCTCTGTAATTGGTAGCTCAAACCTTTGGCATGGTTAAATCATGACAGTGGTGTGTAGCTGAAAGTTTAAAATTATTAGTGACCCTCTATTTTGGCATTTTATGGGTAACAATATTCTAAGTTCACTACATTCCATAGTCACATAAACCATTTATTTGTTCTAGTTTTCTCTCGTTGGAGGACTTATCTTGTTACTTGTTGTTGTGCAGGTGGATAGTTTTAACGAGTCCAATTTGTCAGAGAGACTATCTCAAGCTAAATTATTTCTTCCAAGTATTGTAAAACCCCAAGTTGCTTGCGGGGTAGCTGACGCGCACAATATGGTATCTACTTGTCCAGATTGAGTTCCATTCTAGGTTCTTGTAACAATTCTTCTTGAGTTTATGGTTGAGAAGCAGTTGGCTAGTGATTTGACCTTTTCTATTTCGTTTTAGCATCATGCACTTGAAAAATAAGGGTAAACTCAAGACTTTGGTTCTTATTATGGTTGATCAAGTCCAAGAACAATCATGGACAGAAATTTTCTTTCAGTAGTTCTTTAAGGCCAGTTCTTTATAACTTGTTGTACATATTGATGAATCACTCTCCGCAGATGTGGTTTCATTTCTACATGGTAGTATGCACTTCTCTCATCGTATTGGTAACGAATCTTTTTTTGTTGAATTAAACAGGCTATTGTCTTCAGGGTTGACGATTTTAAGGGCTTGACAGTTCCTCTTCCAGCTGTTATTCAGGTAGATTACAAACAGTATTAGAATTGAATTTTCTGTTCTTTATAGCACAAACCTAGATATTAATGTTCTTTAATTTACTTTTTGTTTGGATTGTATAAATTTATCTCCTTGGAAGACTTCAACCAACCCGCTTAGAATGTGTACTTTGGGTTTTAGGTTCCAAAAGCAGTCTCTCTCTCTTTGTATTAGATAGGATATTTCTTATGCTACTGTTCATCTTTATGCTTCTCTGAATGAACTCCAGGACTTCCGCAGACCCGATAATAGGGGTTTGCTGCAGCTGAATTGTAATAAGACGATTGAATATATAATTTACCGGTATGGTGCATGTTTATCCTATTTTGTGTTATCTGGTAGTGTTATTTTGCACTAAAAGAATACAAGAAACTGGACTTGCAGGAGTATGTGGATCATTCGGCTAAGCTGTTCAAATTTTATGTCTTGGGAGACAAAGTTTTCCATGCTGTGAAGAACTCCACACCGAACTCCGATGTGTTCTTGTCAACGTACGAGAAAGACGGACTTAAACCTATTTCCTTCAATAGGTACTTGTATCTTTTTTTATTTTGATCGATTTTAAAAAGGTTTCAAGGTAATGTTTGTTCATATGTTAGTCAGTGGCAACCTAACTTATCCATGTACAGCTTGAAATCTCTGCCGACTGCCAAAGGTCAGTCTCGAACCGACGAGACATCCCTTGATCTGGAATTAGTGACAGATGCAGCAAATTGGCTAAGGAAAAAGTTGGATCTTACCATCTTCGGTTTCGATGTTGTTGTAAGTACTATATTTAATTTTTTTTATCTTAAGTTTATTTTGTTTACACGTTCTATGTGAAACATGAGATATCGACCCGAGTGTGGACCCTTGGTAGGAGGATCATATATTTATCTTTTTAGGACTAAATAATTTTTTACTGAAAAAAAAAATTGCAGCATGAATTGATAATTATGAGTCCGTCCATTGGTGTCGTCTTGAAATATGATAACTGTTGGATTGGAATGTCTTATATGAATTGGTCGTTTACTGGTAGAGTTTCAACTCTTGTCTTGCTAAATCATGGTTATATGTGATAGTATGTTTGCTCCTTTTGTAGTGTTTGTTCTCTAGTTGTCTAAATTCATTAGAAACCACCTTTGGGTTTTTCAGTTTTACGGCTTCTGTTGTTTTTTTCCCCAATTTTTTATAGTTGTGGTGAATCTCAGATTCAAGAAGGGAGCAGGGACCATGTTATTGTAGACGTAAATTATCTGCCTTCGTTTAAGGAATTGCCAAATGAAGTTGCTGTACCCGCACTTTGGGATGCTATAAAGAATGCGTACAATTCAAAAAAGCAGCAGCAGCAAAACTAGCAGAGACGAGAATTTGTGTTGCGAACAACAAACTGCCACTACTTCATGGCTTTTATTAAGCCAACGGTGGCACAAACGAAGAAGTCAGGTAAATTGAGGGATAAGCAGAGAGACTCTTGTACCAGTTGATGTGGTCCAGTTGTTGAGATAATAAAGCTGAGACGGAAAACTCACATGCCAACTTTCATGCCTACTTATTTTATTGCTTATAGAAACAACAGATGAATGTTTAAAAGTGAGAAAACAACAATCGCAAACCCTAGCTAATTATTGGTGGGGGTATTGAGGCTTTTGGTTAGAATATTCCTCTTTCTTATAACCACGATCGACTCTCTCTTGATGGATAGTCTCAACCTTCTAACAACTGAAGTTTATATTGACCTTCATGATCACTTACTCTTAACATAAAGTTACAGCCCGATTTGCAACAGCGTTATAACAGAATATGAACGCAACCCTTCAAAAGAACTTGTCATCCCACCATCAGGCGCGATTCTGGTACAAAGCAGCCAAAGTATATAAAGATCTTTAAGGAGAGAACATCTCACTTTTGCAGCAGTATCTGAAGTGCTCTGTACTGGGACTCCGTAAAAGTGATGCTTTTTCGCACTACAGGAGACGGAAATAGACCCAAAATAAATCATGTACCCACTGGTGGACCTTCACATCTCCTGCACAATCTGCTTCACAGTAGCAGCCATTAAGATCGACGAAGCCCTTTCCGAAGGAAATTCCATGTGTGACAGTGCCTTTAAGGTATCTCAAAATTCACTTTACAGCTGCTAAATAGGGATCTCTAGGGCAATGTCTATACTGGGGAATTTGATTAACTACAAAGAAAAGAGCAGTCCTTGCCCTAAACAAGGATCTGTAGTGGGTGGGGTCTTATAAGCGGGAACCTGAGTGAAGATCCAAGTTTTCAGTGCTAGAAACTGGGGTGGAGCAAGGTTTGGCTCCTTCTCTATGAGCTTTTTCAAATAAGTCGTCTGAGTACTTGGTCTGGTAAAGAAATGCCAGAAGAATTACTTTGAACATGAAGACCAAGAAAATAATGCAAATTGTCTAAATCTTTCATAGAGAAAGTGACAAAGTTGATGTATGATAGATGGACAAATAGTTGAAGAGCTTTTTGTGAATGGGATATCATCAACATATACCAAAATATGAGCACCACTTTTGTAAGCAAAAAGATAAGGATTTTTGAGTCAACAGTCCAAAATCTGGGGGGTAAACCCAAAAAAAATCCACTCTTGCCCAAAAATTAGTTGCAGGTCCAAATGTCAGTTTTTTTTTTATTCCCCTCTTGCCCTTGGACGGGACATGCTGACGTTTTCCTGAAGAAAAAAAATGTCTGGTAAATAAAATAATTTACCAGTACACGAAAAATTCAAAGTTTCAAAATTTTTTGAAAATTTGAAATTTTCAAACGAAATTTCAAATTCCCGCCCAGCAAACCATCTCTTCCCGGTAAATAAAATAATTTCCTGTACACAAAAAATTCCAATTTTCAAATTTTTTTTGAAATTTTCAAACGAAATATTTTTTTCGAAATTTTCAAACGAAATTTCAAATTCCCGGCCAAAATTTCAAATTTTTTTGAAAATTTTAAATTCCCTGGCAAATTTTGAAATTTTTTTGAAAATTTTAAATTCCCGCCCAGTAAAAGTGTCTAGTACAGAAAAAAATTTCCAGTAAATAAAATAATTTCCCGGTCACAAATTTTTTTTTTCGAAGTTTTGAAATTTTCAAACGAAATTTCAAATTCCCGCCCAAATTTTCAAATTTTTTTACGAAATTTCAAATTCCCGCCCAGCAAAAATGTCTAGTAAAGAAAAAAATTTCCAGTAAATAAAATAATTTACCAAAAAAAATTGCGTTTCTCGGAAATTTTTCGGTGGCTGTTCCGTAATTTTCTGAACAGTACACATTTTGATGGACGGGTTGTCAGATTATTTTTCAGAAAAAAAATCGTTTCCCGAGAATTTTCGATGGCAATTTTGTAATTTTCGATGGCATGAACGGTAAATACTTTATTTTCTAAGGGCCCTTTACGTAATTTTGACCCCCAAACTGACACATTGGACCTCCTTTACATTTTTAGGCAACTTTGGGTGGGATTTTCATTTTGGCCCACTTTTTGGACCAATGACCCAACCCCTCAAAAGATAATTATCTGCTTGGGAGGTGTGGAAACCTAGTATGAGTAATGCTTGAACCAACTCTTAGTACCTAGCTCTTGGGCTTGTTTAAACCATACAAGGAATCCTGTAATGTACAAAGCCCGGAGGTTGGGGAGTATAAATGTAACGCCTCAAGCCTTAGCAGTTATCGATATTGTCCCCGCTTTGACCACCTCACATAGGTACGGAGTTTTGTTGGCAAAGACACCACGAGCCCACCCAAAAGGCCCATGTACTTACAAATCTTGACCGTACACCTATAGCCCAGACTTCGGACACTCTTGCGAGCGATGTGGGGACTATACAATAAACTTCCTCCTTAAGAGAGCCAAGTAATTAGACATCGCGAACATCAAGTTGCTTCATGAGCCAAGGAGGAGGAGGAGGAGATACAAGAAGGAAGAGAAGTAGAAGGAGGAAGGGTAGGAGGAGGAGGAGAAACAAGAAGGAAGACGAGTAGATAGAGAAGGGAGAGGAGAAGTGGAAGAAAAATGATGATGATGATTACTTCTTAATTTGGTCGGGTTGGTCCAAGCCCGTCTAAACCTGCATATTTGATTTCAAACTATCAAAGAAGAAGAAGATTATCGGGCGACTGCAGTTTACTCCTACATCTGGTCGGACCGGTTCAAAAATTATCCAAGCCAGCATATCCTTTCGGAATTCAAACAGTCTGGGTCTAAGGTCTTAAATAAAACCCAAAAGACCCATCTAGTGGTTCTTCCTTATGTCACCTAAATTGAACACTTTCAAATTCAATAACATAAAAAAGTAAGTTTGACATAAACTAGATTAAGCCATATTATAATCTATTGAAGATGGTCACAAAAGAAATTTATGTAATTCCATCTTCATTTTTTTTTTGTCATTTTTTCTTTTTGTTGCAGATGACACATTTTTTTTTCGATGAAATAAGCAGATGACACATTTGATGTAACACAATTTGTAGAGAGGAAACAAATTACCTGCCTAAGAATGAAAAAAATTTTGGATCAATTTCGAATTTTGTTAAGTGTATATGAACATGGACCAAAAACACATTCAAAGGTGCATTTAATGAAAAATGTAAAATCTCATTAAAGTCTGTTTAATTTGCTAATTCTCATGAACTCTTATTAAAGTGTAATGACAGATTTTAAGTATGAAAAGGGGGCAGAAGGGTTGTCCAAGTAGGGGTGGGAGTTCCAAGATAGGGCACATAAGATATGAGGAAGAAGAGGCCACTTAACACCACACACATTTCCCAAAGTAGAGGGAGGCATGAATATGCACCCCCCTCAATCTCATCTCCCACATGATGAAATGTCACTTTTCATTCTTTATTTCATTCTCAGAGACATCCTCTTCCTTCCCCCCCTTAATTCTCTTCTTACACAAATACCCATCTCCTCTATCAGTCAACTGTCAACTCCTCCCTCTCTCATCTTTCTCTCTCCTCTCCATTTAAGATTTTGCATTTCTACTCTTTACTTTACAAGTTTTGGGACCAGCACTCTCATCCTTCTTCCACTAGAACCGGTTTCCTCTTCTTTCTTTTCTATTTAATTAGTGGTTTAAAAAGAAGAAAGTACTGAGAATGGGATCTAGCTAGAACTGATTTCAGGAATTTCCAATGGAAAATATAATTGTAATTTATGTTTGTTTGCTCTTCTATTTTTGTTATTAAAGAGTTAAATTCAATTAAAAATCATTGAGAGAGTAAACTGAATTATTAATTAGTATCTAGGAGGTGAACTTAAAAAACCTTAATATTTATTGTTTGCCTGTTTTCACATTTTTGTGATAATATTTTCATAACAAAAAATTGTACTATATCTTTTTGGTCAGTGCTTCAAAGGGTACTACTTCATTTAAGCCATCTCTAGGTTTGAGTTGAAATACAAAGAATTTAAGCATTTTGACAGTATGTCTTTTCTTTCAAGTGAAATGAATTCTTGTGGGTGAGGGATTAAGAGGATTGTTGTAGTTAATATTTTTATCATTTTAATAACTATATCTTACTCTAGGCGCTAATATTATTGAGGTACGTGATAAATGAGACGGATAGAGAAGGCGAAGATCTGACGATCAAGACTAATTCAGGATGTTATAAAATATGGAAGATACAATTTCTTATATCAGGATATCTCTTATAACTATGTAATGGAAATAATAGATAGATATTATCTAGTTTCCTAGTTTAGTTAGAAGAAATTAGGAAATCTTTAACCTTAATTTACTCTATAAATAACAGATGGGTTCTAAGAGTTTAAGCATTCGATTAGATTTGATTAGAGTTGTTATCATTGTAACGGATCACCACAATAGCGAGGGATAAATATGTAGCCGTTGCGGCTTTGTCCGATGATGTAGGTCGTGAATATCCGACTGAACCTCGTTTAAATATTGTGTCATCTATTTCATATTTAGCTATCTCCGATTATTACATAACTGCGACTTTAACAAATATATTTCTTTTTTCTTTTTCAAAAAAACACAAACAATACTTTTCATATATTCAAAAATGTGATTTGCATAAAATCAAGTTTAAAATTTTGAATGGAAGTGTTTCACAATTTGATTGGAGTTTTTCTTTAAGGAAATCAGACAACATCCCTTCAAACATAATGTCATTTTTTTTTGTTGAAAATAATGTCAGCTAAAGGATGCTCTTTTTCAATGTCTAATTGGAGACCCCTTTTCAGACGTGTGTGTGTGAATCAAAAAAATTGAAATATGTTGTAAAACAATCTCAAGTCGGTGGCGAGACGGAGTGTAGTGCTCCTCTTAAGAGGTTAAGCACCCTTCCCTATTGAGGCATTTTAAAATCGTGAAGCTCAGGTGTGACAAAGCGGATAGTACCACTAGCAACCCAGAAAGCTGGTCTACACCATCTTATTACACGTTATCCGCGCGAGTCGCTCTACTGTGACACGGTCTTGGGAGGGTGTGTTGTAAAGCAATCCCACATCAGTGGCGAGACAGAGTGGGGCTCCTCTTAAGAGATTAAGCGCCTTTCCCTAGGGAGGCCTTTTAAAACCGTGAGGCGTGCCAAAAAGGACAAGATCACTAGCAACCCAGAAGGCTGGTCTGCACCATTTTATAACAAAATACCCTTAATCAAACAAATACTTTTTTCCATTCCTCTAATCTTTTGCCGAAATTCGCAAACACTTGAATCTTCACCATCGTCTCCTCTCATTTGTATCTTCTTCTCTCGTTTTCATCAACATCTTCTTCCACCATTTCATCTCTCTCTTTCTCTTCCTCTTAATCTCTTTCCTTAAACTCTTAAAAAGATAATCTTAAATAAAAACTCCCTTCTCTCATCCCCTTCCACCAAAGTAATTTTTGATTTTTTGCATCTATTGAAGAATTTAGGAAGAAATGAGAGAAAATTAAGATGAAAAGCGTGGATGAAGAGGAAGATGAAAATGGTTGAAGAATTTGCAGACGATTATGAACACACATCGGTGAATTTGCAATTTCAACACCGACGAATTACGGACGAGGAATAAGACAAAGTTATTTAAATTAAAAATATTTCAATATTTTCATGTGTAATTCACTGAGTTAAAAAATAAATATCTCTAATTGAACAATAGGAAAAGGACATCCCTAAGTGGACACTCACTGCCCATACGAGAGCTAAATTTCCAGTTTTAAAAAGCGCCCCCTCTTCTCTTCACCAGTCCAGTCATTTCGTATCACACGTTCAGGTGTTGGTCAACTCTGTGCCTCTTTGACCTAATCTACCGGCTATTATTGAGTGGTGTTCTTGATCACTATTCTTTCTAAACAGTGGGTTAACAAAAACCTGGCTCAATAAACCCTAAAAACCAAACCAAAAGGTCCAAAACTGATATATTGTTGTGCCTGCTAGATCATAAAGATGCTTGGATGCCAAATTGAGGTATTCTATTCATTTCCAGCCCTAGGGATTGTATTTTCTCTCTCTCTCTCTCTCTCTCTCTCTCATATAAATTAGGTCTATTCTTTTTTGCCCCAAATTTGTCACATGTTTACTATTTTGGCCCTTAATTGTTATCCCAAATCATTTTGACCCTCAATTGTATTTGGGTTTTGTCACATGTTCACTATTCTTTTTCTCTTGTTCTGTTTAGCTTGTCCCTATTAATGTGCAACTAGAAACACCTTTTTGTAACATCAAATTAGAGAAACCTCCTTATTTCACTTGTTAGGTTGCACATGTGAATTTCCTCTCCCTCACCTAGTCACTTCTATTTTTTCAATAAAAAAATAATGATAAGATTAAAAAAAAAAATGGATCGCCCACTAAGGGGGTGAATTTTCTTCATCAACTTCGTACAACACATATCAATGTAATTGCCAAATACCAAGTGCTTCGACCATTCATGAACGCCATTTCCCTTATTGTCAGAGAATCCCTCCGTGTCAATTCCAACATTAGATTCTGGACCTGTAAAAAGTTTATCATCGAAATCCAATGTATCAGAAGTTCTTTATACGAATCATTGTCTGTTTGAAAATCTGAAAAACGTCTGATATCACAATCTTTTTTTTAATGAAATCTCATGATCCAAAGCCCTACCTTTAATCCATTGAAGACTGGGTGCATATTCTCGTTATAAGTCCAAAATTAGTTTTGTTGTATTAGACTCATTATAATACAAATTCACGAAATCGATTTAGACTAATTACGAATTCACCTCTCAAGGTTTTTTTTTTTTTATTTATTTGCAAAGTTGTTCACCATAATACGAATTTTCAATTTCTCACTAATCCAAAATCGATCGGTTTAGACAAAACAAGGTGCCCCCCTATACAGATGAAGGGGAGAGACCCTTCATCAGATAAAGACAGTACGGAAACCAGACACAATCAGGGACCAAAGGAACTATTGAACACAACTATGGTCCAAAACAAATAGTTAGTCACAAATTGAAGGATAAGAAAAAAGTAAAGGCAATAAGGAGTATATATCGGCCCCTACCGTTCTGGATCGTTGTTGAGAGATAATATCTCATCACCTGATTTATAGCCGTGGTTTCCACAGATCATCTTTCTGTGCTCTACTCTACACTCTCTCTCTTACTTGATCTCTCTCTCTCTCTCTCTCTTTAGCTTTAGAGCAGGCGTCTTTTTCTCTCTCTCTCTCTAAAAAGAAAATATAAAAAAACTAGGGTTCCAATCAGGGCGTGTGTTCTTCCTCTCTTTTGCTTTCCTTCCTTCTAGATAGATAGATAGATAGATATAGTATATGTATATTGTGCAGCAGGTACGATTGCAGCTGCAACTCCACTGATGCTTTGTGTTTTCCGGTAATTTGGAGTCGAATATTCCGGATTAGGGTTATATCTAATTAATCTACTACTAGTATAAGAGATATTCTTGTTCCTAATAATGAACCCTTTTTAGTTAAATCAAGAAAAAGAAGAAGAAAGAAGAAGTTTATTAGAGTCATATATAATTGAATCTAGGTCTAGCTAGCAGAGTAAAGAAAGAAAAAAAAAGGAGCATCGATCCAACCCATCATCATCCATCTATCCATACTAAAAGGTGAATCACTTTTTCTATTCCCCTTTTATTTTACTAGAAGTAATAATAAGAAAGTAAGATTTGTACGTGTGTGCTTGGTTGCTTGTTGATTTCTAGAGAGAGAGAGAGAGAGAAATTGTTGATTTCTAGAGAGAGAAAGTAAAGGCAATAAGGAGTATATATCGGCCCCTACCGTTCTGGATCGTTGTATACAAAATGATGAATCATATATAAGAGATATTCTTGTTCCTAATAATGAACCCTTTTTAGTTAAATCAAGAAAAAGAAGAAGAAAGAAGAAGTTTATTAGAATCATATATAATTGAATCTAGGTCTAGCTAGCAGAGTAAAGAAAGAAAAAAAAGGAGCATCGATCCAACCCATCATCATCCATCCATCCATACTAAAAGGTGAATCACTTTTTCTATTCCCCTTTTATTTTACTAGAAGTAATAATAAGAAAGTAAGATTTGTACGTGTGCTTGGTTGCTTGTTGATTTCTAGAGAGAGAGAGAGAGAGAGAGAGAGAGAAATTGTAGATTTCTAGAGAGAGAGAAAGTGAAGACGGCTTAGGAGAACGTAGATCGAAGTCTTCTCATCCTCCCCTTTTGCGCCTTTTTAAGAAGAAAGGAAGGAATGAAGTCGATTTCTTTTAGGACTACTTATTAATAAAACAACAATAAGGTTGATTAATTAAAAAAAATACTCCTCACTAAACTTCTTCAAAGTCATCTCTTTTACCCATAAATTCACGCGATCCGATTCATTAAACTCCTAACCCCATCTCTCTCTCTCACCTCCTAAATTTCTTAACCCACTTATGATTAATAGAGTGTGATCGATCATACAAGCACCAAAAATGTAGACAGATTTTGGTGAGAAAATAAAATCAAGGGTTAAGATTTTCTCTAGATCTTATATGGAAATCTAGAGAGATTTCACCCTCAAATCAAAGTCGTTGATTTCTGATTCGGCTTTGACTTTTGGTGTCTCTTATTAATCACAATTTTGTAAAAATTAATAGGTTTGCTTTTTATTCTCAATATCTACCTCTTACTACTAGCTATTACTAGTATTTACTAAAGAGAAAATCTCACAAGGATTTCTCCAACCTCATCATCTTTATATTTACTGCAACAATCTTTAATATTTTATTTCTTTTCATAATAATAATAATAATAATAATAATAATATATTTTTATTTTCTACACCTCCTTATTAATTACCTTCTTCTCAATTATACCCACAGATCATATTCTCTTTCTCTCTTCCCTTTTTCTTCTTTCTCTCTCTATATATATGTAGTAAAACTAAAACAAGCATATAGATTATTAGCCTTCACAGTCAATATCAAAGATCTGATCTTCTTAACAGGTATATATAAATGTAACCTTCATTTTCTTTCTTTCTTTTTCTGTCTCTTCTTCTTTTTAATTCTTTTCTTCCTATGATCATCATCACTTTATCTTCATAATTACAGCTTCTGCCATTGTTCATTGTTGTTATGTCCTTCCCTAATCCCACCCACCTATAAGTACTTCTCTCTCTCTCTCTCTCTCGATCCCTAGTTTCCATCTCTATATTTTTCATTTGAGATTCAAGATTAAAAAAAAAATTGTACACTTTTTTGAGTGTAAGAAACTATTGTCACTTCATGTATGGAGGACTAGGGTTTGTTTATTCTTCTTTTTTTTGCATTTCATACTCTAATGACCTATGCATATGTAACCCTAGTATATACATATATGTATACAAAATGATGAATTTTCCTTGACTGCTAGCTAATCATCTCCTTGTCTTTTTTTTTTCCTTGTTGTGCAAAAGGACTAGTTGAATTTGAAACCTAATATTTGGGTTCTAATAAATATTCAATGGCATCCTCATCAAACTCACCATGTGCTGCCTGCAAGTTTCTTCGTCGTAAATGCCAGCCTGAATGCGTTTTCGCCCCGTATTTCCCTCCTGATCAGCCCCAAAAATTTGCAAACGTTCATAAGGTTTTCGGTGCAAGCAATGTCACTAAACTATTACATGAACTCCAACCTCATCAACGAGAAGACGCTGTTAATTCCCTTGCTTACGAAGCCGATATGCGTCTCCGTGATCCTGTTTATGGTTGTGTTGGTGTTATATCTGTCCTACAACATCAGCTTCGCCAACTACAGATGGATCTCACTTGTGCTAAATCTGAACTCTCTAAGTATCAGAACGTCGGACTAACCGGACATGGGCTCTTTGCCGCTGCCGCTCCTCAGATGGGTATTGGACTATTAACTGGAAGAGATCACCATATCCATCATCATCATCAGTTCTTTTCTAGGGATCCACAACAAGCACTTAGGAGCTTTGATGCTAATGGTGGTTATGATGCTACTGGTCTTGTTGCTGCCATGAATGTCAACTCTACCATTAGTCCTTTAGCTCAGTTTCAGCAACCAAGAACCGCTGGCGGTGATGATCGTATGGGTCCTTCTTAGGGTTACTTCTCATTTGAGTGATCTACTCATAACCCAGATCTCTTTCAGGTATACATACATCTTTTCTCAACATTTATCATTATATTATATCATTTTGATTGCTTATATCTTTCGTTTAAGAAAAAAAATATATTAATATGATTATGTTATTATACTGGTAAAATAATTGTGCTAGGGTTTCATCTTCTTCTTCTTCTTCTTCTTCTTCTTCTTTTTCTTCTAAAATTAATAATTGAATCACACTAGTACCTAGAATCATATATATCTTTCAACAAAAAAAAATCATATATATATATATATATATGTGACCCAATTTAGATCTTATTATTATTTCTTTATAAAAATGTTTTTTTAATAGGAAAACAGATCCATATTTTATATATGATTGTTCTTCCATAAAATAGAATAAAGCTAGGGCAAATTTTGTAGAAATTTTATTCCTTAACCTAATGAAGATGTTTGAAGGTTATTTTTGGCGAGTCTTGTATCAATATCAAAATATGCTTAGTGAAAATTATCCTATTTTTGGGATATAGTACCACTGAATAATTAGGTCAGAGTTTTAGAACTATATACTAACTTTTAACCTATACTAGTTTATATCAATACATATTTGAATTTCAATTGGAGCTTTTCAAGTTCTAAGTAAAATGGTGGTGATAAAAATGCAGTCTGGCGGTCTAGATTCGGTTGTGTGATGGGGGAGTGACCTAGTTCTGATTGTTCTGAAACAGAGAGATAGATATATAGGTAGGTATCTAGGTATATATATATATGTAGAGAGAGAAAGAGAGAACATTATTAATATGAAAGTATGAAGTGAAGAAATATGAGCAATTAAGGTGAAAAGAAGGATGATGAAAGTCAAAACAACACCAATTTCATTAATCATAATCATCTAAACAGAAACCTGTCTGACTTTTCTTGATTGACTAACTAACTTACCCTATACATATTGGGAAGTCACATCTTTGACCCATAAAACGTCCATCATTGTCATCACTCATCATCATTATGTAG
Organism: Eschscholzia californica; assembly: GCF_041429995.1. Taxonomy (NCBI): domain Eukaryota; kingdom Viridiplantae; phylum Streptophyta; class Magnoliopsida; order Ranunculales; family Papaveraceae; genus Eschscholzia; species Eschscholzia californica. The sequence continues at coordinate 39,627,403 of NW_028238198.1, forward strand.
TAAATCTCAAACATCACTTCCCACTTTGATTTGACTACCTTTTACTTCCTCAAATCTTGTGTACACTACTAACTTTTGATCCCTCCCCTTCTTTAACTCTTCTTTAGGGAGCCTAACTTAATGCCCCTCTTCTTAATTTGTTCCTAAGAATTCAACCAACTTGTTAACCTATTGTCTATATAATGTTCATTTCGTTTAAGAAAAAAAGAAAAGAAAAGTTTGTTTTTCTTGAAATGTTATCTTGTTAGTTGAATGCCTCTTTGATATATAGTAACAAAATTATCCGTATTGTTTGTCAGATTACTGTTCGAAAGGAGGAAGGATAACCGAAGGCAGATCGGGAGCGTGTTTCTCTATCTTTCTAATCTTTCTTAGTTTCTTTTGCATTTTGGGTAAAAACCCCGTTGCAGAATAGAGGTTATTCTTATCATACAAATTTAGTGGGGTCGTTTATGTCTATCATTTATATTACTTATTTCCTCCTCATCAAGTTAAACCTCTTATATATGCATTACAGTGAACAATTGTAGTAATCCAAAGTTAATTACTCCCTCCGTGAGCATGGATAAATATAAACTTCTTTTCAATATATAAGTGCATTTCACTCTTATGACATAAGTTTGTTTTCTTATTGTTTTATTGTGTTAATTTTCATTTGTTCCCTTTAGAGAGCTTGCCCCTAACTATTAAATTTGTCAAGAATTTGTCAAGTTAAAAATAAAATACTATAAATTTTTATTTTATGTATTTTTATAGTTGTACCGATTGAATTTTAGCGCGAAAAGAGTGAATAAAAGAAACAGAAGAGTGGGAGAAAGAGAGAGAACTATATGTAGCTCATAAGGGTCAATTCAGAAGATCTTACTTACATGAAGTTAATCGAAATTGCGTGTGGGGCGTTCAAATTGTCGGATGGAGAAATTATGGTAGATGTCGGTACTTTTGTTCAGAGTAAGGGGTTTATAGTGTGCTTTCTAACGACTCTGAGTCGAAAACAGTGTCGATGCCATACTAAATGTAATGACTTTTTGAGTCCATGTCAAAACATAAAAAATAGATCTTAGTAAAGTTTTATAAATATTTAATAAGAAATACATCTTAGTAAAAAATAGATCTTAACTTAAAGGTAGACAAATTACGATGGACAAAGAAAATAAAATATTTTGGAACGAGCAGCCGAGACAAATAGGGGAGAGATTTAAACAAATGGAATAAGCAAAAGAACAATGACATTTTCTCTACTTTTGTATATGAGAACCAACCTAAATGAATATAGAAACAAAGTTGACATTAGTCAGGAGGTTTAAATTCCTCAAAAAATAAAGAAATTAACTGAAAGGATTTGAAAGTAGGACCTCTTATGCGTCATCTAAACCAGAAATCACCAAGCTACCATTTTTTTAATGTTAAATTAAATACTATACGTACATAAAAATATACTCATAATTTTTTTTTGTTACTAGTACTATTAAAGAAAAATAAGGAGCAGGGGGAACGACTGCCCCCCCCCCCCCCCCCTCAATTCACGTACCACGGGTGAATCAGGAAAAGATACAGGGACAAATACAAACACGAGAATAGATACAGACATTGAAAAACTTATGAAAAGGCAAAGCGAAGAATCGTGGCCATTTGGAACATATACAGATATGAAAATAATAAATGAAAGGAGCCAAATGGGAAACGGAGAATTAGGGGCAAATATGAACAAATATAGACATGGGACCATCTTACGGAAGGGACGTTTGATAACAGAAACTGATATGGGAACAATAGATGAAGGGGACCAAATAGAAAACAAATACATTCATGGAGAGTTGTACTTAGAGATATGATGGATGTTCCCTGATATTGCGATTGGCACCTAAATGTCAGTTAATGCTGAAGAAGAGAAAAATGAAGAAAGGATTATCGACCCAGGGGTGATGTTGATCCTGAAGACAATTTTCATAGTGCTAGTTCCTTGGATGATGAAATAGAATCTGACTCAAATGGATATGACCCAAGATTTAAAGAGTTTTGGAATTTCGTTGATGAGACTGATAATGTGTACAGAGATAAAGAAGCATAAGCAGAACGTGAACCAGATCAACCTCTCGGGGTTGGAATGATGTGACTAACTCATGAAGAAGTAAAAACATTCACCCTATCTTATGTCATCTCAATGCATTAACAAGTTAAGAATGAAATTATTTTGACATGTAAATAGATAGGTAAATGTGATGGCAAATAAACTAGCCAAAACTCACTAGGAAAACATATCCTACTCGTGTCGGTGCCTATGAAAACTCATGAAAATGAGAGAATTTAGTAACTGAATTTTTTTTTCGAATGGAAGTTTCTTCCTTAAAAGCATAAAGAAAACGCGATGTTATTGCATAAGACGACTTTTTTTTTGTTTCAAAAGCAACAATTTTGTCTCTCCAATGTAATGTAAAGCGCGATCCACATCGATTCTAATAACCGAACATGAAACCCGCTTAAAGTTTCACCCCTTAAACGTTGTTTCCATTACAAAGTCAACACATTCCTCAAATGATGTTTTAGTTTTCTCTAATACCTACAATATATAATGTCATTACCATCACCAAATGTAACATTTGTATCATCATTTTTGTTTTAGAAAAAATGATCGTAAACATAGTATAAATAGAGATTTATATATTACATAAGCTATAGATAAAAAAAAATTGAAGATAAAACAACTCTGTTTTTTAGAGGGAAAACGCTCATCCTAACTACAAGAGTGTTCGGGTGTTTAGGGCGATGACGGATTTGTTGTGAGCATTTCCGGGGGGCAATTAGGGGAATAACATAAAGGTCTGATTTACAAACGAAGGGAGGTAAACAATAGAAAATTTTGTATAAGAGACCTACTTCAAAATTTCCTTTCATAAAATTGGACCCTAAATCTTCTTTGGATTTGTTTTTAGACCCAAAACCCATGGCCCTACCTAAAACTCCCCCACTCACCACGACAAATTAAACCCCCAACAGTTGCTCCTTTGTTTGCTTGTATTTTACTATATAATATTGGTTTGCTTTTTTTTGTCATTTTCTTTTTAGTTTTGAAGAAAAGACAAAAAAGATTTCAAATGAAAGAGAGAGAGAATGACAAGATTGTAATGATGACGCAGTAGAGCAATGATGGCATATCCTTAAATGCCACCCCCCCCCCCCTTTCCTCTCATCTGTACTACTATTACTACTATACCTTGCATTTCCTAGTTATGTTGTAATTTTATTACTTATTAACTTTTGAGTGAATCTTTGTCGGATAGTCGTTTCTACACCATCCCAGTAGATACTTTATATATTGCCTAAATTACATGAGCTAAATTTTGATGGCAAACTGCGTCCACCGAGACTCGATCCCACGACCTCATGGGTTTAAGAGGGGTGTCCAACCGTTACACCAAAGGGTGGTGGACAAGGATTTTGTTATAAATGCAAGGTTTATTGTTTTCCATAGGTGGGTGCAGGGGCGGATCCATGGGGTGCGAGGGGGTGCGGCCGCACCCTATGGATCCTCCCGAGAAATAATAATAATAGTAGTAAATATCTTTTTTTTTAATATATATATATATATATATATATATCTATGTAAGTATCTAATGATGTACAATGTTGACATGAATACGGGTATATATATATATATATATATATATATATATATATATATATATATATATCTATGTAAGTATCTAATGATGTACAATGTTGACATGAATACGGGCTTGCATAGTCGTTAGGGTGTGAGTTAGATTTTATCTATAAGTGTGAAGTCATGGGATCGAATTCCTCCATAAGCAATTTAATTTTTTTTGTATAGATATATTTGTGTATTACTATAAACGTTTTTAAGTATTTTATGTTTGAATTCATTCGATCCAACTATCTTATTGACATTCAACTTCAAGAACTAAATGTTCGTTTCAAGAGTACTGAGTTGTTCTGTTGTATGACATGTTTGAGTCCATCTAGAGGATTTTCCCTTTTCGACAAAATTAAGTTGAGGATTTTTTAGTTTAAGGTCCAAAAATAGGGGGGGTAATGAGTCATATATCCCCTCCTAAATCAATAAAGAAAATAAAACCAAAATAAACCGAAAATGTAAAATAAGTCCAAAAATTAACTATTTGGTGGGCCCCATGCATCAATCATTTAATTATCTCTCATTTTTGCCCTTTCATAAATATTTTTTAACCATTGGTTACCAATGGTTTATACTGGTTAAGTTAATAACTCTTTCCATAAATTTTATGGAAGAATATTTATGTTGGATATTTAATACCAATCTTTGTTTCCATAAACTCCATAAATATTTAACCAAATCAGTGGATATTTAACAAAAACGAGTTGCCCTCTCAAAAAAACGAGTTTCTATCTATGTAACTCTATATTCTTTGAATTCAAGAAAGTATATTATTTCTAAATCCGTTGTATTTGATTAAAGTAACCTACCAAATCAATGGATATTTTCTATCTATGTAACTCTATATTCTTTGAATTCAAGAAAGTATATTATTTCTAAATCCGTTGTATTTGATTAAAGTAACCTACCAAATCAATGGATATTTACCTAAAACGAGATGCTCAATCCCAAAAACGAATTTCTCTCTCTGTAACTCTTTGTTCTTTGAACTTCAAGAAAGTATGAAGTTTTGATTTGCGTTGTATCTCTACCTTGATCTAATTAGACATCTACAAATTCGTTTGTGAGGTATGTCCAATTTCAATTGATCGTTAGAATCTAAAAATCTCTATTACTACAATTTATATTACTACAATCTTCTTAAAAAAATTATTTATTCTAACAAAAAACTTATACGTAACATTTTTATCACTTTTTGGTAAAAAGTGAATGTTGAAATCTCTATCAATGCAATATTTTTTTCATAAATTTTTTTTATAAAGTGAAATTGTGTTTGCTACATTTTCTGTATTCTACTAGCATTTTCTACATTCTATTAGCATCTGTTATGAATTTGTTACAATAGGTTAAAAAGCAAATACTATTTTGTTAGCATCTTATTGATTCTAATAACATTTTTTACATTCTATTAGCATCTGTTGAATGTATTTATAACAGTAGGTTAAAATGAAAGTACTATTTTTCTAGCATCCTATTGATTCTACTAGCATATTCTACATTCTATCAGTATTTGTTGAATGAATTTGTCACTGTAGGTTAACAAATACTTTTTAGTAATTAAAATGTATAAGGTGAAATTGTTTTTGTTACATTTTCCGTATTTTACTAGCATTTTATCGATTCTAGTGACATCTATTATGAATTTGTTACAGTAGTTTGTGTATGAGATATGCTCATTTCCTACCCACTCTGTCAATCTCATTGATCTCACATGTAGTTGCAGTAGGTGGTCGATAGATGGTATCCCTTGTCTACATGGCATGTTGTGCATCAAGAATTATGATGGTGATACGACAAGTTTTTTTTGATCATTTTCACCAAACAAGCGTTCGTCAACACTTATCAATATTATGTCTACCCAATACCAAATTATGATGAGCTAATGGGAGTACAACGATGAAACAAGAATACTACCTCCGTTAACAAAGAGAAAATCGGGAAGACCAAGGACAATAAGAAGAGAGAGCTCAGGAAACATACCCAAAAAAATGAGGGTTTGCGGTGGGTGTAAAAAACCGGCTTACCACAATAGTGCCTCATGCACGGAAACTATATAATAACTAACTTAAATTTTGATTATGCAGGTTTACTTATTCTGCTAGAAACATAAATATTCTACTTATGTCTTTTATATGTTTAGAGAATTTGATAAATTTTACCAGATTATCGTATTTAAACAAGAGGATTTTCCTATTTCCTATTAAATTTTATCAATGGTTACGATATTATCGTAGTTATACTCATATGTATTTGGATCAATGGTTCAGTTGGTATTATGATTTGGCTAGAGTAAGTTACAAAATGTCGAAAAACTGAAAAAATGCTGGTAGTGCTGGTGAAATTTTGTCAACATCTTACTGGTATCTTTATACCCATTGGACCATGCTAGAAAAATTTGTTTGATGTTTCTAGCATTTAGCAATTTTCAATACAATCAAAGCAGGTTGGTTTTAGCTTTTGCTATATTTTAATCAAAATGTCCAGATTTTTGATATATTTTTGTACGAACTATTTGTTTCCTTAGTTATATATGTTATCAATGGATTCAGCATTAAGTGTTTGAGTTCATCATGCCTTTGCCCAACCACGTATTATAATTGTATAGTTTCAGTAGTGTCCAAGAAATTTGAGTAACATCTTTATCGTATCTATAAACCTGTTGAACGACATTTAAAATATAATATATTTGTGGTATTATAGAACATTGATAAATAATCCCATAACTGCTCAAGATGTTATTCAAACTTAAAACATGAACATGTTTGCTACGTTTTATCACATAGCCTGTTACAAAATACAAGTTAAAGTACTTAAACATTTTTTCTCCATATATCCTTCGATTCATTCAGCAACAACCAAGTTAGTTCACCCCTTTTCCTTTGCGCTAGTTTTGTCCAATCATCTTTTTGCATCTCGTTAGGAAAATGTTTATAGTTCGATTCGATATAAAGTTCTTCCATGTGCAAAATCACATACAACCCACAATCAGGCCTGTCAAAGTTCAAACAACAAACCAATTCAACATCTTTGGGTTGTAACCATTTATGCGTTTCTATAAAAAACTAAAAAATGCTAGTCAAACAAGTCATTTTTCTTATGAAACCAGTTTTGAACAGTAACCATTTCAAGGTTCTATGATACACTTCAAAAATGCTAGACAAAAAAATGACATTGTTTTTATAATCCAATTTATTCTCTCATTTTTTTCCCATATTACACCATGTAATGTTCTATGGTTGTCAAAAAATCAGGTTTGACAGGTAACCATTGATAAAGTTTTATAAGAAACTTAATAATGCTAGACAAAATAATAAATTTTTATTGAAAGTAACTATATTCTGGATCTAACACTATGCTTGAAAGTCTACAATACAAAACCCTAAATTAGATAGAACCCTAAATTGTCGGTCTAAAATAAAAAATTTAAGCAGAAGATGTAGTAGTAACTACAATTTATAAAGAGATCAAGCTTCATATGTTATTTCTTCAAAGAAATTACACAACAACAGAGACAAGGTAACAATACAAATTTTTTGTTACATGCAAAAAAGAAACATACTCTTCACTTTGAACCGATTTAGGGTTTTGAAAATGACTTCCATTAAACCACTTTGAAACAACTAAACCCTAAAAATTTCTTATTAGCTAATCAATTTCAGAAAAATAAATCATAGTTGAAGTAGCAAAAATCAAAACCTAATTCGTTTTGTGTTGTAGAAATCAATCTAAATCATAAACAAAGTTGAAGGAACAACAAAAATGATGAAAACCAAAATAACTTACTCTTTAGTGATGATGATGATGAACGAAACCAACAAGGGATTCTCCCTCTCTCCTACTCGATGCTCTCTCTCTCTCTGTTAGGTTTATTTTGGGCGTGTTTAAGATAAGAGTTTCCCTCTCTCTCTCTCTCTCTCTCTTCGATTTGATATTTGAGAAAAAGGCAATTTTGTTATGCTAAACGGAAAGGGCAAACTTTTCCGGAGAAAGAAAGTTTGTTTTTTGAAGAAATAATTTAATGAATCTCTATATATTATGGTATCTTTTATTTTGGGTTGTTTTTTTTTAATTTAGGATAGGTTAGGCAGTAAAAGAGAATAAGAGGATAGACATGTAATTTACTTTGAGTGGATTTATTTTCTATTTCAGATTATCTTTGGTCTCTAGACTCGTTGATCATGCGATTTTGGACTTAAATCCCATCCCCCGTTAAGTTGATGTGTCTTGTTCAATTCTATCCGTCAAATTTTATTAGTTTTGACACTACGCTACATAGTTCTCAGCTTGATAATTACATTTACGGTATGAAAAAGAATGATGATTTTCCAAATTTGAATGGGATTTGAGCTCTTGCTAGAACATTGGTGGAAACTAAGAGAGATAAAGCATATCATTTAGTTATTTGCTTATCACTTTAGCACTAATTTTGCCGGCAACAACTGGCTATATTGAAAGAGCTTTTTTGAAGCTAGTTAAAACACGTTTAAGAAACAAGATGAGTGATTCGTGGTTGAACAATAGTTTAGTAGTCTTTATTGAAAAGAAATTTTTAGTAAAATTGACAATGAGTCGATTATCAGAACATTGCAAAACATGAACTCTCGTAAAGGTTAATGCGTTTGTAATTGTTGATGCACTAATATAATTAATGAATACACGTATTTTGTTAATTACTTTGTTTGCAAAAAAAAAAAAAATTAGGTATATAAATCCGCACCCCGTTAGTGAAAATCCTGGATCCGTCCCTGGTTGGGTGCAAGTTTTTATTCTATTAAAACAAGAGATTGACAACATTTTTTAAACGCGCTCGTTCTAACTTAAATAAAATAGACGGAAGTGGTTTAGGTCGAAATGGTAATGAATTATCTTTTCTTAATATATTTTACACTCTTGTAGATAACTTTTTGACTTGACCTTCTTGACTTTCGACTTGATTTCTATATAACTCTTGACTTCTGACTTGATTCTGAGCTAACTCTTGACTTCTGACTTTGTTTTGAGATAACTTCTGAAGTCGGTTTTGTCTCCTATGCAAAATAGGATGTCTGGACTCCAAGTTTAAATTCATTAGAATGTTATTGATTCTAGATACACTAGAATGTTCTTGATTTTAGATTCTAGACATACCAGAATATTTTTGTTCCGTTTTTTGGACAAACTCGAATTTTTTTATTTCACGCTTTTGATTCCATCTCCTGAATTAAGTCTTATATTCCCGGCATACTGGAATGCCTAATATACTCAAACCAGAAAGAGAGATTGAATAAAATTAGAGAATGAGGTGGTCTTGAGTCCTATTTAAAAGGTTCAAATGGGGTTCCTATGTTGGCTAATGGGAGAGTTTAGGTGGTTGTTTGGAGTCATTTGGTGATTTTTTTTTTTTATGCATAAAAAAGGTTGAGGTGTGTTGGATATGAGGCAAAACACCAATGGAGCGTCATCCCTTGGATCTAACTGAAATCTTGAAGGAATAATCCCAACAAGGGAATGCATCGTGGTTGTTAGATAGAGTTTTCCGGAGAGATACCCAATGCGGCATGCATTATAAATTGGCCTCCAAACCAAAGGTTCCACTTTGCGCTTTATAATTTGGCCTTCAAACCAACTGTTCCACTTTTCTATTTAGTCCCCAACCAAACGAAATTTAGTTAATTTTAATAGGTTTCCGTCCACACGTCCAACTTGAATATCTTATCCATTGGGTTAAGTGACTATTAACTCTAATATTAAGAGCTTGATGAGACACATGCAGTAGGGTGCCCTTTTAACGTGAGAGTCTACCTAATTCTTCAAAAACATCACAATTACAGATCGAATTGCATGAGGAAGTACAAAGGGGCAAGAGTCTAAAGATTTGAGATGTATGAAAATGTTGGATTTCACGTTCAAACCGAACAAGTTTTTCTTTGTTGTTTGGTCATTTTACCTAGAATTTTGTAAGCTTAAAAACAGCCAGCCAGAATTGAACTTGTTAGGGAAAGAGGAAATCCCTACTTAGACATTGGTTCTTATCCCTAAAATTTTATTGTTTCAACTATATTACTATTATTATAGTAATAATTATGTTATTATAAATTAATATTAGTATTATTGAAACAAAGTACAAAGGATGCAAATGGTAAACAATAGAAAGTGAGTAAGCATTTATTCCGGGTTGTCTTTCCTACCTTCTTTCTCTGCTCACCCTCACCTCCTCCGCTTATGACTCTCTCTCTCTCTCTCTCTCTCTCTCTCTCTCTCTCTCTCTCTCTCTCTCTATCTATATATCTCTTTCTCTCTCTATCTCTCTCTTTGGGTAGGGTCATAACAGTGTCTGATAATATCAGACTGACCCCACAATGACAACATACAAAAACATAGCCATGCTTCATTTTCCCCCCGGAACCAGAATGACCTTCACCTCCCTCTCTTTTGCACCAAAATTTTCAAGTTACAAAATTATTATTATGAATCAATTAATGAGTGCATTTAATTGGACAGTGCCAACACAAGATAACATTTGAACCACTCCCCTCATCATTCTTCTTGCTGACTACTGCTGCTGCTGCCCTATACTGCCAAAACTGCTAATACTACTTTCTCTCACTACACACACATGACTTCAGATGTACAAACAAACAAACCCCCTTGACCATTCCTTCCTTCTTCTTTGTATTTCCTCTCCATCACTTCCTTTTTCTTGAAGTTTGTCAAACACGCTTTCCTACAATAGTTTACTTGTTTTAAAAAGCTGATTCACAAACAACCCCTTTTGTGATTTTCCCCTCTCTCTCTCTCTCTCTCTCTACCCCTTTCAATTTACATGCCTTTTGTCCCCCTCTTTCTCTCAGATTTTCTTTAATAAACAAACAAATCTTTCTTCTCAGTTTTCAGGGTTAACTACTCACCTCCAATTTACTGCCAATAACCTACCCCTTATTACTCTTATATTCCATTTCCATCTAAAAATCCAACTCCCACTTCTGATCCAACTTTGTGATATAACAGGTAAATAATCACCCACATTTCAATCAAAATTTATACACAATATATTTATATTATAGATGCCTCCTCTATAGGTATCCGGTCGTTTTGCTCTCAGCTCAATCCTCTCTTGGAATCTCCAGTGGGCCTCAGACTGGCCCAATCTGTGGGACGCATATGGGCCTCGGACTGCGCCAATCTGTGGGACGCAAAGAGAGGAGGCCCAAGAGTAAAAAAAAAGGGACGTTTATGGACAGCACTGCTATATTATAACCTTTTCAGCCACTTTACTCCCAATACACCTGCAAAATACAAATTTCACCAGATAGAAAAACAAAGTAGGTGTCTAATTTGTAAATATAGCCCAAAAGTGGTGTTACATACCTAACAAAGATGACAAGTTATTATTATTATTATTATTATTATTGTTATTATTATATATTTCTTCTTTCCTCTGTCTAGATCTCTCTTACTGCATAAAGAGGTAAAAAAAATGCAAGTTGAAGGATTACCCAAAAGATACCAAAAAAAATGATAAATTGAATAAAATGTAAAATACTTGTATTAGAGTTCAATTGCTCATGGGTTGAGAAGAGAATACAAGGGAAAGCCCTAGCTTTGATTGCATGAGTATTTTGCAGATTTTCTAACCACCATTATCACCTCCTTACAACACTTACTAATTCGAACCAAAACCACCAAAACAATAAGCTCACTAACTTGTATGGAAAATCTTTCAACATGAAATCAGGAATATAGAACTTCACTATACATAAAATTTGGTTGTGGTTTTGTCTCTTGCCCCCACCCCACCCCTAGGGTTTATGTTTTTCTACAAAAAAAGATACGTTCCTTTACCAATTATAGGAATCTTCAAAAATACCTTGTCTATCAAATTAAAGCTCTGTCGATCTTGCTGTAGTCAGAGAAGAAAGAAGGCCCGCAGCCTGGACAGGTAACATGTCCCCGAAAGTCGACATAGCTGCTGCTGATTTGTCCTTGAATCTTACTTGCCCATCAGTAAGCATGGATCCCAATTTCAAAGTGCTCTCCCCGAATCTCGAACCAACCTGGATTTGCCCATTTGGGAGGAAGAAGAACATTCAATTTATCAAAACGAGAATAAACTGATTTACGAAAAAAAAAAACTTCATACTATCTATCACATTATGTATCAAAGAGTATAGTGTAGGTTTTGTACTCCATAAATGTATCAATGTTTTTACAGGGCCAAGGCCTTGTCTTTTATCATTTTGTATTTCAATGTGGCTTTTTAAACATCTTATGTTTGCCATGCTTGCTCTTCATGATTTGCAAATGAACATCCAAACTTCATCACACAAAATGTTCATTTATAAAATTTAACTTCGAACATGAAGCAAATAATTGATCTCTTTCACAAAGAGGTTTAATCTTTTAGGTATAGCATAAGTAATGGGAAGGGATTTAAGGGAAATAATAGCTGGAATATTTTCAGGTAATTGCAAAAGAGGATAAAGAATGCTTACCTGCATGAAAGACTTAAACAATGGTGTAGCAACCCCGAAACTAGATGTATCGTCAAACTCAAGGTTCTGAGAGTTTTCTCCACTGGGATAGCTTTTCCAGGGACTTCTAGAAGATGCCTCTTCCGACGAAGTCGGGAGAGCTGATTTAGCTGTCCCTCTTGAAGCCAATGCTGGTGCACTGAATGAACATCACAAAAAAGAAATGGTAAATCTATTTACCCCGTGGAGACTTTCTTAACAAGAAACTATTTTGTTTGATTCAGTTAAAATCCTCAGACCGGCAAAACAAAGAATTACGGGTTAACTGGAAGTTGAACAACTTCAGGGGCAACAATCTCAAGCAAATAAAAAGACTAAAAGCATCTAATTTAAAGAAAGAAAGAAATGGGTGTTAAAAGTATTTTATGCCCTCATTCAAGGAGAAGGTAAAATGATTGAGTGCAGCTGCTAGGTAACTGTAAGTTCATAAAAATATACACAAGTTCGTTCACAGAAAGTTTCATGATATAATGCTATATCAAACAATGAAAATACCATAGAATGCAAATCAAAGGCCAACCTGATTGGAAGGTATTTGAAGCGTGGAACCGTAGAACATCTCATTATATTAGACTCGTTATTGCTAGGCAACTTTCTCACTCCATCTGTGTGCATACGATTAAGCTGCACAAAGAACCCAAAGAGGACAGCGTGTCTCATGTATGCTTGCTTCTCATTCTCCCACAGATAAGGCTCGTACCTGTCTAGTTCAAAAATGAAAAAATTCACCACGATTGCCATTTAAACAATAATAAAATGCTATTGTGATCGAGTTATTTGCTGTAAAATGGTCCAATACAAATTTATGTAAGGATTCTTTTAAGTAAGATGTTTCCTCCACGCCTCTACCAAATGGGTCACACAGTCGGAATGTTAGTTAGAAACAGTGACCAGATTACGAACATAGTAGTGGCCATTTTCTACTGGGACATGAATCATAAAGCATTTTTATATTATATGGAAATGTAGTTAATAAAGTGGTATTTTATGTCCTTAACACGACTATTGCAAGTAGTCAAGTACATAGTAGATGTACATACAAAGTCTCGCATTATACCCATGAAAGTAACATTAGAGTATCCAACCGAGATCGGACACAAGAATCCAAGTATAGGACACGGTTCCAAGGAGATTTCATGTTGCACTGTGATGCAATATTCTTTACCCAACAGATATCTACAGTTAATCAATCAAATGTCTATATTCTTCTGACTTGTGGTCTGCATACTGCCCAATATTTGGAGAGGCCCTGGCTCTGAATATTCTCCTTTTAAGTCAATACCTGGATTTTAATATGTACTGAATAAAAGCAGAGAAAACTTACGTGGCCCAGTCTATAGGATCAAGCCTTTGCGAGAGGCTACTCGTCAACTCCAAGACACGCTTTCTGTTGACAGAAGTGGCCTGGTTTTGTCTCAAATGAAGCTTGGACTTGGGAGTTTTTATTATTTCCTCGTGCATGTTCAAGTCACCCCCAGACAAAACATCAAGAGTGAATCTCAAGTCGAACAAAATTTGCAGAAGTCCTCTTTCGGTCACCTGAGGTTTTCGTGCATCTATTGTAGAAACAAAGTCGCCAAATATACTCACTACCTACAATATCATATAATCATAATCAACATATCACAAACATTATGTAATCAAAGGTTAAAACTCATAGATACATGTTGAAAGCAGTACAACACTTCAACATAGAACAGGGAAACAAGGAAGGAAATTCAGAAAACAAAAGGAAAAGAAGATAAAGGAGAAGAAGCAAGGTTCAAATGCAACTAAAGTGAACTTAATGGTAACATTCTCAAAGGCTACTAGTGTTTACAGATGAACAAAACAATGTCATGAATGAGAAATTTTACCTTTTCCAGAAGCCCTAATGCAAATTTCTGGAGTATCAGTTTGTCAAGGATGTGACCTCCAACTCTATGAATCTCAATGCAGGCTTGGAATAGGAAAGATGTAACGTAAAGCGATGGCATCGAAGGAAGTGCTATTTTCATCTCTAGGGGCCCCTCATCGGAATTTTCTTGTTTAATGACAGTTTCTTCCCAGCTCTGCATGATTTCAAAGGTAATTATCACTGACAAAAGTACCAATCAAATACAAATATATATATTTTTTTTTTTTTGAAAAGAAGATTCAATTAAAACGACGGGAAACTATACAAGAGCGGAAGAAGAGAAGAAAAGGGTTGGTTCAGTTATGCGACATTTCACATAACCCAAGCCTCCCAATTCCTAACTACATCCAAAAAAGAAGAAAATTTAAATTCCTTAACACCACTAATCCAGTAGTGGATATTCCCTTTCACATCTTCCACATCAACTGTCGAAAATAGGTTTGATTCCTTAAAGATCTTATCGTTCCGGTCCTTCCATAGACACCAGACTATAGCTACTGGCACCAGATTCCAGATATCCTTTTTCGTTCCGGATTTCTTCAAACCAAATACAAATATATTCGGAGGCTCACAAGTATAAAAATTGTTTATTTGTATTTACATGGGATTTCCACCACTATAGCATAGACAATAATGAGATGATCATGCATTTGAACGCCCAAGGTCATGAGCCAGAACCTTTTCAACTGAACATGTGAACCAAATCTGTTGTCATTGGTTTTGTTACCGGTCTTCGATATAAACATCCATATTATCTCAATTTCCTCCTAGATAAGAGAAACTTCACCATCTATCTCGCCCACCTGAATCCATATCAAGTTTACCTTGACAAACTAAATATTGACGTGTATGTCCTCCTATTCAGCTCTTCAAAGTTCAATTAAGCAACAAAGCTCGTCTTTTAATTGAATTATATTTTAAAAAGTCTCTACAGAACCTATACATCTGCCAACAACAACAGTATGCAACATACTATTTAAAAGCTGATACATACTTCTACACAAGCTTTGGATGATATCTTAGTTGATGTACAGGTTTTTTTTAATTTGCTTCACTGGATCCTACTTCACTGAATTAAAAGGTGGAGATCAGAAAATTGCCGACATCGTTTTTTATTTGTCTCGAAAATTAAGACTAAGAGTAAGACAACATTACCCGCAGATCTTATACTGAAAAGACATTTTTTAAAAGTACTATAAGAGCAACTCAAAGGCGTAACTTGACTCACTTAAGCAGAAAAGTTTACCAAGAAGCAAGAGCTGAGCAACAACACATCTACGTGGATAGAACTTAAAAGACTATGCTCTACTGTGACTTATATTACTATACCTAAACAGTTTAATAATCAAGTGAGGTGACGAACCACTTACTGCTGAGCTACAATGCAGTGGCATAGGGTTGTCATTTATGTTTACTTCATTTCTCTTTATATTTCATGCTGTGCTAGTTGAAGAATTTCTCCTCCAACTCTGTGGCTGCCATTACTCAGACGGTGGGTAGACTTTAAGGAGGCCTGTTCCCCATGCAGTCTTTAGGATTCTTTTGGACTTGGGGATTATGATTGTTTCAACTAAAAAAGCAACTATTTCCCGAGTTGATCATCACGATAAGATATACCCTGTTATGCAGGGGCATCGCTATGCTTTAGAAGCTTTCCACAAAGGTTTGGTGTTCCAGTCGGTACTTTTAATCAGTCTATTATTTTGAGATCAGAGATGGTCTCGTCTTACAGGTAAAAAGTTCTTGTTCCCGCTAAGATATTTATTCATTTCTAGCCCAAAAAAGTGGAGAATATAGTGGATTTGTTTCTCCTAGCTACATTCATACAATTACGTAATCGTGGACAAACCTAAAATGAACAATTAGAAAAAGTAGACATCGAGAGAACAGTGCAAATATAAAACGTATAACTGAGCAAGATGCACTGACCCTCGAAGATGTGGTCATTGATAATGCGTCATCAGTCTCAAGCTCCTTCAATAGAATAGCTGATAGCTCATTGCTTACCCAGGATATCCACAAGCTGTGAGCCGAAATGCAAATATCTCGGAGCTTACTGTTAAGTAATTCAAGGTTTGGACTGGCACTGTCGCTCACCCCCAACAAGGCAGCCGTAGTCGCAGACGACTGCCTTCTAATGCTATTCAGGTTTTGCCTTCTAGGACTATCACGCATTGGGGAATCGAGAGAAATCCTGGAGTTACCTGAGAGGGTTGCTGACTTATCAAACATCATAGAGCTTGTATCATTCACCCATAACCTTGGAGAACCAAGGATCAGTGGTATGTGACTCGAATGGTTTCGAAATGCAAATAAGAGGCGCCCAATGAATAGAGATCTTTCAACAATTACGGAGGTTGGTTCTGCATTTTCTTCTTCCCTCTTTCCCATGGAAGAAGTAAGATCTCGAAGTTGATCTTCAATTTCTGCTAATATGGTGGATAAACTTTCATAACATTTATCTTGCAGATACGGAGCTAATTCCCTCAACCTCAAACCTGACTTTTGAGACTCTAAGAAACACAGAAGATCTTCAAGAATACTCTGGCACCTACTGTCTACAGCATCCCTTATTTGACTAACCTCTGGTCCAAAATAAGCATATAGACAACTATTGAAATCATTCTCATCCAATATCCCCTTAAACGTCCCCAACCCTGTACCAGCCTTTCTAACATTAGGCTCCAAAAACCAGACACCACCACCGGTGGAAGGCCTGTTTAAGTATGCCTGGAAATCCATCTGGTGTGCCCCTGACCCTGCCACAATTGCCCGAACTGTGTCCCTTATGTTAACAACTCCCCTCAAGTCCTTAAATCCCAAATAGATAATCTCTTTCATTCTACGGATAAAGGCGTCTTCAAATATACTATCCCAAAGATCGGCATCCCCTGCTAAGACAAGTTCGCGGAGACTATTCCACGGAGACTCAATCTCAGAACCAAACACACTTCTCAGCCACTCCAGACTCCCTTCCAACACTTTTCGACTATCCAAAGACTCTCTAATAAGCTTCTCGGCCAAAGCCAGATCCTTTCCACTATCGATAATGTCAATCAAGTATCTACCATTGATTTTACTAACAGTCTCATCGCCGCATAACTTCAACCAATTTGAACAAGTTTTCGCAATAAACTCTTTATCGAGCATCAACATGACAGATTCGAGTTTTTCTCTATGCAATTTCCATTGTCTCACTTCCTCTTCAGGATTAGGAAGTCCTCCAAACAATTGTGAACCAGGAGGTGAACCCAATATAAGTTTGTAAAATAAGGGCATGTCATTCAACACTTGCAGAAATAGTTCTCCTACTTGACCTAAACTGATTTGAATAATCCTAACGACATCGCAGAAAACCGAAATCACAGAACTTGAATCACAATTAGCTGAAAGACAAGTACCTAATTTTTGTGAGATACAAGATCTCCTAGAGTCCAAAAACAATCTCAGCACTTGTTCCGGATTAAGCTCATCAATGACAGCAACAGCGGCAAGAGCATCAGCATAAGCTCCAACACTGATACCAGAATCAGTCAATCTCTCTCTACTCCTCTGTGAAATTTGACCCTTGAAACTCTCAACTATCTGCCATTGATGCTGAAGGAGAGGGAAATTCCCCAGAAATTCTCTATCAGCAGCACTACTACTCACCAAACCATAGACAACCTTAGCCCTAATGTACCTACCGGAAGCTTCTAAAAACATAGATTCGTCCAAACAACCCCATATATTTTCCGGCGTGTCAACAAGATACTTGACACGGCAAGCGATCCCGTAAACCCTAGCTCTAGCAGGATTAGATTTCAATTTGGGGGTTTGAGATGTAAAATCAGAAGGAGAGAGTGATCGAATACCTTTATCAATCATGGAAATGTTGGTGGAGATTGATTCGCAGGAAGATTTCATTGAAAGAATTGAGTCAGCGGAATCAATCAGATCTCGATATCGGTTACCAACTAATTGACGAAGCTCTTCTTTCTTTTCTTGAATGTCTTTCTTGGTTGATGATTCGACATTTCTGATTTCAGATATTGGCTTAGAACGGAAGAGAGACTCGGCATCTCTCACTTGATCATTAGTCGACCTTGACGGTACTGACATGGTAGAATCGGGTAATGCTGGTTGCAAATTTTGAATTGGATAATGTTGAATTCAAAGCTCTGAGATCAGATCTGGAGATGAAGAGATCAGAGAGAGAGAGAGAGAGTCTTGTTGTTTGGAGTTTAACTTACCAGAAGAGACATCTATTTGGTACTTCTGTTTTGAGATTAGGAATGGGATTATCTTAACGACATGGCTGAAAACAGAAATTACACAACTTGAACCACCAAAGAGCAAAATTCAAGCCCCTATGTCACGACCATATTGTTAGAGAAGCTTATGACTTGACGTGTGATAGAATGACACATATGAACATATAGGGCGGAGGACCAAAAACGATGTCGAAGAGGCCAAGAGTTTTTGTGTGCCATGCACCGAATGTGTCTTTTGCAATCAAGTCTGGAATAGGGACGTGAGCGTCATTTATAGAAACAAATATGTCTGATTGAAAAATCTATGTACCTTTGTGAAAATAGGTCATACATAAACTTTGCTACTATAGGAGGGGTTGGTCTCCCTTCCTCATATGCATCCCAGCATATGTCCAGACCCCATGGATGGCGCACTCGTTCATCTTAACAAGTGTGCACGAAAGTGGACATCTCCTTGGCGCAATCCACAGAACATGCCTAACATATGTCAGAGAAGCATATTGCATGAGTTTCTGATGGCGGCCATCCAACTAGTGGGCCTCTCGGCCAGATCATTAGTGGGTCTAACGGTCAGGTTACTACATTAGCGTAGTTTCCAGATTTTAGTATTTAGGGTTTCCATGTTTAGAGTCCCAGCAATCAAGGAAACTATCTTTAGTAGTTATCTTCTTTCTTTATTTGAGTCTAACTAGGAGTATAATCTCTTTATAAGAGAAGTCCAGTCTGTCTTGTTAAACATTGAATTGAATTATTAAATACAAAATCTCTTGGTAGCGTCTTCTTCTTTAATTATTTCAGTTGTTCTTCGTTTATTTATCGTTTAATCGTTATTTTGTCCGCTTTATTTCATTAGTTTAGTTTATAAGAATGGTGGATTCCATTATTTTTACGCTTCCGTAAGGACCGCAACAATCTACATCAGCTGGTATTCAAAGCTTCAAGAATCTGGGAACAGATAATTTTTTTTAGATACTTCTCATCTCGAATGTTCGAAAAATCTTCCGCGTTTAGGTTGGGATCCTTTTAGGGATGCACAACAACTCTATGTTGATCGAAAAGATCAAAACAAAATTAATGTCGTTTCCAAAATCCCTATGTTTGATTGCCAATATCATATAGATTTTTGGATTCAACAGATGGAGGATTGGTTCGTAAATCAAGATATACATGTTGAAGATAAAGTTTTTATCGTAGAACAACACATGACTGAGAGAGTCTATGCAAAATTCAACGAGATGCAATGGAGACTCGTTGATCAAGGAAGAAAGTTCATAGACGATTGGGATCAATTGAAAAGTATTTCCAGGTATGTTTTTCTTCCCTCGAATGAATACTTATTCTGTGTAGAATCTCGAATTGAATCGAACAAAATTTTATCCAAAATTCCGTCGACAACCATGATCAATATTGTTGAAGGAGAGGTTCCTGATACAGTGAATACTAGTTTTTTAACGACGGAGAAAGAAAAGTTCGTTAAGATAAATAAAGAAGAATTGAAAAACACGAAACCAGGCGATTTCCTTCATCCATATATACTCCCATGAGACGAATTATTTGTGTCGAATCATAAAATACTTTCTCCTCCATTGATTTCTTCATGGCTTTCAACTTCAAAGAATCATACAAACCCTAATTATTCAAGTATTTTTCATCGTCCCTTAACCCTACTGGAGAAGAATACAAATACTCATCACGGTTTTGTTTGTCCGGTGGGGACACTAACGAAATTAATTACACTAGCGGAGGAAACCATAGTTACTAAACAAGAAATTATACCTGTTTATAATGGAAAACCAAAATGAACCATTGGTGTAGAAGTGGTGAAAAGTGATGAGTGTGGGGACATCGAGTGTTTGAAAATAATTCAGTCTCCCTCAATTGATCCTGATATAAAGAGCTTGTTAACTTTCTCCAAGAAAGGAGTTGATTATTATTGCAAAAGTTGCTCAATTAAGTTAACAAAAAGACCTTTACAATCCTCGGTTGACATTCCCGCATACGTGTTTCTGGACTCCAATGATAGAAATCAGAACCATATCCATGGATTTAGTGTAGTCGATTCAGAAACTTATACTAAACCTAATACATCATCTGATGGTTATGATATATTGAGATGCATTCCCCGAAAAAAGGATGTTGTCAATGCAAACTTTGAAGTTGAAATCACAAAAAGAAAAGTTCTTATTGATACTTCTTCGCATAGCGAGGTCAAGGGTCCTTCAACTTCTAGTGTCGCTGGATATATAGCCAATGGGCATGTATTTTTGGCAAAATATCACCATGAGCATGAGGGTTGCTCACATGATCACACCTAGGGCTGGGAAAACGGTCCGAAAATCCGACACCCGGCCCTAACCGTTCGATCCGCCAAGATCCGGAGACCGGAAAAGTCCGAGTCGGGCTTACCCGGCCCGTTTAAGCGTGCTCTGGCAGTCGGGACACGGGCAGAGCCGTTTGTCCGAGGTCCGGCCCGTTAAGACCGCCCGAGAGCCCGCGAATTCAGACCGCCCGAGAACGCGTGAGATTTAGGCCTTGATGATCCAACGGATGAGGCTTCCTTACATTCTATTTCTCCCATCAGGTTTAGGGTTAGAGTATATAAACACAACTTGAAACAGATTTTATTACCCTAGGTTTGAGTTTCACGATGAGAGAGAGAGAGAGAGAGAGATGGATAAATGGAGATCGAGAGAGAGAGAGAGATAAATGAAGAACAAAGATCAAAGAAGCAGTTTTTAGATGAAGAAAAAAAGTAGTTCTCAAGAGACAAATAAAGATTGTATAGTCAAGATGAAGAAGAAGAGTACCATTGCTTTCTTTGAATCATTATTTATATACATGTTTTTATATTTTTCTCTCTCTGTTTTCTCTTTCTATCGGATCTGTACTATAAAAGTCATGTATAGATTGATTTACAGAGCATATTTACTCATTTAAGGATCTCTTTATATCAGATCTAGGGTTTCATAGTATGATGATATGTTCTTAACTCTGGATAAATAGATGGATAATCTAGGGTTTCATAAATGTTCATGATGTATTT
Source organism: Eschscholzia californica (assembly GCF_041429995.1). Classification (NCBI taxonomy): domain Eukaryota; kingdom Viridiplantae; phylum Streptophyta; class Magnoliopsida; order Ranunculales; family Papaveraceae; genus Eschscholzia; species Eschscholzia californica. Next base: position 39,648,761 of record NW_028238198.1, read on the forward strand.
TTTTTGGTATGATTTCAGGAAGCTTAAAGAAAGTGTATAAAACATATATAAATGGATAAACTTTTTTGATGTATTTTCTGTTTCAATTTAATGTTTTTGATGTAAATCTCTCTGGATAATCTAGGTCAGTTGGAGATGTTGTAATTTTTTTTGTGATTTTGAGATTGTCTTGTTTAGTATTGTTGTAATTTTGTTTAGTAATGTTCATTTAGTCAAAGATAATCTAGGGTTTCATAAACATGTTATGTAATTGTGCATTATAATTAAAAACATAATTACAAAATGAAATGTTTAGTTATTTGATAATTGATTTTTTAATAAAATAGTCCGAGCCCGTCCGGCCCGTCACCGACGGAGCCCGCTCGGGCAGGCGGGCTACGGGCAGTCAGTAAGGGGAATATGTCCGGCCCGATCCGTCCGGCTAATAGTAGCGGGCCCGAGATTTTGGTGCCCGATCCGCCCGAGTCCGACTCTATTATGCCCGAGCCCGACCGAACCCGCCCGATTCCCACCCCTAATCACACTATTACATATTCAAAGAATCATGAAATCAAACTCCCTGGAAACAAAAACTCGGTCCTTGGTGTTTATATTGGGAAGGACTTCATGGGTAGGACCTCCAAACTTTCAAAAGATGTGGAATGGGCAGACTTAGGATGCACTCAATGTTCATGTATTATTGGTGTGTACACTTCCATGCGTGATGAACATGCTCCACTCGATGGTGGTGTTAGATTATTCAACTATTACATCGGTACGGATGTACGAGGTATATATAGTGGTAATAATGATGGAGTAGTTTCACCTGGACGAGAAGATATTCAAGACCTTAATGTTGATGCTCTTCGTCTCATGGAGGAAGATAATGATGACCATGAAGAAGAAAAAGAAGAACAACCTGGGTTATCTTCTTTTAGCCTGGATAAGTCAGTTCATTCTGGTTTGGATTTGATCAATCCATATTCTTGTTTAGGTGCATCTGACTTGAATGAAGGATTTAAATTTGTTACAGAACCAAACATGAAAGAATCGGCTCAGAAGGTGTTCGCTGAATTGTTTGTGAGGGTTGTTGCTACTTGGAAATATATTTTTTTAAGGACATATTTGTCCATAAATATTAGTAGATGTGATTCAGGGGAATGGGAATCACAAACCACCTCCCCCCGTGGGTTTGCTATTACCCTTTTTTGAGGGAATCACATTCTCGGGCCCACATCATTCCCACGAGCCAAACAATATATGGAATGTGATTCACGGGAGTCACATTCCATTCCCGCGCGCCAAACATGGCCTTAGTGAGTTATGTGATTACTTCCATCTTTTCTTCCTTTTTTACTAGATTCTCTCTTCTTTGTAGTGGGTTTCTTTCTTTTCTTTACCACTTGTGACATTTTTAGAGGACACTACACTCGCCTTTTGAAGATTGTTGACATCCAACTCATTAAGATTTATTTCAATTACTAGTATTAGTAATAATATCCTCCTTTTCATGGGCATGCCATTCATCCTCACTATCTATCCCATCAACAACTAACACAACTCCTTTTCTATTCTTCTTTGTTAATCGTTTTTCTCAGTTTCTTGTTGTAGATGACGAAAGCTAAAAAAAAATTTAAGTTTGGTGTAGCCGATTTGTTTCTTTTCGCATAAATCTACAAATTTTATTGAATTACATGTCAACAATTAATTTTATGATTCTTATGAATGTCTAATAACTTGAATGTAACTTAACTTTAGTATATTATAATGATATTTTTGCGGTGCTTCCACTTTTAAATGTTATGAAAGTAGAACTCACTTCCCCTCTCCATTGTTAATATTTGATAAGTGAATATGATGTTTAGAGCATGACGTAATTATGATCACATAAACACCCTCAATTCTTCCCTAAATACGAACACTTCTTTAGAATTGATCATTCTACAAACACTTCGTTAGAATCAACTAAATACAATGAGTAAATTAAAGTTCACCATTATTAAGATTAATCCACTAATTTTGTTCGTGGGAAAAGTCATGCTCGTGGGCATTGTATTTTTTATCCTTAAAATTGATCATTCTACAAACACTTCTTTAGAATTAACTAAATACAATGAGTACATTAAAGTTCACCATAGTTAAGATTAGTCTGCTAATTTTGTTCATAGGAAAAGTCATTCTAGTGGACATGGTGTTCTTTTGGACGTAGGTTTATACTTATTTCCATAACTCGTATTAAGATTTAGTCCTATCAAAGGGTAACAATGGAATGTAAAAACCAACACTAACAAAATTTAGAGGAAGAAAATAAAACGGGGACCATGTAGGTTTTTTCTTGAAGTTGTGGGTAAAACAGAAGAGTAATCATAGATTAAGAGGTCCAACAGAAATAATCTAAAAAGGAATTAGTGATGAATGAAAAAACTTAACATTTAAAGTGTTTAGGCACCATATATATTGGGCAAGTTAGGTCAGAATAGTCGATTACAATAAATAACTGTGATTATTGTTTGATGAGATTATAGACGGAAAAGTAATGTAGGTTGTCATTTTTAGAACTTGGTCATCTGTGAGGATCCACTACAAAAAATATGTTGATTAGGGACGGTCAAAAACTGTCCCTACTGAGGCATAATCTGTCCCCAAATGTCTTTCAGGGACAGTTGTAGTCTGTCCCTATTACCGGCGTCCCGAATAATATTAGGGACAGATATAGGGACAGATAGGTTCTGACCCAATAGATATTAGGGACATAAATTTTCCGTCGCTAATCTTATTAATTTTCATAAAAGAGTGGTTGGTTCAGCCAGACAACCGTCACAAATATTATACTTTTCCAAATAGGGTATTAATTTTTGTACTATAAAAAAATTCTGAGCAAACAAATTTCACATTCCACTTCAAACAAATTTTACATCCAACTTTAAACGAATTCTCACAAAATTTCATACATTAATTACATTAGAAGAAATGTTTTAGCAAAGGCTCTATTATTATACCAGTATCATCTAATTAAAGCAGATAAGAAAAATAATACATTCACAACTATGTCATTCGTTGAATCTCCACTTATATGAGAAGGTGTTTCTTCTTCTCATATGCATCGATGAGGATGTTCCAAGCTGTTACATATCGAGGTTGAATCTTCACTGCATTCTCGAACCGACTTATTCCCTTTGCCACCTTCCCATCTCTTATGTAGCTTACACCAAAGGCATTATATACCTTTAAAATACTCTCCCCTGATGAGAAATAGATAATAGGGGTCCATTGTCATTATATACCTCGAAGGCTCGAACACAAGAACATTGAACATCCAAAAGGAGGGATGATACAAGTGTATTCCGTTAAGCTACATACAAAAACCAGAAACTACCATCGTACCACCATTCGTTCGTGCTGAATCTACATCACTATCCAAGGAACCTAACAAACTTGTTACGAAATACAAACGATACAAAGTTATATCACACCTGTGCGAGATCTTGATCATCACCATCACATTTTGAAATTGCTTACTGCAAATATTTAGTTGCAGTGGGGTAGCACTTCCTTCTCAACACCACTGCACCAAGCTGGAGCTCAGTAGCACCAGCATCACCACTTCGTACTTGCTCCTGAATATTCGTAAAAGGGTTTTTGAAATAAAGAAGACATAATATCATAAACATATACTCTAATAGTATAAAGAAACAAATTAAGCTCAGAAAGAGGCATTATGATTTAGAAGAAATATAGCAAACTAGGGTAAAGTTTAAAAAAATGAGAAGATGTACCTGCAATTCTTTCGCTAAAGATCAAGTTTTCTACGAACAAGGACTTTAAAAATCACAAAAAAAGTAGAGCTCCAACCAAGTCGTAATAGCAATTAAGACTGATGATATCATGATATCACAACTCAAATAGCTCTCCAATCTCATAAACTGAGTTGATTCTCATGTCTTTGGGGAAGCGTGCTTGTGCTAAACTCAATCGTGTCATTGCCCCACAAAGAAAGATAGACATCCATATCCATTTCAGTGGCCTATTTGTACTTCAGTATATTCATAAATCGACAAGTCTCTTGAAAAATCTGCAACAGTGTAACATCATTCAATAAGCAGAAATCTTACATACGAGGCAGTAAATTTCGATCATAGTAAGTTTTTTTTTATTTAGGCATATATTACACTATAAATTATGAGCATGATACATGAAATTCATAAATTCAATGATCTTTTGTACTGAGTATGACCTCCATACCTCCATCTATCACACAGAAAAACAATGAGAAGTTCAGAAAATAGTAAAGCCCTTATATTGAGTCATTGACTATGACACAGACACATGTGGTGATGTTCAAACTCTCCCAAAAGAAAATTAAGGCAAAAGTTTGTTGAACGTGTTCATATTGAAGAGCAACTCTGATCATTAGGGAGGCAACCATCTATAAACATATAATGCCTTCTTTTATTTGGTTATTTGCTGATCTGCTATATGCTTCCACCTCATATAAAATTACTAAGTTTACCAAAAAAAGAAGCCCTGAAATTAGCCATAAAAATAGGCTAGGTGATTAAAATTGTGAGTGTTAACTTGAATCTCTGAAAAACGTATCACATGAAAAAAAAGGCCCGTGCACATCTCCCTTTAAAATGTTCTTAGGAAATGGAATATCTAGTGAAATATCTTGCATGGCATTTCAACTCCATGTATCAGAAATCAACTCTAATACATCACTACAAAATCACTAAAGAAATCAAACCAAAACATAATGGCCTACTTACATAAAATGCATTAGAAATCAGCTCCCTCAAGAAGATATCCTTGCAGCTGTAAAGAGAGTTGATGATGATGTGTATAAGCCGAGAAACCTCAGCCAGGAACTCAGACTTCTCCGCTATGCTGCCCATAGATCTCCTCGACTTTAACTTTGCCTCCCTGAAACAACAAACTCACATTTCCAGACAAGTTCTATACTTTATAGGTAATTATGAACTGAGGAAAAATAAGAACTCAGCGAAATCAGAATCTGTAGCCAGTCCATCGGGAACAACACCAAGCTTCTCTTCAACCTTAGGTTTACATATGACATCATAAGTAAGTTTGAAATTTAGACCATTAAGAAACTAGTTTGAGGTTGAAATTCTTCCTTAATCCTTATATTTCGTTCTGACATTTTACCAAACAATTAGTGGGTGCCAATTTTCTAAGCACTACTTGATAAAAAAAAGTAACTAAACATATATCAAACAAACTATAAAAGACATCAATCCAAATACTAACTTAGTCATTGTGTAGGAAATATAATAAGAGATGAGTTATGATCAATTTTATACATGAAAAAGCAAAACCAAGAAGGCTAGTAAAGTAACAAGATATTGCAAATATGAACAAAACCCATGAAATCAAGTACCTAGACAATCAATTCGAGTGAAAGCAAAATAATCAAACTTTTCATAGATATTCTTTAACTAGAATTATCTAATTTTATGTGATGAGAAGTATAAAAAAAAAAATCATTCATAAATAAGTTCAAATGAAATGGTTTTATGTAACAATGAAGTTCATTCACAAACAAGCTAGGCAGGAAAAAGGTTATTCAAGAGATATTTAGTAAAACAACTCATTTCCTCTCAAAAACCTCAATTTCTACTAAATCAAATAATGACATTGCAGCTCCATCTTTGATTGATTCAAACAAAATATTTTTTTTTTGTAAAACAAATGCAATATATTTGCAACAACCTAAAATCCAAATCTTTCTCAAAGTATGATTCATAATTACTTTTTGTTCTAGAAAGGGAAACCCTAAATCAATTTTTTTCTTATGTTACTCATTCAGTTCATGACCTTGAAAACCCTAGATAACTTTAGTGGGACTGTAGTACTTAATGACTAGGGTGAAGAACAGAAAAAAAAAAAAGATGGAAAAGAGATTTAATCGAAGGTATAAATGATACCAGTAGGAGCAACTATTTTCTCTGATTTGCTCGAGCCAATCTCTCTGATTTCACTGAAATTAATTTGTTAATTTCTCTTATTTTTCTGGTTTGTAGTAATAGAAGAAGCAGAAGAAGAAAACTCCAGCCCTACTTGAACAAACCCAAGAGAAGATGAATCCGAGCAAGAGTAAAACCGAAGAAGAATAAAAAAAAAAAACTGAAGCAGCAGAAATCGTGGAGAGAGAGGAAAGAGGGAAAGAAAATATTTGGGAATTTCTTTTTTGCATTTGACCGCCAATATAGTTTTCCGGGGGACGCAAAATTTGAAAACTTTCACAATATTATTAGGGATACTTAAAATTGTCCCTATTATAAATTTAATAGTGACAAACATTCAAAAACTGTCCCTATTGAGAAAATGTTAGGACGGATGTAAGAATGCGTGTCCCTATTAGCCCTTTTTTTTGTAGTGATCATTTTTAATGAGTTAGTCATGTTTAGGTGGAAAAAATAAAAATCAAGTGGACAAAATAGAATTCACCTTTAAAAACTGATTTTATTTCTCATGGTTCTTTGTTGAATCACCTCTTTTTTCTATTGCCCTTTACTAACCAAGCAAAAACTTTTGTGATGGTAGATTAAGAGAGCCATGTTGGTGTCGTTTCCTGCAGAACCTGCCATGACCACACCGATGACCATTCCAACCCCTCCTCAACATGCACGAATAAGATAAGACTTGCTAGATTAGTAGCCTTCTCACGGAGATGACGACGTCTGTGACTTTGCCACCAAAGACGAAGACTGGATCAAGGGGGTTTAAGTTTTTGTTGTGATAAACACATCTCTTCATAAAATAGTAGAGGAAAATATGAGCGAAGGTGGGGAAGGTCCCTCAGGTCTTGATAGTTGTAACAAAGGAATTATATTTAAGGTTGACACCTCAAAGAACATGAAGACCCCATTCCACATTGAGAGTAGATGAATGAGAGGTCACGATTGCATTTTTTTGGACATCTGATTTTTTTTATCTTGCCAATATAATATGTCATGGACATGATTTTTTTTCTTTCATTGTTTAAAGATGAAGGAGAAGCTTAGACTTTCTTGACTCAAGATGACGATTTAAATGACCAAGAAAAATAATTTTGGGATACAAATTTATGAGTGAATTATTTTTGGCTTTTTATTTTTTTTTTCCCGAGCAACCACCACCACCGTTCTTTCTCCAATCTAATATGGTCGCCGATAAACAACCATTGCTGCTATTTTTTTTCCAAAATTTTTTCTTCTCCTCCGCTTACCACCTTCAACCACCACCACCATTATTTATCCTTCATCTCCCTATCTCATCTTTCCTATCTCTCTCTTATCTCATACACTCCCCTCTCTCATATTTCTCCTACTCTATCCGTTCAGGCGAAAAAGATGATCCCCTTCGCCGAAAACGATTGTAGGTTTGGGGGACCACCACGAAGTGGTTGGGGGAATTCCGTCCAACCGACATATTGGTTGGGTATTTGCCCCCAAATCAAATTATTTTTCTGGCAAAGGGGACCCTCCCTTATGCCAGAATAGATAGAGAAAGAGAGATGAACAGAAAGAGAGATGAATAGAAAGAGATATGAACAGAAAGAGAGAATATGAGAGAGAAATAGGACAGAGAAGGAAAGAGGGGGAGCGAGGAGAAAAAAGAGAAGAAAGATAAATAAAAGTGGTGGTGGTGGAAGGAGTCAAGGAAGGGAAGAAGAAAAAACCGAGAAAAATGGTGGTGGTGCCTAGAGGTAGTAACCACAGTTGGTCGTCAGGGAGAAGGGAGAAGTAGATGTTTTTTTCCTTTAATTAAAATATTGTGCCCCAGAAAATTTGACAAAATTCATAATTTACCTTTAAAATTTTGTCGTAGGAAAAGCATCACTCATTCGAATTATGGAGTTTGAGATATAATGAATGCAGACAAAGTAGCATTTAAACAACTACCAATGTTTGATTGATTTGGTTCCAAACGATGATAAACATGATTCACAGCTTCTTGATTAGTTGCAACATCAATAATCATCGATGTATGCCAAAATATTCATTTGAATTAGATGTCCTCAAACCCCACCATAACATAGACTCAGAGCAGACCCATCAAACTAAAAAAGCATGGGGCCTACGTAGCTAAAAGTCGCTTCATGTCCACTCGACATAAACACAAGACTAAAGTTACGTATTCATCAGGGTCCACTAGTTTTAAGGATAATATTTGCAACGTCTGTCAATAGATTAGTAAATTGCTAAGAAGGCATCTAAGGCCTTATAATGACCTAGTTAACTACCCGCACATAAGTTATTATGGGGTTTTTGACATACGTCCACTTAGGAACTACCCCATGATATAGTCGTAGAAGCGAGCTACTATCCCATGGGTCACGTACCCAACCTTTAACGTCAAATCCATACTTTACGTCGATAAGAGGGTTTACTGCATTTGTCACGTGCGACGCAACTACTATATACACACATGAGGATCATCATGCGACTAGAAAGTAGTTGCATGACCTACGCTTATCTTAAGGTCAGTAGACATGTCTATCGTAAAAAGGTACATTATTGACAAGTACACTATCTTTTACCCGGGGTTACACCCTAGTTGCTATTAAAGGTATGCTAGCGCGTATCAACTGAGTTAATCCATCAATATAACTCGATGATTGACACATCACCCAAAGAGTCAACATGTTGATCATGATTCCTTGATCAACTTTCACGTATTGACGTTACAGAGTAATGCCCTCTGCCAAAGTTTTAAAATACGTTTTTGAGCCTTTAGACGGTGGCGTCCCAAAAAGAAAAACGGTGTGTCGAGTCGTATGTCTTGATGAGTAAAGTACATAATCTTATATATAGTCAGAAAAATAACTTTAAAGAGTGTAAAAACATAACATAACATAGTTTTACTACCATAATATAAAGTCTCAAGTGTTTAAAAAAAATACACACAAGTGTTTCATAGTCGTAAGACTCATTACACTTAAGTAACCAACAAACAAAGTAAGACCATGTTGTCCAACTCTCAAAACCTTACACTAAACAAAAAAACAATATAAAACCATGTTGTCCAACATCTCTAACCAAAAAACACAAGTTTAATGCATCAACTCCTAATGAGATCATTATCCAAGGATGTTTTCATCTTCATCATCACTAGTTCCATCACCATCATCATCGCTTCTAACAACTTGATCATCTTTTTCATCTGACAAGAAATCTACCCACTCATCTACCAACTCCATGGGTGATTTTACATTATTTGTCTCATTTTAAAGAAGAAAAAACATTGACTCAAAAAAAAATAACTCAACAATAACAACTGAAATACTATCAGAGAGTTATATAATTACCTCTAAAGACGTTTTTCCTAGGGACGCGACGTGAGGAGAGAGAAAGTGACGTGAGGAGAGAGAAAGTGACGTGAGGAGAGAGGAAGTGAAATTTTTCCTAGGGTTTTTTGATCGGAAACTTGCTGGTTTTGGTGTCTTTCCGATCATGAAAGATCTTCATCAAGGCAAAGAATCAGTTCTGCGTGATGAAAGGGAGATAAGAGAAGGAAGGTTCTTGCTGGCTGGTAATCAGTTACCTAGTGAAGATGAGGAAGACGACATGGATGAGGAGAACTCGAGGGAAGTTCAGGTCGATCAACCAAACACAGAAACAACAACTCTCGGTTACCAAGCGGTTCGAAGATACCGAGGAGAATCAGAGGTCCATCGATCGCTGGAATCTTACTATCTCTCTTCAAAAGCTGATTTATACTTCATGTAAATGGACTCGGCTGATGGCAGGGAGATATATAATTAATACAGATGGTGCTCTAAACGAGGTGGATGAGGGGTATGGAGCCATTATCTGAGATTCGAAGGGGATTGTTGTTAGAGCAACCACTGGAGAGGTTGATGGACATACTATCTTTATACATGAGCTGCAGGGTGTTGAGTTGGGGTTGGAGTTAGCACTTAGTGCTGGGCTGCAGGAAGTTGAACTTGGTCTTGATTCGATGAATATCAAGTTACTTCTTGGAAATCCACATCAGAAATTACCATGGAGGGTAAGGCGTTTATGGAAGAGAGTTTAGAGGCTTAAGAGCCAATTTCGGAGTTTTTGGGTATTTCATGTCTATAGGGAAGCAAACCAAGCTGCTGATTACTTGTCAAAGATGAAGCTGGGACCGAGAATAACTCACTTGAATGTTAGTCAACTACCGGCGGAATTAGTCAATATTGTTAATGCGGATTTTAGAGGGACAGTGAGAATGAGGAAAGGGTGGGGCTAATGAAATGATGTAATTTTGGTTTCTTTGCTGTTTTTTTGACTTCTTATTTCGTTGTATTCTGTTCGGGCTTCTCCCGCTTATCATAATAAAAAAATATATAATTACCTCTATCTTTTCTTTCTGCCTTTTTACTAGATTTCCCTTCTTTGTAGTGGGCTCCTTTATTTTCTTTACTACTTGTGGCATTTCTTTAAAGGACTCTATACTCGCCTTTTGAAGATTGTTGATATCCAAATCATTAAAATTTTATCCTAATTACTAGTAATAGTTAGGGGTGGGAATCGAGTGGGTATAGACGCCCATGGGTAGCATGGCTTCGGTTGGGGCAGGTCGGGCACATTTTTTAACTGGCTATTCGGGCAGTAAATCGGGCGGGTAATCTTGAGTTTTCCATTAATCAAGGTTCGCCCATGCCCGCTGAGTGAAGCGGGTAAGTCGGGTTTCGAGCAAGCGGGTATTGGGTTGCTCTTCTCATGTTGAGGTTTGATTGGCAACTAATCAATAGAAGCTAGTCAAAGAGATGGGCACGCTGACCTCCAATTTATAAGCTTCCTAGACTCTCCTTTATTTCATAAGGGCCAATGTGGGACTAAAGGGTCTAAGAGATTCTGTCTTTCAAAACCACTTTATTACATCTCCCCCCAGTCACCCTCTTCAAAGTCATCGATGTGGGATCAAGAAACCTAGGCACTATGTACTCTCTAAGTGAAAGCTTTAGTCCCACACTGAGAAATCAGTGCGAGAAATATATTTAAGTGAAGCTTATAGCCCCAATTACACAGATTTCCAGTGAACTTGATTTGTGTCCATCGGGCTAAAGCTTCACTCAAGCTAATGTTGAGCTTTAGTCTCTTGTTGAGTTTTAATATGATGTTGTACATGTCGAAAGCTAAAACATTTAAATTTGTTGTAGCCAATTTGTTTATCTTCTTTTTATGAAACTACAAATTTCATTGCATTACATGTCAACAATTAATTTTATGATTCTTACAAATGTCTAGTAACTTGAATGTAACTTAACCTTAAGTATTATATAACGATATGTTACCTGATTAAAGGTTGCCCAGTTTCTTTCGCACGCAGACGGGGTACTTCTCAAACATAATATTTTAACTGCAAACTTCATTAGTATATGTGTCTCTAAGCCATAAGCTGCCCACCAACGTGCTACATAAAAGACAATCATGAAGTATTTTAATAAACTTAAATAATTATAAACTACGATGAAGTGTGAAGACAGGTAATATAAGATATACTCCCTCCGTCCCATTTTGTTTGTAGTTTTGAGGAATTCAACTTATTAAGGAATGGTATTTATTGTTGACAAATATAAAGACTTTCCCTAAAATACCCTCATTTAATATAGAGTATTTCATTAAATACAACATTGGTAGAAGCGTAGAACCAATTAGAACCTTTGAATGGTATTCAAACTAAAGGGTGGTCTTCGAAGTTTCATCGTTTTAATAATTAAATGAATGTTATAAAAGGAAAGTGACCAAACATTTTGGGACATCCATAAAAGGAGTAACAACCAAACAAAATAGGACGGAGGGAGTATACATTACCAGGTGTCTCCTCATCCTAGTTGTCTATGCATCTAGGCGACCAAACTCTCTTTGTCTTGCTTCATATTTGTCAATTTCCACATTAGCCTCATTTCTCTCAGAAATATATGGAATAAGTTTTCCATACAGTTATAAAGTCCTCTTTTGATTTTTGACATTCTCAATAAATTAAGCTCATATCGGAATCCAGAATTGAAGAAATATGTTGCAGCATGAAGATCTCGATGCATTTGGAATCTCACTTTTCATCTATAATATCCCATATTTCTTTTTTGCTTTGAAAGATCATTGCCAAAATTTGTCGCAATTCCTTATTTAGCCTTACCCATTGCTCCAAATAAAAATCTCATAGACGACCAAAAAGGTTTAGTAGCTTTCAACGAATACACTGAACTTTGCCAACAAATTATTTTCTCAAAATTATTTTTTGGATAGCTTTCTCAACACTTTTTTTTCCCATGAACAAGCTTTCCACTCACTGGAACTAAACATAACTTCTAAACCTTGCTTGCTTTGTAACATACTTTGTGGAGTAGATTTTTCGTATCAAATCGTGTTGCGGTTGACCGAATCAACTCTCTCTCTTTGTGCAATCCATTATTAAAGCAAACACCCAACCATGACTATAAATGAAATTACTCACTTGTTTCGCGTTGCGATAAGCATTTGCAAATTGAGGTAACTTGTATATCTTCTCGAACATCCAGTCAAAATAATGAGCAACACACAGAGTCTAATATAAACCCTTTCTCTTCTTCATTAGTTTCTTTCTCAGCTGCATTGTTAGTTAAAACTTACACAACATTTTCTTCTCCCACCTCCTCAACAATGTAATCTAAAAGCTTCACTATCGTATCAACATCTTTAACTAAGTTAGATGCATAAATGCTTCTCAAAAAGACAGTTGCATCTAGAGAATTAACAAAAAGTTAAACAATTGCCTGTCCCTAATGTCTGTCCAACAATAAGACATTATGATAACACACACAACTGGCTATATCTTTTTAATCTCGACAACCATATTAGTCGTAGTTTTAACTTCTTACTTAAGCATCCAAGTACTCAACTGATAGCTTGACAGCCTTTTAAACCCATGCCTGAAATCACCAACTGATTTTAGCATATTAGCAAAAGAGGAGATATTTGCTACATTGAAAGGTATTCAATTCTCAAAGAAGAATCGACTAATATCCATGCACACTTTGTTAATTTTTCTTTGAAATTTGACGGTGATATTATTCGAGTTTCAACCCCTTTTCCTCGTAATCATCAACTGAAATCACATACCGACAATTGGACCTCTAACTCCACGACTAGATACTCGAGGTTCTCTAATTGTAGTAGGATTTTAACCTTGATCTTCCCCCACTCATTTGTAATAAGCTCCATCATTGGCTATGAAGTCAAAGTTCTCTTATTGGGTATGTTTTTGTTTAACTCCTTTAACCATGTGTTGTATGATTTTTCTTTTTATACTTCGGAGGGTACCTCATCAGATGGTCTACAATCTTGACGGTTATCGACAAGATAATTCTTCAATCTTGTCACTCCTCCTGTTACCGTCTTCGCATAAAACTTGCATTTAAAACAAGAGTAAGATTTGTAATTAACAATTTGTCTTGGAACTTGAATTCCATATTTACGACTGGGATCAATTCTCTTCGAATTCTTCGGCTTACCCATGCTCATGCTCCTAACTAAATACTCAAAATAATAGAAAATTAGAGGGATTGAGTTGTATAAATTTTGTTTATAATTAGAGAAATACAGTCAAATATATTTAGTAAACTAGTGTATGATAGTACATTAGTATTAATCAGAGTATAAATAAGTAAAATAGTATATTAGTATGTTATGTTTTTCTTTTAGGCCAAAGTAGAAACCCCGACACCAGAAAATTGAAGATGATGAAAAGTAGATAACCAGAAAAACATAAAATAAGATGAAAAATAGAGTATAAATGAAGAAGATAAAGTTCAGAAAGAGATAAGAAGTACTTGCTGGAGAGGAAAAAAAGATGGGGGCCAAAAAGAGTGAGCGAGCTGAAAAACCCTAGGACTCGTCTTCCGTTCTAATTTTAAATCAAAATTCTAAACACACCCCTTTCTTTCTGTCTCGTATAACTTGCACGCCTTGAGGCGTTACGACTCAATGCGCACAAGTTGTCGTCTAAAGGTGCACGCTTCAAAACTCACTCAGAATGCTTATGTATTGACTTAAAGCGTGTATGCATCGAGGCGCGCCTTGATGCGTACGCTTCGATCATTTTTTAAATCATTTACCTCCGCGACCAACTAGTTTTTCAAGTCAACCTCCCCTTCTAACACTATAAATATAGTGGAGAATCCATAAAACAAAGCATCCAACATTCGCTCAAATCACTCTACTCCTTCTTGTCCTCTCGATGCATCTCTAGTTCTTACTTCGCTCAATAACTTAATGCTCTCTCAAGTCGCTGACCCAGTCTTAGAAATTTAGAGATTAGAGTTAAGAGATTCAATAATTATTAAATACGATTTAGGTGACATATCCTCTAGCAGATACGTGTTATCTGACTCCCGCTTACATAAGAACTACCCGATGACCAATCTTCGTTAAAGGTTGAGGCACAATATCTAGGCTGGTGGGAGTAGAACCTTGTTGCGTAGGTTGGTGGAAGTAGAAACTTACTGCTGAGGCATGTGAGAGTAGAAGCTTGTTATATGGACGAACAATATCACCTTTCGACAATCATCATCGCCTCCGAACATCATTGTAAAGTTTATCATTCCCGAAGATCTGTTCTGACTACTCTACGAGTTGGGCCAACTCAAAGTACTCCGGGGATAATATTTTCTTTTCCTTCACTTTGAATTCACCTTTCGTTTACAGTGACTAATTTAACGTTGGAGTCCCTTTGGTCAACACTACACGATGTCCAGGGCTTCACGACCCCGTTTGTCTCGCATTCGTTTGCAGGTCATTCGTCACGCAGTCGACGCCTGCAATATTAAACCCGACCCGTCAAGACTTCTGACTTTTGATTTGTTGACTGTCATACTCTTGATACATAAACTTTTCGACTGTCAACAACCGATGACAGTTTGTGCGGCGGAGTGTACTGTCATAAAAATATCATAGGATTTCATAACTAGGATGAGTTGCTTTCACCAAGTGATAAAGTTAGTGTGATAAGAGAAAAAATAGTTGCTAGTATTTGATCAACCAAATCAGAGGAGGTGGGGGTCGCACCGCTGGTTGTCTGTTGAAGATAAGAGAACAAAAACCTAGTGCTCATATATCATGTAAATGATTGAAGTCTCGGTGTCATTTAAAACTCCTAGTGAATTTATGTCGATGAATAATGTTTAAGATACAAGGAAAGAATAAAATACATATTGCCTTGAATAAAGATTTATACTTATCTATACAATTCATGTTAAAATTTAATCCTATTAAAGAGTAACATGCTAAAGAAATCTAAATCTTGACGAAGGAAACTAGGTGTTTTCCTAAAGGTAAGAGTAAACAAAAAAACTAGTCATGAACTAGAGGCCAAACATATAATAACCTAAAAAGAATTAATTGGTTAGAAAAACCAGAAAATTCACAATGGATGATAAGACTTGACAATCGAAGTGTTTAAGCACCACCGTAAACATTGGACAAGTTATGGAGAAAGGGAAAGACGGTAACGAAACGATATGTAACTATTATTTGACGAAAAAGTAGACGGAAAAGTAGTTTGGAGAGCTATTCTTAGAAGTGGGTCATCTTGGGGGACCATTTTAGTAGAACTAACACTTTACAAAGATGATTCTGTCTCTTATGGTTCAGTGTTGCTAATCTCTTCTACCTCCTATTGTCCGTCCTCCTTTAAAAATAAAATACTAAAATAAAATAAATTCACAGCCACATCTCTCTCTCTCTCTTCATTTCCACTTCTCTCTTTCTCTCTCTCTCTCTCTCTAAATAAGCAGAGGGAGTAGTTGGAGGATATACCAAAAGGAGCCATGGCCTCCTTGACTGCTATTAATCCAAACCCTAGTTCTCTCGAGTCATCACCTCCTCCTCCATCTTCACTACCACTATCTTCAGGAGAAAGCCAAGCTCCTTCATCATCAGCTTTCTCTTTCAAACGTCCTTCCATTAGAGTGACATCAGAGTTTGATAGTGATAGCTCTTCATTCCTCAATAAGGTTTCTTTCAAAGTCTTGGATAGTCTCGCTAAGTTCAAGCTCTCTTTCCAGAGCAACACTAATGGTGAAACTTTTGATCCTCGGATTGGGTTTATTTCAAAGTACCTTTCTTTGGAGTACGATGTTGAAGAGCAGAATGCCCTAGTTAAGAGTTCCTTCGATTTAGGCAAGGGGTTACACTTCCGAGCTACTCATGATCTCAAGGTTACCCTCTCTCTCTCTCCCCCTCCCTCTTTCAATCTTCTTGTTTGTTCATTTAGGTAGTAGTATTTGGGCTATTTTTTTTTTAATTACATGATTGTTTAGTCAATTACTTAAATTAGAACTTGAAATTGAAAATGTGGGGAGGTTATTTTCTGTGAAATAATTAATGTTATTCAATATAGATGATTGTTGCAAATTTGACAGTAACACGAAAAAGACAAGTTAATGTGACTGATGAAGTCCATAATTTGATTTGTATAACTTTTTATTGAACATTGGAAAGTTGGGTGCTTTTTAGTAATGTTGTTATTAATTAGTTTAATAAAGATTGTGTTTTTAACTTCCTAACACGAAGAATCTAGACCCCAGAGTTTGTTTTGTTGAGGATGATGGATTCGTCAAATCAGTCTGAAAGATGCAAATTCTAACTCAAGAATAACTGTTAAATGGGTAATTTAGAGTAGACTAGCTCGGATACTTGTGACTGAGGATTAAAAGTGTCAAAATGCAGCAATTGCTTGTATGCACGGATGAACCTTCAATTAGTCGTGTGACGTGTAGAATACTTGTAGAAGCCAATTCATTGTAAAGTCGTACTATAATAAGTTTACTAGCAATATACCGTAATATTGATATGTACAATTGTCTGCTAAGACAACTTATATTCCAGAGCAGTCAGATGGGGAAGGGAACATGTTTTCATATAGGATGTTGTACAACATCTTTCTGTATGTCATGTACTTGCGATGATAACAAATCTATTATCTCATCTATTAACTTCGGTAGTTTCTTTCTTTTCAAGTATCATCACAGAAAGGTGCGTTTTTCTTGCAAGTTGCAATCATTGGTTATATATTACTGTCTGTATTGAAGTGTTGATATTGAGCTCAAAACAATGAACAAAAGGTCGAACTTGATGCTTTCATTCTGTATCACTTATATTGTCCTGAACATCTAGTACTTAAACTCATAATCTACTTTTAATCCAATCCTAATCTACTTCCCATTGTTGAGAAAGAAACTACTTGGACTTAACTAGGAAATCTTGGATGTTGCAAAATTAGAAATAAACTGAATAAGAAATAGGCCCAATAATATACCTTGAATGAAAGAAACAAAATTAAATAGGTTTTGCATCAATTTAAGGCTGCTCGTTGACGAGATGAGATTGGGTCATTCATGGTCTCAGCTGAGCTGTTACCTAGTGTACATCATCCATCCTCTCTAATAAAAAAATTCATTGTCGAACTTTGCCAATATATCTACTAGTAATCATCAGGAAGCGACTTTGTACTTCCTCCATGTTGCGATTTCCATGGTGTGAATTTTCAAAAATCCCAAATTTCTCCTAGGTGTGTAGGACTCCTAAGTACGGATCAAATTTTGTGCTGTACTGACCTACTGTGGACTGGGGAGTTTTTTGTTTATATGGTAATTGCAGCATGATGGGGGTAGCCGGCTGAGTCTTCAGCAGGTGTTTTATCTTCGTAAATGCTGTTGATGCCACATTCATTGTGGTTGTCGGGCCTGTAAAGCCGTCATCTATAGCTTCATTTCCATTTCCAATTTCTCTTCTCCTTTAACTTCTTTCATGAGATTATTTATGGGGGCTTCCCGTGCTTCGAGCTCATTCTTGTGTGCCATATTTTTCCCAAAAACCATTGGCCCTGACACCAATCAATATGAACATGTAGACAGAAGCTTCAGTGGTGGTTTGCACTGATAGTTAAGATGAAAATGCTAGGACTCACGGTATTGGATACAGGTCAACTTCTATGAAGGCTTTATCCATTCCGACGTGTACTTATCTCCCGATTAGAGGTTCCTTCTGAAATTGGGATGGGGGAAATTACACAATAGAAGATATCAATATGCTATTATTCACTAAAATGGTCTCTCAAAAGCTTATACCAAGAAAGATCATTCTAATGGTTAATGTCCTTATACTTTTGAGTTGAATACAAGGTAGTGGTCAAACAAAATTTACATTCGTCAAAAGCTTAAATTCTTTGTGCCATATAAATTCATTTTAGTGAGTGCTAAGTGATGATATAATATCTTTTCATCCGAACTTGATGTTTTAGATCAAGATAATCCAAATAAATGTTAACTTGAGTTGACTATATAGTTGACAATATTTTCTGCAACTTCTACTGCCACCTGATCAAAACTCAAAAACTCTTTTGTTTATGTTGCTGGTACTCCATGAAGTGCGAAATATTAGCTTGACTTACAAACTGTTTAGAAGCTTTAGATATTTTCTTATTTTGAGTTTTTCCCCTCCTGTTTGTAGGCCAAAGAAGGAGAGGTGGCAATGGTAGCAAGTTTCGCTGATCCCTCGTATAAACTTGAATTGTGCTCTCCTTTCCCATCTGTTGGTATGGTGAGTTAAACTCATGCTTGCAGATGTCTTTTATACATTCTATATTTGGTGCTGTGTTAGCAGTCATTCTGACAAATTTTTGCTGATGATAAGCCTCTGAAGTTCAACATGTGACGCCATTATGGTTGATAGGCCCTTGTAGTGCTCTTAGGGCTTAACTTATAAATATGTAGCCGCCTTCATGTTTTCTTTGCAGTCACACGCTTACTCTTTTCTTGTTATTGCAGCCTACAGCAACAGCTAAGTTCCCCCTGGGTGAAGTTTCATTATCGGAAAATGAAAATGAGGATGCCAAAAAAGTATTATCAGTTAGTGGCATTGTGAAAGGTCAATTACTAAATGGTATTTGCACTGCTCAGTACAGCGACGAAGATTTGAATCTTAGGTACTCATACAAGGTGAATTTCTCTTCGTTCTTCTTTCACATGGTTATTATCTTCTAGCATGAAGGCAAATTTTGCTTTTCATCTCTTTTTCTGAAGCTCCTAGGCAGAGGGTAAGAGAATTGCAGGAAGGCATTTTCTGTCTGCAGACATAAGCACAATCCGGCTCTGGACCCATAGATTGCTCGATTTTTTCGCTTTAATTTTGTTAAATAAGTTGAGCAGATGAAATTATTTGGATACTTGTTCCTGGAAACTCAACTGCATTACCTTGATGTAATCATAATGTTCTAGAATTTCTCCATCAGTTCTTACAATTCTACTAGAACTTCAATTCTTATTTATAAGTACATGACTGATTTTTTGCATGAATGTCAGGATGAGGAAGTGACATTTATCCCAGTAATCTCTCTTCCATCTCATGCTTTGTCATTTGCATTCAAGCGCCGGTTTAGTCCTTCAGATAAGTTGAGGTAAACATTCTCTTGTGCCGACAAATAAAATGTGATAGCAAAAATATTCGAACCATTAATAATGGAAGGACCTCGTTAATTGACATGAACCATTCAGATTGATGAATCAAATTGAATCGTATAGAAATATATCGGAATCGTCGGAAAGATGGCAAACTAAGTGAATCATACGATAAATTTCTCAATCGTGCGAAGAAATTGTGAAGCGCACGAGTTCGGTCAAATCTGTTTCTTTAAGAATAGATTGACAAGGGTGAGAGGGACAGAGAGGGTTTGGCTTTTAAAACAGGTGGAGGGTGTAAGAGAGAAAACTTGCTTGAAATGGGGTTTTAACTTGATTCTCCATAGGAAATAGGTAGTCCTCCCAAAGTAAGACATTCAACTTTCTGGGCGGTAAATACCCTCCAGAGAGAAGAACATATGAAAATAAGTAGACCAATGTAAATGTATGTTATACCTTGTATGTTTGGAACAATTGAATCTTACATTTCACGATTCAGTTTGTCGATTTGATTTCTTAAAACAACAATGATTTGAAATGTGATTGACGACTTGAAATCGTTGAATCAAATGTCATCTATGAGAGGAGTGATGTTCACACCTCTTACTTCTGAACTTCTGTAGGCCATCTATTCTTGCACATAGCTCACTTGCTGGGTTTGCTTTGAAGATTTGCCACTCATGTATGAACGTAATATAGATTTCTCTGGATTTCTTGTCATTAGATACCTTCTATATTGATCCTATGTAATGATCCCGATCATCCAAATCTAGTGAACTGTTTTTGCCCTTGATATACTTAAATGTTTTTACTTCGAAGTACTAAAGTTTCAATGACCAGCTACTTGTACAACTTCGACTCAAATTACTGGAGCACTGTGTACAAGCACACAGTTGGTAAGGACCTCAAACTTAAAGCTGGTTATGATTCGAACGTGCGGGTTGGTTGGGCATCTCTTTGGGTAAATGCTCTTATCTTTTGTAACTTCTTAAAGCAAAAAACATTATAACTATATGTTACCTTCTTAGTTTTGAATTAGCCTATTTGTTCCTGAGAGGATCAAAAAAGAATTTGGTTCATTCAGAAAATTACAATGTTCAGCAAAATCAAAATGCTTCCTTTAGAGAAATACTCGTTATAGGTTTACTACAGCGGGAAAGTCGTACTTATCTATTTGTGTAGAAATCATTATTTTTAATGGGGCACATATGTTGCTCTTGTGTGGTTCTACTGACATCTGGTGAAGAGAAGAAGAATATTGAGATGACGAAAGAAGGTTGGGAAGGAAGACGAACCTACAACCGAAGTGATTAATCTTATTAGATGTGTGAATTTATTGTCATTTATAACATCTTTTCTGGTCCGTGGAGTAACTTGTAAAGAGTTTTCATTTAGTGAAGATTCTCATGTTGAGTCGAAAATAAAAAGGGTTAGGAGAGAATGCAATGACTGATACCAACTGAATGAGGTTTCCACCATCTAATTAGGGCATCATTCTATTTAGCAGCAGTGGGAAAATGGATGAAAGAGTACCCAATTGAATACTATTAATTTTCACTGGTTATGGTGGTTTCAGGTTGGAAACGAAGAAGGCACGGCTAAGACAGCTCCAATGAAAATGAAAATGCAGTTCATGCTCCAGGTCCCTCAAGACGCCGTAAATTCACCTGTCTTCATGTTCAAGATAAAGAAAAGGTGGGATGTTTAAGCCCTTGGAATGTTACCAACCATTTTATTTACTTTCTGAATGTGGGTGTTAGTTAGAAAGTTTAACATCCCACCTTTTCTTCCATGGCTACTACCAAAACCAAACTATCGTATCTAATAAAATTCTTCTGCTAATGAATTCTTTGTTTTTCTCACTTGAACCCCAATTGATAATCTAATATAAAGCTGCAAGTCAATAAGAAATCTGCCATGAAATGCATTCAAGAGTTTGTATATGGAACACACACACACAAAAAAAAAAGAGCAGAAGGTGTGAAACGAATAAAGTCGAATAAACAGCTAACAAAGCTTTGACTCGTGAATTTCTTAGCTGTATTAACACAGAAATATATCTTAGAATACACATCTCTTTCTTCATGCTGGCATGCATAATCTTATTAGCTAAGGTTGATCGGGCGGAAACCTGTTTTTTTAATGTCCTTGTGTCTAGTTGCTATGAACTTGTATGTATATCTTATGCAGTGAGGAATTAGTCAAGAATATGCTATGTTAGAAGAAGAATTATATTGGGGAGGTGGGGTATAGGGTAGATAAAATGTCTTTGTTTGTGGTGTCTAAGTATGTTTTTAGTAGTAAATAGATAAATGGTTCAGGCTAGTAGTGCTTTCCCACAAAATACAAAAAAAAAAAGAAAACAAGAAGGAAGAAGTCACAACTTCCTCACAACTCTCTTCCTCAGACTTACACAAATCGAAAATATTCGTAGATCATTACCTAATTATCGAGGTATTTCTCTGTTTCTCTTCTACTTTACAATAAGCAGGGGAAAACCAAACGACTCCAAAGTTATTTTATTGGTAAAAAGGTCAAAGGAATTGCATATCTTAATGGAGGTCCTATTTATTAATTAGTCTAATTGGGGGTATTTGTGATGGAACTTTGAATTGTGCAAATTGGGTATTGAATTTTACAGGTTTGTTTTTAGTCACTGTCACCAAACGAAGAGAAACCTTCCCATCTTGTGTCAATATTCTAAACCAAAACAAACGTTTTACCATTTGAAAAATATGAAAATGAAAATCATAAATAGACCAAGTCCAAATATAGTTGCCTCACAAATCTGTCTCTGTTCATATACAACTCTGCCTTATTATTTTTGTCCCTTATTCATTTTGTAAGTAGTGGACGGCAATTCTCATCAAAAAAAAAAAAAAAAGTAGTGGACGGCAAATGAATTTTCAATGCAGAGTATATTTTTTTTCTTTATCTCAAAATAGTATTTATTAAAGAACTTTTGGGTCTAAAGAAATCAACTAGCCACCGGTTGAAAGTTTAACTGAATAAAATATTCTTTATGTGAAAAATTATGAGATTTTTTTGTGCCTAGTTGGTAGTACCTTTTGTGAAAACAATTTAAACAAGTAATTGAAATCGGAATTTCTCTTATTATACGTATTTTTATAATTAGGCCTACCTCTAATTTGGTGCTTAAATTTATATCATATGTGATTGATAATTTAAAATTAATAAAATAACAAAATTGTTTTGGAAAATCAATGTAAAAGTGAATCACTTTTAGAATTTCATAAAAATATCTTTAAGTAATTTAGTTAAAAATTAAAAACATTAGAACAAAAATTATAAACTTTGTTAATTGAGTATTACATTTCTTAAGACAAATAGTCGATAAATACTAGAACTTCATTGAAAATATAGTAAATAAACTTTGTATGCATAAAACTCCAAGAATTTCATAATTTCATGTACAATAGATAGGATTTTTTTTTTTTTTTTTTTTGTTGAACTGAATAGATAGGATTTAGTCTTCACTCTCTTTTTTTTTTTTTTTGAAGAGTCTTCACTAACTATGACACAACTACATGTGGAAATTCCATACTCCCACTTAATTTTGATGTGTAGCAAACCGCTCTAGGTGTAAGGATGAACGTGTAAGAAACGACACTAAACTAGGCCATATAATTTCGTGTCTACCAGTCAAAGTGTTGAAAGTAGATGTTGAGCATTCTCATGAATTTTTAAACACGTTACAGGTCACATTTTAGTGAACTAGTGAAATCTGACGGATGGATCTTGAATGAAGCACATGCAATACAATCTCAGCCGTACGTATCCTGACCAAAACATGATAATAACAAGAGGTATTTACTTTATTTCACTAAATCTGGTCCGGCCACGTGTTCTGACTGAAATTCTACCACAATTTTGGTTGGACAGAGTATCATTGTTGTTCACAGTTAAAGAATGAGTACTAGTAGTAATAATAATAGTTGGAGGCCACCAATATTACGTACGCGTCGATGTCACCTACAACTCCGCCCCGCTTATATCCATCTTTCAAGCTTCGCCCCTTCTTTTTCTCCTTAATTATCTCTCTCTCTCTCTCTCTCTCTTGTGAAGTCAACTAAAAACTCTTTCATTACAAGAACAAACAGAGTATTGATCGCACTCTGTTTATGTATGTATAACTTTCTCACTCTCTACCACCCTCACTCTTAATTTCAAGGTTGGTTCATTTTCTTTTTTTAATTTTAATTCAAAGATTACATCTTTTTCTGTTAAATTCCAAAAATGGGTTTTTTATTCTGATTAAAATTGATCATTTCAGTCAAAATGATCGAAATTCATTGATTTTCTGAAATGGGTATGTGGAAATTATATATATATATACAGATTTTGTAAATATGAAACTTGGGTTTGATCAGAAATCGTAGATGTTCTTTCAATGAATTGTGCGAGTCTTCGTGAAAGGGGAAATCAGAATCGAAGATGCATTCAGCAAATCACTGGGGAGGATCATTTGAGATAAGTGGTGAAAATTCAGTAGATAATGAAAGAAATATGATGGAGTTAGACAGGGGAGCTCTGCTTTCACATTCAAATAATCAGTTGGATGAGACACAACAGAGTTGGCTTTTGGGTCCTAAAGAAATCAAAAAGAAGAAATACATTGATTTTGGTTGCATAGTTTGTAGTCACAAGGCTTTCAAATGGACACTTCTCTCTATCCTCATTGCTTTCATTGTAATTGGACTTCCCATTATCATAGCCAAGTCTATTCCTAAGCATAAACACCAACCTCCTCCTCCTGACAATTACTCTGTTGCCCTAAAAAAGGCACTCCTATTCTTTGATGCTCAAATGTGTAAGTTCTCTCTCTCTCACTTTTCGCTCTCCATGGGTATTTTGGTCATTTTATACAAAAGAACTCGTAACAGACTTTGAATTTTAGGTTTTGCTTTCCAACAAAAAAAAACCGACGATACAGGTACCCACCGCTTTACTTCCTACCTTATTGCATTTGAATAGGATAACGAAGAAAAACCTAGTTTTAGGGGTAATCTCGTCATTTCACTCTTGTCATATTATCTACTTAGGCCATGGGGTAAGGTAGAATGGAGGTAGAAGACTAGGAGGGCAACCTATATATCATTTTCCCTTTTGTGTTAGAAAGTTCTTTCCAGAATTCAGACTTTTTATAGCATCCACTTAGAAAACTCAAAGTACATTTTGGATTTTAGGTTAAACTTTGGTAGTGTTAGGAAGTTCTTTATTGAAAATGACTTAAAACAAGTGGGTTCCTTTTTCTTTTTTTAGGAATTCCTTTGGTTATGAAAGCAACATGAATCAACCTTGTTTGTATGGTTAATTATTAGGGTGAAATTCATTATGGATGCATCTACTGTTTAATTAGTAGTGGCTTGTGTTAGTCAAATTATCAATTACTATTGGTTAGTTGACAATATGCAATATATGTGAGGATAACCTGTTTTGTGAATATACGTATACATACACAACAGTTCTAGTGTTTCGTATTTGGGGTCGAATGTAGTAGTTTAGCTTGACGAACGACTAAGGCACAACATACTTTCTATATATAAAAATAGACATATTATGTTAGGGTCACGAGCGATGATATGAGTTGTCTAATATTTATCCAACTAATGCTTAAGGTTGTACATGGGCCTTTACCTCAAATTAAGGTCTTGATTCCTATAAGTGTGGTTTACCTTCTTGAATTATCTCATGCAATTCATGGGAATCAAGAAAGTAATAGAAACTCTATAGTCACATTCTATTTGTTAATAGGAAGGCGAAGAAACTATTGACTTTAGTCAATGGTGTTGGACTTTCTAGTTTCATCGGCCAGTGCTTTATTTCGACCTTTTCTTCCTATCGTCTGAAGAAGAGGGAAAAAAGTTCTTATTGTTCCTTTTGGCATAAAAATTATAGACATGAGTTTGATTTTGGTTAGTCAACATATTTGTTTTCAAAATATTATTGGTGTTATAATTAAGAACTACCCAAGAAGATTTTTTATGTGAAAATTGAACACATAATTGTATGAAATAAATTGCAGCTGGAAGATTACCAAAGAACAAGAGAGTTTCTTGGAGAGGAAACTCGGGACTACGAGATGGATTGGAAGATGGATCGGTATCGAAAGATGTAAAGGGGGGACTAATTGGAGGATATTACGATGCGGGAGACAACATAAAGTTCAATTTTCCAATGGCTTTTTCAATGAGTATGTTAAGTTGGAGTGTCATTGAGTACAGCCATAAATATAAAGCAATTGGAGAGTATGATCATGTAAGGGATATCATCAAATGGGGAACAGATTACTTACTTCTTACCTTCAATTCTTCTGCCACCGTAATCGACCACATTTATAGCCAGGTCGGCTTATTTTCTACCCGTAAAAAACTTATCCTTCGCATATTTGGTAGATCATATAATTACTTGTGTAAAACTTATATTTTTATATAATTGTGTTACTAACTTGTTTAAATGTGAGCTCAGGTGGGTATGGGTAAGAATGGTACGACTACTCCGGACGACCACTACTGTTGGGAAAGACCAGAAGATATGGACTATAAACGTCCCGTGAAAGAGACCACTTCAGGACCTGATTTAGCGGGCGAGATGGCTGCTGCCTTGGCATCAGCCTCAATAGTTTTTCGCGATGATGTGAAATACTCCGAAAAACTCATCAAAGGTGCCACCGCGTTATTCAGGTTTGCTAGGAATGAAGGAAAGCGTTCTCCTTATAGCCGTGGCGATTTAGACATTGCAATGTTTTATAATTCAACTGGTTATTATGATGAGTACATGTGGGGTGGAGCATGGATGTATTACGCAACTGGTAACTCTAGTTACTTGTCGTTAGCCACAAACTCGGGTATGTCAAAGCATGCCAAGGCGTTATTGGGTATAAAAGATTTAACTGTGTTGAGTTGGGATAACAAGTTGCCTGCAGCAGAACTTTTGTTAACAAGAATGAGGATATTTTTGAGTCCTGGGTATCCTTACGAAGAAATGCTAAGAAGTTATCAAAATATTACGGGTCTAAATATGTGTTCTTATCTC
Source organism: Eschscholzia californica (assembly GCF_041429995.1). Classification (NCBI taxonomy): domain Eukaryota; kingdom Viridiplantae; phylum Streptophyta; class Magnoliopsida; order Ranunculales; family Papaveraceae; genus Eschscholzia; species Eschscholzia californica. Next base: position 39,675,222 of record NW_028238198.1, read on the forward strand.
CCAAAGTTCAATGTCTTCAATTTTACGAAAGGTAAGTGATTCTTTCTGTATGTAACGAAATTAAATATATATATATATATATATTCGTGTAATATTTTCTTTGGGTTTAACGGTTTGTTATGGTATTGATCATGAAATGCAGGTGGTATGATACAACTCAACCATGGACGACCACAAAATCTACAATATGTAGCCAACGCTGCCTTCATAGCGTCTCTGTATGTTGATTATATGAATGCTACTGGCGTCCCGGGGTGGTTTTGTGGACCTGCCTATATCTCCTCAGACGATCTCCGTAATTTCGCCACATCTCAGGTTCTTATCTTTTATTTGTTCACGTGCTCCACATTATTAGTACCTATACCACGGATCTAAACAATGTATAAGGTTCATCTATGAAAACTAATCGTGATACTCAATGCAATTACAGATTGATTACATACTTGGAGCTAATCCAAAGAAAATGAGCTATGTTGTCGGATACGGGAGCAAGTTTCCAAGGCACGTACACCATAGAGGTGCATCCATCCCACGAGACGGTAAAAAGTATTCTTGTACTGGTGGGTGGAAGTGGCGAGATAGTTCGAAGCCCAACCCTTACAATATTACAGGAGCTATGGTTGGGGGGCCTGACAAATTTGACGGGTTTCATGATGTACGTACCAATTATAACTACACTGAACCTACATTAGCTGGAAATGCAGGACTTGTCGCTGCATTAGTATCGTTAACGGACAGCGGTGGTAGAAGCATAGACAAGAACAGCATTTTCTCAGCTGTTCCACCATTTTACCCTAGGGCTCCGCCACCACCACCACCGTGGAAGCCATGATTATATATATATATATTTTACTGCCTGTAGCCGTTTCACTATAGCTAGCTAGTCTTCTGTCTTGCAGTTACTTGCTTCCTTCATTCTTAATGTCCATTGCTTCGTCGCTTTTCCACATTTACATGTAAAAAGAAGTTAAGCCAGATTTATTATTATTATAACTTGCTACATATCACATTTGCTTGTGTTCTTTTCATGCCATTCTCCAAATTTCCAAGTTCAATTTAGTTTCAGTGACATCTGAAGAGACAGATATACTTCTTGCAGCCTAATAGTCTGATTACAGCCTTCATCTATACCTTATAATTGTTGGCTTTCCTTGTAGTACCAATAACAATTTTTGACATTTGATGGAACTGTATGATCCCTCATGTACATTTATATTCACAAAATTAAGTTTTACAATACGGAAACTTTACATATGATAAACTCATAAACATAAAAAAGAGATGAGTGGAGATGACCTATACATTATATACTTGGAAACAATCTAACTACACCCTATGGTGTTTTCCTTGGGACTTAATTGTTAAGTTTGTAGTCATCCAATTCTAAATCATTTGGCGATGAGTGGAGATGACCTATACATTATATTCTTGGTTATTAGATCATTTTTTCTCATTGTAGACTATTTGGACACACCCCCCGTGCAGCGTTTAATGAGTCTCACACGTTTCTTTTATTTTTTTTAGTGACGTGGAACACGTGTGCTTTGAAACTGTCACCTGTCGGTTTAGCTCTGAGTAAGAGAATTCACACATTATATTCATAGTTAATAAATCACTCTTTTCATATGTGGGACTACTCTCACATTAGTGACGGAAATCCCAACGTTATTATCCTCCCCCGTTTGAAAGTAGTATTTAGGCAAAAGTTCTATTTGGACCGAGTAAGACTGTCATATTATGTTACTTAATAATATCAGAAACATATTTAGACTGTTTCTTACACCCTTGTCATTAAAATTGGCCTTAATGCCAAAATAATAGTGCAGATCACCCATATTTTTTTGTGTCAAAGTCAAACTCATCTATAAGTCAACTACTAATATGATTAATATTTTCATAAAAAAAACATAATGATCCATAAATTTTGAATTTCCACTTGTCAAGATAATATCATCCACAGAGGAAGAAAAAAATCTTACCAAAAGAAAATCAAAAGAGAACTGTTGGGCTTGCTTGCTTGAAACCCAAGAAGATTAAGAATTTGTCATATCATGAAGGGCTTATTTCAGACCATATAATACCTCCCAAAGTCTGACACACATAGATGAATCAATAAACCTTGGAGATTGTGTCATAACTACCTTTTCATTCAATTCTAATGTAAGAATGCATTCTTGAAATTCAACTAAAACATAGACCAATCACAAAAACTTCCATAGATAAATTTATATGAACCGTTCCTGGTTTAACTATGAATGTAATGGGCAAGATGCCCTAAAAGCAGGGCAACACTTCTATTAAATAGACAAATGATACAAAGTGAGAAGGGCAAAAATACCCTTGAAGAAATAGAAAAATTACAATGTCATATGTACACTTATGTCCCTCCTCAAGCGGAACGCTGATAATGAAGTGAAAGCTTGGCTCGTACGAGATGAAATCTCTGTATAGATAACCCCTTGGTAAGAATATCAACAATGTTGTCCTTTCTTGGTAAGTAGTGAACTCGAAGTCTTCCACTATTAACTTATTCACGAACAAAATAGAAATCAATGGCAGTGTGTTTAGTTCGTGAATTAAGGACTAGATTAACAACAAGATACGTAGCACTTATGTCATCACAATAAATAATTGGAGGTGCCTCTAAGGAGAACCCCAATTCGACTAATAAGTTGGGAAGCCATGTAATTTCCGCTCAGTGGATGACCTGTATACCGTTGGCTAGGTCTTAGAAGTCCAAATAAGCAAATTGGGACCCAAGTAATCACACAAACATGAGGTGGATCTTCTGTCATCAATAGATCCTACCCAATCAGCATCCGAATAGGCCGTGAGATGAAGAGAAGATGCTCGCCGGAGAATAAGACTATCGGTGATGGTGCCTTTCAAAAATTGAAAGATTCTTTTTGCCGCTGTGAGATGAATGGAAGAAGGATTGGTCATGAACTTTAAAACTTGATTGACTGCATATGTGATGTCTGGGCTAGTGAGATTAATATATTGTAGGGCACCGACCAGACTTTTATAGGATTGGGGATCTGAAAGAGGTTCACCATCGTTAATCGACATTTTAGTACCTGATTTCATCGAAGTAGGTGAAGGTTTTAAGTTCAACTCGTTGGAAAAGATCAACAACATACTTCTTCTGAGTGATCGTAATAGAGTTCTTGTTTCGACAAACTTACATTCCCAAGAAATTAGCTAATTCCCCTAAATCAGTAATTGAAAATTGTTGCTGTAAATATGAATTAACTTTTTTAACTTCAGATGTAGAGGAACCAGTGATAAGAATGTCATCAACATAATTAGAATCACCATAAAGCTAATGGACTTTCATCTGAAATACATCGACGGATCAGATATTGATTGACGAAACCCTAATGTAACCAGAGAGGACGTAAATTTTTGATGACATGCCCTAGGGGTTTGTTTTAAACCACAAATATCTTTATGAAGCTTGCATACATGATGAGGATGTTCTAGATTTTGAAAACCAAGTGGTTGCTTCATAAAGACCTCTTCTGATAAATCTCCATCGAGAAAAGCGTTATTGACATCCAAATGTCGAACCGGACAATCCTTCATGACAACAAGGGATAAAACAGTTCGAGTTGTTGCTGGTCTAACTGCTGGACTGAATGTCTCTGTGTAATCAATGTCTTTTTGTCGATTAAACTCTCGAGCAACCAATCGAGCTTTGTACCGTTCTATAGTTCCATCTGATCGTTGTTTCACTTTATAGATCCATTTGTAGTTAATTAAATTCAAATTTGAAGAAGAAGGGACAAGAGACCAAGTTCTATTTTGATTGAGTGCTCGAATTTCATCTTCTATTGCCTTGTTCGAAGCTTTATTGTATGTGACTGGTTCATGGAAATTAGGGTTATCAATGGTAGAGACAATGGAGGAAGGTAGTACGTGTGAAGAGGTGAATAAAACCTTCGGTTTCCTTGTTTCATCACGTGTACGTGTTATCATTGGATGTCGTGAAACTACCTCCGTTTGATTTTCCGTGAGGGGTAACACTGACTCAACGGTTGAAGGTACCAGCTGTGTAGATGGAACTAACGTGGAAGGAGAAGCATTGCCAGTTGTTCCTCGTGTTGGAACAGAATGGATAGAAGGCGCAACCAGCGAGGCGACAAGTGTCGTCAGAGTGTCATGCAAGGATTGGTGGAGATGAGGGGCCAGAAATTGTTGGGTTATGTGGTCTCTTAGTGTTGGTAGCGGAGTCTCAGACATCTAACATTTCTAAAACTAGTATCCCTGGGATCTAATGCATAAGCTAATAATCATAACTAAGTTAAACTAGTTCGATAAATACCTTAATCGCTAGTTTTCCCTCGAACTTTTCCAATCACTTTTGAGAAGACCAAGAGATCCAATTGTAGCTCGTCTATTTGGGACACCGAGCAATCACCTTGTTGTTAGCTAGAACTCCAAAGGTCGTTAGATTGAAGAACTCCTTCTTCTTTGACTAGATAGTTGATTGGGAATTATCTCTCTTTCTTTCTCTACTTGATGTTGTAAAGCTAGAAAGCTTCTTGAGAATTTCCCACACCTTATTCAAGTCTCAAGAGGCATTATATAGAACCCTAAGTTAGAGTACAACCCTAATTAGGTTTCCTAAAAAGCCATTTTGAATAAGATTTAGACTACCCTTGGAAATAATAACTAGTTGCTATTTTCTTGTTTCCTATAGCTTGGCCGACCATATCAAATCCATCTTGGGAAGATCTGGCCGGCCCCTATAGCGGCACACGACCAAGCATGGTCATCCCCTTTTGGGCCCCAAATTACCTCTTTTGGTCCTCGAACCAAAATCCCTTCTTGCGGGCCTTTTGCACTATCTTTGCCTAATCTTTTTTTAGACCTTTCGGACATATCTATGGATCTCACCCAACCATATATGTCTCATCCCTCTATTTATATCTTTCGATCAAGTTGACACTCAACGTGTAACCCGATTGCGGATCCAAACGAAGTTAGCCGCGAATTGTTTCGTGATTCGACGATCGTAGTTGGTTTCTAGCTATATATTACGACCCCTAAATCATTTGGACTTGGTTATCTTCTTCATCAATTTTCCTACCCGAAAAATTGCTCGCATGGTATCTTTGGTCGAAGGACATCTCCTTCAGAAATATCAACTGTTGGATTAGAAGAAGACCAGATGGAAGATGCGATGAAGAGTTTGATTGATTTTCATTTAAGGAATAAAGGTTGGTTCTACTTTGACCTAAAGGAACATGGGTGTTTGGAAAAACAGTCCAAGAGAGAGAATCACCCTCTGAACAAACTTAGAAGACGAAAAAGAAGTCGTAAAGAGAGGTTGAGGTTTTCGAAAGGGAAAAGTTTCTTCATCAAATAATACAGGCGAGGGACATAGATTCTGGTCGAGTTTTCATCTAAACACCTATAGCCTTTATGGCCTGAACTGTATCCCAAGAATATACAAGGTCTGGTTTTTGGTTGAAGCTTGGAAGAGTTGTAGGGTACAAGTAAGGGATAACAACGACGCCCAAATGTTCTGAGATCATTATAATGTGGGGACTGGAATACAATTTCTGACAAGGTGAGATTTCATGAAGAACAATAGCGGGAAGACGGTTAATAGTGTAAATAGCTGTGCTAAAAGCATCATGCCAGAGAGTAGTGGGAATAGAGGACTGATGAAGCAGAGTCAGAGATGTTTCGACTAAATGTCGAATTTTTCGCCCTGCAACACCATTCTGTTGCGGAGTGTGGGGACATGATCGGGGGACATGATCAGCGAAGAATGATGCTTGAGTCAGTAAACAACTGGGAAAGCTGAGTGTTAACAAATTCACCTCCTCCGCCTGACTGATTTTTTTTTTAATTTTGTGTGAAAATTGGTTTTCCACTAAAATTTTAAAGGTTTTAATGGTGTTGGTGACCTCTGGTTTTTGTTCCAGAAATATTATCCACGTATACCGTGTATAATCATCAGTTAGTAAAAGAACATAGCGATTTCAAGATGAAGAAATTACCGCAGCTGGACCCACTAGATTAGCATGAAGCATTTCTAAGGGAGACGAAGTATGATGATTAACAAAATTAAAAGGAAGAGAATGATGTTTAGCAATAACACAATCTTCACATAGATTTTTTTTTACTATAGAGTTCGTTAAAGGTAATTTAAACTTAGACACAATAAAATTAAAATTTCTAAAATGTGGATGTGCAACTCTCTTGTGCCAGATTTCAGGGCTGGTAAGCGATCCTTGAGACGTCACTTTGGTAACTAAAGCTGAAGAAATTGCTTTTGCAGGAACACTGAAGAGGCGAAAAAGACCATTAGATATCGTTCAGTGAGCAGGGTCGTCCCTGTTGGGATTTCCTTTACATAAAAACCAGAACGATGGAACAAAATGAAACAGTTATTGTCATGAAGAAGCTTAGAAATGGAGATGAGATTTTTTTTGTAAATCAAGAACAAAAAGCACATTTTTAAGAATAAATTTATGATTAGGAAGATAAACATTACCTGAACCAGCCACTGTTGAAGTTTGACCATTGCCAACCATCACTTGTTCTGGAGCAGCAAGATCAGAACGAGATACAATCAAAGAAACATCAAAGAAACATCAAAGTTTATATATATGACTATTGGCTCCAGAGTCCATGTACCGGTGTGGATCATGAGAGAAATTTTCGAGACCAAGAGCAGCAAAAGATTGAGCAATATCAGATGATAGAGTCATATTGAAACATTGACGAGCTGTGTGACCAGACCTTCCACAATATTGACAAATTACAATTTGTCTTTCTGGTGGAGGTCCAAGAACAAAGGAGAATCCACCATAACCACCACGATGATTTGTTGCATGACCACGACAACCACGGTAATGTCCTCTACCACCACCTCTGTTACTACCTTTACCTCGGGGAGAACGAGATGGATTATGATAAGGTTGTGGAGATGGGTAAGAGTTTGTAAAAAAAAAACACTTGGTTGAGGTGGTTGAGTGTTAAGAAGCTCATGTCGAAACTCTTGTGTAAGAAGCAGAGAATGGAGTTCATCATAGGGGGGTGGTGTTAATCGAGTAGTAATGGAAGTGACAAAGGACTCGAACTCAGGACCTAGACCTGAGAGAACAACAAAAACTAGTTCTTGATCAGAAACAACATGACCAGTTGAAGAAAGTGAATCATAAAGATTTTTTATTCGAAAAGATAGTCTGAAATACTTGATGATCCCCTTTTGCAGGTTTGAAGTTGAAGTTTGAGATTGATCAGTCTAGCTGAGTTAACTGAAGAAAAACTTCGTTCCAGAGCTTCCCACACGATTTGTGAAGTTGTGAGATCAAGAACTTGAGAAAGAATGGGTTATGTGAGTGTAGCATTGATCCATGACAACAACATTTGATCAATGCGATACCAGAAGACATAGTCAAGGTCGATCGATGTAATTGAAGATTGAGAAGAAGGCAGAAACTCAGGAGGAGAAGGACATGAGCCATTAACAAACTTGAAGAGGTCTTGACTGTGCAAGATGGGTAGCATCTGACTGCGCCACAGTAGATAGTTGTTTCGATCAAGTTTGATAGAGATGAGGTTTGAGATGTTAGAGGAGGGAACATTTTGGGTATAACCCACAGTAGGAGAAGAAAGGTGTTGGGTTGATTCGGCCGTTAAGAAGAAACAAGCAGAAAAGAAGACAAGACAAGGAGAAGAAGAGAAACACTGAAAGCAAGAAGAATTTGAGTAACCCTAGGTGGCTCTCGAATTTTACAATATAGAAACTTTAGACAGAATAAAAGTAGAAAGAGATAAGCTAGAAAAAATATATTTGCAGTTTATAACAATCTAATTACACCTCAAGTGACGTTCGCCCCTTTGCCTTGAGAGGACAAGTGACTAGAGCCCCTATTTTATTAATACCAGGCACTCGACCCTATTTCTTCATAGATTTTTATAGTGGGAGCTGAATGCGAAGTTGTCATCTAGGTCGGGCCAAACGTAGTTGGCATAAATGGCCTATCTACAAACATGTTTTTCTGTTTATCTGTTAAGATGAGATGTTATGGGATGTCTCCAGACTGCCACAACTTATTGTGAAACACTATGCAGAAAGACCATTTGAACTTTATTGAGAGGAATACAATTACGAGCAGCTGAACTACCTTTCACTATTATCCGAAAGGTTATACATTCTTAAGCGTTTAAACCTAAAACCATGTGTAAGAAACTTCTCCCTTCTCTATTTTATTTCAATTGTTCTTGAATTTGATTTACATTTCCCTTTTTATAGAATAGAGAAAAACAGTTTTGTAACTAACAAAAACAGAAAACTAACTAATAGAAAAATAACAACTAAATTCTGTTTTTCTAACTTCTAATCTTGATTTCTTATGTAGGTGCTTTTAGAAGTTAAGTCAACAGTTATTGACTTAGTCAGATGTTGCTGGTGTTGACCCGGTTGACTGGAGCTTGGACCAGACTAAACTTGTTGACGGTCAAGCTTGGACCAACATAACCTTCGCTGACCATATAAAAGCCTTCTTTTCATTTGCCCTAATTACATTTGCCCTATTTCTCTTCTTCACCTCTTTCAGCCTAAACCAGCCGAAACCCTAGATTCTACACCATGCGTATGCAATGACGGATATTAAACTCATATTTAATACATATCCTTGAAGGGTAGTTTCTAGACTAAAAAAAGAATAAGAAAAACTAAATTTGTATCTAGGGTTTGAGTATAATATGAAGCTAAGCAACACACCCATGTGAATAATTAATCTTTGATGGTAGAAAATCAAGTCATGAGTGACTTTTCAATATTATTTCTATACACAAAATAAAGCCAAGTATGTTGGTGTTATATTTCGGAAGACTATTTCAATATATCTTTACAATATATGGATGGAATAAGCACATAACTTCAATGAGTACCAAAAAGTTTAGCCTAAGGTTGAGAGATCGGAGTCTAAACAATAAGCTATGAGAAACAAACTATACCTACACTTTATTTTATAGATATGCATATAAATTCGATGGAATAATTCAAGAATGTGAATTGTATAGCTTTCAGAAACAACATGAATCCGCAAACACAATCTCATGTGACTTGTATAGCTTTCAGAAACAACATGAATCCGCAAACACAATCTCTTTGATTTTAGAGAACCAAGACAGGAAAGACGTTAATCTTCCAAACTACATTGTCGTCGGATGCTTTTATTTTAATATAGAGTCCAATGTCCATTTGAGATAACTTCAATGCTAGGTTAAAATAAGACATGCATATATATTAGGATCTACAACTCCTAACACATTGCAATTTCTTTGTTTACTTAAGAAGACATCCCATGTGATTCTAAGCTAGTTGGCTTCTTATCCAAAAAGTTTTTTTAATTTGATTAGCAATGTATAAAAGTTGACTTAAGAAGAATATCCATCTAATTTATCCATTAATTATCTTATATATTGGGAATGGTTAAGCACCCCCTATGCCCCTATACCGAAATTAATTAATTAAAATAGGGTTGATTGACTAGTTGTATTTTGCTTTCTTTGTAAGTGATTAAGAGAAGTTGAGACCCTGATAAGTACTACTCACTACTACTTGCTTCTTGAAAGCTTACCTTAAAAAAAGAGATTTATTTCAACAACTTATTATCAAATAAAATTACTAAATTTAAGTTATCCTTCTTGTATTGCCTATTGGTAGTAAGAAGAAAGAAAACAAATTCTAATTTTTCTCAACATTCATATTCAAGTTGAAGAACAAATAAGTCCATGTGTAGAGTTTGTCCCTTTAATTTCACCTATGTTATTTTTTCCCAGTAGATTAGTAATTCACATTTGATATTGCGGGGATATTCTATTGTTTTTGCTTGATAGAAATCAAATAGTATTTTGTGAGTTAGAGGCCACTAAATCATGCATCTATCCTACTAGTAAGATTATTTTCACTAATAATAGTCATTTTATGAAATTTATTTCATCGACATTTAAATACTTCATGAAAGAAACCTTAAATTAACTTCCCACAAAAGAGGACGCATCTTGATTCAACATATACCAAGCAAACAAAACACAGAGACTAAAAACAACTAGCCTAGTGCGTATAGATGAAGTTGTTGGACTCATTAGTTTAATTGTCCTTCTCGAATACACAATTCGATAATGATTCCGCTCGACAAATTATATAATCAAGTAAGTAGAATAACAAGTAATAGTTTTATGACTGAGTCGAGTATTGGATACTCTCTCCTTAAGACGTTATTCGTCCCGCAATGGTGCTAAGCCGGGTTGTATATACGAATCGTCTCCCAAGATAAAACAGTCTTACCTTCTTGAAGCGCAGCACTTCCTTCTTCAAGAAACTTCGAACCAAATAAGTAGAGAACTCTCTTAACTTCTTAGACTTCTAATGCAAACTCTAAACTTAGAAAACTAATTGTTTTTTCTATTTCTAAAATGAAATCTGATTATGTATATATAGAGATGATTGTGACTATATGGAGAGACATCTATATGGAAAGACATGATCCTAGGGATGTGTCTCTTTTAATTTTAATTCAACCAAGGCAATGGTTGAACCAAGGCAATGGTTCAAATTGCCAACAATCCCCCACATGAATTAAAATTTATTCTATATGAAAACTATGCAAACTGACAATGCATACAAACTAAGAGAGTTCATATGGAAGTTGTTGCATCAGGAGAGGTGGCTTTTGGCTTTGAACCTTCCTTAGTGTATGACTACCGGACTTACTAATTGATTAGTGAACATGATGTCTTGAACTATTCAATTTTCGCAGTAGGTCGATACAATAGCCAACACACAACTTCTTCCGTACATATTTGATTCTTTGGTTGTGTCCTTTTCGGCCCTGGACAGCTCCTGGATTCATGAGTGCTTTAGAGAATTCCGCCTTAAGACATTCTCATAGAACCGGCATCAGTTCTACACTCACATAGGTGATGCCCTATGAAGAGTACCCTGACGTACCCCACTTGTTTACACAAGAATATAGGCATCATTAAAAGCATCGCTTATCCTATCACCTGACAGGCAACACTGATACTTAGGAATGGGTAAGAGAATGACTATTTCAGTGTTACTAGCGAGTATTTCACATTTATGTTGTCCCTTTTGAACCTAGATCTTGGGATCTCCAGTCAACTAGGTTGGGTTTCTATTGCGATCTACTCATTTACTTTAGGCTTTAAGCCCATTCCCCTTGATAACTTGTACATTTGCTTTTTCGATAACCCCTTTGTAAACGGATTCGCTAGGTTATCCTTTGATTTTATATAATCAATTGTTATAATTCCACTTGAGAGCAAATGTTTAACGGTATTATGTCTTCGACGTATGTGTCGAGATTTTCCGTTATACATTTTATTATGTGCCTTGCCAATTGCCGTTTTACTATCGCAATGTATTTTAATAGCAGACACCGGTTTTGGCCAAATTGGAACATCCTCTAGAAAATTACGAAGCCCTTCAGCTTCTTCTCCAGCTTTGTCTAAAGCAATAAACTCTGACTCCATGGTTGATCTTGCTATGCAAGTTTGTTTTGAGGACTTCCATGAAACTGATGCACCACCTATAGTAAAAACATAACCGCTTGTGGATTTAGAATCGTTTGTATCTGAAATCCAATTTGCATCAGTATACCCTTCAAGAACTGCAGGGTATTTGGTAAAATGTAACCCATACTCCTTAGTATATCTTAAATATCTAAGAACTCTTATCAGAGCACTTCAATGACTTGTACTTGGATTACTCGTAAGCCTACTCAATTTACTTACTGAATACGCAATATCAGGTCGTGTACAATTCATTAAATACATCAAACTACCAATTATGCGAGAGTATTCTAATTGGTTAGACCTATGTCCCGTATTTTTAGTTAGATGTAGACTAAGGTCTACAGGAGTTTTAACAACCTGATTATCATTTTTGTTAAACTTCTCTAAAATTTTCCCAATATTATGTGATTGAGATAAAACTATTCCGCTGGAAGTTCTACAAATCTTGATTCCAAGAATTAAGTCTGCTTGACCCAGATCTTTCATATCAAATACTTTTGATTGCATTTTCTTCGTAGATTTGATCATATCTAAATTGCTACCCATTATTAACATGTCGTCTACATACAAGCATAGAATTATAACTCCGTTGGTAGTAGATTTAGTGTAGACGCATTTATCACACTCGTTAATACTAAAAACCATTTGACAACATGGCTTTGTCGAATTTTTCATGCCACTGTTTTGGTGCTTGTTTTAGCCCATACAATGACCTTACTAATTTGCAAACTTTCTTTTCTTGACCAGATACTATAAACCCTTCTGGTTGTTCCATATAAATTTCTTCTGATTCGCCATTCAAGAAAGTTGTTTTAACATCCATTTGATGTATCTCTAAATTATATAAGGCTGCTATAGCAATTAGCACCCGAATTGATGTTATTCTCGTAACAGGAGAATATGTATCAAAATAGTCTAATCCTTCTTTTTGTTTAAATCCTTTTGCGACAAGTTTTGTTTTGTACTTGTCTATAGAACCATCCGTTTTTAATTTTCTCTTGAAAATCCATTTATAATCCAATGGTTTACACCCCGGTGGAAGATCTACTAACTCCCATGTATGGTTCTGAAGGATAGACTCAATTTCGTTATTTACGGCCTCTTTCCAAAATTGAGATTCAGGAGAAGACATTGCTTCTTTGTATGTTTGCGGTTCTTGTTCTAACAAATATGTGAGGAAATCAGGACCGTATGTTTTGGCAATTTTTTGTCTCTTGCCTCTTCGGAGTTCCTCTTTCTTTTCTTCTGCTTGTGGTTCTTGAACCACATTCTCTTCATCATTTTGGTTTGTATTTTCATTGTTACTTATATTCTCAAATTTCCTCTTTTGAGAATTTTCTCATCGTCTAATTTACATGGAAATATGTCCTCAAAAAATGTAGCATTTCTTGATTCGATTATCGTATTACCATGTAAGTCTTGAATTTCAGATTTATGTATGAGAAATCTGTATGCACTACTATTATGTGCATATCTTATGAAAATACAATCGATAGTTTTTGGTCCAATTTTGACCTTCTTTGGAGTAGGAATCGCCACTTTTGCTAAACACCCCCACACTTTGAGATATTTATAGGAAGGCTTTTTTCCTTTCCATAACTCATAAGGAGTTTTATCCTTTTTCTTATGAGGCAATTTGTTCAAAATATAGTTTGCTGAAAGCAAAGCTTCCCCCCACAAATTTTGGGGTAATCCCGAACTTATAAGTAATGCATTCATCATTTCTTTTAAAGTTCGATTTCTTTCAGCGACTCCATTTTGCTGAGGCGAATAAGGAGCCGTTGTTTGATGGATAATACCACTTTCGGCACAAATATCAACAAATGGTGATTCATATTCACCACCTCTATCACTTCGTAAAGTTTTGATCTTTTTATCGAGTTGATTCTCAACTTCACTCTTATATATTTATGTATCAGTTGTAACGATTCTGTATATCTTTCAACTGAACGGAAAGACGACTTAGTCATTCTAGATTCGACACAACCTTTCACATTTATGATTGGGATTTAAGTCGAATTTAGGTATAAGGTCCATGTTAATTAATCTTCTTAAATCGTAATTAACATGTCCTAACTTCACATGCCACTTAATACAAGAATCAACAATATAAGCGGAATCATTAATTTTATTAATATTAGGAATAATAGTCGTTACATTCATTTTGAATAGACCTTCACTTAAATATCCTTTCCCACGTACATCCCATTAGTAGTAAGAACAAAATTACCCGATTCAAATACAAGCTTAAAGTCGTTCTTACTTAATAAAGAACCGGAAACTAAATTCTTTTGGATGTCGGGTACATGAAGAACATTTTTCAAAGTTACTTCATTGCCAGATGTGACTGTCAGTATAACTGTCCCATTGCCTTCAACTTTAAATGTTGTCGAATTTCCCATAACCAAAGGTTCGGCATCTTCCACCTTTTTATAAGATGAGAATAATCCTTTATCTGAACAAATATGATGAGTGGCACAAGTGTCTACCCACCATTCTCTTGGATTATTAACCAAGTTTGGTTCAGAAATAACGGCACAAGAATTTATCTCTTTAACACCACCAGACAAATTATCTATCACTTTGTCTTCCGTCTTTTTCTTGTAATTTTTCTTCCAAAGTTTGGAGCGGCAATCTTTGACAAGATGTCCTTTCTTGTTACAATTATAGCAAGCCTCTTTGAACTTCTTAGAGTTCCCTTGATATTTTCCTTTACCAGGATTTTGCTTGCCATTTGTCTGTTAAATACAAAATTTATGAGAAACATGAGTTGGAGGGACAAGAATTTTGTTTCTGATATTGCTTGCCATTTGTCTGTTAAATACAAAATTTAACATCCCCCATTAGAGTTCCATAATGTAATATAGTAATTGCTTTTCTAACCATCCAAATAAAATATCGATTGTTATACATAATAATCAATTCACTCCAAAGTGACTAGTCTAAATACAATTGCAAATATATTACAAACAGTAATGAAGTATAACACATCAATAGGATATTATAGACCTACATAGATTTAAACTTTTTCAATTATTATACGCAATTTTTGTTTCCAAACAGTTTCTTTTTCTAAATGTATATGTGTATAGATATGTACACAGAACAGTAACATATGTTAATCATCAAAAAATCAACATTTTCAGGTAACCTTCACAACATAGTTTAGCAAGCATACTACTAATACTATAAAATCCTAATATTACGTTGCCACCACCAAATAGGTTTGAACGTTTCTGTGACGTAGATATATTATCGGAATGTGACAAAGATAAGTTCATTAGTTTAGTTTCACCCAGAGTAAAACTATATTTAAAGTAAAGAAGCCAGAATATATTTACACCCTAGATTACTCAAGAGTAATTGATATGGCCATGTAACTTTGACTAGGATCAATTATCCAGACTTTTGTTCTTAATAATTACAGAGAATAAACTAACATTAAAAGACGTCAGAAGCATATATTAGAAACATCAATTGCTTTCCATAAACTAAACCCCTCATTATTGTCTCTCTGTGTAATTTAGTATATCTTATTCGTTAAAATTAATTGGTATGGCGGGGCCACTCTATCTAACTAATAGGGTATGGTGAAGAGTCACATAAAAGTGCTTCAAAGTTGTTTTTCATACAAGAGTCACTTACATCCCATATACAGAGGCATCTCGGTTTAAGTTAGACAATGACGAAGGGATCATAAGTAACTGTACACTATTAAATCACATGTAAGTATGTAACAGTAAAGAAGACAATGTTATTTGGAATTTGAAATTGGTGTTAACAGGACCCTAATACCGAGACAGAGGTGTATAAATTTATTTTCCGTTCTCTGTTTTTAATACCAATTAAAAGGTCGAAAGATTAGATCAAATACACTACTTGACGAGCGAAATTCGATACACGAATAACATCTTAAGATTGTTGGACTAATTAGTTTAATTGTCCTTCTCGAATACACAATTCGATAATGATTCCGCTCGACAAATTATATAATCAAGTAAGTAGAATAACAAGTAATAGTTTTATGACTGAGTCGAGTATTGGATACTCTCTCCTTAAGACGTTATTCGTCCCACAATGGTGCTAAGCCGGGTTGTATATACGAATCGTCTCCCAGGATAAAACAGTCTTACCTTCTTGAAGCGCAGCACTTCGTTCTTCAAGAAACTTCGAACCAAATAAGTAGAGAACTCTCTTCACTTCTTAGACTTCTAATGCATACTCTAAACTTAGAAAACTAATTGTTTTTTCTATTTCTAAAATGAAATCTGATTATGTATATATAGAGATGATTGTGACTATATGGAGAGACATCTATATGGAAAGACATGATCCTAGGGATGTGTCTCTTTTAATTTTAATTCAACCAAGGCAATGGTTGAACCAAGACAATGGATCAAAAGAATAAAGAGAAGCCCCAAGAATACAAAATAAGACAATGTCCAAAAAAATACTCAGAAAGGTAGAATTAAAACGGAAATCAATAAACACGAATATATAATTGATGTTGTAATGAGATTGAGAAGCTAAATCATACTTATGTTTTAAATATGTTAAAGAAAATTAAACAAACTAAATAATTGATAAGTAAATTTGTATTCAAAACAGAAAGTTTAAAATTAAAAAGTTGTATATATGAGAGTGAAAGAGAAAGAGCGAGTAAAGAACTACGCGAACCGTAGTAAATTTGTGGCGATTGGTTATCGAGAGAAAGACAAAATGATTCATTGTTATTTGGGTCTATGGATTTTAGCAGGCCCAAAATAATATCCAAAAAGGGAATAAGGTCCAATCTTCTTAGAAGAAGGGATTTTAGTCCCTTTCTATATTGGACCCTAATACCCTTTTATAGATAAAACCATTTCCATCCGGATCCCAAATCAATTCCCGCCCATTTTTTCGTAGAAGCCGGACAAAAGATTTTACAACACCAAATTTACCGTGATTCAGGCTTCAAAAAAGGAAAATATATTTTCACTTTCTCTTTCTATCTTTCAAAAACTAGAAACCTTTTCTCTGTTTCTCTTTCTTCGAAAACCCAAACAACCGAAACCCTAGGAAATCGAAAAACCAGTTCGATTTCTTAAACTGTCTCTTCTCTTCGATCGTCACACTAAAAGTTCCAGGTGAAAAAATCGACCATGACTCTTCAACCGTTGTTCCCTTTTGGAAGGGTCAGATTCATCATAAACGAACCATCATCAATCTCAGGTGAGTAACTATTTATACTTGATCTTGCATGTTTAGTATCAGTTATAATTGTTAAGGTATATCACCACGCCCAAGAACACACAAGCCCACCGACGTCATGAGGATGACCGGCCGACTAAGAAGAGCAAGCCCAAGTCGGCTATAATTAGGGTTTCTTAATTATTAATAGTGTCCTAACTATAATAGTTTCCTAACTATTAATTGTTACTTTATGTAATAACTTGTATAAGGAAGTTTCCATGTTTTCTAGATTTACTTTTATATGTAACTTACATGTAAACCTATAAATACCCATGTAAACTATATGAATAAACACACAGAGAAGTCTTTCCATATATCTCTATCTCTCTCCCACACGATTTCTCTCCCTCTCTCTCTGTGTCAAGTTATCTATTATCTCAATTATTCAAGAGGTGTTTTACCTCTTCACATGGTATAAGAGCCAATTTAATTTTTTTCCTTTGAATATCAATTTATTTTATCATGACTACTACTGAAGTCGATTCTGGAGACTATACTCCTAATTCTCCACCTAATCTTGTGTTTGATGTTCATCACTCTGATTCACCAACTACTATTCTCATCACTCATTTTATTAACCGGAGATAACTATGCCTCTTGGTCAAGAGCCATGAAGATGGCTCTTCGAGCTAAAGATAAATTTGGGTTTGTAGACGGTTCTATTCCCAAACCCACTTCTCCAACTCAATTACACTCATGGGGAAGGTGTAATGATCTTGTCCGTAGTTGGATTATCAACTCTATTGCTCCGGATATTCGGTCTTCCGTTTTATATGATGAAAGTGCCGCCGATATCTGGCGTAATCTTTATGAACGGTTATTCCAAACCAATGCTCCCAAAATTTATCAATTAAAACGGGCAATTTCTTCCTTCAAACAAGAAGGACATGATGTCTCTTCCTATTTCACTCAACTCAAAACTCTCCAAGATGAGTTACAAAATCTTATGGTAGTCGATCCATGTATTTGTGGTCAAGCGAAATCATTACTTGATAGTACTAATCAAGAACGTGCCATGGAATTCCTTCAAGGACTACATGATAGATTTTCCGCAATTCGAAGTCAAGTTTTGTTAATGGATCCTTTTCCTTCGATCTTAAAAATCCATTCACTTGTTAAGCAAGAAGAAATCCAACAAAATATCATGGCCGCTACTTCGAATCCACCGGAAGCCGCCACTCTTGCCACCTACAACAATGATCAACGTCTACCTCGCATGGACAAATCAACCGGTCAACGTCCTCAACGACCGTATCCGTTTTACGATTATTGTCAACAACACGGTCATATTCGGGCAACTTGCTTCCAACTCCATGGTTACCCGAACCGAAAGGGTCAACCGACTCGCCCACGACCATATCGTCCCATCGGTTCGGCGGCAGCTAATATGGCAACCCCTAACGATAATCAGCTGGACTCGAGGGTGCCTCTAGCCACCAGCCTCACTAACGAACAGTACCGTGGCCTGCTGTCCCTTTTGGACCAACAGCAGAATTCTGCAGGCACCCACCAAACAACACCTAGTCAAACCTAACCCAACATCAATCTCACGGGTTCGACTACCAACCTCTCAGATATTTCTTTTTCATCCCCCCTTGGATTATCGATTCTGGCGCCGCCAAACACATTTCTTGTCACTTATCTCGCTTCTCCTATTATACTAATGCCCCATCTAATTATTTTGTCCGTCTTCCGGATGGTTCTCGCATTAAGGTTCATCATATTGGCACAATTGTTTTCAATAAACAATTTTTACTTCATAATGTTTTACACAGTCCGGAATTTAAAATCAATTTAATTTCTGTTTCTCAAATCACTAAATCTCTTCGATGTTTAGTAACATTCGATTCCGCTTCTTGTGTCTTTCAGGACAAATTGACGAAAACGATGATTGGACTTGGTGATCTCCACGATGATCTTTATTTTCTTCACACGGACATTAGAATTTGTTCGTTTTCAGTTTCCAATACTAGTATCAATAATAAAGATGTTTCCAATATATGGCATTGGCGCCTTGGACATCCCTCTTTTAGTTCCTTTAAGTATTTAGTTTGAAAAACTCCATGTATGAAGTTAGTATCGATTAATAAAATTCGTGCGAAATTTGTCCTTTGTCCAAATTTACACGTTTACCTTTTCCTTTAAGTCATACATCATCTTCTCGTTCTTTTGAACTTATACACGCCGATTTATGGGGACCCTTCTCTGTCCCTTCCAATTCTGGCTGTCGTTATTTTCTCACTTTGGTAGACGATTTTACTCGTTGTACTTGGATATTTTTAATGTCAAACAAATCCGACACCTTTAGACTAATCAAGAATTTTTCAAATTATATATTCACTCAATTCAATTCGTCCATCTCTCACTTAAAATCCGGACAAGGAACGATTTCGGTTCCCAAAATTCAAACCATTCGCTCTGACAATGGTACCGAATTCATGAACAATGAAATCCAATCATGGTTCCGCAAGAAAGGAATTCTCCATCAAACTAGTTATCCTCATACTCCACAACAGAATGGAATCGTCGAAAGAAAACATCGACACATTCTAGAAGTCGCCCGTTCTCTTCGCCTTCAGGCTCATCTTCCGCTTTCCTTTTGGGGTGAGTGTGTACTAACGGCAGTTTACCTCATTAATAAACTTTAAAAGACTCATGAAAAGTTATTGGGATCTCCTCCCAAATTTGATCATCTTCGGATTTTCGGTTGTCAATGTTTTACTAGACGACCATTGGTCAAAATTAAATTAGATTCCCGTGCTTCTCCGGGTATTTTCGTTGGTTACCCCAACAGTCAAAAAGGTTATCGCATTTTTTATCTCAATTCTCGAAAAATCATCACTTCCCGTGATGTTATCTTCCATGAAAACAAATTTCCCGTACGCACTTCCAATCGGGTCCCTCCTTTGGTTCACACGCATCCAATGATCTTCATTCCGGATGATGGCTCATTCATCTTTCCCCCTTCTTCTCCTTCGGACTCAACCGGTCTGCCTATAGGCACACCAACTAGGATCACTGATTCAGCTCATGCATTTTCGGCACTCCCGATCCGCTCTCTCTTTCTCGCCCTACGAGCACTCCCGGGCCTCATCAATCTCGGCCCACAAGCCCACCGAGTTCCTCTTTCGATCACCAGTCGTTTCCTCTAGAGGCACCCTCGTCCCTACCTCTAGAGGCACCCTCATCTCCACCTCCTTCTCTTCGGCCTTCACGCCTCCGTCGTCCACCGGCGCACCTATACGATTGTGTTTGTCACTCCTATCCTTCTTCTACTGTTGACTATCCACACACTAACTATCTTCACTTCAATCAATTTTCAACCTCTCACCAGGTTTTCCTTTACTCTGTAATCTCTACAGTTGAGCCTACTTCATTCTCTCAGGCGGTCAAATCCCCTCACTGGCGTGAGGCAACGGAACAAGAGATTGCAGCCTTGGAGGCTAATCAAACATGGACCATTACAAACCTCCCTTCCGAAAAAAGGGCAATTAGTTGTAAATGGGTTTACAAAATCAAATTCAGAGCTGATGGCTCTATTGAACGTTATCCATCAATTAGATGTGACAATGCCTTTCTCTAAATTAGTAACAGTTCGCGTCCTGCTATCCATTGCAGCTGTTAAAAAATGGTCCCTACATCAATTAGATGTCAACAATGCCTTTCTCCAAGGCGACCTCGACGAAGAGGTCTTCATGAAACTACCTCCCGGTTTTTCAAAACAGGGGGAGTCTAAAGTTTGTCGTTTACAAAAGTCTCTATATGGCCTAAAACAGGTCTCCTGTCAATGGTTCTCTAAATTCTCTTCAGTCCTTATCAAAAAGGGCTTCACACAGTCCCTTTCCGACTACTCGTTATTTTCCCTCTGCTCAGATTCTGTCTGTCTCTACGTATTAGTTTATGTAGATGACATCGTTATTACTGGAAATGACGAAATCGCCATTTCTCAACTAAATTTTTTTCTTCACACCACTTTGTCTCTCAAAGATTTAGGTTCTCTTATATACTTTCTAGGAATCGAGGTCTCTCGCTCCTCTACAGGCATCTTCTTGTGTCAGCGAAAATATGTCCTTGACATTATTACAAATTCAGGTCTTTCTGCCTGCCGTCCCTCTCCATTTCCAATGGAACAGAAACTTCGTCTAAGTCCTTTTGATGGTGACCCTCTTCCGGATCCCACCATCTACAGACGACTGATTGGTCGTCTCCTCTATCTCACTATCACCCGACTTGACATCAGTTATGCAGTGAATAATCTTAGTCAATTTCTTCAAAAACCTAGCACCACTCATCTCGATGCTGCTCATCGTGTTCTGCGATATCTCAAAGGGTCCATTGGTCATGGCCTACTCCTATCTTCCACCAGTTCTTTTCACATATCTGGATATTGTGACTCGGACTGGGCTGGCTGTCCATCCACCCGTCATTCTACAACGGGTTATTTCACTATGTTGGGTTCTAGCCACTCTCTTGGAAATCTAAAAAGCAACCTACCATTGCTAAGTCTTTTGCTGAAGCAGAATATCGTGCCCTAGCACATTTAACTAGTGAACTTCAATTGTTGAAGTATCTACTTCGCGACCTTGGTATCGACCACTCTTCTCCTATGTCGGTTTACTGTGATAATAAAGTAACACTCCACATAGCTGATAACCCAGTTTTCCATGAACGTACAAAGCATATTGAGATTGACTGTCACTTCGTTCGGGAAAAGATTAAAGCCAACGTCATTGCTCCCCGTTTTACACCTACTTCTGAGCAACTCGCGGATATTTTCACGAAGCCACTTGGAGCAGATGCGTTCAAAAATATTATTGGCAAGTTGGGCATCACGTCCCTTTCTGCTCCAATTTGAGGGGGAGTGTTAAGGTATATCACCAGGCCCAATAACACACAAGCCCACCGACGTCATGAGGATGACCGGCCGACTAAGAAGAGCAAGCCCAAGCCGGCTATAATTAGGGTTTCCTAATTATTAATAGTTTCCTAACTATTAATTGTTACTTTATGTTATAACTTGTATAAGGAAGTTTCCATGTTTCCTAGATTTACTTCTATATGTAACTTACATGTAAACCTATAAATACTTATGTAAACTATATGAATAAACACACAGAGAAGTCTTTCTCATATCTCTCTATCTCTCTCCCACACGATTTCTCTCCCTCTCTCTGTGTTCAAGTTAACTATTATCTCAATTATTCAAGAGGTGTTTCACCTCTTCACAATAATGAAGTTTGGTTCAAAATTTGGTGAGTTTATTCAACATTTTCAAAGTTATTTTGGGGTTTTTTCGGTTTGTTGGGTTTAGGGTTTATGTTGTTCAACCGAATTTGTGTTTTTTGTGAACAAAAACGTGTTATGTATAATGAATTTTTTTAGAGCTTTTGAATTTAGGCTTTCTATTTTTATTTTTCGTATATTATTTGTAAGAATGAAAGTTTATAGACAAAAATGAGTTCCTGATTTTTTAATAGTGTATCAAATACTGAAATATTGGTGATTTATATAAAATTTCGAATAATGTAAAACAAGTTACCTTGTTTATGTATGTGCAGGAGATTAAACATGGCACCTAAGCCAAAAAACACTCCAAAAGCTAGCAAGGTAACCAACAAGGATAAATCATTTCAAAAGAAAAAGCAATGTCGAGGAAAAAGTGCAAAGGAAAATGGTTAAGAGCAAAACACTTTCGATTGAAGAGGTAATATATGTGAGTCTGGTATATATTTTATTTTGAATGATACATTATTACTAAGTAAAAATAGATAAAATTGATTTTACAACCTTTTTGTTAGCTTAAAACAGATGCAAAGATGTTTTTTACACTACATTATATGAAACTAGGGCACAGACACTTGTATCAATCAAATGTTACGAAATTTATTGTTATATTTTATTGAGAGAGGAGACATTTTTATTAGTTATTATTATTTTTGTTTCTTTTCTCTTAAATTAGTTTATATTTTATTGAGAGGGAGAGATTTCAATTTCTTTTCTTCACCCTTGAAATTTATTTTGTTTCTTTTTTTTCTTAAAGTAGTTATTTTATTTCTACGAAGGTAAGGATTATTGTTTTTTAAATAGGTAACTTTATTTCTACAAAAGACTATATCTTAAATTTTGAGAAGGGTTTCTAGACAATATGTTTTATTACAAAAGGATGTTTGTCCTAGTAATCGTTTTCCCTTCTGTTTTATTATATAGATTTTCAATAAATGATGAATATTGTTAGTCTTATGAGGAACATTCTATGAAATTTCATTATAAAATCAAGTAATGTATTATGAAGAATGTGTTTTGAACTTCTTATTTTTGTTTCCTTCACAATAGTTTTGGGTATGCATGCACACTGATTTGTACAAGAAGTCCTCAACTTATACTGATAAATACACAAGGCTTGTGAGATGGTTAGTTCATGACTTCATAGATGGGACGGAGAAAGATCTGACTGGTCTTGAACCAGAAAAGGTATATATTGATGGAATTAGTACATGTTTTTTATTAGGAACAAAACATGTTGATTGAAAAATTTTCACCCAAATATATTGTCCATTGTATTTCAGAATCTGTTAGAATAGAATGGTACGGAAATCTAGTTTGGATCAGAAGATGAAGATAACTATGATGAACACAGAGGGTTTATAAAAAAAATCTAAAACTTAAAACTGATAGATAATGAAAATGAACTAAAAACAAGGAGATGAAGAAAACATGATCGAAGATATTGAAAGGGGAACGGATTTAAACATGATGAATACACAGATGATGCATTTTAGAGAAAGAAAACGTTAAGTTGAGACGATTCGACTTATATAAGCAGTTGGAGTTCTTTTCAGTGATACAAAACTGAAGATTTAATGATGGAGAATCAAATATCGATAAACGATGGTGGTTTCTGGAGCTGGAATAAGGTTGAAGAAGATTTGGAGATTCAGGAATGGAGAATCGATGGTTGTTTCAATTATGAAGTAGGGTTTCGATTTTAAAGAGAGATAATAAAGAGTTCGGTTACGGTGAGAAGATTGGAGAGAGAAAATGTGAGATAAAAAAAGAAATAAAATTTTGGGGATTGATTTTCAAAGGAGGGTTATATCTTATATGTAAGGTCATAATGGGTATTATAATTAAATATGTAACATAAAGATCTGTGTTTTCTATAGAGATTGACCTATTTAGACTAGATTTTCATTTTTATTACTCCCTCCGTCCCATTTTGTTTGACCCTTTGGGAGATCCAACTTATTAAGGATTTTCATTTATTGCTTCGTAACTAAATGTATTTTCCTAAATTACCCATATTTAATTTAGAGTATTACAATGAAAACTACATTGGAACTAGTGTAGGACCAAAATAATATTTTTTATTAGTATTAAAAGTAAGGGTAGATTGGGGAACATCAATAAAACTAGTAATAAATGAGTCTTATTTAAAGTAAGTGGACAAACATTTTAGGACTTCCTTAGAAGGAATAACACCCAAACAAAATGGGACAGAGGGAGTAATATCTTGGCTTAATATCCTATATTATTGTTAGAGTGGACTGAATGTGGGTTTAGGGGTAGATTTTGTTGACTACAAACCCATAATTTATTGTTATTTTCGTAAGTTTGATATAAATAAGTTTAAAAGTAACGTGTAAAAAACGGAGAAATAATTCATAAACTTTTTATGCAAGTTTTTGTAGACTAAAAACCTAAGGCAATAAAATGCCTTCTAAAAACTAGTTTAAAGTATGAATTGGAAATTTGGAGTGTGTACAATACCTAGGTTAACAATACCTTGCTTTACAAGCATAAATTAATTATGGATTGACACTTTTTTACTTTAAACGGAGTTCTTATGCATAAAAATGGTTGTAAGCACAACAAAAATGTTTTTTATTTTTTCGAGAAATTGACTATGTAGTCGTTAGAAGGCCGACAACTTATTATATTATTTATTACATATTGTCTAAATTACATGGGGTAAATTTTGATGACAAATTACTTCGACCGAAATTTGATCCCACGACCTCATGGATTTAAGAGGGGTGTCCAACCGCTACACCAAAGGTCGGTGGACAACAAAAATGTTATTGTACACCACAAAAATATAGGCAAGAAGTCAACCTACAACCTTGAGCTTTCACTAACAATTTACTTAAGAAGTGTGATACTCTGGTATCAATATCAAAATCAAACACCTCCTTCAATTTTTTATTTCTTTCTACTATTCAACTTCTCTACAAGCCAGGGGTAGCACTGTAAATACAAAGCAACTAAAATTTGAAAAACTATAAAAAAATGCTTTTAATTTCGGCGGCTTTTGCTTCATATTTCAAACGTTGAAACCCCCCTAGTAAGCAATAACTTCCTATAAATACAATTCTCTAACCGATCAAACTCTTCATCTTCTTTTTCTTCTATCACTAGATATCAACTAATTCACTTGCACATTCTCTCTCTCTCTCTCTCTCTCTCTCTCTCTCTCTCTCTCTCCCTGTCTAAGGGCTAAGGCAATAGTGAAGAATGGGTTTTCCAAAGAAATTTATTCTAAAATTAATGTATTTGATGATTATGTACTCATCGTCAGCTAATGCAGTTTACAATGTACAAAAACTAGGAGCTAAACGAGACGGTCGAACCGACTCATCTAAAGCCTTCCAATATGCATGGACTAGAGCTTGTGGTTCATTTAAACCCTCTCTGATTTATGTACCACCAGGAAGATATCTAGTTACAAATCTATTATTTTCCGGGCAATGTAACAATACTGATATCACTATTCGGATAGACGGAACCCTAGTCGCTCCGTCCGATTATTGGCTACTCCATAATAGAAATATTGATACCTGGATTTCTTTCCAGTCAGTCACCGGTGTTTCTATCCAGGGAGGGAGCCTGGACGGTCAAGGCTCGTCTCTTTGGGCTTGTAAGCTCTCCCCAAATAGCAAATGTCCCGGTGGTGTAACGGTAATGTCAATTTTAATTACTTTTATTTAAATTCCATTACGCGTTGACAATCTACTCAATTTAGTATAAAAAATGACATTTCTACTTAAAGGTATTTTTGGTTTGAAGTCTTATAGTTTGACATTTTTATCTAATAGTTGACTTCTCTCCCCAAATTTCTACCCAATTAATCACTTTTTTATATGATTTTACATGAGATTGGATTATTAATAAGATATATTTGCCGCAAAATGCAGTCTTTGATGTTTACCAACTCGAAGAATATATTGATCCATGGATTAATATCGCTAAACAGTCAATTGTTTCACTTGGTGATCAACGGTTGTGATAATGTGGATATAAAAGGAGTGCAAATAAGTGCGTCTAGAAATAGTCCTAACACAGACGGCATACATGTACAATTATCCACCGGAGTTACAATTATGGGCTCAGGTATTAAGACCGGAGATGATTGTATATCTATAGGTGCGGGTACCCGTAATTTGTGGATTCAAAATGTTGCATGCGGGCCTGGACATGGTATTAGGTAACACATTTATCTCTTATTAGAAGAACCATAATTTCTCTACGAAATGAATGTTTTTCCGGCCGAGTATCACGGTTGTTTCTTTAACTTTAAATGAACTACTTCGTTTCGTGCAGTATTGGAAGTCTTGCCAAAGATTTAGATGAACCTGGTGTGCAAAATGTGACAGTTAAAACTATTGTATTTACTGGTACTCAAAATGGGGTGAGAATAAAGGCTTGGGCAAGACAGAGTAAAGGATTTGTCAAAGGAGTTCTTTTCCAACATGCTGTGATGAGGAATGTCCAAAATCCCATAGTAATCGACCAACATTATTGCCCTAATAATGAAGGCTGCCCAAATGAGGTATTCTTCTTGTCCGAAAGATAAATTTTAATTAGTTTTAAGTGAAATTATTAAATAAAATTTCTATTAAAATGTTATTTTTTTTCTTCCGTTTTAATGTATAGGCATCTGGAATAAAGATAAATGGAGTAACATACCAAGATATTCAAGGAACATCAGCAACACAAGTTGCCGTACGATTTGATTGCAGCAACAAGAACCCGTGTCGAGGGATTCGATTAGAAAATGTTAAACTTACTTATCAAAATCAACCTGCACAATCTTCTTGTGTTAATGCAGTTGGATCGGCACATGGTCTTGTTGTACCAGCAAGTTGTTTGTAGTTGTAATTGTTTCTACTATGTCCTTATGTATATTATACTGGAGCTTTTTTTTTTTTTGAGTTAATTCCTATTTGGCCCCCTACTTTGTGACCAGCTTCTTTTATGGCCCCCTATTTTCTGTAAATTCAAATTTAGCCTCCTATTTTCATGTAAATACCATAACTACCCCTCACATTAATATATTTTCAAAATAAGTTTAATTAGTAAATATCTCTCTCCACCTCACTTCCACCTCACATCCCTCTCCACCACACATGTCTCTCCACCTCACTTCTTTCTTCTCCGATGAAGGTTGCCGACCGGAAATTTTCCGGCCGGCGACCTTCAACATAAAAAAAAATAAAAAATCTCTCTTCCTCTGTCCTTTCTTCTCTCCCTCTCTCTCTCATTTCTTCTCTCCGTCTTTCCATCCCTTCTCTCTCTAAATATTGCGGCCAATATCACTTTGTATCGTGGTGAGTTCGTCTCAGTTCCAGATTCTCGAGACAAAGGATTTTTAAGGGAATGGGAGAGAGAGAGAGTTTTTAGATTTTTGTCTTGTAAAGTAGATTATGATTGATCAATATTCAAGGATGAACATCACAATCTAGAGAGAGAAACCAGATTAAGTTCTGAACAAACACCTAATTTCTTCATCTTCCTTGCATTCTTCTGATTTAATTTTTGTCTTGTAAACACCAATCAGCGAGAGAAAACCAAATTTAATTTCTTCATCTGAACAAATACCAAATCTAGAGAGAGAAAACAACATTTAATTTTTGTCTTGTAATGATGATGATGAATATTTAAGGAAGGCCACCCTAATTAAACACCAAATCATCAGAAATCTAGCCCCTATACAAGAATTACGGCGGCTAAATGATGCATCTAATTTCTCAACAAACAAACATTCAAATATGACCTTCAAAATCTAGAGAGAGAAACCATATCATAATATCCCAGATCTCTTGTTTTACAAGGTGATGTAATCGATCTCTGCAACTCATAGCAACATGAGAGCATCCATATTCATCATGACCATATAATCAATTCCAACCATTATTAGGCAATGTAATCCCACCATGCATAATTCAATCATGAAAAAGAAAATATCACCTACCTCAATCCCATGAACATTTCCAATCCTATTCCTCAAATTTGTTTTGAATGAATTCTTCATCGTTATTAATTGTCCCTGCTTTTAAATCTGGTCGGTTACTAACTCATGCTCCTGGTTGTTCAAGTTCGGCAAAGGAAATAGCAAAAAAGAATATGATTTAGGAAGGAAAATTCTATGCCGAGTTGGGAAGCAATTCAAAATCATCTGCTTCTTGTTTTGTATCGTAAATGGAGAAGAAATTTGGACTATTAACCTAAAATTCTACCCCCAACTTGTCATAGAATTTCCTTAGTTCATCACTATTCATAGGTTCATAGCCTCATATCCATATGAGACGCCCGGATGCCTGGTGAAGTTCATCAAATCCCTTACTTTGGTCTATTTCTGTCTTTTATCAAATCACAACAAAATCTAAGGGTATTTCCAGTGGTAGTATAACACAAAGATGGGGAGGAGAGAGAAGGTAAAGAAAGATCTAAAAAACAAAGAAAGAAGAAGGAATTTGGGGATTTTGGTTTCAACCAGACCTTGAAGGTCCGCTTTTTCCGGCGAAGAGGAACCCCCTTCGCCGGAATATTTAGAGAGAGAAGGGAGAAAATTTTTTTTAGAGAGAGAAAGAGGAGAGTTGAGTGAAATTTTTTTTTTTTTTTTTTTTTTTTTTTTTAAGTTTGAAGGTCGCCAGCCGGAAAATTTTCCGGCCGGCAATCTTCATCGGAGAAGATAGTACTGACTTGGAGAGAGAGA
This sequence comes from Eschscholzia californica, assembly GCF_041429995.1. Classification (NCBI taxonomy): domain Eukaryota; kingdom Viridiplantae; phylum Streptophyta; class Magnoliopsida; order Ranunculales; family Papaveraceae; genus Eschscholzia; species Eschscholzia californica. The sequence continues at coordinate 39,704,014 of NW_028238198.1, forward strand.
GAGGTGAGTTGGAGAGAGAGGTGACGTGGAGAGAGATGAGTGGTGGAGAAGGAAGTGAGGTGGAATTTAGGTTTTTGTTTTTAATTTTATTTTGAAAATATATTAATGGGAAGGGTAGTTATGACATTTCTATGAAAATAGGGGGTCATATTTGAATTTACAGAACTTTGGAGGCCATAAAGGAAGTTGGTCACAAAGTAGGGGGCCATATAGGAATTAACTTTTTTTTTTGTTGAAAGGAATATTATACTCAAGCTAGTAATTTAGCATTAGGTTTAAAGATAGTTTTTTTTCTTGTCTTGCAAATTGCAAAACTTATATATCATGCATGACCTATGGGCTTTGATTGGCATTGGTTTTAGGGTTTGAGATTAGAATATGTAAGTGGTGTTTCTCTGACTAAACATTTGTCTTACTGTCTATTTAAAACATTGATAAATCAATAAAGTTTTTTAGATTTTTATTTCCCAATGCAGACTTTTAAATTCATTTTGAACTACAAATTTACTTTTTTTTGTTTTGGATACATATTTTTAATTTCTCATTAAAACGAGAAGTTAATATAAACATGCAAAAGAAAACGCATATTGAAACCCTTCCAAACTTGTACTCTCTATCCTTATGATGATGGGTCAAGGGGGTGCCGCCCTTGACCCTGTGAATTTCATTTCATTGAATCGGAGGTCACGTTACGCACTTGTTCACCACTTTGTTCTCAAATGTTCCCACCTCTTGGGTGGGTAGCTTTATCCAAATCAGAAGCAAACTGTGCAAAGGCTTCTAACTTTGCGAACGTTTAGAGGATACCCGTGAATTTTTCCTTATTATGTTAAAACTTTTCAAAGCCCGCATCATGGTATCCACGTTGAGAGAGACTATATTAAAAACCAACCACTGACACCGTTGGACTAAAGAAGAAAGATATGGCACATAACCCAAAAGCTAGCTCCCCTTTTGTTATATGGAGACAAAAAAGAGATCATCTCTGATCTAAAACATATGCTAAAGAAAACCATAATGAAAAGGATTAGCAAGAGGAATATATTCCATCAAGAGAAAGGAGGCAGACTGGTAAAGTGCCGACCTCTCTTTCTGTGGCCAGACATAAATCTAAGCATAGTGAAGCCTTTCTGAATCCCTTATTTTCGGAATTTCCCCTCGGGGTTGAAAGAGTGGTTTAAGTTTTTCCCTCTTTCATATGAGCTCCCCTCCGATCTAAGCCCTCATTCTAGTATGAGATAACATAAATTAATCAGGATGGATCGATAGGTTTTCCAAACCAAACCTACGGGTCTATTCCTCGGACCTAGCATTGTTACCTGACATATCAAGGCGATGGGCAGGGCAATTTCATGGGTCAATCACAAGTCTGGGGGCTGAGGGCGACACTTGGCCTACGGAAGCTCAGGGCTCTGGTGCAATTTAAGTCAGGAAATTTTCTCAAGAGGTAAAAAGCGCTCAAGAGCCCGTCGATAACTTTTTCTTTTCTGGAGATGTAGCCCTTATATATGGAGAGTGCTCTTGCCAGCTATCTAGTCTGAGATAACATAAATTAATCAGGATGGATCGATAAGCTTTCCAAACCAAACCTACGGGTCTTTTCCTCGGACCTAGCATTGTTGCCTGACATATCAAGGTGATGGGCAGTACAATTTCATGGGTCAGTCACAAGTCTGAGAGCTGAGGGCAACACTTGGCCTAGGGAAGCTCAGAGCTCTGGTGCGATTCAGGCCAGGAGATTTTCTCAAGAGGTAAAAGGCGCTCAAGAGCCCGTCGATAACTTCTTTTTTGGAGATGTAGCTCTTATATATAGGGAGTGCTTGTGCCAGATATCTTCGAGAAGTTGGGAATGTCCGTGAGGGATTAGATTGAAGTTCTTCAAGTTCCCGAACCCTCATTTTGTAAAATCTATATGCTAGAGGCTGGTTTATTTGGTGGAGAACTTGAATTTTCCTAGGTACGTAGGGAATGTACCTTAGGGCCTTTCTTTTCTTATTCACTTTTTCTCCTTTCACTTGGACGGTCCGGGGAGGGAGAGGTTGAGGTTTGTCCAGGGTTAGCCATGAGGTTTATCACTACTCTCGGAATTGAATTTGCTTGAGAGTAAAAATGTCATAAAGTGCGAACCAGCATTCGTGATACGAAAATCAAAACTATAATAAGGAAGAACATGATATCGTGATGCAAGTTCATTATTCATTGTATCATAGGTAACGTTAGTTTTTCTAGTGGTAGTACAGATTCGTTGAATACTGATTGAGGCGGATGACTTCTATAAAAAAAAGTAAAGGTTGGGGGTTGTTCACCTTTGTTAACTCGAATAAACCAGCAGAATAAACAGGGTTGTTTTCCTTTGTCAACTCTATGATGCCTTGGATTATCCACATCTCTGGGCCAGGCGTTGATGAGCACAGGGTCTGAAAAGAGGAAATAGAAAACCATGCTAGACCTTTGTAAATTGAAATTTGAAGCAAATTTTATGTCTATGAAATTTAAATGTAGGTTATTTAAAGACTTGGGAAGAGAACGAAGTGAAGTTGCTGAGCATGATATAGGCCATCTCTCTTACGATCGCGAAGTACCCGCTTTCCCCTTAGCCAATCTCGTACAAAAGATAGATCACGATTAAATACTACAAAACTTCATTATCAGAAGTTAACTAGGAGACAGAAAGTAAGTTTTTAGTGAAAAGGGAACATGAAACACATTGTTGAGAGTTAGGGAAGAAGCGAGTGACGTTAGAGTGAGTTTATCGGTGTTTTAGACGGATAAAAGAGAACCATTTCCTACAACCACCTGGTCAGGTCCATGTTAAGGATGCAAGTTAGTCATCATTGATGCATCACTAACCATGTGATTTGAGGCTTTTGAATCTGCATAAACACTTCGATCATAATAGGGGTTATTTTGATATGAAGAAATTTTTTGGGGAACATCACAAGGTTAATAATTTTGATTTTGTCGTTGATAACAATATAGGGCAGTATTGTGACGTCCAGTGCCCTAAAATTAGGCACGAGCATGCCCCGACAATTCACAGATGAGACTCAAATCCGGTAGAATCTCCTCTGTAAATCGAACCGGTCGCACCTGTAAAATTTGTCATGCAAACCATACATTCGCATACACAAACACAAAAGAAGCTAAAAAGAAACAAAAATCAACTAACAGACTCTGGTTCCAAGCCGAACCACCAGAACTCGGTTAACTCATCCTGCACACAACCATATATCTCTGTACAACTTATGTGATACATAGTAGTAATTCCGGTAAGACCAGGTCGATCCGCAAGTATACGACCGGGTGTCAAGTAATAATCCCCGGCAGTGGCGCCAAAAACTTGATGGGCCTAGAATGTTTCCTAAAAAGGTCACCACCCGCAAGTATACGGGCGTCAAGTAGTAATTCCGGTAAGACCAGGTCAATCCGCAAGGACTAAGTGAAACTTACTCTTAAACCTACAACTAACTTGGTTTTCGAATTTGATTTTGACGATTAAATAGTAAGTATTAAAATGACGAAGATAAGTAATAACGGTGAACGGATAAATGGGGGTGAAGTTTAGGGTTTTGAATCTATTTTAGTCATGCATAAATGTCGATTTAAATCTATTATCTTTTTGTAACTAAACAAATAATCAATTCTTAAGGACTCTAACTATTATCTATCAACTATCAAGTATCCAATATTAAAGAATCTAATCTAAATATAATGGATGAAGACTATCGAAGTATAAATAATGAAAGACTCAAAACAAAATCGAAATATGTCTAACCACCTAAGTTGTCAAAATAATCATCTAATAATCAATCATGCATAATTAAAACGTCATCAAAACCCTAAACTAGGTGTTTAGCTACTCATGATAAACAGATAAAAACTAGTAAGTATGAAAGAGAACAAGAGAAGCATAAGAGAATTACCACAATTTTCTCGCAAATTTTCCTCTGACAGCCAAACAGAGCCTTAGGGAAGTATTTTCCTTCTGTTTTTGCTATTTTCCAGATAGACAGACCAAATCGACCCTAAAAGAAATCGATTTTCTCGTCGTCTTGAAAATGATTTCTCTGTGGGAAAATTATTTTCCCACTAATTTTCTCGTCTTCCCCAACTCTATTTCTCTCTCTATTTTTTGAAAATTCTCTCTCTCTCTCCTTATAAACTCTTCTTTTCTCTCTTTATAACTCTCTGTTTCTTTCTTTCTCCCACAAAAATCAGAAAACGGGAAAAGAAGAAGAAGAAAAGATGATTAAAACTCTGAATTACAATTTTCTTTATCAATCTCTTTACAATTCTTCTCACTCTCTCTAACTCTCTGTTTTTACTGAATACCTCCAATCCTCTCTCTACAATCACTCTTTCTCTCTCTAGTTATTTCCCTTTTCTTTCACAAAAAAGAAAGAATACAAAAGAAGTAGAAAGTGAAGAATAGATGATAATGGTGGTTTTCTGTCTTTGTTCTTTAGCCGTGAGTATCCCTGCTCTCTCTGTCTTTCCTGTTATATAAAGAGAATAAAAATTCCAAATCCTCTCTCTGTCGTTCCAAAGAAATCTCCAGCCATCTCTTTCTATCTTTGCCAAATTCTCATGATTTCGTTCTCCCTAATGTCTATTGTCATATGAGAAACAAATAGATATGAGAGATAGATAAATATGGTAAGCATCCTTGGTCGACTTCTTTCTGTCATAATGTATCTTCATAATCTTTCATTCAAAACCGACTTCTTCATCACTCTTCCCATTTCTGAGAAAGTTTATCTTTTGTTTCCAAAAGATAGAAACGAGAGAAGGAGAAAGATGGTGATAAATCTGCCCAATCGAATCTCTGTTTCTTTCCAACCTTAGCTTCATCTCTTTCTCTCTTTCTATTATTAAAGTATCTCTGTTGAGAACTCAAAAAGGAATGAAATCCTTTACAAAAAAAAACAAAGATAAGAGAAGAAGAAAGGGATAAGTACTGTCTGGTTGTCATCGGCTTCTGGTTATGTCCAACGATTCCCTACATCGCTGCCTATCGAGAGGAGAAACAACAATCGTCTGATCTGGACGCTTCGATTCAAGCTCCGTTGGATTTCCGCAGGGAGTACCGAAGTAAGAATATGTAATGCACCGAATCATGTTTCTAGGAAAGCCCAAGTACCGTCTCGCTTCACCCGACACCATACCGAACATTTCACGTAACCGTCTGATTGGACCAAATCATCTACTGGATCATTGCCACGTGTCCTGTAGTACATTGTCAATTGATATTGGACCCAAACTTTGTCTTTCTCTAATTTTGTCCTCCGAACTCCGATTCAACCCCATTTTCTCCTACGGACTCGTCATGGACCCCTCTATTCATCCGAGCATCAACATTATCCAAAATTACCATGCTACCCTTGTCACCAAATGACCAAAATGCCCCTAACATCAATTTCTCCCGATCTCGTCTATTTTTCACACTGAACCCTGTAAAGACAACTGAGAAAGAAAAACAAGTAATTCATCAGAGTAGCTGCTCGAAATGGACTAACTAACCCGAGGTAAGAGATTCAGATGAGACATTTTCATGTCTCATCAATATTTATATGGGTTATTTCCCCAATAACCCCCAACTTTATGACCAGTTTCCTGCCTAGCCCCCTACTTTATCGAAAATAGATGGCCCCCTTTTTCAGTTACCGTTATATGTCCGTTAACTAGTCATCACCTCCATGGCTCCATACCTCTCTCTACCACCTCATCCTCACGCCACCTCATCGTCTTCACTGGGAAAGGTCGTCGACCGGTCAATTTTCCGATCGGCGACCTTCGAGCATAAAAAAAATTCTCTTTTCTTCTTCTTCTTCTTCTTCTTCCTCTCTCTTCTCTCCTATTTTTTTTCTCTCTAACTAATCCCTCCCTCTCCCCAATCCCTAACTGAAACTACATCAACCCACTTTTTAATCCAGCATACATCAACCTAATCACAACAATTCGATTTCCATTTTTCCTTCCAAAATAACCAGGTGAATTAAGAATCCTATTGGTCTTTAGCTTCAAAGTATCATCTGTACCAAAATCAATCCAATAAGAAAACATGTTCAGACATTTAGATGAACTCAGAGAAATTTCACCCAAAATTCAATCTTGATGTGTTTTGAATAATGAACTGATTCATTAATGAAAATCAATCAAGACCCTTGAAATTATATTAAAATTAGTGATCAAGCATTAAAATTGAAGACTGCAATGAACATTACCTGGTTCTGAAGCCTTAACGCCAATGATTCAAGTGGTAACATGAAATCCCCCTCTTTCTCTACACTAACCATCTATTTCCCTCTCTAAGAACTAAATAAAAAAATGCTCTCAACTCGATCTCTTATCATCATCGGAAGCAAGAAGCTCAGGTAAAAAACTGGTCAGATACCACTTCAACCTAAAAATGTTCCAGCCAATCCGGTTAATGAATCTGCAAAGAAAAAGTCAAATCAAGACAAGATCGAGATCTCATTAGTTGGAAACTCAGACAAGGAGAATCATCATACTGTTGATACTACACCACCATCACGGATAACTAATGAGGTAATCGAATCAATTGATTCATCACTTGCCGAGGAACTAAGTGTAATGTAAGCTTCCTTAATAGAAAGATTCAGATCAGAACTTAAACTGCTTCAAAAAGAATTTCATGTATTCTCGCACCGACAATCTGAAATTAGAGACTAAAAGAACTGTGGCAGTGGTTCTTTAATTGATCTCTCATCTCATCATGATTTGAGGTTAATTAGGCAGCTCGGCGACGGGCGCAGGGTTGGAGTTGAGATGTGATCTGGTTGTTGAAACCAGATCCCGGTCTGGTTTCACTTCGAAACCAGACCTTTAAGGTCTGGTTTTTCAGCGAAGGGGCTCCTCCCCTTTGCTGGAGTCATAGAGTGAGAGAATAGTTAGAGAGAGAGATTGGAGAGAGATAAGAGAGAGGGAGAAGAAGAGAGGATTTTTTTTTTTTAATGTTTGAAGGTCGTCGGTCAGAAAATTAGTTGGTCGACGACCTTCGTCGGTGAAGACGATGAGGTGGTAGAGAGAGGTAATGAGATGGAGGAAGGAGAGGTGATGAATAGTTAACAGACATATAATAATAACTGAAAAAGGGGGGTATCTAGGTATTTTAGATAAAGTAAGGGGGCTAGACAGGAAGGTGGTCATAAAGTTGGGGGCTATTTGGGAAATAACTATTTATATATACATTATATGGTTCTTAGTGTATAAAAGTATAACTTTGAAATATAATGAGAAGAAAATCAAAGAAACCAAATAAGACAACTGTGAAGCCACCCCACGCCCTCTACGGACCACGAGCCTCAGCTGTCTCACAACGCACACTAAGAACTGGTAGGGGGTCAGTAACTAACCGACACGAGTTAAACCGGTAGAGGAGTCCCAACACAAAACTACGATAAAAACCTTTTTTGCAAGTAAAACATGCACGCCATAAATATATAACAATCTTACTCTAGCATACAATAGCAGACTTAACTGCCCACCCATGGTATGTTCCACAATCAACAGAGAGTTACCCACAGAACTCTATAGTGCTTTTGCTAGTACTATCCCATACCAGCACTAACCAAGGTACTAGCATTCTCTCGAGAAAGTGTCTTGCCCCTAGGTTGGTATGCCACTATCCCACTACGCGACTCCACAGTCATTGAAAAGCCAACTTCGTGATAAATATATATACCTAGTTTAACTAGATACGTTTTAGCTTCACCGAAGTTGAATAGTCAAGAAGTCCCTCTAGTATTCGTGTGAGGACAAAAGGTCTATTCTCATCGGTACCCTAACATGCAACTATTTTGTCTGGTTTTGGAAAAGTATTTAGTATGTCAAAAGCAGAAATAGTACTTTTTTCTTATAAAACATCCTTCACCCACAATCTCAGCAGATTCAGAACTCGCCCGTTACGCCCTCGACTGAGATATGCTTTTTAAAACATAACTTATCTTAACACACAAAAGTGTCACACCAAAGAATAATATCATAATGTGCAAAGGGATCCCAATCACCAAACCCGTCGGGTGGTCCGAGGTGTTTAGCCCCTGAGCCCCGAGGGTAAGAACAAACAGACATACATGCCAGTCAAGTGGTCAGAGGGTAGCAAATCCCTGAGGCCCGAGGGAGAACCTAAATAGAGAATCCTAGCCAGAGAGTGGAGCACTACAACTTCCAAGACCCTCATGACTTGTCTCAGTCCACTTCACCAATTATATACAACATACGAAATCTTTATGTTTTCAAAACATCGATTGTTACAATCCGTTTCAAAACCCGTTTATCTGCAAAATCATTTGTAAGACATTTTTGCATATATAAAACCATCTCATTAAGTAAGTAAAGTTCACGATACGAATCTCATCGAAAAGAGTCTAAATCATCAACACCGTCAGTAATCAAAAGCAACGACATAAGTTCCATTGAAATCAAGGGTTTAAATCATGTAGATATGATCACCTACCATCTACATATAGTGATGCATGCATATCTCCTACTACTAGCACGAATCTAGACAATGATATAAAAGAAAACAAGAGATCACCCCTACCTAGCGAGTCAGGACTCCGTCCTCCTTCGCTTCGCCTTGAGCAACTCGCTCTACACTTGTTTCGACTCCCCCTCTAACAAAATCAGCACAATAACCATAAATGTTGGATATTACAACAAGTACTTTGAAATAAAATAAATAATCAAGAGAACAAGACCATAAAACATTCATAACCCAAATCAAACTCGCTTAACATTGGAAGAACCCACATGTGACTCTATCCTGTCTTAGATTCAAAACAACTACAATTTAGGTTCCTTTAGATCATACCATATATTGATGGAAAGCTTATTCAATTTCTAACATTTCACTTCTAGTGTCTCGGTCAAATTCCAATTATATAACCCTCAAAATAGCTAAATATACGCAGCAGCAACACAGATCTTTCCTTACAGCGCGCTACGCACTATAATAACCATAACTCCCTCATACGAACTCGAACCGACTATTGCCATATCATTCTGGAATCCTCTTGAGACAAGTTACAAGTTTGTAGAGAAGACTCTAAAAGCTTCTGAGCTCTCTATATCGAGCTACGGACTCAAACAGTATACTGTTACAACCTGAAATCTGTGTACCTCGCTAATTTCGACCTTATTTTTATCTCTATGTTCAACCATCACTCTTAAATCAAGCATCACACTAAGACTACATGAAATTCCCACTCATTCAAACCCTAAAATCAGAAAACCCCAAATCTCTAACCATTTAACCCTAGATTTTCACAACAAGATAAATCAAATCATCAAAAACTACAAATGTTACCTAGATTAAGTATTCCTGATTTGCTTCTTCATGCATGCTTCACACACTTCCTACAATTTCGAATTCAAACTCAATTACAACTCAAATCACGGAATCAATCTAGAGAGAGAAACAATAAATCTCTTACCGAAAATCAATAGACTTAGGTCAAATCACATCCCAATGCTCTTAATTTGACCAAAACAAGATTTCCCCTTTGATTTTCACTCAAAATACTTCCTTTCATCGATTGATTCATCTTCAAACTGTAACCCTAAAATGAAAATGACGACTAGCTCAATCCCATCTGAGTTCTCCTTTAAACAATCGAATTTGCACTTTAGTCCCCATATTTGTTCTGATCGCGAAACACCCCTTATTCTGATCTGATTGCACGTTTAGTCTATGTTTTGACTTAGTCTGAATTCAGAAGGGTCCCTCATCTAACTTAAAACTTTTGGATGTTACAAGTATGCGCTGTCGGTCACAAATTTATCATATGACAGACCCGGTTGAGGCGAAGGCAAAGCCAAGTATTGATTTCTGAGATTGATTACCAAAGGGACCAGAAAAAATATGGTTTGAAGTAGATTGTCCATGACCACACCATTCCTTCCTCCACGAAATCCAGGACGAGAGAAACCCGAATTGGAAGACCTTGGTTGATTTCCTTCACGAGTTTGGGCTGGGAACTGCTGAGTTTTAGCCACCAAAGTCGATGGTTGAACCAAAGAAGATTGAGATTTTTGTTGTGATAACCTCATCCCGTGATAAAATAATCAAGGTAGCAATTGAGCAAACGTTGGGAAGTTCTCCTAGTCTCAATGGCAGTCATGAATGAGGTATACTTAGAGCCGAGTCCTCTAAGAATATGGAGGTAAAATTTGGTGTCCTGGTGCATTGGAGGCAGCAATGGCATCTGAGATATTCTTGATCTTTTCCACATATTCGGTCATTGGCATGGTGTGCTTCTGGATTGTCTGAAGATGGAGTAATAGTTGAGACTCGTGTCTGTATTTTACGCTGAAAAGGAGGACTCTAGGTGAGAGAAAAGAGCTTTGGGTGTCATGAACTCTAGTGTTTGGGAGATAACTGACAGTGATAAAGTGGTGTTTAACCAACTTATTAGAGTCTGATCCACTCGATTCTAGTGGTGAAATGCCGGATTCAGAATCTGTTGATTTGTGGAATCGTCTGGGATAAATGGTGGTGGTGGTTGTGCGGCATCATGAGATATGAAGTGGAAGATATCTTGTGACTTCATGATAGGAAGTATTTGCTTCTTCCGTGTGAGAAAGTTGGTGTTGTCCAATTTTAAGCGAGACAAGAGGGACCAAGTCGGTAAGAGAAGGAATGGTGGTAGCGGGAGAGAAAAGGGTGGGGTGTTGTTGATAAACAGAATCAAAGGAGGTTGTTGTGGTGTTTGCGGCAGCCATTAAAACCTTAGAGATGACATACCATGAAAGATTGAAAAGTCTCGGTTGCTTTTCTTAGACAAACCTATATGAATTTATAGATTATTGTAATTGTTTATACATGGGAAAAAAGAGAAAGACAGTGGTAGTTCATACTCTCTCTCCTAAAAAAACTTTTTCTTAGAGCTTCTTACAGCGAGTTTGTGCTTCTCCGGCGAAGGGTCTTCCCTTCGCCGGATTCCTTTCTTAGTTTTCACAATAAAGTTGGCTACACCATGTTTTGGTAGTCAACCATTATAGCGGTGGAAGTATTCCATTTGCCATAAGGGCGAAGCCTTGGTGAGGATGAAGAACCTCCGAAGGATTTAGGGCCATGGATCTCTTTGTGGTAAAAAATGTAAGTTTGTTTCATTAGGAAATGAAACCTCTCTGCAACTCTGAGATCATAACTCCGGTGTGGATGGATGGGTTTCCATTCCACCTCTGGATCGACAAGGTTTTTGCTCATTTAGTGGAGGATCTGGGGGAGCTGGTAGCTTTCAACCACGTAACCACTCGCCTCCCGAATCTTAGTGTATGTTACCAGATTTGGATCTCGACGGAAGTTAAGGAGAGAGGCGACAGAGTGTTCAGGGTCTCTCGCCGGTAACCATGGAGCCTCAGCCGAAAAATCATCAGAGCAGTACGAGTAGAAGAATAACCCCTGGGTTTGATGAAGGTAAGGTAAATGTTGATCGCTGATGGAGAAAGCTATAATATTGGATCTAAGCAAAGATTTCAGCCGAAAATAGACAGGGAGATCAGGTAATAACATCGCCGGAAAACCAGAAAAGGAGGGTAGCTTCACCGGAGAAGATAACGATTACTGGTAATCCGGTCGTTGATAAGCCAACCTAAATCAGGTAATACATCCCCGGAAAACCAGAAAAGGAGGGTAGCTTCACCGGAGAAGATAACGATTACTGGTTATCCGGTGGTTGATAAGCCACCATAAATCAGGTACTAGGCATGGTTGAAACAGTAGGGACGTCATACTCATTTGGAGTTGTTGGAGTAATGCTCGATTGTGACCTATCAATAGGAAAAGTAGTTGCAGGTGATGATATCCTGTCTAGGATTGATGGCTTGGGTATCTCCCAAAAGTTTAAGGGTAAAGTAAAGTTGGATGTTGACATAAAGGCAGCAAAGTATGAGTCAGCAGTAAAGGGGGACAATGGTAGGGTCGGCGTGGGTACTTGTCTGGTGCCAGCAAGAATAGTATGATGTGGTACTTTGGGAGGTAGTTTTGATGGCTGAGTCAGTATTTTCGGCTGATCGGGAGGGGGTTGGGTGTTGGTTGTTAAGGTCCCCCGGTGGGAGGCGTGGGTTGTGAGTAGTGGTAGCAGTTTTTTGTTTTGTTAGTTGATGCCCCAGTGGGCTTTTGAGGTCTGTCCTGTAGGTGCCTTCCTCGGTTGGGTGAAGTTGGCTTGTTTTGTTTTTGGTGCGCACCGGTGCGGCCTGTACGGGGGAGAGTCCAGCTCGTTCCCCCGTCTACTGTGTTTTCTCGTTCTTGGTCGTTGTTTTTGTTTGTTTACTTTATCTTGTTTCATTAATATATTAATTCAAATCGTTCAAAAAAAATACATGGGAAAAATATAATTTTTTACAGAATTACAAGATGCAGAATTAAAAATAAAATATTGCAATATTGAGAATAAAATATTGCAATAAAACATTGTAATAAGTATCTATTTTATAAAATAGGTGGATGAGTGTTGACTAGGACAAACAATGGACAAACAAGGGACAAATATATGGATAAATCCAGTCGTTCGTTATCCCGTGCTAAATCTCACCCTCTATGTATTTTAAGATTAACATGGAAAAGAAAAAGTGCATAACTCTAATTTATTGCTATTGTCATTAGCTTTCTTTAATGGGTTATAACTATTCTATTGACCAATCTAAGTCGTTGATCAATCAGATTAGCCAATTGAACTGTTGAATCATTTCAAAGCTCATAATCATGATTCTTCCGTTTCCCCTGAATACGTTACACTACCCATCCTCTTCAACAATAAATTTTTTGAAGAGAGTAAAAATTTCGGTTACAAATCAAATATTTTCACCAACATTCAAATAAGTTCATAGTTTATAGTATGATAACATGTATGCGTGGAAGTGATTTATTTTGTACTCTAAGGATTTGGATATGGGTTTCTTCTTAGAGTAGTTAAATGGATAAACCTTGATATGAACAAATCACATACCCTCGAATTTGAGTGGGGTGGTCCGTAGTGTTTATTCGTGTTTTAATCGACAATTTCTGAAGAAAAACGAGTTAGATTTTGACTTTGTTTCTTATGTTTCTACAATTCAATGTCAAATCAATATCTTCGATCTATATATTGAGTTATTTTAGGTTAGGTCTTTATTATTTTGGTCACTCTTTGTATTGTACTACTTCTACTTCAAAGACATTGAAGATTTGATGAAGGTTCCTTGAGAAACGGGACAAAGCTTGGTTGCCTGTCTTGGTTGTTTACTTTTTGGATGGTGTTCTTTGCTATGTTCTTCTTTAGTGGTGTTTTTCTTCAATTTTGAGGATTCCCATCTCTATATCTCTTCAATGTTGCAGGTTTCACCTTACTGTATGTTATTCTTTTTAGCATTGTTTTAATTTTGAATGGTAGTAGAATTAAGTATATTGAGTGGTTCCTCAGTTTTTTTAATGGTGGTGGTGTTTTTCTCCCAATTTCCAATGTTGCAGGTTTCTATTTCTATCTCTCTTACTATACATCTTTGTAGTTTAGAATTCCTCAGAAATTGATTTAATGGTTGTTTTAAGTTTGTAGAAACCCGCTGATGTGACACGAAAATGTCACATTTAGAGAGCCTAACTTAGACTAATTAGTCCTTATCGAGAGTTATCAATAATATTTTATGTGTTTTTCTTGTTAGGTATCATTTTTGGAGATAAACATGTAAACCGGAATAAAGGGAACGAATTTTCACTATCATTTCATGTGCCGAAAACGAGAGAAAAAGGTTTCAAGCAAATCATATGACAAGTGGAGTCAATGACGAGTCCGACGGTGAAAACGGAATTCAATTCGGAGTTCGGATGGGAAGATATGAAAGAAAGAAGCCAAGGTCTTTTCTTGAAGGCACTCTCCTTTGTTTCAAGTTGGGAATCAAAGTCAAGCCCAAAGAAAAACCAAAAGCCCACAAAGAAAAGGATTAGAGATTTTAGAGGCACCTCTTTAGGGTCCAAGGTGAAATGGTCTTAAGACTTAGTCAAACTTTGACTAAGTTTAGGGTTTGACTCAAGTTAGAGAAAGGGGTCAAAAGAATCTTCTATCTATGAATCTACTATTCATCATCTTCTAGCTTGGGAAAGAAACAAAGGAGAGAGAGAAGGAGGTAGGGCTTGAAGTTTCTAGGGTTTATTGTTCTTGAGAGCTAGAAAGAGAGCTTGAGGAGAGGCAAAGAGAGAAGGTGAAGGGGGCCGGCCAAGCTTAGGCCGGCCAGCACTAAGGCCGGCCAAAGCTTGGCCGGATCAGCAGCACGGGACAGCAGCTGCTCCGGCATAGGAACATCACGGGAGCAGCAAGGTTAGCTCGGGCTACTATTCATCTGTGCACGGGACAGCCGGACGCGTCCACGGGAGCTTCTACAGCAGCAATGGAGGTCGCACAGCAGCAACGCACATCAGCTGCTCCGGCGCGACAGTAGCTTACGTGGAAGCTTCCCATGCTCGGTTTACTCGGCACAGCAACACGGGACTCAAGGGACGGCTCAAGAAGGCTCGGATTTGCTTGATTTGGCCGGAAACTCCACTTTTCTTGGCCGGGATTTTACCATCTTTGACCGGAAATTTCAAGGGTTTCCGGCAATCTTCTTGGTCCAAAACCTTAGGGCTTTTACTCCCCTCATCCTTGGCTAGCTTCCCATGTAGTTTGATTTTGGTTTGGATTGAAGATTGCTAGAGAGAGAAAACTAGGGTTTAGCTTTAATGGAGGTTGAGTTCTAAATGGAGAAGATGATGATGATCGCTATAGGGAACCCAGAAAATTGCTAAGGGGAGATCGGCTGCAACTAAAAACTCATATTTTCCGACGATCTTAGCCTCGAACCACATCGAAAAAGGGGGATTCTCTCACCATTTCCTTTCCATTTCTTATTCAATCACCATGTTTAGCTAATTTTAGTTTGTCGATTATATGAGATGAAATGTGATGAATTCGTGACTATGTTTAATATGATTTGATGTTTTGATTATAAATTGATGTTCATTTATTTCGATTATCGTTTTGATCGTATTTTCATGTGTCTTGTCAAGCACTTCGCATAGTTAATAGACGAAACGAAGTATTCGATATCGATCGTAGTCTAAGTCATAATTTCATGTGTCTTGTCATGCACTTCACATAGTTAGGCGACTAGACGACACTTTCGATGACTCGGGATTAACCGATTTAGACGTTTGTTTGACTAAGTATGATCTCCGGATATACATAGTACTTAGAGACATCTACTTTAAGAGTCGAATATCGATTGTACCTCGACACATCAAATCGGACTATACATAGTCGTAGGTTTATCATTATGGATTCTCGGACTTCGACACCTCTCTCACTTATTTGTGCCCGGATCGAGTCTTACCGTCTCCCGACTCTTGTTGCCTCCCGACTCTTGTTTCCTTCGACACTTCTCTCGAATCTCTCTAACCCGTTTACATATATCGTTTAATTAGTTTATTTGTTTTCTTTATTACTCTCACAATCAAAACCCCCCATTTATCTTTGTTTCTCTTCCTTTTTAGTCTAAGTTAGCTTTTAATATCTAGATCGAGGGATAACACCCTTCGATATCCAAATTACCTTCCTATCCTTGGATCGATCCCGGCTTTGCCGGATTACTACTTGATACCTCCGCTTGGGTGTGCAACCTTTTCGGGTGCATCACCCGCCCTGTGTACAGTTTCTGATGTTATTTATTTTGATTATCGATTTTTAGTCCATATTTTTATTGAGGTTTAATATATGGGTCTCTTCCTTGAAAAGTATTAGGTATATTTCTACACCCTCACTCTTCACTCTCATAAAATTTTTGTTGTTGTTAAATGTTTTGATCTTATCACAGATTCCACTCCTTATCCAAAGGATTTGGTTTCAAGTTGCAGTATGTTGCACCATATAGTTCTTTTGTTCATCTTGATAATGACAATGTGTCACAATTAGAAAGAATATTTCCATCTCCTCCTTTCGTTTTGTTGGTGTGAATTAAGTAGACATTTTTTTGTCATTCTATCAAAAGATGTTAAAATGATTTTTAATCTTGCATACTGTGAGGAAGAATACAAAACATTTATTCAGTAATTCGAAGTTGTTGATGTGAATTAAGTAGTTATTTTTTTGTCCTACAATGAAACGATGATCAAATGAGTTTTTTGTCTTACGTCGCGAACTCCATAAGAGAAAATAAAAACATTTTAATGAGTAATTTGGAGGCAAACAACTAAGTTAGTACATACTGATAAGCAATGATCGACGTCAAGCCTCAAATTGGCGTAAGCAAGGGGCTCAAGAAACAAATTCAGTATGTTTCTTTTCAAAACTCCACATTGCAAATTGCACTTGGCATGGGACTTCAATTTGTTGTTTTTTCTAATGAATTTCAGGTTTCTAAATCCATCGACGAACTTGAAATACATGGTATAAAGATACGAGGTCTTATTGCAGATAACGTTGGAAACTACCATCAATATAGGGTATCGAAATTCAAATGTTATGATCATTTGCAGTATTATGTTTACCATTTTATGTATCAGTTAGCCAACATTGGTGTCTCGAACATATTTTATACATTTTCATGTAGTTTGTTTAGACAAGGACATGAAACAAATTATTACGAATTCAAAGACTACACAAATTAAGGCAACGAGAAAAAAGGTATCAGGTCTACTATCAGAAGGGTAAGAAATCAAATTTGATTTCCTCTCTTTACTTTTTCTGATGCGAGATTTGAGCCAATAGCGCTAAATGGTTACTTCATTTTTATTGGTGCGCTAGCCATTGTGCTAACTCTAAGTCGTTAAAGGAAAGTGTAGTCCGTTAAATAATCGACGCAAAGATATTAATCACTTCGTTTATAAGAAGCTTGGATGCATTTGATTTGATTATTGACGGGAAATTACTTGTTAATGCTCTAAAAGATGTGAAAAATCATTTTCTCGATGTAGCTATTGGTCGTGCATATTTATTACCAGTTCTTTCCTGAAGCAGATCGTAAATTCTATTAGTTGTTGTCAATTTTTCACCAAAGAAGAGAACACTTATATGTTCGTAACCCTCAAATAAATTTAATAAGTAATGCTCAAGGATTGATTCAGCAATTAAGTGGTTTGTAATCTCTCATTTTTCTGCAACAACATTATCTTATGTATTTTTGCTTTTTGCACTTGTTCTTTCTAATTCATCATCTGCACACACGTAAAGTGCTCAATCTAAACTTTCGTGCCGAAGGCACGGGTTATACCTAGTCTATATAACAAAGTAACCTGATTGTGGCAAGGACAAGGTGATTAGGACAAGCTGACTAGAGAAAAATTCCCAACTAGATTGGAAGATTATACTTTGTATCTAATCCTCAAACTTCACTTTGTATTAACACTCCATAATTGCTTAGATGTGTTGGCATTCCATAACCCTTCCAACTAATGGCAATCTCTAAGCCATTAATTACATATAATGGAATTTCAACCAACCACTTCTCCTCCATAAACCCCAAAAAGTGTTCTCCCAAAATTCAAAGAGAAGCGTACCTTGATCCATAGCTTGAAGATGGTTGGGTAGGGTTGATATTCCACTTAGTTCTTCTTCCTCTAGAATCTCTCTTGTGATGAAGGGATTTCACACTTAACCAAAATTGTAGAGATTAGGGAAGAAGCCCAAATGGGGACCATAACCCCTATTTATAGACTTTTATTTCTAATTTGTCCCCTCATCAAATTAGAAATCACTTAATGGTCTCTACACGTTTATTCCATGACACTTTGATACCTACTGGTCAAGTCAATCCATATTAGACCACTTTACGAGTTGACAATTTACTGAGATAGCCATACATATGTCTATGCATATGTGAGCCCACATATGTTGGAATTTCTTCCAACAATCTCCCACTTGGGCCACATATGCTATTTAGAAATGTCTACATCCTTGTGAGCTCAAAATGTGCAATCAAATTATTAGGTATCCCAAACAATCTGGTCTATCAGTTGTGCTAGTACGGGATTAAAGGGACTTTCGTAACATTCAATCTTCACTAAATCCATCAGTAGTCACGCATACCAACATCACCAAATGACATAGATCCATCATGGACGCATAGCATGGAAATTACATACAATGTGATCTTACCATGTCTATTTCCAACTGGTCCACCCTTAACTTTAGCGAGATCGACCTTAGCATAACATTATAGAGTGTAAAATAACTGAATAACTTATTTCTGCAGAAAATTCCAAAACGTAGAGCAATGTCCAAATAACACCAAACCATATGTGTACAAACTCCCACTAAACCTTATTACCATATAGTGATATAACATCAATGAGAACAATGTTCTCATTAAACACCTTCGGTGTTAATCCCTCCGTCCGCGGATCCGCAATAATGGAGTTTGTCTTAATATGCTCTATATGAAACCCACTCTATGTTCTTTTATTCACAACCGAGAACTTTATATTTTAGTTCTCATTGTTGTTAATCTGAAACGGATGCAAAATAATTGTCACAACATGACTTTGATGGTATTTTGATACCCTTAGAATGTCAGTTTTAGTGACAAAATACTGCAATCCTAATAAAAAATTGGATGTCTTATAAACGGCTACAAATTCTATTACATAATCCAAAAGAAGCTATGAGTGTTTAATTAACACTCTTCCTAACATAGCTCTTTCAGTAAATAGACGAATGTAGCCTTATACTGGTTTTGTAATTATTTACATCCACAATAGTCGGAATTAAGTGCTTTATGATCTCCCAGAGTTCATTACAAAATGCAGGAGTATGTCCTCAGACAACTCGAGCTTCGGTGCCTTAAGTTTGGAAGCTATATGAGACATATTCATGATGTACTCCCTTATGTTTCCCTTGCCTTTATACCTCATAGAAGTCAGGTTCGCCAAAAGCGTTCCAGTTTCTACCTTATCACTCTTTTCATACCTTTTTTCGATTTCGGCAAGGAAATCACTGGCCTTAGTTACCTCAGCAGAGATTGCGCTTCGAAAAGCTTCTGGAATGCCACGCTTAATGATCATGAGACTCATGCGATTTGAGCGATCCCACCTCTCATAGTGTCTCCTTTCATCATGAGAACTATCATCCGTAAGAGGGGCGGGTTGCTCCACCCTAAGTGCAAGATCCAGATCCATGCAGCCCAGAACAATCAGAATGCTCTCTTTCCAGTCCTTAAAGTTATTCCCATTGAGAATGGGAATGTGGTTAGCATTCATTGGTATATTTGCAATAACTACACAGAGAATAGACATAATAAATTTACATGTTCACATCGTGAGATTTAAAATTTAAACGATAACGAGATACATAGCAGAATACCGAGCACAACATTAATATCAAGTCTTTGGATAGTAATACTAATTTGTAAGTGGTATCTCTGTTGCAGTAATCAAACATAGACGATAAATCTTGTCAACCAGTAAGTCTATCTTTGGACCAACTCATTATTCACATGGACACCTTACAATCATCTCACATTTATTACCGCATGTGTATATGTAGTTCGGCCAAATATTAAACTACCTTTCGGTCGACTTAATACCCGCATGAATTTACATACACACGACCTACTCCAACATTGTCATTGAACTAATCTACATAAAAGAGGTCACTTTGGCGACTTTTTACTTCAATAAATTCTATCAAATGTCAGATATTATTTGAGGGATGTATTAGTTATTCATTGTTTAAATTTTACAAAATAAATGTCCAAAAAGAACCTTTAATTTGGTCTGTAATTGACCCAGTCAGATCGGTCTGGCTCAATAAGTCAGACCGGTCTAACACACTAAATGATCTGTCTGACTCGGTCGAGTCAGATCTGACTGACTCCTCCGAGTCAGATTTCTGGCTGACCAGTCAGTTGGTCTGACCAGACCAACTGACTGGACTGCCCACGTTCCAATTAATAAGGAACGTGGGCACTTTCCATCCCCACTTTAAAGTGGGGCGTTGCAACAGTAACCCCACTTTAAAGTGGGGTTGGCCAAATAACGCACCCCACTTAATGTGGGGTGCTGTTTCATTCCCCACATTAAGTGGGGAATTAAAAACTAACCCATATTTTTTTTTTTTCTTAAAATAAAAAAACAGGAACTTGATCCATATATAAAAAAAACTTTATCCCAAGTTTTGGCAAATAATTTGTTTAAACCAATATCAAAATTGTATTAAAATGTGATTTCACCGAATCTATAAAACTTTCAATCCAAATATGTAAGATCAGTATGTCTTAATTTTATAAAAAAAAAACTTTGATCCTTAAACATTTAAATGGAACCAAATCACATGATATACATATTTATATGTCAAGATAACCTATCTACAAATTATCCGAATTTAATTTTCATGAAAGATCATGATAACCCCAAGTTTTAGACATAACAAAACCTTGATATATGTTCATAAGATAAATTAAATATCATAGACTTCTAAATTTCTCAATGAATCTTAAAATTGGAGTGGCTCTGATACCAATTGTTAGAATATTTAACCTTACACATGCATATAGTAAAATACAAAACCACCATATAATATGTCATGTATAATATAAGCTAGACATGTTCTCTACAAGATTCAAAGAGATTAAACTTAATCACAGAAGCGTACCTTGATCCATAGCTTGAAGATGGTTGGGTAGGGTTGATCTTCCACTTAATTCTTCTTCCTTTAGAATCTCTTTTGTGATGAAGAGATTTCACACTTAACCAAAATTGTAGAGATTAGGCAAGAAGCCCAAATGGGGACCATAACCCTTATTTATAGACTTTTATTTCTAATTTGGCTCCTCATCAAATTAGAAATCACTTAATGGTCTCTACACGTTTATTCCATGACACTTTGATACCTACTGGTCAAGTCAATCTATATTAGACCACTTTATGACTTGACAATTTACTGAGATAGCCATACACATGTCTATGCATATGTGAGCCCACATATGTTGGAATTTCTTCCATCAATCTCCCACTTGGGCCACATATGCTATTTAGAAATGTGTACATCCTTATGAGCTCAAAATGTGCTATCAATTATTAGGTATCCCAAACAATCTGGTCCATCAGTTGTGCTAGTACTGGATTAAATGGACTTTCGTAACATTCAATTATCACTAAATCCATCAGTAGTCACGCATACCAACATAACCAAATGACATAGATTAATCATGGACGCTTAGGATGGAAATTACATGCAATGTGATCTTACCATGTCTATTTCCAACTGGTCCACCCTTAACTTTAGCGAGATCGACCTTAACATAACATTATAGAGTGTAAAATAACTGAATACCTTATTTCTGCAGAAAATTCCAAAACATAGAGCAATGTCTAAATAACACCAAACCATATCTGTGTAAACTCCCACTAAACCTTATTACCATATAGTGATATAACACCAATGAGAACAATGTTCTCATTAAACACCTTCGGTGTTAATCCCTCCGTTAGCGGATCCGCAATAATAGAGTTTGTCTTAATATGCTCTATATGAAACCCACTCTATGTTCTTTTATTCACAGCCGAAAAATTTATATTTTAGTTCTCATTGTTGTTAATCTGAAACAGATGCAAAATAATTGTCACAATATGACTTTGATGGTATTTTGATACCCTTAGAATGTCATTTTTAGTGACAAAATATTGCAATCCTAATCCAAAATTGGATGTCTTATAAACGGCTACAAATTCTATTACATAATCCAAAAGAAGCTATGAGTGTTTAATTAACACTCTTCCTAACATAGCTTTTTCAGTAAATAGACGAATGTAGCCTTTTACTGGTTTTATAATTATTTGCATCCACAATAGTCGGAATTAAGTGCTTTATGATCTCCCAGAGGATCCGACTTCTTGTATGTGAGCATATAATCTTTATTTCTCTTTTAGTATCTGAAAACCCTTTTGGCTGCTTTCTAGTGATCCATTCCAGGATTACTTAAATATTTACCTGACATACCAACTACTGAAGCATAAGGAATCTGTTGAATTTCTTTAATTTCACATTGGTTTCAGGGCACTGGTTTAGACTAAATTTGTCTCCGTTAGCGACTGGGGTGTCTTCTGGTTTCGACATACAAAACCAGGAATACAAAGCTACTTCCACTGAACTTATGATACACATAATCCTCAATAATATTTGTCTCAATACCAAATGAGACTACAACTTGATGAAATTTGTAGTACCACTGACACGAAGCCTGCTTGAGCCCATAGATGGATTTCTTTAATTTGCAAACCATATTCTTTGGATCAACAGATACAAAGTTTTTGGGTTGCACCATATATATTGTTTCATCAATGTCTCCATTGAGAAACGCCATTTTGACATCCATTTGATGTAGCTCAAGATCAAAATGTGCAACAAGTGCCATAATTATCATGAAAGAATCTTTCGAAGAAACTGGAGAGAAAGTCTCTTTATAGTCCACACCTTCCTTTTGAGTGAAGCCTTTAACCGCAAGACGAGCCTTATATCTCTCCACATTACCTTTCGAATCTCTCAATGAATCCTGCAAGGCTTGACGAAAGTTGATTAGATCATCTTCTGTCAATCCACTAGTGTCCTCATGTTTTTGGAGATATACTACGTAATTATCCGAAGTAGCACTTCTCCTCTCTCTGTTGGATCTCCTTAATGACACTTCCTCTTGAGGTTGTTGAGTTTGTCCGTCAGGAACAACTTCCTGAACTGGAGTAGGGAGTTGTTCAACATTGTCTTTTAAGGGTTTTAAATCTCCTTCTTCGACAATCGTACGCATGAAAATTGGTACATTGTCAGAAGTAGTAGTAGGGATCACAATTGATTCCTCCTCAAAGACAATGTCTCTAACCTTATTTCTCCCCCCAAACTCAACATCCTCAAAAATACTGCAGTTCCCGTCTCAAAAAAATAGACTTTCTTGTGGGATCGTAAAATTTGTAGCCCCTAGATCGCTCTGACTATCCAATAAAATAGCTGTTTATTGTTTTGGAGTCCAACTTCTTAGGCGTTTGGCCTATAAAGTGTTGCCTCAGATGGGCATCCCCAAATATGTAGATGCTTAAGACTTGGCTTTCACCCTATCCAAAGTTCATAAAGTGTTTTAGCAACTGCTTTGGATGGTACTCTATTAAGGATGTAAGCTGTTGTCTTTAATGCTTCTCCCCAGAGTAACTCTGGTAAAGTGGAATGACTGATCATACTCCTTACCATATCTTTAAAAGTGCGATTTCGTCGTTCAGCTACACCATTCATGCTAGGAGAACCTGGCATGGTGTACTGTGGGACGATTCTGCATTCTTCTAGGAAGTTAGTAAATGGCCTTGGACGTTTATCTCTTGAACCGTCATATGCCATATTTTTGCTGAATTCACTTAAGTAATTTTCCATTTTGTATCCCGTGTTTCCACGTGCAAGGTTTCATTATAGTATTCAATAGTGACACATGCGTATAGCTTATCATAAGCACTTAGCGAACCAGTACCACACTTATTTGAATTTAAAGAAAGACTAAACTGATTGTTTCCAAATGAAAAATGATAACAAGATTTGTCCAAAACTGAAACTGAAACCAAATTCCGTCTGAATGACGGTACAACAAAAGTGTCTTTCAAATCCAAATAAAAACTAGTTCCTAATAATATCCTGAAATGACCTATTACCTTGACCTCTACCGCTTGCCGTCTCTCACATAGATGTATCTTTCACCATCAATTGGCTTTCGGTAGCTCAAACAACCCTGCATAAAAACACTAATGTGAGTAGATGCACCTGAATCTAATCACCACGTGTTTCTAGGTACTGAAGATAAATTAACTTCAGAACAAACCAAATTAAAAAATATATCCTTCTTGGCACGCCAAGTAGCATACTCGGTACATTCTTTTTTCATATGCCCAGGTTTTCCACAAAAGAAACAATTGTTTTTTTCCTTAGGTTTCTTTTGCTCTGGACCCTTAGCAGCTTCATTATACTTATTCCTTTTCTTGACCTTCCCTTTTGAGGTACTGGCCAAATGAGCACTTTCAGATTTCTCATGCTTCACTTTTTCTTCTTATTGCACACAGTTTGAAATGAGCTCATTAAGAGTCCACTTCTCCTTCTGACAGTTGTAACTGACCTTAAATTAACCAAATTGTGCGGGAAGAGAGTTCATTACAAAATGCAGGAGTATGTCCTCAGACAACTCGAGCTTCGGTGCCTTAAGTTTGGAAGCTATATGAGACATATTCATGATGTACTACCTTATGTTTCCCTTGCCTTTATACCTCATAGAAGTCAGGTTCGCCAAAAGCGTTCCAGTTTCTGCCTTATTGTTCTTTTCATACCTTTTTTCGATTTCGGCAAGGAAATCAATGGCCTTAGTTACCTCAGCAGAGATTGCCCCTCGAAAAGCTTCTGGAATGCCACGCTTAATGACCATTAGACTCATGCGATTTGAGCAATCCCTCATATCATAGTGTCTCCTTTCATCAGGAGAACTATCATCCGCAAGAGGGGCGGGTTGCTCCACCCTAAGTGCAAGATCCAGATCCATGCAGCCCAGAACAATCAGAACGCTCTCTTTCCAGTCCATAAAGTTATTCCCATTGAGAATGGGAATGTGGTTAGCATTCATTGGTATATTTAAACGATAACGAGATATATAGCAGAATACCGAGCACAACATTAATATCAAGTCTTTGGATAGTAATAATAATTTGTAAGTGGTATCTCTATTGCAGTAATCAAACATAGACGATAAATCCTGTCAAACAATAAGTCTATCTTTGGACCAACTCATTATTCACATGGACACCTTACAATCATCTCACATTTATCACCGCATGTGTATATGTAGTTTGGCCAAATATTAAACTACCTTTGGGTCGACTTAATACCCGCATGAATGTACATACACACGACATACTCCAACATTGTCGTTGAACTAATCTACATAAAAGAGGTCACTTTAGCGACTTTTTACTTCAATAAATTCTATCAAATGTCGGATATTATTTGAGGGATGTATTAGTTATTCATTGTTTAAATTTTACAAAATAAATGTCCAAAGGAACCTTAAATTTGGTCTGTAATTGACCCAGTCAGATCAGTCTAGCTCAATAAGTCAGACCGGTCTAACACACTAAATGATCTGTCTGACTCGGATCTGTCAGAACTGTCTGACTCGGTCGAGTCAGATCTGACTGACTCGTCCGAGTCAAAATCTGGTTGACCAGTCAGTTGGTCTGGTCAGACTAACTGACTGGACTGCCCACGTTCCAATTAATAAGGAACGTGGGCACTTTCCATCCCGACTTTAAAGCGGGGCGTTACAACAGTAATCCCACTTTAAAGTGGGGTTGGCCAAATAACGCACCCCACTTAATGTGGGGTGCTGTTTCATTCCCCACACTAAGTGGAGAATTAAAAACTAACCCATATTTTTTTTTTCTTAAAATAAAAAAACAGGAACTTGATATATATATAAAAAAAACTTTATGCCAAATTTTGGCAAATAATTTGTTTAAACCAATATCAAAATTGTATTAAAATGTGATTTCACCGAATCTATAAAACTTTCAATCCAAATATGTAAGATCAATATGTCTTAATTTTATAAAAAAAAACTTTGATCCTTAAACATTGAAATGGAAAGATAACCTATCTACAAATTATCCGAACTTAATTTTCATGGAAGATCATGATAACCCCAAGTTTTAGACATAACAAAACCTTGATATATGTTCATAAGATAAATTAAATACCATAGACTTCTAAATTTCTCAATGAATCTTAAAATTGAGGTGGCTCTGATACCAATTGTTAGAATATTTAACTTTGTACATGCATATAGTCAAATACAAAACCTCCATATAATATGTCATGTATAATATAAACTAGACATGTTCTCCACAAGATTCAAAGAGATTAAACTTAATCACGAAAGCGTACCTTGATCCATAGCTTGAAGATGGTTGGGGACCATAACCCCTATTTATAGACTTTTATTTCTAATTTGGCCCCTCATCAAATTAGAAATCACTTAATGGTCTCTACACGTTTATTCCATGACAGTTTGATACCTACTGGTCAAGTCAATCCATATTAGACCACTTTACGACTTGACAATTTACTGAGATAGCCATACACATGTCTATGCATATGTGAGCCCACATATGTTGGAATTTCTTCCAACATTTTTATGAAACTTCAAGTAGGTTATAAAGTGATATGAAAAATTCCTTTCTTTTTGTTGAAGCATATTACAAAGTGGGAAAAATCCATTTTGTGCACAAAAAAAAACTAATGTTTGTTGTGTGATGTTATATTTACATGAAAAGTTTTATAGTCCCCCCTCTTAGATTTTTGTACTTCAGATAAATTTTCTTTTATCTTTCTTTTTATATCAAACTAGATGCTTTTCTGTATCTATCTAATTTGTGATGTAATGATCTGACTAGTATCTTTAATTTAACCATTATTTTAACGGGAATTTGGCCAAAACTCCCTAAGAAATTATGACTTTGGTTAAAAAGGATCAAAGTTTTTTTGGCTTCACCTCCCTGATGGCAATTATGTAATTTTCAATTTCAGTAAAAAAACCAAGCTAACCCTAGTCTAAGAAAATACCTTGCAAACACCTTGCACTGCCTTGCAAAGCCTTGCAAACACCTTGCATGGTTTTTGCAAACACCTTGGATAGCCTTGCAAACAAATTGCAGAGCCTTGCGAACACCTTGCAAAGCCTTGCAAAAACTTTGCAGAGCCTTGCGAACACCTTGCATGACTTTTGCAAATACCTTGCACAACCTTGCGAACACCTTGCAAAGCTTTGCAAATACCTTGCAGAGCCTTGCAAACACCTTGCAGAGCCATGCAAATGGTTTGCAAATTAGTTTTTGAATTGATTTAACATGAAATTGGTTACAAATTATTATATTTTGTCTAATAGAATGTTGTATCAAAAAACTAGCTAAAACCCTACAAATTCATAATAGTCATTTTATAAGCTCTAGCACCATCATTTTACATTTCTTCGAAAAACTTCCAAAGTTTTCATGAAATTCTCAATTTGAACATAAATATCAAGCAAACAAAACACAGAGATGAAAAACAACTAGCCTAGTGCGTATAAATGAAGTTAAGATCCAAAAGAATAAAGGGAAGCCCCAAGAATACAAAATAAGACAATGTCGAAAAATATACTCAAGAAGTCAACGTACAACCAAGAAACTTTCAGTCAAAGTATAACCAAAATCAAACACCCCATTCAATACGTTGAAACTCCCCTAATAACTTCCTATAAATACAATCCTCTAGTTGATCAAACTCTTCATCTTCTTCTTCTTTATCTCTATCTCTTGATATCAACCAATTCATTTGCACATCCTCTCTCCATCTCTCTCTCTCTAAGGGCTAAGGCAATTGTGAAGAATGGGTTTTCCAAAGAAATTTATCCTAACATTAATGTATCTGATGATTATGTACTCATCATCAGCTAATGCAGTTTATAATGTACAAAAACTAGGAGCTAAACGAGACGGTCGAACCGACTCATCTAAAGCCTTCCAAGATGCATGGACTAGAGCTTGTGGTTCATTTAAACCCTCTCTTATTTATGTACCACCAGGAAGATATCTAGTTACAAATCTATTATTTTCCGGGCAATGTAACAACACTGATATCACTATTCGGATAGACGGAACCCTAGTAGCTCCTTCTGATTATTTGCTACTCCATAATAGAAATATTGATACTTGGATTTCTTTCCAGTCAGTCACAGGTGTTTCTATCCAGGGTGGGATCCTGGACGGTCAAGGCTCGTCTCTCTGGGCCTGCAAGCTCTCCGGGAGTAGTAAATGTTCCGGTGTCCATGGTGTGACGGTAATGTCAATTTTAATTATTACTTTTATATAAATTCCATTAGGCGTTGACGATCTAGTTAATTTACAAAAAGAAAAAAAGAAAACCTTTCTACTTAGAGGTATTTTGGTTTGAAGTCTTATAACTTGACATTAATAATCATCAATAGCTGACTTCTCTCCCTAAATTTCCACCCAATTAACACTTTTTGTATGATTTTACATGAGATTGGATTATTAATAAGATATATTTGTTGCAAAATGCAGTCATTAATGTTTACCAACTCGAAGAATATATTGATCCATGGATTAATTTCCCGAAACAGTCAATTGTATCACTTGGTGATCAACAGTTGTGATAATGTCGATATAAAAGGAGTGCAAATAAGTGCGTCTAAAAATAGTCCTAACACAGACGGCATACATGTACAGTTATCCACCGGAGTTACAATTATGGCCTCAGGTATTAAGACTGGAGATGATTGTATATCTATTGGTGCGGGTACCCGTAATTTGTGGATTCAAAATGTTGCATGCGGGCCTGGCCACGGTATTAGGTAACACATTTTTCTCTTATTAATTACAAGAACCCTAAATTCTCTACGAAATGAATGTTTGTCCGACAGAGTATCACGGTTGTTTCTTTATCTAAACGAACTACTTCGTTTTGCGCAGTATTGGAAGTCTTGCAAAAGATTTAGATGAACCTGGTGTGCAAAATGTGACAGTTAAAGCGGTTGTATTTACTGGTACTCAAAATGGGGTAAGAATAAAGGCTTGGCCAAGACAGAGTAAAGGATTTGTTAATGGAGTTCTTTTCCAAAATGTTGTGATGAGGAATGTCCAAAATCCCATAGTAATCGACCAACATTATTGCCCTAATAATGAAGTTTGCCCAGATGAGGTATTCTTCTTGGCTTTTACTTTAATGGTTTGGTTGTGAAATGATCTGTGTGATAGTTTGAGCAAGATGGAGCTAATCAATCTCCCATAGATTCCTACTAGAGAGGATAGAGTTACCACCTCTTAGAACTATTATCTGGTACTCAAATATAGAAACTTTAGAACCAAGTTATTAAATAAAATATCTATTAAGATGTTAATCTTTTTTTTTCTGTTATAATGTATAGGAATCTGGAATAAAGATAAATGGAGTAACATACAAAGATATTCAAGGAACATCAGCAACACAAGTTGCCGTACGATTTGATTGCAGCAACACAAACCCGTGTCAAGGGATTCGATTAGAAAATGTTAAACTGAAGTATCAAAATCAACCTGCACGATCTTCTTGTGTTCGTGCAGTTGGATCTGCACATGGTCTCGTTGTACCAGCAGGTTGTTTGTAGTTGTAATTGTTTCTACTGCCTTTATGTATATGACACTCGAGCTAGTAATTTAGCATTAGGTTTAAAAATGTTTTTTTTTCTTATCTTGCAAATTGCAGAACTTATATATCATGCATGACCTATGGGCTTTGATTGGCATTGGATTTAGGGTTTGAGATTCGAATATATCTGTGTTGTTTCTCTGGTATAGTAAGACAAAACATTTGTATTACTGTCTATTTAAAACATTGATAAATCAATAAAGCTTTTTAGATTTTTCTATCTTAAATACAAACTTTTAAATTCATTCTGAACTACAAATTTACTTTCTTGTTTTAAAAACATGTTTTTAATTGAGTTAATTCCTATTTGGTCCCCTACTTTGTGACCAGCTTCCTTTATGACCCCCTATTTTCTGTAAATTCAAATATGGTCCCTTTTTTTGAGGTAAATGTCCTAACTGTCCTTCCTTTAAATATTTTTTCAAAATAAAATTAAAAATAAAATATTAATTCCACCTCACTTCCCTCCCCACCACTTATCTCTCTCCACCTCACCTCTCTTTCCAACTCACCTCTTTCACTCTCTCCAACACACTCCTCTCTCTCTCCAACTCACTCCTCTCTCTCTCCAACTCAACATCACCTTCTTCGACGGAGGTCGCCGGCCGGAAAATTTTCCGGCCGGCGACCCCCCTTCAAACTTGTACTCTCTATAGGAATTAACTCTTTTTAATTTCTCTTTAAAACGAGAAGTTCATAAAACAAAAAGAAACATATACCGGGAACCCCTCCAAATTTGTACTCTCTATACTTCTAATTGAAGGAAATGTCCTTCTGAAGGAATGTCCTTTGACCAAGATGACAATGCATTCAAGTTGTGAAATAGGATTATGATAACTTTATCCAGAAGATCATCTAGTTCGGTCAAATTAGGGGTCGTAATATGTAGCTAGAAGCCAACTACGACCAACGGGGTACACCAAAGAGTGACGGTTTGATCAGAGAGATAAAACTAGAGGGAACAGGGTAAAAGCTTGGATTAGATCTAACTTGATAGGTTCAAAAAATTCTGATAAGATCCGGACAAAGATAAGAAGAACCAGGCCCGAAAGAGAGGCGCAAATCAAGTAAAAGGGGCCGACCATGTGATAGTCGGCTAGAGTAATGGGCCGTCCAGGCCAAGCCCACTAAAAGGGCTGCCCTGGCCGGCCACATAAAGAGGAGTCCCAAATGGGACAGAACTCCCATTTGGGAATTCACTCAGAATAGGATTTTGAGTCTTATCTTTTTTGGAGTTCTTAATTGGATCCTAATAGGAATTGGATTTTAGAGTTATCTATATAGGACTATTATAGTACTGAAAAGGTGTGATTTCTTCTCAAGAGAAAATCTATCTCTACAACGTCAAGTAGAAAAAGAGATTTTAGAGAAAAGGCTTTCATTCTATCTATCTAGTAAAAGAATAAAAGTTTTTCGTCTCAACCTCACATAAGGTCCTAGCTGACTCTAAAAGCGGGAGATCAAGTTGATTGCTTGGGTGTTTCAAGTAGGGCGCTACAATTGGAAGCTCTCATCTTCGGGATAAAGACATCAGATTTAGTTGGAGAGAAAGCGATTCAGGTAAATCTCCATCCCGTTCTAGTTCATCTTTAGTTGTTGCATGTGATACTGAAAACTTGTGTTAAACGTATTAGACGTTTGAGATTCCGCTTAGAATACTAGGTGATACCATAACCCAACAATGATGATGTGTCAAGGGGACGCCGCCTTTGACCCTAGTGAATTTCATTTCATTGAATTTAGTCGAAGGCTCGCGTTACGCACCCGTTGACCACTTTGTCTCAACTATTCCCACCTCCTAGGAGAGAGTAGCTCTATCCAAATCAGAAGCAAATTGTGTGAGGGATTCTAACTTTGTAAGGATCTAGAGGATTTGTGCGAATTCCAACCTCTGGTATCCAAGTTGAGAGAAACTATATTGAAAGCCAACCTCTGACCCTCTTGGACTAAGAAGAAAGATAGGGCGCAACTCCAAAAACTAGCCCCCCTTTTCCCGGAGTGACGACAAAAAAAGGGATCATCTCCAATCTAAAACATATGATAAAGAAAACCGTAATGAAAAAGGCTGGCAAGAGGAATATATTCCATCAAGAGAAAGGAGGCAGACTGGTAAAAATACCAACCTCTCTTTCTGTGGCCAGATATAAATCAAAATAGAGTGAAGCCTTCCAGAATCCCTTCTTTTCGGAATTCCCTAGGGGTTAAAAGAGTGGTTTAAGTTTCTCCCTCTTCCATATGAGCTCCCCTCCGATCTAAACCCTCTTTCTAGTTTGAAAAAACATAAATTAATCAGGATGGATCAACAGGCTTTCCAAACCAAACCTACTGGTCTTTTCCTGGGACCTAGCATTGAAGCCTGGCATATCAAGGTGATGGGCAGTACAATTTCATGGGTCAGTCACAAGTCTGGGAGCTGAGGGCAACACTTGGCCTGGGGAAGCTAAGGGCTGTGGTGCAATTCAGGCGAGGAGATTTTCTCAAGAGGTAAAAATCGCTCAGGAGCCCGTCGATAACTTCTTTTTCTGGAGTTGTAACCCTTATAGTTGCGAAGTGCTCGTGCCAGCTATCTTCGAGAAGTTGGAAATATATGTGAGGTATTATATTGAAGCACTTCAAGTTCCCGAACTCTTGATTCTTAAAATCTATCTACTAGAGGCTGGTTTATTTAGGGGAGAACCTGAATTTGTCTATGCGATGTTTATAAATATGGCCGAAATCAACTCTAAATGGGATTCCATTTTTTTTAAGAGCATTAAACATTGTTAGAAGCTCATTTTAGTAAGTCCCACTAGAATATTAAAAAGAGTTTTCAAAGAGTTTCATAGGAAGTAAGTCTGGTCCATTAGCATCAAAACAAAGGTTAGTCCACTTTCGAGTTTGACTGGTTCCTGAATTGAAGTACCATCTAACCAAAAGGTTCATCGTTTTAATCAGGGAGAAATTCGTCGGTGACTGTGTGATACTATACACGACGTCAATTGTCTTAAAGAACGAGGAATATCTCGCCTTGATTGAAATATTCTTTGTCTAATCATCTGATATAACACTAAGTTACTAACTGTATTACATGTTATTTATATAGAAGTTCATTTATATATTTATTTTGTCCGTGTGATATAATACTAAGTTACTAACAGTAATTATGTTATTATGATGTAATGATCTTTTAAAAAAAAATAACTTGGATGATTCATAATTCCACATAAAAGTAGCAGGTAGTATGAGTAATCACAAAATGAAAATCTAAGTACTTTGTAAATCAGAACAAACCTCCTAACCAGACCCAATCCAATTGTAGCTTTGGTATATTGCAAATTACATTATACAAAATATAGTTATCGAGGAATGTCAATGGATGTCATCATACTTGTAATCTCAAAACTGTTTTGCCCAGAATCATCAATGGTGTAAGAAGAAATCGATGGTACACCATAAAGGTCCATCGCCTCAGAGTCGTCGTAGGTTATATTTGTTACCTCATTAATAATAAGGTGTCGTTGTTGACTAGTCACCGGGTGTGCCTCTAACTTTCTCAAACATTCTAGATCAGCTGCTACTTGTCTCATTGTAGGCCTATCTTCACTTTTCAAGTTTAGGCATCTCCTTGCAAGTGTTGCAACTTCAAGTACTTGTTCTTGATTCCCTTCGTTCACCACCCCAGCATCAAGAAGTTGAAAAATCTCATTTTCGTCCATAGATAATATGAAATAAGAAACAAAATTTTTTTGTTCTTCGGATCTTTTTATACAAAGCGGTTTTTCTCCTGTTAAGAGCTCAACCATAACAACCCCAAAACTATAGACGTCGCTTTTTTCCGTTAGTTCACTAGTATTGAAGTATTCAGGATCCAAATAACCTAAAGTTCCTTGAACTAATGTGTTTAAATGAGTTTGATCTAAAGGAACTAACCTTGATGCTCCAAAATCAGATACTTTTGCCGAGTAGTTTTCATCTAATAATATATTGGTAGACTTGATATCTCTATGTATGACAGGAGTAGAAGTCACAGAATGTAAATATGCAAGTGCATTTGCTGTCTCAGACGCAATCCTCAAACGAGCTTCCCACGAAATAGATGTCCCAAAACTATCTTTGCTATGGAGATGATGGAACAAGGTTCCGTTTGAAATGAACTCATAAACAAGCAAGGGAACTTCAGTTTCTAAACAACAACCGAGGAGTTTTACCACATTTCGATGGTTAATTTGAGTGAGAATGACAACCTCGTTTATAAATTGCTCAATCTGACTTTGATCAACAACTTTGGACTTTTTAATGGCAACTATATGGTTGTGTGACAAAGTTCCCCTATAAACTGTGCCATAGCCTCCTTGTCCAACAATTTGACTTTCATTGTAATTGTTTGTTGCCAATTCTAGTTCTTCTGCTGTAAAGAGTTTTGTTGGCTCTTTACCACCTTCATATGAGCATATTTGTTGTTTCAGTAAAAATCCACCGTTTTGACGAAAGAATTTCTCTTTCACTAGCATTAGCTTTCTTTTTCTTACCATCAAGTATAAAAAGGAACAGGCAATTATAAAAAGCAACAACGATATGCCTGTACCTGCATCAAAGTAACAGTTAGTTATGTTTAAATAATCGTATTGACATACTTGAAGCTAGAATTATAAACAAAAACGGATTTTCAGAAAGAAAAAAAAGAACAAAAAGGGATTTGGAAACCACTTTGATGTGGATAAATTGAGCTAATACTACAAATCTGTGTGTTTAGCCAACTTGAAAATGACATTATTTATTTGGTTAGGTATTGGGACTACATAATGCAAGAGTGGCGCATGATTTTCTCCATGTCATCACAGCTGAATCTTGGCCAACGGATGGGATGAAGATTGTATCTAAACTGTTATTATTGTATTTCACTTTTGACTTATTCAAATTAAATTAGGTTAGATTAGTTTTGGTTTAGATTTTAAGTTATCTTATGTAACAATACAGAGAGATCTCTGCACTCCATGTATCTATATATACTCAATGAATTAATCAATCTTCTCTCAATTTGAGGAAGAATTTTATATGGTATCAGAGCCTAAAACCTATTATCACTCAATTCCTATTTTTTTTTCCCTATGGCCGACTCCTCTCAAACCAGTGCGAATCTCCCACCTACGATGATTGAACCTTATGTTGTTCACCCTTCGGACAACCCAAGTTCAGTTCTCATTTCTCCTTTGTTAACAGGCGACAACTATGGAACTTGGGTTCGAGGCATAACTATGGCGTTAAGTGCTAAAGACAAGATGGGGTTTGTTGATGGATCAATTGTCAAACCAACCTCTCCCGATGAATATCGAAGTTGGAAGCGTTGCAATGATCTGGTAAGTAGTTGGATCCTTAACTCAATAGGATCTGATATTCGCTCAAGTGTTCTTTATGCAGAAAGTGCACACGAAATCTGGATCGACCTTCGTGATAGGTTCACTCAATCAAAATGGAATTTTGCACCAAAGAAGTTGTCCTTCCACGCCACAACAAAATAGTGTTGTGGAGCGGAAACAAAGACATTTATTAAACGTTGCTCGTGCTTTAAGATTTCAATCTAATTTACCACTCGAATTCTGGGGTGAGTGCATTTTAACGGCAACTTTTCTTGTAAATAAAATGCCTACACCGATCTTAGGTAATAAATCTCCTCATGAAGCTCTTTTTGGATCGATTCCTGATTATTCATATTTAAGAGTATTTGATAGTCTCTGTTTCGGCTGTAATACTACTATTAAAAATAAATTTGATGTCCGTGCTAAACCGGGTATCTTCGTTGGTTATCCATATGGAAAGAAGGGGTATAATATTTTTGACATAGAAATAAAGAAAATATACACCTCGCGAGATGTCACTTTTCATGAGAGTACATTTCCATATCAGGATATAAAATCACCAACTCCCACATCAATTGAATTTCACCCATTTATGGATTCCGAAAATCATCAATATGTTGATTCTCCCATTCCCACGACATCATCACACTCTTTAGATGTCTCAAGTGCTTCCAAATTTTTGGATACTTCAAACGAGAGTTCTCCTCATGTTGAAAATGATATGTCACCTATTAGTGGTCATGACTCCCCTATCTCTAAGGATCTCACATCATCTCCACATTCCAATTCTGGAAACATTTCAAACAGTGAGAGCCCTGCCGTATCCTCCAATTCAAATTCTAGTAATGAGAATATTAATTTACCCACTACGGTTGTTCCACGATCTCGACCAACACGAAATTGTCATCCCCCTGTCAAATATAAGGATTATATATGTTCTACTATGACAACATCAATCATGGAGGGTCCTAAATACCCTTTAAATCATTTTATTTCTTTTGATCAATTTTCTCCTACTCAAATTTTTTTTCTAACTAATGTCCTAGGTATAGAGGAACCCACATCCTTCAAACAAGCAATGAAATCCTAAGAATGGCAAGAAGCCATGGCAAAAGAAGTTTGTGCACTTGAATCCAATAATACATGGTCATTAACAACCTTACCTCCAAATAAGTCAGCAATTGGATGTAAGTGGGTATATAAGATCAAATATAAGCCTGATGGCTCCATTGAGAGATACAAAGCTCGTCTCGTGGCGAAAGGCTATACTCAAGTAGAAGGTATAGATTACCATGATACTTTCGCTCCGGTTGCAAAATTGGTCACAGTAAGAGTACTCCTTCCACTTGCCGCTATCAAAGAATGGCCTCTCCATCAAATGGACGTCAATAATGTGTTCCTTCAAGGGGTCCTCAATGATGAAGTATATATGAAGATCCCTCCTGGATTTGCTAAATCTGGTGATAACCGTGTATGTCGTCTTCATAAATCTTTATATGCCTTAAAACAAGCATCAAGACAGTGGTTCGCAAAATTTTCTACTGCACTCCTTGATGAAAGATTTAAACAATCCTTAGCCGATTATTGCCTTTTCACCTATCATAAAGGTTCTGTATCTCTTTTCGTTCTTGTTTTTGTTGATGACATAATCATTACTGGCAACAACGCCGATGCCATCACAAGTCTCAAAGAAAATCTTGCAAATCGATTTTCTATTAAAAATTTGGGGCAATTAAAATATTTTCTCGGGATCGAGGTCTCTCGATCTGCCAAGGGCATTTTCTTATGTCAAAGAAAATATATTTTAGACATTTTAAAAGATTCGGGTCTCACCGTTGCAAAACCTATATCTTTTCCCATGGAGCAACATCTTAAGTTGCGACCAACAGATGGAAATCCTTTACCCGATCCGAGCCCGTATCGAAGGCTCATTGGGCGTTTTTTAAATTTAACGGTTACTCGTCCTGATATTACATATGCCGTCAACACCTTAAGCCAATTTATGCAGACACCACACACTGCTCATCATGATGCTGCCCTCCGTATTTTACGATATCTCAAAGGAACCATAGGCCATGGTATTTTATTATCCGCTACTAGTTCCTTACATCTCCATGGATATACAGATGCTGATTGGGCAGGATGTCCCATGACTCGTAGATCTACGACGGGTTATTTTACAATCCTTGGTGATAGTCCTATCTCTTGGAACTCTAAGAAACAACCTACCATTTCTCGTTCTTCCGCAGAAGCAGAATATCGTGCTCTAGCGAATCTGACTACTGAAATACAGTGGTTGAAATATTTATTTGATGATCTTTGTATTCCTTTCTCTGATCCAGTTAAGGTCTTTTGTGATAGTCAAGCTGCAATGCACATTGCAGGCAATCCAATTTTTTATGAAAGAACAAAACACATTGAACTTGACTGTCATTTCATTCGATAGCGTATCAACTCTAACTTAATTGAAACTCGATACATCACATCTGCTAATCAAATTGCAGATATTTTTATTAAACCCCTTGGGGTTGCGCAATTTACTCATTTTACTAGCAAGTTGGGCGTTCAAGATATTTCCCCCGCTCCAACTTGTGGGGGGGGTGGGGGTGGGGGTATTGGGACTACATAATGCAAGAGTGGCGCATGATTTTCTCCATGTCATCACAGCTGAATCTTGGCCAACGGATGGGATGAAGATTGTATGTAAACTGTTATTATTGTATTTCACTTTTGACTTATTCAAATTAAATTAGGTTAGATTAGTTTTGGTTTAGATTTTAAGTTATCTTATGTAACAATACAGAGAGATCTCTGCACTCCATGTATCTATATATACTCAATGAATTAATCAATCTTCTCTCAACTTGAGGAAGAATTTTATATTAGGGGAGTGTGTTGTCTATCTAGCTAAGACTATTGAAAGGAAAGATAATTGTATTGATACGGAGACATCAACAAACAAAACCTATGATTGACACTAATGACACTACCGCCGCTGGCTAAGTAGAAGACTATGATTGACTAACTATCCCAAAAAAGAAACCTGAGCGTGAGCTTATAAGTTATACCATAACATCTTTATAAAGATTTTACCAGAGAGAAGTTTTAACAATTGTACTATGTGAGACTACATAACTATTCTAATAACTAAATCTTCTTAATTTTTATTAACCCAAGAACACTTAACTATACCTTCTTAATTTTATTAACCCAAGAACAGTGAACACAAAAAACCAATCTATTAAGTGACTGAATGGAAATATGAAAGATGAGTTTAATTTGATGATTAACATCAGATTCGAAAGGAAGTTTTACATTATAGTTAGAATTCTAATCTTCATTATATGTTAATCATCTGGTTCTTTGGAGTCCTAATCTACTTAATCTCCTGTAACATAAAATTTGTAGTAATCCAAAGTCTCCTATTACTATACCTAATTTATTTAGCAATTCTAAATTGTATTTATCATTTGGGTAATTTTAAAGGTGTGTTTTTAAAGTGTTATAGGCGCTCCTTTCCTTCATAGTCTCATTCTAAAATTGGTCTTAAGGGGCGCCTATAACACCTCTTCATATAAGAGATAATTATACCTCTTGATCTCATGGGATGAAAATTACCCTTGGATCTGAAGACAAGCTTGGTTTCATCAGTGAGACGATCCCAAGATCCACTTTTCCAGTCGGCTTACACTTATGGAAACGGTGTAATAAATTAGTTCCAAGTTGGATCATTAATTTTGCCAATTCAGATATTCCTTCTTCAATTCTTTAGGCCGACCCTTCAATATTTGGCGAAAGTTATGCTATTATAAAACTAACGCTCTTTAAGTGTTTCAACTTAAGTGTGTCATTTCCTCCTTGAACCATGCATGTGTGACCACAACAAATCATTAATAAATCATTCAAATAAAGGAGCCATGAAATTTTACAAATCCATGATCTTTTTATGTCATCCATTGTCAAATCTTAATCATAGATCATTTTCAGTCCATCCTCTATATTCACAACCTTGTTAAACTACAAGAGGTGCGACAACTCATCATGCTCGAAACCACCGTTAGTACAATGTTGTCACCCATGCGGTTGGGCACCATGAATCTAGTAACCGAGTTAGTCGGACCGCTCTTACGCACCAAACAACAACGTCCATTTTGCAACCATTTTCAGGTGCATGGAGTGTGGACACATCCGATTGACCTATTACTTGCTCCATGGTTTTAAAATGGGTCCACGGGTGTTAGGTCCAAAATAAAATTCAAAAAGGGATTAAGGTCCAATCTTCCCAGATAATAGGATTTTAGTCATTTTCTCTTTTGGAAGAAACATTGTTGATACATAATGTATTATGTATGACACACATAAAAAAAATGAAATAAAGTATGAAACAAAACAAGAATCAATAAACAGAAAAACACTGTAACTTTGACATCTAGACATACTTTAACTATACTAGATGTGTTTTGTTGTAGAAATATACGTGATGGACACTAAATAACGTGTATATTGCGAAACAGACATCAAGTTTGAAATCAATCGAAAAATCTGAAGGAAAAAAAAAATTGGGAGTGGTTTTCAAAAGTTGGGTTTTCTTATATAAAAGGTTATAATGGGTATAATGAATAAATAGAAATGATAGAGATTAGAGATCTATTTTTCTATAGAGATGGGTCAATTTGGACTAAATATCCATATTAATATTATATTAATATTACGGTGGACTAAATGTGTGTTTAGGTGTAGATTTTTGGACTAGGAACCCAAAAATTATTTTAAAATTGAATTTAAACCGTTAGATCTTCTGTGTGATTAGATCTGTTCGATTAGGGGGGGTGGCATTTTCGTCTACATCAACATTTTGGGAAAATGAAAGTGCATTCCTAATATTGATATTAGAGTGGGGTTTATTTAAAAATCTTCATGCAAGTTAGGGTTAGGAAATACCTATAATGACCCTTATTAGTAGTGGAAAGTCTTGTTTATTCACCCTGCAACCACTCCCATTTCTCTTGCCATCCCCACGCATTCCTTGTGGACAAGTGCACATATAACTGCCGACGGTGTTGGTGCAAATTCCTTCACATGGATTCTTGTCTTTATCCCTACATTCATTCACATCTGCCAAACATTCAAACATAAGGAAATCGAGAAGACATGAAAGCAGTGGGCCAATAAGAAAATGAATCTGAAAGAACTAAATGTTTCTGCCGCAGATTATTACCTTGACATCCATTAACTAGATAAGGATTCCCCTCATAACCTTGGCGACAAACGCAACGATATCCAGGATTGTTATCCGCATTTTCACAGTAACTGTTCTCCTTGCACGCATAAGTAGTATTAGAAAAATGATTTTGTACTTCGGTGCACGTCTTGTTCCCTATCGCCCAATCAAGCACCACAGGTATATTTGCGATTTTGGCATAGAAATCAGTAGCACTACCAGTAAGATCCCATGCGTCGAACTTGTAACGATCTTTCTCAGCGAGAAAGGCGTAACTACAAGGATTGAAGGACCAAACCTTTTTATGATTCTCAAAACTGTCCACTACTATTGTGAAACGATTTAGTCTCTTGGGAATAGCTGTTTGGCAACATCCATGGCCATCGCAAAGTCCTTGTGCTACATCGTTCCGTCGGTCACATTTTGAACTACATTGCGTTGTAACATTCGGCCCAAGTGCGGCTAAAGTGTCACACCCGATTGCAAAAAAGTTATTTTTCACATATGACACTGTAAAATGGCTCCTATTCAGGTTCCTCATAGTGTACCATAACAAACTGTCATCCTCTATTGCTTTTCCGGACTTGCTATAACATTGGGTGGCTACTTGGTTTTTTATGCGAATTTCGGTGTCTGAGATACTTACAATTTCGAAACCACCGTTGCCAATGAAGGGCTTTGGAGGGTGATATGAAGTGTTGCATCTTATGCTATATCCATACCCAGCTGATGCTGCCTCGACCGAACAACCTTCACCTATACCAAATGGGTACGGAATAATAATGCCTCCACAGTTGGATTGGCAGCCTTCCTTTGTTGTACTCAACGCAGCTAATGTTGTAACCCATGAAGAACCTAAAAGACTTAACCAACATGTGAGATGGAATATTACAAGCAACGACATAACTTCCTTTGCTAGCTAGGGAACTATTGTAGCATCTTGTGTTCTTTAAATAATATGTTTTTGATCACTAGCAGGGTTGCACATCCCCAAATATGAACCAATTAATTAACCAAGTTGCAAGTATTCTATTTCGTCGTCAACTTGTAGGATTTGACTTTGGCAAACTAAACAAGTACTTTCAGCTCGTTGGACTACTTGACCGAGTCAAGATTGGAAAATTCAATGGAAATGAGCACTATGCTTGACTTTGGCTAACTACTCAAATAATTTTTTGTGTAATCCTACTATGCTTCATTTAGTTATTGAGAGAATTTTTTGGTAAAAAGGAAAGGTAAAATAGTAATCTAATTTGTAAGTGAAAAGAAAATATGCTTAGGGAAACGAGAGCATGAAAAATTATTATATAATTCTGCCTCACAAGTAATTGACACCATTTTCGACAACAAAAAAAAAAGTAATTGACACCAATCTACAACCACATAAGAAACTTCAACAAAGCGGGAACTGCCTAAGGAACACTTCAGGCAATAATATGTTAGAAAAATTTAGTAATACAACAAATTAATATAGGGATTGTAGAGACTTGAAACGTGTATTTAAATACACTTTCCTTAAAGCAATATTTGCTCCCTCTCCACTTGAGATTACTTATAGGTTATGAGCAAATTGCCTCCCAAGATATGACAAGCCTTATGTAAATCTGCACAAAGTAATATGTGAAGATTTACTTAAGGAGCACAAGAGCAATCAAGATTTGGCTAAGAGTTTATTATAGAATAAAAAGATATTTCTAATTTTCTAAGTGAAGTGTTCTCTTGTTAATTCTCTTATTTATAAAGAATGAAACAACTTTTATGAAAGTTTGCAACCTTTCATAAAAGTAGTTAAAGTTGTAGAGATACATTTTTTTAATTTGAAATAAAACTTATAATTCAAATACAAAAACTAGTAGACATATATTTAAAGTTCAAATGGTATTTTCAGACTAAAGTATATTCAAATTAAATTAACTTTACAAATCAAATTGTTCATATTTTTCAACAATCCCCCACTTGAACAATTTTATTAGAAACCTACTTAGCCAAATATATTTAGGTAGTATTAATGCATAAAATATGGTATCTTTCGATTTGAACCATACCTTAGTGTAAGTGCACAAAGTTCTATCGAAATCCCAGGTAGCTTGTAGCTTTGAACCAGTTATTCCTTATGATAAAACCGGTTACACCACACACACAATACATTTGTTCTTTTGCTCCACACAATTCTCGCTTAGCACTTTTATGGCCATGTGCTTCTTGGTTTCATGAACTATCCTTAGACAAACTCTAATCTAATGAGAGGCGGCACCACCTCTAAGTTCACATAGTTGAAGTTCTTTCAGTATCTTTGCTACTTTAGAGATACTTGTCATTATCGACTGAACTTCATTAAGAGTATTAAACTCAAACTCACTTCGTAGCGACCAACACTTTTCATCTTTTAATGGGGTTATATATAAATTAAAGTGTTGAACTAGTCACTTATCAATAACTTGTTGTTACCCATTGAACCTAAGACTAGTTATTTCCTAGTATTAGGTTGGGTTGCCATCATTGGTGACTTTTAATGTAAGAGTTTCAACCCCATCCCACTAGATGTTGATTTTACCATATCTCTTGGTAGAGGTTTGGTAAAAGGATCCGCTAGATTTTGATTTGATCTCACAAATGTAATCGAAATAATTCCATCTTGAATTAATTGTTTTACATACTCGTGTCGTAGACTAATATGTCTAGACTTGCCACTATATACTCCACTATATGCACGTGCTAATGTGGCTTGACTATCACAAAAAATTGAAACGGGTGGAATTGGTTTTTTAATGAATGGAATCTCAATGAGTAGATCTCTTAACCACTCAGCTTCTTTTCCCGTTGCCGCTAATGCTATGAATTCGGATTCCGTAGTAGAATGAGTTATATAAGTTTGTTTGGATCCCCAAGAAATTGCTCCACCACCAAAAGTAAATATCCACCCCGTGGTTGATTTTATCATCTCCACTAGATATCCAACTTGCGTCTGAATATCCTTCCAAAATTTCAGGAAATTTTGAATATTGAAGGTTTAAAGCTTTAGTCTTTTTAAGATAACCTAAAACTCTTTTGATTGCTTCCCAATGTGAAATACCTGGGTTACTTGTATATCTACTTAATTTACTTACTGCATATGCTATATCCGGTCTTGTGCATTGTGTCGCATACATAAGACTTCCGATAACACTTGCATACTCAAGTTGAGCAACCGCTCTTTCACTATTTTGAATTAATTTGATACTTGGATCAAATGGGGTATTAGTCTCTTTTATATTAAGATGAATAAATTTGTTAAGTACTTTTTCAATATAATGAGATTGACATAAAGAATAACCCCCACTATTTTTCTTAATTTTTATACCCAAGATAGTGTCAACTTCTCCAAGATCTTTCATTTTAAAAGTAGAAGACAAAAATGTCTTAGTTTCTAGAATGCCTTCTAGTTTATTACAGATTAGTAACATATCATCAATATACAAACAAATAATAATTGTATATCTATCACAAGTTTTGAAATACAAACATTTATCCGCACTATTATGCTTAAAACCATTTAAAGTAATAACACTATCAAATTTATTATGCCATTGTTTAGGAGCTTGTTTTAAGCCATATAAGGATTTTTCAAGTTTGCATACTTTATTTTCATTTCCTTGAAGAATAAATCCTTCCGGTTGTTCCATATAGACCTCCTCATTAAGGTCTCCATTTAAGAATGCGGTTTTTACGTCCATTTGATGTACATGAAGGTTATGAATAGATGCAATAGCAAACATTAATCTAATGGAAGTAATTCTAGCTACGGGTGCATATGTGTCAAAATAATCTATTCCTTCTTTTTGTCGAAAACCCTTGGCTACTAATCTAGCCTTAAATGTTTGAAGTGTGCCATTGGTATGGTATTTCTTTTTAAATACCCATTTAGAACCAATTGTCTTTGAACCGGGTGGTAGATCAACTAATTTCCAAGTATGATTTGACATAATTGAATCCATCTCATCATTTATAGCTTCCTTCCAAAACGCCGAATCTCTAGAAGCCATTGCTTCTTTGAAAGATTTAGGATCATCTCCAATTTCTAAATTGATTTGACTCACATTAATCACATTTTCTCTATTTCCTTCAACTAAATTGAAAGAAATTCTTTGAGAGTCATATTGATCCAAACCTAAATCTTTTTCTTTTCTTATTCTTTGACTTTTTCGAGGTTCATTCAGACGTTCATGAATTTTTGAAGATATCTCATTTTGAGATTTATTTTGATGAACATCTATTTGAGAATTATTATCACTAGATAACAAGTTCTCAAAAAATTCTACTTCTCTTGATTCAATTACAACATTAGACTCTAAATCCAAGAGTCTATAGGCCTTGCTATTTTGTGAATATCCAATAAACATGCACTTTATAGCCTTAGCCCCCAACTTAGTCCTTTTAGGATTAGTAGTTCTACAATACGCAAGACACCCCCACACTTTAAAATAGTTAATGTTTGGTTTTCTTCCTCTCCAAATTTCATATGGAGATATCTTAGTTTTCTTTGAAGGAATCCTATTTAAAATATGGCAAGC
Source organism: Eschscholzia californica (assembly GCF_041429995.1). Classification (NCBI taxonomy): domain Eukaryota; kingdom Viridiplantae; phylum Streptophyta; class Magnoliopsida; order Ranunculales; family Papaveraceae; genus Eschscholzia; species Eschscholzia californica. Next base: position 39,748,346 of record NW_028238198.1, read on the forward strand.
CGATAAAATTGCTTCCCCCCATAATGAAAATGATGACTTAGCATTTAATAACATAGCATTTACCATTTCAACAAAAGTACGATTTTTTTCTTTCGGCTAAGCCATTTTGTTGAGGCGTAAAGGGTGCGGTGCATTGATGTATAATTCCATGTGTCTCACAAAATTTATTAAAATCATCACTAAAATATTCACCGCCTCTATCACTCCTAATTATCTTAATTTTCTTTCCCGATGTGAATACAAGTTCAACATTACCTTTACCAAGTACCTTAGAACGCACTTCATTTCCCATTTGAATTTCTTGACCATCATTTATTGAATCATAGGTTTTGAATACTGCTCTATCATATGATACATGAACCGTGGCACATGTATCGTACCACCATCCTGGAACTTTTCCATGAATTGCATTGATTTCGCTTAAAACTGCAACAATCTCTTCATTTATTGCATTTGCCTCTTGCATTTGTTCCTTACGAAATTTACAATCTCGAGCATAATGTCCCACTTTTCCACACACAAAACAACCTTTAGGCTTCTTTATGGTTTGGAAAGCCTTTTTAAATTTTCCTTGAACCCTCTTCGGACCCGAAAATTTTTCTTTATTCTTCTTGGGATGATTTGATTTTTTCACCATGTTAGCTTTAGATATGCCAATATCATTCTCCACCTTGTTGTCTCTTGACCTTGATTCTTCTTCTATCCGAAGATGTTTTTGGATTTCCTCCAATGTAAAATCTTCGGATTTGTGAAGAATCCTATTCCTATAGTTTTTCCAACTTGGTGTTAATTTTGCTATAATTGCACCAACTTGAAAAGACTCAGGAATGTCAATTTTGACAACTCTCATTTTATTCACAATAATTTGTAATTCATGAATTTGGGGTAAAATAGGTTTATCATCAAACATCTTAAAATCAAAATATTTAGAAATAAGAAATTTTTTTCGTACCTTCTTCTTCAGCCTTATATTTAAATTCTAGAGCATTCCAAATATCTTTGGCAGAACGAGTATCCGTATAGAGATCATACAATCGATCAGACAAAGCATTTAAAATATGACCTCTACAAATAAGTTCATCTTCTTCTCTCTTCTTTCTTTCATCCTTTAATTCATTAGTATCTTCTTCGCTTGGTTCAGGAATTGATTTCAGTGTAGGATCAAGAATATAGAACACTTTCAAAGCAGTTAAAAGAAATTTCAGTTTGTCTTGCCAACGAGTAAAATTAGTACCATCAAAACGATCTAATTTCACCAAATCTTGATTCATCAATTTAATAGTTGCCATAGTTGTCTCGGTCTCCATCAAGATATTGCTTTAAGATTGTTAGAAAAATTTAGTAATACAACAAATTAATATAGGGATTGTAGAGACTTGAAACGTGTATTTAAATACACTTTCCTTAAAGCAATGTTTGCTCCCTCTCCACTTGAGATTACTTATAGGTTATGAGCAAATTGCCTCCCAAGATATGACAAGCCTTATGTAAATCTGCACAAAGTAATATGTGAAGATTTACTTAAGGAGCACAAGAGCAATCAAGATTTGGCTAAGAGTTTATTATAGAATAAAAAGATATTTCTAATTTTCTAAGTGAAGTGTTCTCTTGTTAATTCTCTTATTTATAAAGAATGAAACAACTTTTATGAAAGTTTGCAACCTTTCATAAAAGTAGTTAAAGTTGTAGAGATACATCTTCTTAATTTGAAATAAAACTTATAATTCAAATACAAAAACTAGTAGACATATATTTAAAATTCAAATGTTATTTTCAAACTAAAGTATATTCAAATTAAATTAACTTTACAAATCAAATTGTTCATATTTTTCAACATAATAATTGTGTACGACATTACTTGCATAAATGATATATTGGTCGTCACTAGCAGAGCAGGGTTCCAACTTCCACGTCTGGTATTTGATTAGAAAGTTACAAGGATACTACTACATTTAGAAAGTTACAAGGGTGTTAGGGTTACCAACATCCAACACCCAGCTAAATAAATTTTAAGGTGGATTCCTTAGGACATTCCTAATAAGTATCTAGGGCATAAAGACTTATCCAATTAATATTGACTTAGGAGGCATCCTGATTTTTTTTGTCCAAAAATTTGTTTCCCTCAATTTTGCCCTCTATTCTTCATCTTCTCATCACCCTCGTCACGACAATTTCTGACCACTACTGTTAGAATAGTTATATAGTCCCACATAGTATAATTGTTAAAACTTCTCTCTTGTAAAACTCTTTATAAAGATATTATGTAACAGCTAGAAATGTCAAGTCATTCAATGCAATTCTCTTTTCTTACATGGTATAAGAGCTTAGGTTTTCTTTCGTGGCAGTAGTTAGTCAATCTTAGTCTTCCGCTTAGCCGGCGGCGGTAGTCCCATTAATGGCTACCGTCCGCCGGACTTTCGCCGAATGTTAGCTTATGTTTCTAATTTAGTTTTTTTTCAATAAGAGTAGTTCTCTTCTATTATTCGAATCTAGTCATTATTCAATGCTTTTCTAAATAGTATTCGATAATGATGAAGATTAATAAAAAGAAGAAAGATCAAAACAAGAGTGATTTGTTGAAGAAATCAAAAGATACGCTCTTAAATGATCTCAAGCATTTCAAATACCTCAAGTTCTCCACAATATGAAACCTATGTGCATCAATGGTCATTTAAATGCAGCTCTATTTAAGATGTCCAAACAAAGAGAAATTGGAAACCTATTAGAGAGGTGGAAAGAATTCTAGCTACTTACTCCATGTTTATATTGAAACTAGACTTATAGTATTCCAAAAGTTTGATTTACAAAATGATGCACACCACATGTTCGATAGAATATTTCACAGAGGGTTTGCTTTTGATGCTTTAAACATGTTCATGGGTTTGTTCATGGCAAGCAAGTTCGATCTCTTACTTGATTTGCCATTGGAGTTATGAAATAAGGAATATTGATAATGGTGTAGGTGATTTGCTCATACTTCTTATATCCAAGTTGAAAACTCTCAAACCTTTATTCTGGTAGGTAGTTACTTTGTTCCATTAGTTTTTCCATAAGATCAAATGAAGAGGAGATAAGAGAAAGAGTACAAAGAAGAATATAAGTGGGAAGAATCATGAACTATGATTGCTAGTGTTTATGTTTAACAAGAAAAAATCAAGTAGATCAAAGGCTTGAATTTTATTGCATTGATGATGTTGGAGTAATAATCATGTGTGAGGGCTATTAAAAAAAATAGCAAGATACCAAAGAAGATAACAAACAAGATAACAAGATAGCAAGCAAGATAGCAAACAAGATAGCAAGCAACAACAGCAACAGCAACAGCAACAACAACAACAACAACAACAACAACAACAGCAACAGCAACAGCAACAGCAACCGACAACCGACAACCGACAACCGACAACCGACAGCAGACAAACGACAAAGACAAATGACAAATGACAAACGACAAATGACAAACGACAAATGACAAATGACAAATGACAAATGACAACAACAACAAACCACAAATGACAACAACAACAACAAACAACAAAAGACAACAACAACTTTTTATAACAACCTCACAATGATATCTCCATATCGATAACAAGTCAAAATCTACAATTTGTTTTTAACAAAATCATAAAGTTTTCACTAGCAAAAGTCATTCGTTTGAGGGGAATGTTAGAATAGTTATATAATCCCACATAGTACAATTGTTAAAACTTCTCTTTTATAAAACTCTTTGTAAAGATCTTATGTAATAGCTAGGAATATCAAGTCATTCAAAACAATTCTCTTTTCTTACAACTACTACTACCTCTTCTATCTCTTTCTTCTGTCTCATGCTATCTCACTTTCTACAACCCCTTCTCTCTCTGACAATTTTTTTTTTCTCTCTCTCTTTGTCTCTTTCTCTCTCTTCGACCATTCTCTCTCTCTCTCTCTCTCTCTCTCTCTCTCTCTCTCTCTCTTTTTCTATCTCACTCTCTGTTGTTCATTCTCTCTCATTATTTCTCTCTCTATCTCAGTATCTCTATTATTATTCTTTTTTTTCCTCTCTCTCTCTCTCTTATAGTTCTGGCGTATGAAACATTTTCCTTCACGAGAATCATGAGCGAGAGACAAAGGTTGAGAGAGATAGAGAGAGGCTGAGAGAGAGAGGGAGAGAGAGAAAGATGGAGAGAACGAAAAGAAGGCGGTGAAGATTAAGGAACAAAGATAAAAAAAAAATCAGTTTTTGTACTCAAAATGAGTAAGCCCCTAAGTCAAATCTAGTTGACTAAGTTTTTATGTCTCAGAGACTTTTCAGGATGCCTAAAGTCGAGAACATTTTTAATTAAAAGCACATCTCCTTTTTCAGATACTTTTCAGGATGCCTAAAGTTTGCCACTATTTTTAATTAAAAGCACATCCTCTTTTTCATGTCCTTGAGGATATCCTTATTTTGCTTATTTATATGTGGTACACCCTAGGGAAAAAGAACACCCTAGTCGTTTAATTTTTCTCCATCTTCCTTGTCTCCCATTTGAATTTGTTAGAAGAGTCTTCGAATCTTCAACTGTCCTACCTTCATCTTTTGATTCTCTCCCACTTGCTTTCTTCTGCTCTTTATCGTGCACAAATAAATTTGTAGATCTAGTGAAGGGGATGTTTATTTCCTTCGAACCCCCTTCACTATAGAAGCCGTAAAAAAACCTTTCGCCCGATATGGTAGGGAGGCCGCGAGCCCGAATCCGCCCACAAACCGCCTGCGCCTGATGTGTGTATGGGTGTCGGGTGTCCGAGACGGACATTACCCGTCAAAACTGCCAAGTTTTGTCGGACGGGCACTGTGGGGGCTGAAATCGCGGATTATGAAGTCAAGAGGACTGGGCCGTTGACCGGAAGTCAAACCTTCACTCGTTAATATTTTTATGGACACCACCAAGACAAGAAACGAAACACACGGGACCATAAGATGTTTGAAGACATCGGGATGGCGCCAGCCAAAAGGACTATAACGGTCAAGTCAGTAAGCTTGCAATAAAAGTTATATACGCGTGAATGATATCCCTGGAATGTTGCCATTGAGGGGGATGGTCGGAGTATGGCACGATTCATAAAGTTGTCAGATCCCGATCTCTACAGATTGGACTGACTTGGTTGGTGAGTTAATATGACAGCCTATAAAGTCTGTCCTTAAATAAGACAGAGTGGAAGGGGTACGTACCGTAAATAAAGTGGGATGCATGCCTTAGTGAAGGGTCGACCTTGTATAAAAAATCATGTGGGTGATGAAGGCTGACCTTCTAGCTGAAGTGAGCAGTCTCTTAGGAGAGTTAAAGTAGTCTACCTCCTTGGAAAGTAGCCTGCCTAGTTGGATAGATAAAGTAGGTTGCCTCATTGGAGTGATAAAGTGGGTAGCCTCTCTGACAAAGTAGTTGTTCAGGTGAGAGAAAAAAAGGCCACTCTCCTTGGTCGCCCTTTCTTGATAAAGCGGTTGCAAGAGAGACAAATGTAATGACCGTCGTAGACTGCTTGGCAGAGGTTTGAACAATCGATCACAGATTAAGTTATCAGTTGCTTTGTATATAATCAGATGTATGGATGTTTAGATGTTGTTCGATAAATGGGTGCCTTAGGTGATAGTTTGATGTGTTTGTCGATGATCTGATCCCTTGTATCATCTTCTTCTCAATCATTTTATAATGTTGGTGGTCGACTGTTACCTGGCGATGAGTTGTCGTCTTCAATGTGGTAACGCATGGAGCTTTCAGCATAAATACTGATATTGTAACTCCCCTAACGGGTATATTCAGGATATTATGGTCTTGAATTACCATAAAGTTGAAGGATATATTCCCTCGGTCAGAAGGAATGGTATCCTTCCGAAGGAATGGCCTTCGACCAAGGTGTCAATGCGTACGATTTGGCAAATAGGATCATGATGACCTTACTCGGAAGATCATTAGTCCGATCGAATTAGGGATCGTAATGCTTAGCTAGAAGCCGCTTACGATCGTCGGATAACTTCGGTAATCTGCGGCTAACATAGACCGGATCCTACAAGGGTTACACATAAGAGTAATGGTTTGAACAGAGAGAATTGACTAGAAAGAGAATGGCAAATAAGTGGATTGGATCCATTATTGGTAAGTCCAATTAGTTCGGAGGAGTCCGAATAGAGATAAACACATCCGGGCCCGAAAGGGAAGCCCGGAAAGGCTTTAGGTGGGCCGGCCATGTGATGGCCTACCAAAGCAAGGGGCCGGCCAAGGAAGCCCATAAAAGGGCTATGTTGGCCGGCCACTTCATGGGAACCCTAAAAGGGTATTTTGGGAAATACTTCTAATTAAGTCTTTATGAATCCTAGTTTGGGTCAAACACCTATTCTAGGGATTTCTATATAAGGACCTAATTAGACAACCTAAACGGAGAGGGAAAAAAGTAAGTGTGCGTGTGTGTGAAAATCAAAGGAACACACAAACAAGTAAGTTATTCTCAGAGAGAAAGAGAAAAGAAGTTTCTCTCAATTATCTAGTCAAGAAGAAGGTGTTCTTCATCCCAACCTTAAAGAAGGTCCTAGCTGACTCCAAGGAGGGAATTCAAGTTATATACTCGGTGTCTCAAGTAGATGAGCTACAATTGGAGCTCTTATCTTCTGAATACTGGTCGGGATTTAGTTCGTGGGAAAGCGATTAAAGGTAATCATCTTTCTATTCTAGTTCATTGATATGTTCATGTATAGATCCTGGTAATCTAGTGTTAAACATATAGATGTTTGAGATTCCGCTTAGAACACTAGTCAATTAGTTGTATTAGATACTTACAAAACCTTACAGTGTCATCACGAGCCGTTTGCATGAACTATCTTTGACTAGACGAATTAGATTCAAACTTGAAATAACTAGATAATAGTGTTATTGGTGTTTGAAGGGAGATTTAAACATGTTTTGATTGAGATCAATTAGGGTTTTTGATATGATTCGATGACCTAAAACACTAAAAACTTTGTTTTTTGAAACGGGTTTTCATAAACTAGCTTTAAGGTTTATAGTTTTTGATAAAAATCATCAAAAACATGGGTTTTTGATGATGAAATCATCAAAAAGGACAAACAGCAGCTAGGAACAGTAAAAAAACATGACAAAGTAGTTGGAACACTTGGGTTTCCAAAAAATTTGGAAACCCAGCTAGCCGGACCGACCAGGACGCGTCCAGGCCGGACCAGCACGTCTCCGATGGGAGTCGGAGACCGGGTGGGACACGGACTAGATATCCCAGTCCGGACTGGACTAGGAGTCCGAGACAGGAGCCTCTAGGACATCCCAGCGCATGAAAGACGCGTCTAGGGTATCCCAATCCAACATGGACTAGGAGTCCGAGACTCGAAAGTCTCGAACATCCCAGCGCGTCCAGGACGCGTCTGGGATATCCCAGTCCGAGACAGACGCATCTCGGGTTTCCCTCACGTGTCTAGGACGCGCTCTGAGGGGAATCCTAGTTGGTCTCTGTCTAGGACCGAGACCGTGGACTAAGGTCCGGACGCATCTAGGATGCGTCTGGAGCAACCGGACGCATCTGGGATGCGACTGGAAGCTGATGCGTCTGGAGCAACCGGACGCATCTGGGATGCGACTGGAAGTTTCCAAACGCACCCAGAATGCGTCTGGAGCATCCAGATGCGTCTAGGACGCGTCTGGAGCAACCAGAAGCGTCTAGGACGCATCTGGACGCGTCCAGAAGACATCTCATGCAGGGTGCCTGTGTCGTCCATGCACAAAAGCGTCTAGGACGCGACTGTGGTGCACCAAGGCATCATAGACCTTGCATCCGAGATGGCCCATGCACTGTCCCGACCCGAGACGTGTCTAGGACGCGTCTCACTGTTCCAAACTCCTCTCGGACTTAGCATCCGAGAGGGTATACATAAAGACCCGATGGTCCCATCCGAGATGCCTACGGTCTGTCCTAGGTCAGAAGCGTCTAGGACACATCTAACATGGTAAGGACGCGTCTAGCTAGGCTAGGACGCGTCTGACCGAGGGACAGAGCGCGAAAGGAACGTGTTGTCCCTTGGTCCGGCCTATGACTAGGCTGATCCGAGACAAAGTCTAGGGTTGACCCGAGACCAGTCAAGGGACTTTGACTAGGGTTGACTTAGGTCTTTTCGAGTTTGACTCTAGGGCTTTTGGGCGTTGACCCAAGTGGGAGTTTTTCAAACTTTTTTCTCCCGGTTCCAAGCATATTTTTCCGACATTGACCCGGGCCATCGGAAAGCCCAAACGGAGTTTTTCCTTGAATCGATTTTGAAAATCATTAAGGAAGAAACATAATGAGCTTTTAGTCCGAATTTTACGAAAATACATTTCATAGCCCATTAGACATAGAGATGTCACTATTTCCCACGATTAGCTATACGAAACGTAGCGAACCTATAAACGAATTTAGGATACATACTTTGTTTTAATTATGAATGTAATATTATTGTATGTATGGATATATGTGATTGCGTAGAATAGTATACCTTTAGATAAGTAATTGTTTCTTGTTTCTAAGCACAAGTAAATGTGCCTGAATAATACTTAGAGTATAGGGTCGTAGAATCTATTGACGAACCGAATGATGAGATCATGGTTCAAGTGGGAGTAGTCAATGGAGGTTCAAGGATATGAATCCAAACGAACCATAGGCGAAAAAGAAATAACCTAAAAGATGAGATCTTTTAGGGGTTATACTAAGATTCAATAAATCATTACGCAAATCCACATAAACTTTTACGTAATAAATCATGTATAGTTATGCAAGAGTTCACAATAACACAACTTGATAAATTTTGTAATAAGTCTCAAAAAGAATTTTGAGTAATGCCTACCCAGATTAAGACACTTGTTGAGCCCTTGTTCATCGATGGTGGGTATACCAAAGCAGGGTGCCATCTTTTACCTCGGGACAATACGGGTAGATCTATGAAGAGGTCTACATGTCTAAATGGTTATTCTTAACGAGTCAGCAAAAGAGTTTTGGATTTCGGGGGTAAAGGACAATTTGACACTCAAGTGTGAAACTCGTCAACCAAGAATCATAAGTGTATGATCAGTAAAATGTTACTCACCAAGGACAACAAGTTAAGGGCAGTGCCAAAGTACGCTTAATCTCGAACGAATGGGATCTTGGAATTATATTTTTCTTAGGGGACAATAAATATAGAATAATATAGGCAAATTAAAAATTATGCCAGGATAACAAGGTTAAATCACTTTCGCATTTCTTACATATAGTTTAATTATGGCGTCAAAATATTCCACCAACATACGTTGGCTTCTAGAGAAGTTGAATGGAGACAACTTCATTGTTTGGGAACGGAATTTGGGACTCGTCCTCAGATCCTAACACAATGCAAATGTCTTAGACACACCTATTCTGATAATCACTGAAGAATCAACTGATCAAGAGAAGGAGCAGGAGAGAAATATTCGGAAGAAGTCCGAACCCGTAACATGCCTCATGTTAGCATCCATGGAACCTAACCTTCAGGATAGGTTCATTGAAATGGATGCTTATACCATGATACGACAACTTAGGAACTTGTTCCAAAAGAAGTCAAGAATGGAGAGGCATGAGAATTCAAGGGCAATATTGGATATGCGCCTTGAAAAGGGAAAGCCTGTAGGGCCGCATGTTTTCAAAATGATTAGTCTTTTTGAGAAACTGAATAGACTTGGAGTCGACAATGGTCGGGACTTCGCCACTGATATTATCCTGCATTCACTTTATAATGGGTTCAGTCAATTTAGAATGCACTACAATATGAATGGATGAGATAAATCTTTGGAAGAACTACATGCTATGCTTCAGACAGCCGAAGAGAATATCGTAATAGTTGAACCTAAGAAAGAAGTTCTGATGGTTCATAAGGACAAGGGATTTAAGAGGAATGGAAAGCAGAAATTCAAGAAGAAGAAAATGGGCAAAGGGAAAGGCAAACAAGTTGCCAAGAACAAAGGTGTCCAATCTGATTCCAAGTGTTTCTATTGCAATGGCACAGGCCATTGGAAGAGAAACTGTCCCAAATTCCCGAAAGACAAAAAGAACGGAACCGTGGTTTTCGCTCAAGGTAAAAATTATTACAAGTTTATTCAATTAAATACTATTTCCTTCTAAGGTATAGGATACCTAAAAAGCTTTTTTCATTATGAATGACAGGAGCAAGTGGGAGCTGAGTATTTATTGAAGAGGAGATGAACCTGTCAAAAGCTAAGGAAGCAAAAGTTGCTAGAAAAACTCAAGAAGGATCATGGACTCCATAGGCATTACTTTAATTAGTGCAAGTGTTCTTTTTCTTTTACGAACATTGACTCTGTAATGAGATTATGGAGGTAAATAAAATATTTAGTATTTTATGATGTTCTTAAAAGAGCCTATTTAACTTTTAAATAATTATACCAAACGAGCAAACTTAGTTATTCTAATCTAGTCAAATAAACTTGAAAGAACATGGATGAAGCTAAAGTTGTTTGATCACGTATCTCTCAACGATAGTTAATCATGTTGTAGACAAACAAATATGACAAGATCTCTTATGACAAAACAAATGTCAATTAAACATAGAAACTCATGTTAGACATGAAACTATGAGTAATGTGACTAGAATAGACTAAAAACTAGATTATAGGAAAAGTTTTGGAAACTAAACCTAAATCAAGTAAAGGATCAATTTGACTAAGGATATGATGAGATCACATGTCTAAAAGTCATAAATCTTCCAAAACATAAAGGTCTAATACAAATTTGCCGACGCACTAAAACCTAGAATAGCTATAGTGAATTAATGATTTCATACAAGTACGGATTTTAGAAAGAGTTCTAAAACTAGTCTTTTATTCGAAAGTCTAAAACATTTTAGACATAGGTTCTTCGAAAGAAGAATAACGGGGTTTTCCCACAAATCATCGAAACACAATTAGATTGTTGCTCTCGATAGTGTCTTACTTGAAAGAACGCGTTTTTCAAAGAAGACAAGTGGGTGGAAAATATTCGAATTGAATTCGATTAGAACAACAAATGGGAGCAAAAGTACTCGCCTTATTAAGGATATCGCCTTATTGGGAATAAGGGATCACTCGCCTAGAAACTTCTTAAGGAGTTAAGGAAGTTTATCGAAATTTTCTCAAAAACCCCGGATGAGTCTTAGATAGATTCAAACACAGTATAGCATAACCACTCCGAAATTAGACTGGGAGTCCAAAGAGATAAGAGTAAGAATGGTTAAGTCTTGTTCGACACGAAGGTAAGTGGGAGTGAAACAAGTTCGTTTCAAGTCCTGTATGTAGGAAACATACTGGGGTTGAGAAGACAATTAGAAATGTCAAAACAGTTAGAGAACAGACCCAATAGGACAATAGATGAGGGTAAATTAATTTGGGCGTCAAAATATATAACGATAGATCAAAGAGATGATAAGACTCGTTCGAAAGGAGTTTTGAAGAGATCTGAATAGAAGAACTCTTAGAGAGAGGTTCTACCCATCTCGCATGATAAACTGTCAAGCAAAATTCGGAGTTTGGAAATTCTGATGAGCGAAAGCAAACATGAGAGAAATACTTTTGTTTAAAAACATAAGATCAATCATGAAGATGATTGATGTTTACCCGCACATCTGAGAAATACTTGGAGTATAAAAGATGTCGTCACCCATACATGTCAGAGAACAGCCTAGAATGCTTGGAGCATTCAGGATTAAGTCTCTGAAATCATAATCATAGATTGGAGAAAGTCATAAAAGCAATCTTCCGAAAATAAAGATATGAATCTTTTAGGGAGGACAAACAGATGAAAAGGAGTATTCATGCTAGGAGTCGTTGCTGACTCTACCAGATAAGAAAGTAAAATTAGAACTTAGGAAGTACTGATTTCAGTTTAAGAAACTGATATTATCATAAAGGCTTACCAAAGCGTTCTGAAGCACGATAATAATAAGCGAAGTGAAAACGTAACTAAACTGTCATTGTAGAACGAACATGGAGGATGTACGGATCTAAGGAATTAGGATCAAGGTAGAGAATCCTAAGAGACTTGTAAAATTGAGAACGTAAAGGAGTTTACGCGGGTGCTCAAATTTTACAAACTCTTGTTATCCGAAATAAACTCAGTTTATTTCGTCATCTAAATTGTGGTTTAGAATTTAGACGACAGTCCAAAATAATAGAGTTTTCCAAGTAGGTTTATTAGATACATGATCTAATGAAAGAGACCCTACAAAGTGAACATGGAAGCACACCATTATATAATCTCTAGTCCAGGTCATTGGTTGGACAACAATGACTTAAGAAGACTAGCATGAGTGATTGACGAGATAGCGCTGTTTCATGGGCTATGGGAATAGGAGTATTCAAAGTCAACTTCATGGGTGTATAGATGATACACTGGAAACCTGCCAAAATGAGAATACTTGAAAAGGTTGAAGTTATAAATTGTCATAACTCTCAGTTAAGCAAATCGAAGAAATTCCTTAAAACATGAGTACTCACTCAGTTTATGTAAGGAATGCCGAACTTTGGTATCGTTAAACGCCAGTCGTAAAAAGAGGTGATAAAGGCGGATTACTAGGGGAGACAGGACATACATGAAATTGAGTGGGAGTACAAGAATGGAATATGTCTTCCTGAGTAAAATCAGGATAAATTATCTCAAGGCCACTTGATGAGAAACAACTGAAAAATGCATGGCCATGCTCAAATAGATTAAGAGTTAATCGTTTGATTTGAAAGGTTGTTCTCGGGATCAAGAGAGTCTGATAAATATGACATATCAGATAAGATACGAAAAGACATGGGAATCGAGCATTGCACTTGTTTTAAGTACAAGTGGGAGACTGAAGGATATATTCCCTCGGTTAGAAGGAATGGTATCCTTCCGAAGGAATGTCCTTCGACCAAGGTGTCAATGCGTACGATTTAGCGAATAGGATCATGATGACCTTACTCGGAAGATCATTAGTCTGGTCAAATTAGGGATCGTAATGCTTAGCTAGAAGCCGCTTACGATCGTCGGATAACTTCGGTAATCCGCAGTTAACATGGACCGGATCTTACAAGGGTTACACATAAGAGTAATGGTTTGAACAGAGAGAATTGACTAGAAAGAGAATGGAAAATAAGTGGAATGGATCATTATTGGTAAGTCCAATTAGTTCGGAGGAGTCCGAATAGAGATAAACACATCCGGGCCCGAAAGGGAGGCCCAGAAAGGCTTTAGGTGGGCCGGCCATGTGATGGCCGGCCATGTGATGGCCGGCCATGTGATGGCCGACCAAAGCAAGGGGCAGGCCATCTCATGGCCGGTTAGGCCCTAAGTGGCCGGCCAAGGAAGCCCATAAAAGGGCTATGTTGGTCGGCCACGTCATGGGAACCCTAAAAGGGTATTTTGGAAAATACTTGTAATTAAGTCTTTATGAATCCTAGTTTGGGTCAAACAACTATTCTAGGGATTTCTATATAAGGACCTAATTAGACAACCTAAACGGAGAGGGAAAAAAGTAAGTGTGTGTGTGAAAATTAAAGGAACACACAAACAAGTAAGTTATTTTCAGAGAGAAAGAGAAAAGAAGTTTCTCTCAATTATCTAGTCAAGAAGAAAGTGTTCTTCATCTCAACCTTAAAGAAGGTCCTAGCTGACTCGAAGGAGGGAGTTTAAGTTATATACTCGGTGTCTCAAGTAGAGGAGCTACAATTGGAGCTCTTATATTCCGAATACTGGTCGGGATTTAGTTCGTGGGAAAGCGATTAAAGGTAATCATCTTTTTATTCCTGTTCATTGATATGTTCATATGTATAGATCCTGGTTTTCTAGTATTAAACATATAGATGTTTGAGATTCTGCTTAGAACACTAGTCAATTAGTTGTATTATATACATACAAAACCTTACAAACGTCTCCTCAACGGATATACGGAGGGAGGAGCATATCATCAACGGATATACGGAGGGGCGTCTACTGAAGAGGTGACGACCGACCTCTTCATTCAGAGCTGGATTTTTCATGAGCGCTTGCGCACTTTACTAATGCTTTGTGTGTCCTAAGGTAGACAGGTCAAGCCCATTTGATATGTAGTTCATTGGCTTGGTTATCTCGTAGGCTCATTAATCGGGGATTTTTAGGGGTGCTATTGATGACGGATTTTGGCCCATACATGCTCAGAGAAAAGGCTCTGACCGGCTTTCCGTCCGAGTCCGACCTCTAAGCCCGAACGATTGATATTTTTGACTTACTTAGACATTTTAACTGTAAGATAGTTATAATCAATTAATATAGTTAGAATTTAGACTACACACTTACACTATGTGCAAGAAAATGCTACGTTTCTTATTTATAAGTCTTGTATCTCTTTCCTCTCAAAGAGTTTACAATGTGGGACTATGTTACCATTACAAAATAAGTTTTGGTCTCCACATTTTAATCCTACATCACTAGTGATAAAGAAAAACGTGATTGAGATTTCTTATAAAAGGGTTGAGGGATAGAACACTATTGGTTGGGCTACATTTGTGAGCTTTGCTTAGGTGAAATCTTAATAAGTATATTTTATGGACATTTAAACCAAACGAATAGACATTTTGCTCGCGCAGATCGGTTTGGTGCCTGGATTGCCCGACAATTTAGGCGGGCTGGGGTAGGTAAAGAACAACTAAACTTTGTCAAGTGCCCGCCCGCCTGATTTGTCCGGATGTCCGAACAAACAAATTGAGAATTTGCCCGTTCCACCCGAACAAGAAGAGCAAGTGACCGTGGACTACCCATCCGGTCTGTTCGACCTCTAGATATGGGAAAAAAGAAAAAATTTAGGAGCTTAAAATAATATTGAAGATGGAAAATGAGACGGAGGGGGAGGGGTAAAGACAAAACTAAATGGAAGTTTTGCTCTAATAATATGATGAAAAATTCCAAAATAACATAATCTTATGGCTGGCTATTTCCACCATAACTTTTCTTCACCCACACAGTGATGTTCACATTTTTTTAAAATAGACAAAACTTCCATCGTGTACAAACAATGTTTGCTATCTACAAACTTTTGTTTGTTTTCTACAAACTATTAATTATTCTTGAAAATCATATATGTTCTGAGTTATGAATATGTTTTTTTTACCTGTTTTGTTCTTTTTTCATGATGTTTTGTTTTTAATTTTTTTCTTAATTTGTTTGTATACTTAATTTGTTGTAAATATCTTTGTCATGTTTGTAAATCATATATGTTTCATCTAATAGTTCGTTGCAAACTGTGGGTTTCCCCCTGCAAACTGTTGTGTGCTCGATGCAAACAGTTTGCATAAAAAGTCAGTTGATTGTTCTTTGTAAATTGTTGTTTGCTCCATGCAAATGGTTTGTGAATAAAAGTCAGTTGATTGTTCGTTGCAAACAATTATCTCAAAAAAGAATGAAAAAGGAAAACGAAAAAAATAATAAGCAATCAACACTTCATTTAAGACAAACAAGAGTTTGTTCAAGACATATAACAGTTTGTTCAAGATAAATTAACAATTTGTTCAAGACAAACAAAATCGAACAGTAACCACTTGGTCTCGAGTTTGTAATTCTTTTACATTGCCAAAGGTAATTTCATAATTTTCTCTAGCTTATAAATTTTTTTGGAGTTAATTCTCAAATGACCACTAGTTTATGGCCCGCTTCCAGCCTATCCCCTTAGTTTATCGTGAATACCCATATGACTCCTTTTTGTACTTTTCTGTTAATTGACTTATTTTTTAAGACTTTCCATAAATTTCTTCTTTTTCATTATTTCACATCAACTCTTTTTTCCTCTCTCTAAAAACTCTCTCTCTATCATCATCTCTTTTTCTTTTTCTTCCCTATGTTTTTTTTGACATTCCCTGTATTTTCTTTCTCTCTAAAAAGCCTACTCTAAGGGTCCGTTTGATACGTTAGAATGTGTGAGTAAGAAAATCGACTTTTTCTGATGGGTAAGAAAATGACTTTCTTTCTTATATGAAAGTCAAATTCTAGTGTTTGGTTGGTAATGAGAAAACGTGGGGTGCTTTTAAAATTCAAACCAGTTACTTCTAAAATAAAACTCAAACCTAATTCTAGTTAGGCTTTTAAGTCTAACCAAACAGTGGAAAATTGATTTTCTTACGAAAATCGAATTTCCCATCCTATTTTCACACGTATCAAACGGACCCTAATAGTATCCAACAATCAAACACAACACACACACACACAAAGATGTGTTTATTAGTAACAAAACCTAGTCTGTGTTTTTCCTTCCTCCCCCAGCCTTCTTTTACCATTTCTTCCCTCCATATCTTTCGAAAACAACACAGATTAGAGAGGAGGAAGAAGAAGATTAGAAATTAAATTGATTTGTCACATTGTCCGTTAACGCCCTACTTGTTACCATTCTCTTTGCTATATCATTATTAATTATCTTTCAACCTTCAGATTCAATCCGATCTTTCTGTGATACAAGAACAGATCCAGGTTCAATCGAATCATTTTTAACATTTTCTAAAGCATCGGAGTACAGAAACGATGTTGAGTGTTCGATTTCATCTTCATCGATTGTCATCTTTGTGTAATCCCTCTCATGTTCATATGGCAATGAAGTTTGGTTTAGATTATCTCAGACATTTAATGGCGACAGCTCTATCGATACTAACTCATGCTTCTTGTCCCAAGAACATTTTCTTTCACTTCAGTGTTGCAGATGATTCATCTAATCAATTCCACTCACTCAATTAGTATGCTCAACTTTTCCTTCTCTTAATTCAAAGTTTATCTTCTTAAATACAACCTACCTAAGAATTTAATTTCATCTTCATTTCGTCAAGCACATGAAAATCCATTAAACTACGCTAGAGATTACTTATTTGATATCCTCGAAATTGGCATAATCGTGTGATTTGTCTTGATCCAGATCTTTTAGTTGTTGGTGATATTCAGAAGGGATATTTTGCAAAAGGGCCAAAGTAATGTTCCAAGTGATGAGTTTGGAGCACAAATTTGATTTTTTTTTTTTAGTTTGGAGCATTGACTAACTTTGACTTAATTTTCCATCCAAAGATAACAAAAACTAACTTTTTAACTTAACTTTCCATCCAAAGTTAACGGAGACTGGCGGATGTTACTGTCAATTTTTCATTACTGTTAGTTCTAGCATCGAAGACTCACATTATTTTGCATCAAATGGTCGAAATTAACTCATTGCTGACGACCAAAACTTTTTCTTCTGTAGAAGAAGTCCATTTTTAAACCAATGCAAACTCCATCAATTCATCAATTCATTAAGAAGTGACACCAAAGTTAGTAATTAAGGTGGATGCAACCCTGACTTGCTGAGAAAAATTGTTATGATCGATGATTGAACTAGATTAGTAACTCTTATATTTTTTTGATATTTTGGATAACATAAAGATACTTAATTGATTTAAAGATTGTTATTTTTTGGACGAGCTAAGTTACTTTGAGTTAAGAGTTTACGGTTGTAATTTTTTGACAAAACTAAATTCCTAGGTGGATGAATGTGAACTAAGTGTTGGGAACATTATATAGATATTTCAATATTTTTGAATGAAGGTTATGTTCATGTTAATGAATTGATGAATGCTACGTATGGATGAAGCATGTAATTTTTTTAGTGTTTTATACTAAACTTAAGTAGTTTATAAAAGTTTATATGAAAATAAAGAGTTTGCATTGGTTCAAAAGTGGACTTCTTCCACAGAAGGAAAAGTTTTGATCATAAACTATGAGTTAATTCAGACCATTTGATGCAAAATAATGTGAGTCGTCGATGCTAGAATCTAACAGTAATGCAAAATTGACAGTAACATCCGTTAGCCTCCGTTTGGAAAGTTTAGTTAAAAAGTTAGCTTTTGTTATCCTTGGATGGAAAATTAAGTCAAAGTTAGTCAATGCTCCAAACTCAAAAAATTTCAAATTTGTGCTCCAAACTCACCACTTGGAATATTACTTTGCCCCTTTTGCAAAATATCCCTATTCAGAAACTATGGAACATTTCGTTAATAGGTCAAGGGTAAGTAGTTCAACAAAAAAAAGTTCAAGGGTAAGTGGAGGTCATGTATATTGTAAAGCAACTTCACAAAGTATTCCACCGATGTATGTGTGACACCCAGATGTTCGAGTCACAAAATCGGACGAGTTAGAGCGGCGAGCAGAGATAGTGGTTTGTTTTGAGATTTGGTTTTGAATACTTATTTGGTTGACCTAGAGCATTTATCGGATAGGTCTCAAGAAACCATGACTTTGCCTGGTCTTATTTCATACAGATGTCATTTTGACTTTGGTCGATAATTAATTAGTAGCATTACCGTTATCAATGAGCGCAGACGCTCGGTTTGGATTGGGGACGTTTGGAAAATAATATTTATTTATTTTCTTATTTACTTCACCCAAAATAAAATAAAAATTGTTTTTTTTTTTGAAGCCAAGGGAAACATTTCCATTCATAAGTGATAAAATCACGAGTTTACATGGACGATAATTCTTATTTCTCTCCTCTGAAAACTTCATGAGATTGCATGCCTTTAAATGCAAAGTGCCTCGTGAAGGGAAAGAAATTGGACTAGACACAGAGACATTGATCCTAAAGACGAGAATAAGAGACCATAAAGGTCGACAAAAAGATCCTAAAGATCGTGAAAAGAGACCCCAATGGTCTGACAAATACTGTAATAATAATAAAAGAACCACCACCGCTTTCACCGAAAAATCGTCGTCGTCAGAAAACTGTCTCTGTCATCGGAGAACAATCTTCATCACCGGAAAACCACCGTCATCACCGGAAAAACCGTCGTCGTCTAATTACCAAAGTATAATGAAAAACTAAATAATCTTCCTCTTCATCCTCTCGCCAGACCACCACTACCTCGAGCCCTCCATAATAACACACCACCATGTCTAAACCACCATAACCCACCCAAAGATCAAATAACCCACCACCACCACCACCATTAAAATCCTCTTTGTTCCAAACCCCACACTAAAACCACCACTACCACCACAGAAATACGACTCCACCACCATCAACATTAAAATACTGACATCACACTAACTCGGCAAATTGATGAGTCAATTCCTTATTCTTTATTCTTCGCGAAATTGATTCTTTGTTATCTTAACAATCCAATTGATTGGTGCGTGCAGATCTTTTTATTCACAACAAAATCGCTGAAATAGAATTCCCAAATGAAGTGATTTGCGAAACAATTCTTCACTTCGCAACATACTTAATATCTAACCAATATCAAGGATTACAAAAACCCCAACTTTGAATCTTTTTTCCTTGAAAAGGAACGGATCCTTGTAAATTACCCGATGAATCATCAGAGGAAGTGGTTGAATCTTTTCCAGGGTCTTCGATGAATACACATGAAGAGGTTTTAGGAGAAAATTAGGCTTGAGGGAATTAGGGTAAAGATCTAAATTAGGTTGCCAGATTGAAATTTTGTTGGATCACATGAGGAAGAAAAACCACAAGTCGATTGGGAGAGAAAATAATAGAAAACAGAAAAGAGGGAAGTATTGATCCCTATCTCTCTTTCTCTCTCTAGAAACGGTTATGCAGAGCGAAAGAGATTACAAAGTTCAAGTTATCCCTTCCGTAAATAAAATTGTTTTGTAATTTATTTTTTTTTGTTGAAAGAAAAATAACTAAGACATGAGAGCACAAGGAAGATCTTGTAACGCAAACCAGATACTTCTATGTCGGTGTGTCCTTCCCCATTTTGCTAATTTGGCTGCTTCCTTGTCGCTGTTTCTAGGAACATGGTAAAATGTGATGTTGTCGAATTTATCTTTGCTTTTGGTGATAACCTCGAGGTGTTTCTTTGGTTGCCATTGAATCAACGAAGCTCTGTGGTTGAGGTGGCTTATGATGTTGTGATTATCACTTTCTATAATTAGATTCTTTACTTGCAGTTCAATCGCCCACTGGAGCGCCTTTAGAATTGCTAAGCATTCACATTCTTCTGAGTTCTGACCTCGAATGGTATCTGCCAGAGCTGCTATGAAGTTTGTTTGGTTATCATTCACAATACATCCAACGCCTGCTGGATCCTTAAGGTTGGTGAAGGAGGCATCCACCTTGATTTTGATAAAATTGTCTTCTAGAGCTATGCCTTTATGTTCATTTGGATTGACTCGCTTGTTCTTCTTGCATTTGATGCTAGGTACTATATTCTTTATTGCCGTTATTACCTGCATAGGAGATTGATCTATCTTCGAGAAAATTTTGTCACATCTGGCCTTCCATATATTATTGAGAATTTTCGAAAATAACGTTACCTGTTCTGCATCCATGTCTTTCCATTGAATTATCCATTCTCTAAAGTCAGGAGTATTATCTGTCTTTATGTTAAAGTGGAACCATATTTGTCTAGCGTGGTAGCAGTGAAGTAGAACATGAGATAACGTTTCATTATAGTCACAATAAGCACAAGTAACCACATTGCCGATATATTTGCCAATTTTGTCTCTTATTGGTAAACTATCGGTGCAACATTTCCAGAGGAATAATGTAATTCGCGGGATGGTATTGATATTCCATATAAATTCCCATTCGATAGTTTCGTATTCCTGGTTGTATGTTCGTAAATAATTGTACATAGATCGTATTGTTAAGTTACCTGATTTTGTCAATGTCCATCTCATCTTGTCTTCTTGAGATTCTTGCAAATTGATACTGAGAATAGCATTACATATATCAGGGTTAAAAATCTGATTAATACTCCCTCCGTCTCATATTAAGAGTCTCGCTTTCCTTTTAGAGATGTCTCATATTAAGAGTCCCACTTCCTTTTTTATCATAGAAAATCCATCTACTTTCCCACAATACCCTTACCTCGAGTCAACTATAATTTGTTGGAATTTATTTTTGCAATAAAAGCACTTCAATGTTTAGTGAGGTGGAATAATGAGACTCTTTTGAATCTTAGACTTTTTTCAACAATAAATAAGGGTACAAATGGAAGAACAAAATATATGAAAAAAAGTTTGAGTTCCAAAGCGGGACTCTTAATATGAGACAGAGGGAGTAACATTTATGTTCCACATATTGTTGTTGATAAGTTGAGACACCATAGAGAGGTCACTATTACTTTCGTTGTTGATCGGCGGAGGGTGGTTTGGGATCCAATAGTCGTGCCAGATATTAATATTGTTGCCTTTATTCACATCCCAGAAGATGAGATTTGAGACCTGATCAAACTGTTTAAAAGGAGTTTTCCAAAGCGACGAGTGATTCGATTTTACCGATTTGGGTTTGGGATCTTTAGGTAAGTATTTAGCTTTTAGGATGCGAGCCCACAGAGTATCTGGGTTCCTTAGAATTCTCCAAACTAGCTTGCTAAGGAACGCTTGGTTATCAATAGCTGGGAGTCTGATTCCTAGACCACCTAATTTACGAGGGCGGCAGATTTTGGACCAGTTGATGGTATGGATAGATTTTGTTTTTCCCCACCAGAAAGACCTTTGAAGGGTCTCGATGCGATTACTTATGCCTTTTGAAATGGCAAAGCATTGCATTTGGTATCGGAGAACGACCACTGCTATTGTGGAAATCACAACAGAGCGGCCAACTTGAGATAGAAGGTTTGTTTGCCACTTAGAGAGCTTGTTTTGGATCTGAGTGATCAGCGTAGAGAAAACTTGTTTCTTGTTTGCTCCAATGAAAATATGGGTACCTAAGTATGTGTCGAAGGTGGAGGATTGGCGCACTTTAAGATTACGGATAATCATCTGTTTGAACTTGGGGTGGGTGTTTTTGGAGAATAAAATAGTGGACTTCGAGTAGTTGATCATCTGCCATGGAAGACGTGGCGATACAGGAGTGACTCATATGAATCCAGTGCTCATCAAAACCTAACTGAGCCATGACCTCCTCAAGATAAGACCATTCGACCCGGTAAAAGGCTTTGGACATGTCCAGTTTAAGGCCAAAACATCTTTTAGATCCCTTAATGGTTTTGTAGTAGAGAGAGCTCCTGACTAATAATGATATTATTTGTAATTTGTCTACCTGGAACATATACTGCTTGGAAGGGAGAGATGAGGTCGGGAAGGGCTCTTTTCAGGTGGTTGGCAAGAATCTTAGTGATGATTTTGTAAGTGGTATTAAGGAGACTAATGGGTTTATAATCCGCAGTGGATTGGGGAGTTTTGGTTTTGGGTATGAGTGTGATTAGACAAGAGGGGAGTTGGGTCGTCTGGAAGAAATCACTAATAATCTGGAAAACATCGGATTTAACCGTGGTCCAGTTGGACTGATAGAAAAAAGGAGGGTAACCATCAGGACCAGGGGTCGCGTCCGATTTGAGAGCGAAAACTGCGCTCCTGATCTCCTCATCATTAGGAGTAATATTAAGCATGAGGTTTTGTGCTTAAGTGATTTGGAAGGAGAAAAGCCTCAGGATATCAGTCGGCACCCGAGTTTCATTGGTGGTCGAGATCTGTCTAAGGTTAGAAGAGAAGACATTAGCTATTTCACTGTGGTCGCTGGTCCAGGAGTTGTCATCTTGTTTGATGGACATAATCTGATTTTTCCTGATCCTATGAATAGCTTTAGAGTGAAAGTATTTCGTGTTTCTGTCTCCGAGTTGAATGTTCGCTATATAAAATTTCTCTCTCCATAAGCTTTCCTGTTGGTTATAGGCTTCTTCTAGTTGTTTGGATAGGTTCTGAAAGACCACTTGGCTGCGAACATTCTGGAGATTCACTGTCAAGCTCTTGATCTTGCTCTCTATGTAGCCAAAAACTTCTTTATTCCATTTCGACAGCTTCATCGCCAGAGAGTTAAGTTTATAATGGATTTGGTAGGGAGCTGAAATCCAGTTGTTATTGATGAAGCTGCTGCAATCGGGATGAGACATCCAAGTTCGAATAAACTTGAACGGTTTAGGACCAAGGTGAGGTCTAGGGTTAGTATTCAGGAGGATAGGGTTGTGGTCAGAACCTATACCGGGAAGGTGTTTAAGATTAGTGTTAGGATAGTCTATGAGGTACTGGACGTTGGTTAAGGCTCGGTCTAGACGTTCCTGGATCAAGTTCTCTGAAAATTGTCTATTGGACCAAGTAAAGGGGTGGCCACTGAAACCTATACCATGAAGGCCTAGATTGTTGATATCAGTTTTTATATGCTTTGCATGAGTCGGAAAAACTTGATTTCTCCTATTTTATCATCGGGGGGGGGGGGGGGGGGGAGGGGGAGTATAGTATTGAGGTCACCAATAATTGTCCACGGGTTGTTTTGGATCGGGGCCATACTCTCTAGGAGATTGTTTTGTAATTGAAAGTGGATGATGGGTTTAAATTGGAAATGAGTTTTGGAATTGGTTGGCTTATATTATTTCAAGACAATTTGGTGTAAGTTTTTAAACTAATTATATTTATATATCTATTATTTGGACTAAATAACTGATTAGCAGAGATAACACACCAAAGCATTAATTATAAATGATGGTTTTAATATTAATATTATATCTATTATACAAAACACATAAGTGTGACTGAGACAAAATGAATGCCGCTAGATGCTTATTAGATTGCCACATAGACTTATGATGATTAGAACAAACTCTAACTATGACAACATTAACGACCTTCTATAGAATGAATCTCTATCATTGATTAAATTGAACGGTCCATATTCTACCTGTTTGTCTTCCTCACCCTATCACGTCTCTCTTGCTCTTTTGATCACAATAAACACCAAATGCCCTCCTATCTGAGAATGCTTCATTGAATCTCTTTTTTGAAATTCAACGGATGAATTTTCCTCAAACAACCATTACTTTCTCCCTTTATTGCCTATGTAATTAGTTTCCTTTGTCTCTCATTCAAGCTCGATTCAGATGGACCCTCACGGAATCCGGCCGTTTCACAATCAAATCTATGTATAATCACATTAGAACAAGTAATCTACCTCCCCCATCTCCAAACTATAACTGGAATTTTATCTGGGCTCTTCCTACTATTCCGAGAATTCAACTGTTTATTTGGAAAATATACTCCAATACGCTACCTGTAAAAAGTAGGATTGGAAAATACATCGGGAATAACTTCATGTGTAACAAGTGCACGATAGTTGAAACAATAGAACACGCTCTCCTGCATTGCCCCATGGCAAAAAACATTTGGTTCCATTTCAACGTTATCTCTGAGAGGATCACGTCCATTACGGATTGGATCTTCTCATGGCAAGACTCTACCCAAACTAATACCACTAATGGAACTCACTTTGTTACCATCCTTTGGAATATATGGAAAATGCGATGCGACAACTGTTTCCAAAATACCATTAATGATATTAATACTGTTATTACTGCGATCAAAAGCTTTCTGAAAAAATTAAACCTCAAGGTGAAAAATAATAGAGTACAACTAGAAGACTGGAAACCTCCAGTAGACCCTTATCTTAAAATCAATGTTGACGCCTCATTTGTGTCTGTTGAGGCTTCCATCGGCACGGGGCTTATAGTCCACAATGAGGAATCCAGATTTATGGAAGCACAGGCCTCCACAGCTAGAGCAAGAAACAGCGAAGAGAGCGAAGCGTTAGCTATACTTAAAGGACTTCAATGGGCAGAAGAACATAAGCATGAATACATTATCTTAGAAAGCGATAACATCAACCTCATCAAACATATTCAAGATCGTCGACATTCCATACAATGGCAATCAAAAGTATATATGGATAGAATTAGAGAAGTCATAGATAGACTAAAGCATGTTCATTTTAGCCACACCAAAAGACAAAAGAACAAGCAAGCCGACAAATTAGCAAAATGGGCAAGGAAGAAAAATAGATCCAAGACCTGGAAGAATGTACCTTCTTTTTTAATTTCTAAGTATTGTAATAGCTTTCTGATTTAATTATATGGATATTTCAACAAAAAAAAAACTCGATTCAGCGTTTGATTGAAGGTCAACTGCTATCCCCCATTCAAGCTCGATTGGGCTCTCATTGTTCCATTTTCACCGCCCTCATTCAACGGACACTTCCCTCCAAAATTTGTTATGTTGCTTTTGGAGTTTTCTTTTACAGTCCCTACATTATCATTTTTTTTGGTCCGCATCCATATTTCTTCTCTCTCTAAGTAAAGAAAAAGATGGTTCTTCTGCGAATAATCCATGTTAAAGTTGATGAACGATAGCTTTGGTGGTCTGATTTGGGCCAAATGTTGTTATGGGACAAAGTTGGGGCGTCGATTGTAAAAAAGAAAAGACATCGTGCCGAAAAACTAATGGAGTACCACGAATTACAAAATTTATGGTCTATAGATTTTGAATTCCTATCTTAGTTTATTTTTGTTAAAAACCAGTTTTTGTTTCTTCTCACTTTCAGTTGTTGTGATGTGGTTTGACAATCCAGTGAACAAGAAAGAAGGGAAAGTGAAGTTACGTAAAAAATAAAAAATAGTTTTGTAGTTTCAAAAATCTTAAATTACTTAAGATAAATCTTATACATCTGGATCATTGTAATTTTCTTTAGTAAATACTGATTTAAAATAGTTAAACTACAACGAGAAAATATCAAATTTAGAAAAACAAAATTAAATAATCTAATAAGCATGATAAATTTGGTAAGTTTAAAATATTAAATGCACAATTTATACTAGTGAATTCAAAATATTAATTACAAAATTTATTTTACTAGAAATATTTTTCGACGTAGTACTGTTTATTTCATTATATAAAAAAATATTGTTTACAGTTTATTTTTAAAGATTATCAACTTATTAAAAAACTTAGAGTTAATTCATATATGGCCCCCTACTTTGTGACCAGCTTCCTTTATGGCCCCCTTTTTTTCGTAAATTCAAATATGGCCCCCTATTTTCAGGTAAATGTCATTACTACCCTTCTTAATTCTAAATTTAAAACATTTAAAAAATTTATTTCAACCTCACCCCTCTCCCTCTCCACCTCATCTCTCCCTACACCTCACCCCTCTCTCTCTCTCTCTCCAATTCACCTCTCTCTCTCTCTCTCTCCAACTCACCTCTCTCTCTCTAACTCATCTAAAAAAAATATTTCTCTCTCCTCTCTCTCTCTAAATTTTTTTTATTTTTAAATCTCTCCACTCTCTCTCTCTCTCTAAAACTCCGGCGAAGGGGGTTTCCCTTCGCCGGAGGATCTGTTCACGAACAGAGAGCTGTTCACGAATAGAGATTAAACGTTGAATTCGACAATAGAGATTAAACGTTGAATCTGATTGTTTACAGGACAAGAACAACGACAATGCTATCAAATTCCTTAACAAAAGATTAGGGCAGATGAACCAAAACAACAATTAGGCAGTGATAACATAAACCCTACTCCAATTCTCAATTAATCAGCATTTGTCAAATTCATCAAAAGTGAACAGATTATTCTAACAGTTGTTAAAGATGAAAACTTTTTAAGTAACCTCAGCTTACTTGTAAATCATCATCATCAAAGATTAGAAGCAGATTGTGAAGAACCAGAAACAACATAATCAAGATCGATCATATCTTCAATTGAATCATTAACATCCACTGTTTGTTCCTTCACTTCTTCTTTGTTTGAGCCCAATCCATCTAAATCTTCTAATCCAGGTACCACAGCAATAGAAGCAATTGAAAACCCTTTTGACCTAGCTGGCGAAAAATTCTCCCCAAAACTAAGTTGCTTAATTGAATCAACCCGATCTTTAACCCCACCAATTAAATCCAAAATTTTACTTTTCTCATTTTCCCCCAAATTTTCCTTCAATTTCAAGAACTTCAATCTCAAAGCAGATCCGGACTTGATAATAAACGGATCATCAAGATCTGAAACCCAATCAACAGCCATGATATCATTAATGATTGGTAAAATAGATTCTTTAACAACAGATTTATGATCTGGATGAACTGTATAAGCGTTCAAATCTTCTTTCGATTTGTATCTAGTATGTAATAAATGAGTGAACTTGAAGGAAGAAGAAGAAGATAGGTTTCGGAAAATAGGTCCGGCAGTTAAATGAAGAACTTGATCAAGTGAGATGAGAGAGTTCAATCCATTAATCATTTAAAAAAAAATTTAGAGAGAGAGAGGAGAGAGAATTTTTTTTTTTAAGGTTTGAAGGTGGCTGGCCGGAAATTTTCCGGCCGGCCACCTTGCTGGAGAAGAAAGGGGTGAGTTGGAGAGAGAGAGAGAGAGAGGTGAGTTGGAGAGAGAGAGAGGGGTGAGGTGGAAATAAATTTTTTTACTGTTTTAAATTTAGAATTAAGAAGGGTAGTAATGACATTTACTTGAAAATAGGAGGTCATATTTGAATTTACGAAAAAAAGGGAGCCATAAAGGAAGCTGGTCACAAAGTAGGGGGCCATTTAGGAATTAACTCAAAAACTTATTTATCAAAAAAAAAGTATTATTTTATTTTTAGAATGGTTACATAATAAAGTATGAAGAATTTTGGTAGTTTATTAATGAATGTCAACCTCTTTCATTAATGAGTAAAAAGTGTTAACTCTTTTTATAAATAATTAAAATGAGTAAACAAATTTTCTATAAATTCTACAACGTCTCTACTTTGATACAAAGTTATTCTTCTATTGTCTTTTGAGTTGTAAAATTATTTATGATGAAATAGTTGAATAACATGTAGGATTGTGGGCAACCAGTGCCTATACCTATTCGACTTCAAGTAAATCACCACGACTATTGCGTCTCCGATAGTAAACCTATTGCCCGGAGCGGTCCAAGCACAAAGCAGCCAAAGCGGCTGATTTGGACCTCCCTTTGTAAAAAGGCCTCAAGATTCCAATTAACTAAAGATACCTCCAGGCAGAAAAACAGAGAAGCCAAAACCCAGTCAAAATAAAAAGGTCACCGCTTTGAGGAAAGCTAAAAAGTTTCCGGGGAAGACGGTGGAAAACCAAAAAAACTCGATCCAAACGCACCTTATCTCTCTTCTCCGGCCAACTCTTCTTCTCCGACCAACTCTCCCTCTCCGGCGACCGGATCTCTCTCTCTCCCCTCTCTCTCCTCTCTGGCAACTCTTCTTTCTCATCTTTGTCTTCTCTCTCTCCTTTCTCTCTCTCTTCTCTGTATTTCTCTCTTCTCTCTCTCTCTCTAAGTTCCGGCAAAGGGAATGGTCCCTTCGCCGGAACCCTTCTTCTGGAAATAATGGTCGACCATGAAAGCTCAGATAACTTTCTCTCTCTAAGAAATCTAGTATGAATCTGGCGATCAACACTTTCAGTAAACCCTAGCCAAAATCCCATGCTCGAATACGTTGAAGAACTAAGCCTGTTCGAGCTCTAGATGGTGATGACGTCGACTGAGATGAAGAAAACCGAAGGGTTTTATCAGCTTGTTGGGTGCGGTCGTTGTTGGTCATAATTCCGGCCACCGTAGGGTTGTTAATGATATTCCCAGCTATGCCGAGTTGATAAGCCTCTCGAATTGAATCAACCAGCCGATGGAAGCCCTAGATTTTGCTTTCTTTTCTCTTCTGTATCTAACAATTTTTGATGAATTTGGCCATTTCCACGCCTATTAAAAATTGAGTAGCTATTTGGTCTCCTAATGTGAACTACTGAATTAGGGTTTGGATCAAAATCTTCTTCCATGAATGGCTTGTAGTGAATCTTCATTGGAAAGAGAGAGAAGATGGAAGAAAGAGAGGGATGAAGAGAGAAATAGAAGATAGAGGAAAGAGAGGGATGAAGAGAGAGAGAGAGAGAAAAGATAGAGGGATGAAGAGAGAGAGATGGATGACCGGAGTTGTCGCCGGAAATAATGGGCGTCGGAGTTGATGTTGGTGAAAGAAGATGGTGGAAGAAGAAATGGGTAGTGTTTGGAGGAAACAAAAAAAGTTTGTTTCCACCCAAAATTTATTGCCCCGAAAATTTTGCTTATTTCCCCAAAACACTGGCCAATAAAAACTAAGGTTGTGTTTGATACATGTTTTTCCAAGAGAAAGTAGAAAGAATTTCTCAAAAATTTATATTTTTATGTGTTTGGTAGCTAATTAGGGGAAAAGTAAAAAGAGTGTCACGTGACTGACTTTTCCCGAATTTCCTTAAAACGAGGGGAATTTGTTACCCTGCTAATAGGAGAGTAAAACTTTCTTTGTTCCGTCAAAACAAAAACTCTCTCTCTACTACCGCTTCTTTCTCTCTGTATCCTATTATTACCCTCATCTCTCTCTCTCTCTATACTCTTGTTTATCTCTCTCCCTCTCTCTATACTCTTGTTTATCTCTCTCTCTAACCACATGGGTAAGTTATCAGCAAGGGTAGAGAGAGAGAAATAGTGAAAATCTTTTATCTTCAAAGTGTGGGAATTCAAACTTCATTTCATGGTTTTACCTCTATTTCTCATTTTGGATAAATGAAATTGGATCAGATCCATGACTTAAAACGACTATATTCACTTATTCAACTTGATTGAAGTTTTGAATCTAAGTTAGAGAGAAAAGAAATAGAAAGAGAAAGAGAGAAACAACTCGGATTTTTATGTGCATTGAACTCTCTAAGTTATGGATAGTGATCTATTGCGAAAAGAAAGATTTTGTTAAAGGAATTGATAAATCAAAAGGAAATGGAGGATGTTGGCTTAGCAAAGGTAGTGGATATGAGAACTGTGACAAGGAAGAAAATAAAAAAAAATCATCTTTTTCGTTTTCAAAGAAAGAATTCAAGACAGAGAAAGAAGATGGATGAGTTAAGTCATAGAGTTAGAGCTAAAATGTGTATTGTATGGGGGACAGATCCATTGACTTGTTGACAGGTGCACTTTTTTCTTTTTTTTTGTTGAACGATTGACAGATGCACTTCGTGTATGTCTTCTATCCAGCAAATTGGTGCTTGATCCTTAACAAAAAAAAAAACAAATTGGTGCTTGAAATTGGACGTTTGTCCTCCTCACCCAGATAGTTTGTAATTCTCGATTATGATGCAAGGTATAACCCATGTTCTACTAGGCTGACAATTCTATAACCTCACGACTAGAGAAATGTTTTACAAGTGTAATTTCAGCTAAATGAATAAGTACATGGAAATTTGGATACAAAACCGACTGACCCCGCTGTAAAGTTTGCGTTGGATTAGATACCACGAGTGCCACCAATCTTGAAGGTAATTAATCTCTCTTTATAAGAATTAATTTATGTCCTATTTACTGAAAAACAATTGTTGATTTTATTAGTTTAAAATTAGGTTTTGACAAACAACAATTATATTTTCTCTTATTGAATTTTCCTTTTATTCCTTATAAGATATGTTCTTAACGGGTTAACTATGTTATCAGTTGAACAAGATACGACGGAAGAATTGAAATATGAACAAATAATTAGTAATTTTGCATCTATAAAGGCAAGATAAATATTTTCAGACGTTTATATCATTTCTCTATGTAAATTTGATCTTCTTATTAAGTATATTGTACGAATTTATGATTTTTAGTCCTGTTTTTCGTACTAATTTATTTGTTAGGGAAAAAATTAATATATATTTAGATTGTGTAAAAAGGACCTCAAATTTTTCTTCGCTTTAGGCCTCCCAACTACTTGGGTCGGCCCTGCCTATTGCCTAGATTTACTTTTGGCATGAGCGTGTTATTTAGGACAAACCGTGTTCAATTTAATGTTGACACAACATTCGTTTTTATTGAAGTCAACACTAGTACGTCTTGATCTAAATATCTTTCGTTTTAATATTTGAAAATGTTATTAAAAGTATTCCCCATATAATGTTACTAGGGTATATCCCGTGCCCTAGGGCACGTACATTTGTATCAATCAAATGTTACAGAATTTATTGTTACTAGGGTATATCCCGTGCCCTAGGACACAGGCACTTGTACCAATCAAATGTTACGAAATTTATTGTTATATTTTATTGAGAGAGAGAGATTTTTATTAGTTATTATTTTATTGAGACAGAGAGATTTTAATTTCTTTTTTTAACCCGTGAAAATATTTTTTTTCTTTATTTCTTAAATTATTTATCTTCATTTCTAAGAAGGAAAAGATTATTGTTTTTTAAATATGTATCTTTATTTCTACGAAGGACTATATTTTATATTTTGAGAAGGGCTTCTAGCCAATATCCTTCATCGTTTTCCCTTCTGTTTTATTATATAGATTTAGTTTACTATTTATAAATAATTTTAACTTATTAAAAACAATTTTGTGAAAAATGTTTATTAAAATATTGTTTATAGTTTATTTGAAAATATTTAAAATATTTTTATAGTTTGTTTCTAAAGCTAATTAACTTAGAGATTATGCATACGAAATTATGTACCGATTTCACATGTCAGGAGTACTCATAATGTATGACATATTAATGACATCTGGAAATTTTATTTGATAAATGAAAAAAACCTCCACATTCAGCAGTAACCACCAAAATACAAATCTGAATCTTGTGCATACAATGCTTTCACTTGATTAAGCTACAATATTTGAAAATATAGATCGATTATAAATGTGCGGATAAATGCTTTCAAACTTAAGAATTGGGGAATCCACAACAATTGACTCCTTAAAAAGATTTTGACGTGCCATTATTGAAATTTATGGGGAACAATACTTGAGAGCGCCCAATGCTAATGATATTGCAAGATTACTCCAAAAAGGAGAAGAAAGGGGCTTTCCAGGAATGTTGGGGAGTCTTGATTGCATGCATTGGGCTTGGAAAAACTGCCATGTTAGTTGGGCTGGACAATATTCTGGACGTAGCGGACACCCAACTGTGATTCTGGAGGCAGTTGCCTCTTACGACCTTTGGATATGGCATGCATATTTCGGACTTCCTGGATCTAACAATAACATTAATGTACTACAATCATCTAATTTGTTTGCAGATTTAACCAATGGTAAAACTCCGCCCGTACGATATATCTTAGGAACCGAATACAATGTTGGCTACTATTTGGCAGATGGTAGGGGTGGGAATTCTACCCGAAAGCCCGATACCCGTCACGTTTACCCGCGCCCGAAAATGTCCATGGACGCCCGCGCCCGAAGATGGGTACTACCCGCCCAGCCCGATGATTTTTCGTGGGCGGGCTCGGGTATAAAGCTCTGCCCGCCACCCCGCCCATACCCAAGCCCGATATGCTCACCCTACGGGTGCCTATAGATGCCAATCACTTTGAGTGTCGATTACTTCACTATAAAGCCCAAACTAGATTTAAGGTTTCTCCTAAGATATATAAACTACACATTGAAGCAACCCTAATGGTTTACCACATTGAATCTGAAAAATTCGGTAGCATAGAGAGAGAAAAAGAATCTACGTTGTCTCTGTAGCCGTTTCTCTCTTATTTACTAGACTTTCTTGTGCCAACCTTCTTCTCTATTAAATAAGTTATTGGGATCATCTTCCATCTCTATGTAGTGGTCAAATTTTTAGATTATTTTGATGTGAAGGAAAAACAAAGAAGAACTAATGAAACATACAAAGACAAGAAAAAAAGTGGAAGACAACCAAGTCTCATGTTTGCATATATAGATCTATATCAGTTGTTGATTTCTTATGTTACGGAATCTGAGTATTTCTTTCATTTTTGATTTATAAGTTTTGTAAAGATTTGGTATCAATTTGTTTAGAGAAGCTTATTAACAATATCAAATTTCTAGAGTTTCCTGATCTGGTAGAAAAATATCAGATAAAGAAACCCGATGCCCGATTTGCCCGAAGCCCGACTTGCCCGATGCTTTAGTGGGCTTGGGCGGGCTTTGATCATAGGAGATTTCAGAAAAGCCCGCCCGAGAACCCGAGTGGGCAGAGGAGAAACTTACCCGACCCGCCCGAGCCCGACTTAGAATTACCCGCGAGTGCCCATACCCGCCCGATTCCCACCCCTAGCAGATGGTATATATCCGAAATGGACAACTCTTGTTCAAACTATCTCTAACCCTCGGGATATGAAGAAAGGCATTTCGCAATGATGCAAGAAGCATGTCGGAAAGATGTTGAACGGGCATTTGGTGTTCTTCAAGCTAGACTTGCCATTATTAAAGAACCTGGACGTTTTTGGGATAAAGAGGTGCTCCATGATATAATAACTGTGAGCATTATAATGAATAACATGATCGTAGAGGATTAACGTGAAAAGGATTTTGACCATATTTATGAAACACTTGACCCGGATGAAGATATCCAAGAAGAAGACACTAAAAGTTTCCACAATTCCTATCTCGACATAAAAAAAATTAAAGATAAATATGGCCATTACGCGTTAAGAAATGCTTTGGTTGAGCATTTATGGGCAAGACGGGGTGATACTTCGTCTTAGAAAAATGATTAAATTCTACGAGACGATATGATCTTATTTATTATCTAATTTTGTATTTTGTTACGTATTTTATGTTTATTAATAAAATTTTAATTATTGTCATTTATAATTATATAATTAATTAAATAGTATTATTAGTTTACTAGAATACAAAGGTAATAGGACACAAGTGTCAATTCATAAAACATATTAAGGACTCAAGTGTAAATTTATGGGAATCATGTGAAGGCTCACTATTCACCATTCTCTACATTATAGAGAAGTAGAGGAGCCCTTGGAGCTTCAAAATCTCTATATATGAAGAAATAGAGCACGTTTGGAGATGCTGTAATTCTCTTTCCGGATTTATTTATTTAACTAATTCCTGTTTTCTCTCCAATCTTTAACCAATTTCTAACTAATTTAATTAGAATTTTTCTCTCTCCAATTTCTAACCTATATTTGTTTTTTAATTTTCTCCAACACATATTTCTCTCTCCAATCTCAACAAATTTCTCTCTCCAATCTCAACAAATTTCCCTCTCTTTAAAATTCTCTCTCCAATCTCAACAAACATTTCTCTCTTTTTTCCAAATTTATATCTTATCTCTTTAAATTTAAATTTTCCTCATTTTTTGGTAGTTTTTCATTTAAATTTAAATTTCCCTCATTTCGAATTTTTCTCTCCAACTTTCCAGATTTATTAATTTAACCAATTCCTAATTTCTCTCAACTTTCAACCAATTTCTAACAAATTTCAATTTTTCTTGGTTATGTACTAGGAGTTTTCTTCTGTACCGAAAATTGTTCTGTGTACTGGCCATTTGGTTATATACTATAAATTTTTGTACTGTGAATTTTCTTGTGTACCGGAAATTGTTCTGTGTACTAGCCATTTGGTTATGTACTAGACATTTTTGTACTAGAAACTTTCTTGGTTACCAAAAGTTGTTTAATTTACAGAGAATTTTCTTGTGTATTAGACGCTTTTGTACTAGGAATTTTCTTGTTTACTGAGAATTTTTTTACTTACTGGGACTTTTCTTGTGCACTAGGCACTTTTCGAACTTGGAATTTTCTTGTGTACCGAAAATTGTTCTGTGTACTAGCCATTTGGTTATGTACTACATATTTTTGTACTGGGAATTTTCTTGTGTACCAGAAATTATTCTGTCTGCTGACCATTTGGTTATGTACTAAACATTTTTGTACTGGGAATTTTCTTGCGTACCGAAAATTGTTCTGAGTAATGCCCATGATGGGCCTAGAAAGTTTCCTGAATAGGTCACAACCCGCAAGTATACGGGCGTCAAGTAATAATAAATTCCGGTAAGACCGGTTCGTTCCTCAGAGACTAAGTGAAACCTATTCTAAGACTTGGAAGTAAGACGGTTTTGAAATGATTTGGTTTTGGTTTTTTTAAAATTAAATATTAAAATAAAATTACGGAAAGAAAATAATTACAAATGATACAAGGAACTCAAATGGGGGAGAGGCTAGGGTTTTCTGAATCCATCCTTATAATAATTCTAACAATGATTCATTATGATTTAATTAACAAGTTCTTTATATAACTCAGATTTTTGGTCCATGAATGGTCTAAAAATCCGGGAGATTTCATCATGAAAAACAATAAAAATGATTAACAAATCATATCGTTAAAATTATTTATGAAGAACTTCATCTAAGACCCTAGATAACAGATTAGTTACTCATAGACATTATATAAAAAAAATATTGGAAAATAAAGTAAAGAATCGGAGAGAAAACACCTTTTTTCGCCTTTTTTTTCCTTCTCCGCAGCCAAACAGAACCTTAGGGAAAATTATTTTCTCGTCTTCCCGGAAACGATTTCCAGGTGAGAAAATAATTTTCCTTCCCTGGTTTTTCTTCTCCTTCTCTGTTTTCTCTTTATTTCTCTTTCTATACTGTTTATTTCTCTCTCTAAACAAACTATGAACACTCTCTAATGTTTATAACCGAGTGATGATAAAGAAAGAAGAAGAAGAAGAAGAAGAAGAAGAAGAAGAAGATGATAATGGATTTTATAAACTTTCATTCAATCTTTCTCTCTCTACAACATCTCTCTCTCTCTCTCAACTCTCTTAATCTAACTCTCTCTTTCTCACTAAGAGAAGAACTAGAAGAAGAAGAAGAAAAGAAAAGAAACAGAAAACTGCAAATTTCTTTCTCTCTCTATAGCTCTCGGCTTTAATCTTCAATGGTGGAGAGATGATCAAAAATGATGGATAAGCTGAGTTTCTCCTTTATGATAATGGTGTACTGTTCTTCTCTGTCCCCAGCCGAGTGATCTCTTCCTTTCTCTCTCTCTAGCTCTCGGGTTTTTGACTGTTAATGGCCGAGCTCCTCTTCTCAGCCGTGGAGAGATGATTAATGGTGGTCGTTCTCCCTCTTTTAATTCCCAACCGTGAGGAGATAATCTCTTTCTGTTGCTGTCCCAAGCTATATAGAAGAAGAAGATGACCACATCCGAATTCCTTCTCTCCCTCTAGATTTCCTTCCTTCTTCATCCATCCTCTCTCTCTGTCTATTAAGAGAAAGAAAACTATTTCTTTCTCTTTAGAAATAATCTCCATCTATCATCCTCTATAATATCTCTCTGTTTCTAATTTTGATGGCCCGGTCATAAGGTGAAGATAGAGTGTATAGCGGAGCAGTTTAAATAGTTTGCAGCGCCAATCTCGTTGCTGCCATGTGTGCTGGTACAGTTTCAACCGTTGCATTTGAGAGATACTCTCGGGTACATGGTAATATCTTCATACTAGTTATACTGAATCGTAAACCCCCTGGAAATACCGACCTACCACTGCGTATTACAGAGAGTAACCCGAAATTCATCCGAGCCGTTAGATCTGGCCATGTATCTCTGGATATTCTTTGACCAACTTTAGTTAATGACTTTGACCAAAATTTTGACTCGATATAATTTCCGCACTCGGACTCCGATTTCACTTCCGCTTTCGCCGTTGGATTCGTATTGGACTCTACTTTCACATGAGCACTAATATTGACCAGAATACCCTTGTCATTAACATGCCCAAAATGCCCCTCAAGTATGTCTTTATCACAATGTTTCCGCATCGAACTCCATAAATGAGACCTGAGAAGGAAAATCAAACAAATCATCAGAGTAAACGCTCGAACTGGACTAACTAACCCGGGTTAAGAGAGTCAGATGGGACATTTTCATGTCTCATCAGCCCATTTCGTTATGTAATAGACACTTTACGAATTTTTCTCTAGAGTTTTCTTATTGTTGATAATCTTATATGTTTCCTTATATGTGTTAATAATCTTATATGTGTACCGGAAATTGCCTTATATGTTGGTAGATTTTTCAAAAGATCTTTAATGAAAAAGATAGATTTTCAAAAGTTGATAATCTTTCAAAAAGATAAAGAGGGCAAGAATATAATCGATTTCAGAATATTTGTATAGAGAGAAAAACTTTACAGAAATTTTTTTAGAGGGAGAGAGATATTAGAAGTTGATAAATTTTTAGAAAGAGGGAGAAGAAGAAGATAATCTTTCAAAAAGATAGAGAAGGCAATAAATAAGAACAGAACTTTTAGAGCGCATTAATATAATCAATTTTGGAAGATTTGTAAAGAGAGAGGAGGAATAAATAAGAACAGAAGACTTTTAGAGAGAGAAAGAACAGAAAAATCTGATGTTTTAGAGAGAAAGAAGGAAGAAGGATGCAAGAATTTCGGTTGAAATTTCAAAAATCTGGGCGGGATGCAAGAATTTTGGCAAAAAATTTCAACAAAATTTCAAATTTTGAAAGATATAAAGAGGAAGAAGTTGTTGTGTGAAGGTTTTAGCGAGAGAAAAAGACAGATAAGAGAGATTTTACAAGAAATTTCAAATTTTGGGCTGGGAATTAAATGATCCCTTCCAATCATCCTGAAATCTGTCAGTAAACAAGACAGATTACCGTGCAGGGGCAAAAAGGGAAGAAAAAAATTGAAGAAAAGTAAATTGTGAGCTGTCCCTGACAGAAGGACTGGAAATTCATTTTTTGCTGATTTTGGTCTGCTCCCTCATTTACCCCCTAATTTTGGACCCCTCTCTCATTTTTTTTTTTCTTTTTTTCTTTTTTTGAGAGAGGTAGGGTTTAAGGGAGTTGGGTTTGAGCCTTCCAGGGAATTGGGAAAGCCGACCAGAACAGTAGGGAGAGAGGAAGCTGAGTCAAAGAAGGAATCCAAGGAAACCTAGCTGAAAAAATCAACTATTTCACTCTTACTGTTCAAAAATCAAAACCAAGTTCAGGTTAGCAGTTTTCTGTAAACAAAGCTAGTTTTAATTTTTTTGAACCATAATTTGATGTTCTTCAATGGATTTCAGTTTTTGTGTTTAGGGTTTTTGGTGTTCTTTAATGGGTATTACTTTTCACATTATACATAGTTATTTGATCTAATCTTATAGTTTGAAACGAAAATCTAGTGTAGAAACCCTAATATTGTTTTGGATCTTATTGATAATCTGAATTGACGGTAAATTAGTTTAGATATTTCTCTCAATTCAGCGTATTAGATGAGCTACAATTAGTATTAGTTTAGCATTCATAAAATACTTAACAATTTAATTGAATTGCTTTATCACAACTCATTTCAAAATCCCCAGGCTTCGCTATGGTTATTATATGAATTTGATGTTCAACTTAATAAAATTGTCGATATTGATGTCTTACATCGTGTGACTCATTTATGTTTTTTATGTAGTTCCCGAATTGCAATCCTCTTATATTAAGATGTTTCTATGGGTTGAAGAACTTAGACATCTGATCGAAACTTTACGACCAAAGACAGATTCGTTCATTCAAAGATTAATCTCTTTACACATCTGGTTGATACTTATTTATTGTAGTCTTTTCTTGCTTTTCTGCTTTTGCCTAATTAATTTTATCAGTTTGTACTCTTTCTCTACGTAACTACTTTAGTTCAATCTAATGGTCGATTTGTAATTGCATTAATTTTGAATACTCAGTATTCAATATCCTACAAGTGGGTATATGATGAAGGAGAAAAGCTATTTTTTATTGCCTTTAGGTTTTAATTTTAGAAGTATTAGATGATATGTAGATTATATAGTAACTTCCTCATAGTTCTTTTTTACTAACTTTAAATGAGGTGTCTGCCGTGGACCTGAAATCCTAGTTCCGCACCTGGTCTAGTAACCAATAACCCAGAATTCCCCTCGACAACCTATCTTGCCCTAAATTTTTTTTAGCAAACTGTGGCTGAAAATTATCTTCCTTCTATCATTCTGTGTGAGCAGTGCTTGTGAGAGTGAAACCAGAAGCAGAGGAAGAAGAACATGGTACGCCCTTATGGAGTAAACAGGTTGAAGCGGAAGAAGAGAGAAGAAAGGCACGATTTTGACGAACAAGAAGAGAAAGAAACAACATTAGGGGAAGAAGCAGAAGAACTGGTAGATGAAGATGACGATGAAGAAAATGATAAGAAAGCAGATGAAGAGGAATATGAACTTGCTGGAATTCCAATACTACCTTCTTCCAATCAGAAACCCAAGTCTGGTGTCGTCTTCGTTCTCGAGAGAGCTTCTTTGGAAGTCGGCAAAGTCGGGAAGGTAATCAAATTTTTTTTTTATCTCTAAGGCTAAAAAAACTAGGTTGATTTGGGTTTTACATCTAGGGTTTTTGACGTAGAGTTGTTAATTATTTGTCACTTCACATATCTGTGATTTACTCAATGTGAAGGGTTGTCTACTAACAAAGGGTTTACTTTTCTGATTTTTGTTGATCATTTCCACTTGCAGACATACCAGATTTTGAACTCCGACGAACACTCCAATTTTCTTAGAAAGCATAACAGGGATCCAGCTGATTACAGGCCTGACATTGTTCACCAGGTGCTTAAATTTATCATTTTGCTTGGGTTGTACAGTAACAAGTCTTTCTTTTTTTGCAGCATCTATTTGATTTTTCCCAGTTTTGACGTTATTTCGAGGTAGTGTTTGCTTTCCTTTAAGTCAGATCTCAAATCTGACTCAAGGTCTGAATTGACTGGAGACAGATTTCAGAATGTTGGTTTCTGTATGACTTGATATATCTGATTCGTGATGTTGGACTTGTTTGACTTGTTGAAATGGCTGATTTGGGTTGATATTGGGTCCATTTGAGTCAGACATTTCAGATTAAGAGGGCGAGAGAAAAAGTTGAGTATAACTGTTTATGTGAAAATTGAGAAAGGGGTCCTTTACTCCTTTTGGTTCTCATGTATGATATCAATTAGATCTTGAACTTCATCCT
Source organism: Eschscholzia californica (assembly GCF_041429995.1). Classification (NCBI taxonomy): domain Eukaryota; kingdom Viridiplantae; phylum Streptophyta; class Magnoliopsida; order Ranunculales; family Papaveraceae; genus Eschscholzia; species Eschscholzia californica. The sequence goes on from NW_028238198.1 coordinate 39,787,878, forward strand.
TTTTGCACTATTGCTTGTGTCTTTAGGCCCTTCTTGCAATATTGGATAGCCCTCTTAATAAGGCTGGAAGGTTACAAGCTGTTTATGTGAAAACTGAGAAAGGGGTCCTTTTTGAAGTAAAACCTCATGTTCGTATGCCGAGAACATTCAAGAGGTTTTGCGGTATCATGTGTAAGTTGAACCAATTTCACCCATTTTCTCAATTTATTTGATTGTTTTTGCTGGGTTGCTTATCGGTTTTTGTATTGTTCATGTTAATGCTTACTTCAGTACAGTTACTACAAAAGTTGAGTATAACTGCTGCTGGCAAACGTGAAAAGCTTTTGCGAGTAATAAAAAATCCAGTAACTCGGCATTTACCCATAAACTCTCGCAAAATAGGTGAGAGTTAATAGTTCTTGTCGCACTGCTATTCGATTAGTTGATTATCCTTTTAATTATGACTGAGGAAAGAACCGGTTGTTTCTTCAGGTCTGTCACATAGCTCCGAGAAGTTGGTTCAATTACGAGACTATGTTGCTGCAGCTAGTGATGATACAAACCTTGTTTTTGTGGTATGTCTTTTATGAAGTATTTAACAATTTTATTTCCTGGGTTGCCTCTATGGTTGTTTTATACGATAAAGTTAGCATATAACTGTGTATCCAAGTTTCTGAGAATATCTTGTGTTATTTTAGGTCGGAGCAATGTCACATGGCAAGATCAATACAGACTATACTGATGATTTCATTTCAGGTAAAGTTTTTTTGAAAAAACATGATTTTATGGAGTTTTCTCTTACAAATTAGAAATGGTGGTTGATAATATATTCTTGCTTCAGAAGGCCGTTTAGACATATTTCTTCGATTAATCATCTTAGTTTGTGTTAGAGATACTAAAATAGGATGGAATTTTGCTTGTTCGAGATGCCTAGGATTTAGTCTTCTCAATTTACTGGTTCACATTACTTCTCTGTTCTTTCACTTGTTGTAATATGCTTGTGGGGATTATCCACATTATTCGTTCCTGTTCCTAGTTAACCAAACTCAGAGATTTTTCAGAAAGAACACCAGTAAACGTATGAAGGCTCTATTTGAGTCAACATCTACTGTTATCCATGGCAAACTGTTTGCCAGGAGTAGAACCCTTGAAACTCTCAGTCATTTATAGTACTTCTACACTTAACGAGTGGGCTCCATCTTATTTCTTCGACTTTATGTTTGTAAGTTGTATGAACTGTGATTGATAGTTATGACAAAATTACTCATCTGCTTTATATATAATATATATAGCTGAACTGCAATTTATAAACAATAGATTGTTTCTGGAACTTGTCGTGACTCTTTGTTTCTCTTGTGAATCTGCAGTTTCTGGTTATCCATTAAGTGCTGCATGTTGCATTGGCCGGATCTGCAACTCCTTGGAGCTGAAATGGAAGATCTTGTAAACCCATTTCACTATTTTTCACTTCAAATTAAAATCTAAAGCGGGAATGGACGGATTCATGTAGCGAGATATCTCTCAAGTCAGTATAGTAATCTTCCGTCCGGCACTAGAAAGTGCATGTAGTCAGTCTACAAGGAGTTCCTGTTAGTTATTCTTCTAGTATTAATACTGAATAGTCAGTCTACAAGGAGTTCCTGTTAGTTATTCTTCTAGTATTAATACTGACCCAGGGTTGGGATTATTTAGTGTTTGATTATGATGGAAGAGGTCAATTAATATTTTGAGTTATTGTGGCAATGTAAGCATATACTGGATGAAAACTAAAGAAAATTGTACCTGGATGTCTTCCATAACCCTACTTTTTATATGTTCCAAGTTTTTTTCTTTAATCTTACAGCATTTCTAGCCCAAATGCCCAATACTATTCTCTCTCTTTCTCAATGTAGAGATGTGGTGGACCTTCCAATGGAAATGTGAGCTTTCCTAAGACAGTTGTGGAGGAACCTTAGCTTCGACAGTTGGACTTCAAAGCCAATTGAGACCACTGAGTTGTTTGAAAAGGTTGGGAGATCTGTGGAGAAAGCTGTTATTCCTGCAACTTTGTGCTTTGTGGTAAAACATATTGTGTTGGAAAGCTATCCTTTTTACCCCGCTTAAACATTGCAATTGACGACTAAGAGTGTAACGTGATTTTCTTGAAACATTGTAGTTCATTCACGTAACAAGAATAATACGTAACGAAGTACATAAAAAGATTAAAAAAGTGAATCACATAATAAAATAACTCGCAATGACTTGCTTACTCCATTTTAAAATTTATGCGACGTACACGCCTCATCGTACTAACTTATCCCTGGCACCTTGACTGAAAAACAAAAAAAGGTGGATAATGTGTTGAAGAAACCTCTCTGTGAATAAAAATGACTGAATACTTTATCAAACATTGGCGGCTTTTATGGTAAAAATAAATTCCCAACATGAGTTAATTTCAACTACGTAATTATTTATCTTATGCTTTTCCCAACAAGCCCGTCTAGCTCAGCTGGTAGAGCGCAAGGCTCTTAACCTTGTGGTCGTGGGTTCGAGCCCCACGGTGGGCGAGTTTTCTTTTGAATTTATTTTCTACTGCGAAACCCTAAAAACAGCGCTCTGAGCCTATCACTGTAAAACTTAGTAAAACCCTTACCAACTTCCCCTATATCAATTTTCTTCAATCATATAACACACTATCACTTAAATTTCTCATTGGAATTTAGGTTTGTTTCCTCTCTTGTGAAGTGTACATGCTCTCATAAAAAAAAAAACGGGGGATGTGTTTTAAGTCCAAAATCGCATGATCAATGAGTCTAGAGACCAAAGATAATCTGAAATAGAAAATAAATCCACTCAAAGTAAATTACATGTCTATCCTCTCATTCTTTTTTACTACCTAACCTATCCTAAGTTAAAAATAATAACCTAAAATAAAATATACCATAATATTTAGAGATTCATTAAATGATTTCCTTAAAAATAAACTTTCCTTCCGGAAAAATAGTTGCCTTTTTCGTTTAGCAGAATACTTTATTTTATATTTATATTAGAATTGGTCAAAATCAAACCGAAGAGAGAGAGAGAGAGAGAGAGAGAGAGCATCGTCACTTTCTAATATACGAACTAGGTTTTGATTTCATTCATCATCGACGCCGAATTAAACCGAGTGAAAAAGGCAAAAGCATCGAGTGGGAGAGAGAGAGAATCGATTGCTGGTTTCATTCATCATCTACAGTAGTGAAGAGTAAGAAAAAACAAACGTTAAAAATGTTGTTGGACTCGATAATATTCTACCAGCATAGAATTTTATTAGAATCGACCTATTGTAACAAATTCATATCAGATGGTAACAGAATCAAGAAAATGCTAGTAAAATACTGAAAATGTAACAAAAACAATTTCACATAATATATTTTAATTACTAAAAAGTATTTGTTAACCTACTGTAACAAATTCATAAGATGCTAGCAAAATATTCTTGCTTTTTAAACTACTGTATTCATATTCATTCAACAGATGCTAATAGAATGTACAAATTGCTATGAGAATCAATAAGATGTTTGCGAAATAGTATTTGCTTTTTAAACTACTTTATCAAATTCAATTATCAGATGCTAGTAGAATGTAAAATATGCTAGTAGAATCAGTAAGATGCTAGCAAAATAGTTTGCTTTTTAACCTCACAAACGAATTTGTAGATGTCTAATTGGATCGAGGTAGAAATAAAAAGCAAATCACAAATTCATACTTTCTTGAAATTCAAAGAACATAGAGTTACAGAGAGAGAAAATCGTTTTTGGGAGAGAGCATCTCGTTTTAGGTAAATATCCATCGAATTGGTAGGTTAATTTAGACAAATATCAGTTTTGGAAATAATATATTTTCTTGAACTCAAAGAACATATAATTACAGAAAGAGAAACTCATTTTTAGGAGAGAGAAACTAATTTTTGGTAAATATCCATTGATTTGGTAGGTTACTTTAGAAAAAGTATTTGTCAACCTACTGTAACAAATTCATAAGATGCTAGCAAAATATTTTTGCTTTTTAAACTACTGTATTCATATTCATTCAACAGATGCTAATAGAATGTAAAAATTGCTATTAGAATCAATAAGATGTTAACGAAATAGTATTGGCTTTTTAAACTACTTTATCAAATTCAATTATCAGATGCTAGTAGAATGTAAAATATGCTAGTAGAATCAGTAAGATGCTAGAAAAATAGTTTGCTTTTTAACCTCACACACGAATTTGTAGATGTCTAATTGGATCGAGGTAGAAATAAAAAGTAAATCACAAATTCATACTTTCTTGAAGTTCAAAGAACATAGAGTTACAGAGAGAGAAAATCGTTTTTGGAAAAGAGCATCTCGTTTTAGGTAAATATCCATTGAATTGGTAGGTTAATTTAGACAAATATCAGTTTTGGAAATAATATATTTTCTTGAACTCAAAGAACATATAATTACAGAAAGAGAAACTGATTTTTGGGAGAGAGAAACTAATTTTAGGTAAATATCCATTGATTTGGTAGGTTACTTTAGAAAAATATAAGTTTTGGAAATAAAGATTAACATTAAATATCCACCATAAATATTCTTTCATAAAATTTATGGAAAGAACAATTGTATTAACTCAACCATCACAAACCTTTGGTTTACCAATGGTTAAAAAATATGAAAGGGCAAAAATGAGAGAAAATTAAAGGATTGATGCATGGGGCCCACCAAATAGTGAATTTTTGGACTTATTTTACATTTTTTATTTATTTTGGTTTTATTTTATTTATTGATTTAGGAGTGGATATATGATTAATTACCCTCCTTATTTTTGGACCTTAAACTCAAAAATCCAAAAAAAAAAGTGTAAATGCGACTTTAGTTTTTTTTTTTTTTTTTTGTTGAAAACATGGCAATTTAGCTGGAGACGTATTATAATATAAGGGGAGTTTTAAAGGTACCTCCCTCATAGCAATTTGGAAGGGAAGTCCATGAAGGAAGGAGGCACCTTTTAACACTTACATGGGACACTTTAAAACTTCCCTCCATACAAAATTGTATGACCAAAGTAGGGTTAGCGGGCCGTAAGAGATGAGTCCATGACTAACCAGACGTAACAGAAGTTGTAAAAATAACGTAGCTAGGGGTTTTCTCTCAAGTCATTTGACGTTTCATAAGGAGAAGGTTTTGGGGGCTAGAAAATTTTTCATCCTTTTTTGAATCTCTAATCAATTATTTTTGGAGCGATTTTTCTAATTCTTACCGATTTGTAATAAAATGGTAAATATAGGATAAACTTTTATAACCAACAGAAGAATCGATTTTCATTTAGCTAGAAAACCGTTTTCTAATTTCACTACCGGTAATGGAAGTTATCATTTTCACTTAGAAATGTTGAATCCCAATGTTAATAGTTTTCAAAGACCAAATATTTGAGAGCCAGAGCAAGATTTAAGGCGCCTAAGAGACTCGTGCCTCCCTCCTAGTTATGGGTTTAGGTGATAAAGCTCTTTCGGATTCACATCCGTCGTGATTTGGACACAGGTTGACCAGTTCGATTCACAGTATTTTGTTAACTTTGTCAACTGATGACCAATATTTGAATCATCAAGGTGAAGACAAATTTCCCACTTATTCTAAAAAAACGCACTCTCTGTCCTCACGTAAAGATTCTCTCACCCACTGTTCTCTCTGACCCACTGTTATATCTCTCTCAACAACTCCCTTTTCTCTTTTCTTCACATGTCCTTCTTACCCGGATCCTTGTGCACTCTTTTATGGATTTGTCATGATATGGTCTTTTCGAATTGAAAGAATTGAAACTTGTCGACAAAAATAAAACAAAAATTTGAAGGTGGTGTCCATCGATCAAGATAACAATGTGCTCAATTTGTCATATATGACAAATGATGAAGAAGATCATCAACTTTTTGTTGTTTTAGGGATCATAATATTTAGCCAGAAGCCAACTACGATCGACGAATTACTCGGATGATTCACGGTTAACTACGACCAAATCCTACATCAGGATTCACCAAAGAGTGTCGACTCGATCGGAAAATATGACTAGAGGAAATGGGATGAAAGGGCTCGGCTTTGATCCACCTAAAAATGCCCCAAAAGGGTCCGATTAAGTGTCGGACAAAGATATCACATACCAGACCAAGTGTCCGGACCAAAATAGGTTGCCTCGCACATGGGTTGGGCCATGTCAGGGTCAGTCCCATGGGAGTGGGGCTGCCTTGGTCAGCAACATTAGGGAATTCCAGAATCCCACTCAAATTAGACCTTTGGGTCTTTATATTCTTATGGTTCTTATTGAATCCTAATTTGATTAGGATTCTAAATCTAGGAGTCATAAGGACCTCATTACAACAGAAATAGGTGCGAAAATTTGATGAGGAGATCTTTATGGGCCCACTTGCTGATTAGAATAAGGAGTTATTTTATTTACAGTTCTGTCTTTTTTGTATTTTAGTTCTAATTTTGGTTAGTTATGGTATGACATGTGTAAGAGACATGTGGAACAAAGGGTAGTTATAGGTGGTTTCCCATGTATCCATGACATGTGTAAAGTAGGTAGTTCTAAGTAGTTATTCCCTAAATATATAAATAAGGATGTAATCTGCAGAGAAAGGATAGAGATTAGAAGTGAAAGTTTGAGAGTTTTGGAGTGATTCCTTAACTTTGGTGTGAAGCCACTTGGAGAGATTCCAAGAAACTGTTCTTGGTGTGAAGCCATTACTATTACTATAGTTATGTATTTGATGTTTGGTTATAGTAAACAAAGAAGCTTGTTGTTGTTCAAAGATATTTATGCCTTTACTTTCTCAAACTTTTTGGTTAGACAAGATTTTCTATCTAACATTTCTTTCCGAATAATCTCAGGTACTTAATCCATCTATCGTTACTTATCTTTCATGGTTTAACTACTGCCTTAGACTTGTTATTTAGAATTGTTTCAGACCTCAACATCCTAGAGTTAGTGTAGATCCCTAGACCATTTTATTGTTAGTAAGGGACATTACGGTAGGAGTGTAACAGGCTGCCTATCGTGCATAAGATCTCATGAAACTCTAAATGGTTATATATATATATATGAAGTCAGCACTGTTTTACTCTTTTATTGCTTGTGTTAATGCATGATTGATCTTAGATTTGCATGACATAGTCATCTACGCTGTCCTATATCAATTTTGGTATCAGAGCATGGTTAGTTTAGGGTCCATGTCTTAAGCTCAACATATAGGCATTGTTTAACTGCATTACATAAGTATATTTCAAGTCTGTTTTGCTTTCTTTCATATTATTTATTATATATATAAAAAAAACAATAGAGTTTGCATGTGCACTCGTAGTGGTAGAAATTATCAGTCTAAAATGGATACAACCCAAATCACTCAAGCCTTACAAGCTCTCACTTACCGTCTAACGAACATGGAAGCACAATTTGTTGTCGTTAATACCCGATTGACTAGTTTAGAAAATTCTCATGAGAATTCTCTTAATGGTGAAAGTTATAGGGAATCTTATGACCAACACCATGAAAATGACCATAGAATTGGTCGTAGAAATGGTGGTGGACGAGGTGGAGGACGATACAGACCACCACCACGTAAACGCAACATGAATCATGATGGTTTTGACCCCGATGCAAGGGTAATGAACACAGTTAAGGTAGAGGCCCCGTGTTTCGATGGACGACTAGACCCAAAAGTGTTCATTGATCGGATGCCAGACATGGATCACAACTTTGACTGGTACGAAATGTCAGAAGCACGTAAGGTCAGGTTTGCTAAAATGAAATTGGTAGGTCAGGCAAAACTGTTCTGGAACTCTATCAAACGTCGACTTGAAAGGGCTGGTGAGGAGCCAATCTCTTTTTGGGACGAAATGAAAGAGATGCTAAGAGAGAAATACATTCCTCTGTCTTACAGAGAGCGTTTGTTGGACCAATGGCAATCCCTTCGCCAAGGTAACATGGCTGCTCATGAATATATTGCAAAGTTTGATGAATATATGATGCGTTGCAATATCAGGGAGGATCCTCTTATGAGACTCTCTAGGTTCCGAGTGGGTATACGCTCGGAACTTCAGAAAGAATTGATTCCCCACAATATTAACAGCCTGGAGCATGCCTTCTAAATGGTTCAAGAACTATAACGATATTTAAAACCACAAGCACCCCAACGTGGTTTAGAAATTCAGCCAGCTAATGCGAGTACAAGACCAACTTATGAAGGACAATCCTCTAAAGGGCAGTCAAGTACCCCATCCACTACTAGAAATGAAACGGGAAAAGGAACAATTGAGCGAGCCAAAGGGACTGAACTAAACTGGTGCTACACTTGCCAAGGGTTTGGTCATTATGCCTTCCAATGTCCTTCTAAACATCAGGTAAGACCCTAATGATTGAAGGACACGAGGGCGGAGAAGAAGATGAATTTCAAGAAAAAACTCATGAGCCTGAAATTGGGACAGCGAAGAAGAAAGAGACTGCCCGCGCCATGGTAGTTAGGTGTGTCTTAACACAACAAAAGATGGATGATGATTGGCATAGAATTTCCATATTTTATACTTATACCAAGTGTGGTGAAAAAATTGCAAGGTTATTATTGATGGTGGTAGTTGTACTAATGTGATCTCAGCCAACACAGTCTCTCGGTTAGGACTAACCCCAGTTGCACATCCACACCCATATCGTGTAGAGTGGATTGACGATTCGTCAATTCCTGTTTCCAAAAGGTGTCTTGTTCCCATTCAGTTTTCATCTTACAAAGAGAATTTATGGTGTGATGTGGTCCCTATGAATGTGAGTCATATCATCCTTGGCAGACCTTGGATATTTGACAAAGATATGCAAATGTCTGGTCAGTCAAATGTGCATTCCTTCATTCACGAAGGAAAGAAAATTAAGTAGAATCTTCTTCCACCTAAGGCTAACAGTGGTACGAAAGAGGCGGGTGCAAATAAGGGTGTCAATGACTCTAAGGGTGTCTTTGATTCCAAGTTGGGGAAAGGAAAAAAAAAAGAGAAAGTGTTTCTCTGAGAAACATTTTCATCTAGAAAATGATTCTTTTAAAATATTTTCCAAAATTTCTACTGTTTGGTTCACCGAAGAAAATAAAGTTATTTTCTCGTGTTGTTAGTTTCTGTTGTTTGTCTGGCATATAGAAAAATATTTATTTATTAAATAATCTATTTATAAAACATTGTCGGTAACATAATACTTCATTAAATTAAAAAGACATTTATTTTAAAAAGTTTAAAAATGACTCAAATACTTGCCCTAAAAAATTTATTAAATAACTTAATAAATATCATCATAGTAGATGTCTTCACTTCAAAGAATGTCCCTAAGAAACTAAAAACTTAATAAAATAAATACAAAAGTTTTTACCCCTTTATCACACTTTGGACAACTTTCTTCTTGGCCATGTTCCTCGAAATTTCTCAGAAAGTTCTAAGAATAGGGGTGCAAGTTCTGGGTTATCTAAAAACAGGACCAAAGCATCTTGAAACTCGGCCGCTTTCAAGCTTGGAATGGCCAGTAATGCATCTTCTATTCCATCAAGTGAAGGAGTTTGACATGCTTCTACAAGTTTATTTGCAGCATCTGCAAGCAATATAGTTGTATCATCTGATCCTGATCGCCGTGTACGCTTTGGTATTACAGATCAGACACGTTGAGTGGAAGCAGGAGAGCCACGACCATCATCTTCATCCAAATTGATTGACTCCACATTTGCACTTTCACCTAAACCAAAATTAAGTAAATATGAAAATTTTAGGGGAAATGATAAAAGTTTTATAAGTTAATGTTGACATTAACCACTAACCACGTGTCTCGGTCGAAATATCATCACCTTCAATTTGTCGACTGCTAGTGACCTGTTCTGTTCCAATAATTGTTCCTAATCTTTCTTGATATGAAAAAGTCCTAGTGCGCAAGTCTTTTGCATTTGGGTGCTCATACAAAACAAAAGTCAACAATATTAATAAAACTTATTGTTAACAAATTTTGTATATGAAAAATAACAAGTTGAGTACACCTTATCGCTACATAAGCATTCCATGAATCATCATCAGCCTCAATGTGAAAAGTTTCAGTATTAAACGCAAAACCGCAAGAATTGATTGCAGCTCTCGCGATAAAGTAATGCTTTCTGAATGTTTTCATTCGAGCTTTGATGTTTTCAATAGTAATGGTAACTCCAACTCTCTTAAATATCTCATCTATTACTTGTTGGTTTCCATTTTTTCCGACCAATATACTCTCGTAAAGAGTATGCACTAAAATGTCGTCTATTAGATTGCTTCAAACTACAGTGGGTTTCTTAGTCTTTTTGGTTGAGTCCATGTTATCAGACTGGAAAGCCATCTTCATTGAAAAAGCACTCACAATATCATCAATTTTGATTAGACAGATTCAAACTAATTGCAGTTTAATACTAAAAACTAAACAAATCAAATATTCTATTTTAATTTAGAAATAACAAAAGAAATATCTCTAAAAGAAAATCATAATCTTTAACATGCTAGAAAATACGAAACACATCAATATCAGTTTGAATAATCGGCCCACATGTCTTCTGCAAGCAAATCCCTATTAGTTGTCCACAATTGTGATGGAACAATGTTAATTTCTGCGTCTTGCACATCCTGATCTTCACCTTCTTCTTCTTCTTCTTCATCACTACTTATATCTTCAGGATCTCCATCTCGTAAAAAATTATGCAATGCACAACATGCTATTACTATTTTAGCTTGTGTGTCGATGTCGTGGAACGGAGAATTTCGCAAATATGCAAATCTTTTCTTCAACAACCATATAGTTCTGTCTACAACATTGCGCAATGATGAATGATAATAATTAAATAACTCTTTGGGTGTTTGGGGACGATGACCAACGTGATCCTTAAGATGATATCTAGTACCACGGTATGGTGTGAGGAATCCAAGTACCAGGGGAAATTCCGCATCAGCAAGATAATATTTGCCTACACGGACGAGGTTCATTATGTTTATTATTAGTAACGTAAAACTTAAGTAGTATCTTTCAGTCAATATACAACTAAATCAAACTATCTACCTATTGGAACAGTTAGTTTTCGTCTAGAACGACTGCACATCTTAATAGAGGACCATCATGAGCAGACCCTTCCCATCCAGCAAGTACGTATTGAAATTTCATATCAAATCCACATGCTACAAGGACATTTTGAGAAATGAAACCTTTCGATATTTAGGTTGGTCCTTGATAGAAACATTTGCTCTGATGTGTGTACCATCAATTGCACCAACAACATCTTATATGATATCACATAGTGTCAATTAAAACTAATTAAGTAAATAAAATTTAACTAGATCAGTTAATCTCATATTCTAAACTAACCTTGAAGTTATCATGCCAAGATTTTCAACGGTTTCCATCTGCAGGAGAGTTTGCTACTGTTGTTGGTTTTACAATATCTTTGTACAGTCTAAGTACGGATGTTAAAACTAAGTAAAAATACCTACTCACAGTTTCTCTCGATCGAATGAATTGAAGAACTGAATTGCGGTTACGTTGGACATGACCAACAATATTAAAAAAGATGGCTACTTGTTCTTCTACCTTTACATGGCGTTTGTCAACTAACCCATAACCACGCAACCTAGCACACAGACGTTGAAACGAACCTCGTTTCATTCGCAGTTGTTCATGACAATATCGGTCACTCTCTAAATACATCCTCTTTAAGACACTTGTTCTCTCTTGATCTCGATTAATATGAGGCATTCTATTGAGATTTGCATTTCTTCTACGACGATGACTCAAGTATGCATACATGATAATAATCATCATCATACACGCAACCATTAAGCGCAACTTTCGTGTAATCATTTTACACCGTCGACTGAACTAGAAAAAATACTGATAAAAATAAAAAAATAAAAAATAAAATACCGTTATTATATTTTATACCATTATTATCCCAATCTATAATAAGACAAAATATACATGTTTAGTTTAAGTTGAACTTGTCAATCAAAATTTAAAAGTAAACATGGTCAGTACTTAGAGAAGCCATCGTTAATTGATAAAAAAACACTCACAATGTCATCATTTTTCATTAAACATATTCAAACATTTTGGTTGAACAATGTCAGTCCTTTAAAGGTAACGGGGACACTATAACCAAGACAAAGACATACGTAATCGGATAGTAGTACCGGTGTTCCTTGGTTTGCAAAAAAACAACAAAACTATCTTTATCTCTCTCAAGAAACACATCAAGATCATAAACCCACCTTGAATCTAGCTTATGGGTTTAAACCTTTCCTGATATGTAAATATCCAATTTAAGTTCTTATTGACACACACAACAAGATCATAAGGCCACCTTGAATCTAGCTTATGGGTTTAAACCTTCCATGATATATATACACAAACTCAATTTTAGTTGAAATTGTACCATTTTTTGCTCTCATGAGAACTGTACTAACCATGTGATTTTGAAATTATAGAGATGTTTTAAAACACATTTCATCATTTGTATTAATCTACCAAGTCAATGATATTACTAAAATAAGTATATGGACAAGTTCACTCTTCTTGACATTTCATCAAACATTTTGTCTACAATAATGTGATGCAAGATAAATGTGATGCTAAGCTTAAAAACTATTGTTAAACAACCAATTTTTCTGCATCATGTGTATTAATATACCAATCAATGAATTGTAAAGAATGGGATGATCAACCAAATCAATGAAAGAAAATTTTATGACTTCGAAAAACTTAATCATTTGATAAAATAACCATGAAACATTACTTTCATGAGAATGAAAACTTAAGTTAGACCTTGAATTGAAGAAACCAAAATGACATAAATAGGGATGATATAAAGGAAATGTTAATTGGGTATGTTTATAGCTATATACAGAATTTGGTCTTTCATGAACAATAAAGTGTCTAACTAAGAACGAGCCATTTACAAAATTTATTCTTTATGAAATGTTAATTGGGTCTAGCTATAAACAAATGCAAGATTAGAGATGCCCAAAAATTTAGTCATTGGAATAACATACCTCTATATAGAAATAATGAGAGAGAGATGTTCACATGTTCTTCAAAAATAGAAAATGGGTAATTACTGCAAGAGGAGCTGAGCAATCTCTAGAGATTTTTTTCACAATTTCATCTAAAAAAGATGCTTCGGAGGAAGATTATTAGCAGGTATGAGGGTCAAAGTAGTTGAGAAAAATGGGGAAGGTGGGAAAGAGGTTCTAGGGGGGAGGTGAGTCAAGGCTTTCCCTTTTTTATGAAAAATTAGGAAAGTTTTTGTCACGTGAGGGGAAGTTTATGATTCCCTAAAAAACCTAAGAAACACATGAAAATTTAAAATTTTAAAGAAACTGATTTCTACGCGAAACTCCCAATCAAACACATCATAAATCTAAATTTGGTCATATAATCAATGCAAAGAGTTTGTAGAAGAAACAAAGGGAGTTTCTGTAATTTATGCCCTTGTAGGGAAGGAACCATCTTATGACTCAGTCTTAGAGACACATCGAGATGTTATTCCTTTACTTGAGGAATACCATGATGTAGTTCCTGAAGACCTTCCCGAGGAGCTCCCTCCCATGCGTGACATTCAACATGCAATTGATCTTGTCCCTAGAGTTATCTTACCCAATTTGCCACATTATAGATGAATCCTAAAGAGCTCGCAGAGTTGAAAAGACAAGTGAGCTTCTAAAAAAGGGGTTCATAAGAGAGAGCTTAAGTCCTTGTGTTGTTCCTGCTCTTTTACACCTAAGAATGATGGAACTTGGAGGATGTGTATAGGCAGCAGGGACATAAACAAAATAACAATTAAATATCGGTTTCTTATACCGAGACTTGATGATATGCTCAATATGATGGCAGGGCTACTGTATTTTCAAAAATTGATCTCAAGAGTGGCTACCATCAAATCCGTATTCGTCCAGGGGATGAATGGAAGACAACCTTTAAAACCAAGGATGGTTTGTATGAGTGGTTAGTCATGCCCTTTGGACTAACTAATGCTCCAAGCACCTTTATGAGGGTAATGACACAAGCTTTGAGACCATATATGGGCAAGTTTCTAGTTGTATACTTTTATGACATTCTTGTTTATAGTACGTCTAGTGAACAACACCTGGGACACTTAAAACAGGTATTTGAAGTCCGTAGGAAAGAAAAGTTGTTTGGCAATCCAAAGAAATGTTCATTTATGTCAAATGAAGTTATCTTCCTAGGATTCACAGTGTCATCCAATGGCATGTCAGCTGACCCTGAAAAGGTAAAAGCCATTGCAAACTGGTCTGAACCGAAAACATTCATGACGTTCGTAGCTTTCATGGGCTAGCTACTTTCTATCGCCTGTTTATTAGGGGTTTTAGTACCATTATGGCACCCATCACAAATTGCATAAAGAGGGAGGATTTCCAATGGACTAAAGCCGCATCTAAGGCTTTCCAAGATTTCAAACGTAAGATGGTTGAAGCACCTGTTATGCGCCTTCCAGACTTCTCAAAATTCTTCGATTGTTGCATGTGATGCGTCGGGTGTTGGCATAGGTGGAGTCTTGAGTCAGGAAGGGCTCCCTATTGCCTACTTCAGTGAAAAACTCAATGAGGCGAAACAGAAATACTCAACCTATGACAAAGAATTTTACGCAGTAGTTCAAGCTTTAAGATATTGGAGACATTACTTACTTCCCAATGAGTTTGTGTTGTTTTCAGATCACGAAGCATTGAGGTACCCTAACTCCCAAAAGAAGTTAAACTCACGACATGCCCAGTGGGTCGAATTTCTTCAAGAGTACACTTTTGTACTCAAACACAAAGCAGGGGTTGAAAACAAGGCGGCTGATGCCCTTAGTCGTAAGGTAGCATTATTGGATACTATGACTGTGCAAGTGACTGGATTTGATAGCATCAAATCAGATTATACAACTTGTCCAGATTTTAGAAAATTGTGTACCTTGATGACGGAAAATCAGCAAGTAAGCATTGATGGTTTTCATTTATAAGATGACTTCCTTTAAAAGGAAACCAACTTTGTATTCCACGTACATCACTACGTGAATTCTTGATTTGGGAACTTCATGCAGGTGGCATGTCTGGCCACTTCGATCGTGATAAGACCATTGCCCTTTTAGAGAATCGTTTCCACTTGCCACATCTCAAGAGAGATGTTGGCAATACCATTGGGCAGTGTAGGACTTGTCAATTGGCTAAGCAATGCAAGCAGAACACTGGGTTATATACACCTTTACATGTACCTCAATCTCCGTGGGAAGATATCAGCATAGATTGCCAAAGACTATTAGGCAGCACGACTCTGTCTTTGTAGTTGTAGACCGTTTCTAAAAAATGGCTCATTTTATTCCTTGTTCAAAAACTTTTGATGCTACTAATATTGCTAAACTCTTCTTTCGGGAGATTGTTCATTTACATGGTTTACCTAAGACAATTGTGTCTGATAAAGATGTAAGATTCATGAGTTACTTTTGGAAAACACTTTGGCATATGATGGGAACTAGACTCAAGTTTTCATCTGCATATCACCCACAAACTGATGGGCAAACAGAAGTTGTCAATAGAAGTCTAGGAAATTTGTTACGGTGTCTTGTTGGTGATCATGTTAAGACTTGGGACATCATCTTGCATATAGCTGAGTTTGCATATAATAGTTCAGTCAATAGGACCATTGGCATGAGTCCATTTGAAGTTGTTAATGGGTGCATCCCTAGGACCCCCATAGATTTGATCCTTATGTCTATATCAGATAGGTCATCTGAATCAGATGACGCATTTGCACATCATATTCATGAGTTGCATTCTGAGATCAAGAAACGCATTATCACGGACATTGAAATATATAAGACAGCTGTTGATTTACATCGCAGACACAAAGAGTTCTCAGTGGGATATTATGTAATGATACGGGTAAGGCCAGAACGATTCCCACAATGAGTCGCAAAGAAGTTACAAGCCCGTAGTGCTGGCCCTTACAAGGTACTAAAACGATTGGGAACTAATGCATATTTGATAAACCTCCCATCAGATCCCGGAATCAGTGCTACATTCAATGTGGAAGACCTTTTATCTTTCAAAGGCCCGATAACCCCACCCATAACCCATCTTCTAGGGACAATCTTGCTTCTCACCCATCCATCATTACCAATGAGCCATGGTACCCACCAGACCAACCTTCACAACCTTTACCTTCTCTACCATCCATCCCTTTGAGTAACGATGAGGTAGTGGATATTTGGATGCACAAGTTGTTTTTACCAGGCATGAAGGATACCCGAAAGTACCTTGTCAAGTGAAAGAATCGACCAGTTTCAAATTGTACTTGGATGACAGAACTGGAGCTGAAAACACTTAATCCTGATTTGTTGAAGCAGTATCACCAGTTTATTTCACCGGAGGCGAACCTTCTCTCAGCCAAGAGAAATTGATGAGGACATCTTTATGGGCCCCACTTGCTGATTAGACTAGGGAGTTATTTTATTTGCAGTTCTATCTTTTTTTTTTTTTTTTTTAGTTCTAATTTTGGTTAGTTATGGTATGACATGTGTAAGAGACATGTGGAACAAAGGGTAGTTATAGGTGGTTTCCCATGTGTCCATGACATGTGTAAAGTAGGTAGTTCTAAGTAGTTATTCCCTAAATATATAAACAAGGATGTAATCTGCAGAGAAAGGATAGAGATTAGAAGTGAAAGTTTGAGAGTTTTGGAGTGATTCCTTAACTTTGGTGTGAAGCCACTTGGAGAGATTCCAAGAAACTGTTCTTGGTGTGAAGCCATTACTATTACTATAGTTATGTATTTGATGTTTGGTTATAGTAAGCAAAGAAGCTTGTTGTTGTTCAAAGATATTCATGCCTTTACTTTCTCAAACTCTTTGGTTAGACAAGATTTTCTATCTAACATTTCTTTCCCAATAATCTCAGGTACTTAATCCATCTATCATTACTTATCTTTCATGGTTTAACTGCTGCCTTAGACTTGTTATTTAGAATTGTTTCAGACCTCAACATCCTAGAGTTAGTGTAGATCCCTAGACCATTATATTGTTAGTAAGGGACACTACGGTAGGAGTGTAACAGGCTGCCTATCGTGCATAAGATCTCATGAAACTCTAAATGGCTATATATATATGAAGTCAGCACTGTTTTACTCTTTTATTGCTTGTGTTAATGCATGATTGATCTTAGATTTGCATGACATAGTCATCTACACTGTCCTACATCATAACTTCTCAAGAAGATCTCCTGACTACATCAAGTAGAAGATAGAAATAGAGAACTATTCCCAGCTATCCATATACTCTAAAGAAGAATCAGTTATCTTTCTTAACTGCTGAAGAAGGTCCTAGCTAACTTGAAAGGCGAAAGATCAAGTCGATTGCTCGCGAGTCTGAAGTAGAGGAACTGCATAAGTGAAGCTCTCGATCTTCTGGAGAAAATAATCAATTTAGTCTGAAGGAAGCAATTTAAGGTATATTTTTTTATCCTAACTAGTTCATCTTTGGTTTTTGCATGAGATCATGGGCAACCTAATATTAGACGTGTAGACCTCTAAGGTTCCACTTAGAACATTAGGAAACTCCATATCCCAACAAAACGCATCAGTCATTTCTAGATTTGTAAACCTTACTGCTACCTATCCATCTGATTACCCTTCATAAAGAAGATAATCCGTCCAATACCCAACCAACCCGTCTCTCTCTGCTGCACAGTCGTCTTCTTGTCACTAGACTCCATGTTCTTTTTCTTACTTCTCCGCAACTCTCTTTGGAAACGCTAGACTGCACATCTCACTGTCGTGTTCATGAATGGTAGAAAAATTGAGATAAAGAAACCCAATTTGTAGTTTTGAAAACTCCAACCCAAATTGGAAGAGATGTCTTTGAAAACCGAATCGTCATTTTAAAAAGGCCACCGCTTTGGGGGAAAAAGAATTTTTTGGAGTGCAAGAGAGATCAAGAGAAGACTATGAGAGAGGGAGAAAAAGAGTGAGAGTGGCGGGAAAAAAAGGGACAAACGGAAGAGAAAATGAGGAGAGGGGAGAAAGATATATGGAGGAGGTGGTGATGGAAGGTAAAGAGGAAGAGAAAAATAATGAGAAAAATGGTGGGGTTGTGGACAGAGTTAGTAGCCGGAAATGAGAAGAAGAAGCCGTTTTATTTTCTCTTTATAATATTGTAACCTAAAAAATTTGATAAAAATTCACAATTTTTTTTTTAAATTTGCACCCCGGAGAATATTTTCATTTCCCCAAAGTGTCGGTCTTTTAGAAATCCTAACCCAACTTTAAAAGAAATTCTAGCTCCGATTTAAAATCCTAACCCCTAATTTTGATGAACAATTTTTTTTTTGAGAATGAACTACGTTCTACATTAGTCATTACATGAAATTGATACACCATCAAGATGTGTTAACAACCACGATAAACGACAATGAAAGAGGCCTTAAACTCCAACAACATTTTATAAAGAGGCCTAAGAGCAATCTCGATGTGGGGTGGGGTTGGGCTTCCCAATTCAAATTTGGGAGCCCCAACCTCAGCCCTTGACTTCCAACCCGGGAGCCCCGGGGCTGGGCTCCCGACCCCCAAATATGGCCGTTGGGGACTCCCAACGACCATATTTGGGTACTTATTATTATTTTCTTTTATTTTTTTTAAACTGTTTTTTTAATCTAAATTGTTTTAAATTTATTTTTCCAATTGTTTCTCTAATTTTTTTTTTTATTTTTTTTCATCTTTTCAAAATTCTCTCTCTCTCTAGCATAATATTAAATTTCAATTTTATATTTGAACTTAATAATTTATAATCGAAAATTGAAACTAAAAGTCCGTACACGTACACTACACACGTACATAATTTATATTTGGGAGTCTCTGTTAGGAGCCCGACGCTGGGATTGAAAAAAGCTTCGGGGCTCCTAAAATTCAAGGGCTCCCACAATTGAGAGCCCGAGCCCCACGTTGATTTTGTCCTAACAATCTTATTTGTACCTTTTAACAACCCAAGTTCAATAACCATAAATTCCACTTCCCGTGACAATATTATACCAAACACTAACATTTATATTTCACATAAAAATTTTGGTTTCTTTTTTCTTATGTGAAAAAATTGATCACATCCAAATATTTTGCACCAAACAAACATATGGGTGGGAATTCTACCCGAAAGCCCGATACCCGTCACGTTTACCCGCGTCCGACAATGTCCATGGACGCCCGCACCCGAAGATGGGTACTACCCGCCCAGCCCGATGATTTTTCGTGGGCGGGCTCGGGTGAAAAGCTCTGCCCGCCACCCCGCCCATACCCGAGCCCGATATGCTCACCCGACGGGTGCCTATAGATGCCAATCACTTTGAGTGTCGATTATACTTCACTATAAAGCCCAAAGTAGATTTAAGGTTTCTCCCAAGATATATAAACAACACATTGAAGCAACCCTAATAGTTTACCACATTGAATCTGAGAAATTCGGTAGCATAGAGAGAAAAAAAAAATCTACGTTGTCTCTCTAGCCGTTTCTCTCTTATTTACTAGACCTTCTTGTGCCAACCTTCTTCTCTATTAAATAAGTTATTGGGATCATCTTCCACCTCTATGTAGTGGTCAAATTTTAAAATTATTTTGATGTGAAGGAAGAACAAAGAAGAACTAATGAAATATACAAAGACAAGAAAAAAAGTGGAAGACAACCAAGTCTCATGTTTGCATATATAGATCTATATCAGTTGTTGATTTCTTATGTTACGGAAACTGAGTATTTCTTTCATTCTTGATTTATAAGTTTTGTAAAGATTTGGTATCAATTTGTTTAGAGAAGCTTATTTGAACAATATCAAATTACTAGAGTTTCCTGATCTGGTAAAAAAATATCAGATAAAGAAACCCGATGCCCGATTTGCCCGAAGCCCGACTTGCCCGATGCTTTAGTGGGCATGGGCGGGCTTTGATCATAGGAGATTTCAGAAAAGCCCGCCCGAATCCGCCCGAGAACCCGAGTGGGCAGAGGAGAAACTTACCCGACCCGCCCGAGTCCGACTCAGAATTACCCGCGGGTACCCATACCCGCCCGATTCCCACCCCTATACCCAAGTTTGGAGGCCTATTTTCAACAAAAAAAAAAAAACAAAGTGTGGAGGCCTATTTATCTGTAGACGCATTATAATACAAAAATGTTCGACCAAAGGCTAGGTAGGGTCGGCCCGTAACGAGACGAGTCGATGACTAGCCAGACGTAACAGTAGAAATAACGTTCTAGGGTTTTAAATGGTTTATGTCTTTCTCTCAAGTCATTTGATGTGAGAGAAAGAGAAGGGTTTGGGGGCTAGAAAATCTTTCATCCTTTTTGTGAATCTCTATTCAATTCTTTTTGAAACGAGTTTTCTAATTCTTCCCGATTTGTAACAAAATGGGCGATATAGGAGAAACTTCTATAACCAGCAGAAGAATCGATTTTCATCTCGCTAGAAAACCATTTTCTAGTTTCACTACCAGTAATGGAAGTTCTGATTTTCACTTAGAAACGTTGAATCCTAACGTTAATAGCTCTAAAAGACCAGATCTTTCAATGGGCAAATCTGTTTTGGCTGAGAAGAAATCTGATGGTGGTGATCTTTCTGAGCTTGGGTTAGAAGCAGAACTCTTATATGGAATTACTTTCAGAAGAATTGTGAGTTAGATTTATGTTTTAATGCACTTCTAGGTTTAGGTTGCTGATCTGAGTTGGGTTGTTGTTTGTTTTGATTTTCTTAATGTGAAGTTCTAATTTTTAACGTTTATATCTCTTTCTATTTGATTAATATTTTATGGTTAAAAAATCAATTAGGGTTAAGATTTGAATAGGTTTAGTAATGAATTGTATACTTTTGTAGGGTGCTGGTTTGGAGAATCTTGGAAATACATGTTTCCTCAATTCTGTGTTACAGTGCTTGACTTATACACAGCCTTTTGCAGCTTATTTGCAGAGTGGGAAGCATAAATCTTCTTGTGAGTAGTGTTTTCCGATTTCTCTTACATTGTTTTAGATGTTATTGACATGTTGAAGAGAGTTTATTTTTGTTTACACAAAGGAAAAAAATCCAGCCCAAACCTTATAATATGTAGTGCTACTAATCTAATGTACCAAAGTGAAGTCCCGTTTTGAGCCCTATTGCTAGTATAGTAGTATCTAATATTCGAAATGTTATTGAGATACATTTGTTTATGTTGCTACTAATAGTGGATGGCGTACGAGAATGTACCTATAATAGTTCTGTTGTTGCATATGCAGGTCATATTGCAGGTTTCTGTGCTATGTGTGCCATCCAAAATCATGTTGGTCGTGCTCTACAATCAACTGGGAGGATATTAGCACCTAAAGATCTTGTCATGAACTTGAGATGTATCCTAAGCATTCCCATTTTCCGTATTTGAGATATGATTTTAATCATTTTGTCGTTTTCAATTTATTTATACAAAATGACAAACGAATTTAGCTAATGAGTGAAAAAAACAGCCTTCTCTAGTTACTTTGATAAGGGTAACAATGAATGTTTTTCTTGTACATAGTGTTTGATGGCCTAATTCCAAGATGAGATTTATTTCCAAAGTATGTTCAAGTAACTTGAAGCTTACGTCGTAATTCACTGTTGTACAGTTTAGTAGAGTATGGGAACTGAAAAAATATAAAAAAACAGTATCTCCTGGTTAAGAAGTTTATGTCAAACTCAAACCTGATGGAATCGTAGTAAAAAGTAAATGATACTATCTTCTCGCTTCAGTCCAATTTTCATGTAACTGTTATACTATTCCAAGAATCAGATCTTGTATTTCTTGACCTCGTATCAGGCATATCTCGAAATTTCCGAAATGCTAGACAGGAAGATGCACATGAGTACATGGTTAATTTGCTAGAATCAATGCATAAGTGCTCCCTGCCTTCAGGTGTTCCAAGTCAATCTCCCAGTGCTTATGAGAAGAGCTTGGTCCATAAGATCTTTGGTGGTCGCCTCAGGAGTCAGGTAACTGTTACAGATCTTCTGATGAACGTACCTTGAGATCTAATGCTTTTGGCCACCTTTCTTAACTGTCTATGCTTGGGTAGGTGAAATGTACTCAGTGTTCGCATTGTTCCAACACCTTCGACCCATTCTTGGATTTAAGCCTTGAAATACTTAAGGCTGATTCCTTGCGCAAGGCACTCTCTCATTTCACTGCCACAGAACAGTTAGATGGAGGGGAGAGGCAGTACCACTGTCAGCGGTGCAAGCAGAAGGTTAGGGCCCTCAAACAGCTCACTGTTCACAAGGCCCCTTATGTGCTAACCGTTCATTTGAAGCGGTTCGGTGGGCATGTTCCAGGACAAAAGATTAACAAGAAAGTTGAGTTCAGTCCCACCTTGAACTTGAAACCATTTGTTAGCGGTTCTTATGTAAGTAAACTCTTTCAATTTGAAATTTAAAGCTTATTATGATGTTGTGCATTGTTCATGTGGATATGTGGTTGACAGTTCAATTTGACTTTATTATAGTAGCTCCTGTAGGCTGCTTAGATACCAAAATATCTATGTTTGGTGAACTGTTGCTCAGTTTGATGGTTAATATATGCAAGTTGTTCTGCCTCACTTGTAAAAGACTATCATTCATGCCAGACATGTACATTAGTTTTTACAACAAAACAATAGGTAGAAATGTAAAACAACAAACTGCAAGTTGGTTTTATGCCTGGACCCCTATAGCCATATTAAACTATAAAAGAGAGCAGATCATAGCGTCCTATATATATACACACATTCAAGAACATAATTTTATCAACATTTAGAAACCATAGACAACCAAGTCTCATTGAATGCAAAAGTTCTATACAAGTCTAGATGTTGTGTACATAGTATTGTTTGGTTTTCTTTACTCAAAGTTATGACTTGGTCTCCCTAATTATTTATTAGTTCACTATTTTCAACTTTGCAGGAAGGGGATCTAAATTACACTCTTTATGGGGTTCTGGTTCATGCTGGCTGGAGTACCCATTCAGGCCACTATTATTGCTTTGTCCGCACATCAACTGGAATGTGGCACTCCCTTGATGACAACCGGGTACAGAACATAACTTATATATTAGTGTAGTGATTTGTAATCTTCTTTCCATTTCTGTGATTTTGTTATGTAAGATTTTACCTTTCTCAAATCAATTTCTGATGGAATATACAGGTTGTCCAAGTTAGTGAGAAGACTGTATTAGAGCAGAAGGCTTACATGCTCTTCTATGTTCGTGACATTAAAAATCTCAGTCTGAAGAAGCCGGTTAATGATGTTCGTAAGGAAAACTTGACGCCCAGTGGCAGTGGGAACAAGGGAACTCTTCAGACTGGTCCAGTTCCTAAAACTTTAAATGCTTCTGCTTGCTCATCTGCAGCAGCTGTAACCCAGTCATTAGGTAGTTCATTAAAGGAGGCACAATTGAATGAAGCCTCACAACCGGAAATCAAGGTCCCAGATTTGGAAAAAAAATCGGACTTACTGAAGAACCCTCCACCAAACTCGTTGAAGGAGCATGCTATGGGACCTTCAACTGATGGTCAATTAGTGAAAAAGGACTCGCGACCATCAGTTTTGTTACTTGGTAAAGGTACTGTTAGCACATCTCAGACCGTGGTTAAAGATGCTAGGGACAACAGTAAGGAGAATTCCTGTATCACTGTTCCTGGACCACTTGCTTCCATTAAGGATCAGAACTCGGGTTCGAAAATGCTCGTTGCAGTCAAGGTCACAGAACAGGTAGTTATCCATTCTGTTTGCATATTATTTTAGCTTATTCTGACTTAGTAGTTCTTGTTCTAAGTTTTTCTTCTGAAATACACTGTTTTGTATGCCTTTAGGTTTGTGACATTGTGGATAAGGGCATGTTGATTGAATTATCAAATCAATCAGGTTCTGAAAGCAATCAGGTAGCTATGGTTATCATTTGTTTAAACTTTGTCTGAGTGAGGTATTCAACTGGTAACCACGTTCAATTTGTGCTTTCAGGATAAGGTTATCTTGAGTGAGAAGGGCTCAAGTGATAAATTGCTCCAGAAGGCAAAAGAGAATGGTGTGTCGAGCCAGTTAAGCATGATCAGTAAATCCGTTCAGAAGAAAGACATTGATGTTCCCAAACACAAGAAAGGTCTGAAGCCGAAGAAGAAGCTTATGAAGTTCCATTCTGGAAGTTTGGTACTTAGCTCCAAACTAATGATAAAGGCATCGTTAGGCATACGTAAGAAAAAGAAAGAGAAGAGGAACAAGAAACCTAGTTCAGATCTTAGAAAATCTACCAAAGGGGACTTGGACTTTCCCTCGAAAATTCAAGGGCAATTGGCTGCAAAGGAAATCATGCAAGCTGATCTCCATTCAGCTCATCCTGAAAGACATATAGAGAAATCTGCTAAAAAAGATGGTCTCTGGGATGAGGTGGTCAGTAGCTCCAAAAATAACTCCAAGACAAATACCATGAAAGGAGATTTCAAAGAGAGAATCCGTTTGAATGCCGCTGTCCTTGCAACCAATGAATTGCCAAAAGAGAGTCCCAACCTTGCTTCTGCCCCAACAAAACTTAATGCTAGGGAGCCAGATTGTTCACAACAAAAGGTTAAAGACCAAAACGGTTTGATGAACCTGCTTACAAGAGGTCTAGAGGACACCACAGGTTAGTGGAGTACTTCTTTGCAGTATCTCCCTGCTTCTATTGAACATTGTAGTAAATTTAGTCTTGTTGCCTTTTTTTTTCTATTGCCTTTTTACATCATCTTATTTTTATGTTCTTGATTATTATTATAGTGGCTCGTTGGGATGGAACAGAATCACGTTCGTCTAATATACTAGGATCAAGTGCTCCAGGGAGCATCAGTATTGGTTATGTGCCAGATGAGTGGTGAGTTGCTTCTTACTGCACATATATTACATTCGTTAGTCTATTTTACCTTCAAATAAAATATTGGTAGGATTAATACATAATACAGTCTTGTTCAAATTTTTGCTGTATGAACAACACCCGCGGACAAGTAAAAACATGACATGGACCCTGAATCTCACGTGCATGCTGCCATGTCATGGGAGATCTGTGGTCAAAAGCTGGAAAAGGGCAAACATTAGTTGGAGAAATTTTGAAAAACTAAGAATGAATTTCATGGACTGAAGTTTGATCCATGCTTTTAGCAACCAATGACTAATGTCTCAAAAAGCCCCTACTTTTTTTTGCAATGTTACTGGAAAGAGCAATCCAATATAACATCTTGGGCGAGCTGCGGTTATGCTTTGATAATAAGCTCTCTAAAGTCAAACATGAGCTCTAATTTGGATTTACTGGCTCTGAGCTTGCAACATGGTGTTAAGAAAACATTAAGTACAATGAGTGTTTTTTTCTTCTTCTATGTCCACTCCACAGGGCCCATCATTTCGGTTTTGCATTTATCCTTGCTTTGTGAGTGTTAATATTATTAGTTTCAGAAAAGACCACCCAAAATTGTGGATTTCTTTTAATGGTGAGGGAAGAAGTACTGGAAGTTGGAAACCAATCTGTCTGTCCTATTATTTTACTAGTAGTGTGGATTTGTTACAATTCAAAAGCCTTATTATGTCTTCAACAATAATTTTACAGGGACGAAGAGTACGATAAGGGGAAGAGAAAGAAGGTAAGAGAACACAAGGACGAATTTGGTGGACCAAATCCATTCCAAGAAATTGCGTCCATGAAAGCACGAGTGAACAAGAAACAGAAGAAGATGGACAAGAGCAGTTCAGCTAACCAACCTTTCAGGATATGACTGCGAGCACAAACTGTTAAGGGAACGCACACATCAATGGGTTATCAGAAGCGATATCCATGATTCTTTTTGGCCTTCACTGATACTTGTCCTGAGTAAGCTTAAAAACTAAAGATTTTTATGCGTACCTTGACTTCCATGGATAGGTAAATGAGATGTAAGAAATATTGTTGAGTGTGAGAGAGAAATTGTGAGAGTTTGCCATGTTGATTGGAGTTTAATTTAAACAAGAGACATTTACTTGGTGCTTCTGTTTTTAGATGAGGTATTTTTAGTACTCTAATCTGCAGTCTTTAAGACAAACAGAAGAATAATAATTATATTTTTTTTTTGATAAACTTATTCCTTTGTTGTTGGGGGATTTGATTACACCATTTTTGTGCTACTTCCGAACTTTATGAAAGTAAAACTCAATCACAATTCCCCTTACAATGGTCAATATTGATATGCTGTTTAGAGCAGGTTGTAGTTATCACTTATTCCTCCACTCTTTCATAAACACTCTTTCTTAGAATAAATCATTCTACCCAGCACCTGAATCAACTAAATGCAACAAATACATTAAAGTCGACCATAGTTAAAATTAGCTTCAGATATTATCCTTCAGCCTTGAAGAATCCTCAATGGGTGCTTCTAAAGGCACCGGGCCAAAAGACTGTTAGCATCTGGAAATTTTATTGACTCGGGTCAATGGCTATTAACCCAAGTTCTCTATAAGCACCGATTTTTAATGTGGGTGACGAACACCTTCGTTTGCTTCCATCTTCTTCTTCCAAAATAATAAGAGTCCAATTCAATTCATTTTACTAGCTGGATACATGGGTTCAATCGAGATTAAGAAATCGGGAAGGGAGGGCGGGGTCTATTTTCGATGAAGAACATTGAAGCTGAAACTCTGTTGAAGCTGAAACACAAAGATAATAAAAACCAATATTCGAAGAACCATTGGGAAGTATTCTGAACTCAAGTTTGTGGCATGTAGGTAACTAAGTTTTTGTCACAACTCTCATTACATGAACTCAAGAATAGCTAATTAGATTGAAAAAAAAGGGATTGAACAAGAACAAAAAATTAAATAAGAAGATAAGATGAACTAACCATTTTCCTTTTTAGTATCTTCCCTCCTTTCCTTCCTGTTTCTATTACAACCTTCACCATCGGATTTAGGATAAATCAGAGGCGATTTCGATTCTGAGTACTTTATCAGAAAACTTACTTTCATTAAAAGCAAATCCAAAATCCCAATCTTCAGAAGAATAAGCACAACTACAATTAACTGAAACTTGGGATTCCATGATTGATTTTGGGTCAAATAAGTTTGAGTTATTTTCTTTCATACATTATCATCTCCCAATCACTTTCGAGGCGTCTTCATGTTAGAGAGAGAAAGTTTGAAATCGGGAATTCGGGTTGGTTTTGTGAGAGATGGATGGAGGGGTTAGGGTTAACTGAGATAGGACCGGTACCTACATAGTTGGTTGGTGCTAATAGAGAAAGGAGCGGTTGGACCTGGTGCTAACAGAGATGGATGCTAACAGCCTTTTAGCCTGGTGCCTTTAAAAGCACCCATCCTCAATTGATTGCAACCACAAATCCAAATGGTTGTACCTTTGAGAAGTTCTCAGTTTAGATTCGTCGGATGACGGGTTTAGAGAGAAAGAGAAGCTTTACAGATTATACCAATTTTAGAGGTTTCAAAGATTTATCGGGCAAATAATCAAAATTAAAGAGATACTAAGGTTTGTAATTTTAGGATTTGGACTATAGAGATTTGAAGAATAAGAAGAGGGGAAAGCATTTCGTGCCCTACTAAAATCGGTAGGATTGAGGCGATTTTGTGAACCAATTTCTGATCGCACTCATCAATTTTTGTGTCAAACACAAAGATAGATGTATTGCGTGCAGGAGATTTTAGCCGTTTTCTCCAAACGGGAGGACACTAATAGAAGAGAGGCGCTGCTAGCATTCGGGGAGGCGCAATTAGAATTTCCCATAGGCTCAATACCCCTTGCAATTATGTACGCGAAAAAATCATTCATTCTTGTGGGTTTTAAGACAAAATTTTGTGCACCTATGGCTACGGAGCGGCTAAAAACACCCTCTAAAAAATGTTGTTAGCCCCTGGTGGTGGAGATTGATCAGGTTAATATCTTTTGACCACAAACATCTGTTAGCACCCGCTGAAATTTTTGTACACGGATCAACCTATCCGAAAATCAAGGACTAGGTTGAGACTGGGGCCAATTCGAAACCTTTCAGACTGACCCGAGCCCGAACCTAGTCCGTGATTAAGGTTCTCGGGTGTATTTTTAATGGAGATTTCGGATCAAGATTCTTTCTCTCTCTAATGCCTCGTCATAGATCAATGATAATTTACCAAGTAAAATAGTTCATGGGGAGGCCTTTTAACAAAATTGGGGAGGCCCTATAAAACTTCCCATGGTTTGGGATATTTTATAGGGCCCTCTCATTTTTGTTAAAAGGGCCCCCCTCAATGATAATTTACCAAGTAAAATAGTTCATGGGGAGGCCTTTTAACAAAATTGGGGAGGCCCTATAAAACTTCCCGGATGGTTTTACCCTCTTTCTCTCTCTAAAACAGGGTTCTTTATCTCTCTAACTCTTCATTGTTGATTGATGATAATGGTATTAGAAACAAGATTTTTTTCATGATATAGTGTTGATTATGATCCGAAAAAAGAGAATAGATGAAGAAGAAGATCAAGAAGAAGAGAGAAAAAAAGGAGGGGGGGTTGGGTGGGTGCCTCCGTAATAAGCACCCAGTCCATACCGGGTGCCTACAGGGTCGAGGGTTAACAACACTTTTAGCATGTGCTAGTAGCAGCCCCCTACTAATATGGTGGTGTTCCATAATATTCCACAATTTATTTGAGCTAATAACCATGGCACATCCTAGGTGGTATTGCACTAGATCTATATGCAATTTATGAATGTCTTAGATCCTAAAACCAACCCGACAATAGATTTGCTGTTGGGATGAAATCAAGTTATCCAAGAAAAACAATAAAAGATGTAAACAATCAACCAAAATAAAGAAATTTACGTGATTCGGTTAGTGAGACCCCCACTGTGAACAACAACACAATGTTTTTCACTAATAAAAAATAACAAGTTACACAAGGAATTCGTGGGAGTGTGTAAGATAACCCTAGGATTTTAGTTTATATCTGCGCTAAAACCCTAATTTCACAAACCCACAACCTCGCTGAATATCTATTTCTAATTCCGAAATATACATGGATACCGCTATCAATAATAACCTTCTTAACATAAGTCATGCCTCGCATACCAGCCCCACTTCAGAGAGCAACTCAGCTAACCGGTCCAAAAATCGTGTCGAGAGTTCGATACCCTAAAAATGGGTTAGCAGGTCGTAAAACGGACTAGATATTGACCCACATTCAAGAGACTTTCAACATTTGTCGCCTTTTACTCTTTATAACGAATTTGTTAAATACATTCTTTTGATTTCTATGTCATACTTATCCAATTCTTGTAGATGAAAAGAGTGTGATTGAAAGGTTAGAAATCTAAATTGGTCTATAAATAGTCCTAAAGTAAAAACGAATTTGTAAAACACATTCTTTTGATTTCTATGTCATACTTATCCAATTTTTGTAGATGAAAAGAGTGTGATTGAAAGCTTAGAAACCTCAATTGGTCTATAAATAGTCCTTAAGTAAACTAAAACATCTCATCAAAAAAAAAAAAAGTAAACTAAAGCATGAGCTTCACTTTCAAATGTGTCCCTAGATACATATATTCATTTTGTCCATATCTTTTTACAAAATGGTTTAGGTGGCTCATGATAGCGGAAAGAAAATATGAAAGTTGACATGTTGGAGAAAATTGAAATTGGGGAAATAAAGAGACATTATTACAACATTTACCATAGCATATAAAGAATTTGATTATCACATTGGCATTTTTGTGACCAATAAAATGCTATCCAATTCACCCTCCCATTTTAATGCTTAGGTAGGCCATCCAATAAATAAGTTTCAAAAGTTTGAGCAGCATTGTATAAATGAATGGAGAAGATAAGTTCTATTGCTTTGTTGGATGATGTGGAAGCTAGGGTTTCGGCTGAAGAAGAGAAGAGATAAGATTAGGGCAAACAGGTTAATAATAGGGTTTTATATGGTCAACCAAAACCCTTTTCTAGTCTTCCCAGTCAAGTCAACATTATGGACCAAGACCAAGCTCCAGAACAAGTCAACGGGATTAGACCGACTTCCATTGTGTCTAAAGGCACCTGTGTGAAATCAAGAAAGTTAGTTAGACTTGTTGTTTTCTGTTATTCTGTTTTCTGTTTTAGTTTTTCTGTTATAACTAAACTACAACTTTCTTATCACTTCTCCTATATAAGGAAACTTGTAAACCAAAAGAGATCATTGAAAATAAAAACGAGTTAGAGAGTTTCTTACATGGTATCAGTTAGGTTGTGATCCTTAGCTAGGGCTTTCTTTCTCTCCAACTCAAGAACAATCATTCCAAATCTCGCAAAATCAAAACAAGACATGATCAAAATTCAGATAAAATGGATCATTACTAAAGATAACAAGGATCAAAATTAGATAACAAAGATCAATATCAAGTTTCAAAATCAAAAGTGATAAGTGATAAAGAATCACTTACTGTTTTTTCAGACTTATCTCCAGCTCCTCCTGGTTCTTTACTCATCTAGTCAATTCACTAATCATGGCAGCCTCAAATCAAGGTAATCTTCCACCAATCTCTTCTGTTACTAACTTTATAACAGAGAAACTAGATGATAGCAATTATCTAATGTGGAAAGACCAAGTTGAAACTATGCTTGGAACCTATGATCTATTAGGGTTTGTTAATGGTACTATAGAAGAACCTCCTCAACTTAGATATATCAATGGTATACAACAAGTAAACCCTGATTTCCAAGTATGAAGATCAAAAGAGAGTTTTGTTAGGTCATATCTTAAGAGTACTCTCTCAAAGTCTGTTTACTATGATACATATGGGCTAAAAACAGCAAATGAAATATGGGAATACCTTGATCTTACCAACAATGAAGGTCTAGAATCAAAAAAAGACCAACTTAGAAGAAAATTACAAACAATCAAGAAAGGAAATGCATCTATTGCTGAATATCTCAGAGAATTAAAGCTAATTGCTGATTCTTTAACTTCAGTACATGATAAAATCAGTGAATCTGAGCTTGTCAGACTAGCCATTCATGGCTTAAACTCTGACTATGACCAATTTGTCATTGCTATAAGAGCAAATAATGAACAATTGACTTTAGCTCATCTAAAATCAAGCAACATGAGCAGTGGTTATTACAAAAAGAAACTGATCAGGAGGCATATTATGTTAGGAGACAGTATTCAAAGCCACATCAAAGACAACCTAGTAAACCCTCACCATCTTGCTGTAAAAATCAAGCTTATGCAAAGAGAGATGGGTCTCCTATAAAGGGTCAATCTTCAGTAAATAATCAACTAAAAGGTCAAAAGGCTGAGGACTTTGATTTCTCTTCAGTCCCATGTGGTTTGTGTAAGAGATGGGGACATACTCCTGGTGTTTGTTATTTTAGATACAAACCAAATAGAAATTACCCTACTTATCATACTGAATCTCAATGTCCTCAAGATGATGTTGAAGAAGTTCATCATGAAGAAGATACCACAAACATGAAATCATATTCTTATATAGAAGAAGGTATGCTAGAATGCAATAATACTGTGCTATTACCATATGAAAACAGTGATGAATATGATGAATTTCATGAGTGTCATACTTCTGTAGTGATTACTGATTTAGAAGATGAAGTCTATTATGATTGTAACCCAGAACAGGAACAGTGTTTTGTCACTACAGACTCTACTTCTATATCAAAAAAGGATAGTTCTTGGCTGGCTGATACAGGAGCTAGTAGCCATATGACTCATAGTGAAGACAATCTTACACTAATTCAACCCTATAATGGTTCTGATGCTGTTATGGTAGGCAGTGGTAAGTTTTTACCCATTTCTAGCACAGGTACATCAACACTTTCAACTTCAACCCATAATTTTGAGTTAAGTAAAGTTCTATGTGTACCTAATCTGAAAAGGAACTTGCTATCAATTTCAAAATTCACAAAAGATAATGCATGCTCAGTAGAATTTCTACCATGGGGTTATAATATAAAGGATATTCATTCAAAACAAATCCTAGCAGAAGGGCCTGTCAAAAACAATTTGTATCCTATAGAGGTGCATAATGCTATGTTAAATCATAGACATAAGGTTGCTTATCTATCTCAGACATCTTCAAACTATGATATTTGGCATGCAAGATTGGGACATTCTAATAGTGCAGTTATCAAACAACTTCATGAGGAACATAAAATTACTTTAAGTACTAAGATTGACAAAACCTTTTGTAAGTCTTGTGAGTTAGGTAAAAGCAAGTATCTACCTTTTGAATCTTCTTCTTCTACTACCAATACTCCTCTATATTTGATTCATTGTGACATTTGGGGACCAGCTCCTGTCACCACTCCTAATGGTGCAAGATACTATATACTGTTTCTAGATGATTTCAGCAGGTATAGCTGGATCTATGCAATGAAACTAAGGTCTGACAGTATAAAGTGTTTCAGTCATTTCAAAGCAACTAATGAGAATCTTCTCAAGGAAAAGATTGTCTATTTTCAGTCAGATGGTGCACCAGAACTCAAAAAGGGAGAATTTAGGGAATTCTTAGACAAATGTGGTATTCTTTTTAGATGTTCATGCCTATATACCCCTCAACAGAATGGGAAAGCTGAAAGGAAGCATAGGCACATTACAGAACTTGGTAATACACTATCTTTTCACTGTTCTTTACCAAAACATCTATGGTTTGATGCTTTTAGTACTGCAGTCTATATAATCAATAGAATACCCACCAAAACTTTACAAGGCAACACTCCATATGATACACTCTTTCATCATTCTCCTGATTATTCAATCCTCAAAGTATTTGGATGTGCTTGTTACCCACACCTTGGAGAACTCAGAAAAGATAAACTCAGCCCCAAAAGTGTACAATGTGTTATCTTGGGCTATAGTAATGAACACAAGGGATATAGGTGCTATGATCCCTTAACAAAGAGACTTTATATGTCTAGACATGTCACATTTGAGGAAGACAACTTTCCTTATGTCAACCTCATTGCTAAACAGTCTAGTGGTGATCAGAAAACACAGCCACATATCTCATTACCCCTACCTCCTATTAATCATGTTCTAGACAGTCCAACTGAATTAGGGACACATAGTATAAATACTAGTACACCAACTAATTCAGTATCAAGGCTTTTGGCTAGTGATGAGGGCATTGCTAATGTTTCCACTAGTACACCAGCAACATCACTAGGAACATCTCATCCTCCACCATCTAGAACAATCACAACAAGAGGTAGAAATGGGATTATCAAAAGGAAAGATCTACCCAATGATTTTGTAGCTCATTATTCATCACCTCACACATTAAATGTTGCTTATTTATCTATATTACAACTACCAACTGAGCCAACATCTTATAAGGAGGCAGCTAAGCATACTGCCTGGGTTCAGGCCATGAATGAGGAGTACCAAGCTTTACTTGACAATCAAACATGGTCTTTGGTACCTTATCATAGCAACATGAATGTACTTGGGTGCAAGTGGGTCTTTAAGTTGAAACAAAAGAGTGATGGTACAATTGAAAGGTATAAAGCAAGACTTGTAGCAAAAGGATTTCATCAACAAGAGGGTGTTGATTATGATGAGACTTTCAGTCCAGTTGTGAAGGAAAACACTATAAGATTGGTACTCACTATAGCAATCTCAAAATCATGGCATATCAAACAACTTGATGTATCAAATGCTTTTTTGCATGGGGTTTTAGAAGAAGATGTGTATATGATTCAGCCACCAGGGTTTATCAAACCAGGAACAGACAACCTTGTTTGTCATTTACACAAAGCTCTATATGGTCTTAAACAGGCACCTAGGGCCTGGTTCAACAAGTTTACAACATTTCTATTGTCATATGGATTTCAAAAGAGCAAATCAGACCACTCTATGTTTGTTTTTCATCATCCATCATCAACTATGATTCTTCTTTTATATGTGGATGATATAATTCTGACAGGGAATTCAATGTCTCAAATTTCATCTCTTATCAACGACTTAAGCAGTAGTTTTAAGATGAAAGACTTGGGTCCTTTATCATATTTCTTGGGCATTGAAGTCATCAATGATCTTCATCAGAGGCAACTATTTCTTACACAGAACAAGTATACATTGCAGATAATACAAAAAGCAAAGCTTTTGGATTCTAAACCATCTAAATTACCAGTATCTAGTGGTAAAAGGGTTTCAATCACAGATGGAGAAGAACTTTCAAATCCCACTGAGTATAGGAGTCTATTTGGGGCACTACAGTACCTAACACTCACTCGACCAGATATATCATTTGCAGTTCATTATGCAACCCAATTCATGCATAAACCAACAACAGTACACTTAGTTGTTGTTAAAAAGATTCTAAGGTATCTCAAGGGCTCAATGGGGTCAGGAATAACCCTCTCTGCAGGTGAGTTAACTAGGTTTACTGCCTACTCCGACTCAGATTGGGCTGGTTGCCCTGACTCAAGGAAATCAACAGGGGGATATTGTATATTTCTTGGTTCAAATCTAATCTCATGGAGTTCGAAGAAACAAGCCACAGTAGCTAAGTCATCAACAAAAGCAGAATATAAATCACTTTCAAATACTGCTACAGAGTTAGTTTGGTTTTCTTACCTCATGGAAGAGCTTCGATTACCTCTAACTCGACCCTTTCATCTCTTCTGTGACAATATCTCTGCCAAATACCTTGCTTCGAACCCTATTTTTCATGCGAGGACCAAGCATATTGAAGTAGACTTCCATTATGTAAGAGATCTGGTTTCGAATGGTTCGGTTATGGTGAATCATGTCTCAACTACAGAACAAATCGCTGATATATTCACCAAAGGGTTACCAGAAGACTTGTTTAAGAGGTTTCGAGACAAACTGATGGTGTTTCATTCCTCATCACCATCGGTTTGAGGGGGGCTGTGGAAGCTAGGGTTTCGGCTGAAGAAGAGAAGAGATAAAATTAGGGCAAACAGGTTAAGAATAGGGTTTTATATGGTCAACCAAAACCCTTTTCTAGTCTTCCCAGTCAAGTCAACATTATGGACCAAGACCAAGCTCCAGACCAAGTCAACAGGATTAGACCGACTTCCATTGTGTCTAAAGGCAACCTGTGTGAAATCAAGAAAGTTAGTTAGACTTGTTGTTTTCTGTTATTCTGTTTTAGTTTTTCTGTTATAACTAAACTACAACTCTCTTATCACTTCTCCTATATAAGGAAACTTGTAAACCAAAAGAGATCATTGAAAATAAAAAAGAGTTAGAGAGTTTCTTACAGATGAATTACTTGTTTAGAAGTCTAGTTACTTCAACAGCAAGGGGCGGAAGTATGTGAAGACTAACCCAAGCTACAACCTCGGTTAAGTCTTATATCTTCCCGCACCAACCCCTAAACGGTTAATTTTGTGCACTCATCAATTAAGGTTTTTTTGTTAATTTTTGTAAAATATTTACGTTTTTTTGTCCAGAAAATATAAATAAATGTGAGATGATTGTTAAGTATGTATTGTAATCACTTGAAAAAAAGAAGTATGTATTGTAATCACTTGAAATTGTCTTTAACTAACACTTTTACATGTATCATGTAAAAACTTATAGTGACTTTCGTCTGCCAATCCTACTTTCTTTTTATTTATTTTTTTAAGTTATTTGTCATTTATTTCAATTTCTTTCAATTCTAAGTGTAGTTTATGGTTTATTTCCATTGTATCTACATTACTAACTTGTAAGTTAAAAACCTAAAATTAACCGGTAAATTAAATGAGAGCTAAACTTATTTATTTGATCCATTAATTGTGGGATTATTTTATAGTCTTCAACCTTACATGAACTAACTTAACCAGCATTTTTGTAACCAATAAAATGCTATCCAGTTCACCCTCCCATTTTAATGCTTAGGGACAAGAAATAATTTAAGATAAAAAAAATGTTCCTATACATTAAACAGTTGACATTTGAGATTAGTTAGTAAATTAGCTCATAGTCTCAGATTAATTGGATCAGATCAACTTAATTTAAAAAGCATTAATAACAAACTCTAATTAATATATAATAAATAATTATACGAGAAGAGATATTGTATCTCAAAATGCTAGGTAATACAAGATGTACCCTCCCAATTAAAAAAAGAAAACAAGAAGTCATCATTTAATGACTTACTACATCTCGAACATGATAGTTTAAGTCCGAACTAATATACAACAGCTTCCTATCAAATATCGTTTGACATTGTAGTTGTATTGCATAAAGATCGACTCTCAAATATATATTGTTATCGCCAGAGACAACTACCAGGGGCAACAGAACCAGTGGTATATCCGTATGCATTCCAGCATATAGACTTGGCTGGAGTATTGGGATGTTTGAGCTTCACATTCTGCAATTTTATGCCACTACAAGGATTGCTTGAACTACACATGAAACTTACTGCTACCTCTGATGATGATGTACCTCTCACATTTTGATATGTCACTCCACTTATCTTTATCCCCGAATGCTGTTTATTCAACACAAAAAATTCATTTAAAAAAAATCATTAGTACTACTATTTTATAAGCACAATCCTCGAGAAAGAAAAAAAAATTAATAAGCACGTTAGATTATCACCAATGATCTTGACTTTGAATATTTTATGTAATTTCAAATCTCATATAAATGCAAACTAAAATAATTACTAGATCTTGACTTCAATATTTTAATTTGAAGTTGTGAAATAAAAAAGAAAGAGGAGAGTTAATTACTTGATTAGGGCAGGCAATGTCACCAGGGCAGTATCTCTGATCAATAATGATAGGATTTTTCACATTATTCATGACTAAATTTTGATAAAGAACCCCTTTCACATATCCATTGCTTGGTCTTGCCCATGATTTTATCCTTACCCCATTATCTGATTTAATGAATACCACATTCTTTACTGTTATATCTTCCACCCCTTCTTCATTGTACTCTCTTGCTAGACTCCCAATACTGCAAACTCAAAATATGAGTTTAGACAAAAAAAAAAAGTGAGAAATTTTTACGCGGACATAACTCCGAAAAATTGGCGATTAACGTATGAACAATAGTAGTTCTGCAGTTGTATGTAATTAAGTACCTGATGCCGTGTCCAGGGCCACATCTTACGCGTTGGACCAATAGTTTTTTGGTGCCAGGACCAATGGCTACACAATCGTCACCAGTCTGCATAATAGAATCTGTAATTGTAACACCAGTCGAGGATTGTATATTTATGCCATCTGTGTTTGGACTCTGACTTGGTGCAATAATATTGACATATCTGATCATAATATTATTGCAGCCGTTGATGGTCATGTGAGATCCCTGGCTATAGCGTGACGTTAATCCACTGATCACAACGTCTTTCGCGTTATTGAATGATAATGACTGCATACACACACACAAGCACACTTTAATACCATAATGATAATAGTCAAATGGTT
Source organism: Eschscholzia californica (assembly GCF_041429995.1). Taxonomy (NCBI): domain Eukaryota; kingdom Viridiplantae; phylum Streptophyta; class Magnoliopsida; order Ranunculales; family Papaveraceae; genus Eschscholzia; species Eschscholzia californica. Next base: position 39,825,296 of record NW_028238198.1, read on the forward strand.
TTTTTCTATAATGGATGAACTTAAGCTCAATAAAAAAAACACTAGATTTCAAAGTTGGTGCTTTTTTTTTTTGTCGAATTTAAATGTAGGAAATCTAAATTGATTAAATTCATATTTCAAAATATTTCTCCTTTTCGTTTCAAAATTAATTTTTGAATCGTGTATCTGATTCGTCTAAATATAAGTAAATTGGAATTTATAATTACTTACCCTTGCTCCTTTTGGGCAATTTCTGTGAGCTTTCTTACAAGCCCAAAAATTTGAAGCTCGTCCATCGATTGTCCCACCATAAATTGACAATCCTCTAACGGAATTGAACAAAATCCAATCCCACGAGTTTCCGATGATCCAATAATTCTTAGGAGCAACAAGAGTCCCGTCAATCTGAAAAATTATTTTATTTCTACATGGACCATTAAATACTATCTTTCTAATCAAATATCGTCCCCGAGGTACCAATATCTTTGCTGGTTTGCTAGACTTGCAAGCTGCAGACCATGCCCGCATGAACGAATATGTTGAATCGATCTTGACGTTTGATTTTGCACCAAATGTTACTACATTATATACTGCATTAGTTGAGATTGGCAAGATGATGACGAAAATGAGGTTGAGTAGAAGTGTTTTTATAAGTAGCTTATTAGCCATTTTACCTTCCACAACTCTACACTGAGGAAGAGAGAGGGACAGAGAGAGAGAGAGAGAGAGAGGAGTGAATGAGAAGGAGGAGTGTTTTGCACTAATTTATAGTGTTCTTTCTTTGTTTTGTGGGGTAATATGAAGTTGACATTGATAGCTTGTTTTTATGTAGCTAGTTTTATACACCCAAGTTCTTACTTATTAACATGATTAACTTCATTATAATTTCCACTAAAGTAAAGGTACACCCATTTAATATTAAAAGATATAAGGGGGATCAAGACCAATTCGAAGATCGATCTAGATGAGTAGTTATTTATTTTGACCAAACCATGTACCTTCTAACCTTTTTACAAAAAGACGTTTTTAAGAGATATTAAATTGAAAACGAAATGACAATCAAGGAGGTTTATCATTTCATCTATATAACTATATTTCGAATTTTAGAAAATTATATATTTATTCATCACTATATTTGTTGTGTAGAAAGGTGACCTAACTCTAGAAGCAGCTGTAATTAAAACCAAAGAAAATTTAGTAAGAAACAATAGGTGCAAATATAAGAACCAAAATTCAACGGACTTTCTGGTGGGGAAAATCCAAAACCTTCCATACTATTAATTGGTCTGTTATCTGTAAACCTAAAAAGGCGGGGGGTCTAGGTCTTCGTCTCCCCCGCATGGATAACCAGGCGTTTCTTAACAAGATTAACTGGCGAATGATAAAGAATCCGTCGGCCATCTGGGTGCAGGTTCTCAAAAGTAAGTATTTTCCTAACACTCATAAACCTTCGAAACCGAAAGCGAGTCACTCCTGGATGTGGAAGTCGATTGCTAATCATTACAACGAGCTAATTGACCTGATCTTCTGGGACATTAACAAAGGTAATAAAATTAACATTTGGCAGGACTTCTGGATCCCAAACCACCCTCCCCCTATTATCAATAATAAGGAATCCAGTCTTACATGGGTTTCTCAACTGATTACTAATGACAACTGGAATGTGCAATTATTGCAGGAATGCTTTGAAGAGGATGTACAACAAGCTATACAAAGTATCAATATTAACCAGAATGACGATGATAAACCGATTTGGACGTTAACGAAATCAGGAAATTTCTCCATAAAAACGATGTATAATTACTTGAGAATGAATAACATGAGCCATATGCAGGATCAAACAGACGGGTACTTTATTTGGAATATGAATCTTATCCCCCGAGTTAAACTATTCATATGGAAGTGTTGCACAAATAGCCTACCGGTGAAAGCTAAAATAGGTAAATTTATTGGTAACTCTTACACTTGTGTAAATTGTGCAGAGGATGAAACTCTCGATCATGTAATGCTTCATTGCACTTTCGCTAAAGCCATTTGGTTCCATTTTCAAGTTCGGACTGATCAGATTGGTTCAACCATGCAGTGGATCTTTCAATGGAAAGATCTGCCAGAGGAGCTTACTCAATTATACCCCAAGATATTATGGTTTATCTGGAAGGCTCGATGCGAAAACTGTTTTAATGAAAACAAACAAAATCCGAGACAAATTATTGACAGAATCAATAACACTACTATTACTCCTCTCAAAATAGAGACAACAACCAAACCAAAAACAGAAAGAAAACCAAGGGAAGATCCTGGATCCCCCCGGAGAAACCTTTCCTTAAGATAAACGTGGACGCCTCTTTTACTAACATGACAGAACAGGCAGGAATCGGATGCATCATACGAGATGAAGATTCAAACTTCATCATAGCGGCAGCAGACTCGATTCGTTGCCAAAATGCTGAAGAAGGTGAAAGTTTAGCTATACTCCACAGTATGAGATGGGCCTTAGAACTGAAGATTTCACACATCCACATCGAAAGTGATAATCAATCCTTGATTAATTTTATCAAAGGTAACAAACTGGGCATACACTGGCAGACGGAATCAACTCTACAACAAGTTCAGACCCTCAGAAAGCAATTTGAAGCCGCGATCTTCTCATTTGTTCATAGAGAGGATAACGCTCCAGCTGACGTGCTCGCCAAGTGGGGACGAAGACATAAGAGTAGGACAGTGTGGAACTCTGTACCATCGTTTATTTCTGCGTTAATGTAGCTTTGTTTTGTGTACTGTATACTCTTTGGTTTTAGTTAATGCAAGGTTATGTTCATAAAAAAAAAACAATATTTTTAGTAGCAGCAACATGAAATGCCAGTTCTACAAAAATGAAATTTGTTTTATGAAAGGTTTTTGGTTTGTTAATCATCAATTTTGGACTTCTATTTGAGTGAAACTTCAAGTTCTAACAAATTTGTAGAATTTTCATAAAAAAAAAAAAACAAATTTGTAGAAATGTGTTGACTAAAATTTTAAAGGGTTAATTCCGTTTTGGCCCCCAATGTTGACTAACTCACCGTTTTGGCCCCCAATTATGTCTTGCAGTTCGTTTTGACCCTAAGATCCACTTTTCGGACAGTGCTGACATCATCAAGGCATAAACAGTACTTTCCTATACCCGAAATACCCCTCTGACCAAATCAAATCAAATCCCAAGTTGTCAAATCAATTAACCCTAATTATTAATCTTATTCCTTCTCCCAATGGCCTTTCTTCTCCATTTCAGTTTTTCTCTCCTTGAAGGAGATTATTGTGTTTAGAGAGAGAAAGTGATCAGAGGACATGAAAAGAACTTCACAAAAATCTATGGTTGAGGTATGTTTTGCTATTTTGTTTAATCCATTTTTTTTATTCAGATCCTAAATTATCTCTGTTATGATTTTTTCTGGGTATGTTTTGTTTTTGTTTATCTTTAATGGGTTTCGAAATTATGATTTAATGATTGAGTCTTTTTACTTTCTTGGATTTCAGTTCATTAGATGGGTGATTGAATTTTAGTTTTTTTCTTCTTATTTAGGTACAACTAGGATTTAGAGGTTGAATCTAAATTGGGCATTCATGAAAAAGTTGAAATATTGATGAGTATAAAAGTGGGTATGGAAGAATTTTTGTTTTAGTTCATTATTAAATTTGAGTTTGAGAGGATTTATTGGATATGGATTTGAAGAAATTTTCTATATGGAAGAATTCTATTATGATGCTAAAATCATCTGAAGATAGTTGTTTAGATCTAAGTTGGATAATAAGAAAAAGTTCATTGTTTTTTTAAGTTTTTCAAGGGTTTGAATTTCATACTGTGAAAAAATGGATGAAGATGCAAACTCTTGGATTAGAAGGGTAAAGTATTCTCATACAATTTGTCATCGATTGGATTCATCGAGGTTGCAACCTTTTTCTTCTACTAGACAAACTTATTCGGATTCATCAAATATTGATTCTTTATGATCAAGATTGTTCCAATAACGGATCTGTCTCTTCCCTTTGTGGCTCTGCCTCTTCTGTCGAGTTCATTAGGTCTGATTTCTATGGTTCATTAGGTCTGATATCTATGAAACATGATCAAGATTACTTGTCCAAATTATTTCATTAGGTCCGATTTCTATGAGTTTAGATAGAAATTCAAGAGAAATTGATGAGTTGGTTGGATATGCAAGAATGAGATCTTTGATGGAAACAACTTTTCAGTAGTTTTTGTAGTTCTTTATTATCTTTTCAAATGTGGGATCTCTGTGTCTGGATGAAATGACTTGAGCTGAAGTTGTTCATAGAGATTAATGAAGGAGAGAAAAATTGAAATGGAGAAGAAAGTGCATTGGGAGAAGGAATAAGACTAATAATTAGAGTTAATTGATTTGACAACTTGGCATTTGATTTTGATTTGGTCAGAGGGGTATTTCGGGTATAGAAAAGTGTTGCTTATGTCTTATGTTAGTACTGTCCGAAAAGTGGATCTTGGGGCCAAAACAAACTGCTGGACACAATTGGGAGCCAAAACGGTGAGCTAGTCAACAATTAGGGACCAAAACAGAATTAATCCAATTTTGAATTTCCCTCCAAAATGTTAAAAGGTTTTGCCCCTTCATCTAAAATGGGTTAATTCTCATGTTTTGCCCCCCTAATTTATGGTTTGTTTTGTGGGTGGTCCTTTAACTTTAGGGATATATCCATCTGGAATACCTTTTGCATTTTTCATGCATTGACTACGGATTCATATTTTGACTTTCTAAAGGTAGGCCACAAAGACAACTACAAAAGAGAAAATCAGTGAATGATTTTACGGTATCCCTGCAATTTGTCTATCCCGTTGTAGAATTAGGATTTAGTGTCTACGATGGATTTCTGAAATTTGAGATTTTTTCTTATTCTCTTTTACTTAAATTATTTCTAATGATCTTTTATTATCTTTTTAATTCTATAAATGTTTGAAACGAAGATCTAATTCAAGTCTATTTGTTTCAGGAATTTAAAACAGAAGAAGAACAATATGTGATGAATGAGTTTATCAGTTGATGTTAACCAAAAGAAAAAATGAGGCTACAAAAGTAGACCTACCTCAAACCTAAACAATCGTCTATGGAAAGTGAAAAAGTCTGTAAAAAAAAAAAGAGTTGACTCGAAGACGAAGACCGCTAAATCATTTAGGTGTAGAGTAGACTTTGACTTGTAATCTCTTCTAGCATTATTCTTTTTTTTTTCTTTCTTCTCTTGTGATGTAGTAATGGGAACAACAAAGAAGTTGGATCCCATAGACAAAGAAGATGGTGAAGATAGAAGAAAGAACTAGTGAAGAGATAAAAGAACGGTTTGTTTTTGTTAAAAGAGATACTCTTAAAAAATCAAAATAAGGCTTTATAGTCAATATATTGAAAGCGTAAGAGGTCAAACAGAAAACTGGACACAATCTAGAAGCCTGTTTGTAAGTAACCCAAAATATTTCCCTCTCAACCGTTTCATTCAATTTAATTCGGTAAGAGTGTAAAAAACAAAGAAAATGCAACAGATCGAGCGTAACTTAAACCAATTTTATAAAAAGGTATCAAGGACTTCCACTCTGTCTTTTTTTAATCCATAAATGATTGTCCTTTCTTATGTTATTAAATTGAAACTATATCTAATGGGAAATGAAATAAGAGTTGTACTGTTAAACGTGAGGCAGATTGCTCCTTAAATCCTTGATGCACGGAAACTGTAAATTGGGAGTTGTCATTGGGTCGGATCTTGGGATCCGTCGCCCATGTATCATCAGCTTAAATATCGCCTCTCGTTACGCCTGTTTTTTCTCTTCCTTCCGCCCTATCAATGACTTATAATTTCACATTTAGTTTATTTATCAGATTATTAAATACATTGGCCTATTGATGTGTCACTCTATACGTCACAACATAGAAGTTATTTAATCTTACATGGGAAAGTTTTCGGGGTTATAAGTGGTTTTTACAAAATCATACACAAAGAAGCTTTCAAAATCCAACACGTTCACCCGAGTTCGATGAAGGACGTACACATACAAATCCGATAGTCCGTGACACACACTGGACTTGCTAACTTTTAATGGCCGAACATGGGAACTAGAGGTCACCCTAGGACGGAGGTCCCATCCAAGCCCAAGCACAAAATACTAGCTCTATCATCTACCAGCCAATGTGACTCTTTTTAATTCCATTAGTGTCTCAATGCATTTTGAACCTTGATTCATTGATGTCTAAGTTCAAATGGAGAATTACGATGCTCACGGACAGTTGATCTTGTAGATCAACCTTGGGAAAAATAAGTACAACAATGAACAATAAGTCGTACTTTGTTTTCTTAACTACAAAAATTGCCACTTTCTTTCTCATTCATATCCGTTACGAAGAGAGAATTAAGAAAGAAACAGATGGAAATGGGTATTTTTTGTAACTACATCTCTGTTTTTCTCTCATTATTTTAAACTACTTAAACCCCTTTTAGTTGTTTCCGTAATTACTCAAAGAGTTCAAACTTTAAGAAATCCTCCTTCAGATTTAATCAAAGTAAACACCCTTGATCATCCAATCTGATAAGGCAAATGGCTCCATAATTTGTTCAGATTATCTCTGGAAGATAAAATGTGAGTACATATTGGGGCCAAAACGAAAGTAACACTTAAAATTGAAAGCAGCCCAACAAGTCAGAATCAACTACTGATTTGTCCAGTTGAGGGTGGTTAATTATAGGTTCCTATGCAATAATATCACTCTCTATTTTTAACATTTATGCGGAGTATTTTCGTGGTTCATATATCGCTATCTTTTGTTCGACCAACTTCTTCACAGACAAAGTCACTATTACACCATTTCCTCTTTTCGATTCTTTAACTCCTGCCTGTCAATTTATACTATTTACAAAATGATGTAGTCACAGCTGCACCGAAGATCTGAATCGAAGAACTGGATCTGAAATAGTAAAGAGGCAAACATGATTTGTTTTGTATATTTCTTTGGTGCCTTCACAATGATCACTTGCTAAACAGACTTCAATGAAAGCCAGAAACTAGACTTGTAGAAACTTCCTAAACTAACAACTTGATCATCAAGGAACCAAATACTAATAGAATTTACTAGATATCTAACAAAAAATGTTTTGTTCTTCACCTGAAATTGCCCAAATCCTTGCTACCATTTTGACCGGTTATATTGAATTGATTCTGTACAAACATCGCAAGAGATTTCGCAGCGTCCCGAGTCAAAGAATCATTTGGTATGCTCTTAAGAAACTTCATCAAAGTATCTCTATGCTTTGAGAGGCTGATAGATGACGGAGAAGACCCGTTCTTTCGACATATTGCCTTTACTTTAAACACATGCTCGCAAAGATTTCCCATTTGCGACCAACTACAGTTACATAATGCAAATTCACAAGTTGGGTTTCGTACGATATGAGCTTTCTCTTGGCTAATTACTTTAGCAGATCCACCTTCAAAGACAACATCAGTGTCTGGAATTTCTAATGATTGACGCCAAGGTGTTGGACCACTCACCCATTCCTCTTTCTGGTAACGAGCAAAATCTTCCCTTCCTGAATACTCGTCAAGCCAGAAATATGAATGCACTTTCTTACCCAACTTATCAACTAACCAATCAGTGCGTTGATAAACACTTGAGTCATTCTCATTCAACACTCTAAGCTTCAAAAGATGATGGTAACACTCTAGAGCAGCACAAGTCTCCTGGCCAGCAATTGACATAGTTCCCAGCGCATTAATCCACATCCCTAAGGAAAAAATCATGACAAGAAAATTAGCCATATAGATGATGATGATAGCATCTACTATTGTTCCATGAAGAAAGAATAAGAATTGGACATAAGAAGAAATGTATTGGAACATCCAATTTTAGTCTAACCATCTAATGAAAATAAAAAGAATCTTTAGAAATACACGACTATTATCCAAACATGGCAAAGAATAATATAGATGAGAGGTCTAACCTAGCCTCCTCCTTGGAGACCAGTTTGCTTGAAAGTAATCCATGAAATCTAAGCAATCAACAAAAACTTCCTTGAACTCCTCGAACAAATCTTGACCAACATTTCCTTCAACGACATTATATACTGCCTGACCAAGATGTTTGAACATCTCAGAGCGCATCTCTATTCCAGGGCATCTCTTCATCAGATTTTTATGCCAAGCATGACGAACACGCCAAAAACATATCAATACGGAACAGTGAAACACCTCCCTGAGACAAAATGAAATTATACTCCAAGGAACAAAAAGAATCTCAGACTTAGCAAATATTTCAAATAAGAAGAAAGACATACTTGATGGTATTAATATCAGCAAAAGGATCATCCACTATGAACCCACCCAACTTCCACAAAGGATCTTTTGAATGAATTCTGTTATAAAGTGCTGTAATCCACTTATAGGCGTGCTCATTTGCACCCCGTGTTGTTATGATCCAAGCAACCGGAATTAGCTTATTTTCCGAGTCAAAGACAAGGAGACTGTGAATAGGATACTAGAATAAAAAGCACAATGGATTCAATTCCAAGTCAACAATATAAAAAACTAAATGAAGGACCATATCAAGGAAGTATAAGCCTATTCTTGTTCTTACTATCTATGCAGTTGTATTTATGACTAATGAGAAGGTGAGAAATGTACCTTCAATTTATTAGCACCAAATCTTGAATCGGATATCACAAGGTTGCGGTTTCCAAACCTAATCATCTGTTGCAATTGCCATTCTGACTGAATTCCTAGAATGAAAGGGTCTGAATCAGTGAAATCCTCGTAAAGGAAAACATGACTCCTGTATTTTTCTACCCACATTTTGATGCTAACCATGTCATCTTCATCCATTTCATAGCTAGAACGACGAATGTCCCTCTCTAATTTCCTTACGTACCTTTGGTTGAGCAAATCATCACGATTACATGGACCTCCTTGTTTCTCGACAGATTCATTATGTCTTTGCATTATAGTTTCTACAGAAACTCCTACATGAAGTAGTGATTCTACTCGCAGAAGAAGATCACTTGAGATGTAAGGGGCAAACATGGCCCTCGTTCCAACTGATTTATTATCTTTTGTCCCATGGCAAGGTTGATCACTCTTATCTACATGCTTATCATGGTTATAAATGATAAGTGCACTAGATGGATCTGCGCTAAAACGCTTCACAATAAAATGACAAAGACACCCTCTCTTTGTATTTGGGCGACCGACAGATTTCTTCTTCGGGATATCACCACCACCCTCCCTGTGATCGTTAGGACCGAAGGGGCACCAATACCTAAATATTTTAACTAGATTAGCTAAATGACTGACCCTCAAGACTCGATAAGAAAAGCATGAAAAGTGTATTAGTTGTATCTTACAAAATATAATCAAGAATGCCATCAACCTTCACCTTCCTTTTCGTTTGTTGAATAATTTGATTATCATCAACCTTCTGTTTGCACGGCATCTCTGGAGATCCTCTTCTCCTTGCTCTAACATAAAATCTGGTGGGGCATTCTTTATTCGCGGATTCACCCCATACAAAGTCCCTCACTCTTGGGAAGGGGATTCGAGCAACACGATCAATATTGTCACTCGAACCAACCACCTTAGACCACACAATATCGGACGCAGAGAACTCCGACGTAGGAGGGCTCTGTATAGGGAGAGAGAAAATCTCATCCCATCGAGACATCTTCTACAGACACAAAAACAAAAGAAATAGGTCATTTTGACACAATGCTCTTCATGGTTTGTCATCTAACAGAAACCAATATTGAATTCCTTGGTTTGGATTCCCTTTTATACAAATAATACTGTTTACAAAAAGACCATAACAGTTACAAAGAAATAAATTTTTGTTTCAAAACTAAAACAATTCATTCAAATGAATTTGCAGGGAAAGAAAAATTGTAGAATCTAACACGAACCCATGTTTAAAAATCATCGTAATCGAAGTTATCTTTGGTACTAGTTACCAAAACCAGAAAATACATTATGAAGGCATTAGCTATAGCAGCTTATAAAAACATCCTAAAGAAGACAAGTAGAAAGAAGCTTAAAAGAAGGAACTTTGTATTCAAACTGAAACCAAATTTGCAGAAACAAAAATTTGTAGAATTTAAATTAAACCCATTTTCAAAAATCAGCATTACAAGAGTTTAATATGAAGAAAGAAGGTGTGGAGAGAGAGAGAGAGAGAGAGAGAGAGAGAGAGAGAGAGAGAGAGAGAGAGTACCTTGTTCTTTGGTTGCTGGTGGAACAGAAGAATATAAGAGAGAAAGAGAGACTTGTGTTTATTTTACAAGAAAGGAAGATTTCATCAAAAAAAAAGAAGAAAGGAAGAGAATGAGATATAGTAAGGATAGTTGGAACTAATTAGGAATTTTCAAAACCCCAAAAATTAGGATTATGGGTAATATTTCCTATATTTGGGAGATTTTCACATAAAAGTCTTCTTTCTAACTTGTCAATCACCCACGCCATGGAAAGCTTGTGAATCAAAATCTAAGTGGTTCCACTGTCATCTGATCAAAACCCACCGCACCGATGAATAGTTAGTTATTCAGAGTAGTGAAGACTCTTCAAGCAAGCTCTGTAACGATGGAGGTTTAGCCTACGACGGCCCACGTCGACACACGGGCTATGCTGGCCCGTTAAAGAAATATCATGGCCTAGGGCTAGGCCAAGCCTGACGCCGGCCGGTTTAGTCACGGGTCAGTCCAGGCCTATTGGCCCTCTTTTCTATTTTTTTTTTCAGATACTAAAACCAGTCAGGTCGACCGTCCACTCCCAATTGAACAGAACACGGACGACTTATCTCATGCAATTTTAAGAAATTAAACAATGGAACCATGTTTCGGTCATTTAAAATCATGAGTTGAAGTGAAAGAATTAAAAAGAGGGTATTTTTGAAAGGTCTTAAAAAAATTAACAGTTTTTTTTTTTTTTGGAAATGATACTTGGCAATTTAAACATTACAATGAAGTAAGCAGACGAAAAAGTGATAAAACCCAACAAGCCTGGGTCAAACGGAATCAAGAAGATAAAACTGATTTGGTCACGTTGTGTGCTCGGAAGTTTCTATTACGTGGCACGTATTGAAGAGAATAGGTGTTGAATAGTTCCAGCTGTTGTTGAATGGTAGTAACCGTTGATCTGATTCTCCATGGGATCACATCCTCACTGTCCAACACTGCTGAAATTAGGGTAGAACAATCTCCTCTTATAAGAACTTGGTTGAAACCTAAATGGAGCACCAACTGGATGGCAAACAGAAGAGCTCTGGCCTCACTATCTAGAGACGATTTTGGTTGGATAAGTCGTCCCTCTTGGAATACTATATTCCCAGTAAGATCTTTGATGATCACACCAACAGATGCCTCGTGTTCTTTAAAGGTACCATCAAAGTTTACTTTAATCAATTCTTCTGTATTTGTATTTTCTATTTGAGTCGAGGTATTCCCACCTTGATTTGAATAATCTTGTAGATTATAAGTAATTTTAATCGATCTGTTGATGATGCTATGAAGATGAAGATGTCCGTTGTTAAAATGGACATTATTTCTCTCCTTCCAGTAAATCCAAAACAGGTTGAAGAAGAACTTGACTTTATCAAAATTATCCGAGTAATGTAAGATAATGTCTTTAATAAAACTCACTGGATTTGTTGTTATGGTACAGGGGAAATGACTTTGAGCCAGTTGAAGCAATCGATTGAAGATAGTGCATTCTCCAAATAGATGTTGAGTCGATTCCGTTGCTAGATGACATAAAATACAAGTAGTGTTGATGTTCCCATTACCTATAGCGATGTTAGCTAGAACAGGTAAGCCATTGTTTACTAATTTCCAGATAAAATGTAAGATCTTTGGTTCCATCATACTCATATTCCAAAATTTAGACCATGGGAAATCAATTGGAGTTCTAGGGTTAGTATGAGATAAATTGATTTGTTTATAATAAGATTTTGTCGAGAAATTCCCATATAATGATGGTATCCATATAAGACGATCCAAGATAATATGATTATTCAGAGGAATTTTAAGAATTGCTTCTACAGTAGGTTGATCAAAAAGATGATTGAGCATATCTGTTTTCCAAGTATATGTCTGAAGATCAATTAAATCTGCTACCCAACGTTTGTTTGTAGGAAGTTCTGCAATGAGATGAGGTTTAAAACCTGGGAGTTCAGGAATCCACGGATCTTCAGTAATATCGAGAGAAGAGCCATCACCTACTTGCCAACAACAGTACTGCTTCAATACTTCCATTACCTCCATCAGAGAGTTCCACATTTTAGATGCTGTATTATGTTTTTTTCCATTCCATATCGTACTGTTCTTGTAATATTTGGCAGAAATAACCTTACCCCAATTAGAATTTGGATTGCATATAAGTCTCCAGGCTAATTTAGCCACAAGAGACTGATTGACTTTAGAGAGAGACCTGATACCCAAACCACCATATTCCTTCTCCCTCTGAATTAAATCCCACGGCAAGAAGTGCATCTTAGAATTTGTGTCATCATGATTCAAATAAAAATTCCTTTCCAATTGCTCTAGACGGTTGATGATACCTTGGGGTAAAATAGAAGAGCTCATAAAATAAGTACAAATCGGACTTAAGGAAGTCTTAATCAATAAACTTCGTCCGGCTTGAGAGACTAATTTCCGCTTCCATGTTGCCAATTTAGATTCAAACTTCGTAGTAAGGAAGTCAAAAGTTGTAATACGAGATTTGGGTTTCATAATAAGTGAACCCAAATATTTTTCTGACTCCTTCATCAATGGTGCTTATTGGGTCTGAATAAAGAATTCTTTAAGATCTGGATCAATACCGGAACTGAATAGGATGGATGACTTAGAATAGTTGACCGACTGGCCTGAAAAGGCCGAGTATTTATCGATGATAATCTGAATTGCCTGAAGATTTTTAAGAGAACCTTCACCCATGATAACGAGATCGTCTGGAAAAAGTAAGTGAGATATTCTGGGTGCTTTTTTGTTCACTCTAAATCCGTCATATAAAGATTCTCGTTCAAACTTTTCGAATAGAAGAGATAATCCTTGAGAAATCAAAATAAAAAGATATGGAGAAAGAGGACAACCCTGCCTGAGTCCTCTAGTCGAGGAAAAATATCCGTATTTTTTACCGTTCACTAGAATACTAAAATGAGGCGAATTAACACAACACATAATAAGATTAAGGAAAGGGCCCGAGAGTCCAATAGCAAGAAGAACCTGATGAAGAAAAATCCAATTTACCCTGTCATATGCCTTAGCCATGTCTAGCTTTAGCAAGAAAGCACCTTCTTTTGTTTTATTCCGTTTCATCGAATGGATAGATTCCTCGACTATGATAATGTTATCAATAATTTGTCTTTGAGGAACGAAAGCCGTTTGATAAGGACTGATGCATTATTCTAGATGAGGTCTAAGTCTATTAGCTATAATCTTCGATATAAATTTGTAAATAGTATTACAAAGGGCAATCGGTCTGAAGTCCGCAGCTTTAGTTGGATGATCTATTTTGGGGATCAGGACCAAATTAGTTTCATTAATAGATTGAGGAAATGATCCAGTATGGAAAGATTCTTGAATGAAAGAGATTATTTCTGGTCCTATTTTGTTCCACCCACTATGATAGAAAAGACATGGCAGTCCATCCGGGCCTGGGCTCTTTAAAGCCGCCATATTAAAAATGACGTTTATGATCTCCTCTGCATCTGGTATCCTCGATATATTATGTAACTCATCACACGAAATTCGCCTATACGCCGATAATAATTCAGTAGGGGCATTACTTACTTGTTCTGCTTGGAATAAAGTATGGAAGTGAGTAAGTAGATTCTCTGCTATATCTTGTTCATTAGTGATTCTTGAGTTATTCGAAGTAGTGAGAGATGGATGTGATTCTTACGTCTTCTACTAGAGATCGCTACATGATAAGCCTTCGTATTCCGGTCTCCATTAAGAGCCCAAAATTGACGGGTTCTCTGTTCCAACCTAATCCTGAGTATATCTTCCAGATGTAATAGGTCTTCTTGAATTATTGATTCTTGATTAATAGACCACTCTGTAATAGGTTGGTTTTGCACATGAAGCAGGCGAGATTTAAGAATATTGATGCGTCTTTCTAAGTTACCGAAGTTTAGATTACCCCATTTGTGAAGTTTTTCTTTGACCATTTGAAGTTTAGAATTAATATCTCTGTCCGAAACTTGCCAATGATAATCAAGTTGGGTCAAATAATCTTGGTGCTTAGTCCAGAAAGCTTCAAATTTAATACTTCCTCGATGAGTCGATCCATTAACCTCTGTTTTCAATAATATAGGACAATGATCACTATTGTATCTCGGGAGATGGAAAACCCCGGCATTCGGGAACAAGTCTAACCAATTTGTTGAAGCGAGAACTCTGTCAAGCCTTTCCCTAGTTAGAGCATGTGGACCTCTATTGTTAGACCACGTATAAGCCGGGCCGTTGAATCCAAGATCAATAAGACCCTAATTTCTAATGAAATTATTGAAAGACGAAACAAACGGAGTAACTACCGAACCTCCATATTTTTCGTTCCTCGAAGCGATAGCATTTAGATCTCCAAGGCAACAATAAGGAGTGGTAAGAGCCGAAATAGTGAGTTGCAGATTGTCCGAAAACATTTGTCTATCCGAAACTTTTGGTGGCCCATATATACAAAATAAATCCCACTCTTGAGGGATGTTAGGAGTCCAAATCTTCATATGAATCACATTGTTATCACTAGAGACACAGCGTGTCTGGATATCGTCTGACCAAAATAAAGCCAGACCACCACTACGCCCCACCGAGGGAATAACATACTTATTATTTAAATTAAAACGAGATAAATTAAATACAGGAGCATTAACTTGTAATCTAGTTTCAGACAGAAATAAAATTGAAGGTTTTACAGACTTGAGGAACTGAAATAGAGTGTGGCTAGTCGAGGGGTTCCCCATCCCTCTACAATTCCAAGATAGAACTAACATTTGCCTTGCGGCTCTTTGGGAGCAGCCGCCATGACCCTTTCTTTGTCGTGAGCCTCTTTTGCATTACTTCTCGAAAATTTGGTAACCTGGACTTCCGATGGAATTTGATCACGAGCAATACGTTTATGAGTGTTGGTGGGTGATACATAATTGTCTGATCTCTCCTCCTGAATAGTAGTCTCCTGAGTGAATTCAATAGGATTATAGGGTTGAATCCCACATGATCTAAACTTCCTGATTTTCACATTAGATGTATCCGACCTATTCGGATTCGTTCTAGCCTTAGTAGGGATTTGGGTCTCTGGCGATAAACGTAAATCCGTGAAAACAGGTAGTTTCGTACTCTTCACTGACTGGGTGTCAAATTGGACTGATGGAATGGATTCTTTCGTCTGGTTCTGTTGACATATTTCAGCTTCCTGGTTAATGTGAGGAGGATTTTGAGTGATTTCATCTGCCACCGACTTGTCTATCTGTTCTTGCTGTTTTAATTTAAGAGATCTTTGTTCCCAAGGGGACATTACCTTGAATGAGTCAGGATATCTTGGGATTGAATGGGACATTACCTGTTCTTGTTGTTGTTGAGTAAGATTTTTTCCGGCGAAGTCAAGCAGTTTTAGTCTTTTGGGACAGAAATTAATTGAATGGCCTAGAATTCCACAAAAGAAGCAAAATCTTCCCAGTCTTTCAAATCTGAGTGTAATCTCTTTGGTTCCCCCTGTTGATAGTTGAAGATGAACGATTTTTGGGAGAGGAGTCGTAATAGAAATTTCCACCCTCGCTCTTCCAAAAGATGTCCATTTAGAGGCCTCTTCTTGGGTAACACTTTCAGCATTCCCCAGACTTTTGGCAAGTAGGTTTACTGTTTTGAAGTTAAGAAGATTATATGGTAGATTGTGGAATTGGATGTGGAACCATGCTTTGTTGAATTGATGATCCAGAGGGGCTCGAACAGAGTCACATTTTTCGATCAGAAAAATATCGTCTTTAATAATCCAAGGAGCTTTTGAAGTTACCATTTCCACTTCTCCAATAGTCCCCATTTTAGCAAGAAAAATGTTGGTAGTAACGTCACTGATCTCGTATGGGAACGGAAGATTCCAAACGCCTTTGAGTTTCCTGTAGAGAAGATCAAGAGAATAAGTTTTGTAAGAAAGAACCTTTATCACACAATGATGATTATAATCGAAAGTCACAATCTCTTCAGGAATTCCTTGGACTACTGGTATAATAGGTTCTTCTGTGGTAAGTGAGGCAAGTTGGGATATGAAATCGGTATCACCAGAAGATATATCAGATCAATATTTGCCATGATGATGAGGGCGATAACTGTTGTAAATAGGATAAATAGGGATCCTAAAGATCAATAGAATGTCCTTGAGACCAACTATTGGAGGTCCATTTGACCAATAAAAAGGAAAATCTACAGCGAAAACGGTTTTTCAACCGCTTGAACTGCTAAGATTTAAATCTAAACTGTTAAAGGCGTCTGTAACTGCTAGAGAAACTCGAAGTTATAGGCGGCGCCACTAAGAGAAAGAATCGCTCAGCCCAAAATTAACAGTTACTAGTAGATAGAAAAGTAAAGAAGAAATAGTCATCTTCATTCAAGGTTGGTCCTGACAATTTGGTGGCCCGAAGCGGGTGGTTAGAATGTAGCCCTTACATTTCTGGTGACATTCATACAACATATAAAACCATCAATTTGTAAAAAGAAAAATGGAGTTTCATGGTGATGATCTAGTGCTAATTTTGAATAAGGACACTTTAATTATCATTTTGCATGTCACTTCATACTTTCATAGTAAATTTAGTAAGACATCGAAAGTTGTGGAATTGATTCTTTTCAAATTTTTCATTAAAAAAACAGTTACGAACATTAATTTCTTTTGCAAAAGTAAGAGTTAAGGCGTATTCTTTGTATTTGTTCATGTTGTATACAAATGACTATTTTTGTTCTGACTCCCAATTTGTGACCCATTATCATTCGCATTCTGTTAAAAGAAAAAAAATGATAGTAGTGGTGGTGAAAGGAAAGAGAGAAGAAGAGTTTTTTTTAAAAATTTTAATGAAGGTAACCAACCCTCTAGGGGCCACAATAAAAGAAGAAAAAAATATAAGGTGGTAGAAAGAGGGAGGTGAAGTTAAGTTTGTGAAAGACATGAAAAAGAAAAAAAAAGTTGTAAAGAGAAATTTACAAGTCAAGCAAAGAGGAGTAGAAACAAAAAAATGAAAATTTTTGGCGCGTGAATCGGTGAATATACTTCCATCAAGTTTCTTAGTGTATATGCCAAGTAGTACTGTATACACGAACAATAGTTCTCGGACAACCTTTTGTTAGATTTAGGCACTTTAAACATATAAATGAATACTGTACATCCAACTTATGTTTTCTGAGATTTATAATAGAAAAAACAAATGTTTATTGAGAAATTAGACAGATAATTTGAGAATAGAAAAAACAAATGTTTATTGAGAAATTAGACAGATAATTTGAGAAACTAGAGAGGGTATGGCGGTGGTAGGTTGAAACTTGAAAAGTGTTGTGTGGTATATAAACTTGGTGGCCAATACGCGGACAACCATTTTGCTTATATGGACAACTATTTTCGAACCCGATGCGAGTCAACTATGCTTGACTTAGTTGACTTTGATTTAATAAGGGGACAACTCCATAAAGTCTTAAATACTAATAGTTAGTGAATTGTGGACTATTAACAAAAATAATAGTTAAATATTGAAAACCTAAATTGTCTTCTTTATCATCATCTTCTTCTTCTTGCTTCTGTGGGTGTTATCATACTTGAAGTACAATAATCTATCCAATCATGCTACTAAATAAACATAAAAACTCATGAGAAAATGTAATAGTATCATGTTCTTGATAATCATGTAAACTTGTTATAAACAGGGAAAAGATGAAAATTGATGCATCAAGGAATAAATAAAAAAAAAATCTATCCAACTCAGAGCTACTAAATAAAGAAGAAGAAATTGGAATAAATCCAAGTTTCTCAACCTCAAGAACAGAGAAGGCAAAACCCTACTTGTTTTCCCCTATGTGAGTGTAATCATACTTGAAGTACAATCATTTATCCAGAAATTTCTAGAGAGAGAAATTAGGGTTTAGAAAATTTTGATTTCTAGGTTTTAGGGTTTTTACATTTCTCTTTGGGAAGATTCTTCAGCAATTCCCTTCCCTTTGTTTGATGTCATAATCAACAATGTTTCTCCAAAAAAATTCTCTCTCTAGAAATTTGGGTGTTGATGATGAAGAAGAAGTAATAGAAGAAGAGCTATGGTCTTCATTAAAAAAAAAAAAACTAGGGTTTATGGAAAAAGAGGGAGGTCGTCAAATAATACATCTGATTCTAAGAGGGTTTGAGTGAAAATAATAGAGAGTTGTCCCCTTAGAAATTGATGTCCATATAAAAAAATTAATTTTTTTGAGTTGTCTACATAAGATAGTTGTCCATATAAGAAAAACGGTTGTCCACGTATTGCCCACCATAAACTTGGGAAGAAGGCAGTGAGACGGAAATATAATTTGGGGCAGCCAAAAGTATGGTTTAAGTCTAGAGAAAATGACTTTTTAGGTTGAGAAAATTATCATAATAACTAAAAAAACCTATAACTCTTTTTATTGACTGAAAATTGTCAAAATATTATGGTCAATGATACTTAAAGTGTAAAATAATATGGGTAATTGTTATTAAGGTCATTTTTTATTTTTTCATCCCAAACTACCCTTTTACATTTAAATCAGTTTATCAATAAACCCAAATTCTTTAGGGTTTTTATTTTTCTTCTTCTTCTCCATTGACTGAGAAAAGGAGAGATCTAGAGAGAGAAACACTCCCTCGTAATCTTCTCACATAACTCCATTAAAGGAGCTCATACTCGAATTGCTCCATCAACTCGATTTCCTCGTTGTTCTTCATCAACTTCAACTTTCTCATCATCTTCTTCATCGAAGATTCAGAGATCTCATGGTCTGATGGATGCGAACGATTTGATCAAATCTGTACCGAAACAATGACTGTTCTTGTTCATTTCCCGATCCTATTAGTAATAACTGTGATGATAAATCAACTGTTGTCTCTGAAGATTTAACTGAATTTGTTATTGATTTTAGACTAAGGTGTTGTTTGTTTTTTTTTATGTCTGAATCTGAATTTGCTGAATCTGAATTTGCTGAATCTGAATTCGTTGAATCTGAATTTGCTTAATTAATTTACAAGTAAGATGTTTGTTTTTTAAATCTGAATCATTAGATCTTAATTGAAACAATTACATTTATACCCATTCATATTTTAAGGAAAAAAAAAGAAACCACTTTCTCTCTCTCCTCTCATTTATTCCCAGCCGTAATACCAAAATCTTTTTACTTTTTCACTTCTCCTTCTCTCTCCTGTTCTCTTTCCCAGGCTAATAACAAAACCCTAGTTCATCAAAAACCCTAGGTCATCCAAATCGGCTGATACACCCTTTGATTTTTTTAATTTTCTACTAAAGATGATGGTTCCATGGATGGAGTGGTAATCGTTGTTGTTTCTGTCTCTCTCTCTCCCTCTCCCTCTTTCCTCTCTCTCTCTTTAGCCGAAGATTAGTGAAAGGTAGATAGTCGCCAGATCTCACAGGGTTTCGGGCAACATACTTCGTCAGATCCGGCGAGGGTTAACAAGCCCTTCACGTGGTGGTGCTGGTGGACGGCGAGGCTTAACAAGCCTTTCACGTGGTGGTGGTGGTGGACGGCGAGGCTTAACAAGCCTTTCACGTGGTGGTGGTGGTGGACGGCGAGGCTTAACAAGCCTTTCACGTGGTGGTGGTGGTGGACGGCGAGGCTTAACAAGCCTTTCACGTAGTGGTGGTAGTGGACGGCGAGGGTTCATAAAGACCATCATGTGGTTGTGATGGTGTGTGTTGTGGTGGTGGTGGTGGTTAGGGTTTAGTTGAGACCGGCACTGTGGTATTTGTTTTTTGTTGTGCTCTATGGTGGTGGCGGTGGTGTTGTGCTGGTGGTGTGGTTGGTGGTGGTCTAGTGGTGTGGTGGTGGTGGCGGCAGTGGTGGTGGTGAAATGAAGAAGATGAAGATAATGTAATTTCCAGTTTTTGCGGGTGTATATTTGTCATTTGTTACTTTTCAGCAGCTGGGTTCATTTTTCAGACTTGTTTTAAAGTCTGAAATAATTGTGTCCTAATTCAGCCAATTCAGATGTCTAGGTCAATCAGCCAGTTTTTCAGATTTTGCCAAATAAAAAAACAAACATCTGAAATCTGAATTGGATCTCAATTCAGATTTCAGATCTGAAAATTTGAAAAAACAAACAGCACCTAAGAGAACTTGTTTGTGAAAGTAATAAAAGACCATCAAATTCATCTTTTGAGCATGATCTTTTTGATATTTCTTAAGCTTTTAGTGATTATCAGCTACGTGCAGAAATCGGACAAAGAAGATTTGATACCTAAATGGGTTCTTATCTAGACAAAGACCAAAATGGGTTTCATTAATCCCTAAAGAAAGATCACAAGAAGCCATGAAGAAAGATCATCCATGGCTTTCTTATCTAGACAAAGACCAAAATGGGTTTCATTAATCCCTAAATCTTCAATCTCAGCCCAATCATATTGATCAAGAAAGCTTGTTCTTTATAGCAAACCAGGTTGTTGTTTATGTGATGGTCTTAAAGAAAAGCTTCACGCTGCTTTCACTCTCAATGGCCCTAATTCTCTTTCTGATGTTTAGTTACAGGTTATCTTTCATAACCCATTACTTAATTTCTTTTCAAAAATTCTTATTAAAGGGTTATTGTTTGATTTGGGTTTTCATGGGTTTTAATTTTTTGGTGCAGGTAAGAGATATTACAAGCAATCCTGAATGGGAGAAGGCTTACCAATATGAGATACTTGTGTTGGCTAGAATCCTCTCTGATGGAACTGAGGTTAGTGTTCTATTTTTTTTTCATTTTGGACTATGAGTCTGTCTCAATTTTCAATTTTGGAGCTTGGGTTTTGCATATTTTGAGTCTTTTTGGACTTTGTATATTGAAATTCTTCTGTGATTTTGTAATGTGGAGTATTTGCTATCCGAAAGTTGATTCAGACATGGAGTTTGTGGATATTGAAATGTTTTTTAGCGGAAAAGATTGAAACTTCTTGTGTGTCGAATTGAAGTGCTTTAATAGGAGAGCTTTGTTAAAATATATATATCAAAATGGTGTCTTGTTTATGTGCGGTTGATGTTCTAGACACTTCAAATGGAAATGCGATTGGAAAATGCTTCTTTCCCTGACTAGGTAAGAGTTAATGAGGTGACACGATATGAATCGTAGATGCAAACCATTGAAAAAAAATATCGTTGATACATATATAATTGACAATGGTATGGTTATTTGAATGATATCTGGTTCTTAAAATTTTACTTTTAAGTTATTGAATAGAGTTTCAGTTCTTGAAACATTGATACATATATAATTTCTGAAGTTACTAAATGAAAATATCGCAATGAACTTCTGTTTTTTCAGTTCTCAATCTTAAAACATATATGATATATTAGTCTTTATGCAACTAAAAGATTTAGTCTGGTGAAATCTTGTTCTTGTTAGAGTTATGGGTAGCTAGCTGGTTGCTTGATTGTTGAGAATGTCGAATAGTTCATGATAGGTTCATAATCTTCGGCGGTGTACTCCTATCGAACTATGATAAGTTCATAATATATTACTAGAAGGCACACAACATATATTACTAGAAAGTAGAAACAAATGCAATTGGAAATCGAGTTAGAGAGCTTCTCGCTTCTCAGGAGGCATAAGTACTGATTATACCGAGACCCACTTGATAATACTAAATGCTCTTGTATTTGTATGCGACATTATGAGCTCAAAACTCTTTCGAAATAAATTCAATTGGTTGTGTTGGAAAGATAAAATAGGTATAATCTTCCACCTTAGAGGTCAAGGGTTCGAGACACACGTTGAACAATTCAAAAAAAAAGATAGACACATTTGTGGTAACCCTTTTCTTTCTTCATTTTGGCAACCATTGATGCATCCATCCATGCAAGGAGATAGAGAGAGGGGGGAAACATTTGTATCGTCTGAATAAAGGCGAATTTGAGCTTCCATTTTTTACTTCTAAAATTTTAAAATCCAGTTAGGATAAAAACTTACTACGCTTTGTTCCCTTTGTAAGCATAAATTCTCTGCCTTGGTAATTCTTCTCAAGTTAATACTCCTAATTAACCTGAAATTGACTGCAGAAATAAGCATTTATGGATTAGAAAAATCGTTGGATTTGTTTTCGGAGACTTCAAGCTAGCTTTATCTTTGGTGGTACTTGAAGCCTAATTCCATTTAACAATGCCACTGGCTTTGAGTTTGAAGATTGGACATTACAAGAGAAGCCGCCAAAACACAACGATATAGTTTAGAAGTAAAGGCAGTGATGAGTAATTATTTTTCTTTCGAGATGGAAGTTTCTCGGTTAAGGCGAACGCTATATGTTTTTTTTTGTGAAGGTACCACGAAGATTATGTATAATCTCTACTGTTATGTAATCTTAAGTTATATCAAAGATCTATAAAACTTCTTATTTTCCTCATTTCATCTCTCAATTACTATATAACATCAAGAGTTCCTCTCTCCACTAAAACTTATGCAAACACGTTTGCATAACAGATTGTTGCAATCACGTTTGCATAACAGATTGGTGCAAACACGTTTGCATAACAGATTGGTGCAAACACATTACATTTGCATAACAGATTGGTGCAAACACGTTTGCATAACAGATTGTTGCAAACACGTTTGCATAACAGATTGGTGCAAACACGTTTGCAAAAAAACGTAAAGGAAAAAACGCCGTCTTTTCTGGGTTTTTTTTTTTGAAAAAAAGTATTGAAAGTGGATCTTGTTAGAAAGCTAATGAAAAATCATTTCTAAATATATAATTTTTATAGAAATCCGACATCTCAAACAAAAGTTATGTTGATTTAAAGTTTAAATAAAAATAAAAGAATTTAGTTACACAAAATGACAAAAAAAGGTATTTTAGTATTTGCAAACTTTTTGACCTGAATAATAATTTTCAAATGTTGTATGCTTTTTCACTTATTTTCTATATTATTTTGACCTAAATAGAAATTAACTCTTAAGTCTTTAGATGGGTCAACTTAACAAAAAGAAAGTCTCTAGATGAATCAACAACAGGTGGGTGGACAGTATGTAGGGGCCTTCAAAATGTCTCGTCTTAAAATGTGGCCCCTA
The DNA here is from genome assembly GCF_041429995.1 of Eschscholzia californica. Taxonomy (NCBI): domain Eukaryota; kingdom Viridiplantae; phylum Streptophyta; class Magnoliopsida; order Ranunculales; family Papaveraceae; genus Eschscholzia; species Eschscholzia californica. Next base: position 39,848,559 of record NW_028238198.1, read on the forward strand.
TTGTTTTAAAAATAGGGCCCTATCTCTTGTTTTTAAATGTGTAGGGGTCTTTAAAATCTATCTACAAAATCACTAGATCTGTGGGATGCCTTGAAAATCTGCTACTAAAGTGACCCCTCTAATGTTGTGGCCCAAAGTCAGGCTTTGCCTGCTTTGAGCCCAGGGCCGACCCTGTCTATATTTTCGATAAACTAGAAAACTAGGCGGAACATTGGTCATAAACTAAGGAACTATTTCGAAAATAACCTAAATATAATATATAGGATTTGGTATTTCAAGTTGCATTAAATATGCTTCAAAGTTTATGCACACTTTTAGATTGAAACTTGTTGAAGTACTCACATATTTCAATTGAAGTCACTCTCAAGTGACTAATGTTTGTGTATCACGTACATCGATACATAATTATAATATTGGGCTATTTGTTGATTGGCCTCCTAAAATATAAGTTATTTTCGTATAGCCCCCTCCGTTTGCATAAACACCGAGATAGTCCCCTTTTGTGTTTTTTATGCATTGTTTTTTTTTTGTTGAAATAGTTTTTTATGCATTGTTTAATTAGTCAAACTTGCACTTTCTGACATCACACTTTATTTTTCTTTGTTATTTTTGTTTTTATCTTTTATGTTTTCTCTTAGCCTTTATTGTAGGGCATAGTGGATCCTTTTCGGCAACGCCCTTAAGATAGATAAAGAGATAGAGAGAAACCTACCACTTCAAAAATGAAAAATTGAATTGAGAAATTATTTTTTTTCTGGTGAAGAAGAATCAGAAACCAAATAAAAAAGGGGAAGAAAGTGTGTTGATTTTGGGAATATTTGGAGATTTTGTGTAGAGAACGTAACCGATTTTGGTATATTAAAAATTAATCATTACTGACATTAATACTCTTATGTCTGGCGTTGATTTACATGAATAAGATTTTATATCACTCGTTAGATGTCCTCTTTATCAAACTCCCAGAAAAAAAAACACGGTCAGATTTATCTCTCCTATAATTGAGCGAGTTGTTTTTAGGGGTGGTAGTGGTTTAGGATATTGGGGGACATTCATAGACAAAATGTTCATTAGATATTTTAAGGCATTTCGGGCCATAGACAAAATGTCTTTAAGACATTTCAAGACATTTGGTTTATCGACAAAACGTCTCGGAGAAATTTCAAGACATTTGGTTCATAGACAAAATGTCTTGTAGACATTTCAAGACATTTGGTCCATAAACAAAATGTCTTGGAAACATTTCAAGATAATGAATCCATAGACAAAATGAGTAGTGATTATTATTATTATTATTATTATTATTATTATTATTATTATTATTATTATTATTATTATTATTATTATTATTATCATCATCATCATCATCTCATCATTGAAGGAAAATTGGTGGACATTTATTATTTTAATATTATCATTATGGTTTAAAGATATGAAATAATATATTTGTACAAATATTCAACAATATATTTTTTCGACTTTTGTGGACATCTATGAACATTGATAGACAATTGGTGAACATTTATTATTTTAATAATATGATTATTGTCTAATCATATGAAAAAATATATTTGTACTAATATTTCAACAATATATTTTTCGACTTTTGTAGACTTCTGTGGATATATATACACAATGATGAACATTAATTATTTTAATATTATCATTATTGTCTAATCATATGAAATAATATATTTATGCTGATATTTCAAGAATATATTTTTCAATGTTATTATTTAATATAATATATTAATATCGTATTACAATAATAATACAACAATAATACAATAATAATATAATACTATATAATAATATAATATAGTAATAATACAAAAATATATTAATATAATAATAAGATAATACCATAATAATATGATAACAGTATAATATAGTAATATAATAATAACTAGGGTATATCCCGTGTCCTAGGGCACAAACCGTTGAACAAATCAAATTTGAGGACTTTCCATGAAGTAGTATTTATTATTGCTATATTGTGGATACCCTAATTTTTTGTTATTTTACTTATTATTTATTTTCTTTTGTTTCTTTTTTTTAAATTAGTTATTAATAAATTGAGGGATTTCAATTTCTTTTTTTAACTCTTGAAATTTATTTTGTTTCTTTTTTTTTCTTAAATTAGTTATTTTATTTCTAAGAAAGATACGTTTATTATTTTTCAAATAGGTAACTTTATCTCTACGAAGGACTATATTTTAAATTTTGAGAAGGACTCCTAGACAATATCCTTTATTAAAAAAAAGGTGTTTGTCCCAGTCAGCGTTTTTCCTTCTGTTTTATTGTATAGATATTATTAATAGTATAGTAATATAATAATCTAATTTGATAATAATAATTGTTTTTATTATCATCCTTACTGAAATGTCTCCAAGTGTCCATAAGTGTCTTCCCTATTTTCAGAAACATTATCTCTACGAAGACTATCCAAATTTACACTAAAATGTTCCAAAATGTCCATAAATCCAATTTGTCTTGAAATGTCTATAATTTCGTGTCTCAAACGAATAACAAAGACATTTTGGGACATTTGAAATGTCATACACGAATAACACAGACATTTGAGGACATTTGAAATGTCCCAAACTAATAACACAGACATTTGGAGATATTCAGAGACATTTTGATGTAGATTGTTGCGGAAGCGTAAAAGTAATGGAATCCACCATTATAACAATGACAAAATACGTAAATAAACTGATAAAGTAAAGAACAAAACGATAAACTTGATTAACAATAAACTTGATTCATAATATTCTCTGATCTGAATAACAAGGACAGACTTAACTTCCTTTTATAGGAACTTAGAAACTTCTAGATGGACTCAAATTAGCATTCCTAAATATCAAAGATACTCAAACATAGAAACTTCTAAACCTAGACTTAGTAGGAAATACTAAAACATGGAAACTCCTAAACTCTAACCCTAATGGGCTCGGCCATGAGGCCCTCTAACTAGTTCGGCCGTGAGGCCCATCTTGATGGTCTCCATCATACTCCCCGACCGAGAACGAACTTGCCCTCAAGTGAAACTGAACAATGCAATCCTTAATTCCCACTTCGAGCGAATGGTGCATTGGGGTCGAAGGACACCCACTTGCACGAAATCACTAGCTTCAATGTCATAGTGCAAAGAATCTTGCAAAAATAAATGTAGGAAAGAAACTTCCAACAAATTGCAACATCTCCCGTCATCTTTTAATTTGATGAAGAAGACCACAAACACCACATAATATTTTATGGAAAAATCAACCTTGAATTTCTTCACTTGAACGATCTTCCCACGTTCATCTTCGTGTTCCAAACTCGAATATGGCTTAATCAAATCTAAACTAGAATGAACTGACCTTTTCAAGCTAAAAGAGGATAATTCACTTTGTTCTTCTTGTTCCTCCGTCATTGAGAAAATTTTATTTTTTTTGTCAAAAACTTCTTCAATACCATCGAACACGGTGACCAAAGTAACATTCGAGAACTGTCTACTGGATTCAATCTTTGTCTCCACATATGAAAAATATTCATCTAAAGGAAGAAAAACATACCTAAAGATACTTTTCAATGTAGTCCAATCGTCGACGAATTTTTTTCTTTTATTAATGAGTCTCCCTTGCATTGCATTGAACTTTTCATAGACTCTTTTAGACAAGTGTTGTTCGATAACAAAAACCTTATCTTCGTCATGGACTTCTTGGTTTATAAACCAATCCTCCATCTGTTGAATCCAAAAATCTATATGATATTGATAATCAAACATAGGAATTTTGGAATCGACATTAATTTTGTTTTGATCTTTTCGATCAACATAGAGTTGTTGTGCATCTCTAAAAGGATCCCAACCTAAACGCGGAAGATTATTCCAACATTCAAGATGAGAAGTATTTAAAAAATTATCTGTTCCCAGATTCTTAAAGCTCTGAATACCAGCTGATGTAGATTGTTGCGGAAGCGTAAAAGTAATGGAATCCACCATTATAACAATGACAAACTACGTAAATAAACTGATAAAATACGTAAATAAACTGATAAACTAAAGAACAAAACGATAAACTTGATTAACAATAAACTTGATTCATAATATTCTCTGATCTGAATAACAAGGACAGACTTAACTTCCTTTTATAGGAACTTAGAAACTTCTAGATGGACTCAAATTAGCATTCCTAAATATCAAAGATACTCAAACATAGAAACTTCTAAACCTAGACTTAGTAGGAAATACTAAAACATGGAAACTCCTAAACTCTAACCCTAATGGGCTCGGCCATGAGGCCCTCTAACTAGTTCGGCCGTGAGGCCCATCTTGATGGTCTCCATCACATTTGAAATGTCCCGAACGAATAACACGGACATTTGGAGAAATTTAAAACGTCTCCAACCAATACCACGAACATTTGTGAGACATTTCAAATATCCCTAACCAATAACCCAGACATTAGGGACACGAGAATGTCGCCAAATGTCCTGAACCACCACCACCCCTTAGTATGTAAGATAGATTTTTATACTAATGTATGTTATGAAATCTTGATTGACTCGTTCTAAAATGCTCAAACCCGAGTACACTAAATAAATGAAATTAGATTTATTTAGCCAGAAAAAAATTCCTTCTAAAATGCTCAAACCCGAGTAAACTAAATCAATTAAGTTTGGTTATTTAGCCAGAAAAGGATTCCATTTTGATCGATCCAATAGTTACACCAGTATTTTGCTCATCCCTAGTCTCTCCTATTTACGGGGAAGGTTATGGCCAATTGAGTAAAGTGAAGGGGATTTGATGATTTCCACCTCACATGGTGGAGTCTCAATGGGTCCACGGGTTATAGATCCAAAATAAAATTCTAAAAAGGATTAAGGTCAAATCTTCCCATAAAATGGATTTTAGTCCTTTTTTCTTTTGAAAGAAATATTGTTGATATATAATGTATTATGTATGACACATAAAAAAAAAGTATGAAACTTTAACAATAAATAACACGTTATTTATGAAACAAAACAAGAATCAATAAACAGAAAAACACTGTAACTTTGACATCTAGACATACTTTAACTATACTAAATGTGTTTTGTTGTAGAAATATACGTAATTTGATACTAAATATGCGAAACAGATAGTAAGTTTGAAATCAATTGAAAAAATCTAAGAAAAGAAAGAGAATTTTGGAGATTGATTTTCAAAAGTGGGATTTTTCTTATATAAAAGGTTATAATGGGTATTATGATTAAATAGAAATGATAGAGATCTGTTTTTTTCATAGAGATAGATCAATTAGGACTAAATATCAATTGACTTAAAATCCTATATTAATATGAGGGTGGACTTAACGTGTGTTTAAGTGTAGACTAGAAACCCAAATATTATTGTTAAAAACCTAATAGTATCTAACATAGCAGCAGATCACATGATGAGCTTAGCAGTTTATCAAAAAGAAATAAGAGAATATGGGGAATCTCTCTCTCTCTCAAAAATTATAAATTCTTAATCCAACTGCATGTTCATTACTACTTAAATGAATTACAAAGTCAGAAACAAGTTTCTTTAAAGGTAGAACAAGGGCATATATGACTGCCAAAATTTGCCAAGCTTTTCCTGATCTGGGCAGTTCAAAATTTAGATCCACTGGAGATAAATTTTTAACCGAAAAATAAGAAAGAACAATTCATTATCTAAGGGAAGAAACAGGATGTTTCATAATAAGTTGAAAAACAAACGACAAAAATGTAGAAAGAGAAATGGTTTCATTTATTCCATAGACTGCAGACATTGTATTGCAAAAATTGCAATTTCCAGATTAATTTCTCAATTTCAGCATTGTAGAGCGAACTCCAGCTGGGAAACGAAGCTGTCCAGATAGGTAAGAGATTGTCTCATGAATGATCAATGATCTGCTTCGATTATGCAGCTGATAATGAGTATAGTATGACAAACGAGAGAAGGAAGTACGACTACTGAATAACACAAACACAGCCTCGAACACCTTCCTCTTCATAGTCAGAATCTCCGGATTCACTGTACAAAAATGTAATAAGTTAATGAAATTAAGGTCATAGTAATCACATAGATACTTCTCAGTTTGTTACTATCCATATTCTGTTCATGTAGATGCAGATAAGTTTCTCCAAATATTTATAACTTGAGGTATTCAACTTCACGTTTAGATTAATAGAAAAGACGAGCGAGAAAATTGGGTGTTTCGAGTCTGTTAATGTCAATGAGGTCGCTCACATACTTATTGCCTTATCGGTTGTCATGTGTTAAACAAAAACACTCCTTCTCAACGGTATCCTAGATGCTTGAATACATGATCTCTAGTACTATCTTAGTTCTGAGGCCATGATCACGAACACCCTTATTCTAAAATTTGAATAATCCAAGAAAGAGCAAGAATCTATCTCACAAGGGTTGTGGCAGTGGTCCTAACAAGGAGTTAGTATAACATTCAACAACATTGGCCTAAGCGTGTAGAGAAAGTCTCACTTTAGTCCCCATCGTACGAGAAAAAAAAAGTTCAGAACATTATAATATGAATAATGTTCCCAAGTTATATATAACATGGATCACTGGTATGGTGTTGCTCTCCAAATTTGGTACAAAGTCCCACGTTCAACAACTAGAAAACGGCCAAACGGGAATACCACGAGCAGGAAAAGGCTAACACGGGGATACAAATGTACAGCCTAGCACATATATTTACTTGTCTTAGTTATATAAACCATGTTAACTAAAGTTGGGTATTTTATGGTCGTAAACGGTTGTATACAAGTGCATAGAAGATGCACACAAAAGTTTGGAATTATACCACATTGAAGCGACTAATATCTGGCAACTGGCAAGAATATTAGTACAATTGTAACGACAAAATACTTCAAAAGAATATCCATGTTACGACAAGGATATATATAGTGAATGGGCATGAGGTTCTTGAGCATCAATAAGAAACCTATGTCAATAGAGGAGGAGAACATGAGTAAGGAATCAGGAGGAGACTTCCTACTGGAATGGACAGAGGCTCTTCCATTCCTTGTGAAGAAGAGTCTTTACCAATATTACTATATTAGGATTAAGAATAGACACTTCCAGGGTGATAAATTCTATCAGACAAATACATCTCATATGCAGTATGGTGTTAATAAAAAAACATTCATATCTCGAATTGAAAACAACAAAGAACCCCCATGAGTTTCAAACGCAACCACAGGGCATAAAAGATCTTGTATCAATTGCTTTCTCCAAGAAAGAACAACCTCTAACAAGCATACTCTTTAACTGGTGGGAGTTGTCAAAGGAGTGCAGTGTACTGTTTGGGTGTTTCGAAGACAGGGAAAGAAACCACGAAGAGGGTACTATACTCATTGAATGAAATTTAGTTGCTTCTGTCATAAAGAAACTAATTAGACTGGACACGGACACACAGTAAACACAGAAACCGTAGTTAGGAACTACTATTCATGTATATGCTGCGCTACTCTCTCTCTCTCTCTCTCTCACACACACACACACACACACTTGACCGATAAAAATATTTTCTGAGTTATCTGATTCATTTATACTAGAAAAGTACATAAATAATTTTCAGAAAGAGCTCTTGATGATCCTAAGACCCAAAGCAAATCATAAGTTCAATCCACACATCTGATACAACATGGTGATGGATCATACTGCTTCATAATAATGGTCCATGATGGGACCTTTCTAAATCAATAATTTTCAAAAATAAAGCACTTAATGGGAGGAGCCAGGGCCAAAAGCTCTTTGCGTAGAAATGGATAAGGATATCCCATCATAACTTTTCGAAATAACCTTCTCATTGATCTTTTATTCTCAATACCTTTCCTTTAAGCAACTCCAACTCTTTCAAGATCTTTTACCTTCCAAGTTCCTACTTATTCCCTTCTCTGTAAGTGGGTGAATTCATCCAATTTTACGTTTCCTCATATTCTTATTCTTTTTTCATGGACATGGCTTTAAATTCTAATAACCTTCTATTATCCAAACTCTGCAGCATATTTGATCAATAACCTTTCTGATTCCACCATTGCCCAGATATTACTTATAAAAAATTTACTTCTCCCATTTTATTTTACTTACAAGTTACAATCATCCAAAGTTTCTTACCATTATAATGTTGAAGTAAGGAAATAAACATTTTTCGTTTTAACGAAGCAAAAAGTCCTGTGAAACGGGATTAATATCTCCATAAAGGGTTCACACAAAACAAAAGCATCACACATTTTTTGTAGATTTAACTGCAACCTTGGAGTTCTCTCTAGAAAGAATGTCCTTCAATGTCACCCAGCCAAACCATAAAAGTACTGAGTAGATCTAAAGAGACTCAATCTGCTACATATATTGTTACAATTTCAAACATTTGTATATTCCTTAGTTTCGAGAACTAAGTGTGCTGTGCTCTACCCATTTTACCTACATATGAAACACCCCTATATGCGATTACAGGAATCTATATGCAGTACAGTACCTTGTCCATTTATTCCTGATGTCATCCAGCAGAAACAACCCTAGCTCAAGCCTCGCTCAGCTGGGAGAGGAGCCCATCGGCATCCTTAAGCGTGTTTATGTCCGTCACAACTCTTTGTTAGACAGTTCAGATATATGTACACAAAAGGGGTTAAAGTTTCTTACAAGATTGTCGCGGACTACTTCGATTCTATGTATACTGTTGCAAAGAAGGCAATTTCCGCCAAATTGAGTAATATGCTATAGAATAGTCTTTAGTGATTCCTACTAAAATGACAAACTATATAACTGGATCTAAGGTTATATTAAGATCAATTTAACTCAGAGAAATTCAATTATCCTGAATATAATACCTAACATAATCTACTAGTAAATATAAGTTGTATTTCAAGCATACCCACATAGCCAAATCTGAAATTCAACCTAAAAATTTCAATTTCATTAACAATAAAGATAAAACAAACTAATCTGAAAACTAAATCAACCAAATACTAATCAAATAATTTAAAAAAAAAATAAGAAACAGAACTAACCTGGGTTCAAACTCCTTGATCTCAGTTAATTGTTTCCCTACAAAATCCATCCACTGAACTCTCCCCTTTTCAACTTCTCTTCCTGCATCAATGGACTCAGAAGAAGGTTTCTTAAGACTACTTTTAGGGATAATTTCTTGTATTTCTTCTACATCTAATGTCGTCTCCTTCTTGTCCTCGATCGTCTCATTGGATAATTCACCCACAGAATCAGGAACTGAACAAACGGTTCCAGTAACATTTGAACCGTTTTCCAATTTTAATGGACAAGAAGATAATAGATGAGCTGAAGGTTTACAAAAACAAATAAAAGGACAATGGAATTTGCAGAACAAAACCCTCATGAATATCTATTGATAAAATCAAACTCCTGATTATACTCAAACCATTTCATAAAACTAAAAATTCAACTCTTTCATTCTATTAAAACCAGAATTAATCTTCAATCAACTGAATCTGATTAGTAGAAACTCTAAAAATCAAATACAAATTTTTTTTCACTAAAGAACAAGAACCCAATTCTCAATCTTGAAAAAAGAGAAAAGGGATCCAATTAAAAATCTTTTTAAAGAAAACCTAGTTTTTTTTTTTTTTGGGTGATGTTGTAATGGCTGTCAAAGCCCAAAAGGGAAGGGAAAAAAAAAATTCTGCCAGGAAAAAGAAAATCCCAGAAATAATTTTTCGTTTGTGAAGATCTTTGATCATGAATGAAACCAGACTAATATGTAAAATACAAGAAATGGGTATCTGTCAAATAAGCCCTAATTTGTACAAGTGTTCTTTGTTTCTTTGGTTTTAATCAGTATGGGTCCCCTTTGCATTCTCCTGGAGGAATAAAAGATTAATTTAAATTACCATCGTACCCTTTCTCTCTCTCTCTCTCTCTCTCTCTCTCTCTCTCTCGAGTCTTGCCTGTCTTTCTCTCTTTAACCCATTTACTGTGAAAAATCCTACAATTAAAAAGGTTGAAGAAGGAAAGAAGAACCAGAAAGGGAAATATTAGCTGGAAAGTCAACAGGACAAAACACAAGATAAAAGACAATCCAACATTCTACTTTGTAAGAGTAGTAAATAAGCAAACTACTTTTACTTCTCAAGATTTAAAGAAAAGGGGCATTTTATATTGGAAGAAAACACTGATGCAATAGTAAATTCCACACTACTTCTCACGTTGTAATGGTACTCCTTTTTAAAGAAGAAACAGAAGTAGGAGGGTCATCTTCATTTTCAGACACGTACTCTGGAGGTCCGATAGATCGTACGCTTCTATCTTGTTTCAAGAATCATGTTGCTTATACGATTTGGAACAAATCGATAAGCAAATATTATTTTCTAATTTTAGTAGTTATGATAAGAATTTTTTTATCATCAATCTAAACACAATATCTTTTTTATTTTCAGGAGAGGCCGGTGTACACAACTATACGTCTGTCGTAGTTGTGGGTACTGTTTTGGAGAAGAAGAATGGGTGGGACCTGGAAATTGAGTGTCAAAGTGTTCAAGAGAGAGTCCGGAACACGGGATTGGCCCACATCGCCAAATATTCATACATCAAGTTAGAGAATGTGCATCGCATATGTGGTCTTCCAATTTAAGGTCTACACGTTGTTCTGTCCAAGGCGGATGATGAAGATGCAAACGATGATGATGATGATGATGACGATGAAGATGCTACAAAAGATCCAGATGAATTACTAGTCTCTCGTTATTTACAATTAGATTACGAATGTGTAAAATTGCACTTAGGTAGATCTAAGTCTGTGGAGCTTAAGTGGTTGAGGCAGCAACGCAGTGGGTCGGAAGAGGATGACACCGACCTTGTCAAAGATGCTACTGCACGGGCATACCTCTTGCATTTTTTTGGTTGTACTCTTTTTGCTGATAAAAGTGCAACTAAGGTTCCTATTGTCTATCTACGTTATCTGAAGAACTTAGATGATATTTTGACTTACTCGTGGAGAATAGCGGCGCTTGCCTATGAAGGATATGGTGCCTAAAGTCTGAAGGAATGGTATCCTTCCGAAGGAGTGTCCTTCGACCAAGGATGCAATGCGTGCAATTTAGCTATTAGGATCTTAATGACCTTATTCGGAAGATCATTAGTCCGGTCCAATTAGGGGTCGTAATGCTTAGCTAGAAGCCAACTACGATCGTCGAATCAAGAGTTGATTCGCGGCTAACATAGACCGGATCCTACAAGGGTTACACAACAGAATAATGATTTGAACGGAGAGAATTGACTAGATGGATGAAGGCAAATAAGTGGATTGGATCCGTTATTGGTAAGTCCTGAAAGATTCGGAGAAGTCCGAAAGAGATAAACATGTCCGGGCCCAAAAGGGAGGCCCGGAATGGCTTTAGGGAAGCCGGCCATGTGATGGCCGGCCAAGGCAATAGGGCCGGCCATGTGATGGCCGGCTAGGCCCTAAGTGGGCCGGCCAAGGAAGCCCATAAAGGGCTATGTTGGCCGGCCACACTTAAGTGACCCAATGGAGGGTATTTTGGGTGTTGCCTAATAATTAGGTTTATGGAATCCTAGATTGGGTCTAATACCTCTTCTAGGGAATTCTATATATACCTAATTATACAACCTAAAGAAAGAGGCAATTTCAAGGGGCAATTCAAGAGATTGAATTCTCAACAACTGAGAGGGTTAACTGAAAGAGTTTCAGAATATACATCTCAGAGAGAGAGAGAGAGAAAAGGAGTTTTCTCAAGTATCTAGTCAAGAAGAAGGAGTTCTTCATCTCAACCTTCAAGAAGGTCCTAGCTGACTGAAAGGAGGGAGTTCAAGTCATTATTCGGTGTCTCAAGTAGAGGAGCTACACTTGGAGCTCTTATCTTCCGAATACTGATCGGAATTTAGTTCGTGGGAAAGCGATTAAGAGGTAATCTTCTTTCCAATCTAGTTCATTGGTATGTTCATGTATAGATCTTGGAATTAGTGTTAAACATATGATGTTTGAGATTCCGCTACCAACACTAATAGACAATTAGGTGTATGAGATACACTAGGTTATTCCCCATCAGTGGCATCACGAGCCGTTTGCATGAACTACCTTTGACTAGATGAATTAGATTCATACTTGAACAACTATATATTAGTGTTTTAATGTTTGAATAGAGATTTAAACATAAGTTTGATGAGATCAAATTAGGGTTTTGGATGAGATTCATGGCCTAGAAACACTAGAAACAAAGTTTTATGAAAAGAGTTTTCATAAACAAGTGTTAGGGTTTTAGAATTTTGATAGAAATCATCAAAACCATGAAGATTGGTTGATGAATTGATCAAAAACAGTACCTAACAGCAGCTGGAACAGAAAGAAAGAAAAGAAAAGAAGTTGGAACGGCAGGAATTTCCAAAAAAAAATTGGAAACCCTACTGGCCGGACCGGCCAGGACGCGTCCGGGCCGGACCAGCACGTCTCGGACAGACAGTCCGAGACAAACAGGGACAAGGACTGGAAATCCTAGTCCGTAAAGGACCGGGAATCCTAGTCCGAGCTGGACTAGGAGTCCGAGACTCTCGGGTCTCGGACATCCCAGAGCGTCTAGGACGCGTCTGGGAATCCCAGTCCAACACGGACTAGGAGTCCGAGACTCTCGGGTCTCGGACGTCCTAGCGCGTGGGACGCGTCTGGGACATCCCAGTCCGAGACGGAATAGGATTCCGAGACAGGAGCGTCTCGGATATCCCTGACGCGTCTGGGACGCGCTCGAGGGAACCTATTTAGAGTCTCGGTCTAGGACCGAGACACTGGACGGGCGTCCGGATGCATCAAGGATGCGTCTGGAGCAACCAGAAGCATCTCGGATGCGACTGGAAGCTTCCGGACGCAACTCGGATGCGACCGGAGCATCCAGAAGCGTCTAGGACGCGTCTGGACGCGTCCAGAAGGCATCCCAGATGGGATGGCCTAGCCGTCTGTGCACAGAAGCGTCTGGGACGCGACTGTGGGGCACGGGTGCATCCCGGACCAAAAATCCGAGATGGCACGTGTGCTGTCCCGAGACCAGACACGTCGGGGACGCGTCTGGGAGTTCCAACAGCTCTCGGATTAAGCATCCGAGAGGCATATGCAGCAACCGGATGGTCTGGACGCGTCTAGGACGCGACCAGGACGCATCCTAGACATCTCACCCGAGATGTCTATGGTCTGTCCTAGGACAGATGCGTCTAGCTGGGCTAGGACGCGTCTGCCCGAGAGACATAGCACGGCAGGAAGGTGCTGTCTCTAGGACCGGACCTTGACCAGGCTGAGTCAAGAGTTGACCAGAGACCAGTCAAGGGGCTTTGACCAGGGTTGACTCAGATTTTTTTTGAGTAAGACTCAAGGGCCTTTTGGGCCATGATCTGAAAGGGAGTTTTTCAGACTTTTCTCCCGGTTCCGAGCATATTTTTTCCGACTTAGACCCGGGTTAGAGGAGTACCCGAACAGAGTTTTTCCTTATTTTGATTTTGGAAACAATTAAGGAAGAAACGTAATGTTTTAGTTTAAGTATTGAGAATACGAAACTTTAGAAACATTAGACATAGAGATGTCACAAATTCCCACGAATAGCTATGCGATAGCAAAACCTAGAAACGAATCTAGGATACGTACTTTATTTATTATGATTGTCATATTTTTGTATGTATGGATGTATGTGATTGCGTAGAATAGTATACCTTTAGATAGGATTATCGTTTCTTGTTCTAAGCGCAAGGAGTTGTGCCCGAATAATACTTAGAGTATAGGGTCTTAGAATCTATTGACGAACTGAATGATGAGATCATGGTTCAAGTGGGAGTAGTCAATAGAGGTTCTTGGATATGAATCCAATCGAACCATAGGCGAACAAGAAATAAACTTAAAAGATGGGATCTTTTAAGGGGTAATACTAAGATTTAACAAATCATTACGCAAACCCACATAAACTTTTACGTAATAAATCATGAATGGTTATGCAAGAGTTCACAGTAACGCAACTTGATAAATTACGTAATAAGTCCCAAAAGGAATTTTGAGTAAAGCCTACCCAGATTAAGACACCTGTTGAGCCCTTGTTCATCGATGGTGGGTCATGCCAAAGCAGGGTGCCATCTTTTACCTCGGGACAATACGGGTAGATCTATGAAGAGGTCTACATGTCTAAATGGTTATTCTCAAACGAGTCAGCAAAAGGGTTTTGGATTTCGAGGCTAAAGGACGATTTAATGTTTAAATCGTTAACCAAGAGTCATATGAGATATGATCAGTAAGGAGTTACTCACCCAGGAGGGTGAAGTTAAGGGCAGTGCCAAAGTACGCTTAGCTTCACAGGAATGGGATCTTGGAATTATATTATTCTAAGGGGACAACAAGAGTAGAATAATATAGGCAAATTAGGAAAATTGCCAGGATAACAAGTTTAATCACTTTCGCATTTCTTACATGTAGTTTAATTATGACAACAAAAGACTCAAGCAGCATTCGCTGGCTTCTGGAAAAAGAAAAGTTGAATGGTGACAACTTTATGGTATGGGAAAGGAACTTAGGACTTGTCCTAAGATCCGAACATAAGGCAAACGTGTTATACACACCTATTCCTGTTCTCAATGAAGATTCGACTGAACAAGAAAGGGAGCAAGAAAGGAACATTCGGAAAAGGTCCGAACCCATAACATGCCTCATGTTGGCAACCATGGAACCTAATATTCAGGATAAGTTCATAGAGATGGATGCCTACACCATGATTCGACAACTTAGGAATTTGTTCCAAAAGAAGTCAAGAATGGAGAGGTATGAGATTTCAAGGACGATATTGGATATGCGTCTTGAAAAGGGAAAGCCTGTAGGGCCACATGTTTTCAAAATGATTAGTCTTTTTGAAAAACTGAATCGACTGGGAGTCGATAATGGCCGAGATTTTGCCACTGATATTATTTTGCATTCACTTCATAGTGGGTTTAATCAATTTAGAATGCACTATAATATGAATGGCTGGGACAAATCTCTAGAAGAACTACACGCTATGCTCCAAACAGCCGAAGAGAACATTGTAATAGCTGAACCTAAGAAAGAAGTTCTAATGGTTCATAAAGAAAAGGGATTTAAGAAGGACGGGAAGCAGAAATTCAAAAGGAAGAAAACGGGTAGAGTGAAAGGCAAAGAAGTTGCCATGAACAAGAGTACCCATTCTGATTCCAAGTGTTTCTATTGCAATGGCACGGGCCATTGGAAAAGAAACTGTCCAAAATTCCTGGAAGACAGAAAGAGCGGAGCTGGGAGTTCCGGTCAAGGTAAAAAAATTGTTAAAAGTTATTCAATTAAATACACATTCCTCAAGGTATGCGATACCTAAAAGACTCTTATCATTGTGAATGACAGGAGCGAGAGGGAGCTGAGTATTTATTGAAGAGGAGATGAACCTGTCAAAAGCTGAGAAGGCAAGAGTTGCTGGAAAAGCTCAAGAAGGATCATAGACTCGATAGGCAATACTTTAAAGTAGTTTTAGTATTTCTATTTCTTTTTAGAACATTGACTCTGTAATGAGATTATGGGAGTAAATAAAATATGAGATATTTTATGATGTTCTTAAAAGAGCCTATCTAACTTTTAAGTAAATTTTAACGGACGATCCGACTTAGTCATTCTAAATCTTGTAAGAGTATACAAGAGTACAGTTAATCGTAGAAAACAATGTTGGACATGAAAGTCTGCGATTAGTGTGATTAGAATGGACATAAGACTTGATTGTGGAGGAGTTTTAGAAACAAATCCAAAGTCGAGAAGTGGATCTGGATGATTAAAGAATATGATGAGATCATGAGTTCTATAGTCATCGGTCTTCCAAAACACAAAGTCTAATACGTATCTGCCAAACCACTAAAAACCTAAAAGCTATAGTGAATAATTGAGTCCATCCGGATATGGACATCATTTTAGAAGGAGTTCTAAAATTATCAATTATTCGAATGTCTAAAGAGTGTTAGACATAAGTTCTTCAAGAAGAAGAACGGGGTTTTCTCGCCAAACATCGGAACACAATGAGATTGTTGCTCTCGATGGTGTCTTCATTAAAAGGAGGGTCCTTCTAAGAAGACAAGTGGGAGGAAAAATCGAATGGGATTCGACAAAGAGCAACAAGAGGAAGTAAGGAGTTACTTGCCTTAAAACAAAAGAGAGTAAGAGTTACTCGGCTTTAAAACGAAAGAGAGTAAGAGTTACTCGTCTTACGTGACAAGGGATGTCGACTTGAATGGTTCAAGGGACGATCGCCTAGAAACTTCTTAAGGAGTTAAGAAGGTTGCTCAAAAACCCCAATGAGTCTTGGGAAGATTCAAAAGAACTATAGCAGAAACCACTCTGAAATTGGATCGGAAATCCAAAGAGATAAGAGTAAGAATGGTTGAATCTTGTGAGACAAGAAGGTAAGTGGGAGTGAAACAAGAGTTGTTTCAGGTCCTGTATGTGGGAGACATACAAGAAAGGACAAGAAGACGAGGGTGAATTAACCATGGGCATCAAAAGTCTATGGAGATAGACCTGAGATGATAAAGACTCGTTCAAAAGGAGTTTTGGAGAGGCCTGAATAAGAAGTTCTCTTAGAGAGAAATTCTACCCAACTCCCGTGATAAACACAGGAGAGACACTTATGTTAGAAAACATAAGAACGATCATGAGATGATTGTTGTTTACCCGTACATCTAAAAGGTACTTGGAGTACGAAAAGATGTCGTCGCCCATACAAGTCAGAAGATTGAAGAAAGTCATAAAAGTAATCTTCCGAAAACAAAGATAGGAATCTTTTAGGAAGGGCTAACAGATGGGAAAGAGTTTTCCATGCTGGGAGTCGTTACTTAACTCTACTAGATAAGAAAGTAAAATTAGAACTTGGGAAGTACTAATTTCAGTGGGAGAAAACTGATAATATCATAACAGCTTACGAAGAGTTCGAAAGCAAGATAATTACAAAGCGAAGTGAAAAGGAAACTAAACTGTCACCTTAGAACGATCATGAGATGCTCGGGTCTAAGGAATTAGGATCCAGGAGGAAAATCCTAAAAAGGACTTGTAAAATTGAGAACGTGAAGGAGTTCACGCGGGTGCTCAAATTTTACAAACTCTTGTTATCCGAAATAAACTGGGTTTATTTCGTCATCTAAATTGTGGTTTAGAATTTAGACGACAGTCCAAAAGGATGGAGTGTTCCAGGTAGGTTTATTAGATACGTGATCTAATGAAAGAAACCCTACTAAGTGAACATGGAAGCACATCATCCTACTATCCCTAGTCCAGGTCATTAGTTGGACAATAATGACTTATGAAGACTAGCATGAGTGATTGACAAGATAGCGCTGTTTCTTGGGCTATGGGAATAGGAGTATTCAAAGGTCAACTTCATGGGTGTATAGTCGATACACTGGAAACCCGCCGAATGAGAGTACTTCAAGAGTTGAAGTTATAAGATGTCATAACTCTCATTTAAGAAAATTGGAGAGATTCCTCAAAACATGAGTACTCACTCAGTTTATGGAAGGAATGTCGAACTTTGGTACCGTCAAACGCCATCCGTAAAAAGTGGTTATAAAAGCGGCATACTGGGGGAGACAGGATAGACATGAAATTGAGTGGGAGTACAAGAATGGATTATGTTTTCCTGAGTAAAATCAGGATAAAGTATCTCCGGGCCACTTGATGAGAAACAACTGAAAAATGCATGGCCGTGCTCAAACGGATTAAGAGTTAATCGTTTGGATTGGAAGTTGTTCTCGGGATCAAGAGAGTCTGATAAATATGACATATCAGATGAGATACGAAAAAACATGGGAATCGAGCATTGCACTTGTTCTAAGTACAAGTGGGAGACTGAAGGATATGGTGCCTAAAGTCTGAAGGAATGGTATCCTTCCGAAGGAGTGTCCTTCGACCAAGGATGCAATGCGTGCAATTTGGCTATTAGGATCTTAATGACCTTATTTGGAAGATCATTAGTCCGGTCCAATTAGGGGTCGTAATGCTTAGCTAGAAGCCAACTACGATCGTCGAATCAAGAGTTGATTCGCGGCTAACATAGACCGGATCCTACAAGGGTTACACAACAGAATAATGATTTGAACGGAGAGAATTGACTAGATGGATGAAGGCAATTAAGTGGATTGGATCCGTTATTGGTAAGTCCTGAAAGATTCGGGGAAGTCCGAAAGAGATAAACATGTCCGGGCCCAAAAGGGAGGCCCGGAATGGCTTTAGGGAAGCCGGCCATGTGATGGCCGGCCAAGGCAATAGGGCCGGCCATGTGATGGCCGGCTAGGCCCTAAGTGGGCTGGCCAAGGAAGCCCATAAAGGGCTATGTTGGCCGGCCACACTTAAGTGACCCAATGGAGGGTATTTTGGGTGTTGCCTAATAATTAGGTTTATGGAATCCTAGATTGGGTCTAATACCTCTTCTAGGGAATTCTATATATACCTAATTATACAACCTAAAGAAAGAGGCAATTTCAAGGGGCAATTCAAGAGATTGAATTCTCAACAACTGAGAGGGTTAACTGAAAGAGTTTCAGAATATACATCTCAGAGAGAGAGAGAGAAAAGGAGTTTTCTCAAGTATCTAGTCAAGAAGAAGGAGTTCTTCATCTCAACCTTCAAGAAGGTCCTAGCTGACTGAAAGGAGGGAGTTCAAGTCATTATTCGGTGTCTCAAGTAGAGGAGCTACACTTGGAGCTCTTATCTTCCGAATACTGATTGGAATTTAGTTCGTGGGAAAGAGATTAAGAGGTAATCTTCTTTCCAATCTAGTTCATTGGTATGTTCATGTATAGATCCTGGAATTAGTGTTAAACATATGATGTTTGAGATTCCGCTACCAACACTAATAGACAATTAGGTGTATGAGATACACTAGGTTATTCCCCATCAGCCTATTCTTATCGGCAGATTGGTTTTGCTTCGAGGGGAAGAAACCAATTGGCTGGTTATCTTACTTTATTTCAGGTAATTTCATATTTATTTTTTTCTCTCAATTATTTATTTATTATGTTAGAGTAGAGAATAATAAATGTGTATTTAACATTACATTGGTAGTCGTGGATCGATGAACACTTCAACCTTGAGGTGTCTGTTCCCAACCCAAAATGTGATCCTACATTTAACGTGCCCCAGATGTATAGATGGGAGGAACACATCTTGAAAGGCAACAAGACATGTGCTCTAGGAAGCACTCGTTAACAGTTAGACGGTCTGACCGAGAGAGATGTATGTATTTTATTTATTAATTTTTTTCTGTGTTCTATAGTACCTGACGTATACTATAGGAATCACTCGTTAAACGTCTGTATCATGTAGGTCATTTGGGACCCATATCATCCCTTATTTTCTGGCGTTGTACTACCACTTCCTGAATACTCTTTTTTACACTAGTTGCATCGCGGTTAACGATATTCCCGAGCCCTATCACCCTGATAGGGTGTTAAGGCAACTTGGGTTGGTTCAAGTCATCCCTAAAGAACCGATTCGACAAAAAAAAAGTGTCGAAGGACGGAGATTCTAAAAACTTTAGTAATGTGGCTTCTTATTGAGGGCGTTGGGAAGATCACCTACCAAACATGAATGATAGACCGAAGGAGGTATCTTTGGCTCCATGGGATGCAAGCGCTCAGTATAACAATTGGTTCAAGAGAGTATCTCACCCATTTGTACAAAACCCAGTTCTGTACAAATCCAATAGACTAGAACAGTACTTAGGTTCGGTATCGTACTACGTGAGTATTCGATTTATCATTTTTTTTTTTTTACTTTTGAATTTGTAGCTATATTTTGTTACCCAATTTGTTATCAATCCATTGTTGTTTTTTAGAGAGATGGAATTGATTATTATAGCGATTCAAGCTGACGTTCCGTTAGGGCTTGAAATCCCAACTAATGCGAGGGCTGAAATGCCGCTTCCCGAATGTCCTCATCAACCTCAACCAGAACGCGAACCAAGAAGATCGTCTAGAAAAACTACGGTAAAGAAATCGAGGAAATCACAAAAGGAATGAAGTAATATATTATGGTTTAGAATCTCAAGTGTAGTCTCGCTATTTTGAATTTCTTTTGTGAACAACGGTTACTTTTTTTGAACTTCTTTTGTGAACAATGTGTATCGTACATTTTGATCGATGTTTGAACATCGTTACTCTTGTTTTAACAAGTTTTAATATCTATCAAACTATAATGACTCCAAGATCTACCGAATGGAAGGTTTAGAAATCGCGACCTTAAGTACCAAAATTTAAAAAAAAAAAATGCCGCACGGATGACCTGATACGTGCCTTCCTTTCTCAGGTCCCGGACCTCTAGATCCTTCACACTGTTACAAGGAACGGATCCAGAGATCGGTTACTTTCTACCAGGAAAACAGTAACCCCTGTTAGAAAGTAACAAATTTCTGGATCCGTCACACTGTCACATGGCACAGATCCAGAGATCCGTTCCTTTCAAACAGGGGTTCCTGTTAGAAATTGACGGATCTCTAGATACGTAACTGTGTAAAAAAAAAAACGGATTCAGGGATCCGTGACCTGTATAATATTTCTGTTTCTCTTCGATTTTAAACACAAAAGAAAGTTAAATAACGAAGACAATTAATCATCTAAATTTATTCATATATTAAATCAAAAAGTTTGTAACCCGGTATTTCAGTACACTTTAATCATCACTTAAATTTCTCAGACTACTACTTGGCTCATTCGATTTATCATGAGAGTAAAATTTCTTTCCATCCTCGATTCTATCTCTAACAAGTTCAAGCCAACCCGTTGCCTCTAACGATGCATACCTATACCACTGCGGTGCAATAGGAGGGAACATAGATTCTTTTGTGAGTTTAACGCACATAAAGTGACCACCACTATATGTAATGCATGCAATTTTGTAACCCTCAGAAGATGGACCATTGAGTAAGGGTAAGAAAGTTGTCGAACAACCGTAAGACAAATGAACTAATATGCAATTGAAGCTACTCGCCACAACTATACTAGTGTACGGGTGACTGTAGAACCATTCATCCGGACATGTAAAATTGAAGTTGTTCGCGGCACTTAATGTCCGAGTGTAATCTCTTGGTAAAAAAATCTCTTCGTAGAGTGCGTTGCGTACCTCAAGTTCTTTTATGAGATTTTCGCGAACTTGTTTCCAACCATCTTCTAGTGAAAACCCAAGTCCTTTACCAACGGCATGAAACCCACAATGACCATCGCCTGACACATCTATAATGTCATCCACGAATGGATGCATAACTAACGGAACTGTCCGTTGTATCTTTCAAAATTGGATATGGTTGCTTTCGGTGCTTTGGTTTCTTTTTTAATTTTACGTACTGTCTGAGTGGAGGGAACACATTCATCAACACACTTCGCCTATTCGAAAGCAGATGGGTTCCTCTTAGTAGATTTTGTAGCTTCTTTTTCTTTTTGCTTATTCTTCTTTGTTTCGGAGCCCCTTTGGTCTTTGTTTGTTGCAATGGCTCACACAAGTTTGTGATGATCGGAAGAGAAATTTCTCTCAACTTCTCAAGTATTGCGGACCTCTCAGGATCACTCGATTTATCCTACATTAAATAAAGGTGCTCCATCTCATGTGATGCGTCGAGATCATTATGAATCGGCGGAGTCGGGTTAATCGATAGCTTGGTCCACTGAGGGTGAATGATGTCCTTTGGACATACCTTATCTTGATTCATCAAAGATACCATCTCATGAGCACAAGGGAGACCATAGACATACCTTAGAACACATCCGCAATTTTAAACTTCCTTCACCTTAATACGACTGTGCTCAAAAGATGCTATAATGTCACATGTCTTGGTTTCCGCCATGATATGCATAAATTCCCAGTACGTAACATAGTTGCCTTCAGAGCTACATAGATATTTCTTCAATTTAGAATGAGCACCTTCCACACGATTTGTTGTAGTATTTCCCATGTGTATAACCCCGTTAGGCCATGCAGTCACAAATCTCTCTTTCAATCCAAACCAGGTATCTTGAACATAACTAACATCTTTATGATGTGTATCTGACCAAAATTTCACAAAAGTTACCACCGCCTCATTATAACCACTTCCAGTCTCAGCATACATGATAGCTCGAAACATTGTCATAAAAACATTGAATTGTTCTAGTTTGAAATGACTTTTGACTTTCGCTACCACACACTTGTCGATGTGGAAAGTACATAGTAACCTTTAAGCATTTGGAAAGACTTCACCAATGGCGTTAATTAGTGCAAGTTCACGATCGGTAATAAACACGATTGACATTGAGTTGGGAGGAAACAACGTCCTCAAACGATTAAGGGCCCATGTGTACTGATTAGTTGTCTCCCCATCCATAAATGTAAATGCCGCGGTGAAGGATTTCAACGTAGAGGTTACCCCGACAATCTCAAGCAATGGCTTGTTAAATCGGTTGGTTTTATACATACAATCAAGCATTAACACGGTATGGAAACTCTGTAACAATAGAATACAATTAGGATGTGCCCAAAAAAGATTTGTTACCTCATCAGTGTCTTCGTTCTTTGAAAAATGGTAGACGTAATGGTGTTCCACCAACAACTTAATGAGTTGTTGCGTCGGACTCATTCCTTCTTGTTTTTCCATGCGTATGTTCGCACGTGCATTGTAAACGGTTTTCAACGTCGATGTGTTATCCTTGAATTGATCACGAATTCGAGAAAGAATTTGAGCTGGCTTCGAACCAATTTCTAATAGATGTTTCACAACAGCTTTTTCATCGGGTTTCAACCTATTCACATATGCACGACCTAGAAGACTTTCAGCTAACTCGTGGTTATGGATTCCAGACACAACTGTCACTTTCCACGTGTCATTAACCTCTGGTATTCCTTTGAGCTTGAACGAACATTGACGTTTTTTGGTGTTCGATTTTCTTTTCTTTATAGGTGGTTGATGGGATTTTGGAACCAAATCCTTCTTCTCTTGTGAACGGAATAATCCACTTCTTTCGCAACATAATTCTAACCGGGGTTTCTCTCCACCTCTTCTATTACCTGACCTGGAGATCAATACTACAAACTTATATTTTCTCCCAATTTCTTTAGCCTAACCGATTAACTCCTCTTTAGTTTGAAAAACATCTTCAGTCATAAAATACTCACCAACATCAATACTAATAAATTGACACCCATCATTTGAACGTCGATTTTCTTCTTCGACATGGTACGCCTCTTCAATAGGAACAATATTAAGGTCCGGAATCTGTCAAAAGGTGAAAAAAACATAAAAATCACTTGAAGAAAACAAATCTTCAGGATGGAACGGACAGAAGAAGTCCAGGACCAATCAGCCAGGGACGGATCCCGTTGTCCGTCATATTATAAAAGGTCACGGACCACCAAGTCCGTGACCTTTCATAAAAAGACGGATAATCGGATCCGTATGGGTACAACAGGTCCCAGACTGGTTCAGTCCGTTCACGTCACCGAAGTTTCACTTTTTAAAAAAAAAAAACTCACACAACACGTATTGAAACATCATAAAAAAGGATCAGAGAATGGTTGTATACCTCATGAGAAACTTCTCCTTGCCCGGAAATAGGTGAAAGAGTTGGAATCAATGTAGAAATAAAAATTTTAGAACTCTCATCTTCCATGGTTAACGTCCTAATATCTTTTAAAAAGATGATATAAAGAAGCTACAAATGAGATGTAACACAGTTGAATGATAAACAAATCACCCGATTGATTGTTTCGAATAAAAAGAATGGTCGCCGGTAGGTGTCGGAGCCGTTGCCGTCGTCGGAGAATGTTGCACTCTTTTCTAGGGTTTTGTTTTGCAAGAAAAATTGATTAGGATTCCTTTTTAGTTGGAAGAAGAAGATGGAAGAAGCAAACGAAGGTGAATGTCACCCACATTAAAAACTGGTGGTTATAGAGACCTCGGGTCAAAAACCATTGACCCGAGTCAACAAAATTTCTGGATGCTAACAGCCTTTTGGCCCGGTGCCTTTAGAAGCACCCTTTAAAGAAAAGGGACATGATAAGTGTTGAAAGTGTCCTGGACGTATATCGATATCAATGATTTTTCAAGGCGGCTTTGATACGAAATTTTGTACTCTTTTAGCAAGGTTGGCCTCGGGCTGGTCTCAGAAGCAGAATTTTAGTAAAAGCGGGTAACAATATTACGAGTATATATATATTTCGAAATTAGAAAGTGATAATTGGTGAAGCGGTGAGATTAAAATTTCATGTGGCTATATGAACATAAACTCTAGATATATCTTATCATTCGTGTGAATCTTTTGTGTAGCTTGTTATTCTTATCATAGTGGAGATCAACACGTCTTTGTTTGTCGTGGAAAGAGTTTCACAAACCGAACTACGTAAATCTCTTTATTTTCTATGTGATTATTTATTTTCAATTATACTTTTTTTAGTAGTTTGTTCTTCGTCGTAACAAGAAAAAACCAAAAGTACCCATTAGTAAGAGTTTATAATTTTTTTTTGCGTAGGTGATTAGCTCACGTTAGCTTGTTGATTGTCCACAAATTAACAAGAAACTAATAGTGTCACCATTAGTTTGATCTTTAACATGAGGAGTATTTCTTCAACAACCCTGATGGGAGGACTTCGTGGGACACTCCATGGTGTACTGCCCCCTAATAGAGCAAAAGATAATTTGATATGTTCACATCTTTGTCAGACTATAAAAAGACTAAAATACCCCCTGTCTTATTAGGCAATTCAGTTATGGAGTATGCGAGGGAGTACATCAGGGGTACCCCCGTCATTTTTCTTTCTTCAAATGGTTGTCTAAACATCACATCTTTGATACCCCAATAGAAGGAAAGCCCATGACCTAAACTCATAATCACATCAATCCATTTGGATACATCTAATACTAATGTGGGATCATTAGGAGAAATAAAGCATTTGTATGTTCCAATAGTTATATGGTGATGCAGATTGTAGTGGGTTTCTCGGCCAAGATGACGGGACTCTCGCCTAAGATGGTGGGCCTCTCGGCCAAGATGATGAGCCTCTCGATCGAAAGATCAAATAGGCCTCACGGTCAAGTCACCTAGATCTAGAATTAGGAGTTTCTAGTTTAAGTATTTTATTTGTTTCTAAATTAGTATTAGTAGCAATCAAGCAAACTAGAGTTTAATAATTATTTCCTTCCTAATTTGTGTTCATGTAGAAGTGTCCAATATTCTATAAAAAAAATTCAAGTTTGTCTTATTCAGTTTTGAAGATCATTAATAAAGTCTACGTCATTTGCTTTTATCAAGTTATTAACTTAGTTTTAACCTTCTAGTTAGTTTCAGCTACATTTACATCATGTGGTATCAAGCTGATTGGGTTTGTCGATCTCAGGCCAATGAGCCTCGTGAGTAGATGTGAGGGGTTGAATTCGTAGGTCAAGAAGTCGAGAGGACCGGGTCGTTGACCGAAAGTCGGACCTTCACTTGTTAATATTTTTGCGCGCACCGACGACATCTTTGGGCTTAATTTGTGACAAAAGAGACAGAACACACGCGACCATAAGATCCCTGGGGCACCGTGATGGTGCCAGCCTGAGGGGCTTCGACGGTCAAGTCAGTAAACTTGCAAAAGAAGTAATAAGTAAGCGAGTGATGTCCCTGGAATGTTATCGTTCAGGAGAATGGTTGGAGTTTAGGCGCGGCTCGCAGAGTCGCGGAGCTCGATCGCTACGAATTGACTGACTTCGTTGGAGAGATAATGTGACAACCTATGAGGTTTGTCTTTGAACGAGGAAACCCTGACGAGGTTTGCCTTGGTTCGGGGGGTATGTACCGTAAATAAAGTGGAAAGCTTTAGGGTCTGACCTTGTATGCTTCGTATGTAGGTAACCACATGGGTGATGCAAAGAAGGTATGACCTCCTAGAGGAACAAAGTAACTTGCATACTTTGATTATCAGGTGAGAGAAAAAAAGGTTGTCCTCCCTTGATGAGTGGTCGTCAGGAGAGATAAAGATAGGTCGTCCTCCCTTGATGAGTGGTCTTCAGGAGAGAGAAAGGTAGGTCGTCCTCCCTTGATGAGTGGTCTTCAGGAGAGAGAAAGGTAGGTCGTCCTCCCTTGATTAGTGGTTTTTAGGAGAGATAAAGATAGGTCGTCAGGAGAGATAAAGATAGGTCGTCCTTCCTTGATGAGTGGTCTTCGGGAGAGAGAAAGGTAGGTTGTCTTCCCTTGATGAGTGGTCTTTAGGAGAGAAAGATAGGTCGCCCTCCTTTGAATATAGGTCGACCTCCTTCGATGAGTGGTCGTTAGGAGAAAGAAATATGGGTCGACCTCCTTTTGATCAGTTGTAGGTTGTTCAATGGATGTTGGATCGTTCGATCACAGAGAGATAGTAAGACGATGATAGTAGTAAAAGTGTGGTAGACAACTAGTTAATCCCTCTGTATGAGAGATAAAGTAGTGGGTTGATGTCTTGATGCTTGATATTAAACCAGTAGTCGATGTATTCGCCCAGAATCAGATGTCCTGTATCATCTTCTTCTCGGTCATTTTATAGAGTCTTGGATCGACTGCTACTCGGTGATGAGTTGTTGTCTAAATGGTTGTAATGCATGGGTTGTCACCATTAATACGGATATTGTAACCCCCCCCCCCTCGGGTATATTTGGGATCTCAAATGACTGTAACGTCTCCCAACTAATATACGATGGGAAGGGAAGTTTGCTGAGGAGGTGAGGACGGACCTCTTTATCCAGGGCGGGATGCGCTTCTGTGCTTTGGCGTTGCTGAGGAGGCGAGGGAAGACCTCTTTATCCAGGGTTGGATGTGCTTTCGTATCTTTATTTGTTTATGTATTTCTATTTTAGGTTCAGTGCAATCAAGAAGAAGATATTTAGGAAGTTATTTGTTTGACTCTATCTTAGTTTCGTCTATCTAAAGAGTCTAATACTCTATAAAAGGGATTTGGGGTGTTATTTACATTCAAATAATCAAATAAAAAGCATCTTGATTGGGTGTCTTTTTTTAATTAATTAGCCCTTATTAGGCTTAATTTATCGTTAGTTTAATTATTTATTTAGTTTCCGCTGCCGCTTACATCATATGTGTACACGCGTTTTGAGCCATGACGGGATGTGTTTTGGCTATGCATATGATTACTTGATTTTTTATCTTGTATGAGGAGTTAATGAGATACACGAGTAACTTGATAGATCGAGAAGACGAAGACTCGTCAGTCAATAAGAGTCCAAGATATTTGAATATGAGAATATCCAAAAAGGCTGAGTTTAAATACTTAGGATATTTCTTATAATTATCTAATACTATTGTTAGATAAATATTATCTACTTTCGTAAATTAGCTAGGAAACTTTAAAAAATTTTAAATATGAATTGAATCTTAAAGTTTTATTCATTCAGTTATTGTTCAATGTAACGATTCATCTCATAACTCAAGGTATGAAGATTAATATAACAAATACATTATTGGTATTTCAACAAAAAAAAGAAAAATACATTATTGGTATCTCCTTCAGTGTAAGTTGATATGACGGATGGATCTTTGGCATAACCACATTCAATATTTGTGTTTATTACATTTCGATCATCTGTTATCACCTAATACTAAAATTTAATAAGACAAACCGTCATTATCCTCCATACAAAATAAGTCTGAACTGGAATGAATATTATGTTATTTGTATTTGTCCTTGTAAGGTAATAATAACAACCAATACATAGGCTCGGTCATCAACAAAAAGAAAATGTCTCGGCTCCTCACATATATCATGACATTAATAATTTTTCATTTTCAACTAAGAAAGTAAAACTGTTGACAAAAACTAAGAAAGTAAACAATATTGCAGTCAGTGAGATTTATCTAATTAAGAACAGTCAACTTGTTAGAGATGTGTATCATATTTTTCAAAAATATAGGGATTGACAATGAAATGATCTCAAGAAATCACCCAAGGGACCAACCATGAGTAAATCTAGCTCTATTGTTTATCAAATGGGTATCACACTATCACCTCAATTTCCTTCTTCCCAATTTATTCTTCAACAATCTAGTAACCCATTCCTTAACATGGTGTTCCAGTTTCCAAGGGAAGTAAATACTAAAAAAAAGATCATCCAGAACACTGGTCTCAGGGGGTTACTTTTTTATTTTCTTTTATTTTGTTGAAAGGGTTACTTTTTATTTGACTTGTGTTTTGCCAACACTTCATTTTGCATTTTTTTTTTGCCAGTCTACATTTTGATAAATTCATGTTGTATTTTTTTTTGTTGAAATGTTTTTTTCTTTAGAAATGATGTTGTTGTTGTATCCGGTCAGAATATCAAAACAGAAGAGAAGGAAATAGATATCCGTCACACAAAATTTTAGGAGATGTTCAGAACATCCTACGTTATTTGTAAAAAGCGTGGTGTGTGAGTTTATAAACGTTAAAAAAGAACATTATTCTTTTTTTATAGCATTCAGAGTGAGAGATGATCAAGACCACGCAACAGACAGATTCCAAAATATAAAAAATTTCGATCCAATTGAAGTTAAAGTCATATTGAGATTTATCCCACATCGGCTGTGAAAGGAGAAGATAGTTTACAAATGTAAGGGAAATCCTCACCTCTTTATTTAGCTTTAGGCTCAAAACCACCCAATAACAAGGGAGGAATACATAATCTCTTTCGAAAAATGGTTGAGCCAAGGTATCCACTGGATCGAGCATCATTTTTGTTTGAGTAAAATAAATAACGAGTCGTCTTTTGGGCAGTGGTGTAGCTAAGAATTTTGAGGGTCGATGTGAAACTTTAGTCGGAACCCCTGCTATAATATTAATGTAATAACATGTTTTGCAAAAGAAAAAATGTTTCACTTGGCCTATATCTTTCCAACTGAATACTTCACATCTAGAGGTCTAGAAAGTTAAAACTTCAAGCACTTTAACCATTGCCACACTTTTTATCGAAATTTAGGTTTTCGAAATATAAAAAAACAATAAAGAGTAACCCCAAAGAAAATTTCATGTTAAGTCAAAATTATTACTCTTCAAAATTTTGTGTGAATTACGAAAATGATTACATTACTGTTGCATAGACTACAGACTACATACTACATACTACAGTAGATTACCTTGTGATATTCTTTTGTTTATTAGGAAAACTCAAATTAAGGACTCCAACAAACCCAATGGCGAGAAAGTTGCAAACAAATTATCTAAAAAAAAGAACGTACATGTGAATTGCACTCGTCACCACTAAGATTCCAAAGGACTTTTGCCAACTTAGAAATTCATTGTCTACGATATCTCATTCAACCTCTGGTTAATCATTATCGAAGTACCAACAAGCTCATCAACTTATGGCTACATTGGTTAGGGGACCTGAGTCCTGAGGCGGTCCGGTGCGACTACTCATGTCACACCCTCAAGGGCGCCTTGCTCTTAAGGGTTGAGTTAGGTTTGACACTTTGACCTCATGGAATTTTATTGGTTATTATTTTTGTCTATGGGAATTTTATTGATTATTATTGATTTGGTGACTCCGACCATTATTTATGTTCATTTAATTTCTAATTTCTGAGGAGTAGTTTCATAGATACAACAACATACCAAACAATTTACTTGTCTAGCAAAATAATTTTTTGACAAATTTTGAAACTACAAAAACAATAAATAACAATGAAGTAGATTAACCGTGTTCACTCGAAATTAATCTAGTAATATATTTGTTTTTGTGTTTTGACATGAACCTAAATGTTCTTACATTATGACATGACATGGATACATCATGAATATCTTACTATCATGAATTGCATAAACTCAATAACTACCATTACAAAGATATCGTACCCCAATAGCCTAAATTATGGATATCTATTTAGGGTTATTTCCCTAATGGCCACCAACTTTGTGATCAGCTTGCCGTCTGGCCCCCTACTTTACGAGAAATACCCATATGGCCCCCTTCCGTTATAACACCGTTACTCTCTCTCTTCCATTTCTTTTCTCTCTCCTCTAACATGTATTCTCTCTCTGCCACCTCGTTAAAACCAGCCAACTCATCATCTTCTCCGGGAAGGTCTCCGACCGACCAATTTTCCGGCCGGCGACTTTCAAACCTAAAAAAAAAATATGTTCTTTTTTATTTCATCTCTCCTCTCTCTCTCTCTATAAACTCCGGCTAAGGGGGTTACCCTTCCCGGAGGTCGGGTGATGGGTCATGAAAATGTCCCATTTAAGTCGTTTAATTTAGCCAAGTTAGTCGATTTCGAGTCTTTATTATAATAAAATGGTTGGTTTTCTTGATTAGGTGTCTTTTATAGAGTTATGTGTGAAAATCGATTAAGAACGGGAGGAAGTTACTTGAAGGGCATTATGGTCTTTTGGAGTGAAGGACATTCTGGTAATTTGGCCAAGGTCAGTGCGTGTTTGGAAAGTAGAGGTGGAAACGAGTCCGTAGGAGAAAACGGAAGTCAAATCGGAGTCCGGACGAAGGAATAAACCAAGGTCAAAGTTGAGACAAAAGATGTTGACTAGCGGGACAATGTTGGGTACGTTTCTGGCGCGCGGTATCCCAACAGACACGTGTCGATGAGCGGAGGCCGGTATATGCAAGTCCCGTGTTTCCGCTAAGCAGCCAAACGGACCCTTTAGGCCTTATCCGGTGGAGCGCGCTGCAGCTTAACTCGGTAGCCCCGATCTCACATTTTAATCTCAGCCTCTCCCTTCCGCGTCCTTCAGATCTAACGGCTGCTGAGCGTCACCCCTTTGTTCTAATCCTGTGTTACCCGTAGCAGCATAGCTGCCGTGCTCCCAGCCACGTGTCCCTTCCCGAACCATCCAGATCCGCGTACTGCTTTAATCCGACGGTTTCTGTGGCCGATCCACCGTGCTATCTTGCATACAATGCACCATAGCTTCCGATTAAAAACCCTAACACCACAAACCCTACCCAGCCGCCAGCACTTGGTTATTTTTAGGGTTTTTGCAATTTAACCCTAATAAATTCCAAAAGTAGCCCTCTTTGTTATCTTTTCTACCATTTAACCCACCAAAAACCCTCACCCATCTATAAATAAATCTCTTTCTCCTCCATTAAACCTAGACTTGCAAACCCTCTCAATACCTCTTCTTACCTAATCCCTCTTCTCTATATCCTTCTCCTCTTTCAATCCCCTCTTACCTATTTCTTTCTCTCTTCTCTACTACTAAATCCATTTTCTCCATTATTTTACCATCTTTATCTACTACTACTTCTTCTCTACCACTATTCTTTCTTCCATTAATAGTCTTCTTCTTCTTCCTTCCATATTCTTCTATCATCTTTACCATCTTCATCTCTTCTTTCCAACTTCTTTCTAGATCTAATTTCTTCCTTCTCTTTCTTTTTCTTATTTGGGTGCAATAAAATGGCTATTACTTGGAATTCTTGGAGTAAGATTCTTGAGCACAAATGGAGCAAATCTTAGACAAATTGGAGATACATGGGGATATGGAATTTGATTGGTGATTTCTTTCCATTAATTTGTTAGTATTTTCATTTATTTTACAATGTCAATGAATGTTATTCTAGATTTCATGTATAGTTAATTTAGTCATCTAAGGTTGTAAATGAAACCCATTTTGGATCTTTATAATACTTGTTCTTGATTAATTAAATCCTTTGATGTGCTTTAATGTCTATTGATTGTTTATCGATATGGATTGGATTTTCTTTCCATTACTCATGCCTCATAATTAGATATTTCATACTTTCGTTAAGTTGTTAGATGGAGTATGCTTTTTAGATGATGAATAATAGTTAAGTGATCCGAATCTTTATAAGGAAGACAATTAGAATTAGTGATTATAAAATTGTTTTATCTAGAACATCATCCGGAATCCAAATAGTTCATTATATTGGATCCAGAGTAAATACAAAAGAGATTTAAGTAATTAAGTGCTTGTTTATAAAGTGAAATTATGCGGTGGATTTTATAACCTTAGATATCTTCTCACCTCTTTCTTAGATAGTTTAGTTAGTTTTATTTATTTTCTTATTTCTTACCAATCAATCATCAAACTTATAAAGTGGGGTGTGTGTTTTAGTCTAAGTAGCTATTGACATCTTGATTATTGGGTTAAACTTGCCTTCAATATCCGAAGTTGCCTACCTATCCCTTGGGACGATTTCCCGATTTACTAACTTACTATAACTTGACCCCGTATACTTGCGGGAAAAGACCTATTTTGGGCCTATCAAGTTTTTGGCACCGCTGCCGGGGATAGGTTTAGTAGTTTGGATATCATTTGCTTGTTTGTTCATTAGTTTAGTGTTAATTTCTTACTTAGACATTTTTGCTTTATTTGTTTTTCTATTTTCTTAAGTTCATTTTTTTTAGGTACCATTTCAAGGAAATAGCCAGAAGAGACATAGGAGCGAAGGAAAGGAAGGAATCGAGAAGTCAAGCGAAAAGTCGATAGTATCGCATTCTATCTCTTCCTTCTTACTTGTGTGATTGTTTAGTTCTATAATTGTTAGTTCCCATTTTGTGATTATGTGCTACCATCTTTGAATACTGTTAAATCATGGCCCGTTCTTATAACGGTTGGCCATTCGATGTTGATGATGATGAGCTTATTTCGAGGATTCCCCGCACTAACCGACCTGATATGACCTTAGGTGAATACCAACGGATGTGTAGGGATGTTTCGATTAGTGAGGGGAATAGACCATTTGAGCATGACAGATCTCGTATGACCCTAGGAGAATACCGACGGATGTGTAGAGATGGTCGAATTAGTGATGGATATGGTCCGACACTAAATATGTATGAGAGACCTTATAGTCCACACTATTCTGAGACCAATGATTTTAGAGGCATGTATGATCCTAGTATGTACGGTGGGAGTTATCAAAAAGAGTCTTCATCTCGTTACACTTGTGAGCCTTATCTTGAAGAGACTCTTGAAGATAGTTCTCAATTAGAGTTTGTAAGTCGTCTGACTGAAATGATGTTACAACTTAAAGAGACACAAGATCGATTTCAACAGACGCAAACTCAAATGCAGCAAAAGTTACATCAGACTCAGATTCAATTGCAACAAGAGTTACATCAGAGGTTTGAGTCTCTAAATCATCAATTAGAATCTCTAAATCATCCATTAGAGATGATGATGTCACAGTTATTAGCCGACGAGGAAGGGGTTTTACCACCCCAAACTCAAGAGGGTACTAGGTCCGATGGCGAGGGTAATACGTCTAGCCCTAGTACTAAGTTAAATGTCGACGAATCAACTGAGAAGACCCAAGAGCTTGAACAAACTGATAACCTTGTTGTCTCGTTTCCTCACCATGTGCCGTCTCATCATGATAGGACAATATTAGACTTTGAGATTCAGGATGATGGCTCTATGAACAAGTTTGGGGATGACATTATTTTGAACTTTTCGATTTTCGACACTTGTAGGGAGTCAGACTTAGATGCCAGACATGATGTTATAGTTGACTATGAGGCTTTAGATGCCTTTGAGGACATCGATGACATAATACCTAGAGACATGTTGGATAGTTTGTCGGACCATTTACCTAAGGAAACCATGGACCTTGACTTGGTCCCTGAGCCTATTGCTTCACCCTTAGAGTCCAGTTCAACCGTTCACGTGATCTCAGACTCAGTCGTTGATCCCTTTTGGGACATTTCAGACCTCTTTCCTAGAGTGTCTATGGACATAGTGGATGTTCTATCCACTAAGCTTCCACATGGCTTTTTGCCTTCGACTGACATCTTAGCCCTTCACTTATATGTCGATCCTTTTGACGACTTCTTAGTAGTCGCCCCTAGCATTTATGCTTACTTAGTGGACTGTGCATCCACTAAGTTTGGGGATGGCTTATTTTCTTCAATCGTTTTACTTGCACTTTATAGTCTGTACTTAGTTGTGAGACGATTTTCATTTGTATATAGCTTTCTTTGGGTTGACCCCCAAATCTTCCGTCTTTTGCTTTATGATCGTTAGGCCGATTAATGGGTCTTGATGTTTGTGGGTATCATCTCTGGAAACCCTCCACGAGACATAACTCGTGTTCTAGTGTGAAATCAAGAGAATTAAAGGCTAATTGCATAGCTCAATGCAATCGTGTATACCCACGTTAGTGGTAGATTTGTATGTGGTCATGTCTTTTATGTGATTCATTCTCATGATATTTGTTGATATTTTAGGAGCAATTCTTATATGTTTTACTTCTAAGGCGTGGTTTGTTCCAAGTTTGGGGATGGCGCGAGCTTGGCATCAACTTGGAACCTATTTATACATGAGCCTTGGTAGTATCATCTTTAATCTCCTTCGGTTATGGTAATATCTCTCCACTATTCTCTTTAGATTGACGAGCCTCTTTATCTTTTGGTGAGTGTACTCTTAGAACATTGAGGACAATGTTAGTTTTAAGTTTGGGGATGCGGGATATGACCATAACCGATGCATGACCATGAGTTTCAAAGACAAAAGGGTTCAAATTAGCCAAAATTTGAAAATTTTGAACATTTTAAGTAGATTTGCATGTGATTCTAGTGATAGTTTTAAGAATTTTGATGCATATGTGTCGAGTTGATGAGTTTTGTGATTGCTAATGGCCTTTGCATGGAAGTCGAGTCTTTTAGTGTTTGTGTTGTGCCATGTGAGTGACATCTTAGTGCAGAAGAAACATTTCTAAGAGACCTAAAGTAGTCATTAGTGGAGACTTAACCCATGTGAGAGCTCAAAGGCTAAATTGCCATTCGAGTGTATTCTTCCGCGCTAACTCCGAGTAGAATGAAGAGCTACTCAACCTCGTAACTTGTAAAAGAGCTCATTTGATCTCGTGTGCTCAATTTCCTTAGCCACTAGGAGTGACATTAGGATAGCGAATTAACCTTGCCCTTGTAGTCCATGAAACCCAATGAGAATGCCAACTAGAGGAAAGTGGATACTCCATCACCATCCATCATCTTATATCTCGAGAATGAGCGAAAAAAAGAATGAAAAATGAAAAATGAAAAAAAGTGATATGAAAAAAAGAAAAAGAAAGAAAAAGTGAAATAAAGTGATTTTTGTGTATGTTTGAGCATGTGTTAGCTCTTTTGTGTGAGTGATGTGATCGTATATATGTGTTGGTGTTTTTGTTCATGAATAGGTATTCGAAGCAAGATACAAATGTTGAGATGCTTAAGAGGTTCTACCATAATGAAGAGGTCGAAATTCTCGGGAATCCACCACCATCACATCATATATAGTATCCGCTAAACTTTAGAAGGCATTTTTAGAGGGTAGAATGGGTGAGAAGGGTGAGTGAGCTTCCCCACTCTATTTAGTGGCTAATTCCTTTTCGACGATCATTTGTTCCAAAATGTTGTCCTCACCCCTTTTTTATGTGTTGAGTTCAAGTTAAGTGATCACACTCACACATACGAGCGAACCATTCTTGAGTGATTTCATATTTGGAGTGTATGTCCGTGAGGCCGAAGTCGAGGCGAAATGTACTAACTTGGGAATCAAGGTTTTGTGACTTCGGAACATAGATGTGCTCATTATGGTATGACACTTGCATTTTAGGGTAAGATCATTAGTGAAGAGATCTTTAGCTTTCACATGAACTTGTTTACTTGATTCATTATGTTTTGACATGCTTAAACCCTTCACTATATGAACCATGCTTATCTATGATTTGGATTTTGGACCCTTGTGTATTTGAAAATCGATGTTTGTGGGTATCATCTATGAAAACCCTCACGAGACCACACTCGTCCACTAGGGCAACCTAGGGGTTCGACGACTTGTTGCATACGCTAAATGGAACCGGGATGCCTCCGAAAGTGAGTTAGATTTTTGTTTTCTTTTATTTTGTTTTGCTCGAGGACTAGCAAAATCTAAGTTTGGGGATGTTTGATGGGTCATGAAAATGTCCCATCTAAGTCGTTTAATTTAGCCAAGTTAGTC
Source organism: Eschscholzia californica (assembly GCF_041429995.1). Classification (NCBI taxonomy): domain Eukaryota; kingdom Viridiplantae; phylum Streptophyta; class Magnoliopsida; order Ranunculales; family Papaveraceae; genus Eschscholzia; species Eschscholzia californica. The sequence continues at coordinate 39,884,486 of NW_028238198.1, forward strand.
GATTTCGAGTCTTTATTATAATAAAATGGTTGGTTTTCTTGATTAGGTGTCTTTTATAGAGTTATGTGTGAAAATCGATTAAGAACGGGAGGAAGTTACTTGAAGGGCATTTTGGTCTTTTGGAGTGAAGGACATTCTGGTAATTTGGCCAAGGTCAGTGCGTGGTTGGAAAGTAGAGGTCGAGACGAGTCCGTAGGAGAAAACAGAAGTCAAATCGGAGTCCGGATGAACGAATAAACCAAGGTCAAAGTTCAGTCAAAAGATGTTGACTAGCGGGACAATGTCGGGTACGTTTCTGGCGCGCGGTATCCCAACAGACACGTGTCGATGAGCGGAGGCCGGTATATGCAAGTCCCGTGTTTCCGCTAAGCAGCCAAACGGACCCTTTAGGCCTTATCCGGTGGAGCGCGCTGCGGCTTAACTCGGTAGCCCCGATCTCACGTTTTAATCTCAGCCTCTCCCTTCCGCGTCCTTCAGATCTAACGGCTGCTGAGCGTCACCCCTTTGTTCTAATCCCGTGTTACCCGTAGCAGCATAGCTGCCGTGCTCCCAGCCACGTGTCCCTTCCCGAACCATCCAGATCCGCGTACTGCTTTAATCTGACGGTTTCTGTGGCCGATCCACTATGTTATCTTGCATACAAAGCACCATAGCTTTCGATTAAAAACCCTAACACCACAAACCCTACCCAGCCGCCAACACTTGGTTATTTTTAGGGTTTTTGCAATTTAACCCTAATACATTCCAAAAGTAGCCCTCTTTGTTAGGTTTGAAGGTCGCCGGCCGGAAAATTGGTCGGCCGGCGACATTCTTGGAGAATATGATGAGTTGGCTGGTTTAAATGAGGTGGCAGAGAGAGAAAACATGTTGGAGGAGAGAGAAAAGAAATGGAAGAGAGAGAGCAACGGTGTTATAACGGAAGGGGGCCATATGGGTATTTCTCGTAAAGTAGGGGCCAGGCGGGAAACTGGTCACAAAGTTGGGGGCCATTAGGGAAATAACCCATCTATTTATATGGAAAATGAATTTGGAACCTCCACAGTGCGAAGGGGATGTTCAACCTACACCTAGTGATGTTGTACTAGTTATGTATTTTGTTTTAAGTGAGTTAGTACAAACATTTTAATTCTTTGGGTTATTTTTCAAATGGCCCCCAACTTTGTGATCAGCTTCCTGCCTAGCCTCCTACTTTAGCAAATATTCTCATATGACTCCCTTTTTCAGTTACCGTCACTCTCTCTCCTCCATCTTATCTCCTCTCTCGCCAACTCACCTATCACGCCACATAATCATCTTCTCCGGCAGGGGTCGCCGTCCGACGACCTTCAAACCTAATTTTTTTTTCTCCTCTTCTTCCTCTCTCTCTCTCTCCTATTTTCTCTCTCTACTTCTTTTTCTCTCTTTTTTTTTTTCTTCCTCTCTATCTCTCTCTCTTCCCCCCCTCTTCTCACTCTCTCTAAAATGGCCGGCGAAGGGTTCCCCCTTCGCCGGCCGTCGGTCTGGGAAACCAAATTTTAAGGGTCGTTTATTTGGGGAAATAAGATTCTAAATGGTGATCTAGTTTCTTATGCGTTTTAAACATCCAATATTTTTATAGTTAATTTAGGGCCGTTTATTTGGGGAAATAAGAATATTATCTGGATTGAATTTTTTTGAAGGGAAGATGTGAAATTTAAAAGATTATCCGGGAAATCAAATTTTAAGGGGAAATAAAAATTTTCTTCTTCTTTAACTCCGGTGACCACCTCTGGCCACCACCACCACCATTTTTCTTTTATCTCTTTCTTCTTCTTCCTCTTCTTTCTCTTACAAACTCTATTTCTCTCTCTCTCTCTCACAGTAACTCTTTCTCACGATCTCTCTCATAGTCTTTATCACTTTCTCTCTCTCTCTCTCTCTCTCTCGGTCTTTCGATCTCTCCACGGTCCCCCTCTTTATTCGTCTATCTCTCTCATAATATCTTCCTCTCTCACTGTCTCTCTCACATTATCGTTCAGAAAAAACCTTATTAGGATTTTCGTTAACAGTACCAGAAGGATTGATTGGTACAGATTGAGCTCCAGTAGCAACCATAATATTAGTCGAGAGAGGAGGTGTAGAAGAAATAAGAACAAAACTTTCCTCTTGTTGTTGTTTCAATCCAGCAACACCATTCATCTGTGAGAAGTGTTCTTCTAACCCAACCTTTTGATCTTCAATACGAACCTTAATTGGAGGCAAATTAGACACTGAAGGTGAAGAAGAAGTAGACCCAAAAGAAGAAAACGAATCAGGCACAGATTGAACTTCTTGATTATTGTTCTTAACCTGTTTGCAGGGCTGACCCAAGTAGTTGGGGGGCCTAAAGCAAAGAAAAATTTAGGGCCTTACCCCAGCTATAAAATAAAAATTGTCGTAATGATCTCATGAATTATTTGTTCAAAGACATTTCCGTTAGCGGGTTCTTCATTTAGATTAGTAAGTTTTGCATTAAAACTACCTGTCGTAGAATACTTCGGCTATATAGTTTTCACTAAGTATTTATTAAGTGAACCTTCGTGAGATATCGTTAATTACTCTAACCTCTTTTCCTTTTCTCTTTTAGCATTTTCTCTTTTAGCATGTCGCAATCTAATTATTAATAGTACACTTATTGAATGTATTTGTTGTTTGTTAAGACCCAATTTAAGATTAATAAAATTAACACTTATACTTCAGTAGTAGAACAAAAAACGCTTCTTTCTAAAGAGAGATACCATCAAATATAACAATGTCAAAAAAAAAAAAAATAATAAATAACAAACTAGTAAACAGTTATAAAAACAAGATTGAACAAAAATCATTATCTGTTGTAGAAATAGAGATAATTATAGAGAAAAGCAAAACAGTTAGAAAGAAAGATGGAGAAGGTATTAAATATTAGACAATTTTTTATGACTATAGAATTCAAAATTAGACTAAGTTTCCTCTACCAAGATAGTTAGACAAGGTTAGGAAGTTTCTAACTTTCTACTGTTGGCCCCGCAACTTAATTGTTACTAAACCTTTCATCGAGATAAGTATCGTACAGTAGCAAGAGTAGGGGTGGGAAAAAGATCCGGAAGACCGGTATCCGACCCGTTCGACCGAGATAAAAAGTGTCCATGGACACCCGATGGTCATAACGGTCAGTGTCCGACCGGCCCGAAAGAATTGGCGGACGGTCACGGTCAAAATTCTATGTCGAAGGACCGACCGCTAACCGACCGACCAATATAGACCGTCTAAATAACCGACCGGTACGAATGACCGAATAGGTTGACCGACTAAACTGTCCTCATTTTTAGAAGCGGACCGTTGAATTTTTATAGACATATGAATATATGATGGTCATTGGCTATAGTCTTATAGTCCTCTGGAAGACCAAACATTTGTACATGGCTTAATTATATCTTGTCAAATGATGATCAACTGTGTTTTTTTCTATTTTATATTTACTTTTGATTTCTTGGTTAAACATCTTCATTTGTAAGTAATTTTGTTTGTGGTAATAAAAATAAAGTTCTGAATTTAAGTAAACTTTATTGGAAAGTCCGGACCGAGACCGTCCGGTGTCCGACTGGCCCGTTAAAATAAACGGTCTTGGACGGTCAATGGACAAAGAATTCTTAAGAGTGACCGTCCGAGTCCGCCCGAATAAATAGGTGGTCACCAACAGTTTATGTCCGAGTCGACCGGTTCGATAAAGTTAGAGTCCGGTACCGACCGGTCCGGACCGATTCCCACCCCTAAGCAAGAGTGTTGGCAGCACTCAATGGTTTAAAGTGAGTTTGATTGGGTTTCCTTGGTTTTTGTTGGAGTGCCTTTAACGAACTCAGTTTTTTGAGGCCCCTTCCACAAGTGAGGCCCAAAGCAGCAGCTTTGGGCCTGGGCTGCCCCTGCCTGTTTGTTAATATTCCCCAAAGAATCACTTTGAGTTTCAACATCAATTGATGACTTAACATTAACAATCTCATCTAAACCAAGTAAACAATTAACAGAAGCAGAATCAGCAGAAAGCCTTCTAGGTAAACTTACAACACCATTCTAAACGTTCTCCCACAGTATATCTCTCTTGAAATATTTGGTGATCTGATTTGGTGATCAGATTTGGTAGTGGAGAACTGATGGTAGTGGCTGGATTTGGTGATCAAGAAAGGAGAGATGAGAAAGAAAGATTTAAAAAAAAAAAAAAAAATTAAGGTCGACGACAATGGCTGTTTACCGGCGACCCTTGCCGTTATGGAGAACAAAATTTTATTCCCCATAACAATCAGAAAATATATTGGTCAACTAAGGTTGACTAATTTTTTTATAAAGCCTTTGCACCCAGGATAATTTTCATATTTCGCCAAAAGCGGCCTTAATTTAGATCTATTTGTGTCTATCCCCAAAGTTCCATATTTGTTTCTGGTTTAACTTTTGTTTCTGATCTTCCCACCAAATTTTCTAGTTATGCTGAAGATAAAAAATCAGAAAATATGAATTGGGAAAGTGATTAAAAAAAATGTAATCTTTGACATTAATTCTCGTGCTTTAGATGAAAAAATATGTGGGCGGTATTAATAGTAGGATATGAAACCACTGTCAACTTTATCTATTTTTTTTTAGTGTGAGTGATGTGATTGTATATATGTGTGTTTGTGTGTATGTTCATGAATAAGTATTCGAGCAAGAAACAAATGTGGAAGTGCTTGAGAAGTTATATAATGAAGAAGGCGACATTCTCGGAATCCACCATCATTATTCCATCTTTTGTATCCGCTAACCTTTAGAAGGCATTCTTATAGGATAGAATGGGTGAGAAGGGCGAGTGAGCTTCCCCACTCTATTTAGTGACTAATTCCTTTTCGAAGATCATTCGTTCCAAAATGCTGTCCTCACCCCTTTATATGTGTTGAATCCATGTTAGTGATCACACTCACACATACGAGTGAACCATTCTTGAGCGATCTCATATTTGGAGTGTATGCCCGTAAGGCCGAAGTCGAGGCGAAATGTACTAAACTAGGGATCAAAGTTGTGTGCCTTGGAAACATAGATGTTGTTCATTATGGTATGACACTTGCATTTTTGAGTAAGATCATTAGTGAAGAGGTCTTTAGCTTTTACATGAGCTTATTTACTTGATTCATTATGTGTTGACATGTTTAAACCCTTTACTATATGAACCATGCTTATCTATGATTTGGATGTTGGACCCTTGTGTCTCATGAGATTCGACTATGGAAACCCTCACGAGACAACACTCGTCCTCTAGGGGTAACCTAGGTGTTTAACGGCTTGTTGCATATGCTAAATGCAACCGGGATTCCTCCAAAAGTGAGTTAGGCCTTTATTTTGTTTTATTTACTCGAGAACTAGCAAAGTTTGAGTTTGGGGATGTTGATGTGACATGAAAATGTCACATTCGATCCGCCTAACTTAGACTAATTAGTCCTTTTCGAGTGTTAGTTCTAATAATTTATGTGTGTTTTCATGTTAGGTACCTATTTTGGAGTTAAGCGTGTGATTCAGAATCAAACGAAACATTAATCGCTATCATTTCATGTGCCCAAAATGAGAAAAAAAGATTTCAACCAAATCAAATGACAAGTGGAGTCAAAGACGAATCTGACGGTAAAAACGGAAGTTGAATCGGAGTTCGGACGGAGAAATTATGGAAGATGCAAGCCAAAGTCGCCTTTTGAAATTAGACTTGTAGAGACCAAGCATGAAGGCATCTCTTGGTTTCTAAATCAAAACCAAGTTCAAGCCTAAAGCCCACAAAAGAAAAGAAGAGAACAAGACAAAGAAAGATTCAATGAGCACCCTCTCTTTATGGTTCAAAGTCAAAATAGTCAAGTCTGAGTCAAAGTCAAGTTTGACTAGGGTTTTCAGTAGTCAAAAGAAATCTTATCCAAGGATCTACTATTCATCATCTTCTTCACCAAGAAAGAGGGAGAAAAAAAAGGAGGCTAAGGTTTTCTTGAGTTTTAGGGTTTGAAAGAGAGGGAAAAAGAGAGAAGAAGGAGAAGGCCGACCAAGCTAAGCCCGTGAAGGGAATTATACCCTTATACTAGTGTTTATAGCAGATAATGACATCTAATGTCTAACACTAGTATCCCCAAGATCATCATGCAAAACTAGTAATTAACTAATAGGAAGATAGTAGATTACCTTAATCGTTATTTCCCTCGAGCTAGTTGAATAGATTAAAGAAAACCAAGAGCTTCAAACGTAGCTCCTCTACTTGGGACACCAAACGTTGTATTTAATCTCCCTCCTTGAAAGCTCGCTAGCACTCCAATGGTGGTTTGATAATAAAATGACCTTCTTCTTGCTTGACTAGAAGATAGCTTGGGAATTAGCTCACTTTCTCCTCTCTACTTGATGTGGTAGAGTAAGAAAGCTTAGAGAGAAATTCCACACCTTATTCTCTGCCCTAAGAGTGTTTATATAGAACCCTAATGAGAATACACCTCCTCAAAGGTTTCCTAAAACACCCTTTAGAATAAGATTTAGGGAAATAGTCGAAAATAACAATTAATGATATTTTCTCAATTCCCTAAGGAGGAGGTGTAAAACACCATGAAATTTTGCGTGCATACTACTGGGTATGTCATAAAATCACCCTCCAAAATTCAGCCCAATCCGAGTCCCGGAAGTACCCGGACCGTCCTAGGCCCAAAACCCTTATTTCGGGCCTTTTTGCTATATTTTGCCCAAATTCTATTTAGGCCTGTGAGATATGTTTATGGGACATTCCCAATGTTATATCACACTCCCACTAGTCATATCATCCGATTAAATACCCATTCTTATGTGTAACCCGATGTAGGATCCGATCGAAGTTAGCAGCGAATTACTTCGCAATTCGACGATCGTAGTAGGTTTCTAGCTAAACACTACGACCCCTAAATCAATCGGACTTGATGATCTTCTTCATCAATTGTCCTAGCCGACATATTTCTTGCATTTCCATCTTGGTCGAAGGACATCTCCTTCAACTCCTTCAGACTCCCACGTGGACTTAGAACAAGTGCAATGCCTCGATTCCCGTGTCAATTTAGTATCCCATCTGATACGTCACGTCATTCAGACTTTCTTGATCTCCGAGTACAACTGTAAAAGACAAACGATTAATTCTTAATCCGTTTGAGCGCGACCACGCATTTTTCAGTTGTCACTCATCAAGTGGCCTTGAGACACTTTTGACCTAATGTGATTAGGATGACACAATCCATTCTTGTGCTCCCACTTAACTTCATGTCTATCATGTCCTTCCCAGTATCTGTCTTTATAACCTCCTTTTACGGCGCGGTGTTTGACGAAATCAAAGTCGGAGATTCCTTACATATGATGAGTGGAGCACTCATGTTTTGAGGAATCTCTCCAATCCTGTCTTTTGAGAAGTATTTGACGTTCATCAAGAGTGACGTACTTCTCATTAGAGGGTTATCCAGTGTATAAAACTTTTACACACCCACGTAGTCGAATCGAATACACTATTCTTATAGCCCATGAAACTGCGCTATCCCATCGACTCCCGTACTAGTCTTCATGAGCCATTGTTGTCCATGCAATGACCTGGACTAGGGATTTGCAATAAATATTCCAAGTTCACTTAATAGGGTTTCATTCATCAGATCACGTATCTGACAAACCTATTCGGAATGTTTTATCACCAATGGACTGTCGTTTAAACACTAAACCAAATTTAGACGACTTGTGAAATAACTCTATTATTTCTGATAACGAGAGTTGTAAATCTGAGTCTCTTCCGTAAAACTCTTTTTACCCACTCAGTTTTACTTGTCGAGGTTTATTCCAAATTTACCTCATGCGTTAGACTGTGTATGAATCTCATACTATGTCTTAGGTGACAGTTTAGTTTGACTACCGTGGTAGTCGGTTTTAAACTTTGCTTATTATCAATTAATTTGAAGATTGCTATCTTCAACCTTGATAATATCTAGTAATCTTTACTAGAGTTAAGGCTTTTAATTTCTTATGTAGAATTTCTAACGGTTACGGCTTAAACACTTTTAAGCCTACTTTCCTTCCATGTCTGGAAGTTTGCTACGATGACTATTTGTACTACTTTCATCCTTTAGTCTTCTAGGATGTTTCAATAGTGTTTCGGGTTTCCAATCCGAATTGGATGTCTAAATGCTAATCACGTTCAACATGACTTGACTTTATGTTTTCAAACATAAACGTCTCTCTCCTGCGTGCTTGCTCATCGGTGTCTTTTCAAACTCCGATTTGGCAACGCTCTTTGTCATGAGTTTTGGGTCGAAATTCTTTTAGACTTTTCCGAGTCTTAGATTTTCTGTTTCGGATCTCAAGCATCTCAGCTACTGAGTCTCTCTAACCCTATAATCTTTTTGATCTATGCTTATAGATCTTCAGATACCCAAAATGGCATTTCATCCTTGTGTGTGGTCCTTTTATTGAGTCAGTGTGTTCACTGTTACACAACATCTTATGTCGTACTCAATCTTTTGTATGTACTCTACATACGGACCCGAAAAGTTTGTTTCTCCTACTTACCTTCTTGAAACTCGTGATTCAAGATTTTTCTTCATTCCTCAGGAATCAAACTTCTTTGATTGCCTCTTTGAATCGAAGATTCTAACTCTTGCGTGCTTTTAATCCGTCGATGGATTTCTGAAGGACATAACTTGATTAGAAGAATCTTATTCTTCTTGTCTAGTTTCGGGAAACATGAATGTTTCCATCCTTTCAGTTTTCTACTTTGGAAAACCAATTTAGGTCTTCCGTTGACTTAAATTATCAAGCTTCATGTCTTGACGAGATATGGATTCCATGATGGTTTTGGCTTCTAGCCAAAATCTAGAGTCAGTTTCCGTTTCTGCGCAGGTCTTTTATCTCTTCAGAAATAACCTTTATTTTCTGAGTCTTTGAGATTTTACTTTTGACCTTTTAGGGTTTTGAACAACAGTTTGGAATTTTCTCAACTACTTTGAGATATTCCTGTAGAGACACTTTCACTTGCTTTGAGAGTTCTCCTGCGAATGACATTCGCTTTTGTGCGGTGGGTTTATAAGATCATATCTTTAACCTTTGCTTTTCCGAGGAGCCGCAGTTTGTTGCTTTTGGTCGAATTTAATCGTCTTGTACAAGTTTCATGGTTGTTCTTTAAGACTCTTCATGATTTTTCTCATGATCGAATTAAATCGACTTGTACTTTTCTCCCACTTATTCTTGTAATAATTAGTATTTTTCTCCCAGACTACTAGGTGTGCTAATTACAAGAAGAATACTATCATGAGCAACAAATACTTTGTTCTCTTGATTGGTTGTGGAAGAAGCCCAAATTTCTTTCAAAAAGAAATTGCGTCAAATATTAGCTAGTTTTGTAACGCTTTTTACAAGTTTTAGCTTTAGACGAAATTTTGGTAGTTTTGTGGGAAGCTATGTCTAGACTAGTGGATTTTGGAGGATAGAGTTTGATTCATGTTCTTCATCGTAATCCTTTTGGACACTCCAAATATGGATAGGTTAGAAGTTTTGAAGATCAATCTCTGTTTCTGACTTAAGACGGAATTTAGGTATAGATTGTTTAATTTAGCACTTTTAATAACATCTCAATTTAAAAATAAAGTTCTTTATTGATTCTCCATAATACTTAGTACAGAGATGATGTTAAAACTAGAAAAACGATTAATCTAGATTAGTGCCTAATGATGAGACATGAAAATGTCCCATCTGAATCTCCTAACTCGGGTTAGTTAGTCAATTTCAAGTAGTTACTCTGGTGATTTGCTTATTTCTCTTTTCCAGGTGTCTTTTACGGAGTTCAGTGTGAAAAGCGGATAAAATCGAGAGAAAGACATGCTAGGAGTATTTTTGGTAATTTCTTGATTATGGTAATTTTGGTCAAAATTGGTGCTCGAATGAAAGTACAGTCTAAGACGAACCCAACGGCGAAAGCGGAAGTGGAATCGGAGTCCGGATGCGAAAATGAGACCAAGTCAAAGATTGGGTCAAATAGAGTTGACCAAATATTAGGTGAAGGACACGTGGTGCAGGCAGGTCCCGTGTGGGCTATATTCTGTCACAAGCAGGGTGATATTAGGGGTCTTCTTTAAAGAATGTTCCACTGTTACGGGACGCATTAACGAGGGTACTTCCCTACGCGTGGTTTCAGATCCAACCGCTGGCGCTCCTTATCACGTGATCTTAACATGGGTTGTGTCCCACGTTGGCTGCTCCGCGATGCACTGTATCTCTGCTCACCTGGCACGTGACAACCAAATATTGGCTGTATCTCACGCCTCTTGACTGGGTAGTTATATTTCTTTCCCAAATTATTATGATCTCCATTTTTTGAAAACTAATGAACAGAGAGAAGATATAAGAGAAGAGATAGAAAGAGATGGATTCTTTCCTCTTCTTTCTCTCGTATCTATCTATTATGGGCAGTGTAAACAGAGATGTGAAAGAGATTTTATCACAGAGAACGTAGAGAGGAAGAGATCGGGCAAGGTTTTTTTTGAGATAAAATCAAAGATCATTTTCTTTAAAAGAAAAGAAAGAAGACCAACAAAGATGGAAAGAGAGAAATGGCATGATTCGATTTTCTTCTCCTTTCACATAAGATAAAGATTTTCAGAGATAGAAATATATATTTTGAAGTAGAGAGAAATTTGTTTCTCTTATAGACCGAGAGAGAGAGAAAGATATTTCTTTCTTTAAGAAACAGAGGAGATAAACTGAAGATGGAATCAAGGTGTTCGAGAAGGAAAGAAGAGATGGATCACAGGATTTGATAGGAAATTGATTCGATTGAGAGAGGGCTCGGTTTTGGGGAGGGAAGCAGTTTTATTATTTTGATAGCTGCTCTGTTTTCCTTCTTCTTCTTAGGGCATTAATGTAAGATTAGAGAGAAGAGAAGAAAACAGAGTAGAGGGAGAAAAATTTAGAGAAAAACAGAGAGTTACCATCATCTTCATATCTTTCTTCTTCTGTATATTCTTTTTGTGAGAGAGAGAAATAAAACAGAATAGAGAGAGAGAGAGAGTAGTAGAGAAACAGAGTGATTTGTAGAGAAACAGAAGATTGTTTTCTAAGTATTTATCTAATACAATCATCTTCTTCAAATTGTTGGTGTTAATTGTGTTTGGATTGAAATAAAAGAAAAGAGAAATTTTTGTGAGAGAAATCAAGAAACGGAGAGTTATAGAAGGAGAGAAAAAGAGTTGGAGAAGATGAGAAAATCATTTTCCAACAGAGAAATCGATTCCAAGAAGATGAGAAAATCGACTTCCCTTAGGGTCTGTTTGTTCTGTTTTCCTGGAAAATCGTAAAAACAGAAGGAAAACTCTTCCCTTAGGGTCTGTTTGGTTGAAAAGCAGGAAATCAGCAAGAAAAGTTATGATTCTTCTTCCATTTTCTCTCTTACTTTTCGTATTTATTTTAAATCTCGATCATGATTAGCTAATAATCTCTCTTCTAGGATTTTATGAAGAAACTAATTCTTGATCTTTTAGATATATTCTTGATTGATTAATTCTTTTGATTGAACGATAAAGTTTAATTTGTTAAATCGGTTATCTTTTCACTATTTATACTTTTCGATTTGATGCATCGTGCTTATGTTAAATCATTTGACGGTTCATACTTATTAATTGATAAATAGTAGTTTAGAAATATATTTTTCAAAAGAAGACAAATACCATTTTATGATCTAAAAACCGGTTTTATCGAAAACATCTCCCGGAATTAGGATAGTTCATTATCCGAAATTCTGAGTTATAAAAAAGAAGAGAATTAACCATTTTAAGTATTTGTTTCTAAAAGTGATTTTATGTGGTGGAATCCTAAACCCTAGACTCCTCTCCCCATTTGAGTTCATTTTCATTCCCGTAATTTTATTTTAAAAACCAAAAAACCAAATCATTTTACAATCTTATTACTTCCTAATTTTAGAATAGGTTTAACTAGTCTCTGAGGAACGAACCGGTCTTACCGGAATTATTACTTGACGCCCGTATACTTGCGGGTGGTGACCTATTTAGGAAACTTTCTAGGCCCATCAAGTTTTTGGCGCCGCTGCCGGGGACTATGTTTTAAATTTTTTCTAAACTTGGAAAGTTTTTATTTTTGGTAAGTTTGACTTTTTGAATACTTTGACTTGCTTTTCTATTTTTGGTGTGTAGAGCACTAAGGAGCTAAAGAGGAGGCGCAACAAGGAGGAGGACCTCAAAAGAACAAATTTACATGTTTTTTAATTTTTTGTATTTATTTTGGTGAGAAAGAGAGACTTTAGACTTTCTAGACTTTATTTTTGGATTTAAGTTTTGACCCTAATTTAAAGGGCATAATTGTAATCGAAACCAAAGAAGCCTCGGGTTCGTACACTTGAGGGAAGAGTGGCCCGGGTCGTCTGCAAAGGTCGTCGCCCGTCTCGAGCGGGAGGTAACTTTCTCTAATCACCCACGAATCCCCTGCTAGTGGGTACTTTTCTATAAGATCTTCGTAGTGCTTCATTGGTTTCCGAAATAAATAAAAAAAAAAAAAAAAATTGAAAGAGAGATGGATAGATCGTGGTCCCAACATGAAGAGGTTGTTGATTTGAAGTCGTCTGACTCGCTTAAGGACGATGAATCATGGTTGATAAATGTGTTAAATGAGGCCATTGTCTCGCTTGACTTTGGTGAGGATATAGAATTCTTTAAGGACCCTGAGTACATCGCGATCAAAGAGAGTATAGAAGGTTTATCTAAACCGACTTCTAGGGAGTGTGAGTCTGATATTAGGGTTTCTCCATTGAAGGAACCCGAAGTACCTCTTTCAGAGAACCCTAGTTTAAGTCCGGGTGTCATTGATAGTCATCTAGATTGCTTTGTATTTTGTCCCTCGAAACCATGTGTAGATTTTGAAGCACTTACTCCCTCTGTCGATCATCCATATGAAGACCCATTCTATCCGGTCTGTACTCTCTCTAGTGCGGTGCCAAACTTAACGACCTTATTGTCGTCTAAGTTTGGGGATTGCCCTTCTTTCTTGATAGTCTCACTTACACTATCACCAAGTTACGAAAATGTGAGACTATCGTTCACTGAAAACTTTGTGTCTTGGGTGGACCCACAGATGTATCGATTATTGGTTTACAGTTAATCACATATTTGTAATCCAGTAGGTATAATTTTTTCTATTTTTCGAACCATCTGTTTCGTCTGGCTGAAGACGTTAAACTTAGCGCTTTCTGGGAGGCAACCCATGCAGAGGACGCTGAATCGGGTAATATCTCTCCCTTCACCCTGTTATTTTTTTGCATAGTCTTCAGAACATTGAGGACAATGTTCGGTTTAAGTTTGGGGATAGGGGAATGAATTTTTTGCTAAGTCCTTATTTCAAAAATTCAAAAGGGTTCAAAAATTTTCAAAATTATAAATTTTTGGGTTGAAAATGTGAGCCTAGTTGTTTTTGCTTGTTAATAGTTATAGAGTCTAGTTTGTCAGACTATCCGTTTGCTAAAGGTTTTTCCACGAATTTCAAGTCTTGAAGTTGTTTGTGCACTAGCCATGTGAGTGTTAGATAGGGGAAGAGTTGACTTTTCTGAGAGAACTTAATCAATCATTAGTGGAGACTTAACCTATGTGAGATTCTGAGCCTTTCTTGTTGTTTTGAGTGATCTCTTCTGAACTAATTCTGAGTAGAATGAAGAGCTACTCAACCTCGCAACATTCATTAGAGCTCAGTTGATCTCTTGAGTTCGAATTTTACAACCACTAGGGATGTCATCAGGAAGTAAACCTTTCTCTTGTAGTCTGGAAACTTGAAAACAGTGTAGACTAAAGGAAAATAGATCTCATCCATAATTTAGAACCCTGAGAATAAGGCATGAAGCAAAGTGGAGAGAATTATACCCAAGGAAAGTGTTAAGAAAGTATGTTGTGTATTTTGAGTTTTATTACCAGAAGCGTATTCAAAAAAAAAAAAAAAAAAAAAAAAAAAAAAGAAAGAAAGAAAGAGAAAAATAGAAAAAAAAGAAAAGGAAAAGTGTTTTGTTTAGTAGTGCTTGAGTATTTATCCCTTGAAGTAGTTCTTGAAGATTTGAAGACGTCGAGTTCTCAGGAAAACTAGTTCATCATTATAGTCTATTGACCTTTAGGAAGCATTGTTAGATAGTTGATCAGGTGAGAAGAGTTAGTAAGCTTCCCCATTCTATATTAGTGGTTGTTTCCTTCCTATGAGATCAGTCGTTTACCAAAAATTTAGTCCGTCTTTTGTAATGTGTTGAGTTTTCCTTCATACTCATACTCGCACATTGAGTGAACCGTTTCCGAGTGACTTAAATTTTTGAGTGTATGACCATAAGGCAACAGTCAAGGCGAAATGTATTGAGTAAGTAATCGAGGTCTTGTCTGTTTGGAACCGAAATGATACTCATATTGGCTGGTCACGTGCACTTCGAGTCTTGATTAGTAGTGAAGGAATTTTTTAGCATTTGTATGGTTTGGTCGACTTAGATTTCATTTCTATTAACTTTTGAAAATCTACCGGATAAACATTTTTAGTCCATGTCATATTTAGACTCTTCTAGATTTTTGAGATTTTTGAATTTTGTGGGTAGATTCACTGCAAACCCTCACGAGACAAAACTCGTCCTCTAGGGAAACCTAGAGGTTTAACGGCTTGTTGCACGGGCTAAGTGCAATCGTGATTCCCAACGAAAGTGGTGAAGTGGGTTTAGTTTTACTTTCTATTTTTGCTCGAGGACTAGCAAAATCTAAGTTTGGGGATGTTTGATGAGACATGAAAATGTCCCATCTGAATCTCCTAACTCGGGTTAGTTAGTCAATTTCAAGTAGTTACTCTGGTGATTTGCTTATTTCTCTTTTCCAGGTGTCTTTTACGGAGTTCAGTGTGAAAAGCGGATAAAATCGAGAGAAAGACATGCTAGGAGTATTTTTGGTCATTTCTTGATTATGGTAATTTTGGTCAAAATTGGTGCTCGAATGAAAGTACAGTCTAAGACGAACCCAACGGCGAAAGCGGAAGTGGAATCGGAGTCTGGATGCGAAAATGAGACCAAGTCAAAGATTGGGTCAAATAGAGTTGACCAAATATTAGGTGAAGGACACGTGGTGCAGGCAGGTCCCGTGTGGGCTATATTCTGTCACAAGCAGGGTGATATTAGGGGTCTTCTTTAAAGAATGTTCCACTGTTACGGGACGCATTAACGAGGGTACTTCCCTACGCGTGGTTTCAGATCCAACCGCTGGCGCTCCTTATCACGTGATCTTAACATGGGTTGTGTCCCACGTTGGCTGCTCCGCGATGCACTGTATCTCTGCTCACCTGGCACGTGACAACCAAATATTGGCTGTATCTCACGCCTCTTGACTGGGTAGTTATATTTCTTTCCCAAATTATTATGATCTCCATTTTTTGAAAACTAATGAACAGAGAGAAGATATAAGAGAAGAGATAGAAAGAGATGGATTCTTTCCTCTTCTTTCTCTCGTATCTATCTATTATGGGCAGTGTAAACAGAGATGTGAAAGAGATTTTATCACAGAGAACGTAGAGAGGAAGAGATCGGGCAAGGTTTTTTTTGAGATAAAATCAAAGATCATTTTCTTTAAAAGAAAAGAAAGAAGACCAACAAAGATGGAAAGAGAGAAATGGCATGATTCGATTTTCTTCTCCTTTCACATAAGATAAAGATTTTCAGAGATAGAAATATATATTTTGAAGTAGAGAGAAATTTGTTTCTCTTATAGACCGAGAGAGAGAGAAAGATATTTCTTTCTTTAAGAAACAGAGGAGATAAACTGAAGATGGAATCAAGGTGTTCGAGAAGGAAAGAAGAGATGGATCACAGGATTTGATAGGAAATTGATTCGATTGAGAGAGGGCTCGGTTTTGGGGAGGGAAGCAGTTTTATTATTTTGATAGCTGCTCTGTTTTCCTTCTTCTTCTTGGGGCATTAATGTAAGATTAGAGAGAAGAGAAGAAAACAGAGTAGAGGGAGAAAAATTTAGAGAAAAACAGAGAGTTACCATCATCTTCATATCTTTCTTCTTCTATATATTCTTTTTGTGAGAGAGAGAAATAAAACAGAATAGAGAGAGAGAGAGAGTAGTAGAGAAACAGAGTGATTTGTAGAGAAACAGAAGATTGTTTTCTAAGTATTTATCTAATACAATCATCTTCTTCAAATTGTTGGTGTTAATTGTGTTTGGATTGAAATAAAAGAAAAGAGAAATTTTTGTGTGAGAAATCAAGAAACAGAGAGTTATAGAAGGAGAGAAAAAGAGTTGGAGAAGATGAGAAAATCATTTTCCAACAGAGAAATCGATTCCAAGAAGATGAGAAAATCGACTTCCCTTAGGGTCTGTTTGTTCTGTTTTCCTGGAAAATCGTAAAAACAGAAGGAAAACTCTTCCCTTAGGGTCTGTTTGGTTGAAAAGCAGGAAATCAGCAAGAAAAGTTATGATTCTTCTTCCATTTTCTCTCTTACTTTTCGTATTTATTTTAAATCTCGATCATGATTAGCTAATAATCTCTCTTCTAGGATTTTATGAAGAAACTAATTCTTGATCTTTTAGATATATTCTTGATTGATTAATTCTTTTGATTGAACGATAAAGTTTAATTTGTTTTAATTTGTTAAATCGGTTATCTTTTCACTATTTATACTTATGATTTGATGCATCGTGCTTATGTTAAATCATTTGACGGTTCATACTTATTAATTGATAAATAGTAGTTTAGAAATATATTTTTCAAAAGAAGACAAATACCATTTTATGATCTAAAAACCGGTTTTAGCGAAAACATCTCCCGGAATTAGGATAGTTCATTATCCGAAATTCTGAGTTATAAAAAAGAAGAGAATTAACCATTTTAAGTATTTGTTTCTAAAAGTGATTTTATGTGGTGGAATCCTAAACCCTAGACTCCTCTCCCCATTTGAGTTCATTTTCATTCCAGTAATTTTATTTTAAAAACCAAAAAACCAAATCATTTTACAATCTTATTACTTCCTAATTTTAGAATAGGTTTAACTAGTCTCTGAGGAACGAACCGGTCTTACCGGAATTATTACTTGACGCCCGTATACTTGCGGGTGGTGACCTATTTAGGAAACTTTCTAGGCCCATCACCTAAAGTAGACTTCGATCCCTTTCAGCATCCTTAGCAGTCGAGGCTTCTGCTCCCTCTTGGATCTTGTCTTCCTTAGCCAAATACTCAGTTCCCAGCTGCACCTGTACATTCACAATGATAGGGCAATTTTAGGTATCATATACCAAAGTTTGGGAATTTTACAGTATTTGATAAGTTAACTGTTTATACCTGAACTGGAAGCCACTGTTCAATTCTTCTTGTCCTGCAAGAACTTAGGGTAGTTTCTTTTCCAGTGGCTCTTGCCATCACAGTAGAAACATTTGGTGTCAGGAGGAGGATCTTTGTCTTTAGGTTTGGCAACCCGTTTGCCTTTTCCTCTTGACGCGGTTTTCTTCTTCTGTTTTTCACCTTTCTTGAACCCTTTGTCCTTTTGTACCATAAGAACGTCCTTCTTAGTCTCCACTATGGCGACGTCATTTTCTGCTGTTAGAAGCATAGAATGAAGTGCCTCCAACGTTTTATCCCATCCATTCATGTTGTAGTTCATCTTAAACTGATTAAAACCACTATGGAGGGAGTGAAGGATAGTGTCAGTAGCCGTCTGTTGGCTATAAGGGAAACCTAGTTTAGCCAGCTTGCCCATGAGCCTGATCATTTGACGAACATGAGGCCCAACTAGGGGTGGGAATTCATCCCGACAGCCCGCCACCCGTTACGGGCACCCGAAATAACCCGTGGACGCCCATGCCCGAGACGGGTATGACCCGCCCGGCCCGAGGGATTATAACGGGCGGGCGTGGGTGAATAGGCTTACCCGTGCTCCCGCCCGCACCCAAGCCCGCATAGTAGCACCCGTAGCTAAAATGTCAAAACTTTGTATTATTGAGCATTATGAAGTCCACTATATTTTCTATGAGCCCATTGAACACTTACCAGTTATTGGCTTTATAACCATAACCCATGGAGGTTTTATTACTAATTTCCAATGTGGGACTATCCAATATTAAAACAAAGAACACAACCTTCAAATATTCCCACATTGGTTACTATTTAAAATGTCATTGGACTGGTGCAAGCTCTTATATCTACTTAAGGTAGGAGTGGCGGCATCTAAGACTTTGGAAGCAAGTGCTACAACCGCAAGCCCTAGATTACTCTCACATCCTCCTTAATCCTCCTTAATATGAGACATATAGACCCTGAACCTTACATAGAGTCAAAATTTATATAACCACAACCTCCCACATTTCTCACAACCTTCTCGATGTGGGACTAATGAGCTCTAATATGCTTGAGAGAGTCGAAACTTTTATAATGACAAACCCCACCTCTCTCACAAAGCCTTCTCAATGCGGGACTAAAAGTCTCATTAACAAGGACAAAGGCACTAGAACAAAGGTACAATATCTTAGTCCCACATCATTTGATTTGAAAAAGTAAGGAGCTTCAGTTAAGTTTTATAGAATTAATTGAAAATTTGATCATCATCATACCTTTTAAAGATCAGCCCCACATCTGCTCTTCTGTACCAGGAGAAGAGTTTAGAAATTAATATATACGCTGAGTGAGGCATGGTATTAATTACCCGACACCCGCTTGCCCGGCCCGAGTCACCTGCATCATTTAGCGGGCATGGGCGGGCTTTGGGCAAGTGGAATCTTAAAACTACCCGCCAGTTACACCCGACTGCCTTAATAGCCGTTTTGAAAATGTGCCCGACCCTCCCGAGCCCGAGACAAAACTACCCGTAGGCACCCATACCCGCCCGATTCCCACCCCTAGGCCCAACTGGTTTTCCCTTTTCAAGGCGCATGTCCATAATTGCTTTAGAGGTTTCAAACCTCTCCAATCTCGACTGTTTCTGGAACATTTCCCGAAGTTGTCGCATCATGGAGTAAGCATCCATGTCTATGAACTGTTCTCGCAAAGTCGGTTCCAAGGTTGCTAACATTAAGCAAGTTACAGGCTCTGCCTTTTTCCACACACTCCTTTCTTCATCTATCTCTTCTTTAGTCGAGGTATCATCCAATACAGCAATTGGAGTTTCTAGTACATGTTGCTTCCCTTCCATCCTGAGAACTACTCCCAGGTTCCTCTCTCAGTCGAGGAAGTTGTGCTCATTCAACTTCTCCTTGTCGAGAAGTGAGCGGAAGTTGAAAATATCTTTTGTCATCTTTAAGCTACATAAAAGAAATGCCAAAGTTTTAAAACTCGTTATCGTTTTGAAAAACTTAGTTTTCCCACATTATTCAATAAAAATCGTCCCCGATTGAATAAGTGATTCCAAGATCCCAGTTCTCCGGAAGTAAAGCGGACGAAGGCCCTTTGACTCCGCCGTTCGGGTGAGTGAACTACTTCATTGATCATACCTTATGACTCTTGGTTGATAGATTTCAGTAATGAATGACTAATCTATCCTTTTGCCTCGAGTATCCAAGACTCTCTTGTTGATCTCGTTGAGTAGAACCATTTAGACGTGTAGGCCTCTTCTATAGACCTACCCGCATTGTCCCAAGGTAGAGGAGGTACTCTGCGAAGGCCGACCCACCTTCCTCGAACAAGGGCGCAACGAGTGTCTTAATCTGGATAGGCGATTACTCAAGATTACGTTTTGATGACTTTTACGCTAGTCTGGCGTTTGTTATAGTGAACTATTTAGCCTAACTAACATCCACGACATAAAACGTAAATAAGTAAGTAAATGCACGCGAGAAAATAAATCAAGCAGACATGGATCTTAGTATGGCCCCTAACCTAGAAGATCTAATCTCCTTTGGTTTGCTTCTTGTTTCGCCTTTTGGTTCGTCTAGATCTCCATCTTTGAACCTCCATTGATTTCTCCCACTCGCCTTTGGATTCCTTCCTTGAGTTTCTTCAACGGACTCATAGACCCTAAACTCTAATTACAAGACTTTAACGATTTGCAGATCGTATAAACTTGAAATTAAAATTAATTACAAATATGCACCCATCCGTGCTTAAAACAAGAATATAGAAACAAATCTATGGCCATACTAGTTTCCCGCATTCACATCACATGCATTCATATAATATATTAAGGTTAAGAATTATATATGCATGATTATCTTTGGAGACACTTTTGTCGACATCACATGACTAATTACGGACCTTAAGTCTAAATTCGAAGAATTCGACTAATGGTGCGTTCCGGTTTTATCTTTTATGATTTCTAAAATCAACTTCAAGAAAAACTCCATTTCAGGTTTTGAAAGCCCCGGGTCAATTTCGGAAAAATATCGGTTCGATTCTTAATGATTTCATAAATCAATTTAAAGAGAAATCCGTTTTGGCCTTCTGGATGGCCCGGATTAATTTTAGAATTATTTGGTTGGAATCAGAAGAAAATTTGGCAAATACTCCCACTCGAATGATGGCCCCTTTTCGTGGTCCGAAAAGCCTCGAAAAGCCCGGGACAAGTCCTATATAGACAAGTCCCGGCCCAAGCCCACAAAAGGGCTCGAACAAAGTCCGGACATAGCACGGCCCATAGGGCCGGCATGTCCTGGCCGGAGCCAGGACGCTAGTCCATATACCAGACGCGTCTGGTGCTGGACCGGACCAACACTAGGTGTCTCGGACCTAGTCCGAGACACCCAGAACCTCCCAGACGCGTCTCCAAGACGCGTCTGGTCGAGAGCTCTGGACGCGTCCTAGACGCGTCCAGGAAGCTACCAGTGCAGCTTCTGGTCGCGTCCTAGACCCGACCTAGACGCGTTTTAAGACGCGTCCCAGCTGCTCTGGACGCGTCTAGATGCTCCCATCGCAGTTGGTGGTCACGTCCTAGACGCGTCCCAGCTGCTCTGGACGCGTCCAGTAGCAATCTGGTTGCAGCTGCTAGACGCGTCTCCTGGACGCGTCCAGCAACTTCTGTCTGGCCAGGAAGCTTCCTGGCCGGACACTAGGGTTTCCAAAACCCTAGTTTCCAAATTTTTATTTATTTTTTGTTTTGCAAATCTCTATTTGCTATTTTCCAAATTTTAAACTCTTTCTAAATTTTGAAATCCCTTTTAGAACACTTCTAAAATTTCTCAAAACTTTTAGAAACTTTTAAAATTTCCAAACTTCGTTTTTGGCATTTTCTTAAAACTCAAAAACAATTCTTTTTAGAATACTTCTAAAATTCCAAATTTTTGTTTTTTGGGAGTTTCCTAAAACTCAAAACCAATTCTTTTAATCAACCAATTTGGGATCAAAATTCTAGGTTTTTGAAACTTTTTCAAGAACAATTTTGAATACCAATTCAAAATCAATGAAATTCAATGTTTTGAAACACTTTCAATCATCAATTTTGATTTTTTTAATTTGAAAAACTAGTTGAATCATATTCATTGTAATCAAATTATGAGTTTGAAGTACTTTTAAAACACTTTTAAAATACTTTTATAAACTCAATCTATCAAACCATCAAGCATATCAAATATCAATTAGTTCGATTCTTAGCAAAAACTAGTTAATTGCAAGAGGCTCTGACGCCACTGAAGGGAATTATACCCTTATACTAGTGTTTATAGCGGATAACGACATCTAATGTCTAACACTAGTATCCCCAAGATCATCATGCAAAATTAGTAATTAACTACTAGGAAGATAGTAGATTACCTTAATCGCTATTTCCCTCGAGCTAGTTGAATAGATTAAAGAAGACCAAGAGCTTCAAACGTAGCTCCTCTACTTGGGACACCAAACGGTGTATTTAATCTCCCTCCTTGAAAGCTCGCTAGCACTCCAATGGTGGTTTGATAATAAGATGATCTTCTTCTTGCTTGACTAGAAGATAGCTTGGGAATTAGCTCACTTTCTCCTCTCTACTTGATGTGGTAGAGTAAGAAAGCTTAGAGAGAAATTCCACACCTTATTCTCTGCCCTAAGAGTGTTTATATAGAACCCTAATGAGCATAAACCTCCTCAAAGGTTTCCTAAAACACCCTTTAGTAAGATTTAGGGAAATAGTCGAAAATAGCAATTAATGATATTTTCTCAATTCCCTAAGGAAGAGGTGTCCAAACACCACGAAATTTTGCATGCATACTACTGGGTATGTCAGCAACTGACCCTCTAAAATTCAGCCCAATCCGTGTTTCGAAAGTACCCGAAACGGCCTAGG
This sequence comes from Eschscholzia californica, assembly GCF_041429995.1. Lineage (NCBI taxonomy): Eukaryota > Viridiplantae > Streptophyta > Magnoliopsida > Ranunculales > Papaveraceae > Eschscholzia > Eschscholzia californica. The sequence continues at coordinate 39,906,696 of NW_028238198.1, forward strand.
CCCAAAACCCTTATTTCGGGCCTTTTTGCTATCTTTTGCCCAAATTCTATTTAGGCCTGTGAGATATGTTTATCGGACATTCCCAATGTTATATCACACTCCCACTAGTCATATCATCCGATTAAATACTCATTCTTATGTGTATTCCGATATAGGATCCGATCGAAGTTAGCCGCGAATTACTTCGCAATTCGACGATCATAGTTGGTTTCTAGCTAAACACTACGACCCCTAAATCAATCGGACTTGATGATCTTCTTCATCAATTGTCCTAGCCGAAATATTTCTCGCATTGCCATCTTGGTCGAAGGACATCTCCTTCAACTCCTTCAGGCCGGCCAACACTAGGGCCGGCCTAGCCTTGGCCGGCAGTAGGTCGGGCTGCACGGCAGCAGCATGCTCGAGCTGGAGCAGCAGACCGGCACGGAAGAACAACAACAACACGGACAACATCAACTCGGAAATACCGCACCCGAATGGAAGCTTATGGTACTGGACGCGACCAGAGCTGCTCCGAGTTGCAACCTCTTCACGGGACACGACTACAAGTATGGGACGCACGGACGAGAACTTCTAAGCACGGGAGACGCGACCTGCAACTCGGACGTGCATGGGACGCGCGCACGGCTCGGGATTTGCTCGGATTTGGCCGGATGCTTAGGGTTTTTGCCAGATTCCACCATTTCCTTTGGTCGGATTTTTTCTATGGGTTAGAAATTGTTAGAGAGAGAAAGCTAGAGTTAGCTTTAATGGTGGATGTTCTTGAGATGGAGAAGATGTGTCTGATTACTAAAGGGAACCCAGATTTTGCTAAGGAGAGACCAGTTGCACCTTAACTACTAATATTTTCCGACGATCTTAGCCTCAAACCACATCAAAAAAGGGGGATTCTCCTATCATTTCTTATTCAATCACCTTATTCGTCTAACTTTTGTATTCAGATACTTTTGAAACATGATTTGAATGCGATGAATAACTTATGATTTGTTTACATTTGAGTTTAATTGACTTCGTCTAGTTTTATAAATTATAAGTTTTGATCTTAATCGTCTATTGATACAAAGTTTGATAATGCGTACTTAGTTTGATGATCGATGCTTACTAACCTTTGATCTGTCATACTTAGTTTGACGTATTAGTCTTATTAGTGTCATTCTTGTTCATTTGCAATTCATTAGATAGTGTGTATAAGTTTGGTAGTCGATGCTTAGTGACGTTTGATCGATTATGCTTAGTTAGACACATGATGTTTAGGATTGTCAATGTGGGTGAAGTTAATTTCATTTTCATGAGAGTAGATACTTAGTGTTTGTTACTTTCAATCTTGTGGATCGAGTATCTTTCTCGATCGATGTTTGCCCGAATCGAGTCTTACCGTCTCCCGACTCTTGTTCCTCTCACTTTTCTCTCGAATCTCTCTCGCCCGTTTTACTTAGATTATTTTGTTTAGGTTTACTTGTTTTCTTCTTCGATCGTAAACCCCCCGTTTACCTTTGTTCTTTTCCTTTTTAGTCTAAGTTAGCTAGTGATACCTAGATCGGCGAACGAGACTCTTTCGTTATCCGAATCACCTTCCTATCCTTATATTGACTCCGGTTTTACCGGTTACTACTTAATACCTCCGCTTGGGTGTGTAACCTTTCGGGTGCATCAAGTTTTTGGCGCCGCTGCCGGGGATAGGTTTAGTAGTTTGGATATCGTGTGTTGTTTTACTCACTAGTTTTGTGTTATTTTCTTTCTTAGACGTTATCGCTTTATTTGTTTTTGTAGTTTCTTATCTTTTTATCTTTTTTTAGGTACCGATTTCGAGAAAAGAGCCAAAAGTGACATAAACGCGAAGGAAAAGGAAGGAATGCAGAAGTGAAGCAAAGATGCAAACGAAACGAGAAGAGCACTCGATAGTATCGCATTCTATCTCTTCCTCTTTACTTGTTTGTGATTGTTTAGTTTATAAGTGTTAGTTCCTATTTTGTGATTGTGTGTTTGCATCCCTGAATATTGCGAGACCATGACAAGTTTTTTGTTTAATGATGATGAGGATGCCATTATTCTAACGATTTCCAACACTAATCGACCATCTAGAAGTCATAAGGACTACCCAAACTTATATATAAATGGTCTGATTAGTGATAGGAATATGCGAGTTGAGCCTGACCGATCTAGAATGACCATGGGTCAATATCGATAGAGGTATGGAGTCGGTCAGACTCGTGATGAATATGGTCTTAGGGATTCTGAGCATGAGGGTAACCAACCCCGTAAGAGTCTTCGAGACTATCGACAAGAATTTGGGATGACCACACCTTCATGTATGAATTCGTCATTTGATGATAACCATAGTTCTATTAGTATTGTTCGACCTCGTCGAAGTCTTCGTGACTATCGATAAGCATATATGAACGGTTCACTTAGTGATGACAATGCCCGACTCGATGATTCCACTCAAAGAGTCGAGTCTATGTATATACATGAAGGTAGTGAAGAAAGGACCATGGACATCATTAGCCCGGTCTGTGCTATTTGTGCGAGCTTAGACCATTTGACCGAGTATTGTCCCATGATCCGTGTTCCGCGAGAGTCTTCGTCTAGTTATACTCATGCGCCTTATTACAAGGAGATGTCTGAAGATACTCTCCAAGCATTTTTAGAGTACCAAACTAGATTCAATCGAGATATAGCAGAGATCACGGAACGAATTCTCAATATTGTTGACAGAATTGAGTCAGAGCCTATCATCGACGAGGAAAGGGTTTGCGCACCCCAAACTCAAGAGGAGACTATGAATGATGGTGAGGGTAATACACCTAACTCTAGTCTTAAGTTAAATGTCGAAGAAGCTCCTGATAGACCCTTTGAGATTGAACAGACCGATGACCCTTGTTGCTCACTCCCTCGACCATTGTCACTTCACCATGATCAGACTACAATAGACTTTGATGTTCAGGATGATAGCTCTATGAGCAAGTTTGGAGATCACACAATGTTGAACTTTCCAATATTTAGCACTTGTGATTATTTGGATGGGATATGTAGAATGGAAGGTGTTATGACTGACTTTGAGGCTCCCGATGCTTTTAAGGACGTCGATGACATAGTAGTTAGAGACATAATGGATAGTTTGTCGGACCATTTACCTAAGGAAACCACGGACCTTGACTTGGACCCCAAGCATATTGGTTTACCCTTAGAGTCTTGTTTGACCTTCCACATGATCTCAGACTCGGTTGTTGACCCCTTTTGGGACACTTCAGACGTCTTCACTAGTATATTTACGGACTTAGTGGATGTTCTATCCACTAAGCTCGCAGATGACTTTTTGCCTTCGACTGACCTTCTCTCCCTTCACTTATATATCGACTCTTTTGATGACTTTTTAGTCGTCGCTCCTAGCATTTATGCTTACTTAGTGGACTGTGCATCCACTAAGTTTGGGGGGGCTTCTTTTTGCTTTTCGTCTCACTTGCACACCTTTGGATTGATATTCTTGTGAGACTTTTAGTATTTGTATGTAGCTTTCTTTGGGTTGACCCCCAAATCTTTGGTCTTTTGCCAATCGTTAGCCGATTAGGATGGGTCTTGATATTTGTGGGTAACATCTCTGAAAATCCCCCGCGAGACATAACTCGTGCTCTTGTGTGAAAACAAGAGAATCAAAGGCTAATTGCATAGCTCAATGCAATCGTGCATACCCGCGTTAGTGGTAGTCTTTGATATGGTCATATCTTTTATGTGCTTCATTCTCATTATGTTTTTGGATATTTTAGGAGCATTTCTCATACGTTTTCCTTCTAAGGCATGGTTTGTTTCAAGTTTGGAAATGACGCGAGCTTGGCATAAACTTGGAACCTCTTTATACATGAGCCTTGGTAGTATCATCTTTTATCTCCTTCGGTTATGGTAATATCTCTCCACTCTTCTCTTTAAATTGATGTGCCTCTTAATCATTTGGTGAGTTTATGCTTAGAACATTGAGGACAATGTTAGTTTTAAGTTTGGGGATGCGGGATCTAACCATAACCAATGCATGACCATGGGGTTCAAAGACAAAAGGGTTCAAATTAGCCAAAATTTGAAAAATTTTGAACATTTTGAGTAGATTTGCATGTGATTGTAGTGATAGTTTTAAACATGTTGACGCATATGTGTCGAGTTGATGAGTTTTGTGATTGCTAGTGGCCTTTGCATGAAAGTCGAGTCTTTTAGTGTTTGTGTTGTGCCATGTGAGTAGCATCTTAGTGAAGAAGAAACATCTCTAAGAGACCTAGAGTAGTTATTAGTGGAGACTTAACCCATGTGAGAGCTTAAAGCCTAAATTGTCTTTCGAGTTTACTCTTCTGCACTAACTTCGAGTAGAATGAAGAGCTACTCAACCTCGTAACTATTAAAAGAGCTTATTTGATCTCATGTGCTCAATTTCCTTAGCCACTAGGAGTGACATTAGGATAACGAATTAACCTTTCCCTTGTAGTCCATGAAACCCGATAAGAGTGTCAACTTGAGGGAGGCGAATACTCCATCACCATCCATCATCTTATAACTCGATAAGAGGGAGGCGGATACCTAGACTGGCGAACGAGACTCCTTCGTCATCCGAATCACCTTCCTATCCTTGGATCGACTCTGGTTTTACCGGTTACTACTTGATACCTCCGCTTGGGTGTGCTACCTTTCGGGTGCATCATATGTGCCTCTGTATTGCAATTTTTCGGGCAATATCTGATAAACATGGGAGGGCCAAGTGTCCGTGCACGAGGCCGTTGATTTCAGTCGAAATTCTCTAAGGCATTTCCTTATCGACGGTTGTGATCAATTCTATCACAACCCTAACATCTCCCTCTATTATATATTCAGTTAATCTTGTCTCAGCCGCAAGCTCCAGTCCAAGCTTGAACCTTAGAGTCTCACTGTAAATCGCCGAGAGGGGTCGAATCCTTCTAGATTTTGTTCCTATGATTGTTCCTTCCGAGTTTCTTGCTAAAGCGACACAAGAAACCTCATCTTCTCTGAACGAAACATCAAATTGCTTGAGTTGCTACCTCATCAAAGTATGTAGTGATTAAATTTACGTTCCAATTATGTGATTCTTGCACAATTAAATCAGATACCCAAAATATATCTGAAGGTAATTCAGTTTCAATAATAGGTAAGTTGTTATGAGTACTTGGAATCCATGGGTCTGACATGAGGTTAACAAAAGTACCATCACCTATGATCCATGCATTTGATGACAAACCCTAGAAAAACCGGAACCCTATTTTTGATGAATTTGATGAATTTGATGAATTTGATGAATTTGATGAATTTGATGTTTATGATGATGCTGATGCTGATATTGAGGATGATGTGCAACCTGATCTGAAACCATAATTTACTTGATGATGATGAAGAAGAAAATTTTCAAATTTGAAGGAAAAACATTTTTTAGTTTATTTTTATTTCAAACAGAGTTTGCAAGATTTACACCCGAGATTACATTCTGCAAAGTTTGCAAATCCAGTTGCAATTTACATTTTGGAAACTCAGTTTGCAATTCCCTACAAACCCAGTTTCCAGAAAACGAAAACAAAACGCCATTTTTTCTGAGTTTTTTTTTTTGCAAAAAAATATTGAAAGTGGATCTTGTTAGAAAGCTAATAAAAAATCCGTTCTAAATATATAAGTTTTATCAGAATCCGACATTTAAGAAAAAATTTATCCCAATAATAATTATGAAATGTTTGCTATTTTTTCACTTATGGTGTGTTTGGTTGCAGGATTCCTAAGTAGGATCCCTATCAAAAGTGGAATTTGGTAGGAATCATGAATCCTTGGTCTGTTTGGCTACCAAGAATACTAGGACTCTTAAATCATAAGGATTCCTAATTCCAAAACTTGTATTGGACCAAAATCCCTCCTTACCCCCTAGGATTGGCTAGGATTTTGGATTAATAAACTTAAAGCAACAAAAAAAATATTTCCTTGTATAAAATAATTATTTTAAAAATATATTTTTTTTCAAAAATCATTTTTTCCGCAAAAACAATTTTTTTTCCAGAAAATCATTTTTTCTCCGAAAATTATTTTTTTCCCAAAAATCATATTTTTTTTGAAAAAAGTTAAAAAAACGGTTCTCGAAAAACATTTACGAAGAAAACGGAGAGTTCTCGAATGAAACGGTATTTGAAAAAACGAGTTTCGAAAACAAAATTGATTCAATATTCTTTTATAAAGAAGCTTTTGAAAATATTCAAATAATAATAAATCATAGGATTCCTGTTAGTTGCCAAACAAGCCAAAAAGTTTTACTTGGATTCATGAATCCGTGGAATCATGAATCCGATGAACTCATGAATCCGAGGATTCATGATTCCGCCGTCCAAACACATCTATTTTTAATATTATTTTGACCCATATGCATGTTAAACAAAGGTATCCAATCACCACCAAAGGCGGAGCCATAGCTGTAGGTTGTCTTTAGCAATTGCCCGAGGTCAATTTGTATGTACGAGTTCTTAGAGTTTTACACTATCTCAAAACAAAAAGATAGCTTAGCAAGATGGTGACTCACTCCTTCAACAAAAAAAAAAGATGGTGACTCACTTAACTTGACTCTGAGTTGTCAAATTTCCATCCCCACCAGTGACATCTATGATGTTTTGTTTTGTTTTGTTTTGTTTGTTCGGTTGGTTAGTTCTGTCTTCGACTCCCTATTATCTGTCCAGAGTTCTGGCCCTCACTTTGACCTTCTATTTTCTTTGGGTTGTCAATTTGTATCAAATATATCACCTTTTTTTTTACTTTGCCTTCTATTTTCTAGTCAAATTCTCTTTTCGTCCTTTAATTTTTACGCGAGGGCAACCTGACTTAAATCCTATATCTGACCTTGACCCAGAGCCGTGTTTGAGGGGGGGGCGGGCAGGGCGTCCGCCCTGGGCCCCCACCTCAAAAGGGCCCATTTTCTATGAAAGGACCCACAGCTATATACTTTACAATACCAACTTAAGCATCTATCCACTACTAGCTCTGTGGGAAGGGAACGGGTTATTCATGTAGTTGACACGGGTTCGAATCCTGAGGGCCATATTTTGAAAAAAATATTGTTGAGAATACAATTGCTAAGTCTATCTTTATTTTTGCTTCACTACACTTTCTCTTAACCATTTTGTTATTTTAGGCGTATTTCGTTAATTTTGAAGTGTTTTTTTAAGAAATAGAGAGCTTGGTGTTTTTTCCACAAAAAAAACTAATAATACATAAATACACATGTGAATCATTAATGATTTTCATCATCTTACATTTTGTTCAATTTTGTGTTCGTAATTTATTTATGTACGAAAGGGCCGCAACCAAGTTTCGCCCAGGGCCCTCAAATTCCCAGCCACGGCTCTGCCTTGACCACCATACAAACCACCACAATCAACACCATGTCACCATCTCTCTTTTTTTCTTCCTTCCCCCTCTAGTCTTCACTTTCATGTTCTTCACTTAAGACCACCACCTCCAGCTTCACCACGATCCCTTCAGAGTTTTCACCATCATCGCCTCTTCTTCGCCCTCCCTATCGACAAGGGTCTGTCTGAAACTCTCGTCAAGGTTCTAGAGGGGGAAACCCTAGGGAGAGTTTCAGACTTAGAACCCTCGACCGAGGGTTCCTCTTAACGAAGATCCTTGTCGGAGGACGAGTGTTACTATGCAACCCTCCAGCGAGGGCTTCCAAAACACTCTATTCTGCTAGTGCGCCTTTATCCTGGGTCAAGAAACATTTTGTGTACCCATGACATTATGACAGTTTCCTCTTTTGTCTTATCTTGGGCCTAGAATTCTCCTACTTTGTTTAACTTGGATCCAATATCCATGGTTTGTGTTCGACCCACTCACATGATGTGTACCTCGTCTAATTATATGCATGTTAGCTTCTGAAAGTAATCACCCCTGTCACCAACTCATAGTGTACATGGATACCCTAGTAAGTCAGTGAATTTCCAATATCTGATCTTCATCATTTTATGTTACTAACTTATATAGAATTCTACATGTAATCTCTAACCCCACTCCAAAACTCATAGGCATCAATTTGGTGTTTAAACTCACATGCATGCCCAGGCTGAAAGGTACTTCCCATAACAAACATGGGGCGCCATGGAAACTCTGGTATCAGCACGAGGTACCCGTAGTCACCTCTGGGCGCGTCTATAGGCGCCTTCCGAAATTGCTTAGACGCCTCCGACCCCCCCACCCCCAGGGGTCTTCTTCTCTAGCTTGTTCGTTACTGTCCTTTCTCTCTCTATTTTCTCTTTGAATTTTCCAATCGCAAAATTAATAAAACGTTAAACCAACAAAAACCACTAATCTATCAACACATATTATCATTAAACACCATGAAGGAAATCAAAAACCTAGATTTACTTCAAGGTCTTCAAGCTTAGGAAATCAAAAACCCTTTAATCTTCAAGTTGAAACGTCTCTAGGTTTTGTTTTGTTGAGAGGATGAAGAAACCTTAGATGGATGAAAAAAACAACCCTAGATTTGGAGATGAAAAAGTCCTAGATGGAGGAACCAACAAAGAAGAAACCCTAGAGTTTTGTGAGATTTTGGGAAAATCGACCATGTTCGACGCCATCGGACTAGTTAGTCCGAATCCCTATTTTGGGCTTCGGACTGAGCCAGCCCGAGACCATGCTTTTGGCCTCGGACTGGTCAGTCTGATCATGCTTTTGGCCTCGGACTGGTCAGTCCGAACAAGGGACGCCTACAGTTGTCGGGGTTTGACCGTGGTCAAATCCTCTAGGGTGGACCGTACAGTCATTTTGAGAGGCGCCTATACAGGCGCCCGTCTTTTTTTCCTACTTGATTAAAAAAAACATGACCAACTAGCAACTTCATACTGTCAACAGAAAAAAAAAAAAAAAAAACTAGTAACTTCATCTTTTTATTGTACTGTTGATATTTCAATGGTTAAGTTATATCAAGAAATTGATGCTTGCCTCAAAAAAAAGAAAAAGAAAGCCCACGGTTTTGGGAATAAAGAAAAATCTCCGGGGAATAAAGAGTTTCTTTGTTTTTGGTCCACAAAATGATTTTTTTTTGTGTTTCTGACCCCTAATCTTCATATCTTCATGTATTTCTATCTCTTCCTCTCACTTCTGCTGCTCTCACTCACATATCTCATCCAGTATCAACACAAAAATGATTTTTTCTTTAGAAATTAATGAAACAAAAGAATATAACCAAAATCCTAATTGTGAAACAAAATGAAAAACAAAATTTCTTCATGAATTGATGATGCCCAAAACGAAATTAATGGTACTTCCAAGGTCTGGTGAATTGATGAAGCCGTCCAGATATCTTATAACTTCTCAGATTGATCGATTAAGCATCAGGTGAAGAACTTTGAAACCCTATAGTACAATGGCTTCTCAAATCCAAAACCTTCGACTTTAGGGAAGCGAGATGCATTTCAGCGATGGTGGAAAGCAAGGTAAGAAGGGATTTAAATGGAAAGGGTTAAGCCAATAGTGTTGATTTCAAACTCTATATGTTAATCAGAAGCCACTGTTGAAGAAGACCTGCTAGTGATCTACTTGTTTGATGAAAACAATTTAAGGATTTTGATGAAAACTCCATTGTTTGATCCCCCAATAATTACCAACTTAGTATCCAATATTACCCAATACCAATTAAGAAATTGACATAATATATGTGATACATGACAGATTCGATCTTAAGCTCCATTCAGATACAATTGTTGATGACATACCAGATGAAAACATTTCCATCACTACCACCAACCCCCAATTCCATTTTTTTCTTTCTCTTTCTTTACAATTTCTTTCTATACTACTTGAATTTTCTCTTTCTAAACAAACCAGGGATTGAAGGAAGATAGAAAATTAGATCGGGATTCTATTTTAGGACTAGGGTTTAGGGAGCGTGAGTCTTAGCGAGATAGTGAGAGAGAACGAGATACAGTGAGATGGGGAAAAAGCGATAGTGAGAGGGAAACACATTGAGAGAAAGAAAGACAGAGATAGAGAGGGAGAGATGCAAATGATGATGGTGGTTGCTGGATTTAGTGATCGAAAAACAAGATAAGAGAGAAAGACTTGAAAAAAAAGCCAAAATGAGGAAAAATCCAAAAAGGGTCATGTTATTGTGGTTAAGACCCACCCTAATTTGAGAATGAGCTGCAGGTCCAATTCTCAGTTGTTGGTGGGCCCGAAACTAAAAAGTACACCAGGTCCATGTGCCAAACTTAATTAATTCTCTTTATATCTGTCTCATCTTTATCTCTCTGAAAAAGAGTCATAACTTTCTCTTCTTTCTCTCTCTAAAAAACTTGGTTGATGAGAAAAAACCAGATTGTTGATGATTTTTAATGAAGAGTTAGAGTGGTGATTTAATGGTGAAGGATTAGATCGTTGAGTTTTGTTGAAGAGTTAGATCGATGGTTTTTATTTATGGGGGAAAACTGGTGGGATATGGAACAAACAAATCTGAATTTTTGATTCAATGGATGAACAAATCGTTTTTGTTTCTGAAACAAAGATTTAGTCTCTCAAAAATCTGTTTCTCTTCATTTGTGAACAAAGTTGAACCCCGTCTTCTTCTTCTCTTCATGGCCTTAGATTCAAGGCCTTGGATTTACTTTCTCTCTCTAAAATCTCTTAATTTTAAAATTGAACCCGATGTTCATCTTCTCTTCACTAATTCAATCTCATGGCCTTAGATTCAAGGTTTATCAAAATTCTTTTCTAGAATCAAGATAAAAAAGGTTCAGATCTGAATTGAAGACCCAAATTTTGTTGAATCTTTTAGTACAAAATTTGGTATTTTTGTATGATTTCAAGACCATGGAAGTTGAAGATTGAAGACTCAGATTCAGATTCAAGAACATAAAAGTTGAAGATTGAAAAGTCAGATCCAGACAATTTCGTTATGTATGTACGATTTCGGTTTTTAAAGGCTTGATGATAAATTTCATTTTTTTTGTACGTATGAGGTGAGAATGATACGAGGAAGGATTATGTATTTTTTTCTAGTGTGACGTTGATGATGAAGAAGAAGAAGATGATGATAAAGTGGGATTGGTTTGTATTTCATTTGTTGATGTAATAAATTTGGGTGATATTAATCTTGTTAAGATCTTTAAGAAAAAAATGTTTAGGATATGAAAATATATATAGTAGGGGACATTTGATTATTTACTATACATAACAAAATTTGTTATGGATCTTTACTGTAGTATAAATGTATTCTTTCATTTGGTTTGTATATCATTTGTTGATGTTAATAAATTTGATTATTTACTATACATGGTAGTACATAAAACAATTCCCGATACATAACAAAATTCTCAGTACAAAAATGTCTAGTACATAACTAAATATTGTTAGTACATAAAATAATTCTCGATACACAAGAAAATTTCCAGTACAAAAGTCTTTGGTACATAACCAAATGACTAGTACATAAAATAATTCCTAGTACACAAGAAAATTTCCAGTAAAAAGTGTCTAGTACATAACCAAATAGCTAGTACAGAAAACAATTCCCAGTACACGAGAAAATTCCCAGTACAAAAGTGTCTGGTACATAACCAAAGGGTCAGTACATAAAGCAATTCGGTACACAAGAAAATTCTCAGTACAAAAGTGTTTAGTACATAACCAAATGGTTTTTTTTTTGTTGAACAAACATAACCAAATGGTTAGTAAATAAAACAATTCCCGGTACACGAGATAATTCCTAGTACAAAAGTGTCCTAGAAATAAAAAATATGTACAGTACATAAAACAATTCCCGGTATACAAGGAAGTTTCCAGTAAAAAAGTGTTTAGTAAATAACCAAATGGTCAGTACATAAAACAGTTTCCGGTACACAAGAAAATTCCCAGTACAAAAGTGTTTAGTACATAACCAAAAGCTAGTAAATAAAATAATTTCCGATACACAAGATAAATCTCAGTACAAAAGTGTCATGTAAATAAACAATTTCCGATACATAATAAATTATCATACCGTACAGTTACATAATAAATTATCATACCGTAAAGAGAGAAAGTATTTAAAAAGAGGAACATAAATATATTTGTAGAAAGAGAAAGAATTTAATTTAGATTTGAGAGAGAGAGAGATGGAGAGGATGACGGTGGATAATAGAATGTAGAGAGAGAAAGTGGAGAATAAAGTGTAGAGAGAGAAACGTGAAAAGCCGGATTTTTTATGGCATTTCTGTAATTCCGGGGTGGCAATTTATGTAAATAAGAGTAAAAATTTCCCTAGTGTTGTAATTTCCCACCATCACTTGATTATTGGACCTGCCCCTCATTCCTTGTGTGCAGTGGGCCTGCTTCTCTTTTTAGAGAAAGGAATGGGCCTTTTGCCCAACCCCTCAAAAAAAAAATTAAGGTTCCCGGTAATGGCAGTTTACCGGGCGACCCTTTGCCGGTATGGAGAAGAAATGGTGAACAAAATTTTATTCCCCGTAAGTTTTTATAGTCTTTGCACCCGGATAATTTTCTTATTTTCTCAAATCAACATCCCTAGAGAATCTATCCCTAGAGATTATTCTTTATGCCCCAAAGTCACAATCTTAATTTTTTTGCTTTTCCCGAGTGCTACAATAATAAAATCTTTTACAAAATTCTTGACTTAATGACTCATTTTCACTAATAGACAAGAGATTTTGAAAGTTTGACTTTGATATGGTCCGTTCTTTTAACCGTGTGACTCAGAGTCAAGGATTTCGCAAAGATTCTTTGTACACTTAGCATTTCCCTTTGTTTTTTCCCTTTCTTTCTCTGATCTCATCATCTTCTTCCACTCTTTCCTCTGCTACCCCTAATTTTTTTGCTCCCTCTTTTTATCCTCTACTCATAAACATCCTAATTACATCCTTGTTCTCCGCCAATCAAATTCTATTTGATTAAAATATTTTTACTAATTGAACTAAATTTGAAACTTTCATTAGTTCGAGCATTTCAACGAACGACTTTGTTACATTGAGCATCCACATTAAGAGAAGATACCCCTGTACTTTTTCAAGAGTACCCATAATTGAAACTAGGTCTTTCTAGGAACTACTCTCAGAACAACTTACAAATGCTTAAATCAGTGATCTATATTTTGTGTCTTCCCAAACCACTGAAATCCCTCCTAATCCTCCATCCCACAAACCATAATCACCTAATCAGAATCAAAGACAATAAAAACGGATATGGTGAAGAAATATTCGAACTTTGGAAGATTCAAAGCGAAAAAGATGCGATGCCGCCGATAGTTGGTGGCCGACAGTAGTTAGTGGTGTTCAAAAGGCTAGGCCGAGCCGGCCCATCAAGGAAAAGGTCAGGCCAGACTCTAGTCTGGGCCATCGCGGGTGAATTGTCTCGGGTCATGCCGGCCCGCAGACCACTGTTACGGGTAGGGCCTGGCCAGACTGAGTCACAGTGTTTTTTTAAATCGAGTTTTTTTGTTGATTTAGGCTATCAAATTAATTTGTATATTAGTTTTATTTTTTAATTAGGTTTTACAACTTTTAGTCTATCGAATGAAGGATTTTTGAGTCTTAGGTCCAAAAATAATGGGGGTAATTAGTCATATATCCACTCCTAAATCAATAAACAATATAAAACCAAAATAAACAGAAAATAAGTCTAAAAATTCAATTTTTGGTGGGTCCCATGCATCAAGTTAGTTATTTTCTCACATAATTATCCTTTTGTAAATATATTCTAACCCAAAGTAAACCGAAGGTTTCTTTTGGTTGAGTTAAAAAATTTATTCTTTCCATAAATTTTAAGAAAAAAAGTTTATGGTGGATATCTATTGTCCATATATATTTTCAAAATATAAATTTGCAAAATTAATTCTCAATATTTATTTCCAAGTCCAACAAACTAATAAGTAGTTTTTGTCCTTTTTTTTTTTTTTTTTTGGAAGACGACTACGAGCTACGTAATTCGTGACATAAGACCGAACAACAGCTAATGCAGGTTGTTGTTAGTGATGTCAAGATGAAGGTGGTTGTTTAGAAACATAGGCCCATTGGGATTAATGGGACCCAACAGATCCTTGAAAGGTGGAATTGGGTGATCCCACTTAATCTGAAGGCAACTACTACTTGTAAATGGGCAGGCCCACCAGAAGTTCACATTCTCATAAACACGGATGGTGCGTTTGATGCTAATTCAGGTGGTTATGGCGCCATTCTTAGAAATGACCGAGGTGATGTTATTGTGGCAGCAGCTGCCCGTACACAAAGATGTTCGGTTATAACACACGAACTGCAGGGGATACGGTTAGGACTACAGTTAGCAAATAAATTTGGCAAGAGACAAGTTCGTATTGCTACAGACTCTTCACTAGCTGTTCTTATTTTATCACAAACCGAGAGAGAGCCACCATGGCAGATCACAAGATTAGTCAGAGAGATACGGACCATATGGAGTAGTATGGATGATTGCACAATTATACACGTGTATCGCGAAATAAATCAAGCGGCCGATTACCTTTCTAAACTGAAACCAGATTCGGGCTATGAGGAAATGAGTTCAAATGTGTTACTGGAAGAATTAGAAAAGATTATAAGGGAAGACAAACAGGGTATAATAAGAGTTAGGCGTCATCAAATTTCTTGTTTACTGGTTTATTTCTTTATTGGTTTAATGTTTCTGGGTAAAGGGTAGGGTCCCTTCAACCCGCTGACAAATTTCAAAAAAAAAAGTCGTGACATATGGAGTAGTTTTTGTCCTAAAAACGAGATTTCATTCTCTCTCTCTCTCTCTCTCTCTATCTCTCTATGTTCTAATAATATTTTTATCTCTACAAACTGTTTTGTCTTGAAAATCATTATGAAAATTATATACATGTTAGTTAAATTTCGAATCTTTTTAAAACATTTATTTATTTCTAACAACATACTTAAATGTAACATTTTTATCACTTTTCTTTTTTGTAAGAAAAGAAGTTGAACTTCCTATCACCACAATATTCTTGTCATAAAAAACATAATGTAAACTGATATTTATTTTACTGACATTTTCAGTATTTTTCTAACATTTTATTAATTCTATTAGCATAATATGTGTGTCATATGTTATGGATTAGTTAGAGTAGGCGGATAAAAGTTTGATTATTTTTCTAACATCTTATTGATCCTAACAACATTCTTAGATATAACAGAAATTTGAATTTTTAAAACACAGTTATATACTTACACTTAAAATACTTCTAAGTTTTTAAAACAACTTAGGTGATGAATCGGCCTACCCATAACATAATAATGTATCATATGTTTTCTGACTTACTTATGTTATGTTAACTAAATTTTTAACATTTCTCTAGCATTTCTCTGATTCTCTTGTATTACTTAAATTAGAAGAACAACATTTTAAACAATCTTTTTAAAATTTTCTTTATTCTTATGTAAAACATATTTTTTGAGTTGTTTAAATTAAAACAATTTTTAATATTTTTCCAATATTTTATTGAGTTTAACAACATAATTATATATAACATGTGTTATTACTTGTTAGAGCAAGTGAACGAAAGTTTGATTATTTGTCTAGCATTTTATTGATTCCAACAACACACTTAGGTATGACATGTTTATTGAGTTAGTTAGTTTAGATTAACAAAATTTTCAATTTTTTCAAGTATTTTACTTATTTTAACAACCCAATTATATCGTAGAAAAAATTCAATCTTGTTTTCATCTAAAATATGCATGTAAACTATTACATATTCTGCTAAAAATTTTATTATTTTTTTGGTATTTTATGGATTTGAACGACATCATACGCTTTGTTAAAAATTTTGCATAAATTTTCTTCTAGCATTTCTTTGATTTTTTGTATAAAGTTTGGCAACTCTACCAACATCTTCTAAACTCTAAAAAATCGATCATATTTTTACAAACATAAATTAGTTGGATAAACAAATAATATTGTCGACATCGTTGTGGTATTTGTAGCATTCTTAATATCTTCTAGCATTTCCATTAACTCTCAACATTTTTAACGTCTTTCACGATATTTGTACTAAAACTTAGAGTAATTAAAATTAAGAGAAACCCGTTAAAACATAATGAATTACAATATAATCCATTACAAAAACTAATAACTTCAAGATTTTTTTTTTTCATTTATCCTTCAATTCATCCAGGAACATCCAAGTCAATTCAATCCTCACCCTTTGTGAGTGCATTGATAAATCTTGGGCTAACATCCCGTGTGAAAAAAGGCTTATAGTTAGTTTCGACAACAAGTTCATCCACGTGCAAAATCACATACAACCACAATCTCGCCTATAACTTTGTGAAATATATTAGTGTTCAAACAAGTGCTTGTAACTCATGAAATGATAAAATAAAAAAACGTAAAAGAATCGAAGTGTAAAACTTCATAGAAAATCTGTACAGTTGTCGATAAAGTCATTTTGAGAGTAACGATGTTATGTTTGTAAAATATATTATTTTTTGTTAAAGTTCAGAAATGTTCGTAAAATTTTCACAATTTATGCAAAATCAATAAAGTGCTACAAGAAATTTGAGGGCGTTGTCGACTGCAAAGAAACTCGCTCATTCAAAATTACAAAAGGTGAATGATTTTTTTGGGTAAGTCAGAAAATTATAAAACATAAATATGTTGTTAGAATCAAGAAAATGCTATGAAAATATACAAAATGTTATAAGGGATGTGGCTGCCCATAGAATTATTGGTTTAGCATATGTTTTGGGTGCCTTTAAGATTATCTTCCTCTTGCCAAACTCACATCTATTGCAGCCCACCATTCCTATATTGCCACCTTGATGTGGTGTCATCTTGTGGTAGTTCATATGAGAAGTGTCATTGCATGGGAGCTCCATATGCAAAGTGTCATCTTGGTTGTGACAACACATCATGCAAGTGACAACACATGAGGTTATGTGTCACCATTCTACAACTCCATATGCAAAGTGTCATCTTGGTGGTGACAACACACCATGCAAGTGACAACACATAGGGTATGTGTCAACATCCTATTACTTCTCCCACCCTATAAATAGATGTACTTTGTGTATTGTTGATATAAGTTTGTGAGAAATGAGAAAGTGTATGGAAAAGGTTTGGAAAGAATTTATCTAATAAAGATTGGTCCAAGTTCATCTCTTTTATTTTAGTATAGCTCATTACCTCTATCTCTTCCCTTCCTTTATTTCCTTTAAGTTGCATGCAAATATCGATACACATTGAAGAAAATAGACCGACAATTTACAACACAAAAAGTTTGCAAAAATATATATAAGTAATTTTCATGCAAATTTTCTAGAGAAAACAAGATTGTAGAGAGAGAAACAATGGGACAAGATCTAAAGAATTTTGTTTGATAAAAAGATTGATATCTTAGCTTTAAGAATAAGAACAACAAAAACATGCATGTTGCAATAATCTATCGTGAAAAGAAAACAAGAATATAGTAAAAAGAGATCTATAATCCATTGAGCACCATGTTCTTCTTGTTTTCTCCAGGTGAAGACTAAAAAGTATGAATGAATTTGCTCTGCAATTTCTTTAGGTTTTATCTCGGTAAACTGAAAAAGAGAGAGTTATGGTCGATTTTTTTTAGTCAAAAGATTAGGGAAACATCTATTATATTAAAACAGCTCAGTCGGTTATCCAGGAGATAAGTCTGACCGTCTATTTTTATTGGGATTTTCATAAAGATCACATCTAATGGCTGTTATAAAATCCCTTTTCGTGTAAATCCCTTCAAAATAGAAGGGTAATAGTATAAAACGACCAAAAGTGGTTAGGATATCCGTACATAACTACCCACGTATTTCTCTCCCATTTAACTTCCCACGTATTTCTCTCCCTCACCATTTTCAGTCAGATTTACAACTGTTGGTTAATATCTCTCCCTATTTATTCTCCATTATCTTCTTTATTCTCTTTCCAAGAATGTTGTAATCTAAATTTATTTATTTTTTCAGGCGTTAGCCAAGAGGGATCTTCCCCGTCCGTAGGACGGGGAGGAAACCTAGTTCATTTAAAAGGAAAAGACAATTTTTTGTAGAGATAAAAACTTCTTATTCAAAAATTATTTTCATGAAACTGAAAAGGCGTTAAAAAGAAGAGTCTTCGGAAACACAAATAAGAGGGATGGAGATTGAAGGCTTGAAACGTGTACTAGGTACACTTTCCTTAAAGCATCATTTGCCCCCTCTCGCTCGAGATTACTTGAAGGTTACAAGGAAAGTTGTTTCCCAAGATATGACAAGCCTATGTGAAACTACACCAAGTAACTTGTGGAGATTTCACTTAAGGAGCATTAGAACATATTGAAGATGGCAAAGGAGTTTCTGACATAGTTTCTACATAGTTTTTACAACAACTTAAAATTTGTTTAGAAAAGATCTAATTTATAGAAAACAAAAAGACACTTTTCAAGTAAAATCTTTTCACAAAAAAGTATGTCTCTCCATATATGTTTATCAAAAGATATAACTATTAGTAATCAATTTCAAATTCAAATAATAAAAAAGTAATTTCTGATTTGATGAAATAGTTCAACTAATAAATTGTCAAAAAATTCCAACAATCCCCCACTTGGACAATTATTAATAATATACCTTTGCTAAATTAAATATAGTAGTATTAGTGCATAAAGTATGGTATCTTTCGATTTGAACCATACCTTAGTGTAAGTGCACAAAATTTTATCGAAATCCCAGGTAGCTTGTAGCTTTGAACCAGTTATTCCTTGCGCTAAAAACGGTTACACTACCCACACAATACATTTGTTTTTTACTCCACACTTTTCTCGCTCAACACTTATATGGCCATGTGCTTCTTGGTTTCATGAACTATCATTAGATAAATTCTAAATCTAATGAGAGGCGGCACCACTTCTAAGTTCACATAGTTGAAGCTTTTCCAGAATCTTTGCTACTTTAGAGATACTTGTCTTTAACTGAACTTCATTAAGAGTTTTAAGCTCAACTTCAATCCGTAGCAACCAACACTTATCATCCTAGATAGGGTTAGATATAAATGTAAGTGTTGAAACTTGTCACTTATCAATGACTTGTTATTACCCATTGAACCTGAGACTAGTCATTTCCTAGTGTTAGGTTGGGTTGCCGTCAATGGTGACTTTTATTTAAAGAGTTTCAACCCCATCTCTTTAGATGTTAAATTTAAATTACCTCTCGTCAGAAGTTTAGTAAATTGATTTACTAAATGGTCTCAAATATAATAAATTATAATTCCATCATGAATTATGTATTTCACCTTTTAATATTACGGACCATGTCCAATCTTCTCATTATTTTTACACTATATGCCCAATCACATTTAGAGATAAACAATCACATTCGATACCCCCACAATTTTAAATATCCAACAATTGATTGTTTCTCTTTCATGCGTCTCATGTAATATTTTAGAGAACATCGGATATTAAACTTGTACCATCTCACATTTGATATTAGATTGGCCACTCTATCATAAAATATTGTTACAACTTCGATAATATTTTCTCAATATTATGAAAAACATAAATCCATAAAATATCTCCTAGTTATTATATTAACCCCCACTATTTTGAATATCACTTGATGTCTCCCTTTTTCCATATCTCTAGTAGAGACTTAGGAGAACATTAGTAATATGAGATTGATTACACTAATATTAAATTACTGCGACTTCGATAATACAATCTCAATATGGGAAATCAATCTCATATAAAATATCATAGCATAACTAAAAGTTTAACAACCCCACTTAACTTTGAATGAAGTCAACTAAACAAACTTTCAATTAAGAGATACTGAGATCATGCTAACTATCATTTTAATAGTAAGATAAGACTCACGGTAAGTAACCATTTGAAAACTCTTACCATCATAACAATCGAGTTTCACTATTGAGATATGGAAGATATATTGGATATGGTGACTACTAATATACAAGATATCGGAAGATATTCCGATATACAAAATATATGAGACGGATCGAGATGAAGAGATCCGACGATAAAAGAAGAGACCAAGATATATGAAGATCAGAAGATATATTCATATATTCAAGATATCTCTTATATTGTATTCTTTCCTATGTTTAGTTAGGAAACTAGATAACCCGAATCACTCTATAAATATGAGTTGGTCTACAGAGTTTAAATTATCGAGTTATGTCTCACCAATGTAACCGATCAAACCCACATACAATTGTATGTGGTGATAATAATAAAGAAGTTATTCTCCGTGGATGTAGGTCTTGAGTATTCGACCGAACCACATAAAATTATCGTGTCTTTACTTTCAATGTTAAAATCACGATTATTTGACGGTTGATCTTTTCTTTACATGCCAACCTATGGTTAGTGTAAGAGTTCTTGAAGATTTTGTTATATATTCATAAATAAAAGGTACAATTATGATTCCTTACTCAACTTTTTTAACCTATAACTCAACACTAATATATTTGGCAAATATCTAACTGAAGTCCGGACTGCTGTTTCAATTGGAACTTACTCCAATCGATTCTAGAAAGAGACTAAACAGGAGAATGAATATTAAATTAAAAGTCCAAAGAGATGTGCCTCTTTACTTGTTCAATTGAGTAGGCAATATTCCTTGTGCTACGTACACAAGTGGTGATGATAGTCTTTACTATGGAACCAAACCATTAATGGTCACGGTGGTCTATAGGTTTGAAGTCTTATACTGTAACGCCCCAAATCCAGATTTCCACGTCGGCCGCCATGAAAACTTAAAGTATTTCTCCCCAGAACAGTGAACATATACGATATACTCATCAAAGAGACAAATAACATCGAACATGAAGCTCAAAAGTAACAATAAATCAACTAATGAAACTTTACCAAGTTTCTCAAAACTCACATGATGTCTTTAAATCATTGACACATATATCGGACAAGATCAAATAAAAACAACAACAAGTATTTAGGAGATACAACTCCAAAAACTACCTAAAGAAAGAAAGAAGACCACTAAAGAAACTCCTTTAAGGCTAACTATGACTCAAGCAGCTGGCACTTCCCGATTTTCTTGTCCTGAAAAATAAAAGGTTGGGTTAGACCCCAACAAGTAGATTTCGAAACCTCTAAAGCCTCAATAGACAGTTTCAAGAGCCACCAAAACAAATAGACAACCGCATAATATGTAAAGATGCCCAAGAATAGTACTCGAATTGTGATCATTAAAAATAAAGTAAACCACATATGTAACAAACAACCAAAAGCGACATGACGAGTTGGTGTCCACGTTGTGTAAGAGTGTGGTCCACAAGGTTACCCTTGTGTTAGCGCCGATCCCATACGCTCCATACCTAGGCCACATCCGGTAGAGAGGGTCGAACCAACCACAAAACTCCTACAACCCTCCACCAACTCCATCACGTCACACATACATAATAGCATCACACCATTTGTAGTAAACAACCAAAAACGATATGACAAGTTGGTGTCCACGTTGTATAAGAGTGTGGTCCACAAGGTTATCCTTGTGTTAGCGCCGACCCCATACACTCTATACCTAGGCTACATCCGGTAGAGAGGGTCGAACCAACCACAAAACTCCCACAACCCTCCACCAACTCCATCACATCACACGCATATAAAAGCATCACACCACAACATACATAAGTCAAAATCATATTCGCCATAATATTACGACATACGAGTTTCATATCTATAACGTTTGCAAGAAATGAATCAATGTATAATAATAGCCTAAAATTCCCATATCATGTTGAGTTCTAACACATGTTCATGTATCTACATAAATGATATTGTCCAATAGTGAGAGGCATGTAATTATAAGAGTTATATGCTAAAATCATGGCAAATAAAAAGGTTTAGCACTAAATATCATTGTAGTACATGTATGTAGCATGAGAACGTTAATATAGATTGTATGGTTCATCAAGTATGTCATTTAGGCAAATATCCTTCAAAATCTAACACATAGATGAGATTCAAAGTGACCTAAAATGAGTTTGTAGAAATATAAATCTACTACTTCTAGTATGTTTATTTGTGTCAACAATCCTAATCTGTGTTCAAGTAATACTAAAATCTAAGGTTTATAGTGTCATCTAATTTGTCTAGCTATTTCTATAAAAATGGCTATTCAAGCCCTAGAGAGATAGAAATCTACCTTAGATCCCAAGCAAATCTATGAAGAGAACTCCCACACCAAGAACCAAAGAAAAACAACCAAGCTTGATGCCTCCTTCTCCTTCACTTTCCCCTAGTTTCTCTCTCTAGAACCAAACTCATTCTCTCTAAAACTAATGACTACAACAAGAAAAGAAAGAGATGAAGAAAATGGGAACTCCAAAGTTGGTGTAGGGTTTTGAGGTTAAATGGGTTAAAAATAGTTAAATGGGTTGGGTCAAAATTGGAAGTGGGGGAATCACCTAACACCAAAACAGTGAGAAGTCTCACGGTTGTAAAATGGCCATGAGGTTAGGTTGCTAAAGGCAACCCAACTAATACTGAGCAAAACACATGCAATTTCTACCAAATGATGCTTCATCGGGGTATTTACGTTTCTAACTGGGGGTCGTTGGGCTTGGTTTACAAGTCAAGTAGAACAAGTATTCTTGTTCCGTATCAAAAAAATATTCTTGTCCAGACTATTCTCTTTTCTCGAAGGTCAATATAAAAAACTCAAATAGTATAAAATATAAAACAAGGTATTTAACGGAAACTAAGAGGCTAGACATGAAGCTTGTCATAACCTAAAGATCATTTGAGAAACAACCGCAAAAAGGAATAAATAATACACTATTTAAAATTGTAGTTTCTGTTTTGGAGTGATGGGATACTTAAGGAAAAAATCTTACTTGAGATCCTTAATATTTTTAATATGTTGTAGAAAGTTAGTGTGCTTCCGTAAAAAAGGTTTATAGAAAAAAATGATTGCCACTAAAAACACAAGAAAAGAAGCTCCACTCAATAACGTGATGTATGGAACCTTGAAAAATAAAAGAGTGTAAGACCCCACAATATCATTTTACACACACAATATATAGGTGGGCGATTTGGGAAAATAAAGAAATTATCCGCAGTACAAACCTGTAGTTGGAAACAAAATATTTTTGGAGTTTGTTATTTCTTCCAAACACTTCACCCTTTGTCTCCTTTTCCTCTCTATTTCCATCTCTATCTTTTCTCCTCTCTTCCTTTCCCATTCTCTCTATATCTATCTCTCTCTCTCTTTTTATCTCTTATTTCTTATCTCCAACTTCTGGCGAAGGGGCTTTCCCCTTCGCTGGAACTTAGAAAAAGAAAGTGAGAGCAGGGTGAGAGAAAGAGGATGGAGGGAAAGTGATGCAGATAATGCCGGGCCGGACGGTCTCATCAATGGGCCTCACGACCGATCATCTAGAAGGTCAATCGGTCGAGCCCATTAGGGTTAGTAGTAAGTGTCTAAGTTTGGTTGTATTCATATTGAGTCAAGGTTTAGTAAGTTGCTATGTTTAAGTATTTTCGATATCTAGGAATCCTAGTTTGAGTCTATCTAATAGAGTCTAAGTTCCTATAAAAGGGACGTTAAGTTTGTCATTAAAGATCATCTTTCAGAGAATTACCAATCAAAGATTATATTATCTTATCGTTCTTTATTCAAGTTAATTATCTTCTTTATTTCCACTGTGTCTACATCAAGTGGTATCTAGAGCCTTAAAAAATTTCGAGATGGTGAACCTACTCTTCTCAATACTCTCGCTAAATAGAAGGCTCCAACCTTCGCTTCCGAATGGGACAATATTAAGCAAGGATTATCATCAGTTTCGAAGTTCGAAGAAACTTTGGATGAATAAAAGAGAGACAACACTGAAAATTTGATAACATCAATCACCAACTTCGCAAAGTTCAGGATGCAATCAGAGGAATCAACTTAAAGCTCGACAGTATGTGTCCTAAATTTTCTCCTTCCAAAAAGCAACCTCCCACTTCATCTTTACCGATATCTACACCATCCTCTTCTACAACACAACCCATACCCACCACCTTCGACATCCCATGCAGTTTCAACCCTAGCCACACCGATCCGAACACACCATATTCGGTCATACCATCACCAGTCCATACCCCTTGTCACCTCCACCAACCCACTTAACCTACCCTAGTCAACCAACCACATTTACAACACCAACCGCCACCAACCATCGACCTCCATTCTCAACCCCTCTCTTCGTCGAACCTTCGGCAAACCATAGCGCAATCGGGCAACCCATGCTAACCTACCCTCATCTATCCGACCAACAGTTCCCAAACCCTAAATCTTTAGAAACCCCACGACCCACTTCCACGTACCCTACAACAACATTACCCACATTCGGCCAATAAAACCGGACCCAACCCACATACAATAACCGACCCATTGAAACCCCACCCATGTACCAAACCCGACAGATCGATTTTAACCCAAAACGAACTCATTACAAATTGGAACGTCCTCAACCCACTACTAATTACCCCATCACAACAGTCCATAACATCAACCAACCTAACCGTGAGCAACCCGTCTACCATCACCGACCCATCGACACCCATCCATCGCACCAAACCCGAGAGTTCGAGCCCTACATCAACCGAACCCTCACCCATCACCCATGCTCGTCTCCAACCCACACTCACCTCTTCACCGTAGCTCCTCCACCAACAACCGAACTAGGGCCCCCCACACCCAATCGAAACCGAGTACAACACCTCGGGTTCCTCTTCGTCTTCAAGTCCCTCGTATCGTATCCGCATGGATGTACCCGCTTATGCCGGGTCCATCAATATTGAGGAGTTCTTGGATTATATCTCTCGATTTGAGATTTTCTTCGACGTCATGCAAGTACACGACCAAGAACAGGTAAGATGTGTCACCAGTTATTTGACTAAAAACGCTCTTACTTGGTGGAAACAAGAATCTGAACGTCGTCATCTCATGAAGATACCTCCTCTTTCTTCTTAGTTAGAACTCAAACCTCTCATGTTAGCACGTTTCCTTCCTCCGGATTATGAGATTCAACTATGTGTTGAATACATTTGTTGCCGACAAGGTAGAAGGTCTGTAGAAGAATATGCTTCTAGATTTCATCGCCTCAGTGCAAGGCTTAACTTACCTGATACGGAGTCTATAAAAGTGGAAAAAATTCAAAGATGGTCTTCGTAACGATATTAAAGACCTAGTTAATCTACGGTCGTACTCTTCGGTTTCTGAATGTATAAGTGTGGCTCGGTTTTTTGAAACAGATTCACGAATTCTGTACCGTGGACATGCAATACGTAATCAACCGGTTCGGACAACAACGGAAGATGCTGAACACACTAAACCGACCGAGGACAACTCCAAATCAACGACAGATAATCCATACTAAGAAACCTCCTCTGGTTAAGTGTTATCGTTGTTATGAAACATGTCATTATTCTAATGCTTGTCCATCTAGAGGCAAAGTCAACATTATGAAGAAACAGACAAACACCGACTCCGATGACGAGCATGTCGAATAAGTACTCACCAATCCTGATAATGGTGATTGAGTTATGTTGGTCATAAGAAAAATTCTATTCACTCCTTATCTGAAACAACACTCACAACGAAAGAATTTGTTCGTTACACAGGGAACTATACTGAGTGAGGTGTGTACTCTTGTTCTTGACAACGGTTGTGTAGAAACCTTATTTCTGCCAAACTTGTCTCACTTAGGAATTCAAACAACACCGAAGTCGATCCCTTACCGAACTGCATGGATACAGTGTGGTACTACTACACGTGTCGATCAGATGTGTAAAGTCTCTCTTTTTATTGGTTTCGTTAAATAGACGAGGTTACATGTGACGTGACGAACATGGACTTATGTCATCTTATTCTAGGGCGTCCTCGACAATCCGATGTTAATGCTACGTACCGTGGACGTGCGAATACTTACGAATTTTTTTGGAGTAAAAAGCTTGTGAAGTTGCTACCAATTGAAGAAGACTCTGAAGAATTGAACTACCTTTACAAATAGTTCTAGACGAACCTTTTGAGAGAAGGGGAGGCTGATCCAGATAATGCCAGGTCAGACGCCCTCATCAATGGGCCTCACGACCGAATCTTCTAGAAGGCCAATCGGCCGAGTCCATTAGGGTTAGTAGTAAGTGTCTAAATTTGGTTATATTCCTATTGAGTCTATGCTTAGGAAGTTTCTATATTTAAGTATTCCGATATTTAGGAATCCTAGTTTGAGTCTATCTAATAAAGTCTAAGTTCCTATAAAAGGGACGTTAAGTTTGTCATTAAAGATCATCCTTCAGAGTTTTATCAATCAATGTTTATTATTTTATCGTTATTCTTATCGTTCTTTATTCAAGTTTATTATCTTCCTTATTCCCGCCATGTCTACATCAGAAATAGGAGAGACAAAGACGAGAGAGAGAAATAGAAAGAAAGAGAGGAGAGAGTTATCGCCGGCTAAGAATGATGAGACTGCGACGTTGTAGACTTACTCGTTTGATTGAGAGAAATAGTTGGCTCGTTTTGATTATGTCCTGTTCGAGGCTATTGGATTATCTTTTATAGGTTGTTTTGACCTACTATAGAGAGAGACGGTGATGATGAGGCGGTTGAGATCCACCGTGTTAGATTGAAATTACTATTTCGTAGTCGGAAGATGTTAGGATTCTTCTTTGGGATTATCCTGTATATTTGATATTTTGAAGTTACCTTGTTCAAGGATGCTTGATAGATTGTATTTCCGAGTTTGTAGATTCTTTAGGAGAAGTTTTCTCCTTTAGGGACTTTTGAAGTCTAAAGTTTAATAAATACTTAGGATCCTCGATCGCCGACTAGGATCTTTGATATGATTCGAGATTAAGTCGGTAAGCATTAGGCACGGTTCTACGCCCCATGTTTTCGGATTGAGGTATCAGCCCCACTTACGCGGACCCCTTAGTATTTTCTTAAATCCCAAGGTAGACCTGGTTGTATTTGAGCTAAGGTAAGGATTAAGGCGCATAAGACAACCGTACCGATCCCCTAGTTATGGGCTTGAGTGGCTGACTCTTTAGGATTAAACCTCCCTATTGACTTGCTATGAGGTGACCCATTAGACTTCCGGTATTTTCTTGGCTTATTGCCTGCAGTCAACTGATAACCATTTTTTGGATCATCAGGTTCCACTGATCGTCCAAAGGTTAACAAGTCTCACTAGATATGCCAATTCATTAAACATTTCGTTCGACAAAGTTTGGAGTGATACAACAACCAATCGATCGTTAGGAGCCTATAATAGCATTTCCAATGCAACACTCAATTTTAGAAACTCCAAGTGGGACATAGAATTTTTTAATTTTTTTTTGAAAATTGTCTCTAATGAAAAACTCAACTTGCATCTCTAAGATGATGGGGTAGATGTTAGATATAGATATATCAAGAAGAGACTTTATTTCTTGAGCGTCCTCTTGATATATCTCTAACTATTTAACTCATCATTTATAATGTTTATACCAAGGCCTTATTTATCTCCAAAACAACAAATTTTTTTTTTTTACAAAAATAATCATATAATATAAATAACCACGACTTTAGGGATTTGCATTGGAAACATAAAAAAAGAAGAGAGGAGTTCTATTTTGTCACTAAGGAATGAAAATCTCAAAATAATCATATAATATAAATAAGCACGACTTAATTTGAATTGTTTTTGAGTTTTACATTTGAGCTATATATATAGGGACAGGGACGGAACTACAGCTAGGCCGAAGGGGGCCATCGCCCCCCTCGACCTAGCTGTATTGACCTCCACTATAATCTACAATAACCATGATTCACAAAAATAACCTATTAATACATATAATACTAAATACATAACATCAACTGTTAGCAGCTTCATGGTAGTACTTTGTTGTTATAACTCAAGTGACCCGTGTTCGACCATGATAGCATATTTTCTTGTTTTTTGTGTTTCAAGACTTCTCTAAGTGGGTTTGGAAAAGATATACAATCTATTTTCTCTAACATTTTAGCCAAGGTTATCGATTAGTCTACATTGGCCCTTCTTGATCATTGATCCTGATTCCGTCCCTGTGTAGGGACTTCTTAAGATATATACATATACAGAGGGAATTAATGGAAACATTTGAGTTTGTAATCGTTTGCACTAGTTTGTAGTGGATTTGTAATGGGTTGCATTGGAATGCAGTGGAGTTGCATTGGACTGGGAGGTACAATCTTACAAAAATATGTGGATAGCATTGAGTTTGCATGCTATGGTTTGCAATGATTTCCATTTTGTTTGCATTTGGTTTGTAATGATGTGCTATGTTTGCAATAGTTTGCAGTGGGGTTGCAGTAAATGGGAGGGTACAACAATCAGTTTTAACACATATGTTGATTGAATGGTTTGTTTGAGTTTGAAATGGTTTGTAGTGGATTTCAATGGTTTGCGTTGGGTTGCATGGCATTGGGGGCTATAACAATCAACTTTCCGGAAATATGTAAATATGCATTGAGTTTCTAGCGTTGTGTTCGCAATGGTTTGCAATGGGGTACACTAGCTTGGTCTAGGATAGAATAGTAATTAAAATAAGGGAAATAAATATATGAATTTTATTGAGTTTTCAATAGTTTGCATTGGACTTCAAGAACATGTTTAAAAGTATTTGGGTTCTAACCGAACAAAAATTTAGGAAGTCTTTTAAACTAAAGAAACGAGGAGATTTGAGCCTTCGACCGAATTTCTTGTCTAATAAAATCGGATGTCATAACTAGTTTTATTTTCACATTCAAACTTATTTTGTAACTGTAAATACATGCATGCAGTTGAGATGAAACTTTGTTATAAAGTAAAACTCTATTACAAAGATAAAACCACACAAAAACTCTTATTAAACAACTAAACTAGGAACAAATCTTATTTAGATTGGGAACAAACCCAACATTTAACATACTCATCAAACTCAAGAACATAGAGTAGTAGGCAAATCTTTTCATATCTCAATGTAAATGATCCAGATTCACCAAACATTCATCTCATCTTTATGGGGATTATTAATATTTCCTTCCTTCAGTGTTTATATATATATCATTGTGAAATGGAGGGGCTTTCAAAGATTCCCACTTAAACAATCAACTTTCTTATCTTATAAAGGTACTTTATGTCCCCATCAAGTCTTTGAATATAACCCACCTAAATATTACTTCCACCCTGGTTTCAACTTCCATAGGACCTCTTCTTTTATTAAATTTGACCCCTAACCCTAACCTTAACCCATTAATTTGCTTTACTTTTCTCATACATATTATATTAAGACAGACCCCATGCAATCCCCACATTGGTTTGGACTTTAGTGGACACTCAACCTCCATAATTCAAATAATTATGACTACAACTTGCTAGAAGCAACTGATTTTGTATGGATGTCAAAAAAATAAACAAAATTAATGTTGATTTAACTAGAAAACAAAGAACTAAAAAACACCCTTACCTAACCCTTTTAAGCTTCCCATCAAACTTTACAATTTTGATAAACACTTTCATCACATGCTTGGTCTTCAAAATGAGTGATTCACAACACTTATCTTCAAGTGTAACAACAATTGCCACATAATTTAGCATATACTGTTTTGTAAGATGACATATACATACGTTAAATTGAATATCGAAGACAAAAAAGCAATAGATCATTTAGAGAATGCTTCTAATAATTTCTATTTTTATTCAATTATGACAGAGTTTGTATCCATAACTCCTTTAGACTAATATCACCTTCCCATGAGTTTATCTACCAAGAAAATATAACATATGCATAAAGGTAATGCAAAGAATCGAAAAGTAGATGAACAATAGTGTGTTTTTAACTAACATTACTATAACCACTAATCATGCATTTGGATGGTATGTCATGATTAAAGCAATGACCAAAAAGTTGTTCATGAATAAAGATATGGAAAAGGAAAAGTCTCTTTTGAAAGAAAAAATCTATAATAATGATAGAAGGTTGAAAAGGATAAAGGTTGATTTTAAGGAAATTGAGGAGGAAGAAGTAATAATATCCTTGAAGAAATACAGGATATAGGAAATGGGGTAAAATAAGTAGGAGCTGAAAAAAGTACTTAGAACATTGCTTTCAAATTTTCAAAGCTAAAATCCATCTCATGTGATTTTGCTTTCAAGCCTAAGAGGAAAAGTGAAGCTAACAAGCTAGGATATACAGATTAAAAAGGTAATTTAAATACAATACACAACTCTTCCCTCAACTACCATTCGTGGTTCTTTTTCTTTGTTGGTTTGCTACTCTTGTGTATGTGAGAAAATCAACTAGTAAATTCAACATGCACAAACTCTTCCATTGAAGGGAAATGGAGAAGAGGAGAAAAAAAGTACTAAATGGTCCATTTATTCTGCTTTTTCATTACTTTAAACTTCTTATTTGTGGGTGAAGTCTAATCATTCAATTGTGGAAGTTGTATATGAAGCAAAAGAAAACAAGAAAAATAGATCATCAATTTTGGCCCAAATAATCACAAATTTCTTTCTTTGTCTTATGGATCTGTGGCTCCATATCATTTTTTTGCACTAAATAAATTTCATTGAAGATTATGGGATTACAAGGAGAAAAAAGAAGATACAAAAGAAAGAGAAGGGAGTGAGCAACCAAGTGTGAAAATAGTTCCAACATAGAAGAGGCTGATCTAGTAACTAAGAATATAATGTGTAGGTCTTTCCACTCATTGTCATTTTGTTTTGAGTTTGATGAAACTTAACATGGTATCAAAGCTAAGCGTACGCGTTATAGGTTTAAAAGCGAAGTGCTCCTCTTCACCTGAAAAGAAAGTTGAAAAAACGTGACGCGTGAGGAGACGTGTGAGAATAGTCTCCCATGAAAAAAAGATGATTTACTAATCAAAAATATAATGTCTAGACCCTCTCCACGCCGATTGGTTTTGAGTTGAAGCCCACAAATATTTAAATATATGATTATTTGGTTTCCTCTTTTTTCTTTCTCTTGATGTCCTTCTTCTCTTGGATATTCTTTTTCCTATTACCATCACTCAGGGACTCAGTCCAGAAATAACTGAAGTAAAATCTAAACGGTAATGATCGAATGCACATTCCTACCAAACTTTCTTGCCTTTTCATTAAGGAAAAAATTAGCCCATCACCACCACTCGCATACGTGAATATGTGTTTTTTTGTTGAAATATTGTGTTTTATTTAGGACATTATAGTTTTATGGACATTTGAAGATATTGCAATAATTTTTTTTGTATAAACTCAAAGAGAAAATATTTTTTAAAATGTCTATCAATGTCTGAGGTGATTCCTGCTAATGTCCACCAATATGTGAGACATTGGTATGTCAAACTTCTATTAGTATATGAGACATTAGATGAGAAGGAACTATGATAGGAAGGAGGGTTGTGATCAACAACGAAAGCTATATGCCTCCTTGATCAACAAAAAAATATCAATTCCCAATTTGAATTACATATCAATCTTTACCTTATATCTTGAAGTGTGATTATTCATGAGCTTAGCAGTCCACTCCACCCTATAAGTAAAGAATAAGTTTATAATGTTTTTGGGTAGAAACAATATGTTATTCTTATCATATAGACATTATTACTTGTAATTTCCAAATTATCCTCAAGCTAGGGTTGCTTAAAGGTCATTATAACATACATTCATTAGTATTATTTTATTGTAAAGTACAACAACAACCTACTGCTTTAAAATTACAAGGGAAATGTAATTGCTTCAACTGTTATAGTGATTCGAAATAATATTCTTATAATGATTAAGTTATGAATGAAAAAATATTCATGATGGGAGATAATTAACAAGAACGAACGTTCTTTTCGTCATAACAATTGCTTTTGGACAACACTTTAAAGTCAAAAGTGTAGGTGGATTCTAATTAACCTCCCCATCTGTGACTAATTAAGAAACTATCTCCCCCATTACTGGACATTTGAAAATATATTATCTCTCTCTTAATTTACATAAAAATAGCATTGCAATGTCTTTAAATTTCCATCAAGTATCAAACTATGTTGTTTCTAAGTATCTTGCCCTTTGTTTCCCAAGCCAATGGTTATAACACTAGGAGATATCTAAGATCTCTCTTACCAATCTCTTTGACAATAGTGAACATTTAAAATGTCTTAAACCAATATCTTACACATTATTGGACATGGGAATATTTTTCAATGTCCCAAAAATAAAAAGAAAGACACAGTCCAATAAGAGAAATGTTTTTTGGGCCTAACATGAGGGCCGATCATATGGTTGGCTCCCCTTGATTGAGACGTTTTCTCTCCATGTGCTTGGACCAATAGGAGCCGCCGGCCAAGTAGCATTTTGGATGTGCCCGGCCCTATTTTCGGACAAATAGCATTTGGCTTAATTATTAATATTAAAAAATAAAAAACCAAAAGAAAGGAGGAAGATGATAAGTGAAAAAAGAGGGTGTGGTGGGGAGATTTCTTTTTGCCCCAGTGGGAACAAAAACAGCAATTGCTACTCCTCCCTTGTATGTGATTAGTCCCTCTGTAGTGTAAATGAATTAATTCTCTCTGTCTCTATTAGAGATTAAGAGTTTGTATTTATATAGTTGCAAAACAAAATCTTTGACTACAATTTACATTTAAAATTCGAAATTTAAACTGAATCTAGATCCTCATTTATAGATACCAGATATATCCTAACATCCCCCCTCAAGCTGAACCGTTGGATCCATGAGTTTCGATGTCGAGATTTGATTAGGTCCTTCGTAAGAATATCGGCAACAAGGTCCCGAGTAGGAACATAAGACGCGTAATGAACGGCGGTTGACTCGTTCCCTTACGGAATGGTAGTCTAGATTCACATGTTTAGTACGAGAATGCAAGACTAGAATGTACGCCATCAGTCGCACTTACATTATCACAATGTAAAGTTGGCGGCTCTTTCATTGAAATTCCTATATCTCGTAGAAGAAATTGAATCCAAGCAATATCAGTTGTTGCATAAGTCATTGCCCGATACTCCGCTTCCGTACTACTCCGAGATACTATCGGTTGCTTTTTCGATGTCCAACAAATTAGATGCTTCCAAAGGTAAATACAACTACCAGACACCGGTCTCCGAGTATCTAGATCACCCGCCCAATCGTCGACTGAGTATGCAGTTAAACTTATATCTAAATTTTCGATTGATGAAGTAGCAGCATTAGAATAAAATAAGCCCCTGCCAAGAGTTCCTTTCAAATAACGTAAAATTCTCTTAACAACCCCAAAATGAACATCAGTCTGAGACTGCATGAACTGACAGACTTGATTTATTAAATAAGTGATATCAGGTCTCGTTAATGATAAATATTGAAGGCCTCCGACAAGTGGACGATACAAAGTTACATCAGTAAAAGGAGTTCCATCAATCTTTGAAAGCTTCTTACCACATGGAGAAGGAGTTGTAACAAGCTTCGACAATAGCAAATCAACTTTATTCAACAAATCAACAGTATACCTTGTCTGAGTTACATGAAGGCTAGACCGATTTCTTTTGAGTTTCATACCCAGCAAATTATGAGTCTCCCAGATTACTCTTAAAGAATTGTGAATTTAAGTTCTCTATGATTGTGTTTAAAAGCATTGAATCAGAACCTGTGATAAGAATATCATCTACATAAAGCAATAATATGATAATGGACGATGAAGTGCGGTAGGTAAATAATGAGGTATCTGATTTGGAACCAATGAATCCCGATTCCTGAAGATAAGAAGTAAACCTCGTGAACCATGCACGAGGCGCTTGCTTGAGTCCATAAATAGCCTTATGTGCAAACGACAAACATAATCAGGATAGGCTTTATTAATGAAACCGATTGGTTGTTCCATATAGACCTCGGTATCTAAATAGCCGTGAAGGAAAACATTTTTTACGTCAAGTTGTTTGATCTGCCAACCTTTAGTAATAGCCACACTCAAATTAATCTTATTGTGAATGGTTTTACTACCGGAGAAAATGTCTCGTCATAATCAAAACCATATTGTTGTGCATATCCCTTTGCTACAAGACGGGCCTTAAATCGATCAACACTTCCATCACTCTTGGTTTTGACGCGATATAACCATTTACACCCGACAATATTCATACTTGTATGTCTCAATACCAACAACCATGTTTTATTGCGTAATAAGGCATTAAATTCATCCGCCATTGCTACACACCAGTTCTGATCTTTAATCGCTTCACTGAAACAGCTTGGTTCCTTGGTAAGCAAGGTACTGTAGATAAAAGAGCATATGAAATATTGTATTTAGAAGCTAATAATGAGGGTATTACCTTTGGCTTTAGAATACCTAGATTTGATAGAGTGACCATTGAATGATTCGGCTGAATCGACATTGAAGAAGACGGATCAGTCACAACCATTTCAAGAGAAGAATTAATCTCATCCGGGAAAGCAACCTCGTGATCTGTTGAAGGAGAGTGAGGGACTTCATTTCAATTGAGTAGTTATGCTTCACTATTATGGAGTGATGAGGAAGATGGGTTCTCTAGTGGAATGAAGTTTGGTGGAAGAGAATCATGTGGAAATGAATTTGAATTTGTGGGTTGGGAGGGAATGGGTTCAGGGATTTATAAGAAAACCCAACTAGGTGCTTCATTGATTTTTATTTTATTTGACACATTTTGAACTGGTGTTAAAGAATAT
Organism: Eschscholzia californica; assembly: GCF_041429995.1. NCBI lineage: Eukaryota > Viridiplantae > Streptophyta > Magnoliopsida > Ranunculales > Papaveraceae > Eschscholzia > Eschscholzia californica. The sequence goes on from NW_028238198.1 coordinate 39,941,362, forward strand.
GGAAATAAATGCTCATCAAATATGACATCCCTCGATATGTAAACTCGATTGATTTTCGGATCAAAACATCGATATCCCTTATGGTTATCATTGTACCCAATAAAGACACATGGTTGAGACTTATACTCCAACTTATTTTGCCTATACGGGGTTAAAAGAGGATAACATCGGCAACCAAATACCCTTAAAAAAAATCATAATTTGGTATATTGGTTTTTAAAGTTTTGGAGGTTTTGGGTGACTTGGTTGTGGGTTTTGGGCAATGAGGGTTGTGGAAGAAGAAGATTGATTCAGTTGAATCACTTTCATTTCTTGAGTATATAGTAAAGGTTGAAGTTGAGTAAAAGATGGGAGATTTTCTCTAGTTTCAATGGCTGTCACAAATGCAGAATAATCTTGTCCCAATCCTCTTAAGGTGTGAAGAAATAATTCTATATCAGAAACATGAGCATGAGAAGTAGAAATAACGTCTGAGATTTCTTTGATTTTTCCAATGTATTCTGCCATGGTTAGTTGATTCTTTTGAATAGTTTGAAGATGTAAGATCAGTTGTGATTTTCTAGCAGTGTTTTGTGCAGAAAACGTGTCTTGGAGATAGGTGAAGAGTTCTTTAGAGGTTTGAAAATCTGGGGTTTGGGAAAGGATTAAAAGAGATAGAGTTGTATTCAACCAACTAATGATAGTTTGGTCTATTCGAGTCCATTGGAGATAACTTGGGTTTGGAATTCCAATGTTGGTTTCAAGATCATGAATCAGAGGAGGGGTGGTGGTGGATTCAACATGGCTAAAGAGGTCTTGTGATTTCATAATAGATATTACCTGCGTCTTCCATGTTAAAAAATTGGTGTTGTCAAGCTTGATTGAAACTAGAAGAACTAGGTTAGTCAAGGATGGATAGTGGGAAGTTGGGTTGGGGTTAACAGAGGACGGAAAGAAGTTGTGTAAGCCATTAGAGATCGAAGAAGAGGTATGAGCTCTAATACCATGTAAATGAATTAATTCTCTCTGTCTCTATTAGAGATTTAGAGTTTGTATTTATATAGTTGCAAAAGAAAATCTGTTACATGATTTGTGGGATATAATCTTTGAGTACAATTTATATTTAAAATTCGAAATTTAAACTGGATCTCGATCCTCATTTATAGATAGCATATATATCCTAACATGTACATCAATCAAAATAATTCCCCCCACTTTATCCCCCCTCCCGGCCCGCCCTATACCGAGAGCATCTGTCTGTCTCTTTTTCTCTCCCTCTCTCTCTCTCTCTCTCTCTCTCCCTCCTTCTCTCTCTCTCAATAACAATACCAGCGATTAGGGTGTATTCCTTCGTAATACATTACTATCCTTTCAGAATTTAATATGGTACTTCTATATTCTCAAAGCAGGTGAACCTTCGTAAATAATATGAACTATTAGAATGACGCGAATAGATCTTCTAGACACTTGAATATTATAACTTCACTCGGATAATTCTCTCTTCGGAATTCCAGACACACCAGAATAGTTCTAAAATCAGAATTATATTCGAGACACACTAGAATACTGATTTCAGAAGAGAAGTGAAGAAGAGAATAGACGGAATTCACACTTGGAGACTTCTTTTTTAAGAATTTTAGATATATTAGATTATTTTAAAATCGGAATTATATTCCAGACACATCAGAATACTAATTTTAGAAGAGAAGAGAATGAATTGGATGATGAATGGAATGAATTTGGTTTGTTTATATAGTAATCGAATAGGTATATGTGTTGTTTTGGGTTAATAGATATATCCCTTTCAAATGGCGGACTCAACTTGAAATAAGTGAATATTAGAGTCGGTGGCAATTTGGAGCGTTTAGCGGTTAGATTGACACTAACGCAACCCCACTCATATACCGATGCGGAGGAGACGTGCGCAGTTGTATCTCGCGGAACCGACGATTCTGGTTGCGTCCCAATGTTGTCCTGAAGCCTTAGACACGCGATCGTCAAATCTAGAGCATTACTGCGGAATGAACGCGAGCCGTCCAGATCTGGACGTGCACGCTTCGCTCAAATGCCCCAAAATGACTTGTCTTATATGCCGCTTGAGTCCTTGGTTTAATCGATCTTAGTCCAAACTTTAAATTTGAAATTCTCATTCATCCGGAATCGGATTCGAGTGATATTTGGCTCTAAATTTAAGAGCTCGACGAGACGAATGCAATGGAACATTCCATTTTTGAGTTTGAAGACTTAGGTCGAGCCAAAATTGGCTCCGATCCCAACAAAAGATGCCTATGTACTTCGTCCAAAGAGGAATAATGCCCTTGCTTAACAAATTGACCTCTCTATCGATGACACAACTAAATGCACAAATATTTACCATAAGATTTTTGATACATAAAAACATATCGTTGCTTTTTTGGGTAAATTTGGAGATATTAAGAAAAATAATAAGGTAGCGGCTTTGGGAAATAAAGAAAAATCTCCGGAACATAAAGACTTTGTCAATAAACATTGGCTTAGGGGGCCATATTCTTTTTTAGCCCAAAATTGACTTGATCAAACATAGCCACCTAATCTTCATCTTCTCTCTCCCCCTCTCTCTCTTATGTTGCTCTCTCTCTCTCTCTTTCTCTCTTCTATTCTCTCTATCTCTTTCTCTTTCTTTCACTCGATCTCTCATTATCTCTCGAGAGAGTCTTAAAGCTTCAAGCGATACCATTTATGAGATTTTCACTTGAAAATGGTCCACTCGTTTGACTCGAAGAGGGCTTCATTCACAATTTTATCTAAATATTTTTATTGATGTAAATAAAGTTTTCATTTTTATTTTGAATATTTATGAAAAAACTTCCAAACTATACCTAGGGGTATCTAAATTTAAGAAATTAGTATTTGAGGCATAAAAGTTAAAAAAAATTAAGATGTTTGGGGAATCATGCATTTTTTTTTACTAGAGTTAACTACCGTTAAGGTTTGTTAGACGTCATTATTTTTGTACGATAAAGTTAGTAAAGTTAATTCACGCCCCAAACTAAAATGCACAGCTAATTCATGCTCTAAACTCATCACCCGTTATCTCATTCTCATCACTTGTTATTTATGTTTGCCCTGTCACAAAATAACTCTTAATAATAATTATTATAAAATTTTAATTATAATAAATGTTCGCTACATATTTTTGTGCAGAAACTTATAGTGAAAGGTCCAAAATAAGAGCATTAATAAAACCATACGTCCAATACTAACACAAAATAGGCCAAAAGTCCAAAAAGAAATGCAAAATATGATATTCATCAACCAAATCATTTTCACATACAATATTTTTGGGGATTCACCAAACAAATTATTTTTGCATGACATTGTTATCTTATTGCATTAGACAAAACGTAAATAACTCTATACATTTTACTGTTTAACTTCACGCAACTTAGTTTGAGTTGCGTGTAAAACAAACATATTCCTACACCTACCTACACATATCTACACATTCACTAAACAATTAACACATTAGTGATACATCTGTGTATTTACATGAGGAAAAAATAGGCCATCGCTTTGGGAAAAGCTAAAAAGTTTCCGGAGAAGACGGTGAAAAACCAAAAAAATTCAATCCAAACGTACCTTTATCTCTCTTCTCCGGCCAACTCTCCCTCTCCGGCCACCGCCAAACTCTTTCTCTCCTCTCTCTCCACTCTTTATCTCTCTTCTCTCTCCTCTCCTCTCTGTCTTCTCTCTCTTTCCTCTCTCTCTTCTCTGTATCTCTCTCTCTAAGTTAGAGGAAAGAGAAGAATGAGAAGAATGAGAAAGAAGATAGAGGGAAGATAGAGGAAAGAGAAGAATGAGAAAGGAACTTTAAAAAAAAAAAAAAAAAAAAGATAGAGGAAAGAGAAGAATGAGAAAGAAGATAGAGGGAAGATAGAGAAAAGAGATGGATGAAGAGAGAGGGAGATGGATGACCGGAGTTGTTGTCGCCGGAAATAATGGTCGCCGGAGTTGATGTTGGTGAGAAGGAAGATGGTGGAAGAAGAAATGGGTAGTGTTTGGAAGAAACAAAAAAAATTGTTTTCCCCAAAACTTATTGCTCCGGAAACTTGGCTTATTTCCCCAAAATACTGGCCAAAAAATAAATATTAATTTTTTTTTTTTTACCTATTATATATTTATTTAATTATGGAAATATTACTTATTTTATATCAATTTAGACCTTAAACCTAATATATTTTTTATTTTGGACCTATGCCCCCTAACCCGTTAATAGACTCAATATCTCAAAATGTTTATCGATTGCAAAGTATCAACCATATATTTTACCTCTGGATCAATATCTTAAAATGTCCACAAAACATTTTATTAACAAGCTTAATATCTTGAAATGTTGCCAACATTGTAAAACATCTTAAAAATTATTTGCCGACAATTCATTCATGAATATTCAAATAATCACCAGCTTCCTAGTCCACTCCACCCTATCAGTAAAGAATAACTTTATAATGTTTTTGGGTAGAGGAAAGAGAGAGAAAACATACTGGAGGAGAGAGAAAAGAAATGGAAGAGAGAGAGTAACGGTGTTATAACGGAAGGGAGCCATATGAGTATTTCTCGTAAAGTAGGGAGCCAAGCGAGAAGCTGGTCACAAAGTTGGGGGTCATTAGGGAAATAACCCTTATTCTTATCATATAGACATTATTACTTATCTCAACAAAAAAAGATATAGACATTATTACTTCTAATTTCCAAATTATCATCAAGCTAGGGTTGCTTAAAGGTCATTATAACATGCATTCACTAGAATTATTTAATTGTAAAGTACAACAACAACATACTTGCTTAGAAATTACAAGGGAAATGTAATTGCTTCAACGGTTATAGTAATTTTAATAAACAATATTCTTATAACGATTAGGATATGAATGAAAAAAAAAATTCATGATGGGAGATATTTAACAAGAACGACCGTTCTTTTCTTTATAACAATTGCTTTTGGACAGTATTTTAAAGTCAAAAGTGTATGTCAATTCTAATTAAGCTCTCCATCTGTGACTAATTAAGAAACTATCGCCGACATTAATAGACATTTGAAAATATATTATCTCTCTCTTAATTTACATAAAAACAGCATGGCAATGTCTTTAAATTTCCATGGAAGTATCAAATTATAGTGTTTGTAAGTATCTTGCCGTTTGTTTCCCAAGCCAATGGTTAGAACATGGGAGATATCTCTTACCAATCTCTTATACATTAGTGGGTAGGAGAATATATTTCAATGTCCCAAAAATAATGAAAGACATATTCCAATAAGAGAAATGTTATTTGGGCCGAACACGAGGGTCGATCATATGGCTGGCTCCCATTGATTGGGACGTTTTCTCTCTCCATATGTTGGGACTAATAGGAGCTGGCCACTTAGCATTTTGGATGTGTCCGACCTCTGTTTTGGGGACAAATAACATTTAGCTTCTAATAATTATTAGTATTAAAAAATAAAAAACAAAAAAACTAGGAGGAAGATAGTCATGTGCTAACAGTAGAATTGGCAGATGATAAGTGAAAAAAGAGGGTGTGGTGGGGAGATTTCTTTTTGCCCCAGTGGGTACAAAAACAGCAATTGCCACTTCTCCCCTGTATGTGATTAGTCCCTCTACATCAATCAAAACAATTTCCCCCACTTTCTCCCACCCTCACGGCCCCCCTCTCTCTCCCCTAGGGGTGGCAATGGGTACCCGTTTACCCGAGAACCGAACCGACCCTGAGTCTTAATGGGTAGGTACTGGGTATAGGTTTTAGATCCATTAAGGAAATCGGGTCTTAAATGGGTATACCCGAAAGGACCCGACTAGGAGGCGGGTCCTTATCGGGTATATCCGCCGGGTACCCGACGGGTAATGGGTACCCGAGATAATACGAAAAAATACCCTAGATTATATAGTATTCTTGTACGTCAGGGTTTTTCTCACCAAGTTACCAACTCACCAAGTTATGAAATTTCTCAAATCCTCTTTTCCTTGGTTGAAAACTAATTTATAAAACACAAAAGTGAGCGAGTTAATATAACATAAAGGTTCATTTCTTCTTTCTTGATTCCCCTAATCTCTAATCTCTTATACTCATCAACTATTGTACCCGAGATATTTGCTCATTTAAAGATCTATGTCGTTTATGATATTTCTTTTCACTAGATTCATGCAAATTCTTCTACTTTAACAAATATTTGATATACTTTTGTGAATACCCAATGGGTACCCGATACCCGATGGGTACCCGAGAATTTTAAAGGTTCCGGTTCTGGATCCTTTGATTGAGGTACCGGTACCGGAACCGTCAAGAACCGAAACCGTTACGATTTATAGGTTCCGGTTCTGGATAGTTAAATACCCGAACCGGAACCGACCCGTTGACACCCCTACTCTCCCCCCCTCTCTCTCTCTATAAACTAGAATTCTATACTAGTAAAAACAGTAAAAACAGAAGGAAAACTGCTCCTTAGGGTGCGTTTGGCTGCAGACAGGAAATCATTTCCAGCGAAAGTTTAGTTTTCTCCCTGTATCTCTTTTATTCTTTATATGTACTTTAATCTCGTATTACGATTATCAAATCCTCTAATGTAGGGTCAATGATGAAACTATATTCAAAATTTTAATCGAGTTTTAACGAAAACATCTCCCGAAATTAGGATAGTTCATTATCCGAAATTCTGAGTTATAAAACGAAAGTGATTTAATTTGACTTAATATTTATTATTAAAAATGATTTTATGTGGTGAATTCAGAAACCTTAGTCTCTCTCCCATTTCACCTCTCCCCATTTGAGTTCCTTGTATCATTTGTTTATTTTCATTTCCGTTACTTTATTTTAATATTTTATTCATTTTAAAACCAAAATCAAAACAGTTGAAAATCTTATTACTTCCTAGTTTTAGAATAAGTTTACTTAGTCTCTGAGGAACGAACCGGTCTTACCGGAATTTATTACAACTTGACATCCGTGCACTTGCGGGTGTAGACCTATTTAGGGTAACCTTCTAGGCCCATCATGTTGTCCTGAAACCTTAGACACGCGATCGTCAGATCTGGAGCATTCCTGCGGAATGAGCGTGATCCGTCTAGATCTGGACGTGCACACTTCGCTGAAATGCCCCAAAATGACTTGTCCTATTTGCCGCTTTAGTCCTTGGTTTAACCGATCTTCGTCCAAACTTTAAATTTGAATTTCTCATTCATCCGAAATTGGATTCGAGTGATTTTTGGCTCTAAATTTAAGAGCTCGACGAGACGAACGCAATGGAACATTCTGTTTCTGGGTTTGAAGAATTAAGTCGAGCCAAAATCGGCTCCGATCCCAACAAAGATGCCTATATAATTGGTCCAAAGAGGAATAATGCCCTTGCATAACAAATTGACCTCTCTATCGATGACACAACTAAATGCACAAATATTTACCGTAAGATTTTTGATACTTAAAAACATATTGTTGCTTTTTTGGGTAAATTTAGAGATATTAAGAAAAATAATAAGGTAGCGGCTTTGGGGAATAAAGAAAAATCTCTGGAACATAAAGACTTTGTCACTAAACATTGGCTTAGGGGGACATATTCTTTTTTAGCTCAAAATTGACTTGATCAAACATAGCCCCCTAATCTTCATCTTCTCTCTCCCTCTCTTTCTCTCTCATGTTGCTCTCTCTCTTTCTCTCTCTCTTTCTCTCTCTTCTATTCTCTCTATCTCTCTCTCTTTCTTCACTCGATCTCTCATTATCTCTCTCGGGAGTCTTAAAGCTTCAAGCGAAACCATTTATGAGATTTTCACTTGAAAGTGTTCCACTCGTTTGATTCGAAAAGGGCTTCATTCACCATTTTATCTAAACATATTTATTGATGTAAATAAAGTTTTCATTTTTATTTTGAATATTTATGAAAAAATTACGAAACTATTGCTAGGGGTATCTAAATTTAAGAAATTAGTATTTGAGGCATAAAAGTTAAAAAAAATTAAGATGTTTGGGGAATCATGCATTTTTTTTACTAGAGTTAACTACTGTTAAGGTTTGTTAGACGTCATTATATTTGTACGATAAAGTTAGTCAAAATTAATTCACGCCCCAAACTAAAAGGAACAGTTAATTCATGCTCCAAACTCATCACCCGTTATCTCATTCTCATCACTTGTTATTTATGTTTGCCCTGTCACAAAATAACTCTTAATAATAATAACTATAAAATAATAATAATAATAATAATAATAATAATAATAATAATAATAATAAATATCTCAAAAATGTTCGCCACATATTTTTGTGCAGAAACTTATAGTGAAAGGTCCAAAATAAGGGCATTAATAAAACCATACGTCCAATACTAACACAAAATAGGCCAAAAGTCCAAAAAGAGATGCAAAATTTGATATTCATCAATCAAATCATTTTCACATACAACATTTTTTGGGATTCACCAAACAAATTATATTTGCTATTCAACAAAAAAAAAAACAAATTATATTTGCATGACATTGTTATCTTATTGCATTAGACAAAACGTAAATAACTCTATACATTTTACTGTTTAACTTCACACAACTTAGTTTGAGTTGCGTGTAAAACAAACATATTCCTACACCTACCTACACATATCTACACATTCATTAAACAATTAACACGTTAGTGATACATCTGTGTATTTACATGAGAAAAAAATAAATATTAAAAAAATAGATTTTTTACCTATTATATATTTATTTAGTTTTGGAAATATTACTTATTTTATATCAATTTAGACCTTAAACCTAATATATTTTTTATTTTGGACCTATGGGCCCCTAACTCGTTAATAGACTCAATGTCTCAAAATGTTTATCGATATGCGAAGTATTAACCATATATTCTACCTCTAGATCAATATCTTAAAATGTCTACAAAACATCTTATTTACAAACTTAATATCTTGAAATGTTGCTAACATTGTAAAACATCTTAAAAATTATTTGCCGACAATTCATTTATGAATATTCAAATATTCACCAGCTTCATAGTCCACTCCACCCTATAAGTAATGAATAAGTTTATAATGTTTTGGGTAGAAACAATATGTTATAATTACAACCCTAACAACCATAACTGGAATTTCATCTGGTCTCTCCCGACCGTTCCGCGCATCAAAATGTTCATCTGGAAAATCTGCACCAAAGCTCTCCCTGTTAGGGAAAGAATCGGAAAATACATCGACAATAATACCACTTGTCCCAACTGCACTAGTATAGAATCTATTGAACATGCTCTTTTACACTGCGCTTTTGGCTAAAAACATCTGGTTTAACTACAATATTATATCTGAAAATATTACGTCCATATCTGACTGGATCTTCTCTTGGGAAAATCATATTCATCTTTGCTATACCAGAGAAAATATTCACTTTTCGACCATTTTATGGATTTTATGGAAAGTGAGGTGTGACCATTGTTTTCAATATGAAATCAATGACCTGAATAAAATAATCAGAATGATCGAAAACTTCCCAAAAATCAATATGAAACAGGAGAAAATCAAACATACTTCTAGTGAGAAATGGCAACCCCCGCCCCAAGATTTTATTAAGGTGAATGTTGATGCATCTTTTACTAATATAACATCTAATGTGGGAATTAGCTTGATTGTTCACAATGCAGAATCGAAATTCATAGAAGCGAAAGTAAAATCCACTAGAGCCAGAAACAGTGAAGAAGGAGAGGCGATGACAATCTTACTCGGCCTCGAATGGGCGAAAGCTAATCAACTCAAGAATATAATTGTAGAAAGCGACAATATCAATCTCATCAAACATCTTGACAATAAACATCACATGATACACTGGCAATCTTTAATCCACATCCGAAGAATTCGAGAAAGCAGAAAAGAATTCGAAGTGGTGAAGTTCAAGTATATTAAAAGAGAACTCAATTCCAGCGCAGACAAATTAGCTAAATGGGCAAGGAAGAAAAACGCGAGCAAATAGTGGAAGAATGTACCTTGTATTTTAGTTAATAAGTATTGTAATAATGCTGTTATTTAATCTATGTAAGCTAGTTCAACAAAAAAGGAAAAAAAGAAACAATATGTTATTCTTATCGTATAGACATTATTACTTATCTCAACCAAAAAAAGATATAGTTTTGATAAAAAAAGAAAAACAAAAAAGATATAGACATTGTTACTTCTAATTTCTAAATTATCATCAAGCTAGGGTTGCTTAAAGGTCATTATAACATGCATTCATTACAATTATTTAATTGTAAAGTACAACAACACCCTAATGGCTTAGAAATTACAAGGGAAATGTAATTGCTTCAACTGTTATAGTGATTCTAATAAACAATATTCTTATAATGATTAGGATATGAATGAAAAAAAAAGTCATGATGTGAGATATTTAACAAGAGCGCCCGTTCTTTTCGTTATAACAATTGCTTTTGGACAGTATTTTAAAGTCAAAAGTGTATGTATTCTAATTAAGCTCTTCATCTGTGACTAATTAAGAAACTATCCCCGACAGTAGTAGACATTTGAAAATATATTATCTCTCTCTTAATTTACTTAAAAATAGCATTGTAATGTCTTTAAATTTCCATCGAAGTATCAAATTATATTGTTTCTAAGTATCTTGCCGTTTGTTTCCCAAGCCAATGGTTAGAACACGGGGGGATACTTAAGTTGTCTCTTACCAATCTCTTCGACAACAATGAACATTTAAAATGTCTTAAACCAATATCTCACACATTAGTGGATAGGAGAATATTTTTCAATGTCTCAAAAATAAAAGAACATATTCCAATAAGAGAAATGTTATTTGGGCCGAACATGAGGGCCAATCATATGGTTGGCTCCCAATCACCATCGATTGGGACGTTTTCTCCATACGCTTGCACCAATAGGAGCCGGCCAAGTAGCATTTTGGATGTGCCCGGCCTATTTCGGAACAAATAGCATTTCGCTTCATTATTAGTATTGAAAAATAAAAAACAAAAAAAATAGGAGGAAGATAGTCATGTGCTAACAGTAGAATTGGCAGATGATAAGTGAAAAAAGAGGGTGTGGTGGGGAGATTTCTTTTTGCCCCAGTGGGTAAAAAAACAGCAATTGCCACTTCTCCCCTGTATGTGACTAGTCCCTCTGTACATCAATCAAAACAATTTCCCCCACTTTCTCCCCTCACGGCCCCCCTCCCGGCCCCCTCTCTCCCTCTCTCTCTCTCTCTCTCTCTCTGAACTAGAATTCTATACTGAGAGAAAGCTACATAAACATACACTCATATACCACTACCATCCATTTATATTCAAGTTTTGTGGGAAGTTTGGAGCCAATAAACATTCATTCTAGATAGAGAAAGTTAGCCGATAGAAAGGGTAGGCAGGATAAGCAGAGAGAAGAGTGTCTGAGTGAGTTAAAACTTTCAAAAATCACTTACCCATGGCTATGGACAAATTTCTTCATCTCTAGAAAATAACCAGAACCCAAAATAAAATCTTGGTAGTTCCTAAACTTGGGTTTCATCTTGTGGCAGGTTTACCATCATATTTCACCATGACTACTCAGTTTAGTTGCAGAGAGAGAAGGGTAATAATAATGGTGGTGATTTTATCTGTTATTTTCTTGTTTCCTTTGAGTTGTGCTGCAATTTCAAGACAGAATCTTGATGTTCAGAGACACTTGAATCGTTTGAATAAACCTGCTATTAAGAGCATTAAGGTTACCCTCTTTCTCTGTTTGTTTTCTTCTTGTTTCTGCTGGAATTTTTCTTCCCCCAAATCTTTTACTAAATTGGTGTTTTAGCAGTACAAATTGTGTGAGATTCCTTATTTATTTCTTTGATTTTGATCATTTTGAAGAGTCCGGATGGAGATATAATAGATTGTGTTCATGTTTCTCATCAACCAGCTTTTGATCACCCATTTCTTCAGAATCACACCATTCAGGTTTAATTCTTTTCTCTCTCTCTCTCTTTAGAAGAACTGTTTTTTTTTTCTCTCTCTCTCTCTACTTGATTTTGATGATTTGGTGTTTGTAATGGGTTTTTCAGCTAAGACCCTCATATCATCCAGAAGGTATTTATGATGAGAACAAAGTTTCTACAAAATCAAAACAAAAATCAAGCTCAATTACTCAACTATGGCATATAAATGGTAGATGCCCACAAGGTACCATACCAATTAGAAGAACAAAGAAGGATGATATTTTAAGAGCTAGCTCTGTTAAAAAATATGGGAAGAAGGAACATAAAACCATTCCTAAACCTAGATCTGCTGGACCTGACTTGACTAATGAAGGTGGTCATCAGGTAATGAAAGTTTCAAACAAATTCCTCTGTTTTCTTTTTTTTCTTACTCCGAGTAATGCTAGAGAATAAGAAAAATCGGACAAATACTGGGCATAAATCATATGTGACTTGTTGTGATCTGTCGTTCGATGATTCTGACTCACTGAAGCGTGAATCACATCAAACCACATATATGTTCTGTGTGGAGTCTGTCTGGTTTTTCTTGTTCCCCGATACTTGTCTCAAATTTGGTTTTTCTTACTTTTGAATATTGATGTCTCTCTCTCATTGCATTTTCTCTCTCTATCTACCCTTTTGGAATGAGTAGCATGCAATTGCTTATGTTGAAGGAGATAAATATTATGGAGCAAAAGCAACTATTAATGTTTGGAAACCCAAAATTCAACAATCAAATGAGTTCAGTTTATCTCAAATTTGGATCTTGGGTGGTTCTTTTGGTGAAGATCTTAATAGCATTGAAGCTGGTTGGCAGGTATTTTAACCCCTAATTTTCATGTTAAAATTATTCCCTCTCTTCACTCATCTTGAAATCTTTGCTAATTTTTTGAAAAGTTTCAAAATGCATATAAGAATTATAATTAATGAAAAAAAACAAATGATTTCTCTTTTACTTAACTTTATATGATTTGAATTTATTGAAAAAATCCATGTAAAAAAGTTAACCAAGAAAAAACAAAAGGTTTTTATCTGTTAAAAAACTCATCTTTTGATGTCTTTTTCTTGTTAATCTTATTGAAAACCCCATAAAGAAAATTTAAAGAATAAAACCATAAAAGATTTATCTTTTTTTCTCTCATCTTTTGATGATTTTATCTATTTTAAAAAACAGGTTAGTCCAGATCTATATGGAGATCACAACACAAGACTCTTTACCTACTGGACTGTAAGTCTCTCCCATGTGTTCTTGTTTTTAGATTCTCTCTTTCTTATAAAGAGCCACTACTTTTATAAGCATCTTTTTTAATGGAGTACAAGTACTTGTTTTTGAAACAGAGTGATGCTTATCAAGCAACTGGATGCTACAATCTTCTATGTTCAGGCTTCATACAAATCAATAGTGATATAGCAATGGGTGCAAGCATCTTTCCTGTCTCTGGCTATCATGCTTCTCAATATGATATCAGTATACTTGTATGGAAGGTAAATATCAAAAGTACTACCCTAACCAAGATAAGAATTAGAAAAACATGAAGAGAAGGAATCAGCCATTTACAAATAGCTAGCTGGTATAGGGAGATGGGATTAGGGTATGAGGAGAAATTAAAAATTACTTCTTGTGTGCTTTTCTTCCCTATAATAATTTAGTTTTGGAGATACAATAGAGACTACAAAATAATACATTCTTCTAGGGATGATGGCCGGTACTTTTCTTTCCTATAATAATGTGTATTTTGGAAACCAGATGAACCAGACTTTGAAGGTCTGGTTACAAACTAGATCTCGTCTGGTTTCTTGAGAGAGAAGGGAGGGAGAGAGAGAGAGAGAGGGAGGGAGGGAGGGAGAGAGAGAGAGAGGAAACCAGACCTTTGGCCGGAAATCATTGCCAGTTGAACAGAAGAAGACGGAATAAGAGAGAATTTTTTTTTGTTTTCTTTTTAAGTTAAGGTCGTCAGTCAGAAATCATCGCCGGTTGGCCGGCGACCTTTGCCAGAGAAGAAGTGGATAACATTGTTTATAACAAAATTTAGTCAACTTGATTTGACTAAGTCTTGGAGGCAAAAGACATTGCCTTTAAGCATTGCTTATAAAATTACTCTAAGTTTTAATAGGGGGTTCTTGTTATTGAATATGGACATTGAGGCCCCTACAACAAATCTGTACATAATCATGGTTACTTTGAGCCTTTGAGGTATGTACCAATCTCCCAAATTACACATCTCTCAGTAAGAATGGCAGAAGGCATGCAAGAAAAACCTGACATCTTTTCATTTTATACATGGAATCTTGATCAGTGTTAAATTATTTAGAACTAGATTTCTAACCAAAAAAAAAACAATCGACTCCCATGACAAATATGAAGAAAACAGAGATTCTCTTAATTTATGCAGGATTAATATATTATTATTATAATACTAATATTTTGATTATTTTGTTATGGGTAGGATCCAAAAGAGGGACATTGGTGGATGCAATTTGGGAATGATTATGTATTAGGGTATTGGCCATCTTTCTTGTTCTCAAATTTAGGTGACAGTGCTTCCATGATTGAGTGGGGAGGTGAAGTTGTGAATTCACAATCAAATGGACATCATACTTCTACACAAATGGGTAGTGGAAAATTCCCTGAAGAAGGATTTGGCAAAGCAAGTTACTTTAGAAATATTCAAGTAGTTGATGGATCTAATAATCTAAGAGCTCCTAAAGGGATTGGGACTTTTACTGAGAAATCCAATTGTTATGATGTTCAAAATGGTAATGATGGTGATTGGGGTAGCTACTTTTACTATGGTGGGCCTGGCAAAAACCCTAATTGTCCATAGTAAAAAAAAATGTAAAAACCTAATTACTCCCTTGTAAACATTCAATGTATTTTAATGCTTATATTTTTCTTTCCTTTTTGAAATGGTAATATTGGAGAGACATAGATATGACCATCAAACTACCATAAGCTTTGAATTCTTACATTTTGAGTATTTTTTATTACTAAGGGGATTGAAAGAATAGACATTTCCCTTTACTTTACCGTTTACATTGAAAAGTTTTATGAACTTTACTTATGTAACTTTCATGTAGTTCTCGGAGAAATAAGAATTATCTATCATGTAACTTTGTGATCGTTATCACTTATGAATGATATTATGGTTTAATCAAAAAAAAAAAAAAAAAAAAGACCAGACCTTTAGACAAAGAAATAAACAACTAAACGTACAACTCAGTAAACGAAACTATTCAAAGTTATGCTGCACAAGTAACATTAGCATGGTTTCGAAAAAAAAAGTAACATTATCCCAATCTTTTCCTCTGTCAAGTGACTGATATAGACCTCTCTTCTCTTAACAAAAAAATATCAAGTCAATCCTCTCTCTCTTCTTTCTTTAACTGTTTTTTTATCTTCTTGATCTTCAAGTTTTGTTGGTGTAGGGAGGGATCCCTACGCCAGGATTTCCTCTTGTGCGTTTATAATTTGGTAGATCTAATATTATGCATATTGGAGTATCACATAGAGACAGTGACGAAGATGGTGGCATGGGGAAGAAAGAAAATCGTAGACTCTCTTTAGTTTTCTCTCTCTGATTCGTGGATCATGTACCAGACAATGTCAAGATCTTAATTCGAAGCTTTTACTAATGGCAGATCGTATCTCTGGAAAGGCTTAATTCGAAAACCTAAGGTTTTCTTTCCGTTCAAGTATCAGATCAGTTTAGATCTTGTTAAGGTTTGTCTCATCAAGATCTTTTCTTAGGCTTTCTCTGATTCAGTGATTCTCATCTCATCAAGATCAGTTTAAACCTACAATGTTGAATTCATGAGGCTTGCATGTTCAATTTTGTTTGATTCATGTTTTAAATTGGATTGCAATTGGAATCGCGATCAGGAATATCCTGTTTGGGTTCAAGAGATAGTCTTTGAATTACTTTTCTTTATCAATCTACAATGGAGGGGTATGGTTTAGGTTTTTAAATCATTCTAATCACGATTGTGATTCGTGGAGAGGAAAAGATGGACTTTGGTAATGGTTTGTATATGAATAACAATGAAGATTTGGTGGTGTACCTGGTGTGTTCCATGGCGGTGACGGCGGCGATTTTCCGGTGACGGAGCCGGAGGCGGTTTCCGGTGACGGTGACAGTGGTTATTTTTGTTTTTTCCTGTTATTTTGTTGACCTTTAGGGTCCTTTCATCCGTGATCTTTAGGATCCTTTCATGATGTAGAATGCAGCGGAAATAAGAAGACGATAAAATAAACGAAGAACGATTAAAAGAAAGATTAAAATAACTCTAAAACTGATAAACTTTATTAAACTCAAGGGGATTTTCTCTTCAACATGGGAATAATGGACAAACTAGATATCCTTTTATAGGATTCTGGACTTTCCTAGATAGACTTGAATTAGACTTTCCTAAATAAATAAAATACTACAACTTCCTAAATAACTAGACTCAAATCTGGACCTTTCCAATTATTGGAAATACTAAAATAACATAATTTCCTAAACCTAAATTCTCTAATAATCATACTAAAATTGGGACTTCCTAAAGCTACTCTCCATGGCCGGATGGCCCATGGCCCGGTTTAGTCATGGAAAAAGCCTCCACGCCGGGTGCCCCTGCATCTGCATCCCCTTCTCCCAAGAGGTTCGTCCCGAACCGTTTGATGAAGAAAATAACGTAATGCACCAGCAAACGGTGAACTCTGTTATGGCGATCCATAATTCCCACTTTGTTCGACATTTGCCGGAATTTCGAAGAAGAATAAGGACCAAAACACCAACTTCATACCGAATCCAACGTTGCAAAGATCCTCGGAGAATCGATCTTAGAGAATATAGGTCCAATAATTTTCTACATCTCTTAACCTTTTCCTTCTCAAGATTAGCTTTCTCTTCGTCTATTTTCTTAAACTTTCTTGCTACTTCATCCAAAGTGTTCGAAACTTTCGACTGTAATTCTACTTCACTCTTTTCTATTACAGATATGGTGGTTTTAAGCTTTTCAACTTCCTTTTGTAAGTCATCCATCTTCATCTTCAGATTAGTTCCCTGTTCATTAATCTCTTCCTTCTCTCTAACAAGTTCATCTTTCTCTCTCTTTGGATTCTCAATTGATTTCAAGGAATCAATCAACTTTCCATCAACTAAATCTTTCTCCTTAATCAAAGATTGAATATTCATTTCCCTAACTTTTCCTTCCTCAATAAGTATTTCTTTCTCTTTCTCTAATTGATTCAGTTTCTCCTGAATTTCTAATCTAATTTTATCAAGTTCAATGAAATTTGATTTCAAAGTTTTAGATTCAATTACCTGAATATCGAGATTCTTCTGAATCAAATTCATCTCACGAACAATAACTTCAGAAGAACTTCGTTCACGACCTAACTCTCCATTGACGATATCAAGCTGCTTCTGCAATTTCTTGATCTCAACATCTCGATCAATCTTTTCTTTCTCTAGATTACAAAACTTCATCTCCATGTCTGATTTCTTTTCGAGAATTCGATTATTAATCTTCCAGATCCGCTTGATTTCATTCTGAGATTCTTCATTACTCATCTCCAAATCATTCACTAAATTTCTCAATCTATCTTCTTCTTTTTGCCTCTTCTCACGATCGTTATTCACTTCAATTCTGTCATCACTGAACTCCTTATTCACCTCAATAACTTCTTTGATTTTCTCATTTAATTGATCGTTCAGTTCTTTAGCTTCTTCAATCATCTGTTCCTCTAACGCAGCTTCATTCACTAGGGTTAAGTTATGTTTAATCTCAGCTTCCATAGCTTTATCTTGAAGAATCTTCTTCTCTTCCTCTAATCTTTGATTCTCAACTATAAATCGTTCGATTTCAATTTCAAGATCACTTTTAGATTTCATAAGAGTACTAACCTGATCACGTCGCTCCTTTGTTTCTTTCAAAAGGATATTATTAAGAGTTTTCAAGCTCGTAATCTTCTCCAATGGATTATTATTCTCCATTGTTATTTTAGGTTTTCCTTCGTTCGTAGTTTGTGATGAAGTAATTGCGTAAATACCTATAGCTTCAACTTCTTCGTACGTTTGTTTTTTTTCTTGTTCTTCTTCTTCGTCGACTTGAACATCGTTGTGAGCGTCTTCTTCAACTTCTTTGTGTTCTTTTCTTTCTTCTTCCTTATTGAAAGTTAAAATAGACGATGAATATGGTTGACGTATTATTGTTTTGATGTTGTTCACCACATGTTGATCCTTAACTAAATCGGGTATTAGCGATGGAACTGTTTCGAAAAAAGACGATTGTGGTTGTTGTGGTGGTGAATAGGAAAGAGAAGATGATTGTGTTGGTGGTGGAGGTGAATACGGTTGTATAAGAGGTGGTGAATACGGTGCCGGTGTAAAATAAGAGTACGAAGGTTGCGGTGGTGGTGGTGATTGTGGTGAATAATAAGTGTATGAAGGTAGAGGTGGTGAAAACGGTTGTGAATAATAAGAGTACGGAGGTGGTGTAGAAGAAGAATATGGATGTGAAGCTGTATAAGACAATGGTGGGGGTGGTGACGCTGATGATGAATACGGTTGTGGAGGGGTTTCTCGTTCGATTTCTCCCGGATTCCAATGATAATTGTACGAGTCGTTATTCGCATATAAACATGAAGAACATGAGCATTGATTCATTATCTCTTGATGAGTATAATTTGATTGAATATAATCATCTTGACGAATATAATACGATTGATACTGATGTAACTGGTCTGGAAAAAAATTTCTAGAATCATTAGCCAAAAACTTTGGTGGCTCTGAATACCACATGATGTAGAATGCAGCGGAAATAAGAAGACGATAAAATAAACGAAGAACGATTAAAAGAAAGATTAAAATAACTCTAAAACTGATAAACTTTATTAAACTCAAGGGGATTTTCTCTTCAACATGGGAATAATGGACAAACTAGATATCCTTTTATAGGATTCTGGACTTTCCTAGATAGACTTGAATTAGACTTTCCTAAATAAATAAAATACTGCAACTTCCTAAATAACTAGACTCAAATCTGGACCTTTCCAATTATTGGAAATACTAAAATAACATAATTTCCTAAACCTAAATTCTCTAATAATCATACTAAAATTGGAACTTCCTAAAGCTACTCTCCATGGCCGGATGGCCCATGGCCCGGTTTAGTCATGGAAAAAGCCTCCACGCCGGGTGCCCCTGCATCTGCTTTCATTTTTTGACCTCTAGGGTCATTTTAATTGAGTCAGTGTCTAGTCTCATTTCTTTCTCTTCATGAGGCAGTTTGCATTTAAAGGTATGTAACTCTCATGAAATTTTCAGAGGAAAGAAATAATTATGATCATCCATGTAACATTGTGATTTAATCACTTATGAATGAAAAATGGTTTCAATGGTTTTCAAAAAAAAAAAAACTAATTTGTCGGCTAGAGGTATTACTCAAAAAAGTCTTTCTCTAAACAATCTTCATTTTGGACAAAAAATACCTGTCTCATTTGTTTCATGATAGATATGTGTTACAGGGACACGGCAAACTTTCCTTTAAGTGTCTTCACTCTCTCCCAAATCCAACATGTTCTCTATGGGATTCTCTGATTTCATTTTGTTGGCAGTTATTTTATTTTCATCGAGTCCACTTCCACCTCTAGTTCACGAACTCCAAGTTGGAGAGCGATCTTTAATCCCATTTCTACTCCTTGAAGTTTATGGCAAAAATCGAATTCCTATCTACTAGGGTGGAGTCAGCTGCTAAATCCTCTCTATTACGATTTCAGACAACTGATCCATACTCTACACTCTTGACGTCCAATGCTCCATATGAAGTGTTGATTTTCTATTTAACACTTTAAATTGTACAAATGACATTAGAGAAGAAGCCAAGTTTGTTAAAAGCTCAAAAGAAATTGGTCCTGCCATTGAGAGCTCGGTAAGTTGTCAATTCGGATGAATACTATTGATGTTTACATATGATAATTTATATTTCAAATTTTCAAGTGTACATGACCGGTCCAGTTGCATAGATGGGTTTCCTCTATGATGGTTATCCTTCTCTTATTCTCTATCTAACTGAGATGAAGTATGAAAGTAACAAAAGATAGTATCAAGAGGCCCTGGGAGAATAGTCTAACTAAGGTTATGTTTGGCGCGTGTGAATGAAATGTGATTCTTGAGGATCGCAATCTCAATTGTTGTTTGGCTCGCGGGATGTAGGGAGAATCTTATTCCCAGAGGAATAAGATTCCTCCTAAATGAGGTAATAGCAACTTCGGAGAGGGGGTGGGTTTGCGATTCCTATTCTCAGGAATACTTTGTTTTAATATTTATGGACCAAATTATCTTCAGGATCCGTTTGATACGTAGGAAAGCATTTGGGTGGGAAAGCCAACTTTTTCTGATAGAAAAGAAAGTGAAGTTTTTCTGATGTGAAATTAAAATGCAAGTGTTTGATCGGAATGTAGGAAAATATGGATGCCTTCAGAAAATGTTACTATAAGGATGAAAGAAAAATAGAGTTACAGGGAGGTTTACGAAAGGGAGATAAGGGAGGAGAGAGAACAAGTTTAGAGTGAGAGCGGGAAAGGGTTTGACCACATTTTTTGTGGTAATTTAAGGGTTTTTCTCACTTTTTTTCCCATGGTAAAACAACTTTACTTTCACACTTATTTGGTCCTACAGAACAATGGAAATTCAACTTTCCCGGGAAAGTGACTTTCCCAACCTCATTTTCGTATGTATCAAACGGACCCTTAATAAAATATTAGAATGACTAGTATTAAAATAGTCTTCCACATAATATCACAACTAAAAAAATTTAAAACCTAGGATTAGTCACCACCATGACAACTCTCTATTTCTCTCTCGCTTGAACGTAACTCTATCTATCCCTTTCTCTAGTTTTTTCCTTCTCTTTTGTTATTTTCTCATTCCAATAGATTTCATAACGTTTAAAACAAAAAGTTTTTAGCGATGCCTTTATTTATTTTAAATAGATTTTAAATACTAGTTAAATTGGCGCATCGCGTTACTATTTCATATCTACAAATTTGATAAATAGTACTGATTAAAATACATAACAAAGATTCATGTAGTTTAAGTAAAAAGATATACTAGGCCAACAACGCTTGATTGGTGTGGAGATTTAGTCTTCCACCCTATAGGTCAAGGATTCGAGACACACTGTCAATTAAAAAGAAAAGGTCATAATAGAACTTTTTAAAAATTTACATTTTGATGCTTATACGAACCAAACACCAAGTTAGGAAACGAATTCATATTCCTAGTCAAACCGAACATCAAACTGAATAATCTGATTCCGATATGGGAATGCGATTCCTAGAAATTGCATTCCATTCTCGCCAGCCAAACATGACCTAAGGGTTAGGGTTCTATCTTGCCAAAAACTAGGTATTTAGTCCTTTAGGTGGTTTGTCCATAATAACTTCATTTGTATTTGTTAAATCCTTTTGTACCTTTTCGAAAGATTGAGTTTGGGCGAGAAATGAACAAAACCAACAAGTTTGAGAGTTTAATTGAATTGAGCAAATGATGCTTAAAACAACCACAAAGGAGATGAATTTAGAAAAAGGAAGGTACAAAACAAGCTGAAATCTAGAGAGATGGAGTTAGGGTATTGATCTGCCCTAGGAAGAATGAAACTAGAGAAATTCAACTGGAAAAGGGTCATGTTCTGACACCATGTTATAGATCTAGAGTTGAAAAGATAGTGAATAAAAGTTGAACATGGTTGAACTAGTTTTCATTGATTATTTTCTCTCATAGCTCTTACAAAGAAAAGACCTAGATAAATAAAAATGATCTATATAAACTATACAACCCTTACATTAACTATATTTACATATATATATATATATATACACAAGTCATAACTTCAACAACCATCATGAACAGTCACACGTAATTATAGACAATAAATACATAAAGGTAGTCTAAATGTGCTTTAAGACCCCTAAGGATAGTCTGCAGTATAGCTTTTAAGGATCCAAGTATCATTGTTATGGCGAGTAATTTGCTTACTGAAATTCTTGTTGTATTTTCATAATGTATGAATGCAATGTAATGAATGTAATGACTCTTCGAGTCCTTCATTCGAAAAAAGAAACTCCACATGATATATAGATAAGTGTTGCTAAGTATTAGCATACCGACATCTCATCAAAAAAAAGTATTAGCATACCGACATCTCATCAAAAAAAAGTATTAGCATACCTTTATCACGTATACCAATTGCTAAGTTAGTTCATGAGGGGGACTAATTATTAATTGAAATTCCATTTGGTTGGTTAGTTGGCAAAAGATGTCTAGAGCTAAGAAGCATGAGCTTATGCAGTCTTGGAATATAAAATTAATGGAAATATAGGGTACGAGGTAAATGGGTTTAGAGATAAGGAGATGAGAGGCATGAAGAACATTTGCTACTGATAAGTTTGGAGGATCTGCTACTTCATCATTTCCCAAGTACGCTTATTTATGGGTTCCGAAGTTGGAAATGAAAATTTCTTTTGTATTTTCTGAAATGGGAAGAATTGGACAAGGCTTTAGTAGAGGGGAGAGATTTTTTCAACAAAATAAAGAGTTGTACAAGTCATTGGATTGAAAAAACTGGTGAAGTTTCGCATTGGAATTTTCCAGTCTCTAAAATTGGTATAGGCGCCTATAGAAATTTTAGAGACGCCTCCGGATATGCCTCTCCCGTGGAATTATTCAACTTCAAAATGTAGAGCACTACGTTTCTAAGAAGCGTCTCCTTTCTATTTCTATATTGAGAAACAAAACGCTATGATTCACCTTTTCGGGTCAGGATGAAGTACACTAGAAGAAAAATAAAGCCCGAGACCATACTCACAAATGGTACTGATGCTCAGGTTGTTAAGGGCGAGATAGTCTTGGAGCCCCCAATGTATGAACAAAAAGATCATTGGGGTTATTCCACATTGGTTGTGGGAAGAAGTGGAAGTGGTGAGCACTTGTGGGGGAAAACTTTCTCTCGTGAGAAAACTTTTGGGGTGAGAAAAACAAACTTTGAGTTATTTTTTCTCCGAGTTGTGGGAGGAGAAAACCTCCAATATGCAAGTTGAGGCAAGAAAGGCCCAAACCCACATGCACAAAAGTAAAGAGGACAGAAGCACAGGGTTAATTAAACCAATATAGTTTAGCAATTTTCCACCTTGTTGGAGTATTTGTTATGCCTATATGTAGTATAAATTCTAACTTGTGGGACATATTTGGCGGGAATAAGATGCAATTCCCAAGAATCAAATTCTGAAATGGTCTTTGATACACGAAAATGCATCGACAATAACATCTTCGAGTAACTACCATAACCTAACTGAATTTCACAATTTCTGCTTCAATCTACAGAAAACCAATGAAAATCTGGTGGTGATCTTCTTTTCCATACTTTCAAATTTCTATATATGTGATTCATTACTCAATAGCTTCTTCTTTCCCTCACTAAACTACTCGAAATAACACCATTTCAAACTTTACATTCTCCTTATTAAGACTCTCTCTTTCTCCTTTGTTTCTTCTTCCCCTGTTTCCAAGTAACAGAGTTAACATCTTGTTTCTCTCTCTACAATTGAAATGGCTTCCCACCCACATTACAAGTCATAATACTGGATCCCACTTGGGACTTTGATGGCCATTAAGGGAAGTTTTATAGGGCCTCCCTGATTTTGTTAAAAGGCCTCCTTACGAACCATTTCACTTGGTAAATTATCATTGAGGGGGGCCCTTTTAACAAAAATGAGGGGGCTCTATAAAATCTCCCTTACTTCTATACGAGTCCATGATACATTCCTTGAGGAGAAGATGACCTTAACGGTCATATTATGGGTGTAAATGAAGTGTAAGGAAATAAGTATAAATGAAGTATAATAGAGGTGCCTATAGAAAAGGGTCTTTTTTTTATCTCTCCTTCGTCCCTCTTTATCTCCCTAGAAACTGATATATAAGTGAGGTTGTACTCTTCTTTGATATAATGAAAATCACTAATTCCTCTCTGAAATCTCACATGGTATCAGAGCTTTAGGGTTTTTTTTTTCGACCTAAAAATGGAAGAAAATAGTTCGCATACAAATCCGTTTTCTTCTTTCAAATCTTCTTCCAACTCTAAATGTCACAAACTTTATTGTAGAGAAATTCAAGACAATTTTGATCAGTAATGATCTGATTGGCTATGTTGATGGATCCATAACAACAACAGAAACTTCGATCTATGAAGATGGAAAGGAAATATTGATATCAGATCTGGAGAGACAATTTTCTCAAATCGTGCTTAAAGGCAACCTTCTCCAGATCTGTTTCATCAGATGTATTAGGCTTGAAAACTTCTCAGCAAATCTGGAATTATCTAAATACAATTTATGCGAGGAGTTTGAAGCTAAGCAAGATCTTCTTCGAAATTGCAGTTCCTCCACTTAAGACACCCGAGCAGACGATTTGATCTTCTACCTTTAGAGCCAACTATGATCTTATTCGAAGGTTGAGAAGAAGAAATCCTTCTTCTTTAACTAGATAGATAGGATGAGAGTTTTTTCTCTAAATCTCTCTCACAAAAGGACATAGTCTTTATCACCATGTTTGATTGTTAGCATTCTCCATTTAACTAAACAAAAACAATTACCCACAAATATTTGGATCAGAATTATTTAGTATATGGAGTCACCTAGTATTCTAAGCGAAATCTCAGACATCTGATACTAGCTACTAAGATCACATGGAAGAACTAAAGATGAACTAGAACATGGTAGAGGTTATCGCTTTCCCTCGAACTAAATACGATGTCTTTATCCCGAAGATCAGAACTTCAAATTGCAGCCCTCCACTTGAGACACCCGATCAAACGACTTGATCTCTCGCCTTTGGAGTCAGCTATGATCTTATTCGGAGGTTGAGATGAAGAACCTTTCTACGTTAACTAGATGGAATGAGGGATTTTTATCTAAATCTCTCTCTCCACTTGATGGTTGTAGAGATAAATTTTTTTTAGAGAAAATTCCAAATCTTCTATGTTCTGATATGACCCTTGTATTAAGATCCTAGAGTCCAAATAATAGCCACATAAAAGATAAGATTGGAATTACCCACCTGAGTAGGGTTCCCAGATGAGAGTTTTGTCTCCATCTAGAACTCCTCTATGTGGTCGGCCAGGGCAGCCCCTTTATTGGGTTGGGCCTAGCCGCCCCATAGCTATGATCAACCCCTTTCTTTTGGTCTAGGCCTCCATTGCGAACGAATATTTCTATCTTTGCCTGGATCTCGTCCGAACCTCTTGAGCTTATCAAATTGGATCTAATCCAACTTTTGATCTTGTTCCCTCTAGTCTTATCTCTCTGACCAAACTGTCACATGTTGGTGTAACCCGTTGTAGGATCCGGTCGAAGTTAGTCGCGAATTACTGAAGTGATCTAATGATCGTAGTTTGTTTCTAGCTAAGCATTATCAACCGAACTTTATAAACTTCTGGATAAATTCATTATTTCTATTTGAAAAATTGAGACGCATTGTCATCTTGGTCGAAGGAAATCTCCTCTAGAAAGCATTTCCTTCAAATTAGACCTTGATGCTAACAATAAAATGAAGAATGCAAGATTTATAAGATATTTGATGATCGAAAAAGCTAATTTCTTCGAATCAAAATTACCCATCATCCCAAAACCTTAATTTTAAGATATCAAAGTGAACCCTAATACAAACTTCCAAGTGAGCATAATTAATTAACTTGGCAAGTTTTTCGAAATTGAAAACTCCCATGATTGTAATGGATGTAATCATTGTCCTGCATACTTAACGACAATTATTGGCGGCAAAATAATCTCCATATCTAGAAGGTTGTTAAATCTATGAAAACCCTAATTTGAGATGATCAATTAAAACGAAGGGTTGGGAACCCTAAAAACTCCAACCCACCTATTGAAGGTTTATTACAGCAAAATCATTTCCTTATTTCGAAGTTTTCTTTTTTGAGAACTCCTAATTTTGATATGTGTTCATCATTTCTTGAAATCTAACTATAAAACTTCTTTGAAATTGTTGTTTTTCGCCTAAAAACCACGATTCTCTACTGATTCTACCTGGATTTGTGTTTGTCAATTCAGGTTAGCTTTCAAGAACTAATCTTCGATGATCATAAACGAAGACCATTTGATGAATCTTTTTGTCCTATCTGAAATCCTTCACTCAAACGAAGGGTTTCCTTGGTTACTGAGCCCCTTCGTCTGGAAAAATCTCAGAGAAATTAGAAAATGCGAACAAAAAACTATAAATATACAAAACTGCCAATTCTACAGAGGGAGGAGAATTATAAAACTCAAAATTTGGGGGATAATAGGAAATTAGGCCCAAATCTGAATAATATTGTAAAAAAATATTTCTCACAATTTTATCGTCGAAATGAAATTTTCCAACAAAATCAACGTGAAAAAACATTTTTGAAAATTTCTGAATAAGTCTCATTTTGCTCTCAACAGTTTTGTAAATTTCTGAACAAATTTGTTTTTGCTCAAAAATTATTTTGCACAAATGTGTTGCATTTCTTCTTTTTCATTTGACAAACAAATTGGCTGAAACTAACATTTTGGATATTACATTTTTCTATTTGTCTTGTGAAGAAAGAAATGATTTTCGTATTTTTGTTATGCTTTCGACATAAACATTTAGAGTAATGCATATTTTTAAGGGTTATTTCCTTAATAGCCCCCAACTTTGTGAAAGGGGGCCATATGGGTATTTTTGCTAATTTAGGGGGCCAGGCGGGAAGCTGGTCACAAAGTTGGGGGCTATTAGAGAAACAACCCTATTTTTAATTGTATATGTTGTTAACAACATAATTATATATGTCATAAACATTTTATAACAAGTCATAACGTTATTGTATAAGTTGTCAACCATTTATAACAACACAATTATATATATGTTGTCAACAATTATAACAACATATTTGTATATGTTGTCAACAAAATAAAAAAGGCCAGTGTTTTGGGGAAATAAACAAAATTTTCGGGGCAAAAAGTTTTAGGTGGAAACAAATTTGTTTTTGTTTCCTCCAAACATCACCCTTTCAATTTTTTATTTTTTCTTCTTCTCCTCTCACCTCAACTAGAATTTCGGCGACCCCCAACGGATTCTGGCAACTTCCACCATTAATATCGGGGATCACCATCAACAAAGTTCCTTCTTCTTTCTTCTTTCTTCTTTCTTCTTTCTTCTTTCTTCTTTCTTCTTTCTTCTCTTTCTTTTCTTCTCTCTCCTCTTATCCTCTTTCCCTCTCTTATTGTCACACAACTTTCCGGCGAAGGGGATCTCCCTTCGCCGGAAACTCGTCTGGATCTGGTTCTTCGAGACGCCTTCGTCTGATTTCTAGACGAAGGAACCCCACCTTCGTCTGGAAACCAGACGAAGGGTTCCGGCGAAGAGAAAACTCCTTCGCCGGAACTGTTACAAAAAAAAGGGGAAGAAAGAAAGAAAGAAATAGAGAGAGGCAGATAGAGGAGAGAGAGAGAGAGAGAAGAGAGAGAAGAGAGAAGAAACATTTTCGGCCAGCACCTTTATTCCGGCGACTTGAGGGGAGTGTTTGGTTTGAGATTTTTTTGTTTTCCACTGTCTTCCCCAGAAACTATTTTGCTTTCCCCAAGAAGTGGTCATTAAAAAAATATTAAAAAATAGTTTTTTTACATTAAAGTTTCCCGGGTGGATTTTTTCCTATTTGGGCTAAATTTTGGATTTTCATGCATTCTTTCTTCTACAAAATTAACAAATTTGATAAATAGTGAAGGCTAAAACGAAATTTCATATACAATTGGGAGCCAAATTTTTATACGCACTAAATGAAGGAAAGGTATTACGAATGGACCTTAAAGGTTGAACTGCAGTGATTATGACTATTAGTGTGTTTATTTTGTTCATGTTGTATTTTGGCATTGTATCTTAGCAATGTTAAGTTATGAACGTAAGGAACCTTAAAGTCTTTCGTTAAAAAACAATTATCTTTTCCATTTTTAAGTTATTTTTTTGAATTTCTCACGTGCATCAACTTGGTAGGGTGAACGTACCAATTAAGGGAGACTGTTGGAAGGATTCGATCAATAGAGAAGCTATATCACTACAATTCGGGAAGTTAAATAGATATTGATAGAATGCCCGAATCTAGCAAACATCTCATCAACTCGGCTTCATATGCTGAGAGAGGAATGGTAGTTGGCAAGAATAACCTAGTAGAGGAATTAGATCACTACACTTGGGTAAGTTAATAGACATTGCTAGAATATCACGTCATTTTGTGAACTC
This sequence comes from Eschscholzia californica, assembly GCF_041429995.1. Lineage (NCBI taxonomy): Eukaryota > Viridiplantae > Streptophyta > Magnoliopsida > Ranunculales > Papaveraceae > Eschscholzia > Eschscholzia californica. The sequence continues at coordinate 39,969,587 of NW_028238198.1, forward strand.
AACACAATGTGCGTAGCAATTATGGGAGAAAGTATCCACACCTGCAGATGAGCTAAATCACTACAATTTGAGAATCTAAATAGACATGGACATAATGACACATCTAATCAATATTTCATCAACTCGCATTGTTTACGTATCAATAGAGATGATAATTAGCAAGATTTTACTGGTATAGGGATAGGGGTAATGTTTAACCCAAGCCAATATGTCATAGTCCTGAAATTTCCATATAGTTTTGGGCCGTTCTATACAGACATTCATTTTGGTTAAATAAAATGTTAATTCTTTTTAAAGAAGATTATTCAACTAGAATTTTCAACTCTGGTGTTTTTCTCTTTCGAATTTCATTTCAATTTTCACATTTGAGACACTCTATTTACCAATTTCTATAATAGAGATTGATCTCCATCAATAGAACTTCACAAAAAAGACTTTGAGCTCAAAACCAAATTTCAATGCACTGGAAGGAACACTAGAAGCCTCAGGTTATTTCTTAGAAGGTTAGTAAAAAAAAAATATTGGTCTCTGCCATCATAACTTTTTAGGCGACCCATTTGAGGAAACAAGAATATTTCAAGAGTACAAACTTTCGGGTTGGACTATTTTAACCATCTTTTCCCGTTTCCCTTTTGTTTCTCCGAACCTTACTACCATTGCTTCTCCATGTCGGTAACTGTCGCTGGCAAACTATCATTTCTAACCATCTTTATTTTCATATATTTATTTCTCCTCTCTCCTCTTCTGATCACCAACTCCGGCCACTACCACATCATTTATTTTTTCTCTTTGTCTCTCTTTATGTCTCTCTCTCAAACTTCGACGTTATCTCTCCCACAATAATACTGTTTCGGCGAAGGAAAGAGTTTCAAGCAAAGGTTTGCCTAAACCTTAAACCCCTTTCTCGAGAAGGGTTTAAAGTGAAACCTTCCTTAAAGGTTTTTCCACTACGAGACTGGGATAACTCTACCCTTCACCGGAGATTGATAGAAAGTTAAAATTTTACGAAGAGAGATATAGCATAGAGAAAACTGGTGGTGGTGGTAGTGGTGGTGATGGTGGTAGTGGTGGCGGTAAGAGGTGGCGGAGGGGTTGGTGGTCGGAGATTAGGAAGAAGTTGTCTCCGAAAATGACAAGATCCACAATTTCCATTTCAAATTTGTACTTGAAAAGTTCAAAAAAAAATCACAATTTGTTTTTTTAATTTTAAAGTTAAAAATAAATAAATTTGTTTTCTCAAACCAGCCCTTCTTTTAAAATAAAGAAAGCCAACCAACCATGTTCCTTTGGAAAGAAATCCATCATGTTTTCAACAACAAAAGAAAAAGAAGTCCATCATGTAGCAAGTCCATATAATGAAAACAAACGTCTGAATAAAACCATTCATCTATTCTATCCGGGTTAAAAGAAAAAAGAACCCACACAACGGCTAGATTATGTGTATTATACTCACCCACGTTATAAGATGGAAAATGAATTTAAAAATCTCAACCTCCCAAACTCCAAAGGTAATCCCACTATTTACTGATTCTTTAGTCTTCCATCCTTGACCAAAAAACCAGCATATTTAAAGCATTGCCTCTCCAAGCCAACCTCCTCCTCCTCCCCACTCCACATTAGAGAGAGAGAGAGAACTAGAGAGAGAACTAGAGAGAGAACTAGAGAGAGAAAGAGAAAGTGATTGAACACATCACCTGAATTTTACCTTACAGAATTCTAATCTCTTTTAATTCTCTCACAATCTTTCTGTGTCTTATGAGGGTGGGTTGTTCCAGGAAAGATAAGCTTACGTTATCTAAAGAAAATCTCACTCACCATATATAAGGTGCACGTTAGAATTAGTCCCATACAAAAATCAAACAAAACCATATTTCAGTTTGAAATCCAACAACAAAAAGGAGAGAGATTTTTATTTTCTTTTTCTCTTGTTGTTTTAGGAGAGAAAATATTTTCTTTCTTTTACAAACAGAACAAACACCTTACTTTCTCTCTCTCAATCTCTCTCTCTCTAACAATTTCCCTCCTCCCCCCCTCACTCTGTTTCTCTCTCCTCTCTGTAATCAAAAATCAAATTTTCTAAAAGCAAATTCAACACCTAATGCTGCTTCTACTAAGGATTAATTCATTCATTCTTCATCATCTGAATTCTGATCTACTATTTCATTCTGAATCACTTTCCATTCCTCCCATGGCTTTCAAACCTCTAGGTCTCTGCATCATCAATAAAAAAGGGATTTAACAAATCAACCCACATCTCAAGAAATCTTCGATCTCCATGAAAACTACACCCTAATCAAAAGATGAAATAACAACCCATAAACAAGATTTGGGAATTGTAAATAAAAATACCTTCTTTGAGGTCTTCTTCTCTCTTACTTCATACCTCTCTTGACATAGATCAGATAGCCAAGCACCAGGACTTACCAACTGTGCCAACAGAAAAAAAAAAAAAGATAAATAAACATCAATTTCCAACAACCCTAAAAAGTTTCGGAAGATACCCAAAATAAGAAATTTCATACACAAATTTAGAGGTCTAAAAATATCCTTTATGGGTTTGGAAAAGATTTAAGAGTTACCTAAATATAAGATTTGCCTGATTGATCAAAATTTGTGATTGATTGTAATTTCTGGAAAAAAAAATGGGGATTTGGGGTTTGATCTTAAGAACATACCAGTAAGCTCTTTTGAATGAATTTAGCTCTCTTTTTAGGCCTTTGAGGAAGTTTACATCCTTTCATCGCCATGAAATCTTCTTCTTTTTCTTTGCTAGAGAGAGAAATAAATAACTTTGGCCAAACAAATCCTTTATCATCTCCTACTGGTTCTGTTAAGATCTTCCCATTATCCTCAAAACCTAACAATGATCCTCTTGTTGTGTAATATCTATCTTCCTTTTCTGGTGAACAGGACTGAGCTTTTCGATTCTCACTTACTCCATTTGATCTAATGGTAGTTGAATTTGAGTTCCTGAAGAAAAACCCAAATCAAAGTTACCAACTTTGGGTAAAAAAAAATTGTTCTGGTGAAGAACCCATGATGGATTTGATGTTTAATCTCTTAAATTTTAATGAACTTACTTGTTAATGAAGCGATTTGGGGAGATTGGTGGAGGTGTTTCTTTCTCTGCTCTAACTACACGACGATCGATCCGAGATGTAGTTTTCCTTCTAATAATACCACCACTACCACCACCATCAGACTTCTCTGTTACATCTTCATCTTTAATCTTCATACATCTGAGTCTTTTACGATTTCCCCACTGTAATGGAAATTCTGGTTCAAGAACTCTACTAAATGCTGTTACCCTTTGATTCTTCCCTTCTTCCTTATCCATCTGCCATTACAGATTACAAAGCTTAGTAACCCCAAAACAAAAAAGGTCACACCTTTTTGTTCTTGTTTCATCTTACAGATGAAAACTAGTCAGAAACAAATAAAACCCAGAAGAAATAAACAGTTTTGCTGATGAAAACTTCTCTTACCTCAAGATCTAGACTTTCAGAAAACAAATCCAAATGAAACTCCCCTAGATAAATTTCAACCTGCAATTTCATTAAAAACCCATTAAAATCATAAATCAAACCCTCATTATTAGAAATCCAAAGCCCAAAAACTGTAAAAAAGAGATAACTTACAGAAACAAAAGTTCATTACAGAGCAATGAATAATAAGGAAGAAGATGAATACTCTTCTTAACAAAAAGTGATAGATTGAAGAAGCTATCTTCACAATTGAGGATACCCAGATCGTTTTTCTCAATCAATAAGCCTCCTTTGCCTACTATAATCTTCTTCCTCCGTCTGTAATGTTCTCTCTCTATCTTTCTCTCTCTCTCTCTAAAACTCTGTTGTGTTGTGATGTTTTGTCTTTGAGATGGTGCTTCTTTCTTCTTAATACCCCCAAAATTTTCTCTTCCATTTTAATGATATAAAAGATAACCGTATGAGACGTTGATTTTAAATGAACGGTCAGATTTTCCTCCCTCCAACGAAACAAGACCCGAATGACTTCAATCGGGTCCATCATTCCCTCCCTTGACCTAGTTTTATGTGTGTTCATACCACCCACTTCAACCCTAATAACATTTCCTCTAACGCTGTTAAGCCTTTTCCTCTTCTTGCCGTTAAAGCTCCGTCAACTTGCTTTCTCCCTCTTATATAATAATGAGGTGGGACCAGTTGTATCATCTTCAATCCTACCCCTGCCACACGAAATCATATATGAGTCCATGCATTTGGAGTCACAATTATATTGAAAAAAAAAAACAAAAATAAATAAAATAATGTGAATTTTTTAGTACCACAACCCTAAATTTTGGTTAGTTCCATTACCTTAGCCATCTCATTTGGGAGTCTCATCACTTTGTGAACCACTTGAGCCCTTATTCATAGCTAGACCATTGAGCCATTAAGTTTTTCTCAAAAAGATGGTTGCTTCCAAGACCAAATGCATCTTTCATGGACAAGGGCCGAGAGACAAAAAACTAGGGTTGGTGCTAGTAGATATGGATGGCGCCCATAATTTTCCGAATGACCCAGCCCACTTAGATAGTGGGTCTGTCCCATATCCAATTCCTTAACATCTTATGACCAAAGCTCAGCTAATTGGGCCTACTAAAAACCCATTGGTACTCAAAATTAGGGAAGCCCAAGATGGCCCGAGGAGATCCTCGTCCAACCGACACACGGATGCCCTAGGAACTTTTTCTCTTCGCGAGATCGGCACAAAAGCAACATGAGGAAAAATTCGCAGGAATGATCTAAGAATTTGATGAAACTGAAGATGATGGAAGAGAGGGAAACGAAGGATAGAATAGATGAGAGCGAATAAGGAAGAGAAGAAAGAGAGAGGAAGAAAAAGAAAAATAAGGGGTAGATCGGCGACGAGAGGCGAAGAGAGGATATGAGAGAGATGGGTGATGACGGCGGTGATAATAAAAAAAAAACAATTGAGAAGATTTGTTGAGAAAAAGGGGAGGAGAGCTGAAATTAGGTTAAGTAGGGATTTAGGGTTTCTTTCTGGTTGGGTTGATAATGTATTTGAGGATGTAGTTTTAGATGGTAGTCCATTGAGAAAGTGTACACGTTTTGCCTCTTGGTGGGGGTATAGGCTGGCCCAGATCAATAATCCAACCCAATATAAGTTTATTTTGATGTTTGAGTTTTTCTTTTTACTTTTTTTGAGAGGAGGCCAAACATAGATGTTAATGGACCATAAGTAGGGCCGAACAAAATAGTGGAAATCTCATATCTCTATGGGTTGGAAAAGAGCCCAGGCCCACCGAAAACCTTCACGCTCAAAGCATGGAAAGTGTGTGACCCAGCCGGACCAGATAACATTGAAGCTCATCGGAACCCGACCTCCCTGTTTCTTATACCAAGACCACACTCACCCATTAGAGGCCCTGTTATTCTGAGGAAAAAAATTGGCCAAATGTCCAAAAATGAGGCCCAAATAGGACAAATAGTCCACCTTCACACAATATGAATCAAAAGCCCAAAAAGAAATTATAAACCTACATCTAGTCCAAAAACGGATCTCAATGTACAATCTCATATATATATATATAACACTTTCTCTCTCCCTATTACAAAACATACAACCACCCTCTCTTCCAACAGAAAAAAAAACTGGACTTCAAATATCACTCATCCTATTTAGATTTAATTAGTTTTGTGTTCATCACGTTCCTAAACTGGTTTTGTCTTCGAAAATGGGTTTCAACTATTACTCATCTTCATCATCTTCCATTATCATTCATCTTCCATTATCATTCATCACCTTCCTAAACTGGTTTTGTCTTCGAAAATGGGTTTCAAATATCACTCATCTTCATCATCTTCCATTATCATTCATTTTCCATTATCATTCATCACCTTCCTAAACTGGTTTTGTCTTCGAAAATGGGTTTCAAATATCACTCATCTTCATCATCTTCCATTATCATTCATCTTCCATTATCATTCATCTTCCATTATCATTCATCACCTTCCTAAGTTGGTTTTAGTATCAATTATCTTCATCACTTTCATCATGTGTAAGTAACTCATTTTCATTCATCTTCAAAAAAGTTTTTAGTTTCATTGTAAAACAACTCTTTAGAAATGGTTTTTCATCATGATGATACATGAGTTTTTTGATCTATTATTTTCAGGGGTTTCATCTTTAAGAAAGGTTTCTAAAACATAAGAAGGATAAATGATGGAGACCATCTTCCTATTGGGCCTCACGGCCATGGTGATAGTGGGCCTCACGGTCAAGAAGCTACATTAGCTTAGTTTCTATAATTAAGTATTTAGGGTTTCCATAATTATGAGTCTTAGCAATCAAGGAAAGTATTATTAGTAGTTGTCTTATTTCCTTATTTGAGTCTATCTAGGAAAGTACAATCTCTATATAAGAGAAGTCTAGTCTGTCTTTGTTAACCAGATCAGAGAATATTATCAACCAAGTTTATTATTATTCAAGTTATTAATCAAGTTTATTGTTTATCGTTATTTTATCAGTTTTATTTCGTTAGTTTAGTTTATTAATAATGGTGGATTCCATTACTTTTACGCTTCCGCAACAATCTACATCAGCTGGTATTCAGAGCTTGAAAAATCTGGGAACGAAAGATGAAATTTTTTTCATGGATACATCTCTCCTTGAGTGCTGGAAAATTTTTCCGCGTTTAGGTTGGGATCCCTTTCGAGATTCTAAACAATTCTATGTTGATCGAAAATATCAAGAAAAAATTAATCCCGTTTCAAAAATTCCGCTATTCGACGGTCAATTTCATATGTAGTATGTACATTGTTTGTTTCTCTCTCTAAACTTTATGTTGGTCAAGCATTATATTTAATTCTGAGTACATTTTACTGATAGTATGCACATTATTCAAATAGTATGTACATTGTTTGTTTTCTAACAATCAGTAAATAGTAATGTCATAATTGTGTCCTACATTGCATACAATTTAGGTTGTTCAAGTTTCTTTTATACAACTTATACTACGGAAGCAATGTATAACTTGTATCCTACAATGATCTGAATTTAATATTATGGCGTTGTTACGACCATTTTATATTATGATGTGTATTGTGTTGTCTATGGCAGAGAGATGATACAAGAAAAGAAGAGGGAAATTTAATTATTGTGGAAGGCAAGAAAGTACCGGATAGTGTTAACAACTACAAATACTCAACTAAAATGCCTGTAGACATGGTAAGAGACTTGTATGACATTACGTCAGAGGACCAAAAGAAATCCACAATAGAGACTCCGTTTGCATGTTTATTTCAAGTATTTGTTGATGGGAAGACGAGGAAGGACAACTTGAGGAAGCCCAATCGAGTAATATAAATTTACTAGGTATAACCCGTGCCTCCAGCACGGCTAAATTTGTTTGATGCATTATTTGTCACAAGTCCAAAGGTGTAGTGCATCCCATTTGTATTCGTATGTTGTATTTATTCATTTCTTAACTATCTTGCATCGTCTGAATGGAATCATCTATCATATTAGGTAAATAATAAAAAACTAATTTGAATACCTTCATTAAAAAAAACCAAAAGGAGTCCTTAATAATTTACCAAAGGAAAAAAGAAAAATGTTGCAGAAAAAAAATACAAATTTAACATCGACATTTCCAAACTCCTTCGGGCTGGCCTCGGATGTCGCTACAATAGTTATGTAATTTGAGCAGAATTTTTTTTTCCTTGAGATGAATCTATGATGGGTCCTCACTTTTAGTTGTCATAGTATATAGAAATAAGTGTTTATCGTATGTAACATGATCTGACTTTACTATTATGGCGTTGTTACGACCATTTTATATTATGATTGATACATTACTAATAATGCTTCGCGTACAAATATAAATGATTTATACATAGAATTATTAGGGTGCAGTTACAGATATTTATAATATGTTTGGCACATTCATCATAATGCTTTGCACATAAATAATGATACACTATAAATAGGAAAAATTTCTTATTGCATTTAACGTACGAAATTACAAAAAATGTATGGTACAACTATGAACATTTTATATATTAAGTTGGATACATTCCTCATAGTTCTCTGCTAATAAATAGAAATGCATTGTACATAGCATTATATGCTAATTGCATTTAACATATGAAATAACATAAAATTATGGTGAAGTTATGATTATTTTTACTTATGTTTGATATAATGCTAGTAAGAGTTTCAAAAATAACTTAAATTTACCATACAGAGAAGAAATGTACCCGTCACTTATAATTTGAAATAACATCTATTATATAAAACAAGATGTTTTATGCTGACTAGGACAAATTTTTTGACAAACCAAGATACAAACTTAGAGATAAATCTGACCGTCCGTCTCAAATCAGGACTACTAACGTTAAAATATCTTACCGTTGAAAATAACCCCTCATTTGCCGTTTGAGATTGGGATTAATCTAGCCTTTGAAAATCTTCTCCCATCAACTTTTCAACGTCCAGATTAAATGAAACAAATCTCTATAACAGATTCCACCAGGAAATCTTCTCACATCAATTATCTTCATCAGTTACAACTGAGAAATCTTCAAATCCCTAATTGCTCTTTAACTCCAAATATTAAACCAATCTTCCAATTCCTAACGCCTAACTTATCCCTTGATGTCATCATTCAATTCAAGATTTCTCACTATAAAACTTTTGCATCACACTCATCCATCATACGGTGGATTTTTTGAAGCAGTAAGTTCCTGTCTTCTTATTGATTTTTTTAGGTTTTGAAAGCACTAACTTTCTGTCTTCTTATTGATTTCTGAATATGATTTGCACATTATTGGGTTTCTTATTGATATTTTTTTTATTGTTGTAGAGAGATAAGGCGATTAAAGCGATCACGTACTACGTCTTAATTAGTAAGTTCTTGACCTTTTTTCTTTGATTTATATAGTTTGATCTTAATATTTTTAATACTTATTCTTTGGTTGAGTGATTTTGTTCATTTTTTGTTCATTGTTAGAAAAAGAAATCATATGCACACAACATGTTCGATAGAAATCCCGAGAGAGCATACATAGTTCTGAATACTTTCTTCTTTCATAGTTTTGAGTTTATTGTTTCTAAGTGTTAACTATAGAAAAAAAAAATCCAGGCAAAAAGAGTTGGCGGTAGAAAAAGTTTTGAATACCTTCATGGTTGAATTTTTTCTAAAGTTAACACTTAGAAACAACTAACAATCACCTAATACCTCTGGCCAAAGTTGATCTCGGACATATCTTTAGATGTTTATGTGGTGGCTAAAGTTTGGTAGTGACTCTTATGTGGTGCCTAGAGTACTTGCACTAACCGTGTTAACTTTTGAATGTCTTCTATAACAATACCTTCTTCTTGCATATATATATATATATATATATATATATATATATATCTATTACTATATAAAACACAATGGTGTTTTTTGAGGTGGACCGTAGATTTATGTTTTGGATATTCACGTCCGTCCGATATTGATCAAGAATTGTCTAATCTAACCACTAAAATAGAATTTCAAACCCACTAAAACAGAAATTCCTTAATTCTCTCCCACCTTTTTGATAACTACCCACAAAAAACCACGACATTCCACAACCAAAATTGAATTTTAAACCCACTAAAACAGAAGTTCCTTAATTCTCTCCCATTTTTTTATAACTACCCACAAAAAACCAAAACTACCTAACATGCATATAGAAATTTCCGTGACCATAGGGCACGGGCTATACCCTAGTATATATATATAGTTGGTCTTAGTTTAATGTCATCTTGATATATCTTTAGATGTTTATGTGGTGCCTAGAGTTTGGTAGTTAACTCTTAGTGTCTATTGATTTAAGTAAAGGGTGACATATGCTATTGTTTACATGTGTTTATTATGAAGTAGGCTTCAAATTTAAACAGATTTCTAGAAACTCGTAGCAGAAAAAGTAAGACTAAATGTGGAGTGGATGAGCGTTATACTTTCTTATTGTTTGCTCACTGTGAATCGACTATTAATATGAATCTATAGATTATTAAAATACAATTTATTGGTCCCGTAATACAATTGTTTTGAGGTAGTGTTGAAATTTAAACTTTTTTTTGGAACTAATGGTAATACTTGGTATAGTAATACTTGCACATACCCCCGAGATAAGACATGAAGTCGATAATGCTAATGTGTTAAGCTCTTATACATATTGTTCATGATATGAATTTGGTATAAACAAAGATATGCAACATGCTCTAGGTTGCTATTTATGCTAAAGTGTGTTGATGTCCTACCACTCTAGGAACTAAACTATGGGTCTTCCACTCTTACCCAAAAGAAATATAATAATAGGTTGTTATTTTATGCTAAAGTGTGTTGGTGTCATGAAAAATGAACTTCATGAAGAGAAAATCGTACCAAAGGCGGACAAAGAAAGAAGAAATGAACAGGTGAAAATTATTAATATCATTCCAGTTGGGGTTGTATCACCTCATATAACAGCATATCAAGTTAGAGTTAGCAAATTGATGACAGACCCCAACAATGGTGAATTTCCTATGTGGCAACGGATACCTCCAACTTCTCTTGACACATCCCAAAATCATGTTGTCAGGCATTCAGTCGCTTAGTAATTTAAATAATGGTTCCTTGCAGTATTCAAATTCTTGAATTTTGCTATCTATAGATCTAATATGGGTCGTGGAATATTTCATAGGCAAGGAACTATGACAACTAAAAGTGAGGACCCATCATAGATTCATCTCAAGGAAAAAAAAAATTCTGCTCAAATTACATAACTATTGTAGCGACATCCGAGGCCAGTCCGAAGGAGTTTGGAAATGTCGATGTTAAATTTGTATTTTTTTTCTGCAACATTTTTCTTTTTTTCTTTGGTAAATTATTAAGGACTCCTTTTGTTTTTTTTTAATGAAGGTATTCAAATTAGTTTTTTATTATTTACCTAATATGATAGATGATTCCATTCACACGATGCAAGATAGTTTAGAAATGAATAAATACAACATACGAATACAAATGGGATGCACTACACCTTTGGACTTGTGACAAATAATGCATCAAACAAATTTAGCCGTGCTGGAGGCACGGGTTATACCTAGTAAATTTATATTACTCGATTGGGCTTCCTCAAGTTGTCCTTCCTCGTCTTCCCATCAACAAATACTTGAAATAAACATGCAAACGGAGTCTCTATTGTGGATTTCTTTTGGTCCTCAGACGTAATGTCATACAAGTCTCTTACCATGTCTACAGGCATTTTAGTTGAGTATTTGTAGTTGTTAACACTATCCGGTACTTTCTTGTCTTCCACAATAATTAAATTTCCCTCTTCTTTTCTTGTATCATCTCTCTGCCATAGACAACACAATACACATCAAAGAAATGAATTATACATACTTAAAATACTTTGTACAAACACTCAATTGCATTATACAAATACTCAACTATATTTATATTTCATCTATGATTGATACAAAGTCAATTATGCATTCAGAACTTTTACTAGTGACACACAAAATTTATATTATAGTAAAGACCTAATGTTACTATCTAACAAATGCATTATACAATCTAAAAAATGCTCTGTAAAAACTGTCAAATGCACTACAAACACATAAAATAGACATTATATACTATATAATGCAATATACAATTAATCAACTGGTGGTGCAAGAAATTAAGTGATAGTACAATGAATGCGAAAAAAGAAGTAATGTTTCTCCCATCACATCTGTTTATAAGTACATATTGTTGACTAAGTTATACATTGTTAGAAATTTACAGAACAAAGTACCATATGCATCAAGAACCATCTCTCTGGTAATCAATCCAAGACACACTTAAAGATGCAAGATACAAAGTATCTGTTGCAATATTTAACACTACAAATGCATTACATCTAACCATCATACAATGTCATTTATGTATTCAGCATTTCTAATAATCCATCATGCTCAGATCTTAAAGTGACTGACTAAAACGGATTACACAGTTAAAAATGTTTTGTACAAAGTACCTGATGCATTATAAAGTTTCATACAAAGTGATTTATGCATTCAACAAAAAGTAAAAAACCCTAAACACTTCTTTCATAACTTAATAAACTACTTTTGTATATATACTTCCTATCAAGATCTACACAAAGTAAAAAATCCTAAATATGCATCCCTAAACTATGGTAGATTCAAATCACAAAACTCTTTTTGTATCATGTATGTTTATCAAAACCTTAAAAAAACAAACTAGCTTCACTTAAAATACTTCATATTTCATAAACTAAAAAAAAAAATTAAATCTAAGGAACATTGCTAGATTTTGCACCTTTTTTTACTAATGAAATGTGAATCAAATGGCCGGATCGGTTCACAAACGACCTAAACATGTTTGTTTCACCTTTGCATCTGAAGCGTGTTGTTTTCTATGAGAGAGAAACACCATTATGAAGCAGTACCACGGTTGAGAGAGATAGGACGATGAAGAGAAGATAGTTGGTTTAACTTTGATACAGAAAATGGAAGAGTGAGAATGGAAGAGAGAGAGAGAAAAAAAAATAGTGGGTTTAGTTTGGTCAGAGATAATAGAAGAGAGAGGAGTAATGGGATAAAATTTTCTTTTCTTGAAAATATAAACTAGAAGATGGAAAGTTACTCTTGATAAGACATTTGAGTAGGAAACTCTTTTGGTCATTAAACTTTTAAAACAAGGCTATTTTGGGTATATTACATAAAGGACTAAATACCTATGGGTTATCTCCCTAATGGCCCCCTACTTTGTGACCAGCTTCCTGCCTGGCCCCCTACTTTACAAGAAATACCCATATGGCCCCCTTCCGTTATAACACCGTTACTCTCTCTCTTCCATTTCTTTTCTCTCTCCTCCAACATGTTTTCTCTCTCTGCCATCTCGTTAAACCAGCCACATCATCGTCTTCACCGGCAGGGTCGCCGGTCGGCCAAATTTCCGGCCGGCGACCTTCAAACTTTTTTTTTTCTCTCTCTTCTCTCTCTCTCTCTAAAAAAAAAATTTTTTTTTTTATAAAAATTCTCTCACCTCTCTCTCTCTAACTCCGGCGAAGGGAAACCTTCGCCAGAGCTAGGTCTGTTCATCACGAACAAACCAGATCAGGGTATGTTCGTGATGAACAGAAAAAAAAAATTTATAAAAATTCTCTCACCTCTCTCTCTCTAACTCCGGCGAAGGGAAACCTTCGCCGGAGCTAGGTCTGTTCATAGATCTATTAGCATTTGTTAGGGTTTCAGTCACAAAATTAACTTTTTCGACCTCTTGAAAAAGCTAGAGTTGTGTCTGTTCCTTGATTCAACCATTCAGAAACGATCAAAAGGTGTTGCCGTTTGAGAAGATACTCTTTGAAAGGTATAAAAGGATTACTAATGTTTTTAGATCTAGTTATTTGAAACTCCATTAATGAAGTTGTTTTTGGTGTCTCTTTATCTTATTCTTTTTATCATTACTTCCACATTTGTGATTGACATATCTGGTTTATTTAGAACATATTTTGATATTTCCTTCTTGATTCTCTCTCCTATTTTTCTGTTTTCTACATTTTTATCCAAAATCGAAACATAAACGAATGTTATGGAAGTGTAACCTTACGGGTTTGCAACAAAAACTATTATTTTCGAACACAAGTAGTTATGTTTTGAGCACAAATGTAAATGCTCAATGTAACCACTAAACACTATCTCCTTTTTTGTTGTTTTATGCATCTTATCTTTATATATACCAAACACAAAGCATTATGGTTCTAGCATATCGTCCCTTGCTTGCAGCATTATGTGTTTGGTTATTACAAAAGTGTGTATTTCTAGAGCAAATACAACATATTTTGCGTTATTTGTTTTTAATTTCTGGACATATTCCTCTTTGTTGTTAAATGTTCTAATAATTTTTATCAAATATTTCCCTTTGTTCATGCAATTAGTATATTTAGCAGAGCACAAAAGTAATTATTTTACGTGCAAACTTTAATTTTTGTACCATTCACGTTATTGTTACGTACAGTTAGACGTATGTTAAGTGCATTTTCTTAATGCCTTGTGCATATAACAGTTTGTTATCGAAATTCATAAATTCGTACATATTTTGATCTTCCATTCGTGTTTCACCATCATATATTTTTTTCTATGTTTTCACTTAAACTATAACACAAATCAAAGTTTTGACAGTATAACACCAAGTGCATGCAGCGGAATGTTTCTTTGCGAACAGAAATCGTTATGTTTTCAGCACACCATTAAATGCTCAACGTTACCATGAAACACGATTTCAATGGATTTTTATTTGATGCGGTCTTGATTATGACTTTAGTTGTTCCATGCACATTTGATATTGTTGTGAACATGTAACATCCTGGAGTATTATAAGGGGTGTCTATAGCAAGGCACCACCCATATGCCCACGTTGCTGGCCAGATTTTTTTTAGTGTCACTTTCTCTAAATCAAAAACTAGGATACTCTATAGCAACACACCTATTTAATAACCCAAATAGCAACTCACTTACCTGTTTTCCATTCCCTTCTTTGTTGCAGCCGTGAAAGTGCTAGAGGGATAAAGTTTGGGTGTTTTAGAGAGAGAAAGTGAAGGAGAAAGAGAGGGAGGATCAAAGAGCTTTGCTAGGGTTTTGATTTCTTCTTCATTGTGCTACATCTTAGGTAGGTTTCTTCTTCCCTAGGGTTTACATAGCCCTCTTTAATTTCAAACCTAGATTTGAATGGTTAGAACAATAACAACTTTAAACCATGAATTTTTGCTAGGTTATCATCATATTAGTACCAATTAGTGATACCATAGATATATATTATGATTAGAAACTAATTACAACAACAACATAGTAACCCTAGACCATTATAGTTATATTAATGGAGTATACATATACCCGGACAGCAACCTAGGTTATTTAGGTTATATAAATATGGTATATATATACACCCGGACAGCAGCCTAGATATTAAGAATTGTTTATGTTTATGTTATTGATATTGATAATTGATTGTATGAGATGATGTGTATGATATTGGATCATAAGCGTTATTTATAGTTGTGTGTGATATATTGCTTTAGGTTTTAACCTATAAAGCATAGGCTAGTCGGAACCAAGAATGGTTGGCTCGACATGTGGCTCGATTGCAAACACTAGTTACTGATGTGATATTAGATAACTTAGTGGACCATGATCTTGAGTTTCGTTAATGGATTGAACTAAGACTGGTTGGCTCGACATGTGGGTCGATTGCAAACACGAGTTTGTCAATTTGATATTGGACCACCCAATGTACCAGGGGCTTGAGTTTTAGTATGGATTGACGGTTGTAATCCGTAGCTGGTTGGCTTGACAGGATAATCGATGCAAACACAAGTTCATTCTTGTGGACCACATACTTCTAGTTTGAGAAGTAATTTACCAACTAGAGGTTGGCTCGCCTCCTGCTCATATGAGAAGTGCTAGTGTTGCACGAATCCCCTTTTTGGGAGTTATCCATGGTTTATTGAGAGGTTAAAGCCGATGCAAACACGGATGCTAAGTGAAGCTATCTCGTGGACTTAAAAATTGGTTATGCCCCTCCAAAAGGGAAGTTGTATTGTTTCAATCTCTTTAACTGTGAATCAGGTTGACTTTAGTGGTGTTGACACGAAAGGTGTAACACAATAGACTGTTTTTGTTTTTTTTCTGTTCGATACTTGGTTTTGTTGTTGAATTGGTCTATTTAGACCTTAGGTAATTAGAAATCTACTAGCTGGGTTCTGGCCCAGCATACTATTTTTCAGGTGACAGGGACAGGGGATTTCTGTTAGTTTGATCTCAGTTCGTCAGCTCGGAGTTTCTTTCTTAGTTTTCGTTTTCGAGATTAGGTAGTTATTTGGAGTTTCGCCTCCTAGACAGTTATTTCTTTCATTCGTTCTTGTTCGACCTACGTGTCGATGATTTGGTAACATTGTTTGAGTTAAGAAAGTTTAATAGATTTTTTTTAGATGATTTATTGATTCTTATGAGCTTCACATTGGATATTATTTGTCTCTTTTGATGGATATATCGACTATGTTTACTGTTCTGCGGAGAAACGCTTTGAGTTTAGGTTTTCATGGCGACCGACGTGGAAATCTAGATTTGGGGCGTTACAGAACATTATTGGGTTTCATCTACTGGGTGGGTTTTTAATGTGGATAAAAGTTTTTCACAAATGATGAGCGTTATAAGTTGCTCTCTAATTATTTTTATTTGTGTGGGACATATTTGAAAATATTATTGGTGTGTTTTCAGAATAATAAACAAATTTTGAAATGTCGACGACATGTCTACTTTTTTTCAAGTGTGCCTTTATATGTTTTCTGAAAACTTCTGAAGTTGATAACAATGTTATAAATGTCTTATGCAAGGAACCATTTGTTGTCGTAAAGGGGAAAGAAAAGGAAAAAAGGACAAGGAAATAGAGGTGGTTGAAGGAGAGAGGAAAAAAATTCTTTGAATAAAACAGTTGTCCAGTTTAAATGTACCTTGAAATCAGACTTGAAGAAACTAACACAAAGAAAACGGACAGAATTGACTTACTTGATCTTGGAGGATAATCAAATTCATATGAGATTGGAAAATTAATGGAAGTAATTGTTTTTTTGTCAACAAAACTCAAAATGTTTTGGTTTCTAGGAGTGAGATTCCTGCTGCAACTACAATGTTTATAGGCGATTGATGCTGTTGTAAGGAAATTTGAAAATACTTTTGCTAGAAACTTCTTTTGGTTATTGCAAAATCGAAAAAAGCAAGAGCAAATTTGATTTTTCTTGGAACAAACTGAGATGTGGAGAAGTATTTTGATTTGTTGTATTTGTCAATATGATTTGTCGATGTAACTATTGGATGAAATTTGTATATAAATAGAATGATGTTTTATCTCGTACAATGTAACAGAATTCTCCGATAACAGTGTTTTTGTTTTCTTTTCTTTTCTTTTTTTACCAAAAAGCAGATGTTATCTTCGAACAAAATCAGAAATGTCAATAAAAATGACGAAATAAATAAAGCATTTTCGAGTTTGCTCGTTGCATCAAAATCGTTTGTACAACAAAAATTCAAGTATCAATAACAAAAGCTTTGTACCCGTTACAAATAATAGAATGTCTCCAAACAAAAAAAATAATTTTCGAGACCAAACAAAAATTTTAGAAACCAAACTGGATTTGGGGTATATGGTTGTTACACGGAATGATTCGTTCTTGATAGATTTGTAATTATTCTTTGTAGCATTGTATATCGCCCAAGAGCCTCTCGCAATGCATTCACTACTGCTGGAAGTATTTAACCTATGTGAGTAAATACGACCCCTAAGATTCTGTTACAAGTTTTTTGTTCCCATCTCGTGAATCATCAGTTGTTTTATCTACGTCCATCGAAATTGAGATTGCAAATGATTAAAAATCAGTAACAAAAAAGAAAATGATTCCGATAACAAATCATTTATGCATAGAGAAGTACAAAAAAGTTATTGAACATATGTATGCATGTCAAGACCAATATTGTGTATGCTATAAAATGTAAGGGTTGGTCTCAGAACAATTATATATGGTTTCTCATATATATAAGAATTGCACGAACAACGAATTGTGTTGCAATAAAATGTCAAAAACTTTTAAAACATATAAAATATTTTCAAAACTTGTAAAACATAAAGCAAATATGACAATTGTTTGCTATAAGTTTCACCTTAATGTAATTAAGTGTCAAATACGAAGTGCGCACACTACATTTGTTTGTGTTGATATTAGTAACTTTCGAACATAATATTTTTATCTTTAAATATAAAAAAACTTAAAATCGTGTTTCATGGAAACGTTGAGAATATACACGTGTGCTGAAAACAAAACGACTTGTGTTCTGATAGAAACGTTTCCGCTTTATGCACTTAGTGTTATGCTGTCAAAACAATGATATTTGTAACGGTTTAAGTGAAAATGTAGAAAAAAAAACACATGAGAGAGAAACAAGAGTGGAAGGTCAAAATATGAACGGATTTTGGTTTGGAGCAGGCATTTTCGAGTTTGGTCGATGAACCAACATCATTTCTACAACAAATTTTAAATGCTTAAAACACCAATCTATTTCTGTAAGACACAAAATCTAGGTTTTGGCGGTAACAACTATAAAAAAAAATAACGCATTTTTCAGTTTGCTCGTTATATTTTTTATTTTATTTTTTTTGGAAGTCGACTACAGAACCGGACTTATAGCCCAACTAGACAATGGCCTAAAGCCCAACTACATTATTTATACTCTAATAACCCCAATTAGAATAACCAAAGATTCCACCTTCTCTGGGATTCGAACCTGGGACCTCCAGGGCTTTCAGGAGTTTATTTCAACACCTTGGAACCACTTGGGCTACCAACCGTTGACGTTTGCTCGTTGTATTAACATCAAACTAATCTGTTAAACATCAACATCTGTTAAAACGTAATTTCTAGAAAGAGAAGCCGAAAAATAGATCTAAGTTTGTACTTTGTGTTTTCTTAGAGCAATAATGTTTTTTCACTTTGTTAAGAAATTATATAATGTGGAAATAAAACTTAGAAATCTTATAAGAAAATTGAACATCGTAAGATAAAGAAACACAAAAAAACCTCATTAATGGAGCTTCAAATAACTAAATCTGAAATTTAAAAATTTATTTCTCTAAAAAACTATGGAGAAAGCAAACTTAGGAGTGCGTGAAGATGAAGATTAAAGAAGATGAAAATGAAGATTAAAAAAGACGAAGATTAAAAAAGATGGATATTAGAGATGAATACATTTGGGAAGATGAAGCACTAAAGAAAATGAAGAACTAAAGAAGATGCAGCATTAAAGAAGATGAAATCGTACATGTAGTTTAACGGTTTGATTTTGTTTCCGGCGAAACCAATTTCATGTCCGATCACCCAATTACGGTTAAGGTAGAGAGAGAGAAGAAATACTAGAGACGAAAGAAATGAGAGCTAAAAGAAATACGAGGGAAATGGGATTATATGTATAGAAGGGCAGAAGGGGTATTAGTATAAAATGTGGGTTCCAAAAGACGGGAAAATGAGCTTGAGGATCCAAAATTGAGATTGACGTTATGGGATTTTTATAAAAGTGAGTTTTTCTTAATCAATAGTAGATAGTGGGCCTAATTTCCTATTTGGGCCCATTTTGTGGGGAATTCACTAAAAAAAATTCCCATTATATTCCAAATGACGTGGAGCCTATTTCACGTCCCCTTAATTGACTTCAGAAGTACGGGCATTGTCAACATTTGTTTGCCCAAGTAATCGATATTTTTGACGTAAACTCTAGAGACCCCAAGTTCGATTCCCAGAGTAAGTGGAATTGATGGTTTATTGAACTTGAGTTGTTCAAAGTATAAATAAAGTAATTTAGTTGGACTATAAACCCGTAGTTTTAGTAGGCTTTAAGCGATTATCGTGCTTATCACTTCTCATTGATGTATCAATGGCATTGTAATGACTTTCGTAGTAACTTTCCGAAATAAATATCGTAATGAAATATAAACCTAAAAGCATCTTCAAGCATGAAGTTATTACAATATCATTTTTTTTCTATAATTTTTTCAAAACATATATTGGCTCCAAACAAAAATCACGATAGAATATTTTATTAATTTTAAATCTATCAACTTATTACTTTTATTTACTAACTCTAAAATTTTGATCATTCAAGTTTAACAGAAATATATTATATATAAAATAAATAAATAAATAAATAAATATATTATATTGAAAATTACAATACATCGCGACAAAATGATAAGGTCGATGTTTTGGGAAAACAAATAAATTTTCGGGGTACAAACTTGGGGTGGAAACATAAAATTGGTGTAATCTTTTGTTTCCACCATACACCCCTCACCCTTAAATTATTCTTTTTTATCCGGTTTTGGGGCATAAAGACTTCGTCAATCAAGATTGACTTACGAGACATACTTATTTTCAGTCCAAAAATTTAGTATATTGAGTTTTGCTCCCTAAGAGCATCTCCAATGCAACACTCAAACTCTAAACCTTAGAGTGCCACATAGGAATTTTTATAGTTTTTCTTTATCCATCTTCAATGCAAAACTCAATATGAATCTCTAAAATGATGCGTCAAGATTTATTTTAGAGATCCTTAAGAGCATCTCCAATGCAAGACTCAAGAAAAACTATAAAAATCCTATGTGGGAAGTGTGAAAAATGGATCTCTAAAGGGCCTCTTTCCTATTTGGCCATTTAGAGACACTTTATTGCAAAATCTTCTCCAATGCAACACTCAAGAGAAATTCTAAAAACCTATATTTTGGTTTAAAACTATTTGATTTGCTTATGTGTCACTTAGAGATCCTCCAGAGGACACTCTAAATTTAGTGTGT
The DNA here is from genome assembly GCF_041429995.1 of Eschscholzia californica. NCBI lineage: Eukaryota > Viridiplantae > Streptophyta > Magnoliopsida > Ranunculales > Papaveraceae > Eschscholzia > Eschscholzia californica. The sequence continues at coordinate 39,989,982 of NW_028238198.1, forward strand.
CCTCTTAAGAATCTCTAAAATAAATCTTGACACATCACTTTAGAGATTCATGTTGAGTTTTGCATTAGAGATGAATTTTAAAGAAAAACTCTAAAAAATCCTATGTGGCACTCGAAGATTTAGAGTTTGAGTCTTGCATTGGAGATGCTCTAAGTGGACACTCTAAATTTAAATTGGCCTCTTGAGTTTCTCTAAGTGCCACATAAGCTAACCAAGTAATTTTATACTAAAATAAAAGTTTTTAGAGTTTCTCTTGAGTGTTGCATTGGAGAGGGTTTTCCAATAGAGTGTCTCTAAATGGAAAAATAGGACAAAGACCATTTAGAGATCCACTTTTCACACTTGACACATAAGATTTTTAGAGCTTCTCTTGAGTCTTGCATTGGAGATGCTCTAATCTTCATCGTCCCTTAACCTCCAGCACCACAACTTCTCGCCACACCGCCATTTTCAATCACCACTTATTCTTACAAATAAAAACGACAGACTCGAGCACAACCAATGAAGTACCTTTGTAGGTCGGTATATCCTTTACCCCATAGTGTCTCTCCTCCAAAGAGATGTAACCTGGATCTCTACAACAAAAATAATTTCGTAATTGCAGGTTCTCATTAATAAGAAATTCCAAGGAAGATGAAGAAACAGAATTGAATAAAGATTTGACAACCGAAAATTTCACAAAGAAGAAATCTAAGTTACACATCCATCATAAGTTTGTGTTTCCAACTAATTGAAGAATTAATAAGTGGCGAATTATATTTTTCACCAATAAACGACATAGAGATGATTATCTTTCCTAGCTTTTTCTTCCCATAAAAAAAGAACCGCCTTTAACTCCCATCTTCTGCAAAATATCCTTTACAAATCCTAATTTTTTAAATTTTGGCATCAACTTTGTTTGAACTAATTCTCTGATTAAAGCAAGACCAAAATCCGTCGAAAATGAAGATGCAACATTCTTTCTCTCGATCCATTTCCACCTAGATTATAGGTAGGTGATTTGAGAAAATAAGAAAATTATCCGGGGTAGAAAATTTTAAAGGAAATAGGTGAATTTTGACGAATTTTCTTTTAACTTCCGGCGAAGAGGAGATCCCCTTCGCGTGGAAACTCGTCTGGTTTTCCAGACGAGTAGGGTCTGGAAAACCAGACGAGATAGCTTTGTCTAGACCTGGAAGAACCAGATCCAGGGGTTTTATGCCGTCGACTTGAGGGGTGTGTTTGGTGGATGCTTTTTGGATTTTCATTCTTTTTTCTCGGAAATTTTTCTTAGTTCCCCAAAGCACCCACCATTATTTTCCTCCTCTCTACCCCTTATCTTTCTTTTTCTTCCGCTCTTCCTTTAATGTAATACGTTTGTTTTTTTCCTTTAGCAAGTTAGAATCATTTTTCTTCTATTTTCTATTGATTTTTAAGTAAGATTATTTAATGTTGATTGTTAATGTAAATTCTTATGCTTATTTTGTTGTATTATAATTCATATAATGAAATTTGGATTATTTTTATATTCATTATTTACATTAAATACATCAAATCAGGGTCGTGGTTGAGAATTCGGAGATCATGTGCCAAATTTTATTAGGGCCCCATTACATAATATGCGAAAATTTGTACTACACCGAAAGTAATGAACAATTCCAAATGGTATAAGTATAAGAGAATAGTTAACTTGGGAAAAAATATTATTTATCTACTAGTTATTTTATTCATTTTAGTTTTAAATACATAATTATTTCATATAGTCTGATTTCAATAAAATTTATACATGTGGTAATATATTTTATTATTTTTCGACAAGAGTCATTATGAATACATAGAAATGAAATTAAACTCATCGTTTTCTCCATACTTGTTTTACTACTTTGTGTGAAGAATTGAATTTGAAAAGATTACAAAAATAGTCAAGTTTGAACTTGACAATGACAAAGAAAAAAGGCCATTAGTATTTGAACAGGATTTGTTTTGTATATGGAAATCAAAATAAAAATAGTAGTTGCGAAGGATATTTTTTTTAAAGACAATTGTAAACATTGTATTATTTATAAGCCAGAAGTTTACAGATGGAAAAGAAACGAAGCTACAACATAGGAGTTAGAAACTGAAAAGCGCAACATGAAATCAATTCTTCTGATTGTAACCCTCATGGTTGTGTGATAAGTCGTCGGCCTAACTGTTTTGTATCTAACAACGACCCAACCATCTATTAAAAGAGAACGAGTAGCAACGGAGTCTCACAAGTAAGTGTTTAGTAAAGTTAGAGTCCACTGCAGCTCATTTTGAATCAAGCATGAAATCTCAAGAAGCCAACGCCACTCCATAAAAGTTTCGAGCAGACCAATCCAAATTTGTCCCGAAAACACAAAAAACTAACCACTCCAAGGTAGGGTGAAAAAGGAATCTAGTATCTTCAAAGAAGACAATAAAGTTCCAGAGTTCGGAATCATCAAACTCCAGGGGTACCCTCCAGACTTCTCTCGATAGAGAAATAATATCCAACTGTCTGTTGAATGAGGAAAAATTGGATACCTGGTGTCTAGGGTTGATGATCCAGTCCAAATCGAAAGACCCGACTGAATCAGTTAAAGGAAGCAGCAAGGCTACTAAAGGTGGAGAGAGTGAGAATAAACTTGTGTTCCAAGACAAATGCAGACCAAATCTATTTCGAAGTGCCAATAAAGAAATGTATTCAGCTTCTAGGAAGCAAGCAGTTGTAGTAGTAGCTTGAGAGATGAAGTTGGTCATTTACCAGGGTCAAACGGCCTGCCCAACAAAAATAAGGCCCACGCTCAAGAAGATGCTCCAGGATCAAAAGGGTGTCCCAAACAGTAACATTTATAGGCCCAAAAACATGAAACTAAGTTGGGTCCAGAAAATATTGGGAACCAGTTGTCACAAGGGCAAACCTATTCACTGTAAACGTGTCAACTAAAGGAGCTAGGGGTGGTTTGGAAATGGCATGTGTGGAGGCCACCGGAATCCTCGCCCTTCCGTCCGTTAGGCCGCAAAAACAATAGTCTGAAGTTCCTGATGTTGGGTTGAGAAGACAGAGATAAGAAGTATGAAACATGGTTTTAAGCTTAAAGTGAAGCATAAAATCCAAGAAAGCACCACACAAAGTCATTTAAAGGCATGACCAGCCATTGCTCCCGGCTGAACAAAGCCTTGCTCCTGACTGAACGAAGACCAAGAGAACAATGAGGATGAATTTGTTTTAGTCCTTCACCTCTGTGATAAAACTCTTTTCCTGATAAGGAGGAACTGGATCTACTTTCTCTCTCTATAGATGGAAAGAGAAGCTCTGGTCTCCTTGTTTTCCAGTGAGAAAACCCAACAACCTGGTTCCCTTGAGTTCAAACGATGGTTGATTGTTGAAAGTCTCTAACAAAGCCCTAAAGAAAGACAAGTATCTAGTTGGGAAGGATACGAGTATTACATAAACATAACATGCCCTATAATGTTTTGAACTCAAGGGAACCAGGTTGAAAACCATTTTTGTTAAACTTTGAAAGACTTTTGTGAAAGTAAAAAAGGGTAATTTTATATGCAATGCCCTTTGTTGTTAAAGGCAATGTATTTTGAAAGTTTGTATTAGTCAATTTCTTATGACCAAGTTTGGTTAAAGGTAATGCTATTTTTGAAGGTTAATTTCATCTATCCGACAAAAAATCACCGGCCGAAGATTGTCGCGATTTCAAGAAAAAAAATTTAAAATATCTTCATCTTCCCCTTTCCTTCTACTCCAGTGGTTGTCTGTAAGACTTGTGTGTACATATTCTGCAGATTTTTTTATGTCTGTCACAAGTTTCTTCAAGACATGATAGGGAAAATTTCGTCGTTTTCTATAAAATAGTACATAATAATGACCTCTAGATTTTGAGAGGAAGAAGATGAAGAAAGAACAAGAAGAAGAAGATGAAGGAAGAAGAGAGAGAGAAAAAAAAAAGCAGTCAAGATCGTTGGTCGGAGCCTGTCGACGGCTAGTCCAACTTTGGTTGAGACATTGCCTCTTAAACACATTCCCTTTAACCAAAATTGAAATTGCCTTTACCGAGATTGCCTTTTACAACTTTGGGCATTGCCTATAAAATCTCTCAAGTAAAAAATAAAATAAAAAAAATAACCCCCACATGTTTTGAACTTATAACCTCTAGTGCAAACCTTCTACCAAACCACTAGACTACCCAACTTGCATCCCATCTATTCTGTTACAAATCTAATTGACTGCTCCGAACTTCAGTTTGGAAAGACCCTCTCTGGTGGGGGTCTGCGGGCGCACGACCCACACCCCCACCATACGGCCCTACACCAAATACATCAAATATATTTTGAATATATTTAAATTAATTTAGTTATACAAATAGTGCAAGTATAAATAAGGATGAATTTTATTTAATAATTTTGTAAAGTTAATTTTTGAAATATTATTCCAGAGGTATGATTTTTTTTTACTTTTCTATTGCAATATATAAGGGACCAGATTAGAATTTTGCGTCGCGCCCCTAAATCCTCAGTCACGCAACTGCCTCCGACCACCACAACCATCACGCTTTTCTCTTTCTCTAATGTCTTTTGATTTGTCTGGCGGATTAATCTCTCTCGAACCTCTCTCTCAGATCTTTCTCTTTTTCTATGATCTCTCTCTCTCCCTCGAATCTTTGTCCATGTATCTCGACTGAAATCTTAGAGTTTTTCTTCTTTCTTTATTGTCATCTTGATCATTGAGCTAAGGAATGCTCGTGGTCCACTACCTCTTGTCCGAGAAAACATTTCAGAAGTAGGAGGGCGATCTGAACATCCTTAACACTTATATTATGAGAGAAAGATTTTTTTTTTGTGTTAATTGCAACAAATTTGACCAGGTCTCAAAGTGGACTCTGAGTACCTACAGGAAAGGGTCGGGTGGTATCAATAGAAGTTCCTTTCGGTCAGTTTTGTCGAGATTATATGACGAAGCATGTTAAGTAATCTATCATTTTGTAAATATTTCAGTACTGAAGAAACTTTATTCGACTTTTCTTCGTTCGACTTTTCTCAATTATGATAACGGAAAATGAATGGTAGTGGGTGTTCGGGAAAACAAAAGAAAATTCTTCCAAACTTTGAACCTCAAAATATTTCTTCTTTGTTCGAAATGGTGGCCACTCTCCAAGTTTTTTTTTAAGTTCTATTTGTTTAAAATAGAGAACAGTCTGTCACATCTCACATCCGTTAGGTATCATAAACGGTCGTCTCGGGTAAAACGGGCAGAACGCCAGAGTCTAATTATCTGCCCGTAATCCCCATTCTTCTATAAAAACCCTTCACCTCCCTCACAAATTTCTTCATCCCTGATCCCCCCAGTGATTAACAAAGAATTATTAATACCTCTCTTTAGATCTCTTTATTTGTTTCTCTCACTAAAACAAATCAAACAAGAGAAATGGAAGCATCATTGAAGATGAGATTCTTCACTGTGGCGATGATCATGGCCGCCGCCGCCTCTACTATTCAGAATGTGGCAGCAGCAGATGCACCAGCTCCCAGCCCTACATCTGATTCAACCACCATGGTTTCTACAGCTTTCGTTTCATTAGCCGCCGTTGCCTTCGGATTCTTCTTCTAATTCTGCGGTTTTTATTGGTTCTTGTTAATTAATTATGTTTATTTCAGATTAATTTTTCTTAATTACTTTGTACTATTATTGGTTATGATGTTGATAATGTTGTTACAATTAATTTATTAAAAGTTCTTTTTTTTTCTCAATAAAAATACGATTGTTTCATTCCAAAGTTTCTCCATTTTTTTGGTTCTATTTTGGTACTAGTTGATTAAACCCTAAATAGAGATCACTTAATTGATTAGTGACCAGCTTAAACAAGTAATAATCGTTTATTAGAAAAATGCTAATTGGTCCAACAAAGTTAGGCATGAATAGCTAGAACAATGCAAATTGTTGAAGTCACATCTTCAATATTTAGTGAAAACAATATTACTTAATTAAGAGATTAGAAAAGAATCATTGAACAACCATAAATGATTATATGCATTCTGCACATGGTCTATGGCCCAACCGGACAACCTTAGACCAATGTATTGGAGGATTTGATGGTTGTTTGCCATGTGTGAATTTGAAAAACTTCACCTCTAGGTGCTTCTATTTTTAATTACTTGTCGGCTCTAAAACTTTTTTTTTTGATGAGATGTCGGCTCTAAAACTTAGGTTAAAATTGAATATTATAACCCAAGTTCACTAGGAAATGCATAATTTAGAGTATAAAAATAGTGTTTTAAAATTTGTCTTAGGTAGAAGCTGGATTGTTTAATCTAATACTTTGTAGAACTAATATTTTGTTTCTACAAATTGTTTTCTATCTTTTTCTATCCAACACTCAATAATATTAATCAAAAGATGGAAGTGAAAATAGACAGGTTAGTGCTCAATATCAAATATCAAGTTGGTGGGGCGCTACTAAATAGGGGTGTACATTTAGTATCCGAACTGACCAAATCAAATCGATCCAAACGGATTTTGGCGGTTTGGCGACCAATCCAATAGTTTATCCGGATTGGCTCGAATAAAAAAAAATCAAAACCGAATGGTTTGGGTCGGCCTACAATTGTACATGACGGATAACCGACACAACCGAACCGGTCATACTATTATATATACTAGGTTCCCACCGCGCCCGTAGGCCACAGTGGTAACCTAGTTAAGTATAAAGTGGCTCTCATGTCTTCTAATTTTAATTATACATGGGCTCTCATTGCTTCCGAACTTGCGATGACATACCCATGTATTTAAGTAAATACAAGTTTATGAGGTAAAATCTTGTTGTTGGTTCTCATGTCTTCTAATTTTTCCACAATAAAATCGTATCCTTCATAAATAAATAAATGGTCACAAAATACATATCCTTACTGAAAGATTAAGAGAAAAATCGATTAAACGACGTATGAAGAACAGTATTCTTCCGCGTCAATGGTTGTTCTCTTCTCTTTGGCCCTTACACAACCAACATTTCTCCGCAACTCCCTCTCTTAATTCTCTTTCTCTATAAACACCTCTCGGGCTCTTTGTATCTCCTGGCTCTTTTAGCACTTACTCAAGACAAAATGAAAGAGGAACCAAATGATAAAAAAATTGCAAACTACATTAAGATAAAAAAAAATTCATAAAATGAAAGAGGAACCAAATGATTAATCCAACTCAAATCTTCAAACTTCAAAGTAACGAATAACATAGCAGGTTGGAGTAACTATAAGAAATCCATGCACAACTCTGGGAGATTAGAACACCTTCACTATTACAAATCCATACACAATCGGATTCGGACAATCATCGAGATTACAAGACAATAAATTCAGTAAAAAAAAGAATACTAAAAATATATACAGTCCAACCCCAATATATACCCGCATTATTGCGCGTACGACAACACAACAACAACGACAACTCTCAAAATAAACAAATAAACCAAAACGATAAGTGAGATAAGGAGGGGATACACCAACCTGAGTACCATTTCTTCGAACACCTTGACATGAAGAGCATGGATGGCCTTAAATATGAATTAATTTAACGAACCCTTCTGAATAAAACGAAAATAAGAAGGTTAATTAGATAAAAAATTTGATGCAGACACTTTTTCAAACACTTCGACAGCAAGACTACATTGCATCCATATATTTGAATCAAATTAGAAACCACCCTTATATACTGAAATCCAACCTAGGTCCTAAATTTATAGCACCAAGTTCTTATAAAACCGAGAGGGTGCTCCAGCTTGAAAGAGCTCTTAGCCATGAAGAATCAAAAGATAAAAAATTTCAAAGAATTAAGAGATAATAGGTTTGGGGGGAAGGAATAACGAACCGAGAGGGTGTTCCATCTTGAAAGAGTTCTTAGCCATGAAGAAGAACCTTTCAGTTACGATTTCTCTCTGCAATTTTCAAGAATCAAAAGACGAACAGAAAACCCAAATCTGAAATATGAATTAAGGCTTTAGTAAAACTGATTTAAAACTAAACGAAAAAATACAGACTTGAGGGGGAGAAGGATTAAGTAGACAACATACTATTCAAAATTATCCTACTGTAGTTGCTTAGTTAACCTAAGAGATTTATAGCCTTTCGATTACGATTTCTCTCTGCAATTTTGAAGAATCAAAGTTAATCCTATGAATGTTATTCTAAAACCAAAAGAAAAAAAGAAATACCTACTATCATATTCAGAAGATGAATCAAATGAAAAGAAGTAGACACGGAACTTCAAATGGTCATGAAACAACCTCCCTGCAATTCAAAACCCCACAAATATCAAAATCAAATTAAAGATCAACCAAGAAGATACAAAATTAGCACTATAACTATCTAATTTGAACTCTAACGACGGTTTGGGCCATTATAAAAGACCTAAAGTCCAACCAATCTGCCTCCACCTTAGACATTCGTGTTAGGGTGTAGTTGTCCCATCTCTACAGAGGTGGTGCACTATATACAAACATGATAAAACCTTTAACCATGGCAGAATCAGATTTCAAAATATCTGACCAGTCTGACTCGACCACAGTTGAAGAGATTATGCAACAAATCGAGAAGAAGAAATGGTTGATAAAGAGAACAGCAGTATAAAAGTTATGCATCTACAACTCACCGAAGGTATTGACCACTTTGGACAGCATAGAGGTTCAATGAAGCATTTCGTCCAAGTTAAAAACACTTCCCTGCAATTCAAAAGACTTACGAAAGAAAGAAACAACTACAAATCTATGAGAAGAAACAACTACAAATCTATGAGAAGAATATCATTGAAGTCATTAACATTGAGGAAAATTATTTAATCCAAATATCTAGATGAAGAAGAATTGCTTACACTAAATCAAAAGATCAAAATCAAATGAAAAAAAATAGACCACAAAACTTCAAAATGCCATGAAATAACCTCTCTGCAATTAAAAACCATAAAAATCATAATCAAATTACAGAAGATCAACCAAGAAAGATCATTAATTATAAGATATATAAAAATGAGCACTATAACTGTCTATTTGAACTCTAATGACATTTTAGGCCTTTCCAGTCACTATACCACATCAACATATTACAAGAACGCCTAAGTAAAGAGAACATTCACCTGAAGCTGCAGTAATGTTTGTCTATTAAGCAAAATTATACATTGTAATTAGTTTTCCAGCAAAAGTAAACAATGGAATTAGTTTTCCTGCAAAAGTAAACAATGTGATTCGAAAAAGCTTAATAATCTAAATGTGCAACAAAGTAAAATAGAAACGATCCTTATATACTGAAATCCAACCTAGGTCCTAACTACAACAGACAAATAATTTCCCGTGAAGATTCGTGTAACACTCAGCTTACAAGATTTCAGTGAGGCATATTTTCAAACACTTTGTGAGCATTTCTTAAAAGAATTTGAAGAGAATAATATCATAGGAGATAAGTCAAAGACAAAGAGGGTGCTCCATCTTGAAAGAGCTCTTAGCCATGAAGAATCAAAAGATAACAAATTTCAAAGAATCAAAAGATAACCGATTTCAAAAGACATAGGTTTGGGGGGAAGGAATAACTAACCGAGAGGGTGTTCCAGCTTGAAAGGGCTCTTAGGCATGAAGAAGAACCTTTCGATTACGATTTCTCTCTGAAATTTTCAAGAATCAGAAGAGGAACAAAAAACCCAAATCTGAAATACGAATTAGGGCTTTCAGTAAAACTGATTCTAAAACCAAGTGAAAAAAATACAGACTTGAGTGAGAGAATGATTAAGTAGACAACATACTATTCAAAATTAACCTACTGCAGTTGAAACTTCAGTTAACCTAAGAGACTTATAGCCTTTCGGTTACGATTTCTCTCTACAATTTTAAAGAATCAAAGTTAATCTTATGAACAAAAAGAAAAAAAACTACTATCAGATTCAGAAGATCAAACTGAAATTCGTATTTAGGGCTTTCAGTAAAAACGATTCTAAAACCAAAAGAACAAAAAGAAATAAAAGAGATAAGCATTACCTACTGCAGTTGAAACCTCTGTTAATCGAAGAGATTGAAAAGAAGCAGATCAAACTAAGATTTTGGATAGACTTCGATGGAGATAGAGAGATTTTGGATAAACTTCGATGGAGTTTAAGAATCGTGGAGAGTTTGAGAAATCCATGGAGTTTGAGAATCGTGGGGAGTTTGAGAAATTGGGCAGCGTGGGGAGTTTGAGAATCGTGGGGAGTTGGGAGGTTGGAGAGATGTTAGGAGATGTATAAAACAACTTTAATGCCCTTTTCTTTTTATTCTATTTACATAAGTGTATTTTGTATCGACCGTCCGATCTAATAAAAAATAAATCTTAAACAAAAGAAATGGACGACCAGACTTATACCCGGAATAACTAACTAAGTTGTTTTAATATAATAGATACTAGGTTTCCTCCCCGTCCGTAGGACGGGGAAGATCCCTCTTGGCTAACGCCTTTGAGGAAGAGAAAAATAAATTTAAATTACAACATATTACATTAACTTCCTTTAATTTGCAAATCATATTCCAAAATCAATAGAGGAGAGATAACCGTGTGTTTAAAAAGGAGAGAGAGAAAACTGTATTTATGGAAGAAATATCACTAACTGAAAAGATTTGATAAAAAAAATTGGGAGATTTAATTTCAATTTTAAGTGAAATAGTTAGGAGAGAAATTATGAAGATATGGGAGAGTGGGTTAGTTATTTAGATCTCTCCCACGATTTTCTACTGTAAAATTGTAGTTTCCAAGATGTAAACTGTGGGAGAAAAAAAAATAAGGAGAGAAATATGTGGGTAGTAATTCTAACCAATATTGACTGATTTACATAAATACCCTTCTTTTTCTTTAGTGTATTTACATAAAATGATTTTATATTATCCGTCGGATGTGTTCCCAACTAAATCTCTAAAATAAAGTGGACGGGTCAGACTCATCCCCTGATAACCGACTGATCTGTTTTAATATAATAGATTATATTATTTATATAAATATATATGATGGATGGTGGGGATTTGAGGGTTGTTTAACACACATCAAAAAATTGATATAACAAAAAATAACCAAGAACTGGAAAACCCCTAAATGCTTCTCCCTATCAAAAGATCTCACTAGATTTATGGCTCACCGGCACCGCCATCGTCACAATGCCACTACTCATCGTCTTCTCACCTCACCGTCACTACTCGTCTTCACTCTTCATCTATCTCTCTCTACTTTGAAACACCGTCACCTCCATCTTTTGGTTCATCTCTTTCTCCGTACTTCCAATTTCCAGTTAGACCAAAAGTCGGAAACTTTTTTTAAAAATTTGATTGATTTATTGATGTATAATGGTTGTTGTTGATTCTACTGTGATGTTTAGTTTATTATGAGTTCTGATTGAACATGGGAATCTATGGCTTTTGAATGAATTGGTAGTACAAAACTAGGGTTAAGATACTATTAAATTTTGTCGAATAATTTCTCTCACCAGTAATCCCTAAAGCAAACGACCTCACAACTAGGATTTTTGAGTCAACAGTCCAAAATCTGGGGGGTAAACCCAAAAAAAATCCACTCTTGCCCAAAAATTAGTTGCAGGTCCAAATGTCAGTTTTTTTTTTATTCCCCTCTTGCCCTTGGACGGGACATGCTGACGTTTTCCTGAAAAAAAAAATGTCTGGTAAATAAAATAATTTACTAGTACACGAAAAATTCAAAGTTTCAAAATTTTTTTAAATTTTCAAACGAAATTTCAAATTCCCGCCCAGCAAACCATCTCTTCCCGGTAAATAAAATAATTTCCCGTACACAAAAAATTCCAATTTTCAATTTTTTTTTGAAATTTTCAAACGAAATCTTTTTTTCGAAATTTTCAAAACGAAATTTCAAATTCCCTGCCAAATTTTCCCGGGCAAATTTTGAAAATTTTAAATTCCCGCCCAGCAAAAGTGTCTAGTACAGAAAAAAATTTCTAGTAAATAAAATAATTTCCCGGTCACAAATTTTTTTTTTCGAAGTTATGAAATTTTCAAACGAAATTTCAAATTCCCGCCCAAATTTTCAAATTTTTTTACGAAATTTCAAATTCCCGCCCAGCAAAAATGTCTAGTACAGAAAAAAATTTCCAGTAAATAAAATAATTTCCCGAAAAAAATTGCGTTTCCCGGGAATTTTTCGGTGGTTGTTCCGTAATTTTCTGAACATTACACATTCTGATGGACGGGTTGTCAGATTATTTTTCAGAAAAAAAATCGTTTCCCGAGAATTTTCGATGGCAATTTTGTAATTTTCAATGGCATGAACGGTAAAATACTTTATTTTCTAAGGGCCCTTTACGTAATTTTGACCCCCAAACTGACACATTGGACCTCCCTTTCATTTTTAGGCAACTTTGGGTGAAATTTTCATTTTAACCCCCTTTTTGGACCAATGGCCCAAACCCCCCCCCCCCCTCACAACTATTGGTTGTATTCTGCAAACAAGCGTAGCCAAACAAATTAGGTTGGTGGGACTTTGTCTGAGGCAAATGTATATTCTACCACCCTTGAAAATAGTAAAGAAATAAAAGCTGGTGGTAGTGGTTAAACTTTCAAGAGAAAAGAAGGTACTACAGCAAAATTGTAGGACCCCCACAAACAATCACACCAGGACAGCTGTATGTCACTATAATTAGGCAGACACCCTGTCTACTACGGGCACCTATCTGCCCGACTTTTCAAACTTAAAAGAGTTAGTTCATTTTTGCCCCCAATTTATGATTCACTAGCAAATTTGCACCCCTCACATGGAGGTCAAATTTAACCCCATCTTTCTGAAAGACAATTTTAACTCTCCGTTTGTTTTTCATTTGCTAGTTTTATCTTTCTAGTTTGTTCCTTTTAACTAGTTTTATTTCATCTTATTCTTTCCATTCTTTTTTTGTTTCTCTTATTTCTTTTACTCACCTCCTCTTTACTATTTTTCAACCAGGCATAGGTAGAGAGAAATAACTAAAAGAAATTAAAAATAAAAGAGTTAAACTAGAAAATGAAATAAATTGGTGCTAAAATCAACATCTGGATACGCACATAACCCAAATCAAGCCAGCCTTCCACATATAATTTTAAATTGATAGCTTAATACTTCATTACAAAATTTCAAATCATAAGGTATCAATATTTTGAATTTTTCTTTCAAAATTTTACCTAGAAATTAAGCCAGCCTGCCACATATAAGGTATAAAATTTTGAAAAAAAGTTAATGTATTATTCGCTGGATAACAAAAATTTAAAATTAAACTTGTAAGATCGAATAATTTCTAAATGTATCCTAAAATTTACATTAAAATGTCTCCAAAACTAATTTGTCTTGCAATGTCTCTAATTTCGTGTCCCAAACGAACAACACAGACATTTAAGGACATTTAAAATATCTCCAACCAATAACACAGACATATGTCCCCAATGTCCTGATCCACTACCCCCTTAAATGTACCTAAAATTTAATATTCCGTTTTTCGATTGAACATTGGTTGACACCCTAACATACAAACGTCACTTTACGGTTGGTCACAAATTGAGGGCATAACTTGAATTAGGCCAACACAAAATCAATACGTTGTCGAATGAACGGTCATTACGGGCAACAACCTTAACTGCCCGAAAATCCCTCTCTTTGTACCTGTATAAAAATCTTAAAACTCCTAACAATTCTTCCTCCATCTGAAAAACCATTTTCTCTCTCTCTCTCTGCATTTTAGTGCTTCTGCAAGCTTCTCTTTCTCTCTCTAAAAAAAGAGAACTCGCAGAGCCTAATCTGCTAAAAAAAACAACTACCCTCTTTTTTCTATCTCTCTAGAAACACAAAATCAGAAATGGAAGCCATGAAGATGAGACTTTGTCTTGCAGTTATCGCCATGGTCATGGTAGCTTCATCCATCCAAAATGTTGCAGCTGCTGATGCACCTGCACCAAGCCCTACTTCTGATGGAACCACCTTTGTTCCTGCTGCTTTTGCTTCATTGGTTGCTGTTGCTTTCAGTTTCTTGTTCTAGATCTCATTACTATTAGATAGAAAAAAAAAGATTTATTTTCTCTCTCTCTCTAAACTTCCTCCTCTTTATCTTTCTCTTCCTTTTCTTCTCAAGCCATTCCTTATAGATAGATCTGATCTATTTTTTCATGAATAGATCTGATAAATCTGGAAGGCTTGAGGAGAAGAACTAAGAAGAAGATGAGGAGGGTATTATTTGTTTTGGGTTTTTTTTTTTTTTTGTTGGGATTGAGAAATTTGTTTTGGGTGTGATTGTTGTATGATGATGAAAGATGGGTTATGTATCATAATAACTTTTCAGTGAGGGACTTGTTTGTAATTCATTTATTTTAGTAATAAAATTCTATTCCTTTTGTTTCTTTAATTACTATCTTGTTGACCCTTTGATCTATTCTTCATCGATTCATCCTCGAATCTTGTGTTTTAATCCTATCGATTCATCTCATAAGTAGCAAATTAATTGAATCAATTTTTATAGAGTTTTGTGTAAATTTTGAGATGAACGGTCGAAAATTAGGGAAAGTGGGAATATATGATGATGGTTGTGTAGGTTGGAAGTAAGGTAGTTGGTGCACATGGGTTTCTAGGGTAAGGAAGAACATGTGGTTGGTATAGAGGAAGGTGTTGTTTGGAAGCTAAAGGGAAGGGGAAGTTTTATGGGGACCCACACGGCATAATTAGGTTTTAGTGCGTGCCATTATTTACGACTTCTTTATCCCAAGTCCTGTTTATTTCCCTGATTACCCTTATTCGCCATCTTAAACTACGTTCAGACTTATCACGAACTGAGGATCTGCTTCAGTCAGTCTTGTCAGATCTCAGATCTATAGATTTTGCTGACTACACTTCGAAACGAAAAGCAAATCGGGAGTCTCTAGGCGCGCAAATTAGGCCCGGCCCCGCTTATAGCGTCCTAATAAAAGATTGATGAAATATAACATTTAAATCTCCCAGTAAAAGATTTGGAGTTGTATAATTTAACTGTTCTATACAGTATTGATGAAACCTAAGCCAGGATTCCCTTTTCTTATTTAGTCTTGTTTAGTTCCCCATGCATGAATATAATGGCGAAATTGAGGGATTCTATGCCTTACTGTGAATGAAGTCTAAATTTTAAAGAGAAACTTCACAAATCTTTCTTAATTTAGTTATGGAATGAAGAATACGATATTTCGTGCTATACCTTACAGTGAAACACCTTTCGGACCTATTTTCAATCGATTTCAAGAAGGTAGAACGACCATAATCAATTTCAAAGCACAAAAGATACAAAAGACGGCGGTGTCAAACTCACACTGGTCTCTGAAAACCACCCTTAGTTGTGAAGAGAAAAAATCCAAGACAGTAAAAAAGAGATCCTAAGCGGTGAAAATGGAAAAACACAAAATGGAGAAATTCTGACAAACACAGAACGACGATACATTTCCTTACCTTTACATGAGTACACACATACATATTAGGAGTAATCGGGACACCACAATGATATGGTAAAGAGTACAAACAATTTGTTACACATCTAGTACTATTACTACTACTACTACTACACCTATTATTTCTCTACTACTACACACTACCGCCCTTCTCTGTTCATTACTAATGAGACAGAAACCCAATTCAAGAACTAATTTTGAGTAGTAAAACTACAGATTGATTACCTCTAATTCTGCTGCTATGTCTGTGCTTTGTCATCTGACTTCTGGGAGAGTTCCTTATCGGCAAAATGTAAAAGTCTTCTCAATCTTAAAACCATATCACAATGGAAAGGTAATGCAGATCGCCGATCTAAGTAAGCGGGGCTTACAGTCATCCATGAAAGAGCATGAAGTTCTGCAGTTAATGATTCAAGAATCAAATGAGTTTCTATTTCATGGTCCCGAGAAACTGAGTTCGTACTCCGAGTAGACTTTGTATTTCCTCTGACTAGCCTATCTTGGATCATGTTGGTACCACCATAGTAATCGACAAGACTGACTGAGAGAATCGAAGGCCATTCTTCTTTCATGGTGCTTCTTAAATCTGACCTGATTGAAGGAACTGCTTTTGAGACTATAAAACCAGTTGATAAAGGAATTGCAGAACCTTTACTGTGTAGGAGATGTGCAAGGGGTGGGGCTTCGGAAGTCAGGCATGTCGGGAGTTGTAAGGGAGTTGGAGGGAGATATCGCATGCTCGGTGAAGGGATAAGTAGATAGGACGAAGATGTAGAACCAAGAGATTTCACAGGGTTGACACCTTCCAAATAGCTAGAAGACGGACCTATTCCACTACCGGCTTGAGTTCCAATACCTCCTGCACAATGATCTTGCTGTTAGAGCTACAATTTCATATTCAGTTCTCGATTATTGGTTTATACTTCTAACTTTCCACTCAAAGACTTGTTCAACTTGCGTATACCTATCCCTCAGTCAAATAACCATCAAGACAGTCTACCCGAGCTTTTAAATGCAATATCATGGCAGATTCTTAATATCAAGATATCAAAAAAAGTTCAAACTAAACATTTGAGTATAATCCTTGGTTAACCTTTATCATTTAAGGATTAGGTTCATTATGGAGCAATAAGGTAATACCTGGAAGAGATGCATCTGCCGGGAGTATGAGATTAAGGGTATGATCAATCGAAACTCCAACCAAACTAATACTCTGAACCCACTGAAACATTCCCCTAGAACTGTCGAGGGTAGCTTGTCCACCCATAAGCTGCCCACCCATAAGCTGCTTCCTTGTATTGGTCTGTCCTAAACCACCTTTTGTAAAGCTGGAAGATTTTGTTTGTGGGCTGTACATATTAGGGCTTGGCGAAGAAGGTATTGTTCTCTCTTGAATCAAACTCATCTCCTGTTGATGCAAGGAACCACCATTACTAGTTGCAGATATACCATCAGGTACAGATCGACGTAGTTGCAGAAGCCATTTCTTTACTTCATTTCCACCGACTGAGTAAATTGCTTTTTGCCACTCTGGGTGTAATAAAATATTAGTAGTTAGACGCTGAAAGATTAATGCTTCATACTTATGTAATAACAAAAGCAGAAATATGAAAGCATAAAGATGAAAACTTTATATACCTTGTCGCTCAAGCTCATAGAAGCATCCAATACGGGAAATCACAATATCTCTAGGTTTAGTAGCTACAGTATCTTGGGAAGAACATGATAGTATCTGGCAACCTTGTTGCAGAACTTGAACAAAGAGACACTGAAGACCTTTTGTGTCCTGCCGACTACTGATACCTCCAAAAGGAAATATGTGACTATCAAGCAATTCTCCTCTCGAGTCTGTCCAAATACACACAAGCCAACGCCAATCCTCTGTCCAACCATAGCAACAATGAAGACTAGCGATTTTTTGATGGCTAGGTCCAAAGCCATCTGAATCTGCCCCGTCAAGAACCGAACTAGGTCCAGTGTCTGCACACCCTGATGATGTTGAAGTCTGCATAAAGCTGCCACTATTATTATCATCAGCAGATGGTCTTGAAGAGTCGAATACTACGGGAGAAACTCCAAGCTCCGTAGAACCAGGTTCAGCTAGTATAAAAAGTGGTTCAAACGAGTATTTCATATCATCGTGGAAGGAACTTTCGCCAGATCTATTTGGTTCAGAGCTTACTCCTCCAGCCCGTGAAGATTGCCATGAATTGTCCCAAGGCCTCAAGGCAGTATCGAGCTCAGCCTCTCTAGAAAGGGATGATCCTGAAACTCGAGAGGTAACACAGTCTTTCCACATTCCTTGGATGGGAGAACTAGCATGCATCAAACTGGAAGGAGATCTACCTGAGATACCTGATGAATGATTTGCTTCACTAGAAAATGAGCGTGCAACTCGTCGAGCCTTGTTGTAAACAGTGAAAGCTACCTCCTTAAGAAGGACAAGCTCATTTAGGGATGGGCTAGTTACCCTAAGAATAGATTCCACAGTGACAATCTGCAAGACTAATTTAGGAATAACGAACCCTGAAATCGTTAAAACATTTGATATTGACGCCTCATCCACAGCTGCAGAGCAGCTAAGAGCCTTGCCAACTTGAGTTCCTAAAAGAGACCTCTCCTTGTCCGACGAGCGAATGATTGACCCAAGGGCAGTGCACGACTCCACCACAGTTTGCAGAACTGCTACAGGCTCAGGGAAGGGACAAACCACATATATTACCTGTTTCATTTATTGGGGTTACTCATCCATCATTCCGTAAGGTCCATGAATTGATTTCTAAGTAGAAGAGAAAATTAATCACTCAAATTGTATTACCAATATGGTTTGTTTTCTTATGATTAGTTTACGAATATGAAGTTATTTCCCCATAAAAGGATAAGGAGAGAACCAAGAAACTCAATACGTATTATTCTCAAGTTCCATGTGTTACTTTTCAGTCTTGGTTACTCCTACACATCAAAATTTGTGGTACAACGCATTACAATAAGAATCAACTAGAGCACCAGACCCAATGTGATCTTACCCTAAGATCAGTTTCAAGTTTTAGCCACTCTGTGAGTGACTCAAGTCATGGAAGAGGCGACCAAATTATTTATAGTATTTATTATGTGCGTATTCCAAAATAGGTAGTAAGAAACTGTACCTTCCTCAATCAATGGAACATCACACCTTATCGCACATATTGAACATACAACAATGTGCAACCAGTCACCTGATGGCGAAGTTTAAAAGAATGCTATAGGCAAATATTTATCAGATAACAAGTGTGCCAGGTTGGTTGGTACTTCTAACTATTGCACATATTCCACCTACACCTACACTTTTACTTTTTTTTTTGAATAATGACTACAATGGTCATTACAAAAGCATTGATACATCGATACGATGTGATAAGCACGATAACTCCCGAATTACTAATGGCCTAAAGTCCGACGAAATTAATGGCCTAAAGCCCGACAAAATGAAATGGCCTAATGCCCACAGAAACTACTTTATTCATACCCAAGTTCAATATTCCTGGATTTGCACTGCCATGGGATTGAACCTGGGACCTCCGCATTGCAGAGTAGATGCACTTACCAACTGGGCTACCTGTTGTTGGCCACCTACACTTTTATTATGTATACATACTTATACATTTTTTTGGAACCCAATGATTCACCTCCAGGTTTTACTTGCAACAGGCAAAGAAGAATTTTTGTTTACTCGCAAGGTCCAAAGTGGACATTGAAGTAGGTGAAACCAATTGCAACTTGATTCTAAGTTATCTCTTTACAGGTGTCCTACAAAGCGTAATAACCTAGGCCAAATATTTTAGTTTTAGCATATTGCATGAAGTAATCATAGAGATTCAGCAAGACGTAAAACTTACCGTCGTAGGAGAACTGCCTTCCTTTTGATTTACTGTGGAATTTAATCCAATTCTTAGAGTCTTCATAGCATTTGAAAGTGATTTGAGGAAGCTCTTCAAATCCCAACCATTAGATACAGCTGAAAGGTAATCACTTATTGAGCCCATAAAAGATGTATTACCACCTTCTATCTTCACCGATTGTGGGCAATCAACGAGTACGAATCCTGAAGATGATAGTTGCTCAGAGGCTTGTTGCCCAATATTTTGGGGTACATGAGTTCCCAGCTTGCAAGTTTCATACACTGAGAAAGTGAATAAGTAAGTTCAGACCTCCAGATGCACAATAATTATATTCAAAACCAGTAGTAACAAAGATAGTATGTGGGCAATTAAATAACTAGTAAAGGAAACACTAGCAACAAAGTCAAATTTCATGCTCATGTTATCCAGCGAAAACTTGGTCTTATGAGGGCCTTAATTGAATCGCAACAACTCGTTGATTCAAGTAGACGAAAGCATGTAACCTCGTAACAATGATGAATCAAGTATGTACATTTAAGAAAAGGTTTAGAATCATCCATATGGAATAGGATTCGACCAGTTTCTTTCCTAGTCATAAAACATAGCTATCAACTTCACAGTAATACAACATAAGGGTCAAATGATGCTGCTACCAGCTAATACCATTACACCTAAACAGTTGCACCCACTGTTAGGTACGGGCCCTTGGAATTCATAATACACAAAGTGCTATTCAAGATATTATTGAAACTATATAGTTAATGTGCCATAGAAAAGCTTAGAGTAGTTTAAAAAAAAATAGAAAAGTTTAGAGTTGCAAGATGGTAGGTAGCTGCCTAGCTGGTACCTGGTAAAGTTTGCTATTTATCACGTACCGTCCATCCAATGTACTGACTAAAAAATCATTGTGAATCGATGAATCGATTCTACACCTAACATAGAAGGGTTTGAGTGACAAATAGTAGAAATGTACAGTACCATATAACTGGTAAATCCGAGAAGGTGATTATTCATCACAAAGTGTACATCCAATAGTCACCGGCATCATCTATCTGTCCATTCTACACATCAAATAGGAGGGTCTAGACTTCTAACTATATAAAGTAGAAACGCCCAATACTACACTCACCAGTCTCAAGCTGTTGGAAAAAATCACAAGCGGCAGATGTAAGGAAACCAATATCTGGACATACAACAGAGTAAGTCATCTGCAGTACGATAAGAAAAATGTTAGTAGTAAATCATATATCCTCGAGGAATATAAAATTGACTTATTAAGAACCTTACAGGCTTTGGCAAAGCATATGGTTCAAGAGGCGCCTTTTCCCAGAGTTGTAGAGAGCTTGTGGATGTTTTTAGCCAATCATCCTGATACCTATTGCAGGAATTGTTACTAGTGCTTATTATTATAGAAAGTAACAAACAGAATCTCTTAAAGTTGAGATAACCCTCATCAATAAGCCATATGTTCTGAAGATGATGCACAAGCATGACATCAATAGCTAGCTTGATATATTTTCAAGTTTCAACTGTCATTAACTTATAAACATCTCCGGACATTCCTCCTTCATGTCATAAATTTCACTATGAAAATTTTGTTTCTTATTCAGTTTGTGATCATGAATCATTTTAAGTTAAGTATATTCTCCACAACACAAAGAACGACATCATGGATAATGTAATAACAATCATCTTAGCAAGTACAGCAGTATGTTTCCTAAAACAGACTTGGACTGCTCAACTGGGTAGGTGACATATATCTTACGCGACGACGATGACATACCAGTAGGACACGGTGGGCAGTCCTAATGTTTAACCAAATACATTTCTCATGTCATTATTGTTCTTACTAATGTGCAGAGAATGATTGACATATACTTCATGCAACGACTATCACATACCAGTAGGACACAGATTGGTAGTCGTAAAGGTATAGCACAATATATCCTAGATTTTCTATTAACTTTCTCGTGTCATCATTGTTTTTACTAGTTTAAAAAGAATGATTGTCATATAACAAGTACACATACCCAACAAGTATAGCCGGCAATGGAAGCACAAAAAGGGTCGGTCTGAGACGAGCAAAGCTCAAATACTGCTCTGACTCCATGTTGCCAGATTCTAGGTTTGATCTCCTCTGGGTTGATTCATCCATCCTCATTCCATCCAAGGTACTAGTCACTGAAAGCAATTGTGCAACATATGATGATACAAATAATTACAAAAATCTATTCACGTACACTGAATAAAGAGATGCACCTTTAAGGCAAGAACCACCAGATGATTGGCTTGGGCTTATTGGTTCTCCGCCACCTAGACTAACAGAACTTATAGACTCCTTGGCTTCACCTACAATTGAATCAATAATGTATCCTTCACTACTTGTTACAGCATCACCAGATTGACTGCGACCTTTGCACCAATCAATGACAGTGAGTGGCCCGTCCAAATTCCCAAATGCAGATTTTAGAGCTCCTTTTATGTCCGATTGCAGCAAACTAATCACAGATGATGGATGAACCTGTTGCAAGAAACTCTGCATTAGTTATATAAATTCAAAGGGTTGCTTAGATGATATTTTACAGAAAAGCTGATTATTTATCACAAAGGATTCATCAAAATTTGGCCATTTCAATTATATCTAGAAGTAACTTTTTTTGAAACTTTGAATAATTATTGAAAAAGAATGTACATGATAGCCTCCCAATTGTGAACAAAATCATTGTAAGCCTATAGTTTGCCCAACTCATTTTTCTACTCCAACGAAATAATAGGCCCGTCACATCCTCTACCCCTATGGTACTTAGAGGATGAGTCTTCGAATATCTTGTTGTTTCTATCCTTCCACATAGTCCAAATGATCGCCATAGGGATGAGGCTCGATAGCTTTTCTCCAATCTTTGCAGTATTCCACTATTGCGTAGCTTGGTCTACTGATTTTGGGAGGCACCACCTGTTGTTGAAACTGTGTAAGAAATAATACCATAAGCCTGCTGCCACATTGCAGTGTAGCAGCAGATGCCTCTGAGGTTTCTTCATTGTCTTCACACAGTATGCATCTGTTCACCAGCTGAATTCCCCAGCATTTCAATTGATCCAAAGTTGGAGTCTTGTGTAAACAAGCAACCCACAGAGTCAAGCTGACTCTAGGGGGATCGGTTTTTTCCAATCATGGCTTGAAATTGTACAGGTATACCTTGGTTTATCGCATTCATTCTTCAGTAAAAATGTTTTACTGATAGTCTTCCTCTTTCCTTCCTTCCAGACTCTGGTATCCGCTTCTTTGGTAATAGCCTTCAATAGTGCCCAGCTCATGGAGTAAAATTGGGATTTCCCGGTCGTTGAGATTCCTTCTGACTTGAATGTTCCATCCTCTCTGATTATTATCATATAGTTGATATACATATGCCTCCTTCATCGAAGATATGTGATAGATTGCTGGGCATCTCTCTCTAGAAAAGGCAATTGTAAAACACCATTTATCATTCCAATATTTGATGCACTTCCCATCTCCAAGTTTCCACTTCATGATGTTGTTAAAACGCGTCATTCTGGTATCCATATGGAGTGTTCAAGCTCTTCTCTGACCTCCCACCCTTGTCTTCCCCATATTTACCACTGATGATTTTCCGCCATAGTGCTGTATTTTCTCCAGCAGATCGCCAGAACTGTTTAGTTAATAGGGCATCGTTCATGTTTCTGATATTCTTGATCCCTAGACTTCCCTGCTTGATATCTTGGCATATGATGCTCCAAGCCACCCAATGCAGTTTCTTCCTTGTCACCCCAAAGGAATCACACATTTTCTTGTCTATAATTTTTAGGATTGCTACTGGGATGGTATAGACTATAGAGAGAAAGATAGTACAGCGATAAGGACTGATGATACGTCCTTAACATATTGAGGCCATCACATGAAGTAAACTAATTCTACCAATCGTATGATATGTTCTCAGCAACACCTGATACATCATTTCAAATTAATTTGAACTCAACCACTGTTACCAGATACTCTACGCCCCCTTGCGTACAGCGTACCAAATCAACCTGTACCACTTTAGGGCGGGTTCGCGACCCAGTACTCCAAATTTGGCTTTCCGGAATTTTCAGCTTTAGTTACCCTAACATCTTTGTAACAATCTACAAGCTCATGTTGCTCATCTAGTTGAGTAGTTAACTACATGATTTTCTTGTTAACTGGTTAAGACTAAGTTTTATTTAGGTGGAATTTCTGAGAGTATGTGTAACTATTATATTTGCATGATGGAGACTATATGTTGTCTAGGAAAAATAGCCCACAACATACCGGAACCGCAAATATTGTACGAAAGAGATATACCCCTAGCGCACCAGATACTCACCCGGTAGCGCACTGTGCATCGGTAGCGTACTGTGATCGGTACCGTACCACATGCGGCAGCGTTTCAGGTAACATTGAACCCGACTGTGTCAATGTGTTAGTGCTTGTTATCTCGTGCAAAAGTAATTTCACATCTAATGGATCTCATTTTTAACAACACAATACATGATATTGACATCAAACCCTATCTACGACCAAACAAACAAAATACAGTAATATTGTATCAGAATATCAACGCAAGAGTGCATAAAACCAGCAACGGATGGAAGAATGAATAGTACATATCAACATGTGAACTACAGCTGTGTAACAATATTAATATATTCAGTTTTTACAATAGATTTATGACACTCATACTTTGGTTCAAAAGTAAATCATTATGGAATAACCAAGGAATTAAAGTTTGAAATATTTTGGTTGAAATGACCGAAATGTTTCCGTTTCCATGCTTACCGAAATTTAACTAAATTTCTCTTTACAGTGCCTTGTCGAGGAAATAAGTTTCGAAATAATTCGGTCGAAATGACCGAAATGTTTCCATGTCTACCGAAATTTCGTTCCTTTTTAATAACATCACATCATTTGGATGTAAGTTTAGCAAAGCATCACAGGGACCATATAGTGGTAGAGTGTACTTACATTAGCGGTTATTGGATCAAACAGCTCCACACCAGCAATGTCCAGAGCATGACCAGAAGCTAAAAGCCCGCCACAACCTGCATGGACCGTCGAGGGTCCACAAGAAAATCCACGTCTAAACTGCTCTTGTAGTGCAAGCCAACCATAAGCGCCATCACTGTTGTCAGCATCCAGCGACACATCAACTAATGAAGTAGCTTGCTGGACAAGCAACGCCATGCCATCAAGAAGGTCCCAAAGAGGTGGTCGTTGCCCATACGTAAGGACACCATCCTCATTGAAGGCACTATGTGAAAATGGTTTACTGTCAATACTTGGTGAATTTGTAGGTTTCACTCCTTTAGGAACTCCAACAGTACGCCAAACACCTACAGGTGCACTAATAGGTGCACTGACAGGGCTATCAAGCATCCGCCCATCAATATCACCAGCTATTCTGACAGGAATTGTTTCTTTCTTTTTCATCTCATATTTGCTTGAAACCTTGTCAGGTGTAGCATTTGAATCACCTCGAAGCTGATCTAGAACATTGCTTCCAATTGACCTATGTAGTCCGGCACCCAAACTACAGGAAGACAACAATGTATGCCTTGTCCTGCACATAGAAGCTTGAAATGTGATACATTCCACTTCAGTGGCCAGTGTAGTCTTCAAGGACAGGAGTAGATTCCCAGCATCCGAAGTACTATCAGCTTTTTTACCCTGGACAAATGCGGCATGATCTGCTGAAGTAAAACCTGAAAATTGCGGTGCAGTCCCATCACGTGAAATTTTGCTATTATTAGAAGCTAACGATCTTTTATCGTACTGTTGTTTCCCATTCCCGATTTGGGTATAGTATTTTCTTGAGTGGAGGCTAGGATTTGATTCATGCCTACCAGAACCGGCTTTTGGATTTCCAACGCCAGGCTTCTCATCGGGTTGATCCAAACAACGAGCAGGAGGCGTTACACCATAAGTATAAGCACTGGAGATTGAATGTGGACTTTCCACCTTCCTTGATCTAGGCAAGTATGGAGTGCTAAAGACAGATGAAGACAATTCACTACCAGCTGTTTCAACTGCTCTATATTCTGGGGCAAATGTTATTGTTGCTTCAGCCTTGGACAGATGGTCAAATTCTCCAGTCATAGGTGCTAAACAATTGCTTACTAAACCTGTTAACTGCAAGTCCTTTGAAACGTCTTGAATTTTGTTCTGAAACTCTTCGGAGGTTGCTGGGGGAGCTGAGTTGAGGCTTTCGAAGGGAGAAAACCCCAAAGCTGGCAAGAGCATCTGATCGGTCATATCCATTCCCCCTGTACAAGGACTACCAACTACCTCACCACATTCTGCAACCGAAAAGGCCTGGGACTCCGCACTTCCTGGGGGCTAAATTTTGAAACAACTGATTAAATTTTTTTTACCCAGATAGCAATAGAATATTTACACCTAAAATATTCCACATACATAGGTTTTATGTTTTCATCAGGAGTAAAAGCAACCAAACTAGTGTCCTTCCGGAGGACCTAAAATGAGATAATCTTGTTAAAGAAAATTACTCCCCGTCATTGATAATGTTGGATATTCTCGAGGATAAAGTGACTTAACAAATAATAATAAAAAAAATCGAGGTTTTTGCAAGTTTTGTCCGCATGCCATGTCCATGGCTTCTTATGAAGAACTAATGGAATGTACTGATTAATCTTGTGATGAGCCAAAAAATATAGAGTTCATAGACATGAAAGTTGCAACTATTAGACTCAAAAAATTAAGGTGTCTTGAGAAGAACCCTCAGTGCTAATGTGCTATTTGTGTAGTAAACGAACTTTTTACATTATGAATATAACTATTATGCAAAAACTACAGATAAAAAATTAATGCGAAAACAGACACAAGAACCATATAACAAATTATAGCTCTAAAGCCAAGGAAATTACCTCCCCGAAAGGCAAAGTATCATTCTCAAATAAATCACTAAAATCTCCAAAATCAGAAATAAGTATGTGAATGTCCACACCCCCACTTCTGTCGTCATCATCCCAATCCCAAAGAGATCCAAACAGATCATTCACTGAGTTTTTGACTTCCAGAGAACTAAAGTCGGACTTGTATGTCTCTGAAGTTGCATTTATGCCTGTGCCTGGTCCACCAAATGATTCTGTTGCGTCAATCCGGGGGCGTTTAGCCACCTACATTGATACATGCTTTAGCAGACTCACTCATTTTACCCAATTATTCAAGATACTAATAGTACTAAGGAAATAGATAACAGAAAGCATGTCTAGGAGTGAAGGATATATATATACATTATATTAGAGTGTTAGACTATCGCACACTATAACTAGCTCCTATTGACTTCCATTCAATAGTTCATCTATATGGTCTTACACACTCGAGACGATGGAGAGAGAATCATAGACTCGCACCATATATAAAGAACATTAATGGCATACAAAATCTCTTTTTACTGCAAAACATTATTTTTCTTTTGGGTGCTCTTTTATTGAAAGCCTTCATAGATAATTTTTCATTTATAATGTTTCTGAAAAGGGGTCATAAATATAACTACGGTGGTGGTGTTCAAGTGATATTTTAGTAGTTGTAAAAACTAATTATATCTAAGTATTAGGCATTTTTAACTTATTATCAGTATTAACAGTCTATCAGATAGAAGACTGACGTAGCGACGTCGCACCACCAAAGTTAAGAAATGGTGAGTCCTAATAGAGATGCAATGTGGTCTTCATAGGAGATGAAAACTTCAGGATATATATCGTCTGCATATTTTAGGCTTTTAGCATAATTGAAATGTAACAATTATGGTAACATCGTTTGTAGGAATAATCCATCCAGTGGGAAACGAAGTTGCTTTATCATTCAAATGGGAAAAAGGCAAGTTGATATACCTGTTGACAGCCATCATTAGAAGACCAACCAGTCTGCCTACAAACTAAAGAATCAGCATCTGCTTCTAGGTCACCAACTTTAGAGGTCATTCGATAGTCACTATCACTAGATGTGCTACTAATGCTGCTACTACAATTACTGTCACTACTACTATGACTCTGCTGTGAGCGTATCCCATTTGATTCAGTCCATCCATCTACAGATCCAATAGCTCCAGCAGCATCAAACCCGGAACTGGGATAAAATGAAAAAGAAAAGTTCAGGAACTAGATCTCAAGATAATTACTACTTCCATATCAACACAAATACACATACCATTTCAAAAAAAATACACATACCATAATAGAAAGATGTCTAAGCGTGGTTCAAACTTTAATTTCCAAAACGAGTGCATGGTCACATTTATTATGCATGTCAATTCTAAGTACCTGAGCACATGTTAGGCACACACAATTGTTGTCCAATGATCTCAAACCTTTTCTTCAGCATTATATTTTGTTACACGATTTGCTTGACTCAATCAGTCAATCATATTAATCATTTTACAAAGCAAGAAAGATGTGGTATACCTAATGACATTGAGGCTTCAGTACCTTAAATCGTGCACCTTGGCCGGTCAAGGCTACGCCTGAAGCAAACAGGGATTTAACAACTCTAAGCAAGATATTGAGTCTGTCAAGCACAGATAACTATGCTGATGGAATATTATAGCGATAAGCATATACGAACGAGCATTCTCAAAACACGCAGTCAACTTCGTAAACCTCGTAACACTCATACATTCGAAAATATGAATGCTAACAGTAATTGCTTGTCCAGAAAATGTTGACACATGGAAATCACAGTGACTAATCATGCACTTAAGAAACGCGTCAATTTGGAAAAAAAAAACTATGGGAACTATAATATATTGAGACTAACCAATTCATCGAGAAAGACAAACCAAACACTGGGGTTCCTGCCCAACTCTGTAGCCAGATTCTGCAGATCATGTAACCGAATTAAATCCAGAATTGAACGATGCCATGACCAAATAGATGAAAGATGACATACCTTTTCATAGAAGATCTAGCAGATGTTGTATGTATGACAGGTACCAGCACTGCCTCAGCTGGATAAATAAATGTTCTTTCAAGCACTCCTAAAAAATCTCCTGGTCCATGCTCCTGGTCACCTTTTTCAAGGACAGCTGCAGGTGATTCAGTAGAATGGTACTGGGGAAGGTTCCCATTGGACTTGGAGTTTGACTTCAATGATTTGTCAGCACCGGGACGGCAGCCAAGGGTTATTTCAACATAACAACTTTGCCCCCTCAACTGGCATCCAGAATCTTGACCAACATGCAGAGGTATACCGAGAACAGAGAACCCATTTGAATCCTTACCCTTAATTGAACTGTTAAACCATGTCAAGAGGAAGCAAAGTAAAATGAATTTACAATATTACTACTTCCCAGCCTATTCTCTTATCTTTATTTCCGTTCTTTTTGTATTTCTGAAGTACCAAAGTTATAGAAGGAATATAAATCATGGAATTGCTCCAACTACATACCTGAAGTAAACTTGCTTCACGAGATCACTCGGACAGCATCCGGTAAGTGTACCTCGCATTCCATGAGGAGCAACAATAACTGCCAATTCAAGTACAAAGTTCATGAGCACGAGATAGTAGTATTGTAGTAAGAAACCTTGCATTCCCTTAACAATACAACTAAGTTAGTTTGATTCATGATGTATACTAAATTAGTTTGGGTTGTAATCACAAATCTCACAGCCTTTTTCTTTAAGTACAGAAATGTGTCTACAAGATGTTTAAGAAAGAAATAGAATTCATTGATCAGTTATATTTTACGTTATTCCAGACAATATGTGATTTAACATAATTACAGGATATGAATAATAATGAGTAGCCTGTCCACACATAAAGAAGATTGTATGGGGCCTATAAACCAACTTAAAGGAATTTAGATGCCAAGCAAGAAAAATCTTGAGTTCCTGTTTCAATAGTGACTATGGTCATGCCCACCAATTGAGAGGCCCAAAAAGAAGACGACATCAAACAGGAATACACTCTTTTGATTTAATTAAGACCCTATCCCCTTCTTTTCTTTTCATTATTTCGATCAGTATTAATTCACAAGTCCACCAAAGTTTCTATGAGTATCACGAGTCCTTCTATATTAGTGCAAGAGAAGTTGCTTTAGTTTCTCATAATGGAGATCCATCTAAAATTTAATTCGGGTGAGTCATAGCATGCAAATATGCAATATAAACTGGTTAGGCGAGGACATCAAACGTCACAATAGACTATTGTTATCTTCTTGGTAGTGCTTAGTATGCTTAAGTACTTCCATAGAAAACCTATATTTCCTTTACTCTTAAAAACAACTGAACCTCTTTCATATGATCGCTTAAGATTCTCTTTTGAAATTGTCATTACAATTTTAGGGTGTTTTTCACTAAGAGAGAACAGTGAACCTAAAATATTAAAAATGTAAATGATGTATAATTGAAAGATGAAGAACCATAGTGTCCAGAAGGCTGTGGAGGTGAAGAACCTACCAGGAAGCCTTTCTCCATGATTACTAGAAGAGCGGCGTCTCACGGCCCTCTCCATGTCACTATTAGAAAGTGTCCGGATGTGCCTAGAGATAAAGAGAAAAAAGAATTGTGAACTGGGGCAAGATCATCCCTCATTTACTTCTCCGTACAATGTACATGCAGAAATAACTGATCCTATATAACAAAATAACGAATTAAGGAAAAAAAATAGAAGAGTTCAAGAAAGACTAACTTCGCAGATATTATAACATGCACAAAGATTGCTTCCTCGGTGGCGGCAAAGATAAATTCAACCGTAGGATGCACTCTCCTAGAAAACACAAATTTTGACTGATTAATAAATGTTAACCTTGTGAAGATGCAAAAAACACTAATGGATGAACAAATTAATTACACATCTTTCACTAAATTATATGCATGCCAGAATAATATAAATCGAAACAAAACTAAAGAAAAAATTGAAAAGGTAAAATCAAATTTTTAAGGAGGCAGTACTGTAGGTATAAAACATATGAAAGTGGTACACCGAGATGGTTGTAACGTAAAAAAAAAAAATTGGATGCATATAATTGGGGAAAAGGAAAAGTAACCCATTCCTTTAGAAGAAAAAAAGGAACCTAAGGAAATGTAACACAGAGAAAAAGTGGGAAAAAGGAACAAGAACTCATTTCTTTTAAGAGCTTCAAACGTTCAGGTACCAAAACATCACCTACAAATAACCCTCATTGAAGGATAATAAAATAAGACTGATTCTGACGTAAACCAAGAAGACCATAAGGCCCAAGCTAAAGAAAAGAGTACCAGAAAGGAAATAGGAAAAAAGGAAAAAGACATAGAGACCTGGTCATCACCGGTGATTATTCTTTATTTTTTGGCAACACTGGAGCTTATTTGAAGTTAACTCAAAAAGGATTTATATTAGTTTATTCAATTGTTGATGAATTGGTTGAACTGTAGTTGTTTATTTCAGAGATCATAAACTTCCAATTATGTTGGTTCTTTGAATGCGCTTACATCATTTTCATACAGATAGTGCAATCAAAAGATGGAGTATTTGTTTTCCCATGAGAATAAAATATCAACCTTGTAGCAAAAAAGAAAAATACCTTCAAATAGCTTGTACTATCGTAACATTTACAACATCGAGAGATAAACTCTAATCAAACAAATGAACAATAAATTCCATTATTAGGTGTGTGTTATCAAACCTGGAAGATTTTCTTTGTGAAAATGGATGAAACCTTGCAAATACATCTCCATATCTCATATAAGACAGCCCTCTTAAAGCTCTGCATTTCCAGAAAAAAAAAACAGAACTTTCAAATTCGCCTGCGAAAATTACAGAAGAACCCAAGAATATCCTAATTAGAGAGTTTCAGACCTTTCTATACAATTCCGTAGAGCCTGCGCTAAAGCCGCTGCAACTTCTTCCGAGTCTCCAGGAGCCACCCAAAGTCCGGATCCAACAACTTCACCAAACACAACCAATAACATACGTTATCATTGATCAACGAAATAAACACTAAACTTATGGATGACTTGATTTTTCGATACTTTCAGTATCATGAGTTCATGACAACAAATAAAGATATATATGTATATATACAAGGAATTAAATTTCAAAATATTTCAGTCGAAATGACCAAAATATTTCTATTTCCATGCCTACCGAAATTTAACTAAGTGTCTCTTAACAATGCCTTGTCAAGGAAATAAATTTCGAAATATCAGGTCTATCAATATTTCGTTCCTTGTATATATATACATATGTACAGAGAGAGGTGTGGGTGTGTGTCTGTTGGTGGGTGGGTGGGGGGGTGGGGGGTGGGTAGAGAAAATGCATTAGTCGCTACAACCGATAGAAAAATTTAAAGAATAAGAAAAGTATACTTGCGACAGAAGAAAAAATCATTTGAGTGTACCTCTTAATCTAGATACTGCAGCCTGAGCAGTTTCAACAATAGACGAATGGCGCCCCGGGAGAAACAGCCACAGCTTGATTTTCTCATCTTTGAGTCTCAAAATGAGAGTTAAGTAAGAGGACATAAATGAGTAACCAAAGCAAAATAACAGCCCTAATATCTCTAAGGAATTCTAACCTGGATTGTGAATACCCTGAGATGGGTCCCATGGACCAACAAAGGAGTTGGTCCATGCACTGAGAAATCCTTCCTTCTGTAATTGAAGATGTGATAAAAGTACCAACAATGTAGCTGCATCTTTCTGGTCTCCTTTAACACTGAAAAGAAAACAGTAGGGAGGTTTAGTTTCAAGCAAAGAAACTAAAAATGAATTTCTTGTTAAACTAAGAAAGGAAGCAGTGTGTCAAACCCTTTTTCAGGTAGAGGGCTCAGATCAGATTCAAAGGGGAGAAACTGGAACCAGGAAATGTGATGTAGGCCTCCCTGCACAAGTGGTCAATGCGTGAGAATTCCAAGGTACAGATGTAATAACAATAATCAACATAACCAGGTGATTTAAGTACAATTTTAGCCTAGCTTGGGCAGTTGGGCTTAGGTTTGTTCTTTCGTTGTCTTCTTTTTCGAAAAAAAGGAAATAATTGTATTTCTTTTATGACTTTGTCAACTGATCTTTACTTTGGATGTTACTAAAAACAAATCTCTAGGTTCATGATTCATTCGATGCATTTTCCCGCATTCCTTTTCTTCTAAAAGAGGATAGGTGGATTAGCTAGACTGCTAAATAACCTGGATTGAGGGTTAAGTCTATGGGCGAGAAAGTCAAAATAACAAGGGAATCCAATGACTCAAGGTAGTTTAAAGCAAGTATTCTGTGGTCTTCGGTTGGCAGATGCTATGTTCTCCTTTGCTAAACGTTTGATTAGGATACTGATGCACGTAATTATCAGAAAATGCACTTTTTAATCCTTGTCTCCATGATTAAACGGTTAAAGTGAAAGGCATTTCCACTTTTCACATGCAAGCGTTACAAAGTTAGCCCATCAGATATCACCAGCATTTCCTGAGTAGTTACAACTTTATTCAAACAGGTCTGCACATGAAGTTAATGTCTGTCGTGTGACCCTGAAGCTTTGCTTCGTGCGTTGCCTTTATAGACACTAAGAGTGAAGCAACTATGCATTACGGAACAAACCAACGCATCAAAATTTACTAACCTACTGAAGTATTTAAAGAGTTGAGGACATTACAATTTTGAAGACATTCGTCCACATTACTTGATAACACCAGTTCCCCTCCTCCAACAGGTGCTTCTCAGGCTTTAAAGTTCATTCCAAAGAAATAGTATAGCCTTGTTCAAGAACAAAATAGTAGAGCCTCAAACAAATCAAGTGATCTGCATAAATGTGGATATGATTATAAAGTATTGTGTAACATAACATAAGAAACTGAACCCACACATGTTAAATTAGCAGTAGATATTTTGTATGAGTAACAAAAAACATATTCCTTAGTAACGATTACTTAAATATTTTTCATTTCCAATAAAAATAAATCACTTTGCACCTTGATTGTCCAAGAAAAACGAGTTTTATCATAGCTTGAGAAAAATAGAAAGACCTTCCCAACAGAAACCAGCAACATATCTCCCCGAGAGCATCCCAAATTGCATATTTTCTAATGATGTATGAAACTTAAAACCCTCACATATTTAAATTATTTCTATGCTCGAAATTGAATCATTCTCTTAAACTAATATCAAACTGTGGATCTAAAATTAAGTAGCATAAATACATTAATTCACCATTGTGGGATTTATAAGTTCATAAATATTGAGAAACACACTAAGAAGAACTAACATCATAACAAGATTTGATCTTGTTATTAACTAATCATATAATATCACAAACTTTAGTAACTCAAGAAAATTAAGAAATGGTAAACCTTTCTATCCTGTAAAAGGTAAACAAACTTATCTGGTCAAGAACCAGAATTCAAGTTCAAAATTTCTCAGAATTACAACTGACTCGGAGAACAATCTCAAAATGTTTCACTTCAATTTGGATCTTCAAGTAGTTCTCACAAATTTAAAGGAATACATACTTCCAAGTAAGAGTATTTACTCTCTCTCTCTCTACTAACCTAAACTTAAAATTGTTGTTTATTGTTGAACAGTTTTTGGCTTGATCCTTCAAAAATCAAATAAGAAAAGTAAAACAAAGATGAATAAATTAAGAGAGAATACCTGATTACAATCTCGGGAGGAATAATTGAATTGAATTGATTGATTTGAGGATTATGAAGAAGATCAAAGGGAAAAATTAGGGCTTTGCGGAAATGAAATTTGGGTTTTAGGGCAAGGTTTTTTTTTTCAAGTGATCTGAGTTCCGAGTTGCGTACCAGAAACAGAATCTGAAGCTAGCTTGATCGCATGGGTTTTTTACTTTTTAGACAGAACAGAAGCCCTTTGTGTTCCAACCCTTGGACCTTCTATATACCTAGACTGTTATTCAACGACTGTTGACCCTTAGAAACGATGACCTAGGGCTGATTCTTCTTTCATAATACACTCACTCATATGACATCTTCTAATTACAAACTTTTACGTTTTCATTTGAAGCCTCGTAAAAATTGTAAGTATATCATTAAGATTGCTGCAATAACTATAACTATTCTAGTAAATCTTCTGCATACCTATTGTTATAATTGATTATGGGAAAGTTGATGTCGTTGCCTAGTGGATGTTATAACTTGTATAATATGCGAATATAGTCGATATTTGATGTTAAGTAACTACAATTAAGATTGTGTTGTCTGCATATTCCGTTTTTTCGAGTTTTCCAACAAGTTAGTTAGGGTATCCTCCAACTTAAACAACTTTGTGTTAATTTTGTTCCGTCTCATTAACTCCGACTTATGTAGTTGTTGTTGTTTTAACTAAAATTGTAACAACTATTGTAATATAACAAACTTTTAGGTGTGTGATGGATGACAAAAAAAACATAAACTTCCATTTTAGGGTGATTGATTACAAATTTGAAATATGTTTGTCATCGAATTATTTGAACATATTAGTTTTTTTTTCTCATCTATTTCTTTTTCTGTTATGTTTAGTCTTACTTTTATGTTTGGTATTCTTCTTTCATTTTCATCTTTGTTTCTTTTTCTTCTCCCTTATTTTCATTTTCTTCTTCCTCCTTTAATATAAGGG
Source organism: Eschscholzia californica (assembly GCF_041429995.1). Taxonomy (NCBI): domain Eukaryota; kingdom Viridiplantae; phylum Streptophyta; class Magnoliopsida; order Ranunculales; family Papaveraceae; genus Eschscholzia; species Eschscholzia californica. The sequence continues at coordinate 40,024,885 of NW_028238198.1, forward strand.
GAAAAAAAAGGACAAAAAGGGATGCTTTTGGAATTTTGAAGTCAAATCAGTTACAAGCCCCACCCAACCCTAATCCACTCTTCTAAACCAATCACACCCTCTTCAACTAGGAGACAATAGGGCTCAAGTTCCGATTTCTACGTCTGACTGCCATGGAAATCAAGATTTAAGTCACTCCACCACAGAACATGAACACCATAAATATGAACTCCAAAGAAATGGTCAACAACATTAATATCAGAGTATATGAGAATCATATAAATTAAGTTGATAACGTTTATACTAGTCTCAAAACTTCAAAACAACTAATTATATGAATCTGCTAAACAAAACTGAAAAGAACTAATAAGTTAATAACAGTTATAGGAGATGAACTCTAAACAACTACCTATCTCAAAATATATATAAAAGCTACAAATAGAAATTTCAAGCTAACGGTCTCGGATCAAGGAGGTGGCACATTCTAATCAAGGAAGCCCTCTCAACCTAGGTACCAAAAAAGAACAGCGCCCCCCATCGGTCAACACACGTCACATAAGAGCAGAAGTCGAGTTTTTTTTTTTTTTTTTGTTGAAATAAAAGCAGTCTAACAACAGAATCTAAGAACAAACAAGGTACAAAGAGTCTGGAAGATCGGTTAGCGACAGCCAAACCCAGGATCCTGCATGCAATCTACTCCATTTGGCTATTTGGTCCGCTTTGTGGTTGCCTTCTCTGAGGATGTGGGTATAGAGAACTTTGCAGAAGTTTGCGTCAAGCTGATGTACCGTGTCTATCAATTTGTTTGCTTGCCAGGAAATATCTGAGGTCTCATTGTTGAGGTACTGAATTATATTGCTATTGTCGCTCTCTATGTGAAGATACGAAATGTTCTTTTTCCTGGCCCATTGGAGGGCTTTAATGATCGCCCAGCACTCCCCTTCTTCCGCATTTTGTCCACGAACGTTGCAGGCCATTGCCGCTATGAATTGTGCTTTATCATCATGCATAATACAACCAATACCGACAAATTCCTGTTCAGTCAAAAAGGAGGCATCCACATTAATCTTAATATAGGGCGGTTTTGGAGGCGACCATGGGATAGTTCTGACAATCTTCTTGTTGATGTTTGGAGGATTTGACACAAAAGTAGAGCATTGAATAAGTTCAATGATTTTCATTGGTACAATCTGGGTGCGCGAGAAGCATGAATCGCATCTTGCTTTCCAAATCTGCCAAAGTGTGTTAGCAAAAAGACTAGTAATTTGTTCATCAAGGTCCTTCCAGGATATAATCCAGTCAAGAAGATTCGTAATATTGATTGAGATAATATTAAAATGGAACCAGATTCTTCTGGCCAAGTCACAATGAAGTAAAATATGGTTTATCGTTTCGTGTGCCTGACAAAAAACACAGTTGAAAATATTGCCCACGTATTTACCTATTTTCTCTCTTACCGGTAGGCTGTTTGTACAACATTTCCATAGGAATAGTTTGATTTTAGGCTGTATATGCATGGTCCAGATGAAGACCCATTCCTTTTGTTCAAAAGGATAGTGTTCGGTACGAAGATAGTAGTACATAGATTTGATAGAGAATTTACCTGATTTTGTAAGAGACCATCTGGGTACATCCTCCATCTGTTCCTGTAAATTAATACTCAAAATAGAATTACAGATATCTCTGTTAAAGCATTGAGATAAAATGGTCATATTCCACGTATTATTACTAATTAGCTGAGATACTACAGTGAGAGTACTATTATTGATATTACTAATGGGTGGGGGGTGGTTAGGAATCCAGTAATCATGCCAGATATTTATGTTCGTACCTTTATTAATATCCCAAAAGGTTAGTTTAGTCACGTTATCAACCTGTTTGTAAAGGGATTTCCAGAGCCACGAGTGATGATTTTTTGCCACTTTAGGTTTATGCTCTTTGTTGAAGTACTTCGCTCTAAGAACCTCTGTCCACGGGGAGCTAGGTTCGTTCAGAAGACGCCAAATCAGTTTACTAAGAAAAGCTTGGTTGTCAAGATACGGAACACGAAATCCAAGGCCACCAAGTTTTTTCGGAAGACAGATAGCAGACCAGTTGATCGTATGGATGGAGCGGGTTTTTCCCCACCAGAAAGCTCTTTGGAGAGCTTCAATGCGATTGCTTATACCTTTGGGGATGGCGAAGCATTGCATTTGGTATCGGGGAACAGCCGCTGCTATTGTGTGGATCACAACAGAGCGGCCAGCAGGGGAGAGGAGAGAAGAATGCCATTTGGAGAGTTTATTTTGGATTTGGGTAGTAAGGGACGAAAAGACTTTCCTTTTATTTGCTCCAATAAAAAGATGGGTGCCGAGGTATTTATCGAGATTCGAGGATTGATGCACTTTAAAGTTGCGAATGATAATCCGCTTGAATTTCGGATGGGTGTTTTTAGAAAAGAAGATGGTAGACTTGTTGAAATTGATCATCTGCCCCGACGACTGACAAAATATATCCAGAATGTGCTGGAGCGAGGAGATGTTAACAAGGGAGTTCTGCCCAAAAATAATACAATCATCAGCAAAGAGGAGATGCTTAAGGTTGATGCTAGTACCTGGGATGGGGAAGCCCTGAAAAGGAGTCGTCAGTCTAGGGGATTCCAGAAGGCGACTCAAGCCTTCCATAGCCAGGGTGAACAAGAAGGGAGAAAGCGGGTCTCCCTGCCTAATACCTCTACTAACATTGAAGGTGGGTCCCGGTCGACCATTAATAAGGGCCGCCATGGTGGAAGTCGAGAGACAGGTGTGAATTAGACTAATCCACTTAGAGCTAAAACCCATCTGTCTCATGATAGTGGTTAAAAAGACCCATTCGACTCGGTCAAAAGCTTTAGACATATCGAGTTTGAGAGCAAAAAAACTTTTGGAGCCTTTACTGATTTTGAAGGAATGAACTACTTCTTGACTGATGATGATGTTATCCGTGATCTGCCGCCCAGGAACATAAGCAGCTTGAAACGGGGAAATAATGTTCGGAAGGACTAGCTTGATACGGTCAGCTAGGATTTTGGTGATGATTTTGTAAGTGGTATTAAGCAGACTAATCGGACGATAGTCGGCTGTAGATTGAGGGGTTTTGGTTTTGGGAATCAGGCAGATGTGAGTGTGGTTAACTTGATCAGGCAGGTGATTATGGACGAAAAAATCAGAGACTAGCTTGATAATGTCTGGTTTTACAGTATTCCAGTTAGACTGGTAAAAGAACGGAGGGAAACCATCCGGGCCAGGAGCCGCATCAGATTTAAGAGATTTAACGGATTTATGGATTTCCGCCTCAGTAGGAATTCCAGTAAGGACGAAATTTTGGTTTTCCGTAATCTGGTTAGGAAAAAGATCAAGAAGTTCGTTAGAGAAAATAGGATCCACAGTAGTGGAGATGCTGCGCAGATTATCAGAGAAAATGTTAGCAATCTCAGAAGTCTCCTGAATCCAATTGCCATTGTTGTCTTTGATGGCCGTGATACGGTTTTTCCGATTACGATTGATGGCTTTGGCATGGAAGAATTTCGTGTTTTGGTCGCCCAGCTGGATTTGATCATTTCTGGACTTCTCTTTCCACAAACTCTCCAGCTGGATATACGCTTCTTCCAACTGGTTATTTAACTTATGGTAGTTCTCAAAATCCTCTGTGTTTTGGATCGCCTCGGTCAGATTGCGAATCCGATAGTCGAGGTTACCAAACACTAGTTTGTTCCATTTAGCAAGCTTAGTAGCAAGGTGGTTTAGCTTGGGCTGGATAGGATTGGTGTTGGGGGGCCAGTGGTTCTGAATAAAGTCACCACACTCAGGGTGAGACATCCAAGTCCGGATAAATTTGAACGGTCTATTACAAAGGTTAGAGGTGGCATTAGTGGTAAGTAAAATCGGGCTGTGATCAGAGCCCACTCCTGATAGGTGAGTAACTAGGGAAGAGGGGAAGTCCACAAGCCAAGTATGATTCATAAGGGCACGGTCCAATCTCTCCTTGATGAGGGTGCCCTTAAATTGCCGATTGGTCCAAGTGAAAGTAGAGCCTCTAAACCCCGCATCTCTAAGTCCCATCTGATTAATGGCCCGGTTAATCTTGGTGACATAATTAGGGACTTCTTTTCTACCTCCGTCCTTTTCCGAAGGATGAAGGATGGTATTTAAGTCCCCAATCACTACCCAGGGGATAGAGGAATCCGGCTTATGGTGATTTATGGTCTCCCAAGGAGTCATTCTATTTTTACTGTAGGGGCTCCCATAAAAGCCAGTTAAAGCAAATTTAAGGCCCGAGCTAATGTGGGTGCAAATAGTATGAATCATGTTATCATCAGTCCAAATGGCTTTAGTCTCATAGTCATTATTCCAATATAAGACAAGCCCACCAGCCTTGTTTTTAGGCTCAATCACCAATCTATTATAGTTGTCATGCAGTCTAAGGTTATGGTGAAGTTGTTGGGAGGTGCTTTTAGTCTCGGAGAGGAAGATGAAATCCGGTTTGTTAGTTCTAATGAGCCGGTACAGATGTTTACGATTTAAATATTGACCACACCCTCTTATATTCCAGGCTAGGATGGATAGGTCAGGCTTCGGAAGATCCATGAATGGTCTAAAGGCACCACTGGAAAAGAAAAAACAGAAAACAAGCGAAAAGAAAATACAAACTACAAATACTATTAACTACTAAACGATAACACAGGCAACAGAGAACACAGTACTACTAAGACCAGGAGGGTCAATACTATCAACTTCCTTTTCTTGAACACAAAAACAACAATATTATGAAATTAACATAACTCTATATATATATATATATGACCAAAAATAATATATAGAAACTAACTAATCTGAAAATATAAACTTATTAGAGTGATGAGCAAGGCTAACCACTATGATACTAACATATAGAAGATAACATCACACACAGAGTATCTAGGACCAAGATTAACAGAGTGACCTGCTGAAGTTAATGATAGAAAAATTAATGGTGAAAGAGGATTAGTGGAGTATTACTTCCCTGACTCAGCTTATAAACAGTTGCAATTAGGGATTACTTCTATCTTCGGCTGCTGCTTCTAGTTAGGATCAAACTTATGCAGAGAAAACCTACCAAGGGAAATCAAGATTCGACCTAAACTAAGAAATGCACCGAAGCCTAATTCTAAAGCAAGGATGAAACTATAGACCCCACCTAATAGCTAGTAAATTGAAAGCCCTAAACTATGAATCCTAAGAAACTACAGCAAAATCACGGAAAATAAACCAACCGAACACACCCAAAAAAATTAATAGGAGGCACTTGAATTGCAGATCAGAAAAAGATAAGAGTTAAAAAAGAGAATGTCTTCCCTGGATTGATGTGGCCCGCATGTTATTTAAGGATGTCTTCTCTAGTCTGCTTTCCTGTTGTACAAATAGCTTGACATGGATTGACTCCCCCTTGGTCTTTTATTGAAGATAAGAGTTGATTGTTGAAGTTATATATGTCCCTGTTGTTTAGTCCCGGTTACCTATTGTGGCTGTGGATCCCGACTAAATTAGGGCAGGAGATAAAAGAGTGAAACTCTTTGATGCTTTCTATAGATTTGCATGTCTGATTGAGCAGAAGTCGAGTTAACCTCTGTTTGTAAAATACTTGTCAAACTAGAAGTTAAATATGTGATCTACACGGTTGTACAAGTTAATGCTAACACACATGTATTTGTATCGACTTTTAAGTCAAGTTAACCACTAATTTTAATGGATTATAAGTTTCTATCTAGTTTAGAACTAAAGATTGTGGTTAATAAGGGAGACCTACCTCATATTGTTGAACCTATGTTTGCATTGATCTTTAAGTAGAGCCAACCAAGTTTAGTTCTATCCTTCGTCACTTAACAAGAGCTTTAAGTCCATATATTTGGACATGTTAGAGTGCTAGGTGGCACCTTTCACCACAAAAATTCGTAATTTTGTGGCATACTATTTCTCAGAGAAGGGTTAAATCGCCCGCCGTAAAAAATAAGGCTATTTTTATGGAATTTCAGAATACCAACGAAAATAGTATATTCTGGCGACTGCTTGAATATGCTCACGACATTTTGTTCCGTGGAAAAGTACTTATTTCGACGGTTTGAATTTCGTTTGCCGTCGAAAATAATTTCTATTTTCGTGGAAATTTTCCCCCCAAATTTTGGAGGAAACTTTTCGTCAAATTTTCGTAGAAATCTTTCGCCAACAAAATATTGTGCCCTAATTGATTCTCTCTCGCATTCGCTCTCAGTCGACCCAGCTTCTCACCCTCTCGCTTCCTTTACCTTCTTGTCTCTACAACTCTCGGTCTCTCTTCTTCTCTCTATGACTCTTGATCTCTCTCTTATCTCTACTCAATCTGGAAGAATGAACTCTGATTTAGAAGAAGAAGCAACTGAATTAGGAGAAAATCACCCTGATTTACAAAATCAAGAAGAAGAAAATGTTGATTTTAGAGTTGTTCCATTGCTGAATCTTTTGAGTCAATGTCAGAGATGAAGAGCTAGGTTTTAGAGAGACTATAATATATATATATATATATATATATATATATATATATATATATTCATAAGTACAAATGACAAATTAAATAACACCTAATCTTCTTCAATAACTATGTATCTAATAAACCATTGAAAGTAAACTATCCATATGTACATAGAGTTCGAAGATATTGTATGAATAACGTTCACTTCATAATTACATCATTATAAGCAAATTATTATACTATAAAATTCACCATCTAAACTCTAAGAAACAATATCATAATTTATTTGAGAACATATATATATATATTGGAAGCTTTAGAAACCATCATAATAACCTCCAAAGGTAATATGACCTCTAGTAAGAGGCACGCCTCTTGCAGCTGCCATTGCATGATTCAGTTTGGTTGCATGGTGAACCACTTGTTTAATCCTCTGCACAAATATCACAAGTTTTTTTACTCTTAGATTTTTTTAAATTGAAAATGGAAAATCAAATTACAATAATTTCTTATCTTCTCCATTACAAAATGGCAATCCTTCTTGAGAACTAATGATTCTAATACTAGGGCTTAAATTCAACTTAGGGCTAGAGCATTGCTATATGATAAAGCAAGTGTTTCTCTCTCGGCATCTTCTTTAACTGTTCCTTCATTAGCAATAGAAAGAACAAAGAATTCCTTCCATCATGGAGAATGGGTCAATATGGGTTTTTAGTTTTTTAGGTGAAGAAGACAAACATATCTGAATATTCTTGATAAATTAAGAGACTACGCGAGAAGCTGATCATAAATTAGGAGTCATTGGAAAAATAACCCATATACTATTATTTAGTGCTTCTTTTAGTTTAAGCCTAGTCTAGTATAGTAGTATGCATATAATTTGTCAAATAACGTCTGAGTTAAACCGACATCCCACAAATTAAACAAAAATAAAATAAACAATTAGTACGACTCGGTATCAAGTGAGATTTAAGATTTGATTTTGGAAAAATAAAAACAAACACTAACAATGTTCATAAATACTGAAATTTTAAATGTTCTTACATTTGTTTTATCCAATTTTCAGATTACAGATCTAAGCTCTTCTATTCAACCATTTATTCAGGACCCAAATCTTCTTTTAATATGTAAGGAGGAAAAAATCCATTTAATTGTACAACTTCTCTTATTTTAAAAAATATAATCAATCATAAAAACTACACTATTTTCACAAAGAAAAATAGATTTCAGATCCAGATTAATTTGATTTTAGTACTTCTTATCTTTGTATTTATACTGTAACCTTAATATAAACCCTAAAATATAACTTATTTATAATCATTAAAATTACTTTTTGATCTTCAATTATTATTCCATCAATTTCACAGTATCTCTCAAATTAAGTTTTGTTATGAAAATTAAGAAATGGGTAAATAAAATTTCATACCTTATCTTCTGCGAAAATTTGGATCCTGAATTTCTGGTTTTGCTGATTAATTTTGTGTTGTTTTCTGCTTCCCAATATTAAAATACAGATAGTAGCTGCCGTAAATCCAATAGAACAGAGTGCTCCTATTCCAGTTAATCTCCACCTCCAAATATTTAAACCACCACCACCTCCGGCACCGCCACTAGCACCACCATCACCACCACTCTCTTGAGTAGAGATCTTCTTACTTTCAGTGACATCATCACTTTTCTTGACCACTTCTTTATCCTCAAATTGAATAAATCCTGTTTCAATTTGAGTCTTGATTCCTCTAGAACCGGATTTTGGTGAATCCAATTTCATGTCGACGAATTCATTCTCCTTCATTTTCTTAAAGAAGACTTGTGAAATTGTTTCTTGATCTTCTCCCATAACTAACAAATTCTTTTTAGGAGATTTTATCTCAACAATTGGATGTTTTGTTACTTCTTTTAGTATTTCTTGTTCTGGTTCTTTCTTCTCTTTTAGTTCCAATTCAATTGAAATTGGAACAAGTTGATTTAAACCCTTAATAACACTTGAATTTGATTTTGGTGATGGTATAACAAAGTAATTCATATCAAAAGCATCTTTGTTTTGATCAATTAAACCCTTTTTATCATCTTCATGATGAGAATGATGAAAATCAAGTAAACCTTCATGATCAGAAAGAAATTCCCATTCATCTAAATCCATTTGCTCTTGATTCTTTCTTATTTTTCTTTCTTGGGTTTTTTTTTTCAATGATGAAGGTGAAGGGTGGGTAGGGTTTAAATTGGATCCAAATTAACAAGATGAGCTTTCATGGAGTTGGTGTTTGATATTTTTTCTTCTATGAGCAGCCATCATTTCATGTCTTTTTGTTCATGAAGTGAAAGCTTAAGGGAAGAGAGAAGTGGAGTAAGAGCTTATCCAACCCAATAGTGACAAAGTTGGAAATGTCTAATGGGATCCACACCAAAAGATGGGAATACAAGACTTTTCTTCATAAGGTATTTCTTTAGATATTTCCTTGTAATTCTTTTACACTTTTACTAAATGTGGTTCTTTCATTTTCTTTTTCTTTTGATTCTTTAGTTTGTTTACACTATCCTATGAGGTCAAAGTGAGCCCCAAAAGAAAGGAGTAAACACTATTGTTAGATTGTATTTTGGATACTATAGAGTAACATACATAATCTACACATATGATTATTATGAATATGAGCTGATAATGGACTAGTTAAGAATGTAAATCCTCTTGAAATAAATTGCTTTTACATAAAGTTTCGAGTTGTCATTGATAAATGTTGCATTCACAATCGGAGCTCCCAAATGTGATTCTCTTGGAAAAAACTCTTGCACGTATGACCAATCTAAAAGGGTAACAAAATTAATCCATTATTTCAAAATACCTAGCTCATGTGAACTATTGTAAAATGATTATTACCATAATAAAAATTGTTCACACAAATTCTAACTTAAATTAGTTCACATTAACACTTATATCTATCTCCATTTGAATCATTCATAACTTACATATTTATAGGGTTTGCTTATGTGATTCTAGTAATCTAATATTTCTACTACATCTAATTCATAAATAAATAAATATATATTTATATATAAATATACACTATTATTTTTACTATTTTTCTTATAGAGGTTAGTACTTAGTCTTATTTTGACTTCCATTGACAAGTGGCTAGTATATAGGAGGGGATTTTTTAAATGTGAAGACCACGTGGAAGACAGGGACTCTTGACCTGATTTTTGAGATCAAAACTGAAAATCAATTCTTCTCCGTTACGATTTTATAGGTGGGCCTAATGATCACGTGGGAGAGTAGACACCTCTATTCTTTCAAGTTTCAATAATGTTCACTTACTTACACTTGTGGGTTATTTTTTTTTTTTTTTGTTGAGATACACTTGTGGGTTATACCTTCCGGTCACTTGTATTTAGTGCCTACACGAAAAACCTGACTCATGATTTATAGCCGTTCGATGTGAGAACATTAGTGGCCGATTGTTAGGTGATTAATTGAGGTACATATAGGGACACATTCTCAGGATGGTGTTTTTCTACGATCCTTCTCAATGTTCACAATATATTTAGTTAGGAGGGGATTTTTTCTACCGATTTCAATTTTAGTCTCAAATAGTAGGCAACTCGAAAATTTGATTTATATATTTTTCAAACTTATTATAATAGCTTTCAAGATTATATTTTCGAAAGTCAATGTTAACTGTTAAATTTTTTCAACATTTTTACCTGATCTTGAAAAGTATTTTCTTCTACATTTTCTTTCTTTAATTTTATCGAAATGGATCATCGAAAAATGTCGTTAGTAAACCGGTGGACCTTCAGCAAAGAGATAAATCAATTTAGTCTTATTCCTCTCACCACCACCACCAGTGTAAAATAGGGTTAAAAAAAGATTAGACTTTGAAAGTTGACTATGGAATATCTGCTCCATCTAATTTGATCAAATCGTTCTTTTAATGTTATAGAGAACCTCACTATATATGAATTACACTCGCTTACGAAAAAAACAACCTACACAAAGTATAAGAAAATTTAAGATTTTTCTTGAAGCTCCATTTGTATTACAGAAATTTCAATTTGTATTGCATTAGACTGTAGGTATTTTGCACTTTTGACAAATCAAAATTCAAATTTATTCATTGATTTTAACCTTTTCATTTAAACTAAAAAGTAATTCACGTTTGATCGTTCCCCAAAGTCATAAAATAGGAAATCCCATCCAAAACGGTAGAAGACAGAGGAAAATAAGAAAAAAACTTCACAAAAGTAGACTCAAACATCTTAGAACTAATCGTGTTATGTGAATATCTATGCCAAAGTTAGAGTGAAATCGAGTTGAGACTTATGAATATGATCTTACTAAACCAATTTTTCTGAAAAGAAACCTAATTTGATGATTATGGATTAAAATTTCATAAATTTCCACGTATGAAGGAGGGATCTAAAAAAAATAAAAGAGATTCAGTGAATCTAACAGGAAAGGAAAAGGGAGGTGGGTGTCGGTTGTTTGTAGGGAACGAAAGGAATCACATATTTCCAAGAGAGGACGGGGGACAAATGGAGGGAAGGTTTGAAGGGGAAAAGTGAAAGTGAAAGCCATTTTTGGGTTTATTGATTGACAAGCCTTTCAAGGGTTCTAAACTTCTAGCACAATTTTCTTCTTAATGAAAAACACGTATACTATACTATATTACATAAAATCTAACCTAGATCTACCTTTCTGTAGCAGATGGTGGCAGTGGCGTGACCGAGATTTCGGAGGCTCGGTGCGAAATTTTTTTCGGGGCTCTTAAATTACGTGTAATATAATAGATGAATAACTAAATAATTTGTCCAAAGAAATTGAAATTTCGTGAAAAATATATGTTTATCCAAAAGAAAACGTACGAATATCTGCAGTAATTACATAACTAACTCCATTAAAAATATTTAAACTACACTTGATGTGTTATATACGTCTAAGAACATAAATTAAAACAAATGTTCGCGTAAAATAAGTATGATATAGAAAATCTGCTGCAACAGGTAACAATAATATTGTTTTGTGTAAAATATCAGAAAAAGAAAATAATGTATATTTGGGAGATAAAATATAGAAAACTATTACACATTGAAGGGAGATTTTTTTTTTTGTTGAAAGCATTGAAGGGAGATAGTAGAGAGAAGACTAAAGGTAAAAATTAGAAACTAAAGTAGCTTTATTTCTTGAGTATGGGACCTCTTTAGAAGTTGGAACCCAATAAAACCATGCATGGGCTGCCTATAGAGGTTTTAGAATATCTATTTATAAGTTACAAAATCATTGAAGTGGGCTTTTTATCTTGTGTATGGCATGTAGAGGTTTTGAACCTAATATAGAGGCGCCTATATATAGAGGTTAGAACTTAGTAAGATATAGTAAGATAAAAAGAAATATACATAATTAGGTAGATGATGGGACTCAAATGTGTAGGACAAGTTCCTTACCAACAAAGCCGCATATCACTTTATGTTTTAGATAGACATATAAATTGTTTTATAACTTGTTTACTTAGCATTTATCAAAATGGGGCCCTTAGGTAGAGGGGGCGGCCGCACCGGCTGCACCCCCTCACCCATGCCCCTGGATGGTGGTAGGAATCAAGTCACTGCATGGACGGAACTTCCGTTTATGTAGACGAACAAACCTGAAAGAAGTTTCTAACTAGGAGGAGTAACTACTTACATTTAAAAGAACACAACTAAAATTACTACGAAATAAAAAGTTGAAGGATAACATTATCATTCAGAAGAAACTTCGATTTTGACTCGCCTTTATATATTTTTCCAATTGAATCGACTTATGAACTTCATAAGCTTAAAGATTCAGATCTAGTGAGCTATACAAAACTTCGAAATTGAAACATGTCAGTGGATCAAAGTCATCAGAAGACAATTATGAAGATAAAGTAGTGCTGAAGCTCCACTTGCCAAAAGAACATACAAAATTACAGGGTCAAATTATTCTAAGTCAACAAAAAATAAGCATTTCGACAATTTGAAGTGTTTAACGCAACAACAATGAAAAAATAACAATGAAAACCAAAAGGAATCAACAACAACACAGGAGCAACAAGAAATAACAATAATAAGCTATAACTGTAGAAATCAATACCAACACACTAATATGCAAAGAGAGGAAGGTTAGAGAAGTGAGAATCCTTTAATGGAGTCTAGGGTTTCATTGGTTGTAGTTAGGTTTACAAGATAACAAATCTATATTACAAAACATATTAATATGACTAAGACATAATTAATATAAAAGAATTTGACTAGAATATGTGATTACGACAAATTAGGATATGGATTTACTTCCTTTTAATTTCTCGATAATTATTACCTCTCCATCTTTACCTCTTCTTCATCCACTATCAACTTCTCTATAATTATTTTCTATCTTAATTCTTTGTACTAACTCCTCCCACATTATTTCCGATTTGATTTCTAATTAGTCGATTTCTCCCTTATTTTTTTTATCTTTGTAAAGATGAGATTATTGTTGTTTGTATTCTTTTTATTATTGAGTATTGAATGAGACTGACTCACGACTATCATCTTCTACTTATCCCAGTATTTTCCTAATTCTCACACAACCGGTTTGAGAAAATTCCTAAGACAATAGTATTTTAATTTTCACAAATTTTGTTTTTTTGTTACGTTAATGGTTATACTTTTCTATGTCCCTGGCTCAATCCGAACAACTAATGTTAGAAATCCCATTTTAACATAACATCATCTGTTGTTATAGTTTCAATAGGCTATGATTAGCCACTAAATTCCATACAAGAATAATATATCACGAACTACCGGTTAGTAAATGTATTTGCTTACTTATTCTTGGCATTGTTTCTTATATAGTTAGCTGAATTATTACTTAGTCGTGATGAGCCAAAAAATCTTCAGCTTTGGCAGAGTCAAGAAGTCAACGGAGTAACCGGGAAACAAATGTCGACTAGAATCTGAATCATCAAGGAGGCAAATCGAATTTTTAGCATGTAATCATATTTTCTCTCCCAAAATATTAAAATTAAAAAAAAACTTTTTACTTCAAAGTGGCGGCCAAGAGTTTACCTCGCTTTAAAATTTTTCCCGATTTCAAACTGTATAGTGGAATTGAGAAATTATTTTTGTAAAATCATTAATCAGTCTTAGTTTTTAGTTCTATTATTTTTTTTTTCATATTTGTTTTTTCTTACAATTGAATTTTGTATAATGTACACGTATACACAACTTCCTATGGTAGACTGAATGGTCTGAGCACTACCAGCATTGTTCTTAAACTGCTTGTCGTATGAGACATTGCCCCAGCCACAGGCGTCCCAGCAAGGTATGTTGAATTTGTTCAAATCTGCTGTTTCGGTGGCACAATCAATATACTCCCATGTTTGCTGATAAGGTATGTTGCAAGTTCTTCTAATCTATTACTTCCTTGAGGCAATCAATCTACTCTCAGGTTTGCTGGTATGTACAACCACTAGAGAAGCTACTTTCTTTTTTGTTGTTGAAAGGAGAAGCTACTTATATTTAAGAGTAATCTTTTGCCATTAGAAGAAATAGTGGTCCTTTCTCGTGAGGTAAAACAACTATGGGTTAATTTCAATTTGACCCTCAATTTATAACCAACTCAAAATTTGGCCCCTATAATTATCCAATGCTCCAAGTTAGCCCCCACGGCCAAGATTCCGTTAGTCAAACTGAAATAGTGGTCCTTTCTTTTTTGTTGTTGAAAGGAGAAGCTACTTATATTTAAGAGTAATCTTTTGCCATTAGAAGAAACTAGGGTATAGCCCGTGCCCAAGGCACGGACGAAATTTGTTGAGTATTTAAATTTTTTGTTAAAATGTTGAGTATTTAAATAGTTGAATGTTTTGCAGTGAATATTTTTCGCATGCAAAGTTTTTGTCTTATGTGTGACTCTAATTAGCTCTTAAATAAAAATATTAAAACTATAACTAAAACTAAAACAAAAATCACATATATAAAAATAAGGAAAAATGGTTGAGATCAAACATACAAAACTTTATGTAATGAACATCTAAAATAGCATAAGGTTCTTTTCAAATTTCAATAGGCTCACCACAAATCTTTGTAAATAACCAATACAAATTTCATAGTGTTTAATTAACAATTGAGATGATAACTTAACCAACTTAACAATGGAGATTTACAAAGATTTAGTGGGTAGGAAATGTATTGATAAAAATATGTCTTCAGTTAAATCAAACAACATATGCAACCACAACGAAATAAACAGAAATTTAATCAAACAAACACTTAAAAAAAACTAAAGTTTATGATAATTCAAAGCCTACAACAAACAACTTAACAATGGATTTACAACAATGATAGTAAAAAAAAGAACTTTATGTTAATTCACCAACATTTTATTGGAGAACAATGATATTTAATTAACAACGATGGTAGTAAACTTTCAACAACAAAAAAACTATGGTAGTAAATTTATGTGTCTGCATATGTGTCGCATGTGGGCCTACCCGAACTTTCTCTAGTTTTCTTAAACTCAATCGGTATATATGTTGTTCCGTAATAGTTGTTTCATAATTAACCAACTTAACTATGGAGATTTCATAGGCTCCCCAGAAATCTTAGTAATTAACAAAGAAGATGATAATTTAAGATAAAAAGGCATAAGAAGAAAGTGAAGATTAAAACCCTGAAGTGAAGTTCAATTCAAATTTGAGAAAACTCCTCTTATTTTCACCATAAATACTTGAGGATTGAGTAGAAACTTTCCCAAATCTAAGTAGAGACTTTTCCAAAATTGTGTAGAACTCCTCTTATGGAAATCTGAGTAGAAACTTTCTTACCCTAAATTCATTATTTTATTTTTAAGAAGGACGCGATCATTTTTTTAAATAGATTATTTTATTTCTACGAAGGACTAAATAATAACTAATTCATTATTTTATTTCTTAGGGAAAAAAATAATAACTAATTTGAGAGAGAGATTTTAATTAGTTATTATTTAAATTCATTATGTTATTTTAAACTAATAACTAATTAAATACATTAGTTATTATTTTATTGAGAAGAGATTTTAAATACATTAGTTACTAATTTATTTTAAAAATAATAAGTAATTTGTGAGAGAGATTTTTATTTGTTATTATTTTTTTGTTTGTTTTCTCTTAAATTAGTTATTATTTTATTGAGAGAGAGAGAGAATTTAATTTCTTTTTTTAATCCTTGAAATTTATTTTGTTTCTTTTTTTCTTAAATTAGAATTTTTATTTCTAAGAAGGAAAGGATTATTGTTTTTTAAATAGGTAACTTTATTTCTACGAAGGACTATATCTTAAATTTTGAGAAGGGCTTCTAGACAATATCCTTTATTAAAAAAGGATGCTTGTCCAAGTCATCGTTTTCCCTTCTGTTTTATTATATAGATTATTGTTTTTATTATTTTTTTCGTTTCTTTTCTCTTAAATTAGTTATTATGTGAGAGAGAGATTTTAATTTCTTTTTTAACCCTTCAAATTTATTTTGTTTCTTTTTTTCTTAAATTAGTTATTTTATTTCTAAGAAGGAAAGGATTATTGTTTTTTAAATAGGTAACTTTATTTCTACGAAGGACTATATCTTAAATTTTGAGAAGGGCTTCTAGACAATATCTCTTATTAAATAAGGATGTTTGTCCCAGTCATCGTTTTCCCTTCTGTTTTATATAATAGACTAGGTATATCCCGTGCCCGTAGGGCACGGGAAGGTTCTTTTATTACATTACAGCTGGATCTGTATTGGTGCACGAATCTATTACTAACTCTGAAATATATGTGTACTTATATATTTGCGGAGTGCTTACCTGTAAAGTCCTTATACTCCGCATATACAAACGTATTAGGTCTCATCTTTTCTTTAATGCTAGTCTGCACATACAAACGATTAGAAGTCTCATCTTTTGTCGAATGCTAAGTGGCTTCAGTAGATAAGCTTTGTATTCAAAATCTCAACTCTTTCTCTGGTTGCAAATAAGCTCAAATAAACAGACCTTTCAGTTTACCTTCTTCAAACACAAAAGACCTAAAACTGCTTTTAAACACGTGGCTTGGAACACATCAATGCAACCAGTGTTTATAGGACACAAATAGTTCTTTTTAAACACGTCACGAGAATTTGTGATTACACTGCTATTCTACTAACACTGCAAACTAAAGCTTTGTTAAACTACAAAATCCTCTAGTGACATCATTTGTTATTAGAATACCAACTCGGTTTTTACATTTCTGAGTCCAAAATGCTATATATGTTGCAAAAATAAAAACCAAAAAAGTAACTAAGTCAATGGTTGCAAATACGAATGTTGTATAAGTTACCGACACAGTCAAATTCTTTTCTTACAAACTACTTGTGAGAAAAGGTCATTATGGACTTCCAGTGTAAGCATGGAGGTCTTAGCTTACTACCAACTTCACACAAAGCAATAAAATATAGCATCTATGTCAAGGATAACTCAAAACAAAACAAAGAGAGATAAAAGGCAATGAGGAGAGAAGCATGACATGCTACCTGCATAGAGTACGGAGAAAATGAGATACACAACCTGCGTAAATCTTCCTGATAATTTGAACAACATATCAAGTGCTTTTTTAAGATTCGGAAGTTCTTCAAACTCAAACGCTTTTCTTTCCGCAACCATAATCCTACTCGCTGCCTCTTTTGATTGCGTCGAAACAAAATCCCTCTGTACATGGTTATCTAGTTTATATAAAAACAAAATTTTGAGGGGAGCAACTAATACGTAAAATATTACACTTAAAGCCAAATAAGGATGCACTCCCAATCATTTCAACTCACACTAAGAAAGAACAGGTATTTCTATCTAAGAGAAAGAGCTAAACTGTAATCTTAATAAACTACATAATTATAGATGTACATGTATACACTTTTTCAAGGCATCTCCACCAGTTAGTTCTTCAAGATGCAGTTCGTGCAGGAGCACCTCCTGATAAAGAAAAACAATACCACAAGTACATGACAACTTACACACGAAAGACGCAAGAGCCAGAAAGAAGCAAAAACTCTACTCAATAAAAAGACCAATATATAGTATTACAGTAATTGTTTATGATGAAAATGTAATGGATAATAGAGTAGTCAAAAGGGTTGTTTGGCAAAACATATGTATTTAACTACCATAACTCTCTAGGTAGAGAACAAATACATAAAAGAAACTCATCAAGAGAAACAGAAACATAAAATAACCAGATTAAGTCCATTAAGATGTGTGATTTTATTTGTACCAACTTATTCCATCAAGAGAACAAATATTATAAAATAGGAATGATGCTAACCTGCTTATCCGATAAACCGACATTGAAAAATCTCACCATGAAATCACACTGAGTTGAAACAGACAAATTGTAATTATAATGCTTTTGCCATCACTTTCTCCCGCAAACTGAGATGTTCTACTACATTAGTTGAGATGCTTGCTCTTTCGATGACGATATACGAAAACGAAATCCTGTCGCCATCGTTGTAATGCATTTTTAAGACCTCTTTAGCACATCTGGTTGTGTAACATCAAAAAAGACGAAGGTTTAAGAATAAAAAATCAAAGGTTTAAAAAATAAAGATTTTTCAATTACAACAACAGCATCTAGAGGTGGAATAAAAGTCTCACCTTCACTGAAAGCTCATTGTCAAACTGATCCAAATTCGGTATGACATACAAAAGGACAAAAAAATCAAAAAATCTCTACAAATCAAGTCTTTATAATCACTAAATATAAAAGATAATTCAAATAATGGTTCGCCATTGATTTTACAATAATATAAATGTTTATATGACAAAAAGCACAATGACTATATTACTGGCATTCTTCTACAGTGAAGACCGAAAAACTAATGCCATTATAACATTGAGTATTATATATGTTTCCTCACCAAAGAGTAGTAGACTAACACTTTTATTTTCCCTTGGAATAACTAACTGAATAATCGGCAGTTACCTTGATGTCACTGTATAGTCCTATTTATGTCGAGGTAGTCCAATCCAAACAGCAGAAGTTTCATACACATTCTTGTTACCTAATTAAAGAAAGAAATCATACAATTATAGAAAGAAAATTATCACCTAACCAGTTTCATCTTTGTGATTAACAAAATCTCAAATTCATAAGTATTAAGAAATTGGTACTCAATCGAGAGAGAGAGAGATAGGGGGGGGGGGGGGGGATTGCCAAGACTACCTGCAACGATATGTTCAGTTGTTCACCACACTCAATCGAACACACTACCATAGGATCAGATTTGGCCAGACGTTTAAGCCCTTCAACAAGCCTCGAGAGATTTACAAAAGAAAATTCATTAAAGAGAAACTCACCGATTCCGAGTAAGTAAATGAAACCTTCTCGCATTTGATCGCAAGTCCTCCTTCCCGCATTGCATGTGTCCGAGAAAAATGAACACATAATTGAAGAGTCAGAGACTACAGGTCGGAACCATCATATATAGCGATCCTTCAGAATAACGTCTGCTAGGTAATCATTGTTTTTGCAACTTTCCACAAATGCTAATGACAAACACATTTTTTTTGTTTTTGCAAAAGTAACAGCTAGGTAAGTCCTGCAAGACATTTCAAATCAAAATAACTTGAAAAACCACAAATCAGACCTAATATAACTGAAATCTTCTTAACATATTGACCATACAAATAATAAAAAAAATATGATTTCATTCACCAACCTTATGAAAGGAGGGATTAAAGTCTCAGAAATTTCTAGAACATAAAACTAACCTCCAAATCAGCCTCAACACCTTGGTAAGCATCAAATCGATAATTTCTACCAACTGGCAAATCATCAACTTCAAAATGAATACCCATATAACCAACACCAACAGTAAGTAATATGTTGTTCGCCATAGTTAGAGAGAGAAACATAAAAAGGAAAGTGAAGAGCTAGAAAAGTTACCCAACAATCCATCCTTAAGATTAACAATCAAATAAAAACTTTTTAAAAAAAATAATGAGCTAGATGAGGAAAAAAATACCTAACGATCAATTCAGCTGATTCATTTCGGGGGAAGAGGGCAGTCTCTGAAATTAGGTACTGAAATGTGAGATTTTGGCAATTTAAAGCTAGGGCAATTGAAATCGACAATTAAAAGGGGAGATAGAGTGATTTCGGTTTCTAGAAAATTTATTTCGACAATTGGAATTGATTTGGGAAGTTGAAAGAGAGAAACGTTTGGAAGCCCTGACTACCAAGGAAGATTGTAACGTGCCAATGTAGCTGATATACACAGGAGAGGGAAGATAGTAACGCCCATGAAAGAAACCTGACGGTGGAGATGTTGAAGGTTTATCTAAGTGTGACGACGCAGATTCATCTTCTTGTTTACTTTCTTATATCGAGTGGGTGAACAAATTTTAGTTTTTTGAGGTAGGTAATAGATCAAAGGGTAAAGATGCGACCGAAAACGAAACAGACGATCGGATTTGTCTTTCGACTTGTCCCAGTCAGCACAAAACATTGTGTTTTGTTATATAGATTAGAGTTTTGAAGTGGTTTTATTTTCATTCAGTCTGACTTTCAGTTATTTGTTTGTTTCGTGTAAGCTTTACCTATACATCTTGAACGAATTTCTTTAAAGTTGTTTAGCGGGTGTCATCCATTCTTCAAGTATTTCTTTACATGGTTTTTATGTCATTTTTTAAATTTTATTTATTTATTTGTTACTTTTTTTGTGTGTTTCTTTTTTATGAATTCTTGAGTCTAAGGTCCAAAAATAGGAGGGGTAATTAATCATATATCCACTCCTAAATCAATAAACACTATAAAACCAAAATAAAACATGAAATGGAAAATAAGTCCAACAGTGTACTTTTTGATGGTTCGCATGCTTCAAGCCATTTATTTTCTCTCTTTATTGCCCTTTTATAAATATATTTCAACCTATAGTAAACCAAAGGTTTTTTGTGTTTGAGTTAATAAATATATTGTTTCCACAAATTTTAAAAGAGAAAAATTTATGGTTAAAATTTATTTTTAATGTTTATTTTCAAACCTTATAGTTTGTTAAGTCCATACCAAATCACTCATTCTTGTCCTAAAAACGAGATTTCCTTTTCCTCTTTATATTCTTACAACATTTATATCTCTACAAACTATTTTGTCTTGAAAATCATTATGAAAAGTATATGTATGTTGATTAAATTTCAAATCTTCTTAAAACATTTATTTAATTCTAACAACATACTTAAATGTAACATTTTTTTTTATCATTTTCTTTTCGTAAGAAAAGAAATTAAATTTTCCATCACTGCAATCTGATATTTATTTTCTTTATTCTTATTACACTATAATGCTTTTACATTTTTATGGGCAGTTATTCAATCATTGAATGAATTTCTGTGATGCAAATTCTTATAGTTGTTACCTTAAATGGAAAATAACTAAGGCATGCGTGAGGTCCAATTCTCACCCACATCGGTCAAGAGTATGAAGGTGGGGTTCAAGTCTACCGAGATGTTTTCGGTCATTACTCTATCAGTACAAAAAAACTACAAATTTATACAAATTCAATATTTTTAAGCATTTACCTGATTTTAACAACACAATCGTATCTTAAAATAAATTTTTTATTAATCTTGTTTTCATTTAAAATATGCATGTAAGCTGATATATATATATATATATATATATATATATATATATATATATATATATATATATATATACTGTTGACATTTTCAATATTCTTGTAGCATTTTATTAATATTAACAACATGATATGCGTTGTTAAAACTTTTTCATAAATTTTCTTATAGCATTTATTTAATTTTTGCATATATTTTGAAGAATCTATCATATAATTGAGGAATGAAAACTTCCAATTGAGGAAAACTTCCAATTGAGGAATTATTTTCATGAAACTAAAAATACATTTGAATATTCTAATGTAGGTAATTTTATTTAACATGAAATTGGTTAGGTAGTAGAAAAAAGAGAGGTTAAACAGGTAAATTATTACTCGTAGTGGATTTATTTTCTATTTAATATTATCTTTGGACTCTAAACCTATTGACCCTGTGAATTTGGACCTAACATTCATCCTCCTTTTTTTTATTTTTGTTTTGATTGCTTTGTATAAATGTGTGTATTAAATAGTTCCAATTTATTAAACAAAAGTTGTTTAAGGTTGGTACAAGCCCCACGACTTCTTTGCTTGTGGTTGCTTACTATCTATGCTATTATTAAAAGGAGTTACAACGTTCGTACTTTCAACCGGTTAAGTTTCTCACTTTTGTTTGTCTTTTTGATTTCGCTAAAAATGTTTTACATCATTTTTTTAAGGTCGCTTATTTGGGAAAATAAGAAAATTATCCGGGGTGCAAAGACTTGATAAAAAATTAGTCAACTAAAATTGACCAATATATTTTCTAATTGTTATGGGAAATAAAATTTTGCTCACCATTTCTTCTCCATACAGGCAAGGGTCACCGGTAAACTGCCATTGCTGGCGACCTTAATTTTTTTTTTCAAATCTTTCTCCCTCATCTCTCTTTTATCACCAAATCCGACAACCACCATCATCATTTGCATCTTTCCCTCTCTCACTCTCTTTCTCTTTCTTTTTCTCTTTCTCCTTCTTTTCTTCATTCTTTCTTTTCCTCACTCTCTATCGCTCTTGCTACCCCTCTCTCGCTCTCTGACTTTTACTCACTGCACTTTCTTTCTTTACTTGATCTTGTAAAGACAGAAATCTCTTTGAGAATTTTACACTCTTGTTTATGTTCTAAAGAGACCCATAAATAGAATCCCAGGAGTATTCAGACAGGGATTCCTTAATGGCAACATAAACAGGTACCTGAATCCCATGCAGATTAGGATTCCTAGATGAGTATATCATCTGGAAAACCCTAATAGGGCGGTCAACCAAATCTGACCCTTATTGGGATGGGTCTGGGCCGACCCCTATAACATGGCCGACCCTCCTATGCCTGGGCCTTTTGCCCGACCCATTACCCTTTCGTCTTGGGGTTTTGCTATCTTTGCCTATGGCCTTTTGGACATATTTATGGGTCTAAGCTACACTTATATGTCTCATCCCTATAGTCACATCTTCCGATCAAATCGACACTCTTTGGTGTAACCCGATGTATAATTCAGACGAAGTTAAAGGCAAATCACCTAGTGATTCGACGATCGTAGTTGGTTTCTAGCTAAACAATACGATCCCTAAATCGTCCGGACTTAAATGATTTTCTTCACAAATTGTACTATCCGACAAATTACTCGCATTGTCGCTTTGGTCAAAGGACATATCTTTCATCTTCGTTGAGGGTAGGGGTTATGATAGTCCCACATCGCTTGTGAGAGTGTCCAGAGCCTGTGATATAGGTGAACGCTAAGGTTTAGAAAGTTTCGAGGCCTCCCGGCATGGAACAAAGACCTCACACCACGGCGGGTGGTGGCTAAGTGAGGACAAAATCGTACGGGGGGGGGGGGGGGGGGGGTTCCACGGTGTCGATACGTACTTTGAGGGTCCTGGGGTGTCAAAAAAGCGGGGTGAATATCGTTAACTGCTAAGAGTTGGGGCATCACATTATGTGGCGGGGAAAATACATGTTTCCCCAACCAAGCTCACCGCACCGATTTGGACCTGCTGCTCATTTAACTTTGGTAGAAGTCTCTTTCTCTATTTGATATTTATTTTTGGTCATTCGGTTCAATTCCCACAGAGCATGAAGTCTATAAACATAAAAAATTTCTATAAAACACGAGGTCTATAAACATAAAAAATTTATACAAAAAAATGGTGCCATATCTCGTATAAATCGGCGTGGCAATTTGTTTATTTTCTCGGGCCATTTTGACATTAACCCCCACTTGAATATGAGTACTATAACCAAACCCCCAATTTCTTAAAATAGGTGATAAAACCTGATGGGCCTAGAAGGTTACCCTAAATAGGTCACCACCCGCAAGTATACGGGCGTCAAGTGATAATTCCGGTAAGACCGGTTCGTTCCTTAGAGACTAAGTGAAACCTATTCTAAGACTTGGAAGTAACTCGGTTTTTGGTTTTGATGAGGTTTTGGTAATAAATTAAAATAAATAAAATATTAAAACAAATAAAAAGATGAACTCAAATGGGGGGAGAAGTCTAGAGATCGGAGTCCACCTCAAACTATCATAAATGATTTAACTCTTTTCTAAAATGATTCTATAATTTTTATAACTCAATATCTAGAAAAATAGCCTTATCTAGATATCGGAAAATCAAACGTTGAAACAAGGTTATTCAAGATGTATTATGTTAATCCCAAATCCTACATAATCATGTCCCAACTATCGTCTATCAAACGACAAGTATAAACCATCAAAGAAGTTTATTTCTAAGCATGACCTATCAAGATATAAGCACAAACGATGAAGTTCTAATATAATTCGAAGGAATTGATTAAAACATAGTTAAACAATGACGCACATCATAAGAATCATGAAAACAAAGAGAATAAGTTATTCATGCTTGAAGTTTCATCTTCACTCTAGATACAAAAATTAGCAACTCATATTGGGCATTTGCATCATCAAGATTATAGAAAATATTATCATTGTATAACAAAAAATAAAGGGAAGAAAGTCACCCAATATTAAACTCTTTGATGATGTTGATAAATAGATAAGAAGCTTTCTCTTTTCTGAAATTCTCTCTCTCTTTTTCTTTACACACCTCTCTCTGTTAATGGAAGAAGAGATAAAAGAAAGTCTCTCACAAACCCTCTCTCTCTCTCTCTCTCTCTCTCTCTCTCTCTACACAACAATCACTTCTTTCTCTGTTTTCTCTCTTCACTCTCTCACAAAGAAAAGAAAGAAAAGATTATAGATAATGATGGTGCCTCCTGTCTAAAGATGAGAATTGATGTTGAAGCCCCTTCCTTCTTCTCTCTCCCTCTCTGAAAATTATGTCATGTAAGTTTTGAGAGGAGGAAGATGGCTAGAGTTCCACTCCCTGCTTTTGTCCCCAAAGAGAAGATGATTATCCTTCCCTGCCTCCTCTGTTTTTATAGAAATAAGAGGAAGCATAAACTCCTCCATAAATATGTCACAAAAAATCTTCAAATCTCTTTCAATCTCCACTGTTTCTATAAAGAAGAATTCTCTCTAATCTGTCTAAATTTCCAGCTCTCTCTCTTTGAGATATGAAGATAACAGCTCCTTCTTTGTTCTCTCTAGAAAATATCTTATCTTAATCTCTTCTCTGTCTTCTTTCCATTAATTTCAATCCTCAAAATATCTTTCCTCCCTCATCAAGACCATAACTATTGATTCTTTCTTCAATTTTCTCTCACTAAAAATCACTAACCGAGACTCAGAGAACAAGAGAATTCGAATTCCTATCTCTCTCAAATCTTCTTTCTCTGGAAATATTTCCAGCTATTCTCCCTTTCCATCTTTAATTTCATTCATATAATTCCAATCTTCAGCTTTCCTTTTAAGCTTTTATTCTCTCTTTCCATCAATCTCTTTATCCTTCCATGATTTAAATATCCCCACTTTCTCTTACCTGTTATCTTTTAAAAAGAAAGAAGATAAAATATGGAATCTTTTTTTTAAAAAGAGAAAATATGGAACAATACCCTTTGGAAACAATCACGTGAAGGTTTGTTTGCTGGAGTTGTAATGAGAACAATTCTGTGTATCATGTAGCAATCTAAGAGGATGAGCCCACCACGTGGCATTGACCGTATTTTGACCCAAACTTGAAATGCTATAACTTTCTCGCGGAGACTCCGATTTGACTTTCGTTTTCGCCACCGAGTTCGTCTTTGACTCTAATTTCCCATGAGCACTAATACTGACCAGAATACCCTTGTCATTAAAATGACCAAAATGCCCCTCAAGTATGTCTTTATCACGATGTTTTCGCATCGAACTCCGTAAATGAGACCTGAGAAAGAAAATCAAATAAATCATCAGAGTAACCGCTCGAACTGGACTAACTAACTCGAGTTAAGAGATTCAAATGAGACATTTTCATGTCTCATTAAAACCCCAAATGCACAAATTACATCAAAACTTCTGCGAAAGGGTGCTTGTGCATGCACCGCATATGGTGAAGGACAAAATAACCCTCCATCTTTAGTTTTTTTCTTCTTTCCATTTATGAGTAGAAACTCTAATTTCTCACGTTATTCCCCAAATCTCCACTCCATTTTTATAACTCTAATAAAACCCATCTTTCTTTTGATTTTTTTTCTATATTTTCATTAAACCCTAAAAATATTGGAGAAATATTTAAAAGAAGCATTTGAACAATTCAAACTGATGAACTACCTTTCATACTCTGGTCAATGATTGAGAAATGTAGTAATCTCAGATTCTTCCCATACACATTGGAATCAAACCACCACATTTAGACTTAGAAACCAGCAAAAGTGACATAGTCCTGAATAAATTTTGACGAATTCGAGTTAAATATTAATTTAAATTAGAAAAATAAGTGATTTAGATTTATATCTAGATTTATGCAATATGATGTTTACACAACAGTTACTAATGAAGTAATATTGGAGGTGCGCATAGCAAATGGCACCTCCCACCATCAATTGGATCTAGCACAAAGGAAATATCCTTCCAAAATCCATTAACCTGCTTCCTTTGTAAATAAAAATATTAATTTCCATTCTTTGTAATTAGATTTCCTATTTCATATTGATTTAATTATGCTAAGTTCTCCCATTGTAAAGATATAAATACATGAACAATCTATCAATAAAAGTTTACCTTTGAATCAATATTGTTGTTTTGCGCTGGATTTATTATTTTCACATGGTATCACGAGCATAAGGAATTCTTTTCGTCTCTTTGATATTATTTGGGATTCTTATCTTCATTCTAGACCTTTTATCTGCACTCAAAGGTCAGTCCACTTATCTTCACTCATCATCGTCATTTTTTTTTGAATCTCAAGTCTTTTTTTTAGTTCACTTTCGACTAAGTCTGACCTCTATACCTCATTAGACTTAAGGCCAGACTTAGTTCACTTTTGATTTTAACTGATTTGACGACAAACTTAGTTCTTTCCAACCACAATCTGCCACCCACCCTTTATCATACCTAAGATCAAATTTAGGTTAAAATTTATCACTGAATTGGATTCAAGGAGTAGGTCAAACTACTTAATTTTTTTTTCGAATCTACCATTGTTGTCAGATTCGGAATTTTATTGTTTCGTTTCCACGAGACGACCTATTCTAGCAACCCGAGATTGAACCCTACCTGGTTCCTTTTCTTCGAGACCTTCACTCGACTGTGCACAGTGCCTTTAGGGTTTGCGGCTAATCTCTCACGTTCTCACCAAATTGGCGCCTGGACATCACCATATAGGTGTTTCTCTTTGCCGCCTTCCATATCTCCTCCTTGGCAGCACCTTTTTCTCTCTCTACATCTCCACAGTTCGAGATCCTCAGAGGACCAATCTGGTAGATCGGTTCCTCGATCGTCCATCGAGACAACGACATAGTTTCAGAACCGTAAATACCTTTTCGGACCAGCTATTTTGACGGCCACCACCTCTTTTCCGGCTATTTTGGCAGAATTTTCTCTCACTAACTTGTTCATGGTGATAGCCTCATTACATAACTTAATATTTTGATTACATAAGAGTGTTTTGATTAAAACCACTAATTGCTTTGATTAAAATCACTTACTGTTTTGCTTTGATTCAAACCACTTACTGTTTTGTTTTGATTCAAACCACTTAATCACCTTCTCACAATCAATTTTTCCGATCATAAATTGATCACATCATCTCCCATATTTGTGACAGTCACATCTGTCACTATTTTTCCCAACAGTAGGATTACTGTTGCGAATAACTCTGTCCTTTTGTTTTCTTCTTTACGATCATTTTTTCGGCCATCATTAGTCTAGATGACTTCTTTTTTACTTCAGAATTATACTTCTGACATTATTATATTTGACGATGAGTTTCGTGTCGACTATAAATACTACAACGACAACTTTGTTGACATTTCTTAAGTCAATGATTGTCACTCTCTTATTCATACGATATCTGACAATGATTTTCTTGTCAACTTCAAACACAACATTAACTTTGTTGTCGCTCATTATGTCGATATTTGATATTTTTTGCATAAGGATCTTAACGTCGACTATAATGACAACATTACTAGAGTTGTCGCCTCTTGAATCTTTTTTCATCTTACTTCATGGATTATCGATAGTGGTGCTTCGAACCACATCTGTTTTTCTTTATAATATTTTAGCTCGTACGAACTCGCTCCTCCATCACTTTACGTTCAAATTCCTAATGGGAGCCCCTTTCTTGTTAAACATATCGGTAAAGTAGTTTTTTCCAACTCTTTACATATCGAAAATTTTTATCACATTTCTAATTTCAAGTTTAACTTGATTTCTGTACGACAATTATGTAAATCTTTAAATTGTCTTGCGACTTTCTCGCCTGTATGGGCAAATATTCGCCCCACGAGGGGCCTGTAGAATAAATGAACAACCGCTTCGTAAGGGTAAAACCCGCGGGGCTAAATAAGAAGGCCCGATAATGGCCCAAGTCGCTACTCTGGTCACCGAATCCATACCGGCTTGACACAAAGCATATCTGACACGTGTCACGCGATAGCCACCTGCCAATACTAGGCTAACTTACGGCCAGAAGATTATCGCGCTATCCGTAACCACGCTGAAGGTAAATATTCCGTATCTACTACTTAAAGGCGGACGTTACCGGCCAGTAGCTTATCGCACACGCAGTAACATCTTGACCATCCTCCAAGAGATTCGAATACTCATCTGACGGTCGATACGTCAGATCCCCTACCTCATAACGCACTTCCCAGGAGTAATGTCGCGGAATAATTACGTCGGTTTTGAGCTGACCGTCATCAAGACGACCCTCCTCTACCACTATAAATACAAGAGGCTACAACCAGACCAGGGCATCCAATATTCGACAACAGTACTCGAGTAGCTAAACCCATTTTCTCCACTCACTTACTCTCTCATAAGCATCTCAAAGATCTTTCGATTCTCTCAAAGTCTCTGACTCATCGTCTTAGAAGTTGGGAGATAAGAGTCTGGTAGTCACAAATCAAACGACACCTAGTTAACCGTATCCATACCATACGACCACCACCTTATTGCATAAGAGAGCTCTCTGGTCTCATATACTTCTCATCCAACGGTAACTAGCTGACCGTAACACCCATCCAGCAGTAACTAGCTGGCCGTATCACCATCCTAATACGGTCACCTTCTTGCCACATCTAGCGACAAGGAGCTAAGCGTATCAACACCGTCCACCTACCAATCATCATCGTTCGATCCACTTACGACCAAAGCCTTATCGCAAGGCTCATCTACTACCAGCGGCTTACTGCAAACCCCACTTACGACCAGCGACTTATTGCAAAACCCACTTACGACCAGCAGGTTATCGTCACGATATCACTACTGTGGAGATCTGTTCCGACAACTCCATGAGCCGCGACACCTAAGCACTCTGACGACGATTACCTCCCTATCGCCCACTTTCATTTTCTTTATATTTGATCGAGTATCTGTATCTGAATTGACCTCGGAGCCCCCTTAGGCCGGCACCATCCCGGTGTCCCAGAGGCTTCACGATCTCTTCTCTCTTTTTGTGTGCAGGTTCTTTTTGACACGTAGCTGGTCCTCGAACCATCCGACCCGACCCGACAAGACTTTTGACCGTCGACCTGTTGACTGTCAGACTTTCCGACCCGTAGACATTTTACCGTCTACATCGCCGACCCTATGTGTCTTTACAGAGGTTGTGACAACCCGCCTGATTGGACAGGCTGTTGAAGCTAGCGACCTCTATATTTTACGCCATAAATCTTCAGCACTTACTATCCATAAGTCGATTGACCTTTGGCACAGACAATTGGGACATCCTAGTTTGGATCGTCTCAAACACTTATCTCAGCGTTTTGATTTTATTCGCTTTGATCACTCGCATGACTGCACAATTTGTCCTATGGCCAAACAATCTAAATTACCTTTTCATAAAAGTAATTCTGTTAGTACTTTTCCTTTCCAATTAGTTCATGCTGACATTTGGGGACCTTTTCCTGTTCCTTCACTCACAAATAAGCGATACTTTCTCACCTTAGTTGATGACTATTCCAGATATACTTGGACATTCCTTATGCAGTCCAAGTCTAAGACTAAGAAATATTTAGAATATTTTTCTAATTTCACAATTAAACAATATCAAAATACTATTAAGTCCATCTCTTCTAATTCAGCAACCCACTCTACATGCCCTATTCAGACCTTTCGTTCCGACAACGGAACTGAATTTCTCACCAAGGACTTAAAATCTTGGTTTCAGTCGAATGGTATAATCCACCAACGCAGTTGCGTTCATACTCCACAACAAAATGGGGTCGTTGAACGCAAACATAGACACTTACTGGATGTCGCCCGTGCCTTGCGATTTCAAGCTAATCTCCCCCTCAGTTTTTGGGGTGAGTGTTTAAAAACGATAACTTACTTAATTAATCAGATGCCAACTCCAATTTTATCACTGAAGTCACCTTATGAGGTTTTATACGACACTCCACCAGACTACTCGACCCTCCGTGTTTTCGGGTGTTTGTGCTTTGCTCATAATGTCAAAGCTACTACTAAATTTGATATGCGAGCTAAACCAGAAATCTTTATCGAGTACCCTTATGGAAAGAAGGGTTACACCATTTATGACCTAGAGACTAAAACCATCTATGACTCTCGAAATGTCACCTTTTTTGAAAATAAATTCCCTTTTGAGTCGATTAATGACATTTCCTCTGACTCGCAAACTTTTACTCCTTTAAATATTATGGATGACCCTGTGCCTTTTCCCCACACTTCCCGGTCTCCGCCGCGACCCAAAAATTTTCCACCTCCACCTTTGGCAGAGTCTTCTCCCCCGCCTTCGGTTGATTCTCCCTATATATCTTTTATAGAGCCATCACCTCCTACTTTGGTTGAGCCTCTAACTCACTCTGATTTTAGCAAGGATTTATCTTCACCATCTCCTCTAGAGGTGCCTATAGCTTCATCTGATAGTGCATCTTCTCCAGACTTTTTCGCTTCCGCTTCTCCTCCGCCTTCTACCACCAGTGACACTTCATCACTTGACTCTCTCGCCGAGGAATCTGATAATCCTACACGATCCATTCGTGCTAGGAATCCGCCTACTTATTTGGCTGCCTATATTCTTTTTAGTTCAGAAACGGCGTCTTCACGCACTACTTATCCACTTGTTAACTATATTAGTTTCGACCGTTTTAGTCATTCTCATAAGGTTTTATAACTTCCGTCATCACCACGGAAGAACCTAAATCTTACAAAATCGCCTCTGCTTCTCCAGAATGGCGTGAGGCGATGACTAAAGAGATTTCAGCCCTCGAAACTAATAATACTTGGTCTCTGACTTCCTTGCCACCTGGCAAGAAATCCATTGGTTGTAAGTGGATTTACAAAATTAAATATCGTTCTGATGGATCTATCGAACGTTATAAGGCACGCCTCGTCGCCAAAGGGTATACCCAGGTTGAAGGTGTCGACTATCATGATACTTTTGCTCCAGTTGCCAAATTGGTAACTGTTCGAGTCCTCTTATCCCTTGCGTCTATCCATGGCTGGTCATTGCATCAATTAGATGTCAATAATGCTTTCCTCCAAGGAGACTTGGAAGAAGAAGTCTATATGACCATTCCTCCAGGTTTTAGCAGCAAAGGTGACACTAGATCATTATATGTTTTGAAACAATCTTCTAGGCAATGGTTTGCTAAATTTTCATCCGGTTTAAAAGCCGAAGGTTTTCTCAATCTTCGTCAGACCATTCTCTTTTCAGCTATTTTAATGGTCCGGCTGCTATCTATATTCTTGTTTACATAGATGACATCATCATTATAGACAATGACAACAAGGAAATTGACTCCCTTCGACAACGTCTTGAGAAACGATTTTCTCTTAAAAATCTCGGACGACTTCAATTTTTTTTTAGGCCTAGAAGTATCTAGGTCCCCTAAGGGTATTTTCCTCTATCAACGGAAGTACACTTTAGACATTATCCGTGATTTTGGACTTCTCGGAGCCAAACCGAGTTTATTTCTTATGGAACAACACTTGAAATTATTACCTACAAATGGTACACCTTTAGACGATCCCACTTCTTTTCGGCATTTAATTGGTCGACTTCTCTATGTCACTGTAACGAGGCCTGATATCACCTTCTTTCGTCATCTAGCCCTTTGACACTTTCGGGTTTTTCTGACTCTGATTGGGCCAGCTGTCCCATAACACGCCGTTCCGCCACCGGCTACTTCACAATGCTTGATGCGAGTCCGTTGTCTTGGAAATCTAAGAAACAACCGACTGTTTCCCGATCATCTGCCGAGGCAGAATATCGTGCACTTGCTTTCCTTACTGCCGAGCTCCAATGGTTGAAATACCCTTTTCAGGACCTTCGGATTTCCATTCCAGAACCTTTTCAGGTTTTCTGTGACAATAAGGCGGCTGGCTATGCATATAGCTGCTAATCCAGTTTTCCACGAACGCACGAAGCACATCGAACTCGATTGCCACTTTGTTCGTGAGAAACTTGAAAGTGGTCTTATCCAGCTGTCTCATGTTCGCTCCGCAGATCAAGTCGCTGATGTTTTCACAAAACCCCTTGGTTCTGACCAATTCCACCGATTAACTTCCAAGTTAGGCTTGACTCAGCTTTCTTCCCCAGCTCCAACTTGCGGGGGGGGGGGGGGGGGGGGGGGGGGGGGGGGGTATTTAAGTAATATTGGAGGTGCGCATAGCAAACGTCACCTCCCACCATCAACTCGATCTAGCACAAAGGAAATATCCTTCCAAAATCCATTAACCTTCCTTTGTAAATAAATATATTAATTTCCATTCTTTGTAATTAGATTTCCTATTTCATGTTGATTTAATTATGCTAAGTTCTCCCATTGTAAAGATATAAATACATGAACAATCTATCAATAAAAGTTTATCATTGAATCAATATTGTTTTGTGCTGGATTTATTATCTTCACAGTTACAAAGAGAGAGAGAGCGAGAAATAGAAATTGTAGTAGAAGATTAGCATTTGGCATGATTACTGGATCCCTAATCACCTCCTCCCATAAGCAATACTACTAATAGCACCCTCACTGTGGTTTCACAACTTATTAGTAATAATATGTGGAATACGAATATATTAACTCAATGCTTTAACAGTGATATATGCAATTCTATCTTGAGTATTAATTTACAGGCACAGATGGATGATATAGCTAGATGGTCACTTACAAAATCAGGTAAATTCACTATTAAATCCATGTACTACTATCTACGTACTGAACACTATCCTTATGAACAAAAGGAATGGTCTTTCATTTGATATTTGCCTATTCAGCCTAAAATCAAACTATTCCTATGGAAATGTTGTACTAACAGCCTACCGGTAAGAGATAAAATTGGTAAGTATGTTGGTCATATATATAACTGTGAATTTTGTCAGGAACACGAAGCGATGATTCATATCCTTTTACATTGTGACTTGGCGACTGTGATTTGGTTTCATTTTAATATCATTTCAACAAATATCACTAATCTTCTTGACTGGATTATTTCCTAGAAAGATATCGATGAACAAATAAGTGGACTTTTTGCGAATACCCTTTGGCAGATATGGAAAGCAAGATGTGATAAATGCTTTTCTAATACTAGGATCTTACCAATGACGATTATTGATCAAATCAAGTGTACTACAACTATGCCAAATCTTCACAGCATATCACGGCGGACTGACAGGACTATCTTATGGTCACCTCCAAAACCTCCTTATATTAAGATTAATGTGGATGCCTCTTTTATGAATGAGCAGGCATTAGCAGGGGTTGGCTGTATTATGTATAATGACCAAGCAAACTTTCTTGCGGCTACGGCATGCAATGTACGAGGATAAAATGCAGAAGAATGCGAATGTTGGGCTTTCATCAAAGCTCTCCAGTGGTCCATGAAAAAGAAAATTTCTTATCTTCATATTGAAAGTGATAACAGTAATATAGTTCAGCTTCTAAACAAAGAAAAATCAGATATCTCCTGGCAGGCAGACAAGCAAACTCATAGACAAAGTGCATCAGCTAGAAGCAAATTTCACCCAAGTTATCTACACTCACATTCACAGAGAAGGAAACTATAAAGCAGATCACTTAGCCAAATGGAGTCGTATGCACGTGGGAACCTGGGTGTGGCTTTCTTTATCAGATCTTCCATTATCTTTGTACCAATATTTTACTTAGGTCCTCTTGGTTTGTTTTGTTTTGTTTGTACTTCAACAAAAAAAAAAAAAAAAGGAGAAAATGATTCTAGAATAGGAGGAAACATAGGGGATGGTCTATGTGTCAAGGTTGGAGAGATTTTTACATCAGATACAATGCGTTGGAGAGATTCTAAAGAGACAATAACTTGTGAACACACTTATTGGTCAGTATATATGTATGGTTCTTATTCTGTTTGTATTAAAGGAGTATTATACTGGCACTCTTTAACAGGATTTATTGTTGCATTTGATGTGAATAAAGAGAGGGGTTACACTTTCAAAGCACCACAAGAGGTTCCTTGTTATCGTATTAGACAAATACGTACTTGGGTTGGAGTTGTAGAAGATCGACTTAATTTTGTTATCCAGTACGGGGGTGAAGCGATAATTTCAGTGCTCTATGATGATCACGAGAATAAGACTTGTTGGGTTACAAAGAGAATTAAGTTAATGTGTGATCGGTTCTCTTGGCCATTTTTTTATAACGGTGAGCTACTGGTTTTATATTCGAAAAGTTGGATGCTAACCGAAAAGTTGGATGCTAACCAAATGGGAGTATATAATGTTCGAACGGGATCGTTGGACATTAAACAAGGTATAGCTTATCGTGTTCCTTTTCTAGCTAAACCGACTGCTAGTACCCTATTCAGATTGTAATTTAAGACGGACATGTCCGAAGTTTTTTTCATTCTAGAATTAAAAACTATTGACTTCATTCTAGTACTTGTTTTATTAAAAATTATGAATCTCTAGTTAGCATGCATGTTCTAGATTTGGTAGTAGCAATAATCAACTAGTCTTTCTTTGACGTTTTTGGTTTTCAAAAAATAAAAATAATCAACTAGTCTTTCTTTGACGTTTAGTCTTCCACCCTAGAGGTCAAAGGTTCGAGGCACGCTCACAATTCCAAAAAAATAAATAATCAACTAGTCTTTCTTTGACGTTTTTGTTTTTCAAATTTCCTTCGCCTTGTTTGCATTTGCTTTCCTTTGTTAGTAACTATTTAAACTCTGGACCTTGGTGTAGAAGAAAATACATTGGCTTAGGGATGTAACTAGAATGCTTGATAGAATGGATGTAATAACTGAGTTTGTTTTCGGAACCTTGTAAAACTTCAAATAACGCGGATGATCTGAAATAGATATAACATTTGCTATTTGCATTTGTGTTGAAAAGGATACATATTCTATACCCAACTCTTCTATATCCATTCTCCTTGTGAATTGGTAAACAACAAGATGACAAGCAACCAACGTCTAGCTTCTTGTCGATGTTTGGGAGAGAGAAGTTGAAGTGCTTATTTGGGAGCATTCTTGACTTGTCCAATGTCCAAACTCTTTTAAGGTGTTATGTGTATCAGTATCTATCTAATGTTTTCTATTTGAATTCCAGCATGACTCAGTCCTCTTCTTCATCTCTACCAATTAATCTTTTTCCTAGGGTTACATTCTGATACATGGTGGGTCACTTTTTCTTCATTACTAGGGCTTCTCTTATGGCTCTACGACCTAATAATCTTATCCTTCCCCTTCTAATGGTTCAAACATTTATTGATATTTGGTCTGGCCAAAGCCACATGACAGAATTGCTATTCACGCCCGGTGTTTGTTAGTACCAGATAAGACGGCTAGGCACCCAGTGGCCGTTCCCCCCCCCCCCCCTTTGACTACCCTAATTACTGTTTTTCCTTATTCTCTTCTCATTATCATCACCAAAACAACCTCAATTCCAAATTTCTAGTCATCTATCCACAACGAGCAGTTAGAGAGACAAAGAAGCTTGTCTTAAAGAGTGAAAGAAAGTAAAACCATCATGGAAAGAACCTAAACACCAAACCAACATTGATCCACGATGAGGAGTTAGAGGGAGAAAACCTTGATTAAAAGCCCTCCTTCTCTTCTCGAAATCTAAGAATCCAGAACCACCGTTATAATTGTTGATGTCAAAAAATGGTTTTCCGTTAATCCGTCATGAAATAGGGACTTGTTGCATGACAACATCCGTTATGATTGAATTTTCTGTTAAGTCTTTTTTTTTTTGAGAATTCGACTACGATCTACGTTAGTCGTTACAAGGCATTGATGCATCATGAAGAAGTAATAAGCACGATAACCGCCTTATTAAACCAAGAATGAAAGAGACATAAAACCCGACAACAAAGAGGCTTAAAGCCCGACAAATTATTACATTATTGATAGCCTAAATTACATAGGATAAATCTTGATGGCAACTGCTTCCACCAAGACTCGATCCCACAACCTCATGGGCTTAAGAGGGGTGTCCAACCGTTACACTAAAGGGTGGTGGACAAAATTCCGTTAAGTTGATCAAGGCTCCTTCCGCCTACTCTTGTTCCTGCTCTTTGCTCTTGCTCCTTGCTCCTGCTCTTGTTCCTGCTTCTTGCTCCTTGTAAACCTGGGGGGAAAAGGTTGAAAAACCATTCCGACACTTAAGACAATCAGATTGCTCTTTGCAGTAAAAGATTGAATATTGATTGAACCTTTTGGGGGCGAGTTCTGGTAACTCCATGGAGTGAACTTGTCTTGTGGAAGACGATGGGGACCCGTTTATAGGTTGAATTCGGTCTACTGTGATAGACGACGTAGATGAAACGGTTGTGATCCACAGTTTGGGGAAGTTTTCCACTGTTCGTGGTTAGGGTTTCCCTTATAGACTATCTCGTATCTAGGATAAATAGAAGTTTCTAAGTTCAAGGATACTTCATAGATATTCTGCTGATGTGATAGATTTTTAGGAGATGTTTCCTCATCTGAGACCCTTGAAGTCCATGCTTGCTAAAACACTTAAGATCTTTAATCGATTGAGATCTTTTAGAGAGATTCTGGGATTGAGTCGGTATTCTTGGGGCGCACTTCTGCCTCCCCAGTTTAGGGCGTGAGGCATCGACCTAGCTTACGTGGACCCCCTCATTCCTTTAGAGATTCCAGGGTTGATCTGGTCGTGTTTGTAGACGAAACAGAGCTGATACCTCTTAGTTGATCCTGGTTGACCTCCTAGTTAGGGGCGTAGGTGGCGGAGCGTTGTGGGTTCAGCAGTCCTGCTGCCTTAAGCCGGGGTTATCCGTTGGACTTCTGGTCTATTTTTGACTTTTTGATGTCACGTCAGTCAATGTCTGGACATTTTATACATCATCACGAGTCCCAACACTCCTTAGTCAAAAGTAGAGAAACTAAGGAGTAGAAGTACTCTCAAGTTTTAAGCATTAAATAACTTAAGTAACCCTGAAGACAACGGGTATACCTGGACTAGAGCTGTTTCGTGAAGCTCGGTCGTTACTTTGATTTTGTAGGCTCCGTTTTCCGGGACTGATTTCGGCTGAGTTGTTTCGAAGCCTTGTCTTTTATTACTGCGCTGATGCAGTTTCGCGCTTCGGGGTTGTTTAACTAGAGCAGGCCAGGTGGTAGTTTCTAAGGGGCATTCTCACGTATCGTTTTTCATGTGACACGTTTCGGGTTTATGTGCCTTAGGGGATAAACTTCCGCTTTTCTTCTTGATTTTGTGACGTCACAGATCTGATTTTCTGATCACGCGCTTTCGGCGTTAATCTCTTAGGCAACTGCCCACGGTACATTCATTCGCAAGTGTGGGGTACGTGGCATCCTCTGGCTTGGTGGAAGAACAAGTCTTGTCGAGTCTCATTAACTTCCTCTTCTGACTTGATCAGTCTTGAGACGCGATTTGACGCCCAGTCATTATGACTTTAGTGGCTGATGGGCCTAGAAAGTTTACCCTAAATAGGTCTACACCCGCAAGTGCACGGGTGTCAAGTTGTAATAAATTCCGGTAAGACCGGTTCGTTCCTCAGAGACTAGTGAAACCTATTCTAAGACTTGGAAGTAACTCGGTTTTTCTTTGAAAATTGTTTTGGTGATGATAAAATCAAATACTGAAACAAAAATAAATAAAAATGAACTCAAATAGGGGAGGAGTCTAGGTTTTAGAATTCACCACATAAAGTCACCTTTAGAAATAAATACTTAAAATGGTTAATTCTCTTATTTTTTTATAACTCAGAATTTCGGATAATGAACTATCCTGATTCCGGGAGATGTTACTGTTAAAATCGAATAAAACATAACGATGTAATCATTTTATTTTAAATAAATAAATATCTAAACTATTATCTATCAATCGGTAAGTATGCATCATCAAAGGATTCAACCTAAGTATGTTGCATCAAACTAAAAGTATAGATAATGAATTGAAAATCTATTTATCGAACTAAAACGAATTAAACTATGAAGCATTAATCAAGAGTTAATCAATAAAAAATATATCTCTAAAAGATCAAAAATGGGTTTCATCGTAAAATCTTAGATGGACAGTCTTAGCTAATCATGATCGAGATTTAAGTAAATATGAAGAATAAAAGAGAATGGAAGAAAACTTAACTGTTTATGCTATTTTTAAACCAAACAGGGCCTTAGGGAAGTGATTTCCTTCTGTTTTCTCAGAATTCTGCCAAACGCACCCTCAGGGAAAACGATTTTCTCGTCTTCTCGGAAATGGATTCCCTGTGGGAAAATTATTTTCTCACCTTCTCCAATTCTCTTTCTCTCTCTAACTTTCTGTTTTTATCTTTCTCTTCTCACTCTTTTTATTTTCTCTTGATACCAACAGTAAATAAGAACAATTAACATAACCAAGTTGATACGAATTAAAGAAGAAGAAGATTGAAACTTTGTTTCTTTTAATCTTTTCTCTCTCTATACAATCTCTCTCTCTCTCTCTCTACTGTAATCTCTCTCTCTCTACTGTATTGTAATCTCTCTCTCTCTCTCTCACAAAGAAGGAGATAACAAAAACAGAAAAAAGAAAAATGCAAAAGAAAACGAGTGAGATGATGATGGCTCCTTAACCGAGCTCTTTCTCTCTCTCTCTCTATAACTCTTTCTCTCCTCTAAAAATTATAGCAATGAAGCTCAAGAGAAGAAGAGATTGAGATGTTGTTGTCCTCTGTCCCTCGAAAACCGAGATGAGATCCTTTCTCCTCTCTGTTCTTCAATATATATAACAGAATCAAGTAGTTGCAGTCGTCTTTCTTTGTCTATAATATTCCTTCAATCCTCCTCCACAATTTTCTCTTTCAATTTCAGAAACATACCATGATTCCTAAGATATTGTAGTGCCCTAACAATTAATTACGGGGTGCCTATAGCAGGACCACCTTACCACCCCTTTTAAAAACCCTAATACCCCTCATATTTCCTCTCTTTTCCAGCCGTGAGAAATAGGCAGCAACAAGCTAATTAATTGGGAGGAATCTAGAGAGAGAAAGTGTGGCTTAGAGAGAGAAAGTGTGGAGGAAGGAGAAGGAGGATCAAAGAGCTTTACTAAAGGGGTTTGGTTTCTTCTTCTTGGTGCTACAAAAATCAAGTAGGTTTCTTCTTCCCTAGGGTTTATATAGCCCTCTTTAATTTTTAACCTAGTTTTGGATAGTAGTACTATAATAGCTTTGAACCATTGTTGTTTACTAGGTTATCATCAACTTAGAACTAATTAGTGATACCATAGATATATATTATGATTAGAAACTAATTACAACAACAACATAGTAACCCTAGATCATTATAGTTATATTAATGGAGTATACATATACCCGGACAGCAACCTAGGTTATTTAGGTTATATAAATATGGTATATATATACACCCGGACAGTAGCCTAGATATTAAGAATTGTTTGTGTTTATGTTATTTATGTTGATAATTGATTGTATGAGATGATGTGTATGATATTGAAGCATAAGTGCTATCAATAGTTGTGTGTGATATATTGCTTTAGGTTGTTAACCTAGAAAGCATAGGCTAGTCGGAACCAAGACTGGTTGGCTCGACATGTGAGTCGATTGCAAACACTAGTTATTTATATGATATTAGATAACTTGGTGGACCATGATCTTGAGTTCCGTTAATGGAATGAACTAAGACTGGTTGGCTCGACATGTGGATCGATTGCAAACACGGGTTTGTCAATGTGATATTGGACAACCCAGTGGACCAGGGGTTTGAGTTCAAATATGGATTGACGATTGTAATCCATAAGTAATCGGTGGTTGGCTCGCTTCCTGCTCATATGTGCTCGTGTTGCACGGGTCCCCTTTTGGGAGGTATCCATAGTGTATGAAGAGGTCTAAGTCGATGCAAACACAAGATCATTCTTGTGGACCACATACTTCTAGTTTGAGAAGTAATTACCAACTAGAGGTTGGCTCGCCTCCTGCTCATATGTAAAGTGCTCGTGTTGCACTGTGCTCGTGTTGCACGGATCCCCTCCTTGGGTGGTATCCTTTGTTTATTGAGGGGTTTAAGTCGATGCAAACACGAATGGTAAGTGACGCTATCTCGTGGACCTCAAAATTGGTTATGCCCCTCCAAAAGGGAAGTTGTATTGTATGAATCTCTTCAACCGTGTAATAGGTTGACTTCAATTGTGTTGGTACGAAAGGTGTAACACAATGGACTGTTATTCTTGTTCTGTTGTTCGATACTTGGTTTTGTGTTGAATTGGTCTATTTAGACCTTAGGTAATTAGAAATCTACTAGCTGGGTTCTGACCCAGCATACTATTTTTCAGGTGATAGAGATCGGGGAGCGCCACCAGTTTGATCTCAGTTCGTCAGCTCGGAGTTTCTTTCTTGGTGTTCGCTTTCGAGATTAGGTAGTTATTTGGAGTTTCGCCTCTTAGACAGTTATTTATTTCATTCGATATTGTCCGACCTACGTGTCGATGATTTAGTAACATTGTTTGAGTTAAGAAAGTTTTAATGGATTTCTTTTAGATGATTTATTGGTTCTTATGAGCTTCACATTTGATATTATTGGTCTCTTTTGATGGATATATCGACTATGTTTACTGTTCTGCGGAGAAATGCTTTGAGTTTAGGTTTTCATGGCGGCCGACGTGGAAATCAAGATTTGGGGCGTTACAAAGTGGTATCAGAGCCAGGTTCATAAATCCTAGGATCAGTGTGTAGGGTTCAACCCCTCTAAGCGCATAGTACGTAGTAAATTTTTGTACGGAACTCTTGACTGTCTAAGTTCTGACTTGGTTTCTCTGTTGGATTTGAATAGAGTTATGGTTAGCGAAGGGGCTACTGGTCGTGGCAGAGGTCGTCGCAGTGCTCGCACCCGAGGGGGTGGTAGAGGTCGAGGTCGAGGTGTCCTACCTGAGGAAAGGGGTTCTACAGCACCAGAGGGTACACATGGACAGTCAGGGGGTCATGAGACCACAAATCCTAATCTGAACGGAGGAGAGACAGTGACAATTGATGCAGCCGCATTGCAAAATTTGATTAACATCGCAGCAGAGGCTCAAACAAGGGAACAAGCTCAAACGCAGAATCCGACACTAGAGACGGGAGGTCCTGCTGTGAATCTGAGGCCACCGACTGAGATGACCTGGTTGAAGTACTACCATTAGTTTATGAAAATGAAACCGCCAATATTTGATGGGACTGGAGGACCGGTAGAGGCATATGAATGGTGTAAGGAGATAGAGAGGATGTTCGTGGCATTTGACTGCTCCGAGGAATATAAGCAACGGATGGCAGTGTTCCAGTTGAAGAAGAATGCAGCTACTTGGTGGGACACTCAGTCTAGGCTAGTGGATCCGTTGAGGTTCACTTAGGAAGAATTTAAGAAGGTCTTCATGGAAAACTTTATTCCTTTCTCGGCACAACAAACACTTAAGAGGGAATTTCAGGAATTGAAGCAAGGGGAGAATCAATCAGTTTTGGAATATGAGAATGAGTTTCACAGACTCTCCCTCTTCGCTACTCAACTGATTCCCACAGAGGAGGAAAAGATCGAGAGGTTTGTAAATGGGTTGCGTGACAACATTGCTAGGTACATTGCAGGGCAACCTAGTTTCGACACCTATCAGAAGGTGGTTTCTTGTGCTAAGGTTCACGATGCTCGGATACAGGAGGCAAAGAAGCAGAGAGGAATCAAAGTGCAAAGCAAGGGTGAACAAAAGGGGAACAGTAGCAGTTATGGGAAGGTTGGTTGGAATCAGCGCAACAACTATAATGGTCAACGGGATGGTAAGAGGCCTCGGATCGAGGGAGGCAACAGGGATATGACAGTGGTGACTACAGGTAGGCAACCGCCAGTGGCTAATGTTGATGGTGTGGAACAGAAACAATTTAGAGGAGTTTGTTTTAATTGTCAGGAAGTAGGACACAGGTCTTTTGATTGTCCGAGGAGGACTAGAGCTCAAACAGGAAATCAGGGGCGTCATCATGAGCGCAACCCACAGGGCAGACCACAGGGACGTGGGTAACAACCACAGTTGAATGCCATCCTTCCTAGAGATGACCGCGCACCTACTGATGTGGTGGAAGGTACATTCCTTATTCATACTAGAATGGGTAAAATTTTATTTGATCCTGGTGCCATGGGCACATATATCTCTGTTTCTTTTGTTCGTAAGTTACCCATAGAGTTAGATCGATGTGGGAGATCTTTTTCGGTGTCTTCTGCTTGGGGTGGTTTGATTGTGATAGACCACATCTGTAAGGGGTGTATCATTAGATTGGGTGAGCGAGACTTCGCTGCA
Organism: Eschscholzia californica; assembly: GCF_041429995.1. Taxonomy (NCBI): domain Eukaryota; kingdom Viridiplantae; phylum Streptophyta; class Magnoliopsida; order Ranunculales; family Papaveraceae; genus Eschscholzia; species Eschscholzia californica. The sequence goes on from NW_028238198.1 coordinate 40,067,284, forward strand.
GACCTTTTTGTGCTTGAGTTGGTGCGGTATGATGTGATTTTAGGCATGGATTGGCTTGCCTCATACCATGCACTTGTGGACTGTTATGCCAAGACAGTCACATTTTCTCTTCCAGGGGAAGAAGTGTTTACAGTGTCAGCGTTGACTTGTCAGATGAGAGAGGTTCACCTGAGTCACGTAGAGCTAGAAGAGCATCCGGTAATGAGTGAGGGGCTTGATAGTATTGATGTGGTTAGTGAGTACCACGATGTGTTCAGAGATGTACCAGGGTTGCCACCACGCAGAGAGGTTGACTTCTGCATTCAGTTGGAACCGGGTACTAAACCTATAGCCCGAACTCCTTATCGAATGGCTCCGATAGAACTGCGAGAGCTTAAGGACCAGATTCAAAAATTACTAGATCAGGGGTTCATACGTCAGAGTAGTTCTCCTTGGGGTGCACCTGTTCTTTTTGTTAAAAAGAAATATGGTACGATGCGGTTGTGTATTGACTATAGAGAGCTCAATAAGGTTACTGTGAAGAATAAATATCCTTTACCAAGGATTGACGATCTGTTCGATCAACTGAGAGGGACCAAGTGGTTCTCTAAGATTGACTTGAGGTCAGGGTACCATCAGTTACGAGTCCGAGAGGAGGACATTCCTAAGACGGCATTTGTGACACGTTATGGTTCGTATGAGTTTCTTGTTATGTCTTTCGGTTTGACTAACGCTCCTGCAGTGTTTATAGACCTCATGAATCGGGTGTTCAGGGACTTCTTGGATAAATTTGTCATTGTCTTTATTGATGACATTCTTATCTACTCCAAGACTAAGGAGGATCATGAAGATCACTTGAGATTGGTGTTAGAGAGACTGATGGAACATCAGTTATATGCAAAGTTCGAGAAATGTGATTTTTGGCAAGAGGAAGTAAAATTCCTAGGCCATGTTATTTTGAAGGACGGAGTATTGGTTGACCCTTCTAAGGTTGAAGCTGTGCTTAATTGGAAGCAGCTTACCTCGGTTACTGAGATTCGCAGTTTTCTGGGATTGGCTGGGTATTATCGACGGTTCATCAAGGGGTTCTCAAGTATTGCAGGACCTTTGACGAATCTTACAAAGAAGGGAGTGACATTCTCATGGGATACGAAGTGTGATGAGGCTTTCAAAGAACTTAAAACGAAGTTGACTACGGCACCGGTGTTGGTCATTCCAGAGAGTGGCACCAGATTTGTTATTTATACAGATGCTTCTATTCAGGGTTTAGGGTGTGTATTGATGCAAAAAGATAAAGTGGTTGCTTATGCTTCTAGGCAGTTGAGGCCACATGAGCAAAACTATCCAACTCATGACTTAGAGTTGGCAGCTATAGTGTTTGCTTTGAAGATTTGGAGGCACTATCTGTATGGTGAGAAGTTCGATCTCTTTACCGATCATAAGAGCCTCAAGTATCTCTTCTCACAAAAGGAGTTGAACATGCGTCAGCGCAGATGGTTGGAGTTGATGAAGGATTATAACTTCACGTTGCAATACCACCCGGGTAAGGCAAATGTGGTAGCCGATGCACTAAGCCGACAACCGAGGGGTATCGTGGCAACATTGATGATGAACCAGTGGAAGATGTTGGAGGATGTAGCAACATACGACATTGACGTGGTTGGGTCAGGAATTGACTCGTTATTTCTGGGTAGTATGGTTGTTAGACCATCTTTGTTGAATCGTATTGTGGATGCCCAAATTGATGATGAGTGGTGCCAGAAACAGGTTTCGTTAATGCAAGAGACTGAGACTGAGTTCAGTACCGGGCAGGACGGCGGATTTAGATTTCGAGGGAGATTATATGTACCGGCAGATCCGGTCTTGAGACGGGATATATTAGATGAAGCACACCGAAGTAAGTACACAGTTCACCCCGGGGGTAAAAGATGTACAAAGACTTGAAGAGGCAGTACTGGTGGTCAGGGATGAAGAAAGATGTTGCGGAGTATGTGAGGAAGTGTAATGTGTGTCAGATGGTGAAAGCGGAAAATCGACATCCATCCGGACTCCTGGAACCGTTGCCCATTCCGGAGTGGAAATGGGAAAATATATCGATGGACTTCATCACAGGTTTACCGCGATCTAGTAGAGGCTTTGACGCTATTTGGGTGATAGTTGACAGGTTGACGAAGTCGGCTCACTTCCTACCAGTGAAGACGACAGATAGTGGGGACCGACTATCACAGTTTTACATTAAGGAGATTGTCAGGTTGCACGGAGTTCCGATGTCTATTGTTTCAGACAGAGATTCGTCCTTTACTTCACGGTTTTGGAAGAGTTTCCAAACTTCTATGGGGACATCTTTACATTTCAGTACAGCTTTTCATCCTCAGACTGATGGGCAGACAGAGCGAGTTAACAGAGTACTTGAAGATATGTTGAGATGCTCAATACTAGATCTTGGAGGGAGTTGGCAAGATCATTTGCCTTTGGTAGAATTCGCATATAATAATAGTTACCAATCTAGTATTGGCATGGCACCTTTTGAGGCATTATATGGGAGACCTTGTCGGTCACCATTGTGTTGGACAGAGGCAGGTGACGCTAAACTAGAAGGACCGGAGGTGATTCGGGACACTTCTGAGAAAATTGCTTTAATTCGAAGTAGGCTCCAAGCAGCTCAAAGTCGTCAAAAGAGTTATGCCGACAACCGACGAAGGGATTTGGAGTTTATTGTTGGAGATGAGGTTTTGTTGAAGGTGTCACCTATGAAAGGTGTTTTGCGATTTGGTAAGAAAGGAAAGTTGGTTCCTAGATATATTGGACCTTTCAGAATAGTTGAGAAGGTGGGAAAAGTAGCCTATCGTCTTGACTTGCCTGCAAGCTTCACAGGGGTCCACAATGTCTTTCATATTTCGATGCTTCGAAAACATGTGAGAGATGGAGATCAACATTCAGTGATAGATTACCATGATTTGGAGCTCCAGCCAAATGTGTCATATGAAGAGGAACCAGTTCGTATTACTGATCGTAGAGAGCATGTCCTTCGACGAAAGACGATTCCCATGGTCAAGGTTCAGTGGAATCACCACAATGACAAGGAAGCCACTTGGGAGCGTGAAGATGATATGCAACTTCGTTACCCCCATCTCTTTCTCTAGACAGGTACATTCAATTTCGAGGACGAAACTTCCTTTTAGGAGGGGAGATTGTAGTGCCCCAACAATTAATTACGGGGTGCCTATAGCAGGACCACCTTACCACCCCTTTTAAAAACCCTAATACCCCTCATATTTCCTCTCTTTTCCAGCCGTGAGAAATAGGCAGCAACAAGCTAATTAATTGGGAGGAATCTAGAGAGAGAAAGTGTGGCTTAGAGAGAGAAAGTGCGGAGGAAGGAGAAGGAGGATCAAAGAGCTTTACTAAAGGGGTTTGGTTTCTTCTTCTTGGTGCTACAAAAATCAAGTAGGTTTCTTCTTCCCTAGGGTTTATATAGCCCTCTTTAATTTTTAACCTAGTTTTGGATAGTAGTACTATAATAGCTTTGAACCATTGTTGTTTACTAGGTTATCATCAACTTAGAACTAATTAGTGATACCATAGATATATATTATGATTAGAAACTAATTACAACAACAACATAGTAACCCTAGATCATTATAGTTATATTAATGGAGTATACATATACCCGGACAGCAACCTAGGTTATTTAGGTTATATAAATATGGTATATATATACACCCGGACAGCAGCCTAGATATTAAGAATTGTTTGTGTTTATGTTATTTATGTTGATAATTGATTGTATGAGATGATGTGTATGATATTGAAGCATAAGTGCTATCAATAGTTGTGTGTGATATATTGCTTTAGGTTGTTAACCTAGAAAGCATAGGCTAGTCGGAACCAAGACTGGTTGGCTCGACATGTGAGTCGATTGCAAACACTAGTTATTTATATGATATTAGATAACTTGGTGGACCATGATCTTGAGTTCCGTTAATGGAATGAACTAAGACTGGTTGGCTCGACATGTGGATCGATTGCAAACACGGGTTTGTCAATGTGATATTGGACAACCCAGTGGACCAGGGGTTTGAGTTCAAATATGGATTGACGATTGTAATCCATAAGTAATCGGTGGTTGGCTCGCTTCCTGCTCATATGTGCTCGTGTTGCACGGGTCCCCTTTTGGGAGGTATCCATAGTGTATGAAGAGGTCTAAGTCGATGCAAACACAAGATCATTCTTGTGGACCACATACTTCTAGTTTGAGAAGTAATTACCAACTAGAGGTTGGCTCGCCTCCTGCTCATATGTAAAGTGCTCGTGTTGCACTGTGCTCGTGTTGCACGGATCCCCTCCTTGGGTGGTATCCTTTGTTTATTGAGGGGTTTAAGTCGATGCAAACACGAATGGTAAGTGACGCTATCTCGTGGACCTCAAAATTGGTTATGCCCCTCCAAAAGGGAAGTTGTATTGTATGAATCTCTTCAACCGTGTAATAGGTTGACTTCAATTGTGTTGGTACAAAAGGTGTAACACAATGGACTGTTATTCTTGTTCTGTTGTTCGATACTTGGTTTTGTGTTGAATTGGTCTATTTAGACCTTAGGTAATTAGAAATCTACTAGCTGGGTTCTGACCCAGCCTACTATTTTTCTGGTGCTAGAGATCGGGGAGCGCCACCAGTTTGATCTCAGTTCGTCAGCTCGGAGTTTCTTTCTTAGTGTTCGCTTTCGAGATTAGGTAGTTATTTGGAGTTTCGCCTCTTAGACAGTTATTTATTTCATTCGATATTGTCCGACCTACGTGTCGATGATTTAGTAACATTGTTTGAGTTAAGAAAGTTTTAATGGATTTCTTTTAGATGATTTATTGATTCTTATGAGCTTCACATTTGATATTATTGGTCTCTTTTGATGGATATATCGACTATGTTTACTGTTCTGCGGAGAAATGCTTTCAGTTTAGGTTTTCATGGCGGCCGACGTGGAAATCTAGATTTGGGGCGTTACAGATATCCAGCTACCATTATCAATATCCAAAATCTTGTTCACTGTCAAATCTCTCTAACATCTCTTTATCCATCTCGGTTTACCTCAAATTCCAGCCGAGAGAATACCTCTCTCAAATCTTCATATCTTCATCTCTGTTCTTTCCTTAGTATTTCTTTCTAAAATCTGATTTCTAATTGATTCCCTTATTAATCCTTCATCTCCAGCAATGCCTTATCATTTCTAAATATTTCTTCATAGAAATCAGAAGCTAAGAAGATAAGAGGAGAGAAAATATCTTCTAATTTCTTTATCTCTGTCTAAGAATCAATCTCTTGCCGTTTCTGAAAATCTCCTTCAATCTTCAGACGAAATCTGATCTCCTTCTCTCTTTAATTCGAAATCTCGGTTCATCTCTTTCCTTCTACAACTCTCTGTTTCTCTCATTTTATTCTCTCTCTAGTATTAGAGATTTTCTTGCCTTTAACCAGTAGAGAGAGAGAGAGAGAAAAAACGAGAAAATAACTCCTATTTTGGGATCAATTTCCCATTTAATTTGATGACCCGTTGGCTGTCAATAGTAGAGGAAATCGACTGTAGCAGATAGCAGTTTAATATGGTGGAACGCCTAATCTGGATCGCGAGACGGAGCGGGACACTCACTTGTGTTTCTTTTACGTCAGATCCTGTCGAACCACGGTACTATCACGCCTCGCGTCACACGGAATCAGAGCATAAAGAGGTCCCGAATGTCAACCGAGTGTACCCACCTGCGTACCGAATATTTAGCCCTCGCTGTCAGGTTGAACGCCACGTATCATCTAGCCAATTTGATCAATTGCCTTTGACTTCAATCTTTGACTTCGGCTAACTTTCTCATCTGAACTCCGATTCGACTTCCGTTTTCGCCCACAAGTTTGTCTTGAACTCTAATTTCCACCCGAGTATCAATATTGATTAGAATTATCAGAATCTCCAAATGATCAAAATGACCAAATTACCCCTCAAACATCTTTTCCCATTTTTATTTATTTTTCGCATCAAACTCCATAAAAGCGACCTGGACAAGAGAAACAAGTAATTCATCAGAGTAACGGCTCGAAATGGATTAACTAACCCAACTTAAGAGATTCAAATGAGTCATTTTCATGACTCATCAGTGGCCGATAGTTAGCTGATTAATAGAGTCACATTCACAGGATGGTGTTTTCTACAATCCTTATGTATGTCCAAAATATTTAGACATGAGGGGATTTTTTCTACCAATTTCAATCTTAGTCTCAAATAGTAGGCAACTCGAAAATTTGATTTATATGATTTATATAGAAGGATTAAGCCGAATTCTAGAGTCCTCTCCTGCAAACTCTAAATTTTTAGGTTTTCCCACCATCAACCCAAATCTAAGTATCTTCTATCTCCTCTTTGCTGATGATTGCATCATCTTCTGTCAAAACTCGATCGAGAATGTGCATAATCTTAAAACCATCCTTAGCCTCTTCTGTTCGGCTTCTGGACCAACTATCAACTACAAGAAATTGAAAATATTCTACTCCAAAAACTCACATCCAAAATTTAAACGTATAATCATGAGAACTCTAAAATTAAAATACGCTCCTACTTCAGAAAAATATCTTGGAACTCAGCTTTTCATCGGAGCCCCAAAACAAAAATATTTAGCATTCTAGATCAGATTGATAATAAATTATCTAAATGGAACCACTCTTTCCTCTCTCAGGCAGGTCGTACAGTAGTTATCTCTGCTGTAGCGGCAGCTGTTCCCCGATATCAGATGCAATGCTTTTCCATTCCTAAAGGCATAAGCAAACGCATAGCGGCTTTGCAAAAGTCATTCTAGTGGGAAAAGTCCAAAGGCATTTGCACGAAAGCCTGGTCGTACATCTGTCTCCCGAAAAAACTAGGAGGGCTAGGTATTCATCATACTCATCTAGATAACACAACCCTCCTAAGCAAACTAGCCTGGAGACTCAAGTCTGACCCAGAAGCCATTTGGGTAAAATTTCTGAAAGCTAAATACTTTCCTCAGACTAACTCCCCGGGTCCGGCCAAATCCCATCACTCTTGGAATCGAAAGGTAATTAGAAAACACTATGATCTTATTGATAGTCATATCATGAGGTACATACCGGGGAAAATATTAACATTTGGAAAGACAATTGGATCCCTGGAGTTAACCATCAAATTCAAAATATTAACAATTCTACCCTGACTAGTGTATCTCAACTCATTAGCAATAACGGGTGGGATGATAACATTCTTAACAAAACTTCACCGATGCAATCAACAACCTCATCAAAGCCATTCCTATTCAACCCGAAGGAACCGATAAAATGAAATGAAATCTAACTCAATCAGGAAAGCATTCGGTCCGATCCATGTATCATCACCTTAGTTCGATTAACCAGTCTCTTCCTTCTGAGGAACTGAACTGGAATTTTATTTGGCTCATTCCAACCATCCGTCGCATTCAGATCTTCATATAGAAAATTTGCACTAAAGCACTACCAGTTCGTCAAAGTATAGGTAAGTATATAGGTGATAATTTTATTTGTCCTAACTGTATCGAAATTGAATCCATTGAACACGCACTATGGTACTGCCTCCTTGCGAAAAACATTTGGTTTAACTTCAATATTATCTCGACTAATATCCATTCTCTTTCTGAATGGATACTTTCGTGGCAGAATCCTGATCAACTTAGTTGTACAGGGGATAACATTCATTTTGTAACTATCTTATGGCAAATATGAAAAACCAGGTGTGACCACTGCTTTCAGCAAACCCTATATAATGTTAACACAGTTTTAGATCTTATTAAATCGTTTCCCAGGATTAGTCCTGTTCAGTTGAAGGCTCCCTCAGCAACTGTAGCCAAATGGCAACCTCCTCCCCATCCCTTCGTTAAATTAAATGTCGATGCATCTTTTGTAAATGTTGAACAACTTATAGTTACCAGCTTTATTGTACACGATTCTCAAACCAAACTTATAACTTCTCACGTGAATACTGCTAGAGCCACAAACAGTGAGGAGAGCGAGGCATTAGCCATTCTCAACAATCTTATTTGGGCGAAAAAACATAACCACATGCAGGTCATAATTGAAAGCGACAACATCAACTTGATCAAACACCTTAACAATCCCAGGCATGAAGTACAATGGCAATTGTTGGTACATATTCGTAGTATATCAACATGTCAAATTTAGGCACATCAAGAGAAATGTTAATACTCAGGTAGACAAACTCGCTAAATGGGTTAGAAGAAAGAAGAAATCTAAAATGTGGAGTTGTATTCCCTATTTTCTTTTACACATGTACTGTAATGCCATTCTGAATGCTTACTTCTTAATATATTTATCCTTAACAAAAAAAAAACTTTCAAGATCATATTTTCGAAAGTCAATGTTAACTGTTAAATTTTTTTCAACATTTTTACCTCATGTTGAAAATTATTTTCTTCTCCATTTTCTTTCTTTTTATCGAAGTGGATCATCAAAAAATGTTGTTGGTGAACCGGTGGGCCTTGACCAAAGAGATCAATCAATTTAGTCTTATTCCTCTCACCACCACCATCAGAGTTAGAAATAGAGCTAAAAAAGACTAGACTCTAAAAGTTGACTATGGAATATCTGCTCCATCTAATTTGATCAAATCGTTCTTTTAATGTTATAGCGAACCTTACTAACTATGTATTACGCTCGCATTACGAATAAAACAGTCTACGCAAAGTATAAGGAAATTTAAGATTTTTCTTGAAGTTCCATTTGTAATACAACAATTTTGATCTGTATTGCATCAGACTGTAGATATTATGTAATTTTGACAAAAATTCATATTTATTCATCGATTTGAACCTTTTCATTTAAAATAAAAAATAATTTATGTTTCACCGTTTGGGCCAAAATAGGAAAACCCATCCAAAAAGGCACAAGACAGAGGAAAATAAGAAAAAGACTTCACAAAACTCACATCTTAGAATTAATTGTGTTATGATGCGAATATCTATGGCAAAGTTAGATTGAAAATCGAATTGTGACGTATGAATATGATCCCACTAAATCAATTTTCCCAAAAAAGAAAAACATAATTTGATGATTATGGATTGAAACTTCATATATTTCCATGTATCAAGGAAGGATCTACAAAGAATCTATAAACCCCCGAATCTCAAAATTAAGACTAAAAAAAAGAAAAGAGATTTCAGTGAATCTACCAAGAAAGGAAAAGGAAAAGGGAGATGGGTGATCGGTTGTTGTAGGGAACCAAAGGAATCGCATATTAGAATCTAGCAAGAAAGGAAAAGGAAAAGGGAGATGGGGGATCGGTTGTTGTAGGGAACTAAAGGAATCGCATATTTCCAAGAGAAGAGGGGGACAAAGGGAGGGAAGGTTTGAAGGGGAAAAGTGAAAGTGAAAGCCATTTTTGGGTTTATTCAGTGACAAGCCTTTCAAGGGTTCGAAACTTCTAACACAACTTCGTTTTTAATGAATAACACGTATACTGCATTATAAAATCTAACCTATATCTACCTTTCTGTAGCAGATGGTGGTAGGAATCAAAGGCTGTCACTGTACGGACAGAACTTTCGTTTATGTAGATGGACATACCTGAAAGAGGTATCTAACTACGAGAAGTAACTACTCAAATTTAAAAGAGCACAACTAAAATTACTACAAAATAAAAAGTTGTAGGATAAAATCATCAACAATATAGGAGCAGCACAGAACCGAGGATATAAACTATAACAATGAAATGCAACAGAGTTACTGTCTCGAGCCAGAAGGAGTAAATCAACTTGCGGATTTACTCTCTCGAGCCAGGAGGAGTGAAGGCATGGATATTTTTTTGGCCATGGACTTGAACAATAAAATGCAACAGATTGCTCTTGAGGACAGATTAGGAACCATTACATGCGGCTCAAGTGAGAGGCTGCTTTGTACTAGATAACACGAGTCATATGAGATAGGTAACTTCCAACTAAGGGCAAGTCAAATGTAGGGACTCGGGCTCCCAATTTTGGGAGCCCCTCACTTTTTTCAATTCCAGTGTCGGGTTCCCAACAGGACTACAAAATCTAAATTATGTATGTGTGATGTACGTGTGCGGACTTTTAATTTCAATTTTCAGCTGTAAATTATTAATTTCAAATACTTACAAAATTAAAATATTATATTATTCGAGAGAGAGATAGAGAATTTTGAAAAGATATAAAAAAGTTAGTGGAAGAATTGGAACAAAAAAATTTAAAACAATTAAGATTTAAAAAAAAAGATTAGATAAAGAAAAGATTCAAAAAATAAAAATAAAAAATCAAGCATTATCGGGTGGATCCCCAGCCCGAGCTCCCGAGTTAGAGTCGATGGGAGCTGGACTAATTTGGGAGCCCCATCCCACCCACATCGACTTTCCCTAAAGAGTATCTTTAATAGATAATAACGCCCAAATAAGTAGTCCATGAAGACCGGCTATCAAATGTGTTTAAAATGATAAAATTCCAAATTACTGTTAGTTATTTACTTTGGCCGACTAATACGCCAACCTTTTCAATTGACTACATATTTTTTTTGGTGCGGCTAAAGGCACCAGGCCAAACTGCTGTTAACAGGCGGCTTTATAAGCATTGTGCCCTACAACTACTTTCTTTATAGGCGCCGACAAATCTGTAATCACCCGACCTCACATCCCCTTAAGAGCATCTCCAATGCAACACTCAATAAAAACTTAACTGATCCAATGTGTCAAGTATGAAGTGAGATTCTCTTTCATAGTTGGCACTATTGAGATCCTCAATTAAAAAATATTTCTGTAATACAACACTAAAAAAACTCAACATTTACTTTAGATTTACTCTCGATCTTCATTTTAGTATACAAAATGATGATGTGGGTCAATTGAGATACAACAATAAATGTTGAGATAATCAAAAGAAAACTCAATTTGACTTTTCTTTTGAGTATCTCAACATTTTTTGTTGCCACATCTTATTGAGATTTAAGTTGAGTGTTGCATTGGAGAGTGTTTTTTGTTAAAAACTCAAGTACTCCTAGGGGTCAAGTTGAGCTTTTCAAATTGAGTGTTGCATTGGAGATGCTCTAACCCCTAATGCCCTAACGGACCAGAGACTGCCCTCTCCTTCGATTTTCTCACTCTCACCGAAGAGTTCATGGCGTTTCTTCCTCTCTAACATATTCCTTCTCAGTTCTCTCATAGAGTTCATGGTTGTATTTGTGGTTAAGAAAGACATGATACAACTTACATTTGCTTGTGTGAAATTAGGTTTCAAAATCCCTAATTATATGATTTTTTTCCTTTCCATAGCGTTTGAATGATCTAAAAAGTGAATAACATATTATATTGTTGAGCATGTTTTCTTATTTGAATTCGAGGAAAATTGGGTAGTGATTGAAGATGAAAATTTTAATTTGCCCTAAAAATCTATCGGACGGACTAGACCAGTCTGATACCTAAGAGGCCCCAACGGATCAGTTGATCTGGGACCTAAGAGGCCCCAACAAATCAGTTGATCTGGGACCTAAGAGGACCAAACAGATCAGTTGATCCGGGACCTAAGAGGTCGAAACAAATAAGTTGATCTGTTATGTTGTGTTACGTCACAGTCCGAGTACGTGGCCCAAATTCATAGTTTTTGTGCATTAAACTATATACTACGTATTCAAATATCAAATAATGGGTTAGAAAATATTTGTATGCATCATTACAAACATCAAATAATAGATCGGTGCCGGAGAATATCGATCGTAGTGGCTCTTTACTTCTTTTAAAAAGATGATATAACACAGTTGAATGATGAATATTCACTCGGAATGATGGTTCCGTTTATTTGAGTGGCCGCCGGTAAGTGTCGGTGCCGTCACCGGAGAATGTCGGCAGTAATGAACTCTTACCTAGGGTTTTGTTTTGGAAGAAAAAGAAATTTTGTTTGGAATAAGAAGAAGAAAACAGAGATGAATTTCACCCAGGTTAGTTGACCGGGTGCTTATAGAGAACTCAGGTCAATGGTCATTGCCCCGACTCCATGACATGGTCGCCCGCTTCCAACCATTTGGCCTGGTGCCTAGAGACGCGCCCTATTTTTTTACACTAACATGATGCCCATCCACGTGTAGCTAGCAATTCAATACAAATACAAAGCAAGCCTCTTGGTTATGAGATTTGTAACAGTGGACGCATAAAGTGCTCAACTAAGACGCGTGAAATAAACATTTATACCTAACATAAAACTTTGTTTTGATATTGAATGAATTTTGATGTTTTGAAATTTAAGTTTGCAGTGTTTAGAAAATTTAAGTAAAAACATCATCATACAAACCAAAAACTAAAATAAGAGCATCTCTACGATAAATCAAATCGAATAAAATCGCATATGAATATATGTTATAGTTTTCACAAAGTAATGATGTAATTTCTAATAAGATATTGACAAAAAAAAAAATAAATAAATTAAATAATCATATATTAGTAAATTGATAAGGTTCAAGCAAAGGGTTTATGTGGAAATAGATTTAAGAGAGAGGAAGAATAGTCGGGCCAAATTGAATATAACTTAAATACAAAAACAATGAACAAAATAAATAAAATAGAGTCAAATTGAAATAAAGTAAAAAACCAATCATTAGTTCAACAAATCATGAAAAATGTACAATTTTGTCAAGTAATTTAGGGTTATACTTTCCGCAAGTATGCGAACTCGGGCCACTCTTCCCGCAAGTGTGCGAACCCGAGGCTTCTTAGTTTCGGTTACAAAGTTAAGTGCCCTCCAATTTAGGGTCAAAACAATAAAGTTCTTAAAACAAAACAAAAAAATAAAGAAATACAAAAAAAAGTTTATAACACCCTCTCACCAAAATAAAACAAAATACTAAAATAACAAAAAAAAACTAAAATGGTCTTCTTTGTTGTCCTCCTCCTTGATGCTCCTTCCCTTTAGCTCCTTTGTGAATCTACACAAAGAAAAGAAAAGCAAGTCAAAGTAATCAAAAGAGACAAAATAACAAAATAAAAAACCTAATTCAAGATTGAAAATAAAATAAAACCTATCCGCGACAGCGGTGCCAAAAACTTGATAGGCCTAAAATGGGTCTATTCTCGCAAGTGTAAGGGATCAAGTTATAATAATTCTAGTAAGTCCGGAAATCGTTTCAAGGGATAGGTAACTTCACCCAAATCTCAAATCAACACCCCTTTTGAAAATGTGATTTGATTTGTTGCAACTATTTTAAAAAGAAAACAATAAAAGACTAAAGAAGAATGAAACCAAGATGGGAAAGAATTCTTAGGTTTTTTTATTCCACCACATAAATTGACTATCTAAAACATGCAGTCAATTAACTAATTTTTTTTTCATATATAACTCAAAATCTAACATAATAAACTATGTAGATTTCGGAGTTATTCTTCAATAAGACATTTCAAATCAAGTATTTTTAATTGATTATCATATAAAGGCTATATTCCTTAACAATTGTTCATCATCTAAAAAGCATATCCAATCTAATAACTTAACAAAAGCATGAAATGTCTAATTATGAAACATGAACAATGACAAGATTATAAAATCCATATGAAATGACAATTAGTAGACATTGAAGCTCAATAGAAGGATTTATTAATCAATAACATATCTCAAAATAAACCAAAGTATGAGTTTCCTCTACAACCCTAGATACAAGATTAGCTACTAATAGAATCTATAGTAATATTCATTGAAATTATAAAGTAAATGGAATTACAAAAGATAAATGAAAAGAAATCACCAAATGAGATCTAGATACATTGCTCCATGTGCTTCCATTTTGATATCCAATAATTGTCCAAATTTGTTCATGAATAGAACTCCAAAAACCCAAATTATAACTTCTTAGAAGATGAGATTTAGAAAAGAAAATAGAGTATAAGAAAGTTTAGAACAGAAATGAGGGAAGAAAATGGGATAGAATAGAAGATAGATGTTGAAAAAGATGGTAAAAAGAAATTGCGTAGAAGAGATAATGAAGGCTAGATGAAGGAAAAGATGATGATTTTGGGGTTTTTAACTACTAGAAGATGGAAATAGAGAGAGAGAGAGAGGCTAAACGAAAGAGAGAAAAATTGGTTAAGGAGTAGAGAAGAGGGATTGAGAGGGTTTTCAAGTCTAGTTTTTTTTTTAAGGATAAATATATTAGAAAACTAAGCATTCAGAGTGGCATTACAAAACATATGCAAAATAAAATAGGGAATACAACTCCACATTTTAGATCTCTCCTTCCTTCGAGCCCATTTAGCTAGTTTGTCCGCCTGAGTATTAGCATTTCTTTTGATGTGACTAAATTTAACCAGCAGAAGATCACGCTTGATGTTTCTTATATTGCGAATATGAACCATCATTTGCCATTGCACTTGATGCCTGGGGTTATTAAGATGATTGATCAAGTTGATGTTGTCTCTTTCAATTATGATCAGCATGTGATTATTTTCTTTCGCCCAAATTAGACTGTTGAGAATGGCTATTGCCTCGCTTTTCTCACTGTTTCTGGCTCTATCAGTATTCACCTTAGTAAAGAAAATTTTGGATTGAGAGGCATGTACAATGAAACTGGTACCTATGATTTGTTCAACATTCCCAAAAGATGCATCAACATTCCCAAAGATGCATCAAATTTGGGTGGAGGTTGCCATTTGGCTAAAGTCGCAAGGGAGCTTTCAACTGAGCAGTACTAATCCTGGGAAACGTTTTAATAAGATCTAAAATAGTGTTAACATTGTATAATGTTGTCTGAAAGCAATGATCGCACCTGGTTTTCCATATATGCCCTAAAATTGTAAAAAAATGAACATTCTCCGCAGTACATGTGACGCCCCGTGTCCCAAAATAGACACGACCATGCCCCGGCAATTCACAGACGAGACTAAAATCTGGCAGAGTCTCCTCTGTAAATCGAACCGGTCGCACCTGCAAAACCTGTCATGCAAACCATATATTCGCATACACAAAGAAATAAACTATCGAGCGGAAGCTAAACAAACTCAACTCAATTTCGGGTCGAAACCCGAACCACAACATACAAACGCCTCATAAAACACCGATACAACTTATAAACAACTCTAAGTTTTACGTATATTCATATTAGAGTTTGGTTTCTGCAATAAATACATAACTTGGAAATAACGAAAAACCATATAAAACAACAAAACTCCACTAGCCTCGTCAGACAAGATCACCGGCTGGAATACACACTCCGCCTCGAGGCTACAATTAAGAACCTGCACACTGACAACTGGTAGGGGGTTAGAATACTCACCGACACGAGTTATTCTGGTAGAAGCCCAATCGAAAACACATCACGTTTTCAAAAGTCATTTAATAAGTTGTAAACATCATGACAAAACGAGTTATCAAACCAGTTACCATATATACTATATACAAAACCATTTTCCTTAATCTAGCAAGCAATAGCAGTGATTAGCTGCCCACCCATGGTGCGCTCCCAATAAGAGGAGAGTTCCTCAGGAGAGCCTAGAGTGCGTTAGATAGTACCAGCCCATTTAGGCACTAGCTAATGCACTACGTCTCCTCAAGAAAGAGACTTACCCCTAGCCGGTAAGCCCCTCTCCCACTAAGGGACTCCGCAATCATTGAAGAGTTTACCTCATGATACATATATATCTTAAGTATCTAAATACGTTTTTTTTATCACCGAGTTCGAATAAGAGAGCCGTCCCCCAATTACCATGGAAGGACCTGAACCTCATTCTCTTCGGTACCCTGTCATGCATCTAATGCGATCTTTCAAAATCAGTTTCATTCATTTATCAAAACCAATATTCATATTCAATTCATTATCTTATCAAACACGGAAGTGGAACAACCAATAGTCATATCACACACAAAGCAGAGGGATTCCCAATCAATGTCACCTTGATGAGTCATGAGAATGCCTCATCTGAATCTCTTAATTTGGGCTAGTTAGTCTATTTCGAGCAGTTACTTTGATGTTTTGCTTGTGTTTCCTTACTCAGGTGTTTTCTAAGGAGTTTAGCGCAAAAACGGATAAAAGAGGGGCATTTTGGTCATTTTGAGATAAAGGGATCCTGTTGACCTTGATGCTCGGATGAAAGTAGAGTCCAAGACGAACCCAACGGCGAAAACGAGAGTCGAATCGGAGTCCGGACGAAAAAGATATGCTAAGTCAATGATTGAAGTCTACAAAGGTTGATTAGATGACACGTGGCGGAGTTGGTTCGGGCTTTATTCGGGCATCTAAGGTTGTACGCAGGGATATCCAGTAGCCAACACTTCCATGCATCCCGGACCATTATATCACAGTGTAGCCTAGTTCGTCTACAACATCCAACGGCCTCCAAAATTTAGCAACACGTGGCCTCTTTTGAACGCGCGCTGCACCACGTTACATTTGCCGCAAAGCGCCCTATCAATTTCCTTATGACCAGCAAAATAATTCCCAGATTTATGGAATATATTGATTGGAACAAGTCAGTTGGTAAGTATTTATTCTTTCCATCCTTATCTCCCATCTTGTCTCCTCTTATACAGTAGAGAGATGTTGAGAATTTCTTTTAGGATTTAATTAATAGAAAGGGACGGAAAGTTGTGCATGAAACAGAGAGATTGGGAAATCCTATTACTTTTCTCTCTCATTTATAACTAATTAGAGCAATAGTAGACGGAGAAAGGAAATGAGAGATGGAGATTGAGAGCAGATTTTGTATAACAATATCTTAGACAGAGATTGAAGAGGGCAGCTGTGTTAGGAAAAATAACCTAATTAACTTGTTCAGGAATATGAAGATAAACGATGCGAAAGTAAAAGTAAAGACACCAAGATTATTTAACGTGGCAGAAAACCCCTCCAAACTAGAAGGTAAAAAACCACGGGACCTAGTCCAGAAATCTTCCACTATAATTAAATAATGGATTACACAATTCTTCAAGATGTGTAGAAACACTCTTGGACAACTCTTCACCAAACCTATGGTGGATAAACTGAACAAAGAAACAAAGAAATAAAATCTCTTACTCCTTAGGATTTGAACAAATCCTAGATTACTAAAGGTTGAAGAAGATAACCACAAACTAAATTGCTTCACAAGATTAATAATCTTCTTTTCTTCAAACCAATATTCTGCTCTTTCAATCTCTCTTGAAAGAACCACTTCAGAAATCTCTCTTTCTCTGACTTCTCTTTGTTCTGGAAGTTGTTGTGTATAATCTCTTCCCTTTCATTCCCTATTTATAATAATAAATAAGGAGGTTTACCAATAGAAATAGGAATTCCTTTTTAGGCTTGAAAAAATAGAAGTTTCTATTTTTTTCCCCAAACAAGGAATAAGGGAAATCCTATTCCAACTAGGAGTCCTTTAATTATAAGGAGGGACCCCAACAAACTCCCCCTCCCGACTTATGAAGAGGGACCTACCATCCCCAAACCTGCAACACTGCTACATAGCTCATGTTTGCCTTTGGGTAATGGTTTTGTCATCATATCTGAACCATTGTCTTCAGTATGGATTTTCTCGATCTTCAACACCTTTTCTTCAAGAACATCTTGGATCCACTGGTATCTCACATTTATATGCTTGGACTTGGAATGGAAACTAGAATTCTTACTGAGGTGGATGGCACTCTGACTGTCGCAATGAATAACATAATTATCTTGTTTCATACCAAGTTCTTCTAACAGTCTCTTCATCCATAACATCTCCTTGCAACATTCTGTAATGGCAATATATTCTGCCTCTGTAGTAGATAAAGCTACACACTTTTGTAATTTAGATTGCCATGACACTGCTCCCCCTGAAAGTGTAAATAAGTAGCCTGATGTGGACCTTTTAGAGTCTACATCTCCTGCCATGTCTGCATCTGTGTAACCGACTAATACTGGCTTATCATTACCAAAACATATACGAGCTTTAGACGTACCTCTAAGATACTTCAGAATCCACTTCACTGCTAACCAATGCTCTTTGCCTGGATTAGCAAGAAATCTGCTTACTACTCCAACTGCAAATGCAATGTCCGGTCTTGTACACACCATTGCATACATCAAGCTTCCTACAGCTGAAGCATAAGGAATTTTCTCCATTTCTTCTTTCTCACTTCTAGTTGATGGACATTGATCACGAGTCAACTTGAAGTGACTGGCTAATGGACAACTCACTGGTTTTGTCTTGTCCATATTGAACCTTTCTAGAACCTTCTCAATGTATCTTTCTTGTGATAGCCAAAGTTTTCCAGCTTTTCTATCACGAGAGATATGCATGCCAAGAATTTGTTTTGCTGGACCCAAGTCTTTCATATCGAAATACTTGTTTAGTTCCTTCTTTAACCTGCTAATTTTATTAGCATCCTGACCAACAATCAACATATCATCAACATAAAGTAGAAGTATAATCAAATCTCCATCAGGAAATTTATGAACGAAAACACAATGATCTGAAGCCGTCCTGTGATACCCTTGATCCTTCATGAATGATTCAAACTTTTTGTACCACTGTCTTGGTGCTTGTTTCAGCCCATATAAACTCTTCTCTAACTTACAAACCAAGTGTTCCTTACCTTTAACTTCAAACCCAGTTGGTTGTTCCATATACACATCTTCCTCCAAGTCACCATGAAGGAAAGCGGTCTTGACATCTAGTTGTTCAATTTCTAGGTTCATACTTGCAGCCAATCCCAATACTAACCGTATCGAGGACATCTTCACCACCGGAGAGAAAATCTCATCAAAATCAATACCCTTCTTCTGCCCAAATCCTTTCACCACTAGGCGTGCCTTATATCGTGGTTGTGAATTTCTTTCTTCAGTTTTGATTTTGAAAACCCACTTATTTTTAAGAATTTTCTTATTCTTAGGTTTTTCAACCAACTTAAAAGTGTTGTTCTTATGCAATGATTCAATCTCATCTTGCATAGCTTTCAACCACTCCTTCTTGTGTTCATCATCTATGGCTTCTTCATAACATTGTGGTTCTCCACTATCTGTAACCATCACATACTCGTGTGGAGGATACTTGGTAGATGGTGCTCTATCTCTAGTCGATCTTCTCAATTCAGCTGGTGGTTCATGTTGAACTTCCATTCCTTGCTCAACATCATCACCCATAGGAACATCTTCATGAGCTTCATCTTCATGATTTTGTTCTTCACCTGCATTACCATGCATAACCTTAGAAGAGATATGTGGATCTAGATCAATGAGATCATTACTATGATTCTCATGCTTCTCAACTTTCCCGAAGTCCTCAATAGTTTGATTTTCAAGAAAGATCACATCTCTACTTCTAATAATCTTCTTATCGACTGGATCCCATAACCTGTATCCGAATTTCTCATCTGCATAGCCTAAAAAGATGCATTGCTTGGCTTTATCATCAAGCTTTGCTCTTTGATCTTTAGGTATATGCACAAAAGCCCTGCAACCAAACACCCTTAAGTGTTCATAACTGACTTCTTTCCCAGCCCACACTCTCTCAGCTACATCTCCATCTAATGGTGCTGAAGGTGATAAATTGATCAGATAACATGCAGTACGCATTGCTTCACCCCAGAAGCTTTTAGGCAACTTAGCTTCTGAGAGCATACATCTGATCCTCTCCACAATAGTGCGATTCATGCGTTCTGCTACACCATTTTGTTGTGGAGTTTTGGGAACTGTCTGTTCATGTCGAATACCATGGGTTTTGCAATACTCTTCAAACGACCCGATGTATTCTCCTCCATTGTCAGTGCGAATGCACTTCAATGATTTTCCTGTCTCCCGTTCTACCATGTTGTGGAAATTCTTGAAAACTGCAAGTACCTGATCTTTGGTCTTTATGGCATATGCCCAAACTTTCCTGGAAGCATCATCTATAAAAGTAACAAAATACAAAGCACCACCAAGTGTTTTGACCTTTAAAGGTCCACAAACGTCAGAATAAACAAGCTCCAAAACACTGGATTTTCTTTCAGATGCATTCCTTTGAAAAGAAACTCTATGTTGTTTTCCTACTAAACAATGAGAACAAGTGTTTAAATTTATACCTTTTACGTTCGGTAAGTCTTGTCGTTTAGCAAGGATTTGAAGTCCTTTCTCGCTCATGTGCCCGAGTCTTCTATGCCAAAGATCAGTGGAAGAATCTTTTTCAACTGCATTCAATTCTCCTTTACACAGTTTTACTTGAGTTCTGTATAAAGTACAACACTTCTTCCCTCTTGCTATCACCATTGACCCTTTTGTGAGCTTCCACTTTCCATCACCAAAGTGACTGTGGTACCCTTCATCATCTAATACTCCGGTAGAGATTAGGTTATATCGAAGATCTGGTATATGTCTCACATTCTTAAGAATCAATGTACTCCCTGTGCTCGTCTCGATTTTCACTTCTCCAATTCCTACGATTTTTGAGAAACCTAAGTTTCCCATCCTGACTTTGCCAAGGTCACCAGTTCTGTAAGAGTTAAAGAAATCCTTACATGGAATAGCATGATACGAAGCACCTGAGTCAACCAACCATGTCGTTTCTGGTTCTGACTCAGCCATACTTAAGCAAGTGTCTCCACAACCTGAGAGTAAGATAATGTCATCACTTGAGGCAACTGCCGCAACATTATCTTGTTTTTCATCATCCTTTTTATTTTCCTTCTTTGTTTTCTTGCAATCACTCTTGTAATGACCCATTTTTCCACAACCAAAACATCTAACTTCTTTCTTTGGTTTTGATCTCCCCCTTGACTTATCACGGTTATGAGGTTTTCTACTTTTACCTCTCCCCCGTCTTTCTGTAACAAGTGCCTCTGAATGAGACTCGTCTGACGATGATTTCCTTCTTGTTTCTTCATTCAACAAACTACCTGTTACGTGATTCATACGCATTATGCCATCAGGAGCAGAATTGCTAAGAGACACCACCAATGTCTCCCAACTATCTGGAAAAGAATTTAGAAGAAGTAAGGCCTGCAACTCATCATCCAAAACTAACTTCATTGCAGAAAGCTGGTTTACTAGACTTTTCATCTCATTCAAGTGTTGAGCAATTGAGGTTCCTTCTTTATATTGTAATTTTCCTAGCTTTCTGAACAAGTAAGCCTTTTTGGCAGCTGTCTTCTGATCATACAATTCTTCTAATTTCCTCCATAGACTATAAGCGGAAGTCTCCGTCGATACATGATGAAAAACACTGGGTTCTACCCATTGTCGAATAAATCCAACAACCTTACGATCTAATACCTTCCAGTCTTCTTCATCTATCTTCATCGGTTTTGTACCGTGATTTTCAATGGGTGCAGCTAGGTCTTTGCAGTATAACAAATCTTCCATTTTTGCTTTCCACATCAAGTAGTTTTCTCCATCTAAACTAATCATTCGATTAGTATTCACTTCCATATTTCTGAACAATAAATCCAACCTTAGCTCTGATACCACTTGATAGGAAAAATAACCTAATTAACTTGTTCAGGAATATGAAGATAAACGATGCGAAAGTAAAAGTAAAGACACCAAGATTATTTAACGTGGCAGAAAACCCCTCCAAACTAGAAGGTAAAAAACCACGGGACCTAGTCCAGAAATCTTCCACTATAATTAAATAATGGATTACACAATTCTTCAAGATGTGTAGAAACACTCTTGGACAACTCTTCACCAAACCTATGGTGGATAAACTGAACAAAGAAACAAAGAAATAAAATCTCTTACTCCTTAGGATTTGAACAAATCCTAGATTACTAAAGGTTGAAGAAGATAACCACAAACTAAATTGCTTCACAAGATTAATAATCTTCTTTTCTTCAAACCAATATTCTGCTCTTTCAATCTCTCTTGAAAGAACCACTTCAGAAATCTCTCTTTCTCTGACTTCTCTTTGTTCTGGAAGTTGTTGTGTATAATCTCTTCCCTTTCATTCCCTATTTATAATAATAAATAAGGAGGTTTACCAATAGAAATAGGAATTCCTTTTTAGGCTTGAAAAAATAGAAGTTTCTATTTTTTTCCCCAAACAAGGAATAAGGGAAATCCTATTCCAACTAGGAGTCCTTTAATTATAAGGAGGGACCCCAACAAGCTGAATATATCATATATTGATTCGATTCTCAGAGAGATTGAACATACTTTGGCTGGAGATTTTATTTTCTTCAAGAAGGAAAGAGAGGAGCTGGTTGATTTTCCAATATACTATATAGAGAGAAAGAAGTTTGAAGATGGAATGATATATTTACAGAGAAGGAACAAAGATAAATTCGATTGGGATTTACTTGAAAATCATAGAGAGATTGGGAACAGAGAAGGGATGGCTGGAGATTTGAAGAAATACTTTAGAGAGATAAAGCTCTCGGTGGAGAGATGATTGACCTGAATATTTTGTTACTGAAATGAGAAGAAGAAGATAGAGTGAGGAAAGGAAGGCTTGATTTCTCCTCTCTTTGCTTATATAAAGAATGGAAATTGAAGAGGAAGGGTATCTTCTCTTTGGGAAAAAATCAGGGAGTGGAACTCTAGCCTTCTTCCTCCTCTCAAAGCTTACAAGACATAATTTTCAGAGAGAGAGAGAGAGAGAAGAAGGAAGGGGCTTCAACATCAATTCTCATCACCATGTCATCTTTAGACAGGATGCACCATCATTATCTATAATCTTTTCTTTCTTTTCTTTGTGAGAGAGTGAAGAGAGAAAACAGAGAAAGAAGTGATTGTTGTGTAGAGAGAGAGGGAGGGTTTGTGAGAGACTTTCTTTTATCTCTTCTTCCATTAACAGAGAGAAGTGTGTAGAGAAAAAGAGAGAGAGAAGTTCAGAAAAGAGAAAGCTTCTTATCTAATTATCAACATCATCAAAGAGTTTAATGTTGGGTGATTTTCTTCCCTTTATTTTCTGTTATACAATGATAATATTTTCTATAAGGCCAGCGCTTTGGGGAAAGCTAAATAATTTCCGGGGTGTGAAATTTTAAAGGGAATATGTAGTATTTTAGAAATTTTCCGGGAAAATATATTTTAAGGGGAAATAAAAGAAAAACACTCCACCTCACCTCACTCTCTCTCCACCTCACCTATCTGTCTTCTCCGATTAGGTCGCCGGCCGGAAAATTTTCCGGCCGGCGACCATGAAAAATAAAATTCACTCTCTCTATAAACTCCGGCGAAGGGGTTTCCCTTCGCCGGAGTTCCGGTCTGTTGAAGAACAAACCGGATCTGGCCTGTTGAAATATATCTTTTTTAATTCTTATATCTGTTGGTTCTTGTTGTGATTGTGGTTGTTGTATAAACAAGATAAATTAATGCTGTATTTCTGGAATTCAAGAGAAAGTGAGATCTGGACTAATAATATTTCTAAGGTGAGCCAATCTTTGTTTCTTCAACCGTGGGTCTCTCTTATTTTCCTCCCAATTTAGACGACCAGAAGTTAGAGAGAGAGAGAAGAAGATTAGGCCAATCCGAGCTGGGAATCATCTTATTTAAATTCATGCAGATCCAGTAATCTTTTGTCACTTCCCCATCTCTGCTTTTCTCTTCTTCTAAAACGACATTCAAAGAAGAGAAAGAGAGAGAAAGTAGAGAGAGAAAGTGGGAAGGGATGGATTCCATTTCTTCAATTTTGGAGCTATTGCCTGACTCATCAGTACGTCATTTGAAGAAATAAGAATTAACGGTAGAAATTGGAATTATATGGGAGAAATTTCGAACTACATTGATCATACCGATTCTAAGGATTTCAGTTTTAGTATGTGTAATATTGTCTCTTCTTGTGTTCATTGAAATTTCGAACAGACCAGAGAGTGAACTTTTTTTTTCATGGTCGCCGGCCGGAAAATTTTCTGGCCGGCGACCTATTCGGAGGTGAGAGAGAGAGAATGGTAGGGAGAGAGAAGATGAGGTGGAGAGAGAGATGAGGTGGAGAAGCTATTTTGCTTTCCCCTAAATAAAATTGTCAAACAAAATTGACCAATTTTTGACCAAGTCTTCACACCCCGGAAACTATTTAGCTTTCCCCAAAGCGCTGGCCTTTCTATAATCTTGATGATGCATGTGCCTAATATGAGTTGCTAATTCTTGTATCTAGAGTGAAGATAAAACTTCAAGCATGAATAACTTATTCTCTTTGTTTTCATGATTCTTATAATGTGCGTCATTGTTTAACTATGTTTTAATCAATTCCTTCGAATTATATTAGAACTTCATCGTTTATGCTTATATCTTGATAGATCATGCTTAGAAATAAATTTCTTTGATGGTTTATACTTGTCGTTTGATAGACGATAGTTGGGACATGATTATGTAGGATTTGAGATTAACATAATACATCTTCAATAACCTTGTTTCAACGTTTGATTTTCCGATATCTAGATAAGGCTACTTTTCTAGATATTGAGTTATAAAAATTATAGAATCATGTTAGGAAAGAGTTAAATCAATTATGATAGTTTGAGGTGGATTCCGATCTCTAGACTTCTCCCCCATTGACCCGTTTACTGTTATTATTTGTCTTTATTATTTTAATATCTATCACCAAAAACAATTTTAAAAAGAAAGCATTTTAGTTCTAGGTTTAGAATAAGTTTAACTAGTCTCTGAGGAACGAACCGGTCTTTCCGGAAATATTACAACTTGACACCCGTGCACTTGCGGGTGTAGACCTATTTAGGAAACTTTTTAGGCCCATCAAGTTTTTGGCGCCGCTGCCGGGACTAAGTTCAAATTTTGTTCTAATCTTGGAAAGTTTTTATTTTTGGTAAGTTTTGATTTTTGGCCACTTTGACTTGCTTCTCTATTTTTGGTGTGTAGGGCATTAAGGAGCGAAAGAGAAGGCACAAACAAGGAGGAGGAGGAGTCGAAAAGAAGAAATTTACAGTTTTATTTTTTATTTTTATTTTTTTGCTGAGAGAGAGACTTTAGACTTTCTTAATTTTATTTTTTGGATTAAAGTTTTGACCCTAAATTAGAGGGCTTTTAAATTGTAACTGAAAAATCAAACGAAGCCTCGGGTTCGGACACTTAAGGGAAGAGTGGCCCGGGTCGTCTACAAAGGTCGTCGCCCGTCTTGAACGGGAGGTAATTTTTCTGATCTCCCACGAATCCCCTGTAAGTGGGTCCTTGTGTGTTTTGTGTGCCTCATTGATTTGACGAACTTCTTAGTTTAATCGTCTTTAGTAAGGGCACAAACCCTATTACAAGACAGGAGTCGGACTTCATCACCAATCTCTTGCCCATTTAGGAAACAACGTTGCGAATCCCAAACCTCACTTAAATTAAAATCTGGTTTAGACATTGGCCTTAGGGTATCGAGCTCATAGGATCTTTGAAACGATTCAGGGACTTAATTTTTATTTGGGCATTCCTAAAAGGAAAGTGTCACTCAATTCTTTAAAAGGTCACCTCGAGAAGAGGAAACGTTACCGAAGGTTGGACGACTATATAAGGTGGTAAATTCATTTCAGAGAGGAAAATTATAAGGCTCAAAATCCGGGTCAAAATATCAAATGAAGCCCAACCCGGAATAATAATGCAAAAAAAACCCAAAATTTAAAATTACAAAACATTCATTAAAATTTTTGAACAAAATACAGATTGCTCTCAACAATTTTGTATTTGCTCTCAACAATTTTGTAAATGTATGAACAAATTTGTTTTTGTTCACACATAATTATATATGTTGTCACAGTTTCAAAAGTGTTGTAACAGTTTCAAAAGTATTGCCAACAGTTTAAAAATAGGGTTTTTTTAACATTATTATTCCCGAGTGGGTTTTTTTTTCGTATTTGGGCCCAAGTCTTGGGCTTTTCTTACATAGTTCCTTCATTTTAAGCCCATGCCACATGTCGCTATATAAGGTGGGCAGAATTACTTAGTTCTTTTTAAGTCCCTGAGTTCTGTTTACATTACAAAATACCCCCTAAATTATCCTTTTTGCTGATTTAGCCCCTCTTTTGACTTGACCCAAATGTCAAATAGCCCTTCAACTAACCTTGAAACATGGGATGTTATAGTACAACTGAGTTGATCCGGGTTTTGCCACGATAGAATCTATTCAGATAAAGAGGGGATATTAGTCGAGATAATATTAAAGTGAAACCAAATGTTTTTCGCTAGGGGGCAATGTAAAAGAGCGTCTTCAATAGTTTCTAGTTCAGTACAGTTTGGACAATTAAATATATCTCCAATATACTTACCTATACGTTGACGAACTGGAAGCGCATTAGTGCAAATTTTCCAAATGAAGAGCTAAATGCGTGGGATGGTGGGAATAGACCAAATAAAATTCTAGTTCACTTCCACAGGTGGAGTAGTCTGGTTAATTGAACTCAGGTGTTGATACATGGATGCGACAAAATGATTTTCTGATTGTGTTAGATTCCATTTCATTTTATCGGATCCTTGTAGTTGAATAGGAATAACTTTGATGAGGTTACTGATGGTGTCAGTGAAGTTTTGTCTAAGAATACTATCGTGCCACCTGTTATTACTTATAAGTTGAGATACACTAGTCAGGTTGAGTTGTTTGTATTTTGAATTTGCTGGTTAACTCCAGAGATCCAATTGGCTTTCCAAATGTTTATTTTTCCCCCGTGTGCACCTCCCAAGTGATATGACTATCAATAAGATCACAATGCTTTCTAATTACCTTCTAATTCCATGAGTGATGGGATTTGGCCAAACCTTGGGAGTCGGTCTGAGGAAAGTATTTGGCTTTCAGAAATTTTACCCAAATGAAATCTGGGTCAGACTTTGGCCTCCAGGCGAGCTTGCTTAGGAGGGCAGTGTTGTCTAGATGAGGATGATGAATACCTAGCCCTCCTAGTTTTTTCGGAAGACAGATGTACGACCAAGCTTTTGTACAAATGATTTTCCCCACCAGAAGGACTTTTGCAAAGTCGCTATGTGTTTGCTTATGACTTTAGGAATGGCAAAATATTGCATCTGATATCGGAGAACGGTTGCCGCTACAACAGAGATAACTACTGTACTACCGACCTGAGAGAGGAAAGAGTGGTTCCATCTGGATAGTTTATTCTTAATCTATTCTAGAATATTACTAAACATTTTAGTTTTCTGGGCTCCAATGAAAAGCTGGGTTCCAAGATATTTTTCCGTTTTAGAAGCTTATTTCACTTTTAGAGTTTTCATGATTATGCATTTAAATTTTGGATGTGAATTTTTGGAGTAAAATATATTAGATTTGTTGTAGTTTATAGTTTTTCCAGAAGCCGAACAGAAAAGGCTAAGGATGGTTTTCAGATTATGCACATTCTCGAGAGAATTTTTCCGAAAATGATGCAATCATCAACAAAGAGAAGATGGGTGATGGTGAGATTAGGGTTGTCAGTGGGTAATCCTAAAAATTTATCATTTTCAGGATTGGAAACTAAAATTCGGCTTAATCCTTCTATGCTAGAATAAACAGGAAAGGAGACAGAGAGTCCTCTTGCCTAATGCCTCTGGATGGATGAAATTTTGGTCTAGGGTGACCATTAATAAGGACTTACATAGAGGAGGTTGAGATGCAATTGGAAATCATTTTGATCCAATGATCAGAAAAACTTAGCTTTTGCATAATGTTAATAAAAAATGACCATTCTATTCTATCACAGACTTTAGACATGTCTAACTTGAGGCGAAAATAGCCCTTTGCTCCTTTCATTTTTTTGAAAGAGTGAATTATCTCTTGACCCGTGATAGGTATTAAGTTTTTTTTTGAGAAAGCAAATACATTAACTTAACATTCTATTACAATATCCAAATTAAAATACAAACATAACATTAAACAAAGTAAAACGACAAAATGCCAGAATTGAGGAATTGCGCATTATAGCTTCGATTAGTGGAGCTTCCTTCATTTTGTAGCTTATAAGCCTGACAGCTCTTCAAGAGGATGATCTGAAAATTGGTCTTGAGAGTCCTTCCGATTGATTGAAAGATGGAACTAGTACCTGTCGTCCTGTAACATGGTAGATGGATTAAACAGACACCCGAAGTTCCAAAACGAAACGAGGGTGTTTGTAAGGTGGAACCAAATGTTGATTTCGAGTTATCCCTCCAGTATTCTCCATATGCAGAGACCATATCCGCTCGAGTTCCACAAAGTAGAATCTGATCAGACACCTGGTAAGTGGGATCGCCGTCATAGCCTGGTAAGTGGGATCGACGTCATAGCCAGAGTATAAATACTCAGCTAATCCGCCAGTATTCTAAATCCTAGATTTTTCTTTCTCATCTTACTCCCTTCCTATTTAGTTTGTCATTGTTTTATTATTTTCAAAATCAAATAAGATAATCAAAAGGTGGTGTTGATTTAAGATTTAGATAAAATTACTTGTCCCTTGGAACGACTTCCCGATTTACAAACTTTACTATAACTTGACCCCTACACTTGGGGAAAAGACCTATTTTAGGCCTATCAAGTTTTTGGCGTGCCGGGGATAAGTTTAATTTTATTTTCAATCTTGAATTGGTTTTTTATTTTTATTGTTGTCTCTTTTGATTACTTTGACTTGCTTTTCTTTTCTTTGTGTAGATTCACAAAGGAGCTAAAGGGAGGGAGCATCAAGGAGAAGGACATCAAAGAAGACCCTTTTAGATTTTAGTTATTTTAGTACTTTATTTTTAGTTTGGTGAGAGAGTGTTATAAATTTTTTGTATTTCTTTATTTTTTTTTGTTTTGTATTAAGGCCTTTATTGTTGTGACCCTAAATTGGAGGGCATTTCATTTTGTAACCGAAACTAAGAAGCCTCGGGTTCGCACACTTGCGGGAAGAGTGGCCCGGGTCGTCTACAAAGGTCGTCGCCCGTCTTGAACGGGAGGTAACTTCTAGATCACCCACGAATCTCCTGTAAGTGGGTACTTGTGATGTTTTTGCTTGCCTAATTGATTGTCGAACTGTTAGTTTAATTATCATATTAGTAAGGGCATTAACCCATTACAAGATAGGAGTCGGATTTCATCACCGGTCTCTTGCCCATTTAGGTAACAACATTGCGCGATCCCAAGCCTCACTTAAAATTAAAAATTGATTTAGACATTGGCCAAAGGGTAACGAGCTTATAGGACCTTCTTGACAAATCTCAAACTTGATTAGTATTTGGAGTTTTCCCAGGAAGAGGGAACGATCCAAGCGCACAATTCTTGATCGTTGTACTGTGACGAAGTAACTCCTTATAAGAATCATAGTTCAAGCTTTGGTAAGAAGTAGAAGCTGTCTAGATCTACTTTTAGGTGAAAAAGACCACCAGTAGTCTAGATTTTGTCTAGGTTGCTTGGTTGAGTCGGCTTGCTTGTGTGTGTGTTTTTCTTAGGATCTCCGTAGTTTCGTTACTCTTAATAAAAAATGGATGGATTCTTTCATGGTCATTATCTAGACTTGAGGGGAATAACACTACTCTAGATAATTTTGATCGGTCTTGTTACAATAGTCATAACGTTGATAACTATTGGGATTATCATCAACCTCAACAAGGTTGCGATCCTCAATTACAAAATACCAATAATTATCAACGTTTTAACAATCAAAATTATTTTGAAAATCCGAGGGATAATGTCTATGGTGATAATTATAGGGAGTATTGTCAACCTCAAGGAGGTTACGACTCACACTATGCACTTGTCAATAGTTCATCCTGCAGTCAATATAATGAAGAGTTTTATGATCCAAACATGTCTCAACCACCTCAATGGGATAACATTCAAACTAATGACTCTTCATCATCTTCATTAGACGAACTTTATAGTCTTCTTGTCAGGACTAATATAGAGCTTGAGCAGAAAGGTCATGAGCTACGAGCTGAAAGATTAGCTTTAATTGAAAGAATTGGTGAAAGTCTAGAATTGTCCCTCAATAAAAAACCCAACATCATAGATGATGAGTCCTTTGATAATATGGAGTACAATACACAATATCATGAGTCTTATGATGATGAGGATGGTAGTATAAATGAGGCGAATACTTTGTTTGATCCTACTCCATTTCAGTTTCTGAGCATAGTATTTTGCCAACCGTAGAGTCGCAGCTATCATCATATGAGTCCTTTGCTGAGGAAACTCTTGAACCACCTTCAGAGAAACAACCGCCACCACTACAAACCACCACCACCACCAGAAATACAAACCACCACCACTACAAACCACTACTACAAAGCACCATCAGCACTACAAAGCACCACTACAAACCACCGCCACCACTACAAACCACCACCACCAGAAGTACAAACCACTACAAATCCTAGCCGGTCGAATTGCTGTTAGAGAAAGAGAGAGCAACCACCACCACCAGAAATACAAACCACCGTCGAATCTACTGTTATAGAAAGAGAAAGTAGCCACTACCACCAGAAATACAAACCTCAACTACAAACCCTAGCCGGTCGAATCTACTGTTATAGAAAGAGAGGGAGAAAGAGAGGGAGAAAGAGAGAGAGGAAGTTAACCCTACCATCGATTTGCTATTCTACAGAGAGAAAGAGGGAGAGAGATATAGAGAACGGGTGGGAGATGGCTGTTGAGAGATGAGAAAGAGGGAGTGACTAAGGAACTTATTTAGGGTTTTCTATCCTTAGTTCCCACTTTTCAATTCAGACCCTATAATTCAGATTTGAAAAACAAACATCAATAATTCACCAATACAGATGTAGCAAATTCGGACTTAGCAAATTCAGATTCAACAAATTCAGATTCAGACATGTTGATTCTGGAGCACCTAAATCCAAACATCCAAAAGGTGTATTTCTATGATCATTTGTTTATTCTGTTTAATGAGTAATCTTAGTACTCTTAATCTATATTTCAGGAATGTTGATTCTGGAGCACCTAAATCCAGAATCATGGTTTGGGCCGAACGGCCAGTATATAAAGGAACAACCTTGCCTTAGTTGTAGAGGTAGAGGAAATACTCCTTGTACAGAATGTGGTAGCGAAAGATCGAAATTAGATTGTTCTCATTGTAATGGAAATGTTTGTTTAGCTATATTCTATGTTTTATATTACTATAAAAGCATCATACTTTCTTCTATTTTTGTTGTTTAGATCTTATAGAACGCTAGACATAATGCCCCTTCGATGTTTTTGGTAGCTTAGTCGATGATAATGTCGTTAATGTTACTTTTTTTCTTAACTTATGCTAGGGTATAAGAACTTGCAAGCAGTGTTTGGGAGATTGTGTGATATGGGAAGAATCAATCGACGAGCGACCATGGGAAAAACTCGATCTATGTAAAAAACTTATTAAACCCCTCATATTTTTGTAAGGAACTTATTATAGATTTGGGTAAACTAACGTTGCCGTGCAAATTAGATATGTTTGTAACATGATTCATTGATTGCTCGGCTGATATGTTGCTGCAAATAAAGTTTATGAGCTAGCTGTGTGTATTCACATATACCTTATATGTTGTTACATTGTGATAGCTTTCATTCCATAAGTAGAGTTATTTGATAATGGTGTAACTTGTGGTATGTACTTCTGTATGTGTACCTAATCTTTGCTTGGCCGGTCTTTCTGCAGATCGCCTCTTAAAGTGAAGGAATATGATGAGGTAGACAATCTAGATATAAAGTTGAAGGTGAGGAAAAAATCGAAGCGTATATACCAATCGCCGTCTCCTGAAGTTGGATTAAAGATCAGCAGGTCCCTAAGAGTTAGTCTCTTGCTTAACTTTTCTAGTACATAAGCCGATAACTGTTTTATCTTCTTTCTTCTTCCGGTACTCACTCATTTTTATCGATTCTAGTCATCTTCTTTGGTAAATATAAATCGCTTAGCTAATGCATGTGAGCATTTCAGTAAATGGGTAGGACTTGAACAAGCTTTCCTAGGATGGGCAATAGTCTTAACTATTTATGCCAAAACTCTACGTTTTAGCACTTTTTTTCGCCATTGTGGTACTTGAGTTCTCTTGTCGGACACTATCAACTACTTCCGTGGGTATAATGAGATGTGTATATACACCTTGTGTGTACTTAGACGAAATCGTGTTAGGATCGTAAAACGTAACTCTTAGTTAACGTCTTTTATGGAGGTAATTTCTAGAAAAGTCAAAATAATATTGAAAATGAGTAGAAAACCACAAAACATTTGAAAATTATTATTCAGGTCAAAAAGTGTGCAAATACTAAAATGCCCCCTTTTGTCATTTTGTGTAACTAAATTCTTTTGTTTTTCTTTAAATTTTAAATCGATATAACTTTTGTTTGAGATGTTGGATTTCTATAAAAATTGTAAATGTAGAAATGATTTTTCATTAGCTTTCGAACAAGATCCACTTTCAATACTTTTTTTTTCAAAAAGAAAACCAGAAAAAAACGGCGTTTTTTTCCTTTACGTTTTTCTGCAATCGTGTTTGCAACAATCTGTTATGCAAACGTGTTTGCAAAAATCTGTTACGCAAACGTGTTTGCAACAATCTGTTATGCAAACGTGTTTGCATCAATCTGTTCTGCAAACGTTATGCAAACGTGTTTGCATCAATCTGTTCTGCAAACGTGTTTGCAACAATCTGACCTGCAAACATGTGTTTGCATAATGTAAACTGCAAACTATGTTTGCAAAATATAGATTGCAAACATGATTTGCAAGTTTTGCAGAATATAATCTTGAGTTGCATATCTTGCAAACCCGATTTGCAAATCGAGAATATAAACTAAGAGTATGTGTCTATGAAATCTTGAGTTTGGAATTGATTTCATCATTCATCATAAAAATTTATGAAGCACAAAACAATATGAGTTAGAAGAATATGAAACTTCATGTCCATCTAGAAAGGGATACATCATCACATTTGGCCCATTCAACCCATCATCACTGAAAAGTACTTATATGCCAACACAAAATAGTAGTTTCATTTGGCCCATTTCGTTCCGTTTGGTTCATCATTCACTGAAAGTTTGAGTTCCTGATTTTCTTGATGAAGTTTTGTGAAGTGGATCCCTAAGCTGAAGAAAACCTGTAAATTGTCAAGACATTTCAAACCTGAGAAAGCAAATGATCAAAGGTCTGAATTTACTATCCATCGACAATTCAAGACTAAACGAACAATGGAGTATATGGAAATCGTGGATATAGATTGTTAACAAAGAGAAGGATTGAAGACTAATAACTGACCTATTGTATACATCTTGTGATAATTGACAATATCGAATTTTCGCATCCTTTCTTTGTAAATCTTGTAGAATTTCTGTAGCTGATCAATTCTATCGTTATGGAAGTACTTCTCGTTGATCTTCCATGGTTTTAGATCTTCAACAAACTTTGCAACGGATTGTTGGGAGTTTTCTGGTGATCTTCATATCGGTGGCAACTAGAGAAACCTATTCAGACACAATACAGTTTAGTAGCAATTAACGAAATTTCCCCATATCCTTCTTCCATACTGCTGGAATTGGTTGAAGTTTTACTCAAGGTCTACTCAAAGTAATTTGTTGTTATAATCCCTTTTGTTGATCCTAGATAACTAGAATTCAAATTATGGAAACTACATGGTTAGGGTAATCAGTCTCTGAGCAAGATTATGTATAAAACTATAAGAAAAAAAACATTTCTCTTCATTAGTGAATCACCATTCAGTGAAGTTACAACAATGATCATGTTTTCATCTATCTAAATGACAACCACCTCAGATTTCTATTCACAAGGCTTCCAAGTTTTTCTTACACCACTTTTTCTTATGAAATGAGTTCTCATAATACTGCAACACGACAAGACTATCTTAGTAGGTATTTTTGGTCATCATAGAGTTTAAAGCACTTCACGTTTAAGTTGCACCTGGAAAGACTTGATGAAAACAAAGGAACAAGACATCATCACCAGGTTAAAGTGAACGTACCGTAGTACACTGTATCGACCTCAAGCACATCAATCTGCATATTATCAAACAACCAAACAAATTGAAGTTCACTCTGAGTATAAGAAAATACTATTGTTTATCTAAATGGAGTAACATAATTAAAGAAGTCGTTCACTAGAAAACAATTGGTAAGCAATTTAGAGAAGTATTATCGGTAAAAGGCTGTTAGCTGCAACATATGATACACACCAACATTTGTATCGTCCTCCGCATTATATGCGAACTCTCCTAACATGCTTGGCAATACTGGCACTGCCTTCGCTAGTAGGGTGTGCGGCCTATACCTAATTACCTCTATCAAAATTTTTAGTACTCTTTCCACTTGAATATCTTCATTTCATTTCCACTTTTGTATTTTCAGTAAATTAACAAGTACAATACTTAGTTTTGGTGAAAAAGTTCCAAGTGATTTAATCTTCATGATCTATTTCAAGAGATAAGGGATTTCTAACCCTAGGCTATGATCACCCAATTTGAAATTGTAGAAAACAAATAACTAAAAACAAATGATGACATACAGAGACTTCGAGGCCAATCTGTTGAATGTTGTCCATGAGGTCTTGGACTTTGTTTGGATCATTTGATCTGGTCCGCATGAGAGGTCTTCTTATCTTATCCATCAGAATTTCCATTATCACCACCCCTCCTCTTCCTCTTGAATTGCTTTTCTTATTATCACCAATTAAGGGAGGAACATCGCCTGACAAATTACCCAAAAAAGATGAATTCAAACCCTAACAACTCCAATACGGTTAATCCAACCCCAAAAACACATAAAGACTGAATTCATCCAAAATCGACTATGTTAATTGTTTAGTTTGGAACTAAATTTAAAACTAATTAGAATAGCCAAACCCAATTGAAACATAATTGAAATCAGAAATATATTGCAGAGAGAGTGTGAAATTTTGGTAACTTCTACCTAATAGAAAAAAATCTAGGTTTTTTTGGTTAATATGATAATTTTTTGACCCTAAAAAGCCATTTATCCTGGATACTATAACGATGGTTTTATCATGGGGAGACATTCGGTTCGTAAGTGACAATGTGAACCAGTTCGTAAGTTTAATTTTTTTTGTTTAGTTGGACGCTTGCAGAGTCTTAATGCAATGACGGGACTGTTCACTAAACGGATGAAGATTCTCCATGGTGATCCTAAACTACATGCAGAAAGAGTGGCTTCGATTAAGGTAAGCAAGTGATAATTCACTATTATCTGTAATCGATTTTCACATTTGATATTCCAATCTTGCTTTCAACAAAGTTTGTTCTTCGAGCACATTATTATTGATCGAAGACAAAAAACTGTTTCACTGAGTGATGAATACAATTGTACTTTCTTTGCAGCAAGCTAAGCTAAACTTCTAAAGGCACTGCTGCAGCAAGAAAGAAGGTGTCCGATACCTTGAAAGCTTTCTTCAGCGATCCTGAAAACCGCCGAAAAAGAAGCATTTCCATGAAAGGTGATTAAATTCATTTTCTTGAACTCGTTGAGGAGAAGATCATTTGTAGTTCCTCTTGCCATGTTTTCTGATTCAAGTTTTTACCCACTTGCTAGATCTAAGTTCATATCTCTGGCAGGAGTGAAATTTTAGTGCAGCAATTGTGGAAAGGAAGGACATAGGAGATACTATTGCCAAGAACTTATTAAAGATGGATCGTTAGAAAGGCGGTTTAAATGTCGACAATGTGGAGAAAGAGGTCATAACCGAAGAACCTGTCATAAGTCAAAATCAACTCAAATCAAGACGGTAAGCCCTACCATCATTGTCGGGTTTGTGGCCAAATTGGTCATAATCGAAGGACATGTCCTAATCGAGTCGAGCTAAAGCCAATTGGTGTACCGGAGCCGGAGGAACTCTTGTTATCTTATGTAGGAAGGAGGACTTATACCTGCAGCTTATATAAGGGGAAAGGTCACAATATTAGGACTTGTTCAACTCTTGTTATCAAATAACAAAGAGATTATGAAGCTTACTTAAGTCGAGTAATAATTTTTATATCTCTCCGGAGAGATCAGAGTTCAAATCTTATTGTTTCCAGATCGAAGAAAAGACAAATCAAACGAGCCATTTAGATAAAATAAATTGTAATACTATGGGGTTTTTTCCAATATTTTTAAATAATATTGTTTGAACGTAAATCCAAAGATTAAAATTTTCAAAAGACATGATTCAAACCCATTATCTGCGAACATATATGTTATCCATGCCGTTAGAATATCCAAAATAAATATCTATGATCCATATACAATAATATTAAAAAGAAAACTACTATATTCATTGATATTTAATTATAAGGACTACAAAAAAGTGAAACATATTTATAATGGTGAATCACTCTTTTATTCTCCTAATCACATTATACTAATCAAGTACTAATAATCAACTAATTAAACCTAATCTCTACTAATAAAACTTCATCATCAAGAACTACTAAAACAAAGTATAAAATATAAATCTAAGAAAGAGGTGGAGTAAGTGATGATGATCTTCTAGGTGAAGAACAATATTGTCTAACAACTTGAGGGTAAAAAACAGGATTATTAACAAATCCAGGTAAAATAGAGAAACAATCATCAATAACTTCATCAATGGCTTCACAACAAGTAGTACCAACAGATGATCTATAGTTCATGAAAGAAGCAACAATTTCATGAACACATGATTCAACAATCTGGAAAGTTGATAAGCATCTACCCATGTTGTTAATGACAGGATTCTGAATCATGGGAGGTGAAGGAGGAACAGGTGAAGAAGGCCTTGTTGGTGTTGAAGGATTTGGGTTAGGGTTTACTTGGGATGATGGTGGAGGAATTAATGAAGGGTTTTGTGGTTGAGGTTGAAACCAGGGGAAGGGTCTTGGTAATTGGAAATGGGGTAATGGGAACCATGGTTGTGGTTGCTGTTGATGTTGAGCTGATGAACCAGTAATCAAAGCTAACACAATTACTGAAATCAAAGCTAGGAAGATAGTTCTTGCCATCTTCATTGTTGAATATGGAGAATTCAATGAAGAAGTTGAAACTAGGGTGAATTTCTCTAGTTTTTGTTTTACAGAATCATTGGGGTTTTGGGTATTTATAGAGTTTAGTAAGAGAATTAGATAAGTATTGATGAGGAGAGCTAGTTTATCTTGAATTGGTGATTTCGATGAAGATTAATTTTCATGGGGTTAGATTTCGATTGTATCCGAATTTAACTCTGACAAAACTGGAATTTTATACAGAGTTTTAGTTTTTTCGGTTACTTATGTAATCTTGTCAAGAAATAAGGGCAAAAAATAAGCTATACAAAAGGAGGGGGCGAAAATGGATTTAATCCAAAGAGGAAAAGGGGGTCGCATAGAAAGATATCAAATCTAACTCTAGGCTTAAACATAATAAAGGGTTTGCGTCAACTCTCTTTGTCTCAGACTTTTCATTGGGATCAAGACAGTTGATTCTTATTTACGTGTGAAATAGGAATATATATTTTAGTTTTTTCTAGCATTTCCGCTTACGACCTGGACATGTAATGCCAACTTGGCTAGTTTTGTTGGATTGACTGTTGACTGAAACTAATCTATTGTCTCAATCGTGGCTCAATTTCTTGGTTATGAATTCTTTTCGAGAATTACCAAATTCACGATGGAATTCTTTTCGAAAACTCTTTAACTGCAAGAACTCTTTATTGACTTGAAGATCGGAAAGACTTCCGAGTTCTTTGCAGGTTTTCTCCAAGAATTACAAAAAGCACTTCAGAATTCAGAAGCAACAATTTTTTTAAAAATCCTGAATGATAACCTTAAGTCATTTTAGACAACACTGGAAAAAAAGTCAGTTTAGACAAGAAGCGTCCAAAACGAGTTGTTGTCGCGTTTATTGTCGAAAGAGATAAAACTTTGGAAGTTGAAAACATGAAAAACAGAATTTCAGACTAGGAGTTTATATAATGAAATCCAACATTAGGGCCCTCTCCTCGTAAATCAAACCGGTCATATAAACCTAGGAAACCTTAGGTTTTTCTTAACTCAGACAAACAAAAGGTGAAGTATATGGACAAACGACGGATGGCCTCTAAGGTGATCATAGGCAGTGCATCGGATAAACCTTCTTGCTTTGATCGTTCACTCTGAACCTTCCGGATAGGTGGCCTTTGACCGACTCGGTCATCAGATGCCCATAGACACATGGGAGGCCCTGGGTCACCGGGTCAAATTCTCAACCTTAGGTTGGACCCAAAAATGGGTCGTGTTTTGCCGTTTTTGGACCCACACAACCCTTTGTGTTTTTTTTTTACATTGACTACAATGGTCATTACAAAGGCATTGATACATCGTTACGATGTGATGAGCACGATAATTGCTGAATTACTACTGGTCTAAAATCCGACGAATTAAATGGCCTAAAATCCACATAAACAATTTTATTTATACCCAAGTTCAATATTCATGAATTTGTACTTTTATGGGATCGAAACCGTGACCTCCGCATTGCGAAGTAGATGCACTTAGAGCTAGGGATGGGAAAAAAAATCTGTTGACCGTGAAAAGCCCGGTGTCCGCCCGAGTCCAGAGACGCCCGAGACTGCCCAAAATCCGATCGGGCCAAGCCCGGACCGACCGATTAGAGTTGTCGGGCCGGTCTCGATTTTGAAGCTCTGGCCGGATGTCACATTACCAAGCCTGGACCGATTTTCTTAATAACCGTTAGATTAAGACAATTATTCACATTACCAGCCGTTGGATTAAGGGTTTTATCCTTGGGTATAAATAAATTTTTGTTTTAAGACAACCTCATTAACCTAGATGCCTCTCTCTCTCATCTCCTAAACTCATCTGATTTCTCTCTTATCTCCTCGACTCCTCTCTCTCTGTCTCATCTCTCTCCCGTCTCCTCGACTCCTCTCTCGTCTCCTCAACTCTTCCCTTTATCTCATTTATCTGTCTCGTCTCCTTGATTGTCTCAAAGTTGAAGAAAAAGAAAAACGAACTTGAAGAAGAATGAAGAGGAACGAAGAAGAAAAAACAACGAATAGATGACAAAGAAGAAGAACAACGAACTTAGATGATGAAGATCTGTTTTTTTAAGATCTATTGTTTCTTCTTAAGATTTGTTTCTTATTGTTTTTATTCAAGTTTGTTTCTTCTTGTTTCTTCTTAAGAGGTGATGAAGATCTATTTCATCTTGTTTTCTTCTCATCTTGTTTCATGCAGAACTAGATTTTGGCCTCAAATTTGCCCTAATTTTGGCTCGAAATTTGCCCTAATTTTGGTCCCAAATTTTTCCCTAAAAAAATATTAGTAATTTCGGTGTACCGGTACCGGCCCAGACCGATACCCGGGTACTCGAAGAAAAAAATCGGGCTTCGAGCGGGCTTTGGCAGGTGACTTTGAGATTTTGTCCAGACCAAACTCGATTTCTAATCAGGCATAGTGTTGTTGGGCCCAGACCGCCCAAGCCAAATTGTTATTGTACCGCGGGCAAGCCCGACCGAACTGATTCCCAACCCTACTTAGAGCATCTCTAATGCAAAACTCAAAACAAACTCAATTTGTCCTATGTGTCAAGGCTAAATTGAGTTTCTCTTTCCTATATCAATATTGAGATCCTCAATTCAAATGACATCTCTAATGCAACACTCCAAAAACTTAAAAATAACTTAGGTGTCATTTCCTATATCAATATTGAGATCTTCAATTCAAAAGACATCTCTAATGCAACACTCTAAAAACTTAAAAATAACTTAGGTGTCATTTCCTACATCAATATTGAGATCTTAAATTCAAAAGACATCTCTAATGCAACACCCTAAAAACTTAAAAATAACTTAGGTGTCATTTCCTAGATGGATAATTGAGATTCTCAAAAGAAATCTCAAAGATTGAGTTTCTTCTTGAGATATCTTAACATTAAATGATGTCAAATCATTTTGATATTCAAATTGATCGCCGCGTTGGAGAGAGGAAATTTAGAAAAACAAAAAACTCAAGAAAATCTTAGGTGACACTTTGAGTTTTTCAATTTAAGTGTTGCATTGGAGATGCTTTTACCAACAGGGAAGTTCCGCCATAGACATCAATCATTAAGTCAGATTTTCTTACTACGGCAGATATCTTACTGTTAACGGTCAGTGAAATTATAAGATTTCATCGCTGACCGTAAAAGTGATAAGAGCCACCCAGCCCGGACATGGTGGGTAAGGATCTGTTCACCCACTAACAACGTAGGTCAACAAATTCGTACTCCTCGTTCTCTCTCTCTCCTCTCTGGTAAGCCTTCTTCCCCGATTCCTCCCATCATCCATGGAGTCACAAAACCCTAACCCTAATCCTTCCCCGCATAACAACAACACTGACCCTGAATCTATACTTCCGGAGTTGAATGATGTTTCTGATGGCACAGTCGGTGTTCGAGCTTCCGATGATCTGGTTCAAGAGGTATTCATCCCTTAACTGTTCAGTTTTGAATCTTTGAAATTTAAAAGTTCATGTTTTTCGTATGCCCTAATCAATGTTTCGTCCAATTAAGTGATTTTGCCTCATTTTAATCTCTCTGATTTGCCCTAATTTTTCACTTATGAGCTTCTTCTGTTCTTTGTGAAAAGCTTCCCCATTTTGCCCTAAAAATTGATATATTCAACCTATTAACAAGAGTCGTATGGTTTTTCTTAGGGGAGCTGAATAAGTTAGTAGTATATTGGTATAGTTAGTCCTTTGAAGTTGCCCTAATTTTTAGTTTCTCAACCTTTAGTGTATCCATCTTTTCACTCTGACCTTATGTTAGTTACTTCAAAAGATCAGACTAGATGATTAGCGAAACTTATTCTGATTACCCAATAATGTATTTTTATATTCTAAACAGGATGAAGCTGAAATTACTATTAATGATTGTGTAATCGTCCCGAATTTGGATTCTAATGATAACGAAAAAACATCGGAAGTTGATCAAGGGTTTCGTTTGGATGAATTACTAGAACCAAAAGTTGGGATGATTTTCGATACTGCAAAAGAAGCATTCGATTATTACAATGAATATGCAAGAAAGATAGGTTTTCGTGTGAGGATACTACGAACAAACATGAACAGAACTCATCGTAGTAAAATTCACCGACAAGTATTAGTTTGTTCATGTGAAGGCACCTATAAGATGATTAGAAAACCTAGAAAAAGAAGGGAAAGTAAGCGATTTGAATGTTTGGCTGTGTTCGAGATTAAGCTGATTACAGGAGATAAGTATGCATTGATTAGGTTCAAAGCGGAACACACACACGATCTTGTCCCCCCAAAGTTTTATAATTATCTCAAGACCCCGAAGAAACTTGAATCTACCCAAATTTTAGAAAAAAGTACGTTGGGAGCAAACCAGGCTGACCTTTACCCTTACCTTCCTGAAGAAGCTGATTTATCTGATTCTAACAATACAGGTTCTGGGTTTTTCAAAAGGGGTGATGCTCATTTTATCCTTGAATATTTTAGGGCAAAGAAGAAAGAAAACCGCCATTTTTTTTACTCTTTTCGAACCAATGGAGAAGGTAATATATGTGGAGTTTTCTTTTGTGATGCAAAGTCGAGAAGGGACTACGGGTTATTTGGTGATGCGGTTTGTTTCGATACAACGTTTAAAACAAACAACTATGATATGGTATGTGTACCAATTATAGGAATCAACAATCATGGGCAACCCATACTTTTTGGATGTGGTCTAATAGATGGTGAGACAACAGATGCTGTTATTTGGTTGTTTACTACTTTCTTGGAAGCTATGGGAGGAAAGAAACCGATTAGTGTACTTACCGATCAATCTCCGTCGATCTCAAATGCAGTTAGTGTTGTGTTTCCCAACTCTCATCATGGATTATGTTTATGGCATATATTTCAAAGTGCATCGAAGCACTTAACTAAAGTATATAAAGCATTTAAATCATTTTCAGCACAATTCAGATCTTGCATACATGATCCAGAAACAGTCGAAGAATTTGAACAGAGTTGGACCAAGTTGATAGAAGATTACGGGCTTAGAGGTACTGAATGGTTGCAGGGGTTATACGATTTGAGAACGAAGTGGGCTCAAGTTTATAGTCCTGGTCATTTCTGTGCCGGCATGACCACAACAGAAAGGAGTGAGAGTATTAGCAAGTTTCTGAAGGCCTACTTTGGTACAGGAAGTGTTCTTCTTCGGGAGTTTATAGATCAATATACCAAAGCAATGGATGATCGATACGAAAAGGAAAAGGAAGCAGAAAAAAAGACACAGCAAACAGCACCTATTTTGATTTCTGCTTGGTCTGTAGAGAAAGAAGCCTCAAAATTGTACACTAGGGAGATGTTCTATGCTTTTCAAGAAGGTCTTCGGCAAACTATTGACTTGTTACTCGAATTAGAAAGAGATGATGGAACAAGCCATACGTATAGAGCTACTGAGATGGAAGGTCAGAAGAAGATTCGAACACTTACATATAACCTTTTGGAACAATCAGTATCGTGTAGTTGTAGAAAATTTGAGTTCAATGGAATTTTATGCTCTCATGCTTTGAAGTTATTCCGGGATTTACAATATAGGAGTTTACCTACTCAATACTACTTAAATAGATGGACACGAAACGTTATAGATGAAGATGTTTTTGACCCTTTTGGGGAATTAATCCCTAACGACAGTGATCCTTCATTCACAGCTCGGTATAGTGAGTTGTTACAAATTTCTCAAAGAATTCTGACTAAGGGTTCAAAATCACAAGAAGTGTTTTCTTTTACCAAGTCTTTACTAGTAGAGGTTGAGTCGAAGATTGAAGCGCATCTGAATCCTAGGGAAGAACAAAGGCATATAGGTCAAAGGAGCAAATCCAACACTTTTCAAAATCCTGTGTCAAATTTGAACGAGGCAGCACCAACACAGGTTAGATTAAATTTCCCTTCCAATGATATGAAATGCTTAGATTATTTTGCTTATGGGTGAAAATTATCTATGAAATCGATATTTATTTTACGTGTTATGGTTGTTGCTAATTATGTAGGAGATATTTGGAATGGTCCAACACCAACCAAATTATAGCCAAGGTGGTTTGCAGTGGATGATGAACCGACGAGTAATTCATCCTCAAGGTGTTCATCCTCGAGATATTCTCCCACCATATAATTTAGCTCCTTCTCAACATCAAAGACAATTCATCCCGAACGGATTGTTCATGTCTCATGAGGTACAAAACTTTGCATCTTAATATTTGCCTAATGATGATGTATCTACCCTCTCTCTCATCTTCTGATATTTAGCTATTTAGATCAACCTAAATTTTACCCATCTATTTCAATCGATATAGGCATCTTCTTCGCAAATAACGCCACAAGAAATGCCTCGTTAACAATCTGTAAGTGCCGCTCATCTTGTATTCTGAGTTGTAAGTGCCTTTCATCTTAGTTATCTGAATTAGCCATTTAATCGACATTCTTTTTGTATTTTGTAGTTGTAAAGCAAACCGTGACTGGTATGGTACTATGGTGGACAAATGTACGTTGTCGCAAAATCTCCCAGTGCCTGTTGGCCACGATAGTTGTATTTTCGTTGATCTAGTCAGGCAGGCAGGCGCAGTAGTTAATACGAACGTAATATCTTAAATCTACTGGACTTTCTAATAGCACGATGAACTCAGAAATAATCGCTTATTTATCGACATTTGCTTCCTTTTGCTGGGCTAGAAAGCTGTGTTCAGCTTGGATGCTTGAAACGTCTTATTTCATTTCTGGGTATTAAGTTGTGAGTGTTAAAATGTTCACTCCGTGAGTTTGTATCCAACAAGCCACATTTTGTAGTGTCTGAACTCCATCTGGAAGTTCGTAAGGTGACTTCCGGTTATCTATTTCTGTTTTATGATCAATGTGTTTTATAGCTTTACTAAAGATGAAATTGATATAGTACGACCTGTTGTAGAATCAATCAATGAACACAAGTATTAGAACCGAGCAAGACTTCCTATAGAAATGCAAGATGTTTTCCTTTTCATTGTGAAATTTGCAGGTTTTGGCGACAGGTTATAGAACGGAGAACGTGCAACCAAGAAGAATGCGAGGCTTATTCTGACCTCTTACTTTTGTCTATTTTGCAAGATAATTCATGAATCAACTAGCCCGCATGTGTCCTGATGTATGATCCCATTTCAAAACCCTAATTAGAATCTGCCGTTAAGAAACTCCATATCACTTGCTTCACCGATGAGTTGTGAAATTCACGAATA
Source organism: Eschscholzia californica (assembly GCF_041429995.1). Lineage (NCBI taxonomy): Eukaryota > Viridiplantae > Streptophyta > Magnoliopsida > Ranunculales > Papaveraceae > Eschscholzia > Eschscholzia californica. Next base: position 40,111,285 of record NW_028238198.1, read on the forward strand.
AGAGTGATGAGAGAGATAGGGCCAACACGGGAGGATAAGAAACCCTAACTGCAGTGAGGAGATGTGTTGGGAAATTTGTGAAGAAGAGTGAAGAGAGAGATAGGGCCACCGCGTGAGGAGAGAGCGCAAATTTGTGAAGAAGAGTGAGAAAATGGTTTTCACATGACGAGAGGTAAATATTCACAACTTTTTTCACACTTTTTTTCTAGTGGGAGATGTGTTTTCACATCCTTTCAGCCCACTCAAACAGCAAAAAATTGATTTTCTTATGAAAGTCGGACTTTCCTACCCAATTCTCACAGGTATCAAAACGGACCCTAGAAGTTCCTTTTTTTTTTGTGCAAGGACCCTAAAAGTTGTGCAACAAGACATTAACATTGTGACTGTCCATTGGTTTGGTGCCGTAGGCATAACCAAAACTTGGTCCAACTGAAGAGGGATGTGTCCATAACTCCCACAAAAGCCTCCCCAATAGGACAATCATATATAACTTCAATTTTCATCACACAACTGCTACAATCTCAAGAATATCATCAAACTGAAAGACCATCACAAACCTAACTAATTCATAACAATTATCTTATTGTATCCAACCTCTTCAATTTTGATGTCTAAATTAATGAAATAGAAACCAACACCTGGATCTGGTTCTGGCCAGAAAGGAGGATAAAACATTAACCACCACCCACTTTTAGCCTGTCCTCTTCAAATCTGGACCCTAAAACTTATACCCACTCATTGTCCAACTCCACTTATCCTCATAATTTGGAAAGATATCTCAGTAATCTAACCTGTTCTCCCACGGCCCACCCCGTCCTCACTGTCACCCCTCATCTAATTTCAATATCTCTGCCACGTCACAACTTTCGCCCCTGACAAACTTGCTCGAGAGTTCAAAACAGTTCCATAATCCCTACTGAAACCACGTTCAAATGACTACCAATTGGATATTAAATCGCCTACTCTAACTCTCTAGTATAGAAAAGAAAAGCCAATACACAACTTAAAAGCCTGATTCTGTAATCTTAGTACCTGCTCAGTGATTTTATTAGATCCTACTAAATCATATTTCCCTAATAAGACAACAAAGATCAACTGAAAGAAGAGTGCCATTATCAAAGCCTCAAATAGCATCAAGTACTGAAAAATACTATTATTTTTGATAGTTAAATGCTCACTCAATGAAGAATTCCTTTCTCTCCCAATAGAACTCTATAATCCAGCCTTCTTTTCCAGCTTCTGGATTTGATTCAGGAATATCCATGTCATCTGTAAAACAAACCGTTCATAAAGTTAACAAAACAGACAAGAAATTAACGATATTTCAAATTGTTTTACACCTTTCTGTTTTTCTTTTCCATAGTTTTCCTTTTCGATCGAACAAGAAATTGGGCCGAAGACCCATTTCCCTGTTGGTCTAGGTAAAAAAGTATGTGGGCTCCCCTATGCAAAACTCTGCAAACTAGTGCAGATTTTGTATATCATGTGCCTAACTAGTCGAGAGCTTACTCTATCCAGAACATAGGGACCCGAAGCCTAAAAGTAGATCAATTCTTTTAGACAAAAGAAAATTTGCCCTAGGGAATTGTTGTCATTGTCCCAGTTAAAAATCTTTGATGTTAGAGAAATCAAGGCAAGAATAAGGAAATAATTACCATGACGTGAGGAGCAATCCTAATACAGTATACAGGAAATCCGGTGTATAATTTGAAGGGTCCGCCAGATTTTACAGTTTTCAGAGCACAGTCCAAAGAGCCGGTATATGGGAACTTCCCACTAGCATCAGGTTGCATTTTCTGAATTTGGGTTTTCACATAATCAAATGGTAAACTACAAGCAGCAGCACACAACCCAGAAACAGCACTTGCCCCTGCAGGAGAAAATAATATGATCATCCAATCTAGATCTTCAATTCTGAAAGAAGTCTCCAAGAAGTATATCAAATGATCAGATAAGACTATTATGTAAATCGACAACACAATGTACTTGTGTGCAGATTTAGTTGTTTTATCTAGAATGCCAATATCTTGAGATCTGTATCAGAGTTTCTTGTCAGTCAAATTAAATTTGGATCAAATCGAAAGTATACCAAGGTAGGACAAGTGTAACGAAAAGTAAGACAAGGTAAACAAATTTGGACTAGAATTTTTAAAGAATAGATGAAATAATAGGTACATTACTGACAAAGAGAAACATATTATAACTGGCAATCTGGCATAAAGACTACTTAATTTGCAATGAACTGTTACTTCAATGTCTATCAGGAAGTAATGCAAAAACGAAGGAATATTACGGTTAAGTATCTTACCCACAACAGTACTAATTTCCCCAAAACCAAGAGTGTCCTTGAACAACTCAACACTTTGGTCATAAGAAGCAAGCATTCCCATATTCAAAGCCATAGCCCTCACTACAGTTGGACCTGCACCTTTCCAAAGTGCCAAAACTCCTTCATCTGCAACTATACGAGATAGTGCATGGAATGCATTTGTATAGTTTCGGCGTTGTGCAAGCGGTAGAGTTGCATCAGCTTGCATACGGATAAGAGCTAAATCTGCTGGACTACCAACAGTGGCACCAATGGCTCCAGCTGTTAGACCACATAGAGCCTTCTGATAAAGGGGTAATGGTTTCCCTTCATTTGCTTCAATTGCTTTATTTGTCAATATCCTGAGAAGCCGAAAGAACAAATATTCACAATAACGAAGCAGATAACTAAATTTTCACTAGTAACTAAATTCATATAAATTCTTACCTGAACGATCCAAGTCGAGCAGTGGTATATGTAGCTTGCCTAAGTAGTCCAGCTGACAGGCCCTGGCCGATAATGATACCATCAGATTTCATATAATAGAAAAATAAGCAAAATAAAAAGCATTCACTTTTTTTTTCTAAAAGATTTGAATGAATATATATTGAAAAGAAAGCAAACTGTACAGAGAGGTGAAAAAACCAAAAAAAGAAAACTGGGGGTATATCATCCAAGCATTCACTTAGAATAAGCTAAATACGTCTTCATGCCTTAGACAGTGATTATGTGCTTTTAACAGAGCTAAGACATAAACAAACTTGACTTCATACAAAACTAGTTCAGTATGATATGTCTTCATCTGCGTAACATGTATTATGTGGTTCCCATCAAGGTTATGATCTATTACTCCATCGGCTCACCAAGACACTATACAAGGTTGTAAAGTTTCCTTGTTCAGTCTCATTCCATATGGAGACACCCATAACGTTCAAGAAAATGATGCTTTCCGATCAGACATCGGAATCAGGAAAAACATCACTTGCATGAGATTGTATAGTGTTAATTGCACAAAAATATAAATATAGATCAAATTGAAACTGCGAATGAATATTATAAATAAAAAGGGGATACGAGTAAGGCGCCACGCGGTAGGTATTAGGCACCACTCTACTGGCATAAAATACCCTTAATCTTCATATAAACAAGTCCATCTTTAGATGAAAATATTGCCATTTTATTCTGACTCAAAGACTAAGACCCTAAGTTTTATAAATATCGACGACCCTTTGGGCTTTGTCTTCATATCATTGCCTCAATTCTTTCTATTTATCCAGAACATAGTAAATTGTTAGAATTTTGAATTCATAAGCATACTAGTTGACGGCTAAAACAAAATTTGATAATGCACACAAGAGAGATAGAGAGCTATCCCTTCACCTTGTACAATGCGCCAAAACCTTCTTCACGGAGCATGTTCCTGGTCACCTGAGCCGCGGACCCCTGACCTAATTGAATCCTCACCTGAAACCCAAACCATATAAACAATTTGACCAAATTCCGTTAATCAAGATCTAATCTTCAAAAACAAACCCTAACCCTTTCATAGTTTGAAAAAGATGAATCTGAGGGTAGCAGATATCAACTCGATTACTACCCAAAATATCATATTTAGCTATAAATTAGTAGAATCAAAGAAAAATGGATAAACATTATTAAAAAAAAAAAATGGAACCTTGATCATGTCAACAGGTTGAATGACGCAGGTGGCTAGCATTCCAGAAGCTCCGCCATTAACGAAAGGTTTGACAGTAGGCCAAACACCTCCTAATGGCTTTGCCTTCTCTTCTCCCATTTTCTGGTTAAGAATTTCGAGTTAGAGAGAGAAAGTAGAGAGAGAAAGTGAGTGGAGAGAAAGCAAGGGTTAGCTTTAAGAATGAAAGAAAGTAGTTCACTCCCTCTTTTTCTCTCTCTCTATTTCTCAGTTGAAAGAAGAAAGTGAGTGAAAGAAAGCAAGGCGTGAAAGAAAGAGGGTTTGGGTTTGTGGTTGGTAACGAAATAATAACCCTGGCTTTCCTAATAAACTACGAAAGTAACACCTGATTTATTATCCCCAAGTTGGAAATTTGTACTTCCCTAGGTTGTTCTATACTGGTGACGTTATTACTTCATTTAACACATAAAAAAGGCTAAGGTGGTAATTGTATGATTTGAGGTCATTTAATCAATATATTCTTAATTACGGTTGTGTTGTTTTTATATTTTCAGATCTAAAACCTCAGTTGGTGATCAACCACAAAGTTCAAATGTTTATTTTGTAGTTAACTAAGGTGCTGTTTATTTTTTTCTTTGTGTCTAAATCTGAATTGGCTGAATCTAAATTAGTCGAACTGAATTGGTTGAATCTGAATTAGCCGAATTATTATGTTTGTTTTTTAAATCTGAAATATTGGGTCTGAATTAGGATTTTGATGTTTATACCCTCATTCCATCTTTTTAACCCAAAACCCTAATTTACCAATTTATCTTTCTCCTTCTATTTGTGACCAAGAAACACCCTAATGTAGGAATCTTCTTTCTCCACTTTCCTGCCCCTCTCACTCTCTCTTTTCCCCCATTAGCTAACAGGTAAGAGTCTCTCTCTCCTTCTTGCTCTCTCTCTCTCTCTGTCACCTTCCAGTTGTGGTGGTGGCTGGTTTGTTGTGGTGGTGGTTTGGTTTGTTGTGGTGGTGGCGGCTGGTGAAGGAGTTGAAGGAGATGTCCTTCGACCAAGGTGACAATGCGAACAATTTGTCGGATAGGACAATTGATGTGGAAGATCATCAAGTCCGGTTGATTTAGGGATCGTAGAGTTGTAGCTAGAGACCAACTACGATCGTCGAATTACGAAGTAATTCGCGGCTAACTTCGATCGGATCCTACAACGGGTTACACATAAGAGTGACAAATTGATCTAGGATATGACTAGTGGGAGTGAAATATAATCATGGGAGTGTCCCATAAACATATCTCACAGGCCTAAAAAGGAATTAGGCAAAGATAGTACAAAAAGGCCAAAAATAGGATTTTGGGCCTAGACCGGTTCGGGTACTTGTAGGACTCGGACTGGGCTGAATTTTGGAGGGTTAGTTGCTGATATAATAAACATTATATCTGCCAATTTTCGTGGTGTTTGGACACCTCCTCATTAGGGAATTGAGAAAATATCAATAGTTGTTATTTTCGACTATTTCCCTAAATCTTATTCTAAAGGGTGTTTTAGGAAACCTAAAAGGAGGTGGATTCTTATTAGGGTTCTATATAAACACTCTTAGGGCAGAGAATAAGGTGTGGAATTTCTCTCTAATCTTTCTTACTCTACCACATCAAGTAGAGAGGAGAAAGTGAGCTAATTCCCATTAACTATCTATCTAGTCAAAGAAGAAGGTGTTTTTCTTTCCAACCACCATTAGTGTGCTAGCTATACAACAAGGTGGGAGATCAAATTGATTGCTCGTGTCCCAAGTAGAGGAGCTACACTTGAAGCTCTTTGTCTTCTTTAATCAATATATTCAACTAGTTCGAGGGAAAAGCGATTAAGGTAATCTACTATCTCCATTAGTTTAATTACTAGTTTTGCATGATGATCTTGGGGATACTAGTGTTAGATATTAGATGTCGTTATCCGCTATAAACACTAGTATAAGGGTATAAATCCCTACAGTAGCGTCAGAGCCTCTTGCAATTAACTAGTTTTTGCTAAGAATTGAACTAATTCATATATGATATGCTTGATAGGTTGAAAATTGAGTTTATAAAAGTATTTTAGAAGGTGTTTTAAAAGTATTTTAAACTCATAATTTGATGGGATTCAATAAATTTTCAAATTGAGAATCAAATTGATGATTGAAAGTGTTTTAAAAACTCAATTTGATTGAATTTTGGTCTAATCCATGCTTGATTAAGTTGATAGTTATTTTTAAAAGGGTTTTTTAAACATAAGAATTTGATTGATTTTGAATCGGATTCAAGAATTTTTTTTAAATAGATTTCAAAATTTGTTCTTGAAAGAGTTTCGAAAACCTAGATTTTGATCCAAAATTGGTTTGATTAAGAGTTGTTTTTAAGTTTTGGAAACTTTTGAAAAACAAAAAATTTGGAATTTTAGAAGTGTTCTAAAAAGAGTTGTTTTGAGTTTAGGAAACTCCCAAAACAAATTTGGAAAATTTAAAAGTTTCTAAAAGTTTTAAAAAAGAATTTTAGAAGTGTTCTAAAAGGAATTTCAAAATTTTAGAAAAGCTTTAAAATTGGAAAATAGCAACTTAGAGTTGCATAAGAAAAAAAAAAAAAAAAGAAAAAATTTTGGAAACTAGGGTTTTGAAAAACCCTAGTGTCCGGCCAGGAAGCTTCCTGGCCGGACCAGAAGCTCCTGGACGCGTCTAGAGCAGCTACTGGGGACGCGTCTTGGAGACGCGTCCAGGTCGCGTCTAGGACGCGATCAGCAGCTGCAAGGGAGCTTCCTGGACGCGTTTGAGACGCGTCCGAGACGCGTCCAGAGCTCTCAACCAGGCGCGTCTTGGAGATGCGTCTGGGAGGTTCTGGGTGTCTCGGACTAGGTCCGAGACACCTAGTGCTGGTCCGGTCCAGCACTAGACACGTCTAGGACGCGTCTGGTACATGGACTAGCGTCCTGGCTCCGGCCAGGACGAGACCAGGCCTTGATAGGCCTCGGCCAGGACATGCCGGCCCTATGGGCCGTGCTATGTCCGGACCTTGTTCGAGCCCTTTTTGGGCTTGGGCCGGGACTTGTCCCGGGCTTTTTCGAGGCTTTTCGGACCACGAAAAGGGACCATCATTCGAGTGGGAGTTTTTGCCAAAATTTGTTCCGATTCCAACAAAATAATTCCAAAATCAATCCGGGCCATCCAGAAGGCCAAAACGGATTTCTCTTTAAATTGATTTATGAAATCATTAAGAATCGAACCAATATTTTTTTCGAAATTGACCCGGGCTGTCAGAACCCAAAACGGAGTTTTTCTTAAAGATGATTTTTAGAAATCATAAAAGATAAAACCGGAACGCACCATTAGTTAAATTCTTCAAATTTAGACTTAAGGACCGTAATGTGACATGTGATGTCAACAAAAGTATCTCCCAAGATAATCATGCATATATAATTCTTAGCCTTGATATATTATATGATTGCATGTGATGTGAATGCGGGAAACTAGTATGGCCATAGATTTATTTCTTTATTCTTGTTTTAAGCACGGATGGGTGCATGCTTTGTAATTAATTTTAATTTCAAGTTTATACGATCTGCGAATTGTTAGAGTCTTGTAATTAAAGTTTAGGGTCTATGAGTCCATTGAAGAAACTCGAGGATGAAATCCAAAGGCGAGTGGGAGAAATCAATGGAGGTTCAAAGATGGCGATCTAAGACGAACCAAAAGGCGAAACAAGAAGAAAACCAAAGGAGATTAGATCTTCTAGGTTAGGGGCCATACTAGGATCCATGTCTGCTTGATTTACTTTCTCGCGCGCATTTACTTACTTATTTACGCTTTATGTCGTGGATGTTAGTTAGGCTAAATAGTTCACTATAACAAACGCCAGACTAGCGTAAAAGTCCCCAAAAACGTAATCTTGAGTAATCGCCTATCCAGATTAAGAGACTCGTTGCGCCCTTGTTCGAGGAAGGTGGGTCGGCCTTCGCAGAGTACCTCCTCTACCTTGGGACAATGCGGGTAGGTCTATAGAAGAGGCCTACACGTCTAAATGGTTCTACTCAACGAGATCAGCAAGAGAGTCTTGGATACTCGAGGCAAAAGGATAGATTAGTCATTCATTAATGAAATCTATCAACCAAGAGTCATAAGGTATGATCAGTGAAGTAGTTCACTCACCCGGAATGACGGAGTCAAAGGGTAGGGCCTTCGTCCGCTTTACTCCGAAGAACTGAGATCTTGGAATCACTTATTCAATCGGGGACGATTTTTATTGAATAATGTGGGAAAACTAATGTTTTTCAAAAACGATAACGAGTTTTAAAACTTTGCCATTTCTTTTATGTAGTTCAAAGATGACAAAAGATATTTTCAACTTCCGCTCACTTCTCGACAAGGAGAAGCTGAATGAGCACAACTTTCTTGACTGGGAGAGGAACCTGGGAATAGTTCTCAGGATGGAAGGAAAACAACATGTACTAGAAACTCCAATTCCTGTATTGGATGATAATTCGACTAAAGAAGAGATAATTGAAGAAAAGAGTGTGCGGAAAAAGGCAGAGCCTGTAACTTGCTTAATGCTAGCAACCATGGAACCGACTCTGCAAGAGCAGTTCATAGACATGGATGCTTACTCCATGATACGACAACTTCGGGAAATGTTCCAGAAACAATCGAGATTGGAGAGGTTTGAAACCTCTAAAGCAATTATGGACATGCGCCTTGAAAAGGGAAAACCAGTTGGGCCTCATGTTCGTCAAATGATCAAGCTCATGGGCAAGCTGGCTAAACTAGGTTTCCCTTATAGCCAACAGACAGCTACCGACACTATCCTTCACTCCCTCCATAGTGGTTTTAATCAGTTTAAAATGAACTACAACATGAATGGATGGGATAAAACGTTGGAGGAACTTCATTCTATGCTTCTAACAGCCGAAAAGGACGTCGCTATAGTGGAGACTAAGAAGGACGTTCTTATGGTACAAAAGGACAAAGGGTTTAAGAAAGGTGGAAAACAGAAGAAGAAAACCGCATCAAAAGGGAAAGGCAAACGGGTTGCCAAACCTAAAGACAAAAGTCCTCCTCCTGACACCAAATGTTTCTACTGTGATGGCAAGGGCCACTGGAAAAGAAACTGCCCTAAATTCTTGGAGGACAAGAAGAATGGAACAGTGGCTTCCAATTCAGGTATAAACAGCTAACTCATTAAATACTGTAAAAATTCCCAAACTTTGGTATGTGATACCTAAAATTGCCCTATCATTGTGAATGGACAGGTGCAACTGGGAACTGAGTATTTGGCTAAGGAAGACAAGATCCAAGAGGGAGCAGAAGCCTCGACTGCTAAGGATGCTGAAAGGGATCGAAGTCTACTTTAGGCACTAATCTAGATTAAGCGTTTTTCTAGTTTTTAACATCATCTCTGTACTAAGTATTATGGAGAATCAATAAAGAATTTTATTTCTAAATTGAGATGTTATTAGAAGTGCTAAATTAAACAAACTATACCTAAGGATTCTAAACTTGGTTAAACACCTACAAGATAGGTTCAAATAACCAAAACATGAATCAACTGATAAGAAAGAAAGTCTTGAGTCAGAAACAGAGATTGATCGTCAAACGTACTTCTAACCTATTCATATTTGGAGTGTCCAAAAGGATTAAGATGAAGAACACGAATCAAACTCTATCCTCCAAAATCCATTAAGTCTAGACATAGCTTCCCACAAAACTACCAAAATTCCGTCTAAAGCTAGAACTTGTAAAAAGCGTTACACTTGTAAAAAGCGTTACACTTGTAAAAAGCGTTACACTTGTAAAAAGCGTTACAAAACTAGATAATATCTGACGCGATTTCTTTTGAAAGAAATTTGGGCTTCTTCCACAACCAATCAAGAGAACAAAGTGTTTGTTGCTCATGATAGTATTCTTCTAGTAATTAGCACACCTAGTAGTTTGGGAGAAAAGTACTAATTATTACAAGAATAAGTGGGAGAAAAGTACACAAGTCGATTTAATTCGATCATGAAGAACAATCATGAAACTTATACAAGTCGATTTAATTCGATCATGAGAAAAATCATGGAGGGTCATGAAGAACAATCATGAAACTTGTACAAGACGATTAAATTCGACCAAGAGCAACAAACTGCGGCTCCTCGGAAAAGGAAAGGTTAAAGATATGATCTTGTAAACCCACCGCACAAAAGCGAACGGCATTCGCAGGAGAACTCTCAAAGCGAGTGAAAGTGTCTCTAAAGGAATATCTCAAAGTAGTTGAGAAAACTCCAAGTTGTTGTTCAAAAGCCCTGAAAGGTCAAAAATAAAATCTTAAAGACTCAGAAAATAAAGGTTATTTCTGAAAAGATAAAAGACCTGCGCAGAAACGGAAACTGACTCTAGATTTTGGCTAGAAGCCAAAATCATCGTGGAATCCATATCTCGTCAAGACATGAAGCTTGATAATTTAAGTCAACAAAAGACCTAAATTGGTTTTCCAAAGTAGAAAACTGAGAAGGATGGAAACATTCATGTTTCCCGAAACTAGACAAGAAGAATAAGATTCTTCCAATCAAGTTATGTCCATAGGCATGCTTCAGAAATCTATCGACGGATTAAAAGCACGCAAGAGTTAGAATCTTCGATTCAAAAGGCAATCAAAGAAGTTTGATTCCTGAGGAATGAAGATAATCTTGAATCACGAGTTTCAAGAAGGTAAGTGGGAGAAACAAACCTTCCGGGTCCGTATGCTGAGTACATACAAAAGATTGAGTACGACATAAGATGTTGTGTAACAGTGAACACACTGACTCAATAAAAGGACCACACACAAGAATGAAATGCCATTTTGGGCATCTGAAGATCTATAAGCATAGATCAAAAGGATGATAGGATTAGAGAGACTCAGTACGCTGAGATGCTTGAGATCCGAAACAGAAAATCTAAGACTCGGAAAGTTTAAAAGAATTTCGACCCAAAACTCATGACTAAGAGCGTTGCTAAATCGGAGTTTGAAAAGACACCGATGCAGCAAACAAGCATGAGAGGGAGATTTATGTTCGAATACATAAAGTCAATCATATTGGATATGATTAGCATTTGAATATCCAAATTCGGATTTGAAAACCGAAACACTACTTAGAAACATCCTAGAAGGCTAAAGGATGAAGTAGTACAAAAGTTGAACATGTCATCGTAGCAAACTTCCAGACATGGAAGGAAAGTAGGCTAAAAGTGTTTTAAGCCGGGAACTGTTGTAAATACTACATAAAGAATTAAAAGTCTTAAACTCTAGTAAAAGTTACTAGAAATTATCAAGGTTGAAGATAACGGTCTTCAAATTAATTGATAATTAGCAAAGTTTAAACGGATTACATCCGTAGTCAAACTAAACTGTCACCTAAGACAAAGTATGAGAGTTATACACGAGTCTAAGGCATGAGGTATAATTTTAAACCTCGACAAGTAAAACTGAGTGGGTAAAAAGAGTTTTACGAAAGAGGCTCAGATTTACAACTCTCGTTAACAGAAATAATAGAGTTATTTCACAAGTTGTCTAAATTTGGTTTAGTGTTTAAACGACAGTCCATTGATGATAAAACATTCCGAATAGGTTTGTCAGATACGTGATCTGATGAATGAAACCCCATTAAGTGAACTTGGAATATTTATTATCAAATCCTTGGTCCAGGTCATTGCATGGACAACAATGACTCACGAAGACTAGCACGAGAGTCGATGGGATAGCGCAGTTTCATGGGCTATAGGAATAATACATTCTATTCGACTACGTGGGTGTGTAAAAGGTTTATACACTGGATAACCCTCAAATGAGAAGTACATCACTCGTGATGAACGTCAATACTTCTCATAAAGACAATTGGAGAGATTCCTCAAAACATGAGTGCTCCACTCATCTTATGAAAGGAATGTCCGACTTTGGTTCCGTCAAACGCCGCGTCGTAAAAGGAGGTTATAAAGACGGATACTGGGAAGGACAGGATAGACATGAAGTTAAGTGGGAGCGCAAGAATGGATTGTGTCATCCTAAATCACATTAGGTACAAAGTGTCTCAAGGCCACTTGATGAGTAGCAACTGAAAATGCGTGGCCACGCTCAAACGGATTAGGAGTTAATCGTTTGTATTTTACAGTTGTACTCGGATATCAAGAAAGTCTGAATGACGTGACGTATCAGATGGGATACTAAATTGACACGGGAATCGAGGCATTGCACTTGTTCTAAGTCCAAGTGGGAGTCTGAAGGAGATGTCCTTCGACCAAGGTGACAATGCGAACAATTTGTCGGATAGGATAATTGATGTGGAAGATCATCAAGTCCGATTGATTTAGGGATCGTAGAGTTGTAGCTGGAGACCAACTACGATCGTCGAATTACGAAGTAATTCGCGGCTAACTTCGATCGGATCCTACAACGGGTTACACATAAGAGTGACAAATTGATCTAGGATATGACTAGTGGGAGTGAAATATAATCATGGGAGTGTCCCATAAACATATCTCACAGGCCTAAAAAGGAATTAGGCAAAGATAGTACAAAAAGGCCAAAAACAGGGTTTTGGGCCTAGACCGATTCGGGTACTTCTAGGACTCGGATTGGGATGAATTTTGGAGGGTTAGTTTCTGATATAATAAAAATTATATATGCCAATTTTCGTGGTGTTTGGAAACTTCCTCCTTAGGGAATTGAGAAAATATCAATAGTTGTTATTTTCGACTATTTCCCTAAATCTTATTCTAAAGGGTGTTTTAGGAAACCTAAAAGGAGGTGGATTATTATTAGGGTTCTATATAAACACTCTTAGGGCAGAGAATAAGGTGTGGAATTTCTCTCTATGCTTTCTTACTCTACCACATCAAGTAGAGAGGAGAAAGTGAGATAATTCCCATTAACTATTTATCTAGTCAAAGAAGAAGGTGTTCTTCTTTCCAACCACCATTGGTGTGCTAGCTATACAACAAGGTGGGAGATCAAATTGATTGCTCGTGTCCCAAGTAGAGGAGCTACACTTGAAGCTCTTGGTCTTCTTTAATCAATTCAACTAGTTCGAGGGAAAAGCGATTAAGGTAATCTACTATCTCCATTAGTTTAATTACTAGTTTTGCATGATGATCTTGGGGATACTAGTGTTAGATATTAGATGTCGTTATCCGCTATAAACACTAGTATAAGGGTATAAATCCCTACAGCTGGTTCATCTGGTGGCGGTGATGTGGTTATTGTTGGTGGTGGTGGCGCTCTAGTGCGGTGTGATGGTGGCAGTGATGTAGTTCCTATCGTTAGTGGTGGCGATTTGATTACTGTTGGTGGTGGTGGTGGTTCTGTGTTGGTGGTTCTGCTGGTTCTGTGATGGTGGTTCTGTGGTGGTTAAGTGGTAGTTCTGTGGTGGTTAGTGGTGGTTCTGTGGTGGTGGTTAGTGGTGGTTTTGTGGTGGTTAGTGGTGCTTGTTCTGTTGTGGTGGTTCTGTGGGGGTGGTGGTGGAGATGGTGTTGGAGATGGTGGTGGTGGAATTTTTTTAATCCATGTGGTTATTAGTGTAAATTAACACAATTCAGATTTTGACATTGGTTTCAAACTTGTTTTGAAGTCTGAAAAATGTAGGCCTTTTTTCAGCTAATTCAGACATTGAGTTAATTCAGCTAAATTTCAGATTTTCCTAAATAACAAAAACAAAAATCTGAAATCTGAATTGATCCCAATTCAGATTTCAGATCTGAAAATAAACAAAAAACAAACAGCACCTAAATCTGAAGTGTTTGTTGGATGGATTAAATAAAGGGTTGTTTCTCAAATAGCTATTAACTTTGTGATAAGTTTCCTGCCTAATGACCCCCTTTTTGAGTTTCTGTTAAACAGTCATCATTTCTCTCTCCTCTATCTCATAACCTCTCTCTGCCACCTCATCTTCTCGCTTTATCATCTTCACCGACGAAGGTCGCCGACCGATTAATTTTCCGGTCGGCAACCTTCAAACCTAATTTTTTTTCTCTTCTTCTTTCTCTCTCTTCTCACTATCTCTCTCTCTCTCTCTTTCTGTACTGGCCGTCAAAGGGAGGAACTCTTCGCTGGCCGTCAGTCTGGGAAACTAGACCTTCGTCGGTCTGGGAACAAACGGAAGGCGAAGGGTTCCCCGTTCGCCGGGCAGTATATAAAGAGAGAGAGTGTGAGAAGAGAGGGGAAGAGAGATGAAGAAGAGAGGGGAAGATAGAGAAAGGAAAGAGGGGAAGAGAGAGAAAACAGGAGAGAAAGAGAGAGAAAACAAGAGAGAGAGGAAGAAGAAAAGAAAAGAAAAAGTGTTATTTCTCAAATAGCCACCAACTTTGTGACCATCTTCCTGCCTAGCCCCCTACTTTGTCAAAAATACCCAGATGGCCCCCTTTTTTAGATTCCGTTATAACACCGTTAACTAGTCATCATCTCTCTCCTCCATCTCATCTCTTCTCTCTGCCACCTCATCTTCTCGCCACATCATCATCTTCTCCGGCGAAGGTCGCCGGCCGGCCAATTTTTCGACCGGCGACCTTCAAAAAAAAACTCTCTCCTCTCTCTCTAGAACAGATATAGAGAGAGAGAAAAAAAAATTTAGAAAGAGAGAGAGGAGGGAGAAATTTTTTTTTTTGTGTTTGAAGGTCGAGACAGACCTTCAACAGATCTGTTGAAGGTCCGTTCATGACCTTCAACAGCTCTGTTGAAGGTAACGAACACACTCTCTCTAGATCTGTTCTAGAGAGAGAGAGAAAAGAAAAAAAAATATTTAGAAAGAGAGAGAGAGAGGAGAGAGAAATATATATATATATATATATATATATTTCTTTTTTATGTTTGAAGGTCGCCCGCCGGAAAATTGGTCGGCCGGCGACCTTCGCCGGAGAAGATTGTGAGATGGCGAGAAGATGAGGTGGCAGAGAGAGATGATGAGATGGAGGAGAGAGAAATGGTGACTGGTTAACGGTGTTATAACGGAATTAAAAAAGGGGCCATCTGGGTATTTTTGATAAAGTAGGGACTAGGCAGGAAACCGATCACAAAGTTGGGGGCTATTTGGGAAATAACCCCAAAAGAATTTAGGTTTGAAGGTCGACACCTGGAAAATTGGACTGCCAGCGACCTTCGCCGGTGAAGATGATGAGGTGGCAAGACGATGAGGTGCCAGAGAGAGGTTATGAGATGGAGGAGAGATAAACTCAAAAAGGGGATCATCTGAGTATTTTTGACAAAGTAGAGGGCTAGGCTGGAAGCTAGTCACAAAGTTGTGGACAATTTGAGAAATAACCCTTAAATAAATGTCTGAATAAGTTGAACACATAACTACTCATTTTCTTACTTTAAAACTACTCTGCAATTTGAAACTCAACATCTAAAACTATCTGAAAGACATTACCACCACCACCACTACCAACAAAACCGACACAACCACTGACTACACTACCATCACCACTACAAACCACGTCAACTATCAAGCATTTCGAGTAGCCAAGTCGTCATTCTAAGGAGCTAAATATCTCAAAAATCAAATTACGAAAAGCACTATTTGCATTTTAACTTGGATGATGAAGGAGAAGGAGACGAAAAATGAGGACACTAAATCCAATTTCGGTAAACTGAGATCCAATTTAGGGTAAAATGAAAATCCTCTTTATCAGATTTGGTTGGAAGAAGAGAGTTTAATATCTTGTAGAAAGAAGAGTTTAACATGGTCACTCAGTGTAAAGGTGTAAATGTCAAAATCAAATGTTCTAACCTGTAAAATAATTCAACCAATTCCGTTTCAACAACTTCCGTTTAATTTTTTAGTTTCAACATATTCAGACACATAAAAAAGTAAACACAACTTAAAACTTGTTTTAGATCCGAATAAAAGAACTAGTTAGACGCACAAGTGAGACAACAAACTAACATTACGAAATAAGATTGAAACTTACTACTTTCGATTCAAATTTCATATAGGCAAGTACAAAACTCCACCTCAAATAGTCTGAGTTTTGTTGCTTATACTCAATTACAAGTTCTTTTCATATATATATTAAATTGTTTGGGAAGGTTCAACCACCTGCTGAAATAATTTTATTCGAAAGAGGTACAAGGGAGCTTCTTTCAAAACGAAACATGCCGGAAATTTTCTCTGTCTTGAGTAATTTATTTGTCGATTCATATTTAATGTTCCTTGCAAAAATTTTAAAAAAAATCTCGAACTAATTACGGGTGTTATTCCACTTGTTTTGATAACTTAGCTTCACAACGTACTATATATTTTGAGGTAAACAAATGAGCCCGACATAAAAGAGGTTAGATTGAGAGTTTTCTTAAAAATGATTGATGTCCATTTTCTATAGACGTAAGGTGGTGAAAGTTAGGGTTGTACATCGGTTGGATAACCGATTTTTTCGGCCCATTCATAGACCGAACAGAAACTTTCGGTTATTGCAAAGTTTTGGCCGAGCCAGACAGGTTGTGGTTCGGTTCGGTTATCCAACCGAACTCTACATGAACGGTTTGGTTCGGTTGGATAACCGGATCACCTGCTGCAATTTTTTATCAGCACATTATTCTCGCAATTTCTGAAGGTTTACAGCTGAAAGGTTTGGCAAAGATCATAAGGAAGTTGTACGATATCTTTTTATCCTTTAAATGTTTCACGACATATAGTTTATGTGATTCTTTAAAATAATAAATACATTATAAAAATTGTAGTTCGTCTTTGGATGTCCTTAGCTTTAATTTTCATGATGGGAAAATAAAGGACATGATTTGTGGTTAAGCTTCTATTTTAGGTTTTCTCAAGGTAATATAGATTATAAACCTAGATTTAGTAATCATCATGATGCAGGGGCACCCGGAGCAGACACATTAGTCGTGAGCCTATCGGCCACGTAGGGCAATCGACCATAAGGTTTAGTTTTAGGAAAGTCCCAGTTTTAGTATGATTCGTATTGAATCTAGGTTTAGGAAGTTACATTATTTCAGTATTTCCGTTATTTAGGAAAGTCCAGTTTAAGTCTATTTGAGAAAGTATAATATCCTATAAAAGGAGATCCAGTCTGTCTTTTATTTTCATGTTGAAGAGAAAAAACAATCAAGCTTAATAAAGTATTCAGTTATTTAGAGTTTTTTTTATCGTTATTTATCGTTCTTCGTTTACTTTTATCGTCTTCTTTTAATTCCGTTGCGTTCTACATCAAGTGGTATTCAGAGCCATAATTTTTTTTAGTTCGTTACAATGGTTAACACTACTATTCCTCTACTCCTACCAAAGAAAAAACACCAACTTTCGCTTCCAAATGGGACAACATCAACAAAAGATCGTCTTCGGTTACAAAGTTGGAGGAAGCTTTTGACAATTACAAAAAAGAAAATATCAAAAAATTTGACCATATCGATCATCGGTTTGATCAAGTCAATGATTCCATCAAGAACTTCTCACGCCAACTCGAAGGTATTTGTCACAAACCGTCTTCTTCTACCACCTCTATCCACCGACCACTGTCATCAATCACCCATCGTCACAACAACCAATCATCACCAACAACACCTCCACAAACCCTTCCAGGTTCTTCCCTCTCGGTTCTCTTACCGAAACACATGCACCCGATGCAAACCCTCTATTCGGTCACACCCTAACTCACCCTTGCCCGATCACACCACCACCCTACATCGCTTCCAAAATTCCAACACCACCACACCATTCCAACTGATTACTTACCCCTCATACAACATCACATCCATGACACATTCGGGAACTCCATCCTTCTCCTTCACCGATTCGGTATATCCTACCCTTGGCAGACACCATCAACAAACCGACCCCTATTACCTAGACAAACAAAACCGTCACTCAGTTTCACCTGATCTCGATACATCCACCGGTCACCAAACCATTATCTTTCACCGACCCGTTGACAACCCACATAAAACCCAGCAGTTAGAGTCCACAAGGACAAACCCCACCTACCTTAACCCTCGTCTTCACTACTCCACAACCCAACCCGTGAACTTGATCTGAAACCCTAACCACACCCAACAACCCGAATCGAACATTATTCGATCCCTGTACCAACAGGAACCAATCCCTTCATACCAACCTTATTCCATCTATCAAAACCAACAACCACGAGACCAACAAAACCTCTCCAATCGTCAACCCGAGAAGCAACCCTTTCCCCGTGAACCCGAGAACCACCCTTTCACACGAGCCCGTGAGACAGCACCATTGGTTAACACCAACACCCGCCCACCAGAGAACCTGACCTTCCCACGTGACCGACAAACCGAACCCACCAGCTACAACCGCCAACTCGAACACACCACCGTCCTACGTTACCGTGAAACCGACTAACTCTTTAACCGAACCAATACCCGTGAAACCGACCTCCCCTTAATCGAACCAATACCCATGATTACGACTAACCCTATATCCAAACCACTACCAGTGAAACTGACCAACCCTATACCCGAACCAATGCCCGACAACAAAGCACCTGATCATCCACCGTACACCACAACCTACGAACCGAAACTGACCATCATCCGTCCTCCGCCGAAAACGAGCTTACACAATCTAATTCTTCTTATCATATTCGAATGGATGTCCCTTTCTGTGACGGATTGAGGATTTCTTGGATTACGTCTCCCGTCTAGAGATTTTTTTCGACATTATGCAGGTTGAGGGACCTGAATAGGTACGTTGTGTAACTGGTTATTTATCTAAAATAACTCTTACTGGGTGGAAACAAGAATCTGAACGTCGGTGTTAATTACAACTACCACCTATTGCTTTTTGGTTGGAACTTATACCATTAATGTTAGCAAGATTCCTTCCTCCGGACTATAAGAATCAACTATGTGCTAAATATCTTCTTTGTCGACAAGGAAGAAGATCAGTCGAGGAGTATGCTTCGGAATTTCACCGCCTCAGTACACGGCTTAATCTACCCGATTCGGAATCAATGAAATTAGAAATGTTCAAAGACGATCTTCGGAACGATATTAAGGACTTAGTCAATTTGAGATCCTTTTTGTCAGTTTCTGATTGTATCAGTTTGGCTCGGTCTTTCGAATCAGATTCACGTTCTATTTTTCGGGGACACAACACTCGAAATCAAGCAATTCGAACAGCACCTGATGACCCAGATCAAACAAAACCGACAGATGATGGCACCAAAGCCGTGGTCGATAACCCGTATAAGAAACCACCTCCGGTAAAGTGTTATCGTTGTTATGAAACGGGACACTCTTCTAATGCTTGCCCTTCTCGCGGTAAAGCGAATATTGTGGAAAAGAAATCGAACTCAGACTCCGACGATGAACAACTTGAACATGTAAGCCTCAATCCTGATAACGGTGATAGAGTTATGTTGAATACTCGGAAATTTCTTTTTACACCTTTTGAGAAGGAAAAATCACAACAAAAGAACTTGTTCATCACACGAGGTACGGTAATGGATCAGGTGTGCTTGTTATTGACAACGGATATGTAGAAAATCTAATTTCTTCTAAACTTGTTGATTCTTGGGTATTCAAACGGTACCAAAACTAAATCCCTATCGAACCGCGTGGATCAAATCTGGTACTACTACACGAGTTGATCGCATGTGTACTATTACTCTTTTTATTGGTTCAACCTACTTGTCTGAAGTTACTTGTGATGTTGCAAATATGGATTCATGCCACATTATCTTAGGACGACCTTGGCAATCGAATGTGGATGCTACTTACCGTGGACGTTTGAACGTTTATGAAATTCTATGGAACAAGAAAATTGTATCATTATTAGTAATTGAAGAAGGATCGGAAGAATTGTACGCCCTTCGGAAACGTTTCGGGACAAACCTCGTGGGAGAAGGGAAGCTGATGCAGGGGCACTCGGAGCAGACACATTAGCCGTGAGCCTATCAGCCACGTAGGCCAATCAGCCATAAGATTTAGTTTTAGGAAAGTCCCAATTTTAGTATGATTAGTATTGAATCTAGGTCTAGGAAGTTACATTATTTCAGTATTTCCATTATTTAGGAAAGTCCAGTTTGAGTCTATCTAGGAAAGTATAATATCCTATAAAAGAAGGTCCAGTCTGTCTTTTAATTTCATGTTGAAGTGAAAAACCAATCAAGCTTAATAAAGTATTCAGTCTTTTGGAGTTTTTTATCGTGATTTGTCGTTCTTTGTCGTTATTTGTTTACTTTTATCGTCTTCTTTTAATTCCGCTGCGTTCTACATCACATCATCTCAACAACAAATTTATAACTAATAAGAACCTGAAAGTTAGATGTCTTCACTCTTCAAATCACCATCACGACATCACCAGCCGGCAGAATGAGCAAGAGGTCGAAGTAGAAAGAGATGGAGATGACTGACAGGGCCGTGCCTGAGAATTTATGGGCCCAGTGCCAATTTCAAACAGGGCCCTTTTGTATGACAAAATTCTTTTCTTGAAATAGCCAAATGTTTTTTTTAAAGAGATTGAACTATCATTTTCTCAATGCGTGACTATCCAAAATTATGATTTTAACTTGGAATGAAGTTGAAAGATAGACGACATCCAAGAAAAAATAACAAGACAAATTTTGGAAAGAGATATACGCTAGAGTGAAGGGGGCTTGTGATTTGCCGTCTTTAATTGTTATTTGATGTGCAAATACTATAAAAATAAAAATTTAAGATATCAAAATCAAGCTAAATAATATGGCCCACTTAGCTAGCAAGGAGTAAGCATTATGCTCTAAAAAAACAAAGACAAAGTGTAATTTGATTGCAAATATTATAGAAATTAAAATTTAAGGTAATAAAATCAAACTATAAAATTTAACATGACCAAATTAGCTAGCAAGGAATAAGTTTAGCTAGCAAGGAATACGTATCATTGGTCTAAAAAAATAAATGAAGGCAAATTGCTAATAGTTGGTTTCGAACTCGGGACTTCCTGTGCGCGGGCTAAAAGGAACGAAATAATAAAGCTAGAACAACTCTAGTGTTTGTGTTTTGATTTATTTTATACTTAAGTGAGGTCTACCACCTTAAAATATAAAAATGGGGGCCTCGTGTGGTGGGAGGGCCCTGTGCGGGCGCACGACCTACACCCCTCACCACACGGCCTTGACCGAGAGGTAGAAGACTAGAAGTAGAGAGACATGGAGATGACCGAGAGGTAGAGATATGAGATATTGGTTGGTTAAGTGGCTCTCTTGAATCTTGATCCAATGGGGGGGGGGGGAGATTTTTTGCTTATGGTTAGAAGAAGATATGAGATTTGAGAAGTCACGTGGTTGACTGGTTCCGCGGTAAACTTGATCGAACGGGAGGGAGAGCAAAAGGCTTAGGGTTTGTTTGTTTTAGATTTATTTTTGTTTTGTTTTGATGTGTAAATTTTTTGATGTACTAACTCAGGCATTAAATCTCAGCGATCCATCTATCACTCCAATCATATATATTTATATATTTATAATATTTAAAGCTTAAAAGTGTTAAATACCGGTTCGGTTCGATTGCTTCGGTTATCGGGCAACCTCATCCATAAACCGATCTGAAGGCCTCGGTTTTGAGCTTTTAATAGCCGAGCCAATCCGGAACATCTTTGAATCGGTTCTCGAACCACCTAAATCGGTTTAGATTGGTCGGTTCGGATACTGAATGTACACCCCTAGTGAAAGCCAAGAGTACCAAAACAAATAATGTTACTCAAGACGGAAGCCTAAATCAAAACAATTTTACGTGAACTTTAGGCTGCGATATCTTGACATCCTAAAAAGTCTCGGGGATATGTATTTCGTTCTTAAAGAAAAATAAGACAAAATTGAGAACACACTGAGGGGACTAGTCAGAATCATGGGCTATTTGGAAATCAATGTGACACCTCGTGTCTCAAAAATCAAAATAGACACGAACACGCCCCGACGATTCACAGACGAGACAAAATCTGGCAGAGTCTCTTCTGTAAATCGAACTAGTCACACTTATAAAACCTGTCATGCAAACCATACATTGGCATACACAAAATAAAACTATAGAACGGAAGCTAAACTAACTCAACATAACTTCGGGTCGGAATCCGAACCACAAAAAAACCACAAAAGTCTCCTAAACAACCATACGACCTATATACAAGTCTAAGTGTTACGTATATACATATTCGAGTTTGATTTTTACAATAACTACGTAACTTTGAAATAACGAAAAGCCACTGAGCAAATAACTAAAGAAAACGACATAACGTCTCTAGCCTCGTCAAACAAGATCACCAGTCGGAATACACACTCCTCCTCAAGGCTACGACGAAGCACCTGCACAACTGGTAGGGGCTAGATAAATCACTGACATGAGTTATTCTGGGAGAAGACCAATCCAAATCCATCACGTTTTCAAAAGTTTATTTTATAAGTTAAAAAAAGTATGACAAAACGATTTATTAAAGTTGTATTTACTATTTACAAAAAAAATTCCCTTACATCTAGCAAATAATAGCAGTGATTAGCTGCCCACCCATGGTGCGCTCCCAATTAAGAGAGAGTCGCCTTAAAAGAATCTATAGTGCGTTAGATTGTACCTTCTCATTTCGGCACTAGCTAATGCGCTAACATCTCCTCAAAAGCGTCTTACCCCTAGTTGGTAAGTCACCTTCCCGTCAAGGGACTCTGCAATCATTAAAGAGTTTACCTCATGATACGTATATACCTTAAGTACCTAATACGTTTTATATCATCGAGTTCGAATAATAGAGTCGTCCCCCGATACCCATGGGAGGACCTGAACCTTATTCTCTTCGGTACCCTATCATGCATCTAGTGTGACCTTGTTCAATTCATTATCTTATCAAACACGAAAATGGAACGACCAAGAGTCATATCGCACAAAGCAGAGGGATCTCAATCAATGTCACCACCCAGGCAAGCGGTCAGAGTACAACCCTAAGCCTCGAGCTGGAGGCACGAACACCAATGGCGAGCGAGTGGAACACTTCACTCCCACGGGTCTCATGACTAGTGTCGCACCATCTCACCGGTCTCACACGAGTTACGCCCATGTCAATATGTCATCCTAACCTTTATGGCTCATGCCCTTAGGTTGACATAATCTGAAGCCGGTACAAACATGCAAATTCCATGTAGTTCATGATCATAGTAAAAACAGTTCAAAAATATTTCTCATATCACAGTAAAACCATTTAATCATCTTTCAATTCATCATTTAAAAATCGATCTGCATGATACCTAAACTCTAGTCATAATGGCATATATAACTATAAGATCTAGCATATTTCATATCTAGGAAAACATGATAGACAAAGGATTCTGAACCCCTACCTGGCGGTAATTCTATTCCGCCAAAACTATAGCATGATCATCAACAACAAGCTCTAATCCCCTCTATCAAAGCCACAAACAAAAGAAATAACCATCAGGTTCTTTGATAAGAACCTTCGTACAACAAAAGAATAGTTTAAAGATAACAATGAAACTTAATACCTAAAAGCAATTTCACCAACTCTAACTTCCATAGCCACATCCATCTAAGGTCAATCATACACCACCTGAGAGATGATCATGTCCTTTACATTTGGTTATTACATGTCTTCGCCAAATTCGGATTAAATTATCTTCTATATTAGCAAAATACCTTAGATGTTTCCTAGTAACGCACTATGCACTATAACAGACACAACTCTCTCATCGTTGATCTGTTTCAACCCATTCTCAAGTCGTTGGAAAGTTTATCTCATTTATAATGTTCTGCTCTCAGGCGGTTTCTCTTAATTCCAACTAAAACATCTCTGAAAACTATAAAATATTCGCAATAGCGCATCTATTTTTCTGACTGTCGCTGAGTGTTTTAACGCTCAAATTTTTGTCATCCGAACTCCAAATAACTATTATTATACCTTTCTGGAATCTTCACGAGACGAGATACAGTATTGTTGAAGACTCAAAATTCTTAAAAAACCTCTAGGACTAACTAAACACTAGAACTGTGAGCAGTTTTGTGATCGGAATATGTTGATTCACTATTTTGTTCTGAGTCCTAGCCAATGTTGTCAAATCGTCAATCATATCGCAAATCATTTTTCAATTTACTAAATCGTATCTGTAAATCAAAAATCGTAACATTTATATATATATATATATATATATATATTTATTAAATATAATAGCTCTAGTTCAATGTATCTCTAACTCGAAACTAAGAATTGTATATCATAAATTCATTAAAAATAAATAAAATGTAAGATGTTTTTCTTCTCCATTCTTCATTGTCATTATCAAGATCAATAATATCCAAATCTAGGACTTCATTAGGTGCATCATTATCTGACTCTGAAGATTCATCTTCGTCAATAAGTTCTTTCTCCTTGCCTTTTCGTTTCGTTGACTTTGTTAGGGTTAATTCCGTTTTGGCCCCAAATTTTGTGATCAATTGGCCGTTTTGGCCCCCATTAGTGTCTGACAGTTCGTTTGGGCCCCCAAGAGCAAATTTTTTCTAAACTTTTTCAACTCTACCTTTGTGGCATTTTGTAATTAGGTTTTTGTGTTATTATTATCTACATTGTTTTCTCCCTCTTCTACCCTTCACACTACCACTCTTCCACACCGTCTCTCTTTCTCCAACCCACCACTTCTTCCTCACTCATTCAATTTTATTTTTTGTTTTCTCCACGACCATCACTGCCTAATAAGCCATCACCTCTTGTAGCCCACGACGCCATGATCTCCTGCAATATATTTTTTCACCACCATCAGAAGCTTCACCATTACTTTGTTTTCTTTGATTTGGAGGGGTTGGCGGCGAGGGCAAAACAAAAACACGCAAACCTAGTTGTACAAGTTCAGATCCGAGATTTGGCAGTTAAAATCGATTTGCCCAAAACACAAGGACCTAAACCCTCATTACCCTTCCCATTTTCCTCTTCCAGGAACACTTTCTAATCTCCATCAAAGAGTATTTTTACATCCTAGCCATCACTCTTACACCGATGTGGATGTAAATGGAGAACCAACCGAAATCGATTTTGTTTTGTGTAATTTTTGTTCAGTTTATCTACTTCCTTCTTATTTGGCGAATTTCATGCCAGATTAATGGACAACCAATCAAAATTGATTTTATTTTGTTTAGGGTTTATTTTTGTCCAAGTGAGTTCTATCTAACAAGGTAACTTGTTGATTCCCTTCTGGTTTTGTTGGGTGTTTTGTTTTGAATTCAAAGAAGGGTGTGGTTGGTGGTAACCTTGGATAGTTAAAGAAAGGAAGAAAGAAAATCAGATCCAGAATTGTTGATGTGGGTGTTAGGGTTTGTAATTTGAACTCAGAGATAGCTGTGGTTTGTGGTAACCTTGGATAACTTAAAGAGATGAAGAAGAAAGAATCATATATGAAATTGCTGGTTTGGGTGTTAGGCCTCTTGGAGTTTACTTTATATTTTGATAGTAGGTATTATGACTGAAAAATAAATAAATGTCCTCGGAGAAAGTTGCTCGTCGGCGACCTTCTGTCGGCGATCTTGTGAGGAAGAATTGGTGAGGTGGAGAAAGACAGATGATATGGAGGAGTGATAGTGTGAAGGTAGGAGGTGGAAGATGATGTGGATAATAATAACATAATAATTCAAAACAAGGGTTTATTTTTGTCCAAGTGAGTTCTATCTAACAAGGTAACTTGTCGATTCCCTTCTGGTTTTGTTGGGTGTTTTGTTTTGAATTCAAAGAAGGGTGTGGTTGGTGGTAACCTTGGATAGTTAAAGAAAGGAAGAAAGAAAATCAGATCCAGAATTGTTGATGTGGGTGTTAGGGTTTGTAATTTGAACTCAGAGATAGCTGTGGTTTGTGGTAACCTTGGATAACTTAAAGAGATGAAGAAGAAAGAATCATATATGAAATTGCTGGTTTGGGTGTTAGGCCTCTTGGAGTTTACTTTGTATTTTGATGGTAGGTATTATGACTGAAAAATAAATAAATGTCCTCGGAGAAAGTTGCTCGTCGGCGACCTTCTGTCGGCGATCTTGTGAGGAAGAATTGGTGAGGTGGAGAAAGACAGATGATATGGAGGAGTGATAGTGTGAAGGTAGGAGGTGGAAGATGATGTGGATAATAATAACACAATAATCTATTTACAAAAATGCTACAGGGGTAGAGTTGGAAAAGTTTAAAATTTTTTGGCTTTTGGGGGCCAAAACGAACTGTCGGACACTTATGGGGGCCAAAACGGCCAGTTGGTCACAAATTGGGGGCGAAAACAGGATTAATCCACTTTGTTAAGTTTTTTGGTCCTGTACCTAAAATAAAGGTATTTGATAAGCTGATTTATAGATGTGAAACAAATTTCAATCATAATTGTATTTTAACTTGCGTCGTCGTCTTCGAAGAGTTGCTCCTTCTGTGTCAAGAAAACAATCTCCAATGTCAATTTATGTTGTGTCTTTTGGGAGTGCATGACCCTCTTTCTCAGTTATCCACTCATTATCAAACTCCATGTCTAATAAAGAAATAGGATATGTTCCTTGTTCTTTTTTTTTTATTTGTTGTTCCTCCAGTCTAAGATTGTACTTCGCAAATACAAGAGATTCAAGCGTTTTTGTTCCAACTTGTTTCTTTTCTTTGTGTGTATCTAAAATCGCATATGTGAGTGAGTAAAGATTCAATTCGAAGTGTAGAGTTATAATTTGAAACTTATTTGCTACTTAGCTATTGTAAATACTGTATTACCTATTCAAATGTGCTACAATTTCGCTCACATTCCGTAACACTGCAAGTTAAGCTTAGTATTCTAATTGCCAATCGTTGCAGTTCTGGGCGATGACCTCCATAACTTTCCCACCATAGAGCAACTATATACGAAATTTTTAAACGTTAAACCTGGTTGCCATGAGGCTCTTGAAATTTTTTCCATCTCTCTTTCAAATGATCCTTTTGCTCTTGATAACTTATCAATCTGTGAATCAACAAGTCTTCTTTCCCTTAAATTAGGACACATTCTTTCTTTTGTGTCATATAAACCCTCTTTAATCTTTTGACCTGGATTAAACTCACCACTGCAATGCAATTTAGGGTTTAGGAAATAAGTTGCAGCATGTAATGGCTTATGAGAGTTGAAGATTCCAACGCTCATCAATTATCTTCCACACATTCGAGTATCTAGATTTTACTTTGCCAATTTTTTTCTCTATTTTCTCCTTAGCTCTATTCATAGATAAATTCGTAAATATAACCAATTGATGGCCTGCAATCGGAATTGACAAGACATAAAACTTTCACCAATGGAGATGTACATTTGATTGAGAATTACACTCCAGGCCAAAAACTATTATTTGCTAATACAATATCTCTTACTTCAACTCCTTCACTAGTTTTTGAAAAAGGGTACTTCTTCCACTCTGATGAAGCAAACATTTCCCCTAGTCCAATTTTTGCTCATGTATGCTTTTCAATGTAAGAAACACATGTGACAAATCTTGTAACAGCTGGCCTCAAAAGCTCCCTTCCTTTCGTGTGAACACGCATTAGATTCAACCCCCATGTATGTTTGTATATATAGATTGATATCCTCTTGGCTTTTGCAACCACAGATGCTTGCATTGGCAATCGCCCAATGTCACCAAACATAAGATCCACAAGATGTGTCGCACAAGGGGACCAAAACAAGTGTTTCCTCTTCTCCATTAATAACTGTCCAACTTTGTTATACGCTGCAACACTATCAGTTACTACTTGAACAACGTTTTCCTCACCCACCTCTTTAACAACGTCATCTAACAACTTGAATAAATTTTCGACATTCTTGGATATGTCAAATGAGTCAATTGATCTCAAGAAAACAGAGCCCATTGGACTATTCACTAAGAAGTTAGTGATGGACCTTTTCTTTCCATTTGTCCGCCCATCAGACATTATAGTGCACCCCACCTTCTTTTGTTCTTTCTTATACATCCCAACTCTTTCACTTATCGTTTCCACCTCTTTCTTTAGATTAATATTTCGTATCTCGTGAAACGAATGTGGTTTAAGTCCACGACCAGAACAACTAACCTCATCTATCATTTCTTTGAAATAGACGTCTTTCACAAGGTTAATGAGAGAGCTTTAGCATAAAAGAACCTGAATATTTTGGCACAACAGTTATCTCTATCACCCTTCTTCCAAATTGCATTAATAGTGTTTTGCTTTTTGACAACTCCGTGATCATCCATAGTTGCTTTCTTTTTTCCCTTAGAATCAAGTATCTCTATATCAGGCTCAAATGTTTCTTCTTCTTCAATCTCTTTTTTTGCATTATCACTCAACATCCTCTTAAATTTTTCATAGACTTCTTCTGGATTTTTTATTACAAGCAACGACGCTCTTCTTAGTTCTTCCTAGGTGGTGTTTCATCCTATAAACTCCTCCAAGTAATCTTTAGCACAATAGTTGCACTTGACGTGATTATTGTTTCCATTTATAGGAATACAATGCTCCGATGTAAGATCATCATTTCCCTCCTTTGCTTTCATGTTGAACTACGTACCATAAAAATTAAACGTATCACTATGAGTCTATGACAGTATTCACTATTATATTCTATTATAATATAAAAGAAAGATAAAAGTCTTATTATTACCACTCAAGAGATACTGTAAATAAAGTTTGTAAAATATATCACTACAAAATCAGTAGCTATTAAAATATTAATAATATTAAAAAAGTAAAAACAGTAAAGACAACTGGTTAAATAATCAATAACTACTAAAATATTAAACTATTAGTAATAAAAACCAAAAAGTAAAAAGATTAAAGATGAGAAAACATACTGGTTCTAAACAAGGCCATGGATGGGCCAGGGCAGGCAGGGCGCCTGCACTGGGCCTCCCAACCACAAGGGCCAATTTGTCCTCTAGACGGCCTATCTAACTTATTTAACAAAGAAGATGCAATATAATGAAGTAAATGGATGGTAGCTTAGCTAGTACGATGCTGGGTTAGGGCCTAGCAGATCCTAGGTTCAACTCCCATCAAGAGTATTTTTACAATGTTTTTGTAAGTTGTAATACCCAACTCTCTCACTTACTCTCTTTCCCCCACTTTCAAATCTTTATATAAATTTTCTCTATCAATTTATTTTTCCAAACCTTTATTCAGATTATGTGAAAGAAACTTTAATTTTTGTAAAATCTTATAGGAGTACAAATTATGAGACTTATATTTGGTTTGGACAAACAACCCCATTCATTAGAGTTTATTGACTTATTATAACGTTTTTCATGTAATTATTTCAATTTTGCTCTTATTACTTCGCATGTAATTTTTTTTACCTCGATTTTGTATAAAAGGCCCGAATTGAAATTTTGCACTGGGCCCTAAAAATGTCAGCCACCACCCTGGTTCTAGAGAGAGAATGAGAAATTCGTTTCTAAAGAGAGAGAGAAGAAGAACAAGTTCAGACGATCTAGAGAGAGAAGAAGAACAAATATCAGAAAATAGAAAGATTGAAGGTGCTAGGGTTTTTGAGAGAAGAAAAAGAAGAAGAAAGATGAAAAAACCCTACCTTGTTAATAGTTTTTGGTGTTGGACTATTCTCGGTTGCTTGAAGAAAGATGAAATTGAAGCAAGTAAGTCTTTGTTTCTGTTCTTTTCTGCTTTCTTTTCTTGATACTTTCTTATTTACTCAAAAGATTTCCTTCCGCCTCTTTAGTTTCCAGCGGGAAACATATTTCTCCAAAAGCCTTCTAAATCTGGGTTCAAATATGATTCGTGGGATTCATTGTGAATCCCACGATTCACGATTCCATTTGCGATTTTGGAATTCAATTGCACGATCCAGGGCTTTTTACAATTTTAGATTCAAATCGAATTACAAACGATTCGATTTAAAGAGTACGATTTGCGATGCAAATCATACGATTTGTACAACACTGGTCCTAGCTATATCAACTCCTTACATCTTCATGTATAAGTTAAGAACACTTAACTTAACTAAACTCAATACCAATCTCACCATCAACACATATATGTAAGTTAAAAAAAAAACACATATATGTAAGGAAAGTCTTCAAAAATTTCATTATAAAACCCAAAAAACCACAAATTCTTCAATAACCATCTAAGTTTTCTTACCTTAGTTTGGATGTTTAGCTTCTCATTTAATGAAACCCATTCCAATTTCTATAAATTCAAAACCAAAGACTCCATTAAAACTCAAAATACAGAAACATAGAGTTTTAGACATAGAAACAGAAATTTCTTACTAAATTCATGATGAAACCAAGATCATAACTTCCAATAACACTTACTTGATAAAGAAATCAAATTCTCCCTATGAAATCCACTTGAAATTCTCTTTTTGATCAGATTCCTTTTGAAGAAAAACCCTAACATAGTTTCCGTCGAGCCAGAGAGGGATATAAAATCTGGTATTTTTCTTCCCATCTTAAATCTGCCGAAATTACACTTTGGTCCTCCAGTTTCAACCGTATCGCAAAACAGACCCTAAATTCTACCAGATTACAGAAAATCTACAACATTTGTTGATTTAGCTTCTGTTTTGACTTAGTCTAAATGCCAAATAGTCCCTCATCAACCTCATTGATGTACTGAAAACATGGGATGTTACAAATCAATATTTAAAGTAACCATGGATGAGAACTTCTAAGCACCCTTGATGTTTAGGGCTTTACAACGGTTCGGTTACCAACTTTTTAGGCCTATCCATAAATATATTCGAAGGATTCGGTTGCTGGGTAATTCATTCCGAGTCAATCAATTCGTGGTTTGGTTAGGTTTCCAAACCAAACTATACCAGAATGGTTTGGTTTAGGTTGGATAACCGACACGAAGTTACACTTCAACCAGAAATTTTGACTTTAAAAGTTAGGATTTTTTATTATATGATTTTATTTTTGTTTTTTGATTATATAATATATCTTTTT
This sequence comes from Eschscholzia californica, assembly GCF_041429995.1. Classification (NCBI taxonomy): domain Eukaryota; kingdom Viridiplantae; phylum Streptophyta; class Magnoliopsida; order Ranunculales; family Papaveraceae; genus Eschscholzia; species Eschscholzia californica. Next base: position 40,142,132 of record NW_028238198.1, read on the forward strand.
AATATGGAAATTTTTGTATGTGTTTTTATCTATTGACTTAAGCATCGGATCTCCACATCTATCATATATATTTTTTATATAATTATACATACAAACAATAGTTTGATTTGGTTATTCGGTTATCGATCGCACAGATCCATTCACCGAACTGACTTTTTCGGTTATGGCCTTGTAATGACCATTGTAGTTGTTGATGTCGAAAATTGACTCCCGGTTAAATCAGCATGAAAAAGGGAGTTGATGCATGACAGCCTCCGTTACGATGGTATAATATTCTGTTTGGAGAGGAGAGGTTCCTCTGTTCAACTCCGCTTCTTTGCTCTGCTTCTCTACTCTGCTCCGCTCCTTTGCTCCTTGCTCCTTCTTTGCTCCTTTGCTCCAGCTCCTTTGCTCCAACTCCTTTGCTCCGGATCCTGTTCGTCTGTTCCCAAGGGGGGGAAACCTGCAAAGGGTTCGAAAACCCCTTCGACGCTCAAGACATTCAGGGTGCTCTTTGCAGTAAAAGAATGAATGATGATCAATCCTTTTGGAGGGAGAGGCGAGTTGTGAGAACTCTGAGTTTTGGGGTGATCTTTTCTAGAGTCAAGAGATCGTGTCCTATGAAGGACGATGTGGGGGGCCTTTTATAGGCGAAGTTAGACCGACTTTAATTAGTGGCGGTTGCTGAGGCGGTGGTCGTCAAACCGTAAGGAAAGTTGCCTCTTTTGCGTATCTAGGGTTTCTCCTCGAGTCTATCCTGGATCTTTGATAAGTGAAAGTTCCTAAGTTCAAGGATACTTCTTATATATCTTTCCGGAGTGATAGACTTTAAAAGAGAAGTTTCCTCTTCTAGATACGTGGAGTCCAATCGGGCTTAAACACTTCAAGATGTGAGGCAGACTGAGATCTTTCTAGAAAGTTCGGGATTAAGTCATTAGGTCGCGCATCGCTGATATCTCCCCAGCTCTTGGCGTAAGATATGGGCCGTACCTGTGGAGAGCCCCCTTATTCCTTCTAAGATCCCAGGGATGATCTATCCATGCCAAGGGCGTTCAGTGCAGAGCTGATTTCTTTCGGCCGACCTCCCATTTAGGGGAACGTATGGTGGACCGTCAGGTGTTTAGTTGTCCTGCTGCCTTAAGCCGAATCGTTCCAAGAGACTTCAGGTATGATCTTCACTCTTCAGTCGTTAGTCAATGGATGAACATTTTATGCATCATCAGTAGTCAATATTAAAAAAAAATCCGAATCAACCCGAGTAACCACGAGTTCAGTCAACAAACCACCCCTATCTCTTGAAATCGAATTGATTTAGTTGGTTTTGAATACTGAATGCAAAAATTCTATTTACCCCTCCAATTTGGTCCCTACCCCAGCCCTCCGTCGATGTGATAACACATCACTTGATTATATTTTCTCACAATTCTCTCTCCAATTGCTCCACACTCAAGTGATATGTTGCCACATCGGCGGAGGGTTGGGGAGAGACCAAAATGGAGGGATGAGTAGAATTTCTCATACTGAATGTACAACCCTACTGACGTTGCTTAGGCATGAATTTCCCTTCCATAATTTGGCTACAGGGCTTACAGCAATGATGGGGGCGTCTGTAGAACCTTGCAACTCATCTTAATCTTCACGAGTTGGGAACTTTTACAGGCACCACAATTCCGGATGGGTTGCTATTTACAGTAGGCGGCTGTGGTGCCTCAAAAGTTCCCTTGGCGAAAACAATCAAATAATATGGAGAGGCCGCTAAGACTGCTAGGTGGTAGTAACCTCATTTCCTTTTGCTTTCTTTATCTCCATTTTCACTGGACGACCATCTTCACCAGCAATCACCACTATGATATAACCAACAAAAAATAGGAAATAATCTGTCATGAATGTGAAAGCATTTCATTAGAGGGAAAGAAGACCACAACCATGACAAAGAGATAGTTTGAATCAGTCTGGACGGAATAGAGAAGAATTGATACCCTATTTGTCCTGAGGATAGTACATAATGAATGTTTTAACTTTACATAGTTTATAACCTAGATTGGTTAAACAACAAGTAGATTAAATAATGAAGGCCACCGTTTTTGTATAAAGACTTTGGTAAATCAGAATTGACTTAGGGGACAACTTTGTTTTGAATGTAAAAATCAACTAATCTATATTTCATCAAAAAAAACTAATCTATATTTTACCATCTAATCTTCATCTTCACTCATAACTTCTAACCTTCACCTTCGACCAAACACAAATGAAAAGAATACACACTAGCTAGTTAAGTTTTGAAGCGTATTTAGGATGGAATAACTTTTATTGTATGAGATGATAATTAGCATTCGACAAATATAACATGATAAAGACATTAAGATAGAGATTGGACATACGTATTTGAGTCTTTTCTTTTAACGGCAGACAATGTCAAATGTTTTATTAATAATTGAGGAACCAAACAATATGTAGTGAACTTCGACTCTATTATCACATGCAAGTAACTCCATTGTTTCACAAGATAATTTAGAATACATACGTAAATTGCTTTATCTACCTTCTGTGGCTCTTTCCCGTTTGTAGAAGTAAGGTCTTCCGCTTCTTGTCGGTTAATTGCACTCTGCACCTAACCATAGTAACAACAATCTCGCCATCAAGGTTACAACGAGTACTTCACATGCTTGTGTATATACTTTGAATCTCTACCAAGACTGCCATTAATTTCAATTTAAACCGGGAAGAAATGAAGAGAGACTAGCTCAAATTTTAATCGATGAATTGAATATCTAGGATACACGAGAAGATTTTCCATTGTTTTCCTTTATTATCTAGTAAAAATTTAGTTGATTATATAAAAAATTTGAGAAAAAAAAAGAACCTAATTTTAGTATATATGGAACTGTTCATAAGTGTAGATCACAGTTCCTCTGTTGATTTTTATACTATTATTTTTACAGAAAATGATAAGCAGAGGACATAAAAACTCAAAATTCTGCACAGTAAGCAGTCCTCGTATAATTTGAGTTTCAATCAGGGCCGTGCCTACCAATTTAGGGGCCCGGTGCTAAATTTGAAGTGGGCCCCTTTATATAAAAAAAACAAGAGAGTTTCTTTTATCTGAACTTTTTTGTTTTCAAATGATTTAACTATAAACTTAAGATTGAATCATTAACAAATCCAAATTCAACGTATAATGTTACTATATGATTGTCGTGACGCGTTTTATGTAAAACTTCTCTGGTTTGACGAGAGTCTTATTTTTATAAAACATTAGTTTGAAATTTAAAAAATAAACATTAAACTATGGAAATAAAATTAACATTTAGGCGTGTTTGCTGCTTTTCCTTCATAACAAAACAACTTTTTCCTTAAAATAATCAAATGTTGGTGTCTACTAAAATTTTAGAAAAATTAAATTATTGATCTCGTCAATGTGTGACTGTCGATTATGATTTTAACTTAAAACAAATTTAAAAGTGAAGCGAGGTCCGTGAACAAGAGAAAGACACATTTTTAAGAAAGGTATACGTTGAAGACTGATGAAGAGTGATTTGAGATTTACGGGAATTCCCGTATTGATAATGAAGCATCAAACCAACTGAGCTGCTTGCATTTAGATGTTTATACCACGACACTCTTTTTACTTATTACTTCTCCCTACACCTCTCAAAGCTAAAAATGAGCCCCATGTGGTGGGAGGCCCTGTGCGGGCGCACGGCTCGCACCCCTCACCACACGGCCCTGGTTTCAATAAAAACTAGTATTATTTTATTTGTAGTCACCATTATTAAAATCTTAGTATTAAAAAACGAGGATTTTTAGAGGGAAGCTATTAATCTTCCAAGTTTTCATTTTTTTTTTTTTGTTGAGACCAAGTTTTCATCTTAGTACAAGTAAAACTTTATTTAATTTATGTTTGGTTTGTTTAAAAAAGAAGTAAACCCTATTGACCATGAGAGTCCTGGCCAAATGGACTCTAACCAGACCAACTTAAATGCTAATTTTGGTAATATTCTTGATGATTTGATCCAGGTGAAACGTAGTCGCATATCAACACCGGTTAGACATAATTTCAACAATTCTATCTACAATCCAGTCTATACTAACCCAGACATGAATACTAATAAGGAAATTCAAGAGAGTTCAACCATGGGTGAAGAACGTATGCGTCGTCAACTAAAGCGTTCGATGAGACAAATTTCTTCTGCTACCAACACTTCATCGGTTCCGGCTACCGTAAAGCCGATGGAGGAATGAGTATTCTATCTTGGAATTGTCGTGGACTCGGGAACGACACGACAAGAAATACCCTTTATCAGTTCCTTAAGGCCACTAGGCCTAATATTGTATTTCTTTCAGAAACTAAGTTAAATAATATGAATAAGTTTCCTTCGTACTGTAATGTAGGTTTAAATAAAAAATTTATTGTTCCTTCCCAAGGTAGGGGAGGAGGTTTAATTTTGCTTTGGAATGAAGATATTAATTTATCGATTAACTTTTCCTGTTCTAATTTAATACATATTACTGTGTTAGGTTCTTCCCTTGATCAGACGTGGGATTTATTTTGTGTGTATGGTCCTCCTCGCCTTCAAGACAGATCAGTATTTTGGAATAATCTTCTGTCAAGAATTAATGGGGTCACTAATCCTTACTGCTGTATTGGTGACATGAACGCTATGAGTTCACATGCGGATAAATATGGTGGTTCCTCGAACATCCCTTTCCTTTCATAATTTTAGGATTTCATTCAAAGGGCCGTGTTTTAGACTTGGGTTTTCATGGCCCTGCTTTCACGTTGACTAATAATAAATCCAGTCATCATCTTACTAGGGAAAGACTAGACAGGGCTTTATGTAATTCTGATTGGTTAATAGCATTCCCTGATTCAGGGTTATTTCATCTACCTAGGTACTCTAGTGATCATGCCCCTATTCTATTGAAAATGAGGGTGCAAACTACAGTTACAAATAAAATAGAAAGATTTGAATGGTATTGGACTAAGCATGGGGACTATACTAACTGTTTTAAGAACAACTGGGATAAGACAAACGGATCTTTTTATGACAGAATTTTGCAAGTTAAAACATATACGAAAAAATGGAGCAAACGAGTGTTCAATTTGATTCGTGATCGCTTGTCCCTTCTCAGACAGAGACTTTTGCATATTTAGTCTTCTATTCCTACAGAATCTACTTTAATGGTTGAGAGCAGTTATTAGGAAGAAATTTTGTATCTTGAGGAATTAGAAAAATCAAAGATGGAGCAAAGGGCAAAATCAAGGTGGGTTCAGAATGGGGATCATAATACGAAGGCCTTTTATGTTTCGGTATCCCATCGACGACAAAGAAACCAAATTTCTAGATTAAAACTTCAATCCGGAATCATTTCGACAAATATTAATGAAATTGTGGGAGATATAACAGACTATTTTCAGAATTTTTTTACGGAGGAACCTGTTCAAGACCCTCCTATAGAGATATTAAATGCTTACAAGGTTCTATCGGACGAAGATCTGGGCTACATCTCGAGGATCCCAACATCAGAGGAGATTAAGTCAGTGGTAATGGAGATGGGGGCTCTAAAGAGCCCAGGACCAGATGGACTGCCATGCATCTTCCATCAACACAACTGGGAAGTAATAGGTGAAGAGCTCGTCAGATATGTCTAAGGAGTATTCCGATCAGGTTCTATAAATCCTATCCTCAACTCCACTACTATTGCTTTAATTCCTAAGGTCAGAGATCCGAGTATTGCCTCGGAATTTCGTCCAATATGCTTATGCAACTCTATATACAAATTCATCACTAAAATAGTTGCTAACCGTATTAGACCTTTTTTAGAAGAAAATATTATGTGGACCCAGAATACGTTTGTCCCCAATCGTCAAATTCTAGATAATGTGGTTGTTACTCATGAACTCATTCATTCAATGAAACTACCTAAGGCCAAAAAAGGTGGCTTCTCTTTCAAGATGGATATGGCCAAGGCCTACGATAGGGTTAATTGGTCTTTCTTGATTAAGGTTCTTCAGGCTACTGGATTATCTGGCCCGATCTTAAACCTTATAGTTTCTTGTGTGTCTACTTCCCACTTTAATATTCAGATCAACGGAAACCTATATGGGGTTTTTTCAGCCTCTAGAGGATTACGGCAAGGGTGTCCGTTATCACCCTACCTTTTCATCCTCACATCCCAGTCCCCATCTCTTCTTATTCATCATTATGAGAGTCACTGCATCTATAAGGGTTACAAATTGAATAATAAAAGCCCCTCCATTACTCATCTACTTTTTGCAGATGACCTTATCTTGTTTGGAGAGGCAAACCAAAATAATTTAAATGCAATTTTACGCCTCATGTCTGATTATGCAGATTTCTCCGGCCAAGCAGTTAACTTCGAAAAATCCTCCATATTCTTTAGGTCAGGAGTTCCTCCACCGATTCAATCACAATTCATAGACCTATTAAAAGCACCAATTATGAAATCATAAGATAAATACATGGGTTCACTCATTCTTAAAAAAAGTAACAGAGTTGATTCTCATACCTGGCTAGTGGATAAGTTTAGAAAATCTCTTGCTGGTTGGAAACAAGATCTCATTTCTCAAGCTGGCAAAACAGTTCTCCTCAAATCAGTTTTGGGCTCGTATTGCACCTACCCTTTCAGCTTTCAAAAAATTCCCAAGGCAATAATCAAACGATTAGAGAGGGAAGAAAGAAGCTTCTGGTGGGGACACGAATTAGAGAATCACAAAATGCATTTTATCAAATGGAGTATTATATGTAGTTCAAAGAAAAATGGGGTTTTAGGAGTCAGATCACTTATAGAGGTTAATGACTCCCTCTTAGCTAAAATGGTATGGAGATTCATAACTAACCAAGATGCTATGTGGGTGAAGATTTTAAGAGCTAAATATATAAATAAGGAGGATTTCTGGAACACCAATTGTACACAGAGACAATCCCCTCTTTGGAAAGCAATATTACAAGTCAGGGAGGTCTTAAAGGATCATATAGTTTGGCAAATTGGCAGTGGTGAGGATGTTCCTATTTTGGACCCATGGTTACCTGAAACAAATACACATAAACCTACCCTTATACAACCATTACCAATTTCAATTAATAGAGTGGCGGATCTGATTGATCCTATAACTAATCAGTGGAATCTGAACATACTTCATCAATATTTTCATCAGGATACAATTCAGGCTATAAATAATTTATACATCACACATCACCAACAGAGAGACAACTTGATATGGATGGGTACATCAAATGGAAATTTTTTTCGAAATCCTTTTACTCAACAATTAAAGAAGGTCCAACTCTTCCAGACTACCTAAGTTCTTTTCCATGGACGAGGTTTTGGCAAAAAAAAATATATGAACCCTAAAATACAGTTATTTATGTGGAAGCTCTTGCATGAAGGGTTAGCTACTTTATCAAAGATTGGGAGTAGAATTACTAATATTAATCAAGAGTGTAAGATGTGCAATTCGCAAGAATCACACCAACATCTATTGGGTATGTGTCCCTGTCTTAGATCTTTAATTTCTTTAACTAACAATCATGAGTTGATGCATTTAGCTACAGATCCAGTTGAGAATTTAAAGAATTTACTGAATAAAGGTGAAGAAGCAAATGAGGCTTGGTATTTGTATACTTATCTGCTCTGGCAGTGATGGAAACACAGGAACGAGGTTCACTTCAGGAACGCAGTCATAGATCTGCCTCGTTTATGGAGGCTCACGAAAATGGAGCTCCATAGAAACCATTATATTTCATCTCTCTTGCCCAATAATAATAACTTGCAGGTTAATCAATGGGAACACCAGCACAAGGATCTATTAAAAGTAATGTTGATGGTGCCTATCGAGTTGAAGGAGGAGCAGCGGCGGTTGTGATGAAGAATCATGAAGGAGATGTTATGGAAGCTAGAACAGTGCGGTTTCCACCGATTTCTCCTCTTCATAATGAGATGAGAGCATTCAGACTAGGGCTTGAAATGGCTCAAGATTTTAATTTATTAGGGGTTCAGATTGAAGGAGATTCGAGGGTCATGGTCACCCTCCTATCGGACGGCAACGCTGAAATCCCTTGGCGACTCCTCAATGATGTGATCCAGCTACGTGTTTTGGTCCGAGAGATTCACGCAAACGTGTCTTATTGCAACAGAATTTCGAATTCGGCCCCTCATAATCTAGCATATGAGGAATTGGTACCTTAGTTGTACCCATTATTTGTGGTTATTTGCTCATTTGTCCTGTTTCTTTGTAATGGACCTATGTTTCTTTGATATATGGTATCACAGTTCAAAAAAAAAAAAAAAAAAAAGTAGACGATATTTTTAATTTCTAACTTCCAAAATTGTTGACAGTATCTTGAAATATGAGTGGATATCTATCCGGTTCGCGAGTCGTAAACCCGCTTTGAACCCAAATAAGCAGGGATGACTTTATAAGCAGGGTTGACCTTTAAAGCATGGTTGATCTGTGTTAATGGTGTGCGAGGCAGGTCTTATGTTAGGGCAGTTATAATTGTTTTTTATTTTAAATACGGACAATTATAAATGTGAAGGGTATTCATGTATATTCCGAATTTAGAAAGAGAGGTGAAGAGGCGGTGGGATTAGGGTTTCGAATGAAATATGTAAACTGAAATCCTAGAGATATCTTTAAGAATCCCTTTGTAATTTGTTCATCTTATAATAATTGAAATCATCACGATATTGTTCGCCGTGGAGTAGGTCTCACCAAACGAATTACGTAAATATTTTGTGTTCTGTTTGATTGTTAACTCTTTATATTCTTTTCTTGGTTACTTGTTCTTCGTTATAACGCCATTATGGGGAAGCAAGAAAATTTATTTTTCGTTTCCCCACCCCTCAGCCACCAGTTATTTATCTCAACGCCAACAAGGGTCGCCAACAAACTGTCATTGTCATTGCCTGTTAATTTATTTTTGTTCAGATCTCCCTCTCTTTCTCTTTCTCTTTCTCTCTGTTGAATCTATATCTCGATCTCTCTTATGAATCTCTCTATCTCGTTCTATCTGTTGCATTCTGCTAATGAAGTTTGCAAGATCTGCAAAACAAGTTGGCAAAATCAATAGGGTCGCTTTGCAATCTGTAAATCGAGTTTGCAAGATTTGCAAACCCGTCTACTTTGTAAAAGAATTAAAGAAAAATACCATTTTTTTGAATTCTTTTTGAGAAAATATATTGAAAGTCGATCTTATAAGAACGATAATGAGAAACAAATACTTTCTAAATGTATATAAGTTTAATGTGAATTCGACGTCGAATGAAAATTAATATATATATATATATATATATATATATATATATATATATATTTAAAATTTGAAAAAAAAAATGAAGGAACTATTTACAAAAGAGTAATCCGGTCTGTATGAATATTTTGGCTTAGATAATAATGACATTTTTGTTGTTTTTCTACCACTTTAGATATCGAGAAATTCTATTTGCTCCCTCTTCCAGCCCTCTAATTGATATAGCGACATCTCACTTGAACGTGGAGCAAATGGAGAGAAAATATGTACAAGTGAGACGTCGCCACATCAGTCGAAAGGCTGGGAGAGGGAGCTAACAGAGGGAAGAATAGTATTTATTATGTCAATAGCTAGAGCCAAAATTAAAATGCTAGTGTATTCACTTTTAACATCCTAAAATGCTAGTGTGTTCACTTCTAACTTCCAACCAAAGGAAACATTCAGTGTTTAGAGTGATATAACATTCATCACATGTGACTCAACTTCCATGTATGGTCCCTCATCAACTACTCGTTTGCCGGTAGAAAATTTGACAGGAGAGAGAAGTGTTTTAATGGAGTATAATAATCTAATGACTTATCTTCATCTTATTGTATTGTTCATTTTGTAATTGGGAAATAAAAGTCTAAATAGGGGTTCGGCACTTCAGGCATTCATTGAGAATTTAGCCATCTAACCTCATTTTTGACACTATAATTTTCATCGATCAAGTTCTTTTTCTTATCCACTTTTTGGTAAAGACATTTCTTCATCAGTTGTGTTTGATTTCTTCATTAATTGTGCTTGGTCACGAAACAAAAAACACAATCAAACTGCGTAATTTCATAAAACCGTCGCATTGAAGATGAACATAGATATTTCATTGTGAAATAACAAATATTAGTGGATGATAACGTGAGAGGAAGGACTAATTTGTTTCGTTTAGATTACTTACAAATGTGTTGTTCATACAATTTTGATTTTTATTATATTTGGGTCTAACATTCCCTGAACCAAAATCCTGATTATGCTTTACTGAAGTATTTTATTTGGACAGCCTAGCCATGTGTAAAAGATCTTTGAATTTTATCTTTTGGGTTAATATTCCTTTTCTTTATTCAGCAAACTAAAAAAATTGTTCCATTTGTTTATTTTTATAAATATGTATTTTTTATATTATCCAATTAAAACACTTGTTTAGTTTTAAATATAAGTAATAACAGAAGAAAATGAGACGGGAAACACATGGTGAAAAGACCGCCGTGCCTTCTCTCACTGGAGGAAGACATGGTGAAATGACCGTCATGCATTCTCTCACTAGAACTGGAATGAGAGGGCTGGTGACCCTCTTACCTCTATGACTTATTTATCTCCTTAAAGTATTATAAAGTTCTCTGGGTAACTCTCTGTTGATTGAGAGTATACTATTGGTGGGCAGTTAAGTTTGTTATTGTATGCTAGTATTAGGAGTGATATATATATATATATATATATATATATATATATATATATATATATATATGTGTGCATGTTATACTTGCGAAAGGTTTTTATCGTAGTTTTATTTTGGAACTCCTCTACCAGTTTAACTCGTGTCGGTGAGTTACTGACCCCCTACCAGTTCTTAGTGTGCATGTACTTCTTTAGTAATTTGGTTAGAATCATCTACAGCGCAGGGTTAGCAGATGGATACAAAGGTTGTAGCGCGGTGCCATTGTGGGGTGTCATTTATGTTTTTCCCTTTCATTTTTTCTTTAGCTTCAAGTTATACTTTTATGCACGGAGAACCATATAACATATATATATATATATGTATCACATAGGTTGTATAAGGAAGTATTGATTTGTGTAGGATGAGTTAAGTGAGTTCTGGTGTTTCAGATTTGAACCAGAGTTTGTTAGAGTATTTGTGTTTTATTTTAGCTTCCGTTGTGTTTGTGTATGCGAATGTATGATTTGCATGATAGATTTTACAGGTACGACCATGTCTCAAAAATAAAAAGTAATGTTACTTCATCTCCGCGATACCTAAAGCAATAATACAATATATGATAATAAAGTAGTGATGGAAACAAATCATAACCTGAAAATGTAGTCTACTATACAATCCAAACATCTTACATGACTTTGATTATATCATGTGAAACAAAATATAAAATCTCGTGAATCTGGATACGTTGAACAAGTAACCGATGAAATGTTAGTACAATTAGTTTAGGCATGAGTTCTCCACATCCCTTCTAACACAATATTCACCGAGATTTGTCTTTTGCTTACACGTTGTACCATGTACGGTGGTCACTGAGCTATGTAACAAACCATAATCGATGATAGTCTATTTGAAGAATTGGCCAAAATTTTAAGTGAATCGTAGTCGTCATTTTTTCACCCCGTGTTTTTTTTTTCTCGTTTTTAGTATGAATTCTAAAATTATTATATTAGTTATGAATCGAATCTGCCACTTCTGAAATTCTGAAATTTTAAGTACATTCACCACTAACTAAGCAAACAATTATAGGGTTTCCTCTAGTAATGTGGGTGGGTGAAATTTGATTACCCAATCTTAGGATTTCACTCACTTATTCCCTCACTCATGTTGGTTTATTGTCCTCTGTGTTTATAACCGTCATTTTGTTTTAGTACACGTGTATTTCTCTAAAAGGACCGCCAATTTCGCGGGCAAAGTTTTGATCATGCTTAAATCCTAATATTCGAATTAATAACTAAACACCCCCTATAATTTCTTAGAAAGATAAAAACGAAACATTATACCGTTGATATTGGGACCCTACAAATTGGCTGGCGCCAGATAGATAGTCTTCTATAAAAAGCACACTGGACTCCAACTATTTATAAAATCTAATTAAGTCAAGTAGATATCCAAAATCCAAAATTAGGTTTTCATTTCTCCCTTTTACTTGCTAGTAAAAAGGAAAAGAAGGAGAAGCAAATCTAGAGACAGAAATAGATATCATTTTAGGGTTTACAAAAAACTCAAGAAATGAGAGAGATTATTAGTATTCATATTGGACAAGCTGGAATTCAAGTCGGTAATTCTTGTTGGGAGCTTTATTGTCTTGAACATGGGATTCAGCCTGATGGAACCATGTCTAGGTAATTAGAATTATCTTCCTTCTCTTTTTTTTCGATTCTTTAATCGTATTTAATGATTTTCTTCCAAGTTTTTGTTAGATTGAATGATGTAAATTTGAATTAGTTGTTGGTAAATTAGTTTGCTTATGATTTCTGTGGATTGTTGATGCTTACTTCTTGATTTAATTGTAAATGTTGGTTTAGGGTTTATCAAGAGGAATTGAAGGACATTCTCTCTCTCTCTTGGATATGTTTATGTGGTTTTACTTTTCATTTTTATCATTAATCATAACAATGAAGTTGAATTTCACAACAATTTGATTTGGATCGAGCAAAAATTCGACGTAAGATTTGTTAGGGTCATATTTTACATATCATAACATTAGGTTATGTTTAAATTCTTCCTCTGATTGCTTTTATTTGCATTGTTGCAATTTCTCCTCTGATTTCAGGGAATCAAAGTCATTTGGTTGTTTATTATCATTCTTTTTGTTACGGATTAAATGATATGTCCGGTTTCTTGTTCTTCTTCTCTAAAGCTGTAGATCATATGAAACTAGGGTTCAAACTATCATCTGTTTATGACGTCTTATGAGATTGGGAGGTAGCTTCCTGCTTTGTCCAAGTTAATTCTTACTGATCAGAGGAAACTTTTTTTTTTTTCTTGTAATGGCTCGCAAGAAAAAGGCCTCCATAAGTCATAATGAGGCATCTTTTCTCCTCATATTCAATTTCTTCCCCTTTAATGATGACTGCAGTGATAGAAAACTTTAGATCTGAGTGAATTATATCTTTTCAGAGTTTCCTTCTCTTTATTGTGGGCAATCATCATGTTCCCATTAGCAACAGTATAAAGTTACTGCATCGTCCTGGTCGTGCTAAGCCAAAAAATTTCCGCATTATCGTAGTTTCTCTCTAGTTGCAAGTTCGTAAATTTTTTGGGATTTCTAGGCAAATTATGTTAGGAGTTAGGACTGACTGGGTGGGAATTTGTTTGGAACTTAGTGCGCGGGGATCTTCTTGCCCTTTGTACATTGTCATAACTTCGACCCAATTCTCAATTGTTAAGAGTAGGTTTAATTTAGAGGACTATCAGTCCATTTCTTTGCATTATGAAAACGAAAAGAGTACATTCCAACAATGTCGTTTGTGGTTTTATTTTCTTTACAGTGATACTACAATAGGATCAGGCCACGATGCTTTCAACACTTTCTTTAGTGAGACTGGTTCTGGTAAACATGTGCCAAGAGCTATATTTCTTGATCTAGAACCTACCGTCATCGATGAAGTAAGGACTGGAACTTACAGACAACTTTTCCATCCCGAGCAACTAATTTCTGGTAAAGAAGACGCTGCCAATAATTTTGCAAGAGGACATTATACAGGTAAATTATTTCGTATTATTTTGAAATCCAGATTCTTCCCTACACTTTTTTTTTACTGACAATATTATCTGCAGTTGGCAAGGAAATTGTTGACATATGCCTTGATCGAGTGAGGAAACTTGCTGACAACTGCACTGGATTGCAAGGGTTTTTGGTATTTAATGCTGTGGGTGGTGGCACCGGTTCTGGGTTGGGTTCCCTTCTGTTGGAACGCTTGTCCGTAGACTATGGAAAGAAATCGAAGCTTGGTTTTACCATCTACCCATCACCTCAGGTACTAACTAGAGCTTCTTCTTTAAAGTTTCCCATCTACTAGTAGTGTTTTCGTTTATTTTAAATTGGGTTCTAGTTAGTAGTTATTCACACTTGGCGAACTGTTCTATCTTGTAGGTTTCTACTGCCGTTGTGGAACCTTACAACAGCGTCCTGTCCACTCACTCGTTGCTTGAGCACACTGATGTGTCAGTTCTCTTAGACAACGAAGCAATTTATGATATTTGTAGGAAATCTTTAGATATCGAAAGACCGACATACACAAACTTGAACCGCTTGATATCTCAGGTCATATCGTCCTTGACTACTTCTTTGAGGTTTGATGGAGCGATCAATGTTGATATTACAGAATTCCAGACCAACCTTGTACCATACCCCAGGATCCATTTCATGCTCTCATCATATGCCCCTGTCATCTCCACCGAGAAGGCGTACCATGAACAGCTATCTGTACCCGAGATTACAAGTGCAGTGTTTGAACCTTCAAGCATGATGGCCAAATGCGACCCTAGACATGGGAAATATATGGCTTGCTGTTTGATGTACAGAGGAGATGTTGTTCCAAAGGATGTCAATGCCGCTGTTTCCACCATTAAAACCAAAAGGACCGTTCAATTTGTCGACTGGTGAGTAAAATCATTCACATGATTGTCAAATCGTCTGACTTTCACTGTAATTCTGTTGACTTTCACTGTCAATTCTGTTTTACTTTCTTGAATTTTGAAAGAATTAGTGGAAGAGATTCTAAACCTATGGAGGTCAGTGATATGTGTTCATCACTGTAGTTCATTATGAACCTACTTTGTATCCATAAATGCTGCCTACAGCACAGACAGGAGGTTTCTCTTACAACCCCAATCTGAGTTTGGATGTTTTTTGTGAAAATTTCAGGTGCCCAACTGGCTTCAAGTGTGGTATCAACTATCAACCACCAACAGTTGTACCAGGTGGTGATCTAGCGAAGGTGCAGAGAGCCGTATGCATGATCAGCAACAACACAGCAGTGGCGGAAGTATTCTCTCGTATCGATCACAAGTTCGATCTCATGTATGCTAAGCGTGCGTTTGTTCACTGGTATGTGGGCGAGGGTATGGAAGAAGGGGAATTCTCAGAAGCTAGGGAAGATCTGGCAGCTCTAGAGAAGGATTACGAGGAAGTGGGTGCAGATGGTGTGGAAGATAGTGATGATGAAGGTGAAGACTATTGAGTAGATAATTTCTCAATAGAAGTTCCTACTTGTTTGTTTGGTAATGCTTGTTTTTTTCTTTCTCTCGTGTCATTGTGTATTCATAGTTGAAGTTGTTTTGATTTGACAGTGTCTTTTGTGACACCTCTGTTATGGTAGTAGTGGGTTTTCGAGTCCTTTTGTTAGCAGTAGAGAAGTTGGACTAATTACATTAGGAAATTTCAATTTCATCTAGATGGGAACTCATACTGTTTCCTGAAGTTGTGTTCAATGTCAAGGAAACGTATTCTATAGAATCTGCCAGCACCGGCTTGGTCCAGCTAAGGTAAAGAACTTTCTTTCATACTGTGCCGTCGTCAGTGTCGAGACTGGGGCCGGAGAGAGAGACCAAAAAAATGAATCATCCCGATCAACAAGAAAGATTCAAATGGATGAACGATCAATTGACTGGACTCACTTTAGTTAGCTTCGCCTTATGGAACCAACGACTGTAAAGCAGAGGGAGAGAGGAGTACTTCCTGTGAGTCATGCTAGCAAGCCCTTACTTTCTTTCTCCCTTGATTTCTTTCTTACATACTAACCTTTGATTATTGACTTTATCCATCTTTTATTTTGAATAGGAATCCTGATACCTATCTTCTTCCTTTGCGGGTGTCATAAGATCTCTACTCGTGCGATAGTCGTAGTCCCACATTGCTCGCAAGAGTGTCCAAGTGTCCAGAGTTTGGGTTATAGGTGTATGTTTGCAAGAGTGTCCAGAGTTTGTGTGTTGGCCAATGTCGCGTCACAGCTCATTTCTATGATATTTGATAAACTATGGGAGTTTTTTTTTGGAAAATATAAACTATGGGACTTGGTCATTGAATCAAATGAGCATATAACTCAGCATTCTAATCTTACCATTTTCATAAGAATAAGAAAAAAAAGAGAGAGCAAGTATGAATACACGTCATAAGCAAATAAACAAATAGTGTATAGACTTTGGAGTAGTGATGTATATGGATATCACCCTGTTAATGTAGAAAAGGATTGAAAGGTTTATTCTTATATTCTTCATGAGGAATTTGAATTAATCAACAGAGCAGGTGTAAAAAGAAAAATATCATTTTCATCATCAATCCTTGATAAAAATTGTTGTTGAAACTAATCCAACAAATTCCATACAAATTTTAAGTTCAATTCATAGTACTAAATACCATACTCTTGAAAAGGAATCAAGACAAAAGAGAACCAGAGAGAGTTAATCAAATATGACAGAACAGTTGACAAAGAGGAGGAAGATCCCATAAACCATCAGAAGGATCATGAAAACTGTCCAAATATTCATGAACTCCATTCATGGCATAGAGTGATGCTGATATCTGTCTTTCCACTTTCATTCTATCAAATTCTGTAATTCCATTTGTTGTCGTTGTTGTTGTTGATGACTGATTGTTGGTACTACTATTACTTGTTGTTAACTCAGTAGGCAACAAAACATTCTTTTGCAACTCAAACAACCCCTCTTGATGACCGCCGATAAACGGATTATATCGATTGTCAAACCCTCCAGTAGTTTCATAAAACCAGGAATTATCAGACTGTGATGAATTAGAATAACCAAATTCAATTTCTTCATGAGGACCACCACAATTACTTAAATCTGGTCTATACCCATCATCAGATATTTTGCCCTCTTCTTGCTTATAGTTCACACCATTATCACCACTAGATGATGACTTCAAAATCATATCACCACTACTAGTACTAGGTGTAGTAGTATTAAGAGGACTAGCAGTACTGTCTAATGAGGAGGATGAAGTTGAAGATGATGAAGAATCAATTAGTGGATGTTTTTTTACACCATTTCTCTGGTTAAGTAGATTACGAATTCGATAAGCGAGAGGAGAGTTAGTAGAGACATGGGTGATGAAGTTGGTTCGAGTATTTGATCCACGAAGAAGGCAAGCAGCTTCATCATAAGCACGAGCAGCTTCTTCGGCCGTTTCGAATGTTCCAAGCCACATCCTTATCTTTTGTGTTGTGTCTTTAATCTCTGCTACCCATCTCCCTGAAGGTCTTTGTCTTACTCCAACAAACTTTGTATTGCTATTATTACTTTGCTTCTTTCCTTTGATTTTGTTGTTGCTTCCTCTAGTAGTTAGTGGAGTAGTACTCTCTCTTTGTTGTTGTTTTCTTCTGTCATTGAATTGGAGTTCCATTGAAGAGAGAGAGAGAGAGATGGGTTTGGTTCAAAGAAGATCAAGAATCAAGAGATTATGTTGAAGTTGGAGATGGAATGTTGAAGAGTTTTCATAAATGAATAAATTTATGTGATCAAAGAGGTGAAGCTTTGGTTTTAACTAGTTGAGAAAAGGGAGGGAGATGGAGTTTGATTTAAACAAGAGAGAGAGAGAGAGAGAGAGAGAGAGAGAGAGAGAGAGAGAGAGAGAGAGAGAGAGAGAATCAAGGGAAGTGGAGAGCTCGTCTTGATATACATGTTTGGTTGTCATATGGAATTTAAGAAGATATTGTCTCATTTCTCTATAATAAGCATATACAATTAAAAGTCTGACCTAAACGACATTTTGCGCTTAATTTTTGGTCTTTTTATGTGTTTGAATTTTATATACTCCGTATTTCTTACTATAGATGTTTGCTTTGTTTTATATCGGTCTTTTGTGCCATTCATCTAGACAATAGTGATTTTAACTCGCAAAATCAAACTGTACCGACCTAAGCGGTAAAGTTTTCCAACTAAAATTACATTGAATAGTATCAATTCAATTTGAGTTGAGCATTTGTAACTTTCAATTAAAACTAATTAATCTTACAACTGTGATACACATCCTTTCACTTTCTCTCTCTTGATCACAATCCGATACGGCGACACGTCACGTGCCGAAATGAGGATCATTTTCTTAATCTTATGTTTCTGTATAATAAATCATATCCCTGTTAATTTATATGGCATTTCTATCAATATGTTAGAGACACAAAATTAAGAAAACAAATTGGGACCATTCTCCTTAAGATGCCTTTAGCAAGACTTGTTTAAGAATGTTAAAGCCCTTGTGAGAGGAAATTAGGGTTAGGGGGTTATAGTCTGAGTAGTCCTTGTCGTCTTTAACAAGAATTCCAGGTCAACGCATATAACAAAAGTCGTGAAGGCACGACAGTCTGCCACTTGGAGTCACTAGAGATGGCCATACCTAAGATTAGGAATTTCAATTTTCAACCAGTTGAGAATTTTGACGTGCACCCCGTATTTGTTTATCCAAAATGTACTATTTTAATAACAATTGTTATTTTATCTCACAATTTTTTTGAATTTCAACATGACAAAATAAAGATAATGTCACACAAATTACGACAATTCAGTTTCAGTATTTCTAACAATATATTAAGAGCGACATTTTTTTATGTTATTCTTCCGAAACAGAGAACATTTGTTTATCTTATGATAGACTTTTAACTTGTGATTTGAATATCACCAAAACATCAACAACAAAATATGAAGTATATAAACACAAAAAATTATGACTGATACACCATTTTAACAAATAAAATATTTATGTGGATGTTAGAATTTGCATTCCTTTTCTTAATGTTAATCCCTAATAATACAACGATAAACTAAATTATCAAGTGATTACGCCTAAGTGCAGGTTTTTGTGTCATTATCACTATAGTTTGTGTCGTGAACCATTTTCATGTCATGTCATTAGAAAAGAAAATAAATAGAATGCTTCATTATTAGTGCTTCAAGTGGGTTGAAGAGAGCGACACGGAATGTTAAGCTTTCTCCATCTTGTTCAACATCTTTTTGGAGAGTCGATTTTCGTTTGATCCGACTAGTCAAATTTAAAAACGCAGTGTGTCATTGTCAGTTTCGTCGAACTTAGAATCAAGAATCACTCATTCCGATTCGGGATGAATGAAATATTCAAGCTTGAATTTTTTGGGTAAATCAAGGCCAAAAGATAAAATGAGGAAAGATGAGGGTCATTTATGCAAAAAAGTAAACGCCCAGATCCGACAGCTTAGATTACATTAACACGGAATAGTCCTAACAGTCCATTGTTTTTAGTCTTCTGAATACTTTCGAGGGTACGTTAGGATCCAATAGATCGCGTTATTTCCATAGTCTGCTTTCACATCCAACAATCAGAGATCATCCATCTTTGTTTTGTATCCATTTGAAACCAATAAGTATGACCCAAGACCACTCAATTGTTTAATTTCATTCAGCCTCTTCTTATCTTCTGAGTAAAGTAAGCTTTCCATGTTTGTCTTAAACTAAAAGATGGAATCAATAACATGAAATCGAAGATATTTTAGTATGTTTAGAGTATGAAATCAAAAACATTCTAGTATATCTAGATTCTAGAATCAATATTTTTCTAGTGTATCTAGGACCTAGAATCAAGAGAACTCAATTGAATCTAGAACTTGGAGCTTAAGAGCATCCGATTGTGGCTGGAAGACAAAACCGAAGTAAGAAATTATCTCAATACCAAGTCAGAAGTCGTAACCAAGTAAGGAGTCAACAGTTATCAAGAAATCAAGTCTAGAAGGTCAAACTAAAGAGTTCGTATTGCTTACGAATGTCCGCGCGCTTTCAGTACTGTGAAGTACCATCACAACCCAGAAAGGAAGTCGTTGAATCCTGTGAGACATATACCAAACTGTTGGTAATGCTATAGGGGTGTAAATTTCTTAGGGAAAGATAATTCAGTACCTCCTTGATTAACCCCCTTATTGTCTATCTCGGTTATGTCTTAAAGAACATTACTGTTAAGCCGCAACATTGCCGATCTCTCTTATAATTAGAGAATGAGCTATTCTGGTCTGAGTACAACCAGAACTCTTTTTGACGAAACAGTTAGAGTGGAAACTTGAAATATAGTCCGAATTAATATTTTATTTTGACCAAGAATATAAACTCGGTTTTAATAAGTAAACCAGAAAACGTGAAGTCTCAAACCGAATTAGGGAAACAACATAGTCTAGGGTTGCTGTTCCATTCCCAAGGGTTTTCACTTGTCTCTGTTACGACATGATTGGGAATTTAAGGATCCGAGGCCAAACTTAAACAAGATCGTTCACCAAAACTATATATATAGAGAGAGAATGTGTGTGACGTCCAAATCCTTAGCTAATTTTTTTGACATTATCCCCGCTTTAGACACCTCAGGTCCACGCCACAGGAACAAGGTTTTATTTTTGGCAAAGGCTCCATGAGCTCACCCGAAAGGCCTCGACACTTACTAAGCTTGAACGTTCACCTGTAACCCAGGCTCCGGATAGTCTCGTGAGCGATGTGGACTATCACAATTCCCCACCATCAACGAAGAGTTGTCCTCGTCTCTAATACCATTTGTGACACCCCAAACCTTAGCTATTACTGATTTTGTCCCCGTTTTAGACACCTAAGGTCCAAGGCCACATGTACGGGGTTTTGATTTTAGCGAAGACTTCACGAGCCCACCGAAAGGCCTCGACGATTACTAAACTTGAGCGTTCACCGATGGGCGGAACTGTGTGACCAACCCAGGCTATAGCCTGGATTAGTCCTAATAGATCTGGACCAATACCTCATCACCTATGAGAGATTGCCCGGCTGGTTAAAGCAGATCCCTTACGCACTTGAGTTTAGGGGTTCAAATCTAGAGAGCGTTAATACTAGTGTTCAATTTTACAGCTGATGTGTTGGAAAATAATTACTTTTTGGACCCCAGTATATAATAGAGTTCTGAATTTGCCCTTAATTAGTTACGAAATGTTATTTTGACACTCAATTTTGTCCAATACTTAGTTTTTAGCCCCCATTTTTTTGTGTTTATGTTGTTCTATTTTAACTTTTTTTGTTATTCTTTCATTTTTTTATTTTCTTAGTCTTTCTATCACTTCATCTTTCTCTCTTTTTGTTTAAATTGCCTTTCTCTCTTCCTCTCCGTCGTTCTCCACTTCCCACTCTTTTCTCTTGGTTATTGTGACGAATAGAAGGGTTCCCTTTGTCCAAATTTTTGTCTCTTTGTATAGACGGGGAGCTAAGTATGTTTATTATATTTTATTTCATTGACTTGGTAAGACAAAATATCCTATTTTTTTATTTATCTTGATCGAACTTGAAAACTTTCTTCGATTCTCAAATCTATAAGTATGTTTGTTAGTAGAAAACGACAAAAAGATTATCATAAAATGAATAAAAGTATAAATTGATTAAACATATGAAGCAGTTGTAATTGAATATAAAAATGTCGTTATCTTTTGCAACAATTAATGCCTTCTTAAGACAAATTTAATATGCAAATCTTACTTAAGTTAGCCATGCCTAGAACGAAATCCTGACTCTGCCTCTGCGTTCACCTGTAGTCCAAACTCCGACCATCTTTCTTGAGTGATGTGGGACTCACAATGTGTGCCTCACAAATTAGTTATATATTCATTTTGCGACATAGATGAGCTTAAGAGGCTTATCACCACTAGGCGCACGTACATGTAACATATATGAATGCACAGGGTGCGAACGAATATTTATAGGACACCACGTACTTCTGTAAAAAAAAAAATCTTTTAGTAATTAGTATTTTAACACTATAGAACTTAAATTCTAGCTCCCACTCAACTTATTAACGATCTATCCATGTTATATAAAATCGATGTTTTATCAGCAATAACTCATTTATTAGGAGTCAGATTTGAGCAATCTTTGGCTCTAAATTCAAAAAGCTTAAAGAAAGGAACACGCTGACATATGGAATTACGCCATCAGATAAATAGAGTTCTCCCAAAATCTCAAAAACGTTCAGAGTTAATACCAATTGAAAGTTCCAATTTTATGTACAAGAAAAAAGGTTGTTGTTTAGTGGGGTTTCCGGGTGAGGAAACCACCCTTGAATCTATTACATGGATAAATCAAGCCCACTAAAACAGGAATTTGGATTAAATCCAAAATTTAACACCATTACCACTTGGATCCTAGATTCTCGTTGCACCATTACTGTAGTTCCACAAAGAACACAGACTGCCATTATCGTCTATTTTTATCAATAATAATTAGAAAACATAATCTCTGACCTGCACCTTCACCACACCAATAGTAAAAAAAGGTTAGAAATATCTTCTAGAATCTCTTGTATTAGATATTTCTACTTTACATTTATCCTTTCCTTTTATCTTAATCTCCCTGAAATGTTTCTATTTTATGTAACCTCCTCAATATTAAAAATAACGGAAATGCTACTGGATTTAGTTGAATATTTGACCCGAGAATCTGGACCGTTTAAAACAAACGGTCTAGATTAAACACCCTTCAAATTTAAGCCAAAACATTTTAACCCTACGCCATTCTTTATCTTCTATCTGAACTCTCTCTCTTTCTCTCTAGGTTCTCTAAGTTTCACTTCCTTCAAACTCAATCTTCATAAGAAGATCATAACCCTTATGTACCAAAGAAGAGGCGCTCAGACTCGACCACTTGAGAATGGATGTTTTTAAGGTTTCATTTGGTAAATCCAAAGTTGTAATCTTTAATTTTTTTTTCATGAATAATTTTGTGACTGTAATCTCCAAATTATTTCTTCAGATTCATTATCTTGAATTGTTTAAATTTTCAATACAATCTTGTGTTCTTTAACTCTTCGCATGTATGTCAACTAATGGGGTGTTGAACTGAAATTGCAGCCATTGAATACAATGTCACCCCAAATGTCGAATACAATTTTGATACAATCTTGCTGCAATTGCAGGCCAAATGTTACACCAAAATGCTGCTGCAATGTCAGCCTAAATACTGCTCAAACGGTCGTTGAATTTGCAGCCGAAATGTGCTCAAAACTGGCTCCAATTGCAGCCGTTCCAAATTGCATACTTGAAAAAAATTAATAGAATCAAAAGAAAATCCGTTACAGAATAAATCCACTATATAGTTATCAAAAATCAATTGCAGCCGTTCCAAATTGCATACTCACTCCCGAATTCACTCCCAAACTCTGAATAGTTCAAGTTGGTTTCACCTTTGACGCATTCCATTTTCAAGGTGTTTTTAAGAGGCTAAATACTCGAAAACAAAGTCTAAGAAATTAGAATCCTATTGAGGTTCAGAACTTTAAAAAGGAACACAACTAAACACATATTCACTCTAATATCACATCTTATCAACAAATCAGTAGAAAATTAACAAAACCTTAAAACATTGAAATGTTTTTCTTCATAAACATTGAAATTAACAAACCTTAACACATCTTATCCACAAATCAGTAGAAAAATAACAAAACCCTAAAACATTGAAATGTTCTTCTTCATAAACATTGAGATTAACAAAACCTAACACATCTTATCCACAAATCAGTAGAAAAATAACAAAACCCTAAAACATTGAAATATTCTTCTTCGTAAACATTGAAATTAACAAAACCTAACACATCTTATCCATAAATCAGTAGAAAAAACCCTAAAACAATGAAATGCTCTTCTTTATAAACAAAATCTAGGTTTTTGTTAGTCAGACTCACCTTAAACATGAAGTCTGGTCTTGCTTGAGGTAGAGACAACACCGACGAGAGGGCGAGATAACGCCGAGGAGAGGACCAGATAACTCCGGCGATGGGGAGAGAGTGAGATGGCGAGAGAAAAAGAAGGCTGGAAAATCTAGAGAGAGAGAAATTTTTCACCGAAGGTGCTGTTTGTTTTTTCTTTTTTGTCTGAATCTGAATTGGTTGAATCTGAAATAGCTGAACTGAATTGGTTGAATCTGAATTAGCTAAATAATTTCACAAATTAGCATGTTTGTTTTCTCCATCTGAAATATTAAGTCTGAATTAAGAAATTTACCTTTATATCCCTTATGATTATAAATAATACTTCAAAACAAAAACCCTAGGTTTCTTCTCTCTACTCAAAAACTTCCAGCCTCCATCTCTCTCTCTCTAATGAAAGTCAGGAGAAATAGGTCTCCCTCCCCGGATATCTCTCTCCGGCGCCAGATTTCTCTCTCCCTCGTCGGATCTCTCTCTTTCCCTCACCAGATCCCTTGCTTTCCCTCGGCAAATTCCTCTCTTTCTCTCCCTCGTCGGATTTCTCTCTATAACTTAAAGTCTGTAACCAACACTAACCGGGTAACTCTCGCTAGATCTATCTATCTCTCCCTCTCCCTCGCCGGAAATATCTCTCTAAAACCGAATGTATTTAACTAACTCAGATCCGGCGAGTATCTTCCCCTTCTCTTTCCTTCGCCCTGTGGTAGTTGTGGTGTATGTTGTGGTGGTTGTCGAGATATATGTTGGTGTTTTGGTTTGGTGTAGTGTTGACGGTGGTGATGGTGGTGGTGGTGGTGGTGGTCTGATTCTTGTGGTGTTGGTGGTGGTCTGAATCTAGTGGTTATCTGACTCTTGTGGTGGTGGTGGTGGTGGACTGACTTTTCTGGTGGTGGACTGACTCGGTGGTGGTAGTCTGACTCGGTGGTGGACTGACTCGGGTGCTGAGAAATTAGAGAGATTTTTTGTGAACCAGATGGGCATAGGAGTCATTTGATCTATTTCAGAATTTGGGTCTCTTTTTCAGACTTGTTTTGAAGTCTGAAATATGTGGGAGTGTTTTCAGCCTATTCAGACCACAATCCAATTCAGCCCCATTTTCAGATTTTCTTAAATACAAAAAACAAACATCTGAAATCTGAATTGGGATCAATTCAGATTTCAGATCTGAAATTTTGGAAAAACAAACAGCACCGAAGTGAACATTTTTTGAAATTTGGAAGGTGTTTAATCTGGACGGTTTGTTTTTAACTGTCCGGATTCTCGGAGCCAAATTTTCAACTAAATCCAGTCAGCTTGCTGACTGGACATGTCATCCATTGGGTAACCCAATAGGGCAATCTTGCATTTCCGTTATTACTGGTTGTCATCAAAAATCTGATTCAAGACATAAAGATATAGTTCAACAAAAAAAAAAAGACATAAAGACATAATCTTTTCCATGTTGCTCTTCTCAAATTGAAAGACTAATCATAATCAATTGTTTACGAATTTGGTTGATTGTTCAAGTAAGTTTCATTTGGATGCAAGATCCATATTTGTAAAGGAAATTTTGTTACGAGAAGTTGTTAAGTTTCTTCCCAGTTGGAAATCATATTGGTCGTCAATTATCGCCTTTGTTTTGACGCAGTTTTTCTTGTTGCCACGGGCCTCTGCGTCCAGTTTGACCAAACTCACTAAGTGCAAGCAACAGACCTCTGAATCCAATGTGATTATGTCCAATTTAAAATTCCGAGTGGTTTATTCCTAAGTTAGTTTGCTCTCGATTTTTTGAACCAGTTGTTTGTATTATTATAGATGTTCGCTCGTCATTATTATCCCTAGATTACTTGGTTATTTGCGTTATCTACACCAAATCCAAGTTTAATCGCCAACCAATTCAATGATCGTCTCAATTATGTCAAAGTTATCGAGTTATTTTTCAAGATGAACTTTCAATTTCTTCTCCGTTCAATTTGTGGGAGCGTAACATGTTAGAGTTTGAATTAGTCAATAAAGTGTTAGAGTATTTTCTGGTTAGTTAATTTGACTAAGTATTAGTTATACAGTAATGTGGGCTGAGTAGTCCTCATTTTTAGCCGAGTGTATTTTGTATGTAAGTCTATTCAAGTAGTTTGAAAGAACTAATAAAGTATGTTTTTGAACTCAGTTCTGATTATAATCTACATCTGGTACCAGAGCCAGGTTTTTGAAAATTAAAAGTAGATTCAGCAAAGAGTGGCAACTCTTATCTACTTGTGTGATGTTATGTTTTGTTTTTCACCTTTTTCTGTGGTGACTTTCTTTTTGTAATCCTTGCAATGGCGCCAGAAAACTTTGTGAAACCTGCGATCACACGATTTGAAGGTCATTACGATCATTGGTGTAAGTTAACGGAAAATTTCCTAAGATCCAAAGAATATTGGCATCTTGTGCAAATTGGTGTACACGAATCTACGACGGAAGCTGAAGCCAAAACTTTATTGGAAGTACAAAAAACTATGTTCAGAGAGTTAAGATTGAAGGTGAAAAACTACCTATTGCAAGCAATTGATCATTCCATAGTAGAAATAACTCACCAAAATACTCCTATGCAAATCTGGGAAGCCATGAAAATGAAATACGAAGGATTAGAACGGGTTAAACATGCTTATCTTCAAGCTCTCCGTGAGGATTTTGAAAATCTACGAATGCAAATTTCAGAATCTGTTTCTGATTATTTTTCTAGAACCATGGTTGTTGTCAATAAAATGAGGGTCAATGGTGAGAATATGGAAGATATCAGAATAATCAAAAAGGTAATTCGATCAATGACTCCAAAGTTTGAGTACGTGGTATGTTCCATTGAAGAATCAAAAGATTTATACGAACTTTCTGTCGATGAATTAATGAGTATAATGATAGTCCATGAGAAGAGAAACCAACACATTGCAGTCAAACAAGAATTGCAAGCACAACTTACCATTCATAACCAACATTGGAAGAAGAAAGGTAAAGGCAGGGAAACCAAATAAGATAAATCTGAAGCATCAGATCGGAAAAAGATTAATAGAGAATGAGGCAATGGATCAAAGTCATTTGAGAAATCCAAAATAAAGCGTTATGGATGCAAAAGTATGAGCACTTTTGTTCTGAATGTCGTTTTAACATAGAAAAATCAAATTGTGTGGAAAAAGAAGAAGAACCAATTTGTCTTCTTATTTTTTATCACAAAATTGAAGAAAGTCATCAAGATACATGGTACATAGATTCTGATTGCAGTAACCATATATCTGGAGATATATCATTGTTTTCTGAGTTTGATGATTCTTTTCGCACTCTTGTGAGATGGGGTGACGAGTCAAAAAGATTTGTTATGAGAAAGGGTAAAGTGGCAATTCAAAACTCTAATAGCACTGAAATATATATATATATATATATATGAAGTTTACTTTGCCCCTACTTTTAAAAGTAATTTATTAAGTATTTGGCAACTGCAAGATAAGAGTTCAATTTTTCATCCAACAAAAGACCTAATTGCTCAAGTAAAAATGACGACCAATTTTATGTTTCCTTTGCATATCAAGAATGGTATACTTCCTTGTTTCTCAGCTATGACAAAAGATTAAGGTTGGCTATGGCATCTTCGTTATGGGCATCTCAATTTCAATGGACTAAAATGACTCCATCAAAAGAATATGGTTGTTGGTCTTCCTCTTATTGATCAGAAACATCAAGTATATATGTGAAGGGTGTGTCATTGGCAAACAACACCGGGATCCATTTCCAAAAGGGAAAGCATTGAGAGCAAAGAAGTGCATTATGATATTTGCAGACCTATTGATCCATGCTAAAATGGTAATAAAAGGTATTTATTACGTTTATTGACGATTTTACTTGGAAAAATGGATCTATTTTTGGTGAACCAGATCTACAAAAATTAAAAAAAATGGTGAACCAGATCTGCAAAAATAATAAAAAAAAACATTCCTCTCTAAAAAAAATTAAAAAAAAATCTCTCATCTCTCTAGATTTGGTGAACCAGATCTGGTTCACCAGATCTAAAGAGAGAGGGAAGAGAGGAATTTTTTTCTTTTTTATATTTGAAGGTTATCGACCGGAAAATTGGGAGATGAAATGGAGGAGAGAGAAGTGATGACTAGTTAACGGAGTTATAACGGTAACTGAAAGAGGGAGTCATCTGGGTATTTTTGATAAAGTAAGGGGCTATGCAGGAAGCTGGTCACAAAGTTGGGGGCTATTTGGGAAATAACCCAAAAATAATCTATGATTTTTTAAGGGGACAACCCAAATCTAAACTAACTCTCTCTCCCTTGATTTCTATCTTTAACGCATGTTCACCACCGGTACTTCTTGGCTTTCACTGTTTGGTGATGTTTTTGTTCGTCTTTCTCGTTCCGTTTTATGCGTCCATTCCCTCTCTCTCCCCCCTCTCTCTAAACCAATATTTTTCTTAAATCCTTCTCATGTTATCCCTAAAGTCTAAATCCAAAGCATTGATACATCGAAATCACGATTATTAACTATCAATCTATGAGCATGCAACATCAAAGAACTTAACATAAGTATGATGCATCAAATTAAAAGTATAGCTAATGAAGAAATCTTCTTACATCGAAATTAAGAATTTTGTATTACTATGATTAAAGCATTTTAAGATATTAAAGCATGAAAAGGATATCATCAATATTACGTTAAGATTTCATCAAAACCCTAGAAAGAGATTTAACTACTCATGCTCATTAAATTAAAAATTATGAAGGCGAAAGAACTTACGTTGCATAATGGAGTTTGGGTGGTTACGTGATTAATGATGGAAGAGATGCGAAAAAAATTAGGAGAAAAAGCTGTGGTGAAGGATGAGTGGAGAAGAAAAAGAGTCATTGTTAAAGTCATAAAAAAGAATTTGTACTTATCAATTGTTAAAGATATTCTTTTTAGTTATAATTATAGTGGTAATCATTATAGTAGGGGAAAAATAAAAATGTCTTTTTTAGCACCTATAAAGTAAGTGCAAAAAAGTAAGCTCCAAGTTCGAGCTTACTTTATTGCACTTACTTTGACACCACTTAAAAGTGTAAGTGAAAATACAAACGACCAAAAATTGCCGACCCACACTTAATAAGTGCAAAAATCAAATAGTAAGAAAAACAAGAACTCTCTCTCTCTCTCTTTGATTATAATTGCAATCAGATACAAAGACAAAAATATTAAGGAAGGACTTTTTCTCTACAATTCTCTCACCCTCTCTAAGATTTCTCTCTCTCTCTTTTCTGTTAAAAACTTGTTGTTCTTCTTCTCCTCACCCTCTCTTTAGATTATCGTGGAAGCCTAGAGAAGAAGAACTTATTGAGTGAGCTCTTATGTTAGTTGTCGTCTAAAGATGATCTCTCAGACCTAACCGAGATGTAATAAATAGGAAAAGAGAAGAGAAAATCTTTTTCTCTACTATAAAATATCTATGCAATCTCTTCTCCTTCAATCTGTCTTTTTTAACACAATCAAACCCAATTCGGAGGATGCTATCTATGTCTAGAATTTCAACCGAATCTCTTCTCCAGAATAAAATCTTCCAATTAATCTTGATCTTCAATCTTCTTTCTCTCTCTACTGTATTTACCATAGAAAGAAAGAAAAACTAGCTCATGTTCTCTCTCACAACTCTCAATCATCCCTTCTCTCTCTAGCAATCAACTGAATCTTCCATCAATTTCTCTCTCTAAATCATTCGTAAAATCTTCTCCGTATTTCTCTTCCGGTCGTTCTATTATCTCTATCTCTACTGTTATTCTTATTTCTTTTTTTTTTCTCTCTCTCTCATTTCAATTTTTAGAGTGAAGAAATCCAAAATCTTGGGATCAATCACTTTACTTGGAGCTGTCACGAATTGAGAAGGTACAGTGTAGCATGGAGCATCGAGTGACTGTGTGTAAAAGTGAAACGAACCGTCCGATGGAGTTGTTCGTGCGCGTGTCGGAGCGGAATTCGTTGGATTCTACGTGGGCTATTGTTTTATCTTGCATCTCGTTGCAAGGAAACAACAGCTGGAGAAATATCGCAGAGAGCCCAATTCAGGCCACCTGTGTACCAAAATTTTTACCATCATCGTTGGACTGTCCGCCACGTATCTCTGAATATCTATGTTTACCTTCTATTAACTGATTTTGACCCCAACTTTGAACCGCTGTAATTTTCTCGTCCGGACTCCGATTAAACTTACGCTTTCATCGTAGGGTACCTTCTTAGGCTCTACTTCTCATCCGAGTATCAACGTTGGCCAAAATTTCCAGAATCAGCAAATAACCAAAATGCCCTCATGAGTCTTTCTATAGTTCGTATCTAATTTTCGCGCTTAACTCCTTAGAAGGCACCTGAGTAAGAAAAACAAGCACAACATAGAAATAACGTCGCGAGATAGACTAACATGCAAAAGTTAAAAGAATCAGATGAGACATTGTCTCATCAACATACCTAAGGTTTGCTGGGCCGAAACTATTTTATGGACAATTCATATACTAAATAGATGTCCAAGAGTGGCAATGCGAAACAAAACCTCTGAAGAAGCTTAGTGTGGGAGAAGACCAAGTGATCACTTTCAATTTTTTGGGTGCATAGCATTTGCACGTAATCCTGATGAGAAGCGAAAAAACTCGATGATAAAGGGGAGAAATATGCATTTCTTAGATATTGTGAAAACTCGAAGGCCTACAGGTTATATAATTCAACTACCAAGAAAACAATTTTTAGTCGAGATGTTGTTTTTGATAAAGAAAAGATGTGGTCTAGGACTGTTGATATTAAATGACAACAAATACCAATCGACTTTGATGTTGAAAGTCGAAACTTGTTCTGAAATAGAAGTTAATAACTCTCTGCTTCCTTCTTCATCAAGTGAGCTGCAACCTGATTCTTCATCAAGTGAGTTGCAACCTGAGTCTTCATCAAGTAAGGTGCAACCTAATCCTCCAACCAACCAAATACCTCAACGCATTACAAGAAGACTAACTTGGATCCAATATTACGAGGTATATGATGAAGATCAATCAAGTGATCCATTAACTCATTTTGCTTTGTTTTTAGACTGCAACCATGTCTTATTTTAAGAAGCATCAAAAGAACAGAAGTGGCAAAATGCCATGAATGAAGAGATTGATTCTATCGAGAGAAGTAACACTTGGGAATCGACTGATCTTCAAAAAGGTCACAAGTCGATGGGAATCGTATGGGTCTACGAAACAAAGTTAAATGCAGAATGTAAAGTGGAAAAATTTAAAGCAAGGTTGGTTGTTGGTTGCAAAGGGCTACAAGCAACAACCTGGAGTATATTACAAAGAAGTGTTTGCTCCTGTAGCAAGACATGACACCATTAGGAGGGTAATAGCTTTGGCGGCTATCAAGTCAGGCCAAATTTTTCAGCTAGACGTTAAATCAGCATTCTCACATAGGCACTTGCAAGAAGACGTGTATGTGGATCAACCCCCTGGGTACGGGCAAAATGGAATTGAAAATAAGGTATACAAGCTGAGAAAGGCATTATACAGACTTAAACAAGCACCAAGGGGTTGGTAGAGTCATATATATGCATATTTTCTTAAATTTGGCTTAAAAAGTGTCCATACAAACATACTTTGTTTGTGAAATCAATCGACGAAGGATAGTTTATCTATATGTGGATGATTTGATAACGAGTGATGATATTACTATGTTTGACGCCTTTGAATAATCAAAGATGACTGAATTTGAAATGACTGATCTTTAGTTGATGCACTATTTCATTGGCATCGTACTTATGTAAACTCCTGGTGGTATATTTATTTCAAAAAGTAAATATGTATGTGAAATCTTAAGAAGGTTTCGATGGACAATTTCAACCCAGTTAGTACACCAGTGGAAGTTGGTATAAAGTTTTTTCAAATTCAACAAGTATGGAGGTAGACAACACACTATATAAGCAAATAGTGGGATGTCGTATGTACTTGATAGCCACATGATCGGATATCATGCATGCAGTGAGTTTGATTAGTAGATTCATGGAGAATCGAAAGGAGATGCACCTTCTAGCTTCCAAGAGGATACTAAGGTATTTGAATCAACCTCGTTGTGTTGTACAGGAAGGGGGATCTCTAAATCTAATTGGTTTCACTGATAGTGATTATCCGGGTGATTCAAATGATAGAAAAGACACATTAGGATATGCATTTATGATGAGATTAGGTGTAATATCATGGATGTCAAAGAAGGAACAAATTGTCTATTTATTGACTATGAAAGTAGAATATGTAGTTGTTGTTCTTTGTGTATGCCAAGCAATTTAGTTACAAAAACTACGAAAGCAAATATGGATGAAGATGATGATGGTGGAGATGATCTAGAGGAAGATGATGATGACGAAGAAGATCTGGACTAAGATGATGATGATGCCTTTGTGTCGTGTTCTCTCTCTGAAAATCCTCCTAATCTCGAGTTTCATCATCTCTTTATCTCTCTAAATCTCTCATTTTCTTTGTCTATACTTTTATCAATGAAGAAGATGGAGAAAAAGAAAACTCTAAAAAGTTTGATTTGCTGAGAGAGGAACTGATTTGAATATATAAAGGTAGTTTGGAGATGAAAAAAATAGAAAATGTCCTTGACGATAATTACTCATATTATTTTACACTTTATATATCATTAATCATAACATTTTGACAACTTTTCGTCTATAGAAAAGGGTGTAGGTTTTTTTAGTTATATTGAAACAAATTTCAAGCTAAAAAGTCATTTCAAAAATTAGAAAATATAATCGTGAAACAAAAGCCGACCAAATGAGCAAGGCCGTGGGTAAAGGGGTGCGACCAATGCGGTCGCACCAGGCTCTTTACCCAAGGGGCCCCTTTTACCCATCAGTTATTAGTTGTTGTCTTTTTTGTGGTTATAAACCCATCAATTATTAGTTAAAATGGCAATAAGCTGGTGGAAGAAGGGAGGGGGTAAAGGCCCCCGCTCAAAATGTTTTAGGCTCCCGGATTAAACATGGGGCCTCCAACAAATTGTGTGTAATCCGGGGGCCTACAATATTTTCGACAGGGGACTTTAGCTGCACTCGTGGAAGAAAGGTGAAAAAGATTGAGTAAATTGACGAGCTTAACGAGGATAATAAGTTTAGTGGACCTCCCCTTCCCCTTTTTTCTAGCTTTACTTACCTCTGTAGATTTATTGTCAGGTGATGAAGTGCAACCTGTGACACCGCAATTACAATCACTAGTTTATAGCAGTTTTCATTCATTCTTTCTTTTCCTAGAAATAAACAACAACACTTCTCTTTACAAAAAACAAATATAGCTATCACACACCTGATATTCAATGTAAGTCTATTCACATGTCTCATTACCCCTTTCTTTCTAGAGAAATGTTGTTTAGAACCACTCTTTCAAAGCAACACAAATGCATACGAATCAGAATTCTACACGTGGCGGAAAAAACAGAGAATCACGTGAACTAGAAGAAAACAATTTTGTGTTTTACGCTTCAGCCCACAATTATACCTTGTTTAGAGTTAAGTCCCTCTGCCCAAAAAAGGATATGGATTCCACACTACCACTTAATTCACTTATTTTAGGGTTCAGCTCTGTAACTCCCCTAGTAGAACCAAATGCAAAATCTCTAGTTTCTTGTTTGTCGGAAACCCCAGCCGAATTCGACTTTACCCTATCATTCATTCATTCCGCTTCCTATATTCAACTTCATCATCTAATCTAATCTGGAAGAGATTTACCAATATTTTCAACTAACCCTCTAGTTTTGGAATTCGAATTTGCACTTGCCCCATTATAACCAAACACAAAATCAAAATTTTCAGCAGAATTTTAAGCAAAGGGATTCATAACATTCAATTCACCATTACTTGAAGTTCTAGAAGTTGGAGGAAAAAAATTATTATGAACACCAGAATCAACCTTCCGTTCTTTACTAGAAACCGAGTGTTTTCTCACTTTTACAAGTCTAGGTTTTGAAAGATCAGAAGAAGTATATTTCTCATGAACTAAACCAGACATAGATAGTGAACTAAAACTATTATCATCTAAAGTTCCTTCATTTCCATTTTGAATTGATGAATCAAAACCCAAAAAAGTATAAGACAGTGATAATGATGAAAAGATCCCACCTTTTGGATTAGATTTTTGGAAAGATGATTGTTTTGACAGTGAATACACTGGAGCGAAATCTAATTGTATGAAGACTAAAGCTAAAGGCAGAAGATGGTGTGACTGAAGTGTCAAAATATTAGTATAAGAACACTTACTCTGGTGGTGCCTATAGCAAGAATAGATTAACAACCATACTCTAACTGAATTGTAAGAGCTATATAAGCTCGATCAATGTAATAAGATCACTAATCTTGATTTTGAGAATTAATGAAATATTCCTTCTCTCTAATTTCTATCATGGTATAAGAGCCTTGTGATTTTTTTCTTTCTTCAATCTCCATCGAAAATCACTTTCTCTCTCTAGAAATTACTTAGTCTTCATTGATCTGTAATGGCTTCTCATTCATCCACTCGGTTTCTTCTCCAAATCTATCTCAACCAAATACTTTGCTAATATAGCTAGTTTTGTTTCTGAGAAACTTGATGGATCAAATTTCCTGAATTGGAAGGATCAATTCGAAGCTATTCTAATTAGTACTGATCTATATGGATTTTTAGATGGATCTGTTGTGATTCCAGTCAAATCGATCATTAATAACAATATTGAGGTTCTTAATCCTCTTTATCTTCAATGGCGAAAGACAGATTACTTTGTTAAATCTTGTATGAAGGCAACCTTTACACATTCGATTTCCTCTGATGTCCTTGGTCTTCAGACTTCAAGAGAAATTTGGAGGTTTCTTGAATTAAACTATGTTGAAGAATATGAGGCTAAGATTGGTTCTCTTCGTGAGCAAATTCAAAATATCAAAAGAGGCGAGTCTTCTGCTACTGACTATCTTCGAAAAATCAAGGTACTTTCTGATTCCTTAGTTGTTGTTAATGAAAGGTTGTCTGATAAAGAGTTGAGTCGAATAATTCTAAAAGGTCTAGGTAAAGAATATCAACCTTTTGTTATTGCTATTCACAATCGAGAAACAACTATATCATTTGTTGAATTAAGAACTCATATAATCCATCATGAGCAATGGATGAAGACTCAACTTCAAGAAGATGAGAGTTCAGCTTATTATGTGAAGAATCTTCCTCCTAAATCTGGTTATAAGTCTTATAAACCAAATCGATCGACTCAATCATATTAATCATACAGAAAATCTCATCAATCGGATCAAGGTAGATCATATTCTCAATTCTATAAAGGTTCTTCTTCAAATAATCAAAATCCAGGTGATTCAGCATCTGAGTTTGATTTTACCACAATTCCTTGTGGTATCTGTAAGAAATGGGGTCATTTTGCATCTAAGTGTCGTTATAGATATGCTCCTGATGATACTCTTAAGAATTCTGATGTGGCGTGAAAATGCCACATTTAGGTCACTTAACTTTGATTTGTTAGTTCTTTTCGGGTTTTATTTTTAACTATTTATGTGTTTTTATTGCTAGGTAGTTTATTTGGGGTTTGGCGTGTATTTCGGAATAAAGAGAGCGAATTATCACATTTTCGTCTTATGCGGCAAAAGGGAAGAAAAGAGCACCAGGGGTATTTTGGTCATTTTGGTTAAAATTAGAAGTCAAACAACAAGTAGAGTCAATGACGAGTCCGACGGTGAAAACGAAAGTCGAATTGGAGGTCGGACAGGGAAGTTATTAAAGAAAGAAGTCAGGGGGTATTTCAGTCTTTTACGAAAATTTGAGAAGTAAAAAGAAGGATGGAGGCACCCCCTTGAATTCTAGTGAAGACCAAAGCCCAATAGGTAATAGAAGAAGGAACCAAGACCCAAACCCAAATAAGATGAAAGAAATGAAGGAATTTTAGAGGCACCCACCTTTAGGGATTTTAGTTGTTGAAGGAAAGAAAAGTGAGGGGATCTTCTTGAACCAGATAGAGAAGGGAGAAAGAGAAAAAAGGGTAGCTAGGGTTTATTGTTCTTGAGCTTGAATCTTGGTTTGAAGAGAGAGAGTAAGAGGAAGAAGGAAGAGTGTCGGCCGAGCTTTGGCCTGCCAGCCAAGCTCGGACCGGCACGACAGCAGTTCGGGAGCACCATTAGAGCACACGAACAGCAGCACACGAACAGCTAAGCAGCTCGGGATGGCAAAAGATGCTCGGTACGAGCAAGGACCGGACCTTCACGTGTAGCAGCAGTTCGGTTTGCTCATGGAACGCGCACAGCAAGCTCGGAACGGCTCGGATTTGGCACGGGACACCTTCCTTTGGCCGGATCTTGAAGCTTCTTTGGCCGGGACTTTCTAGGGTTTCCGGTCACTTTCTTGGCCGGAAACCTTAGGGCTTTTATTCCCCATGTCATGGTCTTGCTACCCCTTGTGTTCGATTTGATTTTTGGTTGAAATTGCTTAGAGAGAGAAAGCTTGGTGAAGCTTTAATGGTGGTTTGTGATAAATGGAGAAGTAGATGATGCTGATTACTATGGGGAACCCTAATTTTTGCTAAGGGGAGATCGGCTGCACCTAAACGCTCATTTTTTCCGACGACCTTAGCCTCGCACCACATCGGAAAAGGGGGATTCTCTCTTCATCTTCTTCTCATTTGTTGGTTATTCAACATTTTAGCTAACTCTTGTGTGTTGATTATGTGATCCAATGTGATAAATTTGTGATTATTTATGTGATGATTTAATGGTTTGATAATAAATCGATGTTCTCTTATTTCGATTACTTGTTTCAATCGTTTTTCATGTGTCTTATCAAGTACTTCGCATAGTTAATCGATTAGGCAAAGTGATCGATATCGATTGTAGTCTAGGTCCAAATTTCATGTGTCTTGTCATGTACTTCACATAGTTATGCGACTAGACGACATTTTTGATGATTCGGTTTTAATCGTTTAGGAAGTTTATTTGACTAAGTATTATCTCCGGGCATACGTAGTGCTTATGAACATCCACCTTAGGAATCGAGACTAGATTTACATCAATCCATTCGATTGGACCGTACATAGTTTTAAGTCCACCACATCGAATTTTCGGACTTCGACACCTCTCTTACTTGTTGTTCCCTGACTCTTGTTCCTCCGAACTCTTCTCTCAAATCTCTCTCGTCCTATTACATTGATATTTTAGTTTGTTTTACTTTATTTTTTTATTGCTTATTCGATTATAAACCTCACATTACCTTCGTTTATTTCCGCTTTTGTCTAAGTAAGCCTTTAATATATAGACAGAGGGATAAGACCCTTCGATATCCAAATTACCTTCCTATCCTTGGATCGATCCCGGCCTTGCCGGACTACTACCTGATTACTATGGAGAACCCTGATTTTTGCTAAGGGGAGATCGGCTGCACCTAAACGTTTTTCCGACGACCTTAGCCTCGCACCACATCGGAAAAGAAGGCTACTATTCATCATCTTCTTCATTCAAGCAACCAAGAAAAGAGAGAGAAAGGGTGATAGGGTTGGTGTTCTTCATCAACTTTTAGGGTTCTTAGGGTTTGAAGAGAAAAAGATAAGAGAGAAGGTGAAGGGGGACCGGCCAAGCTAGCCGGCCAGCACTAAGGCCGGCCAAAGCTTGGCCGGAACAGCAGCTCGGGAAAGCATGGCGCACGGGACGGAAGAGTGCATCTGCAGCACGAGAAGACAGCCAGCCGCCTGCAGCAGCTGCAAGACAGCAGCTCGGGAGCTGCTGGACGCGCACCCGAGCAGCAGCTGCGGGAGCTTCCTCAACAGCTCGGGTGAGAGCTTCCATCCTCGGGATGCTTGCTAGGGACGCGCACACTTGCAAGGGACATCAACTCTTGGGTCGGGCAGGAACTATTTTGGCCGGATCTATGTTCTCTTGGCCGGATTTTGAAGGTTTTTGGCCGGATTATTTCTTGGGTTCCGGCCACTATCTTGGTCGGAAACCTTAGGGCTTTTGCTCCCCATGTCTTGATCTTGCTTCCCATGTAGTTTGATTTGATTTTGGACAAGAAATTTCTAGAGAGAGAAAGCTAGGGTTTGCTTTAATGGAGGTTGTGTTCTAAATGGAGAAGATGATGGTGGTCGCTATGGGGAACCCAGAAAATTGCTAAGGGGAGATCGACTGCAACTAAAAACTTATATTTTCCGACGATCTTAGCCTCGAACCACATCAAAAAAGGGGGATTCTCTCACCATTTCCTTTCCATTTCTTATTCAATCACCATGTTTAGCTAACTTTAGTTTGTCGATTATATGAAATGAATTGTGATGAATTCGTGACTATGTTTAATATGATTTGATGTTTTGATTATAAATTGATGTTCATTTATTTCGATTATCGTTTTGATCGTATTTTCATGTGTCTTGTCAAGCACTTCACATAGTTAATAGACGAAACGAAGTATTCGATATCGATCGTAGTCTAAGTCATAATTTCATGTGTCTTGTCATGCACTTCACATAGTTAGGCGACTAGACGACACTTTCGATGACTCGGGATTAACCGATTTAGACGTTTGTTTGACTAAGTATGATCTCCGGATATACATAGTACTTAGAGACATCAACTTTAGGAGTTGAATATCGATTGTACCTCGACACATCAAATCGGACTACACATAGTCGTAGGTTTATCATTATGGATTCCCGGACTTCGACACCTCTCTCACTTATTTGTTGCCCGAATCGAGTCTTTCCGTCTCCCGACTTTTGTTCCTTCGACTCTTCTCTCGAATCTCTCTCGCCCGTTTACTTATATTGTTTAGTTTAGTTTATTTTACTTGTTTGCTTTATTCTCTTATCACCTTATTCGGTCAAACCCCCATTTATCTTTGTTCCTTTCCTTTTTTAGTCTAAGTTAGCTTGAAATATCTAGACCGGTGGATAAGATCCTTCGATATCCAAACTACCTTCCTATCCTTGGATCGATCACAGCTTTTCCGGATTACTACTTGATACCTACGCTTGGGTGTGCAACCTTTTCGGGTGCATCTGTTAAAGAGATGGAGGAAAAATTGAAAGACATCGAGAAAAGGGTTTCACAACCCCAAACTCCAACGGATCTCAAGGGTATAGGTGAGGGTAATACACCTAGTGCTGATGTTAAGTCCAACTTCATTCTTGAAAGTGATGAAATGATTAGATTGGATACTCCTATGAAGGTAGACATACCCGAGGATCTTACAAATTCTGAGAGAGGAGATGGACATAACGAGGTTTTAAAGTCGAAATATGAGTATGAACTAGTTGATGAACCTCATTCCGCTTTTCATAAACAATTGTTCCCTACTCGTGATATGAATATGCTTGCATTGATAGTTAAGAAGGACAATATTACTAGTGCTCAGAAGAATCATAACGACATGACTAGTTTTTTACCTGAGACCTTTGTAGCTAGTAAAGATGGACGAGATGTGGATGCCCTCTTGAGCGGGGCTATAGATTTCCCTAAGGACACATATGATATCGAGACAAGAATAATGTTCAAAGGATTGGTTGAACCCTCACTTAAGGAAACTTTTGACTTAGTCTTGAGCCTTATGGGCAACCCCTTAGGTTTTAGTTCGACATCTCAACCAATATCTCATACATATGTAGATCCTTTTAGTGAAATGCATGTTTTCCCTGTTATTATATCAAACTTTGTTGCATTGTCATCATCCAAGTTTGGGGATTACCTCTTATTTTTTACCGTCTCAGTTATGTACCAATGCCATTACATTGTTGTGAGACGGTTCTTACCAGTTACATCTTTTCTTTGGGAAGACCCCCAAATCTTTCGTCTTTTGTTATATGATTGGTTGGTCTATTGAGATGGACCTTGATGTTTGTGGGTAGCATCTCTGGAAACCCTCCACGAGACAAAACTCGTGCTCTCGTGCATACGAGAGACTCAAAGGCTAGTTGCATAGCTTGATGCAATCGAGTGATACGGATCAAGTGGTCATTTTTATATGGTCATGCTTATGCTTCATTCTTATGTTTTATATTGATGTGTTAGGAGTGTTTCTCACTTGTATACTTTTGGGACGTGGTTCGTTCCAAGTTTGGGGATGGCGATGGACGTATCATCAACTTGGAACTCGAATAAACAAGTCTTGGTAGTATAAATTTTTATCTCCGTCGGCTATGGTAATATCCTTCCACTCTTCTCTTTAACTTATTGTACCTCTTATCTTTTGGTGAGTATATGCTTAAAAACATTGAGGACAATGTTAGTTTTAAGTTTGGGGATGGGGATACGACTTTTTAGTCGCATGACATCATGACCTTAGATTTCGAAAGGCAAGAGGGTTCAACAAATTGACCAAATTTGAAAATTTTTTGGGTAGATTTGGTATGATTCTAGTGGTATTCTTAAGTATGTTGATGCATGTGTATCTTTCTCGATAAATCTTATGCATGCTCTTAGTCTTTTCATGAATGTTGAGTCCTTTGGTGCTGGTGTTTTATCATATGAGTATCATCTTAAGGAAGAAGGAACATTTCTGAGTGACCTAGAATAGTCATTAGTGGAGACTTAAACCCATGTGAGATATCGGAGCCTTTCTATTGCTTTTGAGTGTACTCTTCCGCGCTAACTCCGAGTAGAATGAAGAGCTACTCAACTTCGCAACTTCCCAAAGAGCTTAGACGATCTCATGAGCTAAACTTCCTTAGCCACTAGGAGTGACATCAGGATAGCGAATAAACCTTACTCTTGTAGTCCATGAAACCCGATAATAGTGTCAACTTTAGGGAAACGGATACTCCACCATCCATTCATCATACTACTCCCGAGAATGAAGGCATGAAAAGTAAAGAAGAAAGAATGTGAAAGCAAAGTGTGAAAGTAAAAGTGATTTTTTGAGAATACTAGTTTGTATTTTTGTTTTGGTGTTTGGTTATGTGTGTAAAAAAAAAAAAAAAAAAAGTGAAAGAAAAAGATAGGAAGTTTATTTTGTGTAAAAGTTTATGTGAACTTTTAAGTGTTTTGAGTATTGTGGAAAATAAAGTATTCAATGTAAGAAGTCAAGTTTAAAGCTTGTTTAAGTGTTCTTTTATCATTGAAGGCGTCGACATTCTCGGGATTTCATACATTTTCCATTCCATCACTTGTATCCGTTTACCTTTAGGAGATGTTATTAGAGGGTAGAGTGGGTGAGAAGGGTGAGTGAGCTTCCCCATTCCATTAGTGGTTATTTCCATTCTTAAGAGATCATTTCGTTTTATAACTTGTTATCCTCATTTAATTTTGTATGTGTTGAGTTTCCTTTTTCCATGCTCACACATGAGAGTGAACCATCATGATTCGATTTTGAGTGATTTCATGTTTAAGAACGTGTGCCCGTGAGGCCAAAGTCGAGGCGAAATGTGCTATGACAGGAAACAAAGTTTTGGTACTTTAGACTTGGATAATGCTCATGATGATGGGACACTAGCACTTAAATATGAAACTGTTAGTGAGGGGACTCTTAACATGCTTTTGTATTTATTGGCTTGATTCATATGTTTGACATACTTAAGTCTCTCACTTGTTGATCACTACCTTGTTTACATCGATAGTTTAACTCTTTTGTCTATTGAAAATCTTGAACTTTGTGGGTGTATTCGCTGGAAACCCTCACGAGACAAAACTAGTCCTTTAGGGGTAACCTAAGGATTTGAAGGCTTGTTGCATACGCTAAATGCAACCGGGATGCCTCCGAAAGTGAGTTAGGTTTAATTTATTGTCTTGTTTTGTTTGTTTGCTCGAGGACTAGCAAATTCTAAGTTTAGGGATGTTGATGTGGCGTGAAAATACCATATTTAGGTCACTTAACTTTGATTTGTTAGTTCTTTTCGGGTTTTATTTTTAACTATTTATGTGTTTTTATTGCTAGGTAGTTTATTTGGGGTTTGGCGTGTAATTCGGAATAAAGAGAGCGAATTATCACATTTTTGTCTTATGCGGCAAAAGGGAAGAAAAGAGCACCAGGGGTATTTTGGTCAAAATCAGAAGTCAAACAACAAGTAGAGTCAATGACGAGTCCGATGGTGAAAACGAAAGTCGAATCAGAGGTCGGACGGGGAAGTTATTAAAGAAAGAAGTCCGGGGGTATTTCAGTCTTTTACGAAAATTTGAGAAGTAGAAAGAAGGATGGAGGCACCCCCTTGAATTCTAGTGAAGACCAAAGCCCAATAGCTAATAGAAGAAGGAACCAAGACCCAAACCCAAAGAAGATGAAAGAAAGGAAGGAATTTTAGAGGCACCCACCTTTAGGGATTTTAGTTGTTGAACGAAATGTGAGGGGATCTTCTTGAACCAGATAGAGAAGGGAGAAAGAGAAAAAAGGGTAGCTAGGGTTTATTGTTCTTGAGCTTGAATCTTGGTTTGAAGAGAGAGAATAAGAGGAAGAAGGAGGAGTGTCGGCCGAGCTTTGGCCGGCCAGCCAAGCTCGGACCGGCACGACAGCAGTTCGGGAGCACCATTAGAGCACCCGAACAGCAGCACACGAACAGCTTCGAAGCAGCTCGGGATGGCAAAGGATGCTCGGTACGAGCAAGGACCGGACCTTCACGTGTAGCAGCAGTTCGGTTTGCTCATGGAACGCGCACAGCAAGCTCGGAACGGCTCGGATTTGGCACGGGACACCTTCCTTTGGCCGGATCTTGAAGCTTCTTTGGCCGGGACTTTCTAGGGTTTCCGGTCACTTTCTTGGCCGGAAATCTTAGGGCTTTTATTCCCCATGTCATGGTCTTGCTACCCCTTGTGTTCGATTTGATTTTTGGTTGAAATTGCTTAGAGAGAGAAAGCTTGGTGAAGCTTTAATGGTGGTTTGTGATAAATGGAGAAGAAGATGATGCTGATTACTATGGGGAACCCTGATTTTTGCTAAGGGGAGATCGGCTGCACCTAAACGCTCATTTTTTCCGACGACCTTAGCCTCGCACCACATCGGAAAAGGGGGATTCTCTCTTCATCTTCTTCTCATTTGTTGGTTATTCAACATTTTAGCTAACTCTTGTGTGTTGATTATGTGATCCAATGTGATAAATTTGTGATTATTTATGTGATGATTTAATGGTTTGATAATAAATCGATGTTCTCTTATTTCGATTACTTGTTTCAATCGTTTTTCATGTGTCTTATCAAGTACTTCGCATATTTAATCTATTAGGCAAAGTGATCGATATCGTTTGTAGTCTAGGTCCAAATTTCATGTGTCTTTTGTCTTATGCGGCAAAAGGGAAGAAAAGAGCACCAGGGGTATTTTGGTCAAAATCAGAAGTCAAACAACAAGTAGAGTCAATGACGAGTCCGATAGT
The DNA here is from genome assembly GCF_041429995.1 of Eschscholzia californica. NCBI lineage: Eukaryota > Viridiplantae > Streptophyta > Magnoliopsida > Ranunculales > Papaveraceae > Eschscholzia > Eschscholzia californica. Next base: position 40,185,129 of record NW_028238198.1, read on the forward strand.
GAAAACGAAAGTCGAATCAGAGGTCGGACGGGGAAGTTATTAAAGAAAGAAGTCCGGGGGTATTTCAGTCTTTTACGAAAATTTGAGAAGTAGAAAGAAGGATGGAGGCACCCCCTTGAATTCTAGTGAAGACCAAAGCCCAATAGCTAATAGAAGAAGGAACCAAGACCCAAACCCAAAGAAGATGAAAGAAAGGAAGGAATTTTAGAGGCACCCACCTTTAGGGATTTTAGTTGTTGAACGAAATGTGAGGGGATCTTCTTGAACCAGATAGAGAAGGGAGAAAGAGAAAAAAGGGTAGCTAGGGTTTATTGTTCTTGAACTTGAATCTTGGTTTGAAGAGAGAGAATAAGAGGAAGAAGGAGGAGTGTCGGCCGAGCTTTGGCCGGCCAGCCAAGCTCGGACCGGCACGACAGCAGTTCGGGAGCACCATTAGAGCACCCGAACAGCAGCACACGAACAGCTTCGAAGCAGCTCGGGATGGCAAAGGATGCTCGGTACGAGCAAGGACCGGACCTTCACGTGTAGCAGCAGTTCGGTTTGCTCATGGAACGCGCACAGCAAGCTCGGAACGGCTCGGATTTGGCACGGGACACCTTCCTTTGGCCGGATCTTGAAGCTTCTTTGGCCGGGACTTTCTAGGGTTTCCGGTCACTTTCTTGGCCGGAAATCTTAGGGCTTTTATTCCCCATGTCATGGTCTTGCTACCCCTTGTGTTCGATTTGATTTTTGGTTGAAATTGCTTAGAGAGAGAAAGCTTGGTGAAGCTTTAATGGTGGTTTGTGATAAATGGAGAAGAAGATGATGCTGATTACTATGGGGAACCCTGATTTTTGCTAAGGGGAGATCGGCTGCACCTAAACGCTCATTTTTTCCGACGACCTTAGCCTCGCACCACATCGGAAAAGGGGGATTCTCTCTTCATCTTCTTCTCATTTGTTGGTTATTCAACATTTTAGCTAACTCTTGTGTGTTGATTATGTGATCCAATGTGATAAATTTGTGATTATTTATGTGATGATTTAATGGTTTGATAATAAATCGATGTTCTCTTATTTCGATTACTTGTTTCAATCGTTTTTCATGTGTCTTATCAAGTACTTCGCATATTTAATCTATTAGGCAAAGTGATCGATATCGTTTGTAGTCTAGGTCCAAATTTCATGTGTCTTGTCATGTACTTCAGATAGTTATGCGACTAGACGACATTTTTGATGATTCGGTTTTAATCGTTTAGGAAGTTTATTTGGCTAAGTATTATCTCCGGGCATACGTAGTGCTTATGAACATCCACCTTAGGAATCGAGACTAGATTTACATCAATCCATTCGATTGGACCGTACATAGTTGTAAGTCCACCACATCGAATTCTCGGACTTCGACACCTCTCTTACTTGTTGTTCCCTGACTCTTGTTCCTTCGAACTCTTCTCTCAAATCTCTCTCGTCCTCTTACATTGATATTTTAGTTTGTTTTACTTTATTTTTTTTATTGCTTATTCGATTATAAACCTCACATTACCTTCGTTTATTTCCGCTTTTGTCTAAGTAAGCCTTTAATATATAGACAGAGGGAGAAGACCCTTCAATATCCAAATTACCTTCTGATGGGCCTAAAAGGTTACCCAAAAAGGTCGCCACCCGCAAGTATACGGGCGTCAAGTAATAACCCGGTAAGACCGGGATCGATCCACGAAGATAAGAAGGTAATACGAATATCGAGAAAGTCTAGCCCACCGGTCTAGGTGTCACTGAACTCAAACTAAAATAAAAGATGATAATTTGGTTTTTGGAGTGTTTTATAGGAAATGACGAAAAGTAAACTAAATTATATACAGGGGAGGTGAGAGAGAGTCGGGAAAAAGGGTCGAGCAAGAATAAAGTGAGGGGGATACTTTGATCTACAAAATCGATAATGACTAGTATTAATGATCTATAAGCATGAAAAGTTAGTTAACTTCACCCATTTACTTGGATTGGTCAACGAACTCTTGGTTTAATTCAGATTCCAGTCCATGAACAGTCTAAAAATCCGGAAGATTTTATCATTAAAAGCAATAAAACTCTTGTCACATCAAAACATGTATCACGAGTATCCGACTACAAAAGCTAGCTAGACATGGTGGAGCACATAATAAACGAGAAGAAAATAAAGAAAGACATGAGTTAAGGTGAAAATTTCCCTATTTCGATGATGGTGGGAGGCTAGGATTGACGGAATGAATATGTATGTGTTGCCAATCTCCCCCTAGCAATATCTTGATTTCCCCTTAACACAGAGCAGATTAGGTGTCCCCTCAGTGAAAACTAGGGTTCCCCTTAGTAACAGTACCTTCTTCTTCCTCCAAACTAAAAATCCACCATGAAAGCTTCACTTAAGCTTTCTCTCTCTGGAGTTTTTAACCCAAATCAGAAGGAAAATCACAAGAGAATCAAGGTAAGGTGATTTTCACTTAAACCCCTAAGTTTTCCGGCCAAAAGAGTGGCCGGAAAAACCTAGATGATTCCGGCAAAGAAAACTATGAAATCCGGCCAGATATTAGTCTACTCAGACTGTAGCTACTGTCCCGTGTTAACCCGAACTCTTCTTGTTATGGCTGTGAGAAATCCGAGCAGCTACAATGGAGATAAAGTCGAGCCGAGCTGCTTATCTCCTTCCCACGAGTTGCTGTCCGAGCAGCTTTAATGGTGGCTGCTAAGACCCGATTCCTTCAAGCAACTCCCGGCCAGCTGATGAACACCGAGCTACTTCTCTCTCTACAGTAGTGCCGGCCTAGCTCTGACCGGCCTAATGTGCTGGCCGGCCAAGCTTTGGCCGGCGGCTACCCTTGTCATTCCCTCTCTTTCTTGCTTCTCACTCCTCAAACCCTAAAACTTGAATGATGGAGAAGATGAAGTCTGACCTCCTTTTGTTCTTTCCCAATGGCCACATAAACCCTTGACTTGGTCTTCATAGATAGACTTGGTCTTCCTAATAGAGGTGCTTATAGAATCTCTTTATGTTCCTTCTTCCTTAGACTATTGGGCTTGGTCTTGGACTTTGATTTTAATATAGAATTCAAGAGAGTGCCTTTAACTTTGTCTCTACTTCCACTAATTTCCAGAAAAGACCAAAATAACCTTCGACTTATTTCTTCCGTAATTTTTACGTCCGGACTCCGATTCAACTTTCGTTTTCGCCGTCGGACTCACCATTGACTCCACTTTTCATCTAACCTCTGATTTTCTCAAAATGATCAAAATACCCCTGATGCTCTTTCCTTCTGGTCTCTTTCACATGAGATGAAAATGTGACAAATGCTCCGTTTTATTCTGAATCTAACATCAAACTCCAAATAAGGTACCTGCCAAGAAAAACATATAAATGATTACAAATAAAACTTGAAATGAGCCAACTCATCGAAGTTAAGTGATCCAAATGTGGCATTTAAACACCACATCACCTTCCTATCCTTGGATCGATCCTGGCCTTGCCGGACTACTACTTGATTCCTCCGCTTGGGTGTGCAACCTTTTCGGGTGCATCAAATTCACAAAGTAAAAACGAAAATAATTCACAATATAAGAGATTTCCTCAACAGTTTAAACCTAAAAAAGGTAACTTTGCTGGAATTCATCTCTATGAAAGCACAGATGAAAGTAAAAATGATAAAATAGAAAATGGTTCTCCTACTGAGGAGGAATTGTATGAGTCAAATTTTGACTACAATTCAGAAGATTTTGCTTTTGAAGAAGCAAATATGGTGGTTATTTTACCTTCAAAAGACATATCCTATAATGAGGTTCATAATACTATCACTGAGAAAGTCTGGCTAGCTAATACTAGAGCCGCTAGCCATATGACAAATGATCCATCCACTATTATAGATCAGCAAGAATATAAGGGCTCTGATTCTGTCACGGTTGACAATAGTATCTTAATTCCTATTGCAGCTACAGGTAATGCTCAGCTTCATACTTCATCTTACAACTTTGATCTGTTTAATGCATTATATGTTCCTAAACTTTGCTCTCTATATCGAAATTCACACATGACAATCAATGTTCAATGAAGTCCTTGGGGATATCAAATAAGAGATTTATGGTCTGATAACATATTGAATGAAGGTACAGTGAGAAATCACTTATATCCTATAATATTTGGAATTCAGGATGATGATTCTCATCAAAGTTATGTGGTTTCTTTAGCTGCACCTTTTTCCATTTGGTATACTCAATTAGGACATACTTCTGACACCATCATTCACCTTCTTTCAAGGAATAAGTTGATTTCAATTCAAGACAAACCATCTAAGAGTTTGTGTCCTTCATGTTCAATAGCCAAGAGTAAGCTTTTACCTTTTCCTATCTCTTAAAGCAATACTGAATCTCCTATGTACTTAATTCACTGTGACATTTGGGGTCCTTCTCCTCAAGTGAACATCACAGGTGACAAATACTTCATCTTATTCTTAGATGATTTCAGTAGGTTTTTGTGGATCTATTCTTTGAAATTCAAGTCTGATAGTTTGAAATACTTCAAGTTGTTTAAAACTGCAAATGAGAATCTATTTTCAACATCCATTAAGTACTTTCAGAGTGATGGTGCTCTAGAATTATCTAAAGGTGATTTCAAAGAGTATTTGGATCAATGTGGCATCTTTTTCTGGAGTTCTTGTCCTTAGACCCCTTAGCAGAATGGAATAACTGAGAGGAGAAATAGACAAATCACTGAGATGGGTAAATCTCTTCTTTTTCAGTTGAGTTCCAAAATGTTATTGGTTTGAAGCATTTTCAGCTGTTGTATTCACTATTAACGGACTTCCAACCAGACTTCTTCATAGCAAGTCTCCTTATGAGGTATTATTTCATAAAGCACCTGATTATTCTCTCTTAAAAACTTTTGGTTGCTTGTGTTGCCCTCATTTAGGTGTTATTAGGCAAGATAAGCTCAGCCCCAAGTCTTGTAAATGTATTTTCATTGGTTATAGTTCCTCTCACAAGGGCTATAAATGCTTAGACTTGGAATCTCAGAAGGTTTATATCTCAAGGAATGTAATTTTTTAGGAAACAACATTCCCTTTTGCTAATCCCATTACACTACAATTACATGTGGCTCCTACAGCTCAAATTGTTCTTGATGTTCCCATCATTGAGCACTCACCACAGCTTCGCACTTCAGTAGATGAACCATCTGCTCCTGAACCATGTCATAGAATGACTACAAGATTGAGAAATGGTATCTTTAGTCTAAATGTATTCCTGATTACATTTCTTACTTTTCTATCAGACATCGTTTGTCTCAGTCATTTCTCACTTAACTTCTCCATCATATGGAACCATCTACTTTCAAAGAAGCTTCTTCCAATCCCAAATGGGGCAATGTTATGAAAGAGGAGTTTCAAGCCTTGAAGAGAAATGGGACTTGATCTCTTGTTCCATCTGATCCTTCTATGAACCTATTAGGCTGCAAATGGGTGGTTAAAGTGAAGTACAAATCTGATGGCTCAGTGGAAAGGTATAAAGCCAGATTAGTTGCAAAAGGATATCATCAGAAAGATGGTTTGAATTCCTCTGAAACCTTTAGTCCTGTGGTTAAGGCTGCTACAATATGGATTGTTCTAAATGTGGTTATTTCAAATGGCTGGTTGATTCAACAGTTGGATGTATCTAATGCTTTCTTGCATGGAGTTCTTCAAGAGAATGTGTTTATGACTCAGCCTCAAGGTTTCATTGATATGAAATTCCCCTCTTATGTCTGCCATCTTCATAAGAGTCTCTATGGTTTGAAACAAGCTCCTAGAGCTTGGTTTCAGAGATTTCGGTCTTTCTTACTCACACTTAGTTTCAAGAGAAGTGCTCATGATCAATCTATGTTTGTTCAGCAAACTGAGCCTGCTGTGATGGTGTTACTTCCCTATATTGATGATATCATTTTAACTGGAAGTAGTGATTCTCTCATGATAACTCTTGTGGCTACACTCAGTAAAGAGTTTGCTATGAAAATGTTGGGTCCTCTCTATTTTTTTGGGTATTGAGGTGTCTAGGGCTGAATCTTTTGCTCTTTTCCTTACCCAAAAGAAATATGCTCTTGATTTGCTAGAAAAGGTTGATTTGCTCGATTCAAAACCAAGTTGCACTCTTGTGTTTGGTGGAAATAGACTCTCCAAGTTTGATGGAACTATTGTCTCTGATCCTTCTTTTTATAGAAGTATCATTGGTGGTCTTCAATACCTCACTATGACAAGACCTGACTTAGCCTATGCTGTGAATTATGCTGCTCAATATTCATGCGGAAACCTAAGTCTTCTCATGTTCAATTGATGAAGAAAATTCTTAGGTATGTCAAAGGGACAGTAGATTGTGGGATTATAATAACACCAGGAGATATTTGAAAGCTCAGAGGTTACTTTGATTCGGATTGGGCAGGTTCCTGATTCAAGGATGTCGACCAGTGGTTTTTGTGTTGTTTTTGGCCAGTCACTTGTCTCTTGGTACTCTAAGAAGCAACCAACAGTGGCAAATTCTTCCACTGAAGCTGAATACAAAGCTTTGTCCATCACTGCTGCTGAATTACTCTGGGTATCTTATCTTCTTATTGAGTTGAATTTGAAGATTTCTTCTCCCATGGTTGTGTATTGTGACAATTTGGGTGCTAAGAATATTGATGCAATTTGCCATGCTAAGATTAAACACATAGAAGTTGATTACCATTTTGTGAGGGATTTGTTGGCTTCAGGGAAGCTTGACATTCGACACATTCCTTCATTAGAGCAGCCAGCTGACTTGCTCACTAAGTGTCTTTCTAAGGATTTGTTCCTATCTCTATGAAGCAAGTTGATGGTCCTTCTCAACCCATCATCTTGAGTGGGCATGATAATGAATACACTAGAGTGTAATCTAAGTGTATGAAGACTAAAGCTAAAGGTAGAAGATGGTGTGACTGAAGAATCAAAATATAAGTATAAGAACACTTACTCTGGCGGTGTTTATAGCAAGAATAGAATAACAACCGTAACTAACAATCCTAACTAACTTTGTTAGTTATGGTTGTTATAACAGATTCTGTTATTCTTTCTCTCTCTCTCTCTCTAACTGAATTGTAAGAGCTATATAAGCTCGATGAATGTAATAAGATTCAGTAATCTTGATTTTGAGGATTAATGAAATATTCCTTCTCTCTAATTTCTATCATGTTTTGATTGCATTTATGGATCGTTGATAAACTCATAAACCTATAATAAAAAAAAAATCAAAATATTGAAATGAAGTTTGAATCGTTTGCGAAACAATCAAATACCCTAAATATTAATGATCAAATGAATAACACGATTCTTTGATTGTTAGGTTTCAGGTGTTGGTTGTTGAAGATCGAATTTTTTCGTTTTTTTGAAAAAATCAACAATCTATATCCTGTTTTTGGGTGGAGGGACTTGACTCTAAACAAGGTACAATTGTGGATTGAAGCGTAAAACACAAAAATGCTTACTTCTTAGGGCACGTGCTTTTCTGTTTTTTGCACCACGTGCCGTATTCCTATTCATTCGCTTTTGTGTCACTATGAAAGTGTCGCTCCAAACAACATTTCTCTTCTAAATGATTTTTTCTAATTCAACAAAAAAAAATGATTTTTTCTATTTTCTTAAATTTTATCAAAGCTTAACACAAATATTGAACTTACAAAAAGATGAATTATTAGAAAGTAACATTTGTCTAATGTGAAAAGAAAACCAACTACGTTATGTTTCTTAAATTTTTTTTATGAAAAGCTTCTTCCTTTCTTATTCAATAATGTTAGAACAGTAAATTGAAAGTTTATTGGTAAGAATATAGTTTTTTGGGTACATAAAGAGAGATCTGTACTATTTCAAAAATTTGTTACATCATTTTCTAAAGCATAATTTAACTAGACAATGAGTCGTGAAGTTAGAGGGTTTGGAACGGTAGTTATAATATTGTCATAGAAGTATTAGATACAATGCCAAATGTTTCCATTGTATAGTTAAATTGATATGTCTTGTTTAATAATTAAGTGATTTTTTTCGTATGATAATGTTTTATTAAAATAATATATTCGATACAATTATTTTCCCTAGGAAAGTAAAAGAAGTACAAATTTAATATGGTCAGTTTGATCGTCCAAATTTTAAAAAAATTATAATTTAAATAATTTTGAATTTGTTTTCCATTGAAATACGAAAAGATATTTTATCCTTCACTCCATAATACAAAAGGGTCTCGACTTTTTTTCGTACAGGATCGCTGGATTCTCAGCCACGTCACTGCAAATGACACGTGCACCTTCCCCACAACCAGTAGTGAAAAAAAGAGAAGATACATCTTCTAGAATCTCTTTAGCAAAGAGACAATTAGGATCACTTAAAAATGTTATTTTCTCCGAACAATCAATATAACCATGGCTTTGGCTAACATACAATTTACACGACTAAACTGTGGGTTCCACATATTAATTAAATATACCAAATTTAGGTTAAAAATGCCCGGTGTGGGGATAGTGGGATACTAGAGCTATCATCCCATTCCCAACTCCCTTGTTGGTTACTATATTCATTATTGGCCACACATGTACCTACTTTTTCATCTTTGTAGGAAAGGTGATCTAACACACACATGATCCACAAAAGTCCATTCCAGAGAGAGGAGAGAGAGAAAGAGAGAGGTGAGTGATGGTGTCGTCTTCGTCTCCAAAGAGTAGTAGTAAGAAAGCATGTTGTGGTAAGGTGGGATTGAAGAGAGGGCCATGGAGACCTGATGAAGATGAACTTTTAATAAATTGTATAAGAAGAGAAGGAGAAGGAAGGTGGCGTACCCTTCCTAAACGTGCTGGTCTTCTTCGATGTGGTAAGAGTTGTCGTCTTCGTTGGATGAATTATCTTCGACCTTCTGTTAAACGTGGTTCGATTACTTCTGATGAAGAAGATCTTATTCTTCGTCTTCATCGTCTCCTTGGCAACAGGTTAATATATATATATATTATATTACTTCTTCTCTTTCTTCTGCTCTTTCTAAGCGAACTCCAAAATTCTCACTCCAGCTAGAACTTTGTTTTCTTGTATGTATGCAGATGGTCTTTAATAGCTGGAAGAATCCCCGGACGGACGGATAACGAGATCAAGAACTACTGGAATACCCATATCAGCAAGAAACTGATAAGTCAAGGATTAGATCCAAGAACCCACAAGCCATTAAACAATATTAACCCTAACCCTTATCATCACCATGAATGCTTAGTATCATTTCCTTATACGGATGAACGTCATAGTAGTAGTAATAGACTACTACTAGTGTCACCTGAATTAAACCCTAACCCTAATTGTGTTACTGCTTCTATGTCTTCACATGAAATATTAGATACTAAGAGTGTTGATAACAGTGAGAACCAGCAGCATCTCATCAAAAGGGTTACAAGTACCCTAGATAACCAAGAGCAGGATTTGAACAATGATGGTGGGTTGATAATGGATTTCCCAAATATGGAAGAAGATGGCGACCGAATAAATAACAACACCGAAGATATATTTTCGTCTTTCTTGGATTCTTTGATCAATGAAGAGATATAGCTCATTCTGATGATTAGCAACAACAACCATCCAATATCAAACCTCCTTATCAACATGAGTAAATCTTCAATAGGTAAATGCTTTGGATTATGGCTCTCCAATGGAAGCATTAGATATTGTATTCCCATATATCTTCTTATGTTGATGTTTTCAGTGATCAAGTAGGATTGCTAGATGATAATGTCAAAATCATTTCTAGCTTTTCTTTGCCTTTTGGATTTAAAGAGACCTGAAAAGAGAAGTAGTTTAACATCAAAAGTAGGTTTTTAGTTATGATTGCATGCATATAAGTAATTGTTTAATTACCAAAGTTATATATGGTATTATATATTATGTTGTATTTGAAAAGACAATAATAGATTTTTTTTTTCTTAATGATTAGTTATCTTATGTTATATAGTTCATCTCAAACTAACAGTACCAACTAAATAATATATTGTCCCTTCTAGTTTTTCCTTCACTAGCTAGTCATGGTATCCCCAGCAAGAAATTCTATTCCTCCCTTCATTTGCTCCCTTCCCAAACCCTTCACCTGAAGTGGCAACTTCTCTTTCCTTCCCTAGCTATGTTTGGTATTACCATTAGAAATGTTGTTTCTCTGAAAAACCAACAATCTGGTCTTCCTGTTTTATTAAAAACAGGGATATACTTTAGACTGTCTTTCTGAAATAAATTCCGAGATAACTTTAAGTCTAAAAAATATTACTGTTTTTTGAAACAGATAAAAAAGAAAACTAATATAATTTTAAAACAGAAATTGATTAGAAGGTTAGAGAGAGAAAACCGAGTCGAGATGTCTCTTTCCTTAAGACAGTGAACACCCTGGTATTAGTACTAAAACCAGTCAGATGTTTGTCTCCCAGGATACAACGGCTATACCTTTCAGGATGACGACTAAGAGTACTTCGTTTTTCTGAAAGCGTACGAACTTCAAACAAGCAGTAAGAACCAGATGCAAGTGACTACTTAAACTCTAAATGCTCTTAACTTTGAATGCTAAAATTTTTCGTGTTTAGTTTGCTGGATTTTGTTTGGTATTTATAGAAGTATTGGTGACCCTTTAGACAGGTGCCTATAAACGAATGGATGCTTCCCAACAGACATATTTGACTGTTGGTTTTAGAGTGTCATCTTGACCGTCAGATCTCAACGGATCTATCAAGATCACGCGCCTTGAACGCCCACCGTTAGATAATCAACGGATCTATCTTAAGGGCGCCAATCATCCTGATCGTCGGATCAAATCTATGACCGTAAAATCAAAGATTTAAATCGCTCCTCACGACGATGAGTACGTGCGAAGTACAAAGTGCGTGTGGGCGCCTCTAAAGCGCCCATTCGCCCACACCAAGCGTGTGTGGTTTGCGTGGTACTGCAAACCACGAGAAACACCTTTCCATTTCAACCAACATACCATAAATATATGGAAGATTCTATATAAGTAAATAAAACATTTCCTCCATCATAAATGTGGTACTAACTCAAAACCCCGGTTTAGAGTTAATGGTACCCATACCTAACTAATTTTGTAATAACTCACTCATACGGAATCGGATTTGGACAAGATTTGAGTCTAAATTCAAGAGCTCGATGAGACGAATCCAACGAGACGTCTTTCTCGAGATTCTGATGAATATAGGTACATTAAAATAAGAAAAAATTGATCCAACTGCTTTTGAGCTATGTTAGAACTAAAAGTCGCGGAAGCTATCAAACCTATCCTAGAAATTGATCCGACTATGAAAATCAATCGAAAAGTTAAGCCAAAATTTAAATATGCGAACAGAATTAACGAGGTTCGGCTTTAAAGCCTACGTCCTCGGGCGAACAAGAAATCTTTATTGAAGGATAGATGAAGACGACTAACACAACCCGCAAGTTCGTCCCAAGATGGTACCGTATAGAAATTAACCTTCTTTACTAAATCTTCGACGACCGAGAAATTAAACACCGCTCAAAACTATGAACAGAAGATTTCTCTCACTTGCTCTCTCTCTCTTTAGCTCTCTCTAAAGAAGAGTTGTTGCTTGTGTTGATATGTTTAGTGGTGGCACTCAAAGCCCTATTTATAATTATTATAAGCCGACACTATGTCCCAATTTTGAGCAATTTCCAAATTGGAAATCCAACTTGGGTAAGGATTCACCAAACCGCCTACCAACTAAACCGCCTACGAACATTTCCAAAAAACCGCCACAAGCCTCAATTTGGAAACTGCCTTAATTGGAAAACCGCCTCTCACAAGCTAGGTAGCGATTCCAACAAGAAATACTATATGTTCTTCATAATTAAACATTCATCTATTTGGTAAGATATAAAATGTTTTTATGTCTAGCTATGTTTGATGTTCTTGCCCTTGTTATTTCCTTCAGTTAGTTTCAGACATTCAGTAGTGTATACATAGTTCATGAGGGTTATAATAAAAAGGTAAGAAGTGCTAGACATAGTACAAAATTAGATCAGTGAGTTGATCACTGACTCATTTAGAAGAAAGACCAGTTGGACGATCTTGGGATTCTCTCACCCCAAAAGCTAACTCAAGAGGTAAGTCTTTTTCACACTTATAAATTCACTCTTGCCCCTTCCACAACCAATGTGGGAGCATCCCAACAATCTCCCCCTCACACATCGCTCACGAGAGTGTCCAGAGCCTGGGCTATAGGTGTACGCTCAAGCTTGGTAAGTGTCGAGGCCCTTTGGGGGGCTCGTGGAGCCTTCACCAAGAACAAAACCCCGTACCTGTGTGAGGTGTCTAAAGCGAGGACAATATCGATAACAAACTATGGCTTGGGGTGTCACAAGTGGTATCAGAGCCGATGACGGCTCTTCGCTGAGGGTGGGGGTATGTGGTAGTCCCACATCGCTCACGAGAGTGTTCGGAACCTGGGCTATAGGTGTGCGCTCAAGCTTGGTAAGTGTCGAGGCCTTTTGGGGGGCTCATGGAGTCTTCGCCAAGAACAAAACCCCGTACCTGTGTGAGGTGTCTAAAACGGGAATAATATCGATAACTGCTAGGGCTTGGGGCGTCACATACACACACGGGTTTCGTGACCGTTACATGTAATGGTTACTCATGATGATAGGTCAAATACAACAAGATAATTTTGATATTCAAAAAATTGTTATTTGAGTCAGAATATTATACATATTAAGCAAAATAATGAATGTTTGTTTTTAAATAACTAAGAATGACATGTATATTATGTGTAGTTTTCACTTAGGTATGAAATAATATCTATAATCATGGATCATGTCATTTTCTTTATTTTCCCATCCAGAAAAACCCTTAACAAGAAAAAGATTTAGAATAACTAGATATTTTTTGGACAAGACTTGTAGCAGCAGTAGGTTTGTTTACTATCTTCTTCTTCATCATCTTCTTCTCCACCATCATCATCACCGGTAGCAGCACTACCAATTAAATATTACCTTCTTCTTTAGATCATAGTATGAACAACTTCAATTTCATTATCTAAGTCAACTAAATCATCACTCCCAAAAACTAATCCAAAGCAAGAGTAGACAAAAAAGAAACTCAAGTTCTCGCTTTGCTACGAAGAGTTATTTACATCATAATTATTAGTTTTGATGAGACACATACTAAAAATATTTAGAGCTTTAATGTTATTCCTTATAATATTATTAGTGACCATAAAAACTATGGTTTTGATGTTCGTCATGAATATTTAACGTTTTTTGTTCTTCGTTGTTTTTTTTTTTGGTTTGGATTTGCTCGCATTTGCGAACTCGAATTTCGCGAAACCTTCTTGCGAACTTTTGCAAATCCAGTTTGCAAAATTTGTAAACCCTGTTTGTTAAAATCACAAACCTATTTGGCATCTCCAAACTGATGTTATGAGATTTATAAACTCATTCTGCAAAACTGAACCGAGTGTACAAAATTTGCATTCAGTTTATAAAATTTGCAAATCCAAACTATAATGGGTTTAATGAACAAGGTTGACAATACCGATTCTAACCTATATATAATTTTGTAGTTATTTTTGTTTGATAATTTAACAAAAGAAAATGATAGGTCTAGTAAATAATTTTGTAGAGTTAAACCATAATGGTATTTAGCAATTTAAGATTCAACAAAACATTTCGTACATAAAACCGATAAACCAACTTTTCGTGTTGTTTAGCAATTTTATAAAAAAAAAAAAAAAAAAAAAAAAAAAAAAAAAGACAGTGGTGTCTAGCAAATAGCTTTGTGGAGCAATTATACAGCTTCGTTTAGCATTTGTCTATAAATATTTGATATTTTGCTCTAACTCTAATGTCCAAAAGGTAGGTCTTATTAGCATCATAAATCTAATATTAACACAAAATCTAAAATTTTCTAAATTTATGGATTCACCGAACAAATAATTTTTGCAAGGCACCGTTATTTTACTATAACTTTTATTGTTTGATTTCATCCGACCTAGTTTGTGTTGCATACAAAACAAATATGTTCTTCCACATGTCCACAGTCCACACATTCACTAAACAATTAACACAATAGTGATGCATTCATGTATTTGTACGAAGAATAATCAGAAATATAGACTTTTACCTATATTTTATAAAGTTTTGACATTAAACCCATTATATTTTTTACTTTGTGCATATCTCCCACCAAGCCTAAATATGTTGACCTAAATAACAATTATAAAATGATTTTTTTTTTTTTTTTTTTTTTTATCTGTTTCGATTATTATTTTAGTTTCAAATAATGAAAACCCCTTCTGCCTGAAGCGTGTTGAATGATGTCTCCACTAGTTATGTTATTGAGTACGTGACACTTCACAAACAAAGGGTATCTTTGCATCATAGGGAGTACCTAGTAGTGAGAAATAGTTGGTGGGATTTTCTTTTTGTTGAAGAAGTTGGTGGAATTAAGTGGTGACTTGTTTGGAGTGGGTTGAAAGAGTTTTGACTAGTGGACTCATCTTAAAAAAAAAACTCTTCAATGCAAAACTTAATTGAGATCTTAAGATGATGTGGAAGTCCTTAATTTTAAGATGTCTCGATTACGCACACTATTTTTATGACCAATAAAAAGTCTTTATCTTTCAATTACTGTTTTCCTATTAAATGTATTTATGAAATTATTAGGGTCATAAGTATGGATCGGTCACCCGATCCATAGACCCGCGCCAACCGACCCAGCCGAGCAAGATAAACCGGTCTCACCGGTTCCACCATGTAGAAGATTTCAGAAGACCCAATTGTATTTTAGATTAACATCACTTATATGTAATCCTTATGCTAAGATTTACCCTGATTGTATTACAGTAGCCTATAAATACTTGTAAACATTGTTGATAATATATACACAAGAGAACAATTAATCTCTAAACTCCTCTCTCTCTCTTATTGCTAAAGTCGTTTACTCTCTTGTTCGATTATAATCGAACTATCAAAGTGATAGTTCTCACATGGTATAAGAGCCACACCGTTTTTTTTAGAAAAACGATTTTCTCCTTTTCTTCATCATGACTACACCTCATGATTCTGGTTCGGATTATACTCCGACAATTCCTCCTCATTCTTCCGCGAAGTTTGACATTCATCACTCTGACTCGCCTACTACTGTTCTAATCACCCCACTTCTAAGTGGTGACAATTATGCTTCCTGGTCAAGAGGAATGAAAATGGCTTTACGAGCCAAAGACAAATTCAGTTTCGTTGATGGTTCAACTTCGAAACCAACCACTCCCATTGACTTACATGCATGGGAGAAGTGTAATGATCTAGTATCTAGCTGGTTGGTAAACTCGGTTGCCCCAGACATCCGTTAATCAATTCTCTACGATGAGTCTGCTGCTGATATATGGCAAAATTTATATGACAGATTTCATCAAACAAACGCACCCAAAATATTTCAGCTTAAACGTGCGATTTCATCAATGAAACAAGACGGTTCTGACGTCTCTACTTATTTCACTCATCTCAAATCCCACCAAGATGAGCTTCAATCTCTTCTTGCTATAGAACCATGTTTATGTGGTCACGGTAAAGCATTAATTGATCGATCCAATCAGGATCGAGCCATGGAGTTCCTTCAAGGACTCCATAATCGTTTTGCTTCAATCCGAAGTCAAATCCTCCTCATGGATCCCTTTCCATCGGTTCTCAAAATTCATAGCATGGTCAAACAGGAAGAGATCCAGCAAAATCTCACCAATTCGGAAGTGATAAACTCGGAAGCCGCCACACTAGCCATCGGTCAGTCCTCGGGTAGACGTTTTGACCGAACGGACCGTCAATATCTCCCCCCACGAATGAAACGAACTCGGCCGTATTGTGACAATTTTCATCAACACGGCCTTGTCCAAGCCACCTGCTACAAATTGTATGGGTACCCTCCACGTACCCGACAAAACCAACTCGCTGGCTCGGTCGTAATAAGCTCGGTCTCCGACCCTTCTCTTGTGGGGGTGTCCTCAGCAACCTCGATGACCCTGGACCAATATCATCATCTTGTCCGGTTATATGAACAAAACAATCCCACTGCAGGCACTCCTTCTACAAATTGCATGGGTACCCTCCACGTACCCGACAAAACCAACTCGCTGGCTCGGTCGTAATAAGCTCGGTCTCCGACCCTTCTCTTGTGGGGGTGTCCTCAGCAACCTCAATGACCCAGGACCAATATCATCATCTTGTCCGGTTATATGAACAAAACAATCCCACTGCAGGCACTCCTTCTACAGGCACCGCTAATCCAATTGTCAACCTAACAGGTATTAATACCACCTATACGTTTCCATGGGTGATTGACTCGGGAGCCGCTAAAAATATTTGCCCCACTCTCTCTTCTTTTTCTTCTTATACGGCGGCTCAACCACATTATTATGTCCGCCTCCCGGATGGTTCTAGGTATAAGGTTCCCCACGTTGGTTCCATATCCTTTACTAAGGATTTTTATCTACTTAATGTTCTCCATATACCGTCTTCTAAGTTTAATCTTATTTCGGTTTCTGAAACAACTAAGTTTCTTAATTGTGATGTTACTTTTAACTCGGTTTCTTGCGTCTTTGAGGATCCGTTGACAACAAGGACGGTTGGACTTGGTGATCCTCACGATGGACTTTACTACTTTTGCACGGAACCCAAAATTTTATCTTCCTCTGTTTCTAGTAGTCCGAGTACTTTTAATATTTGCCGTTGGCGACTTGGCCACCCGTCTTTTAATCGTCTTTCTTTTATTTCGTCTAGATACCCATGTATTAAGAGTCGATTAAAAAATAAAGTTTCGTGTGATGTTTGTCCAATTTCGAAACAACCTCATCTTTCTTTTTCTTCTAGTTCTTCTTCTTCTTCTCGACCTTTTGAATTAGTCCATGCCGATTTATGGGGTCCCTTTAATGTGACTTCCAATTCCGGTTGTCACTATTTCATTACATTAGTTGATGATTTTATTAGATGTACTTGGGTTTATTTAATGCACTCTAAATCGGAAACCTTTAAAGTTCTCTCTAAATTCATAAATTATACAATCAACAAATTTAACTCTAACATTACAAATCTACGTTCGGGTAATGGAGACCTTCTCTTTCACCAACTACAAACACTACGTTCCGATAATGGAACCGAATTCCTTTCTAATGAACTTCAAAATTTCTTCAATGATAAAGGAATCATACATCAAAAGAGTTGCGCCTACACACCTCAACAAAATGGGGTGGTAGAATGTAAACACCGACACATCCTAGATGTCGCTAGGGCTCTTCGTTTCCAAGCTCACTTACCACTCAAATTCTGGGGTGAATGCGTCCTCACGGCCGTATATTTAATTAACAAAATTCCTACTCCCATTCTTCATGGACGCTCTCCGCATGAAGTTCTTCTCGGGACTACTCCCTCCTTTGACCATCTTAGGGTTTTTGGGTGCCATAAGATGGATCGTCGAGCTAAGTCCGGGCATGTTCATCGGCTATCCTCATGCCCTAAAGGGTTACCGTATTTATGACTTACAAAGTCAAAAGATTTACACATCTAGGAACGTCACTTTTCAAGAGACTCGTTTCCCATTTCAACACTTTGATCGACAACCATTGTCCCCCCAACAACCGTTTATATCCCTTCCGGACGACGGTTCCTACGTCTTCCGTCAAACCCCAATTCTGGAGACGCCTCCTGGTTCGGTGTCCCCAGACAGGGACGTCTCTGTCCCAGCTCTCGAACAGCATTCGGTTGCCCCTCTGGAGGCACCTCTACCATCAGCTTCACTGGGTCATGACGAGCCCAGTTCCACAACCGAGAGTTCAAGTGGAGCCCCTCTAGAGGCACCACCATCAACTGACACGACCCTGATGGACAGTGATACCACTTTTGTTCCTGATTTGTCTATGGGCACACACCATACCTCCTCAACGGACCGTGACAGTCCACCCTCCACTAGTCGTCCAACCCGCAATCGTCGACCACCACCTCGTTTAGCGGATTACGATTGCAGTCACATTTCTTTGCTTTTCTCGAATAACCGTTCAACCGTCCCTTATCCACTAACGGATTTTTTATCGGTGTCCTCATTCTCCCCTTCTCATAAGATATTTTTGACTTCGGTTCTCTCACATTCTGAACCTACTTCTTTCAAATAGGCCATGACTTCACCTCATTGGAGGGAAGCCATGGCTTCCAAAATTAAAGCTCTTGAATCCAAACATACTTGGACCTTAACTCCTCTACCAGTTGGTAAGAAACCCATTGGTTGCAGATGGGTTTACAAAATCAAATTCAATGCTAACGGATCCATAGAGCGTTACAAAGCACGTCTAGTGGCAAAAGGTTATACTCAAATCGAAGGACTTGACTATACCGACACTTTCGCCCCTGTTGCAAAGTTGGTCACGGTTGGGGTCCTTCTCTCCATTGCAGCTCTCAAAGGCTGGTCGCTCCACCAGCTCGATGTCAACAATGTCTTCCTCCAAAGTGATCTGAATGAAGAGGTATTCATGAAACTACCACCTGGCTTTTTGCCTGAGGGGGAGACCCGTGTCTGTCGCCTCAATAAATCCCTTTACGGTCTCAAACAGGCATCTCGCCAGTGGTTTTCTAAATTTTCTTCTGTTCTTCTACAAAAAGGCTTTGTCCAATCACTTGCAGATTACTCTATCTTCACATATCAAAAAGGAACAACGTCGGTGTACGTCTTGGTATACGTCGACGACATTATCGTCACGAGAATAATGATATGGCAATCTCCTCCCTTAAATCATTTCTCCGTTCCTCTTTCTCCCTAAAGGATCTTGGACATCTCCAATACTTCTTGGGAATCGAAGTATCTAGATCCTCGAATGGCATATTTTTATGCCAACGCAAATACATTGTCGATATCCTAAAAGATTCTGGACTCACAGCTTCCAAAATTTCTCGTTTTCCTATGGATCAAAAATCCAAACTCAGCCCCACGGAAGGTTCACCCCTTTCAGATCCTACCGTGTATCGCCGCCTTATAGGTCGTCTAATTTACCTGAATGTTACTCGACCAAACATCACATTCGCGGTCAATAACATTAGTCAGTTCATGCAAGACCCTCGGATCCCTCATATGGATGTCGCACGTCTTGCGATGTCTCAAAGGTTCTATAGGAAAAGGAATCTTACTTTCCTCCTCAAGCCAACTTATCGTTTTCGGCTTCTGTGACTCTGATTGGGCTGGTTGTCCGACAACCAGGCGTTCTACAACAGGCTATCTCACCATGATTGGTTCTAGCCCACTCTCTTAGAAATCCAAGAAACAACATACTATCGCTCGCTCTTCCACATAAGCAGAATATAGAGCGCTTGCCACTCTCACCTGCAAACTCCAGTGGCTTAAATCTCTACTTCTTGATCTGGGAATAAATCACTCGTCTCCCATGCCTGTCCACTGTGACAATCGTGCTGCAATACACATTGCAGAAAACCCGGTGTTTCATGAATGCACCAAACACATGGAAATCGACTGCCATTTAGTCCGTGAAAAGATTAAAAGCAAGTTAATTTCTCCGCAATTTATTCCCTCCTCGGAACAACTAGCAGACATCTTTACGAAGCCACTCGATGTTGAAGCGTTCAAATCCATTATTGGCAAGTTGGGCATCATTGACATTCCTGCTCCAACTTGAGGGGGAGTATTAGGGTCATGAGTATGGATCGGTCACCCGATCCATAGACCCGCGCCAACCGACCCAGTCGGGCAAGATAAACCGGTCCCGCCGGTTCCACCATGTAGAAGATTCCAGAAGACCCAATTGTATTTTAGATTAACATCACTTATGTGTATCCTTACCCTAAGATTTACCCTGATTGTATTACAGTAGCCTATAAATACTTGTAAACATTGTTGATAATATATACACAAGAGAACAGTTAATCTCTAAACTCCTCTCTCTCTTTTATTGCTAAAGTCGTTTACTCTCTTGTTCGATTATAATCGAACTATCAAAGTGATAGTTCTCACAGAAATGTGTAAGTATTAGAGTTTTTCTGAGTATTGGATTGGAGAAAGACTTGAATTAGAGACACTCAGGGGCGGCCTAGGCCCAAAGCCACCAAAGCGGTTGCTTTGGGCCCCCACATCTTGATGAAAATTCAAGGCCCCCAAACGACAACTATGTAGCAGCTGAACGGTGAAATTACTAACTACGCACTTATCTCAGATGGCAAAGCTTATTTTCAAAACCCAGCAGGTCATGGGTTCAATCCCCATTGCCTTTTTTTTGTTGAAAATCCCCATTGTCTTCATATTCTTGCTTCTCTTGTATCTCAACTCATTTATTTCATCAATATCCTATTTAATTACTTATTTTGCTTCGTTTCTATCTCAACTCATTTATTTCATAAGTATCCTATTTAATTGCTTATTTTAATAAGTAGTTTTTGTTACTCATATGTTATTTTTTTACATGTTATATGTATATCAAGTTATATTATAAGTTCTTGTTGTGTCATACCATGTAATAAGTATTCTTTTTATTAGAGTATGTGATCTCTGCATTGCAGATTATATGCACTTACCAACTGGACTACCAGTTGTTGGCGTGTGCATCATTACTTGACATTTTATGTGATCAAAATATTTACATGATATTACCAAAATTATCTCTCTACCAAGAAAATTTACTCTTTTAACCCTAATTTTAAAAAGTTGTTATACCAATCGAACTAAAGTAATATAATGATCTCTCGTTCTTTTTATAAGAAATAAAGTGGTAAGTAAATTATATAATTTTTACAAGTATTTGAAAAGAATATTCATTTGATATTAAAATTGACACCAAATTTGTTTTTTTATGAAAACATTGTTTTAAAGTGGTTCAAACTTTTCTACAAAATTTGTTCATACAACCGAACAATAAAACCTAAAAATAAGTAGACTTTATTAATAAGAATAAGGTAACAAAATTGTACAAAAAAAAATTTAGTTCTTTAAAGGGCCCCAATTTCAGAGTTCGCTTTAGGCCCACTGCGATCTAGGGCCGGCCCGGGAGACACTCAATTTAACCATGTACTAAAGAGAATCTCAATTGAGACTTCTCACATAAGTCCATTAGATTTTGAGTTTTGCATTAGAGATGCACTTAGAATTAGACAATAGTTAAACAAATGGCCTAACACTAGAATATTTTAGGGGCACCCGTACATTCAAAGCCTATATTTTTCACATTTGGACCCTTTTTCACCATTCAACCCTATAACGACCACCATTCTCTGTATAGTGGGATCCTCCGGCAAGAAAGAGGTTTCATAGACATAGTCTTGGCTTGGGTTATCTCCCTACAAATTTCTAGATTATAGTTTCATATAGATCTTGGTGTTTTAGTGAATAGTGATAGAGGACTGATCAACTCATTGACGGACCGACCGTCTAATGTTAAGTTTCAAATTTAATGGACACTCTTTAGGAAGGTCCAAATGGGCTATGGTGAAAACAGTATGCTAGTAGGTCCTAAATGTCAATGGTAAAAAAGGGTTTACAAGGACTCATTTATATCAATAGTGAATTGATCACTGAATGCAAATGAAGATGATAAAGAAGTAGCAATGAACATCTGATTGATTTTTTTACATTTTTATTGTATGAATGGGGATTTTCTTACTAGAATTTTCTAATTTAATTCTCTCAAGCATTCCCCATATATTTTTAGCTGATTTTAGTGACACTGTCTCAGCCTACCCACTTGTTTTCTTCTCGAAGGCAACTAACATTTCAGTATTATTCGTAACCAGAAAGAAAGCTCTAAGCCTCTAACTATGAAGGAATTCAAGTGTGTGTGTGTGTGTGAGAGAGAGAGAGAGAGAGAGAGAGAGAGAGAGAGAGAGAGGGACTCACCAGAAAATGAAACCAAGTCAAGAGAGGCATCCTCATCTTTCATGTCAAAAGTCCTTTCGTAAAAGCAAGCCATTTGGTAATGGTGTTCTGTGATTATCAATTGTTTTATTGTTGCCTTGATTGAATAGTTGAACAACAACCTCTTTATTTTGGGTTATTCCTTGATTGGCTCCCTAAAGTTTTACAAGTTTTTGTTTTGCCCACTACGTTTCTTTAAATACCGAGATGACCCTCTTTTGTGTTTTTTGATGCATTGAGTAAAAGTCCAATTTAAACCCTCTAATTCTACCCTTTTTTTTCTTTTTTCTTCTTTGTTTCGGCTTTTTGGTAAAAAATTAAAGGTTTATTTCTCAAATAGCCCCCAACTTCGTGACCAGCTTCCTCCCTAGCTCCCTACTTTATCAAAAATACCCAGATGACCCCCTTTTTGAGTTACCGTTATAACTCCGTTAACCAGTCATATTTTCTCTCTCCTCCATCTCATCATCTCTCTCTGCCACCTCATCTTCTTCACCGGCGATGGTCGTTGACCGACCAATTTTCCGGCCGGCAACCTTCAAACCCTAAAAAAATATTCTCTTCTCTCCCTCTCTCTCTCTCCTGTTTTCTCTCTCTTCTTCTTTCTCTCTCCTATTTCTCTCTGTTCTAACTCTCTCTCTATAATGGTCGGCTAAGGGGGGAACCCTTCGTCGGCCATTATAGAGATAGATAGTGAGAAGAGAGGGGAAGAGAGAGAAAGAAGAAGAGAGAGAAAACATGAGAGAGGGAGGAAGAAGAAGAGGAAAAAAATTTAGGGTTTGAAGTTCGCTGGCCGAAAAATTGGTCGGCCGGCGACCTTCGGCGCTAAAGATGAGGTGGCGAGAAGATGAGGTGGCGAGGAGAGATGATGAGATGGAGGAGAGTGAAAATATGACTGGTTAACGGAGTTAAAACGGTAACTCAAAAAGGGGGTCATTTAGGTATTTTTGATAAAGTATGAGGCTAGGTAGGAAGCAGTTCACAAAGTTGGGAGCTATTTGGGAAATAACCCAAAATAAAAAGAAGATGAAGATAAAAAGTTAAAGAGAGAAGTAAAATGGACTAAAGCAGAATTATAGAAGGGAAAAGACAAAAAAGTAAAAATGGAAAATTTAATTTTGACTTTTTTGTCAATGCATCAAAAAACATAAAAGCCAGTCATCTCAATATTTAGCAAACTACGGGGACCACGGGTGACGCGTGACACTGGTCACCCTTTAGGGGGTCAATCGAAAAGTAACTCTTTTTTTCAGTCCCTTAGTCAAAGTTCAAATAATTAGGCAAATACCCTTAGACACTAATTTTACATTTGTTTGATGTTGTTGACTCTGTAGCTCTTTTTAATTTGGCTTAAGTCAACACGGGTCAAGGGGCATGACTAAATTTGAGAAGAAAAAGAGGGTTAGATTGAAACCCTAAATAGTTAGGTGACACATGTACTCAACCCTCCTCGAAAGTGATATGGAGGGTCTCCATGAGTAAATGCAAGGATTGGAGAGGACTAACCTAACAGATATTTGGTTGTTTTGGATTTTTGACTGGTAGATGGATGGACAGTGAAAATGTTAGGGCCTTAGGGGTAGCTACATTTTGACTAACCATGCCATTAGTTGTAGCAACCTTTCTATCCTCCTTCCTTCCTTCCTTCCTTGAATGCTCTTCACTTCCCTCCCCAACTACAAGGGTATTTTGGGCTCCACTTTGAGCATATTAACAAAGTGGAGCATTTCCGGTTCAATACCAATTTGAAACATTAGTGTTACTTACTATTTTTATAATTTAAAAAAAAAAAAAAATTCTATCTAATGCAACACTCAATTTGGTTCTTAAAGTAATTTAACAACATTTAATTCTACAAACATTTCTAATGCAAGACCAAAAAAACCCTAAATGTCCTTCGTGACAAGTATCAGTTAAGATTCTCTTTCGTAGATGACACTGTTGAGATCTTCTATTCAAAAGACATCTTCAATGCAACACTATAAAACTTAAAAATTACTTAGGTGACGTTTCATAGATGTGTAGTTTTCTTAATGTAGAAAATGTTGATGCGGACAAATGAGGTCCTCAAAAAGAATGAGACATTTTGGAATTAAACTAGGTTTCCGCGGCGTCCATAGGACGCAGCAGATCTCTCTTGGCTAACGCCGTAAAATTCTCAAATTCTTCCTACAAATTATCAACTTCATATAAGAGAAGAGAGAGTTGTAGGGGATAAAAAAGAGAGATAAATATAATCGTATGTGTTTGGTTGAGGGCAAGTGATTTATGAAGTTTAGGTATTGTAACTGATTTAGTAGAGAGATCCTAACCGACTAATTTAGTGGGAAGATACCTTTGTGAAATCGTGAGAGATAAGTAGAATGAGAAGAAACGTGGGCAGTAATTATTCTAGAGATGTCCTAACTGATTTTGGTATTTGAATAAATATAATTATTAACACTACTACCCCTCTATTTTGAGTCGTTACAAAAAGAGGATTTAATAGTAGTCGTTGAATATAATCTTTATCAAACTCCCAATAAAAATGGACGGGGTCAGACTTATACCTCACCTAACCGACTGATCTGTTTTGAATAATAGATATTGTCACGTCATTTTAAAAGGTGGCTAATATACGGACAACCATATTTCTTAAGTGGACAACAAAATTGGGTCTAAATAAATTTATTTCAAGGCATCTAAATTGAAGGATTTAAATCTAAAGTGTACTATTCTTTCTTCTTCATCATCACTATTTCCACCGGCAACAACATACAATAACCAGCCAATCACCACCGGCAAGCACCATTTTTTCCGGCGACTACCACCATGTTCGTGTTCTTCACCCCTTCTTCATCTTCATCTTATCATCTAGCTACCAACCCATCATCTCATCTCTCTCTCTCTCTCTCTCTCTCTCTCTCTCTCTCTCTCTCTTCTTTCTTTGGTTTATAAAAAATTAGGGTTTTTGTTGTGCCAGTGGGTGCCGCAGGCGAAGGAGTTCTTCCCCTTCCTCTGTTGAAATTTAGCAATATATGTTTCCAATATCACAAGCACATCTCTAAAAAGCAAGTCATGTAAAAGCATATGTGATTTTAGTCTAGCTTTACTAGACTGAGAAGAACACACCATAATGAAGTTCAAGCTCAATTAAGGGGTTACCTCAACCTCATATGTTGGTCTTAGGTATAGTTGGAAGTACAGTAAGAATGTGAAGGATGTTTATGACATGTAGGAGAATATTGATACTGGACTTCTTGAGTCTCCCATAGGATGCCCTAATTTGCACAAACTGGAAGTTGGAGGATGCCCTAATTTGCAGAGTTTTAGATGTTTGTGGGTTCGCTTAGATTGACCCTTGTGATAAAATCCGAGTTTTTTCTAAAGAAAAAAAAAGGGGGAGAGATGCAGAGGAGAAGATGTGTTGTTGGTGGTGATGAAGATAAAGAGGGTGAAACATGAAGACTATGAACATGATTGTAGTTGGTGAAGATGGTGATGAAGAAGAAAAAATTGTGTATTTAGTTTTAGGTCCTTCAATTTGATCTCCTCAAATTATAAATATTTACACCCCATTCATGGTTGTCCATCTAAGAAATTCGTTTGTCCACCTATTGGCGACCTTTTAAAATCTATATTGGATTTTGTTTTGGAGGGAGTTTTTTATCAAGCCTTTACAAATTCTAGGTAGTTTTTTTTTTTTTTTGTTGAACAATTCTAGGTAGTTGTTTTTCAAATTAAGTCTTGTATTTGGAGATGCTCTAAGATATTTCAAGAAGAAACTCAATATTTGAAATTCTTTTTTAGGACCTCAATTATCCACATCAACATTTTATATTTATGATGTCAAAAAATGGTTTTAGTTTATTACTCAGTATACAAAGATTCAGCAAACCCAACAATGAATTACTCTTCGTTATTATGGGATGTCCTAACTGATTTTGGTGAAATGGTTGTTTTGTTATATAAAGATCCTAACCGAATAATTTAGAGGAAGATACGTTGGTGAAATCGTGAGAGAGATGTAGAATGAGAAGAAATGTGGGCAGTAATTATTCTAGAGATGTCCTAACTGATTTTGGTATTTGAAAATAATTATTGACACTACTACCCTTCTATTTTGAGTCGTTACAAAAAGAGGATTTAATAGTAGTCGTTGAATGTAATCTTTATCAAACTCACAATAAAAATGGACGGTCAGACTTATACATCACGGAACCGACCGACCTGTTTTATTATAATAGACATTGTCACATCATTTTAAAATCTATATTGGATTTTGTTTTGGAGGGAGTATTATTCTGGGGATGTCCTAACTGCTTTTGGTATTTGAAAAACCATAATTATTGACATTACTACCCCTCTATTTTGAGTCGTTACAAAAAGAAGATTTAATAGTAGTCGTTGAATGTAATCTTTATCAAACTCTCAATAAAAATTGACGGGGTCAGACTTATACCCTCAATAAAAATTGATATTACTACCCCTCTATTTTGCAGTGGTCCAGTGGATATACTCTTACCACACAGTCCTCTGCCGCCCCTTGGACTGAAAGAAGACAATGGTGCATTTTGTTGGCTTGGTTACATTTTTTAGGTGGCCAGTATGGGGGATATTCAAAGTGATGTTAGGGATACAATTTTAAATGGAGTAACTTTTTCGGACAACTTTAAAAAAAAAAAACTTTTTCGGACAAAAGATTCATGGTGTCGCGAAATTACATGAAGACCGGCATATTGAAGAAACAAGAAAAAATTTCGGAATACAAAATTTTAAAAAGAAAATGTACGTTTTATTATATTTTCTTGGTACAAAATTTTAAGGAGACGTTACTTTTGTCAAATTTTTTGGGACTTTATCTTCCTCTCCTACTCCCTTTCTCTCTTCCTCTTTCTATTTATTCTTATGAAGGAGTAGGTCTCTTTCGTCAGAATCCAGATTGGTTTGGGGAACTATCTGTTCGCACTAAACGAGCTGGCTTTGGGAAATACAAAATGAACTGGAATTAATCCAGGACCCGACAAGATTCCAATAGAGGAGACTTTCCCCTACGCTAGGATAAATAGAGAGATAGGAGGAGGAGGAGGAGAAGGAGGCAATGGTTGTTGCAGTGTTAAGGTTTGGGGGAAACACTTTCTTGTTTCCACAAAGCGGTGGCCTACACTAACCCCTCCATCTTTTTTTTTAAGTACCCCCTCCATCTTTATTCCTTGGCACACGGTATCTCCACCGCTCATTGATCTTGTAAACCTGCCACACTGTCTTCTCAGTTCTCACATGGGTTTCATTGTGGAGGGTTAGAATCCCTCAACCGTTAAGGGTTTGAAACTAGAGTTCCCAATAAAATCGTAGAGAAAGGGAAGGAGCAGGTGGTGGTGTGGTCAGCGGTGGTGAGTGAATAAGATGAAATTGTCAAGAGAAAAGACAAAAAAATAAATTGTGTAAGCGTCCCGAACCTACACTCAAACTTAGTGTCATAGTCTGTCGGTGTGGAACAAACCCTCGCACCACAGTCAGAGGCGGCTAAGCGAGAACAAATTTGTACATGTGGAGATCCACTGTGTCGTACTCAGACGGAGAGGGTGAATCGTGTATCACCAATGTCGAGGCTTTTTGAGGGGACTCGTAGAGTCTTCGCTAAGACAAAAACTCCACTCCTGTAGACTTGTATCTTGGGACGACACACTAAGACTGCATTTCTAACATAAAACAAAGTTGAGCTTCAACTCATTTTTGAGTATCTAGGGACGACATACTATTTTGGAGTGTCCCAGAAGCACCCACCTTTTTTAAGGTCAGGGCTACATGGACAGGCTATCCTACTAAGTAGACAATAAGGGTTTTCTTATCGAGTTTGTTCAAATAGATTTTTTTTTTTTTTTTTTAACTGTTTCAAATAGATTTTCTTATTCTATGAATCATACCCATCGGAAAATTTTGGTTGCATAAAATGGAGAAACTCTAACAATTTACATTTCAAATTCCAAGTATCTAACACCTAATAGACTCTTAAGTTTATATATTTGCTTTCAACAAAAAAAAGTATCTAACACCTATTAATGTTGAATAATTTGGTATGAGTTAAAAAGTGAAACCAAACCTCATCAATACCATTTACTGATTATCTATGGGACACAAAACCATTATTTATGGGAGATTTGAAAAAAAAAATTGTTGAAGAGGGAGATTTGAAATTGACCAAACTCTTGGATCAATATTAGGGCTACAGCCCCCATATTTTTCAGCCTTCATCTGATCTGTGGAATATTAACATTCTTCTCAAGTCCCACAATATGACCATAAAACTTCAAAGAAAAAACCAGAGTGATCAAAGAAGAAAGAAAATAAATGAAGGAAACAAAAGGTATGTCTTAATGGTTTAGATTTCTAAAAGAAGCAGAAGGAAACTAAATATAAGATGAGTTTCAACCTCACAGAACTGAAAATAATACCATGTTATATAGTATATCCTAAGTACTTCAAAAAGAAAGAGATAACAAAAATGAAAAGTGCGAGTCTAGGTAAAATGCAGTCGAAATACTTATCCATCGAGTTGTTGCAAGGTCTACGAAACAAAATCCCACATCAACGATTAGCCTTGGCAACACGTTCGATCTCATCTTTCTTCTTAATGGCGTAACTGTTCATGCATCAACAGAACAACAATTAATCAGAGAAAAGGCAAATAAAGTACAGATAAAATGAACTCAGAGAGCTAGAGAGAGAATTTGTTTCACATTACCTGTTTGAAGAACCCTTGGCAGCATTTACAAGCTCATCAGCTAGGCACTCAGCAATTGTCTTGACATTCCTAAAAGCACTCTCACGAGCACCGGTTGTGAGCAGATAAATAGCTTGGTTGACACGCCTGAGGGGAGATATATCAACAGCTTGTCGCCTCACAACACCAGCTGACCCAATTCTAGTAGCATCTTCTCTTGGTCCACTGCACAAGTAACAAAAACACAACACTAATTATGCCAGTGAAATACGAATTGAAGATGAAGTAGTTGGTTTTTGTAAGTTAGATCTCGGGTGAGATTTCACTATGTTTGTTTTACTCTAACTCATCATGTATGACTCGTTTGAATGGCCAATTTGAGTTGATTTTGATTCCATTTCAATGAGACGATTCAGATCCAGAAAATTTAAAGTCAGATAATTACAAAAAAAGCACCCTCAAAAGTTGGAAACCTGGAAAGGTTGGACTGTGATGCCCATTGTGGAATAGTAATATGTTTGTCTCACCATTGAGGAAAGCAGTGTCTGCCTCTTGGCCATTGGATTGATGGTCCTCTATAAAATCATTTTAAAAAAAGATGAACCAAACAATCAACCTTGTCTTAAGCTCATTCAGAGGAAAAACTGTGTAGATTAATATCGGGCTTGAATTGGATTTTTGAGTCTCTGAACAAGTCTTACATGTAGTCCATTTCATAATGCCTAAGATTGAGTATTGATATTTATAAAATTAAGAATAACCACATCTACTATACTGGTAGGAGTAGACATAACAATGATTGGGCTTGGGTAATTTGAGAACCCAATGTTAAGTACTATTTGGTTATGTTGAGTTCCTGTTTTTATTACCTGTTGATCACAGCATCAACAATGACTTGAATAGGGTTGAGATCTGTAAGGAGATGAATGATATCCATTGCATGCTTCACAATACGCACAGCCATTAGCTTCTTTCCGTTGTTGCGACCGTGCATCATAAGGGAATTGGTCAGCCTCTCGACGATGGGGCATTGAGCTTTCCTGAACCTTTTAGCAGAGTATCTACCAGCAGTGTGTGGGATATATGTTGCATGTCTAGTTGTAACACCGATGTAATCCACCAAAGATATATCAGCAACCTATACACAACATGTGATGATGATTATGAGAATAATTATCTAGTACCATGACAGAAAAATAACTTTATATCAACAATGAGTATTGAATACAATGAATTCAACAAAATCAAGCTATTATGACATATAGAATCAAAAGAAATTCATAAATCGAAGTCCATTTCGTCTAGAGAAATAATAATCTAAAAGGAGTTACCAACTTGAGTTACCAACTTGACTCTAAACTTCTACTTTGGGGAGTAGCTATTTTTGGTGGTTTCATCTGTGTGGGTGTTGGTAAGAAGCCGATTATTTCATATTGCATCCATTGATGTATAGATAGACATAAACATTAGGTTCTGATATGAATAGGTTCAGGTATAAATGGATCCCCCTTTTCTGTGAATTGTCCTCAGATGTTCCAAATGCAAAAAAGTGCTTCATTTTGCAAACTTCAATCAGTGCTCACCATCTTCATCCGCTTTATTTACTAGCACTTTTCACTGTAAAACAACCCATTTCACGAGACATCTAAAGTTCGCCTCTACGTTTTATTCCAAATGAAGCTTCAAAAGCCCTGTACCAGTCTTGTGTTTCTCCGAAGAAAACTCACATATTTATGTGACAAGGCCTTCTATTTCCTTAAGAATATCAGGTTACACAATTTCCTAATTATCTGATCTACCATATTTACTATTTTGTGTAAAGGCAGACCTAATACTATTAGGGTTGAGTCAACTTCCTGTGATGTTTTAACAAATGAGTATTGTAAGCAAACAGTGAAGAATATATTAAGAATCCATAAAACAGATTTATCATATTAAATCAATATCACAACCACATACTGTGGAAAATGTTCATGTCAAACTCTGAAACCCTAAAGTAATTTCAATTCAAATGTCAACAAATAACAATCTTACAAATATGACATTGAAGAGTAAATCAGTAGTCAGAAACTATCACGATGTGTTTTTAATGATCTGAGATTTCAGATTTGAACTAACACAAAATCAGTACTTAGAATATCAGATCTTATAACACATAAGAATAAGCAGGAGTTACTAAAGAAACTAAGAAAAAGAATATCAGAGAAGATTAAAGAAGAAGAAGAATTAAGTAGTTAGGGTTTCAGCGGAAAGACAAACCGCGATGTCGTCGAAGGACCACTTGTTAAAGAGCTTGACATCGGATTGAGGTGCGACGACCTCCGACACAGCTCCTGATTCCGTCGTCATATTGATTTCACGCAGCTTCTCTTTCTGCTTCCTCCGCTAAAACCCTAATACTCTCACTTCTCTATCTCTCTGCTACCAATTTATACGAACAAAATACGACTCAGAGTTAGGGTAGAGGTAGACCCTCCCTCCTAGGGCTGAGAAAACGTCCGGAAACCCGGCCCTAACCGCCCGGACCGAGAAGAGCCCGGCTCGGGCGTACGCGGGCAGTTATATCGGGTGGAAGTAGGGCTGGGAAAAAAGACCGTTGACCGTGAACAGCCCGGTGTCCGCCCGAGTCCGGGGACGTCCGAGACCGCCCGAAATCCGAACGGATCAAGACCGGACCGCCCGAGTAGAGTTGTCGGGTCGTTCTCGATTTTGAAGCACTGACCGGATGCTATATTACCAAGGCCGGACCGCCCGGACCGATATCTTAATAACCGTTAGATTAAAACAATTAGATCACGTTACCAACCGTTGGATCAAGGGTTTTTCCCTGGGTATAAATCGATTTTTCATTCAACCCAACCTCATTACTCTCGTCTCATCTCTCTCTCTCATCTCCCGAACTCTCGTCTCCTCTCTGTCTCAGCTCTCTCTCTCGTCTCCTCTCTCTATCTCAACTCCTCTCTGTCTCATCTCTCTCACTCGTCTCGTCTCGTCTACTCTCTGTCTCATCTACTCTCTGTCTCATAGTTAAAGAAGAAGAAGAAAGAAGTGGAAGAAGAACAGACTTGAAGAAGAATAACGTTGAACAAGAACGAAGAAGAAAAACAACAAATAGATCGCCCGAAGACGAACAACAAATACATGCGAAGATCTGTTTTTTAAGATCTATTGGTTCTTAAGATTTAGTTCTTGTTGTTTCTTTTTAACATTTGTTTCATATTGTTTCTTTATAAGTCTGTTTGTTCTTGTTTCTTCTTAAGAGGTGATGAAGATCTATTTCTTTAAGATCTATTATTCTTCTTGATATCTATTTCTTCTTGTTTCTTCTCATCATCTTGATTCACAAATTTACCCTAATTTTAGCCCTAATTTTGGCCCTAAAATTTGCCCTAATTTGACCCTAAAAGTTGCCCTAATTGATTTATTTAGTGCGGAACCCGGACCGAACCGGACCGATACCCGGCTACCCGAAGAAAAGATTCAGCTACGGGCGGGCTTTGGGCAGACGACTTTGAGGTTTTGACCGGACCGGACCGACCGAAATTTCCATCGGGCATATTGATGTTGGGCCCGGACTGCCCGAGCCCGATTGAAATCGTACCGCGGGTAAGCCCGACCGGACCGATTCCCAACCCTAGGTGGAAGTGGGTGGGACTCGGGTAAAGCCTCCAACCCGAGTCCCAGCTCATTACACCCGCTCGTTACATGTCCGCTACCTGAAGCTCGAAATCTACTCGCTACTCGTCCGCCTGTTAGATACGCCCGGCACCCGAGTCCAATCACGTGATCCAACGGCTGAGACATCCACAGTCGTTGGATTAGAAGGGGTTAGACTAAAACCCTAGCTTCGCCTTCATCACATCTATAATTACCCCCCAAACCCTCTTATGTCTCTTTACAAACCACCACCACTCCACCGCCCCCTTCTCTAGTCCTATTACTTCTTTGAATCCCTCTCTCTCTTTAGTCTTTACCCTAACTCCTAAGTCCCTAAGACCCTAACTGAAGCTTCTCTGAATCTCTCACTCTCTTTGCTCTTTGAAGATAGACAATGGTTAGTAACATAACCTCTACATCTCTCTGTAACCCTCTTCTAGTATACTCTTCTCTAAGAATCTCTTATTTCTAAGATGCCAAAGGATCCTAAGGATGAATGTTTGGCCGGTACACCGATGATCTACGGATCAGATGAGGTGTTTTGAAGCTTTAAAACTTCACTTTAGGTGAATATTACTTTTATTTGAAGGATAATCCGATTTGTAGTTTCTTGTATAAAGGAGATGTAAAACATCTCTAGAAACAGATCCTATCTGGTGGATATGTCTGATCAAACAAATCACCACCGTTGGATCTGTTTGATCAAACAGATCTTATCGGTTTCAGAGATGTTATGTTATGATCATAATGATGTGATGTAATTTTGTAATGATATATGATGTAAAACATCTCTGAAACAGATCTTCTTTGATGGATTCGTCTGATCAAACAGATCTCCACCGTTGGATCTGTTAGATCAAACAGATCTTATTTATTTCAGAGATGTTATGATATGATAATAATGATGTGGTGTATTTTTTTGATGATATATGATGTAAAAAATGAGATGTAAAACATCTCTGAAACAGATCTTATTTGATGGATATGTCTTATCAAACAGATCTCCACCAATCTTTCAGATCTTGTTTGAAAGATTGGTGGAAACACTAACTTAATGTTAGTATGATGCAATTTGACCCTTTGAATGACGGATTTCTAGAGTCGGTTCATGGCAATCCATCGTCTTAAGTTTAATTTCTGTAATTTTTTGTGAAAAAAATCTCAACTTTTGATGTAATGATTGTCTAGAGATTACATTAATATAATGGATGAAATTCAGTTTAATTTTTAGTATTTTTAATGAACTTTTATTTTTTTTATTATTTTTCTATTCAAAAAGCTCGTGATCCGTTCGCCTGTGCCCGGTAGCGCGAGTACAAAGATGTCAATATTTTTCCGGCCCGAAATGCTCGATTGCCCGATCCGACAAACTACCCTCGAGCCCGATCTTCCCGAGTCCGCGAAGCAAATGTCTGAGCCTGACCGAGCCCGTCTGATTCCCATCCGACTTCCTCCTATGGTTAGCGGGTGTGGGTCATTCATAAACTTGTCTGTTTCCACCATGCTAGACTACTAACGTTTGGGCATAGGTGAACTGTCTCATGGTTGGGAAACAGATCGCCCCGTTCATTATCCTGCTCGCCTTAGTTTAGAGCAAACTCAATAGAAGCTACGTAATGGGGGGCGATCATCTGATTTCGGAACCTTTATATTTTCAAGAGGGCTTTCAATATCAAGAGACGCTTTCAAATGAGGGATTTTTTTATCCAAATTTGATTTAATTTGTACGTGTGTGGAATTTTAATCCAAATATATACAATTATTGATTGATTCAAAGTGGTAAATTCGATATAATGAATATAAAATTACAACTATTAATAAAACTTCAAAACAAATAAATTCGTAAAAAAAAGGTTATTTCCCAAATGGCTCCTACTTTATAACCAGCTTCCCGCGTAGCCCCCTACTTTATCAAAAATACCCAAATGGCCCCCTTTGACCGTTAAAGTCACATTTTGTCTTCCAAAGTTACCCTTCTTCGTTGTCAACCTCTCTCTTCCATCTCATTACCTCTCTTTGCCACGTCATCTTTCTCGCCACCTTATCTCTCTCGCTACCTCATCATCTTCTTCGATAAAGTCGTCCCGCGACCAAAATTTCCGGCGACCTTCATACTTAAAAAAAATTATTTTTTTTCTCTCTCCACTAGGGCGTGGGGAACCCTAGATCTGGTTTGGGGAAAACAAATAAACCTATACTATAATTAATACTCATTTTTCAAGAATCCGCTTTCATAATAATCATCAATCGCCTTTACAAACAATTCATATTGTTTGAGAATCAATTCTTTGGTGTTTTTGCGTATGAAGTCTAGCCATATTATCCCTGTAGATTTTTCCGTTTGTGTCGATAGCATTCTTGAATTAGCAGCTTTTCATTTGTTTGATGAAGATTATGATCATTCTAACATCCAGTTTGTGGTGTGTTTTTCAAAATTTATAATAATGTTCAAACTCAAAAGTTTTGTTGTCATTATTTTGTTTAAACCATTCATGTGCAGTCTTCAACTGCAAATCAAAACCAAAAGTTAACTATGGTTTGGAAAAAGAATATTTAAAAACGAGTTTACAAAATTGAGTTCTACACTGATTAACCGATCTCCGTCGTTCTCCTGTTTCTTGGGTTTCCTTGTAACATGGCAAAATAACCACAAAGTTTAGAGCATTGTTGTTTATCTCACTTTAACGACATTTAACACCCTTTGCTACACTACTTTGATGTATCATTCATCAAAGTACTCGTACTTTTTTTTATCATTTCCTACCAATATTGAATCCTTCACGACGTGTAAATAGTCGTTTACTAACACAATATCGTAGAGTTGACTATATTTCATGGCAGTAGCGGTTGGTTTCAGCGTTTCAGAAAAATGAACAAGTGTTTCTCCAATCTCATCATTCGCTGGATCAATTTGAGGACTCATATTTAACATATCCAAAACACTACTATCTATATAACAAAATAGGTGGATGGGTGCTGGCTGGGACAAACAAAAAGATAAATCCAGTCGTTCGTTTTTTTATCTCAAATATTGGCCTTTTGACCTTTCACCTTATCTCATTAACGCCCTAATTCACTTTATCTGAACCGTCTTCCCAATTTTCAAGCTCTACACCTTCTCCTTCTCTAACCATTACCTTCTCTAGGTCTTTTGCCCCATTAAATCTCTTACATCTTTCCTTCTCTTTGGAAAATTTTCGACCTGTAAATTCATTACATCATATTTCCTTCTTTTTTCTTTGGAATTTAGTTTTTTATTCGTTGATGTTCACCTAAAACCTACACCAAACCAATTCATCGAGTTCGGGGCGTTAAAATGGACAACTTTATTTGGAATTCTGAAGGGGTTTTGGGAAAGATTCAATCTCTACTTGCACACATCTTTGGGGTTGGGAAAAATTCATCAGTTTCTTTCTCAAGATCGCTTGATCAGGTGTGGCGTCTTGATTAAATCATTTTTTATTTCATCTCCTATGCATAAGTTACAGCAGAGACTTCAAATGTTTTCTTCTTTTTTTCTTCTTCTTTTGTTTATGAGGAATTTCATTACAGAAAAGCAAGAAGGAAAGAGGTAATGGGATTTGTTACTTTTGTATTACAAAATCTTCCTCCTTAAGGTTTAAGCATTAGTTTCAGTGTCATTGATTAACTAGAACTTTCTTCAACTGTTCATCTACCATGAAAAGTCTTTGCCCTATTTCTTCCTACTTTATTTTTAGGGTTCTAAGTCTAGAGTTGAATTAAGGGTACAGTTGAATCAAGGTGACTATAGTTGAGGTTTATTTGATGTTTCTGAGTTTCAAATGGATTTAGGTTTGCTCCCATTTTTCGACCGATTTTGGATTTTGAAATAACATAATGTCGGTGCGATTATTATTATTCCTTTCTCTTCAATTTCGGGTAGCAATAGATTTTAAGATCTAAATTCCCCAGAATTTAGAACTGAAAATAGATTATTTGATAATGATACATTTGAAGTAATAGTTAAGTATTATATATATCCCCTCGACAGTGTGTCTATCTCCTCTGATAACCTTCATGACTAAATTAAAAGTTTGTTTTTGTTGTTTTCTTATGTATTTCAGAATTATGATTTTTGTTATATTTTATATTTTATATTTTAAAAATTTCATATACTGTGACCTCCAATTGTTCGATGAAAGTCCTTAAATAGTCTAGGAGTAGTGTGATCTCCAATTTGTTTGCTATTTTATCTTTTGCTTGACTTTAAATAAAATGTTCTAATGTGGTGTTTTATTTGACCCAACCAGAATTCAAAGAATCTGAAAACAAGAACGACGCAGCAACTCCATCGAAAAGGCATGTAAGTTCAACTACTTCGAAGTACGATAAATTTGATCTTACTATTCTATAGTCTAAATGATGTTTTATTTGTTTACTTCATTAGGAAATTGTTCCTGATAACGAGTTTGAGAAGCGAATACAACATGAAGTAATCCCTACTAATCAGAGAGGAGTAACATGTCTAGATATTGGTGCTTCCTCAAGAGTTAGGAATGTTTCCTCTTTATAGACCAGATCTTTTTAAAGGATGACTTTTAAAGCCTTGTAGAGGAATATTGTATTTGGACCTCCTGAAATTGGAACAACAATGTTAGCAAAGGATGTTGCTAATGAAGCAGGAGCATGTTTTATTAGTGTCTACTATTACATTGAAATGGTGTGCTGAAGACGGAAAAATGTTAGAGCTTTGTTTTCTCTTACAACAGAGGTTTCTCCGACAAT
Organism: Eschscholzia californica; assembly: GCF_041429995.1. Lineage (NCBI taxonomy): Eukaryota > Viridiplantae > Streptophyta > Magnoliopsida > Ranunculales > Papaveraceae > Eschscholzia > Eschscholzia californica. Next base: position 40,222,119 of record NW_028238198.1, read on the forward strand.
TATTTTTCTTGATGAGATTGATTGTATGCTCAGGAAACGAACTAGCATTGTGGACACGAGGCAATAAGGAAGATTAAGAATGAATTTATGACTCATTAGGATGTTATGACAAAGGTTGGTGAGAGTATTCTTGTTCTTGCTACAACCAACAAGCCATTTGACCTTAACGAGGTAATTATCCAACGGTTTGTGCGCAGGTCTATACGACATGTTAATCTTTCATTTTGCTTATGGAATTTATTCCTTCTTATTGTCCCATGATGATTGATGCACACAAATGTCGAGTTTTCTTTACGAAATATGTGAACCTTAAGCTTTCGTAAACATATTAATGATTGAAGGAGCGTCCAAGGGAGGCATGACATGTTGTTGCCTCTTCACAATAAAAAAAAATGGGAAGCCTTCATTTAGTTGTACCTGTCATTGATTTTGAAGTAAAGTCATACCTCTTATGATTTTATAATTGAGATGATATTCAATCAAGTATATGGCCCGAACAATAATCTTGTTTCCTTTTAAATACAATTTCATATGACGGTTTTTATCTAAATTTGGGGTTGACAATCGATTGAAAACTTAAACTAGAAATGCCTCTGCCCAGTATGATAATTGAAGGCGACTTAGATGAGAAAGAGTCATTCTAACTTCAACGATCTTTTGAATATTTTATTTTAGCAAATCAGTTTTGTTGTTGGTGTATAAGGTCACGAAAACTAACGTGAGATACCATGGGTGGATGTAGGGGTGGGAATCGGGACGGGCGAGTCGGGCTTGGGCATAACAATACTCGGGCGCGGGCGGGTTCGGGCAACCATGCTACATGACCACTTCATTTTTCGGGCAGGACGGGCGGGCAAAATCTCTTCGTTTGTCCGCCATTACCCGCCCGTGCCCGCATAAATGAACGGGCACATCGGGCACCGGGCGGGTATAAGTCGGGCAACTCGATGTCCCCTTAAAAAAGCCCAACAGAAATCATTTAACCGTTGCGGGCGTGAAGCCCAGTTGAAGCACAAACCCAACACTTCAGGTATGAAGCCTTAGTATTTGGGACTTAAAGGTTGAATCAGGTCATGATGATACTTATAGAAGCTAAAGCTTCTTCCATCCGTAACCATTATCTATGTGGGACTATACTCCTCTTCCGACTATGAGTATTATGTCTTAAATTTACTTCCACATTGAAAGTTTGCTAGAAATGAGAGGTATTGGAGCGTGATATAAGTGGAACATGAAGCTTACCCATTAAGCAATGCCTAGTCATTGTACTCATCCATGAACTTCACCTACTACTACCATAACCATTACCTAATGAAATACTTCAAAACCCATCTTCTAAACACAACTAGAACAAATTACTCTCTTGACTTAAATACGATGTGTGATAATTTTGGTTAAGGTTTACAAAAATGAAACCCGAAGACTTTTTTTTTACCATAATCAATGGAAGATCTATTGGATGGTTTGTTCACTCCATATAAAGAGATATCTTGAAGATTCTGGAGTTGATTTATTGGAGAAGAAATATATTAAGTCAAACAAGTTATGGAAGGATGAATCCCCAAAGAAGGTGGTCTTTTTATGCAAATAGTTGGGGTTTTTATCTTCCACCCGTTCACACACAGGTGACAGTGGAGATGCATAAAAAAAGGTTATATAAGGAATTACAAAAGTTTTTGTTGATAAAGACTATCCCCATAAAACATACAGTACTTATATTAGAAACTAATTGTGGTTATATCTTCCACCCATTCACACACGTATATTCATCATGCACCTAGTGTTTTGTATATGGAGACCGATCCTATGTGTTACCTTCAGTTATTGTTCATCTGAGATACCCATTTTTAAAGTTCCAGACCTAGAACCCACTCTTAAGAGTGTTTTGAAGTGAATAGTGTAGGAGGATAGTTATATAGAAGTTCATCCTTATTTTCTTCATTAACAAGTCCAATGTGGAATATTGTTTGTTCTCCAAATTATTTTCAAGTCAATAAACTTAGTACCACATGGAAAACTCATAAAAACTAGAAGAACTTTGAGTTTTATAAATATGTCCATGTGAAAAGTTAGATTTGAAGTCATTATGTATAGTCCCACACAGAAATATCATAAAAACTAGTTAGTTTTGGAAGACTATAACAGTCCTCAAGTGGAAGTTAAACTGTGGGTTGGAGTAGGTTTCTACTTTCGGGCTGCAATCGGGTTGAAAATGGTCCGGGCTCGGGCGGTCAAGTGGATTGAAGTTTCAACCCGAGCCCGTCCGTTTTGTCCAGTCGATACGGGCGGGTTTTGCCCGAAGCCGGCAACGGGCACCGATTAACTCTTCGGGCTACGGGTACTCGCTCCGGGTTTCGGGTCCGCGGGCTATTTTCCCAGCCTTAGGTGGATGAAAACAATATTTGAAACATTTAGATATATATTTGCACCATCTTTTTGTAATATTTTTATAGAAGTTAAAATTCTATTTTCAGTTTTAAATGTTTATAATCAGACTTTGATGTTACAGGAGTAGCTTGATGTCTGATGATTGACAATGAAGATTGTGATTATATAGGTTGTACGTGGTTACTTAATGTTGGCAGTGAAGGTTTTCCCAATATGGTCTGAGATTGGGAAGACTATTGGATACTATATTAATATCTATTAGGTTTCTACCGCGTCTTACGATGCGACAAATCCCTTTTGGCTAACGCCGAAGATGACATTTAAATCAAAATTTCTAAGAAGAACCCTCTGGAGATGGGAAAAACAGAGAATGATCAGTAATAAAGATGAAGTCGATTTTGAAAAGAAAATAAGGAAGATAAGGGAGAAGAAATAGGGAAAGGATATTAACCAACTCATAAATAAGTTGTAAATAAGTGGGTAGTAGTAATTGTAGGGATATCCTACTCGATTTTGGTCGATTTACACTAATACCCTTCTATTTTGATTTAATTTACATGAAGATGATTTTATACCAGCCGTCGGATGTGATCTCTGTCAAACTGCCAATAAAAATAGACAGCCAGACTTATCCCTCATGTAACCGACTGACCTGTTTCAATATATAGGGTTGCAGGGGCATACCAACAACAACAACATTAATTATTAACTTAATATTGTGAAGATAACCTGTAATAGAGGAATTCTCCTTACAAATTATTTGAAACTGAAGACAAAGTTGAAGGATATGAGTATTTTTTTGAAAGAAATGTTGACTCCGAAGTGATCCAAACGTTACAAATAATTCGAAGTCCAGCAACTTGCGCAAAACAACTGTGTGTATGAGGGGTTAGGAAAAGAAAAACCAATAACTATATCAAGTATTTCAGTTGCAGGAACATGAACATTTAGATTAACATATTGGGACAAATCTTGACTATTGAGAATGAGTAACATCTGACTCTTTCAAAATATATAAATCATTATTATGGTTAAATTTGACAAAGACCAAATTACTAATCTTAGTGAGGGATGTGAGGTAAAGCTTGCTTGGTGGGAGCTATAATATATTCTGAAGAAGTATTTGTTGTCATGGTTGGAGATAAAAATAATTGAGAAGATAAGAATATTAGAAATCTAAGCTCTAACTACCATGTAAATGTGATAATCTTCTCTGCCCAATTTGGGGGAAATTCTGTTATTTATATCCTCCAAGGAGAGAGTGATTACATGATTCTCTTCACATAATATAATACAATGTAATTGTTATCCTTCGCTATTTCAAGACTTATGAAAGTAATATATATTGGTCTTCATGTAGTAAAAAAATCAAGAATAATATATACTGTATCTATAATGAAGGATAATATATACGAAGATTTCTCTCTTCTGTCATATAATCGGGCAAAACTTTCTTAGGGGGCTTAACCCCACCCACTATAAGCTAGTGGGTCTGGTGGGTAGTTGCATGTCCCAGGCTTCGGGTAGGTTCATTAGCCCATCAGACCCAGACGTAACGGGTGAACTACGTGCTTCCGAGCGTAACGAGCTGAGCTTTGGACTTTCGGGCTCAACTCCCGCCCCTTGTTAGGTGGTCCCTAGATAGGAGCAAGACTTGAGATGTAAAACATAATTTCAGGTTCTTTCCCAACCTTATGTGGTTCAAACAGACGGTTTATGTGGAGGAGTTTGTTGTCTACATCTCTCTTTTTCAGCTTGACCAAGTGTTGAACCTTTGATCTGGGAATCAAATTAAGGTGGTTATTGTTTTTTATACGTCTAAATTACACTCATCTAAATTGTTGATTCAGATGAGTCAGACATTATTACCCAATTCAAATCCTCGAGTCAGATCTGACTAAAAAAGACGTTAGCTAAGTAATTTTTTCCAACTACACCTACACCTACACCCTAGGAACTTTGGTTGTTTCGTTCTTTTTTGTCAAAAGGAAGCGATCATGGGCACTAAAGTGGCTAATTAATACCACAAAGGGAAGTTTCAAAAGCGTTCCACCCCTTTGATGGTGGTAAATTTTCTCTTTCATCACCTCATCTATTAACGCGCCCAAAATTCGGTAATCAAAATCGCTTCAACTCCACTCCTATCAACTGTTTGCGGTAATGGTGGTAGGGTTGAACCAATTTTGTGAACCAAAACTGATCATTTTGATGATGCATAAAATGTCCAGACGTCAAGAATAGACCAGAAGTCCAATGGGTCAACTCGGCTTAAGGCAGCAGGACTGTTGGACCTCGAACATTCCGCCACCTACGCCCAGAACTGGGAGGTTGGCCAGGATCAACTAAGAGGTATCAACCATGTTTCCTCTATAATACGATCAGATCAGCCTTGAAATCTTCAAAGGAATGAGGGGGGTCCACGCAAGCTAGGTCGATGCCTCACGCCCTAAACTAGGGGGCAGAAGCGCGCCGCAGGCTTTCCAACTCAATCCCTGAATCTCCCTAACATATCGGTTAAAGATCTTAAGTGTTTAAGCAAGCTTGGACTTCAAGAGTCTCAAATGAGGAAACATCTCCTAGAAGATCTATTACCTCGGTAGGATATCTACGAAGTATCCTTAAACTTAGGAACTTCTACTTATCCTAGAGACGAGATAAACTCTAAAGGGAAACCCTAACTACGAACAGTAGGAAACTTCCCTAAATGGTAGATGGCAACCGCCTCACCTACGCCGCCTATCATTGTCGGCCCAATTCAGCCTATAAAAGGGCCCCCATCGTCTTCCACAAGACATGTTCATTTCTCTGTGTAACTCATACTCGCCCCCAAAAGGTTCAATCAATTATCAATCTTTTACTGCAAAGAGCAATCTGACTGGCTTGAGCGTCAGAGCTGGTTCCAAACCCTTTGCAAGTTTTTCCCCCAAGTTTCAAGAAGCAAGGAGCTAGGAGCAAGAGCTAGGACCAGGAACGAGGAGCGGGAGGAAAGCATATATCAACCAAACAGAATATTCGATCATAATGGACGTTATCATGCATCAAGTCCCGGTTTCTTGTTGATTTAACGAAAAGCCATTTTTCAACATCTACAATTGACGCTAGAAGGGGGGAATCACTCCAGCAATACTATCCATTCGCTAACCCGAATCCCTACCTGGTTCATAAACTAACCACTTTCGTCTTTTTAGAACAATCATGTATTCGGAAGACCACACTCTTCGCGGGTGTCAAGCTAGACTTCCCTCCTTGGAGGAACTCCGGATCACGTACGATAAGGAGAGGAGATGCGTCAGCTTCGAGAAAATCTCCAAAAAGCCGAAGAAAATGCGAGCTCGGCCCAGAAGGAGTCAATGGTTTAAGAAAAGTTGGAAAACATAAGGAGCCGATCTCGCAAGCTTTTCTCCATGCCCGTCGGAGTCTTCCCATCTGGGTCGGACGCCAACCAAGCCAGCGCCCTTGATTTGCTGTACCTGGAAAAGGGTCTAGACGATGAAGGTATGCTGGACCCGACTATAATATACCACTGGTTGATTCTTTTGCAAATTTTAAGATCCCCATTATTTATTCTTTGTTAATTATGTTTTAATCATGTCATTTGAGTTTCTCAATTATACATAACATTTTTAATCGATAATCAAAATGTACTTAAAATAAATTTCACGACAACTTAAAATATATAATAATAAGATTTGTTGTAAATTTTAATAACTCGTTCATGTATCTCTTATTAACCAGGTAATACAAAAAATATTTGAGTTGTTGAGTGAAGTATAACTTTCATGATTAGTGGTAAAAAATGATTAAATATAAAGTCCTAAAGAGAACCAATAAATACCCGATACCCGACGGGTACCCGCCCTTTTTATATCCCGTTCTGGATCCTTAGATTATCGAACCAAAATCACTAGGATCCGAAACTGTAACTTTTAATAGGTTCCTTCTGAGCAGTGAGAAACCTAAACTGGAATCGACCCGTAGACACCCTTACAAATATTTAAATAAAAACTATAGAAGAACATCCTTTTCAGCATGTTAAACAAATTCCCGATACCCGACGGGTACCCGCACTTTTTATAGCTCCAATTGTTACCTTATATAATTCTTAACTGATTTCAACAAAACACCCATATAAAAACCACTGAGAATATCCAATTCAGATTCATTAATGACTCGTTTAGATAGAGAATGAAATGCTTCAAAGATTGTCTAAAATTGAGAGACTTTAAAGATTTATTGCACAAAAAATTGAAATTAGAGAAAAAAACTAAAGTTTGTGGTTTTAGAGTTTGGTGATAGAGAACCAAAGACGACAAGGAGAAAGTGTTTCACTCGCCTATTTCAAAGCAGTGGACTCTAGGCGATTTTGTGAACCAAAATTAGCTCGAGTACTCCGCTCTCAAGTCAAACAGAAAAGTGGAAGTGTTTGTTTTGTGATGTGACACTTTTAATAATGTTCTTAAAATTGAGGCGGGCATTGGATCAGGAGTCACCAATAGCAAAAGGGTCACGGGCAATAGTCCTAAATAAAACCCAAAAAGGGTTTCAGGTCTAATCTTAAACCAAAATGGGTTCTTAGTCCTTTGGGTGATTTGCCTAAAATAACGCCATTTGTTTTGGTCAATCCATTCTGTCTCGCTAGAAATATCCCAGCTGTTTTCATTAGTTTTATCTCATCTTTTCTCTGCAACAGAAAATCACATTTTCTCTCTCCAACCAAAATCACAGTTCATCTTCTTCATTGATCTTCTTCTCCAACAATATTTATTTTGGGTTTCACGATTCGATTTTTGCTTGTTTTCTCCCATACAAGCAACCATGTTCATCTTCAAACTAAAACAACCAATGTTCAACAATTATTTCAGTTTCCCATATTGAAAGATGAAACAACCAGATTTGAAGATGACCGTGGATGTTTTGGTTTTGGTCATTTTCGTTCTTAGTAGATACGATTTTTGTAGCTTCAGAAATGCTTTCACACCATCGAAGATGGTTTTTTTAGCTTACATCTAGTTTTTAATGAATTCTCAAAGTTTTTCCAGAAAAAAAATAGGTTCAAGTTTGATCCCCTTTTCTCATTTTCTCTCTAATCAAATATTATTGGGTTATTTTCCAAATAACCCCCAACTTAGTGACCGGCTTCCTGCCTAGCCCCCTACTTTATAAAAATATTCGGATGACCCCCTTTTTCAGTTACCGTTATAACTCCGTTAATTAGTCATCACCTCTCTCTCCTTCATGTCATCGCCTTTCTCCGCCACATCATCTTCTCGCCACCTCATCGTCTTCACCGGCGAAGGTCGCCGATCGACTAATTTTCCGGCCGGCGACCTTCAAACATAAAAAAAATCCTCTCTCTCTAAAAAAAATTTAAAAAATTTCTTTTCTCCTCTCTCCCTAAACAGATCTAGAGAGAGGGGATGTCTGGTTCGAACAGATCTAGGTCTGTTCGAACCAGACCATGGTTTGTTCATTTAGGAATTTAATCGTGCAATATCATGGTTGAATCAAAAACCTTATACCTAATATCAAAATGTAGATATAAGAAAATCCGATCAACCTTCTCAAACTTATCATATATACAGTTGATTGTTGGGTTATGGTGGTGTCTACTAATGTCGTATAAGCGGAATCTCAGAAATCTCATGTCTTGACATTAGTACGTCCCAAAATCATCATGCATAAACTAGCAATTAAACTAATAGGAGATAGAAGATTACCTTAATCGCTATTTCCCTCGAACTGTTCCAATAGATTAAGAAGACCAAGAGCTCCAATCGTCGCTCCTCTACTTGGGACACCGAATGGTTTATTTAATCTCCCTCCTTGAAAGTTTTCTAAAACTTCAATGGTGGTTTGATAATAAGAAGACCTTCTTCTTGCTTGACTAGTTGATAGCTTGGGAATTAACTCACTTTCTCCTCTCTACTTGATGTGGTAGAGTAAGAAAGCTTAGAGAGAAATTCCACACCTTATTCTCTATCCTAAGAGTCTTTATATAGAATCCTAATAAGAATCCCCCTCCAATTAGGTTTCCTAAAAGACCCTTCAGAATAAGATTAAAGAAATTGCCGAAAATAGCAACTAGTTGATATTTTCTCAATCCCTTGAGGAGGTGACGTCCAAACCCAGCCAAAATTGTCAGTTTAATGTTCCTAACATAAGGAACCGGCCCTCCAAAAATCAGCCCAATCCGAGCCCTAAAAGTGCCCGAATCGGTTTAGCCTAAAAACCCTGTTTTTGGGCCTTTTGCTATCTTTTGCCTAATTTCTCTTTAGGCATGTGGGATATGTTTATGGGACACTCCCATGGTTATATCACACTCCCACTAGTCATATCATCCGATTAAATACCCATTCTTATGTGTAACCCGATGTAGGATCTGATCGAAGTTAGCCGCGAATTACTTCGTAATTCGACGATCGTAGTTGGTTTCTAGCATAAACTCTACGACCTCTGAATCAATCGGACTTGATGATCTTCTTCATCAATTTTCCTAGCCGACAAATTGCTCGCATTGCAATCTTGGTCGAAGGACATCTCCTGCAACACCTTCATTGATGACATGTCAAAACCTAATTAGGATTATGAAAACGCTAACTACTATATCTATCACAAAATGAAAAGTCTAGGATGACGACTCATGATTCAAAATGAATAATGAATTCATGGGTAGTGAAGATAAATCTGCCAACATCAAGCATAAAAATGGGTACTAGTGAAGTAAATCTCACCATAAATAGATTCTTAATTCAAATGGCAATAACCCCAAAAAATTATAACTCCTAGGCATTTCAAAGAAGCTAAGCTAATCAACCCATAAGAAAACCCTAGATCCAATACATAATTAATAATCAAAACCAACCTACATTTTTTCATCCTATTAACACCTTTAACAATGCGAAAATGCATACCCAAACTCTAAAGGAGCTGTTTTTATCTCTATTAGAAGGAAATTATAAGAAATTAAATCTGACTGGAGTTAAGTGAACATCAAAATGAGATTAGAAAATTTGAGATCAAAATGCATTTCAGAGACAGAGAGAAGAACCTTGTCTGAGTCGATTTGAAGTGATCACTGAAATGTTGTCGGAATCTGAAACTCCAGAGCATCCGTAGGAAAATAAGAAGAAAATGAAGAAGAACCTGAACGAGGTTGAAAAAGTTGAAAAGATCTGAGGTGAATTCCGATTATAATTGCTTTTTACTTTTTGATTAGGAGTTTAGCTATTCAATGATTTTGTTCGTCAGATCTTATGAAATCGATCTAAGAATCAAATAAAAGTCTTACGAGTATTTGTCAACGAGGAATTTATAGATACGATGTTTAGAGAATCAAATAAAGGTCTGGTTCGAACAGACCTAGATTTGTTCGAAACAGACCTCCTCTCTCTAGATTTGTTTAGAGAGACAGGAGAAAAGGGAAAAAATTTAGAGAGAGGACTTTTTCAATGTTTGAAGGTCGCATGCCGGAAAATTGGCCGAGCGGCGACCTTTGTCAGTGAAGACGATGGGGTGGCGAGAAGATGAGGTGGCAGAGAGAGGTGATGACTAATTAACGGAGTTATAACGATAACTGAAAAAATGGGCCATCTGGGTATTTTTGATAAAGTAGGGGGCTAGGCAGGAAGCTGGTCACAAAGTTGGGGGCTATTTGGAAAATAACCCAATATTATTTTTTCAGTAGTCATTACTTTTTCAAACTAAATTGTATCATGGCGAGAGCAATATGTGTTTTGCTTGTTTTAAAAGATAGATTGGTTTCAGCAAATAACATTTTGCTTTTGTGACAAATAAGTGTGTTTGATTTCAAAAGAAAAATTGGCGTCATGTCTCTATGAGACGCATGATTTGACTTAAGAGCAAAATACGTTTTGTAACTCCCATTCATTTTTATGGCCCGTCATAAGTTGGTTTTGTTCATCGCAAAATATGTTTTGCTTGGAATATATGTAATTTTGTAAGTAGTTACAAAATGTTATATACATATGCAAAATGTATTTTGCTTCAAACTTTTTACTTTTTCATTTGAAGTTTTTCAGAACTATTTCATTCTTTATTGCTTCAAACTCTGTTACATACGAAAAATATAAACTCTCTTGTTTATTGCATTTTGTATTTTGCCTTATTAACTTAAGTTGATACCATAGCTTTGTTCTCTGGCTTACATCAAAGCAAACTTAACTAACGTGAAATCATAATAAGTTTTGTTATGACAAACTCAACTAGTTTCAAAGTAAAATATGTTTTACTATGGCCAAAAAGTAATTTACAAGCAAAATATGTTTTGTTAAGGCAAAATAAATAATATCCTTAGAATTGAGGATTTTCTAGGTCTTACACCAATTTGAAAACAAGTACATATTTTCGACGTTTAACTTAAACTACTCTAGAAAAACACGGTATGACAAACACAAAACCGAATTCAACTACAACAAATTACGTTTTACCCAAACAAAGATCATTTCATACAAGTTGTAATTGTATGTGCTTACAAAATTACATATATTTCAAATAAAACACAGATTATCATAAACAACGCCAACTTATGTTGATCCATCACAATGAATGGGCATTTCAAAATGTATTTTGCTCTAAAATATAAATTATCAGTTGAAAGTAACCTATTTTCCACTATAGTAGTACTCTTGTACTTCTTTTGGGGAGTGGGTTCCTTTGCATGACTCTTCGTTTTCCTTGGGGCTGGGTCTAGTAAGAGTTGCCTCTTTCATCTTTCATTTTATGTGTGGCACTTGAAGAACCAAATCTAACTACCACAAAATACGGTTTGTCCAAACCCAATATCATTTCATACAAGTTATAATTCTATCTGGTTACACTTCCAAAGAGAACACATGGGTCATAACAACGAATAGGTGTTATCAAATGTATTTTGCTCCAAAGGTCAAATTAAGCGTCTGAAAGAGATATGACATCAATTTTTCTTTTGAAATTGTAAATGTATATTTGTCACAGAAACAAATAATATTTTGCTGAAAGCAACACATCTTTTAGAACAAACAAAATATAAATTGCTCTCGTCAAAATACAATTTAGGTGTTGTTTGTTTTTTTTATTTTGTGCTGAATCTGAATTGGCTGAATTAAAAATATCTGGATTACTTACAAGTTAGGATGTTTGTTTTCTAATCTGAATAGGGAAAGTCTGTAATAAATTTTTGACATTTATACCCTTGCTCTTATTAACCCCCCAAAAAAACCCTAACTTCTAAAATTCTCATTCTCATTCCTGCTCCCTCTCTTCCTCTTTCCTCAACTATAGTTGCCTCTCTCTCTCTCTCTCTTTCCTTTTCTCTCTCCCTCTCTCTCTCTCTCTATGCAGCCGATAATGAAAAAGTGTCGAAGATAGAATCAAAAAGTTAAACCCTCGCCAGGAAGACATAAAGGAGATTCAGAACATTAACTTTAACTTAAGAGGATTAATGTCTAGTAGATCTTGAACCTGGTGCTTTGTATAGTCTTAGATCTGATACTTTTTGTGCAGATTTATTTATAACAACTTTGTTTTTGGTCAAAGGGATAACCCCTTCTTCTAGTAGTTACTAATCTCTTTATGATTCTCCTTTCATTATGATTCTCCTTTCATTATTTCGTCAGAAAGTTACTAATCTTGATTATTTCCAAGTTGTTATGGAGGTTTAGGGTTTTTATTTTGTTATATGATGTGATGGTGTATTTGTGATCTGTGGTGGTGGTGTATCCGTGGTGGTGCTCTGTGGTGGTGGCGGTGTATATGTGGTCTATGGTGGTGGTGTATCTGTGGTGGCGGTGGTGGTGTGTAACGGTAAAGAATTTTTTTCAAAAGTGTGGTGTTCATGGTGTTTTTCTATGGTGGTAGTCTGTAGTGTGTATTTGTGGTGGAGGTGGTAGTGGTAGTTTGGTGGTGCTGATTTTGTGGTGGTTGTTTGGTGGTTGATTTTGTGGTGGTGGTGGTGGTGGTAGTGATGGTGGTGGTGATCGGGGGTGGAGTTGGTGGTGACAAAGATGAAGATGGGGATAAGGAAGTATTTCCCTAAATTTCACTGGGGTGTATAGTCTTTTGGATATTTTCAGATGGTGGAAGCCCATTTCTGACTTGTTTTAAAGTCTGAAATTATTGGGCCCTTATTCAGCCAATTCAGACATATTGCCATTTCAGCCCAAAATTCAGATTTTGTTAAATTAATAAAACAAACATCTGAAATCTGAATTAGTGCGAATTCAGATTTCAGATCTGAAAACTCTAAAAAACAAACAACACCTTAGTTTGTAAAAAATAGTGACTTCTGAAAAACGGTGGTTGATCAGATAAAAACTAAAAAAAGGATCAAACTTGTACTTATTTTAAAACTTTGAGAATCCACTAAAAACTAGATCTAAAGCTAAGAAAAACATATTTGAAGCTACAAAAACTATATTTATTAAAAATCAAAACCAAAACATGACCAAATCATTGAAGCAATGATCAAATCCAAAACAACATGATATGGTAGTAGTTTTGGAGACGAACCGGTTTCAAGAAACCAAGAAAAGTTTTGAATCTAGTTTTGAACTAATCGATAGTGGATGTTTGAAGATAAACCAATTGTTAATGAAGGAACCGGGATCTTAAGAATCTAAAGGCTAAAGATCGAGCAAATAAAGAAGATGAAGATGTAAGAGAGTGAGAGACTGTAAAGGGAGATAAAATATAAAATAGATTTTGAAATCTATATAAACCTGGTTATGTGGAGATTAATAGAAAGCTTTAATACTAGAGATCCATATTTGTCCATCGAGTAGCTTTTTTGGACTAGAGCTAAATTTCTCTAGTAAAGGGAGGATTCCCTTTCCTGGCATCTCCTTTTGGAAGGGGATGTTGTTTGTTTTAGTTTTTATTTCTTTCCTTAACAATTTGGAGCAACAAAGGTGGAAGATTAGAGGGAGGATGAAGTTGTTTCATCATGAAGAAAGAGATACTGCAGTTTGTTAGTGTGTAATGACGATTCTTTCGCTCAAACTCGACATCAAGAAGACTCAAAGCATAGTTGACACTAAGAAGAAAATCTCATCTCCGATCAACAACCTCAATCCACAGACTCATCAATTCTCCAACTTCTCCACTATTTGCTATGTTAGATGTGCAGTACTCTGAAATCCAAGAGATCATGGATTCGATTCATAAGGGTGGTCTTCATTACTCATATGTAAACAGTCTATGAGTATGGTATAAATAAAGTATAGATCTTTTCTAGGTCTTTGTAATGGCCTTGAAATTGGTATAGCCTTTTAGGGTTTTGCTATGACCTTTAAAGGTCCAAATATCTGTAATTAATGCAGTAAAAGTGCTCTCTCAAATCATCATGATGCTATTTACTTTTGTGTCTACATGATTTAATCAAATTCATGTAAGATGTTTGGATTTTACTCCATCCTTAATGAACATTTCAATCTCAAAAAAAAAAACTCTTTATTGAGTTACGGGCTTATGGGTGGACAAAACTACTATAAGGGTCCAAATTTTGGACTACGAACCCAAATTTTAATACTCCAAAGTGGGGGCTCTTTTAGAACTTCTTACCATGAATCCTACATCTCCAACCAGGATGAAGATCTATTGAATGGGTGGTACCACGTGGAGGAAAGAGAATCTTACGTATGAACAAATTAACTTCCTATATGAACCAACCACTTCAATTCAATTTCACTAATTTCCCAAGTTTCTTCCCTGCAAAATTAATGGATTCCTTTGATTACCCATTTCCGTTTCAATCCAATTTCATTTGAGTCAAGTACACATATTCTCACTCTTTCTATCTGTTGCTGTTTCAGAAATGGCAAGCACAAGCTCTTCATTTCATCTTTCCAAGTTTGAACTCCCTATTTCCAACCCAAGAACTAAGTTTTTTCCTTCATCAGTTCCCCCAAGAGATATTCATTTACCTAGATTCTCAACTTATTCACAAAAACTTAGGGTTTCTCGCTTTAATTACCATGGGTATCGTTTATTTTCGAGTTTAAATGCTTCCTCCATTGACCCAAGTCAAGATAAGAGTGTCTCTGACACGACTAATAAGACTCCCCAATTTGAAGTTCAGTCCTGGTAAATCCTTATAGTAGTCTTGAAAGATTTCTTTATTAGAATTTCAGGTCTAATAGCTACTTTTGGGAAAAGGGTTCTTCAAAAATTTCTTACTACTAAATTCTTCTTCTGCTATTTTGGTTGATCTTACTGAATTAGTTTATGTCATTAGTAAAAAAATTCACTTGTTTTAGGGGTTGATTTTCTGTATAATTGGGTTGTAGTTGTACCAGAAGAAAGAATTTGTAATCTTTGATATCCCAACTTGTTTTTTTGCAGGATATATATGATTTTGAGCATGAAAAATGATTTAGTGATTAATTTGCACTATTTATTTTTATAATGATGGACAATGAAGTGTGAATTTGTGCAGCACTTGGAACTGGCGGGGTTATTCTATTAGATATCAATTTGCAGGGAAGAGTGGACCTGCATTGGTTTTAGTTCATGGCTTTGGAGCTAACAGGTTTGCACCATGAAAAATGCTTAACTGCCGGAATAAGTGGGTCGACCACAGATCGAAAGCTGACATGGCCGGCTCGCCCGTCCAACAGGATACAGGCATACGGCCACGTCGGCTTAGGCCTGTGGTCAGCCCATTTTTCGGGCCGTTTAGCATCGTTGTTGCACCATACACATTTTTCTTCGTAATAGGAAATTAATATCATGCCAAAAGGAAATAAATTGCCATCCGAATTTTGGTCTTCTTGCTCCATCTTTGTTGTTGAATACAGATATATATATATATGTTATTTTTAGTCTGATTCTTTTTAGATGATACGAAAACTAATTGAATGCAAATACCTACTTAACGCTTTTGTCATGATTACTGCAATTAGTTGCTTTAGTGTTCCATGTTGGAAGTTTACAACGATCAAGATAGAGACTGTGAAAGAGTAAATTTCATTCATATTTATTGAAAAACTGTTGGACTTATGAGCACTCAGAAAGTGATGAAAGTTGATTTCTGGGGGATCAGGCTCAAGGCTTTTAAGCGAATACCAGTCTCGCCTCTCCTCCCATAGCTCTTTTCAACAACTTTGATTGAATCTGAATTCTACCATAGCTTGTTTCCTCGAGCTGTCTCTCTTTACCTTATGTTTTAAAATGCTTTCCTTGTAGTACAACAAAAAGCATAAGTCTAACACATTAATACTGAAAAGCTAATCCCGAAAGAACTTAATGTCATCAATCAATCTAACCGAGGGCATTCTCATCATCATCCTCATCCTCGTCCTGAGTGCATCACTAGTGCCATTCATGTTAGAAGCATTGTGTCTTCTTGATGATATACTAGTTTCGCGGAGTTCATGTTTGTCTTATTTGACTTCTTGACATTCCTCAGTTTCCTCTTGCATTGTCTCTATCATTAGTTCTAACATGATCGTTTTTAAATAGTGACCATTGGAGGAAAAATATTCCAGTCCTTGCAAAATCAAACAGGGTATATGCAATTGACCTTATTGGTTATGGTTACTCTGACAAACCAAATCCACGTGATGTTGGGGAAGACTCCTTTTATACATTTGAAACGTGGGGCACTCAGCTAAACGAATTTTGCACAGATGTGGTTAAAGATGAAGCTTTCTTCATATGCAACTCAATTGGAGGTAACTCAAAATGCTTCATTTTTGTTTCATGTGATTTGCTTGTGTGCATCGTTCGCTTGATGTAGTGTTTCAATGTAGGAGTCGTCGGGCTTCAAGCTGCAGTGATGGAACCTCAGATCTGTAAAGGCATTGTCCTTCTGAATATATCCCTGAGAATGCTTCATATTAAGAAACAGCCTTGGTTTGCAAGACCTTTCATCGGATCATTTCAGAGTCTGTTAAGGTTAATAACTTTCAATAGTTTCTTATTTCTCGACTACGAACATTCTTCTTCTAACAAAAAAGTCATTATATATGACAGGAATACTTCTGTTGGGAAATTCTTCTTCAAAGCTGTCGCAACACCTCAGTCTGTAAAAAATATTCTGTGCCAGGTGAGCTTAGGATGCTTTATTATTTCAAAATGTTTTATGGATGTTCCTGTGATAGATTCAAAATCCGGTTCCAAAAGTTGAAGATACGCTTCATAGACGTATCTTTTTCATAATTTTGGAGGTCGTAATCCTTGGGATTGACTCCAATAGGAGAATTTAGTTTCACTTGCCACTCCTAAATGCAAGTGAATGCACAGGATTCACATGAACTAAGAGTCAATTGGAAACTGTAAGGATGACCTTCATTACCTTCCATAAATACGAGAGTGGAAATTGGTGGAAAGGACTTTATTTTCTGAGTGTATTTCGTTTCAGTGCTACCATGATACAAGTCAAGTGACAGAAGAACTAGTTGAGAAGATTCTACTTCCTGGTTTAGAACCTGGTGCTGTGGATGTGTTTCTTGAGTTCATTTGCTACTCAGGAGGTCCTCTACCAGAGGAGCTACTACCCCAAGTGAAGGTACCTTGGCACACCAATCTGATAATAATTCAAATATTTTTTATTTTTCATCGATACCTCTTTAGTAAAACAATAATTGCCAAGTTTGTTCCTTGTAGTGTCCAGTTTTGGTGGCTTGGGGGGATAAGGATCCTTGGGAACCCATCGATCTCGGAAGGGCGTACGGTGATTTTGATGTAGTTGAGGACTTTGTCGATCTTGCTGATGTCGGCCACTGTCCTCAGGTCTCTATATCTCTCTCATGTTAAGTCTGTGGACATCCAGCTCAAAGATATTATATTCTTAGTTATAGAGTATCCTTTTCCCATTTAGGGTTATTTTCACATGCCCCCTCGTGCGGCGTTCCTTGAGCCTAACACATGTCTTTTTGTTGGGTGACGTGGAGCACGTGTGGACAGTGGGCCTAGCCTGGATACCATGTTAAGTTTGTAGACCTCCAATTTAAAACCAATCGGCAATGAGTGGAGAGGGCCTAGATATTATATTCTTGGTCATTATAGTACCTTTTGCTCGCTTTCTGATTAAGAGTTCACTTGAATTGCTGCTGGTATAGGATGAGGCACCACATCTTGTAAACCCACTGGTTGAATCATTCGTAACACGCCATGCTTCAACCACAGCGAGTTCTTCTATGACAACAGTCTGATCCGTTTTTTTTAGGTAATTACTTAACTTAATTGCTCCGAAGGTGATTATCGATTCATTTCAGTTTAGAGTTAAGGATGTTAAAACGTCTCCTCCTTGTAAAATCTTATATATTTGTATAACCATTTATACACGCGACTGGTCATAGTAAAACGAAATATAGAATGTCGATGAAAAAGAAAAATTCCAAATTCTGGCTAGATGGTAAAATGTTATGTGGATTTTGATATTGTGATCCTTTTATCAGAGCTAGTTAAATCATTGATTGAATTATGGAGATGATTTTATTTGCAAGTTAACTCTAATCTGTTTTTCTTTTTCTGGAGTGAATGAAAGAGAGAGGAAAACATGAAAAACTAGGCTTGTATGTCACTTTGTCACATACATACATCCAAAGATCTGATTCTGAAATCAACTGTCCCTCCATATTTGTCTGTTTCATGTGTCACTCATGAGCCTTATCCCCTATCTCTTACTGGAATTTGGATCCTGTGGACTTTGGACTTGAATTCAATGGTGAGGATTATTTGTATAAATGAGAGAGAGAGAGAGAGAGAGAGAGAGAGAGAGAGAGAGAGAGAGAGAGAGAGAGAGAGAGAGAGAGAGAGAGATTCTTTGTACTAGACCTATAACTTTTCCAAAAGTTAACTCCTTCAAAATATTGTTCTTTCTTTCTCCTTACCCTTAACCTGAATTGGAATAACTCAGACTTTTCCTTTAAGACTGTATTCTTCTCTTTCTTCCTCCAACTCCAAACAGTCAAATTCCCATTTAATTAGTGTGTTTTGAAGTCTGTTCCTAACAAGGATTTCATCTCTCCAAGTTATCAAACATGGGTAATTGTCTTTCTTCTTCAAATATAAAATCTCTCTCTAAGAAAGCAGTGATTTTGCCAATTGACACCATCTTCAGACTTCCATCTCCATTGCCATCTTGGTCAACAGGTAATTTATCATCATTCTTTATGGTCTTTAAAACTTCTGGTATTTCTCAAGCAGTATGATGTGTTGAATGTTGGAATGGTTTGAATTGCAGGTGAAGGATTTGCAAAAGGATATATAAATTTAGGAGGACTAGAAGTACTTCAAATCTCAAGTTTTAAAAAGATTTGGGCTACTCATGAAGGTGGACTTGATGATCTTGGTGCTACATTTTTCGAACCTTTGTCAATTCCGATTGGTTTTTTCATGCTTGGTTGCTATTGCCAACCAAATAGCAAGTCCCAATTCGGGTGGATTCTTGTTGGGAAAGATGACGGTAATAACGTGCTTCAAATGCCAGTGGATTACTCACTTATTTGGAATAGCGAGTCGATGAATGGTCTGCAAGATGGGAATGGCTATATTTGGTTACCGATCTCGCCTGATGGTTATAAAGCAGTAGGACTCGTTGTAACAAGCTCACCAGAGAAGCCACCCCTTGACAAAATTCGCGTTGTTCGTTCCGACTTCACCGATGAATCTGAGCATGAAAATTGGATATGGGGAGAAGATAAAATGAGCCAATCAAGTAAAATTAAAGTCTATAGTTTGAGACCATTAACAAGAGGGACCAGAGCTCTTGGTGTTTGTACAGGTACATTTATAGTTCAAGTTGATGGGGCATCTTCATCTTTCTCGCTACCTTGTTTGAAAAACAAAGATTTTAATTCATCTTCCATGCCTAATTTGAATCAAATTGAGACCATAATTAAGACTTATTCTCCATGGATTTACTGTCATCCTGACGAGCCCTATCTTCCTTCATCTGTAAACTGGTTCTTCAACAATGGAGCTCTGTTATACAAACAAGGGGAGGAATCAAATCCGATATTAATCAATCCAGATGGTTCGAACCTTCCTCAAGGTGGTTCGAATGACGGGCAATATTGGTTAGATCTTCCTATTGATGTATCAAGTAAAGAGAAGGTAAAGAAAGGTGACTTGTCTAGTTCCAATGCTTATTTTCATGTTAAACCGATGCTAGGTGCAACTTTTACAGATATATCGATATGGGTTTTTTACCCATTTAACGGGCCTGCAAGAGCCAAAGTTAAGTTCATAAATGTGTCACTAGGTAAGATTGGTGAACATGTTGGAGATTGGGAACATATGGTATTAAGGGTTAGTAATTTCACAGGGGAGCTTTGGAGAGTATACTTCTCTGAACATAGCGGTGGAACTTGGTTTGATGCATCAGATCTTGAATTTGAAGGAGGCAATAAAGTTGTTGCATACTCTTCGTTGCACGGTCATGGGTTCTATTCAAAACCCGGATTAGTTTTACAAGGTAACACTGAAACGGGAATTGGAATTCGAAATGATAGTTCAAAGAGTAAGTTTAAAATGGATAGTGGAGTCAATTTCGAACTACTTTCGGCGGAATATTTGGGTTCCAATATTGTTGTTGAACCACCATGGTTGAACTTTTGTAGAAAATGGGGCCCAAATATTAACTATGATACAAGGGAAGAATTAGAAAAGGTTGAAAAATTGCTTATAGGAAAGCTTAAATCTCAATTCAAGGATTTTGTGAATAAGCTTCCAAGTGAAGTGTTTGGTGAGGATGGTCCTCTTGGCCCCAAAATGAAGAACAATTGGAGTGGGGATGAAGTTTGATGCTTTTGGTTATTAATTGTTTTATTTCACTTTGTAGCATAAGATATACAACCACTGAGTTGACTAGTTGGATTCCATTTCTTTGTTCTAGTTTCCTTTTTTGCTAGTACTACACATAATTTTCTTTGAAAAAAACGAAATTTATTGATCAAAGGGGAATTGTAGAAGTGCCCTTAAAGTGTTATTGCCTCTCCCTGGAAACAAATTTTAGAGGGGAGTGCAGTACTGGACTGTGAGGAAAAGGGGTGCCAATAACACTTTCGGAGACCGTTTTTATAATTAATTTTTATCAAATGTGCCATGGTAAATTAACAAATGTGCCATGGTGAAACCAACAGTTCTTGTTCTGATAATAATCTAACCATTCATTGTTTCTAAATGTTACAGTATTAGCTCCAAAGATAAAAAAAAAATTGACCCAAGACGTACATGTTTTTGTACGATAAATGTGTTAAGTTTGTGGTAATCTAATTTAAAAATAATTGAGACCTAGATATTACATTCTTGGTTGCTAGATGGTCTTTCTCCCGTGTGAGACTATTCTCACACGCTTCCTCATGTGTGGCGTTCTTTGAGCCTACCACGTGTTCTTTTTTCTTTTCGCGTGACATGAAACACATGTGATTTTTAAACCTATCACATGCGAACCTAGCTCTATAATATGTTAAGTTTGTAGTCATCCAACTCAAATCCAATTGACAATGATTAGAAAGGACTTATATGTTGTATTTTTGGTTGTTAGATGGGCTTATTTCCATGTGGGATTATTTTCACAATACATGTATAGAGTTTTGAATTGAAAATGCTTTTAGACAAAGAATAGACATCTTACACTTAATTATACCATATCCAACTTCCATATGAAATTCATTCAATATTTAAAAGGGTATAATGTATACTATAAGAAATATAGTTAGGTTTCATCTTTGAGGAGGGTATATGAAATTCATACAAAATAAGCTTCTTTAAACTTCTCCTCTACAAATTTTTAGTATGACTTTTTTTTTGTTTGCTCAAAATCTACTGTACACTAAGAAATATAGTTAGGTTTCATCTTTAATGGTTTTAGTTCTCGAGAGACCAAATTCAAGAAGACTTATCTGAGGGCATGATTATAGTCGTGGAAATGGAAGTTCTTATAAATGAAATGAGACAGCCATTTCGAAGCAGCAAAGGACAAGATCGCCATTAAGACAACACTAGCCCTCACAGCCATTGGAATCACGCCTTGATTGGTAACTGCAACAATGCCAATTGCAGCTACTGCTATTATCTGTAGAGCGATCTTCAGAGTTTTCAGACCCTTAATTGCAGCACGGCAGCTACTGCAGTTCACTACATGAGACCAATACCTGCAACATTTTCAACTTCTTAGTCATAAACAAACAAAATTTGGGAGACTGCATTCTCGGATCGTTTTTAACTCCTCGTATAAAGATTGGAAAAATATGATCATTTGTCTCAAATCCTGATTAGATCAATGACCATATCAAATAGTAATAAATATAGGCAAGGTCATTCAAGCTGGGCACAGAGGTAGATCGAACCCACAAAAGGACCCAAATCCACTAGCCACAGCTTCATAGAGGTAGGCTTCTCTATGAAAGGAGGGATTTCATTTGAGTGGTTCTTCTGAACCACTTGAACTTGGTTCGACAGAAAACCCCAATTACGAGTGAGAGAACTTTAACCGTCAACAATGGTCGAACTGGCAGTCTGACCATTTCAGTCCTAAAGGTCCACTTCACGTGTTCTTTTTACCATACATGATGTTTTATTCAAATATAGTTTTTTTTTCTTTAACAGAGATATCTTACCTGTCTTCAAGCTTTAGAGCATCTCCAACGGGAGACTCGAGAAAAACTCTAGAAATCCTAAGTGTCAGGTCACGGTTGAGATTATCTCTTCTAGGTGGCAGAGTAGAAATCCTCTAATTTTTTGTGTCCCCAATGTAAGTCTCCACAAATAATTTATTTGTGCACATACCACTGACAATTTGATAGATAAAATTTAGATATTGAGAAGTTATGAATGAAAGTTTTTATTGGTTAAAATACACAAAATGATCAGAAAACCTTAAAAGGACACTCTAAATTGAGAGTGAGCTCTTGAGGATCTCTGGAATAGCTACCTCCATGTCACATGGAGTTCAAAATACAATCTCCCTTTGAAAAGTAAATTTTAAGAATAATTCTAAAAATCATACGTGGCACTCTAAGTTTTAGTGATTGAGCAAGGGCGTGGCTGAGATATCGAGGGCCCTGTGCCAAATTTCAAAGACACCCCTCATGTGATAAATGAAAACTAAGAACATCTCATTTATAACAGGTAAAAATGATATTAAATTAATAATCCGCTCAAACTCAATACATATTGAACTAAAAAACATGTTAATAGAGAATAAACAAAGAATACTAAAATTGTTGCCTTTTATGTGACTTTATGAAACCATTTTCACTTGAAATTTTTTATCCTTGCATTTTTTGAAGCAAAATCACCAATTAAATCTTCGTAATCAATGTGGTCCAAAAATTCACTTTCGATGGTGAGAAGAGCTAATCCATTTGGTCTATCCCGTGACATATCTAGTATGATTTCAAAAATTTTAACTTTGAGAAGGTCCTATCTGCTGATGCAATTGTGACGAGTATCGTCAATAAAATCCTACAAGCAATACTAGTAGCTGGAAACCAATTCATTTTCTTCAAGAAATCTAATATGCAACTACCTTTCTTAATTTCACCAGACAAAATATTTTGCAAGAGTCTTAGCTCTATAAATAATACATCTCCTTCAACATCAGAATATTCCGTTTTTCTCAAATTATTTGCAAGATTATTACAAAATGCTTTTAATTTACCATCACAATATCCAATCAACTTTTCTGGCCTCAACAAAAATCTGAAGATCTTTTCATATTCTTGGTATTGGTCGAATCTTCTCTCTAATGAACCAATAGCTTGACCTAATAAGAATATAAAATAATGAACCCTGAAATATTCTTCACCTGATTGTGAAACTAGTTCTGATGATCCATCAGCAATCTCGTCAAAATGTCTTTTTCAACGAATGGCACGCCTCTCGGGAAATACAACATCAACTTCTATTTTAGTTGCAAGTCTCTAAGAATCAACCATGGTCTCTTCAAACCCAATTTCTCTGTATTGCTTAAAAGTATCAATTAAGCCTCTTACTAGTTCAATGGTGACATTAATATGCATATCTTCTGATCGCAATCTTTTGCTAACCTTGTTTACTGTAACCAATATCATGTGCCAAATAGTGGTGCCCAAGAAAAACTCAAAATTGTTAAGATCGTGTCTTGGAATAGTATTTGCTTCACTTTTAGTTTTAGCTTCATTGTCACTTCTTCTAAATTTGAGTAAAGCTTCCCTGATTTTTTGAGGTTGTGTTATAATTGTTTTGACACTTTCAACACGACTTTCGCAACGTGTTGTTGACAATGATTTTAGAGCAAGGAATCAAAAGTCGAAAAATTTCGGTCGAAATGACCGAAATTTTTCGGTTTTTCAGATAATCGAAACAAAAATACACTTACAAACTTTTCGTGTAAGATTTCGATCGAAATTTCGCTTTCTTCATCGTTTTCTTCTTGATTTCTTCATCAAACCTTCTTGATTTCTTCTTCATAGCTTCATGTTTCAGATTTTATGGGTGGGTTTAGGGTGAAGAAGAAGAAAAGAAAGAGATTAGGGTTTCCTAGAAGAAGAAGGAGAGAGAGAGGCGCGACTGTTGGAAGAAAGGTTTGGGTTTTGGGTTTTTAAGTTATAAAGTTAAAAGCACCCCTTAAAAGTTATCTTGCACCCGTTCCTTCACTGTCCCAATGTCTTGAAGGGGTGCCAGAAACTATTTTTAGGGGCGCCTTAAAGAACCTGATGTATACTTAAAATCATCTTGTTACTTAACCCCTAAACAATTTCTTAAGTGCATACATAGCCCCTCAATCTAACAGAATAGGTTAAAAACAATTAGATTTGCCCCTAAACTAACTACTTTATTGCAGATTAGCCCCTAAAGTAAGTGTTTTAGGGTTATTAGAGGTGAATAATTTAATTTAGCCCCTAAATGATCTCAATTTACCCCCTAAACTAACTATTATATTGCAAATTAGCCCCTAACATAAGTGTTTTAGGGTTATTAGAGGTGAATAATTACATTCAGCCTCTAAATTAACTACTTTAATGCATATTAGGCTTCTAAGATACTAACCTTTCATATTATAGAGACGTTAATAAGGATACTAACATTTCTACAAATTTGTAAAGTTTCTACATAGACCGAAACGTTTCCACGAAACGTTTCCACTTTTGGACTCATCGAAGTTTCCAACGAAACCGAAGTTTCATTCCTTTAAAATTTGTCAAAGCTTTGTAGAATTTTCAAACAACGTATAAATTCGTTGTATAATCCAAAGAAATACTTTGCTTTACTATAACAATTTGCAACATGAGAAAGAGTTAAGTTGAGACTATGACAACCACATGGAGCATAAAATGCTATAGAGTTAATATCTAGAAGTCTTTTTGTACCCCTTGCTTGGACCCTTCATATTCAATCCATTATCATATCCTTGCCCTCCCACATCATCTATCTCTAGATCAAAAGCCTCTAAGATAGTTTGTAACTCTTCAAATAATCCGACTCCAGATGTATCATTCACATTCAAAAATTCTAGGAAATCTTTTTGTACCTTTACTGGAGTAGCCCTCATATCCACACATCTTATGACCAAACTCATCTGCTCTTGGTGATTACTATCAGGAGTGCAATCAAGTATGATCGAATCATCGAAAAGCTTTTAGCTTCTCTAACTTTTTTAAGGATTTTGTTTCTGACTTCAGACGATAACATTTGTATCAACTCATTTTGAATTACATTACTGAGATAACAAAATCAAATTTCATTATTCTGAATCCGACGAAGATGTTCCTCTGTAATTGGGTCATGTTATGCAAGCATCTCAACAAGGCCGATAAAGTTTTTGTTGCTTTTCTCACCAATTTTTAACTTTCTCCCACGAAATGCCAGAGTATACTTGGCAAGATATTGTATTATTGAAATTAACCTTCGCAGTAATAATCTTCGATGTTCTTTCTCTTTTCTGATTGCATCTTGCACAGTTTTGTCTATTGTCTTACTTGTTTTAAACCGAATTTGTGTCTCAATGCAAAGAACCATATTAGCAATGTGTGCAATGCTAATTTTATGTTATTTAAGCCTCACACTAAAATGTCTCCAATCTCCATATCTTTCATTTGTTAATTTATTTCTCAAAAGTCTTTTCTAAAACAATTTACAACAAAAATAGAAAACGTTGTTTGCATTTTTGGAGTACATAAGCCAATTATTATCATGTTTTTCTCCATTTCATAAGTGTTGAATTCTGAAGAAAAATGTCCTTTTGTGCCATCATTGGGACCATCGGCCATTGATAGATCTGTTACAAGACCTTTTTCAATTACCAAGTCTCTTTGTTTTGCATCTAAAGTATCCCACAGTTTTGGATCATAGATATTTTGGGATATTGGATCATTTTCTTTTTTCATGAGGAACATCATCAACAAAAATTTCATCATTTAAGTGTTCATCACCCAAGTAACTATTCAGACTCTTACCATGGTCCATGTCACCGTTAAGTTCATTACGATTGTTATCATTTTCATTTTGTCCACAATCTTCATTTAGTTCTTCATTATTCTTTTCAGGTAGTAACTCTTCAACTAAATTTGGTTGTTCTTTAACAAACAAATCTATCAAGAGTTCTTCTTTGTGATTGTATCATTTGTTCATCTTTTGCTTTGCTTGCTCTTTGGAATACCCAAATTTTTGTTTCTTTGGTCCCATAGTAACTATATATGGAGAATATTAAAAATTAAGACTCATTTATCAACAAAACATAATATATGTTGTTTATTGTGTGAGAAAAATTGAGATAATTTTAGATAAGTAAATAATAAAATACAAAAATTTAGAAGAAAAAAAAATTAATGAAATTAGGGGGAAAAAATGAGTGGAAAACATTATCAGGAGGTTCAAAATCTCAGGGATGATGTTGTCTTCTTATAATTCCTTTCTATATATTGAACTTTGCAAATTTAGAATTGGTATAGACTGTAATTGGCTAGTACCATAGAAGAGGGAGAAAAAAAAAGTAAAAGAAAGAAGAAGCCCAAGATTTGATTGAAATCGAAATTAGAAAAAATTGTTTATTTATAAAGGTGAACTTGGAGTGGATAGAAAGGAAGTCAAAATGCCTACTTAGTAGGCATGTAATTCCCTATGTTTGACATTTTGAAATGTCATTTCAAGTCTTCAACAACGCTTCTCTCATGAGTATCGTTAGATACTTGAAATCACTTAAGATCTCTTTATCTTTTCTTTATCCACCGGTACAAAGGTAACGACAGTTTTTTTTTTTTGCATACTTCAATTTTTTTTAACCATCGGTTTATAGGAGGGCCCCTGGGTAAAGGTGGGCCCTGTGCCACCGCATCGGTAGCACCCCTTTACCCACTGCTCTGAGATTGAGTCTCCCATTGGAGATGCTCTTAGTCGAAATTCTAAGCTTTTATCATATTTTCCTTTTGGTAACAAGAATTCAAGTTAACTTGTTTAACTATTTTAAGTTCTCTCGTTTGGGAGGTAAGAGTAGTCAAGCTTGATTGCGTTTATTATTTGAAGTTTATGAATGAAAATATCTTAGTGAAGTGACTGTGTTCATAGAAACAATAAATTCTACACTATTTGAAGTTCTACTTATTTTATCTAAGTTTAAACCCTCCAAATAAGCTTATGTAAACTAATTTGTATCACCATGTTTATGTCAAGAAATCACTATTATAGACACCAAATCCTACTGCTTATATAGATGGTGTGCCACTCTATAGGGAAAATTAGCCAAAACCTTTACACCAAATAGTTTTGGGTCAAAAAAGATCCATTAATTTCTTTTAGGCTTCAGCTCCGCATGTAAGAATTAAACAAGATTGTGCACAGAGTAAGGTTTGCACAAGTTCATATATATTTCGTGCAGGGTTTGCACATGAAGCCCAAGCCTAAAAAAATATTGGTATGTCTTTTTGACCAAGTAGATCCAACTTTGTGTATATATATGTGTGTGTGTGTATTTATATGAACAGGACATGAATTACCTGTCCATTAGTTGTTCTTTAGGAGGAGTCGGGGGGAGTAGTCCACCGAACTTGTTTCCCCAGTCAATTTGACCACCTGCATATTTCCTTAACCACTTTCTGAAGGCTACAACAAGAGCATCTGACTTTGTGGGCACAAAACAGGCCTTTTGCCAATTCGAATTTCCAACATTAGTTAGCTTTTGCTCCTAAAAAACCACAAACGTGAAACTTTAAATGCAGATACCAAGTTCCAAATATAGTTTCTAAATTATACGGTCTAAAGTGAAGAATGATTACGAGTTCACCCAATATATCAACATATAATCAGAACACTAGAGCAGTAGAGCTCATAAAAGAAGAAAAAGAATTACCTCCAAGTGAAGAAGATACAAATCAGAATCTAAGATCAAGTTCTGACCCACGTGAAATATCCATCGAGGAATAACTTGATCAATCCATTTTCCGAAGTTTCTAGGAAAGCTCCATATTACTCTACTTCTACCAGGACCCACTGGGATGCACAAAAATATAAGAAGCATTTGTCGTTGTTTAACAAGTAATTTTTGTGACTCCTGAACCAAACCAACCAAAGGTAGATATCAAATTTAATACCCCTTTTATGAAAAGAAAAAACTAGATGGTGCTAATGTCATTACCTCTTCAGCATTTTCTGACAATGCAGAGCCATTATTTGATGGCAAATTTGGAGCAGCGTAAAAGACACAAGGTGGAATAAACCTGTTACAGCCCCGGTCCTGCTTTGCGAAGAAGCCATTTATATCTAACCTCTGCACATTTATTTCTATAGGCTTTCCCCCTTCTCTATCGAGCTTAGTAGTGAAAGGATCAATAACGTGTGAACTGTTAGTAATTCAAATTGAAAGGAAACAAAAAAAGGAACCCAATTTATGCCTGATATTCCTTTAAAAAATTCTTTGCTACTTAAAATAGATTAAGAGGATAGCTTATCTGGATTTGGCATTTGGTATTTGCATGATTCCATAATGTGCATATGGAACATGAGCAGGGTCCATGAGATTTTCAATCAAAACTTCATACCTGAGATGCATATAGAACTCATCAAGATTTTTTTATTTCGAAGAGAATGAATATATCAAAAGTAATGACGAGATATCGCCCAATGCTAATTTTCTTTAGATAATCTCCTCTTCAGGCCTATAATATATAGAACACATTTTGGATACCTCTTGTTAATGTCGATAATGAATAAGACTTACCCATATGGAATATCTCTGTTACCCATTAAAGATGAGAATGAAGGGTCATCCAACTCCGGTATGTAAGGAGGTTTTTCTTTCGTCGCAATATCTTTGTACTGTGGGTCAGTGTTTGGCCAAAACCAAACAAGTTTGTTCTGCTCATAACTTGGATATACTGCTGCACATGCCTTCTTGAAAGTGTGAATCTGCATATTTTTGCAGCTGAATATGAGTGAATTGCATACGGAGTTTTCAGGAAATCAAGTATATAATAATCAAAAGTATTTATGGCTTCGTTCTGCTTAAATGAAGACAGAAGGATGTGAATATATGAAACTATAGGGACACCTAGTAATCTCTGACGGACATGAAATAAATGGGTTGGTTACGAAAATGAACTTCTAATCCGTGAACTAGTTGGTGTAAACTTCTAGAGGTAGTGTTACGAAAACAGTCCAAAACGTACCACAATCAAAAATAGCGTAGCGAAGAAGTATATACCGTACCCGACACTCAAATGGTACTGTACCGCGTACCGGTGCCTGTACTACGTACCAGAGCGATCCGTGTACCAGGTCACATTATTCTCTCCTATAATATGGGCATTTGCCCCCCATATTCTACCATTCAATTCATTTGAAATCCAACATGGAAAAGTGTGTGGTATAAAGAAGTA
Organism: Eschscholzia californica; assembly: GCF_041429995.1. Classification (NCBI taxonomy): domain Eukaryota; kingdom Viridiplantae; phylum Streptophyta; class Magnoliopsida; order Ranunculales; family Papaveraceae; genus Eschscholzia; species Eschscholzia californica. Next base: position 40,251,302 of record NW_028238198.1, read on the forward strand.
GACACATCAATAAATGAAACTCTAAGTAAAATTTTCCAAGTACAAACTTCTCCAATACCAATCTAAGGTTCTATAACAAACCATAATCATGTAGATCATCTTCACCAAAATCACAACCTGTAATGGTTTAATTCCATAAAGAATTGGGTGATTTGTGATTCATATTGTTTTAATATTACATTTAAGCCAACTCAACCTGTAAAGTGCTATATTAATCTAATAATTTATATGAGTGTAAGAGAAATGAACACCAACCAAATATTTAATATAGATAAGACTTGTCTCCTGGGTTCTAACTCCTATACAGAGAGAGAGAGAGAGAGAGAGAGAGAGAGAGAGAGAGATTACCAGAGGACCATCAGGAGGAGCCTGAGGAATAAGCTTACAATCACCAGAACCATTAAAACACCAACCATGATAAACACACTGTAACCTTCCCCATTGATCAATCCTTCCTTCAGAAAGAGGGGCTAATCTATGAGGGCAACTATCATCAAATACTTGCCATTTTTCTTCATTTCTATCCCACCAGATCACAATATCAAGACCCATTACTGTTTTGGCATGTGGGACCCTTTTGTCCAAATCACATACTGGCATTACAGGATACCAATGTGAAAACCAGTCGAATTTTTCATCTTCTTCTTGAATTTCAGTGTCTGATGAAGTTGGGTTTGTTATGGGTTCAGTTGAAATTGATGAAGATGAAAGTTTAAAGTTAGATTTGTTTGTGGAAAATTTATTCTGGTAAGAAGAAGAAGAATTAATGGTTGAGATTTTGTTGAAGGGTAGAGAGAATATAGAAGTTTGAATTAGGGAAGCTATTGGGGGTCTAGTTGGAATGAATGAAGATGAAAATGGGAAAGAAGAAACCTTGAGAACTTCCATGATTAAAACTGAGGAAGCTACCGTGGCTTGTGGAAGTTTGTTCTTATTTGGTTATATAAGATGTAGATGAAGAAAAGGAATGTAGAGCGTGTGTGGTTGGGTTTTTTATACTCCCATTATTTATTTGTGGATGTTTTTGGAAACAAAAATATTTTCCGGGGTAACAAGATTACAAGATGCGATCCCACAAACCAAGATTTTTAATGACATCCTCGCCCAAATTAAACCAAATTTTTCAAATGGAATAACTCTTTCCTTTCTTAAGCAGGTCGCACAGTTGTTGTTTCGGCAATCGCTGCGACCGTTCCCCGATACCAGATGCAATGCTTTGCTATTCCAAAAGGAATATGCAAAAGCATAACGACCTTACAAAAGTCTTTCTGGTGGGGAAAGTCCGACGGTATATGCACCTAATCATGCCCATCTATCTGCCGCTCCAAAAAAGAGGGTGGACTGGGCATCCAAGTCCCTCATCTCGATAATACTGTCCTCTTGACCAAGCTTGCATGGAGACTCAAATCTGAACCACAGGCCATTTGGGTCCAATTCTTGAAGGCTAAATACTATCCTCAATCCAATCTCCCAGACCCGACCAAAGGTCACAATTCCTGGAATTGGAAAGTGCTAAGAAAACATTTCGATCTTATCAATGATATGATTATCTGGGAAGTCTACACAGGTGAGCACATTAACATTTGGTGTGACAACTGGATCCCGGGTCAGTCTGGTCCACCTCCTAATATCTATAATTCTGAGTTGGTCAAAGTTTCTCAACTCATTACCAACCAGACCAGGAATGATACTATCCTCACAGCTACCTTTGCAGCTCCCTTGATTAATCTCATTAAAACCATCCCCGCTCAATAACAACGGCACAGATCAGATGAAATGGACCCTTGCTGAATCTGGTCTCTTTACTGTAAAATCTATGTATCACCATCTGAACTGCAATAATCAATCTGAGCCTCCTAATGAGATCAACTGGAACTTTATCTGGAAGCTCCCCACCGTCCCTCGCATTAAACTTTTTATCTGGAAGATTTGTACTAAAGCTATCCCATTCCGGGAGCGAATAGGTATGTATATTGGCAATATTGAGGTCTGCCCGAATTGCATTGAAATTGAATCTATCGAACATGCTCTGTTACACTGCCCTTTAGCGAAAAACATATGGCTCCATTTTAATATTATCTCTACTAACATTACTTCATTATCAGAATGGATCTTCTCGTGGCAAGATACGAATCAAACATGTTATACGTCGAACAATATACACTTTGTTACTATTCTTTGGCATATATGGAAAACCAGGTGTGACCATTGCTTTCAGCACTATATCACTTCTACGAGCTCGGTAATTAACATGATAATGTCATTCCCAAAAAGCACTTTACCTAAGGAACGAACAACTCTAATATCTATGGAAAAATGGAAACCTCCACTATAACCGTACTTGAAAATTAACATAGATGCATCTTTTACTACCATATCAGCTAACATTGGAACTAGTCTAATAGTCCATAATGTAGAATCAAAATTTATAGTAGCAAAAGTGTTTTCAGCTAGAGCACGTAACAGTGAAGAAAGCGAAGCAATAACAGTTCTCAATGGTCTCTATTGGGCGTACGAAACAAATCAAAAATGTATTATAATTGAAGGCGGCAACATCAATATTATCAAACACCTGAACAACATGAGACATCAGATCCAGTGACAATCAAAGATCCATATTAGCAGAATCCAAGACATGAAGGCTAAATTTGATAGTGTCAAGTTTATCCACACAAAAAGGCATCTCAATCCTCAGGCAGACAAATTAGCAAAGTGGGAACGGAAGAAAGATCAATCTAAGACTTCGAAAAATGTTCCTTACTTTCTACCTTCAATGTATTGTAAGAATACTTTTGTTTATTAATGATAGGTACCAGTTCATCAAAAAAACAAGATTACAAGACCATTAGGGTGAAAATATTTGATTTCCAACCCTCTCCACCCCCCCCCCCCCCCACTCAACCAAAAAAAGAAAAATCTCTAATCCTCTTATCCTCTCTTCTTCCCACAACACAACGGCGGCCGACGATCTTCGCCAGATTTTTCTTCTCTTCTACCTCTTCTCATCTTCATCTCTTATTTTTTATCTCTCTATCCCTATCTTTTTCTACCTCCCCCCCTCTTATTTTTTATCTCTCTATCCCTATCTTTTTCTGATTCTTCATCTCCCCTCTCTCTCTAATTTTCAACAAAGGAGATTATTCGGTCGCTGGAGCTTTTAATCTGGAAAACCAAACCAAGGTTGGATCCGGAACATCTAGTCGAAGCTTTGTCTGATTTTTTAGACGAGAGTTTTGGTGAAGAGCCACCCATTTGCCTGAACAGAGATGAGAGAAGAGAAAGAGGGGACAAGAGAAAGAGGGGAGAAAAAGGAGAAAGGAGAAGAGATAGGGGAGGCGAGAGGTTGTTAATGGCGGCCGGAGGTGGCGGCGGAGAGGCAATTGGTGGTGGATTGCAAATTTCGCAATCTGGAGGGCAACTTTTGCTAATTGGATTTCAAATTTTTGCAAACTAGATTTGCGAGACTCACTAATTTGATTTGAAGATGCAAATTGAATTTGTAAACCTCTCTAGTTTAGTTTGCATATGCAAAATGGGTTTGTGAACCTTGCAAAATAGGTTTGGAAATTTTGCAAACGCTATTTGTAAATGCGAGTAGATCCAAAACCAAACTAGAAAAAGAAATTTTACGATCAACATTAAAACCCTATATATTCCCAACGAAGAACATCATAACATCATGTTCTATGGTCACAAATAATATCACAACGAAGAACATCTAAACTCTAAATATTTTTATTTTTCTCTCAAGAAAAACTAGTACCTATGACATAAATAACTCTCCATGGCAGGATAGGAACTTGAGTGTCCTATTTGACTATTGTTGCTTGGGATTCATAATTTTAGAGAACTATATTCATGTTTTTATTGTTTGGTTCGCTATAAAAAAGTTGTTAGTTTAACAATTTTTTATTTTTTAAGTTTCTTTTTTTTTTAACTATTGAATATATTAAGCAACTAAGGTACCATTACAATAACAACTCGCAAGAAAGTAAGGTACAATATTCTAAGCTTTCGGTCTATTCTTATTACGCGCCCATTTAGCAAGCTTGTCTGCTTTAGAATTGCAATTCCTCTTTGTGTGGTTGAATTTGACGATGTCAAACTTTTTTCTGCTCTCTTTGATTCGTTGGATTTGGATTATGGATTGCCATGGATTTCATGCCTGGGGTGGTTGAGGTGTCGGATGAGATTGTAGTTGTCACTTCTATGATTGTATTTCCATAGTTCTTTTCCTTTGCCCAAGAGAGGCCGAGAAGTATAGCCATTGCTTCGTTTTCTTCACTGGTTCGCGCTCTGATAGAAGTAACCTGTGCTGCTATAAATTTCGAATCTGCATTATGAACAATTATACTAATACCAATGTTACCTTCAATAGATTTAAAAGAGGCATCAACATTGATTTTAAGATAAGGATCTAAGGGGGGGAGTCCATTTTTCTACTGCCTGATTTTGCTTGTGCGTCGATTTTTCTTTAGATAAGATGTTGGATTTTGGGAATGACATAATCGTTTTTATGATAGTGTCAGTGTTACTAATAGTGTGTTGGAAGCAATGGTCGCACCTAGTTTTCCATATAATCCAAAGGATGGTGACAAAGTGAATCTTGTTCAAGGTATGAGAGGTTTGAGCTTTATCCTGCCAAGAGAAGATTCAATTCACTAAGGACGTGATATTAGTCGCAATGATATTAAAATAAAACCACATATTCTGAGCGAGGGGGCAGTGTAGGAGTGCATGCTCTATTGTTTCAATTTCTGTGCAGTTCGGACAACTAAGGTTATTATCAATGTACTTGCCTATTCTAGATCTAACGGAAAGGGCCTTCGTACATATTTTCCATATGAAAAGTTTGATACGGGGGATAGTGGGTATGGACCAGATAAAGTTCCAGTTGACCGCTAGGGTCGGTTGAGGTTTATTTGAGAAGCTAAGATACTGGTACATGGATTTAACCGTAATGTGGTCGGTTTCCGTGAGGCTCCATTTCAATTGATCACTACCTTCGTTAGTGATGGGGATAATTTTGATAAGGTTACTCATATTTGCATCGAAGGTAACATTGAGGACGTCTTCGTTCCAATGGTCATTAGTGATAAGCTGCGAGACTTTGGTTAAGCTAGAGTTAGAGGAATTGGTGATCGGGTTACTGATACCGGGGATCCAGTTATCAGTCCAAATACTGATACGATCACCTTTATGCACTTCCCAAGTGATAAGATTATCAATTTTGTCAAATTGTTCCCGGATCACTTTCCAGTTCCAGGAGTGATGGGATTTTGCTGGCCCAAGGGAGTTGGAGTTAGGAAAATATTTAGATTTTAAGAATTGAACCCAAATAGCCTAAGGATTTGATTTGAGACGCCATTCAAGCTTACTAAGGAGAGCAGAGTTGTTCAGGTGAGGGAGGTGAATACCAAGCCCTCCAGACTTTTTAGGGTGACAAATATATGGCCATGATTTGGTACATATACCTCTGGACTTTCCCCACCAGAACGACTTTTGCAAGGTCGCAATATGTTTGCTAATGCCTTTAGGTTTAGGGATGGCGAAGCATTGTATCTGGTATCGGGGAACGACCGCTGCCACTGCTGAAATAATAACAGTACGACCCGCTTGAGAGAGGAGAGAGTGATTCCACTTATAAAGTTTATTTTGAATTGGGTTAAGGATGTGATTGAACTCTTTAGTTTTGTGAGCGCCTATGAAGAGCTGGGCTTCGAGGTTTTTGTCGGAGGCTGAAGCGTATTTCACTTTGAGAGTACGCATGATAAGACGCTTAAACTTGGGTGAGAGTTTTTGGAGTAGAAGATATTGGATTTAGTGTAGTTGATGGTTTGGCCGGAAGCCGAACAGAAAAGATGCAATAAGTTTTTGAGATTATGGATATTTTCGATAGAATTCTTAACAAAAATAATGCAGTCGTCTGCAAACAGAAGGTGCGAGATGGCGAGACTAGGGTTAGTGGTCGGGAATCCCTTGAAGAGTCCCTGATCCTGATAGGAATTAAGGAGGCGGATGAGGCCTTCCATAGCCAGGGTAAGAGGAAGGGCGAAAGAGGGTCCCCTTGTCTAATATCTCTAGAAGGATGGAAAGTGGGACCTGGACGTCCATTAATAAGGACGGACATGAAGGAGGAGGAGGAGAGGCAATTGGAGATCATATTGATCCAGTGCTCAGAGTATCCAAGCTTCCTCATGATGTAGAGTAAGAAGGAACACTCTATTCTGTCGAAGGCTTTAGACATATCAAGTTCGAAACCAAAATAACCCGCTCCACCCTTCATTTTCTTAAAAGAGTGAATAAGTTCTTGGCTTATTATGATGTTATCCGAGATCCGTCTGCCGGGGGACATAAGCCGCTTGAAATGGAGAGATAATAGGGTTAAGAGTGTGCTTCAGGCGCTCAGCAAGAATTTTGGTTACGATTTTGTAGGTGGTGTTAAGTAAGCTGATAGGGCGGTAGTCTGAAGGGGTCTGGAGGATATGCGATTTTGATATCAGGCAAATATGGGTGTGATTTGTGTTAGGAGGGAGGGTGGTAGTCTGGAAGAAGTTATGAACGGGATTATAGATGTCTTGACTAATCGTGTCCCAATTAGCTTGAAAGAAATAAGGAGGACAACCATCCGGTCAAGGGGTTGCCTCTTTTTTAAGCCATTTAATGGCTAAGTCAATTTCGGCCTTCTCGGGGATGGCCGAAAGCTCATCATTCTGGGAATGAGTAATAATGGGGTCGAAGAGATTAAGGATTGTGGTATTAGGGGAAGGGTGAGTAGTGGTGGTGATGTTAAGCAGATGAGAAGTGAAGATGCTATAGATTTCCTTATATCATCGTTCCAGTCACCGTTGACATCTTTAACCGCCAGAATTAGGTTTTTTCTATTGCGTTGGATAGCCTGGGAGTGAAAGTATTTTGTGTTTTTGTCTCCCACTGAGATGAAATTATTGCGCGATTTCTCTTTCCACGGGCTTTCTTGGTGTAGGAACAACTTTTCTAGTTTGGCATTAAGTTCTAGGAATTCTTTCCTATTATTGGTATTTTGGAGGGTGGAGGCGATGTCATTTATGTTTTTATCTATGTTGCCAAAAACTTCTTTATTCCATTTAGTTAGGTGCTTACTACAGATTGGTTTGAATATTGTTAGCCGTGGGGTGTCTTTAGTTCTAAGCCCACTTGCTGCAAATGAAGTTGTGGCAATCAGAGTGAGACATTTAGGTGCGGACGAATTTGAAAGGCTTGGGTTGAGTTTGATTATTGATGAGGGTGTTGAGAAAGATAGGGTTGTGGTCAGAGCCCACAGCATCAACATGAGTGACATAGGAGTTCGGAGAACTCTGAAGCCAGGATTCGTTGGCAAGAGCTCTATCAAGTCTCTCTTGGATCAGATTACCTGCAAATTGGCGGTTACTCAAGTGTAGGGGTTACCTTGAAATCCTGGATCCACCAACCCTAACTGATTAATGATTAAGAGAATTTTAGGCAGAAAGGAATTGGAGGTGTCAGAACCTCCATTTTTCTCTAAGGAGACAAGGATGCTATTCATGTGACCAGTAACCATCCATGGGTTGTTGGGACTGGGAGATACCCCCTTTGGGAACAGACGAACAGGAGCAATAAGCAGGAGCAGAAGCAAGGAGCTAGAGGAATGAGCAAGGAGCAGGAGCAAGGAGCTGGAGGAAGGAGCAAAGAGCAGGAGCAGGAGCAGGAGCAAGGACCAAGGAGCAGGAGAAGCAGAGAACCAGAGCTGAAAGCGGATGCAATTGATAAGATCTATCCAGACTTAACGGAACATTCAACTTAACGGAGGTTGTCATGCATCAACTCCCTGTTTCATGTTGATATAACAAAATGCCATTTTTTGACATCAACATTTGGCGCTAGAAGGAGGGGAGCGTCTCTCCAGCAAAATCATCAGTCCGGTAACTCGAATTCTTTTCATTACTTTTTCAGAACTGACCGTCTCTTCAAGACCTTCAGGCAAACATGTCCTCAGAGGAGCACACTCCACGCGGATCCCAGAACCAGATACCTAACGCGGTTGAACTCAAGGCCACAATTGAACAACTTAAGGCCGACTGCGAACGAGAGAACGAAGAGGTAAAGCGATTACAAGAAAGCCTCCGTAAGGCCGAAACAATCAAGAAAAGCACAGCGACGGAGGAAAGAAAGGAAGCAATTAAGATGCACGCTCGAAGACTTTTCTCGCCAGGTAATGCATTCTCAACTGGAGCTCTGGAATTACAGCATGGCGACTAGATGCACTTAGAGAGCATCTTAGACGAATATGGAGTACTGGACCAGAACCGCCCATACGTTCCCAAAAACAAGGGGATCGGTGAAGGATGTATCGATGATCCGACAGTCTGCGTGGTGCTCATACACCAAATAGGGGAGCTGACCTGAGAGAGAGAGAGAAAGAAAAGCAGTGGGGAAGAGTAGTGATACACCCGCCCCCTTTAAGTCGGGAGATATTGGAGTCGGAAAACCACAGAACTTCAAATGTCCGGCACTCGACCACTATCACGGTTTGGAGGATCCAAGAGTATTCATCAATAATTATACCTCGGTGATGAACCTTTATACTACCAACCAGAAGGTGTGGTGTGTGGTTTTTGCCACCATACCGAAAGGACTAGCTCAGGCATGGTACCAAGCATTGGCGTCGGGTTCAATCAGATCCTTCGAGCAGCTCGCCCAAGTCTTCTGAGACGCCTTCCGAAGAAGCACCGCAATCAAGAGAGAGACCGACGAACTATTTAACATGGTGCAAAGAAGAAACAAACCCCTTGCCACCTACTGGCAAAGGTTCCAGAACCTCATGGTACAGCATCCTGAATTAGAACCGAAAGTTGCGTTCGCTGCCTTGAAAATGAGTCTCCGACAGGATGATATCATAAAAGAAGTCTCCAGCCGACGGCCAGGCACGCCCGGAGAACTGATAGAAAAGGTCTAGCAATTTATAAGAAAGGAGGAAGATTATAGGAGAATGAAGGAAGTGACAAACATCCCATACAAAGGATAGCCACTCAGGAGGAAAGAACGAGAGGAAGCAAACCCCCCAGAGAACGAGACCGAAGCAGGAGATCAAGACCCGACTTCATCACGTACACCCCGCTAACAAAGGGTAAAGAGGAAATTCTGCAGATACTTAAGTCAAAAGGAAAAGTAGAGCTGCCCAAACCTAATGACGACAGAGAGGAGTTCATCACCAGAGACATGACCGCATGGTGTTGTTTTCACCCGAGGATATGGTCATAGCACTGACGGTTGCCGACACCTTAGGAACCTCATAGAAGAAATGGTAGGGAAAGGCGAGCTAGACAAGTACATCCGGAAAGAGCAACAAATACCTGAATATAATAACAAGAGGTCAGCAAGCAATGGAGGAATTGGACCGGGATTGGACACCGACACACATTTCACGAGCTCCAAAAAAGTGGCTAAAGGATCAGAAGAGAATGCCGGAGTAAACAGCAACATCAATACCATTGTCCGGGAGTCAACTTTTAGTGGAAACACCAAAGGAGAACTACACCGATATTCCAATGAGGCAAAAAACATGCCAGCCTTGTTCAACAAGCCCAGCGAGGAAACGCTCATCATCACCTCACTGATGATGACCTGGTAGGAGTAATCACTCCACACACAGACCCAATGGTAATAACAGCAATGGTGGCGAATTGGAATGTCGGGCGCATTCTAGTCGACATTGGAAGTTCAACCGCAGTCATGAGCCGTATATGCTTTCAAAAGCTCGGGGTAAGTCCTAAATACCTTAAATTATACAAATCTTGTTTGACAGGTTTCGGCGATAATCAAGTAGAAACCCACGAAACGGCATCGTAACCCATACTAATAGGAGACGGGGAGGTAAAAAAGGCTATGATGCTGAACTTCGCCATAGTCGACAAAATGCACGCCTACAATATCATACTGGGAAGGAATTTCCTAGGGGAATCCGGAGCCATAATCTCCATGAACCACCTCGTTATAAAATTCTCAGTCCCGAGAACAAACCTCGTAGGAACGGTGAGAGGGAATCAAGAAATAGCTTGGGAATGCTATCTGATCTCGGCCCAGAACTGTGGAGAGGAGACAACCAACCAGGCGACCGTCGGAGAAAATAAAGTTTTCTACGGAGACCCCACGGTGGATATGCCAGAATAAAAGCCGCTCAGGTATGACGAACGGTTACTGCATTATCCTATTTTCAATCCATTTGACAAATAAAGCCGTTAGGCGGGAGAATAGCACTACAAGCTAGAGTTTTTATCAATAGATGGTATTTTTTGAACAAAAATACAACTCGATCAAGGAGAAGTCCTAACGAAATTAGTCGGGCTCAAGCCGACGAAAATAGCCTTGGTAGCGCAAGCTACGACCAAAGGCCTAAAGGAGAAGTCCTAACGAAACCAGTCGTGCTCAAGCCGACAAAAATAGCTCTAGTAGCCCACGCTACGGCTAGAGGCCTCAAGGAGAAGTCCTAACGAAACTAGTCGCGCTCAATCCGACGAAAATAACTCTAGTAGCCCAAGCCACGACCAGAGGCCCCAAGGAGAAGTCATAACTAAACTAGTCGAGCTCAAGCCGACGAAAACGAGTAGCTCTGGTAGCCCAAGCTAAAATCAGAGGCCTCAGGGAGAAGTCCTAACGAAACTAGTCGAGCTCAAGCCGACGAAACAGCTCTAGTAGCCCAAGCTACGACTAGAGGCCTCAAGGAGAAATCCTAACGAAACTAGTCGAGCTCAAGCCGGCGAAAATAGCTTTAGTAGCCCAAGCTATGACCAGAGGCCTAAGGAGAAGTCCTAGCAAAACTAGTTAAGCTCAAGCCAACGAAAACAACCCTGGTAGCGAAAGCGACGACCAGGATCCCTAGGAGAAGCCGCAGCGAAACTAGTCGTCAGGGCCGACACAATCATTATTGAGGCCTAAAGCCAAATCAAGAAATGGGGCCCCTTTAGGAGGGATCGAACACTTGACCTCTACCTCAATATTAAACATCCTAACTAATGAGCTATTTTTCATTTCTTGCAAACATTTTAGTTATAATTTTATTTAGCGAAATTTTAAAAGGCCCCCCCGTTTTTGTTAAAAGGCCTCCCCGCTAAAAGCGCCCCTCATTATAACCCATTTGGTTATAGGGGCCCCTTTACAAAAGAGCACCTCCTTCATCAATATTTGACCTAACGGCAAAGTTAACGCCGTTAGGTCAAACTTAACCCAAGACCAGAATAGACCCTAAAACCCTTTGACCTTCTCCTTCCATTTCATTTCTCTTTCATTCCACAGCAGCTTCCATTTGGGTTTTAGGAAGTTTTATGATTGTAACAACTAAAATCCTAATGTGGGTGAAATACACCTTTAAAGGGAGTTTTTTTCACCCATTCAAAGAGGGAGGCCCTTTAACCAAGCTAAGTCAGAGGTCTTTTACTAAGTCAACGAAACCATGGGGAGGCCTTTTAACAAAAACGGGGAGGCCTTTTAATACAAATAGACTACCCCATAAACTCGATGAGAGAGGCCCTCGGGTAGGTTGGGGCCCAAAGTAGCCGCTTTGGTTGCTTTGGGAATGGGCCGCCCCTGCTAGTCGTGTTCGAAGCCGACGAAACAACCCTAGTAGCAAAGGCCATGACCAGGGGGAAGCCAGATTTGAGAATAACTCGAAAACAATTATACTTGGCTAATTTGGGCTTTATTTTGCAGAGGGAGTTAGTCAATTATGTCATGCTAGAATAGGTCTAATTAAATATAATGTGGAGCATGCGTCGTAAGATAGGAGAATTGCATTAGTAAGATTAGGACTAATTAAATATAATGTGTATTTGTTCCATTATCTTTTTGTACAAAAGCAAAAAAAAAACAAGCGAGTAAAAACAAAAATGGAACAATCACAGACAAGAAGTTATAGTACATCGGAAGAAGATGAAGGAGCAGCAGGAGGGCCGCCAAAAACCACCGAGGCTTTGATAATCACGGCAAGCAGCCGACCACCCCCACGACGACGAACCAGAAATCTGACTGTCGAAAAAAGGGCAGGTTCAGAGGCACTTGTGACACCGACTAATGAATAAACCAGGGGATAAAGAGGTCTGGCTACGGCCAATGCCGAAAGATTGTCGTCATCCAACAAGTCTCGAGGGCGAAGGACCTCAATGAAACCCTCACCAGCCACTTCCATGCATAAGTTCTCGACAGGGGAATCATCGTTGTTGAGAGCCATGTAAAAGGCCACCTCTATGTCGCCACCAGGAAGAGTCCCACGACCATTAAGAGAGTCATGGCAAGTACAGAGAAGTCATGTCGTACTTTCAGGCCTATTTATAGGATAAAAGGGTCATCGTGGACGGGTGCAACCACCGAAGAGTCGCAGTAAATGGGAATGGATGAAGAGTAGAGGGTCGACAAATTTAAAACGCGGGAAAATAGAGAAGGAAGTGTAGAAGAAGAAAAGCAAAAAAGGTAACTCTTTATTAATTCACAAAAGAGATCTATTACAGAAGCAATTACAGAAAAGAACACCGATACAAGTGTGGGCGTCCGGGTCTATTACAGAAGAAATTGCAAAAAGAACACAAAACCCACAAAAAGAATAAGAGACAGGCACAGAGGGGCAAAAAACCCAACCGTGCAATTCAGTCAAAGAAGATATGGGAAGTCACCAGGTACCCCTTTCCAGAGAGGTACCAAGATAAGAAGACAATCGGGGAAAAAGTAATCTTTTTCCACTGCTGTCAAGTTCTCTGCACCCCAGCCAGAGGCGGCACTGGTAACCCAGCTTCCTTGTGGAATCTACCAAAATGGCACGTAGGTTACCACAACCATTATGGAGAAATCCACCTGTTACCACCGTCATTATGGAGAAACACTTATCAAACAGGTAACGAGTATAAATTCGAACAGAGGTCTCATCTCGGATCTTCAATAGAAACAGTGGGTAAGGAGAAAAGTTGGAAAACATTAGCAAAGGAAGGTTTTTCCTTCTCTTCCCCGACTTTTGGTGATGAGGAGTTAACGAACCAAAATAGGTTATTTATAGTGGAAAAAGGAAGCCAATAGACATTTTCGGCAGACAAAGTCATTAAGGCAAGGACTAAACGCATCTCGGGAACACGCAGAGTCATAATGACTATGAGAAACACGCGGCTCGAAACGGAAAATTTGAATGAGGCGTTAGCAGAGCTCGAGGAGACGCGTTGGTTTCTCCACGCGCAAAACGTCGCGTGTCCACGCATGACAACAGAGCTACCGTGTGCAATTGCCCAAAGGATTATCGCCAAAAACGCATGATCAGAGAATCAAATCCATGACGTCACAGAATCACGCATGAAAAGAAGATTGATTCGCTCTAGCAAAACTTGAGGCGTGCCACGTAAGGAAAAGGACGTGTACCCCGCCTCATAGAAAACCAATACCTTTTAAGATCAACTCTGGCAAGTAAAGAAGACCTTATCAGCACGGATCAGAAAGAAGATTTCACAAAGCACCCCGAACGGCTCGGTCCAAATCAGCTTGGGAATGTGTAGCTCCGAAAAACCAAAAGGAAAGACCTAGTTTCTCAAAACAGCGCTGGTCCATGTAAACCCTCTGTCTTCAGGGTCTTCTATGTTTGAGAAACACGAGTCATTTCTACTCCTCAGTCTCATTACTTTCGACTAAGGAGTGGCGGGACTCATGATGGTGCACAAAATGTCCGGACGTTGACTAACGTCTGAAGAGTCAAGATCAGACCTGAAGTCCACCGGGTCGACCCGACTTGAGGTAACAGGTCAGTTGAACCCTTGACGATCCGTCACGTACTCCCCTAACTGGGAGGTCGGCTAGAGGAAACCAACCCTATAACGCCTTGGCATGAACGGATCAGCCCTGGGGTTTCTAAAGGAATGATGGGGGTCCACGTAGGTTTGGTGGATGCCTTACACCCAGAACTGGGAAGGTAAAGCGCCACAACAATCTACCGACTTAATCCCAGAATCTCCACAGAGATCTCAGTCGGCTACAAATCTCTAAGTGTTTAAGCAAGTGTGGACTTCACGCGTCCAAGGGAGGAAACTTCTCCCTAAAGATCTATCATGTCGGCAAGATATCGACGAAAGATCCTTGAACTTAGGAACTTTCATCTATCTTGGATGTGAGATAAACACAAAGGAAAAGTTTCCCTCCACGATAATCATCGCCGCCTCTTAAGCCTATAAAATGCCCCAAAATCGTCCTTCAAAAGAGACGACAGAAAAATCCTAGAAGATCACAGTTAACTCTGAGTTCTCATAACTCGCCCCCAAAAGGATCGATCAATATTCATTCTTTTACTGAAAATAGCACCCTGACTGGCTTGAGCGTCAGAGCAGTTTTCGAACCCTTTGCAGGTTTTCCCCCCTTTGGGAACAGACGAATAAGAGCAATAAGCAGGAGTAAAGAGAAAGGAGCAGGAGCAAGGAACAAGAGCAAGGAGCAGGAGCAAGGAGCGAGGAGCAGAGAACCAGAGCTAGAAGCGGATTCAATCGATAGGATCTATCCAGACTTAACGGAACATTCAACTTAAACCAGTCAAAACTATTTTAGCATGACCTAACTGACTAACTCCTGCAAAATAGAACCCTAATTAGCCCTGTGAAAGATGTTGGACAACTCTGAAATTAAAGATTGGCCCCTGGTTATCGCGGTTGCTACCAGAGCTGTTTCGTCGGCTTAGGCAAGACTAGTTTAATTAGGTAGCATTCTCGAGCTATCTTCTGATTGTCCCTCTGAGGTTCATTCTCAGGACTGTGAATTTAATCATTAGGTGGTTCAGGACTGTGAACTTCGTTAGGAAGTTCCTTCCTAATATGATGTTATAAGCATGCATCTTGTCGGTGAAGTTTAGCATTATAGCCTTTTTTGCTTCTCTGTTTCCTGTCAGCATGGGTAATGACACCATTCCTTTGGTCTCTGCCTGATTTTCGTCGAATCCTGTCAAGCAAGATTTGTGTGATTTGAAATATTGAGGACTTACCCCGAGCTTTTGAAAGCACGTGCGACTCATGACTTCGGTTGAGATTAGCCACCACCGCTCTTATTACCAACGGGTCTGTGTGTGGGGTGATTATCCCCACTAGGTCATCATCAGTGAAGATGATTGGCGGTGTTTCCACGCTATGCTTAACAAACAGGGCTGGCGGGTTGTTTGTCTCGTTGACGTATCTGCAGTGTTCTCCCTTGGTATTCCCGCTAAGGGTTGGTCCTCCAGCAATGGTGTTGATGTTGCCCATTACTCCGGTAGGCTATTCTAGTCCTTTAGCTATCTTCCTGGAGGTTGTGGAGTGTACGTTGGTGTCCAGCCCTGATCTGATTCCTCCTCTGTTTGTCGATCTCTTGTTTTTATACTTAGGGAGTTGATGTTCTTTCCGAATGTATTCATCCAGCTCGCCTTTCCTCACCATTTCTTCTATTAGGTTCTTAAGGTGTCGGCAGCTGTCGGGTCCCTTGACCGTATCCTCGGTGGATAACGCACCATGCCATCATGTCTTTAGGGCCAAACTCCTCTTTTTCGTCGTCGGGCCTGTGCAGCTCTACTCTTCCTTTTGATTTGAGTATCTGCAAAATCTTCTCCCTGACTTTTTTCGGCGGGGTGTATGCGGTGAAATCAGGTCTCGACCTCCTGCTCCGGTCTCGCTCTGTGGGAAGTCTTGTCTCCTCTCGCTATTTCTTCCTTGATGGTTTCGTATGAGATGTTGGCCCCTCCTTCATCCTTCAATAGTTCTCCTCCTTTCTTGTGAATTGTTGGACCCTTTCTATCAGCTCCGCGAGTGTATCGGGTTCTTTGCTGGAGATATCCTTTATGATGTCATCTTGTCTGAGGCATCGTTTCAGAGTAGCGAACGCTACCTTCGGCTCTAGGTCGGGGATCTGCACCATGAGGTTCGGGAACCTCTGCCAGTAGATGGCGAGGGAATCGTTCTTCCTTTGGGCCACGTTGAACAGCTCGTCGGTTTTTTTTTTATTGTTGTGCTGCCTCGAAAAGCGTCACAAAAGACCTGGGCGAGTTGCTCGAAAGATTGAACTCGGTACCAACGCTTGATACCAGGCTTGGGCCGGCCCTTTCAGTACGGTGGCGAAGACCACACACCATACGTTCTGGTTGGTGGTGTAGAGGTTCATTACTGTAGAGTAATTGTTGATGAACACTCCTGGATCTTCCAAGCCGTAGTAGTGGTCAAGTGGTGGGCACTTGAAATTCTTTGGTTTTTCTGACTCCAATATCTCTCGATTGAGAGGGGGCTGATGGATCACCGCTTTTCCCCATAGTTTCTCCCTCTCTCTCTCTCGAGTCAGCTCTGTTACTTGATGTATGAGCACCTCGCATACAGTTGGATCGTCTGTGCACCCTTCAGCGATTCCTTTGGCTTTAGGGAAGTATGGTCGGTTCGCATCTATTGTCCCATATTCATCCAGGATGTTTTCTAGGTGCATCTGATTGCCCGGTTGTAATTCCAGAGTTCCAGCTGAGAACACGTTGCCTGGTGAGAAGAGTCTCTGGGCGTGCATCCTGATTACTTCTTTTCTTTCTTCTGATGCTGCATTTTTTGTGATTGTTTCGGCTTTGCGGAAGCTTTCTGGTAAATGTTTCACCTCTTCTTTTGCTTGTACTCGGTCTGCCTTGAGCTGTTCTATTTCAGCCATTAGTTCGACCATATTGGAAATCAAGTTCTGGGATCCCCGGGGGGTGTATTTCTTTGAGGACATGTCTGCCTGAAGAGCTTAAAGAAAGAATTAGTTTTGAAAAGGTACTGAAAAGAATTCGGGTTACCGAATTGATGATTTTGCTGGGGTCGCCCTCCTTCTAGCGCCAAATGCTGATGTCAAAAAATGACCTTCCATTATATCAGCATGAAAAAGGGAGTTGATGCATGACAGCCTCCGTTATGATGGTATATTCTGTTATGTGAGGTAAGAATCCTGCTTCTGTTCCTGCTTCCAGCTCTGGTACTTCGTCTCCATTGCTCCTTGTTCCTGCTCCTTGCTCCTGATTCTCGTCCTCCAAGCTCCTGATTTCCAAGCTCCTGATCTCCAAGCTCCTGTTCGTCGATTCCCAGGGGGAAACCTGCAAAGGGTTCGAAAACTGCTTCGACGCTCAAGACAGTCAGGGTGTTCTTTGCAGTAAAACAATGAATGTTGATCAATCCTTTTGGGGGCAAGTTATGAGAACTCAGAGTTAATTGTGATTTTCTAGCGTTTCCAGATCGTGTCCTATGAAGGATGATGTGGGGGCTTTTTTTATAGGCTTAAGAGGTCGTGGCGATTGTAGTGGAGGGAAGTTTTCCCTTTATGTTTATCTAGGATCTAGGATAGTTGAAAGTTCCTAAGTTCAAGGATCTTTCATAGATTTACTGCCGATGCGATAGATCTTTTGGGAGAAGTTTCCTCCCTTAGACGCGTGAAGTCCAAACTTGTTTAAACACTTCGAGATCTGTAATATTTCAGGTTTAAGTCAGTAGGTTGTCAGTACGTTTCTGCCTTCCCAGTTCTAGACGTAAGGCATCGACCGAACCTACGTGGACCCCCCTCATTCCTTTAGAGACCCCAGGGCTGATCCGTACATGCCGAGGGCGTCACAGGGCTGGTTTCCTCTAGTCGACCTCCCAGTTAGGGGAGTGTGTGGCGGATCGCCGAGGGTTCAGCTGTCCTGTACCTTAAGCCGGGTTGACCCAGTGGACTTGAGGTCTGATCTTCACTCTTCAGACTTTAGTCAACGTCTGGACATTTTATGCATCATCAATTAGGACTACAACCCCAAAATGAAAATATATTTGGCTTTGACCCTCATTCTCGATTTTTTCGTTAAATATCAGTTAAGTGGTTAGCGTGCCAACCACATAAGTGATTTATGACAAAACCCTTCACTAAATTATTAGGTTTATTTAGAAATTAACCCTCAATTACTTAGCAATTTTAGAGTTACACCCCCAAAATGAGAATATGTATAGGGTTGACTCACATTCTCGATTTTTTCGCCAAACATCAGTAAAGTGGGCCGCATGCCAAAGCACATGCACGAGTTCTTTCTATTATAAATAACAAGTCTAAAACTTACTAAGATTTAGTCTTTGTATCTAACAATTATATATATTGGACCTTCTCTATTCTCTCTAATCAACCAGACTTATTGGACGACCAAATGCTGGTGTAAAGCCCTTTTTATGTGTTTGCCATCGGTCACCTTTCTAATATATTTGCTTGATGGGTCGAACCTGTCTCGAACTCCAGCTAACCTATTTTCTTTAATATTGTTGGCTTACTTGGATCGGGTTCTCGGACTAACTTCGAGTTCATGGACCAATCACTTTCTTTAGATAATGCAATTTGAGGTCTTAGATTCTTGTGATCAATGTTACATCAGGATGAATTTTTCATTGTATAAACTATCTCTGAAAACCTATAAAAATAAGAGGAATGCGAAACCGCGCACGAAGTACTTAATTGGTATTCGACAAAAAAACCGAGAATGCTAGTCAACCCTAAACATATCTTTGTGTAGGGGGTGTAGTCTTAATATCAGTAAATAGTTGGAGGTCAATGTCTAAATAACATAAATATTTCATGAAGGGTATTTTTGTCACAAGTCGCGCACATGATTGGCACGTGAACCACTTAACTGGTATTTAACGGAAAAATGGAGAACATGTGTCAACGCCATACACATTTTAATTCTGGGGTTGCAGTCTCAATATCGCTAATATCTCGGGGTCAATGTCTACATTACCCTTCAATTTTTAAGGAGAAAATTGATATTGATGAAGGATGAGGTTTTCATCCAACAGTACAAGTGAGTAGTACAACTATCAAAATTCTTTCATCCAGATAACAACATTTTGAGTGAAGACTTGTTAGTAAATGTATTAACTTTTTGTTATTGTTATTTTAAAAAATTGAGGTTTACTCGTTTTCTTTATTTTCATCATCGACCAAGAATTTCAGCCAATAGATGTTCTTGACGACCACATCTTTATGACTTTATCTTTCATTTTCGGTCAATTATCATTTTTCACAAAAGTTTTGGAAGATAGACACCTTTTTACAATACTTTTTATACAAAAAGAACAGAATATGAAGCGCTTATGACCATTGTACATAGCCTACAAATTCTTGCACTTACTACACATCTTAAAAGATGAGGGGCCACTTGACTTGAAATTGTCTTAAAAATAGTAACACAAACGGTAAAAAATAACCAAAAAATAACAAATACATGACAACAAAAAACTGATTAATTTTCGGCAAGACGAGCAAAAAAGTTCATGCTTAGCAATGCTTGTCGACTGAAAAATATGATCCTTCTTAGTCGATTTTTCATCCATTTCATGAAAGAAAAACCCCACATATTAAAAAAACTAATACAACCCTAGCTTAAACTGTTAAAATCTACCATTATAGCATCCTTAATTTCATTAACACTGTTGAACGATACAAATTTTATAGACACAAACATAAAACCTAATTGAAATCATAATGACCTTTACAAGATCAATTACAAGCTCGCTCGCACCTCCCGATATGGGCTTGAACTCACTAAATCCGCTCTTCTCTTTTCCTTCTTGTTTGTAGCCTTCAATTTAATTCAGCTCTCGGTTCTTACACACCTTGGTAAAAAAAAGATTTACCTTATTAATATGTTCTAATTCTGGTACTTCTCGTTGCAACACTTTCAATATTAGGGGTAGGTGCATGTTTCAGATGTGCCACCAATGCGGTACCACCGAACCCAAACTGCAAAAATTTTATAAGTATGTTAGGTGGCCTAAATACCAAAATCAATTTAGTAACTTTTCAATCTACACTGCGTCAATAAGCAAGGTGTAACTTTATAGGTAAGCATCTACATAGCAAGCTTGAGGTTACAAGTTTAATACTCCTTCTCATCAAATTTTAGTTTATTTTTTCAATAGGAAATTGGGCCAAAAACCCAATTTTTAACTTTTTTTAGTTAAAAAGACAAGTTAAAAAAAATTTGTTAAGAACTCAAATATTTGTATTTTGTTTGCTTAAAAACCCAATATTTTTTACAAAGGGGTTGCAAAGTGCTGCAAGGCGATGCAAAGTCGTCGCAAGGCGCTCCAAAGCCCTTGCAAAGCAGTTGTAAAGTTGTGATGCAACTGACAAAATAGCATTAGAATTTTATGCTAAAAGGGATCGTGAGCAGTCAGGGATTTGATGACCTAGAAGAAGATTTTCTATTTTTAGTAGTTTCCGAATTCTATATTTTCTTAGTTTTAGTAGTTTCAGAATATTAGTTGTTTTAGAGAAGATTTTCTAGTTTTTAGCAGTTTCCCAGTTTTGGTTATTTTCTTAGTTTTTAGCAGTTTTAGTATTTTTAGACTTCTATTATTTTAGGGTTTCAAGCCTATATATACCCCTTTTATGTTCATTATTAACGGAGCTTAGTTTATTGAATAAAGTTTTGTTTGATTTAATTATCATAGAGGAGCGATCTCTATACTTTTTATCTCTTGCCTACTATGCGTTGCATCAGTTGGTATCAGAGCTTGCGTCGATCTTTAACAATGTCATCGAGAAGACAACCTGCTAAGGTAGGGAGGATCCCATAGATATTGTTAATGAAAGAATTGAAGCTATAAATCAACGATTAGACGGTGTTGACGAATGGCGGCAACAGATGACTCGAATGATGAAAGAATTTACGCATCGGTTAGATGCCTTCATTGTTCACCAAAGGGAACCGACTTCACTAAATCGTCACTCGGTAAGGGATGATGAATCTGCTGAAGATGATTTTGATAATCCTTTTGCTAGAGAAGTTCGGGGAAGAAGGAACCAAACCAATCATGATTTTCGGAGATGGGAAACGGGTTTGATGATTAATATCCCAAAATTCAGAGGGCGTGGTGAACCTGAAGAATTCCTCGACTGGCTAACTGCGGTCGATGATATTCTATAGTTTAAGGATGTAACTCATGATAGGCAGGTTCCTCTTGTGACTACTAGACTTCGTGATAGAGTTGCTGCATGGTGGCAGCAACACAAGGTAATGCGGTCTAGAATAGGGAAATCAAAGGTAACTCCGTGGGAGAAGATGAAAAAATATATGCGTGCAAATTTTCTTCCACATAACTACACCAAGTTAATGTATCACAAATTGCAACAATTGAAGCAAGGGTCTCATACTGTAGACGAGTATGCTATTGAGTTTCACTTTCTGTTTTCTCGCAATGAACTTGCTGAAACCGAAAAACAGCTAGTCGCTCTCTACATTGGTGGTCTTAAGGAATATTATCAGGATACAATCAATATGTTTGACCCATTCACGATATCAGATGCTCATTAACGTGCCCTAATTTGTGCAAAGCAAGAAAAAAGAAGAGGTGGAGGAACATCTTGGGATACAGTGTCTGGAAGAAGTCTTGTTGAGGTTAAGCTAACAGGTAGTAACTCACAACGACGTAATACTTCGGGTTCCACACAAATACCGTTAGCTACGAGACAACAAAATAATCAGACTAATTCGTCTCAAACTAGCAGTTCGACTATTCGATTTTTTCAGTGTGGCGAACTTGGTCATCGTGCTAATCAATGTTCAAAAGGAGGACCACATGGTAAAGGGTTGTATATTGATAACATCAGTCAAGAGGAGGTCAATCAAGAAGATGGTGGTGATCCCGTATATGATGATGATCAATTGGAAGAATACGTCGAGGGGGATGTCGGTCCCTTACTGGTTGTTTGGCGGGAGTGCTATGCACCTCGTAGTCTTGAAGAGGAAGATTGGTTAAGAAATAATATCTTTTAATCTACTTGTACGATTGGGGGGAAAGTTTGCAAGCTTATCATTGATTCTGGTGCATGAGAGAACGTCATTTCTGAAGAAGCAGTAACCAAACTTAACTTAAAGACAGAACAACACCCAAATCCCAACACATTGGCGTGGCTTAAGAAGAGAATTCAGGTATTGTTTCTAAACGGTGTCTTTTTCCTTTTTTGTAGGAACAAAATATCGTGATAATGTGTGGTATGATGTCGTCGTTATGGGTGTGTGTCATCTATTATTGGGTAGACCTTGGCAGTTTGAAGGTCAGCTCATCATCATGGTCGAAAGAACACTTATAGTTTTCAATTCCACAAGAGAAAAATTGTATTGCTACCAACTAGAGGGGTTCCTCCTACGACTGAGAAAGGCGTGACTTCAAATTTATCATCTCAAAGGTTTTTCATTAAGGAGGTTGAACAAATGGATGTTGGATATATATTAATTGGGGAGGAAAGTAGTATTGAGGATGGGGTGATTCCTGATTCTGTTCGCCCAATATTGAAAGAGTTCACAGATGTTTTCTCTAAGAACCTACCTGACGGCTTACCACCACTGAGGGATATTCAACATCAAATAAATTTTGTTCCGGGTGCAACACTGTCAAATAGAGTTCATCATAGGATGAGCGCGGAAGAACACGTGGAGTATGAGGTGGACGAATATAGCAAGTTATCAACAAGGAAAATTGTACCATTAGAGATACTTGAGGAGATTAATCCAAATGCTTATCATCTGAAACTACCAAGTCATATGCGTACCTCAAATATGTTTCATGTAAAGCATTTATTAGCATATTTTGAATATAATTCAGACAAGGACGATTCGAGTTTGAGGTCGAATTCTGTCCAACCCGGGGAGGATGATGCAGTTGACAAAATAGCATTAGAATTCTATGCTAAGTGGGGTCGTGACAAGTCAGGGATTGGATGACCTAGAGGAAGATTTTCTATTTTTAGTAGTTTCCGAATTCTATATTTTCTTAGCTTTAGTAGTTTCAGAATATTAGGTGCTTTAGAGAAGATTTCCTAGTTTTTAGCATTTTCCCAGTTTTGATTATTTTCTTAGTTTTTAGCAGTTTTAGTGTTTTTAGACTTCTATTATTTTAGGGTTTCAAGCCTATAAATAGGCTTTTTATGTTCATTGTTAAGGGAGCTTAGTTTATTGAATAAAGTTTTGTTTGATTTAATCAATCATAGAGGAGCGATCTCTATACTTTTTATCTCTTGCCTACTACGCGCTGCATCAAGTTGTCGCAAGGCGTTGCAAAGTTATCGCAAAGTTTTGCGAATAATAAAAATACTCAGGGAGCTGAAGACTAACAAAAATTGACCGATCCCTTTTAACCAAAGTTCAACTTTTTTAGGGAGTTTTGGCCAAGATTCCCTTTTTTCAATTCGTTATTATTCGGGACAACTAGTATCACTATAAACAATATGGATATAATGAGATGGGAAGTTTTATAAGGCCTCCCCAATTTTGTTAAAAGGCCTCCCCATGAACCATTTTACTTGCTAAATTATCACTGAGGGGAGGCCTTTTAACAAAAATGAGGGGGCCCTATAAAATCTCCCTAATGAGATTTAGTTGGGTTTGTATCATTCAAGAGTAGTAATTATAAAATTAAAAACTCACTCGTTATTGTTTCAATTATTTATTCTTTTTTGTAATAGTGATTAAATTTAGAGTTTTTTTCATTTAGTCCCCTAGTTTGTGACCAGCTTCTTTTTGGCCCTCTATTTTTAATAAATTTATATTTGGCCTCTTTTATTTAACTCTCTCAGCTAACTTTAATAAAGATTCCATAACTACCCTTCTTATGAATATATTTTCAAAATAAAATTAATTAAAAAACATTAAGCCACCTCATCTCACCCACTTCACCTCCACCTTACCTCCGGCTCACATCTCTCTTCTCCAACTGAGGGTCGCCTGTCGGAAAATTTTATGGTCTGCAACCTTCAAAAAAAATCATTTCTCTCTCTTCTTCCTACTTTCGCTCTCTTCTTCTTCCTCCTCCTTTCTCTCTTCTTCTTCTTCCTTATCTTCTTCTCTCCCTTCTCTCTCTCTGTCTCTTAACACTCTGGCGAAGGGATTTTCCTTCATCGGAGATTTGGTTCAAACCTTTGAAGGTCAGGTTCAACATACCTCCGGCGAAGGGAACCCCTTCGCCAGAGTGTTTAGAAAGAGACAGAGAAGAGAGAGATAATGGAGAAGAAAAAAAGGAAGAAGAATAGATAGAAAAGGGGAAGAAGAAATGAAAGAGAAAATATATAGGGAGAAGAAGAGAGAAAAAAATTATGGTTGAAGGTTGTCTGTCGGAAAATTTTCCGACCGGTGACCTTCCGCCAGAGATGAGTAAGGTGAGATGGAGAGAGATGCGAGGTAAAGAGAAATGTGAGGTGGAGGTGAAGTGTGGTGAAGTGGGTGAGATGAGGTGGCTTAATGTTTTACATTAGTTTTATTTAGAAAAATATTTATAGGAAGGATAGTTGCATCTTTATTAAAATTAACTGACGAAGTTAAAAAATGGACTAAACTAGAATTTACGAAAGACAAAGAGCCAGAAAAAAGTTGGTTACAAACTAGGGGCAAAAAGAAATAACTCATAAATTTAATTTGTTAGATGGAAAGAAAGTATGTAGTTCCATTAGTACGGATCTTGCTTATATATGTTCAAAGCTAAGAATACATAATGAAAATTGTCATTTAGACTCATCTAAGATTAAAACATATAGCTTGGATCTTTACATTACGTATAATTTTACGCTTTACATTATCAGGGAACGGACACCCCAAATAAAATTCAACACCACACCTCCAAATTCTCAGCCACGCTACTATTCAACACTTCAAACAATTTTGCCTATCTACTTTTTTTTTGTTGTTGTTGAACGCATATCTACTTATTGTTATAGAAACTGCCCAACTATCCCCTTACAATATTGGTATCGAAGATTTGGTTCATAAGATGGAGACTCAACTCAATATTCCCACCCACTTGCATGCTAAGTTTGTCTTTACCAAGAAATTTTAGCAACAAGAATTAAAAAAGTTATGAGTAGAGTTTTTTTGGCCCAAGTTTTGTTGTCCATGATCTATCCTAGTCTAAACTTTGTGAATAATATTTACTAGTAGTAACAAGTGGTGGATCAAAAATTTTAACTCAAGGAATGCGAAGTTATGTACCCAAATGAAAATAAAATTACAAACACAATAATCACCAAAAGAAAAGTTATCGACACAAAAACGTTATATAGTATAGAGTCAGGGTCGTGTTTGGGGGTGTGCAGACAAGGCGACCGCACAGGCACCCCAAACACAAAGGGCCTACTTCTTATTTCTTATAGAAGTCTATAGTTATAATATTGAAAGATATCTATTCTAAACAAAGCAAACAACTAGCTTAGTTGGTAACTAGAGCAGCATTTCATGTTTTTTACGCGTGTTCGTCTCCCTTAGCTCGCACATTTATTTGTTCTTTTACTTGGGATCTATAGATGCCCCTAGCTATTGTGTTTGGCACCGCTTCGGTACAAAATTTTCTGTGTAATTGGGCGCCTTAAAAACTATAAGGGAAATTCTGTAATTTCTATTTTTTTTGAGAAATCGATTACGATCTACGTTAGTCATTACAAGCATTGATACATAATCAAGATTGTGAAATTTTTAGACTAGATTTTCAATAAAAATGAAATTTCAAAATAAAAACTTTTCCTTACGACTACTTTCTTCAAAATACTATTGATTTCGTATATGGTTTCATCTACCGACAGATGAATTATCTTGTATTTGTTTATTTTTTGTAATTTTTTATTGCACGAAAGGCACATATTCAAATTTCGCACCGGGCCCCCTGATTCTCAACCACGGCCCTGTATAGAGTATTATATATGTATGCTGAATCAAAGGTTGTGAAGTGTCTAATGATCTCTTAATACTAAAGAACTAAACAAAGAGATGAATAGATGATTACAAGTGAATCTTGTGTTTATTTCTCTGTATCATTACAATGGGTATATAGTATTATATATAGGTATATGTAGATATACATGGAAATGGTAGGATATACATAAAATGGTAACTTACATGAAATGGTAACTTATTATACATAGAATCATAACTAATATGGTAAGTCTAAGCCACCAAGGATTCGGCTGAATCCTTATCTGTTCGTGATCTCCTATCCGAGTCTAGCCGAGTTGGATGGGTTTGGTAATCGTCTTTCTTGGTGTCCTTAATACTCCCCCTCAAGTTGGAGCAGAAATTGAGATGATGCCCTACTTGCCAATAGTCTTCTCAAAAATGTCGCCACCTAGTGGTTTGGTGAAGATGTCGGCAAGTTGATCGGTTGTTGGTGTAAAACGGGGAGCAATTGTGTTGTCTTTAATTTTTTCACGAACGAAATGACAGTCTATTTCTATGTGCTTGGTTCGTTCATGGAAAATTGTATTGTCCGCGATGTGAAGAGTGAGTAATGCCGAAATCCATAAGGAGGGATTTAATCCATTGGAGTTCACAAGTAAGATTAGCGAGTGCTCGATATTCAGCTTCAGCTGAAGACTTTGCAACTGTGGGTTGTTTCTTTGACTTCCATGACAAAGGGCTTGTCCCTAGCATAGTAAAGTATCATGTAGTGGAACGTCGAGTCGTGGGACAACCTACCCAGTCAGAGTCACAATAGCCAGTGACGTGGAGGGAGCTATTGGCCGAAAGGAATATGCCATGATTAATAGAACCTTTGAGATAACGAAGGACACGATGTGCCGCTTCAAGGTGAATGTTAGTAGGATTTTGAAGAAACTGACTAAGATTATTAACTGCATAGCTAATGTCAGGACGAGTGACGGTAAGGTAGAGTAATCGTCCAATTAGACGATGATAGACAGAGGGATCAGAAAGACAATCACCATCTGAAGGACTAAGACGGAGTTTTGTTCCATCAGAAAGGCAGAGGGTCGTGATGCAGTGAGACCTGAATCTGCGAGAATATCGAGAGCGTAATTTCTTTGACATAGGAAGATACCCTTTGAAGATCGGGAAACTTCAATGCCCGAGAAAGTATTGTAGACATCCGAGATCTTTTAGAGAAAATGTTTGGTCGAGAAAAATTTTGAGATTGGAAATTGCCGAATCATTATTTCCAGTAATTATGTCATCCACAAATACCAGAACATAAAGAGATGTGGATGAAGTGGTGAAAGAAAAAAGAGAGTAGTCAGAGAGGGATTGAGTGAAACCATTTTTTAGGAGAACTAAGGAGAATTTCGAGAACCATTGATGAGAAGCCTGTTTGAGGCCATAGAAAGACTTGTGTAAATGACAAACTTTGACTCCCCCTGTTTGGAAAAACCAGGTGGTAGTTTCATGAAGACTTCTTCATTGAGATCTCCTTGGAGAAATGCATTGTTGACGTCAAGTTGGTGAAGTGACCAACCCTTGATTGCGGCAATGGAGAGAAGGATACGGACAGTGACCAACTTGGCTACCGGAGCGAATGTGTCATGATAGTCCAGGCCTTCTATTTGAGTATAACCATTGGCGACAAGACGGGCTTTATAACGTTCAACCGGTCCATCAGCGCGAAATTTGATCTTATAGACCCATTTGCAACCAATGGGACGTTTGCCGGGAGGTAAATCGACGATGGACCAAGTTTTATTTGATTCCAGTGCCAAAATTTCTTTTGACATAGCATTTCGCCATTCCAGGGACTTCATAGCCTGTGAATAAGAAGTGGGTTCCTCGGTTGAAATAACAGAGGCAAGAAATACTTGATGATGCTTTGAGAATACATCAAGGGATATGTAATTGGCCATAGGATAAGGAATGGAGCGGTTAGTAGACGATTGACAAATGTAGTCCGATAAATGCGTTGGTGGGCGTCGTGAACGTTGAGGCCGGTGTGTATCTGTCTGTGGTGAGTCAGAAGATGGAACCGGTTGAGTGGGTAAACCTGCTAACGAGGTGTCGGAATTGTTAGGAGACGTGATGCTGGGAGGGGCTGGATACGGCTCATGTGAAGATGATGAAGGACCTGACTCAGAAGAATGAGGCAGATGATAGGTGCCTGTAGACAGATTTCGTACTGTTGAGGAGACAGGAGTGCATGTAACGGGTATCTCTACTGTTGGGGCCATGGCTGAAGGAGGACGACTTCTGAGGGTAGCCATCGGATCAGATAAAGAAGTGGAAGGATGTTGAAATGAGCCCTCATCGGTAATGGATAAAAAAGGTCGTTTTTTGGAAGTAGAAATAGATGTCATGGGAAATCGGTCTTCGTGGAAGATAACGTCACGAGAAGTAATGATCTTTCGCGTGGAGAAATCGTATACACGAAAACCTTTTTGGCCATTAGGATAGCCAATAAACATACCCAGAGAAGCTCGAGGGTCTAATTTTGTCTTAACGATAGGGTGACGGAAGTAACACAAACAACCAAAAACTCGAAGATGATTGAGGTTAGGAGGAGAACCTAACAACTTTTCGTGTGGAGATTTCCCATGTAAAACGGGAGTGGGCAACTTATTTATTAAATACACCGCGGTGAGGACACATTCTCCCCAAAAAGAAAGAGGGAGATGGGCTTGAAGACGTAGAGATCGCGCCACTTCCAAAATATGTCTATGTTTGCGCTCTACGATCCCATTTTGTTGATGGGTGTAGGTGCAACTAGTTTGGTGAGAGATTCCATGATTCTGGAACCAAGTTTGTAATTCATGGTTCATAAATTTGGAACCATTGTCGGATCGGAAGGTTTGAATCTTGGGAATCAAGATTGAACCATTACCGGATTTGAATTTTTTAATGTGAGATTTAAATTGATTTGAAACGAATTTTGTGAAATTATTGACGTACTTGGTGGTATCGGATTTATTCGGGAGAAGGAATAACCAAGTGCATCTAGAATAATCATCAACCATGGTTAAGAAGTAACGACATCCCGAGTTTGATAGGACCGAGAATGGACCCCATAGATCGGCATGAACGAGTTCAAAAGGACGAGAAGTAATGGAAGTGCTAGTCGGAAAAGGTAAACTTTTATGTTCAGATAAAGGACAAACATCGCACGGTTTATTATTGATAAAAATAAATTTCATACAAGGAACATTTGAAAGCAAATACTTAAAACGAGAAAGAGAGGGGTGCCCCAATCTCCAATGCCAAATATTAAAATTAACATTACTACTACTACTAGGAAAGAAAGATGAGCAAATCCTAGGGTCCGTACGGAGAAAATAGAGTCCTTACGATCGATCACCAAGTCCAATCGTCGTTGTCGTACTAGGTCCTGGAAGACACACGAGGAAGAATTAAAAGTTACATAACATAACAAAGAGGTAGTTATTTCCGAAACAGAAATCAAATTGATTTTGAAATCCGGACATGTAAAATATTTTTAAGAAAAAATGGTTTTAAAAAAGAAATGGAACCAATATGGAGAACACGTATTCGTGTTCCATCGGGAAGTCAAACATAATAGTCGGGAGGGGCCTTGACGTAAGAAGTAAATGAGGATAACGTTGAACAAATGTGTTTGGCCGCTCCCGAGTCGACTACCCAAGAATGAGTGTTAAAAAACATACCGGCCAGGTTAATGATGGGGTCGGTGGACTGTTCTGGTGTAGCGGGGGTGCCTGTATACTGACGATTTTGGTCCAATAGGGTAATCAAAGTCTGGTACTGTTCCCTGGTCAGGGAAGTGGCTGAAGGCGTTCCCTGTTGGGATGTTGCTGACGTGACAGAAGCAGTTATAGAATGCTGTTGTGGGCGCCCTCGAGAACGAGCTATTGGGCCTGACCGACTTGTGTTTGCTGGTGGGTATCCATGCAATTGATAGCATTGAGCTCGAACGTGGCCATGTATGTGACAATAGTCACAGTAGGGACGTTGTCGCTTTGAACATTGTGGGTCACCACGATCAGAACGTGAACCTTGGCCGACGGCTAGAGTGGTCGCTTCAACACCATCAGAATTAGAATTGATAATATTTTGTTGAACCTCCTCTTGCTTAACGAGCGAATGAATACGTAAAGTGGAGGGGAATGGGTCCATGAGAAGGATTTGACTGCGGATCGCAGAGAAACGATCGTGGAGTCCTTGAAGGAACTCCATTGCGCGATCCTGATTTAACCTATCAATCATAGATTTACCATGAATACAAATACATGGTTCAACTGTTGTGAGTGATTGAAGCTCGTCTTGTAACGATTTCAACTGAGTAAAGTATGTAGAGACATCTAAGGCCTCTTGCTTCAAACATGAAATAGCTATTTTGAGTTGGAAAACCTTAGGAGCGTTGGTTTAAAAAAAACGATCATGGAGATTTTTCCATGTCTCAGCAGCAGATTCATCATAAAGAATAGATGACTGGATATCCGGAGAAACGGAATTGAGTATCCAACTTGCAACAAGATCGTTGCATCGTTCCCACGAATGTAACTCATTGGGAGAAGTTGGTTTCACAATAGTCCCATCTTCGAAACCAAGTTTGTCCTTGGCACGGAGGGATTTTGTAACATCCCCTGTTTTAAAAGGTTGGTTTAGGGACTATTTGACATTTAGGTCAAATCAAAAGAGGGACTAAATCAGCAAAGAGTTCAATTTGGGGGTATTATGCAATCAGGTAAAAACAGGGACCTAACTGTAAATCTGTGGGAATGAATAAGAGAAGTAAAGAAATCAGATTTTCCAACTCTCTTTTGCTCGACTGAACTAGGGTTTGGGTTTGGGAATGAAAAGAAACTCAACCAAAGAGATAATTTTGATAGTATTTCAAAGAGAAAATCTGGTCTTGTTTAATTCGAGCATAAAGGAGTTGTTTGAGCTAGGTTTTGATGAATTTGGTAAGAGACTTACACTTTCTCTTTCTAAAACTCTGAATTTCTGTAATCTGAATTTTAATGGAGTATTCGGTTTCGAATTTTATAGAAATTGGAAGGGGTTTCATCTAAGGACAAGCTAAACATCTTAATCAAGTAAGTTGTTATGTTTTGATGGTATAATTTACTTGTTTCAGAATTCTAGGGTTTGAGGCTTATGGAATTTGAGGGTTTTTATAATTCATGCAATTATAAGATGTATTTAGCTAGGAATTAGGTGATTTTGAGATATACACAAGTTAGAGAAGTTAATTGGGTTAGTTTAATGATCGAACGACAATTTTGAAAGACTGCACAGTGCAGTCTGTTATCGTATAATCTGGGCGTTGTACAGTACTCGGATGTGTTTTCTCGAAACACGAAAGTCTTAGTTTAGGATGTTAGCAATCCAGAATGGTATGACGCAAGTCGTTTCAATATCGGAAGAGAGAGTTACGACTGTTTTACCAAACATCGCGCTATTCAGCAAATATGAAATCTGCTTATTGTTTTACTGTTTTAGCTGGTCATCGAGATATAGAATGTTATTTGAGTCTTCTACATTATTTTAGATTGTCTCGATACGATTCCATAAAGGTATAGTACGAATCATTCGGAGTTCGGATGAGAGAGATATGAGTGATTTAACATGAAGCGTACGATCAGTGAAACTAATGCACTGCTGCGTAAGTTTTGTATTTTTCAGAGAGGTTTTAATTTGAATTAGGATAAACCACCTTATTGTAAAACATTATAAAGGATATAAGCTTTCCAGCGACTTAAGAATGGAT
This sequence comes from Eschscholzia californica, assembly GCF_041429995.1. NCBI lineage: Eukaryota > Viridiplantae > Streptophyta > Magnoliopsida > Ranunculales > Papaveraceae > Eschscholzia > Eschscholzia californica. The sequence goes on from NW_028238198.1 coordinate 40,282,750, forward strand.
TGAAACTGATCATCGATAAGAGAGTTGTGATTGTTATAGTGCGTAATGCGTTGTTAGGGATATCTATGGTGTTGTTGTGTATGTGTGGTAACTTTCGAGGATGTCTCTCTAGGGTTTTGGGGTACATATTTAATAACCAAATACTAAGCATATTAGTACCTTTAAAATGGTGTATGATTGACCCTAAATGGACATGTCTATGAAGTTAGAAGATCGATCGAGATTTGGTTATACTTGAAGTCTTCCAGAGTTCGCGAATTTAATTTTTATGTTTTAAGTTTTCTTTACGTTATTGCTTTGTTGTGCGAAGGTTCTTAGTATAAGAACCTAATGTTTTTATTCGGTGTTTTTGGTTATTCTTCCTTATCCGAGAGTATGCGAATGAGGAGGAATAAGGTCGTCTGGTAGGCGGGAGGTCTTTGGTGATGCAAGGACTGAGGTAGGGGTTCTGAATCCTTATCCAGCATGGTTTTATAGATAATGAATATGCTAGATTCTATAGTTATATATGCGCCATTATAACTAGAGTTTAGGTAGCATGAAACTCTATTTATGTGATGAACTGAAATATGCTTGAAATGTTTTGATGCGATATGAGAAATGTTTTTTAACTGATTTTACGATGATTGTAAACTACTGGGGATTTTCTTGTATGTACCCGACTGCGGATTATGTCAACCTACGGGCACGTCGCCATTGAGGGTAGGATGACATGTGGACACGGTTGTGACCCGTGTGAGATTGGTGAGGTGGGCGACACTAGTCATGAGACCTGTGGAGTAGAGTGCTTCACTTGCTGGCCATTGGTGCTCGTGCCTCCAGCTCGAGGCTCAGGGTCGTACACCCTGAGCGTTCGCCTGGGAGGTGACATTGATTGGGAATCCCTCTACTTTGTGGCGATATGACTCTTAGTTGTTCCACTTCCGTGTTTGATGAGATAATGAATCGAATGAGAATATTGGTTTTGATATACGAATGAAACTGATTTTGAAAGATCGCATTAGATGCATGACAGGGTACCGAAGATAATGAGGTTCAGGTCCTTCCATGGTGACGGCTCTCTTATTCGAACTCGGTGATCAAAAACGTATTTAGATACTTAAAGTATATATGTATCATGAGGTAAACTCTTCAATGATTGCGGAGTCCCTTAGTGGGAGAGGGGCTTACCGGCTAGGGGTAAGTCTCTTTCTCGAGGAGACGTAGTGCATTAGCTAGTGCCTAAATGGGTTGGTACTATCTAACGCACTCTAGGTTCTCCTGAGGAACTCTCCTCTTATTGGGAGCGCACCATGGGTGGGCAGCTAATCACTGCTAATGCTTGCTAGATTAAGGAAAACGGTTTTGTATATAGTATATATGGTAACTGTTTTGATAACTCGTTTTTGTCACGATGTTTACAACTTATTAAATGAACTTTTGAAAACGTGATGGGTTTTGGATTGCTCTTCCACCAGAATAACTCGTGTCGGTGAGTATTCTGACCCCCTACCAGTTGTTAGTGTGCAGGTGTTATCTTTTTGTTCGACGTGGCGAGTTTTGGTTCGTAGAATACTCTTTTACGTTGAAGTCTTCGGGTGTATGTCGCGTGGATGTTGACGCTGTTTTTTGTTCTTTTCCACTAGTTGTATATATTTTTACTCACGGACAAACATATATGTAAATATTTAACACTCAGACTGGTATATAGTTCGTATGGATGTTTATGAGGCTTTTGTAGTTTTTTTTGTGCGGTTCGGGTTTCGACCTGAAACTGAGTTGAGTTTGTTAGCTTCCGCTTTATAGTTTATTCTTGTATATGCAAGTGTATGGTTTGCATGACAGGTTTTACAGGTGCGACCGGTTCGATTTACAAAGGAGACTCTGCCGGATTTTTGTCTCGTCTGTTAGTTGCCGGGGCGTGGTCGTGTCTATTTTGGGACACGGGGCGTCACAGTTGGTATCAGAGCAGTTAGTTCTGGTGACCTATATCAGAGCAGTTAGTTCTGGTGTCCGATAAGTCACGTATGGTGTAGAGCATTGACTGCTCTAGACTTTAGGGTAAGATAAAAATGACAAGACTAGGTGTCTAAAAGCTTCAAGATTAAAAGCGACCAAGAATAAATGATGTTATATATGTATGTGTTTCTTTTGATTTTCGTTTCTTGTTTTGTTTTTCTCGCGAAAGGAAGACTCGAAGGATGGTCTAAGATGGTATATTTCCTTCATTATTGTACAAGATGGCAGAAGAGGATAACCAAGGGTTAAGAGGTTTTGATGATAAATTTTGGGTAGGTCGACATATTGAAGATGTTGAAGTGTCGAAGAGTGTACGAGGAGGTTAAGTGTGATTGGTATTTGCCAGTACACAAGTTTACAACGATTGACAACAACGAACTGTTAAAGAATTTTGCAACATATAGGTTCATTTGGTTAAGGATTAATATATGTGGTCCACTTTTTCAAGATCGATGGACTAGTGAAAATTTGTGAGCCTAAGTCACTCGATCAGGTGATTCTCATATGAAGGCATTGCCAGGAGTAGCTAACCTAGGCGAACCGGTAATACGGGAAATGCCATCAAGTGATGAAGAAGCTACATATTGAACCACTTAAGAAGTATGTTGACCACATTGGTGTGACCATAACTTCAGCAAAGACCACAAAATTGGGTTTGTAGATTAATCCAAAGATTCAGATGCATGAAGAATGTAAGAGTGGTGAACGATATGATTTTATCTGAGCAAGGTCATAAGTAACAAGAACAAGAGGAATTCTTATAGAATCAATTTATGGGTCAGAAGTTTACCATCATAGTATGAAATGATAAAGAAGATTTGTGATATGATCTGGTTAAGAAGTCGTTAAAGGAAAACGATTTAATTCGATGGATGCTTTGGGGCAATGTGTGAGCTGATCAAAATTTCGAGGACGAAATTTCTTTAAGGGGGGAGGATTGTAACATCCCGTGTTTTAAAAGGTTGGTTTAGGGACTATTTGACATTTAGGTCAAATCAAAAGAGGGACCAAATCAGCAAAGAGTTCAATTTGGGGGTATTTGCAATCAGGTAAAAAACAGGGACCTAACTGTAAATCCGTGGGAATAAATAAGAGAAGAAAAGAAATCAGATTTTCCAACTCTCTTTTGCTCGACTGAACTAGGGTTTGGGTTTGGATTTGGGTTTGGGAATGAAAAGAAACTTAACCAAAGAGAGAATTTTGATAGTATTTCAAAGGGAAAATCTGGTTTTGTTTAATTCGAGCATAAAGGAGTTGTTTGAGCTAGGTTTTGATGATTTTGGTAAGAGACTTACACTTTCTCTTTCTCAAACTCTGAATTTCTGTAATCTGAATTTTAATGGAGTATTCGGTTTCGAATTTTATAGAAATTGGAAGAGGTTTCATCTAAGGACAAGCTAAACATCTTAATCAAGTAAGTTGTTATGTTTTGATGGTATAATTTACTTGTTTCAGAATTCTAGGGTTTGAGGCTTATGGAATTTGGGGGTTTTTGTAATTCATGCAAGTATAAGATGTATTTAGCTGGGAATTAGGTGATTTTGAGATATACACAAGTTAGAGAAGTTAATTGGGTTAGTTTAATGATCGAACGACAATTTTGAAAGACTGCACAGTGCAGTCTGTTATCGTATAATCTGGGCCTTGTACAGTACTCGGATTTGTTTTCCCAAAACACGAGAGTCGTAGTTTAGGATGTTAGCATTCCAGAATGGTATGACGCAAGTCGTTTCGATATCGGAAGAGAGAGTTACGACTGTTTTACCAAACATCGCGCTATTCAGCAAATATGAAATCTGCTTACTGTTTTACTGTTTTATCTGGTCATCGAGATATAGAATGTTATTTGAGTCTTCTCCATTATTGTATCTTGTCTCGATACGATTCCATAAAGGTATAGTACGAACAATTCGGAGTTCGGATGAGAGAGATATGAGCGTTTTAACATGCAGCGTACGATCAGTGAAACTGATGCACTGCTGCGTATGTTTTGTATTTTTCAGAGAGGTTCTAATTTGAATTAGGATAAACCACCTTATTGTAAAACATTATAAAGGATATAAGCTTTCCAGCGACTTAAGAATGGATTGAAACCGATCAACGATAAGAGAGTTGTGATTGTTATAGTGCGTAATGCGTTATTAGGGATATCTATGGTGTTGTTGTGTATGTGTGGTAACTTTCGAGGATGTCTCTCTAGGGTTTTGGGGTACATATTTAATAACTAAATGCTAAGGATATGAGTACCTTTAAAATGGTGTATGATTGACCCTAAATGGACATGGCTATGAAGTTAGAAGATTGATCGAGATTTGGTTATACTTGAAGTCTTCCAGAGTTCGCGAATTTAATTTTTATGTTTTAAGTTTTCTTTACGTTATTGCTTTGTTGTGCGAAGGTTCTTAGTATAAGAACCTAATGTTTTTATTCGGTGTTTTTGGTTATTCTTCCTTATCCCAGAGTATGCGAATGAGGAGGAATAAGGTCGTCTGGTAGGCGGGAGGTCTTTGGTGATGCAAGGACTGAGGTAGGGGTTCTGAATCCTTTATCCAGCATGGTTTTATAGATAATGAATATGCTAGATTTTATAGTTATATATGCGCCATTATAACTAGAGTTTAGGTAGCATGAAACTCTATTTATGTGATGAACTGAAATATGCTTGAAATGTTTTGATGCGATATGAGAAATGTTTTTGAACTGATTTTACGATGATTGTGAACTACTGGGGATTTTCTTGTATGTACCCGACTGCGGATTATGTCAACCTACGGGCACGTAGCCTTGAGGGTAGGATGACATGTGGACACGGTTGTGACCCGTGTGAGATTGGTGAGGTGGGCGACACTAGTCATGAGACCTGTGGAGTAGAGTGCTTCACTTGCTGGCCATTGGTGCTCGTGCCTCCAGCTCGAGGCTCAGGGTCGTACACCCTGAGCGTTTGCCTGGGAGGTGACATTGATTGGGAATCCCTCTACTTTGTGGCGATATGACTCTTAGTTGTTCCACTTCCGTGTTTGATGAGATAATGAATCGAATGAGAATATTGGTTTTGATATACGAATGAAACTGATTTTGAAAGATCGCATTAGATGTATGACAGGGTACCGAAGAGAATGAGGTTCAGGTCCTTCCATGGTGACGGCTCTCTTATTCGAACTCGGTGATCAAAAACGTATTTAGATACTTAAAGTATATATGTATCATGAGGTAAACTCTTCAATGATTGCGGAGTCCCTTAGTGGGAGAGGGGCTTACCGGCTAGGGGTAAGTCTCTTTCTCGAGGAGACGTAGTGCATTAGCTAGTGCCTAAATGGGTTGGTACTATCTAACGCACTCTAGGTTCTCCTGAGGAACTCTCCTCCTATTGGGAGCGCACCATGGGTGGGCAGCTAATCACTGCTAATGCTTGCTAGATTAAAGAAAACGGTTTTGTATATAGTATATATGGTAACTGTTTTGATAACTCGTTTTTGTCACGATGTTTACAACTTATTAAATGAACTTTTGGAAACGTGATGGGTTTTGGATTGGTCTTCTACCAGAATAACTCGTGTCGGTGAGTATTCTGAACCCCTACCAGTTGTTAGTGTACAGGTGTTATCTTTTTGTTCGACGTGGCGAGTTTTGGTTCGTGTGACGCCCCGTGTTCCGAATCACGGTTTGCCCGGCAGTTTATAAAAGAAACTCGGTCTAATACTAATTCAAACCAGTTTCAAATATAAACCCAAGCCAAAACTCTCATCACGGGTTACAAATCAAGAACAAACACAGCGGAAAATCAAATATAGTTTAAACCTTTTGAAAATATGCTCGGAAAATATGTAACCCAAAATAGTTTTCATAAAGAGAAAAAACAACTTGAATCTATGTTTATGAATAGTTCACAGAAGAGACTGAATTTGGACAGAATCTCCTCTATAAATTGAACATATCAAACCTCAAAAACCTGTCAAACATTCATACATATCTCACAAACTTCTAAATAACAATAGCATCAAATAAAAAGTGATAATGTGCATACTATTTACATGTGTACAATCGCAAACAAGTGAAAGAACGATCCTAACTATTCTAGATGATACATATATAATATTAACGTTGTGATTATGTTGAAAATATAATAGAAATTATAATCTTACATAATGTGAGCCGTCGAAGTAAACTATGTCACTCCGGGTCACCAATACCTGCAACTGAACAACAACAAATAGGAATGAGATAACCCGAAGGCCAGCTCAGTAGGATACCTAGACATCCTACCCGCACCACACACATCAACATTTTAATACATTAATAGTTATAAGTGTTACATATATACAGATATATATACAGAGATATCAATATGCACACGAAGCAAAGCAATATAGCAAGATAATTCTTCTAGCTTACCAAGATCACGACTGAATACGCCCTCAGTCGGGGTCACCTACTATTCGGCTAGGAAGAACCGTTCGGCCTTTGTTAGTGCGTAGGCAGGCGGCGCCTTATCGAACGTTTGATTACTGCAGTGTACACATGGATCCACGTAATAACCCAGTAAGAGCTTCCGTAACTCTCCCTTCGTCATCATCACCCATCGGGCTGGCTTGTGATCTCAATACGCATCGAATAGTAAATCTCACCCAAACAATGATACGCTTAGAATATGTCATGACTTACCCAGACGACTATAAGAGCACCGTCGTGTAGCAGAGCCATATACCCACGGCGATACAATTATCTCATCTTGAGGCGCGTCTTATCTCCGGCCAGATCTGACGCTTCCTCGCAAGGTAACTCATTGACCATTCGAAGAATACCCAAACATATGCATGAACCTATAATAGTATTAAATGATCTGATAGGCTCCTAAAGCTACAAGAACAGAGCCCTCCTAAAGGTCCCATCAACCAAAAGAAGAAGAGCGTTCTCATGTCTCAAGGTAGGGTAAACCCTGTTTAAAGTCAAGCTTTTACAAGTGTCCACTTTCAGGGAATTAGTATTTTCTTATTAAGAAAACTCGGGTAAACACCCTCTTTCATTTCGGTGAAAACATTGTAAGTAACATTCACAACAGAATTCAAACCACACACACCAGTGGTTTAGCAGAATAAATAAACAAGCATGGCATTGGGTCAGTCCCCTAATCACTCCAAGGGTCGGAATACCCCAACTCCCATCCTCTCCGGACCCCATTCCGGGTAAACTAGAATGGTCGTTACCAAACGGCTGGCCACGCACCGAGTGTAACCCTTGACATAATTCATGGCTAATCCATAACATAAAATAAACAAGGGGACCAACCAATGCCCGTCGGAAAACAACCATTACACATAACACAGATCAAGCGATTCCGCCTCCATGTTATACACGCAGCTCAAGCGATTCCGTCACCACGTGTTTACAATTCACACAAAACGATCACACAGATCAAGCGATTCCGCCTCCATGTGGTTATTTTTCAGAAAAACCAATTTGTTTTGAAAAGAGAAACATCCATAACATAGAGTACACCACATACATACATATCATACCATATCATATCATAAATTGAACTAGAGAACTATAAAAAGAAGAAAAATGACTATATATATATATATATATATATATATATATATATATATATATATATATATAATGGTGAAACGGGGAATACCCGTGCTCCAAGTAAGATTCGTAGGATCCTACCTCTTCTTGCGCTTCCAATGATGCTCTTGAGTAAGCTGTACTTCTCCTCGAGCTCCCTATTGCAGTTTATTAGTCCTACTGAAATATGAAAGGGCAAAACGGTCATTTGACAGTCACATAACTGTCAAGAGTCCTCTTGCAAAGCAAGAATGCATCAAATGAATGAAACTATACTAGGAATGTCCTATTGGCACTATAGAGTCCACTGAGATGTTCCATCGAGCACTTGAAATATATACAAATCAACCAATCAACTTCCCATAAATTCTATTTTACATTTCCGAGTCTTCATAAGCTGACAAATCATATAATGAACCAAATACTATGAATCTAGAACCGTCAAATCATAAAATGAAACCAATGTTACGAATCTATAACTCAACCTATCCATTTACGTTAAGACGGCAAAGTTCGGGTAACCATCTCTATTCCAATTCATTTTAAAACTGATCCAAATATGAAATTCGAGCACTAAAATAATTCGGCAGCACCCCATCTATATTTGGACACTCCGAAATAGTCTACAATCTCCTAAACATGTTTCTGAACACAAATCATTCGAAGAAATTGAATAATAGTCGTCTAAATAGCTCCAAATTTGAACCCAAATGAAATTAATATAACTACACAGTTATTGATATAACCGTCATAAATCCACCAAATACGGACGAAATTGAAAATTCTGAACGGATAGATATGTAGAACAAGTCGAATGAAATTACCTAGAATAAGTTTCATTGAATTCCGACCACCGGACGCGAAGAAATCGAAGAAATAAAATCGAACATCAAACCCTCGAGCACCTCAACGCCAGAACAATTTCTATTGTTTCTTTCTCTCTGGCTCGGTGGTTTAACATAGGAGATGAGAATGAAATGGTGTATAAAGTAAACAGTGGGGTCCACAAAAACAAACTATTAAAAATTCAATTAGCCTACAGCCACCACGTCTCCACATGCATGCACGGTGGGTTGGATTCGTTTTAAGGCAAATGAGACGCCACATGTTTCGATTAGAAGTGTCCATACTATAAAATTCATTTTGAGCCCCTAACCTTTAAATACTTCATACACAAATCCCATCATAATTATAGTCAACTAATTCAACCCCCATGAGTTACTTTATGACCCCCAATTTAGCTTTTTCCTTTCTTTTTCATCCCACAAGCAACCATGAAGAAACTATATGGTCCCGCTAAGTTCGATACCAAAGAAAATTCTCGAATACGACTCGATAGCCAAGCCACGTCCGATAATTTCGTGTGACCAGTCAAAATTCATAATTTTTCGAGAATTGTCCAATGAGCTATCTGAATCAATCAAAATAAGTATTTGAAACCAAATCCAAAATGAAGCCACTGGATCCGCTCGGCGTTCTAACTCGTCCGATTCTCCGACTTGAAGGTCTGGGCGCTACAGTTCGTAGAATACTCTTTTACGTTGAAGTCTTCGGGTGTATGTCGCGTGGATGTTGACTCTGTTTTTTGTTCTTTTCCATTAGTTGTATATATTTTTACTCACGGACAAACATATATGTAAATAATTAACACTCAGACTGGTATATAGTTCGTATGGATGTTTATGAGGCTTTTGTAGTTTTTTTTTTTTTTGTGGTTCGGGTTTCGACCCGAAACTGAGTTGAGTTTGTTAGCTTCCGCTTTATAGTTTATTCTTATATATATGCAAGTGTATGGTTTGCATGACAGGTTTTACAGGTGCGACCGGTTCGATTTACAGAGGAGACTCTGCCGGATTTTTGTCTCGTCTGTGAGTTGCCGGGGCGTGGTCGTGTCTATTTTGGGACACGGGGCGTCACAGCTTTGGTCATACCACGAGACCAGAAGGCATAGTTATCTCCGGTAAGAGGTGGTTGAATTAAAACAGTCGTTGGAGAGTCCGAATGGTGGACATCGAAAACTTGAGTAACATTAGTAGCGGATTGAGTGGTGGTATCAATGGTTGAAGACATTGTGTGTTAAAAAAAAGACAAGTAGGCTCTTATACCATGTGAAGAGACTAATGATCTCTTAATACTAAAAGAACTAAGCAATGAGAAGATGATGAATTGATATGAAAACAAGAGAACAAAGAGATGAATGGATGATTACAAGTGAATCTTTTGTTTATTTCTCCGTATCTATTATAATGGGTATATAGTATTATATATAGGTATATGTAGATATACATGGAAATGGTAGGATATACATAAAATGGTAACTTACATGAAATGGTAACTTATTATACATATAATCATGACTAATATGGTAAGTGATGGCGGCCATCCCACCAATGGGCCTCACGGCCAACCCAATAACAGGCCCAACAGCCAAGATCTCATAATAGGATAAGTTTCAGTTTAGTATTTAGGGTTACCATATTTAGAGTCTTAGCAATCAAGGAAAGTATCCTTAGTAGTTATCTTCTTTCTTTATTTGAGTCTATCTAGGAAAGTCTAATCTCTATATAAGAGAAGTCCGGTATGTCTTGTTAAGTATTGAATTGAATCATAAAATACAAAATCTCCTTGATTGCATCTTCTTCTTTAATTATTTCAGTTGTTCTTCGTTTATTTATCGTTTAATCGTTATTTTATCAGTTTTATTTCGTTAGTTTAGTTTTTTTTTTTTTTTTTGTTGAACTAGTTCTTATAGATTAAATAACAGCGTTATTACAATATTTATTAACTAACATACAAGGAATATTCTTCCAACTTTTGCTTGCCTTCTTCTTTCTCGCCCATTTTGCTAGTTTATCTGCACTTGAATTGAGATCTCTTTACATACTTGAATTGCACTTCTTCGAGTTCTTTTCTACTTTCTTGAATTTTGCGGATATGGATTAACGATTGCCAGTTCACCGTGTGCCGTTTGCGGTGGAGATGTTTGATGAGATTGATATTATCGCTTTCTAATATTATCTTCTTATACTGATTCACCTTTGCCCATTCGATTCCAAGTAAGATAGCCATTGCTTCTCCTTCTTCACTGTTTCTCGCTCTATTGGATGTTACTTTCGCTGCAATGAATTTTGATTCTGCATTATGAACTATCAGACTAATTCCCACATTGGATGTTACATTGGTAAATGAAGCATCTACATTTATCTTAATAAAATTTTGTGGCAGAGGTTGCCATTTTTCACTATTATACTGCCTAATTTTTTTCTGGTTTGAGCTGATCTTTGCCTTCGTTATTCAACGGGATAGTCTGTATAAGATTCTGAGTATGAATGTCAAAGTTCTCTCTTAGAATATCAGTATTCCAACTGTTGTTCGAGATCAGTTGTGACACTTTGGTAAGACTAGAGTGATTATTGTTTGGAATGCTACCATTACTATCTGGAATCCAATTCTCCGTCCAAATATTAATATCATCCCCCGAATGCACTCCCCAAATTGCTAGATCATCAAGGAGGCTGTAGTGCTTTCTGATTGTCTTCCAAGTCCAAGAGTGATGTGGTTTAGCGGGACCAGGGGTATTGGATTTTGGAAAGTATTTAGCTTTGAGTATTTTACCCAAGTAGCTTCTGATTCCGCCTTGAGTCGCCACGCCAATTTAGCTAAGAGAACCTTATTGTCCAAATCTGGCAGATGAAGCCCTAGACCTCCTAGTTAGTTTAGTTTATTAACAATGGTGGATTCCATTACTTTTACGCTTCCGCAACAATCTACATCAGCTGGTATTCAGAGCTTGAAAAATCTGGGAACAAAAGATGAAATTTTTTTCATGGATACATCTCTCCTTGAATGCTGGAAAATTTTTCCACGTTTAGATTGGGATCCCTTTCAAGATTCAAAACAATTTTATGTTGATCGAAAATATCCAGAAAAAATTAATACCGTTTCTAAAATTCCTCTATTCGACGGTCAATATCATATAAAATTTTGGGTTTAACATATGGAAGATTGGTTCATAAACCAAGATATCCACAATGAAGATAAGGTTTTTCTCATCGAACAACATATGTCCGAAAGAATCTATGAACAATTCAATGCAATGCAATGGGGACTTATTAATCAAGGGGAAAAATTCGTAGACGATTGGACTACATTGAAAAGCATCTTCAGGTGTGTTTTTCTTCCTTTAGATGAATATTTTTCATATGTGGAGACAAATATTGAATCAAGTAGACAGTTCTCCAATGTTACTTCGGTCACCGTGTTCGTATTGAAAAAGAAGTTTTTGACAAAAGGACAAAAATTTCTCAATGACTGAGGGAAAAAGAAGAACAAAGTGAATTATCCGAAATTCCTTCGACTACCATGGTCGGCACTGTTGAAGGAGATTTTCTTGATAAAATAATACTAGTTTTTCAATGACGGAGAAAGAAAAGTTCAATGAGATGAATAACACAAGCTCACACAAATTATTTGCTCCGTATATAATCCCGGAAGAAGAATTAGTTGTTTCGAATCACAAAATTCCTTCGACCACCATGAACAATATTGTTGGAGGAGAGGTCCTTGATAACCAAAATACAAGTTATTCAATGAATGGGGAAGACGAATTGCTCACTTCCACTGCAAGAATGACAACCATGTGTTCATCTTCCATCTTCCTATTTCTCCGAGAACTTGGTCACTTTCATCTGGTTCAAGGTAAGAGTCCCGGTTTTGTCAGTACATATGACATTGGCAGAACAAAACTTGCAGAGGAAGTCAATAGTAGTAAAACAATTACGTGTTTGGTGCTATCACACTCAGCTATATCAAGTTTAGCATCAAATCATCCACTTTCAATTATAAAAAATGTTTTAAGTCTTCATGTTATTCTTGATTGTTATGAAAGTCAACAACTTCATGCTATCTATGAAGGTACTTCTTTAGCAAAAACTCTTTGTCTAACTACTAGTGATGAACAAGGACATCTAGGGTTTGTTAATATTGCCAACATTAAAGGCGGTAAAGTTACTTTCGGATCAGCTGCTCCTGGATCTAAACTGGATTTTACATATGCAAAATCTGTTAGACAAATTCCTTATAATATCTCTATTCTTGAAATTGTTTCCCAACTCTTAACACTTACGGAGGGTTTAAAGTCTCATGCCCATGTAATTGTTATAAGAGCTACAAACCGACCAACCCGTATTGATAATGGAATCGGATTGACGACAGTAGATTTGATGAACAATTTGGGAAAGATTGAGAAATCTGAAACAAAGGAATTCATGGATCCATTAGAGGTAGGGGCAGATGTTAGTGTGATTGGTCAATTTGGTGTTGGGTTTCACTATTCTTCTCTTGTAGCAGAGAAGGTTATTATGACAATGAATAAAAGTGGGAGAGAAAGTGAGATGTCTGAACTAGTAGAAGAAAAGAAGATGAACAGTAGTAATAGTAAAACCAATCTTTCTTCTACATTAAACGTGAATTCCCTTGAATTTGTTCCAAGAGCTAAGATCCAAATTCCAAATTCAGGTTACCCAAACTTACAGTATATTGGTACTAGTAGTGGGTCTGATCGGTTTAACCCTAGGGAACAAAATTCAGTTCAATTGATTTCATATTCTACTCTTACAATTCCAATTTCATTGAAAAATTTACTCACTGATGATCTTCGATTAGAGATAGTCAAACAGGTGGAATATCAATTCAGCGATATGAGTTTATTTGCAAGTGATACCATATTGAAGCATATACTAAAGGATCCTGAAGGTTATGTTCCTTTATTTGTTGTTTCGTCTCTTGGTGAAGAACTTCTAGGAATTGCTACAATAAGTCTCTCTTCATACTTGTTCATGTTACTTCACTCCTTCTTGAAGATTGTTAAGTGGCAAATTTTGCCATGGGAAGATGGCACAATCAACATTGTTTATTCTTCACTCGTTGGTCGAAGCCTCGATAGGATGACAAAATACGTAGTTGAATTTTTTAGAGAGAATAATGTGAGTATTATGATCCTCTTCATTGAATTACTAGATGACGGGAGATGTAGAAATTTGTTAGAAGTTTATTTCCTACAATTGATTTTGCGGGATATTTCACATCATGGGTTTCGGATTCTAGTTGGTGAATTGGTCTATATTTGTCTTCTTCGAATTTTTGGCAAATTTCGCGCAAAGTGGGAACTAAGGATTGCCTTCAAAATCGTCGCCAAAGTTACCTCCCACATCACTAATATCTACCCGTTTTATCCGGATGAACTAATATATGACGACATCAACTTGGGGACAAGTTGTTCCACAGAGGGGGAGTATGAAGGCCGCCATCCCACCAATGGGCCTCACGGCCAACCCAATAACAGGCCCAACGGCCAAGATCTCATAATAGGATAAGTTCCAGTTTAGTATTTTGGGTTACCATATTTAGAGTCCTAGCAATCAAGGAAAGTATCCTTAGTAGTTATCTTCTTTCTTTATTTGAGTCTATCTAGGAAAGTCTAATCTCTATATAAGAGAAGTCCGGTATGTCTTGTTAAGTATTGAATTGAATCATCAAATACAAAATCTCCTTGATTGCATCTTCTTCTTTAATTATTTCAGTTGTTCTTCGTTTATTTATCGTTTAATCGTTATTTTATCAGTTTTATTTCGTTAGTTTAGTTTATTAACAATGGTGGATTCCATTACTTTTACGCTTCCGCAACAATCTACATCAGTAAGTCTAAGCCGCCAAGGATTCGGCTGAATCCTTATCTGTTCCTGATCTCCTATCCGAGTCTAGTCGAGTTGGATGGGTTTGGTAATCGTCTTTCTTGGTGTCCTTAATAAAAGTGGAGCCAGAATTGGGTCCGTGGCTATATAGACCAAAATAATATTCCAAAAAGGTTTATGATCCAATCTTCCCAAAACATGGATATTTAGTCCTTTTACATTATGGACATAATAACCCATTCTTTATGAGAGAATGTTTCTAATGTGGATTTGGAATGTTTCTAATGTGGGCGTGATTTAGGAGATTTAAAGCAACTAACTATAAATCCGAAATTGATTTTTCTCTATCTTCTAACCGTTTTGGAAAGCAAATCTATTTCCAAATCAATTCAAAACAAAAATCGTAACCAAATCAATTTTCTCTCTCTCTTTACGGATTTGGAAACCAAATCAATTTTCTCTCTCTTACTATGTAAATTTTTTTCGATTCAAATCAATTTTCTCTCACTTAACTTTCAGATTTGGAAATAGTATATTTTCTAGGATCAATTTAGCGTGATTTGGGGGTTAATATACAAAACATATATATCACTTTCTCTCACTTAACTTTCAGTTTTGAAAATAGTATATTTTTCTGGGAACATTAAAGCAACATATGTTTTCGTTTTTACTCATACATAAATACACATAGAATACAAATTATGAAACAAATACGTAAATTATGTATTATTTATGACGAGGAAACCATCATTTGTCAAGTATACAACATAATTTATCAAATGTATGTGGGTCTTGTTCAATAAATTACACATAATTTCTTTTACATGACACATAATTTTTTTTACATTACACATCCTTTACATTCTGTTACAAAAAAAAAGTACAAAATCTTCTTTGGTTCAAAAATGGTGCCCATCCATGTACTCTCCATTAGTTTCGTTGACTCACTTTGATTTGATGATTCTCTTTGAAATTACATCTGGTGTATCAAATCTACACACATAAATACACATACATTAAAGAAAAAAAATATCATATATTGTATTATAAACTACATGTACAGTTTCGTAAATTATATATAATATTTGTCAAATTTTGACAACATTTGAAGGTTTTGAGTAGTTTGGTAAACTTATCAAGGCTACTGTTTTGGGTGAAAAGTACACGTAATGGTAAATAAATAATACATAATTTATGTACACTTATACATAAATTGTATACATAATGGTTAGAACATGAAGATATACGTAAATTATATATACTTTATTGCAAAGTACACGAGGTTTGATAGTAAAGCGAAGTATTTCTACTAATGAAATGAGTACTGTTTTGGTGTTAAAGCACGGGTAATGTTCTATACATTACCCATAATTTACTATAAATTGTGGTAATTTACGATACAGTACATGTACTGTAAATTTTGTTATGAGTAACCGTACGAAGGAACAAATGTTTCATAAATTCGTACGGATTGAAAACCAGATCTGAACAAAAAAAATGAGAATATCATTAAGCTTAAACTACAAATCTAAAGATATCTGCTATGATGATTGATTGCAATAATGTCAAACTCGAGTTGAAGGATTAAACATCAAGATCAAAAACATAAATGAAATTTTAAGAGAGAGAAAGAAAATAAACATCAAACATTCGATTGATGATTGATAATCTGATCTCACGAAATATCAGAAACAACAGAAGATTAAACATAGATCTAAAGAAATATGGTATTATCACTGGATGCAAACATAACATACTAACTTTGAAGGAATCATTGAATAAGGAATAAACATAAAGATCTTAAACAGTTATGAAAATTTTAGGGTTTTAGTTATAAATCATTGAATAAGGAATAAACATAAAGATCTTAAACAGTTATGAAAAATTTTAGAGAGAGAAAATAAACATCATACATTCGAAGTTAATGAATTAGTAAACAGATCTTATAGATATGTATCATAAATCTGATACGTTTTATAATAGAGCGAAATAATTAGGGTTTTAGTTATAAGAAGAAATATTAGATATTAACAATGGTGTTTATAAAGATTTCGAAAGTATTAAACCTGATAAATGATGAATTTGGACAGCAATATAATGTAGAAGAAGAAGATTTTCTGAGTTTAATGGAGGTTTGTCAACTAAATCGGTTTTAGAGAAATCAAATAAAGAGTTTCCGTTACTGAAAATAATGAAGATATCCTTACTTTGAATAGAAACATGATTGGAGAGAAATATGAGAGATAATAATGAAGATATCCTTACTTTGAATAGAAACATGATTGGAGAGAAATATGGGAGATAAATATGGAAAAAGATATGCATAGATTTCGAAGATAAATTAGTTATAAAATATGGAAAGGTTAGATTAGGGATTATGAAATAATATTTATTCTAGAGATTTGTGTTTTCTCTCTAGATGAGACCAAATGGACTAGATATCCATTTATATTATTTTTTTGGTTTTAAAATCCTTTATAAGAATAGAGAGGATTATATCTATTATTAGGACCCGTTTTTTTGGACTATAAACCTAAAAATTCTTAATAATATAGAGAAAAGAAAACAAAGAGGTTTAGATCCAAATTTTTGATGGTATCAAACCATATTTAGCTTCTCCAATTGACACTGCACCCATCAAAACCTCTTTCATGAAGTTAATAAGGGTGTTTTAAGAAAAGTTTGAAGTATGAAAACGTATAATAAGTTATGTTAGTTAGTTGTTTGTCATCTCACTCCATATAAATTGTCTCTATATTAACGACCATTCTGTTTTCCATTTCTCAATTTTACCATTTCCTCATCTCTCACGATATCTTCAATTATAGTAGTACTAGTCATGCAACATTAATTTTCTACTCCATAAATTCTAGAGAGAGAATTGATCTCTTAATTAAAGCACTACTGCATTTGCAGAGAGAAGGAAAGACACAGGAGGAGGAAAAGAGGAGTTTATGTACAACAGTAAATTGCTTCTATCTCTCTAGCTAGCAACCTAGTTTATTTCTTATTCAAAACTGCATTATTTATTAATTAGGCTAGGGTTTGGTTACTAACTAATTGTCCTCCAATTTAAGAGCTGCACAATTTAGTTTGGTGAACCATCCGTACCAACGAAGTTATTTGATTCTCTAAGTTTGAAGTAGTTGGATACAATAGTTTCTAACAAGAAAAAAAGAGAGCTAATGAGTTCTATCTCAAATGGTGATGTTTGAGTTTGAACTAATTATCGTAGATATTCACATGATACAGTTGAACGTTATATTATTGTAATACTTATAATAATCTAGAACAGATTAACTTACCAAATTATAGTACTTAAACTCTCAGACCTTATTAAGAGCATCTCCAATGCAAAACTCAAAAAAATCTCTATTAGTCCTATTTGTCGAGTTCCAATTGAGATTCTCACTCCTAGGTGGCGAAAATAGGGATCCTCAATTCTTGTATGTCTCCAATGCAAAACTCTAAACTTTTTTATTTTACTTATGTGGCATGGTTATTTTTGTAAAAAAATAATTAGTTATTTTGGAAATATACGAAGACCTGATTTCTATTGGTTGAAATTTCAATATTGATGAGTTGGACAATTAGAGATATCTCAAGAGGGCACTCTATTTCTGGAGGCCCTCTTGAGATATCTCTATTCCACCCTTGACACATCATCTTTGAGTTCTTAGTTGAGTTTTGCATTGGAAATAGTTTGTTAAGAAAAAGGGTTAATTCCGTTTTGGCCCCCGATTTGTGACCAACTCGCCGTTTTGGCCCCCATAAGTGTCCGGCAGTTCGTTTTGGCCCCAGAACCACTTTTCGGGCAGCGATGACATCATCAAAGTCTGACCAAATATTTTGTATCCCCAAACTACCCCTCTCATCAAATCCAAACCAATCAAATCAACTGACACTAGTTATTACCCTATTTCATTCCCCAAAGCACTTTTAATTTCCAATTCTTTCTCTCTCTAATTAACTTCCAGTTCTTTCTCTCTCTATCTCTAATCCACCATTGAAGAAAAAACAAGTTTTTTCCTCTAATTTCTCTGTCTCTATCTCTCTTTCTCTCTCTATGAGATTTCTCCAACCAAATCATTTCCTGAAACATCTAAAATTTCCATCTGATTACTACAAGTTTTAATCTCAGGTATTTCACCAAGAAATCTGTTAAATGATGCATTCAAATAATTAAATGATGCATTCAAATAACTAAGATTGTAAAACTGAAGAACATCAAATGGGGTTAGACCAGTAAAACTATTACTACCAAAATCCAAAAGTTCCAAACTTTTGCACATTAAAATCTGTTTTTGAGAGATAAAGTTCTTAGAGATTTCAATTTGGATAAACTCAGTGATAATCGTCCGGCATTATGAATTCACCGGATTTAATCAAACTTATTAGTGATCAGATCTTTCATCGAGTAAGTTTCAAAGACTAACATGTCTCAATCACGGCTAAACAAATGCATCTTTACTTTGTGAACACTCTCTAATAAGAAGTAACGAAGTTCAATTAAGCCCTAGTTCAATCTGTTAAACTTAGAGAGAGAGAGAAATATATAGAGGAAAACTTTAGGCAATGGAAAACCCTAGTTCAATCAAACCCTAGGGTTAATTAATTTACGGTTAATTCTGGAATACCTTTAGACAATGGAAGATCCCTTTTTAATGGAGTTTTAGGATTTACATACCAACCAGGTCCCCAACAAATCATACTTAATTCCTTGTTGTCAATATATAAGTGAAATGAGAACCCTAAATAATTGATTTAAAAGAAATACCTTCAATTTCATTACCGAAATTTTTTTCATTGTCACCTCAACAAATAACAGTACCATTAGAACTCCTAATTGCACAATTATGATTCATCCTCAATGCCAAATCTCAAATTGACAATCTGAGTTGCCTTATTGGAATCAAACCCTCAACAACCAACTTGATTGGTATTCTTCAAAATCCCCCCAGAAGCATTTTCAATAGCCAAGCTTGTGCCAATGATTCGTCCTTCTTTACCGGCCAGTGGAATGATACAGTGGCATGTCATGAACTTGAGTTGAGCACATCTATTATATATATGCTATGTACATGAATCAAAGAAGAGAGAGAAAGCGAGGGAGAGTGGAAGAGAGAAACTACAGAGGAAAAAAGCTTGTTTCTTCTTTAATGGTGGATCTGATAGAGAGAAAGAACTGAAAATTAATGGGAGAGAGAAAAAATTGGAAACTGAAAGTGGTTTGGGGAATGAAATAGGGTAATAATTAGTGTCATTTGATTTGATTGGTATTCGGTTTGAATTTAATGAGAGGGGTAGTTTGGGAATACGAAATATTTGGTCAGACTTTGATGATGTCATTGCTGCCCGAAAAGTGGTTTTGGGGCCAAAACGAACTGTCGGACACTTATTGGGGCCAAAACGGCGAGTTGGTCACAAATCGGGGGCCAAAACGGAATTAACCCTAAGAAAAACTCCATAAATCCTATGTGGCACTCCAAATTTCTAAGATTGAGTTTTGCATTGGAGATGCTCTAAGTCATTGCTAATTTGCTCATAATGCTCGTCAAGAAAATGGAGAAAAGTAATGTATTATTTCTTGAATGCCTAGATCGCGCTCATAAAATGATAATTTGTTTCCTTGTTACATCAAAAAATTTCTCAATGAGTTTTGCATCTTCTATTCAATCGCTTGTGATTTAAATTTAATACTTTAGTAGATGACACAATTAGGGGAGGCAAGATTTGAAGGAGATGAAGAGTGGGTATGACTAGAAATTGTGTAATTTGACAATTTAGGATGACTTCTATTGCTTGGGTAGTTGGTAGATTTTGTTATTTTTACATAAAAATCATTCTCCACATTGGGACATTACTTGTTTGGATGTACTCTCACCAATATCTCCATTCTTCCATACAAAGAAACAATTGTCTCATGAAGTTCCAAATATCAAAAAGTAGTGCCAACAAACCTTGGTTGGAGGGGTAAGAGGTTTAGTCTTCCTCCTTAAAGGTTAAGGATTCGAAGCAGACTGACAATTCAAAAAAGCATATTAAAAGGTACTATTATTTCGAAATGATAAATCCAGAAGAGAAAAAGAAATAAAAGAGATAAAATGATTCTTAGGTTTTCTTTTTTGGTTTATATCCTCAGCCTAACCCTAGAAAATCTAATGGCCACATTCTTCCGGTCAAGGTATGGGCGGGCGGGCCTTATCCAAAGCGGACGGTCACAGACGAAGTTCCGGGTAGACCTTTTTGTCTGTGACCGTCCGACGTCCGCTAAGATTTAACGGCCGGGCGGGTAATGCCCGGCCCGGTCACCAGGTACCCGCTTTTGCGGCCAAAATTCCCAACCCAACTTTAGACCAACTTGAGACAACCACAATTAAAGTCACAAGAAAAATGGAAACCTTAACCATTGGCTTCTTTAGACTGATTAAATAACAAACAAATTGAGGGATATTTTTTTGTTGAAATCAACAAATTGAGGGATTTTACTAGTCAAAGGATTATTAGGTGAACTAATACCTGTCATGTCCTCAATCAAACTAATAAATTAAGAATTAATATCCTTCATTAGCACATGTCATTTAAAAAGTGTGGATATTCACCACTAAAACTTTCCAAATGACAAAACTATTACAAGGGCAGTTCAGTCATTTAGTTAAGAGCTCTGTTGGAGATGTCATTTAGATCTTAGAATGATAATAGAAAAGTTTCTGATAGACGATCTTAATGTACAACTTACGATGCTCGTATTCTGAAAAGAATAAAAAGATAGGACTTGAGCAAACTAGAGATACCGTCTGATTAGTTAGAGCATCTCCAATGGGACACTTTAACAAACACTCTAAAAGTCCTAGTTGTCAAGGGTCAATAGAGATTCTCTTTCTTAAATGTCAATATAGAGACACTCTAGTTTTTGTTGGTCTCCAATGGAGATATCTAAAGTGTGTATACTGTGAAGTGGATTAACCCACTTTGATTATGATAGAACCGAGAGGAATGGAGAGAGAGAGAGTAGTTCGGTCGACAGAGAGAGATAGAGGGAGAGAAAGTGAAACCAAAGTAAATGAGTAAACTCAATGATATTTCTCTGTAAGTTATTAGGGTTACAATTGAAACTATATATAGGTTAACAAAGATAAGTACAACTAAGGATACAAAAGATATTTACCAAGATACAAAAGATATTTACCAAATCTAAGTTGGTTAAGATCATGGAGGAGATCTTGTTTGCATGGGTTGCATGGGTCGGCTCCTTGATATCGCCGGTTTGGTGCTTGTGTCGGGTATGTGGGTGAGAGACCCATAATACTCCCCCTCAAGTTGGAGCGGAAATAGAAAGGACGCCCAACTTGCCAATAATCTTCGAAAACGCATCAGCTCCTAAAGGTTTGGTGAATATATCTGCAAGTTGATCCGTTGTCGGTGTAAACTTTGTTACAATAAGGTTGGTTTTGAGCTTTTCCCGTACCAGATGACAATCTATTTCAATGTGCTTCGTTCGTTCGTGGAATACTGGATTGTCGGCTATGTGAAGGGCTGCTCGATTGTCACAGTGGACCGTCATAGGAGAAGGATGATCGACTCCGAGGTCTTTAAGAAGATATTTGAGCCATTGTAGCTCACAAGTAAGAGTTGCCAAAGCACGGTATTCTGCTTCTGCGGAGGAGCGTGCTATAGTATGTTGTTTCTTTGATTTCCACGATAATGGACTTGATCCAAGCATCGTGAAGTAACCTGTCGTTGAACGACGAGAGGAAGGGCAACCAGCCCAATCTGAATCACAATAGCCAGAAACATGGAGTGAGCTGGTTGCGGAGAGAAAAATACCGTGATCCAAAGTTCCTTTAATGTAACGTAGGACTCGGTTAGCAGCTTCTAAGTGAGCAGTGGTTGGTTGCTGCATAAATTGGCTTAAGTTATTGACCGCAAATGAAATATCAGGTCGTGTAACTGTAAGATAAATTAAGCGACCCATTAGTCTTCTAAATGGAGTCGGATCTGGAATATTGATTCCATCCGTTGATTTGAGACGGAGTTTTTGTTCCATGGGAAATGAAGAAGGCCGGGCTGCAGTCAGACCCGAATCCTGAAGAATGTCAAGGGCATATTTTCTCTGACAAAGAAAAATGCCTGAAGAAGAGCGGGAAACTTCTATTCCTAAGAAATACTTAAGAAAACCAAGATTTTTAAGGGAAAATGTATCCCCAAGAAAGGATTTAAGCTTGGAAATGGCCATTTCATTATTACCTGTGATAATAATGTCGTCCACATAGACCAGTACATGAATAATTATGTCTGCTTTGAAGTAAGAGAAAAGGGAATAGTCTGATAGGGACTGTTTAAATCCTTTTTGTAAAAGAACTGAAGAAAATTTAGAGAACCATTGCCTAGACGCTTGTTTGAGGCCGTATATTGATTTATTCAGGCGACAAACACGTGTCTCCCCCTTGTTGGAATAACCCGGAGGTAATTTCATGTATACTTCCTCATTTAAGTCGCCTTGAAGAAAGGCGTTATTAACATCTAGTTGATGAAGAGACCAATTTTTGATGGCTGCAATGGAGAGGAGAACACGAACTGTTACTAATTTAGCAACCGGAGCGAATGTGTCATGATAATCTAGCCCTTCTATTTGCGTATAGCCTTTGGCGACTAGCCTGGCTTTGTAACGTTCGATCGAGCCATCGGGTTTAAATTTTATCTTGTAAACCCATTTACAACCTATGGGACGTTTGTTCATAGGGAGAGGGACAAGTGACCATGTATTGTTTGATTCCAAGGCCTCAATTTCTCTGGTCATAGCCTCTTTCCAATGTGGGAATTTCATGGCCTGAGAAAATGATGAGGGTTCATTTTCCGAAAGGACTGAGGCAAGGAAGATTTTGTGATCCGAAGATAAGAATTTATCGGAAAGAGAATGTGATAAAGGATAAGGAATATCAGAGTTTGAATTGGAGAATGGGAAAGTCGGAGTGGCACATACATAATCGTCCAAATGAGGAGGTGGACGCCGGATTCTAGAGGGACGAGTTGTGTCCACTTCCTCGGTGACTGGAATTGGGTCAGTGGTGACCAAAGATTCGTCGGAAATAGGAATCACAGAGGGATTCTCGATCGGTTGGGAAGCACGATTCGAAGAACTGGCCGAGGTGCCTATAGAATCAGTGGGAAGTGATGGGAGGACCGGGCTTGCGGTGTCTGCAGAACGATCGTCTGAGTCAGCTAAAATGGCTGAGGGCACCACAGGTGATGACGGCCCTGAGGTCTGATCAGTTCTTATCGGCACTCCAGTGAGTGGTCGTGTCAAAGAGGAACTCTCTGTGGGCACCCCAGTGACTGGTAAGGCCGAAGGATGGACTGTTGGGAAGTTGAATGTGCCATCGTCTTCTATAGAAATGAAGGGACGTTGTAGTTCTTGTGTGTTACAAGGATTAGATGACATTGGAAACGTGGATTCGTGAAAGACCACATCACGAGAGATGACCATACGGCGGGATCGTAAGTCAAACAATTTGAACCCTTTTTGTCCATGTGGGTAACCTAAAAAAATTGCCGGATTGGCACGAGGATCCATTTTGGTAGCGGGTTTTGGTGTTCGTACAAAACACAGACAACCAAATACCCGAAAGTTAGAGAAGGTAGGTGGTGATCCAAGTAATTTCTCATGTGGAGAAAGACCATTAAGAACCGGTGTTGGTAATTTATTAATTAAATAGATGGCCGTTAAGACGCATTCACCCCAAAAGGATAATGGAAGACTTGCTTGAAGTCGGAGGGATCTTGCAACTTCTAAAATGTGTCGGTGCTTACGCTCAACGACACCATTTTGTTGCGGAGTGTAAGTGCAACTACGTTGGTGTAATATTCCTTGAGTGGAAAACCAATTTTGTAGTTCCTTGTTCATAAATTCCGTTCCATTATCGGAACGAAATATTTGAATTTGAGGAAATAGAGTATTACCATTCCCCGAAGAAATAGAATGGATTCTTTTATTGAATTGGGTCGTTACGTAATTAAAAAAATGTGTGATCCAATTTGTAGTGTCCGATTTATTATGCATTAAATATATCCATGTACACCTAGAAAAATCATCGATTAAGGTGAGGAAATAGCGACACCCGGACGTGGAAGGAGTCGAAAATGGTCCCCACACGTCCGCGTGGATAAGTTGAAATGGGTGAGTGGATTTAGATGTGCTAAGTGGGAAGGGTAATCGTGTTTGTTTGGATTGTGGACAAATTACACACGGAACTTTATTATTATTCATAATAGTAGAACGCATACAAGGAATACGGGAAATAAAATACTTATAACGAGAAACCGAAGGGTGACCTAACCTCCAATGCCATAAATCAAAAGAACTAATATTATTACTACTAATAGAACTAGAAATTGAAAAGATCCTAGGTTCCGTGCGAAGTAAGTATAGTCCTTCGTGACATTCACCAAGTCCAATCGTCCTTGTCCTCCGTAGGTCCTGAAAGACACAATGAGAAGATCGAAAAATTACTTCACAATTAAGTGATTTAGTAGTTTCGGAAACGGAGATGAGGTTAAATTTAAAAGAGGGTATATGAAGAACATTACGGAGAAACAATGTAGGAGTGAATTTAATTGAACCTATATTGTGAACTCTTACTCGAGTACCATCGGGTAGTCGAACAAAATAATTGTCGGGAGCCAATGAGTAGGATGAAAAATAAGAAAGATCGGAACAAATGTTTTTAGCCGCCCCCGAGTCAACAACCCAAGTAGCGAACAAAGGAGAAGACGTACCTGTCATGTTGACCGCCGGGTCTTGCATAGTGGAGGTGCCTGTAGACAGTGACATTTGAGTATTTCTTTGCTGGTCCAGGAGTGTCAATAGGTATTTGTATTGATCAAGTGACATGGTTGTTGCTGCAGGCACCCCTGCGTCAGGAGCAATGGAGGAAACCGTGGCTGCCAATGGACCGGTTTTGGTCTTTGGTGGGTAACCATGTAACTTGTAACAAGTCTGTTGAAGGTGACCATGAAGTTTGCAAAAATCACAGAATGGACGAGGTCGTTTCGGACGAGGTTTATCAAAGGAGTCCACACGGTTTCCAAACCGAGAGTTGTTATGACCGACGGCTAAAGAAGCCGATTCAACATCAATGACGGAAGAGTTCACGATGTTTTGTTGAATCTCTTCTTGTTTAACAAGAGAGTGGATCTTCAAAAGTGATGGAAAAGGATCCATAAGCAATACCTGACTTCGAATAGCCGAGAACCGGTCGTGAAGACCTTGGAGGAATTCCATGGCACGATCCTGGTTAGTTCGATCGAGGATCGATTTGCCATGACCACAAATACACGGATCAATAGCCATTAAAGACAATAACTCGTCTTGAAGAGACTTAAGACGAGTAAAATAGGAAGAGACATCGGAAGTTTCTTGTTTAAGTGACGAAATCGCTCTTTTAAGTTGAAACACTTTTGGAGCGTTCGTTTGATAAAACCTATCGTATAAATTTTTCCATATGTCTGAGGCAACATCATCATAAAGGACAGATTGACGGAGATCGGGAGCAATGGAATTTGTGATCCAACTAACCACCAAATCGTTACAACGTTCCCACGAGTGGAGGTCGTTTGGATTGGTTGGTTTTGGAATGGTTCCATTGACAAAGCCGAGCTTGTCTTTAGCTCGTAAAGCTTTGGTCATACCTCGAGACCAAGACGGATAGTTATCTCCACTAAGTAGAGGCGTTATCATCACCGTAGTTGGTGAGTCGGAAGGATGAACATCATAAGGAGATAGAACTCGGTTAGGAGCTTGCATAATTGATTCAGAGGTGATATCTTCTGGAGTTGTCATTGAAAAAAAAATGAGAGAAATGGCTCTTATACCATGTGAAGTGGATTAACCCACTTTGATTATGATAGAACCGAGAGGAATGGAGAGAGAGAGAGTAGTTCGGTCGACAGAGAGAGATAGAGGGAGAGAAAGTGAAACCAAAGTAAATGAGTAAACTCAATGATATTTCTCTGTAAGTTATTAGGGTTACAATTGAAACTATATATAGGTTAACAAAGATAAGTACAACTAAGGATACAAAAGATATTTACCAAGATACAAAAGATATTTACCAAATCTAAGTTGGTTAAGATCATGGAGGAGATCTTGTTTGCATGGGTTGCATGGGTCGGCTCCTTGATATCGCCGGTTTGGTGCTTGTGTCGGGTATGTGGGTGAGAGACCCATAATATATACTTAATACACATGTCCTTCTTCAATTCAATAGATAAAAAGTAGTTGAAAAGCAAGACTTTTTATTGGTTGAAATTTAAAAGTAACACTTAGAGAGTCTCAAGTAGACACTCTCATTTTAGAGTTTCTCTCTCTAGACACTCTATAATAAATGTGTCCACCTCATATTAGAGTGTCTAATAAAGTGTTCCATTGGAGATGATTTTTTAACAAAAACTCCAAAAAGCCTATGTGACACTCTAAGTGTTAGAGTTTGAGTGTCCCATTGGAGATGCTCTTAGTTGATGAAACAACAACAAAACAATTATATGTAGTTCGAGTCTTATTCTTTCCACCAAAAAACATGGCTGGAATCTTACTATTTCTAAAACTCGGGAGTGCCCATGTAAATGGAAAGATAAACTACCATCTAACAGATAATCATGATAAAAATACTAGGTAGGTTACTTAGAATTGTGCAGAAGTCTAGGGAGTAGAATTAGTTGCCCTAAAAAAATCAAATTTTGGAATTAAAGAATGAATTTCCAAATAGAGCAACAATATTAGCTACCACTAGCAATCCTATTCTATCGTTTGTAATTAGAAGAGGTCAAATTTATCCATAAACACCCATACTGACTAAACTACCCTTGACCTAAACATTGCATTACTCTTAGACATAATGTAATTTATCAAATATAGGTGTCTAATTTAGTAATTTGAGGTATTACTAGTATAGAATGATCCGAAATCTCGCGGGAAATAAATGTAGAGAGACACTTGTATAGCCTTTAAAAACGCAGTACTACTACTACTACTCTTTCAATTCTTCTATAAGTACCTAATAATTTGCTCATTTTTTAAGGAAATTTTGTTCTTCTTTAGAAATCAGAAAGATCAATCAAGAAAAAAGCAAGTTTAGTTAATCAAATTGGTGGGTAATGTTCAAAATAACAATTCATTATAATCATAGTTCTTGATTTCTTAAACAACATTTATGTTTTTATATTATTTGCTTTTAAGCTTTAGTTGATCATGCCTGCAAATTTTTGCTTTTTTTTTCTCAAAAACATCAATGAAGAAGAAGAAGAAGACTGCTTCTTTTTTTGTCTTTTCAGTTTTTTGTCTATTCAAATCGATTTAGAATAAACAATCCATTAATGGGTTTCTCGGATTTTGAGCTTTTGTTCTCTGTTTTGGATTTGAAAGAATTTCCTAAAAAGAATATTTCTTCTTGTTTATTGTTGTTATTGTTGTTGTTGTTTTTGCAGAAGATCAATAATGGAAGATCAAGGAAGAGGAGGAGGAGAAGTGAGAAGAATTCATATAATTTATTTTCTAAGTCGAATGGGTCGAATTGAACATCCTCATCTTATTCGAGTTCATCATCTTAGTAAAAATGGCGTTCATTTACGAGGTTTTTTTCTTGAATTTCACTCTTTTTTCTTCTTCATTTATTATGATTTCAAAATGGGGTTTTCTCATTTTGTTTGAAATTTGGGTTTGAAGATGTTAAGAGATGGTTATCAGAATTAAGAGGAAAAGATATGCCAGATTCATTTGCTTGGTCTTATAAAAGGTGGAGTATTTATATATCTAATTTTCTAATTTAGTAATCTTCTTCTTCCTCTGTTTTCTAATTTGGGTAAATTTTGATTTTGAAGGAAATATAAGACTGGTTATGTTTGGCAAGATTTATTAGATGATGATCTTATCTCACCCATTTCTGATAATGAATTTGTACTCAAAGGCTCTGAGATTTCTTCATTCTCATTTGGTAAGTTTCATTTCGATTACGAATTTTAATGGATTTCAATATTCAATTCATTGATTTTAATGGTGGGTTATTTTGCTTTTTGGGGGGTGAATTATGAAAAGATTTATTTTCAAGAGATGAAGAGATAAAGAAAAGATCAAATCTGAAAACAGAGGAAGTGATCAAAAAGGAAGAAGAAGAAGAAAAACTAGATTTATTGAATAAAGCATCACAAATTGATAATGAAGATTCAGGACCATTAGATTCAGAAACATCAACGGTTAGTGATGATAAAGAAGAAAAACAGTTAAATATTAGAACAACAAAAGAAATAGAAGAAAAAGAAGAAATGGGTGGTGATCAAAATGAGAATTCAATGGAGAAGAGTGAGAAAGAGAAGATTGAAGAAGAGAGTATAAAGATATCATCGTCGTCTTCTTCTTCATTTAAGAAGAGTAAGAGTTATTCAAGTGGAGCTACTAATGTGTTACGTAATCTACTGAATTGTCGTGCGGTTGATACAGATGATTCAGCAACAATGTTGATTAATAAGAATAATAATAATTCTTCACAGATATGTAAATTTGATATTTTTGGTGGGTCAGAGAGGATTTCATCATCTAATGGTATTTGGAGTCAACAAAATTCATATCAAACCAGGTAAAATCAAACTCAAGTTTTATGTATTTATATTAACTTTTTAATTAGTTTGGTTAAATTTTTAACCATGTAAATAAATTCGCGAGTGAGCAGTCTTACTGGTTTAATAGTTAGATCGCGTACGAGAAGTCCGACGATCAAGTCTTCCCAAAAGCATATCTTAGTCGCCCCAGACTAAAACTTCACACCCGACTCCCAAAATCTCAGTCATACCACTACGAGGGCCAGAACGCCCTTTTGTTTGCTTTCGACTACTTTTTGGCCGTGGAACTTCCCTTCTCTCCCCCGAGAAATCATTGTTTTGTATTTATTAGGAAAATTAAGTGTTCATGATTGTTGAAAGTTAATGATGGATGGAGAACTGGGGGGGTATTTTGCAGGAGGGATGAAAAGAGTAGAAAAAAGTCAAGTGAATTTGGTAACCAGAAAAAGGTTTCTGCCGCTTTCAAACCAGTTGCTGAGCCACACTGCTCGTAAGTTTTACTCTCTCACTTTTTACCAATTATTATTGCCTCCTCTCACTTTCATAAAATTCATCATTTCTACTCCCACTTTCACAATGTCATCACTCCTACTGTCAATTAGCTTCATAATAGCCCTGGTTTAGTTAGTAATGTTTGTTGTTGATGGCAGAATACTAGAGTAAGTCAAACAATAATGTTACTTGGCAAAACTTGACCACTGTCACTAGGGTCGCGGGTAAACACTCGACGGACGCGTCACTAGGGTCGTGGCTAAAATAGCCAGCAAGTCGATGATAAGAATAACATAAATGTAAACTAAATACGTTAACCAATGAGATTACAAACAAACTCGCCCCGAAACATACACTCTCTTTTATATTTATGGTATTAGTTACGCAGATCTTCCCGCCGGTAATAAAAAATATGTATTCGACATCTTAGAAAAAATTTAGAAGATAACGCTTCTTGGAAAAGAAAATTTTGTAGGCGAAAAAATAATCAAGAAGGATAAGTTTTGGCTGATAACTTTAGTGCTAAGCAAGCTCTCATGAATGTGATGTGATCATCATGAAAGTAAGTCCTTAAATTTCCATTTAAAGGAAGTTGGCATCTAACAATCAAACCTCAACTTCAAGCACAATTCTAAAAATAATAAAATCATATCTCTTAATCTTAAATATTAATCCATTTGTCATTTTGGGTAACATAATTTTTGGGCAAACAACTAGATTAAAAGATAAATGTCACAATCTAATTCTGAATTAATCTGCATAAATTCTTTTTTACCATATATAGTAAATGCTTCAATTTCATTACAAAGTTCGAATTACAAACTCATTTATCTTAGAACGAGACAATTATCTAGAATTATAAATTAACAACTAACGGTTGAGTCAACGATACAATTAGCGATACCACCTAACCGGGGTATATTTTGCTTGATATCCTGTAAGATTTTGATGGATCACCTTAATGTGGAATCCCCATCAAACACCAAATTCATTTTCTTTTTTATTCAAGGAATATTAAGCTCATCTTAATTGTCATAATTAGACAATCACATTGGTAGCTGTATTTAAATGTTTTAAGCCAGGAAGAAGCTCCCAGTCGTTAGCTAAAAATCCCTAATATCCTGGCCCATATTACAAGCTGCCCTTTCTTTAATGTTTTTTTTTTTTTTTTTCGTATACTTGTTACTTTTGGGACAATTGTGGTAATCTATGCTAGGCTAGACAGTGCACATAAAACCCATAATCTAACAAGATCTAATATGTAACCATCCAGTGGGATACTCGAAACTTTAAACCCTAAACTTTGAATCTTGATCATCAATAGCCTTGAAAAGATTCGAACTATCTCTAACGAACATCAGTGTTGTCGCAAAACGTTAGTTACTAATATTACAGGTCTACTTTTACTTACTTTTATTCCTACAAACCCCATTAAGATTTTAATTTTGATGGGAGACAGCCAATGTGGGAAAGGGTTTAAGCCAGAGAAACTGCACTCACACATGAAGTCTTGTAAAGGTTTGAAGAACTTCACAAAGAATGGTGGTGCAGCTGCTGGTATTGGTTTTGCTCATCAGAAATAGTCTTCAAAATCATCACCTGATACGGGAAGAAGAACAAAAGCTGGCATATTAGAATTTGAAAGATTTCATTTCATCTTACTTACCTCGCAATGGTTTTGATTTCGTAGATTCTTAGAGTCCAACCTTGATTACTCTATTCTTATATTGTAAAGAAAATTAAGTTAAAGAAGAGAGAGTGAAGAACAAATTCAGAGAGAGAGAAAGAGAGATTGCAAATAAAGAGACAAAATTGTACATACCCTTTGCACTATTTTCACCGCTTAATGCGTTAACAATCTGCTTTCTTGTATCAGTTAGAATCCGATGGTTTTCGAGAAGAAACCAGATGATAGAACACAACTCTAAGACAAGAATTTCATAAGAAGCGCAAACTCGTTTATGCAGAGGCTTATAAAAACGCAGATAATATGAAACTTCGATGAAAAAATACAACAGAACAAGTTTCATTGAACGAAGCAATTATAAAACATGAAAGGAAGATAGATAGTTAATATTAAGGGCAAATGAATAAATGAATCTTTAACAAGAGGAATATAATCAGAACTATACATTTAATCGCCGAGTTTTCTTTGCTAATGACACAGCTTACAGGCAAAGTTATCAATACAAACGATGAGTCTGCTTTGTTTACTTTCTTCGATAACCTAAAGGAACTGAACTACGTATATTACCTGTTATCCGGTTCAGTTTCCCGATTAGGTTAAGTATATACTCGAGTAAATCTGGGAATCACTTTAACTGCAAAAAGGAAGACTACCTCTGTGAGGAATTGAGGATCAAATGGACTGTTGGCTTGTTATTTACTGCCTATGTGCTCGAGTAAGAAAGCATAGAGTTTCTTCTTCAATCTTTCAACTCTTTCGTCCGTTTCGAACCCATCCTTAATTAAGTCATCTAACCATTGATTTACTCTTTTTAACTGCCCAAGGAGAGTTCCAACTTCATTATCTCCTTCTACTTGTTTCAATCCAAATCCATCATGAAAAGAATCTTCCAAGTATTTCAAAAACCAACCACGAGAAACTGAGAGCAATCGCTTTGCCAAAGAAGAAACATCCTTCAGACCTTTTCCTTTAGACCAATCGACTTTTTCCTCGTTAGACTTCTTTACTGCTCTTTTAGGAGTTGAAACACCTTTGATAGTTGAATCTAGTAATGCTCCTTGTTTATTGGGACTTCTCCTGTTGCTAGGAGAGTTCTCCTTAACTTCTAATGTTGTCAATTGTGCCACATTTTCTAAGATAACATAGTGAGATTGATTACCATTTCGATTTTCCCTCTTGTCTTGCTTGGTGAACAGAGAAAACTTGGAAAGATCAGTTTCTATGGCAGCTTGGACCCATTGTGTAGCATCAATGTTTTTATCGGAAAAGGTTTTGCAGAGTTTGGGTGAAAGATGTTGTGAACTACCGGAGGTGCTAGTTTTTGCTGCTAAATTTCTTGTTTTGAGCAAGGCATAGACCACAGATGTTGCCTGATTCATAGATTCATGGAGGTCTAAGAACCGCCCCACCAAGATACCTGGAGAGTCTTGATGTGCAGACTCGCAAAGCCCTGCAAACAAACTTGAGAGAAGAAAAAATATATTGTCAATTTCGGAATAAACAACAGATATCTTAAATCATTTGCAACCTCGATTATCAAAAGTGCATAAAATTATGATTTGGATTTAGAACTTCGATCACAATGTCTTCCACCAAGTTTTGCTTTCAAAATTAACAACAAATTGTTAAGAGTAAAACATTTCAGTCCCTGAAGACTGGAATCGCTACCCCGGAAGTGGTTTCAGATCTTAGTAGCTCTACTAGTGTGTGCCCATCACTATTAGGAAAATGGGTGCTCTTTTAATTCATTTAGGAGTAAACACTACAAACTAGACACGATTTCGTTTATTGCGTGGCTGTCAGGTACCACAGTTCCTAGAGGATTTGGATGCTTAACATAGGGATCGTAGGTCGCATTACTCTAAACTCATTGGTCACCGGTAAAGATTTTTAAATGATAACAAAACAAGATCCAAGGATTAATCTACTATGCTATTTCACTCGATGCATTTGCTTGAGGATGTAAGTCTTATATTCAACTTGACAAAAAAAATGAAAAGATAGAAGTAAGATAATGGTAACACAAAAATTCTGCAAGAAGTACCAGAAGTTCAAAAAATCAGGTACCTCATGCATCGAATGACACTCTCTGCAGCTGAAGCTTCGTGTAATGCATCGACCGCAGCAGAAACTGAAGCATTTCTATGTCGTAAAGCATCCTAAAAAGTAACATCAACTACATAAGAAAATGAAACTTCAAAAAATGGTTAACCTACAAGATTATTAAATGGGTTTGTTACAAACCTTGCTAGCATCGAGAATAGTAGATGGTAGTGAATCCCACGATTTATTCTCACTAGACGAATTTGCACAACTGATAGGCACCTTAACTAGATGGCAAGGAATAGTGCCTTCCTTCGCTGTTTTGATATCTCTTCCTACTCCAACAGGGTTGCTAATCATCTTTACTGTTGAACCATTACTTTTGATGCTTACTGGCGAATTACTTGAATGTGTAATCGTTGAGTCCCTCCTTGGAGAAGCCTTCTTATCTAAAACAACCTGGCAAGAACCAAACATCAACTTCATTAAACAGGCAAAGAGTTACAAAATTAACCATTTGGGAGACTACATTCTTTAATTGTCTCGGGCATTTAGGTCGTAAATTCGTAATGATGTCTTTATTAAAATTTTGAAGCACAGTTCCCATTACAAGAAGCAGATGTTGGAACTTCAACATCGGAAGTATGATAAGGACTTAATGGTGGAGAATGGGTAACATTAGAATCAATGTGGTGATTGAGATCCAAAAAGTATATAATGGGTAATACTTGTTTCTTCCATGTAAGATAGATGGTGTAATTTAAGTTTATGGAAACAGGAGAAAGTACTGTGCCTTTTCTTAGTGCAAATATACTTTTCTATTCGCCTTACATTGATGAACAAAGAATATAATATAATTGTCACTTAAGCGTATACGAAAAAAAATGCATGAAATGAAGCTATATAATTCAATTATAAATAATGAAATTTTTGTGATATGTTAACCTTCTACAATGGTAAGATTTTTTTTCCTACCTCATAACCAGTGGTTGGGTAATTTGCAATATTTTAAGCTACCAAATCCATCATAACACTTCAAAATAACTGAATTTGAAGCCTGGCGTACAATGCAAGTAAAAAAAGAAGGTTACGAATCTAAGAGTATGAAACTAACTGTTCAGCCGGGTTTGCGTAGAAAGAGTGGATTCTGGATAGAGGTGTAAATATGGTCAGACTATCCGAGCCTAGGCTACAAAACGCCTGGCCTGTAGTTAGACGGGACAGGCCTGACCTGTTTTAACCAGCGCTTGTTTATTTTAGCGCGGACCTATTTACTATTTTAGCGTGCACCTATTTATTTTAGCGTGGACCTGTTTTAACTGAAGAAAAAAAGGAACACTGATAAATGCAACTGGGGAGGTTTGAACTGGAAAACCTAAAAGCAGCATCTTATGAGATAGAGTTGTGACCATTCTATCTTTCATTTTTATGATTTTTTTAAGAAAGGGACGTACATGTTACTCTCAGTGGGCTTCAGTCTTAATGAAGTATTTAAGTTACACAGTTTTAATACAAAACTAAACAGTATGTCCTATCATGGCACAAGAATTGAATAAGATCCAAAATTCATTTGATCTTCCAATTTTCTTTTTTGAAAACGGCTAAACTCGACAACCTTGGGCTGCTTGGGGCGGGTATTGTGAGAATAGTCCCACATGGAAGAAAAACAATATTGTGAGAATAGTCCCACGGGTCGGCGAAGACTAGCCGATACCCTGACTAGATCAGCCGGCCTAGTCAGGTCTGATTGCCACCACTATCCACTGGCTATGGTTGACTTTTCTCTTTTAAGTTTTTTTTTAGCAAAAAAAAAAAAGTCAAATCAGGATTCAAGGTTACTTTTGGGTGTTTCAGATTCAAACGATGGGGACCCCACAGTTTCCCTCAAAAAATTGTCCTCACCCAATGACCTTAAATTTGAAAGATTTTAACATATGGAATGAGAAAGCTAACTAGAGCTTTTGAGTTCTTACAAGTGTTTTTTTACATTTCTGTAATCTTCATCTATGCTAATAGAAGTATAAATTTCATAGACTTAAACAAATCAACCCAGCAAAATAGGCTCTAAGCTAACTCGTCAGACCCGACCCGACCCGAACCGACCCGTATACGCTTTTCCCCCAAATAATTACCCAATATGAAATTTTGTTCAAAATTAATGCTTCCAAGCCAAGGTAAAAGATCATAAGAAAAAGCCAAGAAACGGTCCCAACCAACCAGAGAATCAGTCAGTAAAGCCAAAGAAAATATTCATCTCATCCCACATCCTAAAGATTGAGAAAATAACAAAACAAGCAAAACAAACTAGAGAGAGAAAGTTGAAAAGTTTAGAGAGAGAAAGAGACTTACAGAGGAGGAAGAATCAGATGAAAAAGGTGTATCTTTGTATTTCAAACCAGGAAATTTGAGTTGATGATGATGATGATGATCAGGAGGACTAGTAATAGTAGTATTAGTATTAGTAGTAGCAGGAGTTGTATACCTTTTCGATCCAGGACTAGTATCCCAACTCCTCCTCATTGTTTCAATATTCATCCTTCTTGCTTCTTCCATTGAATAAGAAGAATTCCTTCTTCCCCCTTTTACATCTTCAAACTCCAAACTCTTCACTTTCCTCTTCACAACTTCTTCTGATCCTTTATTATTATTATTATTATGCAAATCTTCATTCTTCTTCACACTTTTCACCACCGATCTTTTACTAAAAAAATCAACATTACTTAATGGAAACGGTAATAAATCGTTCTGTTCTAAATCTTTAGGGTTTCCAACACAAGGTCTTCGTTTAGGTACAGGTTTAATATCTCTTAAAACTGGAAAAGGTGAAGCTGAATCAAGTCTTGAAACATGAATAAACTGACCTAATTGAATCTTATCACTAAATATCAAATCATTATCTTCATCTGATATTGAAACATAAGTTGAATGAAGAGAATCTGATACTTTTAAAAAGAAACCTCTACTTTGCCATGGATCATCTCCTCCGGCGAGTGATGGAACGATACCTATAACTTGAAGAAGAGCCGATCGATGTTCTCCGGTTACTTTAACGTCTTTGTTATTCGCGTTTTCTAATAGCTTCGATAACATTCCCGGTGTTAACGACGCCATTAATGAAAGAAGTTTTCTCTCTCTGCCTCTGCAACTAGAGAGAGAAAGTGGAGAGAGAGAGACGAAGAAGAAGAAGAGGGTGATATGATGATCCAATGAGGTGGGAATCTCTATATAGAGAGTTTGGTGAATCTAATCGACAGAAATGACACGTGGTGAGAGAAGAAGAGGGTTCAATCGAGATTCTCGAATTTCGTGCAGTGTTTTAACAGTAGAGAGAGAAAGGGCGCGCAAATATCGAGATAAATCCCGTAAGGGGAAGTTGGGAAGTAGTGAGAGAAGACAAAAACTGATGATAGAAAATTGAGTTGAATTGGTTAATGGGCTTTAGTACGTCGTTATCAAGAAAGAGATTGGCCCTTAAAAGCTGTAAAAAGATATAGGAGGATCAGAATAGATAGGACACGTTAGGGAGCAAGAATAACGTCCAGAGGGGAGCTGGGACTTGGGAGTAGGGGATAGGGAAATGGGCGGACATCTACTCCTTCACACCCAAAGAGTCCTAGTTAAATTTAGTAAGAGCAAGTCCAATCCCCGCCTGTCTTAGGTCGAAAAAATCACTTTTTCACCCAAAATTTTTGGCTTCAGCTCAGCCTCTAAAATTCAGCTCCAGTCTCAGCCTCTCTTGGGGCCGTAAATTTGTTCATGTGGGAAACGCGTGTGTAGACTTTTAGTCGGTGTGCGAAAAACGTGTGTGATTTTATGTATATATAAAACACGTGTTTGAACTATTTTCAAAATAATATTTTTTTTTCCAAGGTTAAAAAATTATTCGGGGACCGACATTTGGTGGGATGTATTTTAATTATTAATATTTAAGTTTTTCTAGAATTTTAAAAAGAATTAAAACTAATTAAAATTACAAATTTATTATTTACATTAAAAAAAAAATGGGAGAAGATCGGGGAGCCTTCAGTCGCCCCTAATGTTAGGGGCGACTGAAGGAGGAGCCCCAGCCTCCGCTACAAGCGGTTGGGCTTGGAGCGGGTGGCTGAGGCCATAATTTTAAAATTATGGCCTCAGCCAGGCTGGGGCTGGACTTGCTCTAAGTACGCCTACGGGTGGGAATCGGGCGGGCGCGGGCTACAAAGTGTCGGGCACGGGCGGGCTCGGGCTACAAAGTGTCGGGTTCGGACAGATCGGGCTCGGATAAGCCAAGCCCGAGGTAGGGAGTCGGGCGGATCGGGCCGAACCAATCACTCACTATAGGAGCCTGTATTCCGTTCGAGCCCGGCTGCCCGAGCGAGTATGCCCGGCTATTTATAGTCGGATTTTAGGTCATTTATCTCGTCGTGTTTTAAGCCAACAGTAATTTGGCAGTTGTCGTGTTTATCACATCGTATCGATATATCAATATCTTTCTAATGATCATTGTAGTCAATATTCAACAAAATATATATATATATATATATATATATATATATATATATTACTATATGAAATAAAATAATTTTACTTATATTTCAAATATATATTTTTTCAAAATTTATAGACCTCTAGATATCCGTGGACATTGGCGGACAATAGATAGACATATATTGTTTTAATATTGTTTTTTTTTTTTTTTTTGTTGAAAGGAAATACATTAACATTAAGAGTCTATTACAATATCCCAAGTACAAAAACAAAATTACAATACATAAAGTAGTAAGATAAAATATCATTGTAGTCTATTATAATATCATATGAATTTACATATTCTACTAATATTTTAAATATAAATTTTCCGTTTTCTCTCTTTGTTTCTTTTTTTCTTTCTCACTCTAAGTCCTATCAGAGCATCTCCAACCGGAGGGGGCCTAAGGCCCTTAATTCGAATTAAGGGCCGCTCCCCCCGGTTGGAGGGGCTCCAACCACAGCCGCCCCTTATTAAGGGTCGGCTGAACATCCCCAACAGACCGTTGGGGAGCTCCCACCGGTCATGTTGGGGGCCAAATCTGGGCGTTGGAGCAAATCCAACGGCCAGATTTGGGTTCAACCCCTATAAATAGGGGTTGAACCCAAATAATCTCTCTCATTTCAACTCTTTTTCTTTCAATTTTTGCTCTCCAATTTTTTTTAATCTTCTTCGATGGATCCCTTGAATGATAATGATTTGTTTATGGATCTCATTCATACTCCAGGTTATCACTCTTGTCAATTTGAAAATGATGAAACTTTTAATGATTCTTCACGCGTTCCCTCGGCGGTAGATGAAAATTTAGATGATTCTTGCGAGCACGACGTCAACCAAGAAAGCTAAACGGGTTGCGTATCCAAAGGATGAAGTCATAGGGGTGGGAACCATGCCCATGAGCCCGCATCCGTCCACGGGCACCCGAGCCCAACGAGGACCGTGGAGGCCCGCGCCCGTCTCGGGCACAACCCGCCCAGCCCGCCATGTTTTGGTGGACGGGCATGGGTTAAAACCTCTACCCGGGCACCCGCCCATGCCCGCACCCACTTAACGTCGCCCAATGATAAATAACCAAATTACATCAATTTTTTGGGTTGATGAAGCCCAACATTCCATGTTTCTAAGCCCAGTTAAGGTGGTAAACAATATGTGTAAGGGCAACCATACGAACCAATGCATTGTTTTGCAATGACCTAAGTGAATTCGTAGTAGGTTACTGAAGTAGTGATTGACTTTGAAGGAGCAAGGAGAGGGATAAGTTTATATTGTATCTCATGAGAATTCTTCATTAGTTATTAACGTGAGATTAAATTTCTAAAAAGAACAACACAGATAATGTCTAGTTTTGATCCCAAATTGTCTCTTTAGAATCAGGAAAGGTGTTTGGAGACTTTACAAAAGGAGAGGAAAAAGTGATTTTTTAAAAGTCATGAGCTTACCCGCTAACCGCCCGCCCGTACCCGAATTACTCGAGCTTCTTAATGGGCTTGGGCGGGTAATGGCCAAGGCGAATGTCAAAATTGCCCGCCCGATTAACCCTCTTACCGTAATAGCCATTGAAATTTCGTGCCCTACCCGCCCGACCCGATGCTTCAATGGCCCATGTACACCCGTACCCGCCCAATTCCCACCCCTAGATGAAGATATAATACTTACTAATTCTTATTTGAATATCACGTTTGATGCGATTGTCGGAAATTGCCAGAAAAATACTGTAATTTGGCAATAACCGATGACTTTAATGCAATTGCAAACTCTCAACGCACAAAAAAGAATTGTAAATCTCGTTTCAATGAGAAAAATGCCGATTGTCAAAGTTTTATCTCTACTTTGAGGATAGTAAATAAAGTTCAAAAAAACGGGGAGAACGACTATGACCGGATAATTTTTCTTACTTTTAATCTATATACTTTTATCTTTTGATTTCATAATAATAACTTCAAATCAATTTTCATTTTTTCAGATACAAATAACACTTGATGTTTATAAAAAAAAATCACAAAGGAAAAATGTTTAGATTCCAACATGTTTACAAAATTTTGATGTCACATAAAAAGTGGATGGCAGACATGCCAGGAGAGTCAACAACCGGGAAAAGAGATTCTAATAACAATCCATCAAAGGAAAGACCAATTGGTCGTAAACAAGCCAAAGCAAATGCAACAGTCGGAGAAAATTCAACAAATTCTACCGCCAAAGACAAAGTAGTCGGTGATGCTTCGCCGGAATATTGACAAAATAGAATGGAAGAATCTCAACAAAGAGCGATATCATTGCAAGAATCTATACGAATTCGAAAAGAGTTTCTAGAATCCGATAAACGACAAAAGGACCGACAATATGGGATAGACTTATTGAGGATTGATGCTAGGTCTCTCGACGAACATGGTGCACGGATGCTTATAGTAGCGCGAGAAGCTTGGTTTGGCAGTCATCCACAAGACCCAAGAAACTCCTTCTAGCTATTTTTAACTTTTCGATTGTTGTTTAGTCGTATTTACTTAGATTTAAATTTCTAATCAATTGTTAGTTTGTAATCGATATTGTTTAATCGAATTATTTAAGTAGATTGGGAAATTATAAATTCAAATTTAAGAGCCCCAAGAAAGTCTGTGGTTGGAGCTGAATTTCAGGGTCTGAGCTGAGGCCCTTAAATTTGAATGAAAAAGTGATTTTAAGGGCCTGGGACAGCCCCGGGTTGGAGTTGCCAGATCCCTTCATCTAAGGATAGCAACTGTGCAGAGTTGCATAGACAAAAGGCTGTCCTCTTTTTTGTAAAGATAAATAAAGAAGAAGATAGATACCTAGAGAGAAAATTATTGATGGCGATGGTGGGTGGTGGTCGGAAGTGTTGGTGGTGGTCAAAAATTGTGGTGGAGGAAGTGAGGGTAAAGAAAAGATTATGAGGCATATATTAACTAGTTGATCTTTAGACTCAAAATAAAATTGTCTCCGAAGTCAATTTTAATTAAGCTCTAAAAAACATTTTTGATGTACAAGAACACCGAAGGAAAAAAAAGGAATAAGGTTTGCTTTTTATGTGTGGCGTAATATGAATTGGTTGAACTGAATAAGCTAAATTATTTTACAAATTAGATAT
The DNA here is from genome assembly GCF_041429995.1 of Eschscholzia californica. NCBI lineage: Eukaryota > Viridiplantae > Streptophyta > Magnoliopsida > Ranunculales > Papaveraceae > Eschscholzia > Eschscholzia californica. The sequence continues at coordinate 40,323,447 of NW_028238198.1, forward strand.
TTGTTTTTTAAATCTAAATTATCAAGTCTGAATTAATATTTTGACGCTTACACCCTTGATTAATATTTTTGACAAAAGTGAAAAAACCTAATTTCTCTTTCTCAGTGTTTTTTCTTAAATAAAAACAAAAGAACAAAAAGAAAAAGTAACAACCATATTTTTTTTTTCATCTCTCACCCTTTTATCTCCTTCTCACTTTCTCCACTGAAAGCCGATAAGCAACCAGATTTTCGCGAGGGTTTCGAACAAGATGAGTAGATGACCCTTGTAGTCTTGACGAGATTCAGATAAGATGACGCTCACCGAATTCAGCAAAGGTTCACGGATCTTCCTGCAATGGCGGTGGTATGTGTTGTGGTGGTTGTCGTGGTGTTATTCTGGTTTGGTGTTGTAGTGGTTGTCGTGGTGTTGGTGGTATGACAATGGTGTGGCATATGGTGATGGTTTGGTTTGGTTTATGGTTGGTGTGAAATACTTTGATGAGACAAATTTTTTTTAAATCACCCAGACATAAATTTTATTTGACACTTTCAGATATTGAGTCTTTGTTTTAGAATTGTTTTGATGTCTGAAATATATGAATTTTTTTTTTAATTCGCGCCAACCAAATTTAGGAGCATTTTCATATTTCCATACATTGAAAAACAAACACAATTTAAATAAATAATGAATCCAATATTGTATATTTTCTAATCCTTTTGGTTCTCTAATTTTTATATAATTGTATAGATTTGGAAAACATTGTTTACTACTTTCACCACATATTTTAAGATCTAAAAGATATGATACAATATCTATGGGTTTAGTCTGATATATTCTGAAGAATATTTCAGATTGATTGAACACTTCAACCCTAGATTTGTCATAGGTGTAGCTAGTTGACATACCGTGTATATATAACTAGTCTTGTCACGTCTGAAATTGTCAGCCAACATCAGATTTAAAACAAACCAAAAACAAAGAGAGGTTGGACCATTCTATGGCAAATGGATACCTAGTCATGCATCCCACTATCTATCTAGTACTTACTGACTTCGTGCAAACCTTTTTTTTTTGGAAAATGATAAATTGCCCTCCAACCACACTCCCTACACTACCGTGCTTGATGACGTGTCCAAGACAAAACTAACGGACCTTCACTGTCTAACCTTTAGCGTTTGGTAAATGATGAAAAAGGGAAACTGTTCAATTCGTATCCTTTGTTTTAGATCGTGGCTGTCCATTAAATGTTGATAAAATCTAACCGTTCATCTTACCAAATAGGTTATAAATCCCTACTTGCATCCACTTTTCATCTCCATCACTTTCTTCCAAATACGGTTCTACTCTCTCACTAACCAAAATACTCTATCTTTAATCTTCTACCATAATCAATTTAATCTTCTTCTCCATCTTTAATCCTCTCTTCCACTATTTAATCTTCTCCTCCATTCTTCGATCTTCTTCGCCGTCTTTTGTAGTAATTGAAAGGGTTATTTCTCTAATGGCCCCCAACTTTGTGACCAGCTTCCTGCCTGGCCCCCTACTTTACGAGAAATGCCCATATGACCCCCTTCCGTTATAACACCGTTTCTCTCTCTCTTCCATTTCTTTTCTCTCTCCTCCAACATGTTTTCTCTCTCTGCCACCTCATTAAAACCAGCCAACTCATCATCTTCTCCGGGAAGGTCGTCGGCCGACCAATTTTCCGGGCAGCGACCTTCAAACCTATAAATTTTTTTTTTTCATCTCTCTCTCTCTCTCGAAAAAAAAAACAAATTTTTTTTTTTCACCTCCACTCTCTCTCTCTAAACTCCGGCGAAGGGGGTTACCCTTCGCCGGAGTTCGGGAGACCTTAAAGGTCTGCCGGAACAGACCTCCGGGGTAACCCCCTTCGCCGGAGTTTAGAGAGAGAGAGTGGAGGTGAAAAAAAAAATTTTTGAGAGAGAGAGAGGAGAGATGAAAAAAAAAAAAAAATTTATAGGTTTGAAGGTCGCCGGCCGGAAAATTGGTCGGTCGGCGACCTTCCCGGAGAAGATGATGAGTTGGCTGGTTTTAATGAGGTGGCAGAGAGAGAAAACATGTTGGAGGAGAGAGAAAAGAAATGGAAGAGAGAGAGTAACGGTGTTATAACGGAAGGGGGTCATATGGGCATTTCTCGTAAAGTAGGGGGCCAGGCAGGAAGCTGGTCACAAAGTTGGGGGCCATTAGAGAAATAACCCTAATTGAAACAATGTTTCTTTGTTTGTATCTCTCTAATTCTAATTTCTGTAATTGGTAGATAATTAATTTTAGTTTGCAGAGTCATCCACATATCATATGACAATTTATCCAATAAGTGAACATAATATTTGAATTGTTCTTGGAATAATGAGTTGAATTGGGCAAAAATTCATTCTTAATGGTAAATATAGTTCCACTGCCTCTCTCTAGCTATAATAGATTTCCATTACTAGTTATGAACTTATGATCATGGAATTAGACTTCTTGATTCTTGATCATTCACTACTTAACTCTAAAGTATCAACCTAATTCACAACTACTTCAATATATAGTTCCACTGCCTCTCTCTAGCTATAATGGATTTCCATTACTAGGTTATGAAACTTGGTTGCAATGAAAAATTTGAAAGAACTGGAGAAGAAAGGAGTGTATTTTGTGTTTTTTTTTGTTGAAAAAGTGTATTTTGTGTTAGAAGCAAGATAGAAATAATCACCTTCAACCAAAACAGAAAGAATAAGATTATAAGCCTTAGTTCATTAATTAAAACCATTGAAGTCCCAGCACTTACCCAATCTTTCCTCCCGTTAGCACCGTTAACTATCCCATATATTTTCTTTCTGTTAACTTAAAGTGTTACCCAACTCACACTACCCAAGACAAAAGGCATTTTTTTAGCACACCTCACCAAAGACGGTAGGGTAGGGAGTGAACAAGGCTGGGAGCGTATCACGGTTGTTTTTTTTTTGATGAGAGGAACTTCGTGCAAACCTTAAATTCATATGATTTGGAATTTTAGAAATACATTAACCGGCCACAGTATGATTTAGGATGTTTTTTTTTTTTGAAATATATGATTTAGGATGTTAATATTAAAATAAAATTTTGGCTATGTAATCCTTTAGACAAGAGTAATCCTTTAGACAAGGTGCATAAATGGGGTATTCAAATGTGGTAATACAGAACATGTACGAGTTCTTACTAGTGGAAAAATAAAATTGAATGAGGATTTGATTCATCCCAAACGTACACGTCATAGACATCTGACTTTTCTATGTTATATAGACATCTGGCTTTTCTATGTTATATAGACCTGTATGTAACATAGAAAAACACAAATCTTGTACTATCATAAATCTATGTTTTCTTTCGTAATTGTCATGATTCTTAAAAATATCATTGTGTTTATCTAATTATCTCTCTCTAACATATTTCATTCTCTTTCTCTCCTTCCTAACCCTCTTCTTTATCTCTCTCAACTCAACAAGTCTCTCACTCTTCTTATTAAATCTTTTTCTTCGTCTCTTTCGTAAATGTCTTTCTACAAAACTAGAAAAGAAGTTGGCGTGTGTGAATACCCTGAGTGTTTAAATGTTAAAAATTGATTCGAGTTATACGGGCTAATACTAAAATAGTTTTTAAATTTTCCACCGTTTTAAGCGGAATCTCAGTCGTCTATACGTCCAATATCAGGTTAGCCGGATTTCATGGCAAAACTAATAATGAACTAGAAGAGACAAAAGTTATACTTTATATCGATTTCCCTCGAACTTACTTGACTATTTTCTCTCTAAGATTTTTGGATTCCAACTTTGCAGTTCTTCTACTTCAGACACCTGAGCAATCAACACGATCTTCTACTCTTTAGGTTAGCTAGAACTTAATTGAGTAGCGAAGATGAGAACTCTTTCTCAATGGAACTTGATAGATAGCTTGGGAATTGATCCTCTATTTTAAAGGCGCATCCGGATAGTGTCATTGACGCTCTCCGCACGCCCCTTGACTTGGTAAATCTGATTTAACTACTTTTGGCTCGAGTTCCTCCAAAATCGGCGGACTCCCGTTGAATTATATTACAAAATTTGGATCTAAGTCCACTATAGTTAACCTAATGTTTTGGAGTTGAAAATGCTAATCTTGAGCTAAAATTTGTAACAAAATTATGGCTGACCACAAAATTAAATTGTATTTAGTGGCGGTAGGGTTCAACCACAAAACAGCTTTACTTGAAAACGGTATAGTCTTTACCATTAGCCCATAATGGATCATAGTACATTCTGATTGCCTTCTGATGCAAATGCAATTCTGAGCATTTAAAGCTTATTAGGCAGTAGGGCAGATAACTATCACTCAATATTATCAAGGGTGCCTGTAAGGCGCCCCGTCTATTTGCTCAGGCCTGCCTTCACGCACGGCACTCCCCATGGGCCTCGAACTGACCTAAGCCTGTAATATTCAAGCCCAATACGGATTAGGCCCCAATCCGAGTTCCTCGGACATGGCTAGTCTGTTTTGGAGCGCCAAGAGTGAAGACGGGCCTGAGTAAAAAGGATGACGTTCCCTATTATCATCAAAAGGATACAGATGGGCTTGGGCTTCACACACCTCTTAAAAAGAATTTAATTCTAAGTATAATCATATTTACAACACATTACAAGAACACATATTTCTCTAATTTGGCTACTCCATTGAAATTTCACAAAAGAAAAACCTTGATTAACTTCAGAAATTCCATATAAAGTACAAATGAAGATCATCAAATGAACTACCTCTTCTTCTTCTTCACCACTTCAATGGATATTCTTCATAATTGTTTTCTATGGCATTCAACAACTCTCTGAACTTCCTCAATAAGCCCAAACTCACTATACAACTTCACAAGACTAACTACAATTATATCTTCTGTTAATCCAAAACCCGATTTAATCATTCGACCGTGAATCTCTTTACCTTCCTTCAAACCTGATATACCAATACAAGCATTAAGGGCAGAAGAAAGTGAAAATGAATTTGGTTCAACATTTTCACAGACCATCTCAAAATATAGATTTAAAGCTTCTTCATTTAATTCATTTCTTACATACCCAGATATCATTCTTGCCCATAACCCCACATTCTTCACTACCAATTCATCAAATAGTCGTCGAGCGAAAACCATCTTTCCACATTTTTCATAAAGGATTACAAGAGCAATTATGGTATGTGCACCTGGTTTATACCCAAATTTAATCATATTTGAATGTATTTCTTGTCCTTGTCTAAGCGATTTTTCCATAGTACAAGATCGTATCATACATGTAAAACCCAAATCCTTAACCATTTTCAAATCTAATCCAGATCTCAAGACCCTTCGGATTAAACGCATAGCTTCCTTGCTTTGATTATTCATATTATAACCATCTATAATTGCTGTCCAATTAGCAAAAGTTGGTTCTTCTATCATATCAAAAACTCGACGAGCATTTTCAATTTTCCCACACTTTGAGTAAAAATCAATCAATGTTGTGACAATAAAATCATCACTTTCACATCCATCTTTCACCAAATCTTCATGAATTTCAATACCCATTTTTAAATTCTCAGTCTTTGCACAAGAACTTAAAGCAATAGTATAAGTAAACAAATTAGGTCTAACTTTTCGATCAAACTTCATTGAATTATAAAGTCTAAGAGCTTCATCATGAAAACCAAATTGACTATACATAGAAATTATACTAGTCCAAGTAACAGTATTTCTAACACACATTTTATCAAACAGTTCACGAGCAGTTTCAAAACACCCACATTTTGAATACAAATTAATGAGATTATTAGCAACAAAAACATTGTTTTCCAATTGAGTTCCAATGATCTTAGAATGAATTGTTTTACCGAATTCGAGATTTTCTTCATCAGCACAACTTTTCAGAAGAGTGCAAAACAAACTGGGTTCAGGTTGAAATCCTTGAGACTCCATTAGATCTAATACATCAAGGGCTTCTTCAATTCTTTGTTCAAATGACCAATCTTTAGTTACCAAATGATGGGAATCTGAAATTTGATTGGATTTTAGGTAAACTGGAGTTGTTGATGATCGTGGAAGAAGCAAGAATTGACGATGAGAGTGTTTTGGAAGTAGGATTGATGAGAGTGTTAGGGGTTTTAGGAGAATTTGATGAGTTGGAGAGAGAAAAGACGCCATGGGAGAATTGTAAATGAGGGAAATTTCATAAGAGCTGAGAAGATAGGAAATGGAAAGAAAATTTTGGTCTAACCCCTAAAAATAGGCTTTAATAGCATATAAGTCCAATATTAATACAAAATTCTTTCGAAGTCCAAATTTGGATTCACCTTGCATGGAACCGTCTTTTTGGGTTTCACCTAAGGAATCAGATTTTGCATGACTTTGTTATCTTACTTCATAAACAAAACATGAATGATTATACTGATTTATTTTTGTGAGAATAGTCCCACATGAGAGAATGGGTAACTAGTAACCAAGAATATAAAGTATAGGTCCTCTCCACTCATTGCCAATCAGTTTTGAGTTGGATGACTACAAACTTAACATGGTATCAGAGCTAGGACTACACGTGATAGGCTTAAAAACCACACTTGTTCCACGTCACCCGTAAAAAAAAAACACACGTATTAAGCTCAAAAAACGCCACACGTGAGGGGGCGTGTGAGAATAATTTGTGTTGGATGACCACAAACTTAACAATTTTCTTATTTTACATGACTAGACAATTAACATATTAGTGTTTCATTTGTGTATTTACACGAGGAATCATCACTTTGATGAAATAAAAAAAACAGACTTACCTTACCCATATTGATTCTGTTTTTACCTCCCTCACACACAAACTAAAGGGCATAAAAACCTCTACAATGACACCCACAGAACCCAAAAAACCCTTAAAACCTATACAATGACACCTAATAAACCCTTACAAATTTCAATTCATGATTCATTACAAGATCTACTAGAAAAGTAAATAAATTGGAAATCATTGTTATATAATCTTGTAGAGAATAAAAAAAAAGCTATTCTTAAAGGGGCATAAAACCCCAACAAAATTTTACAATGTTCAACTCATAATTTCACTATTGAATCTACTGCAAGGAAAAAAATAATATGTAATGATATAAAAGAATGAAATAATTTTCCTATATAACTTTCTGAACTGCAGGAAAGAATGGATGAATCAAATACTTGGGTTCTTATCTTAAATTTGTTCTTGGGGTTGAATTTGCTGTCCTTCCAAAAATGGCAGGAGATGATGTTGGTTTGGGGGTGAGGCCTGTTTTCCCAGCAGGTCTTGGAGACAAATTCACTTGCTCCAGAGCACGGAATTGAAGTCCGGACGGGTAATCCCTCACACAACCGATTCGAGGGCCAGCTCCTGTTGTCCATTTGAATGATAATTGTTGCCCTAATTGGTATGACTGCATGTCTTTCTTCGAATTGATCCTATGAAGTATGGATTCTTTCGGTATGATTTCTTCTTCTTCCTCGTCTGATTCTTCTGGATCTGTTTTGTGCAAACTACTCTTCGGAACCACATAAACTTTATCATCCTCAAATGTTTCATCTGCAGTCTCATAACCAACAGTTGGAGATCCCATGGAGAAGCGGCTAAAACTCGGTTCAAGGTTTGTATTTAGAAACAAATCAACTCTATTTGGTATTGCGAGATTACTTAGCTTTTGGCTGAACCGTTCAGACCGCTTCGAGTGGGGTTGAGGTTCAGTACCATCAGTCTGTTTATCAACATCAGTTTTCTCATTATTCAAGTCGTAAAAGTTACTTTCTTCTGACTCCAAGTCGTTCACATCTTTAATCAAGTACTCGTCTGCTGAATTGTTCCTATTGTGGGTAGTTCCATGAAGTGTAGGATTCTCGTCCTCATCGGTAGGAGTTGTCTAAATTCAACAGAAAATAGAATCTCGAATAAGTTCACATGTTACATTTTTGTTTTTCTTCTTTCAAATGATTATCTTGAACTTCAATACGAGAAAAAGACAAGAAGAGTGATGCTTACCTTAACATTGGTGAGATCGACATTCTGTTCCTCTAGGAATGAAATGAAATCTTGGAAGTTTTGTTCAGTAGGCCGATAATGTCCACTATGAGGCCAAACCGCCTATCCAAATTCACGAAAACCATTATTAAAAAAAGCTTATAACCAAAATAGTTCAACGATAAATCACTATAAGATAATGTTTTTGTTTTATACCTTTAGTATACCATCTTCGACGACTACTCTCCCAGCAGCGGAAGTGGCTCCTCCTGCCAAAAAGCTTGAATGTTGAAATGTTCCTTTCTTTTTCTGCCCAACATACAAGGTCTTGGATGTACTAAGAACGAAAATCCACTTAGAATTGTTCGATCCTTGAGATGTGTCAACAAGATCCCCACTCTGCCTGTATATGAATTTCCCATCATTCACTATAACTTCATACTTCTGCCTTTCAATCTGCAAATTCAACAAATATTTTGCCTAGTAAGCACACAAATACAGTTTTGGAGAAACAAAAATAGTGATCAAAGAGGAAAATGGAGCTCACCGGGCCGAGATACTTGATGCATTGTTGTTGAAGCCTTGATCGAGGGCATTTATCTACAAGATTGATTTCTCTCCCGTCTCCTACATCAAGCCTGTGTATCAAAATATAAATAATTTATAGTAAATACGTAATGTTCACCAAATAAATATTTCAATTAAAGTAAGAAATGTTTCTCGATGAACCTACCAGTAGAAGAAAGGTTGTCTACTATCACAACGGAGCCAAGTAACGTAATAGAAGTGAAGGTTATGACCATAACGATGTCGTGGATCAATCTTCTCGAACAAAAAAAAAACATTGATAAACATACTATCCATCAATTTAAGCTACTATTAAATGTCTATATATTTCAAATTAGTGACAACATCTAACGAGAGACGAAGTCAATGCTTACCGCTTCAAGCCAATGCTGTAAAGCAAGTTTTTGAGCCTTATCGTCCTTCGACAAACCTTTTCCGACCTGCAAATGAGAAAACAAATTTTACCCACTTGAAATTTACTTATTAACAAACCATTTTGATAGGTTTACTATATTACCTTTGCAGCTCTGGTTCTTGCTCTTGACCATCGAGATATTGCAGTTTCGTGCCTCTCAATGTCAAAAAACGAAACTGAACTTCGTTTTAATTCAGCAAAATCCAACAATTTCCACCTAATAAATGGAAAAAAAACCCATCAGATTTCGAGCAAAACTCTACAAAAATAAAAGTTTACTAGTTTTATAGAAAACTCACCATCCGTGTTCGACAAGAACGGCACAATCTGCAAGCTTTCTCCTTGTCCGGAAACTTTTATAAACCTTCTGTAATTTCAGTGCAGCTTCATGTTTGGGAATGCCTGAATCCAATATTGGGGAGGAGGAAATAGTTTTGGTAGAGCTATCCGAATCAGAATATGGGTTAATCATATCCTTGTTATTCAATTTGATAACCATATTGTTCCCAATATCTGATGAAGGAGATTTCATAGATATCATTTTATCCATATCCCTAGTTTGCAAACTGACTGATCCTTCATATATCATATTTCCAGAGCCAACTGATTTCAGAATTGTGGGTTCTGAATCTCTTTCTTTAAAACTAACAGATCGAAGAGTTGTTTTTATGTCGTCATCATCATCGTCGAAACTGATAGATCTCACAGTAACAGCTTCATAACCTTCATCTAAAGTATCATAATCAGCTCCAGGACATGAAAAAGATATTCCCATTTGTTTTAAAGAGATATATTTCTTACTGAATATTTTATTAGCAGATGAAATGACCAAAGTTTCTTCAGCTCAACAAGATCTTTAATGGAGTCTCAACCCTTTGGAGAAAGATCTCCTAATCCCTTTAAACAATCAAACAGAGAAATGGGTAAATTACTATAATCAAATTATACAAATAGAAACCAATCTATATAGCATTAATCAATGAGGTCATGAATATAATAAACAATATTGATTTAAAACTCTATCTATCTATCCTTCAAAGAATCAAGCAAGACTGTCAAATTAAACCAAATAGAGATACAAAAATCCCATACAAGACCCAGTTCTTATTCTAATCAAATTTCATGAGAAAAAAATCATCAAACACTTGGCACTCATTCTTAAGAAAAAGAAGAAAAAAGGAAACAAATTCTAAAATTTTATCAACATATAAGCAGAAAATGAACATGTTAAGAGAACCCATGTCTAAAAATCAATGAACAATGTTAAATCAACAATTTAGAAACACCCATTTTGCTTATTCATCTATCTATGAACTTCATTGAAAGAAGAAAACAGAAAGAACACATTTACCATAACCAAAATAACATGTTAAGACATTAAAAATGTGGATAATATCTCTCTCTCTCTTACCTTTTAGGATTTGGGAGGTAGAGAGAAAAAGGAAGATTGGGGTTTGATGAAACTGAAGGTAGAGAGAGATTGTATGGAAGATGGGTACCAGTGTGAGGGAATCCGAATATAATGGAAGAGAGAGAGAGAGAAGAGAGGTTGTTTGGTTACAGAGTAGGTTTTATTGTTTCTAGTAGAAAGCTTATTAGTTTTTTCCAGAAGAAAGTAAAAGATGGTTGCATTAGCTAATCTTAGACATCCTCTATTTATACATGCCATTTTAGAGAGAGAGAGAGAGAGAGAGAGAGAGAGAGAGAGAAAGAGAAAGAAGAGAGAAGGAAGGAAGAGGGAGAAAGAACAGTTAACAGATTGGCAGTCCATCCTACCACGTGTTTTTGACTATTGAAGACAATGGGGAGAAGTAATATATTTCACATTGTCAAATTCCAAAGCATAGGGAAATTTGGCCCAAGCTATGTTGCTCAAAGACATATAGTATTTCTTTTGGGTTAACTCCAATTTGTCCCCCATATTTGTTCAGTATTCCATATAGCCTCCCATACTTATTATTCATCAGTTAACTTTAACTCTTCATTTTTTCTGCTTATCTTTCTGTTCATTTATAGAAAGAGAAGTGACCAACTTGAATATTTGTCCCCGGTATTTGTTCATATTCCAAATAGCCTCCGATACTTATTATTCATCACTTAACTTTTACTCTATGTTATTTCCCTTTTCAAACAGATGGTTTGTGGTCGACTTATAGACGATCGACTAACCATAGTGTTAGAGAAGACGATGGTGTAATTGTCAACAAAATCAACAACAATTATATAATCAAAAGGCTATGAATTTTGATTTTTCAACCATTCCTTGTGGTATTTGTCACAAATGGGGTCATCAAGCCAGCAAATGCAGATTCAGGTATGCTCCATCTCGAAATTCAGCTTCTAATGAATTTGCTGGTTTACACTTAGATAATTCAGATGCAGAAACCTCACATAACAATGATTCCCAACACACACAAGAGGAATGTAATTTTGCTACACATAATGAGTGTTTTGTAGCAAGCTCTTCTAGTTTTGCTAAACCTAAGAGATGGTTAGCTGATACTGGGGCTTCTAGCCATATGACAAATGATAGAGATATGATTACTTCTCCTAAACCATACAATGGTGGTGAATCTGTCATGGTAGGAAGTGGTACATCTATTCCAATTAAGAGTTGTGGTAATACTAAGGTTGTACACTCAGATGTTCCCTATGATCTTAATAACATACTTCTAGTGCCTAACTTGACAAAGAATTTACTATCCATATCTAAATTCACCATGGACAACAGTTGTTCAGTTGAGTTCTATCCTTGGGGGTATAGTATTAAAGATCTTTTATCTCACATTACTCTTACTCAAGGTCCTATGGTGAATAATCTATATCCTATTGAATTTGATACACTGAGCAAGCCTCAAATTGAGGCTTTATCTGCTACTATAGTTGCTTCTCCCACTCTTTGGGACAAGAGATTGGGCCACACATCCAAAGGCATTCTTGATAAACTTAAGAAGTCAAATCTCATTGATTATGATTCTGAGGACTTCTCATTGATTATGATTATGGATTTCCTATGTTTTGACAATATGGGAGCAAAACATTTGGCTATGAATCCTGTTTTCCATGCTCGCACCAAGCATGTTGAAATAGATTATCATTTTGTTAGAGAATTGGTTGCTACTGGTGTCATTCGTGTGGACTTTATTCCTTCTTCAGCTCAGCTTGCTGATGTTTTCACAAAGGGATTGTCTGATCCACTTTACTCTCATCTTCTCTCCAATCTTATGCTTCGACACTCTGCCTCAGATTGAGGGGGAATGTTAGAGAAGACGATGGTGTAATTGAAGTGTTAGTATAATTTTGGTTAATTCTCTTATGAGTGTCTATAGGCACTCCTTTACTGTTAGCTAAACATAACAGACTTTGTCTCCTATCTTCTCTCTCTATAACAAACTCTATAAACTCTATAAATAGAGCAGAGATGTAATCTTGTGTTTTAAGTAATAATACAAACTCATTTACTACTCAAATCTTTTCTAGCTTATGAACTTAGGGTTTCTAATACATAGCAATAAGATTACCGTGAAAAAAAAAATAGTTTGTGCATGTAGTTAATCAAATCATCTATAACCATACACCATACTTGCTGCTGACATTTAGAAATTATATTTTGGAATAAGATTACAATTACAAGATAAAGAAAACCAACATCTCTTCGTGTTAATTAATCTTTGGGAAGTTTTTATAGGCAAGCCATCGTCGGCCGAGCACCACTTCCACCACATTTTCTCCATCTTCTTTCTCTCTTCTTATCCTCTTTATCTTCTCTTCCTCTCTCTAGTTGTTCTTCCTCCCAAATCCCCGAGTATGAGATTTGGGAGGAAACCGTCTAGTCCCAAAGAAGTTTGGTTGGGATCTAACCCAAACAAATCTCGTATGGGAAAAGAATTTCGTCTAGGCTTTAGTATCCATAATGAATTTCATTTGGGTCTAGACTTCCAAGACAAACTACGTCCAGATTTCCAGACGAAACCTGTTTGTGGTTGAGATCCCACGCGACCTTCTTCTGAGTTTTAGTCGCTACAAAATCCTAGATACGTTTGGGATATGATAGGAACAACAACTACAAAGATAAAAGATGAGAAAGAAGAGGAACAAGAGCGAGAAAGGGAAGAAGAGATAAAAAGTGTTGGTGGTTGCTTGCCGGAGCAAAGAAATAAGAAAACGGAATTCGTTTTTGATGGATCGTCGATAGACAGTTGGTCAGATATTTGCCAACGACTTTTTTTTCGGTGAACACACGAAAGAGGATATGAATATGAAGGGCTATACCTTTGAATAGAAAGGAGAACATGAAAAAAGAAAGTCAATCGTTAAAGTTGAAAACAAAAAAATATGAAAGAACACCCTATCAAAAGTTTGTTATCTTTAGAGGACCATTTTGAGTATTATTCGTCTTCAAAGTCTAAACCCTAAAGTGCCCTTTTATAATAGCAAAAATTAATAAAAATTTATTTGGGACCAAATAATTCACCAAATTTCTTGATCTCATCCAAGAAGCACATCTTGTCATTAATTTATTATTATCTTGATGGCATGGGTAGTGTGGGTGAGTGTTAGGGTTGGGTGCAGGCATGGAGGTTGGAGAGCCATGAGAGACAGAAAGCACATTCATCTCTGGTAAGAACTGGACCCACCCCTTTAAAACCCTAATCTTGAATTTGGATCAAGCCTGTGATATTTTGTAAGGATAATTAGATTATTAGATATTTAGATGAGCAGAAAATTTGTGCTCCCTTACATAGACAAGTGTAAAGGAAGTGTAAGAATAGGATGGGATGAAGTAGCCTTTCTCGTATGGTACACAACTGATGTGAGGATATTGAAATAGTCATATTAAATAGGGTTGGTGACCAAAGATCAGTATTTGACTAGTTATTGGGGTTGAGGGTGTGCCTATTTTAATGTCTAAAAGATTTGGTCTCAATTATACGTGCTTAATCTTAGAAAAGGATAATGTAAAAAGTTGGTTCCAATTATATGTACTTCGATATTCAACACTATAAGACCAAAGTGAAAGGATCCTAAATCATCATATGCGATGTCTACCTTTTTTCTGTTGAACGTATGATCTTATCTTGTTTTTGACATAAAAACATTTACATGAGAACAGAATATATATATATATATATATATATATATATATATATATATATATATATAAAACTAACATACAACATAACGTGATGACCTTTAGTAGTTAAATACTAACAATATGGTACTATAGGTATCAATTTGATGAAGATGACGGTCACAATGACATATGTTGGAGTCATATTATCTTGAACAACAAAATAAAATATTCCAATTGTTCGATATAATCAAATGGTTAGTATGTAGAAATGAATTTAAAGTTGCCATTGACTTAATACTACAATTCTTGTCGTGTAACTCTTGTGTTTTACCCAATTTTGTTTTTTAAAGTTAACATTTCTTGATTGCACTTTAGAAAAATTTCAGAAACGAATTAATTATTTCAATTAATTAAGAGAAAAACAGAAGCGGTAGCAATCTCTTTCAAATCTTTAACAATTTCTTTTTCTTACGACACAAATTTAAAAAAATGAATTCGATGTTGCCCAATTCTAAAACACAATAATTTGTTGTTTTGCAAATGAGTTGGTCAAAAGGTGTTACTGAGTAAAACAATAGTATTAGATGTATCGTTGGATAACATTAATTTAATGTGGTTAGGTTCAGGAAACTAAAACAAATAGCTTGGTCAAAGGATATATCACCATCAATTTTGTCATTTTCGAGTGAACTCCAAGTGAAATTACTTGGCTTAACCACCAAGCCTCTATATTAATAAACTTAATTTCGGCCCACTTACAATAATCAAGACCACTTCATACGTCTGGAACTTTGGACTTACCCCAAAATTTCAGCCAAAATTGCACTTTTTTTTTAATATCTAACGGATATATTTCTAATAAACAAAATGTTCCATGAGGACCAAAAGTGCGAAACAAAATGAGTCAAATTATGGTTCATCTTAGATTTGAAAAATTATTGTTTGGACAAAAAGAAATTGGACTAGTGGCCGAAAGACCACTAAAATACCCTAATGAGTAATGCCTACTAAAAAAATGTTGAGTTAATTCCTATATGGCCCCCAACTTTGTGACCAGCTTCCTTTATGACCCTCTTTTTTTCGTAAATTCAAATATGACCCCCTATTTTCATGGAAATGTCCTAACTACCCTTCCTTTAAATCTTTTTTCAAAATAAAATAAAAAAAACAAACATAATTCCACCTCACTTCCCTCTCCACCACTTATCTCTCTCCACCTCACCTCTCTTCCCAAATCATCTTTCTCTCTCTCCAACTCACCTTTTTCTCTCTCCACCTCACCTCTCTCTCTCTCCACCTCACTCTATCTTCTCCGATGAAGGTCGCCTCTCATCTCTCTCTCTCTCTAAAAACTCCGGCGAAGGTGGTTCCCTTCGCCGGAGTGATCTGGTCTGTTCTTCAACAGACCAGTTCCGGTCTGTTCTTCAACAGACCAGATCTGGTCTGTTCTTCAACAGACCCGTACTCCGGCGAAGGAAACCCCATTCGCCGGAGTTTTTAGAGAGAGAGGGAGATGAGAGTAAAAAAAAAAAAAAATTATTTTTTTTTTAGGTTGAAGGTCGCCGGCCGTAAAATTTTCCGGCCGACGACCTTCATCGGAGAAGATAGAGTGAGGTGGAGAGAGAGAGAGGTGAGTTGGAGAGAGAGAAAGATGATTTGGGAAGAGAGGTGAGGTGGAGAGAGCTAAGTGGTGGAGAGGGAAGTGAGGTGGAATTATGTTTGTTTCTTTGATTTTATTTCGAAAAAAGATTTAAAGGAAGGGTAGTTAGGACATTTCCATGAAAATAGGGGGCCATATTTGAATTTACGAAAAAAAGGGGGCCATAAAAAAAGCTGGTCACAAAGTAGGGGGCCATATAGGAATTAACTCAAAAATGTTTGAAGTACTCCAATGTGTACACTTTTGTGCACCGCTTATCATACATGTCTCATAGGGCAAAGGGCCAGGCAACACTTGGTTGTTCAAATGGTTCAAAGTGTTGACATTAATTTCAAAAACCTGGAAGTCTTAAGTTCGATTCTCATGGAAAATGAAATTCATGATTATTAAACTTGGATTATTAAAAAGTATAAATAATGTAATAAATATGTCGGGTTTTAGACCTAATTCATGTTGTTGGGCTCTAAACCTTCATTATAAACTTAACTCCGACGGTTATCGTGCTTATCTCATCTTCAGTTCGATTCTCAAGAAAAATGAAATTCATGATTATTGAACTTGGATTATTAAAAAGTATAAATAATGTAATAAATATGTTGGATTTTAGACCTATTTCATGTTGTTGGGCTCTAAACCTCTTTCATTATAAACTTAACTCGGGTGGTTATCGTGCTTATCACATCTTCATGATGCATCGATACCTTGTAACAACAAATGTAGGCCATAAAATAATATGACCCAATGACGTATTATTAGGTCAAAATAGTATGATAACGGCTAAAATTGCAAAAAACTTCCTCTACCCACATGAGTGAAACTTCTATTTTCATACTTGTTCACCAATGACTAGTTCGTAGGAGTGCTTTGGAAGTACACCACCCCCACCCCAACTAACTTTCATCAGAGTAACTACTAGTACTAACCGTTCAACAAAAAAAAAACTACTAGTACTAACCGGAATATGTGGAGGTGGATCGACTATGACTTTGATCGATACTGAATGAGAATCGAAATAGCTAATATTTAACATCATCAATACTAAAATGAATAATTTTTGGAAAACCAACATCCCAAACTTCAAAAAGTTAAAAAGAAGTAAATAAAAAACTTTAACATATGCTGGAAGAATATATGCTAGGACGATCAGACATTCATATAACTCTAAATGAAAATGTCAAAAGGTTATCTTTACACTTCACTAAAAATAACAAAATGGAAAAATTTGAGTAAACTTAGGTCATTTCATTTTCAAGAAAAAGTTGTCGAAGAAAGGTTTTGTCAAACTAAATCTCCATGCGCGTTAAAGACTAGCAAAATGTAGCCCACTGAAACACTAAAAAGCACTTCTTAATTGCCGAGTTAAGAAATGAAACGGTGTCGGAAAGTATCGTACAAATTACTATTAAATAATTTGACAGACACTTCACCGTCGATGCCTGTCCATGCTTCATGCAAACCAAAAGAAAAAGTACACTGGTTTACACTTTTTTATTACAAACATTCTAATGGGCCGACTATCGGATTTATGGCTACTATCCTGCCAGTTTTGTCCTAGTATTCGTCCTAGTATATAATATAGTATTTTAATATTTTATTAAGCATATATAAAAACTTTAAGGTGTTGTATTATTCTTCTTCATCTTTGAGTGAGACTCTATCGACCGACAATTTCTTGATGGAAAAGAAGGATAAGATGGCGAGAGGCAGAGATGATTGGAGATTGGAGGTGAAGAAGATGGAGAATTAGTTAAGTTAAATTTAACTTAACCCATTGATCGAGTCAATTGTGCCATGAGGTCAAACTCAAATGCGCATTGCCCTTTTTTTAGCATGACCAGTGATTTGGGAAAACAAGAATATCTTCTGAGTGTAAAGACTTTGTCAAAGTTTACCAATTTACTTTCTAAATGTTATGGATAAATAACTTCGAGTGAATTTTTTTGCCTTTTCATTTTGTTCTCCCAACTCCATCACCATTTTGTCCACTCTGGTAATGACCGTCAACAAACGACCATCGTCAGTCACCTTTAATTTTTTTTTTCTCCGTCCACCACCTTCAACTACTATCACCGCAATTATTTCACTCTCTTCCTTCCTCTCCCTCTCACTTCTCCTCCTTCATTCTCTCCCCTCTTAGTTTTTTCGGTCCCAAACTAGCTCGGTTTTGGACCCATCCATAGAAATTTCTAGGTATGGTTGGCTCTGATCTTGGATGCCACTCCCTCATCCTGTATATACTCTTTCATGATTCCATACGTTGTAATTTTCTACTCAGTTACTAATCATTGTTCGGTTCTGTTTGGAATTTCACCTCCCTTGTCTTTAATAACCCTCACACATGATTTCTACTCCGACATTATCAACCTAATAAAATTAAGGCCCTTGAATCTACTTAATCTTATTTTTTGTCAAACTCTAACAATCATCATTCTTGATTTTTTCTCATTTTTGTTTATTTGTTTCTTTATACTTTTTTCTGATCTCCTCCTCATTTGATTTGATTGAAAACTATGCGAACAAAGTAACTAACTAACAAAACAAAAGTTTAACTTTCAACAAAAAAAAAGTATGAGTTTTCTCAACTTGGATATAAAAACTATGAGAAAAATGAAGTATGAACAAATACACCATCATATTTTCAACAATATTCCTTACTTTATAACTCCAATGACTGATTCAAAATGAAGAATGAAGAAAAAAAATCGACCATTAATAAAAGATGAAGAGAGGAAAAATTATTGATTGTTCACTTTCTGACTTTGGAATTGGTGATGAAGGGCCAAGTTTAAAACCTAAATCAGAAATAAAACTACTTGATATTGATGGAAAATTCATTACTTATGCATATAAATAACAAACCACAATAATGAAATTAAACCAAGATCTCTATTTGATGAATTAAAGAGATGTAAAAGGTTTCTGGTACTTACCCGAATCCATAGCTTGAAGATACTTGAAGATACAGTAGATTTCCTTGTCAACCCTAAGATTTGGACAATATCTTCTAAACCTTGAGAATGGACGTTGTTTCTGATTTCTCAAAAATGGGAGTTGGGAAAATCACGTCTCTCTTCTCTGGTTTAGGGATTTGCCCTGAATAATATGGGAACTGCCTAGGAAGTTACTAGCAGTTACCCAAGTAATTATTAAAGAGCCCATTATTCTTTGATAATTACTTTTGAGGGCTCTACACATGACATATTGCTAATACGCTCCCCACACTTCAAACTGATATTTTATGGTCCATAATGTATAAATCAATTAGATCACCTTTTGGGACCCTTAAGTGAAATAACATGTATTATGTAATTAATACATATATTAGTCCACATTAGTCATTAGTATTAAAAATACTAACAGATATTACTAGATTTGGATCTGGAATCTGATTTGATGTAGAATTTATCTCAACCACTATCAAATACAATTGAGAAGAGTATTGAATAATGACTAGATTTTAACAACAGAAGTGAACTACTCTTATTGAATGAAAACTAAAATAGAGACATAAAAGAAAAGCTCTGGTGAAAATCCGACATACGATAGCCATTAATGAGGCTACCGCCGCCGGTAAGCGGAAGACTTTGATTAACTATCTTAAAAGAAAGCCTAGGCTCTTATACCATGAAAGAAAAGAGAAATGTATTGAATTCACTTGATATTTCGAGCAATTACATAAGATCCTTATAAATATTTTTACAAAAAATAAGTTTTATCAATTGTACTATGTGGGACTATATGACTTATTCTAATAGTCATCAAAATGAGAAACTCAAAATCCACTTCCTTCGTAACAACTGACAGTGTACCCTTTGAGAACTGACATCAAAAGAGGAGATAAATTATAAAAGTAAAAAATGGTGGTAGAAGGAGATTAGAAGGAAAAAAAAGGTAAAAAAATGGTGGTGTTGGTGGTAAGAGATGGGGGAGGAATAAGAAGATAATTTGTTTCCTTTTAAAATTTTGCACCCCGAAAAATTTGTCAAAATTTATAATCTTACTTTAAAATTCTGTAAAAATAATCTTATTTCCTAAAACGCCGGCTTTCAACAGCATTGCCGAACAACAAAGGACATTGCTTTAGATTTTCCCGAAAAATATCTTTCGTTTGTGGAGAGAAGAGAGAATTTATCTATCGTGAAAAGACTTTTTAGTAAAAATATATTTTGTTTTAAAAATTCTTGTTATAATTTATAAAAATATATTATTTTTTAATATCGCCAAAGGAGTAACTATTTTTTAATATTACTTTGATTAAGAAGCCTTCCGAAAAGGTAAAAGATTTTCTAACATACACATGACTCAGTCTAACTTATCAAATATGATCGAATCTAATTCAAAAAAGAAAAAGTACGATCAAATCCAAGCTTGTTTAGACTTTAGATACAAGATTTCAATGCCAAATGAAATGACTATCGTTGATGGCAGTCAATTTCCAAAAAAAAAAGAAAAGAAAAAGAAAATTGCTACATAGAATTCTATGTGTACAAACCTTAGTCAAATGTTACCCATATCATCTCTTTTACTTCCATGACAAATTGACAATGTCTCTTTCTTAGTTATTTATGGGTCCTCTTTAATTGATAAAAGGGATTCTAGTCCTACTAACTCATAGATTTGTCCAGTACTTATTGGTCAACCCAATATATTAAACTTGGTCCTAATTTTGGGGACAAGACATGCTCACTTCCAGCTAATTCACCACCAACCAATAGAAATAGGTACGTCCTACCGTACTTCCATCTCACCTTCTTGAGTCAACCATCTATCCACACCCCCAACAAAAAAAAAACGTCTTTTTTTTTTTACTGGGAGCACTTCCCGGTGACCGTTAAACTGAACTTAATCCATATTGTTCAAACCTAACGTGAATTAAACCCCAATTCTTAGGACGAGAAGGCTAAAGTGTAAAATGAAGGGGCGCCTATTATACCTATGGGCCTTGGGTAGTTTCCGACCGCTCTTAAGCCACTGCTTAATACTGTCTTGTGTCTGAGTCTTGATATCAATCTACTTTGAAGATTTGTAATTTTACACTAAATAAAGTGGATTTATTTAAGCGATTATCGTGTTTATCACATCTTGACAATGTATCTATGTTATGTAATGACTGTCGTAGTTCATTTCCGAAAAAGAAAACAAAATGTGGACTTAAGGTAGAGAAGTTGAAGATCTTTTACTTTTAGAATGATCTTTCAAGAGTCTTTTATATTGCATTTAAGGGTCTAAATGTCCATTATGACTGTGACTCTGCTCACCTAATTCACATATTGTATTGAATACTGTACCCACACGTTTTGTAAGTGGGAACTACATTGACACTAGACTTCCTTGGTCTTCACTTTTGTTGTGGTCATTGTTTTCATTGATCTAAATATAGATTTTGGGATTAAAAAGTGACCCCAAGATTCTACATATCGAACTAGATTATAAAATAGCTTATATCGTGTCATACATATCTAGTATAAGATAACTTAGACCTGTCATCGTGTCTCCAAATATAAACTTGTTTATCACGTCACACGTGTAGATGTAGGCGGTAGGGCCTGCGTAACCTTGTAATTCAATTAAATTACAAAGAAACAGAATTGAAGCTTACAGAAAACTTCAAGCTTGAAGTTGAAAGTGAATGAGAAACTTCAAGTTTGAAAATCATGACTCTAAGAAGCCAAAGTTAATGTCAACTGCATTCGAGTTTTAATGGTTTTGCCTTTCATTTTGACATCTTTCTCTCTTTCTCTAATATAGTAGTCTTTTTCGATATCACTTGCAATCTTTTTCAACACTAATCCATATTCATTACTTGTCAGTTTGACAAGTTTGTTTTACATTGTTTGATTCAGATGACTTGGAAAACAAGTTAACCGACAGATTATATTCTTACTGAAGGTCAAACTTAATTGAAAAAAAAATGTAACTATCAATAGATATATGAAGTTATAACAGTAACACTTATAGACCTTACTGTCATGTTCAGGAATCTGAATCTGACTCTGACTCTGTATCTGATTTCATCTTCACTGGTCTACGTCTATTGGTATTAGCTTCTAGAGGGGGAAGCCCATCATCTTCATCATCACTTGAATTCATCGATTCCTCTGCAGTCTGAGAGGTTGATGTTAGTGGCTGGCCATTTGAAACATCATTTGGGGTTGCTTTTCTGAATATTTCAGGCCTGCAATGAATGTTTAAGACAGACAAAATAAGTAGCTGATTCTTGTCGAACTATCTTAAAGAACACGAGGAAAATCTGACATGACATTTATGGATCTTAACATCTTTCATGAGTTTATTTCGGAAGTTAAGAGTTGCTTTCTAACAGCTAAAGGGGAATATAAGCCGACATGTGATCTTCTACATGAAGTAATATCATTCATACTAAACTAGTGAAAGAAGATAAAGAACAAACCATTCAGGAGATTTCTGTAGGAGACGAACTTGTTTAAAGAAAAGAACTTGTGTAACAATACAGGTGACCTTCCTGCCAGATTCAAGTGCACCATCCCGTCCTCTTTCATCAACTACGACAAAGCTTCCTACACAACGAAACAGAAAAACTTCATACTCGTTATGGAAATCTGACATAAAAGACATCAAGTAAAACAGTTTGAGACACTGTCTCAATAAAGATATTCGATAACTTTTATTACAATATGGATATAAGTATGTATAACGAATATTTATGACAAAAACATGGACGGGTTAAGAGGTGAAGGCATCTGGGAGCCTTCCTCATGATCCGAAAGCCCTTGTTTATGCCCACACCAAACCACATAGTATAATAAAAAACACCAACCTCGTCTTGTCCACATGCTTTTTTGAAATTTAGCTGGAAGCAGTGCCAACGATTTCTCACCCGCTGCATTTAGTACCTTAATATGTGATTGTGAGACAAGAACAAAAGGCGCATCAATAGAACGTTAGTTTAAGCAGACGATTACAAAAATAACCATACCGGTGATGGGTTTAAGAATGTTGGTACTAAAAACAGTATATTCGCCGTCTAAGAAAGAACCAATTGTTCATCGTGTCTTCCATTGTTTCAGATGTAATGAGATGAGAAAGTACTAGACGTTGACCTATTAGAGCCTAGTACACCTAACCAACAACTAGAAGTGCATTAGAATCTAGTCAAAAGGTGTATATGGTTCTATTACAATATATACATATAAGATTACGAGGAAACCGACATCTTATATTCTTTTTATTGCAGAAAGACTACAAGAACATTTCAGTTTTCATCCACACAAATTAACAGATTCTCAAAAGCTTGATGTGTCCTACAGTATCCACTGAACAGTGTTACTATATGAAACTGAACTATGAAAAAGAGAGAGAGGAAGCAAACTCGTAATGTGACTGACAAAATTAAAGAATGCAAAAGCATAAATGAATTTAGAAACCACAAACAAGAAAACAAGTAAGAGTTACACAATTTTGAGAAAATATGGCATGAAGTTATCGACTTCCACATTTTCCGTAACCTGAGAGTAAGCTATACGAGATCAAAGACTAAACTGGGAGGAAATTAAGCAACGAAAAACAAAGAATTGGGCTAGAAGAGACAACAACCTCAATGAGATTCGACCCACGGTGGGAAACAACTTGCATTATACTTTCGCATTCTTGTAAGGTCAATGCTTCTTCCTCAACTGCTCTCTTCAGATTCTTTCTTCCTGCTCTCATTGCTTGATTTCTTAAACTCTAGAAAATACAAACCAAGCTTGTCAAAATTTTAAAAAATGAATACAAACTCTCCAAGCATTATCCTTTTATCTTCAATGGTTGGTAAAAGAGAAACAAAATTTGGTCTACTAAAAATGTCCAAGTATGGTTTTCAACCTAGAAGAACTCTTCTATATGGTGTGTTTGGATGAATGAATCATGAAATAAGATTCATGATTCATTTCGATTCATGAACACTAGATTCATGATTCCAAAGGATTTTCGTTGGTTAATTCAGACTCTATGTTGTATTGAGCGTGAGGGGAGGCGAAAAGCTTCAAACAGACCAATTCATAAACAATAAAAAAAGTAAGTGGAAGCTAAATCAATTCAAACACAATTCATAATGTCTTATCTAGGGTTGATTGTTGTTCGACTGAACAGTGAGGTGTTCACTGTTTAGTCGAATATGGCCCTAAAAAAGGAAGAAAGAAGACAAAACAGGTATAGGTTGCTGAAACTGATTTGAAGAAAAAACATAGGGGAAAAGCTATGTAGTTGGTCTCGGTCCGGCCGATGGCCGAGACCGAGACGAGACCGAGACGGACTGAGATTCTTGGGCGAGACAGCAAGTGCAGCTATTAGCTAATGGCCTACTACTAAGGCACTACTTAGGCATAAAATAAATCCTAATCTACTAAAATTAGATTCTTGTGTTCTTTACTTCTTTATTAGTTCTTAATTCTAGTTTTTACTACTTATTCTAACCTAATAATTGTATAAATAAATCCTAATCTACTAAAATTTTGAAAGTGTCGAAAGAATTTTCAAAGTTTCTATAAGGCATAAAACCTAAAAATTCTATATAGTATTATTGCTATTTATATTAGATCTATTGGGAATACAATAAGTAGTTAAGATTTAAGAAGATAATAAATAATAGTACACAATTAGGTCTAAGAGTTTTTCAAAAAAAAAAAGTTCTAAATATTTAGAAATAACTGTCTCGGTCTCGGGTTGTCTCGGCCAAACCCTAACTCGGGGTCTCGGCCAAGTCTCGTCTCGGGAGAGGGCCACCGAGACGAGACCCGAGATTCTCGGCTGTCTCGGCCGAGACCAACCACAGGGGAAAAGGAAAACGAAAGTAAGACAAGTGAATATAAGAAGTAGAACTCTAGAAGATGATGAAAACAAAAAAAGGTATTTACCTTGAAGTTCGATTAAGGCATCAAATGGAAGAAGAAGATTATTGAAGTGTTGTCCTCTCTCTCTCTACTGTTTTGATCGATTAGTGCTAGGGAGAATTACTGAAACCCCCGGGTTTATAAATGTTGTTTACCTAAATCCCCACTTTTATTTAATAATTACTAAACTCCTTGACCCCACCTTTGGTTAAGATTTAACGAAACTATTTTAAATATTGCTTTCTTGCCCCTCTTACGTTTTACACAACCTTTACTAACGGATTACATTTTACACCACCTTTACTAACAGATTTACGTTTTACACCAGGTTTTCGAAATGAAGGGACAAGACTGACACCAAATTATGGCCATTTTTGACCGTTTTTTGCTCCTTTTTTAGCCTTATTTTTTCTATTTAAACCCATGAAACCACCCTAAAAACTTCACCCCTACCATCAACAACTATAACTTGGCATTTATTTAATGGCTTCTTCAAGTTCATCAAATGTGTATCGAGCTCATAACGTCGTCTCGAAGCCGTATGAAAGCTCAATAACCTTTGTCTGAAATTCTATCAAATGGAGTATAATTCAATGCTAAATTTACTGATATGCTATAATTTTATCATCAACGGAGTACAAATCAAGAAATTTCAGACAAATAAAGCAAATTTCAGAAAAATCAAGCTAAATTTTAGACAGAAATGTACTGATATGGTATAACCTTTCAAACAAATCAAGCTAAATTTACTGATATGCTATAACCTTTCAAACAAATCAAGAAATTTTAGACTGTAATTACCCCATTACAGATATGGGGATTTTAGACAGTAATCAAGCTAAAAATCAAGAACCCTAGTTCGAGTTAAGGGTAATTGGAGAGAGAGAGAGGCAAGACAGTAATTACCCTAGCTGTTCTTAACAGAAAGGAACCCTAGTTCGAGTTAAGGGTAGTTGGAATGGAGTACAAGAGAGAGAGAGTACCTGGTTGTGCTAATTCACCTTTAGAGAGAGAGAGATGCCTTCATTATCCCTTCATCGAGCCTTCCCTATTTCCCTCGTTCTTGATTTAGGGTTTCAGGTAAGGGGACTTGCTGGTTTCGTCGACCGGGTAGGGAGAAGAGGGTTGGTGATATAAGCACCGCGCATTTCAATTTAAGGCGCCCCATTTTTTGTAAAACAAAAATCGTGGAGAATTAGCACATCGGCAGTTGTGTAATTTGACATGCACTAACTGGATGTTTCCATTAAATCTAACAAAAGGTGGGGGTTTTAGTAATTATTGAATAAATGTGGGAATTTAAGTAAACAACATTTAAAAACCCGGGGGTTTCAGTAATTTCTCTGAAGAGCTAAGGGAAGAGAGAAAAACTAATTCCAACAAGTTTGGTCGACTGGATTTAGACTAACTTTTCATTTTTTTATATATAGGCACCTTCATCGCTTTCTTATGGGTTTCCGGCTTCCCTGGGCTAGAAACTGAGCGCCCACAGTCGCCAATTGTGGAAACTAGGTAGTTGGGCGACTCAATGATGTTTTGATCAAGCCATCTGATCTTACAAGGCTGGTTAATGGCTTTTCTCCTGCTTACGTTCTTGCATGAGGGTTTTCCATCGTGGTCTTTCTTTTCTCATCTCTTCTTTGTACTCGGTACTTTCTTCTACAATAGAGCACCACTTTTCCTTGAGTTTCTAGAGAACTGATCTTAAATCTTTGGGAACTTTGCTTAAACCAAAGATCCGCTCTAGCCCTTAAATTTCTAAAGTTGAAGTTCATGTCCTGATCTCTCGAGAACGAAATGACTTCGACCTTCTGAACTAAGTATTCTAGTATGCCCCTCATTGACGTTGTTTGGCTCTACCTTTTGACTGATCAACACAATCCGATTCTTAAACAAAAGGTGTTACGAGTTAGTAAGCATAATTTAGAGTTAGCATGTTGATTTAGGAAATCTTAGTCCAACACTCCTTTTCACGGAGATCTGCTTACAAATTTGTAAACAAGACAAAAAGGACAAGATGCATGCGAAGCAGTGCTTTCGAGATTCGTCACTATTCATAGAATCATTGGGTCGCGAAACTGCTTTCACAAGGCTTTTGGTGTTCGACAGATCTAGCGCTTTGTCTATGTCTGGTTATGGTCTGATTGTTCCTTCGTCAGACTAGGAGGGATTTTTCGTGGCCCAATTATTGTCCGGCCAACCATCGTAAGCCTAACATGTCTTTTTCGTGGCCTAGTTTTTTGCTTGGTTGTTCCACCACCAAACTAGCAGGTTTTTTTTTTTGTGGTTTGGTTATGACCTGATTGTTCCATCATCAGACAAGCAAAGTTTTTTCATGGTATGGTTATGCCCTGATTGTTTCATCATCATACTAGTAAGGTTTTTTCGTGTTCTGGTTTTGGTCTGACTGTTCCCTCACGAGACTAGCAGTGTGACGCCTCGTGTCCCAAAATAGACACGACCACGCCCCGACAATTCACAGACGAGACAAAAATCCGACAGAGTCTCCTCTGTAAATCGAACCGGTCGCGGAACTGCTTTCACAAGGCTTTTGGTGTTCGACAGATCTAGCGCTTTGTCTATGTCTGGTTATGGTCTGATTGTTCCTTCATCAGACTAGGAGGGATTTTTCGTGGCCCAATTATTGTCCGGCCAACCATCGTAAGCCTAACATGTCTTTTTCGTGGCCTAGTTTTTTGCTTGGTTGTTCCACCACCAAACTAGCAGGTTTTTTTTTGTGGTTTGGTTATGACCTGATTGTTCCATCATCAGACAAGCAAAGTTTTTTCATGGTATGGTTATGCCCTGATTGTTTCATCATCATACTAGTAAGGTTTTTTCGTGTTCTGGTTTTGGTCTGACTGTTCCCTCACGAGACTAGCAGTGTGACGCCCCGTGTCCCAAAATAGACACGACCACGCCCCGACAATTCACAGACGAGACAAAAATCCGACAGAGTCTCCTCTGTAAATCGAACCGGTCGCACCTGTAAACCTGTCATGCAAACCATACATTCGCATATACAAGAATAAACTATAAACTAAAGCGGAAGCTAAACAAACTCAACTCAGTTTCAGGTCGAAACCCGAACCACATAACAAAATATAAAAGCCTCTTACCCATCGATACAACCTATAAACGACTCTAAGTGTTATATATATACATTTTAGAGTTTGATTTCTACAATAAATACATAACTTGGAAATAACGAAAAACCATATAAGCAAAAACCAAAGAAACCGACGCAACGCCACTAGCCTCGTCAGACACGATCACCGGCTGGAATACAACTTCGCCTCGAGGCTACGACAAAGCACCTGCACACTAACAACTGGTAGGGGGTCAGAATACTCATCGACACGAGTTATTCTGGTAGAAGACCATTCCAAAACCCATCACGTTTTCAAAAGTTCATTTAGTAAGTTGTAAACATCATGACAAAACGAGTTATCAAACCAGTTACCATATATACTATTTACAAAACCATTTTCCTTAATCTAGCAAGCAATAACAATGATTAGCTGCCCACCCATGGTGGGCTCCCAATAAGAGGAGAGTTCCTCAGGAGAGCCTAGAGTGCGTTATGAAGGATTTATCCGTTCGGTCTGAAGGAGATGTCCTTCCGAAGGAGTGTCCTTCGACCAAGGTGGCAATGCGATCAATTTGTCAGTTAGGATAACGATGACCACACGTAAAGATCATCCAGTCCGGTCCAATTAGGGGTCGTAATGCTTTGCTAGAAGCCAACTACGATTGTCGGATCAAGGAGTTGATTCGCGGCTAACATAAACCGGATCCTACAACGGGTTACACATAAGAGTGGTAGCTTGATCGGAGAGAATTGACTAGACGGGAACTGGCTAAAGTTGGATGTGATTCAACTGGAAAGGCCGAAAGGGTCCGAATGGAGATTCGGGACAAGATAGAAGGAAGGCTCATTGGGCCGGCCATGAGATGGCCGACCAGAGTAAGTGGGCCGGCCATATAAGGCCTATGGTGGGCCGGCCATATAAGGCCCATGGTGGGCTGCCCTGGCCGGCCACACTTAAGGGATTGTCAAAATACCCCAAAAGGGTATTTTGGTAATTATCTTTTCTGTGACCCGAAAATAGAAAACCTAATCTGAATGAGATTCTAATTAGGGTTTGTCTATATATTGGGTCAGTTGAGAACATAAAAGGTGTGGATTTTTTTCTGGTGGAAAAATATACAGCTCTCTCTCTCTCTGAATATACAGCTATTGGAGAGAGAGGAATATAGAGAAAAAGCTCCCGTTCTATCAATCTAGTCAAGAAGAAGAGTTCTTCTCAACCTTCTAGTAAGTCCTAGCAGTCTGAAAGGAAGGGAGATCAAGTCTATTCACTCGGTGTCTCAAGTAGAGGAGCTACAATTGGAGCTCTCGATCTTTGCATGCGATTGGAATGGTTCGAGGGAAAAACGCGTTAAGGTATTTATCCCTCTTCTAGTTCATTGATTAGTTTATGCATAACGATCCTGGGCAATCTAGTGTTAAACATATGATGTTTGAGATTCCGCTTAGAACACTAGTTAGTGTATAGGATACACAAAACCCTACAGTGGCATCACGAGCCGGTTGCATGAAACTATCTCTGACTAGTCGAATTAGATTCGAGCTTGATTGATTAGATGAATAGGGATTTAGACATGAAATTGATTAGTTTAAATTGGATTTAGACTTAATCGGATAGAAAATTGAAAGAGTTTCAATGGGAGAACTTTAAAATTTTGAGTTTTTGAAAAGAGTTTTCAAAAGAAAATTTTAAAGTGGATGGTTTTTTGAAAAGAGTTTTCAAATTGCTGGTTTTTGGATGAAGATTCATCAAAAACAGCAGCAAGAAGTTGGAAGATTTTGAAAATTGGAAGAGAAGATGGTGCTGTCCAGGAGCCGGACTGACCAGGACGCGTCTGGCCAGTCGCGGACGCTCAGGACGCGTCCCAGTCCTTCCCGGACTGGGAATCCGAGAGCGTCTAGGATAAGGACGCGTCCGAGTATTTCTCGGACAGGAAGACGCGTCCGAGAGCGTCTCGGACAGGGATCCCGGAAGATCCGCGTCTGGCACTTGAGGCAGCGTCTTCAGGACGCGACCACAGAGAAGTCCGGACGCGTCTCGGATTGAGAATCCGGACGCGACCGGGACTGTCCCTTCCAGAACGCGTCTGGGACGCGTCTGGTGAAACCAGTAGCTGTCTCGGACTGGGAGTCCGAGAGGCATATGCTTGGACAGAGCGTCTAGGACGAGTCTGTGGGGCTGGGAAGCGTCTGGCCTAGGGCCAGGACGCATCCACCCGAGGGACTTGGCACGGTCTGGAACGTGCCAATCCGGGTCCGACCTTGGCTCGGACCTTGGCCGTGACTTGACTGGGTCTAGTCAAAGGGTTCCTTGACCAAGTTTGACTTAAGTCTTTGGAGTTAGACTCGGGTCTTTTGGGCCTTGACTTAAGTGGGAGGTTTCTATTTTCTTCTTCCGACTTTGACCATATTTTTTCCGAAAGCGACCCGGGCAAACCAAAGCCTGAATCGGAGTTTTTCCAAAACGATTTCAAAATCTTTTAGGATAAAACCAAAACGAGCCATTAGTCAGAATTATGAGATAATTAGACTTAAGGCACGTTAGACATAGAGATGTCGGTAGTATCTCCCGAATAGCTATCTAGAACATAGCAAACCTAGATTCGACCTAAGGAAGCGAATCTCATACATACTTGGGTGTTTTATGAGTGTCATATTATGATGTATGTATGGATGTGAATGCGGGTTCTAGTATGGCCATAAAATTGTTCTATCTTGTTTTTAAGCACGGATGGGTGCCCGATGTAATTAATTTAATTTTAAGTTTTATACGATCTGTGAATCGTTGAGTCTTGTAATTAGAGTTAAGGGTACAAAAGAGTCCATTGAAGAGCCAAAGGATGAGATCGTGGTTCGAGTGGGAGAATTCAATGGATGTTCGAGGATGGAGATCCAGGCGAACGGAGGCTAAACAAGCAAAGAACCTAAGAAGATTAGATCTTAGGTTAGGGGCCATACTAGGATCATGTCTGTTTGATTTATTTTCTCGCGCGCATTTACTTATTTACGTTTTATGTGGTGTATGATTATGTTAGAGTTCACAGTAATGCATGCAAACAAAAACGTAAGAGTCCCCAAAAAGAATTTTGAGTAATGCCTACCCAGATTAAGACACCTGTTGCGCCCTTGTTCATCGATGGTGGGTCATGCCAAAGCAGGGTGCCATCTTTTACCTCGGGATAATACGGGTAGACCTATGAAGAGGTCTACATGTCTAAATGGATATTCTCAACGAGTCAGCAAAAGGGTTTTGGATTTCGAGGCAAAAGGTTGAATTGAACACATAACTGTTATTCATCAACCAAGAGTCATATGAGATATGATCAGTAAGGAGTTACTCACCCAGGAGGGTGAAGTTAAGGGCAGTGCCAAAGTACGCTTAGCTTCACAGGAATGGGATCTTGGAATCGCATTATTCATAGGGGGACGGTTTTCATTGAATAATATGGCAAAAAGTGTTTTTGCATAAACATTGAATGTAGTACTTAGCAAAATCCTTATTTTGTTTCTGTAGAGTAGAGATGGCAAATAGTATTAGTTCACGTTTAGATAGAGATCTATACGACTTTCTAGATTTGGAGGAAGATCAGAGAAGAGTTCTCGATGCTTCAAAGAAAGAAAGCGTAATAGAGCTACCAGAAAGGGAAGTGGAAGTCGGTGCCTATGTTATAGAGGTCAATTTCGCAGATATGGCTAACTCTCCCTCATGGGTATATGATACCGGATGTGGAGCACATATAATTTCAGAATTAGATGAGCTCAAGGAGGTCAGGTATCTGACAAAGAGCGAGATGGTTCTACGAGTCGCAAATAAGGCAAGGGTTGCTGCTGTGGCTGTAGGAACCTTTGAGCTCAGTTTAGAGACTGGATTGGTATTAGTGCTACATAATTGCTATTATGTACCCACTATATCAAGGAACATCATCTCTGCGTCGGTGTTAGACAAAGAGGGATATCACGCTATAATAAAGGACAAGAGTTGTTCTTTATACAAAGGTGAGATGTTCTATACCAGTGCTAAACTGCGTAATGGTCTTTATGTTGTGAACATAGAAGACGAAATCCTGAACATAGACACGAAACGGCTTCGTACTCTTGATTCTAACCAAAGCTATCTCTGACATTGTCGTTTGGGTCACATTAACATGAAACGCATGCAGAAGCTTCATTCAGATGGACTTCTAGGATCGTGTGATTTGGAATCGTACGATACATGTGAGCCATGCTTAGTGGGCAAGATGACAAGATCGTCCTTCAAGGGGAAAGGAGATCGGGTGAGTGAACCATTAGGACTGATACATACAGATGTATGCGGACCTATGAGTACACTTGCGAGAGGTAACTATGGCTACTTCATAACGTTCACAGATGACTTCACTAGATATGGTTACGTATATCTTATAAGGCATAAGTCGGAATCGTTTGAAGTGTTCAAACAATTCCAGAATGAAGTAGAGAATCAACTTGGCAAGAAAATAGAAGCCATTCGATCGGATCGAGGTGGTGAGTATTTGAGTCAAGAGTTTGAGGATCATCTTCGGAGTTGCGGAATAGTTTCACAACTCACTCCTCCAGGAACACCTCAGATGAACGGTGTGTGCGAAAGGAGAAATCGAACATTGATAGACATGGTTCGATCGATGATGAACTTAGCCGATCTTCCTAACACTTTCTGGGGGTATGCTCTAGAAACGGCTGCTTTCACACTTAACCGAGCTCCGTCAAAAGCTGTAGAAAAGACGCCATATGAGATATGGACTGGAAAGGTTCCAAAGTTGTCTTTTCTCAAAGTCTGGGGTTGCGATGTTTATGTAAAGCGTTTACAAGGAGATAAACTAGCACCAAGATCAGACAATTGTCTCTTTGTCGGATATCTGAAAGAGACAAAGGGGTATTACTTCTACAACCCATCAGAGAACAAAGTGTTTGTTGCTCGTGATGGTGTCTTCCTTGAAAAGGAGTTCCTTTCCAAGAAGACAAGTGGGAGAAATATAGAGATCGAAGAGGTTCGATCTGAGCAACAAACTGACACCGTTGTACCGATGTCAGAAGTCGCGATTCCTAACTATTATGAGCCAATAGAAAAGGAAAGAGGGGAAGAGATGGTAGATCTCGGAGATCCTCCCGCGCAGAGCGAATGTGATTCGCAGGAGAACCCTCAAGGAGTTGAGAGTGTCTCACCTGTTGCTCACGCCCCGCGTAGGTTTGCAAGGCTGATTGAGTTATCTCAACGACAAGAGTTGTTGTTGGTAGAGGATAATGAACCCAGCACCTACAAAGAAGCTATGACGAGCCCAGACTCCGAAAAATGGCTGGGAGCCATGAAATCCGAAATGGAATCCATGTCTGAGAATCAAGTTTGGAACTTGGTTGATTTGCCCGATGGAGTAGAACCCATCGGATGCAAATGGATTTTCAAGATGAAAACAGACAAGGATGGATACGTGAGCGTTTTCAAAGCTAGACTCGTGGCAAAAGGTTACAGACAAGGCCAGGGTATAGACTACGAAGAAACCTTTTCCCCTGTCGCGATGCTTAAGTCCATTAGGATAATTCTAGCAATTGCAGCTCATTACGATTATGAGATTTAGCAAATGGATGTCAAAACCGCCTTCCTAAATGGCAAACTGGAAGAGGATGTGTACATGACACAGCCTGAGGGTTTTGAGGATTCCGAGAATGCTGGAAAGGTTTGCAAGCTTCAAAGGTCCATCTACGGGTTGAAGCAAGCAAGTCGGAGCTGGAATCTTCGATTCGACGAGAAAATCAAAGAGTTTGGTTTTCTGACGAATGAAGAGAAATCTTGTGTATACAAGAAGGTTAGTGGGAGCAACATAGTTTTCTTGGTCCTGTATGTAGATGACATACTGATCGTTGGAAATAACATTCATATGCTTGACTCCGTGAAAGAGTGGCTTAGGAAGTGTTTTTCAATGAAAGACCTAGGAGATGCAGAATATATATTGGGCATCAAGATCTATAGAGATAGATCAAGGAGGATGATTGGACTTAGTCAAGAGACTTATATCGATAAGGTTCTTGGGAGGTTCAAGATGGAAGACTCTAAGAGAGGATTCCTACCCATGACACATGGTACGACGCTTAGCAAGACTCAGTGTCCCCGAGATCCTGATGAGCTAGCACACATGAAGAAGGTGCCTTATGCTTCGGCAATAGGATCTATCATGTACGCCATGGTCTGCACTCGCCCAGACGTCTCATATGCTCTGAGCATGTGTAGTCGTTACCAATCTAATCCAGGTGAGAAACACTGGACCGCAGCCAAAAATATCCTGAAGTACTTGAGAAGGACAAATGATCACTTCTTGGTTTATGGCGGGAAAGACGAACTAATCGTGGAAGGCCATGTGGATGCGAGCTTCCAAACGGACAGAGATGATTTCCGATCGCAGTCGGGTTATGTCTTTTGTCTAAACGGAGGAGCAGTAAGCTGGAAAAGCTCAAAGCAGACTACTGTAGCAGACTCTACCACAGAAGCAGAATACCTTGCCGCTTCGGAAGCAGCCAAGGAAGGAGTTTGGATAAAGAAGTTTATCTCCGAACTTGGTGTAGTTCCTAGCATAGAGAATGGGGTTACTCTGTATTGTGATAACAATGGAGCTATCGCCCAGGCTAAGGAACCAAGGGCACACCAGAGATCCAAACATATCCTAAGGAAGTACCACGTGATTAGGAAAATCACTGAGCGAAAAGATGTGGTCATTTGCAAAGTCGATACGGATGACAACGTTGCCGATCCGCTAACTAAACCACTGCCTCAGCCCAAGTATGAGAGTCATAGAAGGGGCATAGGTATAAAGCGCATCGATGAATGACTTTAAGTTGTAATTGGATTAATGGAAAGGGTTTTCATATAATCAATTAGCTACATTCAATAAAAAGAAATAAATAAGTTATTTCTGTCATTAAATAATGGTTTAGTGTTTAATGACAGTCCAAAATAATGAGGAATTCCAGGTAGGTTTATCAGATACGTGATCTGGTAAATGGAACCCTACTAAGTGAACATGGAATAGATTCATTATTGAGTCCCTAGTCCAGGTCATTGCATGGACAACAATGACTCAAGAAGACTGACATGGGAATTGACTGATAGCGCAGTTCCATGGGCTATAGGAATATGGTATTTAAGTCAATTACATGGGTGTAGATTGGGGAATCTACACTGGATAACCCAAAGATGAGAGTTTTTCAAGGAGTTGAAAAAGCGTCACAAACTCTCATAGGCAAGATTGGAGAGATTCCGTAAACATGAGTGCTTCACTCATCTTATGTAAGGAATGTCGAACTTTGGTACCGTCAAACGCCGCGCCGTAAAAGGAGGTTATAAAGGCGGCATACTGAGGGAGACAGGATAGACATGAAGTTAAGTGGAAGTACAAGACTGGATGATGTCCTCCTATTAAGTTAGGAATAAGTATCTCCAGGCCACTTGAGGAGAAGCAACTGGAAAATGTGTGGCCGCACTCAAATGGATTAAGAGTTAATCATTTGAATTGACAGTTGTTCTCCGGATCAAGAAAGTCTCAACTAGGGGCGAACATTTGGTATCCGAACCGACCAATCCAAACCGATCCAAACGGTTTTGGCCGGTTCGGACACCGATCCAAAAGCATTATGGATTGGCTCGGCTATTTAAGTCCCATAACCGAGTGCTTCGGATCGGTGTATGGACTAGATAACCGAGTTAACCGAACCGACCCGTAACCAACCAAAAAAGAAACAAACCCTAACCCTCCTCCCAAATTTCCCAACACTCGAACAGACTACTATCTCGGCATCTCTTGAAATCCACCACCGAACTCAAGATCCTCTTCCAGATCCTCTTCCAATATCTAGGGGTTCGTTTTATTTGCTTGTTGCTAGCATTAATGACGTCTTAATCGGGTAAGACAATTACTTTAGTTCTTCAATTTATAGGGTTTTTGTTTGATCTTTTAGGGTTTTTCTTAGAGTGTCTATATCTAGGGTTTTGTTTATTACTTCTTCTGTTTCCATAAATGTATATAAGAAATTACAAATGTTCTTTCTTTCAATTCCCAACAAGTTAATGGGTTCGCAAAAACAGATCCAAATCCTTGAAAATATTTGGATTCCCCTACCATAGTATATAACACCAACAGAGTTTTATGCCATTGAAGATTATATTTCTATTGTTGTATTAAGTATGGGTTTCTTTATCATCTTCTAATACGTAGTTTTGTTTGCTAACTGTTTTAATTTTGTGAATCATGTTATTATAAATGAACATTTTCTGTATCTTAGTTTGAGTTTGTGGTTTAGGTTGAAGGAATTAAGTAAATTACTTGGTACTGTACTACTGTTACTATTGCTAATGGAGGTGTTGTGTTATGCCTAATATTCATGAATAACTGCTGCTGGTCAAAACCTAGAACTAATTTCTCATCACCTCCTACTTATATACCAGTACCTGTTTGTTCTTCCTCTTCTTCAGTTGATTCATCTTCACACGAGAAGAATAAAATTAGTAGTACTAAACCTAGAGTAGTAGTTAATGTTAGAAGGAGATGTTCAGTTACTTCAGTTGCTCATCTTTTTAGTAATGGTTGTCATGATAGTACTAAGGTGTATGGAAGTTGAAATAGTTGTTGTTGTTGTTGTTGTTGTTGATCTTCTCTTTTGTTTCCTCTTTTGGGGTTTATAGATAGTCTAGTTATTAAGTAGTTTATACTACTTTCTTTCTCAATTTCTTTTGCTTATTTTCGAAGGAGATGTTGCTCTTTAAGTTTAAGCTTTTGATTCTCAATTTCTTTTCTTGTTTGATAGATTATGAAAAAGGGAACATATGTTAACACAATTATGCAACCTTAGGGAGTCTTGACTGGTCTATCGGACTCGAGATTCTGTTTCTTATTGGGTTATGAAATTTTACCATATCTTATAAATTTGCGCTTTAATTTGCAGCTTAATACATGTGGAATGGAGATAACGTTCTTAGTACGAGGAACAGAAGAAGGAAAGGATTTGGAGGGTTTAGCAATCTACGTTTTGAACCTATGTTTATCATTTTCTTTAACTCACTTAATGTTGAGAATCTATGTGACTCGATGATTGTGATTTAGTGTTGAATTCTTTTACGTTTTGGACTTGTAAGTATTTAATTGCAACAGGTTTATGTCGAAATTATTGCACCAGGTTTATGTCGGAAAATGAAAATTAGGTGTATTAAAATCGCAGCAGGTTTATGTCGACATTAGAAATTGAGCAGGTTTATGTCTGAAATTGAAAATTAAGTGAAAAATTGCAGCAGGTTAATGAAAATTAGGGATACTAAAATTACAACAGGTGGTTCGGTTATCCAACCGAACCAAACCGCTCATATAGTGTTCGGTTGGATAACCAAACCGAACCGAACCACAAGCGGATTGGCTCGGTCAGCAATTTTCAAAAACCGCTACTTTCGGTTCGGCCTTTGGATGGCTTCAAAATTTCGGTTATCCAACCGATGAACAGCCCTAGTCTGAACGGTGTGACATATCAGATGGGATACTAAGCGACATGAGAATCGAGCATTGCACTTGTTCTAAGTACAAGTGGGAGACTGAAGGATTTATCCGTTCAGTCTGAAGGAGATGTCCTTCCGAAGGAGTGTCCTTCGACCAAGGTGGCAATGCGATCAATTTGTCAGTTAGGATAACGATGACCACACGTAAAGATCATCCAGTCCGATCCAATTAGGGGTCGTAATGCTTTGCTAGAAGCCAACTACGATCGTCGGATCAAGGAGTTGATTCGCGGCTAACATAGACCGGATCCTACAACGGGTTACACATAAGAGTGGTAGCTTGATCGGAGAGAATTGACTAGACGGGAACTGGCTAAAGTTGGATGGGATTCAACTGGAAAGGCCGAAAGGGTCCGAATGGAGATTCGGGACAAGATAGAAGGAAGGCTCATTGGGCCGGCCATGAGATGGCCGACCAGAGTAAGTGGGCCGGCCATATAAGGCCCATGGTGGGCTGCCCTGGCCGGCCACACTTAAGGGATTGTCAAAATACCCCAAAAGGGTAATTTGGTAATTATCTTTTCTGTGACCCGAAAATAGAAAACCTAATCTGAATGAGATTCTAATTAGGGTTTGTCTATATATTGGGTCAGTTGAGAACAGAAAAGGTGTGGATTTTTCTCTGGTGGAAAAATATACAGCTCTCTCTCTCTGAATATACAACTATTGGAGAGAGAGGAATATAGAGAAAAAGCTTTCATTCTATCAATCTAGTCAAGAAGAAGAGTTCTTCTCAACCTTCTAGTAAGTCCTAGCAGTCTGAAAGGAAAGGAGATCAAGTCTATTCACTCGGTGTCTCAAGTAGAGGAGCTACAATTGGAGCTCTCGATCTTTGCATGCGATTGGAATGGTTCGAGGGAAAAACGCGTTAAGGTATTTATCCCTCTTCTAGTTCATTGATTAGTTTATGCATAACGATCCTGGGCAATCTAGTGTTAAACATATGATGTTTGAGATTCCGCTTAGAACACTAGTTAGTGTATAGGATACACAAAACCCTACACGTTAGATAGTACCAGCCCATTTAGGCACTAGCTAATGCACTACGTCTCCTCGAAAAAGAGACTTACCCCTAGCCGGTAAGCCTCTCTCCCACTAAGGGACTCCGAAATCATTGAAGAGTTTACCTCATGATACATATATACCTTAAGTATCTAAATGCATTTTTGATCACCGAGTTCGAATGAGAGAGTCGTCCCCCAATTACCATGGAAGGACCTGAACCTCATTCTCTTTGGTACCCTGTCATGCATCTAATGCGATCTTTCAAAATCAGTTTCATTCGTATATCAAAATCACATTCTCATATTCGATTCAAATCAGTTTCATTCGTATATCAAAACCAATATTCTCATTCGATTCATTATCTTATCAAACACGGAAGTGGAACAACCAAGAGTCATATCGCCACAAAGCAGAGGGATCCCAATCAATGTCACCTCCCAGGCGAGCGGTCAGGGTGTACGACCCTGAGCCTCGAGCTGGAGGCACGAGCACCAATGGCCAGCAAGTGAAGCACTCTACTCCCACAGGTCTCATGACTAGTGTCGCCCACCTCACCGGTCTCACACGGGTCACAACCGTGTCCACATGTCCTCCTACCCTCAATGGCTACGTGCCCGTAGGTTGACATAATCTGCAGTCGGGTACATGCAAGAAAATCCCCAGTAGTTCACAATCATCGTAAAATCAGTTCAAAAACATTTCTCATATCGCATCAAAACATTTCAAGCATATTTCAGTTCATCACATAAATCGAGTTTCATGCTACCTGAACTCTAGTTATAATGGCGCATATATAACTATAGAATCTAGCATATTCATTATCTATAAATTCATGTTGGATAAAGGATTCAGAACCCCTACCTCAGTCCTTGCATCACCAAATACCTCCCGCCTACCAGACGACCTTATTCCTCCTCATTCGCATACTCTGGGATAAGGAAGAATAACCAAAAACACCGAATAAAAACATTAGGTTCTTACACTAAGAACCTTCGCACAACAAAGCAATAACGTAAAGAAACAAACATAAAAGTAAATTCGCGAACTCTGGAAGACTTCAAGTATAACCAAATCTCGATCGATCTTCTAACTTCATAGCCATGTCCATTTAGGGTCAATCATACACCATTTTAAAGGTACTCCTATCCTTAGCATTTGGTTATTAAATATGTACCCCAAAACCCCGAGAGAGAGACATCCTCGAAAGTTACCACACATACACAACAACACCATAGATATCCCTAACAGCGCATTACGCACTATAACAATCACAACTCTCTTATCGTTGATCGGTTTCAATCCATTCTTAAGTCGCTGGAAAGCTTATATCCTTTATAATGTTTTATTATAAGGTGGTTTATCCTAATTCAAATTAGAACCTCTCTGAAAAATACAAAACATACGCAGCAGTGCATCAGTTTCACTGATCGTACGCTGCATGTTAAAACGCTCATATCTCTCTCATCCGAACTCCGAATTATTCGTACTATACCTTTATGGAATCGTATCGAGACAAGCTACAATAATGGAGAAGACTCAAATAACATTTGAAACATCTATGATTAGATAACCACTAAAAACAGTAAGCAGTTTTCATGTTTGGTAAACTGCGCGTTGCTTGGTAAAACAGCCATAACTCCTTCGTCCATTATCAGAACGACTTGTACCATTTTTCGAAAAGCTAACAACCTAATCTATAACTCTCGTGTTACGGGTAAGTCCAATTGGATAATATAACAGGCCCATATTGTCGATAACAGTGGACTAAATTTCAGTCTCTCGGTTCGCCATTCGATTGATAATTTAACCTAATCAACTTCTCTAACATTCTTAAATTCCACAATCCATTTAACTTCTAGCAATCCCAACCTTAGAATTACATTAATTATGAAAATATCCCAAATTTCATACACATAAACCCTAGAGTTGAATTTATCTCAAAGAATTGTCAATCTCACCTTGAATTCTTTGATGCTAGAAAGATTACCCTTATTTTGTTTAGTTCTCCTCCTTAATTGATTAGTCCCTACATATGCAAGTATGAACAACTCCATTAAAACTAATTCAAACTAAAATCACCATGGATATCTAGAGAGAGAACCAAAATTCTTACCAATTTCTCGGCAAAACCTAGCTTGATCACTTCTTGAAGTTGGAATTGACAAAACAAGTAAATCCCCTTCACAATCTTCCCAACTCCTCTCTTGATCGAATTTCTTTTCTTCCTCCAAACCCTAACCTTGCTGAAAAGTCGAGCAGAGAGAGAAACAAATTCTGATCTTTCTTTCTTTTAAGAAGTTTCACGAAATTAGAGTTTAGTCCCTGAATTTGGCTGGATTGCAAAATAACCGCTAAATTGTCCTCTTTGCTGATTTGGCCCCTCTTTTGACTTGATCCAATTGTCAAATAGTCCCTCAACTAACCTTAGAAACTTGGGATGTTACAAGCAGGGCTCTTTCGTGGGATGTTTGGATTGCTGAAAACACATATATGCTAAGCTAGCAGAGTTTATATTAGTGCCTAATAAAGCGGGACTTTATCGATGGTTTGTTGAAGCAGAGCTTACTCTGTGCCTGCAGGGGAGCAAGCCTTAATCGATGGTTTGCCAAAGTAAGGTTACTACTCTGTGTTTGGCGGAGTAAGGCTTGATTGGTGGCCTTCCAAAGCAGGGCTTACTATGTGCTTGGGGGAACCAATTAACCGGTGGCCTACCGAAGCATGACTTACTCTGTGCCTGATGGAGAAGGGCTTAATCTATGGCTTGCCAAGCAAGGCTTACTTTGTGCGTAGCAGAACAAAGTAATTAGTGCCTTGTAGTAGCAAGGCTTAATTTTGCCATCTCAAAATACATCAGGCAATTTATTCATTGAAAATATTCCTTCCACTTCATAAGGAAAATTTCATGTGTACCTTGTAGGACTTCCGTGGGTTGACGATTTCTTTAGATGCTCTGTGTTTCTAGGTCGGGGCAAGGCGTATCCACTTGCATCTTCCAAAATGTACGTTCTCGGAACACGATCTCTATTGTCTTTTACGGTCCTTCTTGGGGAACAGTTTGGTTGTTGAGGGCATCTGTAAAAACCTGGATTTTCTCCATACAATGTCTCTTATCTCGAACGTCCTCTCATTCATGTTGTTCTTGTACAGTCTGGCCACCATGTCTTGGTAGGCAAAATTTCTTAGCTCTTCCTAGTTTTTGACCTCTTCTATGACGTCCGAGTGTTTTATGGCCAATTCCGTAATCATTTCGTTGTTGAAGTATTTGACACGTGGGTTAGATCTGTATATTCCACGAGCAAAACCGACTCCATGCCATAATCCATTTTGTAGGGAGACTCACCTGTCGATCTTCTCGTTTTGGTTCAATTAGCCCAAAGGACAATGATAATCTCGTCTCCCCAATTTCTTCCCTTATCTTCCCAAGATCACATCAATTTTCACCCGAATATCAATTTCTCTTAGGTTATCTTTGTTTGTAAGGTAGGTGTTAGATCAAGTGAATCAGGTCGGCCCAATCTGGTTCACAGGACCAATCTCTCTAGATTCGATTCGTTTGAGCGCAAATATCTCTCTCTCTCTCTCCCTCCCTCCCTCTTTCCATTTTCTTATTAGTACATAGATTTTGGAAAAATGATCTTCCGCGGAAGAGACCCATTAAGTTTTAAAAAAACATATATATGGAAGAAGGAATGAATAGAAAAAAAGAGATTAAATCTAGCAAATTAAAAAAGTGAAAAAGGTTATCCAACAAATTATACGATGTGAAATTCGTTTTGGTCGATTAATAACTTGTTTGTCTCTATGGCGGAGAGACTGGAATTTGAGTATTATCATTTAAATAAAAAATCAAATGGCCCACTTACACAAATTAGGAGGTCATTTGGGGAATTTCCCTTTTTCAAAATTAAGATGATATATGGATTTTAAGATTTTGTAAAAAAAGAAGAAGAAGAAGAATGTCATAAACAAACACCAAGATAGATGGAAAAGAAGAGGTTCCGGCATCTTAGCCGTTGGTGGAAAGTGTGTGAATAGGGGTGGCAAAAAGAGAGCCTTTTGAAAAATTCCCATTTAAAACTCATCATATCTCATATCACCTAACACTCATCCTCTCCTCCCTTAAAACCTCATTCCTACCCATCTTTTCTTTCTTACCCATCTCCCCTCCTTTCTTCTCCTTCCCTCTCTCTGTTTCTCTCTAGGAACAGATTAGCTAAGTGTTCAGTATAACAAACTCTACTATCAGTTAGTTAGTTTCTTGTTTAACATCATTTCTTGAGAGGGTCTAATTCTTCACTACCCATTCATCTCTTTAGCATTAGTGATCATGATGGGAACTTTCTTCCTCAATAACTCAATTTCAACTACACCTAATTCACTTGCAAAAACAACTAGGTCTGATTTTACTTGTACTATTTGCTGCATGGATGGGTACTCATCATTGATCAATAAAACCATATTGAACAACAAGAAGAACATTTTGTGTTGTTTAAGCTCTGGAAATGTAAAAACTATTAATGGGTTACCTTCAATTCTATCTGAAAGATCATCACCTACTCCAACAATGGCTTCCACTGATCACAGTTCCGGTGTCATCGATGCCGGAAACTTGGTTTTATCATCGTCAAACGGTACTACGAAGACTCAAGAAGATGTTGGAGCATATGGCTTGGGTTCTCATACTGCAACCAACAAGAACAACTCCATAGAGTTTCCTGATCAAGGAATTGGAATTGTTAGATTTCTTAAAGGGAAATGTCTTCTCATTACTGGTGGAACTGGATTTCTAGGAAAAGGTACTATAAATATATATTAGGTAGTGTTTATTTTTATTTTTACCAAGTCAGATCCAATATCTGACTCGAGATCTAAATTGACATGAGTAGGACTTTAAACAATTTCTTTTTGTGTGACTCGTGATGTATAATAATTTGTCTTACTCGTGATGAATGACTGAC
Organism: Eschscholzia californica; assembly: GCF_041429995.1. Classification (NCBI taxonomy): domain Eukaryota; kingdom Viridiplantae; phylum Streptophyta; class Magnoliopsida; order Ranunculales; family Papaveraceae; genus Eschscholzia; species Eschscholzia californica. The sequence continues at coordinate 40,366,595 of NW_028238198.1, forward strand.
TGATTTAGTTGATTTTGGACCATTTGAGTTAGACAATTCAGGTTCAGACGAGTCTGATTCAAACAATGAGAGAGAACAAAAAACGTCACGTTAGATTCTTATCTTTAACATTAAGACCTATGTTTTAAATCTCTTTTTCTTTCTGACATGAATTTGCAGTTTTAATTGAGAAGATTTTGAGGACTGTGCCTGATGTTGCTAAAATATACTTGTTGATAAAGGCAAAAAGCAAAGAAGAAGCTGTTGAGAGATTGAGAAATGAAGTAAATTTTTCTTGAGAAATCTTTGTCTATCCTTCTGTCTGTTTGTTTGTTTGTCTGTCTGTCGATTCGTCTCATCTTTTACTTATTTTTCAGATCATGAGCAAAGAACTTTTCAAGTGCCTGCAACAAATCCATGGAGAATCCTACCAGACTTTCATGTTGAGCAAATTAGTTCCTGTATTAGGAAACATTACTGAAGCTAATCTCGGAATCGAACAAGAATTAGCTGATGAGGTATCTGACGAAGTTGATATCATTCTAAATTCGGCCGCTAATACAACATTTGATGAAAGGTTTCTCCTCCCAAACACTCTTATATTAACTAGTACAACCTCATGTAGTTAAATTATATTGTTAATTAGTACTATTAGAAAATACACCTCAATAGTGTAATAGTCCCACATGGCTTAGAGGGTATATATCGAGAGTCGGAGTTATAGGTGCGAGCTCAAGTTCAGAGTGTTCCGAGGCCTTTTGGATAAGCTGGTGGAGTCTTCGTTGGGAACAAAACCCTGTATCTGTTAGGATAAGTCCTAAAGATCAGAATCAAGGACAATATCGTTAACTGCTAGGGTGTATGCCGTTACAAAAAGCATGTCCTTGTAACGCTCTGAGTACTTAACCAAGGATGGTAACATCTAGTTTCTGAAATGGGTGGTTCTACAAATGCAGATATGATGTCGCTTTAGACATTAACACACAAGGACCTCATCGACTTATGACATTTGCGAAAAGATGCCATAAACTTCAACTATTTTTGCAAGTATCAACTGGTTAGTGAAAAAGTAACCCTTTAATTACTTTCCATTGCAATTAGTAAGACGGATACATCGACTAATTTTCTTTCCTTATTATAGCCTATGTTAATGGGCAAAGACAAGGTAGAATCATGGAGAAACCTTTCTTCACAGGAGAGAGCATAGCCAGGGAAAGAATTAGTTCAGAAACACTTGCATGTTCTAACATACCGATGTTGGACGTTGAATCAGAAATAAATTTAGCTTTGCAGTCGAGGATGGCTTTTTGTCAAGAAAATGTAGCAACTCAAAAGATGAAAGAATTGGGTTTTGAAAGGTGATGCCTTTTTCTTTTGTTTCAGTTTCTATACCCTAATTAAGCACTCAATTCACCTTCTTCTGCGAAGTGAGTTTTAACTCCAAATTCTGTCCAATGTGAAACATTTGAATATTAGGAGTATCTAGTTGTCCCAAGTTCTACTACTCATTCTTTGAAAATCAATTGACAGGGCGAAAATCTTCGGGTGGCAAGACACTTACGTTTTCACGAAGGCCATGGGAGAAATGATGATAGACAACATGAGAGGGGATATACCAGTAGCTATCGTACGACCAAGCGTAATTGAAAGTACTTACAAAGAACCCTTCCCTGGATGGATGGAAGGAAACAGGTAGCTAACTGTAATAGAAGTAGAAGTTTGATTACATCATAATTACGAAACACTCTGATTCATTTCTTGTTTTTCTATGTGACAAATTTCAGGATGATGGATCCAATTATTTCATACTATGGAAAAGGCCAGCTAACAGGTTTTCTAGTCGATTCAAAAGGAGTTCTTGATGTAGTAAGTACTACTAGTGTATTTTCAAATAAAAATCATCATTTACTCAATATAGATACTCATAAATGATTCAACAACATTGTAGGTTCCGGCCGATATGGTTGTAAATGCAACCTTGGCAGCAATAGCAAAGCACGGGGAAGCGGGTAAACCAGGAATAAATATCTACCAAATCGCATCGTCTGTCGTGAACCCTCTAGTTTATGAAGATCTAGCTAAGCTTCTCTTCGAACACTTCAAGTCTTCACCTTACATGGACTCAAGAGGGAGACCTATAGATGTTCAAAAAATGAAGCTCTTCGATTCTATGTGTGACTTCTCTTCCCACATTTGGACCGACGCTATTGAACAAAGTGAACGGGTGTTTGCTCCAGCTTCAGCATCATATGGAAAGTTGTCCAAGAGGCTTGATAATATATGCAGAAAATATGTTGAACAAGCGAAGTACTTGGCAAATATCTACGAACCATACACATTTTATGGGGGAAGGTAAGAATCAATTCCAATGAGAAAACTATTATTTTCTCTAATACTTCTTTCCCTTAAAGTCTTACTCAGAGTTCAACTTAGAAACTGATGTGACATTTTCTTAACCACATATTTTTAGCAACAATTTTTTTTAAAAATCTCAATGATTTAAAATCGGTGTTACAAACTGTGTCACCAGTGCAATGAGTAAGCTTCCGAGTAAGACATTAAGTGATCGTAGCCGCCTCCTTTCTTGGAGTACCTTGTTGCAAGAGAAATTGATAAACCGAAGTATTATCTTTATAATGAAAATGCAGGTTTGATAATACAAATACAGAAAATCTAATGGAGGAGATGTCAGAGGAGGAGAAGAGAAGCTTTGGGTTTGATGTTGGGAGCATAGATTGGAAGGATTATATTTCAAATGTTCATATTCCTGGTCTTAGGAGGCATGTCATGAAGGGAAGAGGCTCCTCCTGCCTTTAATCCCATTTATTCAAATATTTTATACATGTAGCTCTATTATATGATTATAAATGGAAGGATTATTATCTTGTTTTTATTACATTTCCTCTCTCTTTCTCTCATTTAAACCACTCCATGTTTCCATTGAACTAGAAAAACTTTCTCCAATTTTTTCTTTATCGATGATGTTTTTGGTAAACATAAGTACAACCATAACATTTTCTTGAAGATTGTTTTGGGTTAGCTAAAAGTAACATTCTAATGCAAAAAGTTTGACTATGAAATTGGGTTATTTTTCTATAGAGAGAACATCCTTGCCAAATTAGGTCATGCTATACGAACTTAAAGCGAAGACTATGTCACCTAAATATTTATTTATCTAAACATGTCAAAGAAAGTATGAAGTCGTCGTATATATAATACACATGACTTTTATTATAAGCAACATATATATACAAAATGTGTAAGCATTTCGTAGTACACTATATGTAGGCAATTCATCACCCATACGAAATCGAAATTAAGAATTTATATTACAAATTGACAATTTCATAGGCCTTTTTCAAGGAATAATAGAAAATTAGAAGTCTTCTTACTATATGTGCAGATATTTAAGGCATACCTCTTTTTTTTCTAATTATCCAATTATTTTTGGCAAAAATGCAGCATTGTCGAACTACGACCAAGACCAGATTCGATGTAATTATTGTGGAAACAGTATATTAAAGACATATCTCGATGATTACGAAATGGAAGATACATAATTGTCTGGCTAGTTTGACATCATTGCATCGATCTTGATTAAATTAAATTAAGTCAAGTTGAAATAAAATAGTGGAATTTGTTTGTGTTATAAAATGGAGTAGTGGAAACCAAACAAAATATTAACTTAAAAAGTTATATTTGTAGTGGTGTATTGAATATCAATCAAGCATGAGTAGTATTCTTGTAGGTGAAGAAGCTCTTGGTGGTGGTGAGAAATTAGCACAAGATGGTTCTGTTGATCTTAAAGGAAATCCACTCCTTAGGTCACAGAGAGGTGGATGGACTGCTTGCTCCTTCATCATTGGTCTCTCTCTCCCTCTCTAAATATTTTGTGGGAAGCTTTATAGGCAATGCCCATAATTGTTAAAGGCGAATATAATTTTAACCCAAGACTTGGTCAAACTAAGTTGACCATGTATGGTCGGAGCGGCCTCGGAGGCAATTCTCTTGTTTCTCATGGGTTTGATTTTTGGACTTACAGTTTGCTCCCTTGGTCAAAACAAGTTGACCAAATATGGTCGGAGACTATTACTAGACCTAATCGACCGCCTTGAATGGCTCTGCTTAGTTTAGTTTTGAAATCAAACCGATGTTTACCGAGTGAACTTACTAATGGTCCATGAACTTCGAAAACTAATTTCGTCTTTTTCTTTTTGTAGTTTACGAGGTATTTGAAAGGCTAGCCTTCTATGGCATAATTTCAAATTTGGTATTGTATTTGACAAAGAAGCTTCATCAGGGAACTGTTACTTCCGCAAATAATGTCACAAACTGGGTTGGCACAGTTTGGTTGACACCAGTTATAGCAGCTTATATTGCTGATGCATATCTTGGGCGCTATTGGACCTTTGTTATATCCTCAGCCATCCATATATTGGTAAGCTACTATGTCTACTATTTGGGGAGTTACATGCGTAACTAAGTTGGGGGTTCTTGTAATGTCTCGAGCCTTAGTATACATCAATAATGTAATCTTTTTTGACATCCGAGTCTAAACCCAAGTCCATCTTGTACGGGGTTTGTTTCTGATGAGAGTTCTACGAACCCACCCAAAAGACCGCAAGACTCGTTAAGTTTGAACATGCTCTATAGGCAAGGCTCTGGACGCTCTCCCAGTTGATGTAGGACTATCACGATTTCAATTATAGGTTGGGTTCGGGTTACTTGCCGTCCTGATTAGATTCATGAGTTACTTTTGTGGATCGGCCAATCCTAAGTAGTTAATTACCTTATGGGTGTAGAGGTTGTAATAAATTATTTAAAGGCACCTCGGAATCATATCATTTTTATGCACCTAGACCTACTGGCTTTCCATGTACAATAATAACATGAATTTGGATACAGGGAATGTGTTTGCTAACACTATCAGTTTCCATCAATGGACTAAAACCACCACCTTGCAATGAAACAAACGTCGAAGATTGCAAAAAAGTGTCGACGTTACAGTTAGCTATGTTTTTTACATCACTCTACATATTCGCCATAGGCACGGGCGGAACAAAGGCCAACATTTCCATTATTGGTGCAGATCAATTCAGCGATTTTGAACCGAAAGAAAAGGCTCATAAGCTTTCCTTCTTCAATTGGTGGATGTTTACTATATTTTTCGGCGCACTTATGGCTAGTACTTTCCTTGTTTATATACAAGACAATGTAGGTTGGAGTCTTGGTTATGGGCTTCCAACAATAGGCCTAGCGATATCGATAGTGGTTTTCTTAGTTGGTACTCCCTTTTATCGACATAAATTGCGTACGGGGAGTCCCTTTACAACGATGAGTAGGGTCATTTGTGCTGCTATAAAGAAATGGAGAGTACCATTACCTAGTGACAGTCAAGAACTCTATGAACTTAACTCGGAGGAATATGAAAACAATGGAAAATTCAGAATTGACTCCACAAACTCCTTGAGGTTAGTACAATATTGCAGTCATTTCTGTTTAGTATCACGAATTTACTTAGCCTAAACTCCATATGTCGATGCAGGTTTCTCAATAAGGCTGCTGTTAAAACGGGCCCAATTTCACCGTGGATGTTATGTCCTGTTACCCAAATAGAAGAGACCAAACAAATGCTTCGAATGATCCCGATTTTGATAGTGACTATTATACCAAGTACAATGTTAGCTCAAGTGAATACCCTTTTTGTGAAACAAGGAACTACTCTTCAAAGAAATTTAGGAAGCTTTCAAATCCCTCCAGCGAGTTTAGTATCGTTCGTAACATTAGCAATGCTTATATTTCTTGTAGTTTACGACCGTTTCCTTGTGAACATAATGAAGAAATGGACTAAAAATCCTAGAGGAATCACTCTTCTTCAAAGAATGGGAGTTGGTTTTGTTCTTCACATTATAGTCATGGTAGTTGCATCTCTTACTGAATGGAGGCGACTAACCGTGGCGAGAAATCACAATTTGGTGAAAAACGGAGGGACGGTTCCTCTTAGTATCTTCATTTTACTCCCTCAATTCATCCTTATGGGTATCGCTGACGGGGTTCTAGAGGTAGTTAGACTCGAATTCTTTTATGATCAAGCACCTGAAAGCATGAAGAGCATTGGGACTTCGTATTATATGATTAGTTTAGGAATTGGTAGCTTTTTTAGTAGTTTTCTTCTCAAAACCGTTGCTAACGTAACGAAAAGAAACAGCCATAAAGGGTGGATTCTAAATAACCTCAATGATTCTCATCTAGACTACTACTATGCTTTTTTCGCTGTTCTAAATGTCTTGAATTTCATCTTTTTCATCATCGTGGTTAAGTTCTACGTTTATAAGGCAGAAATTTCCGATTCAATGGAGGTTCTTAAAGAATGCATAAAAAATAACGACTAGCTAAAACTCACTAATGGATGAGTTTCTTTTATGTGTTGATGTGTTATTTGTATATACGCAAAGGAAATGAATAAAGGACTCATCATGTATAGTTTTTCAAACAAAATTTCTTCAAGTTGTGTGCATTTTAATTGAAGGAACGAGATTCATATATATCTTAGCGAAAGCCACCGTGTGCAGCACACGGTGTGCTTACATGCTTCTAGTTTCTTGTAAACAAAGTAATAGAGAGCAATATGTTGACACAAGAAATGAATCTTTTTAGATATCTCATATCGTGCCTGACTGCTTGTTTCGTTTAATTGGTAGCCTAAATGTTTAACTCATAAGTCATGAAAGTTCCAAACCAATAATGCCAACATTAAATCCCAAAAAGATGGAGTAAAAGATGTTCAAATGAAATTAATAACATGGCTTATTTTAGAATAGCTTGATTTCCAATATGTTTGGTAGAGAACTACTTGGGCTTTAAGAAAATAATCAAGTTTGCTTGTATTACTGCATAACTCTTAGTTGGAATACTAAACTCTGCATAAGGCCATATAACCGAAGTTTTATGAGGTTGTTACATGTCTTATTATCACGATTAACTGCCAGTCTGCCTGATTGGCTTATAACATAATGGATGTGCACTGTTTAAAATCTCAAAAAAAAAATATTTGTAAAAGAAAAAACTCAAAATGTTAAAATTGTTGCACATTTAAGGATCCATATCCACAACCGGCCGATTAAAAAAACAGATATTTAATCCACACACAAGACTGAAAACACATGATATCCACACACAAACCATCTTCTTCTCAATTTTTAATTCTCTTTAAGGTTGAAGATCACCAGCATATGGCGACTAACAGTCTGCCGGTGACTTTTCCCAACAAGGAGTAAAAATGTTTAAAAATATCGACCGTTAAATTTGACTAACGGAATCATAATATTGGGATCCAAATGAGAACAATAGACAAAGATAGGAGCAAATATTCAAGTTGGTAACAAACTGGGGACAAAATAGAATTAACCCATTTAAAATTACCTCAAATGAAAATTATTGGGACGGATCTCTAGCAGTTGTTTGAGCAGAATCAATTAGAAAGGTCGCGGCTTTGGGGAATAAAGAAAATTCTCCGGGGAATAAAGATTTTTCTTAAAACTAGTCAAATAAGATTGACTTTTTATGTTTCTTTTTATTGCTAAGGGGCTTCTAATTTTAGGAGATGCTATAAAAAAGGTTCCTCCATCTCATCACCTCTCTCTCTGCCACCTAACCTTCTCGCCACCTCATCATCATCTTCTCCGGGAAGGTCGCCGGCCGGCCAATTTTCCGGCCGGCGACCTTCAAACATAAAAAAAAAAAATTTATTATTTTTCTCTCTCCTCTTTCTCTCTCAAATTTTTTTTTTTTTTTTTTTCAAAAAATCAGTCTTCTCTCTCTCTCTAGATCTGGTGAACCAGATCTGGTTCACCAGATCTAGATGGTCTGTGAACAGACCTTGTTGAAGGTCTGTTCACAGACCATTAAAGGTCTGCAAACAGACCTTCAACAAGGTCTGTTCGCAGACCTTTAATGGCCTGCGAATGGACGAAGTATGACTTTGTGAATGTTGTTTGGTGATCTTAAGTTGTAGAGAGAAAGAGAGAGAGAGAGATTTGTAGTAGTAGTAGTAGTTGAAGAATGAAGCCATGGCAACTGTGTATGCAGCAGGTCCATCATCTTCAATGGCAGTATTAAGGCCGTGTTTGGCAAAGACAAGCTCAGTCCGCTCATCCCTACCTTATCTTCCACCTCGCCCTTCCACCACTCTTTCATTCTCTACTTCCTTCAAACAATACCCAGGTAAGTAAACCCATTTTCAAACTTACCCTCAACTCAATTCTTTCAATATTCAAGATGAATTTTTGAAACCCCAATTAAAATTACAGTCTGGCCATTCTGGTTCAGAACCCATTATTACAATGTTTATGGTGGACTTTAGAAAATTCCCCAATTCTACTTACCTGCTTATGAAGCTCAGAGTTTTTCTTGAGGTGAAGAATTTTGGGGCTCAGTTGAACTAATGGTATAACAAGTTTTGATCTTTGACATCCATTCTACTCAATATTCTAATATATTCCTTCAGCTGAGATTAGTACCATTTTGCATTCAACCAATCTCAGCAATTAAGCAGTAATTTTTTTATTTTGAATATTTCTCTCCATGTAGTTTAATCTCAATCTTCTAATGGTTGAAAATTTTCACCAGATCTAGAGAGAGAGAGAGAGAAGAGTGATTTTTTGAAAAAAAAAAAAAAAAAATTTTGAGAGAGAAAGAGGAGAGAGGAAAATAATAAATTTTTTTTTTTTATGTTTGAAGGTCGCCGGCCGGAAAATTGGCCGGCCGGCGACCTTCCCGGAGAAGATGATGATGAGGTGGCGAGAAGGTTAGGTGGCAGAGAGAGGTGATGAGATAGAGGAGAACTTTCAAAAAAATGTATTTTGTATTCCCTATAAAAATTTATTCCCCGGAGAATTTTAAAAAAAATCTGGATTCCCTCGAGAATTTATTCCCCGGAGAATTTTCTTTATTCCCCAAAGCCGCGGCCATTAGAAATCATCTCACTTTATGTTTTTCTTCATTGTTTTTGAGTAAAAGTCAACTAATGTTTTCACTGTTTCTAATGGAAGAAGTCAAATAGTAGTAAAGATTAAAAAAATCAATTGTATTGAGAGATGTAGGGGAGGAAACTGACTTTCACGTTATAATCAATGAGTAGTAGTAGATAGTTGTTTTCATCTTTGTTGTCTGTTTATAGTAAAATTGTCAGTAACAGTAAGACACTTTAGATTAGTGCCTCTCTCTCTCTCTCTCTCTTTGTCCTTTGATTTTAGCTTTTTTTCCACAGAAAAATGAGGGTTTTCTTTTGACTGATAATGGGTTCTAGTGAAACTTCTTCTAATGTTCAGAGAGGGGTTCGTTTACAACCTGCCCTGGTAAGAACACTTAAACCCTAGCTCAATTTCCTAGCTTTTTTCTTTATTTGATGTATTTTCAAGTATACCCATATGAATTTCTTGATTAATTTGTTGTGTTTGAGGAAATCTCTTGAACCCAGGGAAAGAAATGTTAGATTATCTTCTCATTTTATGGAATTTAACTTTATTGGACGTAATTGGAGTTTTTGTATTTGGGGGGAATTTCTGACACTGGAACAATATTGGGTATACAAATTGTGTAATGGGTATTTCAGATCTGTTGGTTTTTGAAGATGGGTAGATTAAATTTTCTACTTTGGAGATATAATAAGTCTCTTTTGATGCGTTTTTCGATTTGGACTAGGGGTGGAGAAGGTTTTAATTTAGGGTCAAAAGATGTGATATTATAGGGTTTTAGTCTCTACATGATATTATTGCCTATGCCTAGTAATTGTTCTTTCAGTGTGATTGGTTTATGAAAGGGTAATACTTGAATTGAATTTCCATTTAAATTTCTTACCATTATTTTGATGGTGCTTAACCCTTTAGAGAAACCTTTGTTGAGCATTGCTGTTCTTGTTTTTCACATTTTAACTTCTACTCGAATTCTGTGTTTTCGGAGCTGGTTTCTTTTTTGGTATGAGAGTAGATTGTTGGAAATCAAAGGAGACAGTTCTGATTCCATTTCAACAATATATGAGGGTTGTTTATTATTGTTTTAGAATTGAGACTTATTAGTGTCTTCTTGTGTTTGTTTTATACTACTACGTTTCTATAGTCTCATGTTTCAATTTAAAGCTTATCCACTATCTCAGTTTCTCCCAAAATATGGGTTGAACTATGGGTATCCACAAGCAAAGAGATCCCTCTTTTCCTAGTGGTTGAGATATGTCTTAACATCGGACTTGATTTCGCAATTGTTTTGATGCTTACTATGCTGAATCATATAAATGTTTAACTTGTGATTGATGCTATGGAGTTGCCTTAGTTTACTCCTTAGTCTTGTTGCAACTGAAGGAAGGAATCTTTAGATTATATTTTGCTCATTCGTTCTGATTTGATGTCTATTTCTATACGAAAGTGAAACATTTGTAAGAAGCTACAATAATATAAAGAAGGAATTTTCCACTGCTCCTGGAAGCAGGGGACAACCCTCTTTGGTTTCATAAGTTGGCAAAGAATCTGCCTTCCGAATTAGTTTGATAGAGAAGATTCTCGCTCCTCAAGTATTGTTCTTGATGTGAAATCATCCTTTCTACTTGGTGATTTGTTTAACATAAACCCCAGTACAGGTATTAATATCCAACAGTATGAGGTGACGCATAGTGTGGCTTTGCTGATACCAATAGATAGCAAATTATCCACCCTATTTATGTCTACAAGAATGTTGGGTTATGGTGTCACCTAGTGTTCTAAGCAGAATCTCAGACATCTAATATGTCTAACACTAGTCTCCAGGATCACATGCAAGAACTAAAGATGAACTAGAATTTCGTAGAAGATTACCTTAATCGCTTTCCTTCGAACCTAAATTCCAATGGTTTCTCCGGAGAGATAAGAGCTTCAATATATAGCTCCTTTACGTGAGACAACCGAGCAAGTTGACTTGATCTCCCTTCTTTAATGTCAGCTAGGACCTTATTGAAGGTTGAGAAGAAGAACTCTTCTTCTTTACTAGATAGATAGGGTGAGAGTTTTTTCTCTAAAATCTCTTTCTACTTGATGTTGTAGAGATACATTTTCTCTTGAGAAAATTCCACACCTTTTCTGTTCTATTATGAGTTCTTATATAGAGAACCCTAGAGTAGGAATCATATTCCAATTAGGATTCAAATAAGATCTCCAGGAAAGATAAATCTCAGAAACCTTTTCTGAGCAGGACTCCAGATAGGATTTCTGTCCCATCTGGACTCCTTAATGTGGCCGGCCAGGGAAGCCCCTGTAGTGGGTTGGGCTTGGCCGCCCACTTTATAAGGTCGGCCATAACATGACCGACCCATCTCCTTTTTGGTCCGGGTCCCTTTATGGCCGACCCATCTCCTTCTTGGTCTGGGTCCCTTTTCGGGCCCAGTTCTTCCTATCTTTGTCAGGATTCTTTTCAGACCTTTTGGGCTTATTAGACTGGATCTAATCCTTTTATTTTCCTAGTTCCCTCTAGTCAATTCTCTCCGATCAAGTCACCACTATTTGGTGTAACCCGTTGTAGGATCTGGTCGATATTAGTCGCGAATCACTGAAGTGATCCGACGATCGTAGTTGGCTTCTAGCTAAGCATTACGACCCCTAATTCGACCGGACTAGATGATCATCTGGATAAAGTCATCGTAATCCTAATTCGACCCCTAATTTCATAAGTGCTCACTAGAAATTAATACATATCCTAGCACTTCAATAAACACAACCGTGGCGTAGGCAGAACATGAAAATTTGCAGAACTTCCATGAGATATCGATCACAGATGAGTGTGTACATGTATATTGTCTTCTCTTAGTTATGTAATGTGAAGTGTAAACATCTAGGTCAACTCAACTAGGGAGGTTTCCACTTCAGGAATAATAGTTCTACTCGTTCAACTTGAACTTGACTAACTGAATAAACCTTGAGTTAACACTTCAACTAAGCTTCAATGAGCTAAACACGAAAGTGAACAATCGTTAATGCCTCCTTTATCGCTCAACCATGTTATAGCGTGGGAAATACCTCCTCTTCATTGGGATTTTGTGGAATATCATAGCTATGCTGCCTTGCATTGGGATGATGGGAGAAAGTGAAATTCATGCAGATTACATGTTGACCATTGTATGCAAACTAGCTTGTCCAAGGAAGATGCAACATCTGTTGCCACAAACTTTTTAGACAGCTTTTAATATGATTAGATCGTGCTGGCTTGATTACGGAGAAACACTATCACGACTCCTTTTTGTCTTTTACCGTCATAAATGGATTGCACACTTGCTACCAACGTTACTGGATATTCTCCTCCCCCTTGTGTACAGCGTACCTGATTCCCTTATCCTTGGGGGGGGGGGGGGGGGGGGGGATCCATTACTCCAAAAATAGCTTACCGGAAATTTTAGTCTTAATTAACTCTAAGTCTTTGTAAATATCTATAAAATCGACTAGTTGGATAGTTGACTACAAGAATTTTTTAAGAACTTGTTAATTATAAGTTTTGTGGAGATAGGATGTCCAATAGTAGTTCTATACTTCTATCTATTATAAATGCATCGTAAGAAGTATATATTGCCTAGGAAAATAGTCCAAAACGTATTGCAATTATAGATGCCATACAGAAGCAGTATACCCCTAGCATAACCAATACTCACATGGTAGCGTACCGCCGCGGTACCACCGAAGCAATCTGCGAATGTAACATTGCTTGGTACTAGTGAGATTTGGAATCTTGTAATATATCTATAAAATCTTAGTCTTAATTAACTCTAAGTCTTTGTAAATATCTATAAAATCGACTAGTTGGATAGTTGACTACAAGAATTTTTAATGAACTTGTTAATTATAAGTTTTGTGGAGATAGGATGTCCAAGAGTAGTTCTATACGTCTATCTATTATAAATGCATCGTAAGAAGTCTATATTTTCTAGGAAAATAGTCCAAAACGTATTGCAATTATAGATGCCATACAGAAGCAGTATACCCCTAGCATAACCAATACTCACATGGTAGCGTACCGCCGCGGTACCACCGAAGCAATCTGCGAATGTAACATTGCTTGGTACTAGTGAGATTTGGAATCTTGTAATATCTTATAGCTCTGTTTTGGACCTTACTACTCTCTAGTGATAGAAGAAGTCCTGATCTTTTTCTTTTGAAGTCTTACTATTTTTTTTTATGAAATATTACTGACAATTATAAGTTTCCATTCTCCAAGTCCATGTGGTATCTGATGGAAAGATAAAGACATTAAAATGACATGTATTATCAAGGTCCATGCGTCTTGACGTTGATTATTGATTTTCGGGGATGACATGTTAATTTGAATTCTATTGCAGGTTGATTCTGTGTCTTGCTATTGTAGAGTAGATGCAGGCTTAAAAACAGTTGCTGGTGCTACGAAGTTCGTTCCTGGATCAAAACTTTGCTTACAGTCTGATATCAACCCTCGGGCAAACAAGACTAAGAACCCTCGAAAGGAAAGAACTAGAATTCAACCTCCTCTCTTGCCTGGCCTTCCAGATGATCTTGCCATTGCATGTTTAATTCGGGTTCCTCGTCTAGAGCATCGAAAGCTCCGTCTTGTATGCAAGAGATGGTATCGCCTTCTGGCAGGAAACTTCTTTTACTCTCTAAGAAAAAGTCAGGGCATAGCAGAGGAATGGGTATACATAATCAAAAGAGATCGTGACGGAAGAGTCTCATGGCATGCTTTTGACCCCATATACCAACTCTGGCAACCACTTCCACCGGTTCCTGGGGAGTATGCGGAAGCACTTGGTTTTGGATGTGCAGTCCTCAGTGGTTGTCATTTATACTTATTTGGTGGAAAAGATCCTCTAAGAGGGTCAATGAGAAGGGTAATTTTCTATAGTGCGAGAACAAATAAATGGCACCGAGCTCCAGATATGTTAAGGAAGCGTCATTGTTTCGGATCTTGTGTCATTAATAACTGTCTTTACGTGGCTGGTGGGGAATGTGAAGGGATTCAAAGGATTTTACGATCAGCTGAAGTTTATGATCCCAACAAAAACAGATGGAGTTTTATTGCAGAGATGAGCACAGCGATGGTTCCTTTCATTGGTGTTGTTTATAACGAGAAATGGTTTCTGAAAGGACTTGGTTCTCATCGTCAAGTGGTGAGTGAAGCTTATTCCCAAGAAACCAATAATTGGTCTGTGATTAATGATGGGATGGTTAATGGTTGGCGAAATCCGAGCACCTCCTTGGATGGAAAACTTTATGCCTTAGATTGCAGGGATGGGTGCAAATTAAGAGTTTATGACAGAGAGACGGATTCCTGGAACAAATTCATGGATAGTAAGGCCCATTTAGGAAGCTCACGGGCTGTGGAGGCAGCGGCTCTTGTACCCCTAAACGGGAAGCTTTGTATTATCCGCAACAATATGAGTATTACCCTCGTTAACATTTCTAATTCAGGAAGTCGAGTTGAAAGTAACCCTCAACTTTGGGAGAATATTTCGGGGAAAGGGCATCACAAAAATATATTCTCAAGTTTATGGTCTAGTCTTGCAGGTAGAAGTGGCTTGAAGAGTCATATTGTTCACTGTCAGGTACTTCAGGCTTGAAATCTAGACTAATTCCATAAAATCTTTCATTCCATCTCAGTGTAGATTTGAAGTTCATCGGAGTTTCTTGACTTCGATCGTCATGATGAGCTTCTATATAGAGTAGTCTTTAAGGAAAGGAAAAACAATGATTTCCCAAGGGAATAACTTAGCTAAAAATGGTCCAAATGAGAACTTTCGATAGCTAAAGTTTCAGGGTATCGAGAAGGAAAAGTTGATTATACATATCCACCTTGGATAGGGTTGAAAGGCGGCGAAAACATTTGAGTGGAATGAACTTCATTATGCGTATCTATAACGACAGACCAGACTGGGTTTATGTGTTTGTCGATTTGGTCGATACTTTGAAATTGTGAAGTTGCTGCCTTGTGTCTTCGAAAAGGTTGAGAAGATTGGGATGTGCAAGTCTTGTCATATCATATGTTTTCTTTTTTCTACTATCCTGATGATTTATATCATTTATTTTCGAGGTAGTTTAGTGTATACACATTTGACAACAAACAAAGATCAGCTTATATATCAAATATCTAGATCCATTTTTATGATTTATCAATGTGCATTCTCATGTTCTCGACTTTATCTGTGTGCAGTTTCTCTCTTTATAATCAGATTTTATAGTTTGTTTTGAAATTTTTGTATAACACTTGTTTGGTTTGTGTTTTCTATTATAAATAAATATATTATCTTATTATATATTTACAATAATTAAAGGCGAAGATTAGTTTCATTATTTCAATGGTAGAGATTATCATAGTTATAATTAAGGAATTGTGATGAGTTTTTCAACAAGATATCAGATCCAAAGCAGCATATAGTCATATTAATCTAGTACTAGTATATTTAATAAGCATTTAGTCATATTTACCCTCCAAAAACAAGATTGTTGAGATCTAGAGAGTGTGTCATGGCCACCTTGTCTCAAACCTTGTTGGTATTGCGGATGGCCCGTGCCTTTTTTGTGTTTTCATGTCTTGTAATATGATATATATATATATATATATATATATATATATATATATATATAGGTAGAGCTCCCCTCTGGCACGGGGACGAATGTCTTTATTTTCAACAAGTATGTGTAGTAGAAGTAGATGATGTTTCCCTATGATAATATAGGTGAAACACAAACATTTTATATATGTAGGAGAATTGATGATAAATTTTGAGTGAAAGACTCATACCTTCCAAAGAAGGGACAACCAAAGAGCCATCGGCTTCCTTAGCCTTTAAATAGGTTTCTTTTGCATATGATAGTTGTAATATGTAGCTTTCAAACCATCAATATATATTCACTCTTGTATGCTCTCCTTCACTTTATTGTTTCTTTGTATCTATCGTGTTCGTTTGCATATTACTTTTGTAGGCTGACTTGTGCAGATAGTACCCACAAGTGCCACACACACACATAATGAGACAGTAAAGTCGTGAAACAAGCCAACAACCTTTAGTTGTAGTGGTAAGAGAGTGCCCACAAGTGCCACACACACATAATGAGATAGTAAAGTCGTGAAACAAGCCAACAACCTTTGGTTATAGTGGTAAGAGATTTAGTTTTTCACCTTAAAGGTTAAGGGTTCGAGACACGCTGATAATTCAAAAAACAAAGGCCTCGAAACAAGGCATTCATTCAAAAACAAGGTTGTTGAGATCTACAGAGCGCCAAGGCATTGGGGAGAGATTGGGCTAGAAAAAGAGGCGGAGGAACAAATACAGAAAAAAGTTATTTGCCAGCTTAAGTATTTAGCAGGTCTTCTCTAATCAAGTATTGAATTCTAAAGGTAGTGGTTGTGGACATTGATGGACATGACCGTACTATTGTTGATGATATTTTAAATGTACTTGAATATTTGTGTTATTCGTTTGAGACAGTCACGAACAAAATAATTTCTTCACGAACCAAATAATTTATTTTTGTAAATGATTGAAGAGCTCAAAGAAGCTGAGCCTGGTAAGAAAAAGAATAAAAAAAAGAAGAGATGTATGAACTTCAAATATGGGAAAGCCAGCATTGGTGTAAAATAGTGAGGGGCAAATAAAAGAACAAGTCATTAATATCTCTAAAATTCTAAGTGGCCACACAAAATCCATCCAAATTGTATCACAATTCCTCCCCTTCTCTCTCTCTCTCTTTCCATCTCTCCTTGGTGTGAGGAACAGAGTGAAAGAAAACCATAAGAACCACTTAAAAATCTCTCAATTTGGGAATTCTTAGATATTTTTTTTGAAGATTAGATACTCTAATTTTAATCTCTTCTTCTCACAATTCTGTGGGCTTTGAGTTCCATAATGGCTTCTGCCTCACATTCTATGCTTTCTGCAAGTACTACTTGTATCATTCCTTCTCATACTAATAAGTTCCTCAAAAAATTACATTATAAACCAAACTTCTTCACAATCAGAGCTTCTTCTTCTTCTTCTTCTTCCCCTGAGCCTGAAGATGACTGCAATGCTGAAGAATGTGCTCCTGATAAGGAGGTCAATTTTCCTACCCTTTTCTTTTTGATTGTTAGATTTTCTCCTTTATTCAAATGAATCAAATCAAAATGGTGATTTTTAGGCATGTCTAATTGGTTTTAAAGTGAAATAAAGATTTGGGTTTAGTCTCTTTTTTATTGGTCATGTTATTTTGGATTCTTCACTTGAATCTGATATGGGTTAGAAATTGGACTATGAATTGGATCCTCAAGTCCCAAATGATTATGAACACATAAACAAGAATTATAGGATTCTCATCACAAACAATTGCTCTACTTGGTTTTGGGAATTTTACAATCTTTCACTCTAACTTATGCATTGTTTTGTTTATTTTTATTAACCCACATGAAATTAGCAAAATAGGATGTGAATTTTGTTTGTCATCTAAAGATACAATTTTTTGGGTGCCCTATTTCGTCAAATTCACATGGATTCACTTGTAATGAGTCTATGTGATAGTACTCAACCAACCATTAATTGGCGGCAGATAGAACTACAGAATGTGAAGATTTGAAACAAAAAAAACTTCGGATACCAACCGGGGTCTATGTTATTTTGAGGTACCTCACCTGTCTAATATAGCGCATTTAAGAACGACCGAAATGAACCTTAGTGTCATTCGTATTGATACCTATCTTTTTAACATATTGATGCATTCCTTTCGGAACATCCATCCAAACACACTGTAAGTGGATCAAACCAAAACTCTTTATGGACCAGGAATTGAACTGAGTGACTCTGGCTGT
The DNA here is from genome assembly GCF_041429995.1 of Eschscholzia californica. Classification (NCBI taxonomy): domain Eukaryota; kingdom Viridiplantae; phylum Streptophyta; class Magnoliopsida; order Ranunculales; family Papaveraceae; genus Eschscholzia; species Eschscholzia californica. The sequence continues at coordinate 40,384,394 of NW_028238198.1, forward strand.
CAACAATTGTTTGGTTGCCCTGTAAGTTTTTTAAGTTAAAGAAATGGCTGGTGCAGGTTGGGAAGGTGAGCATGGAATGGCTGGCGACTGAGAAAACCCAAGTCGTTGGATCGTACCCACCTCGCAAAAAAGGTTGGACTGGTTATGTTGAGAAAGACACTGCTGGTCAAACCAACATTTATGCAGTTGAGGTTAGTTAGTCTTCTAATCATCTTGCAATTTTTTAGCGATTAATGTTTAAAATCTAACTCTTAGTATGACAAACCAGTCCATGGAAAAATATAGGGGAATAAGAATGAGGAATGAATTACTTTTTCTCCCCGTGTTGATATCCAATAGTATCAAGTATCCGTCTTTTGTATTTCTAATTTGGAGTTTACGGTTTAGGTTATTGGAATGGGGCTTGGTGAATCCTAACCAAACCTCACATTCTTCCTTAGGGTGATTACATCATGTCAGATACTCGAAACGATAAAATATCAAACCTAAGTTGCTCGAGTCTTTCACAGCTAGTCAAGACTCGTCCTCACCCCCATTAGAGTCGACTATTAATTTCGGGCCCAAACGTTATTGTTGATACTTATCTGCGACCCTGACACTCGTAACCCCTTGTTTTGAACTTGTGGCAAAAATGGCAGCCAGCAATATATGTAGCAGAAAGTGCAATAAGTTCAGGGACAGGAGGGACTTCATCCGATGGAGCTGAGAACACAGCAGCTATTGCTGCTTTTATAGCCCTTATCTCAATTGCTGCTGCATCTTCTGTACTTATACAAGTTAGTAAGAACAAACCACCACCCGTTCAAACCTTAGAGTACTCCGGACCGTCTTTGAGTTACTACATAAACAAGTTTAAGCCTCCAGAAACAGTTGAAGTAAACCAAGAAAGTTCTGCCCCAGAGGTTTCTGATGTTCAGGTTGAATCTAAGCAAGAAAGTACTGCCTCAGAGGTTTCTGATGTTCAGGTTGAATCATCAAATCAAGAAACTGCTAGCCCATCTCCAGGTTTAGCTATCGTTTCTGAATAATATGTTGGCGTATCGGATCTTAACACGAGCTTTTTGTATCTCTTTTATTTTATATACTTATGTGATTAAAATGTAACTGTCGACACTGTTTAATCGCTCAAACGATGTTCATGTTGGTAAGCTTGGTGGAGAGATAGTGCACCATGATGTTTAATGTGGTTAATAGAAGGCATACTTATTCTTTAACGCCTCTCAATTTAGAATTTCAAGCCATTCGCAATTTGCCCGCAACAACAACGAGATCACAAACGAAGTGATGGGCTAATGTGGTTAAAGAACCAATTAGAGTTAAAGGGTGAACTTATGCTAACTAGTTTGGTTGCAACTCAGCTGCTAAGTGAAGTTAAATCTATTTTTCTAGCCATCGAACAATGATCACTAGGAGCGGTCGAAGCGCCTAATGGCCATGTAGCGAAAGAGGAAAATAGCAATTGCGAGTTTCCCAAACATATATATATTTGATGGGAAGAAAAGGCAACTAAAATGCTATAAGATGAAATAGCTAGAAATTTCACATTAGCATTAAGATATCAATGTTGTTTGCTACTTGTGAAAGAAACCCAAACCCAAACTAAAAAAATAAAAACACACTAAAGGAGCAAGTGTGCTCGAAAAATAAAAATACTTAAAAACAGTTTCTGGTCATTACTATGATCCATCATCAGCATTCAGCAGCAAGACAAAACGATTCTTTGAGATAATTCCTCTGTTTTGATCACACATCATCATCACTTAGTCAAGCCCAAGAGACTTTTGGCTGCTGGAAGTAAAGCAACACCACTTCTCTCACTCTTCAAATACTTCTTACGAACTCCCTGCAACTTATTCTCTGCCGATCCGTCGTGAAAGCTCACTAATAGCTTGGCACAGTCTCTGTCAATCCAAACATTCACATACAATTTAAGTGTTTGTTTTTATATAATAACTTTATGGTTGCAAGAAATTTGATTCAAAGAAGCAAAAGTGTACATACATAAGCTGAGATTCGGAGAAACCCGTGTGGAGCTTGAGTGTCTCGTTCCAAACAGGAGTCTTATTCAAAGTTGTATTTGCTGCATAAACAGCAGAAGCAGCCAACATCGACGGGCAATACATTCTCATCTCGTATTGCATAAGACCCAATTCCGCCAAGAAAAAGACCATGTTCTCCATCTAAAATACAAACAAAATTATAAATCTGAGACGACGATCACACCACATGGGTTTAGGGTTTACATATGATGGAAGTTAAGGGTTTGTATTTTTACCTCCTTGTCGGCTAGAGCAGCTTTAATGAAACGGACAAGGAAGACGTAAGGAGTAGGGACGGTTAAGGTCCACCCGAGTTTAGCCAAGATTGCTTTCTCCATGATCAATATCTGTTCTCTGGTATATGCTTTGTCTGAAATACAAACAAAGTCATTCACCTACAAAAAAGCATCGAACACGAATTAGTCCTTCTGAATTGTTCTAACTTATTTCAAGAATTAGATGATTTTAGTTTGTTATTTACCTCTGGTGCCCATATTTCCTCATATTTACTTGCTATTAGCATAGAACTAATACCAACTAATTGCAACTCTTTTCTCTGAACTATAGTATCTGAAAGGTATCGATCGACTATATGAATAGTTAGGTAAAGGGTTTCTGGTGTGAGTTCGAATTTGTTGTGAACTTCGATTAACCAGTCTACTAAAATCATCCTCATATGTCCATTGATCTGGTTCTGTGAGTCCATGTAGTCATGAACTTGACTAGAATTCTGCAATAATAAAAGGTTGATAAGTCTTATATAATCATTTTCAAATAATAATAACTAGACAATAAAGTACTGAATAGAGAGAATCAAAGAAAATTACCTCTACAAGTTTGTAATACTTGTACAAATCTTCGACATATTCGACAGCTGCTAGATGATTATCAGCATCTGCTCCATCGATGTCGATAATTGGGTCTTTAGGCTTATTGGATATCCCACAAGCAACCTGAGGTGGATAAACAAATTTATAAGTTACCCCCATCATCAAATGGAAAGATGAAAACACAAAAGAAGAACAAAAAATGATAACGAGAAATCGACCTTGCTTCGAGCAGTAAGAACAGAAGTGTAGGTATGAACTTTCTTCCTTGAAGATTTTTGAGTCTTGGGTTTTTCCTTTTTGATTTCTTCTTTGGTTGTATCAGGACTAATTTCAATTATATCCTCTGGTTTTGGCTTTAAAGTAGGAAGCTTTTTGAGAACTGCCTTTGATACAACAACTGGTTTACCCACAACTGCTTCAGTAATTACAGGGAGTTTTTTCTGCAAATCAAAGAATTTCATGGAAGAATGAGTCAGATTTTGACAATAAAAATTAGGGTTCAAGGAAATTTAGGGTTTTTTTTGGATTGGTGGTGGTTAGTTTACCTTGTTATTCTCAGCTCCAGCTTGTGCATTAGCAAGTAATTGTTGACAGAAACTCCTAGTGACAGGGCGATTATTAGTGGGTGGAAGGGGTTTTCCCTCAACCCCTCGACCAGGAACTAAATTCCCAATATCTCCTAGGGCTCTCCTCCGATTATTGACTCCTTGGGCAGCCATCTTTTCTTTGCCTCCCTCTGCAACTGCTATATCCACAGATTTAGAACACAAGAAACCCTAATCAACTTCAGTGAAAAATAAAAATTAAATCTTTGTGGGTAAATATCAAGAAACAGAGGGATTAAGATGAGGAAAGAAAAACCCAGATACCCAAGAACAGAATCGATAGGGTTATTACAGAAACAGAATCGATAGGGTTATATGAAATGAAAATACCCATTTCAGAAAAGTAGAGAAAAAGCGATTAAAATCATCAAAGAACTAAAATAAAGGGTACCTCTTTGATTTAGTTGGCGAGGAACGATTGGTCTTGAGGCCATTTCTTCGTCTTCTTGATTAATATTCAGACTGAAAACACCACCGATGGTTGAAAACAACGACGATAAAAACAATTGGAAGCCGCCTCTCTGCGTCTCCTCCCCTTCAACGTTTGAATTCGCCACCTCTCTCTCTCTCTCTCTCTCTTTTTATAATTTCTCTTTCTCTCTCTCTCTCTAATCTTTTACTTCTTCTTTTGCCTGAGTTTTCTTGGAAAAAACTTAAATGAACAATACCCCTATTTGAATACCTTTAAGAAGAGACGCTTCTCTCTCCAACGGTCATATCCTCTTTCTAAAAATCAAACCGTAAGGGATTTTAAATCCAACGGCTTAAAATGTAAGCTTCTACTTTGATTTCTAGCCGTTGTGGTTATTAATTGCCAAAAATAAAAAAGTTACCGTTAGAAAGAGAAACAGATGTCGAATCTACCCCTAGGCCCTATTGTTGATCTAACGGTCATTATCCATTCAACCAAATGGGATACTGAAGGGAGATTTTGTTATAGACCCCCACTTCAATTTCAATAGTAAGAATACACCCCCATTTTTTGAAAAAAAAAAAGAACTTTTTTTTTTTTGATGAAAAAAAAAAAAAAAATGTAAAGTTGTCCTTAACTTCCAATTGTGCAAATTGCATGTTTAAATCTGGATAGAAATGTTTCGAGTAATTATCACAGATTTTATTCTAATTTTGTCCTCCAAGTGTCATCTTCAATATTCGGTATTATATAACCTTGATTCATCTGCCCCTTCTTCTATGCAACTTAGAGATAATTTCGGGAAGAAAAGTACATTCAAATATTGAAAAAATTGGAGATCGTGTTGCAAGTGGAATATTGGATCATCAAATAAAGTTCGCTTCACGGCTTCATTGTTTTACTTGATTTCGGGTTTTGAGTCCTTCCCTAATTAGTAAAAAAATCAGGGGGGTGGGGTATCACTAATTTGCACTCTTATTTGCATGATTAAGTTTGAATTTTTTTTTCTTTCCACAACCAAAGTAGAGAAATCACCCAAAGAAATAAACCAATAGATACCATAAACATCAAAAGATACTCAAAATTAGTAATCACTCAAATATCATAATATCAAGCAAGATTACCATTGAAGTCAAGTTTCTATAGAAGAGCTCAATGAGCATCTTCATATTCAAATTATGAACAATAAGAAGCAAAAGGATCACGGAACTCTTCCATTCGCAATTTATAACAAAAAGAAGCAAAAGAGAATTACAAAAAGAAGCTTAGGTTGTGCTTTTTTTTCCCAAACTTCAAATCTGAATTGGATCGCTATTCAAAATTCAGATGTTTGTTTTTCAATTTTAAAAAATCTAAAAATTTAGCGGAATTTGGCTCTTGTCTGGATAGACTGGAGAAAATAGGAACATATTTCAGACTTTAAAACAAGTCTGAAACAAATGTTGGAAACATATGAAATGAAGCTTGTGCCATTGTGATTTAGAAAAATCTTCTACGTCTCCAGATTTTCACCACCACAAACCAGCAGTCTTGGTAGAAGTGGGACATAGTAACCCAACAAAGAATGGAAAAGAAATTCGTACAGTTACAGATGATGATGACCTACCATACCAATCATGATATTTAACAACAAAAGCTTTCAACTAGATTGGCAGAAGATTGAAGATGGTCCAACTAGGTTGCTTAATGGTGAAGTCTTAAACAAGATAAATCGACAACCATCAGAGGAGCGAAAGGATTTCGGTCCAAGATTATCTACACGTATAGCGATTCCAAGTTCCATAAATTAACCTAATGTTCCAACTGGAAATAACACACTAAACTTACTAAAGAGGATGATCAGCAATGATAACAGTGTCAATGACTACCATCACCACCGCAGGAAAGTCTATAAACCCTTGTAGGATCTGGCGAGGGTCACCTTGTTCAAAACCCTCGCTAGATCTGGTGAAGCGGTGAGGGTTTGGCTTTCTGACCTATTTGATTTTGCATTCTATAATCTTCATTCTTAGTATTTGTATTTGAAAATGGTTTTGACAGTAAATCTTCTCAAAAGTTTCTTGCTTCATGTATGTTTTCCCATATAGTACCATCAGTTATGATATCTTGGCAATTCAGACAAATTCAAACTCATCCATGGTAGGTCTTTGTCCATCTTCAGAATCAGACCCATTTGCTTCTTTGTCATGGCTAGGGTCATACTCGTCAATATCATCACTCGATGAGTCAAAACTCAAGTAATCTTCTTCGACATGTATATCATCAATTTCATTAGGCAGACCATCAGTGTGAGGATCATCAGGTTCACATAACTCATCCTCAACTCTAAGTGAGATCTATAATCTGACTAGAAGACTGAATTGCCCCGAGTAACATTTGTTTGTCTGGATCGCGATGTCTACCTCTTCTGAACGGCTGCTTCGGGTTTGATTTTCGGGTCCATTTGATCAAGAGTAATCAGAGCCAAACATTGAGGAAAAAAACCGGAGTCTTAAGGGGCTGAAATGTTTCTTCACCACAGCTACGGCAAAGCGCATAATATTAAGCAGAGTGCTTATGAGACTAAAAAACTAGGTTAAGATTTTAGCTGCAAGATGACTCGGAAAAGCCAAAGTCCTACCACTTGGAGTAATCATTCTCGACTATGATACCATCTACAAAAATCAACTCTACCCATTGTCAATATGGTTTCAGTTTCGTCATCTGGCTAGGAATTCCTCACTAGGATACAATCAGCCTGAGATGAGATCTTTATGGATAAAATTCCTGTCCATTTACATGCTTAGGCCCAGACTATTCATTTTGTGGAGAAATTTCATGCCAATCACAACGGATCAAATAGGAAGAACTCTTACTGAAGACCCATCCTCGTCTTAGCAGGCGATGAAGTACTCAGTGTGCAGATAGAATGATATAGAGAAACATTTAGAACACAAAATCATCTAAGCACTCAATAAATCATTAATTCCACGCCATTTTTAAAACGCAGCGACATTGTTATCAACAACAACCAAATCAAAATCCAAACAAAAAATAGAAGCAAATGAAAAAAAAAAAACAAGCCTTGATTTTGGATGCAACTAGAATGGTGAAACCTAGTCTCTAAAGGATAACATAAAGCCCAAACCTTTTCATTTTTTTTAACTTTTTTTTTTCTCTCTAGACTGTTAGAATCATACAAATACACATTATCGAAAACCACAGTATAATACTTACAATTTTCATAGGACAAAAGCATTGAACCCTGATCACTTGTTTCTTAGAGAAGGTCGATCGCCCGGTCCAGCAAGCATAATCTAAAATATTTTAAATCTTGTCTTTCAGTAATTTGTTAGAAAACTAACACGAAGAGTAAGGAAGTAATGAAACTTGATAAAACGTAGAAGCATTCATGCAAATTGCCATCTCGTGTCTTTTGATAAGGTAAAGCGATGTTAAGTGATTTACCATCTTCATCCTGCTTATCGGATAATAGTTTGCCTACCCTTTGAGTAAAACTATAGTCTAAAAATCATTATCGGGTTTCATTCACCTACGAGTTGGTAAGCAAAATCATACTATTGCTCACCACCCACCACAAATGTTGGTCAACATTCTAAATTATAGTTGATTGATCTAAGATTAGAAAACATAAGGTTCTAGTTTATCAAAATCACAGTTTGGAAACATGCTTACATTACAGTCGAAAGCGAATCTTCGAGCAAGCATAATAGCTGCATTCCTTTCTCGTTCTGATTCGAATGCTAATACAAAGGAGAGCCCCTTCTTTACTTGCCAAAACAATGCCTGAGCTGCTGCATTACCACCCCCTCTAACTCCGCAGAGCTGTATAAACAAACATTAGGGTTTTATGCTTCGATGATGACGAATAAAATTTTCCTTTACAAGATCAAAATAAAAAATTCAGATCCCATGGAAGTTACCTGCATTGAAGACGAATAAGATTCTTTAGCTTTCGTAATCCTCCCTTTACAGAGTTTCATTCTCATCTTTCCTACATGCAACACATGAAGATTATGTGATGGATGATCTCGTCCATTCATTTGAGTTACAACTACCTGTAAAGCAAATACAAGATACGCGATAAGAAAACGTTTAGCGCTGTCAAGAATTGATATATATATATATATATGTTTTCTTTAAGAAAGCGGACGAAACGGAAAGCTAGTATCACCCAAATTCTAAACCTAACAATGTAAAAGCTACACTGAGAGAAGAGAATTGCAGTGATTAAACAACTGAAGGGGTTTTATTTCTCTAGGTAACATCTTGCCAGATAGGAAGAGCGAAGAGGTCATAATTAATATTGATATATTAATAATGTACAATAACCATACATTGAACTCCGTTTCAGGTTTCCGTACAAGAGCTTCCACATAGTTTCCCAGTCCGGGAGCTGTAAAAATGATTGAATCAGACTGTTAGTTGTATGAAGTGTGTGTGTGTGTGTGTGTGTGTGAGAGAGAGAGAGAGAGAGAGAGAGAGAGAGAGAGAGAGAGAGAGAGAGAGAGAGAGAGAGAGAGAGAGAAGAGGACGGCGGAAACCTGGATCAATTGGTCCGATAGTTGAAACTGACAGTCTTTGCTGATCTGAAACAATTTCAGCTACCAACATCCGCCCAACATCAAAAGGCTCGGGAGGATACACTAGTTTTGTGGCTCCTGATATCGTAACAAGCAGGAAGAGAAAACAAGTGTCAAGACTATTGGAAAGAAAGTGAGGACTAGCAACTATCTCTGCCTACTCAAGATCATACAGAATTACTAGGTCATATATATATGTAACATAAAACACATAATTACCGTAATACTACTATAAAAAAACTCTAGTATCATAAATCAGATATTATCAGGTAGCACATCAGCAGAGATTCCATGTAATCAACTGTAAATCAAGATTACTAGTTAAAATTAGCATTCATTAACAAAAATATCTGAAAATTGATTGTAAATCAACATTACAAGTTAGAATTAACATTAAAATACTAAATTGACACTTTTGAAGTTTAAAAGAAATCATGACTTCTTTACATCATCACAAATCACAAAAATACAGAATTACTCAAGGCGTAGTCTGGTGGTCAAACTTGGTTGATTAGATCACTTGGGGAGTTGATTGCTTTCTGAGACGTGTGGGTCAAACTCCCATAATCACTTGAGGAATTTCTTTTTTTTTTGATACTTTGATTAAATTAAAAAAATAATTATGTTCAAGCCCTAAACAAAAGCCTCTAGGAGGTTAGGCATTCCTCTCAGACAAAAGACTTGAGGAATTTCTGACTAACGAAAAACGACTATAAACAAACAATGGCTAAAATATTTTAATGAACAAATTTGAAGCCAGTACATGTGTTTATTTTTTCTCTAAGTTGGATCTCTGACTCGTCTGAATGACTGATTTAGATTGATTTTGGGTCCACTTGATTCAGATTCATAGAGTGGGAAAAAAATACACCACTTCCTAGAATCACAGATCTGTAAGAGTAAAGAACAATATCGAAAGGATAAGGTACCTGAAATAACTTCCTTTTTGTCACCATCAGAAGAGACACGATACCACTGAATAGAATATATAGACGGGTCTGGAGAATTAGCTGTGCAAGGTGTGATCCTCAGACAGGAACCTAAAGTTTCAGAACCATCTAAGTCATAAACACGGGATTTGTTTTCTTCAAGCTTCTTGCTCAATGCCAGCTGAAAGGTGAAAGACAACGTAACAATGAACATACTTGCAGCAGAAAATTGGCATGCTCTAACAAATCCAACAATTACATGATGGAAAAGTGATCAAAAGACAGTTAATTTAACCAAAATATGACATGAAAATAATATGCAAATACAATGTGATTGAAATATAGTAAGTAGCAGAATCTACTCGAAGTAGGACAAAATACAAATACTAACAAACCTCTTTACGAAGTTGAAGTGAGTATTTGGATTTCTCAGCAACTTGAATCCTCAATGCTCTAAGCTCGTGTTCCATGTCCATTACCTAATGAACATGTCGTAACAAATGTAAGTTCAAGTACTCTAACCACAATATAATCAAAATGTACATCTTCTCAAGAATATGAATCCCCATTCAAAGGGATAACTAGAAATATAATGTTGCCAAAATGTAACATAAAAGTAAGCAAAGAACTTTTGGAGTTAACAAATTGCGTTAACGAAACTGGTTCCTCGTTCAAAAGATAATTGGCAGTAGTAAATGCATCGCAAAATGCTGATTTTTTTCCCAATTTGAAACAGGCTCTTGATGGAAAAGAATGTTAACAAGTTGGTTTAATTTTTGGTCCTATGCAATTAAATTATCCATAGAGTGAAAATGCATTTTCAGTGGTGGTACATTAAACTGTTTCTTCTTTTACATGTGAACATGGACAAAGCTTGTATTTTAAGAACACTACAGGTTCCCATTTTAGGCATGTAGTTACACGAGTGACATTATCAAGTGTGCAACAAGAGGTTTAATAGTGAACTTCTTATTCAAGCTAGTTAGGATTCAAATGATGTGGGCGGGTGAAGGTGTTAAGCTTTTCATACTCTGTTAATATGCAGGCACGATCAAACAGGTTTATCACTATTATCTTTACAGTTTACACATTTACAGTTTTACACTATGCTGCGAGCCATCATGATTTAGTTAAACAAAGAAATACATTCATATTTTCTACATTTTCGCTACTCGAGTAAGAAAGGTTAGAGTTTGTATGATATCTTACTAAAATTAAACCGGCAAAAAAGAAGCATACCTTGCTTGGTTGATGTAGCATTTTGATTCTTCTAGCTTCTTGAACTTCCTTCAATAATTCTTCACGATCCTATTCAAATACAAATGTAAGATGAAGTGAAGAGACAAAAAAGAAGAAAAAGAAGAAAGAGGAAAAACTAATCATACCAACCTGACCCCCAACTGTACTAGAAATCTTTTCTTGTTCCTGGAGGGCCTCTTCAACCCTCTGAACTGCTGCTCGTGCACTCTCAATTTCAGCACGAGCCAGAGCTCTTTCCTCACCAACAAGTTTTTTGGCATCTTCAGAAGCCTAAAATGATGATGTCCATCCAGCAAAAGAAAGCAAACATATACATATAAATTTGTGAAAGAAAAAGTAAAAACAGTAAAAGCATCGTCAGAAAAATGAAGGTTCAGAAAGTAAAATACAATAGATACCCAATTCAGCGTAAATTTGAAAAAAAATAAAAATAAATTTACACTGACTTCATGACATGCAAAGCAAAACACCAGAAATTGATCAAACAATCTAACTCATCCACCGGTCACTTGGGCAGCTTCATTACATGGCTTATATTTTGCTTCCCCGAAATTATGAAGAGTATAGAAGGTCATTAGAGTACTACTGCTACATGATTGGAGCACTTGACCTCGTAAATCCTTCCTTAGTGGTGTGGTTTTAGGACACCAAATTCATGATCGACACATAAAATAAACTTCAAGTTATGGTTTTGATTAAGAAGTTTCATAATATAGCTCACTCTTAAATTTTACGAAGTTGTTTATCATCTTCTTGTGCATATATGTCATAGTTTATGCACCTTTTTGTTGTCCTGCACTAACTAACTATTGAGTAAGTTGGATTGCCAACTTATCCTCTAATTCAGTGGCCTTCAAGTTTGGTATGCAGCTAGGTCTCTACTTTATGCTACCATGGTCAATAAAGAAAACTAATCAGTGTTTACTCAATTTTCATTCAAATTATCGCGCAAAATAGATCTGACTAACAACAGATTTCAATAGTGAAAGAGTTCAGACACTTAGAGATTATGGCTCTAGCTAATAAGTAATAGCACTAGAGTCTATAAGCACCATTCACCCATCTCAAAATGATCTTTGAAGACATAGTTGTCTAATTGTCTTATTATTAGACAAGAGAAGATACTACAAATAACCTCCAGATAGAGATCCACAAGCAACTTAATTGCACCCAATAGGATCTGTTTTATATGGAAGCAATAGTCTACAAGTTAAAAACTATTATGAGCATGCAGTTATTTGCTTGAGAGATAATGCTTGGAGGGTTCAGGTCTTCAGGTATTGTCACTTGTCAGTATATGTACTGAAAGAAGTATCCAACATCAAATCATTTCTTAGAATATATTCTACTAACGATAGGATTACCTTCTTCAAAAAATTTGCCAGCTTTTTCACTTCTGACTTCTCTTGAAGTAGTTCTCCCTCTCCTTGAGTCAATTGAACGGCTAAAGCTTCTACCTTCAGGAAGTCGCCATAATTTTAATACCGAAACTAAATGTCTAACATATGAGGTAATATCAAAGATAGACTGAAGAGGAAGAAAAACACATAAACCCACCAAACTTACCATAGAGATAGCCTCATCAACATCATCCTTGTTACGCCCGGCCACACGTCCTCTCAAGGATTCGAGTGCATCTCTAAGCTTCTTCAAGAGGACGTGTTTTTCCAATGAAGCTGCCTCTCTAATTTTAGCCTGAAATTCAAACAGACTTGTACTTGAGATTATCACGTATTGGTCCCATGACTCCTTTTTTTTTTTGTTAAAGACCATGACTCCTATTCCTTTCCAAAAGTTGTATTCCCGTCTGGGAGAGGAAAGAAAAAGAAACAAGGATGGTTGCTCATATAAGAAAAGATGCTTGATTTCGTAGTTCGAGCATTGAACTGCTACTAATTCTTTTTTGAAACAAACAGCTATGAATCCTAAGAAATCAAAATATAACAGACTACAAACAAAAGAAAATTAAAATCCATATATTAACACAATTTAAGCAAGCACAAACCTCATCTGACAACTTTGCAGCTGCAGCTAACCCCTTCTCAAATTTACTGGCAAGGTCACGAACGGACATACGTTTTTGCTGCTCTATCAGTTGGGCAGTCTCCCGTGCAATAAGATCCTTCACTGATGGCACCTTAGGTTCTTCTTTCGGCTCTACAATTTTATTATCGGCCCCTAATTTATAGTTAGGGAACTTATTTGAGGCAAAGCTCACGTCAGCCGAAACTGATAAAAACACGTCTTTCTGCATCGTGTCTCCAAAATCACGACTTACTCTCGTCATCAATCCGAACTGAGACCTCTCTACTGATCATGATAACCAAAGGAAATAACATATAACTTTCAGCAAAGTTAAAATAATGACAATAATAATTAAAATCTAAACAATGTATAGAAGATTCATGCTAAGGGTCCTCGCTATACAAAAGTCCTATTATGTCTTAAACCAACGTATTCAAACTCAGATCAGACCATCCTATTGAACCAATCATCAAAGGACATAGTTTTCTCTAAAATCTGCAACATAATGACGTTATCGTCACCAAATATAATCTTTGTATCATCATTTCTGTTGTGGGAAAATACGAACATAAGAGAAGTGTCAATCAAAATTCAACATAGTATGTAAGAAACAGATTTTAAAAAATCAACTTTTATTCATATATTGCCCCTCTCGAGTTAGAATCCTGGTTTCCTCCCAGAATTCTCTGAGTCTCGCACAAACGCTTTTTATGAAAAGAGAACCCTTAATTTCTAACTAATGTATACATTACTATTTACAAATATAATGATTTCAAGAACAAAAAAAAAAGAAGCAAGTAAAAACAACAAAATACTACTCCAAGTTTTCCGATAAAAACCAACAAAATCACCTAGGAGGTTCCTCATTTGAGGCATGCAACACTGTCACTTGAGCACTTAACTGCCCGAAGCACAAAGCAGAAAAATATCAGCAGATCGAGTCGAGACCCTTCTCAAACTACCAACTTTGCCACATAAGCATGATTTTAACATCAAGGGGGGTCAGACTAAAATCATAATAGTTCAGTCATAAAATCAACTTAAGATTGCTTTTTCTGCTAAAGAAAGTCTATGCACCCCAATTTAATGTACAGGGTCCTAGTGCCAAATGATCTAGTAGCCTAACAAGTTAACAAACATCAATTTCGTCCTTGAATCTTAAACTTTTACTTCGAAATGCCGCCATTTGGCACATACTAAATTGGGGCATTACCATATCTATAATTTTGGTGATGAAAATTTAACAGCAGTATAATAGAATCAAACAAAAGCATAAAAACTGTGAAAAAAAAATTGATACTTGGGGTTTTATCCATTTAATGAGGATAGAAAGAGAACTAGGAAATTCAACTCCCAAACTAAAGTTTCATACTTTGTATCTAAATTCTTAATTTAAATGCATAAAGTAGTATAGCTTATGTCCAGAAATTAACCTAAAATTCTAGTTCACTACAGTAAGCACTAAAGTATTTCTATTATCTTCCTACAGTTTTTGTACAATTTGAACCTCAACTTTACCAAAATTATAAATAGTCAACAAATAGCAAAAAAAAAAAAAAGTACAGATTTTATATGAAGAAAAACAACATTTGAGCTAAGATCTTAATAAGATGAAGCTCAAACAAGCATTCTAGTTACAACCCTAATTTTATAAATGAGAAAAAAGATTAAATTTAAACAAAAAAGAGTATAAAGAATTCAAAAGAGTAAGTAGAAGCTAAAAAGAAAGTAATTTTTTTTTTTTTTTTGAACTTACAGATCATTTAAAATATTGATGAAGAGAGGGTTTCAAATGATCAAAGATTCAGGATGTCCAGAGAGAGAGAGAGGGAGAAGAAGGTTTGGTGGTTAAGAGATGAGATTAAGAATGGGGAAGAGAATTCTAAAAAAAGGGAGAGGGAATAAGAGAGAGAGAGGAGAGAAGGAAAGATGTCTGCTTTTAAAAAGGAAAAAAGCAAAAGACGCCAATCTCTCTCTCTCTCTCTCTCTCTCTCTCTCTCTCTCTCTAAATTCTAAAACTCTCTCTCTCTCTCTATCTCTCTCTCTCTCTCTCTATCTCTCTCTCTCTCTCTCTATCTCTCTCTAAAAACAAACAAGTATTAAGGAAGTCATTATTTATTCTAAACGGCTTTGCTTAAATCTTAATAAAACCCTAAGTAGTTTCTCATGGACCTACCTACCCACGTCTATTTTTCAATTGATGGTTGGTTACTCTTTTGTTTCTTAAACTATGAAAGCGCCATCTCATTGTTGACTCTTTGCAGATTTACCACCCTCCATTCCATTCATTTTGGGAACCCTTCCATTGAAGGCCAATGTTGTGTTTTGTTTTATTTTATTTTATTCTCCTAGTAATGATAAATCTAAGATGGTGTCTCACCTTATTCACAACAATATTAGGAGTAGCTCCTAATGTTTTGGAAGCTCACATTGTTACTAGTATCTAATTGATTGACATTCATTTTTTTCCACATAAAGATATGAAATTTTTCACAAATCACTCCCACTAAAATAATGTTTTAATTTACTTTTTGTTGAAATAAAATAATCTGTTACTTATTAATTGACACTAGGGTGTATCCCGTACCCTAAGGCACTGACATTTGTATCAACCAAATGTTACGAAATTTATTGTTAAATTTTATTGAGAGGGAGAGAGATTTTTATTAGTTATTATTTTTTTGTTTCTTTTCTCTTAAATTAGTTATTATTTTATTGAGAGACAGATTTTAATTTCTTTTTTTAACTTTTGAAATTTATTTTGTTTCTTTTTTTTCTTAAATTAGTTATTTTATTTCTAAGAAGGATAAGATTATTATTTTTTAAATAGGTAACTTTTTTTCTATGAAGGACTGTATTTTAAATTTTGAGAATGGCATCTACACAATATCGTTTATTAAAAAATGATGTTTGTCCCAGTCATCGTTTTCCCTTCTGTTTTATTGTATTTAATAGGGTACATCCTGTGCCCTAGGGCACAGACACTTGTATCAATCAAATGTTACGAAATTTATTGTTATATTTTATTGAGAGAACGAGAGATTTTTATTAGTTATTATTTTTTTGTTTCTTTTCTCTTAAATTAGTTATTATTTCATAGAGAGAGAGAGATTTTAATTTCCTTCCTTAACCGTTGAAATTTATTCTAAGAAGGAAATGATTATTGTTTCCTTAAATTAGTTATTTTATTTCTAAGAAGGAAACGATTATTTTTTTCTTAAATTAGTTATTTTATTTCTAAAAAAGAAACGATTATTGTTTATTAAATATGTAACTTTATTTCTACGAAAGACTATATTTTAAATTTTGAGAAAGGCTTCTAGACAATATCCTTTATTAAAAAAGGATGTTTGTCTCAGTCATCGTTTTCCCTTCTGTTTTATTATATGGATTTTATTCTACTAGTAATGATAAATCCAAGATGGTCTCTCACCTTATTCACAACAATATTAAGAGTAGCTCCCTAATGTCTTCGAAGCTCACATTGTTGCTAGTATCTAATTGATTGACATTCATTTTTTTTCCCACATAAAGATATGAAATTTCTCACAAATAATGTTTTAATTTATTTTTTGTTAAAATAAAATAATCTGTTACTTATTAATAGACACTAGCGTATATCCCGTGCCCTAAAGCACTAACACTTGTATCAACCAAATGTTACGAAATTTATTGTTAAAGTTTATTGAGAGGGAAAGAGATTTTTATTAGTTATTATTTTTTTTGTTTCTTTTCTCTTAAATTAGTTTTTCTTACAAAAATTCTGGTAAAATTCTACAACACATTTTAAAGATTTTACCAGAATTTTTGTAAGAATTTATCTTTACAATTTACCTATGTAATACTTTTCTTTCTATCTTATTTTATATCTTCTCTCGATTGTTTTCTCTCTATCTCTCTTTCTGATGATACAAAAATTGGTCATCAGTTTAATGAAGTCAATAAGTTAAGAGAAGAGCAAAAGTCTAACGGGTCAACCCGTATGTGGTTGATTAGAAAGAAGTTTGCCACTCAAGTCCAAAATTAAGGGGGCCGATACGATCATCTTAAGTGTCTAAGCCATAACCCTACTCAAATACAACCAGATCTGTCGTAGGATTTGAAAGAAGACCAGGAGGTCCGCGTAAGTAAGGTTAATACCTCAATCCCAAAAACATGGGGGGTAAAAGCATGCTAATGCTTTACCGACTTAATCGCAAAATCTTATCAAAGATCATAGTCTGTGAGGATCTTAAGTACTAATTTGGCTTTAAAAGTCTTTCAATAGGGGAATGAAACATCTGCTAAGGGCAAATCCAATGTATGGGGGTTGCGCTCCCAAAATTCAAATTTTGGGAGGCCAGCCCCCAGCCCATGCCTCCCAACCCGGGAGCCCGGGCTGGGGGGGCTCCCGACCCCCAAAGAGAGTCGTTGGGAACTCCCAATGACAATTTGGGGTGGGTCTCCCACCCATTTTTTATTTATTTTTCTTTTGTTTAAATGTAAAGATATGTTTAATTTTTTTTTTAAATGTAAATCTTTTTTAATGTAATTTTTTTTAAAACATAATTTCATTAATTTTTTTTTAAATAACACTTCATTGATTGAAAACCGAATACATAATAACTCCTCCACAAACATATAATCGAAATACAGAAAAATAAGTAAAATAATGATAATAGTTCCGTTAGTCGTTGCGATCTTTAGTATTCCACGAGTGCTCTACAAGATCTACCCTTAATTGTGTATGAAAATCTTTGTTTCTAACTCGGCCAAAATGATCAAACATTTCTTTGACAACATTTCTCCCAACACGCACTTCTTCTAAATACTTCCATCAAAATCATTAGTTGCATTAGGTCCTTCATTTTCGATTATCATGTTATGCAATATAATACATGCCTTCATGATATAACCCAGTGTTCTACATCCCAAATACGTGTCGGTTCTCGGATAATAGCAAAACGAGCTTGCAATACACCAAAGGCTCGTTCAACATCTTTTCTTACAAATTCTTGACGTCTCGTAAAATAGTGTTCTTGAAAATTGAAACACAATCCCACACACGTACACCACACATACACATATTTAGGATTTGGGAGCCTGATGTTGGAATTGAGACAAAGCCCCGGGGCTCCCAAAATTCAGTTACTTCCAAAATTCGGAGCCCGAACCCCACATTGGACTTGCTCTAAAGAATCTACAAACTCGGAAATGTAATCTATCACTAATCCTTGAACAAACGAACTCCTAAATATCAAATATACAGGATAATCCCAAATAAAAATCATAATATCTTAGACTAAAAAATAACAGTTTCAATCCAACACGGTAAATTCTAGTCGCCTCACCAACACCGCCTCCTTGTACTCGGTTGAAGAAGCCTATAAAGGTAATTAATTCGTCTCAAAGCGAAAAGAGATCGAGTAAGTCACAACTGCATAACTTGAGTTTACTCAATATTCAATACTTTAACTACAAGGACAATCTAACTGTCTTGCGCATCAAACAAGTTTTTGAGTTCTTTGAAGGTTTCGCCCTTCGTCTCCCTGCTTCTGTTTGTCTAGATGTGATCCAAGCGGGTTCAAGTGCTTGAAGAGCATATCTACCGAAACTAATGTGGTTGCCTCGATTAGATATTCCCTTCATTCTTCCTCTATGTTGTTTACGGAATCTGGTTCACCAGATCGAGATGAGTAAAAACAAGATTCAACGTAGCAGTCTCATCATTCTAACTGTTACCAATAAGATAAATTTTGACCCAAACACTTTCTTCTTTTTATTTTGTTATTTTTATTTTATTTTTGTAAATAAGAACAACTAAATTTGCTTTCCAAAATTATCTAGAATAGATAAGACTTCAAACCCAAGGCCGTGTGGTGGGGAGTGCCGCCGTCCCCCCACCACAACGGCCTCTTTTTTAAGTTTTGGCCATGTATCGCCTGTATTAAAGAAATAAGGTTATAGATTTTAGTGTTAAATGAGAAGCAGCTCACTTGGCACAATGTTCGTCTCAAGCGCACGAGGTATCTGGTTTAAGTACAGCTGCAAGCCCCTTTTATTGTTTTTTGGTAAAAGACCACACTATTAGGTCAATGCTATAGATTTCTTATCTCTTATCTCTCACTTTTATAGTCTATTTTATCATACTTTATTAATTCATGTAATCAATTAAGTCAATAAGGCTCACAAAACTCTTCTTTAACTATCGCAATTCTCTCCCTCTCTTGTGAAATGATATTTCTACAATTTTTATCGCTTCTACATTACTTTGTAACACAGAACTTTCTCTTTATTCTCTATTTTTGCTCTCCTCTCTAGAACTCTCATTCTTTTCATCGCACAAATATTTCTCTCTGAACCTTCATTATCATATATAACTCTTTAAATTATAAGATTGTGTGAGATGAAAAAGACAGCCACAACTCCTGACAGACACAAAAGCGATTGAATGAGCGGATGACGTGTGGAACTTCACATAAAATTCTAGATTTTACGTTTGATTATAGAAGGGGGGTAGGAGGGCCCAACTAAAATTTGACACCGAACCCCCGAATTCTCAACCACGACCATGTTCAACCCTCAGTAAATCCTGAAATCCACCATTGAAGCGGGGTCTCACGAATGGTGGCATTTATGTAGTTTAGAGGATATGTCTTCGTAGATAAAACGCTCTACGTTAGAAAGCTTTTGAATATGTCCCATTGGGACACAAACCATAATGGAAGAAAAGTAAAAGGAAAAATCATAAAAATGAGATCTTCTTCCTTCACAAGGCATGACATGGGACAAGTATTAGCGTAACACCCGGGCGGAATTGAGGATGAACTAATTATAAATATATACCTTTAAGAATAACATGCCTTTTGTCCTCATTGTCTCAATCTCCTCACCTCTTTCTTATTTTATTTAAATTTTTTTTTTTTTCCTCTGTTGCAACCTCTCTTATTCTTTTTTTTTTGTTGAAAGGGAACTACAAAGAACTAACTAGCGACCAAATCTTGAAGATCGTGTCAGAATGACAAAATATTTGACTTAATGATTAACTTTTACTGAAAAACAAAGTATTTTCAAGATCTGATGTTAATCTAGACCATTCATTTACCCACGTGACTCATCAAGTCAAGGATTTTGTCAAAACTCCTTTGTACACTTAGCATTCCCCTCTCGAGAAAACGATTTATTAAAATAATAATTTTGAAGATGCCTTAAAAAAAAGTTGGACTCATGAACATGTAGAATCATGAATCTCAAAGACTCATCAACTTGTGAAACAACCTATTGTAAACAATTGATCGTTATAATGATTGTTATTGTGTGTTTTTATACTGTTTGATCTCATTTCATTTCTAGTTTCGCATCTTTTATTTTATTTTCTACACGACTAGTCCCTCTCTTACTAACTACAATCATATAAACAAGAGGGAACATTAAAAGACTACCCAAAAATGTTTGAAGATCTTAAAATGAGTGAACGTAATTTCTGTTTTTTGAGACAACAAACTTTTATTATAAATATATTTTATATGGTTCAAATAAACTCACGATTAGTTTAAGTCAATCATTCATACGGACTAGATGAAAATATCCTGGAAAGTTAGAGAAAAAACAAAAGACCACCTAAGTTTGGTGGAACTCCATTTTCCAACAAATAGGACTTGAAAGATCCTATAACTAATTTGGTGGAATTTGAACGTTCAAAGTTGGTAGTCTAATTTTTGCAACTTCTATGATTGTCCTACCAGATTCTTTAGAAAAATAAAGACAGAGTAGATGTAGTTTACAGATAAACTAAATAACTAACTAAATTGTCCTATATTGACTTTGTATTATTTTGAGAGTCCAAGAGAAAAGCTATTTTGTTCATCATTGTGGGAGAGGGGTGTTGGTAAAAATTCACACATAAAGAGAAACCACTTTCCTACTTGGATCCGATGTCCAAAGCCAATACTTTGACTAGCTAAAAAGAAATCGGACTAACACTTCTTTAAGTAGTCAAAGTTGATACATGACGGGCAATAACTCTCATCGAATTATGTCTGGAGTACTTGGTGCCAGATGTAGAAAGAGAAAGTGTTTATCATCTCGGTCATGTAGGGTTAGGAGAAGAGATTTCTCTATAAGTTTTAATCACTCAATTAATTCGATCAATTTCTATTTTTTTTCTCCGAAACGGAATTCTTTATCAATTCAAAGCTTTAGTTGATGTTCTAAACTTTTTCACCCTATTTTCTGCTCCATCTAAACAAGTTGGTCTATAATCGGAGTAATAAAAACAATTCAGGTGACGGAGGATTAGGGTAAAATCCGAGTAACTCCACTTTTTTTTTTTTTTTGTTAAAGGAGTAACTCCACTTAAACATGTCAAAACGTATACACAATGGTGAAGCCTACATATTTGGTTATCACCTAGTATTCTAGTGGGTCTATTCTATAGGTGGTGGTGAATCAATAAAGAGAGGATGTGACATGGATTCTCTTTGGGCCCTTTTTGTGCTCAAAACAGCAATTCACATGGAGGTCCCCCAAACTTAATGACCAGTGCCAAGCCTCATGATGTTGGGGGCCACAGTAAAGCACTTCAGTTTGGTACAAGAAAGTGATTTTACATATTTTTTGAGTCATGCAGTCATGTTGTACACAAATTGTGTTGGATAAAATTGATAGATTGTTGTATTTAATGTGGGATGCAGAATGAAAAGAATCCAACAAAAAACTGTTCAATCTCTTGTTTTTTTTTTTTGTTGGGCAGTGTTTTGGGCGTCCACTTTTAGTTGGGGGTAAAAAGACTTGGGCAAATATAAATTGGCTCTACTGATTTCAAACGGGC
This sequence comes from Eschscholzia californica, assembly GCF_041429995.1. NCBI lineage: Eukaryota > Viridiplantae > Streptophyta > Magnoliopsida > Ranunculales > Papaveraceae > Eschscholzia > Eschscholzia californica. The sequence continues at coordinate 40,405,886 of NW_028238198.1, forward strand.
TAGGCCATGCAGGTCTGACTCGTCCAAGTTCAGCCTACGATCGGGGAAAACCGCCTAGTCTGTTGTCTTTATTTGGCCGGTGTTTTGGACATCTACTTTTGATAGAGGGCATGAAAAATTGAGTAAATGGAAAGACTTTAGTGGTGTGAAATGGAAAATGGAAGGGGTTCCCTCTCTTTTGCTGGAGAGAGTAAAGAGAGAAAGAAAAGAGACAGAAGAAGAAAGAAAAAGAGAGAAGGGGAATTAAACCCAAAACCTCTTATGGGTAATATAAGAACTTATTCACTAAGCTGCTCGTGTTGTTCATCGATTCCAGTACAACTTCTCAGTCTTAGGTTGTGTTTGTTTTTTTATTTTTTCAGATCTGAAATCTGAATTGGACCCCATTCAGATTTCAGATGTTTGTATTTGATTTTAAGGAAATCTGAAAACTTGACTGAATTGAACCAATGTCTGAATTGACTGAAAAAGAAGCCAGATATTTCAGACTTCAAAACAAGTCTGAAAAAGTGAGCAAATTTCTGAATTACATCAAATGACTTTTTTGTCCTTACATTTTTCTAAATAGAAAAATTTGTCCCACCACCAACCCAAACCACCACCGGCAACCCAAACCATCACCACGGCAGACCGGACCACCACCACTGACAGAACCACAGAACCCACCACCACCGACAGAACCACAGAACCCACCACCACATAGCAAACCACCACCACATAGCAAACCACCACCACATAGCAAACCACCACCACATAGCAAACCACCACCACCACAACCGGTAAACAGAACCATCACCATGGCAGACCGAACCACCACCGTCGACAGACAACACAACCCACCACCACCGGCACACAACAACACAACCCACCACCACCGGCATAGAACAACACAACCCACCACCACCGGCAAACTACAACACAACCCACAAAACATATCACCACCACGCATAACCACCACCAAAATCCCCATCACCAGACCACAACATCACCTTAGCATAACACCATACGTTTGTGTTTCTTCGATAAAGATCTATGAGCCCTCGACAGATCTGGCTTGCTTAGGCTTTCGACCCTTCATTGAAAGAGATAGAGAGAGAGATCCGGCGAGTATTTTCGACAGTGGTTTTTGGCAAGAGAGTTCCGGCAGAGAGAGAAAGAGGCAGAGAGAAACTGATTATTTAACACAAGATGAAAACCCTAGGTTTTCATTAGGGCAAAAAAAAACTAGGGTCTGTTTGGTGTTACATATAACTGAAGGGTATAATTGTCAAATTTTAATTCAGACCCACTAATTCAGATTTTAGAAAACAAACATCCAATTGACAAATAATTCAGCTAATTTCAGATTCAGTCAATTCAGTTCAGCCGATTCAGATTCAACCAATTCATATTCAGACACATTTAAAAAAACAAACACAACCTTAGTACTTTGTGACGCTTAAGAATTTGTATGATAAATAGCCCCCCCACTACACGAGCCTGATAATAATAATAATAATAATAATAATAATAATAAAAAATTACTTTTATTTTCTTCTTTTCTAAATCAGTTTCATATTTTGGATTACATTATACTTCCCAAAACTCTCCAAACCCCCGTAGATTCATGTTAACATAGTAGCACGCAGAGGCGGACCTATGTGAAGACCAGCCTAGGCAGTGGCCCTGGCGCCAATTTATGTTTTCTTGTGAAGATATAACACATCTGGGCTAACAGCCCAATGGTTAAGGCTTCACCTTGGGCGCCAAAGGTCGGGAGCTCAACTCCTAGTGCAAGCACTTTTATTTTTTCTGCTCCTCTTTGGGAATTGTTAAAGACGCTCCCTATAACTGTGAAAGGCGCCTCCATTAACCACCCTTCTTCAGAACAATTCTTGTTTTGCCCTTCTAGTATGAGTAACTCACAAAAAAGACCTTCAAATTTCACCAGCTTCTACAATAGACCCTAAAATAAATTTTTTCTTTAATATATCATGCTTAAGCTTGCCCCGGCTAGCTAAAAATCCTGGTTCCGCCCCTGGTAGCACGCGAGGAAGGAAAAACACCTTATGTATTTTCTTTCTTTAAACTATTTAATTAATGTCAAAAGAAATCATTAAAACAACAAAAAGTATTGTCAAATTTTATCAAACTTAGTCAGAGCAATTATTTATCACTAAATTTTATAATGACGGAAAGGTTTTTATAACGCTTTGCAAACAATAGAATGTTTCAGATAGTAACAATCTTCAGTTTTGGAAAACCACAACTATCATACAACCACTATAACTTCTGTTAAATAAGTTGTTTCCTAACAAATCACTCTAAATATAGTTTTCTCTAAATCTCTTTTTCGCTAATTTATATTCTTTACTACTTTTTTTTTTTAATATGGACTGCGATTTCCATTAGTCATTACATTGCATTGATGCATCATTAAGATGTGATAAACACGATAAACGCCGAAATTAAATTACGAATGAAAGAGGCCTAAAGGCCAACAAACTTATTATTCATACCTTGAATAACCCAAATTCAATAACTACGAATTTCACCTCTTATGATAATCAAACCTGAGATCTCTAGGAGTTTGGAATTTATGTCAAACACAAACTACCACTTGGACAACCAAGTGTTGACTATTCTTTACTATTTTTACCTTTGTTGTTGTTTCATTCAATTTAATGGTACCAGTTTTTGCAATTTGGAAGGCCATTGCCAACAATTTGGGGGTTGAATTTTAAATTCTAAACTCTACTAAATTGGTGAGGGATACCCTTCAGGGAGGTTGAGATTTAGGGGGTGCCTTAAAAGTCAATATAAATAAGAAAAGAAGGGGAAATTCTATAACCCCCCCCCCCTCATGAAACCCCACAAAATTTGGCTGTAAGTGGGCGTCTATAGCGAGATGAGGGTGGGGGAGTCCTTATACAACTAAATCTTTTGGCTGGACAGTCCCTCAATCCCAAATCCTCCGCAGACCCCATAAAATCGGGATCCAGAATCAACCTAAATCGCGACGTGTCGATGTGCATTTTTGGCAGATTCTTTTTGTGTGATGCGTGTGTAGGTGCTTACGGAGGTACGTGGTTGGCAGGTTTGCCGGGGGAAAGTGCTTGTAAGCGGAAGGAAGTCATTTTTTAAAGAAAATCAAGCTGGGATAAAAAGAAAGAAGAAATTCCCTCGTGGTCGAGGCCCCGATTCCACTAAATATGGGGTTGGTTCTGGCAACTAAGTGAGATGATTTCGTGTTACGCTTTCCATAGATGAGATGGGGGTTCGATCTTTCAAGGTGAGATTCTTGACCCTCTGTAAAACCATCCTGACCTTAGGACAAATAAAAATAAAATCCTTTCAAGCCATTAAGATGACTTATATACATATACATGTGCCGCAAGGTCTAACAAGATCTATGGGTGTCCCTCCCCTAAATAGGTTATACTCAAACTGCTTTCACCTGAGTATCATTCCCATTTCCCCAACCCGTATTCCGAAAACGATTCAACAAAAAAGTATAATTATGGATCATAAACAGAGGTTCACAATCTTGACAGCGAAGATAACCTCCAAAGAGATAAAACCGGAATACAAGCTAATAATTTAACGCTAACAAATACTATATACTTCCCATTTACACATTGTTTACAGAAAATGGGTGTTGGTCTATATTTGAAATTTTATTCAGTCTGTAACGGATAGTGTCCCTCCTTACTGACCTTAGACAATTGGAATGGCTTGGAGGTTTCTCTATCAAGTACTCGTTTTCATAAAACGGGGTTCAATGCTGTATAATGTGAAAGATAATACAACCTCCGATAGAAAAAAAAACCTCCGATAGAAAAACGAAAAAGGATTACCCTCTAAAGGATCCAAAGTTATTTTATGACCATACAAATTTTCATCAGATTTAGAGTTGTATGCCCTTGATCTATAAGTAACTGAGCATGAAGACAAGATTTCGTATGAAAAGGAGATCAAATGTTTTATTGTGAAGCTCCTTAATCATGCCATAAGCCCATAACTAATCTGGTTTAGGTAAAAAGACACTAACTTCAAGATTACAGTTTATAAATCTAACCTTAAGCTTAAAATTTCACTAAATCAACCTATACTTCCTAAAACTCCCACCATAAATCCTACTAACTTACCCATTAACCCCACTTGCTTACCCATTTGAACAGAGATTTGAAATTGAAATGAAACTTGAGAGAATTGAAGCAAGTATAAATGTAATAAACAAGTTAATTAGAGGGATTACCCTAATTTTTGCAAGGACACCTTTCTTTTCTAGGGTTCGAGTGACAAGGGTTTTGAGATCCATCATCTCCCTCGTATAATCGTCCATTTTCTTTTTGTTTGCTTGATGATATATTACTCTTTGCGTCAACAAATTTACTTACAGCTTAGTTTCTCTCTCTAATAATTTCAGATAGAGAAACACGGGAAGCAAACTTCACGTTGGGAGCGTCTGAGTGAGGTAAAAGTCAAAAAAAATTATGGTGGCCAGAGATGGTGGTGATGGTGGTCGGAGGAGAAAGATTTGAAAAAAACTGAAGAACTATTGGTGGTGGAAGAAACAAAAAATGTCAAAAAAAAAAACTCAAAATTATGTACCTCAGAAAATTTGGACAAATAAGGACTCAAGCGTCACTACATCATTACATACTATATATATCATGAATCAAATAACATCTATAAGAGCATCTCCACCTGGGCACTCAAATTCTAGATCTTAGAGTGTTAATGACACTCTAAATTTAGAGTATGTCCTAAGGATCTCGGACAGCTGATTTTAAAATTTAAACCTTAAACACTATTTTTAACTATTTTTTCCTTAAACGGATTGAGTATAAAATAGAATTATTTTAGATTTCTGTACTGAAAACAAAAGAAAGAGTTTAGTGTTTCTAATTTGTCACTCATTAAGAAAAAAAATCTTAATAGACACTTTACACCTTAGATTTTTAGAGTTTTTCCTTGAATATTTCATTAGACTATTAGAGTGTTCCCGCTATCATCACAAAGACATCTTAGGTCTGAAGGCCCATGTAAAAACCTTTAAGACCATCTTAGAGCAAGTCTAAGGGGGAGGGGGCTGAGGCCCTTAATTTGAATTAAGGGCCCAGTCCCCCGGTCTGAAGGGGTCCAACTCCAGCCGACCCTTATTAGGGGCCGGCTGAACATCCCTAACAGACCGTTGGGGAGCTCCCAACGATCATGTTGGGGGATGTGGTCCCACCGTTGGAAACATCCAACGGTTATTATTATTTTTTTTAAAACAAAATAAAAACAACTCATTAATTTAAAAACTTAAAATTCATTAAAAAGCTTAAACTAATCCAACACATTAATTCAAAAACTTAAAAAACTTAAACTTAAAATAATATATTCGATGTCGTTAGCTCTCGTATTTCACACGTGTTCAACAAGATCTGCCTTCAACCGGGTGTGGATGTCATTGCTTCTATCTCGATTCATACGGTCAAGTAATTCGTCCGATAAAGTTTCTCTGCAATGTATCGGACCAATTTCACATCCATCGACAACCTTTGCAGCATTTGGTCCTTCGTCTTCAATAATCATGTTATACATGATGATACACGCCTTCATGATATCACTCATTGTCTTTACATCCCACCAACGTGATGGCCCTCGAATAATTCCCCATCGAGCTTGCAGTACAAAAGCTCGTTCAACATCTTTTCGTACCGATTCTTGTCTTTTGGCAAAGTATGCTTCTTTCGGGGCACATGGATTAGAAAAAGTTTTGATTAATGTACTCCATGAAGGGTATATCCCATCAGCAAGATAATACTCCCTCCGTCCCATTTTGTTTGGGTCTTATTCCCTTAAAGGAAGTCCCAAAATGTTTGTACACTTACTCTAAATAACACTCATTTATTACTAATTTTGTTATCATTTCCAAATCTACCCTCACTTTTATAAGGTTCTACACTACTTCCAATATAGAATTTATTGTAATACTCTAAAGTAACTATGGGTAAATTTGGAAAACACATTTAGTTAGCAAGCAATAAAATGAAAATCCTTAATAAGTTGGATTTTCTAAAAGGTCAAACAAATCGGGACGGAGGGAGTAACCCGTATCATATTGTGTGCCATTAACTACACAATTAACCGGGGGACTCTCACCCGCTAACAATTTATAAAAAACCGGTGAACGCTCAAGGACATTAATGTCATTGCATGATCCAGGCATCCCAAAAAATGAATGCCATATATGGAGATCTGACGACGCAACTGCTTCTAGGATAATAGTTGGAGTTTTGACATGGCCAGTGTAGGTTCCATGCCATGCCGCAGGACATTTACTCCATTCCCAATGCATACTCTCAATACTCCCTAACATCCCAAGAAATCCTTGTGACTCACCAAGTGCTAGGAGTCTAGATATGTCAGATTCATTTGGATCCCTCAAGTTGTTGGGTTTCGTAGGTATCTAATACACATTACTAACTTATTCCTAGTGTTCTAAGCGGAATCTCAACATCTATATGTTAACACTAGGTTTCCCAAGATCATGTGTAAGAAATAACAATGAACTAGAATAGGGAATACTAACCTTTAGGCGTTTTTCTCTCGAACCTTTCCAATCGCATGCAAGATCATAGAGCTCCAAGTGTCGCTCCTCTACTTGAGACACCGAGTAAGTTGACTTGATCTCCCTTCCTGGATGAGTGCTAAGAAATCAATGGAAGGTTGAGAAGAACCCTTCTTCTTGACTAGGTTGATAGAATAGGAGTATCTCTCTAAACTCCTCTCTCTCCATAAGCTGTATATTGAGAGAGAGAGAGAGAGAGAGAGATGTATAATTTCTCTCTTGGAATTTCTCCATCATCTTTTCTATTCTCTAATGACCCTTATATAGAGAAACCCTAATTAGAATCATAATCCTATCAGGTTTCAATAAGAGTCCCAGAAAAGATAAACTGTCACAACCCTTCTGACCCAAAACCCTAATGGGCTTCTGTGAGTGTCATGGCCGGCCATATCAGGCCCACTAAGGCTGATATGTCCAGCCCCCTTGCTCCCACACGGCCAGGCTAGGGGTGCCCCTAACCGGGTGTGCTCTAGGCACCCACCAAGTGGCTTTTGCACTATTTCGGGCTTCTCTCTCGAGCCCGATTCTTTCAATCTTTTGGGCACTATCAGACTGGATCATATCCATCTATATTCCAGCTCCATCTAGTCAACTCTCTCCGATCAAGTTACCCCTCTTATGTGTAACCCGTTGTAGGATCCGGTTTATGTTAGCCGCGAATCACCGAAGTGATCCGACGATCGTAGTCGGCCTCTAGCAAGGCACTACGACCCCTAATTGGACCGGACTGAATGATCTTTCACGATTAGGTCATCGATATCCTAGCTGACAAATTGATCGCATTGCTCACTTGTTCGAAGGGCACTATTTCAGAAGGACATCTCCTTCAGACCGAACGGATATATTTCCTTATCCCGTAAAGAAATATTTTGTCTGATATGCAAACTTGGTTCTCGGAAACCGTTTACGTTTCATATCTTTAGACCTTAAGAAAAGACGATCTTTTGAAACCATTCCAAAACCCATACTCTTATGGTGTCTTTTCAGCTACTGACGAAATGTGGTTAGTTAGGATGAACGACCGTATTTGAGAATGTATCCCAGAAAGTGTTCAGAAGATTGGCTTAAACCCATCATTGATCGATTCATGTCTAACATGTTCGATGACTCCCACTGGACTCATCACCCATATGATGTGTTTGTGGAGCAAGGTGAGAAACTATTTCTCAACTATTTTGATGGTCGTCAAATTTCTAGACTCAAATATTTATCATCTCGATCCAATCGAATGACTTATATTCCGTCAAGTGGATTCGGGTTAACTCTAGTCAGTGTACCAATAGTTTTCCATACATCTGGATATATGAGGACTATTAGTTCATTAGCCATTTCTCCTTTTTGAAGAAGTGACCTTGTCAAATGTCCTTTTGAACATTATTCACATGTGTCTTATGATACTAAATCATTCTGACTCTGAAGTTCATACAATTGGATCTTCCTCATGTGTCTTATGTCAATTAGACGCAATGACAAAACCAGAATTGACCGGCTTGAATCCTTTGATTATAGCCTGTAGTATCATTGTTAACGCTTTTGGTTCTCTAAGAACCTTTTTGTCAATTGAACACTGTTTTAAAACATTTGATGTTTCTAGAAGAACATAATAACTCTTAATAAGTTCTACCTAGATTAGTGTCTAAAAGAAACCTTTGATCCCTTTCAGCATCCTTAGCAATTACTTGCTTCTGCTCCCTTTTGGATCTTTCTCCTTTTAGTCAAGTATGTAATTCCCTTGAGCTCCCACTGAGCGGCACATCCGGTCTTAAACACCTGATGAAGGGAGTCTACGGTACTTGCTAGATTAACTTAGTTAACTAAGATACAAGAATCGGAATTCGTAATTCCGTTTCTTTTGTCTTCCAGGTACTCGGGGTAGTTTTCTTGAATGGCCTAGCCATTGCTTTAGAAAGACTGACCCTTTCACCTTTTTGAATCATAAGAACTCTTTCTTATATTCCTTTGGGTTATGAATCTCAAGAACTTGCTTCTTAGAATCATTATTCCTCAATGTTCTCTTCAAGATGACTTTCTTAGAGGTACCAACCTCCCCATTCACGATATCTAGTGGAACTTTTCCTTAAGTTGTCGAATGGTTGTGTACACATCCATATTATTAATCTCCTCGAGAGAGAAGAATTTTATGGATGTTTCACAAAAGACTTTTCGGATAATCATATCCTAAGTCGTTTGAAGTGGTAGTGAACATTTGGAGGGGATATTCTCGGACCTTTCCTTGTTTCGAATTCGAGAACGTTTCTCAGATTCTTTTACCAATCTAGAAAATAACTTTCGTTTAATTCCTTCTCAAGGAACAAACGAAGGTTTGAAAACTATTTCCTAAAAGTTATATTTACAATACATTAAAAGAAAAAGCAAAATCCTAAAACTTATTATCATTGCAAAAAATTCGTTTTTGCCATATTATTCAATGAAAACCGTCCCCCGTTTGAATAATATGATTCCAAGACCCCATTCTTACGAAGTTAAGCGTACTATGGCACTGCCCTTAACTCCGTCCTCCTGGGTGAGTAACTCTTTACTGGTCATACTCCTATGACTCTTGGTTGATGAATAACACTTATGTGTTAAATTCATCCTTTTGCCTCGAAATCCAAAACCCTTTTGCTGACTCGCTAAGAATAACCAGTTAAGACGCGTAGACCTCTTCTATAGATCTACCCGTATTGTCCCGAGGTAAAAGATGGCACCCTGCGAAGGCCAACCCACCATCGATGAACAAGGGCTCAACAAGTGTCTTAATCTGTGTAGGCGTTACTTAAAATTCTTTTTGGGGATTTTTACGTTTTTATCATGCATACGTTACTGTGAACTCTAACGTAATTATCCATGACAGAAAACGTAAATAAATAAGTAAATGCGTGCAAGAAAATAAATCAAGCAGACATGATCCTAGTATGGCCCCTAACCTAAAAAGATCTAATCTTCATAGGTAACTTCTTGTTTCGCCTCCGTTCGCCTGGATCTCCATCCTCGAACCTCCATTGAATTCTTCCACTCGAACCTCGATCTCATCCTTTGGCTCTTCAATGGACTCTATTGGACCCTTAACTCTAATTACAAGACTTAACGATACGCAGATCGTATAAAACTTGAAATTAAATTAATTAATACAAACGGGCACCCATCCGTGCTTAAAAACAAGAATAAAACATTTTTATGGCCATACTAGAACCCGCATTCACATTCACACTTACATAATAATATGACATTCATAAAACACCAAAGTATGCATGAGATTCGCTTCCTAAAGTCTAACCTAGGTTTGCTACGTTCTAAATAGCTATTCGGGAGATACTACCGACATCTCTATGTCTAACGGGCCTAAAGTCTAGTTTTCGTAAAATTCGGACTAATGGCTCGTTTTGGTTTTATCCTAAAAGATTTCTAAATCGTTTTGGAAAAACTCCGTTTTGGGCTTTCGGATGGCCCGGGTCACTTTCGGAAAAAATATGCTAAAGTCGGAAGAAGAAGAAAGGTCAAAACCTCCCACTCGGGTCAAGGTCCAAAAGGCCCGAGTCAAACTCGAAGGACCTAAGTCAAACTTGGTCAAGGGACCCTTTGACTGGTCTCGGTCAAACCAAAAAAAGTCACGGTCAAGGTCCGAGCATAGGTCGGACCCGGCTTGACATGTTCCAAACATGTCAGGTTCCTTTGTGTTTCCTAACTTTTTCAAATTTTTGTTTCCCAACTAACCCTCCTATATATAACATATCTAGAAATTCTAGATATCTGAATTTTATTCCCTATTCAGAGAACAAAATCGAGTTCTTCATCTCTCTCTTGATTCCTCTCAACCAAAGTTCGAAATCACTCTTTGAATCAACTATCACTCCAAATTTCTATCTCAATCTAGTCGTAGTTCTCATATATCTCGGTTGACTTCTCTTTCAACTCCTCATCAAGCTAAAGTAGATCCTAAGAAACCTTTGAAGCTCTCACTATCTCTCTAGGTTAAAATTTTCCAAACCATCAAATCGATCAACCTTACGAAGTAAATTTGTCTTTCTTCTTCATCAATCGAAGGTTGAAATCCATCTAAAATCATAATCTTCATCAATAAAATAATTAGCAAAAATTCGGATGAAATGTATGCCATAAAGTGTTTGATGAAATGACTAAGAGGGGTTATTATGCAAAGGAAAGAACACGTTCTTGGTGTTTCTATGTAACAACTATCTATATCATAGTTTCAATACAAATCGGTGGTTTCATGTCGAAGTCCCTTGAAGGGAATCGACATGAATCCACCGATTTGAACTCCAGTAGCTTAGGAAGTTACTGGAGTTCTAATCGGTGGTTTCATGTTGAACGTGCTTGAAGAGAATCGACATGAAACCGCCGATTTGATGTGTTTGACAAACTTGGCTAAGCTATTCGAGTTCAAATCGGTAGCTTCATGTCGAACTCCCTTAAAGGGAATCGACACGAAACCACCGATTTTACTCCAGAAGCTTAGTTCTTGGAGTTCAACCACTTGGTTGTATGCCTATTGAGCCACTTCAACCACTTGGTTGTTAATTTGCATATTAATTTTTTTGTGGCATGCTATATGTTTTTTTGTATAAATAGGAATGCTTGTGTGATTGCCATTGCAAAGGCCCGCGATACATTTGGACCTTTTCTTCACCAGGTGAAAAGTTCATCCTTGTTTGCCGATACACTTTTGAGCAGTATTATTTGCACACCTTTTATCAACTCATGGTCAAGTGTTATTTTACGGTTTTACCGAATCAAGAGCCCTACTAGAGACCAACTTTGAGCACATGAATCTGGGTCAGTGGTACCCAAAACTCTACTCACACTTTCTATCACGTTTTAATACTTCAGCTGACAAACTTACAAGTCTTATAATCAAACATGTTTCTAATTTTGTTCCCTCTGTTTGGTCTGCTGGGCTAGTCACTTCCACTCTAATATCCCGTGTTATTCATCCGACTTTTGATTTTCACTATTAATCTCCCGTACCACTTTGTCATACTAGAAACACTACATTCTCCTGCGTACTCGTAGTGTAATAAAATATGAACAAATTTAATTTTCTAAATATCAAGTTTTCTAATTATAACTCCATGATGTTTGCCGACGTTGACCCTGGAGCTTTAAAATTATCACGAGAAACATTTTGTTGCTATATATTACATAACGAGATGGTATACCTCTAAAAGCTACTTAATGAGAGATACAACTTAATCCGTATATTTTGTTGCTTTAAAATTTAATCCGTATATTACATTTTGTTGCTATATATTACATTTTGTTGCTACTTAATCCGTATATCTGGCGTCCCATTACAATAAGCTAGAGAGGGAAAGAATATGCAAAGAGAGAGAGAGAGAGATGGCTACTAAAGCAGCTACGGATTTGGCGTTCAGAACTCCAGCTTTTTTTGTTCTTCACCTATAAAATCTAGAAATGAAAGTGGGGAAGTTAGGGTTTTGAAAATAATTAGATGCTCTGCTTCTATATCCTCATCAAATGGTCATACTGACACAACCCTAGGTAAAATACTTTACCTCTAATTACTCAATTTAACCTCTTTTATGGGTCTTATGCTGTAGAGAAACAAATATTTGAATTTTCTCTTGCACACTAAATCAGTGTGTGAGGTTCTCATTATATAGTAATACAATACATCTATATATGGACAGATTACGAAATTCAAAAATCAAATCAACAATAATAATTCTAGGAATCAAAGAAATATTATGAATATATTCTGATTGATTTAGAGAGAATAAAGGGTGTCAATATATCTTTGATTAGGAGTGAATATTTGAAAAATATTTATCCTTGATTGAGATTGAGAATTATGTGATTGGATTGACACCCCCCCCTCCCCCTCACGTTAAGCGGGAGTGGACGAACGTTTAACTTGCTTCGTAGAACATCAAACCTTGGTGAGCCGAGTCCCTTCGTGAAAATATCTGCTATTTGATCTTTGGATGAGATGAATTGAACATTTAATTGTTTTCTAGCAACACGTTCACGCACAAAGTGAAAGTCTATCTCTATATGCTTCGTACGAGCATGAAAGATAGGATTTGCTGTAAGATATGTTGCACCCAAGTTGTCACACCATAATTGTGGAGGTGGAGGTTGAATTCTGAGTTCCTTCAGTAAAGATTCAATCCAAACTAACTCTGAAGTGGCAATGGCAATACCACGATATTCGGCTTCCGTACTAGATTTTGAAACTGTTTTCTGTTTTCGAGCACCCCATGAGATTATTACCACCAAAGTAAATACAATAACCACTTGTGGATCTTCGATCATCTAAATTTCTAGCCCAATCCGCATCAACATATGCATTTAGAGTTATATCAGTTGGTCTGTGTAAGTGAAGTCCATATTGCAAAGTTGATTTTAAATACCGCAAAATTCGTTTAACAAGAGCCCAATGTTCCTCGTAGGGATCATTCATAAATTGACATACTTTATTAACAACCACTGATATATCCGGTCTAGTTAGATGAAGATATTGTAGTGCGCCAACAACACTCCTATACAATGTCGGATCTGGGAATTTACTTGTCCCCATTTTTTGAATCTTAGCTTGAGGTGCAAGTGGTGTGTTGATAGATTTGATACCATCTAACTTTGTTCGAAGTAATAGATCAGTAATATATTTTCTTTGGGAGAGGATCAAGCCATTTGTTGTATGTATAACCTCAACTCCCAAGAAATAAGTTAATGGACCAAGATCCTTCACTGCAAACTCCTTGCTTAAATCAGTGAGTAGTTGTTGAATGTGCTCAGGATGAGAACCAGTGACAATGATATCATCTACATATATTAAAATGTAAATGATAGAGTTTTGAGTATGTTTGATGAATAGAGAAGAATCCGAGATTGAGCCATGAAAACCAAGTTGAAGTAGATATTGACTAAGGCGAGAAAACCATGCCCGCGGTGCTTGTTTTAGACCATACAACGATTTTTGTAGTTTGCAAACATAATTAGGGACTCGAGAATCAACATAACCTGGTGGTTGTTTCATAAAAACATCTTCGTCAAGAAAGTCATGTAGAAAGGCATTTTGGACATCTAATTGACGAATTGGCCAATGATGCATGAGAGCAATAGATAAAATTAGTCGAATTGTGCACAATTTGACAACAGGGCTAAATATTTCACCATAATCTATACCTTCTTGTTGATGAAAGCCCTTTGCTACTAATCGGGCTTTATATCTTTCAAGAGTGCCATCAACCTTTCTTTTAATACGGAATACCCATTTTGATCCAACTACATTCATTCCAGATTTGAAAGGAACCAAAGTCGATGTTCCATTTCTTATTAGTGCATTTATCTCCTCGTTCATTGCTTGACGCCAATTAGAATCAGCAACTGCTTGTGTATAACATGTTGGCTCGATTAAATCTTTGACATGTAGAGGGTGCTTAGAAGCAACAAGACATAATTTATTAATAGGTTTTTTGATACCATCCTTTAAACGAGTTACCATGGAATGCGATGGAACGGGAACAAGTTGTAATGGTATTGGTACATGTTGGTTAACTTCATTAGAAGTTGAGGAATGGATTTGTTGGGTAGGTGGAGTGTGATGTGATTGAGAGGTTAATATGTTGGTTTCAAGACTGGGTTGTTGGGATGAGGGTGGATTACATGAGGCAATATCAATGGGGTTGATGGTTTGGGGTTGAATAGGGTTAACAGACGAGGTTGTGGGTGATGTGGATGTAGCATTTGGAATAGACATAGATTGTGAGGTTGGTGAAGGAAGTTGTGAAGGTGGTGTGGTATGAAAGGGAGGTGTAGACAATATTTGAGTGGTTAATGGTGGAGCTGAAATACCTCTTGATGGCGAAGCAACCTGCTCCTGCGAAGAGAATGGAAAGGCACCTTCTTCAAATCTGACATGCCGAGAAATGTAAACTCTATTTGTAGGAACATGAATACATATGAATCCTTTGTGAGCACCACTATATCCAATAAAAGTGCAAGGAAATGACCTAGATTCTAATTTATTTTTGTTATATGGACGTAGATACGGGTAACATAGACAACCAAAAACTTTTAAAGACTTATAGTCAGGTACTTTGTTAACTAGAAGTTCAAGGGGAGATTTAGTATTATTGGATGATGGGAGTCTATTAATTAAATAACAAGTCGTAGAGAAGGCATCCCACCAAAATTCAACAGGCATAGAGGCATGGTATAGGAGAGAGAGACCTGATTCAGTTATATGCCGATGTCGTCTTTCTGCTATACCATTTTGAGGAGATGTATCTGGACAAGATAACCTATGAAGAATACCATGAGTGTTGAGAAAAGAAGTGAACTTACGATACTCACCACCATTATCAGATTGAAAAACTTTAATTTTACGACCTACAACATTTTCTATTTGAGTTTTAAATTGTATAAATGTTTGTAAGGCATCTTATTTACGAGATAATGGATAAATCCAAGTATAGTGGGAGAAAACATCCATTAACAAAAGATAATACCTAAAACCATTGCGTGAAACAGATGGGGCAGGACCCCATAGATCGGAGACAATTAAGCTTAATGGTGTATCATACACCGTGGTGCTGTTAAGAAATGGGAGTTTATTGCTTTTACTAACATGACAAGAATTTCAAAATGAGAACTCTTTATTATATAAATCGAGAGAATTATTCTTTATTATTTTATTCACCGTTCGGAACATAGGATGTCCTAAACGTTGGTGCCATAATGACACAGATTCAACAATAAGAAAGGCATAAGTAACTGAATTTTTCATCTCTCGAGCATTATCAAAAGTGTAAAGGCCATTCCTATTCCTTCCTTGGAGCAGTATTGTCCTCGTGCGGCGGTCCTTCACAAAGAAAAAATATGGGTGAAATTCAAAAAAGACATCATTATCTTTGCTAAATTGATGGACTGATAAGAGGTTAGCTTTTATTTGGGGTACATGTAAGACATTATTTAAAGAATATGTACGAGAATTTTGGGTAAATGAAGTATTACCAACATGAGTTACTGCTAGAGTAGTACCATTACCGATTTTTACTTGCTCCGTGCCGTCATATTCATGGTGAATGTTCAGGTTGTTCAGATCAGCTGTGAGATGGTTTGTAGCTCCCGTATCAGTGACCCAGTTGCTAGGTGCAGTAATGTAAGCCGTTGGTGGTTGTTTAACAGGTGGTGCATATCGCCGATTAAACCTGAACCAACAATCTTGAGCAAGATGGTTATTCTTACCGCATAACTGACATGGTCCTTGAGGTATTTGGGGTTTTTGATTGTTGGAGAACCGGCGTGTGTTTGCACGAGCTTGGTAAGTATCCGAAGTTTGACGGTTAGATTGATGAGAGGATTTGGAGTCCGAGTTGCGTTTGAAGGATGCAACATTAGCAATAGGTTGTTGTAAAGATGCTGTTTGATTTTCCAAATGCATTTCAAAGGCCAAAAGATGTGCAAAAAATGCATCCATATCAAGATCTACTAATGTTGTCAGAGTTGTTACAATGGCATCATAAGCTTGATCAAGACTATTTAGAATGGCTTGTTGTAGTTCACTATCAGTGATTGGTTTTCCAAAAGCTGCAAGAGCATCAGAAAGTTGTTTAGCAGAAGAAAAATATTGTTGCATTGTTTTATTACCTTTGTGCAGGTTATTTAAAGTTCGACGAAGGAGCATTTGATGAGCCTGATTTTTTGGAGCAAAGCGTTTCTCAAGAGCTTCCCATACTGCTCGTGAAGTGGTTAGTCCAACAACTCGAGAAAGGACTGAATCAGACAGAGATGATAATAACCAACTGAGGAGAATCTGATCATGTTCTTCCCACTTAAGAAATTCAGGGTTAATTTCGGTTGAATCTGGAAGTGTTTGTGGAGGAGGTGAAAGGGTTCCATCAACATATCCTATAAGTTGATAACTAAGTAAGGGTTTAAATTGGGTTAGCCATAATAGATAATTGGTTTCATCAAGCTTGACAGAGATCAAATGGTTTATATGAAGTTGATGGATTGTTTGAGTTGTTGCCATTGGAATGGTGCTAAGAAAAAAATGGAGCTGGAAGTCGTGGGTGTGGATCAAAGGACTGATACCATGTAGAGAAACAGATATTTGAATTTTCTCTTGCACACTAAATCATTGTGTGAGGTTCTCATTATATAGTAATACAATACATCTATATATGGACAGATTACATGGATTTGAAATTCAAAAATCAAATCAACAATAATAATTCTAGGAATCAAAGAAATATTATGAATATATTGTGATTGATTTAGAGAGAATAAAGGGTGTCAATATATCTTTGATTAGGAGTGAATATTTGAAAAATATTTATCCTTGATTGAGATAGAAAATTATGTGATTGGATTGACATATGCTTGGGTTTGTTATTATTTTGTTCTGTGTTTGGGAATTGGCAGGGTTTATGGAGAAACCATGGAAGGTATCAGGTGCTAGACTTGTTCTTGAAGATGGGTCTGTTCGGAAGGCCAAACTTAGGGAGAGGGAAGTATTAAAGACATCTACTTCGAAACAAAATTTAGGGAGAGAGTAGACGAAAATGCCCGGTCAGATGCCCTAACCGAAAATCAGCTAGATTGCAGTAGGGTGGGCTATCATTGTCAAATCTTTTACTTATTTAATGTAAAAAATAAAAAAATTATTTTGATAATGCAAAAAATGCTGACTTCACTTAACTTAAGTTAAAGTTTGTCGCAATAAACCTTACTTTTTTTTTTTTTTTGTTGAAAGTTGTAATATATTAAATCGCAATAAACCTTACTTGATGCAACATGATGTATGTATGGTTTCTTTGATTGAGGCCTGAGCCGCATGACCAATAACGAGATAGTAAAACCTTAATACATTCTGACAGACCGAAATTACTAGGACACCCTCGTGTAGTTCTTTGATTAACGGTTTTGGACACTTGACAATTTTTGGACCAAGGTAGAAAACGCCCAACAGTTTTAAACAACAACTAACCCTAAATAGAGAAGGATGGCATTGATATAATTTGGCGTTTATCTTAGACTCATTTTGGGTACCCTTTGGAGACCCTACTTTTATGTGGGGTCCACTTATTTTTCCTCACAGAGAATCCTGAGACGTAAATTATTAATCTAACGGTGGAGGTACGTTGTTAAAAAAATCATACGTCTAAGAAAATTAGATAGTGGGTGAAAACGGTAAAGTGACTCTCGGACGTGCATCGTCTCTGTAAAAAAAAGTCATAATGAGTTTGTTACTCCATGTGGGAAGATACTTGCCACATCAGAGTTATGGTTGTGTCTAATGCGGGGACCAGAATTCTGTTATGAAGATATATTAACGACGATTTGTTTGTGAGAGACTGCGTCTGGTTCCCTTCACTGTTAGCATGCTAGATACTTTTCAATAAAGCCTCTTCTTCTTCTCTTTCATTTCTATTGTCACTCTTTCTCTCTCTACACCAGCGCGCTCTCTCTCTCTCTACTTCACTGCTTCATAATCAGGTGAGCTTGTAACACTCCTACTAATTTCTTCGTTTAACTTTGTTGATAATCGATTCATCAGAAATTCAGTATGTTTCATGTTCTTCATTGAGAATTATCGAACTAGTTATTGTAATAATGAATTAGGTTTTCTTACTCTTCCTGTTTAGTGTTCTAGATTGTTGAACAAATTTGTTAATGGTTGATTTGTAAATTTGATGTTTCTTGCTACAAATCCTGTAGAATTGAATCTTCTTTTGCTTTAGTTTGCTAATCCATTCATCAGAAATTCAGTATGTTTCATGTTCTTCATTGAGAATTATCGAACTAGTCACTGTAATAATGAATTAGGTTTTCTTACTCTTCCTGTTTAGTGTTCTAGATTGTTGAAGAAATTTTTTAAGGCCGCGACTTTGGGGAATAAAGAATAATCTCCGGGGAATAAATTCTCCAGGGAATCCATGTTTTTTTATTTATTCTCGGGGGAATATTTTATTTTAGTCCAAAACCTCACTTGATCAAACATTGCCCCTTAATCTTCATCCTCTTTATCACCTTCACCACCACAACTTCCCACCACCACCATTCCGGCCACCACCATTCCTGCCACCACCATTCCGAATCAACGAAGTTTTGTTGATTTCTCATCATTAACACAAAGTTGGTTCTGTTAAACCTAATATACAAATTCTACACAATTAGAATTAAAAAAAAATCTTCTTTTAGTATCAAATAGAATGGGTTTAGTGATAGATTTATTTTTGCCCTAGAATTGTTCTTCAAGAAATCAAGCCACATAAATTACCTGGTTAGCTATCATGGCAGAAGACATTCTACCTCTATTATCATTGCCCTCATCTAGGTATCCAGGACAACGCAATCTGCGCCAGAAATTAGATGTAGATTCTTTCTCTGCTTCCGACTCTACTGGGTTGTTAATACTGAACTGGAGATGGAGGTGGAATCAAAAGTACTAGAGCAACTTGGACAAGATAATCGCAAAGGTTCACAACCCTTATATCTGCAATTTTGGTTTAAGATCGACCAATCAACTTCTCTTATTCTGCTAAATTGTGCAGGGAGACTAAATAACTGAAAGAAATTTCACCTCTCATCGTCATCCATGGTAAATAAGAGCAAGGGAGATGAATCACTAATTGCTGCTTCATTTGTTTTAGATTAGAACTAAACAACACAAATGTCACTTGGTTAATAACATACAATAAGAGAATCCATGAGGTGCAGCTTACTTTGGATTGTGGTTAGTCTAGAGAAGATGTGGCTTACCTTGGATGATTCAAGACCCATATAATCAGCCAAACGTGTTGGACTTGTACCCTGAATGGAAGCACATAGACGTGATACCACAAGATGAATCTGCATGGAGAAATTATCCATGAAAACTCAACATAAGTAAACCCTAATTTCCCAAATTCGGAAAAACAACAAAGAGTTGGTTTTCATTTATCATTCCCTTGTTCAATTCTTAATACTAAGAAAATGAATGATCTGAGTTAAGTTAAGATTCCAACAAAGAAGGGAACGTACAAAGAAATTCCCATAGTGATAAACAAAGGCATTATCTTTACCTTGTAAGAAATCCAATAGGCCCAACTATCAAGGGATTATCTTAGAACTTGGATGTCCCACCCAGACTGTCATACTTTTATCCTTGAAAACTGGACCATGAACAACTACTTGATTCAGCAAAAGCTCAACCAGCTAGCCATCAAACTGTCTCAGTGGAATAGAAATGTCTTTGGTCACATTGAGAAAAAAATCAAACACCTCACTACCCTTATTCAGTCTACGACTAATCAAGTGGGTTTACTTCACCTCACTTCTCAGCTGGAGGAGGCTTACAACCTGCAGGAGAGTATCTGGAAGGAAAAATCCAGAGTAGCACACGTTCAGCTGGGTGATAGAAATACCAAATTTTTCCACGCCAAGGCAATAACCAGAAATCGGAAAAATCACATATCATCCATCAAAAAAGATGACAACTCGTGGTGCTCGGATACCCAGGAGATCTCCAATCTCTTCACGACAAACATTAAAAATATTTCCACCACCTCCCCTAACCCCACAAGTACGATCAGATCCCTGTTCACCACCCAGATTTCCGCCTTGCAAAACACTTTCCTCATTCAAGCTCCCAACGAGGAGGAAATCAGAGCATCCATTTTCTCCCTGAAACCTGAGGCTGCGCCAGGACCGGATGGTTTTCCACCCTTCTTCTATCAATCCAATTGGGAAACAGTTAAAATAGACGTCCTCCAGATGGTCCAAGCCTTTTTCAATACAGCCACTCTCCCTCTATACACTAACCACACCCACATCTGCCTCATCCCCAAAACCAAAGCCCCCCAAACCACAGCCGACTTCAGACCCATTAGCCTTCTCAACACCACATATAAAATCATCACCAAAATCCTGGCTAATCGCCTGAAAACCACTCTTCCGGACATCATCTCCCCCTTTCAAGCAGCTTATGTCCCGGGACGCCAAATCACAGATAACATAATCATCAGCCAGGAAATATCTCACTCCTTCAAGAATAAACGTGGGTCGAAAGGCTTCTTTGGTTTAAAATTAGATATGTCCAAAGCCTTCGATCGGGTTGAATGGCATTATCTTGAGGACATTATGGTTAACCTGGGGTATGACACACAGTGGATCAAAATGATACACGCCTGCATCTCTTCATCCTCGATGGCGGTTCTTATTAATGGTAGACCAGGCCCGTCTTTTAATGTGTCTAGAGGCTTAAGGCAAGGAGACCCACTTTCGCCTTTCCTGTTCGCCTTAGCCATGGAAGGCCTGAGTCGTCTACTTGACTCCCCTGATAGCCCTCACAAATTTATCGGTTTCTCTACCCCTAGATCCACTTTTACAATCAATCACCTGCTGTTTGCAGACGACTGCATCATTTTTGGTAGGAATACTCTTGACAACATCTCCAATCTCATCTCCATCCTTTCCTTATTTGGATCGGAATCGGGTCAAATCATCAACTACAACAAATCTACCATCTTCTTCTCTAAAAATACCCACCCCAAATTCAAAAGGTTAATCACCAAATCACTCAAAGTGCATCAAGCTTCGAATTTAGACAAGTACCTGGGAACACAGCTGTTCATAGGGGCACAAAAACAACAGACTTTTGAACCTTTGCTGGCGCAGATTCAGAATAAACTTTCGAAGTGGCAAACAAATCTCCTCTCTCAAGCAGGCCGCACAGTAGTCATCTCGTCTATTACCGCGGCGGTTCCCCGATATCAGATGCAATGCTTTGCCATTCCCAAAGGCATAAGCAAACGCATAGAGACCATTCAAAGGTCATTCTGGTGGGGAAAAACAAAATCCATTCATACTATCAACTGGGCAGCAATCTGTCGTCCTCGTAAACTCGGAGGTCTGGGACTCAGATTGCCTGCCATTGACAATGCAGCTTTTTTATGTAAACTGGGATGGCGCCTTCTCAAAGTTCCTAAAGCACCCTGGGCCCAACTCCTAAAATCCAAATATTACCCAAAAACGGAAAAACCAACCTCCCCAAAACAGAATCATTCGTGGGTCTGGAAATCGTTGGCGGAACCTATCGGCAAACTCTCTAAACTTATCTTTTGGGATGTAAACAAAGGTACCAAAATCAATATTTGGCAAGACTTTTGGATTCCGAATCAGGAACCGCCGCTACACAACCAAAATAATTGCCCGTTGAACACGGTGGACCAACTGATCGACAATAATTCTTGGAAGACAGACCTACTCCAGAGATACTTTGATGCGGAAACTTGCAATGCGATACTTAGCATAAATCTTCACCCGTCGGCAGAGGATGAAATGGTATGGACTCTCACTAATTCTGGCCAATTTACAATTAAATCAATGTACAGGTTTCTGAGTAATGGCACAAGAGAACCAGAAACGATGGAATGGGCGTTCATATGGAACATTAGAACTATACCCAGAATCAAACTTTTTCTTTGGAAATGCTGCACCAATAGTCTCCCGGTCAAAGACAGAATCGGTAGTTACATTGGCAACGATCACAACTGCACCTTCTGCGACGAACGCGAAACCACAACCCATGTCCTTCTTCACTGCAACTTTGCCCGAGCAATTTGGTTCCACTACAACATAAGAACGGATGGGATTGGCTCAGTGCTTGAGTGGATCACGAACTGGGCTTCTTTGGAGGATGTTACGACGGAGTATCTTGCTAAAATCATGTGGTTTATTTGGAAAGCTAGATGCGAGAAATGTTTCGGTAAGAAAGCAATCAGTCCTATGCAGCTTATTCGGCAGATTCAAAGCTACGCTACAAACCTTCCAAGGCAAAAAATGGCTAAAAGTAACGCAGTCTTGCCCCAGTGGCAGCCACCTCCACCAC
Organism: Eschscholzia californica; assembly: GCF_041429995.1. Taxonomy (NCBI): domain Eukaryota; kingdom Viridiplantae; phylum Streptophyta; class Magnoliopsida; order Ranunculales; family Papaveraceae; genus Eschscholzia; species Eschscholzia californica. The sequence continues at coordinate 40,428,346 of NW_028238198.1, forward strand.
CTTTTCTCAAAATAAACGTGGATGCCTCTTTCAAAACCCACACTGGCCCGGCAGGAATCGGAAACATCATCCACGATGCAAACGGTGATTTCATGATGGCTAGAGTAGCAACCATCAGGGGACAGACGGCGGAAGAATGTGAAAGTATAGCTATTCTGCACGCAGTCCAATGGGCGGAGGAGCTTCATCTTAACCACATAATTATCGAAAGCGACAACAACAATTTGATTATGAATATTCGGGACAGAAACAAAGCAATCAACTGGCAATCCCTACACAACATAGAACAGATCAGGGCCCGCATAACCCATTTCGAGCAAATTCACTTTCAGTTCAGCCCGAGGACAACAAATGGCCTGGCAGACGCCCTAGCAAAGTGGGGAAGGAAACATAGGGTCAACAGAACGTGGCACTCTATGGACAACTTGAAGTGGGATCTTAATTTGTAATTTGTGTTGGCTTCTTTTCAACAAGAAAAAAAAAAAAGAAATCCAATAGGAATCAAAGCTCAATTAAGAAAAAGTTTTAATCCTGACAACTTGTTAGAGAGAAAAAGAGGAGAGAGAAAGTAGACAGAGAGATAGGAAGAGAGAAGATGAAGATTAAGGAGCAATGTTTGATTAAGTCAAACTTTTGAGCTAAAAACAAAATATGTTAATTAATCAATATTTATTGACTAAATCTCTATTCCCCGGAGAGTTTTTTTTATTTCCCAAAGCCGCGGCCTTTTTTAATGGTTGATTTGTTAATTTGATGTTTCTTGCTAAAAATCCTGTAGAATTGAATCTTTTGCTTCAGTTTGATCTTTTTATTTTAACGATTCAACTTTATTTTATTCTTGAATAAGGATGAAACAGAAAAATAAGTAAAACAATTAACAATCGATTTATTGGAAGAGATCTAGGTTAAGATCAAAACAAATTTGACTTCTACAAACAAATCGAAATTGAAATTGAGGGAAGAAATAAATTTTTGAATTTTAACCACCTCCAAAACTGCATGCAGAGCTGAATTTGTGCTCATTAATGGCTTCACTTCGCCGGATTCTCCCTATCTGTTCTTCCTTTCATGTATCTCTCTCTCTCTTTTATATATATATATATATATATATATATATATATATATATATATTAATCAATTTCATTGAATTTGTGTTTCTTGTTTAGTAATATGTTTCACTTCTTTTCAGAGAATAAGATGTTCGCCTGTAGCAGCTCGCGAAGGTTTCTCTTTCTAACTCTACCAGTTCATTTATCTATCTATCTTACTGCTTGTGTATGTTGATGGATTCTTATAAATTAATTATCTATTTCTCCCTCTCTCTCTCTCTCTTTCTAGGGTTTGTAGTGAGAAAAATTGGTCGAAATGTTACAACTCGAACAGAAGCTGATGAGAATATTTCGGATGTTGACGTTGCAAAAATAAGAAGTCAATTTAGTGTTGCTTTTAAATTGAATATTATTTAAAATTAATATTTAAAATTTATACTAATTTAAAATATTTTAATTAATAAATTATTTTAAAATATTATTTATTAATATTATTAAATTAATATTCAATTTTAAATTAATTATTAATTTTAAATTAATTATTAATTTTAAATATTAATATTTAAATTAAATTAATTATTAATTATACTAATATTCAATTTTAAATAATTAACTTTAATTATAAATTATTAAATTTTAAAATAATATTAATTATTAATTTTAAATAATATTAAAATTTTAAAATATTAAATAATATTAATATTAATTTTAATTAATAAATTAATATTTCTAAACCTAAAATTCTGAGTATTCCTCAATCACTCAAACAGATGCCTAGGACTGATAAATCATGTCAGTTGTGTGGGGTGGGAAAGCTCACTTTTGAACCTCCACCCATCAATTGCTCATCATGTTCATGTACTGCTCGAATAATGCGAGATGAGACATTTTATACCATGGGAAGTGGTGATAGCAGGCACTATTATTGCATTTCTTGTTATAATAAGGCTCAAGGTGGCATTATCGAGTGTCATGGAAATGGCATTCCGAAGATGAATCTAGAGAAGAAGAGAAACGACCAAAAACCTGAAGAATTGATAAGTGTATTCCTATATTATTTTCTACACTTGCTGTTCTTTTTTGGCAATAGGACTAATTTCGTCATGATATGTGTTTTATTGCAGTGGGTGCAATGTGAGAAATGTAAAGCTTGGCAACATCAAATTTGTGCTCTTTTTAATGGGAATGATGTTGGCCAAGAATATATTTGTCCAAATTGCTACGAGGTTGAAAGAGGAGAGGGAAAGCCAGTGCCACTGGGTGCAATTGATTTGCCAAAATCAAACCTTAGCAATTACATAGAGAAGCGTCTTTATAGCCGTTTGAAGCATGAGAAAGAAGAAAGGGCGCGGGTTCAAGGAAAGTGCATTAATGAGGTGATATGCAACCTCAATTGTATGTAGAGATATTTTCTTTAGGAACGGAATGAGAAAACAATTATTTTACGAAATCAATTTGTTCTTATATTGCTCAAAATGCCTGATTAAAATAAGATATTCATATCCTATTTTTAGGATATATGTTTAATTCATGACTTTTCTCAGATCCCGGGAGCTGAAGAACTTGTTGTTCGAGTTGTGTCCTCCGTTGATAAGACACTGAAAGTGAAGCAACGGTTTCTCGAAGTTTTTCAAAAACAAAATTACCCTTCACAGTTCCCATACAAATCTAAGATTTGCATCGTTTGTTGTTGTTTTTTTTATAACAGCCATAGCATCTATTCATTCATAATTAAGTTTGAAACATTGTTGCTATGATGAGATAAGTAGCAAATAGGAAGACAAGTAGAGTGATTTGATCCTCTTTTCCTAGTGCTAACAGCAAACGAGTTTGCTTGGGCATTTAAGCTTCTATTTACATACAAAAACTTTAGACAATCAAAAGAAGAGATGGAGTTCTTGACTTTTTTTAGCACATGTCTAGCAGTCCGGTGCATTGAGTTGGAGAAGCCATTCAAAAAGTTGTTAATGTTGGCTGAATCTCCCTCCAAAATAAGCTTCTTAACTCCATGTCTTATAGCCCAAAGAACTCCTAATTCAGCTGCTTTCCCTTCTCCCTCGTCGACTGATCTGGAGTTAGTGAGGGTGGATTCTCTCCCAATTTCGTTTCCTGAATGGTCAACAATTATAATAGTCAAAGCTGCAGTTAGAGTGGATTTAATAAAAGAAACATCATAATTAATCTTAATCACTCCTGCTGGTGGAGGAGTTCATTGTTGAGGATTAGACAATTGGCCAAGTCAGCGTTTTTGATTGGGACTGAACATAGCTTTGTATTTCTATAATCAGAGATGGGATATGAGGTTGTTTTCCTTTGAAGACCAAATTGCACCTGCACTTCCAAATGTGCCATAAAACAGTCGAAGTTTTTTCAATAATTCTGAGGGTGTTGGAGTAGCCTTGTTCTGTGTCTAGATTATGAAAGTGATCAAACCATTCCTGAAAATTATTACAAGAAGATCCTGGTAATTGGATTTCTTGAAATGAACTTAGGACTCTGTTGACAAATTCACAATCAAGAATAAAGTGAGTGGTACTTTCCTCTGTCCTTGTACATAAGGGACACAATGGAGAAGTGTTATGGAGGAATTTGGAAACGAATTTGTTAAGAGGGAGAATACCATTAGCCAATTTCCAGAGAAATACGAGAATTCTAGGATGAACTCTAAGGTTCCACAATTCTCTCCAGTTCTGAAATTTTGTTGAAATTGATGTGTTTTGACTAAAGGTCAAATTCTTGTATAGAGAAGAGACAGAGAAATCCCCAGAATTAGATATAGTCCACTTTTGTTGGTCATGCTGGGTAGTGAGAGGTATAGTCTGAATTCTTTGTTGAATTTGAGAAGGAAAGAGCAAGGATAAAGCTTGGAGGTTCCATTCATGGTTTTGAGTTATGAGTTGAGAAACCATATTAAAACCATAAGAATTCTCTGGCCTACCCAACACTGTATTCCTGGAATCCAACTATCTGTCCATATATTAACTTCTGTGCCATCCCCAATATCCCAAGCAATAAGATTGTCCACTCTATCTTGGTTTTTGCTTATAGTTTTCCAGAGCCAGGAAGATCCCCTGTTATGCCTAGAAGAAAGAGTATTTTTCCTCCAGAATTGTTACCCAGGGTGTGTTAGGCTTGGTCTTTATAATCCAATTCAATTTGCATCTAAGAGCCAAATTATCATTTTGAATGTTTCTCAGACCTAAACCACCTAATGACTTAGGTTTACAGATAGAATTCCAATTTTTCAAGTAAATTTTCTTCTTGTTACTACTTGATCCCCACCAAAATTCCCTCTGAAGAGAAGTGATGGCTTTTTTGATCTTCATGGGAAGATCATAAATAGCCATTTGGAAGGGGAGAATCGTTTGTTGTTTAAAACACAGTTTGATGCTTATAGAATGACTACAAAGAAATACACAGTTTGATGCTTATATGTTTTGTCCAGGTAATTTTATTATTTCAGAAGATTGAAGGCGTGGACGTGTGCATTTTGGGTCAGTTTGTTCACGAATATGGCTCCGATTGTCCAAAACCAAACCATCGCCGAGTGTGTCTTATGTATCTGGATACTATCCAATACTTCAGGCCTGATATTCGAACAACTACTGGAGAAGCTCTTCGTACATTCGTTTATCAGGAAATGCTGGTATTTAAAAATTATTTTCCTTTCTCTTCCGCTGTTGATTTTTAATTTTTCTTCGGTATTCAATTTTAATCACTACATTTGGGGTTGATACTTATACTTAACTACTTATGTGATAAAGACTTGATAACATTAACAATTTTGAACATGGGGCACTTGTTCCAGATTGGATACATGGAATATTGCAAGTTAAGGGGATTTACGAGCTGCTATCTATGGTCTTACCCTCCATGCAAGGCTGAAGATTTTATATTCCATTGTCATCCTGAAATCCAGCAAAGACTGAGTCCTGATAAACTGAAGGAATGGTTAGTAAACTTGACTATTTTTTTCTGGGACTGCTAACATTTAGTGCTCTTTCTCCATATATAACTCTTTGGGATGTATTAACTCTTCTTCTCAGGCATTTATCAATGTTAGGGAATGCTTCTAAGAAGGGTATCATTGTGGAACTTACAAATCTACACGATCATTTCTTTACACCTATTGGTGAATGTAAAGCTAAGGTGACAGCAGCTCGCCTACCGTATTTTGACCGTGACTACTGGCCTGATGTTGCAGAGGAAATAATTGATCAACTTCAACAAAATGAAGCTAATCTTTCTATAAACACATCAATAGATGTTCTATTGATGCAAGAAGTAATTTTTATTTCCATTGGCTTGGTTGTTGCTCATTATTATCCTCTTATTTTCGCTTATTTGGGATTTTTATTTTTTTTCTGACTATAGCTTGGCAAGGCCATTTCCTATTACAAGGAAGAATTTATAATGGTTCACTTGCAATATGCTTGCAAGCACTGCTGTGATCTAATGGTATCTGGAAACCGCTGGAAATGCAATCAATGCGCAAATTTCCAACTTTGTGACAAGTAAGATTTCTTTTAGCTAAAACATAACCATCTTGTTTTACTCATGAAGTGCAATTTAGTAGTAGGGTGTTCTTTTATCACTTATGCAACTTGGCTTGGGTCTCGATTGTTTGACATGACATCGAGTTTGAGTTTTGTTGCCTTTCTAATCCTTTGTACTCTCCTTTGCTGCAGGTGCTATGAAGCAGAGCAGAAAGTTGAGTACAGGGCCAAGCACCCTACGAATAAGAGGGTTAAACATTCTTTCAAACGAGTAAGTTCTCTTCTATTCATAGTTTCTATATATTAATTCTAGTCGGTTTTTTGTGTTCTTCTTTTCGCTTTTTAAATCTGAATATGAAAATGATTGATAACTATATTGTAATTCGTAGAAGAGTTGTTTTATTATATGAAAAACTTGTGTTATTATATATTTCAATTTGATGGACAAAATCAACTATTATTCAGGCAGTGACCGAAAAATCTTTAATGAAAATCCAAGCAAGTTGAAGTCAATGATGTAAAAGAAGATACCAAGGATACTGATGAACTTCTAGAAAGCGAATTCTTTGAAAGCAACCACGCATTTTTGAGTTTTTCTCAAAAGAATAATTATCAGTTTGATACTCTAAGGCGTGCAAAACATTCTTCGATGATGGTTCTATATCATCTTCATAATCCAACAGCACCCGCCTTTGTCACTACTCGACAAAAATGAGTTTCTCAGGTACATTTTCCCCCGTTTTAAATTGTGGTCGCAAATGAAATCCGAGTATCTGACACGAGTACCCTAATATTTTGTATTCAGTATGACAAAAAGAAACACACTGAAAAGGAGTAACCATGTTACATCTTTGATATGCGTATAGGAACATCTATGCGAGCCAGGGGAAAATATTTTAGCAATATGACATTATGACCATATAGAAACCAATGTTCTTAAGACTTTCAAGGCGTACGCCTCGAGGCGGTCACCTGATCCCTCCACCTCGAGGCACACATATTTAAACTCGAAAATAGAATGTTTTAATCATAAGTCACCTGTTATATTTGAGTTGATCAGCAACACAACTAGACATTCACATAGATATTTGCAACTTTATATTATGTTAGTAAAGTAGAATGTTATGTTTTTACAAACATTGCTGGAAGCCTGGAAACCATATCAGAAGAGAAAAGCAAAGACCCTGCGGAAACCATTTTTTAGCTGTAAAAGATAATATTGTCTTATTTTCCCGAATCAACATCTATTTTGAGTAGGCAGATTTTATTGGGAAGGCCAAAGGGATTGTAGGGTAGGAACAAATCTGCTGTTGTAGGAAAACATAATGGCGAAACAGGACAAAGTGTCGTTCATCTGAATTGTTTGTGTATTGATTATATAGCAAAATGAATTTCAGGTGACTTCAAACTGCAGCAATAGTACTTGGGTGTAAGGTGAATTTCAGGTGACTTCGTTCTGCCATATGCTATATGTATTAGGTAATATGAATAGTTTTTGTTTCAACTATCAAAGAACAGGTCGAGGTCATTCTATAATTTCTCTCATGATATGGTTATCTGGTTCTGCATTTCGCAAAATGCTCGACCTTCTCGTACATGCTTCTCAATGTCGATACCCACGGTGTCAGTACCCGAAATCATATAAAGAATGAAGAGGGGAAAGATCAAGATCCACAATAAGGGCAGGAGATATATCTCTGAGTCTCTGACTTTGTTATTCATGAGTATATTTCATGTCGGACATTTTTGTATAAGTGGAATTCTATTTGAAATCATGAACATAAATAGAACTCTGCAAATGATTTACTTCCATTCTATTTTGAATTTTCAAATACGACTGCACCTGTTGTTCCTATACAGTGCCTTCGTGTGTGAGTGCTGGCCCATTTTTTTTAAAGATAATATAGTATGTCTCGAACCCGAGATTTGAGGGCGGGAATCAACTTTGTCACTACTCCAACCAAAGGTAGTTGTCTGGTTTGACATGGTCTGACCCATGGCTTCTCTCAGGCTTAAGCTGGGTTCCCCAGTCTTTTAACATGGGTAGGCGGACAAACTATAACTCTTGCTCTTCGAATTCCTCCCTTCACAGTCGTCGGAAAAGATCTTAGTTTTGAAAGAATTACTTCTCCCATAAAATGTTTATTGAAAAGAGGAAAGTGTTAAAGGCGCCTCTCAGCAATGTTGAATTGCCGCCACTATGTGGCATTCCTTTAGCGGTCTTTAAGTCTATCAAGTGAGCGCTTAGTTTTGATACATGTTCATCCAATTCAAAACCAATTGGACATAATTGAAGAAGACCTAGACATTATATTATTGGGGTTAGATCACCTTTCTTTCATGTGACACTATTCTCATACTTTATTTTTGTCAGGGGAAGATGCTTCTCTTAGTACCTAATTAAGACAGGAACAGATCTACCATCAAGCTCCATTAAGGAAATTTGGTTTGAGCCCTAACACAATTTCCATTAATGGAGGCTCGAAAAAACTCTAACAACATAAATGAATAGCTGTATTAAAGAACTCTTATACAGGTCAATAGCCATTTGCACCTTCCATTCATGCTGTTAGAATTTCACATAATTTTCAGACACCTACTTTCCAGTTTCAATTTTTTTGTCAAAATGTTCTAGGAAGGATTTCACAAAATCTTAAGAAAATTTAGGTTTAGGTTTTCCCCGACTTTCAAATAATTAGATCGGGCTTCAACGAAATCTCGTGGACTTTCAACAGAATATAGGGTCGTTTTGTGATTTAAACACGGTAAATAGAAAGGGACAAACAATTTGTAGAAGAGCAAATAAAAGTTTAGAAAGTAAGTTCAGTGCCATCGATATATAGGATTACAAATAATCAACTCTCCAAAACAATCGCAAAACTATAGAACAATTAATTTTGAACATTTTCGACATAAACAATCATGAATCCGGCAATAAACAATCAAAAACACCCTTCACTCTCCCAGCAATCTTCACAAAAAATCAAATTTATCCCTTCACACCAACATTCTCACATTTCATCCTTCCTCGGATCTTCGGCCACATAGAATCTGTTACGAGAACTTCTACTCTTTTTAGCTCTTGGAATGGCACGAAATCTAATATCGTTCGTACCTCCTTTCTCTGTCAAATTCACTTGTTGCCATGTGCCTCTTGCCAAATAATGAATCGATAGTGCCCCCGTAGAAAACAATTATCAAACTTGAACGGAAAAAAGTTCAGAACCCGTGTTAACGTAGCTGTGAGCTTTTTGTACCAGACTTTAGATTTTGTGAGTCTCTAAAACACACAAAGTGGACTAGAGTTTTTCCATTAGGGTAGACTGCAAAGACACTAGTTCCGATCTTTTTGTTGCAAAGAGTGCACATACTATCATTGCCGATCTTCAGCACCGTTTTTCTATGCTTGTATAGTTCATCTTTTACCTGTTCCACAAATTGAATGATTTTAAAGAGTAAAATTATAATATCCCACATTGCTCAGAGAGTATCTGGAAACAAGTTATAGGTGCGAGTTCAAGCTTAATAAGTGTAGAGCCCTAGAGCATTCACCAAAAATAAAACTGAATACCCATCCGGCTCTGGCTTGGACTTGGGATTGGGTGGCCAAAGCAAAGACCATATCAGTAACTACTACATGGTTAAGAAAACATAGGCAGCATTTATATACATACCTGCAAGTTCTCACTACAAATCAAATTCTTGTTCAGAAGTGGTCCAAGAAATGGAAGCAAGTTCTGTTCACATAAAGAAGAACCTTTTAATATTGTGCAACTATAACTAAATTGTAAGAAGTTGAGAACCAGTAAGTCAGAACTTCCATAAAAATAATAGAGTGATAACATAACCAATCTAAGATCACGGAGTCCGCAAAAAAAAAAACCCAATATTTTTTTGGAATCGTTGGATCATGAAGTATATAAATAAAGAAAATCAACATGTAAGTGACCCCTCAAATAGAGAGGGGATTTGACCACTGTTGGGCTAAGAGAACAAATTGGAAAGGTGTCCTTTAGGAATTCGACACTAAAGTGGGAGCCTATGTTTGCGTCGAATGATTTAGTATTCTAGATCTCGGTCTTTCGGTCTTTTATTTTTTATACTTGTGCATTTCCTCGTATTTTTATAGCTACTCTTTCTCTTGTTTAACTGAAAAGTGACCCCTCATTTGAGTTTTTTCTAGCATGGTTTGCTTCATTAACAGATACAATGAGTGAAAGAGTTGCATGAAAATTGTCACACTAATTTCTCGTGCCAGCTTAACTTATAACTACTACAATTTTGTGATTAGCTACATAGGAGGTTCTTCCTCATATTATGGTTCATGTTACTACATAGTTTTAGAATCTAATCTTCTGAGTTCCATGTGAATATTATGACATTCTGAAACATCAAAACCTGCTTAGTTTTGAGTACAACAAGTCGAAAATATTGTAATTTTAGAGCACATGCAAGCATCGGGCCGGTGTAGTGAGGAGCTTTTGACTTCAGAAAGAACATACCTGTAGTTTAGTCTCTCTCGGCAAGATTTTGAGTGCCTGAGCTCCATGAACTCTATCCCATCTTTGGCTTAACAAATCCAGAACCTCATCGATCATAATTGTAGAATCTCCTTCAATGACGGGTTCATCTCCATCACTACGTTCACTATCAGTGCTGCTACGACTGATTCGCATGTCCTCTGCTCCTTCAATTTCAGCAATTTTTTAACAGCTCGGTTCCATTTAGATTTGGCGGAACGAACCTTCCAGATGGAAGCATTCTTAGATGGAACTGCATTTGTCATTCTCTTTTCAAATTCCTTTGTTGTTCTTTTGGGATTTAAACATATTTGCAGAAGCGTGAGGTAAATGTTTCCGTACGAATCTGGCGAGGGTTTATGCTTCCCTGTATAATAAACCCGGTCGCAATATGCTAGTGGCAGTTCAGGAACATGAAGCTAAAGATTACAACAAACCAGAGCTTCAGCAAAAAAGAAAAAGAAAAATGCCTATATACCATTTAAAACAACAATAACAACAAAATAAGCAAAAAAAAAAGAACAACAATAAAATAAAATGCTCAACTTGTACTATTAATATTAAAGTTTATGGATTGCATTCTAAATCTAATTATTAATTTCATACTCTCTCCAGAATTATGGTCTTCAGAAAATGTCATTTCGTTTAGACATGAAGAGTTAGTTGCCGTTAAGATAGAGATTATTTTGTTCCTCCTAAGTTTTTCCCCAGATCATATTCTTGATGATCTTGTAAGAGCCAGCTAATCTTATGGATGGATTTTCCAACATAATCTTCTGGGAGACCTGGCGCTAAAAGTATGCTTATTATACAAGACAAACACACAAAGCCAACCAAACTAATAATTTCATAGCTCATGTTTTAGAATGTTAATGTGGATAATGCTTCATCCTTCTAACACCTTGCTGCACTTGTTTTGTTCTTATCCGAGTGAGTTACAATAATTTTGAGTTGAATCGGGGATTAATAGTTATCGAAAAACCAAAGAACTATCTCTAACATCAACAAAATGTCGTAGGCAATCATGTGAAACTCTAATAGAAATTACCCTACGGGAAAGCTCAATGTGTTAACACTTAACAATGTCAAGATTGTTAAAAGGAAAGTTGTAAACTACACATGCATGCCTTCACATGCAATACATTTGGTGACAAGCTTCAATGGGGGAAGAAATTAACACGTTGACTGGTGTATCATCGCGGGTCCTTGCAGACAACACATTAAGGTGAGATTCTAGTGAGAAAAGTTCTAAATGTGCATTTAGTTTATAAAAAAAAAATGCATCCTAGACTTTTGCTGTTAGTGTGCCTGCAATATGGCGACTTTTTAACTTTAGTGTCTTTACTATAAATACATGAAGAATCATTCAAATACCTTGTGAACATATAGAGACAAGGCAAGTTGGTGTTGATTCATTTTCCCCAACAAAACAGCACGCTCCTCATATAAAGCATCTTGAGGAAGACGCTTCAGTAGACCCTCTGGGTTATAACCTGAGATACTTTCTAAGGTAGACAATAACTTCTTGCGTGACGCAGAATAGGCTTTCTCGTCCCACTTATTCTGAGTTTTCAGTTCCTCGTATGAATCAAGTACTTCAGACAGGTATATTTGCACCTGTCAGGCGTGAGACCCAAATAAACCATGCATGTTTTAGCAACAAGAGCGAAGAGTAATAGAGTAGCAAAGGAACAATGCATTCACCATTTCATTCTGTAGATTCCCGGAAATTCCATTTTCGTTCATCGCTAGCATAAGCTCTAAGTATCTGGCCTGCATGCTGGGTGCATGCTGTTTTAAGTAGGAGTTGACCAAATCAGCTGGAATATTTCCGGAGAGGAAGAGATCAATAGTTTGTGTTGGACAGCTTTCAAGAACATTTGTAGAGAACTCTAGAACGAGCATAGGGTGAACGCTGCAAAGGGGCTGCGTAAGAAAAAATGTTGCAATATATCAGTTAGAAGGTTAAACATTGGTCCCAACCCCATCCATCATTCATTGAATTTATCAGCACTCTTCTCTTCCTGAAACAAAGGACTCCATTCTGAGCTCTTGAGTTTAAAATCAACTATAGCATTCTCAGTCATGAAATATTATCTTTGAAAGTCAACAACTCGTGAAGTGAAAAAAAAAAAGAGAAACAACATTACACATGAGCATGAAATTGGAAAAAGCTTCAGTCCGACACAAAATCTCGACTATTTGTACATTTCAGAGCAAGAAATCGGAAGTAGAAGAAATATTTCAATTAAATAACTATGATCTACATAACTCAAAACTAATCTTTTCTTGCTTAAAGAATTTCGCCCAAGAGAATCATTGGCTTAGATTCCTATTCAATCACGATTCCCAACTCCTAACTCCCAAGTCTTTTCTCAGTCTTGTGGTTAAGAGTTCGATCTGTAAGGATAAGGAGCAATTAAATGAATTTACCATCATGTCTGGTTTAAACTTTTGAATGAGTTCAGATGTCCCTTGGTCATTTATTGACTCCTCTACTAGTTGATTTAGAAGTTTGAGAGCTTCTCGGTGCGTCCCATTGCACTTGTAGAGTTCTAACAATGTTGTGTGGTGATCTCTTTGCTGTAGAAATTCCTCACATATTTTTAGATCGCAAACGTTGGGACCTTTCAGGAGCTCCAATGCAGCCAAAGACTGCCCAGTGAGCAATAATGCCTGTAACAAAGCTGTATCTAGTAATGCTGCCATCTCCCTAGAACCTGAGTTAGCATGGAAGTTCTTCGGCCCTGAGAAAGGTAAGAATATGGTTAGAGGAAGGAGCTCCTGAATTGAAGAACTCAAATGTCATTCATGAGTTACCAAAAAAAAAAAAATACTATCAACTAAGTGCCTTAACAAGGACATTTAACTTGTGATGCTGCTTAATTAACTCGAATATGTTTGACCACATAAACTCGAATAAATGTGTGCCTTGTCCATATTACAAATATAAAACATACTACAGCCTGAGGATCAAACAGGTGTATGAAGTTCATGGACAACGTCAACGAATATCGTACAAATATAAAACAAAAATAAACAAACCTATGCAACAAAACAAAGACATTTCGTAGTTTCTGGTCCAAAACCATCGATAAGAACTAGTGCATGAATTATGTTAAAGAGAGCCGTTTCACTTCCATGAAAAGTAGATTAAAAATTTCTCAAGATAGCGTTCATCACATTATACCACAATGTCACAGCAGCATCTAGAGACTGTTACCTTGAGTATAATATTTGATCTATTGAAATCATAAGATATGTTACTATCTCCCATAGCATCTGAGAGTATCTCTTCTGTCCCTTCAACTGTGGCCCTATCAATTACGGTTAATCTCTTTTTCTGCAAAAACTCATCAATGCCATGAGTGTATTGTGGCTCATTTTTTTTATTCAAGCACTGCATTCCCCTCAGATTCTGACTGGAAAGGAGGTAATGATTCCATCTCATCTGATGTATCAGATGAGGCTCTCGAGAGATGTGAGCATCCCATGTAACATCAGTTACATCGTCCGCATCTGGAGTTATCTGTGATTTTGGAAGAACAATGGATGGATACATAGACAGCACATAAGTGACACCCACTTCAGCTGCCGAGAATTGTTCCATCGCTTCTTCGTAGCTCCCATTGTTGAAAAGATGGTGCCCATATCTGAAAAAATTAAGCGGAAACTGGTTAGCTGGAGGAATTTTCAATACTAAAAGAGTAAATAGAGTCAGTTAACAATATTAGCACACATGAAGTGATAACACAACGTAAGAGCATCTCCAATGCAAAACTCAAAAAAAACTCTAAAATCTTACGTGTCAAGTTTTGAAAGTAGATCTCTAATTTTTCTCTTTCTTATTTGCCAAGATTGAGATCCTCTATAAGAAAGACTTCTCCAATGCAACACTCTAGAACTAAAAAAAATGCTCATGTGTCATTTTTATTTTCAATTAAAAAATCTTAAAATTAGAATAATTTCTCCCAAAATAGCCCGCCAAAATCAATCTCAAAACTCATATTTTCATCCTCTAGACGTAAATAGTTTCGAAGGGAGAGCACATTCAAAACAGTCATTTTATCAAACACTTCTAATGCTTCTTGGATCTTACCTGAAACACAACCGCCATCACCAACCATTCCTTTCAAAATTTCCTTAATCTTATCAAGTTTCTTAGCCCCACAAAGTCCTTGAATTAGGGTATTATAAGTAAATCTATTAGGTTTCATCCCAAACTTAATCATCTCTTCTAGAACTTTAGAAATTTCTTGTTTTTCACAATACCCTCTGATCAAAGTAGTAGTATTAGTGATATAACGGTTCAAATCTGAACCCTTTTTTTCATTCACTTTAAAAGATTACCATTTAAAATGAAGTACTTACTCTAAAATTCTTAAATTATTCCGTGTAAATTAACAACAATCCAACCTAAATTACACTCAACTTGATTAACTTCACTTAATAATTAAAAGAAATTGAAATTCTTATTAACTTTGTAATACTTTGAGAAACTTTATTAATATTGAATCAGTTCATTACAAAGTGAGGAATTACCTGTTTAAAGAGATCAAACCCTAGATTAGAGAGAGAGAGTGAGAAGAGAAAGAATCCATCACGGTTTTAGAGAGAGAATAACAGATTCTTCTCTAAGTTAGTTATGAATCTGTTATTCTTAACTACCCTAACAACCTTCTTCTTATTTAGCTAAAGACACCTCCTTCTTTAACCTCTTCAGCTAGCATCTCAGTTCCTTCCTTAACTTACTTAATCAGATCTGACTTCTATCTTCTTATATCCCCCTCAAGCTGAGCTTCCTCAAAATGCATCAGCTTGCTCTTGAGAGTGTTAAAGAGAGGGGATGGAAGACCTTTTGTAAAAATATCGGTCAGCTGGTTTGTTGTATGTATATATTTGATTAGAAGAGTACCATTTGCCACCAAATCCCTGATGAAGTGATAACCCACTTCTATGTGCTTTGTTCTTGCATGGAAGATAGGATTTGAAGCAATGTGTTTAGCTCCCTGATTATCACAAAGAAGAACAAAAGGTTTGGAGAGAGGAATATGCAATTCATCCATAAGATAGCTAATCCAAAGGACTTCAGTTATGGCCACACTTAGTGCTTTATACTCAGCTTCTGTTGAAGACTTTGCAACTGTGGGTTGCTTCTTAGAAGCCCAAGATAGTAATGTGGAACCCAGAAAAATGCAATAACCATTTGTTGATCTTCTAGTATCTGGACATCCTGCCCAATCTGAATCAGAATAAGCTTGAATTGAAGAGAGATCTCCTGGATTTATTGTGACCCCAGACCCAATCGAACCTTTTAAGTATTTGAGAATCTTCTTCACAATAGAATAATGAGATGACCTTGGTTCTTGCATAAACTGAGCAGTATAGTTAACTGCTAAGGAGATATCAGGTCTGGTGAGAGAGAGATGTTGCAGAGCCCCCACCACACTTCTATAAAGAGTTGTATCAGGCATAACATCTCCATAAAGTTACAAGAGTTCTACTTGGTTTTCAGTCCATCATCCCAGCCTTCTCTAGAATTTGCAGAGTGTATTTCTTTTGAGTTAACAAGATAGAACCTGGACCATTTCTTGTAACCTCAATTCCCAAAAAATAATGTAAAGACCCCAAGTCTTTAATGGCAAATTCAGAACTTAGAGTTCAAATCAGAGAAGTTATCAATGATGCAGAAGACCCTGTAAGAATTATGCCGTCCACATATAACAAAAAGATCAGTGTATCACTCTCTTTGAAGTAGAAGAACATTGAGTGATCTGTGGAGCTTTTGCTGAAACCATATTTGAGAAGAAAAATAGCAAACCTTGTAAACCAGGCTCTTGGTGCATGTTTCAGTCCATATAAGGACTTGTGTAATAGACAAACATGAGATTTCTTATCTTGATCTACAAATCTCTGAGGTTGTGCCATATATACCTTTTCCTTTTAAAACCCCATGAAGAAAAGCATTAGAAACATCAAGTTGTTTAATAATCCAGTGCTTAGTAACTGCAATGGTTAAAATCAACCTTACTGTTGTGCTTTTGACTATTGGACTAAAGGTTTCATTGTAGTCAATGCCATCCTGTTGATGATAACCCTTTGCTACCAATCTATCTTTATACCTTTCCAGGCTCCCATCAGACTTCTGTTTAACCTTATAAACCCATTTGCAGCCTAATACATTCATAGAGGGCTCAAAAGGAACCAAAGAGCAAGTCTGATTCTTTTGCAAGGCCATAAACTCATCTTTCATGGCATTACACCATTCTACTGACTTAGAAGCTTCCTTATATGTAGTTGGTTCATGAAATTTGTTTAGAACAGACATAAAGGTAGAATGAAGAGGATGACATATAGTATAATGTGCTACATGATCAGGTATATACTTGGGTTTTTGAATCCCACTCTTTGATCTTGTGGTCATATGATGAGTAGGAGGTGGATTAGAAGAAGTACAAGGCACATTTCCTGAGGTGGAGTGAATTGGAGCAGCACTAGAAGAGGAATGTGTTGTGTTTTGGGACAATTCATGAGGTCACTCTATATGTGAAAATACTGGAAGAGAAAGTGATACCTCATGGTCAGGAGTAGCATACTGTGAAGTTGACTGTGCAGGACTAATAGCTTTGAAGGGAAAGGTGGTTTCATCAAAAACCACATTTCTTGAGATATAGAGCTCGGAAGAGCCAATAACATAGCACGTATATCCTTTATGTATAGGACTATAGCCTAGAAAGATGCATCTCACTGACTTAGGACTTAGTTTATCTGTCCTAGAATGGCCTAGATATAGATAACACAATGACCCAAAGACTTTCATAGAAGTGTAGTCAGGACTTTTATGAAATAAGGATTCAAAAGGTGATATGTTACCTAAAATAGGAGTTGGAAGCCTATTTATAATGTATCTTGCAGTAGAAAAAGCATCAAACTAAAAGATTTTAGGTAAAGAAGCTTGAATAAGAAGAGTATTACCCATTTCAGTGACATGTCTATTCTTCCTTTCAGCTTTGCCATTCTGCTGTGGAGTGTAGGGACAAGAGCATCTGAAGATAATCCCATTTTCATCAAGAAACTTTTTAAACTCCCCTTTAGCTAATTCAGGAGCTCCATCACTTTGAAACTTCTTAATCTTATGAGAGAGTAAGTTCTCATTTGAATTTTTGAAGTGTTGGAAGCATTTTAAGCTATCCAATCTCACTGATAAAGGATATATCCATGAAAAACGACTGTAATCATCAATGAAAAGGATGTAGTATCTTGTTCCAGAGGCAGTTGTGACAGGAGATGGTCCCCAGATGTCACAGTGAACTAATTCAAGAGGAGAAGTAGTCTTTGATGAAGAAATAGGAAATGGAAGGCACTTGCTTTTACCAAGTTGACATGAATGACACACTTGCTCAAATGAATTTGAGCTGAATTTTATCTTCTTTTCAGACTTTAGTTGAAGAAGAATTGCTTTGGCTGGATGACCCAGTCTCAAGTGCTAAAGTGAAGATTCATGTTGTTGAATTGTCACATTTGCTTCTATAGGATGAACACAGTTTGAAAATTGAATAAGATATAGGTCATTTACCATTGGTCATGCTGCCAATATCTTATCAGACCACAAATCCTTAATGTTATATCCCCATGGAAGAAATTCCACTGAACATAGATTCTCCTTTGTGAATTTGGAGATAGATAACAAATTCCTTTAGATATTTGGAACATGAAGAACATTTTTAAGATTGAATTGATGGGAAGAAGTTTTCAGAGTGGCATTACCTGTTTCTTTAATTTTAAGAAATTTCCCATCTCCCACCATTACTCCTTCTTTTCCATAATACCCTTTGGTATCTTTAATCAATGACTTGTTGTTTGTCATATGACTAGAAGCTCCTGTGTCATCTAACCATGGAATTGTTTCAGCCAAATTACATTCATCTAATACAGGTTCCTCATCATCTTCTTCTGATAATGTAGAAGAATCCCCAAAAGCAGCAAAATTACACTCAGCTATAATCAAATCCTCATCAAGATCCTCAGTTAAATCATTTTCAACTTCCTCATTATCTTCATCTCCTTCCTCCTCAATGTGTAAAACAACAAACTTTTGAGAAAGACTCTTATTTTCTTTTGGTGGTGCATATCTAAAGTAACAATGTGTAGCAAGATGACCCCATCTTCTACAAATGCCACATGGTACTGTTGTAAAATCATAATTTTATGCCTTTGGACCTAATTTAGGTCTATCATTCAATGGTTTTCCTTTGTTGATTGTTGATTTGGCCTGATCATGAATCTGACCTTGTGTGGCCTTACTATGATGTTGATAAAACCTACTTTGAGGTCTTTGTTGTCTGTAATTACTGTGATTTCTGTGTTCATACTGTGTTTTAACAAAGAAAGCATTTTCACTTTCTTCTTGTGTGTCATTCAACAACCATTGTTCATGGTGTAATAGTTTTGATTTGAGTTCAGAAAAAAAAATTCGACTTTCTCTATTGATAATCGAGATAACAAATTGATTATATTCCTTTCCTAGACCAAGTAAAGTAATTCTGCAAAGTTCTTGATCTGTTACCTTATCATGAACAACTGTTAGAGCATCAGACAACGACTTTATCTTCCTAAGATACTCATTTACTGAAGATTTGCCTTTCTTGATCGATTGAAATTGTGCTTGAAGAAGATCTTTCTTAGCCTCTAACTCTTCTGTGTAAGTATGATCAGGATACGACCAGATTTGAGAAGTTGTTGTCAAACCTAGCACATCTGACTCGATTCCATGAGAAAGTGTAGCTTTCAAGCAAGATTTTACAAAGCTGTTCTGTTTACGCCATTGTTGATATTCTGGATTTAATACTTCTCTATCATCAACCATTATCATCATCGGAGGAGCTTCAATCGAACCATCAACAAACTCGATTAGATCTGCACCATAAAGGATCGTTTCAACCTGATCCTTCCAAACTAGGTAATTAGTACCATCTAATTTCTCAGAAACGAAATTAGCAATATTCGAAATTGTGTGAATTTGAGGAAAATATGATGAAGATGATGAAGCTCGATTCATCGCCATGGCAATCTGATATCATAAAAGAAATTGAAATTCTTATTAACTTTGAATACTTTGAAGAACTTTATTAATATTGAATCAGTTCATTACAAAGTGAGGAATTATCTATTTAAAGAGATCAAACCCTAGATTAGAGAGAGAGAGAGTGAGAAGAGAAAGAATCCATCACGGTTTTAGAGAGAGAGAGAGAGAGAATAACAGATTCTTCTCTAAGTTAGTTATGAATCTGTTATTCTTAACTACCCTAACAACCTTCTTCTTATTTAGCTAAAGGCACCTCCTTCTTTAACCTCTTCAGCTAGCATCTCAGTTCCTTCCTTAGCTTACTTAGTCAGATCTGACTTCTATCTTCTTATAATAATAAAAAAAATCAACCACATCTGAATAATTTAGTAATCTAGATAAATTACATTTCAAAATTAACAGAGAAGAGAGAGAGTTGGAGATGAGGGAGAGAAATAAGAAATATAGAGTTTGTTTATGGAGAGAGAATAGGATTTTAATATATTGGATAAATAGAAGTCTAACCGAATTGCTAATAGAAAAGATTTGTGGGAAGATTTGTTAGAGAAACTGTGGAAAAAGTAGAATGAGAAGAAAGTGGGAAAGTAGTTAAAATAACTAATTTGGATTTGGTAGAAAAGTATAATGACACTAATACCCTTCTCTTTTGAGTTGATTTACATAAAAAAGGGATTTATACCAGCCATCAGATGTGATCTCTATCAAGATCTCAACAAAATTAGACGACCAGACTTATCTCCTGAATAACCGACTGAGCTGTTTTAATATAATAGATTTACAATTTTAACTTTTCCATCCCTCATATAAGTAGGTAATCTAATCTGGGTTAAGTCCGGAACTTGACATTTCTGTAAATTATAGTACAGTCCTTCTACAATTCAGTAAGGTTATTGGATTTAGGGGACTACATGGAGAAGAGAGAAAGAGGATAAACCAGACATGGAGAAACAGAATTACCTAGAGGTAGAGAGATAAACTACCGAGAGAAAGAGAGAGAGAGAGAAATTTTGTGTTGATGGAGAGAAACTCGGCCAGATTTTTAGTTTTTAGGTTCAAATTTTTTTTAATTTATTATATTAAAAAAGGGTTATTTCCCAAATAGCCTCCAACTTTGTGACCAGTTTCTTGCTTGCCCCCTTACTTTATCAAAAATACCTAGATGACCCCTTTTTTCAGATTCTGTTATAACACCGTTGACTAGTCATCATTTCTCTCTCCTCCATCTCATCTCTTCTCTCTGCCACCTCATCATCTTCTCCGACGAAAGTCGCCGACCGACCAATTTTCCGGCCGGCGACTTTCAAACTTAAATTTTTTTTCTCTCTAAAAAATTAATTTTTTTTTTATTCTGGCTCTCAGCACTACGAGGAAGGTTTTTTTTTTCTTTTATACAACGAATTTCTTGGGGTCAGAAGAAAAAAAAAAGCTTTTTCTTTAGAAAGAGAAACCACCAACTTCACACTTCAGACTTCAGAGAGATATAAAGTTGTTGAGTCTTCTCCCAATTCTTCTTCTTCCTTATAAAACTGTGAGGTGAGACTAGGGGTGGGATTCGGGCGTGCTCGGACGGGCTCGGGCAAGAATGAGCCGGACTCGGGCGGATCGGGCTCGGATAAGCCGAGCCCGCAGTAGGGAGTCGGGCGGATCGGGCCGGACCAAACACGCCATATTGGTGCCCGTAGCCCGTCCGAGCCCGACTGCCCGAGCGGGTTCCAACGGGCTCGGGCCGGACGGGCTCGGGTTTTGAGACTTAAAAAATATTTTTAAAAAACACAATTTTGTAATAAAAAAATAATTAATTAATTAAAATACCATTTTATATATGTTTATAAAACCCTAGAATATATTAGTGTGAAACCCTAAATTACAAATTTAGGGAAATTAGACTATCAAAAGATTCAAAAAATATATTAAACCCTCTGATTTACATCTTAACAAAAAATAAACAAATCTGATTTATTAAACCATAGATTAAACCCTAAATCTTCATAATAACAAATCTAATAACAAATCTTCAAAAAGAAATTAAACCCTAGATTATCACACCTACCTGATTACATATCTGATTTATTAAATCCTAAATCTTCATAAAAATAAATCATAAAAATAAAACAAGATTACAGTGAAGCAAGAGATTACAACACTACTATCAAAATAAAAAACAAAATTACATCCTTAAAAAATAAAAATTCATATCATCATCATTAAATAATTTACAACCATCTCATATAAATAAAAAACTAACTAATCATTGTCGTCAAGCAAGCACTAGTGTTTAGTTTTGTTAAGATAGAGAGAGAGCAAAGAGGCATTATAAATCGATACTTGAATAGAGAGAGAAGGGTTAGGTTAGCTGTTTAATAGATTAATAGATGAGATGAGTGTTTAGTTTAATGGAGGGTTGGAGGTTACTGGTTATTAGAGAGATAGAGGCAGAGATAGAGAGAGATGCAGAGAGAGGCAAAGATAGAGAGAGGCAGAGATAGAGAGAGATGAGGAGAGAGATGAGGAGAGAGGCAGAGATAGAGAGAGAGCAAAGAGGCATTATTAGGTTTAGGGTTAGGTTAGCTGTTTGAGTCCTATTATAGGAGAGGAAGGGTCATTTTCTTTAGATCTAACGGCTGAGGTTTATGTCACCTTACTTCAGCCGTTAGATCTTAAGAAACTACGCGGGTTTAGGACGGGCGGGTCTCACGGACGGGTAGCGGGTAGGTTCTCACGGACGGGTAGCGGGCGGACAATATCGGGCTCGGGTGTCGGGCGGGTTTATCGGGCCGGGACTCGGAATTGAGTCCCTGTCCGAGTCCCGGCCCAATAAGCCCGAGCCATCGGGCCGGGTATGCCCGGCTCGGGTAGGACACAGACTGCGGGTCAAAACGGTCCGGGCCGAACGGGCCGGACCCCGGGTTCCCGGACCGTTTTCCCAGCCCTAGCTACCACCATCTACTAGGTTGACAAGACTGGATTTATCCAGTAATTGATTAAGCTGAGAACTACCAAAGTGGATATGCCAAATCATTACTCTCAATTACTTAAATTTACCTAAAAACTTTTTCGTTCAGCTATCCCGAACGACTTCAAGAGCTTAGCAAACCTCGAAGACCTTGATCTTCATTCGAACAACTTCACCGGAGGAATGAAGGCAATTTCAAGAAGAAGATGTTGATTTCGAAGATGTTAATCTATATTAAGTTTTGAATGATTATTTTTAATGTAATCTATGAAGAAGAAGAACCGAGATGAAGGAGATTCGACAAGAAGAAGAACAAAAGAAACCCTAAAAATTTCTCAGGTTTTTAAGAGAGAGAAACTGACTTAGAGTAGGAAAGAGTATTTAGGGAAGAAAAGAAATAGAAAATGACCTGATTGATAAATACCCATATTATTTTGAACTCTATGTCTCATTACTTGTAATATTTTGGCACATTTTGATTAATAGAGAAAGATATCTGTTTTTTTAGTTATTGTGAATAATTTATTACCTAATCAACCATTTTCCCTTGAAGAAAGTTACTAAGTTCGTAATCAGAAGAAGAATAAGATTTGAAGAATAAGATTTCATGTGGATGATCATACAAGAAGAAGGGGAATCGAGGAAGAACATGAAAAAGATACAAAGAAGAAGGAAAAAAACTTTAGAAATTTCTTTGTTTTTTTGAGAGAGAATGTAAGTTGATATGGGTAAAGGTATTTTGGGACTGGAAAAAAAAATGACCTTATTGCTAATTACTTAAATTATTTTGAACTCTATGTATCGTTACCCATAATTTTTTGACAAGTTCTAATATAGAAAAAAAATACTTGTTCTTTTGGTTATTATGAATAACTTATTGACCCAAACAACCACTTTGCAAATTTTGAATCCAGCTGTGATAGTTGGTGATAGTGGTGGTACAGACAATAGTGGTAAAGATGACGGAGAAATCACATCTATAGGTGCATCTGTCGTGGTCATGATCATCATGATTATTATTGTTTAGACATAAACTCCAAAACCATGGAGGTTCGAGGTTCGATTCTGAAGGGAGGTGGAATCCATGGTTATTGAACTTGAGTTATTAAAGGTGTAAATAATAATAAGTTTGTCGGACTTAAAGCTCTATATTTTTGGGCTTTAGCACCTTTAATTATTTTTTTTTGGAATTTGAATTCGATGTACGATAGTCATTACATTATTTATGGCTTAAAACCCAATTAAACTATGGCCTAAAGCCCAACTAACTATGGCCTAAAGGTCATCTACATTAGTTATGGCCTAATAATCCCGAGTTCAATAATCCAGAAATTCCATCTTCTCAGGGGATCGAACTTGGGACCTCCAGGGACCTTTAGAGTATCTGTTAATCACTTAGGCAACCAAGTGTTGACTAGACACCTTTAGTTATTAGTTTAACTTAGGCAGTTATCATATTTATCATATCTTGATGATGTATTAATGTCTTGTATTGAAACAGAGAGAATGTAAATAGAATTGAACTTTTATTAAAATGAAGATTGATTGTGATTTCATACAATGAGTTCAATATAAATAGACATCTAGAGAGAGAGAGAGATAGTCGGTTATAGAGAGAGAAAGAGTCTGTTAGAAGTGTAACTAACAAACAGATTCTAACTAACTATCTAACTACCTATAACCAATCTTATTTATTTAAGCTAACTCTTGTTTAAGCTAACTCTCTTTATTAGAATAGCTAATATCCTTAACATCCCCCTGCAAGCTTAACATGGGAGAAGCAATGTTAAGCTTGGATCGAAGGAGAGCAAACCTAGAGGAGGACAGAGGCTTAGTAAGGATATCAGCCAACTGATCTTGAGTAGATATGTGTCGAACTTGAAGCTGCTTCTTTTTAACCAAATCTCGAACAAAATGATAAGCAATCTCCACATGTTTCATGCGATTATGAAAAATGGGATTTGCAGTTAAGTAAGTAGCACCCAAATTATCACACCAAAGAACAGGACATTGAGTTTCATTAATGTGAAGTTCTTTGAACAAAGATTGAATCCAAATGAGCTCAGAAGTTGCATCTGCAATAGCTTTATATTCAGCTTCTGTGCTGGACCTGGCGACCGTGCTTTGTTTCTTTGAACACCAAGCAACAAGATTAGCACCCATGAAAATTAACAATCCCCCAGTAGACTTACAATCATCTGGACATCCTGCCCAATCTGCATCACAAAATGCTTGAAGAGAAGGATGCTGATGATCAGAGAAACCAGTAAGAGAGATAGAAGATCTGGTGATTAGAAATGGGTAGTCAATAGTTTGTTTGAGATATCTCAAAATCCTCTTGACAGCACACCAGTGATCTTGAGTTGGTAACTTAAGGAATTGACAAACTTTGTTAACAGAAAAGGCAATGTCTGGTCTGGTAATAGTAACATATTGCAATGCTCCAACTGTGCTTCTATAGAGAGTACAATCAGCAGCACAAAGAGGTTCACCAATATCTCTTTTGAGAACCAAAGAGGTAGCCATTGGAGTAGAGACATCCTTAGCCTCAGACATCTTTGTTTTAAGAAGCAAATTCTTGATATATTGCTTTTGTGAAAGTGCTAGACCAGAAGATGTTGGAATAACCTCAATACCCAAAAAGAAGCTCAAAGTACCAAGATCTGTTATAGCAAACTCATGAGCCAAATTGTCAATTGTAGCTTGTACTAAGGCTGGATCATCTCCAGTAATAATAATATCATCCACATAGATGAGGATGTAGATAATAGAACCTGAGGAAAACTTAAAAAAGAGAGAAGTATCAGTCTTTGAAGTAGTAAATTGTTGAGCAATAAGATACTGACTGAGTCTCTCAAACCAAGCCCTAGGTGCTTGCTTGAGTCCATAAAGAGACCTTTGTAGTTTACAGACATGATTAGGTTGATCCATATCCACAAACCCAGGAGGTTGACACATATAAACTTCTTCTTTAAGAAACCCATTCAAGAAGGCATTCTTAACATCAAGCTGTCTGATAGACCAGCTCTTAGATACAGCCAAAGAAAGTATAATTCGAATAGAGACTGGTTTGATAACTGGGCTAAAGGTTTCCTCATAATCTATGCCCTCAATTTGATTGAAACCTCTAGCAACCAAGCGTGCCTTATACCTAGAGATACTACCATCAGCATGCTTCTTAATTCTAAAAACCTATTTGCAACTAATTATGTTCATATCAGAAGTTGCAGGAGTGAGAACCCATGTACCATTATGAATTAAAGCATTGATCTCTTCTGACATGGCTTCTCTCCATTGAGGAAGTTTTGAAGCCTGAGCATAGGAAGTAGGAGTAAAACAATCTGAGGAATTGTCTTCAAGTGTAGTAGAATAGAGTTTTGGTTTTCTAGTACCATCCCTTGTTCTAGTAACCATAGGATGAAGAGTGGAGGAAGGAATAGAAGAAGGAACAGGGAGAGAAGGAACTAAAGATGGAACAGGAAGAGAAGGAATATCAGAAGTAGAAGGAGTAGAAGAAGGAAGAGAAGAAGAAGGAATATCAGAAGTGGAAGGAGTAGAAGAAGGAAGAGAAGGAGGAGAAGGAACAGAAGTAGAGGGGACAGAAGAAGAAGATAAAGATGGAGGAGGAACAAGAGGAAAAGAAGAAGAAGACATTCTTTCAGAGGAGGAAGAAGAGAATGTAGAATAAGGAAAAGAAAGCTCATCAAAAACCACATTGGTGGAGATCACAATTTTATTTGTGAGGGGATTGAAACACTTGTATCCTTTGTGTCTAGGACTATACCCAAGAAATATGTGAAGAGAAGACCTGAATTGAAACTTATGTTTATTATAAGGTCTTAAACAGGGGTAGCAGCCACAACCAAAAACCTTAAGAAACTCATAGTTGGGTTTGACATGACAGAGAGCTTCTAAAGGGGATATCCCATGAAGAACAGAAGTAGGGAGTCTATTAATAAGATAAACAGCTGTATCAAAAGCAAAATCCCAGAAGGTTAAGGGTAGCTTAGCATGAGCAAGGAGAGCTAGACCAGTATCAACAATATGCCTATGCTTTCTTTCAATCATGCCATTTTGAGCATGCTCATGAGGACAGCTGATTCTATGACCAATTCCATTAGCTTCTAAGTATTTAGAAACATTCCAGAACTCCCCACCCCAATCAGATTGAATATATTTGATCTTAAGATTGAATATATTCTCAACATGAGATTTAAAAAGAAGAAAAGTGGAAAAGACATCTGATTTCTGAGCAATAGGAAAAATCCAAGTATATCTAGTATATGTATCTAAAAATGTGACATAATACTTGAATCCATTGAAAGAGGGAAAAGGAGAGGGTCCCCAAACATCTGAATGAATAATTTCCAATGGAGAAGATACAGTAGAGATGCTAGAAATATGTGGTAAAGAATGACTCTTAGCCATTTGACATGAATTACATACAAAAGGAAAAATAGAGTCAAATGAAAGCTTATTTGTTTGAAGTATATGCTTCATGGTTCTGAAAGCTGGGTGGCCCAATCTAGAGTGCCAATCTGGTTCCAAAGTTGAAGAAAATGCTGAAGAGGATGAAAGCTTACTTGATGACTGAGATGAATGCTTGTGAAGAAAAGATAAGTTGTAAAGACCATCTTCACAAGGACCAGTCAGGAGCTCCTTATCAGTGTGAAGATCCTTTATGTTAAAAAAGTTAGGATAAAATTGAAAATAGCAATCATTATCCTTAGCAAATTTATGAACAGAAATCAGATTCTTAGTTAAATTGGGGACATGGAGTATATCATGTAAAAGAAAAGAGTGAGAGTTAGAAGAAACATGACTAGAACCAGAGTGAAGGATAGATAAACCTGAACCATTACCTATTTTGACTTGTCCCTTGCCTTTAAAGTCTGATTGAATGTGAAGGTTGGATAAGTCTGGGGTAACATGATGAGTAGCACCTGTATCAGGATTCCAAACAGTGGATTGTGGTTTGTGTGATGGATGAGATGAAGAAGGAACTAAGGAAGGAGTAGAAGAGGTATAGGTGTTGTGAACCTCAGGATAATAAGATTCCAAATCAGAGGTAGAAAATTGATCAGATGAGTACTCATAATAAGGAAAAGAGTCTGAATCAATGGGATAAGAAGATGTGTATCCATCAGAATGAACAGGAAAATAGGGAGATTCAGATTGATGAGGAATAGAGGGGTCTTCAAACTCAGTAATATAAGAATGATGTTCTGGAATAGAAGATGAAGATATTTTAGGTGAAAAAGCTTGATTGTTCTTGTTGTAACAATAGAAGGCAGTATGACCAGATTTCCCACAAATTTGACAAGTAACAGGAGAATGAACATGAGATGAAGAAGAAGATCGACCTCTTGAATATGATCTTCCATGATATCTTGGATCAAATCTCCCTCCGCCTCTGTGAAAAGACATAGGACTACGAGAATAACCTCTATTTGAGGAAGGAGAGAAGGATTGTGTTAAATGAATGGAGGAATTAGCAAGATTGAATGAATTTTCTTGCTGGAGGCGATTTTCTTCAATAAGAAGAAGACCTAGTAATTCATTAACAGTTGTAGACTGAGTTTTAAGGGAGAAAGCAGCTCTGAAAGAGCCAAAATCAAAAGACAAACCTCGAAGAATAATGTCACATAAATCATCATCATCAATAATTTTTGAAGCTTGTTTTAACTGTAAAGCAATAGATTTAGCTTTATTGAAGTATACCTGAATCGAGTCTGATCCTTTCTTTAGATTTTGCAAGTCATTCTTGAGATTAGAAATTCTAGCTTTTGAATGAGAAGAGTAAGATCTTTCGAGTTCCATCCATACTTCATGAGAAGTATTCAAATCAAGCACTTGACTGTGAGTTTCTTCAGTTAAAGAAGATAGAAGCCAACTAAGGATCATTTGATCCTGTTTAAGCCACAAAAGAAAATCTGGATTAGGTATAGGATCATCTGAAGTAAGTGATCTGATGAACTTGGAAGGACAAGTGGTAGAGCCATCAACAAAGCCAAGAACATCATAAGATCGAAGAAGAGGAATAAACTGTGATCTCCAAAATAAGTAATTTGTTGATGACAGCTTATTAGAAACATATTGATTGACTGTTGAAGGTGCAGGAAGATTAGTGGAAGAGAAATTGGAGTGAGAAGAAGAAGATGAAGAAGTTGCCATGAAAAGAATTTGTAGAGTTTTTTATTGAATTAAAAGAAGAAATAAAGTTGAATTTGAAGAACAGAAAAACTGAATCTGAAAAAAAAAACAAGAGAGAAAAGAGATCTAAACTGAAGAACTGAAAGTTTGAAAAGAAGAAATTGAAGAATCGATTGAATTCGTAGTTGAAACAGAAAAATTGCCAAGAAAAGAGGAAAAACTGATCGAATTCATGGCTCTGGTACCATATTTAAACAGAGAGAATGTAAATAGAATTGAACTTTTATTAAAATGAAGATTGATTGTGATTTCATACAATGAGTTCAATATAAATAGACATCTAGAGAGAGATAGTCGGTTATAGAGAGAGAAAGAGTCTGTTAGAAGTGTAACTAACAAACAGATTCTAACTAACTATCTAACTACCTATAACCAATCTTATTTATTTAAGCTAACTCTTGTTTAAGCTAACTCTCTTTATTAGAATAGCTAATATCCTTAACATCCTGTAATAACATAGATTTCTTAAAAGAAAAAAGTGTGCTTGAATTCATTTGAATTGGAGTAGCGTGCCTTATATTGAGCAGGTACCCATAACACTTGGGATCCAAATCCTCATTCGGGTATTTCCTACGGACTCTTCTTAATGGAGGGGCTAAACACCCTCGGCGAAAATGCTGTAAGCCTCCCAATTATACATGGGCCTCTCATAATTTGTGGGTAATCTGAGGGTCTACAGCATATTCGCCGTGGGCCTTTAGCCGCACCCCTTTTTGAAATTTGAAAAACACAGACCGTATCATAACGGTTGAAGCGAATGACCCTCTATGAAGTCAAATATAAAGAACGACATTTCTCCTGCACTTTTTCTATTTTCTGCCCTAAAGTCCTTTTTGATTTGAAGTATTAACCTAATCGATCTCCATGGAAAACCCTTCTCAAGATCATACTCCTACTAATGATTCTACTTCTTCAGACCAGTTCTTGCTAGGGTTTGTCATAGTCAACATCGTAGGTCTTCAACACTATTCTGGTAGAACTAGAGGCCGTGAAATGGTTGGTTTGATTCGAGATCCTTTAAACGGTTTTGATTCTAACGCCATTAAAGTTCTTGATATTAGAAGTTCTCAAGTGGGTTTTATCGAACGTTCTTCTGCTGCTATTCTCTCTCCTCTTGTTGATAGAAATCTTATAAAGATTGAAGGTATTGTACCTAAAACCCTAGTAGCTATTAGTAGATATCAAATTCCATGTCAAATCCATATTTTTGCTAAAGTTGAGGATTTCCCCATTGTTAAGTCAGAAATTTCTGTATCTGGGTTGTCTTTAATTTCTGGTTCTAATCCTGCATTTTCAAGTTCTGAAGCTGCCATTGTTAAAGAAAGGAAATCAAAAAAAGAAGGTCCTAGTGTTGATGATATTTTTAAATCAGTTGAGTCTTCTGAGAAAGATATAACATTGAAACCATTAGAGCCTCCCAAGGACATTATCTTGACTGAGTTGTTTATGCATCAGAAACAAGGGTTGGGTTGGTTAGTTAATAGAGAAACTAATACTGAATTGCCACCTTTTTGGATAGAGAAGAAGGAAGGACAATACTTGAATATGTTGACTGATTATAGCACCGATAAGCGCCCAAATTCTTTGAATGGTGGGATTTTTGCAGATGACATGGGGTTGGGTAAAACTCTTACCCTTTTATCTCTTATTGCTACTAATAGGCTAGAAAACACAAGGCCAGATATAGTTGAGACATTAGAAGAAGAGGGTAAAGAGGAAGAAGGATTGCCTGGTGTAGAGGGAAAGAGGTCTAGGAAGCGAAAACAAGTTGAAAAACCTGCGGGGTCACAGAGAAAACATAAACGAACTAATACTAATTTAGAGGTCGAGAGTTCTAGCAGTTTAGGGCCAAGAACGACACTGATCGTTTGCCCTTCCTCGGTTATCTCAACTTGGGTAACTCAGTTAGATGAACACACAAAACCTGGTCCTTTGAAGGTGTGCATGTATTATGGAACAAGAACGGATGATCCTGAGGAGCTTCAGCGGTATGATATCGTTTTAACAACTTACGGTACTCTGGCTTCTGAAAGGAGTAGGAGCAACTCGCCTATCAAAAAGATTGAGTGGTTCCGTGTCATTTTAGACGAGGCACATGCGATTAAGAATCCAAAGTCAGCTCAAGCTGAGGCTGTTGGTGCTCTAAACTCGAAGAGGAGGTGGCTTGTAACGGGAACTCCAATTCTGAATGGCTCATTCGACTTATATTCTTTCATGGCTTTCTTGAGGTTTGAGCCATTTTCAGTAAAGAGTCATTGGGATTTCCTGGTTCAACAACCACTTGATAGAAGAAACAAGTCTGGATTCTCTCGTTTGCAGGTACGGTCACCTCCAGAATTATGAATTCTAACATTAAGGTTGTTAACCTTGAGACCTTTTTTTAAGCATGAGACATAATATGTTTAAGCTGATAATTTATGTTCTACTACTAACTTACTTATTATAAGCATCTTTCTTTGGTTTTGAATGATTCCTTGATGTTTTCGACATTCAAATAACAGTAGGTTAAGTTATGAGTTATTAGCATGAATTGGATTGAGATGCTCCAATGTTAGGATGCAATTATTTTCAATTGCTTTTGCTTATGACTTACTTTTATAGTTTTTTCAATAGGCTTTAATGGCGAAAATTTCTTTACGAAGATTAAAGGATGAAGGTCTGGTTAAACTGCCACCTAAGACTGTAGAAACTTACTTTGTGGACCTCACTACTGAAGAAAGAGAGAAGTATGACCTGATGGAAAAGAATGCCCAGAGTTTAGTTCGAGATTACATACATCACTGCAGTATCATCCGCAACTATTCAACTGTACTCAGTATCATTCTACGACTTCGTCAGATATGTAACGATGGGTCTTTATGCCCTTCAGAACCACTTCCTTCATACGATATTGAAGGTAAAAGTTGTTCAGTTTCTGTTTAATCCTGGATAATTAGACCATTGATCACGTCATATGCAATCCATTTGATATTTTATGAATATCAATGTCAGATTTTAAACCGTGTATCAAGGAAGGGATCCACATATAAGAGTCGACCATTATGCAGTTGAAGAAATCACATCCTTTAATATGTTCATTAACCTAATGCATTTCATATTGAAAATAGGCAGTTGGGCTGAAGATCCAATTTCTGGGTTGTCTTGGATAAATAGTTTGGGTCGGGAAGTTTTGACCAAATTTCTTTATCGAAAAGTATGACGTAAAAAAACAACTAAGAATTTGGATGATCTTTTTTTATTAGTCTTTGCAGTTAGAAACCAACATCATTTATCTTTGTTCAATAATTTTAAATATCAAGCGGAATTTTTTTTCTTCTAGTGATAAATGCCTTAGTTTATTCTCATGCTTTACCCCCCTGCCTCCGGATATTTACAGTACCCAACAATCTAGATGTCTCAAAAAGTCAAAAAGAATTCTTAAAGCAAAATTCTTTCAGTACCATATGAAAACTGAAAGCAGATTTGATCTCGTAGATACACAACTGTTTTTCTATTTCCCAACATATGAATAGAATTTATATAGTTTTGTATAGTGAATTTTAGAGTTCCTTGATCATTTTATTTACTTGAAATTAATGGTGTGTAGATGTGTCGAAGAACCCAGACTTGCTACGAAAGATGGTAACATTGCTACAAGATGGAGAAGACTTTGATTGCCCAATATGCATTTCTCCACCAATCGATACCATCATTACAAGATGTGCTCACATCTTTTGTAAAACCTGTATATTAAGAGCTCTCGACCAGCAGGCTTCTCGATGTCCTATGTGTCGTCGCCCAGTTTCTAAGTCGGACATATTCTCTGCCCCGCCAGAGGAACCGGCCAAAGATGATGAAAGTAACGTTGGAAACCGAGCTTCTTGCTCATCAAAAGTATCTGTTTTGTTGGACCTCTTGAAGAAATCAAAGGAAGAAAATCCTTCAATCAAGTCTGTGGTGTTTTCCCAATTTAGAAAGATGTTGCTTTTACTTGAAGAACCATTAAAAGCTGCTGGTTTTAAGGTCTTGAGATTGGATGGAGGGATGAGTGCAGTAAGAAGAGGTAATGTGATCAGTGAATTCAAAAACGGTAATTCAAATTCGCCTTTTGTTCTTTTAGCAACTCTTAAAGCATCAGGGGCAGGGATAAATTTAACTGCAGCTTCGAGGGTATATCTGTTTGATCCATGGTGGAATCCTGCAGTTGAAGAACAAGCTATGGACCGAGTTCATCGTATTGGACAGAAGAAGGATGTGAAAGTTGTAAGATTGATTGTTAAGAATAGCATCGAAGAACGGGTGCTAGAATTACAAGAGAGGAAGAAAAATTTAGCAAGACATACTTGTGGAAAGAATAAAGAAGGAAAGCAAATGGGCAGCGAAGATCTTCGCATCCTTATGGCTCTCTGAACTCATCTTCTTTGATCATTAATAGGTAAATATGTTCATACATAGAAATCTCTCTGAAAGGCTGAAAATCTGTTTCTTTTTGAAACTGACTTTGAAATTTTGTTTGAAGGTCCCTTGATCTTTACAGAGTCTTGGGTAGAACCTTAAATTTTTTTTTTTGTTAAAACTGATTTTGGATTATAAGATGAAAGATTTTCTTGAATTGTGAGTTCAGTTAGTAGTTTGCACCGGGTTCTAACATTTTATTTACAATTAGGGTCTTACTTTTTTTTTTTTGTTGAACTGAAAATACATTAATGAATCAAAACGTTATTACAGTAATTGTCAATTAAAATACAAGGAATATTGTCCCAAGCTTTACTTCTATTGCGCTTCCTTGCCCACTTCGCTAGCTTGTCTGCATTAGAGTTTGCTGTTCTTTTAGTGTAGTGGAACTGAACCTCCTCAAAATCTATTTTGCTTTCTCGGATCTTCCTGACGTGAATCAGAGATTGCCAGTGAATGGTGTGACGATTGTTGCGAAGATATTTGATGAGATTGAAATTATCACTTTCGATGATTATAGATTTATGATTTTGAGATTTGGCCCATTCCAGACCATAA
The DNA here is from genome assembly GCF_041429995.1 of Eschscholzia californica. Classification (NCBI taxonomy): domain Eukaryota; kingdom Viridiplantae; phylum Streptophyta; class Magnoliopsida; order Ranunculales; family Papaveraceae; genus Eschscholzia; species Eschscholzia californica. The sequence goes on from NW_028238198.1 coordinate 40,461,654, forward strand.
AGAATGGCCATGGCTTCACATTCTTCACTGTTTCTTCCTCTAGTAATTTTCGCTTGAGCATGAATAAATTTTGCATTACCATCATGAGAAATCATACTTATGCCTACATTGGATGATATGTTAGTGAATGGAGCGTCAACATTTATCTTGATATAGCCATTAGTTGGGGGTCTCCATTTATCCATAGGTGTATGCTTGTGTTTCGCCGGTTTTTTATTCATCTTCGGAAAGTTGTCTATCATTTTGATTATTTTCGGGAGTTCATTGATCTCATGCTGAAAGCAGTGGTCGCATCTAGTTTTCCATATAATCCAAAGAATGGTGGCAAAGTGTATATTCTCCGCTGTTTGACACTTGTCAGGGTGAGCTTCCCAAGAAAAGATCCAATCCGTAATGGAGTTAATGTTCTTAGAGATAATGTTATAGTGGAACCAAATATTTTTTGCTATGGCACAATGTAAAAGCGCATGTTCAATAAATTCAGTGGTATTGCAATTAGGGCAACTAGTACTGATGTTTATATACTTCCCTATTTTTTCTCTCACCGGAAGAGCAAAGTTACATATCTTCCAGATAAATAATTTGATGCGAGGAATGGCTGGAATGGACCATAAGAACTTCCAGTTTCGAGAGGTACTGTTCTGGTTATTACTAGTTGTGCTTAAGTGCTTGTATAACGAGGATACCGTGAATTTTCCGGATTTTGATAGTTTCCATTTAAGGTGATCTTTGCCTGCGGGATTAACCGGGATTGATTTGATGAGATTTTGGGTGTCAGTATTGAAGTTTTCATTCAGGATGACTTCATCCCAATTGTTATTCGTTATCAGTTGCGAAACTTTGGTAAGATTTGAGTTATAGATATTACTCACCGTCCCATCCCGATCAGGAATCCAATTATCTTCCCATATGTTAATGTCAGTTCCTGACTGTACCTCCCATTGAGATAGCTCTTCAATATATGAGTAGTGTTTCCTGATATTTTTCCAGATCCACGAATGATGAGGTTTCACCGGTCCCGGGGTTTTAGAGTGTGGAAAATATTTATCTTTGAGGAGTTTGGCCCATAAACCATCAGGGTTAGTTTTGAGCCTCCAGGCCAGCTTAGAAAGTAACGGCTTGTTGTCGAGTTCAGGGAGGTGGATACCCAGACCCCCCATGTCCTTCGGCAAACAAATATGAGACCAGGCTTTGAGGCACAAACCTCTAGACTTACCCCACCAGAAGTTCCGTTGTGCGGACTTGATGCTTTTACTTATTCCTTTGGGAATTGCAAAGCACTGCATCTGATATCGGGGTACGGCTGCAGCTATGGCCGATAAGACCACGGTGCGACCTGCTTGGGAAAGAAAACAATGATTCCATTTATTGAGCTTGTTCTGTATTTGATCTAATAAATCTTTGAAGACCTTAGTCTTCTGTGCTCCTATGAAGAGCTGAGAGCCCAGATATTTCTCTGAGGTTGACGCATATTTCACTTTCAGGGTTCGCATAATAATGCGTTTGAACTTAGGATGTGAATTCTTCGAGTAGAAGATATTGGATTTGGTATAATTTATCATTTGCCCTGAAGAATCACTGAATTCCTGCAGAATTTTTTTAAGATTATGAACATTGTCTAACGTATTCCTGCCGAAAATAATACAGTCATCTGCAAAGAGAAGGTGAGAGATTTCCATATCAACATGATTAGTCGGGAAGCCTAAAAACCGGGCTTGGTTAGTGGTATCCATTAATTTACGGCTGAGGCCTTCCATAGCCAGCGTAAAAAGGAAAGGCGAAAGGGGATCACCTTGCCTGATACCTCTAGTAGGAGAGAAAGGTTTACCTGGACGCCCATTAATAAGAACTGTCATTGAGGAGGTAGCAATACAAGCATGAATCATATTAATCCAGTGATCCGCATAACCTAATCTTCTCATGATATCAAAAAGGTACTTCCATTCAATCCTATCAAACGCCTTAGACATGTCTAGCTTTAGCCCAAAATACCCCGTCGCGCCTGTCATCTTCTTGTACGAGTGAATGAGTTCCTGCCCCATAATAATATTATCTGTGATCTGTCTGCCTGGGACGTAAGCGGCTTGGAATGGGGAGATGATGGGATTTAATGTCGTTTTAAATCTCTCAGCTAATACTTTCGTGATGATTTTGTAAGTGGTGTTTAACAGGCTAATGGGGCGGAAATCTGCCGGGGTTTGGGGGGTGGTTGTTTTGGGGATAAGGCAAATGTGAGTATGATTAATCCCAGGAGGAAGACAAGCAGAAATGAAGAAATTCCTCACCAGAGCGTAGATATCCTCATTGATCGTGTCCCAATTCGATTGAAAGAAGTAAGGAGGGTAGCCGTCAGGACCCAATGAATGTTGTTCGGAATACTCTTCTGCTTAATAATATTCCAGTTTTCTTCTATAAAGTTGAAACAGTCAGGGTGGTTCATCCAGGTACGGATAAACTTGAAGGGTTTCGGTTGGGATTGGCTCTGGTCTTTGTTCGTCAGAAAAATTGGCAAGTGGTCAGAACCCACTGCCTCTAAATGAGTGATACCTGACGTCTGGAATTGACCGAGCCAAGAAAAATTAACCAAAGCCCTATCCAGCCTCTCTTGGATAAGATTATCCCCATATTGTTTGTTACTCCAAGTGTACGGTTGACCCTGATAACCCAAATCCGTAAGCCCCAGGTCACTGAGGATTTCATTAATCCTGCTAGTATAAGAGTTTGACCCTGTAGCTCCACCACATTTATCCTTGGGGTCCAGGATACAGTTCAGATCTCCAATCACTATCCTGGGGAGATCCGAATTGACTTGAAGATTCAGCAGGGTTTTCCAAGGTTTGAGCTTACACTTAGTATAAGGAGAATCATAGAAGCCTGTCATCAGAATAGACTGCGTATACTTGGAACTGTTAATCTCCGCATGAATAATATTACTATCTGCATAAGTAATTCTGACATCGAGGTTATGTTTCCAGTAGAGAGCTAAACCTACAGCTTTATTTATCGGTTCTACAAAGTGATTAGAATAATATTTGTAGATGGGAATATTCTTTTTCATGGTGTTAGATTTATTTTTCGTCTCCGAAATAAAGATAATGTCCGGATTATGTTTCATTATAAGCGCCATAAGATGTTTTTTAGTGATAAAGGAGGAGTTGCCTCTAACATTCCAACTTAAGATAGTTGGGTTGTCCATAGAATGCAAGGGAAGCCTCTCTGTCTAGAGGCACTCCCGGAAGCCAGGGCCAAAGAAGAGGCCGCCCAACAGGGTCCCTCGCACCAAAGACTAGCAGCACCCCCAACACAGATCAATAGCAAAAACTAACTACAACCACCCTCCCCTCAATGGCAGACCTAAAACTAAAACAAGAAAGAAATAGCAGGCTAACAGTGGAAGAAAGAACAGACCAAATTACACCGAAAAGAAACTAACAGTAAACTAGCATAAGAACATAAACTGAAAATACATTAACAAAGAAATACATAACCCACCAGAATACGCTACTATCTAAACTAAGAGAACCAGACTGCAACACCAAGATAATCACAAAACTAAAACAAAACACCAAAATCACTAATCTGACTGTCCGAGACAATCGGGATTAGGAAGCAGCCCCAGTCCACATATACAGGAAGGAAATTAAACTAAAGCCAACAGTAACTAACAACTAAACATAAAACAAGAAGACCAATAACACTATCAACTAACTAATCAAGAGAATTAGACTGTTCTTTTCCACCACCCGACCTTGCCTCAGAAACTTGACTAGGAGAAGCCAGCAATGAGTCAGCAAAGATATGCCTCCTTCTTTCTTCAGTACTGTCAACAGCTTCAGGAGGGGGACAATACCAGCCATCAGTAATAGGAGGAGAGAACCCAAGCGAATCAGTAGAACTCTTAGACACCCAAAGCATTTGATTTCCACCCTGTGACGAGCTGCCCCCACTAACATTTCTCTCTGTTTCTTAGCATAAGATTTCCTGACCTCCCCCTCTTCTATTTTGACTTCAATAAGACCTTGAGGTTCCTTCCTCTTACCCCTCTGTTGAAAGAGGTCCTGAGGGGGAATAAGAGCTTTGGGAGGTTGGGGGATCTCTGCAACAGTTAAAGCCCAATTCGAAACAGGAAGAGGTTGGCTCGTATTGGTGTCCATGGGTGTGACAGGTTGTCGAGGGGTGGCTCTGATACAAGGGGTCATAGGGTGTTCTACTATACGACAAAAATGGCAAATGGCTTTGAGAAACCTAAGATAGCTAAAATTAATCGGTTTGCCACCATCAGTGAAAATAGAAGTCAAAGTAGACAGTAGAGGAGTCCTTACATCGTACATGAATTGAATCTTGAGGAAAGGCTTGGTCAGCATGTGGAAATTCTTCGGCAGAATCTGCAAAATGTACCCCATACAAGAAAATATGATCTCTAAGTCATGCTGGTTCTGAATCGATGAAGGCAGGTCGGAGAAGTGACACCACATGGGCTCTTGCATCAGCTCTGGTAGAACTCCACCAAATGGGAATTCAATCTCTTGCATTACAATCAACAGTCCTCTTATGATCCAGGGGCGACCTTGATTGATCTCATTCATAACTATGAGATTGCTAGGTTTGATCAGGAAATAGTTATGGCCTTGATTGATAGGGGTGACCTGACATTCTCTAAAAAACTTCGACTGATAGTAAAGATGTCGCCTGATAAAACCTATCCCATAGTTATATTGACAACATAACCTAGCGATGAAGCCAGAGGAAATCTCCTTCAACTCTTGATTTTCTGCTGGTTTAGGGTAAGTGATTGTGAGATTTCCATAGTCTGAAAGGTTAAGTTGGAGGGCCATGTTGCTAGAAAGTTTATCAACGTTGAAGTCGGAAGGAGAGGAAGACATGAGGCTGGAAGAGGTTAGGAGAAGGTGGTCGAGGTATGAACTCAGGCTATTAAGTATGAGAAGGAGAAAGGCTGTAAACACCAGAGGACTGAATAAAAGGGATGAACTCCATCTCTCGGAAAGGATCACAATCACCTCGAAAAACTGCCTCATAATGACAATCCAACCTGCATACTCAAACCCGCACGCTGAAAGTGCCATGATTATACTTCTTCTCGAAGGTCAGATAAACCGAAAGTAACACTTGGAGGTTCGACTAGCACCTCCTATAATCTTCTACCAGATGTTAACCTCGGTTCAAGAAAACCGCATGCAAGGAGGGTGGGGATCCGAACAGTCTAATTCAAACTATCTAGTTATTACACATGTTGAACAAGCATTGCATCTAATTTAATGAGTTTAAAAGCGTACCTGACTAACTCGATCTGCTTACCTTGATTCGCGTCTTTTGCGTTGATTCCCGAGGATTAAACCCCTTCGTCTTCTTTGCCGGTTAAGTATTCTTCGTCCTGATTGGTTGGTTAAGATTCAGTAAGGATTTGGAGTAGATGCTTCGGATTTGAAGTAGTTGAAGATCTACAATTAGGGTCTTACTTGTTTTTAAATAATTAAATAACCCCCCTGAAACCCTAAATCCCCAATCAAAACAAACTTGGCCAGATTTTAGTCACCTCCTCCAATCACCTCCCTCGACCATGTTGTCCAGTCAACTAAAATCCTTCACCTCTACTCCTTCCAATGTTGTTTGGAACTAGTTGGTATTAGAAAAAAATATTGAGATTTTAGGGTTTATTGGTTATTGGCTTTACACAACTATTGTATTTGGTCCCTGAAAATTTTACTTTTGGTCCCTAAGTTGATCTCCATATGAGAAGTTGTGATTTTGAGAGAAATGTAAACAAGTTATTTCAGAGCTTTGTAAAGGTGGGGGCTTTGGGAAATAAAGAAAAATCTTGAGGAAATGAAGACTTAGCCGTTTGACTTAAGTGGTATATTTATTTTCGATCGAAAAAATGACTAACTTGTCTCTTACCCTCTAACCTTCATCTTCCTCAAACCTCATCCCACCTCAAATTTCGACCTCTATAGCATAATCAGCCTTGTAAATGACAGTTGCCTCTTTATTTTGAGTAGACGTGCTTTAGAGGTCTATTGAGAATGGAAGAAGATGAGAGAGAGTTTGAAGGCATAAGATAAAAGAAGTGAGGTCAAATGTTTTAAATTAGAAGCTAAATGGTTGAGTTGGTCCAAATTGAGGGTTATCTGAGAATTATACTGTTGAAGTTGAAGGAAGAAACACTTGAAGGGTATAACTTGACTTTGAAGTGGTGGGTCATTATTTATGAAGTCCAAGCCGGAACCTTTAATTTTTGAAGGATGCTACTATATGCAACTTCAATTTTGTTAAGGACAACTATTAGACAAAAATAACTAAATAAAACTAACTAAAATTGTGTCCTAAATTGCTAACCAACACCAACACCAAAAATCAAGTATAACCGAATCTTTCCTCCATTCTATACACAACTCTAAAAAATTATTACACAAAATAACTAAATAAAATTAATTGAATTTTGTCTTAAATTGCTAAATCCAACACTAAAAGAAAAAAAAAAATAATCTAAATTTTTCTCAAAATTCAAATTTCTATTACCATAATTAGTTATTCATAAATAAAATTTATTCGAACATTAAACTAAAAAGTTAACCAAATATTAACAAATAACAAAAAAATATTATATTCCAATCAGAGCATTCCATGCTGTAATTTGAGGTAAAATTCAAAGAAACAAATATAACCAAATATTTTCTCAAAAAATCTTGGGTTCAAATTTCTATTACCATAATTAATTATTCATAAATAAAATTTATTCGAACATTAAACTAAAAAGTTAACCAAATATAAACAAATAACTAAAAAGTATTATATTCCAATCAAAGCATTCCATGCTGTAAAAATCATACTACATAAAATCACTATGTATATTTTTAAGCTTAGCTTAAACCTTAATAATGTATATTTCATAAAATCATATTACATAAAATCATACTACATAAAAATAATGTATATTTTTTTTAAAACCTATAACACGTTTAAGTATTTTTTTTTTTAAATATTAGATAACACTAATACAACCAATTTTATTTTTGTTTAATAAGTTAATAAAAGAAAAAATTGTGTCTAATAAATAATTTGAGGACAAGTTAAAACATAGTTGTATTTAGCAATCTAAGATTTCAAAAATTATTTGCTAGATAAAACCAATAAATCGATCTTTGGTGTTGTTTAGCAATTTAATAAAAAATAAATGGTTGTGTCTAGCAAATAGCTTTATGAAGCAATTATGCAGCTTCGTTTAGCATTTGTCTTTTTGAAAGAGTCATTTTTTATTTGGCCCCCCTACTTTATAACTAGCTTCCTTTTTAGCTTCTTATTTTTCGTAAATTCAAATTTAGTCCCTTTTGTTAACACCGTCAGTTAACTTTAATGGTTAATTTTTTTGTTTCCATAATTGCCCTTATTGTAAAAGTGATTTCTTAACTCAAATTTGACCCTCTTCTAATATGGATCGATTCCCAAAAAATTCCAACCTTTTTAGACCAAACTAGTGGGCTAAAATGGAAGTCATTTAAGAAAGAGATTAAAAACATCATCTCTCCTCCATTTCATCACCTCTCTCCTCCACATCATCTATTTCACCACCTCATCATCTTCTCCGGCTAAGGTCGCGACCGGTAAACTTTTCCGGCGACCTTCAATATTTTTTTTCCTCTCCCTTCTTTCTTCTCCCTCTTATCTTTTTTTCTCTTCTATTTTTTTCTTTTCGCTTTTTTCTCTCTTCTCTCTCATCTCTCTTTTCCCTCTCTACTACACCCTCTCTCTTTAAAGCTCCGACGAAGGGGATGGCCGCTTCGCCGGAGCAACTGGTTTCCAGTCTGGTTTGGTCTGACTTGGTTTCCAGTCTGGTTTGGTCTGACTTGGTTTCCAGACGAAATTAGACCGATTTCGTCTGGAAACCAGTTGCTCCAGTGAAGGGGTCGTTTCCTTTATCAGAGCTTTTGAGAGAGAAAGAGGGAGAAAGAGTAAAATAGAGAGGGAGAAGAGAGATAATTACGAAAAAAGAGAAGAGGGAGAAAGAGTAAAATAGAGAGGGAGAAGAGAGATAATTACGAAAAAAGAGAAGAGAGAGAAAGAAATGAAAAAACTTCAAGACCAGACGAGACCTGGTCTCATCTGGAAAACCAGATCTTGTCCAAACGAGACCAGATCTCGTCTGGTTTTAGGACCAGACAAGGTCTGCTCGTCTGGTCTGGTTTCTAGACGAAACTAGACCGATTTCGTCTGGAAACCAGTTGCTCCGGCGAAGGGGTCCTCCCCTTCGCCAGAGCTTTTGAGAGGGAACGAGAGAGATTTAAGTAGAGAGGGAGAAGTGAGATAAGAGAGAAAAAGGAAAAGAAAGAAGAGAGAGAAAGAAATAAAAAATATATATATTGAAGGTCGCTAGGAAAGTTTAACGGTCGACGACCTTCGCCAGAGAAGATGATGACGTGGCGATATAGATGATGTGTAGGAGAGAGGTGATGAAATGGAGGAGAGAGATGGGGAGAGATGAGGTGTCTAATGTTTTTTAAGTGAATTCCATTTTGCCCTAGTTTGGTCTAAAAAGGTTGGAATTTTTTGGGAATCGATCCCTATTAAAAGGGGGTCAAATTTGAATTTAAAAAGCACTTTTATAAGAAGGGCAGTTATGAAAATAAAAAAAATTAACCATTAAAGTTAACTGACGGTGTTAGCAAATGAGGGCTAAATTTGAATTTACGAAAAATAGGGGCAAAAAGGAAGCTGGTCACAAAGTAGGGGCCAAAAGGAATTACTTTTTTGGAAATTACAAATTGGACCGACATGACAACTCAAAAGTCACCTCTGAACGGTGTTCAATTTAAGAGTATTTTCATTAGGGAGCAGCGAAAAGTACCCGACAGAACTGTTATTCGCGCAAGGATGGGTGTCTACTTGGAGAGCCACCCGACACCCACACCCCTTCACTTGATCTTTTTTTTCTTCTTATCTGTCTTTTCTTCTTTTTTTTTCATCTCTTTTTTCCTCCTCCTTATTCTTTTTCTTCTTCTTCTTCTTCTTCGCACTTTCATCATCACACCATCATGGAAAAGATCTTGTTTTTAAACCCATCATCATCGATCTACAATTCGAGAGAGAAAGAATCTTATTTTAAAGAAGGAAAGAGAGTAAAACTAATATAGAGAGAACCTTGATTTCAAACCAACCTCCATGATGAGGAGTTAGAGAGAAAGAACTTTGATTCCAAACCCTTGATCCAAAACCACGATTAAAAATAGGTAGGTGATTAGGGGAAATAGTCGAATAGTCGAGGGTCGGCGAAACTCGACGGAGTTTCTCGTCTCTCTCTTCCTCTATCCTCTCTCTTTCTTCGCTCTATTTTCTCTTTTCTCTCTATTTTTTCTCTTTTCTCTCTGTATTTGGTGAAGGGGGAGGAGCCCCTTCGCCAGATTTTTGGTTTCCAGATCTAGTTTCTTCTGGTCTCAAACTAGACGAGATCAGATCTCTTCTGGTCTGGTTTCTAGACGAAAACAGATTTTGTTTCTTCAAAAAACCAAAGCTTTGACAAAGGGTCCTGCCCTTCTTAATTCGACGATCTCTATCCTTAATCCTACAATTTCTCTCCATCCATCCTTCTCGATTATACTCTCTTTTGATCTCTTTTAGTCACTGCCTACACAGATAGTGGAAGGTTTCTCTCAAGATTGTCCATCTTTACTTTCTTTTTGTTGTGGGCTTTGTAAAGACTTGGTCTGAAGAGTTAAGACTTTGATCAAGTCATATACGATGTTGTTCGGTTTGTAAAAATGGTAACAAGTATATTACTTTCCAAATAAGTTAAGATGTTTTTTGTTGCAAAACAAGTTACGATGTTGGCTATGGAGAAGTAATAAGTGCACTGTGCACTTGTGGTTGTAGCAACATAACCTTCCGTGTACAGTCACCCTTAAATTTTAAAAGTGCCCTTTTGAAGTGGGTTTAAATTGAAGTGGGTAAGGCATAGCGGATAAGCGGGCAAAAACTAAGGGAACCCATGTTTGAGCCTGTGGGGGTAAATAGTTTCGTTGCTAGGTTCAAAATTCTAGATCTACCACAGACTATTACCAATTGATTTCTATCCATAGATGGAGGAAAAAGAAGAATAGAGTGGAAGTGGAATCTGCGTCGAATTGTGTATTCGGGGAGGACGATTAACAATTTTTTTATTTCTTTCTCTCTCTTCTTTATTTTCAAGAAGGTAAGACTGTTTTATTCTGGGAGACGCTTCGTATATACAACCCGACTTAACACCATTGTGGGACGTATAACGTCTTAAGGAGAGAGTATTCAATACCCGACTCGGTCATAAAACTATCATTTATTATTTATTATTTTTCATTTTATCTTATATAATTTGTCGAGCGAAATCTGCGTCGAATTATGTATTCGGGGAGGACGATTAACAAATTTGTCCAACAACCAAATGTAGAAGTAAAGGATATAAACATAAATAATGGGAGGGGGTCAAATGGAAATATCCCATCGTATCAAGTTATCATGCCAAGTGGCTCATTTAGGAACATGAGAGATATATTCCAAAAGAGGATAAAAAAGAAAAAAGAAAACATGGGAGATGAGATAGTGATAACAAACCACCCTGCTTCAACAAAAAAAAGAAAAAAAAAAAACCACCCTTAAATGTCACCACAATGAGTTTTTTTTTTTTTTTTTTGTTGAAGAACCACAATGAGTTAATATATACTCATGTAAAGGACTAATTTAAACACAATTTCATTTTGTGATAACATTGAATGTTTTTTTTTTTTTTGATGAAGCTAACATTGAATGTTGAAATGAATTTTACAAGACAATTAGGGAAACCAAAATCATGTATATTTTGTATTTAATTCTAAGGACAAAAAATATTTTATTGAGATACCTTTATTGCTTTATTAAAATCTTTGGACGCATTTTTGAGAGATTACCTATTTCACAAAATAATTTCACCAATAGATTATCATAAAAACAAAATCTTTTAATCAAGTAGAACATTAACTCATAAAATCAAAATCAAGTTAGATTATGAAAATATCTTCCTTTCTTGGTAACTCACTGAAATTATTCCTAATTGTTTTATCATATCTAATCTTAATTTTTTGTCCTAGTTGACAAATGTTTTATGTTTATTTTTATCTCAAAATCTAAAAAACATCAACTAATCGCGATTAGAAAATTCTAAAATTGACTGATTAGGCTAATGATACCAAATTAAAAGTCTTAGATTTTGGGTCCCATATAAGTGAATCCAATTCATAAATTACCCATCAACAAGATCTAAATCATGATTTAAGAATAAAATCAAATTTCAATAATAGTGAATTAACAGTATTTCCTTTTAAGCATAAAAAGATCATACCATGGTTTAGTGAGATAGAGTCCACAATACTTATCCTTTTTCAACACTTTTAATTCTTTCAATTAAGACCAATATAACTTGATATTTCAATGTAAGGACTTTGACCACTAAATTTCACACAATCTTCAAAATTAATATTTTTCTAAGCTTCTCAACTAGTATCTCAATGTACAACTAGATCACCCAATTAAATAGTGGGTGAAATTAAGTCCCTATCTTGTGTCTATAAAGTTATATTTGATGGTTAAGATTGGATAGTTTTGTTTACCCACTTGATATAAGGGTGAAGGAAATGACATCTGAAATAAACTAGAAAAGCTATCTGATACGGAGTATTTTCCGACACGCCGCACCAAAACAACGGTTTAAGTCGGCCTAAAAACCGCTTTATTAAACAACTCCAAAACCACTTATCCTCAACTAAAAACCGCTCTGAAATCTTATTAAGGGGATAAGAGGCTTTTTCCCGTGCCCTTATACTTCATTGAAATTATAGAGAGGTCCCTGTAATAGTTAATATTAACAAGGGAGTCTCTTGAATTTCACAAACTTTTAATATTTTGACTGAAGTCTATGTATACTGTTTACTATTATTTAAAGTGAAATCAAGTCAATTGTAGGATCTTTCAACAAAAAAAAAAGAGTCAATTGTATTATAATTTCTTTGTAATTTATATGTGTTGAATATCATATTGTTAATAACAAAGAACAGTTCTTATATTCTAAAAAGATTGTAGTCAAATTCAATGATTTCATGTTGATTTTTTTTTTTTGCCTACAAATACGAAGAGAATGAATATTTCAAACTTGTTGTTTGTGAAAAATAGGTTAAAATATTCTCACTGTCTCACGTCATATGTCTGTCTAAGGAAAAGTAGAATGACATAATTTAGCTGTATTTATCAAGTAACACGATTTTTTGTTGTACTTATCAACGAACATAATTTCTATTTACTCTCACTTTTAATAATTATTACGATACATTTACAGTTACTTAATATTAAATGTAACAGACGTTTCTGTAAGTGAAGACGAAACGTACTTTATATTGATTTGCTCTATTAGTTCTAATTACGTGGTAAAAAAAAACAACACCCAAAGATTCAACTTAGAAGTTCAAGAGTTGTAGTGTTCCTTTTCGAACTCGACATAAGGTAAGAAGTTAGTTCAAAACATGCAAAAATGTTAGTTTTAGAAAGAAATAAACGACTTATCCAGATGCGACTGCTAGTTGCTTGAAATAAAACCTAGCTAATATACACAAATGACGAATGCATGTACCAACAAGCCATCTAGGGGACGAAAGACTTGGCACATAATACTACAGAATACGACATGAATCCAGTTAGCTAGTTCGTTATACTTCTACATAAATATGAGAATTTTCAATTAAAAAACTTAAGTCGGAACAATTTATATTCGTTAGTAGAAAAGAAAGTATCTGTTGTTTTTATCAGCTTCTACCAAAAACAATTTAATATTCGATACAAAGGAAATCCTTCCCTCTAATTGTATCATTTACATATTTGATTATATTTCTTTCTTGTTTTTATTTTACGAAAAAAAATAAATTCTCAACAAAATATAATCAAAGAAAAATAATAGAACTTTATTTATAAATCATAGTATGTTAGGGGTCAAACTAAAATTATAAGAAAATAAGAGTGGTTTTGCAAAACGGGAAACTAAAACAATTGAGGAAAATTTGTAGGTAGCAACTGGAAAACTTTTGCTACAAAAAACAAACAAAATCCGTTTTGTTCTCTTTCTCTCTCTCAGATCACCAAATCCCAAAAGAGTCTCTCTCTCTCTCTCTTTCTATTCCCCCCATTTCATTTCTTTCTCTTCATCTTTCACCAAAACTCCTCAATAAAGTTTCACAAATTAGAAGAAGATCAATTTTCTCACAGTACGCGGTTTCTTTAAGAAACTTGCTGGTGGGTTACCTGGTTTTTTGGGTTTATCCCATTTACAGGTCTTCTTCTTCTTCTTCTTCTTTTGTGCTAAATAATCTGATGGTTCAATCCATGTTGGATTCATTACTTATTTTTTCAATTAGGGCAAACCAGTTAGATTTTTTTAACCTATTTTAGATTCTCATCAACACTGTTGTTCTTCCCTTTTTCATTATTTTTCTTCCTCAAAGTTAGCTTATTTTACTCTTCGATTTAATCCCAATTTCTTCATGGTTTATCTCTATTTCTATCAAAATTAAAAACCCATTTCTTTGATTTCTTCAATTCTATTGTTTTCTCTAAAAATCAGTGATTCTATTTCTAGTCTTTTCTGAAATTGCATTAACTTTTATACTCTATGTTTAATTCAATAGGACCCCAATTTTTAGATCAAAACAATGAAAATCTGATCAAAATCTTATAAAGTTGAAACTTTTATAGACCAACATTTGATTGAAAGTTTGGGTTTTTTTTTTCTTTTGCAGTATCTTTGTTGGATTGGATGATCAAGAAATTAATACCTGGGTTTTTAAGGGAGTGAAGAATTAATAACTTAATTTGAGTTAAATTCTTATATTATTGTATAAATGGCTGCCAATTCCAGTGATATTGATAACTGGAGAAAGTATTTCAGAAATTCTAATTCTAACATCTTTGATACCATTGAAAATGCAATCATAATAGCTGCTTCAGATTACCCTGAGGAGTTTAAAAGTAGAAGGGGTGAAATTGCTGAGTTGCTTTTCACTAGTGGATTTAATAAGTGTAGAAATTGTGTCAATGAAGGTGAAGTTTTAGTGAGGAGTAATCTTAGTGGTAATGGAAGTAGTGATATTGAAGTAGGAGAGAAAGAAAATAAGGGCAATACTAATAGTAGCACTGATGATCACAATGGGGAGAAGAAATTGAATACCCAAGTTAGTAATAATAGTAGTTATGATGAAGCTGAATTTTTAAATGATGTGATTGAAGAAGAGAATCAAATTGTTGGTGAAGTTTTGAGGATCAAAGAAGTTTTCTCTAATTCCGAAAATGAGGTTTGTCACTATCATTTTGGCAGTAATACTCGTGTTTTTATCGAATTGTTTACTTTGGTTTGGATTGAGTTATGTTTCTAATTTGGTTATTGTTCTAATTACAATCTCATATAAAGTTCGAATGCGTGTTCATGATTGATTTTAACTAGTTAGGGTAATTTTTCGGAAATGTGGAACCTTGAGGTTGTAGTTATTGGTTTTGTTAAAAAAATGATTTGTTTAATGTACTTAGAGTTGATTAAGGAAAGATCATTTTGAGTTTCTTAGTTATTACGTGTGCTTTGATTCTAATGAAATGTGTTTTGATTGGTATTATGTGTTCAGTCTGATCGGACATTGTTTGACTCGTTAAGGAAGCTTCAATTGATGGAACTCACTTACGAGACGTTGGTGGTATGTTATATCTTCGAACAAATTTAGAATTTCGGGGTTAAGTTGTTTATTATATTTCCTTTTGATCAAATAAGAATCTCTTGTGGTTTTTATAGTGGTTATTTGTGTGTTTTCAGTCTACGGAGATTGGAATAGCTATTCGCGGTTTCCATAAGCATAAATCAAAGCAAATCCGACACCTTGCTCGAACTTTAATTGGGTAAAGAATATGTCATTACTCTTGTGATTTTCTCTCGTTTAGTATGCATATAAATTTGATTCGGGTTTTCCTATAATTGTTGGTAGCTTAACAAGTAATAACTCTCATGAATCATATGAACTTCTTTCTTTAAAGAGTTCAATTTATCGAACTAATGGCAACCGTAAATTTCTCTATATTCTTAGTGTAACTTTCTCATCGTATAACTTATTGTTACAATCTGCAGAGAGTGGAAAAGGTTAGTCGACGAGTGGTATTCTACTACAGCTGCTGTTAAAGGTAGAAGTTTCTTTTTGTGTTCTTAAGGTTATGAAAAAATATGTCTATTTTTCTTCTTCGTTCTTTACCCGACACTAGAATTGGATGGAAGTATCTTACTAAAAGTTTTGTAGATTCAGAAGATTCGCCCGATTCTGTGAAACCATCTGAACATGAAAAAGAAGAAGAAGCTGGTCTGCCATCACCACCTTTAGATGAAGGAGCATTCTTAACTGGTCCTCCCTCGACAATGGAGTTCTCGAAGGTAAAAAGGAAACCCTTAATTTTTGTGACTACAAATCACGTTAATGATTTGATTACTTATGCTGACTGAAATCTATGTATTCTTGTTTTTTTCCACTTTGAACGTTGCGAAGTTCTTCGATGGCATCGATGAAGATGGAAGTAAGTTGGATTCATTTAATTTGTAATGGTTAATCGTGTCTCATATTGTTTCTCTCAAATGAACATTTGGTTTCTAAATTGATTCTATTGTTACAGATCTTAAAAACAATGGAGAACTTCTCAAGAACACCGAGAACCGTGAGACTGGAAGAAAACCCATGTCTGGAAACCGCAATGGTCCTACGAGGAAGCCACAACCTCATCTTCAACAAAGATCAAATGTGATGAAGAATGAGAACAAAATCCCTCACATGAAGAAACAAGAAACCGTTGTCGAGAAAACTAAGAAACCCGATTCTTCTGGGCCGTCAAGAGTTCCAAGACAAATCTCGGATCAGAGAGCTAATAATGGAATGACGTCTTACCGAGAACTGGAAACTGTCAACAATCAAAGGAGACCCGTCTCTGGTCCGCGCAATGTAAGTATAAGAAAATCTTAATCATTTTTTTTATGCTTAAACTTTTTTTTTCAGTTTTTACTCATCTGGTTTCTATAATTTGTTATATTTAGGTACCAGAGTTTTCTGACGAAGCGGCTAAACTCAAAATAGAAGCTTCCAAAAGGAAGCTACATGAAGGTTACCAACAAGTTCTTGACGGTTCGTTAGCTTTTGAATCTAGTAGCTGTTCTTTTGTTCTTTCCATTTCTTTATGAAACAAATCCAGGATCAACTCTTATTCAGTTCTCTATTTTTCGTATGTTCTTAAATGCAGCGAAAAAGCAACGGACGATTCAGGTGATGGAGTTGCATGATCTTCCAAAGCAAGGCAATGCGCCGAGAAACTCACATTTTAGGTCAGGAGGACACAACCGAAACTGGTCTCATGGACGGCGCTAGAGGTCGCCTGCTTATGCTCTGCCATCTCAAGATCAAAAGCTAAGGTCTTGATTATCTTCCATTCATGGCCTAATGGGAACCCATCAATGGAAGAATAACATCAAAGAGTCTGCCTTTTCTGCAACTTCTGAATTGAGTTTTGTCAATTGAATTCTTAAACAGAAATTCTTCTGAAAAATGGAAGGATCGATGTGTCTGGGCATCGTCCATCCATATAAGTTGGATATCATTACCCATAGGAATAGAGAAATAGAAAACAAAATATATACATTTAGAAGAAGCCAGATCAATTCAGTAAACCCTAGATGAAAATCTTTCACTGGGTACTGAAATGAATAGCTATAGAGAAATAACCAACCAAACCCTTTGTTCTTTTGGATATTTTTATTAGATGAACTTGATTACTTTTTACCTTAATAAACTTGTAGTTTTAGATTCATTGCTCCTTGTTTCTTCAATTTCCCTTTGTTTATATATAGAGAGAGAGAGAGATAGATAAAAAGTTATGGCTCTGGCCTCTGGAACACTCTTATCTTACACAAAAACGATTCATTGGCTAATTTTCTTTTTGTGCGAGAAATTGTGAAGAATGATCTACATGATGATCAAAACATTCTCACAAGAGTTAGCCATTGAATTATTTTCGTTTGAGCTCAAAATTTCGATCAGTCGCTTGCACTATGCCTGAGTGTCGATGCATAAACTTGTTTCTTCGTTAGGTACGAACTATAACTAGACAAGTAGTAAATATTTACAAATTTAATTATGAGTTAGGATCAAGTAGGTTATTGTACCTAATCAATACCACATTGAGTAAGATTTACTTACAATAACTAATATTGCATAGCATAGAAAAGATGATTCATTTCTTAATTAGGTAATGTAATTTAGGGTTTCTTTTTCTTTTTGTAGGTTTATTGAATCAGACTATAAAAATGTGTCCTCCAAAACAGTTTTAGCTTAAGATGATTTAGACTTATTTTTGGTATGATTTGGAGTGTACATGATATCTATTTTGGTTTAAATTACAATATTATGATCAAGACCTAGAAGAGTCATATTGGAAAAAAAGAAAAGGTTGGAAGTGGATCCCACATAAATCCCAACTCTTCACCAGCCCTTCTTTACTCTCAAACATTGAGTTATTCTGTCTTTGTTGATTGTCTGTACACCTTTCTAAGGCAGCCCACTATTTTTGACTATGTCTTTGTGTGGTGAGAGAAACACATAGGTCACATTCTCTCTCACCCTTTCTCTCTCACCCTTTCTCTCTCTAGTCTCTACACCTCCATCACTATTATAGTGCTAATACACGTGCCCAATCAAACTAGAACCATATAAAGGCAGGAGAAGAGATGGGCTCTTTTTGTAGTTTGTCTCCTATTTCTTTTTTGCCTCCCTTGGTTTTCACCAAATTTGAATATACTACCTTGGACTTGTGGTATTTAAAGCAAATAAATCGTGGTTCTGCAACACGGAAAATGTTCTTGCACTTAAATATAACCGTGGTCATATTTTTCAGTTGGTCAAGGAGACTAAACTTTAAAATGAAATGCTCAATTAGATTAGAATTGTTGAAGGAGGAAATTTTAATTTATGAAAAATATTAGGGAGGGAGGAGTAATAGAATATTAAGTAGAGGTAGGTGTAGAAAACAAAAGCAAGAAAGGAGATAAAAAAGAGTAGAGATATGGTTGACAAAATAAGTAGAGGATAAAGGAAAGTAGGGTTTGGTAAGGAAGTGGGGAGTTGAAAGGCAAGTTTGAGATGAATTAGTTGCAAAAAGGAACCAATAATTTTGATTAGATCTCATCAAAAAATTAATAAATTATACTTTTGAGCAATTAGGTGTCACATTTTCTTTTTGAATGGATAAGAGATTACTAGGGCAAGCAATCATAGCCACTTTTTGGATATGATCCACAAATTAGAGTGACATGATACAACATATTAAGGCACCTCAAAAGGAAAGAACACAACTAAATAAATTTTGTAATGTGAGTGCTATTAAATTTAACTAATAACTTCTATCGCGGTTAACATTTCAGATACGCATTTATTTATTTTAATACCGACATACTATCTCGTTGTAAGTGGTTTATTTGTAGTATCAAAATGCCGTTTAAAGGAAGTTCATTAGTTGAGGTATTTTCTTTGAAAGTAGAACATAGAAAGACCTAATATTTGCAGTAAAAACTAATGTGATGAAGTATACACTTTCTCATGTTATTATTGGGATCAATTTCTTTTTTTTTTTTTGTTGAAGGGTGGGATCAATTTCTTAGAATATAGTAAATATATGGTATGCACTTCTGTTTAGTCTCAATTATAAATGAAATATATCATAACTTTCAACCACATAACCACTTAACTAATCAAATAATTCACTAATTCAACCACATAATTACAAATATTATCAATAATTAGGTTGTGTTTTTCTTTCGATAACTTAAAGTCTAGATGTAACTTATGTGATCTTTTTCAGAGCCGGCCCTAGCAGTTGTGGGGTCTAAAGCGAACTAAAATTTGAGGCTCTTTATACACTAACTATAAACAAAACTAACTTTTTTTGCCGTAACAAATAAATTAGTATGCAAAACATAACTAAAAAACATAAACGTGAACTATATACTTTATAAGAAGTGCATCAAATTTATATATTGAAATTGACTGAATATGTTTCAGAAACATTCTTTATACATTTGAGATGCAAAATTACTAATATTCGCTTATAGCCTAATTCTTTCGTCATATCTTGTTCAATTCATAATATTCCACTACTAGCTAGATTCTTTAATCACATTTGTAAGTTCTTCATTGGAATTATTATCGATACTAATCGTAATACTTATTAAGAGGATCTACTTGAGATTTTGCTAAAATCTTAGACTTTTTTCTATTTTCCCTTTTAGAATGTCCTGATTCGTACGCCGCTTCATTGCTACACTAAATATCAATGAAATAGTTTAAGCACAATGCTAAATTCTAGGCCTAAAACTGGAAATTGTTAAAGGTTTTAGGTCCAAAAAGAGGGTCATCATAGGAAAAATAGTTCACCCATCCACGAAAATCTATCAAAAGACCAAAAAAAAATTTAAAACCCACATCTAGTCCAAATGTTGATCTCAGTGTACCAAATATCATCCCTAGGCAAGACTTGTTTTTTCTTCTTCCAATCTTACCCCTCTGTATATACTCGTCCCTTCATCACTTTCTTACTCTCTCTCCAGCACTGTATTTAACCAACTTCTCTCTTACCCTCTCTTACCTACCAGTACCCAACTATTATTTCTCCTACACTAACCAAACTTCTCTTTCTCATTATCTTTTGTTTCCCTGTCTACAATTTATGTTGTTTAAGCATTATATATAATTCTGAGTGCATTTTGTATGTACATTATTTAGATAGTTTGTACATTTTTTAGCTTGTATTCACATTACTTAGATAGTTTATACATTGTTTATTACAATACATGTCTAAGGATCAGAAATATAACAATGGTCTATTTGTAATTTACATTGTTATATTACTGATCCTTAGATAGTTTGCGCATATAAATAGATGCAAAAAAGGACTTCTGTAAATGTTCCGCCATTACTTCATTTGTATACTACAATGTACAAGTTTGTATGCATTATATCCTTCGTATAATACAATGTATTTTCTTCAAGCTTCTTTTATATTTTAACCACTACTCTTCCATTGTATAAGATGTATCCTACATTAAATACAATGTATACTACACTTTGGTGATGTTTCCCAATTACTTCATTTGTAGAAAATAATTTACAACTTTTGTATGCATTTTATCACTACTATATACATTAGATAACTTGTTTTGTATATACCGCACAATATTTTGTAAGGTTTGATGTTTGCTTAAAGCAGATCGATTTACTCTAGATACACAAGGGAAATGGATGAAGATAATGAACTTCAAAAGAGGACAACGCCATTAAAATCTGAATCCTAGAGTTCCGCATTCAACCATGTTGGCCAACTTTTTCATGGTGGAGTAAATACTTTTCGACATGTCATTTGAAAATGAAGTGTAGCAACTAAAATAATTTCAAGTTCATCAAGAACGATCGCTACCATGTTACAGCCACATGTCAAAAAGAAGGTTGTCAGTTAAGGGTACACGGATCGACACCTATGAAGTTGATAGGCCTAAAATTAGGTCTTTCCCCAAGTGTAGGGGTCAAGTTATAGTATTTAAAATAAGATCGAGTATCGTTCCAAAGGACAAGCTATTTTACCTAAATCTCGAATTAAAACCCCCTTTCAAATTTTTGATTTGATTTGGAAACTACTATAAAAAAGAAAACAATACTAATAGACTAATAAGAATGAAATCAAGATGAGAAAAAGGATCTAGGGATTTCGATTTCACCACATAAATGGACTACTTAAGACAAGCATTCAATCAACAAATCACTTTTTGTTTATAACTCAAAACCTAGCTTAATGAACTAATTAGGTTTCGGATAATATTCTTTAATAACACAATTCAAAATCAAGAATATATGATTGACTATCATATAAAACTAAATTCCTACACTATCATTCATTATCTAAAAGGCATATCTCATCTAATAATTCGATAAAAGCATGAAATATCTAATTATAATGCATGAATGATAATAAGGTTATAGAATCAACATGAAATGACAAGCAATAGGCATTGAAGCTCAATATAAGGATTCATTGATTTATAACATATCTCAAAATAAGCCCAAATATGGGTTTCCTCTACACCCTAGATACAAGTTTAGCTACTAATGGAATCTAAAGTAATATTCATTGAATTTATAAAGTAAATGGAATTACAAAAGATTAATCAAGAAATCACCAAGAATGTTCAAAATCCATATTCCCATGTATCTCCATTTTGATGTCCCATATTAGCTCCAAATGTCTCAAGAATATTACCCAAAACTCCAAATAATAGCTTATTAGAAGATAAACGAAGATAAATTTAGAAGAGAGATAGAAGAAGAAGAGATTTTAGAGAAGAAGGTATGGAGAAATTAGAAGGTTAGAAGAAGAAATTAGAAGTGGAAAGAAAATGTAGAGAAGAGATGAAGGTGGTAGAGAAAGTAGAAGAAAAGAATGGGGGGCTAGGTTTTTTAGTTTAGAAGAGGTAGAGAGAAAAGGAGGCTAAAAGAGGAGAAAATGGTTTAGGGTTTTACTACTACAAGGAGGAGGAAAGAGAGGCTAAGAGGGGAGAGAGAGGCTAAGAGAGGATTGAGAGGGTTTGCAAGTCTAGAGAGAAATGAAAGAGGTAGAGATTTATTTATAGATGGGTTGATGGCTAGGGTTTTAGGAGTTAATTGGGAGAAAATGGGAGAAAAAGGGTTAAAATAGGAAGTTAGGGTTGCTTTTTACTCAAGAAATGATTTCTTATTGGTTGAACATAAAGTGAGACAAAAAGGAGGGGCATTTCTGTAAATTCAGGGACTTAAAAGTGGGAAAAGAGGGGACCACATGTTGCTGTCCGGTTTGTGCATCCCACCAGCCAAAATGGTGCCCGAAAGTGTCCTACCAGTCTACATTGTTTGACTCCAACTTTGACTATGCATATCTCACTCTTCCGGACTCCGAATTGACTTTCGTTTTCTCCAACGAGCTCGTCTCGGACTCTACTTTTCACTCGTCACTGACCTTGTCCAAATTTCTCAGAATACCCTTGTGTCCAAAAGACCAAATTGCCCTTCAAGTAACTTTTTTTCATTTTTAACCGTTTTTCACACCTAACTCCGCAAAAGACACCTAATCAAGAAAACCAACCATTTTATTATAATAAAGACTCGAAACGAACTAACTCGACTAATTTAAACGACTCCGATGGGACATTTTCATGACCCATCAGAAGTGTAGTTCAATATTTGTATTGAAAGAATTTCACCTGAAACATGATTGTGTTAATGTTAGTGAAGTCAGATGAACCAAAATAGTCCAACATATTGGTTGGTTTTTGTTACATACAGAGTTAATTTCATTTTGGCCCTATTTTGTGAATAACTGGTCGTTTTAGCCCCCAATTGTGGCTGACAATTTGTTTTGGCCTTCATATGCGTCTGACAGTTCGTTTTGGTCCTCTATTTTTGTTAAATGTACCACTTTTGCCCATATGGTATTTCTGTAAAAAAAAATTTCATATTCTTTTTATGCATAGGATCCATTGTTTTCTATATGCATAGGATCTATTCGATTTTAAGAACAAAAGACGCAATCTACAAAACTATGGAAAAGGATAACATCAAATGTTGGTGGTAGATTTAGGGTGAGAAATTTAAGATCCTAAAGAAGTCAGAAAACATTGGCATCTCTTAATTTCTCACTTTACCTATTGTATTTTATCCCTAATTCAAGGTAGATCTGTGTAAAAATGTTTGCCCTAGTTTTTTCTCTCTTTAGAAGATAATAAAATTGTGAACTTTTATAATACATAAAGGGATAATTAAACTAACAATGAAGGAGAAGGGATTGAAGTTTATATCTAGATCTGTTATTCGGTCTCTTTTTCTTGAAATTCTTTTTGAAAATTCTTTGAGCAAATTTGTTTTTGAAGAAGATGATGATGATGGCAAGAAAAAAGAGTCTTCGTAAATTTAAGAGAGATAGAGAGGAGAAAGAAAGAGTCGGAAAACTAAAGAGGGAGAAAAAAAAGAAAGATTAAACAAAATGAATTTACAGAAACGTCATAAGGGCAAAAACGGTACTGGGGGACAGAACGAACTGCAGGACACAATTAGAGGCCAAAACGGCCAGTTGGTCACAAATTCGTGGCCCAACACGAAATTAACCTTATATAAATTGTATCTTTTTGACTTATGTATGATGTTAGAAACATTTAGGTTGTGTTTGATATCAGGAAGACAATTCCATGGAAATAAAAGAGTTCCATGAAAAAGTCTTCCACGGAATTTATTCCGTGAAAATAAGAGTTCTTTCGTTTGGTAGTCATTTATTATTCTGTGGAATTACGAACTCTATTATTTGGTTAACAACTAATATCTACGAATATAATATTCAATTAAGAGTTTTTATTTACTCTTGATGTAGTCAAAATGATATTTTTATTTTTATGTTGCCAAAATTACATTTTCATCCTGATGTTGTCTAAATTACATTTTTACTCCTATGCTGTAAAATTATTTAACCTTGTGTCACTTTGCTAATTTAAGAGTAAGAATGTCAAGTTCTGAATAAAACAAGATAAGATGTAAATTTCACAACATATGACTAAAAAAGAAATTTTACTAATATAAAAGGTAAAATTGTCATTTTAATGTAAAAGTATAGACATGTCATTTTACAAGATAAAGCTAAGAATGCCATTTAGACCACATAAGGGTAAAAATGTCATTTGGATATTATACGAGGGTAGAAATGACATTTTGATATTATACGAGGGTAAAAGTGTCATTTTGACAGCACAAGGGTAAAATGTCAATTTGTATTATAAAAAGGTAAGAATGTAATTTTGGATGTGTAAAGTCAAAATGTCATTTTGACAACTTTTTAAACGTATCATTTAGTTAGAAGGACAAAAATGTCATTTGTCTAATGTATAAGTAAAAGTTTATTTTGCTAAATCTTATGGGTAAAAATATCATTTGAACATATATGTAGATAAATAGTAGGTTTCAAGTATCCTATTATATTAAAATATTTTTATTTTGATTTTTTACTTTCCACGGAAACTAATTTCCAGGGGGGGCATATAGGTAGATAAATAGTAGGTTTCAAGTATCCTATTATATTAAAAAAAATTTATTTTGATTTTTTACTTTCCACGGAAACTAATTTTCAGGGGGGCATATATGTAGATAAATAGTAGGTTTCAAGTATCCTATTATATTAAAATATTTTTATTTTGATTTTTTACTTTCCACGGAAACTAATTTTCAGGGGGGCATATATGTAGATAAATAGTAGGTTTCAAGTATCCTATTATATTAAAATATTTTTATTTTGATTTTTTACTTTCCACGGAAACTAATTTTCAGGGGGGCCATATATGTAGATAAATAGTAGGTTTCAAGTATCCTATTATATTAAAATATTTTTATTTTTATTTTTTCTTTCCACGGAAACTAATTTCCAGGGGGGTGGGGGGGAGCAAGGAATTAAAAGTGGACCATTTCATGGAAATAGATTCCCTAGGGAATTAAAGCCATGGAATTGCATTTCGTATCAAACGGTGGAAATACCTATTTCCATGGAAATTCTTTTATTTCCACGGAAATGGGAGATATCAAACACAACCTTACTGTGAATATAAATAAGAGGTAAACATTTAAATGGATGTACTGACCATCACGTAGTTTGTTTCAATACATTTGAATAAATGTACAATCCATCACATTAAGCTATGAAGCATGTCGCATTTAGTACACATTTAAATATATATTACAAACATTAGAATTCGATGTAATTAAGCATAAGAGAAACAGGAAATTGGGCCTATTTCTTTTTTGATTAAAAAGACAACCCATCTTTTTAACCAGCTAAGGCCCAAGTAAGTTTTAAAAATAGTCTTGAAGGACAATTTTTAAGGCACCCACTTTTTAAAAGTCAAAAGACCTTTCTTCAATTACAAATACCTAGAAACCCAACTAATAAATCAGAAACTTTAGTTTTCTTCATGAACGAACTGAGTGTATGGTATTGTCGACGCCGAGCAGGATTTATAGGGTTTGAATCGATTTTGGCTATAAGATAGGTTGATCTTTTTACGACACGGCGTTTGGCGGAACTAAAGTCGGACACTCCTTACATAAGATGAGTGAAACACTCATGTTTTGAGGAATCTCTCCAATCTTGTCAACGAGAAGTGTTTTAATGTTCATCACGATTGATGTACTTTTCATTTGAGGGTTATCCGGTGTATATTCCTTATAGTACACCCACGTAGTCGAATTCGAATACTCCTATTCCTATAACCCGTGAAACAGCGCTATCTCCTCGACTCACGTGCTAGTCTTCCTAAGTCATTGTTGTCCATGCAATGACCTGGACTAGGGAGATGATAATTAAGTATTTCAAGTTCACTTAATAGGGTTTTAATTTATCAGATCACGTATCTGACAAACCTATTCGGAATGTTTTATTATCCGTGAATGTCGTTTATATACTAAACCAAATTTAGACGATTGTGAAATAACTAACTTATTTCCGATAACGAGAGTTTTTAAATTTGAGCCTCTTCCGTAAAAACCCCTTTTACATACTCAATTTACTAGTCAAGGTTTGTTCTCTGAATATACCTTATGCCTTAGACCTTTTGTATGATTCTCATACTTTTTGTCTGAGGTGACAGTGTAGTTGACTACGGATGTCCAATTAAACCTTGCTTATTAACAACTAATCGAAGGTCGATTCCTTTGATTTTCGATTGATAGTTTCTAATAACTCTTTACTAGAATTAAGGCTTCTATTCTTTTGTAGAGTCTGCAACAGTTCCCAGCTAGAAACACTTTCTACCTACTTTTCTTCCATGTTTGGAAGTTTGCATTGACATGTTTAACTTTATCCACTCTAACTCATCCAAGCAATTTTACAAGCCTTTTAGGATGTTAGTGTGGTTTCAGATGTTAACATCTCTCAATACTTCAGTATTCTAGATGTCTTGGGCAAACCCTAAATCATGTCCCACACGACCGATCTTATGCTCATAGTATAACTATCTTTCTCATACGTGCTTGCTCATCATGGTTCCCCAACTCTGAGTCTTGCCAAGCTATGTGCCATGAGTTTGGGTCGAATATCTCTTTTAGAGTATTTCGTATTTGGACTTTTAAGAATCCCAAATTTTGTTATCTTAGTCCTAGCATCACTTGATTTATACTTATAAACCATTGATGCCCAAAGCATTTCATCCATTGTGGTTTATCCTTAATTGATTCCAACATCTCTATGTTGTTCTCAATTCTGGTTTGTCCACTGCACACCGGACCTGAAAAGCGTTTCCCACTAACCTTCTTGAAATCCTGAGATTCAAGATTTTCTTCATTTTCTAGGAATCAAACGTCTTTGATATCCTCTTTTGAATCGAAGATTCTAACTCTTACTTGCTTCATCCCTTGATGGATCTTCCGAAGCTTGCTTGTTTACTAATCACTAAAGTCGGTGATCGCTTACAGTTTGTTGACTTCCTTGTGTTAGTTATGGACTTAAACATAGACTAATATAAGATCTTGTTCATAATCTCTTGGTATGAATCTACTATCTTCATCTTCTTCGTCTAGTTTTGGGAAATTTCGTTGTTTCCATCCTACTCAGTTTTCTTCCTTGAAAACTAATTTCCATCTAATGGTTTTGCTCCATTGACCAACTATCAAGTTCTTGATCTTGATGAGAAACGATTCCATAATGTATTGACTCCTAGCAAATTATAGAGTTGGTTTCCGTCTCTGCGCAGGTCTGTGTTCTTTATCTTTTATCACTAAAATTTCAATCTTCTGACCTTTTAGATAAATTTTGAAAACCTTTTAGGTCTTAAGAACAACAATTCGGGATATTCTCAACTCCTTGATATTCACGTTTTGAGCAACTTTCAACTACTTGATAGTTCTCTGACGAATCTCCATTCATCTTTACGAGGTAGGTGTTTAGGCTTTTTGCTCCCATTGTTATATAACAGTTTTGTTGCTCTTGGTCGAATTATTCGACTATTTCCTCCCACTTATCCTACGGAACTTAATTATTCCTTTCTGAACAAATTATTTGGAGGATACCATCATGAGCAACAAACACTTTGTTATTTCGATCGGTTGTGTGAGGCCCAAATTTCTTTTAAAGAAATTGCGTCAGATTTGCTAATTTATGCCTTGTAACCATCGTAAATGGCTTTTTACCTTTCAGACGGATTAGGGTAAGTGAGAAAACGATCGTTTCTAGAATATATCCCAAAATTCAGAAGACTGGCTTAAATCCATCATTGGTCGAATCATGCCTATCAGTGTTCGATTACTCCCACTGGATTCACCACCCCTCGGATGTGTTTCATGGAGCGAGTTGGGAAGCCGTTTCTCAACTCCTTTGATGGTTATCAAGTACTTGACTTGCTTGCCAAGGTGATTCTTTACTTCGGTTTGTACTTTGTTTGAACTTTTTAAACATTCCGACTTACACTTTATGACTTGTACGTTTCTGTACTTCATGAAGTTGCCAGGGTACGCTTTGAAGTAGATTTCGTTAGCTTCTGCAAGTAAACTTATAGGTTTTGCATAACTAAGTATGAATCCTAATAGGTTACTAGTCTCCATGCCTTCCCGAAAAGGGTGACTTTGTCAATTGGTCCTTAAGACCTAAGCGACAATGCTAGAGTTAACGAGTTCGAGTCTTTTCATTATAGCCATTATCAATGTTAACAATTTCAGTTCTCTAGAAACCTTTAGTTAATTTACAGCTGATTTAAAACATTTGATGTTTCTAGGAGAACATAATAATTACAATTAAGTTCTAAACTAGATTAGTGTCCAAAAGAAAATTCTAGGACTTTACAACTATTTCGGCAATGTTTGCTTCATCAGCTATTAAAGAGTCCATCTCTCTTTTAGTCAAGTAATTAGTTCCCTTAAGATCCCACTGAGCTGCACATCTGGTCTTAAACACCTGATGAAGGGATTCTACTTGTTTAACTTTGTTAACAAGGATATTGGAACCGGAATTCACAATTCCATTCCTTTTGTCCTCCAGGTGCTAATGGTAGTTTCCTTCAAGTGGTCTAACCATTGGTATAGACACATCTACAGTAATGAGGAACAATCTTGATCATGGCCTCGACAACCGCTTTGCCTTCCTTGATCAATTGTTTATCTCTCTTGACTGACCCTTTGCCCTTTTGAATCCTAAGAACTCCTTCTTAGATTCCTTTCACCAAATCTCAAGAACCTTTTCTTAGATTTGATATTCCCGTGTGTTCTGCTCAGTTGTTCACAACAATCTGAGTGACTCATCTAAGGTCTTATCTATCTTTGTTCAATCGGCATTGAACTGGGTGATAGATGAGCTCTATTGTCTTCTGTTAAGATGACTTTCAGATTGTCTTGGAGGTCTCGTACCTCTCCATTCATGACTACTATAGGAACTTCTTCCTCAGTTTGTCTTAATGGTCGTGCTAGCATCAATTACTCTTCCGAAGAGAATGTTATATGATTGCTTGCAAAAAATTTTAACCTTATCCGGTATGAGTCAACATTAGGATTGGTTATTCTAGTATGATTTCCATATTATGAATCTGAGAACCATTCTCGGGTTCCTTTCATTCAAGAAAGTTGTGCTCATTCAGCTTCTCCTTGTCGAGAAGTGAGTGAAAGTTGAAGTTCTCTTTTGTCATCTTAAAACTACATGAAAGAATTGCAAAGTTTTAAACTCGTTATCGTTTTCTGAAAAATTTTAGTTTTCCCACATTATTCAATAAAATCGTCCCTAATTGAATAACCTGATTCCAAGATCCTAGTAATCCGAAGTCAAGCGGACTAGGGCCATGTCTTTAACTCCGTCGTCCTAGGTGAGCGAACTACTTCACTGATCATACTCTTATGCCTTTTGGTTGATAGATTGCATTAATGAATGTCTAATCTATCCTTTTTCCTCGAGTATCCAAAAATCTTTTGCTTATCTCATTGAGTGGAACCAGTAGACATGTAGGTCTCTTTTATAAGCCTACCCGCATTACCCAAGGTAGAGATGGCACCCTGCTAAGGAAGACCCACCATCACGAACAAGGGATCAACGAATGTCTTGTTATGGATAGGCACTACACTCAAAATTACTTTTAGGGACTTTACGTTTCGTCTGGTATGCGTTATAGTGAACTATTTAGCTTAACTAACATCCACGACGTAAAGCGTAAATAAATAAGTAAATGCGCGCGAGAAAGTAAATCAAGCACATATGGATCCTAATATTGCCCCTAGTCCTAATCTTCTTAGGATTTTTCTTGTTTCGCCTTTTGGTTCGCCAAGATCGCCATCTTTGAACATCCATTGATTTCTCCAACTCAAATTAGGATCTGCATCCTTGAGTTTTTTCAATGGACTCATAGACCCTAAACTCTAATTACAAGACTCAAACGATGCGCAGATAGTATAAACTTGAAATTAAAATTATTACAAATTGCACCCATCCACGCTTAAAACAATAATGAAAGAAATAACTTTCTATGACCGTACTAGTTCCCGCATTCACATCATATGCATTTATATAATACTCAAGGCTAACAATTATATATGTCTGAGCATCCGGGAGATACTTTTGTCGACATCTCTATGTCACATTACGGACCTTAAGTCTAAATTCGAAGAATTCGACTAATGGTGTGTTCCGGTTTTATCTTATATGATTTCTAAAATCAAGTTCAAGAAAAACTCCGTTTGAGCTTTTGAAGAACCCAGGTTAATTTTGAAAAAATATGGTTTGACTCTTAATGATTTCCCAAATCAATTTTAAGAAAAACCCGTTTCGGGGCTTCGGGTGGCCCAAAACAATTTCGGTAATATTTGGCTGGAACCGGGAGAAAAAAATTAGACTTTCGCCGAAAAACTCTCACTCGGGTCAAGACTTGAAAAATTTAGCCCATAGCCCAAGACCTATCTCGGAATGGCCCGGGACAAGCCTTGGCGAAGGCCCGAGACACTCTCGGCCCAAGCCCATGGGCTTGTCTCGGCCACGGCTATGCACATGAATTGGCACGGGCCAAACATGTCTCGGGCATGGGCCAGCATGTTCTGGCCCGTGCCAAGTGCACTTTGGCCCAAGGGGTTGGGAAGCGTCCTAAACACGGCCCTGGTCGCGGCCTAAACGCGTCTTGGTTGCTGCTCAGATGCGTCCTCGTTGTGGCCCTTGACGCGTCGCAGACGCATCTTGGTTGCTGCCTAGACACGTCTTGATCGCGTCCTAGACGCGACCGGCCTGACCGGGACAGCAACCTTGAAGTTAGAAACTTCTAAAACTTTAAGTTTCCCTTTTTTTTTCTTTTCGCTTCCAAAGTTTTTGTTCTCTTCTTTTAGAAATTCAATAAGCTCAAATTTGATTTTCAAAACCTTCCAATATCATGAAAATCACAACTCTTGAAACTTTTACGAAACTTCTAAAAAAAAATCAATTTTGATTTTCAACAATTTCTAAAAATCATGAAAATCACAACTTTTGAA
Organism: Eschscholzia californica; assembly: GCF_041429995.1. Taxonomy (NCBI): domain Eukaryota; kingdom Viridiplantae; phylum Streptophyta; class Magnoliopsida; order Ranunculales; family Papaveraceae; genus Eschscholzia; species Eschscholzia californica. Next base: position 40,492,268 of record NW_028238198.1, read on the forward strand.
ACTTTAGGAAACTTCTAAATTTTCAATTTTGATTATCAAACGATTTCTAAAATCAATGAAATCAACTATTTTAAAAATTCTTTTCAATACCGAAATTAATCAAAATCGAATCTTTAAAACTCTTTTCAATTATCAATTTTGAAAACCAATTTGAATAACTTTAAAGTTCATTCAAAATAATCAAATTGAAGTCTAAAACACTTTTAGACATGGCTATTTATCTAATCAATCATGGATTAGTCGAAAACTTAACAAAAATTAGCTAATTGAAAGAGGCTCTGACGCCACTGTTGGGTTATGATACATATTAGTGTTCTAAGCGGAACCTCAGACATCTCATGCCTAACACTAGCATTTTCAGGATCATCATACATAACCTAATGATTAACAAAGAGTTATAGGATTACCTTAATCGCTAGTTTTTCTCTCAAACCTTTCCAATCAAATGCGAAACCAAGAGCCCCACGTGTTGTTCCTCTACTCAAGACACTGAATGATCTACTTGATATCCCACCTTGTAGCTAGCTAAAACTCCAATGGTGGTTTGATACGAAGAACACCTTCTTCTTTATTGACTAGTTAGATAGCTTTGGAATTAACTTTCTCTTTTGTACTTGATGTAGTAGAGTAAGAAAGCTTCTTGAGAAATTTCACACCTTATTCAAGTCCCTAAGAGACCTTATATAGAGTTCTACGTTAGAGTCCAACCCTAATTAGATTCTTAAAAAGTCCCATTTGAATAAGAATAAGAAAATAGTCGAAAATAAAAACTAGTTTCTATTTTCCTATTTCCCTAAGTTGTGGCTGCCCCATGCAAGGGAAAAGTCCAGATTTGACCGGCCCCTTATGGGCTACCCATTGTGCATAGTCGGCCCTCCTCTTGGGCCCAAAACACCCTTTTGGTGTCCCAATCCAAAATCCCTCTTTTCGTGCCGCTTGTGTTATCTTTGCCTAAACTTCTTTTAGGCCTATGAGACATATTTATGGGACTCTCCCATTATTATATATCTCATTCCCACTAGTCATGTCATCAGATCATATAGTCATTCTTATGTGTAACCCGATGTAGAATTAGGTCGAAGTTAGCCGCGAATTACTTCGCAATTCGACGATCGTAGTTGGTTTGTAGCTAAACACTACGATCCCTAAATTAACATATCTATATAATAAAACGCAATGTTTTGTGCCGACTGGGACAAACCAAAAGATAAATCTAGCCGTTTGTTCAGTTTGACAATAAATCTTGACGGTTAGATCTCTTACCTCCCTAACAAAAACATAATTTGTTCACCCACCCATTATCACGGTTATCCGTTTTATATATCTCTAAATCATGACCATCTGATTCACTATCTTCAAATCTCAACCCTAACCTATCTTACCCTCACAAACCACTCATACAACCTCGTTTAAATGTCCTCTACTAAATGGTCATTATCTATTATATAAAACACAAACTTTTTTGCTGACTGGGATAAACCAAAAGATAAATCTGACCGTCTATTGCGTTTTCTCTAAAATCTTAGTCGTTAGATCCGTTACCTACCTCAAAAAAAAAAAATTTGTTCACCCACTCATTATGTAGGACAAAACCCACCATGAATCCTGACCATTAAAATCTATTAACTTTCATTAAATCTAGGACAAAATACGTTGGACAAAACTTAATTGCCAAAGAAATGGCAAAAACAAAAAACGCCTCTTTCCTCTCTGTCCCCTCATTCTCTTCAACTTCCGTTACCTCCATCTCTCCCTTTATTTCTCTACACATCTAAACCCCTTCTTCGTCTCAAAACACAGATGTCGAAGAAACGTAAGATGTTTGCGAGTTATAGAATGTATAGTTGCAGCAGCGAAAGTGAAAGTTATGAGGTAATGCTTCTATTTCTTGTATATTGAGAATTTCGGTAGTAGTTATTTGGTGTTTGAAGAAAATGTCGGTGAGGGGATTTGTCAATCTCTTAACTTGTTGTATACCTACGTACCATGTAATTATCAGATTCCTACCAAAAGTTGATTTGGGTATTATTTAAATGTGATCTGGTTCTTTGTTTGATATAGATGCATTGGACAATGAAGCAGACTCAGGTAACATTTCATACGCAGACGGAGAATAACAGATGAATGATTGATTTCCGTAAGCAGAATCAGGTAACATTCTAATGCATGGCTGAAATGTGAGTGATTTTACTTCTATAAATGTTCATGACTTTCCTGCTTTCCTTTGGAATACTTCCATGGTTAATGGATAATATAGATGTTTGTTAGATCATTTTCCAGTTCTAATGTTCCACCACTTCCATGTATTTTAATATCATTAGTCATGTATTTTGGTAGTTGTTTTGTTTAATTTGAATCACCAAAATGTTGATTGTTCTCATCTAATGTTTTGGTAAAGTACTAAACATATGACTTCTTAGTTAGTTGAAATTTTTGGACTAGCGCTTGTCTGACCTCGCCCCAAACTGCTTGATGACTTGGTGTTAGTTTAGTTGTAGTTTACGTGCACATTTTGCAGTAACATTAGGTGTTTTACAATTGTTTCATCTCATTCTTTGAATTTGACGACATTGAATCAAGTGGACCCTAAACCAAGGCAATTGTTGGTCGAATAGGAATAATGGCTCTTTATGATGCTTTTTTTAGTTAGCTGAAAACGATACTTCTGAGATTTTATTTAGTCTGGAATCCGGGGTGAACGTTCTTTTATGAGAATAATTTTCTGGAGTGAACACCGATTGAACTTTTCTACCATTTTGATAATAAGTTGTTTTGCTACTGATAACATCTTGAAAGTACTTGAAGTCGATGTTGTTGACGCACAAAAGACTGCTTATGGGAAGACTTTGATATCTCAGTTGGCTATGAAACATCTGAAGGTAACAAAACATTGATGATATTCGGAGTATGATTCGGATGCCCAAAATAATTTTGCTTCTAAAATTTTTTTTTGCTCTCACAGATACTTACCTATTTAGCAAACGAAGTATGAAAATTAGATCTCATAGCTATAAAGATGTTTAGTTTAGTTTTATGCATTCAATTGTAACAAATAGTTTTATATTCTGTTGAAAAATCATTTCACTCCAACTTCAAACATCAATGATGTTGAGAAAATAATAATTATTTGAAGATATAATGATTTGAGAATGAGAGGTGCTCAACTGGACCTGCAGGTCCTCAAAAAATGACTTCTTTGCATGTTTCTCAACATTCGTATATCGATCTTATTATTTTTTTTTTTGGTGAGATGGAAGAAGTAAAGATGGTTGGTTTATCACAGTTTACATCTGAATTCTGTAACTATTACGCTTAAATGTGTTGGAGCTTCCATGGGAGAGAAAAAAAATCTCAAACAAAGAAATTACCGACCACCACTACAGTTGCACACCTTCCAATTTGTCAGCAAATTGAAACAAATTCTTTTTTTTGTACATGGTTTGTGTTCTATGAATAGAAATTGTTTCTCAGGAAGAGGTGAGTAACAAGGTTCACTAGAACACTGTTCTTAGCTCTTAACATAAAGATCTATATGTGCTGCAAACCCAAAACCTCCTTAACCTCATTTTTCTCAAGTTATTCACAACATGGTTCCATCTATTGATAAGAATAAATATTTGTTAAGACTCCAAACATTTGGTTATTATAAGTCTTCCTAGGAATGGCATGCGTACATGGACTTTAATGTTACCTTATAATGGTTTGTCGAAAATGGTTGATTAGTAGCTTGAATGTTAATTAATTTTTATGATCTATTGCTGATGTTGCTTGACGATGAGATGAACTCTCTTATGGAGTTAGGAGTTGGTAATGGAGCAACTATTTTAGTGGATGAAGGAGAGACATAGGAGGTATCTCAAATCCTGTGTTTTTTAATCTGGGACATGTTTTTCTATTTTGGATTCATAGTAGAATTATGTGTCTTCTGCTGCAACTTTTTCTTTGTCATCTGACACAAAGCTATATTATTTTTTATTAAACTTTTCCCTTGATTCGCACCAACTTTTTCATAAACTCATAGTTGTGATCTGTTTCTCCTTATAATATTGGACTCATTGTATTTGTGCAGCTATTTAGTGAGGGAATATCAGGCGAGCCACGTAAATTGAGGAGATAAACTTAATAGTGACGGCAAATTTTTTCCCTTGCAGAGGACCAAAAAGTGGCCTTTAGAAGTGGTGCACTCTGAGAAGTAGTCACAGTAGATTAGATGATCTATGATAGCTTGCTTCCACGCTATTGAGTTAGTCTTGAGTCTTTCCATTTTGGAATTTCTGACTTTTGGTTAGGGAAAACAAATTGTAATTATGAATTACTACCATGAATGCGAAAGACTATTGAAATCAGACTGTAAAATTAGGAGACAGAAGTTTAACAACAATGCACTGATGTGGCTACCATGTTCTTGAAATATTATTTATTCATATATTTCTCAATCCTGAATGTACTTGACAGCTATGAATGTTTGAAGGTTATTTCATTTAGATCATTTTTTTTAATATTTGGTTTCTTTCGACGTGTTTTCTAACAGGGTGTTACGAAGAGGTGAAATTCTTGTTGTATCATTATTTATTTATGTTTCTTCGTAGTCGTATTTACGTATGAGTTTAACCGTGCCGGAGACACGGGTTTTACCCTAGTTATCTTATATGGACAACTATTTTTGGGCCCGATACAATCCACTATGTTTGACTTTATTGACTTTGATTTCATAAGGGGACAAGTCTATGAGGCCTTAAATATTGAAATAGTGACTAATTTGAGGACCATAACCCCATCCAGAAAGGATTTTTGAGGGAGAGGCCCAAAAAATGGAGGGTAAATAAGCATTAACCCCAGCCCAAAAAAAAAATTAGAACCCAGTCCAAATTGTCAGGACAGCTCACAGTTTCCTGGTTTTTATTTTATTTATCCCTCTTTTACCCCTCCACGGGAAATTTCTGTGTTTTCTGACAATCTGACGGACGACAGCGAATCAATTAATTCCCCGTACATGACGTCATGTCAGAGAAACATTCAGATTTTCTGAAAATTCAAAAATGGCGCCATTTTTTGACGAAATTTCAGTCAATTTTTTTGGATCCCTCCCATTATATTTTGTTTCAACTCCTTCTTTCTTCTTATTTATACATCCAAAAATCTTCTTTTCATCATTCTTATTTTGTTTTTCACATTTTATCTTCTTCATCTCTTTCAATCTCTAAAAACATAAATTTTCTTTTCTTTCTCTCTCTAAAAGTTTTATTTTCTTATTTTTGGATGTCCATCATTCTTTTTTGTTTCACATTTTATTTTCTTCATCTCTTTCAATCTCTAAAAACATCAATTTTCTGTTCTTACTCTCTCTAAAAGTTTTATGTTCTCATTTTTGGGTGTTCATCATTCTTATTTTGTTTCACATTTTATCTTCTTCATCTCTTTCAATCTCTATAAACATCAAAGTTTTCTGTCTCTCTCTCTCTAAAAGTTTTATGTTCTTATTTTTCTTCTTCATCACTCTTATTTGTTTCACATTTTATCTTCTTCATCTCTAAAAACATCAAAGTACATAACCAAATGTCCAGTGCACAGAACCATTTCCGGTACAGGAGAAAATTCCCAGTTCAAAAGTGTCCAGTACTAAACCAAATGACCAGTACATAGAACAATTCCCGGTGCACAAGAAAATTCCCCAGTACAAAAATGTCTAGTGCATAACCAAATGACGAGTACACAGAACAATTCCCGGTACACAAGAAAATTCCCACTACAAAAATTTCTAGTACATAACCAAATGGCTTGTACACAGAACAATTCCCGGTACACAAGAAAATTCCCAGTACAAAAATGTGTAGTACATATCTAAAAAATGACCAGTACACTAAATAGTTCCCGGTACACAAGAAAATTTCTTTATACAAATCAATGAAATACTACCAAAAATGAAGAAATTTGTTGAGATTGGAAAGAGATCAGAAATAAATCTGGAAAAAAAGAACGAAATTTGTTGAGATTGGAGAGAGAAATATGTGTGGGAGAAAATAAAAAAGAAATAAGAAATAAATCTGGAAAAAAGAACGAAAATGGCAAGTTGGTAAATTTTGTAATGGCAATTCTGTAAATTCATGGAAAGTACAAGGTTTAATGTCAGGTGCGTCAGACTATTTTCCAAAAAAATTCGAATTTCCCGGGAATTTTTCGATGGCAATTTTGTGAATTTATGGAAAGTACACAGTCTGATGGGAGGCATGTCAGATTACTTGTCAGAAATTTTCGAGTTTCCCGGGAATTTTTCGATGGTCGTTTCGTAAATTTCAAAAAGAAGAAGGGTGTTTCGGAAATTCCACCCCTAGCCTGACTTTTTTGGACCTGCCCCTCATTCTTTATCTGCAGTGGGCCTGATACATATTGTTGGGCTGATTTTGGGCCTTTTGCCCAACCCCTCATCCAGAAACCCTGCCTTCACAAATAGATTTCCAATCTTTCTCTCTCTCTACTTTGTATTATTTATAACTAGAACAAGAAGTAGTAGTGGGTACTACTAGGTGGTTAGAGTCGGATTCTAGAGCTTTTACAAATTGGGTTGCTTCTTTAGTTGATGGCCTTGTTGTGATGTTTCTCTAGGTTTCTACGTCGGACCTTATGCTATTGGTGGCGTCGGCGGCAACATTTGGTCATCTTTTGTTCAATCAATTTACTATAACCTTCCTCTTCCACACGAAATGGTTATGGCTGTATGGTGTGTCTTTGCAGCGACTTCCTAATCAATTCATCTCTCACCGCCACCAAAACCAGAGGCACCAGTCAATTAACAATTATGGCAACAAGTCTTCCACTTCCACCACTGCATTACAAACGGTGGTATACCTCTTCCTGGAAGAGGAGCCTTCCTTCGTCATCAACACCTTGTGGTGAAGGCCCTTTGTAATAGTCATAGTGTTGTTGGAGTGTAAGAGAAGTGTAATGAGAGTGTGAGAAGTATAATGAGAGTGTTAGTTTTAACTTTCTTTATTACTGTGTTGTACTATAGAATAGTGTGGCCTATCACACTATAACCTAAGCTCATAACAACCTAACCACTACTAACAAACTCTCAACAGATTCTCAACTAACTCCTCTATATATTTGTAATCACTCAATTCATCAATACAAATTCTCATTTCATCTAATATGGTATCAGAGCTAAATTCCGCTTTCTCTCTCTAGAATCGTCATTACACTTCTCACACTCTCATTACACTTCTCTTACACTCCATTAACACTATGACTATTAGAGCTAAATTTCATCCAAATTCAATGGAGTATCCTAAGAACGCAACTGTTTCAGTAAGTTCAATGGCAAATGCTATCCCTATAAAACTTCAAGGTGATAATTACATAACCTGGAAATCACTACTTCTACCTATATTCAAGAAATACAAAGTTTTTGACATAATCGAAGGTACGAGACCTTGTCCTTACAAATTTTTGATTAATGATGATGAATCATCCGATACTATAAGTCAATCATATCTTGATTGGCAAGAAGAAGATCAATCACTGCTTATTTGGCTTAATTCTACTCTTTCTGAATCTGTTATTCCATATGTAATTGGAGTAAATTCTGCAAGAGATCTATGGTTAACTCTTGAAGAGAATTTCTCTTCGTCTTCAACTGCTCATGTTCTTCAATTACAGAACAAGCTTCGAGAAATTTCAAAAGGAAACTTATCTATCAGTGATTATCTTGGTTCAATCCAGAAAATTACTGATAATCTTGCTGCAGCTGGATCTCCTGCTTCTAAAAATGAGATAATCATCACTGTGCTTCGAGGTCTTCCTTCTGATTATGATGCATTTGTTGCTGCAATCAGAGTTCGAGTTCCACCAGTTAGTATTCATGAATTACACAATCTTTTGATTACTGAAGATATCACTTTAACAGATGGGATCAAACTATCTTCAGATTCAATAAATCAGGCCTTTCTCACTTCTTCTTCTAATATGAATGCCACATTTGGTCAACATTCACAAAGAGCTAAACCTTTCTATGATAACAAGAAATATCAAGGAAGAGGGGGTGGTCGATTTCATCAAAACAACTACTATAATTCAACCAAATCAACTCAACCTAATCAGCAAGGTGGCGATTCGACTAATCCAGCTAGTTCTTTCTCTGATAAGCCTCCTCCTAGATGTCAAATCTGCAACAAATTTGGTCATGTTGCTTATGAGTGCTATGACAGAATAAATTTTGCTATTCAAGGAAGAAATCCTCCTTGAAATCTCTCTGCTATGCTTGCATCAACTAACATCAATGTTGTTAATCCCTGATTTGCTGACACAGGAGCTTCCAATCATATCACTCCTGATTTGTCCAATATAGCTTCTAACTCAACTTATCATGGAAATGCCACTGTGAACACAGCAAGTGGCCAAGGTATGTGCATATCTCATATAGGTAGTTCTAATTTTCAAGTTAATAAGCATAATTTCACATTAAAATGAATTTTACATGTTCCTAAAGCTTCCCATAACCTTCTTTCCATTCACTAATTTACCAAGGATAATCAATGTTCAGTTACATTTGATCCTGATAAATTTGTTGTGAAGGAGCTTCAATCTCAGAGGATGCTTTCCCAAGGACCAACTGAGAATGGGCTATATCCAATGCCTCTCCATGTCGTGACTTCTGCACCTGCTACAACATTACTTACTACTTCTACTACACCTATCATTTGGCACAAGAGGTTTGGTCACCCTTCTTTTCAATCTCTTCAAAGGCTTAAACAAATTTTACCTTTTTCTGTGTCTTGTAATAAATATATTTTCTGTGAAGAATGTCAACTTGGAAGGAGTAAGAAACTTCCATTTTCCATCTCTCATACTCAAACCTCCAGACCTTTTGAGCTTCTTCATTTGGATATTTGGGGTCCAACAAATGAACCTGCTATATCTGGCTCAAAGTATTATGTCAACATTATAGATGATTGGAGCAAGTACTGTTGGGTGTTTCTTCTTTCTAATAAATCAGACTTTAGACATGTGTTTACTCAATTTGTTGCTAGAATTGAAACTCATTTTCAATGTCATATTGATACTATTAAGCCTGATAATGGAGGTGAATTTCTGCATAAAGAACTATTATTTTTCTTATAATCTCATGGCATTAGACATCAGACAACTTGTCCTCACACACCTGAACAGAATGGTGTTGCTGAGTCCAAGCATAAACATCTCATTGATATCACTAGAACTCTTCTAATTCCAGCTTCACTTCCTTTTTCCTTTTGGAATGAGGCTGTTCTTACTGCTAATTTCTTGATTAATAGACTCCTAACTAAGTCTATAGACTTTCTAAGTCCTTTTGAAAAACTTTACAATGTTCCACCTGACTACAACATGCTGAGAGCTTTTGGATGTGCTTGTTATCCATGGTTAAAACCATATACCTCTCATAAGTTGGAACCCAGAAGCATCAAGTGTGTTTTCATAGGCTATTGTCCTCAACAAAAGGGGTATAAGTGCTTGGATCCAAAGACAAATAGGGTCTACACTTCTAGACATGTAATTTTTGATGAATCTAATTATCCACTTGTCTCTGGTGCTTCTTCCGGTTCTCCAAGTACACCTGTACCTGAACCTACTGTTCAAATTGAACCTTCTGCTCCTATTGCTCTTGAGTCACCTATTGAGCATGTTAATATACCTGTACCTGAGACACTTATTGAGCATATTGATATACCTGCACCTGAGACACCTATTGAACATATTGATATACCTGTACCTGAGACGCCTATTGAACATATTGATATACCTGCACCTGAGGTACCTACTGAATCTATTCCTCATAATGAACCCCATGTTTCTTTGCCTACAAATACTCATCCTATGATTACAAGATCTAAAGATGGTGTTTTCAAACCTAAAGTACTTCAAGCTACAAAATATCCAATACCTCAGGCTCTATTAGCTTCTTCTATCCCAGACACTCCATCTTGATTCACTCAGGCAAATAAGGTTCCTCGTTGGAGAAATGCTATGCAAGAGGAGTTTGATGCTCTACAAAGAGCAGGTACTTGGACTCTAGTGCCCTCTCATCCTTCTCAAAACTTGGTTGGATGTAAATGGGTATTCAAAATCAAACAACATGCAGATGGTTCTATAGAGAGATACACAGCTAGACTTGTTGCTAAGGGTTTTCATCAAAAGGAAGGTGTTGATTTCTCTGAGACTTTTAGTCCAGTAGCAAAACCAACTACAATTAGAGTGGTACTCTCTCTTGTATATAATAAATGACATTAAAAATTTTATATAACTTCTACTCTCTCTACAAAAACTGAAAAGTTCAAATAAGTTCTATGATTTTTAGAGTTAATGATGATTTAGTATACTCTTTATACTCAGAAATACCAAAAGGTTCCATGATTTTTCATATTATAAAACATGATTTTTGGATTATGAGAAATTGGGTCTAACATATGGATAATGGTGACGCCCAGCCTTTAGATGTTTAGAGTTAATGGTGATTTAGTATACCCTATACACTTAGAAATACCAAAAGGTTCCATGATTTTCATATTATAAACAGTTTTTGGGTTCCTAGTAAAAAAATCTACCCCTAAACACACATTTAGTCCCCCCTAATATTAATATAGGATTTTAAGCCAAAATAATAATTATAATGGATATTTAGTCCAAATTAGTTAAAGTATGTCTAGACTTCAAAATTACAGTATTTTTCTGTTTAAAAATTCTTGTTTTGTTTCATAAATTACCTGTTATTTATTGTTAAAGTTTCATACTTTATTTCATGTTTTCCATACTTTATTTCATTTTTTTTATATGTGTCATACATGACACGTTATTTATCAACAATGTTTCTTCAAAAACAAAAAGGACTAAAAACCTATTTTCTGGGAAGATTGGACCTTAAACTTTTTTTGAACTTTATTTTGGACTTAAAACCCATGGAAACATGATTTTTCAGATGATATAAAACAACTAGCCATCAATTATTTTATTTTCTAATCATAGCTAGGGCTGGGAAAACGGTCGGGAAACCCGCGATCCGGCCCGTTCGGCCCGAACCGTGAGAGACCGATGACCGAAGCAGCCCCGAGCCGGGCTAGCCCGGCCCGTTATAACGGGCTAATAGGGCCGGGGCTCGGGCAGGTTCTCAATTCCGAGTCCCGACCCGTTAAGCCCGTCCGAGTCCCGGCCCGATGCATAGCCCGACTACAAGCCCGACGACAGAGCCCTACTACGAAGCTTGAAAGATAGCCCGACAGTGTACCCGTGAGTATCCGCGTGTCATTTTAAATCCAACGGCTGAGATAGGGCGCCCCTTCAAATCACATCTCAGCCGTTGGATTAAGACGAAGAGTCTATAAAAACCCTCAGCCGCACCCTAACTCCTCTCTCCTTCTCCGCCTCTCTCTCCCTCTCCGCCTCTCTCTCTCTCCTACCACCATCAGCCGAACCCTAACCCTCACAGCCGAAACCTAAAGCCATTTAGTCTTCATCTCACCATCCTCTCTCTCTCTCTACCAGTAACCCTAGTAGCACTTTTAGTCTTCATCTCACCTTCATCATCCAACAGATCCGAGTGTTCAACAAAAATGGTTAGTATTTTTGTAACTACTTTAAGTCTTCTAGTCTTTCTACTTCTGCATGCGAATATGTGATTGGGTTTCGAGTTTGGACTTCGGAGAATCGGAGAAATGGCCATCAACTTCTGAGTTCTGATGATGTTCGGTTAATGGTATACGCCGATTATCTTTCAGATCAAATGAAGCGGTTAAGCCTTCGAACTCATCTTAGATAGGTTTTTTTATTTTTATTTTGTGTTATTAATTTGTTATTTGTTTTTGATTTGAGAAAAGTAATGTAATGTTGTTATTAGATCTTATATAGGTTTTTTATTATTAAGATGTTAACAGATCTCTGTTTGATCAGACATATCAAAGTTATAAACCTTTGATCTGTCTGATCAAAAGGGTCTGTTTCCTTTTCTGTAATTTTTTTTTTTGTGGTTGATGAATGATGACATGAAGTCGGATGTAAGATGTTAACAGATCTCTGTTTGATCAGACAGATCAAAGTTCTAAACCTTTGATCTGTCTGATCAAAAGGGTCTGTTTCCTTTTCTGTAATTTTTTTTTTTTTTTTTTTTGTGGTTGATGACTTGAAGTCGATGTAAGATGTACCGACACAAAAATTAGTGGAAATGTTTATTTTTTTTTGTTTGTTCTGAAACAGAACACTCATTTGATTAAACAGATCAAACTCAAATGAGTGTTCTGTTTCAGAACCGGTAGATAATATTGATACAAGATGATAGATCATAGATAATAATTTTTTTTTAGTTCTGAAACAGAACACAAACATTGAGTTTGATCTGTTTAATCAGACAGATCTGAGTCATCTGACTATCGATCTGTCTGATTAAACAGATCCGAGTGTTCTGTTTCAGAACCATTAGGTAATTAATAATATTTATACACAGATCTCATTTTTTAAACAACTTAGTCTGACTTGATCATAGATTAAAGTATTTTTTTTTCAAACAACTCAGTCAGACTTGATCACAGAGCTGAGCCAACATGATGATCTAGCCTTCATTTCAGGACAACTTTTAAACTATTCTCTTTTTCTTCTTTTTTTAAAACTATTCTCTTTTTCTTTTTTTTTAACAACTTTTTTTCTTAAACAACTTCTCTTCTCTCTGTTTTTCCAAAACAGTTCTTTTTATAAAAAATTTTCTTTTTTTTTTTAACAACTTTTTTTCTTAAACTACTTCTCTTCTCTCCGTTTTTCCAAAACAATTCTTTTTATAAAATAATTACTTAATTTTCTCTTCTCTCTGTTTAAAACTACTTCTGTTATATTTTTCTTCTTTTTTTAAAACTATTCTCTTTTTCTTTTTTTTTTACAACTTTTTTTCTTAAACTACTTATCTTCTCTCTGTTTTTCCAAAACAATTCTTTTTATAAAATAATTACCTAATTTTCTCTTCTCTCTGTTTAAAACTACTTCTATTCTCTTTTTCTTCTTTTTTTAAAACTATTCTCTTTTTCTTTTTTTTGTAACAACTTTTTTCTTAAACTACTTCTCTTCTCTCTTTTTCTGTTTTTAAAACAACAATCTTTTGTTTTTCTAAACTTCTCTTTTTTTAAAACTAATTTTCTTCTCCCTGTTTTGTTTTCTTTTTGTAAAACTTCTATTCTCTTCTCTTCTCTCTTTTTCTTTTTTCTAAGTTCTTAAACTTGTCTGTTTTTGAACTTGTCTATTTCTAACTTCTATGTCTTACCTTCTCTGTAGGACTCATGATTTCAGACTGGATCACTTGTCATTCCAGTTTTGGATGCGTTGTTTAAACACTTAGAAGGACCGAATTGATGAAGAACCTAAATGGTTCTCCCAATTGTGGACACTTCTTTGTTGTTAGAACACTGTAACCAAAATGGGTGATTCAAGGAAGCTGGTTAGAAATTGAATGTCCGAACGAATATTGATGTTCCTACAAACCGATGATGAATTTCGTTATCTTAGATCTCTCATGAACTCAGCTTAGTAGAATGACTTTCTATGTTGGCTGTGGTTCTACTTAGGTTGATTTGACGGAGAGTCAGAGTGGTGCTCATGGAGAAATATCTCCTGCTGGTACTGCTGATCCTCCTGTTCCTAGTGTGTCTGCTCCTGCTGGTTGTCCCGCAGGCGAAGTAGATGTGCTGACTGGAACGTCAACCTGTACGAGAGGCAGAACTTCTAAGGTTTGGGACTTTTATTCCTTTCATGATGCTCCTGATCCTAAAAATGGAGGCAAGATCATTAAAATGGCCAAATGCAACTTTTGTGGTGTTTCTCGAAATTCGAAATCTTCTAACGGGACAACACATTTCAAGAGACACACATTTAAGTGTGCTAAAGCACTAAAAATCGACTTGACTCAATCAAAGTTGGTACAAGATCCAAACAGTGGAAATATGGGTTTATTTCAGTTTAGTCAAGCGAGAGCTCGCAAAAACACGATCAAGCTTTTAATCCTTTGCGAGTTGCCGATGCAATTTGTGGAGGACCCCTTCTTTCAATTTTATATTACTGATTCCTTCCATCCTAGGTTCAAGTGATTTTCTAGAAGCACTGTTAGAAATGATATCATTAAATACTTTAAGGAAGAAAAAGATGCACTCAGAAATGTTTTACTTAGTGCTCCTGGTCGAATTGCTCTTACTTCTGATATCTGGTCTTCGAACCAGAGGCTTAGTTACATGTGCATAACAGCGCATTACATTGATGAAATTTGGTGTGTCCAAAAGAGAATCATCTCTTACATTCTGTTGGACAAGTCTCATACTGGGGAACACATTGCCAATGTTTAGTATGATAAGCTAACTAATGATTGGATGATATCTGGCAAAGTGTTTTCCTTGTCAATGGATAATGCTAGTGCAAATACTGTGTCTGTTTCTCGTTTAGTCGAGTTAATGCCTCATTTACCATTGGGAGGCGAATTATTTCACGTTCGATGTTGCTGTCATATCTTGAACTTGGTTGTTCGGGATGGTTTTAAAGTTTCCCAGTTTAAAGAAATGCTTACACGGCTGAAAGGTTGTCTTGAATATATCTCTGCATCGGAGACTCGAAATGTACAATTTCGAACACATTGTGAATCAAAGAACTATTCTCCTAAAAAATTGCAGTTGGATGTAAAACATCATTGGAATTCAACCTATCTTATGTTGAGAAGTGCCCTTCCGTTTAAGGATCCGATTGACTCGTTCTTATCTGATCGATCTCCGCCTTTTGTCTTATCGAGTAGTGATTGGCAGCACGCCAATTTGTTGTACAAGTTTTTGAAGCCTTTTTATGAGGCAACCAACTTCTTTTCTGGTGTTGATTATGTGACTTCTAACTCCATCTTGGAGTATTTGGTTGATATTGGGATGGTATTTTTAGATAATCGACATGATCCTATGTTTGCGGGCATTATTCATTTCATGGAGGCTAAATTTTGCAAGTATTGGGGTGAAACTCCCGTATTGTTTGGTGTTGCATGTATTTTAGATCCAAGGATCAAAATGAAAGTTGATATGCTCTTAACCGAACTTGAGAATTGTTTCGATACTTCGGCTCATGTTATCAAGTGTTCTACTAAGCAATCTGCCACCATGATCGGCAAGTTACGTGAATTATTTAAAGAGTATACGGCTGATTTGAGTGTGCCTACATCCGTTTCTTCGTCGTCTACTGTTGATCAACCCCAGAGTGAGCCCGATGGACCGTCTAGGCGTGGTGCTTTTTGGAGAAGTATTAAGAGAGTCCGAAAGGACCCTATAGCTACCGCTTCCGAAGAAATATCTAGATATGAGTCTGAGCCAGATCCTGCGGTCGATAATATTGAAAAGTTCGATGTTTTGGGTTGGTGGAGTGAGAACGAGAAGAGGTATCCGATTTTGTCCCGAATAGCACGTGATGTTCTTGCTGTCCCGTTTTCTACTGTTGCTTCCAAGTCGGCTTTCTCTTTAGGTAAAAGAATTTTGGGGGACTATCGGAGTAGCCTAACTCCGGAAATGTTGGAGTGTTGTGTTTGTCTTAAGGATTGGTGGAAACATGAGCTTAATGTTACTTTGAAGGAGTTTGATCCGTTAAACGACGGGTTTCCCGAACCAACTCCTAGTCCTAGCATTTCTCAAGTTCAATTGCTCGATTAATGAATGAAGGAGAGAAATGTAACTTTTTGTTTATATTTTGGACTTTTTGTTATTAAAATGTTGGAGGGAGGGAAATGTACTTTTTGTTATTAAAATGGGTGATTATGTAATTTTGTTTATGATATAATCTGATAATCATATATATAATGGTTGGTATTTTAATTAATTATTGTTTTTTTATTAAATTATTGTTTTTTTATTAAATTATTGTTTTATTATTAAATTATTGTTTATTTTTTTTTTTTTTTAATAATTCATTAAAACCCGAGCCCGCCCGACCAGAGCCCGTTGAAACCCGTTCGGGTAGTCGGGCTCGGACGGGCTACGGGCACTTCAAGTCTTTGATTCGCCTGGCCCGATCCGCCCGGCTCACTACCTCGGGCTCCGCTTATCCGAGCCCGATCTGCCCGAGCCCGGCACTTGGTAGCCCGAGCCCGCCCGATTCCCACCCCTAATCATAGCCACTAGATTGTTATTATTATCACTACATTATATATATATATATATATATATATTAATTTTTGAGTCTATAGGCCAAAAATTGGGTCCTAATAGGAGATTTAATCCTCTATAATCCTAAAAAGGATTTCAAAACCAAAATAATAATTTTAATAGATATTTAGTCCTTTGGTCTCATCTAGAGAGATTACACAAATCCATATAATACTTATTATATATTTAATACCTATATTAACCTTCTTTTAATATCTAAACGTGATTCTCATTCTAAACCGTATTGGATTTTCTCTCCATATTTATCTCAACTTTCTCTCTCCAATCACGTTTGTTTTGTAACTAACTTATCTCTTTCTAAAATTCCGTAACCGAAATCCAGTAACTTTCTCACTCTCTCTCTAAAAATGAAATCTTCATTAAACATACATTAAACTCTCCCCCAGCTGTAAAGAACTCCATTGATTAGTATTCAATCAAGAGCTATCATCAAAACCTCCATTGTTATTTAGGGGTTTTACTGATTATCTCTTTATTCTAGCCACAACTAATCAGGTTTAAAATCTTTTCTCTATTGGTTTATAGGTTAACGATTCATATTGAAGATTTGATAAAAATCAAATGTTCTTCTTTTTAATTTCATTTACTATGAATCTGTTTTGCTGTAATCTTCTATATCTAAAGTGTTCTTCCATGTATTTGATATTTCTTTTTCATTGTTATTGAATCCATGTAATCTAGATATGATGTTTTCATTCAATTATTTAGATGTTTCAGATCTTTGATTACCTTCAGATCAAATTGAACTGATAATACAGATAATGATGGATATTCGATTCCAGTTATTTAATATCTTATCTGTATGGGAAAACATTTGTAGTGTAATATACATTATGTATACTTTATGTTCCATATCTTTAACTTTTTCAATATTATGGTGTTGAAAAATATATAAACATCTATAAAATTCATTACAAATTATACATACTTGTGACATTGTGTTGTAAAGGATTTTGTAATAGGCATAAATTAAAGTTTTACTTGCTACAAATTATTTGTACTTTTTTTACACTTGACTACTAATCTCATACATACACATAAAGTATGTAATTTGTTCTGTACATTTTAAATTTTTTACGTATTTGAATAATTTGTCCGTTTTGAAATATATGCTTAATTATTAAATCAATATAAAATATTTTAATATTATGTTTTACAGAACCGATGGATATTCAAACAGATTCATCAATTCAAATCAAGAAGACGATACTAAAATCGGATGGTTGGGATAAAATGTTTACTGAACCTGGACAATTATTTCCCGGGGGTGCTAAAGCCTTTCGATTTGCTCTTCGGCAATATAGTATAAATACTGGCCATGATTTTAAATTTATTAAAAATGATTCGAAGCAGGTAACTGTTGTATGTCCTGTTGAAGATTGCAAATGGAGAGTACATGGATGTGCATGTACGCCATTGAAATGTGAATCTATGTTTATTTTGAAAGACATGGAAATGAAACATGACTGTGAAGATTTCATTAAGAAGACCAAGAAACCAAAACTAAACAGTTCATTTGTTGGGAAACTTATTTTAGATGAGGTTACAAGAAGCCCAGATCGTTCCACAGCAAGCTTGAAGAAAGATTTCTTGAAAGATTACGCTGTTCAACTTCCATATTACTACACTTATGAGGGGAAGAAAGTAGCAATGAATGAAGCATTTGGTCAAGAAGGAGATTCCTATGCAAAACTTAGATGGTATGCTGATGCCTTTTCACGTACAAACCCAAACAGCATAGTACAACTTGAAGTTGACGACGTGTCTCGGAGATTTAAAAGAATTTTCATTGCACCACATGCTTGTATAGTTGGCTTTCAATATTGTCGACCAGTTATATATGTGGATGGGACATTTTGCAAAACTCGTTTTAACGGGTGCATACTTGCTGCTGTGGCTAAAGACGGTAACAATGGTATTTTCTGAACATTCTTAAATTTCTCATAATTAATCTAAAAAGTATCTCCTTTTTCAACAACGTATTACATCCTTTTATTTACATTACTGTAACTTTAAGATAAATTATATCAACTTTACAGACCATCTTATATACTTTTTAAGTAAGTATGCTTGATGAATGTTTAACTTTTCGTACTTTCACTAAAATATTTTCAATTTTCAGGTCTATTTCCGTTAGCATATTCTGTGGTTGATGTTGAGAATGACCAAAATTGGGACTGGTTTCTAAGGCATTTGCGCAATGCTCTGAATATGGAAAAGACGTATATCTTTATTTCAGACCGTCACAATGGTATAATCAACGGTGTTAAGAACATTTTCCCGACAGCACACCATTCCTTTTGTGTTTGGCATCTAAGGAACAATCTGAATTTAAGATTGGCAAATGGAGCTAGAAAATCAAAATTCTTCCAAACATTGATTTTCAAGGCTGCTAGAGCTCTTCCCGAATCTGAGTATCACGCAACTATTAACCAGATGATACAGATGGGTGGTTCAAAAGTTGCTGCATTTTTTCAATCCTTAGACCCTGCTTCTTGGGCAGATGCTTACTTTCCCGGTATAAGGTATGATCAGACAATATTGTATTCGTTTCATTATCTATATTGATTTATTTACTGAACTTTATGTAGTTTACCGTATAAAGTTTTGATATTGTGTTACAAATAACATGTACTTTACACAGGATTTTCAGGATATTTACTGTACATTATGGTTTTTTCTTATGAAAAATTATCGATATTATAACAAAATATATAAAAATTATATACGATTTTTTTTCATACAGATACACATCGATATCATCTCAACTATCAGAATCCTTTAACAATCAGATTCGACATGCTCGTGGACTACCAATTACAGCAATGTTGGAGGCAATTCGTATTCATATAATGAACAAAATGAACACAGCACGAGAATTGTCTAAGAAATGGACGACATTCTTGTGTCCAACCATCACTGATCTGTTGAAAGCAAAATATGATAGTGCCGCAACTTGGAATATTGCCCAGGCAGCCCCATTCATATTCGAGGTTTACTCAGAACCTTCTCATTGTGTTAATCTTCTTCTTATTTCTTGTACTTGTAGAAGGTGGCAAGTTGATGGTGTTCCTTGTGAGCATGCAATGTTGTACATTAAAAGCTTGTCTGACGACCAACAAGATTGTTTTTACGATCCTATTTGGACAACTGAGTCTTATGTGAAGACTTACCAGGAACATATAATGCCTATATCCAATGTTGATGAACCAAGGACTTTTGATGAAGCTACCAAAATTCTCCCACCGTTGATTCATCGTAGACCAGGTCGTCCAAGAACAGTACGGATCGAGAGCTCGGGAAACATGCCAAGGAAATTAAGGATATGTGGTAGGTGTAAGCAACCTTCTTACCACAATCGCAAAACATGTAGGGCAAACATTTGATGTATTCACATATGTTACATTACAACTTCAATTCAAATAAATAAAAAATTTGGAATGTTTGAATTATACGTTTTGTTTGACTATTCTATTTTTATTCTCTATCAAAAGTTCGTACTTTAGCGGTTGTGTTTTGAACCTTGCTTAACAAATGTGAATATTGATAAAAGAACACCCAATGTTTTTCAACATTAGCCATTCTTTTTTTAACAAAGTAAATGTTTTGCAGATTTAATTCATACTTTCATGTAAATTTCACATTTTTATTTGTTCATTTCATTATTGTATCAAAAAATAAAGGAATACTCTTGATAAATTTCAGTAACTTTTTCAACAAATATGATATTTATAATTAAAAATTACATGTCCCATCCGCTTCTGTTTTACTTCAAACAGTCAAATAAAATTCATTACAACTACTTTCAAATCGGAAAAATAAAACCTTACTTAAATTAAAACTATATTAAACTTTTTTCCACAGATCTCTTGTTTCATACAATAGCTCGTACGTCACTTTCGCTCTTTTACGCTGAGCTAATTCAATCCAATCGTCCGCAAGATATTCATTTGGTACTCCCCATTTGTAATGTTTCATGAATACCATATCCATATGAAGCATAACAAATAGTCCACAATCCGCACTGTCAATCATTGATATAACATTTATTATGAAACCACCAAATAATTTATAAACTAAAAAACTATCTGTATGTATTACAGTAATCACAAAAGTAATAAATATTTTGTACTTACTTTTCTCCTTGTTGATGATCATACGGCGTCTTCGAAACCTTACATTTTTTCTTAAATTCAGGACTCACATATTTTGTTTTGTGAAGCACATCTAATATGTATTGTCCATACTTTGCAGCATTTTCTTCACATTGTTTACGGAGCTTTGTGTCAAAGAATAACGAGTTGTAATGGGTCCAAGACTGATCAAAGTAATCAAATACTAACAAAGTCCAATGAATACACCTACTAACATCTGTAATCATCGAATGACACATTGGAGCAACTATATAAGATATTAGCCATCTTTCAGCCTCATTTAATAACCGATCTGATAGGTGGGGGTCTATGTTTGCCTGAGCTGATTTGCAATTTATCATTGTCTGTCAAATAAAAACAACATATTATATATTTCAGTATGAATACTTCATGATAAAGTATACATAATTTTTGACAGACATATACATATATTCAGTAAATTATATATAATTTAGTGGCTAAAAAGTTACATTTAGTAAATTATACATACTTTACCAACCATTCTAAATCTTTCATCTATATAAAAAATGTAATTTATGACTTAAAAATAGATCTATGGTCAAATTATAAATTCTTTAAATAAAACTTACCCATAATTCAGACGCGAGAACGAAAACTTGTCCAGCTCCAACAAAAACTTGGGAAGATAGATGCTTTGACCACCAATTTATAATCTGAGCATCGGTTTCACAGTTCATCATAAGCCAATTCACCTCTCTTCCTCTAACATCACTCGTCAGATTTGATTCCCATATAATTGTTCTGCATGTTAATTGTTATTAGTTTAAAAAACTGAATTTATAGCAAAATAGTTATATTATATTAGAAATAACAGATTATGTTTGTTACAAACATCATAATGTAACACAAACAACAAAACATTTCAAAACATAGACAACGACAATGATTTAAACTTCTATTTCATTACTTCATCTTCACTCCTTGGTTAAACTCCTCAAGCAGACCTTTCTCATTATCTTTCACTTTCTTCCAAACTTTGCTTTTCTTCCAGTTGCTAAGTTTTTCATCATCCTCAATCGAAACTCCCTTCCCCTTTTTATCCACTTCTTCAACATTCACTACTTCCTTTTTCGCAATTTCCTTCTTTTTGTCTTTCTCGGCCTTTTCTTTTGGCTCGGCTTTTTCAGTTTGTTTCCTTGTTCTGGGAGCTTGTTTGATTCTCTTAATAAGAGAATTCTGTTTTGGTGTTTCAACAGGATCAACTGTTTTATCCGATCCACCCTTAACAGCTTTTGATTTTGTTCTCTTCTTCTTCACTGTTGTTGGAGTAGTCTGGACAAAGTCATCATCTATGCGTGAATTTGTTTCAGCATTCTCTTGATAGGTTTTTGCAACTTGAACAACATCGGAGAAGTCGGATGGATTTGTGAAATCTATTCCCAAATCAAAATTGGGAGTTGAACTATAATTCTTTTCTTCCTCATTAGGCACCAACACAATGGCTGTGCATGGCACGTTTCCATCTTCATCTGACAACAACAATCATGTAAAAACATATCATTTATCATAACATTTACAAAAAATTATATATAATTTTTCCTGTGATAATAATAGTATCTATAAAGTATGTGTCATTTACCATAAATTATAATAGAAAACAGTAAATTATTTATAATTACTGACCTTCCTGTTGTTGTTCTTGAACATTTTCTTCTTCCTGAACCTTATCATCCGGTTGTCCTTCATCAATCTTCTCATCATTGACATTATCTTTCTCTGCAAAATTATTTTCATCCTCATTCTGGTCCACATTAACACCACCACTTCCTTCATCATAATCCTTATGAATCAATGATTCATCTCTCTGTTCAGACTTTAAAAGTAACTTCAATTGTATTACTTCATTTCTCAAACTTTCAATTTCCTCGTCCTTTTTCTTTAATTCTTCTCTTTGATTTTTCACTTCTCTACTCAGTGCTTCCATCATCTCCATGTTATTCAACTGTTCATCAAAAGGTATTTTCACAACTACCTTTTCAGTAAACTTTAACATTTCCTTCTCTTCTTCACTAACATCATCCACAACATCCTCAAAAACCTGTACATAAAAGTTTACATAAATTATAGAGTCTTCTGTACATGCATACAACAAACCTTCTGAAATTATATGTTCTTTACGATAAATTACATATACTTTTCACAAAAGTATAACATAGTTATAAAAAGTTTAAACTTTCATTAATAGAAAAACAAATAAAAAGTTAATTTTACCTCCTCAGGTACCAGTGCAGCTAGATCTTTTTCCATCCCATTACTAAATCCATCCACAGACCACCTCAAGAACCTTGGGTATCTTGTTGCATTCAGTGCATTTTTCGGATACCGATTAGTATGCATGCACACCCAGAACTAAAGGAAAAAAGAAATTGTAAATTACTCATACTTTATATGAAATAATATGCAATTTATATAAAAAGTGGTTCTAAAAAAGTTACTCACTGGCAAAAGTAACAAGCAACCCGATGCTTTTGTTGGGTCTTCTGAATGTTTGTCGATCGTTTCCATCATATATGAGTGTTTGGCTCTTGGCCATGACACCCTATTGATAGCTCTTCTAGATTGGAGGTTCTTATAAATGCTAGGCAATACAGTGAAACCAGCCAAAGTCGCAAACAGGAAGCTCGCCGATAACATCATTATTAGAAGTCCAACAAATTCTATTGCTGGTTCACTATTCCTCACGCATTTCTGAAGTGCATTACCAACAACAGCACTAGAAAGACCCATATTTTTGTTCCTTGATGCTTCCAGTGTTTCCTTGAAATACTTGGTCAAGAACGCACACTTCAAAGGATCTATATCATTTTTCTTTGGGAATGCCTCATATTCAGAACCCTCCATGGGCATTCCCAACAACAAAGAGACATCTTCAGGTTTGAATTCGATCTCAACACCCCCAATAACAAATTTCTTAGTCGATTTTTTATATCGACAAAGAACATCCAAAATGGCAGTAGTTGGACGAGTAGTATAATTCTCCCTTAATATAGTACCTTCTGCCATAGCATCAAATAGTTGGCTGAAAGGAGTTTTGCTTATCTCCTCCTTCATTTCTTCAGTCATATAGGTACGGATGCTATTTATCAACTCTATTGGTTTACTAAGGGTGTATCTGAATAGAGCCGATGTCTTTTGCTCCGGAATTAGCTTCTGTTCTCCTACAATATCAACCCATTTACTCCCACTTCCTTTATCCTTCAACTTCAAACTTTTAGAACTCACACCAGCCTGCACAATAACACAAACAAACAAAATTGTACACTGTAACATAAATCATGTAAAGTACGCATAGTTTACTTAACATTATGAAAAAATCTATATACAGAATGTATATTTTAATGTATATCCCAAAATTGTATATACAACTAGGGAGAAACTCTTAAAAGATTAACACAGATATGTAAATGAATCATAATTTATCAATTTAGCTTCACAATATCAACAAATTATATCATCTTCCATACACATTACCTCAGAAATTGATGTTTCTTTACTTTTTGATTTCTTCTTAACAACAACTTCTTCAACATTTGATTTTCTCTTCATTGGACTCCTTCTTACTGATGTTCTTTCTTCCGTCACATTCGATTTAGATTTCCCTTTAGGTGCCATCTTCAACCTTTTGCTGCAATAAAGGTCATTTTCATTAAACCCTAAACCAAGAACAAAATTTTCATTAAACCCTAACACAGAAATAATGGTTTCATTTTCCAGAAATTATAGGTTTTTTTTAACACAAAATTATCTTATTTTTCGACATAAATAAAAATTTAAAAAGAAGAATTAGGTTTTTCAAGTAAATCTAAAAATTTTAATGTCGAGATTTACTTCAAAAAACACCAAAGATCTATTAATCATGAAACAAAAACGATTTTGTACCCTGTTTTGTTAAAAAAAAATGAACGAAAAAACCCTAAACCAGGATCAACAGCCATTAAACCGAAAAGAAACTTCCTATTTACATAGAAATCTTTACCAAAATCAACAAATCCTCTTCAATAGAAAGTGAAAAGGACATGCAACAACAATTTATAATGATTTTAATGAAAAGAAACACACCTTTCGTTTTAAACCGTTTTGATAACGAAAAGGGGTTTATGAACCAGCTTACCTTTTCACCTGAACAGGTTCTTCAATGGAAAAGACGAATGGAGAAGATGAAAGGATGCAAACTTTTTGATTCCAACGATCTCTTTAGGGTTTTTCTTCGAGATATCCGGTAGATTGATTGAAAAACCCAAATCGGGTAGGTTTAGAGAGAGAAAGCGTCTTTATGAAGAGTGAGATCCAAATTTTGTTTCGGCAGCCTTAGATACTCCACAAATCACGCCCACGGGTTTTGGGAAAGTTTCCTAAAACCCTCGGAAATTCAAATAACCCGGGGTTTTTTGAATTGGATACATTTGGTATTACCCAATAAATTATCCATACTTTATGCCCTTCTTATAAAAGGACCAAAAATCCATAATCTAAGAAGAATGGTCTATAAACCTATTTTCAAATTAATTTTGGTCTATATACCCATGGACTCTCTCTCTCTCTCTCTCTCTCTCTCTCTATATATATATATATATATATATATATATATATATATATATATATATGTCATTAAAATAGAAATAAAACCTCTCACATCTACTCATCTTTTTCTCTCTAATTTTTAATTCTGTTTTTATTTTTCTCATTACTAAATTGTAACTGTCCCTCTTCTTCCTCTTCATCATTAATATAATTTATTATAAAAAAAATATAGGCCCTTAAAAATGAAGTAAAACCTCTCATACTCCTCATTTTCTCTCTAACTTTTAATTTATGCTTTTATTCTCCATCATTACTAAATTGTAACTCCCCTCTTCTACCTCCTCTTCACCATTATAAATTACAATGAGTTAACAAATCATCTCAATTTCTTCCAATGATATCTGTCTCTTCAATGTATTTATTTGTCTCTCAGATATTATGATATAGAAATACAAATTTACCTATTTTTCTGACACTATTCTCTCTTGCAGGTACACATTTATTTATCTCATATTATATCCCAGCAAATACCAATTGGTTTGTCCTTTTCTGATTGTTATTTGTTGTATAAAGGCATTCGTGGACGATGCACTTTCAAAGCGATGTATATGTAGTTAATATTATGTTTTTTTTTTTAGTTTTTATGTTCGGAGATTTTGTGTTTGTTATGGATTTTAATAGTTATGGTGATTTTTGTAGAGATTTAAGGCATTTGGTGAAGTTGATGGAATTGAAGTAGCTTGGAGTCAATAATAGGAAAGGTTGTACTTTGAAGTGTTTTCTTGACATGTCAATGTGAAATATAGAAATAGTTTATGTAGAAAATATGAATTTCTTTTTTCTCTAAATAATATCTATTATTAGGTTTGCAATATCCAAACTGATTTTTGTTTTCAAATTCTATCGGTAACACATACAATCTGTGTTTGTTCTTTTTGTATTTTTGTTTCTTGAGATGTACTTATTAAGAAATTCAAACTATTAACTGGGTGAAATATATGTTCTTTTAAATCGTGTTATGGGCTTCTCTCTGCAATCGAGGTGTTCGATAAATTGGGTTATTCGTTTTAAGAAAACAATGAAATGTTTATTTTTTTTGTAGATTTTTTTAACAGCTCCAGATTGCAGGAATTTCAAGATTTTTAATCTTGATAATGTATATTACATATTTTTCCAAGTTTTTCGGTTAATAATTTTTCAACTTCCTTAGTTTTCTCTTTTTTGTTTTGAGAAATGAACGTTAGATTTTCGTATAGTCGAAAAGGGCTAAATAGTTTATGTCAAAAAGTGTAGACCAATTTCTAAACTTACTTCTTATCATCCATCTAATTTTCATTTGTGGTTATTATCATCTAACTATTAATTTTATAAATTATTCATAAGTTTTTGTTATTTTAGTTTAGAGAAGATAGATTTGCAGAGAGTAGTGGAGTTTCCTCTTCGAAGTATTTAGATTTGTAATATTTCTTATCAAGATCTCTCCCTCTCCCTATATACATAAATCTTATTTAGATATGTCAACACAAATATTTAATTCCATAGTTTTTAACGCAAAGGGAAAAGTTAAGGTCCTTTTGCTTTCTTTCTTTTTTCTAACATTTGTTAATATTAGTATTCGCTTTAATTTGTTCATTATACTAATTAGTATTACTTTTTATTTATTTTTAATTCGGTAATTTTATCCATTGAACTTCATTTATTCCGAACTAACAACTCAAAATTTTATTTAGCTTAAAAATCCGGCTATTAGTTGTTTATAAAGATCCCATTTACTACCAATATTATAAATATTCTACAAGTCTATGACAACTAATGTGAAACCTTTTTTCTCGTCTGAAATTTGAAGCAAGTGACTGAACTTATATAACCTTCAACATAGTTCAATTTAGGATTTTGGTTTGCTAAACAAATAGCTATGACATGTTTTGATGTTGCACTTTATCAGGAGAAATTGAATGAAGTGTGGAGACATATATAAATAAATAAGACATACCTATTAATATTTGTGTATGTCTCTATAAATCGCCTATGAAGTATTTTTTTTATCGATGAAACTAGACAAGGAATGATGCACAAATCAAGAACTATACGAAATAATTATGAATTTAGGACTTGAAAATAGCATACAATCTTCAAACCAACTTAGAGAATATAGTAAATTAATCAGAAACATGACCAACCAATCATGAACAAAAGGAACATAAGAATACCAACATAGTGGACTGGACCTTTGTTGTTGCTATTACATAATGCGTCTGATAGTTTCGTCGTGCCGTAGGCACGGGCAATACCTAGTACTTTTTAATTACTTAAATCTATATCAATATTTTAAAATTCATTAACTTATAAAGAATATTTACAACTATACGACCAAATAGTTTATATTTCTTAATTATCGAAATATTTATTTTGAAATAACTATAGTTTTATTAAGTTAAGATATTTATTAAATAAAGATAATATATATTCAATAAATAAAATTCTTATCTATTAATAATAATAGTAATTTTAATATAATTTATTTGATCTAACTAGATAAAATAACATGATTTATATAAATAATTATTTATGTATACATTTTTTTTAATAAACTTATCAGTTATCGAATAATTTATAAAAACCATCTAAAACAATGTTTAGACGTACAACCCTAATATCCCTAAATAACTAGGTAAATGTCCAAATATCCTAAACAATTTTCTTGGTGTTTTAAGCATTTTAGTTATATAAAAGTTGTGTTTTATTTATAGATTAATAAACTATGTAGACATTAATATTTATTAAAATCGTACTAATAAAGTTAGAAAATATTAATTATCTTCACGTAACAAGAGAAGTTTAGGAGCATACTTATTCGCGTCCATGTGGTGAGTCGAAGTCGGAGCCCGACCTCGACCTTAACCCCGACCTCGAACCTGAGTCCGACCCCGAGCCGGAGTCCGAGCTTACAGCGGAGCCCAAATCTGAATCAGAGTGCGAGCTGCAACTAGAACCGAGCATTACTACATGTGGATTTAATTTCATGTGCTTTAGTCTCAAAACCTAAACCTACACAAATCATCCAATCCGGCATTCACCTAAACTTCTCTTGTTACGTGAAAATAATAAACATTATCCAATTTTAACTACTATGGTTTTTAGTGTATATTAACATCATATAGGTTATTAATCTTTAAACTAAATACATATTTCGTATATACTAAAATGCCTAAAATGACAAGAAATACTTTTAGGTTATTCAGAAATTTATTTAGTTGTTTAGGGATATTAGGACTACACGTCTAAATATTGTTTTATATGTTTCTTTATAAATTATTCGATAACTGATAAGTTTATAAATAGATATTATTATTATTAATCATGCTATTTTTCCTAGCTTAATAAAATAAATTATCAATAGATAAGAATTTTTTTTAATAAATATATATCTTTATTTAATAAATAAATATCTTAACTTAATAAAATAATAGTCAATTAAAAATAAAAACTTCTATAATGAAAAACACACAAACTATTTGGTCATACGTTTATAAATTTTATTTATAACTTAATGAATTTTAAAATAGTGGTAGAAATTTAAATAATAAATAAATCTATTAATCTAACATTTATACGATTTACAGATATAGGGTGTGTACGGAGATGAGAGGTAGGAGAAGAGAGATTTATAATAATAATATTTAAATTCGATTGCTAAACCTAAATTCGATTAACTGATAAGTGTGAGCGGTCACTGAGACCGCGCTTTGGTTGCTAAACCTAAACAAAACATGCATTGTCAGAGTACCACATTTGATGGCGGCAACAATAACCAATCCGATTGTATCTTTAAATACTTTCTTAATCCTTCTGGTCTTTTGTTAAGTTACACATTTCTCGCACATAGGTCTAAGCTTACGGACACAATCATGTTGCGAATAATGTTGTTCGGCCTATAAAATATCATTTTTTTAAGAAGGTAAGCGGGGTGGGTACATTAAGAAAATAAAAGGAAAACAAAACATGCACTAACTCGTTACATCATGTCTTTTAACAAAAAAAAAAA
This sequence comes from Eschscholzia californica, assembly GCF_041429995.1. NCBI lineage: Eukaryota > Viridiplantae > Streptophyta > Magnoliopsida > Ranunculales > Papaveraceae > Eschscholzia > Eschscholzia californica. The sequence continues at coordinate 40,521,196 of NW_028238198.1, forward strand.
TTCATTACATCATGGCTTTTAGCCCCATCCTTTTCTCATTCTTACTGTCCCTCTAGACAGGGCCGGCCCCAATATATCAAAGGCCCCAAACGAAATAAAAAAGAGTTATTTCCTATTTGGCTCCCTAGTTTGTGACCAGCTTCTCTTTTGGCCCCCTGTTTTTCCTAAATTAAAAAATGACCCCCTGTTTGTAAAATCGTCAGTTAACTTTAACACCTGATTGTTTTGTTTCCTTTATTACCCTTCCACTAAAATTAATCCTTTTTCATTCTTCTCTCTCTAACCCTTTCTCTATCTAACCTTTTTTTTTATTATTATTTGTTGGTCAACAAACTTACCTTTGTCCGTGGGAGAATATTTTTACAAAATATAAGTACAGACATGAACTTGACCAAAAGCAAAAAATGCATAAATCAAACAACTAGTTAGGAACGGTGTGAAATTATTACTAGTTGTTGAATACTTTCAGCAAGTTATTCAACTCTATCAACCTGCCTAAATAAGTTTTAGAGTGCCTGGATTTGCCTATTTCATCTCTTCTTGAAGTCCTGAAATATTTTCATAGTATAGTAAAAAGGGATGTATCAATAGTGGTACCTTGACAAAAATAATAACAATCTAGAAAGATGAAAAAGCTTGCTTGTACAATAACCTCAACACCAGCTTCATCAAATCTTAGCAACTTCAGTGCATAGTTAGCAAAACCGGGCATATAATATGCCATTAGATTTTAAAAATACAGACTTGGAGGAATAACATATCAACCTTTCCGAAAAAACTTTGAGCAGGTAGTAGTTGCTACTCCCGGTCTAGCAGTTCTGTAATTTCAAATATGGAATCAAGACCCTTCTCAATACCATCTAATACTGCAAGAACAAAAACTATGTTATGAGAAAGAAGTTCACAACCAACAGTAAATACCTATCAAGGATACTTCAGCTCTATACTAGAAAATGTTCAAACGACCAATGTGAAGGTGGCAGGAAAATGAAAAGGTTGGTTCACATCAATGGTCGATAGATCTTCTCCTGTAACTGATAACAACACTATTGTGTACCAAAAATCCTCGTATTCGTACCATTTGAGAGTATAAACAGATAGAGAAAGAGGGGGAAACACTTCAACTTCCCCAAAATTGGAACCTGAACTGATACAAAATGAATAAGCCTTCCATCTTCTTTACTAAAAATTGGAGTTAAACTAAACAAAACCCAGAATTGAGTTGCCATCTTTCTTATAACTCAACGAACTTATCTAAATTGCTTTTTCTTCCCTAATTGCCTCTCAAATTTCCCGTACTGATCTCCTATTAGTTTTAGGTCCTTGAAGTGTTCTCCTTTTCTTCTTATAACTTCATCTCTCAAAACCCCAGACATTGAGAAATCCTTTACTAGCAAACACAATTGGGTGCCCAGAAATTGAAGGATCTGTTATGGTAAAGTAATCTGATAATTCATCAAAAGTTGATGAACTTCATGGAGCCACAATGTATAACAAGAAATAATTCATCCAGAGCTTCCTGTACTTTTATGTTATGAAAATAATACCCAATGGACCAAGGTAAGTTTGTTGACCAACCAATAATAAAAAAGGGCCAGAGAGAGAAAAGGGTTAGAGAGAGGAAAATGAAAAAGAATTAATTTTAGTGGAAGGGTAATAAAGGAAACAAAACAATCAGGTGTTAAAGTTAACTGACGGTTTTACAAAAAGGGGGCCATTTTTGAATTTATAAAAAACAGGGGACCAAAAAGAAGCTGGTCAAAACTAGGAGGCCAAATAAGAAATAACTCTATAAAAAATTGGGCCCAATATAAGAGATGTTAGAAAAACACTAAATAAAATTTGAATAATGCAAGGGAGGGGAATTGAACGCTTAACCTCTTATCCATGACCTAAACTCTTTACCACCAAGCTATACTTTAAACTATGTTAGAAATTAGTTTAAAAAACAATTATTTCTTCGAAAATTACATGCGAAACGGGAAACGTGAAGCCTTTGATTATTTGAGGCCCAAAGCAACCATTTTGGTGGCTTTGGGCCCGGGCCGCCCCTGGATTTTTTTGTTTAGGGTTATTTCCCTAATGGCCCCCTACTTTGTGACCAGCTTCCCGCCTGGCCCCCTACTTTACGAGAAATACCCATATGGCCCCCTAAAACCGTTAACTTTAACTTTCCGTCACTCTCTCTCTCCTCCATCTCTTTTTCTCTCTCTGCCATGTCACGCCACCTCATCTATTAGGCCACCTCATCACCTTCTCCGGCAGAGGTCGCCGGCCGGCGACCTTCAAACTAAAAAAAAAAAAAAAAAATTTTTTTATCTCTCTCCTCTCTCTCTCTCTAAGAACTCCGGCGAAGGGTTCCTTCGCCGGAGTTCTTAGAGAGAGAGGAGAGAAAGAAAAAAAAAAAATTTTTTTTTTTAGTTTGAAGGTCGCCGGCCGGAAATTTGGTCGGCCGGCGACCTTGCCGGAGAAGGTGATGAAGTGGCGTAACAGATAATGTGGCGTGACATGGCAGAGAGAGAAAAAGAGATGGAGGAGAGAGAGTGACGGAAAGTTAAAGTTAACGGTTTTAGGGGGCCATATGGGTATTTCTCGTAAAATAGGGGGCCAGGCGAGAAGCTGGTCACAAAGTAGGGGGCCATTAGGGAAATAACCCTTTTGTTTATATGATTGAGTTAGATTTTGGGACAACTCTAACTTTCCTATTATATGCTATTCACCTAAGATCATAGAATATGAGAATAATAACGGTTTATCATACTATGCTTTTACTAGATTAGACAAATAATAATTGTTTTCTATACGGCTTTCAGCCAAACGTTACTCGCTTTGGTTTAGGGGCTGCCCTGTTGTATTGCTACGCTCTCAAAAACAATATGTCAAATGATATACAGGGGCGGCCCTGGTGGCCACATTTTCAGTAAAATTCAATGTTGGATAGTATATCACGGAAGTGCCTATAAGATAAATGAACTAACCCCCGTCTCATAACAGCCTAAGAAAATGACGTGTTGGCACTCTAAATGCAAGCTGTTCCTAGGGCCCACCATTTCATTTGTGGTTGATTTAAATGAGGCCCCTAGTGTTTAAGCAACTATAAAATTTGGTCCTAGTTGTGACCAACTATGAAATTTGTGCCCCATGTTTATTATTACAGTCAATCTTGCTCCAAAATATTTTCCTCCTCATCAATTCTTTTTACCCTAGTCATTTTCATATTTAAAAGCTGATTGTCAGCATGAACTACCTCTTGGTCATCTGTCAATGAGTCAGACACAAACACACTCCCCCCACTTCTTCATACTTCTTTCTCCCTCTCTCTCACTTGCTCGCTTTTCATATTCTCACTCGCTCGCTTCTCATATTCTCACCCTTCATCTTTCTATCCATCTTTTGTTCTCCCTCCATCCCACGTATTCTCGAAAACTCAAGAAGAAACTCTCGTAGAAAATCTCAAGGTCAAAGATTTGGAGTATCATGAAATCAATTTGAAAGATTTGGGGTATCTTTCGGTCTCCCTCAATTTTATTAATGAAGAATACGAACCTTCAAATACCTTCTTTTTTTTTTTTAGAGAATTGGAGTATCATTAGATTTCATGGTTAAAAAAGATTATGTAAGAATTTTGATGCAAATTAATGGATTTACTTTAGATACTAACAATCCTTAATCCTTATTATATATGTATGTACATGATATGTCATATGTATATTAGAAATTAGGTCAAATTTCTTGTTCGTCTTAATTAAAAGTACATGTGAATACTTTCGAAAGTTTCAACTCCTATGTGCAAACTCATGCAACTATTTTTGAATTTGTGTAAAATAACATGTATTTAAATCTTGCTGTAAAACTTCACAAACATTTCTTTGTGCAAAACTCGTGCAATCTTTACATGTTATGGATTCTTTTTTGAAAAAGAAAATCGCGTAAGGAGGGTTGGGAAATTGTACTTCCATGCGGGGCCACATTTACTAAGTCCGCTTCGGGCCTCTAAAAAGTCAGGGCCGGCCCTGATTATATATATACCAGAACTTGCAAATGAGAACAAGTTGATAAAAGAACATGGAACAAGTTCCATCAAAGTCTATCAATCAATCATAAAAGTTAGATCACCCTTAACTTTGAAAGATAATTATTTAGATAGACTAGAAAACTGTAAATGATTAAGAAATAAAAAGTGAAAACTGTGAAATTAGGACAATGAAAGGCATGGACCTAGTTGTTCTACAATTTTTCGCATAACTTGAGGAAATTACAAAAATAGAAAACAAAATAACTAAAAAGACTTGATTTGTGTATCGACTATGCTCTCCAGAGTAAAGTAAATCACTATTAAATAAGAAAAAGCTTATAGGATTCAAAGCAGAGTTTATCAAGTGTAGGCAACCTCTCATAATATATACGTAAAACAATTTTAAGGCTCACCGCAATGCCGTGTTATTTTCTTTAAAATTTCATTTTTTACTAGAACATTGGTGTTCTTTTTGCTTTAGAATTACTATCTCATTTTATTGGTTAAAATAGGCGGCTTTATTAGTTAGTTAGTTGTTACTCGAACTGATTTTCTCTCTCTTACGAATCATCTCTTATCTCCTCACTCTCTCTCTGAGCTGTATAAATAGTGAGTGACTAGTGCATTTCAATCTAATGAAACTTTTACTTCTCTAAATCTCTCTCTCTCTTTAAACCTAATATTGAAATATTTCATGGTATCAGAGCTTCTAGGTTACTCAGAGATCTAACAATGGAATCATTCTCTCTGGTTTAGGGAAAGAGTTTCATCACTTTATTGTAACTATCATAAATAGAACAGAAAGTATCACACTTCCTGAGCTTATTGATGGGCCTAAAAGGTTACCCTAAAAGGTCTCCACCCGCAAGTATACGGGCGTCAAGTAATAACCCGGTAAGACCGGGATCGATCCACGAAGATAGGTAGGTAACACGAATATCGAGAAAGTCTAACCCACCAGTTTAAGTGTCAGTCACTAACTCAGACTAAAAACAAAAAGATAATAAGTTGGGTTTTTGGATTGATTTCAAATAAACAAATAAAACGATCTAATCTAAAAGTGAGATGTGAGAGTGATTCGGGAAGAATGGTCGAGCAAGAATCAAATGAGGAGGATACTTCGATCTACAAAGTCGATAGTGACTAGTACTAATGATCTATAAGCATAAAAAGTTAGTTAACTTCACCCATTTACTTGGATGGGTCAACGAACTCTTGGTTTAACTCAGATTCCAGTCCATGAACGGTCTAAAAATCCGGAAGATTTTATCATTAAAAGCAATAAAACTCTTGTCACATCAAAACATGTATCACGAGTATCCGACTACAAAAGCTAGCTAGACATGGTGGAGCACATAATAAATGAGAAGAAAATAAAGAAAGACATAAGTTAAGGTGAAAATCTCCCTATTTCGATAAGGCGCGAGACTAAGATCGACGGAAAATATATGTGTTTAAGTGCTGTCGATCTCCCTGTAACAGAATGCAGGAGTCCTCTTAACAGTATACAATGGGTGTCCTCTCAGCAGAACTTGACCTCCCCTTAACAGAGTGTCATCTTTTTCTTCTCAAACCAAACCACCATGAAAGCTGAAACCAAGCTTTCTCTCTCTAGGAAACCAAACCAAATCAAAAGCAAATGGCAAAGAAATCACATAATAATCAAACCAAGAGAGTCTCAAGCAAAACCCAAAAGTTTCCCGGCCAAAAGAATGAGATAAAATCCGGCCAAGTGAAGATTCAAGATCCGGCCAAGCTCTGTCCTTCCCGACCGACTTGCTCCTATCTCGAGCTGTTGTTCTAGCTATGCCGGTTGCTCTAGCAAAAGACCCGAGCTGCTGTTCCGAGTTAATCCCGAGCTTCTCTTGTTGTTCTTCAATAAAATCGAGCAGCTTTAATGGTGGCTGTTAAGACCCGATTCCTTCACCCGAGCTGTTCTTTATTGCAGCCAAGAATGGCGAGTGGAGTTGCTGTTCTTGTTGCCTCTGACACTGCCGTCCCTTCTCGTGCCGGCCAAAGCTTTGGCCGGTTTAGCTTTCCGGCGGAGCTTTGGCCGGAATCCTTCCCCTCCTTTTCTCTCTTTCTCTAACTTTCCAAACCCTAATACTTTGATGGAGAAGATCATAAACCCTTAATCAGCTTTTGTTTTTTTTTCCTCATGGACCCCCAAATACAAATCCTTGACTTGGTTTAGGCCCATTGACTTGGTCTTGGGGTGCTCATAAAGCCTTCTTGACCTTCTTCTTTAGCTTTGGGCTTGGATTTGGGCCTAGATAAATAAACCAAAGGGGGCGCCCTCATCATTCTCTACACCCTCTAACTTTTGGTAAAGACCGAAATACCCTCCAACTTATTTCTTCCGTAATTTCTTCGTCCGAACTCCGATTCGACTTCCGTCTTCGCCGTTGGACTCGCCATCAACTCCACTTGCCACTTAACCTCTGATCTCTGCAAAAATTACCAAAATAACCCTGGTCTCTCTTTCCTTCCGGTCTCTTCCACATGAGATAAAATCTGATAAATGTTCCGTTTTATTCCGAATGAAGCGTCAAACTCCAAATAAGATACCTACCAAGAAAAACTTATAAATAATTAGAAATAAATCACGAAAAGAACTAACTCATCAAAGTTAAGTGATCCAAATGTGACATTTTAACGCCACATCAAACATCCCCAAACTTAGAATTTGCTAGTCCTCGAGCAAATAAACAAAACAAAACAATAAAGTAAAATCCTAACTCACTTTCGGAGGAATCCCGGTTGCATTTAGCGTATGCAACAAGCCGTTAAACCCCTAGGTTACCCCTAGAGGACGAGTTTCGTCTCGTGAGGGTTTCCAGAGAATATACCCACAAAATTCAAGATTCCAAAGACATAAAAGATTTCAACATCGATGTAAATAAGATAATGACAACTAATGACACACTCAAGCATGCTAAACAAACGAATCAAAATCGATAAATGCATATATATGCTAAAAATCTCCTCACTAGTAATCTCATCCTAAAATGTAAGCGTCCAATCATAATGAGCATCATCTAAGTCCAAAGTTGCAAAACCTCGATTCCTATCTTAGTACATTTCGCCTCGACTTTAGCCTCACGGTCATTCACTCTTAAACATGAAATCACTCAAAAATAGATAATACGGTTCACTCCAATGTGTGAGCATGGAATAAAGAGAAACTCAACACATACAAAACAAATGAGGATAACAAGTTTTAGAACGAAATGATCTCTAAAGAATGGAAATAACCACTAAAATGGAATGGGGAAGTTCACTCACCCTTCTCACCCACTATACCCTCTAACAATGTTTCCTAAAGGTCAACGGATACAAGTAATGAGATGAAAGTAGTGAAATCCCGAGAACGTCGACGTCTTCAATAAAAAGAACGCTCAAACAACTTCTAAACTTAGCTTTCTGCCTTGAATACTTTATTCTCACAACAATTACACATAAAAAACACAAATAACCCATAAACTCAATTTTTTTTCATTTTTTTTTTCATTTTTCTTTTTTTTTTCATATTTTTTTTTCTTTTTTCATAACAAAACAAGAACACTAACACTTGTATTCTCAACAAACAACTTTTTCTTCATTCTCACTTTGTTTCACATTCTTCTTTCTATACTTTCCAAGTCTTCATTCTCGGGAGTAGTATGTGAATGGGTGGTGGAGTATCCGTTTCCCTAAAGTTGACACTATTGTCGGGTTTCGTGGACTACAAGAGTAAGGTCGCTATCCTGATGTCACTCCTAGTGGCTAAGAAAGTTGAGCTCATGAGATCGTCTAAGCTCTTTTAAAAGTTACGAGGTTGAGTAGCTCTTCATTCTACTCAGAGTTAGCGCAGAAGAGTACACTCGAAAACAATATAAAGGCTCAGATATCTCACATGGGTTTAAGTCTCCACTAATGACTAGTATAGGTCCCTCAGAAATGTTTCTTTTTCCTTAGGATGCTACTCATATGATCAGAAAACAAACACTAAAGGACTTAACATTCATGAAAAAGACTAAGAACATGCATAACATTCACCAAAACTGAAACACATGCATCAACATACTTAAGCATACCACTAAAGTCACATCATATCTACCCAAAAAATTTCAAATTTGGTCGAATTATTGAACCCTCTTGTCTTTTGAAACCCCATGGTCATGGCTGAAAGTCATACCCCATCCCCAAACTTAAAATTAACATTGTCCTCAATGTTTCAAGCATATACTCACCAAAAGATAAGACATATTAATTTAAAGAGAAGAATGGAAAGATATTACCATAGCCGGAGGAGATAAGAGATACTACTACCGAGACTCATGTATGAACAGGTTCCAAGTTGATGTCGAGCTCGTCGCCATCCCCAAACTTGGAAAAAACCATGCCTCAGAAGCAAAACAAGTAAGAAATGCTCCTATGATCAACAAGAAATATGAGAATGAAGCACATAAGATCATGACCATAAAAATGACCCCTAACGCGGGTACACACGATTGCATTGAGCTATGCAATTAGCCGTTGATTCTCTTGCTTTCGCAAGAGCACGAGTTCTGTCTCGTGGAGGGTTTCCAGAGATGATACCCACAAACATCAAAACCCATCTCAATCAGTCAAAGATCATACAATAAGAGACGGAAATTTTGGGGGTCAACCCAAATAAAGCTATATGCCGGTGCTAATCGTCTCACAAAAAGATCAGAAATGTAAAGTGCACATAAGACGATAAAAGAAAACAAGCCATCCCCAAACTTAGTGGGTGCACAGTCCACTAAGTAGGCATAAATAGAAGGAACGACAACAAAGAAATCATCAAAAGGATCGACGTACACGTGAAGGGTCAAAATATCAGTCGAAGGCAAAAAATCATCTGGAAGCTTAGTGGACAGAATATCCACTATGTCCATAGACGTCTTTGGAAAGACGTCTGAAATGTCCCAAAAGGGATCAACAACCGAGTTTGAGATCATGTGGAAAGTCGAACTAGACTCTAAGGGTAAGGCAGTATGCTCGGGGACCAAGTCAAGGTCCATGGTTTCCTTAGGAAAATAGTCTGACAAACTATCCAACATGTCTCTAACTACTATGTCATCAACATCCTCAAAGGCATCTGGAGCCTCGCAGTCAGTTATAATATCAGGCCTTCCTAGCATTGCATCTAAGACTGACTCCTTACATGTGTCAAAAATCGGATAGTTCATAATCGTGTCATCCTCAAACTTGCTCATAGAGCCATCATCCTGAACATCAAAGTCTGGTATAGTCCTATCATAATGAGACGATAAAAGTTGAGGTAAAGACGAAACAAGGTCATCAATATTTTCGGGCTCTTGGGTCATCTCAGCAGATTTATCGACATTTAACTTAGTACTAGGGTTAGACGTATTACCCTCGTCATCGTACCTAGTACCCTCTTGAGTTTGGGGTGGTGAAACCCCTTCCTCGTCGACAAATGACTGTGACTCGAGCGTCTCTATCTTTTGAGTTAAGGACTCAATCCTCTGCTTCGTTTGAGTAGCAAATTGTGACATCATCTCAATAAGACGACTCTCGGACTCTGATCGAGATCTATCTTCAAGAGTCTCCTCATAACAAGGCTCACCAGTGTAATAAAATGAAGACTCTTGATAATAACTCCCTCCGTATATACTAGGATCATACCTGCCTCTAAAGTCATTGGTCTCAGAATAGTGTGGAATATAAGGTCTCTCATACATATTTGGTGTCGGACGATATCCATCACTAATCTGACCATCTCTATACATCTGTCGGTATTCTGCTAGTGTCATACGAGATCGATCAGGTTCAGATGGTCTATTCCTCTCACTAATCAGATCATCTCTACACATTCGTTGATAATCTCCGAAGGTCATGCCAGGTCGATTAGGCTCAATTGACCTATTCCCCTCATTAACCCGTCGGTATTCTCCTAGGGTCATACCACGTTGGTTAAGCTCAGCTCTACGCAACTGTTGGTATTCTCTTAAGGTCATATCAGGTCGGGTAATGATGGAACTCTTCTGCTCAAGGTCATCATCATCATCATGGAATGACCAACCGTTAGAATACCGTGCCATGATCTCACAATGTTCAAGGAACAACACACAAGCTATAAATGTAAACTACCAACCAATTACACACAAGTAGAAAGAAATAGATAGAATACGATACTAGCGAATGCTCCTCTCGTTTCGTTCTTCCTTCTGATTCCTTTCTTTTCCTTCGCTCCTATGTTCTTTTTTTTCGGCTTTTTCCTTAGAGTAGTTCCTGAAAATAAGAAAGAGTCAGAAACTACGAAAATAAACAAAAACGTCTAAGTTAACAAATAACACTAAACTAATGAACAAAACGAACAAACAATATCCAAACTACTAAACCTATCCCCGGCAGCGGCGCCAAAAACTTGATGGGCCTAAAAGGTTACCCTAAAAGGTCTCCACCCGCAAGTATACGGGCGTCAAGTAATAACCCGGTAAGACCGGGATCGATCCACGAAGATAGGTAGGTAACACGAATATCGAGAAAGTCTAACCCACCAGTTTAAGTGTCAGTCACTAACTCAGACTAAAAACAAAAAGATAATAAGTTGGGTTTTTGGATTGATTTCAAATAAACAAATAAAACGATCTAATCTAAAAGTGAGATGTGAGAGTGATTCGGGAAGAATGGTCGAGCAAGAATCAAATGAGGAGGATACTTCGATCTACAAAGTCGATAGTGACTAGTACTAATGATCTATAAGCATAAAAAGTTAGTTAACTTCACCCATTTACTTGGATGGGTCAACGAACTCTTGGTTTAACTCAGATTCCAGTCCATGAACGGTCTAAAAATCCGGAAGATTTTATCATTAAAAGCAATAAAACTCTTGTCACATCAAAACATGTATCACGAGTATCCGACTACAAAAGCTAGCTAGACATGGTGGAGCACATAATAAATGAGAAGAAAATAAAGAAAGACATAAGTTAAGGTGAAAATCTCCCTATTTCGATAAGGCGCGAGACTAAGATCGACGGAAAATATATGTGTTTAAGTGCTGTCGATCTCCCTGTAACAGAATGCAGGAGTCCTCTTAACAGTATACAATGGGTGTCCTCTCAGCAGAACTTGACCTCCCCTTAACAGAGTGTCATCTTCTTCTTCTCAAACCAAACCACCATGAAAGCTGAAACCAAGCTTTCTCTCTCTAGGAAACCAAACCAAATCAAAAGCAAATGGCAAAGAAATCACATAATAATCAAACCAAGAGAGTCTCAAGCAAAACCCAAAAGTTTCCCGGCCAAAAGAATGAGATAAAATCCGGCCAAGTGAAGATTCAAGATCCGGCCAAGCTCTGTCCTTCCCGACCGACTTGCTCCTATCTCGAGCTGTTGTTCTAGCTATGCCGGTTGCTCTAGCAAAAGACCCGAGCTGCTGTTCCGAGTTAATCCCGAGCTTCTCTTGTTGTTCTTCAATAAAATCGAGCAGCTTTAATGGTGGCTGTTAAGACCCGATTCCTTCACCCGAGCTGTTCTTTATTGCAGCCAAGAATGGCGAGTGGAGTTGCTGTTCTTGTTGCCTCTGACACTGCCGTCCCTTCTCGTGCCGGCCAAAGCTTTGGCCGGTTTAGCTTTCCGGCGGAGCTTTGGCCGGAATCCTTCCCCTCCTTTTCTCTCTTTCTCTAACTTTCCAAACCCTAATACTTTGATGGAGAAGATCATAAACCCTTAATCAGCTTTTGTTTTTTTTTCCTCATGGACCCCCAAATACAAATCCTTGACTTGGTTTAGGCCCATTGACTTGGTCTTGGGGTGCTCATAAAGCCTTCTTGACCTTCTTCTTTAGCTTTGGGCTTGGATTTGGGCCTAGATAAATAAACCAAAGGGGGCGCCCTCATCATTCTCTACACCCTCTAACTTTTGGTAAAGACCGAAATACCCTCCAACTTATTTCTTCCGTAATTTCTTCGTCCGAACTCCGATTCGACTTCCGTCTTCGCCGTTGGACTCGCCATCAACTCCACTTGCCACTTAACCTCTGATCTCTGCAAAAATTACCAAAATAACCCTGGTCTCTCTTTCCTTCCGGTCTCTTCCACATGAGATAAAATCTGATAAATGTTCCGTTTTATTCCGAATGAAGCGTCAAACTCCAAATAAGATACCTACCAAGAAAAACTTATAAATAATTAGAAATAAATCACGAAAAGAACTAACTCATCAAAGTTAAGTGATCCAAATGTGGCATTTTAACGCCACATCAAACATCCCCAAACTTAGAATTTGCTAGTCCTCGAGCAAATAAACAAAACAAAACAATAAAGTAAAATCCTAACTCACTTTCGGAGGAATCCCGGTTGCATTTAGCGTATGCAACAAGCCGTTAAACCCCTAGGTTACCCCTAGAGGACGAGTTTCGTCTCGTGAGGGTTTCCAGAGAATATACCCACAAAATTCAAGATTCCAAAGACATAAAAGATTTCAACATCGATGTAAATAAGATAATGACAACTAATGACACACTCAAGCATGCTAAACAAACGAATCAAAATCGATAAATGCATATATATGCTAAAAATCTCCTCACTAGTAATCTCATCCTAAAATGTAAGCGTCCAATCATAATGAGCATCATCTAAGTCCAAAGTTGCAAAACCTCGATTCCTATCTTAGTACATTTCGCCTCGACTTTAGCCTCACGGTCATTCACTCTTAAACATGAAATCACTCAAAAATAGATAATACGGTTCACTCCAATGTGTGAGCATGGAATAAAGAGAAACTCAACACATACAAAACAAATGAGGATAACAAGTTTTAGAACGAAATGATCTCTAAAGAATGGAAATAACCACTAAAATGGAATGGGGAAGTTCACTCACCCTTCTCACCCACTATACCCTCTAACAATGTTTCCTAAAGGTCAACGGATACAAGTAATGAGATGAAAGTAGTGAAATCCCGAGAACGTCGACGTCTTCAATAAAAAGAACGCTCAAACAACTTCTAAACTTAGCTTTCTGCCTTGAATACTTTATTCTCACAACAATTACACATAAAAAACACAAATAACCCATAAACTCAATTTTTTTTCATTTTTTTTTTCATTTTTCTTTTTTTTTTCATATTTTTTTTTCTTTTTTCATAACAAAACAAGAACACTAACACTTGTATTCTCAACAAACAACTTTTTCTTCATTCTCACTTTGTTTCACATTCTTCTTTCTATACTTTCCAAGTCTTCATTCTCGGGAGTAGTATGTGAATGGGTGGTGGAGTATCCGTTTCCCTAAAGTTGACACTATTGTCGGGTTTCGTGGACTACAAGAGTAAGGTCGCTATCCTGATGTCACTCCTAGTGGCTAAGAAAGTTGAGCTCATGAGATCGTCTAAGCTCTTTTAAAAGTTACGAGGTTGAGTAGCTCTTCATTCTACTCAGAGTTAGCGCAGAAGAGTACACTCGAAAACAATATAAAGGCTCAGATATCTCACATGGGTTTAAGTCTCCACTAATGACTAGTATAGGTCCCTCAGAAATGTTTCTTTTTCCTTAGGATGCTACTCATATGATCAGAAAACAAACACTAAAGGACTTAACATTCATGAAAAAGACTAAGAACATGCATAACATTCACCAAAACTGAAACACATGCATCAACATACTTAAGCATACCACTAAAGTCACATCATATCTACCCAAAAAATTTCAAATTTGGTCGAATTATTGAACCCTCTTGTCTTTTGAAACCCCATGGTCATGGCTGAAAGTCATACCCCATCCCCAAACTTAAAATTAACATTGTCCTCAATGTTTCAAGCATATACTCACCAAAAGATAAGACATATTAATTTAAAGAGAAGAATGGAAAGATATTACCATAGCCGGAGGAGATAAGAGATACTACTACCGAGACTCATGTATGAACAGGTTCCAAGTTGATGTCGAGCTCGTCGCCATCCCCAAACTTGGAAAAAACCATGCCTCAGAAGCAAAACAAGTAAGAAATGCTCCTATGATCAACAAGAAATATGAGAATGAAGCACATAAGATCATGACCATAAAAATGACCCCTAACGCGGGTACACACGATTGCATTGAGCTATGCAATTAGCCGTTGATTCTCTTGCTTTCGCAAGAGCACGAGTTCTGTCTCGTGGAGGGTTTCCAGAGATGATACCCACAAACATCAAAACCCATCTCAATCAGTCAAAGATCATACAATAAGAGACGGAAATTTTGGGGGTCAACCCAAATAAAGCTATATGCCGGTGCTAATCGTCTCACAAAAAGATCAGAAATGTAAAGTGCACATGAGACGATAAAAGAAAACAAGCCATCCCCAAACTTAGTGGGTGCACAGTCCACTAAGTAGGCATAAATAGAAGGAACGACAACAAAGAAATCATCAAAAGGATCGACGTACACGTGAAGGGTCAAAATATCAGTCGAAGGCAAAAAATCATCTGGAAGCTTAGTGGACAGAATATCCACTATGTCCATAGACGTCTTTGGAAAGACGTCTGAAATGTCCCAAAAGGGATCAACAACCGAGTTTGAGATCATGTGGAAAGTCGAACTAGACTCTAAGGGTAAGGCAGTATGCTCGGGGACCAAGTCAAGGTCCATGGTTTCCTTAGGTAAATAGTCTGACAAACTATCCAACATGTCTCTAACTACTATGTCATCAACATCCTCAAAGGCATCTGGAGCCTCGCAGTCAGTTATAATATCAGGCCTTCCTAGCATTGCATCTAAGACTGACTCCTTACATGTGTCAAAAATCGGATAGTTCATAATCGTGTCATCCTCAAACTTGCTCATAGAGCCATCATCCTGAACATCAAAGTCTGGTATAGTCCTATCATAATGAGACGATAAAAGTTGAGGTAAAGACGAAACAAGGTCATCAATATTTTCGGGCTCTTGGGTCATCTCAGCAGATTTATCGACATTTAACTTAGTACTAGGGTTAGACGTATTACCCTCGTCATCGTACCTAGTACCCTCTTGAGTTTGGGGTGGTGAAACCCCTTCCTCGTCGACAAATGACTGTGACTCGAGCGTCTCTATCTTTTGAGTTAAGGACTCAATCCTCTGCTTCGTTTGAGTAGCAAATTGTGACATCATCTCAATAAGACGACTCTCGGACTCTGATCGAGATCTATCTTCAAGAGTCTCCTCATAACAAGGCTCACCAGTGTAATAAAATGAAGACTCTTGATAATAACTCCCTCCGTATATACTAGGATCATACCTGCCTCTAAAGTCATTGGTCTCAGAATAGTGTGGAATATAAGGTCTCTCATACATATTTGGTGTCGGACGATATCCATCACTAATCTGACCATCTCTATACATCTGTCGGTATTCTGCTAGTGTCATACGAGATCGATCAGGTTCAGATGGTCTATTCCTCTCACTAATCAGATCATCTCTACACATTCGTTGATAATCTCCGAAGGTCATGCCAGGTCGATTAGGCTCAATTGACCTATTCCCCTCATTAACCCGTCGGTATTCTCCTAGGGTCATACCACGTTGGTTAAGCTCAGCTCTACGCAACTGTTGGTATTCTCTTAAGGTCATATCAGGTCGGGTAATGATGGAACTCTTCTGCTCAAGGTCATCATCATCATCATGGAATGACCAACCGTTAGAATACCGTGCCATGATCTCACAATGTTCAAGGAACAACACACAAGCTATAAATGTAAACTACCAACCAATTACACACAAGTAGAAAGAAATAGATAGAATACGATACTAGCGAATGCTCCTCTCGTTTCGTTCTTCCTTCTGATTCCTTTCTTTTCCTTCGCTCCTATGTTCTTTTTTTTCGGCTTTTTCCTTAGAGTAGTTCCTGAAAATAAGAAAGAGTCAGAAACTACGAAAATAAACAAAAACGTCTAAGTTAACAAATAACACTAAACTAATGAACAAAACGAACAAACAATATCCAAACTACTAAACCTATCCCCGGCAGCGGCGCCAAAAACTTGATGGGCCTAAAAGGTTACCCTAAAAGGTCTCCACCCGCAAGTATACGGGCGTCAAGTAATAACCCGGTAAGACCGGGATCGATCCACGAAGATAGGTAGGTAACACGAATATCGAGAAAGTCTAACCCACCAGTTTAAGTGTCAGTCACTAACTCAGACTAAAAACAAAAAGATAATAAGTTGGGTTTTTGGATTGATTTCAAATAAACAAATAAAACGATCTAATCTAAAAGTGAGATGTGAGAGTGATTCGGGAAGAATGGTCGAGCAAGAATCAAATGAGGAGGATACTTCGATCTACAAAGTCGATAGTGACTAGTACTAATGATCTATAAGCATAAAAAGTTAGTTAACTTCACCCATTTACTTGGATGGGTCAACGAACTCTTGGTTTAACTCAGATTCCAGTCCATGAACGGTCTAAAAATCCGGAAGATTTTATCATTAAAAGCAATAAAACTCTTGTCACATCAAAACATGTATCACGAGTATCCGACTACAAAAGCTAGCTAGACATGGTGGAGCACATAATAAATGAGAAGAAAATAAAGAAAGACATAAGTTAAGGTGAAAATCTCCCTATTTCGATAAGGCGCGAGACTAAGATCGACGGAAAATATATGTGTTTAAGTGCTGTCGATCTCCCTGTAACAGAATGCAGGAGTCCTCTTAACAGTATACAATGGGTGTCCTCTCAGCAGAACTTGACCTCCCCTTAACAGAGTGTCATCTTCTTCTTCTCAAACCAAACCACCATGAAAGCTGAAACCAAGCTTTCTCTCTCTAGGAAACCAAACCAAATCAAAAGCAAATGGCAAAGAAATCACATAATAATCAAACCAAGAGAGTCTCAAGCAAAACCCAAAAGTTTCCCGGCCAAAAGAATGAGATAAAATCCGGCCAAGTGAAGATTCAAGATCCGGCCAAGCTCTGTCCTTCCCGACCGACTTGCTCCTATCTCGAGCTGTTGTTCTAGCTATGCCGGTTGCTCTAGCAAAAGACCCGAGCTGCTGTTCCGAGTTAATCCCGAGCTTCTCTTGTTGTTCTTCAATAAAATCGAGCAGCTTTAATGGTGGCTGTTAAGACCCGATTCCTTCACCCGAGCTGTTCTTTATTGCAGCCAAGAATGGCGAGTGGAGTTGCTGTTCTTGTTGCCTCTGACACTGCCGTCCCTTCTCGTGCCGGCCAAAGCTTTGGCCGGTTTAGCTTTCCGGCGGAGCTTTGGCCGGAATCCTTCCCCTCCTTTTCTCTCTTTCTCTAACTTTCCAAACCCTAATACTTTGATGGAGAAGATCATAAACCCTTAATCAGCTTTTGTTTTTTTTTCCTCATGGACCCCCAAATACAAATCCTTGACTTGGTTTAGGCCCATTGACTTGGTCTTGGGGTGCTCATAAAGCCTTCTTGACCTTCTTCTTTAGCTTTGGGCTTGGATTTGGGCCTAGATAAATAAACCAAAGGGGGCGCCCTCATCATTCTCTACACCCTCTAACTTTTGGTAAAGACCGAAATACCCTCCAACTTATTTCTTCCGTAATTTCTTCGTCCGAACTCCGATTCGACTTCCGTCTTCGCCGTTGGACTCGCCATCAACTCCACTTGCCACTTAACCTCTGATCTCTGCAAAAATTACCAAAATAACCCTGGTCTCTCTTTCCTTCCGGTCTCTTCCACATGAGATAAAATCTGATAAATGTTCCGTTTTATTCCGAATGAAGCGTCAAACTCCAAATAAGATACCTACCAAGAAAAACTTATAAATAATTAGAAATAAATCACGAAAAGAACTAACTCATCAAAGTTAAGTGATCCAAATGTGGCATTTTAACGCCACATCACTTATATCTAAGCTTCTTCATCATGAACAATGGCTTCTGACTCTAGAACAAGAAGATCAGACAGCCTATTATGTTAAAAATGCTCCACAAAGGAATTCTTATAAACAGAATTCATACAAACAGAATCATAATGGTTCTAAATCGAGCTACAATCAGTCCTTGAGACAATATCCAACCAAGACTTATGCTACAACAGATTCACAAAAGTCTAATGAGAATCAGATCAAAACACAACAAAATTCTCAATATCAGAACAATTTTGACAATCAAAAGGCTACAAATTTCGATTTTTCAAGTATACCTTGTGGTATATGTCGAAAATGGGGACATCAAGCCTACAAATGCAGGTTTCGTTTCATACCTTCGAAACCATTAAACACACAATCATTTGCTGGGATGCACATATCAGATAATAACAATCCAGATTATCAAGTTGGTGAGGCCAACACACCACATGAAGAATGCAATTTTGCTGTGCTAGACGAGTGCAATATAGCAACAAATGGATCCACTAATACCACTGGAAGCACTTGGTTGGCTGACACAGGTGCATCTAGCCATATGACCAACAATGCTAAGATATTGAACTCTTCTCAACCTTATATTGGGTCAAATTCTGTTCAAGTAGGCAGTGGAGAAGCTATTCCTATTGTTAGTACAGGAGATGCACATATGCAAACACAATCACATGATTTTAATCTCAAGAACATATTGTCAGTCCCTGATTTAAGGAAAAATTTGCTTTCTGTCTCAAAGTTTACTAGAGACAACAAATGTTTTGTGGACTTTTATCCTTGGGGGTATGATGTTAAGGATTTAACAACACACACCATATTAACAGAGGGTCCAATGATTAATGATTTATACCCAATTGAGTTTGAGAGCATCTCTCCTCAAACTGAAGCTCATGTAGCTACTGTCTCTGGCACATTTGAGTTGTGGCACAAGAGACTTGGTCATACTTCTAAGCATGTGTTGGAATCACTACATCACTTAAGTATGATTCATTTGGATTCCTCTAAGCTACTACAAGTCTGTGAACCATGTCAATTGGGCAAGAGTAAAGCTCAGCCTTTTGAATTGTCTTCTAGCACTACTCCTCATCCTTTATATATGGTTCATTGTGATGTTTGGGGACCAACACCCACACCTTCCACTACTGGAGCAAGGTACTATATTATCTTTGTTGATGATTATAGAAGATACTTCTGGATATATCTTATGAAATTTAAGTCTGATGCTCTCTCTTGCTTTAAACAATTTAAAGTAACCTTTGAAAATCTTTTCTCAAGTTCTATTAAGATATTTCAAACTGATGGTGTTCCTGAACTGTCTAAAGGTGACTTTAAGTGTTATTTAGACAGTAATAGAATATCACTTAGATGTTCCTGTCCATATACTCCTCAGCAAAATGGAAAAGCTGAGAGGAAGCATAGGCAGATAGTGGAAATGGGTAATACTTTCAGTTTTCAGGCATCTGTACCAAAAGAATACTGGTTTGATTCCTTTGACACTGCTTCCTATATTATAAATAGATTTCCCACTAAAGTGCTTGATGGTAAAACTGAAGGAGTTGAAGGAGATGTCCTTCGACCAAGATGGCAATGCGAACAATTTGTCGGATAGGATAATTGATGTGGAAGATCATCAAGTCCGATTGATTTAGGGATCGTAGAGTTGTAGCTAGAGACCAACTACGATCGTCGAATTACGAAGTAATTCGCGGCTAACTTCGATCGGATCCTACAACGGGTTACACATAAGAGTGTCAAATTGATCTAGGATATGACTAGTGGGAGTGAGATATAATCATGGGAGTGTCCCATAAACATATCTCATAGGCCTAAAAGGGAATTAGGCAAAGATAGTACAAAAAGGCCAAAAACAGGGTTTTTGGGCCTTAGCCAATTCGGGCACTTTTAGCGCTCGGATTGGGCTGATTTTTGGAAAGACGTTTCCTTATGTTATGAAAATTAAATCTGCCAATTTTGGCTGGGTTTGGACGTCATCTCCTTAGGGAATTGAGAAAATACCAATAGTTGCTATTTTCGACTATTTCCCTAAATCTTATTCTGAAGGGTGTTTTAGGAAACCTAAAAGGAGGTGGATTCTTATTAGGGTTCTATATAAACACTCTTAGGGCAGAGAATAAGGTGTGGAATTTCTCTCTAAGCTTTCTTACTCTACCACATCAAGTAGAGAGGAGAAAGTGAGCTAATTCCCATTACTATCAATCTAGTCAAAGAAGAAGGTGTTCTTCTATCCAACCACCATTGGTGTGCTAGCTATACAACAAGGTGGGAGATCAAATTGATTGCTCGTGTCCCAAGTAGAGGAGCTACACTTGAAGCTCTTGGTCTTCTTCAATCAATTCAACTAGTTCGAGGGAAAAGCGATTAAGGTAATCTACTATCTCCGTTAGTTTAATTACTAGTTTTGCATGTAATCCTGGGAATACTAGTGTAGACATTAGATGTCATATTTCCCCTATAAACACTAGTAGAAGGGTGTAAATCCCAACAGTGGCGTCAGAGCCTCTTGCAATGAACTAGTTTTTGCTAAGAATCGAACTAGTTCATATTAGATATGATTGATAGTTTGATAAATTGAGTTTGTAAAAGTATTTTAAAAGTGTTTTAAAATTATTTAAACTCACAATTTGATAATATTGAATGGGATTCAATGAATTTCAAATTGAGAATCAAATTGATGATTAAAAGTGTTTTAAAAACCTCAATTAGATTGAATTTCGGACTAATCCATGCTTGATTAAGTTGATAGTTATGTTTAAAAGAGTTTTAAACATAAGAATTTGATTGATTTTGAATGGGATTCAAGAATTTTTCAAATAGATTTCAAAAAACCTAGACTTTGATCCAAAATTGGTTTGATTAAGAGTTGTTTTTAAGTTTTGGAAACTTTTGAAAAACAAAAATTTGGAATTTTAGAAGTGTTCTAAAAGAAGTGTTTTGAGTTTTAAGAAACTCTCAAAACAAAATTTGGAAATTTTAAAAGTTTCTACAAGTTTTGTAAAAATTTTAGAAGTGTTCTAAAAGATTTCAAAATTTAGAAAAGTTTTAAAATTGGAAGTTAGCAAATAAGATTTGCACAACAAAATTTTTTTTTTGGAAACTAGGGTTTTGAAAAACCCTAGTGTCCGGCCAGGAAGCTTCCTGGCCGGACCAGAAGCTCCTGGATGCGTCCTCTGGACGCGTCCAGAGCAGCTGCTGAGACGCGTCTAGGACGCGACCAGCAGCTGCGACAGAAGCTTCTGGACGCGTCTTGAAGACACGTCCAGAGCAGCTGTTGGGACGCGTCTTGGAGACGCGACCAGCAGCTGCGGAGGGAGCTTCCTGGACGCGTCTAGGACGCGTCCAGAGCACTCGACCAGACGCGTCTGGGAGGTTCTGGGTGTCTCGGACTAGTCCGAGACACCTAGTGCTGGTCCGGTCCAGCACCAGACACGTCTAGGACGCGTCTGGTACATGGACTAGCGTCCTGGCTTCGGCCAGGACGAGACCAGGCCTTGGTAGGCCTCGGCCAGGACATGCCGGCCCTATGGGCCGTGCTATGTCCGGACCTTGTCCGAGCCCTTTTTGGGCTTGGGCCGGGACTTGTCTAGGACTTGTCCCGGGCTTTTTCGAGGCTTTTCGGACCACGAATAGGGACCATCATTCGAGTGGGAGTTTTTGCCAAAATTTCTTCCGATTCCAACCAAATAATTCCAAAATCAATTCGGGCCATCCAAGGGCCCAAAACGGATTTCTCTTTAAATTGATTTATGAAATCATTAAGAATCGAACCAATATTTTTTTCGAAATTGACCCGGGCTTTCTCGAGCCCAAAACGGAGTTTTTCTTAAAGATGATTTTAGAAATCATAAAAGATAAAATCGGAACGCACCATTAGTTGAATTCTTCGAATTTAAACTTAAGGTCCGTAATGTGATATGTGATGTCAACAAAAGTATCTCCCAAGATAATCATGCATATATAATTCTTAGGCTTGATATATTATATGATTGCATGTGATGTGAATGCGGGAAACTAGTATGGCCATAGATTTATTTCTTTATTCTTGTTTTAAGCACGGATGGGTGCATGCTTTGTAATTAATTTTAATTTCAAGTTTATACGATCTGCGAATCGTTAGAGTCTTGTAATTAGAGTTTAGGGTCTATGAGTCCATTGAAGAAAACTCAAGGATGGAATCCAAAGGCGAGTGGGAGAAATCAATGGAGGTTCAAAGATGGCGATCTAAGACGAACCGAAAGGCGAAACAAGAAGAAAACCAAAGGAGATTAGATCTTCTAGGTTAGGGGCCATACTAGGATCCATGTCTGCTTGATTTACTTTCTCGCGCGCATTTACTTACTTATTTACGCTTTATGTCGTGGATGTTAGCTAGGCTAAATAGTTCACTATAACAAACGCCAGACTAGCGTAAAAGTCCCCAAAAGTAATCTTGAGTAATCGCCTATCCAGATTAAGACACTCGTTGCGCCCTTGTTCGAGGAAGGTGGGTCGGCCTTCGCAGAGTACCTCCTCTACCTTGGGACAATGCGGGTAGGTCTATAGAAGAGGCCTACACATCTAAATGGTTCTACTCAACGAGATCAGCAAGAGAGTCTTGGATACTCGAGGCAAAAGGATAGATTAGTCATTCGTTAATGAAATCTATCAACCAAGAGTCATAAGGTATGATCAGTGAAGTAGTTCACTCACCCGGAACGACGGAGTCAAAGGGTAGGGCCTTCGTCCGCTTTACTCCGAAAAACTGGGGTCTTGGAATCACTTATTGAATCGGGGACGATTTTTATTGAATAATGTGGGAAAACTAAGTTTTTCAAAAACGATAACGAGTTTTAAAACTTTGCCATTTCTTTATGTAGTTTTAAGATGACACAAACGATTTCAACATTGAATCACACCTAAGGGAGGTGCTGATCCACTTCCTAGAATGGAAGAATGAATCCGAGAATAGTTCTCAGATTCAAAAGGAAGGTCACTAGAATACCCAATCCCAATGTTGACTCATACAAGAGAAGGTCAAAAGCCATTTGCAAGCAATCGTATAACATTCTCTTTGGAAGAGTAATGAATGCTAGCATAACCATTAAGACAAACTAAGGAAGAAATTCCTACAGAAGTCATAAATGGAGAGGTACGAGACCTCCAAGGCAATCTGAAAGTCATCCTAAGGGAAGACAACAGAATACATCTATCACCCAATTCAATATCGATTGAACAAAGATTGATAAAGACCTTAGATGAGTCACTCAGGTTGTTACAAACAAACTGAGCAGAACATACGGGAATATCCAGTCTAAGAAAGGTTCTTGAGATTTGGTACAAAGAATCTAAGAAAGAGATCTTGAGATTCAAAAGGGCAAAAGGATCAGTCAAGTGAGACAAACATTTGATCAAAGAAAAGCAGTTGCCGAGTACATGATCAAGAGTATTCCTCATTACTGTGAATGTTTCTAAAACAATGGCCAGACCATTTAAAAGGAAACTACCTTTAGCACCTGGAGGACAAAAGGAATGGAATTATGAATTCCGGTTCCGTATCCTTGCTAACAAAGTTAAAAAACAAGTATCGTAAAAATCCCTTTATCAGGTATTTAAGACCAGATGAGCGGCTCAGTGGGAGCTTAAGGGAATTACATACTTGACTAAAAGAAGTAAAGATCCAAGAGGGAGCAGAAGCAGTAATGCTAGGGATGCTGAAAGGGATCAAAGTCTTCTTTTGGACACTGATCTAGCTTAGAACTTAATAGTGATTATTTTGTTCTTCAAGAAACATATGATGTTTTAAACCAGTGGTAAAATTAACTGAAGGTTAACATTGATAATGGCTAAAATCAAGAGATTCAAACTCATTAAACTTCATCATTGTCAATTAGGTCTTAAGGACTGAATTGACAAAGTCACCCTTTTCAAAAGGCATAGAGACTGGTAATCTATTAGGACTCATACAGTGTTATGCAGACCTATAAGTTTACTTGCAGAAGCTAACGAGAGAAACTTCAAATACGTACTCTGACAACTTCATGAAGTATGGAAACGTACAAATCATAAAGTATAAGTCGGAATGTTTGATAGGTTCAAACAAAGTACAAACCGAAGTAAAATAAATCATTTTGACAAGAGAGTTTAAGTCATCCAATTAGATTGGAGTGGTAAAAACTTGAGTCAAATACTTGATAACCATCAAAGGAGTTGAGAAACCGTTTCCCAACTCGCTCCATGGAACACATCTGAGGGATGGTGGATTCAGTGGGAGCAATCGAACATTGCTATGCATAATTCGATCAAAGATGGGTTTAAGCCAGTCTTCCAAATATTTTTGGACATATTCTAGAAACAATTGTTTTCACACTTACCAAAGTCCGTCTAACAGCTAAGCTTGTAAAAGCATTACAAAAACTAGCTAATATCTGACGCAATTTCTTTTAGAAGAAATTTGGGCTTCTTCCACAATCAATCAAGAACAAAGTGTTGGTTGCTCATGATAGTATTCTTCTAGTAATTAGCACACCTAGTAGTCTGGGAGAAAAGTACTAATTATTACCAGAATAAGTGGGAGAAAAGTACAAGTCGATTTAATTCGATCATGAGAAAAATCATGAAAAGTCTTGAAGAACAATCATGAAAATTTGTACAAGACGATTAAACTCGACCAAGAGCAACAAACTGCGGCTCCTCGGAAAAGGAAAGGTTAAAGATATGATCTTGTAAACCCACCGCACAAACGCGAATGTCATTCGCAGGAGAACTCTCAAAGCGAGTGAAAGTGTCTCTAAAGGAATATCTCAAAGTAGTTGAGAAAATTCCAAATTGTTGTTCAAAAGCCCTAAAAGGTCAAATCTCAAAGACTCAGAAAATAAAGGTTATTTCTGAAGAGATAAAAGACCTGCGCAGAAACGGAAACTGACTCTAGATTTTGGCTAGAAGCCAAAATCATCATGGAATCCATATCTCGTCAAGACATGAAGCTTGATAATTTAAGTCAACAGAAGACCTAAATTGGTTTTCCAAAATAGAAAACTGAGAAGGATGGAAACATTCATGTTTCCCGAAACGAGACAAGAAGAATAAAGATTCTTCCAATCAAGTTATGTCCACACGCATGCTTCAAAAATCTATCAACGGATTAAAAGAACGCAAGAGTTAGAATCTTCGATTCAAAAGGCAATCAAAGAAGTTTGATTCTTGAGGAATGAAGAAAATCTTGAATCACGAGTTTCAAGAAGGTAAGTGGGAGAAACAAACCTTCCGGGTCCGTATGCAGAGTACATACAAAAGATTGAGTACGACATAAGGTGTTGTATAACAGTAACGAACTGACTCAATAAAGGACCACACACAAAAGGATAAAATGCCATTTTGGGCATCTGAAGATCTATAAGCATAGATCGAAAGGATGATAGGATTAGAGAGACTCAGTACGCTGAGATGCTTGAGATCCGAAACAGAAAATCTAAGACTCGGAAAGTCTAAAAGATTTCGACCCAAAAACTCATGACAGAGGGCGTTGCAAAACTCGGAGTCTGAAAAGACACCGATGAGCTAGCACGCATGAGAGAGACATTTATGTTCGAAAACATAAAGTCAATCATGTTGGACATGATTAGCATTTAAACATCCGAATTCGGATTGGAAAACCGAAACACTACTTAGTACATCCTAGAAGGCTAAAGGATGAAGTAGTACAAAAGTTGAACATGTCATCGTAGCAAACTTCCAGACATGGAAGGAAAATAGGCTAAAAGTGTTTTAAGCCGGGAACTGTTGCAAATACTACATAAAGAATTAAAAGCCTTAACTCTAGTAAAAGTTACTAGATATTATCAAGGTTGAAGTTAGCAATCTTCAAATTAATTGATAATAAGCAAAGTTTAAAACCGACTACCACGGTAGTCAAACTAAACTGTCACCTAAGACAGTATGAGATTCATACACAGTCTAAGGCATGAGGTATAATTTTAAACCTCGACAAGTAAAATTGAGTGGGTAAAAGGAGTTTTACGGAAGAGGCTCAGATTTACAACTCTCGTTATCAGAAATAATAAGAGTTATTTCACCAGTCGTCTAAATTTGGTTTAGTATTTAAACGACAGTCCATCGAATTCCCTAGTCCAGGTCATTGCATGGACAACAATGACTCACGAAGACTAGTACGGGAGTCGATGGGATAGCGCAGTTTCATGGGCTATAGGAATGGTATATTCTATTCGACTACGTGGATGTGTAAAAGGTTTATACACTGGATAACCCTCAAATGAGAAGTACATCACTCGTGATGAACGTCAATACTTCTCATAAAGACAATTGGAGTGATTCCTCAAAACATGAGTGCTCCACTCATCTTATGTAAGGAATGCCCGACTTTGGTTCCGTTAAACGCCGCGCCGTAAAAGGAGGATATAAAGACGGATACTGGGAAGGACAGGATAGACATGAAGTTAAGTGGGAGTGCAAGAATGGATTGTGTCACCCTAATCACATTAGGTACAAAGTGTCTCAAGGCCACTTGATGAGTAGCAACTGAAAATGCGTGGCCGCGCTCAAACGGATTAAAAGTTAATCGTTTGTCTTTTACAGTTGTACTCGGATATCAAGAAAGTCTGAATGACGTGACGTATCAGATGGGATACTAAATTGACACGGGAATCGAGGCATTGCACTTGTTCTAAGTCCAAGTGGGAGTCTGAAGGAGTTGAAGGAGATGTCCTTCGACCAAGATGGCAATGCGAACAATTTGTCGGATAGGATAATTGATGTGGAAGATCATCAAGTCCGATTGATTTAGGGATCGTAGAGTTGTAGCTAGAGACCAACTACGATCGTCGAATTACGAAGTAATTCGCGGCTAACTTCGATCGGATCCTACAACGGGTTACACATAAGAGTGTCAAATTGATCTAGGATATGACTAGTGGGAGTGAGATATAATCATAGGAGTGTCCCATAAACATATCTCATAGGCCTAAAAGGGAATTAGGCAAAGATAGTACAAAAAGGCCAAAAACAGGGTTTTTGGGCCTTAGCCGATTCGGGTACTTTTATGGCTCGGATTGGGCTGATTTTTGGAGGGACGTTTCCTTATGTTATGAAAATTAAATCTGCCAATTTTGGCTAGGTTTGGACGTCATCTCCTTAGGGAATTGAGAAAATACCAATAGTTGCTATTTTCGACTATTTCCCTAAGTCTTATTCTAAAGGGTGTTTTAGGAAACCTAAAAGGAGGTGGATTCTTATTAGGGTTCTATATAAACACTCTTAGGGCAGAGAATAAGGTGTGGAATTTCTCTCTAAGCTTTCTTACTCTACCACATCAAGTAGAGAGGAGAAAGTGAGCTAATTCCCATTACTATCAATCTAGTCAAAGAAGAAGGTGTTCTTCTATCCAACCACCATTGGTGTGCTAGCTATACAACAAGGTGGGAGATCAAATTGATTGCTCGTGTCCCAAGTAGAGGAGCTACACTTGAAGCTCTTGGTCTTCTTCAATCAATTCAACTAGTTCGAGGGAAAAGCGATTAAGGTAATCTACTATCTCCGTTAGTTTAATTACTAGTTTTGCATGTGATCCTGGGAATACTAGTGTAGACATTAGATGTCATATTTCCGCTATAAACACTAGTAGAAGGGTGTAAATCCCAACAAAAACTCCTTATGAAGTTCTATTTGGTAAATCTCCTGACCTCTCAGTGATGAAGGTATATGGTTGTGCTTGTTATCCCTACCTAGCACCTACCAGACAAGATAAACTTAGTCCCAAGTCTGTGAAGTGTATATTTTTGGGTTATAACACCATCTATAAAGGTTACACATGCTTGGACTTAAATTCTAGCAGAATTGATTTCTCTAGACATATTATATTTGATGAAGGGTGTTTTCCATTTGCTGATCTTTCCAAGTTAGATTTCAAATGTTCCTCATCTGCTACTGAGGATGTTATCCTGCCTATTATTACTTCAGGTGTGCATCATTTTCCAAATTCTATATCCTCACCTGGTGAGTTCAGCACTTCATCTGATTCTTCAGTCCCTGATCAAGTTGCTATTGGTTCTCAAGTTGAGACACCATCTCAGCCAGTACATCCTATGACTACAAGGTCTAAATTGGGTGTTAACAGACACAAGTATCTGCCTGATTATGTTTCTCATTACTCTATATGTCATCCTCTTCCTCAGGCATATATGAGTTTATTAGATGTGTCTCCTGAGCCTACCACTTATAAGCAAGCATCTAAAAGTCCTGAATGGTGTACTGCTATGCAAGATGAGTTTGATTCTCTTCAGAAGAATAAAACTTGGTCTTTAGTACCTGCCTCTCCTTCCATGAATGTATTGGGCTGTAAATGGGTCTTTAAAACAAAGCTCAAATCTGATGGAAGCATTGAAAGTTATAAAGCTAGGTTGGTTGCAAAGGGGTTTCATCAACTTGATGCGTTGGACTATACTGAGACATTTAGTCATGTGGTTAAGTCGTCTACAATTAGAATATACTCTTTTTGTCACAAATGGATGGAATATAAGGCAACTAGATGTTTCAAATGCCTTCCTCTATGGAATCCTTGATGAGGATGTTTACATGGTTCAACCACCTGCTTTTATTGATTCTTCTAAGCCTTCTTTTGTGTGTCATCTTCATAAATCTCTCTATGGGTTGAAGCAAGCCCCAAGAGCTTGGTTTACCAGGTTCTCTGAATTTTTACTTCAATATGGTTTTCAAAAAAGCTCCACTGATCACTTTATGTTTGTTTTTCTCATGGGTAGTGACACTATGGTTCTCTTATTATATGTAGATGGCATTATCTTAACTGGGTCTTCAGACTCTATGGTTCAAGCTCTTATCACTCAGTTGAATGCTGAATTTGCCATGAAAGACCTGGGTTCTCTTCATTATTTCTTGGAAATTGAGGTAACATCTTTGTCTTCCTCTAGTTTGCTATTGACCCAGAAGAAATATACTTTGGAATTGCTTCAAAAGGCCAATCTATTGGATTGTAAGCCAATGTCCACACCTATTCCATTTGGGAAGAGATTGTCTGTTCAAGAGGGTGAACCATTGGATAATCCTTGTTTATATAGAAGTTTGGTTGGGGGGGTTGCAGTATCTCACCATGACTCGCCCTGATATAGCTTTTGGAGTCAATTATGTGGCTTAATTTATGCATTCACCCCACTGATTCTCATCTCCAATTGGTAAAGAGAATCCTTAGATACTTGAAAGGTTCACTTGGCTCTGGGATTTCTATTGTCTCTGGAGATGTTAGTTCGATTAGAGCCTATAGTGATTCAGATTGGGCTGGATGCCCTGATTCGAGAAGATCTACCTCTGGGTTTTGTGTGTTTCTTGGCTCTACTCTCATAGCATGGTCTTCTAAGAAGCAGGCCACTGTTGCTCGATCAAGCACAAAGGCAGAATATAAAGCTCTCACAATTGCTTCTTCTGAGTTACTTAGGGCATCCTATGTTTGGGGAGAATTGGGGATCTCTCTATCTACTCCTTTTCTGCTATACTGTGATAATCAAGGAGGTCGACACCTTGCTCAGAACTCAGTTTTTCATGCTCGAACCAAGCATGTCGAGATTGATTATCATTTTGTGAGAGAATTGGTTGCATCTAATGTGCTGAAGTTGGAGTTCACTCCTTCATCTGATCAACTAGCTGATGTGTTTACCAAAGGTCTCTCCAATCCCCTCTTCTCGACTTTACTTCATCGTTTGATGCATCTTACTTCTTCTTCAATCTGAAGTTCCTCTGTACTTCAGCTTGAGGGGGAGTATAAGAGAATAAGCTCGAATTAGTGAGTGGTGTAAACATTGTGTAAGAATAATGACTGAAGAGTATGTTGGTTTTCATATGTTAGTTAGGAGGTTGTTATGCCAACTGTCAGTTAGAGTTAAAGTTAGTTATTTGTTACACTAACTGATTTTCTCTCTCTAACGAATCATCTCTTCTCTCCTCACTCTCTCTCTGAGCTGTATAAATAGTGAGTGACTAGTTCATTTCAATCTAATGAAACTTTTACTTCTCTAAATCTCTGTCTCTTTAAACCTAATATTGAAATATTTCAGGATTGAGTCATCACACAAATGGGATATAACATATGAAACAGATCTCCAAATGTTTTCTTGTGATTAACTCCTTGCCGAGTTTGTTTGTTTATCTACTATAAGACTACACTACGTGCTGAAATAAGCAATAACAGAGGGTGTCTATAGAGCCACCCATCAATCAACGACTAGAATTTAGTCTATCCATCTCTCTTTTTCTTTGTTTTACTTGGGTTTAGGTTATGAAAGTGTGGTTGTTTATCATAACTCATAAGAATTAGTGTATCAGCCATGATAGAGGTACACTTCCTTGACCATCTACTTTAACCTTATGAGAGGAAAAGGAGTAATATCATCTTTCCACATCTTTTCAAAGGTGTGAAAAAACAATGTTCCCCGTTGTCATATAATCCACGTAAAATAGACGGTGCATAAATGAATCAACAAAGGTGGTACTTTACAATTTTTTTTTTGTTGAAACACTTTACATTTTCTTTTCTTTAGTCTGTAGGTGTTCTGTACAGACTACACAATCAAATGTGACCTACCTACGTGTAAATATTAGGGGAAATTTTAAATGCGCTCATCATTTTGTTATATACACTCACATGTAAGGTAATTTTTGTTGAAGTCTAATGAGATGTGAGTGTGACAGGTAGAAATGGTAAGTGTATATCACTTTCAGCATAGCACTCGGCAAAATTTAAGAGAAATCTATAGGCAGGTGACTTGTAGGCATTCCTCAAACAGGGGCGGAACTTCGTGGGCCACAAAGGACCTGAGATGTGTATGGGGAGCACTTTTACTCCAACCATTTCAAAGAATATGCTGTACATTTAACTAGAGAGTTTCTTGATGAAAAAGCCCAAAAAACGGGCCCTAATCCCAAATAAGGCCTTGAGTGAGAAAACAGAAAAACCCAAATTTCCGAAATTAATGGAAATCAAGCACAACATCTATGGTGTTTATCCCAACTCGAGGCAACCAATTTTTCCTTTATCTAATACCGTTTCTTCCCTTGTCACTTAGTATTCATCTCCCTCTCTTCTCTCTTGACTTGCTGACAGGAACTCGTCGAAAATCTCGTTTGGAACTCTTCCATTCTATCATATTCATTGGTGCTGATCAATGATATTGTCAAAATTGTCTCCTTTCTTTTGTTCCAGTTCATGATCTGAACGAGTCGCACATGCACCCTAGTACATGTTCCTCGACGCTGAGGGCATCCCTGAAGAGCGGGGGATTTTGTGACATTTCTGATTGGCTGTCTTGTGTTTCTAATAAGTTGTTTAATAGTTTGCATGTTGAATCGCAGCTGCTGCTCTTTTCAGGTACGTTTTCATTTTTATCTTCTTTAATGTTTCATCTTCATCTTTTCATATGTTTCATCTTTCCAAATGTATTCATCTCTATTCTCCATCTTCATCTTCTTTAATTTTCATTCTTTAATCTTCATTTTATTTAATATTCATCTTCATACACTCCTAAGTTTGTTCCTTGCATATTGTTTTAGAGAAATAAATTCAAAATTTCAAATCTAGTTATTTGAAGCTTTATTAATGATGTTTTTCTTGGCGTTTCTTTATTGTATGATGTTCAAACTTCTTATATTTCCTATTTTTACTTCCACATTATGTAATTTCTTAACAAAGTGAAAAAGCTTTACAAAGATTTTTTTTATTCTAAAAGAAAAAACAATTTTAGATCTATTTTTCGGGTCCTCTGTAGAAATTACGTTTTTAAGAAATGTTGATTTATGACAGACAAAATGATTCATGTGTTAAGCATTTTAAAAGTAGTTGTTAGTACGATGTTAATACAACGAGCAAACTAAAAAATACTTTATTTATTTTAATAGATGTTACTACTAAAATTCAGCTTTTGCGCTTTATAGAAATTGATTGGTATGGTAAGCAATTTAAATTTGTTCTGGGAAAGAAGTGGATACAACGAGCAAACTCTAAAATGCTTTATTTATTTTGTCATTTTTATTGACATTTCTGGTTTTCTTCAACCATAACATATATTTTCGTTAAAAAATGAACATAAATCACTATTGTCTGAGCATTCTCTTACATGCTTTCAGCAAAAGGTGTTAGTTAATCTCATAAATATATATATGTTAATTGCAAATACGTACATGTTCATCTTAACCATTAAACGCTATATCTGTATTCTTTTTTTTTGGTCTTTTTCATCTGCTTGCATGATGTTTTTATAAATTCTTAACAAACACCACTTTGTCTATTGCAATATCTCACATACACTAAGCACATCATTTGACTTCATGACATTTGTATGTTACATAAAGCAATCAAGTAAATCCTTTTGTGGGAAGGGTTCAGTTGTTGGAACATTCATTTTTTTGTCGCGCACATTTTTACGTATGTTATTTGTATATTATCCATGTTTTTGGCATAAATCTATTTTTTGAGAATACTCCTTATATATTTGTTATTGAACTTTAGCTATATGCAGACTCAATTTTTAATAGAGGGGATCGAACAACTATTGATTCACAACAGAGGAATAAACATCTAGTATTCGAGTCTAGAGGTCTGGTATTTTACTCATGTATGTCAACTATTCCCCAGAGGAGTGACGACTTTCCTTGATGCTCTTTGCCGATCAATTACAAATTTAGGAAGAACGAATGATTTTGTGTTTAAACCATATGCACAAAATCTGATGATGCATAAAATGTTCATCTGTTGACTAACGCCAATAAGTCAAGAATAGACTAGAAGCCTAACGGGTCAATCCGGCTTAAGGCAACTGGACCCGCAAGGATCCGCCACCTAAGCCCAGAACTGGGAGGTCGGCAAAGATCAGGTAAGGAGCTCCAACCCTGTTTCGCCTAAAACACAACCAGGTCTGCCCTGGATTTCTCAAGAAGAGCAAGGGGAGGCCACATAAGCAAGGTCGAAGCCTTACGCCCTAAACTGGGAAGCAGAAGCGCGCCGCACGCTTAACGACTTAATTCTGAATCTTCCTAAAGATTTCAGTCGGCTAAAGATCTTAAGTGTTTAAGTAACTTGGCTTCAAGAGTCTTAAAGGAGGAAACATCTCCTAGAAGATCTATCAACTCGGCAGGATATCTACGAAGTATCCTTGAATATAGGAACTTCTAATTATTCTAGATATGAGATAAACCAAAAGGGAAACCCTAACTACAAACAGTAGGATACTTCTCAAACGGTGGGTCACAACCGCCTCATCTACGCCGTCTATCACAATCCGTCCAAATCGGCCTATAACAGGGCATCACATCATCTTCATCGAGGTAAGCTAAGTAAGTTGAACAAACTTAATCGTTCCACAAGAATCACTCAATACTCATTCTTTAACTGCAAAGAGCAATCTAGCTGTCTTGAGCGACGGAGAGGTTTTGCGAACCCTTTGCAGATTTTCCCCCCAGGTTTTTAAGGAGCAAGGAGCGAAAATCGGAGGAAGGAGTATCAATCATCTGAACGGAATATCCATCATAACAGACATTGTCATGTATGAAGTCTCAATTCTTTGATTGATAGACGAAAAGTCATTTTTCGACATCAACAAAATCCAACTGTAATTGGAGAGTACATAAAACTGTTATTCGTTTGTTAATTTTTTTTCTAGAAAAAAGTGTAAAAACCATTTATTTCTTCACAGGACAAGTCGAAAAATGGTTGAGACAAATTATTATTTGTCCGTTAGTGGGGTTGTCAAATACAAAAAGGTAATATAAAAGACTTGTTTCAAGATCTTAAAGTAAAATCATATAAGACAACTAAAATTATACACACAATCATCCAAATTTTAGATTCAGGTCTTAAAAGAACAAACGTCACCTGACGGTCATTATTTTTGTTTTTTTTTTAATTGTTAGCGTGCCTCGAACCCTTGATCTCTAGGGTAGAGACTAAATCTCTTACCACTCCAACCAAAGGTTGTTGGCTAAGTGTCATTATTTTCATTACATGTATGGTGAAGATACTTCCGCTTTAAGTGCCATGTAAAGACCTTTATAGGCCATCCTAAGAGATCTTAAAACTCATTTGCACCCTCTTTACTTCATTTATCATGCCATTAATCTCGCTACATGAAGACCCCACATATATGTCTTGTGAAACTTAAGAGGGGCAAACCACCAAAAAAATTAACTGCACTTGCCAGCATAATCAACTGGTCAAGTAGCCAAGAATAATCTCATCTAAAAAAAAGTAGTCAAGAATAACTTGTGGTTAGTTGGGAATTTGTTCCCCTCCTCCTATGTGAGAAGCAGGGAAATCCATCAACAAAAGAATGGAATAGAAGTAGCAAGGTCCGTCTTGACTTTCGGTGGCCCGAAGCGAGGTCTGAAAATGTGTCCCCTTCTATCAAATTGTAAAAAGTATAAATGTATCACATGAAAACCGTAAGTACTCAAAATGTATTCATCAAATTTATATAACAAAATAGACTTTTTGATAATTACAATCCTTGAAATTTTGTTCTTCTTAAATTTTTCGATGCAGTCATTAATAATCGTCGAATAATCAAGACTATCAGTCATATCCTTCTCAATAGAAAATATAGCTAACCCGTTTAACATTTCTTGCGACATAGTAGATCGAATATAAGACTTAATCAACTTCAACTTAGAAAATCTTTTTTCTGTCGAGGCAACAGTAGCTGGTATCGTTAACATAATTCTATAAGAAATCCATGTGTTCGAGTAACAACCTTTCATATCTTTCAAAAAACCTAGCACTTCAATAGGTCTTTTGGTCTCATTTTGTGAAAGACGCTTCAACACTTTCAGTTCAGAAAATAAGTCTAGTCCGTCTATGTCATATGACTCATTATGCTTGAAAAAAGTTTCAAGGCACACATGAATCTCTCAAATCGCCATCACCTTGAGGGTTGAATTTTTTTAACTCAAACAAAAAACAAAATATTTCTTTGTACTTCTGAAATTGAACAACTTACAACAAAAAACAATAAGAATTTGTTTTTGGAAATTGAATAAACAGTCCAGTTTGGCACTTTGGCTTGAAGAGAGGAAAGAATATTGAGATTTCATGATTTAGATATTTAAAAAGCATTTTTGTTTCAAGTCAAACAAACTGTTGGGCCAACCATTCATTTAAAGATCATCAAATTTGGTGGCCCTTTTTACTAAACATTTGTTAAACGGAACCCTTATAATTTTCTTAGAGAGTTGAACTTCTTTTATATTTCTTAAAGAAATTAATGTCGTGGTGACCCCTAAAACCTGGTGGCCCGAAGCGACGCTTTGTTCGCTTTGGCCCAGGACCACCCCTGAGAAGTAGTGAAATGTCAGGTTAATCGTACTACTTGATTCCAAACAGACTAACAATTTATGCAAAAAAAAAAAAAAGAAACAGACTAATAATAAATTGTCTCATGTCACCCACGTTAAAAGCGGTTGTTTGAAATTTCATACGTAGAGGCGTGAGAAAAGCTAATATCCAGCTGCTACCTTCACATGTCAGATCAAAATACTACCGACACTATATCTCTTCTTTCACTTTACTCCCTTTCTAGTGGGGTGTGGCAAATAGTGCCAAGACAAATTGATATGTCTCTTTCAACAACAAAATAGGCCACCTATTGAGTTAAATTAGGTTACTGATCAAATTAATTAAATACTATTAGCATTTTTTTATGCGGTTCAAATGTTATATTGGATGAAAAGAATATTTAATATGGCTAGTTAAATGGCATTTTAACTATTTCTCGTGGATGTTAAAAGTGTAATATCAATGTTATAGAGCATCTCCAATGAGACACTCTATAATAAATGTGTCCAACTCATAATAGAGTGTGTAACAAAGTGTTCTATTGGAGATGATTTTTTAACAAAAACTCCAAAAAGTCATATGTGGCACTCTAAGTGTTAGAGATTGAGTGTCCCATTGGAGATGCTCTTAGTGTATGTGCTCACCCAATTAATGTCTTATTCTCGTGATGCACAAATGCCATAAAACTACTCTTAGAATACTCCTTTTCAAAAAAAGAAAAAGAAACACATACAAAATATGAGAAATGTTATCTTGAAATATTTGGATTAGATATACATGGGTTGCTAAACCTCAAAAGCAAAAGACATGAGAAATGTAAGCACAAGTTCAACATAAATTAGTCTCACTTAATTTAGAGGTATAGGCAACAACAATCCAAGGATGCATAGTCAAACGAAATTAAGTTTCAAGTTACGATCGTTACACCAAGTGAGAACAGTAAAATAATACTTTCAACAAAAAAAAAAACAGTAAAATAATAAAATTAGAAGGACCACTAATATAAAGACGGTTTTAAGTGTTGGGAGATCTTTAAGAGAGACAGAGTGAGAAAAACATAGGCTCAATCGGTAGAAAACTAAAATTTTTAAGAACTAAGTAAAAAAGTTACAACAAAGCTACCGACCTAAGTAATGTGATGGTCATAGACAAAGTAGCATATGTTTGCTTAATTTTGTGAGTTCCAAGCAGTCGTAATTCTAATTTGTCTAAAATCTGAAACTTTTGATTCTTAATTGTGTGAGTTCCAAATCATTTTTTGTGCCATCGGGAGTCACCATTGCCGACGGTTTTTTAGTTTCTGACGGCTTTATCGAGTAAGCAAAGAATTTTGATTTTTGTAGTGGTAGTATTAGGTTATACATATTAAATTTGAATTATTTAATATCCGAATAAAATACAATCAATTACTCAAAGTCAATCTAATTTAACTTAGTTTAGTGTTGTCAAACGACACCTAAATATTAATATGAAATAAGGAGGATTTAGCTATGTGTCAATTTGGAGGAATAAATTTAGAGAAAAAATGAATTCCACCTAAAAAGTCATGTGACATGTAGGTGAAAAACAGAGGAAAGTATTTATAGTAAATGCGCCAAAAAAGTAAGGGTTGTTTGTCCATGAAGGAAGCTGTCGGTAAACATATCCATATACACTCACTTTATTCTTCATTACCCACATATCTCCAATTTCCCAAAATATAATGGAACAGAAGAGTTTCTCTTTAACCAACTACTCAATGAATCCATATTTCTTTCTCACAATTTTCTCTCTCTACTCTCTATCTGTTGTTGAAGCTTACAAGAACTATACAGTTGGTGATTCTTTGGGTTGGTATGATAATACTGAGAAGCATAACATAAATTACCAAAAATGGGTTTCTGGGAAAGTCTTCAGTTTGGGTGATTTCCTTAGTAAGTAATTCTCACAATATCATATTAAATTGTTTCTTTGCCTTTTTTTTTCCACATAAATCTTTGGATCTCTTAAATTTATGGTTTTTGCAAACTTTCCTTCCTTTCAACAAAAGTTGAGATGTCTCAATTATTGTTCAAGTAGTTAAATGATTTGTCTCAAAATTGATCTCAATTTTCTATTAATTGACATAAGTTTTGATTGCCAATTAGAGAGATTTCCACTATGGGGACTAGTTACCTAGTCTATGTACAAAGTTATTACTTACTTATTTTGGCTTGTTTTTTTTTTTTAATTTTTTTTTACTTTATGAGCAATTTCAATTGATTTTATTTTTGGAATGGGATTCAACTTTGTTATTTTAGACTTTAGAGCTAGTCATTCTCTTGAAATAAAAAAAATTACGACAGTTATTCAACCAATTATTTTTTGTTGTGAAACAAAAAAATAAATTTAAAGTTACAAAAACTAATGAATAAATTTAGAAGTTCACGTGTCCACCACTTTTAGGTGTAATGGCTATACCTCAAATATGAAACCGAAAACCCATTGAAGATGAAATTCATAATTTAAAGAACTGAAGTTAAATAAACTAAAGACCGAAATAAATGGTTTTAGGTTCCATAAAATGGTAGTCAGCGTCTTTTCATGGCTTTTAGGCCCAAAATATCTTTGATGATTGGAGGAACTTATTCAATTTATGATTTATATATTCATGAGGTACCCATGCAATGTAATGAATGTAACAAGTTAAAATGTACCGTCACTCTTTTTATAAATGTAAAAGGATTCCGTTATAAATTGGCATTTGAATCATCTGTCGAATAGGATACATAAAATTTATACAAAATACTTATGATTTTTCTTATATAAAAGCACTGAATCTCCTTAAAATTTGTACATTATTTTATAGATCATTTGGTATACATAAAATTCGTAGTTCTTTGATATATACCAAGAAATATAAAGTTCAATCTCCAAAAATATACTGATATTTCATTTGTTTTACTTAACTGTAGTTTTCAACACAAATAGTAATCATTCAATAGTTCAAACCTACAATTTCACAACCTACAAACGTTGCGATTATAACAATGCGGAAGAAGATGACACCATCGAATGGTCAGCTGCAAATCCATCATCTACTTCTCCGGTACCGGTATCTGTACCAATTCCATTGGTAAAAGAAGGAATGATTTATTTCTTTTCTGGTGATTATGATGGAGATCAATGCAAACATGGTCAACATTTCAAAATTAATGTCATATATGGTCAAGGCTTACCACCCAGTTTAAAAAATATAGATCAACCTTCACCTTCTCCGACCACTAGTACTTCCGGGGACGATGATGATTCTACCCCAAATCCTGATACTCCTGTTTCTTCAAATTTTAATAACCCTAAATATGGTGGTGGTGAAGATGAACATGGTGTTAAAGAGAATTCTGGGTCTGTTTCTCTAAGATGGTTAGAGGGGGGTTTTGGCATGAATTGTGTTTGGGTTTGGATTTTGGTTATGATAATTGTTACTTGGTAGGGTCATATTTTTCATTCACTAAACAAAAAGAAAAGTTCATATTTCTCATTTTGTTTACCAAAATTGAAGTTAATTCGTATTTTGTGTTTATTTGAATGATATATGTATAAATATATATGGGTTCTTTGTTAGACTTTTGTGTTGGTCACTTTTATTGAGAAAAAATTTATGTGTCATATTCAGACTTGAAATTTCGAGTTTCAAACAGAAACAAAATCAGACTTGAAAGTCTATGTTTCTAAAAGAAACAAAATCAGAAGCAAGATGCTTAATCCGTGACCAGAACACCGGATTGTAGGCGAGAGCCAATGTAGAAATGTTGTCGCACCATAAACGAGGTGGTTGAAGTAAGTAAAAATGTATATCTTTAAGAAGAGAACAAATCCATATTACTTCAGCAACACAGTGAGCAAGGGAATGATATTCAGATTCTGTCGATGATCTTGATACTGTGGGTTGTTTCTTTGCTTGCCAGGAAACATGAGTGCCTCCAAGAGACACGATCGATCCACTATTGGGCCGACTCTACAAAGATTCATGGAAAGCGATTTCGAAATTTGAAAAACCCAAGCTAAGAGTGCCTTTAACATACCTCAGAATACGATTGACGCCCGTTGAGTGCACAATAGTGGGCTTGTGCATGTATGAGCACACTTGACTAACTGCACGGGAAATATCAGGCTTAGTCCAAGTTAGATATCGAAGGGCACCATGCCACCAACTAAACTTCTGCAAGATGTAGGATTGGCTAAAGGCACCCCGTCATTTGGAGAGAGTTTTGTTTTTTTTTTTGTTTTTTTTTTCTGGAATCTGATAACTTCACTGATTAGGCAAAGCCAAGATGGATTACAATAAGAAGTTAAAAAGGAACTAAGCACAAAGAAGTAACCCTATGCCCACTACCTATGAAGAGGAGGCATTTTAGTTTTTATGTGACTTTAGTGGTTCCCCCACTATCATGAGGTCATGACCCATTACCACCATTTCCACCATTGGTTCATGTAGTTGAGTAACTAACTTTGAGTGGATCAAAGTTTGTAACCGTTTCCCCACCACGAACTGGATTAATCGGAGAACCTCCATCGGTCGTCGGTCGGGATTTGACTCCCATTGTTAGGTCAGCATCTTCCTCCATGCAACCCGAAGCTTGAGTCTTACTCTGATCTTAATTTCTGTTTTCCACAATTGCAATACTTTGATCTCCAGGAGATCACACAGAAGAAGCAAAATCTCCCTGTCTTCTCAAACCTAAGTTTAACATGGTGAGTTTGAAGTTGACAAGTCCACATCTCCTGAGATTTCTCTTTAAATGATGAGAGTAATGAGTTGTTGAAGAACCACTAAGTAGTTGTCCATGATCAAACACTCGAACAGGAATAAATTAGAAAACAACAAAAAAAGATCTTATAGATCAACTAAACAGACCCTAAAAGACCAACAAACACTACAAAAATCCGGTCCTTTTGTAACGCTTATTTGTAACGGCTTTAAAGAAAGCCGTTACAAATAAGTCTGATAAAACGGCTATTAGCTTGCCGTTATAAAAATTGGCTTATATATAACGGCTCCTCCCTTAGATAGACGTTATAAAAAATCCAATTGAGTTGGCGCGTACATTTTTGTTATTGTAACGGCCTTTGTAAATAACACCGTTATAAAAAAAGTCGTTGCATGTGTTGTATACTTGTTAAATAGATGTCCCACTAAAAGTGTTTATATGAAGACACCGCAAGAGGCATGGGGTTATTACAAGCCTAATGTAGCTCATTTAAAGGTATTTGGATGTATTGCTTATGCAAAGATACCTGAAGCAAGAAGAACAAAACTTGATGACAAAGGTGAGAAATGTATTTTTCTTGGGTATAATGAGCAAACAAAATGTTACAAGTTGTTTAATCCAATTGTCAATAAAGTTCTTTTTAGTAGAGATGTGGTATTTGAAGAAGATTTGGCATGGGAATAGAAAAGAAAAGAAATTACTCAAGTTGAACTTAGATTTGAAGGGGAAGAAGAAGATGTACCACCAAGAGAATTTCAAAGAGACCCACAAACACCATCATCCTCATCACCATCATCCTCATCTCCATCATCCTCATTATCGGGGGGAAATTCTAATGAAAGGCCAATGAAAACTAGAAGGTTGAGAGAGATTTATGAAGTTGTGGATAATGAAGAAGAATTAAACCTGTCTTGTTTTCTCATGGATTGTGATCCTATTAGTTATGAAGAGGCCATCCAAGAAGAAAAATGAAAAAAATGCAATGAATGAAGAAATTAATGCAATTGAAAAAAATGATACTTGGGAATTGACAAGTTTGCCAAAGGGATACAACCCTATTGGTGTAAAGTGGGTATATAAGATAAAGAAGAATGCAAATGGAGAAGTCCAAATATATAAAGCAAGACTTGTAGCTAAAGGTTACAAGCAAAGAGTCGGCATTGATTATAGTGAGGTATTTGCTCCCGTTGCTCGTATGGAAACAATAAGATTGTTCATCTCTATAGCGGCTCAATATTCATGGAAGATTTATCAACTTGATGTGAAGTCGGCAATTTTGAATGGTATTCTAGAGGAAGAGATATATGTTGAACAACCTTTGGAGTATGTTAGAAAGGTAAAAGAAGATGAAGTTTATAAGTTGAAGAAGGCCCTTATGGGTTAAAGCAAGCTCCACATGCATGGAATGCAAGAATTGATAATTATTTTCAAGAAAATGGGTTTGAAAAGTGTCCTCATGAGCCCACTTTATATATGAAAGTGAAAGAAGATGGAGGTATGTTATTTGTTTGTCTCTATGTTGATGATTTGATATAGACCGGTAATGATTCAAGATTATTTGATAAATTCAAGAGGAGCATGGTTAAGGAATTTGATATGACCGATATTGGGTTGATGGGTCATTTCCTTGGTATTGAAGTGAAGCAAATGAAAAATGACATATTTATTTCTCAAAGTGGATATGCTAAAGAAGTCCTTAAAAGGTTTAAAATGAAATCATGTAATCCGGTAAACACCCCTCTTGAAAGTGGAGTGGAATTGAGAAAATGCACAAGATGAAGTGATGTCGATCCTACATATTTCAAAAGTTTGATTGGAAGTTTACGTTATCTTACATGTACATGACCGGATATTCTCTATGGAGTTGGGCTAGTGAGTAGGTACATGGAGACACCGGTTGAATCTCATCTTAATGTTGCAAAGAGGCTCCTTCGATATGTTAAAGGCACGCTCAATGATGGTTTATTTTTCTCATGTGAAGAAGATTTTAAGCTTATCGGTTATTCCAATAGTGATTGGGTAGAGACTTAGATGAAAGAAAGAGTACATCGGGGTTCGTATTTCTTATGGGTTACACGGCATTTACTTGGTCTTCCAAGAAACAACCCATTGTGACTTTATCTACTTGTGAAGCGGAATATGTAGCCGCTAGCTCTATGGTTTGTCATGCAATTGGGTTAAGAAATATGTTGAAGCATCTTCAATGCCCTCAAGTTGGTCCAACCGAAGTGTTCCTTGATAACAAATCGGCTATTGCTTTAGCCAAGAATCTCGTTTGTCATGAAAGAAGCAAGCACATTGATAGAAGCTATCATTTTATTCGTGAACATGTTAAAGAAGGTGATATTGAAGTGATGTATTGCAAGTATCAATATCAAACAACCGATATATTTACGAAGCCCTTGAAGCATGATGTCTTTGAAAGAATGAAGAGGATGTTAGGTATGAGAAGCTAAGGAAATTTGGTTTAAGGGGGGATGTTGAAAGTGTGATTTTAAACTAAATTTGGGTTTGGGCCCAATATAAAATGTGGGTTTGAGTAAATGGTTCTATCAAACTAAAAGGGGTAAAGAAGGAAAAAAGACTCCTTAAATTAATTAAAGAGAGGTAGTGGAGATCCTCATGTCTACTACTTGAAAAAACTTAGAGAGAGAAAGAACTAGGGCTTTTCTTTGGAGAAGATCCTTTGTTAAGAAATTTGAAGTA
This sequence comes from Eschscholzia californica, assembly GCF_041429995.1. Classification (NCBI taxonomy): domain Eukaryota; kingdom Viridiplantae; phylum Streptophyta; class Magnoliopsida; order Ranunculales; family Papaveraceae; genus Eschscholzia; species Eschscholzia californica. The sequence continues at coordinate 40,563,818 of NW_028238198.1, forward strand.
ATCAATTGGTATGTATCTATGACTATTATCTAATATTTTTTAATGTCTTTTACTTTGTTAATGAAAGGAACAACAACAATTTTAGTGTTTATGTTGAATGAAGATTTTGTGATTGAAGGATAGTTAGTTTGAGTATATGATGTTAGATCCTTTAAGTTATAGTTGATATCGTTTCTTAATTCTCCAACACCGATTACCTACTTCAATTTTAGCTGAGCTTCTAGGAGTCCAGAATAGCTAAACGCCTTTAAGAAACAGATCCATCGGATGAAGTTATTACTTTGATAATGTTGGTTTTCTTCTTCAAACAGATCCATCGGATGAAGTTATTACTTTGATTATCGGATTAAAGCAGTCTGCTGAGAGAAAGGTAGTTTGGTTATTGTTCCAGAGTTTCTTGGATCTTGCCCTTAGTACTTGTTGGAAATTTGGAATGCTAACAAGCTCAAGTACATCTTTTTTTACCGAATTCATAATTACTTGTGGTAAAGTGAGAAATGAGAAAGAACTAAAGGCGTACTAGAAACTATATATGATATATCTATGTTATCTTTAATGAATAAAGAATTAATCGCTCAAAATTAAAGTAATGATATCTCTTTGGAGTATTAGGTTGATTTTGAAGCTGCTGAGAGATTGTGTAAGGCTTTCCAGACCGTTTACGAAAAGCTTGTAAGCATGCTTATTATTCTCTTAACCGGTCTTCATTTTTTTTCTTCTTCTTTTCCTCATTCTTTCTCTCTATCTCTGTTATTCTTAAGATAGGGATATTCCATTTGTTTCTTAATGTGTGTACATTACTATGTCAACGTGATTTTATATGTATTTCGGTCTTCGAAGAACTGAGTGTGGATGCTGCTCCGACCTTTCTAAGTTGACGAGCGAACATAACAGGCTAGCTTTTTTGTTATCTTCTTTCGGAACTGGCAGGATTTATAGTAATCTGTCAGTTTTCTTCCATAGAAGAAGAGAGATTAGTGTTACATAATGGCCTCGATATTGTAATTTTCTTTGGCCAAACAACCAATATGCTCATGTAAATGGGAAAAACGGAAGGCATTGTCACTGTGTCATTCAGTATGTGAGATTAGTTCAAGTTATTTACCTCCTTCGCTAACTTTTTAGTCGTGTTTCATTACAATTACAATACGCCATCTAATCTTATTATCAGTAACGTTACTAGAATATCACTAGGGCCATTTGAAGTAATTGTAGCATTCAATTATGTTGATTCAATGTTGAATTTCTGTGATTTCGCAGGAAAAGAATATTCAATTATGAATTTTGGTAGACTTTATTTTTTTTTATTTGTAATGCTTATCATAAAATTAGTAGAGGATCAAAAACCTTATTAGTTGGGATTGAGCATTACTCAAAGTTGTGGAGCACAACATATTACCACCTTATTGAATAGGGTTCTACGTATTTCGTACACCTGATTATAATTAGCTCAAGGCTTTCCAAATGGAAAGAGTTATTTGCATCAGAATTGGAATGAAAAGCTTCGCAGTGAAAATCTTACACCAACAACTGGTAGCCCATATGGTAGGTACATCTACCCCGTCTTACGGAGGTTTCAAGTTGGCTCCCTAGGAAGTGTAAATCCAGGATTTATCGAACTGGGTTATAGTTCAAGTAGTTACATAAGCTTTAGGTCACCAGTTTAGTGGGATTTTAGGTATGTTGATGTAATGGTTTAAATTTGGCGGATATCGTCCTGTTTTCCGCTTGCCTCATCCCTTGTCTGACTCGTACGACCATTCTTTAGCGTTCACTCATATTGATTGTAAATCGGTTTGAGTTAAATATAAAAAACTATCTAAATTTAGGTACATTATCGGCATTAGACAAATGTGACTTTGAAAAAAAAAATTAGACAAATGTTTTTTTTTTGAATAAGATGATTTAACATTAAACGAAAAAGCGAAAACAAATACAAAGGTAGCCCCCAGGCAAGGGCGATAGAAACTAAAGAAGAAAAAGACCCAAAGGGACATACCAAAAAAACTACCGGGGCTTATAGAACATATAGATTTACAAACTCATTACAAACGCATCCCACCCTACGACCAATTCTGTAAAAGAAAGAGAGCGAGCCCACTTAAGATTTCTACTCCATTGGAAAATGAGACATTTAGCCGCGAAGTATAAAGAGTCTAGGGATCGCTTCTTGCCCCTAAACATGATTTCGTCCCTTCCTAACCAAATAGCCCAAACTATCGCCTCAAGGATTAGATTCACGATAGCTCTCTTGTGGCTGTTACCTTTAATTCCTTTCCATGCCAGAAAGATGTCAGCAATATTCTCGGGAAAAATCCAAGCAATGTTCAGACTAACTCAGAATTTGTTCCACACTCCCCTTGTCACCCCACATCGAGCAAAAAGATGTGTGCATGATTCCATATCCACCCCACATAAACTGCATCTATTCGGGGTTGTGAAGCCTCTCTTCCTCAGGTTGTCCACAGTCGGGATCCTTTCCAACATTACCGACCACAGGAACAAGCTGACTCTCATCGGGATGTTGCTCTTCCAAATGATACTGAAAATGGGCTGGTTGATCTGAAAATTGTCAGCTAAAGAGTGTACATCGCCTATAATGATATCTCGGAAACCACTAGGGATTTCCAAACTCTGGAGTCTTGGTGACTGGATAAACAAAATGGAGCAATTTCGTTAAGTAGAGCATTGGACTCCCCCACTTCCCAATCGAATAACCCTCTTCGTGGGTCCACCTTCCAACTATCCGCGGCCATGTCGAAGAAATCCCTCACTGTCGCGTTTCTAGAGACAGATAAATTGTACATAACAGGAAAAACATCTTTGAGAGGGGAGTCCTTCACCCAGATTTTCAACCAAAATCTCGTATTTCTTCCATTGCCGATCTTGATCTTAGAAACCGAATTGAATTTTTGCCATCTCTTAAATATCCCTTTCGATATCGAGACCCCATACGATCCTTTAGGGGTATTAGAAATCCAACCCAACTCCTCCTCCCCATATTTCTCCTTGATGATTCTCCTCCAAAGAAGGTCTTTTTCCACGCCAAATCTCCATAGCCATTTGGACAACAAAGCATCATTCATTCTTCTCAAACATTTTATTCCGAGACCCCCTTGCCCAACAGGAAGACATAACTTCTCCCACACCACCCAATGGTTCCTTTTGCTGTCTCCATCTCCATCCCAGAAAAAATCCTTGAATTTCTTTTCTAACACGTTACATACAGATATAGGAGCCGAAAACAGAAAAAGGAAATAAATAGGAAGGGCCGAGAGAACAGCCTTTAACGTTAGTTTACCTCCTCTTGATAGGATTCTGGCCTTCCATGCAGACAGACGACTAGACACCTTCCCAATTACTGGATCCCAAACATGTTTAGATCTATACGAGTATCCCAGAGGCAGACCCAAGTAAGTATTCGGCAGGGAGGCTTTATCGCACCCGAAAGCAATCGCAAGAACCTCCAACCTGGGCACCTTCGCTACTTCAATGACTTGGCTTTTGGCAAAGTTTACTTTAAGGCCAGAGGCAGCTTCGAACCAAATAAGAGTGTCTTTCAACTAACCAATCTGGACGACATCATCTTTAAGGAAGAACAGCGTATCATCCGCAAACTGGAGGTCAGTGATGGTAGACCCCCCTGGTTGCTTGGAACCCCTCAAACCAATTTAGCTCCTCCCCTCTGATGATAATACGGCTGAGGACATCTGCAACCAAAAGGAATAAAAGAGGAGACAATGGATCCCCTTGACGAATCCCTCTAGAATTAAGAAAAACTGATGTCGCCGACCCATTAACCAATGCAGAGAATGATACAAAAGAGATGTAGTTGAAAATACAAGTTCTCCATTTGTAATTGAAATCCATCTTCCTCATGATATCGTAAAGGAAATCCCACCAAATTTTGTCGTAAGCCTTCTCCAGATCTACTTCACCATGATCCCCGTCTCCTTAGATTTTAGTTTGGAATCGAGGAGTTCATTAGCTATAAGAACCCCATCAAGGATCTGTTTATCTCGGATGAAAGCCCCTTGATCAGGGGAGATAATAGACTCCAGAACGACCTTTAGCCTATTCGCTAGGACTTTAGACAAAATCTTATAGGGGCCCCCACCAGGCTGATCGGACGACAATCATTCAGCGACTCAGTAATATCCTTCTTGGGAATAAGCACCAGGAAAGACTGGTTCAACCTCCAATCAAAACTGCCGGAAAACCAGAACTCAGAGATGACCTTCATGAAATCCGACCCAATAATAATCCAGCACTTGACAAAAAAACTGATAAAAAAACCATCCGGACCAGGGGCTTTATCTTTTGCTAGATCCTTGATGGCTAATAACACTTCCTCCTCCGGAAAGGCCTTTTCCAACTCCTCAGCTTGGCTATTCGAAATCGAAGGGAGGTTTAGATTGCCCACCTGAGGCCTCCAAAGAGCAGGTTCTTTGTATAGCTGCGATAAATGTTCAACCATTCGAGCTTTTATCTGCTTCTCTTCCAGAATGATCTCCTCTCCCACTTTAAGGGTTGCTATACGATTTGATCTCTTTCTACAATTGTTGATACCATGAAAAACTTTGAGTTTCTGTCCCCTGCTTCCAACCATGCCCTTTCCGTCATCTCATCAACGGTTAGATTACGACCCTCCTCCAGTATGTCAAACGTGTGGATCCCCTGCTGGATTTTGTCTATCATCACCTTCTGCTTACTAAACTTCTCTTTGGACCACTTCTTAAGCTTGCCTTTCAAGGAGTTAAGTTTGGCCCAAAAAGGAAGATCTGCCTCCAACTCCTCCCACCACTGTTTCACAAGAGGAAAGAACTCCTTGTCCAGAAGCCAAACCTCTTCTAGCCTAAAGGGAGGGTTGTCCTAGCTCCTATAATCCGACTTCAAGCGAATGGGAGCGTGATCCGACAAAGGCTTGGGGAGAATAATCTGAGAGACTAGAGGAAACTGGTCCTCCCAATCTTTGTTAATGAGAAATCTGCCTAAACGTCTCATGGAAGGGTTCAATTGATTGTTGGACCACGTGAAGGCCATCCCATTCCCTGGCAAATCAATAAGGCCGTGCTTACACACCCACTCATCAAGGAAGACCCCATTGCGCCTGGATCAAATCAAGCTCGCCCCAGAAAGCTTCCCTCCGACTAGGAATACAAGGACCATACACCAAAGAAGCCATCCATTCATAACCATCCGAAACATTACAAAATTTCAGAGAGATAGAGAAATTACCTACTACCCTATCAGAGTAAGTAAAAAAAGCCGGATCCCACATACATAATATCCCACCCGCAGACCCAGAGGCTAGCAAAGCACACCAAGCCACATTACAATTTCCATACAACCCAAAAACCAAAACATAGCTGATAACTTCTAACTTAGTTTCTTGCACCATCACAAAATTCGCCTTCAACTCCTTTCGGAGCTTCCTAACTGCTGCTTTCTTCTTAGCTGCACCCAGGCCCCTGACATTCCAACTCAAAAAACTAAGCGACATAATCACTACGAGTAACCACCCTGGAACATGATCAAGATCTCCTGCTTCCCCCTGATTCATTCTCCCTCACTGTCCACTTAAGTCTGCGAGCCTCCCTTTCCGACTTCGATTTCGACCTTGCCCTCTTCTAGTCAGTGTTCTGCTCTGGTGTCTTTGCGTCTTCAACAAGCGACTGGTTCATGGTGTCCGAGGTATGCATAACCATCACCCCAACTACTTGATCATTCATACCATGCTCAACTGCTAACACCTCCTCCAGCCCTTCCATCTCATTAACCTCACTGTTCTCGCCCACCTCTGGATGGATGATGGCTAAAGGTTTTGCTACAATGACCTCTTCATCATGCCCTCCCTCTGACGGTCCCTCGATCTCACTTCCAATCAACCTCAGAAGATTTTCCATTCCCCCTCTGGCCCTAGCTCCGTCACCCCCGAAACCCAAATCCGCTCTAGTTGCCATAAAATTTTCCATTCTTTGGTCCATGCTGGACTTACTCAAAGGCTTGGAGACATCAAGAGATTGAGACTGAACATTGGAACAGATTGATGGGTGGGAGGGGGAAAAAACCCAGTCTAGTTCTTGTCTAGGGAATACATCGGGGACTCCGAGGATGGGCCCTTTCCCTGCACCCCTTTATGGATATCAAAAAGGGCCAAGGACAGGTCTGACACTTTCATAGAGGGTGCCCTATACACAAACCTGGGCTGGAAAAACCGCTTCCTACGTTTGTAATACATCTTGATCCTCTTCTTTACTGGGCCTGAATTTTTGGTGCCCCTTAGATGTTGGCCACCCAGATGTTGGCTCTCACCTTTGTTTCCCGCGGAAATTTGAACCGTGTCCTTGCTGGGGGTAGCTTCTGGCACTTTGGTGGTAGGATTTGACGAGGTCACACCAGACGTGACCTGATATTGATCTATCACCGAAGGGCGAAAAGGATCAGAGCATAGAGGCCCCTTACCTTTCCTAGGATCCCTTAGTGAGCTAGGAGCACTCAACTCCTCTGGATTAGGCAAATCTCAGATTTACTCTCTGATGACTTGATCTGTGACACTATCACCCCTGTCCTCGATATCCGACGAGTTAGCAGAACCATACATCGACGGCCGAGATTCCGGTAACACCATAGTTTCCGGCAAAATCGAGTTATGTAAAAACACTTCAACTACCTTCCCTCTGTCCAAACGGATCAATCTCTCCGAGATTTTCGCCGTTATATCACACTGAATAAAAACCGAAGCATAGGCTAACACTTTGAACGATTTAGTATCTTCTTCAATCATCATGAACTCTCCAAATGTTTCCCCTATATCCCTGAAAACTTCTTCATTCCAGAGATTAGATGGAAGCCCAAAAATCTTAAGATTCACCTTGCACATAGAAAGATTTACCTGGTTACACTCCGGATGCCACCTTCTGAAAAACATTCTCTCGATCTGGGACAAGTAAATGTCGCCTAAATCCAGCAGAGATTTCGTGCTATGTTTCATCTCGATCAGTGCTCTGACCCTATTGAAAGGGATCAAAGAGACCTCCTCTGTTTTAAGAATAAACCTAATCTGGTCCTCAACGCTCCCCAGTCCTCGATCCTGTAAGTTGCTTCCACAAGCACTGTATCTTCCCAACTAATGGAGCCATTAGGAGTTAAAGCCATGTGATGCGGGGCCTGTGGTTTCCTAGAGGGAGAGAGAAAAATTAGCCATATAAATTGAGTATTCATGTTATACATAAACCTTTTATTGGTAGGCCTCTCATAGTGAGTATTCAGTGTGGCTTCACCTACTGCATTCTCACAACATGCTCACGTAGGGTTGGTAATCAATTCGGGTCGGTCGATACTAGGCTCTAACTTCATCGGATCAGTCAACTTGGACACAAAATGTCGGTGACCACCTATTTATTCTGGCGGTCATTTTCAAAAATTATTTGTCCATTGACCGTTCATGACCAATTATTTTATCGGACCAGTTGCACGCCGGACGGTCTCGGTTCAGGCTTTCCAATAATAATTAATAGAAACTTATAACTTCATTTTCATCTGCGTTAAGCAATCCTCAACCAACATATATGAATCGAACCAGTATATAATTAAGTATGAAAGAAACCAGTAAGTATGAATCGAACTAGTAAGGACTAAAGAATCAGAGAAAAACATAAAACAAAGTTATACAGACCTTCGTAGTACGATGCTCGATGCAAAACTTCGAATGGATAGAGAGATTCAGGGAGAGAACGATATAACTAGAGAAGGAAATGAAGTAAAACGATCATATATTCTTTTCTAGATGGAGAAATCAGAGAGAGATAGTCTTAAGCCTTGTAGCCGACAACCGTTCAGGTTAGGAATCTAGAGTTACTTACTTACTTGAACCGTGGAAGAAAAGAGAGTAAAAAAGAATTAGGATTACTTAGGGGGGTATTTACAAAGAGTTAGGCTTTGGGGTCGGTTTGGTCTTTTATATCCAATGACCATCATAAGTCTATAAAATCGAACGGTTTATAACCTTTGAAAATGAGGACATATTTATTTGCTCACTAGTACCGGTCGGGTATTTGGACGGGCCATATTGGTCAGTCGGCTAGCGGGAGGCCAGCCGACATAGAATTTTGACTGTGACCGTCCGCTAATTCTTTCGAGCCGGACAGACACTAACCGTTATGACCATCGGGTGTCCATGAGCACTTTTTGTCTCGGTTGAACGGATTGGGTAGCGGTCTTTCAGATCTTTTACCACCACTACCCTCCCGCATCCTCTTTCCAAAATAGTTTTAATCCACATGATTTAGATTCAGAAATGTCTGACTGAGACTATGAAAAACTAGCACCATCTTGTTGAAGTTTTTTCCCATTTCAATTTGTCTACTTATCTATAATTAATGACTTTCGTAAAGTAAGCAACTCACCATTTGGAATAGAGATGTTTTTGGCAATATCGAAAAGCTGATTAATATGATCACAAATACTCTGCAGAATAATATCAAACATGATAACTATATGGTCTTCAATAAGAAATTGGAGGAGTTATATAGAATGCAAGAAAGTATGTGGAAGGAAAAGTCTAGAATTGTCTATGTTAATTTAGGAGATAAGAACACTAGTTATTTTCACTCTTTGGCTATTAATAGGAATCGTGGTAATAGAATCCACTCCATTCGAGATAGCATGGTGTCTGGAAAAAGGAGGAGAAGGAAAACTCTCTGACATCTTCATAACCCATCTCTATGGTATGCCCAACTCTAGTAATACTTCCACTTTGGAAGTCATTAGTGACTCTTTCATCCTTCTATTTCTAATGATTACAACACTGTGCTCTCTGCTATCCCGACAAGAGAGAAGATTGACAGGGCCACTCAATGGCTTAAAACCGAGGCGGCCTCGCGCCAGATGGTTATACTCCTTTCTTCTTTCAAACTAATTGGGATGTGGGGTACTCGGATATAGGCGAGATGGTTCGTAACTTCTTTACCACCATCCCGATTTAGACGAACCATACTCATATCTGTCTAGTGCCTAAAACTCTAACCCTTCAAAGACCGACTGATTTCAGACCTATAAGCCTTCTTAATACTAATGATAAGATCATTACCAAAAATTCCACCTTAGTACAAAACATTATAAATGAGATAAAATTTCCGACGATATAAGAATGAATTGAAACCGATCAACGATGAGAGATTTGTGACTGTTATAGTGAACAGTACGTTGCTAGGAAACATCTGAGGTATTTTGTTAATTTAGAAGATGATCCAATCTCGGCCCACAAGTCCACCGAGCTCCTCTTTCCATCACCAATCGGTCCCTCTAGAGGCACCCTCGTCCCTACCTCTAGAGGCACCCTCATCTCCACCTCCTTCTCTTCGGCCTTCACGCCTCCGTCGTCCACTGGCGCACCTAGACGATTATGTTTGTCACTCGTATCCTTCTTCTACTGCTGACTATCCACTCACTAACTATCTTCACTTTAATCAATTTTCAGCCTCTCACCAGGTTTTCCTTAACTCTGTAATCTCTACAGTTGAGCCTACTTCATTCTCTCAGGCGGTCAAATCCCCTCATTGGCGTGAGGCAATGGATAAAGAGATTGCAGTCTTAGAGGCTAATCAAACATGGACCATGACAGACGTCCCTTCTGGAAAAAGGGAAATTGGTTGTAAATGGGTTTACAAAATCAAATTCAGAGCTCATGATTCTATTGAACGTTATAAGGCTCGCCTTATCGCAAAATGATACACTCAAATCGAGGGCCTTGATTTCCATGACATCTTTGCTCTTGTCGCCAAATTAGTTATAGTTCGCGTCCTGCTATCCATTGCAGCTGTTAAAAAATGGTCCCTACATTAATTAGATATCAACAATGCCTTTCTCCAAGGCGACCTCGACGAAGAGGTCTTCATGAAACTACCTCCCGGTTTTTCAAAACAGGGGGAGTCTAAAGTTGGTCATTTACAAAAGTCTCTATATGGCCTAAAACAGGCCTCCCGTCAATGGTTCTCTAAATTTTCTTCAGTCCTTATCAAAAAGGACTTCACACAGTCCCTTTCCGATTACTCGTTATTTTCCCTCTACACAGATTTTGTCCGTTTCCACGTATAATTAGTTTATGTAGATGACATCGTTATTACTGGAAATGACGAAATCGCCATTTCTCAACTAAGATCTTTTCTTCACACCACTTTTTCTCTTAAAGATTTAGGTCCTCTTAAATATTTTCTAGGAATCGAGGTCTCTCGCTCCTCTAAAGGCATCTTCTTGTGTCAGCGCAAATATGCCCTTGACATTATTACAGATTCAGGTCTTTCTGCCTGTCGTCCCTCTCCATTTCCAATGGAACAGAAACTTCGTCTAAGTCCTTCTGATGGTGACCCTCTTCCGGATCCCACCATCTACAGATGACGGATTGGTCGTCTCCTCTATCTCACTGTCACCCTACCTGACATCAGTTATGCAGTGAATAATCTTAGTCAATTTCTTCAAAAACCTAGCACCACTCATCTCGATGCTGCTCATCATGTTCTGCGATATCGCAAAGGGTCTATTGGTCATGGCCTACTCCTATCTTCCACCAGTTCTTTACACATATCTGGATATTGTGTCTCGGACTGGGCTGGCTGTCCATCCACCCGTCGTTCTACAACGGGCTATTTTACTATGTTGGGTTTTAGCCCACTCTCTTGGAAATCTAAAAAGCAACCTACCATTGCTAAGTCTTCTGCTGAAGCAGAATATCGTGCCCTAGCACATTTAACTAGTGACCTTCAATGGTTAAAGTATCTTCTTCGCGATCTTGGTATCGACCACTCTTCTCCTATGTCGGTTTACTGTGATAATAAAGCAGCACTCCACATAGCCGATAACCCAGTTTTCCATGAACGTACAAAGCATATTGAGATTGATTGTCACTTTGTTCGGGAAAAGATTAAAGCCAACGTCATTACTCCCGCGTTTCACACCTACTTCTGAGCAACTCGCGGATATTTTCACGAAGCCACTTGGAGCAGATGCGTTCAAACATATTATTGGTAAGTTGGGCATCACGTCCCTTCCTGCTCCAACTTGAGGGGGAGTGTTAAGGTATATCACCAAGTCCAAGAACACAAAAACCCACCGACGTCATGAGGATGACCGGCCGACTAAGAAGAGCAAGCCCAAGCCGGCTATAATTAGGGTTTCTTAATTATTAATAGTTTCCTAACTATTAATTGCTATTTTATGTAATAACTTGTATAAGGAAGTTTCCATGTTTCCTAGATTTACTTCTATATGTAACTTACATGTAAACCTATAAATACTCATGTAAACTATATGAATAAACACACAGAGAAGTCTTTCTCATATCTCTCTCTCTCTCCCACACGATTTCTCTCCCTCTCTCTCTGTGTTCAAGTTAACTATTATCTTAATTATTCAAGAGGTGATTTACCTCTTCACAGTAATCATCATTACTGTCATGGCCAACATCATGACCACCATCAACTTCTTGTTGTTGAATTCGTTTGCCATTTCGATAATTATTTTTTAGATTGTTCTAGTATTATTAACAAGAAGAGGAAGTGATGGAATGTTTTATTGAAGAGATTAAAGAATTTATAGGAGTTTCACACTAGGCAGGATGATTAATTTAGACGTAATTTTATAATGGGTTATTTCCCTAATGGCCCCCAACTTTGTGACCAGCTTCCTGCCTAGCCCCCTACTTTACGAGAAATGCCCATATGGCCCCCTCCCGGTATAACACCGTTACTCTCTCTCTTCCATTTCTTTTCTCTCTCCTCCAACATGTTTTCTCTCTCTGCCACCTCGTTAAAACTTGCCAACTCATCATCTTCTCCGGGAAGGTCGCCTTTAAACCTTAAAAAAAAAAAAAAAATTCATCTCTCCTCTCTCTCTCTCTCTCAAATTTTTTTTTTTTTTTCACCTCCCTCTCTCTCTCTCTAAACTCCGGCGAAGGGGGTTACCCTTCATGGTCTGTTCCGGAGGACCTTTAAGGTCTGCCGGAACAGACCATGAAGGGTAACCCCCTTCGCCGGAGTTTAGAGAGAGAGAGAGGGAGGTGAAATTTTTTTTTTTTTTTATTTGAGAGAGAGGAGAGATGAATTTTAGGTTTAAAGGTCGCCGGCCCGAAAATTGGTCGGCCGACGACCTTCCCGGAGAAGATGATGAGTTGGCAGGTTTTAACGAGGTGGCAGAGAGAGAAAACATGTTGGAGGAGAGAGAAAAGAAATGGAAGAGAGAGAGTAACGGTGTTATAACGGGAGGGGGCCATATGGGCATTTCTCGTAAAGTAGGGGGCTAGGCAGGAAGCTGCTGGTCACAAAGTTGGGGGCCACTAGGGAAATAACCCTTTTATAATAGAGCGCATTCCGAGGAATAATTGTGGTCATGGTAACGAGAAGAAAATGTGGATTATAACCACCAAAACTTCTAATTTTCCAGTTGATACAAAGCTCAATTTGGAGAAACCGTCAATTTTAAAGGTCAAAAATCTGTTTGATATTAATGAGAGAAACGTGCGAGTAGGGTAAAATTTTGTGCAAGTAGAGATTTAACTATTTAAATTAGGATGCAATTATAAATAACTAGCTAAGACATTGTCTTAAGTTGCTAAATACTAATTGTAAAAGAAATCAAACAGTAGGAAAGAGAAACTACATCTTTTTTTTAGTTATGTAAGTGATAAAAAGTGTTCACATCCGATTTATGAAGGAGGAAAAGAATTTTCATTTATCATAAAAATGTCTTTCGGTAAAAATATTTTTAGTTGTACAAAAAAATTCTAACTATTATTTCATTTATATATAAATTATATTTTTTTTGTGAAGTGAATAATTGTTTTTGAAATTAATTACATTGCTTATTGTTGTGAAGTTCTTCGATCTATTTAACGAAAAGAATAAAGTGTATCTGAGTAAATAGCTTTGTTTTGCATTAAAACTTCACACTTATGTTGGTAAATGACATTCTTACTTTCTATGCGTACCAAAATGACATTTTTAATCCATGATTTATTGAAATTAAGTATAAATAAAGTAAATAGTAAATTAGATAGGCTTTATGTCCCAAGGAAGGTCTTTATGGGTTGACATATGGCCTTTAAGGGCTCAAGATGTCATAAAACCATGATGCTATAGTGATTATTTACTTCATCAATTTTGATGTATCTGTGTATTATCTCTCGATGACGAGTCAATGCCTTATAATGACTCTTGTAGTCCATACTTCAAAAAATGACGTTTTACCTTTGTAGAGTCGAAGCTTTCTACAATACTAAAATGATAGTTATCTTTATGTTGTCAAAATGTTATTTTTATTCTTCTCTAACACCCAATTAACATAACACCGAATTGCATTTTACTCTCATATGGCCAAATTACATTTTCACTTTTATATTGTGAAATTGATATGGTTTTCCATTTATACTAACATGCTAAATTTATCCTTGTTTATCAACAAAATGTCTTTATTTCTATCCTTCAGTTGTCAAGATGACAATTTTACCCTTGCTTATTGGCAAAATTATGTGTTTAACTATTTATATTAACAAATTACTTTTTTATTTTTATGTTCGCAAAGTAATGTTTACCGTGCTATATAAACAAGCTATCATTTTCTTAACATAAAAAGGTAAGAATATAATTTTGACAACACAAGGTAAAAATAATATTGTGTAAATATACGGATAAATATGTGTTAATATAGAAATGTTTAAGTTTCATTTTAACAAGCACAAGGGTAAACATGTCATTTAATACGATGATGTCTAAATTTGTTGCTTTTGGATATCATTCAGGATAAGAGATTACTTCGTTAAATTACAAACTACTACTCACGAACTGGGGGTGCAAAACCTGTATAAAATTCAGAAACCTGTCCAACGCTCACGTCAGTAAAAATGTTCTTTCTTTAAATTAATGAGGATTGAAGTTCCAAATTTAGGAATAGAACATTTGATTGATCTCTTAAGCTTGAGAGTCAGTGTGTTATCGCATCTTGTTCAAGATGGCATGTTACTTTTTATAGGCTTGTTTAGTTGACTGTGTTCAACGGTTTTGATGAGGCGATTTAGATCCACTATCTTGGAGTGAAACTGCTATCTCATAAATGAGATAGATTGAGGTTCCTCTTTGAGATTATTCCATATATTTAATAGGCCCAAGTTCTCTTATTAAGGGTTATTCAGTAGTCTTGTATATCATGTGGGTAAAGTTTCCTCCCCACCAGACTCTTGTATCTCTTGTTATTTAAATACTTAAGATCCTCTCCGACTGAGATTCTAAATTATATTCGGACTTAAGTCGGTTAAGTACTAGGGACGCTTTTACCCTCCATATTTCGAGATTGAGGTATCGGCTCCATTTACGTGAACCTCCCTTGTCTTATACTTTTATCTCAGGATACACCTGATTGTATTTTAGGTAGAGCAGGGATTAGACGCCTAGGACACTCCTAATGACCCCTAATTCTGGGCTTAAGTGATAGAACTCTTTCGGATTCTACCTCCCTCTTGACTTGTCAGGGGTTGACCCGTCGACTTTTTGGTCTTTTCTTGACTTATCGATTCCAGTCAACTGATAATCATTTGTTTGATCATCACTATAGGAGGATACGAATGTTAGTTTGACCACGTAAGGTAAAAATGTCATTTTAATAACATATAGGTAAATTTTCATTTTGACAACATAAGAATTACTATCATTTGGCGGCGTAATGGTAAATATGTCATTTTGGTAATATAAGAGGTAAAAAATGTTAATTTGATAATATATAACAGTAATAATATCATCTTTGTTGTGAAAAATAAAAGAGGGAAGAAGAAAGATTATAAAAATATAAACTAAGATAGAGACAAGAAGAAAATAGATTGGTATTCATATGTTTGTAGAGAATTCTCTATATTGGTACATTGGTATATTGAGTACTATGATACATTGGTTTGATCCATCTTCTTCATTAGCATGTAACCTCTTTATATAGCCATTTATCTAGATGAGTTACGCATCCAATAGGCACACAATAATGGAGCTTGAATACAAAGTAATGGTGAAAAACCTATGGTGGTGGGAGTTACAATTGGTGGTGGTCATCCACCATAAATCTAATATTTATAACACTCCCCTTGGATGTCCACCACATCAGAAATTGCCTCATTAAAACCTTACTAGGAAAACCCAATGGGACAAAACCATAGTGAAGGAAAAAGAATACAAATTCTTTGTTCATGTATATCTTTTATGAACACATAATTTGCCTCATTAAAAACCTTGTTAGGAAAAACCCAGTGGGAAAAAATCTTAACGAAAGAAAAAGAGTACAGTATGAAAATGTAGTATACAGTGTCTTCATAAACTTGCTCCCCCTCATGAAGGTTGAGGGTGTTGTTCAACTTTCTATTGCCAAATTTCTTTTGGTATATATACAGAAAAATATAATAAGTACCATTTGACATTTCAAGTTGCATTCATATAATGCTTAAAAGTTTATGCACACTTTAGATTGAAGTTTGTTAAATCCTTCAGGGATTTCATTTGAACTCACTTTCTAGTGATTCATATCTGTGTATCATATATATCGATTAGATAATTATAATATTTGTGAAATCGTGTACTAATCACATTTCAATGTGCAATCCACTTGACACGCATAAGAGGTGTTAAACTCGTCATTCAATGACTAGTTGTCTCGCCAAAACCTTGTCAGGAATATCCAATGGGACAAAACCTGAACGAAGGAAAAAAGACTACAACCTTAAAAAAAGTTAAAATAATTTTCATGTACGCCTAGTTGCCTCATTAAAACCTTGACAAGGAAAACCCTATGTGATAAAACCTTGACGAAGGAAAAAGAGTACACCACGATTGACATTTTATACATGAATGATGGTTGTTTTCTGAAACCATATAACAACATATGTAATATATTGTTTATACCACATTAGGTACTTTTGGACCTCAATTTTCTTTGACAGATTACAACTCGAGACAACATGAGTTGTTTTGAAGCTTGGAGCCTTTTAGTATTTCAAAATTTTCTTTACTCGAATAATCTTTTTCAATACTCTACTTTGAAACTTTAATAAACTCTTCAGGAGTCACGATAGGATTTATCAGTACTTCATAATATAACTCGAGAATTTGTAATTCATATTAAAAATTTATAAATAGACGTCGGACTCTTTATAGAATAAATGACATTTCTTACATATGCCTACTTTATTACCTTCAGGGTAATTCTTGGTTGGTACTTCGACTTCATGTCTAAAGACTTAATTATTTTGTAAGAAAAAGTTATATACAACGAATTATTTAGTCAGAATTTGTCCAATTACTTTAAGTAATTTAGGATCAATATGCTCCCAGTGTCTATTATTTTCAGAAATACATCGTTTGAAATCATTTACTTAATTTCTCAAATTTTGGCAAAGTGCATATATTTCAATGAGTTTTCTGGATTGGGTATGTGTCCCTCGTTAAGGGTCATTGTCTCTTTTGAGACATATCATCTTCGGGTGATTTATATTTAGGAACATGAACCACATTTGTTTCTAATTTGATAAACTCTTCAGGAGAATTCCTATATAAAATTGTTGCTTTAGTCTCTAGTAGTTTATGTCACTTTGATCAACCCTGATCATTTTCCTTGACCTTTTTTCATATATGAGCATATTACGCTTTGGAAAATATCTATATTTCGAGGAAGCAAATTCTCCTTCCAAATGAGAGAAACTTGATACTTTTCAAGTATTTTACGACATTGAGTATACAACTTCCTCCTCCTAATGTCGATAGATTTTCGTTTTATTTGGGCGCACATACTTCAAGGATGTGACAAGAAAAAAAAATCAATTGCTTCAGGCAAATTTTGATTTCTATTTTTCATATCATATGGTCTGCAGGACCAAAGTTGTTATCTAATCATAACTTCAGGTGTGAGCAATTTGTTCAAAAATCACAACTTCAGGTATGATTGATTGCATGCGAGATATATCGTCTCCATGTGATTTTTTTTTTTACTAAAATTCATCATCACTTTTTTTTTGGGTATACAACTTCAGGTGTAATTGGAAAGCGGATATCCTAGCGTCCTAATGTCCAAAGATGCGAACAAAATATTATCACCACTTGCAATGCAAGTGCAACCAAAACTTTGATATCGTATTCTCTTTAAAAGAATTTCACAAAATTTGGTTGTCTTCCATGATGAAGAACTTTGTCAAATTTAATCAAATTATATTTTCGTATAGTAAAAAAAGATTCTCAATTTTGTCACCCTATTTCCAATATGAACTCGGTGTAGGATTTTTCTTACCACCGTTTAATTATAATCCTTTAATAATCAATGGAAAATCATTTCAATACTGGAAAATTAGCATTTGTCATTCTTCAGGAATGCTCAGACAAATCATTTTAATACTAGAAAATATTATCACCACTTGCAATGCAAGTGTAACCAAAACTTTGATATCGTATTCTCTTTAAAATAATTTCACAAAATTTGGTTGTCTTCCATGATGAAGAACTTTGTCAAATTTAATCAAATTATATTTTGGTATAGTAAAAAAGGATTCTCAATTTTGTCACCCTATTTTCAATATGAACTCGGTGTAGGATTTTTCTTACCACCGTTTAATTATAATCCTTTAATAATCAATGGAAAATCATTTCAATACTGGAAAATTAGCATTTGTCATTCTTCAGGAATGCTCAGACAAATTTGTTTTCTCAGGGGTTTACCCTTTTTTTTTTTTTTTTGACAATTTACCAACTCATAAGGGAATATCTTTTCATCATTTGAGATTTTTTTTTCTTACTCTAGCAATTATTTTAGAATTGTATAGATTAGAAGAAGTATATACACCAAACTTCAGGTTTAGTAATCTCATATACAAATAGATGTTTCAATTTGATCTTAACCAAATTTTGATGGTTAAATTTCCTCTTTGAAAAGATCTTCATTAACAGGTCAAAATATGCACTCATGTTATATTCATACAAAATTAAACATTAGTTATGAGAGTAATATCAATTTATATATTTTAGGCATAACTTACCTTGACCTTACCATTAAATAAATTGCATTGCTATTCATATTAGTTTGCAATACCAACTTTTTCATCATTATCATCTACTTAATTTTAATATTCTTTTGATATGATTCACTATGCCTCAACAATCACAAAATCAATGGTTGGAGATAAATAAGAATAAGAAGTTTGAAAATTTAACAAAGAGAGCTTATATAACTTTTAACTTACCAATTACAATTGACCAAACTTACTCATGTTTCATTTGTTTGTATCTTGATCAATAAGTGGAAAATTTCTTCTTCCTTTTGATCATAGAGCAATTCGTGCTGATAACGTGTTGTGAAAAATAAAAGAGGGAAGAAGAAAGATTATAGAAATATAAACTAAGATAGAGACAAGAAGAAACTAGATTGGTATTCATATGTTTGTAGAGAATTCTCTACGTTGGTACATTGGTATATTGAGTACTATGATACATTGGTTTGATCCATCTTCTTCATTAGCAAGTAACCTCTTTATATAGGCATTTCGCTAGATGAGTTTTACACATCCAATAGGCACACAATAATGGAGCTTGAATACAAAGTAATGGCAGAAAACTTATGGTGATGGGAGTTACAATTGGTGGTAGTCATCCACCATAAATCTAATATTTATAACAATCTTGACAATATAATGGTAAATATATGATTTTGGTAACATAAGAGGAAACTGAGATATCTTATGATAGTCAATAGTCAAATCCCCAAACATATGATTATTATTTTCGTGAAAATTAATTGTCATCCAACTAACAAAACTATATAATTATTCAAAATAACAAACGCCAACAAAATAAATAAATTTTAATATCTACGAAATATGTCCAACGGAAAACTTTTCATAGAAACTCTTTGATTCCATGAAATTATTTTTTGGACATTAAACACAATCTTGACTAGGACTTTCTAAGTTAAGAAGAGTTCTTCCAATCAAAATTGAATTGGGAAGGTTCATAGTGAAACTCCAATTGCTCAACATAGAAGCCAGTTCAAGAGTCTTAGGAAGGTTATGAACTTAAAGAAGTTTAAGATCAAATAGCTCATTCCGTTGTTCTATGGTAGATCCAGGATTCCGAACCAGAGGTAGTGAAATTACAGGGTTAATTTGACATTAACCCCCAATTATTTAGTGATATTAGGACATCACCCCAAAATGAAAAGTGGTATGGCGTTAACTCCCAATTGCATTTTTTTTCCGTCATTTTCTCGTTAAGTGGTTGGTGTGTGAAACACACGCGTGATTCGTGACAATAATACCCCATCTAATCCAACGGCGAACACTCTAGAGACGTGATCAACGGTTGTGAAATAACCTAGACTCAAATCAAATCTTCAACTCTCTCTTTCAATTCATCACCTCTCTCTCTAATTTCTTTTTTTTTCTTTTATTATGATGGATCCTACATCTACTTCCTCTGTTAATGGCTTCTATTCCTTTCTAAACAGAGGAATCGAAGATCTTGAACATTCTTTTCTCTCTACAAATTTCATGTCAATTCAATTCCTTCAAAGGGTTCTCTCTATTCATCTCTATCTTTTCATTCTCAATTAACAATTCTTGTTCAAAAACTACATTTACCAGTTGGAGAAAAATGGCTTGATGAATACATGGATGAAAGTTCTAGACTTTGGGAAGCTTGTCATTTAATCAAGGCTACTATTTCAGGAATGGAAAATTACTATTCAACCGGAGCTGAAATTGCCTCTTCTCTTGACGGTCACCGGAATCTGACTCCTCACATTCTCCGTCAGGTCAGTCATGTCAGAATCTCAGTCACTAGTTAAAATTCATGTTCAAACGATCTTACCCATTACTTAAATAACAAAAATAATCTCTAGATTGCTCTTTTCAGTTTAGATTTTAGTGAGAGAAATAATGAATTTTCAGTTCTCAATTTTCTGATTTTTTTTATCTGATACAGGTAGTTAGGGCAATTTCTAGTTGTAGAAGACAAGCAATTAGTTTACAAGAAGAACACAGAGGTTTAACGGAAACAAGAATCCAAACCCTTTCATTAAAATTTGGTGAAAAGATTTCAGTAGAATCAAAACTAAATGGGTTTAATGGATTTAGAGGTGTTCTTTATGCAATGAGAAATGTAAGTTCACTTCTTTTAATGATTTTGATGTGGGGATTTTTTTTATTGTTGGATTAAGTTATTGTGGAAATGGATATGAAGGGTGTTTGTTATTTGGAACTAATTTCATGGTTTCAACAACAAGATTACAACAAAGTTTAGTAACAGAGATCAATGAAATTGAAGATATAACTGGAATTTGAGAGAGAAAGTCTTTCAAGTAAGGAATCAGATTAGACAGAGAAAGTCTAGGTTATTTCATAACCGTTGATCACGAGAGAGAGTGTTCACCGTTGGGTTAGATGGGGATATTATTGTCATCAATCACGCGTGTGTTTCACACGCCAACCATTTAAACAGAAAATGACGGAAAAAGGACAATTGGGAGTTAACGCCATACCACTTTTCATTTTGGGAGTGAAATCCTAATATCACTAAATAATTGGGGGTCAATGTCAAATTAACCCGAAATTATATACCAAATGGGAAATTTACAAAAATGATGATTAACAAAAGAAAATTTAATTACACAAATATATTATAATATGGAGTATTATGGATGTACATTAAATTAAGAGTGGAGTCAAAGAGTTTCATTTGGCAAGGTTGACTATAACTAAAAATGATACAAAGAAAAATTTGTTTTATACAACTAGTTTTTTAAGATACAATTTCTAGGGTAGATACACCACTTTCATTTTAATTAATTATTCTAATTTATTTTATAAATACGAAAGGATAGTTGAGAAAACTAAAATTCATAGTATTGCTATCTTCTCATCTTTAAAATCATTCATGGTATATGTGAGGGGCTGAAATCGCGTGTCAAGAAGTCAAGGGGACCGGGCCGTTGACCGGAAGTCGGACCTTCGCCTGTTAATATTTTTACGGACATCGACGACGTCTTTGGGCTTAACCTGTGACAAGAGACAAAACATATGTGACCGTAAGATCCTTGGGACACCGGGATGGTGCCGGCCCAAGGGGGCTCCGACAGTCAAGTCAGTAAGCTTGACAAATAATAAATCTGAATTGTAAATCGGAGACAGGTTTGAAAGTGTGAATGTTATCTTCTGAGGGAGTAGCCTCTAGAGCAGAGAAGGATCGGTCGCCCTCCTTTGATGGGTGATCGCCAGGAGAGAGTAAGATAGGTCGTCCTCCTTTGATGAGTAGTCGTTAGGAGAGAGAAAGATAGGTTGCCCTTCCTGTGATGAGTGGTCGTCAGAAGAGAGAAAGATAAGTCGTCCTTCCTGTGAGGAGTGGTCGTCAGGAAAGAGAAATATATGTCACCCTCCTTTTGATCGAATAACAACAGTCGTAGGTTGTTCAATGGATGATGGATTGATAAATCACAGAGAGAGAATAAAAGGATAGTAGTAGAAGTGTCGTAGATAACTAGTTGATCACTCTGTATGAGAGAGAAAGTAGTGGGTTGTGTTGTATATGATCTAATATTTAGATGTCTGGTGTTGTTCTCCGTAATTCGATCATCGACAGTGATGCTCGGTAAATATCGGGTGTCTTAGTTGATAACCAGATGCCCAGTGTCATCTTTGGTTTAGTCATTTCAGAGTGTCTTGGGTCGACTGTTACCTGGTGATGAGTTGTGATCTTTAATATGATAATGCCTAGAGCTGTCACCACAAAAGTGGTTGTCGTAACCCCTTAATGGGTATATCCGGGATATTGTAACGTCTCCTTAACGGATATACGGAGGGAAGTCTGCTGAGAAGGTAAAGGCAGACGTCTTTATCCAAGGGTGGATGTGCTTGCGCATTTTAACGTTCTTTCAGGGTGCCCGAAGATAATTAGATCGGGTCCATTAGCCATTAATTGATGGGCTTGGTCACCGTGTGAGCCCATTAATCGTGGATTTCTAGGAGCGTTCCTGGTGACGTATGTTGAGCTATACAGTATAATTTTTTTATTCTTACACGTTTTCTTGCCTTTATTACTTTGTTGGAATGCTAACAAGCTCAAGTGCATGTCTCTTTCAGTCTTCCTATATTGGAATGTTATCTTTATTGAAAAATTAATCTTTAAAGTTAAAGTAAAGATATCTCTTTCAATTACTAGGTTGATTCTGAAACTGCTGAGAGATTCTGTAAGACTTTCCAGACCGTTTACGAGAAACTTGTAAGCATGCTTACTTATTAATCTCTTAACCGGTTTTTGTTTTTTTCCTGATCCTTTCTCTCTATTTTTATTAAGATCGGGATTTCCCAGTTGTTCAAAATGTGTGTATATTACTATATCAACGTGATTTTGTATGTATATAGGTCTTCAAAGAACTGAGCGTGGACGCTGCTCCGACCTTTCTAAGTTCATGGGCAAACATAACAGGCTAACATTTTTGTTATCTTCTTGGGGGGGGGGGGGGGGGTAATTCTGTCGTTAGAACAAGGAGATGGAGGGAAACACAAATTGAGTATTCATGTTATGCACAAACTCTTTCTCGTGGGCTCTCACAGTGGGTAGTACGCAGTGTGGCTTAACCGACTACACCCTCACAACACGCTCTTTTCAAAATAATTTAAACATGAAATCAGAACGAAGACCCATTTTAACTTTTTTAAGTTCAAAAGACAAGTTATATTTCTTTTTGGCTAAAACCCCAGAATTTGTATTTTTCTTATAAAAACTCAAATATGTGTATTTTGTTTGGTTAAAACACAAATATTTGTATTTTATTTGGATTAAACTTTAAAATTTTTTGCAAATTTTTGCAAGGTGTTGTAAAGTTGTTGCAAAGTATTGCAAAACTGTCACAAAGTGTTGCCAAGCTGTAGCAAAGTGTTAAAAAACTATCACAAGGTGTCGCAAAGCTGTTGTAAAGCTCTCACAAAGCTCTTGTAAAGTTGACTTTTTTAAAACGTTATTTACTGAAACTATAATGTTAACTAATTCACCCATGTTTAGATTACGGGACTCCTATTTAAGGCATTAAATAGATTTTTTAACCCATAATATTATAAACAAAAGCAATAGTATGATCAAATTAGATGTATCAATGCCTCTTTCATTATGGTTTAAATTAGGCGGTTAACGTGGTCATCACGTCTTCATGATGAATCAATGCCTTGCAAGGACTAACCGGAGATCGTAGTCGATTTGTCAAAAAAAAAAAATAAAGTAGTACATCTATTCATATTATTTTCGTTGTTTCCAATAATAATTGATAATTGTCAACCTCATCATAAATTTTTCACAAGTTATCATGAAGTTCATTAATAGACAATGAAGGGATTAAAGAGGTGGATAATTAGAGGGATTAATGGATCTTCAGTGATGGAAATCTAGGGTTTGATCCCAAAGTGAGGTGTGGAATCTTGATGGCCTTCTATACACATGGTATGACAAGCTCCCTCACAATTTCCCGAAACTTGTCTTTTACACTGAGGCAAACAATTTTTATAACAGTGGTCGTACTCAACATCAGCATTCACCAACACTATTGTATTAGTACCAATCATCATTACTGCCATGGCCAACATCATCACCACCATCAACTTCTTGTTGTTGCATCCCTTTGCCATTGTTTTATAATAATTTTCTAAATTATTCTAGTATTATTAACAAGAAGAGAAAGTGATGGAATGTTTTATCGAAGAGATTGAAGAATTTATAGGTGTTTCTCGCTACGCAGAATGATTAATTTAGACAAAATTTTGGAATGAAGCGCATTTCGAGGAATAATTGTGGTCATAATAACGAGAGAAAAATGTGGATTATAACTACCAAAACTTCTAATTTTCTAGTGGATACAAAGCTCAATTTAGAGAAACTGTGAATTTTAAAGGTCAAAAATCTGTTTGATATTAGTGAGAGAAACGAGGGAACATGGTCAAATTTGGTGCAAGTAGAGATTTAATTAGGATGTACTATAAAATAACTAGCTAAAAGTAGCTAAATACTAATAAAAAAAAATCAAACAATAGGAAAGAGAAACTACATGTTTTTTTACTTATATAGGAGATAGATAGTGTTTATAGAAAATGACCATTTCGTTCAAAATATTATCAATAATAAGCAAAAAAGCTGGTTACTTTTTGAAAGCAATATAAGTGTCAAAATTATTATGCGTAATTGTTGTTGATGTGTGAAATAATATTAAAAATTATCAATTAGGTAAAAAATCTAATTTTTATTATTTTTATATCCCTAAAATACCCTTCTTCTAAAGATTTTAGAAACTAATTCAACCGAAACTCTAACATAAAAGTAGAGAGGAGAGATAAATAGAAAAAAGAGAGACGAAACTCGAGAAGGGGACGATAAATGAAATCGGTGGAGAGTCTTCCGGCGAACCTTCAAGAATCGATTTCGTGAGCTCTGTTGCTATAATCATTACTGATTGAAAGCATCAATTTTGTCTGCATCTTTATTTTCTTATTTACATATTTATTTGAAGTTGTAATGTATTTTTATTCATATAAGACTTGATTTCTTCTGCGTAATTACTTCTTCATTGTCGCTTAAATATTCTGGTTCTTCGTCTATTTGTTGATTAGTTAAGTTGTAAGGCCATTATCATCTTGATCATCTGAACTTTTTATTATCAATCAGATTTTTAACCTAGATTTTGTTTTTCCAATGAACAAATCTAGATGATTAGAATGAAGGCATATATGTTTTTTGGATGAAGAAATCTAGGTTAAAAAAATCATAAACTTGATTACGCAACTTAATCTTATGCAAGATCATAAACCTATATTCATTATTCGATTTCGATTATAATGGAGTAATTTGTTCTTGAATCACTATTGTAAACAGAATTTGCTTTCACAAGCATTGTAAACTATGTTTGCATTCATCTACTTTACAAATCGAGTTTGCGGTCACATACTTAGCGAATTGAGTTTGTAGTCATTTGATTTGCAAACTGAGTTTGCAACACCTATTGTATACACATATATGCTTTTAGTCATACGCTCTAATACTTATATTCCTTATGGATTACAATTGCAGGAAATAACAATGGAGTTAGCTGCATCGTCTAATGATTCATTATGTTTAAGTACAGTCGTCGAAGTTTGTTTTTGAAATATTTTCTATACCTCAACTTGCTAATTTGGCTTCATCATATTTTCTAGTTTGACATGGAAAGTGAAGTGTGTCTTCCATGTGAGTATGCGCTCTTTGCAATCCATCACGACAAATAACCGTGATTGAGTTTGTGGAATCATATTTTACTGCTTAGAGGTTCATCAACACTTATGCCCACATCATTACCCCAATCCAAAACAATGATGAACTTGAAAAATTTCTAGAAGATATGAAAATCATTAAGCTCCCATCAAATATGAGATCACCTGGCAGACCGTTGAGTTAGAGACATGAAAGTTCCAAAGCAGCTAAGTTTTACAAAGAAGAAGATGTGTGGTTGTTATAAGAAGTTAGCATAAAACAACAAGAAAACGTGCCCGTTGGTGTAGATCTCAGATTAGACTTTATCGAATTGTCTTTAGTTGATGTATTTAGGTCTTCAAAGAACTGAGCTTGGACGCTGCTCCGACCTTTCTAAATTCACGGGCAAACATAATAGGCTACCATTTTTGTTATCTTCTTTGGGAACTTGCAGGATTTTTTGTTATCTTCTTTGGGGGTAATTTTTCGTTAGAACAGGGAGATGGAGGGATCCGCAAATCGAATATTCATGTTATACGTAAACTGTTTTTGGTGGGTGTCTCAGTGGGTAGTACGCAGTGTGGCTTGACCGACTACACCCTCACAACACGTTATTTTCAAAATAATTTAAACATGAAAACGGAACGAAGACCCATTTTAACTTTTTTAAGTTGAAAGACAAGTTATATTTCTTTTTGGTTAAAACTCCAAAATTTGTATTTTTCAAATGAAATCCCGAATATTTGTAATTTGTTAGGTTAAAACAAAAATATTTGTATTTTGTTTGGTGAAAACCCTAATATTTATTGCAAAGTTGTTGCAAGGTGTTTTAAAGTTGCTGCAAAGTATTACAAAACTGTCACAAAGTGTTGCCAAGCTGCCGCAAAATGTTAAAAAACTATCACAAGGTGTCGCAAAGCTGTTGTAAACCTCTCACAAAGCTCTTCTAAAGCTGTCGCAAGGTGTTGCAAATGAAAAAAAATACTCACGGAGTAGAAGACCAAAAACATTGACTACTCATTTTTTACCAAAACAAAAACATTTTAGTTTGTGTACTTATCTATAATTAAGGGCATACATAAAATAAAGAAAAGAGAACCTACTATATATAAAGTGGTCGTCAAGATAACGTTCACGATATAAAATTTTGTTTCAAAGGCCACTCTCTGCTAAATCTGGTATATGAAAAATGTGATCATGAAACTCGGTTAATCATGAAACTTAATGTCTCTCTAACCAGTTCGATTAAGCTTTATATCAATTGAATTTTTGATTTGTTTATAATGTATTATACACAACTATAGTGTATCGTGCTTGTTCATAAGTCTTTATTCCCTATTCATAATGTACTATGAAGAAAAAAAGAAATTTAGACGACAAAACTTGATTTAAGCCCATGTTTAGATTACGGGACTCCTATTTAAGGCATTAAATAGATTTTCTAACCCATAATAATATAAACAAAAGCAATGGTATGATCATATCAGATGTATCAATGCCTGTTTCATTATGGTTTAAATTAGACGGTTATCGTGCTCATCACGTCTTCATGATGTATCAAGGCCTTGTAAGGACTAACCGTAGATCGTAGTCGACTTCGCAAAATAAAATAAAATAATGTAGTACATCCATTCATATTATCTTAATTGTTTACAATAATAATTGACAATAGTCAACTTCATTATAAATTTTTCAAAAAAAATCACGAAAGTCATTAAGAGACAATGAAGGGATTAAGGAGGTGGCTAATTAGAGGGATTAATGGATCTCCAGAGATGGAAATCTAGGGTTTGATCCCAAAGTGGGGTGTTGAATCTTTATTGCCTTCTATACACATGGTATGACAAGCTCCCTCACAATTTCCTGAAACTTGTCTTTTGCACTGAGGCAAACAATTTTTGTAACAGTGGTCGTACTCAGCATCAGCATTCACCAACACTATTGTATCAGTACTAATCATCATTACTGCCATGGCCAACATCATCACCACCATCAACTTCTTGTTGTTGCATCCCTTTGCCATTTTTTTATAATAATTTCTTAAATTATTCTAGTATTATTAACAAGAAGAGAAAGTGATGTAATGTTACCTCGAAGAGATTGAACAATTTATAGGAGTTTCGCGCTTGGCAGAATGATTAATTTAGACAAAATTTTGGAATGGAGCGCATTTCGAGGAATAATTGTGGTCATAATAACGAGAGGCAAATGTGGATTATAACCACCAAAACTCCTAATTTTCCAGTGGATACAAAGCTCAATTTAGAGAAACTGTTAATTTTAAATGTCAAAAATCTGTTTGATATTTGTGAGAGAAACGAGGGAACATGGTCAAAATTTGGTGCAAGTAGAGAATTAATTAAGATGTACTATAAAATAACTAGCTAAAGCATTGTCTTGAGTTGCTAAATAATACTTATAAAAAAAATCAAACAACAGGAAAGAGAAACTACATTGTTTTTTTACTTATATAGAAGATGGATTGTGTTTATAGAAAATGATTATTTATTTCAAAATTTTATCAATAATAAGCAAAAAAACTAGTTACTTTTTGAAATCAACCTAAGTGTCAAAATTATTATGTGTAATTGTTGTTGATGTGTGAAATAATATTAAAAATGATCAATAAGGTAAAACATCTAATGTCTATTATTTCTATATCCCTAAAATACCCTTCTTCTAAAGATTTTAAAAACAAATTCAACCGAAACTCTAACCTAAAAGTAGAGAGGAGAGAGAGAAAGAGATGGCAGAGAGAAGAGACTCGAGAAGGGAACGATGAATGAAATCGGTGGAGAGTCTTTCGGCGAACCTTCAAGAATCGATTTCGTGAGCTCTGTTGCTATTATCATTACTGATTTAAAGCATCAATTTTGTCTGCATCTTTATTTTCCTATTTACATATTTATTTGAAGTTGTAATGTGTTTGTACTCATATAAGAATTGATTTCTTCTGAGTAGTTACTTCTTTATTGTCGCCTAAATCTTCTGGACCTTCGTCAATTTGCTGATATGTTAAGTTGTAAGGCCATTATCATTTTCATCATCCAAACTAATTTTCTATCAGATTTTTTAACCTAGATTTTGTTTTTCCAATGAACAAATCTAGATGATTCGAATGAAGGCATCTAGGTTATTCGGATGAAGAAATCTTGGTAAAAAAATCATAAACTTGATTACGCAACTTAATCTTATGAAAGATCATTAACCTATATTTATCATTCGATTTCGATTATAATGGAGTAATTTGTTCTTGAATCACTATCGTAAACTGAGTTTGCTACCACAAGCATTGTAAACTATGTCTGCATTCTTCTACTTTACAAATCGAGTTTGCAGTTACATACTTAGAGATTTGAGTTTATAGACATATAATTGGCAAACTAAGTTTGCAACACCTATCGTGTACACATATATGCTTTTAGTCATACCTTTTAATACTTATATTCCTTATGGATTACAATTGCAGGAAATAACAATGGAGTTAGTTGGATCGTCTAATGATTCATTATGTTTTAAAGAAGTCGTCGAAGTTTGTATATAAAATATTCTCTATACCTTAACTTGCTGATTTGGCTTCATCATATTGTTCTAGTTTGACATGGAAAGTGAAGTGTGTCTTCCATGTGAGTATGCGCTCCTTGCAATCCATCACGACAAATGACCGTGATTGAGTTTGTGGAATCATATTTTACTGCTTAGAGGTTCCTCAACACTTATGCCCACTTAATTACCCCAATCCAAAACAATGATGAACTTGAAAAATTTCTCGAAGATTGGAAAATCATTAAGCTCCCATCAAATATAAGATCACCTGGCAGACGGATGAGTAATAGACATGAAATTTCCAAATCAACTAAGTTTTAAAAAGAAGAGGATGTGTGGTTGTTATAAGAGGTTAGCATAACACAACAAGAAACGTGCCCGACTGTGTAGATCTCAGATTAGGCTTTATCGAATTGTCTTTAGTTGATGTATTTAGGTCTTCGAAGAACTGAGCATAGACGCTGCTCCGACCTTTCTAAGTTCATGGGCAAACATAACAGGCTACCATTTTTGTTATCTTCTTTGGGAACTTGCAGGATTTTTTGTTATCTTCTTTGCGGGTAATTTTCGCTAGAACAGGGAGATGGAGGGAACCACAAATTAAGTATTCATGTTATACATAAACTCTTTTTGGTGGGTCTCACAGTGGGTAGTACGCAGTGTGGCTTGACCGACTACACCCTCACAATACGTTATTTTCAAAATAATTTAAACATGAAATCGGGACGAAGACCCATTTTAGGTTTTTTAAGTTGAAAAGACAATTTATATTTCTTTTTGGTTAAAACTCCAAAATTTGTAATTTTCTAATAAAAACCCAAATATGTGTATTTTGTTTGGATAAAACCCTAAATTTTTTTGCAAAGTTGTTGCAAGGTGTTGTAAACTTGTCACAAAGTATTGCAAAACTGTCACAAAGGGGTGCCAAGCTATCGCAAAGTGTAAAAAAACTATCACAGGGTGTCGTAAAGCAGTTGTAAAGCTATCACAAAGCTCTTGTAAAGCTGTCGCAAGGCGTTGCAAATGAAAAAAAAAATACTTAAGGAGTGGAAGACAAAAAACTATTGACTAATCATTTTTCACTAAATCAAAAACTTTATAGGGAGTTTTGACCAAATTTCCCTAATTAAATCCATATAAGTTAGATTCAGAAAAATCAAACTGAGACTTTGCAAAACTAGCACCATCTTCTTGAAGATTTTTTCTTATTTCAGTTTGTGTACTTATCTATAATTAAGAACATTTATAAAATAAAGAAAGAGAACCTACTATATATAAAGTGATCGTCAAGATAAGGTTCACGAGATAAAATTTTGTTTCAAAGGCCACTCTCTACAAAATCAAGTATTTGAAAAATGTTGATCGTAAAACTCAATTAATCATGAAACATAATGTCTCTCTAACCAGTTCGATTAAGCTTCATATCCATTGAATTTTTCTTTTGTTTATAATGTATTATACACAACTATAGTGTATCGTGTTAGTTCATAAGTCATTATTCCCTATTTATAACGTATTATGATCAAAATAAATAAATTTAGAGGACAAAACTTGGTTTAAGCCCAAAGACGAAGTTGAAGAACAAAAGAGGAGTTTGTCATAATGTACTACGAACAACCGTAATGTGTTGCGGTAAGATACGATATTTACAAGTGAGAAAACTATAGATGTCAAGGACTCGACACTGATTACGACTTTTTTAAAACATTATTTACTGAAACTATAATGTTAACTAAATCACCCATGTTTAGATTACGGGACTCCTATTTAAGGCATTAAATAGATTTTCTAACCCATAATAATATAAACAAACGCAATAGTATGATCATATCAGATGTATCAATGCCTCTTTCATTATGGTTTAAATTAGACGGTTATCGTGCTCATCACGTCTTCATGATGTATCAATGCCTTGTAAGGACTAACCGTAGATCGTAGTCGATTTCTCAAAATAAAATAAAATAATGTAGTACATCCATTCATATTATCTTCATTGTTTACAATAATAATTGACAATACTCAACTTCATTATAAATTTTTCACAAGTAATCGTGAAAGTCATTAAGAGACAATGAAGGGATTAAGGAGGTGGCTAATTAGAGGGATTAATGGATCTCCAGAGATGGAAATCTAGGATTTGATCCCAAAGTGGGGTGTTGAATCTTTATTGCCTTCTATACACATGGTATGACAAGCTCCCTCACAATTTCCTGAAACTTGTCTTTTGCACTGAGGCAAACAATTTTTGTAACAGTGGTCGTACTCAGCATCAGCATTCACCAACACTATTGTATCAGTACTAATCATCATTACTGCCATGGCCAACATCATCACCACCATCAACTTCTTGTTGTTGGATCCCTTTGCCATTTTTTTATAATAATTTCTTAAATTATTCTAGTATTATTAACAAGAAGAGAAAGTGATGGAATGTTACCTCGAAGAGATTGAACAATTTATAGGAGTTTCGCGCTTGGCAGAATGATTAATTTAGACAAAATTTTGGAATGGAGCGCATTTCGAGGAATAATTGTGGTCATAATAACGAGAGGCAAATGTGGATTATAACCACCAAAACTCCTAATTTTCCAGTGGATACGAAGCTCAATTTAGAGAAACTGTTAATTTTAAAGGTCAAAAATCTGTTTTAAACTTGTGAGAGAAACGAGGGAACATGGTCAAAATTTGGTGCAAGGTAGAGAATTAATTAAGATGTACTATAAAATAACTAGCTAAAGCATTGTCTTGAGTTGCTAAATACTACTTATAAAAAAAATCAAACAACAGGAAAGAGAAACTACATTGTTTTTTTACTTATATAGAAGATGGATTGTGTTTATAGAAAATGATTATTTATTTCAAAATTTTATCAATAATAAGCAAAAAAAGCTAGTTACTTTTTGAAATCAACATAAGTGTCAAAATTATTATGTGTAATTGTTGTTGATGTGTGAAATAATATTAAAAATGATCAATAAGGTAAAACATCTAATGTCTATTATTTCTATATCCCTAAAATACCCTTCTTCTAAAGATTTTAAAAACAAATTCAACCGAAACTCTAACCTAAAAGTAGAGAGGAGAGAGAGAAAGAGACGGCAGAGAGAAGAGACTCGAGAAGGGAACGATGAATGAAATCGGTGGAGAGTCTTCCGGCGAACCTTCAAGAATCGATTTCGTGAGCTCTGTTGCTATTATCATTACTGATTTAAAGCATCAATTTTGTCTGCATCTTTATTTTCTTATTTACATATTCATTTGAAGTTGTAATGTGTTTGTACTCATATAAGAATTGATTTCTTCTGAGTAATTATTTCTTTATTGTCGCCTAAATCTTCTGGACCTTCGTCAATTTGCTGATATGTTAAGTTGTAAGGCCATTATCATCTTCATCATCCAAACTTATTTTCTATCAGATTTTTTAACCTAGATTTTGTTTTTCCAATGAACAAATCTGGATGATTCGAATATAGGCATCTAGGTTATTCGGATGAAGAAATCTTGGTAAAAAAATCATAAACTTGATTACGCAACTTAATCTTATGAAAGATCATTGACCTATATTTATCATTCGATTTCGATTATAATGGAGTAATTTGTTCTTGAATCACTATCGTAAACTGAGTTTGCTACCACAAGCATTGTAAACTATGTCTGCATTCTTCTACTTTACAAATCGAGTTTGCAGTTACATACTTAGAGATTTGACTTTATAGTCATATTATTGGCAAACTAAGTTTGCAACACCTATCGTGTACACATATATGCTTTTAATCATACCTTTTAATACTTATATTCCTTATGGATTACAATTGCAGGAAATAACAATGGAGTTAGTTGGATCGTCTAATGATTCATTATGTTTTAAAGAAGTCGTCGAAGTTTGTTTATAAAATATTCTCTATACCTTAACTTGCTGATTTGGCTTCATCATATTGTTCTAGTTTGACATGGAAAGTGAAGTGTGTCTTCCATGTGAGTATGCGCTCCTTGCAATCCATCACGACAAATGACCGTGATTGAGTTTGTGGAATCATATTTTACAGCTTAGAGGTTCCTCTACACTTAAGCCCACTTAATTACCCCAATCGAAAACAATGATGAACTTGAAAAATTTCTAGAAGATTGGAAAATCATTAAGCTCCCATCAAATATGAGATCACCTGGCAGACGGATGAGTAATAAACATGAAATTTCCAAAGCAACTAAGTTTTAAAAAGAAGAGGATGTGTGGTTGTTATAAGAATTTAGCATAACACAATAAGAAACGTGCCCGACTGTGTAGATCTCAGATTAGACTTTATCGAATTGTCTTTAGTTGATGTATTTAGGTCTTCGAAGAACTGAGCATAGACGCTGCTCCGACCTTTCTAAGTTCATGGGCAAACATAACAGGCTACCATTTTTGTTATCTTCTTTGGGAACTTGCAGGATTTTTTGTTATCTTCTTTGGGGGTAATTTTTCGCTAGAACAGGGAGATGGAGGGAACCACAAATTAAGAATTCATGTTATACATAAACTCTTTTTGGTGGGTCTCACAGTTGGTAGTATGCAGTGTGGCTTGACCGACTACACCCTCACAATACGTTATTTTCAAAATAATTTAAACATGAAATCGGGACGAAGACCCATTTTAGGTTTTTTAAGTTGAAAACACAATTTATATTTCTTTTTGGTTAAAACTCCAAAATTTGTAATTTTCTAATAAAAACCCAAATATGTGTATTTTGTTTGGTTAAAACCCAAATATTTTTATTTTGTTTGGATAAAACCCTAATATTTTTTGCAAAGTTGTTGCAAGGTGTTGTAAACTTGTCGCAAGTTTTTGCAAAACTGTCACAAAGTGTTGCCAAGCTGTCGCAAAGTATGAAAAAACTATTACAAGGTGTCGTAAAGCTGTTGTAAAGCTATCACAAAGCTCTTGTAAAGCTGTCGCAAGGCGTTGCAAATGAAAAAAAATACTTAAGGAGTGGAAGACCAAATACTATTGACTAATCATTTTTCAGTAAATCAAAAACTTTATTGGGAGTTTTGACCAAATTTCCCTAATTAAATCCATATAACTTAGATTCAGAAAAATCAAACTGAGACTATGCAAAACTAGCACCATCTTCTTGAAGATTTTTTCTTATTTCAGTTTGTGTACTTATCTATAATTAAGAACATTCATAAAATAAAGAAAGAGAACCTACTATATATAAAGTGATCGTCAAGATAAGGTTCACGAGATAAAATTTTGTTTCAAAGGGCACTCTCTGCAAAATCAAGTATTTGAAAAATGTTGATCATAAAACTCAATTAATCATGAAACATAATGTCTCTCTAACCAGTTCGATTAAGCTTCATATCAATTGAATTTTTCTTTTGTTTATAACGTATTATACACAACTATAGTTTATCGTGCTTGTTCATAAGTCATTATTCCCCTCTTATAATGTA
Source organism: Eschscholzia californica (assembly GCF_041429995.1). NCBI lineage: Eukaryota > Viridiplantae > Streptophyta > Magnoliopsida > Ranunculales > Papaveraceae > Eschscholzia > Eschscholzia californica. The sequence goes on from NW_028238198.1 coordinate 40,598,075, forward strand.
TATGACAAAAAAAAAGAAATTAGAGGACAAAACTTGGTTTAAGCCCAATGCGAAGTTGAAGAACAAAAGAGGAGTTTGTCATAATGTACTACGAACAACCGTAATGTGTTGCAGTAAGATAAGATATTTACGAGTGAGAAAACTATAGATGTCAAGGACTCGACACTGATTATGACTTTTTTAAAACATTATTTACTGAAACTATAATGTTAACTAATTCACCCATGTTTAGACTACGGGACTCCTATTCAAGGTATTAAATAGATTTTCTAACCCATAATAATATAAACAAAAGCGATAGTATGATCATATCAGATGTATCAATGCCTCTTTCATTATGGTTTAAATTAGGCGGTTATCGTGCTCATCACGTCTTCATGATGTATCAGTGCCTTGTAAGGACTAACCGTAGATCGTTGTCGATTTCTCAAAAAATAAAAAAATAATGTAGTACATCCATTCATATTATCTTCATTGCTTCCAGTAATAATTGACAATTATCAACTTCATTATAAATTTTTCACAAGTTATCATGAAAGTCATTAAGAGACAATGAAGGGATTAAGGAGGTAGATAATTAGTGGGATTAATGGATCGCCAGAGATGGAAATCTAGGATTTGATCCCAAAGTGGGGTGTGGAATCTTGATTGCCTTCTATACACATGGTATGACAAGCTCCCTCACAATTTCCTGAAACTTGTCTTTTGCACTGAGGCAAACAATTTTTGTAACAGTGGTCGTACTCAGCATCACCATTCACCAACACTATTGTATTAGTACTAATCATCATTACTGCCATGGCCAACATCATCACCACCATCAACTTCTTGTTGTTGCATCCCTTTGCCATTTTTTTATAATAATTTCTTAAATTATTTTAGTATTATTAACAAGATGAGAAAGCGATGGAATGTTTTCTCGAAGAGATTGAACAATATTTATAGGAGTTTCCCGCTTGGTAGAATGATTAATTTTGACAATTTTTGGAATGGAGCGCATTTCGAGGAATAATTGTGGTCATAATAACGAGAGACAAATGTGGATTATAACCACCAAAACTACTAATTTTCTAGTGGATACAAAGTTTAATTTACAGAAACTGTTAATTTTAAAGGTCAAAAATTTGTTTGATGTTAGTGTGAGAAACGAGGGAACAGGGTCAAATTTGGTGCAAGTACAGATTTAAATAAGATGTACTATAAAATAATCGTAAATCACATACGGTAACTTAGAGAGCAAAGTCACCATTTGATCATGAAAATAGTGCATCGTCCATTGATTCTCTTATACATTTTCTAGTTCTTCTCTCTTATGCAATTTGGTTTCGGGAGCAGGAAAAGATGGATAACTATCTAAAGCATTGTCTTGAGTTGCTAAATACTACTTATAAAAAAAAACACAAACAATAGGAAAGAGAAACTACATTGTTTTTTTTACTTATATAGGAGATAGATTGTGTTTATAGAAAATGATCATTTAGTTCAAAATATTATCAATAATAAGCAAAAAAGCTAGTTACTTTTTGAAATCAACATAAGTGTCAAAATTATTATGTGTAATTATTGTAGATGTGTGAAATAATATTAAAAATTATCAATTAATTAAAAAAATCTAATTTTTATTATTTCTATATCTCTAAAATACCCTTCTTCTAAAGATTTTAAAAACAAATTCAACCAAAACTCTAACCTAAAAGTAGAGAGGAGAGAAAAAGAGATGGCAGAGAGAAGAGACTCGAGAAGGGGACGATGAATGAAATCGGTGGAGAATCTTCCGGCGAACCTTCAAGAATTGATTTCGTGAGCTCTGTTGCTATTATCATTACTGATTTAAAGCATCAATTTTGTCTACATCTTTATTTTCTTATTTACATATTCATTTGAAGTTGTAATGTGTTTGTACTCATATAAGAATTGATTTCTTCTGAGTAATTACTTCTTCATTGTCGAATAAATCTTTTGGTTCTTCGTCAATTTGCTGATTAGTTAAGTTGTAAGGCCATTATCATCATCATAATCTTCAAAACTTTTTTTTCTGTCAGATTTTTTAACCTAGATTTTGTTTTTCCAATGAACAAATCTAGATGACTCGAATGAAGGGATCTAGGTTACTCGGAAGAAGAAATCTAGGTTAAAAAAATCTTAAACTTGATTACGCAACTTAATCTTACAAAAGATCATTAACCTATATTTATCATTCGAGTTCGATTATAATGGAGTAATTTATTCTTTTTTTTTTTTATGAAATAAATTAGCATTAAACCAAAACAAACATTCATACAAAAGTCTCTAATTTAAAGCGGAAACAAAAGGAGGTTCTACATTTCAAATTTTTCTCTGACCATTGATTCTACCCCATTTAGCAAGAGCATCAGCTTTGCCGTTGCATTCTCTAGGAGCATAGGAGAAGATTATGTCTGTGAACTGATCTTTAAGAGCCAAAGATTGTTTCATGACCTTTTTGGATTGCCAATGTACCCCATCACTGTTGCCGTTGATGTACTGGATCAAGGTTTGGTCGCCGCTCTCTATGTGCACTTGGTGGATTCGTAGTTGAATGGCCCATAAAATGCTAAAGTGAATCGCCATACTTTCACATTCTTCCACGTTTTGGCACCGCACTGAGTTCAGCCTACCAACTTTAAACTTCCAAAAAATCTAGATATGGATGATAGTCAGATAAGAGAACAAAACCAGACTCCCACAAAAGACTAGATACAACAACACAGCTAACTAGAACATAAAACAAAGAGAAATAATCCTAACAAAAGAAAAAACAGACACAGACTAGACTATCAGTGAGAAGACGAGACTGAAGGTGTAGCATCTTCCTCCACCCCTACATTAGAGATAATGTTCAGGCTATGAGTGAAGAGCAATGATTCATGAATGAGCTTCCTAGAGTCAACGTTCTCCAGCATCATGGTCTCAGGTTGCATGTTCTCTTCTGAATGATCATAAGGATTAGAAGAGATGTGCATGGAGTTGTGTCTTCCTCTCTTACCTATGGGTTGGAATAGCTGATGAGGGGGGATAGTGTTGTGAACAGGAGAGCGTGGTGGTGCTAACGGCTGAGGGGGTTCAGGGATTAAGATGAGGGGATCATCCATAGTGGTTTCCATAGGATCTGGATCGGAAGCGTTGTCTTCATCAGAAGAGTTGACAAAAATAGGACAACTGTTAAGCGGGTGATCAATGATACGACAAAGCTGGCAAATGGCTCCTAGGAACTTTTGGTAACTGATTTTTATTTCTTTCTCCCTATTTGAGAAAATGGGGTTGATGAGTGCTAGTAGAGGAGAACGGACGTCGTAGAGGAAGTGTACTCTAACAGTGTTGTTTTTTACCCAACCAAAGTTTTTAGGTTTGATTTGGATAATTTTCCCCATGCAACCAAAGATGAAATCGAAATCCTCTCTGTTCTGGAGGGCATGGGGAACCTTGTAGAGAGAGTGCATCTCATTGGCTCGAAGAACAGATCATCAGTAGAGTCTGTTAAAGGAAATTCAACTTCCTTTAGCACCAACATCATCCCTCGAAGAATCCAGGGACGACCAAAATTGGGGGCATCAAGGATGAATTGACTCTTGGGTTTAATGAGGAAAGTATTCACTGGACCTTGGGTAGGGTAGTAGTCACAATCCCTAAAGAACCTGGATTATGGGTATAGCATTTTCTTGATGAAAGTAAGACCAACATCGTAGGAACAAACCCATCGTCCAATGAACCTAGAATTTATGAGTTGAAGCTCCTGCTTTGAGGAGGGTTTGGTAAATTTGAGCATGAGTTTGCCGTGAGTTGAAAGGGAGTATTGGGATGCCATGATTAAGACTAGAAACAGACGGGTTGAGATATGAAGGAAAGAGATGACGATGGTTAAGGAGGGATACAAGTATAAATTGAGGAGGGAAAGCAGGAAGGAGACGAAGAGGCCTGGCTAAAAGATCATCATTGCTCGACATGCAAAAGGGTTCGGGATTCTCTGCACCTCAGAGCCGTCTACTCACCTGATCCGGTCGTGACCGGTGACATTCTAGAGAGAGAGAGAGAGGAAAGAGAAAAACCACTAAAGAGGGAGAGAAACGAAAACCAGATATAAAGAGGAGTAAAACCAGAGCAAAAAGAAAAAGAAATGGATTAGAAATTACTTACGTGTTTGAAACCAACTGTTACCTTGTCTTGGGGTTGCCGTTGATTGTTCCTCGAGCTGAAATCCGATGTGAGGCTCCCCCCAATCACTAGAGTTCTTGTCTAGGGAAACCAAAATCGCGTGCTTAGCAAAAGATTTCTGTTGTCGTTAGTGTGGATTTGAGAGAAGGAAGTAGTTGGGACTCCTTTAATGCTCTTCTGATAGTTAATGGGGAAGGATTTAGGTCTGTTCTTGAATCACTATTGTAAAATAATTTTGCTTCCACTAGCATTGTAAACTATGTTTGCATTCATCTACTTTACAAATCTAGTTTGCAGTCACATACTTAGAGAATTGAGTTTGTAGTCATATGATTGGCAAACTGAGTTTGCAACACCTATCGTGTACACATATATGCTTTTAGTCATACGTTCTAATACTTATATTCCTTATGGATTACAATTGCAGGAAATAATAATGGAGTTACTGGATCGTCTAATGATTCATTATGTTTTAATGAAGTCGTCGAAGTTTGTCTATAAAATATTTTCTATACCTCAACTTCCTGATTTGGCTTCATCATATTGTTCTAGTTTGACATGGAAAGTTAAGTGTGTCTTCCATGTGAGTATGCGGTCCTTGCAATCCATCATGACAAATGACCCGTGATTTAGTTTGTGGAATCATATTTTACTGCTTAGAGGTTCATCAACACTTACGACCACTTAATTACCCCAATCCAAAACAATGATGAACTTGAAAAATTTCTAAAAGATTGGAAAATCATTAAGCTCCCATCAAATATGAGATCACCTGGCAGACTGATGAGTAATAGACATGAAAGTTCCAAAGCAGCTAAGTTTTTAAAAGAAGAGGATGTGTGGTTGTTATAAGAAGTTAGCGTAACACAACAAGAAAACGTGCCGGACTGTGTAGATCTAAGATTAGACTTTATCGAATTGTCTTTAGTTGATGTATTTAGGTCTTCAAAGAACTGAGCGTAGACGCTGCTCCGACCTTTCTAAGTTTACGGGCAAACATAACAGGCTACCATGTTTTGTTACCTTCTTTGGGAACTTGCAGGATTTTTTGTTATCTTCTTTGGGGGTAATTTTCGTTAGAACAGGGAGATGGAGGGAACCACAAATAGAGTATTCATGTTATACATAAACTCTTTTTGGTGGGTCTCACAGTGGGTAGTACCCAGTGTGGCTTGACCGACTACACCCTCACAACACGCTATTTTCAAAATAATTTAAACATGAATCGGAACGAAGACCCATTTTAGCTTTTTAAAGTTGAAAAGACAAGTTATATTTCTTTTTTGTTAAAACTCCAAAATTTGTATTTTTCTAATAAAAACCCAAATAGTAGTATTTTGTTTGGTTAAAACTTAAATATTTGTATTTTGTTTGGTCAAAACCCTAATATTTTTTGTTGTTGCAAGGTGTAGTAAACTTGTCGCAAAGTATTGAAAAACTGTCACAAAGTCTTGCCAAGCTGTCGCAAAGTTTCACAAAATGCATTTAACATAGGACTGAATGTGGAAACTAATAACGTTAATGTAAGAGATAGTGATGATTTTGATGAAAACAAAATGGTATGTGCTTCAATACATTTGGAAGTGCATGTTTATGCTTATTTATGAGAAATGTTATGATGACCATGTTTATGTTTGTTCTAAGCATAAACATTAATGCATTAAAAATATTGTAATTTATGGTTAAGGTGCAGACAGAAAAATAACATACAATATCTTGTTAAAAATGTAAAAAAAAAAACTAATGGTCGAAGTTAATATTTATGTAGTGACTCAAGCCTTTATGTTCAGAGCAGTTGTATTTAAAAAGAGACGACAATCTCTGTTGTTTGTATCTTTGTCCATACGTTAGCAACATCTAAAAAAAGAACAAAACATACAATATCTTGTTTCTTAGCTTTGTTGAGCAGTTAAATAGATGATAAAAACATAACTACTTGTGTTACAAAAGGAAGAATTTGTGTTGAAAGAACGAAAAACAATGTTTCTTAAATCTGGGTTTGTGTTGGGGTTTACGACGAAAACGTAGAAAACTAAAAAAAAAGAGCGAGAAACACAAATGAATAAGAGATGAGAAAACATGAAACATAGTAAATGGGAAATCGAATGATGATGATGATGATGATGAAGATTAAAGCTTGAAGAAAGTAAATGAAAGTTAGAAAAAGAAAGTAAAAGGAAGTAAATGAAAGATATGAGAAAATACACAACATACCTGTAGTTGGTAATCAATACTACTCATAACCGGTAAGTTCCGGCAAAGAGAGAAGAAGAAGAAGAAAGCCATCCATTAGAGAAAGAAAACCAAGTTTGGGTTGAGGTTAGAGAGAGAAAGAAAGGGAACCGCGTTTTTGTTGAGGTTAGAGAGAGATTAGATTTGTTTAGCTGGGGATGATTTGAGAGAAAAAGTGGATATATATATATAAGGGTATAAGAGGAATTAATTAGTAGGAAATAGGGGTGCATCAAGATGGGAAAATGGACATAGAGATCCGTATTTGGGCTTGATATGAGGTACTTATGAAAAAGTGGGTTTTTTCTTAATTTATTTTTTTGGGTGGGCCTTATTTTCTATTTAGGCATGTTTTTAGGGTTTTTCACTAAAAAAATTCTATTTTTAATTCGATGAAATTGAGACAAACGAGGAAATAGGGTAAAGTTTGGTGGAACAGTAGGCGATTTCAAGAAGACTACAAGGTTTTCCGGCGACGGAAAACATGGAAATCGTGGAGGAAAATACTGTTCCCTCCTCACAAAATCGATTCCAAGCATCAACTGAAGCTATTGAAGTTCGGACACCCACTCTTAATGAGGATTCAGGAACCCCAAAAAACGCGTGGTCGAAGGATACCCCCAACTGGGCTGCTCTGTTTCGTCCAACAGTTCCATCGGGGAGGAGAAATTATGAGTTCACAGAACCTACGGTGATTGAAGGTACGAAAGTAATGGTGGCCAATCTCAGTGAATTCCAAGAACTGAAGAACACAGAAGGTGTGAAAATTTGCTGGTTGGTGCTTTTGTTGGGGAGAGAGCTTCCTATACAGTGGTCTACAATGCTCTCGTTCGGTCATGGCAACCAAAAGGGGATTTGAAAATCACGTTACATGGGAAAGCAGCCTGGATGATTGAACTTTCTTTTGAAGAGGATAGGAATAGAATTCTACAACTCCCACCAATATTCATTCGAAATAAACTATTCTTTGTCCGGCCATGGAGGGTGTTCATTGAAGAAGATATTGCTGAACTAGACTCGATTCTCATATGGGTTAATTTACATAACATTCCAATGATCTTCTGGAACACAAAAGGTATTTCATTGATTTCAAGTTACTTTGGAAAATGACTATCTATGGACAGGTACACTGAGTCCCAATCGAGATTGAATTACGCAAGGGTCTGTATAGAGATTAATAGATCACAAGAACTGGTTGAAACAATTCCTGTTCTAGTAAACAGGACGAAGGAGATTAAAATCAGGGTCGAGTATCTATGGAAACCACCTAAATGCACGTATTGTAGTGCTTTTGGACAGTTAGCTAGACATTGCACCTCAACTGTTCGAGGAAATGTCACAGAGAACCAACAAGAACAGGCTGTGCACAACAACACAAGGACAGAAGTACCACATCAGGTGGATGCTAACTCTAGGAGGGAGGCAGGAGATACACCAATGACTGAACAACTGAATGATACAACGGCGACTAATGATCTACATAGAACTTCTCTTCAGTATGGAGAGTTAACACTACTGAGGCGAGAAGGAAATGCAGTTTTGGTGACGAAGAATCATATCCAGGGACAGGGGCAGGAACTTATTACCTACAGTAGAGAACAACAACGAGTGGCAGATAATGTTAGTGTCGATAGCCAACATGCTGGAGAGGGATAGTCGGTAGTGACCCATAAGAAGGGGAAGCATCAACTGAACCCAATAGTGACGAATAAGATTAATGAAAGCCGGAAATCAGATCTCCTCTCTGGCCAAACAGCAAAGAGACAATATCTACAAAGTCAGGAGGAAGAACGAAGGATGGAACTTCCCACAGCAAGAGGAGGTTCGTACACTGAGAAACCTCGGGTAAGAGGCGATGTAACATGTCAAATGATGCAATTCTACAGTGATAGTGAGTCAGGGGAGGAGTACAGGCCTGAAATCGAGAGGAATGGGGAGGCAACTCATACACCATTGCTGACAAGTGTGACTAGAAGAGGGAAACCAAAGGATTCAAATATGTTAGGTGTCCGGCTTACCGAGAAACCCAAAAGTCGGCAAACATCAAGAGTTATTAATGGTTAGTGTTGGTTGTTGGAACATTCGGGGCCTAAATGATAACAAGAAGATTATGGAGGTATGTGATCTTATTCGTATTCGTAAGTTAAGTCTATGTGGACTGATTGAGACAAAAGTTAAAGAAAGGAACAGGACGCGGGTGCAGCGGAGTATCAACCCATTTTGGTCCTACTTGGACTATTCTATGAGTGATGATAACGGCCGTATATGGCTCATGTGGGATCCATAGGTTAACAGGTTCATTCCTCTTCACAATTGTTGGCGGTAAAGGTGACTTGGAATACAAAAGTATTCATGGTGGGAGTAGTTTATGGCCACACTTATGCAGTAGGACGAAATTTGTTATGGGCTGATATGGGTGACCTAGTTCATAGGAAGCTATCCCAGGGCTCTTCATGGGAGATTTCAATTCTATTCTTTTTGCTAATGATAAAGTGGGAGGGGACGAAGTTCGACCAAGCCACTATTATGATTTTTACATGTGTACTCAGGCAGGACATCTTATTGACTGCCCTTATAATGGCTATCGTTATACATGGTCTAATTCTCGTGAGGGGTCCCAGAATATATTGTCAAAACTGGACAGATGTTTAATGAATGAGTTACTTGATTTGTCTCTAGGTGTACACGCCTCTTTCCTCCCTCATGGAGCGTCAGACCACTCTCCCATGGTAGTATCGTTGGAAGCGTTAAAGCAAACGGGGAGGCAGCCTTTTAAATTTTTCAACTGTTGGCTGGACGAACCGGGGTTTATAGAATGATCACCTCTGTGTGGACAAGAGACTTTCAAGGCAATCCAATGTACCAATTGGTCTCTAAACTCAAAGCAGTTAAGACCCGTACTATTCAATGGAAAGGAACCCGATTCGCGGATCTGCTGAACCAAGTAACTTTAGCAAGAGATTATATGTCTGAATGCCAAGATAACCTGTTTGCAGATCCAATGAATGCAACACTTAGACGGGAAGAGAGAGCTGTTGTTTGCGCCTATGCATCATTAGTAGCTACTGAACTATCGATGAAAAAGTAACAGTCCCGAATTAAATGGCTGAACCTTGATGATCATAACTAGTGTTGTTATAAAGGCCAGGCCGTCCCGGGTTGGGCCCGAGACTGGCCCGGCCCGGCCTGGCCCGTACGGAAAACGGGCTTGGCCAACCCGGGTTCTATTCCGGGCCCGGGCCGGGCCTATGGTTTAGGCCCGACGGGCCAGGCCCGGCCCGTCAAAACCTGTTTTTTTTTTTCATGCCTTATTTTAAAAATTGCATAGAGAATTTGAAAACATTCCTTTTCGAAAAGATCTATCCAACAAAATCGTTCCTAAAAGATTCATTTCCATAAAATATTTTCGAAAAATCTTTCCTAACTTGTTAATTTATCTATTTAAATCATCTTCTATATTATTTCGAAAACGTAATTTCTAAAATCACTTTCACGAAATCTTTTCAAAATTCTTTCTTAAACTTGTTAACCTATTTATGTAAATCATCTTCTATTTATATAAATCATCCTCTACTAATTAGTTTCAAAATGTAATTTCTAAAATCATTTCCCAAAAATCTTTTCATAGAATCTTTCCTAAACTTATTAATTTATTTATGTACATCACCCTCTATTAATTATTTCCAAAAAGTAATTTCTAAAATCAATTCAAAAAACTCTTTCTAAAAATCTTTTCTATACTTATTTATGAAAATTATATCCTATTAACTAATAACTATTCCTAAAATCTTGCCAAAAGTCATTTCTAAATCATGTCATTATTTATAGAAAATCCTTTCTAAAGTTTTAATTTTTTATATTCAAAATAAACAATAGATTTGTATTTTTTTAATTTAAATTTTGGTTTTTCAAATTAAAAAAAAAATATATATATATATATATATTATAGAAAATCCGGGCTGGCCCGGCCCGGCCCGGATTCAACCCGCCCTGGGTCTATACCCAGTCCCGGGTTGGGCCCTTGTATAGCCAACCCGGGTTGAGCCTGGCCCGGGAAACTTTCAACCCGGGTTGACTAGGCCCGGCCCGTTTACGGGCCCGGCCTGGACAGGCCCGACCTTTTAAGCATCACTAATCATAACACAAGGTTCTTTTATAATACTGTTAAAGAACGGAGATCCAGAAATAATATTTCCTTGGTTCGAGAGGAGGATGGTACAGAAGTGCACGACCCAAACAAAATCCCGACCAGATTTGTTAATTACTTTATAGACCTGCTTGGGACTGAATCACCAAATGAGGATGAAGATGATGTACTCAACAATTTTGAATTTAGCCGCACATTAGAACAGGAACACACATCATCTCTTGAGAAACAGGTAACACGGGAAGAGGTTCTCGAGGCTCTGTCTACAATCGACTCCGATAAGGCACCAGGACCTGATGGATTCTCATCTTTGTTCTTTAAAAGATGTTGGCGAATAGTGGGATCTCATTTCACCAGGGCGGTACAATGTTATTTCCGGTCAGGGCGGTTATTGAGAGAGGTAAATTCAACACTTAACTCTTTAATTCCTAAAATTCCTAATCTATCTGTTCTAAGTGATTTCAGACCTATTTCTTGCTGCAATGTGATCTATAAATGCATCACGAAGATTTTGGCTAACAAGTTAAAGCGGTACACCGCTTTATTTGTAAGTGAAAACTAGTCGGCATTTATTTCTGGCAGGTTAATCCAAGATAACATTATGCTCGCTCATGAACTTGTTCGGGACTATCATAAAGCAAAGGGACTTGACAGATGGTCAGCACTATTTAAGATCCTAAAGAAATTCGGATTGCCAGACAGATTTATTGGTTGGATAACTCGGTGTGTATCTACCCCCCGATATTCGATCATGTTAAATGGTGGTGTTCATGGTTACTTTGCAGGAAGAAAGGGGCTTCGACAAGGCTGCCCACTATCTCCTTATCTATTCGTTATGGTCATGGAAGTTTTCTCTTCCCTTATTCAGCAGGAACTTATTCAGGGGAACTTTAAGCTACATCTGCGATGTAGAGACCCGATAGTCACTCATTTATGTTTTGCGATGACCTTATGGTTGTTATGCGAGGTGATGTAGGTTCGGCTCAGGCACTTCAGGTGACTGTTACGAAGTTATTAAAAGGTACAGGACTGGCCGTAAACATCGGCAAAAATTCTATATTTTGTGCAAGTATGACGGACGAACAGATTGAGGCAGTCAGGCTAGTACTCGGTTTTCAAATTGGTTCTCTCCCAATTAGGTATCTAGGCCTACCACTCTTAGCTTCCTGGTTATCGTATTCAGACTGTATCCCACTAAATAATCAGATATAGATCAGAGTTCAATCTTGGAAGGTCTGTTTCTTATCTTAATACTCCTCCAGACAGTTCTCGGTAGTATGTTAATATGCTGGTCTTTAGTATTTGTGCTACCCAAACAAGTGTATAAAGAGATTAATCAGATTTTTAACAGATTCTTGTGGAAAGGACTTGAGGAAGGGAGTAATAGACCGTCCGTGAAGTTGTCAGATGTTTGTTTACCGAAGTCAGAAGGAGGTCTGGGGTTGCGGGACATAGAGACAATGAACATTGCAATGAATTTACGTCACATATGGGACCTGATAAGTGGGAAGAATACTATTTGGGTCAGATGGGTGAAGAAATATCTGATTAAGAGGAAAAACTTCTGGACCATGAAGGTGCCAAGTTGCTGTTCTTGGTGTTGGCGACGAATTCTTTACTGCAGCGACTTAGCAAAGGGTATGGTTCAATACCTAATACAGGATGGGACTCAGACATTTTTTTGGTGAGATATATGGCATCCGACAGGTTCTTTATCTAACAAATTTAATTTTTACCAAAGTTTTGCCCTCAATTTGAGAGAAAACGCCCTTGTGTCGGATTTCTTAATACAGGGCAGGTGGGTATTCACAGACCATGTTCGGAAGGTCTTAGGTGACATAGTCACCTCACTCCCACTCGTTGAGATTGGAGGTCTGGAGGAGGATAAGGTTGTGTGGAAAGTTACCACATCGGGAGAATACACAGTGAAAGATACATATATTTACATTCGGCGGAAAGGAACCCCTATCACGTGGAATAAATTAGAATGGTGTCATGAAGGCATACCGAGACACTCTTTTATCTCTTGGATTGCATTAAAGCGTGGTTTGAAAACGAAGACAAAGCTGCGTTCATGGGAAATGGAGATCAACACCAATTGTCCCTTATGTTTATCGGCAGAGGAAACAGATGAGCACCTGTTTTTCCAATGTCCATTCTCGATTTCTATTTGGACATATCTATTAAATATGATGGGAGTGAGCCGCAATCATACAGGTAATTGGGACGAAGAAGTAAATTGGTGTGTTAATACTTTACAGGGTGGTTCACTACTGGGCAGAATGGGTCGTTTGATATTCACTAGCTATATTTATCATATCTGGTATGAGCGTAACAACACGATCTTTCGATATTCAAACGAACCGGTCCTCCAAAAGGTGATTAATGAAGTCAAAATAAAAGTGGCAGCCTGGAAGAGGCCACCGAGATTCACTAGTGAAGCCCAACACATGGCAACGAGGTGGAATCTGGTCATTCCCTTATCATTAAAGGCACCCACGACATGCAAGTGGCAGGGGCCAATGGGCGATCAAATACTGATTAACACAGATGGGGCCTTCACGGACTTGTAGGGAGGATGCGGTGCCATTTTAAGGAACTCAGAGGGCGGGCCCGTTGTCGCAGCAGCATTAAAAACCAACCGAGAGTCCGTACTAATGCATAAAACGCAAGGGGTACGGTTGGGCCTCCAACTCGCACTAAAGTTCAGCGTCACTAAGGTGAAGATTGCTACTGACTCGGCATTTACGGTCCTAATTTTAAAAAGGACGAATAAGAACCCTCTGTGGCATATAATGAGAATTGTTAGAGAAATCCAAGAATTATGGGTACGGCTAGAAAAGTGCACAATAGTACACGTGTACAGGGAGATAACTCAAGCTGCTGATTTCCTCTAAAAAATGCAAGCACAAGTGGGTTATACTGAGATGACACGGAACGATTTCCCGGAAGATTTACATAAGATTATTAGGGATGATAAAAGAGTTGTATTGAGAGTGCGACATTAACTAGTTTTGTTTATTCAATTCTTTTAGATTTTATTCGTTGTATCTTTTGAACTCCTGAATCACGTCTTCTCTTGATTTATTTAATTATGTAATGTAACCAAAAAAATATTATAAATGAATATCTAGTCCATTTGGTCTCATCTAGAGAGAAAACACAAATCTCTAGAATAAATATTATTTCATAATCCCTAATCTAACCTTTCCATATTTTATAACTAATTTACCTTCGAAATCTATGCATATCTTTTTCTGTATTTATCTCTCATATTTCTCTCCAATCATATTTTATTCAAAGTAAGGATATCTTCATTATTTTCAGTAACAGAAACTCTTTATTTGATCTCTTTAAAACCGATTTTATGCATATCTTTTTCCATATTTATCTCTCATATTTCTCTCCAATCATGTTTCTATTCAAAGTAAGGATATCTTCATTATTTTCAGTAACGGAAACTCTTTATTTGATCTCTCTAAAACCGATTCAGTTTGACAAACCTCCATTAAACTCAGAAATTCTTCTTTTTCTACATTATATTGTTGTCCAAATTCATCATTTATCAGGTTTAATACTTTCGAAATCTTTATAAACACCATCGTTAATATCTAATATTTCTTCTTATAACTAAAACCCTAATTATTTCGCTCTATTACAAAACGTATCAGATTTATGATACATATCTATAAGATCTGTTTACTAATTCATTAACTTCGAATGTATGATGTTTATTTTCTCTCTCTAAAATTTTCATAACTATTTAAGATCTTTATGTTTATTTATTATTCAATGATTCATAACTAAAACCCTAAAATTTTCATAACTGTTTAAGATCTTTATGTTTATTCCTTATTTAATGATTCCTTCAAAGTTAGTATGTTATGTTTGAATCCAGTGATAATATCATATTTCTTTAGATCTATGATTAATCTGCTGTTGTTTCTGATATTTCGTGAGATCAGATTATCAATCATCAATCGAACGTTTGATGTTTATGTTCTTTCTCTCTCTTAAAATTTCATTTATGTTTTTGATCTTGATGTTTAATCCTTCAACTCGAGTTTGACATTATTGCAACCAATCGTCATAGCAGATATCTTTAGATTTATAGTTTAAACTTAATGATATTCTCATTTTTTTTCTTCAAATCTGGTCTTCAATCCGTACGGATTTATGAAACATTTGTTCTTTCGTACGGTTACTCATAACAGAATTTACAGTACATGTACTTTATCGTAAATTACCAACATTTATAGTAAATTATGGATATTTTATAGAACATTACCCGTGCTTTAACACCAAAATAGTACTTATTTCATTAGTAGAAATACTTCGTTTTACTATCAAATCTCCTGTACTTTGCAATAAAGTATATATAATTTACGTATATCTTCATGTTCTTACCATTATGTATATAATTTACGTATAAGTGCACATAAATTATGTATTATTTATTTACCATTACGTGTACTTTTCACCCAAAACAGTAGCCTTGATAAGTTTACCAAACTACTCAAAACCTTCAAATGTTGTCAAAATTTGACAAACATTATATATAATTTACGAAACTGTACATGTAGTTTATAATACAATATATGATTTTTTTTTTCTTTAACGTATGTGTATTTATGTGTGTAGATTTGATATACCAGATGAAATTTCAAAGAGAATCATCAAATCAAAGTGAGTCAACGAAACTAATGGAGAGTATATGGATGGGGCACCATTTTTGAACCAAAGAAGATTTTGTACTTTTTTTTTGTAACAGAATGTAAAGGATGTGTAATGTAAAAGAAATTATGTGTAATTTATTGAACAAGACCCACATACATTTGATAAATTATGTTGTATACTTGACAAATGATGGTTTCCTCGTCATAAATAATACATAATTTACGTATTTGTTTCATAATTTGTATTCTATGTGTATTTATGTATGAGTAAAAACGAAAACATATGTTGCTTTAATGTTCCAGAAAAATATACTATTTCCAAATCTGAAAGTTAAGGGAGAGAAAGTGATATATATGTTTTGTATATTAATCCCCAAATCACGCTAAATCGATCCTAGAAAATATACTATTTCCAAATCTGAAAGTTAAGTGAGAGAAAATTGATTTGAATCGAAAAACATTTACATAGTAAGAGAGAGAAAATTGATTTGGTTTCCAAATCTGTAAAGAGAGAGAAAATTGATTTGATTACGATTTTTGTTTTGAATTGATTTGGAAATAGATTTGTTTTCCAAAACGGTTAGAAGATAGAGAAAAATCAATTTCGGATTTATACGTTAGCTGCTTTAAATCCCCTAAATCACGCCCACATTAGAAACATTCCAAATTCACCCTGGAAAATTAAAAATCCCGTGATTTTTGTAGGAGGGACATGGACGGTAGTTATCTCATAAAGAATGGGTTATTATGTCCATAATGTAAAAAAACTAAATATCCATGTTTTGGGAAGATTGGATCATAAACCTTTTTTGAATATTATTTTGGTCTATATACCCACGGACCCTAAAATAAATCATAGTTGGGATTTTCAATTTACATCTCCCATTATCACCTGATATTGAATTGAACGTAGGGAACTCCTATTTAAGGCATTACCTAGCTTTTTTTACCCATAACAGATATCAACAAAACCAACAGTATGATCATAAGAGACATAATAATGTAGTATAGCCATTTAATATTATTTTTGTTGTTTTTAATAATAATTAACAATAGTCAACTTCATCATAAATGTTTGAAAGTTACCCTTAAAGTCATTGAGAAACAATGAGGGGATTAAGGAGGTGGATAACCAGAGAGATCTTCAAAGATGGAAATCTAGGAGTGCTTCATGTATTTCTCAAAGTTTAGTTTGGAACCTGGTTGGTAACCTTCTTCTATACACATGGTATGACAAGCTCCCGCACAATTTCCTGAAACTTGTCTTTTACACTGAGGCAGACAATTTTTGTAACAGCGGTCGTACTCAGCATCAGCATTCACCAACACTATTGTATTAGTACTAATCATCATTACTGTCATGGCCAACATCATCACCAGCATCAACTTTTTGCTGTTGTATCCCCTTGCCATTTTTTTGATAATAATTTTTTAAATTATTCTACTATTATTAACAAGGAGAGAAAGTGATAGAATGTTATATTGAAGAAATTGAAGAATTTATAAGAGTTTTTCGTTGGGCAAGATGATTAATTTAGGAATTTTTTTTTAAAATAGAGCGCATTCTTAGGATTAATTGTGGTCATGGTAACGAGAGGAATATGTGGATTATAACCACCAAAACTTCTAATTTTGTGGTGGATACAAAGCTCGATCTAGATAAACTGTTAATTTTAAAAGATATTAGCGATAAAAACGAGAAAATAAGGTAAAACTGGGTGCAAGTAGAGAGTTAACTCTTTAAATTAGGACTCTGTTATAAAATAACTAAATAAAAAAATGTCTTAATTTTCTAAATACTACTTATAGAAAAAGAATCAAACAGTTGGAAACAGAAACTTAGTTTTTTTTTATATATATATATAAAAGATAGAATAGTTAATCTCTTCAAATATCATAAAAAGACTTTTGCAGTAAAAGTATTTTTAGTTTTACAAGAATTCTAACCATTATTTCACATATATATTATTTTATTTTTTGTGAAGTGAATAATTGTTTTTGAAATTAATTACATTGCTTATTAACACATCTATTATATAAAACAGAAGGGAAAACGATGACTGGGACAAACATCCTTTTTTAATAAAGCATATTGTCTAGAAGCCCTTCTAGAAATTTAAAATATAGTCCTCCGTAGAAATAAAGTTACCTATTTAAAAAACAATAATCCTTTCCTTCTTAGAAATAAATTAACTAATTTAAGAAAAAAAGAAACAAAATAATTTTCAAGGGTTAAAAAAAGAAATTAAAATCTCTCTCTGTCTCTCTGTCTCAATAAAATAATAACTAATTTAAGACAAAAAAATAATAACTAATAAAAATTAATCTCTCTCTCAATAAAATATAACAATAAATTTCGTAACATTTCATTGATACAAGTGCCCTAGGGCACGGGATATACCCTAGTATAAAAAATGGAAGAAGCAGTTTCTAAATTTGAATTGGCAGTTTCCATTCTAATTTGTGGCGGTTTAGATGGATGGCCTTTCAATTCCAAATTGAATTCAATTGGAATCTAAAATTGAAAATTGGAAGTCGGTGGTGGTGAATTGCCTAATTGAGTCGGCTTATAATAGTTATAAATAAGGGGGTCTTGAGTGCTTCTAATCACCACACCACAACAACTCAACAACAACTCTTCTTTAGAGAGAGCTGGAGTGTGAGCAAGTGAGAGAAACTTTTTTCATAGTTTTGAGCGGTGTTTAATTTTTCGGTCGTCGAAGATTTGGTATAGAAGGTTAATTTCTATACGGTACCATCTTGGGACGAACTTGCGGGTTGTGTGAGTCGTCTTTATCTATCCTTCAATAAATATTACTTGTTCGCCCGAGGACGTAGGCTTTAGGCCGAACCTCGTTAATTCTGTTCGCATATTTAGATTTTGGCCTAGCTTTTCGATTAATTTTCAGGATCGGATCAATTATTAGGACAGTTTCAATAGCTTCCCGCGACTTTTTAGTACTAACAATTGGTATCAGAGCTTTGTTAAGATTGAACGAAGAGATGATGAGATCGAGAAGTGGTACGGTCAAAGCAGGGAAATATGAGATAGAGAAGTTCAATGGGAAAAACGATTTTTCTTATTGGCGGATGCAGATGAAGAATCTGTTGATCTCGCAGAAATTACACAAGATGTTGACGGGAAAGAAACCAGGAGATATGTCAGATGAGGATTGGGTAGAGTTAGATCTCGAAGCACGGGCTACCATTATGTTGTGTCTTGAGAGGGACGTAGTGTTCCTAGTAGACGAAGAAACAACGGCAGCGAGTGTGTGGTTAAAGCTAGAACGCAGTTTCATGACGAAAACTTTAACGAATCGGGTCTACTTAAAATCCAAATTATTCACATGTAGAATGGAAGAGGGTTCTTAACAGGTTTGACAAGATTATCTCAGATTTGAAGGATATTGATGTTAAGGTTGAGGATGAGGACCAAGCCCTCATATTGTTACTTTCATTGCCTAGATCCTATGAGAACCTTGTTCAAACTTTGATGCTTGTTGGTGACAGTCTAAGCATGGAAGAGACGAGAAATTCGTTATTAGCGGATGACGTTCGTAAGGTTGCTACTAGCAGTATGACGTCGTGTGGAGTGGACAAGGATCAAGCACAAGGGTTGTTTGCAACAAGGGGGAGGAGTAATGAAAGGGGAAAGGGAAAGGGCGGAAAATCTAGATCCAATCTAGAGACTCTTTCAAGAAAACGTGCTTTAGTTGTGGTGAGATTGGCCACTTTAAAGCGGCATGTCCAAAGAGAAAGTTGAATCAAAAGAACGAAGGCTACAAGGGGAAACAAGAGATGCAAGAGGCGGGATATGTGTCAGAAGACCCTGACGAATATTTCTCGGTAACAGAGGTGTCTGAGAAGATCTCCGATAAGTGGATGCTTAATTCAGGGGCGTCACACCATATGTGTCCAAATAGGGAGTGATTTACTACCTATAGGAGTATAGATGGTGGTACAGTTATACTGGGTGATGATAGTATATGTAAAACTGTGGGACTCGGAACAATACGTATCAAGATGCACGATGGAGTGGTGAGAACATTGACGGACGTAAGACACATACCCGATTTGCGGAAAAACCTAATTTCCCTCGGTGTGTTAGAGCGGAACGGCTGTAAGATAATTATAGAGAATGACTCCATAAAAGTCGTTAAGGGTTCTTTGGTGGTAATGAGAGGTACTCGTTACGGAAATTTATACAAACTTTTGGGGACAACAATTACGGGAGATGTAGCAGTAGGAATCAGTGGAAGGGATCTAACAGCTAGTACGAGGCTTTGGCATATGCGCCTTGGGCATATGTCAGAAAAGGGTCTATCTTTGATGTGCGGGAAAAGCTTGTTGAAGGACATGAAGAAGCCTTGCATGGAGTTTTGTGAGCATTGTGTGTTCGGGAAGGCACACAGGGTGACGTTCTCTACAAGCAAGCACAGAAGCAAAGAGGTATTAGACTACGTACATACCGATGTCTAGGACCGGCAAAGTTAGCTTCCAAGGGTGGTTCCAGGTATTTTGTTACATTCGTTGATGATCATTCGAGATTTGTCTGGCTTTATTTTCTGAAGCATAATAATGAGGTATTCAACAAGTTCCTGGTGTGGAAAGCAATGGTTGAGAACAAAACTTGTCGAAAGCTGAAGACGTTAAGATCGGATAATGGGATCGAGTACACGGATGGGGCATTCAAGGAGTATTGTAATCAGGAAGGCATTGTGAGGCACTGGACAGTAGTAAAAACACCTCAGCAGAATGGAGTCGCAGAGAGATTGAACCGTACATTACTTGAGAAGGCTAGATGGATGCGCTCCAATTCGGGATTAGGCGTAGAATGGTGGGCAGAATCTGTTGCTACAGCTTGTTATATTGTGAACAGGTCTCCACATTCTTCTTTAGATGGCGGCATACCTTACGAGGTATGGTCAGGTGAACATGCAGATTACGGGAGACTTAGGGTTTTCGGTTTTATGGCCTATTACCATGTCAAAGGTAACAAACTTGATTATAGAGCAAAGAAGGCAATTTTCTTAGGATATGCTACAGGAGTCAAGGGTTATCGGTTATGGTGTACGGAAGACAAGAAGTTTGTAATCAGCAGAGATGTGGTGTATGATGACTCATCTATTGTAGCTATGGAGAAAGCTATGGTGCCTAGTTGTGGTGATGTTGGGTCTACTAAAGCTCAAGTAGTGGAAGTAGAAGCCGAAGACCAACGGGTTTCTAGGAATCATGATCTGGTGGAGCATCAGGATAATACTCAGGATGAGGAAATTGATGAACCCGATCATGAGGAGGTTCAAGGGGAAGGTACACAAGTTTTACAACAACAACAACAGCAGGATGTTTCGGTACACACTAGGCCGAAACGGTTATATAAGCCGGTACAGAGGTTAGGGTCAGACAAACCTCTTAGGCATTACGGGCATGCAAATGTGGTTGAATATGCACTCTCGGTGGAAAACGGCGAGCCGGTCACCTTCAAATAAGCAATTACCGCAGAGGAAAGAGAGATTTGGTTGGTTGATATGCAAGAAGAGATGGAGTCTCTTCACAAGAACAAGACATGGGAGGTTGTCCCAATGCCCGAAGGTAAGTCTATTATTGGTTGTAAATGGGTGTACAAGAAGAAAAAGGATTCTTCCGAGATCAAGGGTATAAGGCAAGACTAGTGGCCAAGGGTTATGCACAGAAAGAAGGGGTCGACTACAATGAGATTTTCTCTCCGGTCGTGAAACATACTTCTATTCGGGTGCTCTTGAGTATTGTTGCTCACAGTGATCTTGAGCTGGAACAACTCGATGTTAAAACTGCCTTCTTGCACGGAGATCTGGAAGAAGAAATTTATATGGCTCAACCTGAGGGATACAAGGTTGAGGTTAAAGAAAATCAAGTATGTCGTTTGAGGAAGAGTCTTTACGGATTGAAACAATCCCCTCGCCAACGGAACAAACGATTTGATTTTTTCATGCTAAAGCATGGTTTTCGCAGAAGTGACTATGATTGTTGTGTATACATCAAGAAGCTTCGCGAAGGTGACTTCATTTATCTCCTTTTGTATGTGGATGACATGCTTATTGCTTCTCGAAGCATGGTGGAGATAGATAGGTTGAAATCTCAACTCAGTCAAGAGTTTGAGATGAAAGACATGGGCGCTGCAAAGAAAATACTGGAAATGGAGATTAAGAGAGAGCGGTCAAGTAAGAAACTACACTAGAATCAGAAAGGTTACATCGAACGAGTAGTCTCTCGATTCGGGATGCAGAATGCGAAGGCGATGTCCACCTTTGGCACCACATTTTAGGCTCTCGGGAAGACAATCTCCCACTACTGCGGTGGAGAAGGATCATATGGATCGTGTACCATATGCTAGTGCAGTTGGCAGTTTGATGTACGCTATGGTATGTACTCGTCCGGATATTTCACAAGCGGTCAGTGTGGTTAGTAGGTTTACGGCAAACCGGGGAAGACACATTGGGAAGCTGTGAAGTTTGTCTTGAGGTACTTGAAGGGTACCGTTGATACGGGTTTGTGCTTTGGTGGAGACACATGCCAGGTAAGATGTTATGTTGACTCAGATTTTGCTGGCGATCTAGATAGAAGACGATCTACTACTGGTTATGTATTTAAGGTACATGGTGCTTCAGTTAGTTGACGATCGATGTTACAATCAACAACTGCTTTATCTACTACGGAGGCCGAGTATATGGTTATGGCCGAGGGTGTGAAGGAAGCATTGTGGTTGTGGGGTGTTCTGGATGATCTAAGGATTAAGCAGGAGTGCGTAGATGTATGGTGTGATAGTCAAAGTA
Source organism: Eschscholzia californica (assembly GCF_041429995.1). NCBI lineage: Eukaryota > Viridiplantae > Streptophyta > Magnoliopsida > Ranunculales > Papaveraceae > Eschscholzia > Eschscholzia californica. The sequence goes on from NW_028238198.1 coordinate 40,620,112, forward strand.
CAATCCACTTGGCGAAGAATCAGGTTCATCATGCTCGCACTAAGCATATCGATGTCAGGTATCACTTTGTACGAGATGTCATAGAGGAAGGTGATGTTTCTCTCATGAAGGTACACACAGATGAGAATCCCGCGGACATGTCGACTAAAGTGGTCACATGTAGCAAGTTTTAGCATTGCCTGGAATTGCTACAAATCGGCTCGTGTTAAGTTGCCCGAAAGGGCGTAACGGCGACAAGGTAAACTTTATGTGAAGGATTGGTAGAACTACGGTAGGCTTAATCCTATAAAAGGGTACGTCAGCAGCCATGGTCATATGGTGCAGTCGGATGAAGTTACAAGAAGCAGATATATCTTACAAGTAGTATCCTGGTGTTCGTCCATAATTTGAAGAGTATCAAATTGTGTACGAGGTAGAGAATTGTAAGAAGCAGTTTCCAAATTTGAATTGGCGGTTTCCATTCTAATTTGTGGCGGTTTAGATGGATGGGGTTTCAATTCCAAATTGGATTCAATTGGAATCTCAAATTGAAAATTGGAAGCCCGTGGTGAATTGCCTAATTGAGTCGGCTTATAATAGTTATAAATAAGGGGGTCTTGAGTGCTTCTAATCACCACACCACAACAACTCAACAACAACTCTTCTTTAGAAAGAGCCAGAGTGTGAGCAAGTTAGAGAAATTTTGTTCATAGTTTTGAGCGGTGTTTAATTTCTCGGTCATCGAAGATTTAGTATAGAAGGTTAATTTCTATGCGGTACCATCTTGGGACGAACTTGCGGGTTGTGTTAGTCGTCTTTATCTATCCTTCAATAAATATTACTTGTTCGCCCGAGGACGTAGGCTTTAGGCCGAACCTCGTTAATTCTGTTCGCATATTTAGATTTTGGCCTAGCTTTTCGATTAATTTTCAGGATCGGATCAATTTCTAGGATATGTTCGATAGATTCCGCGACTTTTTAGTTCTAACAAGAAATAAGTACTAAAGCTATTTAACTAAAAGAGTAAATAGTTTCCCATTAAATAGCTTTGTTTTGCATTAACATTGAACTCTTATATTGTTAAATGACTTTCTTACTTTCAATACATACTAAAATGTCAATTTCAATCCACCACCTCTCTGTATATTGGTGGGACACTCACCCCGCAACCCGAAAAATTTCACGTTCGAGCCCATGAAAATGGAACTTTATGATTAATTGAACTTGAGTATAAATAAAATAAAGATAGATTAGATGAATTTAGGCCCCTATGATGAACTTGAAGGGTTGATACACGACTTTTAAGGTCTCGAGATATCTTAAAATCAGAATTTTCTCTTCTTACCAAAAATCAGGTTGTTGTAGTGCTTCTTCAATTCATGGAACTTGATTTATGTTTTTAGCATCTCTTCATTATGTGTCAATGCCTTGTAATGACTTTGTAGTCCATATTTTAAAAAAACAACATTTTGCCTTTACATTATCGAAATAAAAATATTTTAAAAATAAAATATTTACCGTTCTGTGACATTGAAATGATATATTTATGTTGTCAAATGATACTTATTTTACTCTTCTATAATACCAAAATGACATTTTACTCCTCTATGGCCAAATTTCATTTTTACTTTTATTGTGTGAAACTAAGGTAATGAGATGGAATCTCGGTGGAAACAGTGTATTACTAAGATTAATCTCATGTAATTAAGGCAATAAATAAAGCAGGGGTAGGAATAGATGGGCTATCATGCCTCCTAAGATGCACTTAAGGGTCGTTATATGACCTTTAGTAGGCCTGTAAACGGTAACTTATCAGATCGGATATAGACATATCCGTATCCGATATCCGATAATTATCCGACGGATATTACGTATCAATATCCGAAAAAAAATTATATTTTAAGTTTGAATTTCTAACTTTTAGATCTAAATAATAAATCTCAACCATAAATTTTAAATATTATTATTAATAAATTTTTACTTTTATTACTTTTTTATATTACTTATCGGATAAGGATATTTATCGGATCGGATATTATGTTGAGAATTGGTGGTGTCTACTAATGCAGTTAGCGGAATCTCAGACATCACATGTCTAACATTAGTATCCCAGGATCACATGCATAAACTAATAATCAACTAAGAGTTAGAGATGTCCTTAATCGCTAGTTTTCCCTCGAACGTTTCCCATCACTTTGAGAAGACCAAGAGCTCCAATTATAGCTCCTCTACTTGGGACACCGAATGGTCTACTTAATCTTCCACCTTATAAGCTAGCTAGAACTCCAATGGTAGTTTGATAATAAGAAGAACTACTTCTTTATTTGACTAGTTAATAGCTTTTAGGAATTAGCTCACTTTCTCCTCTCTACTTGATGTTGTAGAGTAAGAAAGCTCTTAGAGAAATTCCGCACCTTATTCACTGCCCTAAAGGTAATTATATAGGACCCTAATAAGAGTCTCACTCAAATTTGGTTTCCTAAAAGACCATTTTGAATAAGATTAAGGAAATAGTCGAAAATAGAAACCAGTTGCGATTTTCTCAATTCCTTGATGAGGGGACGTCCAAACCAGGCCAAAATTGGCAGATCTAACCTTCCTTACTAGGGGAACCGACCCTCAAATTTTCAGCCCAATCTGAGCCCAAACAGTCCCTTTTTTGGCTCTAACCAAAACCCCTCTTTTGGGCCTTTTGTGTTATATTTGTCTAGACTTGTTTTAGGCATATAAGACATGTTTATGGGACTCTCCCATGATTGTATATATCACTCCCACTAGTCATATCATCCGATTAAATACCCATTCTTATGTGTAACCCATCGTACGATCCGGTCGAAGTTAGCCGCGAATTACTTCGTAATCGACGATCGTAGTTGGTTTCTAGCTAAATACTACGACCTCTAAATCAACCGCACTTGATGATCTTCTTCATCAATTGCTATCCGACAAATTATTCGCATTGCATCTTTGGTCGAAGGACATCTCCTTCATATTAGTATATCCGTATCTGATATCCGATAAGGAATATCTGAATCCGTATCGATATCCGAAATTTTGGATATTTTGTAAAAATACGGATCATATGTGGAATATTCTGATATCCATTGACAGACTTAGCTTTTAGGGCTCAAGATTTCTTAATTGACGGTTAAGCTCATTCGATTCATGATGTATTTCATATTGTATTCCTAATGCATCAATTCATATAAATGTGATGACTCTTGGAGTCCAATTGAAAAAACAATTATCCTTAGGTTGTCAAACTGACAATATTACCCTTATTATCTGTTGGCATTTTTTTTAACTATTTATGTTAACAAAATTACATTTTACCTTTATGTCCCCAAGGTGAAATTTTATCCTGTTATGTTAACAAAATGTCATTTTGCATATGTAAAAGGATAAAAATGTAATTTTGACAACACAGGGTAAAAGTGTTATTTTGGAAGTATAAAAATAAACTTTATCAACAGAGATTTCATTCTGACAACATAAGAGTAAAATATCAGTTGACAACATAATAGTAAATATGTGATTTTGGTACTATAAGTAATAGTAAATATGTGATTTTGGTACTATAAGGGGTAACTAAGAGCTCTTATTATACCTGACTTTCAAATTCGTAAACATATGTTTATTGTTTTCTTTACTTCTATGAATTTATTTCTCTAATATTAACACAATCTTAAGTTAGGGTTCCTAAATTGAAAGAGTTCTTCGAAACAAAATTGAAACGGGAAGCTTCATATTGAAGAAAATTCCTTTTAAATGAATTTGTCAACGGGTTGAAGGGCACAACTATTTACAATAGAAATTAAATCAAGGAACTAACAAAATAAGCTAAACACTAAAAATTAACTATAAATAAAGGAACCAATAAATGAAGGTCGCGACTTTAGGGAATAAAGAAAATTCACCGGGGAGTAAAGATTTTAGTCAATAAATATTGACTCAAGGGCATACTGTTTTTTAGACCAAAAATTGACTTGATCAAACATTGCCCCATAATCTTTATCTTCTCTCTCTCTCCTATTGATCTCTCTTTCTCCCACTGTCTCGCACCATGTCTCTCTTCTTCTCTTATTCTTTCCTTCTTGTTCTCTTAGTCTCTCTCTAGATTCCTCATTGTCTATCTCTTACTATCTCTCTCACTATCTTTGTCTCTCGATCTCTCATTGTTTCTCTCTCAATCTCTCACTATTTCTCAATCGATCTCTTATTGTTTCTCTCTCTCTCACACAGATATCGCTTCGGCAAAAGAAAGTGTTCCCTTCGTCGGAACCTGACATCGAGGTGAAACCTCCTCGAGGATTTTGTGTCCACGAAACATTTCGTGTTTGTGGCCATGACCATTTCGTGGCCACAAAATATTTTGTGGCCATTACAATTTCGTGGCCACAAAATATTTCGTGGCCATGCACAAAATGTTTCGGGGCAACGAACTCTGTGATTTCCACAGAACAGACCAAGAGAGAGAGAGAGGGAGAGAAAGACTGCGAGAAAGAGAGATAAATACTGCGAGAGATATATAGACAGTGAGAGAGAGATATGTCTACAACGAGAGACATAATGAGAGTGATCTACAATGAAAGAGAGAGAGAGAGAGAGAAAGATCTAGAGTGAGAACGACAGAGAGGTAGTCAGTGAGAGCGAGAGAGAGAGAGAGAAAGATCTAGAGTGAGAACGACAGAGAGGTAGTCAGTGGGAGCGAGAGAGAATGAGAAAGAGAGAGAGAACGAAAGCAACAAGAGAGACAAAGAGGGTAACAGTGAGTTAGAAAGGAGAAGAGAGGAAAGAAAAGAGGTGCCAGTGGTGGTCGGAATGGTTGTGGTCAGAATGGTGGTGGTGAGAAGTTGTGGTGGTGAAGGTGATAAAGAAGATGAAGATTAGAGGGCAATGTTTGATCAAGTGAGATTGTGAACTAAAATAAAATATTCCCCCGAGAATATACAAAAAAACATGGATTCTCTAGAGAATTTATTCCCCAAAGATTATTCTTTATTCCCAAAGCCGCGGCCTAAACGAACCGTGTTTATGTGCACTATGAATGACTAACTCGAGTAATTCTCCTCTGATCTTCATCTAGTATTTGCGTGGGTCCGCAGGTTTATCTCTTGGTTGTAGCTATAATGTACCCCCCATCGGTTTAATTTTAGGTAAGTAGTCAACTGATTGATTGACTTCTCTAAACACATGTCTTATGTTACAACTCTCAAATTGAACCCAAAGCGCTCTGGTTTCACCACATATACGTTGCACCTGCCATGGAAGGCTTTTCTCGTGGTTAGACAGTATAAAACAAGTCCGAGAAGAGTTTGTGTAGACAAAACTCGACTGCATGCATACTTCACGGCTAATTTTGAACCCAATAATACACTCTGCAACTCATGCAAAGGGACATACCCCCTCGTGTGGTAGCTGCTGCCCCTAGTAGACTTCCTTGGATGTTGTGCACCAATGCTCCATAGCCACCTGGAAAATCATCAGGAGACCCCATCTAACTTTATTAGAAAGACTCCATTGTTAAGTGTTTGGTTTATTGCATTGTTGGGCCCACTTACATCTTGAAATTAATTGAGTGTGAGTCTCACCCACTTACTACTAGTTAAGACTATCTAGTCTTGTAGCTAGAACATGGGTAGGGCCCACCTCTAAGATGGCATTCAAATCTTTCTTTCTCTAGACAGTAATCCCACATCTTCCAACTAGTGAAACTAAAGATGTCATATAATAAGTTGCTTGATAACTCATAGTAAAGCACATGGTGGAGTAGAGAAGGTTCCCACACGCGCGCTCACACATTCGAGGCAATTGGGCTTTTGGCCATTTTGTTCTTTGGGCACTTTGATTATTTGGGCCTTTGGGAACTTGGGCTACTTGACCCTTTGGGCCGTGGCACATGTGCCCGTTAGCCTGTGAGCCCGGACGCTCGGGAGCTCGAGAGCTTAAAGTGAAATTACTCTTTTGCCACGAAGAGCAGTTTCACTTTGTCTCAAACTCGGATTATGACTAAGTCGGTGGGATTAACCTAATCAGCCTTTGAGTTTATCTCACGCTGATTTCGTTGGGTTAATCTAATTAGTTTCCGAGTTTATCACCTTACTTCTCTACCACGTTTCCTAGTCGGTTAGGGTTTTCTCTAAGGCTATATATACTGGCCGAAATCAATAGAGAAAATACACAACGCAACTTCGGCTATCTTCCTCTCTCTGTCTGCTTAAGCTTCGATTTCTTCAATCTCCATTACTATCTCTATCAGTGCAGATAGAGGAAGTAAGTTGTGCTGAATCCTTCGGGAGTGAACGGAAAACAGTAATTTGCACCAAGGTTACTCCGAAATCACTTTCAAGGCAGTGGCCTCCATACTTCGACATAGCGAAGAAAGTTATTATCTGTTCGTCTAATCCATTGATCTACCCAATATTTCCAACAATTTGTAAGTGAATTTCTTATCAATGGATGTTGTTAATATCAAAACTCTACCAGATATGTCAAAGATGATCCCTCTTGACGGAACTAACTATAAGAGATGGTCACATAAGCTTCTTATCTTCTTCGAACAACGACATCAACATTACCTCTATCGAGGATAGGTCTTCTGCTTTGAATGGTGATGTTGTCAAACAACAGAAAGATAACAAAATCGTTCGAGGTCACCTTCTGAATCACATGGACAACAAGTTATTCGACTTGTTTGTCAACTACAAGTCTGCTAAGGATATCTGGGATACCAATGTAAAGAAATAAGGAGCTGATGATGCATGCTGGAAGAAAGAAATACATCGTAGGAAAGTGGCTGCAATTCCAAATCAACGATGAATCGTCAATCATGGATCAGGTTCACGTCTATGAGAACCTAGTTGCTGAAATACTTGTTGAAGGAATGAAGATGTGCGAAATTCTTTAAGCTAATGTTCTGATGGAGAAGTTTCCTCAATCCTGGAGTGACTACAGAAACCATCTGAAGCACAAGAAATAGGACATGCCCCTTCAGGAGCTGATCAGTCACATGACGACTGAAGAGGCAAATCGCCTCAAGGATAAATTTGTTAACCTCTCTTTAAATTCTTCTGATGCTTAGTTGAATCTTTTCCTTCTGGGAACAAAGACAGGTCAAATATTACTAACAAGAAGAAGAAGTCTAGTAAAACCAGAAGAACAAGACATGAGGAGTTAAGTCCAACTCTAAGATCTAGAAATCGAAGGGTCCACGCTATGTTTGTGGAAAAACGGGATATAAGGCATACCAATGCAACCAGAGGAAGTACCAGAACTCAAACTTTGTTGTTGTGCTCATCATTGTTGAGTCTGAAGTGATCATTGTTGCAGTAGTTGAGACCTATTTGGTGGACTGCAAACATGAACGGGGGCTGGACACAGGAGCTTCCAAACATATGTGTGCTAACAGAGAGATGTTTCAGACCTTCCAAGAGATGAACGATGGATACAACGTCTATATGGGCAATTCTTCGAAAGATGGAATCGTGGGCAAGGGAAAGGTCTTCTGAAACTCACCTCTGAAAAGAATCTGTCTCTGAACGATGTTCTCTATGTGCCCACTCTAAGGAGGAATCTAATCTCAAGACCTCTTCTCAACAAAGCTGGTTTAAAATTAGTTTTTGAGTGTGATAAAATTGTAATTTCTAAGAATGGGAACTTTGTTGGGAAGGGATATCTGAGTGGGGGGCTTTTTGTAGTGAACGTCGATTAAGAAATTAATAATAATTCTAGTTCTGCTTATATCGTTGAGTCTTCTGATTTATGGCATGATAGATTAGGACATCTTAATTTTGTTTCTATTAAGAAACTTAAGGACAATGGAATCGTTACTGCAGACGATCTTGATGATCACACTAGGTGTCCTATATGTGTGGAAGCTAAACACGTGAAACTATCCTTTAAGAGTGTCACAATCAGTACGACAGAACTATTAAAACTAGTACACTCAGACTTAGCTGACTTCAGAAACTTAGCTAGTAAAGGAAGTAAGAGATACTACATTACCTTCATTGATGACTATTCTAGGTACACAAGTTTACCTCATAAGGACTAGGGATGAAGCTGAAGAAGCTTTTCTAAATTATAAGGCAGAAGTAGAAAACCAACTAGACAGAAAAATTAAAAGATTTAAGTCAGACAGGGGAGAAGAATATAACTCTAACACCCTTAAAGCTTTCTGTGAGAAACATAGAATAATTCATGAGTTTAATGCCCCTTATACGCCACAACAAAATGGTGTGACTGAGAGGGCTAGACAAAACACCTGAATTTTTTAAGAGTGTGGGGGTGTTTGGCCAAAGTGGGTATACCTGACTTTAGGAAAGTCAGTGTCCGACCGAAGACAGTTTATTCTGTATTTGTTAGCTATGCTCTAAATAGTGTAGCATATAAATTCATGTTATTAGAAGATGATACAATAATAAAATCTAGAGATGCTGAATTTTTTTAGCATGAGTTTCCTTTGAAACTATCTGTTGAAAATATTCCCATGAATGGTTCATCACTTACTAACATACCTATGCATGATGAAGTGCCTAATAGTATGTTTCCCTCTAGTTCTGCCACTGATAAGGTAGTAGATGAAACAGAACTTAAGAAAAGTAAGAGACGTGGGATAAATAATAACTTTGACACTGATTTCATCACTGCTCTTCTATCTGAAGGTTTTGACTGGCTGAATGATCAATTCGTGTCAAGTTTCTTAAGTGAGACCGACCAAAAGACCTATGATGAAGCCATAACTTCAGTAGATGCAAGTTTATGGAAAGAGGCCATTAAGAGTGAGCTGGACTTTATCCTTGTTAATCACATTTGGGAACTGGTTGACTTACCTAAAGGGTGTAAACCCATTAGCAATAAGTGGATCTTTAAGAAAAAATGGGGTCAGATGGGACCATAGACAGATACGAAGCTAGATTGATAATCCGAGGCTTTACACAGAAAGAGGGACTTGACTACTTTGACACTTACTCTCCAGTGACTAAAATCACCACGGTTACATCTCTTATTGCGTTGGCTGCCTTGCATGACATGGTTATACATCAAATGGATGTAAAGACTGCCATCCTGAATGGAGATCTAGATGAGGAGATTTATATGTCTCAACCAGAGGGATTTGTGATCCCTGGTCAGGAGAGTAAGGTGCGTAGACTGAAGAAGGCCCTCTATGGTCTGAATTAGACACCTAAGAAATGGCATGAGAAATTCGATGATACCATATTGAGAAATGACTTCACTGTGAATAATTCAGACTCGTGTGTATATTCAAAACAGTGTAAGTCTGGATATGTCATCATTTCTCTATATGTTGATGACATGCTCATCTTTGGTGCCAACATAGATGATGTGAACGAGGTCAAAACCTTTCTGTCATCTAAGTTTGAGATGAAGGACTTAGGAGAGGCAGATGTCATACTAGGGGTCAAAGTCAAGAGGACCCAAGAAGGCATCTCTCTAAGTCAACCTCATTATGTTGAACAGATATTAAGAAAGTTCAACTCCTATGATGTTAATCCTGTGAGAACCCCCTGTGATCCCAGCACAACTCTAGTGAAGAACGAAGGAGCTAGTGTCTCACAATCAGAGTATGCTAAGATCATAGGAAGTGTGATGTTCTTAATGAATCACACTAGACCTGACATAGCCTATGCGGTTAACAGACTTAGTAGGTACACACATAACCCAAGTAAAGAACACTGGAATGCACTTTGTCGCCTACTTAAGAACTTAAGAGGATCAAATCGATCTATAACTGCATTATAGTAAGTTCCCAGCTGTTCTGGAAGGCTACTGTGATGCTAACTGGGTCACTGATAATGATAAAGTCAGTTCGACTAGTGGTTACGTTTTTGTGTTGGGTTGAGGTGATGGGTCTTAGAAATCTTCCAAACAGACTTGTATAGCACGCTCCACTATGGAGTCTGAATTTATCGCGCTAGAGCTGGCCGACCATGAAGCTGAGTGGTTAAGAAGTCTCTTGGGAGACATACCACAATGGGGGAGGGAGACGACACCAATTCCCCTTTATTGTGACTCACAGACTATCATTGCAATAGCAAAGAATAACGTATTCAATGGAAAGAAGAGACACATCAGGATAAGGCATGCTGCAGTGAAGCATATGCTAAAAAATGGTGTAATAGCTTTGGATTATGTGATGTCAAAACAGTGGCAGACCCACTAACTAAAGGCTTAACGAGGAGATTAGTTCTCGAAACGGAATGGGACTGAAGCCCTTGTGCTAATTTTCTATTCCTATGGCGTAGATAGGAGTTAGCTGGAGTGGACCTAGCAAAACTTCGCTAAATGGGTCAGAGTTGGACCGAAGGCTGAGCATAAAGCTCTTAATGCATTTATATCCCTTTGCAGTGGTTCTCTGAGACGGACTTGATGAATGCACCGACTGATGAATGTGTTCATATCCTTGAGGGTGTCCTACAGAGACGAACTCGATGGACACATAGTAGCCGATGATGTTAAGTTGAACTTGTAAAAGTTCTTAATGCATTTATAGCCCTTTGTGGTGGTCCTATTGAGACAGACTATATGCGTGTACAGTTGTTGATGATGACGAGAATGAACTTACCAACGTTCTTAATGATTTCATGGCCCGAGTGAGGGGTCAACGTCTACATTAAGGTAGACTTAAGGAAATCACCTACGTAAGCCCCGAGGGTGGAAAGTCGCCTTCTATGGAACACATACAGCAGTCTTCGTAAAAGCTCATTAGTCCTATGGTATGTTCAGGGCCTACTAGATGAACATAAACGAATCGCGGAGAACGCAGAACTCAACGGGCATCGTATGTGTTGTTGGGTTTTCAGCCAAGAATCACCAACTTCAAGAGTAATTTCACTTGGGTGCTTTATTTTTAGTTGTTTCCCCACTCCACTATGTGTCAATTCAAATCGAAAGATATTGAACACTTAAGTACAGGTCCCAATTCAGCGTAGTAGTCAGAAGACTTTGATAGCCATCTTGTGGGGGATTGTTGGGTTTATTGCATTGTCGGGCCCATTTCATGTTCGGGCCCACTTGCATCTTGAAATTAATTGAGTGTGAGACTCGCCCACTTACTACTAGTCATGACTATCTTGTCTTGTAGCTAGCACAGGGGTAGGGCCCACCTCTAGAGAAAAGATGGCATTCAAAGCTTTCTTTCTCTACACAATTATCCCAAAACTTCCAGCTAGTGAAACTAAAGATGTTTTATAATAAGTTGCTTGATAACTCATAGTAAAGCACATGGTGGAGTAGAGAAGGTTCCCACACGCGCGCTCACATATGCGAGGTAATTAGGCTTTTAGCCATTTGGTTCTTTGGACACTTTGGCTATTTAGGCCTTTGGGCACTTGGGCTACTTATCCCTTTGGTCTGTGGCCCGTGAGCCCGTGAGCTCGTGAGTCTGTGCGCCCGTGAGCCCGTGAGCTCGTGTGCCAGTGAGCTCGTAAGCTTGGGTGCTCGGGCGCTCGAGCGCTTGATTGCTCGGGTACTCGGGCGCTTGGGGGCTTGAAAGCTTAAAGTGAAAGTACTCTTCTTCCACGAAGAGCAGTTTCACTTTGACTCAAACTCGGATTATGACTATGTCGGTGGCATTAAACTAATCCGTCTTTGAGTTTATCTTAAACTGATTCTGTGGGGGTTAATCTAATTAGTTTCTGAGTTTATCTCCTTACTTCTCTACCACGTTTCCTAGTCGGTTAGGGTTTTCTCTAAGGCTATATATACTGGCCGAAATGAAAAGAGAAAATACACAACGCAACTTCGACTATCTTCCTCTCTCTGTCTTCTTAAGCTTCGAGTTCTTCAATATCCATTACTATCTCTGTCAGTGCAGACAGAGGAAGTAAGTTGTGGTCACTGTAGGGTTTTGTATGTATCTAATACACTAATCATCTAACTAATGTTCTAAACGGAATCTCAATCATCATATGATTAACACTAGTTATCCAGGATCATATGCATGAACTAATAATGAGCTAGAAACATAAAAAGAATACCTGGGTTCGCTTTCCTCGAATTAGATTCCAACTCCTTTGTCTTGAAGACGAGAGCTTTAGATGTAGCTCCTCTACTTGAGACACCCGAGTAAGTGACTTGATCTCCCTTATTTGTTGTTCGCTAAAACTTCATTGAAGGTTGAGATGAAGAACCATTCTTCTTTTGACTCCATAGATAGATTGGGAGCTTTTTCTCTAAAATCCTTTCTTTCCACTTAGCTGTTTATTGTGAGAGAGATGAAGTTTTCTCCTGAGAAAAACCCAACACTTTTCAGAACTCTAATGACCCTTATATAGAAGGACCTTAATAGGAGTCTCACTCAAATTAGGTTTCAATAAGAGTCCCAGAAAAGATAAACACCCGAATTTCCCTTAAAACCCTTTTAAGGGAAATTAGGGTTTCCCCTTTATATGGTGTGTGGACGGACACTTAAGCTCATTAATGGGCTTGGCCTGACTTGCTCACTCCTACACGATGGCCGGTTCAGATCAACCCATTACTAGGTTTGATCTGAACGCCCCATAAGTGGGTTTTCCATCTTTTCAGGCTTCTCTTTCGAGCCCGATTCTTTCTATCTTTTAAACACTATCAGACTGGATAATATCCATCTATAGGCAAGCTCCCATGAGTCAACACTCTCTGATCAAGCTACCATTCTTTGGTGTAACCCATTATAGGATTAGGTCTATGTTAGCCGCGGATTACCGAAGTGATCCGACGGTCGTAAGCGGCTTCTAGCTAAGCATTACGACCCCTAATTGGACCGGACTATATGATCTTCCGGATAAAGTCATCGTTATCCTAACTGACAAATTGAACGCATTGCCACCTTGGTCGAAGGACGCTCCTTCAGAAGGACATGTCCTTCAGACCGAAGGACTATATCCTTCTGTCAATCCTTGGGGAGTGAACGGAAAACAGTAATTTGCACCAAGGTTACTTCGAAATCACTTTCAAGGCAGTGGCCTCTATACCACGATACAGCGAAGAAAGTTATTATCTATTTGTCTAATCCATTGATCTATCAAATTATTTCCAACATTAAGTGTTTGCCATTTGCAAAGTTTTGTTGTATAAAGACATACATTCCACTTCTCTAAGATCTGTCTGGCTTCAGCAGAAGATAGAGGTTTGGACTTCCAAGGTACCATTTTTTATTTTTATCTCACGTGTAATCTCATGCCACTATGTCTAACAGCAACATGAAATACTTGGTTGTTAGATTCTTTGAGTGTAAAATAGGATTGATCGTTAAATAAGTAGCGTCACAGTAAATAATTGGTGTTGTTGGTTGTTGATAGCCTAACTCATGAAGCAGATTTTCAACAAGATTAATTCAGTTTTTGCTTGGGTCGCAGCTCGATATTCGACTTCAGTGGACGAGCGGGCCACAGTGGTTTGTGTTTTAGAGGCCCATGCAATGAGGTTGGGCCCAAGAAAAACACTATAGCCAGACGTCGATCTTCTATCGTCAAGCGACCCAGCCCAGTCAGCATCTGAATAGCCAATGATAGGAAGTAGGGTAGCTCGCCGGAAACACATACCATGAGAGAAGGTACCTTTTAGGTATCGTAATATCATTTTGGCCGCCTTTAGATGAACAGTAGATGGTGAAGCCATGAACTTCGACACCTTATTGACGACGTAGATAATATCTGGTCGAGGAAGACTCAAATACTGTAGTGCTCCAACTAGACTTCTGAAAATTTGGGGATTTGGTAGAACTTCCCCTTCTAATTTCGATAATTATGGTGCCAATAAGAACAGGGTGTATGAACTGGTTTAGATTCCATTAACCCAACTCTCTTTAATAAATCAATAGTGTATTTTTGTTGAGTAAGAATTAAAGAACCGTTCGTACGATTGGCCTCCATTCCTAAAAATAACTCAAATTACCGAGATCTGTCATCGCAAATGTACATTTCAATCTAGAAATTAATTGTTGCAGTAACAATTCAGAAGACATGAATGAAGGATATATTCATTCGTTCTGAAGGAAGATTTCCTTCTGAAGGAGTGTCATTTGACCAAGATGGCAATGCGTGCAATTTGACGAATAGGATAACGATGACCATATTCGGAAGATCATCCAGTCCGGTCAAATTAGGGGTCGTAATGCTTAGCTAGATGCCACTTAGGATCGTCTGATCATTCGGTAATCCGCGGCTAACATAGACCGGATCCTACAAGGGTTACACATAAGAGGGGTAACTTAAACGGAGAAAATAAGACTAGTGGGAGCTTGCCTATAGATGAATATGATCCAGTCTGATAGTGCCCACTTAAGGGTTGATCTAACCGGCGATAACAAAGGAGTAGGCCGGCCAGGCCAAGCACATTAGTGGGCTACTCTGGCTGGCCACATTAAAGGGAAACCCTAGATGGTAATCCCTCCCATCTAGGATTCCTTAAGTCTGATTAAATCTATTCTGTGGTCCGGATTAAATCCTAAAATGAATGGGATTTCTATTAGGGTTGGTCTACAAATGAACCAATTAGACAAACAGAAAAGTGTGGAATTTTCTCAAGAGAAAATCAACTCTTCCACACATCTTAGAGAGAGAAGATTTTAGAGAAAAAACTCTCAGTTCTTTCTAACTAGTCAGGAAGAAGGAGTTCTTCATCTCAACCTTCATCAAGGTCTTAGCTGACGTAAAATGAGGGAGTTCAAGTCAACCTACTCAGTCTCTCAAGTAGAGGAGCTACTACTTTCAAGCTCTTGATCATCCGAAAAGGCGTTGGAGTCGAATTCGAGGAAAGCAAATAAGGCATTCTTCTTTCCGTAATTAACTCATTACTAGTTCATGTATGCGATCCTGAAACCTAGTGCCAAACATATAGATGTTTGAGATTCTACTAACAACATTAGGTAGTCTTAGAGACATACGAAACCTTACAATGAACTAACCGAAAACGTCAGGCCCTAGGAGCTTGCTTGAGGCCATAAATGGCCTTATGAAGGTTACAAACATGATTAGGAAAAGATTCATTTTCAAGACCTTTGGGTTGAGTCATATAAACAGACTCCACAAGATCCCTATTCAAAAATGCATTTTTAAGATCTAATGGATTAATTTTCCAGTTACCTGTTAAGGCAAATGAGAGAACAGATCTAATTATCGTTGGTCGAACTACTGGACTATATATCTCGTCATAGTCTACACCATGGAAGCAAAAGATCGAGCCATGTCATTGATTTGAGGTAAACTGAAGCATTGACGAGCTGAATGACCAGCCTTCCCACAATATTGACAAATAAGAACTTTGAGAAGGGGACCAAGAACATAAGAGGTATTCCTTTGATAACCTCCTCTGTTTGAGAAATTTCCTCTGTTTAAACCTCGATAACCACCTCTGTATTGATGACCTCTGTCACCTCGATGCGCAGAGAAAGATGGAGGTCGAGATACTGAATAAGGTTGCGAGAGAAGAACAGCAGCTTGGATGTTTTGAGTACGAAGAAGTTCAATATGAAATTCTTGAGTTAACAATAGAGAGTGTAACTCAGCGGAAGTGAGTGATACAATACGAGTTGTAATTCAAGTTACAAAACCTTCATAATTTGGACTAAGACCAGATTGAATGACCAACACAAGTTCAGAATCAGCGACTGGATGGTCAACAACAACAAGAGAGTCAAAAATGGATTTGATTCGAACAAGATAATCATTGATAGAGAGGTTTCCTTTCTAAGTTGTTTGAAGTTATAACTTAAGATTCTTTCGAGAGAGACCCACACATCTTTGGATAAAGTGAGACCAAGAACATGACTCAATACTGGTTCAATAAGAGTGGCATTTATCCATTAAAGTAGCATTTGATCAACGCGATACCAAAGCACATAGTCAGGGTTGGCTAATGGAGTTGAAGAAACCTCAGAGGTTGAAGGAAGAAACTCAGGTGGAGGAGGGTAAGACCAATTACCAAATTTGAAAATCTTGTGAATGAAGAATTGGTAGAAGTTGGCTTTTCCACAGTAAGTAGTTAGAGTTATCAAGACGAATGGAAACAAGGTTAGAAATGTATGAGGGGTTAGGAAAAGAAGAAACAGACTTGGTGGTGGTGGTGGTTGGGGGAGGGGTAAGAACAGTGGGTGAGTTAGTGTGGACAGTGGATTCGGCCATTTAAAGAAGAAGAAGGAGTGAAGGCACTGAAAACCAAGAAAAATTTGATGCAGGAAGATTTTCTGAAAATCTTAGATATCATCAAATAAGTTATTTTAGTAGTTTCCTATTTTTTAGTAGAGAATTGTTAGTAGTTTCCTATTTTTTAGTAGAGAATTGTTAGTTTTAGCAGCTTTATATTTTTAGGTAACCTTCTAGGTTTTAGATTCTAGTATTTTATTTATTTAGAAGTTGTTATTAGAATTTAATTAGGTTTAGGATATTAGTATTTTATTTATTAGAAAGTGTTATTTGAGTTTGACTAAGATTAGGAAACACTAGGCCTATATAAAGAGGGTCTAGAAGTTGTTTCAATCATTCATTCAATCAATAAAATTCAATATTTTAGTATTCTTGTTATTTGGTTCAATAGTCTTTAGACGGAGTTCTAAGGCTTTTATCAGTTTTTTTCCGCTGCGTCAGTTGGCATCAAGAGCGAGGTTTCTCCTGGCTTAATGGCAGAAGACGAAGCTAGAAACATAAACCTCGACAGTGAACGAGGTAACAATGTCATGTGGGCAAAAATTGACGGTTTGAGTCATCAACTAACCCAAGTTATGGAGATGATTAACAACCTGAATGTCAATACAAACCCTAAGCAACATATTAACAGAGAACGTGTTGAGGGATTCGCCCACAACCAAGATGTTAATGGAAACGAAGGCAGAGCACAACCACTTCAACAATATGCTGGCAACCAAGAAAATAGAGGTAACTATTATCCTAACCAATTATATCCGCGTAGATATTATGATGAATACAAAATCAAGGAAGAAATACCACTCTTCAATGGTTATTTGTCGGTCGAAGAGTTCCTTGATTGGCTACATGAGGTTGAGCGGCAAGTGAATATGTCATATACTGTTCCTGATGAACAGATGGTAAACATTATTGCTTGTAGAGTAAAAGGAAGTGCTGTTGTTTGGTGGGATCAGTTACAACGTCAAAGAGTGGGGCAAGGAAAGGCTCCAATCCAGAATTGGTCGTCTATGAAAGAAAACCTGAGGGAGAGGTTCTTACCACCAGATTATCAACAACACTTGTTTATGACTTACTAGAACTGTAGACAAGGATTGTGTTCGGTGGGTGAGTACTATGAGGAGTTTCCAAAACTGGCTCAAAGAAACAATATGGAGAACATTATAGAATATGAAGATGTTGTAGCAAATCGATTTCTAAGCGGATTAAAATTTAGTTTGCGAAAAAAAGTGGGGATAGTTACAGTATGGACTATTCAAGATGCGTACAACTTGGCCCTAAAAATTGAAGTTCAGGAACAGGAATATAGGAAGTTTGGATTTTAAAGGGAAGAAAAACCTCATTTAACTATTAAAAAGGTAAAAACGACTCCCTTAGAGAATGTTGAACCACCACGAACTGTCCCCATAGACGATTCAAACAATATTGTTCATGAAGCAAAATAAAACGTTATTGTGTTCAAGGATAAGTCTCCAAATATCAATTTACACAATAAAATAATTGTTTCTGAAGAATTGGTTCAGGAAGTTGTGATAAAAGAAGTTGTTTAAGAAATTGAGTCAAAGAGAGTTGTTCAGAAAATTGAGTTAAGGGAAGTTGATTCAAAAGAAGGTGAAAATCTTCGCAAGTTAGACTTTAGTCCAATTAATTTTCCTTCATATGAAAATCCGTTCTTAGAATTTTGCGAATCTCAAATTGTTTCACATGGATTGACGAGTAATTTTATTCGGAAGCCTTCATCGAAGTTCATAATGTCCAATCCCTATACTCATGATCTGTACAAGTTCTTTTTTTGGGTGAAAAGAGAGTTTGAGTCACATTACAATTATAGACATAAAATATTTTATGCTCTAGTAAAATCGTCAGTCAAATCTGAAAGTTTGGTAATTCCTATGCATAGTTCACGAGAAGGATATATCAAGGGAGTCCCAATCAAGATAACATTCAAGTCAATTAGTAAACTCGAGGCGAGTTTCTTTGAAGTGGAGGAGACTGATGCAGGAAGATTTTCTGAAAATCTTAGATATCATCAAATAAGTTATTTTAGTAGTTTCCTATTTTTTTTAGTAGAGAATTGTTAGTTTTAGCAGCTTTATATTTTTAGGTAACCTTCTAGGTTTTAGATTCTAGTATTTTATTTATTTAGAAGTTGTTATTGGAATTTGATTATGTTTAGGAAATTAGTATTTTGTTTATTAGAAAGTGCTATTTGAGTTTAACTAAGATTATGAAACCTTGGGCCTATATAAAGAGGGTTTAGAAGTTGTTTCAATCATTCATTCAATCAATAAAATTCAGTATTTTAGTATTCTTGTTATCAATTTCAGTTCAATAGTCTTTAGACGGAGTTCTAAGGCTTTTATCGGTTTTTTTCCGCTGCGTCAGAATTCTTAGAAAGTTGCTCTTGATACCATGTGAATGATAGAACTCAAGATACCCTAAATGTTAGGGTATTGCTATATTTATAATAAAGTGAGAGGATTACAAATTACAGATGTATCCTTGAGAATAAAGATAATTACATCTGTATATATATACACATGTATACTAATAGATTACATAATGGGCAGCTGATATCCACGTGTAGACTCCAAACTCTAAGTTATGTCTTTGTTTTCAACCCTCACTTAAGTGTTATCCATGCTATAAAGCAATGTTTTGGTATCCCTTCTTTACACCACACTAATCTGGGCATGGTACCTTGTTTCTTCTCCGCCAGATGTGGTTGTAGGTGTCTTTGATACTCCCCTATAGTCGTAATCTTATAAACTATCTTCTCCTTTTCTAGACCCTCGTTTGTAACTTAATGAAGAGAACCACACCTAAGCATATTGCACATGATTGGTAATAACCCATCTTCCATCTATGAGATAAACTGAGACCAAACCATTCTCCCTTAGGTTAGCAATAAGGTGTTGGTTTGAAATATAATACACTACAAGGGAGCCCCGAGGTGCCAAACGTCTCGCCAAAAGTAGGTGTCAATTCCATCGTTGATGAGGTATTGTACCATATCCTGGGCAAGATTTCTACTAGCAAGTAACTGTCACCAGCACGAAAAGCATCTAGTAGGGGTACCCATTGTCAGATTTTCTTTCCTCTAATAAGGTTTGCCTTGACCCATCAGATCCATAGGGTATCCTTGTTACTAACTAGGTCCCAAAAATATCTAAGATTCATTATTGAATTCACCGTCTCTACAACTCGTAGACCAAATTCTACTTCCTCCCTCGGCAGACACACATCGAGCAATTTAACTGTTGGCTTGTTGTTGCCCCCTTCTAGGCCTCTCCACAACAAACCACTTAAAGTATGATTTACTTCCTTGAACACCCTCTTTGGCAATACAAACCAACAAACTAACATGCTTCCCAAAATTGTACGAAAAAGTAGAAGACAACCCGCATATGACAAGTTTCTTACTTTCCACGACTGTACCCGAATCTGTATCCGGTTAATTAATGGTATAGAATTTTTGTATGATAAGCGCGAGGCAATGAGAGGCAGTTCCAACTTTAAGAGCAAATAGCTCATTGCGTTGTGTGTGCCTGACCACTTTATTACCTTTTTTTATATATCCCTCTCTTATCAATGTGGGTCATCCCTGTTACTAAGAGCATCTCCAATGCAAGACTCACGAAAAACTCTAAAAGTTCTATGTGTCAAGTGTGAAAAATGAATCTCTAAATGGTCTCTTTTCTATTTAGTTATTTAGAGATGCTCTAGTGAGAAGCCTTCTCCAATGCAACACTCAAGAGAAATTCTAAAAACCTATATTTTTATGTAAAATTAATTTATTTGCTTATGTGACACTTAGAGATCCTCAAGAGGATCTTAAGGATCTCTAAAATAACTACCGCCACCTGATTTTAGAGATCCAAGTTAAGTGTTGCATTGTGTTGGAAGGTCCACTCCACTCGGCCAAACCGAGTGGACTTGGTCCAAATAGGAATCCTACTACAACTAGGATTCCTTAGGTATTAGGATTGTAATTTAGATTAGTTTAGGATTAGTTTTAGATAAGTTTTGATAACCTTAAACTCTTCTCATGTAAACCTATATAAAGAGGTTCATATCATATGTAATGTACAAGTTGTAAGTGAATAATATAACCAAGGTATTTACCTAAACTATTATCTCTCATCACCATCAACCATTCTCCTTCTCGGGTCTTACACGAAGCTCTCTTCATCAACTCGATTATCCATTCAAGATCATCATCACTCTCTCTCGGTCTCTCGGCTAATCATCAACCGAGACATTGTCTTCTTCACTCGGTCATCAACCGAGCTTCACTACTCTCGGGTATCACCAAGAGTCCTCACATATCTCTCGGTTATAACTGAGACATAGTCTCTCTCTCGGTTATCAACCGAGAGCATCATCTTCTTCATCTCCACTCGTTACATTCGAGTGCGCTTTATTATTCAAAGGTGCAAACCTTTTCACATGGTATAAGAGCCTTCAATTTTTTTTTTCTCTTGAATCATGACTACTCCCGAAACTTCGGAAACTTCTCAAATTCATACTACTCTCAATAGTGGGCCGTTTGATGTTCACCATTCGGATTCTCCTACTACTATTCTTATTACACCACTTCTAACCGGTGATAATTACTCCTCATGGTCTCGAGGAATGTCAAAAGCTTTAAGGGCAAAGGGCAAACTAGGTTTCGTAGATGGAAGCATCGTTAAACCCACCGATCCTAATGAATTAGAACAATGGGGACGATGTAACGATCTCGTTTCTAGTTGGCTTATTAATTCGGTAGACCCACCTCTTCGATCATCTATCTTATATGATGAGACGGCATCCGATATATGGAAGAATCTCTTTGATAGATTTCATCAAACCAATGCTCCTAAAATCTTTCAATTAAAGAGAGCTATTTCTTGTCTCAAACAAGAGAATTTAGACGTTTCAACGTATTTTACACATCTCAAGGCTCTTCAAGATGAACTCAATTCCTTGCTAATCACCGAGCCTTGTATATGTGTTCATGGTCGCTCTTTGGTTGAAAGAACCAACCAAGATAGAGCTATGGAATTTCTTCAAGGTCTTAATGACCGGTTCTCATCAATTCGGAGTCAAATCTTGTTAATTGAACCATTCCCTTCAATTCTTCGCATACATTCACTTATCAAGCAAGAAGAGGTTCAACAAAATCTCATTACCCCCATGAATGTTGACTCTAACACTGCTGCCCTAGCGGTTGGTTCCAACGATTACTCACATAACCGATTCAACGGTTCCGATAGACAACGTACTAAACGTCCTCGACCCTTTTGCGAAAATTGCAAAATTCATGGACATGATGTTTCCTCGTGCTACAAACTACATGGGTATCCACCCAACTACGGTCAACGTGGACGGAACCGTTCACGCCAAGATCCCGTGGCTGCCTCGGTTATGGATGCTAACGGTTCGGCTATGAACCATAATGGTTCGGGGGTGCCTGCAGCGTCATCTTTTACTCATGAGCAATTTCAAGGAATTTTAGCATTATTAGATCGCAATAGGCAACCAACCGACCACTCTAACGGCACCACCAAGGATCCACTCATCAATCTCACAGGTAAGTACTCTTCTTCCTCTCATCCTCCATGGGTTATTGATTCAGGAGCCGCCAAACATATTTGTTCCAATCTTTCAAGATTCTCTTCTTATTCCCTTGCACCACCGGATTTATACGTCCGATTACCGGATGACTCCCGAGTCAAGGTTGATCATATTGGTACCATCTATTTTACGAATAGATTTTATTTAAAGGATGTTCTTCACATCCCTTCTTTTCAATTTAATCTCATATCTGTCTCTCAGATTTCTAAATCCCTTCGTTGTACCGTCCTATTTGACCATAATTTGTGTCTTTTTCAGGACCGAAAAACGAAGACGGAGATTGGGCTTGGTAGTCTTCATGATGACCTTTATTTCCTTCGCACGGAGCGTCCCATCCTTTCAGTTTCGAATTTAGTTAAAGATAATTCTAGTCATGAGTCTTTTGTTTTATGGCATTGCCGTCTTGGCCACCCATCTTTTTCACGTTTTCAATATTTTAATTCTAGACTTCCATGTATGAAGTTTAATTTTTTATCAAATAAAGTACCGTGCGAATTATGTCCACTCTCTAAGCAAAGTCGCTTACCTTTTCCTAATAGTACTACTACTTCTTCAAGTATATTTGACATAGTCCATATGGATTTATGGGGTCCCTTTCCGGTCCCCTCCACCTCCGGGTGTCGCTATTTTCTCACCCTTGTTGACGACTTCTCACGTTGTACTTGGATATTTCTCATGAGTTCCAAATCGGACTCAAACACGTTAATTATGAATTTCTCTAATTACGTTCACACACAATTCAATTGTAATATTAAAACAATTCGTACGGACAACGGATCCGAGTTTATGAATACTTCTCTACAACGTTGGTTCCTTGAAAAGGGAATTTCCCACCAACGTAGTTGTACCTACACACCTCAACAAAACGGCGTTGTTGAGCGAAAACACCGTCACATTCTTGAAGTTGCACGTTATTTACGTCTTCAAGCTCATCTCCCTCTCTCTTTTTGGGGAGAATGCGTTCTAACCGCCGTCTATCTCATTAACAAATTACCTACACCTATTCTTGATGGAAAATCACCTCATGAAATCCTCATGGGTTCTCCTCCAAATCTTTCACACTTACGTGTATTCGGATGTCTTTGTTATGCCCGAATTCCTTTGGTCAAAACTAAGATGGATGCTCGTTCTTCCGCCGGCATCTTCCTTGGTTATCCGAACGGACAAAAGGGTTATCGAATCTATGATATCTCCACCCGTCGTATTTTTACCTCACGCGATGTGACGTTTATTGAAAACCGATTTCCGATGTCATCCACACCGATGGAACAACCCTCTCTCTCGCGTCCGGAACCCTTCAACGCTATCGACGACGACGACACGTTTGTCTTTCCGACAAACGATAAATATCATTCGACTACACCGGCGGACAGCAGCAGATTCACTGATGAATCTGCTATTCCTGTCCCCGGGAATCAGCACTCAGCGACAGGGGTGCCTTCAGACACCCCTGCTGACCCGACTTCAGGTCCACCTAACAGTGGACCGTCTAACCCATCAGGGGTGCCTCCAGGTATTCCTAATGAGGACCCGGGTACTGTTGTGCCTGCAGACAGTTTATCAACACCACCGAGCAGTGATTCTTCACTGCCGATTTCCCCATCCGACGTCCGAGTCTCCGACTCCGTCGTTGCCGATTCCGGCCGACCGGTTCGGTCCCGCCGCCCACCTAGTCATCTAGATGACTATGTGTGTTCAAACACTAACATTGTTAAATATCCTCTTGAAAACTATTTTTCCATTAACTCGTTTTCAAACTCTCATCAACAATTTCTCTCGTCGGTTTTATCATCTACCGAACCAACCTCCTTCACTCAAGCAATGAAGTCCCCCCATTGGAAGGAGGCCATGGCCAAGGAAATTTCAGCCTTGGAAGAAAATAAAACCTGGACAATCACTGTTTTACCACCCGGCAAAAAGCCCATCGGTTGCAAATGGGTGTATAAAATTAAATTCAATTCCGATGGATCGATAGAGCGATATAAAGCCCGTCTAGTAGCCAAAGGCTATACCCAAATCGAGGGATTGGACTATAATGACACTTTTGCTCCAGTTGCTAAATTAGTAACTGTTCGTGTCCTTCTCTCTATTGCCGCCATTAAAGGGTGGACTCTCCATCAATTGGATGTCAATAACGCCTTTCTTCAAGGCGACCTTCATGAAGAAGTCTACATGAAATTACCCCCCGGTTTTTCATCTCAGGGGGAGTCTAAAGTATGTCGCCTCCATAAATCTCTCTATGGTCTCAAACAGGCCTCTCGACAATGGTTTTCAAAATTTTCCTCCGTTCTCATCGAACGTGGATTTTCTCAGTCTAAAAGTGACTATTCTCTCTTTACTTTTAGATCTCACTCCACTCAAATCTATGTCCTCGTCTACGTAGACGACATAATTATCACGGGAAATAATGATCATGCTATTTCCCAGTTAAAAATATTTCTAAATAAAGCCTTTTCATTAAAGGATCTGGGCCGCCTACAATACTTCCTTGGTATCGAAGTATCTCGCTCATCACAAGGCATATTTCTATGTCAAAGGAAATATGCTCTTGATATTTTAAAAGATTCTGGCCTCACCGCTGCACGTCCTTCTGAGTTTCCCATGGAACAAAAATTACGTCTCAGTCCCACTGACGGTACACCTTTACCAGATCCGTCAGTTTACCGCCGTCTCATAGGCAGATTACTTTACTTAACGGTTACACGGCCGGATATCACCTTTGCCGTAAACAACCTCAGTCAGTTCATGCAAACACCTAGCCAAGTACACTTAGACGCAGCTCATCGCGTTCTACGATACTTGAAGGGTACTCTTGATAAAGGAGTCTTCTTATCTGCAGACAGCTCTCTCCATATTACAGGATACTGTGATTCGGATTGGGCTGGCTGTCCTTCAACTCGTAGATCTACTACTGGGTATTTCACAATGTTGGGATCCAGCCCCCTCTCCTGGAAATCAAAGAAGCAACCCACAGTTGCAAAATCTTCGGCAGAAGCAGAATATCGAGCTTTAGCCATCCTCACATGCGAATTACAATGGCTCAAGTATTTACTACTTGATTTTGGAATCAATCACTCTGACCCGATGACAGTTTACTGTGACAATCGGGCCGCTCTCCACATTGCTGATAACCCCGTCTTCCACGAACGTACAAAACACATTGAGATAGATTGCCACATCGTTCGTGAAAAGATTAAAGACAACGTCATTGCCACACGCTTCACCAGTACAGAAAATCAGTTAGCGGATATCTTCACAAAGCCACTTGGGGCAGAACCGTTCAAGAACATTATTGGCAAGTTAGGCGTTACTTCCATTCCCGCTCTAACTTGAGGGGGAGTGTTGGAAGGTCCACTCCACTCGGCCAAACCGAGTGGACTTGGTCCAAATAGGAATCCTACTACAACTAGGATTCCTTAGGTATTAGGATTGTAATTTAGATTAGTTTAGGATTAGTTTTAGATAAGTTTTGATAACCTTAAACTCTTCTCATGTAAACCTATATAAAGAGGTTCATATCATATGTAATGTACAAGTTGTAAGTGAATAATATAACCAAGGTATTTACCTAAACTATTATCTCTCATCACCATCAACCATTCTCCTTCTCGGGTCTTACACGAAGCTCTCTTCATCAACTCGATTATCCATTCAAGATCATCATCACTCTCTCTCGGTCTCTCGGCTAATCATCAACCGAGACATTGTCTTCTTCACTCGGTCATCAACCGAGCTTCACTACTCTCGGGTATCACCAAGAGTCCTCACATATCTCTCGGTTATAACCGAGACATAGTCTCTCTCTCGGTTATCAACCGAGAGCATCATCTTCTTCATCTCCACTCGTTACATTCGAGTGCGCTTTATTATTCAAAGGTGCAAACCTTTTCACACATTGCAAATGGATTTCGAAGAAAACTCTAAAAAGTCCTACATGGCACTCTAAAATTTAGAGTTTGAGTCTTGCATTGGAGATGCTCTAAGAATGATATTAGAATGTTTATTTTTTTGTCCGATTCATACGTCTTATTCCGAACGGTTGACTCATACTCATTTTAAGTCTATTAGATTTAGATACAAAATCAATCTAAATTAATAGCCATTATCAAAACTGCCCAAACGTGAGTGGGGGGTTTACGAGAGAAAGGGGGGAGGGAAAAAAACGCATTCCCTCTAAAAAGTCACAAATTGAGTATGCATATTATACATTAATCTTTTTTCCTTAGTGGCCACCTCATAGTGGGAGCTTATTCCTTTCAACATAATTTGAAATCCACATGCTTCAGACTGAGACTGTGATCATGAGAAAACTAACACCATCTTATTTGAGGGTTTTCTCTTATTTTAGTTTGTGTACTCATCTATATAAGGGTGACTTCCATAGAATAGAAATAAAAACTTGCTATACATACAAATTGCCCGTCAGAATAATGTTCATGAGATAAAAGTTGGTTTCGAAGATTATTATATACAAAATCAGGTATATGGATAATTTTGATCATGAAACTCAAATCTCTCTAACCAGCTCGATTAAATTTCATATCGATAATTGGTAGAAACCAATAAAGAACAATAAGAATGGTAAAACTGGGTGGTGCTACTACCAAACCCTTCACGTATGTTTATATTGAGTGTGTTTACAAAATAGAGAAGAATTTTTGGGTGTATGGCCCAAAAAAGTGGCCCTAATAGGACTTTTAGTCCTCCCTAATCCCATAAAGGGTATAAAAACCAAAATAATATTAGAAATAGATATCTAATCCTTTTGGTTCAATCTAGAGAGCAATCACAAATCCCTAGAATATTTATACTTTATTAATACCCAGACTAACCTTTAGTCCTATATCTAAACAGTTATAAGATCAAAATCCGTTAAGATATTTTCCATTTTTATCTCACTGTTTCTCTCTCCAATCACGTTTTATATTAAGCAACCGTGATCTTCATTAGCTTTCTATAACCGAAACCTTCTGGTTTTGTCTCTCTCTCTACATCTTAACCGAAACCTTCTAGTTTCTCTCTCTCTCTCTCTCTACATCTTAATCGAAAAATCCTCCATTAAATCAGAAACCTTGTTTCATATTCATGTTAAGTTGCTGAAATCATCTTCATCATTGTTAATCAGGTAAAACAAAAATCAATTTAAAAGTTTTCTGATCCTGTTTCAGTTTATTATAGTTGATTCTCTCTCTCTCTACATCTTAATCGATTGAAAATCTTCCATTAAAACAGAAAACTTGTTTCATATTCATTGGAGCTTCTGAAAATCATCTTCTTAATTGTTAATCAGGTAAACAAAATTCTTCTTTACTGATTCTGTTTCAAATCGAGTATGTTATTATTGTCTTTCTCTCTCTCTTAAAGTTTCATTAATGTTTTTGATATTGATGAGATAATCCTTCATTACTGATTCCTACAAATCGAGTATACTTATTGTTGCAATCAATCATCATATCAGATAACTTTAGATTTGCAATTTAAGCCTAATGATATTCACACTTTTCTTTAGATCTGGTTTTCAATCTGTACGGATTTATGAAACGTGCGTTTTTCGTACGGTTCCTAATAACAGAATTAACATTACATGTACTTTACCATAAATTATCATACTTTACAGTAAACTATGCAAACATCCCCCGTACGAGGTTTTTGAAAATGAGAACATGATATATGTATTTTCTAACAAATTATATATACTTTATCAGGAATATCATGAAACTTATATTATTGTCCATAAATTATGCGTAATTTATAGAACATTACGCATGTTTTAATCTCAAAACAGTACTCGTTTCATTATTAGAACAACTTCGCTTTATTTATGCAAATCTAGTGTACTTTGAAATAAATTATATATAATTTACATAAACGTTCATGTCATTTATTGTAAAAAATATGCTTTTCTATAAAATTTATATGTATTAATCTCTCTCCATTTGTTATCACAGATGGAGTTTCAAGTAGAATCATCAAATCAAAAAAAGCAAATCACACTGAAATCAGAGGGGTTGGATAAGATATTTACAGATGGAGTTTCAGGCAATATAGAATCAACACAGGGCATGATTTCAAATTCTTAAAAAATGATTTGAACCGTGTTACTGATGTGTGTCATGTTGAAGATAGCAAATGAAGCGTGCATGTGGGCACCATTGAAATGCGAATCCATGTTCATAACTGATTTTATTTCTTCGGTTACCGCATCTACTATGTACTTCCGGTTCTATTTTTGACAATCTAATGAATAAAATTTTATTATTTTTGATAAATGTATCATTATGTTTCGTAAAGTTTGCATAATTTATTCTAAATTAGTCAAGTGTTTTATTTTGTTTTCCCTTTCTTGGTGGCTGAGCTTGCTCCGACCTGTAATAAATATAAATGTTGCATAAAGCATAATCACTTAGATACAATATATATAACATTATACATAAATTATGCATTCTTTATCATAAATTACAAAAAGTAAGATTTTCAAATAAAACCCCAAACCCCAAAAATTACATTACATGTTTAATAAAGTTTGCGTACTTTGTTACTGAAATTTGTCTAAATCTCAAACAAAAGTAAGATTTTCAAATAAAAATTAGGTTTTTACCGATTATAAACCATTACCAAAACGATGAAATACATTGTTTTCTGATCTATTCAAATTCGATTATTTAGGGTTTCGGTTTTCAAAAGATTTGAATCTGGATTTTGATTCCGAAACAGTTGAGAAAAGAGAGAAATGATTGATTCAATACACAGATTTAATAAAAGATGGAGACAAAGGATAGTATTTCATCGTTTTGATTCGAATTCGATGTGCGTACGATTGTTTAGGGTTTCGGTTTTGAAAAGATTTGAATCTGGATTTTGATTCCGAAACGGTTGAGAAGAGAGAGAAAGTATTGATTCGTTGCTTTTATCAAATCCCATAAATCACGCTGGAAAAAGATGGAAAATACGCTTTAACCCCCGACTTCATTAACACCCGCGTGTTTTGAACGAGGGACATGGACGGTATGTATTTTGTAAAGTATGGATAATTTCGTCCATTAAGCAAAAGGACTAAATATCCATGTTTTGAGAAGATTGGATCATAAATCTTTTTAGAAGATTATTTTGGACCTTATACCCACGGACCCAATAGAGAATTACTTTACATATTTAATAGGTGAAAATATAGAAGGAATAAATATGAACAAGGGAAGAGAATATATGTCATAATCTTGAGACTTGAGGATCAAGTTAACCCGGCTCCACCGTTTCTGTGGGGTCATCGCAGTGCCGGGCCCAAGTAGTTGGGAGGCCTAAAGCAAAGAAAAATTTGGGGCCCTTTTAACACTAGCTATAAAAAAGTTTGTTTTTTCTCCTCATAAATAAATTATTATGAAAGCGCAACTAAAATTCATAAACCTGACTTACTTACTATATAAGAAGATTCAGTTTACATTGTTTCGAAAAAAATCTTCTTGCCTTTTGACATGTAAAATAACTAATCATGATTTCATTGTACAATTCTTCCGCTTCTTCCGCCACATCTTGTTCAACCTATAACATGGCTAATCCGTTACAAATATTAAAGAGTAAATGAGATCTCAAGAAAAGAAAATCGGCCTATTAGTGTTTGTTAAATGTAATTTTAAAAAGCAATAAAATCAACACTTATTCTTCGGTAATAAGATACAAATTAACTCTTTCCTAAAAAGAGATAACTCAAATATGATAAATTCAAAAAGTAGAAAAAAAAAGAGAATTACAAAAACTAGTCGTAAAAATAAAGGTAAAAAAGCGAGAACTATCACGTGGTAGTAGCTTCAACAAAAAAATCACGTGATAGTAAAGTTGGGAGGAACATTGTTGGACATTTTAGCACAATACAAGAAAAAACACAAAATTTCTTACAAAAAAGTAGTGGTGGCCAACGGGTTGTGTTGGCACGGAAACGGACCGGCACAACCCGTTTATAAGGCAACACGACACGGCACGGAACGTCGCGTGCCGTGTCGTGCCGACCTGTCACGGGTCAAGCGGGTCTGGGATTTTAAGCTCCCAGACCCGTCAACCACAGCACGTTTGGAACGGAAACACGACACGCCACGGCCCGTGGCGTTCCTAACCCGCCACGGCACGCTAACCCGTTAGAAACGGGTACTTAATTTACAAAACATTACTGTTATTTTGTTGAAAGTAGTTGTTAATTGATAAAATTAATAGTTAATAAAATTATTAATTAATAAAATAAACATAGATTCTACAATTTAAACAAAGATCACAACGTTTGACTTAAATTATTTAGTGTTTTCTTTTGTTACGTTTGGCAACAACTGGCCCATTAGTCACGACCCGGCACAAAAACGATTGGGACCGCCACAGAAACGGCACGACAACGGCTGGGTCGTTGCCATGGGGAGTTTCTGTGCCAAGACCTTGTAGTCTAGGCACGACACGGCACGGCTCAAAGCCGTGCCTAGCGTGGTTGTGGCGTGTCCAACACGCCACGGCTGTCAAACGGGCCGGTAGAAATAGAGAGTCAGGGTAGATTAGGTTTGTAAGTTTGCAACAAAAAGAATTAAGTTTTTAGTTTTTTTATTGTGGGCCCCCCAATATAATGGTTGTTATTAAGTGACCTTCCAAATAGGTAAAGTAACGAGCACCCATCCTCGGAGGGTTTTGAAAAGGCTTTAGTGGGCTTTTCTTATGAATGGGTTTGTATTTTGATTGGTCTTTGTTTTTTAAGCTTTGGCATGGAGGTGCTTTTAATTGATTGGAATTTTGAGGCCCTTTCACAAAGTGAGGCCCAAAGCAGCCGCTTTGGCTGCTTTGGGCCTGGGCCGCCCCTGGGTCATCGGGCTCACCGTTATTACCATCCCTCAAATTGAGCGGAGTGGTTGAACATAGATTCAATTTGGGACACAACTCCAAGAAACACCAAGAGGAGAGACTCTTCGTTAAGATATATGCAAGTTGAGATTGAGAAGGAACAAACTTAATAAGAAGTGACCCATCAACCACCTTTTCTGTGACAAAGTGGTAATCTAATGCAATATGCTTAGATCGCCCATGGAAGATAGTATTAGTTGTCATAAGGATGGTGCTCTTGTTGTCACAAAATATCTGGGCAGGTTCAGATAGATGAATACCAAGATCCTTCAATACAAACCCTACCCAAGTAAGATCTGCCACCGTAGTAGCAACAACTCTATATTCAACCTCACTGCTGGAGCGAGATACCGTGGGTTGTTTCTTCGCACTCCACGCAATTAAATTAGAACCCAAGAATATAGAATAACCTGTTGTAGAACGTCTAGTCTGGCCAACCAGCCCAGTCTACATCAAAGTAGGCAAGAAGAGACGTGTTCACCGAATCCTTATGAATTTGAAGCCCCAAACGAATCGTCCCCTTAATATACCGAAAAATTCGCTTAGCAACCTGAAAATGTTCTTGAGTACGAGAGTGCATAAATTGACATGCTACATTAACAGAATATGCAAGATCCAGACGAGTTAATGTTAAATACTGTAAAGACCCCACGATTTTCCGGTATAGTGTAGGGCCTCCAAACCTAACACCATCTGTCGAGAGGTGTTAACCAGGCACCATAGGGGTTGTTGATGGCTTGACCACCTCCATGTTTAGATACTGAAGAACATCGGATGCATACTTAGACTGTGTAAGAAGAAGACCCTTTTCATTTCTAGTTGCCTCAATACCAAGGAAATAATGAAGAGGCCCCATATTTTTCATATCAAATTCAGAGTCCAATGAGGAATCAATAGATTGAATATCTAAAGAGTTTTGTCCAGTTAAGATGATATCATCAACATACAATAAGAGATAAACATATCCCTTGTCAGTAGATAAGATAAATAAAGAAGTATCGGATTTGCTAGCAGTAAAACCAATGCTAAAGAGGAAATTACTGAACCAGTCATACTAAGCACGAGGGGCCTGTTTAAGGCCATATAACGCTTTCTGTAAACGACAAATAGAAGAAGGCTGGTGAGGATCCACAAAACCAGATAGCTGAGCCATATAAACTTCCTCCTGAAGGTCACCATGAAGAAACACATTCTTGACAACTAACTGAAACATAACCCAACCATGTGAGACTGCCAAAGAAAGTATAACACGAATTGTGGTTAGTTTAACTACCGGGCTAAAGGTTTCATCAAAATCGAGACCAGGTTTTTGATTGAAACCTTGAGCCACTAAACGTGCCTTATACCTGTCAATAGAACCATCAGATTTTAACTTTTGTTCGATATATCCACTTTCAACCCACCACATTCATATTACAAGTGCGAGGTACCAACCTCCAAGTTTCTTGCTTTCTAAGGGCAGTCATTTCTTCTTCCATGGCTCGTTGTCAATGAGGAGGCAGAGATGTGACCTTAACCCACGAGGATCATGAATCACAGACATTCCATCATAAAATTATGAACCTTGCTCGCCAAATGTATCAGGGTCCCGCCTAGGCAATGGATACCGAGACCCAACCTTTACAGACGGATAAGTGGAGTCGGTTATAGGTGAGGTCTCATCATATAGTTGCGAAAGCATTCTGAACCTTTGGCAAGGATTAGGCGGAGTGGACTCTCGTGTTGACATTTCTTCTGACTGTGACGGCATTGACATGGATCGAGAACCCGAGGCCGACTCAATAGGGGACGAGACCGATAAAAGACGTAAAGGGCCTGGAGTGGTTGAGGATGAAGGGTCAGGTAGATGGTTAGGCGAAATCGGACACGAGGAGGTTGCAGACATTGGGGGAGTGGTCTCAGGGTCAGGTAGTAGTTGATGATGATGAAGAGGTACCGGGGGACTAATAGGCTGAACTGGTTTTCAAATAGAACGGGTAAGGGTTGAGAGTCTGAATCCAACGAGGAGGGGCTCGCAGGAGAAACATGCGGGTAAGTATGTCTACATGGTACCGATGAATCATCAAGAAACTGATAGAGATCATTGGAGGGGGATGAAATATTACCCTCACGGAATGGAAAGATAGATTCATCGAAAACCACATAATGTGAGATATAGATGCGACCAGATGAGCGATCCAGACACTTAAATCCATTATGATGTGGACTGTATCCTATAAAGACACATGGTAAACTACGTGGAGAGAGTGTATTAGGTGCATAAAGTCGAAGATATGGAAAAAATAAGCAACCAAAACTACGTAACATAGAATAGGTGGGGGACTTACCAAAAAGAATGGAGAACGAGGAAGCATCCTAGAGAACCGTCGTTGGCATGAGGTTAATGAGATAAACTACAGTTTGAAAAGATTCAATCCAAAAGGAAGATGGCATACGACTAAAACAAAGAAGACTAAACCCTGTTTCTGTTATATGAAGATGTTTTCTTTCAACCCGAGCATTTTGTGCTGGAGTATAAGGACACGAAAGTCGTGGAGAAATACCAGATTTATTTAAAAGATCCAAAAATTGAGAGCTCTGAAATTCAATTCCACCATCTAACTGAAGGGATTTGATAGTGGTACCGAAGATTTCCTGCAAACGACTTAAAGGTGGTAAAGACCGAGTAAAAATCTGATTTAAGACGAAGAGGATAGAATCAACAAAAACGACTATAATCATCCACAAAAATAACATAATACTTAAATCCATTAGAATGCAAAATAGGGGATGGGCCCCATACATTGATATGAATAAGTTCTAAGGGAGCGGAAGCTCTTTTATTATTTAAAGGAAAAGCAAGTTCGTACTTTTACTCATATTACATGGAGTACAAGTCACTAACGAATTACTAGAAGAAAACTGAATTAAACTTTGTTTTTGTAGAGATTCTAAAACCCTGGACAAAACATGCCCTAATCTTAAGTGCCAAAATCCTAAGGTGCTTTAAAAGAAATGATAGTAGAGATAAATAACGAGGAATGAGAGGAAGCATCCAAAATGTATAAGTTCCCGCATCTACTACCGGTTCCCAGTATCTTTCCGGTCACCTGAAAGATGACAAAACAAGTTTTAGATAAGAGGACTAACTAATCCAAATCATCAGTTAAACGACTGTTGAAAGTAAATGTTTTGTAACTAACGGAACTAAAAGAGAATTGGGTAACGAAAGAGGGCCCTTAGATGTGGGAATAGGGAGAGTGCCTTTATGAGTGATTGGGAGCGGGTGACCATCACCAATTTGAATATTACCTAATCCATGATAAGGATGAATGGAAGAAAACATACAAGAAGTGCAGGTCATATGAGCGGAAGCGCCACTATCAACATACCAAGCTGGGTCAGTCGGGTCCAAAACAGTCAATGCAGTCAAAGCAGCAGCAATGTTCATCATGGTGAGTCTCAGCTAGCTTAGCATGATGGGTGGGAGCAGGTCGTTGAACAGTTTCCAGACCAGGTGCAAGAGACCGATTTTGTGTACAATTCTGATCTCGAGTCTGCTCACGAGGTGGACGACTCACTAGGTTATAACAACGATCTACGGTGTGACCAGTCCTACCA
The DNA here is from genome assembly GCF_041429995.1 of Eschscholzia californica. Classification (NCBI taxonomy): domain Eukaryota; kingdom Viridiplantae; phylum Streptophyta; class Magnoliopsida; order Ranunculales; family Papaveraceae; genus Eschscholzia; species Eschscholzia californica. The sequence goes on from NW_028238198.1 coordinate 40,654,320, forward strand.
CACCATTGACAGGAAAATGGTGGTTGGTTTCGAGAAACAATACGCTCCCCACGGTCCGGACGGGAAGGAGACCGAGACCGAGGAGGTGGTCGACGATCACGTGAAGCTGGTGGTGGTCGACGATCACTATCATTGGAACGTGATGCTTGAGTTTAAAAAGTACCTTTAAGAATTTGAGGAGTAGGGTGAAAGGTGGAGCGAAGTGCTTCTTGAGAGGTAATCATAAGAACTAGAGTCTGAAAAGATGACAATTTCTTCTTCGACATTATAGATTCAGCTAGGGTAGTATAAGAAGGACCCAAACCTTTCAAGAAATAAAACACTTTTGCCTCTTCACTTAAAGGTTTCCCTATAGAAGCCACAAACTCGAGCAATTCCCGGTACTTACGAATAAATTCACCAAGACTATAATCACCCTTCTTGATGTTTTGAATAGCTTCATGTAATTGAAGTGAGTGAGTAATACTAGGACTTACATAAGTTTGAGCTAACTGAGTCCAAAGCTCAGCTGCAATTGTGAGGCCTATAATTCCTCCCATAGCTTCAATAGATAATGTACTATAAATAATCGAGTAGACAAGTCGATCTATTTTCTTCCATGTTGTATAGTCAGAATTTAAGACCGTACCGTCCAAGGTTTGAATGGTATGAGATGGATGAGAAACATCCCGTTTAATAAAAGCTAATAGTTCCTAACTTTCAAGTAGTGAGAGAAGTTGCGGTTTCCATAGGAGATAATTGTCAGGGGTTAACTTCAGACTGATCATTGAACTTAAGTGAGGATAGGACACCATAGTAGATGAGGATGATGAACCAGTAGATCGGACAGATTCGCTTGGAGTAGTCATAACGATAACACACAATCAATAATAACAAGTAACCGATAGACAGAGTAGTCGATTAGACCAAGAAAATTATAAACTTTCGACTAAGAATACCAATCGAGATACCAAAATAGAATACCAAGATATAAAAACCAAACAATGAATCAAAAAACCACCACGAGACAACGACGACAACGATACGTCCGATATTATCGATTGGAAAAAAAATGATACCAAGACTGTTTAGAGAGATAATAACAATGGCTCTGATACCATGATAGAAACCAATAAAGAACAATAAGAATGGTAAAACTTTGGGTGGTGCTACTACCAAACCCTTCACATATATTTATATTGAGTGTGTTTACAAAATAGAGAATTGCTTTACATATTTAATAGGTGAAAATATAGAAGGAATAAATATGACCAAAGAAAGAGAATATATGCCTCTTGAGACTTGAGGATCACTTTTAACAAAAAAAAAAAAGAGACTTGAGGATCAAGTTAACCCGGCCCCAACGATTCCGTGGGGTCACCGGGCTCACAGTTATTAATAATATTCTAATTTATTTTTTTGTTCATAACGTATTCTAGACAACTGTAGTGTATCTTTCAGAACGTATTATTCGTTGTTCGTAGTTTACTATGAACTAAAAGCATAATCTTTCTTGAGAGAAAATTTTGATTTAGGATCTATAAATTTTGAGGGATGTCCAAGCCTATTATGCCAAAGAGCGGAAAGATATTTCGGATTGAGCTAAAGTATGCTTTCTGAGTTGGGTTCTCATTCATTTGAAAAGTTGTAGGATATAAATTGTTTGTAGTTGGTCCTTTTTGAGAATTTCGTTTTTCCATAGATCCCCTAATTTCATATCCTATAGGAGAGAACTGAAAAATGCAATTATTATCTTTTGTGACCTAGAAATTCAGTTCAGGAACTAACAATACATTCTGTAACTTGAAATTATGAGTGGGTGTTATAAGATTTGAGTTCCTGAAGCATTCATTACCTACACTTGTTAACCATATGTCCCCACCTTCGACAAATGCCACAAGGAATGCTAGTGAAATCGAAACCATTTGTTTCTCACCTAAGGCATTTGATTGCATTTGTTGGTTCACATTATTATTTTGAAATGAAGATGACTTAGATAATCTATTCTGATAATTTCTCATTTGATTGCCACACAGAATACTATAATTGAGCACAAAAGGCAGATTGCCATGCCATTTATTATTCATGAAATTGACATATAAGATTAAACAACATAAACGAGTTGTAATTTTATCCAAGCAAGAAGGGACGAACTATATAGTGTATATATGCCATGACGACAATGATCTCTAGGAGGATTAACGATGGATCTCTACCTATTGACCATATGACAACGAGAATCTAGTTTTTCTTCATGTATTTCTCAAAGTTGAGTTTAGCACCAGGCTGGTAACCCTCTTCAATACACATGTTTTCACAAGCTCCTTCACAATTTCCCGATACTTGTCTTTTACACTGAGGCAAACAGTTACTGTAGCAATGATCGTATTCAGCATTAGCGTCGACTATTTTTGTATTAGTGTTCATCGTTATCACGACCACGACCAACATCATCACCACTATCAACTTTTTGTTGTTGCACCCAATTGCCATTTTTTCGATGAAACTTTTTTTCTAGATTTATTCAAGTATTATTAACTAGAAGGAAAAATGATGGAATGTTTAATTGAAGAAGGAGAGTTGAAATTAATTTATAGGAGTTTGTAGTGGCCTCAAATGCCCATTTCTTGGGTATGGGTGGTCATGGTACATGGGTGATTAGAGGAAAATATGGATCAGGAAGAACTGGTCATTAATTGCTTGGTAAAATAAGATATAAATCGTTTGAGGTCTAACTAATATGTAAAAGATTTTCATGAGATAAGGCAAAATGCTAGGATCTGGATGTATCATTGCAAAAATTTACTGTTTTTTTTTGCTCTAAATGTCACAGATTAACGTTACTATCATTTAATCATTATCATGAAGATACATTATATCACGTCACATAAGGTCGGTATTGTAGGAAAATAAAGAAATTTTCTGAGGTATAAAGATTTGAGTGAAAACAAAAGGAAAATGTAATGTTTTGTTTCCCCCAAACACCAGCCACTCATTCTCAATGTTTTTTCATTTCTTCTGCCTCCATCTCTCCTTCCTACCACCACCGTCGAATCTGGTGACTTCCACCTCTAAATCTGGCAACGACTCTATTAACTCCAACCACACTTCTTCTTCTCTCTCCCTTTTTCTCTTTGTCTTCTCTTCTCTCCCTCCCTCTTTTTCTTCTTTCATCTTTTCTCTTTCTTCTATTCTCTGTCTACTATTCTCTCTTTCTTCTCTTCTCTCTCGCCCTCTTTTTTCCTCTATTTCGCTCTCTTTTTTTTTCTCATCTATGTTCCGACAAAAGAAAGGGGGTCTTTCGATGAAACCCTCGTCTGGTTGTTGGTAGAATCAGACTTCTTCGTCTGGATCAGGACTACAGATCAAGACGAAGGGTTCTGGCTAAGGGGCCTCCCCTTCGCCGGAACTTAGAAAAAGAAAGGAAGGGGTAGAGTTATGGAGAGAGAAAGAAAAGAGAGAGTGAGAGAGAAGATGGAGAGAGAAGATACAGAGAGAAGGTAGAGAGATATGAAGATGATTAATCTAGCGACAACTCCGACCGACGAGCACCCAACAACATAAAAGAAGTGTGCGTTTGGGAGAAAAAATTGGTTTCCCTCCCTATGATATTTTATTCTCCGAAATTTTTTTCTTATTTCCCCAAAACATGGACCGTCACATAATCATGATTAAACCATATGACATTTATAAATCAAAAAGATAAAATAAGCATATAGCTATCCTAAAACAATGAAGCTACAAGTAGGAGAGTGAGAGAGAAAGAGTGAATAGAAAAGAGAGAAATTTATATCCTTCACCTAAATCAATAAATGATGAATTAACTTTTACTGTAAACGTATTTGAGACCTCCGAGTTTTTGGAGTAGTAATTTTAGAAAAGTCGCGGCTTTGGGCCATAAAGAAATATTTACTCGATCAAACTTTGCCCCCTAATCTTCATTTCTCTCTGTTTCATTATCTCTTTGTCTCTCTCTCTCTCTCGACTCCTCATTGTTTCTATCTCACTAGCTCTCTTTTGTTTTCCTACTCTCTGCCAATCTCTTACTGTGTCTCTCTCAGTCTTCTAATGTTCCTCTTTCGATCGCTATCACTCTAATTGATCTCTTAGATGCTGTTACGTCCAAATTAGTAATTCAAAGAACAAACAAAACCAGATCCAGAGTAAATTTTACCAACAATAATACACATGAAGAAGAACTGAAATACAATAACTATTAGTAAATTGAAAGATTACCATTTTGGACAATTTCAAACTTGTTAGAACAAATTAAGAGTACCTATAAGAAACAAATCGATTGGAAAGGATAAAAACCCTAGTTTTTTTTAAAGGATATAACCCGAGTTTGTTTTTGTTAAAAAGGATAAAACCCTAGGTGATCGCTCGACAGAAGATAGAGATGAAAACCCCCAGAAATCGTCGAGTCCTATACTTGCAATTGCATCAGAACTCTCCTTCTCCCATTCGCTCTTTCTCTCTCTCTCTTAAAAATTTTGCCCAAAAACGAAATTGAGGGAAACAAAAAATTTAAACGAAACTCCTGGTAATCGATCTAGGGCCCGACCTATTGTAACGGCCCAAAACAACATAGCCGTTACAATGCTAGCTTCTTGTAACGGGAACCAGGTCGTTATACACGAACGTTCTGAGGATCGCATATTTGTAACAGCTGTATTTTTGTGGAGTCGTTACAAAGGACCCAAATCCAAATGTTAGGTGTCAACCTTGGGGCCAACTTAATTGGACGTGGTGGCAACTTAATTGGTCTTTTATCACGGCTTTCCTCTCGAAGAGCCGTTATAAATAGGTAAACGTTTATAACGGGCCCCTGTAGTCGTTACAACAAATTTAATTGTAACGGTCTCCTAGAAATCCGTTACAAATGGCCGTTACGAATAGTCTGTATCTTTGTAGTGACAGTACTTAACCATCCAGGCATCCATGGATGAAAATGCCAAAGAAAAACTATCTCCGTACTTCTCTAGTTGCGCCACATATGTATGTAAAAGAGCACTTACACACCTACAAGTTTGTACACGTATCTTTTTTTTCGGAAAGTGACTACGAAAGTCACTACAATGGCATTTGATACATCAAAGATGTGTTAAGCACGATAAGTGCCGAAATAAACGGGCCTAAAGCCCAACAAAATAAACGGCAGAAAGCACATCTGACTACATTATTTATACCTTTAATAATCCAAGTTTATAAACCATGGAATTTACCTCCTCTGCAAATCGAACCTGAGACCTCTAGGATTTTAGAGTTTATGTCAACACTATCAACCACTTAAACAACCACGTGTTAGCTATAGATAAATCAGATGGAACTAGAGGCCTGAAAAAAATTCATGATTATTTTGGCCAACTCTCTTATTTTAAGACATTTATTATTTTGGGAGATTTGTTGTTTGGACCTCCTTTCTTATAATTGACTTGCTGTTTGGACTCTCTTTTTTCAATGTTGCATTTTGGACTCCCTTTTTCGAAAAAAGTGTTAAATATAACTGTTGTAAAATACTTTAGACCATTTTACCTTTTTTCTCCTTCTCCTTCATGGTGTTAGTAATGGAGACCAACCCTTCCCACCTAGTCCCAACAAAGTATTCCCCGTGAAACATGAACAAATTCTAGAGAGAGAGTTGATTACCAAGCTTTGCATCCTTTGTTAGTAATTAGTCTATCCACCAAACAACCCTCAATTATCTCCAATAGGAACACAATGTTCAACACCATTAATCAATAAAGGACTAGCAATCACAACAGGAATTTAAATAAATCCAACAGGCATTTCACAACGTGGCCCTAAAACTAATTCATCATCAAACTCATTGCTTCACGGGAGCTTCCACCCGAGCAGCTCGAGCAGCTCGAGCTGCTGCCGGCCTAGCCTTGGCCGGCACTCCTCCTTCTCCTTCTTCTCTTTTTCTCTCTCTCTCTCAAGTTCTACTTAGTTATGAAGAACCCTAGCCTCTCCTCTTGTTCTCCCTTGTTGCTTGGTATTGTTAGAATGAAGAAGGAAGAAGATGAATAGTGTATTTGACTCAAACCCTAGACATAGTCAACCTTGACTTTGACTCAAACTTGAGTCCATTGGGTGCCTCCAAAATCTCTTCCTTCTTTCATCTTCTTTGGGCTTGGGTTTTAGACTTCACTTGGAAATCAAGAGGGTGCCTTTTAGAATTATAACCAAAGGAGGGTGCCTTCATAGAATCCTTGTTTTAAGACCGAACCTCGACTTCTTTCTTTCACAACTTCCCCGTCCGAACTCGGAATTGACTTCCGTTTTCACCGTTGGGCTCGTCTTTGACTCCTCTTCTCATATGATTTGCTTGAAGTCTTTTTCTCTCATTTTGGGCACATGAAATGATAGTGATAATTCGTCCCCTTTATTCCGAATTCCATGTTTAGCTCCAAATATGGTACCTAAACAAGAAAAACACATAAAATATTATTGATAACACTCGAAAATGACTAATTAGTCTAAGTTAGGCTCTCCAAATGTGACATTTTCGTGTCACATCACTCATCTAATTGTAATCCATCAAGAAATTTCTCATTGATTCTTTGTAAAGCTTCACTACCAAATGAAGCAGCTATTTTACAATCCCCAAGTTTAGATTCAAGAGAACATGATGAGGTCTTCCCATTCACAACCAATTCCATGATCACCAGTTTCATCACAATTATTGATTAGAAAATGATTAGGTATTAGATCGATCATCATTTTTTTAGGTTGTGAACATAGATCACCACCACCACTAACACAGAAACGTGAGGATCTACTTTGATAATCAAAGTTTCAATTTTTTTTAGGTTTAATTTGATCATCTTTTTAGGTATTGAACACATCACCACCACCACTAACACAGAAACGAAATCAGGTGATGAATGACTGAACGAAACCAACGCCCAAAGAGTCCAGAAGATAAGCAATGAAGTTGTGGGTGGTTCTATTCTACCAAATTTAGAGAGAAAGCCACCAAGAATGACAATTGCAACCAAGTTAGGGGTCTAAAATGCAATATTAATTACGGTAATGCTACTTTCCCAAGGAGGTCGACAAGGGGTAGAGTTGGAATATTTTCAAGTGTAACTTTAGAGACGGAATATTCTCGCAATATTCCGTCAAAAGTGAGTTCAAAGTGCAACACTGGAAAAAGAGAGTCCAAACAGCAACTCGATTATATCAAAGGGGGTCCAAACAGCAAATCTCTCTTTTATTTCTGTAGTAGCTTCTCATTTATTCTACCCTAATATTACTATATAAATGTAAAATCTCTTTTTTATAATAAAGATAAAGAACCTTACAATGTCACGTGTAATGCACCATTTTTAATTTACAGAGAAACAAAAAAAATCATAGAATTGGTTAATGAACAAAAAAGTTAATTCATCATTATTTTTACTTTTTTTGACATTGACAAAAAAAAACTTATTACAAGAAATGAATACATCATCAAAAAATGACAAAAAATAAATTGAGATTCATTAATAAATAAACACTATAACAATTTGACTTCATGATATCATAGGCCCTTAAAAATCATCCTAAGGGACCTAACGCCCATCTAATATACATTTACTTTATATCCAAATTCAAAAAATTCATCCATCTTCGCTTCTATGAGATGAAATGTAGGACTTCCGAATTGCAAAGTAGGCGTTCAATACTATACCGAAAAGTGATGGACAAATATAGTATTTAGTGTTTAGAAGTGAGATGACAAAATACAAATATTATGTCATACACATAAACCACATACAAAAATCTAGTTCTTGTTCATGTATTTCGACCAGTCGACATTAGAGACAGTACCAACATTGTCAAGGCACATTGTGCGACATGCAGCTCGGCAATCCCCTTTAACTTGCCTCTGGCACTGTGGTATACAATTGTTGACACAATGGTCAAATTCAGCATCAGCATTAACCAATACTAAACTATTAGTACTAATCATAATAACTGCCATGATCAACATCATCACCACCATCAATTTCTTACTGTTGCATACATTTGCCATTTTTGTGGAGAATTTGTATTTTGATTAACAAAGGGGGAAGTGAAAGTGATAGAATGTTTGATTGAAGAGACAGAGGAGAGTTAAGATTAATTTATAGGAGTTTTAATATAAGGTACATGAACATATGCCTTTACTTATTCCCTGAAAAAATGGGTTGTTGTGGTATTTAGTGGATAATATGGCCTATAACCATATTGACCTCCAATTACCTTTGGGTGACTAGTAGGGAGGGATGAATAGGTCAAACCCAAAATTCATTCACTTGGTCACCATTTTTTTTCTGGAAAAAAAAAAATTTAATCCCTGTCCGTCAACTAACAATATCGTCACACATCGAGAGTTGGGGCATTCCTATAACAAGAGTAAGGGTAGCAAAAGTTACTTCAGTCTCAAATGAGATATGTCCAAGACTTTTGATCGTATTGAATGGTCTTTCATTCTGGACATAATGATCAAACTAGGCTTCGTTACCCATTGGGTTAACCTAACTAAATCCTGCATATCCACCTCTTTCATGGTTGTTCTCATCAACGGTCATCCCTGACCCACTTTTATCCCCACTTGCTATTCGTCAAGGTGACCCTCTCTCCCCATTTCTATTTATCTTAGTTATACAAGGGCTGGGTCGCCTGGCAAAACCTACTATTAATCACTGCTCCTTGGAAGGTTTTCCCACACCCACCCCAAATCTAGTTATTAAGCATCTTTTTTTTTACGGACCTCTTTTGCCAGGCCTCAGGCCAAATAATCAACTATACCAAGTCAAATATCTTCTTTTCCAAGAACACTCATCCTGAATTCAAACGTATAAGGGTTAGGAATCTTAAAATCAAGAATGTTTCCCTTTTCAAGAAATATCTTGGTGCCCAACTCTTCATTAGCGCTAAGTTCGTTCTTAACTCTATCAGTGATAGAATTAACTCTAATAAATTATCATGTTGACAAAATAACTTTCTTTCTCAAGTTGTGGTCGCATAGTTGTTTCAACAATTGCCGCAGTCGTTCCCCGATACCAAATGCAATGCTTCATGATTCCCAAATACGTTTGCAGGAGCATCAAGGCCTCTCAGAAGTCCTTTTCGTGGGGAAAATCCGAAGGTATTACTAAATCTTGGGCCAAAATCAGTCTTCCCAAAAAATTTGGAACCTCAAAGTTCATGACCTCGAAAGCTTGAAGTCGAATGTTTTGAAACTTAAAAGTTCTAGAATATTGAAATTTCTAAAAAGTACTATCTAATCTAACGAGGTGGATTTCTAAAAAATATTATCCAAGTCTTAATTTAGTTTCGACAAAAATAAGTCTTAACCTAGGGTTTCTAATGTGTCTTTTAAGTAGTTAGATATTGAGATTCATTTACTCTATAAATGAGTTGTGACTTTATCTAAGAGAGACTCTCTTTGGAGTGACAACTGAATTTTCATCACCACCACTCTTCTTCTCCACCCTTCACCAGTTCCACCACCAATACCCCTCCAGCACTACCACACCACCACCACCATTTTAATGAGCTTCATGTTTGATGGAGCAAGACTTATAAACCTCATACTTTTAAATAAAAAAAAGTTCCTCCTCAATGTGGATCACTGTAATGGCTGATTATAATGTTCTTCGGAAATTAGTTCTTGTGTCAAGAACATCACAGAAACGTTTAGTCCAATCATGCAAACAACTAATCTATTCTACATTCTTAGAATTCCCTAAAACAGAAATTGACCATTCTTCGTCGTTTCTTGACATAAGGAGATAGAAATCAATCGTGCAATGTTCCCAAGATATCGTCATCTCTGTACAAATGGTACCTGAAATAGTTCCAGATGAGTAATCAATCAGTTTCTCTCTTCATTTTATGCTTGATATCAATCAATAGAATCTTACCACTGCAAAAACTCATTGCATGATTAACAACTAAATTATCATTAAAATGCATTACCCAAATAATAAAACAACATAACTTGGATAGTGTTTGTATTTTCTCATTGTTCGAGTCTGAAATTGACTTGTCTGGTTTGTCTAAATCTCAATCATCGAAATCTGGCTAGTTTTAGTAAATGGAACTAATATAGGTTTTTTCATATAACGGACTCTTAATTCCGACTTATTTTCTACCTGATTCAAATGCATATAAAATCAGCCGAAGGAATACTTTTAGACGAATTAGACAAAACAAACATTCTAAAACTTTACTGGCATCAATTCAGAGAATCGGGTCAGATTTCAGATATGGCAGAGAGAAGAAGCAAACACAACCACTGTGTAAGCAACATAATTATGAATCAGCTAACTTAGTTGTGAGCGTTGAGCTTAAAGAGATAAGCTAACAAGTAACAGCTCACTACTAGGACAATAATCAATTTAAAAAATGACACCAACTTCGGCACATATTAGTAGATTTTTTACATGTTCCAAAGCCAAGTAAGAATTTAACACCAATAATGTAAAGAACCAAAAAAAAATATAGATCAAAAAGTAGAGCTAAACTTACTCTTTCTCATCAAGCTTAACTTGAGTTCCTCCATATTCGGGTAAGAGAACAGTGTCTCCTTCTTTCACGCTCACAGGAATAAGTTTACCATCTCTGTCTCGAGATCCGGGACCGACAGCAATAACTTTTCCGGAGTTTAGCTAATACACCAAAAAAAAACGTTTTCACACAGTCATGATCAAAATAAGAGGATGAGAATTGAATGGCAGAGTACACTATCGCTTGGAATCAGTTGTATATTTTATGGTAATTTGCAGTAAGCCAAGATATAAAGAGGTCAACATAGACTACTAATTTTAAAGTAGAAAATTCGGCCAAAGACCTAATTTCCTTTTGATCACGGTTAATAAGACAAGTCAATGTTTTTTAGACCTTGTGTTCCTTTTGCAAACCATATTAATAACACTAAGGGAAAACTTGTGCAAACCAGAGCAAACTATGCATAACATAGGTATGAGTTTCAAAAAATTGAGTAAACCTCACTCTATGCAAATCCATGCAAATTTTACAAAAGGTACATAACGCCTATAAAAATTGATAAATCATTTTCAATAGAAAAAGTTGGTACATAGGGAATTTTCACCAATTTTTCCGTTTTATAAAGTACGAAGAGTAGTGAAGCTCACTTTAGCTGAGTTGTAACATGTCTGTCTCTGGGGAGATCAAAGTTCCAATCTTTACTATTTCTAGTAAAACATGGAAAGTACCAACCAAATATTTAGAGCTATTTACATCCTATTTGAGAGCTTTTTTTTTTAATATTCACTACAAAGGCATTGATGCATCGATAGGATGTGATAAGCACGATAACTGCCTAATTACTACTGGCCTAAAGCCCGACGAATTAAATGGCCTAAAGCCCGACGAGTTAAATGGCCTAAAGCCTACATAAACTACTTTATTTATACCCAAGTTCAATATTCCTGGATTTGCACTTCCATGGGATCGAACAGAATTGAAGAATTTTAGCAAATATTAACGGAATGAGCATATAACAAAGTATGCAAATTATGCATTCATAGTTCATATCAAATATCAAAGGAGGATACAAATATTGATGATTTGAATGTTCCACCATAAAAATTGTATTGAAACTCAATGGCACATAGATGAGTAGAAATAAGGGTAATTTTGTGTATTGAAGTTTACCAGTTCCACCAAAACTCAATCATGAAATCAGAAAATGGTATAGAAGTAAACTAAGATTAGCTTTTTATCCAATTATGAAACAATGGTACATAATGAGATCAAGGAGAAACAGATTGGTCACAGGGTAATCTTTTACCTTGCTGATCTTCTCTGGGAGTAAGATTCCGGCGTTGGTTTTTGATGGTGGAACGATTTTCTCCACCAAAATGCGATTCAGGCAAGGGATCAATCGCTTGGCCATTCTTCCCACAACCCTAGAGAGAAGAGAGTGAGCTTAAAATGATGATGAGTTCCTTCATGGGTAAGGGTTTAAGATGGTATTGAATGGGCTGGGCCAACTTTCTGGTCATCGGGCGGTGTGTGGCCCTTTGGTCCGACCCATTTAAAGGGTAGTCAAGCAAGCCCGCTTTAATTTTTTATTTCATCTTTATTTTTTAACATCCTATATTAGATACAGTTCAGAAAAAGAAACATCCTATATTAGGTATTTGTCTATGTACTAGTGTGCAAGTGACTCCTTTTGGTAGTTAATGATGCATAAAATAGTTACCAGTTGACTTTCGACAATAAGTCAAGAAAAGATCAAAAGTCCAACAGGTCAACCCGTACGAAGACAACATGATCGCTAAGCCCGAAGAGCTATGCCCCCCGTATGAAAGAAACGAGAAGAATAAGTTTTATCATGAGTTTAAATTCATAAACTTTTGGTTGTGGGAACAGAGATTAAGAAGTGAGACTTTTAAAGACTTATCTTAGCAGAAGTGGGACTTATCTTACCAGAAGCATTTAGAAGAGTCAACTCCAAATGTCTTCCTTAAAATACTTCAAAAATATTATTTAAAACAGTAACCTTAAAATGAAATAAAACCTAGATGAAAGCTATCATTAGAATAAAACTCAAAGTAAGAGTATTCAACAAATTGAAATGGAAGTTCTCTGAGCACCAACAACTTACTTGTATTCTTTGTAGTCGTAGCTTGGGTGAACTTAAAAGAGGTCATATCCCCAAACTTGTTCACAAAGACTGAGATTGATTTTTCAACCTTTTGGCACAAGATTGAGAGTGCCTCTTGAAACCAGTAGTACCACTAATGGGCTTGCGGTATCTGTTATCCTCACGCATCTTACATTTAGCCATTTTTTGTTTTTCTAGGATTATCAATATCAAAATAACTATGAAATCATAGTTAATTCAAACCTCAGAAGACCTCAACAACTTAATTATTCTTCTAGCCCTAGCTTGGCTAAACTGAAAAGAGGTCACTTACCCAAACATTCACAAAGACATCAAGTTGACTGAGATTGATTTTCAGCCTTTTGGCACAAGATTGAGAGTGCCTCTCGAAAGAAGTAGTACCACTAGTAGACTTGGGGCCTCTAATCCCCACACATCTTGCATTTACCTTTTTTTTCAAGATTATCGGAATCAGGAAAATATATGAAATCATAGTCAATCCAAACTACAGAAGCCCAATCTCTTTTGTGAGACTTTTTTTCCGCTTCAACTATGGGAGCAGGAGCAGGAGCAGGAGCAGCAGAAATATGGTTGAAGGTTCACCAGAATCTACAATCCCCACGTTAGTAGGAACAACAACATGTGCACAAAGGCATGAATCTATAACTTGAATCCAACCCATATGAAATATTAGTTTCAAGATGAAGTCCCGCCATCACAATGATCGGAGAGATAATAACTAACATCACTGGTTAAAGTCAACAAGTAAGGTTGATGGGTGCATACCCGCCTGATCGCCTACTATGCTAGTATGAACAGTTTTTTGGAATTGTCAATATAATGAAATGGTATGACTAGATCCGAAGAATCCTTCTGGCTTTCATGATTCCATCGAATTTCATTTTTTATTCAAAAATGATGTTGTAGAATTTGTAAATTTGAAATGGGATCAACAAGTAATCGACTTTTTTTCATAAAAATGTGGTTCAAGGTATGTGTCAAATCTCTTCAGCACATGATTCGATGAAATATCTTGGATCTATGTCCCGGTTTAAACAGAACAGAACACTTCCTTCAACTTGTTTTGAGAGTACAAAGAATCTAATGGAATCAAACAAGTAAGCATATATACAAACAAATGAGCATGGACATTAGGAATTTGCACGTTCTAGCTTTCATCTGTGTCATAGATTAATTACACAGTTAAAAAATAACAGTATCGTTCTAAATCCGCTTCCTAATAGAGATGGAAAATGTTTGTATCAAGATTATAACCTCAAAAATATTCAACTAACTAAACTCCCTCGATACCAAAATACATGAACCAACCATACATGATAAATGAAAGATAATCCTTAACAACCAATCTAGTTGTTCACATATATTTCTACATACAACAATATCAAAGTTAGATCAAACAGATTGCATGGTCAGATTTGTTTGATCAAATAGATGCATCGTCAGATCAACTTTAATCAAACAGACTGCATAGTCAGATCTGTTTGATTAAACAGATCACATGGTTCGATTTGTTTGATCAAACAACACCACCCATCGCCTTGACCAAAACCCCACGACTATGTCCATTACCACCTCCACTGTCACAATATCATTGTAATCATCACTAAAATGATGATTTAATTAAAATCACATACTTACATGAGAAAAGTAGAACTAGAAAAATGTTACTCAACTAACTTATAATTTTTGTATGTATAAGTAATTTCTTTTCCATAATCTATTATTTAAAACAGGTTGAAGAGTGTTCACTGGGACAACCAAATTGATAAACCGATAGACAAACATAGCAATAAATCTAGTCGACTATTTTGTTTGGTCTGAAAAGTTAACCTTTAGATCTCTTACCTTCCCATAGACTTATTTATTTATTCACCTTCTTTTAAAACCTACATTACATAGTAAGAGATTTTGTAGCCCAACGGGACAAATCTTGTCGTCTGAATTGCTACATCGGATGAGATTAATTAGGGTGGGAATCAGTCCAGACGGACGGGAAACGGACACTAACTCAACCGATCCTAGCGAATGGGTACAAGTCCTAGGTGTCCACTCGGAGATCCAGACAAAATGGGCGAACATTTCGGATTTTTCTCCAACAAAGTGTCCGTCCGTGACCGTTTTGGTAGTCGGACAAACCGGGTGTCGGTGGGTCGGGCACCGGTCATTAATGAACAAATAAAGAAATTTTTATTCGAAATTAAAACTGTTTCGGAGATGTATACAATTTTCTAAACTCCCAATTTACAATTCCAAAAAAGTAAATGAATACAAAATTAAAAGATAATCATCGAGAGTTCTCATGGATTACAATCGGTTCTATACTTCTTTTCATGGATTATCATCAGTGTATTGTGGATTCTTGGGTTATGAGATATTGAGATTTTGGAGGAGAGAGAGACTAGAGAAATAGAGAGAGAAATACAAGATTAAAAAAAGTGAATTCTAAGATCGGGAATTTGGCCAAAACTCCCTAAGAAATTATGACTTTGGTTAAAAAGGATTCATCAAAGTTTTTTAGGCTTCACCTCCCTAATGGCAATTATGTAATTATCAATTTCAGTAAAAAGACCAACCTAACCTTAGTCTAAGAAAATACCTTGCAAACACCTTGCACTGCCTTGCAAACACTTTGCACTGCCTTGCAAAGCCTTCCAAACACCTAGCATGGTTTTTGCAAACACCTTGGATAGCCTTGCAAATAAATTGCAGAGCCTTGCGAACACCTTGCAGAGCCTTGCAAACACCTTGCATGACTTTTGCAAATACCTTGCAAAACCTTGCAAAGCCTTGCAAAGCTTTGCAAATACCTTGTAGAGCCTTGCAAACACCTTGCAATGTCATGTAAATGGTTTGCAAATTAGTTTTTGAATTGATTTAACATGAAATTTGTTACAAATTATTATATATTGTCTAATAGAATGTTGTATCGAAAAACTAGCTAAAACCACTACAAATTCATAATAGTCATTTTATAAGCTCTAGCACCATCATTTTACATTTCTTCGAAAAACTTCCATAGCTTTCATTAGATTCTCAATTTGAACATAAATACCAATCATGATTGTCCAAGAAAAAATATTTCTCACAGGCATTTCATCTAACAACTTTATAGCTATTTCAACCAACCTAAGTCTTGTATAACCAACTAACGTTGCATTCCAAGCAACAACATCTCTTCCAAGCATTTTATCAAACACATTGCTTGCATCAACTATACTTTCACGACTACCATATAAATCCAACAAATAAGTTTGAACATAAACATTAAAACTAACAAATTGTCATCCATCATTCATAACTCAATAAAAATAAAGCAATGAAGAAGTTGGATTATACCTTGAAACACTATCAAATTCTCTTTCCATTGGAAGTATATAAAACTTTCTCTCTCTAGAATTTAGAATCAAAAACTAAATCAAACCCCTTAAAAGCCTCTTCAAACAACAAGCAAATAGATCAAATCACCAAAACCTAAAAACATCAACCTATCTTATAGCCAAAATCGATTCAAACCCCAGAAATTCTAATCGGCGTCGACAATCCAACTCGGTTCGTTCATGAGAAAAACTCAAGTTCCTGATTTATTAGTTAGATATTACTAGGTATTACTAATTGAATGAAGGGTATTTTTTACTCTTAAAAAGTTGGTGCTTTTAAAAATGTCCTTCAAGCCTATTTTTATAACTTACTTAGGGCCTAGCTAGTTAAAAAGATGGGTTGTCTTTTTAGCAAAAAAAATACAAAAGGCTTAAAATCAATCATATAGGCTGGCGGGTATAACGGTTAGGATAAATGGACAGGTTCGGCCGGGCGGACTATATAAGCGGGCGGACTCGATCGGATCACCGGGTAAGGACCTATGCCCGCGTCCGTCCACTTAAGCTCTGCCGGTCGGGCGGGGATCGATTCGGGCACCGGACGGTCACAGACCCTTTGGACTCAGACGGTCGTGGGCGAATTCCGGGTGTTTCGGGCCAAAATCCCACCCTAGGTGAGATCCCTTCTATCCTCATTAACTTTTCATGTGTATTAGTTTTCTCCTACTAAACTTTCTAGTAAATCTCACTACGTTTTCTAATTTATTTCTCCTTTTTCTCTCCATTTCTTTATCTTTGCCTCTTTCTTCCCTCATTAAAACTCTCCATGGCAGAATCTAACCCTAATGTTGAATGCTTAGCCTGTTACACCTTCATTCTTAGTTTGAACTTATAAACCAAAAATAAAGTTGTTAAGTGCATTTTACTTTCCTTCCAATTTCTTCTTTCTTTTCTTGTTCATCTTTTGTGATTTTCTTAATGGAGTGTTACAAGTTTGATTCGACCTTGATTTGTGTTGTACGTTGTTATTATTTCGAAATTATAATTGTTTCCAGGGTTTCTTTGAGTTTGATTTGTATTGCGGTTGTTCTTTGTTTTTAGGGTTTCCTTGTTAGATTTTTGATTGCCTAAGTAACTTCAACAGTCTCCTTCACGTTCTCTTGAATTTGAGGACTCTTACTTTTACCAATCATTTATTTTTCGGTTTAAATTTGTGTTGAGTTTGAATTTAATGACATGTCTTGCTAACATCTACAGGGGGAGAAGGAAAAGAGTATGTTTCATAAGGATTTACAAGCGTATGATTACATATTTAACATAGTCTTCAATCTTATTTTTCCACATATCGTATAAAGATTTACTTTTAGTGCGGTAAATATGGGGACTTTTACTTATTTCAACATTTACAACTTCGTGAATACGAACTGATCTTTGACTCTTAGAAAACATGATAAGTAGTCGTTTGAAGAAAATGAAATAAGATTGAAAGGTCAAGGGAGAAAGAAAATGGAAGAATCCGAACACTTCACATGGAAAGGTGGCTTTAAAGAGCCCGATGCCCGAGTTGTCACCTATGAGCACAAAGACATACCTTTAGAGTACAATGAGTATGTCGTTTATAATCCGAAGAAAGTACATCCTTTGCCCTTCTGTTTGCCTTTTTTACTTTCTTATCTTTAGGTTGATTGTTCAGAGTTCTGAATGGTTGATGTTTAATGGGCGATGCTTGGTATCTATGTAGGCAAAGTTGTGATGGACACATACAATAGGCGGAGCGAGTCGTGTCACTTTTGCCCTTTGTTTTCCCTTGAAGAGATTTATGTTTTGAGGTGTTCAAGGAAAGAATACCAGCTAGAGGAAAGAGGGGCTGCTACCATCTGATTTCAATGTGGAGTTACAGAGGAGATAGACAAAGATAGGGCAGGGGTTATCAGAATAGGAGTTAACAAATGATATAAATTATACTTCTGTTTTCTTATACTTACGTTGGGATCGCTATTATTCTTGGATCTCTTTAGATATGGGGTTGGGTTATAGCTTATGCTTTCTGTTTGAGAGTTTTGTTTATGTCTTGGTAGACCAGTGTGCTCTTGTGAACCCTTGTACTTTTGATGGGTTCTAGCACCTTTAATCATGCTGATATATGCAACAAAAGAAGACGGTGATAGTTGTATATGTTAACCATGTAATTCTTTGTTTTTTTATACCTGAAGAACAACACCTTCAAGTCTGTTTAATTTCTTTCCAATCTTAGTTTTATCTTTCTATGTGAATTGGTGTGGCATCTAGACAAAAATTAGATCAGATAAATTACATTATAATCAGATAAAACATAAACATCTATTACATCCCTCCGCCTCCAAAACAATTTAAACCCTATCAACACCATATGTGATGGCGGCCATCCCCTTAATGGGCCTTTCGGCCAAGAGATTAGTGGGCCTAACGGCCAGGTTACTACATTAGCGTAGTTTCCAGATTTTTAGTATTTAGGGTTTCTATGTTTTAGTGTCTTAGCAATCAAGGAAAGTATCCTTAGTAGTTATCTTCTTTCTTTATTCGAGTCTTTTTAGGAAAGTACAATCTCTATATAAGAGAAGTCCAGTCTGTCTTTGTTAATTAGATCAGAGAATATTATCAACCAAGTTTATTATTAATCAAGTTTACTGTTTATCGTTATTTTATCAGTTTTATTTCGTTAGTTTAGTTTATTAACAATGGTGGATTCCATTACTTTTACGCTTCCGCAACAATCTACATCAGCTGGTATTCAGAGCTTCAAGAATCTGGGAACAGATAAATTTTTTTTAGATACTTCTCATCTTGAGTGTTGGAAAAAATTTCCGCGTTTAGATTGGGATCCTTTTAGAGATGCACAACAACTCTATGTTGATCGAAAAGATCAAAACAAAATTAATGTCGTTTCCAAAATCCCTATGTTCGATTGTCAATATCATATAGATTTTTGGATTCAACAGATGGAAGATTGGTTTATAAACCAAGAGGTACATGTCGAAGATAAGGTTTTTGTCGTGGAACAACACATGACTGAGAGAGTCTATGAAAAATTTAACGAGATGCAATGGAGACTCGTTAATCAAGGAAGAAATTTCATAGATGATTGGGATCAATTGAAAAGTATTTTCAGGTATGTTTTTCTTCCCTTGAATGAATACTTATCCTGTGTAGAATCTCAAATTGAATCAGGCAAATCATTATCCGAAATTCCTTCAACCACCATGATCGATTTTGTTGAAGGGGAGGTTCTTGTTAACAAAATTACTAGCTTTTCAATGACAGAGGAGAAAAAGTTCAATGAGATGAATAAAGAAGAAAAAATTCAATTGAATAACACAAGCCCGAACAATTTATTTGATCCGTATATAATCCGGGGAGAAGAATTAGTTGTTTCAAATCATAAAATACTTCTTCGTCCATCTTTATCTTCATTGATTTTCAACTCCTGAAATTTGGATAAACCCTATAAATCTAGTTGAGAAGATTTTTAGGAATCTTGTTGGTGGGATCAGACATGAAGAAGGAGTAGGATTTGTTGACAAGAATGGTACACCATTATCTGATAGCAATTTTTTTTTCATCTTACCGAATAAAATTCAGGTTTATCTTGTGGGTCAGATTCCGGCAGTTACGAAGCTTATCGATGATAATGATGTTAATGTTGATGATGATGTCGATGATGATAAGTTCCCGGAGGGTTTACGTGTTTTATTTTTCGACGATGACCCTGTTTGTCTAAAAGTAATTGAGGGTTCTCTTCTTAGGTGTCATTACAAATTAACAACAACGAGAGAAGCCAAAATTGCTCTCCATCTAATGAGAGAGAAAAATAACAACTTCACGGGTCCAACTATTGGTTGTCCAAGAAAACCATGGCATGATATGCACTTTAAGATTGATGGTCGAGAGACATGTGATGTTCTAACCAACTTTGAGGAGGGTTGGATGAAGGCTCCAAAAGATCAACATGGGTGTCAAATATTTCAAAATAAACTTAAAGAAGGAACAGGGGAAGAAATCAATATGATTTTCGTGGAATTGCAAGTTCATGTAGCTCAACTAATGGCATATCAATTTGGGAATTCTTTTGTTCAAGAACTTTTAGCGGTTTGTGACGAACAAAAGATTACTGAAATTATTCACTTTGTTACTCGAGATCGATATGAACTTATTGATATTCGTTGTGATACCATGGAACAAGATGTGTACAGAAAATGTTAACTTATTTGAAGACACCAAAACAGATTTATCAATTTCTTTCGGCTTTGAGGGTGGGTGCTATGATGAATGATGATCGTATGAGTTTGAAGTCAGACTACGGAATTCGTCTCCATTAAATTAAAGAACGAAGGAAAGGAGGTCGAAGCGGAACACCTTAGGTTTGTATGCTTTACACACAGAATTGACAAGCATATTGATGTTGATGCATCAAATTACATAAGTTTGTTCATCGATGTCCCTAACGTGCTCGATAAAACGCTTCTTCGAAAGATAATTGAGATAGATATATTTGCTACGATATATTCTACAAAGGGAAACACTTCGCCCAATAATATTATTTATAGTACTATGTTGGTTTGGAAAGTAACTAATTTTCCACGTAATTACCGAGTTAGAGTCTATAAACTTCATGAAGATGAACGTGGGAAAGTAAATTTTGCGTGCCATATCTACACTACATGGTTCCATATCGATATCTTATTTCGCGTTGGTTATGCTTATACTTTTTCTATTGAGGAAGTATTTTGGAGATTCGTTACAATTACTCTTAATTCGCACTTGATCATGTTACTTCACGCCTTCTTGAAGATTGTTAAGTGGCAGATTTTACTATGGGAAGATGGCAAGATCAACATTGTTTATTCTTCACTCGTTGGTCGAAACCTCGATAGGATAGTTATAGTTGGTATTAAAGGAAAGGAGGTCTGGAACGTGATTGATTGGATGACAATTTTCATAGTTGATTTTTTTAGAGAGAATAATGTGGTGATTATGATCTTCTTCATTGAGTTACTAGATGACGGGAGATGTAGAAATTTGTTAGAAGGTTGTTTCCTACAATTGATTTCGCGGGATCTTTCGCATCATGGCTTTTGGATTTTAGTTGGTGATTTAATCCATAATTGTCTTCTTCAAATTTCCGGCACATCTCGCGCAAAGTGGGAACTAACGATTGCCTTCAAACTCGTCGCTGAAGTTACCTTCCACATCGCTGCTATATATCCGTATTACCTGGACGATCCGTTTTATGACAACACCAACTTGGGGGCAAGTTGTTCCGCAGCGGGGGAGTATGATGGCAGCCATCCCCTTAATGGGCCTTTCGGCCAAGAGATTAGTGGGCCTAACGGCCAGGTTACTACATTAGCGTAGTTTCCAGATTTTTAGTATTTAGGGTTTCTATGTTTTAGTGTCTTAGCAATCAAGGAAAGTATCCTTAGTAGTTATCTTCTTTCTTTATTCGAGTCTATCTAGGAAAGTACAATCTCTATATAAGAGAAGTCCAGTCTCTCTTTGTTAATTAGATCAGAGAATATTATCAACCAAGTTTATTATTAATCAAGTTTACTGTTTATCGTTATTTTATCAGTTTTATTTCGTTAGTTTAGTTTATTAACAATGGTGGATTCCATTACTTTTACGCTTTCGCAACAATCTACATCAGCATGTTTCTAAAGTTTCTTCATTATGTTCTCCTATTTATGGATCTTGCCAACAATCTATCATCCTGGATTTTCCATTAAATATTTTACGATGTATTTGATTTTGTCGTATTTTATTATATTTTGAAAATGGATTGCAACGTGCCGAAGGCACAGGCTATACCTGGTATCTTATTAAAGCAAAAAGACTTCTACTAAAAGTAAGATAACTTCTATTTTACTTGCTAAACGACACTTGAAGATTTTTATACATTAACTATTGAGTTATAGTATTTCATCAAAAAAAACTATTGAGTTACAATTTATTCAATTCACAATGTATCTTCACATTATCTATTCATAGTGTTATAATGGCTCCTCGAGTTCCATGTTAAAAAAAATTTGTTGTCTTCTATATGCCTCTTTTAAGTTTATATACATATATACCACCCCATGTCTCTTCAATTTGAGTAATCAAAGACATCATCATTTTGTCAAAGACAATTGAGGATTACCCACCATTCATTTCTTTTTACCTCTTTATGGGCCATTCTAAAATGTGCCATCATTTGTTTCAGCATAGGTTTCAATTGGAAGAGAAATATACTAATATTGTGCTTTCAACTCAAAAGATGCACAATAATTACCAAGTCATCTACAAAATATCTAAAATCATATTTTGAACTGTTTTGCAATTTCTCTTACTAGAAATATATAGTTGAAGATGCATAAATAACAAATGTCATTTTCTAGACATGGAATCCATAAGAATTTAAAAAACAATGAGATATATAAATCAAAATCCACCCTTTCGAGCTCGTGACTATTCTGGTATACCATTAATGGATCCCATCTGCCACATGATATTCTCCTTAAACCTAGCTGCATAACATTACCTACCAAGATTTTGAAAAACAAAGGGGCTAATCCTATTTTTCCCACTAAAGATAATAACTCACTAAATAGCTCTTTCAAGATAACCGACTTTCAAAATAGCCCTCTAAAACAAATTTCTCTCGAAATTATGATGGCATGTAATTCCGATTCCAGTTTTACTCTTTTAAAAATTCGGTCGGATTTTAAACTTTGTCTTCAATAGAAGAGAGAAATATTAGAGAGAAAAAAAGATAAATCCCGTCTTCATTTCCATTATTTCTTCTTCATCATCATCATCTTCCTTTCGGCCACCATCTCATCTTCATACATCCCCACATTCTCTCTATTTATTGGAATATGGTTTTGGAGAGAACTATCAAATTTATATAAGAAGTGAAATTCGAAACCTTAACTGCTTGAGGATGATGATGATGAGATGGTGGGAATGATTACGACGACGAAGAGATTTTAGAGATGAAAATGATAATGATGGCGATGATGAAGATGGAATCTCTAATACCTCTCGCTCTTCTATTGATGACAAATTATAAAATCTAACAAAAGTTTAGGGTGGTAAAATCAGAGTTGAGATTAAATATCATAAAATATGACAAAAGTGTGATTTTGCCATTTTGGGGACCATTTTGGAAGTTGGTAATATTAAGGAAGTCTTTATGGTGATTTAGTTATAAGGACCAAAATAGATTTAACTCCAAAACAAAAAGAGGAACCCATTGATCCACTAAAATTATACAAGTCAATAGATTTTTCTCTCCCTTTTTCCTCTTTCTAGATCTTGACCCATATACTCACAACAATAAAATATCCTACCTCCCTCCCCCCCTTCTCCCCCACCCCCCTAATTTCATGACTCTCTACCCATTAGAAGTAGAAATTATTTCCATAAACAAAACCATATCATATCTATATCTCTTCTTCCACTTTTTCATTTTTTTTGGGGGGGTTTAACAAGTTTCACAACTTCTTCTTGTTGTAGATTTCTCTCATTAAGTCAAATATTGGATTCTGAAATCAGAATCCAAAGAAGGTTCTAAAGACAATTTCTGCACCAAATTAAATTCTAAACCTAGCATCAAACCCTATGCATCATTTTTATTGACTCTATCTCTCTTCAATCTCTCTCATTGACCCAAAGAAAGAGTTAAACACCTTTCATCTTCATCAGATTCCAATGAAACCCCAAACAAACAAAACAAGACAAAACATCTCCCCAAAAGAAAAGGAATATAAAATTTGTTACCTTTTCACTTAGATTTGAGCTTCTCTAAACTTTCTATTTCTTCTTCTTCTACAACTTTTCTATTTGGAAGACCTTTTAAGGAAGAAAAAGTTCTGATAACATACTTTTTCTTTGACTTGTGTGATTTCATTGGGTTCTGAGATCATGAAGATTTCTGAAACTAGGGTTATGATGATTTTTACCAGAAGACAAATGGGTAGTATGAAAAAGAAATTTTCTTGTTTGTTTCTTGTTCTACTTTTGATAAGATCACAGTTTGAATCTTCATGTATTTCTAAAGTTGAAGCTACTTCAAGATTATTATTATCAGTCATAGATGATCATAATCAACAAGATTCTACAACTACTAGTTTTGATCAATCATCAAAGATGAATGAGTTTGATCTTGAAGGGAAGAGAATTAATGGAACTAGTAGTTTTAGTGAAGATGATAAGAGGAGAATCCATACAGGTCCTAACCCTCTTCATAATAAAAGATAAGTTGAGATCACACTAAATAACATAGATTTTGATTTTGGTTATATAGACTTTTTGTTTTATCTTTAATTTGTTTTCTTTTTTATTGTTTGAAGTTTTATATAAGATGTTAATTATCATATTTTTGATGGATTAATTAAGTGAATATTGTTTTAATCTTGCATTGTAAATGAAATTATCTTCCATCCTGATTTCAGAGTTCATAGATGATCTTTAATGGATCCTCTTCGACGACATAAATGATAGACTGTTTTGTTTATCTTAGGGTTTGAGCCCTCTCTCCGTGTACCCAACTCAATTTTCTTTTTTCACTTTGATTAGTTTTGATGATGATGATAAATTGGTAATGAGGAGAAATTATTTGTAAAATATATCAAGAAAAAAATATGTAGTATCAAGTAATTAATGACAACTAATAAAAAAAGTTATTAATGTAATATGATTGGTATTAATGGGTATTTTGTATTGATCATTAGTCATTTTTTTAATTGAGAGTCTTTCTATCTTGGGCCTTAAGTGGTAAATTATATTAAAGTTTAGTGTCGAAAAAATAGAAAAAGAATTTATATCTTAATACGTATTGGTAGAACAAATGATAAAAAATTATTTTATTTTATTTTATGTGACAGTTTTTGTAGTCTTTTGGAGGAAGTGATGTTGGTGTGGGGACTATTAATTACTCATAGGTTTGGTTAGTTGGTTTCTCTGATAAATCAGTTGTTCATTAACTCAACTGGACAAAACAGTATATGGTGAGTAATTGACTTTTTCTCTCATCTTTCCTTTGTCTTCTTTTAATTGATTTATAGTAACTTACTTCAAGAACTCATGGGCTCTAATTTCATTTACATGTAAAGTAATGTTGAAGAAGTTGGAAGTTATTACCTAAATATGGAGATACTAGGTGAAGCATAAAAATTGAGGTGCATAGGAAAAAACAAAACCCATATTATAGGTTGGAAAGAGGAGATGAATTTAAAAGAAAATATGTTTGAGAATAAAATTTAAGGGGATGGAGATTAGGCCCAAGCCCACACGGGTACGGGGTTTTGTTCTTCGCGAAGGCACCACAAGCCCACCCAAAAGGCCTCGGTACTTACTAAGCTTGAGCTTACACATATAGCCCAGTCTCTGGACACTCTTGTGACCAATGTGGGACTATTACAATCCCCCACCCTCAGCGAAGAGCCACCCTCAGCGAAGAGCCGTCCTCGGCTCTGATACCACTTTGTAACGCCCCAAGCCTTAGCAGTTGCCGATATTGTCCCCGCTTTAACCACCCAGGCCCAAGCCCACACGGGTACGGGGTTTTGTTCTTGGCGAAGGCACCACAAGCCCACCCAAAAAGCCTCGGTACTTACTAAGCTTGAGCTTACACATATAGCCCAGTCTCTGGACACTCTTGTGAGCAATGTGGGACTATTACACCAACTAATCTGTAGATATTTAACGTAAAGAATATTGGAACATATCGATTATGGCAAAGAACTTTGTAACACAACAAATACAAAAGAAATTATATCTTAAAATAAATTTCTACAGCTCCTATTCATAAAAGTAAAAAGACACATTTTCAAAAAAAAAAAAAAACTTTTACATCAAGATATATGATATATCTCTCCAAATATTTTTATCAAAAGATATAACTATTCAACATTAAATTCAAATATAAGAAAACTAATTTCTAATTATATATATATATATATATATATATATATATATGTCAGTGTACTGTGTATGTATATATAGTTGTGTACTTCTCTAAAAATTACCAAGTCTCTATGTGGTTTCATCAAAAAGAAAAGTCTCTATGTGAATCTTGGAAATCATGTGGCATTTAGTTATCATGGTTTTCAATTTCTATGGTATGACTCTTGTGGTTTTTGTAGTGATTTGTGTGTTTATACGTTCGAGTTATATAAAAAATTTGGTTTTACCCCATTTTATTTTGCAGTATAATGAAATTTCATGAAAATCCTACAGGATATGTACACTTTGTGAAGCTTTCTATTTTCATTTGATTACATATAGATAGAAAATGGAAAACTTCCCTCCTTTATCACAATAAAGTAATATGTGTGACGAAAAAAAGTGCTTGTATGCTTCACAAGAAAGAGTTATTATGAAAGTTTAGCCTCCAATCTGGTCCATAAGATGATGGTGATAAGAATTTTTTTTGGAAGGGTTTGTGTTTAGAATTTTATGAGAAGACATAAAGGTGATTTCTTATTTTTAATTCAGCATAAAGTGATTTAGGTAAAGTTTTGGTGAAAATAATGTCTAGTAATTAAGAGAATGCCTTTATAAAATACTAATATTTTGGTGAAATTTGACTTTGAGGCTGAGATAGCATTAGTTGGTTGGTAGAAATTAAGAAACCTCTAAAAATTTCATACTGTAATCTTCTTTCTACTAAAATCTTCTTTCTCAAGTAACTACTCTGCTCTCTAAAAATTTCCTGGTGTAAAAATATAACCGTCTCCTTCTTTTTAGCCGTACTTAGTTCTACGTCTCTTTCTTCCGGCGAAGGGTCCTCCCTTCGTCGGAACTATTTTATGTTTTTTGTAGTTTGTTCTCCATCAATAAATAGTTGTTAGGGTTGTTTTCCTTCTGAGATTGAGTTTATAGGGATTGTTTTCTAGACTCACCACAAATCGATTCTTTCAATTTGATAAAGGATTCGAAAGATTTAGTAACAGATTGATGGAGTGAGAGAGGAAGAAATGAAGAGAGATTTGGGATTTCTATTGTATTGAGATACGTGTGTAAACACGTGCTATAAGAGACGGATCAAGATGAAGAGATCCGACGATCAAGACTATTCCGAGATATTTGAAGATATGTGAAGATCCACAATATTTACTTTCATATGTTTGGAATATCTCTGTATATATCTAATATAAATAGGAGAGGGTTGTAGGGAATCAAATTCATCGAGTTATGTCTGACCAATGTAACCGATCAACTCCCACAATTAAATGTGGTGATTATTAATAAAGAATTATTTCTCCGTGGATGTAGGTCTTGAGTATTCGACCGAACCACGTTAAATTATCGCGTCTTTTATTTCATATTCATATCTCCGATTATTTATATAATCGTGAATTTAACATATTGTTCAACGGGAACTGAAACAACAACATTTGGTTGTTTGAAGCTTCTTGAACCTTTGCATCTATCAAGTAACAAGCCTAAACAGAAGGACTCAAAAACTTTGTTCTCTATTTACACTCATCGGCGGCGGCGGTTATCTCGGTTGGAGCAATTTTAGTATTAATTCTATATTTTTTGTCGACTTTTAGGGTTTTTTCATTCTCGATCTTCAAATCTTTTGTCAACCTTTAAGGGGCTTTTGTTGGAGTCTGTGTCTGGTCAATTTCTTTCCCTTCATGAGGCACTTTACATTCGAAAGTTCAATGAACTTATCGTATGTAACTCTCATGTAGTTCTCAAAGAAATAAAAATTATCGTCCATGTAACTTGTGATTGAATCACTTGTGAATGAAATATGGTTTCGCTTGGTTTCAAAAAAAAAACCTCCATTATCAAATCTAGTAATTTTGCTTAATCACTTCCACAAATTTTTTTGAACCTTCGAAATATTATCATTTCTGTCATGCTATGAACATATTGGAAGTCTTAAAAAAGAAGAATCATAAATGGTGTATTGTGTGTTCTAGGTAATTAAGGAAATTATATTAGTGAATTCACAATTTGATTTAGTTGAGTGGATCACTAGAAGGAGTAACAAAAAATTATTAAGTAAAAACAGAAAGAGCGTCTAGAAAAAATAAGACGAGAAAACTCCATATTATCAATTGTTTACCTTTAAGGATGATCCGAGTCTCAATAAAATCATATTGAGTTTAGCTTTTTCTCCTTTTGAAAGATGAAAATGTAGCTTCTTCAAGACTTCAACTACATACTTTTTTGTGTTTCGACCAAATTAAATTTAAGTGTCAAAAGTTTTATTATACTATTTTATACAAAGTAGTCCAAAGTGGTGTTTTTGTACGATCTAATTTTTACTCATGTTACTCAAACACACTTGACTAATATTGCTTCAATTGAGTCGAGAAGAAATACTCTCAAATCTAACTTGAATTATACTTCATATTTAGTTTGACTTCTTAAGTAAAGAGCAAATCCACCCATAAAAAGGAAATGTGTAACATTTTTCCAAAATGTATCACACATAGAGGATGTGAACAAAGTGCAAGATAATTTGACGTTACTATTGACGCATGTGACGGGCCTGCACCCTGTAGATATACTTTTTTTGTTGAGATCCTATAGATATATTTGGGATTAAGCTTCATAGCCCTTGCATTTTAAATAACTTATAACTTTTGCTTGAAGTGTTTATCCATTAAGAAGGCAAAGAATCGACTGCGTCATTGGTCTTAATGTGGTTGATGTTTTTTTTTTGGGTTTTTTAGAGAATTACCCTCATTTATTTAGCTATATTACGGGGACACCTCTAAAAACATTTTTGTTTAGGCGTTAACCCCCAAATCTCATTTTCCGTTCAAATAGCCGTGAAGTAGTGGTCGTGCGAATCACATGCTCGATCTCTGACCAAAATACCCCCGTCCTAATTTTTAGTATATGACCCCCATTTATTTTGCTATATTAGGACTACACCCCTAACCAAAATACTTTGTCCGTTCGAATAGTTTATCCCGAGCCAATACTTTCTCATCTCACGATCGGTTGAATCACCCTAGTTACATGTCAAACCACTAACTTCGAGGTTCACCCATAGACTGGGTCATGATCACCCCTAAATAGAGGCCAGAGCTAGATCCAATCCACGAGTGACTCCGGTAGGTTCACCCATGTTACATTCTCTGTCTCATAAGTCTTAGGTTCGGCTATAGACTGAGTCATACTCTCCCCGAGCTAGAGCCAATCAGCGAGTGACTCTGGCCGGGTGTCACTTGTACTCCGATGATAGGGTGGATCGTGTCTTTACCAGTCCGAGGTAGTTGTACCCAAAAATTACTTGTATGGGTCAAGTTCAAGCTATAATATCCACTAAACAGAACCCAACAAAGACTGGAAGAACAACTAGTAGTGTTTGTACCGAAAAATGGTGTAATTGGTTTCAAAAGTCTCTGTTTTATTATTGTTTCTCACAAAAATCTGATCTTGAATCTTTTAGTCATGTTTTAAGGAGTTAGTATCCATTTCTTAGAAATGGGTTTTGAAGAAAAGATGAAATCTTAGAAGATTTTGCTAGAGAAGAATTGAAATCTAGAATAGAAGTAGAAGAAATTGAAGAAGAAGGAGAAACAGTCAAAGAAAAAAAACCGAGGAAGAAATTCATCCATGTTAAATCGGTTTTCAGATTGTCCTTCAACAACTAACCAAGATTCAGAGCAAAAAACAGAACCCAAGTTGACAATAAAGCAAAAACAAGAAATTGGTGAACTCTAGATTGAAACCAGAACCTATTTGCTTAGATTCAACAGATCCACAAACTGAAGAAAAATCTGGATTTTATAGCTAAAATTTTAATATTTGAAGCATCACTTATTCTTTCGGAAGAAGAAGATACTACGGGTTGTGAAGTTGATGGTTGAGAGGAAGAAGATACTTGAGAAATAGGTGGTTGTGAAGCTCCAAGTGGTATTTTGGTTGGGGGTGTAGTCCTAATATAGCTAAATAAATGGGGGACATATACTAAAAATTAGAACGGGGGTATTTTGGTCAGTAGGCGAGCATGTGATTCGCACGACCACTACTTCACGGCTATTTGGACGGAAAATGAGCTTTGGGGGTTAACGCCTAAACGAAAATGTTTTTAGGGCTGTCCCCCTAATATAGCTAAATAAATGGGGGTCTTCGCCTAAATAACCCTTTTTTTTTCTGAAGAATGTGGTTGATGTTAAAGAAAGTTTTGTAAACATAAGTATATTGATATTTAGATATTAGGCGGATTCTATTAGGCTTAGGATACTTCAAACGAACACGAATGTGCACAAATGAAGTATGCTTTAACTATGGACAAAAATCACATAATTCCACAACCCATCTAATGATATTTAGATTATGAATGAGTTTTATGATATTAGCTGTTGGAGTAGGACTTCACTTTGAAATAAGAAAACCCCACAACCCTAAGAACCACAAGTGAGCAAATATGTGAAAAACAGGTCTCATTTATGTCACACATGACCCAATGGAGAACAATATTTAAAAATTACTCAAAGTCATTAAATACAACACAGTCTATCTAACAAACCCAAGAACCGACAATATTTTCTTATGCAATTAAAGTAGCTAGCTAGGTCTTCAATGCTTCAGTTATGAAATGTTATCAGTCTCATCATGTCTTTGTGCAAATATTTGTTTACCTACTCTTTCCGACCATACTAACTTCAAATAATGCATATACTAGTAGAACTATATAATATATAGTTTACTATTTTATGGTTCCTCGATCTATTCAAAATGGTCCCAGAGACCTTGGTCAAGATCACCAAAAAGAAAAAAAGAATGAAAAAAGATGAATGGACCAGGGGAAGGGTGTTTGATGAACAACATGCATGGATGAACTATGCAAACAAGTTTGTCAACAAAAAAAAAAGAGAGGGAATGAGCGTTGGGCCCAAAACTGGGCCCAAAACTAAAACCCAGACCACAATTGGTCAAAAATGTAAATGAGGTCCAATGGGTCAGAGAGCCACGCGAAATTACCGTCGCCCCCATCGATCTGCTTCAAATTTACGATAGATGCCACTGAAAATTTGGGCGCGAAAAAGTGAAATTTTCTGAAAAAGCGAGATTTCGAGGGGACGTGCGTCAGGCGAACTGACCTTTGTTTTATCAAATTTACGAAATATGCCACTGAAATTTGCCCGGGAACGCGAAATTTTCAGAAAAATTTGGAAGGTCCGTATTTTACTTTCTCTCTCTACTCCGAATTTTACTTTCTCTCTCTACTGTTTTACTTTCTCTCTCTAATTCTCTTTCCAGATTTATTTCTCTTTATTTATTTAACCAAATCCTACTTTCTCTCCTAATTTAACCAATTTCTAACTAATTTAGATTTTCTCTCTCTCTAATTCCTATTATCTCTCCAATCTCAACAAATTCCTCTCTTTTCAAAATTTTCTCTTCAATCTAAACAAATATTTCCAGATTGGTTCAAAATTCTTTCTTTTTTTTCTAGATTTGTTTCTTATCTCAAATTTCGAAGTTTTCAAGATTGGTTCAAATTTCGAATTTTTTTCTCTAACTTTCCAGATTTATTAATTTAACCAATTCCTAATTTCTCTCAAATTTTAACCAATTTCTAACTAATTTCGAATTTCTTTCTAACTAATTTCTCTCAATTTTTTTTCCAAATTGGTTCTTGTTTACGGAAAGTGTTTAATTTACCGAGGATTTCTTGTGTACTAGACACTTTTGTGTTGGGAAATTTTCTGGTTTACCAGAAACTGTTTAATTTACTGGGGATTTCTTGTGTACTAGACACTTTTGTGTTGGGAAATTTTCTGGTTTACCAAAACTGTTTAATTTACTGGGGATTTCTTGTGTACTAGACGCTTTAGTGTTGGAAAAATTTCTGGTTTACCGGAAACTGTTTAATTTACTGGGGATTTCTTGTGTACTAGACACTTTAGTGTTGGGAAATTTTCTGGTTTACCGGAAACTGTTTAATTTACTGGGATTTCTTGTGTACTAGACACTTTTGTGTTGGGAAATTTTCTGGTTTACCGGAAACTGTTTAATTTACGGAAAATTTTCTTGTGTACTAGACACTTTAGTGCCGGGAAATTTTC
The DNA here is from genome assembly GCF_041429995.1 of Eschscholzia californica. Lineage (NCBI taxonomy): Eukaryota > Viridiplantae > Streptophyta > Magnoliopsida > Ranunculales > Papaveraceae > Eschscholzia > Eschscholzia californica. Next base: position 40,686,311 of record NW_028238198.1, read on the forward strand.
TGGTTTACCGGAAACTGTTTAATTTACTGAGGATTTCTTTTGTAATAGACACTTTTGTGTTGGAAAATTTTCTGGTTTACCGGAAACTGTTTAATTTACTGGGGATTTCTTGTGTAATAGACACTTTTGTGTTGGGAAATTTTCTGGTTTACCGGAAACTGTTTAATTTACGGAAAATTTTCTTGTGTACTAGACACTTTTGTATTGGAAAGTTTCTTGTTTACCGAGAATTGTTTTATTTACTAAGAATTTTCTTGTGTACTAGACACTTTTGTACTCGAAATTGACTTGTTCACAGGGAATTGTTTTATTTACTAGGAATTTTGTTGGGTTATGTAATAGACACCGAATTTGTCTCTAGATTTTTCCTATTTTCCCTCTCTCTAAATTTTATTCCTTTTTCATATTTTCTCTCCAGATTTTTCTCTTCCCATATTTCCTATTTTTATTCGTTTTATTTCTGTTTAAACATGTTTTCTCTCTCCAATCTTACTACTTTCCTTTTCTCACAAAGATAAAGATGATGGCAAGAATATAATCGATTTCGAAATATTTATATATAGATAGAAAATTTATATATCTTCTTCTGTTTCTCTAAAAAATTTAGAGAGAAAAAGAAAAAAATATTCCAGATTTCAAAAATCTTTCCAAAATCTGGGCGGGGGGCTTAATTACTTTAGATGAAATCTTTCAAAAATCTGGGCTGGAGTTTTAATTTTCACCAAAACTTAATCCCAAATTTTCAAAATTTGAACGAAATAAGAAAGAATCAGCGTTTTTGAGAAGGTTTTAGAGAGAGAAACAAAAAAAAATAGAGTATTTTCGGGATTTAGATATATTTAGAGAGAAAGATGTTGTTTTTCGATAATCTAGAGAGAGAAAGAGTCAGTTAAGAGAAGGTTTAGAGATATTTAGGTGAGATTTTGCGGGATTTAGAGAGATGTATAAATAGAACAAGAGGATAGAAGAAAGATAAAATCTTCCAAAAATCTGGGCGGGAGACTTAATTTTCGGCAAAAACTGCTCCAAAATTTCCAAATTTTGAATCTAAAAACTGGTTTTGAAAAGGTTTTAGAGAGAGAAACAAAAAAAGAGAAATTAAATGATCCCTCACCATTAGTCACTGAACGCGTCAGGAAGGAAACAGCAAGAACCAGCTTTCCATGGGAGGGGCAAAACAGGTATAAAAAATTAAAAAAACCTGAAAACTCTTAGCTGTCCTGACATTTGGACTTAAAACGCATTTCGGTCCTTGTTTGGGCTGTAAGCGTATTGAAGGCTGAAAATTTGGACCATTCCCTCATTTTTCTAAAAAAAAAACTATGCAGACAAGTCTTCTAACAACCACTTAAAGGAGAGTTAAGTGTAGGCACACCTAATTTAGGGGTGGGAATCGGGCGGGTTCGGACGGGCTCGGGTAACATATAACCGGGCTCGGGCGGATCGGGCTCTAATATATGGAGCCCGCTACCAATCCTCGGGCGGATCGGGCCGGGTAAATTGCAAATATCTTGTGCCCGCGGCCCGTTATTGTCCGCCAGCCCGATCGGGTTTTAGCGGACGCGGGCGGTCGGGTTACGGGCCAAGTAGTTAAATATTTTAATTAGTTCAATATATTTTAAACTTAGAAGGGAGAAACTATAAATTTAGCTTCAACTCTCAAGTGTTTAGTCCCATGGGTTGAACTTCGGAGGACAATGAGAGATATACTTAAGCAAATTGGTAAGAATGGATACAACTAGATCCTTTCACAAGTTCTATCCCTTTTGCCCCAACCATGTGAGACTAAAGAAATCTTCACTCGAACTACTTTCTCTTGTGTCTCAAAGATGTGGGACTAAACAATGACAACATTACACAAAAAACAAGCTCCCACTACTTAGTCCCACATAGAAAGATTATAGGTATTGAAGATATTTGAACTTCTATAAGTACCATCTAGGATCTCTATCATTCTCAATTTACTTATTGGATGGCATGGCATAAGCACAATGCCTCAACATTAAACCATTAAACCAAACAAAAGCTAATTCCTAGTCCCCATACTAAGAAGATAATAATAATGATAGTACAAACAAAATAATGATATTAGACTATTGGATTATAAATTAATACTTGTTATCGTACTAAATTTGGAACTCATTTATCACCACAATGGAATTTCAGCCAAATAGCCAATGTTGAATGCAAGAGGGCAAAAGAGGGTAGGTCTCTAAGGAGGAGGTCGAACATTTCCCGGTACCTTCAAGTGTGACAGTAAGGAGGAGAGCCGAAGTTGCTGCAGTGGAATTGAAGGATTCGGTAATTTTATCTCTTATTTCACTTGATTATTTCTATTACTGTGTACCTGATCAGTTTCATCCAGTATTCTAAAAACGACCGTGATAATGTCTGTAATAGCAGTTTACAACTGAACCCTTCCCCACTCTCGACCCCTTACACACAGGATGCCCCCCACATACACCTTGTTCATGTTATATGTACCCTTCTTTTGCCGTGTACCCATATGATTGTTACGTCGGTTGTTTTTTCTCAACAACCAGGTTTAATTGGTTATTAACAGTTAGTTATGTCATTAATCTACCACTACATTTTTACTGTTTCTTAGACATGAGTTGTCTCGGCCTTGTTATTTGATTTTGGATATCAAGTTTGCGATTGTTGATGACTTGTATCACAGGGGTATGCAACTTCAAAGGGCAGTATTTCGAGATCAAAGAGAGGAAGGTCTGGTAGTGATGATGGCATTGCAGCAAGGCAGAAGGTTGCTCGACATCAAGAGATGGATCACTTCAGCGAGGCTGAAGAAGAAGAAGACGACATCTTCCGTTTGATTCTTGCTGGCAAATGTAAAAAAAAACAAGGGGGAAGTTTTCTATTCTAATAAACCTAAAACTTGTACTTCACAGAGTGTTAAATGTTGTTTTATGGTTGGGGTCATACACCTTGAAATGCTTTAAAGCATGACAAAACTAGAACCATATTTCATTACAATTAGTTATGCTAAACCCCAATTTTAAGTACTCAAATTTTGTGTTAATTCATACGGAGATAGAAAATTGTTGTTATAACTGTAATAATTTTTAATTCTATCTGCAGCGAATACCTTATTATGTTTCCAGCTGGTTGGAAACATGCCATTTCTTTTTCGTATACCAATTATGATATTTTTGTGTCACCTTTTTTTTTGTTATAGCATTTGCTGGTAAAGTAACCGTTAGTTTTTTTCAAACAATAATAAGGAAGACATTTCACTGCCAATTGATTTTCTTTTATGTATATAAATACTTTGTCGATGTTTCAAGTTAATTTTTCAAGAGCATGGTAGTTATGTAAAAACATTAGATTTATCATCTATATATAAAGCTCATAATTCTCCTCAACTTTGTTCCCTTTCTATGTGGGACTAAACAAAAAGAATGAAAACTCATTGTTGACAAAAAGTATAGTACCACATTGCCCACTTGTGAAGAATTAAAGAACCTTAAGCTTCTATAAGTATGTTCATTTGTTCAACACTTCATCTACAACCAATCAAAGTCTCATATTGTGCCTTGTGATAATGGGCTCAAGCCTAGTGTAAGTTCCATCTCTCAAGTCCCTCAATATTGGGTCAAAGACATGGTAACAAGGCTCTTTAACGCCAAATGATTTTACCCCTTGGATCAATTTAAAGCATATATTCTTTATATGGTAGGTCAGGCGGTTTTAGTCGGGCGGATATCGGACTCGGATGTCGGGCTCGGGTGTCGGGCGGGTTTATCGGGCCGGGACTCGGAATTGAGTCCCTGTCCGAGTCCCGGCCCTATAAGCCCGAGCTATCGGGCCGGGTAAGCCCGGCTCGGGTAAACTTCGGTCGTCGGTCTCTCACGGTTCGGGCCGAACGGGCTGGATCGCGGGGTTTCGGACCGTTTTCCCAGCCCTACCTAATTAGGTGATAAAATTGCATGTAACAGATTTTGACTTTGAAATCCATTTGATGGAGAAGCATGGCTAAGAATTTGACGTTCCCTGTCAAATTTTATTTGGAGGCTCTAGGTGCTGTAAAACATAAAACTGTTGTGTTGGAATCAGAGTCAATTTTGGTTCGACCCTACTCGTCGAACTCAAAATTGGAACGCGCCATCGCGTTCGTCTCATTAAGTTCTTCAATTCAAAGCAGAAAATCACTCGAATCCGATTTCGGATGAATGATGAACTCAAGTTTCAAGTATGCACGGAGTGTGGTTAATCTAGGGGTTGAAAGGCAAACAAGACAAGTTAGTGTGAGGGGTGATTTAGGCAAGCGAGCACGTCCAGATCGAACGACTCGAATTTTGTCCGCGCAGGAGGCCTAAATCAAACGGGGGCGTGATGATCCCTTCAGGATCATGGTTGGACGCTTTTAGGAGCGTTAGATCCCCGAGGATCCAACAATTCGCGTCCCACCCGCTTCGCGCAGAAGGTCGGATCGCGTTAGATACCCATCTAATGGTCGGCGTTCCCTCTGTGTTTTTGAGCTATATCCAATGGCCCAGACTCTAGCCTAAAAAGATCAAAGGAAAGTTAAATGTAGGCGCACCTAATTAGGTGGTAAAATTGCATGTAACAGATTTATCATTTACATGCATTTCATGCAGTAGCGTGACTAAGAATTTGAGATTCTGTGTCATATTTTATTCAAGAAATTGGGCCGACGGTTCCATTTTCATGTTTTTTTAGTTAAAAAGACATCTCATCTTTTTAAAGAGCTAGACTCCAAATAACTTTTGAAAATGTTGTTGGAGGGCAATTTTGTAGGCACTCACATTTTCAATGTCAATAATACTCTTTGTCTGATGAAAAATACCAAAAAACAAGTTTCTAGTAAACTAGAAAGTTGTTTTCTACCGATAGAAAAGCCAAACGAGCGTGGAGAATTGGGCGATTTCGTTGAGCTGATTCTATAAGGTAGAAAACGATTTCCTGATTTTTGATCATCAATCTATTTTAGGTTTTTGTGATTGAATCTCTTTACTTGTTGTTTGAAGATGATTTTCAAGGTTTTGAGTTAGCTTTTTGTGAAGAATTCTAGAGAAAAAACTTGCAATTTCCAAGTTTTGAATCTTTAGGATTGAAATTAATTTTTGGCTATGGTAGTTTTGATGTTTATGTTCAAACTTATTTGTTGGATTTATATGGAAGTTGTGGAAGCATAGTTGATGCAAGGAATGTGTTTGATAAGTTGCTTGAAAGAGATGTTGTTGATTAGTATGCAATCTTAGTTGGTTGTACAAGGTTTGGGTTAGTTGAAATAGCTATAAAGTTGTTTGATGAAATGCCAGTGAGAAATGTTTCTTCTTGGACTATCATGATAAGTGCTTATGTGCATATTGAGAATTGCATGAAAGCTCTAGAAGTTTTTCGAAATAATGTAAAAAGATGATGCTAGAGCTCTGCAAGGTGTTCGCAAGGCTCTGCAAGGTGTTTGCAAGTCTATGCAAGGTGTTTGCAAGGCTCTGCAAGCAGGGTCGGCCCAGACAATTTAGTGGCCCGAAGCGAATGGTCAAAATGTGGCCCCTATACTTTTTATTTTATATACAACTATCAAATGGAGATAACTTTTTTTACGGTTTAATGGAGAGGATCTAGTGCTAAGTTTGAATGACGCCATCCTCATTATCATTTCGTTGGCCCTGACAATCTTAGATGGTTATACAGGATCTAGTTCTAACAATTTAGTGCTAATCTTGTAAGACATCGAAAATTGTGAGACTTGCTATCATCTTTTTCTTTCCTTTACTATTTAAGAGTATACAATTACACAAGTTGGTGGATTCATTTTGGGGTCCATACATAAATCCTCATGTTGTGAGATGTTGTTGTCTTGAACATCTAAGAAACAAGTGGTGATTTAATTTCACTAAAATTGACTTGTTTAATTTCTCTAGTCATGTTCACTAGAAAGAAGCTCAATGGTGAGTTATGTTGGGTAAGCTACATGAGACAAATTGTAGACGGTTGAGAAACTATTACTCATAAAATGTTTTGGCCAAAACTGGTGCCGTTAATTGTTGTTCATGTAAAGATATGGTTGATTGTATTAAGTCAATTTTGTATCTAGAGAAATATTTTATAATGTTGTTGTCATCTGGACAAATATTCTCTAATGTTTTCAGAGTTATCTAGAGAACTTATCTCTAAAGAAAAAGAAATGGGCTAAGGTCTGTGAATGAAGGTTGATCGCCTTTAATGGGAACCCAACTTATGTCTTGAAATAGATAGACAAAGTTCAACGGGTATTAACAAGTTAAAACTTTCGCGATTATGGAATATTAGCGTTTTATATTCTCCCATTTCTAAGCTAGTATTGGTATTTCTACAAGACAATGGATGAATGAAAATTCTTAATAAGTCCTAACTTTTAAGTGGTGTCTCGCAGAAACACCTCAAGTGGCCTTACCTATGTGAGTGTGGAAATCAGGCCATTTCCTAAGAAAATAAAACCGTTTTCTGAAGAAGACTCATGAAAGGGATATTGCACATGGCCATTAACGTGCGTATGAACACTCTGTCCTCTGAAACGAGTATGTGCGATGACTCCGGTTTTATCATTTAAGGATTCTTGGTTCAAGATACGTTCACCAAAGCATTCTGATAAAGCTTTGAGTTGTTTGCACTAAGTGAAGGTTCAAATCCATAAGATACTATCATTTATGTACAAGTTTCTACGATAGTGCCAAAATTGTCTTTTGTTCCAAAGTTGTTTTATTTTTTGTTTCTTTGATGTCTTGATTTTTGATACTCTGTTTCATATTTATTTCAAATTTTGAAAATAGTGGGGGAATTAATGTTGGAGATTTTCAACATTTAAATGTTGGGAGCCACGAACAGTAGCGACGGATGGGTATATACCCACTTAGATGGATGCAAACTACATCAAATGAATACATCCCATGTGAATGGATGTATATCCATTAGTTGGTGTCTCTTGATGTCATATATATGAGTGTCTCACCATTCAACAAAAGACATCAATAGACCAACGAATTTTCTCTCTCTTGCTTTCATTTTCTAGTATAAATAAACAGTGAAGGTTCTTGGAATTTCAATCAAGTTATTTTGTGAATTTGGAGTCGATTTCTTTGGCATTATCATTTATTAATACAGAGTGTTCTTGGTCTTGGTTAAAGCGTACATACTTTGAACCAAACAGTTGTTGAAGGGCTCCATCGTATCTTAAGGGCATAATTCTCGACCCGTTGTGTACTCGTGGTTTCATACCAGAAGGGGGCGAATTACTGTCTAAAAGAATCGATTTATCGAGCATTGAAGTCTAGTGATCAACATTATTTTATTCATCGATTTTCTTCGACCTTCCATTTCAATTAAACGATAATTTTTCCAACACCTAAAGAGTAGAAATGAGATGAGTTTGTGCCCACGTGGGTAGGAGAGAATGGAGGGAGAAAGATGGAAGTTTTCAATATAAGGGGCCCACTTAAAGATGAAAAGATAAACTAGTCCAATATTTACCTTAACTTTAAAGGGGTGGCCCATTGTTTATTTCCCTGATAAGGTACTGGGCCTTTATTTGAAATTGCATTAACATCTCTGTAGGCGCTCCTTCCACAAATGTGGCCCCAAAATTTGGTGGCCCAAAGCGAGGCTTTGCTCGCTTTGGGCGAGGGGCGGGCCTGTCTGCAAGGTGTGTATAAGGTGCCTGGAATGCTATGCGAGGTGTTTGCAAGACTCTGCAAGACTCTGCAAGGCTATGCAAGGTGTCTGCAAGGTTATGCAAGGTGTTTGCAAAAACCTTCTAAGCTCCAGCAAAGCTTTGGATATTTGTGTCAGGATTGATAAAAAATATGTAACTTTAGAATTTATTTAAAAATAATAATTAAATGAATAAAAATTACATTTTGAGATTTCGACATTTATATTGTAAATGTTGTTGACATTCATTATGTATATTCGGGGACGGAGGGCGGAGCCTCCGTTTTTTTTGAAGAAATTTAAAAATAATTCACACAAAAAAGTATGTAACTTTAGACGACATTGCAAGTACTATGCAAGCTCTAACAAAGTTTTGGAATTTTTTCTTAGGATTTATCAAAATCACTTGAAATAACCATGAATTCTATGCACATCATTTTCGTATTCTTTTACAGGGTTCGGGGTCGGAGCCCCCGTTTTTTTGAAGAAATTTATATGTAACTTTATATTGTAATTGTTGTTGACCTTCTATTTACGGAGGTTCGAGGGTGTCTGTGAAGTAATTTTCAAAGCAATTCATACAATAATATGTAACTTTAGAATTTATTCAAAAAATTAATTAAATGAATACAAATGTAATCTTAAGAATTCGACATTTATATTTTAAATATTGTCGACGTTCTTTTACGGAGGTTCGGGGGCGGAGCCCCCGTTTTTTAAAGAAATTTTCAAAAGAATTCATACTTTTTTAAGAAATTTTCAAAACAATTCATACAAAAAAATATGTAACTTTAGAAATCAGTACTCTGCAAGGTGTTTGCAAGACTCTGCAAGGTGTTTGCAAGGCACTACAATCACTTTGCGAGGCTCTGCAATCACTTTGCAAGGCTCTTCAAGGAGTTTGCAATCTATTCAAAGCACGTAAAAATAATATGAAAATAAGAATACACAAACATTGTTTAAAATGTAGTTATCATATCCAACCAATCAACAAAATATTAACAAAAGTATTCATTTATTCATCAAAATATTCATATCCAAGAGACAAATTCAAAAATTTTCTCCTTTTTTGACCAACAGTAATTCTCATCAGAAATTATGTCAACAACTAACTTTTCTTTAAGTTTTGTCATCTCAGATGTGTTGATCTGCATTCCTTAAATATCACCACCCTTTGTAATATTTGAAATAAACTGGCACACTTATGAAGCACAATTGACTCTGTAAAGAAAAGACAAGTCATTTAGTTGATAAATAACCAAAAACATTACTTGCTATAATAAAAAAATGATGATTTTATACTTACGAAGTTTCTAATTGTTGTGGACAGTTTACCTGCATTCTCGTTATTCGTGAAGGAAGTTTTGGCCGCGAATTATTGCTATTATGAGCATAAATAAGACATGCATCTACAACTTCTATCTGTAATATAAAACAAACAAGTACTTAGAGGGTGTTTGATTTTTTAGCACTTATAAGTGCTAGCACTTACTAAGTGATTATCACTTCGTAAGTGATATCACTTGTAAGTGTTATGACGTTTGTTTTCCATCATTTCTAAGTGTTTGATTTTTGTTTTTATGTTAATTTTAAATGTCATAAAAATGAGAAATCATCTATTTTGACCTGAAAGTAGTTACATTTTAGTATTTCATGCTAATTCATTATGCTCGCGAGTTTGGATACAAGATAATTACGATTTATAAATACTTTGTGTTGAAAATATCAACCTCAAATAATTAAGAATTATGAACGAGAAAAATCTTACGTTGCGTCATGGAGTTTGGGTGGTTCCGTGATTAATGAAGGAAGAGATGCGAAAAAAAATTAGGAGAAAAGCTTAGGTGAAGGATGAGTGAAGAAGGAAAAGAGTCGTCGCTAAAGTCATAAAAAGATTTGTTACTTATCAATTTTTATAAGATTTTCTTTTTAGTTATAATTATATTGGTAATTATTATATTCGGAGAAGGATACAAATGTCTTTTTTAGCACTTAGAAAGTAAGTGCAAAAAAGTAAGCTCCAAATTGGAGCTTACTTTTTTGCACTTACTTTGACCCTACTTACAAGTGATATTCACTTATTAAGTGAAAAATCAAACCGCCTAAAATAGCCGGCCCACACTTATTAAGTGAAAATCACTTAATAAGTTCGAAAATCAAACACCCTCTTAGTTTGCATGAAGTTTTCAAAGCTCTGCAAACACTCTGCAAGGCTCTGCATGGTCTTCGCAAGATAATGAGTGTACAACCTATTTAAAACTTATTGTAATGACAAACATGAAAAACAAAAAGAAGACAAACACCAAGGGTTGAAATTTACCACTCTCTTTGCATACGTGAAGAATTTGTCGATCTTTCTCTTAAGCTTCCATTGTATGACATCATGGAGTTCAAGTGATGCCATTTCCAAGGATCCATTGTCAATACCAAAAGAGACCAATGATAACCACTGATTTCATTCTTTGACTTCAGATGATTGATTGGGAATATTAACATTTTAGAGGAATCATCGAAGTTTGATAATTTTGATTGAAGTCTTTCGATTCTCTTCAGAAACTATTAAAAAAGATTAAAAGAAGCATGTAAGTATTCTGTCATTATTTTTCAACTCTATGAAATCAATTTAAAAACATCTTAAAATTGAGTTGTTTCTAGTGAAAGTTGTTTGCCGCTTAGACGCAAAGGCTCTACAAAGACTTTGCAAGACTCTGTAAGTACTTTGCAAGGCTCTGCAAGCACTTTGCAAGTTAATACATACATAACTTTTTAGTATACATAAGGAAAAATATTGAACCCTTCAATTCCGATATGTAGTTGCATAATCCATTTAAGCTTGACCGAATTGATAATTTTCTTTCTACCATCGCTTTAACATTTGATCCCTTTCGTTTTCTGTTTGTTTCTGCTTTACCCTTATTGTCAATCAAAAGAATTTTATGGTTAGTCAAGAGATTATAAACCTTACAAAGATATTATAAGATTGTCTAATTATAGAACATAAATTAATCTTAACAAGGTGTTTGCAAGTCAGTGCAAGGTGTCCGCAAGGCTTTCCAGGGTAGTGCAAGGTGTCTGCAAGGCTTTTGCAAGGCAATGCATGGTGTCTGCAAGGCTTTGCAAGGCAGTGCAAGCTCATTGAAACATTTCGTCGAGCAGGTCTTATACATCATTTAAACGACCCAATTTCACTAAAACCTACACAAAAGCCTTGTAAGATACCTTTAGGTGTTTAATACAAAACCTAATAGCATTATAAAATAGACTTATAGACCTAAATATTTCAAAATTCTTTTTGCAAATCCATCAGCAACAACAACAACAACAACAACTCAAATAACTTCACCAAAAGCACAATTTCTTCAGAAAAACTGTAATCATGCGTGGTTACCCATTTCCAAATTAACAAAAACAACTCAAATAACTTAATTTCAAACACATTTAAACCTTAAAATCAATAAAATAAAAATAGAACAACAACAAAACAAAACCTTAGATTTCCAAAATTAGGAATAAATTACAGTCAAATACTATTGAGATTGAAGAAGTGTACCTTGTAATTAGATTGAAGAAGTTGTGGTAAACCCTAAAGAGAGAGAGAAAGACTGTAATCGTCTGTGGGTTTAGACTGAATCGGCGTGAGTTTAGAGAGAGAGAGACTGTAACCGTATGTGGGTTTAGAGAAAGAGAGAGAGAAATTATAATTTCTTAGACTAGGGTTAGGTTGGTCTTTTCACTTAAACAAAAAATTACATAATTACCACCAGGGAGGTGAAGCCTAAAAAAGTTTGATGAATCTTTTTTAACCAAAGTCATAATTTATTAGGGAGTTTTGACCAAATTCCCCATGATATTTGGCATTTGATACATCATAGATGTGATGAGCTCGATAACCGCCCACTCAAACACTAACAAGACCGGGCAACAAGAAAATGGTCTGAAGCCCAAAACATTATTTATACCCTAATAATCCCAATTCAAATAACCAAAGATTCCACCTTCTCTACGATTCAAACCTGGGACCTCCAGGGCTTTCTGGAGTTTAAGCCAACACCTTTGAACCACTCGGGCTACCATCTGTTGTTTAAGCATTATATACTTAACAAAAATTTAAAATGATGGAAGTTAAAATTCAGAGGCAGAACTAGAATTTTATGTTAGAGTTATCTTACAGACTAAGTAAAAAAATCTACTTATAATGTCGATAAACTTCTAAGATATAGTGCATGAAAATCTCTCAAGTTAATATGACATCCTCTCATGTTATGATGCTCGCTTTTATATTAACACTCAAACTAAATAATAGATGGGATGTCGTTTGCTAAGATTTACAAGTTAATTAATAGAATGTTAGATAATTAGTTGCTTACATATTCATCACTTTTCTGTTGATGTTATGACAATAGCACAAATAATCCTAAAAAATCACTCACACACGCACGCGCACGCACACGCATTATATTGGAGATTTTTTTTTTAAGAAAAGACTGTAAACTTAAATGAGTAATTAAATTAGAAACACAAATTTTATAAACACTTAAAATTTAAAGTTACTGGATGAAGTACCCTCTCTTTTTTCTCACTTGTTTTTTGATGAGCAGTCACCAATAAACCCTTCTTTTTAGTGACTGTTCATCAGTTTGGCGTCTCAAGTTAATGAAGAGTTGGTCTAATTCTTCGACCACATCAAACTGGGGTGGTGAGCCAATAAAAGTAATAAAAGGTTGTTGTCTCCCTAACATTTTTCTCTTCATGTTGCCTTTGAGACTTTCTAAAGGCACCCCCTTTGGCTATTTGCGCCCAACTATAGTCATTTGTCTAGTGATTTTCATTTGACATGCACACTCTACATATAGTACCCTCTGATTGTACAATCTCAGAGAGTAATCATACTCTCGGATTGTCCAGTACCAAAAGTCTCAAAGTGTATAGTGTGAGAGTATGCTTACACTCTCGAACTTGACAAAGTGAGACTATATATGCTTACGCTCTTAGGTCAATTCAAGTCCATCACTACTTATAAATCACTCGAAATCAGCCAAAGCTGATGGTAGATATTTTTGAAAGTTTAATGACTTCGAAAACCTTTGAAAGATAAAATATTAAAATTTAGAATAGATCTTTAATATGAAATTGAGAGCTTTTGAAGTCTTTCTTCAAAGAACCAACTACACTTGATACCCCTAAAATAACACATAACAATCCAAAGTGCTTTGGCCAAAATTTCCGAAAAAAGATCAAAGCAAATATGGAGAAAGAGCAATTTTATTAAGATAGGATGCACCACCAAGAGAATGGAGGCTCAATAGCGGAAAGAGGGAGGCGGAGCGCCTTTGGAGGCATCCCTCCATATTTGGTGGGCCCAAAGCGCTTTGATCAGGGGCAGGCCCTTGTCATCATTCTCCGTTTTCGGCCCGTGATCGGTCCAGCTTAGGACGAAGAAGAAAAAGGAACACGATACTTTGGGCTGGCTGGAAGAAGACCATCAGAAAGGAATTAGATTTTGAGGAGTTCATCGATCTTTTAGATACAGGTACGAATCTGGTGTTTTCTCTCATTACTAAATCCTACGTGATCTTTTAGAAACATGGTTGTTAGGGCCGCCAAGAGCAATAAAGGGAGGCCCCTATAGAACAACACCCTACGTTTTAACTTTTTTTTTTCGAAAACTCGGACTACGATCTACGTTAGTCGTTACAAGACATTGATACATCATTAATATGTGATAAGCACCATAACCACGTAAATTAAACTTATAATGAAGAGACTAAAGTCTGACATAATTATTATACTATCTATATCGTGCAGAAAAGACGTAAACATTAGTGGTAGCCAACGGATCGAGACATTGCAGCACAACACGTTCTGTAGTCGTGGCATTCCGAACACGCCTTGGTAATGTAAGGCATGCCAATGGAGCGTCCCCTGCCGGTCCGTTCCTAGCTCAAAATATGCGAGACATAGCACGGGTATGCGTATGAGCACTGCCTACGTAAGACACGCCAACGGAGCGTTCACCACCAACCACTACATGGACGGAGGCACGGAGCCATATGAAGCTTTGTTACAACAGTAGGGAAAATTAGGGTTTTTTCACTTGCTTATTTTATTTTTTAATGTTTTATCGACGATAGAGGAGCCGAGCAAAGCAAGTCAAGTGAGCAAGTAGCACTACTGCCCTAGGGTTTATCTTTAAACTTTAATCTTCAGTCAAGTGAGCAAGTAGCACTACTGCCCTAGGGTCTAAATTTGTTTTATCGATAATTATTTAAAAAAAAAAATAAGAAGTGTAATTTAGTTTCTTTGCTCTTTAGTCAATTTTTTTCAAGTTATCCTAACTTATTGAAATTAAGAATGAACAACAAAATTGTAGAAATTAGATTGAAATAAAATAGAAAATTACATGAAAAAAGGTTGATAATTGGATCACTATAGATTAAGCACATCCCAACTAGGTTGGCACCCACTTAAACTATCAATCATTTCCAATTATCTTACATTAGAAAAAAATAAAAATAAAAATTCAAATTGGTAAAATAAGTAACTAATCATCTTCAACAATTACTTGATCTTCTTCTTGTTCTAAATCATCAAATTCTTTTTGAAGCTCCTCCATGTAAGTGGTTTGTCTAGTCTCAAAATCATCCCAATCTTTCACACATATAAGTGCTTCAAAAATATCGGAATTTAACCGACTTCTTCTATCACTTAAAACCCGTGAACATGCACTAAAAGCCGACTCCGATGCAACGGTTGATGCGGGGGAAGAAAGTATATCACGAGCCATTATTTGTAAAATTGGGAAACAAATCCCGTTGGTTCTCCACCATTGTAGAACATTGAAGTTTTCATCAAATATAGTTTTGCTATTGTCTAAAGCTCCACCATGTAAATAACTATTCAACTCATAATATCCAACATTACTTGTATTACATTAAGTTTCTCTTTGGCTACGACCAACTACTAAGTGTCTCCATGCACTAGTAGAGGTACTAGATGAAGCAACATTTTCATCATCTTCAACACTTTGAGTACCATACTTTTGTTGATAAGAATCATATAAATCTTTAAATAAATTGAATACATGTTGATCAATATCATAATTAGGCATAGTTTGAAGGTCATCATAAATTTTATGCAATAGGAAAGTGGTGTTTTTTACCTTTAATCTAGGATCCAAGCATGAAGCTAAAATGAATAATGAAGGAACTTCATGCCAATATTTTTTAAACTTAGACTCCATTATACTAATTATATTATCATATATTTGATAATCTTTACCCTTAACAAAAGCTTGAGTCATATCATAAAGTGAACTCAAAACTTCATTTGTAGTAGGATAATAAATACCGGATAATAAATTGGTAGCTTTATAAAATACCGTTAGAAAATCTAAAAATGAATCACATTTTTGAAAATCACGCATACTCAAATTAAATTGATTTTCAAATCCAATAGAGTCAATAATTACTTCTTCATAACCTTTATAAGACTTTAGCATTAAATATGTTGCATTCCAACGAGTAGGTTCGTCCATCATAAATTTTTTGGCTTTTAGGCCCCTCTCTACACACAATTTCGAGTATTGTTGCAATCTAGAATTTGAAGTAGAAATGTACACAATAGCATCGGAAATTTTTTCAATAAAATTAAGATCCGGATCACGTGCAATTGTTTTAATACCATCTTGAACAACTAAATTAATGATATGACATACGCATCTAACATGAGTAATTTTAGAACCAAAAAAGTCATTAACATGTCGAGCTTGAAATAAAGACATTGCACTTGTATTAGCACTAGCATTATCAAAAGTAATACTAATACACTTGCTCATAATATCATATTCTCTAAATATGTTATATATGCTTTGATATATTTGACTACCATCATGGGGGTAAGTACATAATCGAAGACCAATAATACGTTTACATAAAATCCAAGTCTCGGGATTAATATAATGTGCGGTTACAACTAGATAACCGAATTTGTTGATACCACTCCATATATCCGAAGTAAAAGAAATTCCACCTTTTACATTTTGTAGTTCATTTGTCACAAGAATTTTTTGATTTTTAAAAAGTTCCATGATGTCTCTCCTAGTTGTGTGTCTACTAGTTTTACGATATAGGGGTTGTATGGATTTTTTAATCCAACGTTCTAACTTTTCATCTTCGGCAAATCGTAAGGGTTGTTCACGACATGCTATATATAAAGCTAATTCTTCCCTCATTGTACGACTATTATATGTAAATAGTTGTTGGGTGGTAGTAGTACTTGGATTTATGGTTGTTTGTGTAGGAACACCTCCTTCGTGCTTAGGTCTACAAGTTTCTAAATGTCGTTTTAAAGTAGATGACCCTTTCGAAGGGTCTCCGACATAATCTCGTTTGCAATATTTATAAACGGCCCTCTTTTCTTTTTCCCCTTTGATCGTTCTTTCTTCTATCGTAAAATAGTTCCATACATCCGATTTCAACCTTTTGTTCTTAGATGTTTGTGTTACACTTGGGTTTTCACCCGGCGTAGGGATATTATCATCTCTCGTAGGACTACCAAAATCATAATCATTTACACTAATATTAACATCATCAAAGGTACTCATAACTAATGAGGGGGTAAGAGAAGAGAATTATTTCGAAAATATAAATAGCTAGATAAGAAAATAAATTACTTACTTGATATTAATAATTGAGCTTCACTTGATACTAATAAATAGATAGTTCACTTGTAGAGTTGTAGTAGTAGTCTTGGCTCTTGAATAATTGTGAAGAATAAAAGTTAAATGATAAAGACTAGAGAGCTTGAATATAAAATTTAGAGAGGAATTAATTGTAGTAGAAATGAGTAGAGAGCTTGAAGAATGTGAAAATGGAATTGATATAATGGATTATTTATAGATAAATAGAGGAAAAGGAGATTGATGAAATGACTTAGTTGTGGACTTGTGGTAGAAATGACAAATGAGTAAAAAGCTTGAGGAATGTAAAAATGAAGAGATATGATGAATCATTTATAGACAACACTCAAAAGAGGGGAGTAGAAGATTGAATAAATGACCTAATATACCCCCCCAACAACTAGTTGGAGGGTATTCTTGGTAAAAAGACTAAAGAAAGTAAAAAGTAAAATAGGTACATAGTACCTTTTGGCAATAGCCAATGAACTAAATGTGGTACTAGGTACCGTTTGGCACCAGCCAATTAGGGAAATGAGGTACTTCCCCAAACAGAACGGTCAAGAATTTAAATTAATTTGACCGTTGACGGGCCGGGCCGGATAGCCCGGCCCGTCACATAAGCCCGCCGGGCCGGGCTTAAACCCGGTCCTCTACGGTCCGGGCCGGGCCTGGACCGGCGGGTTGAAATCTCAGGCCCAGCCCGGGACCGGATCCTAACCCGGTTCTGCCTGGCCCGTTTTATGAACGGTCCGGGCCGGGCCGGGCCTGTACGGAACGGGCCGGGTTCGGGCCCAACCCGGGCCGGCCCGGCCTTTTGAGCACCACTACCTGAAACCCTAAATCAAGAACGAGGGAAATAGGGAAGGCTCGATGAAGGGATAATGAAGGCATCTCTCTCTCTCTAAAGGTGAATTAGCACAACCAGGTACTCTCTCTCTCTCACTCTCTCTCTCTCTCTCTCTCTCTCTCTCTCTCTCTCTCTCTCTTGTACTCCATTCCAACTACCCTTAACTCGAACTAGGGTTCCTTTCTGTTAAGAACAGCTAAGGTAATTACTGTCTTGCCTCTCTCTCTCCAATTACCCTTAACTCGAACTAGGGTTCTTGATTTTTAGCTTGATCACTGTCTAAAATTTGCATATCAGTAAATTACAGCCTAAAATTTCTTGATTTGTTTGAAAGGTTATAGCATATCAGTAAATTTAGCTTGATTTGTTTGAAAGGTTATAGCCTATCAGTAAATTTCTGTCTAAAATTTAGCTTGATTTTTCTGAAATTTGCTTTATTTGTCTGAAATTTCTTGATTTGTACTCCATTGATGATAAAATTAAAGCATATCAGTAAATTTAGCATTGAATTATACTCCATTTGATAGAATTTCAGACAAAGGTTATTGAGCTTTCATACGGCTTCCCGACGACGTTATGAGCTCGATACACATTTGATGAACTTGAAGAAGCCATTAAATAAATGCCAAGTTATAGTTGTTGATGGTAGGGGTGAAGTTTTTAGGGTGGTTTCATGGGTTTAAATTGAAAAAATAAGGCTCAAAAAGGAGCAAAAAACGGTCAAAAAATGGCCATAAAATGTAATCTGTTAGTAAATGTTGTGTAAAACGTAAGAGGGGCAAGAAAGTAATATTTAAAATAGTTTCGTTAAATCTAACTAAAGGTGGGGGTCAAGGAGTTTAGTAATTATTAAATAAAGGTGGGGATTTAGGTAAACAATATTTATAAACCCGGGGGTTTCAGTAATTCTCCCTAGCACTAACCGATCAAAACAGTAGAGAGAGAGAGAGGACAACACTTCAATAATCTTCTTCTTCCATTTGATGCCTTAATCGAACTTCAAGGTAAATACTTTTTTTGTTTTCATCATCTTCTAGAGTTCTACTTCTTATATTCACTTGTCTTACTTTCGTTTTCCTTTTCCCCTGTGGTTGGTCTCGGCCGAGACAGCCGAGAATCTCGGGTGTCATCTCGGTCTCGGACCTCTCCCGAGACGAGACTTGGCCGAGACCCCGAGTTAGGGTTTGGCCGAGATTCTCGGCGAAACTCGACCGAGACAACCCGAGACCAAGACAGTAATTTCTAAATATTTAGAACTTTTTTTTTTGAATTTAAATTAATTTGACCGTTGACGGGCCGGGCCGGATAGCCCGGCCCGTCGCATAAGCCCGCCGGGCCGGGCTTAAACCCGGTCCTCTACGGTCCGGGCCGGGCCTGGACCGGCGGGTTGAAATCTCAGGCCCAGCCCGGGACCGGATCCTAACCCGGTTCTGCCTGGCCCGTTTTATGAACGGTCCGGGCCGGGCCGGGCCTGTACGGAACGGGCCGGGTTCGGGCCCAACCCGGGCCGGCCCGGCCTTTTGAGCACCACTAGGTGAGGGTTTCAAGTTGAAGTTTCTCTCAAATCTTTCTCAAAAACAAAAGTCGACAACAATACAACATCAAGGAACTTAACAACTAGGGTTTTATCTTAAATCTTCACGTTCTCTCTCAAGGATTCCTCTTTGAAGCTTCATCAATGGCGAAGAGAAACAGAGCCCAGCAGCAACAGCAACGACAACCTTTCCTTACAGATGAACCCGCCGCATCAAAAAAACGTTCCAGAGCTCCTAAACAACATCAGGATGAAGAGAAGGTACTCTCTATCTCTCTCTCTCTCTAAAATCAACTCTCTTTCTCTCTCTAAAATCAGACACCCTTCATTAGATTGTTTGTTCTATCAGCTTATCTCAACAGGTATGAGCTCAAAAATATTGAAAGAAGCTTTACTTCAACAAAAGGAAATACAAGATGAATCCAAAAAGGAGGATCCTTTTTCTACAATCATTGAAGACCCAAATGTCATTTCTGATGACAGTGATGATAATGAAGACCTAGATGGAGCTGATGTTTACTCAGAAACTCAAAGCCAATACAATGAATGTGATGTGGTTAGTTTCTTTTCTAGTTATATTTTTTGATGGGTTTTTTTTTTCTGGTTTTAGGGCTTGAATTTCCTTTTCCAATTGTAGGAGAAAGTGGATGAGGAAGAATTAAGAATATTGGAGTCTTTCATGTCAAAAGATGCTGGTCCTCAACGCACTTTGGCTGATGTAATTATAAGTAAAATCAGAGAGAAAGATGAACAAGTTTCTACAGGTATAAAAGTTTGCCCTTTTCTTTATTACTTAATAGGTTTCTTCATATTGTATTAGATTTTGAACTTGTATGCTTGAAAATTTTGTCAAGTACTTATCTTTCTAATTGATCACTGGTGTAGAAGCGAGACCCGAACCCAAATTGGACAATGCCATCATTGAGTTATACAAAGGGTACTTGCCCAACTTCTCTTTCATGATCATCAATTTTTGTAATAGAGATTATTAGATATGTTGTTGGTCTTTATTAACTCGTATAATGTAATTCTCAGGGTTGGAAAATATTTTAGTAAATACACTACTGGTAAAATTCCGAAACCGTTCAAACACATACCGGCAATGCAACTTTGGGAGGATGTGCTTTATTTGACTGAACCCGAGAAATGGTCTGCCAATGCAATGTACCAAGCAACAAGAATTTTTGCGTCGAATTTGGGTACTAAAAAGGCACAGAGATTCTTCAACCTAGTCTTGCTTCCTCGGGTTAGAGACGACATCCGAAAGAATAAGAAGCTCCATTTTGCTCTCTTTCAGTCTTTGAAGAAGTCTCTTTATAAACCAGCAGCCTTTAATAAAGGAATTTTATTCCCGCTTTGTGAGGTATGAAGCCTTTAATATCCTTGAATTTCCAATTTATTGTTCCAAGCTAAGAATTTGTTATTGGTTCACAGTCAGGGACTTGCAATCTCAGAGAAGCTGTCATTGTAGGAAGCGTTATTCAGAAAGTCTCTATTCCAACACTTCATTCAAGGTAACGTAACTACCGGTTATTAAAATTGATATGTCGAAGCTCAAACTAAAATTGCATCAGTAGTTGTCTCACATAAATTTATGATGTTCATGTAGTGTTGCACTTTTAAAGCTCGCAGAGATGGAGTACTGCGGCACGACAAGGTAATCTCAACACAAATCAATCTTTTAATTTTTATCTGTGCAAGATTCTTTTTTATATATGAACATGGGATGTGTCCTGTATGTACATGGGATTAGCAAATCCTCCCTGAGTAATTTGTGGATCATCAAACCGGGGTTGGGGTAGACTGAGCGGATGTCATGCCACTCCACGAGTCAAGGAATATCCACTTAAGAAAGACACAACGGTTTTCACTCATTCTTGTTGACGAGAATTAAAGATAAGGAACAGTTGCTATAAAGCAGCAACACAGAAGTTTGTTTTACAATAGTTGCTGTAAATGCAGCAATTTACTGCTGCTGTACAACAGCTAATAATTTTTAGAGCAACTTTCCACCTATTGTTTGTATATGATGTATACTTAAGTATGTCTATAAAATATAAAGTATTCCGCTCGAAATCGGGATTGTTTCGTACACTCTCCTGAGTCGATCCCTGGCCCAACCACTCAATTGTACTCAGTAATCCCACATATTTATACGAGCTCATAAAGAATACTATTCTACCAACTCTAGTTTGAGCTTTTAGATATCTAACCCCCCTGAACATAGGATTATTAAAAAACACACCCTGAACATAAATTGGACTTAGTCGTTACTCGTATCCTAAATTTTTCGTATTCTACCAGTTCTATATTTATAATTGGAACCTTATCAGAGAGCAGAAGTTATTAATTAGTTATTTTTGAGTTACTCCATTATCTTTTCACTATGGAGTTTATTTAATCTAGTTAAATGATTCTAATACTATTTACTATGAGCTTCTTTGACATTCTTTAGCTGTTGAATCCTGCAGTTACTTCATAAAGCTTCTTCTTGACAAGAAGTATGCGCTTCCATACCGTGTTATTGATGCTGTTGTTGCTCACTTTATGAGATTTCATGATGATACAAGGGTTATGCCTGTAATATGGCACCAGTCACTTCTTTCATTCGTACAGAGGTTTGGATTTCACTTTTTACATTACCATGAATTGAATATAGATGTATTTCAATTGGCAATGCTCTTACTAATAACATGTGAACGGCGAGTTGTATCTCATTTTTCTTTCGATCATTAAGAATGCCTATGTGCTCCTCATTTTCCTGTGGATGTAAAGGATAACCTTTTCCAACTCAAACCTGAACATTGTTCTTTAATTTCATCTGGTTATAAAGTTGGTATATGGTCATTCTAATTGCATGAATAATGAATTATACACATCTCCTATATCCTGAAGATATTTCCTAGTGTTTGAGCAAAAAAAACTTAGAACAAAAACTGAAATGCAATTAGAATGACCGTATAGCTTAGATGAATTAGCCAAATTTCGTTAGTGGTGGCTGCTCAGACGTTCACTCTGGGGGTTTTTACATTCATGCCATCTTTAACACATTTCTTGTAGCATTATTAATTCTTTCGTATTTGTTTTCTCACTTTTCTTGTCTATTTATGGTTGCAATAATTTTCAATAAACGATTTCCATACAGGTATAAAAATGAACTAACGAGAGAACAAAAGGATAATCTGGAGTATCTAATTCAGTACCAGAAGCATTATATGGTAAAAACAACAATCCCTTGAGAATCACTACAACAATTTTTATAGTTTGTTAATATGACTTTATGCTGACATGAGATGCATCTTCCGTTACTTCAGGTTTCCCCTGAAATCAAGAGGGAGCTAAAGAATAGTCGTAATCGTGGTGAAAAAGAAGATCCTATGACTATCTGTATCCTTTGTTTTAATAAAGTATAGCTTTACATAGTACTTTTGTTAGTATATTTGATTTATGCACGATGTTGATTATCTGCTATTGCATCTTATTATATGCTACTGGAACATCATTCTCTTGTTTTTCTTAACGTTTTGTCTTATCAGCTCATACTTCTGTAGTTAATAAACCGATTGAAGAAGACAGATTCGATTTTCCAGATGTTCCCATGGAAGAGGATTGATGAAAATATCAACTGCTTTTGGTATATCTTACATAGCAAATCTGAATGTATTCGTTGGATGACAACGCTAGTGGTTGAAACCAATACTTCTGAAGGTTCGAGTCTTCAATGGTATATCGATTTCTCATCTGTTGTTGCTGAAATTCTTCTTTACATAAATCAATGTTTTCCGGTTGAATTTTATGAAACTAGGTCAGAAGAACTTCTCAGTTCCTCTATGCCTGAGATGTTAAGTAGTATCTTTAGTTTTTTTGCTGGTTAAGAATTGAAAGGGATTCTAGAAAGAGTTGAATTTATTTATTTTTTGTTATCAGATTTCGAAACATCAATGTTTTTGAATACTTATTAAGTCTTTTGAAAAGCAAAAGGATATTGGGATTTGGTTTTGGTTTATGGTTGGTTATTCCGGCTATTGTGCTGTATCGGTTAGAATAACCTAATGCTTCTTCTTAGGATATTTTCATCTCATATTGACTAGACTGTCATTAATTTTCTTAAAAATATCAGAGATTGATATAAAATCAACCAGACTAATTTGATTTCTGTTTTTTTTTACGTTGCTACCAAGTACCAACAGTCCTATTTCTGTCAACGGATCATCGGATATTAGTTAGGTGCACCAAATCCACTTTGAGCCCACGTCTTCTTCCCTAGCTCAGTTCCCACTTGCCAGTGTAAAGATTGAGTAACTACATGGGTCTTTAACTGCTTATAATGCTGGATAAAAGGTAGAGCCACGACCGATGACCACTTTACTAGAGCCAAGGTATAATGGAGTAGTGATGAGAATAATGACCAGAGGTAGCGATGGACGTATAACTCTGAAGCGCCACTATCAGCATACTGTGATGGCCATCGGTTGGATTAGTGATGGTAAACAAACTTAGGGCAGCAGCCGCAGCATCAACTACAGTAGTCTCGGTAGTGTGAGCATCAAGATTTGGCGATACCTGAGTGTCAAGGATGAACTCAGTCATTCCTTGTTGGTGAGGTAGACCGTCAGCAATGAGGAGATCCATCGCTGTCTCAGTAGCGACGATGTTGTGAGTCCCGATCGAAGAGGGCAGCTTTGCTCGTGATGGTCGTTTGGGTAAGGGAAAGCAATGATCCGTCATGTGGTTGGATTGCTTTTACCACTGCCAAATTCAAAACTCACCAGAAGGTCGCGAAGAACGCCGATGATTACGAGAAGCAGACTGAGAGTTGCTGTATTCTTTAGTGGACACGTAAGCTCTTTCACAAATAGGAGACACTCTATTACACCTTCCTGAGCCTTAAACAAGGAAGAATGGCGAAACATCGGCAATGGTGGTTTGGAGAAAATGGAGCCTGCCAAAGTTTGATCGCTAGGACAGTAGGACCAAGTCCATCAAGTTGTTTTCCTATGGTAGCTAGAGTTTCAAGCAAAACCCTATATTCACGAGCCTAATCGGCAATGGAAGAGTTACCTCGTCAAATAGTCTGAATCTGCTCCTCTAATTGAAGCGAGCGAGTAATACATGGACTCGCATAAGTCTGACTCAATTATGCCAAACCTCTGACACATGAGTGAAACCCATAATCTCTGTCATAGCTTCCTTAGGGAGAGAGAGAGTTGTAAAGGACAGGGAACAGTAAACGATCTGTTGCCAACCATGACTCATAGATTGTATTGATAGCCAAAGAGCTGTTGGTTGCTAGAAGCATTGGTTCACGTGGAGTAACGGAACAACCAACATGACGCATAAGTCGTCGACTTTCGATCAATGGCAAGACTTCCGGCTTCCAAAGAAGAAAGTTGTCCAAAGCAGTGGTAGAGGCGTAGAGCTAAGTTGAGGGAAGGAGGTCATGGTTGGCATTGGAGAAGAAAAAGTAACTCTAGAAATCGAAGAGCCAATTGGAGAACCCGATACCCAGATATAAAGGTTCGGTGTGTAGTAACCGAGAAGAAAAAAACCACAGCAAGAACAAAACACAATATAGCCGAAAAAGAAGACAAGAAAAGGTAATCAGAACAAAACATTCGTGGTTGGGGATAAAAAACTCAATGAGTTTACGGCTCGGGATACCATAAACAAATTTCGTTTTGCTTGAGGAAAACTTATACCTCCTTTGTATATGAAGAGTTCACATTACTGTAAATACAAGAAAATAGAAAGAATATGTACTCAAGAATATGTATTCAAATCAGTCGAAAATATATACACAACTAAGTAGAGCTAAACAATCACAGAGGACGGAAGGGGAGCCAATTAAGAACGGGTGACCGGTCACGCATATGCACGGTTGACCGGGTCAACTGTTCAACCCGCATGTGCAACACACGGAAATATGCAAGGATCGAGTAAACTGTATGTGTGTGCTTGTGCATAGGCAGTTGACCGAGGTCAACTGTACTCTATGTGCATGTGTATCGCACGGTTGACCGGTCAACTGCATCAAAACCTTGAATTATTATTTTTTTCAAAAAGTGAAAAATATATGTCTTTTTGCACTAATGTCCGCTAGCACGATTAAACTGGGCGTATAATTTTTACCCAACGCATAGATGTTGATCCAATAATTCTCACTATGGCAGAACATTTTGATGAATGTATTTTGTTAATAAATTCTCACAGCTCGTTAGCCACAAATCTACAACCGCCCGTCGGTAACCAAGAATATTCAAGAAAATTTGCAGAAGCGCCTGCTCAATATAATGTAGCATTATACATCTCCGAGTACCTCGGACAACTGAAAGCGACACTTCTCGCTACCACATCCCCACGAGGCACGTACCAAGTTACAAATGTAACAGGATCAAATTCTGAATCAATCTCTACGACTCCGAAAAAAACTACTCTCTAAGCCTCCGCACTCCGTCGACTTAGAGAGTGGGGGACAAATTGTATGGGCCAAAATACGTCACCAGGGCCCCCACCCCCGAAAATCCACGATTGATGGGCTTACGCGGTGACCAAGCCCATGAATTAATGACCAATGGGTCCGACCCGTTTATCTTTAGGCATCCCGAAGTAACGTTAAAGTACGGAAGTACATCCAGCTCTGGATAAAGAGGTCCGTCCTCACCAGCAAGCCAAAGTACGGAAGTACATCCAGCTCTGAATAAAAAGGTTCGTCCTCACTCCATCAGCAGACCAAAATACGGAAGTACATCCAGCTCTGGATAGAAGAGGGCTGCCCTCTCCTCCTCAGTTGACCTCTCTTCGTATATCCGTTGGGAAGGCGTTAGTGTCATTCAAAATGACAATATCCACAATATATCCGTTGGATGGGAGTTATGATATCCCCATTCATGGTAATAACTCTGTGCGTTAGCATACTCAAGGCAACAACTCACCACCAAGTGACGGTTGACCAAAACGGACAGTTGACCAGAAAACTCTATATAAGGGTAAGCTGGTAATCGACTAAATGATGGAACGAGGAATAACAACACCCGACATCCAAATTCACTCGCAATCAGTTAACCACGTATTTTCTCTCTCATATCAATCATCCAAACCTTTGGCAGGCAATCAACGACTGCTACTACCATCCTCTCTTCCCCCGTTCAAGGAAGACAGGTGGTCATTCTCTCTCCCGATGGTCACCTGCTTAAGGAAGACGAGTGATCCTTCTCTCTCCTAAATGACCACCTGCTCAAGGAATACGGGTGATCTTTCTCTGTCCTAACAACCTGACATCCAAGGAAGGACGACCAGACGACCGTTCATTTTTCTCTCCACACGACTAAGGGGTGCAAGTGCTTTATTTCACTCGACGACCTGAGAACTAGGCAGACATGCACTTGGTTGTATCACCTTTTCTCCCAACGACCGACTCGCTCAAGCAACATATCTAACTCCATAGCTCAAACTTTGGTTTACAGTTCCTATTTACTCTTTGCCAAGTTTACTGACTTGACCGTCGGAGCCCCCTTAGGTCGGCACCATCTCGTTGTCCTCTAAGATCTCACGGTCACGTGTGTTGTTGACTCTTTTGTCACAGACTATGCAGTCTGACTCGGCCGAGTCAGCCGAGTGACTCGGGACTCGGCTCGGACTCGACAGTAACCCGAGCCGAGTTCCACCGAGTTCCCGAGTCTAGGGTTAGCCCGAGTGACTCGGTCAGACTCGGTCGACTCGACTGACTCGGCTGAGATAATTTTTCTTTCATTATTGCAGTCTGATTTGTATGCCTATGGATGTTTTTATTCCTAGTTATTATCTAATTAGGAAGAATATTTAAGAAGATAAGTCTATTAATTATTTATGGAAACTTGTTTAACATCTTTTGGAATACCAAAAGATTGTTTAGAAACTAGAAATAAAAGTCTATTAATAGAGTTAGGAACCTAGAGTCTATTATTCTCTTATCTCTACAACTTTAACCATCAAAGTATTCACATCAAAAGGAAGAAGAAGCAGATTTTAGAGTGAGAAAGCTTGCAAAAGACTTGATTGGATTACTTCTTGTAGGTCAAGTACTAAAGCTTAGTTTATTTTTATTTATAATGAATGAATCTATTGTTTGTTTTTTCTGTTTTAGTATTTCTTGACTTTTATATTCAAAAATTTGTTCTTCAAGTCTTTTTTTTTAAAAAAAAAAATTTATAGTGATAGTAACTTAGTATTGATGTATTATGTATTATACTAATATAACATGTATGATGTATCATTCAATAAACAACTTTTACAACTTGTTTTTGTACATGTTTTTGCTTCTTGTCTGTTTTTTAAATTTATAGTGTTAGTATTGATGTATTATGTATTATACTAATATGTATCATTCAATATACAACTTTTACAACTTGTTTTTGTACAATGTTGCTGTTTTTTTCTTTTTCATAACTCAAAAGTATCGTTTTCAACTTGTTTTTCTATATGTTTTTGCTTATTCTAGTCTGTTTTTACGATCTATTATTCAAGTCTGTTTTTAACATCTATTATTCAAGTCTGTTTTAATTTTGTAGTGTTACTCAGTGGCGTGGCCGAGAATTCGGGGGCCCGGTGCGACAAAATATTGGGGGCCCTTTCTCCGATAATGATAAAAAAACAAATTTCTTTTCCAAATATAATGCATTTAGCAAAAATCCAAATAAATTAAGCTAGAATTTTTTTCTTATCTCAGATGAATCTAAGTTGTCTATTTCTTTTCTCCCTAAAATTTCTTTAAGCAAAAAATCGTACACATAGAACTAAATTTATTCAATGAAAAAAAATTAACAATAAGTATCATACTTCACAATTAGTCTTTAAACAAAACTAGTGATTTATCTATGATTAATAGTTGTTATTACTATTAATAGTTCGGGAGAATAATGCATTGAGATAATAAACAAAAAAAAATTGATAAGGGGGGAGTGTATCGACCTCGAGACATGCTTGTTATGCAAAATATTTACTAACTAAGCTACAATTCACTTTTTGAATCATTTTATATTTTCTTGTTATTAGACTTAATGAAGATTTAGGGGACTTCCAGTCTTTAAGAAAGGAGGAGCGTAAGAAAAAGAAAGATGACATGAAAGAGAGGAAAAAAAAATTTTAACATTATATATCTAGTTTTGTTCTTTTAATTTTACCGCCATCTAACGCATCTAAATAAACATGTTTATGAAATAATAATGACATGTCGTTAGAGTCATAGTTGAACCAACTTACCCCATATCTACCTAAAATATCTACGTGGGGGCTACAAAATACCCAAACCAAGTCTTGTTGCCCCATAAAACACAAAAACAAAGAAAAAGAACATAAATTGTAGTCCTAGGGACTCGAACACGGGACCTTCATAGCATGGGGCAAGGCACAAGCCATCTGAGCTAACTTGATAACATGTATTATAGTGGATTTTAATTTATATATTGGTTACTCAATTTGAATTTTCAGATATGGGGCCCTTGGGAAGAGGGGGGCCCGGTGCGACCGCACCGCTCGCACCCCCTCACCCACGCCCCTGGTGTTACTATTAATGTGTTAATGCAATATACTTCTAGGAATGGAGGAAGCTACAAATACTTCGGCCACTGCAATTTCTAAGGAGAAAGGTGATGTTGCTTGGTAATGGGTAACTTTGAAAGATCCCAACAATAAAAAGATAGTGATATGTAAGCTATGTAAGAAGGAAATGCATGGAGGGATAAATAGGTTGAAACACCATCTTATGCATAAAAGAGGAAACGTCGCACCTTGTTCAAAAGTTTCAATTGAGATAATGAAGCAACTAGAAGCTTATGAAGGGAAAAAAATAGATACACAAAAGAAGAAGCAAAAAGTTGATGAATTTTTGAGGATGAGAAAACAAGAGGAGATGAAGTGGAGGAAGAAGAAGACGAAGAAGAAGTTGAGCCATCCTCCGGTAAAAGGAAAAAGATGAAGAGGGCAAGCGATGTTAGAGATGCTTTAGATAAACACTTTAAGCCTGATTTGAAGAAATGAAACAAGCTACACTCGACAAAAACAATCCTATAAAAGAAGCAAAAAAGGAAGAGGCTTGGCAAGCAATTACGAGATGGATGTTAGAAGCGGAGATTCCATTCAATGTCGTACGTTATCCAAGTTTCCAAGAGATGATAACTAAAATCGGAGAGTATGGAAGAGGTAATAGTTATTTAGTAATTAAATTTGATATAGTTAATCCTTAATATATTCTTACTTATATTTAAATTTTAACTTCGACATGTTATTATTATACATAGGCATGCCAACACCATCTTATCGTCAATGTCGAACAAACTTATTTAGTTATCATCTTGAGAAGGCAAAGAATTTTGTCGGTTCGTTCAAGGAGCATTGGAAAAGATATGGATGTTCGATTATGTCTGATTTTTGGACACATGGTAAGGGACGATCATTGATAAATTTCTTAGTCAATTGTCCAAAGGGTATTATTTTTTAGAAGTCAGTTGATGCATCTGAACATATCAAAAGTTCTGCCTACATTGTCAATCAAGTTGATCAAGTAATTGCTGAAGTTGAAGCAGAAAATATAGTTCAGGTGATTTATCCCACTTTTTTTTTACTTAGTTAACATTTCCATTGATTTAGTGATTAATAACGAGGAAAAATTAAAATTGTCAAATGTTTTGTTTGACAGTTTGTTACAGACAACGGATCAAACTTCAAGGCTGTGGGTAGTTGTTTGGAAAGTAAATATCCTCAATTATATTGGACTCCTTATGCAGCTCATTGCATCAACCTTTTGCTTCAAGATTTGGGTGAAAAACTTAAAAAGATTAAGGATGCAATTGCTCAAGGTTAGAGACTTGTCACTTATATCTATAATCATGGGCGAGTTTTGAAAATGATGAGGTAGTTGACAGAAGGAAAAGAGTTGCACAGGTCTTGTGTAACAAGATTCGCAACATCTTTTTATACGCTTAAGAGCATTCATGCACATAGTGCTCCACTGCAAACATTGTTTGCATCGAAAAAATGGATGGAATCAAATTTTTCAAAGGACTAAGATGGAAAAATGATGATGACAATTGTAACCAAAACTGAATTTTGGAACAATGTGTTCTTTTCATGTCAAGTAATGGCTCCCTTAGTTGATGTTGTCCGACTTGTAAATCTAGAAGAAAAACCATGCATGGGTTATCTTTACGAAGCGATGGATATCGCTAAAGAAAAGATAGAAAGGAATTTAGAGAAAGATTCAAGTCGAGTAACAACTAAGATCTTTGAAATGATTAAGAAGAGGTGAAATGATCAATTCCATCAACACTCGCATGTTGCGGGATATTACTTAAATCCCTCCATATTTTACAAGATTTCCCCTCATGAGCTCGAAACTGATCCTGGGTATTTGGAGATTAACCAAGGATTGCATCACGTTATTAAAAAGATGGTAACTGATCCAGATGAGCAAGATCAAATTTATGCTGACTTGAGAAAATATACCGATAAAGTTGGTATATTAGGTTCAGAGACCGCTCAAAGAACCAAAGACAAAATCTTACCTCGTAAATATACTTATATCTACATTTTTGTAACATAATTAGTAGTAGTAACTGTAGTTCATACAAACTAACAGTTTATTGTTATTGTTTCATTCTTTGGCGATAGATGATGGTGGACTTCATATGGTGATGATGTTCCGATACTCAGAAAGTTCGCAATGAAAATCTTAGGCTTGACATGTAGTGCTTCGCCATGTGAGAGGAATTGGAGTGCATTTGACCACGTAAGTAAGATAAACTTATTATATTAGGAATAGTATAAGTTAAAGTTGAAATTAGATGAAATATAATACTAAAACATAACAATTTATTTCAGATTCACTCAAAGAAGAGAAACAATTATCATCAAAAGAAGTTGAATGATACGGTGTTCATCCAATACAACAAAAAATTAGAATGTAGGTACACTAACAAGCTTAGGTGTGATGTTGAAGGCGCAAACGACCCCATTTTCTTGGCGGAACGTGATGAAGAAGATGAATGGATCAAGCCAATGGAGGATGATTATGTTATGGAGGATGGTAGTTTAACTTGGACTCAAGTTCTTAATGCAATTGGACCTACTGAGTTTGACGGTCCAAGAACAAGAACTCACACGAGTCAATCACGTACCCCACCCTCGAGTTCGTATCAACTACTGGATGAAGAAGATGATGATGTGGATCTTGAATATGAGATGCCACAAGGTGGAGTACACATAGAAGAAATTCAAGAGGATAATGATGATGGTGATAGTGGTGAAGAGGATGGTGATGATATGGATGTTTAGGTTATTATAGTCTACTAGTTATATAGTTTTAGACTTTAGTTCTTGCCATAGAGTATTAGTCTAGTAAGTCTACTTTAGTTATTAGTATTAGAGTATGAGTCTACCGGAGTGATTATTTAGTTCTACTTGTTCCTAACACTACTAGTAATTTGATTTTTAAGTTCGAACTTGATTAGATTAAGTATTATCATGTTACTGTTTTATATACATATACTACTAACCATTTCATAAGGACTTAGAGTGACTCGGCTGACTCGACCGAGTGACTCGGACCTTGACTGGGACTCGGCCCTTGGCCGAGCCGAGTCCGAGTCCGAGTCCGAGTCGTACTACTTAGGTCACAGGTGAAGCCCAAAGACGTCGTCGGTGCCCGCAAAATTATTAACAGGTGGAGGTTCGAATTCCGGTCAACGACCCGGTCCAGCTGACTTCTTGACCCGCGATTTCTTACCCCCACAGTTATTCAATCAAGATTTTCAAGTTAAAGAGAAACAAACTTTACATATCACTAGGAAATTGGTATCTAAGGTTTCAAATCTCGTCCTTACCTGACTTTTTGATGTAGAAATTTGGAGAAAAATAGTTGACTCAATCGTTACCTAAATCGTCTAATCCGAGTCCCAAATCATTGATTGAAGATTGTTGCCTCTTGTTTGAAGATTGTTGCCTCTAGTTTGAAGATTGGGGTTCGATTTCATTTTTTGAAAACCTAGATATGATGGGGTTAAAGAGAGAAAGAGGGAGTCGTTGTTGGTTAGAGAGTGAGAGGGAAATATTATGAAAAGAATGAGTTTTTTAATTTTCTCTAACAAATAAGGTTATATTCGTCTTTTCCTTATATTTGATATTTACTAAAAAACCCCAGGGAGCTGAAGCCTATAAAAAGTTGATGATTCTTTTTTTAACCAAAGCTCTAATTTTTTAGGGAGTTCTGGTCAAATTTCTCGAAATCTGAAGATAATTGTAGTAAGGACGAATTTAACCAAAATTTTCATTTCAAGAGTAAAATTGTACTAGGTAGCTACATCAGCGGAGGGAAGTGATTTAAATATGTCAAATGAGAAGGATTGTTGGATCCCGCCGCCCCCAAACACGATCAAGGCCAACTTTGATGGAACCTTTAAGAATAATGGAGCTTCTGTTGGGGTGGTGATTAGAAACTCTAACGGAGAGATTGTTTTTCAAGAAGGAAGAAGAATCGAAGCACAATCGGCATTGATCAGTGAGGCTGAAGCTCTCCGGTTTGCTTGTCAAAAAATTTTGGAGTTAGGGTTTCAAAGAGTATTAATAGAAGGAGATAACCAGGTCGTCATTTCGGCAATATCGGACGGACAGGATTCGATCCCGTGGCGAATTCATTCGCTCATCTCGGAATCAAAACAGTTGGTGGATGGGTTGGCAACAGTTGGCTTCCAACGAGTTCCAAGGACGGCAAACGTGGCAGCGCATGAAGTCGCCCAGGCGGCACTTTATTAGTAATTCATTTTGCAGTCCGGTCCATAATTGTAACCATTATTTCGGTAATAGTCCCTGTTTTAACTTCAAGATGTAATTTCATCAATTTTCTATTTAATGAAGTTAATCCATTTCCAAAAAAAAAAAAAAAAAAAAAAAAAAAAAAAAAGAGTAAAATTGTACTTTCACGAATTTTTTTTTTTAAATATTGTTTAAGAATGGGATATTTGATTTCTTATTACCCCAAATTATGAGCTTTTAAATTGGGGCCCTTGATAATAGGTGTTTGTGTTTTTTTTTTGTTGAGAGAAAAGCTAAACAAAAACCACAGACACTAACTAAAATACGAAAGTAAAGATTCAGGAAGATCCGATAGAGCCCGCCATATCCAGGTACCCATATTCCTGCGACTCCATTTAGCTAAAATATCCGCTTTCGCATTTCCTTCCCTGTTGATGTGAGTATATATAATTGATGAAATTTTCTTCTAGCTGACGCACTTTGTCGATGAACTTGCCTGCTTGCCAACCAATATCTGCCTGTTCCTTGTGATTTTCTATATATATATATATCCATAAATTACACTTTCATAATGAATTAATGGTCAGTAGTACTATCTATATGCAATTGGAAAGTTGGGTTTGTCAATTCTTCAACAAATATCTTCATAAAAAAAAAAAAAAATTCTTCAACAAATAACCTCCTCCCTAGTTCCCCACATTGTAAAGTCAAAGATTCCATGAGACCCCCTTGTTTGCGTCTTCCCCACAAACTTTCTATTTTTAAGTGTGAAAGCATTTTGAGGCCAAGCTTTATTCCTTGTGAACCCATCCAACCCTACCACCTTGAATTAATGAATTTGTCCATGAAAAACGTTCAAACAGAATTATCATACAGTCAACTCCTTCAGGTTCATTGGCTTCATTGTCCCTAATATTATAATTGTAGTAGAAGATATGGTTTCCTTGAAAACAAATTTATGACTTTTTTTATACTATATGCTTACAACTAAAAAGATATGGAGTATTAGTTATATCTAACGATCTTTTTATCGAGTTACTGCCTCGATGTCGAGAAAAGAAATGTAAATATCGCGGTATATGATTATTACCTAGCTAGTTAGTATTCAGGCTCGAATAGGACATAATATTCAGACAAACGAATTTAAATATCTATCCAATATTTGATTAGGAGTGTGGTTTTACGATTCTCATTTCTAATGGGATTGTCCCTTAAGATCTCATGGTCACGTGTGTCACAAGTTAAGTCCAAAGACGTCGTCGGTGCCCGCTAAATTATTAACAGGTGGAGGTTCGAATTCCGATCAACGACTCGGTCCAGCTGACTTCTTGACCCACAATTTCTTACCCTCAGAGTTATTCAATCAAGATTTTCAGGTTAAAGAGAAACAAACTTTTACATATTACTAGGAAATTGGTATCTAAGGTTTCAAATCTCGTCCTCACCTGACTTTCTCTGATGTAGAAATTTGGGGAAAAATAGTTGACTCAATCGTTACCTAAATCGTCTAATCCAAATCCCAAATCGTTGATTGAAGATTGTTGCCTCTGGTTTGAAGATTGGGGTTATATTTCGTTTTTTGAAAACCTATATATGATGGGGTTAAAGAGGGAGTCGTTGTTGGTTAGAGAGTGAGAGGGAAATATTATGAAAAGAATGAATTTTTTTATTTTTTCTAACCAATAAGGCTATATTCGTCTTTTCTTTATATTTGATATTTACAAAAAAGCCCCAAGGAGCTGAAGCCTATAAAAAGTAGATGAATCATTTTTAACCAAAGCTCTAATTTTTTAGGGAGTTTTGGTTAAATTTCCCTAAATCTGAAGATAATTGTAGTGAAGACGAATTCAACCGAAATTTTCATTTCAGGAGTAAAATTGTAACTTCACGAAATGTTTTTTTTTAATTATTGTTTAAGAATGGGATATTTGATTTCTTATTACCCCAAATTATGAGCTTTTAAATTGAGGGCGCTTTTAAATTGAGGGCCCTTGATAATAGGTGTTTGTGTTTGTAACACACAATATTTGGCTCTTTGTTGTTTTTTTTTTTTTTTTTTTTTTTTTTTTTTATTTTTGGAAATGGATTAACTTCATTAAATAGAAAATTGATGAAATTACATCTTGAAGTTAAAACAGGGACTATTACCGAAACAATGGTTACAATTATGGACCGGACTGCAAAATGAATTACTAATAAAGTGCCGCGTGGGCGACTTCATGCGCTGCCACGTTTGCCGTCCTTGGAACTCGTTGGAAGCCAACTGTTGCCAACCCATCCACCAGCTGTTTTGATTCCGAGATGAGCGAATGAATTCGCCACGGGATCGAATCATGTCCGTCCGATATTGCCGAAATGACGACCTGGTTATCTCCTTCTATTAATACTCTTTGAAACCCTAACTCCAAAATTTTTTGACAAGCAAACTGGAGAGCTTCAGCCTCACTGATCAATGCCGATTGTGCTTCGATTCTTCTTCCTTCTTGAAAAACAATCTCTCCGTTAGAGTTTCTAATCACCACCCCAACAGAAGCTCCATTATTGTTAAAGGTTCCATCAAAGTTGGCCTTGATCGTGTTTGGGGGCGGCGGGATCCAACAATCCTTCTCATTTGACATATTTAAATCACTTCCCTCCGCTGATGTAGCTACCTTCTTGGCTAAACAGAGTATTCGATTGATATTTATATCCTCTCCATTGAAAATGAAGTTGTTCCTTTCTTTCCAGAGGAACCAAAGAAGGTAAACAACAAACCTCACTTTGAATCTGTCTTCTTTATAATTGACTATTAATTTTTTGATTAGTAACTCTGGATTATCTTCTTTGTTGCATTCCATGAATGATTGAGCCTTACTCCATAGTTCTGTGAAGATTGGACAAGAATTAAACAAATGCAAAGTGGTTTCCGGTTCATTTTGACAAAGTTTGCAAGTTGTCGAAATTTGGCCATTCCCCCTCGCAATATTTGATAACACAGGTAATCCTCCGTTCAGTAATCTCCATATAAATTGTAATACCCTTGGTTGGATGTCTGTTAACTTCCAAAATTTTGACCATGGAAATTCCGAATTAACTCTAGGATTTCTGTGGGTCGATGATATTTCCTTGAAGAATGACTTTGGGGTAAACGCACCAGACAACGTAGGCATCCAAATTAGCCTATCTATAACACACACTGTCGATAATGGAATATTCAAAATTGCTTCGACAGTACTATTCTCAAACCATGTTGTAAGTGTATCCAATTTCCAAGTGAATGTTTCTTGATTAATAAGATCTGATACTCTTGTAATATTTGATGGCAGGGGCTCTTTGCAAATTGGTTTGAAGTTGGGAAGTTCCGGAATCCATGGGTCAGAGGCAATGATGATCGATGAGCCATCACCCACTTTCCAACAACACTGGTTCTTTAGGACATCTCTGATCTCAATCATGGCATTCCATAGAGGGGTAGCACTTGCTTTTTTTTCTTCATTCCAGAAAGAATTAGACTTGTAATACTTAGCAATAATGATTTGAGCCCAAGTAGAATTAGGTTGGGTAATAAGTCTCCAGGCCTGTTTGGCCACCAGAGACTTATTAACCTTCTCCAAAGGCCTGATGCCCAGACCCCCAAGTTCTTTCGGACCTTGAATTATTGGCCAAGGGAGGAAGTGAATTTTCCGTTCATCTTCCTCATGATTCCACCAAAAATTCCTCTGTATTTGCTCCAGTCTACTGATTATCCCCTTTGGTAAAAGAGAGAGACTCATAAAATACGTACTGATGGGGCTGAGAGCCGACTTAATCAAGGTTGTTCTTCCAGCCTGAGATATGAATTTACGTTTCCACGCCGCCAACTTTTTTTTGAATTTATCGACCAGGAACTGGAATGTTTGGATTCTTGATTTTGGTTTAAGGATTAGGTCTCCCAGATATTTATCCGACTCCCTCATGTAAGGTGCTTGGAGTTCATTAACGAAAAAATTCCTTAGGTCCATTGGGACCCCTGAACTAAATAGGATTGAAGATTTTGAAAAATTTACCTTTTGACCCGAGAAAGCCATATAATGATCCATCAACACTTGTAAGCTCCTTAGATTTTTCAGCGATGCCTCCCCCATAATGATCAAATCATCTGCGAATAGTAAATGTGAGACCTTTGGTGCCTTTCGGTTGATTCTGTATCCTTCAAAGAGTACTTCTCTTTCAAATTTTCCAATTAATAGGGACAGAGCTTGAGAGATGAGTATGAATAGATAAGGTGACAACGGACAACCTTGTCTCAGACCTCTTGTAGAAGCGAAAGATCCATATTGTTTGCCGTTTACTAGAACACTGAAAGTTGGGGTTGAGACACAATGCATGATAAGGTCGAGAAGTGTACCTGAAATACCAATTGCACTTAGTACCTGTTTGAGAAAATTCCACTCTACTCGATCGTAGGCTTTAGCCATATCTAATTTCAGTAGGAAAGCCCCGACTTTAGCCTTTGACCGTTTCATAGAATGAATTGATTCCTGTACAATTACTATATTATCCACTATTTGCCTGTTTGGCACAAACGCATTTTGGTTCCAACTAATGCAATCTTCCAAGAAAGGCCTCAATCGTACAAAGGTTGTGTTGTTTACTATACAGTATACATAATTTATGATAAATCACATACTTTATAACAAAAAACATGATTTCAGATTTACATTTCCTAACAAGTTACTATAATTTATGGTACATAATGGATAATCTAAGTATTCAATGGTACATAATGGATTCAATGGTACATTTCCTAACATGACATAAAAACAAGTAATTTATGTCAGAAAATAATCTAAGTATTCAATGGTACATAATGGATGACACACATGCATATGATAAATTACGTTGTATACATGACAAATGATGGTTTCCTCGTCATCAATAACACATAATTTACGAACTTG
This sequence comes from Eschscholzia californica, assembly GCF_041429995.1. Lineage (NCBI taxonomy): Eukaryota > Viridiplantae > Streptophyta > Magnoliopsida > Ranunculales > Papaveraceae > Eschscholzia > Eschscholzia californica. The sequence continues at coordinate 40,723,744 of NW_028238198.1, forward strand.
TTTCATAATTTGTATTCGATGTGTGTTTATGTATGAGTAAAAAATGAAAGTTAAGTGAGAGAAAGTTGATATATATGTTTTGAATATTAACCCCCAAATCACGCTAATTGATCTCAGAAAATATACTCTTTCCAAATCTGAAAATTAAGTGAGAGAAAGTGATATATAGATTTGGTTTCCAAATCTGAAAGGATGAGAGAGAAAATCTGTTTTGGAAAATATCCGTTTTCCAAATCTGTTTTGGAAAATCTGTTTTGGAAAATATCCTTGATCCGTTACTTCCTATTAAATCTTTTCAGTTTGTAACCTAAATATCTCCCCCAAATCACGCCCCCTGGTTTGGGAAACTTTCCGGATTCATTCTGAAATTTAACAACCCCGGATTTTTTAGACGAGGGACATGGAGGGTATTTATCAATAAAGTATGAGTTATTTATGCCCTTATTGTAAAAGGACTAAATGTCCATATTTTGGGAAGATTGGTCTATATACCTATTATGAAAATGATTTTGGTCTATATACCCATGGACTCTTCTTATAATTGACTTGCTGTTTGGACTCTCTTTTTTCAATGTTGCATTTTGGACTTCCTTTTTCGAAAAAAGTGTTAAATATAACTGTTGTAAAATACTTTAGACCATTTTACCTTTCTTCTCCTTCTCCTTCATGGTGTTAGTAATGGAGACCAACCCTTCCCACCTAGTCCCAACAAAGTATTCCCCGTAAAACATGAACAAATTATTGTTCAACCTAGAGAGAGTTGATTACCAAGCTTTGCATCCTCTGTTAGTAATTAGTCTATCCACCAAACAACCCTCAATTATCGCCAATAGGAACACAATGTTCAACACCATTAATCAATAAAGGACTAGCAATCACAACAGGAATTTAAATAAATCCAACAGGCATTTCACAACGTGGCCCTAAAACTAATTCATCATCAAACTCATCTAATTGTAATCCATCAAGAAATTTCTCATTGATTCTTTGTAAAGCTTCACTACCAAATGAAGTAGCTATTTTACAATCCCCAAGTTTAGATTCAAGAGAACATGATGAGGTCTTCCCATTCACAACCAATTCCATGATCACCAGTTTCATCACAATTATTGATTAGAAAATGATAACCAATTCCATGATCACCAGTTTCATCACAATTATTGATTAGAAAATGATTAGGTATTAGATCGATCATCATTTTTTTAGGTTGTGAACATAGATCACCACCACCACTAACACAGAAACGTGAGGATCTACTTTGATGATCAAAGTTTCAGTTTTTTTAGGTTTAATTTGATCATCTTTATAGGTTGTGAACACATCACCACCACCACTAACACAGAAACAAAATCAGGTGATGAATGACTGAACGAAACCAACGCCCAAAGAGTCCAGAAGATAAGCAATGAAGTTGTGGGTGGTTCTATCCTACCAAATTTAGAGAGAAAGCCACCAAGAATGACAATTGCAACCAAGTTAGGGGTCTAAAATGCAATATTAATTACGGTAATGCTACTTTCCCAAGGAGGTCGACAAGGGGTAGAGTTGGAATATTTTTAAGTGTAACTTTAGAGACGGAATATTCCCGAAATATTCCGTCAAAAGTGAGTTCAAAGTGCAACACTGAAAAAAGAGAGTCCAAACAGCAACTCGATTATCTCAAAGGGGGTCCAAACAGCAAATCTCTCTTTTATTTTTGTAGTAGCTTCTCATTTATTCTACCCTAATATTACTATATAAATGTAAAATCTCTTTTTTACAATAAAAATAAAGAACACTTACAATGTCACGTGTAATGCACCATTTTTAATTTACAGAGAAACAAAAAAAATCATAAAATTGGTTAATGAACAAAAAAGTTAATTTATCATTATTTTTATTTTTTTTTGACATTGACAAAAAAAAACTTATTACAAGAAATTAATACATCATCAAAAAATGACACAAAAAATGACGTCAGCCCTCCCCCTTTCCACTTCTCTCAAACTCATCTCTCTGAAAAACCCTAATCTCCCCCCAACAGCAACCCCCGTTAGCTTGCAAATCCATCAAAGATATTGCCTTGAATCTCCCCTCAGCTAAACATTAATTGTTGATAGAAGCTAATCACTCCATCAGTCGAGTGATTAGCTCTCTCCCCAATCGAACGGAGAGCAACTTCTACCCACCTTCATCATTCATGCATGCAGATTTGTAAACTTCCAGAAGGAAGTTAGGCCGTTGGTGGGGTGTCATCTCGAAGGTAGTCACTACTCAGACGAGCAGCAACCCCGAGAGAAGTTGGATCACGCCTGAGCTTGCATTTAAGGTACGTCCTCTCGATCTGCTGCTAGTCCCTTGGTCTTCTCGGCCTTAATTGTTCTCTCTCTCCTTTCTCGCTTGTCTGATTAGTGGATCTTTTGTCGTTTGGTTTTCCAAAGTTGGTTTGCGCCTCCTCTCTTTTCTTTTTGGTTGGTTTTGAGTCTTTTGATTTGATGTTCGTCTTGTCCGACGAGTAGAGTGGACGGGTGGTTGGCTCCCACCAATACTTGAGCATGCAAAGTGATCATTGCATGGCTTGTTTCAGCAGAACTCCCCTCGTCCTCAACCTTATAAACCCCATCCTTGGTCCTCCTCAACTCATCAGCTTCCTCATCTTCATTCTCTCTGTTACCACAAACCCTAACAGACTCTCCTCCTTCACCTCTCCAATCTTCTTCATCCTCTCCCCTTCCAGTACCCCTTACATACCCATCGTGTTGCTTTCCTGTCCTTTACTCATGGCCACCCACTTTGCTATATCCCCGAGAGGTCATCTCTCCCTACGCTACCAGAAACCCTCCGTTAACCATGAACTTCAGGAGACTTCGGAAGGATGGGTGGCACGATGGTGCTGCCCGGAAGAGGCCTCCTTAGCTCAGCTCAGACGTATGTTGTATCCCCTCTCTGTTTTCTTCAGAGACTGCTTTTACTCGAGTGTCGAAGGTCCGGTGAATACTTTTCTTATTAAACCCAAAAGCCTCTTTGTGCTCAACACCCTAAACGCCGGTCGACCATGGATTATGAGAGGTCGACTCCTTGTGCTCAAACAGGTGGAGCTCCCACTAAACGAGGAGGTGGATGATCTGTTCTTCGAGCCCATGTGGTGCACCCTTTACAAACTCCCTCTCTCAATCCAAAACAAAGAAGACTTGGACGTGATCTTCGAGAAAATGGGGAAGATCATTGAAATCAAACCTAGAAGTTTAGGTTTCATCAACAACAAAGTCATAAAAGTACATTTCCTCTATGATGTACGTACACCACTCCTTGCTGTCATCAATCTCCTTTTTGCCGATAGAGAATGCTCCATTAACATCAGCTACCAAAAATTCCCGGGAGATATATGTCAATCCTGTCGTATTATCGAACATCCTCTCGGTCACTGCCCGGAACCAGAACCTATTCCCCACTCCGACGATGACGATGACTCCAGCTATGAGCCGATGGAGGACATCGAGGAAGACAACCAAACCTTCAGGCCAGAAGAACCAATTCTAAGGGCACTCCCACCTTCTCCAGTGAGGGCCCTTAACCAAGTTCCCCTTAGGATCAACACCACCGGAAAACATGTTCGAACCAGATCCTCACCCCTCTCTATCAGCTCCTCCGAGGAATCCCCACCTTCAACTCGTATGCATGCTCGATTGGTGGATGACTCGGAAGCCAGGCAACTGCTCGAAGAATCCAATGTTCTCTACCAGAGTCTGGAGATGATCACTGCTCAAGCGGCGGAGGGGGCCTCTATACCACCCGTCTAGTCCAGTTGGCTTTGTGTTTAGGTCGTGTTTCTGTTTTGGTTGTTCTGTTTAGTTTTCTGTTTTTTGTTTTTCGTTGGTTTTGTTGGGCAGTTGTTTGTGGTTTCTCCTGGTTCAGGTGCAAGAGTTAGGTCCCCTCTCGGGTGATAGTGTGGTGGCTCGGTCCCCACCTTTTGTGGCTCTTGCGGTTGAACCAGGACAGTAGTGTTGTTTAGGTGCCCCTCAGGGGTGCCTTTAGTTTGTTTGGTGGCTTTAGTCGTTTAAACTTTTGTTTTTGTTTTATTCCTGTGGTGCCTTTAGTTCTTTTCTGTACTTGATAGTAGGGCATTTTATTTTGTTCTTGCGGTCCTGATCCGGCGGGTGTCCCTGGGCCTTAGAACCGTTTGGGATGGCCTCAGCCAGTCTGACCCTTGTGCGAGACCCGGTTTCCACCCTTCATACCCACCCTAACCCGAGCCCTTTAACCATTTTGGCCTGGAACGTCCGGGGGTGTGGAAGCTTTCTAAATCGGAAACACCTTTGGATGTTACTCAAAGAGCACAATCCAGATCTTATCTTCCTTTCCGAGACTAAATGCATGAACATGAATCTTGACAAATTGCTCAACCTTCACAAAAGCTACAAAAAAGTTACAGTTGAGCCAATTAACAAAGCGGGTGGTCTGGTTCTTTTCTGGAAAACGGATATTGACCTCACGATTCTACAAACCACTCAAAACATGATCCATGTGTCTTTGTATTTTGAAGATCAAAATAAAAATCTTCTGCTCACTGGATTTTATGGTTGCCCATACAACAAAGACAAACTCAAACCCTGGGAAGCTCTTCAGAATGTCTCCACATCCCAAACCACACCTTGGTTAGTCATCGGCGACCTGAATACCATCATGTATCCTTCCGATAAAAGTGGCCCCCCGAAACCTATCCCTCTCATGGCAAGGAAAATTGTGTCCACTATTCACGATATGGGTCTGCATGACTTAGGTTTCAGTGGTCCGCAATTCACTTGGTCCAATCGGCAGTTCCATGGTACATTGATTCAAGAGCGTCTTGACAGAGCGCTTGCTAATATGGACTGGCTCTCTACCTTCCCGTCTTCCAGCATCACACACCTCCCGGGGGTGGGATCTGATCACTTACCTATTTTACTCACCACCCACTCCCCATCATATCTGAGTGCCAAACCCTTCAAATTTCTTAGAACCTGGATGTCCCACCCAGACTGTCAAGCTTTTATCCTTGAAAACTGGACCATGAACAACTACTTGATTCAGCAAAAGCTCAACCAGCTAGCCATCAAACTGTCTCAGTGGAATAGAAATGTCTTTGGTCACATTGAGAAAAAAATCAAACACCTCACTACCCTTATTCAGTCTACGACTAATCAAGTGGGTTTACTTCACTTCACATCTCAGCTGGAGGAGGCTTACAACCTGCAGGAGAGTATATGGAAGGAAAAATCCAGAGTAGCACACGTTCAGCTGGGTGATAGAAATACCAAATTTTTCCACGCCAAAGCAATTACCAGGAATCGGAAAAATCACATATCATCCATCAAAAAAGATGACAACTCGTGGTGCTCGGATACCCAGGAGATATCCAATCTCTTCACGACAAACATTAAAAATATTTCCACCACCTCCCCTAACCCCACTAGTACGATCAGATCCCTGTTAACCACCCAGATTTCCGCCTTGCAAAACACTTTCCTCACTCAAGCTCCCAACGAGGAAAAAATCAGAGCATCCATTTTCTCCCTGAAACCTGAGGCTGCGCCAGGACCGGATGGTTTTCCACCCTTCTTCTATCAATCCAATTGGGAAACAGTTAAAACAGACGTCCTCCAGATGGTCCAAGCTTTTTTCAATACAGCCACTCTCCCTCCATACACTAACCACACCCACATCTGCCTCATCACCAAAAACAAAGCCCCCCAAACCACATCCGACTTCAGACCCATTAGCCTTCTCAACACCACATATAAAATCATCACCAAAATGCTGGCTAATCGCCTGAAAACTACTCTCCCGGACATCATCTCTCCCTTTCAAGCAGCTTATGTCCCGGGACGCCAAATCACAGATAACGTAATCATCAGCCAGGAAATATCTCACTCCTTCAAGAATAAACGTGGGTCGAAAGGCTTCTTTGGCTTAAAATTGGATATGTCCAAAGCCTTCGATCGGGTTGAATGGCATTATCTTGAGGACATTATGGTTAACCTGGGGTATGACACACAGTGGATCAAAATGATACACGCCTGCATTTCTTCATCCTCGATGGCGGTTCTTATAAATGGTAGACAAGGCCCGTCTTTTAATGTGTCTAGAGGCTTAAGGCAAGGAGACCCACTTTCGCCTTTCCTGTTCGCTTTAGCCATGGAAGGCCTGAGTCGTCTACTTGACTCCCCTGATAGCCCTCACAAATTTATCGGTTTCTCTACCCCTAGATCCACTTTTACAATCAATCACCTGCTGTTTGCAGACGACTGCATCATTTTTGGTAGGAATACTCTTGACAACATCTCCAATCTCATCTCCATCCTTTCCTTGTTTGGGTCGGAATCGGGTCAAATCATCAACTACAACAAATCCACCATCTTCTTCTCTAAAAATACCCACCCCAAATTCAAAAGGTTAATCACCAAATCACTCAAAGTGCATCAAGCTTCGAATTTAGACAAGTACCTGGGAACACAGCTGTTCATAGGGGCCCAAAAACAACAGACTTTTAAACCGTTGCTGGCGCAGATTCAGAATAAACTTTCGAAGTGGCAAACAAATCTCCTCTCTCAAGCAGGCCGCACAGTAGTCATCTCGTCTATTACCGCGGCGGTTCCCCGATATCAGATGCAATGCTTTGCCATTCCCAAAGGCATAAGCAAACGCATAGAGACCATTCAAAGGTCATTCTGGTGGGGAAAAACAAAATCCATTCATACTATCAACTGGGCAGCAATCTGTCGTCCTCGTAAACTCGGAGGTCTGGGACTCAGATTGCCTGCCATTGACAATACAGCTTTTTTATGTAAACTGGGATGGCGCCTTCTCAAAGTTCCTAAAGCGCCCTGGGCTCAACTCCTAAAAGCCAAATATTACCCAAAAACGGAAAAACCAACCTCTCCAAAACAGAATCATTCGTGGATCTGGAAATCGTTGGCGGAACCTATCGGCAAACTCTCTAAACTTATCTTTTGGGATGTAAACAAAGGTACCAAAATCAATATTTGGCAAGACTTTTGGATTCCAAATCAGGAACCGCCGCTACACAACCAAAATAATTGCCCGTTGAACACGGTGGACCAACTGATCGACAATAATTCTTGGAAGACGGACCTACTCCAGAGATACTTTGATGCGGAAACTTGCAATGCGATACTTAGCATAAATCTTCACCCGTCGGCAGAGGATGAAATGGTATGGACTCTCACAAATTCTGGCCAATTCACAATAAAATCAATGTACAGGTTTCTGAGTAATGGCACAAGAGAACCAGAAACGATGGAATGGGCGTTCATATGGAACATTAGAACTATACCCAGAATCAAACTTTTTCTATGGAAGTGTTGCACCAATAGTCTCCCGGTCAAAGACAAAATCGGTAGTTACATTGGCAACGATCACAACTGCACCTTCTGCGACGAACGGGAAACCACAACCCATGTCCTTCTTCACTGCAACTTTGCCCGAGCAATTTGGTTCCACTACAACATAAGAACGGATGGGATTGGCTCAGTGCTTGAGTGGATCACGAACTGGGCTTCTTTGGAGGATGTTACAACGGAGTATCTTGCTAAAATCATGTGGTTTATTTGGAAAGCTAGATGCGAGAAATGTTTCGGTAAGAAAGCAATCAGTCCTATGTAGCTTATTCGGCAGATTCAAAGCTACGCTACAAACCTTCCTAGGCAAAAAATGGCTAAAAGTAACGCAGTCCCGCCCAAGTGGCAGCCACCTCCACCACCTTTTCTCAAAATAAACGTGGATGCCTCTTTCAAAACCCACACTGTCCCGGCAGGAATCGGAAACATCATCCACGATGCAAACGGTGATTTCATGATAGCTAGAGTAGCAAGCATCAGGGGACAGACGGCGGAAGAATGTGAAAGTATAGCTATCCTGAACGCAGTCAAATGGGCGGAGGAGCTTCATCCTAACCACATAATAATCGAAAGCGACAACAACAATTTGATAATGAACATTCGGGACAGAAACAAAGCAATCAACTGGCAATCTCTACATAACATCGAACAGATCAGGGCCCGCATAACCCATTTCGAGCAAATTCACTTTCAGTTCAGCCCGAGGACAACAAATGGCCTGGCAGACGCCCTAGCAAAGTGGGGAAGGAAACATAGGGTCAACAGAACGTGGCACTCTATGGACAACTTGAAGTGGGATCTTAATATGTAATTTGTTTTGGCTTCCTTTCAACAAAAAAAAAAAAAAAAATTTGACTTCATGACATCATAGGCCCTTAAAAATCATCCTAAGGGACCTAACGCACATCTAATATACATTTACTTTATTTATATCCAAATTCAAAAAATTCATCCATCTTCGCTTCTATGAGATGAAATGTAGGACTTCCGAATTGCAAAGTAGGTGTTCAATACTATACCGAAAAGTGATGGACAAATATAGTATTAAGTGTTTACAAGTGAGATGACAAAATACAAATATTATGTCATACACATAAACCACGTACAAAAATCTAGTTCTTGTTCATGTATTTCGACCAGTCCACATTAGAGACAGTACCAACATTGTCAAGGCACATTGTTCGACATGCAGTTCGGCAATCCCCTTTAACTTGCCTCTGGCACTGTGGTATACAATTGTTGACACAATGGTCAAATTCAGCATCAGCATTAACCAATACTAAACTATTAGTACTAATCATAATAACTGCCATGATCAACATCATCACCACCATCAATTTCTTACTGTTGCATACATTTGCCATTTTTGTGGAGAATTTGTATTTTGATTAACAAAGGGGGAAGTGAAAGTGATAGAATGTTTTATTGAAGAGACAGAGGAGAGTTAAGATTAATTTATAGGAGTTTTAATCTAAGGTACATGAACATATGCCTTTACTTATTCCCTGAAAAAAATGGGTTGTTGTTGTTATAAATATTAGATTTATGGTGGATGACCACCACCAATTGTAACTCCCACCACCATAGGTTTTCCACCATTACTTTGTATTCAAGCTCCATTATTGTGTGTCTATTGGATGTGTAACTCATCTAGCTAAATGCCTATATAAAGAGGTTACTTGCTAATGAAGAAGATGGATCAAACCAATGTATCATAGTACTCAATATATCAATGTACCAAAGTAGAGAAATTCTCTACAAACATATGAATATAACTCTAGTTCTACTTGTCTCTATATCTTTTTGTCTATATTTCTATTGTTTTTCTTCTTCCCTCCTTTATTTTTCACAACACGTTATCAGCACGAATTGCTCTATCATCAATGATCAAATGGAAGAAGAAATTTTCCACTTATTGATCAAGATACAAACAAATGAAACATGGGTAAGTTTGGTCAATTGTAATTGGTAAATCAAAAGGTATTTGCACATTTCTTTGTTGAATTTTTAAGCTTGTTATTCTTATTTATCTCTAACCATTGATTTTGTGATTGTTGAGGCATAGTGAATCATATCAAAAGGATATTAGAGTTACATAGCTGATAATGGAAAATGGTTGGTATTTCAAACTAATATGAATGTAGTGCAATCTATTCTATGGTAAGGTCAAGGTAAGTTATGCTTCAAAAAAAAAAATGGTATTAGTCTCATAACTAATGTTTATTTTTGTATGAATACATCAAAAGTGCATATTTTGATTTGTTCAAGAAGATTTCTCCAAAGAGGAAACTTAACCACCAGAATTTGATTAAGATCAAATTGAAGCATATATTGTATATGAGATAATCAAACCTGAAGTTTGGTGTGTCTGAAACAAGTCTTCAAATCTCAAAATTTCTACAAGAGTTTGAAGTATAAAATTTCTACGAGGTGATAAAAATCAAATCTCTAAAGGGTGAAATTATATACCACTATAAGTTGGTTAATTATCACAAAAAAAAAAAGATAAACCCTTGCAAAACAAAATTTGTTTGCTCATTCCTGAAGAATGGGAAATATTAATGTTTTAGTATTAAAAATATACATTGATTCTTAAGAGATTACAACTGAATTTGTGGTAAAAAAAATACTACAGAAATTCAGAATATCTATTCAAGTGGTGATAATATCTTCTTTCAGGTGATGAATTCTAAATTCTTGAAAAAATAGAATTTGTTCAATATCCGCTTTCATATTACACCTGAAGTTGTAATAACCAAAGAGAAAGAGATGATGGATTTAATAAATAAAATAAAATAAAATCACATGAAGATGATATATCTCACATGTAATTAATCACACCCGAAGTTGTGATATTATAACAAATTGCTCACACCTGAAGCTGTGATCAGATAGTAATTTTTGTCTAACGGAAAATATGATATGAAAATAAAAATCAAATTTGCCTAAAGCAATTGATTTTTCCTTCGTCTTGTCACATCCTTGAAGTATGTGCTCATAAATAAGACGGAAATCTATCGACATTAGGGGGAGGAAGTCTTATATTAAATGTCGTCAAATACTTGATATTGATCGAGACCCCTCATTTGGAATCAATATACGGAGATTTTTACCTCCAAATTTTAATATTTTCCAAAGCTTAATATTCTGATACACGGATGGATAAAGGTCATGGAAAATGATCAAAGCTAGTCAAAGTGGCATATACTCCTGGAGGAACCTGAAGAGGCTATAAAATTAGAAATGAATGTGATTTATATTCCTAATAAAATCTCCTGAAGAGGATATGTGTAAAAAGAGACACCGACCTTTTACAAAGGCACATATATGAGATCACTGAACTATGTATGCTGTGAAAAATTGAAAAATCAAATAAATCATTTCAGACGATGTATTTCTGAATATAGTAGCTACTATGAGCATATTGATCCGGAATTACTCTAAGTAATATTGGTCAACTTTTGACGAGATACTTCATTACTTGTGGATTTTCTTACAAAATAATTAAGTCTTCAGACATGAAGTCGAAGCACCAATTAAGAATTACCCCGAAGGTAATAAAGTTGACATGTGTAAGAAATGTCCTTTAGTCTATAAAGGATTTAACGTCCACTTATAAAATTTCAATATGAATTACAAATCTCCGAATTATATTATGAAGTATTTATAAATCCTATTGTGACTCCTGAAGAGTTTATCAAAGTTTGACAGTAGAGTATTGAAAAAGATTATTCGAGTAAAGAAAATCTTGAAAATGAACATATTCTAAATACTAAACGGCTATAAGCTTCAAAGTAACTCATATTGTCTTAACTTATCATATGTCATGAAAATTCAGGTCTTGAAGTACCTAATATAGTACAGACAATACATTATGTGTGTTGTAATGTGGTTTTAGAAAACAACCATCATTCATATATAAAATGTCAATCGCGTTGTACTCTTTTTCCTTCATCAAGGTTTTGTCCCATCGAGTTTTCCTTGTCAAGGTTTTAATGAGACAACTATGCGTATTGAAAATTGTTATAATTTGTTTAAAAGTTGTAGTCTTTTTCCTTCGTTCAGGTTTTGTCCCGTTGGATTTCCTGACAAGGTTTTGGTGAGACAACTAGTCATCGAATGATGAGTTTAACACCTATTATGTGTGTGAGGTGGATTGTGCATGAAATTTATAATGCACATTGAAATGTGATTAGTACATTGATTTCACAAAATATTATAATTATCTTATCGATGTATATGACAAATATGAATCACTAGAAAGTGAGTTCAACTGAAATCCCTGAAGGATTTAACAAGCTTCAATCTAAAGTATACATAAACTTTAAAGCATTATATGAATGCAACTTGAAATATCAAATGCTACTTATTATATTTATGTGTTTATATACCAAAAGGAAGATGACCATAACAAGTTGAACAATGCCCTCAACTTTCATGAGGGGGACCAAGTTTATGAAAACACTGCATACTATGTTTTCACACTGTACTCTTTTTCCTTCGTTAAGATTTTTTTCCCCACGGGGTTTTTCTTAACAAGGTTTTAATGAGGCAGATTATGTGTACATAAAAGATGTACATGAACAAAGAATTTGTACTCTTTTTCCTTCACTATGGTTTTGTCCCATTGGATTTTCCTAGTAAGGTTTTAATGAGACAATTTCTGATGTGGTGGACATCCAGGGAGAGTGTTATAAATATTAGATTTATGGTGGATGACCACCACCAATTGTAACTCCCACCACCATAGGTTTTCCACCATTACTTTGTATTCAAGCTCCATTATTGTGTGTCTATTGGATGTGTAACTCATCTAGCTAAATGCCTATATAAAGAGGTTACTTGTTAATGAAGAAGATGGATCAAACCAATGTATCATAGTACTCAATATATCAATGTACCGAAGTAGAGAAATTCTCTACAAACATATGAATACAACTCTAGTTCTACTTGTCTCTATATCTTTTTGTCTATATTTCTATTGTTTTTCTTCTTCCCTCCTTTATTTTTCACAACAGTTGTGGTATTTAGTGGATAATATGGACTATAACCATATTGACCTCCAATTACCTTTGGGTGACTAGTAGGAAGAGAAGAATAGGTCAAACCCAAAATTCATTCTTTCGGTCACCATTTTTTTTCTCGAAAAAAATTTTAATCCCTGTCCCACTGTCCGTCAACTAACAATATCGTCACACATCGAGAGTTGGGGCATTCCTATAAGAAGAAGGCCGCGGCTTTGGGGAATAAAGAAAATTCTCCGGGGAATAAATTCTCGAGGGAATCCAGATTTTTTTGAAAATTCTCCGGGGAATAAATTTTTATGGGGAATACATAATACATTTTTTTGAAAGTTCTCCTCCACCTCATCTGTTCTCTCTGCCACTTCATCTTCTCGACACCTCATCATCTTCCCCGGCGAAAGTCGCCGACCGGTCAATTTTCCGGCCGACGACCTTCAAACATCAATTTTTAAAAAAAAAAAAAAATTCTCTCTCCTCTCTCTCTCTCATTTTTTTTCTTTTATCTCTCTCTCTAGAACAGATCTAGAGAGAGAGAAGGTCTGTTCTCACGAACAGACCTTCAATGGTTATCTTCAACTAAACCATGGTAATCTCCGTCAAAAAAATTGGAAAGAAGTTGCCGATGCCGTCAATGCCCATCAAGATAGTTCTGGTAAACCTCCTAGAACTGATATTCAATGCAAGAATCGAATTGATACTATCAAGAAAAAAAATACAAACTCGAGAAATCAAAACCATTTCCTTCACAATGGCCTTTCTATTCACGTTTAGATTACCTCATCGGAACCACCACCACCACCAAAATTAATACTACTCCTACTACTTCCAAACATTTCAAAACCACTCTGATTTCTTCTCTTCTTCATAAACCCTCTCCTCCTCCTCCCGCCGTTAAACTATATAGCCCTAATAATCCTAATCGTTACCCTCTTCCTATCACTGCTATTTATTCCGGTGGATCTTCATCTAGATCTAGGTTGAATAACTCTGCTGGAACGACCGAAAGCTCTGGTGGCGGTGGTGGTGGTGGCGGGGAGGACTATGATGACTACGATGATGAGGATGATGAAGATGGTGATGATCAAGAAGATGAAGAAGAAGAAGAAGAAGAAGAAGAAGAAGAAGAAGAGGTGTTGTTTGATACAAGAAGTAGAAAGCGTAAGATCGATGGTGATTCTTTTTCTGGTGGTGGATCATCGTCGTCTTTCAGGGAGTTAGAGCTGTTACCAAGTTTGGAGAGATGTATGAGAGAATTGAGAACTCGAAGCAGCAGCAGATCATGGATATGGAAAGACAATGGATGGATTTCACTAAAGAAATCGAATTAAAGAGGACTCAAATGTTTATGGAAATTCAGCTTGAGATTCAGAAGATGAAACGCCCTAAATATTCATCTAGCACTACTACTGGTCAGTCTCTCTCTAGAAAATCACTTCTACCTTCAACATTGTTCTTTTGGTATCTTGGTTTTGTGCAAAAACCCTAATTTTTTGATTGTTACATGCTTGAGAGTTGTGGGAATTTCACTTTATCAATTGTTTGCTGGAACACCCATTGATACATTGAATGATTGGGTACTGTGGTTTTACATTGTTGGTTTCTCCTTTTGATCAAAATATGATGCATTGAAGTTCTGGTTGTCAATTTCGTAACATAAAGTGTAGAATTGCTTTCTTGATTAATGGAAGCGTAGTTTGTGAGTCGGACCTAACCGGGAATGTGTTTTAGGTTCTATTTGATGAGCTTTTTGTAATTTCAGATGCTGGATTTGTATTTTGTCCTCATATAGGTCATAATGTTGGTTCATGAGAACAGACCTTCTCCCACTTTCTAGATCTGTTCTAGAGAGAGATTGAAAAGAAAAAAAAAATTTAGAGAGAGAGAGAGAGAGGAGAGAAAATAAAAAAAAAATTTCTTTTTATGTTTGAAGGTCGCCGGCCGGAAAATTGGCCGGCCGGCGACTTTCGCCGGAGAAGATGATGAGGTGTCGAGAAGATGAAGTGGCAGAGAGAGGTGATGAGATGGAGGAGCCTTTTTTATAGCATCTTCTAAAATTAGAAGCCCCTCAGCAATAAAAAGAAACATAAAAAGTCAATCTTATTTGACTAGTTTTAAGAAAAGTCTTTATTCCCCGGAGAATTTTCTTTATTCCCCAAAGCCGCGGCCTAAGAAGAATAAGGGTGGCAAAAGTTACTTCAGTCTCAAATTAGATATGTCCAAGGCTTTTGATCGTATTGAATGGTCTTTCATTCTGGACTAAATCCTGCATATCCACCTCTTTCATGGTTGTCCTCATTAACGGTCGTCCCTGACCCACTTTTATCCCCACTTGCGATTCGTCAAGGTGACCTTCTCTCCACATTTCTATTTACCTTAGTTATACAAGGGCTGGGTCGCCTGGCAAAACCTACTATTAATCACTGCTCCTTGGAAGGTTTCCCACACCCGCCCCAAATCTAGTTATTAAGCATCTTTTTTTTTTTACGGACCTCTTTTGTCAGGCCTCGGGCCAAATAATCAACTATACCAAGTCAAATATCTTCTTTTCCAAGAACACTCATCCTGAATTCAAAAGTATAAGCGTTAGGAATCTTAAAATCAAGAATGCTTCCCTTTCCAAGAAATATCTTGGTGCCCAACTCTTCATTAGCGCTAAGTTCGTTTTTAACTCTATCAGTGATTGTAACACCCCTATTTTCTATATATATCAAATTAGGTGGAAATAACAAAACTCTAGGTCAATTTGGGGTTGGGCCTAATATGAAGAGTAAGTTAGTGTGGGCTTGAGCACCATAAAATAGAAATGGGTTAGAAGGAAAACTAGGGCTGCTTGAGTTAATTATATAAAAAGGGGTCTAGAGCTCTTTTTGTAGATCTAGAACAAAACTTAGAGAGAGAAAGAGAAATGGTATTCTTTAGAGAAGATTTTGATGAATAAGTTGAAGAAATCTATGTATTGTTTATGTTATGGTTAGTATATCTTCAACAAGTCACTCTTAGTGAATGAAGAATGGATAAAGAAGAAAAGAGGTAGAGATGGAGTTCTCTAGAGAGAGAAAGAGGCATGATTGTGGTCTTGATGTCATCTAAGGCAAAAGAGGTAGATTTCTTATCTCCTAATTCTTTTGTAGGCTTTTTCAATTTATTCCATGATAGGTTTAATATTGTTAATCACATAAGTTCTATAAAGAATGATTGAATGATTTAGATATTAGTTCTATCTTGAATTCCATAAAATATCTATATAGGACAATGTTTTGATCTAACTTCAAAATTAGATCTGGATTTATTGGTAACGAATCTCGGTGTGTATCTTATATGGTTGGAAAGCTCTGTTTGTCTACTTTCTAGTGGTTCAAACGGTGAGTTAATTGGAGTTCCGAGCGAGGAGTTATAGTAGTTTTCGTATGAGGTGTCACAGCAGTCCCTACTGTAATTTGGTCTACATTAAAATTAGATCTGGATTTATTGGTAATGAATCTCGGTGTGTATCTTATATAGTTGGAAAGGTCTGTTTGTCTACTTTCTAGTGGTTCAAACGGTTAGTTAATTGGAGTTTCGAGCGAGGAGTTATAATAGTTTTCGTACGAGGTGTCACAGCAGTCCCTACTGTATTTTGGTCTAGATTAAAATTAGATCTGGCATTGATTGGTATTGAATCTCGGTGTGTATCTTATATGGTTGGAAAGGTCTATTGGTCTACTTTCCATTGGTTCAAACGGTGAGTTAATTGAAGTTCCGAGTGAGGAGATACAATAGTTTTTGTACTAGGTGTCGATACAATCTCCAATGGGCGAATTGATTGAGATAATTCACATGGTTTCTATTCTTTAAGCAATGTATTTCCTAGGTATATGATACACTATATTGGTGAGTCTACATTTGTTAACTATTATTGTTATTTGTTTGTTTGAGGTTGTGATCCGCGTGAGGATCTATCATGAGCATCATCCATTTTGACTTGCCATTTGTTGTTGGCTTGAATGATTTGGTGAACTTGTTTGTAATTCTTTATTAAAGCCAATGTTTGTGGTGTGATGCTATTATGATTGTATGATGCTATTATGTGTGTGATGCGATGGATGTGATGGAAGGTTGAATGAGTTTATGTGGTTGGTTCGACCCTCTCTACCGGAGATGATGTAGGTATGGAGCGTATGGGGTCGGCGCTAACACAATGGATGACCTTGTGGGCCACACTCTCATTCGACTCATGTTTGTTGTATGATGTTATTACGTGTGTGATGTGATGCAGGGTTGTTTGAGTTTATGTGGTTGGTTCGACCCTCTCTACCGGTGGCGATGTAGGTATGGAGCGTATGGGGTCGGCGCTAACACAATGGATGACCTTGTGGGCCACACTCTCATTCAACTTATGTATGTTGTATGATGCTACTATGTGTGTGTTGATGAAAGGTTGTATGAGATTATGTGGTTGGTTCGGCCCTCTCTACCGGATGTGATCGAGGTATGGAGCGTATGGGGTCGGCGCTAACACAATGGATGACCTTGTGGACCACACTCTCATACAACTTGGACACTAACTTGTCATATCATTCGACGAGAGTTGGATGATTGTGTCTTTTGGCATAATGTTTTGTCGACTTAATTGCTAAGTTAGGGTTCTATAATGGTCTATCTTGGTGAATGGTGTGATCTTTTTATATCTATTGAAAAAGAGAAAGATTTATTATCCCGAGAGTTAATATTGGATTAGAATAAGAGGACGTTGAAAGCCTAATAACCAAGAACATAAATTACTAATTTCTACATGTGTGTGGTAAATCTCGTTGTATTATGTTAGTTGTCACGTTAAATTTCAGATAACGCCAATAATGAATATGAATGAAATACTTCCTTGATTGGGGATTGAGCTTGCCTACCCGAGACTTAGGTTTGAGGAAATCTACTGCAGTTGGGTTTTAACCCAGCTATTTCATTTTTCAGGTATTGATTGTGCACTCATGGTAGGCATCGCTCGTGGATCCAGTTTGAAGGTCTCAAATCTTCGATTTCAAGGTGGCTTGAGATTTGGGATTTGGGGCGTTACAGTGATAGAATTAACTCTAATAAGTTATGATGTTCACAAAATAACTTTCTTTCTCAAGTTGTGGCTGCATAGTTGTTCTTTCAACAATTGCCGCAGCCATTCCCCGATACCAAATGCAATGCTTCGTGATTCCCAAATACGTTTGCAGGAGCATCAAGGCCTCTTAGAAGTCCTTTTCGTGGGGAAATCCGAAGGTATTACTAAATCTTGGGCCAAAATCAGTCTTCCCAAAAAATTTGGAACCAATATGCAAAAAAAAATTTGGAACCTCAAAATTCATGATCTTGAAAGCTTGAAGACGAATGTTCTGAAACTTAAAAGTTCTAGAATACTGAAATTTCTGAAAAGTACTATCTAATCTAACGAGGTGGATTTAAAAAATATTATCCAAGTCTTAATTTAGTTTTGACAAAAATAAGTCTTAACATAGGGTTTCTAATGTGTCTTTTAAGTAGTTAGATATTGAGATTCAGTTACTCTATAAGTGAGTTGTGACTTTTATCTAAGAGAGACTCTCTTTGGAGTGACAACTGAATTTTCATCACCACCACTCTTCTTCTCCACCCTTCACCAGTTCCACCACCAATACCCCTCCAGCAGTACCACACCACCACCACCATTTTAATGAGCTTCATGTTTGATGGAGCAAGACTTATAAACCTCATACTTTTTTGAAAAAAAAAAAGTTCCTCCTCAATGTGGATCACTGTAATGGCTAATTATAATGTTCTTCGGAAATTAGTTCTTGTGTCAAGAACATCACAGAAACGGTTAGTCCAATCATGCAAACAACTAATCTATTCTACATTCTTAGAATTCCCTAAAACAGAAATTGACCATTCTTCGTCGTTTCTTGACATAAGGAGATAGAAATCAATCGTGCAATGTTCCCAAGATATCGTCATCTCTGTACAAATGGTACCTGAAATAGTTCCAGATGAGTAATCAATCAGTTTCTCTCTTCATTTTATGCTTGATATCAATCAATAGAATCTTACCACTGCAAAAACTCATTGCATGATTAACAACTAAATTATCATTAAAATGCATTACCCAAATAATAAAACAACATAACTTGGATAGTGTTTGTATTTTCTCATTGTTCGAGTCTGAAATTGACTTGTCTGGTTTGTCTAAATCTCAATCATCGAAATCTGGCTAGTTTTAGTAAATGGAACTAATATAGGTTTTTTCATATAACGGACTCTTAATTCCGACTTATTTTCTACCTGATTCAAATGCATATAAAATCAGCCGAAGGAATACTTTTAGACGAATTAGACAAAACAAACATTCTAAAACTTTACTGGCATCAATTCAGAGAATCGGGTCAGATTTCAGATATGGCAGAGAGAAGAAGCAAACACAACCACTGTGTAAGCAACATAATTATGAATCAGCTAACTTAGTTGTGAGCGTTGAGCTTAAAGAGATAAGCTAACAAGTAACAGCTCACTACTAGGACAATAATCAATTTAAAAAATGACACCAACTTCGGCATATATTAGTAGATTTTTTACATGTTCCAAAGCCAAGTAAGAATTTAACACCAATAATGTAAAGAACCAAAAAAAAATATAGATCAAAAAGTAGAGCTAAACTTACTCTTTCTCATCAAGCTTAACTTGAGTTCCTCCATATTCGGGTAAGAGAACAGTGTCTCCTTCTTTCACGCTCACAGGAATAAGTTTACCATCTCTGTCTCGAGATCCGGGACCGACAGCAATAACTTTTCCGGAGTTTAGCTAATACACCAAAAAAAAACGTTTTCACACAGTCATGATCAAAATAAGAGGATGAGAATTGAATGGCAGAGTACACTATCGCTTGGAATCAGTTGTATATTTTATGGTAATTTGCAGTAAGCCAAGATATAAAGAGGTCAACATAGACTACTAATTTTAAAGTAGAAAATTCGGCCAAAGACCTAATTTCCTTTTGATCACGGTTAATAAGACAAGTCAATGTTTTTTAGACCTTGTGTTCCTTTTGCAAACCATATTAATAACACTAAGGGAAAACTTGTGCAAACCAGAGCAAACTATGCATAACATAGGTATGAGTTTCAAAAAATTGAGTAAACCTCACTCTATGCAAATCCATGCAAATTTTACAAAAGGTACATAACGCCTATAAAAATTGATAAATCATTTTCAATAGAAAAAGTTGGTACATAGGGAATTTTCACCAATTTTTCCGTTTTATAAAGTACGAAGAGTAGTGAAGCTCACTTTAGCTGAGTTGTAACATGTCTGTCTCTGGGGAGATCAAAGTTCCAATCTTTACTATTTCTAGTAAAACATGGAAAGTACCAACCAAATATTTAGAGCTATTTACATCCTATTTGAGAGCTTTTTTTTTTAATATTCACTACAAAGGCATTGATGCATCGATAGGATGTGATAAGCACGATAACTGCCTAATTACTACTGGCCTAAAGCCCGACGAATTAAATGGCCTAAAGCCCGACGAGTTAAATGGCCTAAAGCCTACATAAACTACTTTATTTATACCCAAGTTCGATATTCCTGGATTTGCACTTCCATGGGATCGAACAGAATTGAAGAATTTTAGCAAATATTAACGGAATGAGCATATAACAAAGTATGCAAATTATGCATTCATAGTTCATATCAAATATCAAAGGAGGATACAAATATTGATGATTTGAATGTTCCACCATAAAAATTGTATTGAAACTCAATGGCACATAGATGAGTAGAAATAAGGGTAATTTTGTGTATTGAAGTTTACCAGTTCCACCAAAACTCAATCATGAAATCAGAAAATGGTATAGAAGTAAACTAAGATTAGCTTTTTATCCAATTATGAAACAATGGTACATAATGAGATCAAGGAGAAACAGATTGGTCACAGTGTAATCTCTTACCTTGCTGATCTTCTCTGGAAGTAAGATTCCGGCGTTGGTTTTTGATGGTGGAACGATTTTCTCCACCAAAATGCGATTCAGGCAAGGGATCAATCGTTTAGCCATTCCTTCAACAACCCCAGAGAGAAGAGTGAGAGAGAGAGAGAGAGAGAGAGAGAGAGAGGGACACAGTGAGAGTAAAACGATGAGGAGTTCCTCCATGGGTAAGGCCGTAAGGGTTCAAGATGGTGTTGAATGGGCCGGGCCGCCCAAGCCCGTAAAGTATTTTGAGGCTGGCCCGACGCTGTGACGGGCCAGGCATGTCCGTGTTTGTCCAGACTGGGCCAACTTTCTGGTCATCGGGCCATGTGTGGCCCTTTTGTCCGACCCATTTAAAGGGTAGTCAAACAAGTCTCTTGAATTTTTGTTTCATTTTTATTTTTTTAACATACTATATTGGATATTTGTCTAAGTACTAGTGCGCAAATGACTCCTTTTGGTAGTTGATGATACATAAAATGGTCACCAGTTGACTATATCGGCAATAAGTCAAGAAAAGATCAAAAGTTCAACAGGTCAATCCGTACGAAGACAACATGATCGCTAAGCCCGAAGAGCTATGTCGCACGTATGAAAGAAACGAGAAGAATAAGTTTTATCATGAGTTTAAATTCATAAACTTGTTGTTGTGGGAACAGAGGTTAAGAAGTGAGACTTCAAAGACTTATCTTAGCAGAAGTGGGACTTATCTTACCAGAAGCATTTAGAAGAGTCAACTCCAAATGTCTTCCTTAAAATACTTCAAAATATTATTTAAAACAGTAACCTTAAAATGAAATAAAACCTAAACGAAAGCTATCATTAAAATAAAACTCAAAGTGAGAGTCTTCAACAAATTGAAATGGAAGTTCTCTCAGCACCAACAACTTACTTGTATTCTTTGTAGTCGTAGCTTGGGTAAACTGAAAAGAGGTCATATCCCCAAACTTGTTCACAAAGACTGAGATTGATTTTTCAACCTTTTGGCACAAGATTGAGAGTGCCTCTTGAAACCAGTAGTACCACTAGTGGGCTTGCGGTATCTGTTATTGTCACACATCTTACATTTAGCCATTTTTTGTTTTTATAGGATTATCAGTATCAAAATAACTAGAAAATCATAGTTAATCCAAACCTCAGAAGACCTCAACAACTTAATTATTCTTCTAGCCCTAGCTTGGCTAAACTGAAAAGAGGTCACATCCCCAAACATTCACGAAGACATCAAGTTGACTGAGATTGATTTTCAGCCTTTTGGCACAAGATTGAGAGTGCCTCTCGAAAGAAGTAGTACCACTAATAGACTTGGGGCCTCTAATATCCCCACACATCTTGCATTTACCTTTTTTTCAAGATTATCAGAATCAGGAAAATATATGAAATCATAGTTAATCCAAACTTCAGAAGCCCAACCTCTTTTGTGAGACTTTTTTCCGCTTCAACTACAGGAGCAGGAGCATTTGCAGCAGAAATATGGTTGAAGGTTCACCAGAATCTACAGTCCCCACGTTAGTAGGAACAACAACATGTGCACAAAGGCATGAATCTATAACTTGAATCCAAACCATAAGAAATATTAGTTTCAAGATGAAGTCCCGCCATCACAATGATCAGAGAGATAATAACTAACATCACTAGTTAAAGTCAACAAGTAAGGTTGATGGGTGCATACCTGCCTGATCGCCTACTATGCTAGTATGAACAGTTTTTTGGAATTGTCAATATAATGAAATGGTATGACTAGATCCGAAGAATCCTTCTGGCTTTCATGATTCCATCGAATTTCGTTTTTTATTCAAAAATGATGTTGTAGAATCTGTAAATCTGAAAAGGGGTCAACAAGTAATCGACTTTTTTTTCATAAAAATGTGGTTCAAGGTATGTGTCAAATCTCTTCATCACATGATTCGATGAAATATCTAGGATCTATGTCCCGGTTTAAACAGAACAGAACAATTCCTTCAACTTGTTTTAAGAGTACAAAGAATCTAATGGAATCAAACAAGTACGCATATGAAGTTAGTAACGTGGAGAAAAGATAGAGAGATAGAAAAACCCCAACATGTGCACAAAGGCCCCTCCGTTTTTGTTAAAAGGCCTCCCCGCTAAAAGCGCCCCTCATTATAACAAATTTGGTTATAGGGGCCCCTCTACAAAAAAGCACCTCCTTCATCTATATTTGACCTAACGGCAAAGTTAACGCCGTTAGGTCAAACTTAACCTAAGACCAGACCCTACATTGACCTTCCCTAACACATTTCATCCCTCAGTTCTTGCAATTTCAAACTGAGAAAAGTCTCTCTCTCTCTCTCTCTCTATCGCCCTCTCTCTCTCTCAAATCACCAAACACTACGTTAATCACTCGGTTGCATCTCTCTCGGTTAGTACCTCTCTCTATCTCTCTCCTTGTATATCTCTCTATCCCTGTATCTCTTAGTACCTAAATCAAACCAAGAAAAACCCTAGTTTATGTTTTCCCTAGTTTATGTTTTGTTTGATTTTTGAAATTAATGACTTAATAACTTCAATTGATTGATTTGCAACAAAAGCTAACAAGTTTCAGACCTAATTTGTAGTTCATTGCGTCTGGTTGTGGGAGAAAAGAGGGAGAGATAGAAAACCCCCAAATTTTAGAGGAAAACCATTAAATTTAACCTTTATATGATTTTATTTAGTTGTTTTTGATTTGATGATCTGTGTTGTTATGATATTCATGATTTTTGTTCAATTTAGTTTGAGTTAGTAATTTTATTGGTTAAAAATCATAATACGGTTGCACCAGACCGTAGGGTTCCATTTACTTGTTTCTATGCAATATTTCGGGCGCACCAGACCGATTTTTTGCCATTACACGGCTCGTGGCCACCGAAATATTACACACCAAGATTTGACCTACTGTGCAAAATTACGGTGGGCACGAGCCGTGAAATGGCAAATAATCGGTTCGTGCCCACCGAAAATATGCACAATAGCTATTGTGCAATATTACGGTGGGCTCGAACCGTTTTTTTTTGCCATTTCACGGCTCGAGCCCGCCGTAATATTGCACAGTAGGTATTGTGCATATTTTCGGTGGGCACGAACCGATTTTTTGCCATTTCACGGCTCGTACCCACCGTAATTTTGCACAGTAGGTCAAATCTTGGTGTGACTTTATTTATGCTTCCTAATGCCATTTTTTCCAAGTTGTTTGACTTTATTTATATATCTTATTTCACCTTTAGTCATGTCTGAACGTGTCGCACAAGCTGTAAGTGCGAGAAAGAGGAAGGATGATGCTAGGAAGCAGATTGTCGACGATTCGACGAGTGAAGCAGGTGCGGATCCTTTTCCAGGAGGGCCGACGGACCGAAGTGTTCTCAAGAACTATGAGAACCATATTGCATACCAGATTTGGAATGGCAAGGTACGTGTATGTGTTTCTGTTTTTCGCACTTATCAATGTTTAATATAATGATATATTGTTAACTTTCAATAAACGTAACTTTTATGTTTGTTTACGTAGGATCGTTCTGTTTTGAAAGTACATAATCACGCAAGTGGTGTGCTAGTAGGGGCCCTTGAAAGTAAAAGTATACGAGATTCAAAGAAGGAACATGTTTGGGACCTAGGACTCGAGTGTAAAGTAGTTCGTGAGAAGGTGCAAGCATTAGGACTTCTGCAAATCGCTAAGTACTCTTACTAGAAACTTGACCGGGTTCTTATCACGGCTTTCACAGGGAGGTGGCATGAAGACACTAACACCTTTCACATGCCATTTGGAGAAATGACGATCACACTAGAGGATGTGCATCGTATTACAAGACTTTAGATTACATGTCACTTGGTTCATCTTGATAATGATCATGTAAATGAATGTGCACTTCTGGTGAAAGGTTTAGGGGTGACACCTGAGGTTGCGGAAGCAGAATTAAAGGTGACTAAGTGCAAGAGTGTCCAAATGTTGTGGTTGAGGCAAATCTATTCGGGTAGCTTAGACAAAGATGACGCACGGAAGAAAGACAATTGCGTCAGAGGGTACCTTCTCCATCTTATGGGCTCGACTCTTTTCTGTGACAAGAGTGGTCCGAAGGTGCCTGTTTGCTACCTTACATATTTGATGGACTTGACGAAGGTCCCTAAATATTCATGGGGCACGGCTGTGCTTTCTTACCTTTATAGGCAGCTCGGTCATGCTTCCACTAAGGGTGGACAAATGGCGGGTTATCTGCCCCTCCTTCAGGTATTTCTCACATTATTATAAGTTGATTAATTTAGGAGTCTATCTTCTTGGTAGTAATAATTGTTTTCTTGTATAGGCATGGATTGACGAGCATTTTAAGCTTGGTCTGTCGGATTTGAAAAAGGATTTCGACATTAGCTCGGATTTGCCTCTGACGGGTAGATGGACGGAGCATGATGCACATGGAAATCTAGATGACAGACTGGTTAACCTCCGAGAGATGATCGACGATTTGGAGGATCGAGAGGTAAAATTCTATATACTATGGTATTTTGCATGTTAATTTGACATTGAATGAGCATCTAGTATAATAATTGTGTTATATAGGTTATTTGGGACCAATATACACCCAACAATCGGTCATAAAAAGACCCAAACATGGCTTTGTATAACTCTGGACGTGTTTCGAGTTCATTAAGAACACCTTTCCGGATCTCAATCCAACCTACCTCTGAAGGATACCCGAGACCAAGAGCGACGGCTCTAAAACCACAATGACCGTCTCCTGGCACGTTTGTAATAGTACTGATAAACGGATAAATCACCTCAAGCATTAGACGTAAAAATGAATCACCACTACCGCGAGATCTCCTACTGGCTTTCCGTGCACTTTTAACCGATGGAACCGATGTTTCCGGAATACATTGTGCATACTCCCAATGAGAAGGATCTCTCTTAGTAGATATGGTTGCTTCCTTCTCTTTTCTGTTCCTTTGTTTCTTTGGGGCTCCTCGGGTTTTCGATTTTGCCAAAGGTTCTGTCATGGATGTCATTGAAGGACAAACAATACTCCTCAACCTTTCTAATATGGCTTTTCTCTCAAGACCGGTCGACATATCCCACATGGAGTACAACAATCCTAATTCCTAAGAACTCTGAAGTTCGTTATATACTTCAGGAGTAGGAATAATTGAGAGTTTAGTCCATTGTGGGTCAATGAGTGACAAAAATATCACCTCACCGCGTCTCATAATGATTTCCATCTTGTGAGCACAAGGGAGACCATACACAGACCTATACACACATCCATACAAATTTGAATCAATTCCTATAGTTTTAGCCCGCTCCACCTCATCTACCAATAGGTCAAGTGCATTGTGTGAGACATAACCCCTGAGTTCCCTAATGGCGTTGATTTGATGAGACATCTTCACTGATGTACGACTTTTCTCGAATGTAGCTTTAATCGCAACAATCTCTGTCTCAGTCATTGAATGTATAGATTCCCAACATGTGACGAAGTTACCCTCGGATGTATCCAAGTTTCTTTTCAGCTTCGCATGTGCACCTTCAACCCTATTCGTTGTAGTATTACCCAAATGCATCACATTATCGGTCCATGCCGTTACAAAATATTCCCTAAGTGGCAACCAAGTCTTCTGAACATAAATAACATCAATGGCATTACTCTTCGACCACGTTGTGACGAAATCTTCAACAGTGCGATTATAATCCGCCTCGGTTTCCGCAAACATGATTAGTCGAAACATTGACATGAACTTTCGGAATGGTTTGTTTTTAAAGTGTGGTTTAACCTTTCCAACCACACACTTATCTATATGGAAAGTACATAATAAACGATCTGCATGTGGGGAGACTTCACCTATTGCATTGATTAATGCTTGTTCCCGATCAGTCAAAAATACCTTCGGCATAGAGTTAGGAGGAAATAATGTCCTCAAACGATTCAAAGCCCAAGTGTATAGATGTTCTGCCTCTTCATCCATAAAAACCATGGTCGCGGTGAATGATTTCATAGTAGAAGTCATCCCAACAATCTCAAGCAATGGTTTCCCGTATCGGTTTGTTTTGTATGTACAATCAAGCATTAACACCGTGTGGAAGCACTTCAGCAATTGGATAGATTTCGGGTGTGCCCAAAATAAGTTAGTAATCTCCCCTGTTTCATTCTTCATTGAATGCCAATAAACATAATTGTGTTGCACTAACAACTTCATCAATTGTTGCATAGGAGTTCTACCTTCTTGTTGACTATGCCGGATTCGTATCCTTTCGTTGTATATGGTACGCATTGTCGAGGTATTATCGTTGAATTTTTTCTTTATTTGAGAAAGAATTTGTCGTGGTTTTGTACCAATCTGATATAGTTCTTCAACAAAAGTCTTTTCTTCATTATTCAATCTATTGGCATATGCATGCCCAATTAAGGTCACTGCAAGTTGATGATTATGGATCCCACACACAACTTCCACCTTCCACTTGTCTCCGTCTATCGGTATTCCTTTTAACTTGAAAGGGCAATTGCATTTCTTAGTACTCGTTTTTCTCTTTTTGGTGGACGGTTCTTTTGTTTTAGGAATTATTTCTGCCTTAAGATGAGAACGATACTCTCCACTTCTTTCACATCGTAAATCCATCTTCGGTTTTTTACCACCTTTCCGTGCAGCAGACTTACCAATCATAACAACCATCTTGTTTTTTATACCAATTTCCTTTGCCCATTTAACTAACTCGTCTCTCGTTTCAAACACTTGTTCAGTTCGAAAATACTCACTAACATCAATGCTGACAAAACCTGCATATGGTCTATTTTCTTCTTGATTTTCTTCTTTCTTATCTGGAACTTCAAGGTTGGGTTCTTCTTCTCCACATTCACGATTTCCAAGTTTAAGACATCCAAATTCCGATGATGCTTCGTTTTCTTCGGCTGCATCATGCCACCTTTCTTGTGTATTAGGACCTCCAAAATCCCAAGTGTTTGTAGTAATTTGAGATGGAATTTGAGAAGTAGCTACAGCAGCAAAGTCCTATAGGAAAAAAAGAGAATTTTAGTCAAAACGGCCCGAGACCACCGTTTTCTTTGCCATTTTCGGCCCGTGGCCACCGAAAATATGCACAGTAGCTACTGTGCAATATTACGGTGGGCTAAAACCGAATTTATGCCATTTCACGGCTCGAGCTCACCGAAATATTGCACAGTAAGTCAAATATTGTTGTGCAATATTTCGGTGGTACCAGACCGAAAATACCCTCCGTGTTCAACAACCAAAAAATTTTCATACAACCAACGAATATATCATATAACTTGAAAAAAAGTGTTAGGATATGTTCATCTACCTCTTGGTAGACTGAATCTTGTCCAGAAATTGATGATTTAGGATCCTTTGATATTTCTTCAAAACTTTTGAAACTTGGTTTATCCATGGTGGTTTAAGAGTTTAGAATGGGATAGAGAAGTGGTTTAGGAGTGCAACAACAATGTGAGATTGTTGCACAACTCCGATGAACTTTCCCCGTTGATGATGGTCGCCGGTGATGTTGACAATTCCGGTGGAAGAAGAGGGAAGAAGAATATAAGAGAGGAATTTCTAGGGATTTGGGTTTTAGGAAGTTTTATAATTGTAACAACTAAAATCCTAATGTGGGTGAAATACACCTTTAAAAGGGGTTTTTTCACCCATTCAAAGAGGGGTGCCCTTTAACCAAGCTAAGTCAAAGGTCTTTTACTAAGTCAACGAAACCATGGGGAGGCCTTTTAACAAAAACGGGGGGGCCTTTTAAAATCTCCCTACAAACAAATGAGCATGGACATTAAGAATTTGCACGTTCTAGCTTTCATCTGTGTCATAGATTAACTACACTGTTAAAAAATAACAGTACCATTCTAAATCCGCTTCCTAATAGAGATGGAAAATTTTCGTATCAAGATTATAACCTCAAAAATATTCAACTAACTAAATTCCCTCGATACCAAAATACATGAACCAACCATACATGATAAATGAAAGATAATCCTTAACAACCAATCTAGTTGTTCACATATATTTCTACATAGAACAATATCAAAGTTAGATCAAACAGATTGCATGGTCGGATTTGTTTGATCTAATAGATGCATCGTCAGATCAACTTTATTCAAACAGACTGCATAGTCAGATCTGTTTGATTAAACAGACCGCATGGTTCGATTTGTTTGATCAAACAACACCACCCATCGCCTTGACCACAACCCCACGACTATGTCCATAACCACCTCCACTGCCACAATATCATTGTAATCATCACCAAAATGATGATTTAATTAAAATCACATACTTACATGAGAAAAGTAGAACTACAAAAATGTTACCCAACTAACTTATAATTTTTTTTATGTATAAGTAATTTTTTTTTTTGTTTTTTTTTTGTTGAGAAATATAAGTAATTTCTTTTCCATAATCTATTATATAAAACAGATTGAAGATTTTTCACTAGGACAACCAAATTGACAAACCGATAGACAAACATAGAGATAAATCTAGTCGACTATTTTGTTTGGTCTGAAAAGTTAACCTTTAGAGCTCTTACCTTCCCATAAATTTGTATATTTATTTATTCACCCTCTTTTAAAACCTACATACAGAGTAAGAGATTTTGTAGCCCAACGGGACAAATCTTGTCGTCTGAATTGCTACATCGGATGAGATTAGGGTGGGAATCAGTCCGGACGGACAGAAAACGGACACTAACTCAACCGGTCCGGGCGAATGGACACAAGTCCTAGGTGTCCACTCGGAGATCCAGACAAAATGGGCGAACATTTCGGATTTTTCTCCAACAAAGTGCCCCCGTCCGTGACCGTTTTGGTAGTCGGACAAACCGGGTGTCGGTGGGTCGGGCACCGGTCACTAATGAACAAATAAAGAAATTTTTATTCGAAATTAAAACTGTTTCGGAGATGTATACAATTTTCTAAACTCCCAATTTACAATTCCAAAAAAGTAAATGGATACAAAATTAAAAGATAATCATCGAGATTTCTCATGGATTACGGTCGGTTCTATACTTCTTTTCATGGATTACGATCGGTGTATTGTGGATTCTTGGGTTATGAGATATTGAGATTTTGGAGGAGAGAGAGACTAGAGAAATAAAGAGACAAAGACAAGATTAAGAAAAGTGATTTCCAGGATTATATATTTTTACTCTTAAAATCTAACGGTTGTAGCTAACCTTACAAATCTAAAGGCTTAAAATCAATCATATAGGCGGGCGGGTATAACGGTTAGGATAAATGGACGGGTTCGGTCGGGCGGACTATATAAGAGGGCGGACTCGATCGGATCACCGGGTAAGGACCTATGCCCGCGTCCGTCCACTTAAGCTCTCTGTCGGTCGGGCGGGGACCGATTCGAGCACCGGACGGTCACAGACCCTTCGGACTCAGACGGTCGTGGGCGGGTTCTGGGTTTTTCGGACCAAATTCCCACCCTAGGTGAGATCCCTTCTATCCTTATTAACTTTTCATGTTTCTTAGTTTTCTCCTACTAAACATTCTAGTAAATCTCACTACGTTTTCTAATTTATTTCTCATTTTTCTCTCCATTTCTTTATCTTTGCCTCTTTCTTCCCTCATTAAAACTCTCCATGGCAGAATCTAACCCTAATGTTGAACGCTTAAACTGTTACACATTCATTCTTAGTTTGAACTTATAAACCAAAAATAAAGTTGTTAAGTGCATTTTACTTTCCTTCCAATTTCTTCTTTCTTTTCTTATTCATCTTTTGTGATTTTCTTAATGGAGTGTTACAAGTTTGATTCGGCCTTGATTTGTGTTGTACTTTGTTATTATTTCAAAATTATAATTGTTTCTAGGGTTTCTTTGAGTTTGATTTGTATTGCGGTTGTTCTTATTGTTTTTAGGGTTTCCTTGTTAGATTTTTGACTACCTAATTTACTTCAACAGTCTCCTTCACGTTCTCTTGAATTTGAGGACTCTTACTTTTACCAATCATTTATTTTTCGGTTTAAATTTGTGTTGAGTTTGAATTTAATGACATGTCTTGATAACATCTACAGGGGGGAGGAAAAGAGTATGTTTCATAAGGATTTACAAGAGTATGATTACATATTTAACATAGTCTTCAATCTTATTTTTCCACATATCGTATAAAGATTTACTTTTAGTGCGGTAAATATGGGGAATTTTACTTATTTCAACATTACAACTTCGTGAATACCAACTGATCTTTGACTCTTAAAAAACATGATAAGTAGAAAATGAAATAAGATTGAAAGGTCAAGGGAGAACGAAAATGGAAGAATTCGAACACTTCACATGGAAAGGTGGCTTTAAAGAGCCCGATGCCCGAGTTGTCACCTATGATCCCAAAGACATACCTTTAGGGTATAATGAGTATGTCGTTTATGATCCGAAGAAAGTACATCCTTTGCCCTTCTGTTTGCCTTTTTACTTTCTTATCTTTAGGTTGATTGTTCTGAACGTTGATGTTTAATGGGCGATGCTTGGTATCTATGTAGGCAAAGTTGTGATGGACACATACAAGTAGGCGGAGCGAATCGTGTCACTTTTGCCCTTTGTTTTCCCTTGAAGAGATTTGTGTTTTGAGATGTTCAAGGAAAGAATACCAGCTAGAGGAAAGAGGGGCTGCTACAATGGCTGCTACAATCTGATTTCAATGTGGAGTTGCAGAGGAGATAGACAAAGATAGGGCAGGGGTTATCAGAATAGGAGTTAACAAATGATATAAATTATGCTTCTGTTTTCTTATACTTACGTTGGGATCGCTATTATTCTTGGATCTCTTTAGATATGGGGTTGGGTTATAGCTTATGCTTTCTGTTTTGAGAGTTTTGTTTATGTCTTGGTAGACCAGTGTGCTCTTGTGAACCCTTGTACTTTTGATGGGTTCTAGCACATGCTGATATATGCAACAAAAGAAGACGGTGATAGTTTTATATGTTAACCATGTAATTCTCTGTTTTTTTATACTGAAGAACAACACCTTCAAGTCTGTTTAATTTCTTTCCAATCTCAGTTTTATCTTTCTATGTGAATTGGTGTGGCATCTAGACAAAAATTAGATCAGATAAATTACATTATAATCAGATAAAACATAAACATCTATTACATCCCTCCGCCTCCAAAACAATTTAAACCCTATCAACACCATATGTTTTTAAAGTTTCTTCATTATGTTCTCCTATTTATGGATCTTGCCAACAACCTATCATCCTGGATTTTCCATTAAATATTTTACGATGTATTTGATTTCGTCGTATTTTATTATATTTTGAAAATGGATTGCAACCTGCCGAAGGCACAGGCTACACCTAGTATCTTATTAAAGCAAAAAGACTTCTACTAAAAGTAGGATAACTTCTATTTTACTTGCCAACCGACACTTGAAGATTTTTATACATTAACTATTGAGTTATAGTATTTCATCAAAAAAAAAACTATTGAGTTACAATTTATTCAATTCATGATGTATCTTCACATTATCTATTCATAGTGTTATAATGGCTCCTAGAGTTCCATGTTAAAAAAAAATTGTTGTCTTCTACATGCCTCTTTTAAGTTTATATACATATATACCACCCCATATCTCTTCAATTTGAGTAATCAAAGGACATCATCATTTTGTCAAAGACAATTGAGGATTACCCACCATTCATTTCTTTTAACCTCTTTATGGGCCATTCTAAAATGGGCCATCATTTGTTTCAGCATAAGTTTCAATTGGAAGAGAAATATACTAATATTGTGCTTTCAACTCAAAAGATGCACAAAAGTTACCAAGTTATCTACAAAATATCTAAAATCATATTCTGAACTGTTTTGCAATCTCTCTTACTAGAAATATATAGTTGAAAGTGCATAAATAACAAATGTCATTTTCTAGACATGGAATCCATAAGAATTTAAAAAACAATGAGATATATAAATCAAAATCCACCCTTTCGAGCTCGTGACTATTCTGGTATACCATTAATGGATCCCATCTGCCACATGATATTCTCCTTAAACCTAGCTGCATAACATTACCTACCAAGATTTTGAAAAACAAAGGGGCTAATCCTATTTTTCCCACGAAAGATAATAACTCACTAAATAGCCCTTTCAAGATAACCGACTTTCAAAATAGCCCTCTAAAACAAATTTCTCTCGAAATTATGATGGCATGTAATTCCGATTCCAGTTTTACTCTTTTAAGAATTTGGTCGGATTTTAAACTTTGTCTTCAATAGAAGAGAGAAATATTAGAGAGAGAAAAAGATAGATCCCGTCTTCATTTTCACTATATCTTCTCCATCATCATCTTCCTTTCGGCCACCGTCTCATCTTCATACATCCCCACATTCTCTCTATTTATTGGAATATGGTTTTGGAGAGAACTATCAAATTTATATAAGAAGTGAAATCCGAAACCTTAACTGCTTGAGGATGATGATGATGACATGGTGGGAATGATTACGACGACGAAGAGATTTTAGAGATGAAAATGATAATGATGGCGATGATGAAGATGGAATCTCTAATACCTCTCGCTCTTCTATTGATGACAAATTTATAAAATCTAACAAAAGTTTAGGGTGGTAAAATTGGAGTTGAGATTAAATATCATAAAATATGACAAAAGTGTGATTTTGCCATTTTGGGGACCATTTTGGAAGTTGGTAATATTAAGGAAGTCTTTATGGTGAGTTGGTTATAAGGACCAAAATAGATTTAACTCCAAAACAAAAAGAGGAACCCATTGATCCACTAAAATTATATAAGTCAATAGATTTTTCTCTCCCTTTTTCCTCTTTCTAGATCTTGACCCATATACTCACAACAATAAAATATCCTACCTCCCTCCCTTCCCCCCTTCTCCCCCACCCCCTAATTTCATGACTCTCTACCCATTAGAAGTAGAAATTATTTCCATAAACAAAACCATATCATATCTATATCTCTTCTTCCACTTTTTCATTTTTTTTGGGGGGGTTTAACAAGTTTCACAACTTCTTCTTGTTGTAGATTTCTCTCATTAAGTCAAATATTGGATTCTGAAATCAGAATCCAAAGAAGGTTCTAAAGACAATTTCTGCACCAAATTAAATTCTAAACCTAGCATCAAACCCTATGCATCATTTTTATTGACTCTATCTCTCTTCAATCTCTCTCATTGACCCAAAGAAAGAGTTAAACACCTTTCATCTTCATCAGATTCCAATGAAACCCCTAACAAACAAACAAAACAAGACAAAACATCTCCCCAAAAGAAAACGAATATAAAATTTGTTTCCTTTTCACTTAGACTTGAGCTTCTCTGAACTTTCTATTTCTTCTTCTTCTACAACTTTTCTATTTGGAAGACCTTTTAAGGAAGAAAAAGTTCTGATAATATACTTTTTCTTTGACTTGTGTGATTTCATTGGGTTCTGATCAGTTCATGAAGATTTCTGAAACTAGGGTTATGATGATTTTTACCAGAAGACAAATGGGTAGTATGAAAAAGAAATTTTCTT
This sequence comes from Eschscholzia californica, assembly GCF_041429995.1. Taxonomy (NCBI): domain Eukaryota; kingdom Viridiplantae; phylum Streptophyta; class Magnoliopsida; order Ranunculales; family Papaveraceae; genus Eschscholzia; species Eschscholzia californica. The sequence continues at coordinate 40,757,583 of NW_028238198.1, forward strand.
GTTTGTTTCTTGTTCTACTTTTGATAAGATTACAGTTTGAATCTTCATGTATTTCTAAAGTTGAAGCTACTTCAAGATTATTATTATCAGTCATAGATGATCAATCATCAAAGATGAATGAGTTTGATCTTGAAGGGAAGAGAATTAATGGAACTAGTAGTTTTAGTGAAGATGATAAGAGGAGAATCCATACAGGTCCTAATCCTCTTCATAATAAAAGATAAGTTGAGATCACACTAAATAACATAGATTTTGATTTTGGTTATATAGACTTTTTGTTTTCTTTTTTATTGTTTGAAGTTTTATATAAGATGTTAATTATCATATTTTTGATGGATTAATTAAGTGAATATTGTTTTAATCTTGCATTGTAAATGAAATTATCTTCCATCCTGATTTCAGAGTTCATAGGTGATCTTTAATGGATCCTCTTCGACAACATAAATGATAGACTGTTTTGTTTATCTTAGGGTTTGAGCCCTCTCTCAGTGTACCCAACTCAATTTTCTTTTTTCACTTTGATTAGTTTTGATGATGATGATGATGATGATGATGATAAATTGGTAATGAGGAGAAATCATTTGTAAAATATATCAAGAAAAAAATATGTAGTATCAAGTAATTAATGACAACTAAAAAAAAAAGTTATTAATGTAATATGATTGGTATTAATGGGTATTTTGTATTGATCATTGGTCATTTTTTTAATTGACGAGTCTTTCTATCTTGGGCCTTAAGCGGTAAATTATATTAAAGTTTAGTGTCGAAAAAATAGAAAAAGAATCTATATCTGACTACGTATTCGTAGAACAAATGATAAAAAACGATAAAAAAATATTTTATTTTATTTTATTTTATGTGACAGTTTTTGTAGTCTTTTGGAGGAAGTGATGTTGGTGTGGGGACTATTAATTACTCATAGGTTTGGTTAGTTGGTTTCTCTGATAAATCAGTTGTTCATTAACTCAACTGGACAAAACAGTATATGGTGAGTAATTGATTTTTGAGTTAATTCCTATATGGCCCCCTACTTTGTGACCAGCTTCCTTTATGGCCCCTAAATTTCTGTAAATTCAAATATGGTCCCTTATTTTCATGGAAATGTCATAACTACCCTTCACATTAATATATTTTCAAAATAAAATTAAAAACAAAAACCTAAATTCCACCTCACTTCCCTCTCCACCACTCATCTCTCTCCACGTCACCTCTCTCCAACTCACCTCTCCAAGTCAGCACTCAAACTTAAAAAAAAAAAAAAAAAAAAATTTTCACTCACCTCTCTCTCTCTCTCTCTCCAATCAGCACTCTCATGAAGGTCGCCGGCCGGAAAATTTTCCGGCCGGCGACCTTCAAACTTAAAAAAAAAAAAAAATTTTTTTTTTTTTTCACTCACCTCTCTCTCTCTCTCCAATCAGCACTCTCATGAAGGTCGCCGGCCGGAAAATTTTCCGGCCAGCGACCTTCATACTTAAAAAAAAAAAAAAAAAATTTTTTTTTTTCACTAATTTCTCTCTCTCTCTAAAAATCCGGCGAAGGGGATCGGTCTGTTCACGGCCGACCAGACCTTTGAAGGTCTGCCATGAACAGACCAGATCGGTCTGTTCACGGCTTCCGGCGAAGGGAAACCCCCTTCGCCGGATTTTTAGAGAGAGAGAGATGAGAGAAAATTTTTTTTTTTTTTTTTTTTGGGAAGTCGCCGGCCGGCGACTTCAATCGGAGAAGATGAAGGTGAGTTGGAGAGAGAGAGGGGTGAGTTGGAGAGAGAGAGAGGTGAGTTGGAGAGAGAGAGAGGGGTGAGTTGTAGAGAGAGATGAGGTGGAGAGAGAGAGAGGGGTGAGGTGGAAATAAGTTTTTTAAAATGTTTTAAATTTAGAATTAAGAAGGGTAGTTAGGACAATTACATCAAAAAAGGGGGCCATATTTGAATTTACGAAAAAAAGGGGACCATAAAGGAAGCTGGTCACAAAGTAGGGGGCCATATAGGAATTAACTCTTGATTTTTTCTCTCATCTTTCCTTTGTCTTCTTTAAATTCTTTTCTAGTAACTTACTTCCATGAACTCATGGGCTCTAATTTCATTTACATGTAAAGTAATGTTGAAGAAGTTGGAAGTTATTACCTAAATATGGAGAGACTAGGTGAAGCATAAAAATTGAGGTGCATAGGAAAAAACAAAACCCATATTATAGGTTGGAAAGAGGAGATGAATTTAAAAGAAAATATGTTTGAGAATAAAATTTAAGGGGACGGAGATTAGAGACAGAAATTATGTATGAGAATTTTTACGGTTACTAGATAAATTGTTACCTGAGATACTTTTCCAAGTTATCGTGAAATTACACCAACTAATTTGTAGATATTTCACGTAAGGAATATTGGAACATATCGATTATGGCAAAGAACTTTCTAACACAACAAATAGAAAAGAAATTATATCTTAAAATAAATTTCTACAACTCTTATTCATAAAAGTAAAAAAGACACATTTAAAAAAAAAAAAAAAAACTTTTACATCAAGATATATGATATATCTCTCCAAATATTTTTATCAAAAGATATAAATATTCAACATTAAATTCAAATTCAAATATAAGAAAATTAATTTCTAATTTTATATATATGTCAGTGTACTGTGTATGTATATATAGTTGTGTACTATCTTATGACTCTTGTTGTGCTTGTAGTGATTTGTGTATTTATACGTTCGAGTTATATAAAAAATTTGGTTTTACTTCATTTTATTTTGCAGTATAACGAAATTTCATGAAAATCCTACAGGATATGTAAACTTTGTGAAGCTTTCTATTTTCGTTTGATTCCATATATATAGAAAATGGAAAACTTCCCTCCTTTTATCACAATAAAGTAATATGTGTGACTAAAAAAAGTGCTTGTATGCTTCACAAGAAAGAGTTATTATGAAAGTTTAGCCTCCAATCTGGTCCATAAGATGATTGTGATTAGAATTATTTTGGAAGGTTTTGTGTTTAGAATTTTATGAAAAGACATAAAGGAGATTTCTTATTTTTAATTCAGCATAAAGTGATTTAGGTAAAGTTTTGGTGAAAATAATGTCTAGTAATTAAGAGACTGCCTTTATAAAATACTAATATTTTGGTGAAATTTGACTTTGAGGCTGAGATAGCATTAGTTGGTTGGTAGAAATTAAGAAACCTCTAAAAAATTTCGTACTCTAATCTTCTTTCTACTAAAATCTTCCTTCTCAAGTAACTACTCTACTCTCTTAAAATTTCTACGTCTGTTTCTTCTGGTAAAGGGTCCTACCTTCGCCGAAACCCTTTTATGTTTCTTTTGTAGTTTGTTCTCCATCAATAAATAATTGCTAGGATTGTTTTCCTCCTGAGATTGAGTTTATAGGGATTGTTTTCTGAACTCACCACACATCGATTCTTGTAATTTGTTAAAGGATCCGAAAGATTTAGTAACAGATTGATGGAGTGAGAGAGGAAGAAATGAAGAGAGATTTGGGATTTCTATTGTTCAACAGAAATTGAAATAACAACATTTGGTTGTTTGAAGCTTCTTGAATCTTTGGATCTATCAAGTAACAAGCCTAAACAGAAGGACTCAAAGACTTTGTTCGGCAGTGATGGTGGTGGTTGGCATTGCGGTTTACACTCATCGGTCGCGGCGGTTCTCTCAGTTAGAGCAATTGTAGTATTAATCCTATATTTTTTGTCGACCTTTAGGGTCTTTTCATTCTCGATCATCAGGATCTTTTGTCAACCTTTAGGGTCTTTTGTTGGAATCTGTGTCTCGTCAATTTCTTTCCCTTCACGAGACACTTTACATTCGAAAGCTCAATGAACTTATCGTATGTAACTGTCATGTAGTTCTCAAAGAAATAAAATTATCATCCGTGTAACTTGTGATTGAATCACTTATGAATGAAATATGATTTTGCTTGGTTTCAGAAAAAAAAAAAAAACCTCCATTATCAAATCTAGTAATTTTGCTTAATCATTTCCACAACTTTTTTTGAACCTTTGGAAATATTATCATTTCTGTCATGCTATGAACATATTGGAAGTTTAAAAAAAAAAGAATCATATATGGTGTAGGGAAGTGCTAGAATCACAAAAGATTTTGACAAAAAATGTTACAGATGTGGCGGTTGTGATATTAATCTCTTAACGGTCTAGAATTAGTCAAACTTTCAAACAACAACGGCCACATCAGCTGGGTAACTTTTTTTGTCAAAATCTTTTGTGATTTTAACATTTTCCTATGGTGTATTGTGTGTACTAGGTAATTAAGGAAATTATATTAGTGAATTTACAATTTGATTTAGTTGAGTGGATCACTTAGAAGTTAGAAGGAGTAACAAAAAATTATTAAGTAAAAACAGAAAGAGCTTCTAGAAAAAATAAGAGGAGAAAACTCTATATTATCAATTGTTTACTTTTAAGGATGATCTAAGTCTCGATAAAATCATATTGAGTTTAGCATTTTCTCCCTTTGAAAGATGAAAAAATGAAGCTTCTTCAAGACTTCAACTATATACTTTTTGGTGTTTGGACCAAAATTTAAGTGTCAAAAGTTTTATTATGCTATTTTATACAAAGTAGTCTAAAGTGGTGTTTTTGTAAGATCTAATTTTTACTCATGTTACTCAAACACACTTGACTAATATTGGTTCAATCAAGTCGAGATACTCTCAAATCTAACTTGAATTATACTTCATATTTTGTTTGACTTCTTAAGTAAAGAGCAAGATAATTTGACGTTACTATTGACGCATGTGACGGGCCACACCCTGTAGATATACTTTTTTTGTTGAGATCCTATGGATATATTTGGGATAAGCTTCATAGCCCTTGCATTTTAAATAACTTATAACTTTTGCTTGAAGTGTTTATCCATTAAGAAGGCGAAGAATCGACTGCGTCATTGGTCTTAATGTGGTTGATGTTTTTTTTTGTTGAAGAATGTGGTTGATGTTAAGAAAGTTTTGTAAACATAAGTATATTGATATTTAGATATTAGGCGGATTCTAGGGCTTAGAATACTTCAAAAGAACACGAATGTGCACAAATGAAGTATGCTTTAACTATGGACAAAAATCACATAATTCCACAACCCATCTAATGATATTTAGATTACGAATGAGTTTTATGATATTAGCTGTTGGAGTAGGACTTCATTTTGAAATAAGAAAATCCCACAACCCTAAGAACCACATGTGAGCAAATATGTGAAAAAACAGGTCTCATTTATGTCACACATGACCCAATGGAGAACAATATTTAAAAATTACTCAAAGTCATTAAATACAGCACAGTCTATCTAACAAACCCAAGAACCGACAATATTTTCTTATGCAATTAAAGTAGCTAGCTAGGTATTCAATGCTTCAGTTATGAAATGTTATCAGTCTCATCATGTCTTTGTGCAAATATTTGTTTACCTACTATTTCCGACCATACTAACTTCAAATAATGCATATACTAGTAGAAATATATATTATATAGTTTACTATTTTATGGTTCCTCGATCTATTCAAAATGGTCCCAGAGACCTTGGTCAAGATCACTAAAAAGAAAAAAAAGAATGAAAAAAGATGAATGGACTAGGGGAAGGGTGTTTGATGAATAACATGCATGGATGAACTATGCAGACAAGTTTGTCAACAAAAAAAAAACTATGCAGACAAGTCTTCTAACAACCACTTAAAGGAGAGTTAAGTGTAGGCGCACCAAATTAGGTGATAAAATTGCATGTAACAGATTTTGACGTTGAAATCCATTTGATGGAGAAGCATGGCTAAGATTTTGAAGTTCCCTGTCAAATTTTATTTGGAGGCTCTAGGTGATGTAAAGCATAAAACTGTTGTGTTGGAATCAGAGTCAATTTTGGCTCTACCCTACTCGTCGAACTCAAAATTGAACGCGCCATCGCGTTCGTCTCATCAAACTCTTCAATTCAAAGCAGAAAATCACTCGAATCCGATTTCGGATGAATGATGAAATCAAGTTCGAAGTATGCACGGAGTGCGGTTAATCTAGGGGTTGAAAGGCAAACAAGACAAGCTAGTGTGAGGGGTGATTTAGGCAAGCGAGCACGTCCTGATCGAATTTTGTCCGCGCAGAAGGCCTAAATCAAACGGGCGCGTGATGATCCCTTCAGGATCATGGTTGGACGCTTTTAGGAGCGTTAGATCCGCGAGGATCCAACCATTCGCGTTAGATACTCATCCAACGACTGAATTCCCATCTATTGGGCGTCATTCAACTTTCATCCAATGGTCGGCGTTCCCTCCGTGTTTTTGAGCTATATCCAATGGCCCAGACTCTACCCTAAAAAGATCAAAGGAAAGTTAAATGTAGGCACACCTAATTAGGTGGTAAAATTGCATGTAACAGATTTAACATTTACATGCATTTCATGCAGTAGTGTGTTTAAGAATTTGAGATTCTGTGTCATATTTTATTCAGGAAATTGGGTCGAAGGCTCAATTTTCATGTTTTTTTAGTTAAAAAGACATCTCATCTTTTTAAAGAGCTAGACTCCAAATAACTTTTGAAAATGTTGTTGGAGGACAATTTTGTAGGCACTCACATTTTCAATGTCAATAATATCCCTTGTCTGATGAAAAATACCAAAAAACAAGTTTCTAATAAACTAGGAAGTTGTTTTCTACCGATAGAAAAGCCAAACGAGCGTGGAGAATTGGGCGATTTCGTTGAGCTGATTCTATAAGGCCGAAAACGATTTCCTGATTTTTTGATCATCAATCTATTTTAGGTTTTTGTGATTGAATCTCTTTACTTGTTGTTTGAAGATGATTTTGAAGGTTTTGAGTTAGCTTTTTGTGGAGAATTCTAGAGAGAAAAACTTGCAATTTCCAAGTTTTGAATCTTTAGGATTGAAATAAATTTTTGGCTATGTTAGTTTTGATGTTTATGTTCAAACTTATTTGTTGGATTTATATGGAAGTTGTGGAAGCATAGTTGATGCAAGGAATGTGTTTGATAAGTTCCTTGAAAGAGATGTTGTTGATTGGAATGCAATCTTAGTTGGTTATACAAGATTTGGGTTAGTTGAAATAGCTATAAAGTTGTTTGATGAAATGCCAGTGAGAAATGTTTCTTCTTGGACTATCATGATAAGTGCTTGTGTGCATATTGAGAATTGCATGAAAGCTCTAGAAGTTTTTCGAAATAATAAGATGATGCTAGAGCTCTGCAAGGTGTTTGCAAGGCTCTGCAAGGTGTTTGCAAGTCTATGCAAGGTGTTTGCAAGGCTCTGCAAGCAGGCGGCCCTGACAATTTAGTGGCCCGAAGCGAATGGTCAAAATGTGGCCCTATACTTTTTATTTTAAGTATTACGCTAACTCACATATACAACTATCAAATGGAGAGAACTTTTTTTACGGTTTAATGGAGAGGATCTAGTGCTAAGTTTGAATGACACCATCCTCATTATCATTTCGTTGGCCCTGATCATTTCGTTGGCCCTGACGATCTTAGTTGGTTATACATGATCTAGTTCTAACAATTTAGTGATAATCTTGTAAGACATCGAAAACTTGCTATCGTCTTTTTCTTTCTTTTACTTAAAATATAGTTAGGAGTACAAATTTATTTGGCAAACTTGAGATAAACTTGTCTATCTAAACTCATGATGGAAGTCATTCTCGTTCAGTTTTCAGTTATTAGAATCGAATTAACCTCCCCTGCATACGATGTGAGAACAAAGTCTCATCTTACACTATTTTTTTTAAAAGTGACTTACAATTTATAAAGCCATTACAATGACATAGATACATGAATAATGTGTCATCTTACACTACTTTCTTTTGTTGCAACATCTTACACTAGTTATCAAGTGGTATTTTGGGAAAAATTATTAAAGGGGAATTTGTTTCCATCTGACCTCCTTACGTGTGTAAATAATTAGGTTAATTCATCATAACTATATGCATATCTTAACAATATGCATATCTTTATAGATGTAAATAATTAGGTTTGGTTTAGGCACTTTAAACATGTAATCATTAACTATATGTATATCTTTATAGGTGGTTCTATTGAAGGCGTTGGGCCGTTGGGGTATATAGATATGTCAACAAGCTTTGAAAGAAAACTGTTAGAAAAATAGGGCATGTTTCAAAAAAAAAAAAAACAGGGCCATAGATGTCGAAATAGGAATATGGAGAGGAAGTGACGTCTTCCATGGGAGAACCTAGTGTTGGAGATTTTCTACATTTAAATGTTGGGAGCCACCAACAGTAGCGACAGATGGGTTTATACCCACTTTGATGGATGCAAACTACATCAAATGGATACATCCCATGTGAATGGATGTATATCCATTAGTTGGTGTCTCTTGATGCCATACAAATGAGTGTCTTACCATTCAACCAAAGACATCAATAGACCAACGAATTTTCTCTCTCTTGCTCTCATTTTCTAGTATAAATAAACAGTGAAGGTTCTTGGAATTTCAATAAGTTATTTTGTGAATTTGGAGTCGATTTCTTTGGCATTATCATTTATTAATACAGAGTGTTCTTGGTCTTGGTTAAAGTGTACATACTTTGGACCAAACAGTTGTTGAAGGGCTTCATCGTATCCTGAAAGCATAATTCTCGACCCGTTGTGTACTCGTGGTTTCATACCAGAAGGGGACGAATTACTGTAAAAACGAATCGATTTATCGAGCTTTGAAGTCTAGTGATCAACATTATTTTATTCATCGATTTTCTTCGACCTTCCATTTCAATTAAACGATAATTTTTCCAACAATTTTTAGACAATAAATTTGTAGTTGAAATGGAAGTCATTTCAATTAACCTCTCGCCATATGATCACGCGAACCCAGTGAGTAAAATAAGCAGAACGTCTGTAAGTATTTCAGTTAAATTTGATGCATGATTTTATGTGATAAAATGGATTAGTTTGATACCCTGCGATGTTTCAAGTGAGTCATCTCGTGCTAGCATATGAGAATTTTTATTATACAAGAACACAGGCATGCGTGTGCACGATGTTTTCGATACATACATATTGCATGGTATTATATATAGTTTGTTCTTTTAACATATTCAGGCATGCCTAACATCATCAACTTGTTCACTTATAAATGATAAGATGAATAGTGAAACGTTATTAATTATTTAGTTGTGTCTTTGTAGGGATTTATACCCTTCTACTAGTGTTTATAGCGGAAATATGACATCTAATGTCTACACTAGTATTCCCAGGATCACATGCAAAACTAGTAATTAATCTAATGGAGATAGTAGATTACCTTAATCGCTTTTCCCTCGAACTAGTTGAATTGATTGAAGAAGACCAAGAGCTTCAAGTGTAGCTCCTCTACTTGGGACACGAGCAATCAATTTGATCTCCCACCTTGTTGTATAGCTAGCACACCAATGGTGGTTGGATAATAAGAAGACCTTCTTCTTGACTAGATTGATAGTAATGGGAATTAGCTCACTTTCTCCTCTCTACTTGATGTGGTAGAGTAAGAAAGCTTAGAGAGAAATTCCACACCTTATTCTCTGCCCTAAGAGTGTTTATATAGAACCCTAATAAGAATCCACCTCCTTTTAGGTTTCCTAAAACACCCTTTAGAATAAGATTTAGGGAAATAGTCGAAAATAGCAACTATTGGTATTTTCTCAATTCCCTAAGGAGGAGGTGCCCAAACACCACGAAAATTGGCAGATATAATGTTTATTATATCAGCAACTAACCCTCCAAAATTCAGCCCAATCCGAGTCCTAGAAGTACCCGAATCGGTCTAGGCCCAAAAACCCTGTTTTTGGCCTTTTTGTACTATCTTTGCCTAATTCCTTTTTAGGCCTATGAGATATGTTTATGGTACACTCCCATGATTATATCTCACTCCCACTAGTCATATCCTAGATCAATTTGTCACTCTTATGTGTAACCCGTTGTAGGATCCGATCGAAGTTAGCCGCGAATTACTTCGTAATTCGACGATCGTAGTTGGTCTCTAGCTACAACTCTACGATCCCTAAATCAATCGGACTTGATGATCTTCCACATCAATTATCCTATCCGACAAATTGTTCGCATTGTCACCTTGGTCGAAGGACATCTCCTTCAACAGTATCAGACTCCCACTTGGACTAAATGGATTTTGGAGGATAGAGTTTGATTCGTGTTCTTCATCTTAATCCTTTTGGACACTCCAAATATGGATAGGTTAGAAGTACGTTTGAAGATCAATCTCTGTTTTTTACTCAAGGCTTTCTTTCTTGTCAGTTTGATTCATGTTTTGGTTATAGTGGACTTGTTGTCCTCATCCCTTTCGATTGGGATGAACCTATCTTATAGGTTTTTGACCAAGTTTAGAATCTTTTGGTATAGTTTGTTAAACTTAGCACTTATTAACATCTCAATTTAGAAATAAAATTCTTTATTGATTCTCCATAATACTTAGTACAGAGATGATGTTAAAAAACTAGAAAAACGATTAATCTAGAATAGTGCCTAAAGTAGACTTCGATCCCTTTCAGCATCCTTAGCAGTCGAGGCTTCTGCTCCCTCTTGGATCTTGTCTTCCTTAGCCAAATACTCAGTTCCCAGCTGCGCCTGTACATTCACAATGAAAGGGCAATTTTAGGTATTACATACTATAATTTGGGAATTTAACAGTATTTGATAAGTTAACTGTTTATACCTGAATTGGAAGCTACTGTTCCATTCTTTTTGTCCTCCAAGAACTTAGGGCAGTTTCTTTTCCAGTGGCCTATGCTACTGCAGTAGAAACATCTTGACGTAGATTGAATACCTTTGTTTTGAGGTTTAGCAATACGTTTGCCTTTTCCTTTTAACGCGGGTTTCTTCTTCTGCCTCTTGTTCTCTTGAGCCACAAGAATCTTATTCTTTGGCTCCAAGTCCATTGTTAGTCGTTCTGCTGCCTGAAGCATTGCATCAAGTTCCTCTAAAGGCTTGTTCCATCCATTCATCGCATATTCCATCTTAAATAGATTGAACCCTTCATGAAGTGAATAGAGGATCATGTCATTAGCCGCCGATTGGCTAACAGGAGAACCCAGCTCTTCTAGTTTAGCAAAGAGTTCTATCATTTGCCGAACATGAGGACCTACTGGTTTTCCTTTCTCGAGGCGCAGACGCAATAATTTACTGGTTGCATCAAACCTCTCCACTCTCGCTTTGCTTCGGATTGAATCCTCAGTTTTCGGAGTGATGGAGGGGACTTCCATGTTCAGAGGTTTCTCGTTAAGAGTAGCCTCCATGGCTGATAACAACCGAGAAGTCATTGATTCTGGTTCTGCCCTCTTTTGATCATCCTCTTGATGCTCTGTTTCTTTAGCAGTCAGAAAATCCAATTTTGAAAATGGATAGTCTGAGACATTTAACTTGTTTTTAAACTCTCCATCCAATATTTGAAGTATCTCCCGATTCCTTCCTTCATGGATGTTTTCGTTTAACACCTTCCTTAGGTACGTTCCAAGGTCGAACATGTTTCCTTGTGTCATCTTTAAAACTACATAAAGTAATGGCAAAGTTTTAAAACTCGTTATCGTTTTTGAAAAACATTAGTTTTCCCACATTATTCAATAAAATTGTCCCCGATTGAATAAGTGATTCCAAGACCCCAGTTCTTCGAAGTAAAGCGGACGAAGGCCCTACCCTTTGACTCCGTCGTTCCGGGTGAGTGAACTACTTCACTGATCATACCTTATGACTCTTGGTTGATAGATTTCATTAATGAATGACTAATCTATCCTTTTGCCTCGAGTATCCAAGACTCTCTTGCTGATCTCGTTGAGTAGAACCATTTAGACGTGTAGGCCTCTTCTATAGGCCTACCCGCATTGTCCCAAGGTAGAGGAGGTACTCTGCGAAGGCCGACTCACCTTCCTCGAACAAGGGCGCAACGAGTGTCTTAATCTGGATAGGCGATTACTCAAGATTACTTTTGGGGACTTTTACGCTAGTCTGGCGTTTGTTATAGTGAACTATTTAGCCTAACTAACATCCACGACATAAAGCGTAAATAAGTAAGTAAATGCGCGCGAGAAAGTAAATCAAACAGACATGGATCCTAGTATGGCCCCTAACCTAGAAGATCTAATCTCCCTTGGTTTTCTTCTTGTTTCTCCTTTTGGTTCGTCTTGGATCGCCATCTTTGAACCTCCATTGATTTCTCCCACTCGCCTTTGGATTTCATCCTCGAGTTTCTTCAATGGACTCATAGACCCTAAACTCTAATTACAAGACTCTAACGATTCGCAGATCGTATAAACTTGAAATTAAAATTAATTACAAAGCATGCACCCATCCGTGCTTAAAACAAGAATAAGGAAATAAATCTATGGCCATACTAGTTTCCCGCATTCACATCACATGCAATCATATAATATATCAGGCTAAGAATTATATATGCATGATTATCTTGGGAGATACTTTTGTTGACATCACATGTCACATTGCGGACCTTAAGTCTAAATTCGAAGAATTCAACTAATGGTGCTTTCCGGTTTTATGTTTTATGATTAAAATCATCTTTTAGAAAAACTCCGTTTTGGGCTCGAGAAAGCCCGGGTCAATTTCGGAAAAAATATTGGTTCGATTCTTAATGATTTCATAAATCAATTTAAAGAGAAATCCGTTTTGGGCTCTTGGATGGCCCGGATTGATTTTGGAATTATTTGGTTGGAATCGGAAAAAATTTTTGGCAAAAAATCCCACTCGAATGATTGTCCCTTTTCGTGGTCCGAAAAGCCTCGAAAAAGCCAGGGACAAGTCCTAGACAAGTCCCGGCCCAAGTCCTAGAAGTACCCGAACCGGTCTAGGCCCAAAAATCCTGTTTTTGGCATTTTTGTACTATCTTTGCCTAATTCCTTTTTAGGCCTATGAGATATGTTTATGGGACACTCCCATGATTATATCTCACTCCCACTAGTCATATCCTAGATCAATTTGTCACTCTTATGTGTAACCCGTTGTAGGATCCGATCGAAGTTAGCCGCGAATTAATTCGTAATTCGACGATCGTAGTTGGTCTCTAGCTACAACTCTACGATCCCTAAATCAATCGGACTTGATGATCTTCCACATCAATTATCCTATCCGACAAATTGTTCGCATTGTCACCTTGGTCGAAGGACATCTCCTTCAACTCCTTCAATCTTGTGGTCTAGCTTTAAATAATTATTTTGTTTGCCAAGTATGTAAGTGAGACAACCCACACACCATAGTAATTGCTTTAGGTGTTTGACTATTTGAGATAGTTTGTTAAACATGATACTTTAAAATATCATTTTGCCGTAATGCATAGTAAAGGTTGGTTGTAATTTTTTGGTTACCATGAAACCCTTAACATATTAGTGTTGGTGCATTTTATTTGTTCGTAAGAACTATTTGGTTTTGGAATCCAAGTGGTTACCCACTTGAAGAGGTATTTTATGAGCCTTAGAGAAAGGTGATTTTAGTCATGTTATTCTTTGCGTTAGGTGAAAGTGTACTCGAGCCATTTACGAGACAGTGAAATATAATTTTTTGGTACACGAGGTACATCTCATGTGTGAGTTATATTTGCTCAATTTAGAGAGATAAAAGTATTTTATTTCATGTTATGAGTACATCATTTTGTTATCTATGAACATGTGAAACCTTCTAATTAAGATTTAGAAGATGATATGCATTTGAGAAATTCATGGTTACGGAATACCGGACATTATTTTGTAGCATAAGATGTTTAACAAGTGGTTACTAATGCTCGTCAAACTACAATTCATTTTCGTGGAAGAAATGAATGGTAACTTCTAACTTTGAGTCTTTGACATGATGAAAAATTTAATGGTGATCTTAGAATTAAAACTCTAAGAAATGAATAATCATATTCTTGAGTGAAGAATATAATGAATGGAAATTGTATCGAGTAAGAGTACAATTATAGTTTCTTTGGACTATTTATTTTTAAGTGACATGATAATTTTTGGTTCAAAAGAATATCCCATTGTATTAAGAGTATACAATTACACAAGTTGGTGGATTCATTTTGGGGTCCATACATAAATCCTCATGTTGTGAGATGTTGTTGTCTTGAACATCTAAGAAACAAGTGGTGATTTAATTTCACTAAAATTGACTTGTTTAATTTCTCTAGTCATGTGCACTAGAAAGAAGCTCAATGGTGAGTTATGTTGGGTAAGCTACATGAGACAAATTGTAGACGGTTGAGAAACTATTACTCATAAAATGTTTTGGCCAAAACTGGTGCCGTCAATTGTTGTTCATGTAAAGATATGGTTGATTGTATTAAGTCAATTTTGTATCTAGAGAAATATTTTATAATGTTGTTGTCATCTATACAAATATTCTCTAATGTTTTCAGAGTTATCTAGAGAACTTATCTCTAAAGAAAAAGAAATGGGCTAAGGTCTGTGAATGAAGGTTGATCGCCTTTAATGGGAACCCAACTTATGTCTTGAAATAGATAGACAAAGTTCAACGGGTGCTAACAAGTTAAAGCTTTCGCGATTATGGAATACTAGCGTTTTATATTCTCCCATTTCTAAGCTAGTATTGGTATTCCTGCAAAACAAAGGATGAATGAAAATTCTTAATAAGTCCTAACTTTTAAGTGGTGTCTCGCAGAAACACCTCAAGTGGACTTACCTATGTGAGTGTGGAAATCAGGCCATTTCCTAAGAAAATAAGACCGTTTTCTGAAGAAGACTCATGAAAGGGATATTGCACATGGCCATTAACGTGCGGAGTATGAACACTCTGTCCTCCGAAACGAGTATGTGCGATGACTCCGATTTTATCATTTAAGAATTCTTGGTTCAAGATACGTTCACCATAGCATTCTGATAAAGCTTTAAGTTGTTTGTACTAAGTGAAGGTTCAAATCCATAAGATACTATCATTTATGTACAAGTTTTTACAATAGTGCCAAAATTGTCTTTTGTTCCAAAGTTGTTTTATTTTTTGTTTCTTTGATGTCTTGATTTCGATACTCTGTTTCATATTTATTTCAAATTTTGAAAATAGTGGGGGAATGCTGGAGATTTTCAATATTTAAATGTTGGGAGCCACCAACAGTAGCGACGGATGGGTATATACCCACTTAGATGGATGCAAACTACATCAAATTGATACATCCCATGTGAATGGATGTATATCCATTAGTTGGTGTCTCTTGATGTCATATAACTTAGTGTCTCACCATTCAACAAAAGACATCAATAGACCAACGAATTTTCTCTCTCTCTCTTGCTTTCATTTTCTAGTATAAATAAACAGTGAAGGTTCTTGGAATTTCAATCAAGTGATTTTGTGAATTTGGAGTAGATTTCTTTGGCATTATCATTTATTAATACAGAGTGTTCTTGGTCTTGGTCAAAGCGTACATACTGTGAACCAAACAGTTGTTGAAGGGCTCCATCGTATCTTGAAGGCATAATTCTCGACCTGTTGTATACTCATGGTTTCATACCAGAAGAGGGCGAATTACTGTCTAAAAGAATCGATTTATCAAGCTTTGAAGTCTAGTGATCAACATTATTTTATTCATCGATTTTCTTCGACCTTCCATTTCAATTAAACGATAAT
Organism: Eschscholzia californica; assembly: GCF_041429995.1. Lineage (NCBI taxonomy): Eukaryota > Viridiplantae > Streptophyta > Magnoliopsida > Ranunculales > Papaveraceae > Eschscholzia > Eschscholzia californica. Next base: position 40,773,173 of record NW_028238198.1, read on the forward strand.
TTTTCCAACACCTAGAGAGTGGAGATGAGATGAGTTTGTGCCCACGTGGGTAGGAGAGGATGGAGGGAGAAAGATGCAAGTTTTCAATATAAGGGGCCCACTTAAAGATGAAAAGATAAACTAGTCCAATATTTACCTTAACTTTAAAGGGGTGGCCCATTGTTTATTTCCATGATAAGGTACAGGGCCTTTATTTGAAATTGCATTAACATCTCTGTAGGCGCCTCTTCCAAATGTGGACCCAAAATTTGGTGGCCCAAAGCGAGGGTTTGCTCGCTTTGGGCCAGGTCGGGCCTGTCTGCAAGGTGTGTATAAGGTGCCTGGAATGCTATGCGAGGTGTTTGCAAGACTCTGCAAGGCTATGCAAGGTGTTTACAAAAACCTGCTAAGCTCTAGCAAAGCTTTGGATATTTATGTCAGGATTGATAAAAATATGTAACTTTAGAATTTATTTAAAATAATAATTAAATGAATAAAAATTACATTTTAAGAATTCGACATTTATATTGTAAATGTTGTTGACGTTCATTATGTATATTCGGGGACGGAGGGCGGAGCCTCCGTTTTTTTTGAAGAAATTTAAAATAATTCACAGAAAAAAGTATGTAACTTTAGACGACATTGCAAGTACTATGCAAGCTATAACAAAGTTTTGGAAATTTTTCTCAGGATTGATCAAAATCATTTGAAATAACCATGAATTCCATTCACATCATTTTCGTATTCTTTTACAGGGTTCGGGGTCGGAGGCCCCATTTTTTTTGAAGAAATTTATATGTATTGTAATTGTTGTTGACCTTTTATTTACGGAGGTTCGAGGGTGGCTGTGAAGAAATTTTCAAAGCAATTCATATAATAATATGTAACTTTAGAATCTATTCAAAAAATTAATCAAATGAATACAAATGTAATCTTAAGAATTCGACATTTATATTTTAAATATTGTTGACGTTCTTTTACGGAGGTTCGGGGGCGGAGCCCCCGTTTTTTTAAGAAATTTTCAAAACAATTCTTACTTTTTTAAGAAATTTTCAAAACAATTCCTATAAAAAAATATGTAACTTTAGAAGTCAGTACTTTGTAAGGTGTTTGCAAGGCACTACAATCACTTTGCAAGGCTCTGCAATCACTTTGCAAGGAGTTTGCAATCTATTCAAAACATGTAAAAACAATATGAAAATAAGAATACACAAACATTGTTCAAAATGTAGTTATCATATCCAACCAATCAACAAAATATTAACAAAAGTATTCATTTATTCATCAAAATATTCATATCCAAGAGACAAATTCAAATTTTTTCTCCTTTTTTGACCAACAGTAATTCTCATCAGAAATTATATTAACAACTAACTTTCCTTTAAGTTTTGTCATCTCAGATGGGTTGATCTGCATTCCTTAAATATCACCACCCTTTGTAATATTTGAAATAAACTGGCACACTTATGAAGCACAATTGACTCTGTAAAGAAAAGACAAGTCATTTAGTTGATAAATAACCAAAAGCATTACTTGCTATAATAAAAAAAAATGATGATTTTATACTTACGAAGTTTCTAATTGTTGTGGACAGTTTACCTGCATTCTCGTTATTTGTGAAGGAAGTTTTGGCCGCGAATTGTTGCTATTATGAGCATAAATAAGACATGCATCTACAACTTCTCTGTAATATAAAACAAACAAGTACTTAGTTTGCATGAAGTTTTCAAAGCTCAACAAACACTCTACAAGGTTCTGCATGGTTTTCGCAAGATAATGAGTGTACAACCTGTTTAAAACTTATTGTAATGACAAACATGAAAAACAAAAAGAAGACAAACACCAAGGGTTGAAATTTACCACTCTCTTTACATACGTGAAGAATTTGTCGATCTTTCTCTTAAGCTTTCATTGTACGACATCATGGAGTTCGAGTGATGCCATTTCCAAGGATCCATTGTCAATACCAAAAGCGACCAATGATAACCACTGAGTTCATTCTTTTACTTCAGATGATTGATTGAGAATATTAACATTTTAGAGGAATCATCGAAGTTTGATAATTTTGATTGAAGTCTTTCGATTCTCTTGGGAAACTATTGAAAAAGATTAAAAAAAACATGTAAGTATTCTGTCATTATTTTTCAACTCTATGAAATCAATTTAAAAACATTTTAAAATTGAGTTGTTTCTAGTGAAAGTTGTTTGCCGCTTAGACGCAAAGGCTCTGCAAAGACTTTGGAAGACTCTGCAAGTACTTTGCAAGGCTCTGCAAGCACTTTGCAAGTTAATACATACATAACTTTTTATCATACATAAGGAAAAATATCGAACCCTTCAATTCCGATATGTAGTTGCATAATCCATTTAAGCTTGACCGAATTGATAATTTTCTTTCTACCATCGCTTTAACATATATATTTGATCCCTTTCGTTTTCTGTTTGTTTCTGCTTTACCCTTATTGTCAATCAAAAGAATTTTATGGTTAGTCAAGAGATTATAAACCTTACAAAGATATTATAAAATTGTCTAATTATATAACATAAATTAAACTTAACAAGGTGTTTACAAGTCAGTGCAAGGTGTCCGCAAGGCTTTGCAGGGCAGTGCAAGGTGTGTCTGCAAGGCTTTTGCAAGGCAGTGCATGGTGTCTGCAAGGCTTTGCAAGCTCATTGAAGCATTTCGTCGAGCAGATCTTGTACATCATTTAAACGACCTAATTTCACTAAAACCTACACAAAAGCCTTGTAAGATACCTTTAGGTGTTTAATACAAAACCTAATAGCATCATAAAATAGACTTATAGACCTAAATATTTCAAAAATTCTTTTTGCAAATCCATCAGCAACATCAACAACAACAACAACAACTCAAATAACTTCACCAAAAGCATCATTTCTTCAGAAAAACTGTAATCATGCGTGGTTACCCGTTTCCAAATTAACAAAAACAACTCAAATAACTTAATTTCAAACACATTTAAACCCTACAATCAATAAAATAAAAATAGAACAACAACAAAACAAAACCTTAGATTTCCAAAATTAGGAATAAATTACAGTCAAATACTGTTGAGATTGAAGAAGTGTACCTTGTAATTAGATTGAAGAAGTTGTGGTAAACCCTAAAGAGAGAGAGAGACTGTAAACATCCGTGGGTTTAGACTGAATCGGCGTGAGTTTAGAGAGAGAGACTGTAATCGTATGTGGATTTAGAGAGAGAGAGAGAGAAATTATAATTTCTTAGACTAGGGTTAGGTTGGTCTTTTCACTTAAACAAAAAATTACATAATTGCCACCAAGGAGGTGAAGCCTAAAAAAGTTTGATGAATCTTTTTTAACCAAAGTCATAATTTTTTGGGGAGTTTTGACCAAATTTCCCGTGATATTTGGCATTTGATACATCATAGATGTGATGAGCTCGATAACCACCAAAGATTCCACCTTCTCTGGGATTCAAACCTGGGACCTCCAAGACTTTCTGGAGTTTAAGCCAACACCTTGGAACCACTTGGGCTACCAACTGTTGTTTAAGCATTATATACTTAACAAAAATTTAAAATGATGGAAGTTAAAATTCAGAGGCAGAACTAGAATTTTATGTTAGAGTTATCTTAAAGTCTCTATAAAGTAAAAAAATCTACTTATAATGTCGATAAACTTCTAAGATATAGTGCATGAAAATCTCTTAAGTTAATATGACATCCTCTCATGTTATGATGCTCGCTTTTATATTAACACTTAAACTAAATAATAGATGGGTTGTCGTTTGCTAAGATTTACAAGTTAATTAATAGAATGTTAGATAATTTTCAACAAAAAAAAAAGAATGTTAGATAATTAGTTGCTTACATATTCATCACTTTTCTATTGACGTTAAGACAACGACACAAAAAAAATCCTAAAATATCACTCACACACGCACGCACGCACGCACGCACGCGTTATATTGGAGGAATTTTTTTAAGAAAAGACTATAAACTTAAATGAGTAATTAAATTAGAAACACAAATTTTATAAAGACTTAACATTTAAAGTTACTGGATGGAGTACCCTCTCTTTTTCTCACTTGTTATTTGATGAGCAGTCACCAATAAACCCTTCTTTTTAGTGACTGTTCATCAGTTTGGCGTCTCAAGTTAACGAAGAGTTGGTCTAATTCTTCGACCACATCAAACTGGGGTGGTGTGCCAATAAAAGTAATAAAAGTTTGTTGTCTCCCTAACATTTTTCTCTTCATGTTAAAGGCACCCCCTTTCGGCTATTTGCGCCCAACTGGAGTCATTTGTCTAGTGATTTTCATTTGACATGCACATTCTATATATAGTACCCTCTGATTGTACAATCTGAGAGAGTAAGCATACTCTCGGATTGTCCAGTACCAAAAGTCTCAAAGTGTATGGTGTGAGGGTATGCTTACACTCTCGAACTTGACAATCTGAGACTATACATGCTTACGCTCTTAGGTCAATTCAAGTCCATAACTACTTATAAATCATTCGAAATCAGCCAAAGCTGATGGTAGATATTTTGAAAGTTTAATGACTTCGAAAACCTTTGAAAGATAAAATATTAAAATTTAGAATAGATCTTTAATATGACATTGAGATCTTTTGAAGTCTTTCTTCAAAGAACCAACTACACTTGATACCCCTAAAATAACACATAACAATCCAAAGTGCTTTGGCGAAAATTTGTGAAAAAAGATCAAAGCAAATATGGAGAAAGGGGGAGGCGGGGCGCCTTTGGAGGCACCCCTCCATATTTGGTGGGCCCAAAGCGGTTTGATCAGGGGCAGGCCCTTGTCATCATACTCCGTTTTCGGCCCGCGATCGGTCCAGCTTAGGACGAAGAAGAAAAAGGAAAACGATACTTTGGGCTGGCTGGAAGAAGACCATCAGAAAGGAATTAGATTTTGAGGAGTTCATCGATCTTTTAGATACAGGTACGAATCTGCTGTTTTCTCTCATTACTAAATCCTACTAGATAGATCTCTTTTACCTTGATCTTTATTTACCCTAATTTCTTCCATTTCAATTTATTAAACCAAGGGAAAAAAAGGGGTTTATTTTGATTTGCCACCATTGAAGAACAAAATGACGATGGATCCATCAAGTTCATATCTTGGTAAATTGTTATTAGAAGAGATAACACCTGTTGTTATGGTTCTTAGAACTCCACTTGTAGAAGAATCTTGTTTAAAGAATGACCTTAACTTGATCCAAATGCTCAATCCTTTCTGCTCATTCAATAACTTTGATGGTCAGTTCCCAATCTCTATCTCTAATTTCCCCTCATCCCCTTTTGTTCTTGTGTTTTTTTTTTCTTACTAGGGTTTGTTAGTGAAATTGAGATTGTTCTTGTTTGTTTCAGTACCTGTACGCACTGTGAGTGATCAACCTTATAGGTTGCACAAGTTTAAACTTCGATTACATTATGCTTCTGATATTCGGCAGCCGAATAAGGAGGTAAGTTTGATCTTCTGTCAATTCCCTGTTTCGTAACTTAGACTGGTAAACAATTTTAAGGGACGAAATTTAAAGGAACAGTTCTATTTGAGTATGAAATGATGGGTTCTTAAGCATTTGACTTTTGAAGTTTTAATTGAAATTCAAACTTAGGGTAGTTCTTAGTAGATTGTACTATAACATTCTACTCCCACGGTTTACTTTAATCGATCAAGTTTGTACTTTGGCGTCTTTGTCTATTAACATGAAACCTGCAAATGTTATTTTTTTTTCTTATCAGGCTACAAACGAGCATCTAAAAAAGGTAGTTACTCATGCAAGTGAGAAAGATCCTACCGATCTATCATCAGATCAACCTCAACTTGGGAACGTACTTACCGGTCAGTTTTATTTCTTGTTTATTCCAGAATGTATGGATTCATAGAATCATATATTGCTCAATCATATCTATTGATTTGTTTTAAACTTTGAACTTGCTTTTAACTAGTGAAACTGATGGGCAGAACAGTTCCTCCCCCAAACTCATTTGTCGTTCATTCTTGAACATATAGTGGTCAAACCTAGGATCTAGGGGCGAGGACTTCTTATATTTCGTCATACTTTCATGTTTCATAATCCTATGAACTTTACTATGCTATAATATTTGGAATTGACCATCAGTTATTCTCTTGTGCAGATACTAAACCTGAATCTTTGGCCTGGTTTCAAGTCTTCAACAAGGAGCTTATACGTGCCTCAGCTTTTTCTGAACATGAGGCTTTTGACCATCCTGTGGCATGTAAGCTTTGATATTTCATGTGCAATTTGTTTTCTTAGATTTTTGTTCCTATCCTTTTTCATAATGCACTTACAATTTCATTAATATTAGATTTTGTTGATACCGAATGGAATAAAATTTTGATAGTGGTATTAGCAATTTTGCGAGTATTAGTGTCTATAGTATTATTATTGTTATATTTCGTTTCGTGATTGATCATTGATGAATAACTGTCAACCTGCTCATAGGTCTTTGTTTCCAATTTGTATTGTAGGTCTTCTGGTTGTTTCTTCAAAAGATGAACGCCCTACCAACAAGTTTGTTGATCTATTCAACACAAACCAGTTGCCCTCTCTCCTGAACGATGGTGCAATGGACCCAAAGATCCTAAAGCATTATTTGTTGGTTCATGATAATCAAGATGGCCCCTTAGAGAAGTATTTCCAAAACATCTCTCTTCGCTATATTAGTTTTATAAGAATAAGATCTGGTGCTGTTGGGTTGTGAACTTTATTCCCCATTCTTATCTTCAGTGATACACTCTACTTTTTGAAGTTACTTTAGTTAAGGGACTATTGTTTGATTGGTCAATAATCTGATACCCATCCTCGTTGAATTAGGGGGTGTCTCCTCGGATTTTTTACAGTGCCATTTTGCCTTTTTCTATTTTGTTCATTCTACATTTTGCTGTTGATTATGAACTTCCATTGGCCACTGATCAATAATTTGATAGCCGTCCTCGTTGAGTTAGGGGGTGTCTCCTTGGACTCTTTACAGTCTCATCTCGCCATTTTACTACTTTATTAATTTGTTTATTCTACCCTGACTTGTTATTTGTTTAAATTTGTTTGTTTGGTTTTCTTATTTGTATTTGAAGGCACTTCGATCTAAAATTGACTGAAATCTCATACTGTAGTAGTGTTAAGAGTCGTAAGACTAAAATAACCTTAATGACTTTATAATATATAGCCAGGTAAATAACCAAAGTGAACAAATATTTACATGGATTAGTGCTGCTGGAGATTTTTTTGATATACTTGTAATTTCCCAAATTTCTTGGCAGTGCACTGAATGTTATAGCAGAAATGAAGAGTACGTTTGGAGCTAACGATTGTGGCTTGTTGTGCATTAACTCCTCTGAAGAAGGGATGACTGACCAATCGGCCAGCCAATGGGATCCTTATGTAAGTTGACCTTCAAAGCCTAGTTGGAGCATTGGACTTTCTATCAGCTTCTATTTTTCTCTCATACTACATGGATATCAGGTACTATGTCATCATATTTTAATTTATGTTCTGTTATGCATGGCAGAAAACTGATACTTCACTTGATCAACGTCTTGGTCGTTTCCTCAACAGCGATGATGTTAACGAGGTAATTTTTCTAATGCTCACATGGACTAAAAAAACTACTGGGTACTTCTGATTCCAAAAGTTTACAATGGCTATTTTAATATCTGGGAATTTCTGACCGAAATATTAGTTGTTCGAAACTCGACATTAGATGAAGGACCTCATGCAAGATCTGTCTTCCAAACATATCATTCCTTTTATGGAGCAAAAAATACGTTCACTCAATCAACAGGTACTAATTCTCAGTGATGTTTGGTTCCGATACTGGTTTTCTTGCACTCTTTAATGGTGCATTTCTATTTATTTATTCTACTCATTTTCCTTATCTGATCATGTGTTAGGTTTCTGCAACACGAAAGGGCTTCAGAAATCAAATAAAAAACCTGTGGTGGAGAAAAGGCAAGGAAGATACAACAGATGCTCTCGATGGATCTATGTAAACTTCTTTTATTTTCATGCATATCAGTTTTTATTTTTTGTTGTTTGTGAAGCCTGATATATATTTTAATAATAATATTATTGAAGGTACACCTTTAACTCCATTGAATCTCAAATAAGAGTTTTGGGCGACTATGCATTCATGTTGCGAGATTATGAACTGGCCTTGTCAAATTATCGCTTGCTTTCAACAGACTACAAACTTGACAAAGCATGGAAGCGCTATGCAGGTGTACAGGTAGCTGAAAGTATCTAAATGTATTAATTCCTGATTACTGTGTTTAGCTGTTTAGACTTCAAACTATTGTACTAGTTTCTGAATTTGCACTTGAATATGTTATCTGATTTTTAAGATTTTGTGGAATGTGATCCTTGGAGTATAATGAATAGGAAGGAACAATATTTTATGTTTTTAGGATTAATATGATTCTTTTTTATCATATTGTATGGCAGTAGGATACTATATATATCATGTATCTGATACCGATGTCGATGTATATTAGTATATTACAATTTACAACATATTATAAGAATTGAGTTTGGAAAAAACTTCGTTAGAGAGGAAGTTTTCTTGCACTGGATATCTGAAGATATCTAAATCATAGATGACAGGAAACCTAGGGTTTACCTACTTGAATTATATTTTGGTTTATTATCTTGATTATAAACCTTTATAAAATCCATGGGAGTTCTTGCAATGACCATCCCATTACCAATACCAAGAAATCACCGAAGTCTTTTGTACACTACAGAAATTTGGTGTGATTATATATAACTGGTATAGTTTTAGCTCCGTTACGTTCACTAAGCATCATCCATTCATGTTAATCTGCTTTATTTCTAGGTTTGTTTTGTGTCGTCTGACCACCAATGTTCTGTTTCCCGAGTCCTATGCATTTTCTAAGCGTCAATGTCATTTCCGTCATATTTGTATCTGTTTGTCTTTCTGGTGTCAAAGAGTTCATACTTCATATTTCCTTATATTACAGCTTTTCCCAGATAATTGCTTAATTCATCTATTATTGTCTTATTGGCACGCGTAGGAAATGGCAGCACTTACATACTTTATGTTGGATCAATCAAGAAAAGATGCTGAATATTGCATGGATACTGCCTTCAGTACTTACTTGGTACATCTACTTCACAATATGTTTATTAAGTTATTTATTAACTTTGTGGGAAGCTATAATTAATTAAAGTACTTATCGGTTCTATTGACGGCAAGTGGCAAACTTTGTTAATTAGGAGTACTATTATTGGTAAAATATGGACTAGGCACAGTATTATAGGGGAATAACAAGTTAGGGTTGAAATTTTGGACAGGGGCTGCAGTTGGTCCCTGGAAAAACCTTACTGAGAGTCAAGCCTCCCCCAAATACCCCAACTGACTGGTCTTGCAGTACTTAGTCGAGTGGGCTGCACACTGCATCTAGAACAAAATATAAGACAAAGCAAGTCTGGCATGAGATCCTTAAATATGTTTCGTAGTTTAGTAGTTTACTATTGTTTCTGGTTGTTTGATGCCGTAGTGTTCATGGAATTCACATGTGAGGTGAGATTTCTAGCCAATGAAATCTATAGGTCTGTTGTACGACTAGCTTAGTCGTAAAAAAACATATCATGTTCGTGCTGTACCTTCAGGTTATTGATGGAATTATATTTTATTGTGAATTACCATTCAGTTTCACCTTTTCTATAATCTGTAGTACTTTCTGGACATTATTTTCATACTTCAACCTCAACATTCCATAAACTAAAAAAGAATCTTGGTTTTACTTTTTATATTGTATTTTGTTAATTTATTTTTCCCTAGAACTTCAGAATGGTATTATAATCCCCTGTTTCTTCAATGATTTATAATATGCAATCATGTGTATTGGCGATCTTTGGCTGTGCACTAAGGCATTCTTTCCTCTTATTTTTGAGTTTTTTACTTGATGAAACTGGAGAGTGGAGACAAGTCATGTGAGAAGATTTATAACCTTTGTCACAGTTAAGATCAGTGAGTTTTTCTTTCAATAGTTCAATTGTCAAGCATCAACTCCCTTGTTAATATAAGGGTTAACATTCTCTATAGGGAGGGTTGGTTGGAGTTTACTTGGCTAGCATGCTGATGATTTCATTTGACTTGAGAAGTAATAAATTTATTTGGCTTGGGTACTGAGGTCAGTGTGATAATGTGGATTTGTTCAGAAACTTGGGCCGTCTGGTCAACGAAATGCTACTAGGTGCGGCCTTTGGTGGACAGAAATGTTGAAGTCCAGGGATATGCATAAAGAGGCTGCAGGTGTTTACTTTCGTATTTCTACGGAGGTAGTTTCTAATGCACAAAAGAAACAGGATAAGCATGACATACCTTACTCTGTCCTCACTAATATTCTTCTTCTCAGGAACCTTCTTTACATGCAGCTGTAATGCTCGAGCAGGCATCCTACTGCTACTTGTTTTCCAATCCCCCCATGTTGCGAAAATATGGATTTCATCTGGTTCTTGCGGGTAATCGTTACCAGATATCTGATCAGGTAAAAAGTTACTGATTACATAATTCACCTTTGGAATATGTACTAATCAAAGTTCATTCATTTCCTTAAAATTGGTTTTTCTCCATACAGCGGAAGCATGCGATAAGGACTTACCTAGGTGCTCTTAATGTTTATAAAGGGAGCACATGGAACTACATTAATGATCATGTTCATTTCCACATTGGAAAGTGAGTTACTGGATCTGGAAGGCTGTCTTAAATCTGAATGATTAACAAATAATACGTTAAACTCTGTAGCTTCTCTATTTTTATCCTCCTATTTGATGCAGGTGGTATGCTTTTTTTGAGCTATTTGACGTGGCAATCAAACATATGTTAGAAGTCCTGGCATGTAGTCATCAGTCTATCATGACACAGGAGTTGTTCCTGAGAGAATTTCTTCAAGTTGTTCAGGTGAACATTAGTTCTGCTTTCAACCTATTCTTCAATTAAATAGGTCAGACAGGATAAGAAGAGTTCCATTAAACCATTCTTCACAATATTAACTATACTGCACGGTTGTATGCCATATTCAGAAAATGGGGAAGACATTTGAGGTATTCAGACTTCAGTTACCTGTTATCAATGTGGCCTCACCGAAGGTTATTTTTGAAGATCAACGAACCTATGGGTCTCCTACTGCTGTAAGTTGACATGTGCTTCTTGTTGACGGAACAGAATTCCTATTTTCTTGTAAATCTGTTAGACTTCTATGCATTGGCTTGATCAGTTATCCCGGTGACCTGATTTTTCTAATTTGTTCGGAATAAGTGGTAGTTTTATTTAGCAATGTATCTATTTCATCATGTGTCTTTCACATAAAAGTAAGATGTTGATCATCAAATGAGGTAAACTCACGACAATATGCCGTGCCATATGGTGGTGTTTCATTTATTATTTTCAATGCGTTAGCATGATTTCTTCTTCATTCTCTCTTCCAACAGCATGTTTCTTATATTCGGTACCTGGAAATTGGTATATATCTTACTTCACTACTTCTAGAACTTACATTTTTGTTCGTTTTGATTTCTAAACTGTCTTCGGAGAAGTTATGGTTGATGCGTACACGTCTACATTTGCACAACTGCTAATCTGCTCATATACACGAGTTTAGACATTGCATTACTTCCACGATCAGTAAGAGGATATTTACGTAGTGATTTTACATGACATCTTATGGAACCTGACATTATTGCACGTTGTACATACGAATTTGGTTTAAATGAACTAGTACTCTCTACTAGGTAAACATGGTTGGGGATTGTTGCATTTCTTTTGACCCTTGTAACATGTATACTCCGTTCTAATATTTTTGTTGCCATGTCAGAGACTTGTACGAAACTCAAATAATCTTATAACACACTTCAATCACTTCTTGGCCTGGGTACAACGTGAGGTTTTATATTTATTGTATATACTAGCACAGACTCGTGTTAGGACTACAAAATACCAATCTGGGTTAACGTCCTTTGACTTGTAATGTAATAACGGTTGAATAGAAATGAAGGACTTAATAACTAAGAATATATATATATATATATATATATTCGATTAATTTTATAGCTTTTGCCTTCGATTAATTTTTACTCTCCTACTGCAATCCAGCTAAATGTTAAAGAAAGTTTGTGGCGGTTGTTGGAGGAGGATATGGTTCCTTCACTGCCTACCATGCGGATAAATTGGCTTGATACGCAATCCAAGAACTTGAAGAAATATAAGGATTCTAATGTTTGTGTAGCTGGAGGTATGGATACAGCAAAAAAAAATTCTAATCTGTCGGTTTCTCATTTGTAGAAACTCTTCTGAGGTTTATGCATATTAAGTCATATGCTCGCAAAGTAACCAATTGTGGAACTTATCTTTTCCTTTTACTTGAGTGCAATCTAACAGCCAAATTATGATAGTCATTTATAATGAAGAAATGAATAAGATTCGTGTTTGCTGTGATTGCTCTGTTACTGTTATTTTGGTTATTTATTGAAGAATTCAATATGAATGCTTTCGAAACTTTCTTTGTAAACAATATCTCCATTGTTTCTTGCAATTCTCCATCCACGTGGATTTTGCAAACCATTGTCATAAAAGCCATGTCTACATAACAGTACATAAGGGAATGCTTTTAGAGCCCATCATATACTGATTTTACTGTATCACGGCCTCATGGGCATCATTATTAGAAAATTAGAAACGTTGGAGCTTTCTGTGATTTTCTGGAGTACGCTTATGCTGCTAATACTTCCATTTTTGTATGAAGTATAAGCTTCTCTATACAGCTCAAACTTATTTTGATTCATTCAACTTCAAAAATTAGCAGTATAAATGGGAATTGATAATTGTTTTCCATATGGAAATCATTGTTTTGTGCGTAATTTGAGAAAGGCAATGACCCCCGTATGGTTCTTTGGAGGAAATTTCAGTGGTTGTCTTGTTAGACATTTGAAAACACGGATACTCCTTTATATTTTTCGTCGTGTCCTGGGTACTTTGTTAAGTTGTCAGATACTCTATATATATGACGTCTGCCACATCCCCATCTTTTCTTCACTCTGTATCTGCTTGTACTGGGCGGTTACATGGATACCCGTATCCTGTCCATGTTATGAAGTTCTTTTTATGACGAATTGGATGTAATGTTGCATCTGTAAAAGCCCGATACCTGTATAATTGGATTCTTAGATTAATTTAGCTCTCTTTTTCATTGAGCACTCTGAGATATCATATTTTGCGTTCTAGTGTTAGTACAGTTTTAAGCTTTTGCTTGCAACTCACCCAAGATATTTTTAAGATCTAGTGTAGTTTTAACTGACGAGACATCTGCTAATCGACTTAAACTAAATCATGCATCATGAGTCCTTTTCTTTTGAAGATATAAGATGTAAATTCTCATGTTGGTAATACATGTCTTCTTCTGTTTACCTGCAGAACCAATAAAAGTGGAAATTGAATTTAGAAACCCTCTTCAGATTCCAATTACAATTTCTGGTGTTTCTCTCATATGTCAGCTTGCCTCAGAAAATGAAGAAGCAGAATCTGGTATTGCGAGTTGATTTCTCTGCATGTTTGCTTCTTATGTTTCCCTTATTTTTGCCCTCATGATACACTACTTTTGCAGACAGGGGAGATCCTATAGCATCTGAAAGTGAGAAGGATTCAGAATTGCAAACATTGAAAAGCAATTGGTACGTATTCCCCTTCTTTAAAATGTTCGCTTTTTGCTAAAACAATATTTTATTGTATCCTTTTGGGAACCTTTGTTCCATGCTAAGGTTGTTGAATTGCGTGGATGTTTGATTATTGCAGGGAGATTAATGCTGGGAGCTCTTCATTAATATTATCGGAGGTTGACTTTTCTCTTGGAGGGCGCGAGACAACTGCGGTAAGTTTCAGATGGCCCCAATCTTTTCACTGAACTGTTTTTTGTTGGCATTTACCTATAATCAGTGTTTTAAGAATTGGTCGAGGCATACACACCTCAAGGCGCCTCCTGCCTTGAGGTATACACATTTTTCCAGCTCAACAAGGCATTAGAGGCATGCCCTTGATCACGGACTATGTTTTGTATGGCAAAACAAAAGACAAGAATGATTTTTTCTTTCTTTTCCCTTCTTTTCCACTTCTTCGTGGGATTAAATGGAGGTTCTCTTCAACGAGCAAACCCAGGGCTTTTTTCAGCAGATGGGGTTTCTTTTCAATTTTTGTTTGCCTGATTCTTCTTCTTCGTCAATACTTCCACAAAATCTACTTTTTTTCTTTCGTTTTTCTGGGTTCTTTTCTCGAACTCTCTGCTCCACTCTGCGCGGTTTTGGGTTGGATGATTTTAAACACAACTTTTCTGTCGTTTATACCTATAGTGAGAAAGATAAAGAACTGTGTTGAAGTTTGTAATGAAAAAACTAAAGAAAGATCTTTCTATCACACTCCCTATTTTCACATGTAATGTTTATTATTTTCAATATCTTGTGCATTTATTAATGAAAAACCAGGGAAAGATAATTGATACACTTGGAAGTGGTTCCCTTTTAATTATAGGAAAACAGAGAAACATAATGAATTGTTACACTTGTCTCTCATCATGAACGTTGATATTTTTGTCTGTCTAACACTTAAACTTTAGATTATTATGACAAAGTAAAAAAGAAGTATGACATCAGTGTCGTTCTATTTAAATTTGGAGAATTTTCCTGTTAAAAATAATGTACGCCTTTTACACATCGAGTCATGAGCCTCAATTCACCGCTTCACATCTTAAGAACCCACCGCCTTAAGGATAAGAAAACGTTTTTTTTTTCAAACATTGCCTATAATCTAGGTAGTGGACCATATACTTGTCTCAAATTAGGGCAACTTCGTTATTATTGTTTTTGTTTACCCTCTTTACTATCTGGACGATATGGAAGATTTTATAATTTCTTATATTTATGGGATAGAATCACGTAACGTATCCATTATTTAAGTCCTTGCCTTATCCAGATTTGGTTTAAAGCTTATCATATTACTTCATTGCTAGAGTTCCTATATCCATTCTGTTTGTTCAACTGCTCTGAACATGAAGGGATGCATTTCATTCTCTATAGTCTATAATCCAGAATCTGGAACGAAATTTCAGATTTGGTAGAAATTGATTGACATGGAAATAGAAATATTTCGGTCATTTCGACCGAAATATTTCGAAATTTATTTCCTGGACACGGCATTGTTAAGAGAAACTTGGTTAAATTTCTTTCTCGATGGAAATTTCGGTTGGCATGGAAATGGAAATATATCGGTCATTTCGACCGAAAGATTTCGAAATTTAATTCCTTGAGTCTTTGTACAATTTACTTTTGATACACAAGTCTCAGGGTTTCAGATTTTGATCGACTCTTATAGCTTAGACTTGATGAATCTGGACTAGAGAACCTTACCTCGAAGTTGGTTCATCCTATATATAATCAATAAGCGAGGTGGTCCAATAGTTTATATACATAACCTGAAGCAACTTTTATGTTACATGAATCATAAAGTTTGTGAATTGGAGAATTAAGAGCAGCTATTGTTAAAGCGTTTCAAATGTTCAATGGAATATCCTGGGTATTGCTGTTTCCTTCTCAAGAGTTGGGACACCAACAATTAAGTGAACCTTGTAGTTGCAAACGAAGGGAAACAACACGAGTTTGAATTTGACCAAACGTCTCAAGATGGCTGTTTGGTGAGATGACATTGGGGTCTTGGTATACTCATGCTCAAGTTACAAATACGAGTTTTTTTTAGTCGTTTCTTCTGCTGAACTTCATCGGTTTTCAGTAAAACCTGATGGTCCTGGTCCCTACTTCTGCTGCATCAGTTTCTTCTGCCTGAGAAGCCCTCTGACGAGTTGAGTGGGAGTCCAAAATCTAGCTCCTTAACAATTTTCAGTATATTCGTAAGGATATTTTTCGCTTGGTATGCCAAATTTGGAATTGACAACTGCCACTGATTCGGGGTGGTTCTAATTTCTTCATTCCCAACATGTTCTTTCCGGTGCTGTTGGAAAATACACCTGTTAAAACAACCTTCTACCTTTTCCTTAATTACTTGCTGATTACTAGGACTTGCAATGTAATATGATCAGTGTTCACACACATGCAAGAGCCACATTTTGTCATACTGGTGATGATTAATCCACGTATCTTTTAATCTGGATGGAGAAATTTTCAATTTTCAGGTCCAATTAAGTGTCACACCCAGAGTAGAAGGTACTCTAAAAGTCGTCGGCGTCAGGTGGAAGTTTTCAGATTCTGTAGTTGGTTATCATAAATTTGATTCTGGTCAAGTGAAGACGAAACGCATCAAGGGAAGAAAAGCCAGGGATCCTTCGAGCAGTAATCTGAAGTTTACAGTGGTCAAGGTGCATAATCTTTGTTAACGTTTCTCTTTCCTGTCGTAGGTACTAGGTCATTGAAAGTTCTATTTCTTCTCCATGTAAAATGGAAGTTTTCTATATCATATTATGTTTTTCTCCTTCATCGAATTCTACTTTTATGTTTTCAATATACAGGATGTACCCAAACTGGAGGGTTGCATCAACCACCTATCTAGAAAAGTATATGCTGGCGAGTTGCAACGGCTTGTTCTGAATTTGAGAAACAATTCAGAGTTTCCCGTGAAGGTAGGTAACATTCAATTGTATTTCACATTTTGATGCAGTATTTGGTGGTTGAAGTCAAACCTTTATTCTTCGAATAAAGCGGTGCACCGTAACCAATAACTAAAAGTATATTACTGTAGCACACAGAAGACTTGGATTAAACAGGTTTCAATCATTTAAATAAGCGGTAAAGAAAGCAATGAACTATAAATAATAAACAGAAACAGCAACTGGATTTCTTACATTGGTCATAATAACCGAGCAGACCTCAAATGCTTGGCTAGGGTTAGGTCCAGCCGGCCCAGACAAGACAAAGAAAATCCTTATTAGATTTGATGTCATGAACTCAATCCTGTATTGTCTTAGTTTCTCTTGAACTTGCATAGCAGGTTACTGCACCAGGATAATAAATTATAAAGATACTAAGGTAAATATCCTAAATAGTCAATTCATCTACTAAAGACCTAAACTACCCGAAATACCCTATCAATCAAGGAGCAGGGCAAGCAAAGAGGCATCTGGCTACTTGATTGCACTTTAGGGCCCAAAGAGAATCCTGCATAATATTCCCCTTCTTTGAAGAAACTAGTGCCTAGTCTTGCTTGCCAGTTGCTGCTCATGATTCCAGTTGCATCCAAGAAGGCTGCCCTTGAGTTATGCGAAATAAATCCTAAAAGCATAATTCAAGTGAAGGTTTTAGTACAGATCCTAAATACTCCTTGAAACTTGAATCGTTATGCATGCATTCCTTTAGCTCTTTTAAGTAATGTGAAAAAGCTGCCATCCCAGCTAAAGAAGGGGTTTTTCACATATGGTGTCTGTTCACCATCTTCCTTGGCTCCTCTGCCTTTAGGCTTAAACTAATAAGCGATAATTAGTGTAGCAACTGTGCCTTCTGTTTCCTTCCTTTTCTTCTTCACTTGGCTGGGATGACAAATTATCTCTTGTGGCTCTGTGACATTGAGTGGTTGCTGAAGTCCTAGTATTTCATTCAGCTGTTGTTCTCGCTTCTGCCTTCCCTTTTATTCTAGTAACAAGACTTCTAGCTCCTGCCCTCCACCTAATTAGAGAGGATTTTCTCGTTGTAGGACCTATTGGTTGTCACCCACTTGACGAAGACTCTCTTGCATGCCTTTACTCCCCTCTATTTAACTCGGGACTAGTCACACCTTTCTAGCGCACTAGGAATTCCTCCTCTGAAGTTGGTCAGTATCCCAGGTTGGTGTGTTTTTGTTCCGGCATCTTTTGGGGGTCGAAACCAACTCCAGATGATGGAGAATGCTGCTGCTTATGGTGTTTCTGTTTGCTGCTTTCTAGAGTGCTTCCTAGGCTATAGTTTGCTTCATGATCTCCTCCCAATTGTCAATTTAAACTGAGAGTCCGGACGGACCTTTAGAAGCTGCCAGTGTAAAAAAGGTGGAAAACCCCTGCATATTCTGTATATTCCTACTCGAATAGTTTTGACTCTCAACTCTGAAGTATAACTCATCAATAATCATCAAACAGTAAAAGCCTAGGATGGATATCTGGTGCCCTGCTGCTGCAGTAGTCCGAGTTTTGGAGCATAACATTACTCGAACTGGCTATGTTTGGAGGTAGTCCAAACATCATTGAAGTTTGAACTTGACATCGATCACATCACCATAAGGTAGATGCCAACGGACCGACAACCGATGTAGCACAATGGAAATCCTGAGTTACGTAATAGCATTTGCTAGAAATCATGCAAATAAGCTACACAAAAAGCAGTGAAAGATTGAAAGCGAACATGGTTAGCAACTGATTTCCATTAGTAGGAAGATGAATAAAAGTAAAACAAAGACTAAATAATGCTCTGAACAAAACTTGAGTAGGGCTAGGGCCAGCCAACCAAATAATGCACATATAATTCCTTTTTGGACTTGAACATTGTCCTAACTATCTCGAATCATCTCTTACTTGCCCTTGAAGTTTATTGGAAACTCTTCTATTTAACGACTCAATACCTCATCCTACATAATTTGGATAAACTAAGGCTAACGATTTTGGCATGCCAAATTTAGAGGACAAGGTCGCTGACCCAAAAATGGAACGAACATCCAGATTGGGGTACGCAAACGGGAATAGAGTCTGCCCTAGCGTTGGTATAAGTAGGATAACAACGCATAAGTTGTTGCTGATCTAGTATAGAACTGAACTACCAAAAATATCGACATTCACCTCCCGTATTAGACTCTATCTCTACCCCCATTTGTCTCATTTATTTTCTTCTACACTATCTCTTATGCCCCTCTTTGTTTTAGTAGTTTGGGTACATATTGGTTTTAGATTGCTATCATATACTACTTTTTTGTTTAAAAAGGTGCACTAGATGTGCATCAATGCATACGTCTCGTGGCAAAATATAGGCGTATCGCGTCAGAAACAGTGCCTCAGTCTTCTAGTAACTTTCTTCGTTTTTCTTTGACTTCTAGAGGTAGACAAAAGGGTAGAAGTGACCAAAAGCATTCATATCCTTTTGACTTTACTATTAGAAATCTAATTTTCTTTAGTATTACAAACAAATTCAATAAAATATACTATTCATAAAATAAAAATAATATTGCTATATTAAAGTATATGAAATGGAAGCTAAGCGTCTTTACTGCGCAAGGCACCGCCACGCTTGTTAAGGAAAACCGCATCGAGGCGTAAAAACACTTTTTTTAAGCATTGCTCTCTGTGACTTAAAATCTGGTAAAAACAGTGATGCAGTTAAAATTTTTCACTTTCCTGCATAATTTTTCTGCTCTCCATTGAAGACGGAAACGATGGATAAGATATCTAGAAGTCTATTTAATATTACATGCGATGTATGTGGACCAACATAATTTATATAAAGCCAGAACTCAATATTGATTTTCTCTATGTGATCTTTTGTCAGAATATGAAGATGAAGATCAATCAACCAAGATATTTAATCCCAGGCAAACCTGAGAAATTAGGCATCGAAGCTCCTGCGTGTCTAGAAAAAGAGGAAGGCGTTTCACACATTAATTTGCTGGGTAACTCTAATGGGCCTAATGGCTTTTTGTTTACATTCCCAGAGGTCAGTTTTTCACAAGGTTTCGTACTTGCACTGTTTACCAGGCATGAAACTACTTCTCATTTTCTTGTTCTATTTCATGCCTTTCGGTTGTGCAGAATGTGACAGTTGAAGGGGAAACAACCTTTGAATGGCCTTTGTGGTTGCGAGTAGGAATTCCTGGAAGCATCTCCTTGTGTATATCAATATATTATGAAATGGATAATTTGTCAAGTGGCATGAGATATCGTACTCTTAGGATGCATTACGATTTGGAGGTACCACAATTATCTTAGAACGCTTGTTGTGGATATAAATGTTTGTTTGACAGGTCTCTAGAAACTAGAAACTTCAGAGTTCAAGCATTAATCTCGATACTTCGGTACACCAGACTTGTTAATAAAAACATGACTTTATCGTGATTGCCTTTTCTGGCATCTAACGTAATGTTACCTTTAAAATTCATATATATGTTATGTCAAAATGTGTTCAAGTAAATACGGGTTTGTCTATTTTAATACTTTGCAACCCATGCACGATTTTTTTGGCTGCAATTTGAAGATTTTGGGTAATAATAGGCACATATCGGAGTATTTTGAACCCCCTTTAATCTTTACAAATTAAATGGACCAAATATGACTTGGACATAAGTTTGTAGTACATCATAGGAAAAATAATTTTTGGATATTTTATCAAGATTTGTCTTGATAATTCTAGTTATTGAAGCTCCCAACTACCATAAGATTTGTTACCCTTGTATATAACCGTTCATTAAACCCCTCCAAAACAATTTATAGGTAACTTTTCTTATTGGAGCAACCGATTTGAATTAAACTTCTGAGGTTTTCAACAAAGATTTTGCTTTAGCCATTAGCTGTGAGTGCCAAGTCAGAAAGTTCTCGAGGCATCACAATGGAAGACAGACTTATTCTGTTAGAGAACAGGCGACCTAGCTACAAGTACTACAGTTGCCTAAAGTTTTTGTAGAATTCAAATTGTGTTGGCTTGTGTACTTGGTGATATATTATTGAATATCCTAAATTCGTTCACATGAAGAAAAGAAATCATATTTCTTTGTAATCTTAAATTGATTTTGTTAAACTGATTCGTTTACGAGTTCTCTGTTAAACTTGTTATACATCACATCAGTCAAGTATGATTTGGGACTCACACTTGATTCTCGTTGATATGGCATTAAACTGATTCGTTTACGAGTTCTCTATTAAACTTGTTATACATCACATCAGTCAAGTATGATTTGGGACTCACACTTTTCTCGTTGATATGGCATTGGTAATGCACTTACCTATCAATTTGGACTTCGAATCATAATCTTTTTTTTTGTCAAATCCCATTCTTGCCAATAGTCTCACGCAACTGGCTATCTCATCTTCATCACTACTTACCATTTGCTCTTTATGTTTTATTTAACAGGTTCTGCCATCATTGGATGTGTCGTTCCAGATCAGTCATTGTCCTTCGAGGTTGCAAGAGTTTATGGTGCGAATGGATATTATGAACAGGACAAGTTCAGAAACTTATCAGCTTCAACAGCTTTCATCCATTGGAAAGCAGTGGAAAATCGTGTCTTTGCCATCTGATGGCACAATTTGTTCCTCACAGTCATTAGTTGCTGGCCAAGCACTGTCTTGCTTCTTTAAACTCAAGGTTTGTTGTAGATGATGGTTCACCAATAATTACCATTGCTTACAATTAAACAATTTCAGAAAGAATTTGGTTTAATACAACGAAGCAAAAGGTTAACTGAACATTCGACACTATCTAGTAGTGGAAATATGCCATCTAGCCACAATTGAAAATAATTGTTTAAAAACAGCTATTGGTCATTTTTTGTTCATAATAAACATCATTTTGGTGGGTGGGGATAATTGATTTTCTGTCTCGTCATGAAATTACCATGATGATAAACAATGATATTTTCTTTGTGGTTGTACTAATTTATTTTGTCATTCAGAACTGCAGTAAGTCAACGGGTGAGGACACAGTTCATCACTCCATTTTAGGAAGTGATGTGCGTTTAGGTCTTCCGGGAAGCAACGACACAAATTTCGATATCTCTGGTACACCTATAGCAGAATTTCACCATTATGAAAGATTGCACCAACTGAACTCAAAGCAGGTTTGGTGGTTTTACCTCTGCTTAATTCAGAATGTACCCATATGTCCATATAAGTACCACATCTTTTATATGACCACGACGAGGGTTGCTTTTGCATGTTGAGCATTTATTTATACTTCTGCAAACAAGTAGTGAATAAGGTTGAACATTTTTACCCACTGAGAACAATTCCAAAATTGTTCCCTATTAATATAATATGTTTATCGGATTGGGATAATGATATAGGTATAGTTATATTCGATCTGATAGTTTACCGTTTACACCCTTAAAATCATTTATCGTTCAGTTGGGGTTTTTGTTACATCTTCAAGGAACAAAGAACAATGTCATTTCTATCTAATTTAACTCATTTACTTCTCTCCATGTTTGCGTCAGGGACAACCAAGTATTGCTGACTTCATCCTGATTTCTCAGCTGCAAGAAACAAAAACAGAACCACCGAATCCCCCTCGCTTGTTTTCTCACCATTCATGCCACTCCAGGTAAGTTTCCACTCTCCAGAATACACTTTCGAACCAAAAGCTTTTTTGGATCTCGCACATCATACCTAAATCTCTTATATTTAATTTTCAGTATAGCAAGCTCAAACCCTGTATGGTGGTTAATGGATGGACCTCGATCTCTGAATCATGATTTTTCTGATTCTTTCTGCGAAATCAAACTTCATTTGAAAATCCACAACTCATCAACCGTTGTTGCTTCTGTTCGGATTAATACGCTCGACCCACATCCTAACTCTAGTAGCCCATTAAGCGATGCTGTTGTTGGACCTCAATCTCTTACTTCTAATGGAAACCAAACAGGATGGCACAATATATCTTTAACACAAGATACCAAAGATTCTTCATCTGATGCTACAGAACCCGAACTTGTGAAATCCTCATCTGATTTCAGCGCTCCATTTATTTGGTCTGGATCTAGTTCAACAAGTGTCAAACTTGAACCCTTAACAACTGCCGAAATTTCTCTTCAGATTTGTTTGTTTACTCCTGGTACGTACGATCTTTCAAATTATACTGTAAACTGGGAACTTCAATCTTCTGATGGTAAAGAATTTGTTGGAGAGAAGACAGGGACAAGTCTAGGGCACCCATATTATCTTACTGTACTACAATCCTCATAGAGATTTATTTATGTCTTGGTTTTGACTCCCTTCCATGGATTAAAAGCGTTGCAGTCGGCAGATTAACCAGTTTATGTAAGATGTCGTTTGTTATTCTTTGTGTATTCTTTTGATAATAAGTATCGGGTGTAAATTTATTTCCTTCATGGAGTTACTAGTTTGCAGTATCTGAACTAAAAACTAGAGAAGTCTTAAATATGTATGAACTGTTGAGAAACAAATGATCAGAAAGGAACATAAAAAATTCAGTCTCTGATCTCAGTTAATTTATAATGCTCAATATGATTGTTATTCTTAACAAGAAAGGTGGGTTTCAGATATTGAGCCTGATCTGGTGTATCATGGGGGATTTTCCTTTTCTATTGATTCGTACGGATTGGATAAAAGAAAAAATTATTGAATGAGGTATTCAACCCCAGGGATAAATAGAAAAAAAAATTTTTATGGGTTCTACCTCCTAATTTTATGAATAGATCAATTCAGAAGGAAGATATTTGGAGTGTGATTGATTAGGTAATTACAAATATAACCTATTATTATTTTCTATGACATTGAAGTTGCAAACATTCTACATTCCCCCACCCCCCCCCCCCCCCCCCCCCCCCCCCACCCCACTCCATATACAACGAAAGGATACGAATCCGCCATAGTCAATAAGAAGGTAGAACTCCTATGCAACAACTGATGAAGTTGTTAGTGCAACACAATTATGTTTATTGGCATTCAATGAAGAATGAAACAGGGGAGATTACTAACTTATTTTGGCCACACTCGGAATCTATCCAATTGCTGGAGTGCTTCCACACGGTGTTAATGCGTGATTGTACATACAAAACAAACCGATACGGGAAACCTTGCCCCCCCCCCCCCCCCCCTTTACATAGCTGATTTGGGTTCGGTTAGAATCATCAAACTCAGACACAGACTATGTCATTGTGTTCGTCTCGCCGAATTTTAGAGTTTAGAGCCAAAAAGCACCCTAATCGATCCCGAATGAAGAGACATTTAAGTTTGAAGTTAGGATAAGAACTGTTAAATCAATTGGGGTCTGTTAAGATGGTGACCAATTTGTGAAGCATGAGAGTTAATTCAGGGTGAGTTTGGCAAAGAGGTTAAGATGGTGACCAGTTTGTAAAGCACGAGAGTTAGTTCAGGGTGAGGTTGGCAAAGAAGAAAACGATTAGATCGTTCGCGCAAGAACATCGAACGACTCACGTTCATTTGTTTGGTGTTTTGCGAAACCTTCAAGAAGGTCGAAGCGTCTAGATCAATTGTTGCTTTCTCATCTCTTCGGGACAGCTTCGGTATGTATGTTAGATCAAACGGATGGCGTTCGCTCGGCGCTTTTTCTTTAGATCTAACGGCCTAAGTCGCCTGTTCCAATACACCAAAGAAACTTACAAACACAACCAAGATGAATTCCAATTCATTCCGGTGCTTGCTTTTAGTACTAAGAGCACTAAATTCTTGTAAGTCAAGATTATCAACTCGAAGGGAAAATTCAGGAGCATCCTAGTGTATTTAGAATAGCACCTTAGTGGAATATTAGAAGGATTTCATTTCATTTCTCTTTCTCTTCTAAATTCATTAAGCATCCAAGTGTATCTGTAATATTAGTCTTTATTAAGAAGATAAAAATCAAAAGCATGAAATCGAGAACATTCTAGTATGTCTAAAATATGAAACTGATAACATTTCAATATACCCAGAAGCTATAATCAAGAGCATTCTAGTGTATCTAGCTTCTAAAATCAAGAGTTATGGATCGAATCTAGAACTAGGAGTCTGAAGCATTCGAGTTTGTCTAGAAGACAAAACCGAAGTTCGGAATTATCTCAAAACCAAGTCATGAGTTATCTAAAAACCAAGTCAAAAGTCTGGAGTTATCAAAGAAATCTAGTCAGGAGTCTTAGAAGGTGAAGTCAAAGTGTTCGTATTGCTCAAGAAGGTCCGCCCGCTTTCAGTACCGTGAAGTACCATCACAACCTGAAAAAAAGTCGTTGAATCCTAAGAGACATAAACCCAACTATTGCTACTGTTACGGTGGTGTAAAATGTCTTAAAGAAACATAATTTCATTATCTCGACGTAAGTCACTTTAGGTCTATCTGGGCTATGTCTGAATGAATTAACTGTTGGGGAGTAACGTAGTCGGTGACTCTAAAAGAAATGAAATAGACATCATGAACACCTACACGGTACGGTCTCCAACAATCCTCGGCATTTCCATTTGGTGGAGTCTGAACGGTAAGATGTAAAGGATGTCGGTATTAATCGAAAGACAGTTACATGACCTACCATTTTTTCATGAAAAACTATATGTAACTCACTCGGAACATGATACAGTGGGTTAGAAAAAGTTCATATACCTCTTTTGAGAACCCATTATGCCCAAAATTTAGTCCTGAAGTGCCACTGTACCTCCCAACTTTTTTTTTTTGATGAAATAAACTTAAATTAAAGCAACAAAGCCTTACACGGTCTCTAGAGTAAACCGGAAATAAAAGAAGGTACAGAATTCCAAATATTCCTATGTCCATTTCTACGACCCCATTTCCCGAGTGCATCCGCTTGAGCATTGCCATTTCTGGGAACAAAGGTGAAGATTATACTAGTGAATTTGTCTTTGAGGTCCTTCACTTGTTGCATGATTCTTTTAGATTGCCAATGAAGCCCAACACTTTGTCCGTTGATGAACATAATTAATGTTTGATTGTCACTTTCTACATGCGCGTGGGTAATGTTCAGTTGAATAGCCCATAAAATACTGTACCTCCCAACTTGTTTTTATCTCTCTTCATCCACAGTATTTTACTCTTTAAAGATGAAATAAAACCAACACAATGGAGAATATAACACTCGATAGGACCACTTAGTGTAGTTGAGTGGTCGACGATGTCGGTGAATGTCGCAGGTGAACTACTAAAAGATTCTGAATGGTCATTTTTAGATCTATCGATTTTTGATAAAATAAAATAAAAGAGAAGATGATGGGTAACAAAACTCACCGAAGGGAAGGACAGCGAAAGCATCAAGAAAACATTACCATTGCACTTGAATCATTTTCAGAACAAAATATGATTATAATATCATGCAAGTCATTGCCGATAAGTTTCAGGAAAATTTTCGGATAATCATAGACAGAAACTTAACTAGAGTTCTGTAATTAACGAACAGTAAAATCTTCCATGCAGTTCTAATAAGAGTATAAATAACCAAGAGAATACAAACTCCTAAATCTTAGAAGGGTACATGATAATCAAGAAGAAAACACAAATAAAACATGTTACGGTCTGCTGAGACTTGTAGGCCGAGTGGGTTAGGGCACTTCCATGGCAACTGTCTCCTATTCACATCGGAATCACATGAATCAACCCTAAACCTTGTCTAGTAAATGACTGGAATAAAAAAGATAAATACCTAATCAGGGAAGTGATTCAAATATTAGGCATGGATATTGACCTATACTTTTCACTTTTGGTACATCATATGGTTCATGAAATTCACTAACTGCACCGACACTGCTGCTGAAGTTTCTGATGGTGAAGGAATGATGTTGAGTTGATATTTACAAAAGATCATAGTATATCACATAATCCTGTATAGGAAAAGGTCGGTGGCTGTCGAGTTTGATGATCAATACCTCTCTGCGAGATGAAGAAGAGCAATTTTGTGTAGGTCGATAGGGTGTTCTTGATCTAGCCATCAACTATTCCAACTCCATGATCAATTTTGTAGTAACTTCACTCTCTTGGAAGAAAAAGAAGTTGTTGCCGAATGATACCGCCACCACATCAACTTTACTTCTCCTCGTCAAACATCAATGAAATCTGCATGTAATGAAGCATATGTCAGCAGATTTTTAATTTGTTCATGCAAGAATGAAACTAATAAATGCAGTATATTTCGTCTAGGTTTTGAACAAGGTTGAGACAATTAAACAAATGGAGCAGTTCACAATGAAGTGAAGTAGGTAGGTTTACACAGTTAAAAACTTATGTACTGTTTCACCATCAATATGAGACCCAAATAACAAACAACCAATATTCAAAAAATAAATAAATAAGTCATATATCATATATAAACTGAAATTTGGTTTAAAGAGAATGAAAACAAACATGGGATAGTAGGAATAATAATTGAAACATCTAATTCACTCAGATGGCAAATTGCACACAAGCTTGAGCAAACCCCTACTCTGGGGTTTACCACAACATCGACCTAAGTTGTTATACATAATCGTAGTAAAACGTTCTTGGCTGCTACTTGTCATAAATAGTAGTTTTTATGAACTATCCCTAGTAATTTCTATCATTTAAGTACTTTTACAAACCTTATAAAAGGTTTAATCCAACAAAATTTATAAGTATTTAATATTAGAAAATTAGCTGCTGGTCATGTACTTCCACAGTTCCACTCAAGTACCAAGAGTGTTATTTCAGTACAAACTACCCAGAACCACAGTCAAGGTAAAGAAACAATAAGAACAGATCAAAGAAAGTCCCTCTTAAAAGTCATATTTCAACTCGCTATTCTTACTTGAATTATCAGAATTCAACCTTAGGAATTATGTATAGGTCAGACTACGCAATTTTACTACTAAAAAAGAAAAAGGGATTTATTACTTTAGGAGTTAGACAAACTGGTAATTATCAAGCCTAACGGACTCTTCATTCATGCACAACGAAAAAATGAATTTATACTCCCAACCTCCACCTATACAACATTAACATGTGATGTAACAGGTAATCCTCAATTTTAATGAAACTAGGCCTAGGGCATTACAAATCATAATCGTGAACCCATATTCCCAAGAAATAAACCAATTTGACAATCTCGTATATATCATGTTAAAAAAAACATATAGGAACAAAGGGGAAAAAAATAGTCTTAGAATTTAACCCAAAATTGATGTAAACTAAACAAAACATTAGAAATATTAAATTGGGCTTAGAAGTTCATTATATTGATTTAGACGATAGTCAAGGCATAGACAGTCCTAAAGTTGAACCGATAACTCAGGTTATTAACACCTACAGTGAAAAGAATAATTTAGCGTAAGAGTTTACCGGACAAGAGCTAAGAGTAACTACAAAAGTTAGATCTTCATGAACCAATTTATAACCTATGATAACTTAGCACAAATGCCAAACCTTCTCAAATACTCCTGCTTGTAGCTTTTGATTAAGACCAACTAATTATAGAATATCCTAGATTAATGAGTTTGTAATGCAAGTAGCTTTCTAGTAAAGTAGGCTACTTGAATTGATCAACCTTAGACCCAGGTACAATTGGTTTGACAAATCCAAGGCAAATGTATCCCTGACTGTCAACTGCTCACGAGTTTTGTTTAACACAACTTTATATCTTTGAACCGAAACAGAGAAAAATAACGATAAGAAATACTAAGTACTAATATAGCAATAACAAAGTTCAAGGTATTAAACTTCAACCATGAATACCTCTTCAACAAATAGGAGTTCCAAGCTCCTTCATCTCCTCAACAAGTGACCTCCGTTCTTCTTCTGAACCTTCTATCCATCTTTGTCTCATTAACTGCAACTCGGGAAGAAAATCAAAACCAACACGGTCTTCCATAGTCGGTATAGAACATAACTGCTTCCACTGTGGGTCAATGGCAGAGAGAGGAATAGGCCTACTCTCCTGAGTATATTGAACTAACTCGTGGGCACATGGTAGACCATGTGTTGCGCGAAGTACACATCTGCATTGATACAATATCAAGTTTTACACGTCACGTCAGTGAAAATGCTACACTAATAAAGATGTTACGGACTTAGATTTTATTACACACCTACACGAGGCCGCATCAATTGAGCCCATCTTCTTCATCTCATCCACTATATAGTCCATAGCTCTTTGTGAAACATGGTTTCCTAGATCTTTAAATGGAGATATGTAGTGAGTTTTCCTAACTGAAGTCAAGCTCTTCGTAAAAGAGGCATTGATCTCGATGTGTTCGTCTTCAAACATCTTATGCATCCTTTCATAACAACTTAGAAAGGTGCCATGTGAATTACCTAACCACACCTTCGCTTTAGCAAGCTCGGCCTCAGCTTTTTTTGGCGTGGTGATTCCATAATGTTTTATTTTATTTATCCATGCACGAGCAAATTTCTCTTTCTGAACGAACCATGTTTCGCATATATATGTCACACATGCCCCATGACTACCTACCCACCTCAAGACAAAGTTAGTAAGAGCCTCACTATATTCATTATCTGTGTCTGCATTGCAAACATGTTTCCAATCCGAAAAGAACTTTTCCCATATTTGCTCATTGTCAAATGACTTCCTGCAATTTTCATGTATGGTCATATCTATGTGCGACGTGCACACGATTTTGCTCACTCTTGGAAATACTATCTCAATCGCATTTATGAGTGCAGACTCTCCATTTGTGACGAATACAGAGGGAAGGTTATTGGGCTTATATATGTTCTTCAAGTGGGTCAATGCCCAAGCATAGTGCTCTTCATCGTCCATCTTCAAAAATGCATACGCCACAGTAAAAAAAATGGATGTAGAAGTCATACCAACTACATGAAACAGAGGCATCTTGAACGAATTAGTCTTATTGGTACAATCGATAATTAACACTGACGCAAAACATTGGGCTAGCATAATAGCCTCTGGATGGCTCCAAAATACATCTATCACCTCATCAGTCTCGTAATCCCTTCTATTATACTCAAGATAGTCATACTTCGCCAACAATGTTATCAGCTGTTGCATGCCTGTCCTTCCTTCCATGCTACAAAATCTTACTCTAGCTCTACAATTGTATATGGTTTGCAATGTAGAATGATTGTCCTTGTTAATTTCCTTCAAGGCAGCCAGTATTTGAAGAGGCTGAACACCACCGTAGGTTAACTTCTCTACTAAATCTTCCTCTTCTTTTTTCAACCGAGCCATATATGCATGTCCTGCTAGCGTTTCCGGAAGCGTGTGATTGTGGATCCCACATTTCACAGAAAGAGTCCATTTATTGACTCCTCTACATGTACTTCTCAACTTAAAAGGGCATCCACATTGTTTCCTATCAAGAGATCTTTTCCTTTTAGGATTATAAGCCTGTGAACGCTCGCTCTTTTTCGTGTGCCTATAGTAGGAACCACGTCTGTCACATGATATATCTACTGATGACCCCTTACCTTCTCGTTTATTCCTAGAAGAAGAAATAATAAGTACCATGTTATACTTTTTTCCAACCTCTTGGCACCACTGAATAACTTCTGCTCTCGACTCAAATTCCTACATTAAACATAAAAACAACGGGTTAGAACTTAGACGACATTTGAACAACTACATACTTAAGAAAAGCGAGAGAACCAAAATACCATACCATGTCTGTCTCGAACTCTTTGCTCCAATCTGTTCCATTAACCGCGGACGGACTGGGGTCTCCAGAAACAGTAACATTTCCACCAAGAACTTGGAGTGGCATTTCATCCACCTTTAGCATAGATAAGATGCGCAGCAAGGGATAAAAAACATTAACGATTTATGATAACCCAAAAAGGATCACATTCACTATTAAATTATTGACCACAGGAAGACAAACACCATTAGTAGTTAACTCGTTACGACACAAGTTTAATAAAACCAATAGTGCCATTGTTGCCCTCGATGCATCAAATAGTGAAGACTAGCCTACAACTGATAGCAGTCGTATCCAAATCAGCCGATTTTATCACACTCAAAAACCCTATGCAGTTGTTTAACGGCTCCGTTTTATACAAATTTTTCGGAAATGAAATGCTAAAGAGAATGGAAACACGGAAATGGCAAGCGACGTTACCTCAGTTCTGTTGGATTGTATGTCTGTAACTGGGTCTGAAGCAAATGTTGAAAAAGAATCTTTGGAAGAAATATCCTCCATTGATGGTGTTTCTTCGTCCTCCTCCATCATTCAAGCTTGTTGATCATAGAAAAATCAAGTGTTTAAAACCAAATTCTCAACAAATACTAAAGCAGTTTCATCAATTCCATAAAAGCTGCCATTTTTGAATCAAAACTAACACACAAACAACAAATAGAAAAACAAAATTTGATAAGGTGTGTTTACCTGAACCTAGAATTATAGTTGAACAAGTCTAAAACCTAGATTACTGAAGAAACCTAAAACTCTTATGTATTTAAAAATCCCACATGGGGAATGAAATACTATCAAGAAAAGGTTTCATCTACGAAAGATCATCAGTTTTCATGCATAGATTTTTACTAAATGTCCACTGCTAACATCATCATCAAGATAAGCCATGAAGTTATATGTATCGCAAAATCGGCCATTAACATCATCTGTAAGAGAGAGAGAGAGAGAGACTTACTAGCAGTTTGGCTATGGCTGGTTGGGGGAAGGTGGTGGATCGATGTCGTCAGAACGGGAGAGCAAAGAGGGTAAAGGGCAATATTTTGTGTGGATGAATATGGGGAGAAAATTATGAAGGGGAGAGCAGAGAGGGTAAAGGGTAAAGGTCAATATTTGCGTGGGTTGTTACCTCTCAAGAAGGGTGGGATTTTGGCCCGGTAGCACGGGACCTGCCAACGACCGCTTGCATCCGAGGGGTCCGAGGGGTCCGTGGGCGTCCAGTGACCGAATCGGTCAAACCCCGCCTGCCCAATAGATCCTAAGCTGACGGATGTGGGGATAGGTGCCTATCTGATGTACCACCCAAGCCCTCCCGCTAGTTTAGATTACTTTAAGATCTTTAGGGTTAATGATAGTCGTAAGATTTCGAGAACTGTTATATTAATCCTTGAAATCAGAACGGCTGACTCTTTTCTTGACTCTCTTCCTCTTTTCTTAGCCTCTCTGATTTGATTTGATTTCTGTTCACCAAAATTTTGTTCACCCTTCAGTAGCGGGAAATTTCGGTCAGTCCCCAAATGGAAACGTTCAGAAATATTCCGGCTAGTGTGGAAATTGTACGAATCCTTGAAAACGATATAAGTACGATGCAATTGTATATAACAAGATTATTATTTCATAATGAAGCATAAAAATGATGTATATAACGGATGAGTAAAATATGTTAGTTTGAGGGGGTATTAACCATTACACAATTACGTCTGGAGTAAATTGCATAACTTGTTGAAAATAACAACCAAAAGATAACATTTTTACTGATGATAGTTAATAGTGAACAAACTTTGTTAGTTTAAGAAGGTATCGTCGAATACAATTATATCAGGGGTGTTACTAAGATAAAATCAATTTAGGCAGTTAAGTCCGTGTAAGTTACTCAAATAGATTTAAAAAACGTTAAGAACATAACATAAAAATCAAGAGATATCTATGAGAAACGAAGAAGAAATTGAAGATGAAAAATATGAAGGAATGTATGTCTTTAGTTTTAGTTTCTCCAGATTTTTTGCTAGCTTCCATCATGTCGGTGGAAAGTTCCATCATGCCGGTCGAAAATTCGTTCAAAATTTCCATCATGTCATTGGAAACTATGCAGGAAATAGTTGTAAGTGATTTCGTGCACTTAATCTAAATTTAGGAAACGTTTCGGAAAATTTCATTCATTGGTCTTCACCGGCAACCAACTCTCTTCTCTTTCTTCACTGACATGACACATTACGGTCCCTTACCATTGCCTTGCTTGAAGCCTTCTTCAACCATGGAGGATTCTCTCATTCCATGTTGCGTTTTTTAGGGTCGAGGGCTCGAGGCTTAACTTCATCTCTTGTGTCTTCAAGGCTTCACTATTTTGTTCACTCTTGTTTCAATTCATCTTTAATCGAATACAAAAGTTTTTCGGTTTCAATTCCCTTTGAATGTAAGCAACCATAGCCTAACCCTAAGCCCCGACCGAGTCTCTCACAATACTATATGGTTTCAATTCTTTGACACTTCGTGTTGTCTTACTTCTCTCTTGTTTTGAAATTTTTGGTTTCTCTAGTCAATTGTTTGGTTATTGTTCTTTATTTCTTTTATCTTGTTCTAGTATATCTTTTATTACTTCTCTGATTTCTTAGTTTATCTTGGCCTTCCGCCTTGCCTTGTTGTTTTTTTCTAACTTTTTTGTTCTTCACTTTGCTAGTGAACATTTCTTGTACTTTTGGAATGATTGATGAATCAGCTACATTTCTTGCATCTAAAAATCAGGACCATCTTCTTGCTTTATTCGTTGCGTTGCTCTTTTCGTTGAATGTGCTTACTATTTATATCTTTTTACTGTGCTGGCCTAGCCTTGCTGCCTTTGGCTTGATGGTCAGGCTGTCTTGGTGACTTGATGCCCTGGTGCCCTTGTTGTATTTACTGATTGCCCTTGCACTTGATGTCATGTTGGTTGCTGCAGTGATGCATTGATGCTTCTCCTTGCTGCCTTGCTGGTGCACTACAGACCCTTAGAGATCTTTTGTTGTGTCTTGCTTCTTTGAATCTGCTATTACTACTGGCATCATTATTTTGGACTTGTTACCTAACTTCAAATGATTTTTGAACTACTATGGGAGAAATAGCAGTGCTAGATCTTCGTAATTATTCTTATGGTTAAGATACTTTGAATTACATAAACAAAACGCAAATAACCCTATACCTTTTAGTGTTTAATTTTACGCAACTAAGTTTGTGTTGCGTAAAAAAACAAACTTGCTCTGATATCTATCTAGTATCTACACCTTCACTAAATAATAAACACAGTAGTAACGCATTTGTGTATTTGCACGAGGAAAAATTAGAGATTCAAAAACATAGACTTACTACCCATTTTTTATGAACCATAATTGATCTTATGTGAAGTTTTAGGTGGATTATGGAAATTTCATGATTTCATCAATGAGGACAACCTTCTTTGTATAATTTTGTTTTTTGAAGTTACATTTTTAAGATGGACTACTTGTCGACAGACTTTGTGCACGGGTTTAATGATTTTTGGCCTGCCTGAGTCTAACCATTAGATACAACGTTCTGCATAAAATTAATCAGAAGATGAAGCAATAAACAACAAAATCAACCCAAAATATGTTCTTAGTCGAGAAGCTATACCCAAAGATATTGAAATTTTATAAAAATACACAAGAGTCCCCCTAACTACAGAACCATAGATAAGCTGCTGAAGAACTGCTGCTGAAGATTCAAATATGATCTTGAACACTATTTCACATTCCTTTTCTTTCTCAACATGGAAGAAGCTATATCTGCATGAAACAAATTAAATAAAAAACAGACTTATAATTTGATCGTGTTACATTAGATCCAATAGTAATTCTTCAAGGTATTTTCAATGGGAGATCGTACGGTAACCATTTTACAAGAGGAAGAGAAGTATGTGGGTTTTAATATCTGAGAATGTATGCATCCTGTTTCCTCAATCAAGATATGACCCGAATTATGAATAGTACCAAATACAAATAGAACCAAATATTAGCAAGTCATATTCAGAATGAGATTGGGTTCTTAACTCATTCGGAAAAGAAAAATAGGAAAATTAATAACGTATAACTGATATATTACATTCACTCCTCACAACAAGTACATAGGCTCGAGCCAACTACTACTTAGCGGTACCACAACATCAACATAAATAATTAGAGCAAACGAGAATTAGCCGCTCTTTACCTGCTACTTCTCATGGATAGAAGTTTCGACAAAACCCGTAAAAACTTCTATCATCAAAAACATACTTTCACATGCCTTATCGAATTCATCATGTTAAAGGTTTGATCCAAACACAACCCACATGTTTTTTAGTCAAAATAAAAGTCGTGTCTTTCTATTCAAGCTCCAAAGAGTGTTGTTTCACTATGAACCACCTAAATGACAGAGCCACACAACACCTCTTCTCAGATTATAGTTGCGCTTCTGTCCAATTTCATTGCTTACTGGGCTTGGAGCATGCAGTTGAAGCATACGACTCCATGTAAATGTGCAAGCCTAGCCCACCATAAGCTCAGCAGAAACAATCCAAGCAGAACAAACAGTCATCACTTATTTGTTAATTGTCTTCTTAACTGATTCTTATATTTCAGGCGTGCTTAATAGTTAATTCATAAGTTCTAGAGTTCCCTATGTTGAGTCAGATAGTAACTAAAAGCTCTAAGAAGTAAATGTTTCTCCCGTAAATAGGAATTTCACATTCCGATTAGAGGTAAAGTACTTAATATTCTTTTAAGAGATTTAGAATAGATTGACACATTTTCCATTTGAATATTTATTTGATTCTAGTTGGAACAGCTTATTCGTCTGTTAACTTCTGAAGCCCTAGTAGTGATCGACCACTACATATATTGGGAACAATTGTAGTTCATCGAGATTCAAGTTACAAACCAGAATTGGTTGCTCATGTTCTTTATTTTGTTGCTTTCTGGTTTAATTTTGTAACTAAGTTAAAATTGTTCTAAAGCTTCCATACTACTAGAACAAATAAAAAAAACATCACGAACGGGATAATAGAATACAAAGTATTATACTTACCATAGGTCTCTTCAACGGGTGGGAGTTGCAAGCTCTCTCATCTTGTCGACGAGTGACCTTTTTTCTACTTCTGAAGCTTCTATCCATCTTTGTCGCAATAATTGCAACTCAGGAAGGAAATCAAAATTCACTCGATTTTCTAATATAGGGACAAAAGATAACTGCTTCCAATGCGGGTCGATGCTAGAGATCGGGATAGGCCTACAGTCTTGGGCATATTGAGCTAACTCGTGGGCACATGGTAGACCGTGTGTCGCGCGAAATGCACACCTGCAATGGGACAATACCAAGAATTATTAATAATACTATATTAATACATGTGGTAAGGTTCTTAAGGATTTGATTTTGAATCATATTACATACCTACAAGCCGCTGAATTAGTGCCGACATTCTTCTTCATCTCATCCACTATGATGTCCATTGCTTTCTGTGAGACATGGAGTCTTATATCCTTAAAAGAAGAGACAATGTGAGCTTGCTTAACCTGTGTCAGGCTCTTCTCAAAAGAGGCCTTGATTTTCATATATTCTTCTTCAAACATCTTATGCATTCCCTTAAAACAAGCTAGAAAGGTACCATGTGAAGTATCCAACCACGCTTTCGTATTAGCATGCTCACCCTCTGGTCTTTTCGACGTGGTATTCCCATAGTGCTTTGTTTTATTTGTCCATGCACGTACAAATTTCTCTTTCTGAATGAACCACTTTTCACATGCGTATGTGACGCACATCCCATGACTGCCTACCCACCTCATAACAAAGTTACTAAGAGCCTCACTATAGTCAATTTCTGTCTCTGCGTGGCAAACATGCTTCCAATCAGAAAAGAATCTTTCCCATTCTTCTTCATTGTCAAATGACTTCCTACAGTTGTCATGTATCTGGCTATCTATGTGCGACATGCAGATGATAATACTCACTCCTGGAAATACCACATTGATTCCTTTTATCAATTCAATCTCTCCATGTGTGACGAAGACAGACGGAGGGTCATGGGGCCTATATATTCTCTTCAACTGAGTCAATGCCCAAGCATAGTGCTCTTCTGTTTCCATCTTTAGAAGTGCATATGCCATGGAAAAAGATCTAGCTGTAGAAGTCATACCTATGATGTGAAAGAGAGGCATCTTGAACTGATTAGTCTTACTGATGCAATCAATAATTAACACTGATGGAAAACACTGGGTCAACAGAGTAGCCTCTGGATGGGTCCAAAATATATCTATCATTTCACCAGACTCAGGATCCTTCCTATTATACTTCAGGTAGTGATGCTGTGTCAAGAAGGCCATTAATTGTTCCAAGCATGGCATCCCTTGCATGTCAGACACTTTTAATCTAGCTTTGGTGTTGTATATGGTTCTCATTGTAGAAAAGTTTTCCTTGTTGTTTTCCTTTAAGGCCTCGAGTATTTGTCGTGGAGTAAGACCACCAGTAGCCAAATTCACTACTAAGTCTTCTTCTTCTTTTTTCAAGCGACCATAATACGAATTTCCAGTCAGTGAATCCGGAAGCGTGTGATTGTGGACACCGCATGTTACAGAAACCTTCCATTTATTAGCTACTCTACATGTACCTTTCAATTTAAAACGACATCCACATTGTTTTCTTCCGTTAGCCCTTCTCCTTTTATTAGTATCGGTCACAAACCGCTCGCTCTTTAGCCTGTGGCTATAGTAGGAACCACGTCTTTCGCATGAGATACCAATTGATGACCCCTTACCTATTTGGGTAGTCCTGGAAGATGAAATAACAAGTACCATGTTGTTCTTTCTTCCAACCTCTTGGCACCATTGGAGAACTGCATCTCGTGATTCGAATTCCTATGTTAAGCATAAAACCGATGAGTTAAATGACTTGGTAAAACTACATACTTAACTTAAGCAAGAAGAGAAATTCATACAATGTCCGTCTCGAATTCTTTGCTCCAGTCTATTTCATTAACTACAACTGTGTCCTCTGAACTACATCCACCTACAGCAAGATGCTCGACGTGCATTTCATCCACCTTCAGTGTATAAGGTGAGCACAAACGGAAAATCAGAAAAGAAATAGTAGTCAATTAAGCCTAAGTAAATGTAAAAATGAAAACCGGCCAATAATAGTTCATACTGAATATGTTATAATAGCTACCTCAGTTAGTCGACTATTATCCCCAGATACGACTGAAAGTGGTTGTTTTCGATCTGGGCTTTACAATTTTCCCGAAAATGAAATACTAAAGCCAAGGGCAAAAAGATAAATGGCAAGTTCTTGTACCTCAGATGTGTTTGATTGTATGTCTTTAGCTCGATCAGGATTAACTACTGAAAAAGAATCTTTGGAAGCAATGCCCTCCATTGATGGTGAAGCTTCAACAATGTCTTCGTCCTCCATCTCTGAAAGCGTATTTCATTGACTGTTGGTGACGGAACCTTGTGGAATAAGCGAAGTGCGGGAAACAATTACTTTGGATGGTTGTAGCTGTTCAAAAGTTCGGTTACCTTCTCTACTTCACAATTTAACTACTTATTAGGTCAAAGAAAGGTGATGGTCATCTTCGTTATCGAAAAAAAAACCTTGACTTGGATTTGCAACAAAACGGTTGCAAGAAGGAAAATTCAACTTCCAAATATTGTATCCAGAAGAGATAAATTAATAAGAGAAATATGACAATAACACTACAGGTGACACTTCCGAGCACATAAATCAATGAAGAACTGGAAGGAAGAAATGTATCCGTAAAAGGCTTATCTAGAAGAAATTCCAAATTGCCAAATCTCAACATATGATAAGTTCGTAAACAAAAATGCCATATACCAAATTATAGAAACAAAATTTGGTGATCAAAATAAAACTAATACCAAAACAGATTCAGCCACACAACAATACTAATAGATCTGCGGGGAGAAAATTAAAACCAATCCAGTAAATTGCAACATAAGTGATACGATAACCTAGGTGCTAGATCCAAACATAAACCTAAAAGTCTAAAACTCATAATGTCCAACAACTCCTACCTGGTCAAAGAAACCCTAGTAATTCCAAACCTTATGTTTGTCATACAGTAAGACTTCTTGAGATTTTAACAAACAATTTTGGATCTTAAGATGACGTGACAACATTTAATTCTATGATGTCTCAAGAAGAAACTCAATATTTGAGATTTCTATTGAGGATCTCCAACTACTCAATATTAAATACAAAATTACCCATCTAGGAAATGACACCTAAGTAATTTTGAAGTTTTTAGAGTATTGCATTGGAGATGTCTTTTAAATTGAGGATCTCAATAGTGACATCTAGGATAGAGAATCTCAATTGAGACTTGACACATAGGACAATTTGACTTTTTTGAAGTTTTGCATTGGAGATGATTTAAGATTGAAATTTATTTGTTACTTGTTACAGAGGGAAAGATTGTTTGCAGGAACCCTAGGGAAATTAATTGCTGCGCATTGCTAGAGTTGTAGCGAATAGTATAACGAGGAATTTCACCTAAGAAAGAACAATAACTTTCTCATGTTTGAATTTTACTACATGGCAACCATTAAGATCATCAATAGAACGCATGGAAACAGCATTTATGATAAAATCGAAAATTAGCATCGTCGATAAGAGAAGAGAGGGAGAGACTTGGTCGTTGCCTGATCGATGGACTTGGGAAGAAGAAGAGGGAATAGAAGGCTAGACCTTCTGTTTTGCGAAGGAGCTGTGTCGACTGAACTTTTGGCAACCGTTTCTTCTTGCAGTCAAACTGACATGGGACAATTATAGGTAGGGTACATGAATAAAATCCCCAAGTATTTTTAGAAATCATAGTAAAAACAGTCCAAGAGTCTTCCTCAGATCATAGTAAAACAATTTAAGCATCTTTATATTCATTGTGTAACACAAATATTTAAAAAAGCACATAAAATATGCATTGATGTACATGCCTTGAGGCAAATATAGGTGTACCGCATCATACTTACGCCTCATTTTTGTCGTTTTTCCCTCGCTTCTTATTTAACTTGCAAAGGTGGTGAAAATGGTAGAAGTGATCGAATACATTTATATCTTTTTACCTTACTACTAAAAAATAATTTGCTATACCGACTAAAATCAAGTTCGATAAAATATATCATTAATAAAATCAAATACCATTACTACATGGCTGGGACAAAACTGATGGATTAAATAAAATGACACATTGCTCACAAACTCTTCCAATGGCTGGGACAA
Source organism: Eschscholzia californica (assembly GCF_041429995.1). Taxonomy (NCBI): domain Eukaryota; kingdom Viridiplantae; phylum Streptophyta; class Magnoliopsida; order Ranunculales; family Papaveraceae; genus Eschscholzia; species Eschscholzia californica. The sequence goes on from NW_028238198.1 coordinate 40,812,747, forward strand.
AACTTAGCAAACTCTCTCGTCTTTGATCCTTTCCAGTCCCTTGTTACACGGTTGCAACGATTATTTTATTTCTAGTGCTTTTCTGTTTATTGGTTTCTCCTAATTTCAAGTACAACATCTTCGGAACACAAAGGTATGCAGCAGTGTATCTTTCCAGTGTGATGTGTTCTAACGACCATAACTTTCTCATCCGAGATTCAAATAACCGGTATTATACCTTTTCGGAGAGTTGAAATCCTGATCTACAACTTTCTTGCTACTGGAAAGTCTGTCCGGGTACTCTAGAAGTCCCAAAATTACTCGAAAGAATACTGCATTGTGCAGTCCCTTGTTTCAGCTCAATCGAACTGCATTTGCAAATTAAACACTAAAAGCCTCTATACTTAACATAGCATCTCTATCCTTAGCATTTCAACATTCAATTCTAAGTGTTCTACTACCGGCCGCGTTCCCAATTCCAATATATAACCCAAACAATATCAATTTATACCCAAATCATATATATATATATATATATATATATATATATATATATATATATATATATATATATATATTCATCAAAATCAACAATAGGCTACCCACCTATACTCACAGTATCTCGACAAGAGTAACATAACATTCTTACTAATCATAATCCCCAAAAAAATTCATAATTATGAAAACCCTAAAATCCATGATTAAGTAATATCATCATCAAGTTAGAGATTTACCTTAATTTAGATGATTGAGACTAAGATTAGCTTCTCCTTTGATGGCCCCTTTCAATTTCTTCCCCATGCAACAATTTCTACAAAATTCGAAGTCAAAAGGTCCATTAAAACTCAAACCAGGATTTTCTCAAGTTAGTGAGAGAAAGTAAGAATTTCTACCAAAGATTTAAAATAACTTCCTTCAGGATACCTTAAGATTTCTCCAAATCACCCTAACATCCTCTTTTCTCCATTTCTCTTACTTAAAACCCCCAAAATCCCATCCGGAAAGCCCCAGGAGCAGCCATGGAAGATCTTGGGTTTGAGTTTTTATTACCTTGTAAATTACATTTTGATTCCTGCGTTTCTATTGTTTGGTAAAAAGATCCTTAATTTTTTCTGATTGCAGATAACCACCTAAAATATGTGCTATTTGTAGATTTAGTACCTGGTGACTTGAGAGCTTACTTAAGAGCTTACCTCTAGGCCAAGAGTCTGTAGATGATTTAGAACACCTCAAACATTAACAAAAATCGAAAGTCTGGATCTGATATGCTTGTCCGATCCTATAAATTAGATGACCTATATATCGCTAACATATAAAATAGGCTTACCAAAGACTACCAGTCCAATATATTGGAGTGACGTGGGACAACCTCGGTCGACACATTGTGCGTGAGAACTCCATTCAACACGCTTGCGCCACACTTCGTGCCACTTCGAACTTGCGCACGTCGTGTGTCGGGTGTTGCTTCTTCAACTCCCACGACGTGTGCTTCGCCATCCTACTGCGCCAAAAAAGCTTCCGAGGTGCTGCAGTTTCACTTTATTTGGCCCGGTGCCTATAGAGCTTCCCCAGCAACTCGTGCATCTTCGGGGATGCTTCCCCAAGTGTCGAGCATAGGCTGTGAGCTTTTTGATTTTTATGGCCTCAAGTGGCTACCACGTGCCTCTTCGGTTTCCCACGTTGGGGGTGAATTGAGCAACTTTTTGTAGCTTCACATTCACCCTTTGTCGAGCTTTGTCCTTGGGATGCCCTATGTTGCACGCCGAGCTAGATACTAATTCTAATTGTTAATTAATTTGAAGTTGGTTACTCGTAATATAGTCTTATAATTTACCTAAATTCCATTACTGTGAGAGTCTATAGGAGGTGGAGGGGTAATAGCAATCTAATAACCACTGCAAGTGTGGATGTTATTATTCTTCTGAACTTCCAAATCAAGTGAGGAGAGAGAGCACCCAAATGAGAGTGGATACCTTTCTTCACCTAATAGTGGGGGGATTTAGAGGTCCAAGTGTGATTGAGTTAGGGAAGTATCCGTAAGGAATTACTATAAAACTTCGTAATTGATTTATCAAACTAAATTGACTACAGTAATTTTTTTCAACAAAAAAAAAAGGGTCCATGAGTATATAGTCCAAAATAATGTTCAAAAATGGTTTAGGATCCAATCTTCCCAAAAAATGAATTTTTAGTCCTTTTACCATATGGACATAAAAACCCTCACTTTCTAAAACAGAGTCCCGTCAATGTTCCACCTTTATATTTCACGGGTTTTTAATTTGGGGGCAGAAAGAATCTGGAAAGGCAAGATTTGGACGTGATTTGGGGGTTTTAATAGGAAGTAATGGAACAAGGATATTTTACAAAACAGATTTGAAAAACGGATATTTTCCAAAACAGATTTTCTCTCTGATCCTTTCAGATTTGGAAACCAAATCTATATATCACTTTCTCTCACTTAACTTTCAGATTTGGAAAGAGTATATTTTATGAGATCAATTAGCGTGATTTGGGGGTTAATATTCAAAACATATATATCAACTTTCTCTCACTTAACTTTCGTTTTTACTCATACATAAACACACATCGAATACAAATTATGAAACAAGTTCGTAAATTATGTGTTATTTATGACGAGGAAACCATCATTTGTCATGTATACAACGTAATTTATCATATGTATGTGTCATGCCCGTTATGTACCATTGAATACTTAGATTATTTTCTGACATAAATTACTTGTTTTTTATGCGTACATGTCCATTATGTACCATAAATTATGGTAACATGTTAGGAAATGTAAATCTGAAATCATATTTTTTGTTACAAAGTATGTGATTTATCATAAATTATGTATACTGTATAGTAAATACACAACCTTTGTACTACTGAAATGAAATTTTATTGAACAATAATCTGTGTTTTATTGTAAATGAAAAGAACATAGTAGACTAGGTAACTTAAAAACAAACTCTGTAGGAATGTTGCCCGAGCTCTCGATCCTTACTGTCTTTGGTCTTCCAGGTCTACAACGAATCAAAGATGGTAGTGTTTTTTACTCTTCATCAAATGTACGTGGTTCAGCAAAGTTAGGGGCGGAGCTTATATGTTCCTTGTAAGTCTTCACATAAGCAGTGGCGAGGCCAGAACTTTTTTTTGTTGGGGGCACAGTTTAAGGGTAGTTAATACAAAAATCAAACAAATTTCAACATCTTTAAATATATTATATTCTAATCCATTAGCATATTCACTAAACGATGCAGGACTAAACTTTCGTGCTTTTTTCCAACATTTGTCGTAGGATACGTACGATTTCGAATTTGATAAGGCCTTTCAAGTAGATACGCTCTTCAAACTTGATATCTAATATTAGGATAAATATATAGAATTTGAATTCGGCATCCAAAATCTGCGAGAAGGTTTGTAAAGTCAATTGTGTTATTTGCATTTCATGAACAATTTATTTGTTTTGTTGATGGTGATGGCACACCAATAGCATCATAATTCTCATCTATATTGTGTTTTCTTGCAATTCTAATCGAACTAGGCTTGTTACATTGTGGCTACGATTCACAAGTACTTTTTGCTCAAAATGTCTCATAATGATTTTTGAAAAATTAAGAAATATAGCAAAATTAAATTTCTATTCTCGACTCATAATATTAAAAGCATTTTTAATATATCACATACCTTCATTGCATCGTCAAATGTCTTTTAAACCTATGAAAAACCTTAAATGCATTCAAGAAAAAATGGGTAACATCAATAACTAATGTTTTGTATAACTGGGCTTACTATAAATCCTAATGTATAAAAGACTAAGTGAATTGGAATGGGATGAGAACCAAAAAAATGAACTCCACTATCCTATATAAGTTGTCCCAATCCAAAGAAATAAAGCTACCAAACATAAAACTAAGAAAAAACCCTAAGACTTAACATAGTGGTGGACTGGTGGCTAAGAGGTTTTGTATGGATTTGAATGATGAGGGTAAAATAGTGAAGTATTGGTTGGGTAGCCAAATGAATGTGCGATTGAAAAGAGCCGGAATTTTTTTGTCAACTATTGGGCTGGGATATGAATCTGCATTAGTGACCAAAACTATTTATATAGGCACTCAAATTTAATAATGCACTAAAATTTAATAATGCATATAGGAAAGGAAGCTCACGTTTGGGCCGTGGGGGCACGTGACCCCATGGGTCCCTATGTGGGCTCGCCCCTGCACATAAGACTCCGTTGTCCAAACATGATCATAGAAACAATCTTCTTCATCGTAATTTATACTTCTATAGTTTATGTGATGATTCTGTAGGAAATTCCATCAGTGTTGGTTTACTACAAGGAAAAAAACATATACATTAGTAAGAAAAATTTATAATTTATCATAAACGACATTAAACAATGAATAAATTATCCATAATGTTTGATCAACTTCAACATGTGTTGGAGATATATAGTATTTTAGTTTGAATCACATTGACACTGTTATATAACACAAATATGTGTAATTTGCTATAAACTACATGTACTGCTTCAGAAATTACGCAATTATACGTAATGTTGGAAAGTATGAAAAGGTTAAGAGAAGCTTTATACGCTTGTCGTGGCATCTTTGCAGGTATGAAAAGGTAGAGTAATGTTGGATAAATTTTTAATAATGTATGCACATCTGTAATATGTATTTGATATCAATGATAAAGTACGTATAATTTGTATAAAAAATACACATATATATCATTCAGTAATAATAACATCTTACCTGTAAAGTTCGCGTAATTTACTAGAAAGTATAGAAATGTATACTAAATTAACTGTATTGTATATTCTGTTACGAGAAACAGTACGGATAATCACCAGGTTCGAAAATTATACGGAATTATAGATCTGATCTGAAGAAAGATCAGAAACCACAGAAAATTAAACATAAATCTAAAGAAATATGAAATGATAATCGGATGAAAACAAAACATAATCAGTTTGAACGAATCAGTAAAGAAGGATTAACCATCCATATCATAAATAATTATGAAAATCTTAGAGAGAGAAAATAAACCTCATAAATCTGTAAACAAACAGGAAAACAAAATGAATAAATCTGTTACGATTAATGTTACAGATAGAGAATCTGTTACTTTAACTTGAGAAGCAGATGAAGGATGAATGTTTGTGTAACTTGATTAGAAGTTGAATGTTTGAAAATCAATATAATGAAGATAAAACAAGATTTTAGAATTTAATGGAGGTTTTGTTATGTGAATCGGATTTAGAGAGGGATAATAAAGAGATTTCGGTTACTGAAAATAATGAAGCTAACCTCACTTTGTTTATAAACGTGATTGGAGAGAGAATGTGGAAGATAAAAATGGAAGAAGATATTTATGGATTTTGAAGATAAATCAGTTATTATATATGAGGAAGGTTAGATTTAGAAACGTGATTGGAGAGAGAATGTGGGAGATAAAAATGGAAGAAGATATTTATGGATTTGAATGTTATAATATATGAGGAAGGCTAGATTAGGAATTATGATTTAATTGGTATTCTAGGGATTTGTGTTTTCTCTCTAGATGTATACAAATGGACTAGATATCCATTTACATTATTATTTTGGTTTTCAAACCCTTTAAGGTATTAGAGAGGACTAAATGTCACATTAGGGTCCGTTTTTAGGACTATAAGCTCAAAAATTCCAAAAAAAATTTACTAATTTTTCAAGTCTGAACTCGTACTTTATTAATAGCATCCATTAAATAGAACATTATACTTGTGGTTACAGATGTTCATATTAACATACTAGTAATCCTATTCCTTACTTTATTCTCTAGGTAAAAGATCTTTTTTCCTTTATTATCTATAATTTTAGATACATCCAATAAACTTATTTGCATCACTATACCATTCTACATTTTAGAAGCTTCCGTCGTGATCCTACTCAAAGCAAGTGCAGTCTTGGATCCAGATGGACGGCCCAATTGTTTGGAGATAAACTCGCCAGCGGACATGAGCTTGCCAAGATCCACATTGGTTTTCACACCCAACCCATTTAGCATATACACCACATCTTCGGTTGCAACATTTCCAGAAGCCCCCTTCGCGTATGGACAACCTCCTAGGCCCGACACAGATGAATCCAATGCGCTAATGCCCATCTGTTGTAGAAAGCATAAAGAAAAGGTTTATACTTCGAAAGAATAATTTCATCAAGAGGTAATAAAATGGATCAGACCCTTCTTTCCGATTACCCCAACAAACAATTTATAGAAAATATCAAAGCACATTATGAACACACAAAGTTCGATCCAATTAGCCCCATAATTTTAGTGTTAAGGTTACTTACTTGGAGTGATACTAAAATATTGGAAAGAGCCTGGCCGTATGTGTCGTGGAAATGAACAGCGAGCTTTTCTGCCGGGACAACTTCCATAACGGCTTCAAGCATTGGAATAACAGTGCCTGTGCCAAAGGAAAGATAGATAACAAAGAACACGTAAGTCTAGCTGCCTCAAAATTATTTTCCGGAAGGAAAAGAACAAGGACTGAAAAATATCATGTAGCAAATCATGGTTCGTGTATAAATTGACCAGGTTAGTGGAGACATAGGCACAATTAATAAGAAGAACGTAAGTATAAGATTGATTATAAATGATGAAGTAATAATTCTAGTAACGATCTACTAATTTTACAGGTATGAAGAACAGAATATATATCCTAATTGACTACTTTTAGAGAGATGTCTGCACAAACAAATTTTAGCTTCTTAAGAAATTAAACGTAAAATAGGATGTTTGAAGTTTTACCAGGTGTACCAACCCCAATTGTATCGCCAAGGGAGACCTCGAAGCAGCCCATATCATAAAGCTCTTTTGCCACATGTGCAACTTTTGAGGGAGGTACTGCTCCCTCAACTGGACACCCCACAACACAAGAAACATACCTGAAGTAATACGACATTGCTTAGGAATCAGTTCTAGTGCAAACGAAAATGGTGAACACCACCACTTTTTTCGACGGAGAAATTCTCAAATTACCAACCACTAAAAAATATAAGTCTCATGACAAAGAGAATCTCAAATTTTCAGATGAATATGCAATGTGCAAGTGATGGTCTTTTGCTAGCTTGGTTTTCCGACTAAGAATAGTAGATGGGAACATAGAGAGACGAGATTAGTGATGGATATTTGGTAATGCTTAAGACCTGTAATGACTCTGGAAACTTCTCAACTAGTCCATATTTACAACCTAAAGTGTAAATGGTTTAAATTCAGATTAATACATCAATATGGCTTCCTGCGACCCGACTCTCGACACACTTCTAGTAACAGTATACCGACAGCTGAAATGAAGAACTTGCAGCAACCAAGTAATGGGCTACAAATGAAAATATAATATTGGAGACAAGTAGCAAAGAGAAAACCAACTAAAATAGGATAAGAGGATCTCAAATCTCTACAGGAATAAAGAATTAGTATTACTGAGACTAAATTACCTTCCCACATAAAGCTGGAACAAGCACGTTTATAAATTAAAGAGTGATAAAACATACATACCCACGAACAGGAATTGAGAGCTTCCTAGCAGCAAGAGCAATTTCACGATAACGATTGAGACTTTCTTCTATGGTGCAATTAATGTTTGATTTGGAAAACGATTCAGATGCCGACGCAAACACAGCAACTTCCTTCGCTCCAGCTGCAATAGCGGCTTCAAACCCCTAAATGAAACAACTAGAGTTATTAGAGACCTCCTCCCGAAGTTTCAATTTTTTCTACACAGATGAGCTTCCTTACTTTTAGATTTGGGGTTAACACAGGAAGTCTAACACCCTCCACAGTTCGAATTGCTTCCATGACATCCTTTGCATCAGCTAGCTGAAGCACATAATGTATGGTTGGACAGAGTTCAGTTTCTATTTAAGGAACTAACAGACATGAATAAGCGATTGTGAGTTGTGACTCAAATAAAATTGAATGCATAAACATGACATTTAAGATTAGTCCTACAAAATTGCCAACTGTAAGGCAATATTTTACCATCTGGCCCATCAGACTGACCAAACATGCCATCTTTAAGGCAAAAAACTGCATGTAGAGTGTAAATGTCGTAGAAACACAAAAGCTGTATGTGAAGGTTAAAATACCTGCGGCACCCATTTTGGAGAGACAAAACTTGTAGCCTCAACAACAGCCAAGCCAGATGAGACTAGCCTCTGTATCAGTTCAATCTTTACAGATGTGGGAACGATATTCTTCTCATTTTGCAGTCCATCCCTTGGGCCAACTTCCACAATCTTTACGAATGTTGGTATACCTCTTAAAAACTGCATCAAAGAAAACCCGTTACAAATCCAATTTTAAATCAGAAAGCGTATGCACTTGAGTCGGACCAAAAACAACGTTGTAAAGGTAACTGACCATCTGTTCGCCCAAGATATTCAAAATTCTCTAAATATTTATTTGTAGAAAATAATGACATGCGAATGTACTAAATCTATGCCAAGTTTCCAAAATAAATTCCTTAACAATAAATATTTAGGTATAATCAGAGGCGTGGCTACATTGGGGCCTATGGGGGCACATGCCCCCACAAGCCCCAATGTTAATAATGATCCCCCAGTAGTTAGTTCTACTAATACCCTAGTCCCTAGTTATGCACAACATGCATCTAGGTCCAATATATGTGGATCAAGTTTTATTACATTTTGTAATTTTTCTTTGGTTAGTCTTTGATAAAATGGGTTAAAATAAATATGTTATTGTAATTTTTTCATTTAAATCTAATTCGGTTTTGTATAAAATTGGTTATTTAAAATTTAATTCAGTTTTATATAACATAGGTTATATGTAATGAGATTCTTTACTGCCATATCCATTACAAATTTTACAATAGCATGAATTTTTCCCGATATGAACATTGGTTTGTGAAAGAAATATGGATCAATTGTAACTTATTCCTACGCGTCGACGAAACTATAACAATTTGATATCTATAGTTTTATTATGCAATAGGTTCGACAGAAAAAAAAAATGTGTTCAGTACGAAAGTAAATATATCAAGACTTGCAGAATTTGAAGTTTTATTTTACTATTACAAAACAAAAAGTACCAGAAGACTTAAAAAATAAGTTTTTATTTCCACTGCACTTTTTTTTTTGATGATTTTATTTATTGTCGTAAGTTTAGCATATTAATAGTTTTATCCTCACTAAAGTGCCCCCACTAAAGAAAAATTCTAACTTCGCCACTGGGTATAATTAAGTTCTAATGCGAGTATAATTTAAGGTGATTATAAACTACATATATTATCCTATAAATATACAGGGTTCCTGCATTCCCTTGGCCACTCAATGTGGATACTGTTCAATAAAAGCCAATCAAGTTCACTGACTTTCTCATGAGTCATGACTAGGCAATTAACTTGACTCGGGACAGTTGGACTGCTGACAAAATGAATTTTGGACAAAATAGAGAAAGAAATTGAACAAAACAATGACTACTCTCTTGTTTATAGACGAATGGGATTCAAGAAAATCTAATGCTACTTCTCATTCAAGAATCCTTGTCATAAGAGAACATCAACATTTGGGCTTCAGGGTAACATTTAACAACGTATAAGAATTTCCGAATACCTTATTATTTACGCCACTTCTGCCCTCATCACCGCACAAAGAGCTACACTGACGATCTGCAATATACCCTGAATTGGAACCTTTAGGATTCCTATCTAGACTTTTAGCTTTTCTGTACAAGGAATGCCCCCCATTAATCTCCTTTGTTTGCCTTCTCCATGGATATATCTCTCTACTGTATTCTCCACTGCAAAAAACAAAATTAAATAAGTTGTCTAACTTACGCTGCAAACTGGAATGTCCAAAATATGTGTATGATCTAAAGGCTCCAATATTGTACAAAAATTAGACTTCAGACGTACTGTGCTGCAAATTAAATAAATGAGGCAAGACTATATCATAATTCATCCATCACTTTTCTAAGGCGACCTGTAGCCTGTAGTTTGCCACGTAGTCGTGCAAGTAATACCAAGAAAATTTCTGATGGGAATGTCTCCTAGTCATGCAAATTAGGCACACTGGAAATCAGGCCATTCCAAGAGTCCTTATCCATAATCCACAATCAACAGTAAAATGGTTGGCTCAATGGCTCTACCGCTCTAGGACTAATTTCCAACTATTAGGTGATACAGGTACATGTTTTAGAGAAACATCCACATACAAAGCGAGTTTCTGATCACGTTCATGTGAATTTACATGCAAGTGTGAGGATCCTTTCTCCTTATAAATAGTATTACGTTTTCTATTTGCATGTTTCCTTTATTTCATAACGTAATGAAACAATCAAACAATAACGCAAATACTGTTATGATGTGAAAAACAAAATTAGTGGCAACAACCATAGTTACCATACTTTCCAGTTAGCTAAGCTCCTGAACTGTCCAGTTAGATATTTCTGATTTAAAAAGCGTCACAGTTTCAGTTTACAAATCAAATACTTGACCTTTCCCCAGTGTCTTATCTAAAGTAATGTCAAGCTATTAAGTTGCTTAGCCTAAAGAGTTTCACTCTTATACTCACAACAGGTTATAACTGAGATAATCGTCAATGTACGACAAAATCATTACTGGAAGTAATAGAACTAGTTAACAGCATATGTGATCCAAGTCAAAGGGCTCTTTGGGATAGTCAAAGGCCGATAATTTCCCTAAGCACATTTAGATATTAGGTCAACAACCCTTGGCTGGAGGAGCTACCAAGTTGGTTTCCACCCTCTAGGTCACGGGTTTGAGACGTGAATACATATTACCTTCCAAAAAAATATATAAGGTCAAGCATAGCATAATGGCAGCCCTCAGAGGCTCAGACAGCGCAAAGGCGTAAGCCTCGTCTCAGGATCAAGCCTGACCAAATTCTACACACTGTAAAAACTCCTCAACACTCTAGTGTTCTAGTTTAGTTTTTTCGAATACCTGGGGGTGTTAAAACATGATGAATGTGCTGAAATACGAATAAAGATCAATAAGTAAATAGGGAAAATAAAAACAACAATATATCAAGGTGATATTGCTTTTGCATTAATTCGCGAAGTGAGAGGTGATCCTTAAAGCTTCGCCTCATTTGCGTTTCTAAACACTAAATGGAGTATCCATAACACATTCCTTGAACTCATCTCCAATCGATAGGATAAATTTTAGATGATATGACATTGCAGCAGCCAAAATTACCCAATAAGGGCCCAAGTTTGAATCTAACTCAAAAGCAACACATCACCAAAGTTACAAGTAGATTGATTGTAATCTATCCAATCTCTAGGTGGTGTTTAATTTTAGTATGTCCAAGTCAATGTTATAGGTTAAAAGGCAACATCACTAATTAAAACATAAAAAAGTTTCAAGTCTCTTTAACCCGAAGTTAACACAAAAAACAAGACCAGCATTCATCGAAAAAATAATACGAGCTACGAAATACTATTTTTGGTACAAGAAACAATTTATGGATTAACCATTACTAGACGATATCCAATATAGAGTCAATAACAACAACAAAAACAAATACAGAACCTCAAGACCAAAGGAAATCATGGTTATGGAAGCATTAAGCAGAAAGAGCGGTTTTTAGTGAATGAAGGTCATGATACTGTATCATTGAGACAACACCAAGAGACAGACCGAATTTATATCGACTATCAACACATAAGTAATAATTATATGCCATGGTTTTATACTGAATGTAACGAAATTGAATATTATTCGTCAATCGACTATCTAGAATCGAATAGAATTGGCGGATAAAAGGAAAGCCAAAAGTTTTGATTTAATGAAGATGAACTTACTTGCAGCTATTGGATGAAGTGCAGGTCCTGTCCTCAACCCAACGATTTTCGATACTCAGCTCGTCGCCTCTAGGCCTGCAAGCACTAGTAGAGAACCTTCGAAACCTATCAACGCCACCCATTTTTGGAAATTTGTCGAGACTAATTGGTTCCTCCAAACTGGACATTGTGTTACGACTGGAAGCGAAAAACGAAACTGGAACAAATTGATAGGACAAGTAAGTGCTCTTTCTCGAACACTTACTCAGGAACTTAGTTACTAACATTATATCGAAATTAGCAAGTTTAAAACTTAAAGAGTATGAATTAATTCACTAGAGTACTTCTCTATCTTCTCAGTCAAATTTACTAACAGTTCTAATGGTAAATATATATAATCTGGTCGTCCTAATTCAAACCCTAGAAATTCCAATTCAGATCATTAACACATGGAAACCATTAAGTAACCAACTAACAATACTATGAGTTCAAAATTTTTGGGGGAAATACTTGTGGAATAAAAGGGTAAAGAGAGATTAGTATATACAGTAGAAGAATCAAACAGACCTGAAATCGATCGAAGCCTATAAACTTGATTGGGAATTTTGCAAAAAGGAGAGAAGAAAAACAGGAGAGGATTAAGAAAGGGGAAAAAGGGGGAAAGTTCGAAAGGTGTGGAAAGAGAAACCCTAGAATGGTTGGCTAGGAGGAATTAACAGACGTGAAAGAGACGTTTGGTAGATAGGTGGGTGATCGAAAGCAAGGTTTTTTTCTGTGTCTCTTATTTTTCCTGGCATTAAATCACCATCAAAGTTAAAGAGAGATAGAGAGAGAGAGAGAGAGAGCGTTGGGGAAGGTGGGTAGGTACATACACAGGTTGGTAGTTAATTTGTTTCCCCAGGGCAATAGGAATTTAGGTTCAGTTTGGTTGGGATGAAATCAATTGTTAGTTTTTTGAGTTGAGGAAGAGAGAGAGAGAGAGAGAGAGAGAGAGAGAGAGAGAGAGAAATTAAATGGTTTTGGTATGAAACTATTATTTTTTTCCTTCCTTGTTAATAATAGACTGAAGAAATAATACTTCAAAAAAAAATTGAAGAGACAATTTTCATTTATTGTAAAAAGAATTTTTTCGATAAAAAAATATTTCCCTTGAAAAAATTCTTACTATAATTTTATAGAAAATATATTATTTTTTTAGTGTCAAGTGAATAGTTGTTGGTTAATGTTACCTTGATTAACAACACTTGGAAAAAAAAACAAACATATTTTTCGAACTATTTGATCAAACGAGATATATATTGCCGACTAAAACATATTATTAACTAAATTTGTAGTTTTGTTTAGCATTTATCTTGAGAGAAACTAGTTAAAGTGTTTCTTTTGGTAAATAACTTGTCAGAGTAAAAAATCTCTTTTTTAAGTGTGAATTTTGGAGTTACAATTTGTTCTTCAAAGAGACTTTGGGCATGATTACCTATATGAGAACTCCATTTCTATTATTCTCTAGCTAACTTAATTAGAACTCCATTTCTATTACTCTCTATCTAACTTTATTAATGAAAATCAATTGTATTATTCCCTTTTATTTATTTTCATTTGTTTGTTGCGAAAATTTTGAATCGATTTATTACTTGTTTACTTTTTTAATTTCTTGTTGGTTTAATCTTTATCTGTGTTTCTAATCGATAACATTGAAATCAAAGTTGGAATTACAAAGGAGATGAAAAGTGAATGCTTTAAAAATTAGATTAGCATATTTCAAAAATTTGTTAAGAATATTTTCGGAAAAATTGAGCTTTTAAATGGTAAAATCATTACCTTATTGTGGGGCAGGTGATTTTGGTGCAGGAAGTTGATTTCACTTTTAAAAAACGACTCAAAATTTGCTGCCTCCAATTTGCCCCAACTAAATGGGACGTTAGGTAGTCTGCACTAATCTTCTCTATTGCAAGTCTTATTTATAGTGTCTTATTTATAGTCGTTCAACAAAAAAAAAAAAGGCTTATTTATAGTGCTACAACAATACTCAATCCCAAGGCAACATGGTTAGATCTAAAATATTAAACCAATATGATAAATATATACTACATAAAAAAGACTTTTGAAGAATGTGGCATTATTATACAAGTAAATGCATAATAATACTTTGGAACAATAACTAAATGGGACAATAACTAAAAAAATCAAAATAATATTGGAAATGAAAAGGAAACCACAAAACATTTCAGAATTATTATTCAGATCAAAAGACAAACAAAGACTAAAGTACCGTTTTGTCATTTTGTGTAACTGATTCTATCATTTTTTAAAATTTAAATCTATATAACTTTTTCTTGAGAAGTCGGTTTTGCATAAAATTTCTATATTTAGAAAGGAGTTCTCATTAGCTTTACAACAAGATACACTTTCAATGCCTTTTTCTCGAATTTTTTTTAGAAAAACTTGGTTTTTTAACAAACTCGATTTGCAATATTTCTTTTTCAAACAGTGTTTGCAATATTTCTTTTCCAAACAGTGTTTGTAATATTTCTTTTGCAAATTGAGTTTGCAATGTTTCTTCTCCGAAAGGTGTTTGCAATATTTCTTCTTCGAACAGTGTTTGCAATATTTCTTTTGCAAACTGAGTTAGCGTCTGCAATATTGCAAACTCAGTTGCGTTTTGTAATATTGTCTTGTACACCATTTCCGTGTTCGACTGATAAGATTTTTTGTTCACCATTTTCTTTTTCTCCAAATTTTAACCTAGTTTCTAAATTTTAGAGCTAAATTAGATTTCGTGAAGGCATTAAATGAAAAATATCGGTTGCTTCATTTATCTTTCCGCATTTTGAGTATATGTCAATCACTGAACTAAACATGACTAGTATAAACTCAAACCTTGTTCGAACATAAAGGTCATGAATCTGCATTCTATTTTCAAGAATGCCAAGAATCGCATTCTGTGATGCCCCAAACCCTAGTAGTTATCGATATTGTTCCCGCTTTAGACACCTCACATAGGTACGGAGTTTTGTTCTTGGCGAAGGCTCCACGATCCCCCCAAAAGGCCTCAACACTTACCAAACTTGAGCATACACCTATATCCCAGGCTCCGGACACTCTCGTGAGCGATGTGGGACTATCACAATCCCCCACCCTCAGCGAAGAGCCGTCCTCGGCTCTGATACCACTTGTGACGCCCCAAACCCTAACAATTATCGATAATGTCCCCGTTTTTTACACCTCACACAGGTACGGGGTTTTGTTCTTGGTGAAGGCTCCACGATCCCCCCCAAAAGGCCTCGACACTTACTAAGCTTGAGCGTACCCCTATAGTCTAGGCTTCGGACACTCTCGTGAGCGATGTGGGACTACCACACATTCCATTTTCAAGAATCCCACAAACCTTTAGATTAGTTGAGAATAGGAAATCATTGGGTTTGATTCGTGAAGATGTCATGTGAGCGAACAACAACAAAAAAAAGCCTTGGCTTAACGTTCCACTAGGTATCTGATCATGCTACCTCAGCGGTTACCTCTTCTCCAAAAGACATTGTCGCTTTCAAAGCAAATTTTGGAAGTACGATATGATCCCTCAAGGTGAATCGAGTTTATGATTCGTGTTACCAAATGATGATAGTTTTTGCTGGAGTCGTCTCTTCTTCTAGCACCAATTTAATGATGTCAAAATTTTTCCTTCTGGTATAATTCAAGATGTTGAGACTGCTTCATTGAATCTCAATCTGCCCCTCTCAAACGAGGGGTAAAACCGAGAAGGAACTCGAAAATCTCTCTGATGCTCAAGAAATCAGATTGTCTTTACAGTTAAAATATTGAGTATCGAGTGACCCGAGTTTAGGAATTAGACCTTTAGTTGATCGTTAAGCTTGAGACTTGGCTTGTAATCGTTGTGTAAGCGTCGTAGTGTTCATGCCTTCTTTTAGGCGAGTTTATTACCATTTATAAGCCGACTGCATTCACCGTATTTAATCAAAACTACTGTTTCATCGTCTTGAGATATCATGCCTCTTTGGGATTGTCCATTATATTTGGTATAGGTAAGTTCCCTTTTTCAAAGATACTCGATATTGAAGATAGATCGTGTTTATCTTCTGGGGAAAGTTTCCTCCCCGCACAAGTTTAATAAATACTCAAGATCCTCACTGACTAGGATGTTTGATAGGATTCATGATTAAGTCGGTAAACATTAGTTGCGCTTCTACCACCCCTACCCCAATATTTCGAGATTGAGGTATCGGTCCCACTTACGCACCCCCTTGTCTTATCTTAAATCCCAATACATACGTAGTTGTATTTGAGGTAGAGTAGATCTTAGACGCCTAAGACAATCGTATCGATTCACCAATTCTTGGCTTGAACGACAGACCTCTTCCGAATTCAACCTTCATGTTGAGTTGTCACAAATTGACCCGTTGGCCTTTTGGTATTTTATTAACTGAGTCAACTGGTGACTATTTTTTGGGTCATCGACGCGGATAATCCATTGAAGATTAAGAGACCGTCTTAGGGGCTTATTACTCCCCAAACAAATCCTCATACATAATTTTCTTAATGCAATGTATTTGCATTTTCCCAAATAGAAGTATGGTATTGTAATAAATTTCATAAATAAATCATCCAAATAGGATTTAAATCTAATAAAGTATTAAATAATTGATATTAGGTTACCGATTAATATTTATGATATAATATTGTTGGTCATCAGTATGTATTATTAATAACTTAACATATAAAAAACTACTGTTTGATTGTGAAAAGAATAAAAAAGATGCAGACGAAGATGCTTTTTTGTCTAAATAAGATGTACCAGTATAAATGACTTGCAATATAAAAAGACCAACTGTGAAAGGAATCGAAAAATGAGGCATAAATATAATACACATATAATCTTATTTCTGTTTCATAAAATCTATAAGTTATTAACATGAAACTAAAAAGAATTTTGAAAATACAACAAAATCGTGCCACAAATGTATTTGAATAATGTAATTTGTCATAAACAAATATGTACAAGTAGGAAAATGATAGAGTGACTTAGAGCATCTCCAACCCCAGCCGGGCGGAGGCCATAATTTTGAAATTATGGCCTCCGCCCAGCGCTCCAAGCCCAACCGGGCGGAGCGCAGGCTGGGGCTCCTCCCTCAGTCGCCCCTAACATTAGGGGCAACTGAAGGGAGGGCCAAGTGACCCCAACGGTCACTTGGGGACAGATCTTGGCCGTTGGTTTATCCAACGACCAGATCTGCTTGTTTTTAAAAAAAAAAATATTAACCAATTAAAAATAACTAAAAAATTAAAAATAACTTAAAAATCAAAATACATTTTTGTAATTCTAATTAGTTTTTTTTTTTAATTTTAGAAAAACTTAAAATATTAGTAATTAAAATACATCCCAACAAATGTCGGTACCCGAATAAATCTTTTTTCGAAAAATAGTTCAAACACGTATTTTATATATACATAAAATCACACACGTTTTTCGCACACCAACTAAAAGTGCACACACGCGTTTCCCACATGAACAAATTTTCGGCATCAAGAGAGGCTGGGACTGGAGCTGAATTTTAGAGGCTGGGGCTGAGGCCAAAAATTTTGAGTGAAAAAGTGTTTTTTCGGCCTAAAAGAGACTGGGGTTGGAGATGCTCTTAGAGGGTGACCAAAAGGGTGCCCAAATTTCTTCATTTAGAAATAAAAGTGGTCCCCACCGTAGTCATATTGAAGTGTGAACAGTTTGAAGTTAGGAAAGAGGCCTTGGGCAAACGGCCCAAAATGAGGGGAAGAATGAGGACCGGGCCCAAGGCAGTCCGGAATTAAGGATCAGGTCCAAAGTGTCAGCCCCTTGAAACTGGAAAACTCAAAGACCTTCGATTTCTGTGATATTACGGATTTGCCATTAAAAAAAAGCGCGAAATTGACCCACTTTTTGGCCAAAATCTGACGTTCAGTCAGGTTTGGAATGACTGCTCCACGCCAACGTCACTTCCCCATTACCTCGAGCCCACGCCTTTCAGTTTTGGAAACCGCTCTATCTCTCTCTCTCCATTACTCCATTAGTCTTGATTCTTCGTCCCCCATTAACGAAAAGAAAACCGCTCACTCTCTCTCTCTCTAAAAACCAGTTCAAAACTCTCAAGTTGTTCTTCATTTCGTTAGTGCAAGATCAGTGAAAGAAAAACTCTAAAGTTGTTCTTCATAAAAGGTAAGTTTTCTCAAAAAAAAAATTAAGTTTCCTTTAACAAAAAGAAAAACCTTAAATCTGAAGAAAAACCCTAAATCTGAATAAAAACCCTAAATCTCCTACTGAACCAGCAACGACGAGGTCGAAATCAGTGAAAGAAAAGAAGATGAAAGAAAAGCAACCAACAAGGAGTAGCCCTCGGGGGAAGATGAAGGTACAGTTACGAAGCTAACTCATTTTAATTTCATGTATATGATCCAGTATTCTAGAAACTTTTTAGTTCCCATGCACAAAGTATTTCGTTTTACTTTTTGACAAAGCTTTGAAATATTTTACTGTTACCATCCTAACTCTTTTTAGTTTCATGTAAATGATCCAGAGGTCTAGAAACTTTTTAGTTCCCATGCACAAAGTATTTCGTTTTTACTGTTTGACAAAGCTTTGGTCAAGATCACTATCAGTTTTATAATGTCCGTTTTATAGTTTACTGTAAAATAGATAGTTTACTGTCAGTTTTATAGTTTACTATAAGTTTATTTGTTCCAAAACAGACAAAGCATACCTTACTGTACACTAGACATTACATAATGCACTGTCAGTTTTATAGTTTACTGTAAATTGATATGTTTCAAAACAAACAAAGCATAGCATACTGTACACTATACATTACATAATGACCTGGCAGTTTTATAGTTTACTGTAAATTGATTTCTTCCAAAAAACACAAAGCATACCATATGATAAACAATACATTACATAAAGCACTGTCAGTTTTATAGTTTACTGACAATTGATTTCTTCCAACACTCACAAAGCATATCATACTGTACACTATACATTACATAATGCACTGTCAGTTTTATAGTTTACTGTAAATTGATATGTTCCAAAACAGACATTCATAGCATACTGTACACTATACTTTACTTAATGCACTGCCAGATTTATAGTTTACTGTCAACTAATTTGTTCCAATACACATATGGCGTACCATCCTGTACACTGTACATTTAATGCACTGTAAGTGATATAATTGAGGGGAAAAAAATTAGTTCAAACACACACAGCATACCATACAGTACAGAATGAAATATATAACATACTGTCAGTTTTTTAATTTACTGTAAACTTATTTGTTCCCGCAGGAAGCTGAACCACAAATAGTGAAGAATACCAAAGGCAAGAGGAAAGCCACCCAACAACCAGAGGGTCCTCAACGAAAAAAAAAAGGCTCCATCAAAAGCTCAAGGAGAGGGAAGTGAACAGAGCGGAAAAGAGTTGAAAAACCGACCCGACAAACTTAATAGCAAACTGTCAAAGGCATACAAGTGGTCCCTTCGTAAAATTTGGGACCAAATGAAGACAACTTATTTTAAGTTGAGTGACAGACAAAAGGAGTTGTTGGATGAGACTCCTTTCAAATACCTATTGAGAGCCTTCAATGACAACAAGCTGGAAATGGCAAATCCAGTTCGTCCAAACAAAGCTATCTTCGAATTACTCAGCCTTTACAATACCAAGACTGAAAGATTCACACTGGCAGGAAAAGAGCTTCAACTGACACCAGAGGATGTGGCCCTCATCCTGGGCTTGCCAATGGAGGGGGAAATGGAAGATGTGATACCGAAGACCAAGGTATTAAGGCAACCGCAGATTGACTTCTGTGTCAAATATTTCGGAGAAGTACCTGGTTATGTGACATGTCACTCGGTATCCGATGCTCTAACCAAAGCCGTAGACGATGAAGATGTGGATGATATGGATATTGTCAAGCTGGTAATCTTATCACTATCTGCTAATCTACTCTTTGCTTCGAGTACTGGTTACTCCATTCCCCCAATCTTCCTCAACTGCTTGGAATCGATGGAAACCATAAAAAAAGTATCGTGGGCAAGAGCAGTGCACGCGTACATGATGGACATGATCAGTTGGCACCCACACGATCCAATCAAAGCTTCGGGATGCCTAATTGTCCTTCCAGTAAGTATTATTTTTTTCACCACAGTTGGTATATTCAGTGACATTTTATTGGTTATATAATTGATTTTATCTCTGAATAGATCTGGTTCTGCGAGCATACTCTATGCTACGTTAGAATAAGCAAGGTTAAGGATGAAGTGCCTCGATTGGTGAGATGGTCTTTGCAAGAAATCGATAAGACCTCCGACGACAAACTTCAGAATCTTATAGAGGACCAGATAAAATTCTGCATCTAATAGTTGAAACATATAAACTGTAGTAACAAATTTACAGTCTGTGTTTTAATGTATCAACAGGTTTATAATGTGTTGTCAGTGTGGTAATTAACCGTCAGTTTTCTAATGTCTTGTCAGTTGTCTAATTTTCAGTAAGTTATGTTACTTTCTGATATATTTTTTTAAATCTTGCAGGTATATGAAAGAAGAATCTGGCCAGAAAATGATATTGAAAGTAGAATTTTGTCAGAAGGAGAAAATCCGAAGAGCTTAACCAATTTGTTGAAAAGAATAGAGAACCAAGAAAGAGAAATCTCCCTTTTGAGACAGGAGCTGGCCAAAGCATGCGAGGAAAGAGACTCAGCTGTAAAAGCTTATTCCGATGTGCTGCAATCAAAATATAGAATGGAAACAGCAATATATGAAGGGGGTCCAAGTCAAGAACAGCTAGAACCTGAGGGGGAAGAAACTGCGCAAACAGCAAGGGAGGAAGAACAAGAAGAAAATGTAAGTGAGAGTGATGGGAGGGAAGAGCAGGATAAAGGACAGGAAAATATAGAAGAGGAGAAGGAACAAAAAAGAAGTGCTACTGATAGTGGTGAAACTGATAAAGAAGAAGAGGGTAAGGATAAAAGTGAGACAGAAAAGGATGAGGAGAGGAATAAAAAAGGAAGTGAAACTGAAAGTGAGAGTGGAGAAGAAGAAGAAGAGGAGATAGAGAAAAATGAGGGGAACCAGAAAGGTAAGAGTGATAGTGAAAGTGAAAGTAGTGAAGAAGAAGAGACAGTGAGAGTAGTGGAGAAAAATGAGGTTAATAAGGCAGGAAAAAGTCAGATAAGTGAGAGTGAGACCAACAGTGAGAGTAGTGAAGAAGAACAGATGGAGATAAATGAGGGTAGGAAGGAAAGTGACAGTGAGAGTAGTGAAGAAGAAGAGACAGTGAGAGTAGTGGAGAAAAATGAGATTAATAAGGCAGGAAAAAGTCAGATAAGTGAGAGTGAGACCGACAGTGAGAGTAGTGAAGAAGAACAGATGCAGATAGATGAGGGTAAGAAGGAAACTGAAATAAAAGAAAAAAATGGAGAAGAAAGTAGTGAAAGTGATGAAGAGAAAACTGAAAGTGAAGAAGAAACTGTGAAAGACGGTCAAGCAGAAAAAAGTGACAGTGAAACAGATGATGATGATGATGAATCGTCCGAGTCAGAGGATGATGCAAAGAAGCAAAAGCATGCTGGCAAAGGAAAAGGCAATCTCTAATTTTCGATTACAGTCAAACTCATTTCAATCAAAGTTAAATAGTACTAAAGAGTAGTTAAGGATAGGAGGTTTTATGACATGTTTAGTGTTAGTGGTTATCGTATTAAAATGGCTTGAACAAAGGTACTTTATGACATATTAGGTGGTTTCCTTTTAGTCAAGATTTTTATGAACTTATGTTTACTTTAACAGAACTTTAATTCATGTTATTCTGCATATCGTTTAACTACATGTTACTAAACGGGTACTGGGATTGAGTTTACTGATCGGGAACTTTACCATGCATCCTCAGTTGTTTTGTTACTTGTAAATTTGAAAATATCAATGACATATATTAATTCCCGATTACATAAAAACAGATAAATACAAAGAGAATGAGGGAAAGGATGAGAGAGATGAGCTTTGGGGCAAGGACGTTAATTTATCGAGCGACGATGACTCTTGGCTTCAGAGGATTCATAACAGAGAGGAAACACTAAAACTACAACAAAAAGTTCAATTGTTAAAAGGTAAGATTAGCATATTTTTTATTCAAATAGATGAAGTTTATGTTATTATAGTGATTATAAATTATTTAACAAACCTAATCTCTAACATTGTATTAAAAAAATGTAGCAAGTGAAGAGAAGGGTAGTACAATCAGCAACAACCAACTAACGGAACCAAGCTTTGATCTGGGAATTGACTGCACACAAATAGTGGTTTGGACACCACCAGAAGAGGGGATCATCAAACATAATACTTCAGATATTTTGCAGACACCACCTAATTCTGACTTTGCAGATATAATCAAAATGGGCAAAGAGTCAGTTGAAGAAGTCTTAAAGAAAAATGTTTCCCCTCCAAAGAGAGTGGCAAGCAAAGGAGAATCAGGGTCAAAGGCTCTTCAGAATTCTCTTATAAGAAGGGTGAAGCAAAACCCACGTGTGCGGAAAGCGACATTCAAGGCAGATACGGGAAAGGAAATTGTGGCTGTTGAATCCATGAATTTCAACAAAGAAGTCAAACAGAGCTTAGGTGACTGGAAAATAGGAGGGCTTTGGCCTTATGTGCTTCAGAAAGAAAGACCTCTACTGCTAGAGTTCTGCAAGAAAGGCTGGAAAAAGTAAGTTTCCTGTAAATATTTTAAGGGAGATTTTAAAAGGCCTCCCCGTTTTTGTTAAAAGGCCTCCCCATGGTTTCGTTGACTTGGTAAAACACGTTTGACTTGGCTTGGTTAAAGGGCCCCCTCTTTGAATGGGTGAAAAAAACCCCCTTTAAGGGTGTATTTCACCCACATCATTTGACCACGCCACATCATCACCTTCTCCGGCAAGGTCGCCGGCCGGCGACCTTCAAACCAAATTTTTTTTTTTTTTTTTTTTCTTTCTCTCCTCTCTCTCTCTCTCTAAGAACTCCGGCGAAGGGTTCCTTCGCCGGAGTTCTTAGAGAGAGAGAGAGGAGAGAAAGAAAAAAAAAAATAATAATAATAATTTGAAGGTCGCCGGCCGGAAGTTTGGCCGGCCGGCGACCCTGCCGGAGAAGATGATGATGTGGCGTGGTCCACATCACCGGTCTTGGGTTAAGTTTGACCTAACGGCGTTAACTTTGCCGTTAGGTCAAATATTGATGAAGGAGGTGCTCTTTTGTAGAGGGGGCCTTATAACCAAATGGGTTATAATGAGAGGCGCTTTTAGCGGGGAGGCCTTTTAACAAAAACGGGGGGGCCTTTTAAAATTTCCCATATTTTAATTTATTAAACATTTGAATGTGTCACGTACATTATTGAATGTCTCGTAAATTATGAAATGTACGGTACAGACTGGAGGTGTGGAAGAAAGATAATGAACACCGTCTAACTGGAAAAGAGTTAGATGATCTAATGATGTATAGAGAGTGCGACTCTCAAATCATCGATTGGTTTGCAGACCACCTTCACAGCAGGCCAGATAACAAAAGCAAAGAGATCATATTCTTGTCAGCCATCCTCTACGTAAGATTGCTTCGCACTTTTTGTATTGTGTTACTATCAAATATTTGTTAAAATGTATTATTGGTAATTTGCAGACGTTGATCATCCAGAAACGGCACCCCGATACAATAACTGCAAATTTGCAGACCAGAATTAAGGAGCAGTTTATCAGAGGCCATACCTCAGCGTTGTGTGTTCCAATTAACACACCATACACCGATGATGCATACTATGGTTACCACTGGACGCTTCTGGTGTATAGGTTCCATGAAAATGATTGGATACACTATAATTCACTAATCAATGATCGACATCTGGCTCAAACGTGCAACAAGAATGCAAGAGAGTTTGCAATACTCCTTGCAGGTGTGTTAAATGAATTGAATTACGGACGAAAACGACTGAAGAAAAAGATCCCATTTTTAAGGGAAGAAGAATGTCCACAGGAAGGGAAAGAGTAAGTCCCATTCATTGTCAGTTTTATAATGTCCGTTTTATAGTTTACTGTCAGTTTTATAGTTTACTAGACATTACAATAAATTGATTTGTTCCAAAACACACAAAGCATACCTTATTGTACACTAGACATTACAGAATGCACTGTCAATTTTATAGTTTACTATAAATTGATTTGTTCCAAAACACACAAAGCATAACTTACTGTGCACTAGACATTACATAATGCACTGGCAGTTTTATAACTTACTGTACACTAGACATTGAGTTGTTCTCTTGTTTACTTCTTCTAATGGCTACAACTTGGTATAATGAAAATTTGTTTTTATCCTGCAGACCGGACTGCGGTCTTTACGTAATGCTGCATCTGGAAAGAATATTCATAGACAGTCAAGACTTTAGCATGCCAAACAGTTGCACGCAGCCCGAACAATTTAGCGACAGATCTAGAAGAATGAGAACGGAGGTGACGTACAAAATTTTAAGGGAGTCACAAAAAGCTTGGAGTAAGATGATGTAAAAGGAGGGCTTATAATTGTAAAAAATGTTGTGGAAATGTTATTAACTTCTGTTGTACTGAAAAATACTTCTGTTTTGTATTATGCCAGAGTGGAAAACTAAGTTAAGGTTTTAAAATTCAACAACTTCGACCAAAGGTATTTTAGTTAGATAATGTACTGTCAGTTTTATACTTTACTGTCAATGTTTCTGTTCAAATACACATACAACATACATTACAGGTACAAGGCATTACATAATCTACTGCCAGTTATCTAATGTACTGTCCGTTCTATAATGTACTGTCCGTTTGGAGGTGGACAACAGATCTTTTTGAAGGGTAAAAACTTGTACAACTTAGACTCAATCATTATGTACAATTTCGCCCAAAGGACACAAGATGTGAAAGGTACTCAATGGTTAGAAACTATCAAATACACATACAACTTACATTACAGGTACAAGGCATTACATAATCTACTGCCAGTTATCTAATGTACTGTCCGTTCCATAATGTACTGTCCGTTTGGAGGTGGACAACAGATCTTTTTGAAGGGTAAAAACTTGTACAACTTAGACTCAATCATTATGTACAATTTCGCCCAAAGGACACAAGATGTGAAAGGTACTCAATGGTTAGAAACTATCAAATACACATACAACTTACATTACAGGTACAAGGCATTACATAATCTACTGCCAGTTATCTAATGTACTGTCCGTTCTATAATGTACTGTCCGTTTGGAGGTGGACAACAGATCTTTTTGAAGGGTAAAAACTTGTACAACTTAGACTCAATCATTATGTACAATTTCGCCCAAAGGACACAAGATGTGAAAGGTACTCAATGGTTAGAAACTATCAAATACACATACAACATACATTACAGGTACAAGGCATTACATAATCTACTGCCAGTTATCTAATGTACTGTCCGTTCTATAATGTACTGTCCGTTTGGAGGTGGACAACATATCTTTTTGAAGGGTAACAACTTGTACAACTTAGACTCAATCATTATGTACAATTTCGCCCAAAGGACACAAGATGTGAAAGGTACTCAATGGTTGGAAAATTGTACAACTTGTACAACTTTTTGAATGGGAGTTGTAAAATATCTTGTTCACAACTTAGTGTAGCGTAAATTGATTCGTTCCTACTTCTAAACTTTGTATATTTTCTAGGTCGCCAAGTGATTTTCTCTAACTCCCGCCTTCTAACAATGGTGATGGATCTACTGTCAATGTTTCTGTTCCAATAAACTTACAAAATACAATAATGTACACACAGGCATTAAAATACGTACTGACAGTTTTATAATGTACTGAAAGTTTTACAACGTTCTGTTTCGTAAATAAAACAGTTTACTATAAAGAAACACATGTACTGCAAATCGTGAAATGTACTCTACATACAACAGTAGACAGCAAAAAGAAACTTACATTTCCAAAGGAAGTGCTAACAAAATACTGGGCACTTGAAGAAGTGCTAAACAAAATCAGATAGATAAGTGCTAACCCATCGCTCTATTGGTTCGTTACAAGATGCACGATTGTGGGTCGTCAGTTGATTACATCTGCCACACACCCTCTGTCTTTTGGTAAAATACCCGACACTTTCAATTCGAGTGGTACGAGGTCTACCAGGACGTCTCTTTGTGAGAGGAGGAAGAATCATCGTGTCTGGGTCATATGATTTAGGCTCATCAAACAAAGGTACAGGCTTAACGGGATGACTGTACGTCTTATAATAGGCTTCGGTAGTGAAATTGGAATCAAAAAATGAAGAGGCATCACCACCGTTCATTTTTATACACAGAATCGCATGCTCACATGGTATGCCTTCTACTTGCCACTTGCGACAAGTGCAGGTCCGTAGGGCCAAGTCAACTGAATGGGAGGGCATAGATAATACCTCGTACTGAGCTTCTCCGGACTGGACGCACGTCCAACTACAAGCCACTTTGTAACGCAGTTGCATTTCTTTATCTACCTTCGGGCATAAGAAGGTAGACCAACTAGATGACTCAACTCGCCTCTCGTTCATCATATTCATGATCTTCATTCGCAGCATATCGAGCATGACTGTTATTGGCATAACTCTCTCGTCTCGGATCCATGAATTGAAGGACTCAGACAAGGAAGAGCAAATTAAACCGTACCTTTTCCCTGGAAAGAAGGCATCTGCCCAATGAACAGGGTCGACTGAGTTCAAAAAAGCTTCAGCTCCAGCCCCACCCATTACACAAATCTCCCCAGTGTATTTTCTAAAGTCTGAGGCAGTAAGTGCACGAGCCGCTTTGAACATCAACGACTGGAAATAATCTGACTTCTTGGCACCATTTCTAACTCGTAAATTCAAGTTGTTCCGCAAATGCCACACGCAATAGGAGTGGTTGGCCGATGGGAATACAGTCCGAACACCATTTAATATATCGTTATGCCTATCGGACATAAAAGTAAGTGATTCACCAATATCTATACAATTCTTCAAGTTCCCAAAAAACCAGAGCCAGTTGTGATCGTTTTCTACATCAACAACAGCATAGGCAAGAATGAAAAAACCTGCGTACAACAGAATGATTGAGCATAAACATTACTGTTTCCTGTAAATGTAAGCATGTCTCGGGAACTAACAAATGGACAGAACACGGTTTAGTCGTCTGACAATTATACAATGTACGAGGAACAGTTCCAAGAGAAATAGAATAATTACCGTCGTTTCCATTCTTCGCAACTGCAGCCAGAATACATCCATTATACTTTGTTTTAGCAAACGTACCATCAACAAATATCAGAGGTCTTACAAAACGATGCGACTCTTCATCAACTTCCAGATCGATATGACTGTTAGGATTAGATCTTGACAGAGCATCAACATACCATGAGAGTTTTGCATAGGAATCAGCTTCATCACCAAATCCTATACAAATTGCCGCATTTCGAGCATGATATGAGTAGTAGTAACTCAGTTTAATACCATAATCTTTTTTGAAGGAACTAACAATATCCTTGGTGCTCTTGGTAGGGTTCTCTCTAATGTCTTCTGCAATCAATAAACTAACAGCTTCAGTCGATAGTCGAGGTTTCCGTACACCAGTGATGAAGTCTTCACAGGTGTGAACGGGGTTATAGGCTTTCTGGATAAACATAGATCTCGACTTAAGAGGAGCAACCGCGTGTATTTTCCACTTGCATTTTGTACCTTTGCAAACACAGGTGACACGATCGCGGCCATTCTTCACAAACACATAATTGTAACCGTGTTTGATTGAGTATCGACTGAGAGCCTGGCGAAATGCAATCACACCGCCAGGAAATTCTTGACCCTCATGGGTGAATACTTCAGGCCAACTCTCAGACCGAGAGGTTCTCTTCTGACAAGAGCAGTGGAACCATCACCATGGTTAGAAGGCGGGAGTAAGAAGAAATCACTGGGCGACCTACAAAAATACACAAAGTTTAAAACCAGGAACGGAATAACTTACCTTACATTTAATTGTGAACCAGACATTTTACAACTCCCAGTCAAAAGTACTGTACCGATTCAACTCTTGTGGAATCATTGAAGTGTATGATCGAGGCACAATTGACGAATTAGGCATGAAAAAACCACATTCCAACCTGCGTAAGTTAAAGAAATATATAGATATATAGGAATAGAGAACTGAATAATGTACCGTAAACTATCAAACGACAAGGGAACAGGCTAACAGATCAGGAACTTAAATTTGTACAGTATACTTGAACAATAAAATTGAAAATATAAGCAATGAAAATGTACCGATTCGAAGTTAACGTGTTAGGATTAGAGATATGACGTTCCAACCTGTAAAAGTTAAAGAAACTAAAAGTATAGACATATTGCAAAACGGGAACTGAATAATGTAAGGCCAACTTGGACACTGAAGGGGAACGGGGAGAACAGATGCAAAAATGTACCGATTCATTGCTTCTGTACTCATTGAGGGTGATGATCTTGACAAATTTGAAGCATTCGAAGGGAAGAATTCAAGTTCAAACTTGAGTAATTACAGAAATAAGGTGAAGAGGTGAAGGAACATGTACAGAAAACTGACCAAGTACAACACACCTTGTATAACTACGTAGGAACTACAACATGTACAACCAACTATAAAACACAACGGGAACTACATACTGACTAATAAATATACCGATTCATTAAGGGTGGTGATCTTGAAGTACTTGATGGGTAGGGACTGCAGAATTCACGTTCTGCTTCACGAATGGACTCTTCATTTGACTGGGACGCCATTTCTTCTCTATTCATTCTGCATAAGAGAAGGATCGGGAACTGAAGAATGTACCGTAAACTATCCAACGACGAGGGAACGGACTAACGGATTAGGAACGTAAGTTTGTACAGTATAGTTGAACAATAAAATCGAACATATAAGGAATGAAAATATACCGATTCATTAAAGGTGGTGATCTTGAAGTACTTGATGGGTGGGGACTGAAGAATTCACGTTCTGCTTCACGAATGGACTCTTCATTTGACTGGGACGCCATTTCTTCTCTGTTCATTCTGCATAAGAGAAGGATCGGGAACTTTAGAATGTACTGTAAACTATCCAACGACGAGGGAACGGGCTAACGGATAAGGAACGTAAGTTTGTACAGTATAGTTGAATAATAAAATCGAACATATAAGGAATGAAAATATACCGATTCATTAAAGGTGGTGATCTTGAAGTACTTGATGGGTGGGGACTGAAGAATTCACGTTCTGCTTCACGAATGGACTCTTCATTTGACTGAGACGCCATTTCTTCTATGTTCATTCTGCATAAGAGAAGAATCGGGAACTTTAGACTGTACTGTAAACAATCCAACGACGAGGGAGCGGCCTAACTGATAAGGAACGTAAAATTGTACAGTATAGTTGAACAATAAAAACGAACATATAAGGAATGAAAATATACCGATTCATTCAGGGTGGTGATTTTGAAGTACTTGATGGGTGGGGACTGAAGAATTGACGTTCTGCTTCACGAATGGACTCTTCATTTGACTGGGACGCCATTTCTTCTCTGTTCATTCTGCATAAGAGAAGGATCAGGAACTTTAGAATGTACTGTAAACTATCCAACGACGAGGGAGCGGCCTAATGGATAAGGAACGTAAAATTGTACAGTATAGTTGAACAATAAAAACGAACATATAAGGAATGAAAATATACCGATTCACAGTTGACGTGTTAAGATTAGAGATATGACGTTCCAACCTGCAAAAGTTAACTAAACGAAAAGTATAGACATATTGCAAAACGGGAACTGAACAATGTACGGTCAACTTTGCCACTGTAGGGAAACATGTACAGAAAACTGACCAAGAACAAACACTATATAACTAAGTAGGAACTACAAAATGTACAACCAACTATAAAACAAAAAGGAAACTGTATACTGACTAGTAAATATACAGATTCATTAAGGGTGGTGTCTTGAAGTACTTGATTGGTGGGGAATGAACTAGTGTTACAGTAAATCATTAGTTTCGAAGGAGTTGTTCAAAGGATCCTAATATAAATCATTTTGGTGACCTCTGTTGGAAGTATATCCATCATCTTGAAATTATTTCATTCAATGCAAGTAGATGAGTTTAAATGTTTTTGTTTTTGTTTAAGGAGTATTCATGGCAGAAACATGAAAGGGACAGTCAAGCAAAACAAATATGAATGAGTTGTAGAGTCTAACTGTTTGTCTTTAAGGAGCAGTGGACCAAAAGAAACATTAAATGATAACATTGAAGGCTAAAAGATGAGATTTAAGAACATTAAAATGATAACATTAAATGATACCATTCAAGGCTAGAAGATGAGTTTAAATGCTTTTGTTTTTGTTTTTGTTTAAGGAGTATTCATGGCAGAAGATGAGTGAGGCAAAACACTAGTGTTCCCTTCAAGCCAGGAAGATGATGAACATTAGAATCACTAACCTGATGTGGAAGAACAGTAACAGTTGGTCTTTCAAAAGATGATGAGCTTCTGTCTATAAATAGAGCTAGAAACAGTTGAATAGATTTTGAGCGGGACCGAAAATTTCAACCCAAATTTTTGGATGAAAATTTGGGTGAAAATGGCGCCATTACAGGAGAGAGAACAGATGATAGAGAGAGAAAGAAGAAAATCAAGGAGAGATTTGGGCGGGGAGATAAGGGAAGGAAATCAGATTGGAGAGGGAAGGAAATAAAATTGGAGATATTTTCTCCTCATTTAATGCCCAGGATTAGACAAATCCGGCTCATTAATTGCCGTGTCAATCAGCCAGTAAGGCAGGTAAGGGAGAAGCAAGCAGGGGCAAAAAGGGAAGGAATAACCCTTTGAAACAGGAATTGTCAGGCAATTCTGACATTTTGGACCTCTCCCTCAATTTGGAAATGGCCTGGGCCGGAAGCTAATTTACCCCCCTTATTTTGGTCCTCTCCCTCAAGAATCCGTTAGGAAACTTGTAGTGTTGCCAAAGTCAGAGGCATACCACATGAAATGATCAAACTTACAATGAAGAACGATTAAAAGCAAAATAACCTTGATTTTATTACAATTGTGTTCTTTTCGTACATGTATTATTCATTAAAAATGAACAGTTTCTTTGAAGCACAATCACAATGCATCATTGGAGATTGTTGAGGCTACCAAGAATTGTGTAAACACCAAAAAAAGCTTAATTGTGATGTTGGCCATCTGGGCCTGAGGGTGTTGACCTCTTAATCGACAAATCCTTCGACATAACTCTAACGTAATTGTGATGTTGGCCATCTGGGCCTGAGGGTGTTGACCTCTTAATCGACAAATCCTTCGACATAACTCTAACGTAATTGTGATGTTGGCCATCTGGGCCTGAGGGTGTTGACCTCTTAATCGACAAATCCTTCGACATAACTCTAACGTAATTGTGATGTTGGCCATCTGGGCCTGAGGGTGTTGACCTCTTAATCGACAAATCCTTCGACATAACTCTAACGTCTTGAGCATATTTAAGTCGTCCGATGTTTTCAATACCTCTTGATGAACATGGTTGTGGGGCTCCCTGATTTATGTGGTTTGGCTCAGTATGGGTCTTCTTCGAAACTGGAATTTCTTGAGGAAGTGAAACAAGTCTAGGTACTTCCTCTTCGAAATTCGTCCAGGCTTTACTTAGAACTTGTGAATTTTGCTGGCTGTTTGCAATTATATCATAAGCAACTACATGAGAACAAAATAAAAGTGAAAAAAGTAGTGTGAATGTTATCATTAAATTATTTTTCAACATCTCCATTGTTAGAGCTTGTGATAAGAAGAATACTCTAACTAGATTTCTGATGATATAAGAAAAGTTCCAGAGGCATATCAATTTATATTAGTAAAATGAGGATCTATACGTCTTTAAATGAGTATCGTCTGTCTTTATATCATATTGAATTAGTTTTTTGATGAAGGATTGATGAAGATACACCTGCTTCCTATCACATTAAAGCATTACCTAAATTATGAAAATCATGCTACTAGTACCAAACAAAAGCTACCCACTGTTGATAACTAAGGATCTAGATTTTGCCTTAACCAGCTTTCATAAAAGGAAAAGGATATCTTGTAAAGGTTCCAAGATGACTTTGAAGCAGGATTTGAAATTGTTTTTACCAGATTATTTTATAGACAACAGTGATAGGTGATACGCCTGAGTGGCAGTCTCCTAATAAGGCAAGAAATATTTTGGTCTTTTCACACCTATTAGGATTTTCAAATTGTTTATGCCGGATAATTTTAGTGGCAACAATGATAGGTTATACGTTTCGATGACAGTACTCTGATAGGACAAGGAATATTTTGGAGTTTTCACACCTTTGTGGAGTGTGAAAAGACCAATATGCACATTGTCTTATTCACCCTGTAGGTGAGGCGCACACCAAAAAAGTCGTTTGGGTGAGTCTTTTATGATCGGCACGTGTCTCCACATTTGTACATTTCTCATGAAAGAAACTTTTTCATCTAGAATTGTAAAACTAAAATTTTGTTTTATTCAAGGTCAAGTTTTTGGGTGTTACTATTAAGATTTAAGAATGTTCATCAGAAGAATATTAAGATTTGAGATATGAAATTTTTTGTTTTAATGTTTGAAATTTTTATGATGTTAGGTGATAAGAAATTTTATTTTTTTTCCAAAATTTACACAGTAAATGACATGAGAATAATTTTCATTATAATGAATCTAAATATTGATGTAATTTAGTTATTTTTTTTAATTCAAGGCAGAAAATTAATAAAGATTTTATCATTTAATGAGTAAATCAGCAATATATTGCTTCTTTACTTTTGACCATTGGATTAGAAGTTCTATAACTATGGTGACCATTAAATTTGAATCTTATAGGAATTATGATTTATCTTTTGCCCCAAGGCTGGCATCTCATCCTATCTTTCATCTTACTAGGTTGATCCCTTTACTCATCATGCTTGCTCTTGGCCTTGGCTGCTAAGAGATATTCCTTAGTTCCTCTTATAGAATGAAGTTAGGAATTTTATTATCAAAAAGTATACTCAACCCACTTCCTTGAGCTTCCACTTGAACCGCATGCTCTCTCCTTTTGCATGTTCAGTCACGTGGAAAGAGTAACCCTTGTTTCTCTCATATGCGGTTC
The DNA here is from genome assembly GCF_041429995.1 of Eschscholzia californica. Classification (NCBI taxonomy): domain Eukaryota; kingdom Viridiplantae; phylum Streptophyta; class Magnoliopsida; order Ranunculales; family Papaveraceae; genus Eschscholzia; species Eschscholzia californica. The sequence continues at coordinate 40,845,724 of NW_028238198.1, forward strand.
ACGTGGGAGTCCAAGGAGGCGGGTTGTGTAGCCTTATTGTATTTCCTACTTTAGGTCAGTCATCTATTCTATTTGATTCTTCTGCAGAGGAAAAGGCGAAACTTTTATACTTATACGATCGAGCTGGCTTCTTGGTTGGTACATTAGCATATTGTAATATTGCTTGTTCAGTGTGGCACACATATCTTTCAATGTCAACCAAGTAATAGAATTAATTCCCGCTGTCTCAGGAAAACGTAATAATTTTAATGTTATGTGCTTGTAAGGCCCGTTGTAGTTCCTCGATAAGGGAGAGAAAGTCTATATGAAGAGAACAACACCACTAACTCATTCATACCGTATCATTTTCATAAGAACACATTTCGCCATAGTAGATAAAGCAACATCAACCTGCAACTATTTGAATATCTACAAATATTATATCACAACAATGAGAGCGCATTTACATATATTTTCATATTTTACATTAATATTTTTACTGGGTGCACGACGAATCTTAATATGTCTTGATCTTAAACTTAATAAGATAACCGTCGTGATTTTAAACTCCGTCTTCTTGTCGGAAATGCCAAACCGAGCTCTTTACATTGTTCTTCATCTGGTTCCAAGCTTCCAGGAATGGCACCAAATGCTTTTCGTGCTGCTTCAATTCCAGAAGCTGTAAAATGGACATATGCGGATGCGTCTTCTATTTTCTTCCTGAACTCCGGTAACTTTAGTGATGTAGACATAAAATTCTTCGATGAAGATCCTACTAGTTTTCTATTAGAAGATTGCTCAAGATCAGATACTTTCAGAAATCGCTCTGTAGCAGACTCCCATGAAAGTTCATGCCTGTGTTCCTCTTCCAGGGGTTGAGGTTGTTCTGCCACTGCTCTATGAATTTCATTCACAAATTGATCACCATCTTTGAAAGTTCGGCAATTTGGGAATTGCTTAAAGAAGTCATTTGATGGATGATCGGCACATATTACAATTTTTCCCATTGCTAATGCTTCGGCTGTTGTGGTGCAAACTACATCTGTCGTGCTTGGATTCAAAAACACCTTGTATCTGGGAGACCAAAAGGGGAGAAGAAATAAGAATAGTTCGGTTAGGAACATAATTTACAGCTTCGATAAAAATTTTAGATGCACAAAACTAAACAAAAGAAGCATTAAAGAGGGAGATTGGACACATTTGGGATTTGAGACCTTACTCATGAAACAAAGGATCAGCATGGTCACGGCCAGGGAATACTTCAACTGGAAGTTCCAACTTCCTAGCAGCTTCACGAACGTTTTCAAAATCTTCCCCATTTCCATATAAATCAACTCGAAGTCCAGGGAGTTCATTCTGATGAGCCGAGAGAAGTTTAAGGAGCTCTTTGTAGCCTTTACTCCAAACCATCTTCCCTATAAAGTAAGCACCCTTTGTGAATGCTTGATATCCCTGTAATTGCTCTTCTTGCTTCCTTTTACCTATCTCTAGGAACTTGGGATTGACACCATGGACATTACAGATGATTGATCTTGAAAGATCCTGTGTTGCAGCTGACAATCTTATAACCTGCAATACCGTGATGGATTATATTAATCGGCCTTGGGATGGAAACGAAGTACAAAGTAAATCGGTTTATATTTCAAATTGTTTTTTGGTTCTTCCTACATAAAAGAGATATAGAGTGTAATCAAGTTCATCAAGACAGATAGGAGTGTTTCAGAATCAGAATATCTACCTTGTGACAGTATATATTGATAACCCAACTATTGATGAATTTCAACAGAAAGGCAGAGAGTCGCCCATTCTTCTCTCTCTTCACATATTCAAGATAATTGGTGTGGACTACCCCGATAACTAGCCGGAATTTGGTCTTCCATCTTCGTCCATGATGAAACCATGTAAGATGTTCAGGCTCCTCAAGGACAGCAACATCTGCTTCATCATCTGGGATGAAATCTGTAATATCACCAACAGGCAGAATGCTCCCTTTATCTCTAGCAAACTGCAAACCGAAATATGATCAATTTACTAGTGTCGTTTTCATATCCATAGTAACATAAAAAACAGAAAGGTACGACAATAGATGAAACCGAAAATAGCGTCTAAATTGTCTTTCTCGTCGATCCAAGCTTTGATGATATGAACCACCCGACTGGTGCTAAATTGTTTCAGAGATGTACTTTATATAACTATGTTTCAGATCTTATACAAAGGATCATCAGAAAGTACTAACCTTTCCAGGATAGAAACGTATGTTAAATCTAGATATGAACTCAGTTCTCTCCTCAAGCCACTTTAGAATATATGCTTCTTGCTCCAAAGGTGAACAAAAAGTGATTTTGTTTGGATAAACCAGTTCTTGATCTTTCAAAGATAGCCATGGAATTACCAATGTAACCTTTCTATCCCCTTCTTTTGCAAGATATGCAGCACGAAATAAAGGGTTAACAGCAGTTCCCGTCATCCATGGAAGACTCGCTGTAGTGAATATTGCAATGTGTCGCTTTTTGGCCATTTAGCACAACGCAAATGTGAAGATTTGTGCTAACTATATAGATTCTGATCTTGCGAACTGATTATTATATGGAAGAAACGCAACTTGGTATTTAGCTGCACCAACAAAAAAGTAGATAAAAAATCATTACACAATTTCCACTGTCACCAACAAAAACTGAAAGAGTTCCAACGAACTGAACTTAAGACACTAGTTTGAAACATTTTGTACAGGCTTAAAAAGAGAAGCAAGATCTAAAAGTATAACATGTTAAGTTCGTTCGAGTCATTTATGTGATTCATGTTAAAAGCATAAAATTAGCGTGACGGCCCAAGCGTTAGCAGTTAAACTATATTGTCCCCACTTTTGCTACCCCATGCCCAAGTCCACAGGTACGGGGTTTTGTTCTTGGCGAAGGCTCCACGAGCCGTCCCAAAAGGCCTCGACACTTACTAAGCTTGAGCGTACATCTATAGCAAGGCTCCAGACACTCTCGCGAGCGATGTGGGACTATCACAAGTATCCCCTCAAATCCTAGTCTCCTCTCTCTAACTTATTGTACAACCCTTAATCAGGGAATCAGAGAGTTATAGAGATCATTTGCATAAAAAGTTTCTTCTTGAACTAAAATCCCCCCTTCATTATTTAGTTAACAATATGAGCTCTATCAAAACAAGTATTTAAGGATTCCAGACTGAATTAAAACAGCAATTTTTAACCAAAAACAAGAATCATATATAACCCAAGACAAATCAAACACAAGAGAGAATTAAACATCAAACTCCAAATACAACAAACACAAATTTAAAGCGAGAAATCTAACCTTGATATAAGAGGAAATTGATGCAGAGAAATCGGTGGGGGGGGGGGGGCTTAATTTTTGTTGATAATTAAATCATTCAACAGAGAGATATAGACAAAGAAAGAGGAGGGATAAGAAAATTATTTTGGCAGGAATTAGGGCAAGAACAGCGATTGTGTGCTGAAAATTTTCAGGTTCCCTATTTGGTTTGTGTGTTGTCATCCCCTTCACAACGGCCAATTAGTGAAAATTAGTCAAATAGCCAAGAAAATGAAGGAACTAATAATATTGTTATTGATAGCTGTCTTTCTAATGTTTCTATTGGTCTTAAAGAGAAGATTCAATATTTCATGAACTCAACTACTCTAATGAGAATCTTCAACAAAAGAACTACTCTAATGAAGAATAGTAGATATACTTTATCCAAAAAAAGAATAGTAGATATATGTATTTGTCACATGACATAAGACACAACTATATATTATTCTAACCTTTGAGGATGTCATGTGGTAAAGACACCATATCATTTTATAATTCACATATTTTGTCTTAAATGGATTGGCATCCTTTTAGCAAAGGACTAGAAATCTTTCGATTACTATTCAATCTGTTCTTTTAAGTTGTAGACATCAATACATGTTACACTTTGTCAAATAGGCCATCACACTAGTTTACTCGATTTTGCTATAAACTGGTTTCTTTCAATGACTTTAGTATATTACAAACAAAAATGCTATAAACTCTGTACTACCAATTCAGCCTCAAAAACCGACGTGGCACGGCTATGGCAATTAGAGCATAATGAAGGTGATGTGTTGGTTGAAGGATGAAAATTTTGGCCTTTAAAAAAGGTCTCGTAGAAAATTTTGTTATTTCTCTGCTACTTCTTGGGAGTTACATATATTGTGTTTCTTCTCCCATGTATTTGTTTAATTTGGACTGTTCGTTTACAATCGACAATCCAAATCAGAAACCCTCTTTCTATGCGTCTTCCCAACCCCAAACCCCCAAATCTTGAGCAAGCACAATTGCAGAGACTAGAAATCAAGTTCATTTTATTCTTCCTCGAATTCTACTAAAGTGTCGTGGGTATTCTTATAACAAGTGTAAATGAGATTAAAAATGCAAATAATAATGAATTGGTGAGCAATCAAGAATTCTATACTCTAAATGTAGCTCATCTTTTTTATCTTTGGCTATTCCCAAAAAATGTTATTCCTTGCTGACATGTTATTAAATTCAGCAGCTGATACTATGTCTGACTCGTTTTTCCGGTTGAATCCGGCCGAATGACGTGACCATGCGAGATTTAGGGAAAGAAAGTTTTTAACCTACATGTTATTAACTTTCTCTCTAAATCTAGTCCAACCACGTCACTCAGTCGGTGTTCACCCCGAAGACGGGCCGACATAGCGTCATTGTCGTATGATAAGGTTGTATCGATGGTTTTGTTTACTAGTTGTTCTAGTTGAACATGGAGTCTGGTAACCTATTCCAGCTCCGAGGGAACTTCAACAATATTCATGGTAAAACCAAAACGGGAGTCAGGTCTTTATGTAGATTCGTTGGGTTTAGGTTTTGTTTGAGGGGAAGTCAAGGGACCATTAATTTTTGAAAGACCGGCGCTTTGGGAAAATAAGAAAATCTTTTAGAGTTTATAAATTTTCAGAGCGAAATTGTGAATTTTGACCAAATTTTCGGGATGCAAAATTTCAAAGAGAAACAAATTTTTTTTTTCTTCCTTGTCTCCTACCACTAATGCCAAATCGGCTACCACCACCACCATCACAATTTTCCCCTCTATTTAGTGTCGTTTTCCGGCGATTCCTAGCTAGAAAAAGGCTATAGAACGAATAGAAAGATAAAAAGAGAAAGAATGAGTAGAGGGAGCAGAAGATAGAGAAGGAAAGGAAGAGAGAAAAACAATGGTGGTGATGGCGGTTGAAGGTGGAAAAAAAAGATTCTAAAAAATATTGAAGATTGTCGGTAATGGTCATTTGTCGACTACCATTACCCGAGTAGATAAAAAAAGTGGTGGAGTTGTGGAGAATAAAAAGGAAAACAAAAATATCTCACTCAAATTAGTTTCCCTGAAAACATATTAGTCAACTAATGTTGATCAATTTTCGACAAAGTCTTTGCAGTTTCGAAAATTTTCCCCAACCTTTAAGCCTTTTTTTCGTGCCCCTAATGACATCTTTCGTGCCCCTAATGACATCTTTCGTGCCCCTTAGCAACAGATTATAGAGAGAAGACTGGAAAAATGAAAATGAAATGCGAACAGGAAAGCAAAATATGGAGAAGAAACAGGAGGAAGAAGAAGATGACATTGTCTGCCTCGATGAGTCTTTCTTCATCAATGACAAGTAAACCCACACCCCATCTCTCTCTCTCCCCCTGTAACAACACATTCTAATCTCCATTTTTCTTTGTTATTCTTGCAGTTACGAGCTCACCAACTTCACATTTGGGTCTCACGTTCTTCAGCTCCTTTGTCTCCAATCAGCTTCAAGTGAGTTTCATTACAGATTAATTAGAAAACCCATACTAATTTAGTACTCTATTTTCCTAGTTCCCTCACTAATCTTGTTTTAATTTCACTTCACATGAAGTTATAGTTCTAGGTTTTGAACTCAACCCCCTAAATAAGTTCACAGTAGCAATAATTTTCATTTGAAAAAAACACTTATACAGATGTTTAGTCCATAAGATTCAAAGCCCAAATCTTGTTTTTTCCGACCCTTTTCTTCTTGATTATATATCCTTCAATCAGTCTTTATGTTTTCTCAATCAAAGTTCTTTGCTATCTTTTCTTATTTCTTTTTTCAAATCAACCTATTTGTATTATAGACTAACCATGTATGTTATTTTGTAGCTGATTATGATCTTACAGGGCAATTGGTTTGGCCAGGGTGTGTTCTTTTGACTAATTACCTTTCGAATAACTCTCATGTAGTTCAAGGTTGTTCTGTCATTGAGCTAGGTTCTGGTGTTGGTGAGTGATGAACTTCATACATATTCCTTACTACTAATGTTTATGAATTGATAAACCCTAATGCTATATTTGGCGTACATGAAAGTAATGCGATTACCAGGAATAACAATAATATTCAGAATACCTTACTTATCCGTTTAATTTGGTCAGGAATAGGATCGGTAGTAAAGAACTAGATATTGATTATGTTTGTAGATTATTTGGTAAACAATTCTAGAGGAAAAGGAATTGCAAACTATCAACCATTTAGGTTTTATTATGTTGAGAATGTGATTCCTTATGCATTTTCACGTACCCAAAACCATCTGGCAATGCGATTCCTGGTAATCACATTTTAATCATGTCAATTAAACATGGCTGAGGGGTTCACTATCTAAAGTTGGGTAAAAAAGATTAAAATTTCCTTCCCAAATTTTGCTTCATAAACTAAAAATTATCATGATTAGGGAGAATTTGCGTAATTTGAAAATAAGTACATCCCTTATTTTATGATACTTCCTTGAACTTGATAGTGTTTCTTGCACATGATTAGGTCTTACTGGCATACTCTGCAGCAGATTCTGCCGGGAGGTTTTGTTAACGGACCATAACGATGAAGTTATCAAGGCAAGCTCATAAAAGTCAATGGAACCTTTGTTGTTAGTAACTTTTTCAATTGGGTTTATTCTAAAGTTATATCTTTTGAGCCCATTTCAGATCTTGAAGAAAAATATAGAGCTGAATACATCTTCTGGAAGCCCTAACAATTGTACTGGTAAGAGAAATTAAAATGGGAAAACAAACAGGCATCTTGATAAATTAACATCCTCGTTTTTGTTTACTTCGCAGAATTAGCAGCTGAAAAACTAGAATGGGCAAATCCTGATCATATGAACGAAATATTACAGAAATATTCAGGAGGATTTGATTTGGTTCTAGGAGCTGATATTTATATCCTTTTCTGATATATTCCATTGACGACTTCCTCTTGTGCTTCCTTCATTTCATAATGGTTTTGTTTCATTTTTATCTTTCCTTGACAATAAATAAGCTTTCAACAGAGTAGTATTCGCCCGCTTTTTGACTCAGTGGAGCAACTTCTTCGGCTTAGAGAAGGGAACTGCAAATTCATACTAGCTTATGTTTCTCGAGCTAAGACGTAAGTTGAACTTCTCATTTGCGCATTTGATTATTTCGAACTGAAGAAACGAAGATTGCCATCAAATAGGCTACATTTAGTTATGCTGTCATTCTCCCAATTCGAAGTAAAACTAGTACCACTATGATGACTTTTGGATTATTCACGCATAGGCATGTAGTCAATATACTTTAGGAACTAGGAAGTCGTCTGCTTCTTTTTTCTTGGATAAACAAAATGAATTTAGGATCGTTACACAACAGAAAACCCACCCACCCAGTGACGTACAAAGGTGGTTTTGGACTCCGGAGTTGCCTATTGTGACGCCCCAAGTCTTAGCAGTTATCAATATTGTCTCCGCTTTGACCACCTCACACAGGTACGGGGTTTTGTTCTTGGCGAAGGCACCACGAGCCCACCCAAGAGGCCTGGGTACTTACTAAGCTTGAGCGTACACCTATAACCCAGTCTCTAGACACTCTTGCGAGCAAATGTGGGACTATTACAATCCCCCACCCTCAGCGAAGAGCCGTCCTCGGCCTTGATACCACTTTTGTAACGCCTCAAGTCTTAGCAGTTATCGATATTGTCTCCGCTTTGAGCACCTCACACAGGTACGGGGTTTTGTTCTTGGCAAGGCACCACGAGCCCACCCAAAAGGCCTCGGTACTTACTAAGCTTGAGCGTACACCTATAGCCCAGTCTCTGGACACTCTTGCGAGCAATGTGGGACTATTACAATACTTTGTAACTTCCCAAGCCTTAACAGTTACCGATATTGTCCCCGCTTTAACCACCTCACACAGGTACGGAGTTTTGTTCTTGACGAAGACACCATGAGCCCACCCAAAAGGCCTCGGTACTTACTAAGCTTGAGCGTACACCTATAACCAGTCTTTGGACACTCTTGCGAGCAATGTGGGATTATTATAATCCCCCACCCTCAGCGAAGATCCGTCCTCGGCTCTGATACCACTTTTGTGACGCCTCAAGCCTTAGCCGTTACCAATATTGTCTCCGCTTTGACCACCTTATGCATGTACGGGGTTTTGTTCTTGGCGCAGGCACCACGAGCCCAACCAAAAGGCCTCGGTACTCATTAAGCTTGAGCGTACACCTATAGCCCAGTCTCTAGACACTCTTGCGAGCAATGTGGGACTGTTACACCTACTCAACATCCTCTCAGTTTAATAGGAAGTCAAATATTATAATTTTTGCTTCTATTTTAGTTGGAAAAGAAGTTCGAAAAAGAATAAGAGGAAATATTCTTTATTTAGTTTCGTTGAATTTTTTTTTGATATGGACTACAAGAGTCATTGCATTCAATATGGCCATATAGAGACCCTTAAGGCCATCCTAGGGCATGAAACCCATTCCTACGGTTATTTATACCCTTCAACACAAATCAATAAATGATGGATGTCACCTCCAGCGTCAATCGAACTTCATACCTGTGGGTTTTTGGAGTAGATGCACAACCAACTGGCCAAGCAGTTGTTGGCTTCATTGAACTTATTGCCCGTTAAATGCTTAGAAGAATAGTCTTATTATAACTTTGCAGTTCTGTGGTGTTAGTCCTAGAATCTAGATATTTTATTGAAATGCAGGTTCTTTCTGGTATATTGTCGCTCACCTTTTCCTTTTGCAGCATGGATGCAATGGTCATAGAGGAAGCTATCAAACACGGAATGGTAGTAAACGAGGTAGCAGGAACCAGATCTCTGGTAGGAAATCTTGAAGGAGTCATCTATGAGATCACTCTCAAATAGAATCTTGATTCTTGAACTATAACTTTCTTGACAGCTCTCCTGCATACAAGATCTGTCAGGACTCGGAACCAAAATCAGAGCAAGCCTCTATATACCATTGCTGCTTCCAGACTTCCAGTAGTAGTGGTTGCTAGTGATCGGTGGATTTCTCATTATTCGCAGTCTCACATTAATGGCAGAGTTTCAAAAACTTCATGCTTCTATTTCTTTTTGGCTTATGTTAAATTTCTGTTCTCTTTTAATGTTTTCATAAAATAGCAAGTTTTGTTGTGAGATCAACTTTACCAACTCAGTTGGATGACACCTGATTATGGTATGAAATTTTGTCAAGGTTTCTCAGGTTCTCATTAATTTTCCTTTTATGTGTAAGCTTCCAAATAACACACATCAGACGAACTTTTCTAAAATATTGGAAGATATATTCTACTTGTTATAGGATGGTGCGAACCAGTCTTCCGGGCTGCTAGTGATACTGTTCGCTTTGGCACATCTGGACTTCGCGGTTTTAAAAGGCCTCACTAGGGAAGGGTGCTTAACCTCTTAAGAGGAGCACCACACTCCATCTCACCACTAATGTGGGATTGACTTACAACACACCCTCCCAAGACCACATCATAGTAGAGCGAATCGTGCTGATAACGTGTTATAAGATGGTGCGGATCAGCCTTTCGGGCTGCTAGTGATACTGTCCGCTTTGGCAAACCTGGGCTTCACGGTTTTAAAAGGCCTCACTAGGGAAGGGTGCTTAACCTCTGAAGAGGTACACCACACTCTATCTCACCACCAATGTAGGATTGACTTACAACACTCCTAGGGCTTTTAGGGACAATAACTATATAGGTCAAAATAATATAGAAAATAAGTAAAAAGAAAAGCACAACATTTGAAAATTATTATTGAGGTCGAAAAGTATAAAAAGACTAAGATACATTTTTTTGTCATTTTATGTAATTAAATTCTTTTATTTTTCTTTAAACTTTAAATCGATATAACTTTTGTTTGAGATGTCAGATGTCTATAAAAATTATATATTTAGAGATGTCGTTTTTTCTCTTACGTTTTTCTGCAAACATATGTTTACAACAATCTATTCTGCAAACACTTGTTTGCGAACAAGTTCTGCAAACATGTGTTTGCAACAATCCGTTCTGCTCTTCCTAAAACAACTTTATCAAATTGTTAGAAGAACCCAAGAAGCTTAATTGAAATGTAAGAATTATCAACTTTTCTTAAAACAACTGGTTTAGTAATATTCAGAAGCTGATATGTTGCCAAGGTTTCTTGTGTTTTATTTACCTTTCGGTGGATTTATGGTTTTAGTAGAATAGTGTAATCGTAAATCTAATTTTTGTATCTTGTGTTCAAGGTGAAGTTAATAACACTCGTTTGTTTGAAAAATAAACCATGAAGATAGTTTAATCTAGATAATCTGTGTATGTTTTTCACTTGGTTACCAAATGGGCAATCTATACAGGATGTGAGGTTTTTTTGAGGAGAGAGATGGTCCAGAGCGACGTCATGTAACTCCATACGTTTTTCCCCTTTCTCCTTCAACCCCAACCAGCTCAAATCTAATTTCAATCCAACCAAATCGAATCCAAATCAACCTAGAAATCAAACTCCTTTGTCATCTTACTCCCTCTAGGTACGAAAATACTAATTTTCGTTTAGATCACAGTTCAAATACCTTTACTCACTACATATAAAACCCTAATCTCAAAATACACAGCCAGATCTGAAATTGGAAGTACTACGACTCGCTCAATCAACAGATCTATATCATTAGACTTGATCTTTCTTTGTTGGGTTTAGTATTGCCTGATCGTGTGCTCCATCTTAAACTCCCATTTCCTTTTCTTAAAATCCCGTCATCAGCTAGGACGTCATAACCATGAACCGGTGTTTTAGCAAATTGAAAAGATAAAGGCGATTGAATTTGATTAGATCTACTAAAGCTTGTATCGGTTAGATGCATGTCGAAATAAACAACCTTCAATCTATAAAGAAGATAGCATTACACCCGAAACTCCCAATTGCCCTCATCTACCATGGGAGTAATCTCTGTGGGGGTAAGAAATCGCGGGTCAAGAAGTCAACTGAACCGGGTCGTCGACCGGAAGTCGAACCTCCACCTGTTAATAATTTTGGCACCGACGACAACTTTGGGCTTAACCTGTGACAAAAGAGACAATAACACACGTGATCGTGAGATCTTAGGGGACACCGGGATGGTGCCGGCCTAAGGGGGCTCCGACGGTCAAGTCAGTAAACTTGACAAATAATGAATAGGAATTATAAACCAGAGTTTGAGCTATGGAGTTAGATCTGTTGCTTGAACGAGACGGTCGTTGGGAGAAAAGATGGTACAGTCGAGTGTATGCCTGCCTAGTTCTCTGGCCGTCGAGTGAAATAAAGCTCTTGCACCCCTTAGTCGTGTGGAGAGAGAAATGAACGGTAGTCTGATCGTCCTTCCTTAGTTGTCTGGTCGTTGGGACAGAGAAAGATCAGTCGCGTTCTTTGAACAAGTGATCGTAAGGAGAGAGAATGATCAACCGTATTCCTTGAGCATGTGATTGTTCCGAGAGAGAATGATCACCCGTCTTCCTTGAGCAGGTGATCGTTAGGAGAGAGAATGATCGCTCGTCTTTCTTGAGCAGATGATGATTGACTGCCAGTCGTTTAGATGATCGATAGGAGAGAGAAAATAAGTGGTTAGTTGGTTACGAGTGAATTTGGAAGTCGGGTGTTGTTATCCGTAGTTAGATGCCTTAGTCCATTATCTGTCACCTGGTGGTGAGTTGTTGCCTTGCCTGTTGTAACGCTTGAGCTAGTACCATTAATATGGATATTGTAACCCCTTAACAGATATATTCGGGATATTGTCATCTTAAATGACGGTAACGCCTCCCCAACGAATATACGAACGGAGGTCAGCTGAGGAGGGAGAGGACGAACTTCTTCTGTTTAAAGCTAAATGTACTTCCGTATTTTGATTTGCCGAGGGTGTGAGCGTCTTTATCCAGAGCTGGATGTACTTCCGTCCTTTGTCTGCTGGTGAGGACGGACCTCTTTATCCAGAGCCGGACGTACTCCCGTACTTTAACACTGCTTCAGGATGCTTGAAGATAAATGGGTCGGGCCCATTGGTCATTAAATTATGGGCTTGGTCACCGCGTAAGCCCATCAATCGTGGATTTCTGGAGGCGCCCCTGGTGACATATTTTTGCCCATACAATTTGTCCCCCACTCTCTAAGTCGACGGAGTGTGGAGGTTTAGAGAGTAGTTTTTCAGAGTCGCTAGACTGAATCAGAATTTGGTTTCGTTATATTCGTAACTTGCTACATGTCCCGTGGGGATGTCGTAGCGAGAAGTGTCGCTTTCAGTTGTCTGAGGTGCTTGGAGATGAATAATACTACATCAGATTGAGTTGTCGCTTTTGTAAATTTTCTTGAGCACTCTTGATTACCGACGGGCGGTTACAGATTAGTGACCAACAAGTTGTGACAATTCATTAGTAAAAATACATTCGTTGAAATGTAATGGCTAAAATGAATCATTTGACCAACATTCGTGCGTTGAAAAGAAATTATTTGATTAGTTTCAATTTGAAAAAATAATTTCACAAAATTTGATGGACTTGATTGGTCAAGAACGGTTGACTAAGTCAATCGACATGGTTAGACTAGGATTATTAAAGTGTATTATGTATCGTAGTAAATTAAATTACCACAGTTGAGCCGATCAACTATTCATAACATATGGTTTGGTCAATCGCGTTAACATAAATGATGTTTGGTCGCCATGTGCGCACAGGAGAACTCAAAAGAGGTGACTTGGTCAACTGTGTGTGACTTGTCTATTACTACGTGTACACAAGGAAACTAAAAGCAGGTGACTTGTTCTAACTGTGCATGATTTTTTTTTTGTTGAGATACTGTGCATGACTTATTATTACCATATGTACATAAGAGAACTCAAAGCAAGTGACTTGGTCAACTGCGCATGACTTGTCTATTACTACATGCACATAAGGAAATTAAAAGCAGGTGACTTGGTCAACTGTGCATGACTTGCACATTGGAAAATTCAAAGCAAGTGACTTGGTCAACTGTGCATGACTTGTCTATTACTACAGGCACATAAGGAAATTAAAAGCAGGTGACTTAGTCAACTGTGCATGACTTATCAATTACCACATGCACATATGAGAATTCAAAGCAAGTGACTTGTGCAGGATTTATTAATGCTTGGTTACCACATGCATATAGAAAGATGTTTACATATATATATTTTTAACTTGTGGTTCCCTCTTTATATATATATATATATATATATACATATATATATATCCGTGTCTGTAAAATGAGGGGCTTCATACCTGGGTGATTTTTCAGGTCGTTTGACGACGATGATCGTTTAACGGGTCGGTGATGCGACGTTGGACGAACCAATGCAGTGAGCACCCATGAGCGTTCATTTATAATTACTTCTGACGAGGTACTTTTATTCTGGTCTGATTGCCTGAGCGTCATACTCTAGTTGTTGAGGTCCGTCATTTATTCTTCTTGGACAAATACAATGTGAACGGTCACTCTGAGTGGATCAGCATGGTTGTCCCTCTTTCTTCAGGTGACTCTTTCATAAGAGTTTGTTCTTCTTTCTTTCTTATCGGGACGAGGCATACTCGTGAAAAAGTGTTACCAGTTGAAGCAAGGCATCAGTAGTCTTTCCGTAAATATTTTAATGAAGCTGGCTCATGGAACAGGACTTCAAAGCAAGGCATTACCAGGTGATCCTATGTAAAGATTTTAATGAGGCGGGCTCATGAGGTAGGACTACCGATCGAGGCAAGGTATCTACCTGTAGTCCAGACCTAAATTTTTAATGAGGCAAACCCGGAGCTCCTGGCGAGGCAGGCCTAGTGCTCTTGGCGAGGCACGTTGTGACGTGGGGTTGTTAGTCAAGGCGGGATTGTAGAGTAGGGCTACTGACCGAGGCAAGGCTTAAAAGCCGAGTGCTTATTAATCATAGACTTTTAAGGAAGCCTGTTGTAATCAAGGAAGGCTTGCAAAGCAGAGCTACAGATCAAGGTAAGGCTTACACGCCGAGTGCTTTTGATCGTAGACTTTTAATGAGGCGGAGCTGGTGTGCCGATCGATACACGGGCAAGCTTATCGTTCAAGGAAAGGCGAGTTTGCCGAGTGTTTTTGATGTGAACTTAGCTGTTCTGCTGGGGTGGAGCTCCGCCGATGAATGCCTCATATCCATATGGGCAAGGGTATTACCCTTATAGATAATTTATATTGTTTGCTTTTTTTTTATCCGTAAGGGTAAGGGTATTACCCTTTATAGATAGTTCATATTATACCTGCATATGTTTGGCATGGCCAAAGCTTGGAGTGTTTTTGACGAAGCGTGACTGGCCTTGTTTGAATACTCGAGTCAGTGTATGTTGAGTGTCATGAAGCTTCTGAAATCCGTGGGGGTGACTGTCCATTTTCCCCCTAGTTTGAGTTTGGACCTTGAGAAGGTCTAGGGTTAGACTAGCTTTCGCGGCGTGAAAACCCTTAGTCTGTTTTGCACGGACAAAATTTGAATTGAAACATCGTTGTATTTAAAATAATGCTGAATTACAAGAGATATATGTGGTACGAGCGGTGTCGTTTTAGTAAAGAGCTTTTGACGTTATGACTTTTACATGTACCGACGCGAGTATAACTGATGTCTGAAGCAGCATGGAGCTGGCTTGCAAATCTGAGTTGACTTTCAGAAAAGTTGGGGTCTGAAGCAGTGCATAGCTGGCTTGCAGAGTTTGGCTGACTTTTGGGCAGAATTAGGGTCTGAAGCACTGCGGAGCTGGCTTGTAGATCTGGGCAGTAGGCTGAACCGGAGTCTGAAGTAGTGCGGAGCTAGCTTGCAGAGCTGATTGTCTTCAAGTGGGTTAGATTTGGAGTTGTGTTTATCCTAGTCCGTCTCTTGGAGAGGTAAGCATTGTTTGTCGACTTTTGCTTGGAAAAGTGATTGTTGTTTCCTTCCACTTGTCCCCAATCGAATCTTGGTTTGCCTGCACGCCCCTTGGGGGGGGGGAGGGAAGTCGATGGCATAGCCATCGACTCTCCGACGCCCAAATCAGTAAATGATGGAAAAAGGGGTAAATAAGTTAGTGAAATTGAGTTAGAAATAGTACCGTTTTAGGTGTTTTGCATTCCAACTGTTGTTGATGCCGAGACCTTCTTGTGAGCGGAGCTTGTATGCTCCTTGTCCCAGTACTTGAGTGATGAGGTAAGGCCCTTCCCAAGTGGGAGCAAGTTTGCCTGCTCCTGTCTGCTTGGTGTTCTGAAAGACCTTTCGAAGCACCTAATCCCCAACTTTGAAGGATCTGATTCGGACATTTTAGTTATAGTGAGAGGCTGCTCTCTGTTGGTAGACGGCGTTTCTGATAGCTGCCTTGTCTCTTAGTTCATCAATTGTGTCGAGGTTGTGGTTAAGCTCGACCCAATTGCTTTGTTCTTCAGTCCATTGGGACCGTGCGGTAGGGACTTCTGTTTCAGCTGGGATTACAGCTTCAGAACCATAAGCTAATGAGAAAGGGGTTTCACCTGTTAGCGTTCGTACAGTTGTTCGATAAGCCCATAGTACTACCGATAGTTGATCCGCCCACGCTCCTTTAGCTTTTTCCAGTTTCTTTTTTAGAAGTTCATGATAGTTTTGTTAGAAGATTCAGCATGGTCGTTGGCTTGAGGATACCTTGGGGTTGAGAAGCTGAGTTTTATACCTCAGTCTTTGCAAAAGTCTTGGAAGACAAAGCTAATGAATTGAGATCCATTGTCGGTGACTATCTCCTTAGGTACTCCAAACCTGAAAATTATATGCTTCCACACAAAACTCATGACCTCTTTGTCTTTTATTTGGTGGAAGGCCTCGACTTCGATCCACTTAGAGAAATAGTCGGTCATGGCCAACATGTATACACGTTGGCCTGGGGCAGTGGGAAGTTTCCCCACTATGTCCATGCCCCATTTCATGAAAGGCCAAGGTGATAGTATGGAATTTAATTTTTCTGCAGGGAGGTGAGAAGTTTGAGCGAACCTTTGGCATTTGTCACATCGTTTGGCATGATCGATTGAATCAGCCCTCATGGTTGGCTAGTAATAGTCGATAGTCAGAGCCCTATTGGCTAAGCTACGACTGCCAGAGTGGTTGCCACATTCTCCCTCGTGTAATTCTTTTAAAACATACTTACCTTCTTCTGGAGTGATGCACATGAGGTAAGGGCCTGAATAAGATCTTCTAAGCAGTTGACCGTCGAGTATCCAAAACTTGCGGGTTTTGCTTTTAACCTTATGGCTCCATTCTTATCTGAGGGAAGCTCATCATTGTTCAGGACTGTATGACAGGGGTCATCCAGGTGTCAGCAGTATCTGTAGCTGCTACTTCTGGCTGTGGGGTTCTCCAGACGGCTGACCACTGAAGTAAGACCAGAGGTATGTCTTGTGTTACCTTGGTTTGAATGGACGAGCCAAGGTTTGCCAAAGCATCTGCATGCCCATTTTCAGTTCTTGGTATCTGCTCATACTTTACCTCCTGAAAGTGTTTTTGGATTTCCTTGACATGCTCCAAGTAGGTTGTCATTCTAGCATCTTTGGCTTGGTAGGTGCCTTGAAGTTGGTTGACCACCAATTGGGAGTCAGACCTCACATCGAGGTTCCTGATCCTCAATTCTTTTGCCAATCACAGACATGCAATTAAAGCTTCATACTCTGCCTCATTGTTAGTTGCTTTAAATTTGCACCTAATTGCTTGTTGAACTATGTCCCCCTGTGGGGAGGTCAGGATTGCACCAAGACCGGCTCCGTTCATATTACTTGACCCATCCATGGACAAGGTCCACTTTTGAGGGTCATGGACAAATACGGAGGTCAATCTTTCTAGTTGACCACAAATCGAGGGATAAGATGAAATCAGCCTTTTTTTGTGGGAATTTTGAGCCAATCTAATAGATTAACCCTTAATACGTAACCAACTTCCTTCTTAGCCATATGTTTTGTGAATTCAAGTTTGACTCCTTCCTTTAACTATTCCATCCACTCACAATTAGGTTTTCTCTAAATATACCCTTACATTTATATCCCTCACATCGTGTCCCCTTCATCCACCAACCAAAAGAAAAACAAGACTATAAGAAATTTTGGAACCCTTTTACTCGATTTACCCATTCAATGGAGACGACAATCTTTTATGTCTAGGGATTTCACACTCAACAGAAAAGGGAAGTTTCTGCGTCAAAATCTCGAAGGGAAACATTCCTCTTTACTAGAGAATAAGATTCAACGAAAGATATTTTTCTGATTCTATAACTCCACACATATATGTATTTTTTATGTTTGATTAGAACCTATTAATGGAGTTCTTTCACAGAGGAAAGAGATGAGAGCGAGATGAAAGTTCTAAATACGAGATTCTCATTACAAGCCCGCTTTCCGAAAGTATAAAATAAACTACAATATAATTTTGAATGGATGGACTTAAAAAAAATGGATGGAAGCGTTATACGAGAAGAGAGTGAAACTATAATTTTTTAAAAATTTGGGGGAGGAAATGAATTATTTCATCTCTCTCAAATTTGACAAAAAGAAAATCGGAACGGGAAGGAAGGAAAAAAGAGGGAGCTTTCCCTCCTTTCTTCTTCGCTTTCCTTGTGGTTTCTGTGTAGTATTTTCTCTCTGATCTTCTGATAATTGAGACCCCCAGAACCCCCAGGTCCCCCTTCTCTCTCTCTCTACCTTCTCTATTGAAATTGAAAATTGATTTCTATCTTCTGAGTATTGATTTTGTCTCTCTCACTTTCTTATAATTCTTTTGGGTTTTCAATTCCCTCTCTATCTCTTCTGTTTGAACTGATTGTTTGTTTCATTCATTTTCTTGCTCTTCTTATTTTCTTTGGCTTAACTTCTTAACTTACTATTTCCCTTTATGGGTTTTCTTCTTGTCCATGAAAGTGAAATTACCATTCCTGTATTCTGATTCTTTCAAGAAATTCTTACTTCAATTAATTTGATTCTCTTCTTTTTCTTCTTAAATTCATATTTGTTCACTGATCTTTTCTAGGTTTCAATAATTTCTTCTTTTAATTATTGAGATATGGAAGATATATTGGATATGGTCACTACTAATACACAAGATATCGGAAGATACAAAATATATGACACGGATCCAGATGAAGAGATTCGACGATAAAAAAAGAGACCAAGATATATGAAGATCAAAAGAAATATTCATATATTCAAGATATCTCTTATTTTGTATTCTTTCCTAAGTTTAGTTAGGAAACTAGATAACCCGAATCACTTTATAAATATGAGTTGGGTTATAGAGTTTAAATTATCGAGTTATTGAGTTATGTAACTGATCAACCCCACATACAATTGTATGTGGTGATTATTAATAACGAAAGTATTTCTCCGTGGATGTAGGTCTTGAGTATCTGACAGAACCACGTTAAACATTGTGTCTTTCATTTATGTTTCTATATCCGATTCTTATATAACCGTGACGTTGTCATATCTCCGATTATCGTATAATGGTGAATTTAACATTACTTATCATGGGACTTTGTCATGGAAAACATACCCATTATCCTCATCAAACCCAAGCTGAAAAACCTATAACTCTTGAAGATATTCAAAACCCTACTAATTCATTCCCAAGTCCATTACCCAGTGGATTCAAGAACTCACCTGCTAATTCAAGTGTGAAATCAACTCCTTCAAGATTTTTTAAAAGCCCTTTTCCTCCTCCTTCACCTGCTAAACACATAACTCCCTTTCTTGCTAGAAGACATGGCTCTGTGAAACCAAATGAAGTTTTAATTCCTGAAGGAAGTGAAATTGAATTGAGTTTTGATAAGAATTTTGGGTTTTCTAGACAATTGATTTCTAAAGTATGAACTTGGAGAATAAGTGGGTCGTGGCCATTTTGGGTATACTTGTTCTGCAAAGGTTAAGAAAGGTGAAATGAGAGGGCAGGAAGTATCTGTCAAAGTTATTTCAAAATCAAAGGTTTGATTTTTTTTTTGGCTACTTCTTTTACTGATTTTTGTTTGTTTTCAGATTAATGTTCTTTATTGCATTACTTTTAAATAAGGATCTGGATCATTTAGATTTCTGTATTAGGTAGTGTTTGTTATTTTTGCATTTATATGAATCTGACTTGTCTGATTGAAAGGGACCCAAAATCAACTTAATCGATGTTCAAATGATGAGCCAGACAAAAACAAACATTTTGCTTGAAGAGAATTCAGATTTCGAATCAGATTTCAGACCTGATGATAGAACTAAGATTAAATCGACGAATTTACTGGTTCGTCTCCCCTCAATACACTGCAAATTCAGAAAATACATATCTATCTACAAAGACAAAGAGGCTTTTATAAGCCTACACCACTACCTGAACATGGATAAAACTACCTAGAACATGGAAGTTACAATAAGTTATTGAAACAGGAATACAACTTGTTATTGGAACATGGATCTCTCCTATCCGAATAATGAAGAGTTCTGATGGTTGGAGCAGTTAATCGGGCAGTTAATCGGGCAGTTAATCTATCAATCCACCCCCTTTAAGACGGACTGTCCTCAGTCCAGAATTGCTGGAAAACGAGCTCGAATAACATCGGCGTCTTCCCAAGTGGCATCCTCGCTTGGCACCCCCTTCCATTGGATGAGAAGTCTAGTAACAACTTTATTGTGACGCTTGACAAGGCCGCGATCAAGAATACGCTCTGGAATCCATTGTGTTGAGCTTGAGGTTGCAATGGGTGGTAATGTAGTTGTTGTTGTTGTGCTATGTGTCCCAAGCTTTGATTTGAGTAAGGAGAAATGAAACACGGGGTGATCTTCGATTCAACTGGTAAGTCTAGACGATATGCAACTGAACCGACCTTCTCAATGATTTGGAATGGACCATAAAAACGTGGTGAAAGCTTGTGGCACTGACGACGACCAACAGAATGCTGCCTATAAGGTTGTAACCGCAGAAATACCCATTATCCGATTTCAAAAGAGCGCTCCGTTCGATTACGATCAACGAACATTTTCATTCGAGTTTGTGCCGACTGCAGATTAGACTTCAATAGGGCAAGAGTTTGATCACGATCCCGAAGGGCCATGTCTACGGAATGTACACTAGTAGACCCAAGAAGATAAGACTGGATTGTTGGAGGTGGTCGTCCATATAGGGTCTGGAAAGGAGACATCTGAATTGATGATTGAAATGTGGTGTTGTACCACCATTCTGCCCAAGGGAGCCATTTAGTCCAGCTCGACGGTTTATCGCCCACGAAACAACGTAAATAATTCTCAAGAGTTCGATTCAAGACTTCTGTTTGACCATCGGACTGAGGATGATACGCTGAACTTTTACATAGTTGCGTTTCTTGCAATCTGAAAAAGGCTTCCCAGAATTGGCTGAGAAAAATCGAGTCTCGGTCACTCACAATGGTGCGAGGCATACCATGAAGACGAAAGATTTCTTTGACAAATAATTCAACCACAACCAGAATTACATTTTTTGAAGAAGACGTGGGTAATCCCTCAATGAAATCGAGAGAAATATCAAGCCAAGCTTCAGTAGGAATTGGTAGAGGATTGAGTAGCCCCGGTGGATGAATAGTTTCATATTTTTGACGTTGGCAAACATCACATTCAGCAACAAATCGCTTCACATCTTTGCGTAAACCAGGCCACAAAAAGTTTCTTGTTATACGCTTATAAGTGCGTAAAAAACCTGAATGACCGGAAGTTGGCGTAGAATGAAATTCAAACATAATCTTTTGACGCCATGAAGAAGCTTGTGGAACAAAGATTTTACCCTTATACATAAGTGTATCATAGACAAGGGAAACCCCTTTTTGTGGCGTTGAATCTGCTTGTAAGTTTTGCATAAGAGTAACTAACTCTGGATCGCCTTGGCATGCCTGTTTGATGTCATTGACTCCACTGAATATTGGGCTAGATAACTCCATCATAGCTAATAACTCATGTTGCCGAGATAAAGCATCAGGTACAATATTAAGGTTGCCACGTCTATACTCAATGGTATAGTTATAGCCAAGTAATTTCAGCAACCACTTGTTCTGATCCGGTGTGGAGATGCGTTGATCCAAAAAGTATTGAATTGTACGATGATCAGTAAGTATTTTGAAGGGTCGACCCAATAGATATGGCCTCCATTTTTGGACTGCAAAGACAACAACCAACATCTCCTTATCATAAACTGAGAGAGCTAAGTTTTTTCCGGATAGAGCTTTGCTAAGAAATGCAATTGGGTGACCTTCTTGTGATAATACAGCTCCTATGCCACCAGCAGATGCGTCACACTCCACAGTGAAAGGCCTGGAAAAATCTGGTAATGCAAGGACTAGAGTACAAGTCATAGCTCTCTTCAATTTTTCAAAAGAAGCGATAGATTTTTCAGTCCATATAAAGTTATCCTTCTTCAACATATCTGACAATGGCTTAGAAATTATGCCAAAATCTTTCACAAATTTGCGGTAGTAACCAGCTAGGCCCAAGAAACCACGCAGACCCTTTAATGTACTAGGCTTCTGCCAATTTTCGATGCAACGTACCTTGGAATTGTCCACAGCCACACCTTGGGCTGAAATTATATGACCCTAGTAATCTACAGATTCGCCCCCAAAGATGCACTTGTTTATATTGACTGACAAGTGATGTTCCCTCAATAATTCAAACACAACGGTCAAGTGTTTCACATGATCATCAAAAGAACGACTGTATATTAAAATATCATCAAAAAAGACAAGGACGAACCTGCGAAGATATGGCCGAAACACATCATTCATAACCGACTGAAATGTTGATGGGGCATTGGTGAGTCCAAACGGCATGACCAAGAACTCAAAGTGGCCATCATGTGTGTGAAATGTTGTTTTAGGTATATCTTCCTCGTGCATACGAATCTGATGATATCCCGAGCGCAGATCAAGCTTTGTAAAAATGATGGCACCATGAAGTTCATCTAGTAACTCGTCAATAACAGGAATTGGGAACCTATCCTTGACTGTGGCAACATTTAATGCACGATAATCAACGCACATACGCCAACTCCCGTCTTTTTTCTTCACTAGTAACACAGGAGATGAATACAGACTGACGCTAGGACGTATAATACCACTGTGCAGCATCTCTTGAACAATTTTCTCAATCTCAGATTTCTGAAAGTGAGGGTAGCGATAAGGTCGCACATTAATAGGAGAAGTACCATGAATTAGTGGTATTTTGTGATCATATAAGCGACGGGGAGGAAGACCAATGGTCGTCTCAAAGATACTTTATATGCTGCCAACAACTCGTGAATTTGTGGATCACTACTGATGAGTCATGAGAATGCCTCATCTGAATCTCTTAATTTGGGTTATTAGTCTATTTCGAGCAGTTACTCTGATGAATTGTGAGTTTTTCTTTCTCAGGTGTCTTTTACGGAGTTCAGCGCGAAAATCGGATAAAATCGGGAGAAAGACAGGTCCATGGGCATTTTAGTCATTTGGAGTTAGTTTGGTGTTCTGGAAATTTTGGCAAATATCGATACTCGGATGAAACTAGAAATCAAGACGAACTCGTCGGCGAAAACGGGAGTCAAATTAGAGTCCGGATGAGTGAGTTAGCTCAAGTCAAAAATTGGAGTCAACGATGGGTGACTAAAACGTCCACATATACGTGGCATCATCTAGGGTGGCGTTGCAACCTAACTACCTCTACCGTGAAGCACCAAATCTTCCACATTTGAGTGGGACCAACAATCACGTGTTGCCTCTTGCTAGTAACAAAACGGTCAAATCTCTTTCCCTTAACCTCTCCCTTTATTTTGGCAACTATTAAATCAACAAGCCTAACAGTAATGAGATAAAGGAATTATTTGAAAAGAAAAAGAGAAAGAGATTTCAAGAATAATATTATAGGAATGAAATTAAAGAAAGTGAAGAGGGAGATTAAGAGAGAAATCGGTTAGAGATCTTATCTCTAATTATGGTCAAGATTCTTGGATTTCCTATTAATCTCTAATGTCAAACAGAGAAACAATGATAGTAGAGATGGAAAGAATTGAGACTTCCAAAGAAGAAAACTAACAGAGAGAGTGAAGGAGATCACGACTGAAGATTTGAGTAATCATAGAAAGGAATCTACAGGATAAATCAAAGCTGGAAATTATTGAAGATAATCTCTAATTCTAGAGAAAGGAAGAATGGGAACAGAAATAGAAAGTTGAAGATGGATTCAATTATCTCTCTCCTATTAGAGATAAATCTAGAGAGAGAGAATAAAAGCTTAAAAGGAAAGAGATGGCTGGAAAGATTCGATTCATGAAGTAAGATTGAACTTGACAGAGGGATAATCTTCTCAATACTAGAAATTAATGAGACAAGAAGGAAAGAGAGCTTAAAACAGAGTATAAGATTATCATATTGAAGACAAAAATAGAGATCTTCAGTGATTGAATTAAGAGATATTATTCTTAGAGAAAGAGAGTTGGAATCGGTTTTCTTGATCTCTCTATATAAACAGAAGTCAGAAAAACAGATAAGGGATCTCTCATTTGGGGGGGATCATCTCCTTTCTGAAGCTCAACTAAAACAGAAAAATCAGAGAGGGAAGAGAGTGATTGTAGAGGAAGAAACAGAGAGCATTTCTTATTCATCTTTTTTTCTTCATCTTCTGTATTTCTTATCTTTTTGTGAGAGAAAGTGAGAAACAGAGTAGTGAGTGAGAGAGATTAATAGAGAGAGGAAGAGTGAAAGAGAAACAGAAAGAGTGGCTTGTAGTGAGAGAAAGAGAGAAACCATAGAGTTTTGAGAAATTTATTTTGGTTTATTATCAATATCAAGATTGGTTTATATTCATTCTCTTTGTTATCTCATTAGTATTAAAACAAAAGTGAATCAATTGTTATTTGTTCATTTGGTGAGAAAAGAAAAAAAAGAAAAGAGAAACAGTAGAAAGAGGAGAATTTAGTTGGAGAAGAAGACCGCGTTTGGTTCGTAGTTGCTGTTGGAAAATAATTTTCCATTGACGCTGGAAAATAATTTTCTCCAGAGGAGCGTTTGGCTACTGTGGGAAAATCAGTGAGAAAAGTTCTGTTTTCCTTCCATTTTCTCTTATTCTTTATATTGATTTTAATCTTTGATCATGATTAGCTAAGACTCTTAATCTAGGGTTGATGATGAAACCATATTCGAGCTTTTAGAAACACAAATTATTTGGTTAATTCTTTGAATGTGATTTAATGTTTAAATTGTCTTAATTTGTCAAGTCGATTATCTTTTCACTATCTATGCTTTTAGGTTTGATGTATCGTGCTTAGGTTAAGTCCTTTGACGGTACATACTTATTGATTGATAGATAGTAGTTTAGAAATTCATTTTTTAAATAAGACAATTACAATTTCATGAGTTAAAAACCAATTTTATCGAAAACATCTCCCGGAATTAGGATAGTTCATTATCCGAAGTTTTGAGTTATAAAACGAGAGAGTTAGCCATTTGATTTTGTGTGTTTAAAAGTGAGTAATTCGGTGGATTCCATAAATCCTAGGTTTCTTCCCCCCATTTGAGTTCATTTTTATTTCCGTTATTTTATTTAAATATTTTTATCACCAAAAAACCCAAAAACAATTTTCAAAGCAAAACCGATTTATTTCCAAGTCTTAGAATAGGTTTCACTTAGTCTCTGAGGAACGAACCGGACTTACCGGAATTATCACTTGACGCCCGTATACTTGCGGGTGGTGACCTATTTAGGAAACTTTTTAGGCCCATCAACTACTGGCTTGAGTTTTCGTTGTCGTAGTGACTGGTACGAGTTGTGCCAAAACTCCAAATTTCTCACAAGCCAATAACCTTTGCATCACATGACATTAAACAAGTACCGTATGAGTAGTAGTATTACCTTGTAAGGTATAAGTTTGCTGATCAATGGTAAATGTCATGGTGAGCTCCTTAAAATCCCATAAGATAGGGCCAAGTGACCGTAGCCAGGTAGTACCCAACACAACATCAGTCCCTGCAACGGCTAATAAATAAAAAAGTCTGCCTTGAATTGATAGTTCTGAAGTTTAACAGAAATATTAGCAACGCATCCCTTGGAGTAAGTTATAGACCCATCCCCCAATAAAATTCGAAATGTACTGGTTGAGTCTATCTCAAATCCTAATTGTTTAGCAAGAAACGGATGCATAAAATTGTCAGAAGCACCTGAATCAATGAATACATTTATCTTGTGCTGATTTGCAAATCCTTGAAGACGCATTGTATGGGGTTTAAGTGAGCCTGTTAGTGCATGGATGGATATGGTAGGTTCAGCTACTTCCACTTTTGCAGGTTGATTGCTCTCCATTTCATCATTGTTGTCCTCTTCTTCCTCAATAACCCATTATCCTTCCATCATCAACAGTTGAGGCTTTTTACATCGATGACCTGGGCGGAAGGGCTCATCACAACTAAAACACAAATTTTTTGCTCTTCGTTCCTGCACCTCTGATGGAGTGAGGCGACGAACTTGTGATGGCACCGAAGCAGTTGATGGGTTGTTGACAGCCAATTGGGAGTTATAATTTGTCGCCCCTTTTGATGTAGCCACATTTGGGGACTTAACTACGGACCATTTGGTGGAGAGCCTGCGAGCATTCAATTTCTCCTCTTGAATACGGGCCAACTCCATAGCTGAAGAGAGTGTCTCTGGTTTGAACGATCTCACTTTATGACGTAATTCATCCTGCAAACCGCTTATAAATAACCCAGTGAGTTGTTCATCAGTCCAGTCATGTGCACGACAAGCCAACCGAACAAATTCTGTCTCATACGTCTCAATTGACGCAACTTGACGCAATTTTGAAAGGGCCCCATTGAAATCTTCATGTCCCCGAGAACTAAATCGTCTCATTAAAGACTCAACAAAATGAAACCATGAAGTAAAAGCATGTTTAGTTTCACCAGTCCATCCATGGTGTAGCATCACCTTCAAGGTGGAAAAAAGCTATTTCCACTTTTTGGTCTTCCGGTATTCGATGATACCGAAAATACCTCTCTGCCCTAGACAACCAATCAAGGGGATTACCATTATTAAATATCGGAAAGTCTAATTTCAAAGGGCGAACCATCACAGCAGATGATTCAGATCGAACAAACTGAGAAGACCCAGATACGTCATGAATCGGTTGCTTCGAACTCACCCGAAGCTGTCGTATCTCCTCCAAAATTGTTTTCTGAAACTCATGTTGCTTAGTAACAATAGAATCAAGTGATTCCTGCAGCCCCTTAAGCTTGGTGTCTATTTCGGTTTTGTAAGCTTGCAAATAAAACTCGATTCCTCCCATCTCTTGAGCAGACGGATTGCGCTTTCCCATTCTTAAGCTGGTTCTGATACCAGATTGATAGAACTAAGATTAAATTGACGAATTTACTGGTTCGTCTCCACTCTAATCCACTGCAAATTCAGAAAATACATATCTATCTACAAAGACAAAGAGGCTTTTATAAGCCTATACAGTACCTGAACATGGATAAAACTACCTAGAACATGGAAGTTACAATCAAGGAATAATGTCGGCCGAAATATTTCGGTTTTTGACCTAACCGAAGTAAATATACGCTTGCATATATTTCGTGTCAGATTTCGGTGGAAATCTGACACGAAATCTCGAAATCAATGGAAATTGATGGAAATCTCAGAAACCCTAGTGGGTTCTGACTGTTCTCTTTAAAAAAAGTAGAAATTGAAGGGATTGGGAACATCAAATAGATAAGATTTCGAAATTATTGTCTGGATTTTGTTCTTCTTCTCTGTTGTTTATTTGTTCTTCATCAAATCTTCAACAAAATACTTCATTTTTATGTGATATTAACTAAAATCTAGAGAGAGGAAGGTGGTTTTGGGTTGAAGAAAATCTAGAGAGAGAGAAGAAGATTCGGCTGTTTGAGAAGAAATAGGGAAGAAGGCGATCGATTTGGATATTAAGGGGTCTGATTTTTTGCTGTTGAACAGGTATATCAAAATTTGATGATTGGTTTACTATTTGACCCCGTGATTTTACTTTTGTTTGGTTTTAATCCCTGAAAAAACTGACATTAGCCCTCTAACTAACCGAATGCATTACAGATTAGCCCTCTAACTAACAGGTATATCAAAATTTGATATTTGTTTTACGTTTTGACCCCCTGAATTTTTACTTTTGTTTGGTTTTAATCCCTGAAATAACTGAAATTATTGCAGATTAACCCCACCATTGCAAATTACCCCTCTAAATAACCAAATATATTACAGATTAGCCCTCTAACTAACAGGTATATCAAAAGTTGATGTTTGGTTTACTTTTTGACCCCCTGAATTTTACTTTTGTTGGGTCTTAATCCCTGAAATAACTGACATTATTGCAGATTGACCCTATCATTGCAAATTAGCCCTCTAACTAACCGATTATATTACAGATTAGCCATCTAACATAATCTATTGCCAATTAGCCCTATTATTGGCATGTTTTTGTTATTTCTTTCTTAAGAATTTCACGTAAAGGGAGATCAGACGACATAGGCTGGCAGCATGGGTCGCAAGTAGAAAACGACCGACAAAAGTCTCAGTGCAATTATTGCAGTAAAATAATAAGATCTGGAGGGGTCACTCGTTTGAAACAACATCTAGCTGGCGGTTTCGATAATGTCGCTCAATGTCCGATGTGTCCAAAAGAAGTTATAGATTGCAAATGAACAGGATTCTAAAACACGGTGTTCAAGTAAAAAAATAAGAGGGACAGAATAAATTTGGAGTTTCGAGAGTCTGTTATGGACCTTCCAGAAAGACAAAATGAAACCGTTGATCTTGATAGCGACGATGACGATATCGAGAATCAATAGTACAGGGAAGCAGTTAAAAGGTCATTGTACGATAGTCGTAGTGGTGACCAAAGGCGTTCGTTTAGTCAATCCACTTACGATGTAGGAGGCGGCTCTAATGCCAACACAGGTTCAGCGTCACTACAACGGGTTTTCGCAAGAACACAGAGTGTTAGACAACCATCTACTTACAATCCAAGAGATGAGTTACCAATCGATCCACATTCAGTGAAACCTCAAGGTGGAAGACAAAAGAGGATAAAAGAGGCATTTGGGTTCGGGAATATTAGAAAGAAGATGGGAAAAGCAATTTCGAAGTTCATACATTTTAACGGAATTCCACCACATGTTGCTAATAATGTTTATTACAATTATATGGTTGATGCGATTGCTAGAGTTGGACCTGGTGTAAAGCCTCCTACTGCATATGAGTTGAGGGGACCCTTTCTCGATGATGAGGTTGAAGAATTAAATGAGTATATGGATGGTCTAAAGAAGTATTGGAAGACGTACGGTGTCACCATCATGTGTGATGGGTGGACAGGAACAACTCGATTGTCCATCATTAATTTTATGGTTGTGAGGGAAAATCGATGTTCCACAAATCCATCGATACATCAAAAGACAAAAAAGATTGGAGATACATCTTAAAACTTATGGAAGAAGTTGTAAAGTCCGTAGGAGAACAGAATGTCGTGCAAATTGTGACTGATAACGGAAGCGCAACTACGTTAAGGCCGGCAAAAGGTTAATGCAGCGTTACAACCTTTTTTGGACACCATGTACAGCTCATTCCATCGATCTAATTCTAAAGAATATCGGAGAGACGAAGACGGTACAAAAAGTTGTGCAACGTGCAAGGCAAATAACAAAATTTATATATAATCATTCGATAATCCTTGCATTGATGAGAGAAAAGTGTGGAGGCGATATAAATCGTCCAGGGCTAACACGATTTGCCACGAATTATATTGCTTTGGAGTCTCTCCAACAAAAAAAATATTCTTTGAAAGAAATGGTTGCTTCTCCACAGTGGCGTGCTTTTGAGGGTGTTAATAGTTCAGAAGCAAGAGTAGTAGAAGGTCTAATAAACAAACACACATTTTGGGATTCGGTGCATATTGTTGTCAATATACTCGAGCCAATCGCAAAGGTCCTTCGAATGGTAGATGGCGACAAAAAGCCTACAATGGGATACATCTACTATGCTATGGAACTAATGGAAACTCAAGTTGAAAAAGTTGCTCGCTCTCCTAGGGTGTACTTGAAGATCATTGAGGAGCGATGGACAAAGCATCTCACACACCTTCTCCACCTAGCTGGTAATTATGCATTCTTCTCATTTTTTAATTCCTTTAATTACTTCACTTAATGTTTAATGATCTTCCTTAACTGAAATGTAGCCTATTACCTTAACCCAAGCTACCAATACGAACATGGTCTTTCGATTCGAGGGGATCTGTTAATCGCCGTTGAGGAAGTGGTAGAAAAACTGGTACTACCAGAAGAACACGCAACTTGTCTACTAGAGGTTAGTTTCTATACATTTTGAAATGTTTTTAACATGGGGGAAAGAAGAATTCATTTTGTTTGAGTCATTAAATTACAGCTAAAGACTTTTAGATAAGCATCGGGTTCCTTCGGTAAGACAACTGCAATAAATGGAAGGAAAATAACTCAACCAGGTAAAATATTTGTAGTGAATGGAACAAACATTTACAATTCATTATAATTCAATTAATCAAACCTAAATGAGTACGTGTGTTTGCAGCTGAGTGGTGGCTCTTGTATGGAAATGATGCTCCAAACTTAAGATCAGTTGCTATAAAGGTTTTAGCTCAGACGGCATCTTCATCCGGATGCAAAAGAAATTGGAGCACGTTTGGACTTACATAGTCAAAGACAAAATCGTCTTGGCCATGAACGACTTCACAAACATGTGTTTGTGCATTACAACATGCGACTACGACTTAAGCACCAAAAAGAAGACTATCAAAATTCAGGTCCTATAGACCTAGCAGATATATTCTGCGAAGAAGACCCATTATATGAATGGGTTAGAGAAGTGGGAGAACCTGAAATGGATGAGCCAAACAATAGGCCAAGCTCTTAAGTTGCTTCCACACTAGGGTTAAATGCTGATTCCTACATGAGCACCTCACATGCTAAAGATGTTAATCGTTTGATGAACACACCACCGTCAAGTACTAATTCACCTGCTAGCTCGTCAGGAGATAGTGGCAACGGAGATGGAAGACAGAATAATGAGAGCAATGATGTTGAGGAAGATAATAACGAGAAAAATGAAGGATATGTCCCTTACACAGAGGAACACAACTTTGATCATGCAACGCAGGATCATGATCACGGAGTCCCAACGAGACCAACTGAATCTGTATCATATTCTCGTAGAAGGAAAAACCAGTTGACTGAAATGAATGCCATAGTTACTTCTTCTTGGGCCAATAGTGTTGACGATGTAACAGACACTTTCAGTAGTATGGGTATCGACAATAGCTCATATGGTTATGATACTTCATCTACATCGTTTGGATATAACTACCCAAGTCATATATCTTGGAACACTAGTGAAGATGAACGACCATCAATATTTATACCTCAACAACCAAGTTTTGCTGTATACCATCAATATCCCTTAATTGGACCACTACGCGGTATTCGTCAAGAGCAATACATGAATCTCATGTGCGTCCAAACAATGACGGTGATGAAGGGGGTAGGAGATCATTTTGGTTTTAATGTCTTATGTAACAAAATATAAGTAATCTACAATTCCATCTTACTAAACTATTGTTCAAATGAAGATTAAACCTTTTTATGCTTAATTATGGTTAAATAGACTTGTTATCCACAATTTCATCATATTTCTAACATTTCGACAAAATTGTAAAATTTCCACACAGACCGAAACGTTTCCACGAAACGTTTCCACTTTTGGACCCACCGAAACTTGCACCGAAACCGAAGTTTCATTCCTTGGTTACAATAAGTTATTGAAACAGAAATACAACTGGTTATTGGAACATGGATCTCTCCTATCCGAATAATGAAGAGTTCCGATGGTTGGAGCAGTTAATCCGGCAGTTAATCTATCACCTGACTTAGAAAAAGTACCTTCCTTTGGGTTTCCATACAATTGATGATCTGGGTTTTGGGTATTTGTGTTCATCCATGCACTTCTTCATTGGTTGTTTTTTGAAAATTTTGTGCATTACTCTTAATTTACATTTCTGTTTTTCCTTTGGGTTTTTCTAGACAAGGGGTTTTCCCTCTCTATTGTATCTAAGACAATAAGACAGATATCTTAGGATTGGCTAGAAACAAAATTAAAAAAAATAACTAGACTGGTTCTCACTAAAGGATGATGTTTTGGCAGATGACCACAACCATAGCTTTTGAGGATGTCAGGCGAGAAGTCAAAATATTGCGTGGTCTAGCCGGACATAGGAATTTTGTGACGTTTTATGATGCTTATGAAGATGATGAAAACATATATATAGTGATGGAGTAAGTCTGACACTCTTACTTCCCTATCTTTGCTTTTCATAATAGTTATTATGTTTCATAGTTATGTACTTCACATTAAATTTTCTCGCATAGTTCATGGCTTTAACTTTTATACGTTTACGAGTTTTCTATCATTAATAGATTGTACCTTCTACATTAGTTCTTGCACATAGAACACATGCGGAATCCTCGGATAAAATGTGAGTATTGTTTGTCAGAAAAATTTCTACGAAGATGAATTAAGAGGGATGGAGATCAAAAGCTGAAATGTGTATGAGATATGCTGTCCTTTTTTTTTGAGTTAAAGCAGTATTTGACCCCTTTCTGGATTAAGGTTACTTAAAGGTTACTCGGCAAATTGCTTCCCATGATATGACAAGCCTTTTGTGGATCCGCACAAGTCTTTTGTGAAGATCCACATTTGGAGTTTAAGAACATATTGAAAGTGGGGAAGCAATCTTATTTGTGGTCACCACATCTAATTTTGGAGAAACATTTATTTATAAAAAACCAGAAGATACAATGTATGAAACATTACATCCATCCGAAATTTAAATATTTTCATAAAAATGTGTCTCTTCAAGTAATTTTATCAAAAGATGTAATTATCATATATTGAAATTCAAACTCTTAGAAAATTATTTTCAATTTCATAAAGATGTCCAAAATCGCAACATTGTCGCCAATTGAAGTGACAATACTTGATTCTGATTTGTATAGTCGCTCCTGACTAGTAGCCCATGAGAATGATACTTTTCAATTTGTTGGTTGCTTCAAATTTTTGCAGTGCTTGTTTCTATTTTCCTCTCCATGTTATGTTAGTGTCCAAGAATTTGGAAACTTTGTCCAGGTTTCAGAACTTACTAGCTCTAGCTTCATGCATTTTTCAGGTTATGCAAAGGAGGCGAACTTTTGGATAGGATACTCTCTAGGTACTTGACTTATATGTTTGAGTTCGAGTTTTTATGCTGGTTCTTTATCCTTATAGACACAATAACTGGATGTATCTCTAATTATGTTTATAGAGGTGGGAAATACTCAGAAGAAGATGCCAAGGCTGTCATGGTACAGATTCTTAATATCGTTGCCTTCTGTCCTTCTGTCATCTCCAAGGGGTCGTTCACCGTGACCTCAAACCAGAGGTAATTGACTTCCAAAGCTTTATTTGTCACCTCGAAAAATGGGTTGCCAAGTTTTTTTGTTCTCTCTTTCCTCTTTTCACCCAAGTAATAATTGATTACCAACGGAAAGTATTTTCTTTATCTTGATGAATAATTCTTCTTCTGATAATTATTCCCGAAGTTAATATGGTGTTCACTTCTGCCTCAGAATTTTCTTTTTAGTACAAAAGATGAGCCTTCTCCACCGAAGGCTATTGATTTTGGTTTATCCGGCTTAGTAAAACCAAGTTAGTTGCCATTTTTAAGCTTTTATAGTTTTTATTAAGTTTTCGAATTAATGACTCCTTAACTTTATGCAGATGAAAGGTTGAATGACATAGTAGGAAGTGCATATTAAGTCGCTCCAGAGGTTCTACACCGATCATATGGAACTGAGGCAGACATGTGGAGTATAGGAGTGATTGCATATATTCTTCTTAGTGGAAGCCGCCCATTTTGGGCCCGAACAGAATCCAGAATCTTCCAAGCAGTTCTAAAGGCAGAACTTAGCTTCGAAGAAGCTCCTTGGCCTTCTATATCTTCAGATGCGAGAGACTTAAAGAGATTGTTGAACAAGGATTATCGTAAGAGACTTACTGCTGCTCAGGCTCTTGGTAAGTTAATTTAAACCCACTTTCCCACGAGTGCTTTGTTAAAAAACCAATAAAAGAAAAGATTCGGAGTTTGTTGTTCGCCTTGAGGATTTGAAGGCAGGTATGTGTATATATATATATATATATATATATATATATGTATGTGAACTTTAGTCTTTGTTGCTCATCTATTGGTAAATATGGAAAACCAAAGACTTAACGGGTTTTACCTTATCTCTGTTAGGTCATCCATGGTTGTTCGATCAAGCAGGTATCAAGGCTCAACTGGATATCCTACCGTACAAGTTTGTAAAATTTTATGTTAGGTCTTCTTCGCTTCGAAAAGCAGCTTTAGCCGTATGTTTCTTGTGAAGAAAACTGACTACTTCGTGCATAATATACTTCATTAAGATTCCTCAACTTGGATTAATGATCTAATCCTATTAACTATTTAACTGTTATCGTTGTGATAGGCTCTAGCAAAGACGTTAACAGATCCCAGCTTGCTTATTTCCGGGAGCAGTTTAAACTGCTGGGGCCAAATAAAAGCGGATTTATCTCCAAACAGAATTTTAAGACGGTATGTTCTGTTTTAGTCCTTTGTTTTATTCTTTTCCCTTTCTTGTTTTTGTCTTCTTAATTCAAGCTTATACTGGCATTCGGCAGGCATTGATGAAGAACTCTACTGATGCCATGAAAGAATCACGAGTCCTTGACATCCTCAACATGGCGAATTCTTTTCAATATAGAAAAATTGATTTTGAAGAATTTTGTCCTGCTGCTCTAAGTGTGCACCAGCTTAAAGGAATGGATTGTTGGGAGCAACACGCAGATTGTGCATACGAGCTCTTTGAAAAAGATGGCAACCGTGCTATCATGATAGAGGAACTTGCTTCGGTATGTTTTGGTTTGCCCCAACTCTGTTTTTAGTTTTTACGAATCTTTATCATTTTAATCAGATGTTTGGCCATTGTTTAATACTTAAGAATGTCGCAAACTATGAAAAATGTCCATATTCGAAGAGATGGGGTTTTTTCTAAATGTTTTTGAACAAGTACTGAAGTACACAAGAAAAATACATACAAAATCTGACATTATAAATTTATACTCATTGAAGTGACTACGAAGATCCAGGAAATTTCCATCTCAGAGCATCGGGAAGTAGTTTCTTTAACTGACACAAAAAATATTAAAAAGGACTATATGTGTTAGTAGATGAATATTAGGCAATCAAGCTTAGAGACAACTTCTTACGGACCTAAGGGTCTCAAAGAGATGAGATAATCGAGCAGACATTCTTTCAGAATCTTTTATATCGAAAGAGCATAATCATCCTTACTATTTGAACCTCATCTTTATTGGTTCGCTATGGTTATATTTTCTTGCTCCTTATTAGCCTATTGTTGTTTATCTCAGGAACTTAGGCTTAGCCCATTAGTCCCCATTAATCTAGTTCTGCAAGACTGGATTAGACACTCAGACGTTCATGGTGTGTTTGGTTGCAGGATTCCTAAGTAGGAGTCCTATCAAAAGTGGAATTTGGTAGGAATCATGAATCTTTGGTCTGTTTGGCTACCAAGAATCCTAGATCTCTTGAATCCTGAGGATTCCTAATTCCAAAATTTATATTGGACCAAAATCCCACCCTACCCCCTAGGATTTTAGATTAATGAACTTAAATTTCAAACTTAAAATCAAAAAAAAATATTTCCTTCTACGAAATCATTATTTTTTTCAAAATCATTTTAAAAAAAAAAAATCATATTTTTCTAAAGACGTTTAAAAATACTCAAATAATAATAAATCATAGGATTCTTAGTTGCCAAACAAGCCAAAAAATATTACTTAGATTCATGAATGCGTAGAATCATGAATCCCAAAGACTCATGAATCCGCGGATTCATGATTCCGCCATCCAAACACACCATCCGTTTCTTGGGATTTCTCAGACTCGTTCGTGGACAATCTTCCCGCAAATTGCAAAAATCATGATAGAGGATATAACTCTACCCACTACAAGTGATTCTTTGCTATATCATTTCGGGCTTAGCATATCCCCTTTTCGTAATCTGAGGAAGGTTTCAAAAAGCAAGTGAAGATCTGCAAACTTGTGATGCATAAAAATACCACAGTAAATTTGTATATCGTTTTATTATTATTATTTTTTTAATATAATGTGTATTTTTAATAGGCAGAGGATTGTAGAGATGAGGGTATATCAAATGTTGTCTTCTTAGGTTTAATGTAATTGAGTATTGTGATTTCTAGGGTTCATCCACTACTTCTTGTGTATTCAGTCCCATTCTTTTCCTTTTTCTTAATAAATTTTGTTCATTGTTTTGTATGTGTTGAAAAGTTTGAAAAGAAGAAGAAAGTTTTTATATTATGCTGACTTTCATTGCTAAAATCTCAAAACATGATCCTGGTATTAGTCCTTAAGCAAATTTTGTTAATTACTTATATTAGATTAATATAATATTTAGTCTCAATCTCCCTTATAATCTGCAGCAAAAGACGATTGTTCTCCCACTCTAGATCTCTCCACACAAGCTACTAATAGAAGTGATTTTATTGAATTAGCAAAAAAAACTCTCTCTCTCTCTCTCTCTCTCTCTCTCTCTCTCTCTCTCTCTCTCTCTCTCTCTCTCTCTCTCTCTCTCTCTACTTGTACTAGGAGCTCAAAATTCTTTCTTCAATGGAGGGAAATACAAAATTTGAAAGTTTAGGTATTGAATCCTCTTATCCTAGTTCTAGTACTAGTCCTAGAACCAAATCATCAAGCACTAGTTTAACTTGCCATTCACTTCACTTTTATAGTGAACCAACTAGTCCAACAAGAACTAGTTCTTCTGATTTTCCATTTCTATGGGAATTGGAGAGAGAACGTGTCACGGAAACTCCTCCTCATGGCACCCGCGAAAATTTCGAGTTCAAAACTAGTAACATCGACAACTTCGAGACATTGAGTTCTCATCACATGCATTATAAAAATGAACAAGGTATTTCTTTTGCAGATCAACTCTTTCATAATGGTCAAATTCTTCCATTAAAACCACCACCTAGTTCTCAATATGTCACTAACACAAAATCTACGTCCCCGAAATCGGTTCTGAAATCGCCATTTAGGTGTTGGACTTTCAACAAGAATGAGTTTGATCCGTTCATGGTTGCTCTTGAGCATGTGAAGAAAGAAGAGAGAATTTGGAAGAATTATCAACCTAGTCCTAAGAGTCGTCGGTCCCGTTCTTTATCACCTATGAGAACTAATACTTGGACTGCTTCAAATGTTCATTCATCAACAACATGGAATCTAAGGGAATCTCGTACCCCACGAGACCGAAGTCCAACTCCAACTAGGCTAGAGCCCGAACGTTTAGCCTCTATAGGAAAAACCGAAATGGCTATAGTTAAGCCGATGAATCCGGTTAAATTACGTCCAGGAAGTGCAGTAAAAGTGATGATGGATACTGTTCAGAAGAGGCAGAAGAAAGTGAATTTTATTAAGGAATTTCTTTTACTAAGGATTGAATGTTTGGGTGGTGGGAAAGGGAGATTTTGAAAATTACAAAGCCTCTTCTAGCATTACTCTTCTTATATATTTGAAAGCTTTTTTCCTTTTGATTGTATACGTATAGAATGTAACTACCTATGTACTTCAATTTTAGGAGGGTGATTCAAGTATGAGTAAAATCTATATTTGTTAGTGATCATAATAAATCTATACTACCATAGGTCCATAACCACACCATCTTGAGTAAGATGATTAATCATACTCATTCAAGTGGACCGGGCTGGCACTACCCATTCTAATCATGGGGTCTAATGGTCTATGAATCAGATAAGTGTCGAGCTTCCAAACACCCCTAATTTAAGATTTCGAGCTGGGGAGAAATATCATACTTTTTTTTTTAAATGTCAGCATTCCTTAAGAAGAATGATTCTGTATCTCGAACTCTTGATCTAGAAGATGCAAACCAACTTAGTAACCGCTCCAGTCAAAGGTTATTGATTTCGAAATTGAGTTAGTGGCAGTGACGTTTCTTTCTTGGGCCGCGAACTCCACCCGCGGGAACGGAAAGCCCACGGATAATCTGTGAGGCCGGACTGACCCGATAAGCAACACTACGTGCGGTCAACTCTGTTGTGGTAGCAGTAGGTGGTGGTGTCATGGTGAAAGT
The DNA here is from genome assembly GCF_041429995.1 of Eschscholzia californica. Classification (NCBI taxonomy): domain Eukaryota; kingdom Viridiplantae; phylum Streptophyta; class Magnoliopsida; order Ranunculales; family Papaveraceae; genus Eschscholzia; species Eschscholzia californica. Next base: position 40,883,244 of record NW_028238198.1, read on the forward strand.
TAAAAGGACTTATGATTGATGAACAAGTCTACATCTGCATATACTAACAAGTACAGAGGAATATTATACTCTCTCTCTCTCTCTCTCTAAATGCTGACTTTCTCTTTCTCTCTCAACAATTCTAATGGCGATTTTTCATAGAGCTACAAAGAATAAACAAAAACCCAGATCTCAAATTCTATTACTAGTAATTTCACTATTTATTGTTGCATTTATTTTCCTTTTCTCATGTTGGATTTCTACCTCTAAATTCTCTTTCCCTAATGTTGAATTCCTACAAAATTTTGTTCTTAGAAAGATTCATAGAAAGTATGATCATACATTGGATAATAAGTATTTATATTGGGGTAATCGAATTGATTGCCCTGGTAAACATTGTGATTCTTGTGAGGGTTTAGGTCATCAAGAATCTAGTCTCAGATGTGCACTTGAAGAAGCTATCTTTCTTCAGAGGTACATTCTCTTTTTTCTCTCTCCAGATTATATTCTGATTATTAACATTTTCAAGTCTATATAAATTGGGTTGAATCTTGTTCACTGTTTATAACCTTTTACTATGCAAGAATGGATTTCCTAAACCCTTGACTTTTTTGCTTCTTTGTTGCTTTACAATCTAGAGTCATTCTTTATTTCCTGAGAATAGTCCCACATTGACAAAAGACAGTCCTTATGACAATCTAGAGCTTTCCCGAAAACTTTATATGATATCAGAACTAGGTTCACATGTAATAGACCCAAAGGTCACAGTTGCTTGGTGTCACCAAAAAATGCGTATTAGGTTCAAAGAATCCCACACGTGAAGAGACATGTGAGATTAGTGTTGAACATCTACAAACTTTATATGGTAGAACTTGGATACAATTGATAAGCTCAACTGACACATGTACTCCATGTTCCCCATCGAGAAGACGTATTAGGCTCAAACTGTCCAACACGTGAGGGGGGCATGTGAGAATAGTCGAATGTAGAGAAAGACAAGTCTCGCGACCATCGATATAATATCTAGAGCCTCTCAGATCATTGAGCATTGGGTTTTCATTCCTTTTACAGAACATTCGTCATGCCCGCGAGGATGTGCATTAATCCCATACATAATGAGAAGGGAATTCTTCATCAAACCATCAATACAAGTTCAGAGGAGAGGTAAATTTTCTTCTGTGAATTGATTTGGAGCATTCGTCTTTTATTTCTATAACATCATTCAAAGTTTGACAGTTTCTTTCCAGAATTAGATTAGTTTATGGTATCTGAATTCAGGTAATTTTATCTTGTAGATGGACAGAGAACTCTTGTACCATGGACTCCTTGTATGATTTGGAACTCATATCAGACACTGTGCCTGTAATCCTTGATAATTCAGAATTTTGGTTTCAGGTGCAATCAACAAGTATGAAGTTGGGAGATAGAGGTTTCGCGAATGTAGAAGGCATTAGTCGGAATGATCTCAAAGAAGATACTCGCTACTCAAATCTCTTACTGATAAACCGTACAGCAAGCCCTCTTTCTTGGTAAAAACACTTATTCATTATTTGCCTGGCTGATGACTCAAAATGTGTATTGTGTTGGCCTCACGTGGCTTTATACTACAAACTATGGTATCAGAGTCAGGCTCACACGTGATAGGCTTAGCGGTCATCACCCGACAAATTGATACGTTTTAGGCTCAAAAAACCCACAAGTGAGGGTCCGTGTAAGAATAGTCCGATATAGACAAAGGAAAGTCTCATTACCAAGAATATCATGTATAGTACCTTTGTCCTCATCGTCAATTGGTTTTGAATTGGACCTCCAGCTATTAACAAAAAAAAAAAAAAGAATTGGACCTCCAGAAACTTAATAAATACTTATAATGTTTGGTGGACTGATACTAAGGAAAGCATTAAACCTGATAATTGATATTACTTCGACAAATCTTGACCAATGTAGTCCATTCAGGTTTATGGAATGCAAAGATCGAAACAATCGCAGTGCTATAGCACTTCCATATTCATTTCTCCCCTCAATGGCAAACAAGAAACTAAGAAAAGCAGCAGAGAAGGTAAGCTATCTTTGAGCTAACTATGAATATATATATATACACACACTGTAATTTGATAAATTTCTTGGTTCCACGTACCGCTTAGCTATTTCTCATTACTTGGGTTTCTTAATTTCGTTCATCTATTTGACTTTTGAATTGCTCTTCTTAATGTGTATAGTTCTTGATATGTCCTATTTTTGTCATGTTATTCTTCCTTCTTGTTCTGCAAATTTCTAAGCTTTCTATCTTAACAGATTAAGTGGATGTTAGGAGATTATGATGCTATTCATGTTCGAAGAGGTGATAAGATAAAGACTAGAAAGGACAGGTTTAGAGCTCCAAGGAGTCTTCATCCTCATCTCGATAGAGATACTCGTCCGGAATTTATTCTTACCAGAATCGCTAAGTGGGTAAAGCACGGGCGAACTGTTTTCATTGCTTCAAATGAAAGGACACCAGGATTCTTTTCACCACTCTCTTCTAGGTAATCTCTTGACAAAAACATTTTCTCTCTACTAACGAAACTAAAGTATATCGACAAACAACCAATGAACACGACATTCATCTTACGCCTTTGCTGCTTGACCACAAAATCATGTGGATCAGAAGCGGCACTCCACGACCGGGCAACTCTTGCTACTTGTTTCATAGCTCCAATTACTCCAAAAGATACGTAGACACCTAGGGACCGGTTTCACTCTATCTTTCTTGAATGTTGTGTTTATGGTTTTCTAGATTCCCTTTCTCCATTAAGTCATCTTCATGGTTTTGTATGCTAACTACAACAAGTTCTATGATTTTCACATCTCCCATGATTGTACTTCTATCTTGTTCCTCTTATTCGTGAAGTTCATTTCGTGTTTTTATGAGTATATGTATTGGTTTCTGCCCGATTGAGGGCTCAAGTTAAATGATTGGAAATCCAAAAAGTCAATTTGTGCAGGTACAAGTTGGCATATTCGTCAAACTTTAGTGAAGTCTTGGATCCAGTGATCAATAACAATTACGAATTATTCATGGTAGAGAGGATAATTATGATGGGAGCAAAGACCTTCATTAGAACATTTAAGGAAGATGATTCAGATCTCAGCCTAACAGATGATCCAAAGAAGAACACTAAAAACTGGGAAATACCTGTTTATACAGCGGATGAATAACAAAGCTAAGCCATGGGTTTCGAGAGTCTGCAAAATTTTTTCGGTTCCGAACTGAGAAATACCTCAATTTTTCATTTCCTCTTAGCACCGTCTCATATACACTGAGTTTTTGGTGGTTTATGTTTGTTTCACTTACGAAATAGTCACAATTCCACATGAAAATTTTATGCTTCGGAAATATGTTTTTTTTGTTGTTAAATGTTAATAGGAAACAGAATTTAGTAACTGATGGAACTTGCATATGTTGTAATTCAATTGAAAAGGTTGGTATCTTTCACATTCCCTGTGGGTCTGTGGTCAAAGGGAAAATGAACAAACTTTTGATTGTAATTAAAAACTTTCCCTGTGGGTCTGTGGTCAAAGAGAAAATGAACAAACTTTTGATTGTAATAAAAAACTTTGATCTAGTTATGTTTTGGTTATTTGATTTGGTACTAGAAGGATAAACCACGATGTTTTGGGAAAATAAGAAAATTTTCCAGGCAGCCGACTCTAAGTCGAGGTGGGCCTAAAGCGAACTGTCAAATTGAGGCCTTTTAAATAATTAATTTTTTTTATAAAATGTTATTACCTTATTCCTATTAACAAGGTGTAACTATTTTAAAGAATTTAAACGAAAATTTTATATAATTTTGTTACCTTATTCCTATTAATAAGGTGTTCCTCCTTTAAGTTAAATTGTTCATATATGCGAGCAAATTTCTGTACAAAATTTCGAACAACTTTAAAATAGTTTTTTGTTGAATAAAAATATAATTTTTGTGTCAATTTTAATATGAAACGCATACTAATTTCAAATACTTTTAAAAACTGTACTTTGAAGAACGAGAAATCATTATTATGCCACGTAATATAATTCGATTGGTATGACAACTTTTTAAAATTAGGTTCAAAGCGTAGATAATATAGTTTAGTCTAATCATGTATATAATAAGTTGTAACTGCCACAAAGATATCTTATGAAATTACTACAAAATTTTGTGATACTCTTTTATTTGCAATTACGTAGCACGTTATCGTTCGTAAATATTTGCAATTTTGTAAAATCTCAACTAATGATGGACACGGTCAAGAACTTAAAAATGCCACAAGCCAATGTTGATATACATATAACATATAAACGGAAAATAATATACGCATAACAAAAGTACTTGTTAGAAATAAAATTCAATTTAATGTGGATTGATCGAGAGATTTTCAACAAAATGATCAAGAGAAATTGCAAAATAAATAATCAAATAGGATATTTATGACATGTATGAGTTCAGATAGAAAGGGAAGCCCTCCAACACTAATTTCGCCGACTCTCTTCCTCTTTCTCTCTTCATCCCTCTCTCTCTCTCCCTCTCTTTCTATTTTTGTAAGTTCCGGCGAAAGGGAGGCCCCTTCGCCGGAGCCTCGTATAGAAAATCAGACGAGGTTGTTTGGTTCTACCAGACGAATCTGGAAGAACTAGACAACTTCGTCTGGATCTGAATTCCAGATCCAGGCGAAACTCGTCTGGATCGAACTCTAGATCCAGGCGAAACTCGTCTGGTTTTCCAGACGAAGGTTCCAACGAAGGGACCATTCCCTTTGCCGGAATTTAGAGAGCGACAAAAGAGAGAGAAAAGAGAGAGAGAGAGAGAGAGAGAGATAGAAGAGACAGAATAGAGAGAGAAATTGAAGACGATGAAGTCGTTGGCCGTCGGCGCCAACATCGGACCGACGATTTTCTGCCGGCGACTTATAAGGTGCGTTTGGTTTGAGTTTCTTTTATTTTCCACCGTCTTCTCCTGAAACTCTTCTGTTTTCCCCAAAACGGTGGCCTTTAGGTATTTGCGCATCTGATGGCCTTAGAGTGTGTATCTATATAAGGGGTTTTTGGTATTTCAACTATGCCCCAAATTTAAACAGCATCTACGATGGTGGTTGCTTTTCTCTAAGTCATATCTAAAATCCCCAACGTTTGGATTCCTCGGGTTAGGAATTAGGTTTTTTATATTTTTGTCGGAGTCATGATGTTTACTGGACAATTGATTGAGGTTGACTTTGGGTTTTGTTTTTGCCGGAGTCATGAGGTTTTACTGGATAACTGATTTAGGATGACTGATTGAGGTTATACTGATGTGTTGGGGTTGAGACTCGTAAATTGAAATTTGAGAGTCTCATCCCATTGGGCTCCAACCGGGGATCTCAGGGGCTGGGATCCCAAACAGTCATATTTGGGGTGGATCTCCATTTTGTTCTTCTTTTTTTAATTTTTTTTTAAAAAATTTAAACTTTTTATTTTTTGTAGATTTTTTTAATTATTTCTCTATTTTTTTATTCTCTCACTTTAGAATAATATAATATCAAATTTAAGGTGTCGTTTGACAACCAAAAGTAGAAGTTCTTTTGCTTGTCGTAGAAGTTCTTTTTCTTCAAAAAAGTAAAAAATCATCATAAGTATGATTGACGAAAATGTTACTTATAAGTAAAAAAGTCAAAAAGTTAGTTTGGTAATGTAATTTACTTTTCTATTCTTTTCGTAAAGATACTTGCTTTCAATTAAATTTAGGGTTATTTTCCAAATGGCCCCATACTCTGTGACCAGTTTTCTGCCTGGCCCCCTAGATTAGCGAAAATACCCATATGACCCCCTTTTTCCGTTATCTTTAACTTTTCGTTACTCTCTCTCCTCCATCTCATTTTCTCTCTCTGCCACATCATTTGATCACGCCACATCATCATCTTCTCCGACAGTGGTGGCCGGCCGGCCAAATTTCCGGCCGGCAACCTTCAAATTATTTTTTTTATTCTCTCTCCTCTCTCTCTCTGGAAAATGAAATTTTTTTTTTAAACTCTCTCTCTACAGATCTAAAGAGAGAGATTGAGCAGACCCTTTGAAGGTTTGTTCGCTGACCCATTGGAGGTCTGTGAACAGACCTCCAATGGCTCTGCCTACTCTCTCTCTCTCTCTACAAATCTAGAGAGAGAGTTAAAAAAAAATTCATTTTTTAGAGAAAGAGAATAAAAAAAATAAATTTGAAGGTCGCCGGCCGGAAATTTGTCCGGTCGGCAACCACTGTCGGAGAAGATGATTATGTGGCGTGGTCAAATTATGTGGCAGAGAGAGAAAATGAGATGGAGGAGAGAGAGTAACGGAAAGTTAAAGATAACGGAAAAAGGGGGCCATATGGGTATTTTTGCTAATCTAGGGGCCAGGCAGGAAGTTGGTCACAAAGTTGGGGGTCATTTGGGAAATAGCCTTTAAATTTAAAGTTAATTCCTATTTGGCCCCCTACTTTGTGACCAGCTTCAAATATGGCCTCCAAATTTCTGTAAATTCAAATATGCCTCCAAATTTCTGTAAATTCAAATATGGCCCCCTATTGTCATACAAATGCCATAACTACCCCTCCCATTAATGTATTTTCAAAATAAAATAAAAAAGAAAACCTAAATTCCACCTCACTTCCCTCTCCACCACTCATCTCTCTCCACCTCACCAGTCTCTTCTCCAATGAAAATCGCCGGTCGGAAAATTTTCCAGCTGGCGACCTTCAAACTAATTTTTTTTTCTCATCTCTATCTCTCTTTAAAAACTCCGGCGAAGGGGGTTTCCCTTCGCCGAAGTTCAGGTCTGTTGAAGAACTGACCAGAACTCCGGCGAAGGGAAACCGCCTTAGCCGGAGTTTTTAGAGAGAGAGAGAGATGAGAGGAATTTTTTTTTTTTTAGGTTGAAGGTTGGCAGCCGGAAAATTTTTCGGCCGGCAACCTTCATCGGAGAAGAGACGTTGAAGGTTGGCAGCCGGAAAATTTTTCGGCCGGCAACCTTCATCGGAGAAGAGACTAGTGAGGTGGAAAGAGAGAGAGAGGTGACGTGGAGAGAGGTGACGTGGAAAGAGATGAGTGCTGGAGAGGGAAGTGAGGTGGAATTTAGGTTTTATTTTTTTTTATTTTGAAAATACATTAATAGGAGGGGTAGTTATTAACTCTTAAATTTATTTCTGATTTTCATGATTACTCTTTTGGACGAGGTGGTGGTGATATTGGTAGTGGTGGAGGTATGATGGTGGTGGCGGCGGCAGTGGTGGTGGAGATATGATGGTTGTGGTGGTGGAGGTATGGGATGGTGGATGTACGTGGACGGTATTGGTGGAGGCACGATGGGGTAATAACAAAACTCTATGTCAGTTTTGTTTGGATGAAATAGTTGTGGGTATAAAAACTCTAATCCTCTTCACTTTTGAAGAAAACACTACTGAAAAGAGAGATGGTGTAGTCGCTCCTTAGTGAAGGAAGGAGGTATAGAGAAGAAACGAGGTAGAGATAGAGTTCTCGAGAGAGAGAACAAGACATGATTGTGGTCTTGCTCATCTAAGGAGAAAAGAGGTAGATTTCCTATATCCTAATTTTCTTGTGGGTTCTTTCAATTTATTCCATGATAGGTTTAGTATTGCTAATCACCTTAAAGAACAATTAAATGGTTAAGACATTAGTTTTATCTAGAATTCCATAAAACATCTATAGAGGACATTATTTCAGTCTAGATTAAACTTGAATCTGGTATTGACAGATGATGAATCTCCATGTGATTCTTATATGTTGGAAAGGTCTGTTCGTCTACTTTTTATTAGTTTAAAAGGTTCATTAATCGGAGTTCCGAGTGAAGAGTTACAATAGTTTTCGTACAAGGTGTTAGAACAGTATCTATTGTATGTCAGTCTATATTAAAATTGAATTTGGTATTTATATATGATGACTCTTGGCGTGATTCTTAAATGTTTGGAAAGGTCTGTTCGTCTACTTTCTAGTAGTTCAAACGGTTCATTAATCCGAGTTTTGAGTCTAGAGTTATGATTGTTTTCGTACAAGGTGACAGAACAATCTCTACTGTATCTTGGTCTAGTTTAAAATTGAATCTGATATGGGTAGGTGATGATTTTTCATGTGTATCTTATATTTCTGGAAAGGTATTTTAATCTACTTTTCGTTGCTTCAAACGGTGCGTCAATCGGAGTTCCGATTGAGGAGTTATGATAATTTTTGTATAAGGTGTCAAGACAGTCTCCAATGGACGAATTTATTGAGATAATTCACATGCTTTATGTTCTTTAGGCAATGTATCTCCTAGGTAGATACCTTCTAGTGGTGAGTCTATGTTTGTTAATTATTATTGTTATTTGCTTGTTTGAGGTTGCGATCCACGTGAGGATCTACTATGAGCATCATCCCTTTTGACTTATCATGTGTTGTTGGCTTGAATTGTTTGTAAACTTGTTTGTAATTCTTAATAAGAGTCAATGTTTATTGTGTATTGGTCTGAGATACCTGAACGAGGATTTGATGATTGTGTATTTTGACATAATATGTTTGTCGATGTATCAAGTTTGGTGCTGTAAAGGTTTACCTTAGTTAAAGGCATGATATTTTATATCTGCTAGAAAAAGAGGAAAGATCGTTGTATTATCAGGGTTAGTATTGGATTAAAATACGAGAACCTGAAAACCTAATAATTAATAATGAAGAAGATAATTATTAGTTTCGAGAGGGATTGGGTAAATCTGATATATTATGTTAGTATTCGCCATTGAATTTCAGATAACGTCAATAATGAATATAAATGCAATGCTTCCTTGATTGGGGATTGAACTTGCCTACCCGAGACTTAGGATTGTCGAAATCTACTGCAATTGGATTTTAACTCAGCTATTTTATTTTTCAGGTATTGATTGTGGACTCATGGTAGGCGTTGCTTATGGATCCAGTTTGAAGGTCTCAAATCTTCGATTTCAAGGCGGTTAGCTTGAGATTTGGGATTTGGGGCGCTACAGAGGTATGGTGGTGTTGGTGGATATACAACGCAGGTATGGGATAGTGGTGGTGGTTGTATAATGGTGGTGGTGGTTGTATAATGGTGGTGGTTGTGGAGGTACAGTGATGGTGGTGGAGGTGGTTGAGCTACAAATGGTGGTGGCGGTGGTTGAAATACAGTGGTGATGGTTGTGGTAGTGGTGGTTGAGGTGTGGTGGAGGTACGGTGATGGTGGAGGTACGGTAGTGGTGGAGGTATGGTGGTGGTGGTTGAGATACAGTGGTGGTGAAGGTTTGAGGTGTGGTGGTGGTGGAGGTGTATAGTGGTGATTGGTGATGGTGGTACAACAGGGAGGTGGAAGTTTAGTTGTGCTGGTGGAGCGGAAATAAAACAAAGAAAAGTTTTTGATAAAGTAAAATTCGTGCATATGTTGAAGAGAAGTTGCTTAATTTTAAAGTCAAAAGCTGAATATAAAAGAAAGTCATATTTTAACTTAAGTGAAGTCGGAAATTTTCACGTTTTAAAACTAATTGTTTTGCCTTTCTACTTAAATAAGCAAAAAAATAACTTATTTTAGTGTGTCAAACGACACCTAAAGTTCATATTTGGAACTATTAATTTATAGATAAAAATTGAAATCAAAATCTCACACACATACATAGTTTGGATTTGGGAGCCTTTGTCGGGAGCCAGACATTGGAATTAAAAAGATTTAGAGGCTCCCAAAGTTGGGAGCCCTAACCCTTACACTGGAATTGCTCTTAGATTGATTAATTATTGTTCTGTTTTATAGTTTTGCATATTCTTTGGTTTTTGTTACTCCTTACAATTTAAGGACAACAAAAGTCAAAGAACGGTATCTTTTGTTCAATTTATGGAACCGGAAAAAAAAAAGTATGACAAAGTTAAGCTTTCCCTAACTCACCTGGACTATCTAATGTAGGTTATATATCTGTTATCGTGGAACGATTAGCAACCAGAGCAGTCGCAAGTCAATCAAGCCCTATTTCCTCTCATTGGATAGAACGTTCATCGTAGAACACTAATAATGACCCCCTTTACTATTATATTAACCATAATTAGAAGTGAACATTTACAAAATTACAACTCACTTTTTAAAATGACTATGGCGAATCACAATTTTGTTGCTCTTAATCTCTACTTTCCATAAATTGATTCCACATGAAGTCATGAACCAATATACTTATCCCAACCATTGGTTAAATATGGCTTCGTTCTTCTGAGGTGTTGGCTTGAAGTTAAGAGTTACATAGTGACACGTGAATAACGTGACGGATTGAGAAGACGAAGATCCCACCATCAACAAGAATTCAAAATATTTGAAGATATTCTAAAATATCTAAATAACCAGAAGATTGAGTATCATATATTTAGGATATTTCTTTTAAATCATTCAGTTATGTCTGACAGACTCTGACCGCAAACAATTCTTTTTTATTTGAAATTTTCAACGGGTTAACGAGCCTGCCCCCGTTACAAATGAACCAAAAGAAACTAAGGAAAAAACAAACAAATTCGACCAGACTGAAACTATCTATACTAACTAAGTATATCAAACTCTATTTACACCCGTTTATCTTCACTTACGATCCTCTTTAGTTCTTCTAGTAGTTTCGCCTGTATCATTTCAATATTTCCATGTGTGGGCCGCATTTTTGATGAGTAATCTGTTGCTTAGTGTGAAAATCAATGTCAATATTCAAAGAAAAAAGAAGAAAGAAACATTATTATGGAAGCTATGGATTTCATTGCTTAAACTAGGTTTACAAGATAACAAATATATAGAAAGGATTAAAGACTAAAAGGCCCTTAAAGGGCAAATTACTAAACAACCCATAACTATTACATATATTATTCTAACACCCTCCCTAAACTCACGGTGCGGTGCTGAAAAGCATAGAGAGTTTGCTAGCTAAGCAACGAAAGCGTGAAACCGAGTGTGACTTGGTGAACAAGTCAACAATCTGCATAGTGGACGAGACAAATCATTTTCCCAAAAAACTACCATTTTCCCAAAACTGCCAACCAAAATCCGAAATACTGCTAAACCAAAATCCATTACTGCAAAACGGAGAAGAGAAGGAAGAAGATGCAATCATTGTTGAAGGAAAAAAGGAGAAAGAAAATGCAAATGCAATATTACCCAAAATTCAAATGCAGTACTGCCAAAAATCAGAAGGGGAAAAAGAGGAAGAAGATGCAAATGCAATACTGCCCAAAATCCAAATGCAATACTGCCAAAATTCAGAAGTAGAAGAGGAGGAAGAAGATGCAAATACAATACTGCCAACTTTCAAATGCAATACTGCCAAAATTTAAAAGCAATACTGCCAACTTTCAAATGCAATACTGTCCAAAATTCAAAAGCAATACTACCAACATTCAAATGCAATACTGCCCACAATTCAAATGCAATACTGCCCAAAATCCAAAATTCAAATGACCACCAAAATCCAAAACTATCCTTTTGCAAACCGCTCAAACATCTTTCCTATCCTTGTTTTGTCCAAACCAAATACCGGCTTCATCCAAGCCTCCTTAATTCTCAACCAAAAACCAGCCAAATACTTTCCACAACCCGCCAATCAAATCCCAACCAAAACAGTAAAAGGGGGGGGGGGGAGGGTAGTGGTTGTGGTTGTGGACTTTGAGGGACATGGCAATGTCCCTCAATGTAAGTGTTATTGGTTCGGGACATTCTAAATGTCCCGAAATATCCGTGTTATTCATTTGGGACATTTTAAATGTCCCGTAATGTCCAAGTTATTGATTTGAGACATCATTTCTTGGGACATTTGGAAACATTCTGTATCTGGGACATTTGGAAGATTTTAAGAAGAGATTTTTGTGATTTTTTGACCCACATGTGTCCACTAAAAAAGGAGAAACATTTGGGACATTTTGGATGTCTTCATTCTTCACGGGCAAGAAAGGGTGAGTTCGAGAGAAAATCAATTTCAAGGAGCCGAATCAAGTAAGGACCGAGTTCTTCACCATAGTTCTTCTCCTTTTTCTTCTTCATTATAGTTCTTCTTATTCTCTTTTCTATTCTTCATTTTCAAGTCAGTTTTTACACTTTTCGAGTTTTTAGGGCAAGAAGGGGCTAAGTTCTTCACCAATCATCATCATCATACTTTTCCAGTTAAAAAATTAATAGATAATGAACTGAACTTCAATTTTTTTTATTGGGTTAAAGATTTAGGTTAAAGATTCTATTGTTAAAGTTTATTAGGTTATTAGGCCACTTTTTTTCAAGTTTGAATGATGAACAGTATGAGTAGTTGTTTTGGATAGTGAATAGTATTAGGTTGTTAAAGATTTTTTAAGTAATGAACAGTATGAGTAGTTGTTAAAGATTACTAGGTTATTAGGTTGTTTGAATGGTGATCTCTTGCTTAATGTATGAAGATCTGAATGGTGCTCTCTTGCTTAATAGACAAATAATTGTATGGTGATCTCTTGATTAGTAGTTGTCTCCTGAATCATCCATTTTTGTTTAAAATAATTAGGTCAGTTTTAGGTAGCTTCTAATCCACTTCAAGACAATAAAAAACAGCATCTGCAGCAGATATTGTTTTGTCATATTACTATGTACATGAATATAATATGAACCATGGTGATATATGCGAAGTTATAAGAAAGCAAATGTCTGAAAAGGAGCTTGAATTGTACTTTCTATCAAATTATTAGTTGTCTTTGTACTTTCCATGTTTTGTGTAAACTTTTGTTTTGTCATATCATGTTTGTCACTGTTGGTTAAGAAAGTCGACCTGACTGAAGTATATACACCAACATGATTTCTCATCGATCAAGTGATAGTTCTTGCAAACTTTATGTTTCCTTTTTAATAACTTTGACATGTTTTGTGTAAACTTTTTTTTTGTAGAAGATTGGGAAGATGATAGTTCTTGCAAACTTTATGTTTTTTTTAGACAACTGTTGTAGTTGTTCGTAGTATTATTAACTTTAGATTATTCAATTTTAACTCTTTAGGACTTATAGAATTTATAGAAGATAAACAGTTTTAGTTTTGACGTTTCAAAATATGTATGTAGTAGTTGTTTGTGATATTTATATTCTTTAGGATATAAAGTAATGTTAAGTATTTTTCTTCTTATACGTAGTACTGTAAAATGGATAGTTCAAAGCAAACAAATACAACCAAAGAAAAAGTAGCATATAAGATTTGGACTATGGAAGAGACGAATCTTTTATTGAAGCTTCTAGTAGGTGTCGTAGGCTTCAATTGGCGGGATAGAAGTGGATCTTTCAATAAGAAGTTGGTGGAGACTAAGATCTTGCCTTCATTAAATGCTCAACTTAATTGCACCATATCATATGCGGAATATCAAAGTCGCTTCAAATATTTTCAGAGGAGATATAAACCATACCAAGAGTTATTGAAATTCAGCTTTGGATTTGGTTATGACTCAACAACGAAGAAGTTCGCTGCCGATGAAGAAATATGGGATAATTATGTGAAGGTCTGTATATGTTTATTTACTTGAGTATTCACATTCTTTTTATTTGGTATCCACACTAATAAGATATTTTTGGTGAATTTTCTAGTCTCATCCAAAGCATAGATGGATGAAAGAGGCATGTGATGACTATGAAGATATATGCCTCGTGTCGGAAATAAAAATGCTAGTGGAAAAGGAGCGATGAGTCTACACTTTGAAGAAAACGATGCAAGAACCTATCAACATAGTCAAAGTACTCATGGAGGTTCAACACTGGGTGATTGTGAATTTGATGATCAAGGTAATTTTTTCATATACGATAATGTTTCTTCATTTCAGGGGGAGCATGAAGTTCCATAAGGACCCTTTCCAACAAGTTCCAATACTGCATGTGAGGCAACCATTTCAAACACTCCTACTACACGGACTAGAAAAAAGGCCAAGGAAAGATCTCGAACAAAGTAGTCTTATGGACAAAGATGTCATGAACAATTTATCAAGTGGAGTGGTATCGGTTGCAACTAATCTAGAGGCAATTCGTGGTCTCATGGAAGAAAGAGTTGAAAGGGTTAGGAAAGAAAAGGAAGGAAAACTATTCTTTTGGATGTTATAATAGAAATATCTGACTTATCTACTGACGATAAGTTTAAGTTAGTAGAGTTGCTTGACACTAAAGGGAAACAAGAGATGTTTAAACTCTTAGCACTGGAGGAAAGGAAGAATTGGATTTCTACAAAGCTCCATCAGTAAAAAGTGTGCTTAAATGTTTTGGTTTTTTGTCGTAGTGACATCTTTTAGAATGATCTAGTCACTTGAACTTGTTAACTTGTTATATATAACTTATGGTTGAATCTTTTAGTTAGTAACATTTACATGATCTTTTTTGAGAAGTAACTTTTATGTGTATTTTGTAAGTTGCTAAAACAAGTTAACATCAATGAAAAATGTTAATGTTTGATAACTTTATAGTAAATCTTTGATAAGTTAGTTGAATGTTTTACCATCTCTGTCCATATTTGAAGTCAAGTTCTTTTACCTTTTAATGTAATTATTTATATTTTGCATGAAGAAATTGTAAACTACTAATGCAATGGATACGTCTATTTGTATAGGTACGATTTCTACAAATGGATGCACGTAATGAAGGTGAAAATGTCAGACCTAGTGAAGAAACTGAAGAGAACATTGACGGTAGTGATAATGATAGTGATGATGAATCGAGGGAAGAAGAAGAATTTTATGATAGTGTTGAGATTGTAATGGCTGGTGCTTATTCAGTAGTGTGTGCCGCAACAAAAGTAATAGAAATTTCAGGTCATCGGCAAATTTAGTATCCGTTATTTCGACGTCCTATTACTAGGTTTGGGCATGAATTTATAGAAAGAGTACTAACTGAGGATCAAGAAAACTTTCGACGGATGTATAGAATGTGTCCTGACGCATTTCGAAAATTATGCAACGTCATCAGAGAGAAAACACCACTACGAGACACAATATACATTTGTGTGGAAGAAATTCTTGCACCGTTCTTACTTATCGTTGGTCAAAATTCACGATATTGTACGGGGAGCGAGACATTCGGTCGATCTCGTTGGTCAGTCAGTATAAAATTTCATCGAATATTAACAGCCTTGAACACAATTGCACCGCAGATGATGGCCATACCTGCAACAACAACCCCAGCTAAAATAAAGGAAAGTACTAGATTTTATCCATATTTTAAGGTATCCAAACTTCACTTCTAATTTTTATTTTACTTGCTTAATTTAGTTATCCGAACTTCAATTATAATTTTTGTTTTATCTCCATAACTTATTTGTTGACCTGCTAAGATGCAATTTTATTTTATAATATTTTATTTAGGACTGGATCGGAGCCGTGGATGGTACACATATACCAGCTATGGTACCAGAACGCGATGAATGTGTTTATCGTAACCGCCATGGAATAACTTCTCAAAATGTATTAGCAGTCTGTAACTTTTATTTGGAGTTCACATATGTGCTTAGCGGTTGGTAGGGATCAGCTCATGATTCAAAAGTGTTAAATGATGCTCTTACAAGAAAAAATGGACTAAAATTTCCACAAGGTAACTATTACTTTTACGTTTACCATACCTATATCGTGCATCTATAATATTTATTTTATTAGGTTAATATTATCTAGTAGATTGTGGATTTCCAAATCTGCAACAATTTCTAGCTCCGTATCGTGGTGTTCGTTTTCATCTTCAAGATTTTGCTGGTGAAGGTTGTGATTCAAATATAGTTGTTGAGTTATTCAACCTTCGACATTCTTCTTTAAGAAATGTAGTCGAGAGGATATTTGGTGTGTTTAAATCTTGATTTACAATATTCAAGTTCACACCTCCATTTCCGTTAAAGACTCAAGCAGAGATAGTATTAGCATGTGCAGGATTGCACAATTTTCTTCGCAAAGAATTTCGTACTAATGAATATCCTCCAGAAGATGAAAATCAACCGTATTCAGTTCCCTTGCCAGTTTCAAATGATGAAATTGATACTGGTTCGGTTTATCAATCCCAACAACGACAACGTGAAGAAGCTATTGAATGGCGAGACAGTTTGTGTAATCATATGTGGGCAAACGTTGACTACAAAACTAACTTAACGTGTATGAATTATGTTTATTTTGTTTGAACAATGTAGGTTTATTTTGTCTGAACTATTTTATCATAACACTTGCTTAACGTGTATGATCTATGTTATTTTGTTTGAATGTGTTTGTTTTGTTTGAAATATGTTTATTTTGAGACTAGTGTGTATGAATTTGTCAATATATACTTTGTATGAATTAGTTTATTGTTGCACTAGTTTGAACAATGTATATTTGTTAATAATAGTTTAACAGTAAATATTCATCAATTTTTCATCAATATCCACGAACATGCAAATGTCCGAGAAAGTTTTAAAAAAATATCTTAAAAATATTAATAAGAATATGTTATTTAATATGATAAAACAATAATACTACTAATAATAATAATATTAAAATAATAAATATCCACCAATGTCCACAGATAGTTAGATGTCTACGAAAGTCAAAAATAAGTATTAAAACAAGAAATATCTATCAATTTTTCGTCAACGTCTACGGATACCCAGATGTATATGAAGCTCCAAAAATATTCTTTTGAAATATTAGTAAAAAAATATTATTTTTATTAATAATAATAACAACAACAACAACAACAACAACAACAACAACAACAACAACAATAATAATAATAATAATAATAATAGTAATAATAATAATAATAATAATAATAATAATAATAATAATAATAATAATAATAGTAATAGTAAAATATTCACTTTTCCTTTTTTCTAAGGGCTCAAATCTTTGAAATTTCTACAAGACTTTTTGTTTAATGTCTTAAATGTCTACAAGACATTTTGTTTACAAACTTTATGTCTTGAAAAGTCTGAAAATGTCTAGAAATGTCTAGGAGACATGTCGTCCATGATTGTCCCTATAAATCCATCCAATACCCCCTCTAAATCAAATCTCCAAACCGCCTAATTTTCAGCCAAACCCGCCAATAAAAGAAAAAACTCCAAAAACGCCTATCAAATCCGACCAAAACCACCTTACCAAATCAATACCACCTACTAAACCGCCTAAATCAAAACCAACTACCAAATCAAATCTCCTAAATGTTGAAAGTGTGTTTTTAAACAAAATTTGGTTTTGGACACAATATGAAATGTGGGCTTGAGTAAATGGGTCTATCAAACTAGAAGGGGAAAAGAAGGAAAAAGACTCCTTAAATTAATTAAAGAGAGGTAGTAGAGATTCTGATGTCTACAATTTGAGTAAGCTTAGAGAGAGAAAGAACTAGGGCTTTTTTTTGGGGAAGATCCTTTGTGAAGAAATTTGAAATAATTAATTGGTATGTACCTATGACTATTATCTGATGTTTTTTAATGTCTTTTTCTTTCTTAATGAAAGAAACAACAACATTGTTTGTGTTTATGATGAATGAAGATTTGTGATTGAAGGATAGTTGGTTTGAGTATATGGTGTTAGATCCTTTATGTTATAGTTGTTATTTTTCTTCAATCTCCAACAAATGGTATCAGAGCTATGTTATCTTATCATTTCAACATTTTGGGAATCTAGGGTTTGTGAAAAAAAAAATTTGGGGATCTAGTAAGAAAAAATGACAAATATGGTGCAATCTCAAATACCTATGTTAACAAAAGAAAATTATGGACATTGGTCCATTCAAATGAGTGTATTATTGGGATCTCAAGATTTGTGGGATATCGTTTAAAATGGTCATGTAGAGCGAACTTTAGAAGAAGAGGATATTATGAACGACTTGCAAAAAAATGTCCTTAAAGATTCAAGAAAGAATGATAAAAAAGCCTTGTTCCTTATATATCAAGGGATTGATAGTTCTACATTTGAAAAAGTGTCTGAAGCAAAATCATCGAAAGAGGCTTGGAATATTCTCAAGAATTCTTTTAGAGGAGTTGATAAAGTGGTGAAGGTTCGTCTTCAAATTTTGCGTGGTGAATTTGAAAGGTTGAGTATGGATGAAGGAGAACTTGTCTCCGATTATGTTTCAAGAGTATTGTCTAATGTTAACGAAATGAAAAGGTGTGGTGAAAAATGTGATGATGTTCGGGTGATGGAGAAGATTTTACGGTCTTTGACACCTAAATTTGATAATGTGGTTATTGACGTTGAAGAATCAAAAGACTTGGAATCCATGACGGTAGATGAATTGATGGGAACATTGCAAATCCATGAACAAAGGGTGAATAGAAATGCCACAACCTCTTCAACTTGTTCGGTTGATCAAGTACTTCAAGCAAAACTCACTTTAGAAGAAAAACAATTTACACCCCAAAAAGAAAGAGGCTATGAGAGTTATGGTAGAGGTTATGATAACCGTAGAAGAGGCTTTGGAAGCCAAAGATGAAGAAATTTTTTTAATAGAGGAAGAACAAATGAACCAAGAGGAAGAGGTAGAGGAAACTTTACTAGATCTTATAATAGCCAAGGTAGAGACAAAAGGGATATTGAATGCTATAGTTGTCACAAGCTTGGGCATTATAGTAATGAATGTTGGTATAAAAATGAAGTTAAGGAATAATCAAATCTTGGTGAAGATGAAGTAGAAATTAATGTTGATCCGACATTGTTATTTTTTTGTGATGGTCTTGATGAATCACAAACAAACACTTGGTATTTTGACACCAGTGCAAGTAATCATATTTGTGGAAAAAGAGAATTGTTTGTTGAAGTGAATGAAAGTGTGAAAGGGTGTGTGAAGTTCGGTGACTCCTCAAAGATACCGGTGCTAGGGAAAGGTAATATCCTCGTTCAACTAAAAAATGGAAAACATAACTATATTTCCGATGTTTATTATGTTCCCGCAATGAAAAATAACATTTTGAGTTTGGGACAACTTTTAGAAAAAGGCTATGATATAAGATTGAAAGATCTTCATCTCACATTAAGAGATAGAAGTGGAACTCTAATTGCTAAGGTAAAGATGGCAAAGAATAGATTATTTCCCTTAAACATTCAACATGGTGATGCAAAATGCTTAAACTCTATTGTGAAAGATGAATCTTGGTTGTGCCACTTGAGACTTGGGCATCTAAAATTTGATGGGATGAAGACCTTGGCAAGCAAGAATATGGTAAGGGGTTTACAATGTATTGGTCACTCAAAAAAAGTGTGTGAAGGGTGTATCTTTGGCAAGCATCATCGAACAAGTTTTTCTAAAGAAGGAAGGTGGAGAACATCTAATATATTGGAGCTTGGGCATACCGATGTTTGTGGTCCATTGAAGCCAATGACAAATGGAGGTAACAATTACTTTCTCACTTTTATTGATGATTTTAGTAGAAAAATATGGGTTTATTTCTTAATAAATAAATCCAAAGTATTTGAAGTATTCAAAGAGTTCAAGAACATGGTTGAGAAACAAAGTGGTTTTATGATAAAGAAACTAAAGTCCGATAGAGGTGGGGAATATACCTCAAGAGCATTTGATATGTTTTGTAGAGAACATGGGATTGTTCATGAACTTACTTCGTCATACACACCACAACTATATGGAGTTGCCGAAAGAAAAAATCGCACCATATTAAACATGGCAAGAAGCATGTTAAAAGAAAAAAGTTTGCCTAGAGAATTTTCGGGTGAAGCCGTTGCATGTGCCGTATACTTGTTAAACAGATGTCCTACTAAAAGTGTCTATATGAAGACCCCGCAAGAGGCATGGGGTTATTACTAGCCTAGTGTATCTCATTTGAAGATATTTGGATGTATTGCTTATGCAAAGATACCGGAAGCAAGAAGAACAAAACTTGATGACAAAGGTGAGAAATGTATCTTTCTTGGGTATAATGAACAAATGAAATGTTACAAGTTGTTTAATCTAATTGTCAATAAAGTTCTCTTTAGTAGAGATGTGGTATTTGAAGAAGATTTGGCATGGGAATGGAAAGGAAAAGAAATTATTCAAGTTGAACTTAGACTTGAAAGAGAAGAAGAAGAAGATGCACCACCAAGAGAATTTCAAAAAAACCCACAAACACCATCGTCCTCATCTCCAGGGTCGTGCCTGAGAATTTGGGGGCCCAGTGCAAAACTTTAGTTTGGGCCCTTCGTATAATCAAAATATAAAAAAATTAGGCACAAAATGATAACGAATTCAAAATAATTTGACTATAAAGATAATTGATCGTTTATTTATCAACTCAAAATGTATTATTTAATAAAAGAAAAACTCAAAATGTATTTAAAAAGTATTTGAAGCAAAAAATATTACTTAAAATTTTTTCTCCTTGCATTTTTTGAAGCAAAATCATCAACTAAATGTTCGTAATCAATCTTGTCTAAGAACCCACTTTCAATGCTGAGCAAAGCTAATCCATTTAGTTTGTCTTGCGGCATGCTTGATCTCAAGTATGATTTTAAGAGCTTTAACTTTGAGAAACTCCTTTCTGCTGATGCAACTGTGACTGGTATAGTCAATAAAATTCTGTAAGCAATGCTACTAGCTGGAAAACAATTCATCTTCTTCAAAAATCCAATACATCAGTAGCTTTCGTAATCTCTCTTAGCAAAATAGTTTGCAAGAGTTTTAACTCCACAAACAAGTCATCTGCTTCAACATCAAAATGTTCTTCTTTCTTCAAACTATTTGAAAGATTATGACAACAAGATTTTAATTCTTCAACACCATACCCACTTAACTTTTCCGGTCTCAACAAAAAACCAAAAATTTTCTCATATTTTTGATATTGTTCAAATCTTCTCTCTAATGAACCAATAGCTTGATCTACTAATAAGATGAAATAATGAACTCTAAAACTTTCTTTACCTGATGGTGGAACTAATTGTGATGATCCATCACCAGTCTCATCAAAATGTCTTTTTCGACGAATTTCACGCCTCTCAGGAAAAACTGGGTCAACTTGCATTTCAATAGCCATTCTCTTAGCATCAATCATGGCCTCTTCGAATCCGGTTTCTCTATACATCTTCAGATAATCAATCAAACCTTTTATTAACTCTATAGCTACGTCAATATGTATGTCCTTTGTCTGCAAACGTTTGCTTACCTTATTAACTGCTACCAATAAGTTGTACCAAATTGTTAGACTTAGTAAAAATTCAAAATTATCAAATTCAAATCTTGCTATTGATCTTGCCTCACTACTTATTTTAGGTTCAGTGTCACTTTCTGCAAGTTGAAGTAAAGCTTCTCTAATTTGTAAAGGTTGGGTTATGATTGCCTTAATACTTTCAACACGACTCTCCCAACGTGTAGTCGACAATGACTTCAGAGTAACGCCTTTCAAATTATCTTTTAAAATTTGCCAACGCTTTGTAGAATTTTCGAACAAAGAATAAATTCGTTGCACTACTCCGAATAAGTCTTTCGCTTTACCATGAGAATTAGCTATGTCACAAAGAGTTAAGGTCAGACTATGACAACCACTTGCAGTATAGAATGCTCGCGAATTTATATCTAGAAGTCTTCTTTGTACACCGTGGTTGCACCCTTTCATATTTGATCCATTGTCATATCCTTGACCTCGCACATCATCAATCTTAAGATCTAAACTCTTTAATGCTTTTTGTAACTCTTCAAAGAGTCCTGATCCAGATGTATCATTGACAATCAAAAATTGTACAAAGTATTCTTCTATTTTCACATGACTTGCAGACATATCAACACACCTCAAAACTAAAGTCATTTGTTTTTGATGATTGACATCAGGAGTGCAATCAAGTATAACGGAATAATATTTTGCTTCTCTCACCTTTTTAAGAATCGCATCTCTAACTTTAGAAGATAATAATTGAATCAATTCGTTTTGAATACGATTACTAAGAAAATGATGTCGAATTTCATTGTCTTGAATTCAACGAAGATGTTCTTTCATCAACGGGTCATGTTCTGCCAACATCTCAACAAGACCCACAAAATTTCCGTTGCATTCTTGACCAATCTTGTGGTTGCTTCCACGAAATGCGATATTATACTTCGAAAGATATTTTACTATTGAAATCAACCTTTGTAATAAGAATCTCCAATGATCTTTTTCTTTTTGAATTGAGTCTTGTATAGCTTGATCAATGGTATGCTTATTTTGAAATCGAAGCTGCAATCCAATCCAGGTGGCCATCACTACAAAAATCGCGAATATTGCCGACGGCCCTTACCGACGAAAAATGTAAATGTGTCGCGATAAAATATTCACCGACGGTTTTAGGATGAGTCGTCGGTCGTATTGGACTTCCGCCGACGGTTTTTACTAACAGACGTCGGCATAAGTCATTCCGGGAAAAGTCCGTATTTAATAGCTTGCCGACGCACTGCGTTTTCGTCGGCACATATTAGTTTCTCGACGGATTTATGTACTCCGTCGGCAATAGTTTGGCAGGATATTTATTTTTTCGTGGACTTTATTGGCGCTCAAAATAAAAAAATTTCTGCCAAAATTTGGCTCGACGGTTTTCTATAACCCGTCGGTGGTAATTTGGCGCACATATTTTTTTTTCTTCCCGCGAAATCTTATCCCGACGGCATTTTCGTCCACGTCGATAGTGGTTGACCGTGGCCGACGGTTTTATTTAATTTCGTCGGTAGAAGTCGATTGTGATTGACCCTGGCCGACGACCTTTATTCTTCTCGTCGGTAGTATCCCTTAAAAAGAAAAAGAAAAGAAAAAACCCTTCTTCGTCTCTGTTCGATTTTTTCTTCTCTTTCTCTCTTGAAGTCTTGGTTGAGGAGAAAAGCCCTAATCAACTACATCAAGTAATCAGTAAGTTATGAAACCCCTCTTCTTCTCTTTCTGTTCGATTTAGCTCTCTCTCTCCCTCTCTATTTGTAAAGATGAAAAAGCCCTAATCAACTACTTCTTCTTCTCTAAAGCCCTAGACGACTTCAGCATATTTGGTGTATGTATGATTGTTTCATGGTTCCAATTTTGTGTACCATTTTGTTCTTCTCTTTTAAATCCCTAAGTTTTAACCTAATGCTAAAACTTGTTAGTTCTTTCTTAAATGACTTAATATGGGAATTAATGGACGAAATATTTAATCTATCTGTTGTTCATGGATTGCAAATTTGATTAACTTAGGTTTACACTCTTGGTTTGAGATGATATTTTAGGGCTTTATGTAGAAATTACTGGTAAAGGTGCAGCTAGGGTTTTATAGAGCCCTCTCCTACTTGATTAAAGTGATAACTATTTCGTCATTGTCATTTTTGAGTCTGAGTTTGTAGATTATGTGATTGATTGTGATTGTAGTTTATGAGTTTGTCAAAATTTACTTATTTTTGTTTTAGGGTTTTGTGAGTTTTCATTATTTTGCTTGGATCGATTTCAATTTGTCTTCAGCAGTTAGCTACTTAAATCTTGCTCTAACTACCATTTTAGTTAAGAATATGAAGGTTTCTGATAATTATCATCTATCTGTAATTAACATTCATTTTGTGTTGGTTTTTGGGTATTGTTTGTCAGATTGGAGTTGTGGGATTCTTGCATACCAGGCTTCTCCTTCACTTCTTCTATGGTAAGGGTTTCCCTATTTTACATTGATATGTTAATCACTTGTTAGAATAATGATGAATTCTTGTAGTTGGTGAGAGTTTGTTGGCACGTTTTGAATGAATGAGGGTTATCAAGAGGAGGCATTACTTGAACTAGGAAAAGTATCAAATGTTGATTTCTACTTGAATGAATGAATTCTTGTAGTTGATTTCTACTTGAACTTTGATAGTAGTAAAGAAATTGTTAAGACAATTAAACATCATGGGATGAGAAATTCTTCATTAAAGAACAGAAAAGTATCAAATGTTGAGTCTTTTCTTGAACTAGGAAAACAAATTAGTGGTATTAGAATTGGTAGATCGAATTCGATTGGTTCAATTACTGAAATTAAAGTAGACTCTATGACTAATTTGGGTTCTAAATTTCAACTACTTTATGCTTTTACTTTAAAATTGTTTGAGAATCGAGGCTTTCGGAGATTGGGTAACAGAGGAGTTCTCCTTTCGAAACGCTCTCATCACTGTATTCAGATTCCTTTATTTCATAAACTTTCTATAAGAAAAATTAAGAACTTGCTACAAAAACCACTGAATTTTTTGGGAGCTTCTGTATGTTTCATTTTATATCAATTAAGGGTTGTGGGCATATGAATGATACTTGTCTATACCTAGTTACTAAGAAAAGTTCGGACTACATCTTTGTTGGTTTTGTGTTCATTTTGTCCGACGTTAGTGCCTAAATATGCTTTGATGTAGAAGAAGCATCTGCGAGTCTGCGACAATCTGTTTATTTGCTTTCGTACAATCCTAAACATATATTTAGTGTGTGTAACAACTATAAACTTTTATGTCAGATTTGATATATTCTACTGCCAAATTCTCATGTCAGATTTGATATAGTACTTTTATGTCAGTTGAACTTAAACTAGAGATAGTATATAGTTGAATTTGAGGACTTGCCCGGTCCTAATGACATCTTTGCCCAAGTCATGGGACCAGAGCGAAGTGGTAGAATTCGACTTATGCCTCATGTGAAGCCGAAGGACCTCTTTCCTCGAAAATCTTCAACAACTAATAAGAAAATAGAGCAAGAACTGTCCAATATTAAGGAACAAAATGTTGAGTTAAGAGAGGAGAATGCTGAGTTAAAAGAGAAGCTTTGTAATGTCACATCAGAGGTATCTTCTCTGAAAGCACAAATGACACAGGTCATGAATTTCATGCGATCACAGGGAGCTAGTTCGTCATCAGAGGTAAATTTAACTTATTGATCTCATATATGTTAGCTTTGTATGTTGCTGTTTTAAATTATTTTGATGATTTCTTGTATTTTTGTTTGGATAGGGGCAATATACGCGCACAACTTCTTCTCAGATTTAGCTTGGATGTGATTACTTTTGTTTAAGGTAAATACTTTATGCATCTTACATTTATTTTTCATTTAATTTGTTTGAGTTTTTTCTACATCACATTGATATAAGTACGATGAAAGACCGGACTGTTTATTGCTACACGTGTGTTTGGTGTCGAATTTTGTAACGCATGACTTCGCTTCCCTCGTGAACTGGACTATAATGAGAGCATTAGTAGAGACATTGATTAGTGTTACCTAGCTATGCATTTATTTAGTTGGAACAGGTTTAATTTGAATATCATTGTTGCGACAAGAGTTTTAATATAATATAAAGTATACTTTTATTTTCTGTACTTTTATTCTTCTTTAGGAAATTCGATAAACGCCGACTCAAACACTAACAAGACCGGACCTATAGGCTACCAACTGTTGACTTTTGTTTACTATTCTTTAAACATCGTATATCTAGACAACACCCTAAATGGAGTAAGTTAGTCGGTAGAATTTAGAAAGATAAGAGTATTGACATATCTAAGTTAGGTTTTAGTGTTATATTGAGATATGTATCGGACATAGGATCATTTTTCATTCCACAGATGAAGTCAGCTTGTCGGTAAAAATAATCGAAACTTCTTGGTCTATGAGTTAAGGTAAAAGTGTTCATCTAGATATAGTATTATATCTAGTCTTTATTTTCTTAGGTTATTATGGATTATTCAGTTAATCAGTTGGAGAACTTTTGTGGGGAGTTTCCATATTTGGCTTAAAATTGATATAGAAAGAAGAAGGTATTATTGATATAGGAAGAAGAAGGTATTATTGTAGTGCTAAGTGATAGTTAATTTGACTTCATTCCATGAAACCTACAAGTGATTACTACCTCTGGAATCACACTTTTAGCTTCTCTTACATCTGGATCTTATTGATGATCAAGTCTTCCCTACATTATTTCGTCTCTCTCGAAAGTCAATCCAAAGTTACATGATAATTCATTCATATATTCATTAGTTAAATCTTTGTTGGTAGTGGAAGTCAGCTTGATCATTTTTCATTCCAAAGATGATGTTTTTGGTCTCGTATATTCATTGGTTAAATCTTTGTTTTTGTAAATTGAGTTCCAAGCTTTGAGTTTGAATATCGTTTGCTCGGTTGTTTCTTTGTGCAGGTCTGTTGGTGTTTCAGAGGTGATAAAGATACTTGTTGAAGATCTGATTAATATAAGTTCATTGTTCCTAAACTAGTTTTGTAATTTTGAATCTTCAAATCCTTCATGGTTTTGTTTTCGTTAGACAATGGCTATTATGAAACATATGACTTGTTCTTCAATGTGCATTAGACGTTTTATAGTTATGCAGGTTAATATTCATTATGCTGCTGCATTTTATGGATTACCAGGTGCAGCAGCGGGTACAGAAATTAGATTTCAAAAAAACAAAAAAAAAACTATTGCCGACGGAGTGAAAACCGTCGGTAAAAGCAACACCTGCCGATGATTTTTTGGAACACAAACCGTCGGCATAGGTTAAGAAACTCGCGGGAAATGGTGTTCCCGCGAAATTATCTTTCTCACTGCCGACGGTGTTTTATTTACAAAAACCGTCGGCATACTTTCTGCCGACGCTTCATTTTCGTCGAGAAGTTCGTCGCGGATAGTTTTCGTGACACCTACATTGCCAACCATTTTGTTGTCGTCGGCAGTGAGCTATGCCGACGAAATTTATATGATGCCGACGCTTTTTTACCGTCGGCAATATTCGCGATTTTTGTAATGCATGTTAGATATATGGTCACTGCTAAGCTCATGTTCTTTAAGCCTCTCACTAAGATGTCTCCAGTCTCGGTAACCATCATTTGCTAACTGATTTTTTGAGAGTTTTCTTGAACAATTTGCAACAAAAGCAGAAAACTTTATCGTCATCTTTTGAGTACACTAGCCAAATTCTATCATGTTTTTCTCCGTTTGGTAATTGTCTAGTGTAAAATTTTGACGAAAAACATCTATTTGCCTTATCTTTAGGACCTTTCTTTAGTGATAAGTCTCTAATTGGACCTTTTTGAACTAATAGATCTCTCCATTTTCCAGCAAGACAATCTCAAATTTTGGGATCATAAATATTATCTGGAATTTCATCAGTTGGTTCGTCAACTGACTCATTCAAATCATGATTAGGAATACCACCGTCAAACTCTTCATCAACATCCACGTTTTCGGAACTCCCCCCCATGAACCATATTATGATCAACATTACTTTCGTCTTCAACGCGAACTTCAGTTGATTCTTCATTATTTTGCTCAACTACTGCCTCTTCAGTCAAAATCGGTTGTTGTTCTCTTATAATGAATTTATCAAGAGCTCCTCTTTGTGATTGAATCAATTTTTCTTCTTTTTTTTTTCTCTTGCCTCTTGAAATTTCCAGATTTGTGTTTTTTTGGTGCCATATATTATAATTACATGAATAAAATAACTTATCAATAATAATATAATAAAAATTATTGAAATATAAAATCGTAACCTAGTTGGATATTTCTTTACAAAAATACTAAAGACTTAATCTGATATAGCAATTACAACGATTAAATTAAAGCGACTGATGTACCCACAATGAATTATTGTTCTAATAGTTAATAAATTAAGGTGATATTGATGCAATTATTTCAACTTCAACATAAATTTAACAACTAAATTATAACAACAAGAAGAGAAAATAGAAAAAACGATACGTTACCCGGTGTTATTTGGAAGAAGACTTAAGTAAAATAATGAAAAAATTGTTTTGCACCAACAATTTATAAAAAAAAAAAAAAAGTTAACTTAAACCGACAAAGCCGGTTTCTAAGAAAAAAAAAACGGCTAACCAATTTTTAGTATATAAAAAATGATTCCCTTGTAAGGAAAGAGTAAAAGAAAAGTGTCAAAAAAAAACTGGAGAGAGAAAGGGTAATAATCTAGAAAAGAAAGTAGAGAGAGAATTAGTAACTAGCCAGAAAAAGGAAAGTAGAGAGAAAAAGAGATATTCTTGCGTCAAAGTTAGTGGAGAGTGGGCCCCCTAGTTTACTTAAATATATACATACCCTGATTTTTTTTGGAGTTTGGCTTTTTCAAACTTCTTTTTTATTTTTTATTGGGAAACGGAACAAAAGAGAGTAGTAAAATTTTTTTTGGGCCCCACATTGGTGCGGGGCCCAGTGCGGGCGCCCTGCCCGCACTGGGTACCGCACGGGCCTGCTCATCTCCATCGTCCTCATCATTGGGGGGAAGTTCTAATGAAGGGCCAATGAAAACTAGAAGTTTGGGAGAGATTTATGAAGTCGTGGATAATGAAGAAGAATTGAACTTGTGTTGTTTTCTCATGGATTGTGATCCTATTAGTTATGAAGAGGCCATCCAAGAAGAAAAATGGGAAAATGCAATGAATGAAGAAATTAATGCAATTAAAAAAAATGATACTTGGGAATTGACAAGTTTACCAAAGGGATATAAACCTATTGGTGTAAAGTGGGTGTATAAGACAAAGAAGAATGCAAGTGGAGAAGTCCAAAGATATAAAGCAAGACTTGTAGCTAAAGGTTACAAGCAAAGAGTCGACATTGATTATAGTGAGGTATTTGCTCCCGTTGCTCGTATGGAAACAATAAGATTGTTAATCTCTATAGCGGCTCAATATTCATGGAAGATTTATCAACTTGATGTCAAGTCGGCATTTTTGAATGGTATCTTAGAGGAAGAGATATATGTTGAACAACCTTTGGGGTATGTTAGAAAGGGAAAAGAAGATAAAGTTTATAAGTTGAAGAAGGCCCTTTATGGGTTAAAGCAAGCTCCACGTGCATGGAATGCAAGAATTGATAAGTATTTTCAAGAAAATGGGTTTGAAAAGTGCCCTCATGAGCACACTTTATATATGAAAATGAAAGAAGATGGAGGTACGTTATTTGTTTGTCTCTATGTTGATGATTTGATATTCACCGTTAATGATTCAAGACTATTTGAAGAGTTTAAGAAGAACATGGTTAAAAATTTGATATGACCGATATTGGGTTGATGGGTCATTTCCTTGGTATCGAAGTGAAGCAAATGGAAAATGGAATATTTATTTCTCAAAGTGGATATGCTAAGGAAGTACTTAAAAGATTTAAAATGGAGTCGTGTAATCCGGTAAACACCCCTCTTGAAAGTGGAGCAGAATTGAGAAAATGCACAAGAAGTAGTAATGTGGATCCTACATATTTCAAAAGTTTGATTGGAAGTCTACGTTATCTTACATGTACAAGATCGGATATTCTCTATGGAGTTGGGCTAGTGAGTAGGTACATGGAGACACCGGATGAATCTCATCTTAATGTTGCAAAGAGGCTCCTTCGATATATTAAAGGTACGCTCAATGATGGTTTATGTTTCTCTTGTGCACAAGATTTTAAGCTTATTAGTTATTCCGATTGTGATTGGAGTAGAGACTTAGATGAAAGAAAGAGTACATCGGGATTTGTATTTTTTATGGGTTACACGGTATTTACTTGGTCTTCCAAGAAACAACCCATTATGACTTTATCTACTTGTGAAGCGGAATATGTAGCCCCTAGCTCTATGGTTTGTTATGCAATTTGGTTAAGAAATATGTTGAAGCATCTTCAATGCCCTCAAGTTGGTCCAACCGAAGTGTTCCTTGATAACAAATCGGTTATTGCTTTAGCCAAGAATCCCGTTTGTCATGAAAGAAGCAAGCACATTGATGCACGCTACCATTTTATTCGTGAACATGTTAAAGAAGGTGATATTGAAGTGATGTATTGCAAGTCTCAAGATCAAATAGCCGATATATTTACGAAGCCCTTGAAGCATGATGTCTTTGAAAGTATGAAGTGGATGTTAGGTATGAGAAGCTATAGAAATTTGGTTTAAGGGGGGATGTTGAAAGTGTGTTTTTAAACCAAATTTGGGTTTTGGCCCAATATGAAATGTGGGCTTGAGTAAATGGGTCTATCAAACTAGAAGGGACAAAGAAGGAAAAAGACTCCTTAAATTAATTAAAGAGAGGTAGTAGAGATTCTAATGTCTACAACTTGGAGTAAGCTTAGAGAGAGAAAGAACAAGGGCTTTTTTTGGAGAAGATCTTTTGTGAAGAAATTTGAAGTAATTAATTGGTATGTATCTATGACTATTATCTAATGTTTTTGAATGCCTTTTTCTTTGTTAATGAAAGAACCAACAACAATGTTTGTGTTTATGATCAATGAAGATTTGTGATTGAAGGATAGTTGGTTTGAGTATATGGTGTTAGATCGTTTATGTTATAGTTGTTATTTTTCTTAAATCTCCAACACTAAATTCCGAGAACCACTTAATCCACTTATTTTAACTCCCTCTGAAACCACTAAAACCACTTCTGTTAAATCCCAAATATACCAACCAAAAAATATACCACCAATGAATCCCATCTTCAAAACCAACAACACATCCTACTAATAAAACAACCAATATAAAAAACCACAAAACTAACTAAAACTCCAATCTTCAAAACCACCAACGAATCCAATCTTCAAAACCGCCAACACATACTACCGATAAAACCGCCACCATCAAAAATCAAAACCACTTAAACCTTTTCACCAACCCTCTTGAAGACCAACCAAAAATCATCAAACAAAATCGCGTTCACCAAAAAACCCTAGTAGCCCCACCTTCATCTTCTCCCCTCTTTTAAGAAAAACTTCAAGAACCTTGCTCAGATACCGTGTAAAAATCAGTAACAATATTCAAAGAAAAGAAGAAGAAAGAAACATTATCATGGAAGTTATGGATTTCATTGATTAAACTATATTTACAAGATAACAAATATACAGAAAGGATTAAAGACTAAAAGGCCCTTAAAGGAAAAATTACTAAACAACCCCTAACTATTACATATATTATTCTAACACTTGGTTCGTCACTCTATAAACATAATGGATCGAGCATACTTCAAAGTTCAAACATAAATTGGCAATTTCACGCACAATTCTAAGTACTTACCGAGGTGGTTGCTCGTCTGTAGTCATTGGGATTGTGACTGTAAGTGATGAGTTAGTAGCCACCTTAACTTTGCTCTTACCAAATTTTAATGCAAGTTGAAGGCCTAATCTCACTCTCATGCATGAGAACCGAAATTCTTGTTGTCATAGCCGCTACAGCCACTATTGTATCGCCATTTGCGTCCCTAAAGATTTGCAGTGAAACCTCAATATAGTTCATCAAACACTCCATCTGTGTTTATTAGGGTGAAGTTAGCATCAGGCTTTTGCCATTTAGAAATCTTTGCGGTTTTAGTAATCAGTGGAGTAACGAGATTTCATTGATCAAGGATTTCTCTTGCCTCTTTCGTTGCTTCAGTAGGCTTTTCCGGGCTAAATCCTTGATTCTAATTCTATCGACTATCTCCTTTATTAGCACTTTAGTTGGTCGTGATTCTCTTTTGAAGATTCGGTTATTTCTCTCCGTGCATATGTTGTAAATGTATGCTGAGAATACTAATCCCCCCATTCGGCCAAGTATCGAGCTGCCCCGAAAAGTTGTGAGACACCATTCTGTTTCCTCTTACCAAACTCCTATATAGTTACGTCTCACGCCCAGATTTTGTAGCAGGTCATTCCAAACAGTGAGTGAGTAAACACATTGGAACAATAGGTGTTCGTCAGTCTCTACCCCTTCATTACATAATTGACGTACTTCATCTATCTCCAGTGTGAAACGATAAATACCTTTATGATTATAACTCGAGTTAAGTCGAGGTATAGAGGAGACAATCGGGTGAGAACCGAGAGGGATGATAACTTGGATAGCTCTCGGTTGAACCCGAGGAGGAAGATGATGAATGACACTCGGTTATAACCGAGGATGGTGGATTGATGCTCTCGGGTATGCCGAGAGTTTGACACTATCACTTCTCGGTTGTAACCGAGTATGGTGATGGAGATATGTGAGTAAGCCGAGAGAGGAAGATGATAGAGAAGAGTTGATCGTGAGAGAGAGAGAGAGATAGGTAAATACCTTCTTTATTTACACTTACAACTTGATTATTACATTGGGTATGGACCTCTTTATATAGGTTTACATAGGAGAAGTTTTAGAAATATAAAACTCACTAAACTAAACTTTATCTAGTACAACAATCCTAATAGCATTAGGATTCCTAATTATACTAGGAATCCTTTTCCTAATCATGGACTAATCCACTCGGTTTAGCCGAGTGGAGTAGACTCTCTAACACTCCCCCTCAAGTTAGAGCGGGAATGGAAGTAACGCCTAACTTGCCAATAATGTTCTTGAACGGTTCTGCCCCGAGTGGTTTGGTGAAGATATCTGCAAGTTGAGAATCTGAACTTGTAAAGCGCGTGGCAATGACGTTATCTTTGATCTTCTCACGAACGATGTGGCAATCTATCTCAATGTGTTTGGTACGTTCGTGAAATACTGGATTATCAGCAATGTGGAGAGCGGCTTTGTTGTCGCAATAAACTGTCATCGGATCCGAGTGGTCAATTCCAAAGTCAAGTAATAAATACTTGAGCCATTGTAATTCGCATGTGAGGATAGCTAAAGCTCGATATTCTGCTTCTGCCGAAGACTTGGCAACGGTGGGTTGCTTCTTTGATTTCCATGAAAGTGGGCTAGATCCCAACATTGTAAAATATCCTGTAGTCGATCTACGGGTCGAGGGGCAACCAGCCCAATCTGAGTCACAGTAACCTGTGATATGTAGAGAGCTGTTTGCGGATAAAAATACTCCTTTATCAAGGGTACCTTTCAAGTATCGTAGTACGCGATGGGCGGCGTCTAGGTGTACCTGACTAGGTGTTTGCATGAACTGACTAAGGTTATTCACGGCAAAAGCGATATCTGGCCGTGTAACTGTTAAGTAGAGAAGCCGGCCAATTAGGCGACGGTAAACTGACGGATCCGTTAATGGTGTACCATCAGTGGGACTAAGGCGAAGTTTTTGTTCCATA
The DNA here is from genome assembly GCF_041429995.1 of Eschscholzia californica. NCBI lineage: Eukaryota > Viridiplantae > Streptophyta > Magnoliopsida > Ranunculales > Papaveraceae > Eschscholzia > Eschscholzia californica. The sequence goes on from NW_028238198.1 coordinate 40,916,072, forward strand.
GGGAACTCAGAGGGACGTGCAGCGGTTAGTCCAGAATCTTTTAAAATGTCAAGTGCATATTTTCTTTGACATAGAAAAATGCCTTGTGACGAACGAGAAACTTCAATACCAAGGAAGTACTGGAGACGTCCTAAATCTTTTAGGGAGAAAGCATTATTTAAGAATGATTTTAACTTGGAAATAGCATGATCATTATTTCCTGTGATAATGATATCATCCACATAGACTAGAACATAAATCTGAGTGGAGGAGGAACGAAAAGTGAAAAGTGAATAATCACTCTTAGATTGAGAGAAGCCACGTTCAATTAGAACGGAGGAAAATTTTGAAAACCACTGACGGGAAGCCTGTTTGAGACCATAAAGAGATTTATGAAGGCGGCATACTTTAGACTCCCCCTTAGATGAAAATCCGGGGGGAAGTTTCATGTAAACCTCCTCATGGAGATCGCCTTGGAGAAAGGCATTATTAACGTCTAATTGATGGAGAGACCAGCCTTTAATGGCGGCGAGAGAGAGAAGGACTCGAACGGTTACTAGTTTAGCAACTGGAGCAAAAGTATCATTGTAGTCCAAGCCCTCTATTTGAGTATAGCCTTTAGCCACTAAACGAGCTTTATAGCGTTCTATGGAGCCATCGGGTTTAAACTTTATTTTATACACCCACTTACAACCAATAGGCTTCTTGCCGGGTGGTAAGCTGGTGAGTGTCCATGTTTTGTTTTCTTCCAAGGCCGAAATTTCCTTAGCCATGGCTTCTTTCCAATGAGAAGATTTCATTGCTTGGGTGAAGGAAGTGGGCTCGGTCGAGGATAAGACCGAGGAAAGAAATTGTTGATGAGATGTCGAAAAAGAATTGATAGAAAAATAGTTTTCAAGTGGGTACTTGACGGTAGTGGTGTTGGAGCAAACATAGTCCTTGAGGTGACTAGGTGGTTGACGAGACCGAACCGGTCTGCCGGTGTCAACGGCGGGAGCGCCGGAAGTGAGATCACCGGTCACGAGCGGTGGAAGAGAGGTGACCGGGCTGGGATTGTGAACAGGGGGTTCTGTCGGCACCCCTGAAGTGGGTTGGCCGATTGAATGTTCAGTCGGCACCCCTGAACCAGGGAGCCTGTCTGAAAAATCTGTCGGCACCCCCGTAGGGGAAGCGGGAACTTCTGTCGGCACCCCCGAAGGTATAGCAGCAGGGGTGTCTGTAGGCACCCCCGAAGCTGTATCCACAGCCGGGACGACAGGGACAGTGGGTTCTTCGGTGAACCTGCTGTTGTCGGCCGGTGAATCGGCGCAAGGCTCGGCAGTCACCGGAAAATCAAAGGTTCCGTCATCATCTATAGGGAGAGATGGAGACGGGTCGGCGTGAGGAGCTTGTGCCGGAGATGAAGAGGCCATTGGAAAACGGTTCTCGAAGAAAGTAACGTCTCTTGAGATGAAAATACGTTGAGTAGATATGTCGTAGATACGGTAACCCTTTTGTCCACTTGGATAGCCGAGAAAGATGCCGGCGGAAGACCGGGCATCCATCTTGGTCTTGACCAAAGGGATACGTGCATAGCAAAGGCATCCGAATACACGTAAGTGTGAAAGATTCGGAGGAGTACCCATGAGAATTTCATGAGGGGATTTCCCATCAAGGATTGGTGTGGGTAGTTTATTAATGAGATAGACGGCGGTTAGAACGCATTCTCCCCAAAAGGAAAGAGGAAGATGAGCTTGAAGTCGTAAAGATCTAGCGACCTCAAGAATATGGCGATGTTTTCGCTCTACAACACCGTTTTGTTGGGGGGTATAAGTGCAACTTCGTTGATGGATAATCCCCTTTTCAAGAAACCAACTTTGTAGAGAATGATTTATGAACTCGGAACCATTGTCCGATCTAATTGTTTTTATTACACACTCAAATTGTGTGTGAACATAATTAGAGAAATTCCTAATTTGTACGGTAGAATCCGATTTAGAATTTAGGAGAAATATCCAAGTACAACGAGAAAAATCGTCAGCAAGAGTCAAAAAATAACGACACCCGGAGGTGGAGGGAACCGGAAAAGGACCCCATATATCGGCATGAACTAGCTCAAATATATGAGTGGAAGAAGTAGTGCTAGTAGGAAAAGGCAATCGACATTGCTTAGAAAGTGGACAAACATCGCACGGCACTTTATTAGATAAGAACTTAAAATTCATACATGGAAGTCTTGAATTAAAAAATTGAAAACGAGAAAAAGATGGATGGCCTAAACGGCAATGCCATAAAGAAAAAGACTCATGACTAGATTTGTCTTGGACTAAATTTGAAACGGAAAAAATTTGACGCTCCGTGCGAAGGAAGTAAAGGTCGTCATGAAGACTACCATGCCCAATCTCCATCTTCGTTGTTCGGTCCTGAAAAAGACATAAGTCATTGTCAAATAAGACGGTACAACGAAGAGATTTAGAAATTTGAGATATAGATATGAGATTAAATTGAAAAGATGGAATATGAAGCACATCTTGTAAATAGAAATTATTGGAAAAATAAACCGAACCAATATGGTGGACTTTAACTCTTGTTCCATCGGGTAATCTAACAAATAAATCCGGAGGAGCAAGAGAATAGGAAGAAAAACGGGATAAAACCGAACATATATGCTTAGCGGCACCGGAATCAATAACCCAAGGAGGGTGAGAAGAAGAAGTATACTTACCGGTGAGGTTAACAAGTGGATCCTTGTTGAGACGGATAGAGGTTGTGGGCTGTTTGTGTTGATCTAACAAAGCCAAGACGGATTGATATTGTTCCGGAGTGAGGGAAGTTGCTGTAGGCACCCCCACATCGGTTTGATGTGTGACCGAATTGGTGGCCGCATCTTGCCGAGAACGTGGTCTTCCACGTTGGCCATAGTTTGGTGGATAACCATGGAGTTTGTAGCATGTGGAACTATCATGGCCATGGAGTTTACAATGATCACAAAACGGTCGTTGTCGTTTTGGTCTTTGTTTATCGGAACCATAGGACCGATTTTGATTATATTCATTGGAACCAACGGCTAGGGCAGCAGCATTGTTATCTATATTCATAGGAGAAACAATGTTTTGTTGAACCTCTTCTTGTTTAATAAGAGAATGAATTCGAAGAATGGAAGGGAATGGTTCAATCAACAAAATTTGACTCCGAATTGAGGAGAATCGGTCATTAAGACCTTGGAGAAACTCCATAGCTCTATCTTGATTTGTTCGATCAATCAAGGATCTACCATGACCACATGTACAAGGCTCGGTAATTAGCAAAGAGTTGAGTTCATCTTGAAGAGCCTTGAGTTTGGTAAAGTATGTGGAAACATCGGAATTATCTTGTTTGAGACAAGAAATTGCTCTCTTTAATTGGAATATTTTGGGAGCATTTCTTTGGTGAAAACGATCATATAGATTGTGCCATATATCAAAGGCCGATTCATCATATAAGATTGAATCACGAAGAGGTGGATCAACGGAATTGATGAGCCAACTAGAGACGAGATCATTACATCGTCCCCATAATTCTAATTCCTTAGGATCGGTGGGTTTTTCAATGCTTCCATCAACGAAACCAAGTTTAGCTTTAGCCCTTAAGGCCTTAGTCATTCCTCGCGACCATGAGGAGTAATTGTCACCGGTTAGAAGCGGTGTGATGAGAATAGTAGTAGGAGAATCCGAGTGGTGAACATCAAACGGCCCACTATTGGTGTTAGGATTAATTTGAGAGATCTCCGAAGATTCGGGAGTAGTCATCTTTCAAAAAAAAATTGAATTCTTTAGGCTCTTATACCATGTGAAACGATAAATACCTTTATGATTATAACTCGAGTTAAGTCGAGGTATAGAGGAGACAATCGGGTGAGAACCGAGAGGGATGATAACTTGGATAGCTCTCGGTTGAACCCGAGGAGGAAGATGATGAATGACACTCGGTTATAACCGAGGATGGTGGATTGATGCTCTCGGGTATGCCGAGAGTTTGACACTATCACTTCTCGGTTGTAACCGAGTATGGTGATGGAGATATGTGAGTAAGCCGAGAGAGGAAGATGATAGAGAAGAGTTGATCGTGAGAGAGAGAGAGAGATAGGTAAATACCTTCTTTATTTACACTTACAACTTGATTATTACATTGGGTATGGACCTCTTTATATAGGTTTACATAGGAGAAGTTTTAGAAATATAAAACTCACTAAACTAAACTTTATCTAGTACAACAATCCTAATAGCATTAGGATTCCTAATTATACTAGGAATCCTTTTCCTAATCATGGACTAATCCACTCGGTTTAGCCGAGTGGAGTAGACTCTCTAACATCCAGCCCCCGTACTAGGAACTTCGCTTTTGGTTTGAGACCCTTTTTTAATGCAATCCAAGCTATAAATGAGAGTTTTGGTATTCCCTCCCTAAACCAAACAAGTTTAGACCAAGGTATCTGAGTTCCTTTCCTGCGTAGGGTCGAGATTACTGGGATCTTTGACTGAACCACGTTAAATTATTGTGTCGACTATTCCGATGTATCTTTTCAGTTATCACATAATCGTGAATTTAACATAGTATCTGAGCAGGTTAATCAATCTTGAATTAACTTCCGTGTAGTTTCCTAACGTTTTCGTTTGATAAAATCGTTATGACTTAATCATTGTTTCAATCATCTTCATCAATCATCGAGGATTGAAGAGTTACAAAAAAAAAAGTCGGTTGTTTGTTTCAATCCAAGTGACTTTTGCTTCAATCCTACTAATACGTGGAGCAAGTTTTCTAACACTATAGTCTACAAATGTTGAATATTTTTTTACCGTATTTTCATCATTTTTCTCCAACTTGGACACTTCGAAATCCAGGATTTTGACTTGCGGGAGGTAATGAGATTAGCGAACATCGTGACGGATCCAGCCGACGGAGATCCGAGATTAACAAGAATTCAAGATGTTTGATAAACGTAATGAATCAAACTCACTACTAGTAAATCCATTATTGGTTTCTCTGATGTAGGACGAGATTATATGAGATCTTTGACTGAACCACGTTAAACATTGTGTTGACTATTTCAATGTATCATATCATTCAGAGAATTTTAAGAGTTACCAAAAATGTTCAACGAAGGGGGACTAATGAGGTGGATCAATAGACGTCGGCCTCTGACTTGGATGGCTTTAAACGGCACCATCACTACTTAGAAGCAAAATCATTGTCTCTATCCTCTCATTATGGCTTGCTCTTAGCAAAATCATTGTCTCTATCATCTCATTATGGCTTGCTTAAGAGCAAGTCCAATGTTGGGGCTAGGAGCCCTCTTGTGAGCTCTCAACAGCTATACCCAATCTATTTTATTTTTTATTTTAGACAAATAATTTATAGTTTCTTTTTGTTTTTTTTTATTTTGTTCATCTTTTTAAAACGTTGGAGGTGGGAGCCCCCCTTGCTTAAGAGCAAGTTCTTCTCTAATTAACTTTTTTTTTCATCTTTTTAAAACTTTCTCTTATGTCAAATTTAAATTTGGAACTAATAATTAATGGTTGAAAATAGAATTAAGATGTCGTAAACATATATCACACGTTTATGTTTCAGTTGGGATCCCTTCATTTGAGAGTCTGACATTGGAAATGAAAAATTTAATCACTCCCGAAATTGGATTTGCGATTGTCAATAGTCCTGCCTTTTGTTGGCAGCTCTTGCTGCTCTTTGAATCCTTTGTACTTCCCGCTCACATCATTCATGCTCCTGCCTGCATCATTTGTACGAGAGTTAGTGAAGCTCTTAACCATTTGGATGCATTTCGATATTACAGGTTTCCGTGAAATATTTGATTCTTAATTCATATCTACTTACTATAAACTCGGAGGCAGAAGTTTGAACGTAAATTTTAAAAGAATATGAATAGGTTTTGTATGAGGAAAACCATGAACCTCCCTCGTATATTTATATTGTCAACAATTTATGTAAACATGCAGTTGACATTGATAGATATACATAAGAGAGGAAACAAATACATAAAGGAGGAAATGATATATACAATATATTGTAAAATATCAAGTCCAATCTTATCCAAAATCCTTAGTCAATGATTTCTCGAATCTGATTATTATTACTGTTATTACGCTCTCGTGAATTGAGCTTCAGGGAGACGCAAAGGTTCAATTCGAAACAAAGCTCCAAGAACCGGAAATGAGATAAGTTTTTGTCAAAATATCAGCGAGTTGATCATGAGATGGGACAAAATGGTTCTTCATTAAGTCGATTGTCACCTTTTCTCGAACAAAGTGATATTCCAAAGCAATGTGCTTAGATCGACCATGAAACACTAGGTTGGCAGTTATTAGGATGACACTTTTATTGTCACAATATATACGAATAGGAGTAGATAGACGAATACCCAATTCCTCAAGAATATAACCAATCCAAGTTAAGTCAACAGTAGTATAGGCACAAGCACGATATTCAGCTTCGGGTGCTGGAACGAGAAAACGTAGGCTACTTACGAGCATTCCAGCTGAGAAGATTTCGACCAAGAAAAATTGAGTAGCCAGATGTAGAACATTGTGTGCCAAGAAAACCTGCCCAATTAGCATCACAGTAAGCATGGAGAGAATTAGAGGCAGAGTCTGCAAACAATTGTAAACCCATGTGAATCATCCCCTTAACATAACGCAAAATGCACGCAAAATGCGTTTAACACACTAAAAGTGTTCAACTCTGGGAGAGTGCATAAACTGACACGCCACATTGACCTCGTAGGCCAAATCTGGACGGGTTAACGTAAGATATTGAAGAGCCCGGCCACCTTACGATATAGAGTAGGATCCGCAAAAGCAGCACCCTGTCTTGACAACTGAATGCTTGTAATCATAGGCGTGGAAGCTGGTTTGACACCTCTAAGTAGTGGTGGCAACGGGTCGTGTTGGCCCGGAAACGGACCAGCGACTCGTTTATAAGGCAACCCGACACGGAACGACGCGTGTCACGCCGACCCGTCACGGCTCAAGCGGGTCGTGGCGGGTCTAGATTTTAAGTTCTTAGACCCGTCAACCACGCCATTTTAGGAACGGAAACACGACCCGCCACGACCAATAGCGTTCCTAACACGTCACACCACGCTAACCCTTAGAAACGGGTACTCAATTTACAAAAGATTATTACCATTTTGTTGAAAGTAATTATTAATTAATAAAATTAATACTTAATAAAATTATTAATTAATAAAATAAACATAGATTCTAAAGTTTAAACAAAGATGACAACGTTTGATTTGAAAAATAATTAGTGCTTCATATTGTTACTTTTTTTTTTTACAAATAAATAAATAAAAAGTTCGTGAATGGGCCGGCAACAGCTGGGCCATTAGCCACGACCCGGCACAGCAACGGCTGGACCGTTGGCCACCACTACCTCTAAGATTAAAACTTTAAGAATGTCTAAGGCATATTTAGAGGATTTTTGAGTCAACAGTCCAAAATCTGGGGGGTAAACCCAAAAAAATCCACTCTTGCCCAAAAATTAGTTGCAGGTCCAAATGTCAGTTTTTTTTATTCCCCTCTTGCCCTTGGACGGGACATGTTGACGTTTCCTGGAAAAAAAAAACTGACTGGTAAATAAAATAATTTACCAGTACACGAAAAATTCAAAGTTTCAAAATTTTTTGAAATTTTGAAACGAAATTTCAAATTCCCGCCCAACAAACCATCTCTTCCCAGTAAATAAAATAATTTCCTGTACACAAAAAATTCCAATTTTCAAATTTTTTGAAATTTTCAAAAGAAATCTTTTTTTCGAAATTTTGAAATTTTAAAACGAAATTTCAAATTCCCGGGAAAATTTTCAAATTCCCGGGAAAATTTTCAAATTTTTTTGAAAATTTTAAATTCCCGCCCCAGCAAAAGTGTCTAGTACAGAAAAAAATTTCCAGTAAATAAAATAATTTCCCGGTCACAAATTTTTTTTTTCAAAGTTTTGAAAATTTCAAATTCCCGCCCAGCAAAAATGTCTAGTACAGAAAAAAAATTCCAGTAAATAAAATAATTTCCCGAAAAAAATTTCGTTTCCCGAGAATTTTTCGGTGGCTGTTCCGTAATTTTTTGAACAGTACAAATTCTGATGGACGGGTTGTCAGATTATTTTTCAGAAAAAAAAATCGTTTCCCGAGAATTTTCGATGGCAATTTTGTAATTTTCGATGGAATGAACGGTAAATACTTTATTTTCTAAGGGCCCTTTACGTAATTTTGACCCCCAAACTGACACATTGGACCTCCCTTTCATTTTTAGGCAACTTTGGGTGGGATTTTCATTTTGGCCCCCTTTTTGGACCAATGGCCCAACCCCTCATATTTAGATTGAGTAAGTAAAAAACCATCCTTATTCGAAGTTGCTTCAATACCCAGAAAATAATGTAGAGATCTCTTATTCTTCATATCAAACTTAGAAGACATCTGAGAAATAATAGTATCAATAGTTGAGGAATAAGCTCCCTTGAGTATAATATCATCAACATAAAGCAACAAATAGATCATACCCACTGGAGCAGTACGAATAAAAAGAGAGTTGGCAGATTTACAAACATGAAAACCAATACAGAGTAGGTAAGAGCTCAACTTGTCATACCATGACCGAGGAGCCTGCTTCTAACCATAGAGAGCCTTGTGTAGACGACAAACATACAATGGATGGGAAGTATCAACGAAACCAGGAGGTTGGGCCATGTAACCCTCCTCAGTCAGATCCCTATGAAGAAAGGCATTCTTCACATCTAACTTAAGAATGGACCATCCACGAGAAAATGCGATAGATAAAATAATCCCAATAGTCGTGGGGTTTGACCACATGGCTGAAGGTCTCATCAAAATCAAGTTTAAGTTTCTGGGTAAAATCTTGAGCAACCAAACGGGATGTATCCTTGAAAACCACGCTCCGAGCTATAATCTATTGAAACCGTCGGAGCAATCGCTCCCGTAATCGAATATGTCAGAGAACGCATGAGACTCAGAGTAATACCTGTCAAAGAGAGGACTCGATACTAGAGGAGTGGTAAGAGCAGATTTCAGTGTTGTAGTAAAAGGGGGCTAGGCAGGAAACCAGTCACAAAGTTGGGGGCTATTTAGAAAATAACTCTAAATAGTTTCATCTAAATAACATGGCGAGACACAAATACTTTCTTGGTGGTAGGATCTAGACATCTGAAACCCCTATGAAATTGACTGTAACCGATAAACACACGCGAAAAACTACAAGGTGAAAGTTTGTTAGAAGCATAAGATCTCAAAGAAGGGAAATAAAGACATCCAAGCGAACGCAACATGGAATAAGAAGGTGGCATACCGTATAAATTAGGAAATAGTATATACAATATATTGAAATCTCATCCAAAATCCTTATTCAATTATTTCTCGAATCTAATTATTATTACCGTTATTAAATTTGTTCAACTAATAAAAGAAAATAGTTTTTTAGCTACAACCCTGAGAAACTCACAGGCTACTAGGTCAAAATTGACCACTTCTGGCCCACACTAATTACCGTTCATTTAATTACCAAATTTGTGTTTCAATCGTTATACTTTACGATCACCAAACATATTAACTGTCCTGTCTTATTCTTCATTATCAACTTCTTAGTTTCTCCGATCAAATACCTTCTTTTTGTCTAATTAACCTTTTTTTCTATCTCCGTCTTTAACACCCAATGTCATCTTCAAATAACAATGTTCTCGTCTTTAACCTTTTCTTTCGTCTTCATTTTCAACATTCTACTGATGAAGCTTATTATCATCTTTAACATTTTTCATCTTCATCATCATCATCTTTATATTCCTTTCCTCTACCCTCTTCCGAATCTCAAAAGTATAGAAGATTAAGAGGAAAAGATTTTTCTTCCATTTTCATTATCCTTTTTGAACAATTATTCTCCTCTTGAAGACAGAATATACATATCCAAAACATACCCATTTTTTATGGTCAACCTTCATTATCATCTCAATCTATTTTTGATATTTCTTTTCCATGGCTAATCTTCATCATCCCCATAGTCAACCTCTTTTAGTACTTTTATTCTTCATTATCTCAATATGTTTTAGGATAATCAATTTTGAGATTTGGAAAATTGCATAGTAATCGGATATAGAGACGACAATGATGAAGATAGATGGAAAATGAAGGCAAGCATCACCAAAAATGTTGAAGATGATGACAATGAAGATGAAAGTGGAAGTAAGAGATGTTGAAGATGATGGAGAACTGAAAAAACATTAAATTAGAAACCGAAAATGTAGTTAATTTGCTAGAGAAACTCAAAAGTTGATAATAAATTATAAGACATGATAATTAATGTGCTTGGGGTCCATAAATATTGGGCAACTAATGCTAGCAAAAGCTGGTGTCTTGGAGAAAAATCTATGGGGCAAATTCTGGAAGATGGTAGACTCATACATAGAAACTTCAAAATAAGTATAAGTTTACGGAAATGCTAGAGAACCCAGTAAATTCAACCTACTTGGTTGACAAGTATGTAATTAGCTGTAACCAAGTGGGTTGAATTTGCTGGGTTATCTAATATTTTCGATATATTAAAGGAATAGTCGCTAATCCTAGTCTTTGTCCTGTATGTTGATGTCACTTTTTTGTTTCTCCTTTTAAGCATTTTTAGTTCTCACGATGGTTTGGAGTCTAGGATATCTACAACAGAGGACCACGATACACACGCACCTGCTTTATGTGCAAATGCAATGACTCGAGCCCTTTTGATGCAGGATACACCTTGTATACTGAAAAGGAGGCTAAGAACATACAAAGAAGTAAAACCCGCAGTTTGAGATTCGCCTCGAGAAAGGACTACAGTGTTGTTGGTACCTTCAACTACTATAGGGTCATTGAGTCATTTTCCGGGGCGAATCTCAAACTGTAGGTTTTAGCCTTTAAAACTGAAATGTTTGAGCCTTTAAAACTGAAATGTTTGAGCGAGCTGTCTCTAAGGATGGCATACTTCTTGGTCATCCCGCATGCAAGAAGTACCTAATCATCATGTCTCTGAATCTTTCCATGATCCTTGCACACCTGAAACACATCGTACATATTAACAAACAAAACCCTTAACAAACAACAATGCTAGTAACTAGTTAAGGATAAAACAAGCTTGAGAATCTCAGGACCACGAAGAAGCGTTTACTTAACGACATAGAAGGAAAGACAAGCTTTTATAAGTGTTTGCTTTCTCAAAGAAAGAATTTTTTTCTTTGTTATTCAGGCGAAGTTATTAATGATTCACCAATGAGAGAAGACGGATAAGTTTTATGTGCAATCGACATAATAAAATGATATGGACTTGTTTGATTTAGCAACAAAAACAGATGAAGAGTCCTCAATCCCGACAACACTAAGATGGTGTTTCTTTTTTTGATTTTTTCTCGTCGATATTGTCCCCGCTTTTCGCACCTCAGGCCAAGCCAAAAGGTACAGGGATTTGTTCTCAGCGAAGGCTCCACGAGACTCCAAACACTCTCGGTAGCAATGTGGGACTATCATAATTTGGGGTCAAACTTCAAATCCCACATAGAAAATAAGAAACACTACCAACAACATAAAGTAGCCTCCCTATATAAAAGTTCCTGGGTTTTTACCCATGTTATTTTATGTCTAGTTCAGTTTGGGATTATCTCATGCTCTTTATGAAATTTTATGCTAATAATATTGATTCTATAAAGTAGAGATCCAGAACCTCATAATAAACCCTAGGACCTTCGATTTGATATACCTGACGGGCCAATTCATCTTAGATAAAATTTATTGTAGAAATGAATCAGCAGAAGAAGAATTCATGATTAAAAAAAACACAGAATTGAAATGAATCAAAACCAACTTACCTTGATGTTATCAAATACAGTTCTCTCCCCTCTCAAATACCAGAAAATTTCTATATGATTGGAACTTGGGTTCGAGGGTTCTCTAATACAAAGAAAACATACCCATGGGGATAGATCTGAACCTAGGGTTTGGTTTGTACTCATAATACAAAGAAGAGGAAGAAGAAGCACTTTATATAGTTGGGATTGATGATAGTGGTTGTCGGTAGGTGAAGCAAAGACAAATCACTTTATTTCGCATCGAAGATAGTGGATGTGGTAGGTGCCGAAAAGACAATCTCACTTTATTTCCGATCAAGGGAAATGTTATAGGCGCATCCTATAAGTACTAGAGGCGCCTCATTCCTTCACAAACTTCTTCTATTTTACTTCGAGAAGGTGCCTTTGACACTATTAGATAGCCTTTAAAACTTCCATCTCTTTGGATTCGTTTGTATGGCATTCAATTACCGAGGCCAACGTAGGAATAAACAAAAATTTTCGTATAGACAAAAATTAGTGAGTCCCGTATGAGTGAAGCATAGTAACTTGTTTAAACTAAATACACCAGATTAAAATAAAAAGATTTTTTCTTAATTTGCCTCCATAAAGTGTGACCAGCTTCGCACGTGGCCTTCTGAAGTTTAAAGAAAAACTTCAAATTAGAAAAACTTTAAAGTTAGAGCATCTCCAATGCAAGACTAAAAAAAACTCTAAAATCCTATCTGTCAAGTGTGAAAAGTGAATCCCTATATGGTCGATTTCCTATTTGGCCATTTAGAAATACTCTACTAGAAAGCCTTCTTCGATGCAACACTTAAGAGAAACTCCAAAAACTTATATTTTGATACAAAATTACTTGATTTGCTTATGTGACACTTAGAGATCTTCAAGAGGGAACTCTAAATTAAGGATCTAATGAATCTTGACACATCATTCTAGAGATTCATGTTGATTGTTGAGTTTTGCATTGGAAAATGGATTTTAAAGAAAAACTATAAAAAAAAAAAGTTATGTGGCACCCTAAGATTTAGAGTTTGAGGGTTGCATTGGAGATGCTCTAAGTTTCTATAGATGTCAAGATGATTTATTTTTTGGTTTTTATGCATTAACTAAAAGATCAAATTTAAACTTAATCTACATTTTTTTTTCTTTTTTACTCCCTTGTACTTTTTTTTTGATGAGAGAACATTGCATTAAAGTAAAACGAGCGTACAATATACAAACAATACAACTAAAGTAGAACAGAAACAAAAGAAGGTAGATAATTCCACACTTTTCGATCCTCATCTCTTCTTCCCCATTTTGCAAGCGCATCTGCTGGAGCATTACAGTCTCTAGGTACACAGGTGAACATGATGCCCTCGAATTTATCTTTAAGAAACCTAACTTGTTGCATAATCTTTAAGGATTGCCAGTGGAGTCCTACGCTTTGACCATTGATGAAATTTACAGGAGCTTGATTATCACTTTCTATGTGAGCGTGAGTGATGTTCAATTGTAACGCCCATTGTATACTAGAAAGGATGGCCAGTCCTTCACATTCTTCCACGTTTTGGTACCGCACCGAGTCTGCTGCTGCTATAATGAAATTCGACTCTTCATCTCTAATGCTACATCCTATTCCGGTCGGATCTGTAGCGTTGGTAAAAGATGCGTCGACGTTCAACTTTAATATGGTGTCGATGGAGGTCTCCATATTTGTTGCTTAGTATTTTTCCTGCATTTGTTAGCGATAACCGTCTCAATCTTGAGAGGAGTGATAGACGCACTATTTATTCTGTCGATTATTTGTCGCGGGTTTTGTTTGTTCGTGTTAAAACCGTTTTCACATCGAGTTTTCCATATGAACCAAAGGATCTTGGCATATTGATTGGTGATATCCTCATTTAGTTTTCTCCATTGTTTAATCCATTGATTAGTAGAGCTAATTTGATCTGTTCTCACCTGAAAATGAAACCATATTGCTTTTGCAAACGTGCAATGAAGCATCAAATGATCTAAAGTTTCGTTTTCATCACAGTTAATACAAGAGAATTGGTCTCCAATGAACTTGCCAATTTTAGCTTTTACAGGTAAGCTATTGGTACAGCATTTCCATAGAAATAGTTTCACTCGCGGGATAGTATTCATGTTCCAGATAAAGAGCCAGTTGGTTTGATCCTGCACAATGTTCGTGCTTCCTGTTCTTAAATAGGTAGACATAGATTTTATGGAAAAAGTACCTGATTTAGTTAACGTCCACATCGGTTTATCTTCTTTATTATTTTGGAGGTTGATGCTCAGGATAGATCTGCATATCTCATTATTAAAACACTGCTGTAAAATCTGAAAATTCCAACTGATATTAGTAATAAATTGTGAAACCCATTTAAGTTTAGACCCAGTTTGGTTAGTTATGGGAGGGGGTGGTTCGGGATCCAAAAATCCTGCCAAATGTTTATGTTTACTCCTGTATTGATGTCCTAGAAAATAAGACCTTCCATTTGTGAATATTGCTTAGTAATAGATTTCCAGGGCCAAGAATGAGTGGCTTTGGGAGGAGTGGGCTTATGGGACTTGGGAAAGTTTTGGATTTTACTCCCTTGTACTTCTATCTTCCAATTTTAAATTTTCATCTTTTTTTGTCTCTCTCCATAAGAGCATCTCCAATGCAACGCTAAAAATTACTCAATTAGTCCTATGTGTTGAGTGTGATTTGAGATTATCTTTCATACATGTCACTTTTGAGATCCTCAATTCAAAACCCATCTCCAATGCAACACTCTAAAATCTTGAAAATTGGTTAGGTGGCATTTATTTTATAGGATTTTAAATTATCAAAAAACCCCTAAAATGTTAACTGTCCCGCCAAAATTACATTTTCACGAAATGTGGGAGGAACTTTGAGAGAGAAATTTTGAGCTATATATAATGGTGGATTGGTCTTACAGAAAATTCATTTCTCTTTGAAGATTACAGAGTAAAGAACCATTCATTGCAATAAAAGTTTTCGTTTACTTCAAATTCCACAGTTTTATTTATGATTGATGTATGGGATTTGTGATATTTTTCATCATCAAAATCTTTAGATTAGTAAACTAGTTTGATTACATTATTAATCTTTTATCTTATTCATCATCAAAATCTCTAAATTAAGTGCATAAGTTTTGTCTCCATCACTGTAATGGTTAACTTTGTTTGCCCTAACCATTGTTATGAACCATGTGCAAGTTTTAGGTTCTGCTCATCAACTGCTCGTAGAAATTTCCAAACAAAATTATATGTTAATTCAGAAATAATTGAGTGCAATTATATTTTGTTGTTCAATTTTATTATATTCAATGTTTGTGTTGATGACTTTCAATACATAAGCCTTGGTATTCTCTCTTCTCTGACCCTACTTTCACTAAACTTCACCATATCCAGCAAGGGTCCGCCTTCGGCTTGGATCATCTAATGCTAAAATAGATAATCCTGCAATTGAACCTGCTAGAACTCTGTTCCATCACGCCCTTAACTATGTCATGAATATCGAAGAGGAACCATTATGCAGTAAAAGAAAAGATATTAATTCTAAAGAGTTTTGAGTCGTAAAAGTAAATAGTAATCCAAATATGAATAGAGACGCATTAAAAGGTGTTTCTTTGTTTCTAAACTTTCTTAACAAACATCTAAGGGCATGATAAGATCCAATGAACCCACCAAAGAATAGCCCAATACGACATGCTTCTTCTCTTACAATAAGATCTTTTTCCGACACAAATTGCCGCAAGTGAAAATCAGAAGTATTTGACACTGACATAGCAAACCGCATAAACTCCGAGTAGAATGAAAAGCTACTCAACCTCGTAATTTTTAGAAAACTCATTTGATCTCGTGAGTTAAATTCTCCAATCACTGAGGGTGTCATCAGGAATGCGAATAAACCTCATTCTTGTAGTCTGAAAAACTAGATAAACAGTACCATAGTAGAGGATAACAGATCATGTCACCATACCACTTATTCCAAAAGAATTCTGAGAGGAAGACAATCAATAAAGGAAAGGAAGAAGCAGTGAAGATCTTCGATAAAAAGGTTGTTGAAAAAAAAAGGAAAAAAAAAGAAAAAAAAGAGAAAAAAAAGTTACAACCACAAGAAGATGAAAAAGAGTAAATTTTCAAAGGAGTAAAGTTCCGATGATATCAAAGAGTCTATATCCTTAGAAAACCGAAAATTCCATTTCGACATCATATCAATTACCTCTAGGACGGTACTGTTAGATAGTTAATCGGGTGAGAAGATGAGTGAGCTTCCCCATCCTTAGTAAAGTGGTTGAATTCCTTCCATGAGATCGTCTCTCTGAAATTTTAGTTCTTCTTAAAATCATGTGTTGAGTCCATTTCCATACTCATACTCACACATGCGAGTAAACCATTCCGAGTGACTTTTATTTTCGAGTGTATGTCCGTGAGGCTGAAGTCGAAGCGAAATGTATTAGGATGGGGATTGAAGTTTTACTTTCTCAGAACTGAAATATGCTCATATTGGCTAGCAACGGATACTTTGAGTTTAGATTACTAGTGAGAAAATTTTAGTACTTGAATAGTGTCTCGAACTTTGATCTTCTTCTATTAGCTTTCTAAAGTCTGACGTTGGATGAACTAGTTCTATTTTTGACTCCTCTTTAACTCTAAATAGTTTGAACCCTATTGTATTTTGGAATATGAATTTTGTGGATATATTCACTAGAAACCCTCACGAGACACAACTCGTCCACTAGGGGAGACCTAGGGGTTTAACGGCTTGTTGCACGTGCTAAGTGCAACCGCGATGCCTGCGAAAGTGAGTTAGGATTTTGTTTTTATTATTAGTATAATATTTTTCTGTTTTGCTCAAGGACTAGCAAAATATAAGTTTGGGGTTGTTTGATGAGTTTGTGAAAACTCAATTATTTGTTGTCAAAGTTATATTGTTAGTCATTAAAATTGGATGAATCTCCCTTAGTTATATGCATTTTCAGGGAAATCCCATAAATGTGAAGAAGCTAGATGATGGTTGATTATTATCATACAAATTTTGATAAGGAAGAAGAGGTGTTGCTTTTAATGGGAATAAGATGATGACATCATATGGCATAAATAAAGAATGAAGAAATTGATGGTGGGACCCCTCCAAAATAAAGAAATAGTGATGACATCTCTACAAACAGTAGATTCCAATCAATGAGTCGGTTGTGTTGGATTTTTAATTGGTTGGGGCTCATAGAAACTCTCTGGAGTGCCTCTAGTGTTTCCCATTCCATAAACCGCCTAAAATCTCCAGGGCTACGGGTTACAAAGAAAGAATATAGGCGGCCAGTTTTCTTCTAATTTCTGAATAGTTTCCTAAATTCCCCAGTTTCCAAATCTCAAGGTTTCTAATCATTTGGCTAATGGGACATTATAAAAGGAGACCAAGAGTTCAAAGGAAGACATAACTCCACACACCAATATTGAGTGCAACATTAGAGGAGCAATACAAGAGACTCATTAGCTTTTTTTGGAGTATAATTTTGGGAGATTCTTGAGCTACAATTGAAGACAAGTTTTGGAGAAAAACGGGAATAACAGGCCTCATCAAATATCAATTCGGTTTTATCTTCTTCACTCTTTTCCTTTACTTGTTTATCATTAATTGAACCATGTATTTAATATCCATGGGTTTCTAACTCTTCCGCTAGGATAGAGGATGAAACCCTAACATGAGTATTTGAATTTTAGTATCATATTTGTTTTATCATCTCTTGTTAATGTGCTTTAATGTTTTGAATTCATCGTACTTCGGTTAGCCTAAGAAACTAACAACTTGGTTCCTAATTGCATGATATTTTAAGTGAAGTGGGTTATGAGTTTAGTTAATTGTGAAAAGTTCTTTATCGTTTAATCTTCCGAAAATTGGAGATTGATTTCCACCAATTTTTGAGTTATCAAAGAGAGATAATAATATGAATTAGATATTAGACTTGAATATGATTGTTAGTGTTGAATTCCAATATCCTAGAGTTACAACCTAATAGTTTTTAAACAATTTTACCTTGTTTCTTTAGTTTTACTTTTTAAGTCTTCAGATAATTTCTCAAAACACCCAACTATTATCTTTCCTAGTTTATTAGTTAATTTTAGGTTTAGGTTTAATTCGAAACAAATCCTCGTGGGATCGACTTCGTAATACGTGCCATATTCACATAAGGTTCGTGCACTTGCGAGTTTTAATTTGTTCTAGTTAGCCTAGTATTTAGGTTCACTAGACTTCACACCAATTTTCATTCACATGAATTCCTTTAATTCATAAGTATTAGTGTGTTGTATTGTTATTAACATGTCCGCAATCATAAATATTAATCAATGGTCGTTTTTTTAATTTTGTTTGCATATACTTTTGGATTCAAAAGAGTACGGTGTTATGGAGTCATAACAGTATGATAAGCACAACGAGAGGGTTACGATTAGTGATTCTCTCCCAACGGAGAGACATACGGACTATCTAAATGAACAACTGCAATCACATGTTGCTTATAATCAGTTTTTCCATTCACCCAATCTAAACGCGCCAGAAATTCAACTTCAACCTAGGAGTTTAAACCGAGATTTTGCTGCATATCCTCTTATGAATGAAAATTTACATGGTAATGAAGGTTCTTCCCAAGCTCTCTCGGGTGCTCCTAATCCTCAAACTTCAGTTGCTTCCAAAGGAGCCAGAAAGGCGAACCAAGCGTCAAATCGGCATTGGGCTGTACATTAGGACACCGCGCTTGTAAAGTCATATTTATATGTATCTACTGATGCGATTGTATGAAAAGATCAGACTAGTCATTGTATGTGGGATCGCATTTTCAACAGTTGGAATGATAAAATGGGAACGCACGATGAGTCAAGAAATGCCAAAAGCTTACAATGCCGATGGGGAACCATACAAACATCTGTCAACAAATTCCACGGGATATATGAATCACTTGAGAGAGCTCCCCAAAGTGGAAAGACAATGTCAGATATGGTAAGACTAATTCCTCTTATTCTTTTTACAATATTTGATTTTATGATGTAAATATTAACGAATTTTTTTCTTGTTTGTATTTGTAGATTAAAAGTGCAATGCATATATATGCAGGAATAGGAGATGGATCACCATCCAAATTCATACATTGTTGGGAGATATTGAAACACAATCCTAAATGGTGTTTAAAACAACTCTCGAGAACTAATAATTCAAAGAAAACGAAGACGGTTAGTGATTACCTGGTTAATTCACCTTCATTATCACCAGATACAGTTAACTTATCTGAAGATAATCATATCAACTTGGATACACCCACTACTGAAAATAATGAGGTGGAAGAAATTATCCGACCTCTTGGTCAAAAAGGCAGTAAAGAGAAAAAAGAGCAAGAACGAATTTTGAACACTGATCTTAGCACCCTCTAACCTATGTTGCAAGATGCTTTCAAAAAAATGCGAACTCAAATAATGAAGGAATGGGAAGATGAAGGCCTATTAGGAAATGTTTCCGAAACAACAAGCTATATGTTGAATATTTTCTAAAAAAGAAGACATCCTAGTATATGGTTTTATAAGTTTGATTAGCTATCTAATGTTTCATTTTAAACATTTAGAATTTGTTATGTCGTATGACTCAATTTCTTGTTTTGAATATATTTTTCCTGTTTATCAAAATCATGAATGAACGATTGTAGCAAATGAGAAGATGAACACCCATTTCAGCAACACTATTGCTAATTTCAGTAGCATTGATGTTGGTCAAATAAAAGTAACAGCAAGAAGCAATGATGTCGCGGCCCCATTTATGGGAAATGTTGCAACAATGTTACTCCAACACCAACATTGTTGCTGCCCTCATTTAGGTGCAACAGCAACACTGTTGCTGCCTTCATTTAGGTGCAGCAACAGTGTTGTTGTTGTTGCTCCATTTAAGGGAAGTATCAACATTGTTGCTGCCATCCTTTAAGTGCAACAACAACATTTAGGTGTAGTAGCCCTCATTTAGGTGCAGTAGCAATGTTGTTGTTGTTGCCCCATTTAACAGTCGCGGGAACACTTCGTGTTTCGAATATATTTTTCCTGTTTATTAGAATCATGAATGAACAACGATGTCGCAGCAAGCAACAACGATATCGCTGCCCGATTTATGGGAAATGTTGTTGCAACAATAACATTGTTGCTGCCCTCATTTAGGTGCAACAATAACAATGTTGCTGCCTTCATTTAGGTGCAACAACAATGTTGTTGTTGCTCCATTTAAGGACAACAGTAACATTGTTGCTGCCATCACTTAAGTGCAACAATAGCATTGTTACTGCCCTCATTTAGGTGCAGTCGCAATGTTGTTGTTGCTGCCCCATTTAAGGGTCGCGCGAACATTGCTGTTGCTGCCTCATTTAAGTGCAACAACATTGTTACTGTTGTACCATTTAAGTGCGAACTCCAATGTTGTTCTTGCTGCCCCAATTCAACACTTAATTAATATTTTTCATAAAAAAACTAACAAATCACATAATAAACGATTCAAGTAGTATAATCCAGTTAAATTTTTCATCAACTAGAGTAACAATGCAATCAAACTAAAACAAAACAAATACTATAACTCATTTAAGTTTTTCATCAACTAAAATAACTATGAAATAAAACTAAAGCAAATAAATACTAGTCTAAGCAAAGTTAAATTTCGCCATCTCCATAAATTTCCCACAAGTGGTTAACGAGGTCATTCTTTAATTCTTTGTGTACACTTTTGTCTCGAATTTGATTGATCTGACCAATGATATCTGATAAAAAGACATAGTCACGCTCTAATTCGACAGGTGTAGCATTTTTGTTTGTATGTGGCTCCCAGCGTTCAGGATCGATTCTTTGACTATGCTCACTCTCAATGATCATATTGTGCAATATGATACACGTCTTCATAATCTTCCTAAGATCCTCTGCCAGCCACATACGGGACGAACCCTTGATAATATGTCATCTGCTTTGCAACACTCTAAATGCACGTTCCACATCTTTCCTTACAGCTTCTTGTTGCTTGGCAAAAACTTTTTCTTTCATACTAGATGGTTGAGAAGTAGTTTGAATAAGAATAACATATTCTGGATAAATCCCATCCGTTAGGTAGTATCCCATATTGTAAATATGACCTTGCAACACGAAATTACATGTTGGAGATGTTCCATGTATAAGATCATCAAATAATGGGGATCTATCAAGAACAGTAATATCATTATTTGTACCGGCCATACCAAAAAATGCATGCCAAATCCATAAGTTTTGTGATGCAACGACCTCTAAAATTATAGTAGGAACCCTTTTAAAACCATTTGTATGTGTATCGTGCCGTGCTGTAGGACAATTTTTCCAATGCCAATGCATACAATCAAGACTGGCAAGCATACCAGGAAACCCTCGCTTCTCTCCTTGTTTCAGTAACGTTTTGATGTCATCTTTATTAGGTCTTCTCAAATATTCTTCTTCAAAAATCTCAATCACAGAATCACAGAAATATTGAAGACTTTCGATTGCGGTGCTTTCACCTATTTGTACATATTCATCAAAGAAGATCAGTTGAACACCCATATGCAAGCATACGGATTGCCGCAATCACTTTTTATAGTGGACTTAATCCTCTTTTTCCAACGACATCAACTTGTAGTGTAAAATATTTATTCTTCTTGCCAAGTCCATGTAGAATTCGATTGAAGAGGTTGATATCCATCCGAAAACGACGACGAAAGTGCTCAGGCAAATACTTCGAATCTTCACCCTTGAAGTAATCATTAATTATTAAATAATGGCGAGCTTTTCTTTCACGATGAATATGACGTCTTCCGCAAATAGATCCACCATGCGGGCGTTTACGATTCATCATTGTAGTTGCAACAATAGGTTGAATATAGATTCCAACGGTTTCCACCAAGATCTGTGTTATTTCATCAGATTTTAAGATATCACTTGATATCTCATCTAATGAGCAATTTCTGTAAGACTAAGGGTCATCGCTACTAGTCGAACTTTCTGACGTCGATGTTGAACTAAACATTATGAACTGCAAATTGTATAAAACAACAAATTCAATTAACATCTGATTTGTATATATCAAGATCAACAAAAATAATAAAACTTGAAATTTTGATAACTTCATTGTGATCAAAAGAAGAAAAAGCAAAAAACTAGTCAGATTTGTGAATATACCGTATTGATATGATTTTTATGATAAAGATGAAAAATTTAGAAAAAGAAATCTTATAATCAGATTTTATAATCAAATGTTCACAAATCAAATAACCTAAAACTTATGAAACTTCAAAAAATAAATTAACTTTAGATTGATTAAAACAAGTAACAACCAAGAACATATATTGATTTATAATCAGATTTTATGACAGGTGAAGAATCAATAAAAAAGTTTTATAGTTATACTTTCACAAACAAAATAATTATGAAATTATTTAATTAGTTTTCAATGTTGGATTAAATGAAGGAAGACAATTGAAACACAGTTTGAGATTGATGAAAATAGACCTAATTTGCAATCAGATTTTCAGAACATCAAAGCAAAATCAATAAAGATAGAAAGTTATAAAATCATCTTTCACAAATCTAGAAAAGGAACACATACCTTCAATCCTTTGATGTATGTTGTAGAAGTAGAAGAAATAGGAAGAAGATTCGTTGGAGAAGGGAACTCGTTGGAGAAGAAAGAGAAGGATACGAGCAGTTACTTTCCCAACAAATAAAAGATATTTTTTTTAATATAAAAATTGCTGATGTGGCTAATTGAGATACTCAAAAGAAATCTCAAATATTGAGTTTCTTCTTAAGACTCCTCAATTTTAACTCCTGCCACATCATCCTAAGGTTCAAATTGGGTGTTGCATTGGAGAGAGTTTTGTGAAAAACTCAAAAAATCCTAAGTGGCACTCTAAGTTTCTCCATTTGAGTCTTGCATTGGAGATGCTCTTAAGGGAACCTCTAATAATGAAGGTCATTTTTTTGTGATTTTCAAGATGGAAATTTAAAATCTATATAATAAAACAGAAGGGAAAACGATGACTGGGTCAAACATCTTTTTTTAATAAAGCACTAGGAATTGTAGTTTAATAACTTTTGAATTCTCTACTTGGTCACTGACGTCATAGTCTCGCTCTCTTGACACAGGGTTGGCTGTTATAACCGTCATGATCGTAACTACTTGCTTAATTTAATGTCGCTAGTTATAGTCCTATGCTGGAAGCAGAGCGTCTTCCTTGATGTTTGCTTCATACTCTTCTTTGGCACCATCGAAGCACTCTTTTTCGTAGCTTCCCTCGTCAAGTTTCTTGAAGGGGCATGGTTCCCAGTCGCTCTTGGGTTCATTTTCTTGATTGTCATGTATGTTTGGCATTATGGGACACTTAAGAGGTACGAGTTTGATCTCCAGAACAAGGTATCCATCAACTGGCTACTCGGGCTTGGACCCAGCCTAGGATTTGTCCGTGTTAAAGGAATCGGCCTCGTTCATTCTGAACTTGTCTCAAGGATACCTGCGGTTTTCTCTCACTTCGTGACCAACCTTCCAGCCTTCCACCAGGTACTAGTCTTCCTCTGCATAAAATCTGTTCCTGTCCCATATGTTCGACCCGAAGAAAGATTCCTTATAGGCAGGATTGGTCCAAAAGAGTACAGAATCTATAGATGCATCGTTAGATACGGGTACCA
Organism: Eschscholzia californica; assembly: GCF_041429995.1. Lineage (NCBI taxonomy): Eukaryota > Viridiplantae > Streptophyta > Magnoliopsida > Ranunculales > Papaveraceae > Eschscholzia > Eschscholzia californica. Next base: position 40,939,598 of record NW_028238198.1, read on the forward strand.
TGATATTCACAAAGACGATTTAGAATTCGAGAAGGATCTTGTTTGTAGTATAGCTGAGTTTATACGTTCTGGAAGCCAAGAACAAAGAGTAGAACATCCGGGTAGTAGACATGGCGAAGGAGTGACAGTCGTTGGAACATCTTCAACACATACCGAAGGGATCCAAATATGTGAGGATCAAGAAGAACAGAACGGATTTGAGGATAGAGAAATAGAGTCTCCAATATCTTCATCAAGAAGAAGAGGGAGATTTGTGTTTGCAGAGAGTCAAGATATGGACATGAACGCGAGAGAAGAGTTGCAGGAGCTAATGAAAGCTAGGGAAGCGGGTATGGCGTTTATTCTCGGGCACTCACATGTAAAAGCTAAAAGAGGTTCGAGCCTTGTAAAGAAACTGGCACTGAATGTTGGATATGATTTCTTGAGAAGAAACTGCAGAAGACCTACTTATGCACTTGACATACCCCATGCATCTTCCCTGAAAGTTGGAATGGTTTGTCATGTTTAATATTCCTTCTTTTCTATGTCTATATGGCGGGGCATCGTTTATATGTCTGTCTGTCTGTCTGTCTATCTGTATCTATAATGATGTCTGTATACAATAACAGTAGGGCTAGATCTACTTCTTGTATCTTTTCACAAGGATACTTATTGTCAATCTGATTTTAGGACTCAAGAAGGGAGTCTGCCAATAGTTTTCTTGGTATCATAATAATAGAAAAATCAGATCAACCAAACAAGCTTATATTTTTTTGTTCGGTTTTAGTAAGATATATCATGAGACCAATAAATTGATTTGAGATCTCAATATTAACGTTTTAGCCTAAGAAAAAGTATTCTTTCTCGATGATGTCAATGATCCTGCTACTCTGCAAAAAATACACTAGACACACTTAATTGGGTGATATTTCACCATTCAATATTTCTTCTCTTGCTCCAAGTATGGTTGCTTAACCATGCTTCACAATTGGAAAAACAGACACCATGGATTTGTACCGCATCCTTTTTGTTGGAAAAGATATTTTTCGCAAAAAAAAAGAAGGTAATAGGGGTGGGGGTTGATGGTGACTATGCGTGGGTTTGGGTTTGGGCTTGGGCCAGGTAAAATGGGAGATCCCCTCCTTGGTTCCATATAACTTCAAAGTGTGAAGCAAAATACACCAACACTTACAAGTCACACCAATAAGCAAATAGATGAAGATCCAAAGAGAACCTTTGTGAATCACAAAGTCATCCTATATATACATTCATAAGTAGTCCTAACTAGTCTGAGTAAATAGACAAATCCAAGAACACTTAAAACTATTTCCCTACAAACTTTTTACTCATTTCCTTCTAACTACACCTGAACTGCCCTTCAGGAATCCATCATCTCGGTGTCTTTCTCTAGCCTGTACACCAAAATCCATAATGTTGCTCTCTATCATACTGTCGATTCTTTGATTCCTGCAAGTTTTAACATCATCCCTATCGTCATCTCCATCTATTTGATTAACGTCGTTCTCTGAAAGATCAAATTCTGCATCAAAATTTATTAAATCCTTTGATTCTGGGTTCGGCACATCAATCTCACCTAAACCGTCCGAGTCAACCAAAGGAACAGGGTTTCTGCAAAACTTCCGTTTTTCTACTATATTGAATCCAATTACTAGAGAAAGATAAGATAAGCTTATTCTAACAATCTTAACAATTAGAACATAAAGTGGTAATCTAGCAACTACGTTTTTGATGGCGGAGCAGACTATCAGAACTCGCTTCCCCAGATTGATTTGGTAGTGCTTCCATATCGCGTTGAGATTGCTGTTGCTGAATATTTCCTGTCTAAAAAGTTCGAAAAGGGTTTAACTACTATAGTTTTCAGTTGAAGATTAATAGCAAATAGATGAAACAAGAAAGACTTACACGAGGAGGGAGAAACTGATAAGCTGCAAATGTGACTCCTGAACCGAGGGCAAAGCAGAAGACTCCGAAGAAAATCATCCGTCCCCAGGACATTCCAAGTTCTTCAAAAAAGAAAAACACAAGAAATCAGAACATTATTTTTTTCAAACTTGAAACAAAAGATTATTCACCTTCTACCGACGAGATTATGATAGAAATTGGACTAAATGACACTAAAGCATACTTAATCCAGAACCAGTTGTGCAGTCCTCTGGTTTCAAACCGATCTTTCGAACCAATCTGTTTCCCCGATCAGAGATCAACAAGGAACATAATTCAGGAACATAGACAAGCTCGAAATCTTCTGAGAATGATGCATATTGAGCAGGCCCATCGGCTTTTCCTGGCTTTCTTGTGTAGCCTCCAGCAATTGTTGTTACACCTAAACAACAAGGTATTATTAAAGATTAGTAATCTGTTTCGCATTGGACGCTAATTCATGTTAGAAGAAACCCGAGACCTTTCTGACGTCTAGTTTTAATCATACTTGGTTGCTCATTTTATGATCTATATAGTTAATTAGCCACCAATCAATCTAACAAAAGAAACCTATGGGTAGAAATAGCGAAAAAAAAAAACTTAGAAGCTACTCCACAATTTAACAGCACCCACGGTCTCGGCAAAAGAGGTTAGAAGACCTTTATTTCTCCTAGCTTATGTAGTGATTTCTCGGGTATATCGAATATGGCTACCATGGCCCGATAAGATAGACAAGCTAATAACCCACATTGATATGACAAGTAATATCGGCGTTATTTCGTCCATGTCGCCTTATTCTACTTCTTATATGTCTTATCGATAATCGCCCATTGATCATTATGGTCTAGATATCGACTACTTAGATCTTGAAATAAACATTAGTAAACCATTAAAACTTACAAGCAATAACAACAAAATACCCTAACTCCAAGATTCAAAATGACAATTTAACAAAAAAAAAAAGTTACCTTCTTTGCTGATTTTTCGAATGACATGGTTGTTCTTATCAGCTACATAAACATTCCCTTTGGTATCAAGAGCAAAGCTTCTAGGTCAATCAAACATGGAAGAAACTAAATCCCCATCAGAAAACCCAGCAGTACTATTACCACTGACTCTATTTATTTCACTATCTGTGTAAACAACAACATCAAAGTATCAAACCCTAATTTCAAATTCAATAGATTGAATTTAGGTAATAATAAAAGTTTAAAAAAAAAAAAGTACAAACCATTTGAAATTGGGAAAGTGATGGAATAAAAAGCACTATTTGGAGTATCAAGAATGATAAGTTCATGCTTTGTTTTGCCAAATCGAGGGAGAATTGAAGAAGGGTTTATGTGATTACTCAATTTGTTGCCATCAATTTCTGTACTTACTGTGTATCCATCTTCTAATACAAGATCAGACGTTACTGGACAAAAAAACCCAGAAAAAGTTAGGGTTTTTTTAATATGTTAAGAACAAAAAGGAAGAAGAGTAGTGAGTTGTTATGGGTTTATAAAGAAAGTAATTACCTTGTTGTGTTCTTGAAGAACAGAGAGTGAAGAGAAGGAAGGTGATGAGTGAATAAAGTTGGAATGCCATGGAAATGAAATTCTCAGTAAGAAAATGAAGAATGCGAGTTACTCATTCGCACCTGATGAGCTCACTCAAGTCAAACTGTATGGTTGGAAACTTGGAATAGGTGTGGGGATCGGGCGGCCGTGTACTTCAGGCATCCGGTCGCCACCAGTACTTCAGACATTCATGGTGTGTTTGGACGGCCGAATCATGAATCCGCGGATTCATGAGTCCTTGGGATTCATGATTCCGCGGATTCATGAATCCAAGTAATATTTTTTGGCTTGTTTGGTAACTAAGAATCCTATGATTTATTTATTATTTGAGTATTTCTAAACGTCTTTAGAAAAATTATGATTTTTGAAAAAAATAATGATTTTGAAAAAAAAATAATGATTTTGTAGAAGGAAATATTTTTTCTTTTTATTTTAAGTTTGAAATTTAGGTTCATTAATCCAAAATCCTAACAAATCGTAGGGGATAGGGTGGGATTTTGGTCCAATACAAATTTTAGAATTAGGAATCCTTAGGATTCAAGAGTCCTAGGATTCTTGGTAGCCAAACAGACCAAGGATTTATGAATCCTACCAAATTCCACTTTTCATATGAATCCTGCAACCAAACACACCATCAGTTCAACAAAAAAAAAGTACTTCAAACATTGGGTCGGGTGAATCGGGTTCCAGCGTTTAACTGGGGATTTTGAAGTAAGGAACTCTTCCTTCGAAGTCCAAATGATAAAAGCCTCTCTTTTCGGCCGTCAAGGCAAGCTTCGCCTTTGAGAGCTAGGGCGTTCATCGGCATGGACGATATATCAGGTGGCCTCCTCTACCCTTACCCGACCCCCAAAATCTATATGTTCTCCCTGGGCCTACTTGTGGGTGGGCCCAAACCTTCTGGTATTTTTTTCTCCACCCCTATTTGAAAATGGAGCTAATTCTCGTACGGTTCTTTGTCTACGACGCATTTTTACTTTTTTTTTTTTTTGATGAAAGATACGACGCATTTTTACTTGCTCTCTATCTTTTACACAAAGCTATTTATGAGACCGCTTGAAAAATTACTATAGAATGGAGAACCATATGAGTATAAGAGCATCTCCAATGCAATACCCGACTTACAAAAGTCAATTTGACACATAAGACTACTTGAGTTTTTGGCAAAAAACACTCTCCAATGCAACACTCAACTAGAGTCTCAATATGATGTGGCAACAATAAATATTGAGATACTCAAAAGAAAACTCAATTGTTGAGTTTTCTTTTGAGTATCTCAACATTTATTGTTTTATCTCAATTGGTCCACATCAACAATTTAATAAGAACCAAAAGTAAATCTAAAGTAAATGTTGAGTTTTTTTTAGTGTTGCATTGGAGATGAATTTTGAATTGAGTATCTCAATAGTGCAACCTAAGAAAGAGAAACTCAACTCATACTTGGCACATTGGGTTAATTGAGTTTTTGTTGAGTGTTGTATTGGAGATGCTCTAAGCCCTTGGAAAATATGGTGGGTCATCTATAGAGACCCAAACTTTACTAACAAAAATCAAAACACATATGTTTTCATATTGAAGAATGTGTAAACATGTTTTGATAGATAATAGAAACCACACCTACCGAGTACTAAACCATGGTCTCAATTTCTCAACAAAAAGAAAAATACTAAACCCTTACTTTCTAGATTGTTCAGTAAAATGTCGCAATGGTTTTTACTTTTTGTAATGGGTGGAAACTTGGGTGCATTCAACGCGTCCATGGGAAAACTTCAAATAAAACATTCTGAACTCTATCATGTTTTTTACATTAGTTTCTCATGTGGGCCATACTCTTATTTAAGTTAGTTTAGTAATTTATTTAGTTTTTTTATTAAATGTATAAAATGTAACTTTCTATAAAAAGACCGTTGTTATCATTTATAATAACAGATTACTGAAGAATCAACAAACGAGAAAATGAAATAATCAAAACTTGTTTTTAAATTCTTCGATAATCTCTTACAAATGAAAACAAAAGTCTCTTATAGGAAACTGAAATTTATAAATTTAATAAACAAACTAAATAAATTATTAAACTAACTTTAAATTTTATTAAACTAACTTTAAAACTTGTTAAATTAACTTTAAACTTTATTAAGATAATTTCAACAAGTTAAAGTTAATTTAATAACGTATGTATGTTATTAAAACGGTATTTGTAAAGTAACTTTATTAAACTAACAGTACAAAACATAAACAAACGAGTTCTGAATCCGAAGGAGAAAATAAATAGTTAGAAATGGTCAAAAACTGTTCAACGGTTGGCAAAATTTTTCGTAGCTCTATGAGTATTTCCAAATCTATATCTTGCACACCTTCCCTTGTGGTGTCTCTGATGGGGAAACAATCCCGTAGTATGTGTTATGCAACAGACGAGGCTTTGTTATGCAATTGACGAGACATTGTTTGTCTCCTTCCGTGACCCTGGCGTGACTGAGACTTTACCTCTAAGGTGAGAGAGGGTTCAAACGAAATTAAACATATAACAACATCAGTATCTGCTATATACATTAATTGACTTTTTTGGTTATTGAAACATTAATAAATTTATATTTGATAATATTTAAATATAACAACATCAGTATCTACTATAAACATTAATAAAGTTTTTGGTTCTTCAAACATTAATAAATCTATATTTGATAATATTTAAATGTTACTTTAATAATTTAATATTTTTCAATGTAGAGAATTAGGAGTTTTTTGACTTTCAAAATACTAATGTACATTTAATTACAAACTTAACAATTTAAACATATTAAATAAACTTTTATAACTTATTAATGTTATAATATTTCATCACTTTTAAAAGTCGTTTTAACAATAATGTTTTAATAGCATACCTACGTTATTATATTAACTTGCTTAAGTCATTTTATAAAGTTTAATGTTAGTTTAATAATTTATTTGGTTTCTTTATTAAATTTATAAACTTTAGTTTCTTATAAAAGACTTTTGTTATCATTTATAAAAGATTACTAAAGAATCAACAAACGTGAAAATGAAGTAAAATAAAACTTATATATAGATTCTTAATAACTTAAGCAAGTTAGTATTATAACATTTGTATGTTATTAAATCTTAAAACAATAGCTAATGTCTTAGTTTAAAGGTTCAACAACAATTCGGGCCAAACAAAGTTTTGTTATTTTAAAGCTTCAAGTCTCGATAAAGGTCAACGGAAATACTTAAAACTATGAAGAACCTTAACACAATATTTGTTAACAATTTAAAAGATTAGAAATTGTAAAAGACATAAGTTTAAATACACATAAGACAATTACCTCAAACATGATTAAAATGAGAAAACAAACTTCATGTTTTAGGGCCAACAACCCTTAGCTGAAGTGGTAAGAGGTAAGTCTTCCAACTTAGAGATCAAGGATTCGAAGCACACACTTACCAATTCAAAAAAGATTTCATGTTTTTGGGATCTTCTTGTTGTTTTTTTTTTGTATTAGAAGGTGCCATCCAAACTAAAAGCTTCAAGATTTAATTAATTAATTCTCTTTTTAATGAGATAACCTCCCTAAAATAGAGAGTAAAGCTTATTACAATAATTTGTTGGTTCATATATCTTTTTTTATTTAATCTCATTTATTAACCACTAGGGTATATCCCGTGCCCTAGGGCACGGTCACTTATATCAATCAAATGTTACAAATTTTATTTTATATTTTACTGAGAGAGGGAGATTTTTGTTAGTTATTATTTTTTGGTATTATTTTTTTGTTTCTTTTCTCTTAAATTAGTTATTGTTTTATTGAGAGAGAAAGAGATTTTAATTTCTTTCTTTAACCCTTGAAATTTATTTTGTTTCTTTTTTCTTAAATTAGTTATTTTATTTCTAGGAAGGAAAGGATTATTGTTTTTAAATAGGTAACTTTATTTCTACGAAGGACTATATTTTAAATTTTGAGAAGGGCATTTAGACAATATGCATAATTAAATAAGGATGTTTGTAACAACAAATTTCGTAACATTTGATTGATTCAAGTGTCCGTGCCCTAGGGCACGGGATATACCCTAGTATTATAAATTTTAGCTTCGAAATTATCTCTTGCCTTTTAGAAAAGAAACTAAAATATTTGTTCGACAATTAACATATGGAGTCAAAAAAACAATAAATTAACATATGATAGAAATAAAGTTACCTATTTAAAAAACAATAACCCTTTCCTTCTTAGAAATAAAAATTCTAATTTAAGAAAAAAGAAACAAAATATATTTCAAGGCTCAAAAAAAGAAATTAAAATCTCTCTCTCAATAAAATAATGACTAATTTAAGAGAAAAGAAACAAAAAAATAATAAAAAAAATAATAACCAATAAAAATCTCTCTCTCTCAATAAAATAACAATAAATTTCGTAACATTAAATAAAAATTCTAATTCAAGAAAAAAAAAACAAAATATATTTGAAGGGTTAAAAAATAAATTAAAATCTCTCTCTCAATAAATAATAACTAATTTAAGAGAAAAGAAACAAAAAAATAATAACTAATAAAAATCTCTCTCTCTCAATAAAATAACAATAAATTTCGTAACATTTGATTGATACAAGTGTCCGTGCCCTAGGGCACGGGATCTACCCTAGTATTATAAATTTTAGCTTCGAAATTATCTCTTGCCTTTTAGAAAAGAAACTAAAATATTTGTTCGACAATTAACATATGGAGTCAAACAATTGTCTTCACACTAAAGTTTGGCTCCTCTAAACTAGTCACACAAATCAATGTTTTTTTTACCGTTTTAACTTTTGTTCAGTCATGCCTAACGTAAAATCCTAGCTGTGTCGTTGCTTTAATATACATTCATAATACTATATACTTATAATGTACGCGTGTTGATAATTTTTCTTTTGTTAATTATCATGTTTCTAATTTTTTTTGTCATTCGGGTATATAATTTCGTTCTCCTGAATTCAAATGTTAAATCCGCGATTGCCAAAAACTTGATTTTATTGTTGAATCTCTTCAGAGTAAACCAGGTACTTAATAGGAAATGTTTATAAGAAAATATTTCTCTAAGGATTTTTGTCCCATTGTTTTTTCTTTCCCTTTATTGTAAATTGTAATCACACACTAACACACACCCTAGAACTTTTATACTAAACTATCATCATTTGTCAACAAAATGGGTCATTTAATTCTTTTTTTTTGGTACAGTTCATTAATATCAAAAAGATTACAAGTGTTCACTGTTTTGGGTACCCCAAATAAATAAAGAAAAACACAGGAGAATAAAGAAGTAGCGCCCCACATCGAATCCCTTAGGGTTAATTCATCTTTTGTGCTGCCAACACGTGAGCTTCTTTATTCGCCACACGTCGACAGTGGGTAAAGGTAACCCTAAATCGAGCGGCATACCCTTTTAGCCCTTCCAGATGTGTGATAAGTTGCCACGGAACCGTCAGATCTTTGTCATTTAGGTATTCCACAATTAACCTTGAATCTCCTTCCATTATAAAGTTTGTTAATCCCAGTAATTCCGCCGCTTCCAACCCTAGAGTGAATCCACAAATCTCACTATGAAGAGGAGATATTGGCGTGAAGGAAATTGATGTTGAAAACATAATTTCTCCTTTATCGTCCCTGATCAAGGCGGACGCAGCTGCTTCATCCTCTCTGTAAGCTCCGTCTACATTGATTTTCAGAGATCCCATTAATGGAGGTATCCATTCCTCTTCCTGCATGTTTTCAATAAGAGAGGTAGTTAAATTATTTAAGAAATTAGGAAGTGTTTTGAGGGAAATAGTAGTATTTAATCAAACTCGACGAAGATCGACTGGTTGATTATTGAATATTGAAGCATTCCTTGCTTTCCACCATTCTCAGAGGAGATAAGTATACGTTAACCAGGTTTTATTCGAATTTTCCCCTTGTAGTAGTAGGTTCTTGATGTTTTCTAAAGGATTTATTCCTAATTGTTGCAGATCTGGATTTCCTGTATGTTGAATGAGTGACTGAAAACAGGAGCATTCCCCGAAAAGGTGAGTTAAGGTTTATATTTCGTCTCTATCACAGATCTTGCAAACTTGAGGTAAGGTGTTGATTCTGATCCCAATATTATTCAAGGTAGGAAGACCATTGTGAGTCATTTTCCATATAAACAACTGAATATTTGGGTTCGTTGTAGTTTTCTTCCAAAGTTTTTTCTATGGAAAGTTCTGAGCAAAATCTGATAGGGTAGGTTTCTCATGAATCACCTTGTAGTAGGATTTCGGGTTAAATTTGTCATTCACTGATGGTTTCCAAACTAGATTATCGTTGTTAAATTCCATGCCCAATTTAATATCCAAGATTGCATTTACTGTTGGGGTATTGAAGTAGCTATTTAGTAGTTCTTGATTCCATCTCTTTGGACTATGTAGTATTAGATCTAAAACCCAGAAAATATTATTGGGTAAAGGTGAAATAATCTCCAGCTTTTGATTTTCGAGTGTTGGTATCCATGGATCAAAAGCTATTTAATTGAAGATCCATCTCCCATCGACCATAAGCAATTTTTTCCATGTATCTCTAGTATGTAGAATTGCTCTCCATAGATTGGATGAAGAATGTGGTTTTGTTGAAGACCAAAAGTCATCATTTTGAAAGTATTTTCCTTTGATTATCTTTGTCTTCATTGCATTAGGGTGGGTAAGTAACCTCCATGTCATTTTCCCAATTAACGATTCATTGACTTCCTTTAGTGATCTAATTCCTAATCCACCATTTTCTTTTTGGCTTGTGATGATATCCCATTGTATGAAATGCATTTTCCTCTCATCTTGCTTATGACCCCACCAAAAGTTTCGTTGTTTCTTATCTAACTGTTGGATCAGACCTTGTGCTATTACTTGAAAGCTGAATGGATATGTGCAATATGAGTTTAGCACTGGTTTTATTAGAACTGTTTTCCCTGCTTGTGTGGTAAACTTTTGCTTCCAATCTGACAAGTTCTTTTCATATTTTTCTACCAGCCATTTATAACTTTTGATTCTATTTCCTGGTTTTAATAATAAGGATCCAAGATACTTTGCCTCATCATTCATCTTGGGAGCATTTAAGTCAGAGCTGAATAGAACCTGGATAGGAATTGTTGCACCTTTACTGAAATAAAGAGAGGATTTTGCAAAATTTACTAATTGACCCGAGAAGTTAGAGTACAGAGACATGATGTCCTTTATTGCTTGTAGATTATGAGAAGATGTGGCACCAAAAAGTATAAAATCGTCAGCAAATAGTAGATGGGAAACACTAGGGCAATGATCATTTATTTTATATCCTGTATATTTATTTTGAACTTTAAATAATGAAATGAGGAGAGAGAGTGCTTGGGAGGTAAGGATAAAAAAGTAGGGGGATAGGGGACACCCCTGCCTTAGGCCTCTAGTGGCCTTAAAATTACCCTTTGGTTGACCATTAACATTAACACTGAAAGAGGCCGTGGTGTTGCATGACATAATGAGGTCTAAGAATTTGCCTCTAAATCTGGTGGCTCTAAGGACCTTTTGAAGGAAGGACCAATCAACTCGGTCATAAGCCTTTGCCATGTCCATTTTGAGACAAAAAGCCCCCTTAGATTTAGCCCCAGAGTTGTGCATAGAGTGGATTATTTCCTGAGTTATGACTATATTATCTACTATTTGTCTCTCTGGGACAAACGCATTTTGAGTCCACATTATGCAACTTTCAAGATGGGGGCGGATTCTATTTGCTATTATTTTTGTGATGAATTTGTACATCGAGTTGCAAAGAGAAATTGGTCGAAAGTCTGAGGCGAAACTCGGATTACCACATTTAGGAATTAAGGCTATATTCGTTAAATTAAGAGAAGGATCAATACGACCCGATTGAAAGACCTCCTGTATGTAGTTCACAAGCTCTTGTCCCAAAGTGTCCCAATTGTGTTGAAAGAAGTGACATGGGAGTCCATCTGGTCCCGGACTTTTTAATGATCCCATATTCATCACGATAGCCTTTATTTCTTCATAGGTGGGAGTCCTCGAGATGTCGTCCAGTGCTTCTTCTGAGAGTACCTTGAATGCATTCAATAACTCTGAAGGGGGAGAAATGACTTCACCCGCTGTAAACAAATTCTGAAAAAAATTGATTAATTCACTGGCGATAGAATCCGGGTCTGATATTTGATCCCCATTTTGATTGGTAAGACATTGTATTTTATTTTTATGCCTTCTTTGAGTCATGGCTGAGTGAAAGGCCTTCGTATTTCTATCTCCGTTATGAGTCCAATTATTTTTAGATCTTTGCTCTGCTTTGGAACGTTGAAGTTCTTCTAATTCTATTATCTCTTCCTGGATGTTGCTTTCCGCCGCAAGAAGGGTTGGGGTTGACGCCAAAACCTGTATATCCATAAGACGTTTGCGTAAGATTTTAAGACGATTATGAACAACACCAAAAGTCTTTTTACTCCAGGTATAAACAACCTCTTTAACATTCTGAATTTTATCATAGAAAGGGCCTTCAGAATTTTCCCAAGTATTGTTAAAATTCTCCTTAAAATTTCTATGTTTGGTCCAAAAAACCTCAAATTTGGTCTGAGCATTATTAGTTGGACCTTTGGTGATAAGCTTAAGTAATACAGGAGCATGGTCGCTATTATATCGAGGAAGGTGAAAAAGACCTACTTCCGGATATTCAGAAAGTCAGGAGACAGAACAGATCGCTCTGTCCAATCTTTCCTTAGTTAAATGATGGTGAGCTTTACTGTTTGTCCAAGTAAATCCAGGACCATTAAAGCCAAGGTCTAATAAACCTGAGTCTCTAATAAAGGACTGAAATTGGGTCAGAAAGGGGATATGATTTGTGTCCATAATCGTTCTTTTATAAGATCTATTTTTGGTGACCTAGTTTATGGTGTTGCAAATAAGAGACTAAACGGTACTTACACTTTGTCGCATTGTTTCATTGTCATTGTTTCATTGTCAATGGCAAATATGAATTCGGATTGTATAGGTTTTATTCTCTGTCTGCTATATTAGATGTTGAAATGTAAATTTATTAAATCTTCAGAGTGACTACAAACTTGAGCCCAAACCCCTAAAACTGAGGAAGGCAATTTTTCAAAATATATTAAAACTCAAATAAACTGAACGCATAATTAAAACTAAAGTTGAAGTAAGGACAACAATGAACGGTAACTGAAACAGTAATTGGTGGGCCCAAAGTTATATCCATTTTGCTGCACTTGGAGATCAAGTCAACTATTTTTTCCTGCAAGAAAAAGAATTTGATTTATAAATAACACCTAAAGACGCACAATGGAAATAAACAAACAAACTTCAAGCGCAACAAGGCGTCTATAAGCGCCCCAAAAATTACTAAGGCTCGCCTTCACTCTTGGCGCTTCCCGTAGGCTCCGGACTGGCCTAAGTTCGTGTTGTTCAAGCTCAACACGGAATGCCCCAGTTTGTGGGGACACAAAGAGGAAAGCGGGCCAAGAGTAATTTTGGAAGTGCCTATAGACGCTCGCGAGCAATAATACTCACATTGATGCCCATCCGTGTAAGAAAACTAACTACAACTTCTTCGGATATTTCCTGATTTTCTTTCTCAACTTTAAATTTGGGTTTCCATGTTTTCTTTCTAATTGTTTTTGCAACCTCCTCACTAGTTGTTATCAAAATGTTGTCAAACAATATACCATCTTCCTCAGTCCAAATTTCAATTCCAATGCCAACAACTGTTTCAAAATTAGGCTTGTCAAGCTCAAAGTAGTCAGGATTAGGAATCTCCTTTGCCTTCCAAATCCCATTGTAGTTTGGGTTGTCAATCAGATGTGTATACCATTTTCTTCTACAAGTTGGGTTCTTCTTTATAAGCTTACTCCATTCACCATAACTAGGTTTTTTCATGCATATTTTCTTATTAGACTTGACCACCAATTTGCACATACCATTTTCTTCGTCATTTCGATCTTCTTGGCATGTTTGTTCGTAATCTTCTTTCTTAGTTCGTACATCATCATCCCAATCGTTAGTCTTTACTACTTTTACGACTTCAATTTTTTCCCTCTCATCCCAATTTGTTGGTTTTGAATCATTTAGATCGGTAATTGTTTTGGTAGGGATAATTGGTGGTTCAAAATCATTTCCTACGAGAAAATTCACATGTTTCATCTGCTTCCCATCAATTAAAATCATCAATGAGTTATCAGGCTTCAGAATAGCAGTATAGACGTGAGAGAGCTTGTCAGATGGGACAGTTGGAGGGGACTTAAGATGGTGTTCGATATACTTTCGACTATTGGGGTTCTTGTGTCTCAACACGAAGTGAACTTTATTCTTGGAACCACATTTATCAGGTCCAAACATGATGGTGTACGGAGACTCATTGTCAAACTCTTCTGGTTTCCATCCACCCTTTTGGGGCGAGAGGTATTTAAGATACGCACCACCGCATTCAAGTCCATTCTGGAAGCGTGTCTCAAACTGCAGAACAATAGTTCTGTTCTTAACAATTAAAGGTTCACTGAGCTCTTTCACTATAGCATATGTCTTGGCTTTCTCACTCACAAGAAGTCCATAATCATCATGCCCTTCACTTTTAGCATGCTTCCAAACACCTAAAACACAAAATGGGAAACTTATTACCAAATCGAAATGCCAATGCGAGCCAAACAAAGTATACGGGAAAAGAAACATTAGTGTTCTTGGGTTAGGTCAAAACCGATCGAATCCTAGTTCGAATGTTATTTACTTCTTTGTTGCTAAGGGCAATACATTTTATTAAAAAGTGACTCCAAGTTTTATTATTAGACCATGAGAGACTTTTGTAAGGGTTTCCTATAGAGAGAGGGAACCAAGAGCACGAAAGCGAGACAGTTTTCTTCTCGTAGAACTAAGGTCATATTAATGTGGTGTTTGAATCTGACTCGTCTGAGTCTGAATTGTCAGATACGAATACACCAATATCAACTCGAATCAGCAATTTAGATGAAGACTCAGAACAAAGAAACAATCAATACCAAGAACAAAGAAGCAGATCTAAATGAATTTAACTAACCTTTATAACCATCTTTCTCAGATACAATCCATCTGCCTTCAAATGATTCTTGAAAAGACTCATAAAAAACCTGAAAAATTAAACCCACAAATTAAACATATTATATTCACAAAATTCAAATTCTTTATGTAAATTAATCAGAAACCCTTATTTATTATTACCACATCAGAAGCACAACAAATCTGAAAAATAAAAACAGATTCAATCAAACAAACAAAACTAAATTGCAAAAGGAATGATTTCATTTCCATGGGTAAGGGGGGGTTTGAATTTAATAACCCAATCCTGTAAGTACTGAAATATGTATAGATAGCTCAAAACACTAATTCAATTCAAAATCGATATGCAATTTTATCATCTTGAAGCTTGAACTTAAATACTGAGAAATCTAACTATTGATACAATTTTATAAGTAATATAATATAATTAGATTTAACTCGGAGAATGAAAAGGTCTTCTTCTCTGACTAGTTGAAGGGTATTTCTTCTTCTTCTTCTTCTTTTCTCTGACTAAAACTCTAAAAGTGAGTTTGTAAGTTCATACTCTGTAGTGAGAATAAGTCCATGTTGACTTCCTTCTCCCTCCCATCCCAACAACTCCCACCTGATTTTAATAACAGTAAATTATTTCTAATAATCAATTTTTTTTTGTTGTTCTAACCACATTCATTTTAGAAGCATAAACATAGTCAGATTTATGTCCCAATTTTGCTATTTTGTGATTGGCCGAGTAAAATGCAATTTTGGTCTTGAATGTTGACTCCTTTTTAGGACAAATTATATAGTGCTCCTAGCAACAACCATGTAAAATCCTTGAACAAAAAAAAAAAACAACCATGTAAAATCCCTATGTCTTGAATACTCATTTTTATAGATAAATCTCTTTATTATTGTTTGAAACTACTTGTGTTTTTCAATCTCAGCCATTGAAAAAATTAATGGAAATTCAAGTAACTTATATATTGCAATCTAACGGCGTATTTACCTTTATCCTTATCCACCTTAGGAGGTTTTTCTCTCTCTTTAAAGTTTCAAAAAGTGCTGAAGTGCAATTGTGCAAGAGTATTAATTGAATGCATTTCGATATTATTCATCCTCCCGCTCGCATCATTTGTGAGGGAGTTAGTGGAGGTTCTTAACCGTTTGGACGCATTTCAATATTACAGGTTTTCATGAAATATTTGAATTAATATCTACTTACTATAAACTCAGAGGCAGAAGTTTCAACATAAATTCTTTCAACTAATAAAAAGAAAGGGAAATTTGGTCAAAACTCCTTGTAAATTTTGTGTTCTGGTGAAAAAAGATCAGTTAATTTTTTTTTAGTCTTCCACTTCCTAGGTACTTTTGTAATTTTCAATAACTTGCACACTTTGCAACAACTTGTAACACCTTACGACAGCTTTGCAACATCTTGCGACAAATTTCCAACACATTACGACAACTTTCGAACACCTTGAAACAACTTTGCAAAAAATATTGGGTGTTTGACCAAACAAAATACAAATATTTGAGATTTTAACTCAAAATTATATAAATTTTAGATTTTTAACAAAAAAAAAATATAACTTGTCATTTTAACTTAAAAATTTAAAATTAGGTGGTTCGACCCAAATTATAAAGAACGTACTAGTTTTTCAACTCCAACACTCACAAACTCGCAGGGCTACTAGGTCAAAATTGGAGAGTAAAGGCGTACAAGTTGTAAATTCCATTTTAAACCCCAGATGAACTCAACATCCCACCAACTACTAACTTTAAAAAAAAACTACATAAATCACTTTTGGCCCACATTAATTACACTTCTTTTAATTACAAAATTTGTGCAAAGGCAATTTACACAATATTTTTGGTCGCCTAACATATTATTTTTATTTTTTTTTTTTTTTGTTGAAAGGGAATACATTAATATTAAGAAGTCTTTACAATAAACTAAGAAGAAAAACATAAATACCATAATTAAAGAAATACAACAAAATATCAGAACTGAAGAAGTGCAAATTATAACTTCTGTTTGTAGAGTAGTCTTCATTCTGTAATTTGCAAGGCTGGCAGCTCTTCTTGAGTAAGATACAATATTTAAACTTGAAAGTCCGTCTGGTATCTATTAAGATGAAGCTCGAATCTAACTTCATGTAACATTTAAGATGGATTAAGCATACACCCAACATTTCCGGAAGAAACGTGGGTGTCTGCAAGATTCCGGGGTATCCTGCCAGTATTCTCCATGTACAGAGACCATATTCGATCGAAATCTACAATGTAGAAATAGTTTAGACACCTGGGAAATGGGATCGCCGTCATAGCCCGAGTATGAATACCCTGCTAATCCGACATAAGTACACAATAAAATTGCGTAAAAGGGTGGAAGTGAACATGTTACAGAACTTGGATTCAGAGTTACACCTATAATATCACCAAAAACACTAGTACTCATCAAAACGTTAGCTGGAAGATAGGTAACATAGACTTCACGACGAGTATGGAGATTAAAATGCAAAGAATGGAGTCATCCAGGATCAAAAGGTAAGTTAATACTAATATTGAACCTCTTATAGGATAAACGGTATGAACTCATGATCCACAAAGTTAGACGATGGATCCACATAAATCTAATATGATTCCAGGAGGTGAAAGCTATTTGGGTGCAGTACTGGATGCCGATTGGATGAGATCGAAGGTAGAAATTATATTCAGTTGTGGTCGAAGAGATGTGTGCACCTAGGGTTAGATCATCTGCTACCAAGAACGGGATGAAAAACACCACCATATGTTGGGCTCTAAGCTCGCTCTCTAACGATACAAAGCTAATCATCAACAGAGAAAATAAAGAAGACATTCAATTCCGATTAAATGAGTATCTATGAGGCAAGATTTGGTATTAATAGGTTGAAGGTAAAGACTCCAAATTGATAACAGTCAAGATAGGGGTGAAATAGGTTGTAAAAGCAGTAAGTCGGACATGCAAAGGGCGGAAGAGGTCTACCCTCTAAGATTGATTCAATTTCATACTACTGATCTATGGAGAACTCAGGTCAAATTTGTGTCCAAAAGGTGAATACCAGGTAACTCTATTTAGGAGATTGAAAAGTAAAAGATGGACTCAAAAGTTCAGCAACCCCACTTAATATTCTACCAAGCCACCAAGACAAAACTGAACTGAACCTCAAAATCAAAAGGACTACCCTGGTTTACTACAAGTTAAATTAAAATGGACTTCCCTGATTTTAAAGACCCTTGTTCATGGAGACTTCATCTTTCTCGCACATGCAATTTGTTATGATTTGTTGTTGAAACGGATCCTTCGCATACTGGGAAGTGATTTTCTTCTTGATTCGAAAATTTGCTGATCAGAATTCAGAGAATTTTATGATGACAGACTGGATCTAGGGTTTAGAAACATTGTTTAGATGAACAATAATTGAAATTTTGAGATGAGCTTTTCGGGTGATAGAGAAGCTTTCAGGGATTTGAGATTTTTGGTTTCTAAAACAAGAATCAAGCAAGTAGAGATAGAAATTGTTGTATGAAAGCAAGGTTTGGGACTAGAGCTGTTGATGCGGCTAGGGTTTCGTGAGGAAGGAGAGGAAAAAACGCCTTTTTGCTGACGTCATACCAGACAGTCGCCTAACATATTAGTTGTCATGTCTTGTTGTTCATTGTCAACTTCTTAGTTCCTCTCATCAATTTTTTTTTTCTCTTAGCACCCTATGTCATCTTCAAATAACAATGTTCTCATCTTTAACCTTTTCTTTCAATCTTCATTTTCAACATTTTGCTGATGAAGCTTATTATCATCTTTAACATTTTTCATCTTCATCATCATCTTTATATTCCTTTCCTCTACACTCCTCCAAATCTCAAAAGTCTTGAAGATAAAGAGAATCATCTTTTTTGAATAGTTATTCTCTAAAAAAAAATAGAAAATACATATCCAAAACATATATTTTTTTACAACCAACCTTCACCATCATCTCAATCTATTTTTGGTACTTCTTTTCCATGGCTAATCTTCATCATCCCCATAGTGAACCTCTTTTGGTACTTTTATTCTTCATTATCTCAATATGTTTTTGGATAGTTAATTTTGAGATTTGGAAAATTACATATTAAAGGGAAATGGAGACGATGATGATCAAGACAGATGGAAAATGAACGTAAGCATCACCAGAAATGTTGAAGAAGATGACAATGAAGATTAAAGTGGAAGTAAGAGAGTTGAAGGTGATGGAGAACGAAAAAAACATTTAATTAGAACCCGAAAAAGTAGTTAGAGAAAATAAAAAGTTGATAATGAAGTATAAGACTTGATAATTAATGTGCTTGGGGGCCATAAATATTGGGAACTAATGCTAGCAAAAGCTGTCATGAAAAAGAATGTAATTAGTGTCTTTACAAAAATTTATGAGGCCATTTTGCAAGAGATGGTAAACTCATACAAACTTCAACACAAGTAAAAGTTTACCGAAACGCTAGATAACCCAGCAAATTCAAACCCACTTGGTTGACAAGTATGTAAATAGATGTACTTGTCAACCAAGTGGGTTGAATTTGCTGGGTTAGCTAGCATTTCCGATATATTAAAGGAATGGTCTAGTCTCACGATGGTTTTTTGTTAAGGATTTTTAATTCTCACGATGGTTTGGAGCCTAGGAAATCTAAAATAGAGGACCACGATACATACTCACCTGCGTTTGTGCAAATGCTATAGCTCGGTCCCTTTTGATGCAGGATACACCTTGTATATTGAAAAGGGCACTAAGAACATACAAAGAATTAAAACCTGCAGTTTGAGATTCGCCTCGAGAAAGGACTACAGTGTTGTTGGTAACTTAAATACCTTGAACTATTATAGGGTCATTGAGTCATTTTCCGGGGCGAATCTCAAACTGTACGTCTTAGCCTTTCAACTGAAATGTTTGAGCGAGCTCTCTCACTCTCTCTAAGGATGGCATACTTCTTGGTTGTCCCACATGCAAGAAGTGCATAATCATCATGTCTCCAAATCTTTCCATGATCCTTGCACACCTGAAACACATCATACATATTAACAAACAAAACACTTGACAAACAAAAATGCTAGTAACTAGTTATGGATAAAACAAGCTTGAGAATATCAAGACCATGAAGAAGTCTCTACTTAATTGACATAGACGGAAAGACAATCTTTTATAAGTGTTTGCTTCCGCAAAGAGAGATTGTCTTTCTTTGGAATTGAAGCTAAGTTATTATTGATTCACCAACAAAAGCAGACGGATAATTTTCATGTGCAATTGACATAACAAAATGATACAGACTTTGGTTGAAGAAATTGAGCAACAAAAACAGATGCAGAGTGAAACAAGTGGTTTAATAGATCATTAGCTAAATGTATAAAAATAATATTTCTTTATGTGTAAAACTGATTTATGCAACGTGTGGAGTCCTCAATTCCGACGAGACTAAGATGGTGTTTTTTTTCTTCCTCATTGCTTGGCCTTAGCAATTAAGG
This sequence comes from Eschscholzia californica, assembly GCF_041429995.1. Taxonomy (NCBI): domain Eukaryota; kingdom Viridiplantae; phylum Streptophyta; class Magnoliopsida; order Ranunculales; family Papaveraceae; genus Eschscholzia; species Eschscholzia californica. Next base: position 40,959,613 of record NW_028238198.1, read on the forward strand.
ATATGGTCCCAGTCCCCGCTTTCCGCACCTCAGGCCAAGCCCACATGTACGGGGTTTTGTTCTAAGAGAAGGCTTCACGAGCCCACCCAAAAGAGCTCGCCACTTACTAAGCTTGAACGTACACCTATAGCCCAGACTCCAGACACTCTGGTAAGCAATGTGGGACTATCACAATTTGGGTCGAACTTCAAATCCAACATAGAAAAATAACAAACGCTACCAGCATCATAAAGTAGCCTTCCTATAAGTTCCTGGTACCCATGGTTAACCTAGATAGTGTTCAAGCTATAATTCCCTGATTGATAAATCTCATGTTCTATTATGTCTAGTTTAGTTTAAGATAATTACTTGCCCTTTTATGAACTCCCATGCTAATAATATTGATTCTATAAAGTAGAGATCCAGAACCTCATAAACCCTAGGACCTTCCATTTGTTATACCTGACTGGCCAATTTATCTTAGATAAAATTTATTGTAGAAATGAACCAGCAGAAGAAGAATTCATGATTAAAGAAAACACAGAATTGAAATGAATCAAAACCAACTTACCTTGATGTTATCAAATACAGTTCTCTCCCCTCTCAAATACCAGAAGATTTCTATATGATTGGAACTTGGATTTGAGGGTTCTCTAATACAAAGAAAACATACGCATGGGGATAGATTTGAATCTAGGGTTTGATTTGTACTCATAACAAAGAGAAGAAGCACTTTATAGTTGGGATTGATGATAGTGGTTGTGGTAGGTGAAGCAAAGACGAATCACTTTATTTCGCATTGAAGATAGTGGAGGTGGTAGGTGCCGAAAAGACACACTCACTTTATTTCCCATCAAGGGAAGTTTTATAGGGGCTCCTGTAAGTGCTATAGGCGCCTCATTCCCTCACAAACTTAAGGTCTCTTTGGCACTGCCTTATAAACTTCTATCTTAATGCGTGTAATTTGGCGAATAGGATGACGATGACCTTATCCAAAAGATCATCCAGTCCGGTCCAATTAGGAGTCGTAATGCTTAGCTAGAAGACGCTTACAATCGTCGGATCACTTCCGTAATCCACGGCTAACATAGACCGGATCCTACACGGGTTATACATAAGAGGGGTAACTTGAACGGAGAGATAAGACTAGTGGGAGCTTGCCCATAGATGAATGTGATCCAGTCTGATAGCGCTGAACAGAAAGAAAGAACCAGACTCGAAAGGGAAGCCCGAAAAGACTTAAAAGGCAACTATGGACCGGGTAGATCAAGCCCACTTAAGAGTTGGTCTAACCGGCCATCCTAAGGGAGTGGGCCGGCCAGGCCAAGCACATTAATGAGTTACTCTGGTCGGAGACATCATTAGGGGAAACCCTAATGGGAATCCATACTAGTTGGGATTCCCAATCAGATGGGACTCTAATGTTTATCTTTTCTGGTGCTCTTATTGAAACCTAATTGGACTGGGATTCTAATTAGGGTTTCTCTATATAAGGACCATTGTAGAACAGAAAAGGTGTGAAATTTTCTCAAGAGAAAATCAACTCTCTCGCACATCTTAGAGAGATAAGATTTTAGTAAAAAAAAAAACTCTTAGTTCTTTCTAACTAGTCAAAAAGGAGTTATTCGTCTCAACCTTCATCAAGGTCCTAGCTGACTTAAAGGGAGGGAGGTCAAGTCAACCTAGTCGATGTCTCAAATAGAGGAACTACTACTTTGAAGCTCTTGATCATCCGAAAAGGCAACGAAATTGAATTTTAGGAAAGCGAATAAGGTATTCTTCTTTCCGTTATTAACTCATTACTAGTTCATGCATGCGATCCTGGAAACCTAGTGTTAAACATATAGATGTTTGAGATTCCACTAACAATATTGGGTAGTCTTAGAGACATACAAAACCATACAGTCCAATCGTCTATGATCTTTTTTCCTTGATTAATGAGTCTTCATTGCATTGCATTGAATTGTTCATTGATTCTTTGCGACATATGTTGTTCAACAAATAAAACCTTATCTTTGGCATGAACATCTTATTTCTGAATCAATCTTCCATGTGTTGAATCCAAAAATTTATATGAAATGGAACGTCGAAGAGTCGAACTTTAGAGACTTTATGAATTTTTCTTTCATCTTCTCGATCAATATAGAATTGACGTGGATCTCGACTAGGATCCCAACATAAACGTGAAAAAAATTTTCAAACATTCAAGAAGAGACGTATCCATGCATAAAAAAAAAATTCATCTGTTCCCAGTTTCTTCAAGCTCTGAATACCAGCTGATGTAGATTGTTGCGGAAGCGTTAAAGTAATGGAATCTAGCATTAAAACTATGATAAAATAACTAAATAAACTAATAAAACAACGTTAAAAACGATTAACTTGATAAATAATAAACTCGATTGATAATATTCCAAGATCTAAATAACAAAGACAAACTGAACTCCCTTTTATAAGGTCTAGATAGACACAAACTAGGAAAGAGATAACTTCTAAATAACTAAATCTTCTTGATTGCCATCACCCTAAATAGAAATATGAAATAAAGAAACTTCTAAAACTTGGACTTGCTAAATAACTATGTTGGAGTTTGCCGAGATGCCCATTATTGTTATGACCGAGAGGCCCATGTTGCTGGTCTCAATCAAAATGGGTATATCCGACACGGACCCGATAGGTACCCAATACCCGACTCTAATATGTGATTAATTGATATTTTTGCAAGGTTTAAAGTCTGAATTACTTATTATATGATAATTACGTCATTTGAATGTCCCACTCAGTACAATCTTAATTGATAATCAAAATGTATTCAATATCAAATTTTATAGCAACTTTCAAACATTTAAGAATAAAATTTGGTCGATCGATGACCTTCACTAGAAAAAATGATTAGGTGGCGAGAGGGATGAAGTGGAGGCGAGATGTGATGAAATGGAGGAAAGAGGGAAGGATGAGGTGGAGTTTATGTTTTAAAATTTTTAGGATAATTCCATTTTGGCCCTTGGAGGCCAAATCAAACTGTCGAACACTTATGGAGCCCAAAATACCGAGTTGGTCACAACGGGGGCCAAAACAGAATTAACCCAATAAATATTATACACTACATTATAATAGAAAAGGTTTATTCCCGATTGGACTCGTGTGACTAGCTTTCCGCGTGATCTCCTAAATTTGCACAAATGTCTGGATTCCCTTCTTTTATGTTTTTTATGCATTTATTAAAAAATTAAATTTAAACTTTTCGATTCTACCCTTTCGTCTTTCTTCCTTTTTAATTTCTGTTTTAGTCCCTTATACTCATGTCTTTTAATATTGTATCTTGATTTGTTTCTCTTTCCATAAGAGAGCCTACATTAATGGAGGTTCTCTTATCTATGATTTTCAAGGTGGATATTTTAAATATTATGAATTTTAGTTTTCTAAACTACCTATTTAGCTTTTACAAAAGAAGCTAAAGTATTTGTTTAACAATTAACATATATAGTCCCAAAAGACTATGGGCCATTCAACTGCAGATAAATCACGTGCAAATAGAAAGTGATAATAAAGTTCTAATCCAGTTCATCAATGACACAAGTGACGCAATCCACTGGCAATCCAAAAAATCTTGAATCAATCTCTGACCCTTAAAAAATATTTCTCTCACATAATCTTCACATATGTTCCGAGAGAATGCAATGTCAAAGCAGACACACTAGCTAAATGGGGTAGACGCAATGGTCAAAGGAAAATTTAGAATGTAGTCCCTAATTTTATACTTGTTTTACATTAGAGACTCTGTACGTCTGTTTTTGTTGGTTTTAATGCAATGTTTCTTCATCAAAAAATTTTTTTAATATATATAGTCAAGCAATTGTATTTACACTAGAAATTCTTCCTCTAAAACTTCCATTCTTTCTTTCATATTGTTTAACTTATGATCAGTCACGCCTGATGTAAAATCCTAGTTATGCCATGTATTTGTGTTAAATTTTTCTTTTGTTAATTATGTTTATAATATTTTTTTTATTTCGGAAAATAATTTCGTTCCGCCCAGAATCAAATTTTGGATCCGCCACTACGAGAAGCAGGGCCGACCCTGGGATGCAAGCGACAAAACCTCGCTTCGGACCCTCAGGGCCAAAGGGCCTCATACGTAGACTACAAAGAAAGGATTAAGAGGACCCCAATTTATTTTATCTTTATAAACAAGTTACCAAAAGAAACAAGAGGCCTAGTTTAGCTCAATTGGTAGAAAGCATGTTAGAGAGTCCAAACAACCCAAGTTCAAACTCAAGCCTAAGCATCATCGTACCTCCACTCCACTACCATCACCACCACCACCACCATTACTAAACTTCAATATCGCAACCACCATCATCAAATTGTAATTTTTTTATTACTTTACTTGATACTTCTACCACCACCACGATTACTAAATCTCCACCATTGTACCTCCACTACCACCACCATAATTACTAAACCTTTACCATGGTACCTCCACTACCAGCACCATTACTAAACCCCAACACTACAACAACCACCATTACTAAACCTCCACCACCACAACCACCACTATCACCATAAGCACCAAAAAAAGAAAGCTGAAATTGCTTTGGGTTCTTTTTCCAGATAATTATTTTTTAATATTTTTTCGGTTAAAATAAGAAGATTGAACAAGCTACTGACTCAAATCGAGTTAACCGAGTTTCGAACTCGCTGAACCACTTGATCGGGAGATCGACGAAGGACATACGAGGACTCTCCCCGAATCCGAGTAACTAAATCAGATCGTTTGATTTAGATTGCAAGTTATAAACATAAGTGTTATGTCCTCACATTACGCGTAAGAAAAATTTTAGAAGGTTTCGATATACTATTTTTTTCTGGTGAAACGAGGGTATGCCACATCCTTAAAATTCACTTCGGACCTCCCAAATCTCAGGACCGACCCTGACGAGAAGCTTAACTTTTTTCGCTGAATCCTGTATGGGTAAACCCAAGTACTTAATAGAAAATGCATCTAAAACTTTTACACTATCACTATTATTAGTTCACAAAATCACTCATTTAATTCCGCCTCTTATTTAATGGTCGCGGCTTTGGGGAATAAAGAAAATTCTCCGGGGAATAAAGACTTTTCTTAAAACTAGTCAAATAAGATTGACTTTTATGTTTCTTTTTATTGCTAAAGGGCTTCTAATTTTAGAAGATGCTATAAAAAAACTCCTCCATCTCATCACCTCTTTCTGCCACTTCATCTTCTCGCCACCTCATCATCTTCTCCGGCGACGGTCGCCGACCGGCCAATTAAAAAAATTCCGACCGGCGCTTCAAAATTAAAAAAAAATTAAATTTTTTTCTCTCTCTCTCAAATATATATTTTTTTCTTTCCTCTCTCTCTAGATCAGATCTAGAGAGAGAGAGAAATGAGAACAGACCAGATCTATGAACACATATGATGCTCCGACATGTTATTTGGAAACTTTTTGTTGTTTTCTTCAATAATAGAACTTTCTAAGGATTATGCTAAAAAAAAACATAAGTTTTAAAGGGCTTGATTTTCTCTCCTAAATTTGTTGTAAATTGGAGCAAGATTCTTGTACAGTGAGTTCTGCTTGTATCTGAAGCAGTAAGAGTCTAACAGAACATGTGAGGGGTGGTGGTAGTAGTAATGGAGTTGTTACCAATTTCACCCTCAATTTCTTCTTGTTCCAAAAAAATGTCTTTCCCCATCTTCCCACCTTCCCATTTCTGTTGAATCTGGTAGTTATACAAGAGATTTAGGGTTTTAATGATTAAAAACAACAACCCAAATAATCAATCATTCCCAAAAAATGTAGAAACATAAGAACCTGTAAAAGAAATCTCTCCAATTTACAACAAATTTAGGAAGTAAACAACAATACTTCCTTTCTTTGGAAGTGAAATCAGAGGTCCTGCACAAGCATGCCAAAGCTCCAAACAAATTGATGAAGAAGACGGTGGTAAGGAAGAGAACAATGTAGTATTTTCAAGAGTAGTAGTATTAGTAATATCATCTTCACTGATGGCGTTATTAAGGTCCAAACAAGGAGATGTTCTTCTTCATCTACTCTCTCTCTAAAAAGAAGATGGTGGTGGTAGTGGTGGCCTGGTTGGTTCTGTAGTCTACAGCTGCTGATAACGCTGCTGCTGCTGGCACTTAGTTTCGTGAAACCTCTCTCTCTAGATCTGTTCTAGAGAGAGAGAAGAAAGGGAAAAAAATGAGAGAGAAAATAATTTTTTTTTTATGTTTGAAGGTCGCCGGCCGGAAAATTGGTCGGCCGGCGACCTTCGCCGGAGAAGATGATGAGGTGGCGAGAAGATGAAGTGGCAGAGAGAACAGATGAGATGGAGGAGAACTTTCAAAAATATGTATTCTGTATTTCCCATAAAAATTTATTCCCCGGAGAACTTTCAAAAAAATCTGGATTTCCTCGAGAATTTATTCCCCGGAGAATTTTCTTTATTCCCCAAAGCCGCGGCCTTATTTAATACCCAATTAGGGAGCCGTGAGCCCAGATAGATTTTACAACCCTAATATGAAGGTGGCCAATAAGTGGAGACAACAATAATGAGTGGAAAAATAAATTTCTCCTTCATCTTCATCCTTCATCGTTTCTCTCTCTTGAGAATTTACTAGAAAACAGAATTGGTTATAAGTTTTTCTCAACTTTACTTATTCTCTCTCTCTAAAAACACAATAAACCGTAACAACCTTCAGCTAAATTGCCTCCTGGTTGTAATCCTTCTACCAACTTAACAAGTACTCCTTCACAATCTTTTTTCAGTGTCTGGGATTTCATCTTTTCAGAGTTAATCTTCACCAAACTCATTTATTAAGAAAGTGGGTAATTAAAAAAAATATTTTTTGAGATTGGGGAGTTTTTGATGATTATGGCGTCTTGATTTTGGCGTCTTGATTAGGGCTAGTTAATAGTTATGAAAATGTTCTTAAGAAGGAATCAAATTCTCTCCTAGTACTTCTCTTTGTTCTTACTTTCTATTCATCCTTCACTAAATGTTTCAAGTTGTTTCAAACCATGTCTCTCTTTCATTTCAAATTAAAGCCTATCTCTGATCTCTCTCTCTCTCTAAATTATTTATCATACACCCACACGCACAAAGACACAGACAAACCCATACACAGGTAAACAAAATATTTAGTATCTTCTTCTCCTGAGTTAAGTATTGTTGAGTTCAAGGATTGACTGATTCTTCTCTTGAATTGTTCTTTAACCAGTGGATGCATCTACCAGGTTTATTGGGGTTTAGATGATTACGCAGTTGTCCAAATAGAAACCCTATTTGTTGATTGACTTGTAGACTTGCAAAAAGTGCGGAGGTTTATAAATTGGTTGTCCACACAGGAATTTAATGTGTCCCTTCATCGATTATTTTGTACACCCAATTTCAGTTGTCCACATAAGAATCTTGTTTGTCCCCCTATTGGCCACCAATATGAATTCAGATTGCAAATAGGATACTAATACCGTGTTTGGTGGACACCATATCTCTTCGTCTTATTGTTTCCATAGTCAATGGCGAATGTGAATTCACATTGTTTAGGTTTTCTTCTCTTCGTGCTCATATATTAGATGTAGAAATGTAACTTTTAAATATTAAGATTGACTAGAATATGAACGCCAGCCTAACCCCCTATACGAGGAAGGCTATTTTTCGAAATATATCAAGAAATTCAAAATAAACTGAACTCATAACGAAAACTTAATTCCACGTAAGGAAAACAATAAACTCTAACTGAAACAGTAGCCGGTGTGCCCCAGGTTATGCTCCAAGTTATATCCACTCTGCTACACTTGATCAAGTCAACTATTCTTTTCTGCAAGAAAAAGAATAAGATTTTAGAAGTAACACCAAAAGACTTTCAACAAAAAAAAAATAAATAAAATAAAAAAATAAAAAAATACACCAAAAGACTGACATTGGGGAAAAAGAAAAAAAAGAGAGTGGCGTCCCTCTGAGTGTTAAAGGCGTGTCTCTCAAGACAAATTTGTTAGAGAGTTTGTGAGTGAAGGAGACACCTTTAATACTTACACAGGGCGCTTTTAAACCTCCCTTAAAAAGAGAGTCAAGAGCAAGAATACTCACATTAATAGGTTTAAGAAAACTAACTAAAACTTCTTTGGCTATTTCCTGATTTTCTTTCTCAACTTTAAATTTGGGTTTCCATGTTTCCTTTCTAATTGTTTTTGCAACCTCCTCACTAGTTGCTATCAAAATGTTGTCAAACAATATACCATCTTCGGCAGTCCAAATTTCAATTCCAGTGGCAACAACATTTTCAAAATTAGGCTTGTCAAGCTCAAAGTAGTAAGGATTAGGAATCTCCTTTGCCTTCCAAATGCCCTTGTAGTTTGGGTTGTCAATCAGATGTGTATACCATTTTCTTCTACAAGTTGGGTTCTTCTTTATAAGCTTGCTCCATTCACCATAACTAGGTTTTTTCATGCATATTTTCTTATTAGACTTGAGTACCAATTTGCACATACCATTTTCTTCGTCATTTTGATCTTCTTGGCATGTTTGTTCGTAGTCTTCTTTCTTAGTTCGTACATCATCATCCCAATCGTTAGTCTTTACTACTTTTACAACTTCGATTTTTTCCCTCTCATCCCAATTTGCTGGTTTTGAATCATTTAGATCGGTAATTGTTTTGGTAGGGATAATTGGTGGTTCAAAATCATTTCCTACGAGAAAATTCACATGTTTCATCTGCTTCCCATCAATTAAAATCATCAATGAGTTATCAGGCTTCAAAATAGCTGTATAGACATGAGAGAGCTTGTCAGACGGGACAGTTGGAGGGTACTTAAGATGGTGTTCGATATACTTTCCGCTATTGGGGTTCTTGTGTCTCAATATGAAGAGGACTTTATTCTTGGAACCACATTTATCAGGTCCAAACATGAAGGTATACGGAGACTCATTGTCAAACTCTTCTCGTTTCCATCCACCCTTTTGGGGCGAGAGGTATTTAAGATATGCACCACCGCATTCAAATCCATTTTGGAAGCGTATCTCAAACTGCAGAACAATTGTTCTGTTCTTAACAATTAAAGGTTCACTGAGCTCTTTCACTATAGCGTATGTCTTGGCTTTCTCACTCACAAGAAGTCCATAATCATCATGCCCTTCACTTTTAGCATGCTTCCAAACACCTAAAACACAAAATGAGAAAATTATTACCAAATCGAAATGCCAATGGGAGCCAAACAAAGTACAGGGAAAAAAAACATTATGGTGTGTTTGGTAGGAATTATGAATTCTTGGTCTGTTTGGGTACCAAGAATCCTAGGACTCTTGAATCCTAAGGATTCCTAATTCCAAAATTTGTATTGGACCAAAATCCTACCCTACCCCCTAGGATTTGCTAGGAGTTTGGATTAATAAACCTAAATTTCAAACTTAAAATCAACAAAAATTTATTTCCCTTCTACAAAAATAATTATTTTAAAAATCATTATTTTTTTTTATAAAAAATCATTATTTTTTTCAAAAATCATTATTTTTTTTCAAACATCATTAATTTTTTTTAAAATATATTTTTTTCAAAAATCATTATTTATTTTTTTTCAAAAATCATTATTTTTTTTAAAAATCATTGTGTTTTTCAAAAATCATTATTCATTATTTTTGAAGAATAATGATATTTGAAAAATAATGATTTTTGAAGAATAATGATTTTTGAAAAAAAAATGATTTTTGAAAAAAAAAATATTTACAAGTGACTCCAAGTTTTATTATTAGGCCATGAGAGACTTTTGTAAGGGTTTCCTACAGAGAGAGGGAACCAAGAGCACGAAAGCAAGACAGTTTTCTTCTCGTAGAACTAAGGTCATATTAAGGTGGTGGTTGAATCTGACTCGTCTGAGTCTGAATTGTCAGATACGAATACACCAATATCAACTCGAATCAGCAATTTAGACGAAGACTCAGAACAAAGAAACAATCACTACCAAGAACAAAAAAGAAGCACATCTAAATGAATTTTACTACTTAACTAACCTTTATAACCATCTTTCTCAGATACAATCCATCTGCCTTCAAATGATTCTTGAAAAGACTCATAAAAAACCTGAAAAATTAAACCCACAAATAAAACACATTATATTCACAAAATTCAAATTCTTTATGTAAATTAATCAGAAACCCTTATTTATTATTACCACATCAGAAGCACAATAAATCTGGAAAATAATAACAGATTCAACTAAACAAAGAAAACTAAATTGCAAAAGGAATGATTTCATTTCCATGGAATTTGTATAGCTCAAACACTAATTCAATTCAAAATAATTATGCAATTTTATCATCTTGAAGCTTGAACTTAAATACTGAGAAATCTAACTATTGATACAATTTTATAAATAATATAATATAATTAAATTTAACTCGGAGAATGGAAAATTCTGCTTCTCTGACTAGTAGAAGGGTCTTTCTTCTTCTTCTTATTTTTCTTTTCTCTGACTAAAACTCTAAAAGGGAGTCTGTAGTTCATACTCTGTAGTGAGAATAAGTCCATGTTGAGTTCCTTCTCTCTCTCTCATTCCAACTACTCCCACCTGATTTTAATAACAGTAAATTGTTTCATAACATAGTCAGATTCTTGCCCCAATTTTGCTCTTTTGTGATTGGCCGAGTGATGCCATTTTTTGTTTTTTCTGGTCCTGAATGTTGACCTTAGGACAAATTATGTAACAACCATGTAACACCCTTTCTTTAAAGCCCTTTTTTTTTTAAGGATGTATATATTTAAACTAATAAGTAAGAGTAGCATTACAATACATATTAAGAAGAAAATACGGAATACAAGACCACTCCTTAGATCTTTCTTTTCTGCGCGACCATTTAGCTAGCTTGTCCGCTTGATTATTCTCTGTTCTTTTGATATAACTGAATTTCACCTGCTGAAGCTCATGCTTTAAGTTTCTTATTTGACGAATATGTACCAGTGATTGCCATTGAACTGATGCTTTGGATTATTAAGGTGTTTTATCAGGTTGATATTGTCGCTTTCAATAATGACCTGCATGTGATTGTTATCTTTTGCCCAAATAAGACTGTTGAGAATGACTATAGCCTCGCTTTCTTCGCTATTTCTTGCTCTAGCAATTTTCACATTCGCTGAGACAAATTTCGATCTGGCATCATGCACAATTAAACTAGTGCCTATTACCTGTTCCACATTGACAAAAGAGGCATCAACATTAATTTTCAAGAAAGGATAGATTGGAGGTTGTCACTTGGCGCTTGCTGTAGCATCAGGTTTCATTTTGTCATTACTTGTTTTTGGAAATGTTTTAATTAGCTCTAAAATAGTGTCCACATTGTATAACGTTTGCTGAAAGCAGTGATCACATCTGGTTTTTCATATATACCATAAAATTGTGACAAAGTGAATGTTATCAGCAGTACAACTAGTTTGCTCCGGGTTTTGCCACGACATGATCCATTCAGACAGAGAAGTGATTTTTGTCGAAATGACATTAAAATGAAACCATATACTTCTCGCTATGGGACAGTGCAAAAGAGCATGTTCTATTGGTTCAGTTTCAGAACAGTTAGGACAGTTAATAATGTTACCAATGTATTTTCCTATGCGTTGTCTAACTGGTAGTGCTTTAGTGCATATTTTCCATATAAAAAGCTGGATGCGAGGAATGGTGGGTATAGACCATATGAAATTCTAATTTACTTCCTCAGGAGAAGTAGGTTGGTTGACTGAACTTAGATGCTGATACATGGATTTAACCGAATGGTTACCTGATTGTGTTAAATTCCATTCCATCTTATCTGTACCCTCGGATTGAATGGGAATAGCTTTAAGAAGATTACAAATATTTTCAGGAAAGGTGTGACTCAGAATGTTATCATCCCATCTGTTATCAATGATGAGTTCAGATACTTTAGTCAACTCTGAATTGTTTGTGTTCTGTAGATGTTGAATTTCCCCTGGGATCCAACTGTCTTTCCATATATTTATGTTTTCTCCTGAGTGCACTTCCCATTTAATGTGGTTTTCTATGAGATCATAGTGTTTTCTGAGTACTTTCCAATTCCATGAATGATGAGGTTTGGCTGGGCCTGGGTATTCGGACTGCGGAAAATATTTAGCTTTGAGAAACTTGACCCATATGGCGTCTGAGTCAGACTTCAGGCGCCAAGCCAGCTGGCTAAGGAGGGCCTTATTATCAACGTGAGGGTGATGAATTCCTAACCCTCCTAGCTTTTTAGGAAGACATATGTAAGACCATGCTTTGGTACATATGCCTTTAGATTTTCCCCACCAGAAGGACTTTTGAAGAGTCTCTATGCTTTTGCTTATGCTTTTGGGAATAGCAAAGCGTTGCATCTGATATCGGGAAATGGCTGCCGCTACAACAGAAACAACTACTGTCCGGCCAGCCTGAGAGAGGAAGGAGTGATTCCAATTAGATAATTTATTTTTTATTTGATCTAGAATAGAGTTAAAAACTTTCGTTTTCTGAGGACCAATGAAAAGCTGGGTTCCGAGGTATTTTTCTGAAGTTGAAGCATATTTCACCTTAGGGGTTTTCATGATGATTCGCTTGAATTTTGGATGAGAATTTTTGGAGTAAAAAATGTTGGATTTGTTATAATTTATTGTTTGACCTGAAGCTGAATAGAATAAGGTCAACATGGCTTTAAGATTATGCACGTTTTCAATTGAATTTTTCCCAAAAATGATACAGTCATCTGCAAAGAGGAGATGAAAGATTGTAAGATCCTGATTTTTAGTAGGAAAACCTACGAATTTACCTTCGTCAGGATTGGAAGTAAGAAGTCGGCTAAGACCTTCCATTGCTATAGTGAATAGGAAAGGGGAGAGAGGGTCTCCTTGCCTAATTCCTCTCGAAGGATAAAATTTTGGTCCTGGATGACCATTTATGAGCACTGCCATAGAGGCAGTGGAAATGCAACTGGAGATCATATTAATCCAGTGGTCAGAGAATCCTAGTTTCCTCATAATATCTATCAAGAAAGACCATTCTATTCTATCATAAGCCTTAGACATGTCTAACTTGAGGCCAAAAAATCCTGTGGTACCTTTCATATGCTTGAAAGAGTGCTCATTATAATGTTATCAGAGATCTGTCTGTCAGGTATATAAGTTGCCTGGAATGGTGAAATTATTTGGTTGAGATGAATTTGTAACCTCTCAGGCAGGATTATTGTTATAATTTTATAGGTGGTGTTAAGTAAGCTAATTGGTCTATAGTCCGCCGGGATTTGGGGAACAACTGTTTTGGGGATAAGACAAATATGTGTATGGTTTGTTTCTGGGGGAAGTTCTGCTGTTTGGAAGAAATTCTGAACAATCTGGTATATATCCTTACTCACCGTATCCCAGTTGGCCTGAAAGAAAAAAGGAGGGTAACCATCCGGACCAGGGGCGGCATCCTTTTTCAGCCATTGGATAACAAGATCAATTTCTGTTTTGTCTGGGATTGTTGTCATGTCTAGGTTTTGGGCTTGAGTTATGACTGGATTAAAGAGATCAAGAATAGTGGTGGATCTATTACAATCGGAAGAAGTATTAATGGTCAGAAGATGGTTAGTAATGATGTTAGTGACATCATTTATGTCATCTTTCCAATCCCCATTTTGGTCTTTAATTGCCAGGATTCGATTACTACGATTTCTCTGAATGGCTTGTGAATGGAAATACTTTGTATTTTTATCGCCTAAGGTCACAAAATTATTACGTAATTTTTCTTTCCATAAGCTTTCCTGCTGTCTATATAATTCTTCTAGACGAGTTTTATGTTGTCTAAGTTCATTACTGTTGTTATTATTATTTTGGATGGATGCTAGAGTGTTATTAATTTGAATGTCGAGGTTGCCAAACACCTCCTTGTTCCACTTTGATAGATGTTTCCCTAATTTAGTTAAGTTAGGTTGAATCTGAAGAGGGGAGTGAAAATTGTTACTATTCCATTTGTTCGCTATAAAGTCATGGCAATCCGGATGTGACATCCATGTTCTGATAAATTTGAACGGTTTAGGTTTCGGTTTATTAATATTAATGGTACTAAGGAAAATAGGATTATGATCAGATCCACTAGTATCTAGATGAATTAGGCTAGAATTGGGGAAGGACTGGAGCCAAGTATCATTAACTAAAGCTCTATCCAGTCTTTCTTGTATTAGCTTTCCGCCCGATTGACGATTGGACCAGGTAAAAGGATTGCCCTGATACCCTAAATCCACCAGGCCTAGAAGTTGAATGATGTTTAGGATTTTGGGGAGGTAAGAATTAGATGATTCCTTGCCACCACTTTTCTCCGGTGGATCGAGGATACTGTTAAGATCACCTATCACTACCCAAGGTTGGTTGAGGTTCACATTAAGGTCTATTAGCATTTTCCAGGGACGAATTTTGTTTTTATTATAAGGGCAGCCGTAAAAGCCTGTGAGGTAGGAGTTCATATTAGATGTATCTCTAATCTCAGCATGAATTAAGTTGGAGTTAGATTGGATAATTTTTATGTTTAAATGATGCTTCCAGTAGAGGACCAGTCCACCAGCTTTGTTTGAAGACTCTACATAATGGCTGGCATAAATTTTACTAATGGGTATGTGCTTTGCAATATTATGGGATCGCCTTTTTGTTTCAGACAGAAAGATGATATCAGGTTGTTTAAATTTAAAGCCTGGATTTAGTCAATTATGATGGACTTAATGGTCATATTTATTTTTGATCCAAAAAGTAGTTAACTTGTCTCTTGCCCCCTAATCTTCATCTTCCTCAAATCTCATCCCACCACAAATTTCGGCCACCACCTTCATCTTTCGCCTTTTTTTCTCTTTCTCTCTCTTTTTCCCTTCTTCTCTCTTCCTCCTCTTTTTCCATTCTTTCTCTCTCTAAAGCCTTTTCCTTCATCATAAATTAGGTCTTCTAAAAAGTACAGAGAGGGATAATAAAAGGGAAATACTTATAGTCCAAAATGAAGAATATGTCTTAACAGGACATGCAAGATCATGATGGAAATACCTTGTGTCCTGATAATGAATTGAGAAATAAATTCACTTCCTCTAGTGTTTGATCCCATTCAAATATGAGTATAACAATCTACTTTATTTAATCATAATGATTATGAGTAGAAATCCTATTTTCAGTTTGGAGTCAAACAATATTCCTTTTAATGGTCCTTTGATGAGACATGAAACAGTCTCATTTGAACCTCTTAACTCGGGTTAGTTAGTCCAGTTCGAGCGGTTACTCTGATTATTTGTTTGATTTTCTTTCTCAGGTCTCATTTACGGAGTTCGATGCGGAAACATCATGATAAAGACATACTTGAGGGGCATTTTGGTCATTTTAATGACAAGGGTATTTTCGTCAACATTGGTGCTCAAATTAAAGTAGAGTCCAAGACGAGCCCGTGGGTGAAAACGAAAACCGAATCGGAGTCCGGACGAGAAAACAAGACCAGGTCAAAGTTTGGGTCAAAAGCAAATCTTTCAGCAACACGTGGCGAGTTCAGGAACAGAAGATGTGAATTTCGGTACACATGCGGTACAATTGTGGGACAGGAGGGTCACAATCGGGACTTAGCTTAGCCTTTGCTATGGTGTAACACGGGACAAGCTATTAACGTAAGCCGGTAGGATTTGGCAGACAAGGCATGGCATAAGGAATCAGACGGTTGTCCCTGCTTAATTAAGGTCGCGGCTTTGGGGAATAAAGAAAATTCTCCGGGGAATAAAGACTTTTCTTAAAACTAGTCAAATAAGATTGACTTTTTATGTTTCTTTTTATTGCTAAGGGGCTTCTAATTTTAGAAGATGCTATAAAAAGGCTCCTCCATCTCATCACCTCTCTCTACCACTTCATCTTTTCGACACCTCATCATCTTCTCCGGCAAAAGTCGCCGCCGGCCAATTTTCCGGCCGGCGATCTTCAAACATAAAAATAAAAATTTTTTTTTTTATTTTCTCTCTCCTCTCTCTCTATTTTTTTTCTTTTCTCTCTCTTTCTCTAGAACATCTATGGCTTTTGGTCTGTTCTGAACTTTCTTCCTTGTTGATCTATGGCTTTTGGGTTTCTCATTTCTAATATCTTCTTCTTCCTTGTCGGGGCTGATTTCGATTATCTCTGGTTTCGATTTGGCTACAACTGTAACCTTCTTGGGTACTACTGCCTTTGGTACTCTTTTTGCAACAACAGCTCCATCAGCAATTACAGGAACTTGTTTATGTTAGAAGAAGGCAACAAAATGAATTTGATCAGAAGAAATTTAGGGGAAAAAAAGTTGTTGTTTTTTTGTTTGGGATTATTCAAGTTTTTACCTTGTGATTCTCTGCTCCATTAGCTTGTGCATTGGCAAGTAACTGTGCACAAAAACCCCTCGTGATGGGTCGATTAATCGGTACTTGTATCCCGTCTACTACGCCAGGAATAATGACTAAATTCCCAATATCTCCAAGGACTGTTCTGTTCTTTCTTTGAGCTCCTTGTGCCCTAGCTTTTGGCTTGGCTATACTA
Source organism: Eschscholzia californica (assembly GCF_041429995.1). Classification (NCBI taxonomy): domain Eukaryota; kingdom Viridiplantae; phylum Streptophyta; class Magnoliopsida; order Ranunculales; family Papaveraceae; genus Eschscholzia; species Eschscholzia californica. The sequence continues at coordinate 40,976,126 of NW_028238198.1, forward strand.
GGTGCTACAGCATCTGAAATGTTCCATCAAAACCCAGATAATAATTTCTATCATGATCTTAAACCCCCAAGATGCAAAATCGAAAAGGACCCAAAAGAGATCATTCAATCAAAGATGAGTAAGATATCAATACACTTTAAGAGACCAAATTAACCCTAATATGAAAAGGGGAAATCAAGATCTTTGTTTGTGAAATAATCAAACTAAATACCCAAGAACAATGTAACAAATGGAGATTTCATTGAAGAAAGAACTCGGGTAAGTAGATCAAGATCGATAAAAAACTGGAAGGGTTGATATTCAGTGAAGAATCTAAAAGATTAAAAGGAAAAAGAAAAGATAAATAAGTTCTTCAACAAAGAAACACCCACCAAACAAAATCAACATAAACAAAAAATAAAGATCATCAAAGAAACATAATGATGGGTTTTAGGGTTTTGATTGAAAACATGAAGAAAATTTACCTCTTTGACTCTGTGGAACGATTTGTCGTGTTGTCATTTCCTCTTCTTAATGAATCTGTATAAGAAAAACACCTCTACGATTATCAGAACTACTGGATCTCCCTAACCCTTCTTGCGACCGGTTCTATAGAGAGAGAAAAAAAAATTAGAGGGAAAGAAAGGAGAGAGAGAATTATAAAAAAAAGTTTTTTTTTATGTTTGAAGGTCGCCGGCCGGCGACTTTCACCGGAGAAGATGATGAGGTGTCGAGAAGATGAAGTGGCAGAGAGAACAGATGAGATGGAGGAGAACTTTCAAAAAACTGTATTCTGTATTCCCCATAAAAATTTATTCCCCGGAGAATTTTCAAAAAAATCTGGATTCCCTCGAGAATTTATTCCCCGGAGAATTTTCTTTATTCCCCAAAGCCGCGGCCTTAATTAAAAGTACGTTGACCAAGTAATCCCTAGTGTAGAGAATCCCCTAAGATCTCGACCAGCCTGTCCTATGTGATGCAATCACACGTGGGTGTTATCTTTTTGGTAAAACAGAGAAGATATATAGCCAATTAACTTTTGGCATCTCACAACCAATTCCAATTAGAGGGGTTGGGCAAAAGGCCCAAAATCAGCCCAACAATATGTATCAGGCCCACTGCAGATAAAGAATGAGGGGCAGGTCCAAAAAAGTCAGGCTAGGGGTGGAATTTCCGAAACACCCTTCTTCTTTTTGAAATTTACGAAACGACCATCGAAAAATTCCCGGGAAACTCGAAAATTTCTGACAAGTAATCTGACACGCCTCCCATCAGACTGTGTACTTTCCATAAATTCACAAAATTGCCATCGAAAAATTCCCGGGAAATTCGAATTTTTTTGGAAAATAGTCTGACGCACCTGACATTAAACCTTGTACTTTCCATGAATTTACAGAATTGCCATTACAAAATTTACCAACTTGCCATTTTCGTTCTTTTTTCCAGATTTATTTCTTATTTCTTTTTTATTTTCTCCCACACATATTTCTCTCTCCAATCTCAACAAATTTCGTTCTTTTTTTCCAGATTTATTTCTGATCTCTTTCCAATCTCAACAAATTTCTTCATTTTTGGTAGTATTTCATTGATTTGTATAAAGAAATTTTCTTGTGTACCGGGAACTATTTAGTGTACGGGTCATTTTTTAGATATGTACTACACATTTTTGTACTGGGAATTTTCTTGTGTACCGGGAATTGTTCTGTGTACAAGCCATTTGGTTATGTACTAGAAATTTTTGTAGTGGGAATTTTCTTGTGTACCGGGAATTGTTCTGTGTACTCGTCATTTGGTTATGCACTAGACATTTTTGTATTGGGGAATTTTCTTGTGCACCGGGAATTGTTCTATGTACTGGTCATTTGGTTTAGTACTGGACACTTTTGAACTGGGAATTTTCTCCTGTACCGGAAATGGTTCTGTGCACTGGACATTTGGTTATGTACTTTGATGTTTTTAGAGATGAAGAAGATAAAATGTGAAACAAATAAGAGTGATGAAGAAGAAAAATAAGAACATAAAACTTTTAGAGAGAGAGACAGAAAACTTTGATGTTTATAGAGATTGAAAGAGATGAAGAAGATAAAATGTGAAACAAAATAAGAATGATGAACACCCAAAAATGAGAACATAAAACTTTTAGAGAGAGTAAGAACAGAAAATTGATGTTTTTAGAGATTGAAAGAGATGAAGAAAATAAAATGTGAAACAAAAAAGAATGATGGACATCCAAAAATAAGAAAATAAAACTTTTAGAGAGAGAAAGAAAAGAAAATTTATGTTTTTAGAGATTGAAAGAGATGAAGAAGATAAAATGTGAAAAACAAAATAAGAATGATGAAAAGAAGATTTTTGGATGTATAAATAAGAAGAAAGAAGGAGTTGAAACAAAATATAATGGGAGGGATCCAAAAAAATTGGCTGAAATTTCGTCAAAAAATGGCGCCATTTTTGAATTTTCAGAAAATCTGAATGTTTCTCTGACATGACGTCATGTACGGGGAATTAATTGATTCGCTGTCGTCCGTCAGATTATCAGAAAACACAGAAATTTCCCGTGGAGGGGTAAAAGAGGGATAAATAAAATAAAAACCAGGAAACTGTGAGCTGTCCTGACAATTTGGACTGGGTTCTAATTTTTTTTTTGGGCTGGGGGTAATGCTTATTTACCCTCCATTTTTTGGGCCTCTCCCTAAAAAATCCTTCCAATTAATTAACTTTTGCAACTCCTACCCCTAAAAGGAATGAGGCAGCTGGAGTTTTCTTTCAACATTAAAAAGTGGAAACAGAGTAGAGACAGGATCGCGGGGGGTGAGTTGGAAAGGATCATATAGATTGAATCTTCTTCTATTATCGGAAATTCGGAATCATTAGAAAACAAAGAGAAATTTGGTTCTTTCAAAATCAAAGAAGGTAAGAGATAAGATTCATTTGATATTAAGAAGAATTCTTTGAGAAGGAAAAAGGATGCCATTAGAGCTGGATTATGGAAAGATTTCTTCAACTAAACAGAGAAGATATCTTGGTTGTTTGATACAATAGAGAGAGGATACATAGAAGATAATCTAGAGAGAGAAAGCCGAAGATGGAAAGATTTCGGCTGGATATATAAGAGAGAGAGAGCAACCATTTGAGGGACATCTCGGTTTGGGGTCGAAAAAAAATCATCATCTCGACTGGAGAGTTTTCCTCTGGTAGCTCAACCAAAATCGACTATATTAGAGAGAGAGAGAGTGATGTAAAGAGCTCTCGGCTGGGGATGAAGAAATGGAGTGAGAGAGAGAGACAACCGAGAGTACCATCCATTGATCATCATCATCATCATCTATTTTTCTTCTTCTTCTTCTTCTGTTTGTAATCCTTTTTAGTGAGGGAAAAGATTATCAAGATAGAAGGAGAGATTGTAAAGAGAGAGTTAGATAGAAAGAGTTGAGAGAGAAAGAGAGTTACTGTAGAGAGAGAGAAAAACAGAACCAAGAGATTCAGTTTTAATAAATCACTATCTTCATCTTGTTTTGATTCTTTTCTTTTTGTTTTCTGTTTACTTTGTGAGAGAGAGATAGAATACTCAAAGAGAAAGAGAGAAAACAGCAAGTTAGAGAGAGAAAGATAGTTGGAGAAGATGAGAAAATAGGAGAGAAAATAATTTTCTCTTAGGGAAAATATTTCCGGGAAGACGAGAAAATCGTTTTCCCAGAGGGTGCGTTTGGCAGAACAGTGGAAAATCAGAAGGAAATCACTTCCCTAAGGCTCTGTTTGGCTACAAAATCAGTAAGAAATCCAACTTTTCTACTTTTCTTTCCTTTTTCCATATATTTAAGCTTCCATCCTTTATCATGAAGAACTAATTTTCTATCTAGGGTTTAGATGAAGTCGTAATAATCATTTTCTCGACAATTTATTAAAGTTTTTACCATTTTAACGATAAAATCTTCCGGGTTTTTAGACCGTTCATGGACTAAAAACCTGAGTTATATAAAGAACTATCTAATCAGACCAAAATTAATTTGTCGTTAGAATTGTTAGGAAGACGGATTCAGAAAACCCTAGGCTCTCCCCCATTTGAGTTCCTTGTATCATTTGTAATTATTTTCTTTCCGTAATTTTATTTTAATATTTTATTTATTTTATTTTATTACCAAAACCTCATCAAAACCAAAACCCAAGTTACTTCCAAGTCTTAGAATAGGTTTCACTTAGTCTCTGAGGAACGAACCGGTCTTACCGGAATTTATTACAACTTGACACCCGTGCACTTGCGGGTGTAGACCTATTTAGGAAACTTTTTAGGCCCATCATCCTTCACAAATTGGAGGATTAATCACTAATGTTTGTGCTTCTGAAATTTCTTTTTTGGTCACTGGAACCCTACTTTCATAGGCAGTGTTTGAAGTATACCCCTTTTATGTCTACTAGCAATGGAAGACTCGACTTGCTCAGGAAGAAGAAATTAAGAAAAACGAGCTAGGTTTTTTTTTTCTTTTTGGGGGAGCCACCAATGACGAGCTCGGGTTATCAAAAACCTTAGTACGGTGGATGTTAGGGAAGAGCGAGTAAGCATCCCTGGTCCTCCAAACGGATTTGTTCGGCCAGAGTCAACGGGGATTAATCTCATCCATCCAACTCACGGTCAGAAATACTCCCTGACCAGAGGTTCAAAATTACTCCTAATTAAGGGGATAAATTAATCTTGGATCGAGTTCAGTCAACTCCCACAAACTTAGAAAATCAATACTTATTTTGTTACCTTTTCCTAATTGAGGTAAAATTGCATTAAGATAATAACTCCCACATCATGGTTTTAGAAGACCTAATTTATGAATTTTGAAGAAAGAATTGGCTTTAGAGAGAAAGAAAGGAAAAAAGAGGAGGAAAAAAAAGGGAGATTGACCCAACCATCCAAAAAGTGGACTTTAATAGGACGGAAATCCCCTGCCACCTTTATATAAGGATCAGGTCCAAAATGGCAGGGAGGGTGGGAAATTTCGTTTCCAGACTTGACATTTTTAGAGAATTACAGTTTTGCCATCCATTTAAAACCATTTCAAAATGGCAACCCTTCATACCTTCCACGTCATTTTTTTTTTCTCTTTAATAGGATCGTACTCCCTTTCAATCAAAAAAATGCACGTACTATCCTCCCTTTTTCAACTTTTTCTCTTTTTCCAACTTTGTTCAAATTTTCTTCTATAATTTTATTGTTTCTATAATATTATTTCCAGATCTTTTTTCTTCTTCCTATTTTCTCTCTCCATTAATTATTTTCTTTCTATAGTTTTTTTCTCTCTCCAATCTAACTAATTTATTTCTTTGTTTTTAATTTTCTTTCTATCTATACAAATATTTTTCATCTCTTTATTTAACTACTTTCCTTATCTGTGGTATTTTTCTTTGTTTTTTTTTAATTTTTTTCTTTCTTCAATTCCTAATTTTTCTCCCATTTTTCTTTCTTTCTCATTTTTTTTTCTTAAGATTTTTTTTTCACATTTCTCTTTCCTTCCCATATTTTTTTTCCTTTCGCTTGACATTTGAAATTGTACAGGAAATTTTGAAATGTATTATAAATAAAATAATTTTCTTTCACATAATTTAGAAATGGGGGAATATATATGATATTTACTGGACCTTTATGAATTTACGGTGAATAATGTAACTTTTTTCCATCTTTGCTTCTTGTCATGCACAAGAAATTTTGATATGTACTGAACATTTGTGTATGTACTATAAATAAAATAATTATCTTTCATATAATCATCTAAATGTGGTAATATAAATGATATTTACTAGACATTTACGAATTTACGATGAATAGTAAAACTTTTTCTGTACTCTGCCTTCTTAACATGAACCGGGGATTTTGAAATGTGTGGGACATTTGCAAATGTACGGGACATTTTCGAATGTACGGGACATTTGTGAATGCACGGGGCACTTACAAATATACGATGCATAATATGGGGTTTTTCTATACTTTGCCTTCTTAACATGCACAAGAAATTTTGAAATGTACTGGACATTTGTGAATGTACACTTTGAACGCTTTCTAAACTAAGATACATCTCATGACTTAGTTTAGAAAACGTTCCTTAGTTTAGAAAGCGTTCAAAGTGTATATTCGCAAATGTGCAGAACATTGAGAAATAAACAATACATTGGAAAATATGGATTGGTCATTTTGAACTGGGAATTTTCTTGTGTACCGGGAATTGTTTTATATACTGGCTATTTGGTTATGTACTAGACACTTTTGTGCTGGGAATTATCTTGTGACCGTGAATTACTCTATGTACTAGCCATTTGGTTATGTACGAGACACTTTTGTACTGGGAATTTTCTTGTGTACCGGGAATTGCTCTATGTACTAGCCATTTGGTTATGTACGAGACACTTTTGTACTGGGGATTTCCTTGTGTACCGGGAACTGTTTTATGTATTGGTCATTTGGTTATGTACTAGAGGCTTTTGTACTGGGAATTTTCTTGTGTATCAGGAATTTATTTATGTACTGGGAATTTGCTTATGTACAGGAAACTGTTTTATGTACTGGCCATTTGGTTATGTACTAAACCTTTTTGGAAAGAAAGTATATGAAGATCTGTAAAGATAAGATACACTTTTAGAAATTTTCTAGAGAAAATTTTTTTTAGTAAAAACAACAAGACATTTGCGAATATATATTTACGTATGTAACTAATATATATATATTTTTTTTATGTCTTGCCTTCTTAAGTCTTAACATGCACTTGGAATCTACTAAAACAAACAAGAACAAGAAATTTGGAAATGTGTTAGACATTTGCGAATGTACTATGAACAGTACAAATAGTTTGACTAAAGTATCCCGGGAACTATAAGACTTACAATACATTTTCGTATTTACTCACCAGCATATAATGTACTGTAAACAAGTTAATATTCTCTCGTAAATTCTCTCTCTCTAACTACTTTATCTCTCTTTCTAAATTGAATCTTCACAAAATAAGGAAAAAGATAGAAATATAAGACGAAGGAAACTAAAAAATGTACAGTAAACTTGCACATAACAAGGAAACGTGGGAACTGATTGGGACCGATAAAACGTAGCGAGAAGTGAGGAATGTACACTACATTTCAATACGTAAATGACGTTAAATATAACAAAAAAAATGGTACAATATCTAAGAGAACAGGGAGATCTCGTCAAATCCGGATATAGTTTCCCATTTAGATTAAGATTTCATTCGCAATTTTAAATCTGATTTCACACAATTTTAGGGATCTAAAAAATAGTAAATTTTAAATCCGATTTCACACAATTTTAGATCTCGTCAAATCCGGATATAGTTTCCCATTTAGATTAAGATTTCATTCGCAATTTTAAATCTGATTTCACACAATTTTAGGGATCTAAAAAATCGTAAATTTCACTCAATCTCTTTACCCAAAAATAACAGATCTAACAAACCTCTTACAAATAAACCCAAGGTTGATCATAAATAGGAAACTGAATTAACAAAGATATTCTATCTAGTTTGATGAAAATCCAGATTTGTTATTATCCATGGAGAAATAAAAACAAATTTTACAACTTCCTTGATTTGTTATCATCCAATCCAGATTTGTTATTATCCAGGCTTCCGCTAAAGAAAAAATAGTTCACCCCTCCTATTGATTTTAGGATTATTTATCAACAAACAAGAAAAAAATATGGAGAGATAAAAAAAATGAGTTAAAAATTTCAAATCTGATAGTAAAACGATAGAAAGTTGGAGAGAGAAAGCAAGGTAGAGAGAGAAACTATAAAGAGAAAATTAGCTGAGAGAAAAAAATTAGAGGGGAATGGACGTGTGAAGGGTAAACACGGGATGTCAGAAAAATTATGGTGACTTTTTTGCTTTGGTCCCACCAAGACTGTCAAATTGGACCTCAAACCCATTTTTTCTCTAGCTTGTATTTTTCACTTATTAAAGGAGCTGTTTTTGGACCTTTGACCCATTTTTGCGAAAAAAAAAGGAGACGGGAGGGAGAGAGAGAGAGAGAAAAAAAAAGGTGAGAGATGAAGGTGGTGGTCGGAATCTGTGTTGGCCAGAATTTGTGGTGAGATGAGATTTGAGGAAGATGAAGATTAGGGGGCAAGAGACAAGTTAGTTAACTTTTGGGTCAAAATAACCACTAAGTCAATCATGGTTGGCTAAGTCTTTATTCCCTAAAGATTTTTTTTATTCCTCAAAGCCCTCACCCTTTGTAAACCTTTTTTGTTTTTTAAATGATAACGTTGTCTTATTCATTCAACTTGAACGTTACAACCTTTTTTTGTAAACCTTACTGGACACACTTTTTTTTCATTCGTCTCCACCAAGCGTGAGCTAGAGAGAGATTTTTGTTTGTTTGTTTTTCTTTTATGAAAGTTTTTGTTTGTTGAAAGAGTGATGCAATTTTGGTTTTGAACAAAACCAATGTAACAAATTATGTAACAACAATGTAAACCCCTCTTTTTAAACCCTACTGCCCGCACTTTTCTTTTTTATTCGAGAGATTTTATGGCCAATATCTAAAGTTCTTATAGACAATCTCGCTAAAGGCAATCCTTAATTTGGTTAAAGGGAATGTGTGTCTAAGAGGCAATGCATCAATCAAAGTGACCTAGACTATTTTCTTTTTCTTTGATTTTGCATTTTTACCTTGACATCAATTCAAATACTTTTCAAGCAACAATAGCAAAAACCATGAAGAAATTTACTATGTATTACAATTTGAACTCCACTTTCAAATTTGTTCAAACACTTCTCTAAGAAAATATTAGATTAGAGATGAAAGGAGGAAAAAATTTAACTAACAAACATAGATCAAAGGATAAACAAATGGTTTACCTTTCAGAAACTAGCGGAACAAATAGAGAATGTTGATAGTTGCAGCCAACCTGAAATTTAAAAGAAAAATTACCACGAATTACTTCGAGAATGGAAGAACAAGAGTGGTGTCTATGTTTGAAATATATAACCATTTATGTTTACGACTCTTCAAAGTCAAGGTACACATGTATACTAACAGGAACCTAAACTTTATGTAACATATTTGCTCAACTGTAGAGAACACGTATACTCTTCCTGAGTACCATTATAGCACCTGCCAATAACTCAAAATTATTTTAGGTAAAGTTAGTTCCAAATATGAAATTTTCTCAGTAGTTACGAAGTAATTAGACATAAATCTTTTTGCACCTTAGAGTATACACTTTCACTTCGATTTATGCCAGATTGTTGTAGCCTCAATGAAATAGATAACTGAACAGTGAGCTAACCCATTCCAAGGAAACCGTCACTTGTACAAATGTTCAAATGAGAACCAAAATCCATCCCCTAAAGTGATTGTGATAAGGCAGATGATTTCAGAAGACATTTTTGTGGAGTTAGATTTCAGAAAACATTTGGTAAGATAAATCTTAAAATCAAACCGACCAGATAAGAATGAGAATCCGTAGTAGTTGACCTCAATCTAGCTATTAGATTTTGAAGAAGGAACCAATAGATTTCAGAAGGTAGTAGATGAACTATGCATTGTTAATGTGAATACGACATTAGATATGGATGGGAAAACAAAATTATAAGAACAAGATAGCAGACAATTGTAAGGAATAAAACCCTTAGCTCTGCTATTTTGACTTACCTTTTATGATTCAAAACCCAGACAATCAACCAAACATGTCGGATTTGAATAGAAGCAGGACCACAAGATGTTTGTGAGAAGCCATGAAAGAGATTTCGGGTTTGAGATTATTAAGCTTCATTTTAAAGCCAAGAAAGAGATTGATTGAGAAAGGAAGATGAGAGAACGAAGGAATTCTTTGATAAGTAGACAGAAGGAGTTTTCGTAGTAGAAAGGGTTATGGGCTATTAGGTGATAGAGAAAATGACACTCCGGTTTGGAAACGAAAGGTTATGGATATAAGGATTCGTTCATCTCACTTAATGGTCCAGATGATCTCACTCAACAGTTTAGATTAATTCTAGAATGAAATAGAGCCTCATTTAATTTGTCCCAGTCAGTCTTATTTATTTTGTCCTAGTCAGCTTTAAACCCGTTCTGTTTTGTTATATAGATATAGATATTCAAATATATATATATATGTAAGTAGAAATAAATCTTACCATTTTCGATTTGAATCTACGTCCTACGATACGATTCATAAGATCGGAAAACGATTTGAACCTACGATATACGATTTGACAACATTAGTCATTACCAAGTGAACTTCATCATATAAATCTCATAAATTAGCTTCTTCAATATGGTGTTATTTCTCTTAGTTTCCTGGTAGAATTACTTTCTTATTGGTGTTTTGTTTGTAGAACAAGAATTGGTTTGGTTGATCGACGTTAACTCTCAACAGAAAACTTTTGTTGAGAGACTCTAAACAGATAATGAGAATAAGTCTTTTTTCATGTTTTGATCGGCTTTAAAATGTCACTCTTTTGTCTTTACAAGTTTTCTCTTTTACCTGATCTAGGCGTTTACAAGTTATTGTCCACAGCTTCATCAAAAAAAAAAAAGTTATTGTCCACATATTCACAAGATAGTAAAACAGTATAATACGGATAACCATAATTTTCTGTATTTTCTATCAATGTTCTAATAAAATTAAAACAAATTTGCCAATACAGACTATTATAACATCTATCCGTTCAAACCGTGTTACCTTTGAAAAATAATATTGGATGGAGACTGTCACTAAAAATGACGGTTATTTCTGCTATGGCTATCGTTTTTCCAAACTATTATAACATCTCTTCCGAACACCCAGAGCGCAGGAATATACTTCAATTCAAGCCGAGATCAACTTCTTTTAAGAAACCTTTCAAATCCAGTATTTAAGTTTAAATACTTCTAATGAAGCTTAGAAAAGCGATTTTATAAGTTCAGTATGAAACTGTGATGTTTTGTACTCATCTAGTGACAAATAACTATGAGATTAAAATAAGTGAATTTTACACAATACAGGATACTGTTCATATAGTGAGTTCGACTTCTCAGTTCTCACTCACTAATTATCGTATAACTTCGGCAGAATTTCTGAAGTCACGGAGCTCATATTGTTTCAACTATGTAAATGGGTACTTCATTCAATGGGTCAGGGTTTGTGTTTCTGAGGACATACTTCTACAGAAAGTCAGACCCTTTCCTGCCCTCTTTCTTGTCATTCAGATAAAAGGGCTATGCACTTGAAACTAAAGTGATGTCGAGACAAATACACACATAGCACTTATTATGATTTTCATTCCTTACAGGGCAAAAATAATAATCGTATAATCCATAACATTTGTGCAATTACAAAAACAAAGTTTGTACTTAGGGAAATGATTACCTTAACACAAAATTCCGTTCTCTTAAACCACAAAAGCATAAGATCTACATGCTTTTGTTATATAACACTGGAAGAAGCGAACCAGTGGCCGAGAATCATTTGAATTGCCACTCCCTTCGGCACATGGGGCAGTTTGCTTGGGCAGTCTGCGAGTTCACCCATTTCAAGATGCAGTGTAGATGGAAGGCGTGGTCACATGCCCCCCAAACTGCAAGAAAGTCAATCGATCATATTAGAAAAGAAGACAGCCACGATCCACAACCATATATAAGATCATTTTGATTATTGATGTGTTCATGTAGAATCTTCTTGCAGTTTCTTAATTCAAATACTCTTGTCTCTAACTCATTGATTTTGACATTCAACTCCAACCACAAAACATTGACAATATGCTTGTGAAAAGCAACATCGAGTCAGATGGACACCAGAATTTGGATTTCTCCCTCGGTCTCAGAGGTATCAGTCAAGTCTATGTACCTTCTCTTATGGAATAGCAATCAGGAGGCGCAACCTATTTTCAAAGACACTTGGAGGTGCAACATTCCTATGAGAGTAAGCGTGTTCCTGTGGTCTGTCATTTGGGACAGGATCCCAACAGTGGACAACTTACGAAAGAGAGGTAGTACAACTCCTAACAGATGTAGTCTCTGTGGGTTAGAAGAAGAATCTTGCACACATCTTTTTATTCTTCGCAATACCTCGATGGAGTGTGGAATTGCTTTATAGCCAGCTTGGGGATTGTATGGTCTTCTCCCAACTCAATTGCAACTATGGTGTTAGCTTGGAGAGGAATCAAAGGCAGTCGACATAAGAGGGACATTTTGAATCTAATCCCAAAAGCTATCATTTGGGCTATTTGGTTGGGAAGAAATGAAGTAATCTTCAGCGATAAATCTCGTTCCAAGGATCAAATCTTCTTCTCGGCCAAATGTCTTATTTACCACTGGAGCAGACTCCTTTCTTGGACTAGATCTTATTCTTTCTTGACCATGGTGGAATCCTGGGATGCATTTATCTCGTCGCTCTAATCATGTTTTCTTTTTTTTTCTTTTTAAGTTTTTGTTTGTTTGTCTTTTTGCCCGTTAGGGTGTGTAGTCCCCTGCTCTCTTTTTGGCTTCGGCTATTAGGGACCCCTGTATCCTCTTTTTCTTTCAATTTAATCAAATTAGTCAAAAAAAAGCAACATCGACAGTTCGACATGGCTATTATGTAACTAAATGCATACTATATAGTTTTCTGTTCCTGATATAATTTATGCATGAACTGCATCACATCTAATACCTTTCTTACCAATAACTCCTATATTGTTTCCTGGTGAGCATGAAGAACAGCAAAATTGTGTTTGATAAAATCCTATACAATTTCATAGTAGAATCTAAACCAGTATCAGATGTCATCACGTACCGAACAGTCAAACTCTTCTTCGAACGACTCGGACAATCCCAATGAACTTATTTTGTTATGGTGGTCTAGTCCAGAAGAATAATTTTGATCAATGTAGTTGGTCTCGGTCTCGGTTTGGTTGAAGGCCGAGACTGAGACGAGACCGAGACGGACCGGGAAACTCGGTCGAGAAAACATGTTAGCTAATAAGTACTAAGTAATAAGCTTAATTATCTGACTCTTCATTACCTCATAATTTTCTGGACTTCAAACATAAAATTACTTCAATCATTCATAATAAACAAAATCTTTATCATAATAAAAATATTTTATTCCTAATCTACTAGAACTTTCAAAGTTTCTATAAAATTTTCGAAGTTTGCACAAGGCAGAAGTCCTAAAATATATAATATCATTGATATTTATCTTAGATTGATTGGGAATATCACAAGTAGGTAAGAAGGTAACAAATAATAGTATACGATTAGGATTTAAAGTTTCCAAAAATAAAAATTCAAAAAAGTTAAAAGATGCTGTCTCGGTCTGTCTCGGTCGGGAAACCCGAGGTTCTCGGCCAACCCTAACTTGGTGTCTCAGCCGAGTCTCGTCTCGGAAGAGGGCCGAGACCTAGACGAGGCCCGATATTCTCGGCCGAGACAGCCGAGACCAACTACATAGATTTTGATAGCATATAAATACAACGAAAGAAAGAGTCACTTGAACTTACTAAGAGGGCAGTCGTCTCCTGGGCGTTTACAATCAGAACAACAACCATCAAAGGCCATTCTACATATCCCACATGTCTCATCTTGGGCATCCCAAGTCCAGGAAGCTACACCATGCCATCTATAAATTCACACTATAAGAAATTACCACAACTAGCACAAGTTTAACATACTGATCATTTAGTTAATAGCTCGAAGAATTTTAAAACTTAATTTGGAGGAGACATTGTAAGAGGTGAAGAGTACATACTCTGTTTACCAATAATGACATCAAATAGAATTGTAGGTTAAGGAAAGCTGCAAGAATGAATTGGAAATATCACAGATATTGGCAAGAAAATAGAAAATTTTCAGAGTTATGGAGTAATAAAGATAGGACCGAACTTCATTAGAACATATGAAGCTATAGAGAATACAGAAAATGTAGAAGAATTCCACATCAAATGCAAGCCTTATCACAAAAAACTGCTCTATCTTCAACTGCACTGATTTATTGCACTCGACCTAGGTATCAAGTCTATCCTCTTGGACTCTTCGTTATTTGCTAGTTCCATATCGCTTGGAGGTGTTCCCAGAGCCAGAACTAAACGTGCAACACTTAGTACTCTGGGGTAGGCTTGGTCCGTCCAGAGCTTGAGCAGACATTTTCTAGAGCTTGAGCTATAGGTGAGACCGTGAGAGCATGAGGTTAGTAAGTTCCGAGGACTTCTAGGTAGGCTCGCGGAACCTTCAAATGAACAAAACCTTGTGCCTGTTGGGCTAGGGCTGAGAGACTAACACTTACAGTTGCGGAACGAGTAAGTTTCAAAGCAAAAGAATTAATAAGAAGAAATGAAGATTAGTAATCAATGACATGATTATCATGGAAAGCTGAAAACTCAATGGAAAAGGATACGTAGTATTTTAACCTTCATTTTCTAGCCTGCAAAAACCAACGCCACCAATAATTTTACTTCTCAATCACATTATGAATCAGACCCACCAGAAATCTCTATTAATCTATACACTCCACTGTACTTTTTATTCAGAACTTTAAAAACCCTAGAAGATGAAAAGTGAAAAGTTGGATACAAAATTTGGATGGGTTTTTTTATCAATTAAACTCTAGAAAGTTAAATAAAAATCAACGTTAATTGCGATTCAAAAGAACCAGGTGATTTAATAATCGAAACAACTCAAAATCAACACTTTTAGAGAGAGAGAGAGTTACCAGTTGAAAGTCGGAGGAAGGACTGGTGTTTTGGTGAGGCGGAGGGTGCGAACGAGAGGGAGGAACTAGGAAGTGCGGGCGGGCTCCGGGGAGTGGGTGGACTGTGGAGAATCGGTTCTCACTTCTCTACCACCTTTCGAAATTCCCGCGCTGATGAACCCCAAACCTAAAGCCCCTCCATGGGGGGGGGGGGGGGGGGGGGGTAAACAGTAATCTACCCGATCAAATAGGACTATACCTGTATGGATTAATTCTAATTTTGCACCATTTGGGACGAATAACATTAAACCAATGGTTGAGTTATGTTTGCATCATATTATCTTTAGTCATAGTGGTGTTGTTGTTATTAGAAGTAAGAAGGTCTATCTGTTATAAGGGATGTGACCGCCCATAAAATCATTGGTGATGCAAGGGATTTGGAGGCCTTTAATATACCTTTTCTTATCTAAACTTATATCTATAGAAGTACAACATTCCTATAATACTACTTAGATGTGGTGTCATTTTATGGTAGCTCCATATGAGAGGTGTCATCTCATGGTAGCTCCATATGAGAAGTGTCATTGCATGGGAGCTCCATATGAGAAGTGTCATCTTTTTTATGACAACACATGGGTTATGTGTCTCCTTCCTACTACTTCTCCCACCCTATAAATAGATGTACATGGTGTAGTGTTTGTATGAATTTGTAAGAGATGGAAAAGGTTTTGAAAGAATTCATCTAATAAAGTTTGGTTCAAGTTTATCACTTTTATTTTAGTATAGCTCATTACCTCTATCTCTTTCCCTTCCCTTAGATCCATTAAGTTGCATGCAAATATCGATACACATTGAAGAATATAGACCGACAATTTACAACAGTGTCAAAATTATAAAAGTGTAGTTCAATACATTTTAACAATAAGAAATCAAGGCTGCAATTTGAAAATTTAAATCTCCACCGTCAAATATAATCTTATGACATTGAATCTGTAACATTGGGAGGAGGGGAAAAGATATCCTCCTCTCTTATTAAATAGATATCGTCTGCTTTAGCAAAACATGGGCGCAAGTAGAACTACCTTTATTTATTTTTAGAAACTAAAACATAACTAAAAAAGATTAATAAATAAAGAAAGTAGTAAGAGTGAAACAGATACGAAAATTAAAGCTTCTCTTAGGGTACTTCTAAAGGCACCGGGCCAACAGGCTGTTAGCGAACGGGCTCTATTAGCACCAGGCCCAATAGCTATTTTCTCTTGTAGCATCGGCCTAATCTGTAAGCACACGTCTTCATCTAACTTAACCCTAACCTCCATTTACACTTCAGAAATTGAAACACAAATTTGGAGAAAAACCTCCATCAATTTCCTCACTTAATCTCTCATAATCTCACTCGTTTTTTGTCAAATCTTTCTCTAAATAAGTTCTTTTACTCTCTAAGATAAAGAATCAACGAACATTTGGTGAAGACGAAGTAGAAATCAAGCTCGATTTGCTCCTTTAAGATTGGTTAAAAAACACCAAACTTTTATGATTTTCTTGAATTAATTTGTTGTTTGAGTGGTCGTGGACATCAACAAAATAGTATTACATGTTTAGAATGTTGTTTACTATAATTTCGAACACATTTAGAGAGTTTTATGTCAAGATTTTAGCCCCCAATCATTGAACCTAGTTTACATGCTGCCTGTTACGGCTCTAACGGACTGGTCCAGTCCGTCCCGATCTTCCTGGTCACAGATCACTGGATCCGTTTGTGTCACCAAACACGGATCCAGAGATCCGTGACTTTCTAACAGTGTTATGTTAGAAAGCCACAGATGATGTGATCCGTTGGCCCTTCTATTTTTCGATTTTTATTTTGAAAGGGAATAGAGCTTCCTTTTGTTTTGGAAGAAGCAAACGAAGGTGAACATCACCCACGTTAAGAATCGGTGCTTATAGAGAACTCAGGTCAATGATCATTGATCCGTGTTAACGAAATGACCGCCCTCTAACAGCCTATTGGCCCGGTGCCTTCCTTCTCTTAAGATTATATTATTCTTTCCTGTAAATCAAAACTCTTCATAATTTATATTCTCGAAGAAAATACACTAGTATTATTTTAATGTGGGAGTCAGCATTACAAATACATCATATGTTTGAACGGGATATTAAGATAAGTCAATAACATAAGTCGTGGTAAACACAAGAAATATTTGTAAATGTTACAAGGACAAGAAAACGAATATCCCGGAGAAAAAAAAGACTATCCTAAAGACCACAATAGTCGCCCTCTCCCTTATTAATCATGAATCACACGATACGGTGATTGACCTCCTTGCATCATCTGCATCTGATAAGAAGGGACAATCATTTGAGCTCCAAATCCAAAATTGTCAATATCATTATTCTCAACCATATAATAAGATGATTGTTTTCCTTGCTGAGAATAAATAATCATATGATTTCCAAACCCATTATTACCTGTAAGAAAAGAGAAACTGTATTGATTTCCTAGCTATTACATAAGATCTTTATAAAGAGTAATACAAGAGAGAAGTTTAATCAATTGCAC
Organism: Eschscholzia californica; assembly: GCF_041429995.1. Taxonomy (NCBI): domain Eukaryota; kingdom Viridiplantae; phylum Streptophyta; class Magnoliopsida; order Ranunculales; family Papaveraceae; genus Eschscholzia; species Eschscholzia californica. The sequence continues at coordinate 40,993,303 of NW_028238198.1, forward strand.
AATGTGGGACTATATAACTATTCTAATATTCTCCCTCAAACGAATGACTTTTGCGAGTGAAAAATTCATGAGTTTGCCAAAAAAACAAATTGTAGATTTTGACTTGTTATTGGTATGGAGACATCATTGTGAGGTTGCTATGTTGTTGATGATGATGTTGTTTGTTGTTGTTGTTGATCTTTTCTCTATTTGAAGAAAAGTTGGCACCATTGCCAAGTATTGTTGTTGTTGATGAAGTTGTTCACCATTTCACCATTCTGCGATTATACATTTTCACGATTTTACTTTGTTGTTGTTATCTTTTCCCCCTTTGAAGGCCATTTGAAGATAAGTTGGCGCCATTGCCAAGTATTTTCTCTATTTAAAGAGAAAGCGGACAATTATAACCCATTGTCCGGTTGTGGGCGGAGATATACTCCTTGCTATTAATAGCTCTCATACATGATTATTACTCCATATAAAATGCAAACACTTGATCTAATGATTTTATCTTTTTTTTCAACCACTAGCAATCACCATTCTTGATCTTTCCCACCTCAATTCTTCTCTATACTCTTTTCTTTTATCTCCTTTTCATTTGATCTTATGAAAACTAACTAGCAATAGTAGATTACTAAAAGAACAAACATTTGAGAGTTCTCATCTTGGATATAAGAAGTATGAGTAAACAACTAAGAAGATGAATTCACTTGCCATTAACGAATCCACAAATATGTTTACAAAAACATCAAAATAAAACCCTCTATGATAATAAACTTCATTTCTTTCGCACATTCTATCAAACATGTGGTGTGCATCATTTAGTAGATAAAAATTTTGGACAACTATAAGTATAGTTTCAAGATAAACATGGGGTAAATAACTAGTTTAAGAAAAGCCCATGAAATCTTTTCCCCTCTTTAATAGCTTTCCAATTTATCACATCTCAAATAGACCTTCATTTAAATGACCATTGATCCACATAGATTTCATGTTGTGGAGAACTTGACGCATATGAAATGCTTGAGATCTTTTGATTTCTTCAACAAACCACTCTTGTTTTGATATCTTCTTCTTGTTAAACTTCATCATTTTCAAATAATATTGAGAAAAGTATTGAATAATGACTATATTTGAATAATAGAAGAGAACTACTCTTATTGGAAAAAAAAATACTAAACTTGAAGCAAAAACTAAAAATCGACAAAAGTTCGGCGGACAGTAGCCATTAATGGGACTACCGCTGCCGGCAAAGTGGAAGACTTTATTGACTAACTATTCCCAAGAAAGAAGAACTAGGCTCTTATACCATGTAAGAAAAGAGAAATTGTATTGATTGTATTGATTTCCTAGCTATTACATAAGATCTTTATGAAGACTAATACAAGAGAGAAGTTTAACCAATTGCACAATGTGGGACTATATAACTATTATAATATTTACCAATATTGGTATTGGTATTCTGAATTGCAGAATATGATAATTGATTTTCTTGCCGCATCTGCCTCGGCGAAAAAGAAACATTATTCATTACATTCCCATAACCGTTCCACGCTTCAGTCGGTAAACTACCCTCCATGGCTACTAACTGCAACTACATCTGATTAGTAGTGGCGTGGTTGAGAAACGAGGCCCGGTGAGAAGTTTTACTCGGTGCCCTTCGGTAATAAAAAACGAAAAATAAATTTGTATACTATCATAGTAAACAAAACTTTCACTTTGATTGCATAGTTCTTTTCTTCGTTATATTTTAGATGAATGTGAGTGACGGAGTAATTAACTATGTACTTTGTGTTTCAAATTACTTAAGATGAGAGAACTTACTCACCGACTTACTTTCTTTCAAGAACATAAATTAAATTCTAGTCCTACATAGACACATTAAAGAACAATAATTATTGAATTTAGAATTCTATAAATTATTAGTCTAGAAGTTATACTCATAATAAAATATTTAGAAAAAGAAAAAAAATGAGAGGCCCTAGAATCGAACTCTTGACGTCTAGTTTTAAAAAATGGATTTACCAACTAAGCTATAATCAAATTCATGCTATAAGTTAGTATTTCAAACATTTATACCAAAATTAGTTATTTGAGGGGCCCGAATCCTTCGATTCTTCTTTACGTTTGAGGGAGACCCGATGTTGTCGCACCTGTTGCACCCCCTCTCCCAAGCCCTTGCTGATTAGGATGATGATCTATGTTTGGTTGCATTATCTGCATTTGGTTTGTAGAATCAACAATTTGATCACCAACCTGGATCATTTGTTCATCACCAAGGATATTGGTAAACACATCTTGCAACCTATTGCAATATGGTTGGTTTTGTGAAGCATTCTTAGTATTTGATGCAGGTTGTAGCTGCATCTGAGGAGCAGGAACCATGCTGATTTCAACACCACCAACATTATTAAAATTACTGTAGTTACCACCAATTTGATTCATGTTTCACCACCAACATTATTAAAATTACCGTAGTTACCACCAATTTGATTCATGTTTTAAGGATTCCCAATGTCGTTAATAAAATTCGTCATTGCAATACTTAAATTTGTAGTATTAAGAGTAGTACTTTAAATGACACTACTTGGAGCGGTAGTAGTAGTAGTATTAGGGTTTATTAGTACCGACATAGAGAGGTCAGCAACATCATTTTTTATTCCCTTTAAGCGAATATATTTGTTTTTGGATTTGCTTTTCTTTATGTTCAGTCATCTGTTTCAAATCATTAAGATCATCATTCATCAATATTATGTACATCTTGTTAGCTCTTAGCATGAAAATAAAGAGCGGTGAGGCGGAGGAGAGAACAAAAAAATTTTAAGGATGAAGGTCACCGGAAATTTTGATCGGCCAAAGTTCTTGTCGGAGAAGATGATGAGGTCGCGAGAGAGATAACGTGACATAAAGAGGTAATGAGATGGAGGAGAGAGAGTTAACAAACATTTAACGAAACAAATGGTCATCTGGGTATTTTTGAAAAAGCAAGGAGCTACGGGGGAAGCTGATCACAAAGTAGGGGGCCTTTCAAGAAGTAACCCTTAAAAGTAATATCAATTTTATTGATAGACCTAACATGAAAACCAAGGAATTAAATGTCGACATATTTCGGCCGAAATGACATATGTCGGTATTTCATTCCACCGACAGGAAAAGCTGAATACATATTTTTCGTGTCAGATTTCAGACGAAATTGCGAAAGCTTTAGGGTTTCGAAACCCTACTGGATTCTAACATTTGATTGAAAAAACTGAACACACCTTCATCGTTTCTTGTTCATTTTCTGGTTGGTTTCATCGAATTTTCTTCTAGATTTGTTTTCTAATTCCTTATAAGTCATCTTCAGTATGAAAGCCCGAAGAAATTTGTATCAACTTGAGAAGATTTGAGAACTTAGAAAACCTTAGAGAGAGAAAGCTCGAAGAAACCCAAATCTTACGTATTGTTCTGATTATTCTCAAAAGAGAAGAAAACCTAAATGTATAAGAGTTTTATATGCACCCCATATTAGTGTAAAAGGCGCCCCTTCCCTCATAAACTTCCTACCTTAAGAGAGGCGCCTTTAACAATTATGCAGGGTGTCTACACAATTGAGTCAAATTTTGTTGTACTCAGATCCATCCTTTCTGACGTTTCATGTTTTTACTTCTAAGTATACATAATTGTTTAAAATAGTAATTTACTCCCTGCTATAACTATATAAGTTGAAATCATTCGATTTACCCTCCCAACCTAGCTATGTGATTGAAGATACCTCCCCAAACTAACAGAAATTGTTAAATATTTATTAATTTTCTCATGTTTACTGCCTGCATCAACTACTTATGACTACCGGCAGTAAAAATCGGGTGTAATTGTCAATAAGATATCCAATTTACCCCCCTAACCTAACTGTATGATTGTTCGAATAAGCATAACATCTTTTCTATGCTTTGTTATAGTTTAATAATGTTGCTCTATTTATTTTTGTTACATTTTTATCATTTCCATAGACTTGTAATGTTTCCACACTGACCGAAACGTTTCCACGAAACATTTCCACTTTTGAACCGACCAAAATTTCCACCGAAACCGAAATTTCATTCCTTGATGAAAACACTATAAAGAAGAAGACTTGACATGAAATTAAAATGATAAGAGACCGAAAATATGAAGCCCACACTTTGGTCGGATGAACAGTGATGCACCAGATTTGGCGCGTCACTGTTCATGGAGCTGGAAAACTTTGGTGTTTTCTAGTGTTATTGGGGATGCTCTGTATTTATCAGCATGCTCCATTAAAAGTTCTCACCCCTTTAATTACCGGTGTCAATGGGATGGTGGTAATCGAGCGGGGTCAGTATTACAAAAATGGAATTAGGGGCGACTCTAGGGTTAAGATATATTTTGTATGGCGTATGGCAGGGCAAAGCTTTTGTTTTGGCGGAGTAGAGCTTTTGACTCAACAGAGCAGGGTTTTTCGTGCCTAGATGACTAAAAACATCATGTTAAGCTAGGAGGGTTTTTCGTGACTGGATAACAATTTACACAATGTTAAGTCAATAAGACTTTCTCATACCAGACAATTGAGTTCTTTGTGACCAGGCAAAGAAGGCATTTTCGAGGCAGAAGATTTGTTTTTGAATAATATTTTGAAGGGGGTTCCTTTTCTTGCCATTCCCTTCACACTTGTTCTTAAAGTATATGAAATCTTGGAAAAGTTCTACCGCTAAGGATATGGAGGATCAACTGTCTTTCAATTCGCAGAAAACTCAAAAAGAGACAGAGAGGCTGAGGAAGCTTCGAATGAAAAACAAAACGAAAGAGATGAATCTTCTCATGGAAAAGATTTATTTTCATGGTAAGAGCTTACAAGATGTGAATAATATTGATGATTGATGATCTTAATTATTTGAAACAGATGACTGGACAGAAAGAAAAGTAAATCCAAAAACAAATATATTCGCTTAAAGGAAATATATTTTTTTTAATTATGAAGGTCACTGGAAATTTTAATCGGTCGACGACGTTATCGGAGAAAATGATGAGATGGCGAGAGAGATGACGTGGCAGAGAGAGGTAATGAGATGTAGGAGAGAGAGAGTTAACAGACATTTAACGGTAACGAAAGAATGGGGTCATTTGAAAATTTTTGATAAAGTAGAGGCTACGCGGGAAGCTAGTCACAAAGTAGGGGGCCTTTTGGAAAATAGGCCTACTTTTAATTGATAGGTCCATAAACTAAAAAAGAAATTAATTAGATTATAATAAAAATAAAAATAAAAATTAAAGGTTATAATTCCTTGGATTTATACTAAAATATTCTAAATAAACTATCGTAATTATTGTTATTTTTTTTACTCTAAAATTAATTTGTATTTTACTTTTTTGGGATCAGCTTCCTCGAGATTTTACAATCTTTTCGTATAGGTCACAAATGATCGTAAATATACTTGTTTAACAATCTTTTCGTATAGGTCACAAATGATCGTAAATATTCTTATTTATGGCCTTCTTAATAATACATAATCAATGTATTATGAATTATCATCTCCATGAAGGAGTAGTTGAACTTTGATCGTTAGCAATGTTTCAAAATTTTAAATAAGTGTCGGATAAACTGAGAGTAGTAACTATAGTGCTACTCATGAGCTGGACACTATAAGTATACATATATATATATACAGAGGTCTCAGTCAACACAAGTGGAAGAGTTTTTTTTTTTTTGATGAAATTGCATAGCATTAAACAAACCAAGCGTACATAACAGAGAAGCGTGAAAAGCAAAGAAACTAAAATACATATACTATTGAAGTAAAGGCATTACAAATGCCGGCACTGCATTCCATTCTTTCCGAACTCCATGTCTTCTTCCCCATTTTGCTAGCGCGTCAGCTGGAGCATTGCTTTTTCTATTAATGTGAGTAAACTTGATTCCTGCAAAGTTGTTTTTCATGGACTGGATTTGTTGTATTGCCTTCATGGATTGCCAGTGAAGAGTAGTAATATGGCCATTGAGGTAATTGATTATTGCTTGATTGTCGCTTTCTATGTGAGCGTGAGTTATACTTAATTGTGTCGCCCATTGCATGCTAGTTAGTATCGCTAGTCCCTCACTTTCTTCCGCATGTTGGCTACGCACTGAATGTGCTGCTGCTATAATGAATCTAGACTCTTCATCTCTAATAATGCATCCTATACCTACTGGTTCTTCGACTTTCGTGAACGAGGCGTCAACATTTAGCTTTAAATATGGTGTCGATGGAGGTCTCCATTTTTGTTTCTTCTTTGTTATTCTGTCTTTGCTATTGGTTGATTTCTCGAACTTGAGAGGCGTTATATTGGTATTGTTAATTTGTTCAATAATTTGTGGGGGATTCTTCTTGTTTGTGTTAAAACAATTTTCACATCTCGCCTTCCAAATATGCCAAAGAATTTTGGTATAAAGGCTAATAGTTTCTTCCTTGAGTGTTTGCCATTGTATGATCCATTGAGTGGTAGAGCTAATCTGATCTGTTCTTACATTATAGTTAAACCAAATTGCCTTAGCAACCGTACAGTGCAAAAGCACATGGTCAAGAGTTTCCATATCCTCACAATTAATACATGTGAATTGATCACCTATGAATTTGCCAATTTTCGCTTTGACCGGTAGGCTATTTGTACAGCATTTCCAAAGGAATATCTTTACTCGTGGTATCGTATTTAAGTTCCATATGAATTTCCATTCGAGGTTGTCCTGTATCACATTCATATTATATGATCGTAGATGAAAATACATAGATTTTATTGTAAAATTACCTGACTTGGTGAGTGTCCATATTGGTTTGTCTTCCTGGTTATTCTGCAGGTTTATGCTCAGTATTGCACTGCATATATCATCATTAAAGCATTGTTGTATCATCTGCATATTCTAATTGTTATTAGTAATTAGTTGAGCCACCCATTGGATATTGACCCCCTTATGGTTAATTATGGGAGGAGGGTGATTCGGAATCCAGAAGTCCTTCCAAGTGGAAGAGTTATTCGGACAAAATATAGACAGAAACAAAAAAAAAAGGTCTGCGGTCATGCATGACCTATATTAAAAAGTTGTAAAAGAATTATATTAGTTTTTTTTTTTTGTTGTTGAACTTTCCTTTATTTAATTAGAATAAACGTTATTACAATATTTATCAACAAAAATACAAGGAACATTATTCCATTTCTTGCTTCTATTCTTCTTTCTTGTCCATTTTGCTAACTTGTCTGCTTACGAGTTGAGTTCTCTTCTGGTGTATTTGAATTGGACTATCTCGAATTCTTTTCTGGTTTTTCGAATTCGTCGAATGTGGATCAGCGATTGCCAGTGCACCGTATGCCTTTTATTATGGATATGCTTGATGAGATTATGTTGTCGCTTTCTACAATTATTGATTTGTAATTCTGTTCTTTTGCCCATACCATGCCATATAAGATAGCCATAGCTTCACTTTTTTCACTAATTCTAGCCCTCGAGGTTTGCACTTGAGCTTCTATAAAATTAGATTCTGCATTATGTGCAATTAAACTAATTCCATTATTGGATGTTACATTAATAAAGGATGCATCAACATTTATTTTAATGAAGGGGTTTGTTGGTGGTTGCCATTTTCCATGTGGTTTTTATTTATTTTCCTCTATTTTTTTGTTGGATTTTGGAAATGTTTTGATCATTCTAATGACTTTATTAAGATCATTAATCTCATGCTGGAAACAGTGGTCACATCTTACTTTCCATAGAATCCAAAGAATGCTCACAAAGTGAATATTATCACTAGTGTAACATTGATGGGTATTGTCTTGCCACGAGAAGATCCAATCTGAAATAGATGTGATGTTCTCAGAAATAATATTACAATTAAACCAAACATTTTTTGTCATTGCACAATGTAACAGTGCATGTTCAATGGTTTCAATATTCATGCAATTTGGGCAAGTGATATTATTGTCAATGTATTTTCCTATTCTCTCCCTCACCGGGAGAGCTTTAGTACAGATTTTCCAAATGAAAATTTCAATACGCAGAATAATTGGAAGAGACCAGATGAAATTCCAGTTAGGCGAATTAGGAGTATGGGTGATATTGTTGGTGCTCAAATTTTGGTACATAAATTTAACCGTGAAGTTGCCCGAGTTAGTAAGCTTCCATTTGAGTTGATCTTTACCTTCGCTATTCACTGGGATGGTCTTGATCAGATTTTTAGTCGGAACATCAAAATTGGCGTCGAGAACCTCATTATTCCAGTTCTTATCCGTTATAAGTTGGGCCACCTTATTTAGATTAGAATGATTATTGTTCGGCACAAGACCATTAAATTCAGGGATCCAATTATCCTCCCAAATGTTGATATCCTTACCAGAGTGCACTTCCCATATGGCAAGATCATCTATGAGATTGTAGTGCTTTCTGATCATTTTCTAACTCCATGAATGATGAGGTTTTGCTGGACCAGGTTTATCGGTTTGTGGGAAGTATTTAGCTTTGAGGAGTTTAACCCACAGAGCATCTGGTTCAGTTTTGAGCCTCCAGGCAAGTTTAGAGAGCAAGGCTGTGTTGTCCAGCTCAGGCAAGTGGATCCCTAAACCTCCGAGATTATTCGGCAGGCAGATATATGACCAGCCTTTGGTGCATATACCTTTCGACTTACCCCACCAGAAAGTCCTTTGAACGGACTTGATGCGTTTGCTCACTCCTTTGGGGATAGCGAAGCACTGTATCTGGTATCGGGGTACGGCTGCAGCAATGACCGAGATGACCACTGTGCGACCAGCTTGGGAGAAAAAGGAGTGATTCCATTTATTGAGTTTATTCTTGATTTGATCGAGGATATCATTGAAAACTTTGGTTTTATGAGCTCCAATAAATAGTTGGGCACCCAGGTATTTCTCAGAGGTGGAAGCATATTTGACTTTGAGGGCACGCATGATAAGACGCTTGAATTTAGGATGTGAGTTCTTGGAGTAGAAGATGTTGGATTTGGTGTAGTTGATCATTTGACCCGAAGTCTCACAGAATTCTTTGAGGATATTCTTAAGATTATGAATGTTATCGATAGTGTTCCGACTGAAAATAATGCAGTCATCGGTGAAGAGAAGATGGGAAATCTCAAGATTTGAGTTGTTAGTAGGAAAATCCAAGAATCTATTACTGTTATTTGACATTAGCTTACGACTAAGGCCTTCCATCGCAATCGTGAAGAGGAAAGGGGAGAGCGGTTCGCCTTGTCTGATACCTCGAGAGGGGTAGAAAACCTTACCCGGCCGACCATTTACTAGAACTGACATCGAGGAACAAGCGATGCACGTAGGAATCATCCTAATCCAATGCTCGTCATAGCCCAATCGTCTCATGATGTCAGTGAGAAACTTTCATTCAATTCTGTCAAAAGCCTTTGACATGTCTAACTTAAGACCGAAGTAGCCGACTGCTCCTTTCATCTTCTTGAAAGAGTGGATGATCTCTTGACCCATGATGATATTGTCGGTTATCTGTCTACCAAGGACATAAGCTGCTTGGAATGAAGTGATGATGGGGTTCAAAGTGTGTTTAAGTTTGTCGGCCAACAGCTTGGTGATGATTTTATAGGTAGTGTTGAGAAGGCTGATGGGACGGTAGTCAGCAGGAGTTTGAGGAATGGGGGTTTTAGGAATGAGACAAATGTGAGTGTGATTAATCTCAGGGGGGAGGTAGGTTATCTTGAAGAAGTTCTGGACCAGATCGTAGATGTCAGCGCTAATTGTTTCCTAGTTCGATTGAAGAAAAAAAGGGGGGTAGCCATCAGGACCCGGGCTGCCTCCTTCTTAAGACTTTGTATAGCTTGATCTATTTCTTCCTTACTAGGGATGGCTAGAAGATCTTGATTTTGTTCATAAGTTATCACAGCGTTGAAAAGGTTGAGAGTAGCCGGGTCTTCCTTGGGATTGATAGAGGTATTGATGTCGAGGAGATGAGATGTGAGGATGTTTTGGATATCTTTAATGTCTTCCTTCCAATCTCCATTCGTATCTTTTGTGGCGCTGATCTTGTTATTTCTGTTGTGTTTGATAGCTTGGGAGTGAAAATATTTGGTGTTTTTATCTCTCAGCGCAATAAAGTTATTCCTCGATTTATCCTTCCATGGGCTATCTTGTTAGGTGTAAAGATCTTCTAGCTTGAGATTCAGACTGATGTACTCCTCTTTAGTGGCACAATTCTGAAGTTTCTTAATGATCTATTTGATATTATTCTCAATGTTACCGAACACCTTTTTGTTCCAGGTTGTGAGCTTTTTGCTAAGCCTCTTGAGATCTTGCTGGATATTGTTCGGGTGCAGGGTGTTCTTGATGTTAGTCCAGTTTTCAGCAATAAAACTGTGGCAGTCTGGGCGGGTCATCCAAGTGCGAATGAACTTGAAAGGTTGAGGGCTAAGCTGGTTGAGGTCTCTGTTGTCTAGAAGAATAGGCATATGATCTGAACCAACAGCTTCAAGATGAGTAATTCCTGAGGATTGAAATTGTTGAAGCCACAGGAGATTTGTAATCGCCCTGTCCAGTCTTTCTTGAATGAGGTGCTCTCCGAACTGCTTGTACTCCAAGTGTATGGCTTACCTTGATAACCCAAATCCAGCAAACCAAGGTTGTTGATGATATCTAGTATTTTAGGCATGTGGGAGTTGGACACACTAGAGCCCCCACTTTTCTCAAGGGGATCCAGAATACAGTTTATATCTCCTATCACTATCCAAGGGTTGTCTCCCGGTGAGCTGGATAAGGGTTTTCCAAGGTTTGATTTTGTTCTTATGGTAAGAGGATCCATAGAAGCCAGTGATAATGATGGGCTTGGTCGAATGGGCATTTTTCATCTTTGCATGGATGATATTGTTGTCAGAGTACTTGATGTTGATATTCAAATGATGTTTCCAGTACATTGCTAGACCTCTAGCTTTGTTAATCGGGTCAACAAAGTGGCTAGCGTAAGTTTTACTGATGGGGATGTTTTTGTTCATGATATTTGATGTGTTTTCTGTCTCCGAAAGGAAGACAATGTCGGGTGAGTTTTTAGTAATAAGACTAAGAATATGTTTTTTAGTGAGGAAAGAGGAGGCTCCCCTCACATTCCAACTTAGGATGGATGGGCTATCAGTGATGGGGGTGCTATTATACATGTTGGGAGAAAAGATAAAACAACCCTAGGCCCTAACAGGGAGTAAAGGACAAAAAGCCCAACAACCCAGACACAAACTTATAAACACGCCCTATTAAGGAGTCGCTAAAGGTCGAAAGAGGCGGCAAAAAGACATAACTGAGGACAAGGAAACAACATGGAAGAACACAACAGGAAGGAGGGAACAAGGTAATGACTGAAAGATAAAGTAGATACCAACTATAACAGTAAAACAAAATAACAACTACAAGGGTCACTATTCTATTAGCTAACTGAGCCCGACCAAGACAGCAAACCTGTTTCACAAAAGTACAACCAACATACTGGCAGGAAGAAAACCACAAAAATCTAACCCAACTATCTTATACTAGTTAGCGTTAGCAGTCTACTGCAATACCAAAAGAGAACTACCTAACAAACATCAAACATAAACAGAGTATTAATCTTACTACGTCAATACTAATATACCCAGAAACTAAATCAGCATATGAAAAGATGCAGAAACAAGGTAAAGCATTCTAGCCAGAAATATCACCAAATTATATCTCAAATGAAATCATCAACAAGATCCAGCATGTATCAAAATCAAAGCAGGTCACTGAAATAGGGTGTGAAAAGGAAGCAAAATCTTAAGAGAGGAGGTAAGTGATCTTCCATCGTATCGCCTAGCTTGGTTTTGAGGATATCATGCTTATGGGTCTTCCATGTTTAGGTCGAAATTTGGTAGCTTTTCCTTTAGATCGAGTTAGATTTGCTGGTTATGGGACTTTGAGAGAATCAAAGGTTCTTCGCTTGCACAATAAGACGTAACCGAGAAAACCCTTGAAATTAGGGCAAAGTTTAAGATGGACTATGGTTGGTGAAGGAATTGGTAAGGGAAGAATTTATTGTGATTAATATGAGTTTCAGTAGAGGGATTTGAGTAATTCCAAACTGGTTTAGTAGCTTTTCTTCATCTCCTTAAAGAGGTGCAGTTTATGTGTTGGCTTGCTAGGGTTCGAGGTGTGTTCGTATGGAGAAAATCATCAAGGGGTTAATAATATGTATAGCTAGATTGTGATGTGCTACTGTTAGAGATCTTCTTAGATTAGGAGGGTGGAGATGAAATTTATGAATTGATTGCACTAGGGTTTTGGGTGGAAGAAGAGGAAGAAAAAATCGCCTTGGGAACTTCTCTCCAAAAAAACCCCGATCCATGAATACGAATTGTATAAGTTTTTTTTTTTTTGTTGAAATACGAATTGTATAAGTTGGTCTCAGAAAAACAAAATTTCAAATTAATTTTACTATTTTAGAGTGAATCATTGGGATGCAGGAAGCAAACATTTAAGGAAAAGCTAATTAAGAAAAAAATAACATTCTAAGTTAAAATACTAAAGCTAATAAATACTATATATTATAAGGGGGATTGGGTGAAGGGTCCAAAAGGAGGCCCTTAATAGGATTCCCATCCTAGGTAGGCAAAAAATAAAAAGCAGGTCCAAAGTTTCAGGTTAGGAAAAAAAATGACGAAATGGCCCTTGGAAAACAAAATATTTACAGTTCATGCCATCGAAAAATTTACGGAACAGCCACCAAAAAATTCCCGGGAAACGAAATTTTTTTCGGGAAATTATTTTATTGACTAGAAATTTTTTTCTGTACTAGACACTTTTGCTGGGTGGGAATTTGAAAATTCGTAAAAAAAATTTGAAAATTTAGGCGGGAATTTGAAATTTTGTTTGAAATTTTCAAAATTTTGAAAAAAAAAATTTTGTGACCGGGAAATTATTTTATTTACTGGAAATTTGGGCGGGAATTTGAAATTTCGTCCAAAAAAATTTGAAATTTTAGACGGAAAATTGAAATTTCAAAAAAATTTGAAAATTGGAATTTTTTGTGTACGGGAAATTATTTTATTTACTGGGAAGAGATGGTTTGCTGGGCGGGAATTTGAAATTTCGTTTGAAAATTTGAATTTTTCGTGTACTGGTAAATTATTTTATTTACCAGTCAGTTTTTTTTTCAGGAAAACGTCAGCATGTCCCATCCAAGGGCAAGAGGGGGATAAAAATAAAAAAACTGACATTTGGACCTGCAACTAATTTTTGGGCAAGAGTGGATTTTTTTTGGGTTTATCCCCCAGATTTTGGATCTTTGACTCAAAAATCCATATTATAAGTTTATAAATTAGAAATGGAAAAGTAATTAGTGATGGTATTGAATAGTTAGTTTCTTTTTATAGAAATGTATTAAAATAAATCACTCATTATTCCACTACCACCAACCCTCTTGTAACCCCTCTGCTTCTGTATCTATCTATTATATAAAACACAAAGTTTTTTGCTGACTGGGACAAACTCGAAGACAAATCCGGTCGTTCGTTGTATTTTTCTACAAATCTAAACCACTAGATCTATTACCTCCCTTAAAAAATGAAGATTTGTTAACCCACTCAATGAGAGAATGTCAACAACACGATGAATCTGGACCGTCTAATTAATATAACAAAACGTGGTTGAACTTTCATCTCAAAGTTTTTTGCTGACTGGGACAAACTCGAAGACAAATCCGGTCGTTCGTTGTATTTTTCTACAAATCTAAACCACTAGATCTATTACCTCCCTTAAAAAATGAAGATTTGTTAACCCACTCAATGAGAGAATGTCAACAACATGATGAATCTGGACCGTCTAATTAATATAACAAAACGTGGTTGAACTTTCATCTCAATTTGTGGCCTTTGGATACATTTACGTCTCAAATCATGGTCATCCTCTTTAAATGTTGGTATTTATTCTTGGCATTTAAGATATCGGTTACTAATTCTGAATGATTCCCTAAGAAAGTGGTTCTTCTTCGCTAATACCAAACGCCAAAATGAATCACCTCTACTAATCTATCTAAAAGTTTCTTCACTCTCCTCATTCTCATCATCTTCTGTCAGTCTCTATCTCTCCCCCGTTACTTGTCACCCAATCTTTTTATTTGGTCGTACATGTTTCATTACCTGGTTCTTCATTATTTGAACAACTCCAGAAAACTGGTAAGACCTACTTCTTTTCTTGGTGATTAGTTTTTCGGTGTTTGGTGTTTTTTCTAAATCGGCTTTTCTGTTTTTGTTCTTGCTGAAAACCTCTCTGGCTTCAATTTAAGGTTTTCATTACCAAATCGATTCACGGTTAGATTCATTTTCAAGGTGAGATTTGACCAGAATTTTTCCACCAAGTCTTCATTTTTATGATTAAAGTTTTCATGTCACTGTAATAAGGGTTTTTATTTACACTAATTATCTCTCTCAGTGATTCTGTTTTCAGGGTTCAGAGGAATCAAGGTGAGGACAGGTATGTTTCGGATTTCTTTAGTAAATATGAGATAATTTTATTTAATTATATATAGTATATCATTCAAGTTTATGAGATGATTTTTTTTTAATTCAATTTGAATGTTTATTACTTGATTAGGGTTTTGATATACTATATATACATTGAACTTTCTGAGATAATTTTTTTCTTCAATTTTTTTATTTCAATTTCAGTGTTTATTACTTGGTTAGAAATGTTTAATTGGTGTTTAGTTTGCTCCGCATGTAACTGAGCGTGAGAGCCAAATGAATGGAAAGGTTCATGTTTGGTTCAGGAGGTTAACAGTTTATAACCCTAAAGCTACAACAACTATGGTAGAGACAGCTGAAGCATTCTCATTTCCAATGAATTAATCGAGTCAAGTGTAAGTTTTTTTATGAATCTGGATTTCCTCTTTCAGTTAATTGATTATAAATAATCTTATTGAATAAATTGTTATTTTCCTCAATGTATGAGCTACACTGCCCTGGAATTTAAGTTGTTCATTTTATATGGTTTTCCATTTTGTAGTGAGAATTGAATCAGAAGAAGGTTATGTTTTGTAGAGCAATGGAGTTAACTGTTATTTACTGCTAGACATTTTTTTTGACGCCCACCTACTGAATAACTTTGTTTTCATCTAATTTGATGTGGTTTTTCTTTCTTTATTCTCTTTTTATTAGTGCTTTAATACATTGATGCTTACAATATTGATCAGTTTTCTTTTTCATAATGCATATTTTGTTTTCTTTTTCATAATGTATGATTATTTCAGGGCTCTTCACCGGATGTTTCGTTGCACTTTGTTGGATATGTCATCATGGCACATATTGTCGGGATGTTTAAGCAGCAATCTGGTACTATATACATGAAACTTTCTATCCTATTATAGGCATTCTTCTGTTCATAAAAAGACTAATTTTACTTGTCTTGTATTCCTATTAATTCAACGCTTTTATTTGCAGCATGTTCCACCTAATAGTTTTGCATTTTTTTCTGTATGGGTGCGACTTTGAATGTAGAGAAAAATTTGAACAAACTATAACTTCATCTTCGAATTGACTCCCAAAGATCTTAAATATAGAGGTGTATGAATCATGGTTGTTCATTTACCTCTCATTGCGAAAGTTTTGTTCATTGATTCAATTTGGTCTATTCCTAGCATTCTTCTTCTGGTAATTCCTAAGCACAACTTAGATTCACGTCAGTATAGTATATTTTTTTAAGTTTCAGATAAGAATGGTAAAGTTCAAAGCTTTATGTTGCGTATGCAGCTCTTTTGTACTTGTGCTGGTTTGCCCATTAAACATTGTCTACCGATCGAGCATTATCGTTTCCTTCAAGCGATATGGAAATCATATTGACACCCCTTTACAAGGTATATGTTGAAACTTATCTATGTCCCGCCAAAATCTCTTGACTTGGCACGTTGTTTGGGAGGCCAAAACAACAATGACACATTATCAATGAGGGTTGTAATTCTATTCCATTAACTAATGTTGATTCTAGAAAGTATAACTTCGTTTTTCGTAGGTTTTAATGCTTGACTTTTTTTTTTATGGTTGATCAACTTTGTAGTGAGGTATCGACCCTTCTAACCCTAGAGTATATCGCTTGCTTACTACATAACCAGGAGCTAAAACTCATGATTATGGTTTTGTACGAGGATCAAGCATTATGAAGCTCGCACCATTTCATTTCTTCCTTACTGTTGGAAGGAAATGCAGGTTCATAAATTCCTAAGGTATCTTTCTTTGTTTTGTAAGGATAAAAGTGTGCCTAGCATTGCTTTGGGAATTCGGTGTTACAAGAAATGGTTCGATGAGGGAGAGACAGGTCATCTAATCAATTTAGGCAAGCACAATTCGGCGTTGTTAGCAGCTGGTGCCGAAGTTGCTTACGAAAAAGAAATGGGCAGGGTTCGGCTATGATTTGTCGTTATTGTGCCCGAGTGGTGCTACGATTTATCAATTTTATTCGGAGTTTGTAAAAGACTGGGGTTTACTTCAATCTAATTCTAGAAATCCATTGTTAAGAAATGAATTAACGCTTCAATGAAAAATCGTTTACTATTTCTCGATGGTGAGTTAGTAAAATCTCATCTTTTATTAAGTTTTGTTTTTGTTCTTAACTAGATCAGTTTTTATTTATCTCTTCTTTTGTTTCTTGTAGGGTTTGAATATAGATCAGTTATTGAGGTTGAAAAACAAGAAACAATAAAACCAACAATTCCTATAGTGACGCATGAAGAGGAAAATGATCTCAAACCCAAATTGTATTATCAAATACAAAAATTTGACAAAACAAACCAAAATTGAGGGTGAAAGAAGACTAAAAAACAAATCCAAATTTGAGGTGAAAGAAGACTAAAATGGTACAACTCATAAAACATATAGTCAATTTGTTCTTTTAACTTTTAGGTGTTCCGGCGGCGAGTTTTAGTTAATTTGCTTTGTTATCGTTCTTTTAACTTCAGTTCATGGTAATCCTTTTTGGTGTTCGCGTATAAATGAAGTTATCTGATTTAAAAAAAATAAAAAAAGAATAAAACAGATAGTGGCTAAATTGGTGAAGGACCTTCTTGTGTTTTTCTTTTTCTTTTTATTTTTCTTTTTCGCATTATACATTATGGTTGAAATGTCGACGGTAAATTTAGGAGGAAAAGAAATGAATTGTGACTATCATGCCAACATATTTTATTGTCTAGGAGGGATTTGGCTTACTTGTATTTTTAGTGCAAGTAGGTACGAGATTTGTTATGGCTTTTTTACTGTCGTCGGACCGTTACCGAGGCTTGTGCCTCGGTTCAATATATAATGACTGAAGCTAACTTTGGTTGGTTAATCCGATCAGTTCATCGATGGTCGCTAAGGATGATGGTCTTAATGATGATCTTGCACGTATTTCGTGTGTATCTCACCGGTGGATTTAAAAAACCTCGCAAATTGACTTGGGTTACGGGTGTTGTTCTGTCAGTAATGAATTGGATGTATTTTTGGGTTTGTGTAGCATGTATTGACATATGGATTTGTTTCTCAGGCTTTTTAGTGGGTGTTCAGGAATGAAAGAAATATGTTGATGGTCACAGTGAGCATGAAAATGGTCAGAAAAGCCAGCGAGTAGTTGATCCGACACCACCATTTTGTGGGGAAGCAATAGGTTTTGGTTGCATATATGGTGCTTCTTATTCATATATCAGTTAACCTCTGCCATTCCCAGTTATTCGACTTAGAGGTCTTCTTTTTTATTCCATAGAAATTGACATTGTTGAGTTATTTCAAAATCTTAATATTGTAGATATTTCTTTCGTCCCCAATTACGGAAGGTTCAGAAGCACTTTTGGTCCTTCAGTGCGCACTTCAAATTAATTATGCACTTCAGAGGAATATGCAGGTTATGGGAAGTCGGTTATTAAACTATTTCCTAAAAAGCAGAGGAGGTTGTTGCCACTTGCCAGAGCATGATGAGGTAATTTTGTAAATCCAATCTTGACATCTAGCATGGTATGATATGCTAAATTCAAATATGTCATCTGGCAGCCAATAAGGTTTGAGTTTTACAACGATATAAAATTTTGGTACGATAAAAAAACATGCCCGTGCCCTAGGGCACGGGCTATACCTAGTCTATATAACAAAACACAATGTTTTGTGCTGACTGGGACAAGCCGAAATACAAATCCGGTCGTCCGTTAGGATTTTGATACAATCCCCACCTTTTGATCCATTACCCTCCCAAATTTAATCACCCACTAAATGATAGAAGGTAAATAAGACCCTTAATCTGGGATTCATCATCTTCCTACGCGCGTTATCTTCCTTCCTTGGCGCATTATCACCGAAAGACAGATCGAACCGTACCTTCTTCATGCCTGTTGGGACGTTAGAAAATTTATGGCTATAGAAATTATGAATCATGGCAGAAGAAATCATGGCCTCTTGGGACGTTACAAACTATAAATCGATGAATTGTGGTTTAAGATCTCTCCTACTCTGGTTCTCTCTCTCTCTCTGAAATGGGTTTTCTTTCTAAGTCTTACTGCTATATCTCTTTCTCTCTAGGTTTTACAATATGAAATTTTTTTCTTCATAACTTATAATTGTTTCTCACTGATTGTTTTGGTACAGATAGTTTGGCGTGGAGTTCTTCTTCCAATCTTCTGATAACGACAAGTGAACATTTAGGTTTTGTGTATTTTCTACAGTACCATTTAGAATCAGAATACAAAAATGGGTTTTTAGTGTCCTCTTCGAATCATGTTTTTCTTTTTGTATTTTTTGCTATTTGAATCGGATTTTGTTTGTGATTTTACAGGTTTAATTATAATGCTTGTGGACCTACAAAGGAGAAATTTGTTAATTCTGAGGTGAAATTGTTACCTCGGCTTTGAAGTTGAATGGTGCTTTTGATTGTTTGCTTATTTATTTCGAAATGAATTTTGGAATTTGGTTCATCTGTTTAGTTTTTAGCTAATCTAATTATGGGTTCGCATTAACTCGATGTAGAGATAACTTTTTCCTGTTTTCTTTTTGTTCTTTTCAATAGGCATGTTTAAAATCTTGGATTTTTTCTGTCATCTTTCATCATGGGTTTATTTTAGTAAATTGGTTTTAATTGCTATTGAGTTGAATTGCTAAAATTAGATGATACTAGGACGTAATTAACTTATATGAAATCATCTTTTGGGTTGGAATCTAAATTGATTTGTTCATAATTACCCTTTTGATTGGGTTGGGTTGTTTCTTTCATCCTTTTTCTATTTGGTTTGTGGTTTGGTTGATTTTAGTGTTCTTGCTCAAAGTAGAGTTCATATGATGCTAAGTGTTTGATGAAATGTCTATGTCTGAAAATTAGCCAATTAATTTTAGTGTTCAAGGTATACCAATTTGAGGTTTGGTTGATTTTACTGTTCTTGCTCAAAGTAGAGTTCATATGCTGATAAGTGTTCGATGAAAAGTGTGGATTGTAGTTTCCTTCTTCGCCTACAACATAAATAGGTCATGTGTGTACACATTTTGGTTCGTATATCTGTATAGAATAGTGTCCGGTGATTGGAACCTTGAGTCTGTGAAGATCTAAGATCCAAATTCATGAGATGTTACTTTTGTAGGAGCATCAATTTCATTTCATTCGAAACTAAGTTTGAACAAAAAAGAGATGACATTTATGACGAATATTTAGGTGTGTTCGATGGAGTCTGAAAGTCGGTCATTGTATGTTGATGGTGACCAAAATGTCCATAACTTTTTCACTTTTGTAGGAGAGCTTCAATGTCATTTGATCGGAAACTAAGCTTGAACAAAAAAATTAACACTTACGACGATTATTTAGGTGTCTTGGGTGGAGTCTGAGTTATGAAAGTCGGTCATTATATGTTGATGATGAGAAAAATGTCGAGATTCATAAAAGACAAATATTTATTTTGTTATGATGTGTACAAACGAGCTAGTATTTGAAAATCTCTATCTCATTTTGTTCTTATCATTTCTTCATGTATGTATTTAGGTACAACGATTCAAAAAAAAACTATGTTTCAAACAACTTGAGACAAAGAATGCTAGGGAAAGGAACATAGACCTGGAAAAGGTGGTAAACGTGGAGTTCTCTGAACAAGGTTTTTTTCTCCCATATTTTGTTCTTGAAACTGCTATTATAATCGTGTTACATAATATTTAGAATTCATGAATGAAACTGCTATAATAATCGTGTTACATAATTTTCCGGATTTCAATGTTTCAAACAACTTTCCTCATTAGTTTACAACAATTAACTACTTGAATAGGATAGATAATGAGTTGGACTTTCTTCTTTCTCACCTGGCCACATTGCCAAACTACATACTGTGATCCAATGTTAGATGACAATGTATAGTCCTTTAATTACTTTTCTGTCGGACAAACTAGAAAGAAGTAATAGTCAATAGGTAAGACAGAAGAGGGGATTGTCAGTAGCTACAAGCTGGAAAACTATACTGTGGATCATGCTTTTATACTTCTAAAGTAAGATTATAACAGTTTCTTCTCTGAAATATCTCAAGAAGCAACAAGACAAGGAAATTACACCATTGACCAACAAGTTAAAGGATGCTAGAACAGTGGAAAAAAATTCATTGTCTCACTAGGCTCTTTTAATCTCATATATCCTTCTTTTTTGTTGTTATTTCTTCATATTGCAACATGAGATTTGAGACGACTCAATAAAAAGCGAACACTACCTACACTACTGATTCAACATGTAACTATATGATTTTTTTTTTGGAATTGGGACTTGAAAATAGCATCCATACTTCAAATCATTTTGGAGAGTATGCTCTGAGCCTCCCTAATTGCTAACTATCTATAGTTAAGTTTTGAGTTTTTGATGTACGTACAGTTTCTGTCAGATTTCTTCATATCTCTAATTTTATGGCATCGCCCGACGCTGCACCCCAAGTTCCTGGTTTGGAAGATTGATTCTGCTCAGTCTTTGTATGATTTGGGCAGCTTTGTACACAAAAGTTTTATTTCAGTTTGTTTTAGCAATCTTTGTTTTTCTTTTTGTTGTATTAGTTCCAGCAGTATAGGAAGAAAAAGGATACTAAAGGGAGCAGCAGTGATGGAAAGTCCTGATGCATCGGCACCCCCTTCGACAGATATGTACCACCTTTTAATACGGATAATGAGTCCCTGATTTATCGGCATCGAATAGCGGAGAAATTCTGTTCCAAATGAAGTCAATTTGCCTGAAGTAGATAAGTCATCCCCATCCAGGGCTGAAGCATGTGGTGAATCTGAGTTGATAGTACCTGTTGAGATAGGTGTAGCACAAGTTAGTCCGTCGGAACCTTCTTCCCTCATTGAGGTGATTGGAGGGGAAACCATGTCGGAGATTGAGTTGGCGCCTGGCGATTTGAGGTCCTCATAAGCTACATTTTTGGTGGTGGATGGAGATGAAGAGCAAGAGTCGATGTCTGCTCAAGAAGCTATATTTGATATATCTTCCACCAAGGAAAATAAAGGTCAGGTGTGGCTGCTTTTGCTTTTTTTGATTCATTTTTAACTCTCTGGTGTGTTTGATTAAAAAGTGAGAGAAGTGAAGCTTCTTGTGAGGGAAACTTTTGTTGTTAAGAAAAATCTCCTTTTTTTTTTTTTTTTTTTTTTTTTTTTTCAGATTTCATCAGTCAACAAGCAGACCTTAATGATTTGAAGGCAGAAAGTGATCTTATGAATATACTCCTCACCAAAGTAAGCTTCTTTATCTCTTTAACTACTTGGTTATTATCTATCTAAAACGGCGACTTTTTGTATGAATTTAGTTTGTATAAGGTTTGGCCTGGGGTTTCTTTTATTTTCTAAGGATTAGACAAGAATTCTCTATATAATAGGATTAACCTACAACTATACTAGCAAATCTAAAATGCTTGAGTGTGTTTTGGAGAAATCCACTTTGTTCTAAACAGTGAATCTGCTTCGACGCCTTTCCTACCTACATATGCCAATCCCATCTACTAATGCTAGAGCTTGCGGAGACTGCAACCATTTATTTGTTAATTGGTAGACTGCTAGAAATTCTATTTTCACCCCAAGTTATTTTTTTTATTCAACATAGTGGTGTTTGCCCAAACAATACTTAAGAACTGCTTTTTGTAGCCATTTCTTTTCATGGACATCATATGAATGAATATATGTATATATATATATATATATATATATATATATATATATATATATATATATATATAAAACTAAAAATCAAAGAAATTGAAAATCAATTTCTAACCGAAGTTTGTAGCAATATTCCCAATGCTTTTTGGGAAAGGAAAAAATATATTGTATCTTTACCTTATAAACCTGAATTTGATGATATATATATATATATATATATATATATATATATATATATATATTGATCCTTAACCCAAGTCTCTTTTTGTGTACTTTTTTGATTGAAATTTAAATTTAGAAAGTGTTTCATGTAGTCTGAAAGAGGACAACAAGAAGAATGGGACGATAGCAGGCTCACAAAGGAGGGAGTAGATGCAAGGCTACAAAGAAAGGTAGAGGCTATTATTGAAAGAGAAAGAGTCTTGGCTTATGTTCAGGCCCACAAGGTATTGTATCACTTAACTTGTCTATCCTTTATATGACTGTAAGTTGTATTAATGGCTACAAGCCACTTCTCCCTTTCACCCTTCATGCGCACAACAAACATTCTCTTGTTATGGTCTTCGGTCAGTTTTGCCTCATGGGAAACGCACAAACTGCAATTAACAAGCCAATAACCATGCCAGCTGAAACACCAATAATAACCAAATGAGCTTTATCTATTTGTTAATCACTTGGACAATCAGAAGGTGAGAGCATTTATCCATGCTAACATGAGTTGAACTCACTGTCATGAATAAACGCTAATATTATGGGCCACTACATAACCTCCAACATGATAAACACGTGAAAATTAACACTTGTCGTCTACACAACAACCTAATATTTGTTGTTATACTTAACCCTAATTTTATGGTTGAGAGCTCGAAAATTGAGAAGCTTGTACCATGTTGAAGAACCCTAATTTTATGGTTGAGAGTTCGAAATTGAGAAGCTTGTACCATGTTGAAGAACCGATATAGGCTTATGGAAAGTGAACGGTCAAAATGACTATGCATTGAAAAAGTTTTCTATATCCAACACCGTGGTACAGAATAACATGTGTGTGTTCGTGCAATCAAATGTCTACCCAATCTACACTAAATGGGTAGTCTCTCATGAAATTTCTAACTGAGATCTCACCATGCTAGGTCAGAAATCCAATATAAAACATACCCATTAGTGCATACGAATTTGGAAACTTCCACTTTTTTTTTACTGATATTCACTCGTTTGCCCTTTACAGGAACTACAAAACCCTAAGGCCATGTTTGGCGGACGGGAATGGAATGTGATTCCCGGGAATCACATTCCCGTAACACGATTTCTGGGAATCAGATCATTCAGTTTGATGTTTGGTTTGGCCAGGAATAGGAATTCGATTCCTGATAGATTCCTAACTTGGTGTTTGGTTCGTGTAGGAATCGGAATATAATTTTTTGTAAAATTCCTATTATATCCTTATACTACATAAATAAAACGTCAATTTTATTATATACTTTAATCAGTATTATTTATTCAAAATTGCAGATATGAAATAGTAACATGACACACCAATTAAATAGTATTTAAAATGCCAACAACTTTTGGTTGGAGTCGTAAAAGGTATAATCTTCCACTTCGGAGGTCAAAGGTTCGAGGGACGCTGACCATTTAAAAAAAACTATTTAAAATAAATAAAGGTCATGGCTAAATTTTTTTTCTTTTTAAACATTATGAAATCGATTGTAATGAAAAAAGAACAAGAGAATAGGGAAAAAACTAGAGAGGGAGAAAGAGTTACATTTGAACGAGAGAAAGTATTGCTATGGTGGTGGCTAACCATAGGTTTTTAATTTTTTTAGTTGTGATATTGTGTGGAGGACGATTTTAATAATAGTCATTCTAATATTTTATTAAGGGTGATTTGGTCTATAAATATTAAAACAAAGCATTCCCGGGAATGGGAATCACAAACCCACCCCCCTCCCTGGGTTTGCTATTATCCCATTTTGAGGGAATCCTATTCCTCCGGGAATAGGATTCCCACTGCATTCCCGCGAGCCAAACAATATCAGGATTGTGATTCCCAGGAATCACATTCCATTCCCACGCGATTCCCGCGCGCCAAACATGGCCTAAGTGACACATATCAGCTCCAAACTTTTCAATATTAATTGAGATGACCAAACCACAAGAACCAAATTCAATTGTTAGATTCCTACTAAAAAGTTTGTTATGACCCCTTAATTAACATTTCAGGTATCATTTGAAATTTGAATTCCTCATTCACACTTACAATTTATCAAGGACGAAATTATCAATCACTATACAGATAAAGCAATCATATCAATTTGGGTATCTTAAAATCTTAAAATCAGAAGACCCATGAAGCCAAAACTAGCTAATAACTTACCAAAATCACAGATGAGAATAAAACGTCTATTGATGAAGTTCTTCAAAACGTCTATTGATGGCTAAAGAACATAGATGTTGGAGAAGATTGAAAAATAAGAAGAATTGGAAAAGAAACATCGAAGAAGAAGGATTCGAAGAACAGTCGAAGAAGAAGCATGAAGAAGTAGAAGAGAGAGAAACCCTAAAAAAATCGTGATGTGTTTTTGTGGAAAAGAAAGAGAATTTTAATGGGCAGGGTATTTTGGGAAAAAAATGACCTTAATGACAATTACTCATATTATTTTAAATTTTATGTATCTAACTATAAATTTGAGCAACCTTTAGTAAATAGAAAATAATGTAGGCTTTTTTTAGTTATTATAATGTTTTTTTCACCCTACACAGTCATTTTCTCTAGTAATATACACTCATGTGTCAATGTCATGGAAATATAGGTGAGAATGTAGAGATGACTCAAATACTTATTTTCTTCCATATTCAGTTTTCCACGAAAAGATTGATGGTTTCTACACAAGGAAGATAAAAGACCCCTACAAATGTTTTTTTTTGCTTAACGAACAATAACAACGTTGATTTTGAGTAATCATTATCTTGTTTTAATTCTTCTATTATATTTTTAGTTCTTCCTTTGGTTGTTGTAAGTAATTAAAACCTTAAGTTCATTTGCAATAGCAAACCTTCTTGTTTAGGTGTCCAGTATTGTTTCCTCAATTTACCCCAACATCCTAATTGTTGTTTCCCCATTTTCATGCTTAACCTCTTACCTCAAAAGTAACCTTCAAAGCTTGATATATAAACCCTTGCTCCCATTACAACTTTTACATAACAAATTAACCAAGCTATACATTATATAAAACTATGCTTCTTTCAAATCTTTTACATATAGATGACCAATAATTCTACATTATTTAAAACCATGACAGAGGCAACCACAAAATGAAATATTCACGAACAAGTCGTTAATTTGAACATGTCAAACATATTTCTCATACCTAATGAGCCTTTCGCATTTTGATGAAATTAATGTGAAGAAACAACTCTAACTAACTAGAAGTGTCAATTGCATGAGATGGTTCTACTTTGGGATTGAAAATTACTGATACTGTAAAAGATGGAAGTTGTGTGACACACTCTTGATATTGATCTTATTAGAAATTTTTAACAAATTGTCATTAGAATCTGAACAATAAAAAACAACTATTACCCTTCCCCAAAATTAAAAAACTACATGATGATTAAAGAAGCACAAACATTGCCATAACATAGATATTTAGATCTCCTATAGGTTATAGGAAGACTCCAAAGGCGACAACCCTAATCCTAAATGCCTGAATTAGACCCTTAGAGCCTGTATCCATACCAATTTTTTTACAAAAGGGCAAGCAAACAACCCTCAAATGGCTACCAGGTTGATGCAGAAGTATAAGAATTTGATGGAAGATGTATTCTATTAAATTAGTAGTTGAACGGTAGCAGTGCACGGAATGCTTTTTCTGTTGATTTTATTAGAGTCTAGTTCATAAGACCAGTTTCCTTAGAGGTAATGACAGTAAGACCAAAAAAAAAAAAGTAAGACCCTGCTTACTATCGAGGTGGTAGGCTACGGTAATATTATGTTGGTGGAATCCTTGTGTATATCCAACTTGCTATCTATTAGGTTTGATATTTCTGTAAACTAGGAATGAGAGATTTAGCCCTAGTTGTTTGGGGCAGCCATGGTAACTAAGTAGGGACCCAAAATAGATGAAGGCACAGTTTGGGAAGTAGGAAGCGGGCGCTCGATAAGCATCTGGCAATATAGACGGATACTAGCCCACGGTACACCGGGATAGCGATGGTATGCTGGGACAACCACTATTTCTCAACTAATGAGTTTTGTTTTGTTGGGCCGAGCAAGGGACGCCCACACATGAGACCCGGGTTCAACTCCCACCATCTCCACTCTTAGCATTCAATTTCAAACATAATCTTCATTTTTTGTGTAACTTTTTATAGATAAATTCATGTGTGCTCCTTCTATTGCTATTAGTTATATCTTAGGCCTCGTTTTTTTATTAGTTATCTTTTAGGCCTTGTGTCTTTTCCACTCGACTTAAATCCGTTCTTCTTTGAGTCTTTTTCTCTTTATAAGTTCGACGCTGACTCTCGTTAACTTTGTTAGAGTCACTTTTTTCCATATTATTACGTATTTTTTTAATCTCATTTTCTTGTATATATATATATATATATATATATATATATATATATATATATTATATTTTGACTATTTTTTCTAAACTCAACCTACCGTCTTTTTTCTTAACATTTTTACGAACGTAAGATGTGATGATCATTTTTCAAGACATAATGCACTCTGTTTCTTTTGGAATAAAATTTACAAATGATTTATTATAAAATATATAAGATTAGTTATTTATATCGACACTATAGTCAATGCAACCCACAAGTTAGCAGTAGTCGAGTTGGTTAGGGTGTAACTATAAGATATAAAAGCACTCGCTTGAACGTCACACCAAGATTTTTAGATAATTTAAAGTTTCTTATTGTAACTAAAAGTGCCCCACAAACAAAAAATCCTGGGTCCGCCACTGCAATGGAGGATATCAATCGGTGTCAAAATTAATAGACAAGCACAACATGTGGAACATACCGCACGTCTAGTTTCTTTATTCGAGCTACAAAGTATTCTCACTATACCAATCCTTGAAGTTAGTTCTTACCTTAAACATAATATTCATACTAGATCTATGTCTTCTTCTCCAAGTTTCTTGTATACTATTCTCCTTTTTCTTTCTCTCTCTAGATTGTTCTTGAACTTGACTAAGAAAAGAACTCTCTACACCCTTTTAATTAATTTCATGAGGTTTTTACTTTTTTACCCCTTCTAGTTTGGTAAACCATTTACTCAAACCCACACTTTTATATTGGGCCCAAACCCAAATTTGGTTTAAAAGCCCCCTTTTCAACATTTCTTTCTTTTTTTTTTTTTTTTTTTTTGACAAAGAAACTTTAATTTCATTAATGATGGAGTACATCCAAACATCTTACATGGCTTTGATAACATCATGTGTTTACAAATGCAAATTACAACATGATGATTAGGGAGAGCACTATTACTGCCAAAATTACACATACAAAGACCTCTAAAAGGCCATTACAAAACCCTAAAAGGCTATTCTAAGACCCTTAAAGGCCATTACAAGATCAAGATCTTTACATTATTTATACCATATAATCACAAATTTTTTACATATGAGTAATGAAGACCATCCATATGAATCGAACCCATGATCTCTTGGATTTCAGAGTACCATACATCTAACACAGTGATTAGTGGAGAATTTTGAGATTTGAAGAGTATGTGGAATAAGAGTGTTGATCAAATAGAACTTTTCTTCTTGATTCTTCTCTTTATAGTTTATTGCAGATTCATCTCTCCTTGATGTCGATTTTGCTTTTCTTTATGTCGTAAACCAAGAAGAGATACATGAAAACAAATACTAGAAGAGAATAAACCTTGTATTCCTCCCAACATCATCTTTCATATTTTCTTCAACCTTTTGTTACTCCAAAACTATGGTTAGATCTAAAGAAAAAAAAACAATAAAATTAAACATAAAAAGTAAAGAGATCTCATCCAGTGAAGGGATAACCCTTCACCGGGAAAGCTTTGATTTTTGTTGGATTCTATGGGATGCGGTTAGGAGAGAGAAAGCGGTTTCTTCTCTGGGATAAAAGTTCCTTACTCGTGAAAAAAGGGAAGTACTTTTAATCTTCAAACCAATCAATACAATATTATAAAAAATTGAAACATTTTTATGATTTAAATGAATCAGTATACTGAGAAAATACAACGATCGCACAGTATAATCATTGTCGATTATTTCAGAAGAGAATCATCACCTCCATCTCCTTCTAAATAGAAACCAAAAAAAACAAATTTTGAAAAGAGAAATAGAAGTTTAATTTGATGGATCAAAGTTCTGGCTTGATATAATTTTTCTAGAGAAAGAATACAACAAACATACAGTATATTAATGTCGATCATATGGAAACAAATCATCTCTTCCAACAACTTTCTTTCAAAACATCAGCAATTCTCACTCCCAAATCTTCTTCAACTAACCTTTGAGATCTTGATCTGAACCCATAATTTTATTTCAAACCCACTACTACATAATGTATAAAAATTGCATCTTTTGAACTAACAATATATAAGGAATCAAAAGGCCTATATACCAGTTACTGATTCATTCAATTTCTCAATGACTTGAACATTGAATTGAATAATAACATCACTTAGTTACTTCAATAAATCTAGTTCTTCAGCCTCCAAATACAGTTTTTTTAATCAAACCATCAGAAGAAAAACAATGAATTATTTGGGTGGTTAGTATAGGGACATGGATAAATAGTATAGGGACATGGACAAAACATCATATTTTTAGATTTAAAGTCCCTTTACCAATTAGAAAATAGACATTGTTTTTAGAGATTTAAATCGAATTAATTAATTTTTATTTGGATAAAAACTAAGATTAAAACAATACAAGTATCTAAGTTTTCTTTCATTTTCATTTCCTTCCTTAGATCCACAAATCCTAAAACAAAATCCTATTTTTAACCTAAAAACAACCATCATATACAAACAACCTATTCTATAAAACAACCATCACCTATAAACAGTGGCGAAGGCAGAAACTTTTCTTTGTGGGGGCACTGTTAAACGGTAAAAAAAGGAATACCGTCACTGATGACGAATTGCAGAACTTCATTACTAACCTCTACCGAAATTAGTTATAAGTCTAAATTGCAAAAAAATAATCATATGTTTTTCAAACCAATGACATGTCATAGCAATACTATCAACTAATTAGGCTACAACTAACTGTAACATGTTTTGACTAAAATCTAAACATAAATAAATAACACTTGCAGTTAAATTAAATAATGTTTAGATATATACATAAGAATGAAGAATTAATAGGACCCAAGGGTAATATGGCGATGCAAATAACTCTATCTGAAGTTGGATGAATTTACAAAGAAATTGAAACAAAAGAAATTTGATAAAAAAAAGTAGGAGTTAAAAAGAAAATTTGAAGTACCAATTAGATTGGCAAAATAAATTGAAAATTTTAGACAGCCCCCTTATAAGTATTAATGGCGCCTCCTTCAAGACAAACTTGAGAGAGGCGCCTTAAACACTAAAACAGACACCCCTTAAAAGGTCTCACAATGAAACACCTAAAAATAATACTCTAGTGGGTTTCGAACCCATGACGTGTGGTATGGCCGGGAGAGACTCAACCACCGAGCCAACTACGACTTTGTGGCGTACTTTGACAATCACCTATATTATTAAATCCGACCCTGTAATTTTCACACTTAAATACATTTTTATCTCGGAGCCGTGGGGGCCTGCGCCCCCACTGGCCCCTAAGTGGCTCCGCCCCTGCCTATAAACACTACATTATTATTTGCTATTAAGTTGTTCTCATCTCTTTCTTTCCTAGGTGAGACATTTGTTATTTAATCCTATTAGTGTATAATGTTGACTAAATCTCTTAAAAAGTAAATATTTCGGCTACTATGTTTACTTATTTTTATTTTTCGCCAGAATTTCGGTCACTGTGGTCGAAATATTAAACATATGATCATAGTGGTTGAAATATGCCCAAAATTTTGATCAATATTCATATTTCGACAACAATGGTCGAAATTTTGCGCATATTTCGACAATATTGGTCGAAATTGTAGCCATATTTTGATTACGTTGTCCGAAATTTTTCTGTCAAATTTTATTTCATCATTTGTTCCGTGCTTTTAGATAGAGAAAGAGATTTTGACTATTAAAATATTTTATCTTTTTTGTGGTTAATTTTAAATATGAAATTATTATCAATATTGTCATTCGATAGTTAATATATGATGATTTATTTAGTTTTTCTGAGAAAAATGTCTACTTACTAAAAGGACTAAAGTCCCTTTACTAATCGTGTCCCAATACACTAGAGACAGGTCCCTTTACCAAAGACCATTATTTGCAGCAGTAGAGAGAGAAAGTAGAGAGACTGAGGAGGGTAGGGTGTTTATACATGCAGAAATGACTGAACTGTGTTCCAGAAGGTGCGTGCGTGCCTCTTCTACTTTGGTATACCAGAATATCTTACCAGGAAAAGTATACTTTTTAATTTGATCTTCTTTCTTTGGATCTCATCTTCATTTTTCTATGTCTTTCTTGCATTGGAAACCTAATTTCTTCACTTCTAGAATAATTCAAACTCAATGTGTTTATTAATTTCCTTGGCAGTGATTAAGATAATGATAGCTCTTGTTGAAGAACTATTTAGAGAAAGAAATCTACAAATTAAAATTCTAAAGATAGACAAAATGAAATGGTACAGTGGGTTATAGACGGAGAAAGTTATGGAAAAGGAAATTGTGTATTTAGAAGTGCATGCTGACACGCATTGGTATTCTTGGAAGAAATTTAATGACTTTAACGGTGTGCAGACGGAGTTAGAAAAAAAAGGTTATTTTTTAATTTACGAAAAATAGAGGGCCAAAAAAGAAACTGGTCACAAAATAGGGAGTCAAAAAGAAAATAACTCAGAGTTTGTGTAATTATGCAATGTCGAGAGTAAGTTAAAGGGGTGAAATTAGTGGTATGGGAGCTTTGAAATGAACATTGGAATGGTTCAGGGGCCTTAACAAATTAGCGATTCTATAGGCACTCCATTAATGTTAATGTACACAGAGAGCTTTTATTTGGGCAGGTGGGGGTACGCGTGCTGGCCCGTGGTCACCACAACCACCACCTCCCACTATGACTAAGGAACCACAACTACCCTCACCACCACAATTACTAAACCAACACCATTACTACGACCATACCTCCACTTCCACAAGCACCACCGCCATTACTATATCTCCCGTGTAAGAAATGAAGAACAGATAGAGAGAGAAGTTGTTGTTTCTTATTATTTGATCAAGGAATGAGTAGCTCCTTTCTCTTGATTAATTTTGTGGGGTTGCAACTTGACCAATTGGCAATGAATAGAGCCGCTCTATAAATTCTAAGTTATGAGACTTCGTGTTGTCCATGTGGGGCCATTCCTGCACGCCCTTCACTCGTGGCCCTGAGAGTGTACGCGTGGCCGTTAGGCCTGTCAGTGTCAGGACAGTTCTGGGCTCCTAGCTGTGATACCATATCAATTTTTCGGGCATCCAACTCAGTGAATGGGGTGACCCTAGATATAATATTCTTGGTCATGGGAGGGTCTTATGTTAGACTATTCTCGTGTACTTACCAATAATCATATAATCAGATAGAAATGGAGTCTAAAAGAATGGATATCTCGACTAATTTATACAATTGATTTTTCTTCTTTTCCAACAGTTGATTCAAGCAACTTCAAAATCAACTGAGACAGGTTTAATGGAGATTCAAGCTGGTAAATTTCCATAGTGGTGGAACTGGATCGAGCGAGAACTTTCAGAAAATTCTGAATATCAATCTATAAAGAACAGACGATTTTCTGAAATTTAATCTACAGAAACAAAGAACTATCTAACACCACCACGTAACCGACTCAATATCCTGATCATGGACAACCTGAATCAAGCAACTCAAAGCAACTAAGTTTCAGACTCGAGAATCTCGATTCACTTACACCAAGATCGTTAAAATCACCTGTTGCAACAAGAAATTTCAATCTATCAAATGTTTCTACAAGAAAAGTCATGATTTGATTTAGTCGATGGAACTGTTGTAATGGGCATGATGTTTCTCCATCTAGAGGTTAGATTTGAATAAAACTTTTCTTGGTTAGCTTTAGCATGTTATGATAGATTTTAGCTATTGCCTATGAATGGAATTAGATGATGCATGCATTTCTTTTGTTATGTGAATGACTTGAATATAATCTATTGTTAGATTTTGGAATCCCTTTGAATTGGCTCTCACCCGTCATATTCCACTTCTTCACTGGTCACCAAATCTACTTATACTCTATTATTAGTTTTTAGTCTTCATAGCTGGGTCATTTTCAGGCATTTTTTTTATATCTTGGAAGCAATTGCAAGTTTGGCTGAATCAAGAGTTGCGTCAAAGGATATGATATTTGATTCTAAGGTAAAAAACAATTGAACCTGTTCCCGGATTACCATTTTGAAATGTTTCATATTGTTCATTGACTTTGATTATCATTTCGTTTAGTTATTATGATGGTAAGTGTTTGTTTATTTGTTTTAGCTGCTTCATAATCAATTTGATTCTAATTTTTTGTTAAAATTTGTTTTCTGTTTTGTTTTTAATATGAGATTTACGTAATCGATTGACCCTTTCTTAATATTCATTTTATTTACGATCCATTCTCATCTCTCTCTCTCTCTCCCTCTCATATTATATAAGGGGTTTGTGGAAAAATGGATCAAGTATTAGCTTCTTATGAAATACGGAGATGATTAAAGATAGGTTGCTTGAGTAAATCAAAATTCATATACAATTGTAATTTGTTAAATTTGTCACTTATTGCAACTTTGAGCTTTCGTCCAGGTCAGATATCTTCATGGATTTCATATATCAATATACAAAACTTGATCAAGGGTTTGAATCTTATTTCTATATGTTACTTTGAGAAAAGAACATAATCTTGGTTTAGATTCATTTATTATCATCTACTTTTATGTTAAGCACGAGTGATTTTTTGTAATTGATGTGTTTTTGTTGTAGATTTTAGAGGGAGAAAGTTGAAGCTTCAAGGAGTAGGGAGACATACCAGGTTGCAATTAGTGATCATTTTAATTAGTTCTTGGCAATCATGTTATTTTGTTCTTTTGATTCATTATTATCAATTTTCATGTTAAACATAAGTGATTTTTTTTGTATAAATCTTACTATAGTTTTCATCAAACAAGAAAGTTAGGATTAGGGAAAGTATCCACAAGGTTCCGATGAACTCCTTTGAACATATTTTTTATCGTGGTTTTCCTAAGTATATACAAAGGAAGTATTCATATGATAGTGCTTCAACATACAAAACATAAATAGTTTTTTTATATGTTCGTTTAATATGTAATATTTTTATTATTCATTTGCATTTGATTTGGTTTTGGTAAATTTTGATTTTTATGTTTCCCACATTTTTTTTGGTTCTTCTAATGTATTTTTGGATTTCTTAAATTTTCATTTTAAGACCATATGGTATTTTAGTCCTAAAATAAATCCAAACCTAATTTTTTTAGTGTTCACTGTTTTTTTTTTTGATGAAAGTTTTTAGTGTTTACTTAGTACATATGTTCAGATATGTTAATGTTCCATCACAGAGTACTATATATGGATCCCAAATAGTAATAAATCCAAATAGCCCGGTAACACCACTACTATATATGGATCCCAACTACTTATAATCATCTTTGCGTTGTATTTTAGACTCATGTTTCTCTTTGTAGTAACAAGGAAGAGAGACAATTCGATCTCTATTGAGTAGTTTGTTATGTAGTTTCAAAAAAAAAAAGTAGTTTGTTATGTTAATGAATTGTTATTACAATGTTGAGGGGCGAGTGTCGTAAAATACTATCAAATCTTTTCTTCAGTCATTATAAAAGGGAAATATGTCTGAATCTCTGTCCATTCTAACCATACTTCTTCAAAAATAAATGAAAATTTTGTTCTTGATTTATTACACTGGTGTAAGATCATAACACATTTAGAGTTTGTCGTGAATGTTAAGTTTGTTTAGTGAAGAAACAAACATCTCCAATGAATAGCATCAACAAAAAAACATGTGTAAACCAATGAGCAAATAAAATGGGATGGAGAAAGTATATCCTAGGTAGGTGGCTGAGTAAGGACTTCATAACCGGTGAATGTTATTTTTTTTTGTTGAAAGTATATTTTTCATTAAGATTTCGAATTTATATTATGCACGCATACAAACACTTTACGTAAAGTGTTAATAGAATTTTCCGTGTCCTATGGGCACGGGTTATACCTAGTTATATAAAATACAGGAAGAGTGATGACTAGGACAAAGATTTGGAAAAACCAAAGACAAACCCAGAAATAAATCTGGCCGTTCATCTCAAATCTATTCGATAAAATATCTATACGTTAAAAATAACTTCAAATCTCACCATTAAAAAAGTGACCGTTAAATATCACCGTCAAAATATCCCATACAAATAGACAAACTCAAAGATAAATTTGACCGTCCATCTCAAATCTAACCGTTTAAAAATCTAAACATTAAAAATAACCTCAAATCACACCGTTAAAAAAGTACCTGTTAAATCTCACCGTCAACATATCCCGTGCCAATATACTAAGATATCCCGTAACTGAAATCTCACCGTCAACATATCCCGTCCAAAGATACTCAGATATCCCGTAACTGATATTGGGGGAAAATTGTTTCTGAAATCAATTATCTTCAGCACCCAATATTCCGATTCCTATCTCACAATCTTCCAATTCCTAACCTAAAATTTTCATAACTCCAAAAATAAATATTTATAACGCTAGAAATAATGGTTAATCCCATGATTTCATCATTAATCCACTATAAAACTGTGGAAACCTAAGGA
Organism: Eschscholzia californica; assembly: GCF_041429995.1. Taxonomy (NCBI): domain Eukaryota; kingdom Viridiplantae; phylum Streptophyta; class Magnoliopsida; order Ranunculales; family Papaveraceae; genus Eschscholzia; species Eschscholzia californica. The sequence continues at coordinate 41,028,357 of NW_028238198.1, forward strand.
TTTCTTTAGTAATTTTTTTATTGAAATCTCTTCATAGGGTGAGTTGTACTGAGTTTTCTGGTTGTGTAGTTTTCTCAATTTCTTAGTTTTCTGAATTTTCAATTGTTTTCTTTATGGTACAGAGATAAGGTGGTGATTTCCTAGTTCGGCGTCTCACTGATCATCCAATCGGTAAGTTTCTGTGATTTCTGAGTTCTGTTATTGGTTTTTTCACATTTGATTATTGAATATTGATGAAAATGGTAGATGCACACTACCTTTTTTTTTTTTTGTTAAGGAGTAAAATATATTAAGCAACTAAAGTGTCATTACAATACAAGGAAAACATAAAGAAAGGGATTCTGCTCCAAGTCTTCGATTTTACTTTCTTTCTGGCCCATTTAGTGAGTTTGTCCGCTGGGGAGTTGAATCTGCGACAAGTGTGACTGAATTTCACCTGATGAATAAGACGTTTAATCTCTTGAATTTTCCGCAAATGAATTCTGGACTGCCATTGAACTTCGTGCTTCGGATTCTGAATATTCTGGATGATGTTTATATTATCACTTTCAATAATAATGCAATTATATTCATGTTCTATTGCCCATTCAAGGCCGGCCAGGATAGCCAACGATTCTCCTTCTTCACAATTTCTACTTCTCTTAACGTTCGTATGAGCTTCAATAAATTTAGAATTAGAGTCGTGGATAATAAGACTTATACCTGTAATTTCATTCACATTGGTAAAAGAAGCGTCAACATTAATTTTCAGCCAATTAGGTTCAGGCGGGTTCCATTTACCTTGCAATTGCTTAACAATGTTAGGAGTGGTAGCCGTCGTTTTGGGAAAAGCTAAAATCATCTTGATAATAATAGGAAGAGAATTAACTTCATATCGAAAACAGTGGTCACATCTAATTTTCCAGATAATCCACAGAATAGTAGCAAGCAGAGTTTGATATGACTGCTCTTTGAAAGAGGGGGTGTTCTCCCAAGAGAAAATCCATTCTGCCACATTCGTAATATTCGCCGATATAATATTAAAGTAGAACCATATATTCCTCGCAAGGGTACAGTGGAGGAGGGCATGCTCGATGGTTTCAATCTCAATGCAATTAGGACAGGTCAAATTATTATTAATATATTTCCCTATTCTCTCTCTCACTGGGAGAGATTTAGTACATATTTTCCAGATGAAGTTTTTGATTCTGGGAATAGTAGGGAGAGACCAGATAAATTTCCAGTTAGGGTTAGGTGGATGGGGGGAGTTCATACTAGTGCAAAGGATTTTATACATGGATTTAACTGTAAATTTTCCTGAGTTTGTTGGTGTCCAAATTCGTTGGTCCGTCCCCGTCACATCAATGGGAATGGATTTAGTAAGGTTTTTAGTGTTGGGATCAAAGTAGTTGTCCAGGGCTTCTTCATTCCACTCATTGTTACTAATCAGATGTGCCACCTTAGACACCGGAGGGTCAGTATTAGGAGTAAGAGGAGTATGGATTTCGGGAATCCATCTGTCAGTCCAAATATTGATGTTATCTCCATTGTGAACCTCCCATGCTATGTAATCTTCTATATGTAGCAGTTGCTTCCTGATATTCTTCCACATCCAGGAATGATGTGGCTTTACCGGACCTGGGTTCTCATTATTAGGGAAATATTTGGCTTTAAGGAATCTTACCCAAAAGGCATTGGGCTCCGCTTTCAACCTCCAAGCTAGCTTACTGAGCATAGCTTTATTGTCGAGTTCTGGAATATGAATACCCAAACCTCCCAGAGTTTTCGGCTTACATATGGAGGACCAAGGTATCGTACAAATTCCTTTGGACTTACCCCACCAGAACGACTTCTGCATAGTCGAAATGCTTTTGCATATGCCTTTAGGAATGGCAAAGCATTGCATTTCGTATCGGGGTACGGCCGCTACGATTGTTGAGATAACGATCGTGCGACCAGCTTGAGAGATGAATGAGTGATTCCACTTCTCTAATTTGAACTTGATCTGACTAAGAATATCGTTGAATGCTCTAGTCTTATTTGCTCCTATGAACAACTGCGCCCCTAAATATTTATCCGACGCTGAAGCATTTTTAACCTTAAGCGAGCGCATAATAATGCGCTTAAATTTCGGGTGAGAATTCTTGGAGAAGAAAATGTTAGATTTCTTATAGTTAATCATTTGGCCAGAAGAAGCACTAAAGATATTAAGAATATTTTTGAGGATATGAATATTATCTATAGAGTTACGGCCAAAGATAATACAGTCGTCTGCAAAGAGGAGATGCGAGATGGTAAGACTAGAATTGTTGGCTGGAAAACCCATAAAGGAATCCTCTCCGGCGTCTGCTATGATCAGTCTACTAAGGCCCTCCATGGCAAGAGTGAAGAGAAAAGGGGAGAGGGGATCACCCTGCCTGATGCCCCTGGAAGGGTGGAAAATAGGTCCAGGGCGACCATTAATGAGCACTGACATGGAGGATGTGGAGATGCATTTATGAATCATATTAATCCAATGCTCAGAGTAACCTAGCCTTCTCATGATGTCTGTAAGGAAATTCCATTCTATCCTATCGAAGGCTTTCGACATGTCCAGCTTTAAACCAAAATATCCCGTCCCTCCTTTCATATTCTTCATGGAGTGAATGATCTCTTGACCTATGACTATGTTGTCTGATATCTGCCTACCCGGGACGTAAGCTGCTTGGAGGGGATTAATGATATCCTTGAGGGTGACTTTAAATCTATCCGCTAAGATCTTCGTAATTATTTTATAGGTCGTATTAAGGAGGCTGATAGGTCTGTAATCTGCTGGAGACTGGGGGGTCGAAGATTTCGGGATAAGACAAATGTGAGTATGGTTCGATTCGGGGGGTAAAGTGGTCGAGAGAAAAAAATTATGAACCAGCTGGTTAATATCTGACCTAACGGTGTCCCAGTTAGACTGGAAGAAAAAAGGGGGGTAGCCATCAGGACCAGGGGCCGCCTCTTTTTTCAGGTACTTGATGGCATTATTTATTTCCTCCTCATCAGGAATAGCTGTTAGAAGATCATTTTGATGGGGTGTAATGGAATGGTTAAAAAGATTAAGGATGTTGGGTGAGGTAATAGTATTATCGGAGGTATTAATACTAAGGAGGTGGTCAGTGAAGACCTCCTGAATGCTAATAGGATCTTCATGCCATTCACCATGAATATCTTTAATAGCCCTGATCTTGTTATTCCGGTTTCGTTGAATAGCTAGCGAGTGAAAGTATTTAGTGTTTTTATCACCAACTGAAAGAAAGTCATTTCTAGATTTCTCTTTCCACAGACTCTCTTGATACAAATACAAATTATTAAGTTGATCGTTTAGTCTAGCTATTTCCGCTTTATTACTATAAACCTGGAGCCTATAAGTAATGTCATTAATATTTCTCTCAATATTCTCGAAAACATTTTTATTCCATTTAGTGAGATGCTTACTTAAGTTTTTAAGTTCTTTTTGAATATTGTTATTGGTGTTCCATTTGTCAGCAATGAAATCGTGGCAATCCGGATGGGACATCCAAGTTCTCAGGAATTTGAACGGTTTGGGCTTCTGAATCGTATCGTTACTGTCCTCAAGAAGGATAGGGAGATGATCTGACCCAACCATATCGAGGTGAGAAACGCTAGAGTTCTTAAATTTTGTCAACCAATGGATGTTGACAAGCGCTCTGTCCAATCTCTCTTGAATAAGATGTTCCCCAAATTGTTTATTGCTCCACGTATAGGGGCATCCTTTAAAGCCCAAATCCATGAGTTCAAGGTTATTGATGATAGAGAGAAGATTGGACAAGTGGGAAGATGAAACATCGGATCCCCCTAACTTGTCATTGTTGTCGAGAATCGAATTGAGGTCTCCGATGACAGTCCAGGGGACGTCATTATCTACAGTCAAGTTTTTCAACATTTTCCAAGGTTTCAATTTATTTTTGCTGTAAGGGCTTCCATAGAAGCCAGTGATTAAAGTATGTCCGTTATTATGAAGATCCAAGATCTTAGCATGAATTATATTATTATCCGAGTAAAGTATATTAATGTTTAGGTGATGCTTCCAGTACATTACTAGCCCTCCCGACTTACCTTGCGGATCGATGAAATGACTATTATAATACTTATTAATTTTAATGTTTTTCTTAATGATGTGAGCTTTATTTTTAGTTTCAGCGAGAAAGATAATATCAGGGTTGTGCTTATTAATAAGTTTGATAAGATGCTTCTTGGTAATGAAGTTACCTATGCCCCTGACATTCCAACTCAGGATCGAAGGGCAGGTGTTAGGGGTGCCCATAGCCCGAAAGAAGTAATGCCTCTTAAAACTTAAGGATAAACTAGAGAAAGGCCGCAAGTCTAACCCTCGCCTGAAAGAGGCCACCTCCAAGACCGAATCTAATGGCACACCTCCCCTGCTAACCGTAAATTATCTAAATGACCTAAAGGCCGAGTCAAGGTCTCTCTCAAACGAGCTAAAGGAATTTTCTATCACACTAAACTCAATTAAGTACCCCACTTAACAACAACCAGACACTATTAGAATAATAGCATACTAGATTAACCAGCAGAAACAACTTAAAAACGATGAAATCAAAATTAATTAACAGTTCTTCAAATTAAAAACAGTAATATCACCGACTAAAGGACTAATCAAGCAACCGACTACTTAACGACCCCTGCAAATTGTCTAACAAAACCTAACTATCAAGAAGACATCAAACTAAAATAACAAGTTCTTCAAAAAGCAAAATATAATTAACACTTTAATAACTACTAATTAGGAATAATCAGGTAAACTCATTCATTATCTCCCTCCTCTCTGGCCTCTGAAGAAGGACCAGGAGTCGCCATTAGTGAATCCGCGATTAAGTGCCGACGTCTCTCTTCTTGACTGTCTACAGACTCGAGAGGGGGGGAGAACCAACTTGGTGGGATAGAGGAGGAGTGGATTGACGAAGGAGACGAGGTGCTAGCAAACCAACCAACTGGGTTTTCCACCAAATTAGGCTCAAACATCTTCTCCATAACTAGAGCTCTGCTGAGATGAGACTTTCTCCTAACTTCCTCTTCAACCTTTACTTCCATTAGCTTGTCAAGGTCTTTCCTTTTACCTCGACCTTGAAAGATTTCATGAGGAGGAATGGGGAGAGAAGTCCCCGGGACAGAAGGTACCACCGATAGAGCCCATTTATCAGCAGGATTAGGGACATGAGGTTGACTATCCATGGGATTACCAAAAGCATGCGACTGAGTCTTAATGCAAGGCGTAAGAGGGTGTTCCACTATCCTACATGTATGACAAATTGCCTTAGGGAACTTATAATAGCTGAAATTTACTGGCTTACCTCGATCAGTAAAGATGGAGTTAAGAGTCGCAAGCAGTAGAGTCCTAACATCGTACATAAATTGTATACGGATAGTTGAGTTAGTAACCGAGCTGAAATTCCTGGGCTGGATCTGGATAATGTATCCCATGCATGAGAAGATGATATCAAGATCCTGTCTGTTCTGGATGGATGAAGGGAGGCCCGAGAAAGTGCACCACATAGGTTCAAGAATGAGAGGAGGGATTACTTCTCTAAGAGGAAAGTCGACCTCCTGCATGACCACTAGGTAACCTCTAATGATACAAGGACGACCTTGGTGAATCTCGTTAAGAACAGTGAGGTTGCGAGGCTTAATCAGAAAGTGGTTCAACCCTGTTGGGGAAGGGATAATCCTCGACTCCCTAAAGAACCTAGATTGACCTGAGAGGTGTTTCCGAATAAATCCTATACCGTAATCAAATTGACAGCATAACCTAGTCAGAAAACCCGAAGAAATCTCTTGAAGATCTTTGTTTTCTGAAGGTTTAGGGTAACAGATAGTAAGTTTACCTCCTTCGGATAGACTTAGTTTTAGGGACATCTTCTGAGATAGATCTTCTATGTTTTGATCTGTGGGAATGGTCGACATGAAAAGGTTGGTTAGGTAGAAGAAGGGGATGAGGATAAGGTTAAGGTTGCAGGGATGAGAGATGAGGTAAGAAGGAAGAAGACAGAATAAGACTTTATAGTAAATGCCAATTCCTCCCTTTCTACCTCCCTCGCCGATCCATTCCATATGAAGAGAACCACGTGTATAAAGAAGTAATTACACTCGTCTCGAAAACCTCTAGCTCTTCTAGAAATCAGCCACACTTGTACAAATAACCTAGAGAACTACTCCCACAGAGGAAACGTCCAAGAACTACCCCGGATTCGGCGCATGCAGAGAGAATATGAAGAGTTTACTTGATTCACTCCTTATTTATTATTCATGATGACTAATAAAATATAATTAATAGGCATATAAAGGTAGTGGTTGAAGGGGTACCTTGATTTGATCCCTAGAATCGATTAGCAGTTTTCGGAGGTATAACTTTGATGATCGACCTTTATTCTTCTTCGATTTTCCCCAAAACTATCCTGTTTTGCTTTCTCGAGAATCTCCTTGCCCGTTTCCTAAGGTTGCATGTGGATTTGAAAGATCTTGAGGGTCTGTTCTTGAAGCTTTTTGGTGTCTATTAGGGTTTTGCTGGAGAAAAAGGAGAGGGAAGACTACTTGCTTGCTGATGTCAGCTTGGAGTCTCTCTCTCCTCAAAAACTCCTCTTCAAGAGATAATACCTTTCAGTAGATGCACACTACCTATTTGATATAAATCCTGAAAGGATTATTCCCAAACTGTTCAGAGAATTCAGTAGTGTTAGATGCTAAAATTCAGTTGTGTTTTTTTTTAAATTTCCGGTGTTGTACCTAAGTAGAGAAATAAGACAAAGAAAACAAAGATTAAAGTAGAGAAAGACAAAGATTTCAAGTTGGTATCTTGACTGGGAATAATTTTTAACCCTTTTGACTGCTAGTTGGAAATCTCAAATTACTTTAGTTCATTGTGTTTAAAAATATAATGAATTTTACACTTTCCATCCACAAAATTATTCCATTTGTTTGAAATATATATGGTCTTTGGATAGGATGGGTTGGATTATGTGAATTTTTTTCTCATTGAAAGCAAAGAAAAATGGTCAGTAATATAAGTTAAGTTAAGAAGACCCAAACTAATAATCTAGAAAACCAAACTAATAGATGACTGTGAAAAAAAAATTATATTGTGATTGGATTTTCCGCAACTCAAAGTGATGCTCAAAGTACCTTCTAACTGTAGTATGCTTTAAGAAATTGAAAAAATGTTATCTTTTTCGACCTTGGTGTTTTATTTTAGTGATCTGAACCATAAGACTGAAATATTACAGGATTACTGTGTCAATAGAAAATCTCTTTACAGTCATCTATTAGTTTGGGTCTCATCAGATAACAGAACTCTGCACCTCTCATTATATGATCTATTGGGTCTCATCAGATAAGCTGCCATATGTTTATCAGAGTGGTTTGCCATGGTTTGTGGTGTCAAGTTTTCAGTAGTGGGCATTTGAACTTTCGTTCCCCATTAATGGTCACAGAACTCTGCAAGTAGTGTGATAAAGAAAATTTGTTGCACTTCTTAAGCAAGAGACCATATTATGCAAAATAATATTGCTGTGTTTTTTAAGTTGTTTTGGGTATTATCTCTAACCTATACTATGGCATGCTTCCTGCAGTGCTGCCACTTTAGCTGCTCCTGCCAATGAAACTGCAGCCGAAGTTGTGGAGTTGGTTAAGAGCGATGCAAAGAAGATTGAGAAGGCTGGCCATATATCAAGACAACCAGAAAATTCTGTTTTATCGACATCAACTCCTTCGAGTATTTTTGCTTTTGGAGCTTCTACCAAATCAAGTCTCAGCAATGGTTTATTTACTTCCACTAGCAAGGTAGGCCAATAGACTAAAAAGAACATTAACTTCAGCTATTCTGAAGTTGCCTAACAAAATCGAAAAGAATTGCATCACTCGGTCATTTAGGTTGGTATAAAAATATGTAAATTATGTAAATTCAGTCCTTAACATCTACCATGGTATGACCTGCTAAACTCATATATGTCATCTGACTATTCATAGTTCGTGAAGCGTTAGTTACTTCTATGTTTTATTTGATTGTATGCTAGATTTGGTCTTTAAACAAATATGTTTTTGTTCCTCTTTTAATTTTCGTGTGTTGTGGCCAATAAAATTTGAGTTGTATAGTTGTATAAAATTTGCTATACCTATTATATCTATATAACAAAAAAAACTTGTTTTGCTGACTGGGACAAAATAAATACAAATTAAGTGGGACAAATAATTGCTCACCCATGCTTACTAGGACGAGAAGTTATGCTTAATAGGATGAGTCATGCTTAGTAGGATGAGTTGTTTTGGAATATGAATTGTTTATTTTTTGAATTGTGATTATATGAATTGTTGGTTATTACATAGTTTAAGAACAAATATCACCATTCAAAACGCCAGGTTACATGAAATCCAATGGTCTCTACCTTTCCACCTCAAGTTATTTTCAGAAGAACAATTAATTATATAGGTGTCTTGAAGAATTCACTTCTCCCATTCAAACCCTTCCTTACCCTCTATATCTCTCTACCTAAAAGACTGAATCGGTATCTACCTTCTCCATTCTTTCGATCTCTCTGAAATTACTATTCATCTTCCTATCTAATTTACCTTTCTCAAGTTGCCATCTTTCTTTCTCTAATTTGTTTCTTGCCTTTCCTCTCTTCAATTATCTTCTTGCTCAAACGGATGAAAATCCTCTAGTGTAATTACTTTATATCAAATTTCAATCTTCTTCTCTGATTTTTTTTCTTGATCTTCCTTTCTCTAGTTATTTTCTTTCTCAAACAGATGAAATCACTATCCAAAATCATATTTCAGCAATGACTGGATCATTATTTTTCGTCTACTTTCTTTTCATTTCAGATATGGCTGAAATTATTGCTTCATAAGTTTGCACAAATAAATAATTTTTTTGTCTAATTGATATTTCTTTCTTCCTCTTTCTTTCCGTAATTGAAAGTATTGCGTTTTGGAATTTTAGATTTCGTAATTTTGAGAATTTGATTCCGTAATTTCATCTCAAACTGATTCAGGTATTGACCTAAGTTGATGGTTTTTCTTTCTTTTGCCTATTTGGTGTTTAAAATCATGTACCCGGTTTGTGATTGAATTGTTATAGAAATTTATTTTGTTTATGTTAATTGACTCTGGTTCACTTGCTTTCCTTTTTGTTAATTTACTCAGGTTTTAAGATTATTTGTTTTGATTATGATTTTAAAGACCTAATGACATCCCATAGGACAGAAATTATTGGGGATATACTTTTTTTCTCTCCACATTCTTCTCAATTTAGTTGATCAAGATGCTTATGAGTGTGGAAGGATGAATGCTTTTACAGAGCTTGATGTTAATGGGTTTAGAATTTGAAGATATTTGGTTGTTAGCTTTACTTCTTGATGTCTGAGTTGCTTCTTTGTCTTAGTTTTCTAGGAAAACTATTTGCATCGTCACACTAAAAAAATTAGGATGGATGACGTGGGCCTTGCAAATGAACTTAGTTCGTTACTTTACATTTAAGTATTACTATGCAGGGAATGACTCTAACCCTTTGATTTTGTGTAAATGGTTATGCAGAAAGTGTCTTGGTTAATTAGGCACAAAGTTCCTTAAACTCTGCAACAAAAGTACGAGGTGTTGAGTTGGGTCCTGCAAAGAAATGAGCAAGAATAAATGAGTATTAGTGGCACTCTTTATGGATATCCCAGTGGAGGATTAATATCAACTATAGATGAAGATTCATGGAAGATAGCCAATATACAACCATAAAAACTAGGTTGGCACAAAACTGTTGGGTCACCTGTAAGAGACAACAAGAGGTTAGCTAGGTCACCTGGGCTACCAAGCTATATCGCATCTATAAATGCTAAGGCCCAACTTCTTGGTAGGTAGTTGATAGAAAAAAGTATTCCCCCATCCATGTAGGGAGGGTAAAGATTTGTTTTGTGAGGTTGTTAATTAAGTCCGAATGAGTACACATACTTAATTAATTTTCACGGGAACGAAGAATTGTTACCTCTTAAAAAATTTAGGGTTATTTTACACTACAATCAGATTCATAAATATATGAACTTTCCTTAATTTTATGGAACATCTAAGGTTGTAAAAATTTGAATGAAATAGGTTTTCTCACACCTTCATAAGAGGTCTAGACGACCATCCAATATCATTTTCATATTTTTACAATTCAAACCATAAGCAACTAGACAAGCAATGAGTATATTAAGCACCAAAGTGCGGAGAAAGAAAAAATAATCATTCAGTCTATATAACTAAAATACACCAAGAGAAACTAACCAAGAGCTGATCTAAACCTAATAATTCATAATGTAAACATCCACGATGTGAATATGGTCAAAGCATTACCGCCTAATTTTAAGATCTTTAGTTTTTTTGATCATTTTTTCCCTAATAATTAATTTTAAATACAGTTTAATAACCTATAAGTGCATGACATGTGAATGGAGAACTGAACTTTAGTTCTTGACATATTTTTTAACGTAACAAAGATGTGATAATTTTAGGGAACTCTTAGAATAAAAATACCTGACATAGCCTTTACAAAATTATACGTGATTCTAGTATTTAACGAATTCGCCCACAGCTGTTAGTTGAAGTTAACTGGCAGTTGATACTGAGTCTGTTCCTAATTAATCAAAAGCTCAAATTTCTTTCACAAAATCATCGGAAAAACATCCCCACCTTTTAGGGAAGGAAAAAAAACTTGTTTTATCATCACATCTTATTACCTTCTTTTTCTGGGTTTAAAAAAATTAGAATGATATGAAAAGTTTACATTTTAACAAAATCATCACATAAGATCCTTGAACAATAAGAAATTGCAGAATTATTTTTTAAAATTACGGCCTTGGAATCACGTGAGATGAAATCGGTTTATTTGTAAAAATTGTGACTCTTACAATGTGACATGCAAAGCGGTATATTAGGAAAATAGAAGCATATAGAGTAAGTGAGATATTTCTAGAATCTAGAACCTTAGGATCCACGTCAGACGGGAGAAGTATGTCTTGAAAACCATGGGTTTTCAAAACTAGAGGCTCATCGCCGTTGTTTGGAGAATTAACTATGGGCTTAGGTCTATATAAAAAGAACAACATAGACTCATTCTCTGCCATCCTAAGAAACTTTCTATCTGATATGATGGATGTGGCGTTTGAGATACACAAAGGGCAGGTCAAGGGGTTCAGAATTGATGGTAAGTTTCTCTTATTTTCATTTGGTCCAATTTATTTTACTTTGTCTGAATTTTATCCTCTAATTTATTTTTGGATCTAAGCTCCTTCTTAAATTTCTTTCACATTTTTTTTATATAATTGAAATGCCATGCCAATAGTGATGTTGGTGAAGTGAACAATTTAGGAATGTATGGTATGCCGTATGGGAAAGCAACTACGACGACCTCCCGGTTACTTCGGGCCATCGACTACGCTCTACTGAAATAGATTTTGCGGAAAACCAGCTATATCCGATCTTGGTTGGCCTTTCACCCCTAGCCACAAGTCATCCACCCTTAAATACGGTAACTACATATCTCATTATATTTCAGAATATATGATTATGTATTTTTATCTTTTTAAAGCAAAGTTTTTTTTTTTTTTTTACTTTGCCCAATTTCTTTTCTTGATTGTCAAGATGTACGTAGTGTTTGTTTGTTTTTTCATAATTAGATCAAAAATCTAATTTGATATTTGAATGGACTCGGGTCGATTCAATGTTGTATGATTTTTTATCTGACTCATGCATCAGTTTCATTTGATTAGTTGATTGAGATTGATTTTAATTCTATTCGAGTCAGATAAAAAGTAAGTATGAATTAAGAATTTATTAATCAAAAATAACTATTCTGAGCCTAACCATAATAAGTTTGACCTCGATGACTCAAGTTCAGATAAATCTGACTAAGACGAGATCAAATTCAGACAAAAAATAATGACGACATTGTTTGTATTAAAGGAATTGAAATCTTCAAATATTACAATAATCTATATAATAAAACAGAAGGGAAAACGGTGACTGGGACAAACATCATTTGTTAATAAAAGATATTGTCTAGAAACTCCCAAAATTTAAAATATTGTTTTTCTTAGAAATAAAATAACCTATTTAAAGAAAAAAAAAATAACCATGTCCTTCTTAGAAATAAAATACTCCCTCCGTCCCAAAATGAATGACCTAATTTCTTTTTTGGGGTTGTCTCATTTTTGTGTCCCATTTCTTAAAATAAAGAAATAAAAAGTTTACTCTTTGCAATAATACCAATTACTATAATTTTAATGACAACTTTATTTTAAAAGTAGGTTAAACTTTTTCATTGTATGGTAAAAAAATAAATGAAGGTACAACTGGAAAAATCATCTTAATTTTTAAAGTCAAAACTCTAACTAATGATGTCCCCTTAAAAAGTTGGGTTTTCAAAATAGGTCATTCATGTTGGGACGGCAGGACTAACTAATTTAAGAAAAAATGAATCAAAAGAAATTGCAAGGGTTAAAAGAGAAATTGAAATTTCTCTCTCACTAAAATAACTAAATTAAGAAAAAAAAAAACAAAAGAAAATTTTGTCACATTTGGTTCATACAACTATTCGTACCCGGCACGGGATATACCCTAGTATGTATACATGGCACATCTATTATATTAAAACAGATCAGTCGGTTATCCAGGGAATAAGTCTAGCCCGTCCATTTATTTTAGAGTTTTAGTTGGGAACAAATCCGACGGATAATATAAAATCTTTTTTATGTAAATACATTAAAAAAAGAAGGGTATCTATGTAAATCAGTCAATTGGTTAGAATAACTACCCACATATTTCTCTCCCTATTTTTTTTTTCTCCCACAGATTACATCTTAGAAACTACCAACTTTACAGTAAAAAAATCGTGGGAGAGATCTAAATAACTAACCCACTCTCCCATATCTTCCTAATTTCTCTCCTAACTATTTCGCTTAAAATTGAAATTAAATCTCCCAATTTTTTTTTATTAAATCTTTTCTGTTAGTGATATTTCTTCCATAAATACAGTTTTCCCTCTCTCCTCTTTAAACACACGGTTACTCCTCTATTGATTTTGGAATATGATTTACAAATTAAGAGAAGTTAATGTAATTTATGTTGTAATTTAAATTTATTTTTCTCTTCCTCAAAGGCGTTAGCCAAGAGGGTTCTTCCCCGTTCGTAGGACGGGGAGGAAACCTAGTAGCAAGAAAACTATCTCTCCACCATTTTCTATCTCAAACTCTTTTGCTCTCGAAGAAATTCAGAATTACCATGCCGAAGTCAAAATAGAAACCAGAAGGGATCACCCGTTCGAGGAAGAACACTTCCAAGCAAAAGAAGAAAAGGTGGGTGAAAAAGGTGAAAGAACTGACCATCTTTTGTACCTGCTTGCGCAATTTTTCTCGGTGAAAGTGACGATAGTTCTCTATATACGAAGTAACATGATGCCCTCGAGAAATTGGTTATGTCATCGGAGACAGATTTGTTGAGAGGACAAATAATCTAGTGGCTATCGAGGAACAGAAGGTTGACGAGGAGAAAGGTTGGCTTGAAAAGGTTCAAAGATCAGAATAAAATGAAAGAGTTCAATCTGTTGATGAAACAAATATGTTTCCAAAGGTATGGGGTTTACTAGATACCAATAGTATTGATGATTTGAATATCTAAAATGAATGACTGAGCAAAAAGACAGGAATATCCAAATGCCAATAGACTCCTCACACATAATAAAAATATATTGTTGGTCCATTTGCGACATGTTCATCGAGAGTAGTAAGGAGTACTATTTTTTGTTGAAAATAATGGTACTAAATCTTAAAGAAATGATAAGTTTCCCGAGGGCATGATGGCCTCTCCTCTGTGGCTATCAGGACAAGAGACAGAGTTGTATCTTCCCATGTGAAATTACAATTTTGCCTTGTATCTTATATGTGACGCTCAACTTGGGTGGTTAGTGTATCATCTACGAAATCACTCGTAGATGCTAGATTGTACCAATAAAAATGGAGTAAAATAAAATAAATTTACAGAAGTAAGGAACAAAGAAAAAATGGTACAAGAATAATCACCTTGAGAAAAAAACCCTTCTCGTTTGTAATCTGTTAAAATTTTTTGATCAACGATAGTTTAAGGAAAACGACTGGCAAGAAGTATGGTGAAAATTACCTAACAAAAATAAGTTGTTCTTATCAAACGTATAAAGAGAGAAAGAATGGGGGAAGAAGAAATTAGGTCAGTAAGATATGGGGAAAAAGATCATCTAGCCTAATTCATCAAACACTAACCAAACAAAAATATAAAGTTATGGCAGAAAGATAATCTGTTCCACTGTAATCCAAACGTGTGCGAGTTAGGGTTGGGTCTGCTTCACTTCTTCCAAGCAAAACTCTCTAAATGCCGTCGGAAAAAGTTTTTTTTTGCGGAAATTTTTCTTGCAAATTTGGCAAAAGATTTCGCACCCTAAGACGAAAAAAATCAGTTTATTATCTCGACGGTAAAACTGTTCCAATCAGTTGGTGGTATACTTCTTTCGACGGCTCGGGGTCCCGTTGGAATAACTTATTCCCTTTAAGAAGAAATAGACCCATTCTCGAGGCTGTTACCAACAATAAACTAGAGAAACCGTCTAGAATGTGGACAAATTTCTACCTCTCTTTCTAACCCCGTCGAAAAAATGAAGTATTACAGACAACTTACTATAGTCCGTTGAAAAAAGACTGTCACCAAAAGTCACGGTGTTCGTTATACCCATGTTTCTTTGAACACCTCCAACGTCATCAAAATTATCATAATTAATAACCATCTTATCTCGACTTTGACGATTCCTGATATCGTTAATATAGTTAGTTGTCGTAAAACTTTGATTTGTTGTATTGATAGGAGTATCAGAAGTGACCTTACATAACTACCTCATATAAGACAAGGGGCAAAGTTTGTCGTTCTACAGTTATGAAATTACGATTTTACCCTTGTCTCATATGAAGGAGTAATGAAGGCGGTCGATCATGTAGGGTCGCTCGTACATGTAACTTCTTCCTTCAGATATGCCTCTGTTTCTCCTCAGTCATACATTTTAGATGTTACATATCATTAGTACTATTTATATCTTGTAAACTTATAACATGGAAACATATATATTTGTTCCATCATCAGAATTAACTCTTTCGTATTTTTATCTCTTTGAAGCTTTTTTAGCTAATTATCTGTTTGCAACTTATGTTTATTGATACACTCTAGATTATCCATGTGCATGATCAATTTACCCGTCTTACGTAATGTGATGAACTTTTCGAGGACATCATGTAACTTCGACTGTGAGGAGTCATCATCTTCATCGTAAACAATTGCGCAAACATGTGCGATGCATAGGACACCCAGTTTTTTCACTTTTTTCATCAACCTTTTCTTCCTTTTCTTGAAAGTGTTTTTCCTAGTACTAGTTTTTTTTTGGATCCTTTGTAGTTTCACATTTGATTTCAGCATGATTAGGATGAAGTAATCTTGGAGATGCCTATAGCAATGACACATCCCATCATCATGTCGGTTGAAATATTGGTTCAGGTATTACTTCGCAACTTAATTAGAATAACTTTGTAATTAGGGTTGTCTTTTTTTTTTTTGAGTTATTTCCTTTTTGGTCCTCTATTTTGTGACTAGCTTCCTTTTTTACCCCCTATTTTTCTTAAATTCAAATTTAGCCCCTATTTTGAAGTAAATGCCATAACTACCCTTCTTAATATCAAAGTAAAAAATATAAAAAAAAAAGATATTACCACCTCACATATTTTCAAGTAAATGCTATAACTACCCGAAATTTTTTCTCTTTTTTTTTAATGTTTTTAATATTTTTTTTTGATATTTTAATTTTGAAATTAGGAAGGGTAGTTACCGCATTTACTTGAAAATAGGGAGTCAAATTTGAATTTATGAAAAATAGGGTACCAAGAAGGAAGTTGGTCAAAAACTAGGGGGCCAAAAAGGATAACTCTTTTTTTTTTTATCTTTGTAGTTAAAGTTACCATTTATGTATTTTCAATTATGTTAATTTCTTTCTTGTAAAAATCTATAAATACATGTAGTAATGATCAATAAATTTCACATTTGATTCTATATTCTTTATGCAAGAGCTTTTAGTTTCACATGGTGTCAAAGCATAAGAATTCTTTTTTTGAAATTATTTGAGATACTTGTCATTCAGATATCTCATGCTCACTCGGCCGATGAAGAAGATGATGTTTTCACCAAATCTCTAGGTGCTGACCAATTCCACAAGTTACTTTGTGAGTTAGGTACTTAGGTTGGACTCAGCTTCTTCCTCCACTCCAACTTACAGGGGGTAATGAAGTATTTGGAGGTTCTTATAGCAATGACATCTCCAATCATGAAGTAGGCTGAAGCATTGGCCCAAATGTCAATTTCCAAGTTAACTAGACAGAAAGGTTCTATAGGTTGTCCAATTTTTAGCTATCGGTGCCTCTTTTACCCATAATTCCCTACTTGCGCCAACAACAATCAACTAGAGGGCATTTAACGTCCCCTCACTAGAAATACTACTTTCTTGTTGTAAATTGTCGGTCTATTTGCTTCAATGTGTATCGATATTTGCATGCAACTTAATGGAATTAAGAGAAGGGGAAGAGATATAGGTAATGAGCTATACTAAAACAAAAGAGATAAACTTGAACCAAACTTTATTAGATGAATTCTTTCCAAACCTTTTTCATCTCTTACCTCTTATAAACTTATACCAACAATACACAAAGTACATCTATTTATAGGGTGGGAGAAGTAATAGGAAGTTGACACATACCCTATGTGTTGTCACTTGCATGGTGTGTTGTCACCACCAAGATGACACTTTGTATATGGAGTTGTAGAATGGTGACACATAACCTCATGTGTTGTCACTTGCATGATGTGGTGTCACTTAACCACAAACACTTGTCATATGGAGCTACCATAAAGTGACACCTCTCATATGGAGCTACCATAAGGTGACACCACATCAAGGTAGTATTGTAGAAATGGTGGGTGGCTATAGATATAAGTTGGATAAGAAAAAGGTATATTAAAGGCACCCAAGTCCCCTTGCATAGCCAATGATTATATGGGCAGCCACATACCATATAACACTCCCCCTTGGATGACCATCACGTGGAATAACTGTCTCATTAAAAACCTTGTCAGAAAACCCAGTGGGACTAAATCTGATGAAGGAAAAAAGGTACAAATAACAGATTCCGAGTGATGCTGGATACGCTAAATACTGCCTCGTTAAAACCTTGCCAGAAAAACCCATTGGGACAAAAACTGGACGAAGGAAAAAGAGTACAGAGCGTAGATAGCGATACATGAACCTGCACATGATAATAGACTCCCCCTGATGAATATCATATCTTGGAACGATATAGTCTTACATCATCAGGCTATTCAAGCGTCGCATTCTGATGCCATCTACCAGTTTTCTGAACGTCGTAGTAGGCAGAGACTTGGTGAACAAGTCAGCATAATTCTCACACGATTGTATCTTCTGGATATCAATCTCATTATTCTTCTGGATATGATGTGAGTAAAACAATTTAGGGGATATGTACTTAGTCCTATCGCCTTTGATGTATCCTTCTCTGATCTGAGTGATGCAAGCCGAATTATCTTCGTGAATGACTGTGGGAGATTTTGTGATTGAATCAAGACCACTTGAGCTTCTAATGTGTTCAATAATGGATCTAAGCCATACACATTCTCTTGTTGCTTCATGAAGAGCAATAGTTTCTGCATGGTTTGATGAGGTAGCGGGCATACTTTGTTTACTAGATCGCTATGAGAAAGCTGTACCTCCACTTGTGACTACATAACCTGTCTGAGAAATCCCTTTTTGCGGATCAGAAATATAACCGGCATCTGTGTATCCTTTTACTTGAGAATCACTGGATAAGTTCTTTGAATAAAACAATCCCATGTTAGTTGTTTCTCTCAGATATCTTAGAATTTGCTTTACTCCAACCCAATGCCTCTTAGTAGGTGCAGAGCTATATCTGGCCAATAGATTTACTGCAAAAGCAATGTCCGGTCTAGTGCATTGAGCTAAGTATGATAATGCACCAATAGCACTCATATATGGTACTTCTGGACCTAGGAGTGTTTCGTCCCCTTCTTTAGGTCGAAATGGATCTTTCAGAGCATCGAGAGACCTAACAACAATGGGAGTACTAAGCGGATAAGAATTCTCCATGTTAAAGCGCTCCAGGACTTTTTCTGTGTATAATATTTGATGTACAAGTATGCCACTTGTGCTTCTCTCAATTTGTAAGCCAAGACAGAATTTTGTTTTCCAGAGATCTTTCTTCTCGAATTCTTTCTTCAAATATTCTG
The DNA here is from genome assembly GCF_041429995.1 of Eschscholzia californica. Lineage (NCBI taxonomy): Eukaryota > Viridiplantae > Streptophyta > Magnoliopsida > Ranunculales > Papaveraceae > Eschscholzia > Eschscholzia californica. The sequence goes on from NW_028238198.1 coordinate 41,046,747, forward strand.
TTGCTTTAGAGAGCTCTTCTGGAGTTCCTATAAGGTTGATATCATCAACATATACTGCAAGAATCGCGAATCCAACATCTCCTTTCTTGATAAATAAACATGGGAAAACGAGATCATTAACATAACCTTCTTTGATCAAGTATTCACTAAGACGATTGTACCACATTCGTCCAGCTTGTTTCAATCCGTACAAAGCTCGATTAAGCTTAGTGAATACATGGTACGTGGGTTGCCTCCAGGCAATTTAAATCCTTCAGGGACTTTCATATAAATGTCGGTATCTAACTTTCCATATAGATACGCAGTGACCACGTCCATTAAGTTCATTTCGAGTTCTTCCAGAACTGCTAAACTGATCAAATATCGAAAGGTTATTCCATCCATAACTGGAGAATATGTTTCTTCATAATCGATCCCTGGTTTCTGCAGGAAACCTTGTGTCACAAGTCTTGCTTTATAGCGAATGACTTCATTATTCTCATTCCGTTTTCTAACGAATACCCATTTGAAACCTACAGGGTTTACATCATTGGGTGTCAGGACTACAGGTCAAAAAACGTTACGTTTTGACAGTGAATTCAGCTCTGTCTGGATTGCTTCTTTCCATTTTACCCAATCAGTCCTTTTTCGACATTCCTCAATAGAATGTGGTTCATAATCATCATTGTCAGTGATAATATCAGTGGCTACCGAAAGTGCAAATATATCATCGATGATTAGGTTATCTCGATTTAACATTTTACCATTACAAGCATAATTTATAGATATCTCTTCATTTAGAGATAACTCATGCTCTTCAGGAGCTTCTGCCTCTTCTGGGGTTTTACCCACTTCTAGGGGTGTATTTGTCGTTTCTTCTGGAACATTACTTGCTTGTGGTTGGTTTTTCCTCTTCCGGGGAACTATATCTTTAGAACCGATTGGTCGTCCACGTTTCAGACGTGTTTTGGACGATTCATTTGCTCCAATATTTTTATCGTGTCCTTCAGGGACATCTATCCTTGCTGGAACATTCGCAGCAGGTATATGTGATTTTGTCACTCTCGCTGCGTCATTAAATGCGTCAGGCATTTTATTAGCAATCTCTTGTAGATGTATTATCCTTTGTACTTCAACTTCAGATTGATTAGTACGAGGATCAAAATGAGGCAAATTTGGTGTAACCCAAGAAACTTCCTTTTTGGTAACATTTGCTTCAGGCAAATTTACTCCCCCTAATGGCGGGAAAACTGTCTCATCAAAGTGACAATCGACGAAGCGTGCAGTGAAAGTCTCACCCGTCAGGGGTTCGAGATATCGAATAATAGATGGTGTATTAAAACCAATATATATTCCCAGTCGGCGCTGAGGCCCAAACTTTGTGCGTTGTGGGGCTGTAATAGGAACATATACAGCACACCCAAAAGTACGTAAATGAGATATGTTTGGCTGCTGGCCTTGAACATATTGTAAAGGTGAGAATGATTATTCGAAGTAGGACGTAACCTTATCAAGGTTGCAGCATGAAGAACTGCAGGTCCCCATGCAGTAACTGGTAATTTAGTCCTCATCAACATTGGTCTCGCAATCAGTTGGATATGCTTAATGAATGATTCAGCTAGACCATTCTGAGTATGAACATGAGCTACAGGATATTCAACATTAATTCCAACTGAGAGACAATAGGAATCAAAAGTACTCGATGTAAATTCTCCTGCTCCATCTTGACGAATTGACTTAATCGGATAATCAGAAAAGTGAGCTCGGAAACGAATTATCTGAGCTAATAACTTTGCAAACGCCTGATTCCGCTTCGAGAGCAGATTTACATGAGACCATCTAGTTGATGCATCTATTAATACCATAAAATATTTAAATGGTCCACACTGCGGGTGTATAGGGCCACATATATCACCTTGAATCCTTTCCAAAAATTTGGGAGATTCGATATGTACTTTCGTCAGGGATGTGCGAGTAATAAACTTCCCCAGTGAGCAACCAGTGCAAGTAAAATCCCTATCTATCAGAAACTTCTGGTTCTGAAGAGGGTGTCCCTGAGAGTTTTGTATTATTCTACTCATCATGGTAGATCCTGGGTGTCCTAGTCGATCATGCCAAATTTTATAAGTATTTGGATCGTGCAACTTCGGGTTGACAAAGACATATGATTCAACTGTTTTAATCTCTGTAAGATATAACCCAGACGAAAGAGCTTCAAGTCTTTCCAAAACACGCTTCTGGCATGATATACTCGAGGTGATATATAAATATTCTTTATCATTCTCAGACCCAGTCTCGACGTGATACCCATTCAGACGAATGTCTTTGAAACTCAATAGATTCTTCAGGGATCTAGTCGAGTACAAAGCATCCTCAATAATTATTTTCGTACCACGGGGCAATATTATAGTAGCTCTTCCGGAGCCTTCTATAATGTTTGATGAGCCAGCGATATCGCATTTGCCTCACATAATTTTAAGGTCGAGAAATATTTTGTATTTCGAAGTATCGAATTTGTGGTCCCACTGTCTGCTAGACAACTATCTTCATCACCTTTGGATATGTTTCTTCTGGAATCCATACCTTTCATAATATAATATAAGATTCAAACCACGACTATTTATAACATAAACAAAACTATTACAGATACATATAATATACTATCTAATATCTAACAGACAAAAGTTATTATAATATAGCATTATAATAGATAGAAAAGATAATACACTAAATATTAAACATATCATCAGTTTGATTTTCTCCTTCAGGGAGATAATCTCCAACACACAATGGTGGATCAAGTTCCATGTGGTTCATCTCTGGTGCAGCTTTAGATTTCAGAGATGCTTGGTATTGGTCCACCAAATGTCTCGCCGTACGACAGGTACGGGACCAATGACCTTCCATACCACAACGGTAACAAGCTTCTGCACGAGCTTTGGGAGGGGTATTATATTTACCCTTTACTTTATCAGGCTTTCTCGCTGCATAATTCTTTGAATTTTATCCCTTTTCCAACTTCCGGTGGTAAGGGGTTTGCCTGTTTCTCTCCCATTTGTTCGTGCGGGATCCACGTTGGTGGTTTCTTGCGGAACCACGCTTCCCTTTGTAATTTTGTTTCCCTCCATGATCTTTTGACAATATTGCATGTGCTTCAGGCACAGGTACAGACCCAGTGGGCCGAGCTTCATGGTTATGCAACAACAACTGGTTGTTCTGTTCATTGACCAAAAGACAAGTCAGTAACTAGGAGAATTTAGAGAAACGTCGCTCTCGGTATTGTGACTGCAGGACAATATCCGAGGCATGGAACGTACTCAATGTTTTATCTATCATCTGTTCATCAGTGATAATATCTCCTCCCACTTTTAGTCTGGAAACAATTTTACAAAGGCTGGACTTATAAGCAGAAATGGAAGAAAAATCATGTAGTCGAAGATTTATAAAATCATTTCGAGCTTTTGGAAGGATGACCATCTTCAGGTGATCATATCTATCTTTTAAGATATTCCATAAAGCCAAGGGATCTTCCACATACAAATACTCTGACTTCAGGTCATCATGTATGTGACGTCTCAAAAAGCTTAAAGCATGAGCCCGTAACATTTCATCTGCATTATTCCCTTCTTCAATAGTGTTCAGGAGATTTTTGTATTTTAGATTCAGTCTAGTTTCGACTGCCCACTCCATGTAATTCTTACCTGTTATATCTAGTGCTGCAAATTCAAGTCTAGCAAGGTTAGACATTATGAAATATAAATTAAAATATTATACCTTTCACTAGACGGAGTAGCGGCTTAGTTTGTTCGATATTTCACCGATGTTGATTTCGGCAACGGAGCAGAGTAACGACTTCTTTCAGCTGGCTAGAGACTCGTGCTGATAACGTGTTGTAAATTGTCGGTCTATTTGCTTCAATGTGTATCGATATTTGCATGCAACTTAATGGAATTAAGAGAAGGGGAAGAGATATAGGTAATGAGCTATACTAAAACAAAAGAGATAAACTTGATCCAAACTTTATTAGATGAATTCTTTCCAAACCTTTTTCATCTCTTACCAACTCATCTCTTATAAACTTATACCAACAATACACAAAGTACATCTATTTATAGGGTGGGAGAAGTAATAGGAAGTTGACACATACCCTATGTGTTGTCACTTGCATGGTGTGTTGTCACCACCAAGATGACACTTTGCATATGGAGTTGTAGAATGGTGACACATAACCTCATGTGTTGTCACTTGCATGATGTGGTGTCACTTAACCACAAACACTTGTCATATGGAGCTACCATAAAGTGACACCTCTCATATGGAGCTACCATAAGGTGACACCACATCAAGGTAGTATTGTAGAAATGGTGGGTGGCTATAGATATAAGTTGGATAAGAAAAAGGTATATTAAAGGCACCCAAGTCCCCTTGCATAGCCAATGATTATATGGGCAGCCACATACCATATAACATTTCTAACTTAATTAGAATAACTTTTCAATTAGGAATATTTTTTTTGTTAAAGTTACAGTTTATGTTAACTACTTTCTTGTAAAAGTCTATAAATACATGTATTAATGATCGGGAAATTTGGCCAAAACTCCCTAAAAAATTTGAGTTTTGGTTAAAAAGGATTTATCAACTTTTTGTAGGCTTCAGCTCCCTATGGCATTTTTGTAAATAATCTAATATAGGAAAAAGACGAAACTGACCTTATTGCAAACCAGATTGCAAACCAGTTTGCAAACGATAGTGCAAACCAGCTTGCAAACGAGATTGCAAACCAGTTTGCAAAGCTTTGCAAGACAAATCAAATTGAAAAGTAGTGCAAACTAGTTTGCAAAGCTCTGCAAATCAGATTGCAAAGTGTATGCAAAGTCATTGCAAGACAAACCAGATTGCAAAGTAATGCAAACGGGATTGCAAAGCAATGCAAACGGGATTGCAAAGCTCTGTAAACCAGATTGCAAAGCAGAACAAACCAGTTTGCAAAGCTCTGTAAATCAGATTGCAAAGCAGTGCAAACCAGTTTGCAAAGCTTCGCAAGCTAAGATTTTAAGCGCAATTTCGGCATAAAAAATGGGAGTGTTTTTAGAATTGTCCTTCAAGCCTATTTCCAAATTATATATGGGGCCTAAAAGGACAAAAAGATAACTTGTCTTTTTGATGATCGATCAAGTAAAGTTTCACCTTTAATTCCCAATATTTTGTGCAAAAACTTTTATTTTTACATATTATTCTGAATTTATTAAAGCAAAAGGGCCAGAGATAAACGATAGTGGAGAGCAAGCTTGCTTGTCCCCGATGTACTCACATATATCTACAGAAGGAGAGCAAGATTGCAGCTAATAAACAGGTTTTTGAACTCAACCATATTAACACGGGTTCCAAGATATACCTTCTTTTTTTAAATTAACTACGATCTATGATAGTCAATACAGTGACATTGATACATCAAAGATGTGATAAACGCTATAACCGCCTACATTAAACTCTTACAAAAATGGCCTAAAGCCCAAATAAACTATGGCCTAAAGCCTAAATAAACTATGGCCTAAAGGCCAACTACATTATTTGTACCTTAATAACCTAAGTTCAATAAACCATGGAATCCACCTCCTCCGGGAATCGAAAGCGGGACCTCTAAAGTTTTGGAGTTTATGTCAACATTATCGACTGCTATGGCTACCAAATGTTAACCCAAGATGTAATTGATGACCGTAAACTTACTCTTCATACTCGTGTTGAAGATCAAATGTTTGGGGTTTGCCGATGAGGGGGTTAATCTCTCTAATCAAGAGCAGATGTCATAACAAGGAGCTAAACAATATCCCACTAAGCCTATTTGGTTTAAGCCCAAAATTCAGTTCCCCCCTTAAGTGTAATTTCAATAACTTCTCATGGCAAACATCCACTTCAAACTTCCAAAAATATCATGTTGGGGGGGGGGGGGGGGGGGGTGAAATTTAAATTAGCTTAGTTATTTTACAAGTTATATGTGTTGTTTTCAATATCTGAATCATCTTTGAAATAAAATTTTGACACTTTTACCCTCAATTGATCTTTTGACAAAAAAACTATTTTCTATTTTCTATTTTTTCTTCTTTCTTGACTAAATAAATACAAAAGAAAACCGTAATCAGTATTCTCCTTCTCCTCTTCTCTCCCTCTCACCAAAGATCAGTAAGGCTCTCTCTTTACGGATCTCTGATCACCTTATTCATCATCAATCCTGGCGAGTGACTTACAGAAATCTCATTACTGAAAAGATTGTAAGAAACTTTAGGATGTTCATCTTCATCACGGGCAAAGCTTTTTTCAGGGTTTTTCCATATGCGAATACTACTAATGTTTATGGTGCCGTTAGTTTTTCCTGATCACTCTACAAACTTCACTCTCTCTAAATCTCACTTGATATTGTCGAGGGTTTTACAATGTTGATTGATGAAGACGAAGGGAATGGTGGGTATTGGGGTTTGAGAAGTTTTATAGACAATGCCCGAACATGTTAAAGGCAATGTATTATTTTTTACCCAGGATTTGGTCAAAAAAATTGACCAGGTATGGTTAGAGGCAATGCCCAAATTTGAGGGTGTTTGTCACCCACGTTTTCTTTTCCACTTGCTCTGGCAAAATGTCACCGACGAAGACCTAAAATAAATTATTCATCTTCTTCCATCATCATTTTATTTTAATTCAACAAAATGAGATATTTTCATAGTAAAATTAATCCAAACACCTATTACTTCGAAAAACAAAACTTCAGTTTTCACTACATAGTCATTAACGCATAACATCATTAATGAAAAAAGAATAAACCCTAAAAACAAAACATTCATACTGAAACCCATTCTTCAATAGACTTCAATAAGGGAAGCGACTATAGGCGCCTCCTAAAAATGTTGTAGGGCCTCCAAAGAGAGTTTGACTAAGGTCAAACTCCGACAACTGTAGGCGCCCCCAATTCGAAATGATAAGTCCGAAGCCCAAATCATGTCTTCGCACTGGGCCAGTCCGAGAGAAGACGGACCGTCTAACCCGAAACGTTTCGGATTAGCCCAGTCCAAAAGGTTGAAAATCATCAGAAAATGGTTATTCTCTTCAAGCTATGGTTTTCAAGGATTCCAACTATGATTTTCATCTTTTTCCATGGATTCAACAGCTGAAAAACATCTTAAATGGTTAGGGTTCTTCATTTCAAGCTATGAATTTCATATTCTTCCATAGATTCAAACCTTGAAAAACAAAAAATAGTTAGGTTTCTACATTTCAAACTATTGTTTTAATGGATTCAAGCTTCGGTTTTCTTCTTTTCTCATGAAAATCATCCGAAATGTTTAGGGTTCTTCGTTTCAAGCTATGGTTTTGATGGATTCAAGTTATGGTTTTCATATCTTCCATGGATTCAAAAATTGAAAAACCGGAAATAGCTAGGGTTCTTCATTTCAAGCTATGGTTTTCATAGACTCGAGCTATGGTTCTTCTCTTTTCTCATGGATTCGAAAGATGAAAAAGTCAGAAATGGTTAGGATCACTATAATCGGTCAATGGCTATACAAATCTCTCGTTTTAGAGAAAGTAGAGAAAGAAGAAAAAAAAGAATGAACGAAGAAGATGTAAAGGAAAGGGGGGGGGGGTGCTCGGGAGGCGCCTCCCGGGCTGTACGGGGTCTGCCTACAGATGAGAAACCGCTATAGCAGTTTTGGAAGGGGCCTATAGAGGCACCCTTTCAATATCATCAAATGAAATGTTTTCATAATCTCACTTCTAGATAAAGTACTAAAAATAGATACATGTTTAATTTGGTCTCAGTGTACGTTTTGATTAAAATTAGATAACCTCTTACTTCTAGATAATCCAAAAACAAATTTAAAATCTGAGTTAGTAAAAAACCACCTGTTCTTTTCATTTTGAACCTTTCTTCGATGCGAGATTTGGTTTCTTTTCCTACAATACACTCTAGGGTTACGATGTCCTTAAGATTTGATTTCTTTCCAGTTTTAAAAATAAAAGCATACTAAAACCTTTCTTCTTCCTCAATTCCAGACCAGTAGAAAAGAAGAACAAGAAGAAGATTTGATTTCTTCCCAGTTTTAAAAACAAAAGAATACTAAAACCTTTCTTCCTCCTCAGGTCCAGACCGGTAGGGAAAAAGAACGAAGAACAAGAAGAAGATTTGATTTCTTTCCAGTTTTAAAAACAAAACTAATAGAGAGAGATATGAGAGGAAGGAAGAAAATGAGAAGAAGCAGAATGAAGAACAAGAAGAAGAAGAAGAAGAAGAAGGAAGGGAGAAGATGATGAAAGAAGAAGAGTGAGAAAAAATACAGTTATCGACAACCGACGGCAACCTAACGACAATTGACGTCGTTAGGTCAAACATGTATTTACTCTTAACACACATTGCTTTTAACTGTATGGGCAAATATTCGCCCAACGAAGTGCCTGTAAAATAATAGAAAAACTTTGTAAGGATAAAATCCGCGAGGCCCGATCACAAGACTCGATAATGGCCCAAGTAGCTACTCTGAACGTCGAATCCATACCCGCTTGACATTAAGCATATCTGACACGTGTCACCCGATAGCTACCTGCCAGTATTAAGCTATCTTACGCCTAGAGGATTATTGCGCAATCTGTAACCACACAAGTGTTAAATATCTCGTATTTACCACTAAAAGACGAACGTTACCAACCAGTAGCTTATCGTATACGCGGTAACATCCTGGTCGTCCCTCGAGAAATTCAAAAACTCATCTGATGGTCGGTATATCAGATCCTCTATATGTTAACGTACCTCTCAGAAGTAACGTCACGGAATAACTACGTCGGTTACTAGCTGGTCGCATCAAGACGAACCCCCCCTCTACCACTATAAATAGAAGATGTTACATTCAGACTAAGGCATCCAATACTCGGTATTAAACATCTAGTCTACTTCATCTTCTCTCCACTCACATACTCTCTGATAAGCATCTCAAAGATCTTCCCATTTTCCCAAAGTCTCTGACTTATTATCTTAGAAGTTGGAAGATAAGAGCTTGGTAGTCCCATATTGAACAGTAACTAGCTAGCTGTATCGACACCATACCACCACCACCTTACTGCATAAAAGAGCTTTCTTGTCTAATCTATCTCTCAGCAGTAACTAGCTGGCCGTGTCTGAAGGATATAATGCCTAAGTCTGAAGGAATGGTATCCTTCCGAAGGAGTGTCCTTCGACCAAGGATGCAATGCGTACAATTTGGCGAATAAGATCTTAATGACCTTACTCGGAAGATCATTAGTCCGGTCCAATTAGGGGTCGTAATGCTTAGCTAGAAGCCAACTACGATCGTCGAATCAAGGAGTTGATTCGCGGCTAACATAGACCGGATCCTACAAGGGTTACACATCAGAGTAATGATTTGAACGGAGAGAATTGACTAGAAGGAGAATGGCCAATAAGTGGATTGGATCCGTTATTGGTAAGTCCAGATTGATTCGGAGAAGTACGAAGAGATAAACATGTCCGGGCCCAAAAGGGAGGCCCGGAAAGGCTTTAGGAAAGCCGGCCATGTGATGGCCGACTTAGGCAATAGGGCCGGCCATGTGATGGCCGGCTAGGCCCTAAGTGGGCCGGCCAAGGAAGCCCATAAAGGGCTATGTTGGCCGGCCACTTTAAGTGACCCAAAGGAGGGTATTTTGGGTGTTGCCTTATAATTAGGTTTTAGGAATCCTAGTTTGAGTCTAATACGTCTTCTAGGAATTTCTATATATACCTAATTATACAACCTAAAGAAAGGGACAACTTAGAGATTGAATTCTCAAGAGTCTGAGTGTTAACTGAAAGAGTTTCAGAATATACATCTCAGAGAGAGAGAGAGAGAAAAGGAGTTTTCTCAAGTATCTAGTCAAGAAGAAGGAGTTCTTCATCTCAACCTTCAAGAAGGTCCTAGCTGACTGAAAGGAGGGAGTTCAAGTCATTACTCGGTGTCTCAAGTAGAGGAGCTACACTTGGAGCTCTTATCTTCCGAATACTGGTCGGGATTTAGTTTGTGGGAAAGCGATTAAGAGGTAATAATATTTCCAATCTAGTTCATTGGTATGTTCATGTATAGATCCTGGAACCTAGTGTTAAACATAGAGATGTTTGAGATTCCGCTACCAACACTAGACAATTAGGTGTATGAGATACCCTAAAGCATTCCCCAATAGTGGCATCACGAGCCGTTTGCATGAACTATCTTTGACTAGACGAATTAGATTCATACTTGAACAACTAGATACTAGTGTTTATGATGTTTGAATACAGATTCAAGCATAGTTTGATGAGATCAAATTAGGGTTTTGAATGAGATTCTTGACCTAGAAACACTAAAAACATGGTTTTATGAAAAGAGTTTTCATAAACAAGCTTTAGGGTATAAGAATTTTGATAAAAATCGTCAAAACCATGAAGATTAGTTGATGAATTTGTCAAAAACAGTACCTAACAGCAGCTGGAACAAAGAAAAACAAAAAGAAAATCAGTTGGGATGGTTGGATTTCCAAAAAGTGTTGAAACATAGCTGGCCGGACCGGACAGGAGCGTCTCGGACATCCCTGACGCGGCTTGGACGCGCTCGAGGGAACCTATTAAAGTCTCGGTCTAGGACCGAGACACTGGACGAGTGTCCGGACGCATTCAGAATGCCTCTGGAGCGACCAGACGCATCTTAGAAGCGACTGGAAGCTTCCAGACGCGACTGGGATGCGACCGGAGCATCCAGAAGCGTCTAGGACGCGTCTGGACGCGTCCAGAAGGCATCTCAGGTAGGATGGCCTTGCAATCTGTGCACAGAAGCGTCTGGGACGCGACTGTGAAGCACGAGTGCATCTCGGATCGAACATCCGAGATGGCACATGTGCTGTCCCAGGCCAAGACACGTACGGGACGCGTCTGGAAGTTCCGACACCTCTCGGATTGAGCATCCGAGAGGGATGAAAGGTGACCCGGTGGTCTGGACGCGTCTGGGACGCGACCAGGACGCATCCTTGACATCTCACTCGAGATGTCTATGGTCTGTCCTAGGACAGAAGCGTCCAGCTAGGCTAGGACGCATCTGCCCGAGAGACTGAGCACGACAGGAAGGTGCTGTCTCATGGTCCGGACCTTGACCAGGTTAAGTCAAGGGTTGACCAGAGGCTAGTCAAGGGATTTTGACCAGGGTTGACTTAGGTCTTTTTGAGTGTGACTCAAGGGCTTTTAGGCCTCGACCTGAAAGGGAGTTTTTCAGACGTTTTCTCCCGGTTCCGAGCATATTTTTCCAACATAGACCCGGGTTAGAGAAGAGCCCGAGCGGAGTTTTTCCTTATATTGATTTTGGAAACAATTAAGGAAGAAACATAATGTGCTTCTAGTTTGAGTATTGTGAATACGAAACTTTAGATCCCATTAGACATAGAGATGTCACATATCCACAAATAGCTATACGAGACATAGCAAAACCTAGAAACAGATCTAGGATACATACTTTGTTTATTATGATTGTCATATTATTGTATGTATGGATGTATGTGACTGCGTAGAATAGTATACCTTTAGATAAGATTATCGTTTCTTGTTCTAAGCGCAAGAAGTTGTGCCCGAATAATACTTAGAGTATAAGGGTCTTAGAATCTATTGACGAACTGAATGATGAGATCATGGTTCAAGTGGGAGTAGTCAATAGAGGTTCTTGGATATGAATCCAAACGAACCATAGGCGAACAAGAAATAAACTTAAAAAATGAGATCTTTTAAGGGGTAATACTAAGATTTAATAAATCATTACGCAAACCCACATAAACTTTTACGTAATAAATCATGAATGGTTATGCAAGAGTTCACAGTAACGCAACTTGATAAATTACGTAATAAGTCCCAAAAAGAATTTTGAATAAAGCCTACCCAGATTAAGACACCTGTTGAGCCCTTGTTCATCGATGGTGGGTCATGCCAAAGCAGGGTGCCATCTTTTACCTCGGGACAATACAGGTAGATCTATGAAGAGGTCTACATGTCTAAATGGTTATTCTCAACGAGTCAGCAAAAGGGTTTTGTATTTCGAGGCTAAAGGACGATTTAATGTTTAAATCATTAACCAAGAGTCATAGGAGTATGATCAGTAAGGACTTACTCACCCAGGACGACGAATTAAGGGCAGTGCCAAAGTATGCTTAATTTCGAAGGAATGGGATCTTGGAATTATATTATTCTAAGGGGACGACAAAAGTAGAATAATATAGGCAAATTGAGAAAAATTGCCAGGATAACAAGTTTAACCACTTTCGCATTTCTTACATGTAGTTTAATTATGACAACAAAAGACTCAAGCAGCATACGCTGGCTTCTGGAAAAAGAAAAGTTGAATGGTGACACTGGGAATGCGACTAGAGAAAGGGAAATCCATTCGTTGTCATGTTTTGGAGATGATTGATCACTTCAAAGACATGGAATGGATGGGGTCTCCCATGCCAGTCGACATGGCGGTTGACATCATCCTTAATTCATTGGATGAAAGGTTTCAGGATGTAGTAACGAATTTTGAAGATAAGTTTGGCCGAGTTTCCTTTGAAAGTCTGCTCGCAATTCTGGAAGTTGCTGAAAGTAAGTTAAGCACCCCTGAAACTCTAGAAGAAATTCTGAGTGTTCAGGAGACTGTGAATACGGGAAAGGAAGACGTTAGGAGAAGGAAGCCATCTGGCAGGAGAATGGGCAAGAAAGCACCAAAACCCAGAACTATCCTTCCTAACAAAAGATGTCTTGTGTGCGGTAGTACATCTCATATTCGATTAAGAGATTGCCCGCGGTTTTTGGAAGAATTAAACGACGGAACTGGGAGTTCCGGTCAAGGTAAAAATTATTAAAAGTTATTCAACTAAATACAAATTCCTCAAGGTATGTGATACCTAAAAGACTCTTATCATTATGAATGACAGGAGCAAGAGGGAGCTGAGTATTTATTGAAGAGGAGATGAACCTGTCAAAAGCTAAGAAGGCAAGAGTTGCTGGAAAAGCTCAAGAAGGATCATAGACTCGATAGGCAATACTTTAAAGCAGTTTTAGTATTGTTTTTCTTTTTAGAACATTGACTCTGTAATGAGATTATGGGAGTGAATAAAATATGAGATATTTTATGATGTTCTTAAAAGAGCCTATTTAACTTTTAAGTAATTATACCGAATGATCTGACTTAGTCATTCACTTCTTGTAAGAGTACAAGAGTTCAGTTAATCGTAGAAACTGATGTTACACATTAAAGTCTACGATTAATGTGATTAGAATGGACGTAAGACTTGATTTTGGAAAAGTTTTGGAAACAAATCCTAAATCGAGTAGTGGGTCTGGGTGACTAAAGAATATGATGAGATCATAAGTTCAATAGTCATCGATCTTCCGAAAACACAAAAGTCTAATACGTATCTGCCAACCCACTAAAAAACCTAGAAAAGCTATAGTGAATAATTGAGTCCATATGAATATGGATATTCTTTTAGAAGGAGTTCTAAAACTTGTCAATTATTCTAATGTCTAAAGCGTGTTAGACATGAGTTCTTCGAATAGAAGAACGGGGTTTTCTCACAAATCATCGAAACACAATAAGATTGTTGCTCTCGATGGTGTCTTCATTAGAAGAAGGGTCCTTCAAAGAAGACAAGTGGGAGGAAAAATCGAATAGGATTCGATAAAGAGCAACAAAAGGAAGTAAGGAGTTACTTGCCTTAAAACGAAAGGGAGTAAGAGTTACTCGCCTTACGAGACGAGGGATATCGCCTTGAATGGTTCGAGGGACAATCGCCTAGAAACTTCTTAAGGAGTTAAGAAGGTTGCTCAAAAACTCCAATGAGTCTTGAGAAGATTCATTAAGAACTATAGCAGAAACCACTCTGAAATTGGACCGGAAATCCAAAGAGATAAGAGTAAGAATGGTTAAATCTTGTGAGACAAGAAGGTAAGTGGGAGTGAAACAAGCGAGTTTCATGTCCTGTATGTAGGAGACATACACGAGAGGACAAAAGACGAGGGTGAATTAACCATGGGCATCATAGTCTAAGGAGATAGACCAAAGGATGATAAAGACTCGTTCAAAAGGAGTTTTGAAGAGGTATGAATAAGAATATCTCTTGGAGAGAAATTCTACCCAGCTCCCATGATAAACATGGGAGAGACACTTATGTTTGAAAACATAAGAACGATCATGAGATGATTGTTGTTTGCCCGAACATCTGAGAAGTACTTGGAGTACGAAAAGATGTCGTCACCCATACAAGTCAGAAGATTGAAGAAAGTCATAAAAGTAATCTTCCGAAGATAAAGATAGGAATCTTTTAGGAAGGGCTAACAGGTGGAAAAGAGTTTTTCATGCTGGGAGTCGTTACTAACTCTACTAGATAAGAAAGTAAAATTAGAACTTGGGAAGTAATAATTTCAGTGGGAGAAACTGATATTATCATAGAAGCTTACGAAGGGTTCGAAAGCAAGATAATAACAAAGCGAAGTGAAAAGGAAACTAAACTGTCACCTTAGATCGATCATGAGATGCTCGAATCTAAGGAATTAGGATCAAGGAAGGAGTATCCTAAGATGACTTGTAAAATTGAGAACGTGAAGGAGTTCACGCGGGTGCTCAAATTTTACAAACTCTTGTTATCCGAAATAAACTGGGTTTATTTCGTCATCTAAATTGTGGTTAGAATTTAGACGACAGTCCAAAACGATGGAGTGTTCCAGGTAGGTTTATTAGATACGTGATCTAATAAAAGAAACCCTACTAAGTGAACATGGAAGCACACCATCTTACTATCCCTAGTCCAGGTCATTAATTGGACAATAATGACTTAAGAAGACTATCATTAGTGATTGACAAGATAACGCTGTTTCTTGGGCTATGGGAATAGGAGTATTCAAAGGTCAACTTCATGGGTGTATAGTTGATACACTGGAAACCCGCCCAATGAGAGTACTTCAAGAGTTGAAGTTATAAGATGTCATAACTCTCATTTAAGCAAATTGGAGAGATTCCTCAGAACATGAGTACTCACTCAGTTTATGGAAGGAATGTCGAACTTTGGTACCGTCAAACGCCATCCGTAAAAAGTGGTTATAAAAGCGGAATACTGGGGGAGACAGGATAGACATGAAACTGAGTGGGAGTACAAGAATGGATTATGTTTTCCTGAGTAAAATCAGGATAAAGTATCTCCGGGCCACTTGATGAGAAACAACTGAAAAATGCATGGCCGTGCTCAAACGGATTAAGAGTTAATCGTTTGGATTGGAAGTTGTTCTCGGGATCAAAAGAGTCTGATGAATATGACATATCAGATGAGATACGAAAAAACATGGGAATCGAGCATTGCACTTGTTCTAAGTACAAGTGGGAGACTGAAGGATATAATGCCTAAGTCTGAAGGAATGGTATCCTTCCGAAGGAGTGTCCTTCGACCAAGGATGCAATGCGTACAATTTGGCGAATAGGATCTTAATGACCTTACTCGGAAGATCATTAGTCCGGTCCAATTAGGGGTCGTAATGCTTAGCTAGAAGCCAACTACGATCGTCGAATCAAGGAGTTGATTCGCGGCTAACATAGACCAGATCCTACAAGGGTTACATCAGAGTAATGATTTGAACGGAGATAATTGACTAGAAGGAGAATGGCAAATGAGTGGATTGGATCCGTTATTGGTAAGTCCAGATTGATTCGGTGAAGTCCGAAGAGATAAACATGTCCGGGCCCAAAAGGGAGGCCCGGAATGGCTTTAGGAAGGTCGGCCATGTGATGGCCGACCTAGGCAATAGGGCCGGCCATGTGATGGCCGGCTAGGCCCTAAGTGGGCTGGCCAAGGAAGCCCATAAAGGGCTATGTTGGCCGACCACTTTATGTGACCCAAATGAGGGTATTTTGGGTGTTGTCTTATAATTAGGTTTTAGGAATCCTAGTTTGAGTCTAATACCTCTTTTAGGGATTTCTATATACCTAATTATACAACCTAAAGAAAGGGACAACTTAGAGATTGAATTCTCAAGAGTCTGAGTGTTAACTGAAAGAGTTTCAGAATATACATCTCAGAGAGAGAGAGAGAGAAAAAAGGAGTTTTCTCAAGTATCTAGTCAAGAAGAAGGAGTTCTTCATCTCAACCTTCAAGAAGGTCTTAGCTGACTGAAAGGAGGGAGTTCAAGTCATTACTCGGTGTCTCAAGTAGAGGAGCTACACTTAGAGCTCTTATCTTCCGAATACTGATCGGAATTTAGTTCGTGGGAAAGCGATTAAGAGGTAATCATCTTTCCAATCTAGTTCATTGGTATGTTCATGTATAGATCCTGGAACCTAGTGTTAAACATAGAGATGTTTGAGATTCCGCTACCAACACTAGACAATTAGGTGTATGAGATACCCTAGAGCATTCCCCAACAGTATCACCGTCCTTATACGACCACCCTCTTACTACATCACTCATCTTTTCTCTCTTTTTGTGTGCAATTTCTTTTCGACACGTAGCCGGTCCCCGAGGCATCCGACCTGATCCGACAAGACTTTCGACTGTCACCCGTTGACTGTTGGACTTTCGACTGTCAACCCGTTGACTGTTGGACTTTCCGACTCGTAGATATTTTACCGTCTACATTAACCAAACTAGGAATCGCCTTTATCAAGATTGTCTTTAACAACTTTGGGCATTGCCTATAAAATCACCCTTGGGGTTTTATATGGGTAAGTAAGTAATTTTTCATGGCAGTTTCACCTACTACTCCTACTAGTTACCTTATTTCTATTTTAAAAAAATGTAACTTGATGGTGGTGTTGTGGTAGTCTGCTTCTGGTATTTGGTTGTGGTGGTGGTGGTTTCACTCTAGCATGTGGTGGTGGTGTTATGGTCAAGTGGTGGTGTTCGTGGTGGTTGTGGTCACTAGAGGTATGGTTTGGCGGTGGTGAAATGTTTTGATATAGAGAAGAATTTTTTTGAATCATATGGGCATAATGGTCACTTGAAGCATTTCAGAAATTAGGGTTATATTTCGGACTTGTTTTGAAGTCTGAAATATTATGGGTCTATTTCAGCCTATTCAGGCCAGATCCAAATTCAGCTAGACTTTCAGATTGCTTTAAATTAAATAACAAATATCTAAAATCTAAAGTGCAGATTTTATTTAGATCTGAAAATATAAAAAAACAAACACAACTTTAATAAAGATATCCGCTACTTGGTCCGGAAACTAGCGAAGAACAAAATTCTTGGCTAGTGCAATAGCCAATTCGGTATCAATAACCACTTTGGTTTGACCAACATAAGGGCAACGAAGATGTTTCAACATTTAAAATCTAAATGGCTTGAAAAATTATAGAGCTAGCGGTCACATATTTTGCATCACAAGTACATAGGGTAACGACAAGTTATTTCTTGGAAGACCAAGTAAAATGCCTTATCACCCCTAAAAATTACAAATCACGTTGTGCTCTTTCTTTCATTTAAGCCTCTACCCAATTAAACCATCGGGGTAATCAATAAGTTTAAAATTATTTGAATAAGAGAAAAATGAGTCATGATTGATCATACCTTTGATATATCGAAGACTTTCTTTGCAACATTAAGATGAGATTGGTCCGGTGTTTTCATGTACCTAATAACTAGCCCAACTCCATAGAGAGTATCCAACCTTATACATGTAAGATACCGTTGGCTTCCAATCAAACTCTTGAAATATGTAAAATCCACATTGCTTCTTCTTCTGCATTTACTTAATTCCACTCAACTTTAAGAGGAGTGCTTACCGGATAACATGGCTCCGTTTTAAATTTTTTAAGAACTTCATTAACATATCCACTTTCAGAAATAAATATGTCATCTTCCATTTGCTTCACTTGAATGCCAAGAAAATGCATCATCAACCCAACGTCGGTCATAAATTCCTTAATAATTCGTCATCAACCCGCTTTATTTATTATATTCAAGAGGTTACATAAAATAGAAACATATCAAATAGATAAACACTAAAGAAATGATCACTACAATACTACTGAGTTTCTGTAACGGTTGTAAGCCGTTATAAATAAGGAAAAACTGTCACAAGAGTTTTTTACGACCGTAAGCCTTCACATAGGAAAAACTGTCACAATAAGCCTCGTCGCTGATATGCTTTGTGGCGGCTTCGTTTGTTATAAAAAGTCATTTATGACGACTTTAGGCCGTTTTAAATAAGAGTCGTTAAAATTAAGTTTTTGTGATGACCATTTTGATTGCCAGCTGTCACAAAATATTGTCTTCAACAAAAAACCACTTTTCTCCATATGTCGGTTTAGGGGTGGGATTTTCACCCGACTCCCCGCTACCCATTACGGGCGCCCTTGTCTGAAATGACCCGTGGACGCCCATGACCGAAACAGGCACATCCAACCCGACCCGGCGAAATATAGTGGGCGGGCTCGGGTGAAAAGGCATACACGTGCTCCCGCCCATACCCGAGCCCGTTTAGTATGCCTGAAGAGCGCCCATAAAAATTACATTAAATATTTGAATGATTGAGTTCAAATAAGCCCATTTTCTAGGTCATTGACTTACTAAACTTAACAATCCAATAAGCTTTTTGGACCGAGGAAACCAAGCTTCCGGTAGTTGCTTTATAACACAATGAAATTATCATGAACTTCCAATGTGGGACTATGTACTAACACCCAAAAAACTGCATTTCCTTTAGTTGCATAGTCCCACGCTGGTCACTTACAAGTGAAAAATCTATTCCAATGTCTATAAATTAGGGGGTGGTAGTAGTTCAGGACATTGGGTGACACTCAGAGACAAAATGTTTCGTAGACATTTCAAGACATTTGGGACATTTATCCATAGACAAAATGTCTTCATGGATATTTCAAGACATTTGGTTCATGGATAAAATGTTCTGGGGACATTTCAAGAAATTGGATCCACAGTTCCTGTTGATCCTCTTTCCTCAGCTACAACTCCTCGACCTGCACCTCGGCCTGTCCCCTGCCTGCACCTCGGCTTGTCCCCCTGCCTGCACCTCGACTTCGGATGCGAGCACTACAACGTCCTTTACCATTTGCCCCCTCTCCATTCATGAATCTAACGAAGAGAAGGACAAAAAGAGAAACTAAATAAATGTCACGCACGAAACCCAAGTAAAGACTAAAGTGCGACTACTGCTTCTTATTGTCTAAAACCCTAAACACAACCCCTAGGATTTATGAACCTAGAGCTCTGATACTACTTTGTAACGCTCCAAGTCCAAATTTCCACGTCGGCCGCCATAAAAATCTAATCTTGAAACACCTCTCCGTAGAACAGTAAACATATTCGATATACTCATCAAAAGAGACAAATATCATCACATATGAAGCTCATAAGAAACAATAGATCATCTAAACGAAGCTTTATTGAGTTCACAAAATTAGAATGACGTCTCTAAACCATCGACACGTGGGTCGAAAATAAACGAACAAAAGAAATTACTAGTTAGGAGATGCAACTCCAAATAACTACCTAAGAAAAGAAATGAAATCGCTACGAAAGCTCCTTCAAGGCTAACTACGACTCAAGCAGGTGACACTTCTTGATTTCCTTTGACCTGAAAAATATAGACTGGGTCAGAACCCAACAAGTAGATTTCGAAATCCCTAGAACGTTAATAGACAATCTCAAGATCTATTAAGTCAACTAGATTTCTCCATGTATATAAAAAATGGTGACAACTAGATGCATATGCAAATAACACTTAACAAACAAACACAAGTGTTATGGTAAGTTGGTGTCTATCCAAGGAAATAGGCTCCTTCACCCGAACCTTCCCATAACCCACGTTGCATGAGAGTGGGGTCCATAAGGCTATCCTTGTGTTAGCGTAGAGATGGCCGAACCAACCACCAATCTCATCAACTTCCCACCAACTCATCATAATACAACATCACAAACGCAAATCAATAATCTTAACGTACACAATACTTTCATGTTCAACAATAACATATAATGAGTTTATCAAATATAACAAGAATCGGCAAATAATTCATCCATATTGTAACCACAATATCAATGCATAATCTTCATGTTATTGCTGAATTTTAATCACTAAATTATATTTATTTATACCCTAATCATCTTAACTAGCAAGATGGAGTCTAGTTATGAAAGTCGTACCCATTAAACATAATAATAAGGTGGTTTATGTCACTATTATAAATGTGTATAGTTCCTGAAAAATAGTTATATACCATGTAAATACAAGTCTAGGTGTATATAGTGCATAACAACTACCATTAAAGTTTGGGTGTTTCACATCTTAACTATTAAGGCAAATTTCTACCCTACATAGACATCAAATTGTGGTTCAAATTGATCGCACTTCCTGATTTTATAAGATATCTAATTGAATTTGACCTATCGGATATTTATGTTATAAACCCTAACTCTAATTTTATTCGTGTATAGTTTAGGGTTTCATGAATACTATCTAATCACTTGATTTCCTATGAAAGAGGCTATTAAAATCACGGGAAAGAAGAAACTTACTTGATTTGTAGCACAAACAAAGAGAAACTCAACCACCAAAGATGTCTATTTGATGCTCCTTCTTCTTCTTCTTCTTCTTCACTTTCTCTCTATATTCCCTTCTTCTCCTTCACTTTCCCTCTCTAGGTTTGCCTCTTTGTTGCTGAAAAATAATAAGGGGATGAAGAAAGTGAAGACATTTAGGTTATAAGCACTTATCACTGTTTCCTTTTTCTAAGGTTTTCTATTATGACGAAATTTTAAAGACACCCCCTTATATTTTTTTTTGGTGAGCGGAGGCCAATGCCTTGATTTATTAGCTACTTGAGCAAATATTATCATTGGCTAAATCTGTTACCAATTGACTTACAACAAAACTGGGAATTTCAATTATCTCCACAGCTTGTTCTAAATGCAACATAAAATAATGTTTTGCTACCAAATGTGCTACCTTATTAGCTTCTCGAGGACAAAATGTAACTCCTCCGGCACGTAACTTACTCAATTCTCCCTGTAATATCATCATCAATACTCTAATTCGTCAAGGAGATTCATCTAGTTGCTTGGAGCAAGCACTTATCACATTTAAGGCATCCCCTTCAATGACACAATCATACTCCGGGAGCCTTAAAGCCAACTCTATAGCCAGTAAAGCAACTCTAGTTTCAGCCTCAATCGCTGAGGTTGCTACCCATTCCTGCACCATAGCCATAACAAAACCTCCCTCACTGTTTCGGCAAACTGCTGCCCCGACAGCTCTTCCATTTTCGAAGGCTGCTGATAGACCTAAAATGGGTCTATTCCCGCAAGTGCACGGGATCAAGTTATAGTAAAGTTTGTAAATCGGGAAATCGTTCCAAGAGACAAGTAATTTTATCTAAATCTTAAATTAAAACCCCTTTCATTAATTTTGGTTGGTTTTTGAAAACTATTTTAAAAGAAAACAATAAAAGACTAAAAGAAATGAAATCAAGATGAGAAAGAAATCTAGGGTTCTTGATTCCACCACATAAATGGAATATCTAAAACATGCATTCAATCAACAAATTCCTTTTTCAACTCAAAATCTAACATAATAAACTATTTAGATTTCGGAAGATATTCTTTAATAACACATTTCAAAATCATTCATATTCAAATTAATTATCACATATAAGTTGTATTCCTTAATAATCATTCATCATCTAATAAGCATATTCCATCTAATAACTTGACAAAAGCATGAAATATCTCACTATGAAGCATGAACAAAGACAAGATTATAAGATCTATATGAAATAACAATTAATAGACATTGAAGCTCAATACAAGGATTCATTAATCAATAGCATATTCAAAATAAGTCCAAGTATGGGTTTCCTCTAAAATTCTAGATACAAGATTAGCTACTCATGAAATCTAAAGTAATATTCATTGAAATTCTAAAGTAAATGGAATTACAAAAGATAATGAAAAGAAATCACCAAATGAGATTTAGATCCATAGCTCCTTGTGCCTCCATGTTGATGTCCAATATTAGCTCCAAATATTCCAAGAATATTACCCAAAACTCCAAATAATAGCTTTTTAGAAGATGAAAGAAGAGAAATTTAGAAGAGAGATAGAAGAAGAAGAGATTTATGAAGAAATTAGAAGTTTGGATGAAGAAATTAGAAGGTTAGATGTAGAGATTAGAAGTAGAAAGAAATTAGAAAGAAGAGATGAAGGTGGTAGAGAAAGTAGTAGAAGAAATGGATTTAGGGTTAGAAGAGGGAAGGAGAAGTGGCTTAGAAATTAGAGAAGAAAGCCTTTTGAGAGGGATTTTAAGTCTAAAGAGAAATGAAGGAGGTAGAGATTTATTTATAGATGGGTTGATGGCTAGGGTTTTAGGAGTTAATTGGGAGAAAATGGGAGAAAGAGGGTTAAAACAGGAAGTTAGGGTTGCTTTCTACTCAAGAAATGGATAAGCATTGGCTAAGGAATCAACTAGTACAATTGGGGGCAAATCTGGAATTTTTGGTGAGAGTTGGGGTGAAAAGATGGCCACTTGTCAATTAGTTATAGGTTGAAATATGAGTGGGACAAAAAGGAGGGGCATTTCTGTAAATTCAAGGACTTAAAAGTGGGAAAAGAGGGGACCACGGTATTCTTTCCGTTTTGTGCATTCAGGACGTGCCACGTCACCAAACCTCATCCCGAATGCCCGAATTTTCCCCAACAGTGTCCCATTGGTCCACTTCCTTTGACTCCAACTATGACTTAGCATATTTCACTCATCCGGACTCCGATTTGACCTCCGTTTTCTCCTACGGGCTCGTCTTGGACTCTACTTTTTACCTATGCACTGAAATTGACCAAATTACTAGAATGTCCTTGACTCCAAATGACCAAAATACCCTTCATGCATCTTTTTTCCCATTTTTAACCATTTTCACACCTAACTCTGCAAAACACACCTAATCAAGAAAACCAACCATTTTATTATAATAAAGACTCGAAACGAACTAACTCGACTAATTTAAACGACTCCGATGGGACATTTTCATGACCCATCAAATATCCCCAAACTTAGATTTTGCTAGTCCTCGAGCAAAACAAAATAAAAGAAAGCCCTAGCTCACTTTCGGAGGAATCCCGGTTGCATTTAGCGTATGCAACAAGCCGTTAAACACCTAGGTTGCCTTAGTGGACGAGTGTTGTCTTGTGAGAGTTTCCAGAGAATGTACCCACAAAATTCAAAAACATTTCGACAATACAATAGGGTTCAAAAGAACTCAAAGTCAACTAAGACGGACAAAAAATGTTTATCTCCTATAAAATTTTAGCAAGCTAATAGGAATCAGTCAAAGTTAACAACACTATACAGACGTTTAAAAATCTCTTCACTAGTAATCTAGACTCGAAGTGTACGTGACTAGCCATAATGAGAATCACTTCAGTTACGAACAGACGGAACCTTGATCCCTATTTTAATACATTTCGCCTCGACTTTGGCCTCACAGACATACGCTCTAAAAATGAAATCACTCAAGAATGGTTCGCTCGTATGTGTGAGTGTGATCACTAAACTTGAACTCAACACATAAAAAGGGTGAGGACAATATTTTAGAACGAATGATCTTCGAAAAGGAATATAACCACTAAATGGAATGTGGAAGCTCGCTTACCCTTCTCACCCACTCTACCCTCTAATAATGTTTCCTAAAGGTCAACGGATACAAGTGATAAGATGGATGGTGATGAGATCCCGAGAATGTCGACGCCTTCAACGGTTAGAGAACTTCAAGCAACTTCCATACTTAGCTTTTTTGCTTCGAACACTTATTTTACGTAACAACTAAAGTTCACATGAACTTTCTTTTACACAAACTTTCTTCTTCTTTTTTCAGAGATTTTTCTCTTCACTTTTTCCATAGGTTTTTTTTTTAAGACTAATACAAACAATGCAATACCAACACTAGTATTCTCGACAATCAACTTTTCCATTTTTCGCACTTTGCTTTGACATTCTTCTTTCTTTACTTTTCATGCCTTCATTCTCGGGAGTGGTTTGATGAATGGATGGTGGAGTATCCGTCTTCCTAAAGTTGACACTTTTATCGGGTTTCATGGACTACAAGAGTAAGGTTTATTCGCTATCTTGATGACACTCCTAGTGGTTATGGAAGTTGAGCACACGAGATCAAATGAGCTCTTTTTATTAAAGTTGCAAGGTTGAGTAGCTCTTCACTCTACTCAGAGTCAGCGCAGAAGAGTACGCTCAAAGGTAATAGAAAGGCTCAGAAATCTCACAAGGGTTAAGTCTCCACTAATGATTAATCTAGTTCTCTCAGAACTGTTTGCCCTTCACTTTCATAATACTCATATGGCTAGCACACATACGACCTCAAGACTCGACATTCATGAAGAAACCTTTAACAACCGGATAGTACGATCAACTCGACTCTATAACTATTAACATGCCAAAAACAACTATTAGACTCACATTTTCGGTCCAAAATTGAAAATTTTTGAACCCTCTTGAATTTTCAAAATGAAGGACTTAGCAAAAGTTCTTCCCTATCCCCAAACTTAAACCGAACATTGTCCTCAATGTTCTGAAGACTATGCCAAAAATAAAAAGATGAGAGGGAAGATATTACCATACTCCACTGTCCTATATCAGAAGCATGGGTTGCCTCCCAAGAAGCGCTAAGTTTATCGTCTTCAGCCAGACGATGATGAAAGAAAAAGGAAAGAAAAGTTACTGTAAACCTACTGGATTAAAGATTGATGACTCCCCATACAATAGTAATCGAAAGATTTGAGGGTCAACCCAAAAGATGAAGTATCCAGGAAGGTTCAGTCTCACGTCCCATGGAATGATATGGCAGTTTAAGTGAGACTTCCAATGTGAATGATTTATCCCCAAACTTAGATGAAGCAACAATCATTAAGTTTGGCGATAAACTAAAGTTGAAAGACATTGGATAAAACGGATCCTCATAAACATGACAAATTGATTGAGAGACTGTGGAAGAATACACAAGTGATTGACACGAGGTTACTTGGACTTCCGAGGGACATGGTGCATAACTATTTAAGAGTTTTGACTCACCTAGATCAACACTCAAACTCGGAGGTTCTAAAATAGCCTCATTGGCTTGTTGTATTGAAATTACCTCCAAGTTGAGTCTAATCTCTTTCGGTATAGACTCAGACAAACTATCTAAACTATCTTTCATTGTGATCTCATTAGTGTTTAGAACTTCACCTAAGTCGAGTGAGTCATCACTCTCTTTGGACATTTCAACTAGCCAAAGTTCATCAGCTTCATCTTTAGTAAGACATCTAGTTTGATCCAAAAGATTATCATTAAGATGAGTAAAAGGTTTAGACTCGGAAGACAAAACAGACTCAGCTTTTGGTTTCTCTGAAGGTGGTTCAAGAATTTCCTCGGCAATGGACTCATATGATGATAGTGGCGACTCAATAGTTGGCAAAATACTATGCTCAGAAACTAAAAATGGAGTAGGACCAAACAAAGTATTCGCCTCATTTATACTACCATCCTCATCATCATAAGACTCGGGATATTGTGTATTGTACTCCATATCATCAAAGGACTCATCATCTAGGATGTTGGGTTTTTTATTGAAGGACAATTCTAGATTTTCACCAATTCTTTCACTTAGAGCTAATCTTTCAGCTCGTAGTTCCCGACCTTTCTGCTCAAGCTCTATATTAGTCCTGACAAGAAGACTATAAAGTTCGTCTAATGAAGATGATGAAGAGTCATTAGTTTGAATGTTATCCCATTGATGTGGTTGGGACATGTTTGGATCATAAAACTCTTCATTATATTGATTGTAGGATGAACTATTGACATGTGCATAGTGTGACTCATAACCTCCTTGAGGTTGACAATACTCCCTATAATTATCACCATAGACATTATCCCTCGGATTTTCAAAATAATTTTGATTCTTAAAACGTTGATAATTATTGGTATTTTGTAACTGAGGGACACAACCGTGTTGAGGTTGATGATGATTCCAATAGTTATCGACGTTATGACCATCATTACGGGACTGTTCAAAATTTTCTAGAGTAGCGTTAGTCGCCTCAAGTCTAGACATGCTTCGTAAAAGTATCTCTTGTGTTCTTAACAATGATTCTTCCTTCCGTCTCTCTTCCAATTCGTCCTCATAGAAGAATCCTTCCATTTTTTTGGTTTTTTTTGTTTTAAAAGAGTAACGGAACTACGAAGATCCTAAGGAAAACAACGAAGCAAGCAAGCTGACTCCACCAAGCAACCTAGACACAATCTAGACGACTGGGTAGTCTTTTTCACCTAAAAATTGATCTAGACAGCTTCTATTTCTTTCCAAAGCTTGAACTATGGCTGTGTTTGATCACAAGTAGGGGAAGGGAAAAAAAAGAAGAGAAAGTGTTTCTTTGAGAAACATTTTCATTTAGAAAATGATTCTCTTGAAATATTTTCCAAATTTTTTGCTGTTTGGTTCATGAAAAATAAAGTTGTTCAACTTTATAAGTTAAACTGGAGGCATAAGATGATTCACATTCGAGTTAATCGTGGACGTCAATTTGGATAAAAAAAAAATTCAATCACTACATCTTCATCTTATCAAATCTCAAAACATCCAAGCCACACCAAAGTAACAAAATGCATATTGTATATTTCTATTCATAATCTCAAAGTTGAAAACCCATATTTTATGAACAACAAACATGAAGTTGAAAAAAACAAAATGATAAAACTAATAATGATATTAAGGAAACATAATCGCTAACTAAGAACAACCCATATATAAATTCTCTTTACGAAGTGTTAATTAGATGTAGCCATGAACAAAGACAAAAATTAAGAGATACCGAGAAAGAAAAATGATTTGAAAAACAAAATCCATGAAATAAAATGAGCCAAACTAATGGTGATCAGGATGAACACGATGAGGATACTGAAATTAATTAGAAAATAGAGATGGAAGCTAGGTCACTCTCTTGGACATTTCATCAAACAGTTTGTCTATAATAATTTAAAGTGTTACATCATTTGTATTTAGCAAAATATTTTCAATAGTACGACTCCAGAGAAAACTACCAAATCAATGAAATTCAAAAATTTGAATCAACCAAATCTTTACAAAAATGTGAATCAACCAAATCAATGAAATAAACTTTTATGACTTTGAATATTTCTCTCATAAATAAAATTGGAATCATACCACTGAAATTGATTTTTATTTAACAAAGATAGTTGAAAGGGATGGTGATTGGTGAGAGAGAGAGAGATAGATGTGCTGAACTGAATCATTCCAAGCGGAGATGAGCAATCCCTGTAGATTTTACTCCAAATTTCGGCTAAAGAAGTTGCTCATAGAAATTTCGGTTGAAGCATGTGTTTATTAGTAGATGAAGATTGGTGGGTCAAAGTTGTTGAGAGAAATAAGGCAATGTGGGTCGGAAAGAGATTCTTAGGGGGGAGGTGGGTCAAAACTTTCCCTTATTTTAATGAAAATTCGGAAAATTTGGTCACGTGAGTGAAAATCTATAATTCCCTAAAAATCCTAACAAACACATGAAAATCTAAATTTTCGGAGAAAATGTTTCTATTTTCTTTGAGAAACTCCCAATCAAACACGCCCTATGATTCTTATAAGGAGTTACTCCGTCACAGTACAACAATCAAGAATTGTGCGCTTGGATTGTTCCCTCTTCTTGGGAAAACTCCAAATACTAATCAAGTTCGAGATTTGGCAAGAGGTCCTATAAGCTCGTTACCCTTTGGCCAATGTCTAAATCAATTTTTAATTTTAAGTGAGGCTTTGGATTGCACAATGTTGTTACCTAAATGGGCAAGAGACCGGTGATGAAATCCGACTCCTATCTTGTAATGGGGTTAATGCCCTTACTAATATGATAATTAAACTAACAGTTCGACAATCAATTAGGCAAGCAAAAACATCACAAGTACCCACTTACAGGAGATTCGTGGGCGATCTAAAAGTTACCTCCCGTTCAAGACGGGCGACGACCTTTGTAGACGACCCGGGCCACTCTTCCCGCAAGTGTGCGAACCCGAGGCTTCTTAGTTTCGGTTATCCAATTTAGGGTCAAAACGATAAAGTCCTTAAACCAAAACAACAAAAATAAAGAAATACAAAAAAAGTTTATAACACTCTCTCACCAAATTAAAATAAAGTACTAAAATAACTAAAATTTAAAAAGGTCTTCTTTGATGTCCTCTTCCTTGAAGCTTCCTCCCTTTGGCTCCTTTGAGAATCTACACCATGAAAGGAAAAGCAAGTCAAAGTAATCAAAAGAGACAAAAATAAAAATAAAAAATCAATTCAAGATTGAAAATAAAATTAAACTTATCCCCGGCAGCGACGCCAAAAACTTGATAGGCCTAAAATGGGTCTATTCCCGCAAGTGCACGGGATCAAGTTATAGTAAAGTTTGTAAATCGGGAAATCGTTCCAAGGGACAAGTAATTTTATCTAAATCTTAAATTAAAACCCCTTTCATTAATTTTGGTTGGTTTTTGAAAACTATTTTAAAAAAAAACAATAAAAGACTAAAAGAAATGAAATCAAGATGAGAAAGAAATCTAGGGTTCTTGATTCCACCACATAAATGGAATATCTAAAACATGTATTCAATCAACAAATTCCTTTTTCATATATAACTCAAAATCTAACATAATAAACTATTTAGATTTCGGAAGATATTCTTTAATAACACATTTCAAAATCATTCATATTCAAATTAATTATCACATATAAGTTGTATTCCTTAATAATCATTCATCATCTAATAAGCATATTCCATCTAATAACTTAACAAAAGCATGAAATATCTCACTATGAAGCATGAACAAAGACAAGATTATAAGATCTATATGAAATAACAATTAATAGACATTGAAGCTCAATACAAGGATTCATTGATCAATAGCATATTCAAAATAAGTCCAAGTATGGGTTTCCTCTAAAACTCTAGATACAAGATTAGCTACTCATGAAATCTAAAGTAATATTCATTGAAATTCTAAAGTAAATGGAATTACAAAAGATAATGAAAAGAAATCACCAAATGAGATTTAGATCCATAGCTCCTTGTGCCTCCATGTTGATGTCCAATATTAGCTCCAAATATTCCAAGAATATTACCCAAAACTCCAAATAATAGCTTTTTAGAAGATGAAAGAAGAGAAATTTAGAAGAGAGATAGAAGAAGAAGAGATTTATGAAGAAATTAGAAGTTTGGATGAAGAAATTAGAAGGTTAGATGTAGAGATTTAGAAGTAGAAAGAAGAGATGAAGGTGGTAGAGAAAGTAGTAGAAGAAATGGATTTAGGGTTAGAAGAGGGAAGGAGAAGTGGCTTAGAAATTAGAGAAGAAAGCCTTTTGAGAGGGATTTTAAGTCTAAAGAGAAATGAAGGAGGTAGAGATTTATTTATAGATGGGTTGATGGCTAGGGTTTTAGGAGTTAATTGGGAGAAAATGGGAGAAAGAGGCTTAAAACAGGAAGTTAGGGTTGCTTTCTACTCAAGAAATGGATAAGCATTGGCTAAGGAATCAACTAGTACAATTGGGGGCAAATCTGGAATTTTTGGTAAGAGTTGTGGTGAAAAGATGGCCACTTGTCAATTAGTTATAGGTTGAAATATGAGTGGGACAAAAAGGAGGGGCATTTCTGTAAATTCAGGGACTTAAAAGTGGGAAAAGAGGGGACCACGGTATTCTTTCCGTTTTGTGCATTCAGGACGTGCCACGTCACCAAACCTCATCCCGAATGCCCGAATTTTCTCCAACAGTGTCCCACTGGTCCACTTCCTTTGACTCCAACTTTGACTTAGGATATTTCACTCATCCGGACTCCGATTTGACCTCCGTTTTCTCCTATGGGCTCGTCTTGGACTCTACTTTTTACCTATGTACTGAATTTGACCAAATTACCAGAATGTCCTTGACTCCAAATGACCAAAATACCCTTCATGCATCTTTTTTCCCATTTTTAACCATTTTCACACCTAACTCTGCAAAACACACCTAATCAAGAAAACCAACCATTTTATTATAATAAAGACTCGAAAAGAACTAACTCGACTAATTTAAACGACTCCGATGGGACATTTTCATGACCCATCGGCTGCATCAAAATTTACTTTTAATTTGTCTGTTGGTGGCGGTCGCCATACACGATATTGTTATTGAGTTCTCGGTGGTGACTCAATATCAAGTGACATATTAGAACCCGAAAATTCTTTTATTAAATGTTGAACCTCATGTATTACTCGATATATGTTTGGAGAGATATCTTCAAACGTGCATTTGTTCCGAGCCTTCCATAAGCACCATATAACGTAAATTCTGAGTAATACCTCTTCATCTCATCACTGTTCTTCAACCATTTGCAAAGTAGGGATTGAAATTCCTCTTCACCATCCACCCTCAAGTGTAATGGGTAGCTCAACCATAACTCTCTCGCAACTCGGCATCGCCGAAATATATGATCTTTATCCTCTTCTTCCTCCTTGCACATTGAACATATTTTTGTTACAGTAGGGTTAAATATCAAAGCACTCACCTTCGTTAGTAGTGCATCATGCAAAACCCTCTAGATAAAAGTTTTGACTCTCGGCATTACTTGTAATTTATCCCATATTTTCATCCACGATGTTCCATGCGGTAATTCCATTATAGTCGATGAACTCGGCTGGGATCTTGCAATAGTGGTATATAATGATTTTGAGGTAAAATTTCCTTTCTCCGTGTGTACCCAAACCAACTTATCCACCATTCTTATATTATTTAATGGTATTTAAACTATCGTCTTGGCTGATAATTCATCAAAAATCTCTTCGATTAGTCTCGAATTCCACGTACCATTTTCGTTAAAGAGATCCTTTACCAAGAAAATATTCGGCACCTCCATATTATTTAGTTTTTTGTTTGGAATAAATCCCTTTAGGTGTGGAACCCATGGATCATCCCAAACTCTAACAGTATCCCCATTACCCACCATATAACATACTCTTTCTATTAGATATCTTCGCATCTCTACTATACTCTTCCAAGTAGAAGTAGTTGTTGATTTCACTTCATAATTCCAAAAGTTAGTTGATTTAAGATATTTCGCCTTCAATAATTGTACCCACATAGCATCCAGCTCTATTAAGAATCTCCATGTTAGTTTATCTATATCATTGATTGGTTCACAATACCCATATCACGAATCCCCAACCCTCCATTCTTCTTACTTCCTTGCATTTTCTTCCAATTCACATAATGCATTCTTGATTTCTCCGTAGTATGTCCCCACAAAAAATTTCTTTGATATTTTTCAATCTTCTTTACTACACCTTTTGGCACAATATTTGACGATAAAAAATAAATCGGAATTGATGTTAATTCACTTTTTAATAAGATCGTCCTTCACTTTTTAATAAGAAATCTCTTTGACAAATTTCTTTGATGTTTGTCAATCTTCTTTACTACACCTTATATATGGGTTGTTACAATAATATTGTATATTAACTAGAATATAATTTACAATATTATTTAATCATTAGAATAACAATTATTAAATACTATTTATTGATTAAATATTATTAAGTACTTTAAAACTTAAATTAAAACTTATAAGAATTCTGATAGATACATTATCTATTTTACGTTTTTGAATAAAGTTTTATTTATATTAATTTATAACAATGAAAATTAGTAATTATATAACATTATATATTAATTAAATAATAACTTACAAAATTCCTTAACAATTAGAATACAAGTAATATTATTAACTATTATTTATTAATTAGTATTATTAAATACTTCGGTAAGTGTTAAACATGAATTAAACCATTTAGGTATTTTGTTATATATCTTCATTTTTATACCTAAACTTTATTTTATTATATTTTATATCATTTAACATGATTAATTAAATAATGTTATTCCTTAATTAAAATTCTAATTAATAATATTTATTTTTACTATTTTAATAAATAATATTAATTAATATTTACTATTGTAATTGAAGATATTATTTGTTAATTAGAATACTAATTAATAATATTATGTTTAATTAGAAAATTAACTAACAATTTTTTTTATTAGATCGGAATTTGAGGTAGTTGGAGTGTTATGTATCGACATTGTGTTATTGTTCCTCCTGAATCAAATGATGGATCCATTCATATCGGAGAAAAACTTACAGTCACTCGCCGAAGAATGCTCATACAAAAACATCCATTCAAGTACGAATTTGTACAAAATATGGCTATCAGTGAGATACTTGTATAACAACAAGTTATAGCAGTAGAAGCACTATCAAGTTTGAACAAGATTATAAAGCTATCCATTACATCAATACTTTGAGACACCCTAATGTATTAGAATGTCGATGATTCTGTATTAATGATGTTGATGTCACTCTTCAAATGACTTTTGAAGAATATTTCTACACTTTTGGAGAGTTCAAAAAATATTACAAGTCTTTATTGTATGTTAACTGAGATAAAAGACAACCCTGACCTCTTTTAATCAAGTTATTAACAGAGTTGATAGAAACTCTTAATTTTTTTAATTAAAAAAAATATGAGTCAAAAGCTTACATTGAACAATATAGTAATAATTAAATATGGAGGAAATAAAATTGGGGAAGAGGAATTATACAAGGCTAAACTACGAAATGTAGTTAATCTTAAAGCACCACCAGGTAAATAACTAATATCTATTTATTTATTTTATTATATTAACTATTTATTTATTTTAGTTTTTGTAGCTATTTCTCACTTAAAAGATTTCATAGAAGATTTATTTAGTGGCCCCAAGAATTGTGAGTAGGCTAAGCATTTCTTAGGTACTTTTAAGAAAGTATTTATAAACTTAAAATTTAATATTTGTCACCATTCATAGTATTGAGGACTAGTAACTAATAGTTCTAACACCTAAATATTAATTAATAAATTAGTTAGAATACAATTTTAATTATTTAATCATTAGAATAACAATTATTAAATACTATTTATTAATTAATATTATTAAGCACTTTGAAAACTTATAAGACTTTTGATAGATATATTATCTATTTTACTTTTTAATTAAAATTTTATTTATATTAATTTATAATTATATAACATAATTTATTAATTAAATAATAAATAACAAAATTCCTTAACAATCAGAATAACAAGCCATTTGATTAATTAATATTATTAAGCATTTCGGTAAGTGTTAACATATAAGTATTTTGCCGTATATATTCATTTTTATACCTAAACTTTATTGTATTATAATTTATAGGGTTATTTGCTTTCTGCCTAGCCCCTATTTATAAA
This sequence comes from Eschscholzia californica, assembly GCF_041429995.1. Classification (NCBI taxonomy): domain Eukaryota; kingdom Viridiplantae; phylum Streptophyta; class Magnoliopsida; order Ranunculales; family Papaveraceae; genus Eschscholzia; species Eschscholzia californica. The sequence continues at coordinate 41,080,057 of NW_028238198.1, forward strand.
AAAATACTCAGATGGCTTCCTTTTCTCAGTTAGGGTTAAATATCTGTCTCTCTCTCTCCTCCATCTCATCACCTTTCTCTCCCACGTCATCTAGCACGCCACATCATCATCTTCTCCGACAGCTCGCGGACCGGTCAAAAATACCGGCGACTTCAAAAAAAATTCTCTCTCTCTCCACCTCACCTCTCTCTTCTCCGGCGAAGGTCGTCGGCCGAAAAAATTTCTGCCCGGCAACCTTCAAATTAAAAAGAATCTCTCATATATCTATTTCTCTCTCTCTTAACACTCCGAAGAAAGAGTGATTAATAATATTTCACAGGAAGTTGTTCGTCCTAGAAACTAGGGTCCTGAAATGCACTATCAGGAACTACAAGGAGTGTGTAAATATGTGCATTTATTAACTAGGGCACCTACCACCATGTTAAGAGATGTACCTAAGACTAAGTCATACGGGCGCTTGAAATTCAAATATAGTCACTCGAATGATTTAGAAGTTTGAATTGATTGACAAATTCAAAATTCCACTAAGTATCTTACTGTTGTTATTTACTTATCTTGTAAATCAAAATAATATATATCCCTTGTATCATGTGTTTCAAATTAAGGAAAACAATTCTCTACATGGTATCAAAGCTTTAGGTTCAAAACAAAATTAACTCACTGTTCTCATGGCTTTCAACCCACTGCTACGACAAACTCTTCACACCTTCCCACACTAAATTTTCTCATTCAATATATCTTAGTCAAACTCGAAACAGAAAACTATTAGTACAGAAGAAAGAAATGCTATCACTTCTACGCTCCCAAAGCCTTTTCAAGTATGTAAGTTCAAATTTTCCTCTTCCTTCTCATATCCTTGAAGATGATACTAATGAACAAATTTCAAATCTAAATTTTCAAGTAGGGGATCGATTTTGATCGAACTCTATTAACTTTCCTTCAAGCCACACTTTTAGCCTCTGTCTTATCTCAAATCTCAATTTTCACCACCTCTCGTGATCTCTACAACTACCTCAAATCATCTTTTTTGGCACGCATCACTGTCCGGACTCACCAACTCACATATCAACTTCAGACCATTAAAGAAAAAATCTGTCCATAACTGATTACTTGGCAAAAATAAAATCAATTTTTGATTTCTTAGAAAATTCAACCATTCCAGTCTCTGATGTTGTCTTTATACAGAACACACTTCGTGGTTTAGGTCCAACCTACAATCAATTTGTAACTGCAATAAAAACAAGAGAGACATTACCTACCTTCACTCAACTATTTCCTCTTATTCTTAATCAAGAAATGCGACTAAAGCATCTAATGAACCATTCTCTGCCCTTGTTGTTCAAACCAATCAACCATCTCAAAACAATTTCAATTCTCAACAGCAACATGCTACCAATGACCAAAACAACTTCTGCCCCAATAAATAAAATTATAACCTAGCTACCCTTAGATTAAGTTAGCTAGTTTTATAATGACCAAATTCCTTCCGCTAAGTTATGCCAGAATTAACTCTTACCTGACTTATGTGAGAAAAAATTATATGTACCGACTTGGGATCCGAAAAGGTTGACTTATATCATCTCTCTCAATATCATTTACACTATCTCGATTCATGATATTATCATTTGTGGTACCGTCTTCCGCACTTTCATCGTTTGTCTCTATTGTGTCTAATAAAGCTACCGAGAGCACCGACTTGGGATAAACTAGTTCTTTTTTTTTTTTTCTCTTTTCAGACCTGCATACGTGCTTTCAAACTTTATTAAGAGACATAACTAAATCTCCAACTATCTCTAAAAATCAAAAAAAAAAAAATTAATCACATGATAATTGCAAGAATAATAAAAAAATCTCATAATACTAATGATTTAAAAATCTAAGAAGCTAAATCTTAGAGATACCACAAAACCCGGCTATTAGAGAAATTTAATAATACATTAACACTAATGATGAAAAAAATCTATAATGGTTAGTTATTTAGTTACAGAGAGAGAGTAAAGATTACCTTCATTGCTTGATGATTTCGTCCAAAACTCTATATTGCTTGGTGGGATGGTGGTTGCCTGGTTGAAATCGGGATTATGAACTATGAAGTGGTGACTCGTGATGGGGTGGAGTTTGGAATCTTATGGTTGACCGTTGTTGTATTGGACGATGGTGGGTTGTGGTTACAGAGTTAGAAAAAAATGTAAGGAGAAGAATTTTTTTTTGAAATGAGGGCACTCTGGGGACTAGGGTTTAAGTTTTCAAAAAATGGGATGGAATGGTGTTTTAAAATGTGCCTAATTTGTTGTCTTAATTTTTGTTATAAGATGCGGCCCTTATTATGTGATGGCCCAAAACGAGGCTTTGTCTGTTTTGGGCCCAGGGCATACCCTGAGTCCCATGGGTACCTAACATGAAAGGTTTTAAACCGAATTGGAGAGAAATTGATATGGAGGTTCTGAAAGTGTTATTGGTAAAACACCTTATAGATATATACATGGAAGGTGGAAAAAGAGGGTTATATATGATTTATTTGATGAAGTGTCAGCAAAAGTAATTATTGAAATACCGTTATCCAGAAGTAATAACATCGATAGGTAGGTTACGTGTGCATACTTTTAAAGGAGAGTGTACTACAAAATCATTATGGGTTATTTACCAAATAACCCCCAACTTTGTGAACGGTTTCCTGCCTAGCCCCCAACTTTGTCAAAAATACCTAAATGGCCCCTTTCTTGAGTTGTCGTTATAACACCGTTAACTAGTCATCACCTTCTCTCCTCCATTTCAGCACCTCTCTTTGCTACCTCACCTTCTCGCCACCTCATCGTCTTCATCGGCGAAGGTCATCGGCTGACTAATTTTTCGACCAACGACCTTCAAATATTAAAAAAAAAAAAAATTCTTTCTTCCTCTCTCTCTCTCTAAAAAAATAATATTATTTTTCTCTTTCCTCTCTCTCTCTCTCTCTTAGTACTCCGGCGAAAGTGTTTCCCCTTCGCCGTAGAAACCATACCGGAATCTGATTTCACCAACAAGAATTCAGTCTGATTAGTTGAAACCAGACCGTCTGGTTGGTGAAACCAGATTCCGGTCAGGTTTCAAACCAAACCTTGAAGGTCAGATTTCAAACCAAACCTCGAAGGTCTGGTTTCTCCGACGAGGGGAAAACCCTTTCGTCGGTGTATTTAGAGAGAGAGAGGGGAGAGAAAAAAAAAATTTGTTTTTTTAAGAGAGGAAGAGAAAAAAATAATTTTTTTTTAAATGTTTGAAGGTCGCCAACTGGGAAATTGGTCGACCTTCACCGGTGAAGACGATGAGGTGGTGAGAAGGTAAGGTGGCAGAGAGAAGTGATGAAATGAAAGGTGATGACTAGTTAACGGTTTTATAAGGGTAACTCAAAAAGGGAGTCATCTGGATATTTTTGACAAAGTAGAGGGCTAGGCAGGAAACCGGTCACAAAGTTGGGGGCTATTTGGAAAATAACCGTCATTATATATCTCACTTATAAAAGACAAACCATCTTCTTCACATAAAGTGGAACTCTTTAATGGTTTAAGTTGGAATGTTGTTGGGAAGAAATTTAGATAAGCTCCGAGAGTTCAACTTATTTTTTATGGAGGGTGCTAAATGAGGATCTCCCTCAGTAGTTTTCTTGTTTGGGTCATAAGCCAAAAAATTCTTGTCATTTTTAGTGTTTTGGAGAATTTTTTATTTTTAGTTGCCGGCATATTTATATATCTTTTCTATTCTCTTTTTTTTTTGTTAAAGCCTTGACGGATCCAACACGACCCAACTCAGTTTACTATCTCTTTTAATTTCTCTATATACCATGTCTTTTTACTTTATTACTATTTGCACTTTTTTATTTTAGGGAAATGTTACAGTTACAAAAGATTTTGACAAAAGAAAATTTCCAGGTGATGTGGCGGTTGTGGTTTGAAACTGTGACCAAATCTAGGTTGTCGAGGTGAATATCACGACTGCCACATCAATTGGGAACTTTCTTTTGTCAAAATGCTTTGTAATTCTAGCAGCTCTCTTAATTTTATACATCTATTTGATTATTTTTCTCCGACTTTCAAACTTTAATCAATAATGTATTTCACGTAAAATAGATAATAAGTTTGAACATGATTACCATCCATCCATTTTACGGCGGTCTTAATGGCACAATACTACATACCATATGGTGCCCAATTATTCTTATGGTAGGTTTTGGAGAGTTAGTAGTGTTTATTTTTAGGAGGGAGAAACAATTTCTTTGAAAATAAACAATATATTTTCAAAACGAATTAGCAAATGACGTCACAACATCTTGATGATTGAGATATTTCAGCATTATTAGCACATAGATCCTTTATGGAACCTACCGATCTCTCTAAGAAAAAGTTAGTGTTGTTGTTTAAAACGCATATCTGGGTACAATACTCGTTTAGATGAGTTTCAAAACGAATTAAATATACATTGTTTTATGATAATTTACAAAAAAAATATTCTTGAAAGATCATGTTAATTGAATATTGTTGTCAGTTTGCCGTTGAAGTACTTAATGATTCATATATTCTTCATATATTGATACACATTTTAAAAAGTGAGATCAAGTACACATGAGTAGTGAAATTGGGATTATTATGAAACACAAAAGCAACGACCCATATTAATTACGAACAATGTCTATTATACAAAATTGGATTTGGTACTTCACCTTAATTACATATGATTTTGTTATTTGTTTTATATTTGTTGTTTTTTTTCTTATAACTGCAGATGAAGTTATAATGTGGATACAAGGGTTGGGTGTATATAACTTTACTATCGAGAGATCAAAATTCTTAAATGATTTGAGTGATACAGATGATGTGTTTTTTTTTCCAATTTCAAATATGATATCTAACTCATGCATTTCATTCTGACTAAAATTTATCTAACTTGTGTATTTGCCTTTGGATGAATGTTGGACTCTTAGTCTCCACTATGAACCCATTATCGGTTAAACAACTAGAAATGACTATTTTACCCCTGGGAAAAATTTCGGATTGAGACTCTAAAAATACAACACTGTCTTAAAGGATATTATTATTTTTTCCATAAATATTGTTTTACATGATTTGAATCATCCGAAATACGCGTATTCAAAAGGCGAAACAATTAAACTCAATTAGTCTAATAATATTATTCGTGCCGCACACACCTGTTATAACTAGTTAGTATAAAATAACAAATGCAAACTAATCTTTTGTCCTTCCAAAGTTATTTTATATTGATTTCAGTATCCTGAAGAACTCTCAAGAAAGCACTCTCACACAAACGTTTGCAAAATCAAACTACAAAGGGCTTACTGCTTATATGAACAAGTCACAGTACATTTGCCTTTGTTATCTGCCTTATTTGAATAGTAAACTCAACTACCCACAGAATGCAAAATCAATATCTTTTTGTCTTTGTTAGGTTTTGGTTAGGTATGGGTGTCAATGTGTTAGTGACATCCAAGATATATGAAGGTACTGTGCTTATAATCTGGGTCTAAGAAAAAACATGTTTCATAGAATCGTTCTCATTAATATCATTTATCAAACTCGCAGTGTTTGGAATAGGATCCTCGTGGGGGCATGTTGGTGTGTACAGACTGTACCTGTCGATATTCAAGTCTTTAAGGGTATCATACTGGCTGTATCCACTATAGCATTCATTTGTTTGTTTTTTCTTTAAAAGATCACACGTTTGAAGTTGTTTAAATAGTCCATCTGAAATCAATGAATGGTAGTACCCCGATTCCAGCACCCCCTTGTATCCTGTTTCTTCGTCCGAAGACGGGTTCTCAAATCTGAAACATATTAATATTAGAATTAAAGTTTGTATGGAAACAATTCAATCAAAGTGAAAAAAGAAAAAAATTGGTAATAGAAAGAAATTACTTACAATAAGACCTTTCAGTTTTATATATCCATTGACACCTGATCTTTTGTTCTTACTCATGATCACCTCACCCAACTGTGGAACGTAATGTCCTAAGCATAAAAATTAAGAAGAATTCGTGAATAATTCATATTAATAATATAAACATAATTTAACTATATAGTTTTATTTCTCCGGCAAAATAGAAATCATGTGATTTGTATTGAGGATATCTCATAAACCAGTTCACAAGAAATGCATACGAATCGTTTGCTAACAAATAGCAACACAAAAATAAATTAGCAAGTATATAATAATAAAATGATGTACTATTATGTTTTTCTTGTTTCATTTTGATTATTAAGAATTCTATCAAAAAAGTTAAAACCAAATTCACTACTCCAAAAAAGACAAGAGTTTGTCTATCAAATTTCACCTTTGTTCCAAGCGTAATTCTTTAAGGGGAGCTGACGAGAGTCTCTTGAGATGCGAAAAGGACCAAGTTCCTGGAGAGCCTCAATTCCAACCAAATAGCAACCCGGACCTGCATTCATACAAAACAATTTGTGAAATTGGCTATCAACCCGCCATATTGAAGAAGAAGACATTAAGTGTCAAAAGATTGAAGATGAAAGAACTAATGTTAAGCAACTTGAGGTAGTTGGTAGTGGTTCTCGTGGAAGAAGTCTGAAGCGATCAAGCAATGTTAGAGGTCCTCTGGATACTGTCTTTAGTCCTGATTATAAAAAGAAGAAGCAAACTACAATGGATCAGAACAATCCGGTTAAAATAGGATTAAAGCACCGTGCTTGGAAATATTATGCTCGTTGGACAATCGAGAAGGGATTACCTTTCAATGCTTGTGAAGGTGAATTTTCCAAAGGAAGAGCGTTGCCAGCACCATATCCCTACCATGTCAGAACAACCTTATTTAAGGAGATTTTGAAGGAAACAGATGACTTCGTCGAATCCTTTCGACCAAATTGAAAGGCTTATGAATGTTCTATAATGTCTGATTTTGGAACTGATGGAAAAGGAAGACGTTTGATTAACTTCTTAGTTAACTGTGTGGAAGGAACAATTTTTCAAAAGTCTATCGATGCATCTGCATACATTAAAGAAGCAAATCTCATTGTAGGCATGATTAATGAAGTCATTGAAGATTTAGGCGAGGAGAATGTTGTTCAGATATATCTGTTAATTTTCACTTATTTTTGCATTCTCCTTACATTAATTAATAAACTAGACACTTTATTGTTATGTAGTTTATTAACAACAACGGTTCAAATTTTAAGGTTGCAGGCAAGATCTTAATGTAACGACATCCTAATATATTTTGGACTCCTTGTGTCGTACATTGTGTGAACTTAATGTTGCAAGATATTTGTGATAAATTTTCGAAGATCAAGAGTGCTTTGGGTGAGTCTAAAGTCGTTACAACGTACGTCTATAACCATGGTAGAGTTTAAACTTGATAAGGAAGTTGACTGGTGGGAAAGAATTGCACCGATCTTGTGTGACTAGATTTGCTACTACTTTCTACATAATTAAGAGTATTCATAAAAACATGGGTCATTTCCAAATGTTGTTTGTGTCAAATCAATAGACACAATCCGATTTTGCTAAAAAAGGCTGACGGTATGAGATGTGCAAGGATAGTGGCTACAAATAGCTTTTGGGATAATGTGCAGTTCGCACGTCAAGTGTTGGCACCACTAGTTGATGTGGTAAGGTTGGTGGGCATTGAAGAGAAACCAAGTATGGGATACATATTTGAAGCAATGGTTATTGCAAAGGACCAAACTAAGAAGAATCTTCGTAGTGACCACATGACACGAGCCAAAGTTTAGGAAATTATTGATATCCGATGGACAAATCAATTTCATCATCTTTTACAAGCATCTAGTTATTATTTGAATCTCTCAATTTACTATAGAAAGGGTTGGGAAGTTGTTGAGACTGATGCAGTTACGAATCAAAATTTTCTCGCTATGAGTAAATTGGTGTCTGATGAGAATGCTTTGGATGAAATGAATAGTGAGACGTTTCACTATAGGAGTGCAACTGGATCATTGGGACATGAGTTTGTGAAGAAAGAAATCCACAAATATTTACCGCATAAGTTTTTTCTAAATGTTACATCTGATTTACTTTTGTGGCAATCTTATGGTCGTTTTATTTGCAAAAAGGGTTTTAAGTCAGACATGTAGTGCTTCACCATGTGAGCGCAATTGGAGTGCATTTGATCATGTAAGTTATACTTTAAGGTACATTCAAAGAAGAGGAATTGCTTATTTAATACTTGTGTCTTTTATTTTTTTAAGGTACATTCAATGAAGAGGAATTGTTTGATTCAAACTAAACTGAATGATGTCGTCTACATACAATACAATATGAAGTTGCAGATTCAAAATATAGATAGAAACAATGTCTGTGGACCAACAAGAGATGATTCAATTGATCCAATTATTTTGAGGGAGGTAGAAGAAAGTGATGAATGGATTATTCCAACTAATGAAGAACTACAAGATTTCGTCAATAGGGGTGATGATCTTAGATGGGAAGATGTTCGGGAGGCGTAAGGAGTTACTAGTATTGAGCGGCGAAGAACGAGAAGTCAAATGACTTCTAGTTCTTCGATTACTCCTACATCACGACCTCCGATTGAACTTGTTGACGAGGATACCGATGTTGACATTGAAGTGGATGGGTCACAATTTGCAACTTTAGATTGAGTTGTTTTTCTTCATTTTCATTCGACATTATGATGAATTCTGACTATGGATTGTAAAGTTCAACAAAAAAAAGACTATGGATTGTATGACTATGAACTACTTTTGCTAGAGTATTTGAAATTTGAGTTCTAACTATCATAATAGTATTTTTAAATTACACATGTAGAAGTCTCCTTATATGTATATATAATATAATAATATATGTAATTAAATATATAGATATGTAATATATATTAAGTTTAACCGATTAAATCTGACTGGTCCCGTGGTCATACCGCCTGGTAGCTAGGCCTAGGTCGGCCGACTAGTCCCGATTTCTAACTTTTCGAGCATAGCATCTGTCTAAAAACATTTGGTTTTACTTTAACATCATCGCTACTAATTTTATGTCACTCATAGACTGGATTGTTACTTGGAGAGAACACGAAGACTCTCACTGCACTAGGATATAATAATATACACTTATCTACCATCATTTGGTTTATTTGGAAATCCAGATGCAACAGATGCTTCCAATATTCAATCACAACCCCAACTCAGGTTATAAACACAGATTCTTCGCCTTCCCTGGTTATATTAGTAGATGTCACATTACTAAGACCATTTTGATCGACAATAAATGGTACCCCCTGCAGACTAGCATCTGAAAATTAATACGGACGCATCATTAATCAAGATTATCATGAATATCGACATACGTTTCATTTGTCATATGATCACTTGACACATTTTATTGTAGCAAAAACTTCTTCATTCAGAGCTCAAACCAGTGAAGAAAGCGAGGCAAAATCTATTTTAATAGGTATACAATGGGCATTAGACAACCATTGCAAGAACATCAATATTGAAAGTGACAACCAAAAGCTCATCTATCACCTATAAGATGCACAAGAATGCAGTGGCAATCCCTCTATCACATTAAAAAAGATTAGGAATTTACTTCCTCGGTTTAATCACATTGCTTTCGCCTATATCAATCGATCGCAGAACAATCCAGCAGACAAATTAGCAAAATAGGCTAGAACTCAAGATGAAGATAGAATTTAGAATGACGTTCCATTTTTAATTTCCCATTTGTATTCTAACAGAACTTTGGTTCGTTAATGTTATTCCTAATTTTCAACAAAAAAAAGTTTGGACCTTATTAATATACTTTTTACTTTTGACCTATCACCTACCGATCGTAGATTAACAATACACTTTTTAGTTTTATTAAAGGGTTATTTCCCAAATAGCCCCCCTACTTTAGCAAAAACCCCCATATGACCCCCTTTTTCAGTTACCGTTAACCAGTCATCATTTCTCTCTCTTCCATCTCATTACTTCTCTCTGCCACCTCACGTTATCGCCACCTCATTGTCTTCTCCGGCGAAAGTCGTCGGCCGGCGACCTTCTAACCCAATTTTTATTTTTATCTCTCCTCTCTCTCTTTTAAAAAAAAATTCAAAAAATTTTATGTTTTAAAGAGAGAGAGAGGGGAGATTAAAAAAAACCTTTTTTTTGGGTTTGAAGATCGCCGGCCGGAAAATTGGCCGGTCTTCGACTTTCGCCGGAGAAAACGATGAGGTGGCAGAGAGAGGTAATGAGATGGAAGAGAGAGAAATGATGACTAGTTAAGGAAAAGTTAACGGTAACTGAAAAAGGGGTCTATATGGATATTTTTGCTAAAGTAGGGGGCTACGCAGGAAGCTGGTCACAAAGTTGGGGGCTATTTAGAAAATAACCCTTTATTAAATACATATGTAACTTTTATCGTATTTTAAGCTTTAGAAAACGAGGGAATTTAACTTCAGATTAAGTTAAATTTCTAAAAAAAAATGTTGCCGCATTGGATATTTGAACCAGCGACAATTACCAACTAAAGCCTTGTGCAGACTAAGCTGCAATTAAAATCTTAATAACAACTTAATTAACAAAAAGGGTTTAATTGTTTCGACTCCCGCTTTACACAATAAATATTACATCTCTCCGCCTTTTAGATGGGAATTATCCTTCTTTTTCACACAGTTTGTGGCGACCCAATACCATGCCCACTTTAACGGTGTTTCCACGTCTATCTATCACTCACCTTAAAAAGTGTTTGAGTTACAATTGGGTGCGTCTATAGACGCCCATTCATTTTAGTCTTGTGCTTCTTTCTCTCTTCGCATACCCACATATTATACAATTTGAAGACATTCAGACTAGATCTATTCCGTGCTAGTTCGAACAACACGAATTAGTCCCTTCGGATGGTTATGATCTGTGGGCCTCAGACTGCTCAGTCTGAAGCCCATAGAGAGTAGTAAGAGAGAGGGATGGCTAAAAGCAAAATGAGGGGCTCCATTAGAGGCATCCATTTGGAATATAATGGAACATTATTTTCTCCAAATTGCACATGCCAAGCTCTTATTGAAGTACCAATGAGAGGCCAACAATTGGCTCATGCTGAAACCGTTACTACTCTTTTATACACACACAAAGATAAGGAAAAAAAAAAAAAAAAAGTGAAAAAAAAAGGAGAAGAGTGACAGAGGAAAAAGACAACAAAGGTGATAGACAAGAGAGAGAAACAGTTATACAAAGATAGAGATCTTCATTTTCCGCCGGAAATCCTCTCTCTCTCTCTCTCTCTATCTCTCTCTGATTGATTTCAGGTTTGTTTTCTTTACTCTCTACTTGATTTCATCATTTGATTTCGTTTATCTTCATTATCTAATCCTAATAATAGAGTATTTCTTTTCACCTTTGATAATAAAAAAAGAATGATACTAGCTAGTGTTTTTGATGTATTTTAGAGAGAGAAAAGAATCTGCAATATAAACGACGTAAATGAATGGATTCTTGTTTTTCCAGGTGCAGAAGAATGTTTGTTTGTTTGATGATTTCATTTTAGAGAAAGAAAACAAAAAGAATGTTTCTTTGTTTGATGTTTTTAATCGATTTTTTGTTTTTGTTTAGAACAGAGGACGAGTAAAAGAAATTAGGGTTTTGAGGAAAAGTTAATAAGTATGCCGTATTTGGTGAGGGATCATCTTTTTATTGGAAACATTAGTGATGCTGCTGAGATTCTTCAGGATGAGAATACCGATTTCAAGTTCATTCTCTCTCTACTTAGCTCAGCTTCAATCTCGTTCTTCACTGAATGGCGTTCTTCTCTCTCTATTCCTACAAAGGAGATTGAGAAAGGTTTTTTTGGGGGTTCTAATTCAGAGAATGACCTAGTTACTAGTTCTGATAAGTCAGAGAAGCTTTTGTATTTGAAAGAATTTGCTGGGAAAGATCTGAAATTGGTAAGAATGGCAGTTCCTTTGAGAGATATGGAAAATGAGAATTTATTAGATTATTTGGATGTTTGCTTGGATTTTATTGATGAGAGCAGAAAAGAAGGATCTGTTTTAGTTCATTGCTTTGCCGGCGTTTCGAGAAGGTATTTTTTTTCGGGTTTTGATTCATATATCCCTTCTTTCTCCTTTAGGTCATTGAAAAAATCAACTAGCACAACATTTTTTTTTTCTCAATAGCAATATCTATAACTTTGAATTATTGAGAGGATGAATGGTCATTTTCATTGGGAGATTTTTGAATCTTATTTCCCTCCCTTACTTTGAGATTTCAAATTTCCACATACATTTACAGAAGCGATAAAGGTAGTAGTAATGAGAATCGTGAATTGCGGCTCCTAGTTCTCATGTACGATCTCCTTATCGTGGGGAAAGTTTAGAGTGAGGACGGGCTTCGGGAATACTCTGTGTTGCCACAACTGCATTTGGTTTTACTTCATTGTTTTCATAGTTTTGTTTTGTTTCATCACAACCATATCCCCTTATAGCTTTTCTTTACCATTAAAGGACGAAAACTTATGATTAATAGATAAAGGACTTACAACAAGGCGGTGTGCTATCTTTAAGCAAACTTTTCGTTTTGATGTTGAGCGGAAGATCTTTTTCTCTCCTTAGTGCTTTTGAACATGTCCTACCATCCATAGAAGCGATACTTGATAAGAACATCAAATTGAGTCTAAAGCATTTCTGTGAAACTTTTCAAAGGTTCCTTGGAGTTTTATTCTTAAAATTCATAATATATCCAAGACTTCCAAGAATGTTCGTACGCGATGAAAACAAAATCAGATATATCCGGGATAAAATACCAACTCGGGTAGTGGTCCAAGCATCATTTAATTCATACCAGGTAAAGCAAAATTATGGGGAGCACAAACTAGGACACTTCAACATATTTTATATATGCGGAAACCAGCTCAACATCCGTAGATCAAATGGGCTTGTCACTTAGATGAATATGGCAACACATTAAATCATCGACCCTACCAGTATAAGTCTTCCATATCCATAGTACAATAACTAATAATGACACCATGTTGTATGCTTGTATTGACAATGCAACCAATTCCTCGGAATGCAAGTACAGTCTATGCGCTGTCTTTTAGAAGTTTAAAGTTTGTGCCTTTCCATTTCTAGTTCTCTAATATTAGGATTTAAAATTCTCGATTTGTATTTGTGTTGTTGCAGTGCAGCTATCATTACCGCATATCTGATGAGAGCCGAACAACTATCTCAAGAAGGTGGGTCACTGGGAAAATAATCTGATTCCGTTCATTAAAAAAAAATGTTGTTGATTTTGATGAATATGATCTGACAATTGAGATCATCAGCCAGTTTTGAAATTTATGATGAAAGTTAGAGCAGTTTCTTCATTTGTTTTAGTGGTAAATGTGATTTAGATGCAGTCCATGTAATCTGATGTAAAAAAAAAACTACCTATTTACATCTATATGTGTGCACAATGATCATTGTAACTTTTGTTTTCATCTAATCTATCCCTTGCATAAAGTTGGATATTGTTTCGCACTGCCTATTGACAAGATCAAAGAAACAATACAGTGCTCATGTTTGGTGTTTACGTTTTGTCTTTTCTATGTATTAATGCAGATGCAGTTGATTCTTTGAGACAAAGCTGTGAGTTTGTTTGCCCTAATGATGGATTTCTGGATCAGGTAATATTAGCAAATGTTTACTTATATATTTGTAGACATTATTAGGAACTATTTCACAATATTTAGATTAGAGCAAGTGTCGTTTAGTATTCATATTCTTGTTTTGCAGTTAAAAATGTTCGAGGAGATGGGTTTTAAAGTTGATCATTCAAGCCCCATATACAAGCGATTTCATCTGAAAGTATTAGGTGAGGTGTTTCTTACCTGATTAGTTATGGTTTTTTCTTTTGTCGAAGTGAACATGATAAAAGGGTCACCAGAATCTAGAGCATTTAGAGTAGAGGTCTTTTGTATCCAAAGTAGAAGTAGTACTTCTATATGCTGATTTTGCTCATACTACAGCAGGCAAGTACAAAGAATACATGTTTAGGAAAAACTGTTATAAAAGCTCCAGTTCGCCTCAAAGTTAAAAAGAATGAGCCAAAAAGGAAAAACAGGAAGACGTACAGAAGAAACATGCACCAAGTTATCACTTCAAAATCTTTGAAGGATCTCAATTTCAAAAAGACGCCTTAGGCTCATCTTATAATGATAAAGCACAACAGTTTTCATGAAATAGAGGTATTAGCGGAGATAATATCTGAAGTATCTTGGGGCTTTCTTCAATTTGGGAATTATTAATAGGAAAAAACAAAAACCTTAGACAAAGGTTTCTCCTAGTAGTCAATAATAGGAGCTATGCTGACAGAATGATAGAAAGTAGGGTTTATAACTATCATTGTGAAGGTTATGACATACTCCTCGCCTCCTTTAGCAATTCTATAATGAACTCTACCTCTGATCAGATTCCTACTGTATCTCAGAAGTTAGAACTTGTAACATTAGAGAAAACCTCAAAGTTACTATACTAATCTCTGTAAGAACAAAATTAGTATTTGAACCCACTGAAATTTGTATAGCATGTTCCTCTAATGTTCATTATACTTCACTTTGTTGGTATAGCTGGTATTTTTAATAAATTTATCATGTATGATGTGAGTCCCATATGCATTAGCATCGCTTTGCAAGTGTATCTATAAGTTTAAGTTTGAGATAGTTCACATTTCACATGTTTGGAGAGTTTGCTAGCAGTTATGAGGATTTATTTTACTATTTTGTGGCTGGGGATCTTACTATCGTAGTCATTAAATAAACACAATATACTAGTTGTTTCCATGTATACATGTTAACAAGGCACTAAATTGTAATTTCAGTTTGGTTGGAAAGAGAAATGTTTCATTGTATACATGATAATCATAAATAATTTATACAAATCGTGAAAATACTATGCCAATGATGGAAACGTTATGTCAATTTATGTGAGAATACTTAAAAGAAGTCCATCCCGAAATAGAATCACAATTTTGATCATTTAATTTGGCCCATATATAAGTTGTTCACAGAATATTCTCCATTCCTCTGAACTGAACCTATCTGTTTTTTTCGTTCTTTTTTTAATCTTTCTCTGTTACATCCCCTTAATTTTATTCGTGAGAACTGCTAAATTTGTGAACTTGGCTCATGAAATGAAGCATGAGAAAGAAAGGTAACCAAGGGAGTAGCAAAAATAGCATAAAACACAATATTTTTACAGGTTATCTTTTTCAAAAGCATGAATCATGGTTATATGTTGTCTTTGCCTTAAACTTGCTTTTAGCTTCAGAACTCTTCCAAAGATATTATTATTGTTTCAGGAGTATGAATCTGATAGCACAATCCATTATTTCAGGTGATTCATACAACAAAGGTGAGAGGATAGACACTTTGAAATTTGGTGCTGACCCCGGCTTGGCTAGAGCACCCTCATCTTCTGTGGTCTTTGAATCTTCTGATGGAGCAAAACCACTGCCTGCCTATCGCTGCAAGAAGTGCAGGAGAATTGTTGCAACGGAACAGAATATCATAGGCCATACACCTGGAGAGGGTGAGACATGCTTTGAATGGAGAAAGCGAGAAAGTTACAACTCACTGAATAGGTCCAATGAGGAAGAGTGTTCTTCTCTCTTTGTTGAGCCCCTAAGGTGGATGACCACAGGTATAAACTTTAAATTTTCTCTCTTACTTTACATGTACTGCAGTCTGCGTGATTATTATAGATTTAAAAGTCCTGAGAGGCCTCTATGCCCCTCTAAGGCTTTCTCAAAATTGGTAGTTAAAAGTTCAGATTTGCTGTTTGATTTATGAATCTGAGACCTTCCAGGTCAAAAACCTACTCACTTGAAATTGAAACTCGTTGCTTCTTAATTACTTGGGCGAAAAAAGTTCAAGTGCCAAATCCGAATCCTTTGAAGAAAAGACATTAATTAAATATGATAATGCCAAATGGAGTATGTCTATTACATGTATAGTTATGAATATCGATGTAGTGGCTACCCAAATCAAATACCATAGTTGTTCGTAAGGTTACTAAGCTTGGTGAGTTGTTCAAGGAAAGCTTCGAGGATTGGGATATATCTTTCTGTGGTTGGGATCTTATCCCAGAGTGGGGAGGTGGTGGTTTTATTTGTGTTGGGGACGCTTTCGATTTGGATGCTTCCGATGTTTCTGTTGTTAGCCCGATGCTCCAGCAGCATTATTTGCGAGCCTGCTTGGTCTGGTCCTCAACTCATAGTTTCTCAGCCTTTTCTAAGCATCTAGCTGAGCTTTCATGGGCAGGTGGCGAGGGTGGCAGTCCCTCTCTTGTGGTGTTTAAGGCGAACAGAGTTGGTGTGGGTTAAGTCCCCTTGTTTGTTTTCATTAGGAGCTTCTGTTGTTGTGTTTTTGTTTGCTGCTCCTCCCTATGACGGTAGGGGGGAGCAGGCTATCTGGTGTTTGCTCCTTTTGTAATTGGGGGAGGTATCTGATTCTCGGCATACCTCCCAAGGCCCTTTTTACTGTTTTCCGTCGCAATTCTTTTATAACTCTCGTTTTCGTTAATATTAATTCAAACTTTTCAAAAAAAAAAAAAATATCGATGTATCCCCTATGACGTTAGTCTTTGTGGACTCTGTGTTTCGAGGTTGGAATCTTGATTTGGTTTTGGATGAACCCCCTCGTAACGTTACTACATGAAGAATTGGTGGACTCATCGAGTGAAACCCATTTAAGTCAACCTTTAACCGGTCTTGGACCAAAGTTATGACCGAGTAGCCGACACATCACTCATCACAGATCAGTTTCCTTTGCATGAACTGCTCATGTTATTTTGGTCTGCAATTTAAGCAGTGGTCTCGGTTTCTCATTTTACTATTTACTTTAGTATCCGAAGAAATTAAGAATGATAGAGAAACTAGAAAGAAAAAAGTTGTAACTGCAATTAGAGTCCTGCTATCAAATGACAAAGTAGTTAGAACGAGGCTTGATTAACTACTTCCTGTTCTTTTCGTGACCTAAACAATCACCACTGAACTTATTACCCGATTTTTTGAGGCATTTGTTTATTTTGTTTTCCATATTTTGATATTTTCTTATCATAATACAGTGGAAGAAGGTGGATTGGAAGGCAAGCTATCTTGTGTCCATTGTGAAGCTCGTCTTGGTTACTTCAACTGGTCAGGCATTCAGTGCAGTTGCGGCAGTTGGATTACTCCAGCATTTCAGCTCCACAAAAGTCGAGTTGATATCAGCACTATTTAGTATTCTTCAAGACAATACAAAAAAAATGTGAAGGAAATGAAAATAGTAAGGATGAGTTTTTATAGCTTAGAGACAAACAGGTGGGAACTGTATTTCCAATCCAGCTAAAACAACAACAAAGAACTTCTAAACAAGAGGGTATAAATCACCGAACTTTCCCATCTAGTAATCCCAAACTTCTGCTGCATATTTCATAGTACAAGCTTACAGGCACTATTGTTGAATATTTGGATGCCGAAACCTATACATAGGTTTTGGTAAATAATATACTGTCTGCATATTAATATGCTTAGACAATTTTATGGATATTTCTCATATGAAGTATGTTCTGCTTTTGATTTTGTCGAAAATGTTCCAAACTAGACCTATTAGTTCAGCAAAAATTCTGTTTTTGTGTGCTGTCGGTGAAAATCACTGATTATTATGTACAGTGGAAACTGACTGCTTCATTTAGAGGAGAGTATAAAATTTTCGAAGAAATTTGCTCCTTAGGTATTTTTTTTTCTCATTTATTGTACCACGAATTCTATTTTATGCCACAACTTTTTGTAGTGGCACCCTCTGCTTGTTCGGCGATAAAAGAGAACGGTTATTTTGATCGGGTTGTGCGTTTTGAGGTATATGTCTGACTACCCGAGTTAGGCCCAATGCAATCTATGAACTGCAATGATACCAGTTTAAAAAAATTGTGGAAAATTGGTCTTGGAAAAACTGAAAAAACTACTGAAGGTTATGAACTTAGAATCCTATTACAAATTGAAGAAACTGGAAAACCTAAGTCTCTAATTCGAACTAGTCACTTATTCCAACATGGATGTATTGGAAAAACTGAAATAAACAAAAAACTCTGGAATAGCTTAATCAGGCCCAACAGAGACTCTTACTGTCAGAACAAGCTTTTTGAAATGTATATCAACTTAAAGGGACATAAATTAGTTATAATTTTTCTCAAAAGTTGTTGGAATAGAGATGAAATGAGATTCTTTTTAGGTACAGGTCAATGTTTTGGAGAACAAGAAAATTTTATAGGGTGGGACAATCAAAATTTTCTCCCAAACACACCCCCCTCTTTTGACGTCGCCGGCCAAGGTCGTCGGCGGACTCTCTATCGGTGATTCTCGCCGGAATTCTTTTCTCTTCTATCTCTTCTCATCTTCATCTCTTTGTCTCTCTTCTTTCTCTCCTGTTTCTCTCTCTCTCTCTCTCTCTCTCTCTCTCTCTCTATATATATATATATATATATATATCTCTATATATATATATATATACTAGGTGTCCACCGCGTCCTACGGACGCGGTAGATCCCTTTTGGCTAACGCCGTTGTTAGTACATTATGGAAGAGTATATGATGTGTTCGTGAATCTTTTACGTTCAATATAACTCGGGTAGAGCATACAATCAGACATGTATGTACCACTGTTTCCATTTCTTCACAATCCGACATTATGCAGGTGTCTGTAATTCGCAATTATGCGAATCACAGATACCTGTATGATCCCAGTTGGTGAAGAAATGGAAACAGTGGTACATGCATGTCTGATTGTATGCTCGACCCGAGTTATATTGAACGTAAAAGATTCACGAACACATCATATACTCTTCCATAATGTACTAACAACGGCGTTAGCCAAAAGGGATCTACCGCGTCCGTAGGACGCGGTGGACACCTAGTTACTTTTTATTTGGAAACTTTTTCTTTAAATAAAAATGTTGGAAACTTTTTCTTTAAATAAAACGAAAGATTTTATGTGAACCACTAATCGGTAAAAATAAAAATTACATTGCACACCACCTAAAAAAAAAGAATTAAGATTTTTCTCTTTATTAGTTGTGGGAATACAAAAGCTATAAATAACTAAATAATAAAAAGTCATCATAATAAAAGTGAAGTTTTAAAACTTTAGAAGTGAAGGAGAAAAAGCTCAAGAATTCCATAATACAAAATTTAGTAACATCAAATGAAATAGGTCTAGTCGTCTAGAGACTAAAGCCACAATTTTGTGTATGTTAACTTGAATTGTTGGTTGAGAAAATGGTACACCAATTAATTACAATGATACATGAGAGATAGAGTTAGAAAAACTACCTGTGAAAAGAAAAGTGAGTATTTTAATGGTTTTGATGGAGAAAATAATCTTATTATGGTGAAACAAATTCTTTATATAATCATGTCAACCCAATTTAACACAAAAGAAAAGTGAGTAGTTGAGCACCTAAATCAAAACTAACTAATTTTTATTAATCAAATGATAAATGAACACTTATTTAACTTAAATAAGATTTTACATGGAAAAAGAAAGCAAAAAAAAATGTAGTAAAAAAAAAAACAACATTCCACATTCTCTTTTATCTGACTTGGTATTCAATTGATTGTAACATTCTCCAGACATATAAAAGTAAAACCAATTGATTAAATAATTACAAATCTAAACTATTATCGAATCTTGAAGATTAGGCTATGCATAAAATGTAAAGAAAGACACTGAAAAAAAAAAGTTTAAAAACTACTTAAAATTCACACCGTCATGAGAGACAAATGAATAATAAAATAGGAAAGAGAGAGAGACAATAATTATATTTACCTTTTTTGTATGAACGGAGGCTATTGCCGATTTTATTAGCTACTCTGAGCTTACTGAAATATTTACCTAAACATAATTTCTGAAATATTTACCTAAACATTTACCTAAACATAATTTCTGAAATATTTACCTAAACATAATTTCGTCAACCACAATTACAGACAAAATAATTAGAAAATAAATTGAGAAGGTCCAACTTTTACAACTCTCGCATGTGTCTAGGAAAGTTGAGGAAACACTCTAATCCTGAAAATCAAAACAAATATGAAATCAAAACGTAACAAAACTCAAACAACATAGAAAAATTTGTAGAGAAAGATAGTTGTTCCTACTTATCTAAAACCGTCCATAAGTGACTATGATATGCTCCATCACTCGGTCCATTTGCTTCTTCATCTGGCACTCCTTAAATCTTCATATCGCATTCCTTAAATCAAAGAATACAAAATAAACACTAATAAGATGAACACAAATAGTATTGAAAGTAACACTAACTGCGAAGAAGGGATTCACCTTGTTGGTGGGTAAGATTTGAATTTAAATAGATAGAGAAGCTATGGCTCTACAATCTAGACTGAACCGAATTTCTTAGAGAGAGAAAGAGAGGGAGAAATTTTAGAGGTAAAATAGATAGTTCTGGGTATAGGTAGTTAAAACCAAATTTGATAGTGAGAGATTTAAGGATGTGGGCAGTTTTTTAGCTCTTACTTATGAATCGTGGGTGGGTGGAGAAGTTATAACCGAATTTAGTTTGAGTAGTTTTCTTAAATTCAAATTCAACCATTGGATCGTGAAGTTTTTGATGAAAATCCGAGGGACACGAATATCTCAGAGATAAATCAACGGTCCACCTCAAAAAACACCATTGTGTTTTATATAATAGATATATATATAGATATATATATATATCTTTCAACAAAACAATATATATATATATTTATATATATATATATATATATATATATATATATATATATATATATATATATATTCTTTCACAGAAATAAGCCTTGATAACTAGAAAAGTTACAACATAGTCCAAAGAAAATAAAAACCATACAGACCCGGACTATACTTATAACATGATTGACAATAAGGATAAAAAGCAAATTTTTAAACTTGAGGGGGTGTAACAAAGCTGCCAGGGCATGTGCTTCATGATTATGGATACGGTTACAATACACCACTTGAATGTGGAGTTCGTTCACCCTTAATCGTAAGCCGTCGATTTCATTTGCTAATCTTCAAAGAACCTCACAATCGACGGTAGTGATTAAGTGTATCAACACCAGTGAGTCACCTTCCACTATAAATTCCACGAACCCTAAATTTTCGCCTAAAGCTAGGGCACATTACCTTTAAGCTCGCTGTAAAGAGCCGATTTTGGTAAAATCTCTCTCCTGTTCGTCCCTAAAATCCGGCCGGTTGAGTCTCTTGCTATAGCAGCGCATGAAGCCTTATCATCTCTGAAAGCTCCATCAAAATTGATTTTGATGAAACCGAGAGAAGGGGGACACCATCTACCTACCTGCATAACATTGTTAGTGTTCAGAGAAATGGTTAGGTTAGGAACAGACCTCAAAGCTTCTTTAGTACTCCACCAACATCTGTCCAAATCCGGTTGTTTTTGGTTGAAATGTTTCTCACATCTGATCTTCCACCATTCCCACATCAAATAGGTAAAAGTGAACCATGCTTTGTTACCTCTTTCTCGTTGTTGAAGCAAATACTTCAATATTTTAAGGGAGATTTTATAGGGCCCCTCATTTTTGTTAAAAGGCCTCCCCTCAATGATTATTTCTCAAGTGAAATGGTTCATGGGGAGGCCTTTTAACAAAAATGGGGAGGCCCTATAAAACTTCCCATATTTTAATGGGATCTTCTAATCTCTGAAGCAGATCTATAATTCCAGCCTTAATATTTAGATCTACAAAAAGGGGGCACCTACCGAACAAGTGTGTAATCGTTTCCATTTCCCCTTGGTTACACATTATACACAAATGATTAATATGGTGAACTCTCTTACCAATGTTGTTGAGAGTCGCTAGACCTCCATGTATCATCTTCCAAATAAAATTTTGAATCTTCGGATTCATCGATGTTTTAGACCAAAATAATTTCCAAGGGAAGTCCGAGATTTCTTCATTAAGTTGTGGTAATGTCTTTATCTCTGCATAATTAGACTTTGTCGAAAATTTTCCTGTTTTAGTAGGACACCATATAAGCGTATCTTCATTATGTCTATCACTAATCTTGATATTTATAATTTCTTGTGCTGTTGATTGATCAAAATGTCTCTGAATCAAAGGTATATTCCACTGTCGTTGATTAGTTTGCATGAGATCCGAAACTGTAGTAATAGTAGCTGGTAGTGGATGTATAGAGTTAGGGATATGATCTATAATATTAGGTAACCAAGGATCTTGAGTGATTTTTACTGATTTTCCATCTCCTATGATCCATACGATATTTCTTTTCATGGGTTCTTTAATATGATTAATGGCTTGCCAAAAATGAGAAGAATTTGTTGGACTGTTTTGATTCCAAAGTCTCCATGTTTGATATATTTAGAGTTTAATAGTTGAACCCAGATTGCATCCTTTTCAGTTAAAAATCTCCATGTCATTTTTGCCATAAGAGCTTGGTTTACTTCATATAACGACCGTATACCTAGACCACCATTAATTTTGGGGCTTGTTACAATTTCCCATCTGATAAAATGGATCTTCCTTTCATTTGTAGCATGACCCCACCAGAAACTTCTTTCAACCTTTTCTAATTCGTGGATAACCTCCTTTGGCATAATTTGATAACCACATGGATAAGTGCAAAATGAAGACAGAACCGATTTTATAAGAACTGTTCTACCAGGTTGACTTATCATTTTATTCTTCCATCCTGAGAGCCGACTGTTGACTTTATCCATCAACCACTTATAACTTGTATTCTGTTGCTTTTTTTGAGGATAAGCGACCCAAGATATTTTTTTTGATCCGTCATTCGTGGAGCTGAAAGCCGAGTAATGAATTGGTTCTGGATACTCTGATGTATGCTTCTTCCAAAAAATAAGGATGATTTGGAGTAATTTACCTGCTGACCAGAGAAAGAAGAATAATGGTTCGTTAATTGTATTAAATTATTCAAATTAGTTGTATTTGCTTTACCGAATACTATCAAATCATCCGCGAACAGTAGGTGTGATATGTTAGGACTGTCCGGATTGAGCTTGTAACCTGTAAAAGTCCCTTGGGATGTATATAAATCAAATAAAAGAGAGAGAGATTGAGAGGTGAGGATAAAAAGGTAAGGGGAAAGCGGGCACCCCTGCCTAAGGCTTCTAGAGGCCGAAAAGTCACCAACTCTATTACCATTAAGCTGAATATTAAATCGGGCCGATGTCACACAAGACATAATAAGGTTGAGTATCCGACCTTCAAGGCCTGTAGCACGAAGAACTAAGTTCAGAAAAGACCAATCAATACGGTCATACGCTTTGGCCATATCCATCTTTAAAGAGAAGGCCCCTTTTTTTGCTCTGGAATGATGCATCGAATGGATCAATTCTTTGGTGATAACAATATTATCAATGATTTGCCTTTTAGGGACAAATGCATTTTGATTCCAAGCTATGCTTTCTTCCAGGTAAGGTCTGAGACGGTTGGCGATGATTTTAGTGATGAATTTATAGACCGAGTTACAAAGGGAAATAGGTCTGAATTCAGAAGCGAAACTCGGGTTCCTAGTTTTAGGGATTAAAGCAATAATGATATAATTTAAAGCTGGATCAATAGAACCTGATGTGAAGATTTCTTGTATGTAGCATATTAGTTCAGAACCAATTACTTCCCAATTATGTTGGAAGAAAAAACAAGGTAAGCCATCAGGTCCAGGACTCTTCACTGCTCCCATATCCATTACCCATGCTTTTATCTCTTCTGCTGAAGGAATCCTTGAGATGTCGCCTATCTGTTCGGCCGAGAAAACCTTATATGAATAAAGTATCTCGGTTGGAGGCATAGTAACTTGTTCTGCCGAAAATAAATTCTGAAAAAAAGCCGTAAACTCCATTTCAATTTCTTCAATATTTCTTGTGGTTTGACCGTTGGACTTAGTCAATTGGTGAATAGTATTTTTCTGTTTTCTTGTAAACATTGCTAAGTGAAATGCCTTGGTATTTCTATCCTCATTATGAACCCAATTAGCTTTTGCCCTCTGTTCTACCCTGGTACAAAGTAAATTTTCCGAAAACAATATTTCTTCTTGAATGTCACTCTCAATGGTTAGGACTTCATTCGTTGCGTCTAATTTTTGGATATCCAAGAGTCTATTCTTGAGAATGAAGAGACGGTTTTTAGTGACTCCAAATGCCCTCTTCCTCCATCTTTTGATTTCTTCCTTTACTTCTTGAATCTTATCAGAAAAAGTGCCCGAGCTTTGATCCCATTTTTCTTTAAATATAGTAGAATAATCCTCATGTTTGGTCCAGAATACTTCGAATTTGGAAATAGTTTTCATAGTATTGCCTTGGACATTGAATTTCAGAAGAATGGGGGCATGATCACTGTTGTAGTGAGGCAAATGAAAAACTCCTGCAGTCGGGAATTTGAGTAACCAATCAGCATTACATAATACTCTATCCAATCTTTCTTTAGTTAGGTGGTTAATTGCTTTACTATTCGTCCAAGTGAAAGCCGGTCCATTGAAACCAAGATCCATAAGATTGGCATCACGCACAAATTTCTAAAAATTAGACATAAAAGGAATGTGAGTATTACCGCCCCATTTCTCTGATTGATTTAATAATGCATTTAAGTCACCCATACAACAATATGAGTTTGTAATGCCACCTATCCGATGTAAAAGTCTAGTCCAAAAGGTTGACCGGTTATGGACCTGCGGAGGTCCATAGATAAAGAGGAAGGGATGTTATCATTCATATTATGAATAGTCGCATGGATTAGATTAGGCGACGAAAAAAGAGTATCTAATTGTAGGTCAGGAGTCCAATGTAAGATTAGACCACCGCTACGACCCATAGAGGGAACAGAAAAATACTTAGTTAAATTAAATTTATTGAAACAAGTAAGAGGAATATAATTGGAAATTTTCGTTTTCGAAAGAAATACAATAGAAGGCTTAATAGCCCCAAGGAACTGTGATAGTGTCTCCTTTGTCGGGGTGTTCCCAAGCCCACGACAATTCCAAGCGAAAGCAGTCATGGCCCTTGCGGCATTTGGGTTGTCGGGACCCTATCTTGTTGACTTCCATCTTGCAAATTCCGAGAGGTGTGCTTATACTGTTTAATAGATATAATAGTTTGTGTTGAAGTATCCTCTTCCATGTCGACCACCAAGTTGGAACAATCTCGAATCTGTTTCCTCTTCGAGTCTGTTTGATTTTCCGAGTACAGAACATTAGAGTAGACTGATGAATCTCCATTCTTACGTTGTACTTTTGATTTCTTCGCTTGGATCAGATTGGATAAGAGATCTCCAAAATTTTGGTTAATGGTATTATTGGCTGCAACTTGTTCCTCCCCTGTACCTACATTATCATTTAAATTAAGATTAGCCATTCTCGGAATTATATTACTTCCAATTATGAACCCAATTCACGAATAGGGTTTCTAGTGGTAAAAGACACTTTATATTCCTCTTTATATTTAGGAATTAAAGCTTTTTCAACATATACTCGGGTATCATCATCAATATCCTGTTTTAGGACATCTTCGAAGGCAAGAACAGTGGGACAGAATTTCATTGTATGTCCTAGTAAACCACAATAGATACAAAAATGGGGTAATTTCTCCACACGAATTTCTATAGATATAAGTTTATAATCAGACAGTTTTAAATTAACCCGCGGGGGTAATTTCTTCGTAATGTTTAATTCCACACGCATACGCCCAAACAGACTCCATTTCGAAGCCTCTTCCTTCGTAGTAGGAACAAAGTTACCGATAGAACTCGCTAGACGATTAATTGCAGTACTGTTGAGGTATGCCGTTGGTACTCCATGAAGTTGAATCCAAAACCATGCCTTATCGAATGTGTGATTTCCGAGAGGGGTGTCAGGTTGACACTTCTGTAAGATGATTAATTCTTCCTGTATAACCCATGGAGAGCATTCTAAAGCGATATCTAATTCAGTTTCAGTATTGAATTTCATAAGAAAAACATTATCCTGAACTTCTGATAATAAAAATTTATTCGGTCCATGAATCACCCTGGATAAACGCATCATAGCCTGGGCAATGTCTACTTTTTTATTACTCTGAATCCAGACAACACCATTTTTAATAACTTCATTGTTCCAAGGTAAGAGGTCTGCCCCTTCAACTTGAATCGTTGGAGGATCCTCTGTGGATAATTCTGAGAATTGCTGGATTAACTTGACGTTTGTTGATTCCATGATAGCAATGACAAAACACTATAACCATATTAAAGTCTAAAACTTTCAGAATGAGAAGCCCCTATAGAGCGACAAAGAAGGGAAACCCGGGCTTATCAAGCCGGTTTCCGAGAAAAAAATATAAAATTTAAAAGAGAACCGCTCAAAACTGCCAAATAACCGTAAAAAATAACCAAAAACTCAAGATAACTGATTTATCTCCTCCACAAAAGGTGGGGCTGAATAATAACCGAAATATCTCCGCCCGGGAGCAAAAATCACTTGTATTATATATATATACTAGGTGTCCACCGCGTCCTACGGACGCGGTAGATCCCTTTTGGCTAACGCCGTTGTTAGTACATTATGGAAGAGTATATGATGTGTTCGTGAATCTTTTACGTTCAATATAACTCGAGTAGAGCATACAATCAGACATGTATGTACCACTGTTTCCATTTCTTCACAATCCGACATTATGCAGGTGTCTGTAATTCGCAATTATGCGAATCACAGATACCTGTATGATCCCAGTTGGTGAAGAAATGGAAACAGTGGTACATGCATGTCTGATTGTATGCTCGACCCGAGTTATATTGAACGTAAAAGATTCACGAACACATCATATACTCTTCCATAATGTACTAACAACGGCGTTAGCCAAAAGGGATCTACCGCGTCCGTAGGACGCGGTGGACACCTAGTTACTTTTTATTTGGAAACTTTTTCTTTAAATAAAAATGTTGGAAACTTTTTCTTTAAATAAAACGAAAGATTTTATGTGAACCACTAATCGGTAAAAATAAAAATTACATTGCACACCACCTAAAAAAAAAGAATTAAGATTTTTCTCTTTATTAGTTGTGGGAATACAAAAGCTATAAATAACTAAATAATAAAAAGTCATCATAATAAAAGTGAAGTTTTAAAACTTTAGAAGTGAAGGAGAAAAAGCTCAAGAATTCCATAATACAAAATTTAGTAACATCAAATGAAATAGGTCTAGTCGTCTAGAGACTAAAGCCACAATTTTGTGTATGTTAACTTGAATTGTTGGTTGAGAAAATGGTACACCAATTAATTACAATGATACATGAGAGATAGAGTTAGAAAAACTACCTGTGAAAAGAAAAGTGAGTATTTTAATGGTTTTGATGGAGAAAATAATCTTATTATGGTGAAACAAATTCTTTATATAATCATGTCAACCCAATTTAACACAAAAGAAAAGTGAGTAGTTGAGCACCTAAATCAAAACTAACTAATTTTTATTAATCAAATGATAAATGAACACTTATTTAACTTAAATAAGATTTTACATGGAAAAAGAAAGCAAAAAAAAATGTAGTAAAAAAAAAAACAACATTCCACATTCTCTTTTATCTGACTTGGTATTCAATTGATTGTAACATTCTCCAGACATATAAAAGTAAAACCAATTGATTAAATAATTACAAATCTAAACTATTATCGAATCTTGAAGATTAGGCTATGCATAAAATGTAAAGAAAGACACTGAAAAAAAAAAAAGTTTAAAAACTACTTAAAATTCACACCGTCATGAGAGACAAATGAATAATAAAATAGGAAAGAGAGAGAGACAATAATTATATTTACCTTTTTTGTATGAACGGAGGCTATTGCCGATTTTATTAGCTACTCTGAGCTTACTGAAATATTTACCTAAACATAATTTCTGAAATATTTACCTAAACATTTACCTAAACATAATTTCTGAAATATTTACCTAAACATAATTTCGTCAACCACAATTACAGACAAAATAATTAGAAAATAAATTGAGAAGGTCCAACTTTTACAACTCTCGCATGTGTCTAGGAAAGTTGAGGAAACACTCTAATCCTGAAAATCAAAACAAATATGAAATCAAAACGTAACAAAACTCAAACAACATAGAAAAATTTGTAGAGAAAGATAGTTGTTCCTACTTATCTAAAACCGTCCATAAGTGACTATGATATGCTCCATCACTCGGTCCATTTGCTTCTTCATCTGGCACTCCTTAAATCTTCATATCGCATTCCTTAAATCAAAGAATACAAAATAAACACTAATAAGATGAACACAAATAGTATTGAAAGTAACACTAACTGTGAAGAAGGGATTCACCTTGTTGGTGGGTAAGATTTGAATTTAAATAGATAGAGAAGCTATGGCTCTACAATCTAGACTGAACCGAATTTCTTAGAGAGAGAAAGAGAGGGAGAAATTTTAGAGGTAAAATAGATAGTTCTGGGTATAGGTAGTTAAAACCAAATTTGATAGTGAGAGATTTAAGGATGTGGGCAGGTTTTTAGCTCTTACGTACTTATGAATCGTGGGTGGGTGGAGAAGTTATAACCGAATTTAGTTTGAGTAGTTTTCTTAAATTCAAATTCAACCATTGGATCGTGAAGTTTTTGATGAAAATCCGAGGGACACGAATATCTCAGAGATAAATCAACGGTCCACCTCAAAAAACACCATTGTGCGGTGGACACCTAGTTACTTTTTATTTGGAAACTTTTTCTTTAAATAAAAATGTTGGAAACTTTTTCTTTAAATAAAACGAAAGATTTTATGTGAACCACTAATCGGTAAAAATAAAAATTACATTGCACACCACCTAAAAAAAAAGAATTAAGATTTTTCTCTTTATTAGTTG
This sequence comes from Eschscholzia californica, assembly GCF_041429995.1. Lineage (NCBI taxonomy): Eukaryota > Viridiplantae > Streptophyta > Magnoliopsida > Ranunculales > Papaveraceae > Eschscholzia > Eschscholzia californica. The sequence goes on from NW_028238198.1 coordinate 41,108,900, forward strand.
TGGGAATACAAAAGCTATAAATAACTAAATAATAAAAAGTCATCATAATAAAAGTGAAGTTTTAAAACTTTAGAAGTGAAGGAGAAAAAGCTCAAGAATTCCATAATACAAAATTTAGTAACATCAAATGAAATAGGTCTAGTCGTCTAGAGACTAAAGCCACAATTTTGTGTATGTTAACTTGAATTGTTGGTTGAGAAAATGGTACACCAATTAATTACAATGATACATGAGAGATAGAGTTAGAAAAACTACCTGTGAAAAGAAAAGTGAGTATTTTAATGGTTTTGATGGAGAAAATAATCTTATTATGGTGAAACAAATTCTTTATATAATCATGTCAACCCAATTTAACACAAAAGAAAAGTGAGTAGTTGAGCACCTAAATCAAAACTAACTAATTTTTATTAATCAAATGATAAATGAACACTTATTTAACTTAAATAAGATTTTACATGGAAAAAGAAAGCAAAAAAAAATGTAGTAAAAAAAAAAACAACATTCCACATTCTCTTTTATCTGACTTGGTATTCAATTGATTGTAACATTCTCCAGACATATAAAAGTAAAACCAATTGATTAAATAATTACAAATCTAAACTATTATCGAATCTTGAAGATTAGGCTATGCATAAAATGTAAAGAAAGACACTGAAAAAAAAAAAAAAAAGTTTAAAAACTACTTAAAATTCACACCGTCATGAGAGACAAATGAATAATAAAATAGGAAAGAGAGAGAGACAATAATTATATTTACCTTTTTTGTATGAACGGAGGCTATTGCCGATTTTATTAGCTACTCTGAGCTTACTGAAATATTTACCTAAACATAATTTCTGAAATATTTACCTAAACATTTACCTAAACATAATTTCTGAAATATTTACCTAAACATAATTTCGTCAACCACAATTACAGACAAAATAATTAGAAAATAAATTGAGAAGGTCCAACTTTTACAACTCTCGCATGTGTCTAGGAAAGTTGAGGAAACACTCTAATCCTGAAAATCAAAACAAATATGAAATCAAAACGTAACAAAACTCAAACAACATAGAAAAATTTGTAGAGAAAGATAGTTGTTCCTACTTATCTAAAACCGTCCATAAGTGACTATGATATGCTCCATCACTCGGTCCATTTGCTTCTTCATCTGGCACTCCTTAAATCTTCATATCGCATTCCTTAAATCAAAGAATACAAAATAAACACTAATAAGATGAACACAAATAGTATTGAAAGTAACACTAACTGTGAAGAAGGGATTCACCTTGTTGGTGGGTAAGATTTGAATTTAAATAGATAGAGAAGCTATGGCTCTACAATCTAGACTGAACCGAATTTCTTAGAGAGAGAAAGAGAGGGAGAAATTTTAGAGGTAAAATAGATAGTTCTGGGTATAGGTAGTTAAAACCAAATTTGATAGTGAGAGATTTAAGGATGTGGGCAGGTTTTTAGCTCTTACGTACTTATGAATCGTGGGTGGGTGGAGAAGTTATAACCGAATTTAGTTTGAGTAGTTTTCTTAAATTCAAATTCAACCATTGGATCGTGAAGTTTTTGATGAAAATCCGAGGGACACGAATATCTCAGAGATAAATCAACGGTCCACCTCAAAAAACACCATTGTGTTTTATATAATAGATATATATATCTATTATATATAACACAATGGTGTTTTTTGAGGTGAGCCGTAGATTTATGTCATGGATATTCACGTCCATCCGATATTCATCAAGAATTATCTAATCTAACGACTAAAATTGAATTTCAAACCCACTAAATCAGAGCCTCCTTAATTCTCTCCCACTTTTTTGATAACCAACCACAAAAAACCACGGTTTCTCACTGCTAAAAAATAACCACTCACCCACTATTCTCTCCCTCCCACTTTTTCAGAAAATTAGTTACAAACCACCCACTATTGTGTTATATATATCTATTATATATAACACATCTATTATATATAACACAATGGTGTTTTTTGAGGTGAGCCGTAGATTTATGTCATGGATATTCACGTCCATCCGATATTCATCAAGAATTATCTAATCTAACGACTAAAATTGAATTTCAAACCCACTAAATCAGAGCCTCCTTAATTCTCTCCCAATTTTTTGATAACCAACCACAAAAAACCACGGTTTCTCACTGCTAAAAAATAACCACTCACCCACTATTCTCTCCCTCCCACTTTTTCAGAAAATTAGTTACAAACCACCCACTAAATTCTTTTCCTCCCCACTTCCTACTTATTTTCACACGAAATTATGCCGTGACGGAGGCACGGGCTATACCCTAGTATATATATATAGCACAATGGTGTTTTCTGGGTGGGCCGTCGATTTATCTCTTGGATATTGTATCTATTATATATATTATATCTATTATATATAGCACAATGGTGTTTTTCATTGTTCCTTTGGGTTTGTAATTAATTTTTAACTTTTTTCTATACCTTTACATTATAGAATGCTACAATGAACTGGATACAAGTCAGAACAAAGAAGACTAAGAAGAAAGAGAACAAAGAAGCAGATTGGTTGTTTTTTACTACATCTTTTTCTTATTTTTCGTTTTTTTTGTAAAATTTTATTTAATTTTAATTTTCGTTCATAATTTCATGTATTTAATAAAAATTAAGTAGTTTTGATATATGTTGCTCAACATTACTATAGCAAAGTTAGGAATATTGTATCTATTATATATATTATATCTATTATATATAGCACAATGGTGTTTTTCTGGGTGGGCCGTCGATTTATCTCTTGGATATTCACATCCGTCCGATTTTCATTGTGAGTTTCGTAATTACTTATTTTATCCAAGCCTATTTCAGTCTTTTTAGCCTATTTAAAATCCCAGGAATTTTGATTTCAGAAAATTAGAGATGGTTTTAAGTACACGTGTCACCCGATCACGTAAGGAGTTACAAACCAAAACTGATCCAACGGTAGATGGGATATCATCTTCATGTAAATCCACACAAAATGAGAGGGTATTAGTGGCACATTAAGGTTAAAACCCATCCCACGTTTTAGATAAGTAGTTAAAGGCATTTCCACTTATTTCTCTCTCCTCCCACGAATCCCTCCTGTTGCTTTCTAACTTCCCACTTTCAAATTTGAACTATAAAACGTAACTACCAAACCAAATTCATCCACGATTTTGGGTAAGTTATAGTTATATATAGAACGTATTTTTGTTTCATATATTCTTAGTCAATTTTGTACTTCCTTCAATAACTATTCTTCCTCTTTAGTGAAAGAATTTAAGTAGTTCATTTGTGTCGATCTTCTTCTTCTTCTTCATTGTTTGAGTTCTTTTAGGTTCTCATTTTCATATTTATTTTGATAAATGATTATGATTTTCATTTTCAAGTGTAAAGTTGTGGGCCACCGAACACAATCGAGAACGGTGAATCCTTTATCTTCCGAATTTATTAAGGTAATCGTAATTAATTGTCTCTTTCTCTCAGTATTTCATTGTTCCTTTGGGTTTGTAATTAATTTTTAACTTTTTTCTATACCTTTACATTATAGAATGCTACAATGAACTGGATACAAGTCAGAACAAAGAAGACTAAGAAGAAAGAGAACAAAGAAGCAGATTGGTTGTTTTTTACTACATCTTTTTCTTATTTTTCGTTTTTTTTGTAAAATTTTATTTAATTTTAATTTTCGTTCATAATTTCATGTATTTAATAAAAATTAAGTAGTTTTGATATATGTTGCTCAACATTACTATAGCAAAGTTAGGAATATTGTATTAATTGTAATTAATTGTTTGTTGGTTAAATATAGATTAAAAACCTATATTTCATGATTGTGTTATCTTTCTGTATGGTTACTCTAATCTTTAAGATTTGATGATAATATAATTAATCAAATTACAATCGAAGTTATCTTAGGATTTCAAGTTTGATTTTTAAGTTGTACTCTTCTTTTTGGCGAGATATGGATCTCACTAATAGACAATAGCATAATTTCTTTCTTCAACTAGGTGTCCATCGCGTCCTACGGACGCGATAGATCCCTTTTGGCTAACGCCTTTGAGTAGTAATGTAGGTCTGTCGCGGTCGACTAAGTCTTAATGGCGCGTGATGTCGGAGTCGTGCTAACGCCTAGACGTGTGATTCGCAGAAAATATGCGAATTACATGTCTAGGCGTGAGGACGACTCCGAAATCACGCGCCATTAAGACTTAGTCGACCGCGACAGACCTACATTACTACGCGATGGACACCTAGTATATATATATCCCACTGTGCCTTTTCAGTCTATCTAAAGTTTCTATTTCTCTAACTTAATTGGGCTCTTTATAAGGCTTTCGAAAGAGGTTATTTGTAATGGCTTCCAGGTGGCCGTTACAAATAACCTGTTATGAGAGCTTTATGTTTTTGTAGTGTTTCTTAGTTCGATTCTTTGTCTAGCTCCTTTATGCTACATTGTCATGAATATAAACACAACTTATTAGAATTCTAACACAAAAGGGACCAAGTCATCCAAGTTAAGTGACCAATGTAATGTTTTCGCGTCATAACAACGTCTGACAAACCAACATACCCCGTCGGTAGTACCCATCCATCCCTACTATACCAACAAAACATTAGTGTGGAATTTATCCAAAATTTTGTCTAAATGTTTAGAGAGAACCACAACCCTTTAGAGTTTCTAACAAAGAATTTTGAGAGACCTTTTAGTTGTTTTCTACAAAAGGTCTATTACGTTTGAACAACATATTCAAAAGTTCATAATACTTGCTTTAAGTTTAACTGATTTGAATCATATTACCATTTATACTAAAAGAAAGTCAGTTGTATCTTAGGAGACGAATGCCAGAAGCCTTGTTGTGATAACTGGGGCTAATGTAACACCCCAAATCCAGATTTCCACGTCGGCCGTCATGAAAATCTAAACTTAAAGAAATTCTTCGCAGATAAGTAAACATATACGATATACTCATCAAGGAGACAAATAGTATCAAACATGAAGCTCAAAAAGTTACAATAAATCAACTACTGAAACTTTACCAAGTTTCTCAAAACTCACAGGATGTCTCTAAATCATAGACACAAATGTCGGACATGATAAAACATAAATAACACCAAGTGTTTAGGAGATACAACTCCAAATAACTACCTAAAGAAAGAAATAAAACCACTAAAGAAACTCCTCCAAGGCTAACTATGACTCAAGCAGGTGGCACTTCCCGATTTCCTTGTCCTAAAAAATAAAAGGTTGGGTCAGACCCCAACAAGTAGATTTCGAAACCTCTAAAGCCTCAATAGACAGTTTCAAGAGCTACCAAAACAAATAGACAACCACTTATCATGAGAAGATGTCCAAGTATAGTATCCGAGTTGTGACCATTAGAAATAAAGTGTACCACATATGTAACAAATAACAAAAAGCGACACGACGAGTTGGTGTCCACCTTATGTAAGAGTGTGGTCCACAAGGTCATCCATTGTGTTAGCGCCGACCCCATACGCTCCATACCTATATCACATCCGGTAGAGAGGGTCGAATCAACCACAAAACTCTTACAACCCTTTACCAACTCCATCACGTCAGACATACATAATATCACACCATTTGTAATAAACAATCAAAAGCAATATGACAAGTTGGTATCCACGTTGTATGAGAGTGTGGTACACAAGGTCATCCATTGTGTTAGCGCCGACCCCATACGCTCCATACCAATATCACATCCGGTAGAGAAGGTCGAACCAACCACAAAACTCTCACAACTCTCCACCAACTCCATCACATCACACACATATAATAGCATCCTTACACCACAACATACATAAATCAAAATCATATTCGTTAGCATATTACGACATACGAGTTTCATATTTATAATGTTTGCAAGTAATGAATCAATGATGATAATAGCCTAAACTTCGCATATCATGTTGACTTCTAGCATATGTTCATGTATCTATATAAAGAGTATTGTCCAATAGTGAGAGGCATCTAATTATAAGAGTTATATACTAAAATCATGGCAAATAAAGAAGTTTAACCCTAAATAACATTGTAATACATGAATCTAGCATGAAAATGTAAATGAAGATTGTGTGGTTCATCAAGTAGGTCATTATAGCAAATATCCTCAAAATCTAACACATAGATGAGATTCAAAGTGACCTAGAAATAAGTTTGTAGGAATATAAATCTACTACTTATAGTGTATATATATTTGTGTCAAGAACCCTAATCTATGTTCAAGTAATACTAAAATCTAGGGTTAGTAGTGTTATCTAGTTTGTCTAGGTTTTCTATAAAAATGGCTATTCATGCCCTAGAGAGATAGAAATCTACCTTAGATCCAAAGCAAACCAAGCTCCACACCAAGAACAACAAAGAAAATCACCAAACACCTTGATTCCTCTTTCTTCTTCCCTTAGCTTCCACTCACTTCAAAATCCAATGCCCCTTTCTCTCTCTAGAACCCATCCTCTCTATCTCTTTATCACCAATACCCCCTCTTTCTATCACTAACCCACGGCTGGAAAAAGGAAAGAAAAAAAGAAGGTAAGATGGGGGCAGTAGGGTTTAGAAGGTGAGGGTGAAAAGAGGGGTCCTACATGACCTATTGCTATATACACCCTATACTTGGGTTAGGGGCACTACAATCTCTCCTCCTAAAAGAAAATTTCGTCCTCGAAATTGAACGTACCTGATGAGAGGAAAAGATGAGTATAACGAAGTCGCATATCATCCTCGCGCTCCCAAGTAACTTCTCTATCGTTGTGATGATTCCACTGAACCTTGACCATGGGAATAGTCTTCCGGCGAAGCACATGCTCTCTACGATCAACGATGCGAGCAGGTTCCTCCTCATATGCTGCATCTGGTTGGAGTTCTAAGTCTTCGTAGCCAATAACTGAATGTTGTTCTTCATCTCTCACATGCTTCCGAAGCATCGATATATGGAATACGTTGTGCACTCCTGCCAAGCTTGCAGGCAAGTCAAGACGATAACTACTTTGCCTACCTTCTCAACTATTCTGAAAGGTCCAATGTACCTCGGAGCCAATTTTCCTTTCTTACCAAACCGTAAAACACCCTTCATAGGTGACACCTTCAATAACACCTCCTCTCCAACGATAAACTCCAAATCCCTACGTCGTTTGTCAGCATAACTCTTCTGACGACTTTGAGCTGCTTGGAGTCTACTCCGAATTAATGCAATCTTTTCAGAAGTGTCTTGAACCACCTCTGTTTCTTCTAGTTTAGCATCTCCTGTCTCTGTCCAACATAATGGTGATCGACAAGGCCTCCCATATAATGCCTCAAAAGGAGCCATGCCAATGCTAGATTGGTAACTATTATTATATGCGAACTCTACCAAAGGCAAGTGATCTTGCCAACTACCACCAAGATCTAGTATCGAGCACCGTAACATATCTTCGAGTACTTTATTGACTCTCTCTGTTTGCCCGTCGGTCTGAGGGTGAAAAGTTGTACTAAAATGTAACGATGTTCCCATAGATGCCTGAAAACTCTTCCAAACCCGAGAAGTAAAGGATGAATCTCTATCTGACACAATAGACACTGGAACTCCGTGCAACCTGACAATCTTCTTAATGTAAAATTGTGTCAGTCTATCTCCACTATCCGTCGTCTTCACTGGTAAGAAGTGAGCCGACTTAGTCAGCCTATCAACTATCACCCAAATGGCATCAAAGCCTCGACTCAAACGCGGTAAACCTGTGATGAAGTCCATCGATATGTTCTCCCATTTCCACTCTGGAATAGACAACGGTTCTAGAAGTCCCAACAGATGTCGATTTTCTGCTTTCACCATCTGACACACCTCACACTTCCTTACATGTTCAGCAACATCTTTCTTCATTCCGGACCACCAATATTGTCTCTTCAAGTCTTTGTACATCTTGTTACCACCAGGATGAATAGTGTACTTACTCTGATGTTCCTCGTCTAATATATCCCATCTCAAGATCGGATCTGCCGGTACAATTAACCTCCCTCGGAATCTCAATCCTCCGTCCTGTCCTGTCCTGTACTGAACTCAGTTTCATTTTCTTGCATTAACGAAACCTGTTTCTGGCACTACTCATCGTTAACTTGTGCATCCACAGTACGGTTCAGTAAGGATGGTCTAACAACCATACTACCCAGAAATAACGAGTCAACTCCTGACCCAATCATATCAATGTCATATGTTGCCACATCCTCCAACATCTTCCACTGATTCATCATCAATGCGGCTATGATACCCCTCGGTTGTCGACTTAATGCATCAGCTACTACATTAGCCTTACCCGGGTGGTATTGCAACGTGAAGTCATAATCTTTCATTAGCTCTAACCACCGACGTTGGCGCATATTCAATTCCTTCTGAGAAAATAGATACTTGAGGCTCTTATGGTCGGTAAAGAGATCAAATTTTTCACCGTACAAATAATGTCTCCAAATCTTCAAAGCAAACACTATAGCTGCCAACTCTAAGTCATGAGTTGGATAATTTCGCTCATGCGGTCTCAACTGCCTCGAAGCATAGGCAACCACCTTATCACTCTGCATAAGAACACAACCCAAACCTTGAATTGAAGCATTAGTGTAAATCATTAACCGAACACCACCCTCAGGAATGGTCAAAACTGGTTCAGTAGCCAATCTCGTCTTTAGTTCTTGAAAGGCCAAGTCACACTCTGTAGACCATCGAAACGGAACTTGCTTCTTAGTTAGGTTCGTCAAAGGACCTGCAATACTCGAGAACCCCTTGATAAACCGTCTATAATATATCCAGCCAAACCCAGAAAACTACGAACCTCCATCGCAGATGTGGGTTGCTTCTAATTAAGCACTGCCTCGACCTTAAAAGGGTCGACTGATACTCCAATGTTAGATATAACATGACCCAAGAACTTCACTTCTTCTTGCCAAAATTCACACTTCCCGAACTTAGCATACAATTGATGTTCCATCAGTCTCTTTAGTACCTGTCGTAAGTGATCCTCGTGATCTTCCTTAGTTTTGGTGACGACACAATAAAAGGGCTCACACATCGATCTACCACAATAGGCAAAGTGCGTACAAAAGAAGTAGAAATAAATGTACCCATGACACCAGGATCAAATAATACTCTTCCCAGATTACTATGAATAAGAAATGTACCTTCAACCACCTCAGCAGGTGCTCCAACATCTCTAGGAACTACGACATTCAGCTGCAGCTAGTGACCCCGTCCCTGCAACCTCCCTTGTTGATTATGATCATGTTGTCGCCCTTGATTACCAGCTCGAGTCTCATTCTTCTTAGGACAATCAACTGCTTTATGACCCTGCCCATGACAAGTGTAGCAAGTTCCTTGGAAAGCTCTCTGTCTTCCGCAGTTGCCATTCAGTGGTTCTGGTTGTCCACCAGTTGCTACCACTGCTCTATCATCCCGATCTGTACGAGGCCTCTTGCCATCACGCTGTCCATGATAGCGGTCACTTCGATTCTTACCACCGCTCTTGTTGTTATTACCACTCCATTTCTGGTTATGTTCCATCTCTCCCTTGACACTCCTCTGCTTCCTCATCTCTTGAATGTAGTCATCTTGTGCCTTAGCACATGTCACCACTTTCTGATAAGTGTCAAAACTAGGTTGCCCAATGATTTGTCTCGCAATGTTAGGGAGCAACCCATTCACAAACCTCTCAATTTTATACTATTCAGTAGGGATCAAGTGAGTTGCAAACAATGACAGTCGATGAAACTCCTGCTCATACTCTAAGACTGTCTGATTCTCTCCCTGCTTCAAATTTTGAAATTCTCTTGATACTTTCTGTTGTGTTGAATATGGAAAGTAATTTGCCCTGAATACATCTTTAAACTGTGTCCATATCATAGCCATAGGATCTACTAACCGAGCATCTGTATCCCACCAAGAAGCGGCATTTCCTTCCAACTGAAACACTGCCATTCTCTGCTTATACACATCTAAGCACTCGAGATTCTGCAAAATCTTATCCATCTTCTGGCACCATGCATGTGCTCCTAAAGGTCCCGCGGTTCCATCAAATACAGGTGGCCCTATCTTCGTGAAATGGTGATAATGTTGCACCCAAGTCATCTCAGTCGGTGGTCTCTGATTCACCACCGGTACCACAAAACCTCCTGTTTCCCATGTTGGAACCTGAACCCGATCTCGCTCCCGCATTTTAGCCTCCGCTGCAATGTTAATCAAATCTTGCAATGCAGTTGCGTCAATGGTCACCGTTGCCCCTCCATTTGGATTTTGAACTGGAGTTGCACTGCTCTCAGCCTGCGCCGTTGTACCCACAGTTCTTGTTGATCCTCTTTCCTCGGCAAGGACTCCTCGACCTATCGCCTTGCCTGCACCTCCGCCTGTCCCCCTGCCTACACCTCGGCCTGTACCTCGGCCTCGGATGCGAGCACTACGACGTCCCCTACCAATAACTCCATCTCCGTCCATGAATCTAATGAAGAGAAGAATAAGGAGATAAACTAAATTAATGTCACACACAACAACCAAGAAAATATTAAAGTGCCACTACTGCTTCTAACTGTCTAATAGCCCTAGACACAATCCCTAGGATTCATGAACCTAGAGCTCTGATACCACTTTGTAACACCCCAAATCCAGATTTTCACGTCGGTCGCCATGAAAACCTAAAATTAAAGCATTTTTTCACAGAACAGTAAACATATACGATATACTCATCAAGGAGACAAATAGTATCAAACATGAAGCTCAAAAAGTAACAATAAATCAACTACTGAAACTTTACCAAGTTTCTCAAAACTCACAGGATGTCTCTAAATCATAGACACAAATGTCGGACAAGATAAAACATAAATAACACCAAGTGTTTAGGAGATACAACTCCAAATAACTACCTAAAGAAAGAAAGAAAACCACGAAAGAAACTCCTCCAAGGCTAACTATGACTCAAGCAGGTGGCACTTCCCGATTTCCTTGTCCTGAAAAATAAAAGGTTGGGTCAGACCCCAACAAGTAGATTTCGAAACCTCTAAAGCCTCAATAGACAGTTTCAAGAGCTACCAAAACAAATAGACAACCACTTATCATGAGAAGATGTCCAAGTATAGTATCCGAGTTGTGACCATTAGAAATAAATTGTACCACATATGTAACAAACAACAAAAAGCGACATGACGAGTTGGTGTCCACCTTATGTAAGAGTGTGGGCCACAAGGTCATCCATTGTGTGAGCGCCGACCCCATACGCTCTATACCTATATCACATCCAGTAGAGAGGGTCGAACCAACCACAAAACTCTTACAACCCTTCACCAACTCCATCACGTCAGACATACATAATATCACACCATTTGTAATAAACAACCAAAAGCAATATGACAAGTTGGTATCCACGTTGTATGAGAATGTGGTCCACAAGGTCATCCATTGTGTTAGCGCCGACCCCAAACGCTCCATACCAATATCACATCCGGTAGAGAGGGTCGAACCAACCACAAAATTCTCACAACTCCCCACCAACTCCATCACATCACACACATATAATAGCATCACACCACAACATACATAAATGAAAATCATATTCGTTAGCATATTACGACATACGAGTTTCATATTTATAATGTTTGCAAGTAATAAATCAATGATGATAATAGCCTAAAATTCGCATATCATGTTGACTTCTAGCATACGTTCATGTATCTATATAAAGAGTATTGTCCAATAGTGAGAGGCATCTAATTATAAGAGTTATATACTAAATCATGGCAAATAAAGAGGTTTAACCCTAAATATCATTGTAATACATGAATCTAGCATGAAAATGTAAATGAAGATTGTGTAGTTCATCAAGTAGGTCATTATAGCAAATATCCTCAAAATCAAACACATAGATGAGATTCAAAGTGACCTAGAAATAAGTTTGTAGGAATATAAATCTACTACTTATAGTGTATATATATTTGTGTCAAGAACCCTAATCTATGTTCAAGTAATACTAAAATCTAGGGTTAGTAGTGTTATCTAATTTGTCTAGGTTTTCTATAAAAATGGCTATTCAAGTCCTAGAGAGATAGAAATCTACCTTAGATCCAAAGCAAACCAAGCTCCACACCAAGAACAAGAAAGAAAATCACCAAGCACCTATCCTCCTTCTTCTTCCCTTAGCTTCCACTCACTTCAAGATCCAATGCCCCTTTCTCTCTAGAACCCACCCTCTCTATCTTTAGATCACCAATTCTATCACTAACCCACGGCTGGAAAAAGGAAAGAAAAACAGAAGGTCAGATGGGGGCAGTAGGGTTTAGAAGGTGAGGGTTAAAAGAGGGGTCCTACATGACCTATTGCTATATACACCCTATACTTGGGTTAGGGGCACTACAGGTAAATCGTCTTAAGGAAAGTCCGCTCCGGAATTGTCTTTCCATTTAATTTCTAACCTTTGCTCAATCACTTGACATGTGCTTATAGTTGAATCTTCTGTGTATTTTTTGTCTAAATACCCATACAAACAATATGTTGGAGAAACTTTCTACTTATTGGCTTGTTAGATTCCTACCAAGCAATGATGTGAAAGTTAACTATTACAAAACAGAAACAGAAATTGTTAACCAAATTGTTGGTACAAATGTGTTTCGAGAGTTGAAATTGATCAAAAAACTTGTTTTGTTCCTTGATGGTTTACAAAAGAAATATAAGACTCTAATTATAGAGTTACAATACTACTAGTTTCATATTTTACTAGTTCCTAATATTTTACTAGTTTCTAATAATTTTATGTTAATATATTTACTAGTTCCTAATATCTTACTAGTTTCTAATATTTGATATAACCTAATATTATTATATGGGATATCTTAACATATAAAAAGATATTTCAACACCCCCCTCAAGTTGGTGCATAGATATCGCGCATGCCCAACTTGTCTACCAATTGCGAAAATATTCGACTTGAAACTGTCATCGTGGTCCGACTTAGACTTCAAAACATAAATTTCTTCACTGAGCTTGTCATTCTCCTCCTCCAATGATTTTAGCCTCTGTGCTTCGTTGTTTAGCCGTTCATTGAGCAGGATTATCTCGTTATATATGCTGCTGAGCCATGACCTTTTTTTGTTCTGATAATTTACTTTCCAGTTCTTTGAAGGAGGATTCCTTTCTAGCAAGTGATGCCTCCAATTCCTAAATAAGAGTTCCTTGTTTTGTTGTTCTCTCTATTTTCACATTCTTGTGCATCTTCAATTCAGTAGCCTCCGTTTTTAATCTTGCTGTTTCTTCAGTATGACAATTGATCATCAATTCACACCGTTTAACTTTAGATTCCGAATCTTCTGCCTTCTGGTTGGCTAATGAGGTCACAAATTCTACATGTTGTCTACCAAGTTCAGCTGCTTTCAAAGTTACCTCCATTTGCTTCATAGATGCGATTACTTGACCAACTGTCGTCATATTTTCAATCACCTCTTTCTACAAGCTTGTGAACTTAATACGTATGTCACTTGGACATGAAACACCAGGAATATCATTGGTTAATGACTTCCATGCCATTAGTTCATTCTCCAACTTTCTCACATCAAATTGAGTCTCTTCTTGTTTAAGTAACTCGAATTCCGCACGCTCTCTTCGGTCTTTTTCTTCCAATAAATTTTCTTTTAATAACTCATTATTTTGATGAGATGATTTCAACTTCTTTGCTTCTTCGACTTCAGACTCATAGTTCCTTAATTTTTCTTGCAACTGCTTCACCAAAATACTTGTATCTACAGATGTACCTTCTTGAGATAGAGAGCTAAGACTTGATAGTTTCTTCTCCACTTCGCACTTTTGGTGCAGACACTCGTTTAGTTGATTTCTGTGATTCTCTAACTGCTCCACGTAGCATAGTTTATCTCTAAAGGTCTCCCTCTTCGTTTCTACTTTACCTGTACTGGCTACCGTTGCTAAAGCTTGCCTAACAGTTGGATTTTCTTCCTCTGTCTCAAGAAGTGCAGCTACAAGGGGTTTGTTAGAGTTTTTCTATCGATTATGATCCCACCATTATGCATAACCTACTAATTCATAACAATGATTTTTAGTATGACCAGTTTTGTTGCAGTGGGTACACTTATAAGAAGATTGTCGGATTGACAAATAGCTTTAACAATATTATTTTTTGTCTTATTTCGAATCATCATTGCGGAAGCATCACTTATTTCAGATTCACTGTTCATCGTTGTGCGTCGAACAAGCTCACGAAGAACCAAAGCATAACATTCTTCTAAATCGGGAATGGAATCCTTTCTCAAAATTTCACCACGAATTTGTTCAAATTCACCATCTAACCCTGCAAGAAAAATATGCACACGTTGTCGTTGAATTGATTTACGATAAGATACAATATCATTTTCAATTTCCATGATCACTTTATCATGGTGATCTAATTCACTAAAGATCTCAACCAGTTCACCGTAATAAACCGAGAGTATCCTCCCATTCTGTTTGGCAGAAAATGCCCTCTGATTCAAAGAGAAAACTTGCAATTCATTAGATCCATCATAAAAAACTTTGGATAAAGCAGCCCAAATATCACGAGCTGTAGGTAAACGAATGTATCTCTTCATAATTTCTAGAGTCATAGACATCAACAACCATCTCGAGACTTTTTTATTTTCTGCATACCACTTTTCATATTTAACGTCATCTTCAGCAGGTGGTCATGAATTACCTCGAATAAACGAAAGTTTTTCTTTTTCACCAATATGCATCTCCATGATCTGAGACCACATATCATAATTTTTTTCATTCAACTTAATCACTGAATTAAAGGATCCTCCTGACTGAAAAATTGTACCAATTGTCTGATCCATATTTTCTACTATATTAATTATGAGGAAAAATTTATATCAGAAAAATTTAGAAACTAAATCTTTGAGAAGATATTTTCTACTAACTCAAAATTTTGTAAATTGTAAGACAATATAGATCACACAATAACAATTAAACTTATTGTTTTGTCTTTTTGCCTTCTTTTTAATACCAAAACTAATGAAGGATTTTTTTTCCCTTCTTTTGAATTAAGATATGAAAAAAAATGAAGATGAAGGCTCTTTCTCCTTCAATCTGAAATTTTTTTTTTTAACAAAAAACAAATTTAAGATCGTTGGCTCTGGTACCAAGTTGAAATTGATCAAAAAACTTGTTTTATTCCTTGATGGTTTACAAAAGAAATATAAGACTCTATTTATAGAGTTACAATACTACTAGTTTCTAATTTTACTAGTTCTTAATATTTTACTAGTTTCTAATATCTTACTAGTTTCTAATATTTGATATTTCCTAATATTATTATATGGGATATCTTAACATATACAGAAAGATATTTTAACATGGAGTAGCAGTAGCAGTAGGAGAATTATGCAGATCCTCATCTTTCTGCACTAAAATTGCCATATTAGCCGCCTCGAAATCAAATTCTTATGATACATTCATAAGTTTGTCCTTGAGTAGCATTTATAGGAGTTAAGTCAGATTTGATATGACCAGGGCTTTCTCCTTTATAAAGATGTAAATTAGCAAAATTATGTTTGTTCTGACTATATTGATGGTTGTTCTTCTTTAAGTTATTTACTGTGACGTCGTTGTTTTGGTTGTTATTCCTGTTATTATCATATTTATGCTGATCTTTTGATGGTGCATACCTAAATCTACACTTAGAAGCTAAATGCCCCCACTTTCGACAGATTCCACAAGGTGTAGTTGAAAAATCGAAATTACTAACCTTCTCTCATGGTTGATTCGATCTTATTTGTGAAGTCGATTTTGTGACTTCACAGAGGTTTGCTTAAAATCTCTATTATGAATTGCGATAATGAACTGATTATACCCTTTATCTGAGATCTTCTCACTAATTGCTATTAAAGCATCTAAAAGTTATTTGATTCTTCGAAAATAATTTTGAACCGAAGAATTGCCTTTCTTAATATGTTGAATTTGATGTCCGGGTTGTAACTAAAAACTCTTCTTCAACAAAAATCATTGATAAGAAACTCCAGATTTCTTGAGCAGTGTTCAGACCAAGTACATCTTATGATATCGATCTGTTGAAGGTCGATTTGTGACAACATTTTTCTTCCTCCATCTAGTATAGTCTTCGATGGAGATACAATTGTTCCATCAACATACTTATACAGATCAATTTCAATCAAAATTGGTTCAAACTGATCTTTCCACATCAAATCATTCGTTCAATGGAGCTTTTCAGAAACGTATTTTGACAGATTAGAAATTGAGTTAGTTGAGCTTGAAAGAATAAGAGAGGAAGATGAAGTTGATAAAAAATCCGTTAGAGATGAACTTCATTTTCAAAGAAAATTTTAGTAGATAGAGAAAGCCGAAGAAAGGTGTTAAGTTTATGGTCATCCAACACAAAACCAGTTGGTAATGAGTGGAAAGAACCTATACATTATATTTTGGTTGCTAGTTACCCCTTCTCCCATGTGTGACTATTCTCACACGCCTCCTCAAGTGTGGCGTGGTTAGCCTAACACGTGTTTTTATTTTTGTTTCGGGTGACGTAGAGCACGTGTGATTTTTAAGCCTATCACGTCCCCTAGCTTGATCCCATGTTAAGTTTGTGGTCATCCAACTCAAAATCATTTGGCAATGAGTGGAGATGACCTATACATTATATTCTTGGTTGCTAGTTACCCATCCTCTCACAAAAGGAAGAAAATCAAGTCAGATCAAAATTTCCTAACCTCACTCGGATACTGTATTAGAAAACAGAAATAGAAACCGTATTAATCAAAGATGATCAATGATTACAGCCTTGTGTACTATTTATAACCAACCGCTTTACGTGAAAACAAACTTTTTAACAAACTTTTAGCAACCAACTAACAAACTAGAGAAATGTTGTTTGGTCCGAGTTGGCCGCCTCTTGGATCCGAGGTCTGACATGGCATCGATTTTTTCCTTTTGATTTTCTTGAATGAGGGCAGCTGATTTTTCTCCGTACTCAAGGGGAACGATTAGATAACATGAATAGTAGATGGTATCTTCTCTTTGTTTTGGATCTCGTTGCGATTTTTACTCTCTTGGCATGCGAGCTTCTGAAATCCCTAGTTTTCTCTCTCTAATAAGAACGAGAGAAAGAAGGGTAGGATGGGAAATATTATACAAAAAGAGGGACCCAAGTTGAATAAGGATAAAAAATGTTCTCTCTATGGGAAATGGGATTTGGTCTGAGTTGGTGGGCCACATCAGACCTCGGCTCCGAGTCGGTCGGGCAATTCGGGCAACATTTTCAAACAAACTAATAGTTTATTAAATCTTAAAGCACCTTCAAGCTTTCTATTACAAATCTTACAGGCACCTCCAGTCTTCTCTGACTATTAGTAAGCATTTATATGGTGTAAGATGTTATATTGTATATGGAGCCTAGTGGTTGCAATTGTAAAACCGTCATGGATTCTAGTGAATTGTAGAATGGGATATAATGGTCATGGAACTTGTTCTATTACATTATAGAGTTTCATTGGAACTTCTGTTATTGAGAATACAATGTAAATGGGAGTGACACATGTGAAACCCATGGGTAACCTAATAAACTTTCCAAGTGTTAGGCAAGTAAGAACGTTACAGAATATTTTGGTAAAGGGTAAACCTAGATGATTCCATAGAGAGTTATAAAAAATATATAAGAGGATATTTTACACGAATGATCTTACCCTTAACCATGATACACCTTGATGCCTTAGAAAAGTTACAATGAGGAGTTTAGTTTTCTCAAATTTATCCACTTGTACATGTTTGTTATGTGTAGTTACTAGCAATTAAATGGTTGTCTTTAATTTTATTGTGAGTTTGAAGCAGGGGGATTGAGATGTTGGAGAAAACTGTGTGCAGATTGTATTAAACCTTAAAAATCCATTACAAATGACCTATATATTAGAATTCTAGAGGTGATAGCTAATTAAAGAAGCTAACCAGTCCCTGTAACAACAATATAAGAGAAGATTACATAACATAAGGCTTTGAACTTGATTAGGACATTCTTCAAGATCCAAGAATAAGTTAAGTTTTACATGTTAGAGAAATATTTTGGGCATTATGGGAATGGTTTCATTAAGATAAATTGAACCCCAAACTTCATTTGTGAATGGGGAGAGGAGAAAAATGTGAGAAGATGTTTCAAAATTTAACTTAGGAAGAGAACATGTGTAAAGAGAACGTCTGTTTGGAACAATGGATCATCTTTTTGAAAATATTAGAACATTGACATTATTAATATCACTGTGAAATTGTTAAATAAGAGATACTTTTATTTAATTTTGAAAACAAAAATTTGTTTTTTGTAATATTATACTACACAACATTTTCTCAAATGGAAACTCTCATCAACTCTAATTAGGGTTGAGGATCACATTACAAAGATGATTAGACAATTAGAACTATTGCCCCCAACAATAGAACTACATATGAGACAATATCACAGGACACATAATTAATAACCATGCAAAAATAACCAAACCAAAACCCTTTATGCTGTCAGATCCACAGAACAGACAAGATAGATGGTGCTGAACAGAGGATATCAAACCCTAACAAAGAAAATGCTTAATTCAGGTCCACTATTGCCATCAGGATTCATCATATAAAAAGTCTCAGAATCTTTAGAACTAATCACACGTTCAAAATTCGCACGCATATAACTCATCTCACCTTCAACCATTTGATCATTACTTTCAGATCTTTCAGTTGGAAGAACACCAGCTCCCATTGAAACTGCATGAAGAAGCTTCATTATATTTAAGTCTTCCTCAGTTGGTTCTCTTTTTACTCCATACCCTAGTTTCTTCCCATTTGAATACATCGTCCAAATAGGTTCATCAATCAACTTAATCTTCTCAGATGGATGTTTTTTCTCACACTCTAATGCTATTCTTACTAACCCAGATCCCATTTCTTGTAATAGTTTAGCTGTTGGTATTGCTAACTCAAGAACTAACACGGGAAAACATTTAGGGTTTAGTTGGATAGCTAGGTTAATTCTAGCACGTCTATAACCGAACAAAGTTCCGGTCATTCGAGTTCCAGTATGGATATGGTTGTTGTCTGTACCACCACCACCACCGACGTTAAGAATATTGACTGGAATTCTACAATCTAATGGTGTTAAGAGAGGGAATGAACGGAAGACGGAACGAAAACGTTGAAAGAATTTAATGTGTTTGGAGAGTTTTTTGTTGTTGTGAGATGAATTAGGGTTTTGGAGGGAGATTTGTTCTCGAAGGGGTGATAAGGAAGTTGTAGGGGTGACTGTGCTACTACTAGTGTTGCTTGTTGGGCGATACTGTTGTGCCATGGTTGGTTAAAGATTGTGAGAGCTAGAGAAATGGTTGTTACAGTCGTTTGTGATAAATGATATTTATAACTTCTAACAGAGAGTGTGGCCTGCAGGTAGTTAGTCGTGGTGGAAGTGTTGTTTTTAGTTGACTTTTTGTTTTTTGTTTTGGGAAAACAAGTTGACTTCAATTAGGTTGTTGTTTGCACGTACACATCTATGTTTTTCTTTACAAATGGAAAAGCAGATTACTCAAAAAAAATAGAAAAGCACAAAAAAAATTTGGACTTAAAAGGAGGGATGTTCATGAGTTGGATAACCGAAATTTTCAAGCCATCCAAAGACCAAACCGAAAGTAGCGGTTACTGAAAAATGCTGACCGAGTCAATCCGGTTGTGGTTCGGTTCGGTTATCCAACTGAACCCTATATGAGCGGTTTGGTTCGGTTTTGTAATTTTAATATCCCTAATTTTCATTTTCTGACATAAACCTCCTGCAATTTTAATACACCTAATTTTCATTTTTCGACATAAACCTGCTGGCTACTGCAATTTCGAATTTCGACATAAACCTGTTGCAATTTTAATACACCTAATTTTCATTTTCCGACATAGACCTACTGCAATTTCTAATTTCGAAATGCATCTGAATACTTCCTATACATCTATCTTTCTGGATCATCATTTAGTATTTTGTGTATAAAATCATACCCTAATCTGGTAATTGGGCGACGAGATAACGGATATCTAATCCGCTCCGAACTTACGATATCCATTATCTTTTTCACGACAAATATTACTGAATAAGCTCCTGCGAGTATGATTTCAATGCTTGTATTAAATTCTTCTTCTTCTATGTCACTGTTGTCGTTGTCATCACCATCATTATCATCAATACCATCATTAGAAATTTCATTTTCATCATCATACTCATTTTCATCTCCGTTCCTGACAAAATCTTCACTACTTGTGTCCATTTCAAGGTGGCCAAGTGAACCTGAACAACTAAACATAAGCATATATGAAAATATGTGCAATTTTAATAATGAATTAACAAAAATATCTAAAGCAATAACAAAGTTATATCATTAACAAAAGTTCAAGAAGTTTCAACAAGTATTCCTATTTAGTTACAAAATAGTCATATGAGATGTCTATACTTTCCACCTATTGTAGTTACAAAATGACCTACACAAAAGCTTCAATACAAATATATCTTGTATCACCTACACAAAAGCTTCATATCAGAAAATTCACAAAATATGACACTTCAACAAAAAGCAAAATATGTAAGAACCATTTTTCAAAGGGACAACTTTGAAAAAACCCAACTCTTTCTCTCTTCGGGACTTAGGAGTTTGAACATTTCTTTTTTATCTTTGGTGTCAAGCAACCCCACCACCATAAATTTTCCATCTATAGTTAATTCCGGCATTTCCATGATAGCAACAAAACAAGTGTTTTTTTTTTCTCTCTTTCCCTCTCTTCCATGAGACCACGAATTGCTTCCGAATTAGTTGCAACTTAAACAACTCCACTTGACATATTTTCCAAAATATCTTTGTCTTTAGGAACACTTTCATCAATACCTAACCTAGGTCTTTTTCTTGTGGGTGCAATAGGAATATTCGGACTTGTACGCTCACAAGAAGCATGTCGACCTTCATGATCTAGTTGGGTTGGAGAATCATCTTTGTCATACAATGTAAAATTTCCTTCATCATCAAAGTTGAAGTCATATGGCATTGAACTCGCACGAGCGTCTTGACTATCCTTATCTTCATAAACTCTTGCATCATTTTCTTCAAAGTTCAAACCAATCGAACTTTTTCCAATAGCGCTCTTGTTTCCCACCACGATGAGCAAATCTTCATAATCATCACACGACTCATATTTCATGCATCTTTGTTTTGGATGAGACTAACAAAACCACCAATAATGATACTTGTTAGTATTCATACTAAACATAAACATAATTATTTAAAATAGAAAAACATATTCACACCTTGAAGTAGTTATCCCATACTTCGTCACTAGCCACAAATCTTTTAGTTGTTGAGTCAAATCCAAATCCGGAGCTAAACTTCATTAGTTTCTCATATTTGCAATATCTCCTCTGGAAGAATTTCTAACGGCTCAAATATTCGGAATATGATATTTTGAAATTATGTTCCTTGTTCAATGCCGGTAAGATTCTAGTCTCCACCAATTTTTTACCAAACGATCCACTACTATCCCTCCAATTGTATCCTACTGCATCTACCAAGAGTTTCAATAAAAAGTTGGATTCTTCTGCAGTCCAAACTCTATATGTTGTTTTTCCTATCTTTGCATCCTCTTCATTCGAAGAATCCAATGTTGTTTTTTTTTTCTTTGCATCCTCATCATTCGATGTATCCAATATTGTCATAGTCACGGTCTCACCAACTCACTAAATTGTAATGATATTCACACAACCAAAATATACAAGAATAAACACAAAAGATAATGAAAAACAATAAAATGTGAATGATAATACATGAATAGACACAAAGATTTCTATCTACATATGGTGATTTGAAAGTTTGAGTTGATATGGTGATTTCAAACCAACCTAAAATTTCAACCTAAAGTTAAAGTGAAAGCTAAAGTTCAAACCAACCTAAAATTTCTATCTACATATGGTGATTTCAAACCAACCTATCAAACTAAAATTTTAGGTTGTAATTTCTATCTATATATGGTGATTTGAAAGTTAGAGTTGATATGGTGATTTCAAACCAACCTAAATTTCAACCTAAAGTTAAAGTTAAAGCTAAAGTTCAAACCAACCTAAAATTTCTATCTACATATGGTGATTTAAAAACAACCTATCAAACTAAAATTTTAGGTTGTAATTTCTATCTACATATGGTTATTTCAAACCAACCTAAAATTTCAGCCTAAACTCATAATTTTAGGTTGTAATTTCTATCTACATATGTTAATTTCTATCTACATATGGTGATTTCAACCCAACCTAAAGTTTAAGCTTAAGCTTCAAAATGATTAGGTTGAACAAAGACAAATGAACATATGGTAATTTCTATCGACAAATGAACATATGGTAATTTCTATCATTTCAGACTTAGACAAAGTATTAGAGAAACTCCAACAAAGTATTATTGAACAAAGGGAATCTACCATCATCTCATACATGAGATAGTTCATGGATTCAAACATAAATTCAATAGTATTTCCAGCAAAGTATTATTGGAGAAATCTACCATCATCATCTCCAGCAAAGTATTATTGAACAAAGGGAATCTACCATCATCTCATACATGAGATAGTTCCTGGATTCAAACTTAAATTCAATAGTATTTCCAGCAAAGTATTATTGGAGAACCATCATCATCTCCAGCAAAGTATTATTGAACAAAGGAAATCTACCATCATCTCATACATGAGATAGTTCGTGGTAGAACAAGAAAAATACAACCTAAAATTCGAACGACTAACCTTACGGCGACACCCTCTCGGTTTGGACGTGATGAGATGATCCTCTCCTCCTTCCTTGTAAAACTTAGAAGATGAACTCCCAAAATGTCTCTTGTGTTTTCTAAAGACAAATTGGGATCCAGATCCTTTATAAAATCAACCAAATATTAAAGTCCCCCAATGTCCGCGGACATTTTATATATAATTGAATGCCACTGACTTTCGGGGATTTGAAAATGTCCACATTTGAATGCCTTGTACTTTCATAGACTCTCAAATGTCGGGATTTGAATGCCTCAGACTTTCGCGGACTCTCAATTGTCTCGATTTGAGTGCCTCAGACTCTCGTGGACTGTCAAATGTCTATGAAAGTCTTACTCCACTACCCCCCCCCCCTTAGTTCTTCATTCGTCCTCTCTTTTCTCTACCACACTCTTTATTCCTCCGACTTTTTTCTCTCTCTCTCTCTGTTTCTCTCACTATGTCGACAAAGAAACTTGAAAGGATGAAATGAAACACTATTAGGTTTTAATAAATCCTAAAACTAGCTCCTTAATCCAACGGATAAGTCAGATCTCATCGCCTGATGACTCTTATGAGTTTGATTATATGAGTCGGGCTTTACAATCGGGTTTATGGCTCGGGTGAAGGTTTTTTAAGTGGATTCCAAGCCCGCTTACAAAAAATTAGTAGGCTGGGCAGGCAGCACCTGTCTCAGGCTTTGAGCTCAACGTTAGGGGATCGAACCCGGGCGTTTTGGACCGGATGTTGGGTTGCGGGGCTAAATTCCCACCCTTATCCTCATGCAGGCTTGATACTTGGAGAGTGTTTCTCTATCCTAGCCAAATTTTTACTTTTTTTAAATCTCATGAATAATTTAAAATTGATGAAATAAGTTTTGATGTCAATTATTTAATCAAGAGTCTGAGTAAGATCTTAAGTAATTCTAGCATTTCATTCTCACTTCACTTTGGATGGTGTGCATCTGTGTTAGATGATATATCAGCCATGACTCTTGGCCATCTGAAATAGGCTCAAAGGAACAAAAACTTAGTCAATCAAGATTCACTTAGGGGAAATCTTTTTTTGTAGTCCAAGAATAATTTAAAATCGATGGAATAAGTTTTATGTCAATTATTTAATCAAGAGTTTGAGTAAGATTTTAAGTAATTCTAGCATTTCATTCTCACTTCACCTTGGATGGGGTGAATCTATGTTAGATGATATATCACCCATGACTCTTGGCCATCTGAAATAGTCTTCAGGGAATAAAAACTTAGTCAATCAAGATTCACTTAGGGGACATTTTTTTCAGTACATGAATAATTTAAAATCGATTGAATAAGCTTTGATGTCAATTATTTAATCAAGAGTCTGAGTAAGATTTTAAGTAATTCTAGCATTTCATTCTCACTTCACTTTGGATGGTGTGAATCTGTGTTAGATGATATATCATCCATGACTCTTGGCAATCTGAAATAGTCTCCAAGGAATAAAAACTTAGTCAATCAAGATTCACTTAGGGGACATTTTTTTAGTCCAAGAATGAACTTCGTTTGATTTCACCCCCCTCATCTTCATGCTCACCTCCACAACCACAACCACAGTTTGGACCATCACTTTCGACCCCGAACACCACCACCAGCACAACCAATTTTTTTTCACTTTCGTATCTCTCTTTCTTCTTTTTCTCTCTTCTTATCCCTTTCTTTCTCTTCCTCTCATTCTTGTACCCTTCCTTTCCTTATCTTTTTCTTTATCTCATTCTCGTGCCCTTCCTCTCCCTCCTTTCTCTTTATAAGAAGTCCCATCAGACCTCAGATCTGGAATCCCTTTTTGTGAAGACGAAGGGTTTCTGATAAAGTCACAAGTGGTACTCCAGATTTCTTTCTGGCGAATAGCTCTTCCGATCTCACTATCAAATGGTCTTCCTACTCTTGTTGATCTCAAGTAGGAGAAGAACATGTAAAAAGGGAGAAGATTATCCGATTGTTTACAATTTATTTCACATTAGCCTCAATAATGTTCATCAGCCACCTTATAATCGAATACAGCGTGCTAGGTGATTGAACATAAAACATCCAAATTATTGTACATTTACTCAAATGCAGGGCCTTCTTTCAGACGGCACCGTAATTGCAGTTAAACAACTTTCTTCCAAGTCTAAGCAAGGAAATCGTGAATTTGTGAATGAGGTGGGGATGATATCTGGATTGCAACACCCTAATCTTGTAAGACTTTATGGATGTTGTATTGAAGGAAATCAGTTATGCGGAACCCAAGGGATGTTTTGCAGTTCAAGAAAATAATTCAATAAGTGAGAGTGCAGCTGATCTCATTTAAGGCAAACTTGATACGCTTACATAGGTTTGAAAAGTTGTGGCGATGCACGACTGAGCTGATACGATGGTAAGACATTAACTCTGATGGTAGCCATGTTTCTAGGGTCGTTAGAAGATAATATATGTTGAATTTCTGACACTAGACGGATCTTCAGAATTTAACAAAACAGATCTTTGGCGCTATTTGTCCTTCTACATATATCATTGTTAAACTCTTTAGATATAGGCTTTTACAATTTGTTTTAAAGTCAGATTATTTAGGTTTTTTTAGATCTTAACTAACGATCGAGAAGTGTTTGATCTGATGGCAGTCATGACAGCTCGATAAGGGCAATCAAAAGGTGTGAATATAGTGGGATCACATGGCATAAGTTACTACAAAGGTGTCACACCAATAACCATGTTGGTTAAGATGATAACGATAATAAAACACATGAAAGGCAATCGACACATCAACGACACTATTGGTATGGCATGATCATGAACAAGAGAATTCTAGTGAAATATTGATACATCAATCTATCGTATACTAAGAAGATACATTTCAAAAGTATAAGAACTATCATTCTTTAAGAGAAGCTATCTTTCGACGGCAAAACGAGCGAGAAAAATAAACTATATCCATCAAGTCATAAGCACATTCCACTTTTATTTGTAACAAACTTAGTAAAATTAGAAATAGTCCAAATCAAGACAAGCAAGACTAAGCGAATTATCTCAAAAATTAATTAATGCAACCAAGTCACCAAAAGGTATCACCAACCATGGATACAATGAGAACGGCCTAAATCATCACAATCAATGAGGCAGATGCAAAAGAAAATTAGTTTGGTCAGGTGATCATGTTGTGGTAGGATTATGTAAGTCTAAGTCACTCGACTAGGTGATTCTTGTTATGCCTAATCGGGGTTAATGTGAACAATAGGAGTAATCCAAGACAAGCAATAGGAATAGTAAAGAACAATCAAGAACGGAACACAGAGATTTATGTGGTTCGGTTGGTGAGACCTACTCCACGACGACAACGGCGCGATGATTTCCACTATGATAAGCAAATAAGTTTACACAAGAGATTCGTGAGATTGTGCTACTAACATCTCCTTACGGTTTAGTTTATATAGCCACTAAACCCTAATCCCACCGTCTCACCGACTCTCTCTTTACAACCAACATTATACACGAATACGCTAATACTAATAACCGACATAAGCCTAGCTTCGCATTCCAGCTCTGTCTCGAAGTCCAACTTTGCCTCAGAGCGCGCACTGCTTCGCATACCAGCTCTGTCTCATTAATCAGCTCCGCTAATGGGTCCAAGCTTCGGTAGGTTGTACCGGGTTCGATACCAATCCATATTCGAGTCACTTATAAATCCATATTCGAGTCACTTATAACAATTCTCCACCTTGACTTGAATATGCCCCTCCTGACTTAGATTTGCCACCATCATAGCTCAGCGCCTCTGAGCCATCGTCGCTCCAGTCCTGGTAGGGCTAACATAATCAAGTCTAAGCAATGCTTAAAATTGAAAGTTGTAACTGCCTTGATCAGCATATCCATTGGATTCTCTGCCGTAAAAACCTGCTTTAACGTGATCTTCCCTTGTTCAATCACGTCATTGATAAAGTGACACCTGACGTCAATGTGTTTAGTTCTCCCGTGATACATTTGATTTTTGGTCAAATGAATAGCACTCTGATGGTCGCAGTAGACCTCTGTCACCTCCTGCTTCAGGCCCAAATCCTAAACTAAACCACTCAGCCATATTGCCTCCTTCACCGCCTCTGTTGCTTCCATGTACTCTGCTTTCGTTGTAGACAGCGCTACCACCGACTGCAACACTGCTCTCCAACTAATGGCACTCCCGCAGAGTGTGAACGTATAGCCCGTCAGCGACCTCTTCCTCTCAAGATCCCCCGAAAAATCCGAATTTACAACTCCAACTACCGAACCAGAAGTGTCAGCCCTTGTGTCGTAAACCAAACCAAGCTCCGCAGTTCCTCCCAGATACCGCAGTATCTATTTCACAGCTTGCCAATGACCTTTCCCAGGTCTACCCATGTATCTGCTTACTACGCTAACAGCATGTGAAATATCAGGCATTCTGCACACCATAGCATACATAATGCTACCTACTGCATTTGCTTAAGGCACCCGAGACATGTACTCCGTCTCGTCATCAGTTGTTGGTGACAGTTCTCCCGAAATCTTGAAATGTGCTGCCAATGGAGTACCGACAAGTTTTGCCTCTGTCATACCAAAACGTTTCAACACCTTTTCGATGTACGTTTTCTGAGACAGAACAGTTTCTCAACAGATCTGCCTCTCCGTATCTCCATACCCAATATCTTCCTTGAGGCACCCAAGTCTTTCATCTCAAACTCACCCTTTAACTGATCCTTTAACATGTGGATTTCCGACATATCCTTGCAAGCTATCAGCATGTCATCCGCATACAGGAGTAGATACACATAAGAACCAATAGTTCCCTGTGATACACACAACTATCATACCTGCTTCTGTCATAGCCGTTTTAAACCATAAACGTGTCAAAACGCTTATACCACTACCTAGGAGACTGTTTCAGTCCATACAAAGACTTCTTCAGCAAACAGACCTGGTCTTCTTTCCCGAGAATCTCAAACCCCACTGGCTGACGCATATAGATTTGTTCCTCCATCTCTCCATGTAAGAACACAATCTTAACATCAAGATGCTCTAATTCCATATGATACAAAGCAACCATAGCAAGTATCACTATAATAAAACTATGTTTGACAACAGGAGAAAATACCGCATTGAAGGCTATCCCTTTTCGCTGTGTAAACCCCTTAGCTACTAACCGTGCTTTGTAACGTGCATCTTCCACCCCTGGGATGAAGGATATAGTGCCTAAAGTCTGAAGGAATGGTATCCTTCTGAAGGAGTGTCCTTCGACCAAGGATGCAATGCGTATAATTTGGCGAATAGGATCTTAATGACCTTACTCGGGAGATCATTAGTCCGGTCCAATTAGGGGTCGTAATGCTTAGCTAGAAGCCAACTACGATCGTCGAATCAAGAGTTGAGTCGCGGCTAACATAGACCGGATCCTACAAGGGTTACACATCAGAGTAGTGATTTGAATGGAGAGAATTGACTAGATGGATAATGGCAAATAAGTGGATTGGATCCATTATTGATAAGTCCTGAAAGGTTCGGAGAAGTCCGAATAGAGACAAACATGTCCGGGCCCAAAAAGGAGGCCCGGAAAGGCTTTAGGAAGGCCGGCCATGTGATCGCCGGCCTAGGCAATAGGGCCGGCCATGTGATGGCCGGCTAGGCCCTAAGTGGGCCGGCCAAGGAAGCCCATAAAGGGCTATGTTAGCCGGCCACCTTAAGTGACCCAAAGGAGGGTATTTTGGGTGTTGCCTAATAATTAGGTTTATGGAATTCTAGTTTGAGTCTAATACCTCTTCTAGGGATTTCTATATATACCTAATTATACAACCTAAAGAAGGAGGTAATTCTAAGTCAAGTTTTGTCAGCTTCTCAGAGTGTCTGAAAAAGTTTCAGAATATACATCTCAGAGAGAGAGAGAGAAAAGGAGTTTTCTCAAGTATCTAGTCAAGAAGAAGGAGTTCTTCATCTCAACCTTCAAGAAGGTCCTAGCTGACTGAAAAGAGGGAGTTCAAGTCATTACTCGGTGTCTCAAGTAGAGGAGCTACACTTGGAGCTCTTATCTTCCGAATACTGGTCGGGATTTAGTTCGTGGGAAAGCAATTAAGAGGTAATCATCTTTCCAATCTAGTTCATTGGTATGTTCATGTATAGATACTGGAAACTAGTGTTAAACATATAGATGTTTGAGATTCCGCTACCAACACTAGAGAATTAGGTGTATGAGATACCCTAGTACAATCCCCTTCATGGGATTCCTTATTTCTTCTTGAAAACTCATTTGCTACCAACAATCTTCTGACCCTTAGGCTGCTCGGTTAATTCTGACGCCTGGTTCTTCCGAAGAGACTCAATCTCCTCATTCATGGCAAGAGACCACTGCCGTGATTCATCACTCCTCATAGCTTCTTCGTAGGTGCATGGCTCACCTCCATCTATGCTTTCTCCCACACTAAGTGCAAATGCAACCATATCTGCCATCCCATACCTTTCTGGTGCCCGGATGTCCCTCCTTCCCTAGTTCCTCGCTGTAATGAACCAGCTCTGGTTCATCTTCCTCAACTTGCTCATCTACCTGAGACAAAACCTCTTCTGGAGTGTCTATCTCAATCTCCATATGCTCCCTATGATCTTCCTGCTTTACCTGTTTACCAACACCCTCCCGAGCATATACAGGCGTTACCTTCTGAGTTACCATGGCTAACTCATCAAAAGTAACATCTCTACTTGTGAGAAACTTCTTCGATTTTCCATCCAGATTTCAACCGATAACCCTTAACTCCAGGCTCACACCCAAGAAATACATATTTCTTAAACCTCAGTTTTGATACCAGTTTGTTATGTCCAATCGGGGTTAATGTGAACCATACGAGTAATCCAAGACAAGCAATAGGAATAGTAAAGAACAATCAAGAACATAACACAGAGATTTACGTGGTTCGGTTGGTGAGACCTACTCCACGGCGACAACGGCGCGATGATTTCCACTATGATAAGCAAACAAGTTTACACAAGAGATTCGTGAGATTGGGTTACTGATATCTCCTTAGGGTTTAGTTTATATAGTCACTAAACCCTAATCCCACCGCCTCACCGACTCTCTCTTTACAACCGACTTTATACACGGATACGCTAATACTAATAACCGACATAAGCCTATCTTCGCATTCCAGCTCTGTCTCGGAGACCAGCTTTGCCTCAGAGCACTGCTTCGCATACCAGCTCTGTCTTAGTAATCAGCTCCGCTAATGGGTCCAAGCTTCGGTAGGTTGTACCGGGTTCGATACCAATCCATATTCGAGTCACTTCTAACAATTCTCATATGGAGGAAATAACATAATTAGCCTACCTAGGCAAACCGGCCGGCAATATAGAAAATGCACTTCAGTAACAAAGAAGGTTACATTTTAAACCACTTCAAAAGTTGAATGGTCTCTATAGTGTAGCCATCAACCTTAAAGAATGATACAATTAAAGGACATATGAAGTTAGAAACAAGTAGACCACTAAAACCGAGTAACAACAAAGACAAAGGTCAGCAACAACCATCTTCCATGTTTAAGCCATAATAATTTAAGAAAGTGACTATCATATCGACCTTTGTTGCTATGAAAACAAGGAGTTAAACTTGGATCTTTTAGTATACATGGGTATGCAACAGGATAGTACAGAGTGATACATATTATATACATATAACAAATTAGCTAGGTTTTGGGTGCCTCGTCGTAACTTGTCATTTATAAATCTTCGTTACTTAATTTCTTGAGGTTTTGATCCAATGATTTAAGTTAATTGAAATTTCGGTTTTTTAAACCTCCCATCTATGTCTTAGGTGATTAGAGATGTAGGTGCTGTTTGTTTTTTTTTTTTGACGTCTGAAATCTGAATTGGCTGAATCTGAATTGGCTGAACTGAATTGGCTGAATCTGAATTGGCTGAACTATTTTGAAATTTAGGTTTTGCTTTTTTAATCTGAATTTTGAAGTCTGAATTAACTGATTTACATTTATACCCCTATGTAATATTTATCTCAAACAAACCTACTTTTGCAAAACCCTAATATTTTCTCTCTCTAATTAATAGAAAAGCAAAACCCTATATTTTCTCTCTAATAAATAGATAAGCAAAACCCTAACTGCTCCATTTCTCTTTCTCCATCTCTCAGCCTCCTCCCTCTCTTCCGACCAGAATGTTTCCGGCGAAACCTATCTATCTCGGCTAAATCTCGGATTCCCCGGCGGTTGTTTATCTCTCTCTCTCTCGGTTCCCCTCTCTCTCTCTCTTCCCTTTCTCTCAGATCTCTCTTTGTTCCCCTTTTTTTCAGTTCTTCTCTCCCTAACAAATAGGGATAAGCCTGTTTGTGGTGGCGGTCGGTTTGTGGTTTTGGTGGTGGTTATCGCTTTTTGGCGGTGGTTGTGTTTCTCGCTTTTTGGTGGTTGTGTTTCTCGCTTTTTGGTGGTGGTGGTTATCGGGTTGTGGTTTTAGTGGTGGTTCTTGGTTGGTGGTCGTCGGTTTTTGGTGGTGGTGGTGGTGGTCGTCCGTCTTTGGTGGAGGTGGTGGTGGTCGTCGGTCTTTGGTGGAGATGGTGGTGGTCGTCGGTCTTTGATGTAGGTGGTGGTGGTTGTCGGTTTCCGGTAGGCGCCTGGTGGTGGTCGTTGGTTTCCAGTGTGGGTGGTGGTGGTAATCCGGTGTGGGTGGTGGTGGTAATCAGGTGTGGGTGGTGGCCCTGTCGTGTTGGTGGTAAAAATATAAGAGGGCATTTGTGTCATTTAACATAATTCAGCAGACATGCCTTTATTTCAGACTTCTTTTGAAGTCTGAAAATTGAGGGTTATTTTTCAGCCCATTCAGACATGAACACAATTCAGCAAATATTTCAGATTTCAATAAATAAGGAAAACAAACATCTGAAATCTGAAATGATTCAAATTCAGATTTCAGATATGAAAAAAATGAAAAAACAAACAGCACCGTAGTTACAAAATTTCCATTATTTCCTCCCAATCCTTGATTCTCTCACAATATAAACTGAACATTTCCCCTTTTTACGGTTACTTTATCTATACTTTTCCTCTCTCATATCAAATTATACGATTACTTCAATTTGCTATCGAATTAATGTTTATGTTGTTAGATTTTTTTGGTGACTCTCAAATTAATGTTTATGTTGTTAGATTTTTTTCAAGTTCATTAATTTGTTGTGGTTTAAAGTTGAGAACTAACAATGTATGAATGGTTTTGTACAAGCTACATGGTTGAAGTTTTATGAATCATGGGAAATTTCTTTGATATTGGTCATTCTGATGTGGTATTGCTTTAATTTTATTTTGTTTTCGTCAGTCATGAACCCTTCTCTCTCTAACTATGCTTGATCTTTTTTTTTTGCTGGAAGACTAATTGTGGTTGGTTGGTTGGTTGGTTGGTTATATATCTATACTATCTTTCATCCTTTGGCAGTTTAAAGTTCTTAATGGATTAAGAATGTGATAACTGTTGCTCTAGAAACTCATTACATCCTGTTTTCATCCCCTTTATTTAGCCAACTAGATAAATTTGAATTGTTTTATTCTTTTCATATTAGTTATAATTATGTTGATGGATTACTAACAGTTTTTTGATTTTGTGTAATACATGGTTGATGAACAACCGAGACTTTAATTTACAAGACTTTCTTTATGTAATTTGTAACGAATAAATTGTTTATTGCTTAAAAAACCTATAATATTTGTTTGACATTATTTATAACTTTGTTAACGTTTTATATACCCCATTTTAATTTTGCATCAATTAAAATTTGTGTTAAATGTAACTTAACATTAGATTCTACTGCATACATTAATGTATAACTAGTTTTATAATGTCATACTACTTCAATTTACTCAAATATAATTCTTCCCATTATTTTCGTCCTTAGTCTTTTGTTAATTAATGCATTAAATTTGATTTTCTTTACTATCTTATATTTAATATATTGTTGTTGAGTAAACTTTATAATTCTTATTCTTATATTTTCTTTCCTGAAAAATATGTATAGTTTTTTATTTTTCTTTTGACAATTTCTAAACCAAGGTTGCCAGATTTGCTAGGAGTAGTGACGAACTGCGATCTGGTTCGCGCGTACCCTTTTAGGGTGCGTTCACGTACCAGATCGTCGGTAAGAGCGAACCAGATCGTTGTTAAGAGCGAACCAGATTCATTGAAGAAGATGGAAAAAAAATACTAGTTTTTGAAGAAAAAAATTGAAAAACCTGTATTTTTGTTTTAGATCTTCATCTTTTAGCTTTTAGGATCTCGCCATGATTCATCACATATATTTTCTCTATTAGACGACGATTTTCGGACTCCATAGCCTCTCTGATAGTAGGGTTTCATTTAGCCTTTTAGGGTTTTTAACAAAAGTTTGTTTAGTGAGGGGAGAAGAGAGAAGAAGATGGCGGTCTCTGACTCTGTGTAGGGTTTCATTTTAGTCTTTTAGGTTTTTAAAAAAATAATTAGGGTTTAGTTTAGTTTTATAGATAGAGTTGTTTATTCTCACCGTCAGATTATAAGAGTCTAGATCAGTTTTTGACCGTCAGATCATAAATAAATTCGAATTTTTTAGGTTTTTTTGCAACCATTGGATCTATATTAACTTTCCTTTTACTTGATGATAATATGAACAGATGAAAAGAGTCTTTAGGCAATATATTATATTAATATATTTAGAAACTTGAATTCTATTGAGAGTTGTGCATGCATTGGGAAGTTTCCCAAATTAATGAAAAACAAAAAGCCAAAATGAGTCAGAGATCCAAAAAGTTGAGGGGAAATAAGCTTCATCCCCAGCCAAAATAAAAAATGAGGGATCAGTCCAAATGTCAGAAAATTCTGATTTTTTTCTTTTCTCTTTCCAGTTCCTTCCTATATTACCCTTTAACCGTACATAGTGCCTACACCTCCATCTTTTTCTGACTGATTTCGTGTCTAACCATGAAAAGTAAATCTGTAGGAAGAAAATTTCTCAACATATTTTGCTTCTTCTTTCTCTCTCAAGAAATTTCTCTCTGATCTTCTTTGTCTCTTTCCATCTTTAAAATTAATTTGAGATTATAATAGAATCTAAAAGATCTGAGATTGTACATAATCTTTCCTAATAAGAGCATGTCGAAAGATGTGAGATTATAACAAAATCTCTCAAAATCGATTTCTTTCTCTTTTTGCACCATGTTTCCTGATCTTCCTCATTTCTTTCTCTCTCTAAAAATTTAAAAATTTCTAATCTTATTCTTCATCTCTTTCTCTCTCTAAAAGATTAGGAATTTCTAATCTCCTTCTTCATTTATTTCTCTCTCTAAAAGATTAAGAACTTCTGGGACATATTTCATGCTCTTCATCTCTTTAAAAGATTAAAAATTTCTGATCTTCTTCTTCTTTTATTTCTCTCTCTAAAAGATTAAAAATTTATGGCGTATGAATGTTTAGTTGTTATCTGTACTGTGTGTTAGTTTGTGTACAATACATGGCAAAATTTCTAATACGTTGTTAGACGGTCAGTAAAATATTATGTGTACAGTACATTACAAAATGTAGAGTACATTTCTCAGTTCCCGCTATACTACCAAGTTCCTGCTACCTGTGTTTGTGCATTGGACACACTAGATTCTTTCTCGGGGAATATTGAAATGTAATGTGTACAAAAATATTTACTATACATTGATAAGTTTTAGATATCATTTTTCATTACATATCTTTCGTCGTGCTCTTATTAAGAAGGATTGTGTACAATACATATTTGTATTTTCTGTACATTTTAAAATGTACATTAGACCATGAAAGCTTTTACAGAAAGTTCCCCCCTTTACATAGTCTTCAAATCGACCAATGTTATCTTTAGTCGAAGTTGTAATACTTTGTACCAAAACAAAGTTATCATTCAATCCAATACAACATATTTGTATTTACTGTACATTTTAAAATTTACAGTACTATTTGTATTGGTCGTACATTTTAAAATGTACATTAGGCCATGAAAGGTCTTACAGAAAGTTCTCCGCCTCACATAGTCCTCAAATCGACAATGTTATCTTTAGTCGAAGTTGTAATACTTTATACCAAAACAAAGTTATCATTCATCCCAATACTACATATTTGTATTTATTGTACCTTTTAAAATTTACGGCCAGTAAAGTATTATGTGTATAGTACAGTGCATGACAAAATTTACAATAAGTTGTTAGATGGTTAGTAAAGTATTATGTGTATAGTACATTACAAAACGTATAGTACACTCTTCAGTTTCCGTTATACTATCAAGTTCCTGTTACCTGTGTCTGTGCACTGAACACACTACAATTTAAAGATGATGAATATTTCTCTTAAAGATGTACAACTCTATTCCTTAACAAAGTTATCATGGAAACCCTATAATCCAGTTCACACGTGTGAAGACTTCATCACCGGTATACGCAAACCTCGACCAATGTTATCTTTAGTCGAAGTTGTACAACTCTATACCTTAACAAAGTTATCATGGAAGAATATTGTACATATTGTTATTTCCTATACATTATAAAATTTACAGTAAATAAATGTTTATCCTGTACATTTTAAAACGTAAGCTAGACCATGAAAGGTTTCACAAACAGTTTTCCCTTCACATAGTCTTCAAATCGATTAATGTTATTTTTAGTCGAAGTTATACAACTCTGTATTTTAACAAAGGTATCATGGAAGTCTATAATACATATTGTTATTTTCTGTACATTATAAAATTTACAGTACATAATTGTATGTCCTGTACATTTTAAGATGTAAGCTAGACCATGAAAGGTTTCACAGATAGTTTTCCCTTCACAAAGTCTTCAAATCGATTAATGTTATCATTAGTTGAAGTTGTACGACTCTGTACCTTAACAAATTTATCATGAAAGTCTATAATACATATTGTTATTTCATGTACATTATAAAATTTACAGTACATAATTGTATGTCATGTACATTATAAAATTTACAGTGCATAATTGTAAGTCATTTTTCTTCTAGTTTGGTCCCCCCCAAATTTTTCTTTCTACGAACAACCACCTAATGTGGGGTGCAAACTTCTATATGGAGTACATTTGAAAATGTACTGTAGATTTTCCAATGTGTTGTACATTTTAAAATGTGGAGTACATTAGAAAATGCACTTTTCAAAATGTGAGTTGCAAACTTCTATGTGGAGTACATATGAAAATGTATTGTACATTTTCGAACATAATGTACATTTGCGAATGTACTACACACAAATTTACTAATGTACTCCACATTTGCGAATGTACTGTACACACATTTGCGAATGTTCTGCACATTTGCGAATGTACTGTACACACATTTGCGAATGTTCTGCACATTTGCGAATGTACAACACATTTGGGAATTTACTGTACATTTACAAATGTACACTGTTAACGCTTTATAAACTAAGTCAGGATATGTATCATATTTCAAATTTCGCACAATAACCTACTATTTAAGTTTCACCAAAGCATATTGTTCCAAAACATGCATTCGTTTATAGTACATTATAGGTGTGTTAGTACATGAGCAAAAATACATTAAATAAAAAGTGGTACTAAGCGAATATATAAACTTAATACAACACCACCATTTAAGACACTTCATCTTGAATTCTCTTTCTCCATCCCTCTTGAGACTCATTCATATCATGTAAGTCATACTGTTGTTGTGTTCTTTGGCTTAGTCACGATAGCGGTAGTGGACTCCTCATGTGCTTACTGTAAAAGAGGAACATTCAGTGGTAAATACATCTCTAATAGCACCATCTAATAAAATATGTACAGGGAATACAACAAAGACTAACACACATTCATTTACATTTCAAATATAGCATACACAGAAATACTTTCCAAGAACAAACATGTGTACAGAGAACAAAACCTTGTAAAATCTTTGTCAGTGGACAAACTATGTACGAGGAACAAACTGCCTACAATACAATAGTTAGAAGAACTTACCTAGAACACAATAGCATACTCATAATTATACCCGGGAACAAATATGTGTAGAAGGAACAAATTAGTGGTCAGGAACAAACATGTGTATAGGGAACTAAATTGATGGTCAGGAACAAACATGTGTACAGGGAACTAAACCTTGTACAACCATGTTCAAAGAACAAACTATGTACAGGGAACAAAAATATGTACTGGAAACTGCCTAGAATATAATAGTTAAGCATAAATTGCCTAGAACACGATAGCATACTCAGAATATTTGAGACAGTTCATCTTCAATTCTCTTTCTCTATCCCTCTTGAGACTCATTCATATCATGTTAGTCATACTGTTTCTTATTATTTGGCTTAGTCACAATAGAGGTAGTTGACTCCATTTTTATACTGTAACTTTATTTATTAGAGGTACATAATATTATATACTGTAACCGAAATATAATCTTAGTAAGTGGGTATGTATACAGGAAACTATTTACCGGGAAGTAAACAGTTTACAGTTCAGGAAACTATGTACCGAAAAGATCATACCGAAAAGTTTTGTTGGATTTAGGTTTCCCTGGTAAAAATAAAACATAAATTTTTTGTCAGATTTAGGGTTCTTAAATAAAATGAAAGAAGAAATCTTTTTCAGATTTAGGGTTCTTAAACGAACTAAACTGGAAATTTTCTAAGTTTTAGGGTTCTTAAATAAAAATCAAACACAAAGTTTCTTCGATTTAGGGTTTTGAAATAAAAATCAACCAGGAAAGATTCTCAAATCAAACGAGAAAGTTAATATGGTTTTGGTTATGTTGATGAGAGAGAAGGAGAAATCCATTTTTAACAGACTCAAAACCCCATCTAGAAGTTTCTTCCCCAAATCAGCAAAAAATTTTCTTTTTCGATTATGAAGAAAAACAAAAAGAAGATGTTTAAGATCTAAGTGGATACTTACAGTTTTGAGTGTTTCTTCCACAAATCCAGGTAGCATTGAAGGAGATTAACTTCTTTGAAGTTTTTTTGAAGCTTCCACTGTTGCAGTAATGAAAGTCAAAAAAGATGTGGGAAGAAGAAAGGTTTTTGGAGAGAGAAAAAATCAACTGGTGAAGAGATGTGGGAAGAAGGAAAATGGTTTTCCAAAACTGAGCAGTGTGGGTAGTAATTAATGGAGATGGGACGGTTGCTTTAAGGGGTCTTGGTATATTTCAATGGCATTTCCGTGATTACTGGAAAAATCAAGGTTGTTTTTTATTTTCGATTTGAAAGCCTGGCGCCATGGACCTGCAGCTTATTGTTTCTCTGACGTGGGCTGGGTTCTTATACTTGGGCCAATTTTGGGCGTTTTGCCCAACTCCTCAAAACAAAAAGGCAACTTCATTGTGTTAGGAAACTTCCCAACTAATAATTTTTTATTCTCAAAACTGACTTGTAATCTATAGATAATATTGATTTTTTATTAAATTGTACCCCAAAACGAATTTTAGACAACAACATATACATAAAACGAATTTTACACCAGACATAATAAAACGAATTTTTTATTATGTTACTCATAATCCAATTTTATTACTTAGTATTTACTAAACCACATTAATTAAGACAATTAATTGTTCCCTGATTTACTATGCAAATTAATGTATACAGAAATAGTAAACTACTTTACTCTTTAAGAAATAACTTTTTATGTGATTAGGAATTCTAACTAAATCTAATTTTTTTTTTAATTAATCTTTAGAAATAGGCACTATAGTATAAATATTGGTCTTATACAACCAATTTTATTCATAACTTCAATACTAGTAAAATTAAATCTTCACTAGTGTTTCATAAAGATGGCATTCGGGGAAAAAAGAACAAGGGATGATATTGAAATTTCATCATCACAGGTGAATAGTGTTAATCAAGAAGGCAATATTCATAATTTAGACGATGAATCTGATGAAGACGAAGTTCATGTTGATAATAGTGTTAATCAAGAAGGCTCGAAAACTAATATCAGTAAACAATCACGCGTCACAAAAGAAGATTTGATATCCAAACCTTTACTTAACGAAATAATTGTTGATGGTACTAATCCATAAAAAAATCCTGGAGGGTCAAAGAGTTGGACTTGCAAACATTGTTGTGGTAATTTCACTAGTTCATATACACGTATTCATTCCCACTTTTTGGTGTTGAAGTTGGAAAAAAAGCTGGAATTAAGCGTTGTGATGCATTAATGAAGAATAGAGATTTGTATGAGAAAGTCCGTAACAGAGTTTATGAAGCTGAAAAAAAAGGAATTTCTTCTTCACTAAAAAACTCTACACTCACAAAACCAAAGCAATCATTATCAGGTAACAGCAATTAATAGTTGACATGAAAGTGATGAAGGGGTTGTGTGTAAACGGAATTCCTTTTAATGTTTTGAGAAATCCTCAATTTCATGAGATGGTAACAGCAATTAATAGAGCTCCTAAAGGTTACAAAGCTCCATCTTATGAAAAAGCAAGAACTACTTTATTAGATGAATGCAAAAGAAATATTGAGAAAGATATGACACATGTCAAAGATACATGGTATTCTCATGGAGTTTCTATTGTTTCAGATGGTTGGACTAATATGAAACATCAACCTTTGATCAATATAATTGCAGTAAATAGTCGAGGTGCCATGTTTTTGTATGCTCAAGATTTCGAAGGGATAGAAAAAACAGGTTTAGCAATTTCAAAATTTTTACTTAAAGCGATTGAAGAGGTAGGATCATCAAACGTGCTACAAGTAGTGATGGATAATGCAGCTAACTGCAAACTTGCCGTAAGGAAGTTGAAAAGGTACACAAACATATTTTTTGGTCTCCTTGTGTAGTTCATACTTTAAACCTTATTTTCAAAGATATGGCAAAAGCGTTTGACTGGTTTACAGCTACTTATAGAAGAGGAAATAATATTGTTAAATACTTTATAAATCACACACATGCTTTAGCTATATTTAGGAATCATTCGAAACTAGAGCTTCTAAAAGTAGCAAAGACTAGATTTGCGTCGCATTATATATTGTTAAAGCGACTTGTTGATTGTAGAGAGGCTCTTGCAACCACTGTTGTTGTTAAAACATGGAAAGATCTAGTAAAAAGTGGAGATGATCACACAAGAAAGTTAGGTCCATTAGTTACAGAAACTATTAATAGTGAAGAATTTTGGGATGATGTGGAAAACATAATACGGATCACCAAGCCGATATATTTTCAAATCAAATTTTGTGACGGAGAAGGTCAAAAAATGGGTGAAATTACGAAAGGATGGATAATATGCTTGGTGAAATAAAAGATATTATGAGAGAGGGAAATCATGCAGACAAGTACCCTCAGATTGAAAAAATGGTGCTTGAAAGATGGGAAAAAATGAATATTCCAATGCATTGCCTTGGATTTGCTTTAACACCACGATATTATGATCCTCGGTATCTTGCTACACCTGCACCAGGGGGTACTACTAGGAAGAGTCCAAATCAAGACAAAGAAGTTATGATGGGTGTTATGGAAGCATTTGAAAAAATAGCAGAAGATGAAAAAGAGTCAAGACCGTTCCGTGAACAATATGCAGTATTCCATTCAAGAAAGGGGATGTACGCTATGGTAGCTGCCCAAACTGATGTTGTGACCATGGATGTTATTGATTGGTGGTCAACATATGGCTCAGAAACTCCAGAGCTTGTAGAAGTGGCAAAGAAGGTAAATTGGTATTATTATTTTTAATGTAATTATTTTTCATTGTTAATTTATTTGTTCGTTTATTTTATAGGTATTGGCCCAACCTATTACTAGCTCATCGGCTGAAAGAAATTGGAGCACATATTCATTCATTCATAGTGTGAAGAGAAATAGGTTGAATTCCGATAGAGCTGATAAATTGGTATACATTCACTCTAACATTCGTCTCCAATCTCGATTCTCTGAAAGTTACAAGGATGGTCCGTATAAGAAGTGGGACATAAATCTTGAACACAAACATATAGATGATTCAATTGTGAGGCTAGAAGATATGCGTTGGAAGTCTCTTGAGGATGTGGTTGTTGAAGATGATAATGAAGATGAAGAGATACCATCCAACGCTACGAGCGGATCCAATTTCATATCAAATTTTGCAAGGGGAAGTAGTTCAAAAGGCAATTAAAAGACGACTTAAGACTAATTGTTTGAGTTTTTTATGCTAGGTTTTTATGTTTCATTCAATTTTATATTTTATTTTCGAACATTAATTAAATTACTAGGTACAAATTTCTCTACATAGTTTATTTTAAAATATTTATAAATTAATCAAATTGGTAAAGTTTGCTTTCATATATATATATATATATATATATATATTTGAATTATTGAGCGTACCGAAATAACGTACCCTAGCGAATTGTGTACCGAAAAAGCGTACCGAAAAAGTATACCCTAACGTACCGAATACTCTCAACCCAACGTACCGCGTACCCGTACCCGTACCACGTACCGGAACGTACCGCGTTCCAGGCAACCTTGTTCTAAACATTACAGTTTTCAAATGATAACCATAATATTTTATGTTGAGCACAAGTGAATGTTGAGAATATTTTATGATTTACAACTTTTGTTCACTTTTTTTGTTGTTTTCTTTTATATAGACCCGACACCTAAATTATTGTATCTTAAACCTATAGTTTCTTTTGTAAAGGAAGGTGATCTTTTTGGCTTAGTCGTTTTACTATTAACTAGGTATCTCTTGCGTCCTGCGGGCGTGGTCAATCCCGTCAGGCTTACGCTAGTCGTCAAGCACAATGAATTTAAACATTCAGTGGAGTGCATGTAACACAATGCCTACCTAAATTGTTGCATGCACTCGGTGAATATTTAAACTCGTTGTGCTTGACGACTGGCGTACAACGGAATTGACCGCGCCCACAGGGCACGGGAGATACCTAGTATTATATAAAACGCAATGGTGTTTTTTACTTTTTTAGGTGGACCATAGATTTATGTTTTGAATATTCGCCTCCGTTAGATTGTAATCTGACTTTTTCTTATCTAGCAGTTTAGATACATCTCACGTTCTTATATACAAACTACACATTAAACTTTCTTCTTTTTCACGTATTTCTCTCTCCCACCAATCTCTCCCATTACTTAATTAGTTGGAGAAATTTGGGTATAACTATTAACTACCCAATTTTCACACGATTATCTTTCTTGTATATTTCTCCAAACTCCCTTGAATTTCTCTATGCAATTAAGTAGTTCATTTTCTTCTTCTCCGTCATTTGATTTTTTTAAGTTCTGATTTTCTTATTTTCAGGTTTACACCAATCTTCACATGTATTACACGAAGGTGTTAGCCAAAAATGATCTACCACGTCTTTAAGACGTCGTAGATATATATATGTACTACACTCTATTTGGTTGAGAACCCACTCAAAAGAGGAAAATGAGTCAATTAAAAAAGTTGTTTAAAAGATAATAAGTTAAGAGTATATGTTACCGAGTCTTGGGATTGGAAGAAGGACTGCAAGTAAAATGATGCGAGAGTGAATATTTGGAAAGTGGAACTATTAGAATCATTATAAGTCATTGCAAACGATAACTTGGGATTAATACGAAATAGCTCTACATGTTATCATTTCCGAGAAATATATGAGGTTATTTGGGGATGATTTTCCTTTAACATTGAA
Organism: Eschscholzia californica; assembly: GCF_041429995.1. Classification (NCBI taxonomy): domain Eukaryota; kingdom Viridiplantae; phylum Streptophyta; class Magnoliopsida; order Ranunculales; family Papaveraceae; genus Eschscholzia; species Eschscholzia californica. Next base: position 41,151,314 of record NW_028238198.1, read on the forward strand.
GATTGTAATATTCCAAGTTCAGCTAAAAGGTTTTCAAGAATTTAAGTTATCCGAGTGACTGTCATGTAATTTCGTCAAGTTAAAGAACTTTTTAATAATTGGATACTAAAAAGGTCCTGTTGGTACTTGCTGAGGTTCAATTGAAGAAAAAAAACTTAAATCCCAAGATTTTTTCAAAGAGAGATAAAAGAAGGACGCGGAAGGGAGAGTTTAGGGATGAAAATTAGTGGTGGCCATGGGTTTCAATCCACTAAGGTTTTGATGAGCTTGACCAAAGCTTGACCGAGATAATATGTTGGATGAAGGTTTGTGGATGACACAAAGTCCCCAATCACACCGTTGTTAGCGTGATATAAGTACCTATAAATAATTTAATTGAAGTTATTGGATTAGCATAGAATCTTCAGTTGTAGAGACGGTGGCAATGTGTCATCTTGGTTCAAGTCACAGTGACTTTGTGTCATTCAACTTCAAACTTATATGTTTAACAGAAAGACCATAACATTCATATCTTGGTTCAAGTCATAGTGACTTCATGATATGAGGGACTTCAAAGAATATCTTAAATTTTACTTATTGTGTTACGTTTGAAAGTTGAATGAATGTCTTTATTATATGACAAGTTTATACAGGATTAACCAGTCCAATTTACACATAAGATTCTGTCAGATATTTTTTTTGTCTCGTCTGTATATCGTCACGACGTACTCTTTGCCATTTTAGGGGCACGGGGAGTTACATGACGTGGTAAATGTCAATGTTCTTGGGGACTAAAAATAAAAATGAGAATTGTCATGGGCTATTACCCAATTAACCATAAGAACCAAGGACTCCTTGAAAAGAAACCAACTATTAACCAAACAACCATTAAAGAGTCATGAGTCATGACTGCCCACATCCCACAGCAACTGACTGGTAGGTTTTTCTTGCGTTTACTCTTTCTGTCTCTCTCTCTCTCTCTCTCTCTCTCTCTCTCTCTCTATCTATAACAACGGTTTACTTGTTACAGAAGAAAATCTTCAATAAATCTGGACACAGAGATAGTGAGAGACCAAAAGTTATAGGAGCAAATGAAAACAGTGGCCTAAATTGTGATCAATGTCTTCTCTGCAATTTTTGGTCTTACTACTCTCCATCTCCATCCCTTTTTCATCTTCTATTCCTTTCATTGTATTTCATGGTACCAACTATCTCTATCTCTATCTCTCTTGTAATTTTGATGATTACTTGATTCAGTTGGAACTATAGCTTTTCTTATTATACACTTCATTTATTCTTAATAGTAAGATATTCAATTTGTTGACTTTTAAAACTTTAGGGAGTCTAAATTTTGGAATTCATATTTGTTATTTGAATGATTAATTGTTTGAGCTAAGATGTCAATTTCAAACTATATTAATTTCAGTTTCGCGTGGAGCTTCCTTTGGTTGAGTGATAACATGTATGTTTCTGTGTCTTACTATTTATGTGACAAGTACAGGAGAGACTAGAGTTCGAATCTTACTGTTTCTGAAAAAAGAAAAAGAATAATTAGTTCCCCCTTTTTGTGACTCGGGGGTTTTCTCAACTTAACATGTTGAACTGAAATTCTATGCTATTCAATTGCTGCTTCTCCCATGGAATTACTATAGTAGATCACCCCCCTTATTATGCTTACACCACAAATGTCTTACACTTCCGTTACACCTCAAGTATCAGGCAGTTAAATCGGTTTAGAGTGAATCAATGTCTCTTACAGAAGTCAAGATAGTTCCTATAAAAACTATCCTATGTTTTGTTTTATTAATAATGCTAGGTTGACACAAAAATGAACCCGTAAATCTCATCATTGTCTCCACTGACTCGAGATTTGGAGATGTTGATCTTTATTAAGTGTTCAGAATGAACTCTTAGATGGTCTTGTGTTCAGATTTGTATTAAAAAATGTGTACATCTAACATATTGTTGTTGTGATTAAGTTCTACCTAAAAATCTTGTCGTTGTTTATAGGAAAAGTTGGTTCTTGATCAGAGATTGATATTTCTAGTAACCTTCTGACAGGCATCAGCGACAAATGCACCAGCAGAGGTGTTTCACATTTCACAGAGCTTCTGAACCGCTGGTCTGGCTCTAAAGGAGTTTGCGTGTACGATAAAAAAATATTTCATCTTATGATTCTTATTTGTAGTTAATGTGATATCAAAAATGAAACATCATAAATCTTATTAGGTGATAATGTTTAACCCACTATATGAACATGTTATCACATTAAAGGAACTTATGCAATAGTTCGGAGCTGAATAATTTCTCATGATCCATTTCTAAGGTTTCGTGAATGAGATTGGGCAATAAGAGAGTGTTGATAGGAAGAATTTTCTAGGGGGCTGCTAACTTTCTCGTCGAGAAAGGACAAGCGTACTTTAGATGATGCATATGGGGTTAGTACGCATTTGGTTTAGGTAAATGGGTCATTCAAGATGAATTCACATACGTTGTGAAAGAGGTTTATCAAATCTGTCAAAAAGATTTGATAAACCGAATAAGTGCATTAGATCAGTTGTACTCAAGTTTTCTACCTCTGAGCAAATATAAGTGATAATAAGAAAAATTAAAAGTCCTAGTTTTCTTTCTATACTGAATAATCGAACCCTCTGTTTGTCATGCTTCTTTTCGTAGAGAAATCGGAAATGGAGCATGGGATTCCTGGTTTATGCCCTTTGAGAAACAGGTGAAAACCAAGTTACCAAAAATCTCAAAGATTATGAATGAATATATTTCCATTTCTCACCTAGTTTTTTCTTTTGAAGTTGTTCTCACCTAGTTCAACATTATGTTGTATTTTTGCAGACAGCAATTGCTTGTGATAAGGTGGTAAAGATGTTGGCGTCTTTCCGGTCTAGTGTTCGATTGTGAACTCATTTTTTTTCATGAGAACTTACTTGCTTAAAATACAGGTGAAGAAAATGAAAGAGCTCAGTGATGGATATGACATAGTTGGTCTATCACAGGTAATTGGTGTAATAGATTACAACACTGCACCACTTCAGTTTGGGAATAATGTTTTCGTAGTTCGATGTTCCTAGCTTCTAACCTCCTTGTTTAGAGTTTATTCCATATGTTATGTTCTAGCATTCGTCAATGAATAATTATCACCAATCAAGCAATAATTTTCTTTCCTACTTCAGATTTATTTTATCTTTTGCCCTCTGAAACATGAAGATATTGACATTTGTATCCCAAAATTTTCTCTTTCGTTTCAGGGGAACTTGATAGGAAGAGCTGTTATTGAACTTTGTGATGGAGGACCCCCTGTAAGATTTCTCAACTTACCAAGAGAATGCCTATTTGGTATTTATCCCTATACATGATTGGGGATGTTGGTTTGTTAAAATTTATCTCCTCCCATGAAGATCACCATTTTAAAAGTTCGCCTAGTTCAAGAACTTATAACTCCTTCTATCATACTTGCAAGCGGTTTTTATGTAAACTTTGATGATCGAGGAGGCTTAGAAATGACTGGTTCATAAATGTTATGATCTCGATTGGGAAATATGGGAAGAAAAGATCCACAAAAGTACTTGGTCCTTAGATTAGAGAGTACTGTTTTTTATAGTGTTGGTTACTTGGTTGTCAATGCTTCCTTACTATGAAACTTTTATCTTTACTATAAACACATGCTGATGTGCCATGATAATAGAGTTGCTTAGTAGGGGTCTAGCGGCCTCACACTGAATTTTGCTTTTTCGTACTTGTGCAGGTTAGGAACTTCATATCATTAGCAGGTCCTCATGCTGGTGTTGCTTCTGTGCCACTGTGTGGAGTAAGTGGTCTTTCACGCACCTTTCACCATTTAGATAGTCAATCCTTCTTAGAGTTCATATGGGTAGCAAATTTTCTTATTTATCAAAAAGAAACTTGGAGAGAGAGAAGTGCATAGCGTATAGCTTTTCTTGTAACTCTTGTTGAAGCTAATTCTTGTTCCATTCCATTTTTTCGGCACAAGCTAGGTGGTTGAAGCAAGTTTCTTAGAGCAAGACTTTGTTGGTTTTTTTTATAGCGATTTTAGCAATGACTAATGTTTTTAGCCAGCTATTCGCGCGAGATTGAAACCACCATCATTTTGATATACTTCTTGTATAGAATAGTACTTATGGTTAGATTCATTTATCTTCCTAAAACTCACACCATAAGTATTGAATTTTGGTTTTGGTATAAACTCGCTCTAACAAGAATGTTAGTATGGAAATAATTTGTCGTTCCGGTGAAAATATGTTGACGTTCAGTGCAATTATTAAACCGTTTGCTCAATATTCAGCCGTTGTTCATTTAATGTAGGTGACTTCTCAGTTGATTTAAAACTTCCCCATTACTCAATAAAAACTTTTCAAGTTTTGCAGTCTGGAATCATGTGCATTATTGCGGACAACCTAATTAAGTTTGAGATCTACAGCAACTACATTCAGGTAATAGCATTTAAGCGTGCAAGATAATTTACCCTCAGTTATTCTGTAAACAAGATATTTTCTTCATGTCAATAATTGTCATACTTCATATCTTTATGATGTCTCTATGAGATTTTCAGCAAACAACCCTAACTTTTGTCTGACGGTGTATCAGGCTAACTTGGCTCCCAGTGGATATCTTAAAATTCCAACAGTAAGTTGATATTGGTTTGGTATAATAAGATATTCAGTTATAGAATAGGGTCATACAAGCTTTCTGCTTTTCACATAAGGTAAAGTTTCCGCTTTTCCCCATATTTTGTTGATTGTTCATTCATAGCTACTACTTTCCTTCCAAGCAACTGTAAAATTGATAACTATCACAACTAGAATGCCATTCAAATACGAAAAGTTGTGTTTCTTTCAATGATAGTTCATAGACATTAGATAATATGCTCGCGCAAAACCAACCTGGTTCTTCGTGTTCTTCCATGGTTTGCTTATATTTGCATTTGTTCACTTGGGTATTGTATTTCATAAAATGTTTTTGTAGATATCAACTAACCCAAACTCTTCTAGGAACTAATTGGGACGACCGACCTTTCAAAATGTAGGATATTCCTGCCTACTTGAAAGGATGTAAGTTTCTTCCAAAGCTTAACAATGAACTGCCGAATGAGAGGAACTCAACTTACAAGGAACGGTTTACAAGCTTACAGAATTTGGTGCTTATTATGGTGAGTTGTAAAAGATTTCTCCGTTCTCTTGTTTTCTTCAAACCCTAGCAACTGACATGGAACATGCATTTCAACCATCAATCATACTGCTCTAAAGATCCTATTGAATCGCACTGATTATGTCAAAACTGTGGTTGTTGTTTCAATCAGTTTGAGCATGATGCAGTTCTGGTACCGAAGGAGACTTCTTGGTTTGGCTATTATCCTGATGGAGCCTTTGATCCTATTTTGCCTCCTCAGGAGGTAAGCTTTAAGTTTGAGAACATAATACTACTGCGAACTTAAGTCGTTACTTCTTCCTTGTTTAGTCAGAACTTATTTAATTTCATGGAATCAAGAATTGTGTTACAATACTTCAAGATTTTATACTTTATCTCAGTCGAAATGTTATATAAGTTCATGAAAAGTATTTTCGACATTTCACTCCCATCATATAGATTACGTGTAGTTTATGGCACATTTGTCGATAAAAGGCTCAAACGTACAAGAGAATGTAGAACCTGCAAGTACTCAATTTCCATTTTTTGTGGTTTGATAAGTTGTGCTACACGTGCAGACGAAATTATACATAGAAGACTGGATTGGTTTGAGAAGCTTGGATGAAGCTGGGAAGGTAAAATACATAAGGGTGCCAGGATCACATCTTGGCATATCTCAAGGTGATATGAAGAAGTATGTAGTGCCTTACTTGAAAGACCAACAAGCAACAAATACCAAATTTGGAGAATCATATTATAGGTTCCTCTCGTCAATCTCGACAATGACTAGAGAATTGATTGGCCTTGACTCTGATCAACCACTGCTTCACAAATGATACATATTCCATTCATTTAGAATAATTAGTCTATACTCTATACCACATCTTAAAAAAAAAACATGCAAGTAGAATTATTTTATCATATTGATTGGAATAAGTGATATTTATTAGTAGTTTGAATGAATCTTTTGGGCAAACAGTGAATGATTCCAGCAGATAGACTATAAACTATTTCTCTTCTTGGTAAGCTAAACCTATATGACTTTAGGAGAAAATTCATTTGGCATTGATTTTCTTTCCAAGGTTTGTAGATCATTCTCACAAAAAAACATCTCCGTCTAAAACTGACATCTACAAGTTTTGTTTGTTCCACCATTTCTCGATGGGTCGTTACTTTCCAAAGCTGCTCATTTCTATTTTCTCTGCATTGTGGCAAAAAATGGATTATACTTATTCTCTCAAACTTGAGTTTGAGATTTATGAATGGGATTCAGGGTACCTAAACCTCGAAAAACTAAATTGCAATGAATACTAAAACCTAAATAAGAGGTTTAGAGACCCAACTCCTAGTCTAATGTCAGTTCGATCGAACACTTCTTCAATAGGTGCATCACGATTTAATCCTGCACTTTTTCAGTTCCCAACCTATACCAAAGAACTATCAGCATACACAATTACCCCCAACATGCACAAGCTTAGATAAGCATAGAAGAGATGGTTCTAGGTTTTTCCATCTTCAATTAAATTTTAATTCTGGTTTATATGTTGGTTGAAGAATTGAAATAGCAAAAGCCAGATTATTCAATGACAAACAGAAAATTATATACCAACCATGTAAAGTAGAAGTAACAAAAAATGAACATTCTTGAAAGAAAAAGGAAAAAAAAAGAAAGGAGTCTAATCTAGTTCTCTAAAACATGGTTTCCTTCAAATCTAGCTATTCAAACAACTAATGCCGGTTAAAATTACACCAAGTACAAACCAGAGTGAGGAAAAGGCATGATTGATGTATTCCTCCGTTCCTCGAATGCATGAGATTTTCATTATGCTCCATTAAGCTTACTTGTGAGTTGCTAAGAAATCAAAGAAACCAGGACCAGCACGTGAACGTAGTTCCTCCCCAGCATCCTCCCCCATTTGAATCATGTCATCAATAGAATACGAACATTTCCTTGATGTCTCAAGTACTGGAATGAGAAGGAATAAATACATCAAACAAGACCCCCCGATTAGAATCAAAGCAATCTATCCAAAATTTACTTGCCCAACCATAATTAGCATCTACATTTTGCTCATCAGTGTCACATTGTAAACTTATAGAAACATTCCCAATTCTTGTTTATATGTGTGTGCGCTTTTATCTCTAATCTAGATAATGCCCTCAGCCCCTCAGCTTTGCCTCTTGAGCCATGTTTCTATGTGGGTCAATGGTATTTGGCCAATGTCTAAGGGCCAGGTCTCTAGGAAGGTAATCGATAGGAAAATCAGAACAATTGTTGCAAATTCTGTGATTATAAGCATCCGATGATTTCACTTGACCAAACTATATCTCGAGTCATCAAGTCCCTAAAGAAATACCTTGAGTTCCATCAGGAGAAGCCACCAGTCCTCTGAACACACAATATCCATCTGTGTCTCGGTGTGCATAGCCTGCAATAGGAGTTCGACAAGAACCATCTAGTGTTGCAAGGAAGGCTCTTTCACATGAAACTGCTAATCGCGTTTCTTCGTGATTCAGCGAAGCAATGTAATTAGCCTGCAAGACACAAGGAAAACAACTGTTGAAGTCTTGTCTATATTTTTCTTAAGACTTTAAAGCATTATGGCACATGCAAATTTTGAGCAATAGAAACCTCTCACGAGTAAAACTCACTTTGAAATAAAAGCACTCACTTCTGTTACTTTTTCTGGTGTTTCTTGCTTAAAGTCCTCAGTATACTGATGGGGTTAATGGCCATTTCTCACAGTACTTAAGGCAAAGTCCGAGATTTTAATTCATTGGTATATACTTGCTCTGGCTCTAAGGGATTATGTCATAAATTAGTATTTCTACCAGTTATTAATCACAATCAATTACCAAAACATTCTTGGATTTATGATCCTAGGACGACCGGGACAGTGAAAGATGGTCATTTATGGGCTAAATTTTAGCGAGGATGTTCTCATCACATAGAGCATAATGGGAAATGTATATTTGAAACTTCTAATCTCGTCAAAAGTTGATTGGTATTTCGGGCGTCTAAAACTTTTGGAAGATAATTTAAAGGAGTTGGAAGTCTTTAATTGATGTGTTTTCCAATACTCAAACTATTTTTCCAAACGAACATACTCACAAGAAAAAGGCCCTTAATCATCATCCTTCACCGGAGATTATGCCAAGGTTACTCAAACACGAATCACCTCTACAAGTAAGGGTAACAAGTGTCATAATTAATACTAAAGCTATCAGAAAACAAATACCATTTTATCGTCATTGGTCCGGCAGGCAATTCCAATGGCTCCTTGAGCAATAGCTGGAAGCATTTCGTCTATAGAGAGAATAGCAGTGACAGTAGTCGTCATATCTAGACGCTTGAGCCCAGCTAATGCTAATAAGGTTGCCTGCACTTTCCCTTCACTAAGTTTCCTTAATCTCGTTTGAACATTACCTCTGAAGTTCTCCACCTACAAAGGGGGAAAACAACAAATAATGAATATAAGAAACAATTAGTGAAAAGTGCATAAAACTACAGATAAAATGGATTAGATAATGTGAAGAAATGATATGAGAAACCATAAATAGTACTAATATTTTGGGGGACGAAAACATAATCCCCATTGGTAATATTCAGAATGATATGATTACTTCGTTAATTCATATTGAAACTTTAAATAGGAGTTACATTTGGGTTGAATAATGAAAGCTTGAGCAAGACAACTGTGTGTAGTTCCATGTCACCCCAATATCAAGTAGTTTCAGAATATGGTAGTCAAAACAATCGTCGAACCAGATACAATGTCTACTTTTCTTAGATGGGCGTACTTCCATGAGGTTGTCTCAACTTGCCAAGGATAAAACAAGAGAACATATAAGGACCCGTTAACTACAAAATTTAGTCTACTAAAAACCTTATTTGCAGACGAGAAAAATGATCAGTAGAATAGATGGTCCTAATTTAGTGTTAAGTTTCTTGGTGGAAAATATCAAGAACAGAAAGGTCTAATTATTACTTACTTTCAGTGACGGATATCTATACAATATTTGTGACTGTCTTCTAAGAGAAGCACTACCAACAACACTGCCAGCAGGAAGATCAGCTAGTGAAGCTGCACTCAACGAAATAAACGCATCTCGAACATCCTCCCTAGGTAGGTTGCACGGTAAAATTGTTCCCTCTGGCAAATATGTAGGTACATCTTTCATAGAGTGGACGGCAATATCAATATCACCATTCAATAATGCCTCATCAATCTCTTTTGTGAACAACCCTTTCCCACCTATATCGGCTAGAGGTTTATCTAGTATCTTATCTCCTGTTGTTTTTATAACTATAATTTCGATAGCCCCTTCTTCAGCTAACTCTGAATGTGAAGCTTTCAGTTTATCTCGTGTCTCGTAAGCCTGAGCAAGTGCCAGTGGGCTGTCCTACATGAACAACACGGGGGTAATTACACACTAAACAAACAAACATATATATATATATATATATATATATATATATATATATATATATATACACATATCCACACCACACTAACAAATTTCTCTATGTCCGAACCGATTTTCTTTCTACATCAATAAATACTCCGAAAATTTATGAATACAGATGTCCACATCACAGATTGACTTTCTATGGGCATTACTTTTGTAGATTCATAAAATTTGGCAAACCTAGTCCTGAAACAACAGTATTCTCACTTGACCCATTGATTTTACATGGAGTAAATTACAATCAAAATTAACTCCCTCTTTGCAAGCCTTTCTAGTGAATACCTAAAGGCATCTGAAAAACTATGAAGTAATGAGCAAAATACACCACCAATCCCCAATTTGACAAAAACATGAGAAAATGAAACAGAAAAGAAATACCCAGACTTCAAAATCTAATTATCTATCAGAATCAACCAATCAACATCAAAATAAATAGAATTTGAAGAAAGAACATGACCCACATTCACAAAAACAACTCTGAAATTGGGAAATGATATAAGCAAAAAAAATAAAAGCATAGCAACAATTTGAATAAAAATGGAAAACAAGGGTAATAAAGAAGAGGAGGTGGAATCTAATACCTCCCTCTAGTTCCAATCTTGATAAGAGAAACCTTGTTCTTTTTCTCCTGCTCGATAGCAATAGCTGCCTTTGTCAAAACAAGCTTTCTTCTACTTCTGCCATTGTTGGTGTTGTTATTATAATTGGAAAGTGGGAATTCAAGACATGGAGGAGGGAACCCAATTACTGAAATAGAAGACCCATGACAAATATTAGTAGTAGAGGTACCTAGGAAAAGAGATTGCATCTCCATTAATGAATTTGACTAAGAAAATGGTAGAGAGAGAAACAACAGTGAATTGAAATGGGGGATTGGGAAATTTGGGTACAATAATCACAAACGGAGAAGAAGAAGGAGAAAGAAAAAATAAGATAATGTCAGATGACGAGCCAATCAAAATCTCTTCCCTTCTATCTCAACACCCCATTCCTTGTTATTTGTTAAACCATGGTTAAAACCTGATTAGATAGTGGAGTTGACTGTTATCTTTAGGGTTTGTTCTTATTTGACCCCTACATTACGACCAAATTAATTTCTTATCCACAATTTCTTACTAATTCTAATTTGGTACCAAAATTACAATGTGGTTTGAATTTTTTTTTTTTACATCGACTGCACGATTGAATTAGGGCTATAACTGCTATCATAGATATTTTGGACCTTAAAGGCTAGATAAAGACCCTTAAGGCTATTCTAAGGACATAAAATCTCATTCTTACCTTTACTTTATTTATACCCCTTAATACAAGTCAATAAAGGCGGTTTCCACCTTCACTGCGAACTGAAAGGCAACTTCCCACGGTAATAGATGCGCAACCAACTAGTCAAATAGTAGGTGACAAAAATTACCTCTCTTAACAAAAAAAAAAAAGTGACAAAAATTACCTTTTAATCAATTGTTTTATCTCATTTATTCACTTTAAAATCGCATAATTTCTAATTATATGTCAAATATATAAGTTTTTTTATATCAATAAAACTTATATATATGGAACTGAAATTGATATTCACACCACATTGAATATTATTTCAAGGGTCATTTCCCAAATGGTTCCTGCCTGGCCCCCTAGATTAGCAAATATACCCATATGGCTCCCTTTTCCGTTATCTTTTACTCTCACTCCTCCACCTCATTTCCTCTCTCTGCCAAGTCACCTAAAACGCCACATCATCATCTTCTCCGGCAGGGGTCGCCGGTCTGCCAATTTTCCGGTCGGCGACCTTCAAACATAAAAAAAAAATTTAAATTAAATTAAATTTTATTTTTCTCTCTCCTCTCTCTAGAAAAGATTTGTTTTCCTTTCCTCTCTCTCTCTCTAGAACAGATCTAGAGAGAGGAGAACAAACCAGATCTGTTCGTGAAACCTCTCTCTAGATTTGTTCTAGAAAGAGAGAGGAAAGAAAAAAAATTTAGAGAGAGAGGAGAGAGAAAGGAAAAGATGATGATGTTTGAAGGTGGCAGAGAGAGAAAACATGTTGGAGGAGAGAGAAAAGAAATGGAAGAGAGAGAGTAACGGTGTTATAACGGGAGGGGGCCATATGGGCATTTCTCGTAAAGTAGGGGACTAGGCAGGAAGCTGGTCACAAAGTAGGGGGCCATTAGGGAAATAACCCTATTTTAAACATAAAAAAGTTAGAGGTGTTAATCTAGTTGGGATGTCATGTGCTACAAGGTGAAGATGTCACATATTTCGTTAAAAGAAATTAATCATGCAAACATAGGAGAAATAGTCCTCAAATCTATTCAGTGTCACGAAATGGTCAACTACTCCTAACTTGGCTTAAAATAGGTGATTAGTCTAAATTTTTTAGACTAAAATTCACTTTAGACAGAATTATTAGGGGAAGTAAAACATAATTGACAGAAAGTTGTGACCAAAATACCCGGTAAAATCTCGTGAAAAAGAAATCGAGTATATCATCATCTGATTAAGCTTCATTTGTAGTTTATTTCTCTAGAACAATAACTATTACATGTGTCAAAACCAATTTTATTTTTTTTGTTTGACAAATTTATTTTTCTATTTAAAGTAATGTTTAGACAATCTTTGTTTATCTCTTGGTCGAAACCATCGTATACTTTTATAGGATTTTCTTTCTTTCACCATGGGTCTCATATTTTTCATAACACATTATGAACTATCACACTACCTAAATGTTTAATTATTGTAATTCTAAAATATTTGGTATCTCGCATTTCGGAGGCATCCACTAAGCAAACTAAAATATTTGGTTATTGTAAACTTTCAACCAAACGAAATTGCTCGTGGTTTAGTTTGGTTACCGAACCAAAACAGATTTTAGCGGTTTGGTTCACTAAGAACATCGAACCGGCCAGTATAAAAAACCAAAAATTTATAATTGAATAGAAAACTCATGATGGAAAAAAGAGCTACAATAATATCCTCAAAAATTTTCCTTGATCTTTTCATATCAGAACATAATTGATTGTTGGGTAAGAGCATCTCCAATGCAACACTCAAACTCTAAATCTTAGAGTGCCACATAGGATTTTTTGGAGTTTTTCTCTAAAATCCATCTCCAATGCAAAACTCAACATGAATCTCTAAAGTGATGTGTCAAGATTCATTTTAGAGATCCTTAAAACTCAACATGAATCTCTAAAGTGATGTGTCAAGATTCATTTTAGAGATCCTTAAGAGGACACTCTAAGTTTAGAGTGTCCTCTTGAGTTTCTCTAAGTGCCACATAGGCAAATCAATTAATTTTAAACTAAAATAAAGGGTTTTAGAGTTTCTCTTGAGTGTTGCATTGGAGATGGGTTTGAAATAGAGTGTCTCTAAATGGCCAAATAGGAAAGCGACCATTTAGAGATCCATTTTTCACACGTGACACATAAGATTTTTAGAGTTTTTTTTGAGTCTTGCATTGGAGATGCTCTAAATGGTTTTCAAAGCCTTGAAGTCTCATGCCTTTAGAGAATGGTTTTGGAGTTTGAGGAAATCTAAAATAAAATAAACACCTATTTTGGTATTTAACTTTTATTAAACTCAGGTAATTATTTTCTTGCAGAACTAGTGAAGGATTCCATCAAATCCCTCAACTCTCATCCAAGTTTCTGGAAAATCTTAATAGGATTTGCTTAGGTGCTGTTTGTTTTTTAAAATTTTCAGATCTGAAATCTGAATTGGAATCCAATTCAGATTTCAGATGTTTGTTTTTGTATTTAGTTAAATATGAAACTTTATCTGAATTTATTAGATGTCTGAATTGGCTGAATAAAGGGCCACACATTTCAGACTTCAAAACAAGTCTGAAAATTGAGCCCAGAATCTGAAAACATGCAAAAGACGTACATACCCTTGTTAAACTTTAAAATCTATTATATAAAACAGAAGGAAAACGATGACTGGGACAAACATCCTTATTTAATTATGCATATTGTCTAGAAGTCCTTCTCAAAATTTAAAATATAGTCCTTCTTAGAAATAAAGTTATCTATTTAAAAAACAATAATCGTTTCCTTCTTAGAAATAAAATAACTAATTTAAGAAAACAAGAAACAAAATAAATTTCAAGGGTTAAAAAAAGAAATTAAAATCTCTCTCTCTTTCAATAAAGAAATTAAAGGGTACCTCTCTCTCAATAAAATAATAATTAATTTAAGATAAAAGAAACAAAAAAATAATACAAAAAAATAATAACTAATAAAAATCTATCTCTCTCAATAAAATATAAAAAACAAATTTGTAGCATTTGATTAATACAAGTTTCCGTGCCCTAGGGCACGGGATATACCCTAGTACCTAATTAAATCATCTTCTTCCCTCTTCTACAACCCCACCACCACAACAGTTAACACCACTACCACCACCACCACCACAGTTAATACCACTGCCACCACCACCACAGTTAATACCACCGCCACCACCACCACAGTTAATACCACTGCCACCACCACCACAGTTAATACCACTGCCACCACCACCACAGTTAATACCACTGCCACCACCACCACAGTTAATACCACTACCACTACCACCACCACCATAGTTAACACCACCACCACCACCACAGTTAACACCTCCAACACCACCACACAGTTAACACCACCAACACCACCGACACCACCACACAGTTAACACCACCACCACGGTCACCATAGACCACTACCACCAGATTGGTTTTTGTTGGAAGGAAAGGTAAAGAGAGAAACTGAATTAGGAATTTGGAGAGATTTCATGGAATCGAGTACTGAAACATCACTCGCCCATTTTACTATATATTGAATCGATTTGGGTTGTGATTATGATTGGATTACTGACCGGAAAACTCGTTGATCTTCTTGATTCTTAGGTTTTCATGTGGTTCCTTTGAATTGCTGCACTGAGATTCGGTTTGGAGAGGGAGAGATTGAGAGAAAAAAGAGAGGGAGAGAGACAGAAGAAAGAGAGAAGTTGTTGGATCTGACGACGGTTACCGTCATTGAACCCTCGCTGGAACTTTGGCATCTTCGGCAATAGAGAATGACTGCTGAGAAAGATAAAGAAAGAGTTAGGGAGGGAGGGATCTAGGGTTTTTTTGTGGCCTTCTTATATTTATTTAAGGGAAAAAAATGGAAATTAGGTTTTCTTTTTTAAAATACCAAAAAAGGGTATAAATGTCATTTTTTTAATTCAAATTTAATAATTCAAATTTTAAAAATAAACATTAAATTTGTAAATTTCAGATTCAGCTAATTCAGATTCAGACATATAAAAAAACAAACACCACCTTAGTCTATAAATTAGACCATAACCAGAATCAGTAAAAAACGGCACTAAGAAGGATTCATCTTCTATTAAGTGTTGAGTCGAATATTTGCATCTCCAATATTGTCTTCTTCAATGTAGGTAGAGATGATAGTTGTAGTAAATCTTCGGGAAGCGATTAGAGTTATACAATTTGCACAAAATTTATTCTTAATCAACGGTGATTATTTGGTTAGGAAAAATGATTGTATCGACTTGGCCCAATTTAAATAGCGGGGCTGGAATATTATTTGAACACTCTCCTGGTCATTTTTTATTAGATTAAGTGTAAAAAGTGTAGGTCATCAACTTTTGAGCCATTATTGATATGGAAGTTATTTGAACACTCTCCTGGTCATTTTTTATTAGATTAAGTGTAAAAAGTGTAGGTCATCAACTTTTGAGCCATTATTGATATGGAAGTGAGGCTGGCAGTTGGTAGAAAAAAAAAACTTCAATTTCAGTTAGATGTTCTGTTTTTGTTTCTTTCTTCGTAGATTACAAGATTCCTAATTGTTATAATCATATTAAATCTCATGCCAAGATTTAACAAAGGACATTATTTCTTTTCCACTTGCCCTGTTATTTTGCGAGAGTGTGTAAAGTAGGTCGGACTAGCCGATCCCCGCCCGTCACTAGACAAGAGGTACTACTACGAGCTAGGTAGGGCAACCTTAAACCTAGCTTGTTGTCTATTTTAGGTCCGGATGAGTAGATGATGGGTCCGTTTGTAATCGCACCTATTGAGTCTTTTCTATATTCCTCTCGCCATGTCCCTTTGGAGAGTGCCTATACGCGCCCAAAATTTGATACGTCCACTCTCTCTATTAGCGTCCCTCGGACAAGGTAGTCTGACGTGACCTAATCCATGTTGAGTTTGAACAGTTCAGACTCTGGCCATCTGAGTGCCCTTGGATTGCCCCGTTCGTGGGCCTCAGACTGCTCAGTCTGAGCCCATGAGAAGTGCTAAGAGAGGGGCCGGCCGGTCTATGGAAAACATTGGGGGCGCCTATAGACCATCTCGCGTTCTCTCTACTATGGACAGGATATACAGAGAGGGGAGACTGAGGATGAAAAAGAGAGAGTGAGCCTGCTAGAGAAGACGATTTCTTTGCCAAACAACATGAAATAGATTTCAGACCACAAAAAAATATTACTACCGGCCCAAGTGAGAAGCAAAAATAACTGATGGCCTGACCCGATTAACACCGCTACTCAACGACAAATCCATTTTCTTCCATCCATGTTATAAATACATCTTTTTTAACAAATGACTAGGAATGCTTGGGATAAATTGACCATTTCTTCTCTCTCTTGTCAGCACAAAAACAACCCCATGATTTTCTCCAACAGCATCAACCACCCAAATAGAGGAAGAATACATGTATTCCTCATGTCTCATTTTAGGTGTTAGTTTTGCATCCCAAAATTAGTTTGTAATGAATCAACCCAACACCACCCATCACCTATAAAAGTTTCTCATTTCTGCATCCATAAAACAATCTTCACTTTGACTGTATATTTCATTTATCTCTACCCCATACTAATCTCTATTCAAGATACAAAAATGGCAGCCTGTGGCAGCAGCAAGAAGGTAGCTTTGTTGATCATCATGGTTGTTGCTGCTGCAATGATGACGAATGTCGTCGTTCAGGCAACTGAAGAAGGATGTGTTGAGAATTGCTTGCCACAGTGCAAAACCCAAATCCCAACTGCATCTGCTATTGAATGTCGTGGTGCCTGCGCTAATCACTGCAATGGTGACGGAGGCCCTCTGGCTTCTTATTTCAGAAACTAATTATCTTCATATATTCATTCATCATTTATGTTTGACTACTAATTTTAGAAGGAAGGGTCGATTCGCTTGCCCTTCCTTACTAATTGAACAAATAAATGTATGAAAGTTCTATCATACAACCATTAATGGTACTCTTGTTTCCATGTACATTTATTTTGTTCAAAGTGAAGAAAATATATAATCTTTCTTATTTAATTTCATTTTCATTTTATGTTGGAGTAATTCAAGTACGCTATAAATGTGGAATATTTACAGCAAATTTAGTTCAATTTGAAACTACTACTTATACGGCATTAATCTATTGATAGAGGATAAATCGGCTTTTGTTGATCTGTCTGCCTCTTAGTATATTAAACATTACAATTTCCTCAATGCATACAAAAATTCTGTCTTTATAAACCTATTATGGCGTAAATCAATCGAACATCTGATGAATATTTTGTTTGATAATTCGTTAAAATTTTACTCTACATTCATAATGTGACAATAGTATCTCCATCTACAAGTTATATGAAACATAATCATAATTTCATATCATAGTGCAAATTACACTGCACAAAACAGAGTTTAGTTTATGTACCTGTACAATAACAACCGAGTTCTTACCACTGTTGTTCGTGTTTTTCTTATTCAGTACCTGAAATGTTTGAGCTTGGTATTTAAGATCTTAACGAAATCCAACTCCATGTCTTATTTGGTTATGAATTCATTTTGCGCAAAAATTTGCTTCAATTGAGCTTTGTGAAGTCCAATAATGTCTTTAATCTACCAATAATCTCCACAAGAACAAACCCCATCGACGAAGTGATGAAACCGATAACTATCCCTCATTATAATCTCTCTATTTGTCACTCTAGATATATACTTAGTCGCTGAATGACAATCACCGCACACCCTCAAATTCTTTATGATCCTTAATGGAGTTCCATCTGATGTACTTATCAAACCAAAAGCTATTGCCAGTTTCTCACTATGCCCACAAAGACTAAACTCCTTTTCGTCTTCCTCAACATCCTGTAACACAAAATTTGTATCTGGAACGTACCCAATCTTCTTGATCTCCAAATATAAACTTTCCATTTTCGCAGAAATTGCATCCATTAAAGGGTGAGTTGAATCTCCAACTATGAAGCTATGAACTTTACGTTTGACCTCGATCCAACTACAACCAGGAGGTTTTGTTACACCTCTTTCCTTCATTAAATGTCTAACTCTTGCTGCATCTTCCCATCTCCCAACTGCCGAATAAATATTAGCTAAGAGTATATAGTTCCCAGAATTCTCGGGCTCTAATTCGAAAAGATACCTGGCAGAAAATTCCGCAAGTTCAGGATTAGAATGGATTCTACAAGCACCTAAGACTGAGCCCCAAACAGCTGCATTTGGTTCAATCGGCATCTCTTTAATGAGTTTCATTGTTTCGTCAAATTGTCCGGCCCGTGCTAATAGATCTACCATGCAAGCATATTGCTCTACAGCAGGTTCAATTTTGTATTCTGATTTCATCATTTCGAAATATTCCCAACCTTCACCGATCAGTCCAGAGTGACTGCAAGCAGATAATAGATTCGTGAAAGTAAAATGGTTTGGAATCAGATTTGTGGCTCTTAAACGGCGAAAAACACTCACAGCATCCATTCCAAAACCATGCATCCCATAGCATGAAATCAATGTATTCCATGAAACTAAATCCTTTTTGGGCATAAGATCGAAGATTTTTCGAGCTTTCCTGACTTCCCCACATCGTCCATACATGTCAATAAGAGAATTCCATATAAAAGTACATGAATCGAGTCCATTTCTAATGATAAATTGGTGAATCTCTTTACCTTGCCTCAAAGCTGCCAATCTTGCACAAGCAGGTAAAGCAGAAACCATTGTTACCATATCGGGTTCTACATTACTGAATTGCATATCTCTCAAGAAATTCATAGCATCAACCCCTTGCCCACTTTGAGCACATGCAGCAATAATAGAATTCCAAATAACAACATCTTTAGTTGAGAGCTCATTAAACACTAATCGAGCAAGCTCTAATCGGCCACATGCTGAGTACATTGATATAAGAGCGCTTCCGACTCCCATAGACAACTCTACTTGGTTTCTTGTTACAAAACCATGAAGTTCCTTCCCTAACCTTAAATCCTCCTCTAGGGCACAAGCTGCAAGAGCGCCGGAAACAGTGATCATGTTAGGATCTGTTTTTGTTCCACACATTCTATGAAAGAACTCGAGAGCCGTCTTCCCATCTCTACTTTGAGTATAACCTGTTGAAAATCATATCCATTTGCTCATCAATTTTTTTGTTTAACTACGTAGATAATAAATCTATGTTCCTCCTTTAACTTAGTAAGTTACAAAGAACAAAAGAATCCATATTTTTTTTTTGCACTTCGAAAAGAAAATTGAGCTCAAAATATTCAAAACTCCCTAGGCCAATTTTTCTTTTGTCAAAAAAGATCCATCAACGTTTTTAGGTTTTAGCTCATTATGTAAGGTATCAGCAGATTTGCAAAGTAAAGCTTTCGCACATTCGTGTAAGGTCTACACATGTTTCCACAGTTTCAGTAGTTTGCACGGGAAGCCCAAACCTTAAAAAAATATTGACATGTATTTTTAACCAAGATCAATACGAAATTGGGTTCTCGAACCAATTTCTTGATGTCAATATATTCAAAGTTCAAAGCTATCACCTGTAATCAGCCCATTCCATGTAATGATGTCCGGTTTGACTCCCTCTCTTTCCATTACATCGAGAAGTTCAATGGCTTCCTCCCGACACCCCCTCAAGGCATAACCAGCTAGCATTGCATTCCAAGATACCAAATCCTTCTTCTTGATTAAATTGAAATTTTGACGCGCTACTTCCGGAGTCTGGCATTTGGCATAGAAGTCTACTAAAGAGTTTCCAACAAGCACATCTGAGTCTAAACCTTCAGTCTTTATACAATAGCCATGGATCTCCTTGCCTTGTAGAAGTAAATTCAAGTTCGTACAAGCTGAAATAACACTAGCAATTGTAATTGAGTTTGGGTCCACTCCTTCCATTACCATTTGTCTGAAAACATGTAATGCCCTTAAAGAACAACCATTCTGTTCGTTCCCTGCTATTAAAGCAGTCCAAGAAACAACATTAGGCTTAAAATTCTGCAAGTCACGCATCTCAGACAAACAATTCGAAGCCTCCTCAAATTGCCCATTTTGAGCATACCCAGTAATGATCGAATTCCAAGTAACACGATCAGGTTTTACACCAGCAAGTTTCATGCTCTCAAAATAATTTAAAGCTTTCTTAAAATCTCCCATGGATGCATATCCAGATATCATCATATTCCATGTAATAATGTCCTTAAATTCCATCTCTTCAAACATTCTTCTAGCAATATCCATCTTACCACACTTTATAAACATATCAAGAATAGATTTTTTTACAAAAGGGTTTCCTTCAAATCCAATACTCAACATATAATCATAAACATCTTTACCTACTTGATAATTCTTTAACTCTGAACAAGCTTTATATACTTTTGGAAATACAAAATGATCAGGCCTAACTCCCTCTTTAATCATTAAATAATACAATCTAATTGTCTCTTCATAATCACCTAAACTACAGTATAATCCAATAATTGAAGTCCAACTAAAAACATTTCTTTGAGGTATCTTATCAAACAGCTGACGTGCAGAATCAATAGACCCTAATTTACAGTATAATTCCAACAACTGACTTCCAAGAAATGAACAAAATTCAACCCCACATACAATTAAACGACCATGAATTTGAAGACCCAATTCTAAATAATCTAACTTTCTACAATGTTGCAACATAGAAGCATAAGTTTCAGAACAATGAGTGTTCATGTGGGTCATTACTTCAATGGATTCTAGTAAAAAATCAACATTATCTGTTCTACCAGAAGTGGGTTTCTCTACTGAATACCAGATATTGTGATCACTGGGTTGATGGGTTTTCGCCATTTTTGAAGTCTTTGAGAAATCTGTGAGAGTTGAAGAAACTACAAGGTGGCGTTTTTTGTATTGGGGAAGAATGGAAGAAGGAGAATGAGGAGATGAAATAACCATGAGTGTTAGAGTTGATAGAGTTGCTGAAATTGTTGTCATTTTTTAGGTTAAGGTTCATAATAATTGAAGACAATTCGTGAAGGTATGAAAGAATTACGAAGAAGGAGAAAATGAAGAAGAAGTAGTAGAGTGAGGAATGGAGAAGTGAAACTGTGGTTGTAGAGAGTTTCAGATAGACTCTCTCTGTCCATCTTGTACAGAGGGAAAAAAAGGACCCGCTTATGCGTCCTTGGTTATGAGGCTAACCAACACCTCCAAGTAGAGGTGTCAAGTAGGCCGGGCCGGGCCAAGCCCCGCCTGTTTTTCTCGGGCCAGGCCTGGTCCGACACTTTGACAAGCCATGCCACCCCGACACTTTGACGGGTCACGCCGGCTCCTGAGTTTGCCTGACTCATGTGTGTCCGAGTTGGTTCGTTGCCCGATGGAATGGGGTACCATCCTGGGGCACCGAGTTGGCCACGCCTGCCCCATGGCGACGAACCAAACCAGTAAAGGCCCGTTAAACTGATTATTATTTTTTGGTTAATTTTTAATGTTTTTACATATTATACCGAAAATATGTATGTATTTCATATCATGTTTATGCATTATATTTGCATCTAGATATCGTAAGATTGATAATATCACGATTGTTGTTATAGGAAACTAGATCAGGCTACCATGAGACGAAAGATCTTATTTATTTTTCGATGAAAAGGGGCATCTAAAATCTTCACTTTTTTTCCTTTTCTTGCTACGTTAGGTATGATGAGTGCTACTATGCAAAACTTTATATTTGGTCGAAAAAATTACCAGAGAAAAATGACTAATTAAAATATGTATTATTTTGTTAAATAACACTTATAGAGAAATACAAAAATCTAACAATGCAAACTTTTGAAGAGAAAAAAAACTCTTTTTTCTCGAAATAAGAGATAAAAAAAATAATCTCTCGCTTGTGAAGAGAATTGAGAATTGTTATCTATCGTAAACGAAAATTCGAAACAACCCAACATTTTTAACCCATTAAGTAGACAAGTACAGTTAGACAACCGTCCAAAAAAGAAAATGAAAACTTGGATAAATTTTGGGCCATTCGTTTTGTAGTAAATTTGTCCACTTAGTGGGTTACAGTTGTTGGATTACCTAGCATTTTCGTATCGTAATGAGACGTATTCGGTAAAAAGATTTTTCGTTTTAAATTTTATTTTAGTATTGTTTTATACAAAATATATTATTATTATTATCATTATTATTATTTTGATTGGACTCAAAAGTCATTACATTTTAATGGTATAGATACATCATGAAGATAATATGAAATACATCATGAATTTAGATGGACACTATACTGCCAATTAAGACCTATTGTGCCATATAAAGACTCTTATGGCCTTCTTAAGAGACCTAAATATCCATATATTTCTACCTCTAATTTATTTATTGCCTAAATAACATGGGATAAATGATGATAAACTGCTTCCATTGAGACTTTTATGGGTCAAAATTCGTCACCAGTAGCGCTCCCAGAAATCCACGATTAATGAGCTCACATGGTGACCAAACTCACGAATTAATGCGTCCGGCCCATTTATCTTCGGGCACCCCGAAGCAACGTTAAGATACGAAAGCACATCCAACCCTAGATAAAGAGGTCCGCCTTCACCTCCTCAGCAACCAAAATACGGAAGCACATCCAGCTCTGGATAAAGAGGTCTGCCCTCACCTCCTCAGCAGACCTCCCTCCGTATATCCGTTGGGAGACGTTACAGTCATTCAAGATGACAATATCTTTAATATACTCGTTGAGGAGTTATAATATCTGGATTAATGGTGACAACTTCGTGCGTTACCACATTAAAGACGCCATCACCGCCATGTGACAGTCGATCACCAACACTATAAAATGACTGAGAAGACGATACAGACCATCCAATCACGGTCAACTACATCCGACATTCCAATTCTTGAGCAATCAACTAAGGATTTACTTTCTCTCTCATATAGAGGGATCATCCAGCTTCCGTCTAAAACACTCGACCATCTAGGTGATCGACATATTCACCTGACATCACTGTCAAGCATTCCAATATCATCGAGCATCCGGCAATCAA
This sequence comes from Eschscholzia californica, assembly GCF_041429995.1. Classification (NCBI taxonomy): domain Eukaryota; kingdom Viridiplantae; phylum Streptophyta; class Magnoliopsida; order Ranunculales; family Papaveraceae; genus Eschscholzia; species Eschscholzia californica. The sequence goes on from NW_028238198.1 coordinate 41,174,207, forward strand.
CGAATACAACCCACTACTTTCTCTCTCATACAGATGGATTAACTAGTTGTCTACGACACTTCTACTACTATTATCGTCTTATTCTCTTATTGTGATCGACCGATCCAACATCTATTGGACAACCTACGACTCATCAAAGGAGGGCGACCATTCATTAAAAGGGGCGACATATCTTCTCTTTCCTGAAGACCACTCATCAAAGAAGGGCGACCTATTTTTCTCTCTCCTGGAGACCACTCATCAAGGAAAGACGACCTGCCAATCAAAGTAGGCAAGTTACTTTATCTCTCCTAAAGGTCAGACCTTCCTTACTTCGTCGTGCCTAACCTTCGACCATTCTCCTCAACGGTAACATTCCAAGGATATCATTCGCTTGCTATTACATCTCTTGCAAGTTTACTTACTTAACCGTCGGAGCCCCCTTAGGCCGGCACCATTCCAGTGTCTCAGGGATCTTACGGTCACGTGTGTTCTTGTTTCTTGTCACAGGTTAAGCCCAAAAACATCGTCGTTGCCCATAAAAATATTAACAGGTGAATGTTTGACATTCAGTCAACAGTCCGATCTTATTGACTCCTTGACCAGCGATTTCGACCCCTCAGAAGACTCGATTCCAAGACTATACTTTTATGTCCGAATAATCTTTTTTAATATTATATTGATTAATAACACTTGGGAACAAAAAAAAAAAGACTCATGTACCTTAGTTTACCATTCGTCCAAAGATGGTGTTTCAAAATATTATTTTATCTCTACATACTTTCTAACAATTATTATTATACTTTCAAAATATGGATTTGGCCATTTAATTATTTTAAAATCATTTAGCCAATTTAAATATCACTTTGAACCATATCCTTTAGAAACATAATTCTAACTACATTTGACTCTCTAGAACACTATTGACCCACAGTTTAAAATGGTCGTGGTTTTGGGGCAAAAAGAAAAAAATTCGGGAGAATAAATACTTCGTCAATAATAATTGACTTTTTTTTTTTGTTGAACTAATATAATAATAATTGACTTAGGAGACATTTATTTTTAGGTCCAAAAATTTATTTAAGTGAACTTTACCCTCTAATCTTCATCTTCTCAACACCTTCACCACCATTGCCACTTCCTCTCTCTCTCTCTTCTCTTCTTTTTTCTCCTTTTCTCCATCTCTTGTACTGGGAAGAAACGCACTATTATATCTTTGGCATTTATCAATTATGATTTCTAAGATTTAATGAACTGATAACTTTAAACACTCTTATACACAACAGATACAATAACGGGAATCATCACATGTCACTTTTATTAGCCATGCAACACTTATCCTATCAGTCTCTCTCTCTCTTCATTATAATAGCCATTTTTAATTACCTACACCTTTGTTCAGTACAAAGAAATCAAATATACCAGTACAAGTGAAGAATGCATGTCAAGATTCGCCTTTGCTGATAAGAAGACTACAAAAGGTAAGTGGATGCAGAAAGAAGGCGTGCCTTCATCTATGCTCCCAAGATTGGATTTTTGTTTGAGGATAGACAGGGTCCGCCAGTTTTTTTCTTTGGTCACTCAGAACGACCCTAGTAACATACCTAAGTGGATTGACAGTAGTAAAAGTGGGATTGGAAGAATGAGGGTTAGGTACTTGGATGAATGTCGTGAAGAACTTCAAATCTCCCTTTAGAACTCTAATACCATTTACTCCGGTACTGAGTACGATAACGAAAAAGTCTTGTCTGCAATACCAATACTAATTCTTATGTTAGTCCGGCCGCCTACTTGACTTTATTCATTCAGATGAAGCGGAGTTAGGGTGGTCCCCATATTGTTATGATTCCAAGTGCTCTTGTGTAGATCTCACTCTTAAAGCTATCGTATAATTGACTCATAATAATATAATAGTCGAAAGATTGGCTACATCTGTCATATCGAGATTCATAGAGAGAAGCAAGCTTTCGGCTAGGCCTCGCCACGAGCGTTGCTCCAGAAGTGTGGAAATATTGTAATATTCGAAATGGAGTTCGACCGGAGTTGCTATTTGGTCTAGCAGAGTCTCAGGATCCTCCATAGTAACGTTCCCAATGTCGAACTCGTGGAAATATTGCTCCAGTACATTTGCAATTTTGTTGCTCTGTGCATTTTCGAGAGTTATCTGTTTCGACAGACAAAATAAAGAAATACACTTAGAGTAGAAATTCGTGAAAAGAGAGATTCTATTTATCCTCATGGATTGATTGATGTTCATTCGCTCCGCTCTTGCTTGTTGGCGTTCCTTGCTTGCGGAGCTCATACCGGAAAAAGAAAAAGACTCCATTACTTTCTTAAGAGAATCGTTGGTTTGACTAGCGAACTACGTGGGAAATACAAGATCTAGGCAAGCCGCTATGTGTTCCCCCCTTGCCCTTAAACGATAAAAGTACTACTTATCTTTTCTTAGATCGATTAGTTTGGTTCGAATCTATGGTCAATCAATGGCCCAAAAGGGGGTTTTAGGGAAGGCAAGACGGCCAACTGAGTATGCAGATTCAATTCCCATTGATGAGCGGATGCCACTCGCCTAACCTACTAAAGCAAGGAGAGGACGCAACAGCATATTGGGTTTTTTATGGTTGATCAAGTAGACCCGGCACCCCTTCAGTCGCATTTCCTAATCAGGAGGCAATGTTTGATCTATTGAATTTTTTGACTAAACAAAAATGCCACTGAGAATGGTACAAAAAAAAATATAGATTTCCTAAAGAACTTATTCCCAGAAGATTATTCTTTTTGCCCAAAGACGCCCTTCAAATGTTTTTTCAAAACAATCCCAACTGAAAAATACATTTTTAAGTAAACAATTTTTTAGATTCTAAATTTGAAATTTGAGTGTAATAATATAAAATTCGGAAGGCAGACTAGGTACAAAAATCGGATTCCTCAATCTATAGATGTGCGAATCTTAAGATTTAAAATTGCCATTATAGGCAAAGAATCCAAATCCCTGCCAAATCCTATTTTTAGGACCTAGGAGCATCCAAACACAACCTTAAATCCTTGATATGGGACATCGTTTTATGAGGGATAGACGGGCCAACCTCTGGTTAACCTCAAAATTCCAGTGATCCTTGTGCTCACAATGCCTTTTTAAGGTAGAAACACCCAGATAGCCAGAGTACCTCCTTAATTTGGGTCTCATTGAACCATAATTGACTTCCTGTAGACAAACTAGAGTTTTGTTCCCATGATAGCACCACTAATACCAAATAGAGAAGAAACAAGTATAACTGAAAACAACATAACACCAAGCTATAACTTCCTTCCAATAGCGCATCCTTCAATTGTACACGTTCTAGAACATACCCTAATACATCTTTGAGGACACCCCTCATTTCCTCAAACAGCCATTTGAAATTCGGTAAAAATAGCGATGTGAAAAACGTCAAATAACTTATCCACGATGTGTCAAGCATGTCGACGACAATCAAAATTGACAGTAATGGCCAAAGAAATGTCCTGTGTGGTAAAAGATTCAAGTACCTGTAGAAAGAGAAAGAAGTCTTCGCTTTTCTTTTCATCTATTTATACATGATCCAAGCATGTACATCCAGGTAAATTTTCATCCTCAGATGTCGAGATGGTCTATGTTGATCATGCTTGCTGCGTTCTTTATAAGTTCTTTTCTGCCATCCACCTGAAACACAATCAGGTAATTCATCTGAGATTTTGTGAAGTCCTATAAATCTACCACTGAGTACTATTACTGAGGGAGAAATCTGCAGAAGTTGGGTTGACATTGGATAGTGTTAGGACTCGAGAACTATCCTAATAAACGGCAGTGAACCGAACAAGGCAGGTGTCAATGCACCGAACACAAATGATTTTTCTGATTCCAGTTATACATTTCTTGGAGTTTCGACGCACTCGATTAATAGTCTACTTGTTATAGTTATATAAGAGTTAAGAGCCGATGAATCAGAAACTAAGTAATCGAGAAGTAAAGAACCACCAAGAACCTCTACCAGAACCTCTACCAGAACCCCTTATGCAGTTTCTACTTCCAGCCGCTTGGGAAACAAATCTAGAAATTGAAGACAGCTACCAATAGAACTACTAAGCTCCAGTTAATTTTCACCAAGAAAAGACGAACTCGTTTCAGTTCTGGTGACATGCTTGGGTAAATGAACATCCGCGTTTTACCATTACTGTACGCTTTTACAGGTAGATAAATAATTACCAAGGCAAACATACAATTAGTTGAAAAGTAGATTTGACCTACCCTTGCGCCCATGAGAGAGGAAAATACAAAGTTGGCTTCAGCAGCGTCCTCAACTACCAATTGTTTCAGCAACCTTCTTTCAGGATCCATTGTTGTTTCCCATAATTGTAGAGGCATCATCTCACCAAGACCTTTTAGCAAACGTATATAGAAGGCAGACATTAAAGGAGGATCCAATTTTGAAAACACCATTTCTCGGGAGATTGTTCATCGGCTTAAACATAAAGAGCTAAGCTTTTTATACTACACTATTACCTTTAAACCTCTGAATATTATATGATGCATTTGAAGGAAATGTTTTTTGAAGCTGCACAAGCTCTGCTTCGTTGTAGCAATAGTGTGCTTGCTTACCCCTTTCAACCTGGCAATTAAGGTAAAGTAAAGCCCGGAATGCAAAAAAGGAAAAGTCAAATGCCTAATTAGTAAATATATAGGCTGAAGACTACCTTGTATAGGGGTGGAACCCCGACATAAATACAACCTTCATCAAATAGCGCTTTCTGCAAGAAGGAAAGATTCCATCAACTATGTTTAACATTTCAAGTAAGGTAACTGGGAAAAGGACAACATTTAGTTTACCTGGTATCTATAGAAAAAAGTAAGTAATAGAGTTCGGATGTGAGCGCCATCAACATCGGCATCAGTTAATATAATAATCTTATGGTATCGGAGAGCCTCTTTATTAAAATCCTCTCCCTGAAATGACGAATGATATCAAACAGTAGTGACAAAGGTCTTGTGATCAATAAGAATCGTAAAGTTCACTAACCTTCACTCCTAGTCCAAGACCTAGAATAAGATTTTGGATTTCTTGGTTCTTGTACATGGCTGCTTCATCCTTCCGTTCAGTGTTAAGAATTTTACCCCTCAATGGAAGAATAGCCTGCAACCAAGTGTTGTCATGAGTCAGGAATCAGGAAATAAAGGAACTCCAGAGAATCTAAGAAAGTAATAGATAAGGAGTTGCCTTCAGTAATTACAGACCAAGTAAAAAAAACCACTTTTACTAGTGTTTGAGTCATTGAGAATATTAGTGGTGTAACAAGCTAAAAATCATATTTGGGCAATAATAAAAATAACCCCATGCAATGAGAAAAGGAAATAACATAACTATACCTGAAAGCGCCTATCACGGCCTTGTTTTGCACTACCACCAGCAGAATCCCCTTCAACTATAAATATTTCTGCGGAATTTTTAAAATCAAGTTTTTAGGCATACTGATTGCATTGTTATATTTCAGAATTCTACTAACGCAAAAGAAGCATTAACATCTATCAATAGAAGTAAAGTTAAGATGATTGACAACTACAGAGTATACTTGTTACCAAGTTTAAATTAAAATTTAAGAGTCTCTTGTTGTTCCATCAATCATCTGCTCAAGATACCGAAACAAGTTTTGGTGACAAGAGGACCTAACATTATTGACAACTAGATTGAGGATAGATGTATAACAAGCATAACCTAAAAAATTGCATTTGATACCTTTAACCATATTCTCAAATCTCAACTCTCAAGTACCAAGTAACATTTAAAAGTTCTCCAATCCTCTGATGAGCGAGCTGGATTGTGGGAATTTCTAACTAGGCAAAACACTCAGAAGTCATTCTCGCTGGGCTACGTCAAGCAAGAAGCTTGTTTAACTAGATACCCATCCACTAAATATGTATGCACCTTTTAGATTTTTAACCCAGGTGGCCCAGAATATAGAAAACTGCCCCTACATGCTTCTAAAATTCACATAGCTCAAATAAGTCTGGACTAGTGATTGTTCCCCGTTATAAAGTATTTATATGATCACAAATGGTCTGCACAATCAACTAAAAGAAAGTAACTAAACAGACAGACAACATAAAGAGGTATGAGGTATCTCGATCAAAGACGCTTCAATAGAGCTCAGAAGTTGCACAAGTAATTAAGCGATTCTATTCTTGCAAACATAATTTCAAATGTCATTTACATGAATGGTGCATGAACCTACCAGATTCTGCAGGATCAGTACATGAGCAATCAGCAAGTTTCCCAGGAAGTGAAGATGATTTCAAAACACTCTTCTGCCTCACCAATTCCCTTGCCCTCTTAGCTGCCAGAGCTGCCTAAACAAGGAAGCAAGATATAAATATACATATTATGTTGGATGTACAAATACCAAATATAATCAAATAGCCGCCATAACTATGCTGCAAAGGGCTGTATCATGATTCATGGATCTAACAGGCTCTACTTGATCATTTGGCCACCTAGCCTTTTTAATTGTATTCAATTGTATTGGTTTTTTTGAAGTAATATGTTTACTTGTATTGTTTTTGTATATAAAAGTACTATATTCTTTAATCTCGGGTTTATACGGTTATATAGGCAGCCCAGCTCGTCTTTCCCCACTGATAACCTTGATATTAAATTGACCCGCATAGCAATAAATAGTAAAACTTTGAAATGACATTCCCACAATATGGAAATTGGATTCGGTATTTCGCAGTTGTAACAAAATTGAATAAATCGAGAGAGATGGAAATACTCAAGACATAAAACCATATATGGCAAACATGCACGATGTAGAAATTGCAATGGGAAGAATTAAAATAGCAATAGCAAAAAATACCTTGAGAGCATTTAGAGACTTGGAAAGGATTGAATCAAGTACATCTGGATGTAACTCCAAGAACTCCGTAAGATACTCCTGAACAGATTGATCAACCACTCTCCGCACCTCCGGATTTCCCAACCTTGTCTTTCAAAATAGAAAATAGGAAATAGAGAAAGGAATAAGCACCTTACTCAAATACAATATCAATCGAAGTATGCTTAAGAGCCCTCTGCATAAAAACAAGGTACAGGACAATGAAGTAGTGAGCATTGAGAACCTTAGTTTGTCCTTCAAATTCTGGGTTTGGAACTTTGACTGAGATTACACACGTTAATCCCTCCCTTACATGTTCCCCACTTAAACTGATATCCTTTTCCTGGAATAGAACAAATCAAGATAAAGGGAAGTTAAAAACTTAAAATATATAAATGAAGTTACTTCAATCGTTCTTTACACCCTTTTTCCTTCTAACATCAACTAGTGCATTCTTCCATCAAAAATCATCCAGGTATAAGCACTGTGAATACCCTATGGGGGTGAGTACATCCACATCCCCAAAGGTGAAAAAAATCCTTAACCCCTAGTACCATGTCTCATAGAATGCATATTTCAGAATAAACATTATTAAGAAAAATTGTTGACTCAAGCAACCATCCAAAGTACTAGATGAAGTCTAACATGAGACAGAAGAGAGCACCTTGATGATTTTCGACTTTTTTCCAAGATTATTAAGAGTTCTTGTCAACGAGGCTTTCACACCTTCAATGTGAGTACCTCCATCAACAGTTCGTATGCTATTAGCATATCCCAGCATTGTATCTGAATATGCATCTGAACACCTGAGAAATATTATAACACCCAAATTTTGTAAGAAAATGATGCTTAGAATTTGGACAATCAACCTACACTGCTCAAACTATTAAAACTTATGCAGTCTGTTAGTTTAATCTATACGCATGTGGTACATAAATCATGTCCATATGCTACTTAATTATAAAACTTGAGTATGCTAGGCATAATTAAAACTAAATGAACTCAAAGATGGGTTAAACACATACCATTCGAGAGCAATATCGATGGTCATTCCATCGATCTCTTTTCTGAAACCGACAGTATCATGAAGAGGTTTCTGGTTCAAAAAACTGTCAGTTGTTGTTCACTAAATAAAATTCTGAATCGAATTATTGCTGTTCAGCAATACACATAACATATATCAGAGACAGGGTGGAATATACAAGGAAGCCATGAATTATAATCTCATACAGAAGTTGCTCAATACTCCAACAGGTGCTAAATTTCAACCTCATTATAATATTAAAACACATTCAAAACAACTTATGTGGTGGACATGTTTGGCTAACATCCCATGTGGAATTATTAAAAATTTAAAGAAATGCTAGAAATATTATGCAAAGGGTGGAAATATGATCCCTTTCCTTCAGGATTAGAGCTAGGAAAGAGATCATCCTCCTAATAAGTCTTATCTTTCCGGTTGACCCTACTTACAAGGTAAGCTCAAATCCGTGGTGTCTTTTCTTATATAAAAACAAGTGATGCTATTTATATTTAGAACGTTACTAGGTTATTTGTAAGTGAAAAAACACCAAGGGTTCTACTAGCAAAACTTCATCAGAGGGTATTATTAGAAATGAGCCAACAAAAACAACACAATCATAATTTATAAAATATGAAGTAAATATCGAACAATACTTGCAACGAAAATAAGATAACATATATCATTGTTTTAAAATGCATACCAAGGACATTCTTACTTCTTAACGAGAAAGATAGACAACATCCTAAGTTTATGTGCTCGGTGGATTCATAGAATTTGAAGGTGAAGAAACACAAAGGTGGGAGTTTCTACAAGGGCATGTCCTTGTTATCTCTACGTCTATAGATTTTGATTGTTCTCACTTTTGTGCTAGTTTAAAACTTTAGTTAGACATTGATTCTTACAGAAATGTTTCGATACAAACGACTTTTCTTACTCTTTTCTCCGAATTTTAGAGGAAGATACGACTCGTAAAAATGTTAAGTTACTCCATTATTTCGCTGCAAATGTATAAGAAAAGATTATGATGTTTTTTAAAATATTTTTTTCCGTACGAAAGGGTGTTGTATCATTGTGGAAGTTGTAAGTATAACATTTTTTCGGCGATTCTGATATCTTGAACTTGCCGGTTGACTTACTACCGTAAATCAAGGTGAATCAACTTTGTCCAGACACAATAATATCGAAAATGACCAGCAGCCCACACTGCATAAAATTACACCTCCATGTTTTACGCAATTAAGGTTCTTCAAAGAAATGAAAATAAATAAATAAATAAAAGAGAGAAAAAACACAATGAAGGTAACCTAGTAACCAACTTATTCGTCAAAATACCTGACCATTTTAACTGCCCTCTCGTGGGTTCTTTTTTTTTTTTGAGAAATCGACTACAATCTACGTTAGTCGTTACAAGGCCTTGATACATCGAAACGATGTGAGAAGCACGATAACTGCCGAAATACTACTGAGCCTAAAGCACGACGAATTAAATGGCCTATAGCCTGACGAATTAAATTGCTTAAAGCCTACATAAACTACTTTATTTATACCCAAGTTCAATACTACTGGCCTATAACCTAGGACCTCTGCATTGCAGAGTATATGCACTGACCAACTGGGCTACTTGTGGTTGGCTCTCGTGGGTTCTTATGATAATGGCTTCTTGTATATATAATTAAATTTTATGCAAACTCCATATTGTGAAACTACATGACCATAACGCTGTTTTCCAATAAGAATGCGCCAGCCGCCAAGATACCAAGATGCATACCTTATCACTGTTTAGCCATCTGACATATTCGATCAAACCACCAGCATAGCAGTACTCATTGTGCTGTGACTTTTCGGGATCTGTATCTTCTTTCTGTAGAACTATTGTAAGCTGCGGATGTAGACAAAATTACTTTAAGTAATGTTGTAGTTCAAAAGAGGAGAACTCGAGAACAATTCTTGAAAATTATGATCAGAGTTTCAGATACTACAATTGGCAAATGTAAAAGTAGAACTATTCACACAAAAAAAGAATAGTAAACAATTCGAGCAAATAAGAAGAATAAACAACAAAAACTTTGCATGTAAGCATCGACAAAATTGCCCCTACATCTTCATTTTTATTTTGCTTGAGAAACAACTTCTCATTTACTGTGTTCCAACTGGACCTACTGAACTTACGATTATAAATGAAGTACCATCTTCTACTTCTCCTATTTTTTCCATTTTTCATCTATTCGCGAATCTAACTGTCTAACTAAATGCAAATAACTTGGAAATCAGAACATTGTTGTTAAAACATTAAATATATAAACCCCAATAAGTGAAAAGGGAGAAAACTGCAGACAAAGCACTGATGACCGTGTATAAATACTAGATCGGCATTTAATGCGAACAAAATGGGAATGTTTTGATTAATGAAAGAAATGACATGGTGACTTTCAGCAAAAGGCAAAAGAGTAACATAATACCTCAGGATTCAAAAATGCTAGCTCCCTAACTCTGCTAGCTATTGTATTGTAATCAAGTTGAATTGAAGTAGTAAAAACTGCAATAGAGGTAACCAGCAAAATGAAATTTAAATGCAGATATTGCAGCGAAATGCCACTTTCCATTCAAGAATAGAGAAACTAACTCGCTAACGAAGTACTATGCTGAATCATGAGAAAAACCTTCTGTATCAGGCCAAAATCGGATGCATGTTCCTCGACGATCACTTAATTCAGCAGGAAGCTCATCACAGGATAGAGATGTCACTGGCTTTCCGCGGCAGTAGCTTTGCTTATATTCCTTACCATCTCGCCAAACGGTAACTTCTAATGCCTGTGTGCCAAAAAATAATCATAATCAAATGTAGCCTGTAGGTGATTCAAATTGTTGAAGACTAACCTCTATCATCAGTGTATCAATACATGAAAAAATACACCCAAGGACAAAAGACAAAAATGAAGGAACAAATATATAAATAGAGTTTTACAAGTACAACTTCGTTATGTTTTGAAATTAACCACATAAAATAACAAGAGAAGAAAGGACATACCTCGGACAATGCATTAACAACTGACAAGCCCACCCCATGTAATCCTCCAGAGACACTATATCCACTGCTTGAACCACCAAATTTACCACCTGCATGTAAGACCTGCAAAATTTTGATCATTGCCTCATAAGTAACACACATCGAAGTATATGACAAAATCCGATCTCCCTTTCAATAAGAGAAAAAGGTAAACAACTAAACATGTGTCGAGAGGAGAAAAAGAAATTCCGTTATATCCCTACAGTCAATAGAGATGGTTGAGGAAATTTACCGTCAAAACTGTCTCTAATGCAGATTTTTTTGTGGCTGGATGGAAATCTGTTGGTATCTGGAAAAACAGAAACTCAAATGAAGTCTAAGCAAAAACTATCCCTGAACAAACAGAAGGGCTGATATGCATATAGAGAAGGATTAGAGTGCTAGAAGAACGTAAATAAAAGAGTGAAAGCCCGTACTCCGCGCCCATTGTCGGTGATGCTAACAGAATTATCAGAAAGTAAAACAACATCTATTCTGGACGCATATCCCGCCTGAGCTTCATCAACGCAATTGTCTAATATTTCATAAACCTATAAAACATATGAGCTATAAAAGTTAGTCAACCAAATGAGATATTGAGATGAAAAGCTAGACGATTTGATTATACATACAAAAGAGGGAAGAACATACCAAATGATGCAGTCCACGAAGTCCTGTGCTTCCTATGTACATTCCAGGTCTTTTTCTCACAGGATCCAACCCTTCCAATACCTATACAAAAAACACACATGAAAATCGCATGATAAATGAATACAAGGACAACCATCCATATACATTCCACTATTCTTTTCCGAATATAGTAAGAGAACAACCAACAAGCAGGTCACTCATTTTTTTCTCCATTCCCTTCTCAACTCCCACATGCTAGAATCACGTATTACCCGAAAACTATTTTGGACTGTTTAAGCCAAAGAAAATCCCATACGGGGGCTCTCACATGCGCCCCACACTTAATTTTGGTCAAGAATATCAAACTCCCTAAACATAGAACCACAACTTTCAGTGTGGGCTTAGAACTGTGACTATAAACCCACTCAAACTCAACTACTTTACCATCTACAATTGGCTCTGAGCAATTAATGGAACCTAAACAAGTACTAATTCTACTTACAAAAAAACTTCATTTCACTGGTACCAAATAACCTAAAAGGGGAACCCTATTAAAAAAAAACTATCTTTACCTGAATCTGTTCAGAACCATAAGCTTTCGAACCTGAACTCTCCTGTAATGCTTCGGCAGTAGACATGAAAGCTCTTGGTGCCACAGCATTTCTTAACAGAAATCCACTTGAAACCAACCTTCTTCTAGAGCGGAGATTCGTCCTGTAACAAAATAAGTAAAAGTAAAGTTGCTAGGTTTTGAAATGTATTGTAACATGAAATTGGAGTACAGATTGAGGAAGAAAGAGAAACCTAGTTCTAAATGAGAAAGACGAGTCTGATAGAGGACGGAAGGACACCGAGGAAGACGATGATAGAGAAATAGAATGAGAATGTAGAGATGCAGAGATGAAAAAACGAGAAGCAAGAAAGCGAATGGTGAGGGGAGGGGGTTTGAGCGCCATTGAACCTAGGGTTTTGCAGAAAAAGTGATGGGGTTTATCTTCAAATATAACTCATTTTTATTCTGAATTTTCTTCTCCCGGGCAGGGTGACCTACGGCATACCGTGGAAAACACTCTCCCACAAGTTTTAGTCATGTTTGGCCCGAGGGAATGGAATGCAGTATCAGAGACTAGACGACTAGCATTCCACAGTATAATTGCTCAGAATGTGATTACTTTAATTTGTGTTTGATAGTAATTTGGGGTAAGGAAAAAAATCATTCAAGAAATTTTTTTCTAATATTTGGTTCATTAAGGAAAAAATTTGTAGTTTTTTATTTTCTTGATTTTCTCAGGAAAGTCAAAGAATATACATGTAAGTTCGGGTTTATCTCCGAACATATACATAGCATCTGCAACCTCTTGTTCATCAAGTTTGGAATGGCCATCAACGCATCTTCCACACCACAAACTGAAGGAGCTTGAACTGTTTCGGCAAGTTTGTTTGCAGCTTGCGCAAGTAAAATAGATGTTTCATCAGATTCTAACCGTCGATTACGTTTTTGCGTTATAAAATGATCTCGATAAGCGGAAGTTGGAGAGCATAGACCTTCATCTTCATCCAGATTAATGGACGTCATATTAGCATTTTTCACCTTTAACAAAAATAAGATTAGTATGTTATGAAAATGATTAAAACTTTTAAAAGTTGATAATTTCGATTAACAGAAGTTGGAGAGCATAGACCTTCATCATCATCCAGATTGATGGACGTCATATTAGCATTTTCACCTTTAACAAAAATAAGATTAATGTGTTATAAAAATGATTAAAACGTTTAAAAGTTAATAATTTCCAATGATTGACTAACCAGGTAGTTCGTGAGAAATATCATCAGCCTCCACTTGTCTATTGTCGGTGGCTTGTTTTGTCTCAACGATGACTCCTAACTTTTCTTGATACGAAAAACTCTTCGTACGCAAATTTTTTGCATTAGGGTGTGCCTGAGAATAAGCAATGTGGAGGACAAAGTCAAAATTTACTTGTAAATTTTTTACCTCTACGTAGTGTCTCCATGCATCGTCATATGCCTCAATGCGAACAATTACATTGTTAAAGACAAACCCGTTAGCGTTGATTGCATGTTTCGCGGTAGTATAATGGTTTCTGAACGTTTTCATACGAGCTTTGATATTTTCAATAGTAATACGGATTTCCGTCTTCTTATATATTTCATCAACTACTTGTTGATTTCCAATTTTTTCTAGTCAAAATGTAATAATAAAACGTATCTATTAGACTATCATCCATTATAGTGATCCACGTCACAGTAGGTTTCTTACACTTTTTGTTTGAATTGACACTGTCAGACTCAACATCCATCTTTATCAACATATAATGAATCACAGTGTCATCTATTTTGATAATCTAAAACTATATAAATTTTCTGATAAAACATAATTTAGAAAATAATATGATAAATAGTTTTAAACATGAGAAAAATATTCAACAATATACTTAAACATTAATGGAAAACTAAAATAACTACAAATTCGAAAAGTTAGTACACATTTCCTCTAGTATTATATCCTTATTTGTTGTCCAAACTTGTGATGAGACAATATTAATTTCTTCATCTTGCACGAGTTAGTCTACATCATCTAGTTTGCATGCTTCATCGTCATCGCTCCCATTACCTTCGTCACTACTTATATTATCGGGATCTCTATCTCGTAAGAAGTTATGCAAAACACAACATGCGATCACAATCTTAACTTGTACATCAATATCATGGAATGGTGCATTTCTCAAATATGCAAATATTTTCTGTAACAATCATATAGTCCTTTCGACGACATTACGTAAAGATGAATGATGATACTTATATAGTTCTCTAAGATTTCGAGGTCGACGACCAACATGATCTTGCAGACAATATCTTGTGCCACAATATGGTGTGAGAAACCCAGACACCAGTGGAAATCCAGCATTAACAAGATAATATTTACCAACAGTAACATAATTTATTATAATTCTACTTAATAATAAATTTGTACCTAACTAATTTCTTTTATTTGATATAATAATTTAAAACCGCATACAATTGGAACTATTGATTTACATCTAGAACGAGAGACTGCACAGACGACCGTCATGAGCAAACTCTCCCCACTCAGCAAGTACGTAATGAAATTTTATATCAAACCCACAAGCTACAAGAACATTCTAGGAAATGTTAGTTTTTCTATTGTGATATCTAGGTTGGTCTTGGATAGGAATAGTTGCTCTGATATGTGTATCATCAATTGCACCAACAACGTCCTATAAAATATATATGATATGATCGACTAAAGTACTTATATAATTAATTGTAAAAGAACGAAAAACTACTGAATCTAGGCTAACCTTAAAGTACTCATGCCAAGCATGTCGACGACTTCCAGCTATCAGAGAGTTAGCACTTGTTGTTGATTTAACAACATCTTTGTAAAGCCTAAGTATTGTTGACAACACTATGTGGAATTACCTACTCACTGTTTCACCCAATCGAATGAATTGAAGAAATGAACTGTGATTACGTTGATCGTGTCCAATTGTGTATAAAACATAACAACTTTTTCTTCTACTTTCACATGTCGATTATCGACTAAACCATAATCCCGGCCGTAACCGTACATAAGCGTCTAAATGGTTCTCGTTTCATTCGAAGTTGTTCGTGATAATATTGATCACTTTCGGAGTAAATTCTTTGCAATATGTTGTTTCTTTCTTGATCTCGATTTATGTAAGCTCTCCTACTAATGATGACATGTCTACGTCGATTACTCAAATATGTATAATGATAATCATCATCGTACATACAATACTTAACTCTAATTGTGGCTAGCATTATATATCGTACACAACTACAACAACAATGTAAAATCTATAAATATATAATACTTAATTGGTGATCATCTAATAAAATTAAAAAATATGATATAAACATAAAACACTCGTACCCTTTGTTGCATATCACACTCATATATAAGCACTCATATATATAAACATAAAACACTTATACATATATATATGAGAGTTGTTGCATATATAAAACAATCTAGAGATAAAGAAAAATAAAAAAAGTGGATATCCTTTGTTCTTCAACTAATAAATGTATCCAATTAATGCTAATACTACAATCAAGAGAGAGATAAAGAACTAGGGAAATAAACAAACAATAGATGTGTGTAATTCTGTAACTAGTTAATTAATGTATCTCATTTAATTTTAATGCTACAATTTTGAAAAAACAGTAAACAATAGTAGGTGGAGAGATAAACGACTATATAAAAAGATACTTATAAAAAATACAAAGCTAATAGAAGTAACGTGTGCTTCCAAAGTCTCAATGATCGTATGATGTCGTGTTAATAAAAGACAAAACCAAATTCAAAGCTAGAGACCTGTCAGCCCCCACATCTCCACTGCTACCTAAATTTTGAATTTCGTCCTTTTGTGATTTGAAAGCATGTGTAAACTAATTGAATTTTTTTTCCAACTGTTCTTTCTAAAAATTAAACCCAAAAATCACCTATACCGACTACTTCATTTATTTTTTT
The DNA here is from genome assembly GCF_041429995.1 of Eschscholzia californica. Classification (NCBI taxonomy): domain Eukaryota; kingdom Viridiplantae; phylum Streptophyta; class Magnoliopsida; order Ranunculales; family Papaveraceae; genus Eschscholzia; species Eschscholzia californica. Next base: position 41,190,308 of record NW_028238198.1, read on the forward strand.
AACCATAAATTCCCTGTAATTCTTTTGTTCTTCTTTTTTCCTAGTTTACTTCCTCCAACAACACTCATCTTATTCAATGTTTGCTATCAAGAAATTTCTTCAGTATTTGAACAAAAAAAACAAGAAATTTCTTCGCCACACAAAGGTTTGTCTTCAACTATATTTGTTTTTTATTTTTTAGTAAAATTATTTTCTTGTTATCTTCGTTAGTATTTTGTTTTACCAAAGTCTATCTCGATTAAGCACATTTGTTACTTTTTTTACAAAAATAAGATTTCTTGTTCATATGAATGTTATATTTGTTAGTTTATTGTTTACCAAAGTAAATTTGTATTTGACTTATTTGTTATTTTTTGGTAAAACATCCCCTTGTTCGTGAAAATGTTAGTTTCGTTGGTTTACTTTTTACCTAAGTCTATCTCCACTAAATAGTTTATTTTTTGTACATTTATTTTATTTTTGATTTTTTTAGATGTATACATATCTTACAAACTTTTTTGCTTTGTAAAATAAGTCGCCAACATGGGAGATAGACGTGGAAAACAAATATTTTTAGAGGAATAAGATGATGATGATTTACAAGTAGAAGTGGAAGGGGATGTTGGTTTTGGCGAAAGTGAAAAAGAAGTTAATGGTTTCGAAGAACAAGTTGATAGCTCAGACATCTATACAATAAAACAGAAGGAAAAATGCTGACTGGGGCAATCATCTTTATTCTATTATATATAGGGTTATTTCCTGAAAGACCCCCTACTTTGTAATGAGCTTCCCGCGAAGCCCCCCTACTATATCAAAAATAACCAGAAGGCTCTTTTTTTTTCCGTTATCGTTAAATGTCTGGTTACTGTCTCCTCCATCTCATCACCTCTCTCTGCCACGTCACATCTCTTGCCACATCATCATCTTCTCCGATAAGGTCGTCCGTCGGTCAAAAATTTCGGCGACCTTCATACTTAAAAAAAAGATAAAAAAGTCTCTCTCTCTCTCCACCTCACCTCTCTCTTCTCCGGCGAAGGTTGCCGGTCTGCAACCTTCCAACATTAAAAAAAATCTCTCATCTCTCTCTCTAAACACTCCGGCAAAGGGGTTTTCCTTCGCCGGGGGTATGGTTCACCAGATCTAGGTTTGTCCGAACAGACCTTTTATGGTATGTTCGAATAGACCTTCAATGATATGTTCAAACATACCTAGATCTGGTGAACCAGACCTTCAGCAAAGGGAAATCTCTTCTCTAGAGTGTTTAGAGATAGAGATAGAAAGAAAGGAGAGAAATATATATATATATATATATATATATATATTTTATGTTCGAAGGTGAGGTAGAGAGAGAGAGAGAGAGAATTTTTTATTTTTTTTTTAAGTATGAAGGTCGCCGGAATTTTTGGTCGGTCGGCGACCTTGTAGGAAAAGATGATGATGTGGTGAGAGATATGACGTGGCAGAGAGAGGTAATGAGATGGAGGAGAGAGAGTAACAGATACTTAACGATAACAGAAAAAGGGGGGCCTTCTGAGTATTTTTTATTTTATAAAGTAGCGGGTTTCGCGGGAAGCTGGTCACAAAGTAGGTGGTCTTTCGGAAAATAACCTTTATATATATTGTTCAGAGACCCTTAGAAATCTTGGCCCTCCATTTTTTATCTAAAGGTTTGAGATGATACTCTGCAATAGCTTTCTGATTTTCTTTCCAAAAAAACAAAAAACGATCTCATTCTGCAAGATTACTACCAAAAAGGTAATTACGAGGTGGAATTACTATTGACAAAAATCGCCCTTATTCAATTATATATAGTAAGAGATGACAATTTGTTAGAAGGAAAAAGTTTTATATGCGGTAATATTTTTTGGGTGAAAATCATCTTCTCGCCTGTTTTTTGGTTCTTCCCTAATCCGCAAAGATGAGGATCTTCGTTAAAACCCTAACAAGAAAAACCGTAGTCCTAGAAGTTGAATCCTCTGAATCTCTGATACTATTGACAATGCCAAAGCCATGATACAAGACAAGGATTTGAATCAGATTCTATAGGTTTTGAAGGTCTGTATTGCTGTAAAAAGATGGTTTGTTGAAGAACATAAGTTTCAGAGAATTCTGCTTCTAAAGTTATTCGATTTATATTAAAGAAGAAAGACCTTTGAGGAAACTAATTAACTAAAAACAAAAGGAAAATAATTTTAAAACTTCTTTTACAACGAGTTATCCTGTGGTGTGTTCAGATGGTTAGGGTTTTCTATATGTCATCAACTAGAAAAATCTAGAACTGTGAATAAGTTGTTTCTCAAAGTTAATGAGGGGTCCTCATAAAGATGGAGGTAGTGGTAACAAAATTATGGACCGGGTGAGTTTGGTTACCGTCTAAAAAATTTGATCATCACATCATTTGACTTACTTTAAGATTTTGATCATTTATGAATATTGTTTGTTGAATTCTTCAATACTTCTGAGTTTTATCAGTATATGTTTAGTGATTTTGATTGTTTGTTTGTCAATCTTTAGATGATAATAGAAATTCATGGTAGAAGACACCATTAAAAATTTAACATTTTTATGGTACTTAGATATTTCGAGCGGATGCTTTTAGCAGCGCCCTTTAGAAAATGATCAAATGGGTTAACTGGTACTTACTTTTAGATTTCATCCTCATGACGAAGAACTAAACATTTTCTAAAATATCTCTTTATAGTAATTTCAATGCAATGATGAACTAAAGATTTTCTAAAATATCTATTGGTAGTAATTTCAATGCAGGAACAATTGGTGAATTTGAATTTTACCATGGATTTTCAAAATTTGATGAAATTGATTAATTACCTTCCGTTCTTCACCACTCAAGAAGGTTGCATACAAAATCAGTGAATTTCTTTATGAATTTTACTATTCATTATAACCCTATCATCCATTGTTTTTTATTTTGTATTATGTTTCAACTTCATCGCTGGAATATAATTTTTCAAAATCAAATTTTGAGTGTGGTTTTCAATATCAAGATTATGTTATTTTTTGTTCAAAAATGGTATTATACTTAACTATTTCATATTGATGTTGTACAATTTAACCCTTTCTTTTGCAGCCGAAAATAAAACTATTAATTAGTAGTGGGGTTCCTTCACGAACCCGTAGATGAAGTATGTGAAGCCGCTCAATTTGTTCCACGAGTTGGGGAAGACGAACGTATTGGACATGGGCAGGTGCTAGGATTAGATGTTTGGAACAAATATGAAGGTTTGGTTGTTTCAAATCCTGGAAATAAAATTGCATCTCATCTAAAGTAGCTAGCTATATTATGCATTATATGTCATTAAGTCTTTGTTCGAAGTTAGCAACTTAATACACTGCATTGTATGTGTCTTTAATCTATGATCAAAGTTATTGGCTTTAGAATTCCATGATAATGTCTTCAATATTGGATACCTAATAAACCGCCTGGCAATGTTATTTTTAGAAAAGAAATGAAGGAGGTTGTCTTCAACTTGTATTTTAGATACTTCAACTGCCTAATGTAACTTCTTCTGGATTTTCGAAACACAATTTTGTTTGTCGTTCGAGTTTAGTCATGTTTTATGCACTTTTAGACGTGTTGTTTTGTCTTATGAGCCTGTTGGCTGAAAGTTAATTTTAAACTCCTTATACGGGGTGATGTTGCAGTGTGCTATTCCGTAAAAAGTCAAATATTGAATTAATGGCCAAAGGTTTTAAACTTTGGCAAGTTCACCATTCCTGTCTTATCATGTTTTGTTTGTTAATTTCTTTTACACTTACAGCATAAAAAGAAATGTTCAAAATGAATACTTTAGACGGATTCCACATCCTTATGCATATTCAAATGTTTCTCATCAATCTATTTTCGTCGCTTTTCAAGTTTTATGATATTTACTTGGTTGTTGTTATTCATCACTTAGCAGGTTTATTTTTGGGAGTTCAACAAAAAAAAAAATGTTTGTTTTTTTGGGTTTTCTTCTCTTTAGACTAAAGACTCTGAGTTTTTTATTGTTTCAACATCAAATCAAGGTTAGTTCTGTTTAATATGTTGCTATAACGAAAGTTTTTTTCGATTAAAGTAAGCCTTATTTGTTTCTTTCTGACTATGTTCTTATTTACTCTTTGGTAGAGTTCAACATTGACAATAAATATTAGAACATTTTCATGTTAACACTTTCTTGTATATAGATTCAATCATAGATTTTGTTTGACATCTCTTTAAAATCTTTCTTATATTTTTTAGTGTTGTCTCTAATACTCGAATCTTCATTATTCCTTTAACATTATTTTCCTTTTAACATTATTTTTGGTTTTGCAGATAGAACATAAAAGTTGCAACTCATTCATGTTGGTTGATTATATAAATATATCTACATCATCACAAATTAAGGAACAACAAAAAGAAATAAAATATCTCACAAGTAGCAAGACAACTACACAATCCCATCAAGAAGGAAAGAGCATAGTGGCATATCAGGATAAGTAGCAATCATAATAATTGAAATATGAATATATATATTTATTTATATATGGATGTCCAAATAATAGAGAAATAAATATATACATATATATTATTATGTCTAGCTATATATATGTGTGTATATATATATATATATATATATATATATATATATATTTATACTAGAGAATTATAATATATATATGTATACATTATTAAAACAAATATATCCTAGCTATATTGTATTTCTGTAAGGATTTTGTATCCGCAACACTATAAATAGTGTTCATTGTAATAGACAAAATACACAAGCCATTCTATCATTTTTCTCTTCTTAGAAATTCTTTATGGTATCCGAGCCAAAAACATTCTAACGAGTTTAGTTGGTAATAATTCGTGGCAAACAACACAACCACCTCACTATTTCTTTCAACTAGTACTTTACCTCATCTAATTAGCATTGTTCCAGTTAAACTCAATGGAGCAAACTATCTTTTATGGCGTATGCAGATTCTACAACTAATTGAGGGAATGAAATTGCTTAATTTTATTAATGTGGAGGCACCGGAGATTGAAAATAATGAAAGTTCAGTAAGAATTTTTGAAGAATGGAAAAATACAGACTTTCTTCTTCGAAGTTGGATGCTTGGAACTTTGAGAGAGGATGTTTTTAGCCATGTATTAGGGCTAAGCACTGCAAAACAAATGTGGGAGACATTCGAGAATACTTATCTTCAAGCAACTAAAGATCGTGAGTTTCAATTGAAGTAGCAACTTACCTCCCTAAAAAAGAGAACCACAAGTCTTGCTGAATTTCTTCGTCAATTTAAAACAATTTGTGATGGTCTTGATTCCATACAAAAGCCATTAACAGATGACGATAAGGTATTGATATTATCAAATTTTCTTGGAACAAGGTATGACACTTTTGTCACCACTATGCTATCAAAACCCCCATTTCTCTCATATAATCAATTTGTAACAGCACTTAATGGGTATGAAATACGTCATCCAACCCCAGCTCATCAAAATGAATCTATAGATCACAATTATGCGTTCTTTTCAAAATCTAACAATGGTTGACATTTTTATCATAAAAGAGGACAATCTAATCATCATTTTACATCCACAAGCAAAGGATTTTCACCTGCAACACATTCTCAACATTATGACAGACGTTCCCGTTGAAAAACAGAAAAGACCCTCCTACGTGTAACATATGTGGTTACTTTAGTCACTTCGCGAGCAAGTGTTGGTACCGTGATAATCCTACTTTTGATTAAGAAGATGTCGCTTTTGAGAAACAAAATAACTTATCTAAAACTCGTGCTGCCACAAATTTGAATGATCCACGTGAACATGACCCATCATGGTATGCTAACAGCGGTGCTACATCTCACATGAGATCTGATGCAGGTAAATTTTAAAACTTGAGACAGTACTGCGACCATGATCGTGTGGTTATTGGTGACGGTGCAAGTCTATCAATATCTCATGTGGGAAACAGAAATATTGTTTCATCTCATGGGAACATAATTAGTTTAAAAGATGAAAGATCTTGGAGAATTAAATTATTTTTTAGTTGTTGAAGTAACTAAAGTTTATGACGGTCTTTTCTTGTCTCAACAGAAATATGCCAAAGAAATTTTGTATAACACTGACAGGGATGAATGCAAACCGGTGAAGACCCACTTGCCATAAAAATGATCTATACTCTCCATTTATGCAACTAGTTGATGCAACAGAATATCGAAGACTTTGTTGGCTCTCTTCAATACTTAACACTCACCCGACCAGATATCACTTATGTCGTCAACTATGTGAGCTAGTTTATGCATCAACCAACAAGACAACACCTACAAGCCGTGAAAAGAATTCTTCGTTACGTTCAAGGAACTATTGATTTTGGTCTACGTGTATTATCCAATTCAACTCTTGATTTAGATGCCTTCTCAGAAGCTGATTGGGCAGGTTGCCCATCTACGAGAAGATCAACTACATGATATTGTCTTTACCTTGCTGCAAATTGTATTTCATGGACCTCCAAAAGACAACCTATTGTGTCACGATCCAATACTGAAGCCGAATATAGAGCTATGAGATCTACAACTGCTGAGTTGACTTGGACAACTTACTTACTCACTGATCTTGGTATTCTCTTGCATAAAACTCCAACTCTCTTTTGTGACAACATGAGCACACTCTACATGACAATCAATCCTCAATTTCATGCCCGCATAAAGCACATTGAGTTAGACTACCACTTTGTTTGAGAAAAGGTTGTTGTTGGACAACTTATTACTAAATATGTCCCCACCACAGCTCAAATAGCGGATATCTTCACCAAAGCATTACCCAAACACTCGTTTTCCTTCGTACGTACCAAGCTCGAAGTGATCGCCTTACCACCCTCTCGTTTGAAGGGGAGTATTAATATATTCTACATCATCACAAATTAATTAATGAAGGAACAACAAAAAGAGATAAAATATCTCCCAAGTAGCAAGACAACTACACAATCCCATCAAGAAGGAAAGAGCACAGTGGCATTAAAAGATAAGTAGCAATCGTAATAATCAAAATATGAATATATATATATATATATATATTTATTTATTTATATATGGATATCCAAATATTAGAGAAATAAATATATACACATATGTTATTATGTCTAGTTATATATATGTGTATATATATTTATACTAGAGAATTTTAATAATATATAACTAGAGAAATATCTATTATATAAAACACAATGTTTCTTGTTGATTGGGACAAACCAAAAGATAAATCTAACCGTCTGTTGTGTTTTTTCTCAGATATTAGCCATTAGATCTCTTACCTACCTAAAAAAAATACAATTCGTTCATCCACTCACTAAATCTATTATACAAACCCATGATAAATTTTAACCGTTCAATTCCCACAATTAAATGTCAACCCTTAATTCTTATCTCAAATTATAACCACCATCATAAAATTAATGACAGATCAATTTTATACTAATGACCATTTTCACAATTTATTATCTCCATAACTTTTTCAATATTAATTGTGTTTTAGGTTATGAAAATATAACCTTTAGATCTTAATCCCTAAAATCTCTTTAAATCTTAACCCTTGATATCTCCCTCATAACCTCTCTATCCCCATAATTTTCCAAAAAATAATTGCCTTTCGGTTATAAAAGAAAAAGATTAATGAATTTTATCTCCCAATCCTTCCTCTATATATACTTTCCTCATACAATCTTTCTTTCTTACACTTCTATCTCCCTCTTTCTTACCAAATTTCTCATTTGTTAGTAGAAGAAATTTTTGTCGATCGTTCAACATTAGTTTTTCTTAGTTGATTTAGTATTAGCTTTTCTTAATTTTGTTAAAATGTAATTATTAATGTATGATTAATACATAAAATTCAGTATATATAGATCTTTTATTAATATTGTGTATTCTCCATAAGTTTACTGAAATATTTAATTGTAAATACAATTGTTCTATGGTAAATCTCATTCTCTCTACATGTATCTCTTTCTCTATGGATCTACTTTTTCGCTTTCTATGTTCATCTTTCTAAAATGAAGAATTAATTTTTTTTTATTGAAGTTTTGATTTTCAATCTTTTTGTATCGTTTCTACTAGATTTGAAAAGCATCTATTTTGAAGAGTTAGTTGTTATTCTTTCTCTGATTTTACAATTTAAATTTATTATCTTTTTTACTTTTCAAAAAAAATTTGAGATGAGTAAGAGTCAATTAGGTGGTAGTCTTATAATCTTTTAACAAGACTTTACAAATTATGTAAACAGATAGATACGCATATATATATATATATATATATATATATATATATATATATATATATATCTTTGTCGATAATTCTTTAACAGTATTTTCTTTGTTATAAATTTTATCTTGATTTCTTCTTTAGATTTCAATAAAAATGAATTGTTTATCAATTCTTTTGAACAATTCGAATTACCTCTTATAAAAGTCAAATGAATTTTTACCTTCATCATACGACCTCAAAACTTCTTTGAATTCTTATGCTGCTTCCAAAACTAATTATCGATTTCAGACTTTTTTGAATTAAACACTATTAACTTATTTTTAATTTTTAATTTATGATCTTATGTTCGCCAATGTTCTTTTGTGTCTTATTGTTTGTAAGTGTGATGTACTTCGTATTCATAGGTCGAAAATCATTGACTTTCTATGATTTGCAAGACACAATTGTCTGTGCCCTAAGGGCACGGGTTATAACTAGTGTATATATATATATGTCAATATTATTAGAACAAATATATTCTAGCTATATTGTATTTTTGTAAGGATTTTGTATCGTCAACACTATAAATATTGTTCATTGTAATAGACAAAATACACAAGTCATTCTATCATTTTTCTCTTCTTAGAAATTCTTTAGATTCCTCCCAAAATTATAAAACTGAATAGTTTGTTGATTTCAAGAGTTACAAGTTTTTCTTAGCAAGTGATGGTGATGAGAGTTCATGCTCCTGTAATCTTTTATAGTTTTTATGATTAGAGCATTTATTCTACTGTTTCATTTTTATATTATTATTTTTGGCAGAATTTTCCTTTTGAGATTTTTATCCTTAAATAGCTCCTAAATTTTTTTTAGGTTCGATAAGATTCTATTAACTTTTGTTGAATTATTTATTCGATCATGTATTGACCTATTGAGATGAAGAAGTTTATTATATTATGTAATTTATCGCAACCCAGCTGCTCGTGCGCTATGGGCACGAGTTATACCTAGTTTTTTTTTTTTTTTTATGAAATGAGTTATACCTAGTTAATAAAACAAATATTGAAGAATCAGTTAATATTGGAACACAATTCAATGATCTCGATAAAGTATATGAATGTTTCAGAAAATATGGAGTTGCAGTTGGATTTCCTATACGTAGACAAACTAGTAAGAAGGATTCTAATGGGGTTGTCAGATTTGTTACTTTTACTTGTGGTCAAGAAGGAAAATGGACGAGCAATTCTGCTAATATCTTAAAACCAAAACCAGAATGTCAGAGGGTTGCAAAGTTAATATCAGAGTAAGTATTGGACTAGACAACAAATGGAGAATAACTTCCTCATTCCTTGATCATAATCGCACTCTTAGTCTTACACAATCCCGATTCTACAAATGCAATTAGAATCATCAAGGCTTCTATGAGAAGAAAATTGGAATTACATGAAAGAGCAAAAATTCGACCATATAAGAGTTTTGACACAATTGTTGAAGAGGCACGTGATTATGAAAATTTACCTTTAAATTTCAAGAGACGCGAGGAATTACGTAGATGAGCTAAGGCAAGGTCGTCTTGGGGAAGGTGATGTTGTAACAATACAACATTATTTCTTGAAGATGAAGGCAGAAAATAATAATTTTTCCTATCGTATGGACCATGATGAAAACAGTCATTTGGAGAAGCAGAAAATGTTATAAAGAATTTGGAGATGTGATCGCGTTTGATACTACTTATCTGACGAACATGTACGAAATGTCATTTGCCCCATTTGTTGGAGTAAATCATCATGGTCAAACAATCTTACTTGGTTGTGGTTTAATCTCACATGAAGAATGTAGAGTCATTTGTGTAGTTATTTGAGACTTGACTTACTTGCATGCATGACTCTCATCTTATAGGAATAATCACGGACCAAGACGCGGCGATGAAAGTTGTCATTGTAAAAGTGTTTCCTAAAACTAGGCATAGATTGTGTTATAGCATATACTATAGAAGTTGCCTGAAAAATTAGGCAGTAACAAAAGTTACGAATATATCAACCAAACAATGTATAATTTGGTATATGATTCACAGTACGTAGCTGAGTTTGAACATGGTTTGTTTGAAATGCTTAATAATACGATTTGCATCAACACAAGTGGCTCACTGAAATGTATGAGGCAAGACATATTTGGGTACAAGTTTACCTTAAGACTGGTTTTTGGGCAGGTATGTGAAATACTCAACGTAGTGAGAGTGTAAATGTATTTTTCGGTGATTAGTTCGTGCTAAAACATCTTTACACCAATATGTTGAACAATATGGTCACGCGACAAGAGATAAAACAAAAAAAAAACTAGGCTGATTTTAGATCATATTCACAAATGATACCATGTGTGACCAACATATTTCGGGTGGAGAAACAAGCTCAAGTTGTCTATACAAATAAATTCAAACAAGTTCAAAAATAAATAACCTCATTGTTATATCTTTATCCTGTCTGTACTCGTCATATGCACATGTATGTAGATGATGACATACGAGATCAGGTTTTGATTGGGAAAAGAAACCGTAAGACAATGATATTCACAGTTTCCTTTAGTCAACCACATCAGGCAGTATTGTGTACATGTTGCATGTTAGAGTTGAAATGTATATTGTGTAGACATGCTTTGTTTGTGATGATAAACAACGGTTGTGATTTCCTTGGAGAAAAATATATTTTACGTCGATGGAGAAAGGATGTTAAGTGAGCACACATAAAGATGCAAGTTGGTGGTAGAGTAGGGATTAAGTGAGGCATTTGCAAAAGTGCCAGACTTGTCATGTGACGATGATGAAAGATGTCAAACATACATTGACTGGTGTGAAAATGAGTAAATGTGTACACATTTACAGATCAAGTGCTATTACATCTCCAACATCAAGTGTTAATGCAAAAAATCCTTCAAATGTTAACGATAATGAAGTTATATTGCGTGATCCACATTCTGTTAGGCATAAGGGGAGACCTAAGTCTACAAGGTTGAAATCTACGCGTTTCATCCATTCGTCAAAAAAGAAAAGAGTTAATTCCTATTTGGCCCCCTTAATTTGTGACCAGCTTCCTTTACGACCCCCTATTTTTTGTAAATTCAAATTGGGCCCCCTATTTTCATGTATGGGCGTCTAAGGAGATTTCCTATCTAATAGTTATTTTGTAGGCTCTTTCAATCTATGCTATGATAGGTTTGGTATTGTTAATCAAATAGTTTCTATAAAGAATACCTAAATGGTTTACATATTAAGTTTATCTAGAATTCCATAACGCATTCATAGAGGTCAATGTTATTAAATTTTCTATTAATTTGTGATGCTTTTGACTATGTTTCTTATATAATTGGTAAGGTTTGTTCTTCAACTTTCCTAAGCTTCAAATGGTGCATTAATCGGAGTTTTGAAGGAGGAGTTTGGTAATTTTTGACTAAGGTATCAAGACAGTCTCCAATGTATTTCGATTTAGTTTAAATTAAATCTGGTATTAATTTATGACGATTTTGGTTATGTTTCTAATATTGTTGGAAAGCTTCGTTCTTTTACTCTCCAATGCTTCAAACGGTGCATTTATCGGAGTTTTGAATACAGAGCTACGATAGTTTTGTGTAAGGTGTTAACACAGTCTTCAATGTACGAATTTATCTAAATAGTTCACTTGGTTTCTGTTCTTTAGGCAATGTATCTCTTTGGCAGATCATTTCCAGTGGTGAGCCTATATCTTTTATTTAGAATTGTTATCACTTTCCAGTTTCTCTATTTCCAACCATCAAAGATGTTCTTATTCATGATTATCTTGGTATAATATATTAAATTTATATTGGCTTGTTTGAGGTTCCGATTCATGTGAGGATCTAGTATGAGCATCATCTTATTTAGACTTATCATGTCTTGTTGGTTTAATTGTTAACTGAACATATTTGTATCTTTTTATAACAATCAATGTTGGTTGCGTATAGGCCTGATGCATCGTTTGAGTGTTTGATGATTTGTAAAAGATTTTGACATAAATTTATATTTACATGTCAAGTTTAAATGCTATAAAGGTTTACCTTAGTTAAAGATAAGAGATTTTATATCTATAGGAAAGGGCAGACATCGAGGTAGTATGAGGGTTAGTATTAAAGCATCTCCAATGCAAGACTCAATCTTAAGTGCCACCTAAGACTTTAGAGTTCTTTTATAGAAAAAAACCTCTGCAATGCAAAACTCAATTGAGTTCTTAAGATGATGTGGAAGCATTCAATTTTGAGATGTCTCAATTACAAACTCTATTTTTGAGATCTCTTTTGAGAGTCTTAAGTGTCCTAGTCATCAAATTTAATTTTCGGACCAATAGAAAACGTTTCTTTCTTAACCACTTTTTCCTATTAAACGTATGTGTGACATGTGTAACTACTAGAGTTTTTTTGAGTGTTGCATTGGAGAGGGACTTACGAGCATCTCCAATGGGACGATCAAGCTCTAAAATTTAAAGTGCCACTTAGGATTTATAGCGATTTTGTTAAACAAACCTTCCCCAATGGGACACTCAACTAGACACTCTATGATGATGTGGAACATTTATTAATAGAGATTAGAGACTCTCAAGAGAAACACTCTAAAATTAGAGTGTCTAGTGGAGACTCTAAGTGTTAGTTTAAAATTCTAACCAATAGAAACCCCTTGCTTTTTAACTATTTTTTATATATTCAATTAAAGAGTGACGTGCATTAAGTAAAACAATTCTAGAGATCTCTATTGGAGACAAGAAATAAATAAAATAAAATGTCTTTGCAATGGCACTTAGGAAGGAGAATCTTCAATGACAACTCGACTTCTAGAGTGTTTGTTAGACTGTCCCATTAGGGATGCTCTAAATTAGAGACACTCAATTTAACCATATAGGAAAGAATCTCAATCGAGACTTGACACATAAGTCAATTAGAGTTTTTTATTGGAGATGCTCTTAGATTGGAATACGAGAACCTTGAAAACCTAATTAAAGAACATAAATTATTAGTTGTTAAGTTGAATAGTTCTCGCTTTATATTGTTTGTCGTTGTTACTGTTGAAATTTCAAATAATGTTGAATAATGACAATGATCGCTTGATTGGAGACTGAGTTTGCCAACTCGATCCTTAAGGTTTGTGAAAATCTATTGCAGATGTGTTTTGATCAAGCTACTTTCGTTTTTCAAGTACAAATTGACATTCCTGTTAGGCGTTGCTCGTGGATCCAATTTGAAGATCTCAAATCTTCAATGTCAGTGCTGTTAGTTTGAGACTCGGAATTTGAGACATTACAATAACTCCGTGCCATAATGGCTCTCTGAAGGGTAGGCACCTCCTCTCAAAACCACCAGACATTTTGGGAGTAATTTGAATCCATTGCCCTTGGATTTTACTCTAAAGTCGCACGAACGAAACGATTCAAAATAGTACCCCGAGAGACCAAACGCATCATCTTGTGTTTGTTATCCTTCCCATGACACAAAAAATCTCACACTAACCTCTACTGCAATTACAACATACAGCCACAGGAAAAGATGAGACATTATCACATTAATATACTCGCTTTACAATTACACAATAAGAACTTCCCCTCAATCTTCCCATCTCCCACACATGTATAATCAATTCTATCACATTAATATACTCAGTCTTTTCATCTCCCACACATGTATAATCAATTCTATCACATTGATATACCACGGGTTTTACGGGGTTTTAGATCTGTCTCGCAGTCGAGATGATTTGGGACATTTGAGTCCCGCGACGGATAACCCACAGTCATTTGTCACCACACGTCCTAAGCTCGAAAAAGTAGGAAGATAAGTTTATGATTTTTTCTTCTTGAAAGGTGACATTGTGTTTGTGTCTCCAACCCAAGAGTCCAAGACCTAGCCAGTGGAAACCAACTTGGTAAATGAATATCGGAAAGCTTCTGACATGAAATTTTAATCTTTGACACACATTAATAACAATTAAAAGAAAAATAGAGAAAAAAACTGAAAATCCGCAGCTTATAGTTTTATAAACCTACCTAAATACCCTACAAACTTGTATATAAACTTAAAAAAGGAGAAAACAAGTGTATCCAAATAGCACAGATAGGAAGCATATTCTCCTAAAGGAGGGTTTTGATTATCACCTGAATGATTCTTCCAAGTAATAAAGATAGTATTGGAAAACAGAAACAGGCAAACCTCTTAGAAGGCAGAACTCGAACTGATTCGTTCTTCTTAATCAAGGAGATCTGACATTGCCGTCTTCTTAAAAGCATCGACCTGTGCCAACTGTGCTGCAACCATCTTGCTTGGGAATACATTATCGGCCTTCATCCTCTCTCTGAACCCGTAGGCTGGAGCTTTAGCATTAATATATGTCTGAAGAAGAGTTTGGTACTGACGCATTCTAGACACATAACCTGCTTGTCTCATTCGGTGAAACATTTTCTCGGCATTATGGATATCACCTCTTCTTGAGTATTGATACAGTATAGTCATGAAAGAATTAAACAATGGTCTGATCTTGCTATCTTGTTGAACTGCCTTCTGCAAAATCGAATCAGCTTTCTCAACTTCTCCAGCATCAACGTATAGTTTCACAAGAGCGTCCCAAGTGAATGCGTCTACACGGTATCCATCACTTGCCATACGTTTTGCTAGATCTTTGCCTTTTGTTAGTAACTTATGTTTTGCATAAACATGCAATAATACAGTGAAACACCTAGAGGAGAGTTTCTTCCATGTCTTGATCATCTTTTCAAAAATTTCTTCTGCCTTTTCTACTTTTCCCACTTTACCCCAAGCTTCTATGGCAGCTAAGCACTCTTCAATGCTAGGGTTCGACTCACAAACCTTCCAGATCCTTCCAACGTCATCTGCGTTTCCAAGGGACGCATATAGAGGGAGTAAAGATTTACATGCGAAACGATTTGCCTCCAGACTTTCCCCTTCTATCTCCTTCAACACCTCCTCCGCCTTTTCATTCAATCCTCCAAAGATGTAGTGTTTAGCCAATACAGTTTTGATATGCGTGTCTGGTTCAAACCCATCACTCTTCATGGTCTCCAGTAACTGTTCCATTCCTGCTATGTCATTCGACTGGCCTTTTGTGTCTATCAAGAGCCTATATGTGAAAAGCGTCGGTTTTATGTTTTCTTTCTCCATTAACAATAAGATATCAGCTATCTTCTTCTTGTCAAGTCTCTTATATAATAAGATTAATTGGTTGCAAGAAAAGGCTGTGACTGGAAAATCAAGGTCCCTCATTTTGTTGAACACTGCTTCTGCTTTTTTTATGGTATCACTAATGACACAATTAGCCAAGAGTGTCCTATAGACAACTTCCCCTTTGAATGACTTGGGAATCGAATCCAAATACTTCTCAGCAATTTGTAGACCTTTTAATTTAGCAATTAAGTCAATTCGAGAAGCATAATCTCGTTCCGTGAAGGTGAGCCGCTTAGTTGCCTCCAGCCACTGGGATAACTGCAAAGCAAAACTAGAAACTCAAACCAATATAAAAGTAAAGCAGTTCTCTGCATATGATAATTTCTTGACCAATAATCATATCTTTCACTTATACATCTCGAACCCCTTGAAAAATTAAATTATAACCCTATCATGGCATAGGGAAAAAAATGCAAAATCGGCTCATTTGAAGAAATAAACAGCAAGACCAACAGGGACCACTGGAAATCGGCTTACCGCGTGTCCATTATGCACTTGAATAGACCGGAGTTAAGTTTCAACCAAAGCTTCCAGGGTAAAAAGTAGTTCTCTTAAAATTAACAATACTAAATTAAATTAAGAAGCTAATTTGTCTTGCGTTTCTAGATGATAAATAAACTACAACTTCAACATGAAAAATAAGAATAAGAAGATGCTGAATGAACCAACTTAAATGAACCTATCGTGAAAACGTACCTGAAGTGCCTTTCCATACATACGACGCTTACGAAGATTGATCATGGCCAGTGAGATGTCCGAACGGTCCAATGAGTTCCCTTCCTCAACATACTTAGTGAGAGCACCACTAATATTCTGTGAAGGTGCAGCATATAGAACTTTGAATAAATTAGAAGGAGACCTTCTCTTTTGGGAATCATCTTGTTCTTCCCCAACCTTACCCGTCTCAACACCAGATAAATCTATCTCATTTTGGGCATCTTCATCTAAATCATCTTCAACTTCATCATCCGAAAGCTCTGGCTCAGAAACTAACTCATCATCATTCTCTTCTGCTACATTGGCCTCTTGAACAGTTTCAGAAGCAGGTGTTTCAAGTTCAGAAAACCCATCTTCCAAATCCTCATCATCCCCACTACTCTTTTCACCCGCTTGCGATGAAAGACCACGACTTGTAAAGCATTTTCCATTAAAAGATTGGATCTTGTGAATCCTCATCAATGGTGGAACGTATTCACCAGACGCAGGTCGGGTATCAAAGCAATAACTTCCTACATGTTGTGAATCTTTGCTTCGGATATCGGATGTAGTATACAAAGTTCGAGCAACTCCTACACGATATCCTTGGTTCCTGTGGTTTGGAACAAAGATTTATCAAAACTTCTACTAATAACATGAAAGAACTACCATTCATGACATTTTTATAGGATTGAAAGAGGTAATATTGTGAATAATCAGTTAGGGGAAACCCTTAAGTTCATGAGAATAACAGTACCATTTAGAACCAGTGAAATAGAAAAAGCAAGAAATGGATTAGGTTATGATTTACATCTCCTGAAGCAGCTCACACAAACACATAAAAATGAGTAGGAGAGAGAGAGAGAGAGAGAGAGAGAGAGAGAGAGAGAGATTGATAAGTTTCCAAAGTAGATGAAATTAGGGTTTGAACATGATTAGGTTAATCCTGCTAAAAAACACTGAAAAAAAAAAAACAGAGCACGAGAAATGAGTGACAAGAAGAGATTACCTGAGAGGATTCGCAGCTCTACGAAGTGCAAACATGATGATCAGAGATTCAGAGAAGTTTCGTGAAGGATTAGAAAGAGTTGTTCAAGAAGAGATGAGAACAGATCGTGTGAAAGAAGAAACCCTAATTTTTGTTCGGGCGCAAGAGAGACATCAGTTCAGGAGAAACCCATAAACCCTGATAACAACCAAAACCCTCCCTAGGTTCATTTCTTACAAGGGTGCCTCTATATAGGCGCACCCGAAAATTGCCCTTGGTGCACCTCAAAAGAGATTGACTCTAGTCAAAAGTATTTGACTGAAAACATATATAGGTGAACTTTTCTCTGGCTGGAGAGTGTGAAAAAGCAAGCATACTCTCGAATTCGAACCAATCCAAGAGCCAGGCCTCAGAATGTCCAGTCCGAATGTATGAACAGTCCATTCTGAGAGTGTCGGACTGTCTAGCTTGAGGGTCTCGGACTAGTTCAAGTCCGAGATGACTCGAATTTCAGATTTGAGGGAGTCAATTCCTACCACTAATCACTCGAAATCAATTTAAAATCGATGATGAACATTTTTTAAGAATTGAACCACTTCAAAAACTTTTCAAACACATGATTTAACGGTAAAATCATTAAAAAAAAAACGAATTTTTAGAACCAATTTCTGATAAGAAAAATAATCTTTTGAAGTTTATCTTTATTCTCTTTCTTCAATTAACAAACAATAGATGATGGCCATCGAAAAAACAAGAAGAAATTTAACAGCTTTAAATGATTTTGAAGAAAAAATAACAAAATAAATGGAAGAAGAAAAAGAAGTGTAGAGAATCCTCAGGGTGCCAATGGAAAAAAAGGAAAAGAAAGTACCGAGTGCCTAGAGAATAATGGGCCAAGAGCAAAAAGGCCGTGTGGGTGTATAGATGAATCCCCTGCTTAGCTCAAACCACAATTTTTCAGCAAAGGTTTTTACCAAACTATCCTCGTTCATGTCTCAAATTACTTCTGTATTGTGGGTTGATTCTTGTTTCCCCCTGCTTTGTGACCAGCTTTTCATTTGCCCCGCCCCCTCTTACTCTTAGTCCCTAGAGGCATACATGTTCCAATTTTCTTGGAGTATTTGTGTTCACCCTATTAAAGGTCGTGACTTGGGAAGATATCCGACTGATCTTACTCGAATTGATTTTGAGAAACTATCAGAAGGTGTAGAAAGTCCAACCACCAACTTGTCCTAGACCCCTTTCCACCCCCTCTTTTTTGTTGAAATGAAATCTGCATTGGATCACAAGGGACTGAAACTTTTGGCCAGTTATAGGTGAGAGAGGATGGTCGGAATTAAAGTCCAAATCTGCTCCCGATGCTTGCTCCTTGTACACTTGGCGATTATCTGTTAGTTTATTACATTTGCGACAAATATAGTGAAAAAGAGAATGAATGTTTGGTATCCTTGATGGTTGCTTTGGACTGCCATTGTATCTCCTCCTTTTACCTTATCAGGTGATGTATTGTGGTTGTCATATTTGATGATTAAGATGGCTGGTATTTTGTTGAATAGTCCACTTGATACAGATTAACATTATCCTTGCTTCACCTTCTTGCTTTTGAGCTTTCACCATTCATATTCTCGCTTAGATGAATTGGGAATTACTGTCGTGGATGACTAGGCATATGCTATGTATTCTCTCACAAATTTGAATGAAGCATCAAGACTCGGTTTATATTTTGGTGTTAGAGGTGGTGTGCAATGAGGGACCGGATTTGAGCTCTCATGCCTTCTTTCATTGTTTGATTTTTGATACATGTGATATTTGGGAATGAGAAGATTCGGTTAACCATGTAATAGTGGCAAATAGTGATTACCAATCCAATTTGGGGAAGCATTAAACTAGACTGGCTGTTTCGAATGAGGCTCTCCTTCGCCAAAACAGAGACAGGGAAAAAAGAAGGGGAGAAAAGGTAGAGAGATAGAGAGAGTGGGAGGGCAAGAAAGAGAGAAATAGTGGTGGAAAATGGGCCGAACCACCATGGTTAGGAAAGACAGAAACTAGAAATAAAGTACAGGAAATTCTAAAACTAAGAGTAACCACGCATAGTCATGTGGTAGCGCTTTTAACTTTGACGTCCAATATTAATGACACAAAGTTACCTCTTATAAGGCTGGCTCCAGTACATGCAAGAATCCGGTAAAGCAATTGCATACCCCTTCAGTACACGTTTTTGTTGCAATACGTTTTGGACTATTTTTTAGCACGTTTGGACTATTTTTTAGCACATGTATCCTTTATAATGCATATTCAATCGATACACCTACTCTTAGTATTCTATCTTCATAAATGAAAACCTTGTAGGTAAACTACTCGGAGCTTCTAAACTTCTACAATAAAAATTAAGATAGAGGATTCCAGTACGCTAAATTTGAAGTATTGGATCGCAAACCCACTCTATAAGGTAAGGGGAACAGGCAACCTTGTACGCAAGGGGGAGTAGATTATTCGGTAACATTGTTATGACATAAGGAGCCTATTGTGATTGTACGTTCGAAAGGCTAGCCTCATAATCGTCTTCTACTACTTGTAAATATGCTGGTAGACCTACAAGAAAACTGGTAAAAGATGAAGCAGAACCTACTAAAAATCAAGCTCCAAGTACAGATCAACGGATTCTCATTTATATGGGAGTTCTTTTTTGAAACTTTGAATTAATAGAGTTGTATTACTTTTTTCCCTTATGAATCATCTGAAACCTGACTGACATGAATCTTAATTGTTTAAATTCCTTACCTCTTGATTCTGAAACTAGAAAAACTTATACTACCGTTTTAAATTAGGCTAAGATGGTTTACAGAAATCAAAAGAAAAACAAGTACAGCCTCAATCCTCAAGCAGAAACATGAAAAGAAGTTAAGAATCAGGCAGAGTTTACTCTATTTGAAAAGGAAGAACAGTGAAAGTTACCGAACGATACTAGAGAATATATCTACATACGTGCTGGCCTCTGAATACATAACCGAACCCTCGTTTCCCATGTGAATAGTCCAATCAACCATCTCTGCCAGGCGAAGATAACGACTTGGTAGCAGCTAAATCCTCAGCCGAGACAGGCCTGTGTAGCTGCATACATGAAAAACCCTTGAATATTATATCGGTATTAACTAACTAATTACAAGTTGAATGTATATTATGGTATATCAGAATGCTGCTTTCTAAGCTAAATGCTTATAACTGTTGCCACCAAAAAGATAGAACGGGAAAAATAGGAAGAAATTGCAATGATCTACTTAGCCAACGAAATCCGTTTTTGTAGGTTCAACACCCCTGTGATTACAAATTAGGTAACATTACGGTTGAATAATAATCAAGCCATGATTTTCGACTTTTAACAAGATCAACCAAAACAATTAAAGATTTTAGGTCGAACACTTCTGATGAATTTCTAGCCAATTCGAAAAACCTAAGCTGGAGTAGGATGGCTTAAGTCATCAGACAGCTACTTTGTTCTTATCAGGATGTCATGATTATAAAATTGATCTGCAAATGTTTTGTGAACTTAAATACATCTATCGTATAAATCCGAGGTAATAATAAGCCATATGATTCTATTGATACAACAATTACAGAACAAAGTGGTGCTGGTTATTTGCCAAGAGTTGTAAATTTTCAAAAACAATAAACAAAAATGAATCAGAAAAATCGTGTCCACGAAAAGAATCTTGGTGTATGATTGTTGTAAACAGTTGTATGAATAGTTTTTTTGTTTTTTGCATTCATGGTTATACACAAATTGAACAAACACCTCAGAAAAATATTAGAGAGGCCAAACTTTATGCAAGAACAAACAAATCATATATCAAGCGCCATTTGGTTTATCGTTGGTGGTCATGACTCTTGAAGTTCGTTAACCTTAACTCATTATTGCAACCTTCTATATCAAATATTCAATAATATTTCTGCATGCATTTACGTAGCTTAGTGAATTGAGAAAACAAATTACCGCATTTGAGACTGGAAACCAGTGAAAAGAACGCATGAAAGTATCATCACGTGAAGGAAGAATATCATGATTCCAGTACGTTATGCTTTGAAATCCTGCAACTGCCTCCCAACAATTTGAATTCTCTTCAGAAATCCCAGAACTTTTCCTCTTATTTGTTGTCTTTTTCTTTCCTAAGACAAAACCTGAAAATTGGCATGAGTAAAATTAAAGTAGGAAGGAAAATCAGTATGATTAGTGTGTAACATAAGCAAGGGCAGTGTGATGCTTCAGGAGGTTCACGTGTCGAAACACCACAGAGATTAAACTTTGAAGAAATGTAACCTCTCCGAAAATTCATTGCTGAAGAAGTTTAAATGTATAAGGATCGTGAACCATATCGGTTTCTCTTTTACTCATCAAACTTTTGAAAGTGATTACTATAGCTTCGAATGTGGCATGGATCCTTTGAAACTACAACAATGATATTGAGAGAACCACCATGTGCAAGTTCAGATAGAAGGTTCACAATCAACAACCTAAAAGGTCAGAAAGCCCAACCAAATTAATACCTAGAGACCTTTGTGTGGGAACGAAAAGATCAGTAGGTACCGCGGAATGCGAGATATTTCTCCGACGGAGATAAGTTGGTCTAATTGCCCTACTTTGGCAGCTCTACCCAATTTCTACCTCTCACTTTTTCCTATGTCTGCGTATGTTGTAAATGCTATTGAGGCTAATATGAGGGATTTCTTGTGCCACGGGAAGGACACTGAAGATAAGATTCATTGGGTCTCGGCAGACACTACTTCTAAACTGGTTAGTTCGTGTGGCTTGGAAATGAAAATTTTAAAGGCAGCATATTGAAAACTTCTCCCAAAAATGACTTCGGTGATTTGGGAGGAGGTTTCATCCTTTCAGAGAACTATTATAGCAGAGAAAAATGATTCTCAATGGGGGGGGGACTGGGGTACCAAGAACATGTATGCCATATGGAGCTTTGGTGGGAATGTTTAAAGGGCATTTGGCTTTGGTAATGAGTAATGGTAGAATATTCAAATTTCGGAATGACGCTCATAAATTGATCTTTGAAGAAAATATTCTTCAAACTTATTTCTGTATTCGATAAACAAGATGTGGGTATAGATTGTTATGCTTCTTGCAGGAGGGGGTAATTGGGCTTTGGGAGGGAACATTAATGAATGGGAGCTAGTGGATTCAGGAGTGCTTTTGGGATATATATATATATATATATATATATATATATGCTTGGTCAGGTGGCTTTATCAAGATCTTTTTTGAAACTTTGAATGAATTGATAAGTAAAAAAATATTACAAGATAACTTGGATTGTTATGCTATATCATCATAGCTTTCCACTTGTGAACCAAGTCATAATACGATGTAGACTTGGCCCATATCGAGTTTCAACTCCAATGGAATATTAAACCTTTTACATATTCATCGATGCGAAAGATTACAAGCTGATAATGTCATCAACAAAATTTCCATGCTAATTGATCTCTTTGAGCTTTATAATTGTCACAAATTCACATGAATCATGATGGTAGTATTTGATATTCTTTTATTCAGATTTATGTATATCTATGATGAATCGATGCAGTTTTTATCTCTTCAACAAAACTAGATCTAAACTAAAGTCTTCTTTTTTCGCAAAAAAAGAAAGATATTTTACGGTTCATTGTGTTTGAAGCAGGTTGTTTTTAGCTAAATCAAATGGTACCCAAAATTCCTAACAAACTCACTAACCTCAGAATCCCTCATTTGAAACTCAACATTCAAAAGGTCCATTTAATTGGATGTTCACTTTATATGTAACTCAAAGTTTGAGAAATACCATGAAATTGGGAAATAGGAACATATCAAAATGCATTCCTTTAAGTGAAAAACTCTACATGGAGTGGACATACCAGAATACCCGGGTGGAAGAGGAATCGTCGCTCCCTGCAATTTCCTTCCTCTAAAGTAAGTTTCCTCCAGGCTTAGACCTCCCTCAACTTCAATACCTATTAAAAAAAAATTGCAGGATTCAAAAGAGTTGGAGATAGATACATATACATATACATATATATAGGGAGAGAGAGAGAGAGCTAACCGGAGTTATTGGATTTGAAGTACTGAGAAACAGCGGATGGACCGTTATGTTTGATTGAGCAAGGTAGCTGGTGAACTTTACCAGTTAAATCCACAACTGGTTCTCTTCCTGGGAAAAGATCAATGCTTCCTACTATTCCCTCGTTGAAACCATTTTGATTTAACTCTAAACCATTGTTGTCTCTCTCCATATTGAGCTTCAGACGAACAGCAAATTACGTAAACCCTAATTTAACTTCTCTGGCTTGGCGTCCGAATTTGGGTTTAAACAGTAGAAGTCCCAACTAGAGCATATCAAATTCTTCACATGAATAGATGGTAGTTGAGGGTTGAAAAAAAAAACCAGAGCATATCAAAAGCAAAAGTCTCTATAAGCTCTAACTTGTATTCTCTGTAGGTAAGGGGAAGGACAGGGAATTCCTCATGCCAAATTAACCATCTTTCTTTTGGTTCCTGTTGTTTGGAACAAAGATTTATCAGAACTTTTAATCAACAATCAAAACCCTATCATAACATTTATATAAGAATAAAAGGAGGTATATTGTGAATGATCAGTAAGGGGGGAAACTATTAAGCTCATTCAAATAGCAAGGCCAATTCTAAACAGTAAAATACAGAAATAAAAGAGATGCCCCCAAACTAGATGAATTAGGGTTTCAACATGCTTATCTTAATCCTACTAAAAAGCTGAAACAAAACAGAGCAGAAGAAATAGTTAGTATGTGAGTACCTGAGAGGATTCGCAGCTCTATGAAGTGCAAACATAATGATCAGAGAATTAGAGAGGTTTCTTGAAGGAATCAGAATGAGTTGTTGAAGTAAAAGATGACAACAGATCGTGTGATAGAATAAACCCTAATTTCTGTTCGTGCGCAAGAGAGACATCAGTTCAGGAGAAACCTATAAACCCTCGTAACAATCAAAACCCTCCCTAGATTCATTTGTGAAGGCGCAATAACTGAAACCCCCGCCTTTTCATAATACACTCAACCCCCACCTTTTATTTATAATTACTGAAACTCATACCTTTTCGTAAATTCCATCAGATTTAACAGAATTATGCCGTTAGGGAGAGTTTATTTACTGAAAAACCCATTTGTTAAACAACCCCACCTTTTCTAACACCAAATACCCTGGGGCGCCTTCGACCAAATACGTTGTGGCGTTTATAACCTGAGTTATATTCTCCATTTGACTAGCAGGTTGAAATCGAAGGAAACCAGGCAAAAACGTAACGCCCACCAGTACTCTCGCTCTCTCTCTCCATTCAATTTGTGTGTAACCCCATGAAAGCATCTCTCCATTCGGTTTGTGTGAAACCCTACTAGGTACTACTCTCTCTCTTTCTCGGTTTTGGGTTTGTTAGGATAAGCTAGGGTTTTAATATATAGGATAAGCTGCTGCGTTTTTTTTTTCTCTCTCTCCATTCGAACTCGAACTATGACTGTTTTAATGGAGTAATTTCTAACATAGGGTACTTCATAGACACAGGTATAGGAAATTGGAACTCCATTGAACAAGTTATTTTTATTTTCTTGATTTGCCTAAAATGTAATGATTTGTTTGAATTACCTCTGTTTAGAACTCCATTGAATCAGTAAATTGATGCTTGATGTTGGTGAAATTTGCTTGATTTTGGTGAAATTTGCTTGATTTGCCTAAAATATATTGTTTTTTTTAATCATCTCTGTTTAGAACTCAAGTGAATGAGTAAATTGATGCTTCATTTTGCTGAATTATAGCTCATATCAGTAAATCATAGCTCTTGAGGGACAAACCAATGAGTTCGATAAACAAAATGTAAGTTTTTTTTATTTGTGATGTAAGTTTATTCATGTGAGAAGATGTTTATTAACATACTTGACTAACAGGAACCCAATTGGGGGTAAAGGTACTCGTAAACGAATGGCTGAAACACCTCCCCCACCACCAAGTAATCGATTTTGTTCACCTTCTCCAATTTCATCACGAGCATCTGACAAGGATAACTGTAAGGCAAAAGCGTCCATGAATGGCCCCCAAGTGTTTGTTAAACAAATAACAGGAGATGGAGGGTCCAACAGCAACAACTTTACATTTAACTTTTAAATTTTGTGGTATTTATGGTAGTTTTTGGTTGAATGGGTGTTAGTTTTTTATCAGATGGATGTTTGTGAAATGGATGGATGTTAGATTTTAAAGAAATTGATGTTAGTTTAATGATTGGAATGGTATGTACTCTTTTTTATGAAATATCATCTTTTTTAATAAGAACACACATACAAATAAGAACTACAACTACTAAAAGACATAAAATGAAATTACAAGTACTAGAAAACATAACTACCATAATAGACATTAAAACCTAAATTTAAGTTTTTGTGCAACTCCTTCGCATATATCATCTAACGTGATGTCTAATTTTGACTTGCTTTTCTTCGATATAACATCGGACAACCAGATAAATTTGTCACATTCTAAACATTTCAAAAATGGAATGCCATCGTTGGGAACTTTCTGTGAAAACTTCATCTTACCTTTACATCCGTTTTTCTCACATGGATATAAATTCCAAGGACAATTCTTGAGAAAATAGTTTTGTTCCCCACAACCATGACAACCACTTTGAAATATCGATTTTTTTGACGGAGACGATGAAGTAACTTTTTTGAGTTCATTCTTGAACCACCAAAATCCACCGCATTCTGGAAATTGGCAAGTAAGAAATTTTTCACCAAATGAATTAGGTTTGCCGGATACTATCATTTTCCTAATTCCATTGCAATTGTCGTTTGTGCATCTTGAATACTTCTATGAACAATCTAGTACCGAATGTCCGTATTGATCGCAAAGTTGACAAATAACCTAAACATAGTAAATATTGTAAAATCAGTAATTATATAAATCAATCAAAAGAACTAGAGTAAAAAAACTACCTATTGTGGTGATCTTGCATTTTGATACACATTTGATGAACTTGAAGAAGTCATTAAATAACTAAAGTAAAACTTGTTGATTGAAGGGGTGATGTTTGTAGGGTGGTTTCAAACTTGGGTTTAAATAGAAAAAAATTACATAACAATGAGCCAAAAACGGTCAAAAGGTGGTCAAAAGGTGGGGGTTTTAGTAAATGTATTATGAAAAGGTGGGGGATTTAGTAAGAGCCCAAGTATGTTTAGAAAAGGTGGGGGTTTCAGTAAGTGTATTATGAAAAAGTGAGATTTTAGTAAGTGTATTATGAAAAGGTGGGGGTTTTAGTAAGAGGGCAACAAAGTAATATTGAAAAATTAAAAGTTAAATCTGATGGAATTTACAAAAAGGTGGGATTTCAGTAATTATAAATAAAAGGTGGGGGTTTCAGTAATGTGTATTATGAAAAGGTGGGAGTTTCAGTAAATTCCCCATTTCTTAACAGGGTGGCCTCAGACAAGTCAACATGACCCGCCTCTGTACTTGAATCGCTTGTGAGAGAAATAATGATTTCTGTACTTGAATCGCTTGTGAGAGAAAGAATGATTTCTCTCTCCACGTGAATGAACATGTGAGAAGAGAGAGAAATCATTGTTTCTATCACAGGATGTTCAATTGGGAGTCCCAAGAGGAGAGTTGAGTATACTTTTCGCTCTGCAAAAACACCAATTTTTTTTTTTGTGTTGCACCTCAAAAGGGATCGACGGAACTTAAATCATTTTGGCTGAAAAAATAGGTGAATTTTTGTCGAACTGGAGAGTGTGAAGAGTATGCGTAATCTCAGATTCGAACCAGTTTGAGAGCCAAAGTCAGGCCTCGGAATGTCGAGTCTAAGGGTGATACAATTTCTAGAAAAGCTCATGCTACAATTATTTTGAATGAGTGATTTGGGGAAACAAAAATATTTTATCCAGAAAAAAATAGTTACTCTTTTGTTTCTCCCAAACACCTGCCACCTCTTTTTCACTTCACTATGTCAAGATTGTCGTCAGACTTCCATCATTGGTGACTAAAAAAAATATTCTTCTTCTTCTATCCTTCCACTACGACTCCCGCTCGTCGACGCCATCTCTAATTCTCTCTTTCTTCTCCTTTTCCTCCTCTCGCTCTATCTCTATTTCTTCTCCTCCTCCCTCTCCGTGAGAGTGTTTGTTTTTTTTTTGTTTTTTTTTTGAGAATTCGACTACGGTCTACGTTAGTCGTTACAAGGCATTGATGCATCATGGAGATGTAATGAGCACGATAACCGCCAAAATTAAACTGAGACAGAAAGAGGCCTGAAGCCCGTCAACGAAGAGGTCTAAAGCCCGACAAATTATTACATTATTCATAGCCTAAATTACATAGGATAAATCTTGATGACAACTGCTTCCACCGAGATTCGATCCCACGACCTCATGGTCTTAAGAGGGGTGTCCAACCGTTACACCAAGAGAGTGCTTGTTTTTAATAGGGTCGTTTTTAACAATTTTCTAGAAATTGATGAACATTTTTAACCAAAAGGCGCCAATAACACAAATGCCTTGTGTTTAAAACTTTTTTTTGAGTTAGTTCTTTAGGATCAAACACTGATTTTCTACTCTTTAACAAAAAAAAACACTCGTTTTCTACATTCAACAAAAGAAAAAAATCTGATTTCTAGGACCATACAAGCTTGTTATAGAGCAAACACACACACACACACATATATGTATATATTATACTCGGATTGAGGTAAAACTATACCTCTAGGCTCTGGCTGTCATTTTTTGAAATATGCAAACTTACAAAAATTCTAACAATGTTTAAGATAACATCACAGTCAAGAAATATAAAATGAAATTATTGAAAATAGATCACCTTCCTTATTATCAAACTAAGTTCAATTAAACTGTAGCTAGCTTACTCAAAATAAAAGAAACAAAATTCCCAAGTCTATCTCTCCCATTATTGTGAAACTCATCAATGTACTTAACTTACCCAAACCCTAACCCTAACCCTAATTTTAATTATCTCCTGTGTATACATGAGAAATCAACTCACTCATTGAATCATTTGATATCAATTAATCAACTACTTAAACACAAAAAAGAAGAACAATACTAAGTACTACTTAATGATGTGAAACCCACTTTAAGTTGATTATTAGAATAGATGTCGTAGACCAAGATTTGAATCTTACTGTTCTAAAGAAAAAGTACTAATTAATCATCTACCCTTTTCCTGGTATAATCTTTTCTTGCTGCAAAGAGGCACCCCAAAGAGTTTGATAGTACTAATATTGTTGGATTCAGTTTCTTTATCTACTTTCATAGAACAACTACTAGGCGAAAGATCATTGAATGCCTTGAAGTTATTGAACCCATTTTGAAGATCAGAATGATGACCACTATTGTGATTCATTATCTCAATATTGATCTTTGGTAATCCAGATGATGATGAAGATGGTACTTGTTTGACATGATTTTGAAGAAAATAGATAATGTCATTGTATAGTTTCTTCATGTGTGTTAATTCTGATATTAACATGAAATTCCTTCGTTTGAGTTGCCGATTATCTTCGGTAAGAGCCGATAAGTAATCGGATTCAGATGATAATGATGACCCATTATTAGTATTTTCTTGATGTTGATAGAGATGATGTTCTTGTTGGTTGAGAAAATGTAGTGATGGTGATGATAATGGATGATCATGAATATTGTAGTTTAGATGGTAAGATGAAGTAGTAATAGTTTTTCTTCTATGGATCTCAGATAACAAATGCTTTTCTCCTTTTTTGAATAAATCATTTGCAAACTCCCATCTATCTGTTACTATCTTCTTAAACCCCTGCCATCAAATATCAAGAAATGAGCAAAAAGAAACAAGAAAGTTAGAGAAAGAGAGAGAGAGAGAGAGAGAGAGAGAGAGAGAGAGAGAGAGAGAGAGAGAGAGTTACATAAGTATTGAGCTGCCTAACAAAGCTTGAAAAGTTATTGTGTTTGAAGTAGTTAGGGAGTAAATCTCTAGCAAATTCAGGAGGTCTCCAAACAATAAAGGTAGTTGAATCTTCACCCCAAGAAACAATATGATCTGTTTTTTTGTCATCTACAAGTTGATATGTCTTAGTCAAGAATGGTGCTGGTACTACTGTTCTGTTTGGATCTAATATTCCCATCTGATCATCATCACTATATGATCTCTGATCCACCATGAACCCACTTGCAGCTGCCATACCCAAATACTATGCTAGTAGTATACCACAAGAACAAGAAGAAGAAGATAAATTAATTTCTACTACTCATCACACTCAACTACTCTCACTTACCAACCATTTATGTAGAAGAATTTGGTTCAAGGGTATATCTCACTTTCTCTCTCTAGCTAGATACCATTCTCTCTCTCTCTCTCTAGCCTAGCTCTACTACTTACTAGTACTACCACTACATCTCTCTCTTCTGTCTCTGAAAGGTTTCTAACTTTGAGTGGGAGAAACATTGACCATGTCAGAGTAAAATATTTGAAGCTTTCTAGGTTTACTAAAATTGAGATCCAATCAGCAATTAATTAGCTATTGATTGTTCTTTCTGATGGTTGTTGTTGTCCTAATGAGTACAGGCTTTGGTTTTTTAAATCTCTATCTTAATCTTTTTTTAGTTACAATTTTATTGCATTTTTCAAGTTAAGGGGATGTTTGTTATTCTTACACATCACATAATTCTTATTTAATGCTAAAGATTAGCCACAACCCTATTTGTAAGAATAGTCCTACATGAGAGAATGGGTATCCAGCAATCAAGAATATAATGTCTAGGTCCTCTCCACTCATTGTCAATTGATTTTGAGTTGGATGACCACAAACTTAACATGGTATTAGAGTTAGGCCCACACGTGATAGGCTTAAAAGCCACACACTCCACGTCACTCGTAAAGCAAAAACACACACGTGTTAGGCTCAAAGAACCCCCTCTCCCCTTCATTGCCAATTGGTTTTGAGTTGGATGATCACAAACTTAACACTATTATGTTCCACTTCATCAGATCTATATATAATGTGTACAACATGTCAACGACATATTTAGCTTGTAGATGTTCATTGATTTGGTAATTGAAGTAACTCAGTTACCGAACCACAATGCTCAAACCTAAAAATATATCATTTAACATCAAATAGAAAATTCATGACAGGGAAAAAAAATATTATGATATCTAGCCTCATTTTCAATACTAGAACATTGTGTAACAGTACTTTAGTTTCCGTATTAAAATTTAAACAAATTAAATTATTTTATATTGATTATTTGTTAAATTTTTTAAATATATGATATCTAGCCTCAGACGGAACGAACCAACCGTAATGGTTTGGTTAAAACCGTCTGGATTGGTTTGGTAAATTTAGATTGGACGATTCGGATAATATTTAAAAACCCTCAATATAGACAATACGATTACATATGATTAACCCTAAATGCGCTGATAATTATTTTTGACAACAAGCAGGTCATTACAACTATGCTTAAATTTTTATAACTTAGAAGGTATAGTTTAAGTAAGAATGATGCTTGATCATGCAAAAGTTTTGGTGTTAAATATGACAATCGACATCCGTATTCAACGACTGGCTTTCACAAACCTTTTCTTTCTTCATGAACCAAGTGAAATCCGACGGTTGGATCAGGTTTTCGGAAGATTTTCCACTTATTTTTACATGAGTAAACCGCAATCCTTATCGAACTTACTTCGGATCGGGTACACAACTACTAAACTAAAACTTCTTAGTACTATCTTTTGTTTCTAGTGATTTAGAGGGCACACAACCACTGGAATACAACTCATGTGACATTATGTGGCGACCTTTACACATTTTGATTCTTCTTTGACACACAAAACGGACATTACTACAAGATTTGACAATTTTGATTGACCCCTATTTTTGTGAAAATCATTGGATCATTGAGATTGCCACATTGCAGTGCCTAGCTTGCCGCAATATTACTCACTTGTTCCTGCTAAGATTTCTTTGTGTTTTGGATACTTCTGTAACTTAAGAGAAACGGTCTAACCCTGTGTAGCAACCAATCAGATATAATTCCCGTCTACGACATTGACAATTCAGTATCAATACAAAGACGCTAAAATTTTATCAAATTGTAACCACCAATGTTGCACGTATTTTTGTTGTTGGTCTATAACAAAATTATCGAATACAAGTCAAAAAAAATTATAGATGATTAGTTTATTTTTCTCGAAACTACTGAATTTATCTTCTATTTGTATTTAAAAATTACAAATTAATCGAGATTTGCACAAACTGGTCCATATTACAAGGAGGAGTGGAACATAAAACATGAATCTTCGAGTACAATTTAACACGACATCCATTGTGGTCCTACTAATTTAGTTTACTCTTTTCAAGAGTTGTATTTGGAACATTCTTCTACTTTATTGATTAAAAGGCATCTTTAAGTGTTTCTTTTTCATTTCAATGAAGAGATCAAGGCAGTCCCGTGACTTGTAAATGGGGAAAGGCATTTTAGTGGGGAAGGGATAATTTAATAATTCTCTGTTAAAATTACTTTTCTTATGAAACTTCCTTTTCTTTTTCGTCTTCTGTCGTTTATATGTGGGGTTAGTAATAGTTAGAGTTGGCCCCTTTCAAACTTTGGTTAAAAAAACATCTTTGAAGGGAAAAAAAGTTTAGGTTCTCCATCACGCCAACCTATTTGCTCGAGGGAACTCGTCTAGAGTCATTTACTCCAATCAATTTAATTTGACTGCGCTCTATAGGCACCATTTCTTCGGACGACGGTCCTACATACGAGATGTTGTTTCCTATTCATCTTTTGACCACACCCAAGTCCTGTTAGAGCGGGGTCTTTAGACCTTTTTCAGGCTCTGACAATAAATGTAACAAAAAAGAGAAAACTTAGAATATAAAGTACATGTCATCACAAAATTTGGCAAAAAATAGTTCTAAGTCATTTTAGAAGCTATCATCTTTACAAGACCATTTTAGTAAGTTGGCTATCTTTAGAGGGCCACATGGAATTAAACCCTTCACTAAATTATGAGGTTAATTCTCATCGACCCCATAGCATGACCGCCTCGTTTGTTAGGTTCTCATGGTTTGACCAATAAAAATTACTGTATTTTATTACAATTATTTCTTGAAATGCTTTCCTTTCATGTTTAGTGTTTGTTTGTACTTAACACCTAACATTTGTTACTAAAGCTACTAAAAGAAGTAAGAGAAGGGACACTGAGTCAGAGGTTTATCGAAAATCTTCAAAAAAATTCACGTAATCTTCGTAGAATTGGAACATCTAAAGCTGTAGATTTAACATATCAAATTGACTAGGCAACATAATACATGATCATATGAAAGTTAATTACTCACTGAAGCCATATTTGAACTTAGAGCAAGAATGATAACTATGACATAATTTTCATTTTTCTTTCTTACGTTGTGCTTTAATTTTTTTACTTACCAAAACCGCTTACTATATTGTACAATTTATCCTTTTTAGTTAGTTAAGGTATTAAATGTTTGATATCTTATAAATCGAATCACTAGGGGATTAAGACACATTCTTCCTTATAACGTACCGATTTGTTGTTGAGTTAGACCTGATAAGCTAGTATTTCATCGCTCCCGATTGTCATTATTGTTTGAATTCTTTGTAGTATACTAGTATTGGTGGAGTTTTTGAATGTTAGTATCGATTTTACTTTTTTAACAAAAAAAAAATAGTATCTATTTTACTTCTTTGAGACTCTAAACCCTGTATTTGACTTTAATGTTGAATGCACATAATTATTTAATATATTAAGCAGATATACATTTATTTTCTTTCAATGATTTTTATTTATTATGTGCTCTTTTTTCAGTGTGTAGCAATGTTGTTATATGAAGAGAATGTTGTTTGGATGTGAAGATTTTAAGCGGGAACAACGACTGTTGATTCAGTTTTTCGTATATAGCCATACAGGCTGCTAACTAATATGGTAGTTAGTTGACATATAAATATCACTTCGTGCTACTCAAACATGGCCTGAATCTTGGTTGAGTGGTAAGATCTAAAGGTGAATTCAGGAGGGTACTAGGGGTCACGGGTTCAATTGCCATAGCCCTTTTTGTTCGATTTTAGGATTTTCTAACTTTAGAAAGACTAGTTTATAGATATATACTAATTAATCTTCAAATCTCATGATTTCCTTTTTCAACAATTTTTTCTATAAATCTATAACTACTTATTAAGAAGTTCTAAAATTTCAGTTCCTTTTGTATAAATCATTATCTTTTTCTCTCAATACAAGAGTGTCTACCAAGACCATGAGACTTCAAAAACTGGTGTAACTTGTGGCAATTGCTACAGTTGAGAGATCATTTTCAGCAATGAACATTATTAAAAGTCAACTGCGCAATTGAGTGATAGTATGCTTGTATACATTGAGAATGATATATCTATGAAGATTGATAACGAGACAATTATGAAGAACTTCCAAACAATGGAAAATCGTAGAGGTCAATTATGAATGTATGGATTGTAAAAGTATGAAATTTGTCTAAAATATTAAGTTTTTGAGTCTCTTGGTAACAATTATTTGTGGTTATTAATTTTAGGAAAAAAATATTATTATTTGCTTAAATTTCTGTGATTGTAATATTTGCTAGGATTTTTTTTTGACTTCTCTCAAAAAAATCCTGGATACGCCACTGGGCCAGATGCACATGCTATACTTAGTATATCAAAAAAACATAACTTTCCAAAGCTAACAAGGGGAAAAAATTGTTTATCACTCAATGAAATAAATATATTCAATCTCTTCAACAAAAAATGTTCGTCTAAATACCAATCCCGTATGAATTTCTAAGGGCCAATTATTACTTCATTCCTAATGAGAAGACTTCACTGCCCCTTCTCCTCTTTAAAATTCCTCATACATGTATCGAAGGTGGCTTGTAACCAAGATACATTGTAGGTAAATGGGTGCAGAAAAATCTAGTGCGTAACATAGACTTTTGGACAATAAAACTCCTAAAAATGTTCATGGTGTTGGAGACGATTCTTGATAGGATGGAATGAAAACAAAAAGTTGAAGTGGTGTGTGGCACCGATTGGGGGTACAGTCAAGCTTAATTTATTGAAAATAGTCCTTACATACAAATTTTAGAGTTGATGTGATGGTTTCCGACTTTCTTATAGATGAATAATGGATCATAGCAGATCATCTATAATCTTTTATTCATGAACTATGTTTGGCTCACTTAAAAAGACTTCATCGGTGGGACTGGAAAAAGATGAAATAGCCTGGTGAGCCTCTATATCAGGTATATAGAATATGAAAGACACTTATACTTTTGTTCGAGGGAGCCATCAATCGGTTCCAAGGGCAAACTTAGTCTGGAGTTTGCCTTGGTGATGAGGTTCTTAAGATGATTAATGACGATTACAGTGATATAGTGGAAAGAGAATATACTTAATTCGATGGGGGTGGGGGTGAGGGGAAAAAAGGTTTTAGATATGGAGTCTAATTCTTGCTCTTCACTTCCCCGCTACAACAACTTTTAAACGAAGTGGGACAACGAAAGGTTAGATTCAAATAAACATGGATTTGGTTTCAATATTTCATAAAGAGGAGGCGAACTTGTAACAAGTGTGGCGGAAAAGGATTTGGGACACAACCGCTAAGTGTGCATTGCTACGAAATGTCGTTACTGTGCCCCCTTGTGAAGTGCTTTGCTTGTACAAGGAGACACCTCCTAGAGTATGGGGTGATTCTGAGTAATGCTTTATACACCATGCATATAGAGAAACAAACCAAGCCATTGATTACCCATCAAAGAGAACACCGATATAAGGAGTTTAAAAAATGGGGTATGACTATTTGCCAACGAAGTTGAAGACATATTAGGAGAGTATGGGACTAGGGTATGCGATTGAAGACTCCATAATACTTTCGCCATTCTTTATTTTATTTAGTTGCTATGTCTAGTTCATAATTTTTTCCCACAAATAATTATTTATAACGGTGAGACCCTTTAACCCGCTGATCTCCTTCATCCATTGTGGATGGTAATAAATCACACAATTAAAGATTGATGGGTGGGCAACAATAACTTGATCTGTAGACTTTCAAATAGACGAAGTTATGGTTGAATCTGTAGACAAATAAAAAAGAAATTAAACCGTGAAGTCTTGGGACTCCAGGATGGTGTTTAGTGATCAAAAAATGGTCATCAGTTGACTATGGTCAATGAGTCGAGAAGAGACCAAAAGCCCGCGGCTCAACCCGCGTCAAGTCAACAGGGGGTTGAATCTGAAGGAGGTCTGCCACTCAAGCCCATAACTGGGGGTCGACACGATTGTCCTATGCGCCTTAAGCCCTTCCATGACTCCAATACAACCAGGTTTGCCCTGGGATTTATGAGAAGGCTAGGAAAGTCCAAGCAGGGCCGATAGCTTAATCCCGAAACATGAAGAGATAGAAGCGTGCCCAACCCTTACCGACTTAATCCATAATCTAATCAAAGATCCCAGTCGGTAAGGATCTTAATTATTTAGCTAACTTGGGCTTCAAGAGTCTTTCAAGGAGGAAACATCTCCTAAAGAATCTATATAACTCGAAAACATATCTATCAAGGATTTTAACACAGAAGAACTCATAAATATCAAAGATACGGGATAACTCCAAAGGGAAACCTAATATCTTCTAACTACGAAATAGTAGTATCTATCCAACATAGTGGACCTCAACCGCCTCAATCACGTCGCCTAACAACAATTGGCCAAAGGAGTCTATAAAAGGTCGTCAACTCCCTTCGAAGAAGGTACGAACTTCAGAGTTCATTCAATATTCAATTCTTTTTACTACAAGGGCAATCTGACTATCTTGAGCGTTGGAGAATTTATGAGCTCCTTACAGGTTTTCCCCCCAGGTTTAAAGGAGTATGAGAGGGAACAAGATTGATCCCAACGAGATGCAATGTATCAGTCTCATCAATTATAGTGGGATCTAGCATCACAAATTCATTATTCTAACTAATATACCAGATTGATAATTTTGTACAACAACAACGCCGACGAAGTGGGTTGCGACAATCAGGTTAGCAACTAGAAAGATAGATGCTGAGGGTATCACCTTGTTGTATCGTCGAAGGGTGGCTCATTTCGTAAAGTGGTCAGAGCTTCGACTCTACGAGGTATTTTGTCATGTTAGTCTCCTAGAGCAGGTCGAGAGGTCGACTTAATGGGAGATTTAGCAGGTCGAGAGGTCGAATTGACTAGAGATACTAGAAGAATTTCAAGGGTGTTGGAGCTTGAATCGAGATGAAATCAGTAGATTTCTTGAGAGGATATTCGAGTTGTAAAGTTCAAGCCGACATAATTCGATGCCCATCATAGCTTAAGTCTCCTTCTACTTATAGGTATTTGATAGACTCGTGGAATTTATCATATCCAAAATATTTGGGTTGAGGATTACTTTGAACCCTATGGGAGAATCATTCGGCTAGCCAGTTTGTCGCCTAGAATAGCTTGACCATGCGTTGCGCCGCTTCGACTTCAGACTCTTCGTAGTCTCAAATGGCTTTGAAATGTTTGAGGCGACGTAGGGTCTTCAAGTGACTTAGTTAAGAGATATGTGGCGAGATCTTACGAGTCGAGGTTGACTCGATAACTCGTAGGCTCGATTGAGGGTGACTAGGGGGTGTTTGGAGTATTATCACTTTGGTGGATAAAAGTTCGTCTATTTGGTCGTCGACATGGGCTTCGGAGCCATTGGTCGGACTTGTAGTGGGTCGGATTCTTCGTTAGAGAGTGTCCAACCGGTAGGCGAGTGGGTTGTGCGGAAGTGACACTTCATGCAAAGTAGGTTGGGCCTAGCGGCGTAGGCCTAATACGAATTTTGGCCACTACACCCTTCCCATATTTAACCATTACCATTTCACATTCTCGAGGGTGGTTGTCAACCTCTATATTATATAGAGGTTTTTAACATGCTACGATCGTTATCGTTCACTCTTAGATCTGGCCAGTCTTTTAGATGCAATCTATATTTGTTCTTTACTTAAATGATTAAAGATATAATTTGAGATAACTGAATACCTTGAATGTAGACCTACTCCAGACCTAACTAAATAGGAATCAACTGTTCATCGAGAGTGAAAAAACCCATTAATTTTGTGAAGGTCTAGAGTAGGCTTTGTCTTGAAACCTCTTTTAGCATTACTCGTAAGATGATTTCATTTACTCTTTTTCAGAATAATTGCTAGATTAATATGATTTACTCTTCCGTTCATGTCGGCAGACTTCCATCACCATCGAACTTTGATTTCATTTTCAAATCTTCGTTCTCCTCTCCTCCCACCACCCACAACCACCACCGCCACCACCTCAGTTCACCACCATCATTTCTCTCTCCTCTATCGCTCTCCACCATCTCTCTCCCCTTCGCGAAACAACTAAATATTTTGTTTGGGAGAAATCCTCTCAAATCAGATATCAATCTAGTTTGAGGGAAATCTCCCAAACCAGATCGGTTGTTTTGGCGAAGAGGACATAGATAGTGAAAGAGAGATATGAGGAGGAGATAGTGTGGAGGAAAAAAGGAGAAAATATGAGAGAGAGATATAACATGTAATGGTGGTGGTTGGGTGTAGTGGTGTTGGTGGGAGGTGAAGAGGATGAAGAATATCTGAAAATACCCTTTGAAAGCTCACTGATGGTGGAAGTCTGTAAGCAATCCTTGTCCGCGTGGCGTGAAGGAAAGAAGTAGTGGACGAGATTACGCATAAAACAAAAACATTTTTCCACCTAAAAATTTTAGGTCGCGACTTTGGGGAGTAAAGAAAAATATCTGGGGCATAAAAAATTAGCCAATAAAGATTGATTTAGAGGGCATATTCTTCTTGTAATCCAAAAATTGACTTGATCAAACATTGCCTCCTAATCTCCCTCTCTCTTTCTCTTACTTATTGTCTCCCTCTCCCTTTCTCTCCTTCTCTTACTCATTATCTCCCTCTCTCTTTCTCTCATCATCCCTCTCTCTCTTTCTCCCACAGTCACACATTATTTCTCTTTCTCGTTCTCACTCTAGATCTCCCACCCTCTGTCATTATAGATTACTTTTAACTCTCTCACGGTAGACATATATCTTTGTATATTACTTTCTCTTTCTTTCTCTTTCGCAGTCTTTATCTCTGTTTGTCGCAATCTCTATCTCTCATTCTCTCTCTTGCGGTTTGTATAGATATATCTGTGGAGATCACAAAGTTCGTGCCCAAGAAACGTGTTATGGCCACGAAATGTTCAGATCCACGAAAAGTTTTGTGGCCACAGAATGTTTTGTGGCTAAGGAATGGCCAGAGACACGAAGCGTTTTGTGGCCGCAAAACATTCCGTGACCACAAAATTCTCATAAGGTTTCGCCAGAACCCCTTACTCGAGGTATGGTTCTGGCGAAGGGAACACTTCCGTTCGCGGGAACAGTTTCTGAGAGAGAAACAATGAGAGATCGATAGAGAAATAATGAAAGATTGAGAGCGAAACAATGAGAGATCGAGAGACATAGATAATGAGAGCAATAGAGAGAGGTAGTGAGAGACCAAGAGAGAGAAAGAGCGTAACAGTGAGTGGGAGAGGAGAGAAAATAAGTGGTAATGGTGGTCGGAATGGTGGTGGTGAATGTGATAGAGAAGACGAAGATTAGAGGATAATGTTTGATCATGTTAATTTTTGTTTTAAAAAATAATATACCTCCAAGAATGTACAAAAAAAAAATATGATTCTTTAGAGAATTTATTGAGTTGAGATTATTCTTAACGCCCAAAGCCATGGCCAAAATTTAAAGCTACTTGAGTTTTTTTTGTCTTTTATTAAGGTCGCGGCTTTGGGGAATAAAGAAAATTCTCCGGGGAAATAAAGACTTTTCTTGAAACTAGTCAAATAAGATTGATTTTTATGTTTCTGTTTTATTGCTAAGGGGCTTTTAATTTTAGAAGATGCTATAACTCATCACTTCTCTACCACCTCATCTTCTCGCCACCTCAGCATCTTCTCCGGCGAAGGTTGCCGACCGACTAGTTTTCCGGCCGGTGACCTCTAAACATAAAAAAAAGGAAATTATATTTTTTTTCTCTCTCTCTAACACTCCGACGAAGGGAGACCTTCGCCGGAGGTCCGGTCTGTCCATGGACAGACCAGATTCGGTCTGTTCATGGACAGACCAGATCCGGTCTGTTCATGGACATACCAGATCCGATCTGTCTATGGACAGACCTTGAAGAAGGTCTGTCCATGGACAGACAAGATCTGGTCTGTTCATGGACAGACCAGATCTCCGGTGAAGGTCTCCCTTCGCGCGGAGTGTTAGAGAGAGAGAGAGGAAGAGAGAAAAAAAATTGTTTTTTTGAAGGTCGCCGGCCGGAAAATTTTCCTGCCGGCAATTTTCGCCGGAGAAGATGATGAGGTGGCGAGAAATTTTCCGGCCGACAATTTTCGCCGGAGAAGATGATGAGGTGGCGAGAAGATGAAGTGGCAGAGAGAACAGATGAGATGGAGGAGAACTTTCAAAAAAATGTAATTTGCATTCCCCATAAAAATTTATTCTCCGGAGAATATAAAAAAAATCTGGAGAATTTATTCCCGGAGAATTTTCTTTATTCCCCAAAGCCGCGGCCTTTATTAATCATAAGTGTAGTAGTCCAGTTTACCTACATTTGGCTTTTGGAAACACATGCTCCTATAGATGTTCGCGTCCTCCGCCTTGCAGAGGCTATTTCTCATGGCATCCAAACCCCAACGTCTTCATCCAAGTAATTTCCCTCTCTCTCACTTACAATCTGATAGTCTCGCCCTTCCGTATTCTCTAACTCTTTCTCTCTCATTTTTCAACCAGTTGCTGAAACTTCAGTTCTAACTTCCGCTAAGAAACCGAGGAAAATGACGACGGATTCCGCTATGAAGGACGGGTTCTCCAAATATACAGAATACCTAAATGAACTTGTAAGCTTCTCTTACTTGTTATTAACTTTTTAGCTTTTTGTTATTGTTGTTGTAAATTAGGGTATTTTAGTTTAGGGGAAACTATTTGATGGTTTAGGGAGATGAGCCCTAATTTGTTCCTGATAAGAGGTAGTAATAGGTTCTTTGTATAAATTGATTTTATTTTTGCATGTTTGATGATCATTTGCATAGTCAATTTGGTGATTTGAACATCTGATGTTAGTGGTTTTAAGGGATAAGAATACTGATGGTTTCTACTGTTGAAACCACATTTACCCCTGGAAGATCGATTTGTTAGAGGCCTAGAGGGAGGTTTTGATGATTGAACCCACGATGGTCAGAGTCTTCCGTCTTTGATGTCGTGCAAAGAACTATCTGCCCTAGAAACTTGGACTTGGTTGAGTGGTATCATGTGTTTCTTTCCGCATTAGAGAGCTGGGTTCAAGACTTGGCACTGAGCTTCATGATCCTCTTTACAAACATGCTGGCATTTGCAAAATGAAAACCCACCTAAGCTAGAATTCTCAAAGCTCAAAAGATTAAAGGGAGGCTTAAAAATTCATGAAAGTGAAAGCGCAAGATCGTAGACCCAGACACTAGGTCATGCTTGGACTTATGGGCAATGTCTGGTTATTTTTTATTCCCTCTAGCATTTATTGTCAACTTGCATTTTCCCCTAGGCAAACTGCGTTGATTAGCAGGAAAAGCTTAACCGCGAGAAATTTCAGCTAGCTGAAGCGACCCCATCCAAAATCATTGCCCTGGCCTATTACTCAATGACTAGTCGCACCTTTGACAACATAGCTTTCGAGATACTTTATTTTTTTATTTTGAGGCTTTGAATTAATATGTATAAAGAACAAATGTACAAAGGAAACTGAACTCGCTATGTTACATCATCAATTCATCATAGCCTCCTAATCGTGTACAAAATCCATGTACAATGTTAGTTTTGCCCAATTCATATTTCTACTCCAATGTAATAGCAAATCTTTAACATCCTCTGCATCTATCCTATGAGGGTTTGATTCCTTGAAGATCTTGTTGTTTCTATCCTTCCGAAAACTCCAAATGATCACCATGAGGATCAACTTTCGCAGACCCTTCCCTGTTTTAGGAATTTTTACTCGCTGCCATTGTCGTAATGCTTGATCGATAGACTTTGAAGGCACCAGCTGTTGTTGAAAGCATCGATGAAGTAAAACCATTGGCCTACAGCCACTTTACAATGCAAAAGAAGGTGATCTGTAGATTCTCCTCGCCTTACACATACTGCATCTGTTCACCAGCTGAAATCCCCTATACTTCAGTTGATTCACTGTTGGTAGCTTACGGAGGCAGGCAGCCCAAATAGTGAAGCTAACTCTGGGAGACGTCGGTTTCCCCCAAATCAAATTTTGAAAGTATAGAATTGTATCTGGGTTTGGCTAATTCATCCTTCGGGGTAGCATCGTGTTACCGAAAGGTCTTCTCCCTCTCCTTCCATACTTCGAATCCGCTTTTTCGCTCAAATGACTTGTATGGTGTCTAATAAGGCAATAAGTTTAGCAAAATTGGGTTTCGCATTCATTGAGGATCCTTCTGGTACGCATGTCCTAACCTCTTTGGGTAGTGTCGTATACCGGACTCACATTAGCCTCCTTCATAATGGATATGTGGTAAATGGTCGGGAATATTTCTTTGAGACAGATGGTAGAGTACCATTCATTACCAAAATTGTATGATTTTTTTCCTTTTGAATAATTTGAATTAATATTAAAATCAAAGATGTGTCTGACAACACAGGTTACATTATATGGAGGTTGTGTATGTTATGTCATAACATTTTCCCAATTGAAAACAAGATCATGGAATAATGTAGTTTTTAACCATTTTAATTTTTAAGGTCCTGCTCCAACGGTATAACATCCCTTTCACATATTCCTCTTGCAACGAGCTCTCAAGATCACTCTCTTCAAATATCTTGTTATTTTTGTCCTTCCACAGACACCATGTTATGGCGACTGGTATCATTGTATGATCTTTCCGTCTCCAAGTTCCCACTTTGTGATACTGTTAAAATGCACCATTCTTATTTT
The DNA here is from genome assembly GCF_041429995.1 of Eschscholzia californica. Lineage (NCBI taxonomy): Eukaryota > Viridiplantae > Streptophyta > Magnoliopsida > Ranunculales > Papaveraceae > Eschscholzia > Eschscholzia californica. The sequence goes on from NW_028238198.1 coordinate 41,232,503, forward strand.
GAATTCTTCCCACACCCCACAACCGTTAGGTATGTTAAAATTTCAAGTTGGACCAGCTTCCCTTGTTTACCCCGTATTTTTCCCTGATGATGTTGCGCCACGGAGCAGTCTTTTCTTGGCCGAATCGCCAAATCCAGTTAGCCAGCAAGGCAGTGCTCAGATTTCTCATATTCTTAAATCTCAACGGCAATCCTCCTTCCTTGAGATATTTACAAATTATGGTCCGAGCAACTTAATGCATTCATCTCGTATCTTCCTTGTCGTCCCAGAGGAAATCAGACATTTTCCTGTCTATAATTTTGAGGTCTGTGGAGATAGCATATAAAGATAGGTAGTAGATCGGAAGGGCTGAAATAACTGCCTTCATAAGAGTTATTCCCCCCCTCTGGACAAAGTTCTAGCCTACCATACAGAGATAAAGATACTATAGTTAGTCTCTCATATGGAGAAACTTATTTTCAGTCATTTTTAGTTTATATCTGTATTGACTATTGAGATTATTGTTCTGCTATCTTTGTTGTGTAGAATGACAAGAGGGAAAGAGTGGTAAAAGCAAGTCGTGATATTACCATTAACAGTAAAAAGGTCATCTTTCAAGTGCATAGGTAACAATTCATTGTCACCATTTACTGCTCTTTTGCCACTACAATTTCTTTTCTTTGATTTTCCTGTTGTTAATGATTGTTTGTGTTATCTCTTAGAGTTTCAAATCAATTATTTGCATCAACATATTCTTGCAAGTTGCAAGCATACATATTAGGATGATAAAGTACCTCTCTAAGTTAACGTCTTTTGTTTACAGTGTAACAACTAACAATGATTGATCGAAAAGCAATAATTGTAACTGAAAAATAATGGACCTAATAAACAAGACAAAATAATGTACACATGTTCCGTCTCATACCTTCTATTGGTATCAGAATCAGATACAGCAGATATTTATAGTACAAGCAGCAAAAGTGGATCCTTATGCTTTTAATATCATACAAAGCAGAAACACGATGATATAAAATAAACAATGGAGCTTTTGAATATGATTTATTTGTCTGAGCAAAACAAATTGAAGAACTCCTTAGATATTCTAAGAAGAAAACTGCTTCTTCTTAGATTCAATCAACTTGTCTGCAAAATCTTTTCACCAAAGGATTAATATCAACCTTCTCTGATCTCTTCTTTCTCTTCTTATGGTGGATTACTAGATTAAGCATCCTTCACCTCTGTTGTTTGAGGCGGGAGGCGAGGTGTGCACCTCACACAAAGGCAGCTGTTATTGCCTTTGTTTGACTCTATCAACCACATTCGACAAAATTCATTACCTGTTAAAAGTTACAACCTACAATCAAATAACCATATGTATCCAACATCATTAAACAAGCCTCCAAAGGAGTGAAGAAGAAGAAGAATAACACGAAAACGAGTGGAGAAGAATAAGAAGACTACCCCGAAGCTTAAAACGAGTGAAGAAGAAGAAGAAAAAGAAAGTAAAGAAGAAGACTAAACTGAAGAAGAAGACTAAACTGAAGAAGAACAAATAAACGAGTTAGCTTTGAGTTGAAGAGGAAGACTGTTGGTTGAAAAGTGAAGGAGAGTTCATCGGTCAACAATGGAAAAGAAGTCGATCAGGGCTAGAGAGAGAAACAGAAACTGATTCCAAATGAAGTCGAGTTGGGCCAAACCAATTTAAAAATTGTTGTTGACAGTTGACACCCTCATCGCCTTTGCGCCATACTTCGCTTCTCCTAGTCGCCTAAAGGCGCTCGCCTAAACATCTAAAGGCGTCACCCGGAAAAACAAGGAGAATTCGCCTCCAAATCGCCTTGTGAGCTTAGTCAAACAAGACATTGTTGTCATGACTTATGCGACACTTTGTAACTGCATGGGGATATCTCTTCTGTGGGGTATCTTATTGAGTGAGTCCAATTCTACTTGGTAGTTGGAGGAACCCTCATTGCCCAGGTTTGGATACACCGATCGACTTAGTCAAAGCCCTTGTAAAACTCGTGAGTTTGTACTACTCTTAGAATCTCGAGGTTGTAGACACGTGCGACCCTACTATCATCCACTGAATATTAACGAAGTCGTGACGGATTGGCTCAATGTGTTAGAAAACATCAGACACAGGGACTGGGGGTCTAACCTCTGACTAAATACTCATTTCATCATCAAATGATTGTCCTCGTGAGTCATGATCTCAGAATTACGACAATCGAGCTCACAAGCTACAAGTAGAGTTACCTGATGTCTCTTATGCATCTCATACTAAAATACACGTGGCTCTTCTTTGGCCGCACAAGTTATTTCGATCGGCGACTAATATAAAGAATATGAACAGTGCATACATAGAACATAAATTACAACATGCCGATGGCTCACATGGATTTTATTTCCGAAATGAATTACAGCATGTTTAGGATTATTAAGTACTATTCTAGTATTCTCAACTCCTGTACTTCCAATAGTGCATTTCACTTGTGAGTTACAACCCCGAGACCATGAAATTTACCAACATATAAAGTAAGAAATCAGTACATGCGTGACACACTTAAATGCCTATTTACTGGTGAAATAAAATCTACTTTAGGTATAAAATAGCATAACAAGTAAATCTCTATTGAGGTTCTGTAACGTGTGACATCTGTATATATCAAGAAATTTAAAAGAACGAAGATACAAACTACTCTACTTAACAAATTCTCTAGACCAATCATAACGGATTAACGGGCCAGTAGAATTAACTATTTGCGAGATTTAGTGTCCGCGCCTTTTCTTTTGGTGGAGTCCTGTTGTTCTAGGAATTAAAGTTTGTACTTTTTCTTCATTACAGGATTAGTAAGTTTAACAGAGAAGAAGTACTGGAGAAGGCTGAAAAAGATTTAGCAGCAGTCACCAATCAGTACATCTCTCGACTAGTGAAAGAATTGCAAGGGACTGATTTCTGGAAACTGAGACGAGCATATTCTCCCGGGGTTGAAACTAGATTCCTTTCACCTATAAAATGATCAAGTCTGAAATGCCTTTGACAGGTTGACATTTGTAACCACTTTCATGTTTGGGCACTTGCAGATACAGGAATACGTTGAAGCTGCAACTCTCTGTAAATTCTGTAAATCTGGGACACTCTTGGACCTTGCAGAGATGAATGCTACTTTACGACCACTGAGTGATCCATCACTGGAGCCTTTGCAAATTAATGTGCTGGATTATCTATTGGGGGTAACTGCTAGATCCTTTTCTTGTCTGTATTCTGTAATAGGAGAACATCAAAGTTATGTCACCGGTATACTGAATAAAAACCAACTAAACATTCGGTCCTCCAATTTGTTAATTGCTCATGTTTCGTGCCTCTAAATTAATGAATCCGCTGATTGAACATTCCCAGAATTTCTTACTCGAAAATTTTCTATTTCCTAACAAATGGTAGATTTCTGATTTTCATCTGCTGCACGATCCACATTTTTCACTTTATTATTTGTCCACTTGTCGTCTTAGTAACAATCTATAATTCTCCGTTAAGCTTAAGCAATTTATTTCCAGCTTGCCGATTTGACTGGAGAGTTAATGAGACTGGCCATTGGAAGAATATCAGATGGAGAACTGGGATATGCTGAGACTATATGCAGGTTTGTTCGTGAAATCTACAGGGAACTAACCCTTGTTGTCCCACATATGGATGATAACTCTGAGATGAGGAAGAAGATGGAGGTCATGCTCCAAAGTGTTGTGAAGATAGAAAACGGTATAGTTCTCTTACTTGTCGCACTTCTAAAGTTACAAGCCTTTTCATAAATGGTAGGTCTAAGCATGGGCTGGAAAATTTCAAGTTAAGTAAAATTGAAGTAGAATTCACTTTGATGCTGTCAATTAAAGATAACAGATGTATTGCAGGGATGGTGTTTCGTGTTTAAAATTTTGGTATATGCATGTGGAAATCTCATTTTCTCTTAGTAAGATTAGTCTTTTGAAGTTTTTGAAGTTTCAACAAGACAACAAATCACCACTGAAAATGAACCCTGTTCTCGATTGGCACGGAAGTAACTCAAATTTCTTTGAGGACCCCAATTTGTAGGAAAATAAGGCTACTTTCTAATCATGTAGAGGGAAAATATTTCTTGCCTAGTGAAGGAAAACAGATAAACATTAGATTCATGTTGCAGAATACGAATTATATCTAAGAAAGATATAGACAATAATGATGGTACAGTCTTATCAGGAAATTAATCCTTCTATTTTCCTTCTCCATTCTATATTTGTCTTCCCCAATTACCCTTTAAAAAAAAGACATTTTTCCCACTTACATATTTTCATGCAAATGTGTTTCTTTATTGCGGAAATTTCAAAAGATGGTCAAGAAGCATTAAAAAGGTAAGCAAGGACAAGGTTAAAATGTCACAGACAGTTGGTTTAAGCTATTTTTATGAGCAATAAATATTTGGTATTCATGTATATATAGGAGTTAGAAGTAATTTGACATTCAATTTCTGATTAGCATGCCAAATTATGATAGTCAGTCCAAATGAGATGGTGTATCTGTGCCTGTTGACGAAGAGAACTAGAACTTGCAGATTTTGTAAATAAATGAATCGTATACGTATCCATGTATTCATTTTTATTCTGGTTTTTGTACAGCTTGCTTTGGTGTTCATGTGAGAGGATCAGAATACATTCCATCTCTGGGAATGGGGGACCAAAATTATGCATTTTTAGGTGCAGGAGCAGACATTGAACTGTAAAAGTAATTAGTCTCTCCTTTTGTCTTTCTTATGTAAGATATTTTATCATGAAAGGAACTGGATATCATTAAGCAACTTGTTCAATATTTTGCAATCATTTTTCTTTTTGAAACTTTGAATGAATTTTATTCAAAAGAAAGAATGAAACACAATAGATCCCGAAGAGCCTATGCAATTACAATACTATTCGCGACATCCAAGCTTCCAATTATGTCTAATGTCGTAATTCGACGTATTATAATGTTGTAATTTCTAGTCCAATGAAATGTATCTTTTTAACATCCTCTGCCACGACTATGTTATTTATGTTTTCCTCTTTGAAGATCTTGTTGTTTGTATCTTTTCATATGTTCCATATGATTGCTTCGGGCACCATATTCTGGACTTCTCTGTGTTTGTCCAATCGTCCTTGCTCTAGATTCTGTCCAATTGTCCGTGCTACAGATTTTGCCCAATCGTCCTTGCTCTACACCAACAGACCTTGAGTAGTCCTATGAAGTAATTCCACGTCTTCTGCCCATGGTCATGGACAGTGTAGGAAAATGCGATCAATTGATACTGAGTCCTGACACACTACCATTTTTTTTTGTTAAGATGACACACTACCCATTTGTTTATCAATCTATATCCTCTATTGTTGAGTTGATCTATAGTTGCACACCATCCACTTGTTTATCAATCTACATCCTCTCTTATTGAGGATGATCCATAGTGGGTACCTTTTGAAGGCAAGCTGAACATATGGTAAAATCCAACACTCAGTGAGATTGATTTTTAGTATGTTCTTTTTTTTTTTTTTTTTTTTTTATAGGAAACGTTGCAAGGTGTTGCAAAACGCTGTAAGGTAATGCAAAGTTTTCGCAATATGTTGCAAAGCTGCCGCAAGGTGTTGCAAAACTGCCGAATTTTTTTACAAAGTTGTCGGAAAGTGTTGCAAAGATGTCACAAGGTGTTACAAAACCATGATAAGTGTTGCAAATTAAATAAAGTACCTAAGGAACCCAAGACTAAAAAAATATTGACTGATCCTTCTCTACCAAAACAAAATTTACAGGAAGCTCTGACCAAATAACCTGTTCCGTTAATTTTGTGGAATCATCTTCTTTCTCTGGTCTCTGTTTTCTTTTCATGTTCATTTTTCTACTAGAGCGACTCTCCAGAATTTATTGCATCTCATTAATGGGTGCCAATTTGTGAAGGTAATCTCAGATTGCTCGTCTGGAGCCTTGGCTACATATGTTCAACCTTAGTAACTAGTGGTGGCTCTTGGAGCCTTGGCTGTAGGTGTATGTTCAATCTTAGTAACTAGCGAAACCTTAATCGAAGATAAAATTTCATACCAGTGGTCTTGGACCTATAGCGTCAAAAGTAGTTGCAATATCATTAACAGCTAAAGATGGTGTTCTTATAGCGCCACATCGTTCGCAAGATTGTTCGAAACCTGAACTATGTGTGGACAACTGAGCTTAGTAACTGTCGACTTTTTAGGTACAACTGTGGAGCCTTCGGCAAGAAAAAAAGACCCCGAATATGAAAATTTAAACTAAGTGTCTAAAACATAAAATAATATCAATAACTGCTAAGGCGTTAGAAGTCATCAGGTGTGTCATATTAGCACCAGACAAAGGTTACTGCATTAACCACATAAATATGACTCCGTATCTCCTCCTTGTATTAATAACCCACAACTGTTTGACAACAATTTCGCATTTTTACCTAATGTATCAGCCACAAGAATCCATTCCCCGTCACAACCAACTCTATAACAAATTAATATGAAGAACGAGAATCTGAAACCGATAAATATGACACAACATACATACTCGGAATAGATAATATACCAAATCGAGAGTTAAATATAAGTTTCTTGATAAGTAAGAACACGACAGAATTGTGTCAATTTGTCAAACCCTAGCTTAGCAGCAGCTGCAATTCTTCGCGATAGTACTTTGTTGGGGAAACCGGAAGGAACAAAATTTTAGGTTCCCTACCGAAGTCTTAGATGTTGCTGGTGCTTCACGATGATTCTGTTCTATTACTTAGCTTGAGAGTCATTCTTATGTTCATTGCAGCTAATTCGGCAGCCAAATACCTAAAAACATAGGGCATCGCCACAGTTTCCATTCCTTTGCTAGTTTCACAAGAATGGCAGGTAACCTTCTTCGGGGTCCTTACTGGGGGCAACTTTCCAATTTTCTGAACCGCTTTTTTCGGCGTTTGGATAGAAGTTGTTGTAAGAAGGCTCCCGCAGAGTGAACAGACATCTGCAATGTGATGATCCGAACACGTATGAAGCCTGTCATGTAATAAATATGCAGCCCCATGTGCAAGCATCGAGTCCCTCTCCATTTCCCCAAATCGAATACCTCCACCACGCTTTCTTCCTTTGATCGGCTGTCTTGTTACTTGATCTACGACTCCAGTGGACCTAACCTGAATAACGTGCCCCACATAAAACAATTAGGTGTGTTGTTGGAGAAATCAGAAAGCTGTTAAAACCCTAGTCTATTATTTGAGATTCTGAGGTTAAGATTCCGTAAGCATTAATATATCAAATTAGTTCAACAAACTCTTTTATACTAAAAGTGGACAACCTCAAATAATAATGTGGATTAAACAGATCCTACTATCAAGGTTCCAAGTGAAAATAGCTGGAGCAGAACTAAATCGAAAGATTTAAAAATGAATTCCCTCTCATGCAACTCCGAAAATGTGTTGAGTAAAATGTAATTCATCAATAAAATTTGAAGGTAGTTGTTTTATGTTTATTCATTTTAATAGACATAGGATTGAAATTAAACTTACCTGGAACTTGTCAGATACCATATGCCGGAGACGCTGATAATAGACAGGCCCGATAAAAATCGCACAAGTAAGCTCTGTCCCAAGAAAACCACTATACAGTACCTCTAAACCATGATAATTGAACCCGTGAGATGCTAACACCGGACCAAGTTCATTGACAAGTGATCTTGCCTCTTCCGCCTCATTCTTTTTCATAGTTGAACTAGCAAATGGGGTCGCGTCAACAAATTTTCCTGCCAGGCTGCCCCCCTGTAGAAAATATGCATTTTTAAATTCTAAAGGAAGTTGCGGAGTTGTCATTAACCTATGCCATGCGCAGTGAAGATGGACAAAAGCAAAACCTCGGATGAATAGCCAAATATAACGTGAACTATGGAAGAACTTCTAAGTAGACATCTAAAATCATAAAAATATCACATGAAGGTAGTAATCTCAAAGTTATACATCTTTAGGTGGAATCAATAATGGTGGTGGCCTGCGGAACACTATTGCACATTGAACCGTGCCTGATCAGTTATGTCTTTCGCATCGAGACATATATTCGAAACACATTCAAAGGTGGAGACTACACTATCAGAAAAGGCAACTCCACAAAAGATAAAGCTGATTCTTTATTTTAAAGGCTTCTTTTTTTCTACTACTTAGATTGAAGTCATCAAATTAAAGAGAAACAGAATCAATGATATACAGATGGCCCTAGTATCGGGAGGACACAATGACCAAGGGATAAAAACAATTAGCCTCTCAAAAAAAAAAAAAAAAAAAAAAAAACAATTAGCCTCAGGAAACCGAAATATCTACAAAAGTAAAATTCCTAGCCCATTGCAACTGCCTGCTCTAATGATAAAGATTGGTTTGAGAATGCAAAATGGTGGTATGCAACTTCACTTCAGTTGTTCATAAAAATCATCTTGTTACGGTATTTCCAGATAGCCCACAAAATAGCGTCTGGGATAAGGTACATAAATGTCTTCCTGTCTTAGGCAGTTGAGACCTTTCCATTGACGGATGCACATAACCGTACATCTGAGAGACATTTATTGAACCCAAAAAGAATTTAAGAAGTCCCAAACACCTCTGGCAGCTGGACAATGAAGGAAAAGTTACAATGCAACTTGAAGCCACAACGGTACGAATAATACCTTCCATCTCTTACTAGTATTAGTAGCTAAGGGATCCCAATTTCATTTTAATTGTCTGAATTTGACTCGCCTGAGTCCGACTTTTTGGAACCTAGCTCGCCTGAGTCAGACTTGTCTGAATTTGAGTCATCTCAGTCTGACTTGTTGTGTCTAGAGGGACTCAAAAACAGCACAAGTCAAGAATTTGAGCGAGTTCTAAAGTCTGAATCGAGTCAATTCTGATCTCGAATTAGATTTCAAATCTGACTTTGGGAAAAATTTGATAGAGATGAAGGGCAGCAACTGTTTAAGGCATACAAGAGACGTCAAAAGAAGGATTGCAAGGCCCAAATTCTAATTTGCCGTGTCTTACATGAATGGCCCACTTAGAACCTTGAATAGTGTGGGCCTGATCCACATGTCTTTGTAGAAATTCTACTAGTTTCTAAGTATTAAATAGGATGGTTAAGTGTCTTTAATGTCTTTTAGTGTCTCATTAATGTCTTTAATGTCTTATAGTGTCTCTTTAATGTGTTTAATGTCTTATAATGTCTAATGTCTCATTAACGTCTTAAATGTCCTTTATAATGTCTTTTAGTCCATGTAGTTGGTCTCGGCCGAGAATCGGGTCTCGTCTCGGCCCTCTCCCGATACGAGATTCGGTCGATATTCCGAGTTAGGGTTTGGCCGAGTTTCTCGGCTATCTCGGCCGAGAAAGACCGAGACCCAATCAACGACTTCTAATTTTTTTGGAAACTTTAAATCCTAATATTATACTACTTATTTTATCGAACAACTAGTCATTATGGAAATTGAAGATGATGACTATAGTACTACTAGTAACTTATTAGTTATTGAATACTTATAAAGTATGAACTTCGTTATTTACTTATTTTATTGAACTACTGAAGTGAACTATAACAGGATTTTGTTTATGATGAAGATTGGAGTAATTTTATGTTTATAGTCCGGAAAATCATGAAGTAATGAAGAGCCAGGGAGTTAAACTTATTACTTAGTAAATATTACTTATGATTAACTATACATGTTGTCTCGACCGAGAATCTCTATCTGTCTCGGCCTTCGGTCGGACCGAGACCGAGCCCGAGATCAACTACATAGCTTTTAGTGTCCTAGGAGTTTAGAAGTTCAAAGCCTAGAAGTAAAGATGTCAAGGGTGGGTTTTATGCCTATATAAGGCCTGTATTTTCCTGCTGTTTGAGGACAGACAAAGATTTTCCAGCAGCTATTCAAGCTATATGTATTTGTGTGATGCAAATATTCCAAAGGTGTGATGCCTATGGGCTCTAGGAGTGATTCCTAGCTTGTATTAGTGTGATGCTAGTGCCTATCTATAATATAATCAAGTTATTTTCTTCTTCAATTCCATTTTCCCATTTCTGTCCTACATCAAAATTGCTCCATCCAAGTATTATAGTCAAAACCAACCTCCAAAACTTCATACTTACAAAATGATTTCTCTTCGGTACATTAACAAGGACGAAACCTAGTTGAATTTAAGGAGTGCATATTGGAATAGGATATCCAAAATTGCACGTTTGATAATGCACCCATAAAGATGTAACACTCAACCATACATCACAGGTCTAAAGTGCGAACCATTTGAAGTACTAATACTCTACCACATTTCACCTTTAAGATACTAGGCAGAACATTTTAGTATGCAAGAAGTGGCAAGTGCTAAGCATAAAGAAAGTGCAGATTGTGACACGTATATATATATATATATATATATATATATATATATATATATATATATATATATATATACATATGTGTGTGTGTTTGTGTGTGTGTGATTAAAGTATTGGATTTTTTTTCGACGCACTGAATAATCTCTCTTCCATTTGTTCAAACAATACCAACAGCTACTGTCACCTCGGAAATGATGTTAAGAAACCAGTAAAAAAGCGCTACAATAATAATAATCTAGCGGTGTCTGTATTAGTGTATTATAATACCTTAGCTGCTACAGATTCCATAAGCATCCCAATTGTCATCCTGGAAGGGAAGGCGTGAGGATTGATGATTAGATCGGGACGCATTCCTGTTACTCCCGAGAATGGCATATCGATGTCAGGCCATAATTGAGAGCAAACACCTTTCTGCCCATGTCTACTGCTAAACTTGTCACCAATTATAGGATTTCTAGGACGTCGAAGACGAATATTCACCTGTTCATGAACACAATTAGAGGAGCGCAAGTCCAACAATGTATGTATGAATACTTAAAATTCCTGAGTCAATTGGTTAGGATAAAGTCTCTCATGCCCTACCCAGAGATGTAAACCTCATACACCAGAAAACACGTATATATATACATATTACTTAAGGTTAACGCATTAAGGAATTTGATTTTGCAAATGGAAAACATTAACTGCAAACTATTCAGACATTTACTCGTTTTACCTTCTGTGGTGGTTTCTTTAAGTTCCCCCCATCAACTGCAACATAATCGACAAAAACATGTTCTGAACCCTTTAACTTAGTTAGTTTTGTTGTGTCGGTTGTTTTATCGTAAACGCTGCAATATGGATCATTTGGTTGTAATATCTGAAATAAACAGTCAAGAGATTAAGACTTTAGAATGACTCTTAATAGTTCAAAAGATGAACGGAAAACGAAATCTAACCTGTCCCACATATGGTAAGCCATCAGAATCAATCCGAGAGTGCGCGGACTTGTCTACATTACTTCTAGAGAATACTTTTTTATCTTGATCTGTTTTTCCATCCTCTTCCAAGTCGATGCATTCTACCTGCATAAAAGAAATCGAAGTGGTCCTTATTTATAAAAACCCAAAAAAGATATACAGCAATAGCTAAGTATTCTTTTTTCCTTTTCAAATTCAAACTTGCAAAATATTGGATAATGGATAAGCCTAATTAACAAGTAAGCACATTTTAAATACTTTCAAGTCATTTACAGCACTCAACTTCTCATATTTTATCTCAGTAGACATTAGCTTATCTTCAACATTCTCACACTCTTGCAAAGGTATGATAAATTGATTATAAAGTGACATCCAAAATCACATCACTTCCGAATCCTTTATGTACCTCAATATACTGCATCTGTTACTAAACCTTCTATATATGATGCATAAATCTAATTCAGCTATATTCAATAGCAACAAAATGGTCTAAAAATGCTCATGTGCGGCTGATTCTTTTGTATTGAGGTATTTGAGATATTCTATTATACAGAATATTAATTTGCGTGTTTGTATGCATCTGCAGTCTGTAGTTCTGTACTAGGGTTGACATGCAACACAACTTCGGCAAAGTTGTCATGGCGGGAGAGAGGTTGCTGTGGCATGTAACAATTTCCATTTCCCTCACTCACCTGTATATGATGTATTTAAAGGACATTTATAACGCAAATGTTAATCAAGTATCTACATATCTAGGATTTAGCATAATTTGTGGGTCAACGAGATCGAGAGTGAAATACCTATACAGCAAAACGTAGAGACTAGAGACAAAACCTTAAAAGGAGAAACTAATAAAGCAAGTGTGGGGTTGATCGTTCTAGTTGGACTTACGCTTAAGTCTCATGGTGCAGCAGACATACTAGTAATACATAGGATTCTCCCTCAAATGTAATTCAATATGGGATTTAGATTGTGAATCATAAGATATTAGAAGCACTGCTTAAGAGGAAACTTTCTACTTGGGTCTGTTTAGTTAATAATTTACGTAATCAAATTATAGATTGAGTTTTTGGCCGAAACCTGATATATCTGCCCATGACACAGCCCACGCTCTACGGAGGACTTGTTCAAGATCATAGCGTCTTCCATGTCATATCTGGAAAAGGAGAGATATAGGGTCTCACAACAGGTACAACATTAGAAGCTAGTTAATATGCTTGCAAAGCTTACCCAGAATAGGCCAACACTGCAACTATTGCATTTGTCCCTGTGGGGAATTCATCGACGCAATATTTCGCATATGAGGCTGTACGAACAATGGGGGTTTGAGGAGTCTGCAAAGATCATTCAGATAGTCTTTCATCAACAAGGGAAAATATGTAGGTACACTGAAAACACATCCTAGAACCAATCAACAGACAACTTCGCTGAGTCAAGTCCACTTAATATTTAAGACTAGTGACTAAATAGTATAAAAAAAACAAAGTTCAGTTGTGACATTTACTACCGAAAGCAAGCTCCGGGCGCATCTCTATAGTTATAACTTATAAATATAATCACATCAAATGTTACATCTGACTCCCAATTTTCAGAACATATGTGATACTAGGCTACCTAACATTAAAGAAAAAAATTAAATTTAAATTGCTAATCAGAAGGCTTTTTTTTCAATGTTCAGTAAGTGCATATGAGATTATGATCTGCATATTCAATATGTTTAGCTCCTCCATTTTTAAAAATTTAGGTATATTTGTGTATGCAAAATTCCGATGAACAATGCGTAGAATCTGCAGGTACGTGGAAAAATGATATTTCTACTTCTCGGATTACTTGAAGCTCAAACAGTTCCTCAAGTCAAAGATGATTAGTTTAAGACTGATGAACCACTACTTGATTCGACTGCATCTTACGAAAATCTCAACTACTTTGTTTTCCCCACATTCATTCTTACATAAGAAACAATACCTGATTGGGCTTTTGAGAAGATCAAAACCTGAAATCTCTATTAAACAGGATTGAGATATTGTGGTTGCTGCCTGGAGTTTGCCCATCCGTATGATATAACATACCCGAGGAACCTGGGTTTAACCCGAGACCAAATGAAGCACACAAGTTCTCCTTGATTCGACTCTTAAAACTGAAGTGCGTGCCTTCGAGGCTCAAGTTTATGCTCTCTAAAGGGTAACAGGCAGTGGAAAATTATTGAAGGAAACTACAGTGACAAAGTGGAAAGCTCAGTGTGGAGGCTCCGAGCTGGTGTTTCTATAGGACCGGGAGATGGTATTACGTATTAAATTTTGCACAGTTTGGTGTTCTATGACAATTTATGTTACTGCTATATTTGCCTTGCCACCTAAGGAAGCAAGTGAGTTCGAATGCTATTGGATGATGGAGGAGTATGACATGGGACCTTGATTTAAGAAGAAACCTAAATTATGGGGAAATATATGATATGGCTACACTTCTGAATATTATTGAGCATACTACCATGACTGAAAATAGGAGGATTTGGAATGCTAATAAGGAGAATGGATTCTCTACAAAATCAATGAAACTCCAGTCCGTAATGGGAATATGAACACATCATTACTATTTACTAGTATAATTCGCAAGGCATGTTAAAAAAGAGTACCTAAAATTGATAACATAAGGAAAAGGAAAAAATTTGTACCAAATAGATGTATAATTTGCAAGGCAGGTAAGGAGACCACCAATAATTTCTAAATATAGCCATTTATTGGAGAATGTAGAACATGCTTATAAAGGCTAGTGGTGCATCGTGGGTTAACCAAAGGAGGTGAAAGGTCCCATGGAGGTACGGCGAAAAGCTACAATCGCGAAGGAGTAAGGGCAATAAACGACTTGGGAATATATTTCAGCCGGGGGGGAATTATTTTCATGGCATCGCAGGATAGGGAGTTCATGACTGATTAGGAGTCAATGCTTATCAAATTGTATCTTGTAGCTAGTTGGGTATAGAGCCCCAAAGCTGTAAATATACCACAAAAAAACTATAATCAGAAGAGTTGCTTACTTGCTTCTGATTATATTTTTTGGCTTGCGCAGATAACCATATTTATTTTGTTAAATCATCAAACACACCTGAAGATGGTACAGCTTCTGATCTGCTCGGTGTTTTATTGCTTGCCCGGAGAAACCCATAGTTTGTTTTGCCATCTACAATTGATAACAGAGTTAAGCTGGCATATAATACAGATACAGTTCTGAGAGAACAGAAAGAAGTAAAGCATGAAGAAGTTTTGAGATAGTTGATGAGAAGATAAAGAACCTGGCACTGATACATATTTCTTGGACTTTGATTATGATCAGACCATGGCGTCAAGTTGGCAACCACACTAAGTATTCCAGTAGGGTGGATCTCTTCATGAGTTGCAGGAAAATTGATTTTCCTTCCCCCTTCTCCACCATCAGCACATCGAATTTCCATATAGACCTGGTCGTTAACATATTTGGAAAAGATACAGTAATTGGTGTGGTGAAAATAGTTTACTGTTTACCACTTCATAGAAGATAGTTGTGATACTTCCAAATTTCTTCAAGAATCACTGACGGTGGTCTACCAAGAACCGCCATAGACAATCTCTATCCTAAGAAGAGAACATAATTCAATCAATCACTTTACCTGCTCAAAAGGGCCAATAAGCTCAATATCCCGATTTTCCTCTGTAGGGACAGAAATATTCCTCACTGGTCGAACAAATCTTGACGGAGATGTGAAAAGATACAACCCTGGATAAGCCCCACCAGTGGAGGACGGCACATATCCGACTTCCAAATCCTCGGGAATCTGGAACATGTTCTATTAGTGAAACTTGAAGTAAACTAAAAAGTAGTTATGTTACTTGAAAGATGTATACCCCAGAACTTGGAGATAGCTTTAACCTCCTAATATGCTCCACCGCTTTTGTAACTATAGTAGAAGGTATAGAACCAACCACACGTCCATCTAGAAGAACGAACAGAACTTCAGGAGGACCAGCTCGGACGAGCCTTGGCAATGACGGGGTCATTCCAACACCGGTCAAAACCCTGACTATATTTAAGCGGATAGTTAAAAAATCTTTGAGTTTTCCTTGCGCATCAAAGTATGTAGTCACTCCTGAGATTTTTTCCACGAAAAAGAAAGAAACTGACATTAGTAACGAAGTACAGTAGGCGTGGTAAGAACATCAGAAATTCGAATGAATCATAACCATGTATAAATTATGAAACTTGTGATGGTATTAGGTCTCACATGTGAGTGGAAACAAGACCAAAATCAGGAGTGAACCTAGAGCAGTGTTTTTACTTTTAGATCAACTATTGTTACACCTCACATAAAAAGCGGGAACCTAGAGCAGTGTTTCTTTAATGTTTTTTGTTCAACAAAGAGCGGTATGTTATATACTTATATTACTTGCACGACTGTGTGTGTACAAATCATCTGCGCATACAAGACATCACATCATACCCAGTTAAGACTTAATTGCTAAGTGCCTGAGAAGAGTATCCTAGCGTCAACACAAGTATCCGACGCAGCCAAAAATCACTGAAAGGGAGCATCTGATTTACATACTACGAAACATGAAACAGATAACACTTTTTCTGATTCTGGTGTACCACATCATAATTCAAATGGGTTAAACACATGTCCTCTATGAATTATGTGGAAAATTGAGACACTGTAAATTCATTCTAAATTCTTCTTCTCTAGTTTTTTTCCACTGAATTTTCAGTGATGTACTTCTCTTAGTTGTACATTCTCCTTCCGTTCAATATTAATTCAAATTTTTGGAAAAAAAATTCACCACATCAAGCTTGAACAGATGAGTTAGTATAATATTTGAAAAAAGAAGTTACATTCGAAGGGGAACAACAAACTTACGACAAGTAGAGGTCATGTGGTTCAATAAACCACATGGTTCTCCATCAGGTGTGTGAACTGGGCAAAGAAACCCCCACGATCTGAAGACAAAAAACAAACAAATTTAACAAAAAAAAAGGGTACGAAGTTTCCTCACACATTCAAAGAAGTTAATATGATAAGAAAGGCATACTCAGGTAGCAACTTCCGAACACTTGTGCTACGCAATCCCGCAAAAGAAGCTCCTCGATGAACAGCTCGAAAATGCGAAATGAAGCGGAGAAAATTGAGTCTCTCTGCTATGATAGTAAAACCACCTCTCTGTAGACAAGAGAATGCTCTATACATTATTCTTTTTGAAATTTTGAGTGAATATATTGAAAAAAGTATATACAAGCGCGTGAAAACAAAAGAAAGAGACTGGTTACATCATCCAAGTCTCCCAGGTAACTACCGTATCTATATAAGATACGTCTTTAACCTCCTTGAGATTCCTAGACTAGAGATACACAACTTCTTAGGTTAATCCAGCTTCTTAGGTTTGCCCAGCTAGGAGCTTCTTCAATGCTAATATGGAAACCCCAATTTCAAGGGTAAAAACAGTAGGGGGCGCACCCATTGACACCAAAAACTTTCTCCAGCACAAATATGGTACCACGCATTTTCCCTTATGTGGATGAGAATTATAGCCTCTAGCCCGTGCTCTCATTTTAGAAGTTCACGTTAGAAGATGTAAAGACACCCTAGTCATAAAATCAAACTATATACCCCTCTATTTTCAGGCAAAGTAATTTATTAGAACTCTAAAATCTGGCAAATAATTAATTGCCACCTATTCAGGGAGTAAATCCAAATTTGCACTACAAATGTTTTTCTTCCCAGTTTGAAGTCTAATCTTACGCCACGTAGAAACCATTTTCTCTCTTTATATATAGACAATAAGCATTCATAGCCAAGGAGTTGAAAATTAATAGTCTTCTCAACAGAACAGAAAGTTCATTCGCTTTAAGTCCAAGAAGAAAAGTAGGTATAGACAATAAGCATTCGTAGCCAAGGAGTTGAAAATTAATAGTCTTCCCAACAGAACAGAAAGTTGATTCGTTTTAAGTCCAAGAAGAAAAATAGGTATAGGCCCAGTGTCTGAATACCTGCTGTAGATCCAAACTTGACTGCGCAACCAGTCTCCCAGTTTTCAACATATTCTCAATAGCCATGCCAACACTTTTGGAAGGATTTTTAGCCAGAATTTTCTTAACATTGGGCACTGCAAACATTTTGAAAAAAGGAATTAACAATGTCAATACTCGATGGAAAGAAATACTGTCCTCGTGCAAAGTTCCATTTTGGTAATAGACAACTATCTAAATTAAGGAGTTTTTATGGTGAAAAGTAGTGCCTAGGTTTGAGTATTAGATGGACACCCCAATACCACCTTGATTTGACCTTGAGGCTAATTATCAACGCAAAGCCCCGCAAGGCTCATACTTATTATCAAAATTGGTAATACAAGATCCAGCAGGAAACTATGTGTATACAATTAGTAAATGAACTACTTCAATAACACCAGGGTCAAGCATATGATCAAGAACAGAAGCAATAATACATTTCAAAGCATTGTAGAAATTACCTGTCATTTCGAACTTGGAGCCTTTTTTCTTTATTTCATCTTGAAGTAATTGCCTTCCTTTGTACAACCACTGTTGCAGTTTTTCCTAACAAACACAATAACAGAAAATGCAAACAGAGATGTAAGGGAATTGCTAAAAAGGCTAAATCTTATTGACATGAAAACAGAAACTTATTCTGAAGAATTTTTATATAAAGCACTACTGCAAAATTGTAATATTGCATCAAAACCAGTCAAATACAGTGTTTAAATTCTTGCAATTTTTTAATTCAGACTCATTGTCCTCTCGGTAACTCTAATCACTCTAAGACATCAAATAAAAGGTTTTTGAATATAACAAACATCAAATATTTCCCGGGCCAATGAGTGCACAAATGTCAGCTACTTGTAGATGCACCACTAGAGACGTGGCATGACAAAACAAGATTTAGGATGATATATCTATTATATAAAGCACAATGGTATTTTTTGAAGTGAACCGTCGATCTATCTCTGAGATATTCGCGTCCGTCTAATTATAATCTGTAGTTTCTTGATCTAATGGTTCAAATTGCTTGAAAATAAGTTATTTTAACTTCCCATCCATGTGTCACATAATTAGATAAGGAGTTACAAACTACCTCTCAACGCCCCCCATTTTCTCTCCATTTATTCTCTACCAAAACCGATTATCTCCCCCACCTTTTTAGATAAGTAGTTAAAAAACTATGCATTAAACTCTCCCCCTCTTCACGTATTTCTCTTTGCTCCAACTAATCTTTTATCATATTTATCGAAAAAATTAAATAATTTGCTATAACCACTTCTGAAAATAACTACTCCTACTCTCTCACTATATATTTTAAAACAATGTCAAAGTACATTGAATGGAATTTGTTTATTTTTTGTGGAGCTTCAACTTTTCCCAAACCACCATCTCCATGGAGCTTGAATATTCTTTCTCAAATCCAACACCAAGACTAAAACCATGAATCAAATATTCTTATGCCTAAGAAGTCTGGCTCGGCTAACTCGGCCAAGTCATCTCGACTTCCAGATTCCATCTAAAATCAGGTGGAAAATCTGTCCACTTCCAAGAATCCGAATCCAATCAATGCATATCTTATTTAATATTTACATGCTATTTTTTGAAATACCAAGAGTCATTTAACAATTTAGCAAGTTTCCATTTAGTAAATACACACTAAAAACTTTTACAAAATTCTAGTATTAGTCTTTGGAGATATCAAAAGGTATTCAGAATTACCAAAAAACTTCTTAGAAAGTTAAAAAATACAAGGTTCCAAGGTTGTAAATATCAAGAGTCATCTGACAAATCAAAGAATTTCAAATTAATAAATACACAAAACAAAATTTGAAAAAGTTCTAGTATTAGTTTTGAGAGATACCGTTTGAGAAATACCGAGAGAGTTTTTAGTTTATTGTATTTATAGCTTCTGGCCTCTCAAGGATTGCAAAGTATAGAAATCAGGAGAAGCAGAAGAAATTACAGTAAGGAATCTATACCAGAGGCTTACTAGCAGTGAGGAGGAAATTCAGCAGCAAACATACAAGATGTATTGGAGTAAGAACATCCCCATCAGAGTAAGTATCACCGTTTGGGCAGCATGTTCACAGAAACTCCGAACGATTGAACTAAAAAGGAGGGGATTCCAGTTCGCAAACCGTTGTATCATGTGTAAAGCAGAGTCTACAAACCATTTGTTCTTACATTGCACAGTAGCTTCAAATATTTGGAATTATTTCCTGAAGGCTGCAAACATCTCATGGTGCCAACCAAGGAACATCCAAGATGCCATGGGACAATGGGATCACATCAGGAAGAAGAAGAGAAAGAAACATGTGTGGAACATGATTCCAGCGGCCATAGTATGGTGTATGTGAAAAGAGAGGAACAATAAAATATTAAAATGTAAGCAATGACTCAAGAGTTTCTGAAACCATAAGGAAGAGTAATGGGGATAGGGGATCCCCTTGCCTTATCCCTCTATGGGACCCGGTGGTGGAGAAGGTTAACAGAAAATTATCTTCTTGGAAGGCAAAAACTCTATCAAGAGGGGGTAAATTAACAATCATAAGGTCGGTTCTTTCAGCTCTTCCACTATATTTCCGGTCCTTGTTCAACATGCCAAGCTCAGTACTAAAAGAAATCGATAGGAAAATGTGCGAGTTCCTTTGGAACGATAAAGATGACACTAAGAGAATACACCGGGTCGCTTGGGAATTCATATGTAGAGAACTTGAGGAAGGTGGTTTGGGCATTAAGAACCTCAAGGCCATGAACAATGCCATGCTGTCTAAATGGCTTTGGAGACTAGCTATGGAGAAAACTTCCTTGTGGAGAAATATAATAGTAGAAAAGTACGGTGAACTTCAAGGTGGTTGGTGCTAGAAGCCTACTAAAGTAGCTTATGGATGTGGAGTATGGAAATGTATAGCTGCGAAAGCAAAAGATTTTGAGAGAATTACAAAATGGAAACTTGGAAACGGCCATTACATTAGCTTTTGGAATGACATTTGGTGTCATCAATTACCTCTAAAAGATAAATTTCCAGCAATCTTCTACATTGCAACTTCCAAAGAGGCATTAGAAAACAGTTCATATAACTGGCAATTCCAAGCATGAGAGATCAGAGTTGGGAGGAATTTAAAAGATTGGGAGATACCAATTTACTCTAATCTTTTGGAACTGCTAGAGCAGTTCAAACCAACTCAAGGTATTGAAGACTCAAGAATCTGGATCTCAGATGATAAGGATAGATTGTCAGTGAAACACTGTTACTCGAGGCTGAGAAACCAGGGGGAACAAGGAAACTGTAATTTTGAGTTCAAGTGCTTATGGTCGAATAAAATTCCCCCAAGAGTAAGCTTTGTTATTTGGGTGGCAGTTCTGTGTAAGCTTCCAACAATAGACAACCTCCAGAGGCGTGGGATGCAAATGCCAAACCGATGTGCTCGATGTAACCAAAGTGGTGAGTCGATAGATCACCTTCTCATTCACTGTAAGGAGGCTCGAAAATTGTGGAACTACTTCATCCTTACCGCTCGCAATCAATGGAGCAAGGAATGAAATTTCGAAAAATTTCGGTCGACATGACCGAAATATTTCGGTTTTTCAACCAACCGAAGTAAAAACACACATACATGATTTTCGTGTAAAATTTCGTCCAAAAAATCGAGATTTCGACCGAAAGCTATGGAAATTTCGAAATAGTTCAGAGATTTTGAAAGATTAAAGAAAAACCTGGTTAATTCATCGTTTTTTTCTTGTTTTCTTCATCGTATGCTCTTGATTTCTTCTTCTTATCTTCTTGATTTCTAGGATTTCATATTTTAAGGTGATTTTAGAGGTGAAGAAGAAGAAAATTGGATTAGGGTTTCAGATGGGGAAGAAAGGGTTACGGCTGGCTGCTGAAGAAGAAAAGGATTAGGGTTTAAAAATTATTATAAGTCTAAAAGCCCCTCTAGAAACTGTTCTTGGCACCCACTTTCTCACTGTCCCTAAGCCATCGAGGGTGCCTGTAACACTTTGTACGGGTGCTTTAGAAATTTAATACTAATTATTATTTAACCCCTGAAAAAATTCTGACGTGAATATAACCCCTCCAATTGACAGAATGGTTAAACTTTAAGAACATTTACCCCCTAAACTAACTATTTCTGGGTTATTAGGGGTGAATAAGTGATATTAGCCCTCTAACTTCTATTTTATTGCATATTAGGCCTCCAAGATACCAACCTTTCATGCTAAACAAACTTTAATAAGGATAACAAAATTTCGACAGATTTGCAAGATTTCCACACAGACCGAAACGTTTCCACGAAACGTTTCCACTTTTGGACCGACCGAAATTTCCACCGAAACCGAAGTTTCATTCCTTGCAATGGAGTATTTCAAAATCGGTTTCTCAAGTCATAGAGCAATGGAGGAAAATTCCAATCAAGAGATCTAAGAAGGATCTTTGGAACTTAATCCCGTGTGCTATTTGTTGGTCCATTTGGAAAGCAAGGAATGATGGAATTTTCAAGGACTCATTTATCAGCTTTAACTTAGAGGTGGAAGACATCCTAGGCTTGTTGTTTCATTGGAGTAGAAATATAGGGTGGGCTAAGGACTTGTCTTATTTTGATTTCATTTCGAATTGGGATGATATAATGAAATAACATGTAGCCATTGTAAATCATCCCTATTCTTCTCTTCTTGTTCTCTCTTTTCTCTCAATATTAGTTCAAACTATTAAAAAGAATATATCAAAATTTAAAATGTTCAAAGATAATCAGTTAGTCTGCACCATCAAGGAGGCTGAGGATAAAGGCATGTTTTACCACTGGAGAAGGAGAATGAAATCTGTAATGACAATCTCATTCTATGATTTTGTTTTCAATTGGGAGAACAGCATTATGTAATTCAAGCTAATTCCTCTTGTATCCCCCTAGGGACTCATTTTATTCAATATTAATTCAAATGATTCAAAAGAAAAAGTACTGAATAATAAAATTTAGCAAAAAAGTATATCATTTGTAAAAGAAGTACCTTAAGGTAAAGTGTTATTAAGTGTCCAGGCAGTAAGACTTCGTGATTTTGCAAAGCATCAGTGTTATCAAGCGAAGCAGTCTGGTCTACAAATGCGAATAGCTTCTGCAGCATAAAGCTAAAACACAGTACTTGTAAGCTTTTAGCAGCCAACATGAACATGATGGCAGATTTCGACGATTGAAACTAACGTTTCGAAGTACTACGTTTAATAAAAATCACAATCAATAAAATTCACATCTAGAGTAATCAAGGTGAAGGCAGTAACTAACATGAGCAGATTGAATTTGTCATGGTTGTTCTCAAGATGCACGAGTACGTAATCTTTTAGAATAATTTCTCCCACCTGCAAAGAAATAGTGCAAACCAGAGATGCACAGCATCAGCAAGAAAATAGACCCCTGACACTATAACAGTTCAGTAAAAAATGAAAAGTAAGAGAATTAAATACATATGCATATGCTTCTAGGACTTACAGCAAAATGGCTTTCAGCGTCCAGTCCACCAATTACTGGTTGGAAGTGCTGACCTGAAGAAAATTAAAATGAGTAATGTGTTCAAACCAACAACACTAACACGAGCAAACTTCATCAGTACCTAGATGCTGTAGGCATTGCGATCGAGTAGACATCTCCTTTACTTCATCAAGAATAATCTTAACTCTTTCGCCCACAAGCTGGGTACCAACAACTCCCTCTCGCTGCTTGTGCATCTCATTATAGCAACTTGTCAAGCTTTCATAGATTTCGAGGTCAGTCGTGTCAATGAGGGCCTATGAACAAAGGGTGACTTTATTATTGTGAAGCGTAAACCAATCAATCGTAGTCAAATATATAAGGAAGGAGGCAATACAAGTTAGAAATACAATAAACAGACATGTCTAAAAAAGATCTACAACGCACCTTTAAGACAAGACCCACTGGAAGGAAGAACTCCCTCCCTTCTATCCTGTGAAAGTTTAAGAGTTCAAAGGAGTACTTCAATAGATTCATAATGAGACACTCTAATAAACTAGTGAGACAACAATCCTCACCAGAACCCAAGCCGTGCACTTCCATTTTGAAGGTAATACAATCTAACCGTTAGAGCAGATAGATCATCTCTCACGCATCTGAAAATAAAGCCAAGGGGGAAATTGCCGCAAAGAGCATTTTAATAACAAAGAACACAGATAACTGATCTTCTATTAATTATCAACAATAAAACTTAACGATTTCCAAAACTGATGGATTGAAAGTAGGCACGAAAACCACCTTATGACAACCGCTTTGTCTGAATATCCTTCTCGCTTCTCGCGAAACGAACTTCTCTCGACGTTCATTGGCTGGAAACGAAGTATTCTTTTAGCAACAGGATATTAACAAAGGATAACCAAACTAAGAAGGGCAGGGTTAGTAAGGATGACACTAGGATCTTCACATTTGCTGTATCGAACAACTGAAGGTTATAAAACAAAACATCTGGTTAAGTTTGGGAGGGGTAACTCACGTAGTTCCTTTTCGGCATAATTACAAGTCGAACAAGCCGCTCCAGTCCATTTAATATGAAGTAACTAAGAGAGAGAATAGCCGATTACTCAAAGATCGATTGGAGCCGATGGAATATTAAGTGCTTTATTAAAAATAGTGGACCAATGTATTACTTACCCGCCCATTTCCGTAGCCTCCTCTTTAAAAGAAACTAATGTTCTAGGATCAGCATCTCTCAAGTGACAGAGCTTTGACTACATTATAATAAAGACCATTCATATGATGTATACAATAGACAATAAAGCTGTATATTATGCTGAGATAACGTTATTATAAGAACCAACAGTATCAACCATTTAATTTTCATTTCTACAGAAATCCAATTCCCAGAATCCAATAAAGCTAGTACGAGAAACATAGCAAACATCTCCGTATAAATTTCATTATTTATTTATTTTGAGTCACTAACACTCGAGAATAGCAGCGCTTACCACTACGAGACCTACAAACTACGGTATGAAACTTAACCTGGTAAGCTTGTTTCGCGTAAAATTTACAGAACTGGCATAAAAAGTTTGAGATTTTTAGCTAATATAGCAATTAATAGCAGATAATATTAATGTCAAAATTCGTTAAGTACGAGGCTTAGTGCTTTTACGACCCTAGGCAATCGATGGTTGACTGAGAAATCAAACTATCTTACCACTACAAAGCCAAACATCTTGTCAAGACTGTCATCTGCCTATTCCATATAGACTCTTACTTGAACTAAATTTAGAATGCAATGAAGTCCGGTTCTGAATAATGTTACAAATTGCTAGAGTTCCATCTGCAAACGTCTCAACAAACACCCGTGGAAGATATGATAGTGGGGGGGAGTTAAATGATCTATAAATGGCTACGGGTGAGATTTACCTAGTCTAGTTTACAATTTAGGTATTAAAGTCTCCAAAAATCACAAGGTTATACTCTTATAAATTGGTTTCAACTAAAGAAAACTATAATTTGATTAACCTAAATTGAACTATCTCAAACCTAACAAGTTCAGTTAAAGAAAGGAAACACCAACCTTCAACATTATAGGAAGCTGCCCAAAGTTGAATTTTTCTCTAACAGGTTTCCTATTGCCAATTTGGATATTTACATCAATCAAAAACTTCCCTGAATACGAAAGTCCACCTTGTCGACACTGAGTAGAAAGCATATAAAGAAATCAGAATAGTGTTTAAAACTAGAGAGAGAGAGAGAAAGAAGATGAATCACAAAAAAAAAGGGATGAATATAAACCTCAAAAGGATAAAGTTCATCACTAAGAGCACTATTATGGCGTTGCTTTTGTGGCCGGTATAATTCATGCTTATCAAACCAGAGTGAGTTATAGTTAAGGAAAACAAAAACAATCATGATAAATGAGAAATTATATGTTAGGAGCAAAAACAAGAGAAAATACACTAAAAGAGAAAGAAAGAAAGGATATTTCGAACTTTTTCATCTTCGGAATCACGAACTTCAATTGGTTTAATATGTAAAAGCATCGCTTCTAATCCGAAATCGAGAAAATAATCAAAAGATTCAATATGAGGTTTGAAAAGTTCTCGTAAGTTGTCATAATCAGAACTCTTTATCTTCTCCATTGCCGTCATACCTATTCTTGATTTCTTTCTCTCTCTCTACCACTTCGCCTTTGATTTCAAGTTTTATCAACTGAAAACAAAACCTTGTTCAGGCGTTCAGTTCTCTTCTACTTCAGAACTTCAGGGTTTTATGAGGAAAAATTCGCAGGGTTTTTGTATGTGACATAAACCCTAGTTTCTTTTGAATCGGTCACGACCTATTGCGAGTTGCCTCAGATTTTTACATTCACTTTTGTGGGGCCAAAACACCGTTGTCGCCAACATTATAAAGGCAGCACGACGCATAAATGACTATGAGTTTGTATATCCCAAATACAAATGTCTAACTACTTTTAACAAAAAAAAAAATACAAATGTCTAACTTGTGGTCTTTGGTGCAAGAAGCAACACGGCCTCGCAGAAAGATGTACCCATAACCAATCGGAATTAACATCCCTAGGGATGTCAACGGGGCGGATTTGGGACTGTTCATCCCCTTTTCAACTCCGTCCCGTTAGCAAACGGAGTTTACCATTACCGTCCCAATAATTAATCGGGGTGGATATTCAATTACCATACTCGCGCCCAATTAAAAACTGCTAAACCATTACCGCTCCGTCCCGCCCCGTTTAATATAACATGAGTCGGGTCGGGTTCAAACAAAATATTTGTGTTTTCTTTCACAAGAGTTATTTTAGTTTGAAGTAACATAACAATTGTTAACAAAATTTTATAAGACTTTGAGTGTATCAATCATAAACACTGCAACTACTTAAATAATATAAAAAATAACATAGTTAAATTGATAATATGAGATTAAAGTTTTAGAAACATAACCTTAAATAAAACATATATTTAGTACATATCGTACTAATCGGTTCAGGACGGAATTTACTATCTAATACCAAACCCGCCCCGAACCCGATTATTTTTTAAAATTTCATACCAAACCCAAACTGTTTAATAAACGGGTCGGTAAAAGCCGTTCCATTAGGGGCGGGTTCGGGAACAAAAAATCGTCGGTTGGGACCAAATTGCCACCCCTAAATCCCCAGTTCAATTTTGAAGATTGTGAACAGTGGGGATATCCATTTTAAGAAATAAAAGGCAATCATCTGCAAAGAGAAGGTGGGAAATGATGGATGAAGAATTTGCAAGTTTGAAACCTTGAATCTCTCCTTTAACTTGGGCTTCATGAAGCATTCTAGTGAAAGCTTCCATGCAGATTATAAAGAGGTAAGGGGAAAGAGGGTCTCCCTGCCTAAGACCTCTAGTTGGTTTGAAAGAAGGTCCTGGGATTCCATTGAGTAAAATGGAAGTGGTGGAAGTTGATATGCATTGAGAGATAATATTACAAAAAGAATTGGAGAAGCCCAATTTTGAGAGAATTTTCAGCAGAAAATTCCATTCCACTCTATCAAAAGCCTTACTCATATCCAATTTCAAACCAAGATACTTCTGTTTCCCTTTTAGAGTTTTCATAGAGTGTGCTATCTCTGTAGCTAGAAGGATGTTGTCTGAACCATGTCTGCCAGGGACAAAAGCACTTTGGAAAGGGCTGATAAAGGTATCTAAGAGAGGTTTGAGTCTGTTTGCAATAAGTTTTGAAATGATTTTGTAAGTTGTGTTGCATAAACTTATTGGCCTAAAGTCAGAAGGAGAGGCAGGACTAGTAGTTTTAGGTATGAGAGCTATGTGTGTTTCATTGATCTCAGGTGCAATGATTCCATGTTGAAAGAAGCTATTAACCATTTGAACTATGTCTGAGGAAACTACATCCCAATTCTGATGGAAGAAGGAGGGGGAGTATCCATCTGGCCCTGGAGATTTGTCAGCTTTCAGTTGATGGACAGTTTGTTCAATCTCTTCTATTGTTGGTGTAGAGGTGAGGATAGTGTTATTACTGTCTGTTATGATGGGCTGAAATAAATCCTCTATAAGTGTTGAAGGGGTTGTATTTTGAGTGGATAGGATATTGGCAAAATGTGACTGTAAAATATGTTCCATCTCATTGTTATCAACAACCCAATTTCCTGTCTCATTTCTCAGACCCTTAATTCTATTATTTCTTGCTCTAGAGGAGGCCAAGGCATGAAAAAATTTTGTATTCCTATCCCCCAAAGTGATGATCTTATCTCTAGACTTTAATTTCCAGAACTTTTCCTGCTTATCTAGAAGTGAGTTTAGATGCTGAAGAAGGCTTGAATACTGAGAGCTATCATTACACTTTTCTAGTAAAGCTGAGTTTATTTTGATTTCAGATAGAAGAACATTATAGTGATTTCTGTCCCATTGTTGAAGAAGAGGTTGAAGTTCTATCAACTTATTGTGAGTTTTAACAGTGGGAGGAGAACTATTACTTCTACTCCAGTGATTGGTGATAATGGAAGAACATTCTTTGTCATCATACCACATAGGATTGTACCTAAATGGCTTTTTGGTAGGTATGTGAGATATGTTTGTGGTGAGCAGAATTGGGTGATGATCAGACCCCAATCTTTGTAGATGATTGACCACTGATGATGGATATAAATTTAACCATAGTTGATTAACCAGAGCTCTATCTAATAATTGTTGAACCAAAGTATGATTAGAGTGATTGTTGGTCCAAGTGAATGGTGATCCAACATAAGGAGTCTCTAGAAACCCCAAGTCCAGGATATGGGAGGTACAATTGTATATCTGCTTATAAGATAATCTGTTGCCTCCAACCTTCTCTGTTGGATGGAAAATGATATTTAAATCTCCTATTAATAGTTGAGGTTGATCTGTGTGGGTTAAATTATCCATATATACTCCAAAATTTGTCCAGAATTCCACTTTATTTGCACTATTAGGTTGCCCATACATGAACACAAGAGACATGGAATTGCTATTATGTGGAGTAGTGGCAGAGACATGAATCCAGTTCTCATTTTGATGGAGAATGTTCACTCTAAAAGAACTATTAAAAGCAAGAACTAATCCCCCACTAAGGCCATTTGGGGATTGAATTATGAAATTGTCATAACAGAGAGAAGAGATTATATTAGTGACAAAAAGATCACTCTGTTTAGTTTCCGAGAGAAAAAGGAAATCTGGTCTATGGGTCCTAACTAAATTATTTAAGTGAAATTTGGTGACTCTTCCTCCTAGACCTTGACAATTCTAACTCAAAATCGATAGGGGATAAATTAAAGACATGAAGTGAAAGATTAAACAGCAAAGATTGGAAAAGTAGCAAAAAAATTTTTGGTAGATAACATACCCTAAAATAATCAATAGAAGATTTGAGTATACCTGTTCTGTTGTTGTAGATTGGGTGCTTGTATGACCATTTGTGATTGCCTGACTTTGATTCACAGTAACTTCTCCACTTTGAGGAGCTATGTTGATTATGCCCTGATTGTTCTGAATCGAATTTTGAACTTCTGACAGGGAGGAGCTGGTTGGGTTGCTTAATCTGATAGACATTTTTGGTTTTGGGCTCCTATATCTTTTTGGCTTAGAATTAGATTTTTGATGATCCAGTCCCTTAGCAGGAATCCCATATAATTGATCGAAATTGATATCAGCAAATGTAGTAGGGATATGAGGGATATCTTTAGTAGAAAAAGGAGCACATGAAAAAGGCTTGTCTATTCCAATGGAGGTGAATGGTCCCGAGCTAAAATCAGAGGTCCAAGGGGACTCCAGATGATTTACAGAGGAATTGTCTTTATGTTTTTTCCAGAGTTGCTCAAGACCTTCCAAGAAAGAGTCTGTGTCCTCAAAAGTAGTTGCTTTCACTAAGCTCTCGTCACTTAATACTTTCCTTTTCTCCCTATTGTCAAGATGTGAAAAGTCTAAAACTTTCATCTGTTCCTTACCTTTAACAGTGGGGTGTGGAAGGTTCTGATGAGAAGGCAACTGGGTGGGTCCTGGTTCGTTGATACGAATACCTGGACCACGTTTCTCTGTATGTAAGGACTCAGATTGCTTTTTGAGAAAAGGCTTGGTCCAACTGGGTGAGCCATGTTGAGAAGTGGGATGCGGAGATCTGATGGTGTGAATAATAGGTGGAGTTGTGATCTCAAGTGTGCAAGGGTTGGATTCAGAGGTGTTAGTGCATGAAGTGGAGGCTAGGCTTGAGATGAGGGATGGATTTGAGTAGATAAGTGATTCCAATGTTGTTGGTAAAGGGGATGGTCTAGATATAGAAGTAGGTTGCTCATCCGGGTCTTGACATGGGTAAGGTGAATGATCGATTATGCGACAGTAAAGGCAAGTAGATTTAGGGAATGGAAAGAAACGATACTCTATTCGAATTTTATCACCATCAAGCTGAACAGAAGTTCCCGTGGGGCAAGGTTGAGAGACATCCCAAACTATGTCAGCCTTGATTTTGTTTCCTGGGAGTGATCCCCATTGCGAAGGAAAGAACCTGAGGACATGACCAAGAGGGCTAGA
Organism: Eschscholzia californica; assembly: GCF_041429995.1. Lineage (NCBI taxonomy): Eukaryota > Viridiplantae > Streptophyta > Magnoliopsida > Ranunculales > Papaveraceae > Eschscholzia > Eschscholzia californica. The sequence continues at coordinate 41,262,368 of NW_028238198.1, forward strand.
AATTATCCTGAGGTCTGATTCAAATTGAAGACAGGGAGGGATAGGAGACAACTGAACTGTGAAAATATCATGCTTAAGAGGAATGGTTTGTGGGTTAGTGTCTACGTCCATTGCATGCAGGATTAACAGATAATCCAGGATAACATAGGGTTTGTTGATGAGTACTCTGTCTCTATCTTTGGCAACCTGAAAAGTGAAGATGAAGTAGTTTTGCCTATCAGGGATTGGATCAATGGTGTAAGGAAAAGAGACTTCCCATTTTCTTTTTAATTGGTTCTGGATTTTGTATATAGGGATGAAGTGGTGACTGCAGAGTCTCCCAATAAGCTTTTTGTGAAGGTTAATCGAGTCAGTCACTTGGGTGAGCTTCTTTGGAAGGTAAACAGTAGTTTCATTGTTTCTAGGGATATTTAGTTGCTTTTCCATGCTAGTAGCTAGATGAGTGACTTCAGAAGAAGGATTTTCAGAGTTTTGGTCCGCCATGGAAGGTGGTTTAGAGTTAAGAGAGGAAGACGAAAGGTTAGCAGTCATAAGTGGGTTAGCGTGTGATTTAATTTGGTGTGGTTGAAGAGTTAAATCCAAATTGCATGCAATCCACAAAGATACTGCTACGTGTTGCCTATCGAAATCTGAACCAGAACAAGGAAGGAATGTGTGGGTTTGATTTGTGGTTTTGAGGAATCCCTCCTTGAAAACCCCTGGTTTTTGAAAACCATAAAGGTATATATTGGAAGCCTGATTTTGTGGGATCAGATTGTGGTGAATCCCCATCCCCCAGACACATGATGCTAATGACGTAAGCAAATTTGGAATAGATGAAGCATCCACTTGTCGCTTCCAGTTTGAGTTACTGTGAGTCATCGTCTTCAACCACAGCCGGAGCAAGCACCCAACCTGAAATGGAAACTTTAACTAAAAGAGAGGTTATAAATCAGAGAGGAGAAGTGAAACAGGAAATGATGGTGAAAAAATAATAACAGATACCAGTTATAGATCAGAAAAGGAGGAGAGGAACAAGAAATGATGACGGGAAGTTTAACCAGAAAATAAACCAAAAGAACCTTGAAAAAACTCTAAGACTCGTCTAGAACTGATTTTAAATCTTAAGCTTCTAATAACTGAAAGTCTATTAATGTTCCCTGCAATTGGGTCAGGGGTCCCTTACCTTCGATTACCTGAACCGAAGAGCTGATAACCAAGGCCTCCGATCACTGTTTGTTTTCATGAACACAAGAGGAGTTCCCCATCGAGTTTTGTTATTTTGTTAGGTTACTCATTACTGTTACTGTTATTGTTATTCCATGTTTTATGTTTTTTGCAGATGAAAGGAAGAAGATTTGGAAGAAGTTGTCCAAAACATCATAAACCTAAGAAGCTTTTAACATTCATTAGTGTGTTATGCCCATGATGCGTTTTATGTTTGAAATAATTTAGGTTAATCTGATTACTGATTTGTAGTTTTTGTTAAAGAAAGATTTTTTGATTGATTTTGTGTTTTAGTTCAACTTGGGTAGGAAGAGTTTTGGGAAGAGGGGCACTGAGTTGTGTTTTTAGAGGTAGAGTTGTATTTCGAAGAACTTCAGTCGCCATTAAAAGGTTAGACAACGAAGATAAAGAATCTACTAAAGCATTTTGTAGAGAATTGATGATTGCAAGTTATTTAAAAAATAGGTATGTTGTACCTCTTCTAGGGTTTTGTATTGATCCGGATGAGGGTCTTTTTTTGGTTTACAAATATGTTGCTGGCGGAAGCCTTGAACACCATCTTCATGGTAAGCTTCTCTGGTTCTTTTAATGGTGGATTTCAAATTTGATATTATTTTAATGATTTCTCAAGAACCCATTGTTAAAAAAGATAAGAGGAATAAAGGGTTGTTCATCTTTTTTCCTTTTTAATGCTTCAAATAGCTTGGTGAATGAATCCTCTCACGAATTTTAATTACATTTAGTTGAATGATTCAAATAGCTTTTATGGTGGTGATGATGAATTATGTAACTTGATGAAGAAAAGATGTAACTTTTTGTTATTAGTTGTTTATTTTGTATATTAGAATTTAGAAATAATGTTAATTATTGTAATGATCTAAGATTTAATGATGATGATGATGTGTATACTGTTTTTTTTTATATTAGAAATTTTGATGGTGTTAATGTTTCTTTAATAAGATAACCCGAGCCCGTCCGGCCCGAGCCCGTTGGAACCCGCTCGGGCAGCGGGGCTCGGACGGGCTACGGGCACTTATAGTGAGTGTTTGGTCCGACCCGATCCGCCCGGCTCCCTATCGCGGGCTCGGCTTATCCGAACCCGATCCGCTCGAGTCCGGCTCATAGTTGCCCGAGCCCGTCTGAATCCGCCCGATTCCCACCCCTATTGCCAACATAAAGCGTGTCACCGATATTGAACTTATCAGGGTAACTTTTGTCTATTTATGTTCTTCGACTATTGAGGTAGTAGTCAGCACAAGGAAGGAGGTGTGTGATTTCTTTGTTTGTGGAGTTGAGAACGATTCGCGGATTCCTATCTCAATCAACGAAGTTGGCATTGTTTAATTTGGCATTCTAAAACTACAAAAACTAAGAATAAGGATGTCGCTTGGTATATAATATATGTTAGCAATACAAACAATTTTGCCACATTGTTCAATGAAAACTATCTCTGGTTAAATGGTTAAATGAGTTGATTCCATTTTAAAACTACAAAAACTAAGAACAAGGACTAAGACCTTGCCCTTAAACCTGACCTCCTAAGTGAGTAAACTTCTTTATTGATGATGCCCTTTAGTGGTGGCCAACAGGTTGTGCAACCCAAAAACGAACCGGCACGACAGGCTTTAGAGAAGACACACCACGACCATTGTGGGTTCTGTCGTGTGTGGCAGGCCTGAGATTCAAAGGTTCCAAACCCATCATCCCTAGGGGTGGCAATTTGACACGAAGTACCGACGAGTTTTCGCCCAAACCCGCCCCTAATGGAACGATTCGGGTATGTGATGAAGTTGAAAAAATAATCGGGGCCGGTGCAAGCTTGGTATTATGTACTAAACCCCGCCCTAACCCAATTAGTATGTCATATGTAATATTTATAACCGTCTGGTTAATATACTCTTAAAGAAGGGAAGTGGTAATAAGGAATGGTTTACAGTAACCTATCTTTTATGGGAATGGTGGAAGACGAGGAACGAGTTTCACTTCCAAAATAAAAAACCAGATCTGGTTCGTTGCTGGTGGCTCACGACTGAAGAACTCAAGTATGTATCAGATCTTACCTTTACCCCTTCTTCTAACAGTTCAGTGCAGGTAAATCACTGGTGTCCTCCACCTCAAGGTACTATCAAGATAAACTTTGATGGTTCATTTCGAGATAAATATGCATCATGTGCAGCCACAACCAATAACTCAGAAGGAGCAACAATTGGTTACAAAACAAAATTAATCGAACCCAACTCTCCTCTCCAAAGTGAACTTTCGGCGTTGGAGCTTGGGATAACCCTAGCAGAAGAACTGGATCAACCTCCTTATATACTAGAAGGAGATTCTAGGGTTTTAATCGACCTGATCACAGTCGTCGATCCTATGACCCATGGAGAATTTCTCATCAGATCAATGGTCTTAGATCGAGGGTCTCAATTAACCGAATGGAGGTGACGTATTCGTATTCACAACGAGGTCGCCCAAAACCTTGCGGCTTCAGTAATACCCCTCCATAATTAGATTATGCTTTTAGTCCCTCTACAGTTAAATTTGTTTCCATTTAGTCCCTTCTTTGCTTCTTTGTAAGTTGTTTGGGCTACTTTGTAAACTCTATCCATTTAATGCAAGTTTTAGGGTCCGTTTGATTCGTTTGAATGTCTGAGTAAGAAAATCAGTTTTTTTCTGATGACAAAGAAAACAACTTTCTTTCACATTAGAAATTCAAATTAAGGTGTTTGTTGGAGTCCTAAGAAATTGTGTGGTGCCTTTAAAAAGAAATGGACTATTGGACCTAATTAAGGTACTTATTGGACTTCTAAGTGGTTCTTGTAAAATAAACCATGTTCTTCCCCAAATTGAGTAATTGACCTAGAGAGAGAGGGAGAGATTTATCCAACAACAAGATCCTAAAGAAAACAAAGAGAAGAAGATGATAATGGGAATTGGTGGGTGCATAGATCAGGCAAAATTTCTGGTTAAACCATTAGTAGCAGCTTTAGCATATCATCAACATCTACTAAACAAGGAGATGAACAAAAGCAAGAGCAGGAGCATCATCAAAAAGTTTGCATGATTAAACCTTCTACTAAAGAAGAAGATGAAAAAAGCAAGATCAGAAGCATCATAAAAAAGTATGCATGATTAAACCATTAGTAGCAGCTTTAGATAAGGAGCATCATCAAATCAATTTTATGAAACAATGGGTCTTGGTGGGTTCATAAATCAGACGAAATTTCTGGTGGGTATTATCACGGTAGTTAAGGAAGATGCGAAGTTGATAAAGAAAATTTATGGGTCCGATTACTGCTCCAGCTTTCTTCAACTTCGAGTACCCTACCGTGTGATTTTGAATAACCCAGATGAGATGTAGATTATTATTGATGTTTGATGAAATTGTGAGTTCTCTTCTTCTCATCATCACCAACCTTGAATAACTTGCAGGTTTCAGTGAGACAGATGGAGAACTCGAAGGCAGTTTAGAGAGAAAGACGAAGAGAGATAAAGAGAAAGATGGAAGAGAGAGAGAGCGCGTACTTACCGTGTGAAAACGGTTTTCACATCTATTTTGTTGGAAAAAAAATGGAGACATTTTCCCACTTTATTTTAACATGAGAAAGTTGTTTTCTTACTCACAATGACCAACCAAACGCCAGAAAATCGATTTTCGTAAGAAAATCGATTTTCTCAGCCTATTTTCCCACGTATCAAACAGACCCTTACTTCAAAAAAGGAAAAAGATGATAAAAGGGTAATACGTGACTATTAGGATATTGTAAGGGTATTAATGTAAATAATAAAAGTAAGTAACTTACCTGCTTGGTTTCAAGGAAAGCCGGAAACTATGAGCTTTTTAGTCCTGATTTGATCAATCTTGATTTCACTCCAACTCCTCTCTCTCTCTCTCTCTAAACGATTGTAAGGGTTTCCTCCCCTCAATTTTTTTCTTTCCATTTTATAACTTGAAACAAATCCATCTTTGTATCTGTAATCTAGTGTGCAATTGTTGATCTCCATGAGAAATCTTACTTGTATAATTGGTTACAGTTGCGAAGTGCAGATTCATTTTGTTTATATAATACTTGTTTGATTCATGCCTAAAATCATGAAATTTGAACTTGAGTAGTGTTTTGTTGTTTAGGGTTTTGTTTGATTTAAGAGAAAATGATCCAATTTGTTCTTTTTTGCCTTCTATAAAAACTAAGCCTCTGGTGCAATTTTGCTGTAGGAAATGGCATACATTTATGACCTCATTTGAAGATTAGATCATTAATGGGTTATGATTGTTAATAATTGGAAGCAATTCAAAAGTTACATTTTTGTCATCTGATATCTGAGATCATGAGAATTACACTCTTTTTTTTAAAAAAAAAACTTATGCTTTTTCCCCTTTCTTGATATATAACCATGGTAATCTGGGCCAGCTCGCGCATCTTACGGGCCTGAAGTTTGAACGGGAGTGCAAACTTCAGTGGCCCTGAGAGGATGCTAATCTGTGACAAATGGGGAGTAATCCCTGGCAAGACTAGCTGAGCTATCTCTGGGTAATATATAATATATTCATATAAGATATAGTTTTGTTTATTTTCCTGTTCTTTAGTTCGCTAAGGTATGCAATGATTATTACTCAATTTTATTCTGACAACAGCTTTTACATTTTGAAATTTTCAGTGAGGGGCTCTAAACGTCTATGCAAATGATTGAAGAACCCAAACGTACTAGAGTTAGAGATACGGGTTTCGCACCAACATGTGAGTTTTATCTACTTCTGTGATGTATTTTTGAAGCTCTTAAACTCATCTGCATTACTAGATTTTTTGATATTTAAGATTTGAAATTCGCTTTGATCGTAATCTTGTGCAAAGAGCATAGTGATTTTTCTAGGAGAAACACTAAATTGGTCTCGATACAACTTTCTGTTTCATGGTTTTGATGTTTTATTCTCATGTCAGAGTTGAAGTAGTACCTTCCCCTACTTATTTGCATGATGGTTTCTTAGCTCCATTTCTTCTTGTTGTATGCTACTGCAGTAAGTGTTTTTAATCAACACTTCTTCAAAGATTCAAGTTGTCTTGTTGCATATTACCCAAAGAGGAAAACTATAGTGTCAGACAGATTAGTTTTACTTCAAAGAATAGTCACACCTGAACTTCAGCACCTTATTGTATTGTGAATGGTGTTTTATTCGACGTGGAAAGGGTATTATGCATAATGGTATATATATGTATTTGACAGGCTTTGAAAGCTAATGGTTGCGAGAGTTGGTTTAAAAGTTTATTTTCCACTTTTTAAGGGAAATGCTATTCTTCCCAGTCCCACTATAGGTTGTCAATTCGTTGCCCAACTGGTGTGTTAGTTCTAGACTAATAATTTACACATTTTTTTAAACATAGTTGGTTTTACATGGTTATATCTATAGTTGACTTGCTAGTTATGATTTTCCAAATTGTGGGTACAATGACACTGCTAATTTTTTTTGGAACTTAATGACACTGCTCATTTTATTAGTTTTTAGTTATAATTGTTAAATTTCTACTTTTTATTAAAAAACTTTTAAAGTCTAGTTTTTTTTCCTAAAGAATTTCTTTGATGTTGGGGAGATTATATGGATTAAGGTACAAATTGGTCCAAAAGATAGATACAAAATCCAAAATTCCTATGACCTCCTACATGCATGTAATTTCAAGTTTCACGGTCGAGGTGGTTTCTAGTAAAATCTTTGTAAACAAATACTTCCGAGACCATGGAAATTAATTATCTTAGAAGTGTTTTTATTTATCTGCAAATGAATCATTTACGACAGATGAATACTATGTATAAAACTTATAGTTTTTCAATATTTGACTAGTCTTCAAAGAGCGTTATGTTTTCGGAGGTTCTACATCTTATCGAAAATTGTTGAACCCATATCTACGTGTAATTGGGGGTTTGAGGAATGCTCAACTTTTTTCTCATCTCATTATAAAACATCGATTCAGCAATACTTGGATTTTTGGAGGACAAAAATTAATTTTCAATATTATTTTATATATTGGAGAGGATTTTGGACTTGCAAATCGTAGGAGAAGTAACATATTGAAAGCTCAATGTTGTTAATGTTGCTTGAAAGGTTGATACTTAGGGAACAAAGTAACTTTTTAAAAATGTGAGATTGCCGGATGAAGACAAGGATTCTCAATAACAGGCTGATCAAGATTAAGGCATTCTTAACCACAGGTTGATGAAGATGAAGGCATTCATTCATTAGATCAAGCCTTTTATAATTTACTCTTACAAAACTGGATATTTGTTAGGGACACCCAAAATTATCAGTTATCATACTAAAAATAATGCAGTTATGAAATACCTACAGATGAAGAGCTTTATTTTGCCGCTGCCCGCACTAGGAAGCTCACTCTAGTATTCGAGCTCCATAAAAACTTGTGAAGAAACTTATGAAGAAAACTTATGACAATTAATATCTTATTCATCAAGTGAATTTGTTGTAATTTGAATACAAAGGTCCAAGTCACTAGAGGGTTTTTTAATAGTTATTGAAGGTTTCCAAGCTAGCTAATACCTTATCTAACACTCTAGTTGGTGCCCTTAATTAGATAGGGTGTCGTTGAAAACCTGCTACAAGTCTTCGTGCTGAACTTGAGATTCATGTATGCAAGTGTGGTGGGATTATTTCTTCCACAAGGTTTTCTCAGGTTAGCTGATTTTATCCGATTTTTAGACATGTTCTTCGCCCATTCCTGATATCTCTTCATGGCACCTTGATGTTCCTTACCGTCTTATTCTACAAAGAAGACAAATTCTCCCTGTGCTCAACACATACTCTGATACCTCCTTTATCCTGTAATTGACCGTAACATACAAGTTTATTGTCTTGTTTATATTTCAAAGGCACCACCTTTGACACCTCTCCTCTTAAAAAGGCTCTATTTTATATCGTCCCCACTTTTCTGATTTAGTGCTTTTTTGACTGACTATTTAACCATTATTTTTAGGTAATATCATATATGAACATACTGATTTATTGTTATATACTAATATATCATTTTTCTATTGATTTAATTGACTCATTTACTATGTATAATGACTTCCAAATCGTAATTTTGAATTTTCTATAGTTTAAGATGTAAAATAACTATATGTTTATAGTATGATTTGGTCTCTTTCTGTCCCAACCTGCCATGCCAAACCTCCCTAATTACAGAGTCTGACTCTTCCGTCTAGACACACCTTTCACTCTTGTTTAAGACGTGTTTCTAGCAGTGTAAACTGTTTTACTAGATGCACTCAAACCCGTATTTCCATTTAAGATTCTGGAAACCCGCTATAAGTTATAGTGTTCTTGATGTGAAAGTCCTACTCTAGCACCGTCTCCATATAAATGGAGTAGAAGGTCACTACCACTGTTGATTTTATCCTTGGTATATGCAAGTGTTCTATCAGGTTAGTTGACTCCTTGGTTTTTTTTGTTGAAATTGGTTAGTTGACTCCTACCAAGGCATTTCTTTTCCTTTCCACTTGAGCTCAAAAGTATGTTCATCCTCTTTGCAGACGTTAGCATTCTAGTTTACAGCATCACAATCTACAATATCTAGGTATACATTCTGCCATGAAACTGATAACCAAATAGATTCTTGTTACACTTCAATAGTGCCTTCTTTGATGATCCATTCAAATTGGTTGGGTATTGAATGTTCTTTCACACATATACACGTATATATTTCACTACCCTACGAAGCACTAGGTTTGCTTTGCTTCTTTAATTGTTAAAAGAACTCTATCACCTATCACCCTTCTAAACCTGGTAGAATCTTTGTTCTTGTTGGATCCAATATAGAACAACCCTAATAACTTGTGTCGTCTATTTAGAGACAGGTATCCATCTTATAATTTCCCGGCACATCTGTTGTGCGGATGCTTTGAGATTATTGGAAGTAAAACTTGAGACTATCTTCTAATTGTTCATGTAGCAGGACCTGCAGGTTGTACTTTCTTTATCGATCATTTTGTTCATTCTCATAACCTTTACACCCTATGCTAAGTTGCTAGGTCACACAAGTGGCGCTAGAGTCATTACTGTATGAATTAAAGATCTCATCCTAGTATGGGCAATATGGCAACATTTCTTTTCACTAAGAGTCTTACAAGATTGCATTAGACAGTTGGATCTCTTACCAAACTAGAACTGTACGAGTAGTAAATTTACTATGTTAAGGCCTGTTTTCCAGAGCTGGTAAGTTGTTGGAATGTGAAACGGAGGACGACTGATGTACTAGTAGATTAGCCCATGCGGGGATTCTGAAATTTCCATGAGTGTAAGGATATTTCAGTAAACATCTACTATCTATAAGATTTTTTTTTTAACTTAGCCCGGGGTAAATTAGTAATTGGGCTCCACACTGTACACGATAAAACCCTGCTTTTCCAACTCTACCTCTTAAACTCCAATCCCTTTGGTTGCTTCATATTTTTTTCGTTCTTCACAAAAGAAGAGGCAAAATCAAGGAGATCAAATCGACAATTTCTTTATCAAGGTTTGTGCTTTACTTATCTATATGGAGAAATTGGATCTTAGCCTGTAGACATCTAACCATAGGGTTTTGAGACTTTCTGTTTGATACGCTAACATTTTGGGATTTATGTAAGTTTTACTTTTTTTTTTCTTGCCTCCGTCTATCAATTCGTTAGATCTTCACTTGTGCATGTCTCTTAGGCATTTGTGTTTTAGGATTTCTTGTATTTTAGGGTTCGTATCTTGAAGAGTTTCTAATTCAAAATAGGTCATACCTAATAAACGGTAGTAATCGGCGATTTGTGAGTCTTAATCTTTTATACCCAATAGTTATCTATGGTACCTAAAGTTCCAAGTTTCGTCATTGATATTTTCATGTTTCCTAATTTTCTAAGTCGAAATTGCTGGATACATTCTTAAATTCAGAGATTGTATTATCGTTAAGAAGATGCGAATTGGAAATAAGTTTAAAGATCTTTTCTATTTCCATTCTTTATAAGAAAGATTGAGAATCATGTTAAATTCGGATTTGTAATCTTTGTAATTCTACTCCGGTTTGTAGAGTTCATAAAAACTTCAATGGTTGGAAGGGCAAAAAGTAATTTGCATGTAGCCAAGATGAAATATACATGTTAATGAAGCTTATGACGTTCTTCATTATGACTTTGTACTCATCACGAGATAACTAATTTAAAGAAACAAATTTAAGCTTGAACTTAAGTACCTCATTTGTATGTTCCAACGCGTTTTATTCCAACCGGGGAATGTATTGGAGGAGGTACTGTAACAAAGGTTATAGCACTATAAATCAAGGAAAAAGAGGATGTGTTAATTCATTTAATGGAATATAAGTTTTCAACAAAATTAACTATAGTCTTGGGAGCAGTGAGCACTAATTTGGAAGCTTAGTTCTCTAATCTCTACTAGTGCACTTTTACTTTCACTCAGTTTCTTTTTAGTGGAAATGTTATTTTTTCAAAAAAAGTTCCAACTCTTTTGCCATTGATCTCTGATTAGCACATTTTTTTTTTATGAAAAGATGATTTTACATCTGCAGTGGACATATGAGTTAACAGCATTTGTGGAACTAAAAACTTTTTAAATAGATTTTAATTATATTTGTTGAGTTGCATTGCAAAATAGTTGGTAATTGCTGTACAGTTCAGTTTTTCTTTACTGGCGAGCTTCTGTGCAGGAGCATTCACCAGAAGCCTTATGGGTTAGTTCACGTCGTAAAGAGGATCTAACCCACTAAAGCAACTCACTCGACTAACTCTATTTCATATCAAGTGTTCCATGCTTATGAATTCTTTAGTATATAGTTCATTTGAAGTGGGATATAACTAGATTATTTTAGAGTTTAAGTCAGATTAGAACTTTATTAAAGTACTTTATCTTATCTGACTAGATAAGTTTAGGATAGAGTTCGAGATTTTGTCAGGAAGTTAGGATCGAGTGTTTGAGTAAGGTCTATCTGAAGTAGGGGCTAGAGTTCTTCTGGGCTCAATATGAGACTAGGATAACTTTTCTTGATTATCGTTTGATGCGTTAGAGTTCATCGATATAGTAAAGGTGTAGAAACATGCCAGTAGAACTCCTTATACATATACCCGATAGAAAATGCCTGGTTCTCCATCATCGCAGGCTGGCAGAGATATCTGAATCTGTTCAATGTCATTTGTTGCAAGATTCATCCTGCATGTGTAGCATCCGTGCCCAATGTCCTTCTTGATGCCTCCATTGCTCTGTTGAGTAAGTTGCTCTTGGCGAGGATTAGAGTGGATAAGTTGCTGTTTTAGGGGACTTTGGGGTGTGAAATAATCCCCGTCAGTTGAGGCTGCAGCTGCGTTCCGCCGCTAACCTCTATTACAATGCTGTTCTTGTTGTTTGAAAGTTGAGAGTCTAGGACTTCACGAGATGACGAGAGGTTACAATTTGCATTTACAATCTTTTGCCCCAGAATCTTATTTGCTCAAGATATTTCCTTTGTGCTACATATTCTTACTTTTGTGTTGAAAGGGCTACCTATTCTTACTTCGGCATGGTATTGACTGAGATCATTGAGTTGATTGTGTGAGACTTTCATTTGAATTGACATGACTTGATTTTTTCATTATTTTGATCTTTATAGCGCGTCTCACAATATCAATATCTCTGCAATATTGATTTGCAACTTGCAAGACAAAGTGTGTTTGAATACAGAATAGGCGATGAAAAAGTGCATTGTGCTATCGACAATGTATATAAAATTGGTCTTCAATGGTTTTTCCATGTTTACCTTATGATTAGTGTGATCATTCAGTTCTGTGAATATAACTGTGCAACATAAACCAGACCCTTCATATCTGAACTCTTTTTTCCTCGGCATTATCTTATTTGCATGTTCTTTTGGGGGCGCCTCTTATTTGTTCTTAAAGTCTGTCTAGGCTACTTGACATGATCTGAGTGTCAATCCCACTGGAAATGAAATACAAAGCTCTCTTTTACAAGGTCTCTATCTTACTTAGATCTCTTTTTCTTTTACTACAGAAAATGCAAAAGAGCAAGGAGGCATCCATTAGATGCTTGCAGCCCGAGGCATACCCTCACCATTTACAAAATGATGGAAGATCCAAGGAAGGGGTCCCCTCGTGCAATAACAAAAATGCTGCCCATCCAGGAGGTGTCATTCACGAACCAAAAGGTGGGTCAAGCAGTGAAGCTTTTGTTCCTCCAGGTGAAGCTTATCATAGAGCAATGAACCAGCTGAAGTCACAAGAGTTCTGCATGTGGTCGACCTTCAATCATGACTACCAGAAGGCACAGCAGAGTCAGTGGAATGCCTTTGAAAACTTTAGCTACAACAACCGTCATGTTCCTGTGGATAACAGAGTTCAGCACCTGCCCTTTACGGTGTTGTCTCAAGGTTATCTACACGAGTTCCCGTTCCAAGAATTTCAATATTTTGTGGTTATAGACTTTGAGGCTACATGTGACAAGGACAAGCGTCCCCATCCACAAGAGATCATCGAGTTTCCATCTGTTCTAGTGAACAGTGTCACTGGACAATTAGAAGCTTCATTCCAAACTTATGTCCGACCTGTAGCTCATCCATCTCTAACTGATTTCTGCAAGGAGCTAACTGGCATACAGCAATTTCAGGTTTGTCTAATACTGATCTTATTATCCCTGTTTCCGTCAATGCTTCAAATGCAATGATAAATCCTGATATCTTTGTTTTCTCTTAATGCTGCAAGTGAACTGAATAGCCTTGCATTCATCTTCACTTCAATCCCTTAGATATTCTTAAACAAAGCACCCTATGCTTGCAAATGAGACATGAAAAGTTGGTTCCTTTCTCTCTCTCATCCACTCACATCTGCACACTTAGCTCTTATACTAAGAACAGTATGTGCTCGAGACAATACAATTGAACTTTTTTTTTTATATTTCTCTAGCTTCTAACACGGGGATTTGGTGACTCTGGATGTTATATCAACATAATCTTGAAATTGGAGTTATCAGTTATTAACCGAGAAACCCTTAGGTCATGTTTGGTGCGCGGGAATGGGATGTGATTAACGGGAATCGCAATCTAAATTATTGTTGGCTCGTAGGAATGCAGGGGGAATCCTATTTCACTGGGAATGAGCCCCCTAAAGGGAAACCCAGGGAGGGGGTTGGGTATGTGATACCCATTCCCCTGGAATTTTTTGTTTTAATATTGTCCTAAATATAATATCAAAATGACTAATATTTTTTTTTTCCCTCTACTACCTCAATGGATTACAAACAAATGCTAGAAGTAGCTGATATCCTCGATAGTGGCTCTTCAAGAACATCTTTTTGCTTCACCTGCCACCAGAATGTCGTCTATATTGGGTTGTTAAGCACTTAGGCTACTTCTCAAAAAATAAGTCACAAATATAAATAGTTATTTAGTCTTACAATTATAAGGGATTTGCTACTAATAAGTATTTTTTAGATTCAAGTTAGAATTTTATTTTAGATAATTTTTTTATTGAGACCTTTGTTTATTATAAATAAATCTTTAGATACTACTTAAATTGGTGTATCACTTTACTATTTCACATGTACAAATTTGAATGGATAATACCGACTAAAATTCATGTGTAATTTGTGTAGTTTAAGTAAGGATATAACGAAACTTTTACAAAAATTTACATTCCTCTTCCCGACGAACCAAACTCCAAGTTCGGAATTTTTCAGGAATTGAATTTCTATTCCTGGTTAAACCAAACATCAAACAAAAATAATCGGAGTCCAGGAATCATGTTATGGCAATGTGATTCCTGGGAATCACATTCCACTCCCGCGCGCCAAACATGGCCTAGGGCACTACCTCGAGGGCTGAGAGACCAAAGAGTTTTTATTTTATTATTTATTCCATTGAGATATTATTTGGGAGTGGCTATAATTTATTTCCTATTTTAGGATTAGGTTTCTTACCTTTTATTTAGTGATTTCTTAAATAAGTTTCCATTTTTATTTAGTTTTCTTTTCTTACAAGTAAATACACTTCCTTTTATATTTAGTTTTCTTATTCTGCAAGTGTCAGGTTTTAAAAACTGATTAAGAAAAAACAATGTCCTCTCTTATAAATACATAGGATGGGGTGATTGGAAGAGAAAAGGCAAGATGATTGAAGTTTAAGTTTATTCATGGTTCTTCATTAGTTTTCAGCAATGTTACAAATATACTAGGGGTTAATTCAAGTTCTTTTATGTTTATTCAAGAGTACTAGTTGAAGATTGAAGTCTCTTTTAGATCTGTGCAAGTTATTTCAAGGTAAATTCTGTTTTATTTAGGTATTTTCTTAAGTTCTAAGCTATGTTCGAAGAGTCGGGCGGGGTGAGACCATGACGCTCTCACCACGCTTACCTAGCCTATAACCATTTTGACGAGCGCTTCTGATATCTTCATAGTTGCTGAAGGTAGAGTGAAGAAGAGAAGTAGGGTTGCTGAAGGTGAAAGATAGAAGAAGAGAAAAAGGGAAACACCAAGTATGGTTGTTTTTAAACGAAAAAAAAGAGAGAAAGAAGACTTGTTCTAGTTCTACTCTATCTTTAAAACTCTGAGAAACCCTAATTCTTTTTTAACTGGCCGTTGATTTTGGATGAACGGTTAGTATTGAACGCTTTTGTGGTCAGTCTTTTATAAGATGCATCCTCTCTTTCTAAAAGGGTGTGCTGTACTCTAAATTTAATGACTTAAAAGGGTGTATCATCCTCCCACTTAAAAGGTCTTATCCTAAATTCTGATTTTAAATTTGGTCAGAAGTGGCCATTCTCCTTTTTAGAGCCGATTTACCTTTTCTCCAAAAATATGGCTTAGAATGGGCCACGTCATCCCTGATAAAGATGTTATCTTCTTCCTTGAGTTAGGGTAAAAACACTTCAAATTGGCTCACATCTCTGCGGGGAGAGATGCGGAGATCGCTAAAGCGCGTTGACGCGCAATCTGGGCAAACAAGGGGAACTCGCATCACAGCGAGTAGAGTCTTCACCAAACTTTGCGCCTGGGTTGCCTTGGGTGATGCCTAAATGTGCTTTTGAGTTTTCACAACATAGATTCTAGTTAGAATTAACGTATTTACTCAGAAGTGTAAACCTCCTTTGAAGCTTCCATCTATGTGTTTACATCACAGATTAACTTAAGAATTACCAAAGTAGTATGATCATTTCTGTATATGTTTTTTTTTATATGGACTAACTAGGAGTACAAGGGTCGCTAAATATCCTGGAGGACCTAATTTCTAGTTAATGTGGCACTTGCGGTAGACTAAGATTGTACTAAAACTGTACTAGGTTTTAAACTTTTGAGTGGTATAAAACACAACAAGAAAAACAAGAAAAGCATAGATAAAGATAAAGAGAAAAAGATATCAACATTTTAGGTTTTAAACTTTTGATTGATCGAAAGTTAAATGAAGTTACTGAGATTACGCTTATTTTTTAAAATTAAAAGTAAGCGTATATTTTTGAAACTAAGAGTAGGCCTATATAGGCCTTTATATAATTGGTTAGCTCACGTAAGAACTAGAAATTCTCATTAAGGACACGCTAATTCATCCAACTCCATATAAAAACATCATAATTTATCCTAAACTTGGTTATCGATCAACCTGAATAGGTAAATAACAAGATAACTTTAAGATATTTCCTGATCTCCCAAGGACCTATCCTAAAACTCTACGGAATATATGCCCTAGTAGACCACTCTGTATCTCTGGAAGCAGTCCATTTGGCTGCCAGAGGATGTTCCTGCATTAGTGCTTTGTCGAACAAAAAGTATATAGTGGGAGGTCCGGAAGCAATGAGCCATTGAGTGCAATATTCATGGTTTACGAGTAGGCGATTGCTTTTGTGTTTCTAGCATATTGTCCTTTTAATGGATTTTCCTATACAAGCTCTTAATAGAAATCTGCTCTTTAGATTTCAACATTATATTTGAAGGAAGCTTGTGTGTGTTTTAGGGAGAATTCTTCTTGGATCATCGTAGGATCAGTTGAAGTAATCATCTGTAGAAGCTTGTGCCCAAAGAGTTAGACCCTGTACCGATTGCGGTAATAAAGGTTGGTCAATAGAACGGTTAAGCTAGAAGAGCCGTTTCCCCCTGCCATGTTGAGTCCATCAGCGTAATATTCGTCGTAGTAGTGGGTACAACAGGACCAACACAGCTAGATATTATAGGAATCCATGTCGTAGCTGCATATAGGAAGAGTTTCATTTTTATAAAGAAGGTAAAGTGATGCATAGGATGTAAATGTTGGAACCTCACAAGTCCTAATCGAGTAGGACTTCATATAATTCGTCCATTTATGTCTTATTTTGTATCTTTGGGTTCCTTCATTGTTATTGTTCTTTAGATGCTGATATCTGAAAGGAGTTCTTCTTAGGCACCTTGCATAGTTAGTGTCGGAGTTTAGTAGGATTTAGATGCTTCTACAAGGAGTTATCAGCGTAAGGAGCTCCTAATCTGATTTCACTCTTCAAATTTGAACGTTAGTTTCTCTGAAAGAAGCTTATTTGTTTTAGATAGAAACCTGTCTGAATGTATCTTCTTATTAATTGAAGTAAGCCCCGGTAGAAGCTTGGACTTCCGAGTTTCTATAGTTAGTGGAGGACTGAATTTAAAAATCTTTTGGCGTTCAGAGATGTAAAGAAGTCTGGTTTTAGTGTGGAATGAATTTATTACCAGAAAAGTATTTGGAGAGCAGGAAAATAATTACTTGTGATGTTAATGATGATTCGTGTAAGTATTGGAATGTTTATTAGTTTACTCTACAGAAAAAAGTTACAAGTTCCAATTACTTCCAAAGGATAACTTATGCTAGTAACTCTCGAGAAGGATACTCAGTTATGATCAATTATCTAAATCTAAATCTCACAACATAAACACACATACACACACACACACTCACACTCACACACACACACACGCATCATTCGTATTAGATTTTTTTTTTAATTCAACCATTTCCCATGAGTCAGCATTAAATGTTGCACGGGTGTTTTTTCAGGTTGATAGAGGTGTACCTCTTAGTGAAGCTCTACTCATGCATGATAAGTGGCTAGAGGATAAGGGGATTAAGCATACAAACTTTGCTGTTGTGACATGGTCTAACTGGGATTGCAGGGTCATGCTAGAATCTGAATGCAACTTGAAGAACATTTGCAAACCTCCTTACTTCAACAGGTAAAAGTTTGTACGTACTTCCTCTCTTAGCTTTTTAACGAAGGGGTAGGTTCATTTCCATTGAATATTTATGTTTTGAAGGGGTCATATATACACTTGACACGATTAATTCTTTTGCTAATGGGTTCACAAAGAGACCGTACGGCTGATTGTCATTTGATTAATTTCATCGTACTGGAAATAATATTTGTGCTAATAAGATTTAGAATTTTGTGATTTTTTGGCGAGGTAATCTAGAAAGTCTGACAATCATACTTGGCAAAAATTTAACTTGAGATAATCTCCATGTTGGCCTACGGGTAGGTGTAAGGATATCTTGAGTTTTGTAAGTAAAAAATAGTGTAATATCCATCCATAATTTGAAAAATATCGATAATCTGGCCGAAAATTCTGAAAAAGTACATATTATCAGACATGGTACTAGAATTGAAACTTTCAAAATGGTATATGGTGTGATATTTTCTCCAAGTTTTTTAAGCTAATCTATGAGAATAGTTGCTATTCAAATCCTGAAGTACTTATATCTTTATTTTGTCCTATTTGCTCAGGTGGATCGACCTAAAAGTTCCATTTTCTGAGGTTTACGGTGGGGCAAGGTGCAACCTAAGAGAAGCAGTTCAGTTGGCTGGCTTAGTCTGGGAAGGTCGAGCTCACTGTGGCCTGGATGATGCCCGGAACACTGCTCGGCTTCTTACTCACATTATGCACATGGGGTTTAGGTTCTCCATTACCAGCTCATTACCGTGGCGTCCTTCAGACGGTCCGATGGCAATGGAGCAATCATTGGGTCGTCCATTGGGCCCGACCTATTACTCTCAGAAGCCCATGAGACAGTTGTCGGCGTCACCTGTGCTTCCTGTCCAGTTCCACCACCATTTTCCTCCTTATTTCAACAATGTTGGTACAGACTGGCGCGCTTACTGTTACTGTGGTGCGAAAACCATCAAGAGAATGATTAGTAAGCCAGGGCCGAGACAAGGAAGCTACTTCTTTGGGTGCGGAAATTGGACGGCTACTAGAGGTGCCATGTGTCCCTTCTTCGAATGGGCTTCTTCTACTTGACATCCTCCTTTCCTGAACTTATGTTGGATTTATCACATCTGTAGAAAAATAAAAATAACAGAAAAAGAAAAAAAAAAGTATGTTCCCAAAAAAGCAAATGAGCTTACTTGGTAATTCTGCTGCTTCATTAGGGGGTATGCTGCTTAAAAAGACCAACAATATTTTATAGTCTCTTAAAAACTTGGGTTTTCTGTCTATTTGTCTGTCTATCTATCTGCTATGTTTAATTTGCTTCTCATATTTGAAACAACTACCCTTTCATATGGATTTTCTGATGCTTCTTTTATTTCTTTTTTTAATTTAGTGCAATTTTTGGTCACTGGTATTTACAGAGCACTTAAGAGCTATTTACAGAGCTGGTTATTTAGAGAGCGTAGTTTTAGTATTTACTGAGAATTATTTTTAACTACAATCCAAAATTATTTTGTATTTAAAAAGTAAAGGCTTAGTTTATTGCAATATTTTTGTCATTGGAGAAAATGGTAATGCTCTCTCTCTCTCCCTCCCTCTCTCTATATATATATGGGTGCTTCTAAAGGCACGGGCCAAAAGGCTGTTAGCATCCAGAAAATTTATTGATTCTGGTCAATGGTCATTGACCCGGATTCTCTATAAGCACCGATTTTAATGTGGGTGATGTTCACCTTTGTCATTTCTCTCTCTCAAACCATTCTCTTGTTTTTCTCTCTCTAAAACCATCGACCAAATTAACCCATAAGATTCATGATCGACATGATTAGTAAGGCTTGATAAGTTTCCACTGAAATTATGTTTAACGGTTGATTTCTTTCAACAAATTCCTCCCATTACATCAAAAATTACAAACAAAACCTCACTTGTTGATGGAGCTCATCATACAAGTACAATTTAAAACAAGGGAGAAAAATTACAAGTGGAGTAAATTTGAAACTTCTCTCCGTTGCTGTTCAAGAAGAACTCAACCTCGCTCATCAACAACTTCAAACTACTGTTACTCAAATCAGTAGCAAGGAAGAAGAAGAAACGATGAAAAATGATGACTCTGCCAAAATTGAAGATGATGATTTGAGAAATGGGGGTGATTTTGTTGTTGAAGATCTTCTTAATCTGATTTACTTTGGTAGTTTGTTTGATGTTAAGCCTCAAAGTGATTTTACTTTAATGATGCTTACTAAAACTCATGAGAGAGGTTGTTGTTTAACTTATGATTATGTTACTGATGATGCTACTGATATTCTTGGAGAAAGAGATTTAGATATGATTTCAATGTTGGGTAGTCTTTTAATTCCAAGACCAGTTCATTCTGGTTTATCTCATAAAATGCTTTACAGAGTTGTGTTAATCATTCTAAGCTTTGGCTGGCTTGCTACTGATCAGCCCATCGATCAAATTGATTTTAGAGAGAGAGAGTTACCGGCTAGAGAGAGAGAAAGAGAGAAGGGAAGGTTAAATTTGGTCCCGTCAGGTCCCGGATCAACTGATCCGTATAGTACTCTTAGGTCCCGGACTGGTCTAGTCCGTCCGATAGATTTCGATTTTTGTGATAAACGGATGGAGGTTTTAGGGTCAACTCATTTAGATCGGTGCCTACATAGTTGTCTGGTGCTAACAGAGAAAGGAACAGTTGGGCCTTGTGCTAATAGAGATGGATGCTAACAGTCTTTTGGTCCGGTGCCTTTAGAAGCACCCTATATATATATATATATATATATATATATATATATATATATATATATATATATATATTGGAGTATCCACTTTGGTTGGTTGGCAAGACCTAAGATAATGTTTCGATTCTTACCGTTCGATAAAAGAAACAAATTATTTTGTCCTAATGTGGCTGTAGTTGTATAAATTTGTAATATTAGGGCCGTTCTTCTTTATTGCATATAGATTATCATTCAAATGTTATTTTGAAGATTGTGTGAAGGAACTTATATCAGGGGAAAAAGGATAACTTTTAGAAGAAAATGTAATAATTTATCTTTTATCAAACACAATTAAATTCTTCGATATGATAGAGAATGGAGAGGAAAATAAAAAATTGAGTATTAAAACCTAACAATTGTAGAAACAAGAACAATAATATTTTCCCGAGTTTGGAGATAATTCTAGGCATAATCCATTTCCGTTGTATTGTAAGTAACAATGTTTCTTGCACTTGTAGAGACCGCAGGTTGTTGGGCTTAATACTTTTTGGCACCTCTTTTGAGCTACACCTTGTCCGATTGCCATTGATGAAACTACAAAAAATAAGTTCGGAAAATGAAAAACTATAAATAATAATTTGACTTGTCTCAAGAGTTAGGGGGAAAGTTACTTTAATTGATTTCATGTAATAACTTTTTAACTCAGACTAAACATCGTACCAGATCGATAATTGACCCAAAAAAATATGAACACCTTAAAATATGAGTAATGTTAGAAGAGGTTACAAATCAAAGTTTACACTAATCATACACGAAATCAACTGTTTAACTTTCTATCTCTTGAACTTTTTTCATTCTCAATGAACAATTGATTTTTTTTATGCGGCAGTCTAATTTTGTAGCTCTTCTATCATTTTTTTTAAATTAGGTTGGAATAAATTTAAGTCCGGATGCTGTTTTCATATTAGCATATTGAGACAAAACGAAAGAAATAGAAGAGAACAATAGTCGAACCTGAGAAAAGGAGAAAAACAAGAAGCAACAACTTAGTGTAAGAAAACTTGGCCATCTCGAACTCTTTCGATACAAACAAAATTAACCAATGTGGTTTAAACCCCGAGGAAAGTGAAAGAATTCTATGGCTATTTATACAGCTTTCAAGACACAAACAGTGAATAAGAGAAACTTCCTGTATCTTAAATTATCTAAATCTAGATCTCTTTCTGTTTAAGAAACAGGTCTTAATAGTAAAAACATAAATTTGTTCTTAGTCGTGTATATACGTATATATTGTTGCCAAAAATATTCTTATTAGAGATACTTGGATCTATAGTTTTTGGACAATATTTCAGTTTTCAAGAAGCTGGAATTCAACCTTCCCAAACCAAGAAACGTTAGTTATTAATTGCTATTTGGTTTGCTTTCAAAATTGGACGTTTCTGTTAACTTTAAGAAAATAGCAATTAATAACTACCGTTTCTTGAACATAAAATATAACACATGTGTCTTGCACATACACAAATATTTTAGGCCTAACTATCTTACAGTTGGAGTTGATTTTTTTGGTAAAACCCTTTCATATAATTATAATACAAAATCGTATACTTTCAGGCCTAAACCTATTCATGGTTGGACCTGCTCTCAGGGCCGGCCCTGAGATTTTGGAGGCCCGAAGCGAGTTTAAAAAATGTGGCTCCACATTTTCATAATAAAAAACAATCGTATATTGAAACTTTTACGTTTTCCTTACACTTAATGTCGGATTTAAACATGAAACTTATGCTAATCAATTGGCAGTATGACTCGAAAGATCTAATTGAGTTACATAAAAATCGGTTCGGGTTCAAAGAGGGTCCTAGTCAGTCTTTAGTCGAACTTTCGCTACAGTAGTTCAATGAGATACTCGGTGAAATTCGTGTGTCAATATCTTAGTCCGTTTCTTTTTTATTTTAAATAGGCAAACATAAAAAAAAAAAAATTGAAAAGGAAAGAACTTTCTTTCAAAATCAAGTCACGTGATGCTAATTTTTCTCTCCTCTGAATTGACTTTTCAAAAGAAAAAGTAGGAAACAAACACTTCAAAATTCTTCTTTCTTTTTGGTGGTGTGAACGTGATAGAGTTGGTTGTGGTCTGCGTCTGAAATTGTTGTGGTAGTGGTGGTGATGGTTTTGGTCCTGGAGGTGTAGTAAAGATGGTGGTAGTCGTAGTAGTGGAGGTATAGTGTTAGTGCTAGTGGAGGTTAGTAATCTTGGCGGTGGGGGTGATGGTAGAAGTGTCGTGGTAATGAAGTGTTGTGTATAATATTTCAACGTAAAAGAAATGGAGAGATGTGAATTGAAAGAATAACACAATATATCACCTACTGAGAGGGAGTAACTGAGAACAGTGGGAGACAAAAATTAATATGTCTTGTAGCCCAGTTGGTTGAGATGCTTCACAGTGCTCCCAATATGTCTTGGGTTCGAGAGTAGGTATCCCTAGAACAGAGAACAGTGGGAGACAAAAATTCATGGTGCCCCGACATAGTATGAGACAGAGAGAAGGAGAGATTGACAAGGGTAGTAAAGAACTTTATTGCGGGCCTATATATAGTTTTTTTTTTTTTTTTTTTTGCTGACAGAACACGAAAAAACAAAAAAACCAAAACTCAAACTAATCACAAACTCAGGTCCGTCATCATCGCCCCTACGGAATTCCAAGTTCGCCTTTCAATAGCCTTCCGTCCCCATTTGGCCAAGTGATCTGCTTGTGTATTGATCGTTCTCGGGCCGTAGTGAAACTGGAGTTGCACAAAGTTCCCATGGAAGGATTTGATTTGATCTAAGTAGTTCTTCGATTGCCAATTTATGTTGTCTTGCTGATTATTAAGATGATTGATGAGGTTGCAGTTGTCGCTCTCTATTTGAAGATGGGTAATGTTGAGTTCAGACGCCCATTTGATTGCCTCCAGTAACGCTATACTTTCACACTCCTCTGCTGTTTGGCCTCTGATGGGGCCCGCGCTCTAGCTATTATGAAATCTCCACAGTCATCATGAATGATACCCCCTATACCCGCCGGTTCTGTAAAATGGGTGAATGAAGCGTCCACATTAATCTTGAGGAACGGAGGTTCCGGAGGTTGCCACCTTGGTGTATCAGCTTTCTTTTTCTGAGGTTTGGGCACCCGCAAGGTTGTATTGAAGCATTGAATTCTGTGAATGGTTTGTAAAGGTGTACCATCTATCTTGCCGAAGCTTTTCTCACATCGCGCTTTCCATATAAACCACATTATCTTTGCCATCCTCGCCATACCTTCTTCATCCATCGTTTGCCAAAACACAATCCAATCTATCACTGTAGGAAAATTACTCGTTCTGATATTAAAGTAGTGCCAAATGGCTCGCGCATAGTGACAGTGCAGCAGAATATGTGAACTAGTTTCTGTTTCCGTGCAGAAGGAGCACATATAGTTATTACCGATGTATTTACCGATTTTTTCCCGAACCGGGAGACTGTTGGTCCAGCATTTCCAAAGGAATAGTTTTATCCGAGGAATGGTTTGAATATTCCAGATGAAATAGTTCACACCTCGTTATTTTGGATCCAAACAAATTAGAAACTAATTAATTGTGGCCCCTTACTTCAAAAAGTTGTGAGTCTGGTATAAATTTGTAAAGGCACCTTAAATAAAAATTTTCTTAAATGTGTCCCCTAAATCTTGTGGCCCAAAGCGACGCTTTGTTCGTTTTGGGTCAAGACCGACCCTGCTTTCTCTCAAACCAGACAAAGGGTGGTTTTATAAGCAATGTCCAAAGTTATTAGAGGTAATCTTCGCGAAAGACAATCTCACAAATGGTTAAAGACAATGTGGTTTATTGAGGCAATGGCCATCTTTCATCTTATCCGAAAAAAGTCGTTGACACGCAATTTCTGGCTGACGTCCTTAACAAAAAAAAAAAAAAGTTCGGCTGACGACCTTCAACCCACAATTTTCTTTTATCAAACCCTAGATTTCTATTTCAGTATTCTCTTATCAAACATAATAAAGAAGCTAAACCTTAATGAACATAAATTTAGTTTTAAGAAATTAACCTATAATAACGAATCGATTAATCAAACATCACATGAAACAAAATCAAGCCTTAGATTTATATTTCAATGCCAACGACTTTTGCACATGAGAAGGAGTAAAACAGGCACTGCCTCTAATCATACCTGATCAATTTTTTTGTGACCAATACGTGGACAACCGATTTTCTTACACGGACAACTACTTATACGAGTCAATTATGTTTGACTTAGTTGACTTTGATTTAATAAGGGGACAACTCCATAAGTCTTTAAATATTAGTAGTTATTAGTTTGTGGACCATTAACAATAAACAATAATTACAAATAAAAAACCTAATTTCTTTTACCTAGGTTATATTCAGTTCATTTTATTATATAAACCCTAGCTTAGTTTCTTGTTCTTCCATAAACAACCAGTACCCGTCTTTCTCTCTCTCTCTCTCTCTCTCTAAACTACCATCAATTCTAAAACAATATGACTTGTTTAATAATCCATAAACAACCATTACCCAACTGTCTCTCTATCTAAACCACCATCAATTCTAAAACAATATGACTAGTGGAATGAAGAGGAGAGTCTACTAGAAGTTCATGTGAAAGTTTATGTTGGTAAAGAAGTTCCCTGTAAATTTGAAGTGGAAGCTAATTATTTAAATCACTCATTGTTTGGGATTTGCTACAACTCTCAGTTGAAGAATTTGGGTATTGGTAAAAAGGTGCATTGGGAATGATTGTGCCAAAAAACTAATTTAACCAATGGTAGTAAAGGATACTAGAATGATTGCTTGATTTGAATCTAATATAATAGATAATATTGTAAATGAGGTGTGTGAGTTGTACTAGATCAAAAAGAGAAGCAGGGGAAGTGGTTAGTTGTTAGTTTCGGTTATAAGTTAGTTAGGAAATGGTTAGTTGTTATTTTTCTGTTTTCTTTCTCCCTGTATAAGAGCATCTCCAATGGGACACTCTAACAAACACTCTAAAAGTCCTAGTTGTCAAGGGCCAATAGAGATTCTCTTTCCAAAATGTCAATATAGAGACACTCTAATTTTTGTTGGTCTCCAATGGAGATATCTAAAGTGTCTATACTTAATACACATGTCCTTCTTCAGTTCAATAGATAAAAAGTAGTTGAAAAGCAAGATTTTTTATTGGTTGAAATTTAAAAGTAACACTTAGAGTGTCTCAAGTAGACACTCTCATTTTAGAGTTTCTCTCTCTAGACACTCTATAATAAATGTGTCCACCTCATATTAGAGTGTCTAATAAAGTGTTCCATTGGAGATGATTTTTTAACAAAAACTCCAAAAAGTCTATGTGGCACTCTAAGTGTTAGAGATTGAGTGTCCCATTGGAGATGCTCTAACTGTGTAATCTTCATTCCATTAATCAATGAGAAAGGTTTACAACTATGGTATCAGAGCCTGATCCTCAAGTTTTTGCGAATCATCATATTCTAATCAAAGCTTTCTCTCACTAGAATTTCTTCATCTTCATCTTCTTCAAATCTGCAACTTTCTTTCTCTTCTTTCTCTTCTGAAATTCAATGGAATCAAGTAAAATAACTTTTCTCTCTATCAACTCCATGGGAAATGCGATCCCAATCAAACTCCAACCAGATAATTATCTAGCCTGGAAGTCTATGTTTCTCCCAATTTTAAAGAAATACAAGGTGCTAGGCTTAATCGATGGAACCAGACCTTGTCCTGACAAATTTCTTGATGCAGATAAAGATATCATCAATCAAGAGTATATTGACTGGATCGATGAGGATCAAACTCTTCTGATCTGGATCAATTCGACTCTCTCAGAATCAGTGGTTCCTTATGTAGTTGGTACAACTACATCTGCTGAACTTTGGCATAGTCTTGAAGAATCATTTGCTGCATCTTCAACAACTCATATTCTTCAACTTGAAAGACAACTAAGAGATTGCAAGAAAGATAATGATACCATTCCAGAATTCCTTGCAAAGATCAAACAAATCTGTGATAGTCTTGCTGCTGCTGCTAGTCCTGCTTCTTCTAAGGAAGTCATTGTGAGTATTTTAAGTGGATTACCTTCTGAATTTGATGCCTTTTCTACTTATATACGAATTAGACATCCTCCTGTTACAATTAATGAGTTACACAATCTACTGTTAAGTGAGGAAATCACCCTAAGTGATAAGATGAAGAAGATGACTGTGTCTTCAGATCATAGTGTTCTAATGGCATCTAATTCTCAAATCAAGAACAAGTCTGTTAATTCTTACCAAGGAAACTCTACAAATCAGAATTTCTCTAATCGAAATCAAGTGTATAATCAAAGTTCAGGAAGAGGTTACAACTCCTTTAGAGGAAGAGGAGGCAACTCAAGTCAAAGAGGCAATTTCAATCGAGTTAATCATCAATTTTCTAATTCTTACAACAATGGCCGATCTGTGTGCCAAATCTGTCACAAAGTTGGACACACAGCTTTGGAGTGTTATCATAGAATCAATTTTTCTTATCAAGGAAGAAGTCCACCATCCAACATTGGTGCTATGCTTGCCTCAGCTAATGTATTTGGTCATAATCCATGGTTTGCTGACTCAGGAGCAACTAATCATATAGCTCCTGACCTATCTCAATTAACTTCTTCTTCTGATTTTAATGGTAGAGAGAGAGAATCACCACTGCTAATGGCCAAGGTATGGATATTACTCACACAAGAAATACTTCATTCATTAAGCATAATAGAAAGTTTAATCTTCTCAATGTACTTAGAGTACCAGAAGCTTCTCACAATCTCTTATCAGTTCATAAGTTTACCACTGATAATAATTGCTCATTAACATTTGATCCATTTGGGTATTATGTGAAGGACCTCAACTCGACCAGGACTCTTTTCCAAGGGCCAACTGAGAATGGTCTCTATCCAATTTCACTTTCTCCAAACAACTCAAGCTCAGCTCAAGCCTTTTCAACTCAGTGCTCACATGATCATCTGTGGCACAAGAGACTTGGACATCCATCTTTCCAATCTCTTCAAAGACTCAACCCCTTAATCCTCCCAAATAATGCTTCTATGAAGCCTATCTTTGTAATGATTGTTAGACAGGTCGAAGCAAAAAGATTTTCTTTACTATTTCTGTCTCTAGTTCCTCTAAACCACTTGAATTACTTCATGTTGACCTTTGGGGTCCAGCACCTGTACCATCTGTTAGTGGTTATAGATACTATGCTAATATCATAGATGATTACACAAAGTATTGTTGGTTTACCTTTACAATATAAGTCTGATTTTAGAAATGCATTTGCCAAGTTCAAATTAATTATAGAAAATCAATTATCTTGCTCCATCAAAACTCTTAGATCTGATGGAGGTGGAGAGTTTTTACATTCTTCTTTCAAGGAATTACTTCATTCCTCTGGGATTATACACCATATGTCATGCCCACATACACCTGAGCAAAATGGAATTGCTGAATCAAAGCATAAGCATCTACTTGATGTAGCTCGAACCCTGCTCATTCAATCTCATCTTCCTCATAACTACTGGTTAGAATCTCTTTTTACAGCTAATTACCTAATCAACAGACTTCCAACTCGATCTTTGAATTTTGATACACCTTTTCAAAGGTTATTTCGTCTTTCTCCTGATTATAAGTTTCTCAAAGTGTTTGGTTGTTCATGCTTTCCCTGGCTTAAACCATACTCCAGTAATAAGCTCTCTCCTAGAAGCAAAGAATGTGTGTTTATAGGGTATACTCAGGATCACAAAGGCTACAAATGTCTTGACATCTCAACTGGTCGAGTGTATGTTTTAAGACATGTTGTTTTCAATGAACAATACTTTCCCTGCTCATCTATTTCTCCTCCTAAACCATTACCTTCTCATTCTTCTCTATACCCATCTCTTGTACCTTCTCCCATTCCTCTTTCACAAAAACCAACACCAACATCTATACACCCACAAGTACCTGAACCCACTTCCCCAATTCATGACCCAATATCTCCCACAATTGAGACTCTTAGTCCATCTCCTGCACCTATCTCTCCATTATCAGCACCACCTACCTCATCTCCTGCACCTGTTCCACTATCAACTGAGCCTGCTCCAACCCTTAATCAACATCCTATGCAAACTAGATCAAAATCTGGGATTTCTAAACCGAAATCCATGCTTCTTACAACTAGACATCCCATTTCTCCTTTACTTCTTGCACAAGCTCTCCCTTCCACTTCAACTTGTTTCTCTCAGGCTAATAAAGACCCTAAATGGAGGTTGGCAATGAGTGAGGAATTCTCAACTCTTCAAAGAGCTGGTACTTGGTTTTTAGTACCTCCTCAACCCAATCATAATGTGGTAGGATGTAAATGGGTCTACAAGATTAAACAAAATTCAGATGGTTCGATTGAAAGGTATAAGGCCAAATTGGTTGCTAAGGGGTTTCACCAACAGGAAGGTATTGATTTTCAAGACACATTCAGTCCAGTGGAAAAACCAACAACAATTAGAGTTCTATTGACATTAGTTGTCCAAAATAACTGGGATATGAGGTAATTAGATGTAAGTAATGCCTTTCTTCATGGAAATTTGAAAGAAACAGTCTATATGACCCAACCTACTGGTTTTCAAGATCCATCTCGACCAGACTTTGTGTGTAAACTTCACAAATCCCTCTATGGGTTGAAACAAGCTCCAAGAGCTTGGTATGAGGAATTGGTGGACTCCTTACTTAGTCTTGGTTTTCAAAAATCTGCTGCTGATTCTTCTCTTTTCATCTATCAAAATGGTCCCCAATTGGCTTATATGCTTGTCTATGTTGATGATATTTTGGTCACTGGTACTTCCTCCACCTTATGTCACCAACTCATCTCTGCTCTAAGCAGTAAGTTCTCCATGAAAGATCTTGGTCCTTTACATTACTTCTTGGGTCTTGAAGCTATTAGAGACTCTCATGGTTTATATCTCTCACAGTCTAAATACATATTAGATCTCTTAGACAAAACCAACATGTCAGGGGCCAAACCTTGCTCTACTCCTCTTGCTGCTAAGGTCAAACTTCTTCCAGAAGAAGGTGCACCTTTCTCTGATCCAACAATTTATAGGAGCATTGTAGGTGCTCTTCAATACCTAACTTGGACCAGACCTGATATTAATTTTGCTGTGAGCCAAGTGTGCCAATTTATGCACAAACCCACCGAAGTTCATCTTAATGCAGCTAAGAGAATTTTAAGATATCTTAAAGGAACCATTGATCATGGTATTCGAATTTCTAAGTCACCCTCTTTTGATCTCAAGGCCTTTGCTGATGCTGATTGGGAAGGAAGTCCATCTGACAGTCGATCAATGGGTGGTTTCATCATTTTTCTTGCTGGAAATCCCATCAGCTGGTCTGCTAAGAAGCAGCCCACAGTGTCGAGGTCTTCCACAGAGGCTGAGTATCGTGCTCTAGCACATTCAGCTGCAGAAGTTGTGCGGGTATGCTCCCTCTTAAAAGAACTTCATTGTTCTCTCTCAGCTCAACCTACTTTGTATTGTGACAACATTTCTGCTCTTGCTCTAGCCTCTAATCCAGTGTTTCACTCTAAAATCAAACACTTAGCTTTGGATTTTCACTTTATAAGAGAATTGGTTACGTCTCGGCTCCTTGGTCTTCAATACATATCCACCATTGATCAACCTGCTGATACACTTACTAAGTCACTACCTGGTCCTCGATTTCATTCTCTCAAGTCCAAATTGAAAGTTTGTGCTTCACCAACTATCAATTTGAAGGGGGGTAATAGATAATATTGTAAATGAGGTGTGTGAGTTGTACTGGATCAAAAAGAGAAGCAGGGGAATATAACCCACGATGGTTGTTAGGAAGTGGTTAGTTGTTAGTTTCGGTTATAAGTTAGTTAGGAAATGGTTAGTTGTTATTTTTCTGTTTTCTTTCTCCCTATATAACTGTGTAATCTTCATTCCATTAATCAATGAGAAAGGTTTACAACTATAATACACCCTAGACATTGGAAGAGTCAAGACGAAGGAAATCCCCTCAAACAGTAACATATCCGTTTCGGGGGAAATACACGAACAGTGGCATTGATTGCTATTGTTCGTGGGTGAATGCAACACGAACACAAGCAGTTTCCGTCCGTCTTTCATGGGGGTTTCCATGAAATACGGGCAAATTTGCTTGTTGTTTGATCCAAAATACAATTTTGTATGTTATTTTTTTTTTTATTTCAAAAAGTATTAGGATTCACTAAGAAAAACAAATTTGGAAGAAAAGATAAGTTGAATTTGATCTAGAAACACATTGTCTCTCAAAATCTGTGGGTGATGAAGAAGTAGATAAAGTCTAGAGTTTATGGAAGAAAAGAGAAAGGACTTAAAATAAAATCTCGATGTCCTCTTAAAATTGTTGTCCATATAAAATTTTTGTCTTTTTTAATTGTCCATATAAGAAAATTGGTTGTCCATATATTGGCCACCTTTTATTTGACCAAATTGCATGAAAAACACATTGCCTCAACTTTAACTTTAGACATTGCCGGGTCACCATAACAGTATTCTCTCTCCATAACCGTCTCTCTCAACAAATCAGCTCTGCGTTTTGTTCCTCCGGCGAAGGATCATCCCTTCGCCGTTTTACTTTCGTTTGTTGTTAGTTTTCCCTCCATAAATAGTTTCTAGGGTCAAGAAATTAATCCAACCTCTTTCTCTCACAACATCTCCTATTCTCCCTCTCTCTAGTCTAGGTTATTAAGATGGGTACTACGTCGCTCGGAATACTTTACCGGTCGCTTGTTAGGATTCATCGCCAGAATCTATCTTCCTTATCACACTGTAAGAGAAGTTTTACATCAATTTTTTTTTTTAGGTTTTCTTATGGAATCTCATTACATTGTTGTGCAAATTATCGACTTAGGGTTTGTTTTCCTAAGTTTTAAGGTTTTTCACATGTGAAGATCCATAAGATCGGTTTGTTTTGTTGTTTTGAATCAACAAAGCAAGTAGATTCGAAAATTCTTATCGATCTGAACATCGGAGACAGAAAAGGAGCCTTCAATTTAGGGTTTCATTTCCATTTGTCTCTCTCTCTAAAGTTCACGGTCAATATTACGCCAGACCCGGCAAAGGTTTCCAGCGAGACCATTTGGTAATGGTGGTTATGGTAGCAGGGTTTGTGG
This sequence comes from Eschscholzia californica, assembly GCF_041429995.1. Lineage (NCBI taxonomy): Eukaryota > Viridiplantae > Streptophyta > Magnoliopsida > Ranunculales > Papaveraceae > Eschscholzia > Eschscholzia californica. Next base: position 41,293,654 of record NW_028238198.1, read on the forward strand.
TTATAGTAGCGGGGTTTGTGGTAATGGTGGTGGGATTTGTGGGGGTGATTTTGTGGTAATGGTGGTGGTGGTTTGTGGTGGTGATTTTGTGGTGAAGTGGCGGTATGTATCGGTTTGTGGTGGCGATGGTGAGACGTAAAAGATCTTTCTTCAACAAAAGGAGACAGGTTTAGAAGACGAATTCGTGCAAAGAATGGGGTTTGAAACATCTTGATTCGTTTTTTTATTAGTATTAACTGTAATGATTTTGTCGACCTTTAGGGCCTTTTCATTCTCGATCTTTATGACTTTTGTCGGCATTTAGGGTCTTTTCTTTGAGTCAGTATCGAGTCAATTTCTGTTCCTTTATGAGATACTTTACATTCGAAAGTTTTATAAACTTTACTTATGTAACTCTCATGAAGTTAAAGAGAGAAATAACAATTATTTACCATGTAACTTTGTGATGTTTATCACTTTTGAATGAAATGATGGTTTTACTAAAAAGAAAAAAAAAAAAAAAAAAAAAATTAGACATTGCCTAATACATTTCCAAACAGACAATAGGGAGTTGAATCCTACGTCATATTTTGCGTGATTGCTTTCAAAGAAAGAAACCATAAACCCTAGCGTCTCCCTCCCTCTCTCTCTCTCACGACCCATCTCATTTTCTCTCTTAAGCCTGAACATGATCGAGCTACCAACTGTAATTATGATATTCAATTGATCTCCGAGAAAGTAAGTGTGTCCCGGTACGTAGAAAGTTTTTGAGGAGGCAATGATGAATCACAAGAAAATTTGTTAGTTTTGATCTTTTTCTTTTCAGTTGTTTTTCAATAGAAAATTATGTTTGCCAATTTGGTTTATATTATTTGATCAACATTTTTTATTCAAATTCTGAGATTGGTGATATTATTATGATTCAAATCTTCATATTGTTCAGCAATTCTTATGAGGGTCATTTCGTCAACATTAGAACACAAAATCAGAAATTGGGTAGGAATAGTTGGGAATTTGAAAGGGTTTTGTTGAAAAGTGAATTAAAAGTTGGTGTTTTTGTTGATAAAGAAAAAGGTTTATACTTTATAGTGAAGAACATTTTGGGTGTAATTTTAATGTCAATCTTAATTGTGTTTGATCTAATTCTTCTGTCTAAAGTGATATTTTAGCTCATGATAATCTTATTAGTCATCTATGAGCTTTTACAAAAAAAAATTCGATACATTTTGATGGTAAAAGAATTGAGGTGGGGTTAGATTCAATGGACGTAATGAATACTGTGATCTCTGTGTGGTATGTGTGTTTTTCTTATCTTAATCTTCTCCATGAAGAGAACAAGTTCTTTGATGTTTCTTTCTTATAAATTTGATTAATGGGTTTTGATTTATAGATATTTAGAAGCTTAAGTTTTGAGGGCTTTTGGAAACTCAACCACTATTTCCTTACTTAGTTGAAACGTATCCCAAAAAGGGAAATATGGATCTATGAAATGTGTTCTTCTCAACTCTTGAGGAAATTATGAACTATGAATAAATGTTGAAGTAGTTTATCGTTGGATGTTCAATTATCTGTGTTGCATTTGTTGTGGAAGTTATAGAAAGAGAGATTTATATAAACATTAGAACTAACAACTATAATTGTCTCCTCAGGTAGATGAGCTTTACCATCGGTTTATGAGGAAGAAGCTCACAATAGTGTCATAGCTTCTTGAAAAATGCATATTATGTCCCAGTTATCTGTCCTTATAAATGTAAGGCATGGAGATCCCTCATGTCAGGTCATATTCCCAGCAGCTTTTTGTGCCACCGTGGTTTGTGGATGCATCAAAACATGTAAGTTCTATATCTTGTAGTGTTAATGGATTCTAGGAGGTATAATAGTGCTTCTATACCTATGGAACATGGATACTCCATTTTTAGGCTTACCCAAGGTTCTTAAAAAGGTCGAGGTATATGACTTTAGGGGCCTCCGGCCTTTAGACGGAACTTGATCTCTTTTACTGAGGCGAACTTATCCTATTGTGTTCATTGGCTGCGTAATTATAACTTTATAAGTTACCTTTCTTTAAAAATCTCGGAGGGGAAACTTCAATAAATTGATTCTTTGTCTGTTACTTATTCCTACTTCGTATTTGTCATTATTGTAGCAAAGTAGCAAACTATTTGTTGTAAAGGAAATTAGGCTAATAATTTATATGTTGAATGAAAACAACTAATTCATTATGCACATGTTAAATAGCGACCTTATATATATGGGAGATGGAATATAACCACATAAATCTATATAATGTGTGTGTCCTATCCCACGCCACTAAGTTATACTTGTCTAGCCCCGCTATGGAAAAGTTGTCCATGGCAGCACTAGGTTTGAACAAAATTTGTCTCATTTGGTTTTAGTCATCTAATGGTTCCCATATCTTTCATTTTAGGACTCTGGTTAACCAAGTCTTAAACATAAACCTTAACCCCAAAAAAAAAATGAAAAAGGATTTGGTATTAGCCATTTGCTGTCCATTGTCTTTGATTTCTACTTGCTGTCTTCTTTGTTATATCTGGAGCTGAATTAAGCTTTCTTTTAAATCTGGAGTATCTTCTATATCTTTTGGCAAATAAGGCAGATGATATGGCTATCCAGTTATCTGTTTGATAAATCAGTTAAGACATATTTTAATGAAGGGAGCGGTGAAGAAACTTTTGTAGGAAAAGATGGAAAACATGTCTGGTGAAGGAGTTCACTTGACTGACAACAATATGATGTTACAGGGCGACATGTCACATGATCTTGAAATGGAAGAGGGTGAAGATCCGAGTGGAAATGACAATATTGCAGAATCAACTGGATTGGGGCCTTCAGAGCCATTCATAGGCATGGAATTCAAATCAGCAGACCATGGTAAGGAGTATTATTGTGGATATGCCAGACATAATGGTTTCACGGTGCGGATTAATCGTAAGAGGAGATCCCGTGTAGACCATACTGTTATTGGATTTGACTACGTATGTTCAAAAGAAGGTTATCGTCCAAAGAGATGCTTAGGAGAAGATAAAACGATTTTGTTATCGAAGCAGTCGAGAGTTGGATGCAAGGCTATATTAGTGATTGCTTATAGGAGGGAAATAGAAAAATGGGTCGTCACCAACTTTTCTAAAGAGCATAATCACGACCTTCTGGGCTTCTCTGAACTTCTAGACCGAAGAAGATCAGCAGATAAGGCATTTGCTGAGGTAAGATTGCAGAACAGTTTCCAAATTCTGAAACCCGAATTAATATTGTAGCAGTAGCTTTTGCATTCTTTTATTTGTCTAATTGAGTTAAATCTTAAAACTAGTCTCCATCTCAAATGCGCAAGTTTTCAGGTATAAAGCATGTCTGAATTTGAAAAGAGAGCTTGTTTTAAGATTTTATTTTATTTAAGAAATAAAAAATATGCACCAACTCATGTAAAATTGATAAAATACACATAAACATGAAAGATATCCGATTTCAAATGATCTAATTAACAGACGTTACCTTAATCCTTCCATCATCTATGAAGAAGTCGTATATCCTTTGATCAGTTTGTCGAAGACTCATGTTTTGCTGTACATATTTTGTAGGATGACAAGGATAAAAGAATTCGGGAGTTAACCCTCAAACTCTCTAACGAGAGACAACGATTTCAGCGACGGTGTTCTGCATACGAAGAGCGTTGTGCAGCTTATAAATTACAGTTGTGTGAGATCATAAAAGATGTTGAGCTTCATAATGAACAACTTACAGACAGGGTTCCGACAATCCTTGAAATTGTTGAAGAACTTGAAGATGAATTTGAAGATCTGGAGAACCACCATTTGGATTAGGGTTTCTTGTTAGTTCTGATTGATATCAAACAACATAGATTTGATGATTTCTATTGGTTGAAAATTTATTTTTAAGAATTTCCATATTTTTTTTGAGAAATCGACTACGTTCTATGTTAGTCGTTACAAGGCATTGAAGTCGTTACAAGGCATTGATACATCATGAAGATGTGATGAGCACGATAACTGCCTAATATAAACTAGAAAGAGGCCTAAAGTCCGGCAACATGAAAGAGGCCTAAAGTCCGACAACATGAAAGATGCTTAAAGCTCGACAAATTTATTATATTATTTACTTTATATATTGCCTGAATTACTTTGGATAAATCTTAATGGCGAACTGCTTCCACCAATACTCGATCCCACAACCTCATGGGCTTCTCCACTAATACTCGATCCCACAACCTCATGGGCTTAAGAGGATGGGTAGGGCGTTCAACCGCTGCACCAAAGGGTGGTGGAATTTGAATTGTATTGTTGTATTATTAAAGATTTCCTATGAGTTGGTGCACCAAAAACAAAATATGTCGGCCGGTTCTTCGGGGAACAAATTTTTTTTCTGCCGTACAAAATTTAAAAGAAAATCGTGGAGTATGTCAAATGTTCTTGGTTCGAAGTTTTAGACGAAAATTGTAGGTTTTCGGGGTAACAAAATTTATTCTTCCTTCTCATTTCTGACCACAACCCTAGTAACCTCTTTGGCCCCAATCTCCAACCATCGTTATTATCTCCTTTTCTTCTTCCTCCTCTCCTTTCACCATCACCACCACCACCACCACCACCACCATTTAGTTTTCCTCTCTCCTCATCTCCCTTTCTGTCTGTTTTGGCAAATGGGAGGATCCTCACTGTCGAAAAACTGGGGGACATCTCGCAACCAGACCTGCTACTGGTTTGGGAGAATTCCCCGAACCAGTTCGACTGGTTTGACGGATTCCCCTAAACAGTTTGTTGGTTGGGGGTCCCAAACTAGCATTCTCTTTCGCCGAAATAGATATAGAGAGAGAAAGGAGAGGGGAAAGAAAGAGAAAGAGAGGAGAGGGGGGAGAGAGAGAAAAAATGACAGTGGGAGGTGGTGGTGGTGGTTGGAGGAGGAAAAGAAAGAATTTTTGAAAAAAAAATACTTAAAGGTCCCGGAAATGGTTGTCCGTCGGCGACCTTTTCAAGTGTGTAGAAAGAACGGTGGTGGGACTTTGGGAAAGAAAAGCCAAAACAATTTCACTCAAAAGTTTGTACTCCGAGATTTTTTATTGTTTCCCAAAGCGGTGAATTTTTTGAACTTACCCCTAGCAGTATTTGTACTTAACATTTTTTTGGGGTATTTGTAAACTAAGTATAATATGTGCCTTAGAGCAAAACCAGTGTGGGGCTCGGGCTCCAATTTTGAGAGCCCTTGAATTTTGGAGCCCCGGATCTTTTCTTTATTCCAACGTCGGACTCCCAAATTCAAAATATATGTATGTGTGGTGTACGTGCGTGGATTTGTTTTTAAATTTTCAACCATGAAATTATGGGCTTTAAAAATTAAAATTTTGAATTTCAAAATTTTGGGGGAGTTTAAATTTCAAATTTTAAAATTTTGGGGCAGTTTGAAATTCAATTTGTTTTTAAAACTTTTTGGTTATCTATAAATACAATCACTCATCCATTAAGTTTTCTTCATCTTCTTTCTACATTCTCTGCATATTCTTTCTACATTCTTTACATCTTCTCTCTCCCTTCAACGGATCTTACTTATGAGTTAGCACATATGGTCATTCAACAAGAGTTACAAATGAAAGATGATGAAATTTTATATCAAATGTATCTAGCGGAGTTACAGGATAGGGAACAACGACCACGTACCCGTTATGTTGGTTCTGTTCCGGGTCGTCTAACGATAGATCGTAACAGACGAGATGGTCATGAACGACTGATGCTTGACAATTTTGTGGAGAATCCACTTTATGATGCTGTTACATTTCGAAAGCGATATCGCATGCATCGTGATTTATTTCTTCATATCCTCAAAACGGTGGTTGCTCATAATCCCTATTTTGTACAAGCGCCAGACGTTTTCGACAAAATGGGTTTATCGCCGCATCAAAAGATAACTGCGGCTATGAGAATGCTTGCTTATGGGACACCAGCAGATGCAATTGACGAATACCTTCGACTTGGAAAGACGACTTCAATCGATTCACTAGGAGAATTTGTATTTACGATCGTCAATGTGTTTGGCCCTCATTACTTAAGGTCTCATAATGAATATGATATTTTGTATGCTTTTAGCACTTGGTGAAAAACAAGGATTTCCTGGAATGCTCGGGAGTATAGATTGTATCCATTGGGAGTGAAAAATTGTCCGACCTCATGGCACAGACAGTATAATGGCCATTGGCATAGTCCAACAATCATACTAGAAGCTGTTGCATCGTCAGATCTATGGATTTGGCATGCATTTTTGGGTTGCTTGGATCATTGAATGACATCAATGTGTTGGAGCGTTCTCCGTTGTTCGATGCAATTGCCACAGCTAGGGTCCAACTGTTAATTTTGAAATTAATTGTAATCATCATGATATGGGTTATTATCTCGCTGATGGGATATATCCACAATGGGGTTGTTTTGTTAAAAGCATACAAAATCCGTTGTCTGCAAGAACAATATTTTACGAGACGTCAAGAGTCGGTAAGAAAAGTTGTTGAACGAGCCTTTGGTGTATTGCAGGCTCGTTTTGCTATTATCCGAGAACCAACACGTATTTGGGATGTAGAAAAACTAAGTTATATCATGAAGACATGTATTATATTACATAACATGATAATCGAAAATGAAGGACCTAATGCAACTAATAATTTTGATGGAAGTATTCCAGAAGAAGTGCGTGTTGGGCCAAATGTTGTCAAAGAAATGTTTGATCGTCTTGGCCGAATTAAAAACAAAGATTTTCATACACAATTAAGGGTAGATCTTGTAGATCACTTGTGGACTACTAAAAATCGCAACGACTAACGGAACTATTATTGTTATTTTACTTATGTTTCTGTATTTCGATTATGTGTTTGTGAGGGAGTTATTATGTTTCAATCAGTGAAGTGTTATTAATAAAAGTACATTTAATAAAAGTTACATACGGATATTTATCTGATCGAATATTAGTGTATCTGTATTCGATATACGATAAGCAGATATCCGATAAGGAATATCCAAATCCGTATCCGAAATTTTGGATATTTTTTTAAATTCGAATACGGACCGGATGTCGAATATTCGGATATCCATTGACAGGCTTAGTTACAAGCTACTTAGATTCTTGATATATTTTTCACCACGAATTTTGGATTATATTCTGGCTTACGTCCCTAAAGTTTTTGGCACAATTATACCCCTCATGTTTCAAGATTAAGGTACGAAAGCAAACCTCCTTTATTTTGCCAAAATTCAGGCAGACCTCATTATGTTTAAAGCCATAGCAGAACTTAGGCGCCTAGGGCACTCGTACCTAGGGGTGGGATTTTGGCCCGGAAACTCGGAACCCGCCCACGACCGTCCGAGTCCGAAGGGTCCCTGTCCGTCCGATGCCCGAATCGGTCCGTACCCGCCCGACCGAAAGAACTTAAGCGGGCGGACGCGGGCATAGGTTTACCCGGTGGTCCGACCGAGTCTGCCCGCTTTATCGTCCGCCCGATCGAACCCGTCCACACCCGTCCGTTTACCCTACCCATTATACCGTCCCGCCTATATGATTGATTTTAAGCCTTTAGATTTGTAGAGTTAGCTACAACCATTAGATTTCAAGAGTAAAAATAAATAACCCTAGAAATCACTTTTCTTAATCTTGTCTTCGTCGTTCTACTTCTCTAGTCTCTATCTCCTCCAAAATCTCAGTATCTCATCAATAACCCGAGAATCCACAATAAACCGATCGTAATCCATGAGAAGAAGCATAGAAACCAATCATAATCCATGAGAAATCTCAATGCTTATCTTGCGATTTTGAATTCATTTACTTTTTAGAATTGTAAAGTGGGAGTTTTAGAAAGTTGTATTTTGCGACTAAACATTTTTAATTTTGAATAAAAGTTTCTTTATTTGTTCATTAGTGACCGGTGTCCGCCCGACCGGTACCCGGTTTGCCCGACTATCAAAACGGTCACGGACGGGCACTTTGTCGGAGAAAAATCCGAAATGTCCGCCCGTTTTTGTCCGGATGTCCGAGTGCACACTTAGGACTCGTGTCCGTTCCGCCCGAACCGGTTGAGTTACTGTCCGTTTCCCGTCCGTCCGGACCAATTCCCACCCCTACTCGTACCAACCTATGTAGGCATCCTAGAAAAATTCAATTACAGCACCATCCTGTAAAGGGCGCCAATTCTTTTTCTAGGCCATTCACACAACAACAGAATAAAAAAAGATTTGGAACTATAATCCATATTTTGTCTAACATTCAATATGAATTTATATATGTCTGAATAAGGTTGTGTTTGTTTTTTATATGGTGTCTGAATCTGAAATGGTTGAATCTGAATTGGCTGAACTGAAATGGCCGAATCTGAATTTGATGAATAATTTTAAAAATTAGACGTTTGTTTTTGTAATCTGAATTCTTTAGTCTGAATTAAGAAATTGACATTTATACCCTTATTGTTTATTTTACCAAAAGAAACCCTAAAGTCATAAACTTTCTTTCTCAATGGTTAAAAGAAAAAACCCTAATAACTTCTCTGCCTCCTTCTATTTCCCGCTCTCTCTCTCCCCAACTATGGCTTCCTGGTAAGTGGTAACTCATCACTCACTTTCTCTCTCTCTCTCTCGTTCTACTGGAATCTGAATAGTCTTCTCAACTCGGTTTTGGATAAACGATAGTACTTCTCTAGAGAGAGAAAGTAGAGATCTATATGTGTTCGAACTGTGGAGAAGGTAAGTGAGTAGAGAGAGAGATGGAAGCCTCAAGAACCCAACTTTGAAGGAAAAACCCACAAGCATGAGGATGACAATGGCATTGATAATCAGATTATCAAAGAATATCGAATCAGCTTTAAGTTGTGTGGTGAAATCTATCTTAAAAGTGAGAGACCTACAGAGAGTGGAGGAAGGATAAAGTGGTGGTGGTTCTGGTTGGTGGTGGTGGTTGTTCTCGCCGGTGGTGGTGGTGGTTGTTCTCGCCGGTGGTGGTGGTTGTTCTCGCCGGTGGTGGTGGTTGTTCTCGCAGGTGGTGGTGGTTGTTGTAGTCGGTGGTGCAAAAGAACATATTGTGTTTCCAATTTTTACAGGGCCATATTTGTCATTTGCACTATTTCAGATGTTGGCTTCTAATTTCAGACTTGTTTTAAAGTCTGAAATGAGTGAATCTCTTTTCAGCCCATTCAGATGTTAAACAAATTCAGTTAAGATTTCAGATTTTCTTCAATAAAAAAACAAACGTCTGAAATCTGAATTAAAACCTAATTCAGATTTCAGATCTGAAAAATAGAAAAAACAAACACCACCTAAGACACGATTTGGAAGTAGCTTTATAAACATAAAGTAGCTGAAAATAAGAAAACAAGAAAAATAAGAAGCCCTCGTTTCCATCTTTGATCTAGTACTTATTCCTAGACTAAGGTTAATGTTGAATTATATAACACAACCCAGCTAATGCTCCCTATTTTCCATCTTCATACACAAATCTATCATCATACACTACAGAAACATATTTTTAACGACTAACGAGTTGAAACCCAGTTAGGTTAGTATCAACTTCGAAGTGTCACCTAGAACTCCACCACTTCAGTTTCACTTTATAGCACTAGGAGTAGTGTACAAGGCAGAGAAACCACATACTCTATCCCTTGACTAGGGCTTAGAAGATTCTCCTTACCTTTTAGGGTGGGTTCAGGATGCAAGACTCCGAATTCGTTGGAAGAGCGTAATCTCTGGCCTGCAATAGCCCAATTCGTTGGCAGATTCTACATAAATTGTCAACATAAAGTTTTTTCTTCTTAAACTATTGAGATTTTAAATTTTCAAGTAAGAATAGTTCAAAACCCAACAGACCTAAAACAGCGTACCGAAGAGATATGGCCTTTGCATAATACATACCTACACGATACGATAGTATATCACATAAAAGTACACATAACCTATACTGGAGCAAACTCCATTCCAGATGATATTGGATCATGTTTCTCTGATGTTGTTAAGAGAAAGCTAACAAGAAATCGCCCGAATATCCAAATTGTCTATTGGTCTTGATTAAAATGACGTGCCAATATTTTCTTAAGCGTGAACTCCATAGGCAAACTCGCGCAAACGAAGCAACCCGTGAAAACTAATTCAAACTATGCGTGGACCTAAAATACTATGCCAACTTGTGGAAACCATGCAAATCCGAGAAAAACATTGTGTGAAAATATGCGGAAACCTTGACAATATGCGCAAGCTTGTGCAAATCCCCTCATAACAACTACGTGCAAATCCCTTCATACAAACTATGTGCAAACTTGTGCAAACCTTAACCAATTAGATGAAACCTAAAAAAACTTTATGGATCCTTTTTTATCACAACAAAATCGAGCTAGGGAGCGTTCGGCCATCCTCCAAAAGCATTAAGAAGTTGGGAAAATAAATCATAAAATCTTATAAAATTGAACAACCAGCATTACTAGATTACTTGAAATCAAGAAGAGAAATCATTCACCCAAACAACAAATCCTGCCACTAGAAGTAAAACCAATTACTATAAACAATGTAACCAAGACACCATGATTTTACACATAATCCATGTCATATAAACTCGTTCAATCAAAACACAAAGTACATCAGTTCATTGAAACCCTAACTTTTTATCAAATTTTAAAAGGGGATTTGAAAACCCTAGATTCTTGATTAAGCCCTAAGTTTCTCATACATGAAAGAAAGTTACTTGTGAAAAGAAACATATCACTTATCTTTAGTAGAAACTCCATATTTCTCCTGCATCTTAGCAATCTCATCTTCTTTTTTCTTCATATCTACTTTCTTACTCATCTTTGCTTGCTGATAATACAAAACTATTAAGTATCGATTCGCAACATTAAACCCTGATAGATGATCAACAGCAGTTTTAGCATCATAGATATCTTCATAGACAACGAAAGCCGTACCCCTTGTTTCCTTGCTTGTACCGATACGTATTTGACGTATCGCGCCGTATTTGCCGAAGATATCATACATTTCTTCGCTAGAGATGTTGAAAGGGAGATTTCGAACGTAGAGAACTCTGTTCACTTCTGGAGGAAGACGAGTGTTTCCCTTTCTTAGACTGATAGTCGCCATTAATGGAGGAATGGAAATTACTCTTGAACTAGAAAATTTGTGGTAAGGGGCTCAAGATCGAAAACTCTAGGGCTCTGGGTTGGGTATTTATATAGAAGTTGGGGAAACCAAGGGACAGCGTCGGTTATACATAAACCGACTTTGTCATGGTTAGGAGTTAGGTCAATCTTTGGTTAACCCTGTCACCAATACTAGGGGTGGGAATTGGGCGGGTATGGGCGCCCATGGGCACTTGAAGCATCGGGTTGGGCGGGTCGGGCACAAAACTTCAATTGCTATTAGGGTAAGCGGGTTAATCGGACGGGCAATTTTGAAATTTGCCTTGTCCATTACCCGTCCAAGCCCATTAAGAAGCTCGGGTAATTCGAGTATGGGCGGGCGGGTAGCGGGTAATCTCATGACTTGAAAAAAATCACTTTTTGCTCTCCTTTTATAAAATCTCCAAACACTTCCTGATTCTAAAGAGACAATGTGAGATTAAAACTAGACATTATTTGTATTGTTCCTTTTAGGAATTTAATCTCACATTGAAAACTAATGAAGAATTCTCATGAGATATAATAAAATTATCCCACTCTTTGTTCCCTCAAAGCCAATGACTAGTTCAGTATTCAACTAGGAATTCTCTTGGGCCACTGGAAATGCATTGGGTTTGTGTGATTGCCCTTAAACATATTGTCTACCATCTCAACTAAGCCTAGCAACATGAACGGTTGGGCTTCATCAACCCATAAAGTTGATGTAATTTGGTTGGTTATCATTGGGTGGGCTTAAGTGGGTGCGGGCATGGGCGGGTGCGCGGGTAGAGGTTTTAACCCATGCCCGCCCACCAAAATTTGGCGGGCTGGGCGGGTTATTCCCGAGACGGGCGCGGGCGTCCATGGTCCTCGTTGGGCTCGGGTGCCCGTGGGCGGGTTCGGGCTTATGGGAAAAAATCCCACCCCTAACCAATACAATATGAGTTAATTCCTATATGGCCCCCTACTTTGTGACCAGCTTCCTTTATGGCCCCATTTTTTTCGTAAATTCAAATATGGCCCTCTATTTTCAAGTAAATGTCATTACTACCCTTCTTAATTCTAAATTTAAAACATTTAAAAAAAGTTATTTCCACCTCACCCCTCTCTCTCTTTCCAACTCACTCCTCTCTCTTTCCAACTCACCTCTCTCTCTCTCCAACTCAGTCCTCTCTCTCTCTCTCCAACTCAGTCCTCTCTCTCTCTCTCCAACTCACCTTCATCTTCTCCGATTAAAGTTGCCGGCCGGAAAATTTTCCGGTCGGCGACCTCCAAAAAAAATATATATATTTCCTCTCATCTCTCTCTCTCTAAAAACTCCAGCGAAAGGGGGTTTCCCTTTGCCGGAGCCGTGAACAGTTCGTGAACAGAATCGGTCTGTTCACAAACAGACCTTTCAAGGTCTGTTCACGGCTCCGGCGATGGGAAACCCCCTTCGCCGGAGTTTTTAGAGAGAGATGAGAGGAAATTTTTTTTTTTTGGAGGTCGCCGGCCGGAAACTTTAATCGGAGAAGATGAAGGTGAGTTGGAGAGAGAGAGAGGACTGAGTTGGAGAGAGAGAGAGGTGAGTTGGAAAGAGAGAGAGGTGAATTGGAGAGAGAGAGGGGTGAGTTGTAGAGAGAGATGAGGTGGAGAGAGAGAGATAGAGAGAGAGGGGTGAGGTGGAAATAACTTTTTTTAAATGTTTTAAATTTAGAATTAAGAAGGGTAGTAATGACATTTACTTGAAAATAGGGGGCCATATTTGAATTTACGAAAAAAAGAGGGCCATAAAAGAAGTTGGTCACAAAGTAGGGGCCATATAGGAATTAACTCATACAATATAGAGTCCAAATAAAAGGATTTCTTTAATGAGAAGTCCAAAAAAAACCGACCCAAATAGAAAATTAAGTCCACCTTGAGATAAAAACAATTTTAAAACCCACTTTTTTAAAATTACCTCTGATCAATGTCAAATACGAATATCGGTGTTGTTATTCCCATCTCGAGACAATCCTATTTATTCGTAATCCAGTTTCCTTCCTTCTATAATGTATGACTTGTAAACTGTTGACAACATATACAATAATACCTTAACTTGTTGTAAACTGTTTGACGACATATATAATCATGTTGTTGACAACATATACAATGCAGTCAAAATATTATTTGTTCGTTAATGGGTTTGTCAAATACAAAGGATAATATGTATAACATTTTAATTTTTGCAAAAGACAAATAAAAAGCTGCATCAGTCTAAATATTTTTGTCAAAAGCAAAACAAAAAATGCAGAAACAATTTCATTTTTCGTAAGACAAATCGAAAACGAGAAAAAGTTTAGGTTCGGCGTAAATGGGAAAATAGAGCACCTCACAACGCATCTTCTTAGACAAAAAACTTCGATATCACCCATAATGGAAGGGGTGACGGAGGGATCGTACCATTGAAGCCTTTTTTCATGCCCCCCACCTTAGTGCTTTTATTCAAGTTACGTTTTTAAGAGCATTTTCATGACACAGTCAAACTTCACTTTTTTACTTTTCTTGTAGCTGGTACAGTCATATGTTTTTTTCGATTCTAATATTCCATGAATTGCTGAAAACGATTCATTGCTCTCTTGCATTTGAGGCTAATTTGAGATCTTGTTCCGGTTTGCATGTAGAAATACCATCTTTTTACAATAAATCCATTGCATAAGTGTTTTTCCCTGGAGATGGAAAAATCGTCAGTCGGATTTTATTAATCTGCAAATTCTTTCTCAGCTAGTTAAAATAATGAAGTTGGCTGAAGAAGTAAACCGGATACCTACTACAGGCCAAGTGACTAGGAAGAAATGTATACGAGAATTGCAGAAACTAGCATTGGAAGATCAATTGACCAAAATTACCATGAGCGACTACGATATTATAAGTTTCTTCCTCTTAGCCGAATCTATAACCTTTATTAGCAGATTAATTTTTTGAGGTTTCCCTTATCAAACTAGAGGTTACGAAAGAAACATGAATAGCACTAACTTTCGTGTGCTAGTATTTTGGCTCGTAAACACAAAAGTAAAATACGCATTTTTGTGAAAAGATTAGGTTAGGAATTGTTGGAAGAATTATTTATGAAGGAAGAACATTCCATGTTCTAAGAAATACTTACCATCCGAAAAGAGGAAAAGACAGAGTCTTTGTCTAAAGAAATGCGTTGATAAAGGGCAAACCCACTTTTGCATTAGATCCTGGGCTAAGGTGGAAGCACCACTATATATATGATAAGCCCGAACACCAACACTTCTTCTTCGACATCTTCTTCCTCCTCCTCCTTTGCCATAACTACAACTAAACTACAATCTCAATCATCCTCAAACATAAAATAGAAGAAGATCTTCTTCTTCTTCATCTTCCTCTATCACCCTTAAACATAAAAAAGTTGATCTTCTTCTTCTTTCATTATTACTACAACTTAACTAAAAGCCGCAATATTCTCGAAAATATAAGCGATGATGATCTAAAATATGATCTCTTCAATTGACCCACAATTTTATTTTGGAAGCCCTTGATGGTGCAAAAAATCTTTGTGGATGGAGATCAACCCCCAATTTCTTGGAAACTTTGCTTTCTAATCTTTGATTTCGTGGAAAAGTCTAATGTAATTGGCCAAATTTTCGTGGAATCCCCACGAAACACGAGGAGAGAAACAAATTGTTTGATTTCTAAAATTCCAAAACTATAGAAACTAAACTCAAATATTTCCTCAAAACCCAAGATTTTTAGATAACTTAGGTATTGTAATGAAGAAAAAACATATCATATTAAAGTTTTGAGTTTAAATAAAAAATTATTTTTATTTCTTTTTTTGAATGTTCTTCATCATGGGTGCTATTGATTTGTTTGATCTTGTCATCTTAAAGGATGCTCTTCTCTCAATTTATCTCTCTAGAAATTTAGTCCCTTAAAAAGAAGAAGAACGATTATAGGATTTATGGCACGGAGATGGACCTGTGTTCAAAATTATATCGTTTAAGGATATCAGTCGAAATGTAGTATATTTATGCCCCTTATAATTTTTTGTCCATATAAGGTTGTTGTTTGTCCATATGATGTCAACCTTCTTGTTTCTTTATCTCCGCCGGATACCAATACATTTTACTAGATGTTAATAAAAAATTTAAACAACAGAAATTATATTTTTTTTAATATAAACATTGAAAGGTTTAGTTTGTGCAAAAGATGCGCTGATGTTTGTAAGTGCTACGATTTAGTCAGCGATTATCACTTGCAAATGCGGTGATGTTTGTGTTTCATCACTTTAAGTGTATGATGTTTCCTTTACATAACATTTCGTACTAATTTCTTAGCCCTTAGGATTATTATCACTGTCAAGAGGAATTAGAATTTATGAATATTTTATCTCCAAATATACATTGTGAAAAAATGTAAGATTTATGAAGGAGAAAGAGACCAAGTTGCACCATAGAGTTTGAGAGATTTATGATTAGTGAAGGAGGAAAGAGATGAAGAATTTAGATTAAGGGGAGGAGTCACTGATTTTATTAAGGTTTTAGTTTTAACTCAGAATTATATTGGTCATTATTAAGTTGGATGAAAGACATTGGGTTAAAGTAAAACAAGATTCAAGATAAGAATTAGAGTTTTTGCTGCAAATAAGAATCAAAGTCGGAAACCCAAGAAATTTCAATCACCAAAAAGATAAGGAGAGACCATATCCAAAATACCATGGTCATAACCTAATAGAACCTAAATACCAACTTCTTTTTTCATAAGATCAGATCCAAAATAAATTTGTATGTTTGATTTTAGGATTTCTGCAAATCTAAAAGATCACCTTAATCAGTAGAAGTTATAGCCTTTCTCCATATGTTGGAAAAAATCATTAGTGAAGTTGTGGTTTTGGCTATTAAGAGAAAATTTGCTTATCGAAAACAATGGTTACACTTCTAAATTCATCTAGGGTTTCTCCACCTGTCAAAAAATCTTTAGTGAAGTTCTTACTTTGGCAATTAAGAGAAGATGATCCTTAACCACAAGCTTTTTCGACAATAAAACTCATCTAGGATTTCAAATCAGAGTCTCTCATTATTCTTCCAGCCATGCCGACTACAAAAATCATGAACTACTATGTTCTATCATCTCAGAAGCCTATCTGTGTTTATTCTTTTGAAACTATATCATCTTAGAAGCCTCTCTATATTTCTTCTTTGAAACTTAGGAGAGACAGAGAGAGTTGTTATATCCTCATTGATAAAAGTTCCAGGGTGATCCAGGTGACACTCAGCTAAAGCAATGGAATCCATGAAATCAAAGATGGGGCGTGGAGGGCTACGAAAAAGCTTTGACAAAGATTCGTTTCAAGATGAATATTCAGTTGGAGGAAATTCCTTTGATGAAGATGATGAAGAAAGAAGGGTGCAAAATGTGGCTAGGTCGACGGTGTTAGTTTGAGAACACTAAGGCGAGAGCGTTTGGGACCATCACAGTTGGGATTGCAGAGATGTGGTATATATCTCCATTGATAGCTCCCAGATCTCAGACAAAGATACTAGGGTTGACTTCAAGAATGAGATGGTCGGCGAGAACCATGACGAGCAGATAAGGAAGCTTGATCATAACAACTCAAAGTCATCTTGCCACCTTGAGCACTACTTGTGTTTCGAAGCAGTGTCGGGAGGTCTGAGGAAGTCATCTTGGAACCTTGAGCTCTGCTCTGCCTCGAGGTGACTGAAGGGGTGGATCCGAGTCAGCTATGCACCTGAGCCTCGCGCTAACTCGAGAGCCTAAGTAGGGGGTTTACAGAAGTCAACTCGGCATCTCGAGCTCTCCATTGCTCGATGAGAAGGGTAAACGCGTGGAAGGCCAGACAAAGGTCTGTTTTTAATCCATGAACCGTTAAGTTAGAGGATATGTCAGTGTCAGAAGATACACAGTCGATCAGATATTATCTTGTAACATGGCTTTTATATCAAGTTTGTACCCTCACGCTGCATCATCTTAGTCATGTCTTGCTAGCACTTGCCAAACCCATTTGAGCATATCAGGTTTGCCCTAAATGTACTCTCACACACTCGTTGTACTACTTCATTAAAACTTGCAACTCTTGTCGGACTTGAACGTTGGAGTGTCTTATTTGTCCAACTTAGTTATATCTGAAGGAACATTTTCCGTCTATCTCTCTCACAAGACTGAGAAGGGCTATTATGTTTCTAATACAATTAAAGACTCTAATTGATTCAGTAAAACCAAGTCACAAACTTCACCAAAGACAAGAAACATCATTTTAATTGAAAGAAATATGTAAAAAGATTTAGGCTGCACAATTGGTTAGTCAATCGGTTACTCCACTTTTGACCACCACAATCACCACTACTGCCACAGTCATATCTCCACCACCAGCATCTCACCTTTAACTCTATCATACTTCAATTGTATATGAAAATTTAGACTAATGTCCGGTAGTGGAGACAGTTAATGTAGATTGTGT
Organism: Eschscholzia californica; assembly: GCF_041429995.1. NCBI lineage: Eukaryota > Viridiplantae > Streptophyta > Magnoliopsida > Ranunculales > Papaveraceae > Eschscholzia > Eschscholzia californica. The sequence continues at coordinate 41,311,230 of NW_028238198.1, forward strand.
GATCCCCTTTCCAATTGTCAATTGTAATACGACTTAAAAACCAATAATGATAAACACCTATTTTAAATCTCAATATTAATTTTTTTTTTTTTGGAAAGTCGTAAATTCATTTAATAGGCAAAGCCATAACAGACTACACCTCAAATTTACAAATTAAGTGTACTAATCAAACAACTAAGACCTTTACAAGGACTAGATTGAAACATAATGGTCCCAATACTGAATGAGCCAACAAATGGGCTTCAGTGTTGGACTCTCGCAGGCAATACTAGAGTGCCCTTCAACGAGAATTAGATAATTTAACCCTAGCTTAAAGGATAAACGGCCGGATTCTCCAAGGCATTTTATATTGGCCGTTGATAATCAATCACCTTTATTAACATCTGATAGCCTCCTTCATATATGAGAGGCGTTAACTATACCCTAGATCCTAGGTCATTTTTATCACCAAGAGGCATACTTTAGCTTCACACTCAATACTCGAGATTGCTTCAATTTGTCTCACATGTTCACGTCCTCTCAGTAACTTCTTACCACCATTATAATGGTAAAACCCCTTGGGGTAAGAGCCCATCAAAATTGATATCTAACATGCCTTCAGGTGGGGAGTCCAACACCGAACATTCTGGTGCAGTTCGCATAACATAGATCTGTTCTCCAATCCCTTTGATTTGCCTTGGACTTGATGATTTATGGAAGAAAAACAGACATGTTCTTGTCTAAAATGAAAAATTTCCTACTTTTACACTACCAACAGAGCAGTAAGTCGAAAAAACAACACTTTTTCCTCTTTCTTGTTGTTGATTAGATCTCTGACCAGATCTACATGTATGGTGAACTCCTCCAGGCTCCAATTGAGACGCAATGACACAAATATCCTGGAGCTTGCACCACGACCCAAACAAATGACTAAAAGATTCTAGATCTTAAATGCGCAATCGAAATGTCAAATCTACAGAAATATTTCCTTTGTGAATACTCTCTAACCCAGGTAAACCCGTGTTAATTAGTTTTCGTATAAGATTTGTACATTCGGTAGCTGGAGAGGGGGATTTTTAATTTTTCTTTAGTTGAATCTTCTTCTAAGAGCTCACAAATTAGAGGTTCATTCCACTGATAATTTCTCGTCAAATCTTTTACATGCCAGTGATGTTGGTTTCTTACTACATTAATTTGAGGCCTGAAGTCGGGTAATGTAGGTACCGAAGGATCTGTCATAAGGCGAATATATGCACCATTACCCACTTGTCAAACCTAACTGTCGCATTAAAACCTCTCAAACTCGAAGAATTGAAGCTCAGATTGGTGAAACATTTTGTTTTTTAGTTTCAGTCTAGAAATCCCCAATGATGTAATATTTTTCTTTTATTATCTACACCCGATCTGATTGAGGATTGTTGAGGAATCTCTAGACTAGTTTAGCCATTAATGATGGCCACATCTCTAACACCCATACCTACTAGTTCCTTAGATTTTTTAATAAGCTCCCAATACAATAAGTGCATTTGTCTTCCTCATGATTCGACCAAAAGCTTCGCTCAAGTCTTTTCAATTGATTGATAGCCCTATGGGAACAAGAAGAGACTTAGGACGTCCCAGTGGGACTTAGTGTTGATTTTATTTGAGTTGTTTTTCGTACTTGTGATGTTAATTTCTTCTTCCACACTGATAACTTGGCTTTCAATTTTTTGATGGGAAACTCATGGGTTTGCATTTTGATGCTCGGGTTAAGTATGAGAATCCCCAAATATTTCTCGGCATCTGTCACTAGAGGTGTTTGCAACTGCATTAGAAATAAGTTCATCTGAAAAGTATTGACCCTAACACTAAAGTAAATCGATGGCTTATGGAAACTCACTGTGGGGCCTGAAAAATAGGTATAAATATGCAAAATATCCTTCCCCGCAAGTAAATTTTCCTCTGTGGCTTCCCTATAATTTGTAGGTCATCCACAAATAGAACATGCGAAATTTGGGGTGCATATTTGTTCACCATGTATTCATTAATAAGTATAGAAAGAGATTGTGATACCAAGATAAATAAGTAAGGGGATAAGGGACACCCTTGTCCTAGAACATGCGAAGAATAGGAATTCCCTAACATCTTTGTCAATAAGTATAGAAAGAGATTGTGATACCAAGATAAATAAGTAAGGGGATAAGAGGCACCCTAGTGGTAGACTACGAAAAACATAAAAATTACCATATTGTTTGTCAAGTATGATGATACTGAATGTTGAAGTCGATACACAACACATAATTAAAGATTGAATTGTTCATGTAATTCCAAATGCATGTAGCATTTGCTTGCGGAAAGAAAGACCATCTGACCCTGTCGTAAGCCTTTGTCATGTTCATTTTTTACCCAAAGACCCCCTGCTAAGATTTATATACATGCATAGATTGTAAGCATTCTTGGACTATGGTCATATTATTCAGGATATGTTATTCAGAAACTAAGGTACTCTGATTCCAATCGATCCGATCATTTAAGAAAGGTCATTACCTATTCGCGACCAGCTTGGTGATAAATTTAGGGGGATTGGACGAAAGACCCAAAACTGGGCCCAAAATAGGAGCCCAGTCCAAACTCACCCAAAAATGTAAACCAGGTCCAAAATGTCAGGCCTCCATTTGAAATTACCGAAACGTCCTTCACTTTTTATCAAATTTACGGAAGTTGCCATTAGAAAAATTACGGAATTGCCACTTTGAAAATCATGGGAATTACCAGTCGTATTTTGCTTTTTCTCTCTACTCTTTTACTTTCTCTATCTAATTCTCTTTCTAGATTTATTTAGAGATTTAACCAATCAATTCCTAATTTCTCTCCTAATTTAACCAATTTCTAACTAATTTAGAGTTTTTCTCTCTCCAATCTCAACAAATTCCTCTTTTTTTAAAATTTTCTCTTCAATCTCAACAAATATTTCCAGATTTGTTCAAAATTCTTTCTTTTTCAGATTTGTTTCTTATCTTAAATTTTGAATTTTTTCAGATTGGTTCAAATTTCGAATTTTCTTGTACTAGACACTTTTGTACTGGAAATGTTCTTGTTTACCGACTTTTTTTTATTTACTAGGAATTTTCTTGTGTACTAGACACTTTTGTACTGGAAATGTTCTTGTTTACCGAGAATTTTTTTATTTACTGGGAATTGTATAGTGTACTAGACACTTTTTGAACTAGGAATTAAATTATGTACCGGGAATTGTTTTGTGTACTACCAACTGGGTTATGTACTAGACATTTCGTTATGTAATAGACACTTTACGAATTTATCTCTAGATTTTTCCTATTTTCGCTCTCTCTAAATTTTATTTCTTTTTCATATTTTCCCTCTCTCTCTCTATATTTCCTGTTTTATTCTCTTTCCATATTTTCCCTCCAGAATATTTGTATAGATAGGACAATAATATAATCAAATTTAGAAGATTTGTAAAAAGAGAGGAAGAATAAATAAGAACAAAAAACTTTTAGAGAGAGAAAGAACATAAAACTTTGATGTTTTAGAGAGAAAGAAGAAAGAAGGATGCAAGAATTTCAGCCAATATTTTAATAATCTGGGCGGGATGCAAAAATTTCGGCCAAAAATTCAAAAAACTGGGCGGGATGCAAGAATTTTTGGCCAAAATTTCAACAAATTTTCAAACTTTAAAAGATATAGAGAGAAAGAAGTTGTTTTGTGAAGGTTTTAGAGAGCAAAAGAGATGGAGAAGAGAAAGTTTCTCGGGAAAATTCAAAATGTGGCTGGGAATTAAAGGACATTACCGTGCAGGGGCAAAAAAGGAATAAAAAAATAAAAACCATGAAACAATGAGTTGTCTTGACATTTGGACTGGAAACTCATTTTTTGGCAAAAATGGTCCAAGTTCTCATTTTCCCCCTATTATTTGGACTGTTGGCTCAAAAATCCATAAATTTATAAGTGGTATAACATAGAGTTGTTGGTCGATAATCTGCAGCCAACTTAGGGTGCTCAGATTTGGGGATTAGGACTAAGTTTGTTTGGTCGAGAGATAGTTCAAATAAGCCCGGAGAGAATGAGTCCAGAATAAACCTGATAAGATCAGATTTGACTATGTCCCACCTGTTTTAAAAAAAAAAGACACGGGAATTTGTCTGGACCTGTGCTTTTAATTGGATCCATCCCAAACACAACAATTTTAATTTCCTCCTTTAATAGTATCTTGGATATGGAGTGCAGATCATCCCCCATCAGTGGCTCATAATGTTGTAATACCTCGGCGGACAGTAGAGGAAACTGGTTCTCCTGGAAAAAAATTGAAAGTGGTCTACCAAATGCAATGCTATTTGTTGTTCTGATTTCAAAACAATCCCCTCATGTGTTCCTAATGACGGTATATGGTTTTTCTTTCTTCGCATTGATACTGCAATGTGGAATGCCTTTGTATTTGGATCCCCATATAGTGCCCAGTTTTGTCTTGTTCTTTATCCTATTTAGTTCAATTACTTTCTTCATTATATAGTAATTCCTCTTGAAGTTGAGATTCTCGACTTAGACATTCTACATTAGGTGATAAGCCTTGTATACTTTTTAGATGAGAAAGAAGGCCCATCAGTCTCCTGTCAATTTTTCCAAAAGTTTGTTTGCCCCATAGGTTGAGATCATTCTTTACATGTTATAATCTGAATAAAAATAATGAGTAATTATGTGTTTATATCCTGCATCTAAATTTTCTCCACATTGGCTATGTTTAAGCCAGTAGGATTCAAAACGTGGAACTCAAGGGGTAGTAGTCCTTTGAACTTTAGTTTTGAGTAGAATTAGACAGTGATCACTATTATACCAGAGTAAATGGAAAATTCCGACATTATGATAGTTCTTTAGCTAAGAGGAATCCGCCAAGGCCTTGTCCAACAGTTCACGAGTAAGATGGCTCAGAGCCCTATTGTTGGTCCATGTAAAGGTCGGGTCGTTAAAGCCTAGATCTACGAGGCATGATTCGTCCGTAAAGGAGGAAAATGGAGCAGTAAAAGGGTTATAAAAAGACGACCTCATTTTTCCCATTGAGAACTAGTGGCATTCATGTCATATCTCTAAGGCAAGTAAGGGACATGATTGCACATTAATTTGCAAACTAGTCCAAAATCCCAACACTGACGATAGGAGCACGTCAATCGAGTGTATGAATTTTGCAAGCGGTAATAATTATAAATTCATAAACCCAACGAGATTCTATGAGTAAGATAAATGTAACGGGATAGGGCTCAACAGGTTTTTGAGGAGAGAGAGAGAGAGAGAGTCCGCGTGACGTCACTGACGTTTTTCCTCTTCCTTCTCCTTTTTCCCTAAACTCAACAAGGAAACCCTAACCGACATTCAATAACCTCGAATCCAACACAAACCCATCCAAGAATCAGTCGTCGTCCCTATTCAAACTCTTAGTTTTTATCCCAGACAACATATTAAGTCATTCATTGAGTCACCTTGTAATCTGGTCTTTTAGGTAATTAAAGATCAACATCAACCGCGCTACTCCTCATGCATGCATGGTGCGTCTTCCCGAGAAGAAGAACAACAAGGATTTGGTAGAAATCAGCTGACTACCAGTCCAACTGAACCCGCACAGCTACCGACGTCAAAGCCTGCGCACACGCCACCATCCGACCCTCATTCACTCCTCTCAGATAAGTAGTACTTTGTTTTTTGTGTGTTGTTGGTTTGTTTCTCTAGGTTTCACTCTCTCACTCTCCCTTCCCTCTTCTTTTCTCTCTGTTAATCAATTGTCATTCTTTAGTAGTCGTTTGTGGTTTTTTTGGTTTTTCCCTTTCTAGAATGTCAATCGTCTTCTCCGGCGTGAGCGAGTAGACAACTCTAGTGGAGTCCCCGACCAATACCCTTACATGCAAGGCCATCATGGCTTTTTGGCGTTTCTTCTTCCCTCTGCTTATCCCCTTCCCCCTTCTGATCTATATATACCCTTCTCTTCTAAGCTTCTCATTCATCCTTCCTCTACTTTCTTCTACTTCTATCCTCTCCATGGCCACCCATTTTGCTCTCTCTCCGCGTGGTAGGTTATCTCTTAAATACTCTAAACTTTCGATCAACCAAGATCTTCAGACTATTAACCAGGCATTCGTGGCACGTTGGTGTTGTCCCTATGAGGCTTCTCTGGCTCAACTTAAGCGTCTCTTATTCCCACAGTCTCGTTTCTTCAGAGATTGTGACTACTTTTCGATGGAAGGGTCGATCAACACGTTTCTGATCAAACTAAAAAGCCTTTTCATACTTAATGTCCTTAACTTTGGTCGGCCATGTATCATGAGGGGCATGATGCTTGTTCTGAAACCGGTTGATTTCCCGTTATCAGAAGCGGTGGATGATCTATTTTTTGAACCTATGTGGTGTACCATGTACAAACTTCCACTTGTTATTCAAAATAAAGAAGACTTGGACATCATCTTTGAGAGAATGGGTTAGATTATTCAAATCAGGCCCAGGAATCTCGGTTTTGTTAATAACCAGATCATTCGAGTCCATTTTCTCTACGACGTTAGATCCCCTTTACTTGTTGTTATCAATCCTATCTTTTTTGATAAAGCGATGGAAATTAAGCTGAGCCACCAGAACTTTCCTGGTGCAATTTGTCAACAATGTCGTATTGTCGAGCATCCTCTCACTAGATGCCCCTCGGGAAACCCCAACACCTCCTCTAGTGATGAGGTAGATTCAAACCAGGATTCTATGGACACCACCATCATCATCTCTCCTGATCGTGAACCAGATGCACCTGTCCTTGTGGCACCCCCACCATCTCCTGTTCATCAACCTACTCCTCCTCACTTCCAATTTACTGCTATGGGTAAGAGAACTAGAACCAGTCCTAGCCATCATTCCGTAAGTTCTTCATAACCATCAGAAGACTCTGTGCAATCTCATTCTATGTTGCTTGACAACCAGGAAGCTCGCAGACTTCTAGACGAGTCCTTACTACTACCTAAGAGTCTTGCCATCTTGTCCAATAGGGAGAAGAAAGGGGGCACAACACCACCGCAGTAGTCTGCTTGTAGTTTCTCTTCTGGTTTTTGTGCTTTAGTGTGTTAGTATTTTGTCTTTTATCTTTTGTTGAAGGATTTAGTCTTTAATGTTGTTAGTTGTTTTCTGTGTTTGTCTGTGAATTGGTAGAAGTGCAAGAGGATCTTTCCTCCTGGTACATTTGAGATTAGGGGTTGATAGGTGTTCCTGCCTTGCTCAATGGTATAAGACATTGAGACAGGAACGTCGTTTTGTTTCTTTTTGCAAGATGTACCAATTTGGAGCTCGTTTTGTTGGTTGGACGTTATTTCATACTGTTTTACGGAGCTTCTTTTGGGTTATTCGACTTAGTTTGTTTTCAGCTTTCTTATTACTGTGTTATGATTATTCTGTTTAGTGTGGTTTTTGCTTTTGACCTTGTGACCCTAGTCTGGCCATTGGGTGTTTTGGGGGGGGGGGGGGTTCTCTTTCACCCTTCATTGTCTTTCAGGTGTTCTTAGAATGTTCGACCATGAGGGTAGCCTTTAGAGTTCTGGTGTGGGAGCTAGTCACCTTCATTCTTTTTCCTTCCTGGAGTGGGGGCGCCCATAAAGAGCTTCTCTATCTGGTTGGGCGTCTGTCACCCCCTTCTGTCTATGGACACTACTACCACCGACCTTTCTGTCCTAGCTTGGAACGTTAGAGGGTGCGGTAATTTTCTTAATAGAAAACACCTTTGGACCCTCATTAGATAACACAAACCTGACATCATCTTCCTTTCTGAAATCAAATGCATGAACACTAATATTAGTAAACTACTGAATCTACAATCGGACTATAATCATTTCATGGTTGAGCCCACTGATAAAGCTGGGGGGATTGCCATATTTTGGACCCAGACCTTGACGGTCGACATTATTCGTGCGGATAATAATGTTATTCATGTTGATGGCACTAACCTAACCAACAATATTAACTTCATTATATCCTGCTTTTACGGGTGCCCCTATAACCACAACCGCATGAGACCCTGGAACCAAATTCAGAATTTGGCCCCCAATGACAACTTACCTTGGATGTTGATTGGTGATCTCAACACCATCCTCCACCCTGATGACAAATTAGGAGGAAAAGAAACTCTCCCGGCCATGCTAAGCAAATCAAAACCTTTATAAACCATTTGGGCTTGTACGATATTAGGTACTGTGAGCCCCCTTTTACCTGGTCGAATAGGCAATTTACTGGTAAACTCATACAAGAGAGATTAGATATATAGGGCCTTAACTAATCATCAATGGCTCATGGACTTCCCTAATTCCTCCCTCAACCATCTGCCCGATATAGGCTCTTACCATAACCCGATCATTCTCACCACTTATACTAGACTGAATCTTGGACCCAAACCATTCAAATTCATTTGCACGTGGATGTCACATCCAGAGTGCATCAATTTCATTAACTCCAACTGGATATCATCTACCACCCACATACAACACAAACTTAACTCCCTTGCCGTGAAACTCTCCAAATGGAACAAGACATTCTTCAGTGATCTTGAAACCAAAATAAAAAATCTTACTGCCACTCTTCAGAATGTGTACAACCAGGAGGCCTTTCAGAATTTAACCAAGCAACTGGAAGAAGTTTACAACCAACAGGAAAGTTTATGGAGGGAAAGATCGCGGATTGCGAACATTCAGTTAGGCGATCGTAATACCAAATACTTCCACTCCAAAGCTATTCACGGGAACAGAAAGAACCAGATCATGTCTATTAAGAAAGAAGACAACACTTGGAACAATGATCACAATGAGATTGCCAACATATTCTCCACCACTCTTCTTGATATTTCCACCTCCAAGGGAACTCAGATTGCTGATGAGATTCTTAACCTCTTCCCACCCCAGATTACCGACTCTCAAAATACCAGGCTGACTATGGCTCCTGATGCTGATGAGATTAGGAACGGGGTTTTCTATCTCAAAGCTGAGGCTGCTCCTGGTCTTGATGGTTATCCTCCTTTCTTCTATCAATCCAACTAGACCACTGTGAAGCCTAACGTGACGACTTTAATCCTGGACTTCTTCCATACCTCTCACCTCCCACCTATGCCTAACCACACCCACATTTGCCTTATTCTCAAAAACAAAACCCCCAAATCCCCCTCAGACTTCAGACCCATCAGTCTGCTCAATACCACTTATAAAATCATCACTAAGATTCTGGCCAATAGGCTTAAAAAAATTCTCCCCGATCTCATCTCTCCTTTTCAAGCTGCTTATGTTCCTGGTAGACACATCACGGATAATATCATTATAAGCCAGGAACTCACTCACCACTTCAAATCGATCCGAGGTTCTAAAAGTTATTTTGGCCTTAAACTGGACATGTCCAATGCTTTCGACCGCATCGAATGGTCTTTCCTGGAGACGATTATGACCCATTTCGGATTCAACAGTAGCTGGACCCGACTTATCCACTCTTGTCTGGTCACGTCTTCAATGGCGGTCCTCATCAATGGCAGGCATGGCCCGACTTTTAATGTTACTAGAGGCATCCGCCAAGGTGACCCGCTCTCTCCATACCTTTTCACCTTGGCCATGGAAGGCCTTAGCAGACTCCTGGAAAACAATGACCACCCCAATCACTTCATTGGCTTTCCGATCCCCAAGTCTAATCTTACCATCAAGCATCTGCTCTTCCCAGATGATTGTATTATTTTTTGTCAGAACTCTCTGGAAAACATCTCTAACTTGAAGAACATTCTTAATACCTTCAGCAACGCCTCGGGTCAGATGATTAACTATAACAAATCTACTATTTTCTTCTCTAAGAATACCCACCCGAAGTTCAAAAGAATGATCATTTGCAATATTAAAGCTCACCAGTCTTCCTCTCTTGACAAATACCTCGGTACTCATTGTTCATTGGAGCTAACAAAAAGCAGGCTTTCTCTTCACTGCTTACTCAAATTCAAAACAAGTTGTCCAAGTGGCAAACCAACCTTCTTTCCCAAGCAGACCGCTCAGTAGTGATCTTAACTATTACATCGGTCGTTTCCCGATACCAAATGCAATGTTTTGTCATCCCCAAAGGCATAAGCAATCGCATTGAGACCCTGCAATGGTCTTTTTGGTGGGGAAAATCCAAATCCATTCACACTATCAACTGGTCCAAAATCTGCCTTCCTCGTAATCTTGGAGGTCTCGGCTTCAAACTCCCCTCTCTTGATAATCAAGCCTTTTGAGTAAACTGGTGTGGAGATCTCTCAAGAACCCTGACACTCCTTGGGCTCAAATTCTCAAAGTCAAATATTATCCCAAGGATCCCAAACCCAATAAGGCCAAATCTAATCATTCTTGGTTGTGGAAATCTCTTGTTATGCATTTCGATCAGATCTCTAGTCTCATCTCCTGGGACGTTAATAAAGGTACTAACATCAACATTTGGCATGACTATTGGACTCCAGATCATCCTCCGCCGATCATTAACGAGAATAATAGTAATCTTACTACGGTATCTCAACTTATCATAGATAACACCTGGAATATTACTATGTTATCTCACACTTTTAACCCTGATATATGTAATGCTATACTCGATATCAATTTGCAGGCACTTCAGGAGGACTCGATGAAATGGGATCTAACCAAGTCAGGTAACTTTACTATACGATCAATGTACCATTATCTTCGAACCAATAATTACGATTATGAAACGATTGGATGGAAATTTATTTGGAATATTAACACCACTCCTAGAATTAAATTATTTATATGGAAATGTTGTATGAATTGTCTACCGGTGCGAAACAAAATAGGCAAATATATTGGGAATAACTTCAACTGTACCTACTGCGATAATGTTGAAACGATTGTACATGTTCTTATGCACTGCGACTATGCCCGACCTATTTGGTTTCATTTTAATGTGATGACTGATAATATCAACAACCTCAGTGAATGGATTATTCAATGGAAAGACATGGAGGAGGACAAGGTAACTCTGTTTGCGAAAATTTTATGGTCTATATGGAAAGCTAGATGTGATAAAAAAAAATCTCGAGAGTCCAATCTCCTTTGCAGGTGCTTAACAGTATCAACAATATTATGACAAGCATCACTGACCATAACAACGACAAAGAGAGCAATAGAACATGTAAATGGACACCTCCAACCAGCCCTTACATCAAAATCAATGTGGATGCCTCTTTCATAGCTTTGAACGAACCCGCAGGTATTGGTTGTATTATGTACGATGATCAGACAATCTTCATAGCAGCTCTAGCAGACAATATTCGAGGCCAGAACGCAGAAAAATGTGAATGCCAGGTGATTCCCCATACTCTCCAATGGACTGCAGATCTCAAGTTGCGGTATATTCAAATAGAAAGTGACAATCGGAACCTAATCATGCACCTTAACAAGAACTCCTCGGCGATTCAATGGCAATTAGGAAAACACGTAATCAACATCTCTAGGCTCAGAAACGAGTTCGAGGGCCTCATCTTCTCCTATGCTCCAAGACTAGTCAACAAGGAGGCAGACGAATTGGCAAAATGGGGAAGGGAAAACCGTCGTCGACGAACGTGGCACTTGATGCAAGATCTTCGTTCTACTACCTTTCTATAGTGTTGTTTTGTTACTTTAACAAAAAAAAAGATAAATGTAATGGGCAAACAAAACAAGAGCAATTATGGATTCATAAATCATATGAGATATATTTATTATATAGACGGTAAAAACATAAACGAAGGATAATTAATTGAAAAAAATCCTTGATGTACTAAATTATCGTCTACTCATCATATGTGTATTAATTAGTATTTTATTAAATTTAGAACGGAGTTTCTGGTAGTCTCCTTAATCACAATTGTAGAAGCAAATACATTGGTATCCTGACCCTGACTCTTGACACACTCCGTTCCCATTCTTTTGTTCAAGACATTGTTGTCTACAGGTAGGGAGATCGCAGTCGGGACCCAAGTTCTCTTCGCATCTTTTTTGGGCATGTGCATGTTGTGTCACCATTGAAGAAACTACACGGTGTCAAAAGAAATAATAAATAAATAATTGAACATCAAGATGAAAATAAAAAAAATATTGCCAATGAAGTTAAGGTTGAGCAATGAATTACCAAAGAAAAGAAAGAGAACCAAAAGAAAGGCATGGGTGCAGGAGAACTTAGCCATCTCTAACTCCTTGGAACCGAACAAGCCTCAAGAAAAAAAATATTAAGAGAAGAAAATCAATTTTTCAAAACAAAACCTTTGTGTGAATGTTGAAAATTTAGGTAGTGGCTCATATATATTTATAGGGTCTGAATATAGGGGCATTGATCTAATCATCAGTTAGAACACGTTTTATGTTTAAATGATACAAAATCTTCTTCAAATTTTTTTTGGTTCAAAATTAATTTCTCAGAATCTATTGGGATGTATATATTTATTTTATAGAGAGAAATTAATACATTAAGATTTTTGAATTAGTGGTAATCACCAAAAATAAATTCTTAATCCGCCTTCGATGTCAAGAGTGTAATTACAAATTCATCCTCTTTTGATTCTCCGGTGAGACTTCACAATCCGACATTTATTGGGAATAATTCTTCAAGATTTTTATTGAGATTTAAGATTGAAAGTTATCATAAAGTTTTAAGTGATATTACATAAATTTATTGGCCGATAATCAGTAGCCATCTTGGGTGTTCAGATTTGCGAATTAGGACTAAGTTTGTTTGGTTCAGAGATGGTTCAAATAAGCCCCAACAAGTCCAGAATAAACCTCATAAGATCAGATTTGACTATGTCCCACCCGTTTTGGAAAAAGATACAAGGGATTCCGTTTGGACCCCGACTTTCAATCGGACCCATTCCAAACACAAAAGTTTTAATTTCCTCCTCTATTGGTAACCTGGATATGAAGTGCAGATCATCCTCCATGAGTGGCTCATAATGTTGTAATATCTCAGTGGCAGTAGGGGATATCGGTTCTCCTGGATAAAAGTTTGAAAGTGGTCTACCAAATACGATGCTATCTAATGTTCTGATTTCAAAACAATCCCCTCATGTGTTGCTAATGACTGTATATGGTTTTTCCTTCTTATACTGCCATGTAGAATGTCTTTGTATTTCGATCCGCATTTAGTGCCCAGTTTTGTCTTGTTCTTTGTTTTAATTTAGTTCGAACTGTTTTCTTCATTTTATAGCAGTTCCTCTTGAAGTTGAGATTCTCGATTAGATTTTCTGCATTAGGTGGTAAGCCTTGTATACTTTTTAGATGAGAATAATGACCCTTCAGTTTCCTGTCAATTTTTCCAAAAGTATGTTTGCCCCATAGGTCGATCATTCTTTACATGTTGTAATTTGAATAAACAAATCAGTAATTTTACGATTCCATCCTGCATCTAAATTTTCTGCATATTGGCTATCAAACCAGTGGGATTTAAAACGTGGAACCCGAGGGGTAGTAGTTCTATGAACTTTAGTTTTGAGTAAAATTAGACAGTGATTGCTATTATACTGAGGTAAATGGAAAACCCCGACATTATGATAGTGCTCTATCCAAGCGGAATCTACCAAGCCCTGTCCAACTGTGCACGAGTAAGATGGCTCGGAGCTTATTGCTGGTCCATGTGAAGGTCGGGTCCTTGAAGTCTAGATCTATGAGGCACCATTCGTATATAAAGCGGGAAAAATGAACAATAAAAGGGGTATTAGAGGAACCACCTCATTTTTTCCTCCAAGAACTAGTGGCATTTGTTCAACAAAAAAAAAAAAACCAGTGGCACTCATGTCTCCACGGCAAGCAAAGGACATGATAAACTTTGCACATTAATTTGTAAACTAGTCCAAAATCCCAACACTGATGATAGGAGCACGTCACCCGAGTGTTTGGATTTTGCAAGCGGTTATAGTTATAGATTCATAAACCCAGCGAAATTGTACGAGTAAGATAAATGTAATGGGCAAACAGAACAAGATCAATTATGGATTCATAAATCATATGATAGGAGCACGTCACCGAGTGTTTGGATTTTTCAAGCGGTAATAGTTATAGATTCATAAACCCAACGAAATTGTATGAGTAAGATAAATGTAATGGGCAAACATAACAAGAGCAATTATGGATTCATAAATCATATGAGATATATTTATTATATAGACGGTAAAAACATAAACGGAGGATAATTAATTGAAAAAAAATCCTTGATGTACTAAATTATCGTTTACTCATCATATGTGTATTAATTAGTATTTTATTAAATTTAGAACGGAGTTTCTGGTAGTCTCCTTAATCACAATTGTAGAAGCAAATACATTGGTATCCTGATCCTGACTCTTGACATACTCCATTCCCATTCTTTTGTTCAAGACATTGTTGTCTGCAGGTAGAGAGATCGCAGTCGGAACCCAAGTTCTCTTCGCACCTTTTTTGGGCATGTACATGTTGCGTCATCGTTGACGAAACTACATCATGGAAAAAAGAAAATAATAATTCTTTAACAAAAAAAAAAAAAAAGAAAATAATAAATAAATAATAGAACATCAAGATGAAATTAAAACAGAACATTGCTAGTTGAATTTAAGGTTGAGAAATGAATTACCAAAGAAAAGACAAAGAACCAAAAGAAAGGCATGGGTATAGGAGAGCTTGGCCATCTCTAACTCCTTGTAACACAACAAAACTCAGAAAAAAGAAATAGTAAGAGATGAGAATCAATTTTTCAAAACAATACCTTTGTGTGGATGTTGAAAATTTAGGTAGTGGTTCATCTATATTTATAAGACCTCAATGTAGACACATTGATCTAATCATTAGTTATAACACGTTTTATATTGAAGTGATACAAGATCTTTTTCAAATTATTTTTGGTTCAAAATTAATTTTTCAGAATCTATTGGGATACGTGTATATATATATATATATATATATATATATATATATATATATTGAGAGAGAGATCAATACAATAAGATTTTTGAATGAGCGGTAATAACCAAAATCAAATCTAAAGCCACCTTCAATGTCAAGAGTGTAATTACAAAGTCATCCTCTTTTAATTCAACAGTGAGACTTCACAATGGGGCATTCATTGGGAATAATTCTTCAAGAGTTTTAAGATTGAAATTACCAACTCTTGGCAATTTTTGATACGGTATTAAAATCATCAATCTTGTTATTAATCGTCAAATCATAGCAAAGATAGAAAATTAACAAAAGAATTGGTTTAATTTCAGATTAATTGCAAAATTATCTATCTTGAGAAAATGGGGGTTTAGGTCAAAATATTATGGGTTATTTTCCAAATAGCCCCCAACTTTGTGACCGAATTCCTGCCTAGCCCCCTACTTTGTCAAAAAAATCCAGATGACCCCCTTTTTGCGTTACCGTTATAATACCGTTAACCAGTCATCAATTCTCTCTCCTTCATCTCATCATCTTTCTCTGCCACCTCATATTCTCGCCACCTCATCGTCTTCACCGGCGAAGGTCGTCGGTCGGTTAATTTCCGATCGGCGACCTTCAAACATTAAAAAAAAATTTAAATTTTTATTTTCTCTCTCCTCTCTTTTTATTTTCACCGGCGAACAGATCTAGGTCCAACGAAGGGAAACCCCTTCGCCGGAGCATTTAAAGAGAGAGAGAGGAGAGAAAAAATTAATTTTGTTTTTTTGTAGTGGGAACAACAGAAAAGAAGATGTTACTAGTCATCGTAGACTACTTTACTAAGTGGGTAGAAGCGGCAGCACTGTCGAGGACTCGAACGAAAGATATCATAAATATGTTATGGAACAAAGTCATAACACGGTTCGAGGTCCCAAGAATCCTCGTTATGGACGACGGACTCCAATTCAACAACGATGCGATGAAGAGTTTTCTAACCGAGTACGGGATCAAGCAATGAAGAAATTTCTAACGGAATACGGGAACATCGATGCAATGAAGATATCATGGTGATGCATAAATTGTCCAGACGTTTACTAACGTCAAAGAGTCAAGACGGACCTAAAGTCGAGCGGGTCAATCCGGCTTAAGGTGAACAGAACGGCTAAATCCCCAACTCTCTGCTACCTACACCTCTAATTGGGAGGTCAACTAAGAATATCAGCCTCGTTTCACCCTCGGCACAAACAGATATGTTTTGGGATCTCCAAAGGAATGAGGGGGGTCCGCGTGAGTAAGATCGATGCCTCACACCCTAAAACTGGGGAGGCAGAAGCGTGCCAACAGCTTACCAACTCAATCCTGGAATCTCCTTACAGATCTCAGTCGGCTACAGATCTTAAGTGTTTAAGCAAGTTTGGGCTTCAAGAGTAAGGAGGAAACATCTCCTAGAAGATCTATCACCTCGGCAGGATATCTACGAAGGATCCTTGAACTTAAGAACTTCTATTTATCCTGAATCCGAGATAACTATATGGGAAACCCTAACCACGGACAGTGGGAAACTTCTCTTAACGGTGGATCACAACCGCCAAATCTAGATCGTCCAAACACAGTCGGTCTACCTCAGCCGATAAAAGTGCCCCCATCGTCTTCTATAGATGACATGCTTTTCATACTCCAGACAAGCTTTATTTATCTCTCGATCCGAGAGATCCCCCACTGATGGGTCATGAAAATGTCCCATCAGAGTCGTTTAAATTAGCCGAGTTAGTCTGTTTCGAGTCTTTATTGTAATAAAATGGTTGGTTTTCTTGATTAGGTGTCTTTTGCAGAGTTAGGTGTGAAAAACGGTTAAAAATGAGAAAAAGATGCATAAAGGGTATTTTGGTCATTTGGAGTCAAGGGCATTCTGGAAATTTGGCCAAGGTCAGTGCGTGGTTGAAAAGTAGAGGTCGAGACGAGTCCGTAGGAGAAAACGGAAGTCAAATCGGAGTCCGGACGAAGGAATAAACCAAGGTCAAAGTCAGGTCAACATTTGGTCAGCATTCAGTACAAGTTCGGGCAAGTTTCTGGCCCGCGGTATGCTTAGGGACACGTGTCGTAGTTCGGAGGTCGGAGCATCTAAATCGCGTGTTCGCGCTAAGCAGCGAAGTGGGACCATCGTGAATCATCCAGTGTAGCGCGTCTCAGCGAGCTTCGGTAGTCCCTTGTTCACGTCTTAATCTGGACCGTAGCCTTCCGCGTGTCCTAGATCGGACGGTTCCTGTGCATCCCGTGTTTTATACTTATTCCGTGCACCCGTAGCAACTTAACTTAGTAGCGCCCGTCTCCACGTTTTAATCTCAGCCTCTCGCTTCCGCGTTTTCAAGATCCGACGGTTTCGGATGATTTAACCCTTTATTGCTTATTCTGTGTGAACCGAAGTACCATAAGGATAGTGCACCTGGACGCGTGGCAGCTTTCCGTCACTCCAGATCCGCGCGTCTTCTAATCCGACGGCTCCTGTGCGCGCCGCAGCTTAAAATCATACACCCGGGAGTACCAAAGCATCCGAAACCCATTATAAACCCTAGCCGCCGACCAGATTGTTCTTTTAACCCCTAGAATTCCAATTTTGACCCTCAGCTTTCCATTTTTTACCAATTTTAACCCCAACTCAACCCTAATCCTATATAAACACTTTTAGAAGACTAACCAACCTCTCTTTTCTTAGCCCCTCTTTCCTCCTTCTTGTAGTTGTAAAACCCTAACTTTCTTTTCCCCTCTTAGCCTCTCTTAGCCTCATTTTCTCTCTACCTCTTTTCAACTAAAAACCCTAGCCACCATTCTTTTCTCTACCACCTTCATCTTTTCTCTAGATCTACTTTCTCCTTCTAATTTCTTCTTCTATCTCTCTTCTAAATTTCTCTTCTAATAAGCTATTATTTGGAGTTTTGAGCAATATTCTTGAGATACTTGGAGCTTAAATGGGACATCAAAATGGAGATACATGGGAATATGGATTGTGAACTTTCTTGGTGATTTCTTTCCATTAATCTTTTGTAATTCTATTTATTTTATGAATTCAATGAATATTATTTTAGATTCCATGAGTAGCTAAATTTTATATCTAGGGTGTAGAGGAAACCCATATTTGGGCTTATTTTGAGATATGTTATAAATCAATGAATCCTTATTTTGAGCTTCAATGCCTATTGATTGTCATTTCATGTTGATTCTATAACCTTATTATCATTCATGTATTATAATTAAATATTTCATGCTTTTATTGATTTATTAGATGAGATATGCCTTTTAGATCTTGAATGATAGTGTAGGAAATTAGTTTTATATGGTAGTCAATCATACATTCTTGATTTTGAATTGTGTTATTAAAGAATATATTCCGAAATCTAAATAGTTTATTATGTTAGATTTTGAGTTATACATGAGAAAAGGGATTTGTTAATTAATGCATGTTTTAAGTAGTCCATTTATGTGGTGAAATCGAAAACCCTAGATTCTTCTTCTCATCTTGATTTCGTTCTTATTAGTCTATTAGTATTGCTTTCTTTTTTTCATAGTAGTTTCCAAATCAAATCAAAAGTTTGAAAGGGGGTTTAATTTGAGATTTAGGTAAAATAGCTTGTCCCTTGGAACGAAACTTGACTTATTAGAAATACTATAACTTGACCTCGTATACTTGCGGGAATAGACCCTTTTTGGGCCTATCAAGTTTTTGGCGCCGCTGACGGGGATAAGTTTAATTTTATTTTCAATCTTGAATTGGTTTTTACTTTTATTTTTGTCTATTTTGATTACTTTCACTTGTTTTTCCTTTCTTTTTGTAGATTCATAAAGGAGGAAGAAGCATCAAGGAAGAGGACATCAAGAAGACCCTTTTTAGTTATATTTACTTTATTTTTATTTTGGTGAGAGAGAGAGTTATAATCTTTTTTTTTGTATTTCTTTATTTTTGTTATTTTGTAATAAGGCCTTTATTGTTTTGACCCTAAATTAGAGGGCTTTTAATTTGTAACCGAAACTAAGAAGCCTCGGGTTCGCACACTTGCGGGAAGAGTGGCCCGGGTCGTCTACAAAGGTCGTCGCCCGTCTTGAACGGGAGGTAACTTCTTGATCACCCGCGAATCTCCTGTAAGTGGGTACTTGTGATGTTTTTTGCTTGCTAATTGATTGTCGAACCGTTAGTTTAACTATCATATTAGTAAGGGCATTAACCCATTACAAGATAGGAGTCGGATTTCATCACCGGTCTCTTGCCCATCTAGGTAACAACATCGCCGATCCCAAGCCTCACTTAAAATTAAAAATCGATTTAGACATTGGCCAAAGGGTAACGAGCTTATAGGACACTCTTGACAAATCTCGAACTTGATTAGTATTTGGAGTTTTCCCAGGAAGAGGGAACGATCTAAGAATACAATTCTTGATCGTTGTACTGTGACGGAGTAACTCCTCATAAGAATCATAGTTCAAGTTTGGTTAGAAGTAGAAGCTGTCTAGATCAATTTTTAGGTGAAAAAGACTACCCGGTCGTCTAGATTGTGTCTAGGTTGCTTGGTGGAGTCAGCTTGCTTGCTTTGTTGTTTTCCTTAGGATCTTCGTAGTTTCCTTACTCCTTTTCTTTTCAAAAAAAAAAAAAAAAAATTTCAAAAAGAGTCCCTTGTCTTGTCTTTGGGTTTATGCCCCCTAGGTTACGTGATAAGAGAGGTCGTTTTGTTAAAGAGTCTGATTTGAGTATTTTACTTGAAAACCTTTCTTTAAACGAGTCTATGGAGGATCACGTTGATCAAGCTAGGGTCGAGGATCAACCTATGACTCTCAAAAACTACATGCATCCGGCTAGAGTTAGCCAACCATCATGCATTAGGCTACCCCCGACTAACACTTATTTCGAGTTAAAGTCGGGAATCATCAATATGCTTCCGGTGTTTCGTGGTTTAGAGAACGAGAAAGCGTATTATCATGTTAGGGAATTTGAGGACGTTCGCAAGACCATGAACGTGTCCCTAACTCGATTGATGCCGTTAGATTAAGGTTGTTCCATTTTTCTCTAAAGGATAAAGCAAAGTCGTGGTTGTATTGAAGGAGTTGAAGGAGATGTCCTTCGACCAAGGTGACAATGCGAACAATTTGTCGGATAGGATAATTGATGTGGAAGATCATCAAGTCCGATTGATTTAGGGATCGTAGAGTTGTAGCTAGAGACCAACTACGATCGTCGAATTACGAAGTAATTCGCGGCTAACTTCGATCGGATCCTACAACGGGTTACACATAAGAGTGACAAATTGATCTAGGATATGACTAGTGGGAGTGAGATATAATCATGGGAGTGTCCCATAAACATATCTCATAGGCCTAAAAAGGAATTAGGCAAAGATAGTACAAAAAGGCCAAAAACAGGGTTTTTGGGCCTAGACCGGTTCGGGTACTTCTAGGACTCGGATTGGGCTGAATTTTGGAGGGTTAGTTGCTGATATAATAAACATTATATCTGCCAATTTTCGTGGTGTTTGGGCACCTCCTCCTTAGGGAATTGAGAAAATACCAATAGTTGCTATTTTCGACTATTTCCCTAAATCTTATTCTAAAGGGTGTTTTAGGAAACCTAAAAGGAGGTGGATTCTTATTAGGGTTCTATATAAACACTCTTAGGGCAGAGAATAAGGTGTGGAATTTCTCTCTAAGCTTTCTTACTCTACCACATCAAGTACAGAGGAGAAAGTGAGCTAATTCCCATTACTATCAATCTAGTCAAAGAAGAAGGTGTTCTTCTTTTCCAACCACCATTGGTGTGCTAGCTATACAACAAGGTGGGAGATCAAATTGATTGCTCGTGTCCCAAGTAGAGGAGCTACACTTGAAGCTCTTGGTCTTCTTCAATCAATTCAACTAGTTCGAGGGAAAAGCGATTAAGGTAATCTACTATCTCCATTAGATTAATTACTAGTTTTGCATGTGATCCTGGGAATACTAGTGTAGACATTAGATGTCATATTTCCGCTATAAACACTAGTAGAAGGGTATAAATCCCTACAGTGGCGTCAGAGCCTCTTGATATTAACTAGTTTTTGCTAAGAATCGAACTAATTCATATGCTTGATAGTTTGAAAATTGAGTTTATAAAAGTATTTTAAAAGGTGTTTTAAAAGGTATTTTTAACTAATAATTTGATAGGATTCAATAAATTTTCAAATTGAGAATCACGTTGATGATTAAAAGTGTTTTAAAAGTCTCAATTTGATTGAATTTCAAACTAATCCATGCTTGATTAAATTGATAGTTATGTTTAAAAAGATTTTAAAACATAAAATTTGATTAATTTTGAATTGGATTCAAAGATTTTTCAAAATTGATTTCAAAATTGTTCTTTGAAAAATTTCAAACACCTAGATTTTGATCCAAAATTGGTTTGATTAAGAGTTGTTTTTAAGTTTTGGAAACTTTTGAAAACAAAATTTTGGAATTTTAGAATTTTAGAAGTGTTCTAAAAAGAGTAGTTTTGACTTTAGGAAGCTCTCAAAACAAATTTGGAAAAATTTAAAAGTTTCTAAAAGTTTTAAAAATTTTTAGAAGTGTTCTAAAAGGAATTTCAAAAATTTAAGAAAAGTTTTAAAATTGGAAAATAGCAACTTAGAGTTGCATAAGAAATTTTTTTTTTCTTTTGGAAACTAGGGTTTTGAAAAACCCTAGTGTCCGGCCAGGAAGCTTCCTGGTCGGACCAGAAGCTCCTGGATGCGTCCTCTGGACGCGTCCAGAGCAGCTGCTGAGACGCGTCTTGAAGACGCGAATAGCAGCTGCGACAGAAGCTTCTGGACGCGTCTTTGAGACGCGTCCACAGCAGCTACTAAGGACGCGTCTTGAAGACGCGTCCAGGTCGCGTCTAAGACGCGTCCAGGTCGCGTCTAAGACGCGACCAGCAGCTGCGAAGGAGCTTCCTGGACGCGTCTAGGACGCGTCCAGAGCACTCGACCAGACGCGTCTGGGAGGTTCTGGGTGTCTCGGACTAGTCCGAGACACCTAGTGCTGGTCCGGTCCAGTACCAGACACGTTTAGGACGCGTCTGGTACATGGACTAGCGTCCTGGCTCCGGCCAGGACGAGACCAAGCCTTGATAGGCCTCGGCCAGGACATGCCGGCCCTATGGGCCGTGCTATGTCCGGACCTTGTCCGAGCCCTTTTTGGGCTTGGGTCGGGACTTGTCTAGGACTTGTCCCGGGCTTTTTCGAGGCTTTTCGGACCACGAAAAGGGATCATCATTCGAGTGGGAGTTTTTGCCAAAAATTATTTTCCGATTCCAACCAAATAATTCCAAAATCAATCCGGGCCATCCAAGAGCCCAAAACGGATTTCTCTTTAAATTGATTTATGAAATCATTAAGAATCGAACCAATATTTTTTCCGAAATTGACCCGGGCTTTCTCGAGCCCAAAACGGAGTTTTTCTTAAAAGATGATTTTAATCATAAAAGATAAAACCGGAAAGCACCATTAGTTGAATTCTTCGAATTTAGACTTAAGGTCCGCAATGTGACATGTGATGTCAACAAAAGTATCTCCCAAGATAATCATGCATATATAATTCTTAGCCTTGATATATTATATGATTGCATGTGATGTGAATGCGGGAAACTAGTATGGCCATAGATTTATTTCTTTATTCTTGTTTTAAGCACGGATGGGTGCATGCTTTGTAATTAATTTTAATTTCAAGTTTATACGATCTGCGAATCGTTAGAGTCTTGTAATTAGAGTTTAGGGTCTATGAGTCCATTGAAGAAACTCGAGGATGAAATCCAAAGGCGAGTGGGAGAAATCAATGGAGGTTCAAAGATGGCGATCTAAGACGAACCAAAAGGCGAAACAAGAAGAAAACCAAGGGTGATTAGATCTTCTAGGTTAGGGGCCATACTAGGATCCATGTCTGCTTGATTTACTTTCTCGCGCGCATTTACTTACTTATTTACGCTTTATGTCGTGGATGTTAGTTAGGCTAAATAGTTCACTATAACAAACGCCAGACTAGCGTAAAAGTCCCCAAAAGTAATCTTGAGTAATCGCCTATCCAGATTAAGACACTCGTTGCGCCCTTGTTCGAGGAAGGTGGGTCGGCCTTCGCAGAGTACCTCCTCTACCTTGGGACAATGCGGGTAGGTCTATGAACCCTCATGGGTTTAATGCACCTAGCAACCCTTATGCTCAGCCCAGTGTCCAACATCCACCTGAAAAGAAGACATCATTAGAGGACACCATGCATATGCTAGCTCAGAACCAGGACAGGTTAACTAAGAACCATGAGGAATTTCAGGCATCTACCCGTCAATCTTTGACTAAGCTAGAAACCCAAATAGGTCTACTTCACGAAGCCTTTAGCCAAAGAGAGAAAGGTAAGTTTCCGAGTCAGGTTGAGCAAACCCCAAAAGGTCTGTTGGGTAGACCACCACCAGATGAAGCTAATGCGATAACAACCCTTAGAAGTGGTAAAATTGTGGACAACAAGGTAAGAGCTCCTGAAGAGGAAGAGTTAGAGAACGAGCCGTCTTCGTTGCCAACCAGAGTCTCGAGGGATGAGCCTGAAAAGGCTCCTGAGTCAGAAAGTCCACCCTTAGTATCCGAGCCTTATGTCCCTAGAGCTCCATACCCTCAACGTTTGGTGGAGTCAAAGAAGAAATCTCAGTTTCAGGAGATAATGGAGTTGTTCAAACAAGTTAGTATCAACATTCCACTTTTAGATGCGATCAAACAGATCCCAGCTTACGCCAAGTTTCTTAAGGATTTATGTACTAGTAAGCGTAAGATGAATGTGCATAAGAAAGTGTTCCTTACTCAGAATGTTAGTTCGATCATCCAACAAAATATTCCACAAGTTCAAGGATCCAGGAAGTCCTACATTACCATGTACCATAGGAGATTATAAAATAGAGCGTGCTCTATTGGATCTTGGTGCTAGTGTTAACCTTCTTCCTTATTCTGTGTACTTACAGTTGGGATTAGGAGAGATCAAACCAACCTCTGTGGTCCTTCAGTTAGCGGATCGGTCTGTTAGGCACCCACGTGGCATAGTCGAAGATGTTTTGATCAAAGTTGGTGAATTCTTATTTCCTTTGATTTCATCATTTTAGATACTGAGCCAGTCCATAATTCCAAAAGTCAAATACCTGTCATATTAGGGCGACCATTCTTAGCTACATCCAATGCTATCATCTATTGTCGTAGCGGCCTGTTGAAATTGTCTTTTGGAAATATGACTGTAGAGATGAACATCTTTCATGCTGGACTTCACCCCGATGATGTTGATGATTTTAACGAATTAAATTTGATAGATATGTTGGTTCAGGATTCTTTACCAACAACTCTATCGGATGACCCGTTGGAAACATTGTTGGCCTACTTTGGTTTAGATTTTGATGAGGAAAGTAGTATCAATGAGGTGAATGCTTTATTAGATTCCACCCCATTACTGGATACTGAGAAATGGAAAGCGAAAACTGAATCCCTCACAATCTTTGAACCAAGTATGGCATCAACTTTAGAGACAACTCAACCATCGGCAAGTGATGAGTCCAAATCACCCTCTGTCTCAGAGTCGTCCCAGCCTATTGAGAAACCACCATCCTTAGAGTTGAAACCTTTACCTGAGAACATGAAATATTCGTTTTTAGGACCTTCAGAAACCCTACCTGTTATTATTGCATCCGAGCTAGAGAAAGAACAAGAGGGTCGATTGTTAGCTAGATGTCCTAAGAGAACACAAAGAGGCACTAGGTTGGTCTATAGCCGACCTCAAGGGTATAAGTCCGTTAGTTTGCATGCACCACATTTACTTAGAAGAAGATGCTAAACCATCGAGAGAGATGCAACGTCGACTTAACCCTCATATGAAGGAAGTTGTGAGATCTGAAGTCCTGAAATTATTAGATGCGGGTATTATCTACCCTATTTCAGATAGAACTTGGGTCAGTCCTGTTCAAACTGTTCCCAAGAAGTCAGGCATTACTGTAGTTAGGAATGAGTGCAATGAGTTAATACCCACCAGGATGACCACTGCGTGGCGTGTTTGTGTAGACTACAGGAAGTTGAACACGGTCACGAGGAAAGATCATTTTCCTCTTCCATTCATTGATCAGATGCTCGAGAGACTGGCAGGACATAGTTACTATTGTTTCTTAGATGGCTATTCCGGGTATAATCAAATTGCCATTGCTCCTGAAGATCAAGAGAAAACAACCTTCACTTGCCCATTTGGAACTTATGTTTATCGTCGTATGCCGTTTGGGTTGTGTAATGCACCCGCTACTTTTCAACGTTGTATGATGAGCATATTTTCTGATATGGTAGAAAGGTTTCTCGAAGTTTTCATGGATGATTTTTCAGTCTTCGAGTCATCATTTGATGAATGTCTACATCACCTCACACTCGTGTTGGTTAGATGTAAAGAGAAGAATTTAGTGCTTAATTGGGAGAAGTGTCATTTCATGGTTCGTTCAGGAATTGTCCTAGGGCATGTCATTTCAGCTAAGGGTATAGAAGTAGATAAAGCCAAAGTAGAGTTGATAAAAAGTCTTCCTGTACCAAAAACAGTTAAAGACATCCGATCTTTCTTAGGGCATGCTGGCTTTTATCGTCGATTTATCAAAGACTTTAGTAAGATATCAAGACCTCTTTGTAATCTTTTGGCAAAAGAGAACAAGTTTGTCTTTGATAATGCTTGTCTAGAGGCCTTTGATAAACTCAAACTTTTGCTTACTACTGCTCCTATTGTTCAACCGCCTAACTGGAAAGCTCCTTTTGAGATCATGTGCGATGCATCTGATTATGCAATAGGAGTCGTTTTAGGTCAGCGTGAAAACAAATTACTTCACGTAATCTATTATGCTAGTAAGACGTTGAATGATGCACAACTCAACTATTCGACCACTGAAAAAGAGTTGTTAGCTGTTGTTTATGCCTTAGAGAAGTTTCGATCATACCTGGTAGGTTCTAAGGTCATAGTATTTTCTGATCATGCCGCATTAAAGTACCTCCTCTCTAAAAAAGAGGCCAAACCTAGGTTGATTAGATGGATACTTTTGCTACAAGAGTTTGACATAGAGATACGGGATAAGAAAGGTTCCGAAAATGTTGTAGCAGACCACTTGTCTAGGCTTGTTGTGGAGTCCGTAAATGATGAGTTACCTATTAGAGAGAGTTTTCCTGATGAACAACTTCTTGTAGTCTCCCAATTACCTTGGTTCGCAGACATAGTGAACTATCTTGTTATGGGACAAATGCCCAAACATTGGACTAAGCAAGATCGTGATAAATTCTTGTCCGAGGTAAAGCGGTTCTTCTGGGACGATCCATACTTGTTTAAGTATTGTCCCGATCAGATTATTAGGATATGTGTCCCTGATAGTGAACAAACCGACGTCATCTCCTTTTGTCATGACCATGCATGTGGGGGTCACTTTAGTAGCAAAAAGACGGCCGCCAAAATTTTACAATGTGGTTTCTACTGGCCGTCTTTATTTAAAGATACCCATGCATATTGTGTAGCTTGTGAGCGATGTCAGAAGTTGGGGAGTATTTCACGTAGAAATACGATGCCCCTAAATCCCATTCTAGTTATTGAGGTCTTCGATGTGTGGGGCATCGATTTCATGGGTCCGTTTCCGAACTCCTTCGGCAATCTATATATTCTAGTCGCGGTCGATTATGTGTCTAAGTGGATAGAGGCGGTTGCTTGCAAAACGAATGATCACAAGGTTGTGATCAAGTTTCTAAAAGAAAACATCCTTTCTCGTTTTGGTACACCGCGTGCAATTATTAGTGATGGGGGAACACACTTTTGTAATAGGCAGTTTGAGGTTCTAATGAAAAAGTATGGTATTACTCATCGAGTGTCCACCCCGTATCATCCACAGACAAGCGGTCAAGTTGAGGTTTCCAATAGGGGAATTAAACGCATTCTTGAGAAAACAGCCAATCCAAATAGAAAAGATTGGTCATTACGACTAACTGATGCATTATGGGCTTATCGTACAGCGTTTAAGACTCCCATTGGAATGTCTCCATATAGATTGGTGTATGGCAAAGCTTGCCACCTCCCTGTAGAGTTAGAGCATAGAGCATATTGGGCTATCAAGCAAATGAACTTTTCGCTTGACAACGCAGGTAGAGAGAGAAAACTCCAACTTAGTGAGTTAGAAGAATTGAGGAATGATGCATATGAGAGTTCTAGAGTGTATAAGCATAAAATGAAGGTGTTTCATGATAAAAACATTTTCAGAAAATCATTTTCACCAGGTCAAAAAGTTCTTTTATACAACACTCGTTTGCATTTATTTCCTGGAAAACTTCGTTCTAGATGGTCGGGGCCTTTTGTTGTCAAATTTGTGTATCCTCACGGTGCGGTTGATATTGAGGATAAAAATGGCGTTTGTTTTAAAGTCAATGGTCAACGTTTAAAACCATTTTTAGAAATATCACCCGAAACCGTGGATGTTTTTATTGAAAATCCAGTATATCAGAAGTGATTCCCGATGTTCAGCTTAGTCTGGCTGAAGACTTTAAACTTAGCGCTTCTTGGGAGGCAACCCATGCTTCTGATATAGGACAGTGGAGTCTGGTAATATCTTCCCTCTCATCTTTTTATTTTTGGCATAGTCTTCAGAACATTGGGGACAATGTTCGGTTTAAGTTTGGGGATAGGGAAGAACTTTTTGCTAAGTCCTTCATTTCGAAAATTCGAGAGGGTTCAAAATTTTTCAATTTTGACCGAAAATGTGAGTCTAATGGTTGTTTTTGGCTTGTTAATAGTTATAGAGTCGAGTTGATCGTACTATCCGGTTGTTAAAGGTTTCTTCATGAATTTCGAGTCTTGAGGTCGTTTGTGTGCTAGCCATGTGAGTATTATGGAAGTGAAGGGTAGAGGGTTCTGAGAGAACTAGATTAATCATTAGTGGAGACTTAACCCTTGTGAGATTTCTGAGCCTTTCTATTACCTTTGAGCGTACTCTTCTGTGCTGATTCCGAGTAGAGTGAAGAGCTACTCAACCTCGCAAATTTGTAAAAAGAGCTCATTTGATCTCGTGTGCTCAATTTCCATAGCCACTAGGAGTGACATCAGGATAGCGAATAAACCTTACTCTTGTAGTCCATGAAACCCAATAATAGTGTCAACTTTAGGAAGACGGATACTCCACCATCCATTCATCATATGACTCCCGAGAATGAAGGCATGAAAAGTAAAGAAATAAGAATGTGAAAGCAAAGTGCGAAAAATAGAAAAGTCGATTGTTGAGAATACTAGTGTTGGTATTGCATTGTTTTCATTGTTTATAGTTGAGTTAAAAAAAAAAAAAAAAAAATGAAGTGAAAATCTCTGAAAAAGAAAGTTTGTGTAAAAAGTTCATGTGAACTTTAGTTTGTTATGTAAAATAAGTGTGCGAAGCAAAAAGCTAAGTATGGAAGTTGCTTGAAGTTCTCTAGCATTGAAGGCGTCGACATTCTCGGAATCTCATCACCATCCATCTCATCACTTGTATCCGTTGACCTTTAGGAAGCATTATTATAGGGTAGAGTGGGTGAGAAGGGTAAGTGAGCTTCCCCATTCCATTTAGTGGTTATATTCCTTTTTGTAGATCATTCGTTCTAAAATGTTGTCCTCACCCTTTTTATGTGTTGAGTTCAAGTTTAGTGATCACACTCGCACATACGAGCGAACTATTTCTGAGTGATTCATCTTTTAGAGCGTATGTCTGTGAGGCCAAAGTCGAGGCGAAATGTATTAAGATAGGGATCAAGGCTCTGTGTGTTCGGAACTGAAGTGATTCTCATTGTGGCAAGTCACGTACACTTTGAGTCTAGATTACTAGTGAAGAGATCTTTAGCGTCTGTATAGTGTTGTTAACTTTGACTGATTCCTATTAGCTTGCTAAAATTTTCTAGGAGATAAACATTTTTGGTCCGTCTTAGTTGACTTTGAGTGCTTTTGGACCCTATTGTATTTTAGAAATGTTTTTGAATTTTGTGGGTATATAGTTATAGATTCATAAACCCAACGAAATTGTATGAGTAAGATAAATGTAATGGGCAAACATAACAAGAGCAATTATGGATTCATAAATCATATGATATATAATTATTATATAGACGGTAAAAACATAAACGAAGGATAATTAATTGAAAAAAATCCTTCATGTACTAAATTATCGTTTACTCATCATATGTGTATTAATTAGTATTTTATTAAATTTAGAACGGAGTTTCTGGTAGTCTCCTTAATCACAATTGTAGAAGCAAATACATTGGTATCCTGATCCTGACTCTTGACAGACTCCATTCCCATTCTTTTGTTCAAGACATTGTTGTCTGCAGGTAGAGAGATCGCAGTCGGGACCCAAGTTCTCTTCGCACCTTTTTTGGGCATGTACATGTTGCGTCATCGTTGACGAAACTACATCATGGAAAAAAGAAAATAATAAATAAATAATAGAACATCAAGATGAAATTAAAACAGAACATTGCTAGTTGAATTTAAGGTTGAGAAATGAATTACCAAAGAAAAGACAAAGAACCAAAAGAAAGGCATGGGTATAGGAGAGATTGGCCATCTCTAACTCCTTGTAACACAACCAAACTCAGAAAAAAGAAATAGTAAGAGATGAGAATCAATTTTTCAAAACAATACCTTTGTGTGGATGTTGAAAATTTAGGTAGTGGTTCATCTATATTTATAAGACCTCAATGTAGACACATTGATCTAATCATTAGTTATAACACGTTTTATATTTAAGTGATACAAGTTCTTTTTCAAATTATCCATTCCTTCAAGAATACGAAAGGCGCCACAGGCTACTTTGGTCTAAAATTGAACATGTCTAAAGCATTCGATAGGATTGAATGGAATTTCCTGACTGACATAATGAGGAAACTCGGGTACGCGGATCACTGGATAAAAATGATTTATACTTGTATATCCACCTCCTCGATGTCAGTCCTGATTAATGGTCGGCCCAGTAATACTTTCCATCCTACGAGAGGCATTAGGCAAGGCGATCCACTGTCCCCTTTCCTATTCACGATAGCGATGGAGGGATTAAGCCGCATTCTTACCAATACCAATAATCAAGACAGATTCATGGGGTTTCCTACTAACCACGCGGAATTTGAGATTTCGCACCTTCTTTTTGCAGATGACTGTATTATCTTTGGTAACAACACGATGGAGAACGTTCATAACCTCAAGAATATACTCCAAGACTTCTGCAAGCAATCTGGCCAGATGATAAATTACGCGAAGTCTAACATTTTCTACTCCAAGAATTCACACCCCAAGTTCAAACGTATGATCATGAGGGCTCTCAAAGTCAAGTATGCCTCTACCTCAGAAAAATATCTTGGAGCCCAACTCTTCATTGGCGCACAGAAAACCAAAGTCTTTAAAGATATCCTGGATCAAATCAAGGAGAAACTAGGTAAATGGAACAATTCCTTATTATCCCAAGCTGGTCGTACGGTGGTCATCTCGGCCATAGCGGCGGCCGTACCCCGATACCAGATGCAGTGCTTCGCCATCCCTAAAGGGATATGCAAAAGCATCAAGGCCGTTCAACGGAACTTCTGGTGGGGTAAGTCAAAAGGCATTTGTACCAGAGCATGGTCTGACATTTGCAAACCTAAAAACCAAGGAGGGCTAGGGCTTCACATGCCGGAATTGGACAATACAGCTTTCCTCTCCAAGATGGCTTGGCGCATCAATACAGAACCGGAGGCAATGTGGGTGAAATTGCTTAAAGCCAAATACTTTCCTCATTCCAGTACCCCGGACCCTGCAAAAGCCCATCACTCGTGGATCTGGAAAAATATCAGGAAAAATTACAACTACATTGAAGATTTAACTGCATGGGAAGTGAAATCAGGTAATGATATCAACATATGGACGGATAATTGGATCCCCGGGATCAACAGCACCATTACTAACCACAATCAATCAGAACTCACGAAAGTTTCACAGCTTATAACTAATAACACCTGGAATACAGATATTATCAGAGCTAACTTTGACACTAATACTCAAAATCTTATTTACGCGATTCCAGTCAACAGCGATGGGAAAGATCAACGTAGATGGAAACTTACCAAATCAGGTAAATTCACAGTCAATTCTATGTATCATTATCTTAGCTCTAACCAACCGAACATGAACACTTCTGAATACAACTGGAACTATATCTGGTCTATTCAAGCTATCCCGCGAATAAAGCTCTTCCTGTGGAAAATTTGCACTAAAGCTCTGCCAGTCAGAGAAAGAATAGGGAAATACATTGACAATAATATCTCTTGCCCGAATTGTATTAACACTGAATCGATTGAACATGCTTTACTTCACTGTGCTTTAGCCAAGAATATTTGGTTTCACTACAATATCATCTCCGAAAACATCTCTTCTGTAGCCGAATGGATTTTCTCATGGGAAGCCAATGAAAAATCATGTTACACTATAGAGAAAATCCATTTTGCGATCATTCTATGGATCCTATGGAAAGTTAGATGTGATCACTGTTTCCAACATGAGATCAACGACATCAAAACAGTTATCAAAATGATAGAAACTTACCCGAAACTTACGAAAAAACAAGAGAAACACCATCACAAACATAACACTACTTGGCAGCCGCCGGCACAAAATTTCATAAAAATTAATGTTGATGCATCTTTCATTGACCTCATATCCAATGTTGGCATTAGTCTTATTGCTCATAACGCAGAATCCAAATTCATAGCAGCTAAAGTAAAATCCACCAGAGCGAGAAATAGCGAGGAAGGAGAGGCAATGGCAATCTTACAAGGTATAGAATGGGCAAAAGAGAACAACCTCAAGAAAATCATAGTAGAATGTGATAACGTCAACATCATCAATCACCTTCGCAACACGAATCAATCAACTTACTGGCAATCACTGATACACATAAGGAAAATTCAAGATACTATTCACGAATTCGAAGAAGTTATCTTCAATCACACCAGAAGAGAATGCAATTCCAGTGCAGACAAATTAGCTAAATGGGCAAGAAAGGAAAAAGCTTCTAAGTTATGGAGGAATGTACCTTTTATGTTGGTTAAGAAGTACTGTAATAACTTTATAGTTTAATATATGAATTTACTTTTCAACAAAAAAAAATATTGAGAGAGAGATCAATACAATAAGATTTTTGAATGAGCGGTAATAACCAAAAATCAATTCTAAAGCCACCTTCAATGTCAAGAGTGTAATTACAAAGTCATCCTCTTTTGATTCAACAGTGAGACTTCACAATGGGGCATTCATTGGGAATAATTCTTCAAGAGTTTTAATGAGATTTAAGATTGAAATTACCAACTCTTGGCAATTTTTGATACGGTATTAAAATCATCAATCTTGTTATTAATCGTCAAATCATAGCAAAGATAGAAAATTAACAAAAGAATTGGTTTAATTTCGGATTAATTGCAAAATTATCTATCTTGAGAAAATGGGGGTTTAGGTCAAAATATTATGGGTTATTTTCCAAATAGCCCCCAACTTTGTGACCGAATTCCTGACTAGCCCCCTACTTTGTCAAAAAAATCCAGATGACCCCCTTTTTGAGTTACCGTTATAATACCGTTAACCAGTCATCAATTCTCTCTCCTTCATCTCATCATCTCTCTCTGCCACCTCATATTCTCGCCACCTCATCGTCTTCACCGGCGAAGGTCGTCGGCCGGTTAATTTCCGATCGGCGACCTTCAAACATTAAAAAAAAAACTTTTTATTTTCTCTCTCCTCTCTCTAAAAAAAATTAAAATTTTTCTCTCCCCTCTCTCTCTCTCTCTAAATGCTCCGGCGAAGGGGTTTCCCTTCGCCGGAGCTAGGTCTGTTCGTTGAACAGATATAGGTCCAACGAAGGGAAACCCCTTCGCCGGAGCATTTAGAGAGAGAGAGGAGAGAAAAAATTAAATTTTTTTTTTGTAGTGGGAACAACAGAAAAGAAGATGTTACTAGTCATCGTAGACTACTTTACTAAGTGGGTAGAAGCGGCAGCACTGTCGAGGACTCGAACGAAAGATATCATAAATATGTTATGGAACAAAGTCATAACACGGTTCGAGGTCCCAAGAATCCCCGTTATGGACGACGGACTCCAATTCAACAACGATGCGATGAAGAGTTTTCTAACCGAGTACGGGATCAAGCAATGAAGAAATTTCTAACGGAATACGGGAACATCGATGCAATGAAGATATCATGATGATGCATAAATTGTCCAGACGTTTACTAACGTCAAAGAGTCAAGAAGGACTTAAAGTCGAGCGGGTCAATCCGGCTTAAGGTGAACAGAACGGCTAAATCCCCAACGCTCTGCTACCTACACCTCTAATTGGGAGGTCAACTAAGAATATCAGCCTCGTTTCACCCTCGGCACAAACAGATATGTTTTGGGATCTCCAAAGGAATGAGGGGGGTCCGCGTGAGTAAGATCGATGCCTCACACCCTAAAACTGGGGAGGCAGAAGCGTGCCAACAGCTTACCAACTCAATCTTGGAATCTCCTTACAGATCTCAGTCGGCTACAGATCTTAAGTGTTTAAGCAAGTTTGGGCTTCAAGAGTAAGGAGGAAACATCTCCTAGAAGATCTATCACCTCGGCAGGATATCTACGAAGGATCCTTGAACTTAAGAACTTCTATTTATCCTGAATCCGAGATAACTTTATGGGAAACCCTAACCACGGACAGTGGGAAACTTCTCTTAACGGTGGATCACAACCGCCAAATCTAGATCGTCCAAACACAGTCGGTCTACCTCAGCCGATAAAAGGGCCCCCATCGTCTTCTATAGATGACATGCTTTTCATACTCCAGACAAGCTTTATTTATCTCTCGATCCGAGAGATCCCCCACTGATGGGTCATGAAAATGTCCCATCAGAGTCGTTTAAATTAGCCGAGTTAGTCTGTTTCGAGTCTTTATTGTAATAAAATGGTTGGTTTTCTTGATTAGGTGTCTTTTGCAGAGTTAGGTGTGAAAACGGTTAAAAATGAGAAAAAGATGCATAAAGGGTATTTTGGTCATTTGGAGTCAAGGGCATTCTGAAAATTTGGCCAAGGTCAGTGCGTGGTTGAAAAGTAGAGGTCGAGACGAGTCCGTAGGAGAAAACGGAAGTCAAATCGGAGTCCGGACGAAGGAATAAACCAAGGTCAAAGTCAGGTCAACATTTGGTCAGCATTCGGTACAAGTTCGGGCAAGTTTCTGGCCCGCGGTATGCTTAGGGACACGTGTCGTAGTTCGGAGGTCGGAGCATCTAAATCGCGTGTTCGCGCTAAGCAGCGAAGTGGGACCATCGTGAATCATCCAGTGTAGCGCGTCTCAGCGAGCTTCGGTAGTCCCTTGTTCACGTATTAATCTGGACCGTAGCCTTCCGCGTGTCCTAGATCGGACGGTTCCTGTGCATCCCGTGTTTTATACTTATTCCGTGCACCCGTAGTAACTTAACTTGGTAGCGCCCGTCTGCACGTTTTAATCTCAGCCTCTCGCTTCCGCGTTTTCAAGATCCGACGGTTTCGGATAATTTAACCCTTTATTGCTTATTCTGTGTGAACCGAAGTATCATAAGGATAGTGCACCTGGACGCGTGGCAGCTTTCCGTCACTCCAGATCCGCGCGTCTTCTAATCCGACGGCTCCTGTGCGCGCCGCAGCTTAAAATCATACACCCGGGAGTACCAAAGCATCCGAAACCCATTATAAACCCTAGCCGCCGACCAGATTGTTCTTTTAACCCCTAGAATTCCAATTTTGACCCTCAGCTTTCCATTTTTTACCAATTTTAACCCCAACTCAACCCTAATCCTATATAAACACTTTTAGAAGACTAACCAACCTCTCTTTTCTTAGCCCCTCTTTCCTCCTTCTTGTAGTTGTAAAACCCTAACTTTCCTTTCCCCTCTTAGCCTCTCTTAGCCTCATTTTCTCTCTACCTCTTCTCAACTAAAAACCCTAGCCACCATTCTTTTCTCTACCACCTTCATCTTTTCTCTAGATCTACTTTCTCCTTCTAATTTCTTCTTCTATCTCTCTTCTAAATTTCTCTTCTTTTATCTTCTAATAAGCTATTATTTGGAGTTTTGAGCAATATTCTTGAGATACTTGGAGCTTAAATGGGACATCAAAATGGAGATACATGGGAATATGGATTGTGAACTTTCTTGGTGATTTCTTTCCATTAATCTTTTGTAATTCCATTTATTTTATGAATTCAATGAATATTATTTTAGATTCCATGAGTAGCTAAATTTTATATCTAGGGTGTAGAGGAAACTCATATTTGGGCTTATTTTGAGATATGTTATAAATCAATGAATCCTTATTTTGAGCTTCAATGCCTATTGATTGTCATTTCATGTTGATTCTATAACCTTATTATCATTCATGTATTATAATTAGATATTTCATGCTTTTATTGATTTATTAGATGAGATATGCCTTTTAGATCTTGAATGATAGTGTAGGAAATTAGTTTTATATGGTAGTCAATCATACATTCTTGATTTTGAATTGTGTTATTAAAGAATATATTCCGAAATCTAAATAGTTTATTATGTTAGATTTTGAGTTATACATGAGAAAAGGGATTTGTTAATTAATGCATGTTTTAAGTAGTCTATTTATGTGGTGAAATCGAAAACCCTAGATTCTTCTTCTCATCTTGATTTCATTCTTATTAGTCTATTAGTATTGCTTTCTTTTTTTCATAGTAGTTTCCAAATCAAATCAAAAGTTTGAAAGGGGGTTTAATTTGAGATTTAGGTCAAATAGTTTGTCCCTTGGAACGAAACTTGACTTATTAGAAATACTATAACTTGACCTCGTATACTTGCGGGAATAGACCCTTTTTGGGCCTATCACCCACTTATAGTGAGTTCTCATAACTCGCCCCCAAAAGGATCAATCAATATTCATTCTTTTACTACAAAGAGCAACCTGACTGTCTTGAGCGTCGGAGCAGTTTTCGAACCCTTTGCAGGTTTTTCCCCCAAGAATCAGGAGCTATAGCAAGGAGCGAGAGTATAAGCAAGGAGCAGACGAAAGGAATCTCAATCAACTTACCAGAATATTCGATGATAACGGACATTGTCATGCATCAAGTCCTTGTTCCATGTTGATATAACGGAAGACTATTTTTTGACATCAGCAGTTTCGACTAGAGGCCTTCGTGTGTAGCATAGACAACCAAGAACACGAAGGTTATCAAAAGAAGGTGAAATGCCTAAGGCCATGTTTGGTGCACGGGAATGGAATGTGATTTCTGGGAATCACATTTCTGGAGCGTGATTCCTGGGAATCACATTTCAGGAGTGTGATTCCTGGAAATCTCATTATTGTAGTTTGATGTTTAGTTTGACTAGGAACGGGAATTCGATTCCTGTCATATTCCTAACTAGGTGTTTGGTTCGTACAGGAATAGGAATGTAAACTTTTGTAGAAGTTCACTTCTACCATTAATTAAACTACATGAATTACACCTCAACTTTGTCATACTATTACTTATTCAAATTCATAGATATGAAATAGTAAAATGATACGCCCAAGGAGTAGTATTTGAAGATATACTTTAAACAAATAAAGGTCTTAATAAAAATTAATCTAAAATAAAATTATGTTCATAAATCTAAGTAAAATTAATCCAAAATAAAATTCATCTATAAACTTAAATAAAAATTTATCTAAAATAAAATTTTGTTCGTAACTTAAATGAAAAGAGATATTTTCATAAACTAAAAGAAGTGAG
Source organism: Eschscholzia californica (assembly GCF_041429995.1). NCBI lineage: Eukaryota > Viridiplantae > Streptophyta > Magnoliopsida > Ranunculales > Papaveraceae > Eschscholzia > Eschscholzia californica. The sequence continues at coordinate 41,347,891 of NW_028238198.1, forward strand.
TGGTGGGAGATGGTCTTGTTTGGTGGGGTGATTGGAATCAATAAGAAATTACATATGAGTTTGACTGAACTACATAAGTAACCATTGCCATATGCATGTTTGTCATGAAAAAAATAGGAAGGAAAAAAAATGAGGTTATGACACCACCTACTAAATAGTGAAGTGATGTACTTGATACAAAATTGTTTACTCTAATAATTAATTCAAATCATTTAAAAAGTGTTTTTTTTTTCAGTAAAACTGCTTTGTATGAAGAGGAAACTAACAAGTTGATGATGTTACGCCACCACCACCTATGCACTAATGATTACCCATACTTTCCCACCAACCAATTCTTTCTTTGGATTTGACCATAGTTTTTTCTAGTTTCAAAGTACTTTACAGGTAAGTGAATGATTCTTTTTTTGATCATACAGGTGAGTGAATGATTGATATGAAAAAACCAAAAAGAGAGAGGTACAAACCTTACCTCTGTTAGAACGCTGACTGGAAGAGATAGAGAATGAGAGAAGTCGTGTGGTGGTTTGGATTTAAAACCCTAGTTTAATCACGATTTTATATCACACGGTAATTTAAAAATTGGTAATTCGATATTTTGTTAAGGATATATTTGTCAATAAATATTAACATATGTGATTCTGGGGAATGGGAATCACAAACCCACCTCCCCCTGGGTTTGCTATTACCCCATTTTTAAGGGAATCACATTCCCAGGGAAATAGGCTTCCCACGCCATTCCCACAAGCTAAACAATGATCTGAAATGTGATTCTCAGAAATCAAATTCCATTTCCACACCATTCCCCCACACCAAACACATCCTAAGAGTTTTTCATGTGGAGATAAACCTTGCAAAATAGGTGTAGGCAATTTGTTAATGATATAGACGGTCGTGAGAACGCAATCTCTTAAAAAAGAATTTGGAATGTTGACTTGTAGAGGAAGTGATCTAGCCACCTCTAAAATATGACGGTGTTTACGTTCACCAACACCGTTTTGTTGGGGAGTGTGACGACAACTAGTTAGATGTACAATGCCTTGGGAAAAAAATAAGATTGAAGTTCATTATTCATGAATTCCGTTCCATTATCGAAACGAAATTTTTGAATTTACGGATAGTAATGGAACCATTACCGGAATTTAGGTGTGATATAGAAGATTTAAATTGAGTAGAAACATACTTAGAAAAATTAATGACGTATTTATTCGGGTGTGATTTATTTGGCATTAAAAATATCCATGTGCATCGGGAAAAATCATCATCTAAGGTTAAAAGATATCGACAACCAGAATTGGAATGAATCGAAAAGGGGTCCCATAAATCCGCATGAATAAGTTCGAATGGTTTGAGAGAAGTACAAGAACTAGAAGTAAAAGGTAAACGTTTGAATTTAGAAAGATGACAAACATCGCACGTGTTTTATTTATTGAATAAACTTCATACAAGGAAGATGAGAAACTAAATACTTAAATCTAGAAATAGATGAGTGGCCTAATCGCCAATGCCATATATCAAAAGAATGCATACTAACATCATTACTAGGAAGAAAATAAAAAGAACAAATGTTAGGTTTCGTGCGAATAAAGTAGAGTCCATAGTGACGATCATCAAGTCCAATCTTCGTTCTCGTTGTTGGGTCTTGAAAGCGCAAGAGAGAGAATAAAAAATTACTTCACAATTGAGAGAAGTCATAGTTTCAGAAACAGAAACTAAGTTAATTTGGAAAAATAACGGAACCAATGTGAATAACTTGTATACGGGAACCATTAGGTAGACGAACAAAGTAGTTTGGAGGGGGCACGTGTATAATGGGAGGAACGATCAAGCGATGAACATATGTGTTTCCCGCATCGGAGTCAACAACCCAGGGAAAAGAAGAGAAGAATATACCTATTGAGTTTACAGCAGCCTCGGTAGCGATGTTCTGCTGTTGGGGTGCCTCCAGACGCACGGTCACGGTCACGATCAAAAAGGTTTAAAATACCTTGATTTTGCTCCTGGGTTAGCGAAGTCGCTAAAGGCGCCCAGGAAGTAGCTTGGTCGTTGGTTACGTTAACTGCGAGAGAAGACATCTGGACCTCTGTCGGTTTTAACCACATTCACTAGGGTAACCGTGTAGGACGTAACATGTTGCTTTGACGTGTCCATGGACCCTACAGTGGTCACACCAAGGTCGTTGACGCTTAGGAAGGGATCGGTCCGACCTGTCCCACTGATCCTGTCTGTCTGGCGCAGTTCCATGATCCAGTGATATTCAGTATTTTTGGATTTATGTCGTATATTTGATAGACGCAGTTCCATGATCCAAAACGTTCAGTATTTTTGGTATATCACGCCACCGATCTTGTATCTTCGGTGGGGGAATAAACCTTCCCACAAGACTCTTGTATCTCAAGTTATTTAAATAATTAAGACCTTTTTCGACTAAAATCCTGATCGATTCGGGGTTAAGTCATAAAAACAGTAGAGACACTTGCACAGTTTCAGACTCGGACAATTAAGATCTTTGGATCGGGCCTCGAATGTTTCAGAAGTCAGAGGAGGCACGACAATTTTTCCTTTCACCGGCGTCTCTTTCTGCCACCTTTTTGGTGAGTGCTGCCAACAGTTTCAGACTCGGACAATAAAGGTACGTTTCTTTTCTCATTTTTTCCAAAATGCTCTTATTCTCTTTCCCTCTACCAAAACTGTCATTATTTAGCCTATTCTATGTTCATTTCTCAAGCTTCAGGTAGGGGCAGGCTGCTGCCTTTCTACCAGACCTCAAATACCAATAATGACACCCAAGTTATGAGGCCTTATCAGTAATCAAACACCACAGAAGCTATACAAGTAAACCAGTTTTAAGAAAGCTTGCAACTTGAGTAAACTACAGACTCCAATATAATATGATTCTCAATCATCCGTTGTCTGATTAACAATGTGAATTCGAGATTACACAATAATAAGAGAATCAAACACGAATGTTATTGGAAATGTACGACTAAGCCAGGCGATATAAATATGATGATGACAATGTTTCGAACAAGAATCAACTGGCTCACGTAAACCAAGAGCACCTTCTCGGCGGGGAACTTAGAGAAGCCCACCTAAGTTAAAACAGATTGATCTAAATAAGTAAATCACACCACCATTAACTCAAGAATACCTGAAAACTTTTTGAGCTGGTGAAACACCTCCAAAAGATCTGACCTTTTTCTGGGACAAATTGTTTTTTCTAATGTAGGAGAAAGGGAGGTTTTTGTTTACTCTCTTGGGCGAGCTAGCCAGAGAGAACTAAGGGCACGAAGCCTGGAAAAATAGTCGTTTATTGCAAGGAGAGCTCGTGCTGATTGTCTGGTAGTCAATATTCCGTGCATTTGTTGTAGAGTTTGTTGCCGCAGATTGTCAGCCTAATAATAACAAAAAAAAATTAATTAATAATGGGAAAACAGCCCAAACTCCCTAAGCTGAATTTTCTTTTGTCATGAAGGAATAAAGGATCCATCAATTTCTTTTTATCAGCTCCTTGTGCAAGGTTTGCACAAATTCGTAGAAAGTGACTGATGCACAGGTTATGCACAAGCCAGCCCTATAAAAAACTGGCACGTCTTTTAAAGCAAGACCTATAGGAAATTGGGTCTTTTGCCCATTTTAAAATAGAAATTTCGAATATAACTCATATGCAAGGAGAGCATAAAAATTGAAAACATGTTAAAAACTAACCAAACAATTCGGGTACCAATTAAAAGTGAAAGGGAAAAAGAACACAAATTGTAGAATTTCAAGACTAATGAAGAGAAATATATCTATCTTCCCAATCTTAATGCAAATATACTATATTAGAGAACTAATGAAGGAGAAGAGGTGTCCACCTGATTAAGGAAATTCTCGAGTGTTCCAAGTTTTCCCATAGCCATTTCCATCTGACCCATGTAGTTGGCGACACTACCAGATGGTCCTGAAGGGGCAGGAGACCCACTGGCCAATGTCTCAGCCAAGGATTGTTGCAACGCCTCCATTTCTTGTGACAATGCATCCTCAGCCTGTTGAGACGATTCCTGCAGGTTGCAAATCTCCACCACCTGCTGCTCACTAAGAGGCTCCAATTGACTCACAAGGAGCTAAAAACATGCCAAAGATGAATTTGAAATAGACTTAAGACAAATACATGAACACTTCAAACTTAGGTATCAAGCCGAAATAGTAGTTGTGTGAAACTAAATTAAGGTAATATATGTCCGGTCCCAATATAAAATATAGTAATGCAAATATCAGGTTTGCCTACACAAGAAGACCCCTTTTTTGGCACTTGAATGGTCATTGAGCTGGGGCATTCTCAGACTCATTTAACCAGTCTTTTTGCAAAGATTTAGAGGATTAGATAGTTGAGTACTTAACTAAAAGTTGTCTGTTAACTAATTAAAACGTTCAAGTCCTAAATATTATGGGCATGGAACGTTGTAATGTCGGTGTATCCATTATGGATGTGTCACTGTGTCTGCTAGTGCATGCGTATCATCATTACAGGTACCACACTACCACATACAAAAGAAAGATCCACCTTCCATGTAACATTGGATCAGTAACATTGGATCCAGTGACATGAATAAGATTTACAAAGACTGAAACTAGACAACCAAATTTTACTTAAAACAAGTTACAATGATCCAAATATAGACAGACCTTGAGGAGTTCAGACGCACGGAAGCCACCAAGCCACAGAAAACACCTTTCCGCTGGTGTTTTCCACATACCAGACAGCATGTGGAAGACATCAGCCTTCGCCGCAATTCCCTTCAATCTGTAAATGTCATCATAGTGTGCCACAACACCATCTACAATGGTACGAAGTTCGATGTCACCAGCATGGGAGTTCACCGCTGCTCTTAGCTCGTTTATCTGTCTATTGTGCTCTTCCAGCCATCTTGCATATTCAATATCAAAAGTCAAGGCGCCTACAAACATATGCAAGAAACAACATTACCTAAATAAAATAGACAACTTTTAAATAAGCAAGTAAAATAGACACTCTTGTGAATAAATGCCAAGTTAGTAACCACTCACAAGGAAGTGATACAGAATCTTAATGCAAACAATAAACATCTATGTAACATAAATAAGATACAGCTGTGTGTGGTCCCCGTATAACTAGGCATCTGAAGCCATTAAGTTGTGAGCGAATATCCAACCATAATCAAAATCAGCAACATAAATAAGATACAGCATCTTAATGCAAAATAATTAACCATTTCATTGATATTGCATATTGCGCAAATCTTAATACCCTGACAACATATTTTTATTTAATCTTGTGGTTCCAAAAAAACATAAATTGAGAAAATAAAATGAACGTGAAAGAATGATTACCATTTCCACTCGAGTGAGGTTGGTCCCCCGAGCTTGAAATGAAGCCCTAGGGAAAAGAAAAGACAGAGAAAAGCATAAGCAACATAAACATGTGGAATAGAAGAAAAGAAATACTTGTATTCCAAGAGAAACCAGCAAAGACGAACCGAACCTGCTGGCGACCTCGCTGCAGCTCCTGCTCAAGTTGAGTTAGCTTTAATCTACTGCTCTCTAGCTGCTGGACATAGGCCTTACCAAAAAGAGAAGGAAACATCTCAGCTCGACATGTACAATCCTCTTGTTAAGAAGAAATTTATTAGCTTATCTCGTATCGCCATTCTCTTATCAAAACGATGTCCTTCACTCTTCAGTCTTCACACCACATGACCACAAGCATCAAGAATGCACAGGAATATGGTTTTTTTTATTTTCTACGTAGCATTGACACCAAAACTGGAGTAGGTACCCAGTAAAAGAGTCAAAATCTGACACTGGATGTCCAAAGGGCGGCTGACAATATGTGAATACGCATGTAGATATACTTTGCCCAAGAAAATGTTATGTTCTCATTTTTATTTTTGTTATAAAATTGGGCCATGGGCAGCTCGATTGAGGTGGGTAGACAGTCTGAGGTAGAGTCAATAGGCGTGATGAGCATGCCTGCAATGGGAGAAAGGGTATACCTACGTGGTTCCAGTTGACTTCAATATATAGTTATCTTCCGATTTAATTGGGATAAGTTAACCACTTTAACAAAACCTCTGTAACATAAAAACTCCTTCGAATTTTTTACCGCGTAGTATACCTGAATACTCCTACACTAGTATTTGACTCTGATTAATGTGCATTTTGCTCATTTAACTGACTTCCCACTTTTCAAAACTTACTAGTGTACTACATGCAATAACCGACAAAACCACAGTTGTGAGAAACCACCTCCACTTAAAAAGAATAAATATAACGTTTACTGCCTTCAGCAAATAAAAATGACCATAGTAACTTTACATATCAAATTAACTGATTAGCTAATGAACAGAAGGCATGTGTCCATTGTCCGCATTCCATTTAAATCACCAATTAACTCGGGACGGAAAAACAATAAGAGTAAAGAATCGGACAACCTACTTTCTTTCTCAGTCGACTTTTTCTTGCAGCTTCACGATTTTGAGCAAGTCTGCGAAGTGTCTATAAAAGTAATGGTCAATGCAAATGCTATGTAATCCACCTTAGGTAATATTCACACAGTTTCTGCTAATTAACCTTTTGATCCCCTGTTTTCTCCTTTGTTCTATCACTTGAATCTGAAGCCGCTAAACCGGTCAAAGGACCAGAGTCAAACTGTGACAACAAGCACATAATGTCAGGTATGAATACAATTATACGATTAATATTACTGCTATCAAACTTAAAAACAAGTGAATGTTTAGTCTTTCGACACTATACTGACTAAATCAGAAGTAAACCGTACTTGGGTTAAAAAACCAAAAATTGCACTGAAGACAAGTTACTGGATACTGACATTTGTATAGAAGAATGTAACTGTTACAATGTGGAATTCAAGTTGAATGTTGAATGTTCAGAGAACTTACCCTTTGATTCTTATCATCTGTATCAACATCTGTAGAAGTATCGGTCCTAGGACTGGCATCTGCCATTCTGGACTCGCCCCAGTTCTCAAGATGGGCACTAGACTGAGAAATAAGATTGTAATGTAGTCCTTCTGATGGTTGTCCTTCAGCAGGAACTCGGTTCGTGGACAAAGTTACACCTGCGGAAAGTATGGACTGTTTCAAAGGGAAAAGAAAAAAAAACATAATAAGAAATGACAGAGCTTGTAACAAACAAACACTTCACTGTGTAATAACCTACAGACTTCAAAAAGATATCAAGCTTCACATTATCTGATGTACGCTACTGAAGAGGATCAGAAGAAACAGTCCCACCACTTGCTTTTTTGGTTATCAAGCATTGGATTTTCTGTTCCGATAATAGACTAGGAAGGAGAATAAATCGGAATTCCCAGGAGAAGAAAATTACTACATTGATGACTCTCGTACTAACTATTTCAGTTGGTAAACAGAAAAAACTTTTCACCCCATTAAGAATTAAGATGATAATGGGAGAGCATAGATATCCGTAATCATCCCATTAGTCAAAAGATACATATCTTAATATTAGCAGTGAGTATTTCAACTCTTTTGGTCTATACATCTGCACAAGGATACAACATATCGGCCATGTATCTAAGCATAAATAAGACAAACAAACCAGTGGGAGTAACATATGGAAGTAAAGTAAATAATTTTTTCTATGAGTCTGGCATTGCCACATATGAACTAATCTTGACCTTTCCAATATAGCAGAACACCCAAATGAACTCATCGTGCTGTTGTAGATATGTCACTGCGGCCTAGGGGTCGTGATGACAAAATTATGGTGACATAGACCATCTGTCCCAGCCCCCCATACCACACTCCTTTTTGCGCACCACAAAATTGAAACCAAGTGGATCAACTAAGTTAACAAATACAAGGACAGATACATAAAAAAGAAAATAGCCTAATCTCTAGGCTCCCCTACTGGCTCAAGTGCATGATATAGCAATAAGAATATTCCCCAGACAAATAAGGTTGAATATCATACAGGTACCATTTGTTCCGAATCTATATCTTGGAAAGATAAAGGCAGTGAATACGTACTCGTACTACAATCTAGAGAATCCTCTACACGTAACCCAATCGATTGTTCAAGCGCCCCAAGGTCAGAAACTCGATAAGCATGGTTGTGATTTTCTTCTGTGTCACTGAAATGTGTAAGTACAAAAATTTGTGAAAGGAAGAACAGATTAACCATATATAGATTTGAATGACGCACACACAGAGACGGCCTGAGTATTTACAGTTACATGGAACGAATGGTGGAATATCTCAAGAATAAAATCCAAAACATATGCCAATATCTAGAAAGAAAAGCAAACTAACGAGGTAATGTCCTAATGACTGCGAAACATGAAGTTTTCATTTCAAGATATCACCTACGAGAATAAAGTACGCTATAATGTGCACTTACTTTAGCTAAGAGTTGGAAAGACATGAATTTTTTTTCATTTTACTTGTAAGTTAAACTCTTCTGTGGGAATGACTATGTCCATAATTTCATATATCACGTGCTTGTGTGTCAGTCTGTGTGAATGTGTGTCTTGCTTGTGCATCTTGCCTGAGTGTGTTTCAGAGAGAGAGAGACATCCATACCTTTTTTTTTTAATTTGTTTTCCACATTAGCCATGGAGATAAGATAATTTACGCGAACAAAATATTTGAGAAGCAAGGCCATAATCCTATCAAATGCTCGACCTAAATGGTTTGCTAGGTTGTCTCTCAAAATGCTTTGGCAAATAAAGGAAATAATTTGAAACCTACGTTCCTGAAGTCATGACTACTCCATAGTCCGAGGACTCCGAGACCACCGGTATTAGTTAATTCTCTAGTAGATGTATATGATACTAAGTAAACCAACAAATACATTGTCTTAATTTCTTTTTAGGCATTCTCTGCTGGATAGTTATACTGGAATGAGCTGACTGCTTAGCGTAATTATGTAGTTATGCTGTATTCAAATTGAATACACTGATTAGAGTCATCCGAGTCATTTTATGGTAAGTCATTATTACAAGGGTACATATATATATGTGGAATCATTTCCAGTTACCAATTATAAATATATGTATGAGCGACCAATTTTGACTAGCTCATACTAAAAGGCTTTGTTTCCACAGAATCATTTTACCAAAAACATTTGAATGTTCAGTTTTTTAGTACAAACAGAAATAGTAGCTTCAATTAAAGATGCATCAAAGTATTAATATAAAAATCGAGAAAGGACTTTTCGACTAGTGGAGAAGGTAATCAAGAATGAAAAGATCTATGAGAGAAGAGAAATTACAGTTCATTAGAGAGAGGCAATGAAGGCACAAAGCTCGGCATACCACCACTTGCTTCCTTATCATCTTCTGCAGAAACCCTTTGCCCTATTCTACCGTCCATACATCACCATCCTTGCCACTCCAACCCTAAATCCCCAAACAAATAAAAACCCCGGAATGATGTAAATCCAAATCTATTCAAACTTCACAAACCCCAAAATAAAAACCCTAAAAAGATTATCTAGGGCAGCTCAGCTCTTCATTCAAATACTCACTCACTGTACGTCCAAGTAGAAAATAATCATATAAAAACTGAACAAAAACCAAAACTATTCACATACAAAGCCACTCTCTTAAGAAGAAAAGTAGTTTCAACAAAAACAAAAAAGAAATGTGGTATTTCTGATAAATTTTCAATTAGTTACACTTAAAACCCTAGAACCCTAGTTATCATCAAACGAAAGCCGCCATCACCCACCCCACAGATCAATCAGTATATTCGAGCTTTGACTCAGAATTCAACGAAGACTGTGAAGTAGCTGAGATTGACGTAAACAAAAACTATATACAAACAACCAACGAAAACCCTAATTTAACGGAGCAGTTGTTGATTAAATTCACCTGCTTCGACTTGCTTTATTCGACAAGTCTATGAAATGCTGGCCGAATTTTTTTCGTCTCTCTCTCTCTTTTTAGGATAGTCCAGATTCGAACTTCGATATTCTTTTGGAGGAAGTAATAAATACTAAGAGCAACTCCAATGTGGGGCTCGGGCTCCCAATTTTGGGAGCCCCTGAATTTTGGGAGCCCCGGGGCTTAGAGCAACTCCAACGTTGGGCTCCCAAGAGGGGCTCCCAAATCCAAAATATGCACATGTGTGGTGTATGTGTGTGAGGGTTGTGTTTTAAATTTTGGCTCTAATATATTAACTTCATCGACATAATTGAAATCGGAGTTCAACATTTCCACATAGCCTAAATTATGTAAATTGGCATTTGGATCCATTGAAAAAAAAAAATTAATGGAGGAGAAATTGATAGAGAGAGAGGAGATGAAAATATGAAATAGATAGAGAGAGAGATAAAATATAGAGAGAGAAGGAGAATATGAAAAAAAAATTGGGGTGGATCCCCTTTTAAAGGGGATCCACCCCAATATTCCCGTTGGGAGCTCCCAACTAGCCGTTGGGAGTTCCCAACGGGAAGATTATTGGGGCTGGGAGCCCCCAGCCCGGGCTCCCATTTGGGAGCCTGGGAGCTTGGGGCTCCCAGCCCCACCGGGAGCCCAGCCCCTGGGCTCCCGGGTTGGAGCTCCCAGGCTGGGGGCTGGGGCTCCCAAATTCAAATTGGGAGCCCCAGCCCCATGCACATTGGAGTCGCTCTAAGAGGGTGTGTTTATGAAATAGGATTAAAGGGTGAATTCCATTTGGGCCTTCTTAAACACTTCTAGACCCTTCTCAAGATAGTCCAAAATAGGGTCCACGGGTTTTAGGCTAAAAATAAAATTCAAAAAGGGATTAAGGTTATGTCATCCCCAAAAAAATGAATTTTAGTCGTGTTATGTATGACACAAAAAAATGAAATGAATATGAAACTTTAACAATAAATAACACATTATTTATGAAACAAAACAAGAATCAATAAATAGAAAAACACTGTAACTTTGACATCTAGACATACTTTAACTATACTAAATGTGTCTTGCTGTAGAAATATATGTAATTGATACTAAATAACGTGTATATTGCGAAACAGATAGTAAGTTTGAAATCAATTTAAAAAAAAGAATTTTGGAGATTAGTTTTCAAAAGTGGGTTTTTTCTTATATAAAAGGTTATAATGGGTATTATGATTAAATAGAAATGATAGAGATCTGTTTTTTATAGAGATGAGTCAATTTGGACTAAATATCTATTATAATTATTATTTTGACTTAAAATACTATATTAATATTAGGGTGGATTGAATGTGTGTTTAGGTGTAGATTTTTTGACTAGGAACCCAAAAATTATCCAAAATAATACCCCTTCCTAACTCCTAACTTACCCCAAAAAAAAAAAGGCTTTTTACTCAGTTCAAATATTTTGGCAATAATAACTTTATTTTTGTTTGGTAAATCATCTTATATCCTTCACGAGTGTACTCGAGTCGAACTTTTAACGAGTTGCTCGAGGTTTGCTCGACTATTGCTCGAGATTAACGAGTATGAATTAAACACGAACTCAAAATCATGTTCGTTTATATAAACGAGCCGAACTTGATCATTCTTTAGTGTATCCGAAGTTAATCGTGAACAACACGTTTAATATAGTATCTATAATAGTGTAGTACATAATTACGTATTAATATTGAAACTTGTACATGGAATATTGACCATTAAAAGATTATTGGAATATGAATCATTAATCATTATTGTTGTACGTGACAAATGATCATTGAAGTATTTTGATAATTTGGAAAGTTATTTTAATTTGAAGTATTTTGATAAACGGCTTAAAACAATTCAAGCTCGAGCTCTTTCAAACATATATGAGTCGAGCTCGAGAAAGTGGACAATTACTCGATCGAACTCGAGCTCGAGCAAACAGTCAAAGACACTAGCCGAACTTGAACATCTTACTACTCCTATCGACTTGGCTCGAGTACACCCCTTTATTCCTTCTTTAAATATCTCACAACACCCTTTAGAAACCTTTAGGTTTCTTCTCATTAATTTTAACTCATTTTTTCTCTCCAACCGAAAATCACATTCTCTTTTCAAAGAAATCTTGGTTCATCTTCTTCATTCATCTATTATCCAACAATGTTTATTTTGAGTTTTAAGATTCGATTTTAGTTTTTTTTTTCTCCCATGAAAGCAACTATGTTCATCTTCAAACTGAAACAATCAAACTATGTTCAACTATGATTCGGATTTCCCATATTTAAAGATGAAACAACTAGATTTGAAGATGAACATAGATGTTTTGGTTTTATTCGTCATTGTTTCAATTGTTTTGGTCATTTTCGTTTCATTTTGGTCATGTTTTGGTTCAATAGATCTGGTTCTTATAGCTTCAAATATGCTTTTTGCACCGTCAAATATGATAATCTGAACATTTTTTTCATCGTCCTCCTCTGGTACAGAAACCATATCACCTATCACCAGAACACCATATATACGATTCATGTCTCCCAACGTGATCGTCATCTCTCCAAAGGGCATATGGAAAGTGTTGGTGTCTTCGTATCACCTCTCCATAAATGTCGAAAGTAGGACTCGATCCAACTTTTGGTACGAATACTTGGCAATGTGAGCCAGTCTCATCTTCTGCACCATTGCCTGAACTTTGTCGCACTCCCATTCCAAGTCCCACACTTGCTCTTTCTTCATGGCATATAGTCTCGTTTGATAGAGATCCAGTGAGAACAACAAAAGCATGATTTTGTAATTTCAAAGGCAAATTCTTCTGAAAAATTAAATTAACAAAAAGTAAATAAACAATAAAAAAATTCTTTATTCAAAGTTATGACTAAACTTACTGGTTGATTCCAAATTAGTAATGCAATGTGATGGAACACTCGAAGCAAAAATCTATCTAACGGACCTCCAAGATAAGGGTTTGATCCAGGTTTAGCACTACTAGTTCTCTCTATGGGTGGTGTAGCAACAAGTACTTCGGTCGGAACTGAAGTATCAACCCCATACGGCTCTAAACTCTACGAGTCCTCTCGTTCCCAGTAGGATGAACACGCTCCACCATAGAAATAAAGGAATAACCTAGGGTGGAGAATAAACACAACTAAGAAAAAATAATAAGGGAATGAACATGACATTGTCTGTTCGGATTGGAGAGTTCGAAAGATTTCAGATTAGACAGTCCGAAAGATTTCAGATTGGACAGTCCGGCACAGTTCAGACTGGTTCGAGTCCGAACTTACACAGATTCACAATCGAAATTAGGGCAACCCAAATCACTACGAATCTTCCATAAACATACATCATACAAGTACTTCCTAGTATTATGAACATATAAATCACAAATAAGCTTCATTTACTCAGATAAATCAAAGAAAAGAAAATTATAAGCTTACCTAAAATGAAGATTGAAGGTCCTGGATTTCTCTTTCTATACCATGAACGAAGCAATGTGTGCCAGAGAAAGGTCGAGAGGTGAAAGAACTTCTTCTTCGAGCAAGAAATTTGGGAAGAAGATGAAGATCGAATTCTCAAACGTCGGTTCTCTCTCTCTCTCTCTCTCTCTCTCTCTCTCTCTCTCTCTCTCTCTCTCTCTCTCGGTAGATCAGCTAATAGCGAAATTAGGGCAAATGATTTGGGGTGAGATTTTTGGGATTTTGACTTCGGTCAATATATCTGGTGTTGGGTTAGGGCTGGAAAAAAAAACCGTTGATCGAGAATCGCCTGATGTCCGCCAGACCCCGGAGACACCCGAGACTGCCCGAAAGCCGATCGGGCAACGGCTGGACCGACCGACTAGAGTTGTCGGGTCGGTCTCGGTTTTAAAGCTCTAGCCGGCTGTCCGACCGAGCCAGAACCGATTTTGGCCCAATATAGGACCGAATTCTTAGAACCGTTAGATTAGGATATTATGAACCGTTAGATTAAGGGTTTTATCCCTAGGTATATATACAATTTCTTAAGAGGAAAACTTCATTCACCTAGATCTATCACTCTCATTTCCTGGCTTCTCTTACATCTCCACTTTTCTTCCAAATATGAAGAGAAAAATCTTCAACTCTTCATCTCCTCTTGTTCCAAGTATGAAGAGAAGACTTTAACTCCAAACTCCCTCTCTCATCTCCTGGTTTTCTCTATTTCTCATTTATGCCTCTCTCTTTCTCTCATCTCCTAGACTATCTCTCTCTGCTTCATTCTGAGATTTATCCCTAGGAATACGAAGATAAAATAGACGAAGAAGAAGAATAATGAAGAGAAGAAAAACTAAAAACGAAAAACGAATATCGAAGAAGATTTGTTTCATGTTGTTTCTGAAGGGTTATAGGGGTATCTAATACACCAAATTGTCTTAGTGTTGTTAGCGGAATCTCAAACATCTCTATGTTTAACACTAGTTTCCAGGATCTATACATGAACATATCAATGAACTAGAATGGAAAGAAGATTACCTCTTAATCTCTTTCCCACGAACTAAATCCCCAGCAGTATTCGGAAGATAAGAGCTCTAAGTGTAGCTCCTCTACTTGAGACACCGAGTATATAACTTGAACTCCCTCCTTTCAGTCAGGTAGGACCTTCTTGAAGGTTGTGATGAAGAACTCCTTCTTGACTAGATACTTGAGAAAACTCCTTTTCTCTCTCTCCCTCTGAGATGTATATTCTGAAACTCTTTCAGTTGACAGTTTCTCCTCTTGAGAATTGTCTCTAGAATTCTTACCTGAATTCTTGTCTCCAGAGCCTCTCTAGAATTCTTACCTGAATTCTTGTCTCTTTCTTTAGGTTGTCTAATTAGGTATATATAGAAATCCCTAGAAAAGGTATTAGACCCAAACTAGGATTCCTAAAACCTAATTATAAGGTAACTTCCAAAATTACCCTTGAGTGGCCGGCCAACATAGCCCTTTATGGGCTTCCTTGGCCGGCCCACTATGGGCCTAACCGGCCATGTAATGGCCGGCCCCTTGCCTTGGTCGACCATCACATGGCCGGCCCACCTAAAGCCTTTCCGGGCCTCCCTTTCGGGTCCGGACATGTTTATCTCTTTTCGGACTTCTCCGAACTAATATGGACTTACCAATAACGGATCCAATCCACTTATTTGCCATTCTCTTTCTAGTCAATTCTCTCCGTTCAAACCATTACTCTTATGTGTAACCCTTGTAGGATCCGGTCTATGTTAGCCGCGGATTACCGAAGTTATCCGACGATCGTAGTTGGCTTCTAGCTAAGCATTACGACCGCTAATTGGACCGGACTAATGATCTTCCGAGTAAGGTCATTCAGATCCTTTTCGCCAAATTGTACGCATGGCAACCTTGGTCGAAGGACACTCCTTTGGAAGGATACCATTCCTTCAGGCCGAGGGAATATATCCTTCAGTTTCATCTTGTTTCATTTTTTTCATCTCGTTTCATCTTGTTTCATCTTAAGAAAGTTTGCCCTAATTTTAACCCTGGTATTTTTCCCTAAAATGTTGCCCTAAATTTGGTTACGGTTTTGCCCTAAAATTTTGACCTAAATTTTTTTAGTAGTTTGGGTTGTACTGGACCGACTCGGATCGATACCCGAGTTTCAAGAGAACAAATTAATCCGGTCGCGGGCGGGCATTGGGCAAGTGACTTTTAGATTTTGCCCGACCCAGAATTCCAATCGGGCAATTTATTGTTGGGCCCGGCCCGACCGAGCCCGTTGAAATATACCCGCGGGAAAGCCCGACAGGACCGATTCCCACCCCTAGGTTAGGTGCCTTCTCACATTCGTACCGGGTGCTAACAGATAGCGAGGGCTAACAACACTTTAAACGGGTGCTACTAGCCGCTTTCTTATTTTCCATGGAACCTCCCACCCTACTTACCTTTTTGTTTGAACCCCACCCTACTTACCTAGCAATTGTAATTTGTCTGATCAGATTGTCATCTATTATATAAAACAGAAGGAGAAATGCTGACTGAGAGGGTGTTTGATTTTTGCACTTATTAAGTGATTTTCACTTAATAAGTGCGGGCCGGCAATTTTAGGTCGTTTGTTTTTTCACTTAATAAGTGAAAATCACTTGTAAGTGATGTCAAAGTAAGTGCAAAAAAGTAAGCTCCAAGTTGGAGCTTATTTTTTTGCACTTACTTTCTAAGTGCTAAAAAAGACATATAAGACCTAAGCAAAATAAAAAATTACCACATAAATCCTTAATATTAAAACCTCGTAATCCGTTATATTTAAAGCAACACACGACTCCTCACTCCCCAGGCTTTCTTGTTTTGCTGCTCACCAATAAAGTATAGATAGAAAAGTTGAAAATAGGCTACTAAAGTGTTATAGGTTTGAAAGAGAACGGTTTGTGTTGTGGTAGAATTCCCAAAACCACCTTTTTTTTAGTTGAAAGACCCAAAACCACCTAAACCCTAATATAATAATAATAGACAAAACCTATCTATTAATGTTAGAGAGGTTTACCTATTAAAAAGACATACCTATTAATAACCATCTACAACCCTAAACTCTATACCTATTGACAAGCACCAAAAACCCTAAAATCTAAAAAGTTGGTTGTGAGAAAGGAAGGAACAACCGGGTGAAGAAAGAGCTAGAGAGAGAAGAAGACACCTAATAAGGTACTCCATAAGTTTTTCTTATTATTTAATTAATTTATTGTTTGGTTGATATGTCTTGTCTCCATCATAGTTTTTTTAGATTAAATAAGTTATGCAATTAATTACTAGTATAATATTATTTTATCTTTTTGTTATTCATTCATCATAGTTTTTTACATCATCAAAGAGAATATATAAACAAGGTCATTCATCATAGTTATTTTACATTATTCATTAATTAATATATAAACAAGTTCAATTCATTAAAAAATATTATGGTTTTTATGTTATTCGTACATTATTTATTGAAGATGAAATATTTATATAAACAAGTTCAATTCATTATTGAAGATGAAATACTTCGGTAAAAATCATCTCAAAATCTATTAAATCTTTTTGTGTTGTTTACTTTGTATGAGAAGAATGTCGAAGCTAAATATTGTTCGTAAAGAGTCTGCCGAGAAAGAGACAAAAAGAAATATGCAAATCTGGAAATTGAATCCGGCAATGGAGAAAGATTTCATCGATTTATGTTTGGAGTCGGTTGGGGTGTTTGGTTACGCTGGAAGTTCTCTAAAAAATTGGTCTAACATTATCAGTGTATTGAATAACAAATACAATCAGAACTTTGACCAAAAGACCCTTAAGAATAAGTGGTGTTCTCTGAAGAGTGGGTATATGGTTTGGAGACAACTCACACATAAGACTGGTCATGGTTACAACGCTGATCAAGGAACATTCGATTGGCCCGAGGAGATATGGAAAACTTTAATTGAGGCAAGTAGCATATTTAAGATAAAGACTAGTTTATTAAGTTTAGTATAACGTAAGTAATAATTTAATTTCTTTCCTTTTGCATGTACAGAAAGATAAGAGGGTTGCAAAGTTTAGAAATCAACCTTTAAATCATTTTAAGGAGTTGGAGCAACTCTTTGAGGGTACACTCTCAACTGGAGAAACGGCTTATAGTCCCATTCTATTTGATCAAGATGTGCATGATGATACATTAAAGGATGACAATGATAAAATCACTTCTAATGAAAGTGAAACTTTTGTGGATCTTGACAAAGATGATTATTTTTCAAAAAATAATGATCCTTATGTGGAAGATATTTCTATTTCACAAAGTCCTACTCTTGAAAGGTCTCAAGGTTCAGGAAAAAGAAAAAGAGCAAGTGCGGAGTACAGTGAATTAATTGGAATAATGCGCTCTCATCTTGAAGGGTCCAAAGCCGATAGAGAAATTTTAACAAAGAAAATCGAACAAGAACTTAAAGAAGGCGTAGAAGCCAAAACTTATTCTGTTGATGAATGTCTTAAGATTATAAATGCAATGAAGGTCATACCTGATGTTCAATTAGACAAAAAAGTTTATGCTGCTGCTACAATCATACTTTGTAGAAACACTGAATTGCGAAAGGCTTTCATGATGCAAGAAGACGTAGATGATAAGGTAGTCTTTTTAGAAGAACTAGTGAAACAATCGTAGGGTTGAATTTAAGTTTAATATTTATTTAGGTTTTTGTTTTTCTTTAAGTTTTTTTTTCTGATAAGGTTCTTAATACATTTAGTGTCATAAACTAATTTTATCTTTATCACAAATTATTTTATATGACATTTAGATTTTCATTTTAATGAATGTTTGTGTTGCTTATGATTTATATTTTGTTCTTTGTAGATATATTAAATTTGGTCGACATGGTATCAAATGCGGATATAATTCTACATTTCCTTAAAGAAGATGAAATATTTATTTTTTTTGCGTTATTGTTACTCTTACGTTTCAAACCTAACGAAGTTCATAGCCCCAACGTTCGCAAAAGTTTATGTGTTTCTTCGCTCACTGGCAAAGCATACATACAGGAACTTTTAGATGGTCCATCAATAGTGATGTATCAATTATTAAGAATGCATAAAAATGCGTTTACTGAGTTGTCTTCTCATTTAAGAGATAAAGGGTTTCTTAGTGATAGTAAACATGTAAATGTTGAAGAAAAACTTGCCATGTTCTTAATGACAGTTGGTCATAAAGAAACCAATCGTATGATTAAACATCGTTTTCAACACTCAGGACAAACTATAAGTAAATTTTTTCATGAAGTGTTGAGGGCTATGCAAGAATTCGCGAAGGAAATGATAGTTCCACCAAATTTTGAAAAACCAATGCCACCAGTAAAAACACATAGGCGACTTAGAAAAGGGGCATTCAGAGGAGCTATCGGCGCATTAGATGGCACATTAATCCATGCAGTGATTCCTCCTGAGAAAAGAATTCCTTTTAGAGGACGAGGTGGTAAAGAGTGTTTTCAAAATGTGATGGCAGTATGTGATTTTGATATGAAGTTCTTATTTGTGGTAGCTGGATGGGAAGGTGTAGCCCATGACTCTAGGATTTTATCTGAGACTGTCCGTAACCCAGCTTTGAAATTTCCACTACCCCCTCCAGGTAAAATTTGTTCATTATTTACCATAAGATTTCATTTTGAATTTTAAAATTGATTTTATTTTGTATTTGTTGATGCAGATAAATATTATTTATGTGATCTTGCTTACACGCACGCTAGAGGGTTTATGGCTCCTTATCGCAATCAAAGATATTGGTTGTCGAGTTGGAAATCTGGACCTGCTGTTGGTAAAGAAGAAATATTTAACCGCGCACATGCTCGGTTAAGAAATGTGATTGAACGAGTCTTTGGTGTGTTGAAGTGTAGATTTCCTATATTAGGAAAAATGTCATCTTATAGTTTTCAAACCCAAATACACATTGTGGTTGCATGCATAGCGTTACACAATTATCTTCGTCGACATTCACTTGATGATTCATTGTTTCAACAATATGAAGATGTTGACGCAGAGATAAACAACAATGTTCCTATCGATTCTGATGATCCAATGCCACATTCTCAGACATTCCGGCCTCAAGATCAAGTTGCAATGATCCAACTCCGAAACGAAATTGCAGACGAACTAGTTAATAGTGCAAATGTTATTGCTTAATGCTTATTTTCTTACATAACTATATGTGACATGAAGTTTATTTACCTTATCAATTTAGGATGTGAAGTTTGATTAATTATGATTGATTTTTTGAATAAATTCGTATTAACAAAAGTTACAAAATTAAGAGATTTTATGCAAGGTTAATCTAGACAATTAACATTTTTTAAAGCGCTTATAAGTGATAAAAAACAAACGACATTGCACTTGTAAGTGATAAAAAACAAACGGCTTTGTACTTATTAAGTGATATCACTTAATAAGTGATATTCACTTACTAAGTGCTATCACTTATGAGTGCTAAAAAATCAAACACCCTCTGAGACAAACATCATTTCTTAATAAAACATTTTGTCTATAAGTCCTTCCCTATATTTACAATATAGTCCTTCTTCGGTTTAAAAGATACTCACAAAATATTCTTTCTATTTAATCACTCATGAAATACTCTTTCTATTTAATACCATGTCAAAAGTATCTATATGAATCATGACCATTTGTTCCTTATAAGATATTATTTTCATTAATCACTCATAGTGCCCCAAAGAAAATACTCTTTCTATTTAATCACTCAAAACCCTAACCCTTTTTATTCTTTTACTTTCTTTGTCAACAACTTTTAACCATTTCAATTTCATATTCTTCTTGAGTTTTATTTCTTTTCCTTTTTTTCGGCAGGCAATAAGATTGTTTAGTGAATTTAGGTCCAACTGAGGTGAGTTACTATTACGTTTTAAACTCATGCCTTAATAATAAGAAATCATAGGTTTTCACATCTCCCTTCATTTGAAATATTTGATTAGATTAAGTTGTAAATTTGAGTTTGATTGAAGTCAAATCTTGAAATGGTTTTCCTCATTTGTGGAGGTTATTGATGATTATGAATGTGTTGATTTACTGTATGTGGAGATCAAAGGATCGACATAACAACTATGTAGAAACTTGTGTATAAGTTATTCGTAGACAGTGTGGATTCTTTCATTCAATATGTCGTATTTTGTTCTTAAATATTTGTAAGTAGCTTACAAAAGAAGAAACCTCAAGATTATGTGGTATTTTGCTTACGTCTTAATATTTGTAAAAATTCAATATATTTTTTTATGTTAAAATTCAATTTGGTTTAAGTTTGATGAATTGATTTCTTCTCCTTGCAAGCTTCATTATGATAGAGTTGATAAATTTATGCAAACATCTATGGACTCGACTTGGTAATTTTGTAGTTAAGTTTTTTGTTTTCTTTCTCTCACTGAATCTTCAGTTTGTTCTGCATGTTCTGATAAAAAATCTTTTTACTGATGATAATTATATAGTGGAGGACCAAAACGACGATGCTTGAAGATGCACCATGGACATCAACCTAAACCATGTGTATCAAATTGTTTGAATCCAAAAGAACATGTGATTTTGAGTGCTTTTATTTCCAAGTATATATAAAGATTTGATAGCTGCATTTGGGTTCTTTAAATCAATATTATTGCTAAGAAATATACAAGATTTCTTAAGAAGAAGATTTTGGATGATCAAATAGATGACATAAGTTTGATTAGCTTATAAGATTAAGAATTTTGTATATGTTTTTCATGTAATATATTTCTTTGCATTTAGTCTTGTTAGAATGAATTTGTTTCACACTGTGTAGTATGGATATCTGTGGGGGTATCGGTATTGGTCCTATGGATATTGATCGAAATAAAATGGGTGAAAAATGTCATTGGGGAAAAGTGCTACACGTACGACTTAGCTTAGTAATTATTTTTGTTACTTTCAGTGCCTTTTGAATTTGACTCTGGGATGATTTCTTAATTGGTTCACTTCATTGTTTTCTCTATTTATATGATAATGGTGGATCTTTATCATATAAAGGTGGAGAAGCTCATGCCCATTGATGTCGAACCAGAAACTTGAATCAATAGTCTTATGTTATAACTAGCTGGAACTTGGAATATGGACATGAAAACCTTTTTTGTGAAGTACTTACTCCTTAATAATAGAAGTACTTTAATAAAACTATCTAATGACAAAACCCATCAACGAATGATCGATTTTCAAGGGCAAAATGGGTTCATAACTCAGTATAAGCCATTGGGTCCTACCGACATGTACCTTTTTAAAATAAAGAGGAAAAATCAAACCAAATTAGTTATTGTTAGTGAATAGAGAACATATGAGTTATCTTAGATAGTCCCACATTGGATGGGCTAATAAAGGCTTCAAGTGTAATAGCTAAGTATTCAACTCTCAATCAAATTCATCTCTTTTCCCTCTCATATCATTTATTCTAACAGTTTTAATAATATTATTCGTGCGGGAGGCACGGGGTATACCCTAATACACTTATATAGCTGATCGTGACAATTACATTTTTGTCCTTATTACAAAATTACGTTCAGTGCCCGTAAACAATAACATAATAATCCAATTAAACAAAGGGATATTGTTAAATGTGCTTAAGATCTTGACTTAATTGTTATAAATATAGTATTAAAAAACCCAAATAATAAAAGCAGAATTTAATTGAGCAATAAACAGTAAGTTTAAGTAAAATCACTTATTTTTTTGCAGAGCTTAATTAAGTAGTAATCGAACCAATCAGAGAGCTTATATACTCTAAAGAGCTTATATACTCTAAAGAGTTCGATCCTTTGGTTTCCGACTAACCGGCGGCGGTAGTCCGTCAATGGCTACCGTCCGCCGGAGTATTGCCAGAATATTATCGATTTAGTTGTATTTATCTAGTCTACTTTTTCTATCCAAATAATTTTTTTTAGTAGTCAAGTTTAGTTTCAAAAATTTTGATTCTTCATGTAAGTCTTCAACAATGTATGGTTTTCACCATTCAAAGTTTGAAGGATTGAAGATCAATCTCCAACTCTTAGATCTATATATCTATCCCCACTTATTAATAGTAGGAGATGATGATCTAAAAGAGTGTAGCAAACAACTATATTTTGTTCAACTTTGATGGCGATCTTATTTTCAAACCCACAATATCATAAATCAATTTCTATCCCCATAACTTCTTCTTCTTGGTGGTTGTTTTACACACTTTATATAGATCTTAAAGTTCACAAGTATCATCACTTTCAACCCCATTTCTCTACTTCATTTTTCTAAAAATAACAATGAAAAGATGAGAAGTCAAAAATGAGACAAGGTCTCATTTCCTCCCTACTTATTCTACTACTAATTTCCTCTCTTCATCCATCATCTAAATCTACCACTCATACTACCACGTTTTGAATTTCACTCTTTGTCTTAACCTCACTACTCATACTACTCATAAATTCCGGCTAACATCCATTTCTTGTTTGATGTTAATAGTAGTAGTGGTGGTACTGTGAGGGAATGGAGTTTTTATTGTCGGAGTTTGTCTTTGTAATTGGATTTGTGTGCATTTCCTTCTCTTTTCTTTTCTTCCTACAGATAGAATGAAGAGTTGTTTTCTAACAAAGATGAGGCTATGATTTTAGTGAGCTGTTAGAGAGATAAAGTGAGAGGGAAGAAGAAGAAGGCAGCTGATGTCCTTGAATCAGAGAAAGAGGAAAGAATGGGGAAGGAGACTTAGGGTTTCAACTTCCATTTCTTTTATTTGTGGTGCCTTTAAAATTCAGGTTATAATGCTTAAAGTTGTTGGCCTTCTGTCCACTTATGTGCTCTTAAGAATGATGCTAGAACTCCTTGATGCTTTCAAAAAAAAAGACCACAGGAATTGTGGTGCCTATAACTTGGTGTGTTGTTGTGTGGTGATGTCTTCAAATGTGCCTCTAAAATCCTTTTTCATAATTTACCTTTCTCACTCTAAATTTCTCACAAATCTTTTTTTCTTAAAGTCCAAGTGGGCCAAGCAATCAATTGCTTTTTCTTCTCTTTTTTTTCTCATGCCCAAGTGTGCCAAGCGATTAAGCTTTTCTATTTCTCCTTCAAGCCCAAATGGGCCAAGCTATTAAGCTTCTCAATTTTCTCTTTCAAGTCCAAGTGGGTCAAGCTATTATGCTTCTCTCTTTTCTCTTTCAAGCCCAAGTAGGCTAAGCTATTAAGTTTTTCTCTTTCAAAGCTTCTCTCCTCTCAAGTCCAAGTGGGCCAAGTTTTTAAGTTTTTCTCTTTGAAGCCCAAAGGGGCCAAGCTATTAAGCTTTTCTTTTCTCTATCAAGCCCAAATGGGCCAAGCTATTAAGCTTTTCTCTTTCAACTCTTTCTCTTTCAAACTCAAGTGGGCCAAGCAATTCAGCTTTTCTCTTTTTCATCTTTCTTTTTCATTCTCAAGTGGGCTTAGCTATCATGCTTCTTCTTTCTTGTTTAAAGCCTAAGTGGGTCAAAACTACCACTATTCTACATCTTATTTCTCTCAAGCATACACATTAAAACAACACCAACATTAGTAGTAAAAATTTGAAGCATCATCAAGGGGTATCTACACAAACTCATGGTCCTCTACACTTGCAAGTCCCATTAGTTTGAGGGGGAGTATTATGTAGGAAGTCAAATCACCATTGATCCAAGAGAAGAACAAAAGTTGTTTTGCATTTAAATTATTTTATTTTGTGTTTAAATGATATTGTAATGAGTAAGGTTTTATTATATCAACCCATTGTACTTATCAATATCTTGATAAGTACATTGGTTTGAGGGGGAGTGTTAGAGAATAGATAACATATGAGTTATCTTAGATAGCCCCACATTGGATGGACTAATATTAGGTTTCTCTTATTGAGCCTATATAAAGGCTTCAAGTGTAATAACTAAGTATTCAACTCTCAATCAAATACAACTCTTCTCCCTCTCATATCATTTATTTTAACAGTTATAATAATATTATTCGTGCGGAAGGCACGGGGTATACCCTAATATACTTATATAGCTTATCGTGACAATTATATTACAAAATTACGTTCAGTGCCCGTAAACAATAACATAATAATCCAATTAAACAAAGGGAAATTGCTAAATGTGCTTAAGATCTTGACTTAATTTATGACTTAATTGTTATAAATATAGTATTAAAAAACCCAAATAATAAAAGCAGAATTTAATTGAGCAATAAACAGTAAGTTTAAGTAAAATCACTTATCTTTTTGCAGAGCTTAATTAAGTAGTAATCGAACCAATCAGAGAGAATGAACCTGCAAATAGACAGTAGAATAGGTAGCTAATACACACGTACTTAGACTGATTCCACTATCCCTATTTATAGAGTACGAAACCAGATCAGGTTGTTTTGATCCAACGGTGGAGAATAGGTAGCTAATACAGACGTACTTGGACTGTTTCCACTAGCCAGTAGTGGAAGAAGAAGTCAGATAAAAATAAGACCGAGACCAAGATCGAGTTTCGGGTCGGTGACCTGACCCGCGAGGGTGTGAAAGAGATAAATGTTGGTGTGCCTAAGGTAAGGGTGCCTCTAAAAAGTGATGGGTCTCTCCTCCGGAGAGCACTATTGTAACCCCAAGGGGTCACACCCCTTACACCCAATTTTCTCCTTATAAACACAAGCTTGTTTTTTTCTTTGAAAGATGTGGGACAAAACTTTTAGTTTTAAAGTTTCCATTTCCCTATTAGTAAGGATGATAAAAGTGTTCTCTACTTTATTCTACAAGTGTTGTGAGTACAATGGGTATTCTGTTTGTTTGTGGGTGAAAGTAGTTTATTCCAAAAGTAAGCGCACTTTAGCTCAAATAAAAGTAGTTGTTATATTTTATTCAAACACAACTACTAACATTCATGACTCACCCGGGTAAAAGAACGACCATCTCTGTTGCGAATTAGTAGACACCTTGTGAGAAAGGCGGCAAGGGGATACCTATACCGTGGATTATCTATTTGATTGAGTCCACTCCCACTGGGTAAGTTAAGGAACCCAACATCACCTAGGTATTAGATCACATGATTTTGTTGATTGGTGATTTCAAAGCCCTCGGTAAACCCACGGGGTATGCAGCACTCGAGAATATCGAAGGATTCTATAAATGTAGAGGATACATGTCACTTGGTCATCATCCACTAAACATTCAGGCTACTACGAAATATTTAGGAGGTCGAGAATCGAGATGGACTGGCTTAATGTGTTGAATACATCACATACACAAACTAGTGGTCTAACCCCTAAAGATAAGGATTCGTCTCATCATCAAATGATCGTACTCGTGTGTCATGACCTTATGCTGATGTCAGACGAGATCACAAGCTACAAGTAGAGTCGCGTGATGTCTCTATTATGTATCTCATACAGAACTATATGTGGCTCTTTTTTGGTTACATTAGTAATTACTAATCGCAACTAATATAAATACAAATTACTTACAATGTATAGTAGGACATAAGTCCCAACAATTTAGAGTAAATCTTCTTATGTATATTTCACTCTAGAAAGACAAGGATAAACAATATATATGAAAAGTTACAGATCTTAAGATCTAATATAATGAACACAGTTCTTATCCTTCTTTTTTTTCTTAGGTTGGTTACAATGTTTCATGTCCACCACAAACCCCAGACCCCAAACACAATTAGCATTCAATTGTCAATCTCCTCAGATTTCCCCCTAGCTTTTTCTCTAAATTCTATCAGTTCAAAAGCCTATTCATAAATATATAAACCTTTCAGTTCTCCAACCACACCAAACCCAACAAATCCTGTTGTTAATGATAATGTCACACACAAGAAAACCAACCTAGCTCTTTCCAATTTTTTCTTCAATTTTCATGAATTATATAGACATTGTGTGTCAAATAACAACATCACGCCGTTTTTTAGGATTAGCTTCGGGGTTTCCTTTTCTCATCATGGCCACAAACTCGTCGTAATTGATTCTTCCATCCTGTATAAATCAATATATAATAACATATTAGCATTGAATAGCCAAATCAACAAGTCAACACAAAATACGTCGTTAACAAGAAATTTTTAGTTGGTTATAATCTTAGAAATAGATAGGTTCTTGCTTACATTATCAGCGTCAACTTCCGAAAGAATTTCCTTTATGTCTCTTCCATCATGCATGCCGAACTCTCTGAGAGCTTGCTCTAGTTCTTCCGTCGTAATGTACCTAGTTAAGTAGGAGAGTGAAAAAGTATATACCGAATACATTAATCCAAACTTTAGTATATATAAGAACTATTTTTGTCATATTTTTCAACAAAGATAGCTAGTTTCGGTTGCTTAGGGAGTTAGGGGTAATTTCTATTTGCAGCAATGAACTTATTACAAATATCATATACTCACCCACTGTTATCTTTATCGAAGTATTGGAAGGCTGTGTAGAGATGTTCTTCTCTGTCCATTCTATTCAAATGCATTGTTGCAGTGATGAACTCATCGTAGTCTATCGTTCCATTACCATCTGCATCGGCCTACATATTTCCACAGAAAATCTTAATGTCTATATATATATAGTACTTGATATTTATATTTGTTGTTAATTTGAAGGACTTACAGCTTCCATGAGTTGTTTAACTTCATATTCAGATAGTTTAGTTCCTTGTTTGGAGAGTCCTTGTTTCAGCTCTTCAAGGGTTATCGTGCCGCTATTATCAGTGTCCATGTTCTTGAACATAGCCTTCAATCCCATGATTTCTTCCTCAGATAAACAACCAGCAATTACCTAACCATTTGAGATTCAGAAAAAGTCTTAATGAGTCTTAAAAACAGTAGTTTATACTTCTAATGTGAAAGAACATTCGAGAAAGTAATATTTACCCGAAGAGCGACTTTCTTGAACTTATTCATAGCCCTGAACTGTTTGAGCCTGTTGAGAACAGCATTGTCAAGTGGTGTATCAGGTGCTTCTCCACCTTCTTTGATCCATGGATGATCTGAAAACCAAATATAACATCACAAGAATAGTACTATATGAAATACTTATCTTCAATTAGATTTCTCATTTTATTCGTTCGAGAATTGTTAAAAAAAAAAAGAAAAAAGAGTTAATCTTCTGAAGTAATAAGCTATACCCACCAAGAACTTGGAATGCTGTTAATCTCTGTTTGGGATCTGAATTGAGCATTTTCCTGACCAGATCCTTAGCCCCGGTTGAAATTGACGGCCATGGGTCACTTGTAAAATCTACATGTCCACGTAGAATAGCGTTGAAAATTCCGTGCTCCGATTCTGTAATACAAACAAAATAAGATTCTTTAGCATATCAATCATTGTGAGTAGAGAAGATGGTAATATATTTATTTTTTTCTGATTGTCTGAATCTAAATCATCTGACTCAAATAGACCGAAAATTAGCCGGAACCAGCTATTCAGACAGTTAGACATCACGAATCAAACAAAAACTGAACGTTTTGCAGTCTGTCTCTAGTCAACTCAGGCTTCAAGTCCAATATGAACTCTGACCTAGGAAAAAAACTAAGTTTGAGTGTTGGTCCTTTTAATAGAAAAAAATGGGAAGGAAAATTACCAGCCCAAAAAGGAGGAACTCCACAAAGAAGAATATACAACATGACACCAATACTCCAAATATCAACTTCTGGTCCATATTTTCTCTTCAACACTTCAGGAGCTATGTAATATGCACTTCCCACAATATCTCGGAACACTTCACCTGTTATTGATATGATTAAGCAAAATTATAATCGACACCTTTGCTTTTCTATTCTCAAATGTGTAAATCCCGAAACAGATTTTTTTTTGTTTAATGAACATATAAAACCACTCAAAATTTCATATACAAGAATATAAGAGATAAGGTTCTAACCCTCCTTAATCATGAAATTTGAACAAACCAACCAAAAATTAGCCATCAAATATAGATCGATATGGTCGATAAAATCTTTTCGATGTTATTATAAAGGTTAAGTTTGATGTTATAACAAGATATATATACACATTGGTGATTTAAAGAAAAACAAATATTAGTTGAGGAAACTACTCAAATACCTTGCTTGAAGAAGACAGATAAACCAAAATCGGTAGCCTTTAATGGAGCATTCTCTTCTTTATTCAAGAGAAGGAAATTTTCAGGTTTAAGATCTCTATGAACAACTCCCATAGAATGACAAGTATGAACAATTTGAACAATAGTTCTTAATAAAGAAGCGGCTGCTCGTTCTGTATAATGACCTTTTGCAATAATTCGATCGAAAAGTTCACCACCTGCACATAATTCCATAACTAAATGAACAGATTGTTTATCTTCATAAGCTCCTTTTAATTCAACAATATTTGGTTGTCCTGTTAAATGATGCATTATTTGTACTTCTCTCCTAACATCTTCGATATCTTCTTTATTAACCAATTTTCTTTTCGCTATAGTTTTACAAGCAAATTGTTCGCCAGTTGATTTATGTGTACATAAATGAGTTACACCGAATTGACCACGACCCAATTCTTTTCCGATTGTATAAATGGATTTAACATCTTCCATGGGTCGGCCCAAGACGGGTCCAATTGGTGCTGGTTTCGAAGGTTTTCCTGTTCCTCCTCCTACAGAGGGAGCGGTAGAGATGGAAGAAGATGATGGTATTGGTGGGGTAGTACTTTCAGAAGACGGGTTTCCACCGTTGTCTTTGTTGACATTTTCTTCAGATGATTGATCTTTGGGTGGTTCTTCAGTTGTTCCTTTAGGACAACAATTACCCATGGTGGATAAAGGTAGTGGTGGTGGTGGTGGAGGAGGAGGAGGATAGGGAAAGGAGGAGAGCTCCTTCTGATTTGGTTTCTATTTGGGGCTGAAGAAAGAGTTGATTGAAAAAAGTGATGCATGTATAGTAAGGGGAAAGAAAGGCCAATGAAGGAAAGAAAGCTGGAAAAAGAAAGGGAACAGGTTGGATTGTTGGATCATTTTTCCAGGAAGGATAATTTTGTGTTGAATTAGTCTTTGGAAATTTTGGTAGAGAGAGAAAGTTAGAGAATTGGAGGTTGAGAGGATTTGGCGGGGAATTAACTACTTTTTCTCTTTTATGTTTTTAAATAACCGTCAGCAGATTAGGACAATGATCTTTTCATATGTGACAACTTTTCATACACAAAACTGGCATAGAAAATCTCAACAAAAAAAAAAACTGGCATAGAAAAGTGATTAGACCTTCAAAAAAAAAAGTGATTAGTCTTGTAACTATTTAGCAAACAAAAATCAAGTTTTTTAATCCACATCCTAAGCCATGTTTGAGAGAATAATTGCACGTTAACAAAGGGTACCTCATAACTAAGAATGTTTTAATTTTTCTTTTTTGATTAACTAAGAATGTCTTAATTATCAAGGTTTGTTGCAATTTATTTTAAGTTGGATGACATTTAACAAAAAAAAAAAAGTTGGATGACCACAATTTAACGTAGTAAGAGAACTAGGACAAAAAATGATAGGCCCACATGGCAAACGTGATCTAAATCACTGACAAAAAAGACAAGTGTTAGACTCAAAGAAGCCACATGTGAGGGGCGCAAAGACAATGCCAAAAAGTACTGATGATGTGGAAAATGGTGTCTCATATCTTCTCAGAAAAATATCATTGTAACCTCTTGTTTGATTTCCTCCTCTTATTGTAATGGTGACTTGAAGGGGTGGGGTGGGAGGTACCTGCAAATTAAGACACTTCGACGTTCAAGTTAGTCTAGTGTGCAAGTTAGAAATCATTCGATTATGAGAGTTTGAATATTGAATCCCTTTTTCAGGTTGAACCCGTATGATACTTATAGGTTTGGTGACACGGTGGTAGATCACCGCCTGTGATCTTGCGGTGATAAGACACCGACATGATGATAGCCATGTGGCACAACCATTAGACGATAAAATTAAACATGATTGTATTTTCTAACCATAATGGTTTATATTTGGAAAGTTTTCTCTGGTACTACCTGGCCTTTCGCGCAACCGCCACTCTCGCCGGGAGAGCAAATCGTAAGGCATCTTACATACTTTTGTAGACCTCACTCTATGTCTCTCTGGTCAGAGTGAGACTCATGTAGCAGAGCTGACTTACATCCACCTTTTTGTTTGTCTCAACGCCAAAGCGGGGCTCCATGGGGACTCATGACGACCTCCCAACAATCTCTCCAGTTAAAGTTGACTTAGATGACAGAGCTATTTCGGATCCACCCTTTTGATAACCGTAATAATCTAGGGCTTGCTCGTGTCCATGTGAGGCTTAACAAGTGTTGCTCGGGTCAATCTGTTGCTTATTGACTTGGTCAAAGCTGAACGTTATCTAACTCAACATGTGCTCATATTATAACCAAGTGTTTATTATCAAGGTTTTCCCATTCATTGTCAATTGGTTTTGAATTTGATGACCACAAACTTAACAAAGTTAACTAATTGTTAATTCACGATATACATCGACTTCTACAAAAGAAATAACGTTTTACAAACACCTGTTTGCGATGAAGAGTATGATTTATTTACAAACTTGATGTTACCAACGGAGAAAAACGCTAAATTTTTTTTTTCTCAAATTTGGTTATCTACGTAAAAATTGTTTGAATATGGGTTGTTCTTAGAAATCACAAAAAAGATTGGAGTTATTTCTTTTTTGGCCCCCCTACTTTGTGACCAGCTTCCTTTATGACCCCCTGTTTTTCGTAAATTAAATTTACCTTCTTTGTTCTCGGAGGTAGACACAAATCAAATATCAATGCATTTTGGGGTTCGGCAAGGACAGTAGATCCATGGATACTCCAAACCAGAGTGTGATTTTTCATCACATATTTGACAAATCTAGAGAGAAACCATAGATTAGAGACGCAAAAAGGGATAACGAAAGGGAAAGGGAAAATTCAAACTTCAACTTACCATTATATTTTCTGATGAATCACCTCCACCCATGAATCCAGACGAAGCTTTCTGCATGTAGATGAGAATATAAGATCTAGGTTTAGGGTAAAATGGTGATGAACGACTGAGTAGATGGAGAGTTGAGAAGTGAAAAACAACTTCTGAAATGGGTTTTATATTTCTTTAAAATGAAGGATTATTGGGTAGTGATTTGACAACCTGAGGAATGAGGAAATACTTCTGGTCACGCACGCTAACCCAGGTAAGGGTAGTTTTGGAATAAAATGTTCGACTTAAACGGTAGTTACACGGTGTTAGAAAATATGGGGCCAAATTTGAATTTACGAAAAATAGAAGGTAGAAACGGAAGCTAGTCACAAAGTAGGGGGCCAAAAAGGAAATAACTCAAAAGACTATTGTTATACAAAGTTAATTAAATAACAAAGCAATTTCTTTTATAGAGGAAGGGTTCACCGCATAACTAGTTCAAATCTATAAGGTACGTAGCAGACGTATTCATGTAATATGCACGAGTTATACCTAATTTTATTATAATATGACATGATATCAATTTATTCAGATTGATTGGTTCAATGGGTTTCAGTTTAAGTCATACCAAATCAGTTGGTTCAATAAGAAAAATCAACCGTTTTTGGTCAATCTAGTTTGGTCGGAGGGCTGATTTGGTAAATGTTCTCAATCCTACGAAAAACATCTATATAATAAAACAGGTTGAAGAATGCTGACTGGGACAAACAAACAGATAAATCCAGCCATTCGTCCCAGATCAACACTAATTTCAACCGTTAGATCATTTCCGTTATAATAAGCTTTTAAAACAGGTTGAATGGTGAACGGGGGATCCAACGGACACGAACAAATGACCTTCATCATCTTTAAACTCATTTATTATCCTTAGGTTAGTTACACAACTCTCTCATGTGGGAAGTTCTATAACCGCCACACTTAAGTGTTTTTGGCGCCCTAGCAAGCATAATTGGTGAAAAGTTATGTGGGTTGGGGATCATATAGTACTAAAGTGGTGTGCCTATAGAACTCCTCCTCATTTAACTCTCTCGAGAATACTCTCCGTCTCTCCACCCGTTACCAAACTAATGGGCGTTACACCTTCTTTCAAATTATTTGAAGATTATAATTTTCTTCATCTCATCATGGTTTCAACTAATTAGGATTTTAATTTTGAGTTTCTTTCTGACCTAATTCTTTTTTCTTTGGCAGAATTGAAGGTTTATCTTCTACTAACATGTTCAAAGGTACCATCTTTCTTTTCGGATTTCTTATTGTTCTGCTTTTGATTAAAGATTTTCAAAAATTGTTCTATTTAACATTTACATAGAAGAAAACTTCAAACCTCCTCATCATAGTTTGGGTTTATCCGGGTTTCGATTAATTAGGGATTCGATTTAGGTTCTCACTGATCTAATTTTTTTCTTCTTTAGCAGAATTGAAGGTTATAACATGTTGAAAGGTACTATATTTTGTCTCGGATTTTTTTTTTCTTCTTTGGTTTAATGATTTTATATCTTTTTTATTTTACATTTGTTGGAAGTTTTAAATTCAATGGAAGAAAAAAGACTTCCTCTCATCATGGCTTCAATTTACATTTTCACAGTAATCCATTTTTTTTTTCTTTTGAAAAACTCGAGGGTTTATCTTCTCATTAACATATTCAAAGGTGTCATATTTTCTCTTAGGGTGTGTTTGATTCCAAGTTAGGGAAAGGAAAAAAAATAAGAGAAAGTGTTTCTCAGAGAAACATTTTCATCTAGAATTTGATTCCTTGAAACATTTTCTAAATTTTCTACTGTTTGGGTCACCGAAGAAAATAAAATTATTTTTCTCATGTTGTTAGTTTCCGTTGTTTGTCTGGCATATAGAAAAATATTTATTTACTAAATTATTTTTCTATAAAATATTATTGGGAATATAATACTTCATTAAACTAAAAAGACATTTTTCTTAAAAGCTTAAAAATGACTCAAATACTTGTCCTACATTATCTTAATTAAAAAATTTATCGAACTAACTTATTAAATATCATCATAGTAGATGTCTTCTATTGAGATTTGCATTTCTTCTACGACGATAGCGGTCACTCTCTAAATACATCCTCTTTAAGACACTTGTTCTCTCTTGGTCTCGATTAATATGAGGCATTCTATTGAGATTTGCATTTCTTCTACGACGATGACTCCAGTATGCATATATGATGATAATCATCATCATACACGTAACCCTTAAGCGCAGCTTTCGCGTAAGCATTTTACACCGTTAACCGAACTAAACCAAATAGTTATAAAAATTAAGAAATGAAGTACATAATGAAATAAAGATATATGAAAATGAATTGTATATGTTGGTCCATGCTAGGTAAGACTCATCTTAGATGTGATTTGGTTGACCTAAATACTAAAACAAGCCATATACAAAATTTGCTCTTTACAAAATCAAAACCTAAACAACAAAAGAGACATAAAGAACTCTGAACTATTATTAGTACTACCACCACCATGAAATAATCTAGTACTAAGTAGAATAGAGAACTCATAAGCAATACATCATAAAATGATCAGTGAGTAAGAAAGTTAAACAGAAAATCCATCTTATAAAGTATAGTAATTAATAAAAAGTATATTTATACTATTGCATAATTAATTTCAAACCTTCCCCATCAATAATTATGTAACAGTGGATGTCATTTTAGTTATCATTCTTTTCTTTTTTTTTGCTTTTGGGATTATCTATGATGGATTTTTTAGTTCTCTCTAAAGATTTGAGTTTTCCAAAAATAATTTAGGAATGATATTAATATGAATATGAAATCAGACCTCCAAATGCCAAACAACTCTATCTCTCTCTACAACATTCTCTCTCTCTCTAAAAACTATGAAACTCTTTGCAAACACAGAAATTAAATGAATACTATTGTTTTTGTTTCTTCCTTCTTGTATTCTCTTTCCCAAAATTTATATTCTTTCTTCTTATCATCACAACAAGAATCAACAAGAGGAAGAAGCTTTGGTTGCCCTCATTGAACACAGAACTAAAGAACTTGAAAACTTCAAGAACATGTTCAATTATTACAAAACCCAGATTGTTATTTTTCATAATTTCATTACTCTCTCTCTCTATGTCTATTTGTGTTATCAAGAACCAGAGTTGTTATTTATTTTATAAGTTGTTACTTGGAAGTAGCAGTTCTTTGATTGAACCTTTCAATGATCTAAACTTCTTTATATTCTAAGTTGAATTTGGTAAGGACTTACTTAGATATTTAAAGACTGTGATCAACTCTAAGTAAAGAATCATGTTACTATTGGTTATATGAAATTTGTAAATGACCGATGAAAATATCGATCCACTCTGTTTGTTGTTAGGTTTTGACATGTGCACTGGGACAAGTAAGAACTAGAGTAAACCGAAAATGACCTGTATCAACTTTTGTCAACAATCAAGTAACAATTTGTCCAAGTTAATACTATCATTATTATATTCAAGTTTTAGTTTTGAAGGAAGAACACTACCATATATTTGACATAACAATATAAAGTAAGACTTTGATATTAATGACATACCTGGAATTGATATTTTGTAAACACAAGATAGTTCAAACAGAGAGAGAAACGTGTTGAGATTTTTAAATTGAGTTGTTGAAGGTTGTTGCTCATATATTCAGTGAAGAAGTCGAGAGATAGAAGAAGTGGTTTAGATAGAGAGAAAGTTGTTGAGAGAAAAATAAGGTGAAGTGGAAAAAATGGTTACTGAGAAAGAGATTCTTTAGGGGGAGGTGGGTAACAACTTTCCTTGATTTTAGAGAAAAATAGAAAATTTTGATCACGTGAGTGAAAATCTCATTTTCCCTAAAATACTCAACAAACACATGAAAAATATATTTTTAAGGTAACTGATTCTCTTTTCCCAGGGAAATTTCCGAATCAAACACACCCTTAGAGTTTCTTTTGTTTAATGATGTTTAGACCTTTTTCAAATCCCTAAAACGTCAAACAGTAGATGGACCTAAGTAATGTGAGAATCCCCTTCTTACCATAAGAAACATCCACAATAGATAGCATTGGTTTATAAGTTTGGAGAGGCCGTGTTCTGATTAGGGCGCAAAGATTTATGTCATGAAAATTACTTGGTTTTCGCTACTAATAATCATAAACATATTATAATGTATTATTGTATTGATATGTTTTTTGCTAATTTATTTTGTTTTGATTTAGATTGTTCTTATGATACAGATGTTATGGTTGTTGGTTGGAGG
The DNA here is from genome assembly GCF_041429995.1 of Eschscholzia californica. Classification (NCBI taxonomy): domain Eukaryota; kingdom Viridiplantae; phylum Streptophyta; class Magnoliopsida; order Ranunculales; family Papaveraceae; genus Eschscholzia; species Eschscholzia californica. The sequence goes on from NW_028238198.1 coordinate 41,383,403, forward strand.
TGAATCTGGTCCGGGGTTTATTTTAAGTTTAAATTGGGCCTCACCTCATTGTTATTATTTTTGTGGGTATCGGTTTACGAAAAAATATTTTTGAATGTATTGCGAAGTTTGTCCAACAATAAAATTTTTGTATCGTGAATGGACAAAATTAAGATCCAAAAGTTGGAATTTTGCGAAAGAAGTGAGATGTGATATGAGGTGTTGAAGTCAAGGAAGGAAAATTCGAAAGCAAGAAGGTTTGTGTAGTAAAAAAAGTGAGAATAATCTATTCTTTCTTGTTGTGATATCTTTGGTGTATTATTTTTTTGGTACACTATATCCTCTTCATGTTTGATACATATTAGAGTTACATATTTTGATTAAATTTCTTACTCCGGTATCTTTGGTGTATTCTTTTGTTGTTACACTATATTCTTCATGTTTCAGAAAAGAAGATTTGAGATTTGAGATTTGATCATTCTTTGGGATTCGGTTGCTATAGTCAAACTTTATACATGATAATACCTATTGCATGCACTATGTGTTTGCTAAAATGTCTGGATGAACTTGGATTCATGATTATACAGGAAATACTAATTTGTTGAGGTTGTTGCATATATAGTCATCAATTTGTCCTAGAATCACTATATTCTCATTTTTCTCTTTCATGTTTGCTATGATTGCTATGTTCGCTTTCTCAATTAATCTTCGCATTCGATTCATGTTATTTCAGCATCAATTGGAGGAAAATGTTTAATTGTGGAATGAATATGAGGTCTCTTGATCACCGAAGATATCCAGATTTCTCTAATCTTTAAATCCGGTGGTTTATTTATGCTGAAGTATCAACATTACCCATTTGTAAGCAAACCTTTAGTACCCTTATTGCCTTTAAACAATGTTCTACTATTTTATTTGTTTTGTTGATATGAGCTCGAACTTCAAATGAGTCTCTCATTATGAATGTTGCGGTCACTTAGATTATGTTGGAGGTCTTGCCTACTTTAATAAGGCCTGCGGGTATCTTCAACGTTGTCAGAACTCACACTGTTAATTATTTTTTCTACTTTCCTAGCTCTCTAAACCTATTTTTTAGTGTCTTTGAATTCTCTGATGAATTGTATCCGTTAAAATGATTGGTGACCTTAATGGTGGCACCAACTAAAATGGTTACACTTTTTTTTAGGACTATTACAGGTGGTAGATATATTTGAAGCAAAAGTATAGTTGGCCGTAGTGGGCTACTTAATGGAAATGGTTCCGTCATGCAGTATCCAAGTATCATTTGCGTAACGTAATGTTGCCAATACTGTAAAATACAGTGGCAATCACAAGTCAATAGAAATTAATCTTGTGTGGGAGTTTGATCTCCAATATCTAGCATCATGGAACCATCTAATTTTAATGTTGCAGACTCTTCAGTATTTGTCGCGTGGATTGAAACATTGCTCTAACCGTCTAGAAGTATTATTTTAATTAAATGATGGTTGATAGCAATTTTTTTTAAACAACTAGTTTTGGTATATGTTTCGTTTATGGTTGACTGAAGTCTCCACGTAACCTAACATGTGTATAACAAAAAACAAAGGCGGGAGGGCTTGGTGGAAGAATTCTTGTGCCTGGAGTTCCTCAAAGAATTCCAAAGCCTCTTTCGATAACCCACCAAACCATTGAATTCCTCATCCAACTCTGTTTGATTCCTTCCTAAAACCAGAACTGTCAAGCATTGAAAATGTTCTTAATGTTGTTACTACTTTCACATGGAAATAGCTGTTTATGTTCATATAAATGTCTCTAATTTTTGTATTTTTATAAAATTTCTTATTTTTGGAATGTTGTTCTTTTTTTTCTATTTAGTTTTTTTTATAGGATTTGATCCTTTATTTTTTTTTTCATTTTTTAACAAACGGTAAGCTGCCTATGTCATGGGTTATAATGTTAATTAGTTGATAGTTAGCTATTTGTCATGTTCTTGAACCCTCAACTGAATGAAAAATATAACTACTCCCGCATTCTTATTTAATTTTAGAACACTTCTAAGTTATCCATCAGGCAATTACCGTCTCATAGAAAAAATTTTCTTTAAGTTATATAAAAAATAAAACCGACTTAATCATAATAATATTATTCGTGCCGGAGGCACGGGCTATACCCTAGTCTATATTACAAAACAAAACTTGTGTTGCTGACGTGGAAAAAAATGCATGTTGACTAAGACAAATAAATGTTTTCCATCCTTAGTAAATACGAGTATTTAATTAATTTTTTCATCTTGACCTGATGGAACTAAAAAGGCATAGAGAGCACGGTGCACAAAAATGAGTTCTACAAAAATTTCTAAAATGATCTATATTACTAGGAGTTGAATCTTAATGAAATGATTATGCAGTAAAGATGTTCTTATTTTCATTAATAGTTCGTATGATGCATTATGTTTCTACTTTAATTTAATAAGCATTGCAAACTTAAATTGCAAAACATCAAAAATTCTTTCAGTATCAAAACGAAATTTATATTAGTTATAAATGTTCATTTTATGAAGCATTATACTATGTTAATGTGAAATTTGTAATGTATTATTTCATCTTTATATTTTTTGCATACTTATATTTATACCTCGGTTTCACAGTGCAAGAACCATGGATGGTAACCTACCATTATATACACATTGCATTTAATCGCACAAAATGTCCAACAAACACATCGTGCTGTAGGCACGGGTTATGGCTAGTACAACTTAAGGTTAGGTTGGTTGATTTGACCAAATTTTCTCAACCCTGCAAAAAGATACAACCTAAGGTGAGTTTGGTTGGACTGAACCTTGCAAAAACCGGCAACTTAAGGTCATGTTTGTCGTCCAGGAATGCTACCGCCATGAAGAATACTCCAAAATGATATTTGGAGCACGAGAGTGGATCAATGACCACATCCCGAGGACAATTGCGAAATCTCTTAGGCTATGTTTGGCTCGCGAGCAAAGAACGACGATTACATGGAATCACATTCTAGTATGATTTTTAGTGCACAAGCATTCATCAAGAATCACATTTCCATGAAGAATGTTATTTCTCCTCAAGGAGATACCTAAACCCAACGGTGGGTGGTTTGCGATATCTTTTCCCTTGAATCGTCAATTAAGTAATACATTAATTATGTTTTGACCCCTAATTGGTGACCAACTAACCTATTTGCCTTTCAATTGTTGCGGTTCATTTTGGCTCCTAAGATCCCAAAAAATTTCGTTTTTTGTTTCCGACTTACTATTTTTGTATATATATTTTTCTTATTTCGTCAAATGTATCTTTTTTGTCTCATCCTCTTCGTTCCCCCACTCCTCCACTTCATTTCTCCCCCACCTAACCTCTACTTAATTTAAGAAGATCGTCGTCCGACCCATATATCGTGGATCTCAAGCCGAAATATGACTAGAATATGACGTTGATGACAAAATCTCGATTAAATTTGAATTTTCTTAATCAATCGGGCAACTTATGTTAGACTCTATTCGAGTATGTCAGAATCTATCCGACTATGTAAGAATCCATCTGGTCACATTTACGTCAGAATCCATCCGTTTGTATCGAAACCCATCCGTTTACGTCGAATCCATCCATCTACGTCAGATTCAGGTCTGATTTGGACTTGAAATTTCAGATGTTTTATCACCATTGATTCCTTTTTATGTGTAAAAAAAGGTGTACTTATGTTCCTCAGCATTTTATCTTATAATCTCTTCCTCGTCATAAGATCTCACATCGTTTGTAAAAAAACAATATCTCACACCATTTGTCAAAAAAAGGACACCGCTTTGGGGAAACAAGAAATTATTTTTGGGTAAAACAAATTTTAGTGGATTATTTTGTATCTTTTTGTTTCTCTCCACGCCGCCACCATTCTTTCTCCACTCCAATAATGGTCGTCGACAGACGACTATGGCTGACAACGTTTAATTTTTTTCAAATCTTTCTCTATTCTCCTCTGACCATCACCTCCTCTCACATTTATTATTTCTCTCCTCCTCCCACACTCTCTTTCTCTTTCCCATCCTCCTTCTCCCTCTATCCATTCTGGCGAAGGGGATGATCCCTTTGCTGGAAAGCGACACGAGTTCCAGAGGATTCCCCCAATACAAACTGGTTGGAGGGTTTCCCCTAAACCAACCTACTGGTTTCAGGGGATTCCCTAAAATCATTGTACTGGTTGAGGTCCTTCCCAAACCAGGGTACTGGTTTGGGAGATTTCATGGGGCAATAACTAAAAAGGTCAAAATAATATTGAAAATGAGTAGAAAATCACAAAACATTTGAAAATTATAATTCAGGTAAAAAAGTATACAAATACTAAAATACTATTTTTTGTCATTTTGTGTAACTAAATTCTTTTACTTTTCTTTAAACTTTAAATAGATATAACTTTTGTTTGAGATGTCGGATTTCTATAAAAATTATATATTTAGAAATGATTTTTCATTAGATTTCTAACAAGATCCACTTCCAATCCTTTTTTCAAAAAAAAAATCCACAAAAAAACAACGTTTTTTTCCTTTACGTTTTTCTGCAAACATCTGTTTGCAACAATCTGTTCTGCAAACATGTGTTTACATAATGTAAAATGCAAACTGTGTTTGCAAAATATAGATTGCAAACATGATTTGCAAGCTTTGCAGAATATAATCCTGAGTTGCATATCTTGCAAACTCGATTTGCAAATTGAGAATATAAACTAAGAGTACGTGTCTACGAAATCTTGTTGTTGATGACATTGACATACATAATGCTTTAACATATAGAACCTCCATATCCTTTACACATAATCTAATCATGGCAGCAAACAAGATTAGATCAGTCTTGCTAATTTCAGTTGTAATGGCTCTTGTGGTTGTAACACTAATGAGTGATTTTGCCAATGCTAGCACTCTCACTTCTTCGAGTGGACCACAAAGCGGTTTACGATCATTGTGGACGTTTCAACATTAACTACCATGGAAGAGTATATTTATCGAGTGTTAAGCTGGTTGACTCAAATTAACCATTTAACCAAATCTTCCATATGTACATCGTAAGCAGTCCAAGAAAGAGGTACCTTATGAGACAATTGAACAAACAGTTTCTAGGCATGTTCAATTTCCCCACATATCACATACTCAACTGTTCATTTTCTTCTACAAGCTATGTATTACTACAAATTACTAATATTAAATCTGAAAGCGGTTGAAGGTAATGAATTTGAAGGAAACTTCTTCGTCGTCATTATTTGTCGGAGAAATCAAATCCAGATCTGAAAATATCCAAACCAACTTTTTTTTCATATAAACTTCATTCTAAGTTTGTTGGTTGCTTTGTCCATCTTCATATGAATAAGAAGAAAAAGAAGAAAAAGAAGAAGAATCAAAGATGACGAACCAGAAGAAGAAGAATTGGAGAGACGAAGAAGAAGAATTAGAGAAGATGCAGAAGAAGGAAAAACCCTAAAAGTTTCTAGAATTATTTAGAGAGAAAATGAACTTTTGTGGGTAGTGGTGTTTTTGGAACCAAAATATTGAAAAATGACCTGATTAATAATTTCTCATATTATTTTAAACCATATGTGTCAATACCCATAATATTTTGATAACTTTTGGTTAATAGAAAAAATTACTTGTTTTTTTAGTTATTATGAATGATATTTTGACCTAAACAACTATTTTCTCTTTCTGCAAACATGTCTGAGCTTGTGTGGGAGATTTTCAGTTCGATTTTTATAAAATCAACAGAGAAAGGGATGAGGAGAGAAAGAAGATGAGAGAGACTAAAAGAAGAGGATAACGAGCGAACGAACGAGAAAGGAAAAGAGAGATAAGAAAGATAAATGGAGATGGTGGTGGTGGAACGAGAGGATGAAGAAAAAAATGAGGAAAGAGAGGAGAAAAATATGGCTGTGGGCGGAGTTGGTAGTCGAAGATGAGGAAGAAGAATTTTTTTTGTTATCCTTAACTCTTTTACAAAACCTATAATTTCTCTTTAACTTAAATTTTGTACTCAAAAAATTTATCAGGATCCGCTATTTTTTTTTTCCCATTTTGTACCCTGATTTTTTTTTTCTACTGTTTCTCACTCCAAAAAATAAACCTAAGTGTATTTTAACCCCTTATTTTCATCTTCATACTTGGTTAATCAAGATTTACTAAGAGAACATCTTTATTATTAGTAAAAAATAAAACTAGTTGGGTTTTGACCCCTAATCTTCATCTTTACCTCGCTTCCACCACCACCACTTCCGACTACCGACCACCACTTCCGACTACCGACCACCACCACCACCACTTCCGACCACTGCCACCACCATTTTTTCTCCCTTATTCTTCTTCCTCTCTCGATAACTCTCACCAGATCTCAGATTCCCGTTAGGGGTATATATATTTCAACTCAGATGAAGAGAAGAAGAGAGACAAAAATGCTAGTGGCGGTGGTTGAAAATAGTGGCAGTGGTCAGAAGTTGTGGTGGTAGAGGTGAGATGAACATGAGGATGAAGGTTAAAGACTAAAATACAATCAGATTTATATTTGGATTGAAAATAAGGACGCCCCAAATCTTAATTGTCTGCTCGGTATTTTGGGGAAACAAGAATAATTTCCGGGAAAAAAGATAGTAACCCCCCAAAACATGAAACAAACCCATCCTTAAAGTCGCCGACTAGAGTTGGCGGACGAAGACCGACAACTTATTTGTCTCCTCTCTCTCTCTCTGTCTTATTTTTTTTTCTCTTTCCCTCTCTTCTCTCCTCTCCTCTCCTCTTTCCCTCTCTCTTTCTCCATCATTCTCTTTCTAAATCCCGACGGAGCCCTTTGCTGCAACATGAAAAAATAGAAGGAGAGTGAGAGGAAGAGAGAGAGACGACTGAAGTTAGTGTTCGAGGGTCGCTGGAGCCTGAAGTTAATGGGTCGCTGGAGTTAATGGTGGTGAGAACGGAAGATGGAGAAAGAAAAAACAAGAAGCGTAGAAAAAGTTAGTAGTGTTTGGATAAAACAAAAACATGTTTTCCACTTAAAATTTTATATTGCGGAAAATTTTCTGAACATCGACCTTATTTTTTGTTTTTGATGAACATCGACCTTATTTATTCACATTATTTTGATTGCCCAAAACACCTCACACGGTCGGTTAAAAATCATCTCGCACCGTGAGCCTCTGAACTCACTGCGCTTTAAATAGAGAGAGAGAGAGGTGTGTCTGTAGTCTGTACTAACACTTACGAACACAAGTTGAAACCCGACAGAGAACTCAAGCTTTTTCTTTTCTCTTCCTTCTCCAACAGAGAGATCTTAACATGACGACCGATCCAAACCCTAGTAACGGCGAAAACGCAAAAGAGGCTTCTCTTAAAGTACCTTCTAAAGATCCTAAGAAGAAGAAGGATGAGAAGAAAGACGAAGACTTGGTTAGTACTAACAAAACCCTAGCCATTGTGTTTGTTCTTTTTGCACGCGAATCTTTGATCTGATTCACTGTCTTCTTTCTGAATTTCAAATAACAGTCTGATGAGGATTTGGCTCTTAAGCAACAATTGGAACTTTACGTTGAGAGGGTTCAGGATTCTGAACCTGGTATTCAGAAACTTGCCCTAGAAAGCATGAGGTAATATCGAATTAGACTAATTTTTTTATCTTGTTGATGGTTTGCTAGGGTTTTGTTCAATCTTGGTTATCATGGTTTCTAGTGCTTTTGCTTTCAATTGATGATAAAAAGCTGAGCTCCCAACTCCCCAGTGATTATGGCTCATCCATAATTTTTCTACCAATACTCAATGTGATGGTAGTAAAACCGTACATAGTAAGAGAACATCTCAATTCAGCCTACAAAGTCTCTCCTTTTTGCTCCACCCTGGAGCCGGTGAATATTTTGATATCACAAAATATTACTTTTCTATGACATCTCAAAAGCAGTTGGCTATTAGGGTTGAAGGGTTCAAGTCTGAGTACTTGTGCACAGAGGACTGTTTTACCATGGAAATCTCTAACTAGTTCGCTAGTTATACTAATAAACATGGGATAGTATTTTGAGATCGTTCAAACTGAAACAACGAATTTTTGTTGGGTCTTTGTAATTTTTTCTTTTTGAATATTGACTACAATGGTCATTACAAAGGCGTTGATACATCGATACGATGTGATAAGATTACTGGCCTAAAGCTCGACGAAATTAATGGCCTAAAGCCCGACGAAATTAAATGGCCTAAAGCCCACGAAAACTACTTTATTTATAACAAGTTCAATATTCCTGGATTTGCACTTCCATGAGATTGAATCTGGGACCTCCGCATTGCGACTACAGAACAACTTTAGAGATATGTAGCTGAGACGCACAGAAGTTGAAGCATCTCTTCTTCTACATAGGAATAAGAATCTCAATTGAGACTTGACACATAGGACTAATGGAGTTCTTTTTTTTGAGTTTTGCATTAGAGATGCTCGTAGGCAACTATTGTTATGTAACATATGTTGCCTATTGGATTTGGTATTATTCAAATGCCAGTGACCTGTCATTGATAATGTAATGTCTGAAATCCATGCCTAACTATGGCAACCCCAGCAGTTAGCCACTCACTGTTTTCAGTGATCCACATCTCCCGTTCATTAAATAGCATATTGTGCTATCCCGTTTCCCAAATAAATGTTCGTGATTGCAATCACTACTTTTCGTATTGATATTCAATCAATATGTTACAGCGCTTAGCTGTATCTGTCGCACTGTTTCCTGCCATCCCATGTTGCGGTGACGCAAAAAGAATTATAGTTTTAAACTATGTGTTATCTTGTTTGAATCTAAAGCCTGTTTTGTAAATAATCACACAAAAAAGAACTACAGATAAAAGAGGAAAGGAAAAAGGAAAAAGAAAGAAAAAGGATTAGAGAAAAATATGTTTGAGAATCATTACATATGATATTGTTTGCGTCATTGTAAAAATGTACAGTTTGGCATCAGTCTATGTCCGGGCATTCCGATTAGGCGATTATATTCATTGAAAATCGACTGTAAAATTTTGTTTGTAGGCAGGAGATTCGAACCTCGACTAGCTCAATGACCTCTGTTCCAAAACCGCTGAAGTTTCTCCGCTCACATTATGGGACTCTAAAGGCGTTCTATGAAACTATGGGAGACTCAGATCTGAAGGTAAAAGCTGCAGTCTGTTGTATAAGTTTTAAAAATTACTTCGATTTTAGAGATTTGACTTAACCTTTGTAATTGCAGAAATACCTAGCCGACATTCTTTCAGTTCTGGCCTTAACTATGTCTGCAGAAGGAGATCGGGTACTTTATAATTTCTACCCCTAATTCAGCTCTAACCTTTTCATGCTAAAATACTTCCAGTATTAGGCTCAAGTTTATACGGTTCTACTCAGGCCTAGTTTTTCGTTTGTTTCTCTATATGGTGCTGTGATCTTTGACAATATATAATATATAACTATAAGAGTAACTCCTAGTTAGCTACTCAGGCAAACTAGCCTTGAGGCTATTCAAGGAAGTTTTCTTTGAAGAAAGCCGGCTGGTCCTACTTCTTTTGCGGAATTAAGCTCCCCCTTTCTGTTCATTAGATTAAGTTATTGCTACCTTTTCATATTATTGCGATTTCTAATGCAGCTACAACTCTGTCATGTTACGTAGTTAATAGTTATGCTAATCAACTTTTCACCTAACACACAATTGTCTCTCTTGTTGAATTGGCCATTAAGCATGAGGACCCTCCTTATCTACAAATTTGAGCTTAATTTACTTTAGCATATAAACGCTTTTACCATGGTTTTCCTTATACTTCCTCATCTTATTTCTACCATTTTCTTGAAGTTTCTTCTTCTTCTTTATTCAGGAGAGCCTCAAGTACAGGCTATTGGGTTCGGAGGGAGATATTGGGTCATGGGGCCATGAATATGTTAGGTTAGTGTTTTTTAATCTGCAAATAATCTTTTTGAGGTTTAAACATAAGTGCAGTTATTATTCTCTGGTTGAAAAATATTTGAGTTTATTTTCATGTGTTGTACTACAAGTTCTATATTTTCTCTTACATGGATAGTCTACTTAGTGTTTTTTAAGATACTTCAATATTCTTGTGTAACTCTTGTGATCACCTCAATGAGTCTAACATGAACTTTTTAATTCACATCTTGCATGTAGTTACATGAAATCATGCTAGGACTTTAAAATACCATCTTGGGTTCCCATATTTTGTGTACTTTGTATTCATAGATGTTCAAAGTAAATATTTAAGCTGTAAAATGATCTAATGACGAAGACAAGACACCTAGACATCATATTTGGCATTCGATACCATGCCCGTACTCGCATCAGAAACCATACGAGTTTTGACATTCATGTCACTGATAAGTTCTTTCTAGTTCACACTTCAATGTTATTTGTAGCTTTTGTTGGTATGCTTCATGGACCATTTTATTTGTAATTAAGCGGTCTGATAAGCGACTTTTATCTTCACTAATTCGTCTTCTAATCTTAATCTATTTCTCGTAGGAACCTTGCTGGAGAAATATCCCAAGAGTATGCAAAGCGACAGGTTAGACAAGTAATCTATTATTTCTGATTTTTGTCTTGTGACACATGGATTTGTAAAGAGACATTAGATCAAAGCAGTGCCTTTGCTTGAGTTCAATTCACCTATTAGGTTATATTTTTTTTTTATTTAATTTTGTATATTATCTTTTCTATACTCATCTTTTTCTATTGTGCAATAGCTTGAAGAGGCTTCAGTAGAAGATCTAATGGGCCTAGTGCAACAAATTGTTGCTTTCCACATGAAGGTAACTTCTTTGACAACCGGTCGTAGTAAACTCATCTCATTCGTACAAAGCGAGAAATTACTATCAATTTGTGTAGTACTTATTATGTAGTCTTTAGTTGCTCGTATGTTGTGAAACTCGCTGTAATGTGATCCCCTCTTTAAATCATGTTACAGCACAATGCGGAGCCTGAAGCTGTTGATCTTCTAATGGAGGTATGCCCATCTTTCAAGTTTCATCCCTTCGTGATGAGTGTCATCATCTCCTGAGTGAAGAAACATTGCAACCTGTATTTGTTGGTTTCAGGTTGAAGATCTTGATTTGTTAGTTGAGCATGTTGATGCCACAAATTACAAAAGGACATGCCTATACCTTACTAGTTCGGCAAGGTATGATTCTTTGCAAATATTTGGTACAATATCCGAAGTCTTAAATTTTGAGCAATTGATGAAGTGAATTGTGAAATGTATTGTGCCCCAATATTGAAAGCAAAGATCATGTAAATGAAGTTTGAGGAATTAGATTTCTAACCACCTTTTAAAATACTCAGTATTATTTGAGTACAACATTGCAATTTACCCCTCTAAAAGCAGATACTGACCCTTTTACTCTGTGCTCGTTAGTCCGAACACAAAGAAGTAAAAGTGGATTCTGTGTGTTAATCTAGGACCCGGGACTAGTCGTTCAATGTTGGACTCTGGAGCTGGTTACAGTCCAAATTAGCCTTCCATATAGATATATAAATATAATATAGTTCGCAATAGTTCTATATATAGATGCATTTTACTAACTTACAGTTACCATCACAATGACACTACACCTTGTCTTCCTGTATATGTAATAAAACAACCTTAGAACATAATAACAGTAGATGTAGAGTCTGATGCTACAATGTTTCTTCAATCCACACATAATCCTATATACCGCTCCTAAATTAAAACAAATTTAAATCAATAATTGATAATTAGCTTGGGATTCATGAAAATTATCATTTATTAAGAAGCCAGTTTTTGTTAATTGTTTTAAGTATTGAAACAATAAAGAAGTATAGTTTATTATTTTGGTGGGGGATTATCTTCGAAATTCGGTCTCATTTGCAGACCTCAATCTGCCCGCCTGACTTGGAGACCTAGTAGGAAATTAGGCCGGGTTGAGAACCTAGGAGGCTGAACACAGCTAGTCGGTCAATTGTAGAGTTGGACAATAGCGAGGGGAGGTCAGGCAGTTTAACAGCATAGATGTCGAGTAAGATTTGAAGTCCACACAGTTACCTACATCGTTGCAATCAAAAGTCGGCCAAACTTCTGTTCCCACTGTGTAGAATATATCTTGATCCCAAATATATGCTAGAATTCTAGATTGTACTGTGCTTTAAAATGGAGGTTGTGCATCTGTAAATGGGATTGATTCAGAGTTCAGACTCACATGGATGTTAATGTTATGTCATACCAAATTCTGTAGCTGTAGTTTCCTGTATCATTTTTCTTAATGTAACAAGATGCTTAGGATGCTACATAAATCTCTAAGGAATTCTCATCTCGTGAGATAACATGGATTAATTTTTAGAAGATGCGTTTTCCTATGAGTTATATAGTACAAGACCAGTGTTTGTCCTGTATTTTGGATGTCACTGGTCATCATGAGTTGTCAACTGGTGTGATGACTTGCACCTTTTTATTTCTTAAATATTAATAAATCAATATTGCTGGAAAACCCTAGTTTACTTCACTGCAGGGCAGCATAAACCGAAATTGTTACGCTTTATTTTAATAATAAAAAAATTGTAATGTATCGCAGTTACCTTCCTGGACCTGATGATCTGTTAGTACTGGATATAGCATACGCGATTTACCTTAAGTTTGAAGAATACCCCAGTGCTCTTCGAATTGCACTCTACCTGGATAATTTGAAGGTGCGTTTTGCTACAACCAGGCACCGCTCGTTCTTCTTAATCCTGTTTCTGATTGTTCCTTATTACTTATTTTGCCGATAATGTTCTTGTTTTCTTATTGTGCTTACTGGCTTACACTTTTACCCTTTTGCTTTTGCAGTATGTGAAGCAGATGTTTACCTCTTGTAATGACATGCAGTTAAAGAAGCAGTTCTGTTACATTCTTGCACGTCATGTAAGTTAGTTTATGTTTAGCATAGATCACTTAGATGTGATGATGGTCGGGACATATATATATATATATATATATATATATGTTCAAGATGGCTTGAATAACATATAAACTTCCTTTTGGGGAAGATAAGTTATATGACTAATTTAGTTATGGGGTAGTTCCAAAAAAAATGAGTTAGTTTGTATTGTCGAAGTTTCTGTTAACAATGCATATTTCATGGTTTAGTTATTTAAATATCGCAGTGAGGCCAAACTGGTTGATCTCGTTTAGAGGTCAACAGAGTATTATTTGTCTTCAGCCTTTCGATGTTCGACAGAAATGAAGGATGGTGATTGCTGCTTCTATTATTGTATAGCTGGTCTAAGAAGTTTTAGGGAAACAGTTTTTGGTTCAAATTTTGGAAACACTTGTTAGCGTTAATAATGCCTGGTCAGAGCAGGGTTTCTCGATTTTGAGAGGGAAGTCTATGTAGCAATAAGAGCTACTGGACTACTGAATCATTTGTGATGTTTTAAAACGATTTTAAGCCTTTAGAGGCGAAAAATAGCTTCCATGCATCGCCAAGGCTACCAGTAGGCTCAATGTTTTACATACCCTGATACCACTTATATCATTTAGTTCTTTTTATGTTTTCAATTGTTATATGTTGTTAAAACAAGATAAATACAGAGAGAAACAGGCAAGAATAAACAACTACATACGTTTCATGAAACAAGAGTACCGTCAACAATATAGAGAAAAAAAAGAACCAAATCACAATCCATTGAGACAAATAGATGCGTGAGCCTAGCATCTACATTCTACAGAGCCTTGGAGCTAACTTCTAGACTGCCTGGTTAAAAACTAATTTTCTGTAGTGATTATGGTCACCTGTAAACACTATTAGACATTTTTTTATTAACGACATGGCATGATAATTAACTCAATAGCCTTTCCCCAAATATTGTTGTTGGATATGCTTGTACAGCATGCTTGGTACAAAGTTGTGAAATCATCTTGTTGTAGACATGCTATAGCTTTAAAAGTTAATTGATTGTCTAATTGGTTAGTCTTATACTTCTATAACTCAGGGTGTTGATTTCGTGCTCGACGAGGAAATGGTTGAAAACGATGATGATAGGGAGGCGTGCCAGGAAATCATAAACAATCTCAAATGTAGTGAAGGATATCTTAATCTTGCTCGTGATATCGAAGTCATGGAACCAAAATCCCCTGAAGATATATATAAGGTAGTTTTGCTTAACCAACTAAAACTACTGAGAAAATTTGTTTTGCCTGAGTAGAGTAGTTGTATGTTTGTCCTTCTCTGGGTCACATTTCTTGCATATCAGTTACCTTGCAGTGAAATAAAATGAAGCACACTTACTACCTGATTTATAATTCATTATGTTGGCTCAGTTTCAAATAGTTATTGCATAAGTAGCATACCCTAGTAACTACACACGTTCACTGAAAAAAGAGTTTCATCAAAACAAATGTCTCACAGTTTCGGTTCATCTTTTAAAACTTGCAAGCTTGGCAAAATGTACTATACAACTCTAGTTCAAAATAGCTCTAGTTATAAAAGGACCAAAGTAATCTATATCTCCTGTCAAGTATCATAATCCAAAGTGTAACATAAATTTGAAACTATGTTTTGGTGTGTATGGGCATCACTATGGCACTCACAGGCCTCCCTTAATGTTTGGTTGATGACAATTGTACTGTTTGTCACAGTAACACCATTCTTGTGAAATAGTGATGTGATCTGGTTGTTTTGGAACACCTTTACTCGTGTAAGGTTCTTTTTTATGTTAATTACTTTTTGTTCCTTAGGTGCACTTGATAGACGGCAGGGCGAGTGCAGGGGCAAATGTTGATTCAGCCAGGCAGAATTTAGCAGCTACATTTGTCAATGCTTTTGTGAATGCTGGATTTGGTCAGGTAGGCTGTACTGTCTAGGATGCTCTTTTACGTCGCGACAAAGCGATCCGAGTATGAAGTCTGACCTTACATTCATGTGCAGGATAAGTTAATGACTGTTCCTTCAGAATCTTCAAGTGGTGGCTCTAGCGGGAGTTGGCTTTTCAAGAATAAGGAGCATGGGAAAGCTAGTGCTGCAGCAAGTTTGGTATGTCTTTGGGCTTGTGTTTCGGGTTTCTTCTTAATGTGATTTCTGGTTTTGAGATGGATTCGTCTTGGTTGTAGGGCATGATTTTGCAGTGGGATGTGGACAATGGGCTTGCTCAACTTGATAAGTACTTCCACAGCAATGACAACCATGTCATTGCTGGTGCATTATTAGGTGTTGGGATCGTCAATTGTAGTGTCAATCATGACTGTGATCCGGTAAGTTTTTTTCCTTTGTAATGTCTGCCCAAAAATATGTAGTTTTCCATGAATTGGTGAAGTCTAATGGGGATATTCCTTCCTCGTAGGCATTGGCCCTTCTATCTGATTATTTAGATAGAGAGGATTCAACTGTCCGCATTGGAGCAATTATGGGACTAGGCTTGGCATATGCAGGGAGCCAAAATGATCAAGTAAGTTACTCTGTAAATTCTTGAATTGGAAAATCTTCCATTCAGAAAGAAGAAAAGCAGTAAAATCTGCAAATATTGGTTATGCTAGTCGATAGATAAGTAGCTACTTTTGATGGGTGTAAAGACTCATGGCTATTATTGAAGTTGGAAGGTCACAATCTCCTTTTTCCAAAATCTATTTTTGTTCACTTGTGCTTCTTGATTCAGGCTGGCCAATTAGTATTGTTTCCGCTTGAAGCAAAAGTTGTTGTTGGTGGCGAAAATAATTAGATTAGCTTAAATATGTTGGCTTTAGACTGTTTGGCATCATTGAAAATTTGATAACTGGATACTGTATCTCCACTTTTCAACAAATAGACTGGTCCATCACTTTATCTGAAGATGAACTGTGAAGCTAAGTTTGACAAGGACGTAACAGTCTAAAATTGGTGAATTGAGCGAGGCGGGCTAGATGAGCCTAAATTGGTGGGATGGAGCAAGGCGTTAGGCGGTTTCAAGCGTCACTTGCACCTTGAGCGGTTTCACTTGCTTAGATTGCACCTTGCACCCATAACTAGCCTATTTGACATACATCACAGAAATTAGTTAATTAAATCAATGTAATTGATGCCTTAGAATATTACAGAATATAGTTATTTGAGTGACCAAACATTTGAAGCTTGCTAGGGCCACTGAGACGGACCCGTCTTGGTGCCTTCGAAACAATTAGATACTCTGCAACCCGACATGGTGGATAAATAGACTAAAGAATGATGTTGTCATTGCCTTCAAAACTTAGTTGTTTCTGTTTTCTAAACAACCAGCACATTGAGAAGGCCAAAGAAGCTTAAGAGGGATTGGACAATTTTGATTTTTTAGTGTACTAACATATTTCAGTCGTCCAGTGTGCTTTAAATGGGGTGATCAGTCAGTATTTCTAGTGAGCCATGTTAGTTCGACCAAAGTAAATCCCTGATAGGTTAGGCTGGCTCTGCATCTGATTAATGTATAAACTCTAGGTTCATAAATCATCCGACTTCATAAGCTGTCAGATAATTTGCAATTGAGTGTGATCTAGCTGGATTGTTTGTTCATATTGCAACGTGGTTCTCAGAATTGTCAGTGTGATGGATGTTGAGATTTTCTTAAAACAATGATTATATGCCAGTTTCTACGTATTAGCAACAAGTGTACATTCAGTTTGTGCTAAGTGATGGATTATTCTGCAGATTCATGAGAAGTTGTCTCCTATTCTAGGGGATGCAAAAGCACCACTCGATGTGATTGCATTTACTGCCATCTCTTTGGGCTTGGTCTTCGTCGGTTCTTGCAACGAGGATGTTGCCCAGTCAATTATTTTTGCATTGATGGACCGTAGTGAGGCAGAACTTGATGAGCCTCTCACTCGATTACTACCACTTGGCCTTGGGCTTCTATACCTCGGGAAACAGGTAAGCCGTATTTGCTGCCCGTAACAGCTCGTGTCTTTTAAGGGCTTTTAGTTTCCTCAGTGCATAGATACGATCTTTTCATTTCTTTCGCGTCCTAAAAATTTATTCAGGTTGGTAAAATGCATGGCTTCTTTTCTATTCCAAGTTAGAGGACCTAGATTAGGACATGAGCATTGAGATAGTTGCACTTCTTCTGCATTTTAAACTACTGTTGACTGTTCTAATAATGATATATTGAACGATACATGGCAGGAAAGCGTTGAGGCTACTGCAGAAGTTTCGAAGACATTTAATGAAAAAATTAAGAAATACTGTGATATGACCTTACTATCATGTGCATATGCTGGCACAGGAAATGTTCTCAAGGTATGCAATCTATCTCCAGCATACCCGTAGTAGCACTTAAAAGATACTGCCTATTATACGGAAATCTAATGCTTTATTTGCAGGTTCAACACCTTCTGGGGCAGTGTGCAGAACATTTTGAGAAGGGTGAGAGTCATCAAGGTCCTGCTGTGCTTGGAATTGCTATGGTAGCAATGGCTGAAGAGCTGGGTCTTGAGATGGCCATACGGTCACTGGAGCACCTTCTACAATACGGTGAACAAAATATCCGGCGGGCTGTTCCTTTAGCTCTTGGGCTTCTCTGCATATCAAACCCAAAAGTATGTCCTTAGTTGTGTCGAGGAACGGGTGTCCTTACATTTTTATGTATTTCTTTTTTGACCCAAGTTTGATGTGAGACCCAACCACATCAAGTGGTTCATCACATCAGGACTTGGTAGTTACTATTACTAGCGAGTGCCAATGCCCATGCAGGTCGGGGCCAATCACATGGTGGGTCGTCATGACCCCTGTTGTGGCCTTACAAGTTGGATGAAATATGTATATCTCTGAAGTAGTTACCTGACTCACATGCTGTTTTTTTTATCTCAAGTATTTTTCATTTACTGAGTAGTTAACTTTATATTATTGCTTTAGGTAAACGTGATGGATACCTTAAGCAGGCTCAGCCATGACACAGACTCGGAAGTAGCTATGGTATGTTTTGGTACTCTCTCTCTTTCTCTCTCGTATCAACTATGATTTTCAGATGGATAAGTTTTTTTCTCCTTTCTGGTGTTTGTTAGAGTTCTTATCATTGCTCTCATTATGTTGCACTGGAGTAATTTTATACTTTTTTTTGTTGAACTGGAGTAATTTGATACTTGAGCACACCCATACACACATTTGATGTACTTTTGTGGTCTAAGTCGCTTTCTTGGTTCTTCAGGCAGCTACTATCTCGTTGGGTTTAATAGGTGCTGGTACCAACAATGCTCGCATAGCTGGCATGCTTCGTAATCTATCGAGCTATTATTACAAAGAAGCCAGCCTTCTTTTCTGTGTATGTTGTTCATATGCGATGCTTCTGATTTTCTTTTTTCTTTAAATTATTCATGGTTTTCTTCTCTCATTTTGTTTTCTTCCTAAAATTCTGCTTGTACAGGTTCGCATTGCACAAGGTCTTGTTCATATGGGAAAGGGTTTGCTGACTCTTGCTCCTTACCATTCAGAGCGCTTCCTTCTCTCACCGTAAGTGAAGTTCTGTTGAAAAATCCCTATTTATGGTTTGGAACCTTGTGAACTTGTTAGATATAGTTGACGGACATTCCTGCAGCGAGTTTGTGGATGAACAATTTTACGTTCACGGAACTTGACCTTTACTAGATCCGATATCTCCATCAAATCTAACGAGTGAAACTTGGCACATATAATTTGTCTTTCTGTTGCCAATATTAATGTAGTACAGTACTTGCGGAAAAAGAGAATATGAAACCTCGGGACCAACCTTTTACATAGTTCATCAAATTCAATTCTCGAGTGTTTTCTTGTTTTGGATGGTATCTCTTTCTAGATGGAGCCTTACATGTTCTTATTTTTTGCTCTCTCCAGGACGGCACTTGCTGGATTGATAATCTTGTTGCATGTTTGTCTTGACATGAAATCAATAATATTGGGGAAATACCATTATGTCCTCTATTTTCTCGCTTTAGCAATGAAGGTAATCTCTTAGAGCCTTGTTTAATACCATATGTGATGCAGAACCTTGAAAGGAGCTTTTGATTTTCCTTGCTGAATGTTATGTTTCTTATCTGTGTTGACAGCCGAGAATGTTGATGACCGTGGATGAGAATCTAAAACCTCTATCAGTGTCTGTTAGAGTGGGTCAGGCAGTTGATGTGGTTGGTCAAGCCGGTCGACCTAAGTCTATCACTGGGTTCCAGACTCACTCTACCCCTGTTCTTTTGGCTGCGGGTGATAGAGCAGAACTTGCTACTGGCAAGTAAGGAACCCTTTTTTTCCATTTAGATCCCTATATTATTTACACAAACACACACACATATACATGTACTTCTACAAGCATACTTATGTTACTTTTATTTAGGTACATTCCGCTATCACCAATTCTAGAAGGATTTGTAATTCTAAAAGAGAACCCCGAGTATCGGGAAGACAACTAGGCTTGCTATTTATTGTGCGCGCACAAATAGATAACAGAAGTCCTCCGGTAAAGGTTGATATCAGTTCTCCACTTCGAAGTCAGCAGGCGATTTAGAGAGATATTTCTGTGTTCCTTTTGCACAATTGGAACAATTATTTATAGTCTGTCTGTCGATGGGAATCTCCTTGTATTTTTTCTCCTAGATGTAGCTTAGAGGTATTGAAAATTTCATAATTTTATTATGCTTCCAATTTTTTTTTTTCGCCTCGGGAAGATCTTGGAATTAAGGAAAGGGGGGACATACATGTGAACCATTTCAGTTTTTGAAATTACATCTATCAATGATTGTGTGCCCAAAAATCAGAGACTAAACTATTAAGACTTCTGAGAAATGGAAGAGCTTTTATTTTTTATAATGATTTATGTGGGTGTGCAACTAGCTAGCTTCTTATCGGTTGAATAAGAACGACCCTTATTGCCCCGTCCTTCCTCAGAAATATTGTAACGAGGTGCAGAAGCTACACTTTGATGGTTTGAATTTATTGAACTTCATTATTTTTCTAGTTTGGTTTGGACATCTGCACCCTAATTCTATATTAGATGGATATTGGGAGGAAATGGAATTTTAAGGACCTGACAAGTCGTTAACCCTAGCGTTTCCTTCATCCTTTTACCTCCCTTGTTATCCAGGATGTTGCTTCGAGTTGATATCATTGAGTTTGATTGTTGGCAAGGCTTAAAGTAAGGGTGGTGGGCCTTGTAGAAAGAACCAATTTTGATTGTTGGCAAGGCTTACAACAAGGGTGGGCCTTGTGGAAAGAATCAATTCCAAATCACTTAGCCAATGGTTTGTCTTCTGCCGAGTCTATGCAAGTCAACGTCATTTGGACTCGAATTAGCTTCCCTCTAGTATCCGGCAGCGGAAGGACTTGACAATTTCACGAATAATTGAATGCATTTTCAAGATAATTGTATGCCAGAAAAATGTTATTTGATTTAATTGTATGCCAGAAAAATGTTATTTGATTTAACGAAAATAACTACGGGAAAAATTGACAAAAAAAAGTTGTTTTTCAATAGTTTTCTGTTAGATATGAGATTTTATTACATCTTATTTGAAATATCATAGAAAAATATTTCCAACATTTTGATAGTAGAGTTGCATGAATGACTTTCAAGTTTAAAAATGAAATAAAGGAGTGAACTACTTGCAGAAGAGCTTGGATAGTTCTTAGCCAAGTTGTAAGACAGGCTGGTTGAATGTCCTTGTGTCACTCATTATCAAGGTGGACATAAAACAAGACAAACTCCTTTTTCTGATAGTCTTTTTAACAGGCTGGTGGTCGATAACTCAGGATTATTTGTTAAATTTTAATGTTTTTTTTTTTTTTTTAATAAAAAGTCCAAGAATTAGTTGAATTTTTGACACCACAATAATAAGTTGATTTTTTTAAATAATTTAAGTATAAAATTAATATTAAATCACAAATGAATCTAGACCTGACCTATCTCGTCACCACATGATTCACCTAATATTTTTCATGTTTCTTTGATTTGCAAAGACTTGTTTCTAAAAAGATAATTATCTTCGAATTTTAAATAAGAAAAGTAAGCATTTAGGTTCTTTGTCAGAGTTAATAAAATTCGGATAGAGAGAAAACAAGATGGATTTGAGAGCGAAAGCGTAGCGACGAGCCTTATGGACGTCACTCGTTAACGTCATTTTTTTTCAACAATTTCTGGGTTGATGGTCCAAGAATTGACATTATTAAAAAATAAACTTTTTTATTCACAAAAACAAAATTTAATAGATGACATCTAGTCGAGAAAAATCAATCCCCCTAAAAACAAAATCTCTATGCAACTCATAGTCTTATAATACCTAAACTAACCTTTGATATAACAATCTAAGAAAAACATATTGAAAGTCCAAAAAGCATATTTGAAGTTACAAAAACAACATCGATTAACAACCAAAATCAAAACATGACAAAAAACAACCAAAAACTGAAACCCAAAATGAACATCGTTGAATTTGGCGTTTATCGTGCTTATCACATCTTTGCTGAATCAATACCATTGTTCAAACCCCAAAGTAAAAAATGCCACTAATGTGTATTGAACAGACATCCATTCCCTGTCACTCGCCCAAAACAACTTCCCCATTGAGCTTCCATGATTATTGTACTAGTTCTTCAACATTTGGTATTTTAAACTATATTTGGCATAACTTGAGGACGGCAACAAAATGGGGCCTTGTGGTTGGGCCAGTGAGAGCCATGACTCGTACCTATCGCACGGGCCTGTCTTCTAACTGAAAATATCGATGCAGAATTAAAGTAGAAGACTTGAGATAGTAATGGTCTAATGGGGTGGAGAAGAAGAGATGTTGATGTAACCTCATATAATTCCTTTGTATATTGCATCACTAGGATCTCTGGAATTTTACATAAGGTGCTCAAAGGTTGAGCTCAGTACCCACGCATTTTACTATAGAGTGAGCGTAAAGGGGTTAATCCAACCAATCGAAATGATTTTTAAGCCGAGCTGAACAACCCAAATTAATAAACACAAACTAATATTTATCAACCCTGGTTTGGATTTTGGAAAAATTCTAGCACCTAGAGTTTTACAAAAAACTCTCTAATGCAACATTCAATTTGAATCTCAAAATGATGTAGTATCATTTAATGTTGAGATATCTCAAGAAGAAACTCAATATTTGAGATTTCTTTTGAAGATCTCAATTGACCACTCAATATTAAAAGCAAATCTAACAATCTAGGAAATGACACCTAAGTTATTTTTAAGTTTTTAGAGTGTTACATTAGAGATGTCTTTTGAATTGAGGATCTCAACATTGACATATGGAAAAGAGAAACTCAATTGAGCCTTGACACGTAGGATTATTTGAGTTTTGCATTGTAGATACTCTAAATTACACAATCTTTCTCTCTAAAATCACGTTTCTTCTCTCTAATTTCTACTCTCTCTTCCCAAATTCTAATTTTCTTCTTCAATTTCAATCATTTCAGATTTGTTCTCTTTCTAATTTATACTTTTTCTCTATAAATACTGGACGTGACTTTGGGGAATAAAGAAAAATCTCCGGGAAATAAATTCTCTAGGTAATTCATGTTTCTTTGTAAAATCTTCAGAGAATATTTTCTTAGGGGGAATATAGAAAAAATTTACAATTAACTTTAATAAAAATTATAATTGTTTTTTTAAATTTAAAGTCTTTTTCCCCTCTTTCTTCTTCTCGGGAGAAAAACTCATCAATGCCATCTCCTCCATAACTTCTAGCCAAACATATTGTTCCTTCTTTTCCATCACTTCTCTTGCTTATCTTCCCCAAATCTCCATCACCTACTACCTTTATTTGTCTAAAATCATAAACAAAGATACAAAGATAAGAGGGAAAAACATTCTAAACTTTAGAAATCATCATACAAAATCTCTTAAAGCTCTTAACATTTCATGGGATGTCTAAAGAAAGTTTTTTCATCCATTAAACTTCTCCAAGAGATGTAAACACATTCTAAACCTTAGGAATCAGTTAATTTTGAGCTCTAGACCATACTTTTCATCACTTCTAAAGATATTAGGTTTTTTCTACATGTTTTTAGGGTTCAGTGATTAGAAGAAAACAAATCTTTCTAAAAGAAGATGAAGAAAAGAACAAACACTTGGAAGAAATTTAGGGTTTACACTGTAAAAGAATCTTCTAAATTCATTTATGAGATTTTTTCAAAATTTAATTTTTTTTTCCAAAATTAGAAGCCTCATAGCAAACAATAGAAATAAAAGAGTCAATCTCAATTGACCAATTTTATAGAAATTATTTATTCCTCAGAGATTTTTCTTCATTCCCCAAAGTCTCGGCCTAAGTAATTTCCACTCATAGAAACACACAAACATCTACGGAAATGTACAGGACACTCACGAATATACTGTATATACTCTAAATTTTATAAAAATTATTGTTTGTATGTAAATGGCATTTTTGAAGTACTTTAAGTAATCAAATGTTATAAATAATTGCTTTAATACTGACACTTGCAGCGCTATTTTAAGTATTAATTTGCAGGCTGATAAGGAGGATGCAGCAAAATGGGCACTCACCAAGTCAGGAAACTTCTCTATTAAATCAATGTACAATTATTTGAGAACTAGTAGCAATGGACCAATGCACGACGACACAGATTGGTTTTTTATTTGGAACATGAACACGATACCTCGCATCAAACTATTTCTCTGGAAATGTTGTACGAATAGTCTACCCGTTCGAGACAAAATTGGTAGGTATATTGGTAACCTTTACACTTGAATAAACTGCGATGAAAACGAAACTTTAGACCATGTGATGTTACATTGTAACTATGCCAGAGCAATATGGTTTCATTTTCAGGTAAGATCTGAACAATTAACCACAGTTAGACAATGGATACAGCAATGGAAACTATTGGATGAGGACATTACTATTTTATATGCTAAAATTCTATAGTTTATTTGGAAAGCTAGGTGCGAGAATTGTTTCGACTCTCCTAAACAAAATCCTATTCACATGATTGAGCGGATAAAAAATACGTCTACCAAACCACTCAAAATTGAGACCACACTAACAAACAAAGGCAGAAAAAAACCACGGCAACAACAATGGAGACCTCCATCGACACAATTCCTCAAGATAAATGTAGATGCCTTTTTTACGCAACTCACGGAACCAGCTGGAATAGGATGTATCATTCATGATGAGGAATCAAATTTTATCACAACGACAGCAGACACAGTCAGAGGACAAAATGCAGAAGAATGTGAAAGTTTAGCGATACCCTTTTTTACGATATGAACTTCAAATCAATCAAGTTCATATCGTAAGCGACAATCTCAATTTCATCAATGGCCAGAGTGACAGTATACATTGGCAATCCAAACAAATCATCTTGGAAGTGCTCGATCTTAAGAAACAGTTCACAAACATCATCTTCACACATGTCCCCAGGGAATGCAACACCAAAGCTGACGCTCTCGCAAAATGGGGTAGGAAGAATGGTCAGAAAAATGTTTGGAATGTAGCACCATCGTTTTTTTCCGCTCTTAATTAGTTCTTGTTGTAAGAATGTTGGTTTTTATTTTGATATATCTCATAAAAAAAAAAAAGTAATGAAATGTAAACAAAAATATATAAAAGTATCTAAAATGCAATGGACACATGAAATTATATAAGACGAATGTACTGTACAGACTTTAATTTTTATTAGTTTGTTCTTGTAAGTTTGTAATTTGCATTTATTATATTGTACGAGATATTTTTGAATGTAATTGACATAATCATATGTAAATGACAACAAAAAAAATCTCTCAATTGCATATGACATTTGATAATGTATAGGGACTTTCAGAAAATGTAAAAGACATTATCAAATATACTGTTCAAACCACGATCGAGATTTAGGACGTTTTAAAATGTACAAGACATTTTCTCAAATTCTCCAAGTGCATTTTAGAGAAAATAATTCTAAATCATGCTCGAATCTTTAAGCTATTGTATGAATCTACACGCTCTAGTATGAATCTTCAATTTGTTCAAATATTTAATAAAGATTAAGATCTAACTTTTTATAAAACAATACGTGTTTTTTTCTTCAGTCTATAAGATTTCTTCACCATATTGAAAGAGCGATGAGATTTCTTCACTGTTAAATCCGTTGTTAGTTTCATTTATAAAAGAGAAAAAATTTAGAAGAAGAGAAATAACAAAAAAAATTTCACCATCCATTTCTTCGTCATTTTTAGAGAGAAAACGAAATGGAAGATAAACAAGAGAGAGTGGAGTGAGCGATAAGTTAGAGGGAAAGGGAAATTAATGGAGACAATAATTTTTTTTTTGTTGAAAGAAGACAATAGTTAAAAGAGAGAAAGAATAGATTGTTGGTATTTACGGAGCAGTTAGGAACAATTTACAGAGCTGGTTATTCAAAGACCTGGTTTTTGGTATTTGCAGAGTTTTCAGTTATGACCTAAAAACTATTTTATATTCAGAAGTAGAATCTTAAATTTAGAGAAAAGTCCATGAAAATAACTCATATGATAAAACTCTAAATCTAAAACTAATAGCTTAACTATTGCAATCAAAATAAAAATTTTTTGTCTCAGATTTTAATGAATTTAAATCTTTAAAATTTAAGATTCTTTTTATTGTATTGAGTTGGGTCTTATAATTTCTTGTGTGGATATCGTTGTTGTTTTGATTACAACATCAAATTTGTTTTTTTTTCTCTAAAAATCTTGATTATTTAACACAAAAAAAACTTGGGTTTTTATTAGTAAGATTTTGTTGTTTTAGCTTCTTTTTCTTTAGAATTTTTGAGTCTAAGGTCCAAAAATAGAGGGGGTAATTACTCATACATCCACTCCGAAATCAATAAACACTATAAGACCTAAATAATACCTGAAATAGAAAATAAATCCAAAAGTCTACTTTTTGGTGGGTCCCATGCTTCAAGCCATTTGTTTTTTCCCATTATTGCCCCTTTAAAATATATTTTAACCTATAGTAAACCAAAGGTTTCTTATGGTTGAGTTAATAAATATATTCTTTTCATAAATTTTAAGAGAGGAAATTTATGGTCAAAATTTATTCTTAATATTTATTTCTATATATTTTTAGTTGCCAAGACCAACATACCAAAATTTATTCTCAATATTTATTTCTAAAAACGAGATTCCCTTATTTTTCTCTCTATGTTCTTAGAGCATCTCCAATGCAACACTCAATCTTATAAACTCTGAGTGCCACTTAGGATTTTTAGAGTTTTTTCTTAAAAATCATCTCCAATGCAACACTCTATTTGGATCTCTAAGATGACGTGTCGAGGGTGGAATAGAGATATCTCAAGAGGACACTCGTGTCCTCTTGAGATTTCTCTAATTGTCCAACTCATCATTATTTGATTTTCAACCAATAGAAATCGAGTTTTCTATATTTTGTAAAATAACTTCTTATTTATTTACAAAAATAACTATGCCACATGAGTAAATAAGATAAGTTTAGAGTTTTGCATTGGAGACAAAAAAAAATTGAGGATCTCTATTAACGCCACCTAGGAGTGAGAATCTCAAATAGAACTTGACACATAGGATGAACAGAGATTTTTTTGAGTTTTGCATTGGAGATGCTCTTACAACGTTTCCATCTCTGCAAACTATTTTGTCTTGAAAATTGTTATATTAATTTATATATATATATGTTGATCAAATTTTGAATCTTCTTAAAACATTTATTTAGTTCTAAAAACATACTTAAGAGTAACATTTTCATCACTTTTTTTTGCAAGAAAAGAAGATGAATTTTCTATCACTGCAATCTTGTTATCATAAGAAAACATAATGTACACTGATATTTAATTTGCTGACATTTTCAGTATTTTCAAACATTTTATTAATTCATTGGCATAATATGCGTGCATATGTTACGAATTAGTTAGAGTAGGTGAATAAATGTTTGATTATTTATCTAACATCTTATTGATTCTAACAACATTCGAAGATATAACCGAATTTCAATAAAAATTCTAGCATTTTATTGATTTTAAAAACTCAATTATATACTTACACTTAAGAATACTTCTGAGTTTTTAAAACAGTTTAGGTGATGAATCGAAATAACAACAACATAATAGTGTATCATATGTTTTCTGACTTACTTACATCAGTTTACCAAATTTTTAACATTTCTCTAGCATTTCCTTGATTCTCCTGTATTACTTAAATTAGGAGAACAACATTTTAAACATTTTTCTAGAATTTTGTTTATTCTTATTACACGTAATACTTTTACTTTTATTGGGCAATTATTCAATCATTGAAAAGATTTTAGTGATGCAAATTCTTATGGTTGTTACATTAAATGAAAAATAACTAAGGCAGATGCATGGGGTCCAATTTTCACTCACGTCGGTCAAGAGTTTGAGGGTGGGGTTCAAGCCTTCCGAGATGCTCTCGGTCATTACTTGATTAAAGCAGGTGAACAAAAATTTGATTATTTATCTAGCGTTTTATTGATTCCAAACAACGTACTAAGGTATGACATGTTCTTTGAGTTACTTAGTTTAGATTAACAAAATTTCCAATTTTTTTCTAGCATTTTACTGATTTTAACAAACACATTTATATCTTAGAATAAAAAATTTGATGTTGTTTTATGTATGTAAATTGACGTATATTTTTCGTACATTTTCAGGTAGCATTTTATTGATTCTAACAACATCATATGCATTGTTAAAATTTTTTCATAAATTTTTTGTAGCATTTTGTTTTAATTTGGCGAAAATTTTGATAACTCTATAAACATGTTCTAAATACTGAAAAACCCATCATATTTTTATAACCATAAATAAGTTAAATTTAACTACAATAGAAGTATATAGATTCCCACAAAGTTTTACATTTTTATTCTTTTCCATTGATGCTTTCGTATCATTCAATGTGTATTTACTCTGTAATGCACATGTACCCCATCATGAAATAGATGTTAGCGAACAAAATTATATTGTCTCTTATATGAAATGGAGAATTAATACTCCCTCTGTCCCAAAATGAATGACCTATTTTGAAAACCCAACTTTTTAAGGGAACATCATTAATTAGAGTTTGACTTTAAAATATAACATGATTTTTTCAATTGTACCCTCATTAACTTTTTTACAATACAATACAATAAAAAGGTTTAACTTACTTTTAAATAAAGTTTTCATTAAATTTAAAGTAGTGAGAATTATAGGAAAGAGCGAAAAGTTCTTTTCTTTATTTTTAGAAATGGGACAACCCAAAAAAGAAATTAGGTCATTCATTTTGGGACGGAGGGAGTAAGAAAGAGTCATGTGTTTCTATCTTTCCCCCTGTAGACCAAACATATGGATATACTCAAAGATAATAAAATAAAGTGTTATGGACATCGTTGTGGTAATTCTAGCATTAATTTTGTGTTATCTTGTAGCATTTTCCGTTAACTCTCAATATTATTAAAGTATTTCACGATATTTGCACTAAAATTTAGAGTAATTATAATTAAGAGAAATTCATTACAACATAATCAATTACAAGAACTAATAACTTAAAGACTTTTTTCATTTATCATTCAATTCATCAAGTAACAACCAAGTTAGTTTAACCCTCTTCTATTGCGCTTGTATTGTTATTTTTTGTCAGAGTTTAGAAAATGTTAGTAGAATTTCAACAATTTATGCAGAATTAAAGAAATGTTACAAGAAATTTGAGGGGGTTGCCAACTGCAAAACAAACTCGCTCATTCAGAATTACAAAACCTAAATGATTTTCTGGATAACTTAGAAAATTACAAAACTTAAATATGTTGTTAGAATCAAGAAAATGCTATGAGAATATATAACTAATTTGCAAAATATATAATTACTTTTCATGCAAATTTTCTGGAAAAAACAAGATTGTAGAGAGGAAAACAATGAGACAAGATAATTTTTTTTTTTTTTAAAATGATTGATATCCTAGATTTAAGAATAAGGACAATGAGCCCAACCTCTACTTAATGATGTTCCCTTAAATCTGTGTTTTCTTGGGAAGAATTACCATAATTTTCTTTATCTTAACTCTAAAAACATGTCTTCGCTCAAAATATTATTACTATGAGCCCAATGATTGTTGATAAGCTCGTGAACGCTAAAGCTCACCCATTAATGAATATTCCTGAACTTCAAATTCCTCCAACAATAATGCTTGTTGAAATATTAAATTCTTCCACTAATGAAGTTCCATCGAACTAATTTCTTCAATGAATAGTGTTTGTGTTGAATGATTGTGGAGGGAGTGGTAGGGTTTGGAGATGGAAGAAGACATTTATTTTCAGTTTGACCCTTACAAGAAATTTATGTTAGTCTCTATATGATTTATAAATAACAAAATTTTATTTACAGAGAAAGTGGAAAAGTTGGAACTTATGTAAAGAGCAAAAGCTGCTCGTTAAACACCAGCGACCAAGAATAACATAGGAGTCTAACTAAATTGTAAGTCACTTCCATAGTTTTTTGCCCAAAACAACAAAGTTAGAATGTAACTAAATTTTTTTTCGACAAAGATCTATTTCCTATTTTTTTTTTTTTTTGAAATAAACCAGAATTTCATTCATAGAAGGAATACATTCCAACAAATTACATGGTTTTGATGATTTTGACTCCTTTGAGTACAACATGGGTTTAATCAAGTAAATAAAAAATGAAACCTACAAAAGTAAAGACAACATGAAGGGAAAGTAAGTACAAGATTGCAAAAATGAAATAAAAAGACCCTAAAGATCACAAATAAAAGATCCTGAAGATCACGAAAGAGGCCCTAAAGGCCGTGAATTATAATACTTAATTATATGTAATCTGAATGACCGAGTAGAGACAAATTACGCTTTCATCAAAAGCACCACCAAGTTTCTGGGAGACGAATTATTATACTTGATTTCGAAGACGAAGGTTGAGTGATTTCATAACTTTATCTTCTTGTTGTTTATGTATAATCTCTCCACCTCCATTGATATTTTCTTCTTATCATCAAGATACAGAAACCCAGATTGATGAGGAAGAGAAGGAAATTTGAATATGAAAAATACCTTCTAGTTTCCTCTCTTGTTTTCTATTAAGAATATACTTTTTGGACCATTTGCAAATTTTTTATTGTTTTTATTCTCCTAACATTTTGTTTGGAGACTCTGTAGGCACTCCCCAATATTACCTTACGCCTCAGACTGGGCCTATTCCGCGCTCAGTTTGAATTGCTCGAACTTGGGCCACTTTGAATGCCCTCGGATTGCCCAGTACGTGGACTCCATCTGAGGCCCATAGGGAGTGGTAAGAGAGGGGAGGCTGTGGCAATTTGGAGGCTAAGACTTTTCCTTTTGTTTTCGGATTCTAATGTTCCAAATAGGCTACAGTTTTTTTGTTTTTTTTTTCGCAATGAAATCACAGTTTTTGTGGGGAAGGTGGTCATCTTCCCCATCTTATGTGGTTAGTTTCAGTATGTCACAAGGCGATTTGGTCCCTAGCTAACTTTTAACTGTTATGTGTGAGGAAGTTAATTTTACTCATTTTCTTTCTAACTTTACTTATGAAAAAACTACATAACATCCTATGAAGGAAAGGGCCCTTCATCGAACTCTTTCTTTGGCGAAGGCCCTTTCATCAGAGATGGCCTTTCTCCAAATCGAAGAAGAAAATAAATTCCTAACCTGGATCTAAGAATAAAGAGAACAAGAACTTAAGAAAAAAAAAAATCTAAAATAGTTGAAACGATAAAGATAGAAAAAGAAAATAAAAGTTTAACTTTTTTTAATGCGTACACCAAATAGCTACAGATACGAAAATTTGACTTTGTTGAGCGATTCAGGTTATAACTTTTTTTTCGATCAAGTAGCATTTGTTGAATAATTAATTGCACAATGAAAGAGGCCAAAAATGGCAACTTGTTCACATATGGGTGTTGAAATATCTTTCCTATATTGAGATATTAGAAAGTAGTGAATATTAAACTAGTAAAAATATTAAAAGCTATTAAATATTAGAAACTATTAGATATTAGCAACTAGTAAATTAGAAACTAGTTGTATTCTAACTCTATAAATAAGTCTTGCATTTCTTTTGAAAATCATCAAAGATAAAATAATTTCTTTGATCACTTTGAACTTGGTATCAGAGCCAACAATCTTGAATTTGTTTTGTGAATTTCGATTAATTGAAAGAGAAATAACCTTCATCCTCATCTTGTTTTTTCCGGTTTAGCTTCAGTGAAGTAAAAACTTCATCAGTTTTTAATTTAATTTATGAAATGAAAACCTGAAACAACCGATGCTTCCGCAATGATGACTCGCAATAAGACAAAGCCAAAATTTGGTTAATTCGACAAAACAGCTTATAAGCGTACTCACTGCAACAAAATTGGTCATACCAAAAACCATTGTTATAAACTATTAGGCTATCCAGAATGGTGGGATCATAATCGAAAGAAAAACTCTAAGAAAACCCTTGTAGATCTAACTGTGAGCAAGCTTCTTCGACAACAGCCACTACAAGTAACGTAGGTGAGACTTTAAATATGTTATACATGTTTCAAATAGTACTTAGATAATTAATCAGGACCTACAGGTCATATGACTTTTGATTTTGGATACGTCTCAACCATTAACAATTCCTCACGTAAATGTATCTCTACTGCCATTGGCACCTTCGCCCCTGTTGTAGGGGAAAAACCTATAACTCTAACTACCATCCTGAATTTAGACTCGGCTTTGGTTGTCCCATCTTTAGATCATAATTTATTACCAATGCCTCAAATAACCACCGCTCTATTTTGTATTGTCATCTTTTGGCATAAATGTTGTGTATTGAGGACATCCAGACGAGACATACAATTGGTTGTGGTGTTAGACGAGGAAAGTTGTATTATTCTGACTTAGTATATGAAAGCTCTAGTAAATCACGTCAGACATTAGTAGTGAACAGTTCTAAAAACAAAAATAAAGCTAAAATATAGTTATGACACCGACATTTGAGGCATGCCTCCTTCGGTTACCTTCAGAAATTCTTTCCATCGTTATATATTAAATACGATTTTTCAAGTTTTCAGTGTGATGTTTGTGCACTTGCAGAAAGTCATCGTGCAACATTTCTGTTAAATTTAAATAAAAGTCCAACTCCTTTTATGATCTCACATTCTGCTGTTTGTGGTCCATCTAAAGTTCCTACTTTGGGTGGATCATGGTGGTTTTTACCTTTATTGATGATTGCACTGCAATGACTTGGTTGTAGTTGATGACATCTAAAAGTGAAGTAAAGGTATTATTTCAGAAGGTTGATAAATTATTTAGTCCCCAATACAACGCAAATGTCCAGATACTTCGTAGTGACAACAGGGGAGAGTATGTAGATCATGAACTTCAAACCTATTTGGAATCTCATGGTATTGTTCATTAAACTACTTGTCCAAATACCCCTCAACAAAGTGGGGTCGCTGAAAGAAAGAATCGTCACTTGTTAGAAGTTATCGGTGCTATATTGATTGAAGCACATGTTCCATTATCTTATTGAGGAGAATCACTTCTTGCTGCATTCTATTTAATTAATAGAGTACCTTCTTGTACTGTTAAGTTTAAGACTCCTTTTTAAGCTCTATCGGATGTTACAACGTCTCTAACAATTTCAAATTTACCTCCCCGTATCTTTGGTTGTGTAGCATTTGTCTATCTTCATAAGCACCTATGTACAAAATTAACTCCAAGGGCATTAAGATGTCTATTCATACGGTACACTACAAATCAGAAAGGGTACAAATGTTATCATCCTCCAACTAAATGGATGTTTGTTACATTGGCTGTTATCTTTCATGATATTATTTTTCACCTGAGTCGGAACTTTAGGGGGAGAAAAAAGCAAGAAGTTCTGACTCTTGATTATGAAGAAACAAATAATTATGTAAAAGGGAATAACATTGGATCTAATTTTGAAGTAAATTTGATTCCTGAAGAATAATGAAAGCAAGAAATGAAATTCTAGAATTACCACCAGCTGAATCGATGAAAGAAAATGTTAATGAAATCGTTGAACAAACTGTGGATTTGTCTCAATTGAAGCCACTACACCAGGGGTCGGTAATACACCAAACTAATCCCTTGTCAAGGATGTCCATGAAACACCTTCTGAACTACCTAGGAAAATATTACCACGGTGTCAAACAAGAAGTATTCCTAAACCGACATATGAACCTGAGTTGTCTAGTAGAATCAAATATCCAGTGAGCCAATATGTGTCAGACCATCGATTCACTACAAAACAGCCGTCCTTTAGTTACGGGCCCTGGCCGTAGCTGTTACCCGATATTCCGTAACAAATGATATCTTGCTACGACCTGCATTTCGTAACTAATGTTGCCGTCACAAAAGGTTTTAGCTACGAACTGCTTGCTACGACTTAATCCATAACTACTAATTTAAACCTTTTGCTATGGATTTTGTCGTAACTAAATGTTCAAAAATATTTGACCGTTCACTGTCTACTTGTTATGGAATTGTTCGTAGCAAAAAGTCACTTATTTAAAATAATATATTACTGTTGAATGTCCATTAGCTACGAAAGCATTCGTAGCAGAAAAATGACAATTTTCAAGGCCCACACCGGTTCGCATTCATTAATCGTAACCCTGTTCAACCTGTATCTATTCATATATATAACTAAAACACATACAATAACATCTCAATCATCTGTTTCATTCATTCATTAAAAATCTTTCATACAAACGTCAAAGTAAAATACCTACCAACTAAATTTACCAAAATATGAACGTAATATATTGAGTAAACAATCCAAACTAACTAATGTCATCATATCTAAAAGTTCAACGTACTATATATTAACAAAAAGGATCTCGTACGGATATTCACTTCTCCAGCTTTTCCTGCAACAAGAGATAATATTTTATTAGAATTTAATGAGAAACAATGGTAATTCAATAAAGTCAAGAATGTAATCATCTTTTGCCATCAAATGTAACATTCACGATTCCAAAATGCTAACAAACAATGTACAAAACTATTTATAGAGCCTTGAGTATGATACCCTAACCATTCATTACAAGATTCAATGAAAATCTAAATGTAAGCAACCTAACAATGAGTAAATAATTGTGTAGAGTTAAACAGATGAATACTAAAAACATCTCTTACGATAAAAGCTGAAAGCCAAATGCAGAATACAGCTTAATTAATAAAATGAGTCACAAACAGCAACATTGACATTCCATATTCTAAAGTAGAGATGAACACTTATATGAGCAACATGATGTCTGTTAGATTCATAATTATGAAAGTATACCAATACAAATTTTTTAAGATATATATTCATCTTCAGTTTCTACATTAAAACCTAAAATTCATGTGTTTATAACTTTCTGGACTGCAACAAAAAAATAGGCTTTCTACAAACTTAGGAAGATTTTTATGGAGCCTAATGTTTCTTTAAATGACTCCCTACTGTGATAGGTACTCTAAAACTACTGCGTCATTGTCTACCACATTGATGGAGATACTGAAACATACGGCAAATTTAAAATATGTAAGAAAGTAAACGAGAAGACGTACCAATGCATACTCTGGTAACTTTCTGAAATAATAGTATCATCATCATCATTGTGCAGAGTTACACGATGAAGTACCCTACAGATAGTTAAGGTACTCATTATTTCTTGATAATTAAGAATGCTTAGAAACAAATTTTTTATAATAATAGCTGAAAGAACAAATTAAGTTGGCACTTCTAATAGTAATTGCTAATGTGAGTAACTGTATTTCTAATGTGAGTAACTGCATTTCTAATTAAAAGGCTGCTAAATCAGTTTGTTGAATTCTGTTAAGAATCATTGGCATGTTATCATGGCTAGACGACAACGAGAACGTTCTAAGCTCTATGGCAAGAGAAGTATTAGTACTAATTCAGCTGGAATTTATAACTCAATATCATCATCAACAACTAGACCTTTTTGCTTAGGTTACTCCAATGACTTGGAAACTAGTAGTACTCATGGTATTAATATTGAGTTCCAAAAAAGTCTTCGCCCGGACGAGATTTTCGCAGGAGCTTACCCTTCTCAATGGGACTTTCATGAAGGTGGAATAACAACTAAAGCATCCAACCCATTACTAACAAGTAATTTAGGTAATGGGATGAGAGGAAAGAATATCTTTAGCAGACCTAATTCTTCTAATACTTACTGCATCATGGAAAGATCATCTCTTACTCGTTCGAACGATAATTCGTCACATTATTCTCCATCCGTCTATGCCGGGTACTGGTACCCGAATCTAGGAACAATAAATGGAAATCCAAATTACTACTCTTATAGTAATATTAGTGCCTTCTTACACTTTGCATCTAGTATATGTATAACTGCTTTCTACGCAGTTGTGTTTTATTTAGGCTATGGTTGGGTCAGGATTCCTAGTTTTCAGTTTGGGGAATTAAGTGTTTGTATAGGAACGCTTTAATGCCTTAGATATTCCTTGTACTCTTTGGGTTCAGGTCCCCTTAAGCAATCCAATATGTACAAAAACGAAAAGATTTGCATAAACAATGTAATATAAAATACATGTGTACCTGACTAGATAGTCGATATAGCTCCTCCTTCATCTGATCTATAGTTGTGCGTAACATTTCAACCTGTTCACTCAAATTCTTGATCTTATCATCCTTGCTTGTGGAGCTAGAAGCACCTTGATCAACTCTATCGAATTTCATTCTAGGTCCCACAACCCCCCATCGCCCTTTTTTCTCGGGTCCTACAACTTTTGAGTAAATGTCTTTACCCAAGTCCACAGAAGATTCTTGAAACAAGACAACATCTTCAGCACCGGTGCTCAAAATCTCATCAATCTTCCTCTACATTTGTTAGTTTATATATAACAAAAATTTAGATTGAGTAATGAATAAGTTAATTTGAGTAATTGTAAGTGATCTAAAATCATACTATTCTCTCGTTTGCGACTTCAGAAGCTACTGTTCCATTAGACCGACGATGTGTTTTCTTGTAAATCATTGATCGTGTGACCTTTTCATTTGTTGCAGCCTCTATCTGTAAAAAGAGTAGAAATAAATGGAAAGAATAGAAAAATAACACAAAAAGATGACAGTTAGTTTACTTCAACGTAACTCTTTTTATGAATGAATTGTGTTGATTTTACCTCCTTAGCGTAATTCATATTCGATTTTGAACCGCCGATATGAGGATCCTTGCTCTTCGCTTTGTTTTTCTTGTTTGTCTCACTTGCCTTCTGCATAATGAAATTAAATTCACTCCTAATTAATTATACTATTCATTAGGTTAATGAAGTGTTTGTGTTTGCATCTGTGTATGTGTGAAACATAACGTATACAAACCTTGAAATGGGGGTCAGTATGCCAATAATGAACCATATTTTTCCATTGAGCTGGAATGACATTCTTTGGGCAGTTAGCATACCACTCAGTATTATTGCTATACGGGTCAAAATATTTCAACTTCATTCTGTACTTGTGAAGTCTCCAACTATGATTTAGAGTCGTGTCTATCCAACGATCACATTCTTCGGGAAAGTGAAAAATATTCTTAAAAAAACAAAAACAAAGAAATATAAACAGCGAATCTAAAGAATTCATATATACAATTAAAGAGAAAGGGAGAAAAGACAGAGATAAAAAAAGATGGAGAGAGATAGAACATCAAAATTACCTCCAAGTCATCTTTCACCCGCCTTACCCTTTCTGCCTTATCTTCTATTTTACTCCACACAGGCTCATCAAAAGGGAAATATTCACCATCTTTAGCTAGCTTTCCAACATAAGCAGCTAACTCTGTAGAATTTTTACCATAAGGAATTCCACCCTCAATAGTTAATGTAAGTTTTGTTCCAGGTGGGATTTTTGACAAAAATTCCAACTTAGCAAGACCTCTTGTTCGCTTAAGAGCTCGTGGTTGTTCGTCGGCCATCACCTTCCAAGTAGTCTTCGATCCTGTAATACGTAAGGCTAATAAGTAAAATCATATTTGTAAACATAATTGAAAAAGAAATAACTTCAAGTGAAAGAGAGCCTAAGATCACATTTATAATAGGTAAGATCACATTTATAAACCTATTTGAAAAGAAATAATCTTAAATGGAAGAAAAATTTATACTAATACTTATGATAACAATTACAATAATCTAACTCAAAAGTTATCATTTATAAGCATACGTGAAAAATAAGGCTAATAGGTAGATCTTATTCCTATAAAATAACAATTAAAGTTGACACTTAAATATCAAAATCCTCATCTTCGTCCTCATCTTCATCCTCATCTTCATTCTCATCTTCATTCTCATCTTCGTCCTCATCTTCGTCCCCAATTATATCTTCTTCATCTTCCTCGGTAACATCTTCAATATAATCATCATTAATGAAATTCACTGAACTAGTTGCTTCGGTACGACTTAAATTAAGTGGTGCTTCAGCCGTTGTTCCAACCAGATCATTCCTCACTAATGATATATCTACTTCATCATCAGCACCACATCCCAAGTTATAAGGTTGACTATCCAATAATTGATCATCTACCCCCATGTCAAACGTGTCTCTCGGCTTATTATTCAGACTTTTTGTCTTTCATTCCCTACTAGAAGTCTGAAACGTAAACCTCCTAGTTTGCTTGATATCTAAATCAAATGGAAAGAACAACTTTACAAACACTAAAATTCTTGATGTGTTCGGAACATAGTAACGAGAAAATCAATAATGGTGAGAGATTTACATCAACAAACGAACAAAAATCGTTTTACAGACACTCATACAATTTGAGTAAATATAAACATATACTTAGTTTTCTATTATCATCTCTCATAAATCACAATTAATTATTCTAGGTTTTTCCCATAGTCTCTATCTCTTTCCTTCTCTTTTTGGGTTACAGGAAGAAATTCATTCATCCACTTTTATACACAATAAACTGTAAAATTAGTAAAGAGAAGGAGAAGAGAAAGAACATAACAACCCTCTCTCTTTGATCATTGTGATTTAATCGAGAGAGAAATTTGGGAAATCAACTCAGAAAAACTTCATAGACAGAGAAAGAGGGGAAAATCAATGAAATACCTAACAATAAGCTGAACCCGTTCTTCTCCAACTTTCCTTCTCTCGATCGATTTCCCTTTGTCGATTTACAAGAAACCGATCTTCCTTCGGCTCAAGAAACTCCAACTCTCCTATGCATAAACCGTTCTTCCTTTTGCCAAAAAGAAACCCTGGTTTCAAACTCTCCCTCTCTAGGTCTTTCTATTTAGAAAATAGAAAAAAAAGTAATGGACGATTTGGGCACCACAAGTATTTCTATATTTTGTGAAAAGCACCCAATAATTGAGCTTCTTTTACACAAGGCACCCAAAGTTTTTGGCGCAAATAAAAAAAATTCCCGCAATTTTTTCCGCGCTAAACCTAATGAGTATCTGCTACCCTTTTTCCCCATTAACTACGGATTACTCGTAGCAAATGGCCACCAGTTGCTACGCCAAACTAACCGTAGGTGAAAGACACCTTCTAATTTTTTAAATGTTTGTGCGTGAGACGTACTTGAAACAGACCAATGTGTAGCAAATGAACACAACGGTCGTAGTTGTTGGCCCGCATTTGCTACAATACCATAAACTCCATAGCAAGTGGTGACAAGTAGCTACGATACTCGTTAGCCGTAACAAAAGGGGCGTAGCTAAAACCCGTCCGTTTCGTAGTGATTGTCAGAATCAAAAAAGTCATTTGTAAATCAATTATCTATTGTATCCATTCCTAACAATGTGCATGAAGCCTTGTCTGACTCAATAAAGTGACTATGAATGGGGAGATGAAATTCTTACAAAACAATGACACTTGGGAGCTAGATGATCATCCAGTTGATTAAAGTCCATTGGGATGTCAGTGAATTTAGATGGTGCAATTGAGCGTTACAAAGCGAGGCGAGTGACAAAAGGCTACACTCAAACTTATGGAGTCGCTTACACAGAAACATTTGCTCCAGTTGCAAAAATCAACACCGTTCGTGTCTTGTTAATAGTGAATATAGATCGTCCACTACAACAATTTGGTGTGAAAAATGTTTTTTTTATATGGGGGACTGTTAGAAGAAGTCTACATGGACCTTCCACCGAAATGCAAGATAGCAGAGATACGTAACCAAAAGGTGTGCATTGAAAAAGTCAATGTATGGATT
The DNA here is from genome assembly GCF_041429995.1 of Eschscholzia californica. NCBI lineage: Eukaryota > Viridiplantae > Streptophyta > Magnoliopsida > Ranunculales > Papaveraceae > Eschscholzia > Eschscholzia californica. The sequence goes on from NW_028238198.1 coordinate 41,422,490, forward strand.
AAAATAATCACGATGAACGTGGTTTGGAAGGTTCAAAAAGGCTACGAAGGAATTCGAGTATCAGCAAAGTAATTCTGACCATACCTTATTTAGAAAAGGTAAAAAGGAAAACTCACAACACATATTGTATATGTTGATGATATGGTGGTTACTGTGGATGATCTCGAAGAACAAAAGACTTTACAAAATTACATGTCTAAAGAGTTTGCGATGAAAAACCTTGGTGTGTTGAAATACTTTCTTGAAATTGAAGTATCTCGATCTAGTAATGAAATTTATCTATTCCCGAGAAAGTATACTTTAGATTTGTTACAAGAGGTGAGTATGCCAGCGTGTGAGCCGATTGATACACCTGTCGAAGAAGGATTAAAGTTATTCATTGACCCTAATCAGATACCGATTGATAAAAGAAAATATCAACGACTCGTTGGAATGTTGATTACTTGGTGAAGACGAGGCTAGATCTTCATATCATTAAGTATTGTTAGTCAATTTATGCACAACCCCGGTGAAAAACACATGAATGTTGTTGTACGCATTTTGAGATATTTGTAGGCGGCTCTTGGAAAAGGTATTTTGTTTACTAAAAATTCGAGTTCATAAACTATTGATGTATATATTGATGCAGATTGGGCTGGAGAAGTAAAAGGTAGGCGATCAACTGCAAGATATTTTACCTTTGTTGGCGGGAATCTAGTTACATGGAGAAGTAAAAAAACAAAGCGTTGTTTCACGTTCAAAGTGTAGAGTCTGAGTTTAGAGGTATGGAAGATTGCATATGTGAAGCATTATGATTAAGACTCCTCTTAGATGATTTAGGATATCCTCCAGAAAGACCAATTCGATTATATTGTGACAATAAAACAACATGTGATATTGCTCACAATCCAGTCCAGCACGACCGTACAAAGCATGTTGAGGTAGATCGATGTTTCATTAAAGAAAATTTAGACGACAACATTGTGGAGTTACCAAAGATCCGATCTTAAGATCAATTGACTGTCTGTCAACAAAAAAAAGATCAATTGCTGATGTTCTTACAAAAGCGATCTCAAATAGATTTTTTTTTTGAAATTGGAGGACAAGTTGGCATGTGCGATATCTATGCACCAACTTGAGGGGGAGTGTTGAAATATCTTTCCTATATTGAGATATTAGAAACTAGTAAATATTAGAAACAAGTTAAAATATTAAAAGCTATTAAATATTAGAAACTATTAGATATTAGTTACTAGCAACTTAGAAACCAGTAATATTCTAACTCTATAAATAGAGTCGTCTATTTCTTTTGAAAATCGTCAACGAATAAAACGATTTCTTTGATATGACATCTTTCTAGGAAATTTGAACGAACCTCGCTTCCCCCTTCTTCTTTCCAAGAAATTAGATATGCTTTTCCTTCCAAACTCCGATTAAACCAACCTCATCTTTTCGTAAAAATCATGAAGGAATAAAACAATCTCTCTGATCACTTTAAACTAGATTTGACCTCTCTTTCTTTTTCCTCTTTCCAAGAAATTAGATACAAAAATGATTGGGTGACTTCTTGGTGTACTCCCTGATACACTGCATAACTTAGTTTGTTAATAAGACAAGAGTTATTTTGGTCTTTTCATCGTCTTTTCAGATTGTAAAAAGACTAAAATATCCCTTGTCCTATTAGGGAAAGTACACCAGGGAGTGTACAGGGGTCCCCCTATCATCATTGAATTAGATATGCTTTTCCTTCCGACTGTTCCGTACTCACTATTAAACCAACCTACCTCATCTTTTCATAATCATCATTTACAAGAAACCCTTCCTACCAAGCTATGTTCTTCTAAATTTGTTTTCTCTCTTTGGTTGTTGAATACTTTATTCAAGTAATATAATATGGATAAGAGACTAAGTGTTGTTAATCATCAAAGAAAAACTAAACCTGCTGTCAAAGTTGTTCATATCTCAAACCCCATAAAGGTAAAGACTAGTGCTTCAGAATTCAGAGCATTGGTTCAAAAACTCACTGGCCGGGACTCCGATTTATCGGTTTCCACCGGTCTCTCTAACTTCTCGGATACCTGTGACACCCAAGGGTTTCAAACAGTTCCAAAGCATCACTATCATCAACTTGAGCAGAAAACTCGTGTTATAGTAAAAAATGATGATGATCATCATCAAGAGGTTCTTGCTAATGGATATAGCCAAAAGGTTGTTGATGGAGTAGAACAATACCCTTATAATAACATGAGGTTGAATTCTTCTGATATTAATGATTATTCATCAACTTTTGGGGTACCCTTTGAAGAAGATTTTTGTGTTCCTCAGAATTTGAGTTATGGGATTTTATTTAATCCACCAACCTTCTTATATGAATCACCTCATGGACATCAGCAGGTAGATCATATTTTGAACCCTAGCTTGATGCAGTATTAGTAGAGTAGTAAATTTGGTTATTTTATGTATTAGTCCTTGTTAATTTGTTCTATCCATCTTTTAATGAAGTAAATAAATAAGTTGTCTTCCATTTGCTACTACCTTTTTTCTTCAGCATTTTAGTTGTTATATGTACTAAATTTGGGTAAGATTATCTACCATCTCTATTTATCTATGAGCTAGGTTAATTTTTCATGTATTAAGAGAAATTTAAGATAAAATAACTAATTAACTTTGATACACAAAAACTTCATAATATAAGTGAGTTGAAGCTATATTTTAAGAATGTATATTCTTTAGGTGGCTTGTCATATGTAAATCGGTCGGTAAATGAAGTAGTTTTTAAGGGCGAAAAATAACATTAAAGAAGAAACACGTAGACATGATAGTGCAAATTTTTGGAAGGCAAACACACCAATTTTTATTTATTTTTGCTAAGTACCCTGGTGATATTGTAGTGATTTTTTGTTTTGTGAGGAAAATTTTCATATTAATTCTCATCCACACTGATGAGTTAAAGTGAAATGGTTCGGATTTTCCTAACAATATTGAAGAAAATCTCATTGATTTTCTTATTTTCAAATTAGGGTGGTGGTCAGATTTTCCGCCCTGAGCTACTTGAACTTCGTTGATGGAGCTTGATGGTGGCGGTAGACATTCGCTCTTGACTAATAACAGAAAAAAAAAGTGTACCCTATTTATTTTTTTTCATTTTATGCTATTACAAATTATATCTGTATGAAATTCAATGTGGTTAAGTGATAATAAAGCTTGAACCTTGTTATTAAGAAAAACATCTCCATGTTTTGGTGTACCGTAGACAACTTTGTGACTATTAAAATTTAATGTAAAAGTCAATATACACTTTGCACACATATTATGGATCCTTTGGAAAGTGAGATGCGATCATTGTTTTCAACACGAAATCAACGATCTCAATAAAATTATCAGAATGATTGAAAACTTCCCTAAAATCATGAAAAAACAAGAGAAAATCAAACAAAAAACTAACGAGAAATGGCAACCTCCGACTCAAAATTTCATAAAAATTAACGTTGATGCATCTTTTATTAACCTAACATCCAATATTGGAATTAGCTTGATTGTTCATAATGCAGAATCTAAATTTATAGCAGCTCAAGTAAAATCTACCAGAGCCAGAAATAGTGAAGAAGGAGAGGCTATGGCGATTTTATTCGGAATTGAATGGGCAAAAGAGAACCATCACAAGAATATCATTATAGAAAGCGACAATATCAATCTTATCAAACATCTTCACAATAAATATCACTTTCTTCACTGGCAATCCCTGATGCATATACGGAAAATTTGAGATAGTAAACACGAATTTGAAGCGGTGAAATTTGAGTACACAAAAAGAGAATGCAACTCCAGCGCAGATAAATTAGCGAAATGGGGGAATGTACCTTGTATGTTAGTCAATAAGTATTGTAATAACTTTGTTATTTAATATATGAATATCTAGTTCAACAAAAAAAAAAAAAAAAAAAGGTTCTCCTTGGTTTAAAGTTCTCTAAAAACCTACTTGCACATGTTTGTAGTATTAGTTGACGAAAGTGATCGTTATCTGCGTCGACTTCTAGTAAACGGAGTTAAATTTTTCTTGACAAATATCTTGATTAGGCCCCTTGTGGTGGGGAGTGCGAGTCCTATGGCCGCGCATGGCCCCCCATCACAAGGGGCTTATTTCTAGAAGACTAGAAGTTCCTTATATAGCCATATTACGTGATATTACACATTAAACGTATGTGGAAACTTAAACATAAGAAACATCACAACTTAATTGGTTTGTCGTTTGACTAAAGGAGAGAAATTTAATTAATTCTTCCACTGTCTTCCCAAATACTAACAGTTGATAACTTCATTAGATATGAGTTTTCTGGCTTTACTCCCCAACACAAATTGGTAATTGACCTTACCCCTTTAGATTTAATAAAAAGACATTAACGCTGTGTTTGAAGTGTTTAGAATAGAACATGATTACCAAGAAGAACACTTTCTTCACTTAAGTTCTATTAAATGTAATGACTTTGTCATTTGAGGCATTCATAAACAAGAATGATAGAGATAGATTTTCAGGTGCAACTTTTAGATAACCTGCATTTTATTTTTGTAAGCCAAACACAACCTTAATGTTTTTATTAAAATAATAAGTTTTTTTTTTGAGGAGAAATAACACTAAAAACAAATAAGTTACAATTCGTTCCAAAAAAGAAAACGAAAAATGTAAACAGCACATGAACAACACAAACTACCACTAATTAAAGTGGATGATGGAAAAAACTTGAAGCCAAATCATGGGCCACGTTATTAGCAGCACGAGGGCAGCAAGCATACTGAATATCAAAGGATGACGCGTGGCTTTTAATTTCCTCGAGATGTGGGATCAAACTCCAAGGGGTCAACTCAATTACCAATGAATGTCGAGGGAGTAAGCTAAAAAACTCTTAGACTATTGTGTTTCTTTTCATGAAAAAAAGAAATCAATTCCCATCCATTTTTTTCACACCTGCTTAATAAAAACTTTAAAACTTAACTGGAAGAATTAATTAAGCTATGCGGATAAAACTTCCTTGAATTCCAGATAAAGCTACATTAGTTTTTTTTTTTGATGAACAATACTCATTGGTAGTTCTGTCATGTTCCATTTGATTTATAAGCTATCATAAACTTCTTACCTCTTATCTTAACCTGTGAAAAATTCCATTGAATTCGTTCAAAACTGTTCCAATCAAAATTTGGTATTGGACTTCTAAATTGTGAGGAGCGACACTGATCTCCTTGATCATGAAGAGATTTTACGAGAGACTAGGAATCAATTCCAGAATCGAAATTGAAACTCAACCTATCATCCAAACACTTCCAAATTGACCCTAAATTTGTGACCAACAATAAATTTGACCCTCACATCTGCCCAACTTTTAAATTTACCCCCTAAGACCATGATTACTGATGTGAAGTTTCTCGCAAGTGCACGAAACATATGTGAATCAGTGAATATGGCACATATTATGAGGTCGATCCATGAGGATTTGATCAGATCTCAATATTAAACTAGAATAACTACTACTCAAATACGAGATAATATTTGAGAACTAAAAATTACAATATTTTTGTTTTGTTTGGAAATTGACTACGATCAACGATAATCATTCCATTTGGCATTGATACATCAAAGATGTGATAAGCTCGATACCCGCCCATTCAAACTCTAACAAGACCGGGCCTATAGCCCAACTAAACGATGGCCTAAAGCCCAACTACATTATTTATACCCTAATAATCCCAATTCAAATAACCAAAGAATTCCACCTTCTCTAGGATTCGAACCTGGGATCTCCAGGACTTTCTGGAGTTTATGTCAACATCTTGGAACCACTTGGGCTACCAACTGTTGACACATTTACAATTAAAACTATGAAAATGAAATAAAATTGTCAGATAAGCTATGATATGGTAAATCTAGGACTTGGGAATTCACCATTAACAATCATACTTAAATCTAATATCAAATCCAAACTATTATCTCTATCTTTATAACTAAAAATTGGTGAAAAACAGTAACTAATTTTCGGAAGATAAAAGAATAAAAAACCTTCATAATTAACAAAACCAAAAACTCACTCTACTTAAAATATCATGTAATTTGAATTCGGAATTGTTTGTTTCCTAGGCTAACCAAAGTACAACATTAAAGCTCATTGAAAGAGATAACTGTTAGTATTTTTCAATACTAATGGTTATGTGGACTTAATATGAGGTTCATAATATATAATATGTTGGCTATTTCGATTGAGGGTCCTTAGTGGTCTAATTAATTATTATGTGGACCTATTTAATATCAGTTATATTGTGTGGGGGGCATATTATATATGCATTGTGTAGAGCCCTTGAGTATTATTACTAAAGAATGATGGGCTCTTTAGTAATAATTTGGTAACTTCCAATAACTGGTTGGGAGTTCCGATTCATAAAGGGGCAAATCCCTGAACCAGAGAGATATAACTCTGATTTTGTTCTCTTCCCATTAAGACAAAATTACTACAGAGATCTCTCTAGGTTTGGAAGATTTTGCTTCATCATCATCATGGCTTCTAATGATTCAGGTTAGTAAATCATTTAAATTTCATCTCTCTGTTCATCAAATATGACTCCTGGATTTCATTGTTTAGACTTGATAATATATTTGATTCTTGTTTATAATGATGAATTATCCCAACAAGTGGTATCAGAGCCACTATTTGTATGAATTTTGAGATGATTTTATGTGTTCTGTTCACCATGTTTGTGATGTTTAAGATAATTTGTAAGAAACTGTTTTACCTTTAGATTATCCCTAAATCTGTTAGTTTCTGTGAATATTTGGGAGATCTAATATTTTATAGAACATCAGTAACTACCTTTATTTTAAATAATAAAGATCTTGAATGTTATCTTCTGTGATTCGGTTGATTTAGGGAGGAATAATAGAAATCGTAGTTATTTTTCCCCTATTCCTCTCCCCTAATCTCTCTGTTTGAATATTTAGGTAGTTGAGAGATATTGGGGTAGATAATATTCTTATAAATTCTCTGATGATTATTACTTTTGTAGAGAAAATTAAGTATTAGATACTGTTAATTTGGTTTAATGATTCTGTTAAGTGATTTAGGGATACATAAATACTTGATTATTTTTTGTCTCCCCTAATATAAAATTATATTATGTGAATAACTTTTAATAGAGATTCCGCTATATAGTATCCCTCTCTCATGGAATTATAAATCAAAATTATTCTGGATACAATAACATTTTTTTTAATACTTTTGGTTCCAAATATTTAGGTATATGTTTGGTTGATTATTATGAATGTTTAACAAAATTTGGGTGGAATTTCAAAAAATGTCTCTGTTTTACACATATATTTGAAATTCTTTATTTGATTATCATGAATTGACATTTGTTATACATGAAATATATTGATATATGTTGATACATATTGATAACCATTGTACATAAGGTTAGGCTATTAATTTAATCTTGTATCAAAATATTATTATTTTATTTTGACAAGAACTTAGATGGTTATTGCACTGATTATGACATTGAACTGACATGTCACCAAAGTGACCCCTGTTGGGTAAAATGTCATAGTTGATGCAGATAAACATGTCTTAGTCCATGTGAAGTGATCGGCCCAAAGGAAGGTCACTTTTACCGGTCTCAGGGAAGCCTTAAATTGCCTTATGACGAGGGTATGTGGTATACTTAGTTGTCATGCGAATATTATGTCGGTCCAAAGAAATGCATAATATTTGGCAGATCTTGTACCAATATCCGAGAGTATCACTAGTATGTTACTGTCTCTGTCCAAAGACTAGGTAGTAATGTTACACTTGATATCTTGAAATGGGCCCACAAATTGCAACTTTTGTTGTTTTCAATTGTTGTTAATTTTTGTCTGATGTAATTTGAACTCTAATTGAGCATATATGTATTTTGTTATTCTTTATTTTATAGTATCTGCAGTATCTGCAAACATGAACAACATTCCTGTGCTTAACGGCACAAATTTCAAGAAATGGAAAAAGCACGTGATGATTGTGCTTGGTTGTATGGATCTAGATGTTGCTCTCAGGACTGACCGCCCAGCACCTCTGACAGACTTAAGTAACTCTGAACAGAGGGTCGCTTTTGAAAAATGGGAAAGGTCTGACCGTATGAGCTTAATGATCATGCAAAACTCAATTCCGGACTCAATAAGCAGTGGCTTGACTGAGACGAGTGCTAAGGAGTTCCTTAAGCAACTTTCTGATCGCTTCACAGCGAGTGAGAAGGTGGAGATAAGCACTGCATTAACAAAGCTTGTCACCATGACGTACAAAGGAAAGGGGAACATAAGAGAGTACATTATGGAGAAGTCTAATCTGGTTTCCAAACTCAGGGAACTCAGATTGGAACTATCAGATGACATCCTTGTTCATTTGATCCTCATTTCACTTCCTGCTCAATATAACACACTGAAGATCTCTTACAATACTCAGAAGGATAAATGGAGTTTGAATGAGCTTATAGCACAGTGTGTTCAGGAAGAAGAGAGGATCAATCGGGAGATGTCTGAAAGTGCTCACTTAGCCTCGACCTCAGGAGTCAAGAAGTTTGCTAAGCGAAACAAAACTAAAGGTAAAGAAACTGCAGTGGGTGGAACATCACAGACTAAAGCAAAAGAAATACAGGTCTCAGGACCTTCCTGTTTCTTTTGTAAAAAGACTGGTCATGTGAAGAAGGATTGTTCAAAATTCGCCGCTTGGCTTGTTAAGAAGGGTATATTTCTGAACTTTGTTTGTTCTGAAGTTAATTTAGCTATTGTACCAAGTGACACATGGTGGATAGATACAGGAGCTACTACTCACATTAGTGTCACTATGCAGGATTGTCTCCACTACCGAACGCCGTCTGATGGTGAAAGATACATCTTCGTGGGCGATGGAACTATGGTTAAAGTGGAAGCTATTGGTGTTTTTAGAATTCAGTTATGTACTGGTTTTTATCTGTATTTAGAAAATACTTTTGTTGTACCGTCATTTAGACGGAACTTAATTTCTGTTTCTTGTCTGGACAAATCTGGTTTTACTTGTTCATTTGGAAATGGATTATTTAGTATTTCTCTAAAGTCTGATATTGTTGGTACTGGTAACTTAATTGATAAATTGTATCTATTAAACACCATAAAGTCTAATTGTGATGAAAATTTACATATTAGCACTTTGGGTACAAAGCGGAGAATAGCTAATGAGAATTCCAGCATATTGTGGCACAAACGATTAGGTCACATCTCTCAGGAGAGAATCAAGAGACTTGTGTCTGAAGGAATTCTTGACTCCCTTAACGATTCTGAATATAAAATTTGCATAGAATGTGTTAAGGGAAAACAAACAAACAAACGAGGTAAAGGCGCATATAGAGCTACTCAACCGTTGGAACTAATACATACAGATATATGTGGTCCATTTCCTAAGGCATCATCGAATGGACAACGTTATTTTATTAGTTTCATCGATGATTACTCGCTATGGATACCTTTACCTTATCTAGGAGAAATCAGAATCACTGGACAAGTTTCAAATCTTCAAAGCTGAAGTTGAAAACCAACTCGGCAAGAAGATTAAAGCTGTCAAATCTGACCGTGGAGGTGAATACTACGGCAGATACGACGGTTCAGGAGAACAACGTCCAGGACCATTCGTCCAATATTTGAGTGAGTGTGGTATAGTCCCTCAATACACCATGCCGGGAACTCCAAGTCAAAATGGTGTAGCTGAGAGACAAAACCGTACCCTCAAAGACATGGTACGAAGCATGATTAGTCATTCTTCTTTACCAGAGTCACTATGGGGCGATGCCCTAAAAACTGCAGTTTATATATTGAATAGAGTACCAAGTAAAGCAATAACTAAAACCCCTTACGAGTTATGGACAGGCAAGAAACCTAATATTAGGCACTTGCATGTTTGGGGTTGTCCAGCTGAGGCTAGGCCTTACAAGCCTAACGAAAGGAAACTGGACTCGAGGACAATTAGTTGTTATTTTGTTGGTTACTCTGAAAGATCGAGGGGTTATAAATTTTATGATCCCTCAAACAAGGCATTCTTCGAAACAGGGAACGCTAAGTTCATTGAGGATGTTGATTACAGTGGGAGTAGTCAAAATAAAGGAATTGTATTTGAGGAGGAGTATGCAAATACTTCTCCTATAGTCACTACTGACAATGATCAAGTCATAGTACCTCTCATTGTTCTGCCCGTGAATCAAGGTATTTCATCAAATACAATCATACAGACTAATCCTATAGTAGATGAGGAACCCTTCCCTATACAAGCTGGACAAGCACCTTTGGAAACAGAGGAAGTAACTGTGGAAGTCCCAAATCAACAACCTCAAGTTGAGGAGCCACTTAGAAGATCCACTCGAGAAAGAAGAAAGGCAATTTCTGATGATTACATTGTCTATCTTAATGAGCACGAATATGACTTGGGATTGGAAAACGATCCAACTTCTCTTAATGAAGTCAAAACGAGCTCAAATTGTGAAAAGTGGATTGAGGCCATGAGGGAAGAGTTAAAGTCTATGGCTGACAACGATGTTTGGGATCTTGTCGAGTTACCTAAAGGGGCGAGGCCAATTGGTTGTAAATGGATTTTTAAAACCAAAAGAGACTCAAAAGGTAACGTTGAAAGATATAAAGCACGTCTTGTCGCTAAAGGCTTTACACAGAAGGAAGGAGTCGACTTCAAAGAGACATTCTCGCCAGTCTCTACGAAGGATTCTCTAAGGATTATCATGGCTCTGGTAGCTCATTATGATTTGGAGCTTCACCAAATGGACGTAAAAACAACGTTTCTTAATGGAAACATTGAAGAAACCATATATATGATACAACCTGATAATTTTGAGTCGAGTAGCTCAAAACAGCTTGTATGTAAGTTAAAGAAGTCCATTTATGGCTTAAAGCAGGCGTCCCGACAATGGTACCGGAAATTTGATGAGGTTATTACCTCCTTTGGCTTTAAGGAAAATATCATTGATCAGTGCATATATCTCAAGTCGAGTGGGAGCAAATTCATTATCCTGGTGTTGTATGTAGATGATATTCTACTAGCAAGCAGTGATATAGGCATGTTGCATGAAACTAAGGTATTTCTTTCAAATAATTTTGAAATGAAAGACCTTGGAAATGCTTCATTTGTTTTGGGTATTCAGATAGATCGAGATCGCTCAAAAGGCATCCTCAGTCTTTCTCAAAAGGCTTATATCGATAAAGTTCTCCAACGCTTTGGCATGGAAAAGTGTTCACCAGGAGACACACCTGTGGCAAAAGGTGATAAATTTAGTTTGCTCCAATGTCCAAAATTGAATCTTGAGAAGAAGGAAATGGAGGCGATCCCATACTCGTCTGCAGTTGGGAGTCTTATGTATGCACAGGTCTGTACACGTCCAGATTTGGCCTTTATTGTAGGAATGTTGGGCAGATATCTGAGTAACCCAGATCTAGATCATTGGAAGGCCGTAAAGCGGGTTATGAGATATTTACAGAGGACGAAGGATTACAAGCTCACCTTCAGGAGAAATGATCACCTAGAGATCGTAGGATACTCCGATTCAGATTTTGCTGGATGTATTGATAGTAGAAAATCAACATCCGGATACATTTACATGATGGCTGGAGGAGCTGTTTCTTGGAAAAGTGTTAAGCAAACTCTTATAGCCTCTTCAACCATGGAAGCAGAGTTCATAGCTTGCTTTGAAGCATCTAATCATGCTATATGGCTTCGAAATTTTGTCTCTAACTTGAAATTGGTCGATAATATTGAACGACCAATGAAGATTTATTGTGACAATAAGGCAGCCGAGTTGTACTCAAAGAACAACAGAAGTTCTTCGAAGTCTAAGTACATCGACATAAAGTATCTTGCGGTAAAAGATCGAGTTCAGAATGGTTTAGTGTGCATTGAGCACATTGACACAAACTCCAATATAGCTGACCCGTTCACTAAAGGTTTACCGCCTCAAGTGTTTTGTGAACATGTGGTCCGTATGGGGATTCTAGGACCCCTTGATATTATTGATTAGTGGGAGTTTATTTGGTCATTTTATTGGATCCTTCAGTTTTATGTTCTTTGGACATAACTGTATTTTGTATTAATCTTGTACAAGTTTTAAGTATTAATAAAAGTATATATTTCATCTCAATATTCTGAACTTCAGTACGACAACTTTATATTGAGGAATCAATTGGAGAAAGTTGGACTCTATGGAGTCGCTGGATTAGTTGGAAATAGGCATGTATAGATCACATAACATGTAATTTCCAAGCTACACATCCACACTTGATCTATGTTGTTAATTACGTTAGTAATGTGACCATTAAAGGTCTAGTCATGAACAAATGCGACGAACGCCGTTTTGATCCTTTGCTGATGTGATTAATGAACCAGATTGGACGTGATATTTCTAAGCTCAGAAATAGCCTTTTATGCGCGCACTAAAGTTTTTCGTATTATATAACTCAGAATCATATAAAGTCCAAGTGGGAGATTGTTAGTATTTTTCAATACTAATGGTTATGTGGACTTAATATGAGGTTCATAATATATAATATGTTGGCTATTTCGATTGAGGGTCCTTAGTGGTCTAATTAATTATTATGTGGACCTATTTAATATCAGTTATATTGTGTGGGGGGCATATTATATATATGCATTGTGTAGAGCCCTTGAGTATTATTACTAAAGAATGATGGGCTCTTTAGTAATAATTTGGTAACTTCCAATAACTGGTTGGGAGTTCCGATTCATAAAGGGGCAAATCTCTGAACCAGAGAGATATAACTCTGATTTTGTTCTCTTCCCATTAAGACAAAATTACTACAGAGATCTCTCTAGGTTTGGAAGATTTTGCTTCATCATCATCATGGCTTCTAATGATTCAGGTTAGTAAATCATTTAAATTTCATCTCTCTGTTCATCAAATATGACTCCTGGATTTCATTGTTTAGACTTGATAATATATTTGATTCTTGTTTATAATGATGAATTATCCCAACAATAACAAAATAAAAACAATATTGCAACGAATATTCATATTAGGGTGTAATCTTCTAACCCAACGGAAGACAAAAATAAATACATAGTTCAATTAATAATCGACAAGTAAAGGAATAGAGAAGATAAAATTAAATACACTCCTTGTCTTTTCCAAAAATTGTATTCCATGTAGCACTTAAATCTCCCAAACCTTGGCACCAAAAAAGAAGGGAACTTTTCTCTTACGTTGTCCTCTAAAATTACTCTCCAAGTTGGTATGTAGGTCGTCTGTCTTTACTTGATGTCTTAGTCTATTTTTTATAATATCACCTATCCTTTAATTTAAGAAACTGAATTTGCGCAATGGAGATAAAGTACTTCTATTAAATAAATTAGTTTCCGAGTAAGACAACTTCAGAAATAAAAAAAATTGTAACTCAAATAAATCTGGTTGAAGGCACCCTTTTAATATGTAATGGGGTGCTGAGAGTAATAATCAAGGGCCAATTGTAAAAAATAAATGACATAAAGTTCTCCAAATTCTCCGTAAATATAAAAGAATTACAGTATCGACTGAATGACGTAAGAAGAGGGGAAAAAGGAGTACCTCATAAACTAGAATTGGCCAAAAAAAAGATAGTCTGGTTGATAAGGTTACATTGAATTGAGAAGTATATGAATTGCATTAACAAATCGTGGCAAGGTTGGGAAAATCATGTGTGTGAATATAAGTGATAAAGTGTATATTTATGCAAGTAGCTTTCACCCGATATCTCTTAGCGAATTAGAAAAAATACAGGGAAATATATGTTCAGTATAACAGATGTTACTAGTTGGGAAAGCGAAAGAGTTGAGAAGTATGATCGCGATATTTCCAGATTGAATAGTCACTCCAGATTGTAACTAAAATATTTGATTCGATTGAGTGAGGTAGAAAACTGCTCAAGGACCATGAAAAGCGTAAATACTTGAATTCACACAAATCTAAGAAAGAGTAACTTTAGTAACAGATACTTCTCAAGTACCCGAGCATATTCAAATAATTAGAATTATTTGTTATCATACTTCAAACAATATCTGCGGCTTAATTTTCTTTTCTCGTGTCATTTCTATTTTTACTTTAGAAACAGTTATTTGCTAAAGTTTTATTTTTCAAGTTATTGTTTAACAAAAAAATTGCAAACAACTTCTTTTATTTTTCCAAAAATGGGTTACTTTTTTATTTTTTTTTATTTTTTTATTTGCAAGTTCTATTTTGGTCGTTGGTATTTACAGAGCACTTAAGAGCTATTTACAGAGCTGGTTATTTAGAGAGCGTACTTTTAGTATTTACAGAGATCTTTTAACTATAACCAAAAAATCAATATGAACCAGGAGAAAATCAAACATACTCCTAGTGAGAAATGGCAACCCCCACCCCAGAATTTTATTAAAGTGAATGTTGATGCATCTTTTACTAATATAACATCCAATGTGGGCATTAGCTTGATTGTTCACAATGCAGAATCGAAATTCATAGGAGTGAAAGTAAAATCCACTAGAGCCAGAAACAGTGAAGAAGGAGAGGCGATGGCAATCTTACTCGACCTCGAATGGGCGAAAGCTAATCAACTCAAGAATATAATTGTAGAAAGCGACAATATCAACCTCATCAAACATCTTCACAATCAACATCACACGTTACAATGACAATCTTTAATCCACATCCGGAAAATTCGAGAAATCAGAAAAGAATTCGAAGTGGTGAAATTCAAGTACACGAAAAGAGAACTCAACTCCAGCGCAGACAAATTAGCTAAATGGGCAAGGAAGAAAAACGCGAGCAAAGAGTGGAAGAATGTACCTTGTATGTTAGTTAATAAATATTGTAATAACGCTGTTATTTAATCTATGATAGCTAGTTCAACAAAGAAAATAACCAAAAATTATTTTGTATTTAAAAAGAAAGGCTTAAATTTCAAGTAAAGTCCCTCAAAATAATCCATATGATAAAACTCTAAACTTATAACATAATTAATCACTATTAAAATCAAAATAAAAAGTTTTTGTATAAGATCTCAAAGAATCAAAATCTTTGGGTTATTAGTGTTCTTTTTATTTAATTGAATAGGCTTTATAAGTTCTTGTGTGGCTAATTGTTAGTTTGATTAGAACATGAGTTTTGATTTTCTCTCTCTAGAATCTTGGATTATTCAACACAAATACAACGTTTCCATATAAATAGGATTTTGTTGGTTTTAACTAGGATTTTGATTCTAAGTTTTTTGATTCTAAGTTTTTTGATTATGTGAAGTTTAAACTCGAGAAACAATGCAAATATTGTTTGAGGAAGACAATGTCTTTTAGTAGATCCGTGATGTAAAAGATGAGATTTTCGGCATAAAAGACAAAAAATTAAGGTTAATTCCGTTTTGGCCCCCGATTTGTGACCAACTCCCTTCTTTCATTACTCTTCTTCTCATCTTCTCTTTCATCAGTCTTCTTCTTCTCTATCATAACCTCTGTTCATCTCTCTTTAGCTTCTTGATCTTTCTTTATCTTCTTCACCAATCTTGGGGCCGAGAGAGATGGACGGCAGTTCTTCATCCCCACCAATAAATTTGACAGTTTCCTGTCAAATGTGTGATGAACCCTTTCATTCAACAATTGAATGTCCTTGGGTTTATAGTCAGTGGAAAAGCCCAAATGCATTGGCATCAGACGACTTGAGGTTGCTAAGACTAGAGAAGGTAGGGTTAGGAAATACCTTACTTGCCAATTTCATACCTGTCTTGCTTTCCAGTGGCTTGATGAAGCCAAGGAAGGTATTTCCTAACCTTACCTTCTCTAGTCTTAGCAACCTCAAGTCGTCTGATAAATATTACTGACCAGAGTTTACAAACACAGGTTCTTACAAACCCCATTGATTCTATAACTAACTTGCTCAACCAAGGTAAAAATAAAAAGAAAGAATGGTATCAATAGACTTATCTGCTTTGGTTTTGGTGGAAGGCAAGGAATAACCTTCATTTCAATGGAATCGAACCAAACCTCCCACATATCTATCGATCTTCGATCCAGGAACTCAGGTATAATGTATCTTTTTCCCTTCTTGACCCTTCTGAGTCTATTAGAGACAGGAACCATGTCGATTGGTCACCTCCTCCTCCAGGTAAAGTAAAAATAAATGTTGATAGTGGTTTCAACCCGAACAATGGATCGGCGGCCGCAATAGCAAGGAATTCTAATGGAGATATGATCGGCTCTTTAATAACTGATTTTCACCTATTTCTGCGCTTCACAGTGAGATATTGGCTTTGCGATTAGGGTTAAGGCTAGCAACGCAGCTACAACAGAGGTGCTTTATATTGGAAAGTGATTCATCTGTGGCCGTAAGATTTTTATCAAATGAAGATCCTGACGTCCCTTGGCGTTTATTACGTTTGGTTGACGAAATCCGTGGCTCCTTAATTGAGTTGGACGTGGAATTAAGGCACATCCCACGTAGCAGCAATCAGTTGGCCCATTCTCTTGTTATGGCCCCCTGATACTAGTTCATTTATTTTACTATCCCTCGATTGTTAACTTCTATTTTTCAGTCCTTTATCTTGTTGTAATTGACTGTTTGATTTTCATAGTTGGGTTTAACCTCAAAAAAAAGAAAAAGTACAAGTATTGTATATTGTTTACATATGAGTTGTTAGTGCTTCATATTTTTTCTAGAATTCAAAATGTAACTATCTAAAAAATTGTGTAATGAAAAAGCAGTAGCTTTCACCAAAAAAATTTCATGAAAAATGACATTATTGACCGAAAAATTTTGGATAAAAATGCGGCCAAAAAACTTCATCATTTAAAGCACCAATTGGCCGAAATTTTGGGTTGGAGGCAAAAACAAAAAAATTTGATTTTACCTTATAGATCTAAGTTTTATTTGGAAAAATCATTAAAAAAATTTAATCTTACATCTAAATACATGTTTCACTTGGAATATTATATCTATAAGTCATATGATTCCCGAAGCTAATGAATATTAAGCTCCTCCATTAATGAGGATCTTTGAGCTTCAACTCCCTCCAATAATGAAGCTGCTTGAAATATTAAACTTCTCCATTCATAAAACTTCATCAAGTTAATTTCTTTTATTAATAGCAATTGTGGTGGATGATTGTGGGGATGGTTGTTGATGATTGTGGATTGTGATTGTAGGATTTGAAGATGAAATAAGACATAAAAACAAGTACGATCTTTAATTTCATCAGTTTGATCCTTGAAGTATGTAATTTCATTTTAACCCCTATTTGATCTGTAAATAGCAAAAGTATATTTACAGAGAAATAGAGAAAAGCAAAAAGTATTTGCTCTGTAATGAGCCTTTTACGCTCTGTAAATACTAACCACCTATGGTTTTTGCGAATAACTACCTGGAAAAATCATGAATGATAAAAAAAAAAGAATTTCAAAGTGGTATTTATTTGAAAAACCATAAAAAATTATTTATAGATATTTAAATTTTATCTACATCCGACTGAAGAGTTAGATATAGTCAAAGTTTAAAACTAAAATACAAGAATTAATTACATAAAAAGGCAATTTGGTTTGTGTTTTTTTTTTAGAAATCGACAACGATCTACATTAGTCGTTACAAGGCATTGATACATCATGAAGATGTGATGAGCGTGATAACCGCCTAATTTAAACCATAATGAAATAGGCCTTAAACCCGACAAATTAATTATATTATTTACTTTATATATTGCTTAAATTACATGGGATAAATCTTGATGGCAAACTGCTTCCACCGAGTCTCGATCGCACGACCTCATGGGCTTAAGAGGGGTTTGTGCTTATCATTCGACATTTTTAAGAAATTGAAATTTTGTGGGTTTTATCTATTTGGCTTAGGACAAATGAGTTGGATGTCCAAATTTTCAGGGGTAAATTCGAACCCAACCCAGCAACAAAAAAATTCAAAGTAGGTCCGAATGTCAGATAAATTACAACTTTTTATTTTCTTCTTTTTTTTTCTTCCCCTCTTGCTCTTGGATGGGGCATTCAACAACTTCTCTTCCATTTTCTGACTAAAGACAACTTGAGCATTAAAATATTCATGTCCAATCATGAGATGAAAATCTTCCATAAACCTTAAAACTTGCCACTTTTGTCTGATCTTACCTGCTCCCTCTCTTTCTAAAAGATTCGGATCTTACATTCTTCCTCTCTCAAAATTGTTTATCTTTTTTTGAGCTAAAACATACCATAAAAGAAAGAAGCATTACAATTAGTCAAAAAAGAAACGAAAAAACATTACAAAATGGACCAATTAATAATAGACTATCTTCAAAGGATTTAAAAGTCAATGAACTTCAATCATGGACCATACCGTGATAAGTCACATTATGGGCTATCTGATTGCAATTTGGTCTGTAGTACATATAAGTGACGTGGAACCTCTTAGCCAAGGCATGTAATCCATCCAATTCAGTTTTTAATCGCCACAGAGCTTGCTGATTGTCGTTGGATAAGTGACGTGGAACCTCTCAAAATTATTTTTGTGGCGCCAGTTTTCTAAAAATTTGGCGAATTTTTTTGATCCCCTCCAATCATAGAACCAAAGCTTTGATATTTTGAGTTTCTTTCTCTCTCATAAAGAAGTAGATCTTCCTCTCTTCCTCTAAAAGACCAGGGACCAATATTCTAGATTTCATTCTCCCTCTAAAAGAAGATCAAGGATCGAGTTCATATGGTTCAGAAGATCAAGGATCGTTGATGGTTTGTGATCGGTTTTGTGTGTTTAGGTTCTTATTAAGAGATTTCTGAATGAAATCTTTGATTTTTTCTGGATTCATGGATCTAAATCCTAAAATATCAAAAACTTGGGTTTCTTAAAAATTAAATCGAATAACAACAAATCTGGTATCTTTAAACCAAATTGAAGATCTCTGTTAATTTGGTCTACTATTTGTGATCAAACTTAGGTTTATTTGTAGGACGTTTGTGAGAGCTGTTAATTAAGAGTTGTATGAATGAAATCTACAATTATTTTGATCCCTGAAATTGTGAATGAAATCAGATCTATTTCGTTATGTTCTAAGAAATTTTTTGAATTTGATTTATCATATTTAGCTTCCCTGAAATTGTGAATGAAATATTTCTTAAAATGTAATGTGCAGAACTGGACATTGGATTATGTACTTTACATAACAAAAATAACAAAATTTCCTACACTTTCTATTCGAAACGTGTAAGAAATTAGAAATGTGAATAGGTAGTAATAAAAATATCCAGTACATAACAAAATGTCCTATAAATTTTCAGTGAAATAGTTTACCTTTTAGAAGGAATGTATAGGAAATTTTATTATGTCATGTACATAATGCAATGTCCTATAAATTTTTTATGAAAATAATTTACGCTTTGAAAGGAATGTAAAGGATATTTTCTTATATACTCTAGATAGAGAAGTGTCCGGAACATAATTATGTCTATAGAACATTTTCTTATGTACTAAACACAACAAAATGTCCTATACATACCCCCCCCCCCCCCCCCCCCACCGGAAAAAAGTGCAAGAATTTTGAAAAATGTATAGGACATAATCATATGTATAGTACAAGACATTTCATTATATACTGTACGTAACAAGATCTACATGACACAATAATATTTATTGTACATTTGGTTATGTACTGTACATACTAAAATATCCTATAAATTATCATTGAAATAGTTTATCTTTTGGAAGGAATGTATAGAATATTTTACAGTTGCAGGCCCAACTATGGATGTTGGTGGATCAAGTGAAACTTATAGCTATGGAAGTAGTGGGCCAAGTGATACTTTAGTTGTCGAAGCCAGAAACATGGTGATTTTAATACAAGTATTAAGAAACATGACAAATAATTTTAGTTTAGATAATATCTTGGGACGTGGGGGTTTTAGAGTTGTTTACAAATGAGAACTAGAAAAGGCACAGTCATTGCAGTGTAGAGGATGGGGTATAGGGTGATGAGTGGGAATCGAGTAACTGAGTTTACGTGTGAGATTGTTGTGCTTACTAGAGTCCGTCATTGGCATCTGGTTGCACTTCTTCGTTAATTTTTAGATGGAAATGAGAGGCTTCTTGTTTATGAATACATGCCACAAGGAACCTTAAGTCAACATCTTTTTAATTGGCAAGAAGTTAACGATTGACCTGGATCTTACAATTAGTTGTAAGACTATTATAAATAGTCTTTGCTATGATGAATAAAGCCAACAAGAACTTCTTAATCTTTGTTCTGCTTGTTCTCTTTCTTCTATTGTCCAACTTCTCTTTCAAATCCAAATTCTATCTATCAAATACTCACCTAAACATCTAGGAGATTAAGGAAAAACAAGAAATCATCCAACAAATTGTTCTTGCTGGGAATAACATAACCGGTACGATCTTTACAGAACTTACAACTCTCCCTGACCTTAAATTACTGGATTTGTCGAATAATGATATTTATGGGGAAGTTCCTGAATTTAGTAGTGGGATGTCTTTCTTGTAAAAATAACGTAATCTTCTCATTTGGTTTCAGTTTATTATATCTTTTATAAAAAAATCAAGGAAGAATCAAAAGACTCAAATATAAAACTTTACCTGTCCTTTCTACGTATGTGTTATGTGATATGTTGCTATCTGACCATCTCTTGAAACACAAAATCGCGTATATCTTATATCACGGAAACACGATATCACCATTGACCTGCCAGCGACTAACTTGTAATATCACCACCACGCTACTACTTCCTTCATGATTCCTATTTGAGGTTATGTTTTTAGAGAATTCTTTCCTTCTATTTAGGATGGTGGCGGATTTAGCTTTGGGCCTGTTGGAGCACACCTTTGATGGTAATATCAATTTCAGTAGGTATAATCATCGGTGTTGAAATTGCTGGTGTTATTGTAATTGGTGTAATTAGGTTGATCAGTTTTTGTCTGTACAGAGAAAACTTATTAGTAATCTCAAAGCCCAAACGCAATGGTGATTCACCTTGCCATTCAGGGTCTGACGTTGAGATGGTTAATATAACAGTTGCAGTCTCAAGTGCGAATGTTTGTGGATCAAGTGAAACTTATAGCAATTAAAGTAGTGGGCCAAGTGATACTCAAGTTGTCGAGGCCAGAAACATGGTGATTCAATACAGGTACTAAGAAACGTGACAAACAATTTTAGTTCAGATAATATCTTTGGACGTGGGGGTTTCAGAACTGTTTACAAAGGAGAACTAGAAGATGGCACCATGATATCGCATTTAAGAGGATGAAGTCTAGGGTGATTGAGTGGGAATGGAGTAACTGAATTTACATCTGAGATTGTTGTGCTTACTAGAGTCCGTCATCGACATCAAGTTGTGCTTCTTGGTTACTGTTTAGATGAAAATGAGAGGCTTCTTGTTTAAGAATATATGCCACAACGAACCTTGAGTCAACATCTTTTTAATTGGAAAGAAAGGTAACGATTGCCTTGGATGTTACAATCAGTTGTAAGACTATTATAAATAGTCGTTACTATGATGAATTAAGGCATCAAGAATTTCTTAATCTTTGTTCTTCTTCTTCTCCTTCTTCACCTTCTTCTACTAACCTACTTCTCCTCCAAATCAAAATTCTATCTATCAAATACTCTCCTAAATATCTAGTAGATTAAGGAAAAACAAGAAATCTTCCAACAAATTGTTTTTGCTGGGAATAACATAACGTACAATCCTTACATAACTTACAAATTTCCCTAACCTTAAATTACTTGATTTGTCGAATATTGATATTTATGGGGAAGCTTCTGAATTTAGTAATGGGATGCCTTTCTTGTGAAATAGTATAATCTTATTGTTTGGTTTCAGATAATTATATCTTTTATAAACAAATCAAGGAAGAATCAAAATACTCAAATATAAAACTTTACCCGTCTTTTTTAGCCACCTAAGAAATTATTGTGTCATGACTTATGTGATATGTGCTACGTGATATGTTGAGCTCGTCATCTCTCGAAACAAGAAATCGGGTATATCTTATATCATGGAAACACGATATCGCCATTGATTTGGCAGCGGCTAACTTGTAATACCACCACCACGCTACTACTTCCTTGATGACACATATTTTGGGGTTATGTTTTTATACAATCCTTTGTTGGAAATTAGTAATTTGTAATTTCCTATGTAACTCTTTGTATTGGGAGAAATATTTTGATGGAGTCTTCTCTAAAGTAGAAATATCTAGATAAGATTTATAATAAATTTAGACATATAGTAATATATTTAACTATTAAAATTTGGAGATGTACGGGCTAGAAGCCCGTACAAAGCTCCTTCAACTCTTACAACTTACTTTATAAGTTCTTCAATTCAATCTCTAATTTGCTTCTCTTGTGCTTCCTATGCTTCATGTCCTTCATACCCACATCTTACATCTATTTATACTAAAGATAAAGCATACTAGTAAAGACTAGAGAATTCCACGTTGGAACTTACAAAGAGTAAATATAGTTTCTAGACTAATCTTTTTAGTCAAACTTCTCTAGATTATTCTTCTCTAGATATTTCTACTTTAGAGAAGACTCCATCAAAATATTTCTCCCAATACAAAGAGTTACATAGGAAATTACAAATTACTAATTTCCAACACTCCTTCTTAATTTGTAATTTTTATCGAGTTCTTGAATTTTTGAAAAGTCTTGTAGCACCATTTTCTGCAATAATCTTCTTTGGATGATGGTTTTCTCCTTCTGATTTCATTTCAGATCAAAACTATTAACTCAATATTGTTTGCATTTGCTCGTTGCAGCTGGAAGCATATTTTTAAATGAGCAATAAGACTTTTGTAATATCTTCCTTAGGACATCCTTGAAGGAATTAAGAATCACTATTTTTTCTCCATAATCTCCATAAAAAGAATTAATCCCACTTCAAGTGGTATCAGAGCCGAAGGTTCAATGTTGAGTCCTACACAAATATTCATCCAAGGTTAATTGGAAATTGAAAAATGGGTGTTGGTGTATCTCCATATTAGAAAGGAAGAAAGAAGGAGGAAAATGCAACGGAAAAAAGGCGATGAATTCCTCACTATTGGCAAACAAAAACACTTAATGTATAGTATTCCCACAAAGAAGAAAAAAGAAACAAAGAGAGAGCAAGGAAAAAAGTGACTACCCAAAGAAAGGGTTTGTCCACCTGGTGGTGTGAATGAGAGAATCTCTTAAGAAGGAGAGACAAAAAAATTAGCAAAAAATATCAACAAAAAGAAGACCCAAAAAGCAGGGTTGAGTTAAAGCAATTAAATTCAGAACTTCTGAATCCAAGTGATCAAGTTCAATAGGTTGTGAAGAGCCTCTGAATCTAAAATTGATCAAGCTCGTGTCAACATATAAAAAGTAAAGCATCTGCACGAAAATACGACCAAAGTTGTCGTTTGAGCACACCAATTGGCCACAAACTTAACATCCTTTCCCTCTATTTAGAATGTTGGACTTTGCTTTGGGCCTGTTGGGGTACGCCCCCAAGGCGACCACACTTCATTACATCTGCTCTCCTGATCGAACAACATATATGTTCACAAATGAGCTATCTTCTTAAAGTTTCAACATTTATACAATACTGGCTGTCTGTGATCCCACAAGAAGACTACAGGTTAGCCTAAGTTGTGTTTGTGTGTCTCCTCCACCCTCATTCATTTCTAAGTTCAATGAAATGAATTTTTCAGAGACTAAAGTTATTTTTTCTTTCCGAATGATTATTGATCTTTATACAAATCAACTATCATTTTGATTTCTCAATTTTCTTCTCTTAATTACAAAAAAATAATATCCCAATCCTCCCAAAACAAGAAGAATAACAAGTCCATCCACTACCCCTCAGATGAGCAGAAGCCATTTTGTCACAACTAAACTCTTTCTACCATCCCCACGAAATCTCTCAGGTACCTTTACGAAATAACTGAATTCAAGATTCCCATCTTTGGAGACTGATTTTCATGTTTTATTTGGGTGTCAACTCTCAAGAACTGTATGGGAGGGTCCGCTTGGCAAATTAAGCTTCTGTAGAGTTCACTTAACTCACTTGAGGATGCAGTCAGATGGTGTAGTGCTCATTTCAAGCGTACTTATTGTGAAAATATAAATACCTCGATAATAGTCACTCTTGGATGAAGCCGAGAGAGAGACTTGATGAGTGTTCGGTTATAACCGAGTACACACTCGAAGATGTCGAGTGGGAAGAAGATGATGATCACACTCGGTGAAGCCGAGTGGGAGAAGAAGAAGATGAATGTTCTCGGTTTGATCCAAGAGAGAGAGAGAAGTTATTAGTGGTTTTGGTAAAATACCTTTTATTATTCACAATAACTTGATTGTACAATTATGTATGGTTATGTATATATAGGATACAAAAGAGGAAATTGAAAACAACTAAACTCTATAATAGTTATCTAAATATAATCCTAACTACTAAGGAATCCTAGTTGTAATAGGATTCCTATGGGAATGGAAGTAACGCCTAACTTGCCAATTATGTTCTTGAACGGTTCTGCACCAAGTGGTTTTGTGAAGATGTCCGCTAACTGATTTTCTGTACTGGTGAAGCGTGTGGCAATGACGTTGTCTTTGATCTTTTCACGAACGATGTGGCAATCTATCTCGATGTGTTTTGTTCCTTCGTGGAAGACGGGATTATCAGCAATGTGGAGAGCGGCCCGATTGTCACAGTAAACTGTCATCGGGTCGGAGTGGTCGATTCCAAAATCAAGTAGTAAATACTTGAGCCATTGTAGTTCGCATGTAAGAATGGCTAAAGCTCGATATTCTGCTTCAGCCGAAGATTTGGCAACTGTGGGTTGCTTCTTTGATTTCCAAGAGAGAGGGTTGGACCCTAACATTGTGAAGTATTCAGTAGTTGATCTACGGGTTGAAGGGCAGCCTGCCCAATCCGAATCACAGTATCCTGTAATATGGAGTGAGCTGTCTGCATATAAGAAAACTCCTTTATCAAGGGTACCTTTCAAGTATCGTAGTACGCGGTGAGCGGCGTCTAAGTGTACTTGGCTAGGTGTTTGCATGAATTGACTGAGGTTATTTACGGCATAGGTGATATCTGGTCGTGTAACCGTTAGGTAAAGTAATCGCCTGATTAGGCGGCGGTAAATCGACGGGTCTGGCAAAGGTGTGCCGTCGGTGGGACTGAGACGGAGTTTCTGTTCCATGGGAAACTCAGAAGGACGTGCAGCGGTGAGTCCAAAATCTTTTAAAATATCAAGGGCATATTTCCGTTGACATAGGAAGATGCCTTGTGATGAGCGAGATACTTCGATTTCCAAGGAAGTATTGTAAACGGCCCAGATCTTTCAATGAGAAAGCAGTATTTAAGAATAATTTTAACTGGGAAATAACTTTATCATTATTTCCTGTAATGATTATGTCGTCTACATAGACGAGAACGTAAATTTGAGTGGAGTAAGAACGAAAAGTAAAGAGAGAGTAGTCGCTTTTAGATTGCGAAAAACCCCGTTCGATGAGAACGGAGGAAAATTTGGAGAACCATTGACGGGAGGCTTGCTTAAGACCGTACAGAGATTTATGAAGCCGACAGACTTTAGACTCCCCCTGAGATGAAAAACCGGGGGGAAGTTTCATGTAAACTTCTTCATTCAGATCACCTTGAAGGAATGCGTTGTTAACGTCCAATTGGTGGAGTGACCAGCCTTTAATGGCGGCAAGAGAGAGGAGAACACGAACAGTTACCAGTTTTGCCACTGGGGCAAAAGTGTCACTGTAATCTATTCCCTCAATTTGGGTGTAGCCCTTGGCCACTAGACGGGCCTTGTAACGTTCGATTGAACCGTCAGATTTGAACTTGATTTTGTACACCCATTTGCAACCAATAGGTCTTTTGCCGGGTGGTAGGCTGGTGATAGTCCAGGTTTTATTTTCTTCCAAGGCGGAGATTTCTTTAGCTATAGCGTCTCTCCAATGTGAAGATTTCATTGCTTGAGTGAAAGAGCTAGGTTCGGTAGTAGATAGTACCGATGATAAAAATTGTTGATGAGATGTAGAAAACGAATTTATAGAATAGTAGTTTTCAAGTGGATACTTGACTGTATTCGTGTTCGAACACACGTAATTGTTAAGATAGGACGGTGGGCGTCGTGACCTGGAAGGACGGCCGGAATCCGAAGCCCCATCGTCTGTTGACGAAACGGTATGAGAAGAACCGTCATGGACAGTGGTGTCGGCAGCAGCCGAAGAGGCCCCGGAATTGGGGTTGACAGGAGTGTCAACAGGGGTGTCTGAAGGCACCCCTGTATCGTTTAGTGGATCAGGGACTGATCCAGCAGAGGTGTCTGAAGGCACCTCTGCATCGGCATATCGGACAGGAACCGATTCAAGGGTGTCTGAAGGCACCTCTGTATCGGCATCACTGACCGGGATGGCAGGAACAGTAGGCACTTCGGTGTCATCGCTACTGTTAGACGGTGAATTAATTGTTGCCGGAAAGGCAATGTCGTCGTCGTCGATTGATAGGAATGGTGTCGGACGAGGAGAATAGTTTGTCGCCGAAGGGGAGGAATCGAACATAGGAAATTGATTTTCAAAGAATGTGACGTCTCTAGAGACGAAAATCCGTTTTGTGGAGATATCGTAAATACGATATCCTTTTTGTCCACTTCGATAGCCAAGGAAGATGCCGGCGGAAGAGCGAGCATCCATCTTTGTTTTGACCAAAGGAATACGAGCAAAACAAAGGCATCCGAACACACGTAAGTGGGAAAGATTCGGAGGAGTACCCATGAGGACTTCATGTGGTGATTTTCCAAAAAGGATGGGTGTTGGTAATTTGTTAATGAGATAGACGGCGGTTAGAACGCATTCACCCCAAAAGGATAGAGGGAGGTGAGCTTGAAGGCGTAAAGAACGAGCCACCTCAAGAATGTGGCGATGTTTTCGTTCGACAACCCCGTTTTGTTGGGGTGTGTGAGTACAACTACGTTGGTGGGTAATCCCTTTATCAAGAAACCAACTTTGTAGTGAATTATTCATGAATTCGGATCCATTGTCGGATCGAATTGTTTTAATTTTGCAATCGAATTGCGTATGAACGTAATTAAAAAAATTCTTAATTAACGTATTTGAGTCCGATTTTGAACTCATGAGAAATATCCAAGTACAACGAGAAAAATCGTCGACAAGGGTTAAGAAATAACGACACCCGGAGGTGGAGGGAACCGGAAAGGGACCCCATAAATCTACATGTACTAACTCAAATATATGAGAGGAGGAAGTAGTACTAGTAGGAAAAGGTAATCGACATTGTTTTGAAAGTGGACATACTTCGCACGATACTTTATTCGATAAAAAATTAAAATTCAAACATGGAAGCTTAGAATTAAAGTATTGAAAACGGGAAAAAGAAGGATGGCCTAAACGTTTATGCCATAAAACAAAAGACTCATGACTAGAACTATCTCGAACTAAACTTGAAACCGAAAGGATGGGATGCTCCGTGCGAAGGAAGTAAAGGTCGTCATGAAGACTACCATGCCCAATCTTTATCCTCGTTGTTCGGTCCTAAAAAAGACATAAGTCATTATCAAACAAGACGGTACAACCAAGGGATTTAGAAACTTGAGATATAGATATGAGATTAAATTGAAAAGATGGAATATGAAGCACATCTTGTAAATAAAATCTATTGGAAAAATAGACAGAACCAATATGGTGCACCTTAACCCGTGAACCGTCGGGTAATCGAACGTATAGGTCGGGAGGTGCAAGAGAATATGAAGAAAAACGAGAGAGAGCCGAACATATATGTTTAGACGCTCCGGAATCAATAACCCAAGGAGGATGAAAAGAAGAAGTATACTTACCGGTGAGATTAACGAGTGGATCTTTGTTGAGACGGAGAGAGGTTGTGGGCAGTTTGTGTTGATCTAATAATGCCAAAACCGATTGATATTGTTCCGGGGTGAGAGATGTTGCTGTAGGCACCCCCGGTCCAACTTGGTCCGTGACCGAAGCAGCCACCGGTTCTTGCTGAGCTCGGGTCCGGTTCCTTTGACCGTAATTAGGCGGGTATCCATGGATTTTGAAGCACGTGGAAACGTCATGTCCATGGATCCTGCAGTTGTCACAATATGGTCGTGGTCGCTTGGTTCTTTGTTTATCTGATCCATCAACACGATTGTGATTATATGAGTTTGAACCAACGGCAAGGGCAGCAGTATTTGAGTCAATATTCATGGGAGTAACAAGGTTTTGTTGAACTTCTTCCTGTTTGATAAGTGAGTCGATATGAAGAATAGATGGGAAGGGTTCGATCAACAAAATTTGACTCCGAATAGAGGAGAATCTATCGTTGAGACCTTGAAGAAATTCCATAGCTCTATCTTGGTTGGTTCTTTCAATCAAGGAACGAGCATGGCCACATATACAAGGTTCAGTTGTTAACAAGGAATTGAGTTCATCTTGAAGAGCCTTGAGATTTGTGAAATATGTAGAAACATCCGAATTCTCTTGTTTGAGACAAGAAATAGCTCTCTTTAATTGAAAGATTTTAGGAGCATTGGTTTGATGGAATCGATCAAAAAGATTTTTCCAAATATCGGAGGCGGTTTCATCATATAATATGGATGATCGAAGAGGTGGATCAACCGAATTGATTAGCCAACTAGAAACGAGATCGTTACATCGTCCCCATTGAACTAGTTCATTAGGATCGGTGGGTGGTTCGATACTTCCATCAACGAATCCTAATTTGCCTTTAGCTCGTAAGGCTTTTGTCATTCCTCGTGACCATGAGGAGTAGTTATCACCGGTTAGAAGTGGTGTGATGACAATGGTGGTTGGAGAATCCGAATGATGAACATCAAACGGGCCACCATTAGAAGTATAATGAACTTGAGTAGTTTCCGAAGTTGTTTCGGGAGTAGTCATGGTTTTAAAAAAAATTGGCTCTTATACCATGTGAAAATATAAATACCTCGATAATAGTCACTCTTGGATGAAGCCGAGAGAGAGACTTGATGAGTGTTCGGTTATAACCGAGTACACACTCGAAGATGTCGAGTGGGAAGAAGATGATGATCACACTCGGTGAAGCCGAGTGGGAGAAGAAGAAGATGAATGTTCTCGGTTTGATCCAAGAGAGAGAGAGAAGTTATTAGTGGTTTTGGTAAAATACCTTTTATTATTCACAATAACTTGATTGTACAATTATGTATGGTTATGTATATATAGGATACAAAAGAGGAAATTGAAAACAACTAAACTCTATAATAGTTATCTAAATATAATCCTAACTACTAAGGAATCCTAGTTGTAATAGGATTCCTATGGGACCAAGTCCACTCGGTTTGGCCGAGTGGAGTGGACCTTCCAACACTTATCAAGAGACACTAATCCGTTTCCACTCGGTCAACCGAGTAGACTCGGTCCATGAAGACATTAGGAAAGATATTTACTACATATTTAGTTTAGATATTGTATATCTTGATAAGGAAACCTTAAACCTTTGTATCCATATAAATACCACTAATGTACATTACAATTAACACACCAATACACCGAGAATTAATTGTTCAACTATCTCTAAATTTACTTTACATTTGTTCTCTCTCTCTCTCACTCGATTTTCATCTCTATCTCTCGGTCTCACTGACTCTCTCTATATTTTATCATCAAGAGGTTCACCCCTCTTCACATGGTATCAAAGCCAGATATTTCTTTTAGCTTTGCCTTGTCACGAGTTTTCTTCATAAACTGTTACTAATTTTCTTACTAATCTTGGTGGTCCATTTGGTGTTCATCATTTGGATTCTCCCACCACAATTTTAATCACGCCGCTTCTAACTGGCGAAAATTGTTCCTCATGGAACAATCAAGCCTCCCCGTGCTTAGGTTTTGTCGATGGAACAATCTCCAAACCTACTGATTCTAATGAGTTGCATCTATGGGGTCGTTGTAACGACTTAGTCTCTAGTTGGCTTATCAACTCAGATGACCCTTCTCTTTGTTCATCAATTCTCTATGATGATAATGCATGTGATGTCTGGAAAAATCTCCATGACCGCTTCTATCTAACTAATGCTCCGAAAGTTTTTCAACTCAAACGAGCTATTTCTTCCCTTAAGCAGGATGGTTCTGACGTCTCCCATTATTTTACTAATCTCAAGGCTCTTCAAGACGAATTAAATTCTCTGATGATTACATGACCATGTATTTGCGAACATGGAAGGTCTCTTCTTGATCGTACCAATAAAGATAGAGCTGTGGAGTTTCTTCAAGGCCTCGACGACCGGTTTTCGGTTATTCGAAGACAAATCTTATCAAACAAGAAGAAGTGCAACTAAGCTTAATCAACTTAATCATTATCAAAATTGAGGCTGCTACTCTTGCCGTCGGCTCCAACGACCATGGACGACCTCCCTTTGACCAATCGGTTAAAGCCACGTCCTAAGTGTCCACGACCATACTGCGATCATTCTAAAACTCACAGACATCACTTATCAACTTGTTATCAACTCCATGGCTACCCTCCTCAAACCGGTGCGGGCCCACGGAACCGCAATCAGCCAGACAAACTAGCCGCCTCGGTTCAAGAACCGACCAGCCTTTCGGTGCCTTTAGCATCATCCCTCATTGTCGACCAATACAAGTCGCTTATAGAACTTTTGGATCAACAGAAGCAGCCGACTACCACTTCTTTTATCGGCACCCCTCAAATCAATCTCTCGTGTACGTTCTATTCCTCTTTTCTCCTCCCTGGGTTATCAATTCAGGCGCCGCCAAACATATTTGTTCGACGCTTACTCGTTTTTCTCCATATTCGATTGCACCACTTAACATTTATGTCAGATTATCGGATGGTTCATGAGTCTGAGTTCTTCATATAGGTTCAGTTTTCTTTTCTAATGAATTCTTTTTACAAGATGTTCTCCATATTCCATCTTTTCAAATTAATCTAAACTCAATCTCTCAAATCTCGAAACCTCTGCGATGTACTGTTTTATTTGAGTCTGAAATTTCTGTCTTTCAGGACCGATTAACAAGGAAGATGATTGGGCTTGGTATTCTTCATGATGATCTCTATTTCCTTTGCACGGAGAGTCTAATTTTTTCAGTTACTAGTGTAGTTAATAATAGTCCTAGTAATATTTCGTATACTTTATGACATTGGCGTGTTGGCCACCCATCATTGTCTCGTCTTAAGTATTTTATTATGAACTCTATTTTGATTAATAATAAAGTATTGAGCGATGTTTGTCCTCGTTCTAAGCAATCCCGTTCACCGTTTTCATCTCACGCTTCTTACTCTCATTCTTTTGAATTAATTCACGCCGATGTTTGGGGTCCTTTTCCGGTACCCTCTACTAACGGATGTCGTTATTTTCTAAACCTTGTCGATGATTTTTTTCATTGTACTTGGATCTTTCTTATGAGTTCAAAATCAGACACTATTAAATTCATTACTAATTTTTTTAATTATGTCTCAACGCAATTTAAATCTACCATAAAAATATTCCTATGAGATAATGGTACTGAATTTATGAACAGTTCTTTACAACTTTGGTTCCTTGATAAAGGAGTTATTCACCATCACACTTGTACATACACCCCCCAACAAAATGGGGTGGTTGAAAGAAAATACCGCCACATTCTTGAAGTGGCTCGCTCCCTCCTTTTACAAGCCCATCTCCCTCCATCCTTATGGGGTAAATGTGTTTTAATTGCAGTTTATCTCATTAATAAATTAGTTACTCCTATTGTCCATGGGTTGTTCCACCATGAAGCCTTCTCTCCACGCGATCTTTCACATATTCGCTTGTTGGGTGTCTTTGCTATGCTCGAATTCCATTAGTCAAAACAAAGATTGACCCTCGTGCCTCAGCTGGTATTTTTTTTTGGATACCCGAATGGTCAAAAGGGTTATCGTATCTATGATCTCCATACTCGTCGTATATTCACTTCCCGCGATGTGGTGTTTCATGAAACTCGATTTCCAATGGCTAAACCGATTTCTTATCTCTCATCGTTAATTCCATCTCTACTCCATTTCTCTCAATTTTGGACGATGGAACATTTACTTTTCCGGCACCACTTGCTGAACAACAATCGACCACACTACCGTTGGGGCCACCACCCCCATTATCGGTCGGTCAAACGACGGAGGTGCCTCCTACACCACCCTCTTCGTCGTCCACTTCCGATGCGCCTATAGCACAACCCGGTTTCTCTCCCTCGGTCTAGCCAGACATTCCTGTTTCGGCTGACGACCACTCTCTCGTCCATTCCGAAGTTGCTGATTAACAAATTCATGCCCAACGCGAGCCCCGTCCACCGGCCCACTTAAAAGACTTCATCCCTTCCACTCATTCCGCCTCCGTCAAATACCCTCTTTAGGATTATTTCTCCATTAATTCCTTCTTTACGTCTCATCAAATCTTTATCTCATCTGTCATCTCCATAGTTGAACCAACGTCGTTCACTCAGGCGATGAAATCTTCTCTTTGGCAGGAAGCTATGGCCAACGAAATACCTGCTTTGGAAACAAACAAGACATGGTCAATTGTTCCTCTTCCTCCAGGAAAATGCTTAGTCGGTTGTAAATGGGTCTATAAAATCGAATTCAAATCGGATGGCTTTATTAAACGATACAAAGCCCGTCTACTCGCCAAAGGATATGGAGTACTCAGATTGAAGACTTAGACTATATTGATACATTCGCTCTAATAGCTAAATTAGTTTACTTTCGAGTTTTTCTCTCCAAAACCGTCATCAAAGGGTGGTATCTTCGCCAACTTTACGTCAATAACACCTTTCTTCAAGGTGATCTACATGAAAAAGTTTATATGAAACTTCCTCCCGAATTCTCCTCTTAGGGGGAGTCCAATGTCTATCGCCTCCACAAATCACTACATCGCCTTAAACAAGCATCCCAGCAGTGGTTTTCAAAATTTTCTTCCGTTCTTTTATCTAAAGGCTTATCTCAATCCAAGTATGATTATTCACTTTTTACGTATTGTTCAGCCACCACTTAGATATTTGTTCCCATGTATGTCGATGACATAGTTATTACAAGAAATAATGATGTTTCCGTTTCACAACTCAAAAACTCAAAACCTTCATTGATCGTACCTCTCTCTTAAAGACATGGGTCGCTTACAATATTTCCTTGGTATAGAGGTCTCTCGATCCTCTAAAGGCATTTTTCTTTGTCAAAGAAAATATGCCCTTGATATCGTCAAAGATTTAGGACTCACTGCTTTCTGTCCCTCTGACTTTCTTATGGAACAAAAACTGCGTTGCAGTCCTTCTAATGGGATTCCTTTACAAGACCCATTCGTTTATCGCCGTCTTATTTATCTTGCAGTCACGCGTCCTGACATCACTTATGCAGTAAATAATTCGAGTGAATTTATGCAGACTCCGAGTCAAATCCACTTGGATGCTGCTCATTGTGTGGTTCTTTATATAAAAGGTTCCCTTGACAAAGGAATTTTTTTCTCTGCTGACAGCTCTCTTCACATTACTTGTTATTGTGATTCTGACTGGGCTGGTTGTCCGTCTACTCGTCGCTCTACCACTTGCTACTTTACGATGCTCGGTTCGAACCCTTTATCCTGGAAATCGAAAAAGCAGCACACCATTGCAAAATCTTCTGCGGAAGCAGAATATCGTGCTCTTGCTATTCTCACTTGTGAGCTCCAATGGCTCAAATATCTCTTACTCGATTTTGGTATACACCACTCTAGCTCGATAACAGTTTACTGTGACAATCGGGTCGCTCTTCATATTGCTGACAACCCTGTTTTTCATGAACGCACTAAACACATTGAAATCGATTGCCAAATCGTTCGTGAGAAGATTAAAGAAAACATCATTGCCACACGCTACACATCTTTCGACAACCAGCTCGCGGACATATTTACAAAGCCTCTGGGTGCTGACCCGTTCAAGAGTATTATTGGCAAGTTGGGCATCACTTCAATTACTGCTCAAACTTGAAGGGGAGTATTAGGAGACACAAACCTGCTTCCACTCGGTCAACCGAGTGGGCTCTGTCCATGAAGACATCAGGAAAGATATTTACTGTATATTTAGATTAGATACTACATCCCTTAATAAGGAAACCCTAAATAATTTGTATCCCTATAAATACCACTTATCTACATTACAATTAACACATCAATACACAAAGAATTAATTGTTCAACTATCTCTAACTTTACTTTACACTTGCTCTCTCTTCCTCTCTCTCTCACTCATCTTCCTCTGTATCTGTCGGTCTCATTGACTCTCTCTATATTTTATTATCAAGAGGTTCATCCTTTTTCACAGTACTTCTTTATTAGCCAGAGTAGGATGCCTTTCTTTTAATGCCTTTGTGTATCATATTTGGCAGGAGAGAAATGCTAGAATATTTAAGAAGCAAAACAATGCAACATCTATCTTGGTAACCATTGTTGAAGAGGTCAAAATTAAGATTGCCTCTTGGAAAGGTCCAATAGAGGGTATATTACAGAACAGAATGTTCTCTGATAAGTGGAATCTCAGTATCAATTTTGCTAGGGTCAAGCTCTAGGGTCATAATGGATGCCTCCAGAGGATGGGCAAGTGCAGATCAGCACTGATAGCTCCATGACTGAAGATGCAGCAGGTTATGGGGCTCTGCTTCGTGATCACAATGGTAAGGTGCTCAGCTTGGCTGTAGGGCAAGCACCTAGAAGTTCTACCCTGCTTCATGAACTCCAAGGAGTTGAGTTAGGCTTGAGGTTAGTAGCTAAGGTGAACTATGGCCAAGTGATGATTGCTACTGACTCCTTGATAGTCTGTTCTCTTCTCTCTGATTTTAATAGGCAGCCTCCTTGGCTGGTTTGGCATGTTTGTTTGAAAATTAAAGCACTTTAGCCACGATCCCAAGAGTGTTCCATTAAGCATGTGGTCTGAGAAACGAATATGGGAGCTGACTTCCTTGCTAAATGGAGGCCGGTTGAGGAGCAAGATGAAAAACTAAGTTTCTTGAAGAACAAATTCGATTACTTCTCAACTTAATTAGTTTGTTTCAATTACAATGATCTCTTTATATAGAAGAGGTTTAGAGAGAGAGAGAGATAATCGATCTTAACTAACACTAACTAACAGTTAATACTAATCAAATATAACGCTATTCGCAGACCCTCCTGGCTGCCTCTTATTGATAGTGTGGGCGCTTCACTTTAAGCACAAGGGTGCGTATAACCGTACGACCGGTAATTCAGTTAAGCTGGCCATCTTCATCCTCAAGGTGTTCGACCAAATGCTTAGAGAGTTGTTCTCTCTTACAGCCCCCCTCAAACTCATGATCCGAAGAGGAAAGCATCATGAGTTTGCTTCGAATGAAATCAAACTGCGAGAAGACGAGTCCCTTTGTAAATATATCAGCCAGATTCTCTTCAGACGAGACGAACTGAATACTCAAAGTAGAATTCATCACCAAGTCTCGGATAAAATGGTAGTCTATCTCGATATGTTTAGTCCTAGCATGGAAGACCGGATTGGAAGCCAAAAATTTTGCACCCATATTATCACATGACAGACTAAGAGGAGTAGCAATCGAGACCCCAAGTTCTTCTAACAAGTAGGATAACCACAATAACTCTGATGTTGCCAGTGAAAGAGCACGATACTCGGCCTCAGTTGACGACCTAGACACAGTAGCTTGCTTCTTAGAGGACCAGGACACCAAAGATGAACCCAAAAACACACAATAGCCACTTGTTGATCTCCTAGTATCCGGACATCCTGCCCAGTCAGAATCAGAAAAGCCTTGGAGAATAGATACATCTCCTGAGTGAAGTATAATTCCTGCTCCAATAGTCCCTTTCAAGTACCTCAACACTTTCTTAAGAAGAATCAAGTGAGCAGTCCTGGGTTCATGCATGAATTGAGACAAGTAATTGACACTAAAGGTCAAATCAGGTCTGGTCATGGTGGCATATTGTAACCCACCAACCATACTTCTGTAAAAAATGGGATTATCTATAAGATCACCATCAATTTTGGACATTCTCTTTCCTGATGAAATAGGAACCAGGCTAGGCTTGGAATCAGAAAGACCAGACTTGTCTAATAGCTCAAGAGTGTACTTAGTTTGAGTAAGGAGCAAAGAGGATGGAGTTCTCTGAACTTCAATACCCAAAAAATAATTGATGTTGCCAAGTCTCTTCATAGCAAATTCTTCAGCCAAAGCAGCAAATAACTGGTCCAAAAGAGAAGTTGAAGTACCAGTAAGGATGATATCATCCACATAGAGAAGAAGAATCATCATTTGGCCAGAAGAGATGAACACAAACATTGAAGTATCAGAAGTACTCCTAATAAAGCCCCAATGTTGAAGATAAGTGGAAAACCTTGTGAACCAAGCTCTTGGAGCTTGTTTCAGGCCATACAAAGCCTTATGAAGATGACACACATAGGTTGGAGATTGAGGATCAGTAAAGCCTGGTGGCTGTTTCATATAAACAGTTTCAGTAAGATGCCCATGGAGAAAGGCATTAGAAACATCAAGCTGTTGAATTGGCCAATGATGAGAAATTGCCAAAGTTAAAATCACCCTAATGGTTTGAATTTTCACCACTGGGCTAAAGGTCTCCACATAGTCAATTCCTTCTTGTTGGGAATAGCCTTGAGCTACAAGCCTTGCCTTGTATCTCTCAACAGTCCCATTTAAGTTGTACTTAACCTTGAAAACCCACTTACAGCCAAGTATATTCATGTTTGAAGTTTTGGGTATGAGAGACCAAGTTTTATTTCTCAATAAAGCCTGAAATTCATCTTCCATTGCTTTCTTCCAATTTGGATCTTTAATAGCACTCTTATAACTTGTAGGTTCTGGAATAGAAAGGAGTTGACCCTTATGAACAGGAGCAAGAGCATGAGGAACAGAAAAATGAGCAACATGATCTGGAATAGATTTGGGTTTAATAATGCCACTTTTAAGCCTTGTCTGCATAGGATGAGAATTGAATTCCATAGGGTTAGGGTTGAATTCACTAAGAACTTCTTCTTGAGGAGGATCAGTAAAGTAGGATTATGTGAAGAATGAGGAGAAGGATCATGAGATTCTGAAGTAGAAGGAGAGGATGGAAATACTTGATCATCTAGGGAGTATGTAGAGTGATAAGATGGACTTGTTATATTCACATTTGAGGGAAGTGAAGGAAGCTCAAAAATTTGATAAGTAGAGGTGGTAGTGATGTCTGACTTAGGTGATTTCTTCATTGTAGCATAAGGGAATGTGAATTCATCAAAAATAACATGTCTTGAGACATATTCCCTTCCTGTCTCAATGTCAAGACATTTATATCCCTTATGTGTAAGACTATACCCAATGAATACACATTTAGATGATTTGGGACTCAACTTATCACTCTTAGTATTTCCTAAGTATGGATAGCAAAGTGATCCAAATACCTTGATCATGTCATAAGCAGGTATTTTATCAAAGAGTAGTTCATAAGGAGTTTTATAGGAGAGAAGCTTACTTGGGGTTCTGTTTATGATATAAGTGGCAGCTGCATAGGCATGAAACCAAAATTCTTTGGGCATAGAGGCTTGAAACAGTAATGTATTACCCACAGAAGTAATTTGTCTATTCTTCCTTTCAGCCCTACCATTTTGTTCAGGGGTGTATGGACAGGAGCTTCTGAAAACAATTCCACACTTAGTGAGATGAGCATGGAACTCTCCTTTGCTAAGTTCTGGTGCTCCATCACTTTGAAAATACTTTATTGGTAGTGAAAATAGCCTTTCATTTTGTGTTTGAAAATGCTCAAAACACTTTAAGCTTTCTGACCTAACCTTCATAGGATATATCCAAAAGAATCGACTGTAGTCATCAAGGAAGAGAATGTAGTATCTCACTCCTGTCTTTGTAGTGACTGGGGCTGGTCCCCAAATGTCACAGTGTATTAGCTGAAGAGGAACTGATGATGAGCTACTAGATGTGTGAAAAGGAAGTCTCTGGCTCTTCCCTAATTGACAAGATGAGCACACATCCTTAAAGTTCTTAGATGTAATCTTGATTTTATTTTCTCTCTCTAAGAGCAAAATTAGCTCTTGAGAAGCATGTCCCAGTCTGTTATGCCAAGTCTCAGCTGTCCCTCTTGCTAAACAAGCTACTTCATTATCTTCATTTGGTGAAACATAAGGATCCATTTGAAAATCAATGCTATATAGATTATTCACCATTGGTCCTTCTCCTAAGACATCTTTAGACCATAGATCTCTAATAAGAAATCCCCAAGGAAGGAATTCCACACTACAGAAGTTCTCTTTAGTGAACTTTGAGATGGATAGGAGGTTCTTCTGTATTTGTGGAACATGAAGTACTTTCTTAAGGTGGAAAGTGTTTGGGCCAGTAGCTAAGTTTGCTTGGCCTGTGCTAACTATGTCTAAACACTTGCCATCCCCAATCATAACACCATTAGTACCTTGATAAGGAGTAATGGATTGCAAATTCTCTTGAGTATGTGTCATGTGGCTGGTTGCTCCTGTATCAGCTATCCAATTTTTATCTTTTGTACTCAAGGACAGATAACTCTTCTCATCTTTCAAGGACTCAACCTCTTGTTCAGCCACAAAATGGGCTTGTTCCTCTTCTTCTTCTTGTAGATTTGAGCTATCTTCCTCTTCTTCTTCTTCTTCATCAATCTCTTGAAGATGAAGATTAGCAAAATTTCTGGTTGCTGACCTTGAATTCTCAGAGGAGAAATCTTTAAATCTTAACCTGCATTGTCTAGCAGTGTGCCCCCACTTGTAACATATCCCACAAGGGACTGTGGTGAAATCAAAAAAGGCACTTCTTGGCTGAGAAGGAGCCCTCATATTCGACCTAAATGATGGTTTTTGACCATTTTCAAAACTTTGGGTCTGGTTTGCAAACCTCATAGGTGATGATCTAGTGCTACTTATGTTTTGAAATTTCTTAACAAGATATGATTCACTTAGGTCCTCATGTGTTTCTTGCTCCTTCAACCATTGTTCATGGTGAATTAACCTGCTTCTTAGTTCTCCAAAACTAAAGACACCATCTCTATTCTGAATAGTAACAACAAATTGGGAGTATTCTCTCCCTAGACCTTGAAGAGCTATCCTAGTTAACTCAGAATCACTCACTTTGTCATTGACTGCTACAAGAGAGTCAGCCAAATTTTTAATCTTGCTCAAGAATTCAGCAATAGAAGAAGACCCTTTCTTTAAATTTTGAAGTTTATTTCTTAGAGAAGATTTTTGGGCTTCAAATTCTTGAAGAAAAACCATTTCCAAATAACACCAAATCTCTCTTGAGGTTTTTAAACCTAAAATGTCAGAAGCAATTGAATGGGTAATGGTTGCTTTTATGCAAGACTTAACGAAACTATCTGTTTTCCTCCATTGAAGATAGGCTGGATTTACCACCTCTCTTCCTTCCTCTACAACTAACTGAGAGGGTTCACTCATGGTGCCATCAATGTAGCACACTAGGTCGTTTCCAATCAGGGCATTCTCTACCTGATCTTTCCAAACCAGAAAGTTTGTTCCATCTAATCTAGCCGATATTAAGTTTGTAAGATTCGGATTATAGGTTACCTGGTTTTGATTTGGATTCATCTTTCAATGGTTGAAGTTTGATTTCTTTAATGGTTGAAGAAGAAGACTGTATCTCTGATTCCTTGATGACAGAAGATCAGCTCCCTTTGTTGTTTCTTGATTTCAATCTTTCTTGAAAATCGATTTCTAGGGTTTCTTTATGGCTCTGATACCATGAAAAACTAAGTTTCTTGAAGAACAAATTCGATTACTTCTCAACTTAATTAGTTTGTTTCAATTACAATGATCTCTTTATATAGAAGAGGTTTAGAGAGAGAGAGAGATAATCGATCTTAACTAACACTAACTAACAGTTAATACTAATCAAATATAACGCTATTCGCAGACCCTCCTGGCTGCCTCTTATTGATAGTGTGGGCGCTTCACTTTAAGCA
Source organism: Eschscholzia californica (assembly GCF_041429995.1). Lineage (NCBI taxonomy): Eukaryota > Viridiplantae > Streptophyta > Magnoliopsida > Ranunculales > Papaveraceae > Eschscholzia > Eschscholzia californica. Next base: position 41,462,485 of record NW_028238198.1, read on the forward strand.
CAAGGGTGCGTATAACCGTACGACCGGTAATTCAGTTAAGCTGGCCATCTTCATCCTCAAGGTGTTCGACCAAATGCTTAGAGAGTTGTTCTCTCTTACACAAGAGGTTGACTCACGGAGTTTGCCAGCTGAGCTGGATGCTGTAGTTCGAGATGATAGAAAATTTTCAAAACAAGTCAGACGAGTAGAGAAGTTGAATCTCTGACCCCAAAGAATTACATTTGTAACTTGCTAGCCAACTTAAAAATGAACATAATTGCAATGTGATGATTTTGCTCTCATGGTTGAAATTCCAAAGAAAATAGTTTACTAGTGTTAGAGTCATGTGTAACTCAAACAAACTTAAAGTTTCGGAATGGTTAGTTGATGTTAAAACTTATCAGTTACAAAGTCGAAGTTAGTCGACTAACCCAAACTCCAAAAACTAAAAGCTGTAACCTCGTGATCCAAACCCGTCTGCACGCAGTACTTTTCCGTGACTCTTTGCCAAAATAACCTAATAACAATCTCAATGAATTCTATCCAACTACTGGTCACTCTAACTTGAATTTAATCAAAGAGCATATAAGGAGAAGAAATTATTTAAGACTTATTACTATTATTATTATTATTACTCCCATATTAATTTGGACAAGAGAGTATAATTAATTACATAAATCAAATCTTGTTGAGTTTTGCAAGAGCAAAGACAGTGAAAGAAGTGACAGCAGGGATGAAAAATTCATTAGGAATTGCATTGGGCATGATTATGTTTTTGATAAATAATGCTGTCATTGGGACACCAAATATGTGAAGGATGATATCCTTTCCTCCTGACCCTGTGGGTCTTGTGTTAAATATTATCTCCCTAATAATTGTCTTAAACTCATCCTTTGTCATCTCACCTTCTCCTTTGTGGTATGTCTGCAAAAATATGCAGACAAAACTTCATAAATATTTGGAGCAATATATAATATAAAACAGAAGCAGAGTTTTGTCTTCTCAGATATGAATTCACTCGAGTGACATTTTAAATGTTCGGCTTTGTTTGACTCATGTTCGGCCTAGTATGAGTGACATACTCAAACAAATTATAATCCATTCATGTCAGACATAAAATAAGTTATAAGTCTAGGGTTAGAACCCAAGCCCATTGTCTAAACTATTACAATTTCCCTAATCAAATCAAACTAAACTCTGAGTAATCGGTTGTAGGTCGTAGAACTAAGCAAATAAGGTCGATTTATGTCTAGTGTATCATGTATAAACAACTAAATGAACATTAAGGTTTGAATGCTTGTCAAATATAATGCTCTTACTTTGAATGTTTCCTCGAGAGTTTTAACCCTTGGCGGAAGTAATTGTGTACCACCGAGTTCGTTGTTCATTTCCCTGGAACAAAATGATAATTAAGGTCTAATGACAATGTGAGGTTCAAAGATTATATAGCAAGTCTAGAGGAAACTCTAAAGTCCTTGGTAAGAAATTTTTATTATAGAAAATATATAAATAAACAAAATGATTTAGTGTTTACCCCACAGTTTCGCACACAAAACAATAGAAGATTGCGAACTTTTTCTTCCTTTTTTCTTCTTCTCCCAAGCTTTTGTTTTCGTCAATTACATGCAACTCCTTCGACATAACTTCAAATTTTTTGTCAAATTCTTTTACTATTTGATCAATTTCTACATCTTTTTTCTGAGCTTTTTCTGCACAAAATCACCAAAAGTCACTACATTTGATTATGTACAAACATACGTTTTTTTCTTAGGATTATTACGTCATTACAACATGAGATGTATAATAGTTGATGGCACTTGCCCCAACTTCTACATTATTATAGTTGTAAGGGCGCTGGGCAAATGACGAAAATTTTCAAATGAGAGAAAATGACTATAACATTAATGAGAAATGTACATACCATTCTTAAACTTATTAATGGATTGGCCCATTTTTGGTAAATAGAAGAGAAGGTGGTAAGGCTTTGGTGTTGAAGAAGATGATAAAATTAATAAATAAGCATTTAGCTTGTGGTTTTAATAAAAGATGGAAGGAGAAGAGAGATGGAAAGGATAATTTTGAGCAAGATTGCTTGTGACACAGAAGGGATGAGATACCAAGATTGAGGAATATTTATCAGACTTGTTCTCTGAAAAATAGAATATAATTAGCAAAGAAACTTTTCTTTCTTGAGTGGCAAATCTACCTAGTATTCTAATTTCGATAAAACCCCAATCAGTCAAGTTTACATTCTAAAAAAACGATTGTTATTTCAACCAATTTTAATGAAGATAATAATTGGTAAGTTCGATTAACGATTAAAAAGGGGGTAAATTCAATTAGGACTTTTTGCAGAGGCAAAGTTAGAAAAACCAGGATCTTATTGATACTACCCAGTAGGGATGTCAACGGGGCGGGTTTGGGACGGTTCATCCCCTTCCCAACTCCGTCCCGTTAGTAAACGGGTTTTACCATTACCGTCCCAATAATTAATCGGGGTGGATATTCAATTACCATAACCGTCTCAATTAATTTTTTTTAAACCATTACCGTCCCGCCCCGCCCCGTTTAATATAAAACGAGTCGGGTCGGGTTCAAAGTATTTTGTTTCACAAAAGTTATTTTAGTTTGAAGTAACATAACAATTGTTAACAAAATTTTGTAAGACTTTGAGTTTTTGCATAAACACTACAACTACTTAAATAATATAAAACATAAAATAATTAAATTGATAATATAAGATTAAAGTTTTAGAAACATAACCTTAAATAAAACATATATTTAATATATAACATACTAATCGGTTCGGGGCGGAGTTTACTGTCTAATACCAAACCCGCCCCGAACCCGATTAGTTTTTCTTAACTTCATACCAAACCCGAACCGTTTAATTAACGGGGCGGTAAAACCCGTCCCATTAGGGGCGGATTTGGGAAAAAACCCGCCGGTTCGGACCAAATTGCCACCCCTACTACCCAGTACCCACAACCCTAACGTAGAATCACAATTATTTTTCGTATTTTAAGTTACAACCTCAAGAATCCGTTATTGATCTTACAACCCTGAGATAACGGAATCAAAGTGGGCACATGTACGAAAGTATCTGTCCACTTGACCAAATTACCCTTACATATTTGCTCTTTCTATTTTGAAGACTATCCATATAGAACAACATATAAGCCACCAAAGGACCAACAAACATCCTATCTCATTCGTTTGCGACTTTAACAAAGAAAAAAAATGAAACATAATATTACAACAATTTCATCCTTCCACCTTTCTTCTTCTATACTGCGAGCCCATAATAAAAAGAATAGGCCCATGAAATGAATAATACTAGACTTTCTACTCGGGTGGGGCTTTTATATTGCTGGTGTTGACTGCTGGGAGGCGGTTGTGGTGGTTGAAGTTGCGGACCCTTCCGAGGGTGTCCATGTGTAGACAAGCAACCCCACGACAAGGACGACAGCTCCCATCACAAAACCTGATGGTAAGGACGATGCGATCCCAATATATGGTAGCGGTAGTGTAAATGCGTACACTGATAGAGGCACTGTTTATAGTACAAATACACCCAAATATGCAACACAATTCAGTAAGAACACCAACACAACAAAATGAGAAGTACCTTAGGAACCGGAAAACTATATAACTAATAAAAAGGTACCAATACTCTAGGATGTACACACATGTTCCATACGAGTAAAGGTCCAAACCAGGTATCTCTTAGCCGAGCAATCACCAGGCATTGAGAGACTAAAAGGTGTCACCTCGGATGGAGACACTGAAGTCTATAGCATCTTTCTGAGAATAGTCTCGCATGAACAAAGGGAAATCTCATGTCCAAGAATGTAAAATCTAGGACCTCCTGCCCACTGATTGCAAATTGGTTTGAGTTGTACTCTCACGAACTTAACAATCATCAGAGGTCTAATATTGTAGGAAGAACTCTATCATATTCATAAAATTGGACCCAATGGTCCTATTTTCCTCTAATAATGTCATTCTATAAACCTTATGGTCCCACAGCTTCCATTCTATAAACCTTATGTGGTACAGATGAATACCTGAAAAAGTAGAGGCGAGAGAAGATACCACGCCGGAAGAGATCTTAAGGAGGTGCAGCAAAGATATGTTGAATGCCATGTTTACAATAACAAACAATACTGGCAGCAGTGGTGCACCATCACATCCTACAATATGTAATAGGCCCATAAAGCATTAGAAATCTGAAAACACAGTAATTTGGACTTAACTAGCCCGTAAAGAAAGCTTTTACGAGTTTAAATAGATTTTGGGTACTTTTCTATATTTATCTAATTAGGGGCTCGGGGCTCCCACTGCAAATTCAACGTGGCGAACGAGTTCATTTGAGAACAAACTATTTGCTCGTCTTTGGGTTAATTTACTTGTGTTTTTAAGGGGCACAAGGTTTTCACCATGAAAGTAAGATCTAAAACCATATTTACATACCCTTAGATAAGTTGCCAATATTTAGAAAGCAGGCAGCCCCATCTTTAAGATAACTTGGTAATTGACTGAATGGAACACCCCATAACTTGGATAGAAAAGGTAGTAAGAGGCATATAAATAGTGCCTACATGAAGATGATATAATGAGAGTTAGTTTTCTTACTTTTTTCCCAAAATATCGTAAACTACTAAATAGTGCTTCCTAAATTGGAGTACATAATATTATGGTGTCGTGTATCCAAATCCTATGTCAAGTTAATCCATTCACCTGGAATCCTGAACCATAGGAATTCACGACGAAGAGATCCACAGAGCCTCCCTGCGAAAAGTAAAAATCAAATCTGAGTGTGGATCCAAATATGGTTGGAAAATGAAGCCATTACTTATTCTACTCAGAATCTTAAATGGTTGAGATTTGAGATCATATATAGGTTAAGTATTTTGCTAATGAGATGTCTGTTAAGTGATATATTTTTCATACCTTCAATTTCTTGGCAGCATTCTTGAAAATTATTTCCTGCATAATGTTGATTTTATATGAGAAAACTAAAAAAGTCACGATACGAATTCGAGTGAGGAGGATAATAACCTTCAAAACAGTATCACCGGCTTGTAGGAAAAATGAAGTTATCATCAAAATTGTCCAGAAGAGACCGGCCTTTTTAAGAGAAAGACCAGCACCAGATCCACTGCACAGAGTATAATACATGAATCATGAAAAGTTAACGAAATACTAAGTAATCAATAAAGAGAAAGAAAGAATAAGGAAAATATATTTCTAAGGACTACTAAAACTGGCCCATATAAGGAAGTGCCAATGACTATTTTCTTGTCGAACAACACAGGCCTCTTTAAGGCCTGTTCGCTGTCTCCGCCTCCCCCTTTTGAGTCTTTTGACCTTCTAGCCGGATCGCCTGGCGATCGCCGATCATGGGCCTAGGGATGTCAAATAGAGATATGTAAGCTACTTCTATTTAAGGATGTAGACGCCGATCTAGTCACGGGCCTAGGTAGGTAGATAGTCCTAATAAGTTTAGATGAATTTGCGGCAAAACCACTTATACAAGGTTCTGGATCGACAGAAATGAATATAAAGGTTTAAGAGTAATCAAAGCATAAGAAAAGGTTCATGAATGAACCTTAAACAACAAATTCATATGGATATTGAAAATGCTTCTTTCGGTTACTAAGTAAAAGTTACTCACTAAGGTCACATGTTTCGACCCATATGTTCATAAGAATGAAATCCAGTATGACAAAGTGAACACTGATATGTGGTCTAGAAGCGTAACACGCCATTATGTAATTGACTTATTTAGGCAAAGTAACACTGTTCAACAGAAATAGTTACCTTGCTACGGTAATTACCACACCGCTAGCTACAAGAAAGCATCCAAGTATTTGATTGATTGCATATCGTCTTCCAAGAAAAACCGCTGACAATAGAAGTTGCCATATAAGAAAGGTCTGCACAGAGAGAGAGAGAGAGAGGGAGAGTCAAGAATCACGGTAACAATCTAAGTACAATATTTCCATCGATGAAGTGGTAAAACTGACTGTGAAGCAAAATGAAGAAACGATTAATTCCTTTTCTTTATAATGAGAAAATGTCGGCTTAAGGTTATTAACTTATTATTACCTGAGATAGTATTGGAATTGATTCACCAGCAAGCATGGCTACTCAAAGTGGGAAAGAGAAACATGAACTATGTACAAGTTAGAGGACCAGTGGTTGCATTAATACACAAAAAGTAATAAGCTTGAAAAATGGAAATGATAAATCAAATGATCAACTCGATTTCGTACATTCCAAACAGAAATGTTTGTTGCATAAAACACAGAAAGGAATTTTACCTCCGGCTGCCATCCCAGAAGCTGCAGCTAGAGCCTCTAGAAGACCAACGCCGAGAAATGGAGCTTTTGGCAAGGAAAGCATCTCATCAGTAACAATGCCAGCACGATACCGAAAACACAAAACAGAGAAGTATACCAGCACATATCTGAAAAAGAGAACTAAATTATAAGCCTAACAAGAAATGTTATGCTTCAGATAATATTATCTACCAAACGATCATGTGTTCGTTGCGAAACTTTGAATTTAAGCAGTTCCCCACTACAAGACACATTTTAACGAATGACTACAAGTAGAAAGTCAGTTAGGCCTCTACTGAAACTAACATAACTTACATACAAATTATTATGGTTTTCTGAGTCCCAGTATGCTAAATTGGAAGAAAACAAATACAATAAAATTTAATCTAGTTGTGGTAGAGCAAAGGAAAGACTATGCAAATTTGCGAGAGAATTTCAAATCAACAACCAAAATTTCTTCTTGATTTTGAAAAAAAAATGAAGAGGAAAATGACAAATCAAATTCTCTCCCAAATCTGCCTAGGATTTCTCTTGCTAAAAATCACTTTTCATTTGAAAATTTGGGAGCTCATCCCCTATACCCCCAACAGGGGAGCCCCAGGCTCGACTCCCCCGAGGCTGGGAGCCTCTCTCAACTAGCCGTTGGGCTTCCCAACGACTAGTTTGGGGCCCACTTTTTCTTATTTGTTTTTTATTTTCTAAAATTTATTTATTTTTTTCACAAAATCATTTTTGTTTAAGTTCTTGTCCGAATCATTTTTAAGTTCTTTTTTAATCTTTTTAAAATTATGATGAGGTGTCGAGAAGATGAAGTGGCAGAGAGAGGTGATGAGATGGAGGAGAACTTTCAGAAAAATGTATTCTGTATTCCCCATAAAAATTTATTTCCCGGAGAGTTTTTAAAAAAATCTGGATTCCCTCGAGAATTTATTCCCCGGAGAATTTTTTTTATTCCCCAAAGCCGCGGCCTTTCAAAACGGTGTTAGTGGGTTTTTGTTTGTAATGGGCTTTTTATTTTGGGCTGAGTTTTAACTTTATAAGCTTTTTGCATGGAAGTGCCTTCAATGAATTGCAATTTTGGGGCCCTTATACAAAGTGAGGCCCAAAGCAGCCGCTTTAGCTGCTTTGGGCCTGGGCCGCCCCTGTTTATTTGGAAACCCATGTTAGAATTGAAAATTTCAGAGACTCCAAAATAGGATGGAAGCCCCTCATCTGAGAGCCCATATAGGGTTTGTTCTAACTAAAGAATTTGAGGTAAAGAGAATCATTGGTTGATTATAGGGTGCCTGTAAAGGCGTTTCGTTCTTTTGCTCTTAGCCCACTTCTCTCTTGACAATTCGAGGGCGTAGAATGCCCAAATAGAAACAAAATGGTTGGGGAACTCCCTAAACATACTCCATGGTGTACTCCATAGTTGAAATGGTTACTAAGACAGAGGTATTTTGGTCTTTTCACAGTGTAAAAGACCTAAATATCTCTTGTTCTATTAGGAGTACACCATGGAGTCTCCCTGTCACCTTTGCAATTGGAATAAGTAGGTGGCTCGCACTGAATTGTTACATAGGAGCTCAGGTTAGTATGCAGGGAAGACTCCTACACTAGTGTACAAGTGAGAGTGGGACCTCCCGTTCGCGTGGGACCTCCCGTTCGCGTGGGACCTCCCGTTCATGTGGGACCCGCCGTTCATTCAACACATCAACTCCTCAAGTACTCGTGCCCCAATCCGCCCCAGTCGGGCTATACTATGCCCGAGCCCGTTCGAACGCCCACGATTCCCACCCCTACCTGACTCCGGTAGATATATTCACAACAATAATAACGATAGTGTTTTAACAACAATAGTAGCAGTTATTATTTGTTGCTCTACCAGTCTACCACGCCATCAGATTACTGTGTCGCAACTAGCTAAAGCTTGAAAGTCAAACACCTAGAAGTTTTGAGAGTACCCGAAAGTGGCGAGCTGCGCGAGGAAGAAAGGATAGTGCTTAAGAGGAACGAGAGCTAATTTATAAAGAACCCGATTCCCTACTCCAAGGACTACTGTAACTGCCGCTGCAACCATTACCTCCACCTTCCGATCAAGATCATAATTCTCATTACTTGTCTCTGTTTCATTACTTTCTTCTTTCTTCTTTTCTTCCAAATCAAATAAATAATCTTCTCTACCTTTATATTCATTTTCTTGTTCATCTCCACCGTCCTCCTTCGATTTAGGAAGGAGAAAAATCTCTTCTTTTTTACCTAAAGATTTGATGATCATCCATGATTTTGAGTGTTCAGGTGATTGGAGAAGAACTCCCGGCCGCTGCCGCTGCCACCGCCGCTGAATTGGGGAGATTAAGATGGTAGGGAAGGAATGTTTGTTTTGTGAAATGGTTGAAAATGTGATCCAGGAACATGCAGACATTATATTTCTCTGTTTTTTTCTCTCTCTTAAATCTCGCGTCGCCCCAAACACGAATTGTAGATGGAGCCTGGAGGAATAAATAATGAAATTTTTGGAGAAAGGAACATTTTTAGATTCAAAGTAGGACATAACTGTAATTATTTGAAAAAATTATGAAAGAAATTAGTGCCTTCTAAGAATCCCACCTTCTATCACTATTGAAGAAAATGATATCATGGCTTACTTAGGTTTTGGTTTTTTTGTAAATGTATAAAAGAAATTTGTAATGATTGTTATAAAGTAGTATATTTGGGTGAGTCAGTTAGGTGTCAATAGGATAACTAATTGGTCTATAAGAAAAGTTTGTGTAAATTAAATGGGAAATTGTGTGAAATGATTTTTGACTAAGATGATTTTGACTAAATAATCTTAGTTTTAGGTTACGGAAATTTGGTTAACTTCTGATAAATTTTTAGTCTTCGGTTCTTAATTTGCTATTGTAACATCTTCCGACAACTTTGTAATAACACTGCAACACCTTACAACAACAGTTCAACACCTTGCAAACATATTAGATTTTTAACCAAACAGAATTCAAATATATAAATTTTTGTACCAAAAAATACAGATTTTGATTTTTAACAAAAAAAAATGTAAGTTGTCTTTATATCTTAAAAAAGTTTAAAATTGAGTCCTGTTTAGAAAATATACTGGAATGACATTTTTTAGGGTTTTCTCCCAAAAATACACCTAATATAAAAGATAGTCTACTTTTCTCTGTCCCTTGTTGAAATTGAACTTGGATTTTAGACTCTTAAAATTTCAACTCCTGCACCCGAGAACTCATGTTCATCTTCTTCTTCTCTGTCTCTTTTCTCACATTTTTTTTCTTATACTCGTCCCAAATCTAAGTTGTCCATTCTCTTTTTATTTTATGTTTTCAATTCAACATTTGAGATTCGACTCTCTCCTGTAGAGTTTTCAACTCAACCGACTTGCTCACTCTCTTTATAGGTTTCTAAAAGGTCACGGTTATGGAAGCCTAAGTCGTCCTACAAGAAGCCGATGACCTTCAAAAGAAGTACCATTGTATCAATTTAGGTATTTTTCAGCCCTAAAATATATTTCTTGACTTGATGAAAAAAACCCTAATATTTTTAAATTTAAGACAAACCTTAAGTATACTACTTTATAACAACCATTTCAAATTTCATTAAACCTTATTGAAGTTCATGAATACCTTATACTATCCTTTTTTTTGTTGAAGGGAAAAACAAACCAAGCAAAACAAACAAAACAAAAACAAACTACAGCTTCAGTTCACACATCATCCTCTCCTTCGAGTGCCATGTACGTTTGACCTCATATTTCCTCCCCCACTTAGCTAAAGCATCCGCTAGAGTATTGATCGATCTCAGGCCGAAGTGAAATTGTGTTTGATCAAAGTTAGTGCGAAGAGCTCTAATTTCTTCCATGTGATTTAATGATTGCCAATTGATGTCATTTCTCTTATCCTGTAGGTGATTAATCAAGTTGCTGTTATCACTTTCAATCATAAGATGAGAGATTTTGAGCTCAGCCGCCCATTGAACTACTCTCAAGATTGCCAAACATTCGCATTCCTCCGCAGTTTGGCCCCTAATGGTTTCCGCCTTAGCTATAATAAAGTCTCCGTTCTCATCATGAATAATGCAACCAATGCCGGCTGGGGCAGAGTAATTACTGAAGGAGGCATCGACGTTAATTTTGAGGAATGATTGAGGCGGAGTCTGCCATGTTGGAGAAGGGGCAATGCGTTTGGGAGTCTTTTCTTCATGGATGCTTGTTATGTAACTTTGATTCATCCTAATAATCTGCATGGGCAATAGGTCTTTCTTTCCAAAGCACTTTTCACATCTAGCTTTCCAAATAAACCACATTATTTTGGCCAAAAAGGCCATATGCGTTTCATCCAGAGTATGCCAGAACATAATCCACTCCATCACCGTGGAAAAGCTGTTGGTTCTGATATTAAAGTGTAGCCAAATAGCTCGAGCAAAATTGCAATGAAGGAGAACATGTGATAAAGTTTCACGATCCTCGCAGAAAACGCATTGATAAGTGTTGCCACTGTATTTGCCAATTTTGTCTCTAACAGGGAGACTGTTAGTGCAGCACTTCCAGAGGAATAGTTTAATCCTCGGGATGGTTTGAATATTCCAAATAAAATGCCAGTTAATAATATCATAACCAAGATTACCATTCCTCAAATACCTATACATAGATTTAATAGTGAAATTACCCGATTTGGTCAGTGTCCATATCATTGAGTCACCCGATGACGGGTGTATGTTTATACTTAGGATAGCTTTGCTAACCTCATCGTTAAAGTAAATATGAAGCAGATTCGTGTTCCAGGTATTGTTCGAGATTAAATGATCCACCGTATTGAAGGGACAATTGTTAAAATTATGAATTGCCGGTTTATGGTTTGGGATCCAGAAGTCATCCCAAATATTAATATTAGTGCCCTTGTTAACATCCCAAAAGATAAGGTTGTTAGTTTTTCCAAGAGGAACAGCCAGAGCTTTCCAGACCCATGAATGGTTTTGTTTAGGCTGAGTGGGTTTAGCTGATTTCGTGAAGTATTTGGCTTTGAGAAGTTGAGCCCAGGGGGCATCAGGGAATTTAAGAAGACGCCAACTCAGTTTACACAGAAAAGCTTCGTTATCAAGGAGAGGGTTTCGAAGACCCAGACCTCCTAACTTTCGCGGACGACAAATAGAAGCCCAGTTGATGGTGTGAATGGATTTGTTTTTTCCCCACCAGAAGGACCGTTGAATGGTCTCGATGCGGTTGCTAATGCCCTTCGGAATGGCAAAGCATTGCATCTGGTATTGGGGAACCGCCGCGGTAATAGTCGAAATGACTACTGTACGGCCCGCTTGAGAGAGAAGATTAGACTGCCACTTGGAAAGTTTATTCTGAATTTGGTCTGTCAGCGACTCAAATGCTTGTTTTTTCTGGGCTCCAATGAAAAGTTTCGTGCCCAAATACTTGTCAAGGGAAGAAGCTTGGTGCACTTTGAAGGATTTGGTGATTAAACGTTTGAACTTGGGGTGAGTGTTTTTGGAGAAGAAAATGGTGGATTTGTTATAGTTTATGATTTGGCCCGATTCAGACCCAAACAGAGTGAGAATGTTGATGAGATTGGTGATGTTATCAAGAGTGTTTCGACCAAAGATGATACAGTCATCGGCAAACAGCAAGTGGTTTATGGAGAAAGAAGAACGAGGAATGGAGAAGCCGGTGAACTCGTGAGGACTATCAGGGGAATCAAGCAAACGACTCAGGCCTTCCATGGCTAAAGAGAAAAGGAAAGGAGATAGAGGATCTCCTTGTCTTAAACCTCTGGACACATTAAAGGAAGGACCTGGCCTACCATTAATAAGCACATCCATCGAAGAAGAAGAGATACATGTATGAATCAACTTAATCCAATGACAGTCATAACCCAGATTAACAATGATGTTTTCGAGGTAAGGCCACTCAACCCGGTCAAACGCTTTTGACATATCTAGTTTCAGACCAAAAAATTTTTTTGAGCCAGGCTTATTTTTGAAGGAGTGAGATATTTCCTGGCTAATGATGATATTGTCAGTAATTTGACGACCCGGAACATAAGCTGCTTGGAAAGGCAAAATGATATCCGGCAGAGTGGTTTTAAGACGATTAGCCAGAATTTTGGTGATAATTTTGTACGTGGTGTTAATAAGGCTAATAGGTCTGAAATCTGAGGTGGATTGAGGGGATTTGGATTTGGGAATAAGACAAATATGAGTGTGATTAGTGGAGGGAGGAAGAAGGGATGATTGAAAAAAGGTACTCACCATCTGCATAATGTCCGATTTCACCGTATCCCAGTTAGATTGGTAAAAGAACGGGGGATAGCCGTCCGGCCCGGGGGCTGCCTCTGGTTTGAGGGAAAAAGTAGCCTTACAAATTTCATCTTCGTTGGGAGCAACAAGGAGAATAGTATTTTGAGAATCAGAAATCTAGGTTTTGAACAGGTTTTTTATGATGTCCGGGGAGGCCGGGGAAGTGGAAGAGGAGATATTACGTAAGTTGGTGGAGAAAATTTGGGTGATTTCAGAGGTGTCAGAGCACCAAGAATCATCATCTCTTTTGATCGACGAGATGTGGTTTTTCCGATTTCTGGTAATTGCCTTGGCATGAAAGAATTTAGTATTCCTGTCACGCAGCTTAACATGAGTCACCCTGGATTTTTCCTTCCAGATACTTTCTTGAAGATTATAAAGCTCTTCCAACTGGGAAGTGAGATTAAGCAGAGTGTCAGGATTGTGCGTGGATTGGATCGAAGCGGTAAGATTTTTGATTTTTTGCTCGACATGTCCAAAGACCTTTTTGTTCCATTGGGACAGCTTAATCGCCAGATGATTGAGTTTATGTTGGATGAGATAGGAGGACGGGAGCCAGTGTTCAAGGATAAAGTTTCTGCAATCGGGATGAGACATCCAAGTTCTGATGAATTTAAATGGTTTGACACCTAAAGGAGAGGGGTGATTGGTAGAAAGCAAGATAGGAAGATGATCCGATCCCACCCCTTGAAGGTGCCTAATTCTAGAATGAGGAAAGAAGGAAAGCCAAGGCAGATTGGATAAGGCTCTGTCCAGGCGCTCTTGTACCAAGTGGCCATGAAATTGACGATTGGACCAAGTGAAAGGCGAACCACTAAAACCTAAGTCATGAAGCCCCAAAGCATGGATGAAAGAGACAATTTGCTTGGCATATTTTGGGAGAGGTTTGGGAGGACCACTTTTATCCGACGATAATCGTGTTCAGGTCTCCTATTACCAACCACGGAATATTAGGGTTCGGGGATAAAGACTGAAGAGTCTCCCAGGGCTTAATTTTCTCTTTGTTATAGGGGCACCCATAAAAACAGGTCAGCAACATGTCCTCGCTAGACCCGGCTAGAGTTAAAGTCGTGTGGATCATATTCCGGTCAACATGAAGCACTTTCAGGTCAATGTCCGGGTTCCAGAAAAGGGCCAGACCACCTCCTTTGTTGATAGGTTCAACGGTGACCTTGTTGTAGCTCTTATGAAGGTTGAGGAGCCTATCTATATTTATGTTCATGCATTTCGTCTCAGAAAGAAAAATCATATCAGGTGCATGTTCCTTGACAAGGGTCCAGAGGTGTTTACGGTTGAGAAAGTTCCCACACCCCCGGACATTCCAGGCCAGAATGGAAATGGTTTCATGAGGGGGGTGTCTATAGAATTAGAGATTCGGGTCGGCCACAAAGGTCGGGGCAGGTCTCTAGACGGGTCTGTCTGATGGGGATCCATCTGGCCAGGGCCGGCAAATCTAAAGAAGCGCTCCACCCCCTAGGGCCCACGGGCTTAACTACAACCTAAAGGCACAACCACACAAGAAAAAAGGAAAAGGAAACACTAAAAGCACAACCACCCAAACCAAAATTACCAAAACAATATAAAAGTACTAAGAGCAGACCAAACTACACAACCCAACAGAAACTAGCAACACCACTAGCAAAACGAAACAGACTGCAAAGGCAACACAAGCCCAAGACCAAGACCTACCCTGGTACACTAAGCATGAGAAGACAAAAGGTGGGGACAGAGCCACCACACTATCAACCCTAGGTGACCACCTCTCTTGCTTGTGTACCAGGGTTCCAAAAGAAACTAAGTGACAACCAAGCTAACCATCTATCAAGCAAAATCAAACAGAAAAACAACATCAGAAAGACCAAAGAAAATCAAAACACATGGTAGACTAGGCAGGTGGTATGGAGGCACCTTCCGCACCCTGAGAGACGAGAATGTCTAGGCTTCGGGACAGAATATTTGACTCTTCCAGGAGTTGACGAGCTTCATAGTTGTCCACCAACCTTGCCCGAAGATGAGGAGAATCAAGGGACTCGTCAGAGGAACTGATAGACAAATGGGAGGAGCTGGTTCGAACTCTCTTGCCTGTGGTGGTGATCCGAAGGTTTGAATGGTTGTGGGGTTGCACTGGGGATGGTGGTGGGGCTCTAAGAACTGGTTCTTCAGGATGATGAGTAGGGGGAACCTTATCTATATCCTCCATTGGTTCGTAACTCAAATCATCATCCTCATCAGAGGGGACCCCTGGTTCTTGATTAGGGCAGTGGCCTAGGGGATGTTCAATAATCCGACAAGATTGGCAAATTGCACCCGGGAACTTTTGATAGCTGATATTTATGTTGCACTCCTTATCCACAAAAAGTAGGTTGATGACTGCCAGAAGAGGAGTGCGAACATCGTATAGGAAATGAACCTTGATGACTTTGTTGTTTATAAAACCCAGACTTCTTGGTTTGATTTCAATGATTTTACCCATACGTTCGAATATGGTGTCGAGATCCTCCTTGTTTTGGATAGCCAGAGGTAATTTGTACAGAGTACACCACATAGGTTCGTAGAATAAATCGTCTACACCTTCAGTGAGTGGAAAGTCCACCTGTTTAAGGACCAGTAACATCCCCCTCATTATCCATGGCCGACCAAAATTGAGGGCGTTGAGGATGAATAGGCTCTTAGGTTTGATGAGGAATGTGTTAACAGGGCCATCCACTGTAGAGTAGTAGCAGTCCCTGAAGAAAACAGTGAGGGGGTATAGCATTCTCTTGATTTGAGCAAGTGAGGCTTCCTCAGGACAACACCACCTTGCTACAAATCCCTGGGTAATGGATTGGAGTTTGTGGTTAGTAGAGGGCTTCTGGTATCGAAGAGATAAGTGTCCTCTGGGAGAAATCGCGAAGTGGGTTGCCATTGGAGATGAGGTTGGAAGCTGGAAGGGAAGAATTTTGGAAGGAGATGAACAGGAATAGGAAAGGTAGCAAATGAGGGTGGATAGGATGTAAAACTTACTGTGGCTTAAATAGTGAGGTCGAGGAAGAGCCAAGAAATATAAGCACCACACAATGATCGCCATGCAAGCTCAGGGATTGGTTGGAGCCAACCACCCGACTAGTCTACTCGTTGGACAAGACGATTGACATGCCGGAGAGGGAAGACTCAAACGCAGAAATCAGAGAGAGAAAGGAGGCGAAAGCCAAAATACGAAACGACAAAACCCCAACAACAAGAATTAAAACGGAATTAAGAGAGAGAGCAGTTAATACACTGGAACCAAAAGGATTTTAGAGCAGACTTACCATTAATGCAATCTTTGGCTTGAAAGGGGAAGTCTCGGGAGATCTGCGAACCTGCCTTGAATAATACCTCGATCTGATGCTCCACCAATGTTGTTGATTCCTTTTGGAGATTAGTATTGCTGCATGCAGAGTATAATGAAGATTCGGGAAGTTGTGCCGGAGTTGATTGGGGGTAGAGCTAATCAAAGGGGTGGGGATTATGATTATCCCCTGCCGAAGATCAAAAGAAGATTCAATGAAGATTTCCAAGATGATATCTGAGTAGGGATTGGGTGGAGATTAGGGTTTTGGAGATTGGTTCGTCTGGTTTGAGAGTGAAAAGGAGAGAAGGGCTTACGTAACCGTGGAGCTTCTCTCTCCTCAAAAAACTCTCTCGTCACCCACCTTATACTATCCTAGCTAACCTTCTTCTTTTCTTTCTACTAAAACTTAAAATCTCATTAAACTTGCATCTACAGTGCGGCAAACAGAGCGCAACGAGTTCTTATTTCTTGGTTCATGAATACCTCACCAAAATTTTATTTTCCAACATTACCAATCTTTAACATCACCAATTTCGTTTCTACAAAACTAGATGAATCAACTACCTCATCTGGATAGATCAGTTTGAATCGATTTTAATCTCAACGTATCTAGTTACAAAGTCGTCGATTGGAAGAAAGTGGAATGATTTGGGCAAAACTTGTCTAACGCAATTAATTCCTCCGAAATTAACTTATAAAGGCTGTAAAATACAGGAGTTCTCTGTTAGAAGTCCTTGAGGTATCTCTATCACTCAAGAGTTCTCCTTTGTATGGGCAGTTATTAATTAAGAATAAATCTTTTGAATAGGACATCTTATGTTTTTAGGGCCCAAATAACTTTGCAAAATGTTCTTCAAAGACAATTTTGAAGACACTCATATTTTCAAGGTCAGAAATACCCTTTGTCTAATGAAAAATGACAAAAAAACCAGTTTGTAAACATAACCAGGAGGAAGTTTACAAAACGGCTAAAAAACTAAACGAGCCCGGGATTTGGTCGATTTCGCTAGCGTGGATTGAAGTTTGATTTCGTAGTTTTATGATCATCAATCTATTTTAGGTTTTTTGAGATTGAATTTCTTTAGTTTTTTAGGGTTTTGAGTTAGTTTCTGGTGAAGAGTTCTAGAGAGAGATAGTTTTAATCCCCTTTCATAATTTGTTAGGGTTTCAAAAGCTTTAGATACTTTCAATTGAAGAAGAATCTAAAAGCATTTCAAGGTTTAATCTGACTTCATAATTTCCTAATTATGAGTTATTCATTATTTTGCGGGTAATTTTGCTTTAAATTATGTTCTATAAGATTAAGAGTTAATTCCCATATGGCCTCCTACTTTGTGACCAGCTTCCTTTATGGCCCCCTTTTTTTCGTAAATTCAAATATGGCCCCCTATTTTGAGGTAAATGTCCTAATTACCCTTCTTATTAATAATTTTTCAACATAAAAAAAAAACAACAACTTGAATTCCACCTCACTTCCTACTCCCCTACACATATCTTTCTCTCTCCAACTCACCTCTCTCTCTCTCCAACTCATCTCTCTCTCTCTCCAAGTCACTCCTTCTTCTTTCTCTCTCTAGAATCTCCGGTGAAGGGAGAGAGAGATGAGGGTAATTTTTTTTTTCTTAAGGTCGCCGGCCGGAAAATTTTTCGGCCGGCGACCTTCGTCGGAGAAGAAGGAGTGACTTGGAGAGAGAGAGAGAGGTGAGTTGGAGAGAGAGAGAGAGGTGAGTTAGAGAGAGAGATGAGTTGGAGAGAGAGGTGACGTGGAGAGAGATGAGTGGTGGAAAAGGAAGTGAGGTGGAATTTAGGTTTTTTTTTTTATTTTATTTTGAAAATACATTAATAAGAGGGATAGTTATGACATTTGTCTGAAAATAGGGGGCCATATTTGAATTTACGAAAAAAAGGGGGTGATAAAGGAAGCTGGTCACAAAGTAGGGGGCCATATAGGAATTAACTCTAAGATTAATATATGCTACGGTTTCAAAAGGTTTATTTTCATTGAACAATAGATTATGTGTTGAATGATAATTACGAGTTATTCATGATAGTTTATTTGAAAATAATATACAATTGATTCTGATTTATCTTTAATTTCTTTTCCATAAGATTAATTATGTTTGCAAGAGTTAAGAAGAGGTTTACAAGACATTGTAAATTGTTTGCTCATGTCTTTCATGCTATAAAATATTCCTAACAAAGGATCCGTCCTTCTTGCCTGCTCATTAGTCTATTCCACTAAAAAATGGAAATTATGCATTTTCATCATTTGATCATCCGATTCTTCCGTCTTATAATGCCTGAAGTTTCCATCTACTAAAATAGCCATTGATGGATACTCGAATAAACCATGCTATGCCTTCTCCTTCAACTTATCTTAGATGGGTCATTGTATCAGTCTTGCAATGCCTACTACTGAGTACTTGTTGTGAGAGTGAAGCATGTTCAGCTTCTACGCCATTACCATCACTTAGTCCTTCATGCAAAGCTAAACCATTATTGACATCCTTTTGCTTCACGCCTTTCTACTTGCAGGTGTTGTGCTCTTTTGTTCTTTAACAGGAAATACTAATAGTGATTATTGATTTGGGTGTCGCTGAGAACTCACCTCTCGGAATAAATTATTAAAATTCGAACAATTCTATTAGGGTGTACTTCTTCTGATATGTTATGTTTCTGCAGGGTTCGCTTTTGTTTATTTAGATGATGAGCGTGACGCTGATGAAGATGCTATCCGGAGTCTGGACGACACCCCATTTGGTTACAGTAAGTGGAAGCTCTCGGTGGAGTGGGCAAGGGTGATTTTCCAGTAGAGTGGGCAAGGGTGATTTTTCAATCTCTTTGTGCTCGAAACTGTCTTGTTATCCATGTGTTTGTTTGTTCTATTTCGAGCTATATGTGGTCTTCAACATTGAGTGTATTATGGTAAATGGGATGTATCTTGTTCAACAAAGATTCTGCCCCATTATTCAGTAGTCTATGCTATTGTACGATATGCTCATCGCCCTTGACTAGTTGTCCACTTTGCCGGCGAACAATCTCACAGGTTGTAAGAACCTTCCGCCATTGATCGAAATTCATAGTGTAAGGACCATGCGGAGGAAGGACCAATACACACTAATTTTGCTGCTAATTTGAACTTTGTCGATAGGTAGTCACTGGATAGTTTTTTTTTTTTCTTTTTTGGTTCTATCTAGAAACACAATTTATCTGCAGGCGGTGTAAATTCATATAGGCTTTGATTACATAGTAATTTTGGTCCCTCTAATGAACATATTGATAAATCTAACCCTTGGGCGACAAGGAAGTATCGAGTCTTCGGCACCAGGCTTCTTGGATGAAGAATATGAAGATCAATAATTCATCTATTTTTTTGTGAATAATTGTAATATCATGTGCAGCTATAAATATTAAACTTATTTTTAAAGTTGAACTTTTAACTCTAATATTAAAGTGTAAACTAGTGATGCGTTTATTTGTTTCATTTGGGGCTTGCATTCATGGATTCGGGTTTTGTCGCACGATTCTTTATTTAGATGCAACATTTTAAGGAAAATTTAGTGGATGTTTATTAGCTGAAACAGACAAGAATGCCGAAGGAGGTAAAACATGTTCTTTTTAGCTTTGTTCTTGTATTTATTTTGTTTCAATCATTGCAAACAAGTTTCAAGGCATTGCAAGAGAATTTCTATCACATTGCAAACTGATTTGCAAGACTTTACAAACTGATTTGCGAGACATTGCAAACTGATTTGCAAGACTTTTACAAAGCATTACAAACATGTTGATTATAGTTTGCAAATCACTATAAATCAGTTTGCAAACCATATTGCAAATCAGTTTGCAAACCATATTGCAAATCAGTTTCCAAACCATATTGCAAACCACTGCATACCAGTTTGCAAATCATATTGCAATTCAGTTTGCAAACCATATTACAAACCACTGCATACCAGATTGCATAGTCATAAAAAAATCAGAATCCTTTTGCAACTTAGATGGAAATTACTTTTGAAAATACTTGCATATCCTCCAATTCAAAGTAACTCAATTTTATGTACACAATGTATGTTAAATTTTGATGAATTACAACCTATTTGTATTACGTAACATTTTACAAGGGTTCGGGGCGCAGCCCTCGTTCTTTTATGTAGAAATTCTAAAAACAATTAATATAATAAAAAATGTAGAATTGATCTTTCGATAACTTTTGTTCACCCTGCATCTATTGAAAAAGATTTAAAGAAACATGTGAGGATGTTGTGAATATTTTGAAAAAAATAAATTGAAACTGATTTGTTTGCAAACAACAATGCAAACCACTGCAACCAAGAATGCATATTAGTTTGCAAACCACTGCAAATCAGTTTGCAAACCATTGTAAACCAGAATGCAAACCACTGCATACCAGATTGCAAAGTCACCAAATAAATTTAGAATCCTTTTGCAACTTAGATGTTAATACCTACATATCCTTCAAGTCAAAGGAACTAAATTTATGTACACCATGTATGTTACATTTTGATGAATTACAAATGATTTGTATTACTTGTGTTATTTTACAGGAGTTCGGGGGCGTGGGCCCCGTTCTTTTTTATAAGAATTTTAAAGAGTTAATTCCTATTTGGCCCCCTACTTTGTGACCAGCTTCCTTTATGGCCCCCTATTTTTATGTAAATTCAAATATGGCCCCCCTTTTGTGATGTAAATGTCCTAACTACCCTTTCTATAAATATTTTTTCAAAATAAAATTAAAAAGAAAACATAAATTCCACTTCACTTCCCTCTCCACCACTTATCTCTCTCACGTCACCTCTCTCTCTCTAACTCACCACACTCTTCTCTGACGAAGGTCGCCGGACGAAATATTTTCCGGCCGGTGACCTTCAAAAAAAAAAATAATTATGTCATCTCTCTCACCACCTCACCTATCTCTTCTCCGACGAAGGTCGCCGGCAGAAACATTTTCTGGCCGACGACCTTAAAAAAAAAACTCTCATCTCTCTCTCTTTAAATATTCGTGCGAAGGGATTTCCCTTCACCCATATTAGTGATGCCACCGGAAACCATCTCAACTGAAAAACGTGAATCATCCAAGTTCAACCATTTCTTCAACAAATCCTTGCACCACTCTCTGTACAATCAATTATTCAATGATCCTTGCACAGCTTGACGGTCAAATTTTGTATAAAAAATCAATATTGCAAAACAAGAATGACTTCAAAACCCTAAGTCCAGATCCAAATCAAGAAAGAAGCAGCTATATGAAGCTAAAAGAACTCAATTTAACAGAAATTAAGCATTCAAATAAATCCAACCTAGAACTTCAAAAAAAATCCCCAAATTTCTTATTCCGACAGCTTATAACAGTTGTGGGATTAACCTAACAATCTCCCCCTCACACATTGGTTTTTAACTTCAATAGTTTTGGGGCCGAGACTTGTGGATCCGATCTTCAATTATAGATCTGCAATCTGATTAATTTGGGTTATTTGATTATAAATCACCTAACCAAACAAACCCTTTATAAATCCAACCTAGAACTCAATTGAATCTATTTCAAATAAGTCATTTGATTAAAAACTACAAATAATGGGTGTGGCCCCAAATTCAAACTAAACTAACCTGCGGAAGAAGATCGAGATTATCTATTCGATCTTTGAATGAAGGTTGAACTTCAACAACTCCTTGTACTTCCACGATCGCCGATTAAGAACAATTTCCTTCGCCTCAGTTCATTTCACCTGAATCTGCATTTTTTGTTTGTTGAAGAAGACGTAAGGGTTAGTAGGGAGAGAAATTAGTAGCTGAGTCTACCATCATGAAATATTAGTGGTTTTGGGTATTGGGCTCTTGGTATGTAAGGCCAGCGCTTTGGGGAAAGCTAAATAGTTTCCGGAGTGTGAAATTTTAAAGGGAATATGTAAAATTTTAGAAATTTTCCGGGGAAATAAATTTTAAGGGGAAATAAAAAAAAACACTCCACCTCACCTCACTCTCTCTCCACCTCACCTCTCTATATGTCTTCTCCGACACGTTCGCCGGCCGGAAAAAATTTCCGGCTGGCGACCTTCAACGTAAAAAAAAAAAAAAAAAAAAAAAAAAAAAATTCTAATCTCTCTCTGTAAATTTTTTTTTTTTTTAAATATCTCTCTCCTCTCTCTCTCTAGATCTGGTGAACCAGATCTGGTCTGCGAACAGACCCCAGATCTGGTCTGCGAACAGACCCCAGATCTGGTTCACCAGATCTGGTCTGCGAACAGACCCCAGATCTGGTTCACCAGATCTAGAGAGAGAGGAGAGTTTATTTTATTTTTATTTTTTTTAAAAAAAAATTGTTTTTTAGAGGGAGAGATAAAAAGAAAAAATTATGTTTGAAGGTCGCCGGCCGGCGACCTTCGACGGAGAAGACGATGAGGTGGAGAGAGAGAAGTGAGGTGGAGAGAGAGAGAGGTGAGGTGGAGAAGCTATTTCGCATTATTGATCGTAGAGAGCATGTCCTTCGACGAAAGACGATTCCCATGGTCAAGGTTCAGTGGAATCACCACAATGACAAGGAAGCCACTTGGGAGCGTGAAGATGATATGCAACTTCGTTATCCTCACCATTTTCTCTCGACAGGTGAATTAAATTTCGAGGACGAAATTTTTCTTTTAGGGGGGGAGATTGTAGCACCCTCACTTTAGAGGGGTGCCACCAGCAAATATTAGGGGCCCAAATAGCATTATCCCTTTTAATTCCCAAAACCCTTAATCCCTCACAATTCTTTTCTTTCCTTCCTGGTGCAGCCCGTGATTGTGAGGAGGGACTCTAGAGTGAGAAAGTGAAGGAGGAAAAAGGAGGATCTTGAAAGGGTTTGCTAAAGGGTTTAGTTTCTTCTTCTTGGTACTACATTATCAGGTAGGTTTCTTCTTCCCTAGGGTTTACATAGCCCTTTTCAATTTTAAACCTAGATTTGAATGGTTAGAACAATAACAACTTTAAACCATGAATTTTTGCTAGGTTATCATCAAATTAGTACCAATTAGTGATACAATAGACTTATACCATGATTAGAAACTAATTCCAACAACAATAAAGTAACCCTAGAACATTATAGTTATATTAATGGAGTATACATATACCCGGACAGCAACCTAGGTTATTTAGGTTATACAAATATGGTATATATATACACCCGGACAACAGCCTAGATATTAAGAATTGTTTGTGTTTATGTTATTGATGTTGATAATTGATCGTATGAGATTATTTGTGTGATATTGGAGCATGAGTGCTACCAATAGTTGTGTGTGATATATTGCTTTAGGTTGTTAACCTAGAAAGCATAGGCTAGTCGGAACCAAGAATGGTTGGCTCGACATGTGGGTCGATTGCAAACACTAGTTACCATTACGATATTGGATAACTTGGTGGACCATGATCTTGAGTTCCGTTAATGGAATGAACTAAGACTGGTTGGCTCGACATGTGGATCGATTGCAAACACGGGTTTGTCAATGTGATATTGGAAAACCCAGTGGACCAGGGGTTTGAGTTCAAATATGGATTGACGATTGTAATCCATAAGTAATCGGTGGTTGGCTCGCTTCCTGCTCATATGTGCTCGTGTTGCACGGATCCTTTTTGGGAGGTATCCATAGTGTATGAAGAGGTCTAAGTCGATGCAAACACAAGATCATTCTTGTGGACCACATACTTCTAGTTTGAGAAGTAACTACCAACTAGAGGTTGGCTCGCCTCCTGCTCATATGTAAAGTGCTCGTGTTGCACTGTGCTCGTGTTGCACGGATCCCCTCCTTGGGTGGTATCCTTTGTTTATTGAGGGGTTTAAGTCGATGCAAACACGAATGGTAAGTGACGCTATCTCGTGGACCTCAAAATTGGTTATGCCCCTCCAAAAGGGAAGTTGTACTGTATGAATCTCTTCAACCGTGTAACAGGTTGGCTTCAATTGTGTTAGCACGAAAGGTGTAACATAATGGACTGTTATTATTGTTCTGTTGTTCGATACTTGGTTTTGTGTTGAATTGGTCTATTTAGACCTTAGGTAATTAGAAATCTACTAGCTGGGTTCTGACCCAGCCTACTATTTTTCAGGTGATAGAGATCGGGGAGCGCCACCAGCTTGATCCCAGTTCGTCAGCTCAGAGCTTCTTTCTTAGTTTTCGCTTTCGAGATTAGGTAGTTATTTGGAGTTTCACTTTCTAGATAGTTATTTGTTTCATTCGTTATTGTCCGACCTACGTGTCGATGATTCAGAACCATTGTTTGAGTTAAGAAAGTTTAATGGATTTCTTTTAGATGATTTATTGATTCTTATGAGCTTCACATTTGATATTATTTGTCTCTTTTGATGGATATATCGACTATGTTTACTGTTCTGCGGAGAAATGCTTTGAGTTTAGGTTTTCATGGCGGCCGACGTGGAAATCTAGATTTGGGGCGTTACAAAGTGGTATCAGAGCTCTAGGTTAATAAATCCTAGGATCAGTGTGTAGGGTTCAACCCCTTTAAGCGCATAGTACGTAGTTAATTTTGTACGGAGCTCTTGACTGTCTAAGTTTTGACTTGATTTCCCTTTTGGATTTGATTAGAGTTATGGTTAGCGAAGGAGCTACTGGTCGTGGCAGAGGTCGTCGCAGTGCTCGCACCCGAGGGGGTGGTAGAGGTCGAGGTCGAGGTGTCCTACCTGAGGAAAGGGGTTCTACAGCACCAGAGGGTACACATGAACAGTCAGGGGGTCATGAGACCACAAATCCTAATCTGAACGGAGGAAATACAGTGACAATTGATGCAGCCGCATTGCAAAATTTGATTAACATTGCAGCAGAGGCTCAAACAAGGGAACAAGCTCGGACACAGAATCCGACCCTAGAGACGGGAGGTCCTGCTGTGAATCTGAGGCCACCGACTGAGATGACCTGGTTGAAGTACTACCATGAGTTTATGAAAATGAAACCGCCAACATTTGATGGGACTGGAGGACCGGTAGAGGCATATGAATGGTGTAAGGAGATAGAGAGGATGTTCGTGGCGTTTGATTGCTCTGAGGAATATAAGCAGCGGATGGCAGTGTTCCAGTTGAAGAAGAATGCAGCTACTTGGTGGGACACTCAGTCTAGGCTAGTGGATCCGTTGAGGTTCACCTGGGAAGAATTTAAGAAGGTTTTCATGGAAAACTTTATTCCTTTCTCGGCACAACAAACACTTAAGAGGGAATTTCAAGAATTGAAGCAAGGGGAGAATCAATCAGTTTTGGAGTATGAGAATGAGTTTCATAGACTCTCCCTCTTCGCTACTCAACTGATTCCCACAGAGGAGGAAAAGATTGAGAGGTTTGTCAATGGGTTGCGTGACAACATTGCTAGGTACATTGCTGGGCAACCTAGTTTCGACACCTATCAGAAGGTGGTTTCTTGTGCTAAGGTTCACGATGCTCGGATACAGGAGGCAAAGAAGCAGAGAGGAATCAAAGTGCAAAGCAAGGGTGAACAAAAGGGGAACAGTAGCAATTATGGGAAGGTTGGTTGGAATCAGCGCAACAACTATAATGGTCAACGGGATGGTAAGAGGCCTCGGATCGAGGGAGGCAACAGGGATATGACAGTGGTGACTACAGGTAGGCAACCGCCAATGACTAATGTTGATGGTGTGGAACAGAGACCATTTAGAGGAGTTTGTTTTAATTGTCAGGAAGTAGGACACAGGTCTTTTGATTGTCCGAGGAGGACTAGAGCTCAGACAGGAAATCAGGGGCGTCATCATGAGCGTAACCCGCAGGGCAGACCACAGGGACGTGGGCAACAACCACAGTTGAATGCCATCCTTCCTAGAGATGACCGCGCACCTACTGATGTGGTGGAAGGTACATTCCTTATTCATACTAGAATGGGTAAAATTTTATTTGATCCTGGTGCCATGGGCACATTTATCTCTGTTTCTTTTGTTCGTAAGTTACCCATAGAGTTAGATCGATGTGGGAGATCTTTTTCGGTGTCTTCTGCTTGGGGTGGTTTGATTGTGATAGACCACATCTGTAAGGGGTGTATCATTAGATTGGGTGAGCGAGACTTCGCTGCAGACCTTTTTGTGCTTGAGTTGGTGCGGTATGATGTGATTTTAGGCATGGATTGGCTTGCCTCATACCATGCACTTGTGGACTGTTATGCCAAGACAGTCACATTTTCTCTTCTAGGGGAAGAAGTGTTTACAGTGTCAGCGTTGACTTGTCAGATGAGAGAGGTTCACCTGAGTCACGTAGAGCTAGAAGAGCATCCGGTAATGAGTGAGGGGCTTGATAGTATTGATGTGGTTAGTGAGTACCACGATGTGTTCAGAGATGTACCAGGGTTGCCACCACGCAGAGAGGTTGACTTCTGCATTCAGTTGGAACCGGGTACTAAACCTATAGCCCGAACTCCTTATCGAATGGCTCCGATAGAACTGCGAGAGCTTAAGGACCAGATTAAGAAATTACTAGATCAGGGGTTCATACGTCAGAGTAGTTCTCCTTGGGGTGCACCCGTTCTTTTTGTTAAAAAGAAAGATGGGTCAATGAGGTTGTGTATTGATTATAGAGAGCTCAATAAGGTTACGGTGAAGAATAAATATCCTTTACCAAGGATTGACGATCTGTTCGATCAACTGAGAGGGACCAAGTGGTTCTCTAAGATTGACTTGAGGTCAGGGTACCATCAGTTACGAGTCCGAGAGGAGGACATTCCTAAGACGGCATTTGTGACACGTTATGGTTCGTATGAGTTTCTTGTTATGTCTTTCGGTTTGACTAACGCTCCTGCAGTGTTTATGGACCTCATGAATCGGGTGTTCAGGGACTTCTTGGATAAATTTGTCATTGTCTTTATTGATGACATTCTTATCTACTCCAAGACTAAGGAGGATCATGAAGATCACTTGAGATTAGTGTTAGAGAGACTGATGGAACATCAGTTATATGCAAAGTTCGAGAAATGTGATTTTTGGCAAGAAGAAGTAAAATTCCTAGGCCATGTTATTTCGAAGGACGGAGTATTGGTTGACCCTTCTAAGGTTGAAGCTGTGCTTAATTGGAAGCAGCCTACCTCGGTTACTGAGATTCGCAGTTTTCTGGGATTGGCTGGGTATTATCGACGGTTCATCAAGGGGTTCTCAAGTATTGCAGGACCTTTGACGAATCTTACAAAGAAGGGAGTGACATTCTCATGGGATACGAAGTGTGATGAGGCTTTCAAAGAACTTAAAACGAAGTTGACTACGGCACCGGTGTTGGTCATTCCAGAGAGTGGCACCAGATTTGTGATTTATACAGATGCTTCTATTCAGGGTTTAGGGTGTGTATTGATGCAAAAAGATAAAGTGGTTGCTTATGCTTCTAGGCAGTTGAGGCCACATGAGCAAAACTATCCAACTCATGACTTAGAGTTGGCAGCTATAGTGTTTGCTTTGAAGATTTGGAGGCACTATCTGTATGGTGAGAAGTTCGATCTCTTTACCGATCATAAGAGCCTCAAGTATCTCTTCTCACAAAAGGAGTTGAACATGCGTCAGCGCAGGTGGTTGGAGTTGATGAAGGATTATAACTTCACGTTGTAATACCACCCGGGTAAGGCAAATGTGGTAGCCGATGCACTAAGCCGACAACCGAGGGGTATCGTGGCAACATTGATGATGAACCAGTGGAAGATGTTGGAGGATGTAGCAACATACGACATTGACGTGGTTGGGTCAGGAATTGACTCGTTATTTCTGGGTAGTATGGTTGTTAGACCATCTTTGTTGAATCGTATTGTGGATGCCCAAATTGATGATGAGTGGTGCCAGAAACAGGTTTCGTTAATGCAAGAGACTGAGACTGAGTTCAGTACCGGGCAGGACGGCGGATTTAGATTTCGAGGGAGATTATATGTACCGGCAGATCCGGTCTTGAGACGGGATATATTAGATGAAGCACACCGAAGTAAGTACACAGTTCACCCCGGGGGTAACAAGATGTACAAAGACTTGAAGAGGCAGTACTGGTGGTCAGGGATGAAGAAAGATGTTGCGGAGTATGTGAGGAAGTGTAATGTGTGTCAGATGGTGAAAGCGGAAAATCGACATCCATCCGGACTCTTGGAACCGTTGCCCATTCCGGAGTGGAAATGGGAGAATATATCAATGGACTTCATCACGGGTTTACCGCGATCTAGTAGAGGCTTTGACGCTATTTGGGTGATAGTTGACAGGTTGACGAAGTCGGCTCACTTCCTACCAGTGAAGACGACAGATAGTGGGGACCGACTGACACAGTTTTACATTAAGGAGATTGTCAGGTTACACGGAGTTCCAGTGTCTATTGTTTCAGACAGAGATTCGTCCTTTACTTCACGGTTTTGGAAGAGTTTCCAAACTTCAATGGGGACATCTTTACATTTCAGTACAGCTTTTCATCCTCAGACTGATGGGCAGACAGAGCGAGTTAACAGAGTACTTGAAGATATGTTGAGATGCTCAATACTAGATCTTGGAGGGAGTTGGCAAGATCATTTGCCTTTGGTAGAATTCGCATATAATAATAGTTACCAATCTAGTATTGGCATGGCACCTTTTGAGGCATTATATGGGAGACCTTGTCGGTCACCATTGTGTTGGACAGAGGCAGGTGACGCTAAACTAGAAGGACCGGAGGTGATTCGGGACACTTCTGAGAAAATTGCTTTAATTCGAAGTAGGCTCCAAGCAGCTCAAAGTCGTCAAAAGAGTTATGCCGACAACCGACGAAGGGATTTGGAGTTTATTGTTGGAGATGAGGTTTTGTTGAAGGTGTCACCTATGAAAGGTGTTTTGCGATTTGGTAAGAAAGGAAAGTTGGCTCCTAGATATATTGGACCTTTCAGAATAGTTGAGAAGGTGGGAAAAGTAGCCTATCGTCTTGACTTGTCTGCAAGCTTCACAGGAGTCCACAATGTCTTTCATATTTCGATGCTTCGAAAACATGTGAGAGATGGAGATCAACATTCAGTGATAGATTACCATGATTTGGGGCTCCAGCCAAATGTGTCATATGAAGAGGAACCAGTTCGCATTATTGATCGTAGAGAGCATGTCCTTCGACGAAAGACGATTCCCATGGTCAAGGTTCAGTGGAATCACCACAATGACAAGGAAGCCACTTGGGAGCGTGAAGATGATATGCAACTTCGTTATCCTCACCATTTTCTCTCGACAGGTGAATTAAATTTCGAGGACGAAATTTTTCTTTTAGGGGGGGAGATTGTAGCACCCTCACTTTAGAGGGGTGCCACCAGCAAATATTAGGGGCCCAAATAGCATTATCCCTTTTAATTCCCAAAACCCTTAATCCCTCACAATTCTTTTCTTTCCTTCCTGGTGCAGCCCGTGATTGTGAGGAGGGACTCTAGAGTGAGAAAGTGAAGGAGGAAAAAGGAGGATCTTGAAAGGGTTTGCTAAAGGGTTTAGTTTCTTCTTCTTGGTACTACATTATCAGGTAGGTTTCTTCTTCCCTAGGGTTTACATAGCCCTTTTCAATTTTAAACCTAGATTTGAATGGTTAGAACGATAACAACTTTAAACCATGAATTTTTGCTAGGTTATCATCAAATTAGTACCAATTAGTGATACAATAGACTTATACCATGATTAGAAACTAATTCCAACAACAATAAAGTAACCCTAGAACATTATAGTTATATTAATGGAGTATACATATACCCGGACAGCAACCTAGGTTATTTAGGTTATACAAATATGGTATATATATACACCCGGACAACAGCCTAGATATTAAGAATTGTTTGTGTTTATGTTATTGATGTTGATAATTGATCGTATGAGATTATTTGTGTGATATTGGAGCATGAGTGCTACCAATAGTTGTGTGTGATATATTGCTTTAGGTTGTTAACCTAGAAAGCATAGGCTAGTCGGAACCAAGAATGGTTGGCTCGACATGTGGGTCGATTGCAAACACTAGTTACCATTACGATATTGGATAACTTGGTGGACCATGATCTTGAGTTCCGTTAATGGAATGAACTAAGACTGGTTGGCTCGACATGTGGATCGATTGCAAACACGGGTTTGTCAATGTGATATTGGACAACCCAGTGGACCAGGGGTTTGAGTTCAAATATGGATTGACGATTGTAATCCATAAGTAATCGGTGGTTGGCTCGCTTCCTGCTCATATGTGCTCGTGTTGCACGGATCCTTTTTGGGAGGTATCCATAGTGTATGAAGAGGTCTAAGTCGATGCAAACACAAGATCATTCTTGTGGACCACATACTTCTAGTTTGAGAAGTAACTACCAACTAGAGGTTGGCTCGCCTCCTGCTCATATGTAAAGTGCTCGTGTTGCACTGTGCTCGTGTTGCACGGATCCCCTCCTTGGGTGGTATCCTTTGTTTATTGAGGGGTTTAAGTCGATGCAAACACGAATGGTAAGTGACGCTATCTCGTGGACCTCAAAATTGGTTATGCCCCTCCAAAAGGGAAGTTGTACTGTATGAATCTCTTCAACCGTGTAACAGGTTGACTTCAATTGTGTTAGCACGAAAGGTGTAACATAATAGACTGTTATTATTGTTCTGTTGTTCGATACTTGGTTTTGTGTTGAATTGGTCTATTTAGACCTTAGGTAATTAGAAATCTACTAGCTGGGTTCTGACCCAGCCTACTATTTTTCAGGTGATAGAGATCGGGGAGCGCCACCAGCTTGATCCCAGTTCGTCAGCTCAGAGCTTCTTTCTTAGTTTTCACTTTCGAGATTAGGTAGTTATTTGGAGTTTCACTTTCTAGATAGTTATTTGTTTCATTCGTTATTGTCCGACCTACGTGTCGATGATTCAGAACCATTGTTTGAGTTAAGAAAGTTTAATGGATTTCTTTTAGATGATTTATTGATTCTTATGAGCTTCACATTTGATATTATTTGTCTCTTTTGATGGATATATCGACTATGTTTACTGTTCTGCGGAGAAATGCTTTGAGTTTAGGTTTTCATGGCGGCCGACGTGGAAATCTAGATTTGGGGCGTTACAGTAGTTATGGCATTTACTTGAAAATAGGGGGCCAAATTTGAATTTATGAAAAATAGAGGGCCAAGAAGTTAGCTGGTCACAAAGTAGGGGGCCAAAAAAGGAAATAACTCAATTTTAAACATGATTAATAGAATAAAAAATATGAAGAACTAATCTTTCGTTCATCATGCATCTATTTAAAGAGATTTAAAGAAACATGTGAGTATGTTGTGAATATTTTGAAAATAAATAAACTAAGACCGATTTGCAAAGACATGCAAACCAATGCAAATAAATTTGCAAACCAATGCAAATCATGTTGCAAATCAGTTTGCAAACCATATTGCAAATCAGTTTGCAAACCACTGTGCAAATTAGTTTGCAAACCACTCCAACTTAAATTTATAAGACAAATAAGTAATCGAATATACTCAACATAATTAGATTAAAAAACGATCAAGACCAAAATATTCGGAAACACATTCATTAAAATATTCAGAGCAGAAACTATATTTAAACGCTTTTTTTGTTTATTGAGTCCAACAATATTTTTCATCTGAAACAATTTAAGCAACTCCCTCTAAGGTTCTTAATCTCATTAGGTTCAACCTCCATTTCTTCAAAATTCTATCCTCCTGTAGCATTCGAAATGAATTGACATACGTATGAACCACAATCAACTATGTAAAGAAAAAGACAAGTCATTAGCTAGCCACTGCCAATTTTCAATTCCTAGTGAAGCATACATACCAATGAAGCATTAACAGTGATGAAATATACACACTAATGAAGCTAATACATCAGGTAATTGTTTTTTAGTTGATAATAAACTTTAGAACAGTACCATATATCATAAGTTCCAAATTCCACTTCATGCATATTCATATAGTCAAACAGTAAAATCCACAATTCCTCCTCAATCAAACAGTAAAATCCACAACTAACTCAATCTCCTAAATAGTAAAGAATGGGACATTGCAGTAAAGTATCGACAACCCAAGAAAGTTTATGCGTTTGGGACATTGCAAACCATATTGCAAATCAAAAACCTGTTTATCCGTTTGGGACATTGCAACCCATATTGCAAGTTAAGATAATAATCCTTCCTTAACTCTGAAACTGAAATATAAAAGCTAATAAAACCAATACGAACGCTTACAACCGTGAACGATAAAGACCAATTTGTAGCGAAACTAAACTAATAAAACCAAGAGCATGTAACTAATCAGAAAATACCACTTTCGCCGTACCCTATACAATGAATGCCTTTGTTAATATAGTTACATAAGGAAAATATGTTGTGCAGGAATAACCATAGCAAAATTTAGTGCGAGACCTTAGATCTTCCGCTCCTATCTTAGTGGATAGAATATCGTTTCAGGTCACCAACCTCTGAAAACAGTTCTTGCAAATAGCTCACTACAAATTAAAATCGAAAGTTCGTACTTCATTCTCAAAATGATTCATATGATTTCCCAAGATCAATGAAGCAAGTCACTAAGCAAAAGGCAAATGAACACTATAGTAAGTTTGTCAAGGACAATATCTTTTACCCGATCTAACAAAATCACAACTAGTTCGAGTTACTCGCAATTTACATACAGATAAATGGGTTGAGAGTTTCTCAACTCGATTTTGGTCTAATTTGAAAAACACTCAAATCTGAAACTAGGGCAGGGAAACTTAGATGTGTTCCTTATGACCTGATTATAATGTTAGTAAATGTTTCAGACATCTCCATTGTCCTAGAATTTAACCTATACAAAGAATTGTGTATTGATTATTGCTGATGCATAATTGTATGATCCCCAGGTTAAACACTAACAATTTCAATAATAAAACCCTAATCAATAGGTTCTGTATATACATCACAGTAGCCCTAATTTTTCCTCATGAAGCTCTATTCATTATGTCCTTTTGAATAAATTTAAATACTACAATCACTACTAAACAAATTCCTCTACCAAAGAAATACTAATCAATTAAACCCAAACCCCTAAAGAATCACAGACCAGAGACAAAAAGAGAACAAAATTGAGTTCGCAGATTAGGGTTCGTATCATCAGAGAAATAGAGCAACATTGAGACAAAAAGGGAACAAAACCCTAAAGAATATTTCACCTTGGAGAGAAGAGAGAACGCCTCAGAGAAACCCTAGCGAGCTGAAGAAACGAGAGATCGTTTAAGAATTATTAGGGTTCGTATCATCATAGTAGAGAAAGAGGGGTAAGATCAAAACCCTAATTCTCAGTTAGAGGGAGTTTCTAATTTTTCTGGTGAGAGAGAGAAAAACGGGATATGGAAAGAGGGAGTTTCTAATTTTCTCAATAAGGTTAGTTTAGTCTATCCCTATATTAGGTAATTTACAAAAATGCCATAGGGAGCTGAAGCCTACAAAAAGTCGATAGATCTTTTTTAACCAAAGCCCCAATTTTTTAGGGAGTTTTGACCAAATTTCCCATAATTAAATAAGAAGAGGTTATGATAGAGTAGGGTTAAATAAATATATATGTATGGTCTTACGGAGAAGGAATGAGATACTTTGGGGGAGGGAAGAATTAAGTAGACATGTAGAGAAATCATTTCAAGTAAGTGCACTTGGTGTAGAGAGAGAATGAAGGCAAGTGAGAGGAGAGAAGGAAAGAGAGAATTTGTTCTGTGTTTCAAGCAATGGCGTGGCTGAGAATTCGGGGACCCGGTGCGAAATTTTAATTGGGAGCCCTCCATATCATAACCAAGAAATGAAAAAGAAGTCTACACGCGAAATTGCAAATAAAATTTTAAACAAGATATCACATTGCATAAGAATTCAAATCACAAAGCGACTGTTGCAAAAAATTAAAAGAACAAAATTAACACAGATGAAAATACAAGTTTTATGCAATATTTTTACTATGTGTACTAGCTTCTAAGTTCTAACACCTATTATGAAAAATTGACAATTAAAAATACTTTTAGATTTGGAGATGGTTGAGACTTGAGAGAGGAACATCTTTTGTGGTGAAGAACTTATAAATAAATATTAAAAAATTGAATTAATTAAAAAAAAACGATGTACAAAGGAAAAAATTTGTAAAGAATTAAGAAAGTTGTAAATCCAATTTTAAGTGAGATGAGCAAAAGTAGAAATTTAGAGAAGATAAAAGAAGCAACTCTAGATTATTTTTTTTGTTGAAAAAGAAGCAACTCTAGATGAGTTTGAGATGAGATAATGTTGGAGATATAGAAAATACTACATACGTACCAATATTATACTCCTATTCAAGAGACAAGAGTAGAATTATAAGGTGAATTATAGAATAAACTCTGCACAGAGTACATTATTAAAATAATAGTACATTACAATTAATGCTATCAAACTAAATATTGTACCTCAACAAAAAAAAAAAACTAAATATTGTAAATGCCTTGGGGGAATGGAGACAAGTCAAAGAACTTACACGAACAGAGAAAAGTTATTTCTTATTTGGAAGATCTTCAACTGCATCACGTCTATATAGAGAGTGACAACCTCAACGTTATTTCTTATTTGGAAGATCAAAGCTACTCCACTCAATGGAAATCCAGGAAGCACTTAGCGGAAATCCTCCACTTGAAAAGCAAATATAATAGCATAAAGTTCTCTATATTTCGAGATCTATCAACGTCAAAGCGGATGCGTTGGCTAAATGGGGAAGGAAGCACCAAAGAATATTTGGAACACTCTCCCGGCTTTTATTAAGGATGATGTTTAGTTTCCTTTTTGTTTTCTTTTTCTTTCTTTGTATATTTAACAAAAAAAAAACAGAGAAAAGTTAGAGAGGGAGAATGAAGGGAGAGAATGAAGGTACTGTTGTACTGCATTGGCGATTGATAAGGGGAGCTGGAGATTGTTGTTGGGGAGCTGTAGTACCAAAATCAATTTCTTGTACTACAACTCCCTATACCAATTTGGTATTAGGAGCTATTTTTATGGATCTGAAACTAAATAATGGAATATAGATGGATTAGAAAAAACTATAATTCAAAATTTTAAAAATTTTGATAGTAAATTTTCTTTTCTATTCTTCCTTGAACCCTAAATATTTCAATAACAATATAGCTCTCTTTTTTCTCCACAATTAAGTTATACAAGAACCATTACTAATAAGCAACTAGTCCACTCTCTTCTCTATTGGATACGAACGTTTATTATGTCTCACAATATCTATGTTGTTGCTTCTTTAATGGAGGAAGAACATATTTTCGCTTGAACCAACAACCACCAACTCAATCAAACAATGTTATTATAGATGAAGATCTATCTCAAGATGTAAGAAACTTTGAAGACAAATATTTTCGATTAAATTTTATTTTTCTTTCTTCCTTCAATTTTAAAAAATTGCCCAAAAAGAGGCAGAACCGTTCGGTTCGTTCAGATATTTTCTTGGGGAATTTTTTGAAACATTTCCCCCCCCAGCTAAGGGAAATTACGCAAACAAAGATGAAAACAGTAAGTTTTCCCTAAGGAACCACATATTCATGATATTTTCTTTAACAAATTTCCCCCCAGTTGAGGGAAATTAGACAAAAAAGGTGAAAACAGCCCAGGGAACCACATATCCATGATTTCGTCATTGTAATAACAGAACCTCAACAAATGAAAAAAAAACTAGGAACATTACTAAAGTTTCTTCCCATTTCTGAAATTTGGTGAATAGTATGATTATATTAGAGATATAACATATCAATTCTCTTTACAAAATAGTCACAAAGAGATTCATCAAATTATACTATTGCCAATTTTACTCATAATCTTTATCCCCATTGCTTGAATCGCCGCCATCGATTGAATCGCCGCCATCTTTTTCGTCTGGGACTTGATTTCCCTTTTCAGCAGAATCTTAATATATGCTTTCGAGGGTGTCTTGCATTTTCTTCCTCGATTTCGGACTTATCGATTTGTTTGTGTCTTCGCCACCACAAGCTTTCCTATTATCTAAAAGTTTACCAATTCGCTTGTTCTGCAAAAACAAACATAATAATTCTAAGTGCATAATATGTTGTAGTAGTCTACATTTGTTTACAGTAGTTGATAAAAGATTTAGCTTACCAAACGTCTAAGTACCAGAGCCAAATCAAAGAACATATTGCAATAACAAGTTTTGACGCTAACACAACAATCTTAAGTATAATGAAAGGGGGAAAACAAATAAACAACTTATGAAAAATTCTCAGCAAAACCCTAGATGTAAAACTTACTAAAACCCTAGATATAAAACTTAGAAAAACCCTAGAAATTAAAAGGGGAAGAAAAACTCACAAGATTTTAGTTGATGTCTTCTTAATAAGAGAAAATCCTAGGGTAGAGTTGGACGGAATTTTGTAGTTGATGACCGGAAAAGATTGAAGAGAAGTCGGACAGAGATTAAGATAGACGATTTGAAGAGAGATCGAGTGGAAGTAGAAGGCATCGTTTTTTTCTTTTCTTTAATTCTGGTATATTTCCATGTATTACACTTGAGTCCCTTAAATTGTGAATCTCAGAAGGTCTTCAAAATAATAACTCAATACTTGCATCTCCCTTTACTAATCTTGGCAGCTCCCCAACCATATAGTTCCCCAACAACAATCCTTAGCTCCCGTTACCATTCGCCTGCATTTAATGGTAGAGAGAGGAAAAGTTGGAGAGAGAGGAAAAGTTGGAGAGAAAGTGGGAAACACCAAGTCTACAACGGTTCAAATCCATCTATTATGTTTTCTATTGGTAACTAAAATTTTTTGGGCACTTTAATAGACTGGTGGATAATAAATGGGGGCCCTGGATAAAGTGAGGGCCCGGTGCGGTTGCACTGGACCCCCACTTTATCCACGCCCATGGTTTCAAGGCGTGGATAGTTTCTAGATTCTCGAAAAAAGCTACAAGCTAAAGCCACAATTTGTGACTTCGGCTTTTTGGGTGAAAAAAAAACTTCTACAGCTTTTTAAAAACTGCAACTCTTTTGTCCAAACGTAATAAAACAATGAAGCACTTTAAAATTAGTCAAAAGCTAGATTTTAGTGGATTATAAGCTAAACCAAACAGGGTCTAGCCAAAATCATCTTAGTCAAAGATCATTTGACATGATTTGTCCACTTCCCATTTGGGAGCCGCTAAAGGCCCCGGCGAAAATGTTGTAGGCTCCCGATTTGCACATGAGACCTCTCAAAATTCGTGCTTAAGACGGGGCATACAACATTTTCGCCGGGGACCTTTAGCTACACCCTTCCTATTTAATTTACACAAACTTTTCTTATAAAACCAAGTAGTTATCCTATTGACACCTTACTAACTCGCGTAATATACTACTTTATGCCATCGGTTGAAGGTCTAAAACTGGGGGAAAATTCGGTCCAAGGTCCACCTATAAAGATCAACAAGTATTTAGTCATTTACCCTTTTACCCCATTATACTCTCCATTTTGAAATTTCAGGTTGAAATAAGTCTAGCCACTCTCATTTTTCCCAGTTGAACAAAACTCTGACCAACTTAAAATAGTTTCCTCTCGCTTCATTTTACCAAACATGAGTCCGACTGAAATTCCTTCTCCCTGAAGAACACTATTTTTCTTTCTTTCCCTCTCTCTCTTTATATAATATATATATATATATATATATATATATTTTTGGTGAAAGATATATAACATTAAGTCACAAGAGTAGCATTACAAAACATATTAGACAAAAAGTAAAGAACATTTTTCCAAAGTTTCGATCTGTTCTCCCTTCTTGTCCATTTCGCCAGCTTGTCCGCTTGAGTATTTAGCTTGAGATTGATGTGATTGAATTTGACGCTGTTAAGCTTATTTTTTATTACCTTAATTTTCCGGATATGTACCATTGATTGCCACTGAATCTTATGTCTTGGGTTTTTCAGATGCTGAATCAGGTTTATATTATCACTTTCGACTATGACTTCTTTATGACTATGTTCCTCTACCCATATTAAGCTTTGAAGAATTGCAATAGCCTCGCTTTCTTTGCTGTTTGTGGCACGTGTCGTATTTACTTTGGCTTCCACAAATGTATATTGAAAGTTATGCACTATCAGACTGGTTCGAATAATCGTATTAATATCAGTAAAAGATGCATCAACATTTATTTTTACAAAAGGTAGATTAGGGGGTTGCCAATTTGTCATGCTAGCAGTCGAAGTTTTCATTTGGACCATGTTCATCTTTAGGAATGCCATTTTAAGTTTTATAACTGTGTTGGTGGTATTGATCGTGTGTTGGAAGCAGTGATCACATATGGCTTTCCATATATGCCACAAGATTGTAACAAAATGAATGTCATTAGATGTATAGCTGGTTTGAACCGGATCTTGCCAGGAGAAAATCCATTCCGATACAGACTATATATTAGAAGATAAAATATTAAAATGAAACCATATATTTTTTGCAAGGGGACCATGTAATAAGGCATGCTGAATAGATTCAATTTCTATACAATTCGGGTAAGTATAAATGTTCCCTATGAATTTACCTATGCGCGTATGGACTAGGAGAGCTCCCGAGCAAATCTTCCAGATGAAAAGTTTAATACGAGGGATCGTAGGGATTGACTAATGTAGTTTCAGTTGATCGGCGGGGGAGGTTGCGGATTACGATTAATGCTTAGGTGCTGATACATAGATTCTATCAAGAAGTTTCCAGATTGAGTGAGAGTCCATTTTATTTGATCAGAGCCTTCACTTCAAAGGGGAATCATTTGATAAGGTTGCAAGTATGCTCATCGAAGTTCTCACTGAGAATCGATTCATTCCAATAATTGTTATTTATAAGCTGATATACCGTGACGAGAGTGGAGTTATTATTATTCTATAGTGGGCTACTAGTGTCTGGGATCCAATTGTCTTTCCAGATATTGATATGTTCCCCTGTATGAACTTTCCAAGTAATCAGGTTTTCAATAAGCTCATAATGCTTCTTAAGAACTTTCCAGTTCCAAAAATGGTGAGATTTAGCTGGGTCCGGAAAATCAGAATGGTGAAAATATTTGGCTTTGAGGAATTTCACCCAGCTAGCATTTGGATCTGACTTGAGTCTCCACGTCAATTTGCTAAGGACGGTTGTATTATCTAGATGAGGGTGATGAATACCTAACCCTCTAAACTTTTTGGGAAGACAGATATATGACCAAGCTTTGGTGCATATACCTTTAGACTTTCCCCACCAGAAGGACTTTGCAAAGTCGCTATGTATTTGCTTGTGCTCTTAGGAATGGCAAAGCATTGCATCTGATATCGGGGACAGTTTAGACTTAAATTGATCCAGGATGTTATTGAAAACCTTAGTTTTTTGCGCTCCTATAAAAAGTTGCGCCCCTAAGTATTTCTATGAAGTGGAAGCATATTTAACTTTGAGAGTCCTCATAATGATACGTTTAAACTTCGGATGAGAGTTTTCCGAAAAGAAAATGTTGGATTTGGCGTAATTGATAGTTTGACCAGAAGTAGAGGAAAAGAGGTTTAAAATATTCTTAAGATTATGAATGTTATCCAGAGAGTTTTTACCGAAAATAATGCAGTCATCCACAAAAAGCAAATGAGAGATGGTAATATTGGGATTGTTGGTGGGGAAACCTATGAATATGCCATTATCAGGGTTAGCAATGAGGAGTCTACTTAGTCCTTCCATTGCGAGAGTGAAAAGGAAAGGCGAGAGGGGATCTCCCAGCCTAATCCCTCTTGTAGGGAAGAACTTAGGACCCAAACGACCGTTAATGAGAACAACCATGGAGGTGGTAGAGATACAGGTTGATATCATGCTAATCCAGTGTTCAGAAAAACCGAGTTTTTTCATGATATCAATAAGGAAATGCCACTCTATTCTGTCATACGCTTTGTAAGAAAAATGACAAAAGAGATAAGAAAAAGGTGGTTATTAGTTGGTTATGAGGTGAGTTGAAGGAAGTTTGAAAGTCAATCGAATGTTCATTCTCGGTTTGAAAGCTTTTGTTAGGAAGGAGATTAGTGGGTGATTTCTGGTATAAAGTTCTTGGCGGGATACAAAAGATGAGAAAATAAAAAAAATACAAGTTTTGGTCATTTTTATTATATTTCGCTCTCTAAAAAATGTGTTTGCTAAGCATAATGTGATTTGCCGAGAACATTTTCGGAAATGTTATTTGCATCGTAAATATACATAGTGGAGATTTCAAAATAAGCATTCCAGTTCCTTAAATGTTATCGTGAATCCCTCACATTAAATACTCAGATAAAAAGGTTAAGAATCAAAATTTCACATCACATTGTTGGAAATGTTATTCGCATCTTAAATATACGTAGAACGGATATGAAAATACTCATTGCATTTTTTTTAAATGTCGCATTCATTATGCTTATATATATGACACATCTGAAAATTTACTTTACATTACTGAAATGTTATTTACATCGTGAATCCATAATACTAAATAGTCATTGTAAAACATGTTTCGAAATAAAATTTTTAACATTGCGCTTCCGTAAATGTTATTTCAGTCGCAATATACATATGGGACATTTAAAAAAATGTACATTGCATTCTCTAAAATTCATTTTGGATAGTGAACCCCTCATTCGAAATAGTCATCGTAAAAATGTTTCGAACAAAATTTAACATTGCCTTTTCTAAAATGTTATTTGCATCCTTAATATACATAGTGCTTTTTTGAAAATACACATTACATTTTCTTAAATGTTACTGTGAATGCTTTAGCTAACAGTTATTGTGAAAATACTTCGAACCAAAAATTTAACATTGCATTTTCTGAAAAGCTATTTGCATCGTGAATATACGTGTAGTGCATATCTCAAAATACACAATGCATGTTCTAGAATGTTATTTGCATCGTGAATATACGTAATGCATATTTGAAAATACGGAATGTATATTTGAAAATACTTACTGCATTTTCTTAAATGTTATTAAGAACCCCTCATATTAAATAGTCATGGTAAAAATGTTTCGTATCAAAATTTACCATTTCATTTTCAAAAATTTTATATGTCCTGGATATGGTAATCATTTTTAGAGCTACACATTACATTTTCTTAAATTGTTATCGTGAATCCTACAGACTAAACAGTCATGATGAAAAGATTTCGAATCAAAATTTTGTATTGGATTTTCTGAAATGCTATTTGCATCTTGACATTTTTTGGAATATTAATTGCATCAAGAACATACGTAGTGCATGTCTGAAAATACTTATTGCAGTTTTTTATATGTTATCGTGAATCCCTCATACTAAATAGTTATGGTAAAAATGTTTCGAATCAACATTTAACATTGAATTTTCTAAAATATTATTTGCATCCCGAATATACAAAGTGCATTTTTGAAAATACACATTACATTTCCTTAAATGTTAGTGTGAACCATTCTTATAAAACAGACATTGTGAAAATATTTCGAACCAAAATTTTAATATTGCATTTTCTGAAATGCTATTTGCATCGGGAATATCCGTAGTCCGTATGTGAAAATACACATTGCGTGTTCTGGAATGGAATTTTCATCGTGAATATGCGTAGTGCATAACTTAAAATACTAATTGCATTTTCTTAAATGTTATCGGGAATCCCTCATACTAAATAGTCATGGGAAAAATATTTCGAATCAAAATTTAACATTGCATATTTTAAAAAGAAACGCATTTGCTAGGTTTTATCATATGCAGTTTGTTTTCCTGAGAAGGCCAATGCAGAAATGCATCAATCTTTGAGATGATGGTTTCTGTATTTAGAAATATGCGAAGTACACACAAGTTGAAGAGAGATAAACTAATAAAAACGATCAAAACTTGTACATAATGTTTTTGTGAAAAAATCTCATGTTTCTCTCACTAAAATGAAATATGAAACTGAAATACAAATTTAAATCTTCAAGATAAATCATGAAACATTGAATCATTAAGGGTTTGTAGATGAAAATCCCCTTAATGGAGTAAACTAAAAGTAAATTTTAAAAATGAAGACCACAAAATCAAAAGCAACAAGAGCACAATTATAATACAAATTTAACCTAAAATAAAGTAGATAAGGTGTTTGTAAAGGAATAAAATACTTAACTTTTTTCGATCTAGAGAGATAAACAAATGACAATGGCATATGAAAGAGAAAATAAATGAAGAAAATAACTAATAAAATTATTAGTTTCTTTTTTTTTTTTTGAAATTAAACTTCATATTAATTGCCAAAGGCTTAATGAGTAATACATATGAAGCTAAGGAAAATCCAATCAAGTACCCACACGCAGTGTAACTACTACGACAAGTGTGAAGGAGGACGTAGCACCGATTGAGCTGTCGAGTGTGCGTGGTTATTTTCTGCTCGTGGGATTGAACGGATGGAGACAGATTGGAATTGAGTCAAAAGGTTCTTAATCTCCATGACCGTCAATTGTATCCTCCACAGGATTGAATCTTGATCGTCCACCACAGCTTGGATCAACACCGAGCAGTCACCCTCTGTAAAAACTCGTTGCAACCCTACATTTAAGGCCTTCTCACATGCGAACAGTAAAGCTTCCGCGTCACTCATCAAGGCTGAACTCGGTTCCAATCTCTTCCCCTCTTGGAAGAAGATTACCCCATGAGGGTTTGTAAACACCACTCCCACCGCCGCCCCATCCGGTCCAAAAGCCCCACCGAAATTGATCCTAATCATATCCTGAGTTGGTGCGAACAGGTAGGGTTCGATTGATATGTTATCCACAATTTGCATTTGGTTCCAGTTTATACAGTTTTCTAAATACGGCCTCAATCTGTTGGCGATGATGATCTTGGTGATGAACTTATACAAGGTGTTGCAGAGAGCAATTGGGCGGTAATAAAAGTCCGGGAAGTCCCCTCGAATAAAAGTCCCAGCCTTCGATGGGCTTTCGATTTTGGGGATGAGGACTAGGTTGGTTGCATTTAGAGTACGTGGGAAGTCCCCTCGAATAAAAGTCCCTTGTATAAAGGAAATAATTTCTGGTCTAATGACATTCCAGCCCTTCTCATAAAACATACATGGTAAACCATCTGGGCCCGGACTCTTTAGAGCACCCATATTGAAAATACCTTTCTGATTTCCTCTTCTGAAAGGACCATCGAAATGGCTTGTACATTTTCTGTCGTTAGTTGATAGCCTCTTCCGTAAAACTCTTTTTACCCACTCAGTTTTACTTGTCGAGGTTTATTCCAAGTTTACCTCATACCTTAGACTGTGTATGAATCTCATACTATGTCTTAGGTGACAGTTTAGTTTGACTACCATGGTAGTCGGTTTTAAACTTTGCTTATTATCAATTAATTTGAAGATTGCTATCTTCAACCTTGATAATATCTAGTAATCTTTACTAGAGTTAAGGCTATTAATTTCTTATGTAGAATTTGCAACGGTTACGGCTTAAACACTTTTAAGCCTACTTTCCTTCCATGTCTGGAAGTGCTACGATGACAATTTGTACTACTTTCATCCTTTAGCCTTCTGGGATGTTTCAGTAGTGATTCGGGTTTCCAATCCGAATTGGATGTCTAAATGCTCATCATGTTCAACATGACTTGACTTTATGTTTTCAAACATAAACGTCTCTCTCATGCGTGCTTGCTCATCGGTGTCTTTTCAAACTCCGATTTGGCAACGCTCTTCGTCATGAGTTTTGGGTCGAAATTCTTTTAGACTTTTCCGAGTCTTAGATTTTCTGTTTCGGATCTCAAGCATCTCAGCGTATTGAGTCTCTCTAATCCTATCATCTTTTTGATCTATGCTTATAGATCTTCAGATGCCCAAAATGGCATTTCATCCTTGTGTGTGGTCCTT
The DNA here is from genome assembly GCF_041429995.1 of Eschscholzia californica. Lineage (NCBI taxonomy): Eukaryota > Viridiplantae > Streptophyta > Magnoliopsida > Ranunculales > Papaveraceae > Eschscholzia > Eschscholzia californica. The sequence goes on from NW_028238198.1 coordinate 41,506,233, forward strand.
TTATTGAGTCAGTGTGTTCAGTATTACACAACATCTTATGTCGTACTCAATCTTTTGTATGTACTCGGCATACAGACCCGGAAGGTTTGTTTCTCCCACTTACCTTCTTGAAACTCGTGATTCAAGATTTTCTTCATTCCTCAGGAATCAAATTTCTTTGATTGCCTCTTTGAATCGAAGATTCTAACTCTTGCGTGCTTTTATTCCGTCGATGGATTTCTGAAGCATGCCTATGGACATAACTTGATTGGAAAAATCTTATTCTTCTTGTCTAGTTTCGGAAAACATGAATGTTTCCATCCCTCTCAATTTTCTACTTTGGAAAATCAATTTAGGTCTTCCGTTGACTTAAATTATCAAGCTTCATGTCTTGACGAGATATGGATTCCATGATGATTTTGGCTTCTAGCCAAAATCTAGAGTCAGTTTCCGTTTCTGCGCAGGTCTTTTATCTCTTCAGAAATAACCTTTATTTTCTGAGTCTTTGAGATTTTACTTTTGACCTTTTAAGGCTTTTCAACAACAATTTGGAATTTTCTCAACTACTTTGAGATATTCCTTTAGAGACACTTTCACTTGCTTTGAGAGTTCTCCTGCGAATGACATTCGCTTTTGTGCGGTGGGTTTATAAGATCATATCTTTAACCTTTCTATATCGGAGGAGCCGTAGTTTGTTGCTCTTGGTCGAATTTAATCGTCTTGTACAAGTTCCATGATTGTTCTTCATGACTTTTCATGATTTTTCCCATGATCGACTTGTACTTTTCTCCCACTTATACTTGTAATAATTAGTGCTTTTCTCCCAGACTACTAGGTGTGCTAATTACTAGAAGAATACTATCATGAGCAACAAACACTTTGTTCTCTTGATTGGTTGTGGAAGAAGCCCAAATTTCTTTCAAAAAGAAATTGCGTCAGATATTAGCTAGTTTTGTAACGCTTTTTACAAGTTTTAGCTTTAGACGGATTTTTGGTAAATTTGTGGAAACAATCGTTTCTAGAATATATCCCAAAGTATTCAGAAGACTGGCTTTAACCCATCTTTGATCGAGTCATGCATAGAAATGTTCGATTACTCCCACTGAAACCACCATCCGTCGGATGTGTTCCATGGAGCAGAGTTAGAAGCTGTTTCTTAACTCCTTTGATGGTTATCAAGTGTTTGACTCAAGTTTTCACCATTTCAATCTAATTGGATGGCTTAATCTTTCTTGTCAAAGTGATTCATTGCTTCGGTGTGTACTTTGTTTGAGCCTCTCAAACGTTTTGAAGTTGTCAGAGTACATATTGAAGTAGCTCTCGTTAGCTTCTGCAAGTAAACTTATAGGTCTGCATAATACTGTATGAGTCCTAATAGGTTACCAGTCTTATGCCCTTTTGAAAGGGTGACTTCGTCAATTAGTCCTTAAGACCAAATCGACAATGTTGAAGTTGATGAGTTTGAATCTCTTGATTTTAGCCATTATCGATGTTAACCTTCAGTTAATTTATCACTGGTTTAAAACATCAGATGTTTCTAGAAGAACAGAATGTTCTAAGCTAGATCAGTGTCTAAGAGAAGACTTCGATCCCTTTCAGCATCCTTAGCATTACTGCTTCTGCTCCCTCTTAGATCTTTACTTCTTTTAATCAAGTATGTGATTTCCTTGAGCTTTACCGAGCCGCACATCCGGTTTAAAATACCTGATGAAGGAATTTTACGATACTTGTTTTTAACTTTGTTAACAAGGATACGGAACCGGAATTTATAATTCCTTTTGTCCTCCAGGTACTAAAGGTAGTTTCCTTGTTTCCTTTTAAATGGTCTAGCCATTGTTTGGAAACATTCACAGAAATGAGGAGTACTCTTGATCATGTACTCGACAACTGCTTTTCTTTGATCAAATGTTTGTCTCACTTGACTAATCCTTTGCCCTTTTGAATCTCAAGAGCTCTTTCTTAGATTCTTTGTACCAAATCTCAAGAACCTTTCTTAGACTGGATATTCCCGTATGTTCTGCTCAGTTTGTTCGTAACAACCTGAGTGACTCATCTAAGGTCTTTATCTATCTTTGTTCAATCGATATTGAATTGGGTGATAGATGTATTATGTTGTCTTCCCTTAGGATGACTTCCAGATTGCCTTGGAGGTCTCGTACCTCTCCATTTATGACTTCTGTAGGAATTTCTTCCTTAGTTTGTCTTAATGGTTATGCTAGCATCCATTACTCTTCCAAAGAGAATGTTATACGATTGCTTGCAAATGGCTTTTGACCTTCTCTTGTATGAGTCAACATTGGGATTAGGTATTCTAGTGACCTTCCTTTTGAATCTAAGAACTATTCTCGGATTCATTCTTCCATTCTAGGAAGTGGATCAACACCTCCCTTAGGTGTGATTTAAAGTTAAACTCGTTTCTTTGTGTCATCATAAAACTACATAAAAGAAATGACAAAGTTTTAAAACTCGTTATCGTTTTTGAAAAACTTAGTTTTCCCACATTATTCAATAAGAACCCGTCCCCGATTGAATAAGTGGTTCCAAGATCCCAGTTCTTCGAAGTAAAGCGGACGAAGGCCCTACCCTTTGACTCCGTCGTTCCGGGTGAGTGAACTACTTCACTGATCATACCTTATGACTCTTGGTTGATAGATTTCATTAATGAATGACTAATCTATCCTTTTGCCTCGAGTATCCAAGACTCTCTTGCTGATCTCGTTGAGTAGAACCATTTAGACGTGTAGGCCTCTTCTATAGACCTATCCGCATTGTCCCAAGGTAGAGGAGGTACTCTGCGAAGGCCGACCCACCTTCCTCGAACAAGGGCGCAACGAGTGTCTTAATCTGGATAGGCGATTACTTAAGATTACGTTTTGGGGACTTTTACGCTAGTCTAGCGTTTGTTATAGTGAACTATTTAGCCTAACTAACATCCATGACATAAAGCGTAAATAAGTAAGTAAATGCGCGCGAGAAAGTAAATCAAGCAGACATGGATCCTAGTATGGCCCCTAACCTAAAAGATCTAATCTCCTTGGTTTTCTTTTTGTTTCGCCTTTTGGTTCGTCTTAGATCGCCATCTTTGAACCTCCATTGATTTCTCCCACTCGCCTTTGGATTTCATCCTCTAGTTTCTTCAATGGACTCATAGACCCTAAACTCTAATTACATGACTCTAACAATTCGCAGATCGTATAAACTTGAAATTAAAATTAATTATAAAGCATGCACCCATCCGTGCTTAAAACAAGAATAAGAAATAAATCTATGGCCATACTAGTTTCCCGCATTCACATCACATGCATTCATATAATATATTAAGGCTAAGAATTATATATGCATGATTATCTTGGGAGACACTTTTGTCGAAATCACATGTCACATTACGGACCTTAAGGCTAAATTCGAAGAATTCAACTAATGGTGCGTTCCGCTTTTATCTTTTATGATTTCTAAAATCAACTTCAAGAAAAGCTCCGTTTCGGGTTTTGAAAGCCCGGTTCAATTTCGAAAAAATATTGGTTCGATTCTTAATGATTTCATAAATCAATTTAAAGAGAAATCCGTTTTTGGCCTTCTGGATGCCCGGATTAATTTTGGAACTATTTGGTTGGAATCGGAAGAAATTTTGGCAAAAACTCCCACTCGAATGATGGTCCCTTTTCGTGGTCCGAAAAGCCTCGAAAAAGCCCAAGACAAGTCCTAGACAAGTCCCGGCCCAAGCCCACAAAAGGGCTCGGACAAGGTCTGGACATAGCACGACCCATAGGGCCGGCATGTCCTGGCCGAGGCCTATCAAGGGCTGGTCTCGTCCTAGCCGGAGCTAGGGCGCTAGTCCATGTACCAGACGCGTTTGGTGCTGGACCGAACCAGCACTAGGTGCCTCGGACTAGTCTGAAACACCCAGAACCTCTCAGACGCGTCTCCAAGACGCGTCTGGTCGAGAGCTCTGGACGCGTCCAGGAAGCTACCAGTGCAGCTTCTGGTCGCGTCTTAAGACGCGTCCCAGCTACTCTGGACGCGTCTCTAAGACGCGTCCAGATGCCTCCATTGCAGTTGATGGTCGGGTCCTAGACTCGACCTGGACGCGTCTCCAAGACGTGCTCTAGCTGCTCTGGACGCGTCTTAGACGCGTCTCCTGGACGCGTCTCAGCAGCTGTTCTGGACGCGTCCAGTGGACGCGACCAGCAGCTTCTGTCTGGCCAGGAAGCTTCCTGGAAGATAGTAGAAGGGATTTATACCCTAATACTAGTGTTTATAGCGGATAACGACATCTAATGTCTAACACTAATATCCCCAAGATCATCATGCAAAACTAGTAATTAACTAATAAGAAGACAGTAGATTACCTTAATCGTTATTTCCTTCGAGCTAGTTGAATAGATTAAAGAAGAACAAAAGCTTCAAACGTAGCTCCTCTACTTGGGACACCGAATAGTGTATTTAATCTCCCTCCTCGAAAGCTCGCTAGCACTCCAATGGTGGTTTGATAATAAGAAGACCTTCTTCTTGCTTGACTAGAAGATAGCTTGGGAATTAGCTCACTTTCTCCTCTCTACTTGATGAGGTAGAGTAAGAAAGCTTAGAGAGAAATTCCACCCCTTATTCTCTGCCCTAAGAGTGTTTATATAGAACCCTAATAAGAATCCACTTCCTTTTAAGTTTCCTAAAACACCTTTAAAATAAGATTTAGGGAAATTGTCGAAAATAGCAACTATTGATATTTTCTCAATTCCTTAAGGAATAAGTGTCCTAACACCACTAAAATTGGCACATATAATTCTTATTATATCAGAAACTAACCCTCCAAAATTCAGCCCAATCCGAGTCCTAGAAGTACCCGAATCGGTCTAGGCTCAAAACCCTTATTTCGGGCCTTTTTGCTATCTTTTGCCCAAATTCTATTTAGGCCTATGAGATATGTTTATGGGACATTTCCAATGTTATATCACACTCCCACTAGTGATATCATCTGATTAAATACCCATTCTTATGTGTAACCCGAATGTAAGATCCGATCAAAGTTAGCCGCAAATTACTTCGTAATTCGACGATCGTAGTTGGGTTCTAGCTAAACACTACGACCCCTAAATCAATCGGACTTGATGATCTTCTTCATCAATTTTTGTAGCCGAAATATTGCTCGCATTGCTATCTTGGTCGAAGGACATCTCCTTCAACTCCTTCACCTTTTTGGTCCAAGTCAAGAGTCTTTAATGATGGACAAAGTCAAGGGTTTGAAGTAGTCTAAAGAGATCCTGTTCTACTATTCATCTTCTTCACCAAGCTACACAACAAGTTAGAGAGAGAAAGAAGCTAGAGGCTAGGGTTTGGTGTTCTTGATCAAGGAAGGTTTCTAGGGTTTGCTGTTGAAAGAGAGGGAAAAAGAAAGAAGAAGGCGGAGGTCGGCCAAGTTAGGCCAGCCTAGCTTTGGCCGACACACAAGGTCGCGGGAGAAGCCGAGCTGCTGCTCGGGAAGCTTCCCAAGCTCCGACGGAAGCTTCCAGCAACAGCAGTTGCTAAGGCCGGAACGGGAGCAACCACAAGCAGGACCACAGGACGTGCTATGCACAAAGCTCCTGCAGCTCGGACGGACCAGGTGTAGCAGCTATCGGAGCACGCACAACAAGGACGCGTCCACGGGAAGTTTCACGCGGCTGAAGACGCGACCTGCAGCACAGACCAGAGCACCCGCAGCCCGGACAGTGGCTATTTAGCCGGATCTTGGTTCTTGGTCGGAACTTGTTTTGCCGGATTTTTCTATGGTTTCCGGCCACTTTCTTGGCCGAAACCTTAGGGATTTTACTCCCCATCATCTTGGCTAGCTACCCATGTGGTTTGATTTGGTTTTGGACTAGAAATTGCAAGAGAGAGAAAGCTAGGGTTTAGCTCTAATGGATGTTGAGTTCTAAATGGAGAAGATGATGATGGTCGCTAGGGGGAACCCAGAAATTTGTTAAGGGAGATCGGATGCACCTTAACTACTCATATTTTCCGACGATCTTAGCCTCGCACCACATCGAAAAAGGGGGATTCTCTCATCATTTCCTTTCCATTTCTTATTCAATCACCATGTTTAGCCAACTTTAGTGTGTCGATTATATGAGATGAAATGTGATAAATTTGTGATTGTGTTTAATATGATTTGATGTTTTGATTATAAATTGATGTTCATTTATTTCGATTATCGCTTTGATCGTATTTTCATGTGACTTGTCAAACACTTCGCATAGTTAATAAAAGAAACGAAGTATTCGATTTCGATCGTAGTCTAAGTCATAATTTCATGTGTCTCGTCATGCACTTCACATAGTTAGGCGACTAGACAACACCCTCGATGACTCGGGTTTGACCGATTGTTATGTTTGTCTGACTAAGTATGATCTCCGGATATACGTAGTACTTAGAGACATCTACTTTAGGAGTCAAACATCGATTATACTTTTGAAAATTAAATCAGACGATACATAGTTGTAGATTAATCATTATGGATCCGGACCTCGGCACCTCTCTCACCTATTTGTTGCTTCCCGAATCTTGTTCCTCTGACTCTCCTCTCGAAATCCAAATTGACACCCTTTCCTTTTAGTCTAAGATAGTGAGTGACTCTTAGACCGGTGGGCTAGACTCTCCCGATAACCGGACTACCAACCTATCCTTGGATCAACTCCGGTTTTACCGATTACTACTTCATACCTCCGCTTGGGTGTGCAACCTTTCGGGTGCATCAGATGATTGTTTCTCCATTGGGTGATTTAATTTCCTCAGCCCCTTGTTTCTTGTTGACTTCTTCTCCCAGGGGGTCTGCACTTTAAACACCTCTAGGTATTTTGGTCCCGCATGTCTTCTTACCATAGCCTGTTGTCACTCAGTTAGAGTATCGTCCAGGAGATCGGGCAGTTTGAGTCTTTTGGCACAGAAATCCATTGACTGGCCTAAAAGACCACAATAGTAGCAAAATCTTCCCAATCTCTCAAATCTTAGTGTTACTTGTAAACTCGGATATCCTTGTATTTGGAGTTTGATAGTTTTCGGCAACAGTTCGAGTAGTGAAATCTCAATCTTTGTCGATCCAAAAGTAGTCCATTTCATGGCGTCCTCCTGTGAAGTCGGCTTATACTTCTCAATGCCCTTCGTCAAAAGGTTGATAATATTTGGGGTGAGTAACTACTTAGGAAGATCATGAAATTGGATATTAAACCAAGCAGTCTGAAATTTATGCTCCGTAGGAGGTTTGCCCTTGATACATTGCTCCACCAAGAGAATATCATCCTTTATAATCCACGGGGATCGGGCTACAATTAATTGGATTTCGCTGGTGGTTGTGAATTTGGACCAGGAATGGGTTCGTCCAGATGTCACTTAATTCATATGGAAGCGGTTGGTTCCACACCCCTTGTAGTTTCCTTGTAAGTAGATCAAGAGAAAAGCTTTTGTATCATAGAACCTGAATAACACAATGCTGTTTGTGATCAAAGCTTCCCACACTTTCCTGTTGGCTTTGGATGACCGGCACCTCTGGTTCATTAGTAGACAGAGCCGCCAATTGCGCCAAGAAAGATTGTTCATCTTGGGTTGAATCCCTAGTTGTTGTTGCCACCATTAGATTGTTTAATGTCCTAAAGACCAAATCAGAATGTCTTGAAAGACCAACGAAGATGATGAATGATATTAAAACTATGAGGGTTCCGTAACCGCCAGGAGTGGTGGTGGAATATGATTAGGCTGGTGGCTCCGCTACAGAGCTCATTAGGTAATAAAATTATTAGCGATGAAGATGGTTGAACTATAAGGGCAAATGCTAAAATCACAAAGGATTTTGACAAAAGAAGTTACATAGCAGATGTGGCGGTTGTGGTTTGAAAGTTTGACTAAATCTAGACCGCTGAGAGATGAATATCACAACCGCCACATCAGCTGGATAACTTTTCTTTGTCAAAATCTTTTGTGATTCTAGAACTTCCCGAACTATAAATAATTTCTATAAATAACCAACTAAAATAAAGTGATGAAGATGGTTATTTTATTTTATTTTGTTGAAAAATTTTACTTGATTATTTGTATTGGATCTTTTAAACACACTCGGTTATTGTTTTATGGATATTATTTATGTTAAGTGAAACCAAACGAGGCCTTAAACCAACACCTAGTAGAGATGGGATGTAAAATATTGGGTTTTTCTATCGGATCCTTACAATGATATTATAATAACTGATAAACTTCTTTTTTGTTGCAAAATGGATAAAGTTAAACAATAATTTCCATTGATCTTTTATAACGACATAATTTTCATTAAAATTGAACACTTCTCATCTCATTCTTTTTATTCTTGCCTTTTTCTCCCCTTCTTTTGCTCCAAATAGCTAAGCTTTTAAGGAATAGTAACACCTGAAACAAATATAAAGACACGTTTTAAAGGTAAATTCACTCCAGAAACTAGGCAATTCATTACTTAAACAAAATATTCCTTCTGCCCCAATTTGATTAACCTTGTAGAAAATCCAACTTATTAAGGGTTTTCATTTAATGATTGCTAACTAAAGGAATTTTCCTAATTTACCCATAGTTACTTTATAGCATTACAATAAATACTATATTGGAAGTAGTTTGAAACCTTATTAAAAGTAAGGATAGATTTGGAAATGACAATAAAATTAGTAATAAATGAATCTTATTTAAAGTAAGTGCACAAACATTTTGGGTCTACCTTTAAAGGAATAAGACCAAAACAAAATGGGACGGAGGGAGAATTAAGATCTGAGAAATTCATTTTCTACATGAAGTAATTAAAACAAAACGAATAGTTAATCTATGGAATTGTCTAACGAGTAGGTTGGATTGCTTGAATTACTAGAGAATAGTTTATCCTTCTCATTAAATGATCATCTAAAACCAAGAATCATGTCCAAGTTTTAGCTAATGAATCATGCATGTGTGATTTAATCCACAAGTATATAGAGAGAAATTAAGAGGGGGAGATATTGAGAGGAAAATGAAGTTAAAAAAACATACTTCCACACCTGCTTCCATGAGGGAGTGGTTTACCACAAAAATCAGCAACATAAACCATTTTTTCTACACTAACAATTTGTTCCATCTCTTTAGTGATGTGTTTACAAACACAAGGCACATCAACTTTCTTTACAGCGCCACAACACCCTAGGTTGGGTGGAATCTTTGGCCCTTCCTTCAACACAAATTGAGCACATTCAGTTGTTAAACTTGCAAAGTCACCTTCACACTGTCCCATTACAACATTATCACTCCATGTTACCAACATTACTCCAACCACTACTACCAATACCAATCCCAACCTAGCCATCTCTCTCTCTAGGGTTTTCCTTTTCAATGGTGTTTGGTTATTTTGTTCCCTTCACTATATATACACAGATATGGGGACTGGTTTCCGTACTAGACAACCCATAGTTTCTATCGGTTTCAGTTTTCAAATTGCCACATTTTCGATTTTCTTTGGAATTGGCTCCTTTTTTTGGACTATCTCAATATTCCTTTTGTCAATTAATTCAAATTTTGAAATTAAAGTAATTAAATTAAGTTATAGATCTAACAAGAAATTTGACCGACGACCTAATTTCCTGAATATTTTGTTAAAGACAAATAAATTTTTTTGTCTTTGTAGGCACCACAAAAATTTTCAAATACTCTTCTAGTCCAATTTTAAACTCATCCCCCTTTTCATGACGAAAAATGTCCTTATTTTAACAAGGAAATTCCTCCTAAGTCAATTTAAACAAATGTCAATGGCAAAGCTTGGAAAGATGTTGGAGCAAATTCGAGCTAAACTTTCGAACATATTTTCATCAAATCCTCAAGAAGTTTGAGGTTTAGGATGGTTGAATTACGGATTCTAAAGAAAGAAGTTCCAAATTCATATTTTTGTTAAACGAATTTGCTAGGGGTTTAAGCTTATTTTTTGTTTTTGTTAAACAATTTCATGTTTCTGTTTGGATTTAACTTTTTTGGATTTTCAATTTGTGTTTTGTTAAACAAATTCTATAAAGAGAAACTGGAAAATTCCAAGAGTACATACAAACGGTTTACATGCCTTTGCATTAGCTTGCAAATGGTTTGCAAGAGCTTTGCAAGATCTTGCAAACTATTTCCAAGCATTTGAACCAATGAGTTTGTATTAAACATTGAAGAATCTTATATTTTCGTTCCCTATTGTGTCTAGATCAACTTTTTAACATAAAATAACAGTGAGAAATCTTTAAATATAACTTTGTTTACAAGGCATGATAAACCATTGTAACTATGTCACAAAGGATAACAAATAATTTGCAAAAGATTGGAAGCAATTGCAATTACTGCTAAAGGTTCGCAACCATCGAAATACCTAGTGCAAACCATTGCAAACAATTGCAACTGTTGTTGCAAAATATTGCAAAGGTTCAACCATCGAAAAACCTACTGCAGAGCATTGCAAACAATTACAATTGTTGCTGCAAAGTATTGCTATGGGTGGCAACCATCACAAAGCATTGCAAAGCATCACAAAACTTACTGTAAAGCATTGCAAAGGGTTTGTAACTGAATTTAGGGTTAGGTTTTCTTCTATCTTCCACGTGAGTGGATGAACAAGTTTATTTTAGGAGTCTAAAAAAATTTCAAACTCTTAAACGAAGAACAACAACCTAAAAGCAGGGCCGTGCCTGAGAAATTGAGGGCCCAGTGCCAAAATTCGGTTTGGGCCCTTTGTATTATATAAAAAAATTATACACAAAATAATAAACATGTTCAAAATAATTTGACCATAAAGACATAATTGATTGTTTATTCATCAACTCAAAATGTATTTAAAAGACATTCGAATAAAAAAAATTGCTTGAAACTTTTTCTCCTAGCATTTTTTGAAGCGTAATCATCAATTAACGGTTCGTAATCAATCTTGTCTAAGAGTTCATTTTCAATACTGAGCAAAGCTATTAAAAAAATTATTACACTCACAATTTATAAAGAAAACTTAATTAATACAAACTCTAACGGGACTAATTAATTTGATAAAATTTAATCTCCAGGTAAAGATATGATTTGTAGTAAGAAAATTAGAGATGAAAAAGTAATGTTGTAATGTGTTAAAATAAAAAGATAGATAGAGAGTAAAATATAACCACCAAATAAATTAGGAAAAGAAAATTTGAAAGAAAAAGTGTAACCAAAGAAATTAGAAAGAGAAAATTTTGTAATAAGTTCACGTAAATTGAAAAGGAACAAATAGTTACTTTATAGTAAAAATAGGGGGCCACTTGAGTTTACCTCATTGCTTTACCCCAGGTCCCTAGGTTTACCTTTGACATTCAAACCTGAGCACCAAAGTGGGCCCAAGTGAGTGGGGGCCCAGTGCGGGGGCCCTGCCCGCACTGGGCACCACACGGCCCTGCCTAAAAGTGATTTTGAATATTTGAAGATCAAAATCTAACCTATATTAGAAAATCGAAATAAGAATTAATCCCCTTAGATTCGCTCAGTTTTATAGAGAGAGAGAGAGGGAAATTTGCGTTCAAGTTTATTTTTGTCTTTTCACTATGTTAGATAATTTAAAAAAGTTTCAAATGGAGTTGAAGACTAGAAAACATAAATATACCTTTCTTAACAAAGAGAAGTTCCTTTAGGGAGATTTAACTAAATTTCTGTAAATCTAATTTAATTGAGCTTTAATTTTCTCTTAAAATTTTACTTGATTATTAGTATTCGATGTTTTAACCACACTCTGTTATTGTTTTATGGATATTATTTATGTTAAGTGAAACCAAACGAGGCCTTACACCATCACCTAGTAGAGATGGGATGTAAAATTTTGGATTTTTCTGTCGGATCCTTACAATGATATCATAATAACTGATAAACTTCTTTTTTGTTGCAAAATGGATAAAGTTAAACAATAATTTCCATTGATCTTTTATAACGACATAATTTTCATTCAAATTGAACACTTCTCCACTCGTTCTTTTTATTCATGCCTTCTTCTCTCCCTTCTGTTGCTCAAAATAGCTAAGCTTTTATGGAATAGTAACACCTGAAACAAATTTAAAGACATGTTTTAAAGGTAAATTCACTCCGTCAACTAGACAATTCATTACTTAATAAAAACATCCCTTCGTCCCAATTTGTTTCACCTTTTAGAAAATCCAACTTATTAAGGGTTTTCATTTATTGATTGCTAACTAGTTGTATTTTCCTAATTTACCCACAATTACTTTATAGCATTACAATAAATACAATATTGGAAGTAGTTTGAAACCTTATTAAAAGTAAGGGTGGATTTGGAAATGAAAATAAAATTAGTAATAAATGAATCTTATTTAAAATAAGTAGACAAACATTTTGGGTCTTCCTTTAAAGGAATAAGACCCAAAAAAAAAGGGACGGAGGGAGAATTATGATTTGAGAAATTCATTTTCCACATGAAGTAAAACAAAACGAATAGTTAATCTATGGACTTGTCTAACGAGTAGGTTGGATTGCTTGAATTACTAGAGAATAGTTTATCCTTCTCATTAAAAGATCAGCTAAAACCAAGAATCATTTCCAAATTTTAGCTAATGAATCATGGATGTGTGATTTAATCCACAAGTATATAGAGAGAAATTAAGAGGGGGAGATATTGAGAGGAAAATGAAGTTAAAAGAACATACTTCCACACTTGCTTCCATGAGGGAGTGGTTTACCACAAAAATCAGCAACATAAACCATTTTTTCTACACTAACAATTTGTTCCATCTCTTTAGTGATGTGTTTACAAACACAAGGCACATCAACTTTCTTTACAGCGTCACAACACCCCTGGCTGGGTGGAATCTTTGGCCCTTCCTTCAACACAAATTGAGCACATTCAGTTGTTAAACTTGCAAAGTCACCTTCACACTGTCCCATTACAACATTATCACTCCATGTTACCAACAATACTCCAACCACTACTACCAATACCAATCCCAACCTAGCCATCTCTCTCTCTCTCTCTCTCTCTAGGGTTTTCCTTTTCAATGGTGTTTGGTTATTTTGTTCCCTTCATTATATATACACAGATATGGGGACTGGGTTCCGTACTAGACAGCCCATAGTTTCTATCGGTTTCAGTTTTCAAATTGCCACATTGTCGATTTTCTTTGGAATTGGCTCCTTTTTTTGGACTATCTCAATATTCCTTTTGTCAATTAGTTCAAAGTTTGAAATTAAAGTAATTAAATTAAGTTATAGATCTAACAAGAAATTTGACCGACGACCTAATTTCCTGAATATTTTGTTAAAGACAAATAAATTTTTTTTGTCTTTGTAGGCACCACAAAAAATTTCAAATACTCTTCCAGTCCAATTTTAAACTCATCCACCTTTTCATGACGAAAAATGTCGTTATTTTAACAAAGAAATTCCTCCTAAGTCAATTTAAACATATGTCAATGGCAGAGCTTGGAAAGATGTTGGAGGTAATTCGAGCTAAACTTTCGAAGACATTTTCATCAAATCCTCAAGAAGTTTGAGGTTTAGGATGGTTGAATCTCCTTAGTTTCGGTTTAAATGAACCTATTAGGGTTTTCAGGTTGTTATTGTTTACGGATTCTAAAGAAAGAAGTTCTAAATTCATATTTTTGTTAAACGAATTTGCTAGGGGTTTAAGCTTATTTTTTGTTTTTGTTAAACAATTTCATGTTTCTGTTTGGATTTAACTTTTTTGGATTTTCAATTTGTTTTTTGTTAAACAAATTCTATAAAGAGAAACTGGAAAATTTCAAGAGTACGTACAAACGGTTTACATGCCTTTGCATTAGCTTGCAAATGGTTTGTAAGAGCTTTGCAAGATCTTGCAAACTATTTCCAAGCATTTGAACCAATGAGTTTGTATTAAACATTGAAGAATCTTATATTTTCGTTCCCTATTGTGTCTAGATCAACTTTTTAACAAAAAATAACAGTGAGAAATCTTGAAATATAACTTTGTTTACAAGGCATGATAAACCATTGTAACTATGTCACAAAGGATAACAAATAATTTGCAAAACATTGGAAGCAATTGCAATTACTGCTAAAGGTTCACAACCATCGAAATACCTAGTGCAAAGCATTGCAAACAATTGCAACTGTTGTTGCAAAATATTGCAAAGGTTCAAGCATCGAAAAACCTACTGCAGAGCATTGCAAACAATTACAATTGTTGCTGCAAAGTATTGCTATGGGTGGCAACCATCACAAAGCATTGCAAAGCATCACAAAACTTACTGTAAAGCATTGCAAAGGGTTTGTAACTGAATTTAGGGTTAGGTTGTCTTCTATCTTCCACGTGAGTGGATGAACAAGTTTATTTTAGGAGTCTAAAAAAATTTCAAACTCTTAAACGAAGAACAATAACCTAAAAGCAGGGCCGTGCCTGAGAAATTGAGGGCCCAGTGCCAAAATTCGGTTTGGGCCCTTTGTAGTATATAAAAAAATTATACACAAAATAATAAACATGTTCAAAATAATTTGACCATAAAGACATAATTGATTGTTTATTTATCAACTCAAAATGTATTTAAAAGACATTCGAATAAAAAAAAATTGCTTGAAACTTTTTCTCCTAGCATTTTTTGAAGCGTAATCATCAATTAACGGTTCGTAATCAATCTTGTCTAAGAGTTCATTTTCAATACTGAGTAAACCTATTAAAAAAATTATTACACTCACAATTTATAAAGAAAAATTAATTAATACAAATTGTAACGGGACTAATTAATTTGATAAAATTTAATCTCCAGGTAAAGATATGATTTGTAGTAAGAAAATTAGAGATGAAAAAGTAATGTTGTAATGTGTTAAAATAAAAAGATAGATAGAGAGTAAAATATGACCACCAAATAAATTAGGAAAAGAAAATTTGAAAGAAAAAGTGTAACCAAAGAAATTAGAAAGAGAAAATTTTGTAATAAGTTCACGTAAATTGAAAAGGAACAGATAGTTACTTTATAGTAAAAATAGGGGGCCACTTGAGTTTACCTCATTGCTTTACCCCAGGTCCCTAGGTTTACCTTTGACATTCAAACCTGAGCACCAAAGTGGGCCCACGTGAGTGGGGGCCCAGTGCGGGGGCCCTGCCCGCACTGGGCACCGCACGGCCCTGCCTAAAAGGGATTTTGAATATTTGAAGATCAAAATCTAACCTACATTAGAAAATCGAAATGAGAATTAATCCCCTTAGATTCGCTCAGTTTTATAGAGAGAGAGTGGGGGATTTTTTTGTTCTGTAAAGGGAGAGAGGGAAATTTGCGTTCAAGTTTATTTTTGTCTTTTCACTATGTTAGATAATTTAAAAAAGTGTCAAATGGAGTTGAAGACTAGAAAACATAAATATACCTTTCTTAACAAAGAGAAGTTCCTTTAGGGAGATTTAACTAAATTTCTGTAAATCTAATTTAATTGAGCTTTAATTTTTCTCTTAAAATTTTACTTGATTATTAGTATTTGATGTTTTAACCACACTCTGTTATTGTTTTATGGATATTATTTATGTTAAGTGAAACCAAACGAGGCCTTACACCATCACCTAGTAGAGATGGGATGTAAAATTTTGGATTTTTCTGTCGGATCCTTACAATGATATCATAATAACTGATAAACTTCTTTTTTGTTGAAAAATGGATAAAGTTAAACAATAATTTCCATTGATCTTTTATAACGACATAATTTTCATTAAAATTGAACACTTCTCCACTCGTTCTTTTTATTCATGCCTTCTTCTCCCCCTTCTGTTGCTCAAAATAGCTAAGCTTTTATGGAATAGTAACACCTGAAACAAATATAAAGACATGTTTTAAAGGTAAATTCACTCCGTCAACTAGACAATTCATTACTTAATAAAAACATCCCTTCGTCCCAGTTTGTTTCACCTTTTAGAAAATCCAACTTATTAAGGGTTTTCATTTATTGATTGCTAACTAATTGTATTTTCCTAATTTACCCACAATTACTTTATAGCATTACAATAAATACAATATTGGAAGTAGTTTGAAACCTTATTAAAAGTAAGGGTGGATTTGGAAATGAAAATAAAATTAGTAATAAATGAATCTTATATAAAATAAGTAGACAAACATTTTGGGTCTTCCTTTAAAGGAATAAGACCCAAAAAAAAAAGGGACGGAGGGAGAATTAAGATTTGAGAAATTCATTTTCTACATGAAGTAAAACAAAACGAATAGTTAATCTATGGACTTGTCTAACGAGTAGGTTGGATTGCTTGAATTACTATGGAATAGTTTATCCTTCTCATTAAAAGATCAGCTAAAACCAAGAATCATTTCCAAATTTTAGCTAATGAATCATGCATGTGTGATTTAATCCACAAGTATATAGAGAGAAATTAAGAGGGGGAGATTTTGAGAGGAAAACGAAGTTAAAAGAACATACTTCCACACTTGCTTCCATGAGGGAGTGGTTTACCACAAAAATCAGCAACATAAACCATTTTTTCTACACTAACAATTTGTTCCATCTCTTTAGTGATGTGTTTACAAACACAAGGCACATCAACTTTCTTTACAGCGTCACAACACCCCTGGCTGGGTGGAATCTTTGGCCCTTCCTTCAACACAAATTGAGCACATTCAGTTGTTAAACTTGCAAAGTCACCTTCACACTGTCCCATTACAACATTATCACTCCATGTTACCAACAATACTCCAACCACTACTACCAATACCAATCCCAACCTAGCCATCTCTCTCTCTCTCTAGGGTTTTCCTTTTCAATGGTGTTTGGTTATTTTGTTCCCTTCACTATATATACACAGATATGGGGACTGGGTTCCGTACTAGACAACCCATAGTTTCTATCGGTTTCAGTTTTCAAATTGCCACATTGTCGATTTTCTTTGGAATTGGCTCCTTTTTTTGGACTATCTCAATATTCCTTTTGTCAATTAATTCAAAGTTTGAAATTAAAGTAATTAAATTAAGTTATAGATCTAACAAGAAATTTGACCGAGGACCTAATTTCCTGAATATTTTGTTAAAGACAAATAAATTTTTTTTGTCTTTGTAGGCACCACAAAAATTTTCAAATACTCTTCCAGTCCAATTTTAAACTCATCCACCTTTTCATGACGAAAAATGTCCTGATTTTAACAAAGAAATTCCTCCTAAGTCAATTTAAACATATGTCAATGGCAGAGCTTGGAAAGATGTTGGAGGTAATTCGAGCTAAACTTTTGAAGACATTTTCATCAAATCCTCAAGAAGTTTGAGGTTTTCGGATGGTAGAATCTCCTTAGTTTCGGTTTAAATGAACCTATTAGGGTTTTCAGGTTGTTATTGTTTACGGATTTCTAAAGAAAGAAGTTTTAAATTCATATTTTTGGTAAACGAATTTGCTAGGGGTTTAAGCTTATTTTTTGTTTTTGTTAAACAATTTCATGTTTCTGTTTGGATTTAACTTTTTTGGATTTTCAATTTATTTTTTGTTAAACAAATTCTATAAAGAGAAACTGGAAAATTTCAAGAGTACATACAAACGGTTTACATGCCTTTGCATTAGCTTGTTGCAAATGGTTTGCATGAGCTTTGCAAGATCTTGCAAACTATTTCCAAGCATTTGAACCAATGAGTTTGTATTAAACATTGAAGAATCTTATATTTTCGTTCCCTATTGTGTCTAGATAAACTTTTTAATAAAAAATAACAGTGAGAAATCTTGAAATATAACTTTGTTTACAAGGCATGATAAACCATTGTAACTATGTCACAAAGGATAACAAATAATTTGCAAAACATTGGAAGCAATTGCAATTACTGCTAAAGGTTCGCAACCATCGAAATACCTAGTGCAAAGCATTGCAAACAATTGCAACTGTTGTTGCAAAATATTGCAAAGGTTCAACCATCGAAAAACCTACTGCAGAGCATTGCAAACAATTACAATTGTTGCTGCAAAGTATTGCTATGGGTGGCAACTATCACAAAGCATTGCAAAGCATCACAAAACTTACTGTAAAGCATTGCAAAGGGTTTGTAACTGAATTTAGGGTTAGGTTGTCTTCTATCTTCCACGTGAGTGGATGAACAAGTTTATTTTAGGAGTCTAAAAAATTTCAAACTCTTAAACGAAGAACAACAACCTAAAAGCAGGGCCGTGCCTGAGAAATTGAGGGCCCAGTGGCAAAATTCGGTTTGGGCCCTTTGTGTTATATAAAAAATATATACACAAAATAATTAACATGTTCAAAATAAATTGACCATAAAGACATAATTGATTGTTTATTTATCAACTCAAAATGTATTTAAAAGACATTCAAATAAAAAAAATTGCTTGAAACTTTTTCTCCTAGCATTTTTTGAAGCGTAATCATCAATTAACGGTTCGTAATCAATCTTGTCTAAGAGTTCATTTTCAATACTGAGCAAAGCTATTAAAAAAATTATTACACTCACAATTTATAAAGAAAAATTAATCAATACAAATTCTAACGGGACTAATTAATTTGATAAAATTTAATCTCCAGGTAAAGATATGATTTGTAGTAAGAAAATTAGATATGAAAAAGTAATGTTGTAATGTGTTAAAATAAAAAGATAGATAGAGAGTAAAATATGACCACCAAATAAATTAGGAAAAGAAAATTTGAAAGAAAATGTGTAACCAAAGAAAGTAGAAAGAGAAAATTTTGTAATAAGTTCACGTGAATTGAAAAGGAACAGATAGTTACTTTATAGTAAAAATAGGGGGCCACTTGAGTTTACCTCATTGCTTTACCCCAGGTCCCTAGGTTTACCTTTGACATTCAAACCTGAGCACCAAAGTGGGCCCACGTGAGTGGGGGCCCAGTGCGGGGGCCCTGCCCGCACTGGGCACCGCACGACCCTGCCTAAAAGGGATTTTGAATATTTGAAGATCAAAATCTAACCTATATTAGAAAATCGAAATGAGAATTAATCCCCTTAGATTCGCTCAGTTTTATAGAGAGAGAGTGGGGGATTTTTTTGTTCTGTAAAGGGAGAGAGGGAAATTTGCGTTCAAGTTTATTTTTGTCTTTTCACTATGTTAGATAATTTAAAAAAGTGTCAAATGGAGTTGAAGACTAGAAAACATAAATATACCTTTCTTAACAAAGAGAAGTTCCTTTAGGGAGATTTAACTAAATTTCTGTAAATCTAATTTAATTGAGCTTTAATTTTTCTCTTAAAATTTTACTTGATTATTAGTATTTGATGTTTTAACCACACTCTGTTATTGTTTTATGGATATTATTTATGTTAAGTGAAACCAAACGAGGCCTTATACCATCACCTAGTAGAGATGGGATGTAAAATTTTGGATTTTTCTGTCGGATCCTTACAATGATATTATAATAACTGATAAACTTCTTTTTTTTTTGCAAAATGGATAAAGTTAAACAATAGTTTCCATTGATCTTTTATAACGACATAATCTTCATTAAAACAGAACAATTCTCCACTCATTGTTTTTATTCATGCCTTTTTCTCCCACTTCTGTTGCTCCAAATAGCTAAGCTTTTATGGAATAGTAACACCTGAAACAAATATAAAGACATGTTGTAAAGGTAAATTCACTCCGTCAACTAGGCAATTCATTACTTAAAAAAAATACTCCCTTCGTCCCAATTTGTTTCACCTTTTAGAAAATCCAACTTATTAAGGGTTCTCATTTATTGATTGCTAACTAAATGTATTTTCCTAATTTACCCATAGTTACTTTCTAGCATTACAATAAATACTATATTGGAAGTAGTTTGAAACCTTATTAAAAGTAAAGGTAGATTTGGAAATGAAAATAAAATTAGTAATAAATGAATCTTATTTAAAGTAAGTGGACAAACATTTTGGATCTTCCTTTAAAGGAATAAGACCCAAACGAAATGGGACGGAGGGAGAATTAAGATCAGAGAAATTCATTTTCTACATGCAGTAAAACAAAACGAATAGTTAATCTGTGGACTTGTCTAACGAGTAGGTTGGATTGCTTGAATTACTAGAGAATACTTTATCCTTCTCATTAAAATATCAGCTAAAACCAAGAATCATGTCCAAGTTTTAGCTAATGAATCATGCATATGTGATATAACCCACAAGTGTATAGAGACAAATTAAGAGTGGGGGAATATTGAGAGGAAAATGAAGTTAAAAGAACATACTTCCACACTTGCTTCCATGAGGGAGTGGTTTACCACAAAAATCAGCAACATAAACCATTTTTTCTACACTAACAATTTGTTCCATCTCTTTAGTGATGTGTTTACAAACACAAGGCACATCAACTTTCTTTACAGCGTCACAACACCCCTGGCTGGGTGGAATCTTTGGCCCTTCCTTCAACACAAATTGAGCACATTCAGTTGTTAAACTTGCAAAGTCACCTTCACACTATCCCATTACAATATTATCACTCCATGTTACCAACAATAATCCAACCACTACTACCAATACCAATCCCAACCTAGCCATCTCTCTCTCTAGGGTTTTCCTTTTCAATGGTGTTTGGCTATTTTGTTCCCTTCACTATATATACACAAATATGGGGATTGGTTTCCGTACTAGACAGCCCATAGTTTCTATCGGTTTCAGTTTTCAAATTGCCACATTGTCGATTTTCTTTGGAATTGGCTCCTTTTTTTGGACTATCTCAATATTCCTTTTGTCTTAATTCAAATTTTGAAATTAAAGTAATTAAATTAAGTTATAGATCTAACAAGAAATTTGACCGACGACCTAATTTCCATAATATTTTTCTTAAAGACAATTAATTTTTTTGTCTTTGTAAGCACCACAAAATTTTCAAATACTCTTTCATTCCAATTTTAAACTCATCCCCCTTTTCATGAAGAAAAATGTCCTTATTTTAACAATGAAATTCCTCCTAAGTCAAATTCAACAAATGTCAATGGTAGAGCTTGGAAAGATGTTGGAGCAAATTCGAGCTAAATTTTTGAAGATATTTTCATCAAATCCTTAAGAAGTTTGAGGTTTAGGATGGTTGAATCTCCTTAGTTTCGATTTAACTGAATCTATTAGGTTTTCAGGTTGTTATTGTTTACGAATTCTAAAGAAAGAAGTTCAAAATTTATATTTTTGTTACACGAATTTGCTAGGGGTTTCAGCTTATTTTTTGTTTTTGTTAAACAATTTCATGTTTCTGTTTGGAATTGACTTTTTTCGATTTTCAATTTTTTTTTTGTTTAACAAATTCTATAAAAAGAAACTGAAAAACTTCACGAGTCCATACAAACAGTTTACATGCCTTTGCATTAGCTTGCAAACTGTTTCCAAGCATTTGAACCAATGAGTTTGTATTAAACATTGAAGAATCTTATATTTTCATTCCCTATTGTGTGTAGATCAACTTTTTAACAGAAAATAATAGTGAGAAATCTTATAATATAACCTTGTTTACATGGCATGACAAATCATTGTAACTCTGTCGCAAAGGATAACAAATAATTTGCAAACTGTTTCCAAGCATTTGAACTAAAGAGTTTGGATTAAACATTGAAGAATCTTATATTTTCGTTCCATACTGTGTCTAGATCAACTTTTTAACAGAAAATAACAGTGAGAAATCTTATAATATAACCTTGTTTACAAGGCATGACAAACCATTGGAAGCAATTGCAATTGCTGCTACAAAGTATTCCAATGGCTCGCAACCATCGAAATACCTAGTGCAAAGCATTGCAAACAATTGCAACTGTTGTTGCAAAATATTGCAAAGTTTCAACCATCACAAAACCTACTACAGAGCATTGCAAACAATTACAACTGTTGCTGCAAAGTATTGCAATGGTTCGCAACCATCGCAAAGCATGGCAAAGCTTCACAAAACTTACTGTAAAGCATTGCGAAGGATTTGTAACTGAATTTAGGGTTAGGTTGTCTTCTATCTTCCACGTTAGTGGATGAACAAGCTTATTTTAGGAGTCTAAAACACTTTCAAACTCTTAAACAAAGAATAACAATCTAAAAGGGATTTTGAATATTTGAAGATCAAAATCTGACCTATATTAGAAAATCAAAATCGAAATGAGAATTAATCTGCTTAGATTCGTTCAGTTTTTTAGAGGGAGAGGGGGGGATTTTTTGTTCAGTAAAGAGAGAGAGAGAGAGAGGAAAATTTGCGTACAAGTTTATTTTTGTCTATTCACTATGTTAGATAATTTTAAAAAGTGTCAAAGGGAGCTGAAGATTAGAAAACAAAAATATATCTTTCTTAACAAAGAGAAGTTCCTTTAGGGAGATTTAACAAAATTTATGTAAATCTAATTTAACTGAGCTTTAATTTTTCTCTTAGAATTTTACTTGATTATTAGTATTTGATGTTTTAACCGCAATCGGTTATTGTTTTATGGATATTATTTATGTTAAGTGAAACCAAACGAGGCCTTAAACCATCACTTAGTAGAGATGGGATGTAAAATTTTGGGTTTTTCTGTCGGATCCTTACAATGATATTATAATAACTGATAAACTTCTTTTTTTTTTTTGCA
Source organism: Eschscholzia californica (assembly GCF_041429995.1). NCBI lineage: Eukaryota > Viridiplantae > Streptophyta > Magnoliopsida > Ranunculales > Papaveraceae > Eschscholzia > Eschscholzia californica. The sequence continues at coordinate 41,528,695 of NW_028238198.1, forward strand.
AAATGGATAAAGTTAAACAATAGTTTCCATTGATCTTTTATAACGACATAATCTTCATTAAAACAGAACAATTCTCCACTCATTGTTTTTATTCATGCCTTTTTCTCCCACTTCTGTTGCTCCAAATAGCTAAGCTTTTATGGAATAGTAACACCTGAAACAAATATAAAGACATGTTTTAAAGGTAAATTCACTCCGTCAACTAGGCAATTCATTACTTAAAAAAAATACTCCCTTCGTCCCAATTTGTTTCACCTTTTAGAAAATCCAACTTATTAAGGGTTCTCATTTATTGATTGCTAACTAAATGTATTTTCCTAATTTACCCATAGTTACTTTCTAGCATTACAATAAATACTATATTGGAAGTAGTTTGAAACCTTATTAAAAGTAAAGGTAGATTTGGAAATGAAAATAAAATTAGTAATAAATGAATCTTATTTAAAGTAAGTGGACAAACATTTTGGATCTTCCTTTAAAGGAATAAGACCCAAACGAAATGGGACGGAGGGAGAATTAAGATCAGAGAAATTCATTTTCTACATGCAGTAAAACAAAACGAATAGTTAATCTGTGGACTTGTCTAACGAGTAGGTTGGATTGCTTGAATTACTAGAGAATACTTTATCCTTCTCATTAAAATATCAGCTAAAACCAAGAATCATGTCCAAGTTTTAGCTAATGAATCATGCATATGTGATATAACCCACAAGTGTATAGAGACAAATTAAGAGTGGGGGAATATTGAGAGGAAAATGAAGTTAAAAGAACATACTTCCACACTTGCTTCCATGAGGGAGTGGTTTACCACAAAAATCAGCAACATAAACCATTTTTTCTACACTAACAATTTGTTCCATCTCTTTAGTGATGTGTTTACAAACACAAGGCACATCAACTTTCTTTACAGCGTCACAACACCCCTGGCTGGGTGGAAGCTTTGGCCCTTCCTTCAACACAAATTCAGCACATTCAGTTGTTAAACTTGCAAAGTCACCTTCACACTGTCCCATTACAACATTATCACTCCATGTTACCAACAAGACTCCAACAACTACTACCAATACCAATCCCAACCTTGCCATCTCTCCCTCTCTAGGGTTTTCCTTTTCAATGGTGTTTGGCTATTTTGTTCCCTTAACTATATATATACAAATATGGGGATTGGTTTCCGTACTAGACAGCCCATAGTTTCTATTGGTTTCAGTTTTCAAATTGCCACATTGTCGATTTTCTTTGGAATTGTCTCCTTTTTTTGGACTATCTCAATATTCCTCTTGTCAATTAATTCAAAATTTGAAATTAAAATAATTAAATTAAGTTATATAGATCTAACAAGAAATTTGACCGACGACCTAATTACCTGAATATTTTGTTAAAGACAAATAAATTTTTTTGTCTTTGTAGGCACCACAAAAATTTTCAAATACTCTTCCAGTCCAATTGTAAACTCATCCCCTTTTTCATGACGAAAAATATCCTTATTTTAACAAGGAAATTCCTCTTAAGTCAATTTAAACAAATGTCAATGGCAGAGCTTGGAAAGATGTTGGAGCAAATTCGAGCTAAATTTTTTAAGATATTTTCATCAAATCCTCAAGAAGTTTGAGGTTTAGGATGGTTGAATCTCCTTAGTTTCGAGTTAACTGAACCTATTAGGGTTTTCAAGTTGTTATTGTTTACGGATTTTAAAGAAAGAAGTTCAAAATTCATATTTTTGTTAAACGAATTTGCTAGGGGTTTCAGCTTATTTTTTGTTTGTTAAACAATTTCATGTTTCTGTTTGGAATTGACTTTTTTGGATTAAAATTTTTTTTTTTGTTAAACAATATCTATAAAGAGAAACTGGAAAACTTCACGAGTCCATGCAAACAGTTTACATGCCTTTGCATTAGCTTGCAAACTGTTTGCAAGTCTTTGCAAAACTTGCGAGAGCCTTGCAAGAGTTTTGCAAACTGTCGAGATCTTTGCTAACTGTTTATAAGAACTTCGCTAACTGTTTGCAAGAGCTTGCAAACTGTTTTCAAGCATTTGAACTAAAGAGTTTGTATTAAACTTTGAAGAATCTTATATTTTCGTTCCATATTATGTCTAGATCAACTTTTTAACAGAAAATAACAGTGAGATATCTTATAATATAACCTTGTTTACAAGGCATGACAAACCATTGTAACTCTGTCGCAAAGGATAACAAATAATATGAAAAACATTAGAAGCAATTGCAATTGCTGCTACAAAGTATTGCAAAGGTTCGCAACCATCGAAATACTTAGTGCAAAGCATTGCAAACAATTGCAACTGTTGGTGCAAAATACTGTAAACAATTGCAACTGTTGTTGTCAAATATTGCAAGAAATTGCAACTGTTGTTGCAGAATATTGCAGAGGTTCAACCATCACAAAACCTACTGCAGAGCATTGCAAACAAATACAACTGTTGGTGCAAAGTATTGCAATGGTTCGCAACCATCGCAAAGCATTGCAATGGTTCGCAACCATCGCAAAGCATTGCAATGGTTCGCAACCATCGCAAAGCATTGCAAAGCTTCACAAAACTTACTGTAAAGCATTGCGAAGGGTTTGTAACTGATTTAGGGTTAGGTTGTCTTGTATCTTCCACGTTAGTGGATGAACAAGTTTATTTTAGGAGTCTAAAACAATTTCAAACTCTTAAACAAAGAACAACAACCTAAAAGGGATTTTTAATATTCGAAGATCCAAATCTGACCTATATTAGAAAATCAAAATCGACAGAGAATTTATCTCCTTAGGTTCGTTCAGTTTTATAGAGAGAGGGAGATTTTTTTGTTCAGTAACGAGAGAGAGAGAGGGGGAAATTTGCGTTGAAGTTTATTTTTGTCTTTTCACTATGTTAGATAATTTTAAAAAGTGTCAATCTCCTTAGGTTCGTTTAGTTTTAGAGAGAGGGGGAGAGGGAGTTCTTGTTCGGAAAGAGAGAGGGAGATTTATTCTCAAGGTTATTTTTGTTTTATTAAATGTTATATAATTTAGAAAAAATGTCAGAGGAGAGCTTGTGCAGGGGTAGAGAAAGATATTAGATCGGATGATATTTTTTGTTGGAAGTCAACAACAGATGACAGATAACTGTTCCGGGCGAGAGGAAACAGAGCTCGTCAGTGGGGAAAACATATTAAAAAAAAAAAAAGACAATATTAACTGCTAATTTTGACTGATACAATCATGATCTTTCAAGCCATACTGGAGCATTACTACATATATGGGAACAAATTTTCCAGTTGATAAACCATATCGCAATTAAGAATTGAATATTAGAAGGTCGATGTTTCGAGGAAATAAGGATATTTCCGGGAAAGAAAGTTTAGGTGGAACCAAATTTTTTTGTTTCTTCCTCCATCTTCCTTCTAACCACCATCAACTTCGACGACCACTGCGACATCATCCACTCTGGTGATTAATCTTCCTCTCTCTCTCTCTTTTCATCCCTTTTTGTTATCTTCTCTCTTTCCTCTCTTTCCTCGCGTGGACCCCTTTTTGTTATCTTCTCTCTTTCCTCGCCTGGACCTAAAGCCTCCCCGTCACCGGAACCCTCATTTGCATCTGGACTCCAGATTCAAGCGAAACTCATCCGGAACTAGAGTCCAAATCTAGACTAAGGATCTTTCCTTCGTCTAGTTTTCCTGACGAACGAAGGGACCATTCTCTTCGCCGAAACTTAGAGAGAGAAGAGAAAGAGTGGGAAGAGGAAGAGAGAGAAGGGAGAGAGAAGAGAGAGAGGAGAGAGAGCCAACCGGAGATGGCCGGAGATGGCGAATGGTAAGGGGAGCTAAGGATTGTTGTTGGGGAACTATTATGGTTGGGGAGCTGCCAAGATTAGTAAAGGGAGATGTAAGTTTTGAGTTATTATTTTAAAGACCTTCTAAGATTCACAATTTAAGGGACTAAAGTGTAATATATGGAAATATACCAGAATTAAAGAAAAGAAAAAAACTATGCTTTCTTTATTCACTCGATCTCTCTTCAAATAGTCTCTCCTAATCTCTGTCCGACTTCTCTTCAATCTTTTCCGGTCATCAACTACAAAATTCCAGCTAATCTACCCAAGTATTTTCTCTAATGAAGAAGACATCAACCAAAATCTTGTGAGTTTTCTTCCCTTTATGATTTCTAGGGGTTTTCTAAGTTCTATATATAGGGTTTTAGTGAGTTTTAAATCTAGCGTTTTGCTCAGAATTTGTCATAAGATGATATTAGTTGTTTATTTGTTTTCCCCCCCTTCGTTATACTTAAGATTGTTGTGTTAGCTTCAAAACTATATCTAGGATTTTGGTGGGAATTTATCACAACTTCTACCATGCAATTTTTGTATAATTTTTAGGTTCTTTGATTATCTTCACCTTTATCACTTGTTATTGCAATATGTTCTTTGGTTTGGCTCTGGTACTTAGGCGTTTGATAAGCTAAATCGTTTATCAACTACTGTAAACAAATGTAGAGTACTGCAACATGTTATGCACTTAGAAATTTTATGTTTGTTTTTGCAGAACAAGTGACTTGGTAAACTTTTAGATAACATGAAAGCTTGTGGTGCTGGAGACACAAACAAACCGATAAGTCCAAAATCGAGGAAGAAAATGCAAGACACCCTCAAAAGCATATGTCAAGATTCTGCTGAAAAGGGAAATCAAGTCTCAGACAAAGAAGATGAGGGCGATTCAATCGATGGCGGCGATTCAAGCGATGGGGTTGAAGAGTATGAGTAAAATTGGCAATAGTTATAATTTGATGAATCTTTTTGTGACTATTTTGCAAGAGAATTGATATGTTATATCTCTAATGTAATCATACTATTCACCAAATTTCAGAAATGGGAAGAAACTTTAGCAATGTACTAGTTTTTTCATTTTTTGAGGTTCTGTTATTACAATGACGAAATAATAAATATGTGGTTGCCTAGGCTGTTTTCACCTTTTTTTTTATGTCTAATTGCCCTCAACTGGGGGGAAATTTGTTAAAGAAAATATCATTGAATATGTGATTCCCTAGGGAAAACTTACTGTTTTCAGCTTTGTGTGCCCAATTTTCCTTAGCTGGGGGGAAATGTTTCAAAAATTTCCCCAGGGAAATATGAACCGAACGGTTCTGCCTCTTTTTGGGCGAATTTTTAAAGCTAAAAGAAAAATAAAATTTAACCGAAAATATTTGTCTGGGAAATTTCTTACATCTTGAGATAAATCTTCATCTATAATAACAGTGTTTGATTGAGTTGGTGGCTGTTGGTTCAATTGAAAAATATGTTCTTCCTCCATTAAAGAAGCAACATCATAAATATCGTGGGACATAATAAACGTTAGTATCCAATAGAAGATAGTGAGAATCAATAAATTAGTTGCTTATTAGTAATGGTTCTTGTGTAACTTGATTGTGGAGAAGAAAGAGAGATATTATTATTGAAATATTTAAGGCTTAAGGGAGAATAGTAAAGAAAAATTACTATCAAAAGTTTTAAAATTTTAAATTATATAATTGTTTTTTTTAAATTTTAAATTATATAATTGTTTTTTCTAATCCATCTATATTTTATTATTTAGTTTCAGATCCAAAAAAATAGTTCCTAATACCGAATTGGTACAGAGAGTTGTAGTACAAAAAATTGATTTTGTACTACAGCTCCCCAACAACAATCTTCCGCTCCCCTTACCAATCGCCGCCGGAGATAGAGATCCGGTCGGAGAAGTGAGAGACAATGAAGAGGGAGTTAAGGTCCGTTTGGTGACTTGTTTTTAGTTCGCGCCTTTTTCTCCGGATTTTTTTTTATTTCCCGAAACAGCGACCTATTAGAAACTTTTCTTCTTAACTTTTGTTATCCTTTAGACCAAAAGGATCCATATCCAAGAGAAGAAACACTAGCCACGACTCAAGGTGCAACGTTTTTATGCATCACAATCAAGAATTCACTGTAATACGGTAAGCCTGTTTGAGTGGTTGAGGTATGAACTATGAACTTTCTCTTCTCAGATGGAAGTTCCCAACATAGGTGGAACGATCCGATGACAGTCAGAGAAAGAGCATACACTTCCCCTATGGCATCAACATATCCACTACAATTGCACAACTATAACAGTATACAGGATTGTATCAATTCAAACCACAAGAAAGACATCAAGATAAAATCATTAGTTAATCAAATGGTAGTAGGTACAAATTGTTGACAATGTCATTAATAATACCAATATCATGTACTAATATCTCATGGTTCATCTGATAATAGGATGTTCAATCACCAGGTTAAAAACTTCAAACAAAACAGATCTAAACGGCACATCCATCATACCGATGGTTAGGTTTCTCAATCACCAAAACAAAAAGCTAAAGCATAATATCTTATATAAGTGTCTTACCATCTGAAAGTGGAAGCTCAATTGGTGGTCCAGCCATTTTCTACCATCTCAACTACGTCCGAGAACTTCACGCATATCTTTCTGCTCACTGATTAGAGACTGAGAGATGACGACGACTAAAGAACTTTAACAAGTAATAGAAGGGTATAGTAGTATTGTTGTTAAACTCAAGGATCTTGGAGATTAGGAGCTACAACCACAACTTTAACACCATAGTCACTCTTAGACCTCCAACAATCATATTAACTAGACACACGGTATGACTTATATAGAACTTCCCACTCATGTGCATTACTTCCAAGTTCCAACTCCACCAATCTGAATAGTTCTGAAATAAACGAACAATAATCACATGAGCTATACATGAAAATGGGAGCTAAAGCCTTAAGAAGTTGTGGGTGCCTTTTGACAAAAGAAAATTTGGGCTAGAGTGAAAACTAAATTCTGTATATTTCTTCCTAGACTATATTCCTCGATTAATATCAAGTTACAGGAGAATCAAACATCAATATTCAGTAATGCACTGACAGTTAACATCATGGAAAAAGGAAAGGAAGTGTTACCTCTTCCCGGGAAGGTGCATCACCAATTCATGATCACCCATTCTTGATCAGAAATTTAAACGCACTAAAAATTCTGCAATAACAGAGGGTGAACTTCGTAGGTACCAGGATGGACTCCAAAAAGGTTCTTCATTTCTTCAATGGAAGAGAAAATCTAATCAGCATCACTCATTAAGAATATACCAACTCAAAGAAGAGAAGCATAAAACGATGGTACTGTGTAACTAGGTCAAACTACTACTTAGAACAACCTGTGATAGATTGATTTGCAGATCAATGTTCTAAAGAAATGAAACTATGCATTTTTCTAGAAATCCTTACACGTCCGATAAAGATAGATACAAATGCAAGGAAACTAAAGGAATAAAACTTACCATCTATTATCTCATCTGATGAATCTCACACGAAGAAACTGCCTGACCACATTAACTCTTCCCGATTCCCTTGCTGTAGGGTATACTCTTGATTCGCTTGCTGGAGCTGCTGCTGTTGTTCTTGGTATCTTTTAAGTTGTCCGAAAAGCTTCCCACTTTTCCAATTTTCAGTTGAGACCTGCATTACTCGATCTAATTTCCCAGGAAAAGGAAAGCTCTTTGCATCAGTAAAACCATTACTATTAGTAGTAACATGAGGGTAGGCATGAGATATGGTATTGGTTGAACTAGGGATTGTCCCTTTGGTGGATGAAGACAATTGATACCCATCAAGCCAGCTGTAATCATCAAGTGGTAGGATCTCATTCTTCAACTCAGATACAGTCTCAATTGGTTTAGTTCGTACAGGACTGAACCCTGGTGGTGGGCCAACGTGTCTAATAGGTCGGCTTACAGGATTCCTTTTCGAACTGGCTGGAGAACTTGATGTAACCATATCATCAGCAATGGCTCCTGAAGGCACATTCAAATCTAAGTCCGAGGGAACTATAGCCGCCGGGCCTCCAGAATAACCATTCAAAAGGCTTCCAGCTATATTATTAGTAGATTGGGCACAGGTATATGATACTGGTGGATAAAAAGGAACAAATCCTTGCCCATTGTCAGCAACACTCAAATTTTTCATTCGAGCAAGATAAGCATAATCATCTACGTGCCAATTCAGAGCACCTGAACTGCTCTGCGGGAGTGGTTGAGGAGCATCCAAGGAATCCTGCAGGCAAACACTAGTGACAGGGGCAAAAAGAGATCCGGAACAAACTGGTTCTTCAGCCTTAGGGGCATTCTCACTGGGTTCAAAGACATTATAGGTGGTTAACTTTGGAGGGATCACATCAACGAGTTTTTTAACCATGGTAGGCTTGAAAACTATCTCTTCATCTTCCTCTTCTACTTCTGGATGTATTTGTTCAATTTTTTGCTCTACTCCTACATTCCTGATCTTCTCCACCTGCTTTTCTTGTGTAGTAACATATATCATGGTCATGTCAGAACTTTTCAGCACAAAATCTTGAGACATTTGAGGATCACCTCCAATAACAAATTTCTTCGATTTCTGATCAAAATACACTCCTTGCTTATCAACCTGGACTACATTCAGAAGAGCCCTTCCTGCAGCAAGAATTCTCTGGACCCGAGCTCTCTTTTCCTTCCTACCACCACAAACAGTAGATTGCTTCCTTGAAAACTCCAGAATGAGTTGAGCTGGGACAAGAGGTATGAATCCTCTCAACTCAAAATCCTCCCATAGGGCAAGACAGTCCTCAGTTTCTCCTTCATCATACTTGCGCATATTGAAGAAACAGTTTTCATCCTCATCAACAGCCGTGGACACAAGCTCACTGGACATTAGTTTATTGATTAAGGTTATACACTGCTTCCAAAACAATGATCTAGCCGCAGCTTCTCTATCCTCCTCATCACGGCCAACAGCAATTTCCAGATGACAAGCTAACCATTCAACAAAAACCAGAATACCAGGTAAGAGAAAGCTTGATGAAGGATCACTCAACTGTTCACATCGCCCAACTATGCGGGCCACTATTTCAAAGGCAGCAGTAAACGCATTATGGAGGAGAACTGATCGCTGCAAAATCTCGGAGTGTGTCTGTCCCTCACTTTCCTTCACATTATGAACTGTGAACATGATTACTGTGACGAGTCTAACAATGAAAAGGCAATTGTTAGCAGCATCAGAACCAAAATTTAGTTCCTCCTCTGGCCCTGATGAAAGAAGACTACGGAGATCATTGCCTACCATAGAGAACACACCATCGAATGTCTCCAAGCTGGACAGCAACAATAAAAAGTTATTAATACATAAAAACCTAGGTAGAAGTAGAACCACAACAGACTAGATAATGAAATACCTTGTGCGTGTGAAAAGAATGCCATTTAGGCGGACAAATCTAACACAAAAGGTTTTCAATGTCTCGGTGATACTACACGCTTTTTCCTTAGTGGGAGCGATTCCAACTTTACCATCGCCCAGCTGCTTCAGTATTTCCCCTCTCCCTCTTCCTTTTCTGGTCTTCTTTAAAGGTGTTGCCTTCAGTGAAGAAACTTTAGTATACCCAGGTAGCTGCATGTAAGTCTGACGATTCTGCAAAAATGACGAAACAAGAGAAACAATTATCAAGATAAAGCACCAAAAAAAATTGGGTACATTATACAAAGTTGGGCTCACATATATAATGATATGTAATGGAAATAATATTGTTCTTCACCCGAAAGAATTGAACCACGAAATACAACAGGCATAACACCTAGCACAATTATTTCTACAGAAGCCATATTGGAAATTTTTGATGCCTCATTTAAATTAATTTCCTTTTAAGAAAGTACAAAACAAATTGAAATTGTTGGCGCTCAATGCCCTGCAAAATATTTTAGTAATAGCACACATCTAAGAAAATGAATGCTACTGCTATAAATGTTTCCCTGAATCCTACTTCTTGCAAAATAAGATAGAATCATTTAAAAGGTGCACATCAGAGGCTCAGCATGTTAACATGTTTAATTCTTGACTGAAATATCTCAAGTAGCAGAATATGTATCAAAGGTACCTTCTCAAATGCAATAATTAGGTTATCCCTGGCAGTAGAAAATGGGTTGTTTACTGCCAAACTCCTGAAATACCAATAAACTGCCAACAAATCATTTCCGACATATGAAGCCAATATTGCAAGCTGTTGGAGGAGAAAAAAATCAAAACCAGGATACGATTAAAGCAAAAGAATCTTACTATAGGGTAAAGAAAAGTTTAGAAGTGAGAACAAAAAGTAAATGAAAATAGGTACAACAGAAATATAAGTGAAACCTGATGGTGTGGCTTGCCACTTAAAGGCCAAAGCGAAGCAGCTTGCAAGTAGTAACTTGAAGCAGCTGCATAATCACGGGTCTTGGAGTCACCCACTCCATAAAGTCCCTTGTAACGTGCAAGGTCACCCAAGTAAATCAGACAACGATGGCAAGAAAGCATTCCCTTTTTCATCTCCGTAGATTGCTTCTCCTCCTTTCCCACAACAATAGGATCCTCTGAGTCCTCAGAGAAATGTCCCAGAGGTAGCCCATATTTTCCTCGGATTTTCAAAATTAAATCATGATAAAATCCAGTTGCTTCTGAAAGAAACGTTTTTAAATGAGAACGTATTTTTTTAATTCGGTCTATGTGAGCAGGACTTTTATCTTCTTCGGACGGTGTTGATCCCGTAGATGCTATAGCAGCATTTAAATGCGCCCTCAACTCCTCAATCCTTTTATAGTGCAACTGCCATAGGAGATACTCTACTTCACGTTGTTCAGAAAATGCATGATCCTCAAGTACTATAGTTTCATAGTTCTCGCGCATCTGCTGCCATGTATTAGGATCAGAAGGGAATCTTACTTGGGCCGAGTTACGCCGCTTATTCTCCAACTCAATGTTCTGTTTAAGAAGAATCATTGTATAGCTAAGATATGAGAGATACAATTAAAACAGATGGATTCTGAAACTTCTCAATTTATTACTAATTACAAGAGCTGTCAGGTCACGGGCACTTCAATGGGTATTTTACATACTCACGTGAGTTATCTTCATGTTGTGTCTACGATTGTCTAACGAAATGTAACTATAGGTTTGTCTTTTGTCTACAAAGTAGCAACATCAAGTAAGAAAATAAAATGAAGGACCTAATACGAAGACGTGACATATAGATATGTGCATGGTAAGACTCCTGCTTGACCATCTTCCAACCCATCATGTCAATGGCAACAGTACATAGTACTTACTATGGCTAAGAACAAAAGTAGAAGTTGAAATACTCCTGAAGAAAATAAAATATAATTATAATATGCTGGTCCAGTCAGAACCGGTAGCTTAGACACTTCCCTGAGGAGAAAGGCAAGGTGCAACGTGTATCTTACGATATGACACTACCGAAAGAAAGCCCATTTAACAGTGTAACTTATGCCATTTTTTGGGCAGATGTAATCTTACTAGTGCACTGATTTGGAGTTAAAACGGAACAATTTCAACAATATAACCAAGGAATGAAATTTTGGTTTCGGTGGAAATTTTGGTACACATGGTAATGAAAATATTTCGGTCGTTTCGAAATTTATTTCCTTGACAAGGCATTGCTAAGAGAAACTTAATTAAGTTTCGGTCTCGATGGAAATTCCGGTAGCACGAAAGTGGAAATATTTCGGTCATTTCGACACAAACAATGTGCATATAACCAGCTGTGAATTTTATGAATTTATTATGAAATTAACTATGGAATATTAGACACAAACAGAACATTAAGACATCCTGCTGTGACACTAGCTATTATCGCGAAAACAGGTGAATATAACCAGCTAGCTTTTAGAATCTCTCATCTTTTAACCAAAAACAAGCAAGAGGTGTAATACCACATACAGAAGCTACCTAACAAAGAAGTCGTTTCTTAAATTTCAAAAAAACCTACTAAAGTTGTGTTTTATGACTAAAAAGTTTTTCTAGCAATAGAGCACGAGACAACAAAAAGGAAGGATCATGAAGAGGATAATATGAGTCTACACTTCTTAATGAGCCAATTGATAAAGCAAGAAAACAAAGGAAGATATACCTTGTTGAAAAGTTTTTGAACTAGCTCCTTTGATAAAGGCTCCGACAGATTATCAGTTAGAATCGTCATCATCCATCAAATATGTGTAACAATCACTATAACTGCAAGTGCAAGGAAAACAGTCTCAAGGCATAAGCAGAGGATCAAATGATATGAAACTTGAGGGAAAGAAACAAAAGGATGAAAATGACATAAAAACAGATAATGCTTGAATAATGATATATAACCACAAATTGAGATTCTTGAAAAATGTATCATGCTTCTCACAGCTTGCTCAAGAGATTATGAGGAACAAAATATATAAAGACATGCTGATAAGAATTTAACAAATAAACATATCAATTTGATATTTCACCCTTAAATAAAGCCAACATATACCCAAGTTCTAGCCTAATCTAAGAGTTTAATCTTGGATCTAATATTAATTCCAATTAATAATAGGAGACAACAAAAATAACTCAAGAAGAATCCATAATCAAGCAGGATGGCAAAAAAAAAATCTCACTTGAGATAATCGAATCAAATTCAATCAAAACCCTAAAGTCTAAATTGAAACTTCAATAAATTCGCGTATTTTTTTTATCTTAATCGCATTAAGGACTTCAGGGGAAACAAATAAAACCTACACAAATTATGAAGAAAACGAAAAAAGAAAAAGATTGAACAGATAAACAAAGAAATAGTTAAGCAAAGAATAAAGAGAAACTAGCCTTGCATTAGGTCTTTGTAGATCGTATGTTTCTCTTTCTCAGTCTTAGAACGAAACCCTCCTTTTGATTTTGATTTTGTTTGTTTCTCCCTCTAAATAACGAGCAGAATTGGGATTTTGTTGTTCGGTTTGTTCAAGGGCCTGGGCTGGCTGCCGTGTAACCGCTTACTCAGAGTCAAACCCACCTCCGCTCTCGGCCTTGTGATTGTCATACGGGCTAGGTTTTAACGTGATTGGTTTTGGGCTCCTGGGTTTTCTCGGCCGACAGTCGAGCATGGATGTCTGGATGACCTATGTAGAGTGAGAAACAAGTAAAGTTTCTCTCTCAATTATGGTTGTCTACGTGTCGTTTTATAAGTTTGCTCAACACTCTGCAAGAGTACTACTCCCTCAGTCTCATGTTAAGAGTCTCAATTTAGAGATGTCTCATATTAAGAGTCTCATTTCCTTTTTATTTGTTGGAATTAGTATTTGCAATAAAGGCACTTTAATGTTTAGTGAGGTGGGAAATGAGACCCTCTTAAATTTAAGACTTTTTTTCTATAATAAATAGGGGTACAAACGGAAGAACAAAATATATGAAAAAAAATTGGACTTCCAAAGTGGACCCTTAATATGAGAGTATGAGACGGAGGGAGTAGTTTTTTCCTCCCATAAATCTCTCCCTCTATTTGATACACGCTACAGGAAAATTTATAACTAGAGTAAAAGATAAAAATTAGTCCATTATGAAATTCAGATGTGAACTTTAAACCTAATTTTATTTAGTTTTTTTTAGACATATTGGAGCACACATACAAACCCAGGAACAGATCTTTAGTCACTTGTTGAACCTGTTAGTTCTTATAAGAGAAAATGTTTGTTTGGGTCAAAATATTAAACTCTCTAAGTGGAATAAAGATGTCTTTGGCCACATTGACAATAGCATTAAAAGCCTCACCCAACAGCTTCAATCCATTAAACATGCTGACAGGTTCAAAGATACCTTCACACAGATTGAAACTCTTCTCCTTCAACAAGAAAGCCTTTGGAAGGAAAAATCGAGAATAGCCAACATCAACTTAGGTGATCGCAACACTCAATACTTTCATGCGAAAGCCACCACGAGAAATCGTAAAAATCAAATCCATTCCATAAAGTTGGCCGACAAGTCGTGGACCAATGATGAAGCTGAGATATCCAATGTCTTTGTTACTCACCTTCAGAATATTTCGTCTTCAGTTGGCTCCACTCTTTCTAGCAATCTCATTGAGTGTTTTAACCCGTAGATATCTCAATTCTAGAATGATGCTCTTACTGCCATTCCAGAATTAAATGAAATCCGTAAGGCCACTTTCTCTCTGAAACCTGGTGCTGCTCCTGGGCCGGATGGGTATCCTCCTCTCTTCTATCAAGCCAACTAGAACACAGTCAAGGATGATCTCCTCCATATGGTTTCTCTCTTCTTTCGAGAGACCACTCTCCCTACGATGTCTAACCATACCCACATCTGCCTAATCCCCAAAACTAAAACTCCCCAAACCCCGGCTGACTATAGACCAATTAGCCTCCTTAACACAACCTATAAAATCATCACAAAAATTCTTGCCAATAGGCTCAAGCCAACTCTGGCTGATATAATATCCCCTTTCCAAGCAGCTTACGTTCTGGGCAGGCAAATCACGGATAATATCATCATTAGCCAAGAATTAATTCACTGCTTCAAGAAAATCAAAGGAGCGAAAAGCTATTTCGGTCTTAAACTCGATATGTTCAAAGCTTTTGATCGCATTGAATGGCATTATCTGGAGCAAATTATGCTCCTGATGGGATTCTCTCCTAGTTGGATTAAGCTTGTCAATACTTGTCTCAACTCCAGCTCTATGGCTGTCCTGATCAATGGGCGCCCCGGGCGCACCTTTGATGTTAGCAGGGGGATTCGTCAGGGTGACCCGCTTTCGCCTTTCCTCTTCGCTATTGCCATGGAAGGTCTTAGCCGTCTCCTTGATAAGCAGAACAGCCACACCCCCTTCCTCGGCTTCCCGATCTCTAATTCGGATCTTATGATCAAACATCTGCTCTTTGCTGATGACTGCATTATCTTTGGTCAAATTTCTCTTGAAAACATCCACAATCTCAAGAATATTCTTAAAGAATTCAGTGATGCGTCGGGTCAGATGATAAACTACTCAAAATCCAACATCTTTTTCTCTAAAAACTCGCACCCAAAATTCAAGCGTATGATTATTCGAGAACTTAAAGTTCATCAATTCTCGGCTGGCGATAAGTATCTCGGAACTAATTTGTTCATTGGCAAAAACAAAAAAATATATCTTTCAACCCCTTCTCACCCAAATTAAAAACAAACTAGCCAAATGGCAATCCAACCTTCTTTCCCAAGCTGGTCGCTCGGTAGTCATTTCAACTATCGCAGCGGTTGTTCCCCGATACCAAATGCAGTGCTTTGCCATCCCTAAAGGAATATGTACCAGCATTGAGTCCATCCAAAGGACTTTCTGGTGGGGAAAATCCGAAACTTTCCACACTATCAATTGGTCGACTATTTGCAAACCCAAGAAACTGGGTGGTCTTGGGTTACGCCTCCCTCTTCTTGATAATCAGGCCTTTCTCAACAAGATAATCTAGCGCATTATCAATAATCCTAAGGCCATATGGGTTCGCGTGCTCAAAAGTAAGTATTTTCCCAAGTCCCATATGCCCACTCCCCCCAAAGCTACTCATTCTTGGCCCTGGAAATCTAAGCAATATCCTCAGATGGAAGGTCTTATTTTCTGGGACATCAATACAGGAGTTAACATAAACATTTGGCAGGATTTTTGGATCCCGAACCACCCCCCGCCCATAACTAACCAAACAGGGTCTAACCTTAAATGGGTATCACAACTTATTACTAATAACAGTTGGAATTTGCAGATTTTACAGCAGTGCTTTAATAATGAGATATGCAGATCTATCCTGAGCATCAACATCCAAAATAATCAAGAGGATAAACCGATGTGGATGTTAACTAAATCAGGTACTTTTTCCATAAAATCTATGTATAACTATTTAGGAACAGTAAGCACGGACAACATGCAGGATCAAAACGACTGGCTCTTTATCTGGAACATGAATACTATCCCGCGAGTGAAACTATTTCTTTGGAAGTGCTGCACTAATAGCTTACCTGTAAAAGCTAAAATCGGCAAGTTCATTGGAGACCAATTCTCTTGTATTAACTGTGATGAAAACG
Source organism: Eschscholzia californica (assembly GCF_041429995.1). NCBI lineage: Eukaryota > Viridiplantae > Streptophyta > Magnoliopsida > Ranunculales > Papaveraceae > Eschscholzia > Eschscholzia californica. The sequence goes on from NW_028238198.1 coordinate 41,544,601, forward strand.
AAACTTTAGATCATGTGATGCTTCATTGCACGTTTGCAAAAACAATATGGTTTCATTTTTCAGGTGAGAACGGATCAAATTAGCTCTACTAATCAATGGATTAAACAATGGAGAGAACTAAATGAGGATATCACCAATCAATATGCCAAGATCCTTTGGTTCATATGGAAAGCCCGATGTGAAAATTGTTTTAACACGAACAAACAAAACCCGCGACAAATAATCGACAGAATTAATAATGCGTCTATCACTCCTCTCAAGATTGAGACTGTTCTCACTAACAAATGCAGGAAAAACACTAAGCAACAAACATGGAGACCTCCATCGACACCATACTTAAAGTTGAACGTCGACGCCTCTTTTACCAACGCTACAGATCCGGCCAGAATAGGATGTATCATTAGAGATGAAGAGTCGAATTTCATTATAGCAGCAGCAGACTCGGTCCTGAAGGACTAGCCATCCTTTCATGTATACAATGGGCGTTACAATTGAACATCACTCACGCTCACATAGAAAGCGATAATCAAGCTCTTGTCAAATTCATCAATGGTCAAAGTGTAGGACCACATTGGAAATCCTTAAAGATTATGCAACAAGTTAGGTCCATGATAGATAAATTCGAGGGCATCATGTTCACCTTTGTACCTAGAGACTGTAATGCTCCAGCAGATGCGCTTGCAAAATGGGGAAGAAGAAATGAGGATCGAAAAGTGTGGAATTCTGTACCTTCTTTTGTTTTTGTTCTACTTTAGTTGTCTTGTTTGTATATTGTACGCTCGTTTTTCATTAATGCAATGTTTCCTCATCAAAAAAGTAACTTCTTCTTTTAACGTAAAGTTGTCAAAAATTATAGGTAATGATAAGTAAATTTTAAAATAATATTGGTAATTAACAATCAGGTTGTTTTCTAATGTTTTGGTTCCCAAAATCCCCTTGAGCCTTGAACGTTAAAACTTACCTTTTCTCTACAAATTCTAAAAAAATATAGGGTGTGTTTGATATCTCCTAGTTTAATGGAAATAAAAGAATATCCATGAAAATAAGTATTTTCACCGTTTGATACGAAGTATAATTCCATGGTTTTAATTCCCTAGAGAATCTATTTCCATGAAATAGTCCACTTTTAATTCCTTGCTCCACCCTAGGAATTAGTTTCTGTGGAAAGACAAAAATCAAACAAAAATATTTTAAATATATTCGGGTACTTGAAACCTAATATGTATCTCCATATATGTCAAAAATGACATTTTTACCCGTAAAATTAGCAAATTAAACTTGTACTTCTACATTGGGCAAATGACAGTTTTGTCCTTTTTACCAAATGACATGTTTACCGAGTTGTCAACATTGAATTTTGTCTTTATATAACTAAAATTTTATTTTTACCCTTTTATAATATCAAATTGACAGTTACCCTTATGTTGTCAAAATGACACTTTTACCCTCGTATAATACCAAAATGACATTTTTACCCTTATGTGGTTCGAATGACATTCTTACCTTTTTCTTATAAAAATGGTATGTCTACACTTTTATATTAAATGATAATTTCACCCTTTTATTAGTAAAAAAAATTTATACGTACGTAGTTAAATTTACATTTTTATCTTGTTTTATTAACAACTTGACATTCTTATTCTTAAGTTAGCAACGTGACATAAGGTTAAATAACTTTACATCATAGGGGTAAAAATATAAATTTGACAACATAAAGGTAAAACTGTAATTTGGACAACATAAGGATAAAAATGTAATTTTGCCAACATAAAGGTAAACATATCATTTTGACTACATTAAAAGTAAATAAAAACTCTTAATTGAATGTTATATTTGTAGAAGTTAGTTGTCAACCAAATAACATAGTTTGTAATTCCACGGAATAATAAATGAATACCAAACGAAAGAACTTTTAATTCCACGGAATAAATTCCGTGGAAGACTTTCCTTGGAAATTTTTATTTCCATGGAATTATTTCCCTGATATCAAACACAACCTTAGGGTTTCTTCCTTCATTTTTTTCTTGATTGACAAATTCTTCTTCTGATTCAACTAGTATCCGTCCATCAAATTTGTAAGTAACTCTTTCTTTTTCTCTCTCTTTAACTTTCGATTGTAATATTTTTATTATTTTATAATCTAATTCTAGATCTCGCTAGAATCAGACTTCTAGGTTAGATAACTTATTCCGTTCATCTTTGGTCAGATCTGATAATGGCAGTTCAACACTTTAATGTAGTTCCAACTGTTACAACAATAGGAATAATCAAAGGTCATTTGGTTGGATCTACTCGAGGTCACACAGTTCTTTAGAAGAAAAGTGATGCTTTAATTGTTCATTTTCGTCAGATCTTGAAAAAAATTGGTTTCAACAAAACAATGCATGGGATATATTATGAAAAACTCATCTTTGTCCCTAACTTCTTTCCTTCCTTAAAAAATTTTCCCTCCTAACTGATCTCATCTGATTTCCTAGAGAGAGGGATTTAGAAAGAGACTTAGAGAGTGAAAGAAATTGTTGACCGAAAAATGAAACGTCAAGTCCTAGTAGAAATTGGGATCCAATTCAAATTTCAGATCTTAAAAAGATATAATACAAACAACACGTAAGTGACGATCTACTACTCGAAGTAGTAAATTTGTTGGTGCTAAATCTCTTTCTACACAGCTTGTGTGAATCATAAATTGAATAAATTAGCCTAACATGAAAGTTATGGGAGTTAATTTGTACTCATCATTAGGCTAATGTTGGTTCTGGGGATAAACAACTTGATTTTTCTTGCATTTGGTGGATTTAAACACTCTTTAAGTTGAAGAAGATTGAGAGTCATAAGAAAAGGGAAATCGAGAGACAGTTAGATGCATCTAAGTTGTTTGATGAGGATCAAATTGCTGAGGAAGTTTTATTACAAAGAAGAAATTCCATAAATTCGGCTTGCATAGCATAAGCCCACCCATATTACTTTCTGAAGCTCAGACTCAAGAACTTCCCTACATTGATTTAGTTTAGTGTTTTCTCATATGCATGTCACATATATACCTTTTATTTTCATTTGATTAATATGTGAATCACTAATACAAGTTTAAATTATTCACAGTATTTCTCTCAAGGCCTATGGTCGATTCAATCGTAAAGTAGTTTATTCTTTTTGTTCACTAGAGTGTCAAACTTAATCCTTTGCCTCGAAATCCGAAACCCTTTTGCTGTCTCGTTGAGTAAAACCAGATTAGACGCGTAGACCACTTCACAGATCTACCCATATTGTCCCGAGGTAAAAGTTGGCACGCTGCGGAGGCAGACCCACCATCGTTGAACAAGGGATCAACAGATGTCTTATTTCTCGGTAGGTTTATACTTAAAATTCTTTTAGGGATTATACGTATTTTATCAGGTTTGCGTTACTGTGAACTCCATCGTAACCATTCGTGACTTTTATACGTAAGTTTTTATGTGAATTCTTGTAAGGTTTTATCTAAAACATTAGTAGGGCCTCCTAAAAGATCTTTATCTTTTAGTTTATTCTTGTTCGCCTAATGGTTCTTTTGGATTTCATCCTAGAACCACCATTGATTACTCCCACTCGAATCATGATATCATCATCTGATTCATCAATGGCTTTTCTAGACCCTATACTCTAAGTATTATTCGGGCACATACTCGTTTGTGCTTGGAAACAAGAATCGTTTACTTAACTAAAGCAATACTATACTACACATTCACATATGGGTGCTTCTAAAGGCACCGGGCCAGAAGGCTGTTAGCATCCGAAAATTTTATTGACTTGGGTCAATGGCCATTGACCCGAGTTCTCTAGAAGCACCTGTTTTTAATGTGAGTGAGGTTCACCTTCATTTACTTCTCCCATCTTTTTCTACCAAAATAAAAGGAATCTCAATCCATTTTTCTTCCAAAACAAAAGGTATGTTCTACTTTGGGTATTCTTTTAATTTCCTTCAATTCATGCCATAAGCTTATAATCTTCTGATGCAAACTGTATTTTTTTGCATTTGTGTTATTTGAGTTATAACATGTTTTATCATAGATTTTCTTATTATCTGCTATTTGATTTTGAGGCTTTTCTTTTACTAAATTGTAGTTCTTAGCTAAATTTTAACCTGACTCATCTAATACTTTAATGGTTGTGAACAAAATCCCTTAGTCCTTGTCTCCTTGATTAGTTTTTTAGCTATGTATCCAATTAACACGTACTAATGGTGAAATCTTGCAATACCTATGGCGTCAAAATTTTCTAAACCCTGATTGGGGAGTTCTTTTTGTAAGAAAAGCAAAACACTGATGAACATCCAAAAGGCAAAAGAGAAACAAATATGGAGTTATTTGAGATTCGTAATTTCAAAAACTAAATAGGGCCACTAGATGTGTATTTAGGAGTTAAACACTACATAGTACATATGTAAGTTTAGTTTGAAATCCCTTTTCAGATCTTGTGCAATACCATGGAGTAGGGATCTTAGCTTTTATCTCGTTTCTGTTTTATCTTAATGATAACATTGGGTTTGTTCTGACTTCAGAAGAAGGTAATGGATATGGTTAAGGTTAACAGAGAAAAGACCGGTGCCTACATAGTTGGTTGGTGTTAATAAAGAAAAGAGTGGTTGGGCTTGGTGCTAATAGAGATGGATGCTAACAGCCTTTTGCCCCGGTGCCTTTAGAAGCACCCTTCACATATACATACAAATTATATGATAGTCATAAATAAAGTATGTGACCTAGATTCATTTCTAGGTTTTGCTATGTTCCGTATAGCTAATTGTGGGATATCGTGACAAATCTATGTCTAATGGGTTTTCTAAGTCTATCTTCACAAAATTCAGACTAATGGCCCTATGCGCGGTTGGAACGAGTTAGACAGAAAGTTGTCTCGGAGTCCAAGTCCGAGACGTGTCTGGACGTGCCAGACGCGTCCTAGACGCGTCTGGACGTTCCAGTCGCACCCTAGGTCTTGGTCCTAGATCGAGACCAACTGGGAATCCCAGACGCGTCCTGAGACCTGCTGGACCGTCCGGACGCGTCTAGGACGCGTCCTGGCAGGACCGGCCATAGGTTTTTGGAATTTTCCAAAAACCTATTGTCCAACCATCTTCTTCCTACTAGTTTTAATGGTGTTAAGCTATTGTTTTTGCACTATTCACCACCCAAAATCCATGATTTTTAAACCCGTTTTTCAAAAAATTTGATCCATTAGATCCGTTTTCGAAAAGTTTCGAAAACCCTTTTCGAAAACATATAATTTTAACGTGTCTATGCATTAAAACCCTTTCAAATACATGTTTGATTGTGTTTAAAAACTTTTCAAACTAATCAAGGTTTTGTCCAAATTTCTATTCGAACAATTATATCTATCAATCTTAAGTTCGAATCTAATTCGTTTTAGCCAAAGATAGTTTCATGCAAACGGCTCGTGATGCCACTGTTGGGGATTGTATGTATCTAATACATCCCTAATCATGTTACTAGTGTTGGTAGCGGAATCTCAAACATCTAATGTTTAACACTAAGTTGTCCAGGATCTATACATGAACTATCTGTGAACTAGAAGGAAGAAGAATACCTTTAATCGCTTTCTCACGAACTAAATTCCGACCAGTATTCGGAAGATAAAGAGCTTCAAGTGTAGCTCCTCTACTTGAGAAACCGAATTGTATAACTCGAACTGCCTTCTTTCAGTCATCTAGGATCTTCTTGAATGTTGAGATGAAGAACTGCTTCTTCTAGATTTGATAGATAGAATGGGAACTTTTTCTGAACTCATAACTGGGCCTAATATAGGCATTACCTTAGTAGAGTTCTACTCAAATAAGGAATCCCAAAAGTCCCATCAGAAAAGATAAACACAAGTCAGAGTTTAAATCTAACTAGGATTCCCTAATTAGGACTAAACCCTAATTAGGGTTTTCCCTTAGTTGGTCGGCCACAACGCCCCTTAAGTCTTCTTTTGGACGGCCCACACCCCACTTATGGCCGGCTAGGGCTCTCCCTTTAAAGAAGCCCCTTGTTGGCCCAAAAAGTGGGTTTTTGCCCTTTTCGGTTTTCTCTTTCGAGCCCGATTCTTTCTATCTCTTAGACTGGATTATATCCATCTATATACTACTTCCTATCAGTCTATTTCTCACTGTTCGAGTTACCAATTCTTATGTGTAACCCGTTGTAGGATCCGGTCTATGTTAGCCGCGGATAACCGAAGTGATCCAACAATCGTAAGCGGCTTCTAGTTAAGCATTATGACTCCTTATTGAACTGGATTGATTGATCTTCCAAATAAGGTGATCATTATCCTATAAGCCAAATCGTACGCATTGCCATCTTTGTCGCAGGACACTCTTTCGGAAGGTTATACCTTCAGACCTTTAGGATATATTTCTATCGGCAAGATCATACCTTCAGACTCAGAATATATCTCCTTCATGGAGCACCAGAATTAAGTAAAGGTGACTTTAGAGAATTTCTAAATCAACGTGGTATTTATTTAGGTGCTCTTGTCCATACACACCAGAACAAAATGGAAGAGCAGAGAGAAAGAATAGGCAGATTGCTTCTGTGGATAATACACTATTGATTCAGGCATCTATGCCTAAACATTTCTGGTTTCATGCTTATGCAAAAGCAACATACATCATCAATAGGACTCCTAGTAAGGTTCTTTCTCTTTTAAATCCATATGAGGTTTTGTTTCAAAAATGCCCAAATTATGACATGATTAAAGTCTTTGGATCACTGTGCTATCCATATTTAGGAAACACAAAGGCTGACAAATGGAGTCCAAAGTCAGCAAGGTGTGTCTTTATTGGATACCGCTCTGAACATAAGGGATATTAGTGTCTAGACTTAGTCTCAGATAAAGAGTATGTGTCAAGACATGTGATTTTTGATGAATTAGTGTTTCCTTTTGCATCAACCGACTCTCCTTCATTGGTAAGTTCAACTTCTAGCACCTATGAAGTTTTTCCATTACCACAACTTCCTCTTAGTACCACTGCAACCTCAGTACCAAATTATCATACCACATACTCCTTATCAGACCAAATTTTCTCAGCTCCTGCTATGTCTACATCAGAATCAAGTATTTTTCAAACTGAACCTCAGCTAGAATTCTCTCAGACTACTTCTCCACAGTCTCAAACTGAATATAATACCTCCCTAGATACACTTTCAGTTTCAAATGTTCATCCCATGCAAACTCAACTAAAGAGTGGTATAAGTAAACCCAAAGCTATCCCTGATCATGTAGCCCATTTTACTATTCCTCATGCCATGTCCACTGCTTATGTTGTGTCATTACAATCTGAAATAGAGCCTAAAAGCTATAAGGAGGGTAGTAAACATGAACATTGGCAATTAGCTATGAATGATGAATACCAAGCTCTTATGAAAAATAACACTTGGTCTCTTACTCTAAGACTATCAGATATAAATGTAGTTGCTGTAGATGGATATACAAAATCAAATATGAATCTGATGGAAGTCTGGAGATATACAAGGCTAGGTTAGTAGCTCAAGGCTACAACCAGCAAGAAGGAATAAACTATTTGGAGACTTTTAGTCCAGTGCTTTAAATGTAGACAGTAAGGATAGTACTGACTTTGGCAACTTCCAAAAGATGGCCAATACATCAGCTGGATGTATCTAATGCTTTCCTTCATGGTGATTAATCAGAAAATGTGTATATGAAACAACCACCTGGTGGTTTGGAGATGACTAGAAATCTGACTTTGTGTGTCATCTTCATAAAGCACTCTATGGACTGAAACAGGCTCCTAGAGCTTGGTTTAATAAGATAGCTATCTATATTTCTTCTTGGGGATTTGTTAAGAGTGATTCAAATCATTCCATGTTTGTATTCACCTTTTGTCAGCAGATGTTGGTCTTTCTTCTTTATGTGGATGATATTATTCTCACTGGTACTTCTCTAACTTTGATGGATCAATTGGTTGCTGATCTCACCAAGGCATTTTCAATGAAAAAGTTGGGTAATCTTCACTATTTTCTGGGTATTGAAGTTCAGAAGTTTCCTTCTCATCTTCACCTATCTCAGACAAAATATCTAGTTGAACTTCTACATAAATCAGATCTACTGGATTGTAAACCAAGTCTGATTCCAGTATCTTGTGGTAAGAGGGTGTCCAAATTGGATGGCGACCTGATAGATAATCCCCTCTTTTATAGAAGCATGGTGGGTGGATTGCAATATGCCACCATGACTCGACCAGACTTGACATTAAATGTCAATTACTTGTCTCAGTTTATGCAAGAACCAAGGACCGGTCACTTAACTTTATTCAAAAAGGTTTTGAGATATCTTAAAGGTACTATTGGAGTTGGCATTCTTATTCAGGCATTCAGGCAGGTGATCTCTCTAGTTTGTCTGGATTTTCAGATTCTGATTGGGGAGGTTGTCCAGATATATACTAGGAGATTCACAAGTGGGTATTGTAGTGGTCAAAAATCGTGTTGGGCCCACTTCGTCTAAAGGTCGCCTAGACCGAGCCTACTTCGAACAAATATCATTTGGGCCCGACCCACTTGCCTACTAGTTGGACACTCTCCAACGTGGAATTCGACCAACTAAAGGTCCAAATGGCTCTAAGCCCTTGTGAACGTCCATCTAGACGAACAATAACCCATTAAAAGTTATAATGCTCCAAGCACCCCTTGGTCGCCCTCAACCGAGCCTGCCGGACACCGAGTCAACCTCAACTCCGGAGACCTCGCCACGTACTCATCTGACAAAGTCGCTCTAAAGCCCCACGTCGCCTTAAGTACCGTTAGGCGATCTCAGACTACGAAGAGCCTAAGGTCGAGGCGGCGTAATCGTACGATCGAGTTACTCCAGGTGACAGATCGACGGCCGAGAACGAGTTTCCCTTAGGGTTTGGGGTCACCCTCGACCCCAATTATCTCGGATCTAACAGACTCCACGAGTCCATCAGTCACCTATAAATAGAAGGAGACTCAGACTCCAAAGGCATCGAATACCAGCTAGAAAACGACTGAACACTCTTCTCTCTCTCATCTTTAGTATCTTCAGTGCTCTAGACGACGATAATCGACCTTCGAATTCCAGAAGACTTGAAGGATAATCTTCTAGGGGATCACTCTAGACGGCGATATTACATCTTCAAGCTCCATCACTCTCGAAGTCCTTCTCAAGTCCCTGTTACATCCCACTTCTTCCTTATCCAGAATCTCCGATCGAGACGACCTCTCGACCTGCTCCAGGAGATCAATCCGACCAACTATCCCGTAGAGTCGAAGCTCCGGCCACTCTACGAGTCTAGCCACCCTCCGACGATACAATACGGTGACACCCTCGGCATTCAATCGTTTAAATACTTATTTTTATAGTTTGCTGACTTGACCGTCGGAGTGCCCTTCGCAAGACACCATCCCGGTGTCCCCAAGACTTCACGGTTTTACTTGTTTTTGTCTGCCTACAGGTCCAACCGGAACTTCGTCCATCTCGAGGTCTAAAGCCCAAGTTGTCGGTGGCCCACCAATCGACGATCTACTAATTGTGTGATTTTCTACCGTCCACAGTTTGGCGCCCACCGTGGGGCCCCTTCAACTAACATCTCAGACGACCTCATCAATGGAAGAAGGAATGGTAGCCTCACCAAATGATGTCTCGACCCAGATCGCCGAACTCACTGCTCAGATGAAAGAAAATGCCCAAAAATTTAAGGCCTTGGAGGAGGAGAATGCCCTGGTTCGAGCGGAAAATCAACTACTTCAAGAAAAAGTTACTGAACTCACCATGGTGTATCCAACAGGACCTAGGTTTCGAACTCCAGTCAACCCGATGCAATCCTTGGTGACCCCTGAAGCAGGAAACTCCTCTAGCCAACCAACTGTCCAGTCTGGCACCATCGGCGTCTCGATTTCGAATCCAGTGACTAATACTACGACTCCGACAACGACATTATTACCATCTTTCCAAAGCTCAGCTCGAATCAATCAACAATCGCAGTCGATGACCGCCCCTCTTTTCTCATCCTCCCTTACTCTTCCTACTTTACTACCTACTAGTGTACCCTTTAGTCTGTTGACTAACGGTCTGAACTCTGGCTTTGCAGGAACCCCCTTGGAGCAGGCGATGGCTAAAAAATTGGCGGAGATGGAGGCTCTGATCACTCGCATTCCAGGAGTCCCAACCCCCCTTAGAAAGAGTCTACCACAGAGTTATGCAGACTCCCCTTTCGTCGACGCCATCGCCTTAGTGGAGATGCCGAAGAAATTTTCATTCCCAAGTATGAGAATGTATGATGGCACCTCAGATCCAGACGACCATATTGCATCCTACAAGCAGAGGATGTTCACTGCAGCCATACCCAGGGACCTTAGAGAGGCTTGCATGTGCAAAAGCTTCGGGTCGAGCCTCATTGGTCCAGCTCTCCAGTGGTACACCAACCTGCCGAACAACTCCATCGCCTCATTTGCCCAGCTGACAGACACGTTCGTTGAACAGTTCGCGAGTAGTAAGAAGTTAGAGAAGCTCTCTGGAGACCTTTACCGACTTAGCCAGAGGCGAGGTGAACCACTTAGAGATTATGTAGGGAGGTTCAACAGAGAGAAAGTCTCGATCCCCTATTGCAACCAAGAGACGGCAGTGGATGCATTTCGAAAAGGGTTACTTCCAGACAGTGAACTCTACAAAGAACTCACCAAGTTCAACTGCACCACCATGGAGGATGTCCTAGCTCGAGTTTGGATAGCAATCCGTTGGGAAGAAGACAAGTACCATCAAAATAGACACTACCCTAGCGACGAGCGGTCTCGAGAACGTCGTTTGAGACGAACAGATCATAGGTTAGATGGCAGACACTTAGAGCCCTACACTACCTCAAGGCGACCTCAAACCCGAGACGATAGAAAACCACTTGATCCAACAGGTCTAACTGCCGAACGAACCAGTTCGCATCAGAGTTCCAGACTACAACATGAACATCGAACCATCTGAGTAGTAGGGCAAGGTGGACAAACTACAAGTCGAAGATGAACTCAATATTAATAAGAGTTGGAATGCAGCACATCTAAAGTTGTACCATTTCTAAACTCTGAACTTTTTTAATTACATTTCATCTTGAATAAACTTACTGACTTAAGCATCGGAGAGTCGGTGGCTACGCCACCGACTAACCCTCTAGCTTGATTTTTTGCAGGTTAGAGCATCTTACTGAGACAAACAGACGTCTCGCCAGAGGTGTATTTCTAACCTTCTAAAATTCTACCTCAAAAGTTTACACTGTCTTAAAAACTCTACTGAGTAACTTTTATACTGGAGGGTCGATGGTTCCACCATCAACCTCCCCTCTTACCCAATCGCAGAGCGACTACAAACGACAGGGGGACAAGCATGGCTGGAAAACAACACCTCCATCATCCACCAACTTTAGTCGACTCTAGAGAGTCTGGAAAAGTTGATTCAACTTCTAGGCTAAAGGGCACGAAACATTCTACACCTACAATCTGGGGCAAAAAAAAAACATCAAATAACCCCTTGGGAGCACGACCTAGCTGGAACCAGACCTAAATCTTGCACTATCCTGGACTCCACACAAGGTTAATCGATGTTCATCTCGACTCCCATACTGATAACAGGAAGTATTGAATGTCTTCACCCATTATTTCTATCATTCTTTGTTGATAGAAAATTATTGATTTGTGCGTCAGAGGGCTGATGGTGTTGTTGTCGACCTTCGCTTTTGTGTGTGCAGCTCGGTCAAAGCTCGTGGACAAACAGGAGAAGCACTACCTTCACCCATCCACCGAAGCTAGCCAGCAAATAATCAACCTAAGTCCAGAAAAATAATGTTCTACACTTAGGCTGGGGGGGCAAATGGTGCCTAAAATGCGAGCTCGAATTCCCTCAAAGCTAAATGGAGACTAGAGCTATCAACCTTAAAACTTCAGACGGAGAACATAAGACTTCAACGAAAAACAAAAAATTTCTAGAAGCTTACTGTCGCTTCGACGAAGCAGCAAGGTTCACGCTCGAGCTCCAACTGGCCTAACAGGGGACAAATAATACCATGAAATGCAAGCTTAAACTTCCAACATAGCCACACAGAAGACTAGAGCTATCGACCTCATACTTCAGATGAAGAACATAAGACTTCGACGAAAAAACAAAAATTCTAAGAAGCTTACTGTCGCTTCAAACGAAGCAACGAGGTTTACGCTCGAACTTCAACCGGCTTTAAAGGGAGCACTACAATACTACATACCTTTTTGTACCCCCCACATGATCCACACAAGGCGCCATTAATCTCCCTTCCTCTAATAATCTTTCTACACATTGTAGCGGGTCGAGACGTCTCCGAGACTCCACCCGGCCTAAGGAAGGTTCGAGATAGACACATCCTGGGGAATATAAATACCTCGGGTGTTACCGAAAGAGAAGGAAAGCTCGAGACCTCGAAGTCATCAAAACAACACAACGACTTTGAGACCGCACTCTCTTCTAGAAAGAATGCAACCTCAAGCTTCACCTGAAAAAATGATGCTATAAGGCCTTCGACTCTGAAATTCCACTATTATGCCTTAAAAGTCTACTATCCCTGATAGTCGTATTCAAGAATGTTATCTCTAGGGCCAACTTAGTTGATGACAGAGGAGCTTCAAAGGTCAACCCAAAAAAGTGCACCTTCAAAATTCAGACGGCTGGTCTTGAGACGACAAACCTCAACTCTAAACTACTTGCTTGTAATATTTACTTACTCAACATGTTCAAGCTATGCAACTTAAAGCATGAATTTCATCGAAGAGATTACCATCCTCGAAAGCGTTCAATACATGTCTAGAAAATGAAACAACGTAAAAACCCCATGGGCCCTTTGCCACACTCTTTAGAGTGTCAACTCTCCTTCTACATCCCGTTCTGTACGAGGTATGTCTCAAATGTGTTGTCTATTTAATTATATGTCACTTGAACACATTTATTTACACACATATATGTATACTACACATGATAGATGTACATATATATTATATATTATATATTATACATACGCATACATATACCCACATATATATAAGTATTTGTACACACATATTTATATTTGTATATATACATGCATCTTTATGTATATGTATATATACTATACTATACACTCACATGCATAAAAAAAAAAAAAAAAAAAAAAAAAAAAATTCCCAGGCCGCCAAGAGGCAGTTTGGAAGAAAGTCCTCCAAACTGCCTATAGGCGGTCTGGAGGAAAAAATTCCTCCAACCCGCCCAAAGGCAGTTTGGAGGAAAAAATTCCTCCAACCAGCCTCTGGGCGGTCTGGAGGAATAAGTCCTCCAAACCGCCTCTGGGCGGTCTGGAGGAATAAGTCCTCCAAACCGCCCAAAGGCAGTTTGGAGGGATAATTCCTCCAAACCGCCCACAGGCAGTTTGGAGGAATTGCCTCCAAAACTGCCCATGGGCGGTTTGGAGAATTTTCCCTCCAAACTGCCCATAGGCATTTTGGAGGGATTGCTCCAAAATGCCCATAGGCAGGTTGGAGGCCTTCGCTCTGACATCGCCCAATTCTCTAGTTTTTCTTTAACCGCGGTGTCTTGGTCTGTCCGACATTCGTATAAAATCCTTCAATTCGTATATTAATTTTAGGCCCACAGACAATATTTTGACATTTCGTATATACAAATAATGGTCTCAAATTATCCGACGAATTACCAAGATCTTTAGGCCGACACAATAACGGTTGAAATTAACTGAACTATGACTCCAGTACGACACTGGATTTGGACGATCCCTCGACGCTACCAACTTACTCTCTAAGTGAGCAAATCACTAACTTAGAGAGTGGGGGACAAACTGTAGTGGTCAAAAATCGTGTTGGGCCCACTTCGTCTAAAGGTCGCCTAGACCGAGCCTACTTCGAACAAATATCATTTGGGCCCGACCCACTTGCCTACTAGTTGGACACTCTCCAACGTGGAATTCGACCAACTAAAGGTCCAAATGGCTCTAAGCCCTTGTGAACGTCCATCTAGACGAACAATAACCCATTAAAAGTTATAATGCTCCAAGCACCCCTTGGTCGCCCTCAACCGAGCCTGCCGGACACCGAGTCAACCTCAACTCCGGAGACCTCGCCACGTACTCATCTGACAAAGTCGCTCTAAAGCCCCACGTCGCCTTAAGTACCGTTAGGCGATCTCAGACTACGAAGAGCCTAAGGTCGAGGCGGCGTAATCGTACGATCGAGTTACTCCAGGTGACAGATCGACGGCCGAGAACGAGTCTCCCTTAGGGTTTGGGGTCACCCTCGACCCCAATTATCTCGGATCTAACAGACTCCGCGAGTCCATCAGTCACCTATAAATAGAAGGAGACTCAGACTCCAAAGGCATCGAATACCAGCTAGAAAACGACTGAACACTCTTCTCTCTCTCATCTTTAGTATCTTCAGTGCTCTAGACGACGATAATCGACCTTCGAATTCCAGAAGACTTGAAGGATAATCTTCTAGGGGATCACTCTAGACGGCGATATTACATCTTCAAGCTCCATCACTCTCGAAGTCCTTCTCAAGTCCCTGTTACATCCCACTTCTTCCTTATCCAGAATCTCCGATCGAGACGACCTCTCGACCTGCTCCAGGAGATCAATCCGACCAACTATCCCGTAGAGTCGAAGCTCCGGCCACTCTACGAGTCTAGCCACCCTCCGACGATACAACACGGTGACACCCTCGGCATTCAATCGTTTAAATACTTATTTTTATAGTTTGCTGACTTGACCGTCGGAGTGCCCTTGGCAAGACACCATCCCGGTGTCCCCAAGACTTCACGGTTTTACTTGTTTTTGTCTGCCTACAGGTCCAACCGGAACTTCGTCCATCTCGAGGTCTAAAGCCCAAGTTGTCGGTGGCCCTCCAATCGACGATCTACTAATTGTGTGATTTTCTACCGTCCACAGGTATTGCATTTTCCTTGGTTCCACACTTGTATCTTGGTTTTCTAAAAAGCAAACTACAGTCAGCAGGTCTTCCACTGAGGCTGAGTATCGGGCTTTGTCTCTAGCTACCTCAGAAATGTTGTGGATAACCTATTTATTGATGAGTTACATCAGCCTATTACGTTTCCAGTGGATCTATTGTGTGATAATATGGGAGCTAAATTTTTGGCATACAATCCAGTGTTTAATGCCAGAACGAAACACATTGAAATAGATTTCCATTTTATTCGAGATTTGGTGAAAAATGAAACAGTAACCATCAAATTTGTTGCTTCAGACGAGAACTTAGCTGACATTTTCACCAAGGGGTTAATGGTGTCTCAATTTAAAAGCATCAACTCCAAACTCATGCATTTTCCTTCGGCTGCTTCGTTTGAGGGGGGATGTAAGATATACTCGACTCAATTCAAGGAAGAAGAAGTTAACCAATTTACCTACCTTTCAAAGTTAGAGGAGTTTATAGGCACTCTCAGGCATTCGTGTGAGTCATACTTTATAGGCACTCTCAAGCACTCGTGCGACTCACACATGTATTGTAATTAGTTTGTTAATTCTGGTTAGTTGATTAGTTAAGTTTGTTAAGAACAACTAACAGATTTTCTCTCTCTCTCTCTAGAATTGGTTAATCAACTCTATATATATTGAGTAGAGATTAAAGAGAAGTGTAATAAAAAATTGCGATCTTAGTGAATGAATAAAAACTCTCTGAGATTTGTGAAAACTTTTAGAAAGTAAATTACCTGTCAAGACTAAATAACTAGAAGGTTTATATTTATCTTGTCTCAAAGGATCATCGAGCTACTTGTATTATATTCGCCTCAAAAGATCATGAGGCTACGTGTTCTCATTCCATGCAATTTAGTGAGGTACTGGTCTTCTTGGATTAAAAAAATGCCATAATTTACATACGGACTTGAATCCCCTAAGTGACTTTAGTAAAACTCTGCTTAGTATCTGACATAATATTCCATCATCACAACCACTAATAATGTGTACAGAACCAGCATTATTTTAAACATGCTTTCATCACTTTCTTTTCCATCTTTTTCCTCCTAAAACTTGAGAGAAGGAGAGACAGGGAGGGAAGGAAGGAAGGAAGGAAGGAAGGAAGAGCAAGTAGTGTTTTTTTATTTGGAAGAGCAAACAGGGTTTCAGTCAAGTACTAGGGAAATGACCCAAGGTCTTTAGGAATTTATAGACGTTTTGGAGTAAAATTCGGTTGTGAGAAGTCATTTATAAAAAAAACTTCGCAACAATTTAGGAGCGCGTTGCAACACCTTGCAATGCGTTGCAACCTCTTGCAACACCTTTATAAAAAACATTGAGTTTTTAACAAAAAAAAGTACAAAATTTAGATTTTTAACATAAAAATTATAATGTCTTTTTAACTAGAAAAAGTTTAAAATTAGGTCTTCAGTCCAATTTCCTGTTTGAATTAACTAAGGTAAATTTAAAACAATAATAAATAATAAGTCTTTTAGTTCAATTAGAAACATTCAAATTAATCAATAATTAATTGTAATGTACAAATCACCAAGTTAAGAAATACCAAGTATACTTAAACCTATGTACTACTTAGCCGTCTTTTTTATTGTTGTTGTTGTTGTTGTTGAAGCATATCGTATATAGAGAGTCTACTTTTGGATAGACAGAAGGCCTTCGAAAAATGTTGCAAATTCCAACTTATTAGCATTAGAAAGATCCAAAGTTGAAGGCGGTATTCCATTGATTTCAAGCTCAGTGAAGCTATTCTTCTTCAAATTGCAGCAATAAAAAGAGACTCGCCTTGTATCACTTGTCGGATTCTTCGTAGAGAGACGTAAAATTATACTGTCATCTTTTCCAACCATAGAATGAAAGTAGACTTTGAAACTTTTCCCCCAACACAAAGGTAATGTGAGAGTCTCTTCAACCCAATTTTGGGAGTTACTACTGTCAATGCTGTTAGTACTGGAAGCAGTAGTGGTAGAAGGAGACTTCTTGGTATCGAAATAGCAGTTGTCAAATATCCACAATTTGACAATGTTAATACCGACTCTAGATACCAAAGCTACACGGCCGTCCATCCGTAATAAATCCACTTTTATTTTGACAGATTCTTGTAATTTATCATCACGGAGGTGATAAGTATCGTAACTGTCCATGGCATATCCGATAAGGTCCTCAATGATGAAATCTGGGATTGGGATCGCTTTGAACTTCTCACTTTACATATCAAACACAACTATGCATTTGGGAATTTCCTCCCAACAACGTTGTCTCCAAAAATCTATATCAATATAATATAAAGAACCATTCAAGAAAAGAGAAAGGGATACATATCCTAGGTACGGTGGATGATCTTGGATCATCTTCCATGACAGGATTTTGCCTTTGCCTAGTGTTAAAACCCCACAAAAATTATCATAGTAATAGTTTCTGTCGTCATCAAGTCTCTTCTCCTCACTCCATAGACAAATCAATTTGTGTTCATTAGTAGCAGAATCAAATACAAATTTATAGTGCGGCCATAACCAAAGAGTATCCCCAATTTTAGTCCATGGTATCTCTTCTTTTCCACTAACTAAATTATATATACGAACTTGGACGCTTGCAAATTGTCTAGAGAAACATAGCAATCCGTTTACGGGTGGGGAAATTGGAGGAGACTCCCACTGTCTCTCGGTTATAGTGTCAAAATTCATTAATGAAGGTGAAAGTAAATCACCTGTCAAGACTGAATAACTAGAAGGTTTATATTTATCTTTGTCTCTAAGGAACATCGAGCTACTTGTTTTATATTTGCCTCGAACGATCATGAGGCTACGTGTTCTCATTCTATGCAATTTAGTGAGGTACTGGTCTTCTTGGATTAAAAAATGCCATAATTTACATACGGACTTGAATCGCATAAGTGACTTTAGCGAAACTCTGCTTAGTATCTCACATAATATTCCATCATCACCACCACCACTAATAATGTCTACACAACCAACATTATTTAAACATGCTTTCATCACTTTCTTTTCCATCTTTTTCTTCTTAAAACTTGAGAGAAGGAGAGACAGGGAGGGAAGGAAGGAAGGAAGAGCAAGTAGTGTTTTTTTTTTTTTATTTGGAAGAGCAAACAGGGTTTCAGTCAAGTACTTAGGAAATAACCCAAGAAGGTCTTTAGGAATTTATAGACGTCCCTTTGGAGTAAAACTCGGTTGTGAGAACATATCAGAAACTCTCCAGAAGTCCAAAGTAGTCAAAGTCTTCTTTTAGATAGGGTTAAGTCAGACAGCTTTTTTTTTTTTTATGAAGTAGCATAGCATTAAACCAACAAGAGTCTTACAACCAAAACAAACTAAAGTAAATGCGAAATAAAAGACGGTACATTAATCCATTCTTTCCTAACTATATACTTCCTTCCCCATTTCGCTAATGCATCGGCCGGAGCGTTGCCTTCCCTGGAGATATAGGTGAATGTGATTTCGTCAAAGTTGTTCATGAGTGATTTGATCTGCCGTATTATCTTTAAGGATTGCCATTGAAGAAAATTACTGTGTCCATTGATGTGATTTATCAAAGCCTGATTATCACTTTCAATATGCGCATGGGTAATATGGAGTTGTATAGCCCATTGTAACCCTGTTAGTATGGCCAGTCCTTCACATTCTTCCGCATTCTGGCAGCGCACTGACGATGCTGCCGCTATAATGAATTTTGACTTCTCATCTCTGATTATACATCCCACTCCTGCTGGGTCTGTAGCCTTGTTAAACGAGGCGTCAACATTAAGCTTTAAATATGGTGTCGATGGAGGGCTCCATTTTTGTTTCTCAGTCGATTTCCTGCATTTGTTAGTATTTTCCATCTTAATCTTAAGTGGAGTAATAGACACGTTATTGATTCGTTCTATAATTTGTTGCGGATTCTGTTTGTTTATGTTAAAACAATTTTCGCATCTTGCTTTCCAGATGAACCATAGTATCTTGGCGTATTGATTAGTAGTATCCTCATCGAGGCTTTTCCATTGTTTTATCCATTGATTAGTCGAGCTAATGTGGTTAGTTCTCACACCATAGTTGAACCAAATTGCTTTAGCGAAAGTACAGTGAAGCATGACATGGTCTAATGTTTCATATTCATCACAGGTAGTACATTGGAATTGACCACCAATGAATTTGCCAATTTTCTCTTTAACCGGTAGGCTATTAGTACAGCATTTCCATAGGAATAATTTTACCCTTGGGATAGTGTTTAAATTCCAGATAAATCCCCACTCAATTTGTTCCTGCATAAGATTCATGTTTTCCGTTCTTAAATAGTAATACATCGATTTAATCGAGAAGTTACCTAATTTGGTTAATGACCATCTTGGTATGTCATCATGATTTCTTTGCAGGTTGATGCTCAGGATCGCATTGCATATATCATCATTAAAATTTTGCTGCAACATCTGAAGATTCCAAGTATTGTTAGTAATAAGTTGGGCCACCCATTGTATATTAGCCCCGGTGTGGTTGGTTATGGGAGGTGGATGGTTGGGTATCCAATAATCACTCCAAATGTTTACTGTTGTACCGGTATTAACTTCCCAGAAGATAAGACCTGCCATGGTGTTATAGTGTTTGGTTAAAGATTTCCAGGGCCAAGAATGAGTGGTCTTCGAGGGTGTGGGTCTATGGGTGTCCGGGAAGTATTTATTTTTGAGCACACGCACCCACACCGCATTTGGGTTATGAATAATACGCCAAATAATTTTATTAAGGAAGGCCTGATTATCAAGGTGAGGTAGACGTAACCCAAGCCCGCCCAGCTTCTTTGGCTTACAAATAGTCGACCAGTTGCAAGTATGGAAAGTTTTGGATTTTCCCCACCAGAACGTCCTTTGAATGGACTCAATGCTGTTGCTAATTCCTTTCGGGATCGCAAAGCACTGCATCTGATATCGGGGAACGGCCGCTGCGATTGTTGAAATAACAACCGAGCGACCAGCTTGCGAGAGCAGATTAGATTGCCATTTGGCAAGTTTGTTTTTGATTTGGTTGAGGAGGGGAAGGAAGATAGATTTTTTGTTTTTCCCGATGAAGAGATTGGTGCCCAGATATTTATCACCATTCGAGGATTGGTGAACCTTAAGTTCACGGATAATCATCCGTTTGAATTTCAGATGAGAGTTCTTGGAAAAGAAGATGTTTGATTTCGAATAGTTTATCATTTGGCCCGAAGCCTCACTGAATTCTTTTAGAATCATCTTGAGATTGTGAATGTTCTCCAGAGAGTTTTGGCCAAAAATAATACAGTCGTCAGCAAAGAGAAGGTCTTCCGATTGGCAAGTCAGACAGCTTTCCGATTGGCAAGTCAGACAGCTTGTCCCATTGGGACTCAAACTCTCTTCAGTTATAGCAATCCACGAGTTTAACGGAATTCAAAAAGGAAAGTCTTCTGTCAGTCCAATTATTTCCTCCCTCTCACCCATGAATGAAAACATCACGAAGTCCAATGCTAGCGGCACGTGACCAATAGGAGCCAAATTGCTTTTTGGTGCGCTTCCCACCACTTCAATGTTGCGGCTCTGAGTTTCAAAGATGAGAGCTCCTGAATTTTGGTAGTTTCTCATTTTTTTTGAACTTCAATAGATTCGTAACAGAGCTCCCAAATCTAATTTTTCAATCGTTGTAATTAAAATTCATACCTAAATTGAAGTACCAAAACAAAACTCAAAAAATAAAATAAAACTAAAAATTCATTTTCAACTAGTCTTCCACCAATTTTTCATGAATAACAAGTTTTGAAGGAGTCATTTTCGCAGTATTTTTATTCATCAAATCTAACCCTATTTGCATCCGCGCATTTTCAGCATTCTGGCATTGATTTTTGCTTTGAGATGTTGTGGTCTCTTTCAGAAGTTTATCTCTAGACTCAAGACCCGCATAGTTTATTATTCAATACGCTTACATACTTAATTTATGAAATCAAAGAAGGCGTTTATGTGTATGCTATTCGAAACCAAATTCTCAAACTCATGATCGATCTACAAACATTTTCTCTCAATCAACCAACAAACACAAGTACATTAAAGTTGACTATAGTTAAGACTAACTTATTGATAACCAAAAACCCAAATGAAACCACTTAGATCACACCATTTGAATAATTCTGATGACAAGTTTAGAAAGAAAAGGAGGCCTCAAAGATTATTTCAACGTTAGAGATTTCAAATATTTAGTGGCCAATACATTGACAACTAATTTTCTTATATGGACAACTTTCGTCCCTTGTAAGTACCGCATCACCTTCTTTGATGTTTTCCAGTGAGTCATCCATGGGTTACTTTGGTAACGACCAAGCATTCCTACTGCGAAGTTAATGTCTGGACGGGTACATACTCTTTTTTTGATGAGATATATAATATAATACGCGGTCTTACAAGCAACCATCCTTAATTAGAAGAGGAAATAAAAGGTGGGGAAACATTCCAAATTTTTTTCAGTCTATTCTTCCGTCCCCATTTGGCTAGCTTATCTGCCTTCTGATTGCATTCTCTGGACGCATAAGAGAATATGATATCCGTACAATGTTGCTTGAGTTTTAGTATCTCTGGGATTATCTGTCTAGACTGCCAATGTATTCCTTCACTCTGCGTATTGAGGTGGTTGATAATGACATGTTGTGATTGTCGTTTTCTATGTGAATATGCTGTATTTGAAGTTGGATAGCCCATAAAATACCGTGGTGTATGGCTATACATTCACATTCTTCCGCGTTTTGTCCTCTTATTGTGTCTATCATTGCTATGATGAAATTTGCTTCGTCATCGTGAATTATGCAACCTATTCCTGCTGGTTCTTTGAGTGTCGTAAAAGAGGCGTACGTTGATTTTTAGAAATAGTGTCGATGGAGGTCTCCATTGTTGTTGCTTTAGTTTTTTCCTGCATTTATCTGTTAGTACGACTTCGATTTTGAGGGGAGTGGTTTGTGTAACATTGATTCGGTTAATCATGTCGAGAGGAGTTTGTTTCTGCATTAAGAAGCAATATTCGCACCTAGCTTTCCAAATAAACCATAAAATTTTAGCATATAAATTGGTTAGTTCTTCATCGAGTTCTTTCAATTGATGTATTGCCTTACCGTGGTTAATTGTTCTGTTCTAACTTGATAGTGGAACCATATGGCTCTAGCGTAATTGCAATGTAACATCACATGGTCTAAAAATTCTGTATTGTCACAAGTAATACAGGCATATATATTGCCAATGTATCTACCAATATTTCCCTAACAGGTAAACTGTTCGTACAACATTTCCGCAGAAAAAGTTTTATAAGTGGTATGGTGTTTAAATTCCAGATAAAGTACCTTCATTTTGTTCGTTCATCGGTTCAGTATTCCTGATTCTCAAGTGGTTATACATAGATTTTTGATTGAAAAGTTACCTGATTTTGTGAGGTTTCGTCCTGTCGTTCTGCAGATTAATAATCAAAATAGCATTGCAAGTCTCATTGTTAAAACAATTTCTAATCAACTGTATGTTCCAATTATTATTACTTATAAGCTGGGCCACCTAATTCAAGCTAGAATTACTTTGGTTTGTGATTGGGGGGGGGGGATGATTAGGGATCCAAAAATCATGCCAGATGTTGATATGAGTGCCTTTTTTTATATCCCAGAAGATCAAACTGGCGTTTTGATTGTATTCCCGACAAATAACTTGCTTATTTTTTATTTTGTACATTTTACGAAATGTTTATTCTTTTACTTATTTGCTTCCATAATTTATCGGATGGAATCATTATCGAATTGTGTATTCGAGAAGGACGATTAACTAAATTAGTCCAACAATTTTAAGACGTTATTCCGTTCGTCAAATTTCGCTCGTCAATTTTATTTGATACTATTAGTGTGTGCCCGTTAGTATTAAAACAGAACAAAACTAATTAAGTAGTAACAAGACAAAGAATGCTCCTGGACCTTGATGTTCTTATCTTTGCATGTGACTATTAATTACACGTACTTCGTAAATATTCGAAACACTTTCCACGTCTAACATCAGAATGTTCATAACATTGTACAATAAATCAACATTTTATAATCTGCTCCAACCAATTAAATTTATGTTTAAAAGTGTTACAGAAATTTTCTCAGAACTAAAGTTATTTACAAAATAAAGAATCCTAACATCTATACTAAAACATTTTACAAAATGTTAATCTAAATACTACTTTTGCAACCAACATAGGTATAAGTTCAGCCATGGATTTATTTAAAAAATTATTTAGACCAAAAAAATATGGAGAAAAATAAAATCAACATTTTGTAATTTGTTCACAACGAATACCTTACTGTTTAAAAATACGGAGAACAAATGAACATTTTATAATTTATTCCCAACAATTAAATTTATGTTTAAAAGTGTTATAAAAATTAATTCAGAATTAAAGTTATCTACAAATCAAGACACCCAACATCAACGCCAAAACATTTTACAAAATGTTTATCGAACTACTACTTTTGCAACCAACATAGGTATAAGTGCAAACATAAATTCATGTGAAAAATCTACTCAGATCTAAAAATGTACAAGATAAAAAATAAACATTTCGTAAAATGTTCCCGACAAATAACTTTATGTTTAAAAGTGTTGTGGAAAATTTGTAACTTGTGTGCTCAAAACATAACTACTTGTGCTAAAAACATACGGAAAAGTGTTTGAAACACTAGTCTTTTTGTCTGTTAAAAATCAAGA
The DNA here is from genome assembly GCF_041429995.1 of Eschscholzia californica. Taxonomy (NCBI): domain Eukaryota; kingdom Viridiplantae; phylum Streptophyta; class Magnoliopsida; order Ranunculales; family Papaveraceae; genus Eschscholzia; species Eschscholzia californica. The sequence continues at coordinate 41,568,294 of NW_028238198.1, forward strand.
TCTGCTAAAAACGTAATTCTAGAGAGAGAAACCAAAAATAGATCTGAAACCACATTGCTCTATCTTTTTCCAAAAAAATAGATCCAAGAAATAGATCTGAAATTTATTTAGGGTAACAATAACCAACCATTGATGAATAAGATCAAAACATGATCAATGAGTCTAGAGACCAAAGATAATCTGAAATAGAAAATAAATCCACTCAAAGTAAATTACATGTCTATCCTCTCATTCTCTTTTACTGCCTAACCTATCCTAAGTTAAAAAAAATAACCTAAAATAATATATACCATAATATTTAGAGATTCATTAAATGATTTCCTCAAAAATAAACTTTCCTTCCGGAAAAATAGTTGCCTTTACCGTTTAGCAGAATACTTTCTTTTATATTTCTATTAGAATTGGACAAAAGCAAACCGAAGAGAGAGAGAGAGAGCATCGTCACTTTCTAATATATGAACTAGGTTTTGATTTCATTCATCATCGACGCCCAAATTAAACCGAGTGAAAAAGGTGAAAGCATCAAGTGGGAGAGAGAGAGAGAGAGAGAATCGATTGATGGTTTCATTCATCATCTACAGTAGTGGAGAGTAAGAAAAAACAAACGTTACAATAAAATGTTAAAAATGCTGTTAGACTCGATAAGATTCTACCAGCATAAAATTTTATTAGAATCAACCTATTTTAACAAATTCATATCAGATGGTAACAGAATCAAGAAAATGCTAGTAAAATACTGAAAATGTAACAAAAACAATTTCACATAATATATTTTAATTACTAAAAAGTATTTGTTAACCTATTGTAACAAATTCATAAGATGCTAGCAAAATATTCTTGCTTTTTAAACTACTGTATTCAAATTTATTCAACCGATGCTAATATAATGTAAAAGTTGCTATTAGAATCAATAAGATGCTAGCTAAATAGTATTTGCTTTTTAAACTACTTTATCAAATTCATTCATCAGATGTTAAGTAGAATGTAAAATATGCTAGTAGAATCAGTAAGATGCTAGCAAAATAGTTTGCTTTTTAACCTCACAAAAGAATTTGTAGATGTTTAATTGGATCGAGGTAGAGATAAAAAGCAAATCACAAATTCATACTTTCTTGAAGTTCAAAGAACATAGAGTTACAAAGAGAGAAAATCGTTTTTGGGAGAGAGCATCTCTTTTTAGGTAAATATTGATTGAATTGGTAGGTTAATTTAGACAAATATCAGTTTTGGAAATAATATAGTTTCTTGAATTCAAAGAACATATAGTTACAGAAAGAGAAACTCGTGTTTGGGAGAGAGAGAACTAGTTTTAGGTAAATATCCATTGATTTGGTAGGTTACTTTAGAAAAATATAAGTTTTGGAAATAAAGATTAACATTAAATATCCACCATAACTATTCTTTCATAAAATTACTATAAAGTATTTGTTAACCTATTGTAACAAATTTATAAGATGCTAGCAAAATATTCTTGCCTTTTAAACTACTGTATTCAAATTTATTCAACCGATGCTAATAGAATGTAAAAATTGCTATTAGAATCAATAAGATGCTAGCTAAATAGTATTTGTTTTTTAAACTACTTTGTCCAATGCATTCATCAGATGCTAGTAGAATGTAAAATATGCTAGTAGAATCAGTAAGATGCTAGCAAAATAGTTTGCTTTTTAACCTCACAAAAGAATTTGTAGATGTTTAATTGGATCGAGATAGAGATAAAAAACAAATCACAAATTCATACTTTCTTGAAGTTCAAAGAACATAGAGTTACAGAGAGAGAAAATCGTTTTTGGGAGAGAGCATCTCGTTTTAGGTAAATATTCATTGAATTGGTAGGTTAATTTAGACAAATATCAGTTTTGGAAATAATATATTTTCTTGAATTCAAAGAACATATAGTTACAGAAAGAGAAACTCGTGTTTGGGGGAGAGAAACTAGTTTTAGGTAAATATACATTGATTTGGTAGGTTACTTTAGAAAAATATAAGTTTTGGAAATAAAGATTAACATTAAATATCCACCATAAATATTCTTTCATAAAATTTATGGAAAGAATAATTGTATTAACTCAACCATTATAAACCTTTGGTTTACCAATGGTTAAAAAATATTTATGAAAGGGCAAAATTGAGAGAAAATTAAAGGATTGATGCATGGGGCCCACCAAATAGTGAATTTTTGGACTTATTTTACATTTTCGGTTTATTTTGGTTTTATTTTATTTATTTTGGACTTATTTTCATTTTCGGTTTATTTTGGGTTTGATTTAGAGACTTTTTTGAGTTTTGAGTTTTTAGTGGGTTATAGATCCGGGCTGGGTTTTATTTAGGATTTGGGCACATTATTTTTTATCAAAATTTTCTTATTATATTTACTCATTGTCTATTTTGGTTATAAAAAAACATCATTTTGTATAGATATTATTTATTAAATTGACTTGAGTCTCTATCAACGTTTCTAAGTAATTCACTTACTTGTAAATTATATAATTTTACATTTGAAGTTATTATTTATCATCAAGAAAATTTAATAAAAATCTATAATCATCCAAATTCTTATTATTCTATAAATTGTGTATTTACTAAACAAATGGGAAGTGATATTGGAAACAAAATTCTTGTCTCTTCAACTCATGGAGCAAAACCTGAAAAGGTTACTAAAGGAAAAGAAAAATATCAAGGAATTCTAAAAAGTTCAAAGGGACTTGTTATATTTGTAACAAGAAAGGACATCATGCCAAATATTGCCGCTCCAAAATTTGGAAGAAACTTTCGAGAAGAAAAAAACAAAAGACAAAGTGATTGATAAGTCGTCTGATTGTGTTAAGGTGATCGATTTATGTGCCGTTATTTCTGAAGTCAACTTGGTAAATAATCCAAGAGAATGGTGGATAGACACTGGTGCTACTCGTCATATTTGTTCAGATAAAGGAGTATTCTCATCTTATAAAAAGGTAGAAAACGTTGAACCTTTATTTATGGGAAATTCGACAACATCCAAAGTTGAAGGCACCGGGACAGTCATACTTAAATTCACATCTGGCAAGGAAGTAACTTTGAAAAATGTGCTTCATTTACCTGACATCCGAAAGAATCTAGTTTCTGGTTCTTTATTAAGTAAGAATGGTTTTAAACTTGTATTTGAATCTGATAGTTTTATTCTTACTAAGAATGGGATGTACGTGAGAAAGGGGTATTTAAGTGAAGGTCTATTCAAGATGAATGTAATGACTGTTATTCCTAAAATTAATAAAATTAATCATTCCGCTTATATTGTTGATTCTTGTATTAAGTGGCATGAAAGATTAGGGCATGTTAATTACGATTCTTTAAGAAGATTAATTAACATCGACCTTATACCTAAATTCGATTTAAATCCCAATCATAAATGTGAAGTTTGTGTCGAATCTAAAATGACTAAGTCGTCTTTCCATTCAGTTGAAAGAAACACAGAACCATTAGAACTGATATCACTATATATATGTGACTTAAAAACGGTTCAAACAAGAGGCGGGAAAAAAATACTTCATCACGTTTATAGATGATAATACTAGATATTGTCATGTTTACTTGTTAAGAAGTAAAGATGAAGCCGTAGAAATATTTAAAATATGTAAGAGTGAAGTTGAGAATCAACTCGATAAAAAGATCAAAATTTTACGAAGTGATAGAGGTGGTGAATATGAATCACCATTTGCTGATATTTGTGCCAAAAGTGGAATTATCCATCAAACAACGGCTCCGTATTCGCCTCAGCAAAATGGAGCCACTGAAAGAAAAAAAAACCGAACTTTAAAATAAATGATAAATGCATTACTTATAAGTTCCGGATTACCCCAAAATTTGTAGGGGGAGCATTGCTTTCAGCAAATTACATTTTGAACAAATTGCCTCATAAGAAAAAAGAAAAAACTCCTTATGATAAAGATGGAAAGGAAAAAAGCCTTCTTATAAATATCTCAAAGTGTGGGGGTGTTTAGCAAAAGTGGCGATTCCTACACAAAAGAAGGCCAAAATCAGGGGCGAGCCCACATAAGGGCCCGTGGGGGCGCAGGCCCCCACGACCCTAACGTGGCTCGTTAATGTTATGCGACATTTGCCACTATATTAGATATATATATCCGTTTTCAAACACAATTCTTCCCTAGCTTAGTTGGTGAAGCCCCCACGACCCTAACGTGGCTCGTTAATGTTATGCGACATTTGCCACTATATTAGATATATATATCCGTTTTTCAAACACAATTCTTCCCTAGCTTAGTTGGTGAAGCGATTATGTTTTAGTATTGAGGTTAAGGGATCGAGTCTCACACACAACATTCTTTTTTACTCGAAAATTTTTACTACTTACACTTTCTTTTCTAAAATATCTACTACTTAAGTTAGTTGAAATTATTGTTTGGTTTAAGATGACTACTTATTAAAAATACATTATTAAGGTCATGCTTGGCTTAAAATTGGTTCTTATGAATTGAGATAACTCAATCTTGAGCTCCTCAAAGTGACCAACTAAATAAAATGCCTTCGTAGAGATGATGAGTTTTCTAAACATCCCCCTTAATTTTAATTTTATCTGATTTTTCAGTGACTTGTATTTTGAATTTCAAAATTGTCTTTTTTAGACTTTTGTTTTGGTAAACATGTTATTAGAAAGAAAACTTAATCTTCATCTTTTCTTCCATTACGATCACTTCCTCTTCATCATCTAGCGTCGTTCTTCTTAATCTTAACCATTATCTCTTCATCCCCTCCTTTGTTTTTTATTTTAGTATATTTTGGGAATCCAGTTGGAGGAAAGATCCTTGATCCATATTGAGAAAATTAGCGATTGATTGTGATACATCAAAATTACCACGGAATATCTAAACTATAAATAAAATTTTATTAAGAATTCGCTTTTAGATTCTAGCTTGATCGTGTAATGTGGAATTCTTTCATTAAATATAACAAACAGGTACCCCCACTCATAAAAGTTTCTGGCGTCGCCACTAGTCAAAATTGGACCAATAACTATAGATTGTATTTTCATAGGATATGAACATAATAGTAGTGCATACCGATTTCTCATACATAAATCTGAAATTCAAGACTTACATGTTAATACAGTAATCGAATCAAGAAATGTTACATTTTTTAACACATATTTCCATGTAAATTAGACAATGAGAAAATTCTCAAAAGAGGAAATTAAAAAATATTAGTAAAGATGAAAACACAAACAAAGATGACATAGAGAATGTGGTTCAAGAACAACAAGGAGGAGGAAATAAAGAGGAACCCCGAAGAGGCAAGAGACAAAAAATTGCCAAAACATACAGTCCTGATTTGTCCACTTTAGATGTCTTGCATTCCAACTCTTATTAATGTTGAGTCCATATTCGACTTGTAGTTTGTCCACCTTGCCCTACTACTCAGCTGGCTCGATGCTCTAGTTGTATTTCAAAAACTTTGGTGTGACTGGTTTATTCGGCAGTTCGCCCTGGTGGACCAAGTGGCTTCATGTCGTCTCGGGCTTGAGGTCGCCTTGAGGTAGTGTAGAACTCTAAGTGTCTGCCCTCTGATCTGCGATCTGTTCGCCTCAAATGACGTTCTCGAGATCGCTCGTAGCTAGCGTAGTTTCTACTTCGATGGTACTTGTCTTCTTCCCAACGGATTGCTACCCAAGCTCGAGCGAGGACATCCTCAATAGTGGTGATGTTGAACTTTGTGAGTTCTTTGTATAGTTCGTTGTCTGGAAGTAACCCTTTTCGAAATGCATCCACTGCCGTCTCTTGGTTGAAAAATTGGGGATCGAGACTTTCTCTCTGTTGAACCTCCCCACATAATCTCTAAGTGGTTCACCTCTTCTCTGACTGAGTCGGTAAAGGTCAACAGAGAGCTTCTCTAACTTCTTACTACTCGCGAACTGTTCAACAAACGTTTCCGTCAGCTGGGTAAATGAGGCGATGGAGTTGTTCAGCAGGTTGGTGTACCACTGGAGAGCTGGACCAATGAGTCTCGACCCTAAGCTTTTGCACATGCAAGCCTCTCTATGGTCCATGGGTATGGCTGCAGTGAACATCCTTTGCTTATAGGATGCAATATGGTCGTCTGGATCTGAGGTGCCATCATACATTTTCATACCTGGGAATGAAAATTTCTTCGGCATCTCCACTAAGGCGATGGCGTCGACGAAAGGGGAGTCTGCATAACTCTGTGGTAGACTCTTTTTAAGGGGGGTTGGGACTCCTGGAATGCGAGTGATTAGAGCCTCCATCTCCGCCAATTTTTTAGCCATCGCCTGCTCCAAGGGGGTTTCTGCAAAGCCAGAGTTCAGACCATCAGTCAACAGACTAAAGGGTACTCCAATAGGTAGTAAAGTAGGAGCAGTAAATGAGGATGAGAAAAGAGGGGCAGTCATCGACTGCGATTGTTGATGGGTTTGAGCTGAGCTTTGGAAAGATAATAATAACGTCGTTGCCGGAATCGTAGTATCAGTCAGTGGATTCGAAATCGAGACGCCAATTGTGCCAGACTGGACGGTTGGTTGGCTAGAGGAGTTTCCTGCTTCAGGGGTCACCAAAGATTGCATCGGGTTGACTGGAGTTCAGAACCTAGGTCCTGTTGGATACACAATGACGAGTTCGGTAACTTTTTCTTGGAGTAGTTGACTCTCTGCTCGAACCAGAGCATTCTCCTCCTCAAAGGCCTTAAATTTTTGGGCATTTTCATGCACCTGAGCAGTGAGTTCAGCGATCTGGGTCGAGACATCGTTTGGTGAGGCTACCATTCCTTCCATTGATGAGGTCGTTTGAGATGTTAGTTTAAGGGGCCCCACGGTGGGTGCCAAACTGTGGACGGTAGAAAATCACACAATTAACAGAAGGTCGATTAGTGGGCCACCGACAACTTGGGCTTTAGACCTCGAGACGGACGAAGTTCTGGTTAGACCTGTAGACAGACAAAAGCGAGTAAAATCGTGAAGTCTTGGGGACACCGGAATGGTGTCTTGCCAAGGGCACTCCGACGGTCAAGTCAGCAAACTATAAATAAGATAAATATAAACTGGTGGAATGCTGAGGGTGTCACCATGTTGTATCGTCGGAGGATGGCTCGACTCGTAGAGTGGTCGAGAGGTCGTCTCGATCGGAAATTCTGGGTAATGGATAAGTGGGATGTAACAGAGACTTTAGAAGAACTTCCAGAATGATGGAGCTTGAAGATAGAGTATCGTTGTCTAGAGTGTTGAGTAGAAGATAATAAATGGGAGAGAGAGAATAATATTCAGTAGGTTTCTAGCTGGTATTCGATGCCTTTCGAAGTCTGAGTCTCTTTCTATTTATAGGTGAATGAGAGGCTCGTGGAGTCTATCAGATCCGAAATGCTTGGTATCGAGGGTGACCCCAAACCCTAAGGGAGACTCGTTCTTGGCCGTCGATTTGTCGCCTAGAGTAACTCGATCGTACGATTACGCCGCCTCGATTGTAGACCCTTCGTAGTCAGAAATGACTTCGAGATATTTGAAGTGACGTGGGGTCTTTGATTGACCTAGTCAAGTTGCACGTGGCGAGATCTTCTGAGTTGAGGTTAAATCGACAACCCGTAGGCTCGGTTGAGGGCAACCAAGAGGTGCTTGGAGCATTATTATTTTTTATGGGTTATTGTTCATCTAGATGGACGTTCACATGGGCTTGGAGCGTTCAGGCTTCTAATGGGTCGAATTCCTTGTTGGAGAGTGTCCAACCAGCAGACGAGTGGGCTAGGCCCAAGTGACATTTATTCGAAGTAGGTTGGGTCGAGGCGACATTTAGACGAAGTGGGCCTAGTACGATTTTTGGCCACTACAGTAGCCTTTTTGGATAAGATTTCTTTTGACTTCTAGAAACCCTAGTCAATCTTGACTTTGACTCAGACTTGACTATTTTGACTTTGAACCATAAAGAGAGGGTGCTCATAGAATCTTTCATTGTCTTGTTTTTCTTCTTTTCTTCTATGGGCTTTGGGCTTGAACTTGGTTTTGATTTAGAAACAAGGAGAGTGCCTTCAAATAAATACTTTGGCTTCTTTTTTCCATATCTTCCCCGTCCGAACTCCGAATTGAATTCCGTTTTCACCGTCAAACTCGTCGTTAACTCCACTTGTCATTTGATTTGCTTGAAGTCTTTTTATTTCGTTTTGGGCACATGAAATGATAGCGATTAATGCTTCGTTTTATTCCGAATAACACGCTTAACTCCAAAATAGGTACCTAACATGAAAAACACATAAAATATTATTGATAACACTCGAAAAGGATTAATTAGTCTATGTCGGGCTCTCCAAATGTGACATTTTTGTGTCACATCACATATACCTAATCTCTATTTCTATTCCTGTCTATCATGTAACATTATATATACTCCTCATATGAGATGAATAAAGTATCATTCATAATCAATCTTGCTCTGCTTTATTAAACTATTTCATGTTGTATGAGCTATAATTGTTCGAAGTAAAATCCTCAATCAATCCACGTATCTTCCAAGTACTCAATGGTTTTATTTGCTTTATCTTTGAAAAGTCGAACTCATATCATTGCCAAATAAAAATTGTTTTATGACAACAGGAGATCAAATCGAAAAGAAGTGAAGTCGTAATGTATCTCTTACTGAAAAGGTGAAAATCAATGTCATTGTGAAAAAATTTTGAAGAAAGAAATTCAAAGAAGTCGATGAAAAGTGTCTCGTAATGATATTGTTATACATTAATTTTCTAAATTGTATAAAAGTCGCAAGCAATTATAAGTTTTCAGTTAATTTTAATATGTTTTTATTCTATAGTTTGCTTTTAGAGATTTGTATTTTCAAACATTTAGTTTGATTGATTTGTATTAGGAGACGATCAAATAATTATGTTAACAAAAGGTCTTTTATTTGCAAATACAATATCATTCGTTTTGATATTAAGTTGGGTAATGGAAGCGTCCGTGCCAGAAGCACGGATTATACCTAGTACTTTAATAAAGTAAAAAAGTGTGAAACTGAAAAGGGAAAGAAATTAAAAGAACTTTAATAAAGAATAAGCAATTTATTTGTCATGCAATGATGTGAAATGAAATTTTGCTCAGTTAAAATGATCAACCGAACTCAATCGAGCCGAACCATGTAGGCCGCCTGAGTGAATCAGTTCGGCTTCGACCAGCGATTTAGTTAAACCACCACTTATTGGTTCGACTTAGTCTCAAACTAAAATCGAAAAAAACCTATTGTTGCTCACCCTTACATACCTTAGAGCATCTCCAATGCAAGACTCAAGAAAAACTCTAAAAATCCTACGTCTCAAGTGTGAAAAATGGATCTCTAAATGACCTCTTTCCTATTTGGCCATTTAGAGACACACTATTGCAAAACCTTCTCCAATGCAACACTCAAGAGAAACTCTAAAAACCTATATTTTGATTTAAAACTAATTGATTTGCTTATGTGGCACTTAGAGAATCTCAAGAAGACACTCTAAATTTAGAGTGTCCTCTTAAGGATCTCTAAAATAAATCTTGACACATCACTTTAGAGATTCATGTTGAGTTTTGCATTGGAGATGGATTTTCAAGAAAAACTCTAAAAAATCCTATTTGGCACTCTAAGATTTAGAGTTTTAGTGCTGCATTGGATATGCTCTTAATGTCTGGCAGCGCCTTATTCCCCAAATTTAGCTAGAATATCGTTGCTAGAAAATTCTTTAGTCTCCCTTTTAGTAATCACCCCCATCATCGCACACTAAACTACCACCGCTAACGGCCCAATCACCATTCTACGCAGTAGAGAGAGATTACAATAGAAAGAGATAAAATATAATGGTGGTAGAGGTCGATCAAGGTAGTTGGTTAACTTGTAGCCGTGACAGTGGCATGATATTGGTGGCAACATTGTGATGGTGGTATAGTGGTGTCGTGTAGTGATAGAGTCTAGGTGCCACTGGGGGTGGAATTGTGGTGGAAGTGGTTGTGGTGGAGCGGAGGTGGTGTTATTGAAGATGTTGTTGGTAAAGTTGTAACAATGTTGGTGGAACAGTTATCTCTTCTCCGATTTAGCTGAAATTTTTGTAGAGGTATTCCTGACTTGTTTATTTAGTATTTGGATGGAGGGATTGATATTTGGTGGCCGAAATCCTAGCTAGTGAATTTAGAGTAATTTTGGACTACATATTTTTGGGTTGTTTTACTCTTTCTTGTGAGGTTTTCTTCGTGTTTGAGATTGATTCTTTTGGGTCTGAGTCTCGGGTTTTGTTCTATTGAACAAAGAGGACGTAGTTTGTAACTCAGTTGCTTATTATAGTGGATTTGAACTGGACTACTTGTCCCGTGATTTTTTACTTCTCATATTGAGGAGGTTTTCCATGTTAAAAATCGTTGTCTTATTTACTTTCAGTCTTTCGTTTATTGTTACCACTATTCTACATATTTTTTTTATAACTAACACAAGTGAGGGAAAACTTTTGTTCTGCTACGCCGACGTACCCATTTTTCCAACAATATATTGACAGTATCGTGTGGTGGTGGAGTAATAGGTATGAAGTGGTGGTGGAGTTGTGCTTGAGAGAGTGGTGATTATTAGTGAAGTTGTGGTATTAATGATGTTGGTGGAGTGAACGTCATGTCAGTGATTTATTGTTAAAGTTGCAGCGGCGGCAGAAGGGTGGTGACGATGATATAGTGGTTGTAGTCGTGTGATGAATAAGTGAGGGAATGGTGTTGGGGTTGTGGTGGAGGTGGTACAGTAGTTGTAGCAAGATTTAATCTCTTCTCACAATTTAACCTTTTAAAATGCAAGGCCATGTTGATTCCCCTCTGTGGAGAAAATTAGTTCTCTAGTTTAAAATAAGCTGCAGTTTTTCTCAACCAAGCGCATTAAGTTTTAATAAATATTAAAGTAGATTGAAAACTCCTTCAACAAAAAAAAAAAAAGTAGATTGAAAACTAATTTATGTTAAGTGAAACCAAACGAGGCCTTAAGCCAACACCCAGAGATGGGATAATAAACTTTGGGTTTTTTCTGTTGGGTCCTTACGATGGTTTTATAATAATTGATAAAGTTTTTTTTATTAAAAAATGGATAAAGTTAAACCATAAATTCAATTGATCTTTTATAATGACATAATTTTTCCACTCATTCTTTTGTTCATGCCTTTCTTCCCCTTCTTTTGCTCCAAATAGCTACGCTTTTACGGAATAGTAACGCCTGAAACAAATGTAAGGACGCGTTCTAAAATTAAATTCATTCCATCAACGAGGCATTCATTTCAGCAAAAAAAAACTAGGCATTCATTACTTAAAAAAATGTCTAACATCTTAGAAATTCATTTTCTACATGCAGTGAAGCAAAACGAACCATCAATCTCTAAACTTATCTAACGAGTAGGTTGAATTGCTTGAATTACTAGAGAATATTTTATCCTTCTCATTTAAAGATCAGTTAAATCCAAGAATCATGTCCAAGTTTTAGGTAATGAATCATGCATTTGTGAATTAATCCACAAGTGTGTAGAGAGAAATTAGGAGGGAGGAAATATAGAGAGGAAAATGAAGTTAAAACATACTTCCACACTTGCTTCCATGAGGCAGTGCCGCAGTGGTTTGCGACAAAAATCAACAACATAGACCATTTTCTCAACACTAACAATATGTTCCATCTCTCTGGTGATGTGTTTACAAATACAAGGCACACCAACTTTCTTTATAGCCTCACAACACCCCTGGTTTGGTGGAAGCTTTGGCCCTTCCTTCAATACAAATAAAGCACATTCTGTTGCTAAATTGAGTTATAAATCTAACAAGAAATTGGACAGAAGATCTATATTTCTGAAATTCTTTGTAAAAAGACAAATTATTTTTCTTTGCCTTTGTGGGCACCACAAAATTTTCAAATACTCTACCAGCCCAATTTTGAATTCGACCGCTTTTTTAGTTACGAAAATATTTCTGTTTTAACAAGGAAATTCCTTCTAAATTAATTTTAATAAATCTTGCTGGCAGAGCTTGGAAAAATCTAGGAGCAAATTCGACCTGAATATTCGAAGAGATTTTGATCAAGTCCTCGAGACGTTTGAGGTTTGGGGTGGTTGAATCTGCTTAGTTTCGGTTTAAATGGACATTTCTTATTTCTGTTAAACAAATTTATGTTGCAGTTTGAAATTGAGTTTCTAGGATTTCCAATTTGTTTTTTGTTAAACAAATTCCATAAAGAGAAACTTAAAAGTTTCACAAGCCCTTACAAACGGTTTGCAAGCCTTTGCAATAGCTTGCAAACTGCTTGCAAGCCTTTGCAAAACTTGCGAGAGCCTTGTAAGAGGCTTTTCAAGACCCACAAGAGCTTGCAAGCGCCTTGCTAGAGGTTTGCAAGATCTTACAAACTGTTTCCAAGTCTTTGGACCAAAGGGTTTGTATCAAACATAAAAGAATCTTATATTTTCGTTCTCTATTGTGGCAAAAGAGGAAATAATAGTGAGAAATCTTATATTATAACCTTGTTTACAAAGCATTATAACTTGGTCAAAAAGGATTGCAAATAATTTGCAAAACATTGCAATTGCTGCTACAAAGTATTGCAATGGTTCGTAACCATCGCAAAACCTACTGCAAAGCATTGCAAACAATTGCAATTGTTACTGCAAGATATTGCAAAAGTTTGCAACCATCACAAAACCAATTGCAGAGCATTGCAAACAACTACAACTGCTGCTACAAAGTAATTCAAAGGTTCGCAACCATCGCAAATCATGGTAAAGTTATGCAAAACCGACTGTAAAGCATTGCAAAAGGGTTTTTGAACTATTGAAAACTGAATTAGGCTTAGCTTATCTTCCTTTTGGTTCTATCTTCAACGCTAATGGATGAACAAGTTTATTTTAGGGCTCTACAAAATTTTCAAACTTTAATCGAAGAAAAACAACCTAAAAGAGATTTTGAATATTTAAAGATCAAAATCTCACTATTAAAAAATCAAAATCTGAAAATCAACAACCTCATCTATCAGAAAATCAAAATCGAAGTGAGAATCAATCTCCTTAGATTCGTCCAGTTTTAGAGAGATGAGGGGGGAACGAGTTCATGTTCAGTAAAGAGAGAGAGCGGGAGATTTACTCTGAAGGTTATTTTTGTCTTTTCACAATGTTATATAATTATTATTTTAAATGTCAGAGGAAGCTGAAGCCTTGAAAACGTAAATGAATCCTTTTTACTAGAGAAACTTTTGTAGAGAGTTTTGACAAAATTTCATCAATTGAATTTTAATTTCTTATCAAAATTTTAGTAGAGTATGTTGTTCTCTGGTTATCAATCGATAAGTCGATTTCTCTCTGTCTTGCCTTGATTTAGACAGAGTTTCCTTTCTCTAACTTATAGAGAGATAAAATATTAAAGAATAATGATTTATCAATATTCCTTCTTTCGCACTAACCGAGATAGATGTTAATGTAGTCGAGGCAAGAATAAATTCTCTTTCCTTAAGACATTTTACACCCCCGTAACAGTACCAAACGTTAGGGTGTATGCCTTCGGGATACAACGACTTTCCTTTCAGAGTTTTAAGATGGTACTTCTTTATTCTGAAAGCGGACGAACCTTTGTAAGTATTATGAGCTCTTTGACTAATGCGGATGATCTTCTAGATGCTTCGGAAATTCAAATTTCACTCGAAACTTCTTTCTTCCTTTTTCTAGATATTCTAGTCAAACCAGAACCTCTAGAAATACTTCCTAATTAGATATTCTAGACAAACCAGGACCTCTAATTGTTAGAAGGGAAGAGAAGAAGAGAATGAATTGAATTGATGAAAAATGAAGTGGGTTTGGTGGGTTTATATAGGAATTGAATAGGTACATTAGTTTGGGACACATCTCTTGAGTTTTGGGGACAAACCCCTTAGTTTTTGGGACACAACTCTTGACAAGGAGTTGGTTACATAACTGGGATTTTCGGCAAGGTTTTGATACGTTTGATCTGGCTAAAAAACAAGGAAGAAACGCCCACCGTTGGATTTCTTTGGTTCTGTCCCGAACCATGCCCAACAGAGCTAACCAGATCCGTTAGATGAAGAGATCCCGAAGTGTGCCCGAAGCGGGATTAACGCCCGGCGTTGGATCTGGCGCAATCCCGCGGAAGGAACGCCCACCGTCCAGATCTGAGCGCGTCCTCTTCGCGAAAATGCCCCCCAACTTGACTTGTTCTCTTTGACAAGTTAGTCCATATTTTAACCGATGACCAAACTTTAACCTTGAATTTCTCATTCATCCGGAATCGGATTTGAGTGATTCTTGGCTCTAAATTGAAGAGCTCGACAAGACGAACGCAATGGTGCGTTCAGTTTCTGAATTTAACGAGTCGGGTCGAGCCAAAATTGGCTCCGATTCCAACAATCCCCCACATGAATGAAAATTTGAGGTTTTATGCTATGATATATGTAGACATACTATACTGACAGACTGACACTGACAGAGCTCATAAGCGAAACTTCGCTGCATCGGAAGAAGGTAGTCTTTCGACTTTGAACCTTTCCTAGTGAATAACTACAAGGTCTACAAGGACGGAAGTGAACTTTTCGTCTTAAACTAAGTCCTGGGAATTGTAATCCAAAATAGCTATCACACAGCTAATCCCTTACTTACTTAGGTTCTCGGTTGTGTTCATTTTGGCCTTGAACAATCCCGATTTCATGTGTGCTTTAGAGAAGTCGGCCTAGACGACCTTCCCACGGAACCGACATCAATTCACACACATATAGGTTATCCGTAATAAGGTATCCTGCTATACCTCACGTTAGAATCAAGTTCTAAGTTTTCGGATTCATTAAAAGCTTAATGCTTAGCCTCTCACTGCAGGCAACACTCTTGTCATCCTAGGAATGGGTAAGAGATAGAAGTCTCTTACAGTGTTACTGTCGAGTCAGGATATAGCTTCAGTTGCCCTTTGAACCTAGATCCTGAGATCTCCAGTCATCTAGGTAGGGTTTCACCATGCCTTTACTCATTTACTTTAGGCGTTTTTGCCACATTCCCCTTGATGATGCAATTTCAACTCTCTTGTTCACCCTTGTTCTTTACGGATCCGCCAGGTAACTTAGGATTAAGCATAATTTTAATTTATGCATTCCTTGAGAGCAATTGCTTTACGGTGCTAGTCTATTTATTTTGAATTCTCTAGACTTACCGTATTAGTGCCTACGCAACAACTACTTAGGTTTATTGCGTGCACTGGATTCAATCACAAACAAATCCAGGAAGTTCACCTACTTCCTTTGCTTTCTCCAAAGCAATGTATCCATCAAGGCCTTTAGGATTACATTGTTGATCCAGCTATGCACGTCTGCCTCTGAGGATTTTGTGATATCGTAGCCCTTAGTGGTTTTTCATATCCACTGTTAGACTTTGTATCTGAGATTCGAGTGTTGTCCACGTATCTTCATTTTCCTTTATGATATGTACAACCAAATAATACGAGTCTGCTCAGATACCTAAGAACTATTTGTTACTCAGATAACTCTTTCTTGAATTTGTTCAAATTCAAGTATTTATGCTTATCGTGGTTTTTGAGTGGTTATTCTACCATTCTCTGTCTAACCATGCACTTTAGATTATCAATCATGAGTAACGATTCAATCTGAAAAAGCATCGAATCATATCTTCTCAAACACTTTTCTTGCTCCTAACTAGTATCGTCTGTTATTTTGAACAGTTGATTCACGGTTGAATCTCGTTACTTAGTTAAATCTGATTTCCGAGGTACTCCATAATTTCCCTCTTCTCACGTCATTATGACGTTATATCTTCAGGAGAATTTGGATTTCTATATGCCATTTTATTTCTTTATAATTGGCTATTCGGTTCCTTCTCGGGTCCCCCCACATTTCAAGAGTATTTTCTCTTATTCATCAACTTGGGTGGAATTCTATATAGGGTACCGTTCAGATATGTGACAATATCTACCCCCACAGTTCTAGGGTAACCATTGCATTCTCCTCTTTGACAAAACTATGTTCGTACACAATTTCTTTAGTGTACCGTTTCTATTTGTTCCATAACATGATAATTTATGATCATTAGAACCTTGAAATATAACACAAGGTGAGTTTCTCTCTTAACTTTTTCTTAAGTTATATGTCTTAACATATTTTCTCCGTTGATAGATTTAAAACTATCGCATGATCATTAAAGTTATCATTCCCTAGTTAGTCCGTCATCGTCTCTAGATTTCATTCACACTCTTGAATCGAACACCAAGACCCTTGAATTTACTATTCGAGTCACGTCTAGACCGAATGATGTAATATTCAACTTTACGTCTTATCAACCTTAATTCTCTTGTCTATCCAAGAAGATTAGGTTGCCATGAGGATTTATAAGGACTATTCTGTAATGATACAGAACTAGGGACCTCCTTACAAAGACTTAAGGATTTATTTATAATAACTCCTGATCTCGAGATCTTTCAGCCAAGGTCCTTCCGTTTAACATATCTGAGGATTCTCTTGTAATTCTTAGACAAGTCTAAGGACCTTCTATGGAATTATACTGATTCACCGTCTGAATATGTTATGCGAAATAACTTACTTTCTCGAAGACAAGTTTAATTCCAGAATTTTTGCATTCTCCGTCAACTTTGTATTCAAGAATGTTTCACTGAATTTTCATTATCTCAGACCGATGAGTTCTTTCGAACAGTTCATCGTCTCGTAACTATTTGTATAACGAGAATATTCTGTCGCCGACCTTGTCTAACCGTTTAGGTTTTGACATTTGTCTTGACACACTTCTCCGCTCACTTATGCGGTTGTCTTCTTCGATTCATCATCGAATTGAACCTTTAGGATCATTTATGTATCATTGATCCCTCTCTGTATTTTTGATAGCCGGTTTCACACCTAGTGTTTATGTTGATACTTGGTGGTCAAGGTGTCGTTTAGCTTTTCGATGTCTCTATTATCGAGAAGATATTTTGAGAGTCATCAACTAAGTCAACATTCACGGTCACCATGTGTTGAACCTTATTTCTGCCCATGGCTAGTAATAGACTTTAGTGAAATACTTCACAAAATCCAAAGAGATTAGATTGATCATCGTTTTTAATCTCCACCGATCGAATTTTATCCCTTGTAACGTTCTGTACTTTCACTCTACTATACCAAAAGAGTCGACGTTGATGAACTATGCCATTCTTGGCGTATATCTCGGTGAAAGGAGATTCATACTCTCCATCTCAGTCGTTTCTCAAAGCCTCAATCTTTTTACAAAGTTGAGTTTCTACTTTTATTTTATAAAGCTCGAACTTTTCGATTGATTCGTCCTTACTCCTTAGTAAGTAATATCACAGAACGTCTGGAGCATGGAGTACATCGGTCAAAGTCACAGAACCCGGTCTCACTTAGAAGGAAACCAGAAATCAAGTTCTTTCGAATGTCTGGAGCATGGAGTACATCGGTCAAAGTCACTTCTATCTCTGAAGTGAATTTTAACACGATCTCCCCCTTTTCTTTGACTTGGGTGGTCGAGCCGTTTTCCTTGAATAAGGTCTCTCCTTCGGCTACCTCCGTATAGGAAGAGAACAGGCTTTTGTCACTACAAATGTGATGACTTGTCCCAGTGTCGACCCACCATTCTCTCTGGTTGTTAACCGGGTTAACTTCATATGCCATTGCACAGAGGTTCATCTTCAGAAGTTTCTGAAACACTTTTTCGAATTCAGTAGTCATAAGACAATGATTCCGATTTTCGGTATCTTTTACTAATGAAGATTGATTATCAATCTTTCCCCCTTGATTGCCATATGTGGAGTGACAATCTTTGGCTAGGTAGCCCCGCTTTCTACATTTGTAGCATTCGACAAGCCTTTGCCTTTTCCTCGACTTGCCTCTATTTTAAGACGGACGCTTCCGCTTCAGAGCGAATTCAGTTCCCTTGAACTTCTCTGGGTTTTTCACGTATGTGATGTTAGGCTGAAGAACCCGTAGGGTTGTTCTTGTTCTTGCCATTTTTTCTGAAACATACAGAAAATAACCCAGATCAAAATCTTATAACCAGAGAAATAATCGTTATGTAAAATGTCTTAAGATTGTTGTTCTCTGGTTATCAATCGATAAGTCGATTTCTCTCTGTCTTGGCTTGATTTAGACAGAGTTTCCTTTCTCTAACTTATAGGGAGATAAACTATTAAAGAATAATGATTTATCAATATTCCTTCTTTCGGACTAACCGAGATAGATGTTAATGTAGTCGAGGCAAGAATAAATTCTCTTTCCTTAAGACATTTTACACCCCCGTAACAGTACCAAACGTTAGGGTGTATGCCTTCGGGATACAACGACTTTCCTTTCAGAGTTTTAAGATGGTACTTCTTTATTCTGAAAGCGGACAAACCTTTGTAAGTATTATGAGCTCTTGGACTAATGCGGATGATCTTCTAGATGCTTCGGAAATTCAAATTTCACTCGAAACTTCTTTCTTCCTTTTTCTAGATATTCTAGTCAAACCAGAACCTCTAGAAATACTTCCTTATTAGATATTCTAGACAAACCAGAACCTCTAATTGTTAGAAGGGAAGAGAAGAAGAGAATGAATTGAATTGATGAAAAATTAAGTGGGTTTGGTGGGTTTATATAGGAATTGAATAGGAACATTAGTTTGGGACACATCTTTTGAGTTTTGGGGACAAAACCCTTAGTTTTTGGGACACAACCCTTGACAAGGAGTTGGTTACATAACTGGGATTTTCGGCAAGGTTTTGGTACGTTCGATCTGGCTAAAAAACAAGGAAGAAACGCCCACCGTTGGATTTCCTTGGTTCTGTCCCGAACCATGCCCAACAGAGCTAGCCAGATCTGTCAAATGAAGATCTAGAGAGATCCCGAAGTGTGCCCGAAGCGGGATGAAGGCCCGGCGTTGGATCTGGCGCAATCCCGCGGAAGGAACGCCCACCGTCCAGATCTGAGCGCGTCCTCTTCGCGAAAATGCCCCCAACTTGACTTGTCCTCTTTGACTAGTTAGTCCATATTTCAACCGATCTTCGACCAAACTTTAACCTTGAATTTCTCATTCATTCGGAATCGTATTTGAGTGATTCTTGGCTCTAAATTGAAGAGCTCGATGAGACGAACGCAATAGTGCGTTCCTTTTCTGAGTTTGACGAGTCGGGTCGAGCCAAAATTGGCTCCAATTCCAACAGAGTATTAGTATTTGATGTTTGGATATTTAGTGTTAGGGTCAAAGAAAAGTACTGGCATTAGTATTTGGGGCAAGAGTTTGTCCGTTATAGAATCTGGGTCTCAGACTAACCATTGACTCAATTGACTAGAGGCGGTCGTTAACAGCCGTGTTAGTCTGTGACTCAAATGCTAATGTCAGTACTTTACATTGACCCTAACACTATCTCAAAAGTAAATTGCAATGCCAAAATAAAAGCATATTGATCAATCTAAGAAAACTACATTGTAATTAAAAAACATAAATGTTCATCGAATTCAATATGTTGATTGTAGAGGGAACATGTTGTATTATGCACTTAATTCGCGTCCTCAAACCGTTGCGTCTTTCTGATGTGAAAATCGTTCCGTCAGTGCCTCGAAATATGAAATTATTTTCCTTACAAATTCTCTAGATCACTTTCTCTTTGTTCTCATGACACTCGTCTTTCTTGTCGTGGAACTCTCTATACTTTCTAAACATTTTTCACAAGTACTACATAGACTTAATTTTCTTTCTGAGCGTTTGATACAGTTGCCCTCTGAGAATCTCATCGGACGAGTACTTACGACTATTTCCTTGATACGTTGAAGGGGCTTATGCTAAGCAGTAGATCCACATAACCAAGGGGGAGAGACGCGAGCATCGTAAAAGCAATCCCCATGATATCTAGGGCAACAACAGGCTTTGAATAACTCCAATCAGCTTGTCTCTCTTAAAGTTGCATTTCTCCTTTTTATTTCACTAGATTTGGAGCTATACGAGACTCTCTGTTCGTGAAGGAGGGAAAATTTTGCTTTTCTTTTCACTCTACCTTCATCGGATTAGAAACTCCTAAGCTTCAGAAAGAAAAGAGCTGCAGGGGCATATTGAGCATTCAAACATTTCAAAGAAGGTCGATTTTAGGATTTTGACACATTCTAGAATTTGGCAGATTTTCACGAGTATGATTCGCACATAACTAATATTTGGCGACCCCTTGACACATTTTCATTACAAAAGTGTAGCCTTAATATCATGAAATAATTGGGTATCAAGATCCAATTATGTATTATCCCGTTTACTTACTTTTTAAAGTGGTGTTAGAATTTGAAAGTGAGTTGTTATAAAATCCAATTTCATTAAACATAAACACTAGTATTCTTTTATCTATGTACCGAGATAGATTATTAGAACAAATTTTCATCTCAAATACACAAATTTTTAGTTAGTGTTCGAAATTGAAAGTAGAGTTGTTATAAAATCCAGTTTGATTTGAAAAAACAGGCGTGTATCAACTCATATAAAATGGGTAAAATCAACATAAATATGACCATAATTCAGATTAAGATGTTCTAAAAAAAACAAATACTACCCAAATCTCATTAATGTCTTCTCTCGATATAATCTTTCTCTATACTTCTGTATTTGTTCGCTTCTCGGTATCCTCCTTTTCTTTTTTTCTTCATCACTTATAAATATGGTTTTTAATAATCAAAATTTAGGAGAAATGGATTATGTATTATAACAAAAGTTTGGTCCATCTCAATAGATTTTAGGAGATGAACAGTGCAAATATATCACTCCCCATATAATTTTTCCTTTCTAATTCTGTATTATAATTAGCACTCTTAATGGTGGTGAGCCCACTTCTCTACCAAAAATGGATTTCCCATAATTGTAACACTTTAAATGGATTTCCCATTATTTAAACATACATATGTTTAAACAATTTTATAGATATTTAAAGCTCGTGAATGAAGATTAAAAAAGTGTTAACATGAAATCAAAAGGCTCACTAGATCTTTGACTTCATCATTATGAAATGGTTGGTGCATGACTAGATTATTAGGTTTTGACGACACATGAACTCATTAGGGTACTACATCATAATACACTATATTTTAGGCATATATTGTTCTCTAATTATTTCCACCCCACCTTGTTTAGTTGATACAAAGAGCACTTTACTTTTGGTTTTTAAATATTTTGTGAAAGCACCCGGGTCATGTGGATCTTTTTTGTTGAAAGGGGTCATGTGGATCTTGACCCTACAAATAAAAAGACCAAATAATGTGACATGGTGGTCACTTTCTTATGTCTGGACTAAAGAGAGCAATCAACTGATGTTTATTAAATAATATTTTAGAATGTAAGCAATTCTTTTATGAGATATTTAGCATTAGGGTCAAAGAAAAACACCTACATTAGTAATTTGAGTCAAGTTTTTTCGTTATAGGGGCTGGGTAACAGACTAACCATTGATCCAGTTGACTAGAGACGGTCGATAACGACCGTTAGTTTATGACCCAAATACTAATGCCGGTACTTTTTCATTGACCTCAATACTAACTTTACTTTTTAATCATTGGAACGTGACCGTCTTAAAAATTGGTGAAAGATGTGTGGTTTCAAGGGTGTACACATTTTGATGAAGAACTTGAGATTTGAGAACTTGTTAGATGTAGAACAAAACCTAGTCCTAAGCTAGCCCTTCCACCATCGTTGGCGTTGAGAAAGACACGAACCTCGACCGACAAACTTGCCACTAGAGAGTCATGTATGTTGACGACCTACCGTTGGTAGAAAGACTAGTTATGTTAGCATAGTAACTCCAATGGATCTACTGCTTGGCATATACCCCTCAATGTATCAAGGAAATAGTCATAAGAACTCGTCCATTGAGATTCTTAGAAGGTAACTGTATCAAACGTCAAGGAAGAAAATTAAGTCCATGAGATATTTGTCAAAAATATTTTGGAAAGTTTAGAGAGATCCACGATAAGAACAAAGAGAAAGTCATCTAGAGAATTTGTAGGAAAAATAATTTTATATTTCGACGCACTTGTACAACAATTTTCGCATTGTAAAGATGCAACGATTTGAGGTCGCGCATTGAATGCAGAATAAAACATGGTCCCTCTACGATCGACATATTGAATTCGATTATCATTTATGTTTTTGAATTACATTGTAGTTTCAATATGCTTCTATTTTGTCATTACAATTTACTTGTGAGATATTTAGTGTTAGGGTCAACGTAAAGTACCAGCATTAGCATTTGGGTCACTAAAGGTTGTTAACAACACTCTCTAGTCAACTGGGGTAACAGTTAGTATGTGACTCAGACTCTATAACGGACAAACTCTGGACCTAAATGTTAATGTCGGTAAAAAAAAATTTTACCCTGACACTAAATATCATTTCTTTTATTTTTAATTAGTAAATGAGGCACATACAACATGGATATATTATATCATTAATTGAATAAGCGTTATAACTATCATCCCGTAAACATACCCTAATGGCCATAGAAACACTTTTAAACTCGTGAAGTTTAAAAGCCTATTTAGTATTACATCTGCCTTACTTATATTCATGTTCAATAAATTATAGATTTTCACTTTTATAGAAATTAAATTTAGGACCTCCAGGATGTAGAGTGGATGGCCAACGACAAAACGAAGTGGTAGTCCGATATAGTTTGTTAATGGTTACCCACATAAATTTGCCCTAAATTATTTTTTTGACGCACGCAGACGATTTATTTCTATCAATTGGGGGCAGCTAGAAGAGATCTATATACGTGTTTGGTTATTCGTTATCATTATTGTAGGTAGAGGCCGATGAAATGGGCCTAGCAAACTGCCTGCTCATCTTTTGGCTTATATCTCTAGTGTTTTAAAAGGAAAGACACATTATTACAAGAGAAAACCTTTTCAAAAGGAAAACCCCATTTGACAACATTTTACCCAGGAGAAGATATTACTAATATTGTTAAGAAAGTGGTAATGGGATAATGCTCTTGAATATACTATAATTTAATATTAGGGTTAGATCCCTTTTTGAATATACTATAATTTATAAGAGGGCCACCACACTCCATCTCACCACCAATGTGATAACCCTCCCAAGACCACATCATAGTAGAGCGAATCGTGTTGATAACGTGTTATAGGTGTGGATCAGCCTTCCGGACTGCGAGTGATATTGTGCGCTTTGGCACGCCCAGGCCTCACGGTTTCAAAACGCCTCTAGGGAATGGCGCTTAACCTCTTAAGAGAAGCATCACACTCCATCTCACCACCAATGTGGGATTGAGTTACAACAATTTGAGAGTTTTTTAAGTTGTGGACAATGCGTCGTGTGGGTCCAGAAACGGACCGGCACAACCCGTTTATAAGGCAACCCGATTTGGCACAGAACGACTCAAGTCGTACTGTGACAACCATCTCAAGTCAAACGGCTCGTGACTGGTCTAGGATTTTAAGCTCCCAAGTCCGTCAACTATGACACATTAGGAACAACACCGTAGCCCGCCACGAACCTTGTCGCTTCTGACCCGCCACGACCATACTAACCCGTTAGAAACGGGTTGTTTTATAATTTATAAAACATTACTACCACCTTGTTAAGAGTAATTATTAATTGTTACAAACCAAAAATCAAAATAGAACCCAAGTTTGTAGTATAGTTCAACATCTAAAATACTAAAATATAAACGAAAAGTGAAAAGTTATAAAAGATAACAACTTCTTTTCCAACAAATAAACAAAGAAAGAAAAAAACATGTTAGGCTTTAAACAAAGGGACCACAATGTTTGACTTGAAAAATTAAGTGTTATTTTTCGTTACTTTTTTCTGTGACAAATAAAATAAACAACTTAAGTATTGGTGAATGGAGCGGCAATGAGTGGACCATTCACCACTACAACGTCTGCAAACAGTAAGGCAACGGTTCGACGAAGGTTGGGTTGTGCTGTTGATGTCAAAATTTTCATTCTGGTATCAGTCAGAAGATGTGATCGTGGTGCTGGATCCCGCTGTAAATGATCAGATTACTGTAACTAATTTTTGCCCTTGCTCCCACTCATGTCGACCTGCGGAAAAACCTACTATTAGCTCGATAAACATCTCTGACGCTTAAGATGGTCAGATTGCCCTTGTACTTGGAAGAATTGAATATTGAGTGAACCTTTTTGTTTGTGCCTTCTTTGAGGCGAGTTGATAACCTTTTATAGCCTGCTTTGACTGACTGTTGGTAGGCGGCTTGATTGAGGCGATTGACATCTACTGTGTTGGATTGAAACTACTATTTCGTAGTTAAAAGATATTAGAGATTTCCTTTGAAGTTATCCCTTATCTTTGATATATAGGAGTTCCCTTGTTGAAGGATGTTTGATAGATATGATTCCAAAGTTGTAGATCTTGTAGGAAATATTTCCTCATTGAAAGACTCTTGAAGCCCAAGTTAATTAAATAAATATGATCCTCGTCGATTGAGATCTTTGATAAGATTCGAGATTAAGTCGGTAAGGATTGACAAGCTGCTACCCGACCCCCTCCTCATATTCCGGATTGAGCGGTATCGACCCTGCTGACGTGGACCCCTTAGTCTTCTCATAAATCCCATGACAGACCTGTAGTTGTATTTGGGCCAGGATAGGGCGTAAGGCGCCTAGGACAATCTTACCGACGCCTCGATTTTGGCCTTGAGTGGCAGACCTCTTTCTTATTCAACCTCCATGTTGTCTTGACACGGGTTGACCCGCGACTTTTGGTCTTCTCTTAACTCATTGATCTTAGTAAACTAATAACCATTTATGCATCATCAGTTGCCATCGTGTGTTTCTGTGCCCAGACCTTTTAGCTTTGTGCACAACACTACTCAAAGTCGTGTGCCGTATTCGTGGCTAAGGAACCCCCTATGTTTAAGAATAATGTAAGTGTTCTGGTTCTGGAGTATTTTTCATGTGTTTTATGTTTTGTGTTTTTCGTAAGTTTGTAATTCCATGTGTGTTTCTCTATTTTTGTCTGTCTCTTAAGTTATATTGTTTGTAAAAGTGGAGTTGAGGCGTTCTAATAAATATTCCTAATAAAGCTTTATTTAAATTGTTATTTTAATAAAGATTTATTAAAATTAAACCCTTGAAACCTAGATTTAAGACTTTTAGTCTTTTATCAACATATCCGAAAGTGTGTTGGAGCTCCACCTTTTTAGTTTCGATTTCACAATCTGCAGTCTTTCTAGTTACTTTTGACTGTTGACTTTGCCAAAATTGTGCCATTTTTTTGAATACTTCTGGAGTTTCATTTAATAATTTTCAAATATGTTGCTAGGAGGAACCCTAGTATTATGAACTTTCGTTTTCAATAGTATGGGACAGTGATCACTATTATATCGTGGGAAATGGAATACTCCTGTGTTTTTATAATGATCCAACCATGTTGATGTTGTTCCTCAAGTTATGGTTTGAGTTTACTTTAACTCTGTCTGGTCTTGATTAAGCCAGAGTCTGGGTTGAAGTAGGGAACTTCCTTTCTCTAAGTTATAGAGAGATAAACTATAAGCGAATACCGTCTTTATCAGTAATTCCTTCTTTCGGATTAACCGAGATAGACAAAAGATAATGGAGTCGAGGCGAGAACAAATTCTCTTTCCTTAAGACATTTTACACCCCTGTAACAGTACCAAACATTAGGGTGTATGCCTTCGGGATACAACGACTATCACTTCAGAAATTTAAGATTGTACTTCTATATGCTGAAAGCGGGCGAACCTTCCTAAATAATATGAGCTCTTGGACTGATGCGACTGATCTTCTAGACGTTTTAAGATTATAAGTTCACTCAAAACTTCTTTCTTCCTTTTTCTAGTGATACTAGTATTCCAAACACACAGAATACTAATTGTTAGAAGAGAAGAAAAGAAAAGAATGGACTTGAATCTTCTAGACGCTTTATAATTCTAACTTCACTCGAAACTTCTTTCTTTCTTTTTCTAGATATGTCAGACACACCAGAATATACTAAAATTACTTCCCAATTAATATTCCAGACACACATAATACTTATTGTTGAAAGATAAGAGAATAAGAGAATAAGAGAATGAATGGAATGAATAAGGAAGCGGGTTTGGGTTATTTATATAGGAAGTGAATGGGTATGGTGTCTATTGGGTTCAATGGACATATCCATTCAAATAGGCGGACTCAACTGAAAATTAAAGTCGATGCATTCTAGGGCGTTGGATCTGACTCAAAATCGCGGACAAGACGCCATCCGTTAGATGGAAATCGAGTTAGTCTCGGAACTGTGCCCAACAGATGAAGAAACCAACAGTTAGATTAAAAGATTAGGCGTAGCCCACATTCTGCCCGACACGGGGTTAACGCCTCCCGTTGGATCTCGCTGATCCCACGCGTCTGGCGTCATCCCAATACTGTCTCGAGGATGAAAAAGCGCGACCGTCAAATCTCACTTCAAAAACTCGGGTGGAACGCAAGCCGTCCAGATCTGGGCGTGCTCGCTTCGCCCAGATGGTCCCAAACTAATTTATCCTTTTTGACAACTTAATCCCTATTTCAACCGATCTTCGTCCAAACTTTAACCTTGAATTTCTAATTCATCCGGAATCGGATTCGAGTGATTCTTGGCTCTAAGTTAAAGAGCCCGACGAGACGAATGCAATGGTGCATTCCGTTTCTGAGTTTGACGAGTCAGATCGAGCCAAAATAGGCTCTGATTCCAACAGTTGAATCAGTTAGAACCCTGTCTCGTCTCTTTCCTATAAGATGGCCCAAATCTCTATTGTTAGACCAAGTAAAAGTTGGCCCGTTAAAACTCAAGTCTGTTAAACTAGTTTCGTTCATAAAAGTTGAAAATTGGCTAGAAAAAGAAATTGTCGTTGACCCACCCCATTTTTCACATTGAGATCCACTAGCATTGAGGTCACTCATACATGATCAGCTAGCAAAAATTCTATTTATCCTTCCATTTTGGTCCCTCCCCTAACCCTCCGCCGATGTGGCGACATATCACTGAAGTATATTTTCTCACAGTTCTCTCTCCAATTGCTCCACGCTCAAGTGATATGTTGCCACATCGGCGGAGGGCTAGGGGAGGGACCAAAATAGAGGGATGAATATAATTTCTCATCAGCTAAACCTCACATTGTACTTTCTATAGCCTGCCAGAACCTCAGTCTATCACGAACCCTTCGTGGTTCATAATTAATGCAAAATAGATTCTAATTAAGATTAAGTCACTAACCTTTGCTTGAATCAGATATATCAATGCAATGCCACCACCACGGCCAATTGTTTTTTCTTTTTGGAAGTCGACTACGATCTACGTATGTCGTTACATTTGGCACTTGATACATCATAGATGTGATAAGCTCGATAATCGCCCACTCAAACACTAACAGAACCAGGCCTATAGCCCAACAAGACATGACCTAAAGCATAACAACATTATTTACACCCTAATAACTCCAATTCAAATAACTAAAGATTCCACCTTCTTTGGGATTCGAACCTGGGACCTCCAGGGATTTCTGGAGTTTATGTCAACACCTTGGAACCACTTGGACTACCAACTGTTGGCACCACGGCCAATTGTTGGAATAATTAACTTGTGAAATAAATCAAATCTATCCATATTGAAAACAAGATAATCGGTATGTAGTCGAGTTTCAGACGGAAAAAGAATGTCAGGTTTAACTGCCCGAAAGAACTGATGTAAAGTATGAATTGTCTAGGTTTAACTGCCCAAATTTTTTTTATTTGGAATCGAACAAAAATTTAACGTGTCATATTTGTCAAAGTTCTGTAAAATTTCTTAACTAAGTAGGATCATATTTGTCAAAGTTCTGTAAAATTTCTTAACTAAGTTTATCCTACAAGATTGGAAATCCTCCACCTATTGCAATGGATATGCATGACAAAATCTTAAAAATCTTTTTATTTAGTTACATGTCATATCAAATTTAAGATATAAAAAATATTTACAGAGCTGATGAGTTGCATTGACATAGATGTTTAAATATATAGTGAGTCCACTCAAGTATCTTTGTTAGAAGTGTGTTGTCATCAAACTAGTGTTTTCTTAGAGACCAATTCGAAAATCAATTGGACTAAGTATATATTATGGATCGAATTTCTAAAGATGAAATCTTCCATTACACACGATGAAGATTTATGCTAGGAAACAAGAAAATCTAGACAGACTCTGATATAAATCTTATGTGGCTTGAGGTGATTTGTTGTCTAGTGGATACAAATCGTCTGAAGTACGAATCGCAACAAGCTAAATAAAATCTGCCAGAATTGGTTTACTTCTTATTTCCCACTATTTTTTTTTTCATACTGAAAAATTGAAACACATTTCACATTCTCACTATATGAGCTAAATATTGTAGTTTACTCTATTAATACTTTATTTCTTTTCCATTATTTGTTTACCATGTTACAACTCCATAATAGTGGTTGATAACATCATAATTCCAAATAGAGCATATCCCATTTTATAGACAAAGTAAAATGATTTGCTGCAAAAATAAGGAACATGAGATAGAAAGTGATGAATAGAGAGAGAAAGTGATGATCATAAAGAGACATGATAGAGAAAGAAAGAAACATTTACAAGGAACCCGTGAAGTCTCTGACAAAAGGTATGACTTGATGAAGACTAAAAATGAGAACCCGTGACATATAGTACACATCACATGCAACTTCACATTAATAGTACTTTACTATTACACTTCTTCACTTTACTCCAATTTAGAAGAACAAACAACAAAACAAAAAAACACAAATAACCCATAACTTCTCAAGACAAATTAAACCAACTTCTAATAAGACATTAACAAATTATTACATAGATCCAAACCAAACCCTAATTTTGTTTCACTCCTTACATAGGAAACAAAAGAAACCCCTAGTTTTTAGGTACATAGTTCACGAGAAACACCAATTCTTGAATTTGGTATATCAAACAAGACTCTATGATTTTGTTGTTGCATATTAGCAATGACATTCAAATTTGAGTTAATATTATCATCAGGAGCAGAAGCCATGGCTAAACAAGTAGTACTTCCAAAAGTACTATGAATCAAGATATTATCAAGTGGTAAAGTCACATTCATCCCTGTAAATAGTAAAGAAATAGTTGGAGCAATAATGGGTTTATCATAACAAGTATCAAAACCACCTAAACTTGTTACATTTCCTTTAATTCTCCTTCTAAATTCATCTCTAACTGCATTATAAGCTGGTTTTACTAACCTAGTAAATACTGTTCCTGAATCAAATATTGTACCAGCTCCTGTCACTGGGTTAAAAGCTAGGGCACTTGGTGGAATATCTACTATTTTTTTACCAACCCTAATAGCTACTAAGTTCACATAGTAAAGGGAGGATCTTCTAGGGTTTTTCAATAGTGGGGTGTATTTAATTCTTTTTGGTTGGGCTACTGGTCCTAGTCTAAGTGAGCCAGAGAATTTATTGGACTTAAAACTTGGTAGACAATAAGAGAATGTTGATTTATAGAGATCTAGGGTTTGGGAAAGAAGGGATAAGGGTCCTCTCCCTAGACCAAGTAGTCCTTGTGGAGGGACAGATTTGCCTGTGACTTGTTGAAGACACCCAAATGAGTAGTTTGGGACTGGGTCTCTAGCAAATTGAAAAGTGTCTTGTGAGAGGTTGGCTGAGAATGTTGAGGAACCATATGATTGATTGAAGGAACAACCTGATCCACCACAAGTTGGATTGGGCACCTACAAGGAAATAAAATCAGACAGGCGCATGTTAGTATGAGCCCATATGAATTTCTAACTTACACATTGTGATCTTTATGAACAACCAAAATTAAAACCATAAACATAATCAAAACATACCAAATTCTCACATATTTGGCACATTTGATCATAACTACATAAACATTATTGTTTATAAATGTCACTTCCCACAAAAAAAAAATAACATTGATAATGAACTGTCTAGATCTGGGCACCCGAAAAAAGTATACGTGTTAGTTGTTGATTTAATCAGGATGACAAGATCTGAACCGTTCATTGTGAATATTGTTAAAAGTTAGTAATTTAATTTGTGTTTGGATAATAGCATTTATTTCTTTTAAATGGATTTGGAAGTAGTAATATAAAATCAAGTTTACCTGCTTGCATTGAGCAGATTTACAACCAAGAGAGTGAAAAGATGTGGACTTGTTAAAGTCAAAGAGCTTAGAGGAGCAGCCTACACAGCCACTACAGGGTACCCAAGCTGCATCATTACTAGTATCCATGGCCATCATAAGTGTTTGAGCTGGGGTACCAATATTAACCTTGACAATGTATGTAGCACTCTGAATTATCTGTCTAGCAGAAGCGATTGGCACGTCCGAGCGCCTCGCAACAAGGTTAGAGAGATAAAGAAGTCGGGCTTCGTCTTTTTGGGCCGTCTCGAGTACGGTTTCTTCCCAAGAAAGAGATTTTGATGGTCGGAACGGCGAGCATTCGTCGTAAATATGCATAACTTTAAGAGTAGAGCCATAGTCTTGTGACTCACATCTAGGGTTGGAGTGCCCTTGAGAAGGGTAGAAGAAAAGTACTAGGGTAAGCAAGGAACCAAGGAGAAGTAAAGAAGGTTGTGACATCCTTTAGAGAGAGAGAAATGGTGTCTTTGATGTTTGAGTGTTTGAGTGTTTGAATGGGTGTATATATAGTGGATATGGAAACATTTTGTGGTGGAAAAGGAGAGTAAATTGCCATGGCTATGCTTTAATAACAGACTGTATTCCATTTTACCCTTAGATATTATATTTTTATGCCTACTTTTCCATTGGATCTCACTACCCTTTTATATATGTTTCTTGTGCTTTACCACCTAAATTTGAAGCATTTCGGATGAAAGTGTCGGTCCAACTGTTTTATCATTCCTTTTTAATGTAAAAAACTGAAAGAGTAAAAACATTTGCTAAATAGAAGGAAAAAAACTAAGGATTACTTCAAGAGTGAGTGAGTTACATTTTTTTATTGAACTATTTGAGTTGTTTGGTATGACAAAATAAGGGTATCGTTTTACCTTAACAAACGGGTAGGTGGCACTTGGTAAAAGTAAGACATAATTAAGTTGTGCCTTTAGCCAATTAAATCCATGCTCTTATTCTGATATGACAAATAATTCCAAGAGACATTTATTTGTTCATTTCATTTGGACCACTAAAAAACCAATAACGACTTTTAAGTTTCATCTTAAAGAGCCTTCAATCCCATCTAAACTACACTTATTTCATTCAGTGCATATACTTATATCAATACATTTTGGAGATAATACTTCTACAAAAATTCTAATCTAAGACTCCTGCCACTTAAGAAAAGATTCAAACTAGTCTACCAAAAGTCCATCCCCATTGTAAAAAAAAAGTGATAAAAATATTTAAGGACTTTCACCAAAGTCCAAAAAAGAGTTATAATTGAGGAATTAAGGCTGACCCAGGTTTCCTCAGTGGAGAGATGCATGCAGCTAAAGTGAATTTCACATATCATTGGCAGAGAGTGCCGTGACATTTCCAATTACAAAAGTTATGGGGATTTATCATGCTTTCATAAAAGTTTGACATGAACCATTCATATTACCCCCATCCCTGCAAGAATCTAAGATAGTGTAAACTTTGTGTTTTTGTTTGATACCTTGGTCCTCATGGGGTCTGATAAATTATTTGATGTGGTATTGAGCTCTTCAAAATTTGGGATTTTTTATATGCTCCAGCAGGACGAGTTGAGGATTAAACTGTTTATCCAACAAAGAACCCAAAAATGGTACACTTATTCAATTGATTTTATATGTGAATGTTTATATTGATTCAATGGATGAAGGACCTCAATCTTAAATTAGCACATTTATACCCTATTTTGTGACTGAATCTGTCCAAAATTGAATTTGGTGAATAACTGAAATGTTAGTTTTAAATAAAATTATAATGGTCGGGGGAGGTATGCAAATAAGTATTGTAAGCTGGAAAATATTAAAGGCCACGGCTTTGGGGTATATAATCTCCCGGGAATAAATTCTCTAGGGAATTCATGTTTTTTTGTACATTTTCGGGAGCATATTATTTCTTAACCGAAAAATTAACTTGATCAAACATCGCCCCCTAGTCTTCATCTTCTCTATCACAAGCACAATCCAAAACTTCCCACCACCACCACCATTCCGACCACTATTGCCACTTCTTTCTCCTCTCTCACTCATTGTTACCCTCTCTCTCGATCTCTCCCTCTCTTTCCAATTATCTCTTTTTATTGCTCTCACTATCTATGTCTCTCGATCTCTTATTGTTCCTCTCTCAATCTCTCAGTGTTTCTCGATCGATCTTTCATAGACACTGTTCCTCCCTTCGCTGGAACGAGACCTCGAGCTGAGGAGGATTTCTGGCGAAACCCTCTGAGGATTTCATGGCCCTCACCACTTCGTGGCCACAACGTTTCGTGGCCACGAACTCTGTGATCTCCACAGAGAGATCTATACAGATCGCAAGAGAGAGAGGGATAGATAGATACTGCGAGAAAGAGAGATAAGGATTGCGAGAGAAAGAGAGAGAGAGAGAGAGAGAGAGAGAGAGAGAGAGACAGAGAGACAGAGAGAGGGAGAGAGAGAGATAGAGAGAGAAATTAATCTACAAAGAGATATGTCTACAATGAGAGAGATGAGAGTGATATACAATGAAAGAGAGAGAGGGAGAGAGAGATATCTAGAGTGAGAACGAAAGAGAGATAGTCAGTGAGAGCAAAAGAGATAATGAGAGAGAAAGAACGAGAGAGAGATACTGTGAGACAATGGGAGAGAGAGAAAGAGAGGGAGAGAGAGACCGAGAGAGATGTAGGGTTTTGTACGTCTCTAAGACTACTAGCTAATGTTGTAAGCGGAATCTCAAACATCTATATGTTTAGCACTAGATAACCAGAATCATAGTAAGAACTAAAGATGAACTAGAATCGGGAAAAACTTACCTTAATCACAAATTTTCCCTCACACATTTCCAATCGCGTGTGAAGATCAATAACTCCAATTGTCGTTCCTCTACTTGAGACACCGAGTAGGTTAACTTGATCTCCCTTCCTTAATGTTTGCTAGAACTTAGTAGAAGGTTGAGAATAATCCTTTTGCTTGACTAGATAGATAGAATTAGAGATTTTTCTCTAAAATCCCCTCTCTCTCTAAGTTGGCCGAGGGAGATGATTTCTCTTGAGAAAATTCCACACCTTTTCTGTTCTCTAACTGACCCTTATATAGAAATCCTAAAATTAGAGTCCCACTCAAATTAGATTTCTATTTGGGTCAATAGAAAAGATATTACCCAAAACGCCCTTTTAGGGTAATTAGGGCTTCCTCTTAACTGTGGTCGGCCAGAGTAGCCCACTATGGGCTTTCTCTGGCCGGACCACTCACCTTGGTCGGCCATCACATGGCCGGCCGAATGAGCCTTGCTTCGGGCACCCCTTTCGAGCCCGGTTCTTTCTATCTTTGTTCAGAATCTCCATTCAAACCCTTTTGGCTTATTTAGTTGGATTTAATCCATCTTAAGCCTAGATCTTACTTGTCAAATCTCTCCGATCAATTCACCACTCTTATGTGTAACCCGTTGTAGGATCCGGTCTATATTAGCTGCGAATCACCGAAGTGATCCGGCAATCATAAGCGGCTTCTAGCAAAGCATTACGATCCCCAATTGGACCGGACTGGATGATCTTCAGGATCGGGTCATCGTTATCCTAGCTGAAAAATTGATCGCATTGCCATCTTGGTCGAAGGACAATC
The DNA here is from genome assembly GCF_041429995.1 of Eschscholzia californica. Classification (NCBI taxonomy): domain Eukaryota; kingdom Viridiplantae; phylum Streptophyta; class Magnoliopsida; order Ranunculales; family Papaveraceae; genus Eschscholzia; species Eschscholzia californica. The sequence continues at coordinate 41,602,058 of NW_028238198.1, forward strand.
CTTTGGAAGGACATCTCCTTCAAGCCGAACGGATACATCTTTTAGTCTCCCACTTGTACTTAGAACAAGTGCAATGCTCGATTCCCATGTCACTTCGTATCCCATCTTATACGTCATACCTTGTAGACTTTTTTGATCTGGAGAACAAATGTCAAATCAAAAGATTAACTCTTAATCCATTTGAGTGCGACCGCATGTTTTTCAGTTACTTCTGTCTAAGTGGCCTGGAGATACTAATCTAACCTCATAGAAGGGCATAATCCAGTCTTTTACTCCCACTTAACTTCATGTCTTTCATGTCTCACCCAGTAATCCGCTTTTATAACCTCTTTCTACGGCACGGCGTTTGGCGGTACCAAAGTTTGACATTCTTACATAAGATGAGTGAAGTACTCATGTTTAAGGAATCTCTTCAATCTTGCCTATGACAGTTATGACGTCTTTCATCACTTGAAAACTCTCATGTTTGGGTTATCCAGTGTATATTCCCAATCATACACCCATGTAATTGACTTGAATACCATAATCCTATAGCCCATGAAACTGCGCTATCAATCAATCTCACATGTTAGTCTTCTTGAGTCATTGTTGTCCATACAATGACATGGATTAGGAACTAAATAATGAATCTATTCCAAGTTTACTTAGTAGGGTTTCATTTACCAGATCACACATCTGATAATCCTACTTGGAATGCTTTATTATTTTTGGACTGTCGTTTAAATACTAAACCACGACTTGACGATGAAATAATTAACTTATTTCTAGTAATAAGAGTTTGTAAAATTGAGTCTTCCCGTCTAACTTCTTACACCCTCAATTTTACCAGTTTAAGTTTTTTTGAAAAGCTTAATACCTATGACCCTAGTAAGACTTTCATACTTAGTCTAAGGTGACAGTTTAGTTAGTAGATCTAATCTATGTGGATTTTGCTGTTTATCATCTTGATGATAATCTTTAGTATCCCAATACTAAATTAAAGCACCTCAAGCTTCGACTACTTTCTTTTATTAGTAAAGTTTGCAACAGTCTTCGTCTGGAACCTTTCCAGCATACTATTCTTCCAAGTCAAAATTGTCATCTTATTCTGGAAGTTTACACCATATGACTTTTCAACCGTTTTATTTTCCTACCGAGAATTTATCACAAGTTCTTCTCAAGAACTCTGTGCGATCCAGATTGGCTTATCTGGATTTGATCGGTGACAACCATAGATACTCCAAATATTTTGAGACGTTGAGGTGAATGCTAATCATGTCCAACATGACCGAGCTTATGCCTTAATGATGAGACATGAAAATGTCCCATCTGAATCTCTTAACTCGGGTTAGTTAGTCCAGTTCGAGCGGTTACTCTGATGATTTGTTTGATTTTCTTTCTCAGGTCTCATTTACGGGGTTCGATGCGAAAACATCGTGATAAAGACATACTTGAGGGGCATTTTGGTCATTTTAATGACAAGGGTATTCTGGTCAATATTAGTGCTCATGTGAAAGTAGAGTCGAATACGAACCCAACGGTGAAAACGGGAGGCAAATCGGAGTTCAAATGCGAAAAAATTGACAAGGTCAAAGTTTAGGTCAAAGTCTATTGACCAGAGGCCAACATCAGTCTTCAAACAACAAGTGGCTTGCATCTGACTGCTGGGATGATGTGATGGCTCTTTTCGGTCATAATAAGTTGTATTCCGGGGTCCGCTGGAGTGACCTGATCACATGCTTCTGTGCGCAAAAGGAAACTGTACTCCTCACGTCTATCCAACCAGGTCTAGCATCCGGTGTCTTTGGATAGACACGTGTCATTGTCGCAGAATGTGTTGTAGCTTTCCTTATTTCTCGCGCGAAGCATCAAATCAGCCCTCTCAACAGCCAAATCAGTAGCACCCGATTGTTCCCAAAATTATTGGGATTTCTTTCTTTTATTCCTCTCTAACGTTAGAGAGAGAGGAGAATGTTTTCTTTAAAAAGAAAACTAACCAGAGAGAGGAAGAGGGAGTTGGATATATTCTATAGGAAGACAGAGAAAGAGATTGATGATAGATTCATGGAGATTTTCGACTGTGAAGAGAGAGACCGAGAGAGAGAGAGATTGAGGGTGAGATTTTCTTTAAGAGATAAAAAGAGAAATAAGAGAAAACAGAGGCAGAGATTGATTCAGCTGATCGACTGAATATATTCGAGAGAAATTTTGTTCTCTGATTTCGGGAGTTGGAGCAAGAGAGAAAGATGAAGGGATTCGGTTAAAGCTGGAACCAGTAGAGAGGGAGAAGCAGAAAGTTTCTAAAACCGAGAGATAAAAAGTATTTTGAAGATTCTCATGTTAGACGAATTGTCTCCGAATACACAAAGAAGATGAAAAGAAGAGGGATGGAGAGATTAGAGGCTTGAAACGTGTACTAGGTACACTTTCCTTAAAGCATTATTTGCCCCCTCTCACTCGAGATTACTTGAAGGATACAAGGCAAATTGCTTCCCAAGATATGACAAGCCTTTGTGAAACTACACCAAGTAACTTGTGGAGATTTCACTAAAGGAGCATTAGAACATAATGAAGATGGCAAAGGTTTTCCGAAATTTTTTCTACATGTTGGTTCATCATATTTTTAGTTTGTTTAGAGAAAACTTTATTTATAGAAAACAAAGAGACATTTTTTAAGTAGAAAATCTTTTCACAAAAAGAGATATCTCTCCATATAATTTATCAAAAGATATAACTATTAGACATAAATTTCAAATTCAAATATTATAAAAATTAATTTCTGATTTTATAAAATAGATTACTTAATAACTTGTCCAAAATTCCAACAATCCCCCACTTGGACAATTATTAATAAAATTCCTTTGCCAAACTAAATATATTAGTATTAGTGCATAAAGTATGGTATCTTTCGATTTGAACCATACCTTAGTGTAAGTGCACAAAATTTTATCGAAATCCCAGGTAGCTTGTAGCTTTGAACCAATTATTCCTTGTGATAAAACCGGTAACATCACACACACTATACATTTGTTCCTTTGCTCCACACTTTTCTCGCTTAGCACTTATATGGCCATGTGCTTCTTGGTTTCATGAACTCTCCTTAGATAAACTCTAAATCTAATGAGAGGCGGCACCACCTCTAAGTTCACATAGTTGAAGTTCTTCTAGTATCTTTGCTACTTTAGAGATACTTGTCTTTGACTGAACTTCATTAAGAGTTTTAAACTCAACCTCAGTCCGTAGCAACCAACACTTACCATCCTAGATAGGGTTAGATATAAATTGAAGTGTTGAAACTAGTCACTTATCAATGACTTGTTGTTACCCATTGAACCTAAGACTAGTCATTTCCTAGTGTTAGGTTGGGTTGCCGTCAATGGTGACTTTTATGTAAAGAGTTTCAACCCCATCTCTCTAGATGTTAAAGTTTAAACATATCTCTTGTCAGAGATTTGATAAACAATGTTTACATTTTTTTTTAAATGTAACAGTATTAATTCCATCTTGAATTAAGTATTTCGCTTAGACGTCTCCACTTCTTTTCTCTTGCTAAATCTCATTTAAAATCAAAAGAACATGTAACAACAATCCTCTTGATATTAGATTGGCCACTCTAATGTCAAGATTGTTACCACTTTGTTGTGAATGATTTTCTAAATCTCATAAGAATCATCAACTCAATATATGCATATATTATCTCTTTTAAATATCATCTCATGAAATTGTTACCCCCACTATTTTGAATTTTAAGTTAGTATATTATTATTATTATTATTATTATTATTATTTTATGTAATCCTCATCGATTTACAAACAACATTTTCTCAATATTACGAGAAACAAAATTCCATAAAATATCTCATATTAATTTTATTAACTACCCCCACAACTCAAAAATTAGTAAAACCATCATCACTGCCTTGTTGATTTTTTTTTTTTTTTTTTTTGAAACATCACTGCCTTGTTGATGGTACTGCCTCTATATTTCCACACCAAATCGTCTGATGATTTTAGTCTCTTCTCACAAGTCACAACTATAACGGAATAGGCACCCCCACCATTTTTCAATAATATTTGTCTCTCTTTTTTAAATTTCAAATAAAATCTCAAAAGGGAGAAGCACAATTCCTCATCGAGTTCTCATTACTCCAAATTACCACACCCCCTAGATATTAATATAGTGGATAGTATAACATCTCATCTTGATCAATGGCTCCAATTCTACAGATCAATTGTAGAAGTTTTCTTTTGATAGAAAAATATTGTCATATGTTATAGTGATTAACTACGTCTGCATGCCACATGATCCAAGTCTACAACTTCTAAATTAATGTTACTAGTTATTCTAGTAACCCATAATAAATCTTAGATCCACAGACTATACTCACCAATATCACAATTTGGTGGTTAATGGTGTATTAATATTTTGATTACATTATAGTAAATAATATCAAAATATACAAGAATGATGTACAATTTATCATAGTGTAACACATCACTGCACGAAAATACAATAGTGTCGCATAACACCCTTTGTTACTAATTCATTTATTAACTACACGTTAGGGCAAAGAGAAAATGTGATTTATTTAACATACATATAAATTATATTTCCAACATTCTCAATACTCAAACATACCATGCATAAACTAAATACTCGTTTAATGTGATCGACAATTATTAAGAATTCTTTGCATGTGATTAAGACATGATAATAGTAAACAAGAATGGGTTATTGATCACTCCTCAAAACTAAGTTATGTAAATATCAGAAATGAAATGAATAGAATTGGAATCAAGGATTAATTCTATAATTAACAACTCATACCCTGGACCTATCCAAATCAGGGTAACCCTTTTCAATGAATCAATGATATTCCGAGAAGTTTCATTTAACTAAAAAAATTTATTTCTTTTTATTGGAAAACATGTTTCTTCCCATCAAATAGACATAACTATTGGCAAACCAATAAGATCAATAAAACGGAAAAACGCACCTTATTCAATTTGAGTAGCCGAATTATTCCTTCTGCCTTTGTCGGTTTTCCCAAAGTGTTCTCCTAAATCTATTGAAGAAGAAATGATCAATAAAACATAATCTACCTCTACATGTGCCTTTTCTTCTCCTCTCTCTTTTTCTCTAATGATTGGTATATAACTCACAAATTGAATTCTTGATTCAATGTAACTTCTTTCTTGAATAGTTAAATACCATTATCATCAGAGGATCCACTTTACACAATTTCCATTCTATTAATTTTGTAAAGTCAGTCTGTCTCTCGGCAAAATTATTTTGCATCACCAAATCTCCACAATGACTTGGGTAGTTTTAATCTCTCTTGCTCTCTACGCTAATAATGCTTTAAGATTGTTAGACGAATTGTCTCCGAATACACAAAGAACATGAAAAGAAGAGGGATGGAGAGATTAGAGGCTTGAAACGTGTACTAGGTACACTTTCCTTAAAGCATTATTTCCCCCCTCTCACTCGAGATTACTTGAAGGATACAAGGCAAATTGCTTCCCAAGATATGACAAGCCTTTGTGAAACTACACCAAGTAACTTGTGGAGATTTCACTAAAGGAGCATTAGAACATAATGAAGATGGCAAAGGTTTTCCGACATTTTTTCTACATGTTGGTTCATCATATTTTTAGTTTGTTTAGAGAAAACTTTATTTATAGAAAACAAAGAGAAATTTTTTAAGTAGAAAATCTTTTCACAAAAAGAGATATCTCTCCATATAATTTATCAAAAGATATAACTATTAGACATAAATTTGAAATTCAAATATTATAAAAATTAATTTCTGATTTTATAAAATAGATTACTTAATAACTTGTCCAAAATTCCAACATCTCATTGGTATTTAGAGAGAGAAGTTGAAGACAGAGATGATCAAGGATTGATGGAAAGATATCATGGAGGATTTGATTTTTCGATTTTGATTTTTATTTCTCTCTTACATAAGAGATAACCGAGAGAGCTGAAAAAGAAAGAAATCAGAGAGATAATCGATTCTTAGCTCTCTGGATTCGAGTGATTGGAGGAAGTTCTTTTGCTACTTCAATCGATATAACAACAAAGAAATACAAGGAGTAACACATCTCGGTTGGGAGGTCGAATTCTTTCTTTTAGCCCAACTAACAGAAATATTAGAGAGAGAGAGAGAAAGAAGGTTCACCATTATACCATTTATCTTTTCTTCTTATTCTTCTTCTTCTTCTTTTATTAATATTTTAGTGAGAGAAATAATTATCAATAGAGAAAGAGAGAAAGAATTGTAGAGAGAGAGAGAGATTTTTGTATGAGAAATAGAGAGAGAGAGAGAGAGAGATATTTTTGAGAAAGAATTGTATTTCAATTTCTGGCTATTTAATATATCATCTTTTTCAATTTTGGTGGTTGAAGTTCTGAATTGAAATAGAGAAAAAGAAGTGAAAAAATCAGAGGAGGAAGAAGACCACGTTTGGGTCAATAATCTCTCTGGAAAATAATTTTCCCAGAGAGAAAATACTTCTGAGAAGACGAGAAATTTATTTTCTCCAGGGGAGTGTTTGGCTGCAACAGGGAAAATTCAACGAGAAAAGTTTAGTTCTTTCTTTTCCCTCTTATTATTCATACTTGTTAGTTTTATCTCTTCCATCATGAGTAACTAATCTCCCAATCTAGGAATTTCGATGAAGTTTTGACATACGATTTTGATAATTTTTTCATGGCTTAATATCTTAAATGCTATAATCGTTATAATATTGAATTCGTAGAATTGGTGTAGGAAGATTTCTTCATTAGCTATGCTTTTGATTTGATGGTTCATGTTTAGGTTAAGTCCTTTAATGAGTCATGCTTATAGATTGATAGTTAATAGTTGCGACTTCGGTATTTCAAAACTTCGAGTTTAGACTTTAGTTTTATTCGGCTTTAACTAGAATATTTTCCGGGGATTGGTACATTCGGTTACCAAAACTCGAGTGATAAAAAGATATGCATGATTAGGTTTTCATGAGAATGTGTTAAAATGGATTCTAAAATCTTAGGCTCTCTTCCCATTTGAGTTCACCTTTTTAATCGGTTTAATATTTTTATTTTATTTTAAAACTTTCTAGGCCCATCACTTAAGCATAACCATCACTTAAGCATAACCATATTTCTCATGCGTGCTTGCTCATCAGAGTCCTTCAGATGCTGGATCTTGCCAAGCTGTGTGCCATGAGACTTGGGTAGAAATACTCTACTTGAGTCTTTCACATTTAGACTTTTCAAGACCTTTTTTTGAATGATTCTTATCATCTCCTCGATCTATCTCTATAGATCTTTGATGCGCAAAAGCATTTCACCTTATTGTTTAGTCCTTTTATTGAGTCAGTTCTAAACTGTTATCAACATCAGAATGTTGTTCTCAATTTCTAGTATGTCGTCTACATACTAGACCAAAGAAAACAGGGTCACTCCCACTAACCTATTTGAACTTCCTGAATTCAAGATTTCTCTTCATTCCCAAAGAAACCAACTCTTGATTACTTTGTTGAATCGAAGATTCCCACTTCTTCTTGCCCGCTTAAATCCGTATATGGATTTTTTTGAAGCTTGTGATTTTTACCAATTTTAGAAGTGTTAACTTCCTTCAGAATATGTCACGTACACATTCTTTTGCTAGTGATTGATCAGTATGTTCTTAAGCCTCGTGACATGAGAGTGTTAGGAATTATACGTATCTAATACATAATCTAATCATGTTACTAGTGTTGGTAGTGGAATCTCAATCATCTTATGCTTAACACTAGGTTGTCCAGGATTTATACATGAACATATCAATGAACTAGAATGAAGAAGAATACCTGGATTCGCTTTCCCACGAACTAAAATCCGACCAGTATTCGGAAGATAAAGAGCTTCAAGTGGAACTCCTTTACTTGAGACACCGAATTGTATAACTCGAACTCCCTTTTTTAAGTCAGCTAGACCTTTCTTGAAGGTTGAGATGAAGAACTGCTTCTTCTAGACTTGATAGAAAGAATGAGAACTTTTTCTATAAAATCTTCTTATCTCTAAGATGTGTGAGAGAGATGATTTTCTTCTGAGAAAATTCCACACCTTCTGAACTCATTATGGAGCTTTATATAGGCATTACCTTAGTAGAGTCACACTCAAATAAGAAATCCTAAAAGTCCCTTCAGAAAAGATAAGCACAAGTTAGTGTTTAAACTAACCGGGACTCTTTAATATTGGGAAACCCTAATTAGGGTTTCCCCATGGTATGGCCGGCCAGAGCAGCCCTTAATGGGCTTGCTCTGTCTGGCTCACCCCTTTATTTAGGCCGTTCAGGGATCTCCTCTTAAGGGAATCCCTGGTTTCCCCTTAAAAGTGGGTTTTTACCTTTCGGACTTCTCTTTCGAGCCCGATTCTTTCTATCTTTTAGACTGGATCATATCCATCTATTTACAAGTTCCCATCAGTCTATTCTCACTGTTCAAGTTACATATTCTTATGTGTAACCCGTTGTAGGATCCGGTCTATGTTAGCCACGGATAACCTAAGTGATCCGACAATCGTAAGCAGCTTCTAGCTAAGCATTACGACTCCTAATTGAACCGGATTGATTGATCTTCCAATAAAGTCATCATTATCCTATGAGCCAAATCATTCGCATTGCCATCTTGGTCGAAGGATATACCTTCAGACTCTAAGGACATATATCCTTTAGACTCTAAGGACATATATCCTTCAGTCTCCTACTTGTACTTAGAACAAGTGCAATGCTCGATTCCCATGCCTTTCATATCTCATCTGATACGTCATACTTATCAGACTTTCTTGATCGAAGGACAAACTGTCAAATCAAATGATTAACTTTTAATCCATTTGAGCACGTCCATGCATTTCTAGTTTTCACTCCTCAAGTGGCCTAGAGATACTTTATCCTAACTCTCGTTAAGAAGACATATTCCATTCTTGTACTCCCACTCAAATTCATGTCTATCATTTCTTACCCGGCCTCCATTTTTATAACCTCCTGTTACGGCGCGGCGTTTGACGGGACCATGGCTTGACATTCCTTACATAAAACGAGCGAGTACTCATGTTTTGAGAAATCTCTTTGATTTGCTAAATGAGAGTTATGAAGTTCATATCTTCAACTTCTTGAAGTACTCTCACTTGGTGGGTTCCAGTGTATCTTTATACACCCATGAAGTGAAGGAGTTGAAGGAGATGTCCTTCGACCAAGGTGACAATGCGAACAATTTGTCGGATAGGACAATTGATGTGGAAGATCATCAAGTCCGATTGATTTAGGGATCGTAGAGTTGTAGCTAGAGACCAACTACGATCGTCGAATTACGAAGTAATTCGCGGCTAACTTCGATCGGATCCTACAACGGGTTACACATAAGAGTGACAAATTGATCTAGGATATGACTAGTGGGAGTGAGATATAATCATGGGAGTGTCCCATAAACATATCTCATAGGCCTAAAAAGGAATTAGGCAAAGATAGTACAAAAAGGCCAAAAACAGGGTTTTTGGGCCTAGACCGGTTCGGGTACTTCTAGGACTCGGATTGGGCTGAATTTTGGAGGGTTAGTTTCTGATATAATAAACATTATATCTGACAATTTTCGTGGTGTTTGGACACCTCCTCCTTAGGGAATTGAGAAAATACCAACAGTTGCTATTTTCGACTATTTCCCTAAATCTTATTCTAAAGGGTGTTTTAGGAAACCTAAAAGGAGGTGGATTCTTATTAGGGTTCTATATAAACACTCTTAGGGCAGAGAATAAGGTGTGGAATTTCTCTCTAAGCTTTCTTACTCTACCACATCAAGTAGAGAGGAGAAAGTGAGCTAATTCCCATTAACTATCAATCTAGTCAAAGAAGAAGGTGTTCTTCTTTTCCAACCACCATTGGTGTGCTAGCTATACAACAAGGTGGGAGATCAAATTGATTGCTCGTGTCCCAAGTAGAGGAGCTACACTTGAAGCTCTTGGTCTTCTTCAATCAATTCAACTAGTTCGAGGGAAAAGCGATTAAGGTAATCTACTATCTCCATTAGATTAATTACTAGTTTTGCATGTGATCCAGGGAATACTAGTGTAGACATTAGATGTCATATTTCCGCTATAAACACTAGTAGAAGGGTGTAAATCCCAACAGTGGCGTCAGAGCCTCTTGCCATTAACTAGTTTTTGCTAAGAATCGAACTAATTAATATGCTTAATAGTTTGAAAATTGAGTTTATAAAAGTATTTTAAAAGGTGTTTTAAAAGGTATTTTTAACTCATAATTTGATAGGATTCAATAAATTTTCAAATTGAGAATCACATTGATGATTAAAAGTGTTTTAAAAGTCTCAATTTGATTGAATTTCAAACTAATCCATTCTTGATTAAATTGATAGTTATGTTTAAAAAGATTTTAAAACATAAAATTTGATTAATTTTGAATTGGATTCAAAGATTTTTCAAAATTGATTTCAAAATTGTTCTTTGAAAAATTTCAAAAACCTAGATTTTGATCCAAAATTGGTTTGATTAAGAGTTGTTTTTTAAATTTTGGAAACTTTTGAAAAACAAAGATTTGGAATTTTAGAAGTGTTCTAAAAAGAGTAGTTTTGAGTTTGGGAAACTCTCAAAACAAATTTGGAAAACTTTAAAAAGTTTCTAAAAGTTTTGAAAAATTTTAGAAGTGTTCTAAAAGGAATTTCAAAAATTTAAGAAAAGTTTTAAAATTGGAAAATAGCAACTTAAAGTTGCATAAGAAAAAAAAAAAAAATTTCTTTTTGGAAACTAGGGTTTTGAAAAACCCTAGTGTCCGGCCAGGAAGCTTCCTGGCCGGACCAGAAGCTCCTGGATGCGTCCTCTGGACGCGTCCAGAGCAGCTGCTGAGACGCGTCTTGAAGACGCGTCCAGAGCAGCTACTAAGGACGCGTCTTGAAGACGCGTCCAGGTCGCGTCTAAGACGCGACCAGCAGCTGCAAAGGAGCTTCCTGGACGAGTCTAGGACGCGTCCAGAGCACTCGACCAGACGCGTCTTGAAGACGCGTCTGGGAGGTTCTGGGTGTCTCGGACTAGTCCGAGACACCTAGTGCTGGTCCGGTCCAGTACCAGACACGTCTAGGACGCGTCTGGTACATGGACTAGCGTCCTGGCTCCGGCCAGGACGAGACCAGGCCTTGATAGGCCTCGGCCAGGACATGCCGGCCCTATGGGCCGTGCTATGTCCGGACCTTGTCCGAGCCCTTTTTGGGCTTGGGCCGGGACTTGTCTAGGACTTGTCCCGGGCTTTTTTCGAGGCTTTTCGGACCAAGAAAAGGGACCATCATTCGAGTGGGAGTTTTTGCCAAAAATTTTTCTGATTCCAACCAAATAATTCCAAAATCAATCCGGGCCATCCAATAGCCCAAAACGGATTTCTCTTTAAATTGATTTATGAAATCATTAAGAATCGAACCAATATTTTTTCCGAAATTGACCCGGGCTTTCTCGAGCCCAAAACGGAGTTTTTCTTAAAGATGAGTTTAGAAATCATAAAAGATAAAACCGGAAAGCACCATTAGTAGAATTCTTCGAATTTAGACTTAAGGTCCGTAATGTGACATGTGATGTCAACAAAAGTATCTCCCAAGATAATCATGCATATATAATTCTTAGCCTTGATATATTATATGATTGCATGTGATGTGAATGCGGGAAACTAGTATGGCCATAGATTTATTTCTTTATTCTTGTTTTAAGCACGGATGGGTGCATGCTTTGTAATTAATTTTAATTTCAAGTTTATACGATCTGCGAATCGTTAGAGTCTTGTAATTAGAGTTTAGGGTCTATGAGTCCATTGAAGAAACTCGAGGATGAAATCCAAAGGCGAGTGGGAGAAATCAATGGAGGTTCAAAGATGGCGATCTAAGACGAACCAAAAGGCGAAACAAGAAGAAAACCAAGGGTGATTAGATCTTCTAGGTTAGGGGCCATACTAGGATCCATGTCTGCTTGATTTACTTTCTCGCGCGCATTTACTTACTTATTTACGCTTTATGTCGTGGATGTTAGTTAGGCTAAATAGTTCACTATAACAAACGCCAGACTAGCGTAAAAGTCCCCAAAAGTAATCTTGAGTAATCGCCTATCCAGATTAAGACACTCGTTGCGCCCTTGTTCGAGGAAGGTGGGTCGGCCTTCGCAGAGTACCTCCTCTACCTTAGGACAATGCGGGTAGGTCTATAGAAGAGGCCTACACGTCTAAATGGTTCTACTCAACGAGATCAGCAAGAGAGTCTTGGATACTCGAGGCAAAAGGATAGATTAGTCATTCATTAATGAAATCTATCAACCAAGAGTCATAAGGTATGATCAGTGAAGTAGTTCGCTCACCCGGAACGACGGAGTCAAAGGGTAGGGCCTTCGTCCGCTTTACTTCGAAGAACTGGGGTCTTGGAATCACTTATTCAATCGGGGACGATTTTTATTGAATAATGTGGGAAAACTAATGTTTTTCAAAAACGATAACGAGTTTTAAAACTTTGCCATTTCTTTATGTAGTTTTAAGATGACACAAACGATTTCAACATTGAATCACACCTAAGGGAGGTGCTGATCCACTTCCTAGAATGGAAGAATGAATCCGAGAATAATTCTCAGATTCAAAAGGAAGGTCACTAGAATACCCAATCCCAATGTTGACTCATACAAGAGAAGGTCAAAAGCCATTTGCAAGCAATCGTATAACATTCTCTTTGGAAGAATAATGAATGCTAGCATAACCATTAAGACAAACTGAGGAAGAATTTCCCACAGAAGTCATAAATGGAGAGGTACGAGACCTCCAAGGCAATCTGAAAGTCATCCTAACGGAAGACAACAGAATACATCTATCACCCAATTCAATATTGATTGAACAAAGATAGATAAGACCTTAGATGAGTCACTCAGGTTGTTACAAACAAACTGAGCAGAACATACGGGAATATCCAGTCTAAGAAAGGTTCTTAAGATTTGGTACAAAGAATCTAAGAAATAGATTCAAAAGGGCAAAAGGATCAGTCAAGTGAGACAAACATTTGATCAAAGAAAAGCAGCTACCGAGTACATGATCAAGAGTATTTCTCATTACTGTGAATGTTTCTGAACAATGGCTAGACCATTTAAAAGGAAACTACCTTTAGCACCTGGAGGACAAAAGGAATGGAATTATGAATTCCGATTCCGTATCCTTGTTAACAAAGTTAAAAACAAGTATCGTAAAAATTCCTTCATCAGGTATTTAAGACCAGATGAGCGGCTCAGTGGGAGCTCAAGGAAATCACATACTTGACTAAAAGAAGTAAAGATCCAAGAGGGAGCAGAAGCAGTAATGCTAGGGATGCTGAAAGGGATCGAAGTCTTCTTTTAGACACTGATCTAGCTTAGAACTTAATAGTGATTATTTTGTTCTTCTAGAAACGTCTGATGTTTTAAACCAGTGATAAAATTAACTGAAGGTTAACATTGATAATGGCTAAAATCAAGAGATTCAAACTCATTAAACTTCAGCATTGTCAATTGGGTCTTAAGGACTAATTGACAAAGTCACCCTTTTCAAAAGGCATAAAGACTAGTAATCTATTAGGACTCATACGGTGTTATGCAGACCTATAAGTTTACTTGCAGAAGCTAACGAGAGAAACTTCAAATACGTACTCTGACAACTTCATGAAGTATGGAAACGTACAAATCATAAAGTATAAGTCAGAATGTTTGAAAGGTTCAAACAAAGTACAAACCGAAGTAAAGAATCACTTTGACAAGATAGTGAAAACTTGAGTCAAACACTTGATAACCATCAAAGGAGTTGAGAAACAGTTTCCCAACTCTGCTCCATGGAACACATCCGACGGATGGTGGATTCAGTAGGAGCAATCGAACATTGCTATGCATAATTCGATCAAAGATGGGTTTAAACCAGTCTTCCGAATATTTTGGGACATATTCTATAAACGATTGTTTTCACACCTACCAAAATTCCGTCTAACAGCTAAGCTTGTAAAAGCATTACAAAAACTAGCTAATATCTGACGCAATTTCTTTTGAAAGAAATTTGGGCTTCTTCCACAACCAATCAAGAGAACAAAGTGTTTGTTGCTCATGATAGTATTCTTCTAATAATTAGCACACCTGGTCGTCTGGGAGAAAAACACTAATTATTACAAGAATAAGTGGGAGAAAAGTACAAGTCGATTTAATTCGATCATGAGAAAAATCATGGAGGGTCATGAAGAACAATCATGAAACTTGTACAAGTCGATTAAATTCGACCAAGAGCAACAAACTGCGGCTCCTCGGAAAAGGAAAGGTTAAAGACATGATCTAATAAACCCACCGCACAAAAGCGAATGTCATTCGCCGGAGAACTCTCAAAACAAGTGAAAGTGTCTCTAAAGGAATATCTTAAAGTAATTGAGAAAATTCCAAATTGTTGTTCAAAAGCCCTAAAAGGTCAAATCTCAAAGACACAGAAAATAAAGGTTATTTCTGAAGAGATAAAAGACCTGCCCAGAAACGGAAACTGACTCTAGATTTTGGCTAGAACCCAAAATCATCGTGGAATCCATATCTCGTCAAGACATGAAGCTTGATAATTTAAGTCAACAAAAGACCTAAATTGGTTTTCCAAAATAGAAAACTGAGAAGGATGGAAACATTCGTGTTTCCCGAAACGAGACAAGAAGAATAAAGATTCTTCCAATCAAGTTATGTCCACAAGCATGCTTTAGAAATCTATCGACGGATTAAAAGCACGCAAGAGTTAGAATCTTCGATTCAAAAGGCAATCAGAGAAATTTGATTCCTGGAGAATGAAGAAAATCTTGAATCACGAGTTTCAAGAAGGTAAGTGGGAGTAAACAAACCTTCCGGGTCCGTATGCAGAGTACATACAAAAGATTGAGTACGACATAAGGTGTTGTATAACAGTAACGAACTGACTCAATAAAGGACCACACACAAAAGGATAAAATGCCATTTTGGGCATCTGAAGATCTATAAGCATAGATCAAAAGGATGATAGGATTAGAGAGACTCAGTACGCTGAGATGCTTGAGATCCGAAACAGAAAATCTAAGACTCGGAAAGTCTAAAAGAATTTCGACCCAAAAACTCATGACAAAGGGCGTTGCAAAACTCGGAGTCTAAAAGACACCGATGAGCTAGCACGCATGAGAGAGACATTTATGTTCGAAAACATAAAGTCAATCATGTTGGACATGATTAGCATTTAAACATCCGAATTCGGATTGGAAAACCGAAACACTACTTAGTACATCCTAGAAGGCTAAAGGATGAAGTAGTACAAAGTTTAACATGTCATCGTAGCAAACTTCCAGACATGGAAGGAAGGTAGGCTAAAAGTGTTTTAAGCCGGGAACTGTTGCAAATACTACACAAAGAATTAAAGGCCTTAACTCTAGTAAAGATTACTAGATATTATCAAGGTTGAAGATAGTAATCTTCAAGTTAATTGATAATAAGCAAAGTTTAAAACCGACTACCACGGTAGTCAAACTAAACTGTCACCTAAGACATAGTATGAGATTCATACACAGTCTAAGGCATGAGGTGTAATTTTAAACCTCGACAAGTAAAACTGAGTGGGTAAAAGGAGTTTTACGGAAGAGGCTCAGATTTACAACTCTCGTTATCAGAAATAATAAGAATTATTTCACCAGTCGTCTAAACTTGGTTTAGTGTTTAAACGACAGTCCATAGATAATAAAACGTTCCGAATAGGTTTGTCAGATACGTGATCTGATGAATGAAACCCTATTAAGTGAACTTGGAATATTTATTATCAAAAATCCCTGGTCCAGGTCATTGCATGGACAACAATGACTCACGAAGACTAGCACGGGAGTCGATGGGTTAGCGCAGTTTCATGGGCTATAGGAATAGTATATTCTATTCGACTACGTGGGTGTATAAAAGGTTTATACACTGGATAACCCTCAAATGAGAAGTACATCATTCGTGATGAACGTCAATACTTCTCATAAAGACAATTGGAGAGATTCCTCAAAACATGAGTGCTCCACTCATCTTATGTAAGGAATGCCCGACTTTGGTTCCGTTAAACGCCGCGCCGTAAAAGGAGGTTATAAAGACGGATATTGGGAAGGACAGGATAGACATGAAGTTAAGTGGGAGCGCAAGAATGGATTGTGTCACCCTAATCACATTAGGTACAAAGTGTCTCAAGGCCACTTGATGAGTAGCAACTGAAAATGCGTGGCCGCGCTCAAACGGATTAAAAGTTAATCGTTTGTCTTTTACAGTTGTACTCGGATATCAAGAAAGTCTGAATGATGTGACGTATCAGATGGGATACTAAATTGACACGGGAATCGAGGCATTGCACTTGTTCTAAGTCCAAGTGGGAGTCTGAAGGAGTTGAAGGAGATGTCCTTCGACCAAGGTGACAATGCGAACAATTTGTCGGATAGGACAATTGATGTGGAAGATCATCAAGTCCGATTGATTTAGGGATCGTAGAGTTGTAGCTAGAGACCAACTACGATCGTCGAATTACGAAGTAATTCGCGGCTAACTTCGATCGGATCCTACAACGGGTTACACATAAGAGTGACAAATTGATCTAGGATATGACTAGTGGGAGTGAGATATAATCATGGGAGTGTCCCATAAACATATCTCATAGGCCTAAAAAGGAATTAGGCAAAGATAGTACAAAAAGGCCAAAAACAGGGTTTTTGGGCCTAGACCGGTTCGGGTACTTCTAGGACTCGGATTGGGCTGAATTTTGGAGGGTTAGTTT
This sequence comes from Eschscholzia californica, assembly GCF_041429995.1. Classification (NCBI taxonomy): domain Eukaryota; kingdom Viridiplantae; phylum Streptophyta; class Magnoliopsida; order Ranunculales; family Papaveraceae; genus Eschscholzia; species Eschscholzia californica. Next base: position 41,618,839 of record NW_028238198.1, read on the forward strand.
CTGATATAATAAACATTATATATGCCAATTTTCGTGGTGTTTGGACACCTCCTACTTAGGGAATTGAGAAAATACCAATAGTTGCTATTTTCGACTATTTCCCTAAATCTTATTCTAAAGGGTGTTTTAGGAAACCTAAAAGGAGGTGGATTCTTATTAGGGTTCTATATAAACACTCTTAGGGCAGAGAATAAGGTGTGGAATTTCTCTCTAAGCTTTCTTACTCTACCACATCAAGTAGAGAGGAGAAAGTGAGCTAATTCCCATTAACTATCAATCTAGTCAAAGAAGAAGGTGTTCTTCTTTTCCAACCACCATTGGTGTGCTAGCTATACAACAAGGTGGGAGATCAAATTGATTGCTCGTGTCCCAAGTAGAGGAGCTACACTTGAAGCTCTTGGTCTTCTTCAATCAATTCAACTAGTTCGAGGGAAAAGCGATTAAGGTAATCTACTATCTCCATTAGATTAATTACTAGTTTTGCATGTGATCCTGGGAATACTAGTGTAGACATTAGATGTCATATTTCCGCTATAAACACTAGTAGAAGGGTGTAAATCCCAACATGAAGTTGACTTGAATTCTCTAATTCCTATAGCCCAAGAAACAACATTATCTTGTCAATCACTCATGCTAGTCTTCTTAGGTCATCGTTGTCCAATCGATGTCCTGGACTAGGGTTATTTTATAACGGAATGCTTCCATGTTCACATAGCAGGGTTTCTTTCATTAGATCACTTATCTAACAAACCTGCCTGGAGCTTTCCATCATTTTTGGACTATCGTCTAAATTCAAAACCAAAATTTAGATGACGAAATAAATTTAATTTGTTTCGGATAACAAGAGTTTGTAAAAGTGAGTTCCCCACGTAAGCTCTTTACGTGCCCAATTTTACAAGTCTCTTAGGGCAGTCTTTCATGACCCTAACTCCTTAGATTCGTACATCTTCCATGTTTGATCTATGGTGACAGTTTATTTTTGTGGATTTAATCCACTTTTCGTTTTCACTTTGCTTATCATTATCATGCTGAAGAACGCCTTCGTCAACTTTTACGATAATGTCAGTTTTCTTAAACTGAAACTAACACTTCCTAAGTCCTAATTGTTCTTTCTTTACTAGTAGAGTTTGCAACGACTCCCACTGTGAAAAACTTCTTTTCCACATGATTGTCCTTCCTAAAAGATTCCTATCTTTATTTTCGGAAGATTGCATTTATGACTTTCTTCAACTTTTACTTTCAGAGATACTTTCTTAGATACTCCAAGTATCCTTTGGAACTTCTCTGTTGTTTATGGGGCGACGACATCAAATACTTTACGTATTTCTAGATGTGCAAGTAAACATCGATCATCTTTATAATCGATCTTTATGCTTTGTGACATAAGTGTTCCCTCATGTGTGCTTTTGCTCATCAGAATTCCAAGTTCTGATTTCTTGCTTAGCAGTGATCCATGAGAGATGAGTAGAATCTCTCTAGGAGTATTTCTAGTTGGACTTCTTCAAAACTTCTTTTGAATGAGTCGTATCATCTGTTAATCTATAACTTTATAGATTTCGATGCCCAATTTATTATCCCTCGTCTGGTGTCCTATTGAGTCAGTTCTTTTTAACTGTTTTCTCAAATCTCGTATGTCTCACATATAGGACGTGAAACTAACTTGTTTCATTCCCACGTACCCTCTTGTCGAATAAGAATCTAACCATTCTTTTCAGAAAATCAACCCTTGAATTTCTTTTATGAATGTTTAGATACCAACTCTTACTTTCGATCTATTGACTCTTAGTCAATTTTCAGAGTCTGGTTCCGCTATAGTTTATGTGAGTCTTATGAAGACTCAATGGGATTTCTGAACAATGTCATAGAACCTTCTTAACTTATCTTAAGAAGTTTGGTGAGTTTCTCGTACTCCCATTGTGTTCTTTTGTTGCTCTGTTTGAATCAGATTCGAATATTTTCTCCCACTTGTCTTCTTGAAACAACTACTTTTAAGGAAGACACCATCGAGAGCAACAATCTAATTTCGTTTCGATGTTTTGAGGGAAAACCCCCATATTTCTTCTTTTAAAGAAGAAGAAACTATGTCCAAAGTTTTCAGACTATAATTGAAAGGCTATTTTAGAATCTTTCTAAAATCCATATTCATATGGAATTCTTCCAATTTCTATAACATTTTTGGGTTTCTTGTGGGTATGCAGTTTGTATTTAGACACTATCCCTTTGGAAGATTTGTTATGACTTAGACTATTGATCTTATCAATATTTTCCGTCATACTGATTCATTACTAGATTTAGGTTAAGTTTCTAAAACCTTCTCCTAAATTCGAGCACTTAGTTGATTCTAGTCACATTAACCACTATCTTATGTCCAACATAAGTTTTAGTGATTAATTGACCTCTGTTTTGATTCATCACTCCTCATAGCTTCTTCTTAGGTGCATGGTTCACCTCCATCAATTTTTTCTCCCACACTAAGTGCAAATCCAACCTTATCTGCCATCCCATACCTTTCTGGTGCCCAAATATGTCTCTCCTTCCCCTGTTCCTCGCACCACTGTAATGAACCAGCTCTGGTTCATCTTCCTCAGCTTGCTCATCTACCTAAGGCCCAACCTCTTCCGGAGTGTCTATCTCAAACTCCACCTGCTCCCTATGATCTTCCTGCTCCACCTGTTTACCAACACCCTCCCGAGCATCTACAGGCGTTACCTTCTAAGTTACCATGGCTAACTCATCAAAAGTAACATCTCTACTTATGAGAAACTTCTTCGATTTTCCATCTGGATTCCACAATTGATAACCCTTAACTCCGGGCTCATACCCAAGAAATTCACATTTCTTAGCCCTCGGATCAAGTTTACCTTCTTTAACATGTGCATAAGCCGGACAACCAAAGATCCTCAAGTTCTCATACTTAGCAGGATAACCAGACCACACCTCATTAGGAGTTTTACACTCAATAGATGTACATGATGAAATTTTTCCAGATACTCTGCCATGTTCATTGCTTCAGCTCTGAACACCTCCGGCAGCCCTGCATTCGAAAGCATACAACGAGCTCGTTCCAACAGAGTTCTGTTCATACGTTCTGTCACCCCATTCTGCTGTGGGGTATTTCTGATCGTATGGTGTCTCACTATCCCTTCGTCTACGTAGAACCTATTAAACTCGTTTCTGCAAAATTCCATGCCATTGTCAGTCCTCAAGCGTTTGATCAATTTTCCAGTCTGCTTCTCGATTAAGGTCTTCCACTGCTTGAACTTGACGAATGCCTCATCTTTGCGTTTCAGTATATAGACCCATACTTTCCTGGAAAAATCATCTATCAAGGTTAACATGTATTTACCCCCACTATGTGAGCTGACCCGAGAGGGACCCCAAAGATCTGAATGGATGTAATCCTGAGTTCCTTTGGTATTATGAACCGCAGTACTGAACTTTACATTGCTTCCCGAAGATACAATGTTCACAGAATTCCAATTTTCCAACCTTTTGTCCACAGAGTAAATCCTGCTTACAAAGTATAGCCATCCCCCTTTCACTCATATACCCTAACTGCATATGCCATATCTTGGTAGTCTCAACTTCCTTGTTTGATGATGATACCGCTACAGATCCGGTAACTGTGTTACCCTGTAGCACTTATAGACCATTCTTTTTCAACCCCTTCATAACTGTAAGACTCCCCTTAGAAATCCGAAGAACATCACCTTCACCAATATATTTGCAACCATTATCATCCAGAGTTCCCAAAGAGATTAGATTCCTCTTCAAATCTGGAACATGTCTGATTTTTGTTATAGTCCTCACAACACCATCGTGCATCTTGATCTGAATAGTACCAATTCCAACCACCTTACAAGGAGCGTCGTTTCCCATCAACACCTTACCGCCATTAATGACTGAGTAAGTGGAAAACCATTCCTTATGAGGACCTACATGGAATGTACAACCAGTATCCAAAATCCACCTATCTTCAGCGAAGCAGGCATTGATCGCCAGAATCATAGCTTCATCACATTCTTCAATGATTTCCAAGACACTACCATCATCTTGTTCGATGACTGCTGCCTCACCTAGCTTCTTCCTAAGCTCAGGACAATTCTTCTTAAAGTGTCTCTCTTTCTTACAATCCATATTCGAGTCACTTCCAACAGAGATGTTGCACAATTTCGGTGAACTCGCCCCGTTACTAATGGTCGTCGGTGATAGATGACGATTTCGGTGGAAGAAGAGTGGAAGAAGAAGAAGAAGAATGTCTAGGGATTTGCGTTTTGGGAAGATTTATTGTTTTCTTAACTAAATTGCTAAAGTGAGTAAACTACACCCTTAAAGGGGGTTTGCTTTACCACTCCATGGGGGGCCCTTTAACCAAATTAAGTCAACGACTTTGTACTAAGTCAATAGAGTAATGGGGGGCCTTTTAGCAAGAACTGGGGGGCCTATAAAACTGCCCTTGGATATTTAAGGGTTACCCCAAAATTAGGTTAGTGTTTGGTGATCGGCCCCTACCACATTAAATCTGCAGGGCTTTTAGTTGACTCTTTCTTTTTAGAGCTGCGAGAAATATAAGACCACATAATAAGAGAGAGTGAGATTATGCTTACAAATGAAGAATCCGACCATAATATTGTTACTCTTCAAGTTTGTATCTACCATGGTATTTGTTCTAAATAAAAGTGTTGAAGCCTCGTCAGAGTATAATTTTGGTTTCGTTTATAATGGTTTCAGAGATGCAGCTAATCTGCATCTCGACGGAGTAGCTTCTGTCACACCCAATGGTCTATTAAGTTTAGACAATGACACCAAAACAGGAATAGGCCATTCCTTCTACTCTCGTCCGCTTAAATTCAAGATCAATAATTCATCATCATCACCACCAGATCCAAATGGTAACACTACTGCTAGAACAACTACACTTTCTTTCTCTACTACTTTTATTTTTGCCATAACCTGCAAATATCAAGATTTAAGCGCTAATGGAATAGCCTTTTTTCTTTCACCTCACCAAGAGGCTCAACCAGGACGTTTACCAATACAATATGTAGGCTTATTCAATAAATCGAGCAACGGAAATCCCTCAAACAATGTCGTTGCTGTGGAACTAGATAACTACAAGGTCGGAATATATATCAATAGTGTCAATTCCGTTCAATCATCTCCTCCCAAGTACTTTAGTAGCAGAGAAGGTGGTTTCAGGAACTTAAGCCTTGCAAGCGGACAACCAATGCAAGTTTGGGTAGAATATGATGGGGTGGAAAAGCAACTTAATGTAACAATAGCTCCAATTAACATACCTAAACCAGATATTCCACTCTTGTCTTTGTCCCAAGATCTTTCAACTGTCATATTAGATTCGATGTACGTAGGCTTCTCTGCAGCAAGCATAAAATTGTTAACATCACATTATATATTAGGATGGAGCTTTAAGATGAATGGGAGAGCTCAAAAACTCGACCTCTCGCGAGTTCCTAATCTACCTAGAATAGGATCGAAGAAGAAACCAAAGATTTTGGTGTATGGATTACCTATATTGGTCCCAATTCTTGTGTTAACTATGATCATTGTCATCTTTTTTATCATAAGAAGGAAGAGGAAGTTTGCCGATATTGTGGAAGATTGGGAACTAAACTACGGTAGCCAGAGATTCAGATATGAAGATCTATACATTGCTACAGAGGGGTTTGGAGAGAAGGAGGTTCTTGGTGTCGGTGGCTTCGGCAGGGTCTACAGAGGTGTATTACCAACTTCTAACCTCGAAGTAGCCGTCAAAAGAGTTTCCCATGATTCAAGACAGGGCATAAGAGAATTTATAGCGGAGATTGTTAGTATTGGTGAACTTCGGCACAAAAACTTGGTACAACTATTAGGTTATTGCAGACGTAAAAGAGAGTTACTTTTGGTCTACGATTACATGCCTAACGGAAGCCTGGACAAGTTCCTCTTTGGCTCTCAAATGAACTCATCACTGACACTAAATTGGAACCAAAGATTTAAAATCATCAAAGATGTGGCAAGTGGATTAGTTTATTTGCACGAAGGGTGGGAACAGGTTGTGATTCACAGAGACATCAAAGCTAGTAACATTCTATTAGATGGCGAAATGAATGCGAAATTGGGAGATTTTGGTCTAGCAAGATTGTATGATCGTGGAACCAATCCTCAGACAACCAATGTGGTTGGGACATTTGGTTTCATAGCACCAGAACTGACTAGAACTGGAAAGGGAACGACCAGCACCGATGTCTTTGCATTTGGACAATTCTTGCTTGAAGTTGCATGTGGAAAGAAACCTGCAGAACTATACCAATCTGAGACCGAAGAGGATCTAGTTTTGGTGGACTGGGTGTTTTCTTGTTGGAGTAAAGGCTTAATTTTAGAAACAAGTGATCCAAATTTGAGAGGTGAATATGTGGTTGAAGAGATGGAGTTGGTTCTGAAGTTGGGTTTGTTCTGTTCTCATAGTGTTCCAGCAGCTAGGCCCACCATGAAACAAGTTGTCCAATACTTGGAAGGAGATTTGCCACCTGCAGAGCTGCGGGTCGTCAATATGAGCAACAGTATCAATCAGGCGGTGTCACGTCAAGGAACATCGTCATCGATCGCTGAGTCAATCCTCTCTGGTGGTCGTTGATTTTCATAAATTTCATAAATTAATTTCAAGTCAAAGCTTTCTTCTGTCATACATACAATGGTAGACTAGTGGTCTTGGAATCACTACAAAAGACTTCTGCCGGCAGCCTCAGTTCTGAGCAACAGTATCAATCAGTCGACACTCTAGTTATCCTTATTGATAAGGACTTTCATCTAGTTTTTGCAATTGCTAGAAAACTAATATATATGAACTTCAAGGATAAAAACATCAAACAGTAAATAGGCAGGGGCCGCTGGAACGCATACCGCTCTGTCACAAATTATGTCAAAGACTACACCACTTGGGTAGATCTTAAGCGAATACCCCTCCCAAGTGCAATGGAGGTCACTAACCTAGGCCATGGTCCTCCTTGATCAACTATTGACCCCATCCAGGTAAGTATGTTTTAGTGTCACTCATCAACCTTCTCTTATACAACTACTCTATATAACTTTTTCTTGTAGTTGATGGATGTTACTAGTGTTCAAGGGCACCCCAAATACCTTAAAGTGTTTTTTATTTTTTATTTTTGAAACGATACACTAAGAGAGAGAGCTCAGACACAAAAAAACATGTAAAAATAAACAAACAAAACCTAACTTCTTAAGAATGATCTACCTGATCTATCGTCTTCAATGATATTCATTAGCTCTTGTGGAAACTCCGATAAGGAAATCTATAGCAAAGACAGATTTGTCTACCAACTAGCTAGATAATCAGCTGCCCTATTTGCCTCTCTATAAGTATGCTTAGTATTAAAGTATTCAAAAGACCCCTTGTGTTGAGAAATGCTTCTCCATATTCTCCAACAGTGTTATAGAGGACGAGCATTAGTAGAGTTGAAGTACGAAACTATCCTGAATTCGTCGTTCATTCATTGAGCATGCTAGTCTCAGCCCCGCTTCAATGCCTTGCAACTCACGCAGCGTGATCGTCGTTGGAGTTACCATCCCCGCAATTGCACCTCTGACATAATTTCTATTTGCATTTTTTGAATGTATACGACTTATAATTAATAGAAAGAACAACATATATCAAGAGGTCTTCTTCAAATTTGTTACACTTGGAAACATTAATTTTAACATAAAATAAAGAACAAATGAGAAGTTAAAAGAAATCTTGCAATGTACCATTTTTTATTTATTTCTAATTGTTGTGATTTATTAATTTTAAATTTTCCAGTTGGTAAAGTAAGGAAAAGATGGATAAGAGAGAAAAAAATAGATATGAGAAATAAAGATAAGTCGGCAAAGCATGACATCGAAGAGGTATAAGAGATCGAAGAAAAAAATAGATAAAACAATGAAGATAAGAGTATTTTCGTATTTTCAAGTACATTAAAGGGGTAAGAGGGTTTCACTAATATCCAACTAAAAATAGAGTATCACTTTTTAAGTTAAGTAACTTTTGTTCGACATACACAAGAAATTTATTTTACCATCATTTTTTTGAATGTCTACCTACGATCCACCGCCACAACAAAATTTCCATCACACCATTGTACCTCCACCACAACAACCGTAGCTCAACAACTACAACCACACCTTATCAACCACCACCACCATACCTTATCCACCACCACCTCAACCTCCGTACCTTACCACCACTATACCACCATCAAGGACCCATCCAAGATTTCCGTAGGCTAAAAGCAGACCTTGAAATTGAGGCCCTTTTCTTAAGCTAACAAGTGTCATTTGATTTAGACAACTTGTACATATATATTAGCAATTTTCTATTTTTTTTAAGTTAAACTGCTCGAAGTTAACTGAAAAAATGTAAAGAAAAAAAGAGAAAAACTCCAACTTTTAAATACTTTAGTGTTCAGACAAAATTTCTAAAATATGTATCAGTTTTTAACTATGAATTCATTATCAGTTCTAAAAACTTCAGAAAGATTATTCTGGGTACTACCATATTGGAATGAAAGATTGAATCATAATAATTAACAATATAGTTGAATTTGACTACAATTATACTTTCTAGTTTCTAGAAAAAGTTAGGCGCAAATAATCGGAAAAATAGTACACCTTAATATAACTTATGGAACAACAAATTCATTTACTAAAATTTGTTTTAAGCTTTATGTTTATTAACGGATCAAGAGAATTGTGTGAAATAAAAAAAAAGTACATGAACTGGAAAGATGGAAAAAAGAATAAAATATATAGATAAGGTGGTTCAAAACCATGAGCTCTTGAGAAGTATTAACGCAAACTACCAACTCAGCTAACCTTCAGCATATGATTTCGCAATTTTTAATCTAGGTTCTAAAACGTCTGGGCTCTTATGGTCACTAAAATTTGGGGCTCAAAGCCACTGATTTGGAGGTTTTGGGCCTAGGTTGGCCCTGCCACCATCACCACTGACGATGCATAAAATGTTCATCCATTGACTAACGACTGAAAAGTCAAGATCAGACCTGAAGTCTCTTGGAACGACTCGGCTTAAGGCAGCAGGACAATTAAAAATCTAACGGTCCACCATACGTTCCCTTAACTGGGAGATCGGCCGGAAGAAACCAGCTCTGCATTAAACGCCCTTGGCATGGACAGATCAGCCTTGGGGACTTAAGAGGAATAAGGGAGGTCTCCACAGGTTCGGCCCATATCTTACGCCCAGAACTGGGGAGATATCAGCGCTGCGCGACCTAACGACTTAATCCCGGACTTTCCAGAAAGGTCTCAGTCGGCCACACATCTTGAAGTGTTTAAGCCCGATCGGACTCCACGTATCTATACGAGGAAACTTCTCCTTTAAAGTCTATCACTTCGGCAAGATACATACAAAGTATCCTTGAACTTAGGAACTTTCACTTATCAGAGATCCGGGATAGACTCGAAGAGAAACCTTGGATACGCAAAAGAGGTAACTTTCCTTACGGTTTGACGGCCACCGCCTCACCACCTCCACTAATCACAGTCAGTCTAACTTCGCCTATAAAAGGCCCCCCACTTCGTCCTTCACAGGACACGATCTCTTCACTCTCCAGAAAGATCACCCCAAACTCAGAGTTCTCATAACTCGCACCCCAAAAGGATCGATCAATATTCATTCTTTTACTACAAAGAGCACCCTGACTGTCTTGAGCGTCAGAGCGGTTTCGAACCCTTTGCAGGTTTTCCCCCCTCGGGAACAGATGAACAGGAACAAGGAGCAAGGAGCGTGGAGCAAGGAGCGTGGAGCAAGGAGCAAGGAGCGTGGAGCAGAGCAGAGCAGAGAAGTAGAGCAGAGAAGCAGAGCTGAACAGAGGAATCTCTCATCTCTAAACAAAATATACCATCATAACGGAGGTTGTCATGCATCAACTCCCTTTTTCATGCTGATTTAACCGGGAGCCAATTTTCGACATCAGCAACCACTACGCCCAGATCACCATACAATCCAAGGCTCCACCATCACTGCCGCTACCATTAATATCACCACCAACTTTTCCACAAGAACAATCGTGAAAACATAAATAAAATTCAAATGAAACCAAGTATTTTCAAGAGAAAAGAAAAATATAAATAAATTACCGTACATAACTAACTTTTTGACTTTTTTTTAGTTATAAGATAATACTTTTTTCTCAAATAAACTTTTGATAATTTTTTGCTTTTTTGTAGCAAAAGTACTTCTACTACAAGCAAAAGTACTTCTACTACTAATGACTTTCATCCGTATTGATTGATTCGATATCTTATTGATTGATTCGATTAATTTCCAAAAATGACTTTCATCCCTGGGCTTGCTCTTAAACTGAAAGATATGGATAGACTGCTAAAATTAAGCAGATTACATCAATTGATCAGTTCGAAGATTCATGAAGAACAACCATATAGAGTGATTTCCATTGTCGTGAAAACTGGAAAAGAAGATGGAAAAAATAGCGAGTTTGTTCTGAACAATTGCATTTGCGAAAACACGAAAAGAAATAGCAAGTTTGTAATGTCTGGTGGCACACGTTATGAATTTAATCTCTATCTACTTTGTTCCAAGTGCAATGGGGGTCACTAACCATGCCATGGTCCTTCTTGATCAATCATTACCCCCTCCACGTAAGTATGTCTTAGAGTTACTCGTACACCATGTCTTATACAACTACTCTAAAAAAACTTATCATTTCACTTGATGGATGTAGGACTATCTAACTCCATAAAGCCCAAATAACTATATGTAGCTGAAGGAGATGTCCTTCGACCAAGGATGCAATGCGAATAATTTTTCGGATAAGACAATTGATAAGGCAGATCATCAAGTCCGGATGATTTAGAGATCGTAGTGTTTAGCTAGTAACCAACTACGATCGTGTGATTTGCGGCTAACTTTGCCGGCTGCGACGAGTAATTTGTGCGGCCGTTTCACCTCTTCACAATCGATTCTTGTGAACCCTCGACCTATTATATTTTTTTTACGGCTTCAACCGTGACGTTTCCATATCATACTTTATCTATGATGAGTTCTATTTCTTTCCTAATTATATTTTTGGAAGTTCCTTTCAACGAATTGAATATGTCTATTTTGTTCCGAAATTAAACCCGTGACCTTGTCCTTTCCGACAATGGATAGCTTGTCGATCATAACAACGACTTTTGTGTTGTTCCTCGATTTAACTTGAAACGAAGGTTCATCCCTTCAGTCTTTAAGTTTTCCCAGCTTCAGTTTTTTTAGCTGTGATTTGTTTCCTCCTTTGGTTGAAATTAAAATATCATTAGATCATATTTCTTCATGTTTCGTCTACAATGACGATATATTTATCAAACCGTAACCATCCGGTTATAATCAATTTATTAACATCCAAAAGAGTTTGATCTTCTCTTAAATTGGCGCCTTACGGGTCAACCCATCCCTCCCCTCCGTCACTATTGTATGCACAATATTCACTTACGTTATTCTCTCATCTTTGCCGAAATAAAGGAAGAAAGAAATAAAAGAAGAAAAGAAGACAAGAATGTCATTCAAGCTTACGAAAGAAAGACAAGAACATTAAATCAGGTTTATGTGCGATTACAAGTTCAAGTTGCAGACAAAGAATTCAACATCATTTGTTCGACATTAAACAAAAAAAAATCAAGTCCAAGTTCAAGCTTTGAATCCGATCGTATGCGAGAAAGATTCACCTTTTCCAAGTTCAATTTTCAAGTTGGATACTTCACAAGTTCCGTATTCCAACTTGAGGGGGAGTGTTAGAGTATAAGAATCGAGATCCGAAGATATCCAAGATCAACCGTTCAAGATATATGAAGATGGGACGGATCGACATCAAGAGATCCGACGATCAAGATGAGTCCAAGATATTGGAAGATATGAAAGATATCGAAGATATATTTAGGATATCTCTTCTAACTATTTAATAGTAATATTGAGTAGAGATTATATTATTTCCTAGTTTAGTTAGGAGAAACTAGGAAACCCTAAACCCTATAAATAAGAGATGGGTTCTAGGAGTTTAAGCATTCGATTACTAATCAATCATTGTAACGAATCACCACAATTGTGGATAATAAAGTATGTAGCCGTTCTGGCTTTCTCCGAGGATGTAGGTCGTGATCCTCCGACCGAACCTCGTTAAATATTGTGTTCTTTATTTTAGTTTATGTCTTATAGTCTATCAACTAACATAAACTTTCACAATTCACCCACTTATGATTTAGTTTAATGGTATTACTACCAGTAATAAAAAAAATTGAGCAACACTAATTTATAGTTTTGTTTTCTACGCCATAACCAACAGTTCACTATTGCTAACTTGTATTTGCAGTTCAAGTTGGTCATTAAAATCTAAGAAGTTAACTCTTTATGTATAGGTCAACAGTTGGTAGCCCAAGTAGTTTCAAGGTGTTGATATAAACTCCAGAAATTCCTGGAGGTCTCAGGTTCAAATTCCAGAGAAGGTGGAATCTTTGGTTATAGAACCAAAGCATACCATCCTAAAATTCGTTGTTATTTTGATAATCATCGCCTAATAGTTTCCTTTTCTAATTATTTGAATTTGACTAGTTTGAGTGTGACATGTTTTTGTTGGGCAATAGTCATTTTTGGGTGTTTAAGGTAATGGACTTTAAATTCAAACTTATTTTACATCTGAGTTAAGTAAGTATCATATAGTTAAGCTATTCTATACCAAACGCTACGTAACAGCTTTTGCAGATGAAAAAGCATTTTTGTTTTGTCATACTAACCAACCATGTTAGCTTTTTGCAGAACACTTTTGTTTAAGCACTGAAAAAAAAAATTATTGAATTAAGCTATACTTATTTCCAAATGAGGCCGATCTAATTATTGGTACGGTTGGTATTGTCTAATAGAACTTTCTAATTTATATAACTAGCAACACTTTTTGCAAATAATAATCCAAATCGAAGCGAATTTCATTATGTAAACAATCTCAGGAATACCATCTAGTTTATAATTAGCACCATAAACTTCATTACTAGATATACAAAATAGTTGGTCCATTTGTCTCCCATGGCCAACTCCAAATATTTAATTGTTTATTTCCAGCAAGTAAACACAAGACCAAAACATCAAAAACCAAGCTGAAAATTGTTTAACCACTTATTTTTGTAGTTCTTTACAAGTTTACAATGCCAACACGAGATACCCTTCTCATATCAACATACATTTGAAAATCTAAATCTTTAGAAAGTGAAAGAGAAGAATAAGAACTTAGTTCCATATCATGATGTAACATCTTTCGTCATTCTTCGACAAAGAAAATTAAAAAATATCAAAGAAAGGGTGAAAGTTGTTCAAGAGTTTTCGGTGATAGACATCGTGAGATTCTTGGAGAGATAGATTTCAACAGAGTGCATTCCGAAATTTAGTGATGATAGATTTTAGGGCCGGGGAGCTTTTAGGACCTTTTCGCTAACCACGTAAGTATTCCATGAGGGGTATTTTTGTCAGAACTCACGCATTTGGTCGACACACGAACCACTAACTGGTATTTAACAGAAAAACAGAAAAGTGGGGGTAACGCCTGACATGTATATTCATTAAGGGGTGTTGTCCTAATATTGCTAAATAGTTGGAGGTCAATGTCTAGAAAGTAAACAAATGAAGTAACAAAAGAAAAGTCTGCATATATAACGGTTACTGAATTAGGGCGTTCATGTTATTTCGGTTATACTATAGTCTAAAAAGATAGTACTAGTAGAGTAAAGAGGTAGATAGGGTTTACCCGTGACAGGGTCAGAAGAAGCAAATAAGACGTTGTCGGCCTCCTCTATCTTCTTTCTGAATACCTCCACAACAAGTGGACATCAGTAAAATGTTGAAGTCAAGATACCCTAAATGTCGGGTATGAATTGTATTTATAGAAAGAAGGAAGATAATACAATTACAAGTATGTCTTGAGAAGAATGTAAAATAAAATAATACCAACTATGTAATTTTTTCCTAACTCCTCCCCTCAAGTCGAACGTCATTTGACTAGAGAGAGCTTCAATCGTTGCTCATTGATCTTGATGTGGATAGACCCTTAGTGAAAATGGCTGCCACTTCAGATTTTTCTAGCAATAATTTGATTTGTAATTTTTCAGTGTTGGACTCTCGCGGGCAATGAATAAGTGCCCCTAAACGAGAATGTGTTAGCTTAGCCCTAACTTCCAGAATCAACAGTCAGATTCTCCATGGAATATTATCGTGATTATCCAAAATCCCTGAAATAAGTACTTCGCAATCCCCTTCATATATATAAGAGGGACAAGTCCTATCTCTTGACTGAGTTCAAAAGCCAGGAGGCAAGCTTTAGTTCTTCTCTCAATATTGGAATCTGCTTCCACCCTTCTCACATGTTGGTAAATCACCTTCGATCTGTAATCTCTCACCACTGCAGCTGTAGCTGAGCCCCTTGGGGTAAAATCCCCATGGAAATTTATTTTAATCATACCTTCGCCAGGTGGAATCCACTCTCTCACAATGGGTAGGGTATAGACTGGTCAATGTTAATACATTATCTTTTTACAAAGATACAAGAAGTCATGCTCCTAAATCTGTATTACATAAAAAAGATAGGGCTGTGATTAAATGAGCTCGAGCTCACGCGGTGAGGTGTGAGCTCGAGCTTGTGACCGTGGGTTGTTGAGGATCAACACACTTTACAGTTGGCTTCCCCTTAATTTGGGGGACACATAACGTGGGTAAAAATAAGTCATTTAAATAGATATAATTGCACAATTGCCCTTGTCACACTATTTTTTTTTCTTGGCAAAAACAAGTACTTCTTTCCTTAACAAAAAAAAAACAACTTTTTTTTTTTTTTTTTTTTGCTGAAACCAGTACTACCTCTTAAAAATACTAAAACTATTTCACTCAAAAAAAAACAATACTAAAACTATTTTATAATGAATAAGGCTTCCTCCAGGAAGGCATTGCATCTTTCATGAACATCCTCACACCGAGTTATTTGTCTCTCCATTAACTAAAGGCCTAAACATTAGTCTATTAGATCAAATGTACATTTATTTGTATCAGATTCAATGAATATATAATTTTTTTACATATGAAATCCGTTTAGATAATATGGAATATTAAAGACTCTATTATCCAATAAATATCAAGTTTTTAGAGACTCTACTATCCAATAAAAGTTGGATACACAATAAATATTAAGTTTTAATATGCAAATCCAAATTCAAAAATACTATATATCTCATAACTGATAAACTTAACGAATATGAAATCAAATGTTAAAAATATTATATTTAGTGGATTCGATACAAATAAGTGTACATTCGATCTAATCAGCTAATGTTTATACATTTAGTTACTGGCGAGACAAATAGCTCCGTGAGGGGATGTTCATGAAAGTTGGCATGAGTTCGTGGAGCAAGTAGTTTTTTTTTTTTTTTGTTGAACGTGCCCATTGTAAAATTGATTAGTACTGTTTACTGACAAGAGCAGTTTCGTAATTATATTCATTTAAATGACTTATTTTCTACCCGTGTCATTTGTTCCATAAATTAAGGGGCAGCTAGCTGTACGTTGGTTGATCTTCACCAATCCCACGGTCACAAGCTCGAGCTCACACCTCACGGTGTGAGCTCGAGCTCATTCAATCACGGCCCAGATAACCCCTTCTTTAACTTATCTCTCCAAGAGATTTATTTTGGTAGGTCAGTATAGTGGGAAGAAAATAATATAATTATTTCTTTAGGGGTAAAAATTCTTGTTGAAAGCTATATTGACCCAGTAAAAAAGTTCTTGCAAGAAAAGTTCTTCCATAATATAAAGAGATCTTTCTCCGGATTTGTGTTTCTCTTCCTCTCGTAGCAGGTCTTTAATAGAAAAAGAAAATTATAGAAGATGGAGATAAAAGATGAGATGAACAAGTCAAAGATGAGGCCAAATTGTAAGGATCTAAAAGTTGAATGTTAAAATAAAATCACAGCTTGGGAAAAAAAAGATCTTTTGGGTACAACTTTTTTAATAGAAACAAAAAAATTTGTTCTCATTTGTTTCCGAGAAAGAATTATCTTCTCTAACCTAATTATAATAAGATAAAAACTGTGATTTAAAAAAACGGAAATTTGATGTAACAAATATCCGACTCGAGGATACCTTTGACAATTTACACCTTATCTATTAGTACCAACAGTAATGGTGTATGTCTCCCACGATAAAACGGATTACCTATTAAGTTAAAGATGGTATATCTTAGTTTTGATAGTCAGTCGAACTTGGTAAGCAATACGAACTTCTGAACAATGGTCCTTAAACTCTAATGCTTGAAAATGAATGCTCAGAAAATGCTAAAAGTTAATGTTTTTTTAGTTTGCTGAATTTTCATGGTATTTATAGGGGTATTAGCAACACTTCGTATGGGTGCTTATCAACGAATGGATGTTTCGAACAGTCACAGTTGACTGTTGGGTTTCAGGTTTAATTTTGACCATCAGATCTCAATAGATCTATCTAGATCTAGGCATCCAGCGCCTCGAACGCCTACCATTAGATCGGATCTATCATTGAAGGCGTCCAGCATCTCGGCCATCAGATCGCTCAGATTGATTGATTACATCTCCATCGTCGGATTAAATCACTGATCTTAAAAATGAATGGCTTCAATCGCTCCTAGCGAGGATGCGCAAGTGCGAAGTGCAAAATGCAGGCGCCCACCTCTAAAGCGCCCTATACGCCCACGCCATGCACGTGCGCTTGTGTAGTTTGCGCGGTGCCAACCACCCAAAGCACCCCCATCGTTTCAAGGATTCTACTATTAGTACGTGAAAAAAATCTATATAAAGATGTAGAACTTTCTTTATTTAGCCAATACGGTACTAATAATAAAACTACACGTTGTAGTTATCCTTATATATACCCTATGTAAATCAATGATAACCCATTCATATGAAATTATATTTTGACAAACTTTATGTCTAATTCAAGAGCTCGACGATACGAATCCAATGGTCCATCTTGGTCTTGATTTGGGCAACTTTTGTTTGCCCAAATTGGTAAAAAACAGATAAGGTTTCTACAAGAGCTCCACATGAATGATTATTATGATTTTAATAAAAATTTAATGCAAACTGACTGACATTGCTTATGTTTTAATGCTGACAGATAAAAGTTCATATGCAAAATTTCGTTGCATCGGAAGAGATGACTTTTGACTTTGAACCTTTCTCAGTGAATAACTATATGGTTTACAAGGACAACAGTGAACTGTAAGCCATGAACTGAGTCCTGGTTATTATAAACCAGTATATAACACACGACTAGTTTCTTACTGACGTAAGTTCTCGGTTTTGTTCTTTTCAGCCATGAATGATCCTGGATTCTTGTGTGTTACTAGAGAATTCAGCCTAAAAGACATTCTCATAGAACCAACCACAGTTCTCACACATATAGGTTTTTCCTACTTAGGTATCCTGCTATACCTTTACTTTAAATTTTATTTTAAGTCTTTTCGGAATTATTAGAAGCTTTCAAGCTTAACCTCTTCAATTTAGGCGACACTAGTAACATCCTAGGAATGGTAAAAAGATATGTTCTCTTTCAGTGTCACTGTCGAGTTAGGATATAACTTCAGTTGCCTTTTGAACCTAAATCGTGGGATCTCTAGTCTTCTAGGTAGGGTTTCATCATGTCTTTAATCATTTTCTTTAGGCAGCAGTCCCATTCCTTTTGATGAAGCAATTACAAGATCTCTAGATAATCCCGTAGTAAAAGGATCGGCTAGGTTATCTTTGGATTTCACATAGTCAAATGTTATGACTCCCCCAGTGAGTAATTTCTTTACGGTGTTATGTCGTCGAAGAATGCGTCGTGACTTACCGGTATACCTCTTACTATGTGTTTATGCAATCGCAGCTTGGTTATCACAATCCACATTAATTGCAGGCACTGGCTTACGTCATATCGTATATCTTCTAAAAATCTTCTTAGCCATTCAGCCTCTTCTGCAGCTTTATCCAATGCAATGAACTCTGAATTCATTGTTGATCTAACAATGCAAGTTTGCTTAGAAGATTTCCAAGAGATGGCAACCCCTCAAAGTATGAATATATAACCACTACTTGACTTTGTATCATCGGTATCTGATATCCAATTTGCATCACAATATCCTCAAGTACTTCTGGATACTTGGTGTAATGGAGTCCATAGTCCTTTGTATGTCGTAGATACTGTAATAGCCTGGTTATAGCAATCCAATGTGTCTCATTTGGATACTTGTGAATCTGCTCAATTTGCTAACTGAGGCAGCTAAGTCTGGTCGAGTACAATTCATGAGATACATAAGGCTGCCTTAAATCCTTGAGTACTCTAATTGTCTTACTCCAGTTTTAGTAATCTTTTTAAGATGAATACTTGGATCTAACGAAATCCTTGCTATCATGTCGTCATTTTTGCTAATCTTTTCCAAAATCTTCTCAACATAGTGAGATTGAGACAAGTTAATCCCTTCAGCTGTCTTGGTAAGTTTTATGCCAAGAATGACTTCAGCTTTCCCCAAAGCTTTCATATCAAAGTTTTTGGAAAGTATTTTCTTAGTTGTATTAATGACATCTAAATTATTTCCAATAATTAACATATCATCTACATACAAATATGACACATCCTTTTGCAGTGCTCTTAGTGTAGACACATTTGTCACACTCATTAATTTTGAACCCATTTGATAGTAAAGTGTTATCAAATTTCAAGTGTCACTGCTTGGAGCTTGCTTAAGACCATATAATGATTTTACTAATCTAGACACCTTCTTTTCTTGTCCAGGAACCACAAATCCTCCAGGTTGTTTCATATAGATCTCTTATGGAGGTGATTCGATTAACAAGAGAATAAGTATCGAAATACTATAATCCTTCCGTCTGAATCCTTGAGCGACGAGTCGCACCTTATACTTTTCGATAGATCCATCTATATTTAATTTCTTCTTACAACCAGGTGGAAGATCCACTACCTCCCAAATATGGTTTTGCATGATGAACTCTATCTCACAGTTCACAGCTTCCTTCCAAAAAGGAGCTTCTGGCGTAGTCATAGCTTCTGTGAATGTTTGAGGTTCTCCTTCGATCATGAAGGTGACAAAATCAGGACCAAATGTCTCTGTACCTTTGTCCTTTTACTCTTTCGAGGTTCAATTTCTTGTTCCTTGATTTCCATGTCAACTTCTTTAGATGGTTTTGAAATTTGACCACTTTGATCTCTGTTTCATTTCTTAGTTTCAGATTGTATTTCCTGAGTTTGTTTAAATGGAAAGATATGCTCAAAGAACTCCGCATCTCTGGATTCCATAATGGTGTTTACATGGATATCTGTTATATCCGATTTATGCACTAGAACACGATAGGCACTGCTATTAATTGTTGGTCCTATATAAATACAATATATCATTTTAGGTCCTATCTTTACCTTCAAGTGTCACTGCTTGGAGCTTGCTTAAGACCATATAATGATTTTACTAATCTAGACACCTTCTTTTCTTGTCCAGGAACCACAAATCCTCCAGGTTGTTTCATACAGATCTCTTATGGAGGTGATTCGATTAACAGGAGAATAAGTATCGATATAATCCTTCCTTTTGTCTGAATCCTTGAGCGACGAGTCGCATCTTATACTTTTCGATAGATCCATCTATTTTTAATTTCTTCTTACAACCAGGTGGAAGATCCACTACCTCCCAAATATGGCTTTGCATGATGAACTCTATCTCACTGTTCACACCTTCCTTCCAAAGGAGCTTCTGGCGTAGTCATAGCTTCTGTGAATGTTTGAGGCTCTCCTTCGATCATGAAGGTGACAAAATCAGGACCAAAGGTCTTTGTACCTTTGTCCTTTTACGCTTTCGAGGTTCAATTTCTTGTTCCTTGATTTCCATGTCAACTTCTTTAGATGGTTTTGAAATTTGACCACTTTGATCTCTGCTTCATTTCTTAGTTTCAGATTGTATTTCCTGAGTTTGTTTAAATGGAAAGATATGTTCAAAGAACTCCGCATCTCTGGATTCCATAATGGTGTTTACATGGATATCTGTTATATCCGATTTGTGCACTAGAACACGATAGGCACTGCTATTAATTGTTGGTCCTATGTAAATACAATATATCATTTTAGGTCCTATCTTTACCTTCTTAGGAAGGGGAACTAGTACCTTAGCAAGGAACCCCCACACCCCCCCCCCCCCCCCCACCCCACAAGTTATAAGGTAAACCAGAAATCAACAATAATGCATTTATCATTTATTTCAAAGTTCCATTTTTATGCTGAGCAATACCATTTTGTTGAGGGGTGTATGGTGTGGTTGTTTGATGAATGATTTCATTTTTTGCACATATTTCAGCCGAAGGAGATTCATATTCTCCTCCTCTATCACTTCGAGTTGCCTAAATACTTTTATTAAGTTGATTTTCCACTTCTTTTTCATAAAGCTCAAAATTTTCAGTTGCTTCATATTTACTTCTTAATAAGTAAACAAAATCTTCTAGAATCATCTATGAAACTGATGAAATATTTCTTTCCTTCTCTTGTTTCAACTGATTTAAAAGAAGGTTTAGTCAGTTTTTACTCTCACATGTGGGGCAATTCTTTCTTGATTCAATTTTAGATTTTGGTATTAGGTCCATATTAATTTCCTAATTGAGTTTAAATTCACATGTCCTAATCTCTTATGCTAAATTTCAGAAGAAGATTCGACAATATAAGTGGAACTCATAACTTTTATTATTAATAATTTTTTATGCGTTAGGCATTATATTGGTTACATTTAGTTTACATAAACCCCCTGACATGGACCCCTTCCCCACATACATATTATTTTTGGACATTACAAAATTATCTGCCACAAATACAAGTTTAAACTCATTCTTACCAAGAAGAGATCATGATACTAGATTTTTCCTTAAATCTGGAGCATGGTACACATCATTCAAGGTTACTTCTTTTCCAGAAGTAAATTTCAACACCACCTTTCCTTTGCCTTGGACTTTGCCGGTTGAGTCATTACCCATAAACAGATTTTCACCAATGTTTGCTTCTTTGTACGTAGAGAACATGCTTCGATCAGCACAAATGTGGCGAGTAGACCCTGTATCTATCCATCATTCTCTCATGTTACCAATGAGATTAACTTCATATTTTCAAATTTCTAAACCACATCCTCGACCATGTATTCATTTTGAATAACGAGAGCAAATAAATTCTTAAGTTTTGAATTTTTATAAGTGAAGTTTGATTCTTTACTTTGTTTTGTTTACTTGTTGGTTTAGAAAACCGACATTTCTTGGCAAAGTGGCCTGGTTTTCCCCAAGTAAAACAACCATTAATATTTTTCTTCTTTTTGGCCTTACCATTTGATTTGGTTGCCCGTTATCTTTTATTAGCCTGGTTTGGTTTTGTTTCAACCACATTAACATTGGGGGTTTTTTTATTTCTCCTTTCAACACTTTGACTATCTTCCTCAATCCTTAATTTAAGGATTAGGTCTTCAAGACCCATATCTTTGTTCTTGTGCCTAAGATAATTTTTGAAATCCTTCCAACCTTGAGGGAGTTTTTCTATCATAGCACGAACTTGAAAGGTCTCGCTAGTAATCATATTTTCTGCGTTCAATTTCTGTAACAACATTTGGAGTTCTTGTACTTGTAACATAACTGGTTTAGAGTCAGTCAGTTTATAGTTCAAGAACCTACCAACAATGAATTTTCTCATACCCGTTGTCTCCGTAGTATATTTGTTGATGAGGGTATTCTATAATTCCTTAGAGCTTTCTATAATATAACAAATATTATAAAGACTGTCATCAAGAGAATTCAGTATATAATTCTTACAGAGAAAATCACTATACTTCCATGCCTCCACAGTTGATACATTCTGAATGTCACCATCCTCATTTAGGATAGGTTTTTCTTCAGAAAGATAATTAGTCAACCCGAGATGGTTAAATAAAACAACATCTTCTACTGCCAACGTTTGAAATCAATCCCCTTAAATTTTTCTGGGTTCTCAGCATGGTTCGAGGATGAAGCATTAACACAAGCAGTGTCACCGTGTGTTGCCATTTCTATCTTAACACAGAATTAAAGTAAGTTAATATTTTAAGAACCAGAAAACTAATTATAATAAATTGTCTTAAGATTGTTGTTTCCCTGACTTCTTTTAAGATAACAAAATCTTGATCTTTCTGTTTAAACAAAATAGAATACAACCACTTAGTTTTCTTACTATCTGATAAATCAGAGAAAGAATTATCAATCTAAACTAATTGAAATAGATAAAACAGATTACTTATCAAGTTAGAGATGGTACCTCTTTTGATAGTCTGTCGAACTTGGTACGCAATACGTGTTGGTATGGTGGTGTCTACTAATGTCGTATAAGCGGAATCTCAGACATCTAATGTCTTGACATTAGTACATCCCAAGATCATCATGCATTAACTAGCAATTAAACTAATAGGAGATAGAAGATTACCTTAATCAGTATTTCCCTCGAACTATTCCAATAGATTAAAGGAGACCAAGAGCTCCAATCGTCCCTCCTCTACTTGGGACATCGAACGGTGTATTTAATCTCCCTCCTTGAAAGCTTGTTAGAGCTCCAATGGTGGTTTGATAATAAGAAGACCTTCTTCTTGCTTGACTAGTTGATAGCTTGGGAATTAGCTCACTTTCTCCTCTCTACTTGATGTGGTAGAGTAAGAAAGCTTAGAGAGAAATTCCACACCTTATTCTCTGCCCTAAGAGTCTTTATATAGATCCCTAATAAGAGTCCACCTCTAATTTGGTTTCCTAAAAGACCCTTTAGAATAAGATTAAGGAAATTGCCGAAAATAGCAACTAGTTGATATTTTCTCAATTCCTTGAGTAGGTGACGTCCAAACCAAGCTAAAATTGGCAGATTTAATGTTCCTAACATAAGGAACCGACCCTCCAAAAATCAGCCCCATTCGAGCCCTAGAAGTGCCCTAATCGGTTTAGCCCAAAAACCTTGTTTTTGAAACTTTTTGCTATCTTTTGCCTAATTTCTCTTTAGGCCTGTGGGATATGTTTATGGGACACTCCCATGGTTATATCACACTCCCACTAGTCATATCATCCGATTAAATACCATTCTTATGTGTAACCCGATGTAGGATCCGATCGAAGTTAGCCGCGAGTTACTTCGTAATTCGACGATCGTAGTTGGTTTCTAGCATAAACTCTACGACCCCTAAATCAATCGGACTTGATGATCTTCTTCATCAATTGTCCTAGCCGATAAATTGCTCGCATTGCAATCTTGGTCGAAGAACATCTCCTTCAACTCCTTCAATATGAACTTTTAAATAATGATCTTTAAACTCTAATGCTTGAAAATGAATGCTCAGAAAATGCTAAAAATTAATATTTTTTAGTTTGGTGAATTCTCATGGTATTTAACTTATAGGGGTATTGGCAACACTTCCTATGGGTGCCTATAGACGAATGAATATTTCCAACAATCACATTTGATTGTTGGTTTCAGGTTTAATTTCGACCATCAAATCTCAACGGATCAATCTAGATCCAGCACCACGAACGCCTACCGTTAGATCCCCAACGAATCTATCATAGCAGGCTCCCAGCATCTCGGCCGTCAGATCAAATCTCTGATCTTAAAAATAAATGGCTCCAATCGCTCCTAGCGACTATGCACACGTGCACAGTGTGGGCGCCTCTAAAGCACCCAATGCGCCCTATACGATCATGCCACGCGTGTGCACATGGTGTGGTCTGCACCATGCAACCGACATTTCTGTATTTGGGAGATACAGAGGAAGAAACTCATTGACTACTTGATTCCACCAAAATTTTGGGAAATTAAATCTTCGGGTCGGACAATGTGGTTCGGGTCGTGTTGGTGTTCTTCACTAAATATATTTGTGAATGGCAAGGGCCTTTTACTTTACCTTTTTGGTCAAGTCCACCAAATTCGGCTGCTACTTTTGATATTCGTAGTGATTAATAAATAAATTGTGTTATGATCAAACTGTACCTAAGGCAATTTAAAACAAGCAATTTCTGTTGATTACGTATTGGTAGCTGTTTCTTTATTAAAGTGGGGTTCCCAAAATAATAAGAAAATTAGTGGCTAATACATTTGTATTCTTTATTCATATATATGAATGTAATGAAAGGGTCTCTCATTTTTCATAGGATCACAAAAATTTATTTTATACACGCCCTGCCTGACAATTTAAGAATCTGATCTCAAAATCTCACCAGAACTCTATTACACAATGTTGTTATTAAGAACAAGCGGAAACAAAAAGACAATGTTGGAAGTAAACAGTCACACAAACACAAGAGTTGTATGTAGTTTGGTTGGTGAGACCTACTTCAATATGACCAATGACGCGATAATTTTCACTATGAAAGTAAAACAAGATCACAAAAATTTCTGTAAGATTTTAGTATTTGTAGCTAACTAACACCCTACCACTCGACCGCCTCTTAACCCTCACCCTAAAACTGACTTCAAGGTTCTCACTTTACATTGATAACAACCCTTCATAAGATTAAGGCAAACATAAGTTAACGGGTCGTGCCAAAATTTCGGATGCGATAGCCAACCTGGTTCGACATCGGCCCATATTCAAGACACTGTAAACATAAAAAAAATGCAGTAAAAAAATTACGTTACGGGCAAAGTAATAAACCCAAATTTGAAATACTTTACCTGTAGAAAATTATATTAGATCATTATGAATCCAAACTCAAGGAATTGTTGTGTTCTTTGATTGGCCTAACAACTTTCGAAATAAAAATTCCCTAATTTATATAGGCTCTTACCCAAAATTAGCATTTCGACTTTGCCTTCTCATACGTTCCAAAACTAAAGTGTGGAGAATTAAATTTAACAATGAGTGGAAATAAATTAGATAGAAATTTGTAGGGAGGGGGGAGGTAAAGGCATACTAGAGAGAGATGACAGAGATTTTCGTGAAAAAAAATATGAGATTTACATAAAGTGGAGTATTTGGCAAACCTTTATGTATTACCTGCTACGCAAATACTACATTAAGTTATTTGAGTATGATTTTCAAGGGTAAATGGTGTTTCTAAAGACAGAAAAGTTTATAGATCTGATTTGGGGTAAAAGATGATAGGAGAATATCTTGTTTTGTGCTCATTTGGATGGAAATCTTAGGTGTTTTTCTTTGATTTGGTTTTCTGCCAAATTTGAAACGACCGTGATCACCCAAATTCAGCCATTTACATGTTAGTAACTCGCCCAAATTCAGAGGAAAATATAAACACAAAGGTTCGTCATAGTAGTAAAAGGAATGACGATGATTTATCTTCATTTAATCGTGTAATTGATCGACGGTGTTAAATCTGGTGGTGCAGAAAGAGGAAGTTTCGAACTTTACTACGATGATGGTGCTAGTTCAAGTCTTCGACCATTAACTGCAAGCAAATCTGATTTTTTAATGGGATCAGGATTGGGTCATCTTCTTGATCAATTATCACAAGTAGAGACCAAGCCTCCTAGTCTTGTTTTGCTTAAAAATACAGCCCTAATACACGACGTCCCATGTTAGTCTAGTTTCACGAGTTGGTTCCATGATGGTGTGGTGGTTGTTGGGGTGGTGTAAGGGAACCAAGAAGAAGAATTTTTTTTAAATTGATGGGGTCGTTGTCGACCTCATTTTTTATGAAGCAATAAGGAAATTGTACGAAAAATGAATGTTTTCTAGAATCAAGAGTAAAGAACTAAAAAATATGTCTGTTAAGTGGACTAACAGAAAAAATAAAATGGGGATGAATATGGTCATGCTTAGGGGGCCATTTGTTGGGTTGATCATCTTTAGGGGGTCAAAATGGAATTAAGCTTGAGTAAATTTACAAATTCAAATTGTAACATGACATATGCTTGCATCTTTCTGTACCTACCTGTGCAGTTACCAAATGCTTCCTATACATGTTTGTAACCAATTGAAGAGAATAGAAAGAGATTCCTGGTGGAAACATGGCCAAGACGATCAAAAATTACATTTTATTAAATGGGACATGATTACTAGCCCAAAGCATAAGGGAGAGCTGGGCATTAGAATTATCCGACAGGTAAATGAGTCTCTAATAACTAAAATGACTTGGAGATTATCACATAACCTCAATCTATTTGGCTGAAGCTTCTAAAAGCAAAATATATTAAACATGTGATGACTTTTGGTCCTTTGAAACAATACCAACCAAGTCCTCTTTTTGGCAAGCTATAAATCATACCAAGCAAACGATGACACAAAATGTTTTATGGATTATAGGGGCGGGACTTCAGTTAAGATTAAGTCTGATCCATGGATACCAAATATTTCTAATCATGTTCCTAACATAACTGGTGATCTTCCACCGAATATTTTTGGATCTCTGATTTAATAGTGCAGGAAACTAAAAGCTGGAATGACAACATCATCTCCACTTACTTTGATGAACCAACCAAATAGGCGATTTATAATATCCCTATACCTCAGTATAATCAGAGAGACAAATTTATTTGAAACCAACCCCAATAGACAGATTCACAGAAAAAAAATCTTATTACAAGGACGGCACCTGGATTACCAATTCTGTCCAAATCGGCCAAAAGTTGACTGATCACTTTAGATCTCGCTTCACTGCTGAACCAGTTGAACCAGTACCGAGTTCTCTCCACCATCTTTTCTCGAGTATTCCTCCTTCTGACATTCCTATATTGGAAGCCCCTCCCACTCAGGAGGAAATATTTGAAGTTATTAGAAATATGGGTTCCTTAAAGTCTCCAGGACCAGATGGATTTTCGGTGTTATTTTATAAAAAAAAATGTTGGTCTATTATAGGCTCTGAAATGCATTCTCTCATATGTAACATTTCAATTCTTGTACATTACCTCCAGAAGTGAACCAAAATATTATCTAATCGTATTCGGCCCTTTTTAAATGATAGAATATCTGAATTTCAAAATGCTTTTGTACCGAAACGACAAATTACAAATAGTTTAATTATAGCAAAGGAACTCATCCACTCAATGAAACTCTCCACCGCAAAAAAGGGTACTTTCGCTCTTAAGATGGATATGGAAAAGGCATATGATAGGGTGGATTAGAATTTTCTAAAATTCACTCTACATTGTTTTGGTATAACTGGGTCGATACAAAATTTGATAATGAATTGTGTTACTACACCAACATTTCAGATTCTATGTAATGGAATTCCTCAAGAAAAATTTGGTAGTAGCAGGGGACTTCGACAAGGATGTCCATTATCTCCGTATCTCTTCATCCTTGTGACAAATTAGTTTTCTATTATGATGTCTCAGGCACAAATATCAGGTCTCTTCCAAGGGTATAAGATTAATGGCTTAGCTCCTCCAATTTCACATCTGCTCTTTGTGGATGATCTATTCATTTTTGGTGGATGCAATATTACGAATCTTTATGGACTTCATCAAGTTTTACACCTTTATACAAGTTTTTCAGGACAACAGATAAATTTTCACAAATCGTCATATACTTTAGCAAAGGCGTTTCTGATGAATTAAAAATAGAAACTGCCTCATTCTTGGGAGTGGGACAAATGACTACTGATGAAAGGTATTTGGGAAATAAGATCCTTAAACTTGATACAAGAATTAATTCTTATCAGTTTTTACTCGAAAAAGTTCGAAGCAAGATGGCCGGGTGGAAACAAAAACTGATCTCTCAAGAAGGAAGGAGTGTTATTGTTAAATCCGTACTTTCTTCTTTATTCATTTTCTTTATGAGTACGGATAAGATTCCTATTGGAGTAATCAGACAGATGGAGAAGATTGAACGCAACTTTTGGTGGGGACATTCGGAAGATTCTCGGAAGTTACACTTTATCGATTGGAAGGACATCTGCCTCCCGAAACGAGTAGGCGGCTTGGGATTTCGACGTTTAGAGTTGGTGAACAAAGCATTATTGGCAAAAATTACTTGCCGTTTTATCACCAACCCATCATCAAAATGGCCCGAACTTCTCACTGCAAAGTACTTGAAACAAAATACTATCTGGACTGCAGTTCCAACATCGACTTCATCTTCTTTGTGGAAAACAATACTTCAGACACGTCCATTATTTTCAAGGAATTGTCAATGGAAAATTGGCAATGGTAGTTCAGTTAACATCTTTACTGAACCCTGGATTCGAAGTCGTGACGAAGGTCTTCTTATAAAGCCCCCAACCTGGCCAACTAATATAAGTTTGGTGAGAGACTTAATTGATCCAGTAACAAGACAATGGAGGGTACAAGTTATTCAATCATTATTTCCTCTAGATATTTCAAATAAAATTTTGGGCATCAGGCTACCACATTTTGAAAAGGAAGATAACTTTATTTGGAAACCGACAAAAAAGAGAATATTCTGTACTAAATCGTGTTATCAAGAACTCCTCAATCCAAATTCTGATGAAACAGCATCACAATCTTTCAATTAGTCACGATTTACAAATACTCGGGCCTTTTACCAAAGATCCGGTGTTACATATGGAAATTAATTCATTCAGGGATTGCTGTTAAAATGAATATTCACCGATTTGTCAACATTCACGACACTTTTTGCCCTTGTTGTCATCAATCTGAGGAAACTATAGACCATCTTTTTCTCTCTTGTGCAAAGGTAAGACAACTTTAGGACTCATTTGAACTTTCAACTCCGTCTTCAGGTAATCAGGAAACGATCTTACTT
This sequence comes from Eschscholzia californica, assembly GCF_041429995.1. Classification (NCBI taxonomy): domain Eukaryota; kingdom Viridiplantae; phylum Streptophyta; class Magnoliopsida; order Ranunculales; family Papaveraceae; genus Eschscholzia; species Eschscholzia californica. The sequence goes on from NW_028238198.1 coordinate 41,647,611, forward strand.
TCGCTCCAATTGTGGCTCGACCAAAGTAATAACTACTACATGTTCAATAAAGTCTATATTGTCTTCTGGAATCATTGGAAAAACGCAACAGAGTTACTTTTGAAAGCTTAGAATACAACATTCAAAGGGTTATGGTCCATATCAACACTGATCTTAGACAATTCGGAGTTCAACCTTATGAATCGGGAAACACAACACTGCCACAAAAGCCAATAGTACAACCAGTTCAACCTTATGAATCGGGAAGCACAACACTGCTACAAAAGCCAATAGTACAACCACATTGGATTGCTCCACCTGATTCTTTTGTTAAGATAAATGTGGATGGAGCATGTTTCAATCAAGGAGCAAGTTCTGCTGTAGTTGCTCGTTCTTCGAATAGAGAATTTTTTGCCAGCCTTTCACGTCGACTTTGTTGCTCTACATCTGATATTGCTGAAGCCCATGCGATTTACTTGGAATAGAACTATCTTTAAAGCATAACTTTTCGAAAGTTATAATTGAAAGCGATTCAGAGAATTTCATCAATAGCATCTCACCTGCATCCATTGATCCTCCTTGGCAATTACAACCTATCCTCTCGGATATCGAACGTTATGAAAGCTATTTTGAATCAATTCAATTTCTTTTTTCCCCCGAACTTGAAATAGGGTCGCTCATGAATTGCCTGCTCTAGTTTTGCATGAGAATATGTATGGAGAATGGAACTCCTCTAATATTCACAACCTCTTTTCATTTTAGTCCTTTTAAAGTATTCCGGTTGGAAGTGAGTACTGACAAGTACTAAACTTTGTAACTTTATTTAGTTTAATTTAAATGTTTGCTCAAAAAAAAAAAACATGACGATATCACTTACGTAGACACTTACCCGACCCAATTAATGAACCCAATAAACCGACCCGGAAATCTATTCTCCTTAATTCTTGTTCTTGGTAGAATCAAAATAGTCAATGAATTGCTGCTTCCTATATATATATACGAAGACAGAGCAGCGAGAATTTAGAGAGAGAAAGAAAAAATATGGAGGCAGCAACGATAGCAGCAGTTAAACCAGTGATTAAGGTAGCAGCGATTTGTGGTTCTCTTCGCAAAGCTTCTTTCAATCTGGGTCTAATCCGATCAGGTAAAAAAATTAGTAATCAACAATGAAATTTGTATAGTATTATCTTTGTTGGGATTTTTAGGGTTTGAATTGATTAGATTGGATTTGAGCAGCGAGTGAGATTTGTAATGAATCGATAAATGGAATGAAAGTGGAGTTGATAGACATAGATAGTCTTCCATTTGTAAATGAAGATCTGGAAAAATCAGGTAGATATCCAGCTGCTGTTGAGGCGTTCAGGAAGAAGATAGAGGAAGCAGATAGCATCTTATTTGCTTCTCCTGAATACAATTTCTCTGTCACTGGTAAAAACCCTATCTGCTTTTTTTTTTTTTTTTGCACAGACCGTTTTTACTCTTGGCACTCTTTGTGGACTTCGGACTCTTCCAGGCAGTCTTAGCGGCCTGAGTCCGAATTGTTCAAGTCCAGTACAAACTAGACCTGATTAGAGTGACCTCGGACTGTCCCAGTCCGTGGGAGAGCGAAAAGGGAAACGGCCCTAGATTAAATTTGAAGGTTGCCTATGGACGCTCAAAGTTGAAGTTTTCTTCTTACTTCATTTTTCTTACTTTCTTACCCCCATAAAAATAAAAGATTATTTTACTGGTTTCTTATTTTGGAATTATAAATTATGGAGTACTGTTTTTATACTTTGGGTTCATATTAGTTGACCAAGTCTATGATTTTAAATCTGTGAAATGACCAAAACTAACTCTTAAATTTTTTAAATTGTCCAATAAAAATACCTAACCTTGAATAAATGAATTTTAACAAACTGAGAGAACAAAAGGAAATTGGGTTAAGAGCATCTTTAGAGAACACCGAAAAGAAATCTTCGCCAAATTTTTTGGTGTTACGAAGTTTTTAGTTCTCAAGAAATTTTTTTAGAAATCTCACCAATTTCAGCTCTTATTTTTACAATAAAATTATTGATTATTCTTTATATAATAATTATGAGTTATTAACAAGGGTAAAAATAAGAATGTTTATGGTAGTTTATTTTGAGTATTTTAGTTTAAATCCAATGAATTAAAATATTTAACTTTTAAAGTTATAATTTAATTTATTTATTTTATCAGCTTATGTATGTATTAACAAAAAATTAGTGGCAATTTAATTAATATAAAGAAATAACATGAAAATAATTCATGACAATGAAAACCTGTTCTGAATAGGTCACAAAATGGGGCCCAAAACTAAATAATAATTTGGGGCCAAAACAAAATTAACCATAATATCTTTTAAATCCTGCTTTGAGCTAAATCAAGAGGATTAAGATTGCTATTCAGAGACTAAGTAATTTAATCACTAAATAAACGTATAACCGAGTATCCGTAAAAAAAAAATGCAAAAGAGTAAAACTACAACTTTATTTGGAATGTCTTTAGTGAGAGGGTGGTGTCCATGTGTACCATGTTAAAGGGTTGATAAATCATTATATTCCCAATGGGCTTATTTGATTTTGTAGACATACTTTTCTTAAAGAGGTTATATAAATAAACAAACAACCAAATCTGGTCAATATTTGGAGGACTTATATATATAAATATATATATATTATATAATATTTGGGTGTTTCAATAATAACAATATATATGAATATACATTATTTGGGTGGGTGACGTTAATAATACTACTTTTTTTTTTGTTGTTGAGAAATTAAGAAAACTACTTGAGTTGTGTTCCTTTTTGGGTGGGGGAGGGGTGGGTGTCAAAGAGAGATGGATAGGATCATAAGATCATTTAAAAACTATGGTGGGTTCACTGCCCACCAATGTGTACTTTCTCTTGTCATTCACCTGAATCAAAATTGAGCAAATTTTAACTCTAAATTCAAGAAATCTGACATGAGAAATGTGACCTAAAGGTTATACATTGAATAAGTAGAGTCCCAGTCAAAATCTTAGAAATCCCCATTATATATCAATTCCAATTTTCCAACATATATCTGTATATCACTTTCTTTCTTAAGCCATGTTTGAAATCTGACTCGGTCTTAAATAACTCAGAGTCAGATTTCATAATATTTGTTTTTCTCTGATTTGGATGTAATGCTGAATTAGGCAGATTTTTTGTCCATTTGAGTCCGGTACTTATAAACTCACACCCTTCCTCTTTCACAACCAACGTGAGATTATCCCAACGGAGTCAAATTTAAACATGAGGGGTAAAACTAATACCACCTGACGTTAGCTCCACCTTTTCCTCTTCTGATATCTTGTGGTCAATTTCTTAAATTTTAGTAATTTGTTTTGTTTGTGGGTTTGGTGATTGTAGCTCCACTCAAGAACGCGATAGACTGGGGATCTAGACCTCCAAATGTATGGGGTGATAAGCCAGCGGCTATCGTAAGCGCTGGTGGTGGTTGGGGAGGTGGGCGTTCCCAATACCATCTTCGCCAAATTGGTATTTATATCGATCTTCACTTCATCAACAAACCTGAGTTTTACATAAACGCCTTCGAACCAAATATATTCGATAATGATGGAAATTTAATCGACCCTGTGAGCAAACAAAGGCTAAAGGAAGTTCTTTTGTCATTGAAGAAATTCACTCATAGACTCCAAGACGGTAAGTGAATGAATGGATGAATGAACTCATTTCATTGAGATATTGAAATCTATATCAGACATGGTTGTGCTATAACATTGTGAGAATTCTTACGTATGCTATTCAATTCTGCAGTTTTATTTATGCATCAATAAAAGTTGTTTGCTTTTTTATTTCGGATTCTGTCATATGAAGTTGTTCGAAACCATGTAATGTTGTGACACGCCACGACCCGTCTGGCACAGCCCATAAACTGGTTGTGCCGTGGCGGGACTCTGAAGGTCTAACCATCTAGCCATGGCCTGCCCCATAGTTATGACACCGTGACCGTTTTGTGGCGGCCAGCCAACTACAACCTTTTATTGATACATGAGTGTGTAATTCATGAGTCCCATACTCAGGCCCTTTGTGTACCACTAATCCTCTGTTGATCTTGTACTAGTAACTAGATATTCATTGACAAAGAGATATCAACTTTTGTAAGGAAAGGTTAATAGGGCCGTCCTCTTCTTGATCTTGTACTAGTAACTGTCTATGTAGGACTATTATCACAACCTAGACCGAGTTTGTAAAGAAACACTTAGATGTGATCACGAAACAAAGAGATAAACCATCATTACATAATCACATATATGCACAAGCCGATTGTTGTGAAAAAATCATAATGAGAAAATACCAAAATAACAACCAAATCCACTATCATCATAGTTAAAGTTCTTGTTCAGAGTTATAACAGAGTTTTTGAAGCTCTTCGGGCAAGAATTATCCAACATAGAACCCTATAAAACAGAAAGAACCCAAACATGATTCCTACATTCATCCACCTACTATCATGTTCTAAACCTCTATTCCTTAGAACATCTAAACCAGTAAGCAAACACTTAGAATGTTCTTTATCCATCCAAGAAAAACACTCTTCTTTCAAACTCCAGTATTCGTTGATGAGTAGAGAATCTAAGGGATACTTGTAAAGAGAAACATAATACATGAAGATCCAATACTTGGGGATAATGTCTTTCGGTATGAAATAACCCGAAAAGAGGAAAAAAGCGGCTAAAACTGTGCAAATGAGTGAATTCCCAGAAATGAAATCCGGAGAGATAGCACTTAGAAAGAGTACTAGTGAACTAGCCATTAACACGATCAACCAAACTATGAATATGAAGAATGAAAAAGCAGAGAAAGAAGGATTCAGCCCGACAAGCCAATAAACAGGGACGGCGAAAAGAATAGCAACTGCTAACAAAAAGGGTATAAAGATTATTGTGTTAGCTATCATATACGAAGAAATCTTGTACGATCCCCTTGAAACTTCTTTCATTAAGACATTTCTTTCTTGAAGGTATATTGGAAGTGCTTCGACAGTAGAAGAAAGAAGAAAACTTAGACTAAAAGCAAATAGACCCAATCTTTCGGCAACTCCGTTTTGATCCATCTTTAGTTTTAAGAAAACACTACCTAATCCAAATCCACCAACAAGTGCTTGCATTGTTCTTGCCAAGAATAGTTGTTTTGTTCTATAAATTATCTTCCAAAATCTTAAACAGAGATATATTACCTCAAAAACTCTAGCACAGTAACTACTGCTATTTTTATCTGGATCTATATATTGTTGAGTTGCGAGTTCGCCTCGCCAGATTGAGGTAAAGGACTCTTCTATTTCATTTGTTTCAAGTAGATAATGTTTGTGGTTTGATTCTTCTAATGGTTTTAGAATCTCCATAGCGAATTCTAAAGAGTTTAGTTGTGTAGGAGTTCTAAATCCTATTTGGTTTATAGATTCTTCAAGTAAATCTAGACTTCCATTATGAATAACGGAACCCCGGGAAAGAATCAAGAAGTTAGAAATATATTGAAGAATTCGGTAACTCGGTTGATGAATGGTTAAAACTATAGTTCTTTGTTTCTCTCTTGCCATGGAAGATAGTAATTCGATAACTTGAAGCGCGGATCTACTATCTAAACCAGTAGTGGGTTCATCAAGAAGTAGAATAGGTGGATCATGAATCACTTCTATTCCTATCGATACCCGTTTTCTTTCGCCACCCGATATTCCTCTAGTTTCTTCATCTCCAACAAAACTATTCGCAATATGATGAAGATTCATCTCTTTCATTAGACTCTCAACTCTTTCTTCTTTTTCCTTCGAACTCATCCACGAAAGTCTAAACTTTGCACTAAACATTAAAGTTTCTTTCACAGTTAGCAGAGGAAGAAGATTATCATCTTGTGGTACAAATCCACATATGGTTTTCAATTGAGTAGGACTAGTTATAGGGAACTCATTCAAAAACAAACTTTTCGGATCGAAATCTTTGTTTTTTATCCGTCCTGAGATTATGCGGAGAAGGGTAGATTTTCCTGCACCACTTGGACCAACTACTCCTAGAATCTCAGAGCTTCTAGCGACGAAAGAAATAGATTTGAGTAGCTTAATCTTTTGTTTTGGGGTATAAAATGAATTCAAAATAGAGGAGTTGGAGTTTCTTTGATGAATTGTATATGAGAGGTTTTTGGCAGTGAGTTTGAATGTTGTTTGGAACTGATTTATTGGAGGCGGTGAATGATGGAAGGAAGAAGAGGAAGGGGTGGTTGATTCTTGAGGTGAATTCGTCATCGAGAAGAGGAATGTTGAATCATCTTCTTGACATGTTTGTTGTAGAAAATCTGCCATTTTTAAAGCTTGATATTGTGAAGGATAATGAGAAGTGTAAGAAAAAGAGATATTTATGAGAAACTTAGTTGAGAGAATGAAAAAGTTGAAATTGGAAGATGGGAGGTTGAACTAACTTGGTTGAAATATTAACTGATTTTTCAAATTTTGGACATGTTTGGTCATCCAAGTGGTTTAACTTCTGAGAAGAAACATTAACCCAAATCTTACTCAATTGGGATAAAAAAACAACTACAATTAATCAATTAAATAAGCTAGTGTTTTAATTTGTACATTCGAAACTCAGGATCTTTCCAATAGATTGGTAGCTTTTTTCAAGTCAGATCTGAAATCCGATTTAAGATTCAGGGTCCCTCGAATCAGATTTAGGTTGTTTGGTTTAGCCTGGGTCGTCTGAATAGCTGATTCCCATTCCAAATGAAAGAATCATCACTCAAATTAGAACCATTTCTCCATTGACCTTCATAATGATTCCCATTTTTTCTATTGGTATGCTCGGTTGCCATCTTGGGTACCACGTCTCCATTCACCTTCATAAACGTCACCGTTAGAGTAATGTTTAACACCATTACCATGTTTGAGATTCATGACCCAAAATCCACGATAAGTATCACCACTAGGACTTGTATGAGTACCTCTACCGCCGGACTGAAATTGGCCCTCGAGTCAAAGGCAGAAGGGAGCTTGATGCAAGACCCACTCATCGAGCAGGGACAAACGTTGGCCTTAGTGATCCATATAACCAGTTTTGAAGTCACATTCATAAGTAGCACCAGAAGGCCATGAAAATTTACATACAACCATCTCTCTAGAGATACTTTCTAGTACAGTGTGGGTAGCTATCGAATAATTGACCAGTGTAGAAGTCACCACCAGAGAGGAAACATTCGGCATGGTATATTCCATTGCCATTGTTATTGGTGGAGGAGGTGAAGGTGGTGGTTCCACCAAAGCCACTGTCATTGTCGTCTGCTATTTGAGCAGATGACATTGGTGAGCTTGCAAAGAACCCACAAACACGGTTCTTTGCAGCAGCTTGTGTTTTACGTACCGTCGCTTCCCATGATTTTACACCAAGATGTTCTCTTTTCATTCTCTCCCCTCTTCCTAGTACTATTGTATTTCTTTTTTATTCTTCAAAAATGTCATTCAATCTTTACAAATGGATGAAACCCAAGTCTAAACAGTCCTAAAATCATGTATAAACAGAATGGAAATACATGATCTCTCCAAATTTGTGCACTAGGACATTGTTACACTGACATACTATGTGGGAACATTGTTAGACCTGTGAAGAGAACACTGTGAGACTCTAGAAGATACACCGTCCAAAAGAAAACACAGGTTTTTCTCTCTTTTCATGATTAGGGTTTGTTCCTACTAGCGATCTGGTACGCAAACGCACCCCTAAAAGGGTACGTGCGAACCAGATCGCGCGCGAGGTACACCACTATGACCAGCGAATCTGGTAACCTTGGTCAAGGATGACCTTGAGATCTTAGAGATGATGCCAAAGTCGCCTACTTGTGAAAACCTACCGATTTTGAGATGCTTGACATCTCTGTAGGTGCCGTCCATGGGACTTCAGTTTAGTCTTGGGCATATCACACTCAGAAGCTAGGTCAAGAGGTGAGATTTTTCCTCACACTTATAAAGTGACTACCACCTCCTCCCACGACCAATGTGGACTAATACCACAATATTTTCCTTCACACATTGGCCTGGAAGACTATCCTCTTCCTCCACATGGGACCTAAGATTGGTAAACCTAGATTCTTGTATGTGTCATGAAGCTCACTTGCTCCAAAGTGGTACGGGACATATCTTATTCTAAGAAACAGTTTAAGAGGTGAGGTATTCTTTCACACTTATAAAGTGACTACCACCCCTCCCACAACCAATGTGAGACTAACACGGCAATTTCAAAACACTAGGAGTCAAAGATTGACCATAGGTAACCGGGATGACGTAGGAGTTGGCTACTCGTGGCGGGCTACCGACTCAGCATCTCAACTCTGAGATGCTTGGAGAAGCCAGCTATTTGTGGCGAGCTACCGACTTTGTGTTAATAAAAGTTATAAATCGAATCTCTTTATATTTGCATAAAAAGGAAAGAGTAGTTGTATTTGCAACTCATAAAGTAAAGACTTTATGAAGGGTCAAGTCTACATCTTCTAAATTTATTACTATAGTTGAGCTTTCTAATACAAGGGCTTACAATTACATATAATTCATACATAGGATTAATTTATACATATATTGTTATGGGAAAAGGGTTTCCCTCTCACATAAAGAAAGCAGCTTCTCACTCAACACTTCACACTCTAAACTTTGATTTTCTTTCACCTGTTTGGATCAAAATCACATAACAAAACATATAAAATTTAGTATATGAACTTCTCTTTAGCAATCATATTTTCAAAAGTTTAAACCAACTATGCAATTCAAAACATTTCTAGCTAGGTGATGATTTGGGCCATTTAATTAACAAGTGGACTTAAAATTGAATTTTCGTGATCTTGGTCGAATATTTCTTTCTTAGGCAAAATGATCTAATAAAAAGATAAGGTATATTTTCAACCTCTTGGAAATCTACTTTAACCATAGATAATTTCTATGCTACTATAGTTACCACAACTAGATAGGTGTAAAATTGTAAATTTTTGGTGAAGATTTACTAAGTTCAACGCTGATAGGAGGACTCCATGGTGTACTCCCCTAATAGAACAGAAATATTTTTCGGTCGGTGAAAAGACCAAAATACTCCTTGTCTTATTAGACAACTCAGCTATGGATTATGCTCATTTACCTCAAAAGGATCAACACGTGCAACAACTGAATCTATCACATAGCCCGTCACGAAAAGTTACATTTTCGACGGATTTTCAACATCTCGTCGAAAAGTTGTCCGTCACAAAAAGTCCGAATGTTTGTAGTGTGTTGTTTTCTGTTTTGTAGAAATCTAACTCAAAACCGACTTATATGGAAAGAGAAGGAATAATAATTAACCTGAAGATGTAGGTTGAAGAAGACTCTATCACCATTGGAATCAAAAGCAGAAGCATTAAGAATTCTAAGATCTTCATTCTCCAAATTTAGTAATACTTCAGATAACAAAGTCCTCTTCACTTTCAAAGTACATATTTGTATCACAACTTCTCTCTCATCCACTCTACTTGTTGATACTGTTGGTAAAGAATGTCTCATATTCATCTCTCCTCCTCCAACTCCACTCTTATTCCTTAAAAGGACCTTAGAAGTACCACCACTAATTTTGTTATTATTACCTTTAAGTACATCTCCACCATCTGATGATTGGCTGGTTGAAATTTTATTCAACATCTCTTCCTTTTTTTGTCCCAATTTCTCCACTTGCTTTTGTAGGTCTGGTATGTATTTTACCACCCTAGACACTGTTGCTGGTATGCTTAATTTTTTCTGCAAAATTAGATCAATTTCACCAAATTAAGCTCTCAATTCATAACTCAAATTAAAATACTGTTCTTTTTTCTCATTATTTGAATATGACTCGTTTTAATAAAAAAATTAGGAGTCCGAAATCTGATTCCAATTAATCCAGACTTGGAAACAAATTTTGATCTAACTTGATAAAACACAGTATCTTAGGCATACGGGTATTCCTTAAACGGGATGTTTTGCATCCTAAACTGTTGTCTCTTAAACGAGTTGTGCCGGTATAGGTTTGCAACATGGCGGTTTTGCCACCGCCGGTCACATTGATGGAGGCCTCGAAAGTGATGTACTGACCTACCCATAGGGTATTATAAGGTATATATAATAATCAATAAACCAATAGGTATTAACTATTAAATATAATAGAGTATTAGAAGAGTATATTCTTAATGAAGAATAAAATAATACCGTTTGATCGGTGCCGGGAAGTAACGATCGAAGAGAGGAGTATAAACTATTTAGCTTCTTCCGACGATCACGTTCGCTGGCGTTATGGTTTAATTTCTTAACGGTCGGCGATAAATCACTACTCATGGCTCCCGTCGAAGGCATCTCTAACCGACGTTAAGCTCGATCTGTTCTTAATCAGCCAAGCAAAAGTTGAGTAGCGTGTGATTGAGATAATGGAGAAGGAGATGAAAGGATGATTCTCAAGTTTTGCTTCTACAGATGATATGTCTTGTTATACTTCATATACATGAAGGCCCTTGTAATAACTCCTTGGTCCTCTAAAGGCTTTAACTTTATTTTCTTCCTCAACCTATATTTATAGTCTCCCCCGAAATGTTTTTATAATAAATACTTCTTTTCATATAGAATAGGTTTTTTTCTTTTTGTTGTTGAAAGATATAGAATAGGTTCAAGGTGCCCAACATTCATGGTTGTGGATACACATGCATTAATTAAAGTTCAAAAACCATTCTTTGTCGATATCATGTGAAACAAAAGTTTTTATACGATATTTTTAAATATGTGATCATTTAACTCAAAATCGATTAACAATAAATAGATAAAACTTAAATTTATATGTTTTAAGTTAATAAAATACATTTTTCCATGTATTGGAGTACTTTATTCTCAAACACCCTATCACATCTTTCAACAAAAAAAAAACACCCTATCACATGTGGGTTTATTTTTAGTTTAATACATGTACTTAATTCTTTTATTGGGAGATATGAACCACCTATGACCATTGAGTTTATCATGTAGCTAGAATTAGTTAATTTTAAGTTTCGGAAGCAACTATGACCCTTTGCCCTTACAATTGCAAAAGCAGTTAAGTTGTGGGTAGTTTAATTAGGAAGAGCTTCAACACATAGGGTACACAAAACTTTTGGCCGGTCGACCCGTTTAGCTTATGTTTGCCCAATAAATCGGGGTTTATCTTCAGGATTGCCGAAACAGTGCTACCGAAGCAACGCTAATCTTTGTGATTATCTGCGAGGCAGGGCTCCGTTTAGGTTATGTGTGTAATAGGTATCCAAGTATGTTTCGGAATAAGAAAGAGTGGCGGTGGAACGGTAGAATTAGAGTTTCCAATGAATTATATAAACTGAGACGCTAGAGATATTTATGTAACTTATTCTTCATTCATAGTGGAAATCATCGCGTCATTGTTCGTCGTAGAGTAGATCTCACCTACTGAATCACGTAAACCTCTTGTATTTAGTGTAATTGTTTACTTTCTTTATTAATTTTCTTTAACTGGTCGTTCCTTGTCACAACAAAAAATTATAACATTCCTATTATTAACTGGATTTTTTTACATCAACAACTACATCATTCCATCTTTGTCATAAACGGACATCAAAGACATAAAGTCATGTCAACCAGTTTGGGAGGTTTTCAACAAATAAAAAATAACTAGTTTGGGAGGACAATTCAACTTACTTTGGCTTGTAATTTGCCTTGGGGCATGGGATACCTAAGGTGATAGTAGTTCATTTTAAATAAAATAGGAGGATAACTTTTTGTTCTATTTCAAATTTATTTTTAAAAAAAAAAATGATATGGACCAATTGAAAAATTACAACCACATAAACAGGGACGACGGATCCACGATTTTGACCCAGGGGTGCGAATTTATATAATTACATCATTTTTTTTTTTTGTAAACAGAGTAATTAACAAAATATTTATATTCATTAATTATATTAATGCATCAAGGATTACAAACACAATTGACCTCTACTAGAGTTCATATTTTAAAATATTTGCATAATAGGCTCGTTGTCAATTTCATCTCGTTCCCAGTTCCCTCTCTCGTTCTCTCTCTCTGTACTGTTTCTATTTTAGGGTTATATGAATTAGGGTTTCTTCCAATTCTTACAGATTTGGATAAGGATTTGAACAAATTAGGCAAATACAGTGAGAGAGGGTTCGATTTGCTTCCTGGTTTTATCAGTCTTCAAACGGTTTCATCAAAATCTTCAAGCAATTTCGTCGATCTTCAAGCGATTTCGTCAATCTTCAAGCAATTTCATCGATTCTAAGCGATTTCGGCAAGCTTCAATTTAGGTTTTCCAATGTTTGTGTTTTTAATTTGGATTAGAGAGAGAGACGACAGAAGAGAGGAAAGAGATACGATAGAAGAGAGGAGAAAGAGTCAGCAGAAGAGAGGAGAGAGAGCGGGTTATTGAACAGTACGTGAGAAATCACTTTTACCATCTAAAAGGTGGTAAAATAAAACTGGATCATTTTCACACTTTTTTTTTCCGTACGAATTCGATTTTCACATCCAAATGGCCAATCAAACACTCCAAAATCCATTTTCTTTCTAGATCGATTTCCCACTTATGAATTTAGGATAGTTAAAAACTTAAAATATTAAAAGTTAAAAATACTTTTGTAGGACTTGAACCCGTCCCTCAAGCTCCAACTCACTCAGAACTCAACGCCTCAACCATTGATCCAAGTCAATGGCTCGAACTCACGTCCTCACAATCCCACCATCATTCAAACCCACACTTTAACCACTAAGCCAAGGCACTTCTTTGTGTCATATTATAACATCGGATTATATACAGTATATATATTTAAATATACCTATACATATTTAAAATAAAATTACAGTTGAAATTGATCAAAGAAATTGTTTTATTCCTTGATGATTACAAAAGAAATATAAGACTCTATTTATAGAGTTACAATACTACTAGTTTCTAACTTTACTAGTTTCTAATATTTTACTAGTTTCTTAATAGTTTATACTAATATATTTACTAGTTCCTAAATCTTACTAGTTTCTAATATTTGATATTTCCTAATATCTATTATATGGGATATCTTAATATATAGAAAGATATTTCAACACTCCCCCTCAAGTTGGTGCATAGATATCGCACATGCCCAACTTGTCTACCATTTTCGAAAATATTCGACTTGAAACTGCTTTGGTAAGAACATCAGCCAACTGATCTTCAGATCGGACCTTTGGTAACTCTACAATGTTGTCTTCCAACTTTTCTTTAATAAAACATCGATCCACCTCAACATGCTTTGTGCGGTCGTGCTGGACTGGATTGTGAGCAATATCACATGCTGCTTTATTGTCACAATATAATTGAATTGGTCTTTCAGAAGGATATCCTAAATCATCCAACAGGAGTCTTAACCATAACGCTTCACATATGCCATCAGCCATTCCTCTAAATTCAGACTCTGCACTTGAACGTGCAACAACATTCTGTTTTTTACTTCTCCATGTAACAAGATTTCCACCAACAAAGGTAAAATATCTTGCAGTTGATCGCCTACCATTTACTTCACCGGCCCAATCTGCATCAGTATATACATCAATAGTTCGACAACTCGAATTTTTAGTAAACAAAATACCTTTTCCAGGAGCCGCCTTCAAATATCTCAAAATGCGTAAAACAGCATTCATGTGTTTTTCACCGGGATTGTGCATAAATTGACTAACAATACTTAACGCATATGCAAGATCTGGTCTCGTGTGCGCCAAGTACATCAACCTTCCAACCAGTCGTTGATATCTTGCTTTATCAACCGGTATCTGATTAGGCTCCACTGACAACTTTAATCCTTCTTCGACAGGTGTATCAATCGGCTCACATGCTGACATACCCACCTCATGTAACAAATCTAAAGTATACTTTCTTTGGTATAAGAAAATTCCATTACTAGATCGAGATACTTCAATTCCAAGAAAGTATTTCAATGGACCAAGGTCTTTCATCTCAAACTCTTTAGATAAGTAATTCTGTAAAGCCTTTCGTTCTTCAGGATCATCCCCAGTAACCACCATGTCATCAACATATACAATAAGTGCTGTGAGTTTTCCTTTCTGCCTTTTTGTAAATAAGGTATGGTCAGAATTGCTTTGGTGATAACCGAATTCCTTCATAGCCTTTGTAAACCTTCCAAACCACGCTCTTGGTGATTGTTTTAATCCATACAATGACTTTTTCAATCTACATACCTTCTGGCTATGTATTTGTGGTATCTTGCATCCCGGTGGAAGGTCCATATAGACTTCTTCTAATAGTTCCCCATGCAAAAAAGCATTCTTTACATCAAATTGTTGTAGTGGCCAATCTAAATTTGCTGCTAACGATAACAAGACGCGAACAGTGTTGATTTTTGCAATTGGAGCGAATGTCTCTGTGTAATCGACTCCATAAGTTTGAGTGTAGCCTTTTGCCACTAGTCTCGCTTTGTAACGTTCAATTGTACCATCTGCTTTATACTTCACTGAATAAATCCACCGACATCCCACTGGATTTTTATCTTCTGGACGATCAACTAGCTCCCAAGTGTCATTCTTTTGTAAGGATTTCATCTCCTCATTCATAGCTGCTTTCCATTTTGAATCAGATAAGGCTTCCTGTACATTGTTAGGAATATATACAGTAGATAATTGATTTACAAACGACTTATTTGATTCTGACAACCGATGATCTGACACATACTGACTCATAGGATATTTGACTCTACTAGTCAGCTCAGGTTCATATGTCGGTTTAGGAATACCTCTGGTTTCACGCGACGGTAATATTTTCCTAGGTGGTTCGGAAGGTGCTTCAGGAACATCCTCGACAACTGATTGGTTTGGTGTATTACTAACCCTTGGTTCAACGGCTTCAGTTGGAGGTGAATCCACAATTTGTTCAACGATTTCATTAACACTTTCTTCCATTACCGATTCAGGTGTTGGTAATTCTGGAATTTCAATTTCAGCTCTACTTATTTCTTCAGGAATCAAATTTACTTCAATATTAGACCCAATTTTGTTCTCTTCTACATGATTATCCGTTTCTTCATAATCAAGAGTCAGAACTTCCTGCTTAGTTTTCTCCCCCTGAAGTTCAGACTCAGGTGAAAAATACTTAGAATCTTCATGAAAGATAACATCCGATGTAACAAACATTCGTTTAGTTGGAGGATGATAACATCTGTACCCTTTCTGATTTGCACCGTACCCTACAAATACACATCTTAATGCCCTTGGAGTTAATTTTGTACGTTGGTGCTCATGAAGATGAACAAATGCTACACACCCAAAGACACGGGGAGGTAAATTTGAAACTGTCGGAGAAGTTGTAGCATCCGATAGAGCTTGAAAAGGAGTCTTAAAATCAATAGTACTAGATGGTACTCTATTAATTAAATAGGTTGCAGCAAGAAGTGCTTCTCCCCAATAAGATAATGGCATATGTGCTTCGATCAACATAGCCCTGATAACTTCTAACAAGTGACGATTCTTTCTTTCAGCGACCCCATTTTGTTGAGGGGTATTTGGGCAAGTAGTTTGATGAACAATACCATGAGAAACCAAATAAGTTTGAAGTTCATGATCCATATACTCTCCTCCGTTGTCACTACGAAGTATCTGAACATTTGCGTTGTACTGAGTACTAAACTGTTTATGAACCTTCTGAAACAATAACTTTACCTCACTTTTAGATTTCATCAAACACACCCAAGTCATCCTAGTACAATCATCAATAAAGGTAACAAACCACCGAGCCCCACCCAAAGTAGGAACCTTAGATGGACCCCAGACATCGGAATGTAAGATCATAAAAGGAGTTGGACTTTTATTTAAATTTAACGGAAACGATGCACGATGACTTTTTGCAAGTGCACAAACATCACATTGAAAACTTGAAACATCGCATTTAATAAATAGCGATGGAAATAACTTCTTAAGGTAACCAAAGGAGGCATGCCCCAGACGGCGATGCCATAACCATATTTCATCTTTATTTTTTATTTCAGAATTGTTCACTACTAATGCCTGACGCAATTTATTAGAGCTTTCAGATACTAAATCCAAGTAATACAACTTTCCTCGCCTAACACCATAACCAATTGTTTGCCTTGTCCGGATGTCCTTAAAGACACAAAATTCAGGCCAAAAGATGACAACACAAAATAGAGTGGTGGTTATTTGAGACACTGATAATAAATTATGATCTAAAGATGGGACAACCAAAACAGAGTCTAAGTTCAATGTGTTCGTTAGAGTTATAGGTCCTTCCCCTACAACAGGGGCTGAGGTGCCATTGGCAGTAGAGACATATTTATGTGAAGACTCGTTTATGGTTGAGACCTGTCTAGAATCAAAAGTCATATGATCTGTAGCACCAGAATCAATTATCCAAGTACTATTCGAAAATTGTGTAGACATATTTAAAGTCTTGCCTACATTACCTGTAGTGGCTATTGTCGATGAAGCTTGCTTAACAGTTGGATCTACAAGGGTCTTCTTAGAGTTTTTCTTTCGATTATGATCCCACCATTCTGGATAGCCTAATAGTTCATAACAATGACTTTTGGTATGACCAATTTTGTTGCAGTGTGTACACTTATAAGTAATTTTGTCAGATTGACCAACAACTTTAGCAAAATTTGAATTTGCCTTATTGAGAGTCATTATTGCGGAAGCATCAGTTGCCCTTCACTTTAGCTAAACCAAAAAACAAGATGAAGATGAAAGGTTCTTCTCTTTCAATCAATATAAATTCCCAAACAAAAATTTAAGACTTTTGGCTCTGGTACCAAGTTGAAATTGATCAAAGAAATTGTTTTATTCCTTGATGATTACAAAAGAAATATAAGACTCTATTTATAGAGTTACAATACTACTAGTTTCTAACTTTACTAGTTTCTAATATTTTACTAGTTTCTTAATAGTTTATACTAATATATTTACTAGTTCCTAAATCTTACTAGTTTCTAATATTTGATATTTCCTAATATCTATTATATGGGATATCTTAATATATAGAAAGATATTTCAACAATTACTACTACTATATTTTTCTTCGGGAGAATCCAGGGGGTGCGACCGCACCCCCTCGCTAGGGGTGTATATGAACCGATCTTTTAACGAGTTTCTCGAGCTTGGCTCGACTATTGCTCGTGTTCGACTCGGAGATTAACGAATACGAGCTTAACACGAGCCCAAAATCATACTCGGTTACGTAAATGAGCCGAGCTTGATCATTCTTTAGTGTACCGCGAGTTACTCGTGAACAACTCGTTTAACATACTATTATAATAGTGTAGTACATAATTACGTATTAGGATTGAAACTTGTACATGAAATATCAACCATTAAAAGATTATTGGAATATGAATCACTAATCATTATTATTGTATGTGACAAATGATCATTGAAGTATTTTGATAATTTAGGAAGTTGTTTTAGTTTGAAGTATTTTGATAAACGAGCTTAAAACAATGAGAGCTCGAGCTCTTTTAAACTTATACGAGTTGAGCTTGAACAAGTGGACAATTACTCGAATGAGCTCGCTCTCGAGCAAACAGTCAAATACACGAACCGAACTTGAATATCTTACTACTCGGCTCGACTCGACTCGAGTACACCCCTACCCCTCACACCCCAATGGATCCGTCCCTGCACATAAAGAAAGTAATACTGTATGAAATATACGAGAAAATCAATTAGGGACTTTATTATGTAGAAAGTCAACTTGTGTAATCAAAATATGTAAAAGATTGATGATTAATTTTGTTTTGATCTTCAATTTGTGACCAACTCACTGTTTTAGTCTAATAAGTGTAGCCCCCAAGATAAAACAAATTCAATTTTTTTTTTTGAAAATACCCCTAAAGTCCAAATTTGATTTAATACAAAAAAAATTGAAAACATTAGAAACCACATCATCTCTTAATCTCCGAGCCATTTCATCCCATCTCTCCTCTATCTCATCCCTCCCTCTCTTCACCTCACTTTTCTTATCGGACGAAAGTCATCGGCAGACGACTTTTAATATTTTCAATTTTTTTCGGAAATTAAGTCTATTTTGACCCTGATGGATATTTCTGAAAAAAAAAATTGAAGTTTTTTTTTTTCTGAGAGCTAAAAAGAACTGTCAGACACTTATAGAAACCAAATCGGTAATTAGTAACAAATTGACAGTTAAAACAGAATTAACTACTCTCCCCCACTCGATCTGTGACATATCATGAGAGAGAGAACATAACACCCAAAATCTTAATAATTTTTTTATTCAAATAATTACGTTCACTTCAGCGATTACAAAATTAATATTATTTCAATAAAAAAATATGTAGAACCTATAATGTACATAATATTTAATTCTTATGCCTAGGTACAAAAGAATATCCGGCAGTCCAAAAAATAGATTTCAAATACTAAATTAAGAATTAAGTGTGGGTCTGATCTTGGTATATACCTATCTGCTTTCGTATTATATCGGTTAATAAGGTAAACCGCAAAAGTAATATTAATTATAAATTTTTCCTGTAGTACAAGGTACTACATACAAATCGTGTGCTTTCCAATCAGTTGAAATTCTTTCTTGTTTTTGAGTCTAGAGAAAATCAAACATACTAGTTGTCGTAGCCGTGAGCCTTAGCTATACAATCCGAGTAGAATTACACATACAATTTACATAAATGTAGGTCAGAGACACGAAAGATTTAGTAATGGAGGACAAGGAGGTGTCGAAATCAAATAGGGTTACTATGATTTTGTAAACCATCGTGTGGTTTTATCTCATAGACAGTTCCTGGCCACATACTCTTATCCACTCATGTTTGAAAGTCTCAATAATTTAAAATTAAAAGTTAAACTCAGAAGATCCAAATGCAAACAAGTTAGACCAAGTAAATTAGATTCAGACAAAACAAATGCCGCAATCTCTTTGGTTTTTTTGAAATAAGTCGTTCTTAAACTTATAGTAGTTGGACACTTACTTAGCGGTATCTCAGACCTCTAGTAAAATTTCTATCAACAAGAAGAAAAATGTAATCTTATAACAAACACTGAGTCAACAATTTTTTTTCTTCCTCATCTCCAACACAAATTTCGTCTTAGACGAAGAGAAACAGTTTTAAGTGAAACTCTCAATCGAGATCGAGGATTACATGTTCGGTCGATCACGAGACCGCACACAACTATTTTGTGGCCACCCGACTACGATATGTATAAGTTATATTTTGTGATCGGTCGACCACGACACATTTCGTGGTGATCAACCACGAGATTTTTGTGGCTAGTTTCGTAGTTGACCATCCACGAAACCTCGAGCATTTCTCCCGAACCCTCCTTGAGAGTTTGGTTTCAAGCGAATCTTTATAATTAAGAGGGTTGAGTAACTTCAGTTGACATCCTGTGGTTGACTTGAATATGTTGGTGACTTGGTTCTATGTATTCTAGTTGGCTTTCAAAATGCATTTCTATGTCAAACCCAAAAAAATAAGTACCTATCCTCAGCCAAAGCCCCTAACCGTTTATATCTATCTGCGTTTTTCTTTTTCATATCCATCTAAGACACTTAGCAAATTAGGCCGTCTATAGCTGATCTTGGCCTCATTTCGCCTTCAAATGTTCTATTCATACCTCTACTTGCTCCCTCCTCCAACCCTTTTCTTTGGTACAACAATATCACATTTGAATTTTTCTATGAAATTATTTAAGGAGGATTGTCAAACCCTTGGATCATTTTTTTCAAAGATTTTGTTGGTAGCTACATTATTTGTCTCACCAACACCTAAAATAATAAATAAAAATTTAAGAATGAACAAAGCTAAGTATGTCAACACAATGTACGAATATTCGGTAACAAAATCTTTTAGTTGAAGATTTTTGTGGTTTTAAATGTAACATAATTAGAACCTAAATGTGTTTTATTTGTTACAAGTAAGAACTTAATTATTAAAGTTTTCAAAGACAATAACTAATTTATCATTAACTTACATGATAAATCTCAAAGAACTTAATTACATGAAAGCCAATTTTATATGAAAGGTTGTGTTAGCTCAGTTAGTTTGTGTCTTACCTTGCATTATAAAGTTCATGGGTCTGATTCACATAGTAGGTTACATGCCCTTCTAGGCAGGGATGGATCCAGGATTTTCACTTAGGGGGTGCGGATTTATATACTTAAATAATTTTTTTGTTTTTTCAAAAACAATGATTAATAAAAATACATATATTCATAAATCCTATATATTAAAACAGCTCAATCGGTTATGTGAGGTATAAGTGTGATCGTTCATTTTTTTTTCGGATTTTGTTAGAGATCGCATCCGACGACCGATATAAAACCTTTTTTTTGTATTTCGAGCCAAAACAAAAGGGTATTAGTGTCAATAATAAAGTTCTAACTTCTCGAAACTACCATTAGACTTTTATACCCTTATCTGTATTAGATATTATCAGATATGTCAGCTTCTAACAAATTAACTGCAAGGCTATTGTTGCCATTTACTAGATACCCAATAATTATGGGAGGAGATCGTGGGAGGAAGAGAAATTAGTGGGAAGAAAATCGGCTACAATATCCCTAAACTACATAAATCACTTTCCCTCACCGTCACAAATATTTTTTCAACTAAATATGATTTTATTTCTCTCTCTCCTTTTCTCTGCAACATGTCCTATTAATTTGGAATGTGATGTATGAAGATTACTAATATAATTGAAGTTGATATTTGCAGGAAATTATTTCATAATGTTACGGCGTTAGTCAAGAGGGATCTGTCACAGCCGTACGACCCCGTGGAAACCTAGTTATGTTAATACATCAACGATTACAAACGCAATTGACCTTTACGAAAGTTTATATTTTGAAATGTTTTCATAATCGACCCATTTTCACTTAGGGGGTAGATGAATTGAAGTTTGTAGGGGTTTATGGTAGATGAATTGGATTTTATAGAGTTTATGGTAGATGAATTGAAGTTTGTAGGGATTTAGTGTAATTTAATAATTTCAAAAATAAAATTAAAATGTATGAATGCGCATTCAACCCCACGACATCAAAATCAGTTGTCCACACAAACACAATGTCAAACAATTGAGCCAGGTTCTAACTTTTATTATCTTGACACATGCACAGTTTGATATACAGTTAAAATTATATATATAAAAAATAAATTAAAATGCCTAATTAGTGTAATTTAATAATTTCAAAACTAAAATTAAAAATGTATGACTGCCGATTCAAACCCACGACATCAAAATCAGTTGTCCACAAGAACACAATGTCAGACGATTGAGCCACATTCTAACTTTCATTATCTTGACACATGTACAGCTTGATATACAGTTAAAAATACATATATATATATATATATATATATATATATATATCAAAATGTGTAGAGAGGGACTCAAACTCATGACCTTACACTCATGATAAATTGCAACCTGAGCCTTACTAAACTAAGGCCTTCTTCATGTTTTTGGTATACGACATTAGATACATAATTATATATATATATATATATATATATATATATATATACAAATATATATAAATAAAATAAAAATAACTACTACTATTTTTTTCGGGAGGATCCAAGGGGTGCGGCCGCACCCCCATGGATCCGCCCCTGCTTCTAGGTAGACTATTTCATGAACTATTAAAGAGATTTATTTAGACGTGTGACACGACAACAAAAAACAAAACTAAACATTTGAAGTTTCACTTTTTTCTTCATCTCTTTCCTCTAATATGATTTCTTTTTCTTCCACTTCTCCTTTAATCTGACAGGTTTTGTTGTTCCTCTAGCAAGTTAAATTTTTTTAAGCCTTCAATTTGTTTAGTTTTTAATATGATTCTCTCGACAACAAAAAAAGTTAGATTGTTTTTTTGTTTTTCTATTTTTAAATAAAAATAATTAATATTTATTGTTAATGAAAATTCTAGAATCTTATGTTTATTTTGTTGTATATATAATTTATAATAATAAAAATTATGATTTTTGTTTTTTAGATTCATTACTTACATTAAATACATCTAATATATTATGAATATTTATAAATTAAATTAGTTATACAAATAGTGAAAGTATAAATAAGTTTTTTATATAATAAAAGTCTATTTATCTACCTTTTTAAAATTAGTTAATTTTGAACAAATCTTTCGGCTTTTATTTTTTGTTGTGATATATCGGGTTCCGATTAAAATTTCACACCTGACCTTCCACGTCATTGTTCATCATAGAGGAGGTTGCACAACTGAGTAACAGAACACAACACTCATTACATAACACCCCTGACCCATATAAAATAGTTTTACATTTGAGTGTGTGCGTCTTAAATTCACAAGCCATGCATTCTCTCCACAAGGGAATCGGGCGTCCAGTTGTGCAAAGCACACGCCCCATTCTTATCATTTTTACCTAAAATACTTCACCAACTTGATTATATATAATTGTGTGGTTTTCCTTTAATTTTTTAGTTTCTATTTCTTGTCTGATATGGAAACACTACAAATGTGTATATATTAATACCCAACTTGGTTCATATAAATAAATGTTTGAAATTTTTATTGTCATTAGCATATGATTAGAATATTCCTTATGATTATAATCTTTTCAAAACGTATACTTAGTTTCATTGAGCTACTGACTTTGACCTCTAGCTCTTTTCGATCCAGAGGGGGATTAAGTTCTATAGTAATCAACCATGAAAAAATCTACCAATAATGAAATTTCAGATTTCCGTCGACAAATTACAAAAATTCCATTAATTATTCTCAACCAACCACATAAATGTTCACAAAGACATTTAATACAAACTCAAACCCATCTTAGTATTAATTAGCCCAAGAAAGAAGGAGTGAAAAACCTAAAATTCTAGACCCTAATAGGAAAAAAACCCACTTAAAAATAATAATGTCAAAAAAATTCATTTTTTGAACATTTTTCAAATTGTTGACAACATATTTTTTCATAATTCCGTTTTTACCCTTATATGTTGACAACATATATCATTGTGTTGTTATAAAATGTTGACAATATCTATAATAATGTCCCGACTTATTATAAACTGTTGTCGACATATATAATTATGTTCTTAACAACATATATAATGTATTAGTCAAAATATTATTTGTTCGTTGACGGATTTGTTAAATACAAAGGATAATATGCATAACATTTTAATTTTTGTAAAGGACAAATAAAAAATGCTTTAGTCTTATTATTTATGTCGAAAGCAAAACAAAAAATGCGGAAACCATTTATTTTTTCACAAAACAAATCGAAAAATGTTGTAGCCAAAATGTTTGTATCAGTTTGTCTATGTGAGATGCAAAAGAAAAAATACGAAATATTTTGGCAAAACAATGTCTAAGCAAAAATGAATTTTTTTAGAAACTTACAAATTGTTGAGACAAACTAAGATTTGGTCAGAAATTTACAAAATTGTTGAGAGCAAACCAAGAATTGTTAAGAAATGTTCAAAATTGTTTTTGACGTTGATTTGGGCAGAAAATTTCATTTTGGAGGATATAATTGTATTTTTATCTACTGGGTTTTTTCCTCATTATTATTTAGGATTGGGCCTGATTCTCTTTAACTTCCTCATTTTGGGCCTTATAATTACCGCCATAGGATTGTGTTGCTGCAACTACATAAATTATAAATCTTGAGATAGACCAATGAACAACCATTAAACAACAACCAAACTTACAACCTATAAATCAACTCGAGCTTAAACACATTTATCACACCGTCATCAAATGCCACAAAAATAAAAAGAAATTTGAAAAATAATTTTAGGGCTTATAGTCCAAAAAAATGACCCTTAAACACTTTTAATCCTTTCTAATCTTAAGATGAGTTTATAAACCAAAATATTAACATAAATAGAGATCTAGTCGATTTGTATCCATCTCAAGACAAAACACAAATCCCTAGATTTCATATTAAATCATAATACCTAAACTAACCTTCTATATAAACAAAAATTCGATTTCTTTCGAAATCTCCAAATATCAGATTTTTATTTTTATCTCTCACATTCTCTCTCCAATCACGATCCTATTAACAGAAACCATTATCTTTATTCTTCTTCAAAACGGAAACAATTACTTCTCTCTCTCTAAAACTGAAACCTCTGTTCAACCTCCATTTTGGAGTCTCGAAATCTGCTTCATCTTCATTACACCAGCTGAAACCTCCATCGTTTATTTGGATTTCAATCATCAAAGACTCAGTTCGTACCATTGTAACCACCAAAAGCTTCTTTTGAGGTTAAAGTAACAAGTTTAATATTTCTTTATAATGTTTTTCATCATCATCTTTAAAAATATTTATGATTTTCATTATAATTTGTTTCATCTCTGTATCCTCTTTTCAAATATTCATCATTATTCATGATTTTCTCTCTCTAAGATCTTCATAATCAATTTATGATATTAATGTTAAATCGTTGTTTACTAATTCATTATCTTCAATTATGTTATGTTTGTCTCCATGTATTAATTTATTTTTCATTGGATTTAGGTTACAGGTGTTGATTTTTAGAACACTTCTTCATATCAGATCCGGTAACCGTACCATTCCTGAACCAGAGAAGATTCCGTACGTTTTTTTGTAACAGAATGTAAACGATGTGTAATTTACATGAAAGTATGATTAATTTAAAAGAAATTATGTGTAATTTATTGAACATGACATATTTGAACTAGAGGAGATTCCGTACAATGTTATTGTAACAGAATGTAAACAATGTGTATTGTTCAAATAATTATATGTATTTTATTGCGCTTTACATATTTGAACCAGTGAAGATTCCGTACAATTTTATTGTAACAGAATGTAAACAGTATATATACTTTATTAAACAGTACTGTGAAATTTATTAACAATACATATACTTTATAACATTTTACATTATAGTTTTTCATAAATGATACGTATTGTTGGCAATTATTTACATTTTTATTTTGTAGTTTAGCTGTTATTGAGGAAAATTCCTACAGAATCATCCAACGTAGGGAAGAAGATAAAACTAAAGAATTTCGATTCGCCCTTCAACAGTATAGTTTAAACACATGAAATGATTTCAAGTTTGTCAAGAATGATTTAAAGCGTGTAACTGCTGTTTGTTGAATGACTCAGATAGTTGAGAAGATACTGCAGTGTACCTGTGCAAAAAACATTAAGTTCTGGTATAAATAATGTGAACCATTCGATAAGTTACGTTGTATACATGACAAATGATGGGTTCATCGTCATAAGTAACACATAATTTACGAACTTGTTTCATAATTTGTATTTTGATGTGTGGTTATGTACGAGTAGAACGAAAACAAATGTTGTTGTAATGTTCGTAAATTGTACATAATTTATGAGCATGTTTCATAATTTGTAAGGGATGTTTGGTTATGTATAAGTAAAAACGAAAATTAAATGAGAGAAAGTGATATATACGTTATGTATATTAACCCCCAAATCACGCTAAATTGATTCTAGAAAAATATACTCTTTCCAAATCTGAAAGTTAAGTGAGCGAAAATGATATATAAGTTTTGTATATTAACCCCCAAATCACCTTCAATTGATGCCAGAAAAATTCGGTCCTTGATCTAATTCGGTAACAGGTTGTTTTGATTTGGTTTCCAAATAAGAAATGATGAGAGAGAAAATCTGATTTGAGAAAATATTTATTTTTCCTTATTAATACCCTAAATCACGCTATAGACAGGTCGTTTCAAATTTTGTCCGGCTCCAATTAAAAAATTTGTTGAATTCTGAAGGGGACATGGACAGTATTTTCTTTTATGTAGTAAAGGTTATTATGTCCCAAGTGCAAAAGGACTAAAAACCCATTTTGTGGAAAGATTTGACCATAAACCTTTTTTGAACATTATGGGGCCTATACCCATGGGCTCTTTGAAAAAGCCTTAGCCTATACAAAAATCTAAACCACCAAATAATAATCTGTGGGTAATTATCTTGAGGTTGAGATCCGTAAAGAATCACCTTATATAATCACACACTTTTTCTGTTGGTTTTCGTGTATCGATTTAACGAGTCTCTTAACCGAGTCACTGGTGAAATTGGTTACTACTTTGATTTTATTTGTAAATCAATCAAAACCACTCTTTCTAAATTAATGGAGAAAGACTAAGGAAGAGAACAACTCAATATCTTTCGTATTTCTGACCGATAATGTCTGTTATCCAGAACAGATGATTCGTAGTCGAATCTCACTATCGATTTAAGATCAGAAAGAGAAATTGTATCCCTTCTGCGCTTTCTGATTTATTAGTTTAAAATCGACACACTTCTAATTTGAAAAATCAGAATGTCTTTGATTAAGAAATCAGATAAACTATAAAGAAAAGAAAAATTGGAGGATAAGAAGAAGAATATTTTTAATCGAGGCGATGTATTCTATTTCCTTAAGACAATTGACGCCCTGTATGGTACCACACAGTTATTGGCGTTTGTCTCCCAAGATACAACAATTAACCTTTTGATTCAATGGTACTTCGAATCAGAAAGCAGTTGAACTTGAAATTATACTAACCTCTGACTTAATGCAAATGAACTAAACTTCTTTCTTATGAAACTCTTTGAAAACTCTAATAAATTTTCCTCTTAGACACTCTAATATGATCTTCTAACAATGCTTGATGCTCTGAAAAAACGGATTCGGATTTGGAGTTCATTTGGGTCCTATAAATAGGTTTCGATAAACACATTCGCTAGGGACGTGTCTGTTGGGTTAGGCACACATCTGTTTGAGAAAGGAAAAGTGATGGTTCACTCATTTAGCAACAGATCATTGTCGGTTGTGTTGGATCGTTTGATTGCACTCAAACAGGCGGAGGAAACGGCCTCTCTTGGATGAAACTGATCATGCCTGAGAGTAGCCTAATAGATGAAGCTCGATGGTTGTTAGATGGAGTTTCGGGACGATCCCGCTTCGGGCCCAACGCGGGCTTATCCGCTGGATCTGGCCTTTTGCACTAACAGAACGCGAGCCGTCCGATCTGGACATGTTTGCTTTGCGTAAATGGTCCACATACCAACTTTTCCTTATTTTCATTTGGTCCCTAACTTAACCATTTCTCGTCTAAACTTAAGACTTGAATATCTCATTCAAGCGGAATCGGATTTGACTGATTCCTGGCTCTAAACTTAAGAGCTCGACAAGACGAACACAATGACATATTCTGTTTCCGAGTTTGACAATTTGAATCCATCCGGAATCGACTCTGGTTCCAACATTTTTATCAAATATGAGATTTATGAAAAAAAAATAAGCTCAATAGTTTGGTTATTGAAGTTACACGACGAAAACACTACTCATATTTGTAACTTTCACTCACATATTCAATGGAGCATGAAAATAATTTTGCGTTGATTGAAGACCAAACAATCACAAAAAGAGGCTAGAAAATGCATCCACCACAACCATTATCCAAGATTAAGCAATTACAGATTATGCTTATAGGGAATCAGGCATAAAAGCAAAAGTCAATTTGCCGATGCCAGAAAATGCTTTTGTGGAAGTTGATCTTCTCTACCTCACTAATGAGTTAATTTTTTCTGTAGGTCTAACTTAAGTGGAAGAGAACTTCAAAAAATTCGAGGAAAACGCTCTGACTCCCAAATCAGTGGGATGTTTTTGCAGTTTTGAAGAAATAATCCAGAGAGTTTGTAGAATATGACCTTTAATTCCTTTTAAGGCAAATCTAATATATTATATTGATTTTGGATGACCGCGAGGGAGGACGACTATACATATGATAGAGATCCAACGAACTATACATATTAAAGGATTTGGCTTGTTCTTCAAATCTAAATGAAGATACATCACAAAACAATAAAAAAAAAATGTAGAATTAATGAGAGAGAAGATGAACATATTTTGGGAGATCCATGTACCATCTCCTTTTACTTTTCTCCATTTTCTTGTATCCCAACCTTGAAACAAAATCTAGGGTTCATGTTGGATGAAACGAATAAGGTGAGGAGGATAGATTGTATTTACAATTAAAGGAAACCCTAGAACTATGGGTCTAATGTATCGAGCCCAGTACATCGACTCAGTGCTCGAGCCTATTGCTTGGTTAAGCAGATTTTAAAGGGTGCCCAAGCCCGCCTATAAAAATATAATATGTCGGACGGGTAGTGCATATGTTACGCTTCGGGCTAGTTCATTAGCCCATCAGACTCTGGTGTTCCAGGCCAAGTAGATGGCTCTCGGGCTTGTTTCCCACCCTTATTCAGATTTGCACGAAATCAACAATCTCTATTTCGAGTCAAGTCTGATGGATTGTTTTACTCTCTATTTCGAAATCAACAATCTCTAATGCAAGGTTTTAGTTGAAAAAAAATTTAAGTGTCATTTAAGATGTTTTGAGTTTTTTACAAAGAAAAATTCTCTTCATTGCAAAACTTATCTTGGATCTTGATGATGTGATCACATTTAATTATAAGATCACTTAAAAAAATAATTTAATAATTGAGATTTCTCTTGAGGATTTAAATGTCCAGTCCATATTAAATACAAAACTACTCATCTGAAAATGATATTTAAATAATTATTTCGAGTTTTTACAAAAAAATTCGAATTGATTCTGAGCAAAAAGTTGATGTAGTTTCTTAGATAAACTCCAATCTATAGTGGTTTAGGCTGAAAATTCAAAATTCCAGCCTCAACCCCCAGGTTCACCCGACTCCGACCCAAAGAGGAGCTCAATCGACTCTACTTGTAGAGTCGACTACTGGGCCCATTTCGGGTCGGTGTCCAATGACCGTTGGGGCCCCAACGGTCATATGGAGGGGATGAGCCCTAAGGCTAGATGTAGCAGATTTGGACCGTTGGGGCTCATTTAACCCATACACAACTCCCACACTCATTTTCTTTCTTATTTTCTCTCATAATTAATCCCTCATTTTGTTTCGATCTCTTACATAATTTTTTCATTCTCTCATTTTCTTTATATAATGGATCCTCAAGATGTTCGACAAATGTTCGCCGAAAGATTTTTGGATATGATGTCTCCTAATTTCCCCTATGTTTCATTAGAGAATGATGATACCGACCAAACATCACCACACATGTTTGAAACTCACGATGAAACTTGTGATGATGCTTATGATTCGATGAAACTTGTGATGATGCTTATGATTCGATGAAACTTGTGATGAAAGTGGTTAGGTAGATGTAATAAAAACTCGAATTAAAAGAAAAATTGAAAAAAGTTCACACGTGTTTGGCACATTCACAAGATCATACACGTTTTCGTACACTCACAAAAAAACCCACACACGTATTTTGACATATGGTCGGCCTAGTGTGTTGCCCGACCAAGCTTTGGCCGGCTTCTTCATCTCTCTTTCCTTCTGTAGCTCCCAAACTTCCAACCTTCAAACCCTAGTTTTCCCAATGTAGAAGATGATCCCCTTTTGTTATTTCACAACTAAAGTCCTAGTCAACCCTGACTTATTTTGACTTAGACATTAAGGAGGGGTGCTCATAAAACTTATCTTTACTTGTCCTTCTTCCTTAGACTTGTGGGATTTGGGCCTAGGCCTTGATTTAGAAACCTAATTTTCCGAAAAGACCAAAATACCCCTCAATTTCTTTCTATCATAACTTTTCCGTCCGAACTCCAATTTGACTTCCGTCTTCGCCGCCGGACTCACCATTGACTCCACTTTCCATTAAACCTCTAATTTGACTAAAATACTCCTGGTGCTATTTTCTTCCGACTTCGTCCGCATGAGATGAAAATGTGATGAATCGTTTTGTTTTATTCCGAATCAAACATCAAACTCCAAATAAGGTACCTACCAAGAAAAACACATAAATAGTTAGAAATAAAACCCGAACGGAACTAACTCATCGAAGTTAAGTGATCCAAATGTGGCATTTTCACGGCACATTAACATACACAATTGTTTAGCCGAAACTCCTTTAAGGTTGGAGTTAATTTTTGAAGTAAAACCCTTACATTTAATTATAATAAAAAAAGAGTGAATTTTGGGCGTAAGTCCCTCCAAAGTTGGAGTTGTTTTTTGTTTTTTTTTAGAAATCGACTATGATCTACGTTAGTCGTTACAAGGCATTGATACATTATGAAGATGTGATGAACACCATAAACGCCTAATTTAAACCATAATGAAAGAGGCCTAAAGCCCGACAAATTATTACATTATTTATAGCCTAAATTACATAGGATAAATTTTGATAGCAAACTGCTTCCACCGAGATTCGATCCCACGACCTCATGGACTTTAGAGGAGTATCTAATGGTTACACCAAAGGGTGGCAGATAAAGTTGGACTTGCTCTTACGATCGAAGATTCTAATAATTCGTATCTACGATATAACTTCCCGGGTGGCTATTTCAGTTATAGGCGGTTATTTCTAAACCATTGGCAGTTCCTAGCCGGAAACCACCAGAAGTACGGTGGTGTTTCACCTTTTTTGGTCATCTGGACCTAGGGTCGGCCCTGACGATTTGGTGGCCCGAAGCGAGTGGTTATAATGTGGCCCTTATACATTTTTCGTGATATTCATACAACATATAAAACTATCAATTTATGAAAAGAAAAATGCGGTTTCCTGGTGATGCCAAATATCACGACGTACGTAGCTCGTAGTCGTCTTCCAAAAAAAAATAGACACTTAAATTATCTTTTCATATGTCACCTCATAATGAATCTTGTAAGACATCAAAAATTGTGAAATTGACTAGCCACCTTTTTTATCTTTTACTCAAAATATAATTACGAATAATAATTTATTTTGCGAAAGTAAGAGTTAAGGTGTATTCTTCGTATATGTTCATGTTGTTTACCAAAGAGTTAGTGTCGTGTTTGATTCCCAATTTGTGACCAATTATCATTCTCATTGTGTTAAAAGAAAGAGAAGAGATGATCGTGGTCGTGATGGTGGTGGTAGTGGTGGTGGTAGTGAAAGAAAAAGGGAGAAGAAGAGATTTTAAAAAAATTTAGTGAAGGTCGCCGACCCTCTATCGGTGGACAAATAAAAAAGAAGATATGAGGTAGAAGAAAGAGGGAGATGAAGTTGAAGAGTGTGAAAGAAACGAGGAGGAAAAGTTTTAAAGAGTAATTCAAGTCAAACAACGATGATAGTAGAAATAGAAAAAAGTAAAATTTTTGGAGCGTGAATACGTTTCGTCAAACTTCCTAATGTATGTGACAAAAGTACTACATATACTGTATACACTGAACAATAGTTCTCGGTATACCTTTGGTTTGATTTGGACACTTTTTTTTTAAGAAATCGACTACGATTTATAAGGTATTGATACATCATAAATATGTGATGAACACCGTAATCGCAATTTATTATATTATTTACTAGGGTATATCCCGTGACCTAGGACACGGACACTTGTATCAATCAAATGTTACAAAATTTATTATCATATTTTATTGAGAGTAAGAGAGAGAGATTTTTATTAGTTATTACTTTTTTGTATTGTTTTTTTGTTTCTTTTCTCTTAAATTAGTTATTAATATATTGAGATAGAGATTTTAATTTCTTTTTTTAACCCTTGAAATTTATTTTGTTCTTTTTTTTTCGTAAATTGGTTACTTTATTTCTAAGAAGGAAATGATTATTGTTTTTTAAATAGGTAACTTTATTTCTACGGAGGACTATATTTTAAATTTTGAGAAGGGCTTCTAGACAATATCCTTTATTAAAAAAGGATGTTTGTCCCAGTCATCGTTTTCCCTTCTGTTTTATATAACAGATTTTATGTATTGCCTAAATTACATAGGATAAATTTTGATGACAAACTTCTACCACGGAGACTCGATCTCACGATCGATCATGGGGTTAAAAGGAGTGCTCAACCGCTACACCAAAGAGTGGTGGACGATTTGAACACTTTAAACATACAAATGAATACTATATACATGCTACTAATGTTTTCTGAGATTTTTTTCAACAAAAAAATAATATTTTTCAAGATTTAATAATTAGAGAGATGCTACTAATGTTTTCTGAGATTTATAAAAAAACTAATGTTTTTTTGAGAAATTAAAGAGATTTTTTTTTTGTTGAACTGAGAAATTAAAGAGATGATTGAAGCTGGAGAGAGATGCTTTCCGCCAAAAAAAAAATAGAGGGATGAGTCACGTGTCACGTGAGTCGGACAGATTAGAGAGAGAAATATAAAAAGTGGATATGGAGGCTTTTAATTTAGTCACTCAAAATAAAATAAAATAAAAAATTTAGTGGGCCTACTTGCAAGTAGAAACGTAAAAGTTGTTTCGTTGTTTAGTTTAAGCTTTGGCCCACCTCTCATTCCTCTATAATCTGTTGGGCCTGTATTTTGAGTTTTGTTTGGTAACATCTCTACAAGCACTCTTTCAGAAATGTGGCCCCTAGATTTTTGTGGCCCAAAGCGAGGCTTTGCTCGCTTTGGGCCAGGGCCGGCCCTGTCTGGACCTCTCTGTTGGCCTTTAAGGCCTCTCTATTTGATCTTTAGGATCTGGTTATCTGTTTAACAAGTTATCTTAAGCACTACACACATTTGAATCATGGTTGAAGAAAAAAAACCTATCAATGCAAGTGACGAAGAATTTATAGCCCAACTTGCAACCTTATCATCGGAAGACCTGACTATTCAGGCTGTACTTGGAACGACGGAGAAAGTCGAAACATTCGACTACAAACACCATTGTGTTATCAAGGTATTATCGTACAAATCATACTCACTTGAATTACTAAACAGGAAGTTGAAAGGAGTGTGGAATCTTCCATATCCATATAGTCTAAGCGATGTAACTAGTAATGTCTTTCTTGCGAAGATGGGCACAATTGGAGAAGTAGACATGGTGGTTTTAAAGACCCCTTGGATTATCAGAGATGATATATTCCTTGTTGAGAAATTTTGTTCGGACAAAGCCCCATTGGACCATACTTTCTCTAAAGTTTGGTTTCATGTCCAGTTTCATCATCTCCCTTACAACCTTCTCAATGCTAAAACGGTTAATCTTTTGGGCGCCAAGGGTCTCAGTGAGTTTGTTCCGGCCACCACTGAAGATGCGACTAAGTGGACAAACTATGGTCGTACCAACGTTGAGATATCTCTTACAGAACCCCTGCCAAGATGTGTTAATCTCAATATTCTAGGGATAGGGGTGAAACAAATTGAACTCAAGTTTGAAAAAATAGGGAGATTCTGCTTCTATTGTGGCTTTCTAGGCCTTTCAATGGATTTCTGCCCAAAACGTCTCAAACTACTGGACTTATTAGAAAGGTGTACCTCCATGGAGCAAAAAAATCAAGTACTTACTAAAGCACAACCTAAGTATCCTGATGATTTCAAAGTTCTTCGGGTTTGGGAACAAAAATTAGCCAAACTTCGTCAAGGTGTGTCTGAATTCATTAATCTGGAGGACTCAACTACCAAAGAAAACCCAAAATCGGTGTATAACGAAGGCAATACGTCAGATATACGAACTGCTCAAGGAGGTCAGGAAGGGAACCAGGCTAATAGTTTCGAAAAGGTTAACCAACTCTTTGATTTTGCTGACTACGACTACAACCGGACATACATACAACAGAAAAGAGGACTGATGAATCTAGCCAACGGGTTATACCAACTAAAGTGCGTCAATTTAAAGTTGCGGTAGACTCTTCTAAGAACCAGGTGGAAGAAGTTATATTGGAATTGATGATGCATAAAATGTCCAGACGTTGACTAAAGTTTGAAGAGTCAAGATCAAACCTGAAGTCTACTGGGTCAACCCGGCTTAAGGTAGCAGGACAACTGAGCCCCTGATGGTCTACACCGAATATTCCCCTAACTGGGAGGTTGGCCAGAAGAAACCAGCCCTGCAAAACGCCCTTGGCATGGACAGATCAGCCCTGGGATCTTCAAAGGAGTAAAGGGGGGTCCGCATAGGTTCGGCCAGTGTCTTACGCCCAGAACTGTGGAGGCAGCAACGCCAAGCGACCTACCGACTTAATCCCGAAACTTCTAGAAAGATCTCAGTCGGCTACACATCTCGAAGTGTTTAAGCCAGTTTGGACTCCCCGTATCTAAAGGAGGAAACTTCTCCTTTAGAGTCTATCACACCGGCAAGATATCTACGGAGAATCCTTGAACTTGGGAACTTCCACTTATCAAAGATCCGGGATAGACTCTGAGAGAAATCCTAGATACTCAAGAGAAGAAACTTCCCCTTCGGCTTGACGGCAACCGCCTCACCACCGCCACTAATCACAATCGGTCTAACATCGCCTATAAAAGGCCCCCCACATCGTCCTTCATAGGACACGATCTCTTTACCCCAAAAAGATCACAAGAAACTCAGAGTTCTCATAACTCGCCCCTCAAAAGGATCAATCAATATTCATTCTTGTACTGCAAACAACATCGTGACTAGCTTGAGCGTCGAAGCGGTTTTCGAACCCTTTGCAGGTTTTCCCCCTCGGGAATAGGCGAACAATAGCAAGAATAAGGAGTTGGAGCAGGAGCAAGAATTAAGAGCAAGGAGCTGGAATAAAGAGAAGCAGAGAAGGAAGCAGAACAAGAAGCAAAGCTGGAAGTAGGAACACTAAGCTGAACACCCCCCAACATAACGGAGGAATCATACACAACGGAGGCTTTCATGCATCAACCCCCTTTTTCATGCTGATCTAACGGAAGGCCAATTTTTGACATCAACAGGAATCATCAACCAATCCCCCTCAAAGTGAATCTTCTCAGAACGATCAAAGAATTGCTAGAACACAAGCAGTATGGAATCCCAGATTACAAAGCAGTATGGAATCCCAGATTACAAAACTATCTCGTGGTCTATCCAATGTTTCTAAGTATACAGAAAGGGACGTGGCGGCTGCTCCCAAAGAGCCGCAAGGTCGATGTTAGTGTTATCGCGGAGGGTTGAGAAACCCCTCGACTAGCCACACTCTTCATCAGTTCCTCTGGTCAATGAGACCGAGTATGTTATTTTTATCTTAAACCCATCTACAATCCAATGCTCCTAAATTTAATTTGGATCATTTTAATTTACCACATAAATTCATTGTGTCGGCTATAGGAAGAATTGGGTCGGGGCTTGGCCTTGTTCTGGTCCCCAGATGTCCATGCTCATATGGTCACTCAAAATCAAAATTTGATTCATATGGTTATATGCAACGATGAGGGTCAGCACCATTGGGACCTATTTTGTATATACGGTCCACCCAGAGTAACAGACAGGCTTTCCTTTTGGTCTCAAGTAGATGATACTGTGATCTCTTTGAGTACTTCTTATTGCTGTCGTGGTGACCTTAACGCGATTACCTCTAGGTCTGAAAAGTTTGGTGGTAGTTCTTACATCCCTTTCACTCAACACTTCAATGAGTTCATTGTGAACTCCAATCTTATTATCTAGGGTTCAATGGGTCGGCTTATACGTGGTCTAATAACAGGGGAAGTACAAACCTAACTCGAGAGAGATTGGACAGAGCATTGGCAACCCAAATGCAAGGGCCTTTCATTTACCAAGATATAACAGTGACCATTGTCCTATTTTACCAAAGACAGAAGTGTTGGGAACTACCCCCGAGCCTTTCGATAAGTTTGAGGCGTATTGGACGAAGCATCTAGATTATGACACTCAACTTCAGCATCATTGGTAGGAGACAGAGAGTCACATCTCTTCTAAACTATAATCTGTCAAAGGTAAATTAAGGCAGTGGGGACGCAAATGTTTTGGTGATCTGGACAGGAGAATATCCAATTTAAGAATTCGACTTAGTGAGACTCAAAAGCAGCCAATCACAGAAATGTCTATTCAGATGGAATAAAAAATTCAGGAGGATTTGACACACCTCGAAGAATTCCATTGGACGAGACTGGAACAAAGAACCAAACTTTTTTGGGCTTTAAATGGAGACAGAAACACTAAGGCGTTCCATGTAGCTATCTCTACCAGAAGGAGAAAAAATAAAATTCAGTTTATACAGTCAGATCATGGAGACAGAATTACAGATGAGTCAGCCATTGCAGAAGCCTTGGTCAATCACTTCCAGAACTTGTTCCAGGGAGATCAGAGTATAACCAATCCTCACCAGACAATCTACTAGCCATTTCGGGATACCAACGGATGAAGAGATCAAGATAGGTATATTCAATATGGGACCTCTTAAAAGTCCACGCCCGGACGACCTCCCTGTTTTATTCACCAGTCTGGGTGGGAGGTCGCAGGATAAGACATCATTAAGTTTATTCAAGATGCTTTCAGACTTGGCCATTTTCTCCAAGAATGCAACAACACCAATCTTGTCCTGATCCCCAAAATCTAGAACCCATCGAAAGCAACCGATTATAGACCGATAGCTCTCTGCAACACCATTTACAAGTCCATCACCAAGATCATAGCGAATAGACTGAGACCCTTTTTGGACGAAACTATTAGCTGGCATCAAAATGCTTTTATTCCGAACAGATAAATTGTTGACAATATAGTCATAGTCCAAGAATCTATTCACTCTATGAAATTATCTAAGGCCAGATCGGGAGCCTTTATACTCAAATGTGATATGGCCAAGGCTTCGACCGAGTCGATTGGGGTTTTCTTAAACAGGTTCTATGCAGTGGGCTTATCAGGGGTTTTCCTCAATCTTATAATGAGTTGTGTCACCTCCCCGAAGTTCAGTGTTCTGATTAATGGGAAAAAAATATGGGTATTTTTCTTCTACTAGGGGACTGCGACAAGGATGCCCTCTAACACCATACAAGTTCATATTTGTCTCTCAGGCACTGTCGATACTTATCTCTCGGTTTGAAAGAGAGGCTCTGCTTGATGGCTATCGTGTTAACCGAAGAGCCCCTCGGGTCTCTCAACTTTTGTTTGCAGACGATCTTATTATTATGAGGGAGGCTACTTCGAAAAACATACATGCTGTTAGTATGATCATGGAGATATACACTGGTTTTTCGAGCCAAATGTGAATTTCTCCAAGTCTTCACTCTACTTCAGTTCAGGGGTTGATTCAGACATAAAAAAACAGCTTTATCAACACATTTCAGACCCCTTTGATGGAAGACTCAGAGAAATATCTAGGGGCACTGATACTCAAACCAACATCAAGAATACAGTCGCATGATTTTCTTATACATAAATTCAACTCCACACTAGTAGGGTGGAAGAGAAAACTTATCTCTCAGGCTGGTCGTACTACATTGATCAAGGCTGCTCTTAGCCCCGTATGTACCTATTTTATGGGTCTTGCTCTCCTGCCTCAAGGTACCAGTAAGCGACTAGAGAGACTGGAGAGAAACTTCAGGTGGGATCATGAGGAAGGTGAGAATAAAATGCATTTCCTCCAATGAGACTTAATTCAAAAGCCTAAAGAGCTAGGAGGGTTGGGTGTCAGGTCTCTTGGTAGAGTTAATGAGTCTCTTGTGGCTAAACTAGCCTGGAGACTACTTATCCATCCTAATGCTACTTGGTCTAGAATCATCAAAGGGGAGTATTACAGTACAGACTCCTTCTGGAACCAAATAAAAAAAGTAAAGCCACACCACTGTGGAACTCGCTTATGGAGGTAAAAGAAATCATGCAAAATCAATGTTGTTGGCAAGTTGGGGATGGCTCGTCTCTCAAAATCACTAAAGACCCATGGATCCCAAATCTTCAAGGATTCAGACCTCATTGTATTACTCAGTTACCTGCAAACATGATTTGGGTCTCAGAACTAATAAATCAGGAGAATAGAGGCTGGAAAATGGATATCATAATCAATACTTTAGCTCAGGTACTGTTCAAGCTATACAACAATACCATTATCTAATACTATAATTTTAGATAGACTTATGTGGCTTCCAACAGTCAATGGTGATTTTAAGGCAAAATCTTATGTTAAAGAGATTCCTCCCTCACACAGAAACCCTAGGGTATCCATGGACTTTTCTTGGTCAAAATTCTGGATCATGAGTTATATTGAGCCTAATGTACTTCTATTCATATGGAAATTATTGAATGATGGCTTACTTGTGTTATCAAACATAGCTAAGGGGAAAATCCATATTTTCACATTGTGTGGACTGTGTCTTCAGGAAGCAGAAACGACAAGGCATTTATTCAGTGACTGTGTGATATTCAAAGAACTGTGAAAGAAGGCTCAGGAGTTTCACATATGTAGAAAAGAAACAGATCCAGAAGAGTTAGTAAAGAAACTAATTACTCAAAGAAAAACTAATCAGGAACTTGTGGTTTACTTTACATACTTACTTTGGTTTTTTTGGAAAGAGATAAATAATAACAGATTCAATCAGACCAGACCGAGAATCAGTAATATCATCCTCCAAGCTCGAAAGAAAGTCATGCAACTGGAGATCACTCAAGAGTCAACAGATAGGAGCACAGATCTGTGGATCCAACCACCTGAAGATATGGTTAAAGTAACGTTTGATGGAGCTTACGCACAACAATAGGCTTCGGTGGGTATGGTGATTAGAAATGAACAATGTGAGGTTCTTCATCAAGATGGAGCCAAAGTAAACCCTAGGTCTGCTCTACAAAGTGAGGCAGAAGCTCTCATGTTTTCATGTAATAGAGCGGCAACTCTAGGGTTTTCTAAAGTATATATAGAAGGAGACTCGACCCTAGTTGTTAAAGCAGTGATGGACGATGGGGATAACATTCTGTGGCGGATCAGATCAACGGTCATGAAGTTCTTCAACAGCTGGCGATATTCCAATCCTGGACAGTCAACTATATCCCGAGAGAAGCTAACAGGCTTGCGCATGACGTGGCTGCCTCTTACCTATCCTCTTGATGTTGGTTTTGTGTTTACTCCGGGTTTTAACGGAGTTGTTCGTTTAGTCCTTAACTTCCTTGTACTTTCATTAGCCGTTTTGGCCTATTAATGAAGTTAACTTCCAAAAAAAAAGAAAATGGTCAGCGCTTTGGGGAAAGCTAAATAGTTTCCGGGGTGTTTTGAAAGGAATATGCAAAATTTTGAAAAGTTTCCGGGGAAACATATTTTATGGGAAATATGGTTCAAAATAAAAAAAACCCTCCACCTCACCTCACCTCCCTCCACCTCACCTCTCTCTCTCTCCACCTCACCTCTTTCTTCTCCGACTAGGTCGCCCGCCGGCGACCATGAAAAAAAAATCACTCGGTCCCTCTCTCTAGAAACTCCGGCGAAGGGTTCCCTTCGCCGGAGTTTCCAGAGAGAGAGAGTGAGTGAATTTTTTTTTTTCATGGTTGCCGGCCGGAATTTTTTTTCAGTCGGCGACCTAATCGGAGAAGGGAGAGAGAAGATGAGGTGGAAAGAGAGGGAGGTGAGGTGGGGTTTTTTTTATTTTTCCTTCTAACAACTTACAAAATAAAATTGTCAAACAATATTGACCAATTTTTGACCAAGTCTTGACACCCCGAAAACTATTTTGCTTTCCACAAAGCGCTGGCCAAAAAAATTCATGGTGGTCAATACGCGGACAACCAATTTTCTTATACGGACAACTATTTTTGGGTCCATCGCGAGTCAATTATGTTTGACTTAATTGACTTTAACTTAATAGGGGGACAACTCCAATAAGAACTCAATACTAACACAACTTAATCTGAGGACTAGTTAAAATTAGAAACCCTAGAAAAAATGAAGAGAGATAAACAAAGAGTGTCTCCTTCACCAACTTTCTCTCTATATATATATATCCGAACAAGGAAGCTTGCCGAAGCTTATCAACTTCGTTCTTCATCCTTTTCTTTTTCTCTCTCTAGAAGAAAAACCCAAAAACAAAGAATCCCTTGAAAAGCCATTAAAGTCTAAAGACCTATAAAAATAGTTCTTCCCCATCTCTTCTTTTGCATGCTTGATTGAGTCTAGGTTATACTAAAACACCAAGTCTTCTTCCTTGACTCTGTCTCCAATAAAACCAAAGCCAGAAAACCAAAGCCCTAAAAAAGATGACAGGAGAAAAAGAGAAAAAAGTGATTAAACTTCTTTGGTTTCATCTATTTGTAAGGCTTTGAAGATTCTAACATATCCTTAAATCAACATGATTAAATTTCTTTGGTTTCGTCTATTTGTAAGGCTTAGAAGATTGCACACATCCTTTTTTTCTTCAACTTTCTCTCTCTAGAAAAAAAATCACCCTCTCTCTCTAAAAAACTTCAGTTAAAATATCCATGAAAAACTTTTTCAGATTATTGGTAATTACTTCGTTATCAAATTTAGGGTGTTAGAAAAACCAATTATCAAAACCCTCAATAGATTCATCAACAATGTCTCTCTAAATTTTTTCTCTCTCTAGAAATTTGTTGGTGATGAAGAAGTAGTAGAAGATTAATGTTTAGGGTTTATGGGAAAAAAAGAGAGAAGTTAAATTAAAAGTTCTAATTCTTGAAAGACTTAAGTGAAAAATAATAAATTGTTATCCTCTTAAAAATTGTTGTACGTATAAATTTTTAATTTTCTTAGTTGTCCGCATAAAATAGTTGTCCACATAAAAGAATTGGTTGTCCACGCACTGGTTGCCAAATTCCGCCAAATTCATATATCACTATAGCTCCAGTGAAAGGAAACGAGATAGGATTTCTGCCCAAAGTTTGTTGTTCCCTGCCACTACATTTGGCAAAATGAGGCCCGAGAATACAGGTGTCCAACTCTACTAAAAAAAGAACGTTGATGCAGAGGAAACTAATAACTCTCTGCTCCACTCCGAGATTATCCAGGCGCGCTTACAGGTATGCTGTTGAAGGAATCAGACAC
This sequence comes from Eschscholzia californica, assembly GCF_041429995.1. Classification (NCBI taxonomy): domain Eukaryota; kingdom Viridiplantae; phylum Streptophyta; class Magnoliopsida; order Ranunculales; family Papaveraceae; genus Eschscholzia; species Eschscholzia californica. The sequence continues at coordinate 41,688,387 of NW_028238198.1, forward strand.
TATCTTCCTTCATTCGTCCAAACCCTAGTTTCAGATCCAATTCCAATCTCACTCGCAGACCCAATCTTAAATTCCCATCCAAATTCAGGACATAAAACCCCTTATCCACCTTAAGATAGTAATCATCATCATAATCAAGTAATGTAAAAATTTAGTTCAATTAATCAAGACTTATTTTAACTGTGCAAACTAAATTCTCATTTACTTGATTGATGTTCATGAATTTTATTTGTCTTCTTGATCAATCAGGTCTGAAGTTTAAAATTAACATCTTTAAGTATGGCTTCTTTGGTTGGGCAAATTGTTTGTTCAATAGATCCTACTCATAAAGTGTGGGCTGATCCATCTTTCATTAAATGGAGAAAGAGAGATGCTCATGTTCCATTGCATTGCCATGATACAGTTGAAGGTGAACCCTAATCCCCCAACACTCTTCCTTTTTAGTCCCATTTTTATTGTATCTTTATTATCTCTCTTGTGCAATAGATGTGTGTTTTTAGTTGTTGTTCTCTAGTTTAACTGTTTTGGCTTCTGTTAGTGCTAGCTGGGTGGACTATTTAATCTATTTCCTTACTTGTATTGTTTCGGAGCGTATCTTAGTAAATGAATACGATCTTTCCTTTGGGGAAGGCCCCTACTTGGTACTCGGTACATGTAAGAGATTCTTCTAAAAAAACTGTCGCAATGTGATATGTGGACCAATTGACATGGGAACATGTTTCATGTTAGAGTGAAATGATGAGGAGATCGTGGTGACAATTGTAAAACAGACATGTTAGCCCTGGTCTAATGTGGCTTGTCATAGGATCTTCCCGGACCGACTCTCCTCAAAACACGTGAACGGATACTGTTTCAATGGAGAGAAGTGTTCGACACAAGGCGAATGCCCTCAGTTTCATTTCGCTTCTAAGTGAGTCCAGGGTGTGCTTTGGCCATTTTTACTGCTCAAATCACATCAAACAAATGCAAGTGCACTAAGTTATGTGCTTAGTGCACTTGAAAAGTTACAGGAAGATCTGTTTGTACTTTGTAGCATTTTTCTGTCATCGCCTTTGAGGCATCAGACATTCATTTTGGTCTTTTTGCCGCGCCTCTTTTGCGTGCTTATTTTCTTGTAAGAAAACATAATTAATTGTGACGGCATTATCTGGCTAGTTGGGATTTTGTTACTATTCAAATTTGTAGATCGTGAAGGAGTTGAAAACTTTTGCCGTCGCGCTTATTGTTAATTTTATGAACTATTCCTATAGTAAGTTACCTAGGAGCTTAATTATAGGTGAGCTATGATGCTTTATCAATTCCCACAGGTGCTTATACTCTTTCTTAGTTGCAATTTCTGTTGACCGGACCATTAAGAACTAAAGCTTTGTTATATGGGCAGGATCCCTCAAATATTGGTATGATCGCAACAAAGTAAACTTCCTGGTAGCTAATTCAGCTGTTTGGAATGATGATGCTGTTTCTGAAGCCCTAGATTGTGCCAACTTTTGGGTGAGGGGCTTGCCTTTTGTTAAGTCCTTGTCTGGCTATTGGAAGTTTTTCCTTGCCTCAAGTCCCACAAAGGTTCCTACGAACTTTCATGATAGTGATTTCAAGGATTCTTCTTGGGAAGCTTTGCCAGGTAAAATTTCCATCACAGATTATTATTTTTTTGAATATTGACTACAATGGTCATTACGAAGGCATTAATACATCGATACGATGTGGTAAGCACGATAACTGCCGAATTACTATTGGCCTAAAGCCCGACGAAATTAAATGGCCTAAAGCCTACAGAAACTACTTTCTTTATACCCAAGTCCAATATTCCTGGATTTGCACTTGCATTAGATCGAACCTGAGACCTCCGCATTGCAGAATAGATGCACTAACCAACTACCTACCAGTTGTTGGCATTTCCATCACAGAATTGACGCCATTTGAAAGCAACAAAGACAAAAATATTTATACATCCCGCTCTCTTATTTTGTTCTATAATTTCAAAGACTTTTTAAGATTTACTTTTGACTAGCATGTGAAGATAGTATTCAAGTTTCCATAGCATGCACTCAAAATCTTTCTGATGAAAGAAAAAGAGCTTTTTATAGATAAATGTCCTCACTTCTAGAAAAAAAACTTGCTTTAGTACAATATAGCAATCAAGGTAATGACTGGAATAGATACAATTCTACATTTCTACTGATGTGTATGATACGATGAAAGCCTCAAATTAAGAAAGTTGTTTTAGAACTACATAGGAGTTTAAAGTACTTTCACAGAATTGAGGTAGCTCGGTTTAGAAGAAAATATTATCTGTAATTTGATTTACAACTTGGATCCTCATCAAAAGACCAAAGTCTCTAAGTAATATGTTGGTTAGGGCTTAGACCCCTAAAACAAGAAACATTAAGAGCTTAAAATGATGCATGGCAATTCTATCTGTTGGTGAAAAAGTTGGTCTCTTTGTCATTTATATATTTGAGTAAGGCCCTAAGCCTTGGAGGTAGTTGATATATGTGGCCCTGAAAAGTGAAAACTGCACATCTAGAGGCAGCCGTTTTAGAATATTTTGTTACCTAAGTTTCACATTAAGGATGAAACAGAAGACTCTTCCTTCATCATACTCTCAGTCAAGAAAACATTGTACAACTGGAGCTATTGGGCTGTAAATACTTCTTATAAAAACTTTATCTACAGTTTGGAGGCTATATTCGCAATTTGAAACTGTTTTAACTTAGCTCTCCTGTACCACTTTGTATCATTCGTACCTTTTGGCTTTCTCAATAACATCATTTATTCACCGTTTTAAAAATAATCACATCAAGGAGAAACTGTTGAGTTCAGAGGCAAACATATGGGGCATTGACGTTTTAAAAATAACCAGCTTGTATTCGTGAAGTTAAGACTTTTGGGAATGTTTTTGTGCTTTGAAGCTATTTGGTTACTTGAACCGAATACAAATCTTTGTTGTGATGTTAAGAATGCAATCTGCACTCCCACAGTCTACTGAATCATAATCACCCTGAACTCTCTGAAGTGGATTGATTCTTGAAATATGAGAAGCTATAAGTTCATTTGTGTTCCTTTAAGAAGAACAGTAGTGATGGTTCACTCATAAATTGGGTTCTCCTCTCAATGCTGTTCTGTTTAAATATATTTTCTAAGATGTCATGTGGACATTTGTTTAATAATTTAAGCAAAACTGTTAACATATATCGTGTTACTGCCTTGAAGTCTTTTTCAGACTTTTAGTACAGAATGTAATATCTCAATTTGGAAGTTACGTGGGGGCACACACAACTAACATTATAGTTTTTAACATAAATTTTGGTAATAAAGAAATGACTCAATGAGTCAAGAAAGTGAATCAAGAGAGACAGGTTTAACAGGTTCCTTCCCTTAATCTCTCTTTTTTTGCTGGAAAATCTATATCAAATCTTCATCCTCGTGTGCATGAAATGTTGTTTGTTTAGTCTGTAGTCATATATAACTAAGCCCTAAGTTTTCAATGACCCTCAGAGATTTGGGGTTTACTCATTTTTAGGTTTGGGTACTCTTTTCCTTTATTCTCGTTTTTGCTTAAGTTCTGGTGTATCAAATTCTTATAGTTGCATGTATACTTTCTAGAAGCTACTCATGTATTTGGTTCTTTCTTTGTTATTGAAACAGTTCCTTCAAATTGGCAAATGCATGGATTTGATCGGCCAATTTACACAAATGTTACTTACCCATTTCCACTTGATCCACCAAATGTTCCTGAGGACAACCCCACTGGCTGTTACAGAAAGTACTTCAGCATCCCTAAAGAATGGGAAGGTAATGATTCATTAGTAATCGTTATGGATTATCTTCTTGTAAGTCTCTCTTTTTCCTTCCAAGTTTCTGTTCGTTGAGTCTTATGTTTTCCTTACTGACCTGGTGTGGATATCCTAAACCACTAAAAACATTAAAAGGAACAGGATGGAAACGTGGAGCCCTGAATTATTGCTTGGAAACTCATGTAAAACCTGTCGATTTTGTAAACTTCTTCTACATCATTGAATACCATTTCTGTCATCATTGGCATCTCTTCTTTATAGGCATAGTACTCCGCCAGTTGGCCGGTTGCCTCGGCAAACTGGGCTGGAATCCCTAGGTACAGTCTGTTGTGGTGGCAGGGATGAGAGGGTTGAAAGGATGGTCTGACTTATTGTTGGCGTATATGTTCTTGCTGGTGATATGTCCTATGAGAAACTGGACCTTGTAAGGCACCTTCTGTGGCTTGTCATTCTCTGGAATAATGGCAAACATCCTTTGCTTAAAAGCTAGTGTTTATTGTGTCAGATTTTCTATTGCTCTTTGTTGGTTATTTCAGTATTATGAGTCTAAGTGGAGCTAGATAAAATAAAATTCATAAACTATGCCATTCTATGTAAATTCTCTATGCTTTCAATATTTTTTTTCGTTATCCTCTTATATCAGTTCTCATTTGGCAGGTCGTCGCATCTTCTTGCACTTTGAAGCTGTTGATTCTGCCTTTTTTGTGTGGGTGAATGGCATTCTTACTGGATACAGGTCTGTAGTCTAAGTTTCGGTACCTCGGTTGTACGCTGATTATGTAACCTTTTCTTTTATAAGTATGTAACCTATTTTCATTCTCTTAATTTAACCTTTGTTGAGTAGATGAATGTTCTTAGTCAAACAAGTCCATATGTCTCCTTTTGGCATATTCATGAATAGTTTCCATTTGAAGCCACTCATCAAGGTGCAGTATCATGACTCTGCATATGGTACATTTGGAAGAGATGGGGATAGAAGAAAAGAAACTAGGGTTGGCCAGTTACTAAATTTCGTAAGTTAGATCTGGTCTTCGGAGAAAGGGGATGATTCTGAAAATGTTCATTAATCTTTTTACCATATTATGCCTTCAGCTTGTGTACTGTTTGGTTACGTGAAGCAAGTCCTGACTTTACTAGGTATTGCAGTTACATAAAGTGACGTGTACTATATGCAGCTGAGAGCAGTCTGCATCGATTGGAAATCAGCATTTATGAGTTAATCAATTGGCAGGAGTGTTTATAGCATTTTTAGTTGCTAAAGACACAAAAGTGACTTCATATTCATATGATCGTATATTGGACAAGGAACGATCTGAACTTCGTAATCATGCTTGGCACTGGGTTTGGTCAAAGCTGGTAAAAAACTCATGTCAAGTATGAACTCTGTTTCAATGCCAAAACTCTTTGTTCTTGCTTGGCAGGTTTGGCGAAAGCCGGTTGCTATGTGTTCTCTTAATGTCAACGAATATGGATATCCCTTACGGTGTACTAGACCTTAATATTTCCACAAAGTACATCTATCCAGACACTGGTGCATTGCCACATTGATTCACTAGTAGTCTATGTCATCCTTTTACATGGTGTCTGGAAAGAAGCCTTGCTTCTAGCTTCTAATGACTCTTTTGAATTTGTTGAGTTTGTATGAATAACAAATATTATCTCTTTGTTTGAAAATGTGAAGCGCATATGAATAATACGTTCTGATTTATCATATTGATATTATTCTGACGACATGATTTAATAAATTACAAATAAATTTATTGCAGTCAGGATAGTAGACTTCCTGCGGAGTTTGAAATCAGTGAGTTCTGTCATCCTTTTGGTTCTGAAAAGGAGAATGTGCTTGCTGTTCAAGTGATGCGGTGGAGTGATGGTTGTTACCTTGAAGATCAAGATCATTGGCGGATGTCTGGTATTCATAGGGATGTGCTTCTTCTTTCTAAGCCACCGGTTGGTCTCCTTCCTTTTTCTTTCAGTTAGCATATAATAATTATGTCCACCACCCTTTGGTGTAACGGTTGGACACCCCTCTTAAGACCATGAGGTCGTGGGATCGAGTCTCGGTGGAAGTTGTTGCCATCAAGATTTATCCTATGTAATGTAGGCTATAAATAATGTAATAATTTGTCGGGCTTTAGGCCTCTTTGTTGTCGGGCTTTAGGCCTCTTTCATTCTCGGTTTAAATTAGGCGGTTGTCGTGCTTATTACATCTCCATGATGCATCAATGCCTTGTAACGACTAACGTTGATCGTAGTCGAATTCTCAAAAAAAAAAAAAAAAAAAAAAAAAGCATATAATAATTATCAATAATTTCTACTGAATGAAGGAGAAAAGGTGCATGATTGCCAGGCTAGTTTTGTTGTATTAGATGGCCAAACTGAATAATCAAGTTTTTGTCTTGCAAATCTCACCTAATAAATCTTACAAATATTTAATAGTAAATAAATAAAAAGAAAAATAGAACAGCGAAAAGGAAGAAATGAAAAAAAAAAAAAGATTTCCATCTAGTATTTATCTTCGTTCTTTCACCTAAGCTCTTCCTGGATCATTATTCCTCTGAAATAAAACTTGCTGCATGCAAGGAAAATCATTCAAGATGGCTCGAGAAATAAGCCCATTAAAATTACATCTATTTCCTCTTTGATTGGAGTTACTCAACAAGAATACTATAATGTCATTTGAGAAGTAATAAATAATGTCATCTCCGTTCACAAGCATCTAATAAGAGTATAAGACGTATGCTTGGAGTGTGGGCTACTGCACTGGGGAAATTACCAACCCTCAACAACCTTAGAAGACGTGGGATGATTCTTCCAAGTAGATGCATTTGTTGCAAAAACCAAGAAGAGTCGTTTGATCACCTCTTCATTCACTGCAGAGAGACAACCAAGATCTGGTCGTTTTTCGTGAATAACGCGGGGATCCAATGGTTCGAAACTCTCTTTGTAAGATCCTGGAACAATGGAGCAGAATGGGTCAAAGGGGAACTAAAAGAGATCTTTGGAATGTTTCCAAGCGCGATAGTGGGGTCTATTTGTAAGTTTAGGAACTCTTGCACTTTCAAAGAGTGTAACCCGCCCAGCAGTATTGAAATAGAGGATGTTCTAGGACTGTTATATCATTGGTCTAGAAGTTTGCCTTGGGCCAAAAGTTTAACTTTCTTGGATTTTATTTTGAATTGGAAGGATGTTATGTTGTAGCCTGTTCTTCACAATCTCTTTCCAATTCCTTTGTATTCTTTTTCGTTCTCAATAAAGATTACTTCAAACTTTAAAAAGAAAAATAAAATAAGACGTGTGCTGTGTTTGGGTAAGTGGTATATGAAAAACATAAGGGATTACGAATTCTTGTAAACAAGAAACTTGAATCCTTTACTTGTCTTAGACTCTTAGATTAGGAAAAGAAGCCTTGGAGTATTATAAATCTTCTCCCTAGGGACTAAGGTCCTAGTGATGTGAAATTTAGAGATTGTAGACTTTTGCAGGCCAGCATGTTTACAACACCAAAACTCCCCTCATGGCCTCATGAGTTTCTGACTGCTTTAGAACCATTATCCTTAGATTTTTAGCAACTAAATCGGCCACAGGAAGTAAGGTGTCATTCATGATCTAAAACCTTTGTTTCCGTCCACCACCCTTTGGTGCAACGGTTGGACACCCCTCTTAACCCCATGAGGTCATGGGATCGAGTCTCAGTGGAAGCAGTTTGCCATCAAGATTTATCCCATGTAATTTAGGCAATATATAAAGTAAATAATATAATAATTTGTCGGGGTTTAAGCCTCTATCATGTTGTCGGGCTATAGGCCTCTTTCATTATGGTTTAAATTAGGTAGTTATCGTGCTCATCACATCTTCATGATGTATCAATGCCTTGTAACGACTAACGTAGATCGTAATCTGTTTCTCAAAAAAAATAAAAAATAAAACCTTCGTTTCCAAAAAAAAACTAATTTAGACTTGCAGTAATTTAAATTACAACTGTACATGGTTTCTATTGAAAACACAATTTATTTCCAATGTTCGACGCAGAACCAATTCCCTGGTGGTCTTGGTTAAGAGGATATGTTAATATTTTAGGCTTGGGCTCCCTGTGCAAACTTCCCAAAACCTCACATAGAGAGCTGCAGCCTAAAGTAATTGATGAATCTTTTTTCACAAAGGATAACTTGTCCTAGGAGTTTTGGCCATTTTTCCTTCTGTGTATTATTTCTTGAAATATATGGAAGGAAACCTATACAAACATACCTGTAGAAGATATTTTTGTATTACGCTATCTTTAATGGAGACATGATTGGTTCTGTAGGTATTCATTGCAGATTACTTTTTCAACTCAAGCTTGACGGAGGATTTTTCATTTGCAGATGTACAGGTAGGGTAAAATAAGTCCGAAAATGTATTTTGACAACATGTATTTCTTTGACATCAAGATTCAAGTCCAAGGTATGGTGCTATTTATCTAAGTTCATAGCTGGAGCTTTGTTGTCATTCCTCATTTCATTGGATTCATTTGAAGAATAAATTAAATGTGTTTGCGGAAAATATCCAATTAACTCATTAGTTTCTTTGTCTCTAATTTGCACTTTTCTTCCTTAAGTTTCTTCCATACATGTCTTGTTCCAATGGTGAGGACTTCTTCTAGTTATCTTAACATTCTTTTTGGCGATACTAATGTGTCAAACAAGTACACAGTAACTAAAGGCGCATCACTTTAAATGCAGAAATACCATATTCATCCCAAAGTCAGTGTCATCAAATTATGCTTTATGAGGTTACCCCGTGAGACTTTTTGCATGGTCGGCATGTTTCAAACTTAAAGTTGTTATATACCTTGATATTGACATTAGTAAGTGGTAACCCTCTAACCCACATATAAAGAACATACTGTAAATTGGAACTCTTTATGATACCAAGCAATATCTTCCCCAGATTTCAACTCGTTCTTCTAATACATTTGCCGTGTACATTACAAAGTGACCAAGGCACTTACGAGGTGTAATCATATGGTGTTGGAAATTCGAACTGGAAAAATACTGTTAATACTATTTCTTAAAGTTTGAAAATATGTAATTATTTTTGTAATTTCTTCTATTGAGTTTATTTGACCATTCAGTTTTGGAGAACATTTACAATGTATGCAAAAATTGGGCAGGTTAACGTGAAAATTGAACCCTCGAAGGACACAGACTGCGGTGACTTGCTTACCAACTTCTCCATAGACGCTGTGATTTATGACACTGGGAGATGGTATGAGTGTGACGGGAATGTCGATTTGTTATCCTCTGATGTTGCGCACTTGAAACTTCAGCAAGTCCGTGGTCCCTGTCTTGGTTTTCATGGATATGTACTTGGCGGAAAACTGGAATCACCCAAGCTTTGGTCAGCTGAACAGGTACAGCATCATACTTCATCTCTTGAAGTGGTTGGTAGATTTTAAGGAGTCTGAGCTTTTCTTACCTGATCAACTAATTATATTGATATTCTCAATCGCAGAAAATGTTTGTCTACTTTATGTGATAGCTGTGTACTCCTTTGTAATTGATTCTCTTTGTTAGTGATTGATACTTATTTATAATAAATTTATTGATGTTTCTTGTGAGGTTTTCTGGGATTTTAATCCAATGAAGTGCCCCTAACTTTTTGTGAACTTCATTATCTTTTCTCCAGCTTACAATTGATTCTCTTTCTTCTAATTGTTTGTGTGTTTTGTGTCCATGAACAGCCAAACCTTTACACTCTTGTTATCATCCTCAAAGATGCATCTGGACACCAAGTAGACTGCGAATCTTGCCAAGTAGGCATACGAGAAATATCAAAAGCAACAAAACAGCTATTGGTTAATGGGCGTCCAGTAACCATACGGGGTGTCAACAGACATGAACATCATCCACGTCTAGGAAAGACGACTATTGAGTCGTGTATCGTTAAGGTGATCATTCAAGCCTGTTACTTTTGAAACAAATATTCTTTGTTTAAGCAACAAATGTTTGTGGTTTTCTGAAATAGTTCTGCGTTACCTCGTCTTGAGATTATGTTCTTTGCTCGTAGGATTTGATTGTAATGAAGCAACACAATATTAATGCTGTGAGAAACAGCCATTATCCCCAACATCCACGATGGTATGAATTGTGTGATTTATTTGGGTTCTATATGATAGACGAAGCCAATATTGAGACGCATGGTTTTGATTATTCTGGACATCTAAAGCATCCTGCATTAGAACCAACATGGGCTTCTGCTATGATGGACCGTGTAATAGGAATGGTAGAGAGAGATAAAAATCATGCATGCATTATAGCTTGGTCATTGGGAAACGAGGCTGGTTATGGACCTAATCATGCTGCTTCAGCTGGTAAACTTCTTGTTTATGACTTTCTTCAGCAATGCTCATATGCTATTTTGTTGTTACTTACAAGTTTTTTTAACTTCAGGTTGGATTCGAGGAAGGGATCCTTCGAGGTTTGTGCACTATGAAGGAGGTCGATCAAGAACTTCATCGACTGATATAATTTGTCCTATGTATATGCGTGTCTGGGACATAGTTAAGATTGCCAAGGATCCAACTGAAACTAGACCGCTAATTTTGTGCGAGTATGTCTTATTTGTACCTTCATCTTGCCATGCACAAACACTTTCTAAGTCTCTTTCTTCTTCGTGTAACGTTTTAGTGTATTTCTATATAGTGATAGTTTTAACTCAACTTCATACATTCTTTTTCTATTTTCATGTTGACATTGAAGTACTCGTAAATAGGTTGTATTGCATATTTGCATCCAATTTTGTTGAGTTTCTGCACATCCAACTCAATACCAATTGACAATGAGTAGAACCTAGATATTATATTATTGATAATGGGAGATCCTTTTGTCCATGTGGGGTCCTCACGTGCCCCTCCACGTGCGGCATTCTTTCAGCCTAACACGGCTCTTTTTGTTAGGTGAGGTGGAGCATGTGTGGCCGTTGGGCCTATCATGTGCGCTACACCATGTTACCAACCCAAAACCAATTGGCTACCAGTGGAGAGACCCTCGATGTTACATTCTTGATTATGAGAGATATGCTTGTTTATGTGGGCCTGTTCTCGTCATATTTCTTTTTGTACTGATGGTTATAACTTGCAATTTTTTGCAGGTATTCTCATGCAATGGGGAATAGCAACGGAAATATTCATAAATATTGGGAAGCAATTGATAGTACATTTGGTCTTCAAGGAGGCTTTATCTGGGATTGGGTTGATCAGGTGTATAAAACATCTCAGTTCCTTTAGTGTACATGATGCGAAAGATTTTCTATTGCTTGGCTAGAGATTAGCTCCCCCAGTGAGCAGTTTCTATGCACGAGCCAAAATTTTTCTCTAGTATGAGGTGCAAAAAACACGTTCGAATGTCATTGCATCTTTTAAACTATTGGTCGCATTTATGTTTATTAGATGTACAATTTTTAAATCTTGTTAGGGAAAAATATAGGTTACTAGGTTCGCTTCGTTTCAGAGCTAAATCGTTATGTATATTAAGTAATTAACCTTGGAATTTTTTTTTGTAGGGACTACTGAAGGAAGGTTCAGATGGTATTAAACACTGGGCATATGGGGGTGACTTTGGGGACACCCCCAATGATTTGAATTTCTGTTTAAATGGTCTTACTTGGCCAGATAGAACTCCTCATCCCGCAATCAATGGTAACTACTACATAATTGTACTTTCATATTTGAAATAGAATTAGACTTCTTCGATAAGTTTGTCTCGTGTTACTCACTCTGTCAGTATTTTCCTTTCTTTCAGAAGTTAAATATGTTCATCAGCCAATAAAGGTCTTATCCGATGATAGCGAACTCAAGGTCGGTACCGTTTCTTCCTTTTAATTTCCTTTTTTTTTTCTTCTGAGTGATCTCGAGGTAGTTCCTTTTACTACATTGGTTAGCGAATTTAAACATACAGAGGTGTATAACTACTTTAATGCTTAACAGATTAAAAACGACAACTTTTTCGACACGACAAAAGGGTTGGAGTTTAGCTGGATACTTCATGGTGATGGATGCATTCTCGGTTCAGGGTTACTATCTCTTCCAGTCATAGAACCACAAAATAGTTTCGAAATAGAATTTGAATCTTCTCCTTGGTGTCCTTTGTGGTCGTCATCATCTGCAACAGAAGTGTTTCTAACAATCACAACAAAAGTTTTGAATTCCACTCGCTGGACTGACTCGGGTCATATTCTGGCTTCCACACAAGTCCAGTTGCCTGCGAAAAGACTGTCTGCACCTCATGTATGCACTTTTTTCAAATCTGAACAACGTCTAATTTATTTTATTTCTGGATATCATGTAATAAGAACTAAGCAAAAGTTTGCTTTCCAGGAAATTAAACCAACAGAGAGTGCTATTGTTGGCGAATGTCTTGGTGATACTATCGTGGTCTGTAAGCAGGGTGCTTGGGAGATAAAATTGAATGCACAAACGGGAACTATTGAGAGTTGGAAGGTAGTCTCGACTTTTACACCCCCCCCCCCCCCCCCCCCCCCCCCCCATTAGGGACAGTGGTTGACTTGTCCTTCAAAAGAAAAGACCAAATATAGCCTTTCTTGTGTTTGCCCCCTTTCTTGCACTGTATTGGCATCTTTCATACATAGTGGATTTTTATTTATTTGTTTCTAAGTATTTCGTGGAAATGTCAGGTTGAAGGAGTTCCATTGATGGGTAAAGGAATATTCCCTTGCTTTTATAGAGCAATTACAGACAACGACAAAGGTGGAGAAGAAAATAGCTATGCCTCCAAGTGGAAGGCCGCCCTTCTTGATAAACTCTCATTTCACACTGAGAGCTGCTCCATACAGAATAAGACAGCTCATACTGTAACAATTTCTGTTGTTTACATTGGTACACCAAGAGATGAACCGAACACTATCTCCGGTCAAGGATCTAACGTTCTTTTCAAAGTTTACATGATATATACAATACATGGTTCAGGAGATGTGATTGTAGAATGTAATGTACACCCAAGCGCCGATCTCCCACCTTTGCCACGAATTGGAGTTGAATTTCAGGTGGAAAAATCTCTAGACCGGATCAAGTGGTATGGAAGAGGACCATTTGAATGTTATCCAGATAGAAAAGTGGCTGCCCATGTTGGGGAATATGAGCAGAATGTGGGTGATATGCATGTGCCTTACATTTTTCCTGTAGAATCTGGTGGAAGAGCAGATGTTAGATGGATGGCACTTCAAAACAAGGATGGTTTTGGCATTTTCGCTTCCACCTACGGGACTTCTCCTCCTATGCAACTAAATGCTAGTTATTACAGCACTACGGAGCTTGACAGAGCCACACATAACGAAGAGCTTGTCAAAGGAGAAACTATAGAAGTAAGCTCTTCTTTCCTTTTCTATTAAAAATTCAAAACACAAAAACAATAACAGAAACAGCTTAGTCATGAAATGTATAGGGATCTTGTGGGTCCCATGATATACTGAGGTATGCCCCTGTCTAGGAATTGAAGTCATTGGTTGAGCAAAGATTTCTTCTGGTGAGCTTTGGGCATATGATTTCAAATTCAACCAATCTAGGTCTTGGACATGATTGCCCTGAACATGCTTGACGTTTGTTTTATTGTCGAATTCAGATATGAAATTGGAAACGAGATTTGAATTTACTTAGAGTCACATTTTAGATGGCTTGCTTTTCTTGATATGGATTTCTGACTTGTCTAGATGTCTGAGAGAAGATGATTTTAGGTCCATTTGAATCAGACATAGAACAAGTATGGAGAAAGAGACCATTTTCTGAAATAACTATTGTGCTCCTGGTTGAAACAAGCCAGATCCAAGTGAGTCAGATTCAGATAAGTTTGACTCTTCAGACGATAGGAAAAAAACACAGTACCTTAGAGTTGGGTTTTGGGTCCAAGTCTTGGGAATGCTTGTCTAGTCCTGGCACTATGCTAGCCCTAGGTTGAAACACACATTAGCTAGCATTTGATTGATACCCATAAGCAATGGCCAAATATCCGTTCTCTGCTCAGGATCAATCAACTACTCGCCATTGTTCTTATATCCCTGATGGTTTTGTTAACTGTATTTTCTGTATTACAGGTGCATCTTGACCACAAACACATGGGTATTGGGGGAGATAATAGTTGGACCCCGTGTGTACACGATGAGTATCTGATTCGTCCAATTCCGTACTCATTCGCCCTCAGATTGTTCCCCTTTACTCCATCAACAAGCTCTTGCTATGATATCTACAAATCTCAGCTTCCAAATTGAATAGCCTTCATCTTCAGATAACACAAGGTTACTTCTTTATTATCATGTATGTTTTTGTTTCTAATATTTAACTCTCGAGCAATCACCTTATTATGTCCAAACAATGATGGCCTTCGAACCTGATTACAATTGGATTGTGTTTGATAGCTTGCCTTCATTTTCGGGGAAATAGGCAGTGTTAAAGATGATAGGTTAGTTTTTGGTGGTTTGGTTACAATTTAATATCCATTTTAGTATTGGCCCATTAACTTAAAATAGTGATGGCAAGTGTCTCAAACATTTCCGTGAAATACATTTCTTTGTTTTCTGTACAAAATCACTTTTATGAAACACTAATGTAGAATATTTTTCCTCGCTGGAACCTTGAATATGAAATTTGTCTTACCTATATCATTCAATGGTTGGGGACCCTCACAAAATTGTTCTGCTTACAACTTCTGCTTCGAATTTCGTTCAAACTAACCAGTTGAAGCCGAAGTCAAAAGTTCAGTGCATCATCAACTGATTTTGAATTTAAGGGATAGTTTATGATGTTCATAGACACCTATTCTGCACCTCTGTCTAGGACCAGGTAGAAGGTGATATGTTTCAACAAAAAAAAAGGTAGAAGGTGATACAGTCTTCTGTTTCATTTTGCTGGAACAATCACAATCACTTTTTTTTTGTTATGCATCCAATATAAGATATTCGATTAAGGCGAAGAATTCTTCGACACATTTGCTTCTTGATACAGATTCTCGACAGACAATTTGAGAGAAAAAGAAAATTTTCTAGAAATCAAAATTTAAAAGGAAATTGGGAATTTTATCAAACTTTCAGAGGCAACAAAACATGTACTTCTTCCTCATCTCCCCCGGGCCCGTGTGTACACAAAAAATATTTGATCCGTCAACTCCTATTTTACATGCTACCAAATTTCGAACAACTTGGAGAAAATATTGGGTAATAGTTTTTTCCTTTTTCAGATTTCTCTAGGAGTCGGCACAAATATAAAATTTGAAACTTCAAAGAAAAAACTGAAATTTGGTCTACAAGCTATTTGGGAAAAAGTACAGAAATACTATTTACTTATTTCTTGAGACAGATTTTGAATTATAATACTATTTTTGGAGTGAAGTGTTGGGATTTTGTTAAATTGGAAGATGTCATCTTTCTCCACTAATATATCTTCAAACATGATATTATATGAGGACCCAAAAAGATACAAGAAAAAAAAACACAATGAAATCTTTATTAGTTCATTAGTCGTGGATGGAGTGAGTTGATTGTAGAGAATGAAAGTATGGTTCAAGGAAGAAGAAAAGGAAACGAAAATATGAGGTTCTCTATTTGCTTATTCATTTTTCCAATCTTCGTAAATTAATAATTCATTTGAAATTCTTACAAGTGGCTCTCACGGGGGCCAATAATTTTTTTTTTCATCTCCCTCTCTGGTTTCATAATATCTCTCTGGCCTTTGGTAAGAGGAATTAGGTATTCTTGTTGGGGAGCTATAGTATAAAATCAGTTTTTTGTACTTTTCATCCATATACTAAATTGGTTTAGGAGCTATTTTTTTGGATTGAATCAAATAGTGAGATATGGAGGGATTAGAAAGAACCATTAAAAATTTAAAAAATTCAATAGTAATTTTTCTTTTTTTGTCGTCTTCCTCAAACCCCAAAACATTCTAAGAACATTACCTCTATTTTCTTCTCCACAATCAAGTTATATAACGACAATACCACTAACAACTAATTTATTTATTCTTATTTTCTTCTTCTACAGGATACTTACATATATTATGTCTCAAGATATTTCTAATGTTATTTAAATGGAGGAAAGAGATATTATTCAATCGAACCGACAACTAAGAACTCCATCAAACAATGATATTATAGATGAAGATCTCTATCAAGATGCAAGACATATATTTCCAGTTAAATTTTATTTGTCTTTCTTCTTTCAACTTTCAAAATATGGCCAGAAAGAGGCAAAGTCTTTCAAGATCGTCTAAAACTTTCCCTAAAGAAATTATTGTAAGCTCCAGTAGAGAGAAATATGGTGAACAAACGTGAAAACAGTGTGTTTCCCCTAGGAAACTATATATATATATAATTATTTTCTTCAACAAATTTCCTCCCAACCGAGGGAAATATGACAAAAAAGGTGAAAAAAGTAAGTTTTCCCCATGGAACTACATACATATGTCTTCTTCATTGAGGAAAATGTTCGGTAAAAATAGTCGTCATAGATGTTGTTGTTAGTGAAGGGAAGGGAGTGGAAGAGGAGAAGTCGGAGGGGGGATTGCGAGAAGCCGAAATCGAAAGAGATAACCAAGTGAAAAAGAAATTTTTTTTTATTATTTCTTATTAATTTGACCTTTTTACATTTTGGTCCTTCAAATCATTAGTTTCACATTTAAAATCTATAACATATAAGGTCTTTAAAATAAGGGTTATTTCCCAAAAGGCCCCCTACTTTGTGACCAGCTTCCCACGTAGGCCCTACTTTATCAAAAATACCTAGATGGCCCCATTTTTTCGTTAAATGTCTGTTAACTCTCTCTCCTCCATCTCATCACCTCTCTCTGCCACGTCATCTCTCTCGCCACCTCATCATCTTCTCCGATAAGGTCGTCGGAAGGTCAAAATTTCCGGCGACCTTCATACTTAAAAAAATTTTACCAGCCGCCGACCTTCGCCGGAGAAGATAGAGGTGAGGTTGAGACAGAGAGAAAATAAAAAAAATTAAGTATGAAGGTCGCCGAAAATTTTAACAAGCCAACGACCTTATCAGAGAAGATGATGAGATGGTTAGATAGATGACGTGGCAGAAGAGGTTATGAGATGGAGGAGAGAGTTAATGGACATTTAACAGTAACAGAATAAGGGGCCATCTGGGTATTTTTTATAATGT
This sequence comes from Eschscholzia californica, assembly GCF_041429995.1. NCBI lineage: Eukaryota > Viridiplantae > Streptophyta > Magnoliopsida > Ranunculales > Papaveraceae > Eschscholzia > Eschscholzia californica. Next base: position 41,705,342 of record NW_028238198.1, read on the forward strand.
AGGGGGCTACGCGGGAAGCTGGTCATAAAGTACGGGGTCTTTTGAGAAATAACCCTTAAAATAATAATCCAAAAGTTTTATCTCCCTTTACTAATTTTTATAGCTCCCCAACAACAATTTTCAGCTCCCTTTACCAAATCTCTCTCATATATGCAAAATCTTTTTCTCTTGCTCACTTTCTCTAAAAGTTTGACTCTCTTTTTCTCTATCCTCACTGTTTGGAAAGAAGGCTCTCTTTGTCGAAACTTGCTTCTTCTCATATGAAGGAAGACGCTTCAGGCGATCCCTGTGAGGCTTTTACCTGAAACCCTTAAAACCCTCGATGAACGTTTCGAATGAAACCTTAGGAAGCTTTCATGGTTGGTGGCCACAAGCCCGACCACGAGATGTTTTCATGGTTGCACGACCAAGAGATGTAGCACATACATCTCGAGGTCGATTTACCACGAAACCGTAGACTAATGGTTTGATTTAATGTTTCGTTTGAAATCTTAGACGAAAGGGTTTACAACGAAGGGAGTTTTATATGGGTCGTTCGATGTGATCTTTATCAAACTCCCAACAAAATAGACGATCAGACATATCCCTCCTATAATCGTCTGACCTGTCTTTTTTTTTTGAAATCAACTACGATCTACGTTATTCGGTACAAGGCATTGCTACATCGTGAAGATGTGATAAGCACGATAACCGCCTAAGCTAAACCATTAACAAAAGAGGCATGAATCCTGTAAACATGAAAGAGACAAATTTATTACATTATTTATACCTTTTTAATAACCCAAGTTCTGGATAGAAAAAAAAAACCAAGTTCAATAAACAATGAAATTCACCTCCCCTGTGAATCGAACCTGAGACCTCGAGGGTTGTGGAGTTTATGTCAACACTTTCAACTACTTGGGCAAAGAATTTTTGACCTGACCTGTTTTATTGTAATTGATCTTTATCAAATTGGTTTCTCTTTGTCATTGATTTGTGTCACTCCACTTACATAACTATTTTTTTTCTCTCTAACAACGGAGCCATGAAGAAATAGTTAATAACAATCAAAGCCCCATCATAAAAATGGATAGTGATCAATTTCGTAACCAATTTTTGTAACTTTTTATTGTCTTTATTGATAGTATTGATATAGTTTTGAATGTTCTTTTTTAAGCTTCATGCGAACAAGATTAAAGAATAACATTATACAAAAAGTCGAGAAAACGAACCCGAATTTCGTATCTTGAATGACCATCTTTGGTTGCTACAACCATTGCATCCTTAAGACCAATGATGTAGTCGGCGAAATTAGTTTCATCTGAAAAATTATATTTCTGCACAACGTCGGATGCATAAACTCCACCACTACCATCACAACAAAACATCTTCTTCTGACAAAAAACTTTACCGTCGTTCGGACTTTTGTGAAATCTTGAAACATAATACAATCTAGGACTATTTTGGGAATCTTCAATAACTTGAGTATAGCCAGCAACTATAATGATTACTTTACCTTGTGCATTTTCCAGTGATAGAAATGACGTTGCTATGTTTCTAGCAACCGATTTTACAGATAGACCATAATCGTGCGTCCTACGATACTCGACACACTATCAGAAATAAATAATCAAGTCAAATCAATAACAATATTTTCAAACATGAATTAATAAATATAACATACAATTCTCAATAACTTACGAAAATTAGGTTCAGTGATTTACTTACGAAGGCTCTGGCTGCATTCCGAACAGGAAATAAGTCAGATGGGTACCCAGAGTTTAGACAAAATATTCCATTTGGTGGAGAACAAAGTGTTTCACCCTTGTGTAATGGAATGACGTCTAACCCATCTATATCTTTTCCATCATGAACCATGAATCCCGAACCTATTTATAAGTCCTATAATCCATAAGAATTCTCCATCTCTATTTCTTTCATCGATCCAGCCCCAAAATACCTAGATGGTTGACATAAGATTCATTACTAGTTTCTGATTACTTGATGAGGAGTTTATAATTTAACACAAATCAATTCTTCTACAGAAAACTCAACCAATTCAGTAAGAGTTACACAAAAATATAAACTATGCAATCATAAACCCCAATATTGGATAACAATTCATATTCAAACCCTAAACCGGTTTAGCAACAATTTATGGCAATTAACAGCACCAAAATCCCAAAGGAACCGTGTGTGAGTTTTGTTACACCAAGTTGTAGGAAGCAAGTGTTAACTTGACCGGTTTAGTCCTAACAGAAATGTTAGGGTGCCTTAGAGGGTGACTTAGAGGATGCCCAGTCCAGCCACCCTCGTGATGTGGCGGGTTGAAAATTTTGACCGAGATCTGGTGGTTCAATCTTAAACGACCAAGATTGAAAAAAAAAAACCAATACCCCAAATCAGATCATTAGTTCCTCCTTCCCGACAGTCTCTCTCTCTCTCGTCTCTCTCCCTCTCCTTCTCAATTTCTAAGCAACAGTTTCAACGGGGGATTGATAAGCAACAATCAAGACTTTCTCCCTCTCCCTATCTCTCTCTGTAAATCAACTTTGAAATTGAAAACCCAAAAACCAAAGAGAGATTGAAGCCAGGAGCTTTGAGTTTGGTAATCTTTTAAAGTGAGTTGTTGCTTAAACTAGAATCAAAGACGAATGTAAGTAGATCAAGAGATGGTTTTGTAGTTATGTAATCTTTTCAAAGTAGATCAAGAGATGTTAGGTTTCTTTTGTAGTTACTAAAAATAATTCTAGCGTTTGTTTATAGCAATTGATACATTTACTGTAATGTTTTAGAAGATACATAACAATTAGGGCTTTGATCATAGCATTTCTAGGGTTAGTCCATAACAATTGATACATTTACTATATTGTTTGATCATAGCAATTGTTTTACTTTTCTAGAATGTAGTTGGTTTTAGAGTATTGTTTATTCACTTTTGATGAAAATATTTCTAGACATTTATTGGGATACTTATAAATTTGTATTATGTTATACTTTTGTAGTTTATAGAGAGACGATCTTATATGCAGATACCCTGCTTTCGTGGAGCTGACAACATGGAAATCAGGACGTCTAAAACAGTTAGAAATCCAGGGCGAAAGTACTACAAGTGTCCAGTAGGTAAAGAACATCCAAATGACTTCATATGGGACGAATTGGTTCTTTCAGAGAGCTCCCAATCTACGATTCCGACAAATTCAACAAGATTGAAAGAAGAAGCAGTAACCTCAACGCTGAAAAAGATAGAGTTAACGAAAATAGAAGATTTATTATCCAATGTAGTGGTTTTATCGCAAGTTTTAGTAGTTATTCAAGGTTTAGTCGTGTTAGTAGTTTTGTCTAAACTGATGTAATGGTCATTGTAAGTGTTTTATGTTTTCAAATATGTTGTTTTAGAACAAGGGTTTATGTACTTCTCCAATGCTTCCTTCGGTAAGTCGAGAGATAACTTAACATAAAAGTTTGATTTTGATTTGAATTTCCTAACCTTTCAGTTGTCTCTGTCATCTTTTATTAAGTTAAGTTGGTGAAATTTGATTACTTATTTTTGAACCTGTTACAACTTTGTCCCCCTAACGCCAGATGTTGTTGTCGCTACTTCTACCTTTTGATGGCTGGTAGTTGTGCGTCCACTTTGATTTTGAGCTCAATGTGGTAAATTGGGTAGTTTATTAATTCTTTCCTGAGCCTAATGCTCATCACCACTGCAAAAAGATGAGCAATTTGGTAAAATCTCAGTTCACCAAACTGTGAAGTACACACACTAGTATGAGATTTACTAGAGGATTCAAGAAACAGGTGCCAAAAAGTGATTTAACTTAAAAATTAGAACTCTATCATATGCTTTTAGAAGGTGGTAATAACGATTAGGAAGATTTGTCAACAACATATACAACTTATGTCAATGCATAAAATCTCTTTTCATCAATTTAAGGTGCAATTGAGTACTGAGCTGAAGGGTAAAGATCAACTAAATGAGTCTGTTTACATTAAAAATGTCAAAAGAACAAAAATGAGGGATGCCATGAACTGCACTTGTTCTCTCCTATATGCACAAAACAACAAAATGATGACTCCCATGAAAAGCTTCATCCAGTATAACCTATAATATTCATGAAAAAATAAATCAAAACACAATACATATGATCCAGACAATAAATCAAATTATGAAACAACAAATCAATAACACTATTGGATCCTCTTGATTATAAACGACAAAGTAAACATCAAATCAAAATACCAAACAACAAAGCAATAACCAATTCCATCCATGAAGACATTATAAATATATAACAAGGAATGAATGAGTAGATTAGGTCAGGAACTTATTTCAATGTGTTGGGAGAGTGTCCTCCCTTTGTTTTTTTTTCTGCTCGTCCTCTTGATGGGTTTTAATTTTTTTTTCTCGCGGACGTCCTTTGCGAGTAGTAACTACTGGATCATGGATATTAATGTTTTCGTTACTTTCTTCAAATGGCTCAAATGTCTTCTCATTCACACATGAAGCAGTTGGTTGACTCGTTTTATACATCTCCAACGCACTATCAACCACTCTGAAAGACTCAAGAAATGGTCTTCATGTTCTGAAGCAAAGCCTACAAGTTTATTAAGTTTGCGACACTATATAATATATCGCAATTCCTCTACAGTCCCCTTTTGGTCATCCATTTCAATCGTCATCTTTGTGTGAGACCTACTTACATCTTTTCTCCATCGTCTAAGAATATATATTTCGGGTAATAAAGAGATCTGGTTTTGTTGAAACACTAGTAGGGCATACCTACATACTATTCCCTTGAACTCTAACAAATGACAAGAACGTCAAACTTCAGTAGTAGGTTCCATGAAGAGCACAACAAATGTCACATTTATTGAATAACCTCCTACCGAAATTTCCTCTCCTATATCATGCTCTACCCCTATGTACGTCTCACGGGTTGAAATCGAATAACAATATATCTTTCTAGTAATCTCTGACTGAAACCCTAGAAATTTTGCTATTGTGTATACATTTTGAATTTGTTTCTCCATTGATAATGTAGTCAAACATGGAACGTTTGCGAGAAAGACTTGAATTCAGCAAATTTCTCATTTTCAAATTTTTTCATGGAAGCATAAACACATTGTTTTAGTGTCGTCTTTGAGTTTAGATAGCCATAAAAAAAGCATCGATACTCTCACTTCTCTGAGTGCCAGAAATACTTGCTCAAAAATATTGTTTTACAAAGCACAGAACTCATCTTAGACTCTCTCTCTCCGTATAATCCATCTGACCATTCATTATTGTGCAAATGAAAAGTATTTATCATCTCATACCATTTTTTCTCAAACTCCTCCACATTTTGGATCTCAAATACCATTTTTTTTTTTAAGTTTTAGTTATTACCTCATAATTAGTGTAACTACCAAACTTGTTAGGCAACTTTTTCATTATATGCCACAAACACCATTTATGCCTAGTATTAAGAAATACTTTCTCAATTGCGAGTTTCATAGCTGCATCCTGATCAATAATAATGCCTTTAGGGGCAACATTATCCATACACTCAAGTCAAATGGTAAAGAGCCAAACAAATGATTCTGTATCTTCTTTTGTGATTAAGCTAAAACTAAAAAGGATCGATTGTTCATAGTGATTATAACACCTACAAATAGTGCGAATGGCATCTCATCTCTATTCGTCTTGTAGGTGGTGTCAAATGTGATAACATAACCAAATTCCTTATATGATTCTCTGCTTCGCCCATCCGTCTAAAACACATTTTTTTAGCCGACCATATTCATGCAAAACAGTTTTAAAGAAGAACCCATTTCTTTGTTCAACCATCTTCAAGAAAAAAAATGTTTAATGATTCTGCATCACCTTTACCAAATCATTTCCTTCTTTTTTCATCTAAGAAATTTCGAACATCTTTTTCTGTAAATAAGACATTATCGTACCCACCGGCTTCAACAACGAGTCGATGAAAATTTTTGTTCGCTATGATACCTGCTTTATCACATAACTCGAGTTGCCTCTTCACGGGATTAATAATAGTTCTATTACATTTGAAGTACCGAGATGATGTAGGACTAATGTCGTGGTTGTGGCCTAGATGAACTTTTGAAATCTTCTAATATCCAATTAGTTCAAACCTTGCACATATAAGTGTCATCCCCATCGACAACTTGCTCGACAACTTGGCCTAGGCTTCAATGAATTAGTAGTCTTAAATTTTTCTATTGCCTTCTCTAGAACACGAAATTGTTATATAAGTGTCATCCCCATCGAGATTTTTCACTCTTGATATCTTCTTAATAGAAAATCTCTTTTTCTAACATATTTTTGTAAAACTCGAATACCTCATCATCAGTACTGAATTTCATTCCTATTTCAAGTGGAACCAATGGTTCTTTTTATGTGGTTTCTTCAACATGTTGATCAATGTGAAACTCTTCTTCAGCTACATTAATCGATTATAAAACTAAGTAAAATAAAATCTTAAACAAGATAACTATAACATATACATATATATAAATCTCAAAAGTAAGGGATGAATAAGAAAAATAATGATGCTTACAGACCTTCAAAGTCGGAGTTAGGTGTTTGAGTTTCACAACCCAAATCAGAAAAATCACTTTCAGATTCAGTTCCACCATTTGAAAACCTTTCACCTCCAAAATCTGATAAATAGCTTTGAGTTTCACCTCCAAATACTATAAATTCACTTTGATTTTCTAGTTCAAAGTCAGAAGTTGTCATCTAGGGTTTCTCTTTATGAGTTTGATTTCAGGAACAATAGAGTAAAATTTTTGTAAGAAAATGCAAAATAAATAAAGAGGAAGAAAGTCTTGATTTATTGCTTATCAATCCCCATTGAAAATGTTGCTTAGAGATTGAGAAGGAGATGGACGAGAGAGAGACTGTCGGAGGGAGGAACGAATGATTTGATTTGGGGGTATTGGGGTTTTTTTAAATCTTGTCCATTCAAGATTGAACGGCCAGATCTCGGTCAAAATTTTCAACCAGCCACGTCACGAGGGTGACTGGACGGGGCATCCTCTAAGTCACCCTAGCATTTCCGTTATTATAATATATAAGAAGGTGTGTTACCCTAAAAAATTGGATGAAGCCCTCAATTTCTCTTTTAAATTTCATTACGGGAAAATATTTATTGTTGGCAACTGCCAGAGACACCCACAATGTCGGACGAAGGAAATAGAAGTAGGAGGGCGAAATCAAAATCAAAGGCACTTTGCAAGAAGAGGACCTAGACATAGGATTTCTTTGGATATTGGATATTTTGTATTTTGATGAGTTAAAAAACAGTTAGTTGTTGGATTAGTTTCGAAAATCTTATCTTTTGATATGTTAAAACAGTTAGTTTTTATGGTGGAAATGTTATCTCTTGATATGTTCAAAAAGTTTCCTTTACAATCTAAAAAAAACAACTCTTTAAATATACGGCCATTATAGATCGTACGTGGTTCAAAATACGGTTCGACCCCCCGCAAGGACTAAAAAGTTGAAAACAAAAACTCACTGTTCAAAAATACGTCTGCTAAAGACCGTACGTTGTTCAAAATACGGTTCAACCCCACCATAGGGATTTAAAGATGAAGATCGAGCTTACTGTGCAAAAATTCGGTCGTTACAAACCGTAAGTTGTTCAAAATACGGTTCGTCTCCACCGCGTGGATTAAAAGTTGGAAACCAAGCTTACTGTGAAAGAATTCGCCCATTACAAGCTGAATAATCGGCATGATATGGTTCCTTCCTACCGTAGTTTGTACAATATACCGGTTGTACCCACCGTTTTGATGCATAACCGAAAATTCAGTTTAAATTGCAAGATTTGCTTGTATTGATCAACTTCAAAATAACATTTACATGTAAATAAACAAAAAAAACATATAAATTCCCTTTAAGCTCCATATATAATGCAAACTTTACAAAAGATAGCAATGGTAACTAGTAGGAAATTTTCATTCGACGTCTATTGTTATTGCATTTGATGAGGTGCCCCATTGCTTCTTTGTACTTGAGGGAGTTTCTTTCAATTTCGGATTGAAATTATCGCCACTATTAATTTTATGTTCACAAATGGTCAACAACCTTCTTGCATCTAAAGTTGCGTACCTAAACCATTGCCCAGCAATAGGAAGAAGTATGGTTTGGCTTTGTAGCCTAACATGAACAAAATGACAGTTGTGTATAAAACCAATGCTTACCATTATATGTGGTTGAGATAAACCTTCAGAAGATGGTAGTGGTGAATCGGTGATTAAAGGTAAAAATATTGTTGAATCATATTTTCCCAAATGAATCAACATTATATTAAAACGAGTGGCAATTAAATAGCTAGTCTCTTCGTGAGTATACCAAAATTCTTCTTCAGTTGGTGTATAAAACTTGTTAGCTGAAACCAACAATCGACCATAATGAGATCTAAACATGGCTTTATATAACTCTGGGGGTGCTTCGAGTTCATTAAAGACACATTTTCGGATCTCCATCCAACCCACATCCGAAGGATACCCAAGACCATGAGCGACGACTCTAAAACCATAATGACCGTCTCCTGCCACGTTTGTAATATTAATTATAAACTGATAAATCACCTCAGACATTTCAGGTAAAAATGGATTACCACTACGGTGAGACCTTCTATTGGCTCTCCGTGCACTTCTAGCAGACAGAGCCGGTTTTTCGGGAATACATTGTGCATATTCCTAACGAGAAGGATCTCTCTTAGTAGATATGGCTACTTCCTTCTCTTTTTTGTTCCTTGGTTTCTTAGGGGCGCCTCAGGTTTTCAATTTTGTCAAGAGTTCTGTCCTGGATGTCATTGAAGGAGAAAAAATACACCTCAACATTTCTAATGCGATTTTTCTCTTTGGACCGGTCGACATATACCACAAGGAGTACACCAATTCCAATTCGTGTGAGTAATGAAGGTCGTTATATATCTCAGGAGTAGGAATAATATAGAGTTTAGTCCACTCTGGGTCAATGAATGACAAAGATATTACCTCACTGCGCCTTATAATGACTTCCATCTGGTGAGCACAAGGGAGACCATACACATACCTATTTCACATCCACACAAATTTGAATCAATTCCTATAGTTTTTTCTTGTTCCACCGCATCCACCAAGAGATCAAGTGCATTGTGTGAGACATAACCCCTCAGTTTCCTATAAACGTTGATTTGAGGAGACATCTTCACCGATGTATGACATTTCCTGAATGTAGCTTTAATCTCAACAATCTTCGTCTCAGTCATTACATGTATGGATTCCCAACATGTGACAAAGTTATCGTTGGATGTACCCAAATTTCTCTTCAGCTTCGCATGTGCACCTTCAACTCTATTCGTTGTAATATTGCCCATATACATCACATTGTCGATCCATGCAGTCACAAAATGTTCCCTAAGTGGCAATCAATTCTTCTGAACATAAATAACGTCAATGACATTACTCTTCGATCATGTTGTGACGAAATCTTCAACAACGCGATTATGATCTGCCTCAGTTTTTGCAAACATGATTAGTCGAAACATTGCCATTAACTTTCGAAATAGTTTGATATTAAAGTTCCCTTTAACATTTTCCCCCACACACTTATTTATATGGAAAGGACATAATAAGCGATCTGCTTGTGGGAATGCTTCACATATTGCAATGATCAGTCAAAAATATTTTGACATAGAGTTAGGAGGAAATAATGTCCTCAGACGATTCAAACCCACGTGTATAGATATTCTGCTTCTCCATCCTAAAGACCACTGCAGCGGTGAATGACTTCATAGTAGAAGGCATCCCAACAATCTCAAGCAATGGTCTCCCATATCAATTTATTTTGTATGTACAATCAAGCATTCACACCGTGTGGAGTACTTCAGCTATTGGATAGATTTCGGGTGTGCCCAAAGTTAGTAATTTCCCATGTTTCATTCTTCATTGAATGTCAATAAACATAATTGTGTTGAACTAACAACTTCATTAATTGTTGGATAGGAGTTCTACCTTCTTGTTGGATATGTCGGATTCGTACCTTTTCGTTGTATATGGTATGCATTGTCGATGTATTATCGTTGAATCTACCACGTATTTGAGAAAGAATTTGCAGTGGTTTTGTAATAATATCAAGTAGTTCTTTAACAACAACTTGTTTTTCATCCTTCAATCTATTGGCATATGCATGGCCAATTAAGGTCACTGCAAGTTGATGGTTATGGATCCCACACACAACTTCCACCTTCTACATATCTCCGTCCATCTGTAGTCCTTTTAACTTGAATGGACAATTGCATTTCTTAGTAATCTTTTTTCTCTTTTTGTTTGACGGTTCTTTTGTTTTGGGGATTATTCCTGCCTTAAGATGTGAACGACACCTCTTCAGATTGAATCTTGACCATATACCTCTTGAGACTGAATCTTGTCCAGAAGTTGATTTTTTGGGATCCTTTGCTATTTCCCAAACATTTTTGGAAGTGGATTCATCCATGGTGGTTTCCAACTATGAAGATACTTCGTGACTTTAGAGATGAGTGCAACAACAATGTGAGATGCTGCATAATTTCGGTGAACTTGCCCCATTACCGGGTGATGGATGAAAATTTCGGTGGAAGAAGAAGAATGTCCAGGGATTTGAGTTTTGGCGAGATTTAGGGTTGTGATAAGTGGATTGTTAATTTGGGTGATATACACCCTTAATGTGAGTTTTTTTAACCCATTCCATGAGGGGGCGGGGGGGGGGGGGGGGGGGGGGGGGGGGCTTTAACCAAACAAGGTCAATGACGATTTACCAAGTCAATAAGTCCACCACCCTTTGGTGTAGCGGTTGGACACCCCTTCTTAAGCCCATGAGGTTGTGGGATCGAGTCTCGGTGGAAGCAGTTTGCCATCAAGATTTATCCTATGTAATTTAGACAATATATAAGTAAATTATATAATAAACTTGTCGGGCTTTAGGCCTCTTTCATTATGGTTTAAATTAGGCGATTATCGTGCTCATCACATCTTTTATGATGTATCGATGCCTTGGGGCTACAACTAGCCATTAAATTCGGGAAACGACGAGTGAAGATTGCAACCGATTCGTCTCTAGCAGTGTTAATTTTGAAGAATGGGGAGAGGAAACCTCCTTGACAGGTTATCCGATTGGTCAGAGAAATCCATGCACTGTGGAGGCGATTTGAAGAATGTGTCATTACCCACGTGTACCGCAAAATCAATCAAGCGACTGACTACCTTTCGAAAATGAAACCTAAGACGAAATTTGTGAAATGAGAATGAATTATTACCAGCAGATCTGGAGAAGGTAGTAAATAGAGATAAAAGTGGTATTATAAGAGTTAGGCATAATTGATTTTCAACATTGTTATTATTCTTTGCATGTCGGTCAATTCTTTTGGTTTTTTTTAGTTTATGCTTATTGGTTTATTAATTCACTAGGATATAGCCCGTGTCTCCGCCACGGGATAATTTGTCGATCATGTTAGTAGATGAAGACAAATTACAATCATAAAAAAAAAATGTCGATCAAATTCCTACTAAATTCGTCTCTTGAAAATCAAAATAAAATTATTTTTGCCTCAATATTAACATGACCAACACAAATTTAAGATGAAAATTGTAGGTAGTTATTTAAGAATAAGTGGGAGTTATATGTTGGAGGTAGTTAAATTAGTGGGGAAAAATCCAATGGTGAAAATTGAACTATAGATATTGACGGATGAGATTTATGATTGCAAGTTATGACATGACACCAAAACCTATGTCATTTGTTATATAGACTAGGGTATAACCCGTGCCCGTAGGGCACGAAGTTTTCTATAAGTATTTTACGTTAAATTATCGACATATATTTTGTTCATTAAGAAATTTTCAAGTCGATAAAACAAAAATGATAATTGTAATAATGTGATATTTAAAGAAAGAGAAAAGAAAGAGACTCGTGAAAACTTAAAAAGAGAGGAAATAGGGAGAGAGAGACAGTGTGAGATTTTATAGGAAGTGGGTAGTTTATTTTGATTTTATGTCTTTATCTTTTAAAATGAAGGGCCATGATTTACAAAAGAAAATTGTACGACCGAGATTTATAAATCAAAGTTATGATATGACACTAAAACCTATGTGATTTGTTATATAGAATTTTTGGTTTTCTTTGTAAAGGGTCCGTCCGGCCTTCAACCCGTTGACAGATTCAAATAGAAAAAAGAAACACCGGGCCGTGAAAATTATCCCAAAACTCAATTTATCCTTTTTCCCGCCTGTTTGCTCTGAGGAACTCCATTTGAAAGCATTTTTCGAATTCTCACTCCTCTCTCTCTCTCTCTCTCTCTACATGGCTCCAACTTTCATCTTCCCCTCAAATCTTCGAAACCTAGAAGAAGAAGATCAAAGCGAAGATAGGCTCTCCGTTATATCACCGATCGACGTTTCCTCTTTCCACACCTCTCAACTCGAAGAATTTGTCAAAGGTTAGTCGTCCCACTTTCTTTTTTCCATCTTCAAAACCCCTAATTTCTCTTTCTCTCTCTATTTTCTACTTACCTTTTCATTTTTGATTTCTAGTTCTTAATTTTGAGTTTTTATTTTGCATTTTTTGTTGGGGAACAATAGAGGTTGCTTTCGATCTCTCCGACAAAGAATTATTCTGCATAGAGGAACAACAAGTGTTTGATCGAGTTTATTCACTCGTTAGGGATTTTACTAAACTTACTTCATCTTGTAAGTTTAATCTTGTTGAAACCCTAAGATCCAACCTCAGTGTTCTTATTCCTAGTATTGAATCACTTTCTCGAGCTTCTAATGAAAATGATAACACATCTCTTGTTGTTGATCGGATTTCTTCACATCGAAATGCTTTCAAAATCTATACGTTCTTTCTCATATCTATTGTTCTTGCCGAGGAGTCCAACAATCAGCTGGTTGAGAATAATTCCAAGGTATTTATCTCATTTGCCCCTTGGATTTGAGATTACATAGTTTTGTATCTGATGCACTAATATACTTGGGTTTTTGTGTATATGCTTGTTTGTGATGTTCTTCTATTTCTCTGGGTTTAGGTGGGTGCGGGTAATCGAAAGAAGCATTTTATGAAGTCGTGGGATTGGGAGCCACAAAGGGGAAAAATACTAAATTTGATAGCTAATTCTCTTGAGATAAATCTGGGATTGCTCTTTGGATCATCTAGTCCTGACGAGAATTACCTGTCTTTTGTTGCAAAGTAAGTCCTGCAAGTTTTTTCTTTGGTTTCTTATTTTGTTCATTATAATTGAATGAAGTGATGTTGTTTTTTTTTGCTTTTTCTTTTCTGCAGAAATATGTTCTCTTTGTTTGAGAAAACAGTACTGTTGAGGGACGCTGATACGAAAGATGCTTTATGCCGTATAATAGGCAGCTGTGCCACTAAGTATCAATATAAGGCGCAGTCATGTGCTTCGATGTTGCATCTTATTCACAAATATGATTTTGTCGTGATCCATTTGGCTGATGCTGTTGCTGCAATGGAGGTAAAATATGGAGATGGTAGTTTGGCAATCTCTCTCATCAGAGAGATTGGACGAGCTAATCCAAAAGACTATGTCAGAGATACTGCTGGAGCAGAGAATATAGGACGGTTCCTTGTAGAGCTTGCCGACCGACTACCCAAGTTGATGTCTACAAACATTGGGATTTTGGTTCCTCATTTTGGGGGAGAATCTTATAAAATAAGGAATGCTCTTGTTGGGGTGCTGGGAAAGTTGGTCACAAAGGCGTTTCAGGATGTTGAAGGTGACGTGAGTTCAAAATCTATTCGACTGCGGAGCAAGCAAGCCATGGTGGAAATCTTGCTTGAACGATGTCGTGATGTTTCAGCCTATACGAGGAGTCGGGTGCTTCAGGTGTGGGGTGAACTGTGTGAACAGCATGCGGTCTCTATTGGTTTGTGGAATGAGGTTGCGATGATTGCTGCTGGGAGATTGGAGGATAAGAGTGCAATCGTGAGGAAATCTGCGTTGAATTTACTCATTGTAATGTTGCAGCATAACCCATTTGGTCCTCAACTAAGAATTGCTTCTTTTGAAGCAACCTTGGATAAGTACAAGGATAGCTTACCTGAGCAGGAACCTGCAGTCTCATCAGAGAGTGTCTTGGACGGGGTACCTTCTGATAGTGAAGTAAGCAATGAGATTGATCATACTAGTACTGATAGGAAACCAGAAGAGCAGCAAGATAGTCTTAGTGACAGTTGTTTGCCTAATGGTGACAACTGTGAGGAGCCTTCCTCCATGTCAAATATTGGTAATTTGGAACAGACCAGGGCCTTGGTTGCTTCTCTCAAGGCAGGTCTAACGTTTTCGAAATGTTTATCAGGCACGATGCCAACTCTTGTTCAACTGATGGCTTCATCAACTGCCACTGATGTCGAGAATACAATTTTATTGCTAATGAGGTGCAGACAGTTTCAAATTGATGGCTCGGAGGCCTGCCTCCGCAAGATGCTGCCTCTGGTAATGCTTCGTAGTCCTTAATTTGTAACTCTTTAACAAAGCTAAAATTTCCAAGGAAGTAATGCTCGTTCATGGAATCCTACAAAGTTTGGTATTCTATCCTTTATACATTGGTGTTATGCAGGTATTTTCGCAGGATAAATCAATTTATGAAGCTGTGGAAAGCGCATTCATCACCATTTATATAAGGAAAAGCCCCATGGAAACAGCTAAGAATTTGTTGAGCCTTGCTATAGATTCAAGTATGGGTGATCTTGCAGCTCTGGAGTTTATTGTAGCTGCCTTGGTTTCTAAGTGTGATATTTCTACCAGCACGGTATGTTTCTTAGTTCACTTTGGATGTACTCCTACCATTATTTACTCTTTAGGTTGTAAAAGTGATGTAGATTTTTGTATTTCCATGCTTGTGATGAGTGTAAAAAAACTAAACTGGAACACGCTTTGTTTATTTTATCTTAAATTCATAATCCCACTTAGTGAGTTTGATCTTGTACATGTGGATTTCTGTAGAAGTATGGCTGCATTATACCATTATGATATTTCCATGCTCTAGATGTGTGATAAACAAACTAAACCAAAACATTTAAACATGTTTTGTTCATTTTATCAGATCACACACTTAAGTTTTGAGTTCAATCATGTATTAATGTGCAATATCATAAGCATGGCTGCACTTGTTCACGTCATGATATCAAATTAAGAAAAGTTAGAGCATCGTGGCTGTACAGCTAATTGCAAAGAGTATGGTTATGCATCACCGTGGGTTTTTATCCTCACTTCTTTTCTCGTGTCTGAACCTTAAGTTGCTTGTTGATGACGAATTATAAGGTGTGGAGCATGCCAACCATGACAATGGAGTTATTTGAGGATTCACGTGTATATCTAAAATGTTAAGGGCAAGCAAGATGCAATGCATGATTATTAATCACCTATATTTGTGAGGAATTAGATAGTCGCACGTGCATAAAAGAAAGTCTCATGACCGAGTAAATAAACCCTTTTCCTCATCGCGTATTGGTTCTGAGTTTGAGCGCCACGAACTTTAACATGGTAGAGGGCTAGCCAAATGACAAATCTTAGGCTCAAAAAAGGCCATGTATGGGGGCGTGTGAGGATAGTGACACATTGACAAGAAAGTCTCATGACCAGGTAAATAATATCTAGGATGTCTCTGATTGATTATTTCAATTGGTTTTGAGTTGAACACCAACAAACTTATTCATGTTTCATATGGAAATGAAGAGAGCACTGATATGAAATAGATGTATGAGAGAAGAGGGAGATAGTGTTATTATAGAATTATAATGGAGCTATAATTGAATTGTAATCAATCATCACATGTAACTAGGTTTAGATTTCTCGAGTCGAAGGATAGGAATGAGTTACTGTAATCCAACTTCATAGTGACGTTCGTTATTGTTCTGGTGTTATCATTCCCACCCTTGGTTGACATATATAGTCTTATTGTTCCCAAAGAGTCTCACACAAGGATTATGAGCTAGTGCCCTATACTGTTATTATGCTCAGTAAGATGGACGCTAATAAGTTGAGAAGATTGATGTCAATATTAGTTCATATTTCTTAAGAGTAGTGAAATTCATAGCGCAGTACAGCTTATACTGTCAAAATTTATTCTTTTGTTTTGGTAAATCCATTTTTTAATGAAGGGTGACATTCATAGGTGATAGATACAGATTTTAACGACAAAACATGTACTTGTGTCGTGTTTACATGAACTTAACTTCAAGGCCCCCTGCTTTTTATGCAGATATCTGCCCTGTGGGATATCTTTAGCTTTAATGTTAGTGGGGTCACAGCTCAGCAAAGCCGTGGAGCTCTGTCTGTTCTCTGCATGGCAGCAAAGTCATCTACTGGAATTCTTGGTTCTCACTTGCAAGACATTATTGATATTGGTTTTGGTCGATGGGCAAAGGAGGAACCTTTGCTTGCCAGGATGTCATGTGTTGCCTTGCAAAGATTATCTAAACAAGATAAGGAAAAATTAATTACTAATAGTGGTAACAGGGTTTTTGGTCTCCTAGAAGGCTTGATCACGGGGTTTTCACTACCGCAAAGCATATGGTATGCTGCAGCAGAAAAAGCCATAAGTGCCATATATGCTATTCATCCAGCACCTGAAACAATGGCTGCTCATGTGGTGAAAAGGACATTTGGTTCTGTGTCTCGATGTAGCGGAGATGACACAGATCAGATGCCAAATAACTCTAGTGTCCTTTCCATGGTGCAAGTAGACAAGCTCAGTCGATTTCTATTTGTTGTAAGCCATGTGGCTTTAAATCAGTTGGTTTATATAGAAGCTTGTGTTTTGAAGATTCAGAAACAGAAAGCGAAGATACAGAAATCAGACATAGATTCTCAGAATGCTGGGAATGACCTCGCAGCTGATGAACCCCAAAAGGTCAGAAAAGACTAATTTTTATTTATTAATATCAGTGCTGATGCTATGGTTGATTCCATGGGCACTATTCTTTGTTACTTTTTTTCGAAGAGAACTCTGGACATTATTTGTCATTTTAGATTCTAGTACTCTTCCGGTTGTCAAGATTTCTTCCATTTAACTTGTAAGATGTAACTTTTACTGAAGCTTGCATCCCTTGGAGGCCATTTGCAGGAGAATAGTATAAATGCAGAACTAGGTTTGGCTGTTTCTCAAGATGCCATAATTGATTCACTCTCTGAAAGAGCAGAGAAAGAAATTATTTCAGGTGGTTGTGTTGAGAAGAATTTATTTGGACACTGTGCACCTTTCTTGTCAAAGCTTTGTAGAAATTTCGGTTTGATGCAAAAGGTGATTGGCTTCAATAATTCCTCAAATGGGGTCCTTTCGAAAATACTTTGATAATTTTTTGATTGGCTATTATAGCTTGTAACTCACATGACCATTTTGCCTTCTGTAGTATCCTGTGTTGCAAGCCTCAGCAATGCTTGCCCTATGTCGGTTCATGATCATTGACGCGAAGTATTGGTAAGACATAATGCTGCTTCTTTCAATTTAATTTTTATTTCTTATTTCGTTTGCGTGAATACTTAATTAGCTAACTTGTTAACATACGAATGCTCTATAAATGATTGTCCAGCGAAGCAAATCTTCAGCTTCTCTTCACAGTTGTGGAAAGTGCACCATCAGAAACTGTTCGGTCTAATTGCACCATCGCTCTGGGAGACCTAGCCGCTCGCTTCCCTAATCTCTTAGAGCCATGGACTGAGAACATGTATGCTAGATTACGAGATCCCTCGATTTCTGTTCGGAAAAATGCTGTTCTCGTGCTTTCTCACCTCATATTGAATGATATGATGAAGGTTGGTTAAAATTCTCTTTTTTTCTTCTATTATTAAGGATGTTATATCTTTTAGAGACTAATTTTGGACCAGGTCAAAGGTCATATAAATGAAATGGCTGTACGTTTGGAAGATGAAGATGAAAGGATTTCAAGTCTTGCCAAGCTCTTCTTTCATGAGTTGTCAAAGAAAGGTGACATCTGACGACCTGTTATATGGTTCAGTGTGGATACTTATAGCATGCTTGTCTAAAATGGATTTTTGTCTTTCTTAATACCTGCAGGGAGCAATCCGATCTATAATTTACTTCCAGATATTCTGGGTAGATTATCCAACCAAAACCTGAAGAAGGAGGTTTTCCACAACATTATGCAGTTCCTAATAGGTTCAATTAAGAAGGTATAAAGAGAATAATTGGATAATGGTCACAGATTGTAATTGCCCCATATTAATGCTTTTGGAAATGACCAGGACAAACAAATGGAATCACTTGTGGAAAAGCTTTGCAATAGATTCAGTGGAGTCACAGGTAGACATACGTTTTGCAGTTGAATTTTTTTATTTTTAGTGTTTCTCTATATGCTTTTCTGCTCGTGTTCCTTTGAGATTTAAGTGCATGAATCTCACGAACAAAATCCAAGTGATCCGAAGTCTTTTACTTCTATTTCTATGTGTATGACTTGGTACAAGAAAGTCTCGTTTCGTCTTGAGGCACCATCACAGTATTCCTCAACCTTCCATAAACTTGCTCTCTATCCACTAATCCTTCAGTGCTGATCTCCGTCCCAGATATCCACTGTCCAGTGAGAGACTATGCAGAAGGATCTAATGATTGGGGAGAAGACCCACTTTTTTCTAGGCTGATCAGTGGATCAGGATTTGATCTAATCTTGCTATTAACAGTGGCAAGTTATTTATCTTCTTATTTTATTCATTTGATGCAGATGTTAAACAATGGGAGTACATTGCCTATTGTCTTTCTCAGCTAACATTCACTGAAAAGGGGATGAAAAAGCTTATGGAGTCCTTCAAAACCTATGAACATGTTCTATCCGAGGATTCTGTTATGGAAAGCTTTAGGAACATAATCAGCAAGGTACTGCAATAACTTTAGTTACTTGTAAAAAGAAAAGGGTATTCTGTGGAAGATTCATTGAGTAATATCTTCATTATTTTTATTATTGATTTTCTCTAGGGTAAAAAGTTTGCAAAACCAGAGCTTAAATCTTGTGTCGAGGAGTTTGAGGAAAAACTAAATAGGTACCATATGGAGAAAAAGGAGCAAGAGATGACTGCAAGGAATGCTGAAATGTATCAACAAAAATTAAGTAGCTTGGAAGACCTTGCGGCGACCAAGGGTGACCATGAAGATGTAACACTAGATGCTGCTGAAGGTATGTTTAGTTGCATTGTGTAACAAATTTACTTAAATATCAGTTTTGGTACTTGTCTTATAAGAACTGTGGGGTGATTCACATCCACATTTCAGTTGAATTATCAGGAAACTGGTCCAAAGACCCAATTTCCTGTTGCACTTGGTTAAAGAGACATGCCAATATTTTAGGCTTCGGTTCCTTATGCAAACCTAAGAAAACAGTAAAACTTGTGCAAACCATGTGCAAACCTTATATACTATCTGCAAACTTGTAGAAACTTTACAGAAGGAACTGAAGCCTAAGAAACTTTTTGTTACCAGGTCATTTATAAAGCATCCCTATTTAAATATTTAACCTTTATATCAGTAAATTGGATATTGAGTAGAGCCTGGTTAGTAATATGAGGGGAATAGTAGCAAATGAGGCCTTGGTAGTTATCTCTTGTTTTCAAGAGAGTATGACCACATCAGCTAAATCCTTCCTCCATGTTGACATATTTTAGCACAAGTAGGAACATGGATGGAGAATAATTAAGAGGCTTTGTGGAGGTGGAGGATTAATAGTTGATTTTCATGTTAATAAGTTGATTATCTATAAATCGAAATGGAGAAATTTCGTGGACTCAATTTAAAGACGACAATCTATTTCCCTCAGCATCACTGATGTAGTTGTCTATGTACTTGTTGGATAACTATCAATCTATTTCCCTTCATTATAATTTATTTATTTTTCCTTGGTAATTAATGCCTATAATATTTCTTGATCAACCATTGTTAAACTGTACCCTTGATCCCAAGTTGATTGCCTAGTTACTCGACTAGTCATATCGAGCTAGGATTTCGTGCAAGTACACACGAGATGTACCATATATACCAGTAGTAATTTATGTTGTTAAGGAACCCTTGATTTGTGACTCTTGTTTGATTTTATACTTCACTCTACGACAAAGGCATCTACTGTTTGATATTGCAGATGAAACAGCTGGTAATGTAATTGATCCATCTATAGAAGAAGACGGATCAGCTGAATCTTCAGACGACGAATCAAAATCTGACACCACAAATTCAGAGGAAGCTTCAATTGGAATGAGTGAGCTGACAGACAACGAAGAAGAAGGTGACACTGAAGAAGTTGATGCACCTAAAAGTCCGAGGACGGGTCCCTCCAAATCAAAATCCAAGAAAAGTCGCAACTCTGTTGTGAAAGACAAAGAAGAGAACGCTTCCACTCGAAGCAACACAAGATCGACAAAAAGGTTATTTTCTTCTTGTGAATCTTTTATATGTTCATATCTTGATATACATAATTTGTAACATGTCAACAAACGAAAGTACGAATACCCATTGCTTCCATCAATTAGAAAATACTAGAAGAGAAAAGTATAGTTACTACCATTATCTTGTATATCACTACTAACACTAAAATCTGATTTTTAAATATACAGGTAACATGGCAAAAGGTTTATTGCAACCATTCTCAGGTGCTGTTGCCTGTTGGTAGTGAAAAATATACGATAAGAAGTTTAGCCGTCCGGACATGATTTTGTGAAGATGACTGTAATGATCGATGACTGTGTTATTAATCACGAGTTAGTGTTTATCTAATATAATAAATCTTCCTTGTACTTTTTCTATTGAACAAAAATTTAAGATTATCTAACAAGAATCAGACTTTGAAGAAGAGAATTACAAACATCTACAATATAAGTTAAAAGCTTCTCAACACCATGGAGAATGGAGTTTAACTTATAAGCTAAAGTAACATCTTTCTTCGTTGAGTACTTTATCGGCTATTTTCTTTTTTAATCTCAACTACAGTATATAAAATTGAAAGTATGGACTTTTCCGTAACATATTCACTAAAAGTTCTTGATCTTCCTTTAATTTAGGGTGAAAATTGGTTTATGCCTTCATTGTGACTCTTGCTTCTTCAAAAGAGTAACATATTCACTAAAAGTTCTTCACATCAAGGAGCTCTTTAATGAAACTCCTCCAAGTATAATTATTCACAATATCTCTTTATCAGCCCACATAGTGTTAGTAGCTTAACCGATCTCAATTAGTGTAGCTCAGTGGTGGTTTAGTAATAATGGCGACGCCTTCTGTTTATTTTTTCTTACCAAAACTTCTGCATAATAAATGTTTATACCTATTTTTTTTCCGAAACTTTGTATTTGGTGTAGCATATGAGAAGTTCCTGTGCGCCTAATACAGTGGTTCCATAAGCAAAGTCAAATCTTCCTTCGAGTCTTTTGGTAGTTAAACATTTATATTAAAATTTCATAGAGACAAAAATCTCAAAAGAAAAATGCTTCCTTCAACTACCAAGTCATTCTTAAGAGTTGTATGCGAATTTGTCTTTTTCAAGTCATACATTTAAAACCATCTTACAAGAAATAAGAGTAGTCTGTCACTATTTGGAGCACCCACTCTTTGATTCTGAAGATCTTAGGTTTGATTCCGATAAAAATATAAACTTATGATTTGTTGATAAACTTACTTATTGTTATAAGATGACACAGAACAAATATGGGCCTCACAATTTTAAAAGACCTCACAAGGGAAGAGTGCTTAACCTTTTAAGAGGAGCACCACACTTCGTCTCACTGCTGATGTAGGATTGCTTTACAACAATTATTTCACGATAATGTATTCATTGTATTCAAGTATGATAAAAAGGTAATTTAGACTCCGTTTGTCACGTGAGAAAATAAGATAGAGAAAATCATTTTCATAGGAAAATCAATTTTTTACTGTTTGGTTGGATAAAAAGATGCGAAAACTAAATTCCTGTGGTAAAAAAAAGAGTAAGAAAAAGCTTGATAAATTTTTCCACCCAAAAGGGTGTGAAAACCATTTCACGCTCTCACTTGACAATGCACTCTCCCTCCTCATCTTTCTCCTAACTTCTTCTCAACTGTCTCTCCTTATCTTTGCCGTAACTTCTTCGTCCTCTCTCTCTCAATAGGTGTGAAACCCAAATAGGTTGGGGAAGAGACCTAAATATTCAAACGAGTACACAAGTTTGATAAACCAAAAACAGGTCTTCATGATTGCTCTTGATAAACCATAAGTCTTCAAATGTGTATGGTATACGAGAGGACACTAAACTTAATAAGATCTCCATGATTGCTCCTATAATAATAGATAAATCAGAAGCATTGTTGAAGATCAGAGTGGTCAACGGAAAGAGTCAGTGAGTATGGTGAAGCAGTTTGTGTTGCCAGCGAGCAAGTACAACAAGGCGAAGGGAGCGCCAAAAACCGATTGGTAAGAGGGTTGTTGTTAAAGACGAAGGAGAAAGAAAGTTTGGGGTAGTGTGATACAAGTAGATGACGGTAAGGTTCTCCAAATTTCAATGAAACATCACAGAAGAATCGAATCAACAATTTCTGGTTTGGGAAATTCTAAATATTTTAAAGGCACCATCCAAAAGTTGAATAACTATATCAGTTCTTAAAGGCACTCTAGAATTTTTCTACAACCTACCAAACACTTTTACTTGAGTTTCTAATGTAAAAAAATTGTTTTTCTTTTCCACCAGAAGTTGATGATTTTCACGTGAATCAAACGGACCCTCAGTCAAATTGATACATAGTAGCTCCCCGTTAGAAGGACCTAAACTGTGCTCCTCCTTGTTGATCGTTTCTGGTTCCTATGTTGCGATTTCGTTTAACAAATTTTAAACGTGGGTCAACAACATCTCTCAAACTATTTGTAGTAAATTACACACAAGAAGTCAATTAAATGGTTAAGTAGAACCAATTGCCACACGGGTCTACTTAATCCACTTTTAAATTAGGGTTAATTCCATTTTGGCCCCCTAAAGATGACCAGCTCACCAAAATGGCCCCCTAAAGATGACCAACTTCTAATTTGGCCTCTTTTTTAATATTTTCGTCAGTCAAGAGTTGGTCAACTTTAACATCAGATTTTGCTTTTCGTTTTTACCCTTCTACTCAAAATTAATAACCTCTCTGCCCTTGATCACTTTCTTGTTGGAAAATTGTCTCGGGCAAGTGGTCGGTCGGCCACTTTCCGACGAACATCAACACAAAACACAAATTTTTTTTTATCATCTTCTTCTCCTTAATCCTCCACCACCACCACTTTCCTGCGACCGCCATCATCAGATTTTTTTTTCTCTCTCCCCCTCTCTCTCTACATCTCAGATCTAAGAATCATTTTTCTGATGGAATTAAGGGATTAATGTCCTTAACAAAAAAAATAAATTAAGGGATTAATGCATCGCCAATTTTTTTAGTACTTGAGAAACCCCATTTCTTCGTTGGACTCGGTTGGGTTAAATTCCTCCTCCAATGGCCTTTATGCATCGCCAATCTCCACGGTATTCTCAATAACAAATCTTGGGTCAAAACTACCTGTTTGATCTATGGCGTCTCTACTTCTACTGGCATGGTATGTTATTAAACTTCTACCTAATTTTAGTTCAATTGATCTTCATGTGTCCCGCCCCCCCCTTCTACCTCAATTCAGGGACAATCATGTTGTTATTTCAGGTAGCAATTTTATCAGAACTGATTCAATCTCCAAAGGGTTCAACTAAGCTTGTGAGTATTTATGCACCTTTCATGGGTTTTGCTCTAATTGCAATTGTGAATGGACTTATTCCACATTCATCAGTTAGTAATAGCACAAGACCCCATATGGGTTGGAAGAAAAGAGCTTGATTACTTGATGAGTTGAACCACCATGATTTCTATTTGATCTTGCTTTACTTTTTGTGAAATTGCCATTTTGTATGCTAATTTCTTCATTGAGGTAGTTAGTTAATTGATGTCTCGATTTAGAAATCCATGAATCATGATTCCTTGAGTTTGGAGTTTTTTGTTGCATTCAAAATTTCAATATGTAAGAAATGTTTGAGTTAATTGATTTTTAATGAGGGAAATTGAACTTCTAAATTGCTTTATTATATAAATGTGAAATGGTTTCATTTTTGTACTCTTCTAAGGGTTAATACTAGAGAATTAATGGAATAAGCTTTATCCATAGAACAACTTCCATAGTTCCATTGTATGTTAGGAAAACTTATGAAGATATGAATATCATTATTCACCAAGCTTGATTCATGGACGAAACCCCCGCAACCCTTGTCTCGTCATCTTCTTTCAGTGCTAGGTCTTCTTGTTCCTCCTCAAGTGGTATTTTCAATTTTGTTTTCTCTACTCCAGCTGCGGTTATATCTTCTTCTTATTCTTCAACTATAAAGCCCTTAATTCCATCAGAAAAATGAAATTAGAATTCATACCACTAATGGGTTTTAGTTAGTTTTAGGAATTCTTCAACTATTGATCCCTTAATTCCATCTGAAAAATGAAACTAGAGTTCATACCATTAATGGATTTTAGTTAGTTTTAGGAATTCTTCAACTATTAATCCCTTAATTCCATCAAAAAAATGAATCTTAGATCTGGGATGTAGAGAGAGGGAGAGAGAAAAAATCTGATGATGGCGGTCGCCGGAAAGTGGTGGTGGTGGAGGATTAAGGAGAAGAAGATAATTAAAACAAATTGTGTTTTGTGTTGATGTTCGCCGTAAAGTGTCCGACCGACCACTCGCCGGAGACAATTTTCCGACAAGAAAGTGATCAAGGGCAGAGTGGTTATTAATTTTGTTGAGTATAAGGGTAAAAAAAAGATAAGCAAAGTCTGATGTTAAAGTTGACCAACTCTTGACTGACGGAAATATTAAAAAGGGGGCTAAATTAGAAGCTGGTCATCTTTAGGGGGCCAAAATAGAATTAACCCTTTAAATTAGGTCGGTTGTCGTTTTCGTTACTCGTGAGGTCACGAACCAATGAGAACGGAGTCCCTTCTCGAGTTCAGAGTTCTCCTTCTTTCTATTCTCCTTTTCCTCTTCATCTTCTTTTGTCATCCTTCTAATGTATTCAAATAAAACCCTAGATTTTGAATCATCGTAACTTATAAAACCCTAGAAATTTCAATTTCGGAAAATGTCAACTGATTCACCGAACGAAGATGAAGTTCCCTTTCAGAATAAACACAAACTATGTGGATTTCTATGCGTGGTTCTCTCCCTTGAATCAAACCAGAAACATGATCTCTCTAATGCCCTACCTCTAGGTACTTATTTTAACATATTTAGGGATTTAGGATCTGATTCAGTTCAATTTCGTTCCGAAGATGGAATTGTGCTTTCACCAATACATGACCACAATTATAATTCAGATAATGTGGAAGGGAATCATCAAAATATCTACAATAATGGGAGTAACTCTAGGGCATTGGGTTCAAGTTTGAAGGAAAACAAGATTTTAGAGAGAGAAAGTGGTTCTTCTTCTTCGACAATGAAAAAGAGAAAGAAAATGGGGTTTGTTAATGGTAGTGTTAATGTTATAAATCAGCTTCATCTTTTGACAATGCAAAAGTGTTTCGAGTTTGTTTATAGGGTTGTTAGGGTTTCGAAGAGTGGCGATGGGAATTCTAGGGTTGTTTTGCTGGTTGATGTGTACTTGGCATCAGAGCTTTTGTCAGGCTGGAAATTTCCCAAATCAGGGTCCATTGTTGCTTCCCTCTTTAGCCATTTAAGGTATATCATTTTGTGGCTATATATTTATGTGTATATGTACTTTATTGACTTCCACATTTGGGACACTAATACATATCTATACATAATTGAACTGAAGGAATCTGAATAACAAACCCATAAATTACTTGAAAATAGCTAGTCGACACTCAAATTTTAATTTCGTTGTACAAAATCAATGTGCTTATCGTTGTAGCTTCTATTCAAACAGAAACACCTGATATTCGGTGTATCGATGTTCTAATGGTTGGGGTGGCACTACTTTACTCGACAAACAAATTTCACGAGCACTATTCTATTTGTTTTTCTTTCTATAAATGGTTTGTGCTGAGGACTTCGCTTTTAAATCAGTGTTTGAATCTTTTCGTTTTGGCGCGACCGGAGTATGTAGTATCCCATTGCTTTTTGTTTTTGAGTTAGAAATTATCCAAGTCTTCGGAAAAGAAAAATAAAACGAAGAAGTTGTCGTGGTGTTATCTATGTAAAGAAAACTCTGTGACAGTCAAGTTCTAAGTTTTTCTTCCCAACTAGTGAATATCTAATCCCGAATCCCAATTTCACTCTTCAAAATTTGATATGAGTGTTGATATGATACTTAATTAGTACCATTGCTTTTGAATTGCTTGAGTTGGTTTTCAAGATTCTTTAATACTTGCTAATGTAATTTAGGGATGCTTATCTACAGTTGTAACTGGGAGCGGAGACATTTGATGCTTGTGGGGAAGTGTAGTAGTCTTGAAGATGATGAGATCATATGGAACCATTCTGATTGTCATGTTTTTGGATGTAAAGTGCATCGCGATTCACTAAAATCTTCCAGGAAGAGGCTATTTGAGCTTCATGAAATTTTCAAAAGTTTACCTGGTGCTTTTAACGAGGGAAGAATTTATTCTACAAGAATAAATTCAGATGACGCCTCACTTAGTTCTGGCATTTGCGAGCTTTCAGATGACGTGCTGAAAAATATTCTAACGACTCTTGGACCGAAGGACCTTTATAGAGTTGCCGCCACATGTCGTCATTTAAGATCCTTGACGTTATCGATCATCCCGTGTATGAAACTTAAGCTTTTCCCTCACCAGCAGGTGGCTATTGAATGGATGTTGCAACGGGAGCAACAGGCTGAACTAATGACACATCCTCTGTATATGAACTTCTTAACCGAAGATGGGTTGCATTTTTCCATGAATGCTGTTTCTGGTGATATATTTACTGGAATAGCTCCTACTATCAGGGATTTTTGTGGTGGGTTGTTTTGTGATGAGCCAGGCTTGGGGAAGACAATAACTGCTCTATCTCTTATTCTGAAGACACAAGGAATATTGGCAGATCCACCAGATGGTGTCGAAGTGAGATGGTGTAGTCATAATAACAATAAAAAATGTGGCTACTATGAGCTTAGTGCTGATAAGTTGGCACCCGGTAACTTCTTTTCATCATGGACTAGATCTGTGAGTCAGAATGCTCGACGCAGACAGACTGATGAGGATAAGTCCACTCTTGATGAACACCCAAGATCTTGCTCACCGAAGAAGGTAGGAGAAATGGTTTTTGATGAACTGTACGCGAGAGTTACTGATTCTTGTCCGGGTAACTTAGGGACTTCATCCTCCAGTACTTTTCCTGCGACACGTGTACTCCGATGCACAAATAGCTCAGGACGTCTTAAACGAAATCTTTTTGAAGCATATGAGGAAGCTTCTAGTCTTGCAACTGCAAGGAAAAAAAGAAAAAGGTCAGCAGCCAATGGCCATATTTCAAGGTCTGATGCTGATTCTGTTGATTCTATTGAAACTTGGGCGCAATGTGACTCTTGCCACAAATGGAGAAAATTACTAGAGACAAGTTTAGTAGATGATTCTTCAGCATGGTTTTGTAGCATGAACAGTGACCCATTACATCAAAATTGTGCGATTCCGGAGGAATCTTCGGATTGGAAGCAGCCCATAACCTACTTACCAGGTTTCTGTGCAAAAGGATCCCTTGGAGGAAACAAGGAGAATGTGTCGTTTTTCACAGGTGTGCTTAAGGATCACAATACGCTGATAGATTCTGAAACTAAGAAGGCCTTGACCTGGTTGGCTAAATTGCCGCAGAAAAAACTCCTGGAAATGGAACGTAATGGTATGATTCGTCCCCTAGAAACACCTGTTGCTTCTCTCGTAGCTACCCATGGATACCATAAAATATTTCAAGCGTTTGGACTTGTTAAGAGAGTTGATAGGAGGATTAGTAGATGGTACTATCCACGGAACCTTGAGAGTTTAGCATTTGATGTGGTTGCACTACAAATTGCTCTCACTAAGCCACTAAACTTATTTAGGTTATACTTGTCAAGAGCAACGCTTGTTGTTGTCCCGGCAAATCTAGTTGATCACTGGAAGACTCAAATCAGGAAGCATGTCAGACCTGGACTTCTACGCGTGTTTGTCTGGACTGATCAAAAGAAACCCTCTGCTCACAATCTGGCATGGGATTATGATGTTGTCGTAACCACTTTCAATCGTTTTAGTGCTGAATGGGGACCTCGTAAGAGGAGTGTGTTGATGCAAATTCACTGGCTTAGAGTGATCCTAGATGAAGGGCACACTCTTGGTTCAAGTCTCAGTTTGACAAACAAGTTGCAAATGGCTATCTCATTGACAGCCTCCAGCCGTTGGATATTAACTGGGACACCGACTCCAAACACACCAAACAGTCAAGTTTCTCATCTTCAACCCATGCTTAGATTTCTTCATGAGGAAGTGTATGGACAGAATCAGAAGTCATGGGAAGCTGGCATTCTCAGACCATTTGAGGCAGAGTTGGAGGAAGGCCGATCACGCCTGTTGCAGTTACTTAGCAGGTGCATGATTAGTGCCAGAAAAGTAGATCTGCGAACTATTCCCCCTTGCATCAAGAAAGCGGTTTTTCTCAATTTCATGGAAGAACATGCAAAGAGTTACAATGAATTGGTAGTAACGGTTCGACGAAACATTCTAATGGCTGATTGGAATGATCCTTCTCATGTCGAGAGTCTTCTGAATCCTAAACAGTGGAAGTTCCGAAGTACAACTATTAGAAATGTAAGACTGTCTTGTTGTGTAGCTGGACATATTAAAGTAACAGATGCAGGTGAGGATATCCAGGACACCATGGATATATTAGTCGAGCAAGGTCTGGAGTCTGTTTCGGAGGAGTACGTTTTCATTAGGCATTCTCTCCTGTATGGGTGTAGCTGCTTTAGGTAAAAGGCTAATAGCTCTCTTGTAGTCTGCTGGTTGTATCCCAATTACTGATTTATTTCTACTTCTCCTGTTCTAAGGTGCAAAGAATGGTGTCGCTTACCGGTCATCACTCCATGTAGACATCTATTATGCCTCGATTGTGTTGCTATGGACAGTGAGAAATGTACTTTTCCTGGCTGTGGGAACTCCTATGAAATGCAAAATCCTGAAATTTTGACTCGGCCAGAAAACCCGAATCCAAAATGGCCTGTACCCAAGGATCTTATCGAGTTACAACCTTCATATAAACAGGTAGGTCTGTTATTCTGATATTTTTGAAGTTCCATCTTCTGTTTCTCTAATAACTTTCTAGTTATCACTTGCTATTATTTTGTACAGGATGACTGGGATCCTGATTGGCAATCTACATCCAGCAGCAAAGTTTCTTATTTGGTGAAAAGGTTGAAAGATCTGCAGGAGGCTAACAGGAAGCTAGGTTACAATTTAAATGGAAGTAATCTCAGTACACCCCCTGAGAAAGTAATAATATTTTCTCAGTTTCTCGAACATATACATGTGATTGAACAGCAGGTATGTACCTTCTGTTCTGAAACCGTTTCATAACAATTTTCCTCTCTTTATCCGATTGAAATCACTGAAATGGCACGTACTTTCTGCTTTCGTTGTTGTAGTTAACGATTGCTGGTATCAAATTTACGGGAATGTATAGTCCAATGCATTCTAGCAACAAGGTACACATTTATTTTTTTTCTCTTAGATTTTCTTCTATACGATTTGGGATTGATTGATCCTTTTAACTGCTCAGATGAAGTCACTAGCAATGTTCCAATATGATGATCATTGTATGGTTCTTTTGATGGATGGAAGTGCTGCACTAGGTCTTGATTTGAGCTTTGTATCTCATGTATTTCTTATGGAGCCAATTTGGGATAGAAGGTATATTTTGTGGTTGCAAGTGATGAATTTTAAAGAAGAAAACTAATTCGTCTTTTAAATAGAGTATCCATTATTTAATTATGTGCAATCTCGAGACAAAATATGCATTACTATTGTTGATGATGGATTTAACCTGTTTGATATAATCAGCATGGAGGAACAAGTAATTAGTCGTGCTCATCGGATGGGTGCTACTCGTCCTGTTTACGTTGAAACTTTGGCGATGCGTGGTACTATTGAAGAGCAAATGTTGGAATTCCTACAGGTAGTGTGTGATCTTTACAGATTATAATTCTTCAACCTGTTGCAGATTAGGGATCTATTGAGTAGACATTATAATCTATAACCACAACCTTGAGATTTAGAATCCTACTAGACCCACAAATATTGATTAGCTTAAATTTTTTATATGGAAACTTATTATGCGAATTCGTTTAAGAAGGGCATTATTCTATATATTAATGATTACATGTTCATTTAGGATGCAAATGATTGTAGTAGCAGAAAATTGAAGGAAGAATTCAGGAACGATCGTGAAGGTGGACCACGGGCTCATCGTACATTGCATGATTTTGCAGAGAGCAATTATTTGGCTCAACTTAGCTTTGTAAAAACAAACTCTATGACTTAAAGGTACTCTCCTTATCTTATACAGTATATAACATTTATTTCTTTGATCTCTTCAATCTTAAGAGGGCAATTATAGATGTTGAATTTGATCTCTTCCTTCGCTGCTTTGTGGAAAGTTTCACCACAGGAATGCCACTAAGAATGCTTTGAATTGATATGTAATATCTTTTGCTGCTCGTTTTGGAAGAAGCTTTTGTTGAGCGTCAACTTGGTGGTGCTTGTCATGAACGAATGCTGCATTTGGCATTTCATTTTTGAAGGAGAAGATTCTCTCTTTTTCTCTTGTAATGCATATGCCTACTTGGAAGGAAATGCTATATATTTTTGAAAGCGGATAACTTAAGTTGCTAATTATTGTCTTTCAGTTGTGCAATGTAAACATTCTATTTGAAGATGATTGTAATTTAAGGTTACAGTTTCATACAAAAGGTGCCACAATTACAAGTTTTTGTAGTTTTTTTTTTTAGGAAATTTACTACGATCTCCGAGTTTCAACAAAAAAAAAAAAAAAACTACGATCTCCGATAGTCTAAATGGTATTAATACATCAAAGATATGATCTCACCTAATTTTAACTCTTAAAAGAATGGGCCTAAAGCCCAGCAACTAAACTATAATTTAAAACCTAACTACATTATTTATATTTTAATAAACCAAGTTCAAGTATATTATTTATACTTTAATAAATCAAGTTCAATAGATCAGAGTCCGAAATCGAATCTAGGACCTTAAAGATTTTAGAGTTTATGTCAACATTCTTGTCTAGGGCTACCAAATGTGATCCCAAGTTTTTGTAGTTATTAACTTAAAAGAGGTTCATCACAAAAAAAAAAAAAACTTAAAAGAGTTCATTTGAAAGTGTGGAAGAAGTTGCATTTTAATACTTGTTAGTTTTTTTTTTATGAGGAATTAATACTTGTTAGTTTTTTTTTTATGAGGAATTAATACTTGTTAGTTGTTAATATAATATGCCAAAAACACATCTAGGGCATTTTGTCAAGGGTGCCATCGTTTTTGCAGAACCCCTGCTAATGAGCTTTCTAGAGAAAGAAATAGGTAAGTAGATAATTTTATAGTGAAAAGAATAGTACAACTCAAAAAAATATGAAAAGAATAGTAAAAGTGAAAAAAAAAAGTAACTCTTCCATATAAGCAGATTTACTAGATTGTCATAACTTTAGATTGTCATCACTTCAGGTTTACAAGCCAAGCTATCCCTTTTGAATCTATGGTGGTCACAAAAAGTGGGTGACATTCCATAATCAAGAAAGGGAAAATCAAATCATTGAGAAAATATATAAACATAGATCTTCTACTAATGGAAACACTTGAACCATGGAATACGTACGAGTATGTTGATTTATGTATACTTGAAGGTTAAGTTAGACCTGCATCATAATGGTGTCTGCGTATTTTAAAGTTGGAAAAATGTACTTCAATCTCACACTAAAATATTCGAAAACTTCAAATGTCAGAATGATATACTGTTAGAGACAAAAGAACAACACGATTTGCAAGGCGATACAGATGAACCCCCTTGCTTTTTATGGCATCTTCATATTTCATCATCCTCAAAGGGATCTTTCTCAGGGTAGTCACCAACCTGCAAAACCATAATTCATGAATAATAAGCTTCTTTCTTATTCTACACCTTCATTCTAGTTTAGCATTTATTATGTGCATGTCATCTTCTAATTTAAGTGGGAACATGTTTTCGATAGCATAGATTCATAAACTAGTTCAAGAGGAGGGTTCTTATCACACAATTACTCCTACGCGGTTAGTCACAAGATGGTTCGTTTCTCTCTTATCTAGTTTGTCTTCCTCTTCAGCTCTAATTATTTGACACACTCGGACACTCGTATAGAATCCTCTTAGGGAAAGTGAGGCCATAGTAGAACCAAATACCCTCAACTGTGTTCTTTACCGTCTACTCAGGTGCAGGGTGATGCAGGGAGATTTTCAGAAGATTTTCTGAAAAAGTTTTAGGCGAAGATCTAATTCTTTTTGGAGATTTCCGCTGCGTCACAGGGTTCATCCCAAAGTTCTTCATTATCTTTATAGAATTTATTGGAGTGGATACCTCATTTCGTCGAGTTTAGAGTTAGGTTTGCCTACTTGAGACAACAGGCTTACTCTTAACCTAGAAAAGTAATAAAATATCTCAGAAAGTACACTGTATTTCTAGGGAAGGGATATACAGACCTTTACTTTGTCTGGTCTCACCATGGCACCGTGAAGTTGGGGACATTCGAAGTAGCGTTTTCCTCTCACCCTACAAAATGAAAAATCACAATTGTGTATGTATAATTATCAAACAACGAGAAGAAAATGCAAAGAAGATAATCTTGAAGCAAATTCGTAAGGTGGCTGACAAGATACACATCAGATGAAGATAGGAAAATAATATTAATCAATCTCTCATAAAGAGGTGTCTAGCCTAAGGGGATGGGTCTGGTCTGTATTTGACTGGGAACGAACAACCTCGTTTGGGTTTCTTTTTGTTTGCATGAAGGTGAAATCCTAATTCTAACGGGAGTTTAGTTGTTTCAAAAAAGTTCCTAACCAGTACTACTTTCCTAGCATCTATTGCAGAATGAATACAGATTATTCCATAAGAAGTTCATAAGAATGAATTACATTCTCTAGAAATATAAACTAAGAATTTGAGTAAGAACATTTCATACATTCCATCATGTTTCCCCAACGGTTCGTCGTATTGCACTCCAATCCAAAACCCAGGCGCAATATTTTCAGCTCTACCAACAAATTTGACAACCCCTCTTTTTTCTCCAGGTTCAACTTCACACCTATCTCCTACCTATATGAAGACACAGTTGCATTATAATATATTCAACAAAAAACAAAATGGTACAGTAAATACTTCAAACTAAAGAAGAACTTAGTAAGCGACAGATACAGTTTATCTGTAAGAATAGGCCTAACATTTTCATTTATTTCCTTCTGTCAAATGAATTTCTAATCATTACATGCTGGATTTGATGTCGGTATGTCATTGGTCCTGCTTAGGTGTTTAATTTCAAGTTCCTTCATTATAATGGAAGTTCCAATAGAATTACAACTGATAGTAAATAAACAACCCATAAACTCATTTAAGTAGGCTATCCATGCAATATGAAACCACAATGTATGTTATGCACCTTTTTGATAATTATCTAGGGCGAAATTCTTTTATTTTAGCTCAGGATTTTCACGGCCATCAACTAAGAAGCTGCAGACTAGAGCTGAAAAATTTCTCTGATTCAAAGTAACATGAATCCCCGAACTGCCATTTTCTCTCAGTGTGCTACTTATCTTTTCTCTAAAACCAAGTTAATCCATTAATTATACTTTTTACAATCTCTCATCACTTAATGCAATATAGTTTATCTTCAACCTCTAATGCCACAAGCAAAAACTAGTCCAATTAATATTTAAAAATTAGTGTTAATAGAAACTAATAGTCTAATAAAACATCAGTGTTGAACATAGTTGTAACCAACTTACATATGTCTGTTACTATTCCCTTATCTATTTAATATATAAAGGATATAATATTATACTTGACAAATGAGCACTGACACGCTCAGCATGGGGTGAAGGTAGATTCATTTTTTGTACCAAACAAGTACATCCCCAAAACATTTCATGGTAGATATGATAGCTGCCAATGGAAGGAAAAGAAAACTAAAAGAAAGGAACACAAATTGAACTGACAGAGATTTCTAACCTTGATATTTGCACAAAGGTCTTCCATGTAGTTATCTGATATCTGCAGACAAAATCCATATCAATTAATGCAACACCATGGTCCAAAACTTCAACATATTTCCTGCTCTGTTTATATTTTGGTGGTAACCTGGGGCTCTCTAAGGGTGTTTACTTGTTTCAAAGATGTTTTGCTCAATCAAATGTCTGAATTTGTTTGAGATTAGGTACGAGTTCCTACCAAAGACACCTCAGAATGATATCTGAACCTTGTTATAAATTCTTTCGACCGACACTTGTGCATCCATTTCGCATCATGTATGTCAACTTCGACTTATAACTTTAGTGAAGAGATAGCATAATATATAGAGGCTACTACATGGTATACATCGAACGGACAAAGTGTTGGCTGATTTTAAAGCAGTAATAAAAAATTGGTTCACATGGTAATCAACCTTAGAAGTAAAGATAAGATGATCTTGATTCTTAAGAATGCTAACAATAAAACTTAGCGGCTTACTTTACTCGGTACAATTGATGGGTTTTGAGAAGCCATTTTTTCCTTGAATTTTCTAAAAGTACCTGAAACATTCGTGAGCTGTTAATGAAAAATCCAAGAAGGAGAAATACAACGTACACAAAAGTTAGAAAACAAAACATTTTCTTTACGTAAAGTAAGAAAGACCAGGAAAATGAGAAGTTGAAAAGAAACAAAAAGACATTTCCCCAGTACAAGGAATACTGACCAAGACCCAAGCTCAAAAACCTAATAATCTCTCAAGATTGACCCTAATCAAATGAAACTCACCACCTAGTTTGTCATAGGCTTCTTCAGAAATTGAGTATTTCTCTACCAATGAAGTATCTTCCAGCCAGCCACCAGAGGTTACTGAAGAGGGATCCAGATCTACTATATGTAATCGGAACCTTCCATAGATTAGAACAAGTTGATCAGATAAGATCATTTAACACACATAAGAAGCCACACTAAGAAAAACTTTAAACATGAACTGGGGTATAAGTTGGCACTAGTCCAAATTCTTCCCATTCGTACAGTTTACGATATAGACTTGTACTCATATTATACTTAGCCACATCAAATTTCCGAAATGATAGCCAGTAGCCACTTTGGTTTGTAAATTGTAACCCTTCCATGAAAAAAACAAATAGGAACTTGGGTTTTCAAAACTTTCATTATATCTTGATGGCATTAAACATGGGAAGAACACTTAAAATGAGTGCTAGTTTAAACTGATTCTAACCCCAAATGGTTTCCTATATCAGAAAAAGATATTTCAAACAACACTCACAATTCTTTTTTATCATAAACAAAAACAACTTGATAAACCTATCAAAGCAAGCTATATGATAAAATGTTAGATCATTGAATGGATAAGGTAAATTTGTATAAAGAGATGAAGTAACTAACTAACTAACCCATCATGTGGAGAATAAAACCCAAATGGTCTTGAAATGTCATTTACATCTGAAACTTTAGAACCAGTCTCATCATAAAGCTCAAGTGACATTGATTCAACAGAAGTACCACATTTTTTCCAGAGCTTTTCTTTCACAGATTCCACACTCATCTGATTATCAAATCAAGATACCAACATTTTTGTTAATCAAATTAGTTTGCAGATTTATATTTAGAGAGAGAGAGAGAAAGGAAGAGAGTAGTACCTGGAGAGAGAAACGAACATCTGATGAGAAGGTCTTGAGATTAGAATGAGTTACTCGGACAAGGACTGAATCGTCTCCCTCAATTTGTAACTTATTAGCCATCACTTCCTTCTTCCTTCCTTCCAAGCAATAATAATACAAAGACGATTTGAAAGAGTGGAAATTCTGTTTCAATACCCTTGAAAATTCCACTCTTTCTAACTTGAGATTTGTAAATCGTAACCCTTCAGTGTTGTTACAAAACTCTGTAACCCTAATTCAACCGAGCTTTAGGTCAAGGATGAAACAAGACGAAGAAAAAATGATTAAAACCCTAACTTGACCGAGCTTTGCTTCAGCCGAGCTTTGCTTTGGAGTTCTCTGCGCTTTCTCTCTCTAGAGATACGGTTTGTGAAAAAAAAATGTGATTCGGGGAAGAAAATAAGCCGAAATTCTAAAGGCGCTCTTTAAATGCCTAACTTATACAACCTTCTAAAGGCACTCTCCTGATTTTCCAACTTCTCTGTTGAACAAACTTTGATTCCACATTTCAGCAGCTCCATTTATCTGGACGGGAAGAAAAACATGGTTTTCACGTCCAGATACTTTTGCAAGCATCAAACAGACCCTAAAACCCCCTAATATAAACGAATTTTGAGAGGGAGAGAGAGTAAGGATGCCCCTAAAAGCGTCTATAGTTTTCACTCAGACCCGCCTTCACTCTTGGCACTTTTCGTGAGTCTCGGGCCGAACAATCCGAGGCAATAATAGAGTAGTGGTGATGCATGTGTGTTGGTGGTGTTGAATTTGTGGCGGTTATGGCAGTCGCTAGTGGCGCGTGGAATTATGGTATTGGTGGTGGTGGAGGCGGTGGAATGAATTATGAAGGTAGTGTTGGTTCGGTCGGTGGGTTTGTTAGTATAGTTGTGGTAATGGTGGTGGCAGCATAATGGTGTTAGTGTTAGTGTTGGTGGTGGAGTGACAATGGTGGTGGTGTTTGGTGAGAGTAACGAGATCAATTGGTGGATTTATTGTTGTTCCTCTGGTTATCAGTCGATAAGTTGATTTGTCTCTGTCTTGTCTTGTGTAAGACAGAGTTTCCTTTCTCTACTTCGTATAGAGATAGACTGTAAGCGAATAATGATTTATCAGTATTCCTTCTTTCGGATTAACCGAGTTAGACAAACGTTAATGTAGTCGAGGCGAGAATAAATTCTCTTTCTTTAAGATATTTTACACCCCGTAACAGTACCAAGCGTTAGGGTGTATGCCTTCGGGATACAACGACTTTCCTTTCAGAATGTTAAGATGGTACTTCTATATTCTGAAAGCGGACGAACCTTCGTAAGTATTATGAGCTCTT
Source organism: Eschscholzia californica (assembly GCF_041429995.1). Classification (NCBI taxonomy): domain Eukaryota; kingdom Viridiplantae; phylum Streptophyta; class Magnoliopsida; order Ranunculales; family Papaveraceae; genus Eschscholzia; species Eschscholzia californica. Next base: position 41,742,581 of record NW_028238198.1, read on the forward strand.
GGACTTATGTGAATGATCTTCTAGACGCTTTAAAAATTCACTCGAAACTTCTTTTTTCTTCTAGATATTCTAGGCAAACCAGAACCTCTAGAATTACTTCTCAATCAGATATTCTAGACAAACCAGAACCTCTAATTGTTAGAAGAGAAGAGAAGAGAAGAAGAGAATGAATTTTGATGTCCTAGACGCTTTATGATTATCACTTCACACAAAACTTCTTTCTTCCTTTTTCTAGATATTCTAGGCAAACCAGAACCAGAATTACTTCTCAATCAGATATTCTAGACACACCAGAATCTCTAATTGTTAGAAGAGAAGAAGAGAATGAATTGATGTGAAAAATGAAGTGGGTTTGGGGTGTTTAGATAGGAATCGAATGGGTATATGTGTCTGTTGGGGTTAAAGGGACATATCCTTTCAAAAGAAAGGGCTTAAGTTGAAATAACTGCCTCTGTTTGAGTCGACAGCAAAGTGGAGCGTCGGATCTTTCTCAAACACTCGGGTGGAACGCCCACCGTTAGATGGCGCTAGACAAATCCCGAATCCGTGCCTAACAAATGAAGAAAGTAATGGCTGGATTAAAAGATTGAAGTCGTCCCACTCGGTGCCCGACGCGGAGGATGCGCAGGCCCTTGGATCACGTTGATCCAACGCGTGTGGCGTGATCCCACCGTTGTCCCGCTCGTTATAACGCGATGCCGTCAGATCTTGCAAATTCCCGCGGACTGAACGCCAACCGTCCAGATTTGGATGCGCGTGCTTTGCTCAAATAGCCCCCAAAGTGACTTTTCCAACTTGACGCTATAGTCCCTATTTCAATCGATCATCGTCTAACTTTAGACTTGAATTTTTCATTCATCCGGAATCGGATTCGAGTGATTCTTGGCTCTAAGTTGAAGAGCTCGAAGAGACGAATGCAATTACACATTCCATTTCTGAGTTTGACGAGTCGGGTCGAGCCCAAATTGGCTCTGATTCTAACAATCCCCCACATGAATGAAAATTCGAGGTTTACTATGATACAAACATACTATACTGATATACTGACACTAGAAGAGCTCATATGCGGAACTTCGCTGCACCGGAAGACGGTAGTCTTTCGACTTTGAACCTTTCCTATTGAATAACTACAAGGACGACAGTGAACTTATCGTCTTAAACTGAGTCCTGGAAATTGTAAACCTAAATAGCTATCACACAGCTAATCCCTTACCTACTTGGGTTCTCGGTAGTGTTCATTTCGGCCCTGAACAATTCCGATTTCATGTGTTCTTTAGAGAAGTCGGCCTAGACGACCTTCCCACGAAACCGGTTGTTGGGTTTTACACCCTTCTACTAGTGTTTATAGCGGAAATAAGATATCTAATGTCTACACTAGTATTCCCAGGATCACATGCATAAACCCATAATAATACTAAGTAAAACTAGAAAGATAAATACCTTATTCGCTAGTTTTCCCTCGAACTTTTCCAATTGCTTATGAGAAGACCAAGAGCTTCAAGCGTAGCTCCTCTACTTGGGACAGGAGCAATCAACTTGATCTCCCACCTTGTTGTTTAGCTAGCACACCAATGGTGGTTGGAAGAAAAACTTCTTTCTTCTTGACTAGATAGATAGTTAATGGGAATCAGCTCACTTTCTCCTCTCTACTTGATATGGTAGAGTAAGAAAGCTTAGAGAGAAATTCCACACCTTATTCTCTAATAAGAATCCACCTCCTTTTAGGTTTCCTAAAACACCCTTTAGTATAAGATTTAAGGAAATTGTCGAAAATAATAACTATTGATATTTTCTCAATTCCCTAAGGAGATGACGTCCAAACCCAGCCAAAATTGACATATTTAGTGTTCATAACATAAGGAAACGTCGCTCCAAAAATCAGCCCAATCCGAGCCCTAAAAGTGCCCGAATCGGCCTAGGCCCAAAAACCCTGTTTTTGGCCCTTTTGTACTATCTTTGCCTAATTCCTTTTTAGGCCTATGAGATATGTTTATGGGACATTCCTATTGTTATATCTCACTCCCACTAGTCATATCCTAGACCAATTTGACACTCTTATGTGTAACCCGTTGTAGGATCCGATCGAAGTTAGCCGCGAATTACTTCGTAATTCGACGATCGTAGTTGGTCTCTAGCTACGACTCTACGATCCCTAAATCAATCGGACTTGATGATCTTCCACATCAATTGTCCTTTCCGAAAAATTGTTCGCATTGTCACCTTGGTCGAAGGACATCCTTCAACTCCTTCGGACTCCCACTTGGACTTAGAACAAGTACAATGCTCGATTCCCATGTCACTTAGTATCCCATCTGATACGTCACGTCATTCAGACTTTCTTGATCTCGAGTACAACTGTCAAAACAAATGATTAACTTTTAATCCATTTGAGCACGACCATGCATTTTCAGTTGTTGCTCGTCAAGTGGCCCGAGGACACTGTATCCTAACATATTTAGGAAGACATAATCCATTCTTGCGCTCCCACTCAACTTCATGTCTATCCCGTCCTTCCCAGTATCCGTTTTTATAACCTCGTTTTACGGCGCGGCGTTTAATGGAACCAAAGTCGGACATTCCTTACATTAGATGAGCTGAGCACTCATGTTTTGAGGAATCTCTCCAATCTTGTCTTTTGAGAAGTATTTGACGTTCATCAAGAGTGATGTACTTCTCATTAGAGGGTTACCCAGTGTGTAAAACTTTTACACACCCACGTAGTCGAATCGAATACACTATTCATATAGTCCATGAAACTGCGCTATCCCATCGACTCCCATGCTAGTCTTCGTGAATCATTGTTGTCCATGCAATGATCTGGACTAGGGATTTGACAATAAATATTCCAAGTTCACTTAATAGGGTTTCATTCATCAGATCACGTATCTGACAAACCTATTCGGAATGTTTTATTGTCTATGGACTGTCGTTTAAATACTAAACCAAATTTAGACGATTTGCGAAATAACTCTATTATTTCTGATAACGAGAGTTGTAAATCTGAGCCTCTTCCGTAAAACTCTTTTTACCCACTCAGTTTTACTTGTCGAGGTTTATTCTAAATTTACCTCATGCCTTAGACTATGTATGAATCTCATACTGTGTCTTAGGTGACAGTTTAGTTTGACTATCGTGGTAGTCGGTTTTTAAACTTTGATTATTATCAATTAATTTGAAGATTGCTACCTTCAACCTTGATAATTTATAGTAATCTTTACTAGAGTTAAGGCTTTTAATTTCTTATGTAGAATTTGCAACAGTTATGGGTTAACCACTTTTAAGCATACTGTCCTTCCATGTCTGGAAGTTTGCTATGATGACTTGTTCAACGTGTGTGGTCCTTTTATTGAGTCAGTTTGTTACTGTTATACAACATCCTATGTCGCACTCAATATTTTGTATGTACTCTGCATACGGACCCGGAAGGTTTGTTTCTCCCACTTACCTTCTTGAAACTCGTGATTCAAGTTTTTTCTTCATTCCTTAGGAATCAAACTTCTTTGATTGCCTCTATGAATCGAAGGTTCTAACTCTTGCTTGCTTTTAATCCGTCGATGGATTTCTGAAGCATGCTAATGGACACAACTGGACTAGAGGAATCTTATTCGTCTTGTCTGGTTTCGGAAAACATGAATGTTTCCATCCTTCTCAGTTTTCAATTCCGGAAAACTAATTTAGGTCTTCCGTTAACTTAAATTATCAAGCTACATGTCTTGATGAGATATGGAGTCCATGATGATTTTTGGCTTCTAGCCAAAATCTAGAGTCAGTTTTCGTCACTGCGCAGGTCTTTTATCTCTTCGGAAATAACCTTTATCTTCTGAATCTTTGAGATTTTTCTTTTGACCTTAAGGACTTTTTAACTACAATTTGGAATGTTCTCAACAACTTTAAGATATTCCTTTAGAGACACTTTCAACTACTTTGAGAGTTCTCCTGCGAATTACATTCGCTTTTGTGCGGTAGGTTTTTAAGATCCAATCTTTACCTTTTCCTTTTCCGAGGAACCACGGTTTTACTGTCTTTCAACAGTTGTGTTGCTCTTGGTCGAACTTAATCGACCCGTACATTTTTCATGATTGTTCTTCATGACTCTTCATGACTTTTTTCATGGTCGAATTAATTCGACTTGTACTTTTCTCCCACTTATTCTTGTAATAATTAGTACTTTTCTCCCAGATTACTAGGTGTGCTAATTACTATAAAAATACTATCATGAGCAACAAACACTTGGCTCTCTTGATTGCTTGTGGAAAAAGCCCAAATTTCTTCTAAAGAAATTGCGTCAGACTTTTAAGCTAATTTTGTATCCCTGTAGATGTTTTTACACGAGATTTTAGCTTTCAGACGGATGTTGGTAAATGTGTGAAACAATCGTTTCTAGACTATGTCCCAAAATATTCGGAAGACTGGCTTAAACCCATCATGAATCATGCATAGCAGTGTTCGATTTCTCCCACTGAATCCACCATCCCTCAGATGTGTTCCATGCAGTGAGTTAGGAAACGGTTTCTCAATTCCTTTGATGGTTATCAAGTGTTTGACTCAAGTTTTCACCACTCCAATCTAACCAGATGGCTTGAACTCTCTTGTCAAAGTGATTCTTTACTTCGGTTTGTACTTTGTTTGAACCTTTCAAACATTCCGACTTCACACTTGATGACTTGCATGTTTCCGTACTTCATTTAAGTTTGCCAGTGTACGTTTTGAAGTTTCTCTCGTTAGTTTCTGCAAGTAAACTTATAGGTCTGCATAACACCGTATGTAAAGAAGTTCCTATAGATTTAACAAGGTAAAATTTTTTCACTGTTTTGCTATTATTTTCCCTTTCAATGTTCCCTTCAATTTTTGCTATATAGTACTACCTCACTTATTACTCTCTATTTTTAACAGATAGAAAAAATGTGTTGAAGTAGTAAAGAGGAAGTAAGGGGACATAGAAGAATACATTTTTTTTCATGTTTAATGACCTTATGTTCAATTGCTTTTTTGGTTTTGGACTCGAAAGTAATGGATGTCTACTTCCCGTCCAACGATTAAGTTTGGCCTAATAAAATAACATATAAAATGTTAATCGGAAAGGTCACATTAGTATCACTTTATAGACAAGTTGAATTTGAGTTGTCTGGTAACGGTAATCATATTTGTAAATATTCACTACTATCTTATACTTTAATTGTAGATATCTGCAAATTCCAGGAATTTTCTTTTAGTTTGTGTGATCTTGATTTTTTTTTTTAACTTGTGATTGCAATATGTTTGTATTTGATTTTTTTTTAAGATAAAGTATTGATTTTGTTCTTCCTATGAAAGTAAGTACTTTTTATATTCTATTGAATCAAATAAAAAAGAGATCTCATATAGTCCCTACACATTCAAGGACTAGAGGTCCAGATGTTAGTTAATATCTGTCTGTGTGCAACTCTCATATCAATAGACAATGAGGGTATTGGAATGAGAGTTTGGAAAGGCACACATGTCTCTAGCTAAATCTTTTGTTTGAATTTAGTTGAAATTTATGAATTATACTTGTTAGGGTTATTCAGTTCTGTTGGGCAGAGCAATAATTGTTCCTTTTCAATTTGCCTTTAGGGAAACTTCATTTTTGTTTCTTTTTCTTCACATTGGTGCAAACTCATCTTGATATCATGTTGGGTTATGTGCCTGATGGCTAACCCAAGAGTGTTTCAGGCCTATTTGATGCAATTGCATAAACAAAGTTTAGACAAGTTACTCTGATAGTCTAAACTTATTTACGACAATCAATGTATGTTTCAAATCTTCAAAAAGTTAATTATATTTTTATTTTCTACATTTGAATTTCAACATTCAAAGACTGTCTTTTGATGTTGGGCATGCAGTCCAGATCTTAGAGGAAGCACGCCAAATTATATAGAAAACACATATCTTCCTACATAATTTGATGACAAGAAATCAAAATTTGTGTGTGATATCTATAACTTAACTTCCACCCTGTGCACTTTTTAAATTTCTTTTTGCTGTTGCAAGATGAGCTTGTAGTTTTGTTGCTCCCTATATTCTCATTTTAATATTTTACTATACTACATCTGGAGTTAAGAATAGGTAACTGTGTAGTTAGATTTTTCATATATATGTAATTAACAACTTTTCCTCATTGCAAGATAATTAATTTTGCAACAACTTTTCGATGATATTCTTTTTAGATTATTCCCTCTATGAGTTTGTTATACACATATTTATATACATACATTTAGCGGAATGGTTGTCTTACTATTTATCATATGCCACCAGATATAAGTGGTAGGAGGAGCAAAGGAGATGTGGTACTTTTAAGTTAAATTTCGAAACCAACTGGGACAAACAACTCGAGTGTAAATTTGTTATGAGACTATAACTTAACGGCGTGATCCAGGGTTTGGTTTAGTTAGTAAAGATGCTTCAGAATATATTGTGTGTTCAAAGTTATTTGATTGGTAAGTTCTGTCTTCATCACTTATCTAATTGATATAACACTTCGTATTCTCTCATTTTTCATATTAAATAGAGAAAAGGAGGTTAAGATAATTTAGAATCACTATCACTAAACAATGAGAGGTATCGATAGCGAAAGGGTTATCTTCTCAATAAATCTATCTCCTATATTGTTAGAATTAGGTTTAAGATGGGTCATGTATAAAATGACAATTTTCATCTGCAACATCATTGTTGATTGAGTTACGTCTTTACGAGGATAAACTCCATGCCGCACACGAGGTTATATCAATTGTGATAAGTAAAGTGTGCATGTCAAAATAAATTTAACTGTGGTCGGTCGACAAAGATCTTCAATTTCAGGTCAATTATCTCTACACTGTGAAGGGGTTTTGTATTTGGTTGCTTCATTTGATGTTAGTATTTCTCTTTTAATTGATTGATTCAATTGACTTAGATCTTGAAGGAGTTTAGCATTTTGTTATTTACAATAGTCTAAAGAAAGAATATTAGCCGAAAAGTTACATTTGTTGATAATAAGTGTTAAATATTTTGCGTATCATTTATTTTTGTATGTTTTTCTAAATTTTATTCAAGTTTGATTTTCACCGTGCCGGAGGCACGGGCTATACCTAGTCTATATAATAAAACGCAAAGTTTTTTACTGACTAGGACAAACTAAAAGACAAATCTGATCGTTGATTATGTTTTTCTACAAATCTTGGCCGCTAGATCTATTACCTCCCTTAAAAACTAAAAATTTGTTAACCTACTCACTTAAACTTGTTATATAAACCCATAATAAATCTGCATCCAATTCTTAGTGTCATAAAAAAAGTAATAAGTTGTATATTGATGACCAATTAATATTATAATACCTGAAACTAATGAGATTTCAATCGTAACCGTCGGTTTCAGTTTGACACAAGTCATAAAAAAAATCAATCCTTTAAGTTGAGCAGTAATACTCCCTAGACTATAACCTGCCCATTTTAGAGAAATTACTCTCAACTATTAAATTCTTGTACTTGTAAAGTTATCTTCTGTAACAACATGGTTGAGTTCTCTACATTGTTGTATCAAAACTATATAATAAAACGCAAAATTTTTTGCTGACTGGGACAAACTAAAAGACAAATTTGGTCGTTAATTATGTTTTTCTACAAATCTTGGCCGCTAGACTATTACCTCCCTTAAAAACTAAAAATTTGTTAACCTACTCACTAAATTTGTTATATAAACGCATAATAAATCTGCATCCAATTCTTAGTGTCATAAAAAAAAGTAATAAGTTGTATATTAATGACCAATTAATATTATAACTCCCGAATCTAATGAGATTTCAATCGTAACCGTCGGTTTCGGTTTGACACAAGTCATAAAAAAAAATCAATCCTTTAAGTTGAGCAGTAATACTCCCTAGACTATAACCTCCCCATTTTAGAGAAATTACTCTCAACTATCAAATTCTTGTACTCATAAAGTTATCTTCTCTGTAACAACATGGTTGAGTTCTCTACATTGTTGTTTCAAAATCTGAGGATATTGATTTAAGGTTGTAAGCACTCTATATTTCTTTTAGATAAATATTCTAAAGTTTTTATCAAAGTTTGTATATACTGACATCAGATTGTAAGTCTCTATAAATCTTTTTTATCTCATAAATATTCTTCTGGTAAGCTCTTCGTAAATAGATGTTCAATGTTCTTATCAATATGACGTCTTTGTTCCTCTATATATGTCGGAAACTCTTTTCAAGTTTTAAGTTATTGTTTTCTTGATCACTCGTGATTTCAATTTTGTGTTTTTCTTTGCAGAGTTTCATGTATTTGTTGTGCAAAGGATTTTCACACTTTATGTGATTGCCCGCATGTCTAAGAATTTTTTGGCCAACTCAAAATTCACAATTCAAGATTATGTAACAACTTTGATTAGGTAAAAGTAGTAAGATTATGTACTTCGCTTCAAAGTTGACACAAGTTCTAAGAGCGTATCGTAGTTATGGTTCCAAGTGATTATCAAACCATTTTCAATTTCAAACACTGTTGTATCCTTAGATAAATGATTTGTCAAGTTTTAATAGTTTCTCATCTTTAACTCATTTGTGTTTGGTGCTTATAACTCTTTATCATTTTATCATTTGTTAGGAACTTATCTGCGGAGGCCAAGTCTTCACACCACTCTTTCATTTGTCAAGCCAAAGAGAGTTCCACTTATTGGTAAGATCAATTATTCAACAAGTATATTTTTTTTAGAATGAGATCATTTTCAGTTTTTTCTCGATTTTCATGGAATGAACTTCAGCTAGAAGATTCAAGCAACCTCAGAATTTCTTGATTTTGATGCAATCAGCTGGTTAGGCTTCTTGTAAACAGACTGGATCAACCTCAGAATTTCATCAGTAGTTTGTTGTGCATGGACTTCCAATAACAACCAGTAGTGGAAGATTTAAGCTTCTTGATGATGGTGAACATATTCGTAGTGTAAAGTCATAGTAGGTGGTGATCACATGCTAAGGGTAAAATGGAGTTTACAACCTTCATGTGTTTGTTTCTTTAATTTTACTACCTTGAAACCTAATATAGAACCCAAAGTATTTTTTAGATTCTTGAAGAGTAAGTACTAACCTAATCAGAAATTCTACGTAGCCAGAACTCATGACTACAAACTCTTGGACTTACAAAGGTATCTAAGAGTTGTAGTTCTTGACCAACAAATATATTCTTATTACGAAGATTTTTGTGTGAAATCTGATTTTTGAAATAAATTCTTACAATTATTTACAAGAATGTAGACATAGTTCTTGAATTCCTTTCAGCCTTATAAAAACCATCTAATTCAGTTGATTAAGTTGTGTTTCTTATGAATTGACCTCTGAAAACAAATTGACCCAGGTGAAAGCGGGTAGTCGTTGCTGAAACTTTTATTTAACTATATATTGCATGGATTTTAGAAAAGATGAGTATGGGTGGCGAAGTTATTACCAGTTTCGTCGTCATCTTTTTTTGTGCACCATCCATAGTCTAGGACGCTGCAAATCAACTTCACTCATGAAATACCATAAATAAACCAAAGAGATGGAGAATACCAATTTTAGATCAAAGTAAGTTTCTTACCTGTAACCATTTGTAAGTTCAAAATAATGAATTTTTTTGAGCATTTATGTTTGGGTTAAAAGGGTACTTTGATTTAAATGGTGAAAATATTGTTTTGTACATCTAACCATGTGTAGTTCCATAAAATAAAAATAACAGAGTACAATGGTTGCATATTCTTCTAACATCTCTCAACAACGAATATCTCAGCTCTCTCTCTCCTAAATAAAATAATGAAATGTGATACTCGATGTAAATTGCAAAATGTTGTAGAAAAGGTGTAACCTAGACAGGAAAAATTAAGTGATAAGAGAGAGAACACGAGAATATATGGATGCACAGTTGGAACCAGAATCTGAACTTGGGACCGACGTTAATTTGATTTGTATGAAAAAGATATAATTTTGAATTGAAATCAGTGAAGAAAATAATATAATCGTAAAATGTGTAGCAAATTTTAGTTTATCATATAGAAACGTAAATTCTATTTCCTGTTTACCTATACAAATTATTTTAATTGGGTAAATTAGATTTGTTTGTGTACAAGAATTTGTTACGAAGATTTACTTTCTAATTAGTTTGGTTGTCTCTGCTTAAAGGAGATCTAATAATTGTGAAGCAATACTGATGTCTATTTTTGCAAACGAGGTAATCAACTACTTTGTAATGTATAAAATACTCAGCAAAATCGACCGTGCCGGAGGCACGGGTTATGCCTAATATATATATATAGGTACTATTGTACACCATTTATGCATAAATTCTAGACGTTCCGACCATTCTTAAATTCATAAATTCTTTCAACTTGATTTAGGTTAACGTTTTTAAGTGCTCGAAATCTTGCATGATTTAGCAGTTCAGCTTCATGTTCTCCTTTTTAATCTGTAGTTTTATTTTGTCAAAATGCTAAGAAGTTTCAATCAATAGTAACATTTTTTTTTTCAGTTGTGCAGGTTAACGCTATTAAGTGTTCGAAATCTTGCATGATTTAGCAGTCCAGCTTCACGTTCTCCTTTTTAATCTTTATTTTGTCAAATTGCTAGTAAGTTGCAAGCATCAATGATAGTATTTTACTTTTTTCAGTTGTCCATGACCATATTACAAGGTCACAAGATGAAGACAATCAATCCAAGGTGATTGAAGTAGTTGGATGAAATGTCGAATCGACATACTCACATACATACATGTCCAGCAGATCATGCTCCAATTATTAGCACAGAATTTCGAGACCATTGTGAAGAATTTATATAACTATTTGACCTTCAAGATTCGAGTGATAAGAATGTCAGGTGACGCATCCGAGCAAATACAAGTCATACCAACAGTTAAATTACATTGTTAATTTGCAAAGAAAATTGTACAGTGGTTGCCTTCATAGTATTGTTTTCGGTTATCAAATATCTTTATAGTTTAGATTTTTAATTCATATTTTTTTAGGTAAGTTGTCATACAAATTTTTAGCCAAGTTTTTGCAAAATCAATCTATGTATGTTGTTTCATACAAAAATTTTTTAGGCAAGTTTTTTCAAATTTTTAGGTGAGTTTTAGTTTTTAAATTTAAATACCTAAATGAGGGGATGGGTTTTAGGTCCAAAATCACAGGGTCAATGGGTTTAGAGTCCAAAGATAATACTCTCTCCGTGACTCCGTCCCATTTTGTTTGTAGGTTTGCGGAATTCAACTTATTAAGGAATGTTATTTATTGTTGACAAGTATAAAGACTTTTCCTAGACTAGCCTCATTTAATATAGAGTATTTCATTAAATACAACGTTAGTAGAAATGTAGAATCAATTAGAACCTTTGAATGGTATTCAAACTAAAGGGTAGTTTTGGAAGTTTCATTATTTTAATAATTAAATGAATGTTATAAAAGGAAAGTGAACAAATATTTTGGGACATCCATTAAAGGAATAACAAACAAACAAAATGGGACGGAGGGAGTATTAAATAGAAAATAAATCCATTAAGAGTAATTTACACGTCTAACCTCTCTTTTCTCTACTACTACCTAACCTATCTCAGGTTAAATAAAATTACCGATATTAGAAACAGGGTCGTGGCTGACAATCTAGAGGCCCAGTGGCAAACTTTTGTCGGGGCTTTTTTGTACTAAAATGTGTCGAAAGAAAGTTTTTACACAATGAGAGATATTTTTATGAGAAATCAAATTTAGTATTGGTAAGGTTTTTGGAATATAAATTTTTTATCTTCTCCGTTAGATGTTGTCCAAAGACTTGGCTCTTCCTATATAATTTCTTTGAAAATAGTAAGGTTCGAACCGCGTATCTTCATTAGGAAAATATAACACTTTTGCAATCAATTATTAAATTAAAATATATTGATAGTTGATATATATATATATATATCGAGAGAGGGAAACTAGATAGACAGATTTGTGAGAAAAAGAGTAAAAATTTGCGACAAAAACCTAATTATTTACCAAGCTTTTGAGAAAAAAAGACAAAAAAGATATGGGTAGATCTGGTGGTCTCGAACCCATTACCATGCGAGACCCATTACCATTACCAATGGCCTGAAACCGAGACTATTAACCACTACACCACTGATAATTCATTGTCAAGAATGGAACCGTAAAATTATTAAGAGTGTTCCCTATACAAGATGTAGGTAAGAAATAGGTCCCTTGTGGTAGGAGGCCCAGTGAGGGCGCACGACCCGCACCCCTACCACACCGGCCCGATTAGAAGATATAAATAATCTTTTCAGTTTCAAGAAAATAATTCCTCAATAAGAAGTTTTCATCCTTACAAAAAGTTGTCTTTTCAGTTTAAAGGAATGTTTCCCTAATCTTTTGACCCAAATAAAATCAATATAACTCTCTCTTCTTTAGTTCACCGAGATAAAATCAAGAGAAATCACAGCGAACATTCATCTAAGTTTTTTAGTCTTCATCGGGAGAAAACCTAGAAGAACATGATGCTCAATGGATTAAATTTCTTCTTTTACCATATTCTCGTTTTTTTTTCAATGATAGATTGTTGCACCGTGCGTGGTTTTGTTGTTCTTATTCTTAAAGCGAGGATATCAATGTTTTTCTTAAAAAAAATTCCTTCAGATCTTGTCTCATTGTTTCTCTCTCTATAATCTTGTTTTCTCCAAAAAAATTGCATGAAAGGTAATTATAAATTTTGCAAACTTTTTGCATATTCCCATAGCATTTTCTTGATGCTAACATCATATTTACGTTTTGAATTTTTTTGACTTACCCAGAAAATCATGTCCGTTTTTTAATTTTGAATGAGCGAGTTTGTTTTTCAGTCGACAACACCCTCAAATTTCTCATAACATTTTCTTTGATTTTGCATAAATTGTTAAAATTTTACCAACATTTTCAAACCTCTGACAAAAAAATAACATATTTTACAAACATAATAGCGCATATTATGTTGTTAGAATCAATAAAATGCTACAAAAATGTTGAAAGGACACCCATCTCGATTGCAGGCAACAATCACCGTATATCGATCATTCTTTAAATTTGTAATTTTTTCGTACTGATGGAGCAATGACTGAGAAGAACTCGGAAGGCTTGAACCCCACCCTCAAACTCTTGACCGACGTTGGTGAAAATTGGACCCCATACATCCGCCTTAGTTATTTACCATTTAAGGTAACAACCATAAGAATTTGCATCACTGAAATCCATTTAACGATTGAATAACTGTAAAAACATTACGTGTAATAAGAATAAAGAAAATTCTAGAAAAATGTTTAAAATGTCGTTCTCCTAATTTAAGTAATACATGAGAATGAAAGAAATGCTAGAGAAATGTTAAAAAATTGGTTAACATAATGTAAGTAAGTCAGAAAATATATGATACATTATTATGTTGTTGTTACGCCGATTCATCACCTAAGTTGTTTTACAAAATCTCATAAAAAAAGTTGTTTTACAAAATTAGAAATAATTTTTAGTGTAAGTATATAATTGTATTTTTAAAATCAATAAAATGTTTTTAAATTCTGTTATATCTAAGAATGTTGTTAGAAGCAATAAGATGCTGGATAAATAATCAAACTTTTATTTACCTACTCTAACTAATTCAGAACATATGCTACGCATATTATGCTACACATAGGCTACACATATTATGCTAATAGAATCAAATAAAGTGTTAGAAAAATACTGAAATGTCAGCAAAATAAATATCAGTTTATATTATATTTTTTTTATGAAAACAAGACTGCAGTGATCGAAAATTCAACTTCTTTTCTTACGAAAAAAATGATAAAATTTGTTACATTTAAGGTTTCGTTTGGCAACCACAAGTATAAGTACTTTTGTTTCAAAAAAAGTAAAACAATTATCAAAACTATATTTGGCAAAAATGTATCTTATAAGTAAAAAGTCAAAAAGTTAGTTCGATAATGTAATTTACTTTTCTATTTTATTTTTTTTCTCATAAAGATACTTGATTTTATTTAGAATTTTCATGATTACTCTTTTGGAAGAGGTGGTGACAATATTGGCGGTAGTTGTGGTGGTGGTGGAGCCTTAGAGGTATGGCGATGGAACGTGGTGGTGGCTGTGATATGATTGAGATGTGGTAGTGGTGGAGTTCGGTGGCAGGGGTATGGTGGCGATAGTGATAGTGGTGCTGAAGGTATGTGGTGTTGGGATTTACACCCTTATACTAATGTCTATGGCGGAAATAAGACATCTAATGTCTACATTAGTATTCCCAGGATCACATGCATTAGCCCATAATAATACTAAGTCAAACTAGAAAGATAAATACCTTATTCTCTAGTTTTCCCTCGAACCTTTCCAATTGCTTATGAGAAGACCAAGAGCTTCAAGCGTAGCTCCTCTACTTGCGACACGAGCAATCAATTTGATCTCCCACCTTGTTGTTTAGCTAGCACACCAATGGTGGTTGGAAGAACTTCTTTCTTCTTGACTAGATAGATAGTAATGGGAATTAGCTCACTTTCTCCTCTCTACTTGATGTGGTAGAGTAAGATAGCTTAGAGAGAAATTCCACACCTTATTCTCTGCCCTAATTGTGTTTATATAGAACCCTAATAAGAATTGTCGAAAATAGCAACTATTGATATTTTCTCAATTCCCTAAGGAGATGACGTCCAAACCCAGCCAAAATTGGCAGATTTAATGTTCATAACATAAGGAAACGTCCCTTCAAAAATCAGCCAATCCGAGCCCTAAAAGTGCCCGAATCGGCCTAGGCCCAAAAACCCTGTTTTTGGCCTTTTTGTACTATCTTTGCCTAATTCCTTTTTAGGCCTATGAGATATGTTTATGGGACATTCCCATTGTTATATCTCACTCTCACTAGTCATATCCTAGATCAATTTGACACTCTTATGTGTAACCCGTTGTAGGATCCGATCGAAGTTAGCCGCGAATTACTTCGTAATTCGCCGATCGTAGTTGGTCTCTAGCTACAACTCTATGATCCCTAAATCAATCGGACTTGATGATCTTCCACATCAATTGTCCTATCCGACAAATTGTTCGCATTGTTACCTTGGTCGAAGGACATCTCCTTCAACTCCTTCAGACTCCCACTTGGACTTAGAACAAGTACAATACTCGATTCCCATGTCACTTAGTATCCCATCTGATACATCACGTCATTTAGACTTTCTTGATCTCGAGTACAACTGTCAAAACAAATGATTAACTTTTAACGCATTTGAGCACGGCCATGCATTTTCAGTTGTTGCTCGTCAAGTGGCCCGAGGACACTGCATCCTAATATGGTTAGGAGGACATAATCCATTATTGCGCTCCCACTCAACTTCATGTCTATCATGTCCTTCCCAGTGTCCGTTTTTATAACCTCCTTTTACGGCGCGGCGTTTAACGGAACCAAAGTCAGACATTCCTTACATAAGATGAGTTGAGCACTCATGTTTTGAGGAATCTCTCCAATCTTGTCTTTTGAGAAGTATTTGACGTTCATCAAGAGTGATGTACATGTCATTAGAGGGTTATCCAGTGTATAAACCTTTTACACACCCACGTAGTCGAATCGAATACACTATTCCTATAGCCCATGAAATTGCGTTATCCCATCCACTCCCGTGCTAGTCTTCGTGAGTCATTGTTGTCCATGCAATGACCTGGACTAGGGAATTGATAATGAATTTCTCCAAGTTCACTTAGTAGGGTTTCATTCATCAGATCACGTATCTGACAAGCCTACTCGGAGTGCTTTCTTTATCGTGTGGACTGTCGTTTAAATACTAAACCAAATTTAGACGACTTGCGAAATAATTCTATTTTCTATTATTTCTGATAACGAGAGTTGTAAATCTGAACCTCCTCCGTAAAACACTTTTAAGCCTACTTTCTTTCCATGTCAGGAAGTTTGCTATGATGACTTGTTCAACTATTTGTACTACTTTCATCCTTTTGCCTTCTGGGATGTTTGAGTAGTGTATCGGGTTTTCAAACCGAATTGGATGTCTAAATGCTAATCATGTCTGACATGATTGACTTTATGTTTACTAACATAGATGTCTCTCTCACGCGTGCTTGCTCATCGGTGTCTTTCAGACTACGAGTGTTGCAACGCTCTTTGTTATGAGTTTTTGGGTCGAAATTCTTTTAGACTTTTCCGAATCTTAGATTTTCGGTTTCGAATCTCAATCATCTCAGCGTATTGAGTCTCTCTAATCCTATCATCTTTTTGATCTATCCTTTTATTGAGTCAGTTTGTTACTGTTATACAACATCCTATGTCGCACTCAATGTTTTGTATGTACTCTGCATACGGACCCGGAAGGTTTGTTTCTCCCACTTACCTTTTTGAAACTCGTGATTCAAGATTTTTCTTCATTCCTCAGGAATCAAACTTCTTTGATTGCCTCTATGAATCGAAGGTTCTAACTCATGCGTGCTTTTAATCCGTCGATGGATTTCTGAAGCATGCTAATGAACACGTCTGGTTTCGGAAAACATGAATGTTTCCATCCTTCTCAGTTTTCAATTTCGGAAAACTAATTTAGGTCTTCCGTTGACTTAAATTTTCAAGCTACATGTCTTGATGAGATATGTGATTTTTGGCTTATAGCCAAAATCTAGAGTCAGATTCCGTCTCTGCGCAGGTCTTTTATCTCTTCAGAAATAACCTTTATCTTCTGAATCTTTGAGATTTTTCTTTTGACCTTAAGGGCTTTTGAACAACAATTTGGAATGTTCTCAACAACTTTGAGATATTCCTTTAGAGACACTTTCAACTACTTTGAGAGTTCTCCTGCAATTACATTCGCTTTTGTGCGGTAGGTTTTTAACATCCAATCTTTACCTTTTCTTTTTTTGAGGAACCGCGTTTTTACTGTCTTTCAACAGTTTTGTTGTTCTTGGTCGAACTTAATCGACCTGTACATTTTTCATGATTGTTTTTCATGACTCTTCATGATTTTTCTCATGGTCGAATTAATTCGACTTGTACTTTTCTCCCACTTATTCTTGTAATAATTAGTACTTTTCTCCCAGATTACTAGGTGTTCTAATTACTATAAGAATACCATCATGAGCAACAAACTCTTTGTTTTCTTGATTGCTTGTGGAAAAAGCCCAAATTTCTTCTAAAGAAATTGCGTCAGACTTTTAAGCTAATTTTGTATCCCTGTAGATGTTTTTACACGAGATTTTTGCTTTTAGACGGATGTTGGTAAATGTGTGAAACAATCGTTTCTAGACTATGTCCCAAAATATTCGGAAGACTGGCTTAAACCCATCATGAATCATGCATAGCAGTGTTCGATTTCTCCCACTGAATCCACCATCCCTCAGATTTGTTCTATGCAGTGAGTTAGGAAACGGTTTCTCAATTCCTTTGATGGTTATCAAGTGTTTGACTCAAGTTTTCACCACTCCAATCTAACCAGATGACTTAAACTCTCTTGTCAAAGTGATTCTTTACTTCGGTTTATACTTTGTTTGAACCTTTCAAACATTCCGACTTCACACTTGATGACTTGCACGTTTCCGTACTTCATTTAAGTTTGCCAGTGTACGTTTTGAAGTTTCTCTCGTTAGCTTCTGCAAGTAAACTTATAGGTCTGCATAACACCATATGAGTCCTAATAGATTACTAATCTCTATGGCCTTTTAAAAGGGGTGACTTTGTCAATTAGTCCTTAAGACTTAATCGACAATGCTGAAGTTAATGAGTTTGAATCTCTCGATATCAGCCATTATCAATGTTAACCTTTAGTTAATTTACCACTGGTTTAAAACATCAAATGTTTCTAGAAGAACGACATAATTACTATTAAGTTCTAAGCTAGATCAGTGTCTAAAAGAAGACTTTGATCCCTTTCAGCATCCCTAACATTACTACTTCTGCTCCCTCTTTGATCTCTACTTCTTTTAGTCAGGTATCTGATTTCCTTGAGCTTTACCGAACCGCACATCCGGTTTAAAATACCTAATGATGGAATTTTACGATACTTGTTTTTAACTTTGTTAACAAGGATACGGAACCAGAATTCATAATTCCATTCCATCTGTCCTCCAAGTGCTAAAGGTAGTTTCCTTTTAAATGGTCTAGCCATTGTTTGGAAACATTCACAGTAATGAGGAATACTCTTGATCATGTACTCGGCAACTGCTTTTCTTTGATCAAATGTTTGTCTCACTTGACTGATCCTTTGCCCTTTTGAATCTCAAGGACTCTTTCTTAGATTCCTTGTAGCAAATCTCAAGAACCTCTCTTAGACTGGATATTCTCGTATGTTCTGCTCAGTTTGTTCGTAACAACCTGAGTGACTCATCTAAGGTCTTATCTTTGTTCAATCGATATTGAATTGGGTGATAGATTTACTTTGTTGTCTTCCCTTAAAATGACTTTCAGATTGCCTTGGAGGTCTTGTACCTCCCCATTTATGATTTCTGTATCAATTTCTTCCTTAGTTTGTCTTGATTGTTATGCTAGCATCCATTACTCTTCCAAAGAGAATGTTATACGATTGCTTGCAAATGGTTTTTGACCTTCTTTGGTATGAGTCAACATTGGGATTGGGTATTCTAGTACGCTTTCCTTTTAAATCTAAGATTCATTCTCGATTTATTCTTCCATTCTAGGAAGTTGATCAACACCTCCCTTAGGTGTGATTCAGAGTTGAACTCGTTTGTGTCATCTTAAAACTAAATAAAGAAATGACAAAGTTTTAAAACTCGTTATCGTTTTTCCCACATTATTCAATAAAATCGTCCCCGATTGAATAAGTGATTCCAAGACCCCAGTTCTTCGGAGTAAAGCGGATGAAGGCCTACCCTTTGACTCTGTCGTTCCGGGTGAGTGAACTACTTCACTGATCATACCTTATGACTCTTGGTTTATAGATGACTAATCTATCCTTTTGCCTCGAGTATCCAAGACTCTCTTGCTGATCTCGTTGAATAGAACCATTTAGACGTGTAGGCCTCTTCTCTAGACCTACCCGCATTGTCCCAAGGTAGAGGAGGTACTCTGCGAAGGCCGACCCACCTTCCTCGAACAAGGGCGCAACGAGCGTCTTAATCTTGATAGGCGATTACTCAAGATTACGTTTTAGGAACTTTTACGCTAGTCTGGCGTTTGTTATAGTGAACTATTTATCCTAACTAACATCCTCGACATAAAGCGTAAATAAGTAAGTAAATGCTCGCGAGAAAGTAAATCAAGCAGACATGGATCCTAGTATGACCCCTAAGCTAAAATATTTAATCTCCTTTGATTTTCTTCTTGTTTCGCCTTTCTATTGAATTCTCCCACTCGCATTTAGATTTCATCCTTGAGCTTTTCAATGGACTCATAGACCCTAAACTCTATTTACAAGACTCTAACGATTCGCAGATCGTATAAACTTGAAATTAAAATTAATTACAAAGAAATATATCTATGGTCATAATAGTTTCCCGCATTCACATCACATGCAATCATATAATATATCAAGGCTAAGAATTATATATGCATGTTAATCCGGGAGATACTTTTGTTGACATCCTATGTCACATTACGGACCTTAAGTCTAAATTCGAAGAATTCGACTAATGGTGCGTTCTCGTTTTATCTCTTATGATTTCTAAAACCAACTTTAAGAAAAATTCCGTTTTGGGCTCGAGAAAGCCCGGGTCAATATCGGAAAAAACTTGGTTCGATTCTTAATGATTTCATACATCAATTTAAAGAGAAATCCGTTTTGGCCTTCCGGATGGCCCAGATTAACTTTGGAATTATTTGGTTGGAAAAGCCTCGAAAAAGCCCGGGACAAGTCCTAGACAAGTCCCGGCCCAAGCCCACACAAGGGCTCGGACAAGATCCGGACATGGCACGGCCCATAGGGCCGGCATGTCCTGGCCGAGGCCTAGTCTCGTCCTGGCCAGAGCCAGGACGCTAGTCCATGCACCGAACGCGTCCTAGACGCGTCTGGTGCTGGACCGGACCAGCACTAGGTGTCTCCGAGACACCCAGAACCTCCCAGACGCGTCTCCAAGACGCGTCTGGTCGAGTTCTCTGGACGTGTCTCAGACGCGTCAAGGAAGCTACCTTGCAGCTGCTGGTCACGTCTCCAAGACGCATCCAGAAGCTTCTGTTGCAGCTGCTGGTCGTGTCCAGGAGCTTCCTAGCCGGACACTAGGGTTTTCCAAAAACCCTAGTTTCCAAAAAGAAAATTTCTTTTACAACTCTAAGTTACAGTGTTTTCCTGTTTATTGATTCTTGTTTTATTTCATAAATTACCTGTTATTTATTGTTAAAGTTGCATACTTTATTTCATTTTTTTCAATGCATTATGTATCAACAATGTTCTTCCAAAGAGACATAATGCAATAAGTTTGTTCATCGTAACTAAAATACGAGCCACCGATGCTCCTGTATGAAGAATCAAGTACCACAATGCAGCATACTTTCTTCATAAAGAAGGGCTGCTATTATTGAACAATTACAAATTCAGTTTATTCTTTTTTGAATCAAACTGACGAAGCGACAAAAAAAGAAAACCCATTAGGATGACGAATGACCAACATCCACGGGTTATATATTTCTAAAATGTCTGATGGGCTAAGAACCAGCGACCAACCTCCATGGCATGGTCTCCTTGATACAGCATACATAATATGAGCCTTAATGATCTCTTTTGTTCTTACTGAAGTTTTCTATCAATTGTTACCATCCTATGATAACTTCTTTTTCTAATGACTATGTCCATATAGTCTGTATATGATCTGTCCTAATCCTCTCAGGCGTTACTATTGAGTAATTCGTAAGATGACATATTGCAAATGATTATGCAACTGATAAAAAATATTACAAGAACCAAGTTATACATGAAAGACTACCTTGCAACCCCTGACTAGCTTCCACCAAGCATAATTAAGGCATTATAATGGAAGATGCAGCATCTCAACCAAATGGGTCAATAAGCGAAACTTTTTTTTGATTGGCTCGTTTGTTATGGCATTTGGTAACACAAGGGGCAAATCAGATGCTATTGTACAAATTGTGTAATCCCAATGGTTGTTCAGTAACGTATCTCTTAATCTTCTTATCCTGTCGTAAACTATCGTTCATGTTCGTACGCATCAGCAAACCAAAAAAGCAAAAATCAAGCAACAAAAACTGAAAACTATTATATTATAACTATATTATAATATAGTTGAATTCAACAGGCAAAATCGTGCACGACTTAAATCACCACTATATTTGTTAGCGTATCAATGATCAAACTCAACAAGTTCTATTTCTTAAGGATCACTACCCAAAGATGTACTATCCTTACCTCAGTTATTAAAATTCCATTTCGTAAGCATCACAATCGACAAATTTCCAATCCTTCCCTCAGTTATTTTAGGAACAATATTGCATACCACATCGAAGTTTCATTCTTAAGCATAGGACCCACAGATGTATAATCTTTCCCTCGGTTATTAATACTTTATTTCTTAAGCATCACTACCACAAATTTATAATACTTCTCAAGCTTATTAAAGTTTTGTTTCTTAAGCGTCCCTACCCACAGATGAATAATTTTCCCCTTAATTATTGATTGAAAAATATGGAATCTACATTGAAGTTAAACTTTTTAAGCATCACTATAGGCAGATTTATAATCATTCCCCCGATTATTGAAGAAATAATATGGCATACCACATTAAAACCATTGCTTAAGCATCAATGCCGGCAAATGTAGAATACTTCCCTCGATTATTGATGCAACAATATGGTATGCCACATTCAAGTCCATCTCTCAACCAACACTATGCACATTTGTATAATCCTCTCATCGATTATTGATTAAAGTATATGGCATACCACATTAAAATTTCATATCTTAAGCATCACAACTGACAATGGTATAATCCTTCTCTCGATTTTTGATGGAATAATATGGTATACCATGTTAAAGTTTTGTTTCTTCAGCATCACTACACATATATGTATAATCCGTCCCTCGATTACCGATGGGAATATATTGTATTGCTATACCACGTTAAAGTTCCATTTCTTAAGCATCAAAACCGACAAATGTATAATTGTTCCTTCGAATGTTGATGGAACAATATGGTACAACACGCTAAAGTTTCAATTCTTAAGCATCACAACAGAATTACGTATAATTCCTCCCTCAAATATTGATGGAACAATAAGGTATATACCACATAAAATTTTCATTTCTTAAGCATCACTATCGACAAAGGTATAATCCTTCCTCTATTATTGATGGTTAAATATGGTATACCATATTATAGTTCCATTTCTTAAGCATCGCTACCGGCAAATGTATAATACTTCCCTCGATTATTGATGGAACAATAAGATATATCACATTAAATTTACATATATTAAGCATCGCTACAGAAATACGTATAATCTTTCCCTCGATTATTCATGGAACACTATGGTATATACCACACTCCCATATCTTAAGCATCACTACTCTCAAGTGTGTAATCCTTCTCACGATTATTGATTTGAAATATATGGTGTAACACATTAAAGTTCCATTTATTAAGCATTATAGCCAACAAATGTATAACCCTTCCCGTAAACATTAATTGGACAATGTGGTATACCACATTAAAGTTTCATTTCTTAGGCATCACAACCGACAAACGGATAATTCTTTCCTCCATTGTTGATAGAAATACATGGTAAGGTATACTACAGTAAAATTCCAATTCTCGAGCATCACAACCGACAAATGTTTAATCCTTCCCTCGAATACTGATGGTAATTAACCACATTAATGTTCCATTTTTCAAACATCACAAGCGACAAATGTAAAATCCTTCCCTCGAATATTGATGGAACAATGTGTTATACCACATTGAAGTTCCATTCCTTAGGCATCACAACCGACAAATGTAAAATCTTTCTTGAAAAATTTTGATGCAACAATGTTATATACCACATTAAAGTTCCATTTCTTAGGCAAATGTATAATCCTTCACAAAAATATTGATGGAACAATGTGGTATACCAAATTAAAGTTCCATTTCTTAGGCATCACAACCGACAAATGTATAATCCTTCTCGAAAATATTTTGGAACAATGTGGTATACCACATTAAAGTTTTATTTCTTAGGCATTACAACCGACAAATGTAAAATCCTTCCCAAAAATATTGTGGAACAATGTGGTACACCACATTCAAGTTCCATTTCTTAGGCATCACAACCGACAAATGTATAATCCTTCCCGAAAATATTGATTGGAACAATGTGGTATGCAAATTAAAGTCCCATTTCTTAGGCATCACAACCAACAAATGTATAATCCTTCCCGAAAATATTGATGCAACACTGTGGTATACCACCTTAAACTTCCATTTTTTAGGCATCACAACCAACAAAAGTTTAATCCTTCCCGAAAACATTGATGGAACAAATTGGTATACCACATTGAAGTTCCATTTCTTAGGCATCACAACCAACAAATATGTAGTCCTTCCCTCAAATTATTGCGATTATATCTAATGTTTATGTTGTTGTTTGTATTCTAGAAAAAAATGAGTTTAAATAGATCTTACAAAAATATTTAAGTAAGCAGTCTTGTGCATATATATATATATATATATATATATATATACATACCTCTTCGGAATCCCGTCGCTGCCTCCACTACCAGGCCTCCACCACTTCCTCCATCGCCAAACCACCACACACACGCCCACCATTTTCACCAAACACACAGTCACACACCACCAAGCAGGGACATAAGTAGGATTTTTGTTTGATGGAGGCCGATAGACTAAGTCATACAAATAAATTTTACTACTGAAAAATATGAAAATAATTTCACCCACGCGCTACTTCTATAATTTATTCATTAATAATGACAGCTTAAAAATACTTCCACGGTTACTAAATCCTGTTGAGACAGTTCAATTTTGTGCATAGGAAAAATGATTGTGTGCCTTACTGTCAGTTCAATTTTGTGCCGACAGTCTGCCAGACTATCATGTACGGTTCCTAAATTTTCCTAAAAGGTGTTTTAGCTTTGGCAGGTCGTTTGCATCTTTCATACTAATGTCTTGGCACATTAATATGTTTATGACGGTCTCAGACAATCCCATGAAATAGAAAGAGAATTACCTGCATATTTTTAAACGAAGCTCGCCTTTTTAACCATCCAATTTATTCCCACCTTCACCTCAATAATCACGTTATCCTGCAATTCAATATCAGAAAAGCATCATAGTTTGTCAAATGTTATATGAACTCTTCACTTTTTCTTTAGAAATAACTAATCTATTACGTCATAAGAAATCCAACTATAAAATTGAAAAATTAACAAATAAGAGTAGAGTTAATAAACTGGATGCTCTGTCAATTCTACGAAGATTCTCTGTCAATTACACTCAATCTATCAAGAGCAAACTGAGATCGGACATTCTTGTTCAAGCGGTAAATTGATGAATAACTGCAAGTAGGCATTAGATGTCTGGTCAACATTTCAAGTTATTAGTGTTGACTACAACTTGGGTGAATTTTTACACCCAAGTCTCACTGATTTTATTTGCCGATCTATGCAGATACAGTCTAGATAAGGCTTCCCGGTGACCACGACTGCAAAGGATTCAGACAAACAACCTTAAGGCTGAAACCCTGCCCTCTCACTAGAAGTCTAGTTGAAACAATAAAGTAAAGTTAATAAATACTGAGAAACACAAAACAGCAAATAATCAAAATGGATTTTGCGATAATTATCACTAAAAGTAGAATTTAAAAAGAAGAAGCCAACTTCATCAACTAATGTGATTGCATACACCTAGATAAGCTTTGCGACTTGTAATCAAAGAGACCTTAGGCAATAAGCTTGTGCTTGTTTGGAAGGATTACCACAAGTGATTGAAGCATGTCGTTTACAGAAAAAATATTTAGTTAGGGTAGTCTCAGTATAAGGGCCAGTTATCGCAATGTAACATATTATTGTAAGGAGCTAGAGGCTTAGAGCTAGTATAATTCTTATATTCACGATCTAAATAGATCAATACCCGTCTCGAGCAATTAGTTCTTCTATTTAGAAACCAGAATGGCTTGGTGACGAAATAAATTTCAATTCAAGCTTCCAAACTTATGAGCAAACCTCGTAATGGAGTTTCCTGAGGAGAAACTTATAGGCCAGACCATTTATTTTATGAGTGATGAATTACCAATATCCCCAGGCATGTATTAACCTCAAGCAATTGAAAAAAAACTGGAACACATGATTTCTTCGATACAACATGCACTATCGATATTATTTAACTAGTAGTGACGTGAGAAACAAGCTGCAGATATTGTACCATTAATATGAACTTATTTAGGTAATGTGATTCAACTAGAAAGAGAACTCACCTTTCTAGCCTTCTTCTCTCCCTCTTTCACCCCAATAATCATCTTCAACATCTTGGCAATCAAATAAGAAAATTAATCTTCGTAGTTCTCGTTGACAGATGCAAGTTGAACTCACTGATTTTCTTGAAAATTCAAGCTATGAAAACTGAAAAACAAACTGATGCCAGTATTTGCATCTCTGCAGCCTGGACAATTCTCTACATATTTTCAAGTGCAAATGCAAACTATAACTGCCAAATAGACTATTGAGGAAAAGTCAATCAAAAACTAAAAGTACTTCTAAATTGTAATGTAAATCAAGCAATCTGGAGGAAATTGACTATCCTTCTTTCTCCTTCACTGTTTTTTTGTTCGAAAATGAAAAAGAAAGTAAACACTAGGCCGGCATGATTTCCTCTCGCCATTGGGAAAAACAGATTTTTGCTTGATTACCTTAAGAGAAATCAATTTACATCTCAAGGTCAAAATCTGATTTCGATGTCAAATCTCAATGTTGAAACATGAGACAACAATAAAATTGAAATCAATAAATATGGAGTTTATTCACGAAGCCTTTTATACTACAGTCTAATTTATTCTCTAATCTAAGAGAGATTAATTGCTCCGTGAATACCAAAATCTAATTTCCCAGGCCTGATAGAACTTAATTCAGTGAATCCTTCTTGAAGACTAACACAAAAAAAAACATGTATAAGCTCACTGACTCTCCATTATAGAAGAGATATTAGACGCTAAGCTTGTTCTTGTCTGGAATGATCATTGTAAATGATCGAAGCAATTATTGTGTTTACGAATCAGATTGGCTTAGCAACGAACTAATCTCCAGTTCTAATTCCGAACTTAAGATGCAAACCCCTCACAGATGCTCTTGTAAAACTATTGTACAAACTGATTCTCTTCAGATTTCAAAAATGTTTTTTAACTGAAGAAGACAAATGTGTGATCTTTACGGCTATTCAGTGATGTATCTCTTACTTATCCGAAACAAACTTGTTAGGCACTCCACAATTACTGATGGTAGGGTATTGTCCATGATCATAATAGTAAGCATCATTCGAACCACCACAGCATTGTTAGTACCCACGAAAAAAATTGTAGATGATCATATAGTAAGCATAATACCCACTGGTAGAACTATTTGAATTACAGGTTAAAATATAGTATTCTCTAGTGTTCTCAGCTGCAAATCTAATTGAGCTATGCAGATATCAGAAAAGTATTTGGGTTCTCATAAAAAGTAACTAATCAATCACGATACAAAACATTCCAACTATGAAACTTGAAAACACAGATTCGAATTTGAAACTTTACAGCAAAAGTCCAGAAGAAAATCTATAAAGATGTCATGAAATTTCTCCTAAATCTTTCAAGTGCAAACTAAATTGCCAATTAATAACTGCGACAGAGACTACAACTTAGGTGAACTTTTACACCTGAGTCCTCATAAAGCTTTCGGTGTCCGAGACCCACAAATGTACTGGGACAAACGGATCGTGACCCCTTAAATTCAACTCCTAATAGAAGGAATCTAGTTTATATCCGTATAAAGAGGTGCAGGGTTATACGAAGTAAGATTGTTACAAAAACCAAGCAATTCAGACAAAACTAGCTGACCTTATTTCTTTATCACTGCTTTTTTCTTCCACGTCAACAAACAAGACAATTACAAGGCCAAAATGCAAGGTTATTTACGGCAGACCCATTTACATACGAGAGTTCAAAATTTGATTTTATGTGAAACTATAAAATGAATCGTAAACTGGTCGCCTATGGAACGTTTTGTAGTCCATTACATTCTCTACTATAGGAGATAATTGCTCTTAATTAAAAAACCAATAAGTGACCTCCCAGCTTTGAGCTAGCATATTTAGCAGCTCCTGAATATGAATGCAGATACCTGATAAGCTTGTGACTTAGGGGTCTCTGTAATAATATCGACATCGTGCGAGAAGCTTGTGCTTGTTTTAGGGGATCATCCATAATGATTGAAGTTGTCATCCACACTAACAATATGTTAGTTAGAATCATCCTTGTATAAGGATCTATGTATTATAATGCAACATAGTGGACATTGTTTAACAGTTAGAGCTACAAAATTGAACATTTCACGATTTTAGTAGATTACCCATCTCGACCAGTTTGTTCTTCTCTTACGAAACAGGGTGGCAAAATGATTTCCGATTCTAACTTTCAACTTTTAATGCAAACCTCTTGATAGAGAGTCTAGAATAGATATCTGAAGATATAACATGCCCTTTATTTTTAACTAGGGCACTCAAGATATGACAAACATACCCAAAATTACCTGCACAAGAAGCTCACCTTTTTGGCCATGCAAAAGCAGATGAACTCTTCGATTTTATTAAAATTTCCATCTATAAAAGCTGAAAACAACTGATTCTAGTACTGACATCTTTGCAGCCTTGTCAATGCTTTTGAACTTTTCAAGTGCAAACTAAATTGCTTACTCCTGTTTAAGCCATCAACCGATTAATAACTAAAAATACATGTCAGGTTTACAGTCTATATTATTAGTATTAAGGACAAATATTTATTTCTTAGGCAACGCAACTGAGAAATGTATAATTCTTCCAGAAAATATTATAGAACAATAAAGTATACCACATTAAAGTTCCATTTCTTAGGTATCAAAACCAACAAATGTATAATCCATCCAAAGAATATTGAAGGAAAAATATGGTAAACCACATTATACTACCATTTCTTAGGCATCACAACCGACAAATATTTATTTCTTCCCAAAAATACACATGGAACAATGTGGTATACCACATTAAAGTTCCATTTCTTAGGCATCACAACCGACAAATGTATAATCCTTCTCGAAATTATTCATGGAACAATGTGGTATACCACATTAAAGTTCCATTATTTAGGCATCACAACCGACAAATCTGTAATCCTTCTCGAAAATATTGATAGAACAATGTGATATACCACATTTAAGATCCATTTCTTAGGCATCACAACCGACAAATGTATAATCCTTCTCGAAAATATTGATTGACCAATGTGGTATACCACATTAAAGTTCCATTTTCTTAGGCATCACAGCGGACAAATGTATATTCCTTCCTGAAAATATTGATGGAACAATGTGGCGTACCACATTAAAGTTTCATTTCGTAAGCATCACAACCAACAAATGTAAAATCCATCCCGAAAATATCGATGGAACAATGTGGTATACCACATTAAAGTTCCATTTCTTAGGCATCACAACCGACAAATATATAATCCTTCCCGAAAATATCGATGGAACAATGTGGTATACGACATTAAGGTTCCATTTCTCAAGCATCACAACCAACAAATGTAAAATCTTTCTCGACGAAACAATGTGGTATACCACATTGAGGTTCCATTTCTCAAGCATCAGAACCGACAAATGTATAATCTTTCTCTCGAATGTAGACGGAATAATGTGGTATACCACATTAAAGTTTTAATTCTTAAGCATCACAACGGACAAATGTATAATCCTCCCTCGAATATTGATGGAACAATATACTACATAGCACATTGAAGTTTCTTACGCATCACTATTATGAAGCAGGTGCAGTAGTGTAAATAAGAAAAAAAATCAATTATTGGGTAAAACAAGACATATACACCATGTCTTAAGCATCAATCCCCAGGATTGTGGAACCCTTCCCTTAATTATTGGTGGACAAATAGAATATATGTACTTGCATAAGGTAATATCGAAACTTCTTTAATAAAATGATATAACAAGTATGTGATAGGACAAGAAAGCAACATGTCTTCTAGTAATGATTAGCTACGCTTAATGAGTTGCAAGAAAGGAAGACAACAGCTTTATATAGAAAAAGTGATAGTCAAGAACCAAGAGTGAAGACTTTGAATTCATCGGTACCATCAAGAAAATCAATTAGAAGATCTTGTTCTTCCAAGTAAAAAAAATGTGATGGTCAATGTTTAGGTTTTTATGCAATTCAGTAAAACAAATCAAAGGAAAAACCTGAGATTTATGAATTGAACATGTTATTCTAGAATTACCACTGATAGTAAATAAACAACCCATAAACTCATTTAAGTAGGCTATCCCAGCTCCCTCGTTATAATGGAAGTTCCAATAGAATTACCATTGATATTAAATAAACAACCCATAAACTCATTTAAGTAGGCTATCCATGAAATATGAAACCACTATGTACGTTATGCACCTTTTTGATAATTATCTAGGGCGAAATTCTTTTATTTTAGCTCAGGATTTTCACGACCATCAACTAAGAGGCTACAGACTAAAGCTGAAAAATTTTCTGATTCTAAGTAATAGGAATCCCCGAACTACCATTTTCTCTCACTGTGCTACTTATCCTTTCACTGAAACCAAGTAAATCCATTAATATACTTTTTTACAATCTCTCATCAATTAACGCGATAGAGTTCTCTTAAACCTTTAATGCCACTAATACTGTTAATAGACACTAATAGTCTAATAAAACATCAGTGTTAACATAGTTGTAACCAACTTACATATCTCTGTTACTATTCCCTTATCTATTTCATATATAAAGAATATAATATTATACTTGACAAATGAGCCCTGACACACTCAGCATCGGGTGAAGGTAGATTCATTTTTTTGTATCAAACAAGTACATCCACATAAAACATTTCATGGTAGATATGGTAACTGCCACTGGAAGGAAAAGATAACTAAAAGAAAGGAACACAAATTAAACTGACAGAGATTTCTAACCTTGATATTTGCACAAAGGTCTTCCATGTAGTTATCTGGTATCTGCACACAAAATCCATCTCAATTAAGGCAACACTATGATCCAAAACATCAAATTCATCGTATTTCCTGCTCTGTTTATATTTTGGTGGTAACCCGGGGCTCTCTAAGGTTGTTTACTTGTTTCAAAGATGTTTTGCTCAATCAAATGTCTCAATTTGTTTGAAATTAGGTATGAGTTCCTACCCAAGACACCTCAGAATGATATTTGAACCTTGTCATAAATTCCTTCCACCGCCACTTGTGCATCCATTTCTCATAATGTATGCAAGGAATGAAACTTCGGTTTCGGTGGAATATCGGTCGACCCAAAAGTGGAAATGTTTCGTGAAAACGTTTCTGTCAGTGTGGAAGTTTTACAAAACCACAAAAATAATAGAAATATATTAGAATTGTATATACTAATATATTTTATCCATCATGAAGCCTAAAGAGAACATTGTTATAGTTATAGTACTATTATGGATGAAAATAGTTTATATGAGGGGCAAAAAGGAAAAAAAGTAACGGATTTGTTACAAAATCAGTAGGTTTGAGGTGTAAATTGCAATCACATAGTTAGGTCAGGGTCAAATGGCAAATCCATAACATTAAAAGACTTGAAGGCAAAATAACTACAAAGGAAGGTAAAGGCGCCCTCCGTAAATGTCAAAGGCGTCTGCCTTGAGAGAGGTGCCTTTTACAATTACGGGGGCGCCCTCAAAACTTCCCTAATAGATTAGGGTTTGAAGAACAGTTTCTTTTTTCATTGTCTTCTTCCTCTGGCCGCCCACTTTCTCTCTCTAGGGTTTCATATGAAATCTTCGAACCTAGCTGTAATTTCATAAATTACATGTTATTTATTGTTGAAGTTTCATACTTTATTTCATTTATTTTTAATGCATTGTATCAACAATGTTCTTCCAAAAAGACATAATGCAATAAGTTTGTTCATCGTAACTAAAATACCAGCCACCGATGCTCCTGTATGAAGAATCAGGTACCACAATGCAGCATACTTTCTTCACAAAGAAGGGCTGCTATTATTGAACAATTACAAATTCAGTTTATTCTTTTTGAATCAAACTGACGAAGCGACAAAAAAAGAAAACCCATTAGGATGACGAATGACCAACATCCACGGGTTATATATTTCTAAAATGTCTGATGGGCTAAGAACCAACGACCAACCTCCATGGCATGGTCTCCTTGATACAGCATACATAATATGAGCCTTAATGATCTCTTTTGTTCTTACTGAAGTTTTCTATCAATTGTTACCATCCTATGATAACTTCTTTTTCTAATGACTATGTCCATATAGTCTGTATATGATATGTCCTAATCCTCTCAGGCGTTACTATTGAGTAATTCGTAAGATGACATATTGCAAATGATTATGCAACTGATAACAAACATTACAAGAACCAAGTTATACATGAAAGACTACCTTGCAACCCCTGACTAGCTTCCACCAAACACAATTAAGGCATTATAATGGAAGATGCAGCATCTCAACCAAATGGGTCAATAGGCGAAATTTTTTTTGATTGGCTCGCTTGTTATGGCATTTGGTAACACAAGGAACAAATCTGATGCTATTGTACAAATTGTGTAATCCCAATGGTTGTTTAGTAACGTATCTCTTAATCTCCTTATCCTGTCGTAAACTATCGTTCATGTTCGTACGCATCAGCAAACCAAAAAAGCATAAATCAAGCAACAAAAACTGAAAACTATTATATTATAACTATATTATAATATAGTTGAATTCAACAGGCAAAATCGTGCACGACTTAAATCACCACTATATTTGTTAGTGTATCAATGATCAAACTCAACAAGTTCTATTTCTTAAGGATCACTACCCAAAGATGTACTACCCTTACCTCAGTTATTAAAATTCCATTTCGTAAGCATCACAATCGACAAATTTCCAATCCTTCCCTTAGTTATTTTAGGAACAATATTGCATACCACATCGAAGTTTCATTCTTAAGCATAGGACCCACAGATGTATAATCTTTCCCTCGGTTATTAATACTTTATTTCTTAAGCATCACTACCCACAAATTTATAATACTTCTCAAGCTTATTAAAGTTTTGTTTCTTAAGCGTCCCTACCCACAGATGAATACTTTTCCCCTTAATTATTGATTGAAAAATATGGAATCTACATTGAAGTTAAGGGTGTGTTTGATAGACCATTTTCCCGGGGAAATAAGAATTTTTTTCTCTAAAATAGAATTTTACCGGTGTTTGATTGACAAAACTGGGAAAGTGAAATCTTTTGTCACGTGACTATTTTTTCCCGAATTTCCTCAAAAGTAGAGAAACTATTGACCCGCCTTATAACAGAGAAAAACTTTCTTCAAAGAAAAGTTTGTCGTTGTTTCCCTCATAAACGTCCCATCTTCTGCCACTTACCTCTCTCTCAATACTACTTTCTCTCTCTAGTCCTGGGTTTCATACTTCAATTCTTCATCTGACTCCTAACACACTTCCCAAAAAAGCCTTCACTTTATTTCAATGCATATACCTCACTTCCCACTCCAAAATTTCAAATTTCTCCTTTCACAAAAGTTGCAGAGAGAGAGAGAGACAGAGAGGGGTTTTTATGGTCTTCACAATCTTCAATTAAGTTTTTTTTATTCATACCAATACTGAGTGAAGATGCTGAAAGATAACCTCAAAATATTTATTGAAGTAGTATTCTCTCTCTAGATTCAGAGAGAGCTTTTATTTTTGTAATAAATCTCCATTGCCTTAAAGTACTACCCATGGTTCTTTAATCACCATCTAACAGTAATGTCCATGTAGAGATTTCAATGATCTATCATCCAAACTTTAATGGTAGAGTAAAAACTGATAACTTTAAATGTTACCCTACTACAATCAATTATCACCACCATAGATATACAAAGAATTTTGTCTGTAAGAAAAAACACTGGTTCATACCTTTTGCAGGATTTTCAAGATTTATCAACAAAGACTATCCGATTTTACCTGGCAAAGTTACTTGAATACAACCTGATTTCACCCCTAATAACCATGATGAACAATATTGAATTTGATAAACATACCGAATTTGTGTTTTGTATTAATTTTATTGTTTCTTATCAACTTGTATTTTGCTTTGCTTCTCTTTCTATATCTAAACAAAAACTTTTGGGTCCGTGAAACAAACAATAGAAAATTGAGAAAATAGAAAATTAGAATTTTTTCTCTTTACGGATCAAACATCGGAAAATGCAAAAGTGTCTATAAGGTAAATGTTTCTCTGTGAAAAATTTGCTCCGAGCAAATTTTTCTCTATTTTTCTTCCTTTCCCCTAGTTGCTATCAAACACAACCTAAATTTTTTAAGCATCACTATAGGCAGATTTATAATCATTCCCCCGATTATTGAAGAAATAATATGGCATACCACATTAAAACAATTGCTTAAGCATCAATGCCGGCAAATGTAGAATACTTCCCCCGATTATTGATGCAACAATAAGGTATGCCACATTCAAGTCCATCTCTCAACCAACACTATGCACATTTGTATAATCCTCTCATCGATTATTGATGAAAGTATATGGCATACCACATTAAAATTTAATATCTTAAGCATCACAACTGACAATGGTATAATCCTTCTCTCGATTTTTAGTAGAATAATATGGTATACCATGTTAAAGTTTTGTTTCTTCAGCATCACTACACATATATGTATAATCCTTCCCTCGATTACAGATGGGAATATATTGTATTGCTATACCACGTTAAAGTTCCATTTCTTAAGCATCAAAACCGACAAATGTAGAATCCTTCCTTCGAATATTGATGGAACAATGTGGTATAACACGTTAAAGTTTCAATTCTTAAGCATCACAACAGAATTACGTATAATTCCTCCCTCAAATATTGATGGAACAATAGGGTATATACCACATAAAATTTTCATTTCTTAAGCACCACTATCGACAAAGGTATAATCCTTCCTCTATTATTGATGGCTAAATATGGTATACCATATTATAGTTCCATTTCTTAAGCATCGCTACCGGCAAATGTATAATACTTCCCTCGATTATTGATGGAACAATAAGATATATCACATTAAATTTACATATATTAAGCATCGCTACAGACATACGTATAATCTTTCCCTCGATTATTCATGGAACACTATGGTATATACCACACTCCCATATCTTAAGCATCACTACCCTCAAGTGTGTAATCCTTCTCACGATTATTGATTTGAAATATATGGTATAACACATTAAAGTTCCATTTATTAAGCATTATAGCCAACAAATGAATAATCCTTCCCGTAAACATTAATTGGACAATGTGGTATACCACATTAAAGTTTCATTTCTTAGGCATCACAACCGACAAACGGATAATTCTTTCCTCCATTGTTGATAGAAATATATGGTATACTACATTAAAATTCCATTTCTCAAGCATCACAACCGACAAATGTTTAATCCTTCCCTCGAATATTGATGGAAATCAACAACATTGAAGTTCCATTCCTTAGGCATCACAACCGACAAATGTAAAATCTTTCTTGAAAAATTTTGATGCAACAATGTGGTATACCACATTATAGTTCCATTTCTTAGGCAAACGTATAATCCTTCACAAAAATATCGATGGAACAATGTGGTATACAAAATTAAAGTTCCATTTCTTAGGCATCACAACCGACAAATGTAAAATCCTTCCCAAAAATATTGTGGAACAATGTGGTATTCCACATTGAAGTTCCATTTCTTAGGCATCACAAACAAGGAATGAAACTTCGGTTTCGGTGGAAACTTCGATGAGTCCAAAAGTGGAAACGTTTCGTGGAAACGTTTCGGTCTATGTAGAAACTTTACAAATTTGTGGAAATGTTAGTATCCTTATTAAGGTCTCTTTAATATGAAAGGTTAGTATCTTAGAAGCCTAATATGCATTAAAGTAGTTAATTTAGAGGCTAAATGTAATTATTCACCTCTAATAACCCTAAAACACTTATGTTAGGGGCTAATTTGCAATAGAATAGTTAGTTTAGGGGGTAAATTGAGATCATTTAGGGCCTAAATTATATTATTCACCTCTAATAACCCTAAACCACTTACTTTAGGGGCTAATCTGCAATAAAGTAGTTAGTTTAGGGGCAAATCTAATTATTTTTAACCTATTCTGTTAGATTGAGGGGCTATTTATACACTTAAGAAATTGTTTAGGGGTTAAGCAACAAGATGATTGTAAGTATGCGTCAGGTTCTTTAAGGCGCCTCTAAAAATAGTTTCTGGCACCCCTTCAAGACATTGGGACAGTGAAGGAACGGGTGCCAGATAACTTTTAAGGGGTGCTTTTAACTTTATAACTTAAAAACCCAAAACCCTAACCTTTCTTCCAACAGTCGCCCCTCTCTCTCCTTCTTCTTCTAGGAAACCCTAATCTCTTTCTTTTCTTCTTCTTCACCCTAAACCCACCCATAAAATCTGAAACATGAAGCTATGAAGAAGAAATCAAGAAGGTTTGATGAAGAAATCAAGAAGAAAACGATGAAGAAAGCGAAATTTCATGAGATTTCGGTCGAAATCTTACACGAAAAGTTTGTAAGTGTATTTTTGTTTCGATGATCTGAAAAACCGAAAAATTTCGGTCATTTCGACCGAAATTTTTCGACTTTTGATTCCTTGATCACAAACGGCAAATGTATAATCCTTCCCGAAAATATTTATTGGAACAATGTGGTATGCACATTAAAGTTCCATTTCTTAGGCATCACAACCAACAAATGTATAATCCTTCCCGAAAATATTGATGCAACACTGTTGTATACCACCTTAAAGTTCCATTTTTTAGGCATCAAAACCAACAAAAGTTTAATCCTTCCCGAAAATATTGATGGAACAAATTGGTATACCACATTGAAGTTCCATTTCTTAGGCATCACAACTAACAAATATGTAGTCCTTCCCTCAAATTATTGCGATTATATCTAATGTTTATGTTGTTGTTTGAATCCCGTCGCTGCCTCCACTACCAGGCCTCCACCACTTCCTCCATCGCCAAACCACCACACACACGCCCACCATTTTCATCAAACACACAGTCACACACCACCAAGCAGGGACATAAGTAGGATTTTTGTTTGATGGAGGCCGATAGACTAAGTCATACAAATAAATTTTACTACTGAAAAATATGAAAATAATTTCACCCACGCGCTACTTCTATAATTTATTCATTAATAATGACAGCTTAAAAATACTTCCACGGTTACTAAATCCTATTGAGACAGCAAGTCTGAATTGCATCCATTGTGCATAGGAAAAATGATTGTGTGCCTTACTGTCAGTTCAATTTTGTGCCGACAGTCTGCCAGACTATCATGTACGGTTCCTAAATTTTCCTAAAAGGTGTTTTAGCTTTGACAGGTCGTTTGCATCTTTCATACTAATGTCTTGGCATATTAATATGTTTATGACGATCTCAGACAATCCCATGAAATAGAAAACAAAATAACCGCCAAGGTTACAATATACTCAGCCAGAGTTTTTTATGCGTGATTGACGACTATAGACATTATGTAACTAATAGTGATAAGTGATGAGAGAGCAACTGCAGATACTATACGACTGATATGTTTAACTAGAAAGAGAATTACCTTCATATTTTTAAACGAAGCTCGCCTTTTTAACCATCCAATTTATTCCCTCCTTCACCTCAATAATCATGTTATCCTGCAATTCAATATCAGAAAAGCATCATATTTTGTCAAATGTTATATGAACTCTTCACTTTTTCATTAGAAATAACTAATCTATCATTGTAGAACTATATTTCTTAGGCATCACAACCGACAAATGTATAATCCTTCCCGAAAATATTGATTGGAACAATGTGGTATGCACATCAAAGTCCCATTTCTTAGGCATCACAACCAACAAATGTATAATCCTTCCCGAAAATATTGATGCAACACTGTGGTATACCACCTTAAAATTCCATTTTTTAGGCATTACAACCAACAAAAGTTTAATCCTTCCCGAAAACATTGATGGAACAAATTGGTATACCACATTGAAGTTCCATTTCTTAGGCATCACAACCAACAAATATGTAGTTCTACCCTCACATTATTGCGATTATATCTAATGTTTATGTTGTTGTTTGTATTCTAGAAAAAAATTATTGCAGCCTTGTCAATGCTTTTGAACTTTTCAAGTGCAAACTAAATTGCTTACTCCTGTTTAAGCCATCAAGCGATTAATAACTAAAAATACATGTCAGGTCTACGGTCTATATTATTAGTATAAAGGACAAGTCAATCAAAAACCATAAAATTATGCTCAAGTTGTAACGTAAATCAAACAATCTGGCTAAAATTAACTAACCTTTTTTTCTCCTAAGCAGTTTTTCGTCAACATCAAGAGAGGAGATCTATAACTATTTTCGAAGCGATGCTTCTCGAGTCACCAAAACAAATATTTACTTGGTTACCTATTAGAGGAATCAATTTACATTCCAAGATCTAAAACTATTTCCGAAGTCATTATCTTACTCTAGAAACAGACAATTATTTGCTTATCCATTAAACCTTTATAGTCTAATACATTCTATATACTGAAGGAGAAAACTGTTTCGGGTTTACACCAATAAGCTGAATTTCCAGCCTTTAAGATGTTGATTCAGCGCCTCCCAGAAGACATAATCAGTTTTTTCATCGTAAATAAAATATCAGCTAGCGACTCATGTATAAAGAATCAAGTACTACAATGCAGCATACTGTGTTCAAAAGGAAGAGCTGTGAAAATATTGACTTAGTGACAAAAAAGAAAGTCCATTAGGATGATGAATGACCAACATCCCCAAGATTATACATTTCTAGAATATCTGATGGGCTAAGAACCATTGACCAACCTCCATGACAAGGTCTCGTTCAATCGGTTATTGATGAAAATATATGGTATACCACGTCAGAGTTCTGTTTCTTCGGCATCACTACACAGGTATGTAAAATCTTTCCCTCGATTATTGATGGAAGTATATATGTAAAATCTTTCCCTCGATTATTGATGGAAATATATGGTAAACCACATTAAAGTTCAATTTCTTAAGCATCACAACCGACAAATGTATAATTTTCCCCTCGATTATTGACGGAAATTTATTGTATTGGTATACCACATTAAAGTTCAATTTCTTAAGCATCACAACCGACAAATGTATAATCTTTCCCTCGATTATTGAAGAAAATATATTGTAATGGTATACCACATTAAAGTTCCATTTCTTAAGCACTGAAACCGACAAATGTATAATCCTTCAGTCGTATATTGATGGAACAATGTGGTATACCATGTAAAAGATTCAATTCTAAAGCATCACAACCGCAAAATGTATAATTCTTCCCTCGAAAATTGATGCAACGATATGGTATGTAGCACATTAAAAATTCATTTCTAAAGCATCACAATCGACAAATCACAAATGTATATTCCTTCTTCGATTATTGATAAATAAATATGATATACCAAATTATAGTTCCATTTCTTAAGCATCCCTAACGACAAGTGTATAATACTTTCTTTAATTATTGATGAAACAATATTCACATTAAAGTTCAATTTCTTCAGCATCACTACCGACAAATATATAATCTTTCCCTCAATTATTGACGGAACAATATGGTATAACACATTAAAGTTCCATTTCTAAAGAATTATATTCGACAGATGTTAGGCATTTCACTTTAAAGTTCCATTTCTTAGGCATCACAACCGATAAATGTATAAGCTTTCCGAAAATACTGATGGAACAATGTGGTATCAAAACAAACAAATGTATAATCCATCCCAAGAATATTGATGGAAAAATATGGTAAACCACATTATAATGCCATTTCTTAGGCATCACAACTGACAAATATTTATTTCTTCCCAAAAATACACATGGAACAATGTGGTATACCACATTAAAGTTCCATTTCTTAGGCATCACAACCGACAAATGTATAATCCTTTTCGAAATTATTCATGGAACAATGTGGTATACCACATTAAAGTTCCATTATTTAGGCATCACAACCGACAAATCTGTAATTCTTCTCGAAAATATTGATAGAACAATGTGATATACCACATTTAAGATCCATTTCTTAGGCATCACAACCGACAAATGTATAATCCTTCTCGAAAATATTGATTGACCAATGTGGTATACCACATTAAAGTTCCATTTTCTTAGGCATCACAGCGGACAAATGTATATTCCTTCCCGAAAATATTGATGGAACAATGTGGCGTACCACATTAAAGTTCTATTTCTTAAGCATCACAGCCAACAAATGTAAAATCCATCCCGAAAATATCGATGGAACAATGTGGTATACCACATTAAAGTTCCATTATTTAGGCATCACAACCGACAAATCTGTAATCCTTCTCGAAAATATTGATAGAACAATGTGATATACCACATTTAAGATCCATTTCTTAGGCATCACAACCGACAAATGTATAATCCTTCTCGAAAATATTGATTGACCAATGTGGTATACCACATTAAAGTTCCATTTTCTTAGGCATCACAGCGGACAAATGTATATTCCTTCCCGAAAATATTGATGGAACAATGTGGCGTACCACATTAAAGTTCCATTTCTTAAGCATCACAGCCAACAAATGTAAAATCCATCCCGAAAATATCGATGGAACAATGTGGTATACCACATTAAAGTTCCATTTCTTAGGCATCACAACCGACAAATATATAATCCTTCCCGAAAATATTGATGGAACAATGTGGTATACCACATTAAGGTTCCATTTCTCAAGCATCACAACCAACAAATGTAAAATCTTTCTCGACGAAACAATGTGGTAAACCACATTGAGGTTCCATTTCTCAAGCATCAGAACCGACAAATCTATAATCTTTCTCTCGAATGTTGATGGAACAATGTGGTATACCACATTAAAGTTTTAATTCTTAAGCATCACAACGGACAAATGTATAATCCTCCCTCGAATATTGATGGAACAATATACTACATAGCACATTGAAGTTTCTTACGCATCACTATTATGAAGCAGGTGCAGTAGTGTAAATAAGAAAAAAAATCAATTATTGGGTAAAACAAGACATATACACCATGTCTTAAGCATCACTCCCCATGATTGTGGAACCCTTCCCTTAATTATTGGTGGACAAATAGAATATATGTATTTGCATAAGGTAATATCGAAACTTCTTTAATAAAATGATATAACAAGTATGTGATAGGACAAGAAAGCAACATGTCTTCTAGTAATGATAGCTACGCTTAATGAGTTGCAAGAAAGGAAGACAACAACAGCTTTATATAAAAAAAGTGATAGTCAAGAGCCAAGAGTCAAGACTTTGAATTCATCGGTACCATCAAGAAAATCAATTAGAAGATCTTGTTCTTCCAAGTAAAAAAAAATGTGATGGTCAATGTTTAGGTTTTTATGCAATTCAGTAAAACAAATCAAAGGAAAAACCTGAGATTTACGAATTGAACATGTTATTCCAGAATTACCACTGATAGTAAATAAACAACCCATAAACTCATTTAAGTAGGCTATCCCAGCTCCTTCGTTATAATGGAAGTTCCAATAGAATTACCATTGATAGTAAATAAACAACCCATAAACCCATTTAAGTAGGCTATCCATGAAATATGAAACCACTATGTACGTTATGCACCTTTTTAATAATTATCTAGGGCGAAATTCTTTTATTTTAGCTCAGGATTTTCACGACCATCAACTAAGAGGCTACAGACTAAAGCTGAAAAATTTTCTGATTCTAAGTAATAGGAATCCCCGAACTACCATTTTCTCTCACTGTGCTACTTATCCTTTCACTGAAACCAAGTAAATCCATTAATATACTTTTTTACAATCTCTCATCAATTAACGCGATAGAGTTCTCTTAAACCTTTAATGCCACTAATACTGTTAATAGACACTAATAGTCTAATAAAACATCAGCGTTAACATAGTTGTAACCAACTTACATATCTCTGTTACTATTCCCTTATCTATTTCATATATAAAGAATATAATATTATACTTGACAAATGAGCCCTGACACACTCAGCATCGGGTGAAGGTAGATTCATTTTTTTGTATCAAACAAGTACATCCACATAAAACATTTCATGGTAGATATGGTAACTGCCACTGGAAGGAAAAGATAACTAAAAGAAAGGAACACAAATTAAACTGACAGAGATTTCTAACCTTGATATTTGCACAAAGGTCTTCCATGTAGTTATCTGGTATCTGCACACAAAATCCATCTCAATTAAGGCAACACTATGATCCACAACATCAAATTCATCGTATTTCCTGCTCTGTTTATATTTTGGTGGTAACCCGGGGCTCTCTAAGGTTGTTTACTTGTTTCAAAGATGTTTTGCTCAATCAAATGTCTCAATTTGTTTGAAATTAGGTATGAGTTCCTACCCAAGACACCTCAGAATGATATTTGAACCTTGTCATAAATTCCTTCCACCGGCACTTGTGCATCCATTTCTCATAATGTATGTCATCTTCGACTTATAACTTTAGTGAAGAGATAGCATAATATATATAGAGGCTACTACATGGTATACATCGAATGGACAGAGTGTTGGACTGATTTTAAAGCAGTAAAAAAATAAAAAATTAGTTTCCATGGTAAGATAAGATGATCTTAAGTATGTTAACAATAAAACTTAGGTGCTTACTTTACTCTGTATGGGTTTTGAGAAGCCATTTTTTCCTTGAATTTTCTAAAAGTACCTGAAACATTCATGAGTTGTTAATGTTAAGAATCCAAGAACGAGAAATACAACGTAAAGAAAAGTTAGAAAACAAAACATTTTCTTTACGTAAAGTAAGAAACAGCAAGGAAAATGAGAAGTTAAAAAGAAAAAAAAACACTTCCCCAGTACAAGGAATACTGACCAAGACCCAAACTCAACAACCTAACAATCTCTCAAGATTGACACTAATCAAATAAAACTCACCACCTAGTTTGTCATAGGCTTCTTCAGAAATTGAGTATTTCTCCACCAATGAAGTATCTTCCAGCCAGACACCAGAGGTTACTGAAGAGGGATCCAGATCTACTATATGTAATCGGAACCTTCCATAAATTAGAACAAGTGGATCAGATAAGATCATGTAACACATATAAGAAGCCACACTAAGAAAAACTGTAAACATGAACCTTCCAAATTCTTCCCATTTGTATAGTTTATGATATAGACTTGTACTTATATTATACTACTTAGCCACATCATATTTCCGTAATGATAGCCAGTAGCCACTTTGGTTTGTCAATTGTAACCCTTCCATGAAAAACAAATAGGAACTTGGGTTTTCAAAACATTAAACAAAACATTCATTATATCTTGATGGCATTAAACATGGGAAGAACTCTTAAAATGAGTGCTAGTTTAAACTAATTCTAACCCCAAATGGTTTCATTATATCTTGATGGCATTAAACATGGGAAGAACTCTTAAAATTAGTGCTAGTTTAAACTAATTCTAACCCCAAATGGTTTCATTATATCTTGATGGCATTAAACATGGGAAGAACTCTTAAAATTAGTGCTAGTTTAAACTAATTCTAACCCCAAATGGTTTCATAATATCTTGATGGCATTCAACAGAAGTACCACATTTTTTCCAGAGCTTTTCCTTCACAGATTCCACACTCATCTGATTACCATATCAAGTAATTAAGATACCAACATTTTTGTTAATAAAATTAGTCTGCAGATTTAAAGAGAGAGAGAGAGAGAAAGAGAGTAGTACCTGGAGAGAGAAACGAACATCTGATGAGAAGGTCTTGAGATTAGAAGGACAGAATCGTCTCCCTCAATCTGTAACTTATTAGCCATCACTTCCTCCTTCCTTCCTTCCAAGCAATAGTAATACAAAGACGATTTGAAAGAGTGGAATTTCGGTTTCAATGCCCTTGAAAATTCCACTCTTTCTAACTTGAGATTTATAAATCGTAACCCTTCAGTGTTGTTACAACAATCTGTAACCCTAATTCAACAGAGCTTTAGGTCAAGGATGAAACAAGACGAAGAAAAAACGATTAAAACCCTAACTTGAGCTTTGTTTGATTCTTGCATGATTATTCAACTAGGGTTCTTCAACTAGGGGGTGATTCTTGAATTGATTCTTCAATTAGTGTTTAATTCTTTGTTTCTTCAATTAGGGCTAGATTCTTCACCCTAATTTCTCCCTTTGAACGAAGATTGTTGTGAGGCGAGAGATTTCAAGAAAAGGTGGAAGGAGAGAGAAGAATGATAGCATCTCACCGTCGCTCTCATCTGCAAGACTACAACAGAAAGAGAGAAAGGAGAAAAAAAAAAGCTAAATTTACATAAATAACCCCCAAGAG
The DNA here is from genome assembly GCF_041429995.1 of Eschscholzia californica. NCBI lineage: Eukaryota > Viridiplantae > Streptophyta > Magnoliopsida > Ranunculales > Papaveraceae > Eschscholzia > Eschscholzia californica. The sequence goes on from NW_028238198.1 coordinate 41,786,143, forward strand.
AGGAAAGAGAGTAGGGGTGGCAATTTGGCCCGAACCGGCGGGTTTTTTCCCAAACCCGCCCCTAATGGGACGGGTTTTACCGCCCCGTTAATTAAACGGTTCGGGTTTGGTATGAAGTTAAAAAAACTAATCGGGTTCGGGGCGGGTTTGGTATTAGATAGTAAACTCCGCCCCGAACCGATTAGTATGTTATATATTAAATATTTGTTTTATTTAAGGTTATGTTTCTAAAACTTTAATCTTATATTATCAATTTAATTATTTTATGTTTTATATTATTAAGTAGTTGTAGTGTTTATGATTGATAAACTCAAAGTCTTACAAAATTTTGTTAACAATTGTTATGTTACTTCAAACTAAAATAACTTTTGTGAAACAAAATACTTTGAACCCGACCCGACCCGACGCATTTTATATTAAACGGGGCGGGGCGGGTCGGTAATGGTTTAGCAATTTTTAATTGGGACGGTTATGGTAATTGAATATCCACCCCGATTAATTAGTGGGACGGTAATGGTAAAACCCGTTTACTAACGGGACGGAATTGGGAAGGGGATGAACCGTCCCAAACCCGCCCCGTTGACATCCCTAAAAGAGAGCGTGTTTCCTAAGAAAACCACTTTAACACCTATTTTCTGAGAAAAATTATCAACTCATTTGCCCACTTTTTTTCTTCTTAAGAAATTGATTTTTCTTAGTCAAAGTGGCCAACCAAACCGCGGAAATTGATTATTTTGGGAAAACCACTTTCTTATTCACTTTTTCACACTATCAAATGGACCCTTGATTCCACATTTCAACGACTCCATTTTCTTTTCGGTAAGAAAAACTTGGTTTTCCCGTTCAAATACTTTCGCGCGCATTACACAGACCCTAAAACCCCCAAATTTAAACAAATTTTGAGAGGGAGAGAGAGTAAGGGTACCCCTAAAAGCATCCCTAGTTTTCGCTCAGACCTGCCTTCACTCTTGGCACTTTTCGTGGGCCTCAGACCGAATAATCCGAGGCAATAATAGAGTAGTGGTGGTGGATGTGTGTTGGTGGTGTTGGAGTTGTAGCGGTTATGGCGGTCGCTACTGGCGCGTGGAATTATGGTATTGGTGGTGGTGGTGGAGGCGGTGGAATGAATTATGAAGGTAATGTTGGTTCGGCAGGTGGGTTTGTTACTATAGTTGTGGTAATGGCGGTAGCAGTATAATGGTGTTAGTGTTACTATTGGTGGTGGAGTGACAATAGTGGTGGTGTGTGGTGTCATGGTGAGAGCAATGAGACCAGTTGGTGGATTTATGACCAAGGTGAGGGTGGTTAGATGTAGTGGAGTTGTGACAGTGATGATGGTGGGTGAATGGAGGTGGTGTTGTTGGTAGAATTGCAACGACGACAGTAAAATGGTGTTGGTGGAGGTGTGGTCACGGTGGTATAATGGTGTTAGTCTTATGGTGGTTGAGTGATGAAGTGGTTGTGGTGGTGGAGCTGCAATTGAGGGGATGGGGTGAGTGGTTGTTGAGGCCTATCAAGACAGAAGATGTAACAATCCTACATCGTTTAAGAGCGCCTCTGGAGTCTAGAAAATGGAATTGTGTTCAAATTTTTTTAAGTGTCGAGACCTTTTGAGTAAATCCATGTAGCATTCGGTAAGGACAAAATTCCACACGTGTTGGCTTAAGTGTCAAAGTCAATGACGATATTGACAAGTGTCAGTGGTTTCAACCCTCAAATTAGACTAGCCACTAATTACAAAAATTAGACCAAAATCTGGATTTGAAACAATAGGCTCTTGTGGACTTAATTATTTGGTTACTGGACAACTTCCCCATAATACATTTCAAGTTGCTTTCTTGTGCACTCTCCTCTCTTTTTTTTTTTTTTTTTTTTTTTTTTGAGGTAACCATCAATCTATTAAATAACATTAATGTTCATTACAAGTTGATGATCATCAGGATGTATCTCATCCTCATGGATAGATTGGCCTGTTTTCCTAGCTAATTTAACTAACCTATCCGTTCTATTGTTTGCATTTCTTCCTATGAGGTTAAAATGCAACTCGTGAAAATATTTTCGACTTTTCACCAATTGGTCTATTGGAACCTTCGCTGTCCAATGGTGTTCTGAATTTCTTCCTTTCAGAGCTTCCATAATTTTCTTTGAGTCTCCTTCTAGAATAATTTTCGTGAGGTTTCTCTCCCTTGCCCATTGGATTCCAGCGAGCGCTGCTCTAGCTTCTCCTTCGTCCACTGTTCTTATTCTCAGTACTTGAGCGTTTCTGACGAGGCAATCTCCTGATGAGTTATATGCTGTGTATCCTATAGCTGCTTGCTTCATAACGTTTGTAAAAGAGACATCGAAGTTTATCTTAATATAGTTTGCAGGTGGTGGTTTCCATTGGTCTTTAACCTGTTGTTTGCTCATATTTGGCGTGCTCTGAGTTTGGATAATTTGAATGAACGCCAATATTCTTTGTATGAGAGATGTAATGTTCAGTTTCTGCCTTTGGAACACTATTTCGCATCGTACCTTCCATATAAACCATAATGTTATGAAAATTATATCCATGAAACTAGGGTTTTGGTGACTTGATTTTGCTGATTGAGTCTGTATTTCATGAAACCATTCTGCGAATGATGTAGTTGGTAGAGTCTCATACCTGATTGTATAGGGTAGAGCAAACATGATCCTGTGAATTACCTGACAATGAAATATCATGTGAGTTCTGCTTTCCTGATCGATATTGCATAGTGGGCATTGTATTTCTTGGATATCCATGTATTTGCCTATCACTGTTCTGAAAGGAATTATATCATGTGCTAGCTTCCACGTAAACAACTGGACTCTTGGATTAGTTTTGGAATTCCAAATGCTCTTCCATATTGTTTCATCTATGTTCTCCATTGATCTGTTTTGGCAAATGTAATTGTACATAGAAGATACGCTGTATTTCCCTGTTGTTGTTCCTTCCCATTGAGGTATGTCTTGCCCTCCTGTTATTGGGATAATTAGGATGCAGTTGATTATATCTGTGGTGAACAGTTGAGCTAATTGAGTAGTGTTCCATTGGTTTTGTTCGTCTATTAGTTGGTGTACCCATTGTATTGTTGTTTCTTGTGTTGGTTGCCCAAGTTTTTTGTATCCCGGTATCCACTGATGCTCCCATATGTTTATCCTTGTTCCGTTTCCCACTTCCCATCTGGTGTGCGATTCGATGTTTGGCACATGCTTTGTTAATGTTTTCCAAATGCCCGAGCAGTTGTTTGTGCGAGATTGATTTAGTTCCCTGTCTTGATAATATTTCGCTTTAAGAAACTTCGCACAGATATTGGAGTGTTCTCACTCTCCTCTCTTTCATACTTTAAATTAAACATCCAAACATAATTGAAAGATACAATCAAATAGGAATTCTCAATCAAAATTTGATATTTTATCTATAATTCATAATATTAACTCTCTCAAGTGCTATTATAAAGCATGAGGAAGAAATATACTAATGAGATACAAAGAAACCAAAAATACTCAATTTAGACAACTGCTAAGCTACTGCAATATCTGGTTCTTGTCTTCTCTGGTGAAAGAAGAACTTCATCAATGGCTTTCCTCTTTTTGTTCAAATGTTGTAATTGTTGATTTAATTCTTCTCTTGATTTTCCCTTTAACAAACGAGGTTCTAGCCTTTTTACATCTGATAATTTAACTGGTTTAAGAAAGAATTCTTCAGCTCCTTCCTCTAAACACATGTTATTAATTCTTGATGGTACATTTTCTGATGACATTATCACAACTGGTATATCTTTTAAACATGATGATTCCTGAAACAAATAAAAAAAAAGAGGAAAATCTATCAAACTTTTTGTAAAGAAAAAAGGGTTATATAGTGTATAGACCCCAGTTATTTACCTATATTAGAGATCCACCCCCAAAACGATAATGCTTTAGGGGTTACCCCCCATTCTCTATTTTTCCGTCAAAAGCCTGTTAAGTTGCGAGCGTGCCAGTCACGTGAGCTTCGTTTGACAAATTTGCCCTCTCCATCAGTTTTACTGTCGGGGGTCCTTCCCTAAATAGTTGTTTTATAGTGGGGTTCCTTCCCCATTTTAATACTACTTCCTATCTTTTCATAAGAAAGCTGTGATTTTAGTGAAAAAAAAGTTCAACTCTCTTCCAATTGAGTAACTAGGTCGAGGTTTAACTTGGGTTTGGAAGCTCAGCTATAATGGAGTTTAGAAAAGAAGGTTTCAGATAAATGCTAGCTAAAATTGGAGATAATTGTTAGGTTTGAGTCATTATGCTCAATTTTAATGTTTTCTTTGTAAATTTGTGTTCTTCAATTTAGTACTTGATCTTGAATTTGAAGCAATTAAGCAAAAGCTCTTTGCTTTTAAAAAAAATTCAAAAGTTTTTCAATCTTTTTCTCAAAGATCAAGATCAAGAGAAAAAGATTGAAATACCAACTACATTACATGAATAACAATCTGATCTTGAGAAAAAGAGAAAATGATTGAAAAACTTTTGAATTTTACCTGGCAATTATCTGAGACCTTCTTTTCTAGAACTCCATTACAGCTGAACTCCAAAACCCAGGTTAAACTTCGACTTAGTTACTCACTTGGAAGAGAGTTGAACTTTGTTTTCACTAAAATCACAACTTTCTTATGAAAAATAGGAAGTAGTATTAAAATGGTGAATGACCCCCACTGTAAAACAACTATTTAGGGAAAGACCCTCAACAGTAAAGTTGATGGAGAGGGCAAATTTGTCAAAGGAAGCTCACGTGACTGGCACGCTCGCAACTTAACGGACTTTTGACGGAAAAATAGAGAATGGGGGGTAACCCCTAAAGCATTATCGTTTTGGGGATGGATCCCTAATATAGGTAAATAGCTGGGGTCTATACACTAAATAACCCAAGAAAAAATTAAAAAGAAATATTTCGAAAATAAAGATCTTTAAAATATTTAAATACCTTTACTCTTTTTAGAAGATCATAGCCTTTCATTCCTGGCATACAATAATCTGTTATTATTAGATTAACTTAAATCTCCTGTAAACAAAAATAAAAATAAGAATTGAAAATGGATCACAAAACCCACAAAACTAACATATAATTAAGAGAACTTATTCACAGTTTGAATTGACTCGAGTCATATTTCAGATAATTTGTTTTTATATGACTTGACTGATAGCTGATTAGGTTGATATTAGGTCAACTTACTTCAGTTGAATTAAATTTAGACGAGTCAAATTTATATCATGAAAAAAAAAAACAGTCACATAATAAAATGATTTTACCTGGTGATGTGATGAAATAGGAGGTGGGTTTTGGTTTATTTGGGAGTCCTTTTTCAAACCAAGGAATTCAAGAGCTTTACTTCCAGAATCAACTGTGGTAACTACCAAAATACATAAGAAAATAACAATCAAAATATAGGGACTTCAAGTATTAGGAAATCTTTCATGAAAAGAAACTTGATTCATCTCAAATCTGGAAGACCTTCATATGATGAAGTCTTGAGTAGTCTTTCAATAGGTTTTCTGTCAATCAGACTATCATCTACTGCTAAAACATGAAATTTTGTATCATTTGCCATGTTTGTAGTGGAGAGAGAAAGAGAGAAAGTTGTTGCTATTGTGGTGGAGAATGGTGGTGTTGGTTTAGAGACAGAGAGAGATACCCACTACTAAAATACATAGCACCAAAATTTAGAGTAAAGAAAGATCTCTCACCAAATCTTCAAAGTTTGTTTTTTGGAACGAGGGACCTAGTCTTACCACTTTTTCTACTTCAAGTCCTTTTTTTCAAAAAGAGAAGTTCCCTTAAATGGACTATCAAAAAGAGGTTAAACTGTTTCTTTTAAATGTGAACTAAACAAAGGACAGGGTCGCCGTGGGGGCCGGCAAAGTCTCGCTCCGAGCACCAAGATCAAAGGGCCTCACATGAAGTCTATAAAGATAGAATTAAGGGGTTTCCATTTATTTTATCTCTATAAAGCAATTACCAAACAACAAGTAGGTTACTTTAGCTCGATTGGTAGTAAGCATATTAAAGAATTTGAACAACCTGATGGTGTGTTTGGATGGCGGAATCATAAATCCGCGGATTCATGAGTCCTTGGGATTCATGATTCCACGGATTCATGAATCCAAGTAATATTTTTTGGTTTGTTTGGCAACTAAGAATCCTACGATTTATTGTTATTTGAGTATTTTTAAACGTCTTTAGAAAAAATATGATTTTTGAAAAAAATAAGATATTTTGAAAATTAGGTTTATTAATCCAAAATCCTTGCAAATCCTAGGGGGTAGGGTGGGATTTTGGTCCAATACAAATTTTGAAATTAGGAATCCTTAGGATTCAAGAGTCCTAGGATTCTTGGTAGCCAAACAGACCAAGGATTCATGATTCCTACCAAATTCTACTTTTGATAGGAATTCTACTTAGGAATCCTGCAACCAAACACACCATGAGTTCAATATCAAGCATAATCATTCTAATTTTAAATTAGATTTTTTTCATTACTTTAGTTGACACTTCTAACACTTCTAACATCACCACCATTACTAAACTTCAATGCTATAACCACCACCATTAAATTGTTTTTTTTTAATACTTTAGTTGACACTTCTACCAGCGCCACAATTACTAAACTTTCACGTTGTACCTCCACTACCAACATGATTACCAAACATCTACCATTATACTTCCATCACCACCATCATTACTAAACTTCAACACCACAGCCACCATTAATACTAAACCTCCGCCACCACAACCACCATCAAACCACAACCAACACTATCACCCTAAGTAAAAAAAAAAGAAGGCTGAAATTTCTTTGGACTATTTTCAGAGAATCATTATCTGATACTTTCTTATTTCTATTTAAAAAAAACTGAACAAGCTATTGACTCGTCGAGTTCCTCGTTGAATCACTTGATCGGGAGATTGACTAAGGACTGTCGAGGGCTCTCCCCGAACCCAAACCGATTTCTGAATAATTCAATCAGATCGTTCGATTCGGATTACAAATTATGAACACAAGTTTCATTTTTAAACTTCACATTATGTGCAAGAAAAATGTAAAAAGTTCCGATAGATAATTTTTTTTTGTGAAATGCGCATAGACCACATTCTTGAAACTCGCTTTGGGTCTCCAAAATCTCAGGATCGACCCTGAGAAAGGAGTTGCTCACATTAGAAGACCATATCAGAATGAACCCTTTTTAAATTTACTTATTCCACCATGATGCTTCTAGTAATAATGTGGGTGGAAATATGAACAAGAGGACTGTTTAAAGCAGGCTGAGGATCGTTATGATTGTTCCAATATTTAAAAATGTCATATTTTGTCACCTGACTAGTGACAAATGTTTGAAAATCATTTCTCATTGTTATTATTTTTAATCGTTAAATACCCTTATATGTTTCTAAAAATGAACAATCATTATAAAATTCTTGTAAAATTGGTTACATCTCACAATTATACTTTGAAGACCTTATTTCTCTTTGCATTTTTTGATACAACACAATTTTCAACCTAACTGTCATATATACAATCGCTCATACACTGTAAATGTCATCCTGTCAACACTTAGTTGCGCAAGTGATTGATAGTGTTCTAAAAATTCTAGAAGTCCCAGGTTCGATTCTCAAAGTAGGTAGAATCCAAGATTACTGAATTTGAGTTATTAAAGGTATAAATAATAAGTTTGCCTAGCTTTAGGCCTCGTTAGTATGTTGTTGAGGTTTAGGTCCAGTTCATTTGTGGTTTAACTTAGACAGTTATTGTGCTTATCACATCTTGACGATGTATCATTGTCTTGTAATGACTAAAGTAGATCATAGTTGATTTCTCAAAAGATTAAAAATAAAGGTCACGCTGACTATCGTACATGCTATTATTTATACAAAAATTTTACCAAAACCCATTTCAAGCTTAGAAGTGGACCAGAGGTTCTATCTCAGGAAAACATAGACAAGAGGTCCAGATGGAAAAATTGGCGAAAATATCTCTCATCCTATTCTACATGATGCACGGAAAAATGACGTACGAGAAAATAACGTATCATGAAAAACTATTTACAAAGTATGATAGTTGATAATGTGTTATCAAAAATACTGTACTTCTAAAGAGAGAAGAAAAACCCGTAAGACAAATATGATTATTTCGATCAGGAGATAAACTAAATTTTGTGAAATTATATATTAAAGATGGTCTATGTAACTACAAATAGACAAAATATTTCGTCACACGGAAGACAAATTTAGCCTTGATGCATGTCATAGTTATTCTACACACAAAAACTACAAGTGAAGCTTAATCTTGTCGATTTCTTTCTCTACTTAATATCTCTCTTGTTAGAATGACAGTAATGACGAACTAATCATAAGATCTCAAGTTTAATGGATAATCGAAACGTAAAAAAAAAATTAGTTTTAGAAATAAAACAATTTTGCATTTGAGTCGAAGAACAAAATAGAATTTTGTCATGAGTAATTATGTTCATTCATAATACATTATATGACAGTTCATAAAATGAGTTCACGGTCCATAATACATTATGAACACTCGTAATGCATTACGAAGAATTTTAGGTGATTCCACAAGTAAAGGATTATGGTGGTTTGGAAAAAAATGGCTTTGAACCTTCGGTCAATTATGGTTTTTTCCTCCAATATTTTGCCTAAAACCCGATTAGTCTAAATTTTTTTTAACTAATCACCTAATTTTTGCCGAGTCAGAATAAATTTTCCATTTTGTGACATATAATATATTTTAGATTTATTTTTTCTTGTTTATACTATTAATAACTTGTGGAATAAATTATAACCTCTAATGAAAATCAAATCTATGTTTTTCCTTGTTTCAAGCTTGGAATAGTGGTTGCCGATTTCGAAGAGAGATAGAAAGAGAAGGAGTTCCCAAGAAAGACAAAGCGACTAGACATGAGATATTTTTTAAGGTTTGGGAGATTTAGTTTGGAGGATTTAGGGTGTGTTCTTATGCAAACTACATAGATGTTTTATGAAGGTTGACGAAATTCGCACATGTGGTTGCCACGCGAACCGCGAACCACTTGAACGATATTTGACGAAAAAAATCTAGAATAGGAGACAACTCAAGAAATATTTTTATTTAAGGGCTGTAATCTTTATATTACTAAATAGTTGAGGTCAATGTCTAGATAACTTCAAATATTGTATGAAAAATATTTTTGTCAAAATTCACACACGCGAACCATTTTATTAATATTTGACAGAGACATCCAGAATGAAAGCTAACTCCGTACTTATTTTGATTTTGAGAGTGTAATCTCAATTTGGAGAATTAGAGCATCTCCAATGCAAAACTCAAAAAAATCTTTATTCATCTTATGTGTCAAGTTGCAATTTAGATTCTCACTCATAGGTGGCGACAATAGAGATCCTCAATTTTTTTGTATCTCCAATGCAAAACTCTATACTAGTCTTATTACTTATGTGGTATAGTTATTTTTGTAAATAAATAATTAGTTATTTAAAAAATATAGAAGACTCGGATTTCTATTGGTTGAAAATTAAATATTGATGAATAGGACAATTAGAGATATCTCAAGAGGACACTATTTCTAGAGTGTCCTCTTGAGATATCTCTATTCCATCCTCGACACGTCATCTTAGAGATCCAAATAGAGTGTTGCATTGGAAAGAGTTTTTAAGAAAAAACTCTAAAAATCATATGTGGCAATCAGAGTTTCTAAAATTGAGTGTTACATTGGAGATGCTCCTATAAAAGAGGAGAAGGATGTGTGGGACCAAGCAAATTTTAAGATAGAGATACTGGGACATAAGAGCATCTCCAATGCAAAACTCAAAAAAATCTCTATTCGTTCGATTTGTCAAGTTCCAATTGAGATTCTTACTCCTAGGTGTCGAAAATAGAAATCCTCAATTCTTGTATGTCTCCAATGCAACACTCTAAACTCTTTTATTTTACTTACGTGTCATGGTTGTTTTTGTAAAAAAAATAATTAGTTATTTTGGAAATATACGAAAACTTGATTTCTATTGGTTGAAATTTAAATATTGATGAGTTGGACAATTAGAGATATCTTAAGAGGACACTCTGAAAATAGAGTGTCCTCTTGAGATGTCTCTATTCCACTCTCAACACATCATTTTTGAGATCTTAGTTGAGTTTTGCATTTGAGACGATTTTTTAAGAAAAACTCAGAAAATTTTATGTGGCACTCCGAATTTCTAAGATTGAGTTTTGCATTGGAGATGCTCTAAGCTTTCATTACTTTATCTTATTTTAGGTATAACAAAATCATGTGTTCATTTTTACAGTATCTTTTGAGCAGGTAAGGTTAGGGGTGGGAATCGGGCGGGCTCGGTCGGGCTCGGGCTACCAAGTGCCGGGCTCGGGCGGATCGGGCTCGGATAAGCCGAGCCCGAGGTAGTGAGCCGGGCGGATCGGGCCGGGCGAATCCAAAACTTGAAGTGCCCGTAGCCCGTCCGAGCCCGACTACCCGAACGGGTTTCAACGGGCTCGGGTCGGGCGGGCTCGGGTTTTAATGAATTATTAAAAAAAAATAAACAATAATTTAATAATAAGACAATAATTTAATAAAAAAACAATAATCAATTAAAATACCAACCATTATATATATGATTATCAGATTATATCATAAACAAAATTACATAATCACCCATTTTAATAACAAAAAGTACATTTCCCTCCCTTCAACATTTTAATAACAAAAAGTCCAAAATATAAACAAAAAGTTACATTTCTCTCCTTCATTCATTAATCGAGCAATTGAACTTGAGAAATGCTAGGACTAGGAGTTGGTTCGGGAAACCCGTCGTTTAACGGATCAAACTCCTTCAAAGTAACATTAAGCTCATGTTTCCACCAATCCTTAAGACAAACACAACACTCCAACATTTCCGGAGTTAGGCTACTCCGATAGTCCCCCTAAATTCTTTTACCTAAAGAGAAAGCCGACTCGGAAGCAACAGTCGAAATCGGGACAGCAAAAACATCACGTGCTATTCGGGACAAAATTGGATACCTCTTCTCGTTCTCACTCCACCAACCCAAAACATCGAACTTTTCAATATTATCGACCGCAGGATCTGGCTCAGACTCATATCTAGATATTTCTTCGGAAGCGGTAGCTATAGGGTCCTTTCGGACTCTCTTAATACTTCTCCAAAAAGCACCACGCCTAGACGGTCCATCGGGCTCACTCTGGGGTTGATCAACAGTAGACGACGAAGAAACGGATGTAGGCACACTCAAATCAGCCGTATACTCTTTAAATAATTCACGTAACTTGTCGATCATGGTGGCAGATTGCTCAGTAGAACACTTGATAACATGAGCCGAAGTATCGAAACAATTCTCAAGTTCGGTTAAGAGCATATCAACTTTCATTTTGATCCTTGGATCTAAAATACATGCAACACCAAACAATACGGGAGTTTCACCCCAATACTTGCAAAATTTAGCCTCCATGAAATGAATAATGCCCGCAAACATAGGATCATGTCGATTATCTAAAAATATCATCCCAATATCAACCAAATACTCCAAGACGGAGTTAGAAGTCACATAATCAACACCAGAAAAGAAGTTGGTTGCCTCATAAAAAGGCTTCAAAAACTTGTACAACAAATTGGCGTGCTGCCAATCACTACTCGATAAGACAAAAGGCGGAGATCGATCAGATAAGAACGAGTCAATCGGATCCTTAAACGGAAGGGGACTTCTCAACATAAGATAGGTTGAATTCCAACCATGTTTTACATCCAACTGCAATTTTTTAGGAGAATAGTTCTTTGATTCACAATGTGTTCGAAATTGTGCATTTCGAGTCTCCGATGCAGAGATATATTCAAGACAACCTTTCAGCCGTGTAAGCATTTCTTTAAACTGGGGAACTTTAAAACCATCCCGAACAACCAAGTTCAAGATATGACAGCAACATCGAACGTGAAATAATTCGCCTCTCAATGGTAAATGAGGCATTAACTCGATTAAACGAGAAACATACACAGTATTTGCACTAGCATTATCCATTGACAAGGAAAACACTTTGCCAGACATAATCCAATCATTAGTTAGCTTATCATACAAAACATTGGCAATGTGTTCCCCAGTATGAGACTTGTCCAACAGAATGTAAGAGATGATTCTCTTTTGGACACACCAAATTTCATCAATGTAATGCGCTGTTATGCACATGTAACTAAGCCTCTGGTTCGAAGACCAGATATCAGAAGTAAGAGCAATTCGACCAGGAGCACTAAGTAAAACATTTCTGAGTGCATCTTTTTCTTCCTTAAAGTATTTAAGGATATCATTTCTAACAGTGCTCCTAGAAAATGACTTGAACCCAGGATGGAAGGAATCAGTAATATAAAATTGAAAGAAGGGGTCCTCCACAAATTGCATCGGCAACTCGCGAAGGATTAAAAGCTTGATCGTGTTTTTGCGAGCTCTCGCTTGACTAAACTGAAATGAACCCATATTTCCACTGTTTGGATCTTGTACCAACTTTGATTGAGTCAAGTCGATTTTTAGTGCTTTAGCACACTTAAATGTGTGTCTCTTGAAATGTGTTGTCCCGTTAGAAGATTTCGAATTTCGAGAAACACCACAAAAGTTGCATTTGGCCATTTTAATGATCTTGCCTCCATTTTTAGGATCAGGAGCATCATGAAAGGAATAAAAGTCCCAAACCTTAGAAGTTCTGCCTCTCGTACAGGTTGACGTTCCAGTCAGCACATCTACTTCGCCTGCGGGAGAACCAGCAGGAGCAGACACACCAGGAACAGGAGGATCAACAGTACCAGCAGGAGATATTTCTCCATGAGCACCACTCTGACTCTCCGTCAAATCAACCTAAGTAGAACCTCAGCCAACATAGAAAGTTATTCTACTAAGCTGAGTTCATGAGAGATCTAATATAACGAAATTCATCATCGGTTTGTAGGAACATCAATATTCGTTCGGACATTCAATTTCTAACCAGCTTTCTTGAATCACCGATTTTGGTTACAGTGTTCTAACAACAAAGAAGTGTCCACAATTGGGAGAACCATTTAGGTTCTTCATCAATTCGGTCCTTCTAAGTGTTTAAACAACGCATCCAAAACTGGAATGACAAGTGATCCAGTCTGAAATCATGAGTCCTACAGAGAAGGTAAGAAACATAGAAGTTAGAAATAGACAAGTTAAAAAACAGACAAGTTAAAAAACAGACAAGTTTAAGAACTTAGAAGATAAGTTGTTTTAGAAATAGAAAGTAAAGAGAAGTGAAGGTTAGAAAACTTGTTTTAAAAAAGAAAGAGAAGAAGAAGAGTAGTTTTGAAAAACAGAAAAAACAAAAGTAGTTTTAAAAAAAATTTGTTTTAGAAAAAGAAAGTAAATAGAAGTGAAGGTTAGAAAACTTGTTTTAAAAAAGAAAGAAAGAAAGAAGAAGAGTAGTTTTGAAAAACAGAAAGAAGAGAAGTAGTTTTAAAAAAGATTTGTTTTAGAAAAAGAAAGTAAAGAGAAGGTTAGAAAACTTGTTTTAAAAAAGAAAGAAAGAGATAAGAAGAAGAGTAGTTTTGAAAAACAGAAGAAGAGAAGTAGTTTTAAAAAAGATTCTTTTAGAAAAAGAAAGTAAATAGAAGTGAAGGTTAGAAAAGTTGTTTTAAAAAAGAAAGTAAGAGAGAAGAAGAGTATTTTTGAAAAACAGAAAGAAGAGAGTAGTTTTAAAAAAGATTTGTTTTAGAAAAAGAAGGTAAAGAGAAGGTTAGAAAACTTGTCTTAAAAAAGAAAGAAAGAGAGAAGAAGAAGAGTAGTTTTGAAAAACAAAAGAAGAGGAGTAGTTTTAAAAAAGATTTGTTTTGAAAAAGAAAGAAAGAGAAAAATGTTTTGCAAAACAAGTTGTTTAAAAAGAAAAGAAAAAAAGGTTGAAAAAAAAAATTTTAATTGTCCTGAACATGAAGGCAAGATCATCATGTTGGCTCAGATCTGTGATCAAGTCTGACTGAGTTGTTTGAAAAAAAAAAAATACTTTAATCTATGATCAAGTCTCACTAAGTTGGTTAAAAAAAGAGATCTGTGTATAAATATTATTAATTACCTAATGGTTCTAAAACAGAACACTCGGATCTGTTTAATCAGACAGATCGATAGTCAGATGACTCAGATCTGTCTGATTAAACAGATCAAACTCAATGTTTGTGTTCTGTTTCAGAACTAAAAAAAAAGATTATTATCTATGATCTATCATCTTGTATCAATATTATCTAACGGTTCTGAAACAGAACACTCATTTGAGTTTGATCTGTTTAATCAAATGAGTGTTCTGTTTCAGAACAAAAAAAAAAAAAAAAAATTCCACTATTTTTTGTGTCTGTACATGGTACATAGTACATCTTACATCGACTTCAAGTCATCAATCACAAAAAAGAAAATTACAACAAGAACATACCCTAATCCGATCTATTTGATCAGACAGATCAAAGGTTTAGAACTCTGATCTGTCTGATCAAACAGATCTGTTAACATTTTAAGAATATAGTAACTATCTAAGATCTAATAACAACATCATATTTCTTTTCACAAATCAAAAACAAATAACAACATCATAACAGAAAATAAAAATAAAAAACCTATCTAAGATGAGTTCGAAGGCTTAACCGCTTCATTTGATCTTAAAGATCATCAGCATATACCATTAACCGAACATCATCAGAAGTCAGAACTCAGAAGTAGATCCCTTTCTCCAAAGTCCAAACTCGAAACCCACATCGCATGCAGAAGTAGAAACAGTAGAAGACTAAAAGTAGAGAGAAGATACTAACCATTTTTGTAGATCCTATCTGTTGGATGATGAAGGTAAGATGACCGGGAACTTTAATGTTTCGTTTAGGGCTTTAGGGTTACTTGGATGAAGCTTTAGGTTTTCGTTTAGGGCTTTAGGTATTAGAGTTACTGGTAGAGAGAGAGAGGCGGAGAGAGAGCTTCCATTTTCGTTTATGGCTTTAGGGTTACAGGTTACTGGTGGTGGATGGTGGTAGGAGAGAGAGAGAGGCGGAGAGGGAGAGAGAGGCGGAGAAGGAGAGAAGACTTAGGGTTCGACTGTGAGGGTTTTTATAGGGTCGTTGTTTTAATCCAACGGCTGAGATGTGATTTGAAGGGGCGCCCTATCTCAGCCGTTGGATTATAAAATGACACGCGGATTCTAACGGGTACCCTCTCGGGCTAACTGTCAGGCTCTGTAGTCGGGCTCTGTCGTCGGGCTCTGTCGTCGGGCTTGTATTCAGGCTACGCATCGGGCCGGGACTCGGACGGGCTTAACGGGTCGGGACTCGGAATTGAGAACCTGTCCGAGTCCCGACCCTATTAGCCCAATATATCGGGCCGGGTTAGCCCGGCTCGGGGCTGCTTCGGTCATCGGTCTCTCACGGTTCGGGCCGGATCGCGGATTTCCGGACCGTTTTCCCAACCCTAGGTGAGGTGGGGTAGTGTGTCAGCAGCGTGCAGGAGATGGCTCATTTCATGGGATTTGTTTCCTATGCCCATTCTCTCGTTCAGTGAGTACACATGGAAGTATCATTATATAATATACTCCCTCCGTCTCATATTCATAGTCCATTATCGAAACTCACCTGATTTATTTTCGTTTTGTGTGTTCCAATATTGTCCGTATTAAATTAGAATGCTAGCATTTATTGTAATTCAATCTAGTGAATGTCATTGGACAAAAGTAGTGCATGCATCATCTTTCTTAATAAATGCACTTGATATTGATAGAATTTATGAGGGGTATATTTGCCAAAACAATGGATATTATAGGCTTTATATGGTATGGGACTTTCATTTTGAGACAACCCAAAAAGGAATAATGGACTTTCATTGTGAGACGGAGGGAGTAATATATATAATATATAATATAATACATATTACATAGTATTAACTAGAAGAAGGGTTCTCATCAAAAAAAAAAGAAAAAACTAGAAGAAGGGGAAACACAGAAGGGAGGTTAGAATTTTTGCATGAAAAAATTCAAATTATGGTCTAAACTTATGTTGTAAAAAAATCCAATTTTTTCTTACAATTTATTGTAAAATGTTATTTTTATAAATTAGAATTATGCTTTGTTGCCATCAAAGCATTCTGAATGAAAGAATAAAGAGTCCTAGTTTGTTACCAAATAGATTAAAAATGACTTTTCGAAAAATATATGGACTAATAAATCCAAAGGACTCCTGAATCGGTAAATTTATGATTACTTCATCCATTCACACTAGGAGCGGGAATTGGTCCGGACGAAACGGACACTAACACAATCGGTCAAGGTGGAAAGGGCACAAGTCCAAAGTGTCCACTGGGACATCCAGACAAAACAGGCGGACATTTCGGATTTTTCTCCAACAAAGTGTCCGTCCGTGACCGTTTTAATAATCGGACAAACCGAGTATCGGTCGATCGGGCACCGGTCACTAAAGAACAAATATAAAAATTTTGTTCGGAATGAAAATTCTTTAGTAGCTAAATACAACTTTTTATACTCTCACTTTACAATTCAGAAAAGTAAATGAATACAAAATAAAAAGAGTCGAAACAATAAGTAACTCCGGGGTTCAGAAAATGATGAAACTTGCTCTTTTCCTGTCGTCTCTATCCCTAAAATGATGAAGATAATCATATGGCACGAGACTGATTTACTAATACTACTACAAAGCCAATTAAATCAAGCACTTCCCAAAAGAAGCAACTCGATCACAGATTTCTACGACAAATAATCTCCCCACATTTCTGGTTTTATATATATATATATATATATATGCGGGTCATCGAAGCATAAAACGTAGAACCAAACATGTAACAATTTTTCTTTTTCTTCGTAATGGTTTACAAGTTTCAAGTTCAAAGACCTTTGATTCCATAACAAATATTCAACTATTCTCTCTAAAAGAATATCCACATTTTGGGCACTCGTAAAAAACAGTCTGCCCTTCATCAGCAGATCTCAACTGCACAAACCATGAAAAGATGGGTCAATATAAAATGACTTCTTGAGACAAAGTTCATCTTATAAAGAGAGGAGGAAGAAGATTATGATACGATAGATCGATACCTGCTTCGTGTAGTATTCAACCTCATGGTGATGGCACGAAGGACATTCTAGACTAACCTATTTCAGGCCAAAAAAATATATTTAAGCTTTGAAAAACAGCAAATGTATGATTTCTACCAAGCAAAAGATGAAAAGTAGTACTTACAAGTGGTCTTTTCACTTCTACCTCAGCAGTGTCTCCATCAAGTTCCACGAAAGGTTCAATTCCTAGATCCCTCCTAATATCCTATCAAATACAAAATAGTAAACTTGAACTATTCTGTGATGAAAATACATTAATTTTAGGGTAAAATCACTAGAGAACAGACTAAGAACAGCTCAATGATTTCACATGGATTCTTTTCATGATAAAATGTGTTTATAAGATCGTTGTAACATGTACTTTCTAGTCATTATTCAAGTAAAAAAATGAAAAATAGAAGGATTCAGATTAGCTTATTAAGGTTGTATTATACCATAATTATAGTATATATATATATACATATGGACGGTTGGTTGAGGAATTTGTCCCTTTCATCGTGCGGGTAGATGAGGATGGGTGTCCCGTACATAGAGACCCACCATGATACTTCAATGGTGTGAGAGTGTGTGTGTGTGTGAGAGAAAGAGATAGATTTATTAGAGAAAATATTGGCCATACCTCAGCAGTGATAGTATAGCTTGTCTCTTTTCCAGCAATATCTAATAATAAGACAACCCCAAATTTAAGGTAGACCATAGAGAAAACATAATATGATCACTTAGAAAAGTAAGATATATATATTTTAACAGACAGCCTAACAAGTAGTATATCAAAATCTCCTTATTTTAAAAACATGTCCTCCTAGAAATCAATTCAGTAGACGTTACGCCCTATACCTAAACCCTAAAAAAATGTCTGGTTGCTTTCAACTTCACTGATCGCTTTTCTTTGAAAGGGTACCCACAAGTCACAGCTATGGAATGTATATCTTTTTTACCTTTAATGTCTCTAGTGATTTGTTTACCTTTAATAGACAAAAAATAAAATTTTAAACAGTAAAACCCTTCAAAGATAAAACTGGGAAATTTTTTGTTTACCTTTAATGTCTCTAGTGAAACCGCATGAAGAGCACTCTGCGTACTTATGAGACCCCAGAGAAAGCAAAGTTCCGCAAATTTCACAGAATAGGAAATCACGAGATCTGCAGTATGACATTTTTAACTTAATTTTAGGATATAGTATTAGGGTTTTAGAAAGCAATGAAATTCAATCCGGAAACAATGAATTTCATCTCCAAAATGGTGTATCTAACTGGACTCTAGAGTTTAATCTAAATAAAGTTTCAGACTAAGGTTTTTCATTATATCGACATGATGATTGAGAGATATTAGCGCTAACTAAGAGGCGAGGGTGAGGGCAAAAAGGTCACCTAGGGGGTTCATCATGGGGGTGGTACTTTTACCATTTATGTACAGAGAATGCAATGTATGATACTTGAACATAGCATGTAGCTACGAATTTGTTTCTTGAATGCAAAGTATGTTTTTTGAGTTGTCAACGTTTTGCGTGTGTATATGCTTCAATCTAGGGTGATTTCTGAAATAAAATATGTCATAGCTCACTCTAATGTCAATATGCCTGACAGTAATAGTGAAATTTCTGAGGGATGTCTTGATGAGTAACCTAAGTTTGAGCCTTGAGGAGTATGAGAGTGTGTCTTCCTCAAATGAAGATGATCAATTTAGGGTTTATACCTACTGTAATAAGTTCTTAACTGACAAAAAAATGTAAATAGTTCACAAAAGTTAAAATTTAGTAATACCTGATGAGCGCGCATCTTTTTTCCCTTTCCGTATCTAGGTAATATCTTGACATTATTTCGGTTTTTCAAGTTACTGAAACAAAACTTCACTTCGGTGGAAATCTGATATGAAATTTAGAAATCAATGTTATTTTCCGAGAGATGAGGTCAATAGATCATACCTATTAAAGTCGAAACTTGTTAGAATCGAAAATCCGATCAAGGATCATACCTCATCTCTCTCGCTTCTTCCTTTTCTGGTTTATTACACTGTATTTCTTCACTACCTCTTCACTGATTTCTTGTAGTAGAGATGATTATCAAAGTTTTAGGGTTTTAGTTGAAAAGAAAAGCTAGAGAGAGAAAAAGGCAGGACTGAGGAGTCGTTTTGATCTTCACGGCACTGATTTATCAGCGCCCCTAAAGACAATTTTTAGAAACAGAACAAGAATAAAAGGGGGCGCCAACAATACTGTGGGTGTAATTCTCAATAAATAATTTCAATTTTACTCCTTAGATCAAGTTTTTATAACAATCTTACCCCTCAAATTAACAAATTTTGTTACAAATCCGTCTTCAATAGTGTATTCTAATATTTATTTTAATTTCTCTCTTAAATGTGTCATGTAAATTCATAACCCGCAAGATAGCATCTTTTTTTATGCTTAATGATGGTTAAATAGTCTTGTTATATACAATTGCATTTATTTCTATCATTTCTAGTGGTGGCCAACGGGCCTTGCCGACACGGAAACGGACCGGCACAACCCGTTTATTTAAGAACACGGAACGGCACGGAACGACCCGTTCTGTGCCGTGCCGACCCGTCACAGGGCAGGCGTTCTGTAACGGGGTTGGGATTCTATAGTCTAGACCCGTTAGACATGACCCGTTGGAAACGTGGGAACGCCACAGAATGGGCCATGCACGGCACGACCAGTGAAACGGGAACGACCCGCCACAAAAACGCCAGCAACGAAAAAACCAACCACAACCCCATTACCCACCTTGGTTATTTAAATTTAAAACTAAAATCACCTAGGTTAGATTTTATGAGAACTTTATACTACAAAAAGAACAAACATAAGAAAGACTTAACAAAAGAAAGTAATACTTGTACTTAAAAAAAAAGTTTTACTATATTTTTTTTACTAAGATTTTTTTTTGTTGAAAGAGAGACAAAGAGTCGGTACTTAGACTTAGTTAAAACAAATAAAAAAATATATTTATGAGGGGGTCGGAGCCACGGGAACAAACACGGGAACGAACACGGAAACACCTTGAAACGCCACGGCAGGGAACGGCACGGGAACGCCACGGAAACGGCTGGGGCGTTCCTATGGGTCGTTTCTGTGCCCAGACCTTTGTGGTCTGGGCACGACACGGCTCACAGTCATGTCTGACGTGGCGTGTCAGACACGCCAAGGCTGTCAAACGGGTTGTGCCGCCACGGCACGGCCCGTTGGCCACCACTAATCATTTCCGTTAATTTGTAAAATTTCAACACTACCGAAACATTCCTATTTTTAAACCGATCGAAATTTTCACCGAAACCGAAATTTCATTTCTTACATCAACCAATATCAAACAACAAACAAGTAAGCTAAATACGAATCAATTAACCAATATCAACCAAAAAAAATGTTTGGTTTGCTTTGAACTTCACTGATCGCTCTAAGAAAAGGTACCCACCCCTAATCCACACTATCAAACTCACAACCCATTTATTGTGGCCGAGTTCAAGGTGCGAGCTGAATTTGGGAGCATTACTAATAAACATCTTAACTTTATCTCCTTATTTTAAAGTAGAACATAAACACAAATTTATTGGTAGTTTTTCTTCCTCTTCAAGTATTACTAAAGAATATATAATTGTTGATTACGATTATGGGTATCCAGCTTCAATCAAAACCAAGGAAACATAATTAACTCTGAGCTCATTGCCTCGTTCTTATATGAACTTCAGGTTAATTCTCAGGAACACCAATGCGTTAGAAGTGGAAAGAAAAACTATACAGACCTAAACCAGACAGTCTTCTAATTTTGTCGGATAAAATCTGACACTTTCAAATTTAGAGCATGTTGGAAACAAATGGTCTTTTGTAGTCAATCGGATAATGTAACATATATATATATATATATAATATTATATGTATTCATTGATAGGCCTAAAATTAGGTCTTTTCCCCAAGTGTAGGGGTCAAGTTATAGTATTGAAAATAAGATCGAGTATCGTCCCAAGGGATAGGTAGGTAACTTCAGATATTGACGGCGAGTTTAGCCCAATAATCAAAATGTCAATAACTAACTTAGACTAAAACACACACACACACCCCACTCATAAATTTGATTTGCAAGAAATAAGAAAATAAATAAAACTAACTAAACCTATCTAAGAAAGAGGCGAGAAGATATCTAAGGTTATAAAATCCCCCGCAATTTTCACTTTATAAAACAAGCACTAATTACTTAAATCTCTTTTGTATATACTCGGGATCCAATATAATGAACTATTTGGATTCCGGATGATGTTCTAGATAAAACAATTTTATGATTACTAATTCTAATTGTCTTCCTTATAGAGATTCGGATTGCTTAACTATTATTCATCATCTAAAAAGCATACTCCATCTAACAACTTAACGAAAGTATGAAATATCTAATTATGATGCATGAGTAATGGAAAGAAAATCCAATCCATATAGATAAACAATCAATAGACATTAAAGCACATCAAAGGATTTAATTAATCAAGAACAAGTATTATAAAGATCCAAAATGGGTTTCATTCACAACCTTAGATTGCTAAGTTAACTATACATGAAATCTAGAGTAACATTCATTGACATTGTAAAATAAATGAAAATACTAAGAAATTAATGGAAAGAAATCACCAAGAATGTTCAAAATCCATATTCCCATGTATCTCCATTTTATCCAAAATTTGCTCCATTTGTGCTTAAGAATTTTACTCCAAAAAATCCAAGTAATAGCTATTTTATTGCCACCCAAATAAGAAAAAGAAAGAGAAGGAAGAAATTAGATGTAGAAAGAAGTTGGAAAGAAAAGATGAAAGGGGGTAAAGATGATAGAAGAATATGGAAGGAAGAAGGAGAAGACTATTAATGGAATAATAATAGTGGTAGAGAAGAAGTAGTAGTAGTAGAGAAAGATAGAAAAAGAATGGAAAAGATGGATTAGGTTGGAGAAAGAAATAGGTAAGAGGAGATTGAGAGGGTTTTCAAGTCTAGGTTTTAATGGAGGAGCAAGTGCTATTAAATAGAGTTGGGGTTTTGGTTGGGTTAAATGGTAAAAAAGAATAAAAGAGAGAATTATATTTGGAATTATGGGGGTTTAAAATATAAAAAACCCTAAAGCACAAGTATGGTCGGCGGCTGGTTAATATTGGTTCAAATCCGGATGCTAGGGTGTAACCGGAGGTAGCATAGTACGATGGGACGAAACAGCCGCCGTTAGATCTTGAGGCACGCAGATCCGGAGGGACGGGAGTGAAGACACACGTCAGAGAGCACGGTTCTAAGTAGCTTCGGGTAACACGGGATAATGATAAAGGATGGGACACACATCAGCCGTTGGATCTACAAAACACGGAAGGTAACGGTGACGATTAAAATGTGAGAGCGGGACTACCGGACTAAGTTGCAGCGCGCCACACTAGATCAGACCTATAGGGTCCATTTCGCTGCTCAGCGCTAACACGGGAATTGGATATACCATCCATTAGAGCTCGCCACGTGTCCTTAGGCATACCGCGGGGCAGAATCTTGCCCGAAGGTGTCCCACCAGTAAACATCCTTTGACTTAACTTTGACCATGATTTATTCCTTCGTCCGGACTCCGATTTGACTTCCGTTTTCTCCTACGGACTCGTCTCGACCTATACTTTTCAACCACGCACTGACCTTGGCCAAATTACCAGAATTTTCTTCACTCCAAATGACCAAAATACCCTTCATGCACCTTTTCCTCATTTTTAACCGTTTTTCACACCTAACTCTGCAAAAGACACCTAATCAAGAAAACCAACCATTTTATTATAATAAAGACTCGAAACCGACTAACTTGGCTAAATTAAACGACTTAGATGGGACATTTTCATGACCCATCATTCATCGGTAGAATCATATAGGTGAGTTAGAGAGAGAAACAAACTACACACATGACACATAACACATTAGCACATGACACATTAAAATATGACACATTACAATTTGCCACTTAATGTCAAATATTAAAAATGTTTTTAGGATTGACCAAGTTAAAGAACGCTGGAGTGTAAGAGTCTTGGAGAGAATAAGAGAGAGGAAGTACAATAGAACCTATTGCATTAAAAAGAGAGAACAAAAGTTAGAGAGAGAAAACAATACTATAACGGTACTATATATTCCTTTTTGTTACCCAGTAAAATTTTTTTAGTTATAACTATTGACAACCAGATAATATTTGGGGCCTGGATAAAGTGGGGGCCCGGTGCGGTGGCACCATTTTACCTACGCCCCTGAAAACCGTAGTTCGAATCTTATTATTTCACGGTCTTTGTCTTTGGTTTGTGTACAAAATTTTGGGGGATTGTGCAAACGTTGGGATAGACTTGGGTCGTGTGCTAGTAGGATTGTTTAGTCACAGAATTGTGGATATGCCAGGTTAAGCAAGGAAGTGGTAGAGAATAACAGATGAGAGGGGAGGACCTTCGAGGTTTAACCATTGAAGATTTACAACGACTGGAGAAATCGCTTGAGACAGGCTTAGGTCGTGTACTAGAAACAAAGGTTTCTTATGATATATTTTTCGTTACGTTCCTATTAATAGGATTATCATCAGTTTCATACTTAGTGAATTTCAATTGATTTCCGGGTGACCGTATACAGAAAGATTGACATCCTCCAAAAAAATGTTAGAATACTAAATAATTTTTTTTAAATATCGCTGAATTGAAAAACTAATTCTGTATTTGTGTTTAAATTATAATAATATCTACATCTATATAATTATATATGTTATTAATAAGATTAAAATCATATAAAATAAAGATTTTAACACAAAATTACCATATGAAAAAAATATTTTAACTATCTAATAAGACAATATAACATATATAATATTATAGGTATTCATCGGTAGAATTATATTGGTGAGTTGGAGAGAGAAACAAATTACACACATAACATATTACAATATGACACATAACACATTAAAACATGACACATTACAATTAGGCCAGTTAATGTCAAATATTAAATATATTTTTAGGATTGACCCAAGATAAAGAACGCTGGAGTGTAAGAGTCTTGGAGAGAATAAGAGAGAGGAAGCACAATAGTACATATGAATAAAAAAGAGAGAGAACAAAAGATAGAGAGAGAAAGCAATACTACAAAGTTACTATATATTCCCTTTTTGTTACGCAGTAAATTTATTTGAGTTATAACTATTGACCAACAAATAATATTTGGGTCCTAGATAGAGTGGGGGCCATGTGCGGTGGCATCATTTTACCTACGCCCCTGAAGATCATAGTTCGTATCTTATTATTTCACGATTTTTGTCTTTGGGTTGTGCATATAATTTAGTGCAATTGTGCAAATGTTGGGATAGACTTGGGACGTGTGCTAGTAGGATTGTTTAGTCACAGAATAACGACTATGCCAGGTTAACCAATGAAGTGGTAGAAAAGAACAGATGAGAGGGGATGATCTTCAAAGATTAACCATCGAAGATTTACAACGACTAGAGAAATCGCTTGAAACAAGCTTGGGTCGTGTGCTAGAAACAAAGGTTTCTTATGATATATTTTTCGTTACGTTCCTATTAATAGGATTATCATCAGTTTCATACTTAGTGAATTTCAATTGGTTTTCGGGTGACCGAATTTAGAAAGATATTGACATCCTCCAGAAAAAGGTTAGAATACTAAATCATTTTCTTCAAAATATCGCTCAATTTAAAAACTAATTGTGTCTTTGTGTTTATATTATATTAATATCCACATTTATAATTATATATGTTATATACTGAGATTAAAATCATATAAAATAATGATTTTAACACAAAATTATCATATGAAAAAGTTATTTTAACTACTCCCTCCGTCTCAAAATGAAAGTCCATTATTCATTTTTGGTTTGTCTCAAAATGAAAGTCCCATACCATAAATAGCCTATGATATCCCATATTTGGCACATATTCCCCTTCATAATTCTATCAATATCAAGTGCATTTATTAGGAAAGATAATGCATGCACTACTTTTGTCCAATAAAATTCACTAGATTGAATAACAATAAATGCTAGCATTCTTATTTAATAAAGACAATATAGGAACACACAAAACGAAAATAAATCGGGTGAGTTTCGATAATGGACTATGAATGTGAGACGGAGGGAGTATCTAATAAGACAATATAACATATATAATGTTATTGGTATTCATCGGTAGAATTATATAGGTGAGTTAGACAGAGAAACAAACTACACACATGACACATATCACATTAACACATGACACATTACAATTTGCCACTTAATGTCAAATATTGAAAATGTTTTTAGGATTGGCCAAGTTAAAGAACGTTGGAGTGTAAGAGTCTTGGAGAAAATAAGAGAGAGGAAGTACAATAGTACCTATTGCATTAAAAACAGAAAACAAAAGTTAGAGAGAGAAAACAATACTATAAAGGTACTATATATTCCTTTTTTGTTACCCAGTAATTTTTTTTTTAGTTATAACTATTGACAACCAGATAATATTTGGGGCCTAGATAAAGTGGGGGTCCGGTGCGGTGGCACCATTTTACCTACGCCCCTGAAGACCGTGGTTCGAATCTTATTATTTCACGGTCCTTGTATTTGGTTTGTGTACAAAATTTTGTGGAATTGTGCAAACGTTGGGATAGACTTGGGTCCTGTGCTAGTAGGATTGTTAGTCATAGAATAGTGGATATGCCAGGTTAAGCAAGGAAGTGGTAGAGAAGAGCAGATGAGAGGGGATGATCTTCAAAGATTAACCATCGAAGATTTACAACGACTAGAGAAATCGCTTGAGACAGGCTTGGGTCGTGTACTAGAAAAAAAGGTTTCATATGATATATTTTTCGTTACGTTCCTATTAATAGGATTATCATCAGTTTCATACTTAGTGAATTTCAATTGATTTCCGGGTGACCGTATACAGAAAGATTGACATCCTCCAAAAAAATGTTACAATACTAATTTTTTTTTTTAAATATCGCTCAATTGAAAAACTAATTGTGTATTTGTGTTCAAATTATAATAATATCCACATTTATATAATTATATATGTTATTAATAAGATTAAAATCATATAAAATAAAGAATTTACACAAAATTACCATATGAAAAAAATTATTTTAACTATCTAATAAGACAATTTAACATATATAATATTATAGGTATTCATTGGTAGAATTATATTGGTGAGTTAGAGAGAGAAACAAATTACACACATAACACATTAGCATATGACCCATAACACATTAAAACATGACACATTACAATTAGGCCAGTTAATGTCAAATATTAAATATATTTTTAGGATTGACCCAAGATAAAGAACGTTGGAGTGCTAGAGTCTTGGAGAGAATAAGAGAGAGGAAGCACAATAGTACCTATTGAATAAAAAAGAGAGAGAAAGCAATACTATAAAGTTACTATATATTCCCTTTTTATTACGTAGTAAATTCATTTGAGTTATAACTATTGACCAACAGATAATATTTGGGTCCTGGATAAAGTGGGGGCCATGTGTGGTGGCACCATTTTACGTACGCCCCTGAAGATCATAGTTCGAATCTTATTATTTCACGATTTTTGTCTTTGGGTTGTGCATATAATTTGGTGCAATTGTGCAAATGTTGGGATTGACTTGGGACGTGTGTTAGTAGGATTGTTTAGTCACAGAATAACGACTATGCCAGGTTAACCAATGAAGTGTTAGAAAAGAACAGATGAGAGGGGATGATCTTCAAAGATTAACCACCGAAGATTTACAACGACTAGAGAAATCGCTTGAAACAAGCTTGGGTCGTGTGCTAGAAACAAAGGTTTCTTATGATATATTTTTCGTTACGTTCCTATTAATAGGATTATCATCAGTTTCATACTTAGTGAATTTCAATTGGTTTTCGGGTGACCGAATTTAGAAAGATATTGACATCCTCCAGAAAAAGGTTAGATTACTAAATCATTTTCTTCAAAATATCGCTTAATTGAAAAACTAATTGTGTCTTTGGGTTTAGATTATAATAATATCCACATTTATAATTATATATGTTATATAATGAGATTAAAATCATATTAAATAACGATTTTAACAAAAAATTATCATATGAAAAAGTTATTTTAACTATTTAATAAGACAATATAACATATATAATGTTATTGGTATTCATCGGTAGAATAATATAGGTGAGTTAGAGAGAGAAAAAAACTACACACATGACACATAACACATTAGCACATGACAGATTAAAATATGACACATTACAATTTGCCACTTAATGTAAAATATTAAAAATGTTTTTAGGATTGACCAAGTTAAAGAACGTTGGAGTGTAAGAGTCTTGGAGAGAATAAGAGAGAGGAAGTAAAATAGTACCTATTGCATTAAAAAGAGAGAACAAAAGTTAGAGAGAGAAAACAATACTATAAAGGTACTATATATTCCTCTTTTGTTACCTAGTAATTTTTTTTAGTTATAAGTATTGACAACCAGATAATATTTGGGGCCTGGATAAAATGGGACCCCGGTGCGGTGGCACCATTTTACCTACGCCCCTGATGACCGTAGTTCGAATCTTATTATTTCACGGTCTTTGTCTTTGGTTTGTGTACAAAATTTTGTGAAATTGTGCAAACGTTGGGATAGACTTAGGTCATGTGCTAGTAGGATTGTTTAGTCACAGAATAGTGGATATGCCAGGTTAAGCAAGGAAGTGGTAGAGAAGAGCAGATGAGAGGGGATGATCTTCAAAGATTAACCATCGAAGATTTACAACGACTGGAGAAATCGCTTGAGACAGGCTTGGGTCGTGTACTAGAAACAAAAGTTTCTTATGATATATTTTTCGTTACGTTCCTATTAATTAGATTATCATCAGTTTCATACTTAGTGAATTTCAATTGATTTCCGGGTGACCGTATACAGAAAGATTGACATCCTCCAAAAAAATGTTAGAATACTAAATCATTTTTTTTTAAATATCGCTCAATTGAAAAACTAATTGTGTATATGTGTTCATATTATAATAATATCCACATCTATATAATTATATATGTTATTAATAAGATTAAAATCATATAAAATAAAGATTTTAATACAAAATTACCATATGAAAAAAATTATTTTAACTATCTAATAAGACAATATATAACATATATAATATTAAAGGTATTCATCGGTAGAATTATATTGGTGAGTTAGAAAGAGAAACAAATTACACACATAACACATTACCATATGTCACATAACACATTAAAATATGACACATTACAATTAGGCCAGTTAATGTCAAATATTAAATATATTTTTAGGATTGACCTAAGATAAAGAACGTTGGAGTGTAAGAGTCTTGGAGAGAATAAGAGAAAGGAAGCACAATAGTACCTATTGAATAAAAAAGAGAGAGAACAAAAGTTAGAGAGAGAAAGGAATACTACAAAGTTACTATATATTCCCTTTTTGTTACGTAGTAAATTTATTTGAGTTATAACTGTTGACCAACAGATAATGTGGGTCTTGGATAAACTGGGGGCCATGTGCGGTGGCACCATTTTACCCACGCCCCTGAAGATCATAGTTCGAATCGTATTATTTCACGATTTTTGTCTTTGGGTTCTGCATATAATTTAGTGCAATTGTGCAAATGTTGGGATGGACTTGGGTCGTGTGTTAGTGGGATTGTTTAGTCACAGAATAACGGCTATGTCAGGTTAACCAAGGAAGTGGTAGAAAAAAGCAGATGAGAGGGGATGATCTTCGAGGATTAACCATCGAAGATTTACAACGACTAAAGAAATCGCTTGAGACAAGCTTGGGCCGTGTGCTAGAAACAAAGGTTTCTTATGATATATTTTTCGTTACGTTCCTATTAATAGGATTATCATCAGTTTCATACTTAGTGAATTTCAATTGGTTTTCGGGTGACCGAATTTAGAAAGATATTGACATCCTCCAAAAAAAAGGTTAGAATACTAAATCGTTTTCTTCAAAATATCGCTCAATTGAAAAACTAATTGTGTCTTTGTGTTTAGATTATAATAATATCCACATTTATATAATTATATATGTTATTACTGAGATTAAAATCATATAAAATTACGATTTTAACACAAAATTACCATATGAAAAAAGTTATTTTAACTATCTAATAAGACAATATAACATATATAATGTTATTGGTATTCATCGGTAGAATTATATAGGTGAGTTAGAGAGAGAAACAAACTACACACATAACACATTAGCAAATGACACATATCACACTAAAAATGACACATTACAATTTGCCACTTAATGTCAATTATTAAAAATATTTTTAGGATTGACCAAAGTTAAAAAACGTTGGAGTGTAAGAGTCTTGGAGATAATAAGACAGAGGAAGTACAATAGTATATGTTGAATTAAAAAGAGAGAGAACAAAAGTTAGAGAGAGAAAGCAATACTACAAAGGTAATATATGTAACATCCCATGTTTTCGGTTGAAGAAATAAATGACTACGGTTAGAAGAGGGGCTATTTGGCAATTAAAAAAGGTCAAATTGAGGGTCGGATGGTAATTAATGGAGGTTGAATTAGTTGGTATATATATGGAGGGACGTATTTATGAAGTACATGTAAAGGAAGGACTTAAAAGAAATTAAATAATCAACCATCTCATGGAACGACATGTGGCATCCCATTTGCCTTAAAGTGAATCCAAACTGGTTTCTTCCTTTGACCGTGCATGGAGTGGGATGATGTGTTGGTTGGAGAATTAATTTAATTTTCTTTAAATCTTTATGTGGACCCCACTTCACATATTTCATTTAAAACTCAAATTGAGGTTTTCTTTTAATCCAAGAACAGAACCAGAGCAATGAAATAGCCGACTAGTTAATCTAATGGATTTTGGATCTTGTTGGTTCGATTTCTTCGCGGTAAATGGTCGGAATTCAACAAAATTTGTTCCAGGTAATTTCAATCGACTTGTTCTACATATCTATCCGTTCAGAATTTTGAATTTCGTCCGAATTTGGTAGTTTTGGGATAGCTATTTCGTATACTGTATAGTTGTACTAATTTCATTTGGGATCGAAATTTGGAGCTATTTAGACGATTATTATTCGATTCCTTCTAAGGGTTTATGTTCAGGATCATGTTTAGAATGTTATGGACTATTTTGGGGTGACCATATATACGGGGTGCTGCCGAATTATTTTACGGCTCGAATTTCATATTTGAAATAGTTTGGAAATGAATTGGAATAGAGATTGTTACCCAAATTTTGTCGTATTTCATATAATTGGACAATTTCGGTTATAGATTTATATTATAAAGTTCATTATATGATTTGTCAGCTTATGAAGACTCTAAAATGAAAAATAGAGTTTTTGGGAAATTAGTTAGTTGGTTTCTATGCATTTCAAGTATTCAATGGACTTGGTTATGAAAGTTAGAGATCGACTCGACAGATACTTGAAGTCTTCCGAATTTAGCGAATTTACTTTTAAGTTTTCATGGTTTTGTTTTAATGATTCTTTTTATTTACGAAGGTTCTTAGTATAAGAACCTAATGTTTCTTTTCGGTTTTGGTTATTCTTCCTTATCCCAGAGTATGCGAATGAGGAGGAATTTGGTCGTCTGGTAGGCGGGAGGTCTTTGGTGATGCAAGAACTGAGGTAGGGGTTCTGAATCCTTTATCCACCATGATTTTATAGATAACGAATATGCTAGATTCTATAGTTATATATGCGCCATTATAACTAGAGTTTAGGTAGCATGAAACTCGATTTATGTGATGAATTGAAATATGGTTGAATGATTTTACTGAGATATGAGAAATGTTTTCGAACTGTTTTTGCGATGATTGCGAACTACTTGAGATTTTCTTGTATGTACCCGACTGCGGATTATGTCAACCTACGGGCACGTAGCCATTGAGGGTAGGATGACATGTGGACACGGTTGTGATCCGTGTGAGACCGGTGAGGTGGACGACACTAGTCATGAGACCTGTGGGAGTAGAGTGCTTCACTTGCTGGCCATTGGTGCTCGTGCCTCCAGTTCGAGGCTCAGGGACGTACTCCTGACCGCTCGTCTGGGAGGTGACATTGATTGGGAATCCCTCTGCTTTGTGTGTGATATGGCTATTGGTTGTTCCACTTCCGTGTTTGATAAGATAATGAATCGAATATGAATATTGGTTTTGATGAATGAATGAAACTGATTTTGAAAGATCGCATTAGATGCATGACAGGGTACCGAAGAGAATGAGGTTCAGGTCCTTCCATGGTAATTGGGGGACGGCTCTCTTATTCGAACTCGGTGATCAACAAAACGTATTTAGATACTTAAGGTATATATGTATCATGAGGTAAACTCTTCAATGATTGCGGAGTCCCTTAGTGGGAGAGGGACTTACCGGCTAGGGGTAAGTCTCTTTCTCGAGGAGACGTAGTGCATTTAGCTAGTGCCATAAATGGGCTGGTACTATCTAACGCACTCTAGGTTCTCCTGAGGTACTCTCCTCTTATTGGGAGCGCACCATGGGTGGGCAGCTAATCACTGCTATTGCTTGCTAGATTAAGGAAAATGGTTTTGTATATAGTATATACGGTAATTGGTTTGATAACTCGTTTTGTCATGATGTTTACAACTTATTGAATGAACTTTTGAAAACGTGATGGGTTTTGGATTGGTCTTCTACCAGAATAACTCGTGTCGGTGAGTATTCTGACCCCCTACTAGTTGTTAGTGTGCAGGTTCTTGGTTGTAACCTCGAGGCGGAGTGTGTATTCCAGCCGGTGATCTTGTCTGACGAGGCTAGTGGAGTTATGTCGTTTTATATGATTTTTCGTTATTTTCAAGTTATGTATTTATCGCAGAAACCAAACTCTAATATGTATATACGTAAAACTTAGAGTTGTTTATAAGTTGTATCGGTGTTGTATGAGGCGTTTGTACGTTTGTGGTTCGGGTTTCGACCCGAACTGAGTTGAGTTTGTTTAGCTTCCGCTCAATAGTTTAATTCTTTGTGTATGCGAATGTATGGTTTGCATGACAGGTTTTGCAGGTGCGACCGGTTCGATTTACAGAGGAGACTCTGCCGGATTTTAGTCTCGTCTGTGAATTGCCGGGGCGTGGTCGTGTCTATTTTGGGACACGGGGCGTCACAATATATATTTCATTTTTGTTACTCAGTAATTTTTTTTAATTATAACTATTGACAACCAGATAATATTTAGGGCCTGGATAAAGTTGGGGCCCGATGCGGTGGCACCATTTTAGCTACGCCCTTGAAGACCTTAGTTCGAATATAATTATTTCACGGTTTTTGTATTTGGGTTGTGTACATAATTTGGTGGAATTATGCAAATGTTGGGATAGACTTGGTTCGTGTGCTAGTAGGATTGTTTAATCACAGAAAAACTGCTATGCCTGGTTAAGCAAGGAAGTGGTGGAGAAGAGCAGATGAGAGGAAAGGATCTTCGAGGTTTAACCATTAAAGATTTACAACGGCTAGAGAAATCGCTTGAGACAGGCTTGGGTCGTGTACTCGAAACAAAAGTTTCTTATGATATATTTTTCGTTATGTTCCTTTTAATAGGATTATCATCAGTATCGAGTTTGTATTTCATTTTTAGTGAAATTATTGCAATTTTGATTCTTTTTTATTTTCAGAAAGGTACTTTTTATTCTTCATTACAACTCTGATTCTTCTTACAGTAAGTAGTAATTTCTCTTTTGATCTTCAATATTTAACTTTGATTCTTCTTCTTAAGTCTTTTGAATTGCAGGAAGATAATTTTGATTTTTCATTGCAGTTTTGTTTCTTCTTCATTTATTGGAAATTATAATAAGTAATCTTATCTCTTCTGAATTACAGTTGGTATTCTTTTGATCTTCAGTAAATACTTCTTGCTCACGATGTGTTTGAAGAAATGCTTCAATGAAGTTCTTTTAAGATTTAAAATATATTTGGTGAGTGTTACATTCACATCTTGCTAATTGTTTTGTCACTTCTGTCTGTTCATCTCATACCTATCTCCAAACTTTTCTTTTATGTTTGAACTCATAAGAAACTGTATGGACATTGAATGGATCTTGAGAAGAAAAGAGTGTCCTTCTTGTAAATGTTGACGAATTTTTGAATGGATATTTTTTGTACAGAGGCCGAAACTTTTCTTTTATGTACAAAGGCCGCTACTACTACTACTACTACTACTACTACTATAGACAGTCCCAAAGCTAAATCATGAGTTCGCTTCAAGTTTAAGGTGTCCAGATGAACCATTTCTCACCAAAAGCTAAATCCTGAGTTCGCTTCAAGTCTAAGGTGTCCAAATGAACCATTTCTCAGATGACGGGTACATAAGCAATCTCTTCACCCTCTTTGTTCTATTTCCTTTTGTTGTTAATATATTTGGATGGGAAGTTTTATAAGGCCTCCCCAATTTTGTTAAAAGGTCTCCCCATGAACTATTTTACTTGGTAAATTATCATTGAGAGGTGGCCTTTTAACAAAAATGAGGGGGCCCTATAAAATCTCCCTATTTGGATTACTCCATGATTTAATCACGGTGATCTAGAACTTTTTTGGTTTCAAATATGTGTTTTGGATTCTTTGTTATATTGGTTTATATTTTATTTTTTCTGACTTTATATTGATGAGATCCATGATTCTTTATTCCTAATGATTTCTTAATATGATAATTGATTGAAATGTCGTCGATTAGATGCCATAAAATAGATTCTTAAAGTAACTTTTCAAT
This sequence comes from Eschscholzia californica, assembly GCF_041429995.1. Classification (NCBI taxonomy): domain Eukaryota; kingdom Viridiplantae; phylum Streptophyta; class Magnoliopsida; order Ranunculales; family Papaveraceae; genus Eschscholzia; species Eschscholzia californica. Next base: position 41,820,026 of record NW_028238198.1, read on the forward strand.
TATATTCTAATCTCTTTTCTCTTTAATTGAAAATTTTAGGGTTTTAGTTGATCAATTGATGCAGTGAAGTGTTTCGTTTTGTTATCTATTGAGGTAGTTATTTTCTATATTGTGAAATAGCATCTTTTCCTTTTTTATGTTGTAGCTTTTACATTTCTCCTATTTGCTGAATTTTTGTTTCGTTGGTGTTTACTTTTCAGTAGAATTGCTTAACGAAAATCAAATTGGTTTTAAATTCTGAATTTGGGTCTCATTTTTATCCACTGTATCTCAATGTTTTCACTCACATCTTGCGCAGTAATGTCGTAATTCAATGGTCAAGAACGATTGGAGCCTTTACCATATTTTGCTTCCTTCACTAGCATCGGCGACTGTTGTAAAAGGAGAACCATATGTTATTTAAATTAAGGATTTGTTATGAAATTCTGTTAAAGTCATGTGATTTCTAAAGTTTACTTGATATCATCAATTCTGCTAATTGTTCAGGTTATTGGTTTCAAATCTTAGTATCTCACCATTTCGGTTGGCTTCTGGAAGGTAAATACTTGGCTTCTTATTTGTTTCTAATTGTTGTCCAAATTAGGCTTTGTTCTTGCAATTTTGCAAGGTAAATACTTTGCTCTTTTTTTTCAATTACCGTGTACTTTAGGGTTTGACCTTAAAATTTAGGCAAATAAATACTTTTTTATCGTTGTATGATAGTTTTTACTTAAAACTGCACGAAGTTGAAGTGGCTCAAATATTAAAATTTCTATTAGTGAGAGAAACTGGTACTAAAAGCGGACAAAGAAAGACGAAAGCAATAGGTGAAATCAGTGAATTCTGTCCCAACTAGATTTGTATCACCTTACCCAACAACACATTAAGTCGACGTTAACAAAATGATGGCATACCCCAACAATGGTGACTTTCTTATGTGGTATTGGACCTTTAACTAGTCTCGAGTTTGTATTTGATTTTTAGTGAAATTATTCAAACTGTCTTTTATTCTTTATGATATTAAGCAAATGCAACGAATGAATATTAGCAAAATGCACTTGACCTTTGCACTTGCTTCATTGATTCAGAAATTAGAACACTGAAATTGATTTGTTTTTGTTACTTCAAATTAGTAAATAGTAAATTCTGTCGACCCACATACTATGAATTTATTGGTTGTGCTTTATTTGCTTCATTGACTCAGAAATTAGAGCACTAAAATTGATTTGTTTTTGTTACTTAAAATTAGTAAATAGTAATTTTTGTTGATTCATTGGCGTAATGACTAAGTAATAATTTTATTCATAACTGACCTGATTTCGTTTGTTAGATTGCTATGGATTTTCTTATTTTTGGCTCTTTCAATCTTCTGATTATTAGCTATATTCTTTCATCTACAGTCGACGAGTTGTATTTTTCTAAAATGTGTTTCTTTATGTGCTTCAATTTAGTAAATAGTACTTTCTATTGATTCACTTACGTACTTTCATTTTTTTTATTAGTCAGATACATTACCGTAACTTGTGGCTTAATGATCTGGTTGTTTCTTTTGGAAGGAGAAATGGAGAAAGAAGAAGGAAATCAGATTGCGGATGCACAGTCGAGACCTCTTTGTTACTAACTTAAAAATTGTGAAGGTTGTAAATGCTCTCCCAGGCCAACTGTTAAGGAGAAGTCGATGTTCATATAACTCATGGAAAATCAGAACACGCTTCAAGCTCTCTAAAGAAGACAATGTCAGAACTATGTCTACACATAACGATACAAACTAGAAAACCAAAAACAATGAGAATTTGTTGGTATAGGAAGTATACTCTTTCATCCGGTTTCACTGTCTATAATATAGAGTTGAATCTTATTTTTATGTTTGAGAGGGAAGAAATTCTGTGGAGATCCAAATTTTCAGAGATTGGTTGTTGTATTGGCTCTGGAAAGAAGAAAAAGCAAGAAATGAAGAGAAGGAGAAGGTGACTATGAAGACGAAGTCTGAACCAACATAATGAAAGTTGTTTTTCTTCCAGGTTGAAGCAAAGAAGAGATATAGACTCTCAGTTGCTTCGAAGCCATTTATTGCAATTGAGGTGCTTAAATTTTTTCAAGTTATCCTCTTTTTCGTTGAATTGGTATTTCGTATGTTTTTAGGTAACTACACAAAAATTCATTTGGTCCTATCCTTAAACGTTGAGTGGTTCTAATATATTACACATGGTAACTCGTGAATCAGACAAAATAGAGAGGAAAATTATAAGGCCCAAAATTCGGGTCAAAATATCAAATGAAGCCCAACCCGGAATAATAATGCAAAAAAAACCCAAAAGTTGAAATTACAAAACATTTTTGAAAATTTCTGAACAAAACACAGTTTGCTCTCAACAATTTTGTATTTGCTCTCAACAATTTAGTAAATGTATGAACAAATTTGTTTTTGTTCACACATAGTTAAGAACATAATTATATATGTTGTCATAGTTTCTAAAGTGTTGCCAACAGTTTAAAAGTTGGGTTTTTTTTACATTATTATTCCCGAGTTTGTTTTTTTTCGTATTTGGGCCCAAATCTCGGGTTTTTCTTACATAGTTTCGACAAAATATGAGGGAGAACGACCTCGAAGTTGTAACAACCCTTATATTAGATGTCTTATTTTCAATTTCTGGAACCTTTTGGGAAACTTTTTTGTTTTCTATTATTGCAAACATTATAGTTATAACCTTACAAAAAGCCAATATTTTTGTGTCTCTACACCTCTTCCTCTGCATCTTGATAATTTTATTTTTACATGATATTCACATTATATGGTCTTTATTGTTAACGTGTTTTGAATTTGCTAAGTTGAATTACTTGGATACTTTAGATAATATTCACACAGATAGTGTGCTCGACAAATTTCGCCGTACTGGAGGCACGGGTTAGGGCAAGTCCAATATGGGGGCTCGGGCTCCCAATTTTGGGAGCCCCTGAATTTGGGAGCCCCGGGGCTTTTTCCAATTCCAATGTGGGGGTTCCTAAAATCCAAATTATGCACATGTGTGGTCTATGTGTGTGAGGTTTGTGTTTTCATTTTCACCCATTAAATTATTGGCTTTAATATTTTAAATTGGAGGGAGTTTAAATTTCAAATTTGACCAAAATTTTGGGGGGAGTTTAAATTTCAAATTTGACCAAAATTTTGAGGGGATTTTAAATTTTGAATTTGACCAAAATTTGGGTGGGGGGAGGGGGGGATTTTAATTTTTGTTTTTTTTTTTTACTTTTTGTTCATCTATAAATACAACCACTCATCCATTAAGTTTTCTACATCTTGTTTCTATATCTTCTACATTTTCCTTTTACATTTTTTTATATTCTCTCTCCCTTCAATGGATCATACTTTTGAGTTAGCAAATGATCATTCAACAAGAGTTAGAAGATAGGGAAGATGATGAAATTTTATTTGGATTGTATCTAGCAGAGTTACAGGAAAGGGATCAACGCCCACGTTCCCGTCATGTTGGTCCCGTTTCGGGTCATCGTACGATTAGGGGTGGCAATTAAAACCGACCCGATGGGTTTTTGTCCAAACCCGCCCCTAATGGAACGGGTTTTACCGACCCGTTTATTAAACGGGGCGGGGATGGTATGGTGCTAAAAAAATTTATCGGGTTCGGGGCGGGTATGGGATTTAGTTTTAAAACCCGCCCCGCCCCGATTATATATACTATCTGTTTTACATTTTAGCCTTAATTAAGTTTTAGAACATTTGATTAGATAGTAACCTTAAATAAAAGAAAGAAGATTAGCTAATTTGGTATATGAAGAGTCAATTTTTTCCAACTTCTCAATTTCTCCAAGATTAGTCTATTCCCAAAGCTCTAGCTTTACATAAATCAATTAGTATTTCCATTTTCCTTTATGAATATGAAGAGCCAGAAGTCTAAAACCTGTATAATTGATACTCCAACAACAGTCTAACAGAAATAATACTATGATTTGAATGATAAATTGTAAGTCACACAAATCAAATAAAGAACACTTTATTAATCAAGCAGCTGAAATCAGTGAGTACATTTTCAGTGTCTATTATGGATCGTATGATCTCTATTTATAATGCTCTAATGACAGCAACTTGGTTAGTAACAAACTCCTACAAATACTCTAACTAACCACTAACACACTACTGTTGTAACTACTAAGACTTATTCAACAAGGACTTATTCAAAACAGAGACTTATTCAAATAGAGCAGGGACAAATTTCTCCTATGACCCATAAAATCAAACACGTAAGATGCATTATTTTTCAACACTCCCCCTTAGTGCATACTTACGATCAACCAACCCAAGGACCTCTCTAAACTTCTCAAATTTGGCTCTTGTTAGCGCTTTTGTAAAAATATCTGCAACTTGTTCATTACTTCGAATGTTACCCAATTCAATATCTTGATCAAGTACTTTTTCACGGACAAAGTGGTGTTGAATTTCTATATGTTTGCTGCGAGCATGAAACACTGGGTTTGCTGCTAGTTTTATTGCACTTTCGTTGTCACACTTAATAGGTACTGGATAGTCCACCTTGGTGCTGATATCGTTAACTAATCTCTTCAGCCACACACATTCTTGTGTTGCCATAGTTGCTGCTACGTATTCCGCCTCGGTGGTAGAAAGAGCAACTGTACGTTGCTTTTTACTACACCATGAAACTACAGCTGAACCTGTATGGAAACAATAACCAGTTGTAGAGCGTCTATCATTCACATCACCTGCCCAATCTGCGTCTACAAAGCCATTGAGACAGAATTTTGTACTCTTTCGGTACATTAGCCCATACTCCAAAGATCCTTTCACATATCGTAGAATCCTCTTTGCTGCAATCCAATGGTTAACACAAGGTTTCTCCATAAATTGAGAAATGACTCCTACACAATAAGAAATGTCCGGTCTTGTGATAGTTAAATAAATTAAACTGCCCACAAGTTGTCTAAAAATTGTTGCATCACTAAAATACTTCCCTTCGTCTTTCTTCAGTTTAAGACAAGTCTCCATAGGTGTTGCCATTGGTTTTGCCGTCATCATGGAAAATCGTTTCAGCAGACTCGTGGCATATCCTTTTTGAGAAACAAAATAGCCATTTGATTTTTCAATTTCTAAGCCAAGAAAGCATCCAACCTCACCGAGATTCTTCATTTCAAAACGGACAGCTAAATCGTCACGAAGACGAGTAATTTCAGCATCATCGTCTCCGGTAATTATCATATCGTCGACATATAGCAAAATCATTGTATACATCTTCGAATTCATTTTAACAAATAGGCTAGAATCTGAGTCTGATAGCTTAAAACCACAAAACGTAAGATATTGAGCAATCTTACCATACCAAGCACGCGGTGCTTGCTTAAGACCATACAACGACTTCTTGAGTCGGCAAACATAATCAGGAAATTGTTTAGAAATAAAGCCTTGAGGCTGTTCCATATATATCTCACGATCCAACTCGCCGTAAAGAAAGGCGTTTTTCACGTCAAACTGCCATATATTCCAGGAATTAAATGCAGCCAAAGAAATAATAGTTCGAACTGTTACCATTTTGGCGACTGGACTGAACGTCTCCTCATAATCCAACCCATAATTTTGTGAGAAACCACGTGCGACTAGGCGTGCTTTGAATCTATCAACAGATCCGTCCACCTTTTTCTTCAATTTATATACCCACTTACAAGAAACCAGCTCATTGTTCTTTGGCTTTGGCACAAGCTCCCATGTGTTGTTCTTGCTTAGGGCTGCGATTTCTTCTTGCATTGCTGTCTCCCATTCTGGAATTCCTTGAGCTTCATTATAACATGAAGGTTCATCACCAATCATAGATCCTGCAAGAAAACACGATACAACAGTACAAGGGTTCATTTGGACCACATAATCTTTGAAATAATCAGGTTGTTTCTTCTCTCTTGTTGACCTTCTTATCATTGATTCACTAGGTTGATTATATTCTATATCATCTCTCCCCCTTCCACCGGTAGTGACCATATCGTCACTTAGAGTTGTTTGTGTTGCTGCTGAATTTTCTCCATCTACAATTGCAGCTTCATTTTCTTCATCTACCAAACTCGTAATAACATTTGGAATGGAGTAATAGATAGATATCTCATCAAATATCACATCTCGAGAAGTAATACAATTCTTAGTTTCGGGGTCCATACATTTCCAACCCTTTCTACAAGGGTCATAACCAACAAAAATACATTTTTTTGCTTTAGGGTCTAGTTTGGTTCTACTGCCTTTAGGTACATGTACGTAGCAAATTGAGCCAAATACTCGAAAATAACTCACATCTGGTCTTTTGTTAAGTAGAGTTTCAAAAGGAGACTTTTTAATACCTGGCCAAGGTGGCAATCGATTAATTACGTGGCAAGCACACTGCATTGCTGCTGCCCAAAGCTCTCTAGGAAGACATTTATCATGAAGCCATGATAGAGTCATTGTTGTGAGATGTGCAATCTTCCGTTCAGCCACCCCATTTTGTTGGGGAGTACTCGGGCATGTCATCTGACGACGAATACCATGTTGGCTGCAAAAGTTCATAAACTGTTCTGACATGTACTCTCCTCCATTATCAGTTCGCAAGCATTTTATCACTGACCCAAATTCCTTTTCAACCATTGTTTTAAACTCTACAAATTTAGAGAATGCTTCGCTTTTATTCTTCATGAAATATACCCAAGTATATCTTGAACAATCATCAATAATAATCATCAGATAATGAAAACCATTATAACTTGGAGTTCTTGTTGGACCCATCACATCTGAATGGACTAATTCAAATAAAGATGACGACTGATTTACTGAACTTTTAAAAGGGAGACGATGAGATTTACCGTATTGACAGCCTTGGCAAACAACATCTTCATTTAGTTTTTCCAAAACAGGAACACCATCAAGCAACTTCTTTGAAGAAATTTGCTGCAATAACTGATGTCCAATATGGCCTAATCTGGCGTGCCATGTTGATGCACGATCATTCCTACTCGTCTTTTCAACAAAAGACTCACTAGCCGTCATAACAAACAACGACTCTTTCTTTTTACCAGTGAAAATAACATCTGCTTTCAATGATTGTATATTATCAAGTATTTTCACATCAGATGGTCCAAAAAGAACATACCTTCCTGATTTGGTTATCTGAGACACAGACACAAGGTTTTTCTTTAATCCAGGTACATGGTAAACATCACTAAGAGCAAATCCGTCACCATTTTTAGTGCCATCTTTAACCTTCAACTGACCTTCATTCACCACAGGATGTACAGTGTTATCAGCTGTAACAATAGCTCTTTCTCCATCATGTTTACGAACAGCCGAAAGTAAGCATTCATTTCCAGTTGCATGATGTGAGCAACCAGAATCGATAATCCATTCCTTAGCATAGTCAATAGCAACATTTGCGTCATTTGGCAGCATAATCTCTTGTTTATCGTTAGTTTCAACAAGCGAAAAACACTTCTCCCACTTGGGATTTTCTTCAGCTTCATCATCATGAATGACATTTGCATTCTCACCTGTGAGATTTGTGCGACAATCCTGTTTAGTGTGTCCTCGTTTTCCACACCTAAGACACTCGATGCACTTTTCATACTTCGTATAGCAGTTCCGCTTGATGTGACCTAGCCTTCCACATCTATAGCATTTAACATGTCTCTTGTTTTCAGCCGAATCTGTATCTGCGTATGAATTTGAAGAATACCTTGACACTGGTTTGTCTTTGCTGAAGAGAACATCATCTGAACTAGTCTTGCTTGTCATTTGCTTTATCAATGCTTCTTGGTTGGAGAGTAAATTTTCTAAATCGATAATGGACGGTTGAACTGCCCACCCTTGAATGGAGGAGATAAAGGGCATAAACTCCTTTCGTAACCCACGAACAATATACCGCAACATCCGTGCATTGCTGATAGGCTCCTCTTCATCTAACTCTGAAATTTCAGAACATAAATTTTTTACTTTCAAAAAGTATTCAGATACAGACATACCTCCCTGTGTTAATAATGCGAGCTCGTTCTCAAGATATTGTAGCCTTGTGGTATTTTTCTGCGTAAATAGCCTTTCAAGAGTCTCCCACAATTGTTTTGGTGAGTCCATGTCACGAACATGATCAATAAACTCCTTACTGATTGATGTTCTTAAGGCAAATAAGGTTTTTCCACACTTAACCTTCCATTTTCTCCGCAATTCAGCATTTTCTGGAATGTCTTCAGGAATGTTCGAGTCAGTACCATTAACAAGATCCCATAGATCCTGTCCTTGGAGAAACGCTTCCATACATAAACGCCAGTACTTGTAGTTAGTACCTACAAGTTTCTCCACACATATTTGAGACATACTGCTCCCACCATTCATTTTTAACAAAGTTTCTTTCTGAACTTTTCTCAAACAGTTTCTATACAACCTCAACACTGACACTTTATTTTAGTTCTTTCTGAACTTCTCTCAACTGGTTTTTTCCCAACCTCAAACACCAACACTCTATTTCAACACCACCAATTTGGCTCTGATACCATAACAGAAATAATACTATGATTTGAATGATAAATTGTAAGTCACACAAATCAAATAAAGAACACTTTATTAATCAAGCAGCTGAAATCAGTGAGTACATTTTCAGTGTCTATTATGGATCGTATGATCTCTATTTATAATGCTCTAATGACAGCAACTTGGTTAGTAACAAACTCCTACAAATACTCTAACTAACCACTAACACACTACTGTTGTAACTACTAAGACTTATTCAACAAGGACTTATTCAAAACAGAGACTTATTCAAATAGAGCAGGGACAAATTTCTCCTATGACCCATAAAATCAAACACGTAAGATGCATTATTTTTCAACACAGTCCTATACACCTTACTTAAGAGAGAGAAAGGGAAAAAATCGATCAACATTTCAACACCCAAGTCCCAACCAAAAGAGTCAAGCTTTCATCAAACAACAGGTAAGAACCCTAAAGGAGAGCAATTTCATTCTTATATTTTCTTTCTTCTTACTTTGAAGGTTATTTTAATTTGATTAACATTGTGGATTTCACTTTTAATTACTTCATCTTTTTATTCATCAAGAGCTTGGTCTTTCCTGAGGTCATATTTTTTTTTGCTTCAAGTTATTGAACTTTCATAATAGCTTCAATCCATATATGATATGCTTCAATTTGATGGATATATGATGGTATCTAACCAGAGGGGCTAATTACCACCACAATGTCAAATCTTTCTCTAAAACAACCATCTCAAATCTCTCTCAATTACTAGAGAAATTTCCCTCCCTTAATTATGTTTCCTTTTAGTATGTGGAGTAAGATTTGCTAATTTTTGGACCAGTCAAAGATGGATGTTGTGTCCATGGTTGTTTTTAATCTAGTTACTTTAGTGAATGATTGCTTATAGTTGTTTCTGATTAAAAAAGTCCATTAGCTGCAATTAGGTAAGTATGTCATATTAATTCAACTATGGTTTCTACTTTTCAGGTACTTATGGCAGAAAGTACACAACAAGAACCATCAACAATAACTGAGTCACCAATTGTGAATCCAACTCCTGAAACACTCGTAGACTTAACGCAAAAATCACCTACCAACTCACCAAAGGTTTCACCCTCGAATACGAAGTTGAAGAGAAAGGTGACTTCTTCAGTTTGGAATGAGTTTGAGAAGGTCGTAGAGGATGGAAAAAGTTTGGCTATTTGTCACCATTGCAAGTCGAAACTTAAGGCAGAAAGTAAAAATGGAACGACACATTTACATACACATTTGAAAAGGTGTTCGAAAAGAAGAAATGTTGATATACGACAACAACTGTTATCTGTTTCGGAAGGTAGTGTTAGTAGTGATGGGAAGGTCAAATTCAGTAACTACACATTTGATCAGGAACTATCAAGAAAAGAACTAGCCAAGGCTATCATTTTGCATGAGTATCCCCTTAGCATAGTTGAGCATGTTGGGTTTAGACGAGTTTTAAATTCTCTTCAACCTCTCTTCAAAATAGTAAGTCGCAACACTATCAGAAGTGATATATTAAAGCTTCATGAAGTGGAAAAAACAAAATTATACCATTTGCTTGATCAACTTCAATGTCGAGTCGCTATTACAACAGATATGTGGACATCCAACCAAAAAAAAGGTTATATGGTTGTTACTGCTCACTTCATTGATGACACTTGGAAGCTACAAAATATGATTATCGGGTAAGCATAAATCAAAACATTTATTTACTTATTTATACGTCATATTTAATTTTATGATGTTTCTAATTAGTATCTTTTCAGATTTTTGTATGTACCTGCTCCTCATAACAAAGAAGTGCTTTGTGAGTTCCTTATGAATTGTTTGTTGGACTGGAATTTAGATAGAAAAATTTCTACAATTACATTGGACAATGCTTCAACTAATGATGCATTAATCGGTATTATGTTGGAAAAATTAGCTACAAGTGATTCGTTGCTTTTAGATGGAAAATTACTTCATATGCGTTGCGCGGCACATATACTGAATTTGATAGTTAAAGATGGACTAGATGTAATTGGTGGAGCAATTGCAAAAATTTGAGATAGTGTTGTATTTTGGACAGCCACTCAAAGTAGAGTGGAGAAATTTGAAGAAGCAGCTAGTCAGTTGAAAATCTCATGCACAAAAAAGTTGTCCCTTGATTGTAAAACTCGTTGGAATTCTACATATTTGATGCTCGAATCAGCGATTTATTATAAAGATGTGTTTCCACGTTTGAAGGTACGAGAAAAACTTTACTCATCTTTACCATCAGACGTTGATTGGAATTTAGCGAAAGATATTTGTGGTAGGTTAAAGTTATTCTATTCAATCACTGAGATATTCTCTGGGACTAGATTTCCTACTTCAAATTTTCTTTTTCCGAAAGTATGTGAAATAAAGTTAGCTTTACGTAGTTGGTGTTGTTCTGGAAATGAGGTGGTTCAAAAAATGGCAGAAAATATGATGGACAAGTTCAATAAGTATTGGAACGATTGTCATGTTGTTGCAGGATTAGCATTAATTCTCGATCCTCGCTATAAACTTAAATTTTTGGAACATGGATTTCGTAAGATATTTGGGTCAGAATATTTATCTCATTTAGAGTCGATGCGTAAAGCTTGTTATGATTTACTTTTTGAGTACCAAGTTAAGTTCAAATCAAATAATGAAGCTACTGAGGTTGGTGGTTTAAGCGAAACAACTACATGTGAAAAACAAAGTGCAGAATGGGATCTTTTTTCTGAATACGACATCCTCGTTAATGATCATTTGTCAAGAGGTGTAAATGTAAAATCGGAATTGGATCATTACTTGGAAGAAAATGTTATCCCTCGTAGCCCAGATTTTGATATTCTAAATTGGTGGAAGACAAACGGGAGTAAATATCCAACACTACAATTGATTGCTCGAGACATCCTCGCTATACCTATATCAACGGTTGCATCTGAATCGGCATTTAGTACAAGCGGTAGAGTAGTAAGTGCACACCGTAGTAAACTTAGTCCAAAAGTTTTGGAGGCATTAATGTGTACACGAGATTGGGAATGGAACACGATAGAAGGTAAAAGATTCTTACTACTATTTTTACCAAAATTCAAACTTACTAATGTTATTTTCTTTGTTCAATTTTATTTTTTTCATTTAATAACAAAATTGAATGGTTTGTGATTAATTTTCGGCAAGCAGGTTCTACTTCTACAATTTGTAGAGCAACAATATGTGATGAAGAATTAGATGAAAGGTAAGAGATGTCTAAAATTGATATTGTATTTGGTTTCATATATGATTTTCTTTACTAAACTCTAATACAAATGTTTTTTTCTATTGCAGTTAAGAAACTAATTTTCGTTCTTTGGTTGATGGATGAGCTATTCCAATATCGATAATCTTAGAATTTGTAGTTTTATATTTTGTATTATCTAATTAATTATTGTGCTTATGGTGGATGAATTCGAAACTATTATGAATTTTGTTAAGAAGGAAATATTACTTTTAATTGAATCTGTCTTTTTGAATAAAAAAACAATAAGTTTATGTGGGAATTCAACCCGACTGGCCCGACCCGCTTCATGTTAAACGGGGCGGGGTGGGGCGGTAATGGTAAGGCCACTTTTAATCGGGAAGGGTTTGGTATTTAAATACCCACCCCGATTAACAATTGGGATGGTAACGGTAAAACCCGTTTACTAACGGGACGGAATTGGGATGGGGGTGATCCGTTCCAAACCCGCCCCGTTGACACCCCTACGTACGATAAATCGAAACAGAAAAGAGGGTCATGAACGACTGATGCGTGACTATTTTGTGGAGAATCCACTTTATGATGCTGCTACATTCCGAAAGAGATATCGCATGCGTCGTGATTTATTTCTTCATATCCTCAATACGGTGGTTGCTCATAATCCTTATTTTGTACAAGGGCCAGACGCCTTAGGTAGAATGGGTTTATCGCCACATCAAAAGATAACTGCGGCTATGAGAATGCTTGCTTATGCGACACCAACAGATGCAATTGACGAATACCTTTGACTTGGAAAGACGACTACAATCGATTCACTACGAGAATTTGTATCAACGATTGTTAATGTGTTTGGCCCTCGTTACTTAAGGTCTCCTAATGAATCTGATATTTGTAGGCTTTTAGAACTTGGTGAAAAACAAGGATTTCCTGGAATGCTCGGGAGTATAGATTGTATGCATTGGGAGTAGAAAAATTGTCCGACCTCATGACACAGACAGTATATTGGCCATTGCCATAATCCAACAGTCATACTAGAAGCTGTTGCATCGTCGGATCTTTAGATTTGGCATGCATTTTTTGGGTTGCCTGGATCGTTGAATGACATCAATGTGTTGGAGCGTTCTCCGGTGTTCGATGCAATCGCCACAGGTAAGGCTCCAACTGTTAATTTTGAGATTAATGGTAATCATCATGATACGGGTTATTATCTCGCTGATGGGATATATCCACAATGGGGTTGTTTTGTTAAAAGCATACAAAATCCGTTAACTATGCAAGAACAATATTTTACAAGACGTCAAGAATCAGTAAGAAAAGATGTTGAACGAGCCTTTGGTGTATTGCAAGCTCGTTTTGCTATTATCCGAGAGCCGGCACGGCACGTCTTTGGGATGTAGAAACACTAGGTGATATCATGAAGACATGTATTATATTGCATAATATGATAATCGAAAATGAAGGACCTAATGCGACTCTTGATTTTGATGGAAGTATACCAGAAGATGTGATTGTTGGGGGAAATGAGGAAATGTTTAATCGTCTTGGCCGAGTTACAAACAAAGATTTTCATACACGATTAAGGGTCGATCTTGTACAACACTTGTGGAATACTAAAGATCGCAACGACTAATAGAACTATTATGTATTTTCGATTATGTATTTGTTTTTCAATCAATGAAGTGCTATTTAAACAAAATACATCTAAAAAATCACAACTTTTTTATTTTCTTAGTTTTTTAAAAGATTTAAAAAAAAAAACAAGTTAAATGGGGAGAGGGACCCACCCCATTTAACTGTTGGGAGTTCCCAAACTTGAATTGGGAGCCCCAGCCACCCCCACATTGGACTTGCCCTAATCTAGTTCGTATTTAAGGAGAGTTAAAATTGTCACGAGTTCTATCGCCCGAAAAGATGATATGTCTTGTGAGGCGAGTCTATTAAGATAAGAACTAAGAACAGAAAGGGATATAATCTCATGAATTCAAAATACACGTTAATACTGCATGAAGTAGTATAAGATTAGAACAAAGGAAGCCTCCGAGAGAGTGCAGATAGAGAGGATATTCTTTATACAAGTAGTCGAAAGCAAATAAAAGCGAAAGAAAGGCAGTGGTTAAAGAGATGGATAGTGTTTAAATCCTAGAAGGAATCAATGGAATGCTATTCTGCAAATAGGCACAGGCAGCTGCCACTCCACTTCCCAACTTCACCGGGTACCCCACGTCTTTGAGGATCATCTCCACTCCAGCTAAACAACCCATCAATTGGAGCTGCAAAAGTTGCATTTATAATAAGATTCCACCAACAAATCTAATTGATGTGGTTTTCTTCTTTTCTCGTTGTCTAAATCTAACTCGTCTAAATCTAACTCGTCTTGCCATATTTGTTGTTGTCATTGAACCAAATGATCATGCACATACTAATGTACTTATCTTTTACGGGAAAAGCGCTTTGTGTATAAAAGGTAAAATTCTGAACCCAAATAGCGAGTGACCTCGTAATATATAGTTACTCGCTACTCAAAAGATCTAAATTTACATATATATACTGCTAGCTTGTGCACAAATTCACAGCGTGTATAATACATTAATACTATACAATATGATGATATGGGAGTTCCTTATACAGCATGTTCAACTCATGAATTAGGTAGTCATTGTAAATACTCCCACATCTCGCTTGGGGGAGTGTTTGGAGCCCAGGCCATAATGGGAGCTCAAGCTTAGTAAGTTTGAGGCCTTTTGGGTGGCTCGTGGAGCTTCCACCAGGAAGAAACCCTTCGGGCTCGGCCTTGGTGTCTAAAGAGGGATGAAATCAATAACGGCTAGACTCGAGTCATTACAGTCATGAGTGATAAAAGCGTGCTTTTATATGTCTATTCGATATTTTTGACATTCTAGTATGATATTGATGACATTCAAAGTAACTTTTGGTATTATTATCGGGAAAGTGTTGGAAAAGTGAGAAAGACTGACTATTTATGTAATATTAGTCATATGGCATTAATCATATATTGATAATGGAGAGGGGAAAAAGAAGGAACAGGCGAACAGCACATACCTCATTCAAGTTGCCAAGATGGCCAATTCTAAAGACCTTCCCAGCAATTTTGTTTAAACCTAGACCCAAGCTTAGATTGTATCTTTTCCATGCCCTTCTAACAATTTCTGAACTGTCAATATAAGAAGGAACAACAACTGCAGTGACAGTGTCACTAAACCATTCCTCCTTTTGTGTACAATTTTTCAAACCCCATGCTTCAACAGCAAGCCTGCATATATCAAATTGTATGAATATTCTTCTTCTTTTCTTAAACCGGAAAAGTCAATTGAAATTAACCATCAAGAAATTGGGCAAGTTGAATATGTTTTAACGATGCTAATATTTAACCTAAAAACAATATGGTCTTACACGTACGGACCAAGTTTCAAAGATTTCTTGATGAACGAAACAGATAACAGATGAACTACCGAAAAACAAAATAGGCCGACGACAACTTATTGCAAAGATTTCCTAATGAAATAAATAGAAAAACTGAGAATAAAATTATAAGGAAAGAAGTTTGCTTACCGAGTTGCTGTGGCAAGACGGGTGTGCCTAGCAATGACATTATCAAGACCTTCCTCAAACAATAGATCAAGAGCAGCTCTCAGACCATACAATAGCTGAATTGAAGGGGTATATGGCCAATAAGTTCCTAATTTATAGAACTTCAAGTAGTCATTCCAGTCGAAGAACACTCTAACTGATTTTGCAGTCTTGGAGGCTTCTAGTGCTTTGGGGCTTGCACACACTATGCCCATTCCAGTAGGAAGAGAAAGAGCTTTCTGTGATCCGGTTAAAGCTACATCTATTCCCCATTCATCCATACGGAAGTCAAGGGCGCATATCGAGGACACTCCATCAACGAGAAATAATGCAGGATGCCTGTAGTGGTCTGTGGTCCGAAAAATTACATCATCAGAAGTTTTCAAACATGTGCAAATTTAAAACAACAGTTTTCCTAACACTCTGTTTACACCAACCTATCTTTTAATGTATTATGAGGTTTAGTAGCATTTGCATCTAGTAGGTAGTAATTTGAGAGCGGTTCAGGACAGGCCCAAGCGTTTGGGGTGCCCAAAATCCGAACTAAACTTAGGGTGCTTTTGAACATAGTAAAAATATTCGAAAACCCTACTAGTGTCACAAGGAGGATTTAAACTTGGGACCATTTATACGGGAACCTAACTCTTAACCACTAACTACAACTTGAGTATTATCCATGTTTCATTTAAAACATTAAAGATTTTGGGCTAGAGTGGTCTTGCAGACCCAAAAGTAACTGCTCTAGGCCTCGAGCCCTCGACTAACCCTGGATTTGAACAATATAATTTCCTAAATTGACAATTTCATTCTCCATTGCATCCATATATGTACTAAGGGTTCATAATTTGATAACCATCAGTAGAAACTAGACATTGATGGTTTTTCTTTTCGGGCTTACCAAGTAAATCCCTAACAGCAGCCAAGTTATTGGTAACTCCAGTTGCAGTTTCATTGTGAACAATGCAAACAGCTTTAATAGTATGAGCTGTGTCCTCTGCCAACTTGGACGCAAGAACTTCAAGATCAGCACCTCGGCCCCACTCACTTTCTACGACATCGACGTTGAATTTGAGGCGTTGCTGCTGATCAATCCATAACAGACTGAATTGTCCAATAAGGAAAGAAATAGTCCTATCACCAGGAGATAATGTGTTTGTAAGTGCACTTTCCCATGCCCCAGTACCTGCAACAAAAACCAAATTATTACAGAGGGACTCTCGCAACAGAAGTTTCTCCCTTCTCTATATATAATACACAATTATACATATAGCTATCTTTTGCATTCCACTTGTGTTTTCGGCATTTACCATTACCTTGAGCACGTATATAGCTAGTATTTAGCTTATACCTATCCCGCGGCCTAGTATCTCATTCAAGAAATTACATTATATGATTCTCTACCCCTCCCCTTCAAACCATTTTTCAGAAATACCTTATTAAGGCTGTCAATATTGTCGAAACATAAAGTATATCGTGAACCATTTCACGTTCAATCAACCATACCAGTATTAATTATCAAACCATGAATTGTGAGATTCAAATCATAGAAGATAAAGCTAATATATCCCTCATATGTTAAAAACCCATGATTGATATTCAAAACAGAAGACTTGTACCTGTAGTGGGGAACAAAAATGGGGTCCCAGAAGTAGTCTTGAAAATCTTTTTAACATCTTCAATGAGAGTTTTAGTCAAGGCTGGTATCGCAGGGGATCGATAATCTTCATTGTTTCTGTTCATTGCACGAAGGACTGGTTCTGGGATATTGACTGGTCCTGGAACAAACAACTGGTTCCTCCCTGGTGCATATGTGTAGTCCATTTTTACCTAAAACCTTCATAAATTCCATTAAAAAAGAAAGTTACTAATGGATTTCAGAGATTTGGATGTCTAAAAATCACAAATTTTGGATACCCACTGTGCAGAATTAGATAAAATTTTCAGTTTTCACATTTTTGGTCTTTTCTATTTTAAAAATGAATAGATCCATTATGAAATCCACAGAGAGATGAGAGACTGGTTTAAATTTGGGCTAATTCTTGTTTAGCCCCCAATATGTTACCAACTCAGCCCATTTGGCACCTAACAAGTAACACCCACCTCCTTTTAACAGAACTCAAGTATCAACTTAAATTTTGGATTCCAGTTTTACCCTTTATCTTTTTTTTTTTTCCCATTTACTCTCTCTTATAGTCTCTTTCTATCTCCTTTATTTCTTCTTTCTCATTCTAATCTCCATGGAGGACCTCTATGGAGGTCTTCAACAAAAACAAAGATGATCTGGTGAAGGGGATTCCTTTGACTAAGTTTTTTTGCGGCGTAACGAAAAAATATGTCCATTAGTACACCAGCAAAGCACCAATGTGCTCTAAGCGTACCTATAAAGCACACTAGTGTGAGTGCGCAATAGTGTCATTGCGTGCAAAGTGATGGATTATCATTACTTATTTATATAAACAAATACATATGTTTCTAAATTATGACACCCATATTCAAGTATGAAACTTCAATCATTAATATTTCCTTCAATTGGAATCAAAGTTTAGCAAATTATAACCCAAGAAGTCAAAACGTCCGTACAAAGTTGAGTGGATCCCACTAAAAACCATAAAAGATTTGCACAACTAATACCATATTTATGTCAAACTTGATAGATTGCAAAACCACCCATTTCTTCTACCCAACAACATATTTTAGATGTTAGCATTATTAATTGCTTCAAATAATAATAGAAAATTCGAAATCGCGAACAAAATTAGCCTATTAAGTTTAGGATGATCTTAAGGGACTAGCTTCTTAAATTTAAAAAATTTCAAAATGAAAAGAAACGAAATCATGCATCTACTGTCTGCCCAATATTGATAAACATTAGTTAACAAAATTGATTGAACTCCTAATTAGAATTGAGATTAGAAATACAGAGTTAGAAAGAAAGAAAAAAAGTTGTTATCTTTACCTCCCCTTGAGGCTTGGGTTTGCAGTAGGTTCTTGGAAGTTCTATGTGTATACGCCTTTTTTTTTTCTCTCTCTCTCTCTTTCTTTCTCCTCCAATTTTAATGGATAAAACTATAACATTAGAGGAGGAGGATAATCCAAAGATAATTAGACAGAAAAATATAGTATTTATATATAGGAGTTACTTAGGGAAGGAGATGATGAAGATGAGAAGGCCAATTGGTTGACGAATAGGACAGTAGAGGTGGGACCCCAGTGTGAGATTAGAATGAAGGGAGTAGGAATTCTGAGTCACACATTCATTTTAATAAAAATTGATATGAGTTGTATATTGAATTGAAAATAATAGTACTATATATTTGTTAGAGATGGATGAGGATGAGAAAATGAAGAGAGAAGAGAACTAGAGTGAGTGAGAGAGAGG
Organism: Eschscholzia californica; assembly: GCF_041429995.1. Lineage (NCBI taxonomy): Eukaryota > Viridiplantae > Streptophyta > Magnoliopsida > Ranunculales > Papaveraceae > Eschscholzia > Eschscholzia californica. Next base: position 41,838,722 of record NW_028238198.1, read on the forward strand.
ATAAAGTGATAACGGACAACCACAACCTCAACAACTTTACCCTGACTCCAAGCCACACACGTTCTTGTTGACTCACTCAGTCACTCTCTCCCATTTCATTGGGGTGTTAATGGTTTGGGATTAGGCCGCGTCTCCAGTGCAACAGTCTAAAAACTTAAAAATTACTTAGGTGACGTTACCGGTAGTTTTCTTTTTAAAATAGAAAGTATATATATATGGACAATTGAAGTCCTCAAGAAGAATCTCAAATATTGATTTTCTTCTAAAAACATCTTAGAGTAAGTATTGTCGCATCATCTTAAGACATAAATTGAATTTTGCGTTGGAAAGAATTTTTCTTTTTACCTAAAAATCTTAAGTAGTTTTTAAAGTTTTTCAGATTAAGTCTTAACCTACTAATATTTATTTATATCATATAGTAGATTTAAGAAATTTTGTCTTCTGTGAAACAATTTACTTTAAGAGGCATGAAACAAATAATTTTGTTTCTTGATTGTGTTTTATTTTCCCAGGCTAAGAACATCTCCAATGCAAGATTCAATCTTAAAATCGTAAGTGTCACCTAGGACTTTAGAGTTCTTTATAGATAAAAACCTCTCCAATGCAAAACTCAATTGAGATTTTAAGATGATGTGGAAGCATTTAATTTTGAGATGTCTCAGTTACAAACTCTATTTCTGAGACCTCTTTTGAGAGTCTTAAGTGTCCTAGATATCAAATTTAATTTTCGGACCAATAGAAAACCTTTCTTTCTCAACAATTTTTTCCTATTAAATGTATGTGTGACATGTGTAACTAGTACAGTTTTTTAGAGTGTTGCATTAGAGAAGGACTTGAATTAGAGAAACTCAAATTAGACACATAGGAAAGATAATCTCAATTGAGACTTGACACATAAGTCAACTAGAGTTTTTTTTGAGTTTTGCGTTGGAGATGCTCTAACCACGGGGACAGTTGAGCCTCGAGAAGCACTGTTGAGAGGAAGGTCCTTGGCCCCTCTTCATTTTCTACAGGACCGCAGGGCAGAGATGGAAGAGATCGGACACAGGAATCAAAAGCAAGCTCCCATTCTTATTGAGAATTTTGATAGTGGGTGGAGAAAGTGGACAAAACATACTCACATTCCCCCACCCTCATGCATTTTAAGTCAGACTAGGTATGGCCCGTGCCTCCAGCACGACGAAATCCATTAAACATGTAATCCAGATGAATTTGCGTGACGGTAGAATATATTTTGATGGTCTATTTTCACAAATTTTAATTGGCAACTAAACTTTAATTAGCTTTGAACGTACTAAAACTTCTTGTTAGAAAGTAAAAGTATGGTCTTAACAAATTTTTCAATTTTGTCTGATTAAATTTGTCAAAATTGAAGAACTTAGGGAGCGATATGGTGAGAGGTAAATTAAAGTAAGAGATATTAAAATGATGATTAAGTTCAAAGATAACAGTCGGATCATTACAAATTAGATAGATATAGAAATGCATCTAGTTCGATTAAACAAAAGATAAAAGAAAATTTATCTGAAATACAAAAGTTTAAGGGAGAGAAAAGGCTATAAAATTATTCATGGAAATATAACATCACACAATAAACAAGCTTTAACTTCAAACATTATTTGTTTATGCACATGAACTAATTTTGTTTATGCACAAAGTGGAATTTTCCCACCTAGTAATATGCTTCAACCAAAACAATTCTTGTTACCACTTTATAACTTATTTGTTGTTGGAGGAGTAGAGGAGAGGTTAAAAACCATTAGAATTTTGTGAGAACACTTATGGGGGTTTATGGAGGAGAAGTTGTTGGTCGGAGTTCCATTATATTGAATAGGTTAAGGAATGCCATTAGTTGAGAGAGTTATGGAATGCCATTACATCTAAGCAATTATGGGGGGTTAAATACAAAGTATCATCTTCCAATCTAGTTGACAATTTTTCTTTTTGTTTTTGTCCTACTCAGCTTGTCCTAGTCACAACTAAGTTGTTTTGTAATATAGACTAGGTATAACCCGTGTCTCCGGCACGGTGTTTTTTCAAACACTTCACATGTTACACGTATGAACAAATATTTAGTGGAAAAAAAAAGTAACTAAACAAAAAATTATTTTGTACATGAACTATTTTTCCATAAAACGAAGATGATTTTTGTTATACTTTCCTTTTCGCTCATATTTACATTGTACAAATTAAAATTGTCAGTACCAAAATTAGATTGGATATAATCAAGAAATATTTTATAAGAAACTATTTAAACATTAAATAATAACATAGAAATCCAAATTCAAAATATAAAATCTAATGTAATCAAACTATAACATATCACCTTGCAACAAAAAATATTACTCCATAGCACATATTAATTGAACAAAAAGGAACTATTTATGCTTTTCTTATCAGCCATGGGGTGAAGCACCATCATCTAAATTTATGAAAACCTATAAACAATGTTAAAGGTTAATAGATTATTTTATTTTATTTGTTGAAATTGGTTATAAACGACTTGTTTGTACTTCAAATTTCTAGCATGTGCATTTCCATGCCAACGTCTATGAATTTAATTTATTTTGAATACTCTAGACAAATATTTTTCTCCTATTATAGCATTTTGTTCACATACCACCAATCTGAAAATAAGTCAATTCGATGAAACTAAATTTGGATGAGATGATTGAGTAAGATGAACTACATTTAAACTATATAAACGGAAATAGATAAGGTCTACTAAATTTGAACCATTTAAAACCATTAACCGGAAGAAATCAAGTGTCAAACATGTTGTATAAACTTCATAATAAAGTTGTCTCTTATTATTAGCCATTTCATGAAAAGAAACCTACAACCAAATGAACTACAAAATCATAAATTTGGGGAAAATGTCAAGAAAACCCCTACCAATTAGTTTCTCCCTAAAAACCTTGTAGCTTCAGCTTTCTTCTTCTCTGAAAATTACAATAAGAAAAAACATTGTACATATGTCATTTTTGTTGAACGTGAACATTGATAACATATGAAATTAAATTAACTCCATAGCAAGATCATGTTCTTACCTAAGTAACTTATCAAGATAAGATTTCGCCCATTGTTTAACACAATACCAATTAACGATGCACTTTATAACTAAACTAGGTGTCCACCGCGTCCTACGGACGCGGTAGATCCCTTTTAGCTAACGCTTTTGTTATTGTATCCGTATTGGTCGACCACGCCTCAGTAGTGTGTGTATCTCGAGGTTGTGCATATCCAAATGCGAAAATACGTCACGGATTCATTTCTACACCATCAAACATCATACAGGGATCTGTAATTCGCATATTCTATGCAAATCACAGATCTTTGTGTCATCCTCGATGTTGTAGAAATGAAATCTGTGACGTATTTTCGCATTTGGATATGCACAACCTCGAGATACACACACTACTGAGGCGTGGTCGACCAATACGGATACAATAACAAAAGCGTTAGCTAAAAGGGATCTACCGCGTCCTACGGACGCGGTGGACACCTAGTCCAACAAAAAAAAGATTCTTTCGTCACTCTATAGGACCAAGTATGCGATTTCCAAGCTATTGAAGTTTATTAAAAATAATATGTAATCAAAGAAGTGTCACAGGCTATTACTTAGAGACTCTAAAGTAACCTATGACTACTTATAACATACACTGCATACGAAATAAGGTTACTATATTCAAATTAACACGAAATAACAACAAATTGTAAAACCAAATTAGAGTAATGTTATTCCGATATAATCCATTGTAAAAATTTACACATTAAAAGTTTACATTATCTACAATTTTTTTAGATGAAGATTAATGAACACTAAAGATATGAAAATATTGTAAGTATCCTATATATGATTTTGAAATTAGGTTCTAGATTTGTTTATTTTTTTAATATGTAAAACATTTACCGGTTTGGTTAGAGAGAATTAAAGGGGGTAAAGAACAAAAAAATGAACTAATACAAAATAAAATAATAAAAGTTTTCGAATTTCAAATACATTAAAATTTTAACATATTCACGACATATTTCACAAAATAGCTAGAACTAAAAGAATTCTGAATCTTCAATTTGTAACTTCCTCCATACTTTACAAATAATGACTATTTGATGAAGTCTTGAAAATGTTCATAAAAAGAAATAATCCAACAAAAGATACATAAGAATAATTACCAAGGGCGAGAATTGTTTTCAACAACAAAAAGAGAGACAGAAAATAAATTATAAATACAATTACAATAAGAAATGAAGAGAGAGAGGGATAAGAAAATTGAACACAATTATAATGGATTTAAAATTCCACATGATCAAAAAATTACAATCAACCAAACTTCATGAATAACGACAAAGTGAAAAACACAAAATATTGAGGGCGAGATGATTATATATAACTCAAAAAAACCCAATTTTGGACAATACAATCGGAGTACATTCATTGTCATTCTCCTGCAAAAAAAGATAAATAATTAATCATTAGAAATTAAATTCTTCAAAATCTCTAAGTACAAAATTGAAAGAGTATTAAAGCTATTTTAAGAGTAAAATGATTAGGTCTCACTAAATCATTAACCCAAAAAAAATATGAGACAATTTATTTGAACCAAAGCAACAACCATACAAAGATCATTAACCAACAACTATTATGAACTTGGTTGTAACATTTGAGCTATATGAAGATTGTTGTAGTAAATCTTGAACTTCTATTAATAAGCATTTTTCATGGGTCTGCAAAGTCAAACACCTAAATCAATTGAAAAGTAAAAGGAGAAGAATGAGAATTTGGTGATGTCTCGTAACAACAACCCAAGGAAACAATTAAAAACCCAAGGAAACAATTAAAAAAATAACCAAAATACATATAAAAAAGAAGTACTATTAAAAACAACTTGACATTGAAGCACAAAGAGTCAAAGAGAAGAATCAAAAGATGTGGAAAATGATTGCCATAAACCATGAAAAAGAGAGAATACAGGGAAATAGAGAAAGAGGATATTACTCTTTTTTTATATCTTCTAGACCTCTACCAAGTTAATGTCTGAAAAAGGAAAAAAAAATACTAATAAGAATATAAGTAGATAAATTGAAGTCATGATCAAGTTTCAAATGAAAAGTTACCTCCTGTACATGAAGAAAAAATTAAAATGAAAAGTTAAAACTAATTAAGATTAGAAACACCATGATAGATTTCAATCTCACCGTGAAAGACCATTGTAAGATATAGTAAGTGGGTGATAAAGTGGTCGGTTATCTTTGAGAGATTTTAGGGCAGTTTGATGAGAGAGATATTTAACCGAGAGATTTAGTTTTGATTTGCTACCCACTAATTTCTCTCCCTCCCACGATCTCCTCCCATTAAGAGAGAAAACAAAACTAATTACGTGGTTATATTTCCACCCTATGATGAGAAGATCTATGCTGACAATCCAAGAGATGTGAATATCCGGAGATAAATCAACGGTCGAGCTCAAAAAACACCATTGTATTTTATATAATAGACTAGGTATAGCCCGTGCCTCCGGCACGGCACATCTCGTTTTTCTTTTGTTGTGCAAAAAAATTAAGATAAATCATAATCTATTACAATCCTTATTTCGGCCCGGCACATCTCGTTGAGTGCATTATATAATTAGCTAGTACATTATTTTGCATTTAGTTCGTAAAAAAAAATACTTCTATTGCATCATTTCCAAATTATTGTACTCCAGGTAAATAATATCATTTATTACATTAGGTATCGAATAAAAAGACAGGCTAAACACCTTCACTAAACAAACTCCTTAATAATTTAACAAAAGAAAAAGAAACAAATCTTCAAAAAGAAGCTTAGGTTTAGCACTTAAATTTCCCAAAAAAATAGATAGTCGGTTGTTAGATTCCTAAATGGAAAAACATTTCTCTCGTCTTAACTCATCTGAACCCTTCAATTCTACACATCCATCCACCAACGCCGCAAGTTCAAGATCCACCAATGATAAAAAAAAGTTAGACGAAATTAGTTTAGTGATACAATAATATTTCAAACTTACTAAAACCCATTACCAATGTAACAATTTCAGCAACAACTCAAATTACCTAAGTTTTATATTCTTTTGACATATGCATCAAGGCTAACGTCTAAAAAAAACCTCCCCCAAGATGGCACTCAATGTCAATGATATCCAAATGATATACAAGGGAGAGCAATCTGGTTCACCATTTTCTATTTTAGAATCTCTTCAATACATTCCCCGACCTTTGTTAGGAAATCTGTATCCCAAATGTTATGTTCATTAAGGAAGACGTTGCTACATTTTCACAAACACTAAACACGTTATTGCCCAAGAAATTAGAAATCAGTTAACTAATTACAAAAAATAAAAATAAAACAAAGATAACATAATTTAAAAAGGATACTCTCTAACTTTATAATGCGAAATGTTTATAGCAGAGCTTGGGTCAGATGGATCAGAGCCTTTACACTTCGATGCTAATTCTTTATGATCCCTCACTAAAAGCTTCACCAGCTCAGAAGATGCAAACTTGAACTTATAACCCAAGTCTTTTTCATAAGCAAATGGTATTATACCAAGGAGCAAAGACTACAAAGAGATTTTATTAAGAACAGGATATGGCTTCAAACTAAATAAAACTCAGCAGACTTCTTCTGCATACAAACTTAGCAACATTGCTAGAAAGAATCTGCAACACTGGACTATTTGTTGTTTCAACAAATCTTGGAGTCCTGAATTGACTAACAGCTGCTCCTAGACCAAGATAATGATCTAGAATCTTCTGGAAAGTTCCTCTCTTAAGCACTCTAAGCTCCAGCGGTCCTATAGTCTTCACCTTTCTCGACCCGATATAACCCGCATCTTCAAATGTCTTATCCAAACTATTACAACATTCACTTAATACCTCATCGTCCGTTGTCTCAGCATTTAACTCCCAAAATATCACGTAGTGGCCTGGCTCTAATGACATGTCAGCATGACTACTATAATCGACAAGTTCGAGTTTTTCTTTCATTAATCGTTTGCTTGCTATTTCTACTGCTAATTGGAGATCTTTCTCCATGTTCTTGTCTATGTTGATTGTTAATAGCAGACTTCTTCTGCATACAAACTGGAGTTCAGGTGTTGAGTTATGAAACCCTTTTACCTTCACTATATCATCTAATATGTACCCATACAATCCTGCATATTCAATCAACAATTGAGATTGTTCAGATTATACATAACTTTTTTCGATTGAAAATGATGATTATACTCTTATAATTTTGAAATGCAAAAATTGATTCGAAGATATCAAAATAAGAACTTGCTTTCATATAACAGTAATGTATAAACGGTAACCAATAATTTCACTTCACCTAAACCACCCATATTTTCTTTTAACCATTTTCAGCTATGTATTAGTTAAGATTCTGTTTTTTCAATTGGAATAGGTCATAGAACTTTGATACGATGATAACGATAGACGGTAAGTGTGATAAAGATAGATTCCTTTTTTAATTCTACCTCAGATTTAAAACTTATGTCATTAACTTTGACTTCAATCATAAGAAAGGTGAAATTTTGTTTTCCTTCACTATCATAAGATTGTTCTCCAAACTCCGCCTAATTTCTTCGAAAGTCATCTTAATGTAAACATAAAATATCGATAAAAACATAATATTATTAATTAGGTAGAGATATAACAGGAAATCAAGGTAAATAAACAAACGAAATGTTATTTATCTATTTACCTGCGAAAGTTGATGTCACTCCAAAACTATAGATAACCCCGACAATAAAAGTTGAAAAGTGATTTCAGAGTTTATGTGCCACATTGATAAGTAGTAGGCAAGACACCTACACCATTGTCAATTGAGCAGATAATGTCGTTGCTTCTGTTGAAGGGTCTAAACCTCCCTATTTCTTGGAGTTGATTCATGGAGTTGACAAACGAACTACGCGCCATATTATTAGTATTCGCATAATAATACCAACAAGGAAGCAAAAGAGAACTATTTCTTATGACCACTAATTTGGCATTTAAAAATCCCTTATAACATTATCATATTACCTCGAATCGAGCCTCACCAATTGAGGTCTTACGAGAAGATGGATGATTGATCTGATTGTGGGAATTGTTGGAGCAGAAGCATTCTAAAAACTGGAATGAAGACTTGGTTCTGCAGCAGAAGCAACATCAACTTACATTGAGGAATTTTATCGAACACATTTTGTGCAGCTTCAAATAATGAATCTTCATGTTTCAAACATGCCAAATTTTCTTTTTGGTTCATAACTTGGCAAATTTTCAATCTTCATCATAGGTCTATCAAAACACAAGCAAAGGAAAACAGATTGATGATTATAAATCGAACAAATAGCTGCATTCCTCGAACAAATTGATAATTTTAGATGAACTTAAGTCAACAATCCATACAAAAATCATAACTGCATTCATAAATTAAATAGAGAGAGGGAGAGAGATGAAAGAGGTGTGCCTGCAAGATGTTAAGGTTGAAGTAGACTGATTTCTTTGCTCCAAATGGTACTAAGAATACAAAATTTCCTGCAAATCCAATTACAAAGCATTCATCAAATGAAGAAGAGAAAATCTACATCACAAACGTAACCGGATTGAATAAAGGGAAGAGAAGGGACACAATGGCGACTAAATCCAACAAGAATTGCCACGCCTTAATTGCAAAAGAAACTGCCAGAAGGTGGATCGATTTGGTAGGGGAAAGGAAGTAGACAAATTTAAAGTGAGAGGGAGAATGGGAATGAATTCTCATTAAGGGGTTTGGGCGTTTCAGAGAGAGTTAATGGGAAAAACTTTAACAAAGAGAGAGAGAATGAGAATAAAATCTCATTAAGGGGTTTGGCGTTTGAGAGAGTTAATGGGACAAATTTTTTATTTACTTTCTTGCATTAAGGAGGTTGGGCGTTGCATGTAGTAGTTCATGGAGAGAGGGAGAGTTATTTTAATCTGAACGTTGAACCAGTCCGGGGAGTTTAGACGGTCTAGATTTAGAGTGTAATTTACTTTCTTGCATGTAGTGAGTGAATAAATTTGTATGTTTTAGGGAGGGTAATGGATCAAAAGGTGGGGATTGTATCAAATTCGACTTGTCCCAGTCAGCAAAAAACTTTGCGTTTTATATAATAGATTTTTTGTCTATTAACTTATGACATCAAGCATGTACTTGAAATCATCACTGGAGCCGTATGGGTACTTCTCGACAATGGCGTTCGTGATAACTCAACTATAACCCAAAACTTATAATAGAATGTAATCCTCATAAATAAGTAAACAATAAAAAAGCAAATGAGACTTGTAATGAATCACACCCACATCTCACATCCAGCTAAAGAACATAAATTGTCGAGCTCCCTGAACAACATAACACTGAAAAGGAAAACCAAAATTATATAAAAAATGGGGAAAGAGTATAACTAAATAATTGTCGGTGTTAAAAAACCGAGTATTCCCTGAACAAGATTCACTCCTAGGATAGGATAAATAATATTGACAATACAGCTTGTGAAACCAACTTACTTAAGGTTCCTCATTATATACCATATTCGTCTTAAACCACCAAACTGAAAAAACCAGATAATGTGATGAGTTCATCTATCATCAATCAATCAAGGCAAACATTGTAGGCCTCAATTTACCAAAGCTCGTTTAAAAAGAGAATAGAGAGATTGTGTGGGTAATATAAGCGGTACTATAAGTGAAAGCCACACGAAAAAATTAAACAGAGAGATTGTGTGGGTAAATACCTGTAAAAAACATTAAAATACTTAAGCACAAAGGAGAATCTGAGAGACGAAAAATCTTACCTTTGGAGCAGCATTAGCAACATCGGATGAATCTGAACTTAAATAACATGATCCACGGAATATATTACTAAATGTAAAGAATATTCAGGAAAAAAAAAATTCGACATCAAAGTAATGAACCAAAGAGAGATGAACAAACCTCAAATATTCTTTGATTTCTTTTTGAGAAGGCGACACCCGGACTTTCCTCTTTCCTTCAGTTTATGCATTCTGACCTACAAGAAAGCATCTCAACCGAAGTTAGTATCATTCAAATAATAAGGGGGTCAAGTGATTTAATGGGAAAGAAACAAAGAGCATAAAAGATCTTAATAGGTAGGTCCTAATGATGGAAGGGGGAAAGAGAGAGGAAGAGGAAACTGTTTTGGACGGTTCTCAAACAATGATAAATGAACCAAAACTTTGGACTTCCCAGATTGAATTTCAAACGACACTAAGAAGAAAATAATAAAGAGAATGCAACTCCTCTCATACTTTTTTTTGTTGAAAATTTAACTCGTCTCATTATTGTTTCAAAAAAAAAACTCATCTTATTATTACATAAAATAGTAATCAGCTTTAACGGAAGAGGGGAAGGTAGATGAAAAAATTCGGACACTTTAATTAAAGAATGACTCAATTGGATGGCTAGATTTAACGATGAAAAATGGACGGCTACAATTGATAATGGGTTTGTATATTAGATTTAGAGAGAGGGTGAACAAATTTTCATTCTTTTAGGTAGGTAATAGACCGAGTGGCCTAGATTTAACAAAAAAGCCAACAGACGGTCAGATTTGTCTTTCGACTTGTCCCAGTCAGCAAAAAAAATTGAATTTTATATAATAGATAGGTCATAAAATTCTCATTCTTGTTTGATTTTGACTTTGGCAACTATAGGTGTCCATGGGCACCCACGAATTACCAGATTTTCATCCTTAGATTGGGGGAGGAACCTTGTGGTGCGTTTGGATGAAAGATTTCTAAGCAGAATTTCTATCAAAAATAAAATTTGCTATAAATCAAGTTTCATCTGCTTGGCTACCAAAGCTTTAACGGAAGAGGGGAAGGTAGATGAAAAAATTCGGACACTTTAATTAAAGAATGACTCAATTGGATGGCTAGATTTAACGATGAAAAATGGACGGCTACAATTGCTAATGGGTTTGTATATTAGATTTAGAGAGAGGGTGAACAAATTTTCATTCTTTTAGGTAGGTAATAGAACGAGTGGCCTAGATTTAACAAAAACGCCAACAGACGGTCAGATTTGTCTTTCGACTTGTCCCAGTCAGCAAAAAAATTTGAATTTTGTATAATAGATAGGTCATAAAATTCTCATTCTTGTTTGATTTTGACTTTGGCAACTATAGGTGTCCATGGGCACCCACGAATTACCAGATTTTCATCCTTAGATTGGGGGAGGAACCTTGTGGTGCGTTTGGATGAAAGATTTCTAAGCAGAATTTCTATCAAAAATAAAATTTGCTATAAATCAAGTTTCATCTGCTTGGCTACCAAAACTTTCAGGACTCTTGAGTCCTAGAGATTCCGTAGTCCAAAATTTTTTTGGACCAAAATCCAACCTTCCCGAAAATTTGTTACAATTTTGGATTATTAAACCTAAATTTCAAACTTAAAATAAACCCAAAAAATAAACCTAATACGTTTTTTATACAAAACAATTATTTTAATTTTTTTAAAAGTCATTTTTTGTTTTTGGAAATAGTATTTTTAGAAATCGTTTTTCAGGAACCATTGTTTCCCGGAACCGGTTTTCTTCACAGAAATCGTCTCTTTCTGAAACTGGTTTGTCATAAACTATATTTTTTATGGAAATTGTTTTTTACATAAATCGTTTTCTAGAAAAAGTGTTTTCTGAATAAATTGGTTTTCTTGATAAAATGATTTCCAGAAAAATAAAAAACAGGAAAAAAAGACGATTTTATTAAAAAACTATCTCTTCATTTTTTTAAAATAAACGTGTTTTTAAATTCAAATAATTATAAATCATATAAATCTTATTAGTTACCAAAGAAAGAATTCATTTGGACTAATGAATCTAGAAATTTATGATTCATTCATCCAAACACAACATTAGTTTATTTCGACATGATATCATCCACAAAATGACAAGTTATGCTAGTGCCTTCATTCTTCACCTTAATGCCCCTTGATCGAATCTAAACCTTCTCCATTACAAATTCTGGGAGTTCCAGAACTTTTCAATTTAAATGTCAAGCTCCCTAAGGAGCGACTCTCATCCCAAATTATATACGTATGTGATGCACATGTATGAGATTTAGATTTCAATGTTCAACTATGAATGATTAGTTCAGAATATATAATTTAAATTTGATATAATTTTAGAGAAAGAAAATTTTAAATAACAAAAAAAAAACTAATTATAAAAGCTTAAAAAAGAGTCAATACTTGGTTGCCCAAGTGGTTTAAAGTGTTGACATATACTCCAAAAAAGTCCTTGGAAGTCCGGATTCGATCCTCAGAGGAGCTCGAATCCTTGGGTTATTGATTTGGGATATTAGGGTATAAATAATGTAGTTGGACTTTAGGCCATAGTTTAATTGGGGTTTAGACCTGTTCTTGTTAAATTTGGTAGTATCGTCTTATCACATCTTTGTTGTATCAATACAATTGTAGTGACTATCTTACATCGTAGTCAATTTCAAAAAAAAAAAAAAACTGAAAAAAAGAGTAAAAATAAACTGATTGAGAAAAATAAAATAAAATTAGGGTGGAATATAACTGTTAGGGAGGCCCCAACTAGTATATTTGAGCTTTTCTTAAGGGATTCGCCTTAATATAGCTTTTAGGGAGGCCCCAAACCACTATGTTTGGGGCTGAGAGCGGCTCCCCAGTTGGGATGGAAATGTGAGGGCTACGCTCCCAAAATTTGAGAGCCCAGCCCCTCATATTGGGGGTTGTTCTAACCAGAACACAAAAGTACCAGAAGAAAAGATATTGGGGGTTGCTCTAACCAGAACACAAAAGTACCAGAAGAAAAGATGTTGTGAATCCAAAGGCCTCACTTATAACCAAATCCCATGTTCACCATTACATAAAAAAAGAAGTCACAGTTAACCCTGTTACACGCTTTCTCCAAATCCATTTTCGTAAGCATGCCCAATGTATTGCTAGAGGCCTAGAGTTTCTGGAACCAAATAATCTCATTCGCAACCATAACTCAGTCAAAGATCAGTCTTACTTGCTACAAACGTTCCTTGTAACAGTGAGGTGGTAGAGCTCCAGGTCTTCACCAAATGGGGAGAAAGATTCTTAGATAAATTTTACACACCCAGCCAGAAGGCTAATGGGTTCAGACTCCAGTATGTATTTTCATTAGGCATCAAGAACAAAAAAGTCAATATTCAATCTATTTTAAGGTACCTGTCTCGCGAAATTCATGACCCCATCGTCTTGATGTCTCCCTTCATGATCTGCCGGCTTCTAGGATCCTGTTAGGAGTGTTGATCCACTTCCTACAATTAATTGATCTTTTAAAGAAGACAGATTTTATCTCTCACCCCCAACCATCTCGTACTCGATATCTCTCGCAAACTAATCTCTTGCAGACGAAGCAGCAAACCTTCTTTGTCCACCTTAAGAGAGTCCCTTCTATTCCTTCCCAATTCCTTCAGCCTCATCAGCCCCATCGACAATGATCGAGGATAGAAAGACAGAAAGTCTTTTTACTTTTTGGTAAGCAAAGACTCCTTAGACTCGTAGGGGTTTACCCTTAGAGTCAGTAAACTCGAAGAGCCTCATCACCAATTGCAACAGCCGCAACAAAAGTAGAGCGATAAATTCTTCTCCTTAAGAAAAACAACAGCCATACATATCTACTCGTACTGCTAGCAATCGACAACACAAAAGAGAATCTTACAACTAAAAAAATGTCGACCTTCGAACCTCTTCTTTTCAAGAGTTATGAGGTCATTCTTCACACAGTTTCCTTTCCTGAGGATGATCACCTAAGTATGAAATATGTTACAACACCTATTCTTTACAAGTATAAGATTCTATCTAAACTACGAAGAAAGTAGCTCGATAAAGTATTTGTCATTCATTTGAACAAACAATCTTTGCAAAACATCATAAATCAACTCAAATTGAGGATGATTCTTCTGACCTGCTTCAAAACAATGCGAAAAATTTCTTACTTCAATCCAGCTACATCCCAAGATCTTCTGAGTTCCTCTACTTTCCATTACTTCTCTAACTTCCAGCGCATTGCCCCACTCGCCATTGTCTGTATAGGTATTAGCTAAAAGCACATAATTTGAAGAGTTATCTGGTTCATCGCTACAAAGTCGTTCTGTAATAGACCTTGCCATATCTAAATTCTTGTATAATTTACAAGCTCCAAGTAAAGCACCCCACATTATTGTATCGGGCTTAAATGGCAGCCCTAATATCAGAGCCTCTGCTTCCTTTAAGAGCCCGGCTCGTGCTAATGTATCAACCATACATGTATAATGCTCTATCTTCGGTTCGATGAAATATTCATGTACCATGCTTCTAAAGTAATGCCGAGACTCGTCTACTAAACCACCATGGCTACATGCACTTAGTACACCAATAAAAGTTACATCATTTGGAACAAGAGTAGTTGATCCAACCATTCTATCGAAAACCTCTAGAGCTTTCGAAGATTTGCCATTTTGAGCAAACCCAGAAATCATGCCATTCCATGAAACAAGATCTCTTTCCGGCATAGACTGAAAATGTCTAAAAGCATCGCTCATTTCACCACATTTTGAATACATATCTATAATTGAGCTCCCCACGATCATATCCATTTCTAACCCGTATTTCAATACAAGGCTATGAAGTTGTTTGCCCTTGAGAAATGCATTCTTAGTTGCACAAGCACTAAACAAACTACCAAAAGTGAATGAGTTTGGTTTCACTTCGTCCAAGCGCATCTGATCGAACAATAGCATTGCTTCATGATGAAGTCCACCTTGTGAGAACCCAACGATCATGGACGTCCAAGAAACCACATCTTGATCTAAAATCTCCTTGAATAACCGATAAGCATCGTTAATAAATCCACATTTGGAGTACAAATTCACCATAGAATTGTTTGTGAATCGGTCTGAACAAAACCCATTTCGAATAATCAGCGAATGCACCTTCATTCCATCATAAACTTGCAAACTAGTTTCGAGTTCCTTCAAAACAATAGCATAAGTAAATTCATCAGCCAAAACCCCTTCTTGGAAAAGCTTTTGAAACAACTTCAAACTCATTTCACCATTACCAAACTTAGAATAACAAGAAATCAAAGTATTCCAAGTAACTAAATCTCTATGAGACGACATATCATCAAACAACTTATGTGCATCATTTAGTACTCCTACTTCGGCATACATTTTCATAAGAGTAGTCCCAATAAAAGGATCTAAATTCCATGATAACTTGATAACATCAGAATGAAGTTGTCTTCCAATACCCAAATCACAACAAGGGATCAAAATTGAGTAAGTGAAATTATCAGGTCTGATAAAACTACTATGACGCATTTGAAGGAAATGGGTAATAGCATCTTTTGATCTTTGGTGTTTGATGAAACCAGAGATGAGGATATTCCATGAACGAGAGTCGGTTTGTGGTATGTCTGAGAAGAGTTTTAGAGCTTCTTCAATTCGGTTAGAGGAGAAGAAGGCTGATAAGAGAGTATTATAGGAGACGAAGTTAGGGTTTGGGAAGAAGTGGAGAAGTTTAAGGGCTTCAGAAATGAAGCCTGAATTTATGTATGATTGGAGGAGAAGGTTAATTTGATAAACTTGGTTTTGTAAACCAGTTTTGAAGAGAAAAGCATGAAATGCGTGAGCTCTGGACATCAGAGGGCGGGAGGTTCAAATTTTGGAGGTGAGGGAGGGGGCAACAATTTTATATGAATTCCGAGGGGGTCATGGGCTCATGGGTGGCTTTGGAATCCAAGCCTGTGGATATTGTCTCCGCTTTTGCCACTTCCAGCCAAGACAACAATTACGGAGTTTTGTTGTTGGCAAAGATATAAAGAGTCCACCTAAAAGGTTTCGAAACTTGCTAATTTTGAGCATACACCTATAGTCCAGACTCCAGACACTCTTGGTAGCTATGTGGGACTATCACAATCCTTTACCTTCGGCGAAGAGCTTTTGCCACTTCTGGCCAAGACAACAATTACGGAGTTTTGTTGTTGGCAAAGATTTAAAGAGTCCACCTAAAAGGTTTCGAAACTTACTAATTTTGAGCATACACCTATAGTCCAGACTCCAGACACTCTTGGTAGCTATGTGGGACTATCACAATCCTTTACCTTCGGCGAAGAGACGTCATCGGTTCTGATACCACTTGTGGCAGACTTGGATTCAGGATTTGGGGTGTTATAGTGTCGCCTCTTTTGGAGGCAAATTTCCCTTCTTTTCACGATTAATTGACAATAATGCCTAGGCGAGAACCTTTTCTCGCTTAAGAGAAGCGCAATTCGATTAAAAAAAATGACGATGGGTGCTTGTATGAAAATGGAATTAGTAGGTTGTTTATTACTGTCGGGTTTAGTTGCAAGGTTGGGTTTGAAGGTAGAAATCGAAACTCTCACGATCGAGATCCGAATTCTATATCTAAGTTAGTGGGTTATTAGCTATTTTTATTGGATTAATTATCTTTTTTATTAGTTGGGATCGGCGAGAGCATCTCCCATGCAAAACTCAGTCTTAGAAACTTTAAGTGCCACATAAGAGTTTTGGAATTTTCCTTAAGCTCTCTCCGACGCAAAATTCAATTTGAGTCTCTAAGATGATGTGGTGGTGGTTAAATAGAAAAATCTCTAAATGACACTCTAGAATAAACTGTGTTCTTGAGATATATCTCTAATTGTCTAACTCATCATTTTGAAAATTTAGACTAATAGAAATCAGATTTTCATAGATCTTAAAAATAACTAAATATTATTTTACAGAAATTATCATGACACATAAGTAAACAAAACAGCTTTAGAGAATTGTAATTGAGACATACAAAAATTGGAGGATGTCAATAGTGCCATCTAGAAAGAGAATCTCAATCGAGATTTGACCCATATGACGAATAAAGTTTTCTTTTTGAGTTTTTCACTGGAGATGTTGTTAGTGACTGGTTAAACTGAGTTTTAATCTAGTAGTATTAGAGTATCTCCAATGCGATACTCAATCTTAGAAACTTTCAGTACCACATAGAATTTTTGGAGTTCTCTTAAAAACTCTCCAATGCAACATTCAAATCTCCTAAGATGAAGTGGAGGTAGTTAAATATAGTTATCTCAAGGGGACACTCTATTTTTAGAGTGTCCTTTGATATATCTCTAATTGTCCAATTCATCAATAGTTTAATTCCAACCAACAAGTTTTTTATATTTTTAAAAGAGTTAATTCCTATATGGCCCCCTACTTTGTGACCAGCTTCCTTTATGGCCCCCTTTTTTTCGTAAATTCAAATATGGCCCCCTATTTTCAGGTAAATGTCATTACTACCCTTCTTAATAATAAATTTAAAACATTAAAAAAAAATATTTCCACCTCACTCCTCTCTCTCTCCACCTCATCTCTCCCTACACCTCACCCCTCTCTCTCTCTCTCCAATTCACCTCTCTCTCTCTCCAACTCACCTCTCTCTCTCCAACTCACCCCTTTCTTCTCCGGCAAGGTGGCCGGCCGGAAAATTTTCCGGCCGGCCACCTTCAAACCTTAAAAAAAAAAAAAATTCTCTCTCCTCTCTCTCTCTAAATTTTTTTTTTTTTAAATCTCTCAACTCTCTCTCTCTAAAACTCCGGCGAAGGGGGTTTCCCTTCGCCGGAGCACGGCAGACCTTTAAAGGTCTGCCATGAACAGACCAGATGGTCTGCTCGTGAACAGACCAGATCTGGTCTGTTCACGAGCAGACCTTTGAAGGTCTGCCATGAACAGACCTTTAAAGGTCTGTTCGTGAACAGACCAGATCTGGTCTGTTCACGGCTCCGGCGAAGGGGGCTCCGGCGAAGGGAAACCCCCTTCGCCGGAGTTTTTAGAGAGAGATGAGATGAAAAAAATTTTTTTTTTTTTTTTTTGGAGGTCGCCGGCCGGAAAGAGAGAGATGAGATGAAAAAAAATTTTTTTTTTTTTTTTTTGGAGGTCGCCGGCCGGAAAATTTTCCGGCCGGCGACTATATTCGGAGAAGATGAAGGTGAGTTGGAGAGAGAGAGGAGTGAGTTGTGAAGAGAGAGAGGGGTGAGGTGGAAATAAGTTTTTTTAAATGTTTTAAATTTAGAATTAAGAAGGGTAGTATTGACATTTACTTGAAAATAGGGGGCCATATTTGAATTTACGAAAAAAAGGGGGTCATAAAGGAAGCTGGTCACAAAGTAGGGGGCCATATAGGAATTAACTCTTTTTAAAATAACTAATTATTTCTTTACAAAAATAACTATGTCACATAAGTAATTAAAACAAGTTTAGAGTTTTGCATTGGAGACACAAAAGAATTTGAGGGTCTCTATATATTTCGCCACCTAAGAACATCTCTAATGGAAAACTCAATTTTAGAAACTCGGAGTGTCACGTAAGATTTTTAGAATTTTTTTTTAAAATTCCTCTCCAATGCAAAACTCAACTAAGATCTCAAATATGTCGTGTCGAGGGTGGAATAGAGATATCTTAAGAGCATCTCCAATGCAAGACTCAAGAAAAACTCTAAAAATCTTATGTGTTAAGTGTGAAAAGTGGATCTCTAAATGGTTTATTTCCTATCTGTCCATTTAGAGATACTCTATTGAAAAGTCTTCTCCAATGCAACACTCAAGAGTGTTGCATTGGAGAGAGTGTTCCATTTAGAGATACTCTATTTCACCCTCGACACATCATTTTAAAGCTCCAAATAGATTGTTGGATTGGAGAGAGTTTAAAAACTCTCATATGTGGCACTCCGAGTTTCTAAGATTGAGATCGAGCATCTCCAATGCAAAACTCAAATTGTCTTATGTGTCAAGGTTCAATTGAGTTTCTCTTTCCTATATGTGAATATTGAGATACTCAATCCAAAAGACATCTCCAATGCAACACCCAAAATACTTAAAATTAATTTAGGTGTCATTTCCTAGATGGTTAGATTTGCTTTTAATATTGAGTGGCCAATTGAGATCCTCAAAAGAAATTTCAAATATTGAGTTTTTTCTTGAGATATCTCAACATTAAATGATGCCACATCATTTTAAGATCCAAACTGAGTGTTGCATTAGAGAGAGTTTTTTTTACAGAAAGTTCAAAAAAATCTTAGGTGGCACTTTGAGTTTTTCAATTTGAGTGTGGAGATGCTCTGAGTGTTGCATTAGAGATGCACTAAAATTAACCGATTTGTTGATGTGAATTGTGACATTTAAAGATCCTCAAGAGGATACTCTAAATTTAGAGTGTTCTTATAAGGATATCTAAAATCAATCTTGGCCCATCATTTTAGAGATTCATGTTGAATTTTGCATTGGAGATGGATTTTAAAGAGAAACTATAAAAAATCCTATATGGCACTCTAAGATTTAGAGTTTGAGTGTTGCATTGGAGATGCTTTAAGAGGACACTCTACTTCTAGAGTGCCCTCTTAAGATATCTCTAACTGTCAATTTCATCAATATTTGAATTTGAACCAATATAAATCAAGTCTTCTGTATTTCCAAAATAACTAATTTATTCTTTACAAAAATAACCATGTCACATGAGTAAAAAAATCAAATTTAGAATTTTGCATTACGGACATACAAGAATTGAGGATCTCTATTCTTGTCACCGAGGAATGAGATTCTCAATTGGAACTTAACAAATAGTACTAGTTGAGATTTTTTTTTTTTTTTTGCATTGGAGATGCTCCTCGACACGTCATCTTTGAAATTTTAGTTGAGTTTTGAACCGGAGATGATTTAAAAGAACACCAAAAATCTTACGTGACACTTCGATTATTTAAGATTGAGTTTTCCATCGAAGTTAGTGAGGCACTCTAAGAGCATCTCCAATGCAACACTTAAACTTTAAAACTTAAAGTGCCACACGAAATTCTTTAGAGTTTCTCTTTAAAATCATCTCCAATGCAAAACTCAACATAAATCTCTAAAATGATGCAACAAGATTTATTTCAGATATCCTTAAGAGGACACTCTAAATTTAGGGTGTCCTCTAATTAATTTTATGGTCAAAATATAAGCTTTAGAGTTTCTCTTGAGTGGTGCCTTGGAAATTGTTTTCTAATAGAGTATCACTAAATGGATATTTAGGAAGAAAATCATTTCGAGATTCACTTTCACACTTGACACCTACCATTTTTAGAGTTTCTTGAGTCTTACAGCATCTCCAATGGGACACTCAAACTCTAAAATTTAGAGTGCAACTTAGGATTTTTAGAGATTTTGTTAAAAAACCTTCTTCAATGGGACACTCTACTAGACACTCTATGATGACGTGGAGCACTTATTAATAGAGACTCTCAAGATAAAGACTCTAAAATTAGAGTGTCTCCTTAAGACTCTCTAATTGCCACTTTAAAATTCTAACCGATAAAAACCCTTGTTTTTTTAACATACTTTTAATCTATTGAATTGAAGAGTGACATATGCATTAAGTAGAGGTATTTTAGAGATCTCTATTGGAGACAAAAAAAAAAATTTAGAGTGTCTCTATATTGCCACTTAGGAAAGAGAATCTTCAATGGGACACTCTAATAAAAATTCTAAGTCGTAATTGTCAAGTGTCAATGAAGATTCTCTTTCCTAAGCGGTAATATAAAGACACTCTAAATTTTTTTGTCTCCTATGGAGATCTCTAAAATACTTCTACTCAATACACATGTTACTCTTAAAATCAATAGAAAAAAAGGTAGTTTTAAAAAGCAAGGGGTTCTATTAGTTTAAATTTTTAGAGTGTAAGTAGGTGATACTTAAAAAACTCAAGAAGACACTCTAATTTAAGACTCTCTATAATAAATGCATTTAATAGAGTGTCTAACAAAGTGTCCCATTGTCCACCACCCTTTGGTGTAACGGATGGACACCCCTCTTAAGTCCATGAGGTCGTGGGATCGAGTCTCGGTGGAAGCAGTTGCCATCAAGATTTATCCTGTGTAATTTAGGCTATAAATAATGTAAGTTCAATTAGGCGGTTATCGTGCTTATTACATCTTTATGATGCATCAATGCCTTGTAAACGACTAACGTAGATCGTAGTCGAATTCTCAAAAAAAAAAAAAAAAAAAAAAAAAACAAAGTGTCCCATTCGAAAAGGTTTTTTACCACAAGTTTCAAAAAATCATACGACACACTCTAAGAGTTAGAGTTTAAATATCCCATTGGAGATGACATGAGTGTGAGTATCTTAATTGGAACTTGACCCATGAGACCAAATTTTTAAGTGAGTTTTGCATTGGAGATGCTCCAATTAGAGTTACCACAAAAAGGGGAAGGAATCTCGTATGATATGTGACTTCCCACATGGTTGTCCCACAAGAGACTATAAAACGACAAGTCCACTAAAGAAGGATATATTTCCAACTCTTACCACTTTCCCATTGTAAATGGAAGTTAATCAATTTGATAACTTTCTTAGTCTTATTACAATCCAATCTTCTACTTATAGATTTACAATGATATTCTAGAGAGAGAAAGGATGAGTAAGTTGGCTACAAATTAACTAACTAAACCACAATTAGTTTAGTGACTAACTGACTGTAACTAACACTTAAACATACACGTGAGTTTCACACGCAGGAGGTGAGTGCCCATAGAATCTGGTAATTCAGTTTAGTCAGCTATCTTCTTACTCTGCTTCTTCTCTTGATTAAGTTCTTCTATCTCACAGCCCCCCTCAAACCCATGTTTCGAATTGGGGAGAAACATGAGTTTGCCTCTAATGAAATCCAATGTAGAGTATAACACTCCCTTGGTAAAGATATCTGCCAGGTTCTCATTGGAGGAGATAAATTGAACAGCAAGAGTGTTACTTGAAACCAAGTCCCTTATGAAATGAAAATCAATCTCAACATGTTTTGTTCGAGCATGAAGGACTGGATTGGAGGCTAAGTACTTGGCTCCCATATTGTCACAAAATAGTACTATAGGTAGCTTAATCTGAACATGAAGTTCTCTGAGAAGATAAGAAATCCATAACAATTCAGAGGTAGCCAAAGATAAGGCTCTATATTCTGCCTCAGTTGAAGATCTAGACACTATATCTTGCTTCTTTGAAGAGCAACAAACAGGAGTAGAACCAAGAAAGATACAAAAACCACTGGTAGACCTTCTGGAGTCTGGGCAACTGCCCCAATCTGAGTCTGAAAACCCATGAAGAGATGACAAGTCCCCTTGAGAGATAATAATCCCAGCCCCTATAGTCCCTTTGAGGTATCTAAGAACCTTTTTCAGTAAGACAAGATGTGAAGACCTAGGCTGATGCATAAATTGTGCCAAATAGTTCACTGCATATATAAGTGATATCAGGCCTTGTCATGGTTGTATATTGAAGATCTCCCACAATGCTTCTATAAAACAAAGGACTTTCAAGTGGTTCTCCATCCAATTTTGAAACCATCTTGCCATGTGAGACTGGAACCAGACTAAGCTTACAATCAAGAAGCTCAGCCTTATGAAGAAGCTCAGTAACATACTTGGATTGAGTAAGTTGAAGGGAAGAAGAGTTGATAACCTGGTGGAACTCAATTCCCAAGAAAAAATGAAGAGACCCTAGTTGTTTCATTGCAAACTCTCTGCTTAGATCAATAACCAACTTGGACATCAAGTTCTCACTGGAACCAGTGAGAATAATGTCATCAACATACAGAAGGAAGATCAATAAGTGTTCATTATTGTGATAGATGAACATAGAAGTGTCAGATGAACTTTGAGTGAAACCCCAACCAAGTAGATAAGTAGCTATCCTTGTAAACCAGGCCCTAGGTGCCTGTTTGAGTCCATATAGGGATTTATGGAGATGACAAACAAAATTTGGATGTTGGGGATCCTCAAAACCAGGGGGTTGCTTCATATAAACATCTTCTGAAAGATCCCCATGGAGAAAGGCATTTGATACATCTAATTGTAGAATACTCCATTATGAGTTACTGCAAGTGTTAGAGTAACTCTCACTGTCTGAATTTTGACCACTGGACTAAATGTTTCTTGGTAATCAAGTCCTTCTTGTTGATCAAATCCCTGAGCAACTAACCTTGCTTTGTATCTCTCAAGAGATCCATCTGATTTATACTTTACTTTGAAGATCCATTTGCAGCCAAGAATGTTCATAGAGGGAAGTGAAGGAGTTAAGGTCCAAGTGTGGTTATGCAGAAGTGCTTTGTATTCTGTTTGCATAGCTTGAAGCCAATGCTCAGATTTGATGGCCTCCTTAAATGACCTTGGTTCAGGAATAGGTGCTACTGTAGCTATGTATAAAGAGGAGAAGGCATGTGGAGTTGTAAAGTGAGCCACATGGTCAGGGATGTTCTTGTGCTTAGTAATTCCACTCTTTAATCTGGTTTGCATTGGGTGGAGGTTGGTTACAGATGGGGATGATGGTTCCATTTGGGTGGGTGGTGATTCAATTGGATTGTGAGAACCAGGAGAAGCAGGAGAGGAAATGATGTCAGGAGAATCAGAAGGAGTTACAAAACTTGATGAAGATGATGGTTGTGAAGATGAAATCTCTTGATCAGAAGTGGAGTAATCTGTGTGATAGGGTGGAATTGATTGTAGTGGACTAGGAGCCAGAGAGGGTAAGGGTAATACTTGATAGGTAGATAGATGCTCCTTAGTAGGTGAAGAAATGGTTAATGGCTTTTCAGCAAAGGGAAAAGAGCATTCATCAAATATAACATGTCTAGAAATGTAGACTTTCTGAGTAGACAGGTCAAGGCATTTGTATCCTTTATGGGTTGGACTGTACCCAATGAAAGTACACCTAGATGACCTAGGACTCAATTTGTCCTTTTTAATGTCTCCAAGATAAGGATAACACAATGAGCCAAAGACCTTTATCATGGAGTAGTCAGGAGTCTTATGAAACAACATTTCATATGGAGTTTTGTTAGAAAGTACCTTAGTAGGTGTCCTGTTGATGATATAGGCTGCAGCATCAAAAGCATGAAACCAAAACTGCTTGGGCATTGAAGCTTGGATGAGCAAAGTATTGCCTATGGATGTGACATGCCTATTCTTCCTCTCAGCCTTCCCATTTTGTTCAGGAGTATAAGGGCAGGAACTTCTAAACAAAATGCCATTTTTGTTTAAGTATTCTCTAAAATCTCCTTTTGCTAGTTCAGGTGCACCATCTCCTTGAAGGCACTTGATAGAAGTTGAGAATAGTTTTTCATAGTGTCTTTGCAAGTGAAGGAATCAATTTAGACTATCTGACCTTGCTTTCATGGGATATATCCACACAAACCTGCTGAAGTCATCCATGAACAAGATATAATACCTTATACTTGTTTGTGTAGTGACAGGTGCAGGTCCCCATATGTCACAGTGGATTAATTGAAGAGGAACAGTGGATACACTTTCAGATTGAACAAATGATAATCTATGACTTTTGCCCAATTGACATGAAGAGCAAACAGAAGGGAAGTCTCTTGAAGTTAATTTTATCTCTTTCTTCTTTTCTAAGTCTAGGACAATCTTGAAGGAGTTGAAAGAGATGTCCTTCGACCAAGGTGACAATGCGAACAATTTGTCGGATAGGACAATTGATGTGGAAGATCATCAAGTCCGATTGATTTAGGGATCGTAGAGTTGTAGCTAGAGACCAACTACGATCGTCGAATTACGAAGTAATTCGCGGCTAACTTCGATCGGATCCTAAAACGGGTTACGCATAAGAGTGTCAAATTGATCTAGGATATGACTAGTGGGAGTGATATATAATCATGGGAGTGTCCCATAAACATATCTCATAGGCCTAAAAAGGAATAAGGCAAAGATAGTACAAAAAGGCCAAAAACAGGGTTTTTGGGCCTTAGCCGATTCGGGCACTTCTAGGGCTCGGATTGGGCTGATTTTTGGAGGGACGTTTCCTTATGTTATGAACATTAAATATGCCAATTTTGGCTGGGTTTGGACGTCATCTCCTTAGGGAATTGAGAAAATAACAATAGTTGCTATTATCGACTATTTCCCTAAATCTTATTCTAAAGGGTGTTTTAGGAAACCTAAAAGGAGGTGGATTCTTATTAGGGTTCTATATAAACACTCTTAGGGCAGAGAATAAGGTGTGGAATTTCTCTCTAAGCTTTCTTACTCTACCACATCAAGTAGAGAGGAGAAAGTGAGCTAATTCCCATTAACTATCTATTTAGTCAAAGAAGAAGGTGTTCTTCTTTCCAACCACCATTGGTGTACTAGCTATACAACAAGGTGGGAGATCAAGTTGATTACTCGTGTCCCAAGTAGAGGAGCTACACTTGAAGCTCTTGGTCTTCTTTAATCAATTCAATTAGTTCGAGGGAAAAGCGATTAAGGTAATCTACTATCTCCATTAGTTTAATTACTAGTTTTGCATGTGATCCTGGGAATACTAGTGTAGGCATTAGATGTCTTATTTCCGCTATAAACACTAGTATAAGGGTGTAAAACCCTACAGTGAGGTCAGAGCCTCTTGCAATGAACTAGTTTTTGCTAAGAATCGAACTAGTTCATATTGGATATGATTGATAGTTTAATAAATTGAGTTTATAAAAGTATTTTAAAAGTGTTTTAAAATTATTTAAACTCACAATTTGATATTATTGAATGGGATTCAATGAATTTCAAATTGAGAATCAAATTGATGATTGAAAGTGTTTTAAAAACTCAATTTGATTGAATTTCGGACTAATCCATGCTTGATTAAGTTGATAGTTATGTTTAAAAGAGTTTTAAACATAAGAATTTGATTGATTTTGAATTGGATTCAAAAAATTTTCAAATTGATTTCAAAATTGTTATTTGAAAAGTTTCAAAAACCTAGATTTTGATCCAAAATTGGTTTGATTAAGAGTTGTTTTTAAGTTTTGGAAACTTTTGAAAAACAAAAATTTGGAATTTTAGAAGTGTTCTAAAAGGAGTTATTTTGAGTTTAGGAAACTCCCAAAACAAATTTGGAAAATTTTAAAAGTTTCTAAAAGTTTTGAAAAATTTTAGAAGTGTTCTAAAAAGAATTTCAAAATTTTAGAAAAGCTTTAAAATTGGAAAATAGCAACTTAGAGTTGCATAAGAAAAAAAAAATTTGGAAACTAGGGTTTTTTTGAGAAACCCTAGTGTCCGGCCAGGAAGCTTCCTGGCCGGTCAGAAGCTCCTGGATGCGTCCTCTGGACGCATCCAAAGCAGTTGTTGAGACGCGTCTAGGACGCGACCAGCAGCTGCAACAGAAGCTTCTGGACGCGTCTTGGAGACGCGTCTATGACGCGACCAGCAGCTGCGAGGGAGCTTCCTGGACGCGTCTAGGACGCGTCCAGAGCACTCGACCAGACGCGTCTTGGAGGCGCGTCTGGGAGGTTCTGGGTGTCTCGGACTAGTCCGAGACACCTAATGCTGGTCCGGTCCAGCACCAGACGTGTCTAGGACGCGTCCGGTGCATGGACTAGCGTCCTGGCTCCGGGCCAGGACGAGACCAGGCCTTGGTAGGCCTCGGCCAGGACATGCCGGCCCTATGGGCCGTACTATGTCCGAACCTTGTCCGAGCCCTTTTGTGGGCTTGGGCCGGGACTTGTCTAGGACTTGTCCCGGGCATTTTCGAGGCTTTTCGGACCACGAAAAGGGACCATCATTCGAGTGGGAGTTTTTTGCCAAAATTTCTTCCGATTCCAACCAAATAATTCCAAAATCAATCCGGGCCATCCAGAAGGCCAAAACGGATTTCTCTTAAATTGATTTATGAAATCATTAAGAATCGAACCAATATTTTTCCCGAAATTGACCCGGGCTTTCTCGAGCCCAAAACGAAGTTTTTTCTTAAAGATGATTTTAGAAATCATAAAAGATAAAATCGGAACACACCATTAGTTGAATTCTTCGAATTTAGACTTAAGGTCCGTAATGTGACATGTGATGTCAACAAAAGTATCTCCCAAGATAATCATGCATATATAATTCTTAGCCTTGATATATTATATGATTGCATGTGATGTGAATGCGGGAAACTAGTATGGCCATAGATTTATTTCTTTATTCTTGTTTTAAGCACGGATGGGTGCATGCTTTGTAATTAATTTTAATTTCAAGTTTATACGATCTGCGAATCGTGAGTCTTGTAATTAGAGTTTAGGGTCTATGAGTCCATTGAAGAAGCTCGAGGATGGGATCCAAAGGCGAGTGGGAGAAATCAATGGAGGTTCAAAGATGGCGATCTTAGACGAACCTAAAGGGGAAACAAGAAAGAAAACCAAAGGAGATTAGATCTTCTAGGTTAGGGGCCATATTAGGATCCATGTCTGCTTGATTTACATTCTCGCGCGCATTTACTTACTTATTTACGCTTTATGTCGTGGATGTTAGTTAGGCTAAATAGTTCACTATAACAAACGCCAGACTAGCGTAAAAGTCCCCAAAAGTAATCTTGAGTAATCGCCTATCCAGATTAAGACACTCGTTGCGCCCTTGTTCGAGGAAGGTGGGTCGGCCAAAGCAGAGTACCTCCTCTACCTTGGGACAATGCGGGTAGGTCTATAGAAGAGGCCTACACGTCTAAATGGTTCTACTCAACGAGATCAGCAAGAGAGTCTTGGATACTCGAGGCAAAAGGATAGATTAGTCATTCATCAATGACTATCTATCAACCAAGAGTCATAAGGGTATGATCAGTGAAGTAGTTCACTCACCTAGGACGACAGAAGTGGAGGGCAGGGCCAAAGTCCGCTTCACTCCGAAGAAGTGGGATCTTGGAATCACTTATTCAATCGGGGACGATTTTATTGAATAATGTGGGAAAACTAATTTTTTCAAAAACGATAACGAGTTTTAAAACTTTGCCATTTCTTTATGTAGTTTTAAGATGACACAAATGATTTCAACATTGAATCACACCTAAGGGAGGTGCTGATCCACTTCCTAGAATGGAAGAATGAATCCGAGAATAGTTCTCAGATTCAAAAGGAAGGTCACTAGAATACCCAATCCCAATGTTGACTCATACAAGAGAAGGTCAAAAGCCATTTGCAAGCAATCGTATAAAATTCTCTTTGGAAGAGCAATGAATGCTAGCATAACCATTAAGACAAACTAAGGAAGAAATTCCTACAGAAGTCATAAATGGAGAGGTACGAGACCTCCAAGGCAATCTGAAAGTCATCCTAAGGGAAGACAACAGAATACATCTATCACCCAATTCAATATCGATTGAACAAAGATTGATAAAGACCTTAGATGAGTCACTCAGGTTGTTACAAACAAACTGAGCAGAACATACGGGAATATCCAGTCTAAGAAAGGTTCTTGAGATTTGGTACAAAGAATCTAAGAAAGAGATCTTGAGATTCATAAGGGCAAAAGGATCAGTCAAGTGAGACAAACATTTGATCAAAGAAAAGCAGTTGCCGAGTACATGATCAAGAGTATTCCTCATTACTGTGAATGTTTCTAAAACAATGGCTAGACCATTTAAAAGGAAACTACCTTTAGCACCTGGAGGACAAAAGGAATGGAATTATGAATTCCGGTTCCGTATCCTTGCTAACAAAGTTAAAAACAAGTATCGTAAAATTCCTTCATCAGGTATTTAAGACCAGATGAGCGGCTCAGTGGGAGCTTAAGGGAATTACATACTTGACTAAAAGAAGTAAAGATCCAAGAGGGAGCAGAAGCAGTAATGCTAGGGATGCTGAAAGGGATCAAAGTCTTCTTTTAGACACTGATCTAGCTTAGAACTTAATAGTGATTATTTTGTTCTTCTAGAAACATATGATGTTTTAAACCAGTGGTAAAATTAACTGAAGGTTAACATTGATAATGGCTAAACTCAAGAGATTCAAACTCATTAAACTTCAGCATTGTCAATTAGGTCTTAAGGACTGAATTGACAAAGTCACCCTTTTTAAAAGGCATAGAGACTGGTAATCTATTAGGACTCATACAGTGTTATGCAGACCTATAAGTTTACTTGCAGAAGCTAACGAGAGAAACTTCAAATACGTACTTTGACAACTTCATGAAGTATGGAAACGTACAAATCATAAAGTATAAGTCGGAATGTTTGAAAGGTTCAAACAAAGTACAAACCGAAGTAAAAGAATCATTTTGACAAGAGAGTTTAAGTCATCCGATTAGATTGGAGTGATAAAAACTTGAGTCAAATACTAAATAACCATCAAAGGAGTTGAGAAAACGTTTCCCAACTCGCTCCATGGAACACATCTGAGGGATGGTGGATTCAGTGGGAGTAATCGAACATTGCTATGCATAATTCGATCAAAGATGGGTTTAAGCCAGTCTTCCGAATATTTTGGGACATATTCTATAAACGATTGTTTTCACACTTACCAAAGTCCGTCTAACAGCTATGCTTGTAAAAGCATTACAAAATTAGCTAAAGTCTGACTCAATTTCTTTAGAAGAAATTTGGGCTTTTTCCACAAGCAATCAAGAGAACAAAGTGTTTGTTGCTCATGATAGTATTCTCCTAATAATTGGCACACCTAGTAGTCTGGGAGAAAAGCACTAATTATTACAAGAATAAGTGGGAGAAAAGTACAAGTCGATTTAATTCGATCATAAGAAAAATCATAAAGAGTCATGAAGAACAATCATGAAAACTTGTACAAGACGATTAAATTCGACCAAGAGCAACAAACTGTGGCTCCTCGGAAAAGGAAAGGTTAAAGATATGATCTTGTAAACCCACCGCTCAAAAGCGAATGTCATTCGCAGGAGAACTCTCAAAGCGAGTGAAAGTGTCTCTAAAGGAATATCTCAAAGTAGTTGAGAAAATTCCAAATTGTTGTTCAAAAGCCCTAGAAAGGTCAAAATAAAATCTTAAAGACTCAGAAAATAAAGGTTATTTCTGAAGAGATAAAAGACCTGCGCAGAAACGAAAACTGACTCTAGATTTTGGCTAGAAGCCAAAATCATCGTGGAATCCATATCTCGTCAAGACATGAAGCTTGATAATTTAAGTCAACAGAAGACCTAAATTAGTTTTCCAAAATAGAAAACTGAGAAGGATGGAAACATTCATGTTTCCCGAAACTAGACAAGAAGAATAAGATTCTTCCAATCAAGTTATGTCCATAAGCATGCTTCAGAAATCTATTGACGGATTAAAAGCACGCAAGAGTTAGAATCTTCAAAAAGGCAATCAAAGAAGTTTGACTCCTGAGGAATGAAGAAAATCTTGAATCACGAGTTTCAAGAAGGTAAGTGGGAGAAACAAACCTTCCGGGTCCGTATGCTGAGTACATACAAAAGATTGAGTTCGACATAAGATGTTGTGTAACAGTGAACACACTGACTCAATAAAAGGACCACACACAAGGATGAAATGCCATTTTGGGCATCTGAAGATCTATAAGCATAGATCAAAAGGATGATAGGATTGGAGAGACTCAGTACGCTGAGATGCTTGAGATCCGAAACAGAAAATCTAAGACTCGGAAAGTCTAAAAGAATTTCGACCCAAAACTCATGACTAAGAGCGTTGCTAAATCGGAGTTTTAAAAGACACCGATATAGCAAACAAGCATGAGAGGGAGATTTATGTTCGAATACATAAAGTCAATCATATTGGATATGATTAGCATTTGAATATCCAAATTCGGATTTGAAAACCGAAACACTACATAGAAACATCCTAGAAGGCTAACGGATGAAGTAGTACAAAAGTTGAACATGTCATCGTAAGCAAACTTCCAGACATGGAAGGAAAGTAGGCTAAAAGTGTTTTAAGCCGGGAACTGTTGCAAATACTACATAAAGAATTAAAAGCCTTAACTCTAGTAAAAGTTACTAGAAATTATCAAGGTTGAAGTAAGCAATCTTCAAATTAATTGACAATTAGCAAAGTTAAAAAACGGACTACATACGTACTAAAACTAAACTGTCACCTAAGACATAGTATGAGACTCATACACAGTCTAAGGCATGAGGTAAATTTGGAATAAACCTCGACGAGTAAAACTGAGTGGGTAAAAAGAGTTTTACGGAAGAGGCTCAGATTTACAACTCTCGTTATCAGAAATAATAGAGTTATTTCACAAGTCGTCTAAATTTGGTTTAGTGTTTAAACGACAGTCCATTGATGATAAAACATTCCGAATAGGTTTGTCAGATACGTGATCTGATGAATGAAACCCTATTAAGTGAACTTGGAATATTTATTATCAAAAACCCTGGTCTAGGTCATTGCATGGAAAACAATGACTCACGAATACTAGCACGGGAGTCGATGGGATAGCGCAGTTTCATGGGCTATAGGAATAGTATATTCTATTCGACTACGTGGGTGTGTAAAAGGTTTATACACTGGATAACCCTCAAATGAGAAGTACATCACTCGTGATGAACGTCAATACTTCTCATAAAGACAATTGGAGAGATTCCTCAAAACATGAGTGCTCCACTCATCTTATGAAAGGAATGTTCGACTTTGGTTCCGTCAAACGCCGCGCCGTAAAAGGAGGTTATAAAGACGGATACTGGGAAGGACAGGATAGACATGAAGTTAAGTGGGAGCGCAAGAATAGATTGTGTCACCCTAATCACATTAGGTACAAAGTGTCTCAAGGCCACTTGATGAGTAGCAACTGAAAATGCGTGGCCGCGCTCAAACGGATTAAAAGTTAATCGTTTGTCTTTTACAGTTGTACTCGGATATCAAGAAAGTCTGAATGACGTGACGTATCAGATGAGATACTAAATTGACACGGGAATCGAGGCATTGCACTTGTTCTAAGTCCAAGTGGGAGTCTGAAGGAGATGTCCTTCGACCAAGGTGACAATGCGAACAATTTGTCGGATAGGACAATTGATGTGGAAGATCATCAAGTCCGATTGATTTAGGGATCGTAGAGTTGTAGCTAGAGACCAACTACGATCGTCGAATTACGAAGTAATTCGCGGCTAACTTCGATCGGATCCTACAACGGGTTACACATAAGAGTGTCAAATTGATCTAGGATATGACTAGTGGGAGTGAGATATAATCATGGGAGTGTCCCATAAACATATCTCATAGGCCTAAAAAGGAATAAGGCAAAGATAGTACAAAAAGGCCAAAAATAGGGTTTTTGGGCCTTAGCCGATTCGGGCACTTCTAGGGCTCGGATTGGGCTGATTTTTGGAGGGACGTTTCCTTATGTTATGAACATTAAATATGCCAATTTTGGCTGGGTTTGGACGTCATCTCCTTAGGGAATTGAGAAAATACCAATAGTTGCTATTTTCGACTATTTCCCTAAATCTTATTCTAAAGGGTGTTTTAGGAAATCTAAAAGGAGGTGGATTGTTATTAGAGTTCTATATAAACACTCTTAGGGCAGAGAATAAGGTGTGGAATTTCTCTCTAAGCTTTCTTACTCTACCACATCAAATAGAGAGGACAAAGTGAGCTAATTCCCATTAACTATCTATTTAGTCAAAGAAGAAGGTGTTCTTCTTTCCAACCACCATTGGTGTACTAGCTATACAACAAGGTGGGAGATCAAGTTGATTACTCATGTCCCAAGTAGAGGAGCTACACTTGAAGCTCTTGGTCTTCTTTAATCAATTCAATTAGTTCGAGGGAAAAGCGATTAAGGTAATCTACTTTCTCCATTAGTTTAATTACTAGTTGTGCATGTGATCCTGGGAATACTAGTGTAGGCATTAGATGTCTTAGTTCCGCTATAAACACTAGTATAAGGGTGTAAAACCCTACAAATCTCTCTTGATGGATGCCCGAGCCTATAATGGCAAGTTTTGGCAGAAGCACTAACAGAGTATGCTTCTTCATCTTGGTCTTGGTGTACACTATGAGGACTGATGGTAAAGTCAATGCTGTAAAGGTTATTGATCATAGGTCCATCAGCTAGTATTTCCTTTGACCATAGGTCTCTAATCAGAAAACCCCATGGTAGGAATTCTACACTACAAAAGTTTTCTTTGGTAAACTTAGAAATAGACAAGAGATTCTTTTGAATAGATGGTACATGAAGTACCTTTTTCAGCTCAAAGTGAGATGTGCCAGCTATGGCAGTTGCTTTCCCTGTGCTATCAATGTTCATTGATTTTCCATTTCCAATGAGAACTCCATTTGTACCTTGATAAGGGGTACTGTCTCTTAAGTTCCCTTTTGAATGGGTCATATGACTTGTTGCTCCAGTGTCTGCAATCCACTTTTTATCTTTGGTGCAGGAAGATGAGATAGAGATGTGCTTCTTCTTCAACATTGAAATGTGCTTGTTCCTCTTCTTCTATGATCTGGTCTGCAAAATCACAGTCCTCATCTTCTTCTTCTTCTTCTTCAATTTCTTGCAAATGTAAGTTTGCAAAATTTCTCACAAGGGGTTTACTTGAGGAAGGTTCTGAAAAGTCCTTTAATCTTAGTCTGCATTGCCTTGCTGTATGTCCCCATTTGTAGCAAATACCACATGGGACAGTGGTGAAATCAAAGAAGTTATTTCTTGTTTGATTTGTGTTTGATCTGATAGCCTGTCTGTTAAAATTTCTTGTTTGATTTCCTTCTTAAGTCTGATTTTGACCTACCAATCTTTGATTTTGGAATGGTGATCTCATAACATTCTTGTTTTGGTATTTCTTTACAAAGAAAGCTTCATTGTCATCACTTGATTCCTGTTCCTTTAGCCATTGCTCATGATGGATCAACCTACTTCTTAGTTCAGTAAAGTTGAGAGCTCCATCTCTATTTTGGACAGCTATAACAAATTGAGAGAATTCTCTTCCTAATCCTTGAAGAGCAATTCTTGACAATTCCAAATCATTGACTCTATCATTTACTGCTACTAGAGAGTCAGCAATGTTCTTGATCTTACTTAGATACTCAAAAATTGATAATGACCCTTTCTTAATATTTTGAAGTTTGTTTCTTAGGGTCGATTTCTTTGCTTCAAAATCTTGAAGATAGATCATTTCTAGGTATTGCCATATTTCTCTAGCTGTTTTTAGCCCCAATACATCAGAAGCTATTGATTGATCAATGGTGGCTTTAATACAGGCCTTAACAAAACTATCATTCTTTCTCCATTGAAGATAGTTTGGATTGACTACATCTCTACCTTCAATTACAGTAATTTGTGGTGGTTCTTGATAAGTACCATCAATATAACAGACTAGGTCATTTCCTATTAGGGCATTCTCAATTTGATCTTTCCATATTAGAAAATTTGATCCATCTAACCTACTGAAAATTAGACAAGTAATATTTGCATTGTGAGTAATTTGATTTGGATTAGTATTCATACCTTGATGTGGATGAATTTCCATTGATGATTTATCTCGTCTCTGGTTCTTTCACACAGAAGATTGAGAAGGAAGATGATTTGCGTCTCTGGTTCTTGCACACAGAAGATCGAGGATAGTTATGATTTCGTCTCTGGTTCTTTCACACAGAAGATCGAATTCTTGCTATCGAAAAGAGGAGAAGATTAAAATTCTGATTCGTTGATTTGCAGAAGATTTTAACTTCTTTCACTATTTGTATTTCGTCCCAATTAGGTTTTCAAACTTCTTGATTTTGGAGTTGAAGATCACTATTAGGGCTCTGATACCATGTAAATGGAAGTTAATCAATTTGATAACTTTCTTAGTCATATTACAATCCAATCTTCTACTTATAGATTTACAATGATATTCTAGAGAGAGAAAAGATGAGTAAGTTAGCTACAGATTAACTAACTAAACCACAATTAGTTTAGTGACTAACTGACTGTAACTAACACTTAAACATACACGTGAGTTTCACACGCAGGAGGTGAGTGCCCATAGAATCTGGTAATTCAGTTTAGTCAGCTATCTTCTTACTTTGCTTCTTCTCTTGATTAAGTTCTTCTATCTCACATTGGAACTTGACATGAGTGTGAGTATCTCAATTGGAACTTGACCCATGTGACCAAATTTTTAAGTGAGTTTTGCATTGGAGATGCTCCAATTAGAGTTGCCACAAAAAGGGGAAGGAATCTCGTATGATATGTGACTTCCCACATGGTTGTCCCACAAGAGACTATAAAACGACAAGTCCACTAAAGAAGGATATATTTCCAACTCTTACCACTTTCCCATCTCATTGTCTTTCTACATTCATAACCTTGAGTTTGTTTCAGGGTACCTTCTGTTCTTCAATTCATTTTTACTCTAAAGGATATATATATATATAGAGAGAGAGAGAGAGAGAGAGAGAGAGAGAGTGAGAGAGAGAGAGAGAGAGAGAGAGTCATATATATTTATATATAGAAGACCCTGAAAGAAAATTTTCAGAAATGTCATCTAGCACTTCAAGTACCAGTTCTTCTTCACCTCTTCCCCACCAAAGGTAATTAACACAAAACTCTCTCTCTGTTCTTTATCAGTATCTATTAATTCTTGTGTTTAATTGTTAATCCTTTTATCTGTTCATTAAACTGTTTATGTTCTTGTACAATTTGGGATCTAGAACCATGAATTTAAAGGTGTAGTAGATTCATGTCATCCAAATCTAAATCCATCTTTATACTAATCCTAGTCTTATATGTCGCCTTATTGTTCATATAGTTTATGCAATATCTTAAATTACCACAACAAATCTTATTTCTAATAAATAATGAATTCAATGTTTATGTGTATGGTTCAGGATATTAGGCAATTGTTTATTTATTGTGAGCCACTGTTTGTTTTACAAAAATGAGAGTTGAATCTCATTATAGCTAATATTATTAGATCTTAACATGATAGTGATAGATCCAGGAATACTGAACCTAAATCCACCGTCTCTTTAAAAATTTGCGGGGTATTAGATAGAGCTCAAACTATAGGTGTGAGCTCGATTTCATTAAATCGTAGCTACTTGTTTTGAATAAACGATCCAATGGTTAGATACTCTTTAGGATGTTCTCCTATCTTACGTGTGATGTCTAACTCATCTGAATGATAGTCTCGAATCTTTGGTGTATTTGAGTCGGACATAAAATTTGTTCGCATTAGAGTAATACCTTATTATAGTAATATATGTGTTTGCAATTTTCAGATTACATGGAAAAGTTGCATTAGTAACAGGTGGATCCACTGGCATAGGTGAGAGTATTGTCCGACATTTTCACCATAACGGTGCAAAAGTTTGCATACTCGACATTCAAGAGGAACTTGGTTTAAAAGTCTGCAACTCCCTCGGGGAAAACGTATGTTTCTTCCACGGTGATGTCACAATTGAAGACCAAATCTCAAATGCAGTTGACTTCACCATAAGCAAATACGGGTCCCTTGATATAATGGTCAACAATGCAGGTCTGTCAGGTAGTCCACAAAAAGATATTCGACAAGTAGACATATCAGAGTTTGAAAAAATATTCGATGTGAATGTTAAAGGTGTATTCATAGGAATGAAGCACGCCGCACGTGTGATGATACCGAATAAGAAAGGTTCAATAGTTTCTATCTCTAGCGTTGCCAGTAATATCGCAGGAGCTGGCCCACACGCTTATACTGGGTCCAAACATGCAGTTGTAGGACTAACAAAGAATGTAGCAGCAGAGCTTGGTGCACATGGAATAAGAGTAAACTGTGTTTCTCCTTATGGTGTAGCTACAAACTTGGCACTGGCTCATTTGCCACCAGAAGAAAGAACAGAGGATGCCTGGCAAGGATTTCGTGATTTCTTGGGTAGAAATGGAAACTTGCAGGGGGTGGAATTAACGGTCGATGATGTAGCTGATGCTGTACTTTACTTGGCTAGTGATGAAGCTAGGTATATTAGTGGGGTAAACTTAGCGGTGGATGGTGGGTTTTCATCTTCGAATCACTCGCTTCGTGTTTTCAGATGATCTGTGGTTTGATTTATATTCAGAATGTGTGTAGTATTGGTTGCTCATTAGCTTGTTGTTTGTTAATGTTGATGTGTGAGTTCAGAGTCCTGTCTGTGGGGGTGTAAATATTATGTTTGGAGTAAGAGTTAATTAGTTATTTCAGTAGATGTTACTGCTTCTTCTTGATTCTTGAGATGGAATCATTGGATCCTAACTAGGTTTTAATTTGATCTCCCAATGCATTAAAAGATTGAGCTATCTATTTTAACCTAATGGTAGAAATCGATTGACTTCATTTTCGTAGATTTATACAAGGACCATGTTAGGTTGTTGAAGGCATCATCACCTAGACGCTAAAAGCGATAGGTCCTTAAGGGTGTCACCTGCTTCGAAGGCGAGTTCACCTTGTTTCCATGATTGGCTGGGAGGGCTTAGGCGAGTTCCCCTTGTTTCCATGATTGACTGGGAGGGCTTAGGCGAGCGCCTTTTCTCACCCAGGGAAAGCACAAGGCAATAAGAAACTGATGAGGGGTGCCTATATGAACAGTTAGAGTCCAACTATCTAAACCCAATGGAACAAACCCATTGAAATGATGAAATCAATTTCTGTCTTCTTACCTCAGCCCTAATCGAATAAAACAGTAGAAAGAGAGGCATTTGCTCCCTTAATAAACAGAAGGTCGGTGTTTTGGGGAAACAAGACTAGTTTCCAGAGGAAAAGGTAAAAACCAAAAAAACATAAATCAAACACACCCTTAGCATCGCCGGCCGGAGGTGTCCGACGCCGGCCGAATTCTCCCTCTCTTTCTCCTGTCCCTCTCTTCAGTCTCTCTCCCTTCACTCTCTCTCCTCACTCTCTCTCTCTCTCTCTCTCTCCCTCTCTCTTTCTTTTAGTTCTCTTCTCACCCTCTCTAACTCCGGCGAAGGGGGGAAAATCCCTTCGTCGGATTTCTGATTTCTAGACGAAGCCAATCTGATTGCGTCTGAAAACCAGACCAGATCTCTAACTCATCTGGTCTTGTTTCTAGACACAACCAGATCGGTTTTGTCTGGAAACTAGGGTTACGACGAAGGGGTTCCTCCCCTTCGCCGGAGATATAGAGAGAGGAGAGATGACTGATAAGAGAGACAGAGAGAAATGAGAGAGAGAGAAGAAGAAGTGTTGCCTGAAACAATAAGTGTTTGGAAGAAACAAAAAAAATTTATATCCCAGAAAGTTTCTTTATTTCCCCAAATCACCCAACTTCGAAGTATGGGCAGGTATGGGGTCTGGCCCATTTACCCAAATGGAAGGTAGAGGCCGACAAAGCCCCACCCCACCGAATAAAACTCAAAGAAGATATTTTCGTGTTCAACACCAAAACTAGAAGTACCAGAAACGAAGTACTAGTGGAGAAGGAAAGTAGGAGTTGGAAATTGATGGAGAGGATATCTTCATCATCTTTCTCTTACCAGAAATTCATCAACTTTGCTGTTCAAGAAACTCAATGCCGTACTCAATTGCTTTCTTCTCCCTTACAGGTAATAATACACTATTCCTCTTCTTCTCTCAATTTTTTTTAATCCTTTCTTTTTGTTGTATGAAATTTAATCTCTTAACTTCAAATTACTTAAATGTTCAGTTAATAAATGGAAGTCCTCCAACATTGTTATAATTTGACAAATTGTCTGACTTTATCCATAGTGTTCAAGCTTGAGGAGATAGCATTTCCCCTAGTAATGCTGTTCCTGATGCACTTCTGTGCACCAAACACCATTATGGAATGCGATTCTTTGTACCCGTTCCATTTCCGAGCTGCGTATCAAACGGGCCTTATAGTTTTGGTGCTTAAATCATCCTTAAGCATCCAAGAAAGTTCAATAATCTCTCTCAAATACAAGGTAGAAGAATCAATAATGTTCTAAAAACCAGTAACATACCCAGATAAGAGAGAGAAAAAGATAAGAGCCATGGATTGGCAACTGCTGAAATTATAGAACATTTAGAATTGGAGACATACAACTAAACTAGTTAATATCTAACCTTTGGAACCCAACTAGAAAAAGACATGTGATGTTATTTACGGGATACCCAGTTTCACATTGTGAAGACTTCCCATCAGGTTTATCGAACATGCTCATATGAATTTATGTGCCTTTTGAAATTGTTACATACTGATATACTTTGGTATCTATATTGTAAGATTACATTGTGAGAATATATCATTATTCACACCAGTATCTAGTCCAGTCATAACATGAGTACTTTTAAAGGCTCGCTTTTCACACCACAAGCTGTAGTAATTGCCCGTATCCAGTCCAGTTATACCATTTTTGCATATCGTATCTTATTTTGGGGTAATTTCCTTGAACCTGTGAGATGTTTCCAGTTAACTAGCTTGCTTTTTCTTAGGAAAGCTTCCATTTTATTGCATTCCAGCTTTGTTGGAATCTCAGTAGTTGGGGGTGGGGATCATCTATATCGCCTATCAACTAGTACCCCAAGCCGAGCCAATTTACTGTGCTGGGTTCTCCCATGTCTTCTCTATAGTATATAAAGCTGCCAGCAAGAGCTTCTTTTGCCTTTCTTTATTAGACAAGAGATAGAGAGTAAAAGAAGACAGAAGCTAGAAGAAAAGGAAAACGGACTTGGGGGGGGGGGGGGTTCAGCTAGGGATGAGGCTACCCATGAGCCGTATCCCACCTCCAATTACTCTGTCAAATGTCAAGTTAGTGTTGTCGCACCTTAAACCTGTTATTCTAATAAACCTAGTCAAGGCTTCCCTAGTAACTCAGTAATGTTAATCAGTCGACTATGCTGATCCCAACTGTGTATATTAGAAGGAGGGTTACTTGTGAAGACTGAAGAAGGGTAGGAACCTCTATTACGAAAGCTGGAACTTGTTACCTGTATGCCTAGTTAGAGTTGGCAATGTGATGAAGATAATCATCTGTAGGAACAAATGATTGATGGTAGTTTACATCATAGTGGAGTTCCGAATTATGTAATGATAGATGAAAGTTTAACACTCCTATGTACGTTTTCTTATTAGATGCTCGCGTGTATGGTGTTCTATGGATTATGAAATATATAAAGCCAAGAGTTCCAAAGCAAACACTGAAATACCATAGTTGACCACCTCATAATAAATCTTGGGTAGTTATTGAACATCTGTATTTGATGAAAGTTGGCTTTCCTAATTCATCTTGTTATATGCAATTGTCTTAATCTGTCTGGTAATTTTTATGTACTTCATGTGTTCACCCACAAAATAAGTACTAGTAGTAGTATAGCATCATTTTATTATTTTGATGATAATATATTTCTTTCCATCTATTTGTAGTGAACTATATATAATTTTAATTAATGACGATTTTGTACCGTTTCTTTTGTCATTTATGTTATAATTTTCTTTTCAATGATATTATTGATGATAACCTTACTTTCGAATTTTGATTTTTTATAGGAGAAATATAATTGCTTGAAGTCAGTGGATGGAAAAGCAGAGCTTCGAATGCAGTCATTTCAATCTTCTAAGATTAGACTCCTCCGTAGTTTGAGTATCAAACAGAATGAGGCAATGAAGGTAATACTTTCAAACATATTCAATTTGGACTTGTTTGTAGTTGTAGTCGTATGTTATATTTGAAGTAACGACTTGACAACATCTTACGTCTCTTTTCCTAATAAATGACAAGCCAAGTGTTTATAATCAGATGTGGATATTGTCTTGATTATTACACTTTCGTCATGTAGCAGAATATAATCTTTTTGATGGACACCCCTTTTTGAAATTACTCTGATTTTGAGTAATGCTATTGATACAACAAATTTACAACAATTGTAGAACAATTTTTGTTTACGTGGTCAATGTTATGTTCAACAAGCTGTGAAACTGCGAAACCAAAAATTAAAAAAGGTGGAAGCACTGTCTGTAGGAATAGAATCTTGGTATAAATTTGTTGTAATGATGTTGTACCAATAGTCCTTTTGTTTTTCGCGGATGGAGAAGTATCTGAAGTCTGTCTTGTACTTCTTAATACGGAGGATGTTAACAATTAAAATATAGCTTACATGTTCCTTATAAGACTATTTCCCACAGGTCTTGGATTTTGCTGTTTTCCCTAAGCCGGAAGTTGACGTGCCTATTTTTTGCGCCAATTTTGTCACTCTAGCACGCATGAACATAATTGTCTTGTGAGTATTTATTTACTTTTTTATCCATTCCTTTTTCAAAACATTTTGTCGACCAATCATTTTTCTTTTATTCCTCATCTTTTATAGATTATACCTTTGTCTGGGATAGCAAATCATAAATATTTTTTTCGTAACAAAGATTAAGATAATAAAACTGTATATCTTTCCGTGGAAGTAAGACTTGTCACGAATATGAACTCGAAAGGTAAGAGAGCTTCTGTAAGACATGTTTTTATCATTCTTTTATGTCTATTTCAAATTTTGATTTTCTTATAAAGTTTTTATTTTTCCGTATAGGTCTATTCCAGAGTTTGATTAATTATCGATTTTTTTTTCTTGTGAATTTCGAGTAGAAATTAAATACTCTAAAAGGATAGTATTTTCTTTAAATTTTGGTCGAAACTTATTTTACTGTTATTTTGTTTATGTCATTTCGGTGGAAATATCAAAGTCTCACTTCTTGTTGGATGATGTGAAATGAAAATATTCGACTATTTCATTGGAAATACGGGAACATCTTGTAGATTAATGCGTTTCGTCCACTATAATATTCTTTTGAAAGAAACCCGTATAACAACACTAGGCATCCAAAGTAAGGGCCACAATATTGTGATTTTGATAGAGTACGATGAATAGACACATCTATCATACGATAGATATGTCTGTTATATTGGGTAAAACTAGACCGTTTGATCAAGTTCATAATACCAAGGATTTCAGATAACTTGTAGCACTCAGGAGGATCAAAAATATATATTAGTATCTTATAGAGATATTATCTAATTTATAGAATACTCATATATGAAAGATTATAATATTTTAGGCCGCGACTTTGGGGAATAAAAAAATTCTCTGGAGAAAAAAGATTTAATCAATAAATATTGATTCATGGGCATATTTATTCTGTAGTCCAGAAATATGCCCCTGAGAATGTACGAAAAAACATGGATTCCTTAGAGAATTTATTCCCCGGAGATTATTCTTTATCCCCCAAAGCCGCGACCATATTTTAGTAGTTAATATTTGCCTTCTAAAATAGTCGGTAATATGTTAGTAGTTATTTTATTTAACAGTTATGGTAATGTAACAGTATTAGTATTTTAGTAGTCCTAACTTCTAAGTTGATTAGTTATATAAGTCTATAAAAGACTCAAGAATCTTCAGTTTTAAAGTGAAAATAATTGATAATATTTTTTATTCATCATTGTTTTAGTGATTTTATGTTAAAGGAAGTAGTTGATGATAAGTCATCTGTCAATTGACAACTAAAGCTAGGTTGTCAAAAGTCGCTTTCAACATTGTTGTACGCGTCAACCAACTATAGTCGTGTTTTTCGAAGCAACCTTTGTTGGTTACTATCAATTGCTTCCTCAAGCCCAATGAAGAATGGTTACTCTGTCAAGTGATCTTCAAGCTCTCACCCTCATTTGGTTTTTAAGACCATGGTAGCTTCTTTGTGCGCCTCCAACTCAAATCCTTGTCATCAAGCTCTCGATCAAGAGTGGAAGAGGCTTTGAGATCACTGTTGTCATCTCAAATCCTTGTGTCAGAAGGTTATTGATAGAGATGATGAGTCCAAAGTACTTGACCAGGACCTTGATGAGAAATTTTATGCATTTAACTCGTCGGGGTCGAGTTTTCTCAAGCCCGGGAGAATTGATAGAGATGAATGGCAGCAACTGTTTAAGGCATATGAGAGACGTCAAAAGAAGGATTGCCAGACCCAAATTCTGATTTGGCGTGTCTTGCATGAATGGCCCACTTAGAACCTTGAATAATGCGGGCCTGATCCACATGTCTTTGTGGAGATTCTACTAGTTTCTAAGTATTAGGATGGTTAAGTGTCTTTAATGTCATTTAGTGTCTCTTTAATGTCTTTAATGTCTTATAGTGTCTCTTTAATGTCTTAAATGTCCTTTATAATGTTTTTTAGTGCTATAGGAGTTTAGAAGTTCAATAGTCTACAAGTAAAGATAGCAAAGGTGGGTTTTAGGCCTATATAAGGCATGTAATTCTGCTGTTTGGTGGACAGAGAGAGTATTCCAGCAGCTAGTTAAGCTTTATGTGTTTGTGTGATGCAAATACCCCAAAGGTGTGATGCCTAAGGGCTCTAGGAGTGATTCCTAGTTTGTACTGGTGTGATACTAGTGCGTTATTTCTTATATCTATAATATAATCAAGCTATTTTCTTCCTTATTTCCAACTTCCCATTTCTGTCCTACATCATTTTGGTATCAGAGCGAGGTTACATGATGGCAACTAGATCCGGACTTTGGAGAAGATTAACTAAGAATGAACGAGACGATATCATTTTTGAAATTACAGAACGACTCAAAGACGTGCAAACCAGACTAGCTAAGATGGAAACTCGAACACACCATCTTGCTAAACATCCTGAAACTGCAAAAGGAGATGAGCAAGCCGGAAATAATGAAGAGAAAGCTCTAGAAAATGAAACTTTATTTGATTATGGAATCTATGAGTATAATGACCTAGAGGAGGAAGAAAATAGTTCCCATGTATCTGTTGTTGGACTCGTTACCACATCTCTAACAGCGGAAAACGAAGAAACTAAAGACATTGTTGATCATCAAAGTGTTTCTATCGAGGTGGATTCCCATCAAGGATATTGGATTAATTGGAAGGGGCACCCACTTACTGACTATACAAGGATTAGATATGATGAGTTCAAAGTACTTGACGAAGACCTTCATGCATTTAACTCGCCAGAGTCGAGCTTTCTCAAACCCGGGAGAATTGATAGAGATGATGAGTCCAAAGTACTTGACCAGGACCTTGATGAGAAATTTTATGCATTTAACTCGTCGGGGTCGAGTTTTCTCAAGCCCGGGAGAATTGATAGAGATGAATGGCAGCAACTGTTTAAGGCATATGAGAGACGTCAAAAGAAGGATTGCCAGACCCAAATTCTGATTTGGCGTGTCTTGCATGAATGGCCCACTTAGAACCTTGAATAATGCGGGCCTGATCCACATGTCTTTGTGGAGATTCTACTAGTTTCTAAGTATTAGGATGGTTAAGTGTCTTTAATGTCATTTAGTGTCTCTTTAATGTCTTTAATGTCTTATAGTGTCTCTTTAATGTCTTAAATGTCCTTTATAATGTTTTTTAGTGCTATAGGAGTTTAGAAGTTCAATAGTCTACAAGTAAAGATAGCAAAGGTGGGTTTTAGGCCTATATAAGGCATGTAATTCTGCTGTTTGGTGGACAGAGAGAGTATTCCAGCAGCTAGTTAAGCTTTATGTGTTTGTGTGATGCAAATACCCCAAAGGTGTGATGCCTAAGGGCTCTAGGAGTGATTCCTAGTTTGTACTGGTGTGATACTAGTGCGTTATTTCTTATATCTATAATATAATCAAGCTATTTTCTTCCTTATTTCCAACTTCCCATTTCTGTCCTACATCAGTTATCCAACTCATCTTAAGAAAAATCAAGCTGCGAACGTAGAGAATAGGGAAAGACAAAGGCAAATTTCTAAAAATGACCTTGAAAGCTAGGTCCGTTTCAAGGGTACTGGAATGATAAAGTACGATAAATGGGACTATAATAATACGGTGCATATCGTCTATTACATTTGGATAAACTACGCCTTTTGATCGAGTTCATAATATCAAAGATTTTAGACCCGATGGGACCCTGGAGGAATGAAATATATATTAGTATCTTATGGATAGATGAAATATCTCATATATCTTTTTTATTTTTCTTTTTGGAAAGTGACTACGAATTCATACAATGGCATTGATACATCAATGAGATGTGATAAGCACGATAATCGCCAAATTTAAACTCTTACGGAAACGAGCCT
Source organism: Eschscholzia californica (assembly GCF_041429995.1). NCBI lineage: Eukaryota > Viridiplantae > Streptophyta > Magnoliopsida > Ranunculales > Papaveraceae > Eschscholzia > Eschscholzia californica. The sequence goes on from NW_028238198.1 coordinate 41,883,465, forward strand.
AAAGCTCAACTAAACAACGGCCTAAAACCAACTGAAACTACGGTCCTATAGTCCAACTAAATTACTTTATTTATACCTTTAATAACCTATACACTTTACACAAATTGTGTAGAAATAGAAAAGTCTGAAGTTGAAAGAAGAAAACTTCTAATCTGATTTTTATTCATGTCCTAGACACACATATATATTATATATATACATAAAAAGACAGTCACTAAACTCCTAATAGATAAAGATGAATAACTACTAGGTAACCACTAATAGATAATAAGTAAAAAATAACTATGTAACCAACTGCTTTTCCACATAACCCAGGTTCAATAAACCATGGATTCCACCTCCTATGGGAATCAAACCTGGGACCTTCAGGGTTTCGGAGTTTATGTCAACACTATCGACCACTTGGGCAACCTAGTGTTGACAAATATCTCATATTATCAAAGATTCTGATATTTTAGTAATTAATATTTTGCTTCTAAGATAGTAGTCAATATGTTAATAGTTATTCTGTTTAGCAGTTATGGTAATAGCATCTCCAATAGGACACTCAAACTCTAAAACTTAGAGTACCACATTGGATTCTTAGATGTTTTGTTGGAAAACCATTTCCAATAAGACACTCTAAATTTAGAGTCTCCAGTGTCTCTGAGTGCCTACTCATCTAACTTTAAAATTTAAACCAATAAGAAAACGTTTTATAACTACGTTTTCCTATTAAACTAAGGATTGACATGTGTATCAAATGAAGTTATTTTAGAGATCTCAATTGGACGCACAAAAGTTTAGAGGCTCTCTGTTTTGCCACTTAGGATAGAGAACCTTAATTGACACTTTACGCTCAGGATAGTTAGAGTTTTTGTGTAGTGTCCCATTAGAGATTCTCTTAGTATTTTAGCAATTTTAAGTTGATTAGTTATGTAAGTCTATAAAAGACTTAAGGACCTTCAGTTTTTGTACGAATAGTATTTAATATTTTCTTGCGTTCATCATCGTCGTAGTAATTTTTCATTGAAGGAGGGTGGTTAACGATCATCCGTCAGATTTTTATATGAAATTTAATGATCGCTTATGCTACATATATTATTTAATACAAACAAGGTTTAGAAGCTGACTTTCACTTTCTTTTCCTTGGATTGTTGCAACTTTGAATTGAAAATTGATGATCATTTTGAAATCCTTCCAAAAATTAGATTTTGTCATTTCTAGGGATCTTAATCCTTTGCAAGACGTCATCATTCACAGAGACTATAGGGAGAAATACTACAAGAACTTAATGCCTCTGGGTGCCAAATATGCCGAGGTAGATCATCAATACTTATGTTACCTTTTCTCGTAAATCATCTTTGACTACCCTAATGTCGAAGTTTATGCAGCTGTTACCTTGGGGAGGCAAGATAACAAGCGAGTCTCTGAAATTTTTTTCACCAATTGTCATCTGGACTAAGTTTACCTCAAACCAACATAATCATGACATTTTACTCTCTGCGTTCATGGATTATTACAAGGTACATATAATTCTCGAGCAATACCACATGCTTTAGATCAAATGATTATTTGAACGCCATAAACTTGGCCTTGTTGGCTTTTATATAAATTTTTTGATGAGAAATCTTTCTATGAGTTTGTTCGGGTATAGATTTTACAGTAGTGTATAATTTTTGTTTAGACAAAAATAAATCTTGCTATTATTGTTAATTGCTCATGACAGGCATGGCTTGAGCTAATTGATCAATCAGTGGAGGAGAGAGATATTTCTGAAATTACTCGTAACCGTGTGGCACAGCACAAATATCTCACATGGAGAGCAGAAAAGGTAAACTTGTTTCTAGTTTCTTCTGCCGTCTTTCAGTTCCTTTGTTGCTGAAACATCACTAACCTAAGTAGACAGTGAAAATATATGCAATAATAAAAGAATTGTCTTTAGGTTCTAATTCGAAGTTCTTTCAATATATGATCTTTGACCATTTATAGTTACCTCAGATAATGAACATTGAATTGTTTCTGAGAAGGAAGCGTTAGCTTTGCGATCTTAGAGATGGCTGAATAAACGTAAACTAAAACTTTGCATTTTCCACGTTCCAAGTTTTGCTACTGATTTAATAACCAAAAACCAGGATCCGGGTCATCGCTTGCTGAAAAAGTTGATAGGCGAGACTGCCGCAAAGGTATGCCCAGAGTTTCCCACGCTTTTAAAAGTTTGTCATCAATTCGTTCCCTACTTCAAATGTTGTTCTTCTTGTGTATATTCAGGATCTGGTAAGGAATTTTCTCTTCAATGGGTTGACTACTCTAGGAACGAAAACGTTTGTGGATTACTTTCCGGAGTACCTATTAGAGAACGGAACTACAAGTGATAAACGGAGCATGGCAGGGAAATCTTTTGAAACCCGACCATGGGATACAGGAGGTGAATTCATCGGCAAAACTTAGATAAGCAGTGTTGTTGTAAAATCACAGGAGGCGAATTCATCGGCAAAACTTAGATAGGCAAAACTCTAGGAACGAAACTTATTTTGTGGATTTATTTAGTGTTTTATGTTCTCCAATATAATGTATCAGATAAGCAATAGGTCAGTGTTGTTGTAAAATCACAGGAGCTAACTTATACAAGATAGTTCGGTTGGACTTGAAAATGATACACTTCACTTTTTCTTGAGGGGAAAAAAAGCAAGGCCAACTTAGAGGAGCGTCTTAGTGGGATGGGTCCTAGGTCCCATGGGTGTTTTGGGGTCCACCTCCATTTTCTTGGCGCCTCTGTCATATTTGAATTCTTCATCATAAGGAGATATGCTTTTTCTGTCACAGCGGATTGCTATGATTTTGACTAAACTTTCTTGATCAAATAAATTTATCAAATGTTTTTTTTTTTTTTTTTAAATCTCAATGATCTAAACTCGGTGCAGATTGTGTCATTAATGCATCGACTTTGAGTAAGTATCTGAATCGAACTCTCAGTCATTATACATATTGTTCCAAAATTAAGAAACAACAAAGTAAAACAAAATACACAAGCTACTGTTTTTTTTAATGAAGGGAAGTTAGAATCCCCCTCTCTTTCTCCCCCTCTCTCTATATTCCTCATTAGTCAAAGAAAGTTATATAGCCATATAGGCTACTTTTATTCTCTAGTTTGAAATTCCATTTCTGTTTTCCCACCAAATAGACTCTTTTTTTTTTTGTTGAAGGACCAAATAGACTCCTTTAGTTTAAATTCTCATATCTTCTCTTCTTCAATCTCAAGTATTCTTTTTCTCTACTCATTTCTTCAAACATGGTTCAAAGAAACTCCTCTGACAAATTTGGTATCCAGGTTGATTCCCAAAACAACTACTACCATCTTGTATCAGAGAAGAAAACTTGTAATATAATAAAAACCTCTTCTTCAAGTGGAGGACCTGATTTGAAGAAGAAAATGAAGAAATCAAGAGCAATAAAGGTCTTTGATTCAAGTAAGTTCACATCTAATTGTGTTAACAGAGGAAGTACACGATTAAATGATTCAAATATCGACATAGCCACTGCTCATTTTGCCACACCGAAGAAAACAAGCTCGACCGAGATAAGGGACATATCACCTAATTACATGAAGTCTACTAGGAGTTCTAATGGCAAGAAGGAGCATTTTCAGGTAAGTCCATATATTAGTTCAAATTCACCAAAAGTTTGCTCGGAATTCATTGGAAAACAAGTGAAAAGTCGTATTGACGAATCTAGTTTGAAACCAGTTAAGACTTTAACAAAAACATCTAGTATGAAAGTAATGAGATATCCACAGAAAAGCTATAGGTTTTCTCTAAATCAGAAGCAAAATGCAGAAAGAGCTACCTGTTCGTCTACACTTAAGAATTCCAAATTTCCTGATTTTGTGATGCTTAATCCACATGGAACTGAATTTAGAAAAACTTCAGTCTGTCGATACGCTTATTGCTCTCTTCATGGCCATCATCATCATAAAAATAACTACTCATTGCCTCCATTAAACCAATTCTTGAAAGCGAAGAGGCGTTCGCTGAAGACCCAAAAGCGTACGAGACTTCCAGGTATGGTCCCTGTTAATACAATAAAACCCGACAGCCTGAATGACGATATCGAACATGGGGAGGAAGAATTTTTGGCAGATATCGAGAATTTAGAAACAGATGAGGATTTCTTTGTGGAAATCTACGATAAACCAAGGGACGATTCAAGCAAAGGAGATGGTAATCATGAAGAAAAAACAGGAGTAAAATGTCATGGTGCGAATATTTTTTATGAGCTGCCTAATGAATCACAAGAGTTCGAGTTTAAAGACCATCAAGGCAAGAGAAGTGGTCGTTTCGTGGCAGAAACAGATATTTCGATTACGGTGGCTGAAATGAATAAGACTTGTGGACTAGACCTGAATGAATCAAGCGCTAAGGCAACAACTAACATGGATATCAAAGAGATGACATTTGGTTCAGAATTGTGCCAAAATCTCATCTTCAAGCTAGATGAATATGCCTATGAAATGACTAAAAACGAAACGAATCGAGATGCTGAACCAGATGAGTTCTTTGACACTGGGTTCTCGTCATCTTCTGAAAACCTCGTAAAAGAACCGAAACCATCCGTTCGAGAGATACATGAATTTTCGGAGAGAAAAAGTGTATTTCTTGAAATTCAAGGTCTGGATTCTTGCTTCATTCTTCCTACAGTCAAACAAGACTCGGAAAAAAAAGCTCATGAAGCAATTCCCAAAGCTCATATAGAAGTCCAAGTAGGCCATTTCGATGCAAAAATAGCAATTGAAACATATACTGAAGTGTTCGAAAACGTCCTAAAGCACGAAGAAACAGAAAAATCAACTTCCGTAGTTGCAGAAAGTAACAGACTGAAATCTGCAGATGAAATGGATAGAAGTGTCGAAACAATGCAAGTTGAAGATAGCTCAACAACAAACCCAATTGACACATATGGCAGAGAAACCAATCTTGCAGAAACATATAAGAAAGGATATAGTATTCTGAAGAAACCAACAACAACTAAAAGATACATTGAGGATAAGGAAGAATTAAGGACCTTTAACCCGAGCGAGCCCGTCTATCTGCGAGCAAAGGCCGAACATGAACAAGAGAAGGTCGATCTTCGTCATCAGATGATGGATGAAAGAAAAAATGCAGAGGAATGGATGCTTGATTATGCACTTCAACGAGCCGTAAATAAATTCGGTAATGGTCAAAAGAAGAAGGTGGGAGTTCTGGTTAAAGCTTTTGAAACTATAAAGCCTTTACCCAACTATGAGATGTTTATGCAGCAGTCAAGACCTGTTGAAGCTTCTATGTGATGGTGGGTGGGGCATTAACAAGGTAAAAGTGTTGGTCTATTGAATATTGTACAAGTCTTTGCTATTAGTTTGATATGTGTAAGTTTTAATACTAGTAAAAGCATTAAATAAACTGGTCTGATCCTTGTTTCAAAGACATTATTATGTTCTAAGTAGCACGGTATTGTCGTTTCGTTGGTCTGAAACTGCGGTTAACCAATTTCGCTAATAACAGTTATAGTTTCAATATGGTTTTGATGTGTGGAAATAAGAACAGGGCGGTTCTAAAGGCACCGGGCCAAACAGCTGTTAGCAGGCGGCCATTTTGTTGACTCAGGTCAATGGCCATTGACCTGAGTTCTAGATAAACCGGTTTTTAATGTGGGTGACGTTCACCTTCGTTTGCTTCTTCCATCTTCTTCTTCCAAAACACGAGGAATCCCAATTCATTTTTTTCCAAAACAAAACCCTAGAAAAGAGTGCAACATTCTCCGGCGACGGCAACGACATCGACACCTACCGACGACCATTCTTTTATTCGAAACCATCAATCTGAGTGATATGTTCATCATTCAACTGTGTTACATCTCTTTTGTAGCTTCTTTATATCATCTTTTCAATAGAAATTAGGAAGTTAACCATGGAAGAAGAAGGGGGTTCTAAAAATTTGGTTTCTACATCGATTCCAACTCTTTCACCTATTTCTGGGCAAGGAGAAGTTTCTTATGAGGTATGCAACCATTCCCCGACCTTTTTTTTTTATGTTCCAATACGTATTGTGTGATTTTTTGAAAAAAAAAGTGAAACTTCGGTTACGTAAACGGACTGAACCAGTCAGAGGGGTTTCAACACAAAACATACTGAACCAGTCCGTCCCGGTCTGTTACGTCATAGACTGGGCAGTCCGGAACCTCTCTCATAGCAGAACGGATTACCTGATCCATTTGGTTCTGAAATAGGCCCCAGTCTGGGCAGTCCTTTCCATCCAGAAATTTTTTTCTTTAGTAGATTTTTATGTTCTTTTTTCACCTTTTGACAAATTCTAGACCTTAATATTGCTCCTTCTGAAGATGAGTACCATGTCGAAGAAGAAAAAGTTTTTGGTTCAGATGATGGGTGTCAGTCTAGTATCGATGTTGGTGAGTATTTTTTGACTGCAGATATTTTTCAAACTAGAGAGGAGTTAATCGCTTGGGCTAAAGAAATTGGGAGAAAGCATAAATTTGTAATATTGATCGGAAAATCAGGTAATAAGAGAGGTGGAGAGAAACCCCGGTTTGAATTATGTTGCGAAAGAAGTGGGGAATTCCGTTCATATGAGAAGAAGGATTTGGTTCCAAAATCCCATGAACCACCCATAAAGAAAAGAAAATCGAGCACAAAAAAATGTCAATGTCCGTTCAAGCTCAAAGAATTACCTTGGGATAATGACACGTGGAAAGTGACAGTTGTGTCTGGAATCCATAACCATGAGTTAGCTGAAAGTCTTCTAGGTAATGTATATGCGAATAGGTTGAAACCCGATGAAAAAACTGTTGTGAACGTCTATCAGATATTGGTTCGAAACCATGTCAAATTCTTTCTCAAATTCGTGAACAATTTAAGGATAACACATCAACGTTGAAAACCATTTACAATGCACGGGCGAACATACGTAAGGAAAACCAAGAAGGAAGGAGTCGGATGCAACAACTGATTAAGTTATTGGTGGAACACAATTACGTCTATCATTTCTTAAAGAACGAAGACACTGATGAGGTAACAAATCTATTTTGGGCACATCCTGATTCTATTATATTATTAAAGTTCTTCCATACCGTGTTAATGCTCGATTGTACGTATAAAACCAATCGATTTAAAAAACCATTGTTTGAGATTGTTGGGGTAACTTCTACGTTGAAAACATTCACCGCGGCGTTTATTTTTATGGATGGAGAGGCAACAAACCAGTACACATGGGCCCTTAATCATCTGAGGACGTTGTTCCCTCCCAACTCAATGCCAAGTGTGTTTGTTACTGATCGTGAACTTGCACTAATTAACGCCATTGGTGAAGTCTTTCCACAAGCTCAAAGGTTACTATGTACTTTCCATATCGACAAGTGTGTGGTAGCACATTCAAAGGCCAATTCAAACAAGAACAGTTCAAAGTTTTTATGTCAATGTTCGAGCTATCATGTATGCTGAGACGGAAGGTGGTTATAATGAGGCGGTGGAAACTTTTGTGAAGTTTTGGTCAAACACACATCTTAGAGATGTTAGTTATGTACAGAAATACCTGGTTGGGATTGAAAGAGCGATTTGTGTTTGCATGGACTAACGGGGTTATACACATGGGAAATACTACAACAAATCGTGTGGAAGGTGCTCATTCCAAATTGAAGAGGCATCTAGGTAACTCCGAAGGTAACTATATTACCTGTTGGGAATCTATTCATATCATGTTGGAAACCGATATAGGTGAAATTAAAGCATCTTTTGAGCGCTAGCCTCCCACGGAGCCAAAGATACCTCCTTCGGTCTATCATTGATGTTTAGTACGTGGTCTTCCCAACAGATCCAAAGATACCTCCCTCGGTCTATCATTGATGTTTAGTACGTGGTCCACCCAACGCCGCCAATAAAAACCCACCTTACCAAAGTTTATAGAATCTCCGTCCTTCTACACCTTCTTTGGTCGAATCGGTTCTTTAGGGATGACTTGAACCAACACAAACTGTCGTAACACCCTATCAAGGTGGTAAGGTCAGCAACATCGTTCACCGCGATGCATCCGGTGTAAAAAGAGTATTCCAGAAGTGGTAGTGCAACGTCAGACGATAAGGGACGATATGGGTCCCAAATGACCTACATGATACAGACGTTTAACGAGTGCTTCCTAGAACAAATGCCTTGTTGTCGGGTATTAGAGAATACACGAAAAATAAATAAATAAATAAAGTACTTACATCCCACTCGGTCAGACCGTCCAATTGTTCACGTGTGCTTCCTAGAGCACATGCCGTGTTGCCTTTCATGATGTGTTCCTCCCATCTATACATCCGGGGGATGTTAGATGTAGGATCATATTTTGGATTGTGAACAGACACCCCAAGGTTGAAGTGTTCATCGATCCAGGCCTACCAATGATAAAGTGAAATACAAAATTGTTATTCACTACTCTAATAAAATAAATAAATCAATAAATAATTGAGACACAAAAATATATAAGATATTACATGAAATAAAGTAAGGTAATCATCTAATTGGTTTCCTCCTTTCGAAGCAAAACCAAGCTGTCTATAAAGATAGGCAAGCACCGCAGTTCCCCACGAGTAGGTCGAAATATCATCTAAGTTGTTCAGATAATGTAGATAGATAATCGGTACCTTAGTTGCACTTTTATCAACAAAAAAAGTACAACTAAATAGATGCAAGGGGTATGGCCGTGCAGTAGCATCTTCGATAAGGTCGGTATCCTCCTCTTCCGTCCCACTGCATTGCTGCCTCAACCACTTAAGCTCCACAGACTTAGATTTACCTAAGTGCAGTCTCACATCTTCCTAGCCTAATTGTAAATAACGGAAGACTAGCAATACGTCTGGATCTTTTGTCCCATCATCATCATCATCATCGTGCACATTTTCATCATCGGCCTTGGACAGAACAACGGGTTGACCTTCAATTGGAAGACCACAAATGGAATGCACATCCTCTAATGTGATCATCATCTCCCCGAACGGCATGTGGAAAGTATTTGTGTCCTCGTACCACCGCTCTGTAAATACCGATGTAACTTGACGTATGAATATTTGGCAATGTGGGTCAATCTTGTGTTCGGGACTTTATCTTTAACACTTTGACACTCAATTTCCAGGTCCCACCCATTCTTCTTCTCCAAAGGAGTACCCATAACTTCAACAGAGGCATGGTTGTGTAACTTCAGCACCGACCTCTCCTGAAAACAAAAAGTAATTGTTTTAGATTGATGATTAACAAAATTCCTATTATATATATATATATGCTAAAATTAGAAAATAATATTTGCTTACCGGTTTGTTCAAACTCGTGAAAGCAACATGATTCTTGAAACACGGTAGCAGCTTACGATCTGTCGGACCTCCAAATTACTGGTCCGAAAATGAAGATGACCCTCCTACTTCTGTTTATGTTGTTGAAACAGGATGCTCTTCCTCTGTAAGTTGGTTCTCATCTCTTTGTCTTCGTTGTTGCTTACGACCTCTTTCACTCACCGTCGGAGGAACACGTGATGCAATAATAACTTTTGAATAATACGTGGGGTACGTGATGCATAAGCGATAAATAATCAATATGCTTTCTTAGTCTAAATTGAATGTCCGCGTAATTATATACGTTAAAATTTTAATATATGCATATATCACTAGCAAAGGTCATTTAAATAAGAAAGAAAATATGATGAGAAACAAAATGAAAGAAAAATAGAAAAGATAAAAAAAAAATGGGTTTTTCCCTAATAGCCCCCAACTTTGTGACCGGTTTCCTACCTAGCCCCCTACTTTATCAAAATTACCAAGATGGCCCCCTTTTTTTAACTTACTGTTAAGTGTCCGTTACTCTCTCTCCTCCATCTCATCACCTCTCTCTGCCACCTCATCATCTTCACCGGCGAAGGTCGCCGACCGACAACTTTTCCGACCGGCGACCTTCAAACATAAAAAAAAAAGTTCATTTTTTCTCTCTCTAAAAAAGGTTTTTTTATCTCACCTCTCTCTCTCTCTCTCTAAGTACTCCGGCGAAGGGGGTTTCCCTTCGCCGGAGTCGGGTGAACCAGATCTAGAGAGAGGGGAGAGTTAAAATTTTTTTTTTTAGAGAGAGTGGAGAGTTTAATTTTTTTTTAATGTTTGAAGGTCACCAGCCGGAAAATTGCCCGGTCGGCGACCTTCCCCAGTGAAGATGATGAGGTGGCGAGAAGATGAGGTGGTAGAGATGAAGGATATATCCGTTCGGTCTGAAGGAGATGTCCTTCCGAAGGAGTGTCCTTCGACCAAGATGGCAATGCGATCAATTTGTCAGCTAGGATAACGATGACCATACTGTGAAGATCATCCAGTCCGGTCCAATTAGGGGTCGTAATGCTTTGCTAGAAGCCAACTACAATCGTCGGATCACTTCGGTGATTCGCGGCTAACATAGACCGGATCCTACAACGGGTTACACATAATAGTGGTAACTTGATCGGAGAGACTTGACTAGACGGGAACAGGCTAAAGATGGATTGGATCCAACTAAATAAGCCGAAAAGGTTCGAATGGAGATTCAGAACAATATAGAAAGAACCGGGCCTAAAAGAGGTGCCCGTAGCAAAGCTTTTTGGGCCGGCCATATGATGGCCGACCAAGGTAAGTGGGTCGGCCATGAAAAGCCCATAGTGGGCTGCGCTGGCCGGCCACACTAAAGGGAATAGGCAAAATACCCTAAAAGGGTATTTTGGTAATTATCTTTTCTGTGACCCGAAAATAGAAAGACCTAATTTGAATATGATTCTAATTAGGGTTTCTCTATATATATGGTCATTAGAGAATAAAAAAGGTGTGGATTTTTCTCAGGAAGAAAATCATACAGCTCTCTCTCTCTCTCTCTCTCTCAATATACAGCTAGTGGAGAGAGAGGATTGTAGAGAAAAAACTCCCGTTCTATCAATCTAGTCAAGAAGAAGAGTTCTTCTCAACCTTCTATTAAGTCCTAGCAGTCTGAAAGGAAGGGAGATCAAGTCAACCTACTCGGTATCTCAAGTAGAGGAGCGACAATTGGAGCTCTCGATCTTCACACGCGATTGGAAAGGTTCGTGGGAAAAACGCGATAGAGGTATTTTTCCTATTCTAGTTTATTGATTAGTTCATGCATAATCGATCCTGGTAATCTAGTGTTAACATATATGTATGTTGAGATTCCGCTTAGAACACTAGACAATTAGGTGTATTAGATACACACATAATCCAACAAGAGAGAGGCGATGAGTTGGATGAGAGAGGGGTGATGACTAGTCAACGGTGTTATAATGAAATTTGAAAAAGGGGGTCATCTGGGTATTTTTGATAAAGTAAGGGCTAGGCAGGAAACCGGTCACAAAGTTGGGGGCTATTAGGGAAATAACCCAAAAAAATATGTCACGGATTACCATATCCGTGACGGACTGGTATATCAGTCCGTTTTAGTCTCTTAGGTCACGGAATAGGAATGTGAAAAATCGGGGTTAATGTGAACAATACGAGTAATCCAAGACAAGCATTAGGAATAGTAAAGAACAATCAAGAACAGAACACAGAGATTTACGTAGTTCGGTTGGTGAGACCTACTCCACGGCGACAACGGCGCGATGATTTCCACTATGATAAGCAAACAAGTTTACACAAGAGATTCGTGAGATTGTGCTACTGATATCTCATTAGGGTTTAGTTTATATAGCCACTAAACCCTAATCCTACCGCCTCACCGACTCTCTCTTTACAACCGACATTATACACGGATACGCTAATACTAATAACCGACATAAGCCTAGCTTCGCATTCCAGCTCTGTCTCGGCGTCCTGCTTTGCCTCAGAGCATTGCTTCGCATACCAGCTCTGTCTCAGTAATCAGCTCCGCTAACGGGTCCAAGCTTCGGTAGGTTGTACCAGGTTCGATATCAAATCCATAATCGAGTCACTTCTAACAATTCTCCACCTTGACTTGAATATGCTCCTCTTGACTTAGATCTGCCACCATCATAGCTCAACGCCTCTGAGCCATCGTCGCTCTAGCCCTGCTAGGGCTAACATCTGAAAATCCCAATCAAGTCTAAGCAATGCTTAAACTTGAAAGTTGTAACTGCCTTTGTTAACCGCTGGATTCTCTGCCGTAGAAACCTTCTTCATCGTGATCTTTCCTTGTTCAATCACGTCCTTGATAAAGTGATACCTGACGTCAAGGTGTTTAGTTCTCTCATGATACATTTGATTTTTGGTTAAATGAATAACACTCTGGTTGTCGCAGTAGACCTCTGTTACCTCCTGCTCAGGCCCAAATCCCGAACTAAACCACTCAGCCATATTGCCTCCTTCACCGCCTCTGTTGGTGCCATGTACTCTGCTTCCGTTGTAGACAGCGCTACCACCGACTGCAACACTGCTTTCCAACTAATGGCACTCCCGCAGAGTGTGAACGTATAGCCCGTCAACGACCTCTTCCTATCAAGACCCCCCAAAAATCCGAATCTACAAATCCAACTACCGAACCAGAAGTCTCAGCCCTTCTGTCGTAAACCAAACCAAGCTCCGCAGTTCCTCCCAAATACCGCAGTATCCATTTCACAGCCTGCCAATGACCTTTCCCAGGTTTGCCCATTTATCTGCTTACTATACTAACATCATGTGAAATATCAGGCCTTGTGCACACCATAGCATACATAATGCTACATACTGCATTTGCATAAGGCACCCGAGACATGTACTCCGTCTCTTCATCAATTGTTGGTGACAGTTCCCCCGAAAGCTTGAAGTGTGCTGCCAATGGAGTACTGACAGGTTTTGCCCCAATCGTACCAAAACGTTCCAACACCTTCTCGATGTACGTTTTCTGAGACAAGAACAGTTTCCCACCAAATCTGTCTCTCCGATCTCCATACCCAATATCTTCCTTAAGGCGCACAAGTCTTTCATCTCAAACTCACCCTTTAACTGACCCTTTAATGTGGATTTCCGACATATCCTTGCAAGCTATTAGCATGTCATCCACATATAGGAGTAGATACACATAAGAACCATCCGATAGTTTCTTGTGGTACACACAACTATTATACCTAATTTTGTCATAGCCGTTTTTAACCATAAACATGTCAAAACGCTTATACCACTGCCTAGGAGACTGTTTCAGTCTATACAAAGACTTCTTCAGCAAACAGACCTGGTCTTCTTTCCCAAGAATCTCAAACCCCTCTGGCTGACGCATATAGATTTGTTCCTCCAACTCTGCATGTAAGAACGTAGTCTTAACATCAAGCTGCTCTAATTCCATATCATACAAAGCAACCATAGCAAGTATCACTCTAATAGAGCCATGTTTAACATTGTACTAAAGCAGCTCTGGTTCAGCTTCCTCAGCTTGCTTATCTACCTGAGGCCGAACCTCTTCCGGAGTGTCTATCTCAAACTCCACCTGCTCCCTATGATCTTCCTGCTCCACCGGTTTACCAACACCCTCCAGAGCATCTACAGGCGTTACCTTCTGAGTTACCATGGCTAACTCATCAAAAGTAACATCTCTACTTATGAGAAACTTCTTCGATTTTCCATCCGGATTCCACAATCGATAACCCTTAACTCTAGGCTCATACCCAAGAAATACACATTTCTTAGCCCTCGGATCAAGTTTACCTTCTTTAACATGTGCATAAGCCGAACAACCAAAGATCCTCAAGTTCTCATAATTACCAGGATAACCAGACCATACCTCATTAGGAGTTTTACACTCAATAGATGTATAGGGTGAAATATTTACCAAATACGCTGCCGTGTTTATTGCTTCAGCCCAAAACACCTCCGGGAGCCCTGCATTCGAAAGCATACAACGAGCTCGTCCCAATAGAGTTCTGTTCATAAGTTCCGCCACCCCATTCTGTTGTGGGGTCTTTCTGACCGTATGGTGTCTCACTATCCCTTCGTCTACACAGAACCTTTTAAACTCGTTTCCACAAAATTCCATGCCATTGTTAGTCCTCAAGTGTTTGATCGATTTTCCAGTCTGCTTCCCGATCAAGGTCTTCCACTGCTTGAACTTGACGAATGCCTCATCTTTGCGTTTCAGTATGTAGACCCATACTTTCCTGGAAAAATCATCTATCAAGGTTAACATGTATCTACCCCCACTATATGAGCTGACCCGAAAGGGACCCCAAAGATCTAAATGGATGTAATCCAGAGTTCCTTTGGTATTATGAACCACTGTACTGAACTTTACCTGACATTGCTTCCCGAAGACACGATGTTCACAGAATTCCAGTTTTCCAACCTTCTGCCCACAGAGTGAACCCTGCTTGCTCAGCATAGCCATCCCCCTTTCACTCATATGCCCTAACCGCATATGCCATAGCTTGGTAGTCTCAATTTCCTTGTCTGATGATGACACCGCTACAGATCCGGTAACTGTGTTACTCTGTAGCACATATAGACCATTCTTTTTCAACCCCTTCATAACTGTAAGACTCCCCTTAGAAACCCGAAGAAAACCACCTTCACCAACATATTTGCAACCATTATCATCCAGAGTTCCCAAAGAGATTAGAATCCTCTTCAAATCTGGAACATGTCTGATGTTTGTTATAGTCCTCACAACACCATCGTGCATCTTGATCTGAATAGCACCAATTCCAATCACCTTACAAGGAGCGCCGTTTCTCATTAACACCTTACCGCCATTAATGACTGTGTAAGTAGAAAACCATTCCTTATGAGGACATACATGGAATGTACAACCAGTATACAAAATCCACCTATCTTCTGCGAAGCAGGCATTGATCGCCAGAGCCATAGCTTCATCACATTCTTCAATGATTGCCGAGACACTACCATCATCTTCTTCGATGGCTGCTGCCTCTGTCGGCTTCTTCCTAAGCTCAGGACAATTCCTTTTGAAATGCCCCTCCTTCTTACAGTTAAAGCATCTGTACTTCTTAGGTTTCGATTTAAACCGAGAACGACCCTTCCCATCGACCACATGCTGCCATCTTCCCCTTACAACCAAACCATCACCTGAATTGCTTTCTTCCATTGACCTTCGCCTCAACTCCTTCGAGTTCAATGCTGCTTTAACATCCTCAAAGGTTGTAGTTGTTTTTCTAAACATAAAAGAATCAACAAAGCTTTCATATGATGGTGGCAGGGATGCAAGCAATAGTAATGCCTTATCTTCTTCTTCGAATTTGACATCTATGTTTGCCAAGTCTAAGAACACTCGGTTGAGTTCATCCATATGGTCTCTCAACGATTCCCCTTTTAACATCTGTAAACTAAATAATTTCTTCTTTAGATACAAACGATTAGTTAGAGATTTCGTCATATACCTTGTCTCCAGCTTACTCCATAGCCCATCGGTTGTAATTTCCGTCGCTACTTCCCGCAAGACCTCATTACTCAAACAGAGCAGAATCTGACCATGAGCTTTCTCCATGAGATCTTCATTCTCTGCTTCTGAAAGTGATTCAGCGAGTGCAGCCTTCCCATTCAACGTCTTCAACAGACCCTGTTGAACTAATACTGCTCGCATCTTAATATTCCAAAGATTAAAATCATTACTTCCATCGAACTTCTCAATCTCGTATTTCGCCATCACAAAAACCTCAAAACCTCAGCTCTGAAACCAGTTTGTTGTGCCAATCAAGGTTAATGTGAACAATACGAGTAATCCAAGACAAGCAATAGGAATAGTAAAGAACAATCAAGAACAGAACATAGAGATTTACGTGGTTCAGTTGGCGAGACCTACTCCATGGCGACAACGGCGCGATGATTTCCACTATGATAAGCAAACAAGTTTACACAAGAGATTCGTGAGATTGTGCTACTGATATCTCCTTAGGATTTAGTTTATATAGCCACTAAACCCTAATCCCACCGCCTCACCGACTCTTTCTTTACAACCGACATTATACACAGATACGCTAATACTAATAACCGTCATAAGCTTAGCTTCGCATTCCAGCTCTGTCTCGGAGTCCAGCTTTGCCTCAGAGCGTTGCTTCACATACCATCTATGTCTCAGTAATCATCTCCGTTAACGGGTCCAAGCTTTGGTAGGTTGTACCGGGTTCGATATCAATCCATATTCCAGTCACTTCTAATAATTAACTAATCCATGACCTGGAAGACTCGGACGGACTAGACTAGTCCGTCCGAGTCCTTCGACCAACCATGAACAATTATTAGGGAAGACTCATAGGGCATCAACTACTCACACAAAAGGCTCTAAATATGTTTCAAATTATAGAATACAACATTCTAAACATGTTACAAGATACTATTAACATCCCCAATCAATCAAACAACAAATTAATTCAAAAAAATCATAAAAGTTAGGATTTTTGAACCAACCTTGAAGGAGCAAATGTAGCTTGATTTCTACTTCGTCTGCACCAAATGATGGTTGAATTCTAACACTTCGAGAGTGAAAGGACTGATTGACAGCAAAATTTGAAAAAGAATCGTGAGATTATGAGCGATTTGGTGAGTAGAGTTCGATTTTGCGAGAGATGGATGGAGGGGTTAGGGTTAACTCTACTTGACCGGTGCGTAAATAGTTGGACGGTGAAAATAGAAAAATGAGTAGTTGGGCTTGGTGCTAACATAAATGGATGCTAACAGCAGTTTGGCCCCGTGCCTTTAGACCCCCCCATATAAATTATGCCCCCCCCCCCTAAATTATGTTTTTCAAATGAACTTAGTTTGCTTGAAGGAATGGGAAAGGCAGAAGTTGCTCAAGATCTTGATAATTATATGTTTCAAATAGTTTATTAGAATATAAGGATCGAAATGGATCCAGATCCGATTATATCAAATATCAAGCATCCAAGATATATGAAGCTTTAGCATATATGATTTAGTTATCTTGTATTTATCCTAGATAGAACCTTAGGAAACTAAGATACCCAAGTCACTCTACAAATAAAAGTGACCTTTATGTATTTTATATCATTGAGTTACATTGAGCCATCGAATCTATCGAGTTGTAACCAATCAATCCACGATTGTGGAGATAATATAATACAACCATTAATAGCTTTCTCCGTGGATGTAGGTCGTCATCCTCCGACGAACGACGTAAACTATTGTGTTCTTTATTTTAGTTTGTCTCTTCTAATCTATCATCACACATGAACTTTCACATGGTATCTGAGCAGGTTAATCAATCCTAATCAAGCTTCCGCAAATTTCTAAGGATCGATCAACTACTTTGACGTTTTTCCAAATTATTCTTGTGATTATTAAGTTCCAAAGCTTTTTTTCGTTGTGATTAAATATTGTTCCAAAAAACTCCACCTTCAATCTCAAGAAGACGAAGGACAACATGAGCATAGAAATTTTCTACGATTTCTATTACAAGTCTCCTCTGCTTTCAATTGAGTTCTCTCTCTCAAACAACTTTCTCTCTGTGTTCTCTCTCTACACTGAATCTAGAGGACAAAAATGTCGAGGAGTGCAAAACCCAATAACCCCTCGTTCATTCTCCTCGTACATATCCTCTTACTATCTATCTATATCTTCATTATTTTTTCGGGGTCATATTCAGACAAAGTTGCTGAACTTCTCAACCTCCAATGCAAATCCAAATTAGGAGTAATTCATCATAATGATCAAAACATTCTCACCTCTACAAAATCTCAATCTAAGCCCTAGTTTCAAATCCAACCAAAACTACCAATGGCGCTGCCAACCCCAGCATAGCTGTTCGAGCAGCATTAGCTTTTAACACTTCAACTGCAGTTCCTGCTGTATCGAGATTAAAAGGTATACCAACTACAAAACCACCACCGTCGCCACTTTTGACGCATGGGTCTTTTCTCGAGACAAATGCTAAACGAAGCTACATTATTGCTCCACACAACTGTTTGCTAGACACAACCGTTTTGTTTTCCAATAAATTGCTAAACGACACCAAAAGTTGATTTAGTGGTTTTATGTAGCAAATGTTTTTTGAATCTTAAATTGGCTAAATACAACTATGTTTTAATTCTACAAAGTTATTTACTAGACACTACTTTTTCTTTTGTTAAATTATTAAAAAAGTAAAATTTATTTCAGAGTTATTTCTTATTTGGCCCCCTACTTTGTGACCAGCTTCTTTTATGGCCCCCTGTTTTTCGTAAATTCAAATTTGGTCCCTTATTGTTAACACCGTTAGTTAACTTTAATGATTAACTTTTTTGTTTCCATAATTGCCCATTTATAAAAGTGATGTTATAAAGGGTTATTTCCGAAATAGCCCCTAACTTTGTGACCAGCTTTCCTGCCGTGCCCCTAACTTTATGAAAAATTCCCACGTGGCCCCTTTTTTTAGTTATCGTTAGAACACCGTTAACCAGTCATCATTCTCTCTCCTACATCTCATCACCTCTCTCTGCCACCTCATCATCTTCACAGGCGAAGGTCGTCGGCCGACGAATTTTTCGGCTGGCGACCTTCAAACCAAAAAAAATTTCTCTCTCCTCTCTCTCTCTTTAATTTTTTTTTCCTCTCTCTCTCTAGAACAGATGTAGAGATAGAGAGGAAAAAAAAAATTTAGAGAGAGATAGGAAATATAATTTTTTTTTGGCCGGAAAATTGGCCAGCAGGCGACCTTCGCCGGTGAAGATAATGAGGTGGCAGAGAGAGGTGATGAGATGTAGGAGAGAGAATGATGACTGGTTAACGGTGTTTTAACGGTAACTAAAAAAAGAGGCCATCTGGAATTTTTCATAAAGTTAGGGGCTAGGCAGGAAGCTGGTCACAAAGTTAGGGGCTATTTGGGAAATAACCCTTTTATAAATTCAAATTTGAGTCCCATTAAAATATGGGTTGATTTCCAAAAAGTTGCAACTTATTTAAAACAAACTAGGGTGGGCCAAACTGAATTTTATTTTAAAAACATTTCTCTCACCTCCATCTCATCACTTCTCTGTCCACGTCATCACTCCTCCGCCGCCTCATCATCTTCTCAGGCGATGGTCGCCGGCCGGCCAAAATTTCCGGCGACCATCAAACTTTAAAAAAAAATTTAGTCTTTCACTTCTTTCTTCTCCTTCTTTCTTCTCTTTCTGTTCTTTCTTCCTTCTTTTCTCTCATCTATCTTCTCCTTCTCTACGTTACTCCACTCTCTAAAGCTCTGGCGAAGGGGAGGACCACTTCGCCGGAGCAATTGGTTTCCAGACGAAACCGGTATGGTTTCGTCCGAAAACCAGGCCAGACGAGTATATCTCGTCTGGTCTTGAAATCAGACGAGATCAGCTCTCGTCTAGACCACCAGATCTGGTCCAGACGAGAGCATATCTCGTGTGGCCTGGTTTGTTGATGAAACCAGACTGGTATCGTCAACAAACCAGTGCTCCGACGAAGGGGGTCTTCCCCTTCGCCAGAGTTTTAGAGGGAGGAAGTTTAGTAAAGAGGGAGATGAGAGAAAAGTGAGAAAAAAGAGAAGGGAAAGAAGAAAGAAGAGAGAGCGAAGAAGGAAGTGAAATGGTTAATTTTTTTTTTAAAGTTTGATGGTCACCGAAAAATTTGACCGACCGACGACCATCGCCGGAGAAGATGATGAGGTGGCGGCGGAGTGATGACGTGGATTGAGAAGTGGTGAAATGGAGGTGAGAGAAATATTTTTATAACAAATTTCAGTTTGGCCCCTAGTTTGTTTTAAACAAGTTGTAATTTTTTGGAAATTAATCCTTATTTAAAAGGGGGCAATTTGAATTACAGAATTAATTTTATAACAGGGGTAAATATGGAAACAAAAAAAATTAACTATTGGAGTTAACTAACGGTGTTAACAAAAGGGGGCCATATAGGAAGCTGGTCACAAAGTAGGGGGCCAAATAGGAAATGAATCTTTATTTTATTGGTGTTATCTAGCAAATATTATGTTGAGAATCCAAAATAAATATCACTCCAAATAAAACCTGAAAAATTGTAAATATGAAATAGATATAATTTCTTTTTAAAAATGAATACTAATTTGGCTCTAATACAATCTATTTTATATTTTTATTTTAAAAAAGATTACTAATCTGACTCTAACACATTCTTATTTAGAAATTCGTTTTAAAGAGGATTACTAATTTGACTCACACACTCTTTTTTAGATTTTTGTTTAAAGAATCACTAATTTGAGTATAACACAATTTATCCCTTTTTCTTTAATTAATCTATCGTTAGGAGGGGGTGTCCAAGCACAACAAAAAATTGTTCCACTTGCAATATTTGAGAAGGAATATCACTTTGTAAAGGTAAGTTTGAAAGAAAATACTCCAGTTCCACGATTATATGTTAGTTGGAACCAATATTATCAACCTTGTGTATTCGAATGAGGTTTTGGGTTCTACCTCGAACTACAGCTTGGGATGCTCTAATGGAATATAATATTTTTTGCATATTTGTCAAAATTTAATTTATGTTTAGCTTTATGTTCGATTAAATTTTATTTATGAACAATTAATTATGATAATAGAAATTTGAACCCCTAGATTTTCAGAGAAAAACTCGGTTATATTTAATTTTTTTTTGTGGTGTTGGTTTAGCAATTTAGGACAATATTTAACTAGTTTTATTTAGTTATTTTTGTCTAATAGTTTTTTTTTAGTAAAATCGAGTTGTGTATAGTATGGAGGAGAACTCGATTATACTTGATTTTTTGCTTATGGTGTTGCTTAGCAATTTAAGACACACTCTAATTAGTTTTATTTGATTATTTTTGTCCAATAGTTGTCTTTAGTAAAATTAAAGTTGCATATAATAGCATCCTTTCTCGATTGGTGTTCGGCTTGTCAAAACAGAAGGAATATCTGCTCTATTCTCCAGCATATCTTGAACAAGTTGTACAAATATGTTTCGCTTTTGCTTATTCATCTAAGTTGTCTTCTTATCGTTTATAGTGTTCCATCTCTACACCTCCAACATCAATCTTTTATCATTAAAAGTTATCCCAGAGTTCAAGTGTTCAATACATCGGTGAACTATCCTTTTAATCGTTGTGATTACATTATCGATCAACTATTTGGTCGTTTTATTTTTTTCAAGGTATTCTTCTGTTTTTCCACCATCTTCTTATCAGAGCTGTGGCTGACAATTTGAGGGGCCTGGGCGAAATTTGATTTTCGGTCTTTTTTACAATAAAAAAATTGCGAACAAAATGATAAAAAAACTAATAATTTTTTCGTAGAATTTTTTGAATATGGTATCTTTTACATCATGATTATCTCATATGTATTTATATATTGTTGGATTTAAAAAAAACACCTAGATTTATATTTTTTTTAAAATACCTCAAAAAATGAAAGAAATGCACTCAAACTAATAAAATTATAAGTAAAAGTATAATTGAGCAAAAAGAGAGGCCCATTTAGCAATTGAACTTTCGATTAACAAAAAAAAGGAAAGAAACCAAGGAAAGTTGAAGACAATGGGACTTGAACCCGGGTGATTTCCTTGAAAGCCCATGACTAGTAATAGTAGAGCTAACTAGGTGTTCATGTTATGTTATATGCTGTTAGGAATATATAATAAGAAAGACCTTCAGAATAAATGGGCCCCGCTGGGGTGGGGGCCCAGGGCGGATGCCCTGCTCGCCCCCCTCAGCCACGACTCTGCTTCTTATGGATTAACAATGATGAATAAATTTAGTTTTACAAGAAATTAAAAAACTGTGAAGAATTCTCGTTGAAGGAGTTTACAAATTTAAAGACAAAAAATACGATTATGGAAACATCATCTTAAAGAGTTTAATATCTCATTTTCTTTGTTGGTTTCGAGATGGATCGAGTTTAAGGTCAGAGCAGGTACATAGTCGGTAAAACGAAAAGATTATGTTTCAACAAGATAGTACTATTCATCAAGTTTTCCGTTATTTTACGACGAGATTACCAAGCTAAAGTTACTTATACAGTGGAGTTGCAGACAAAGTATTCTCCACCATTGCCAATTTTTAGACATTAAACAAAAAAAAAAAAGAAAACAATTTCAAGTTCAAGCTTTGAAGCTTTGAATCCGACATTATGCGAGCAACATTCGTTATTTCCAAGTTCAATCTTCAAGTTGGATACTCCACAAGTTCCGCATTCCAACTTGAGGGGGAGTATTAGAATATAAGGATCGAGATGGATCGAGATCCGAAGATATCAAATATCAAGCGTCCAAGATATATGAAGATTTAGCATATATTATTTAGTTATCTTGTATTTATCCTAGATAGAGCCCTAGGAAACTAAGATACCCAAGTCACTCTATAAATAGAAATGACCTCTATGTATTTTAGATCATTGAGTTACATTGAGTCACCGAGTCTATCGAGTTATAACCAATCAATTGCACAATTGTGAAGATAATAAAATACAACTATTAATGGCTTTCTCCATGGATGTAGGTCGTGATCCTCCAGGAACCACGTAAACTATCATCACACGTGAACTTTCACATAATTGGATATGAGTAAAGATAATGCAGAAACAAATAGCAAGAATTCTCTTGCTAGTAATATTGGCAAAGCAGGTTTTCCAAATAATGAATTAACACTAGGAATCACATTATGGTTCCACACAAACTTGCAGAGGGTGGGTCTTCTACATTTGTAGTTTGATAATAAGTTTAGGGCATGTTTAGCGCATGAGGATGGAATGAGATCCCGTAATGTGAATTCTAGTAAGGCCACCGTTTTCGAAAAACTAAAAAAGTTTTTTTTGTTTTCCCCAACCTCCACCATCATTCTTTCTCTAGTCCGGAAATGTTCGTCTGACAAACGGTTATTACCGACGGCCTTTAATCTTTTTTCTTCTAATCTTTATCCTCTGACCACCACCACCCACCACAATAATTTCTGTTTAATCAGTGTGAGGTGGTAGATTATCCAGAGGAGCGCTTAACACGGCCTTAAATATGGTCTTTGCGGTTTGACCCCATATCTAACTCGCCCTCTTTACAATTTAGTACATAACTTAAAGGGACCTCGGTTAACTTTGACTAGGTCGTCGAAATTTTAAATGAATAATATCTTATTTATCTGAAATCGGATTTGTGCGATTATTGGCTATAAATTTAAGAGCTCGACGAAACAACTCAATGATGCATTTATCTCCCGATTTTGACGATTTGACCCGATCTAAAAGGGGCTTTTATTCAATTATATTCCATCGGATAAACTACAACCATTTTCAACAACAACAAAAAAAAAACTACAACCAAACCATTCAAACAACTAATGATTACCTGGCAAATATAAATAGAACTCCCTTGGATCTGTTTTGTTCCGAAGAAAATCAAAGATATTGAGGGAAAGATATCTTAAAGAAAAAGATTTCTAAGCTTCCAAAACAAGTAAGCATGCTATCTCACTATTCACCATCATCATAAGCTCATGGGACTCATAAATACCTAACAAAATCACAAAACTACTCAAGGATGAAAAAACAGTATTTAAAAACATTTGACCCTTGTTCAGATTTTCAGTTGTTATTTTTGTTGAAAGATTTTCAGTTGTTGTTGGGAGGCCGTGGAACTGCCATTATTAACTTAAATTAATTATTGAAAACAATAAACTAACTTTTGTTTCTGGAAATTGACTACGACCTACGATAGTCATTACAATAGTATTGATACATCAAAGATGTGATAAACAAGATAACCGTCGAATTCAAACTCTTATAAGAACGGGCCTATAACCCAACAATGACCTAACTACATTTATTTATACCTTCATAACCCAAGTTTAATAAACATAGAATCCACCTCCTCATCAGATAATCGAAACCGAGACTTTCTTGCTTTTGGAGTTTATGTCAACATTATCCACGTCCACCACTTGTGCTACCAAATGTTGACAAAAACAATGAGGTAGTGGGAGGCGGTGTTTAAATTAATTAACTTCACTTATATAGTATATTTTGGGGGTAATTTTCATTTTTTTACAATATATCGTAGACTTATAAAATAATTAAAATAATAAAATTAAATAGCCAAGGATATTGTAGCATAGAAATTTTAACCCATCCCCCTCAAAATGTTGGGCCGACAGCAACCACTTCGATTATTTTGGGCTTGAACCAAACTTGGGTGATGGGTTAGGAAGAAACTTCGATTTTCTTGCTATGGTAGGATGACAAATGCTAAACGAAGCTGCATAATTGCTTCATAAAGCTATTTGCTAGACACAAACATTTATTTTTTATTAAATTGCTAAACAACACCAAAGATCGATTTATTGGTTTTATCTAGCAAATAAATTTTTGAATCTTAGATTGCTAAATACAACTATGTTTTAACTTCCCCAAATTATTTGCTAGACACAATTTCTTTTCTTTTATTAACTTATTAAACAAAAATAAAATTGGTTGTATTAGTGTTATCTAATATTAAAAAAAATACTTAAACATGTTATAGATTTTAAAAAAATATACATTATTTTTATGTAGTATGATTTTATGTAATATGATTTTATGAAATATACATTATTAAAGTTTAAACTAAGCTTAAAAATATACATAGTGATTTTATGTAGTATGATTTTTACAGCATGGAATGCTCTGATTGGAATATAATATTTTTTTAGTTATTTGTTTATATTTGGTTAACTTTTTAGTTTAATGTTCGAATAAATTTTATTTATAAATAATTAATTATGGTGATAGAAATTTGAACCCAAGATTTTTTGAGAAAAAATTCGGTTATATTTGATTTTTTTTTCTTTGGATTTTACCTCAAATTACAGCATGGAATGCTCTGATTGGAATATAATATATTTTTTTTATTTGTTAATATTTGGTTAACTTTTTAGTTTAATGTCGAATAAATTTTACGGGGGATGTGTTTTAAGTCCATAATCGCATGATCAATGAGTCTAGAGACCAAAGATAATCTGAAATAGAAAATAAATTCACTCAAAGTAAATTACATGTCTATCCTCTCATTCTCTTTTACTATCTAACCTATCCTAAGTTTAAAAAAAAACCTAAAATAAATTATACCATAATATTTAGAGATTCATTAACTGATTTCCTCAAAAATAAACTTTCCTTCTGGAAAAATAGTTGCCTTTTCCGTTTACCAGAATATTTTGTTTTATATTTCTATTAGAATTGGGCAAAAGCAAACCGAAGAGAGAGAGAGAGAGATAGAGCATCGTCACTTTCTAATATACGAACTAGGTCTTGATTTCATTCATCATCGACGCCAAATTAAACCGAGTGAAAAAGGTGAAAGCATCGAGTGGGAGAGAGAGAGAGAATCGATTGCTGGTTTCATTCATCATCTACACTAGTGAAGAGTAAGAAAAAACAAACGTTAAAAAAAATGTTAAAAATGTTGTTAGACTCGATAAGATTCTACCAGCATAGAATTTTATTAGAATCAACCTATTGTAACAAATTCATATCAGATGGTAACATAATCAAGAAAATGCTAGTAAAATACTGAAAATGTAACAAAAATAATTTCACATAATATATTTTAATTACTAAAAAGTATTTGTTAACCTACTGTAAAAAATTCATAAGATGCTAGCAAAATATTCTTGTTTTTTAAACTATTGTATTCAAATTCATTCAACAGATGCTAATAGAATGTAAAAATTGTTATTAGAATCAATAAGATGCTAGCGAAATAGTATTTGCTTTTTAAACTACTTTATCAAATTTATTCATCAGATGCTAGTAGAATGTAAAATATGCTAGTAGAATCAGTAAGATGCTAACAAAAATAATTTCACATAATATATTTTAATTACTAAAAAATATTTGTTAACCTACTGTAAAAAATTCATAAGATGCTAGCAAAATATTCTTGCTTTTTAAACTATTGTATTCAAATTCATTCAACAGATGCTAATAGAATGTAAAAATTGCTATTAGAATCAATAAGATGCTAGCGAAATAGTATTTGCTTTTTAAACTACTTTATCAAATTTATTCATCAGATGCTAGTAGAATGTAAAATATGCTAGTAGAATCAGTAAGATGCTAGCAAAATAGTTTGCTTTTTAACCTTACAAACGAATTTGTAGATGTCTAATTGGATCGAGGTAGAAATAAAAAGCAAATCACTAATTCATACTTTCTTGAAGTTCAAAGAACATAGAGTTACAGAGAGAGAAAATCGTTTTTGGGAGAGAGCATCTCGTTTTAGGTAAATATCCATTGAATTGGTAGGTTAATTTAGACAAATATCAGTTTTGGAAATAATATATTTTCTTGAATTCAAAGAACATATAGTTACAGAAAGAGAAACTCGTTTTTGGGAGAGGGACACTAGTTTTAGGTAAATATCCATTGATTTGGTAGGTTACTTTAGAAAAATATAAGTTTTGAAATAAAGATTAACATTAAATATCCACCATAAATATTCTTTCATAAAATTTATGGAAAGAACAATTGTATTAACTCAACCATAATAAACCTTTGGCTTAACAAGGGTTAAAAAATATTTATTAAAGGGCAAAAATGAGAAAAAATTAAAGGATTGATGCATGGGGCCCACCAAATAGTGAATTTTTGGATTTATTTTACATTTTCGGTTTATTTTGGTTTTATTTTATTTATTGATTTAAGAGTGGATATATGACTAATTACCCCCCTTATTTTTGGACCTTAAACTCAAAAATCCTAAATTTTATTTATGAATAACTAATTATGGTAATAGAAATTTGAATTTTGAGAAAAAATTCGATTATATTATATTTTTCTTTTAGTGTTGGATTTAGCAATTTAAGACAAAATTCAATTAATTTTATTTAGTTATTTTGTGTAATAATTTTTTTAGAGTTGTGTATAGAATGGAGGAGAGATTGGGTTATACTTGATTTTTGGTGTTGGTGTTGGTTAGCAATTTAGGACACAATTTTAATTAGTTTTATTTAGTTATTTTTGTCTAATAGTTGTCGTTAGCAAAATTGAAGTTACATATAGTAGCATCCGATAGGATTTTGCTATGACCTTTAAAGGTCCAAGTTCTGTATTTATGGCAGTCAAAGTGCTGTCTCAAATCATCATGTTAATTTGTTTTTGTATCTACTATATGATGTTATCAAAGTCATGTAAGATGTTTGGATTTTACTCCATCACTAATAAAATCAAAATTTCCTTCTCAAAAAAAATGGAAGATGGTTTTGTGTCTACCCAGTTGACTCAACATTAGGAAAACGATTGAAAAGAAAGAAAAATTAAATAGGTGGCTCTTTCGTTGATTTCTATCTCCATGAAAAGGGATAGTCAATTCAGTATCTATCAAACTCATGTTCCAAGTTATAATAACAAAATTTAAACAAGAAACTCAAGTATTTATTTCTTATTTAATATTGTTATAAATAACAAGGACTACAAATAAAAATTGTAATATAGTTATCATATGTGGTGATGTAGATAGAGTTTCCGAAGATATTTCGAGAATTTTAAATATTTTATAATCTAGTAATTTAGTAGAATAATACTTTGAGTCAGTTTGAAAATTATTTTAGTACTAAAAAAAAAAGGTTTTAGATTTTAGTATTTAACTTGTTTAGAAGTCGTTAATTCGAGTTTGATTAAGTTTCGGGAAACTCTAATATTATGTAAAGGAGATCTAGTAGTTGGTCAATTATTTCAGTTTTACCGATAACATTTCAGTATTTTACTCTTTGTGAGTTTTTCGATTTCCAAGTTTTGGACATAGATCTAAAGTTTTTTTCTGATTTTTTTTTGCTATGTCAGTTGCCATCAAAAGCAAGGTTTCTCCTGGTTCATAGACAGAAGATGGAGCTTGAAACACAACCGTTGACGGTGACAGAGCGATCAATGCTTTAGGGTTAAAACTTATTAAGATGGATCATCATATGAATCAATTCATAGAGGAGGTTCGTGAGATGTTGAAAAACCATCCGACTAGCTATGCAACCTTACACAATGGAACGTGTTGAGGGATTCACCCACAACCAAACTGTTAATAGATACGAGAAACCACAATTAGTACTACAACACATTTTGAGTTCGGATATTTTGCAAAAGGGGCAAAGTAATGTTCAAGTGATGAGTTTGGAGCACGAATTTGAATTTTTTTGAGTTTGGAGCATTGACTATCTTTGACTTAATTTTCCATCCAAAGATAACAAAAACTAACTTTTTAACTTAACTTTCCATCCAAAGTTAACGGAGGCTAATGGATGTTACTGTCAATTTTTCATTACTGTTAGTTCTAGCGTCGTCGACTCACATTGTTTTGCATCAAATGGTCGGAATTAACTCATAGTTTACGACCAAAACTTTTTCTTTTGTAGAAGAAGTCCACTTTTAAACCAATGCAAACTCCATCAATTCATCAATTCATTAAGAAGTGACCCCAAAGTTAGTAATTAAGGTGGATGCAACCCTGACTTGCTGAGAAAAATTGTTATGATCGACGATTGAACTAGATTAGTAACTCTTATATTTTTTGATATTTTGGAGAACATTATATAAATATCTTAATATTTTTTAATGAAGGTTATGTTCATGTTAATGAATTGATGAATGCTACATACAGATGAATCATGTAATTTTCTTTTAGTGTTTTGTACTAAACTTAAGTAGTTTATAAAAGTTTATATGAAAATAATGGAGTTTGCATTGGTTCAAAAGTGGACTTCTTCTACAGAAGAAAAAGTTTTGGTCGTAAACTATGAGTTAATTCTGACCATTTGATGCAAAATAATGTGAGTCGTCGATGCTAGAATCTAACAGTAATGAAAAATTGACAGTAACATCCGTTAGCCTCCGTTAACTTTGGATGGAAAGTTAAGTTAAAAAGTTAGTTTTTGTTATCTTTGGGTGGAAAATTAAGTCAAAGTTAGTCAATGCTCCAAACTCAAAAAAATTCAAATTTGTGCTCCAAACTCATCACTTGGAACATTACTTTGCCCCTTTTACAAAATATCCCTTTTGAGTTTTTATATCTAATTGTGAGGTTTCTTTACTTGTGAATGAAATTAACGATACGGTTTGAGACATAGAAATTCACAGAATGTGATGTTAAGTCGTCTACCCAAAAAACAAAAATTGGCATTATTGTGATCACGAAAGAGTTTAATATTATTAGCTCAGATGAGGGGTCGTTATTTCTGAAGAAGTTGTTAAAAAGTTGAGTTTAAAGAAGATAATAAACTTTGTGAGTTAGATATCAATCCAACACATTTCTCTTTCATATGAAGATTGTTTTTAGTACTTTGTGAATCTAAAATTGTTTCAAATGAATTATTTAGTTATTGTGTCGGACAATCTTCACCAAAGTTTGAGTTTTTAAATCACTTATATACTTATGACCCATACAAATTTACTTTTGGGGTGAAAAAAATATTAAACCGCTTCACAAGTATAGACGAAAAATTGATTATAACATAATCCAATCTTCAATTAAATTTGAATACTTTATGATTCCTATACATATTTCATGAAATAACTATATCAAGAGAGGACTAGTCAAAATAACATCAAATCAATTAGTAATCTGGATGTGTGTTTCTTTGAAACACAGGAGACTTTTTTTTGTTGCAAGTAAATAGAGGAGACTTGTCCAAGAAGCAGATTTATCATAATATTTTTTTTTGTTGAGTACAAGAAGATTTTTCATAATATATTTCTAGAATTGTAGATATTTATATAGTAATTTAATATTTTGGGTTAGTAGAGAATTATTATATCCAGTAGTTTTATATTTTTAAGAAACTCTCTAGGGTTTTAGATTTTAATATGTAATTTGTTTAGATGTTAATTCGAATTTGATTAAGTTTAGGAAATTCTAATAATATATAAAGAAGATCTATTATTTGATTATTAGTTCAAACTCAGTAAAATTTTAGTATTTCTTTATTCTTCTTAAATTTTTTGATTTTTAGAAATAAATCTAAAATGTTTCTCATTTTTCCGCTGCCTCATGTGCCAACCCAAAACTCATACCACCAACATTGACCCACTAATTTTTTTTTTTTTTTTTTTTGTTGAAAGACATTGACCCACTAATTCAATCCAAATTTTTCTTTACAAAGTAAAGGGCATTCTTCATCAAAAGAAAAAAAAAAAAGAAAAAAAAAAAGTAAAGGGCATTCATGGTGGGTTTTGTAATCATTCCTTTACTCACTTAGCCCTAAAATGAGCCAACATTAATACCTAAAATAATAATAAAAATAAAGTTCATCCTCTTTTCTTTTCCTCTATATAAACAATTATAATACTGTTCTCATTTGTATCACTAAGGAAACTAAGTAGCTAGTGATACCCATAGTTCAACACGACCTCCATTAATGGCTTCTCTTATTCTTACTTCATGTTTCATCAATTGCTTTTTCTTCTTCACTTTGGTCTCCACCTTCTTTACTATTAAGGGCGAAAATTTCGCAGAAGAATTCTACTCAGAGAGCATACTAATGGGTAAGCCAGAAAAGGCAAGTACTCTACATTTTTACTTCCATGACATAGTTGGTGGAAAAAATCCATCAGCTAAACAAATAGCAGGACCTACCCCTAGTAAATCAGGAACTGCAAGCTCATTTTTCGGGACCACAATGATAATCGATGATCCGCTAACAATAGGACCCGAACTAACTTCGAAACTGGTGGGAAGGGCTCAAGGGATATACTCATTTGCATCACAAGAGGAATTTGGTTTACTAATGACACTGAACTTTGTTTTTGTGGAAGGGAAGTATAATGGAAGTACATTGAGTGTTTTGGGAAGGAATCCAGTTATGAATAAAGTAAGAGAGATGCCAATTGTTGGTGGAAGTGGGCTTTTTAGATATGCCCGTGGGTATGCTCTTGCTAAAACTGTTTGGTCTCATAATAATGGTGATGCTCTTGTTCAATATAATGTCTCTGTAATTCACTACTAGATCTATCATGGTTATAAGTATGAATTTCGGTTGGCCCATAGTATGAAAGCGGATGTATATGGTTGGCTCAGATTGGTCAAACATCTTCCCTCTCTAGTATGCTGTACAATGTGAACCGGCCACATCAACTTTCAATGTCGCACTTTTTGGGGTTAAAGTATCAAATATGTTTACACTGAAAACTTTTATTTTAATCCTAGTTTAATCTATGTTTTTTGTGTTGGATGATCTTTGTGTTGTTAGAAACTTAGAATGGTTTGACTGAAAGTATTTATTGATGTCTCTCGCGGGATATTAACATGTTAGTTGGCTTTTGATCTATTATTTTCGTCGTGTTTTTCATTTTTTCTTTTCTTTTTGTTAGTCAGACTTACATTGCAGATTTGTAGATTCTAAGAGCATCTCCAATGGAATTCTGTTAGAAAACTCTAAAAGTCTTAGTTGTCAAGTGTCAATTAAGATTTCATTTATTGGTGATATAGAGACACTCTAAACTTCTGTTGTCTTTAATGGAGATCTCTAAAATACCTTAATACACATGTCACTCTTAAATTCAATAGGAAAAAGTAGTTAAAAGCGAAGGTTTTTATTAGTTTAAGTTTTAGAGTGACACTTGCAGTGCTTCAAGAAGACACTGTAATTTTAAAGTGTCTTTCTTGAGAGTCTCTGTAAGAGCATCTCCAATGCAAAACTCAAAAGAAACTCAAATTAGCTTATGTCTGAAGTCTCAATTGAGATTCATTTTCCTATATGGCTGAATTGAGTGTCCCTAATTTAAGTCCTCCTCCAATGCAACACCGAAAAAACTGATACACATACATTTGATAGGAAAAAGTGGTTGAGAAAGAAAGACTTTCTATTGGTCCAAAAATTAAATCTGATGATTGGGACAATTAAGACTATTAAGAGAGATCTCAAAAATAGAATTTGTAATTGAGACATCTCAAAATTAAATGCTTACACATCATCTTAAGATCTCAATTGAGTTTTGCATTGGAGAGTTTTTTTTTTTTTCTATAAAAGACACTAAAGTCCTAGGCGGCACTTGAGATTTTAAGATTGAGTCTTGCACGGGAGATGTTCTAACGCAAAACTTAAAAAAACTCAAATTGTCCTGTGTGTCAAGACTAAATTGAGTTTCTCTTTCCTAGATGTTAATGTTGAGATCCTCAATTCAAAAGACACCTTCAATGCAACACTCTAAAATTTTTAAAGTAACTTAGGTGCATGTCATTTCCTCGATGGTTAGATTTGCTTTTAATATTGAGTGGTGAATTGAGATCCTCAAAAGAAATCTCAAATATTGAGTTTCTTCTTGATATATCTCAACATTAAATGACGCCACATCATTTTGAGATCTAAATTGAGTGTTGTATTGGAGAATTTTTTATAAAAAATCCTAGGTGGCACTTTGAGTTTTTCAATTTGAGCGTTGCATCGGAGATGCTCTAAGAGCATCTCGAATGGGACACTCAAATTCTAACACTTAGAGTACCACACATGACCTTTTGGAGTTTTTGTTAAAATACATTCTCCAATGGGACACTTTGTTACACACTCTATTATGAGGTGGATGCATTTTAATATAGAGAGTCTCAATAGAGACATTCTAAAACTAGAGTCTAGTTGTGACTGTTGAGTATCCTATTGGAGAAGGTTTTTCTTAAACCAACAGTCTCAATAAAGACACTCTATTTGGGAGTTTTTGTTAAAAAACAGTCTCAATAGAGACACTCTAAAACTAGACTGTCTTCTTGAGTTTTTTTAAGTGTCACTTACTCACACTTTGAAACTTTAAACCAATAGCAACTCTTTTTTTTAACTACTTTTTAACTATTGAATTTAAGAGTGACATATGTATTAACTAGATGTATTTTAGAAATCTCCATTGGAGATAAAAAAAAAGTTTAGAGTGATTGCCACTTAGAGCATCTTCAATGGACACTCTAACAAACACTCTAAAAGTCTAGTTGTCAAGTGTCAATGAAGATTCTCTTTCCTAAGTGTCAATGTAAAGACACTCTAAATTTTTTTTTGTCTCCAATGGATATCTCTAGAATACCTCTACTTAATGCACATGTCACTCTTCAATTCAATAGATAAAAAGTAGTTAAAAAGTAAAGATATCTATTGACTAGAATTTCAAAGTAACACGTAGAGAGTCTCAAAGAGACATCTAATTTCTCTCTTGAGAGTCTCTATTTATAAATGTTCCACGTCATTATTGAGTGTCTAGTTGAGTGTCCCATTGGAGTCTTGGAGAAGGTTTTTCAACAAAACCTCTATAAATCTTAAGTGACACTCCAAGTTTTAGAGTTTGAGTGTCCCATTGGAGATGTTCTTAAGAGAGAATCTTCATTGACACTTGACAACTAGGACTTTTAGAGTTTTTATTAGAGTGTCCCATTTGAGATGCTCTAACAAATGCTTCCAGATTATCATAGAGTGTCAAATAGAGTGTCCCATTAAAAAGAATTTTAACAAAAATCCCTAAAAATTCTAAGTGGCACTCTAAATTTTAGAATTAAAGTGAGATGATCTGAAACTATGAAAGGAAACAACTGAACAAGGTGAAGGAGATGTCCTTCGACCAAAGGTGTAATGCGAGCAATTTGTCGGATAGGACAATTGATGAAGAAGATCATCAAGTCCGTGACGATTTAGGGGTCGTAGTGTTTATCTAGAAACCAACTTCGATCGTCGAATTACGAAGTAATTCGCGGCTAACTTCGACCGGATCCTACATCGGGTTACACATAAGAATGTCTATTTGATCGGATGATATGACTAGTGGGATGAGATATATAATCATGGGAGAGTCTCATAAATATGTCTCATATGTCTAAAAGAAGTTTAGGCAAAGATAACACAAAAGGCCCAAAAGAAGGGTATTTGGGTCGGCACCAAAGGAGGTGATTTGGGGGCCAAAAGGGCACGACCAAGCTTGGCCGTGTGGCCCTATAGGGGCCGGCCAGATCTTCCCAAGATGGGTTTGATATGGCCGGCTAATAATAACGAAATGAGAAAATAGAAACTAGTTTATATTTTCGACTATTTCCTTAATCTTATTCAAAAGAACTTTTGGAAAACCTAATTGGGGTGGGACTCTAACTTAGGGTTCTATATAATGTTTCTTAAGAAATTGAATAAGGTGTGGAATTTCTCAAGAAGTTTTTTTACTCTACAACATCAAGTAGAGAAGGAGAGCTAATTCCCAAGCTATCTAACTAGTCACATATGAAGAAGGAGTTCTTCTAATCAAACCTCCATTGGAGTTCTTACTAGCTACAAGGTGGGAGATCAAATTGATCATTCGGGTGTCTTGAGTAGAGGAGCAACACTTGGAGCTCTTGGTCTTCACATTCGATTGAAAAGGTTCGAGGGAAAATTTAGCGGTTAAAGTAATCTTAAAACTCTTAGTTAATTATTAACTTATGATGATGATCTTGGGACCTACAAGTGTTAGACATGAGATGTCTTGAGGGAAGATAGTATAAACTACTCTAAGACTGAAAATGAATAGTAGTGATGATTACTTATCTTTCGTTTAATGAGGTGAAAGCTGCTTTTGCTTATGAACCATTGCTTTGTCCGTTGATGAGCGTTGAGAGGCGACTGTCTTGCTAATTCCCAGGTAGAGAGAAAAATCCCTGACAAGATAACTACCCAATCCTAGAAGCTGTTGTGTTGAGACGATGACATTGTGTGTGTTGATGACGATTTGGTGATTGATATCATTTTTTAGCGTAGCTCGTGATGGGAGGGATCTAAAGAGGTGAGATTAAAGTAAATGAAGAGTTGTAATGGTAAGTATTGATGATGATGAGGGTGGTTGGGGGGGGGGGACGATGGGTATTAGGGTTTCGAATAGATTAAAGAGAGGGAGAGGAATCACCTGCTGACGTCATGCGAGAGACTTTCTCGTAAAAAATTCTCCAACATCCTTCTTCTAGTGGTTCAACTAATTTACAATAGTTAGGTGTTGTTTTTTTTTTTAATGTCTGAATCTGAATTTGCTGAATCTGAATTCGTTGAATCTGAATTTGCTTAATTAATTTACAAGTAAGATGTTTGTTTTTGAAATGTGAATCATTAGATCTTAATTGAAAAAAATTACATTTATACCCATTCATATTTTAAGGAAAAAAAGAAGAAACCACTTTCTCTCTCTCCTCTCATTTGCTCTTTCCCAACCGTAATACTAAAAACCTTTTTACTTTTTCACTTCTCCTTCTCTCTCCTGTTCTCTTTCCCAGGCTAATAACAAAACCCTAGTTCATCAAAAACCCTAGGTCATCCAAATCGGCTGATACACCCGTTGATTTTTTTAATTTTGTACTAAAGATGATGGTGCCATGGATGGAGTGGTAATCATTGTTGTTTCTGTCTCTTTCTCCCTCTCTCTCTTTCCTATCTCTATCTCTAGTCGAAGATTAGTGAAAGGTAGATAGTCGCCGGATCTTACAGGGTTTCGGGCAACATACCTCGCCAGATCCGGCGAGGGTTAACAAGCCCTTCACGTGGTGGTGGTGGTGGTGCTGGATGGCGAGGCTTAACATGCCTTTCACGTGGTGGTGGTGGTGGACGGCGAGGCTTAACAAGCCTTTCACGTGGTGGTAGTAGTGGACAACGAGGGTTCATAAAGACCATCATGCATGTGGTTGTGATGGTGTGTGTTGTGGTGGTGGCGGTTAGGGTTTAGTTGAGACCGGCACTGTGTGGTATTTGTTTTTTGTTGTGCTCTATGATGGTGGCGGTGGTGTTGTGCTGGTGGTGTGGTTGGTGGTGGTCTAGTGGTGGTGGTGGTAGCGGCAGTGGTGGTGGTGGTGAAATGAAGAAGATGAAGGTAATGTAATTTCTAGTTTTTGCGGGGGTATATTTGTCATTTGTTACTTTTCAGCAGCTGGGTTCATTTTTCAGACTTGTTTTAAAGTCTGAAATAATTGTGTCCTAATTCAGCCAATTCAGATGTCTAGGTCAATCAGCCAGTTTTTCAGATTTTGTCAAATAAAAAAACAAACATCTGAAATCTGAATTGAGATCCAATTCAGATTTCAGATCTGAAAATTTGAAAAAACAAACAGCACCTTAGATAGAGAATCTTGAAGATAGTTTTAAGTTTTTACCAAAACATTTATACTTACGAAAACAAAAAATAAATTGCTATGATAACATAAATATTTTAATTCCCAAGTCTTTTTTTTTATGTAAGTAGGCTTTGGCCTCATTTATTCAATAAAATTGTCGGATACAATTAAAATTTGTTCTGAAATCAATTATTTAACAATAAGTGGTAGGGGTTCTTTGTCTGAGAGACTAATGCATTTGTCACCAATTTATGCGCTGCGACATTTATCGTTTTTGAGATATTTCGAAAGACTACTGACTCAAATTTTGGGATCTCATATTTGATATCTTGTATCATATGACGAATCTTCCATGGAATTTGGTTTTCTTCCTTCAAACATGCTCCAGTAACGTTTATGGCATCCCCTTCAATAATCACGTTTGTCATATTCAATTGTCTGGTTGTCTGAACAGGCAAAAGGGCAACCTTTGCTTCAGTTTCTATAGCACTACTAACTCTATAATGATCAGTGATAGCTAGTATGCATACTCCCCTCGAGTTTCTAGCTACAACGGCATATGCTCCTTTTTCATTCTTGCAGGCTCCATCTATGTTTAGCTTTATTGTATCACCTGTAGGTGGTTCCCATCTATTTTGGAAATCCATCAGTGTCTTGTCTTGTGCTCCTCTATTATCATTCACATCGAGTTGCATATGAAATTCGGTAAACAACTTAACAGCTTCATTAATGGTGTCCATACAATCAGGAGGTATACTATCAAAAATCACCCTGTTACGAGTCTTCCACAGAGTCCATAAAATATAAAAACTCATTTTAACGTGTTCGTTTCCACCATCTTCCATGAACCATTCCTTGAGAATTTCCTTTAAAGTTTTGTTATCCGTGAATCGTAAACCAAGAGGTGAGCGAAACCATACTTCCTTAGCAGATTGACATTCTTTAAATAAATGATTGATATTTTCCTCCAAAGTGTTACACATAGGGCATAATCTTGATTCCACAACATTAAATCGTAAAGATTTAATTTGTGTTGGAATGGCATCGTTTAGGAGCCTCCATATAAACATCACAACTCTTGGCATTGCGTCACTTTGTTGCCAAAGCTTCATCCAAGGAAAATCTTCTACTTCCTCACGATTAGATCTAGAGGTGGAAGGCATACATGTCAATATCGATTTGTATAAAGACTTTGAAGTAAAATTACTTCTCTCCGTGTGTATCCAAATCTGCCTGTCTTCCATACCCGAGTTTCCCAGAGGTATTTTTAGTTCCTAACTCTATCAAGCCTTGGCTAGTTGGCCATTATGGTGCTCCTCAATATTTGGGGCTCAACCAATCACATTTCATTCTTTAGATCTGGATGGGTTTCGGGTATACATAAATTTTGTTTTTCTTTCGGTATAAAGATTTTTTTCGTTCTTACTTTTCCTTGTCCATTATCACATACAATAAGTCTTGTCAGTTCACTCAACATAATAAAAATGTTTTTATAGAAAAAAAATCTATAAGAGTATGAGAGCCTTTCTTTCCTGAATATATTCCAATGACTAGTTTTGGGTCTGAAAATATTTTAAACTTTAGGTTATATTTGTATCACATGATGATTTTATGTCTTGTCCGTTGACATAACGTCAAATACATTTTAATAGAAGAAAGCCATGTGGGCTTTTGTTTTGCAGAATATATCTCAATTTCCACGGAAATAATCTAGCTGGTTCAATATCATTTACTCATTTAAAAAAAAATTGTTTCAACCTTCCAGTTTTTATTAGAATTAAAATTTTTTTGCAACAAAATATCACCAGTTAAGCGAAAAAAAAAAAAGCAACTTTGTGGATATTTATTTATCCATTATTTTTTAGTTTAAAGTTAATTATAAGCAACACAAACAGAATTGGTTATATTTTTTTTTATGAACTTACAGAATTGGTTATATGGTTATAAGATGTGGGGACCAAAAGCCTCACACCACCAACATGAGTACATGACCCATTAGCTCAGTGACTCAGTCCCATTTTTTCTTTATAAAGTTAAAGAGGTCTGATGGGTGGGATGGGTTCAGTAATAATTCCTTTACCCACCAAACCCTAAAAAAGAATTCCTAAAGAAACAAGAAAATAAAGTTCTTTTATTTTCTTTTTCTCTATATAATATACAATCACTGTACTGTTCTCAGTTTTACCACTAAGAAACCCAACTAGTTGGTGATACAGTGATACCCATAGTTCAATTATTCCACCATTAATGGCTTCTCTTATTCTTACTTCTTCTTCCATCACTCACCTTTTCTTCTTCACTTTCATCACCACCTTATTCTTTACTAGTCACAGCGAAAAATTCGCAGAAGAATTCTACTCAGAGAGCTTAGAAGTGAGTAAACCAGAAAAGGTAACTACTCTACACTTCTACTTCCATGACATTGTGGGTGGAAAAAATCCATCAGCTAAACAAATAGCAGGACCTGCCCCTAGTAAATCAGGAACTGCAAGCTCCTTTTTCGGGATGACAGTGATAATCGATGATCCGCTAACAATAGGGCCGGAACTCACTTCGAAACTGGTGGGAAGGGCTCAAGGGATATATGCAGTTGCATCACAAGAGGAATTAGGTTTACTAATGACACTGAACTTTGTTTTTGTGGAAGGGAAGTATAATGGAAGTACATTGAGTGTTTTGGGAAGGAATCCAGTTATGAATAAAGTAAGAGAGATGCCAATTGTTGGTGGAAGTGGGCTTTTTAGATATGCCCGTGGGTATGCTCTTGCTAAAACTGTTTGGGCTCATAATAATGGTGATGCTCTTGTGGAATATAATGTCTCTCTAATTCACTACTAGATCTAATAAAGTTATAAAGTTATGAGGTCTGAAAGAATAGGCTGACCACAGTCTGAAAGCTGATGTACATGGTTGGCCGAGAATGGCCAAACATCTTCCCTCTAATACATTGATCAATTTGGACTGACCACATCGGCTTTCAGAGTTAGTCAGCCAACATTTCGGGTCAAGCATCATACATATTTAAGATCATAATATGTGTATGTTTTTTTTCCTAGCTAGTTTAATTTATGTTTTTTCGTGTTGGGTGGTCTGTGTGTTGCTGGAATTGTTCGACAAATGTATTTATAGATATTCTTCGTTAGATATAATGAGCCTGATAGTTGGCTATTGTTCTTTTACGTTCATCGTGATTTTTGTTCTTCCTTTTGTTTCCATGATCCAACTTCCACATCATATCACGTCACGTATTCACAAGACTCTAGTTCTTTTCTTCGAGAATGGAAAAATATATTGCAAAAGGGGTGCTAAGAAAGCAACCTAAAGATTAAAGAGAAAGACAAGAAGGGGAGAAAGACAACCTGACCCACTAGCAAGAAAGCAAAAGAAGTTGACTACCTACTAGCTATAACATCCAAGTAAAAACTGAAATCCTATAACCTGTGGTTTTTTTTGAAATACTGATTGAATTTAGAAGAAAAAACGGTTAGATAAGAACAAGACGAACAAAGCGAAAAAAACGGGGGACTGAAAGGGCCACTCCACCGTTAGAAACAAACTGCGACGGCGAGACCCAAAAGACACCCACCCCTAATGGCCCAATCAATAGGGGTGTCAAAAATTACCAACTAAAACTGTCGCCGAGAACTCTCAGCACCCAAGACGAAATATTCGCTAACCTACGGACCAAGCGTGAACGCCATCCCTGCCTCCCAAGTGAAGGCCCAACAAGAAAATACTACAGTTACTAACTAAAACAAGAAGAAACCAACTAAAACCCCAGCAAGCCTGAGCGAAAGCCCACCATCGCCCCCTATACACAAAAAGGACTAAAGCCCACCATCCCCCACCTTGGGCCCTTCCTTGCTAATGAAAGCCTTCATTCCTTGTCTTTCTGGTCTTCCCCATCATCTCTGCTCTTCCTTTCCTTCTTGATTTCCTCCTTCTGAGTAGACCGCATCGGATTATTTCTCCTTGGAGTAGATAAATTCCATTCCAGCAGCCTGAGTTCTCTCGTTTGACCAGCAAACCTCTTCTTTTTAATGCGGGCTCTCATGGCATCCAAAGACGAACCGAACTCCGTAACTTGCTCCTGATGGTGAGGTAAAGATGTCAGGAATTAAATAGGCCTTGCAAGGATGGACTCTTCCTGGTCCATTTGTACTGCCTCTTTACCTTTCGAAGTCGAGCTCTGAAAAGGCCCCACTGACCATCCCAAGGCCTTCATCTTTTCTCCCAGGTTGTCCTTCCCGGACCCCGATACCTCCTCCCTGCTTACCTTACCCCGAGTTGGTGTTTCTAACGACAGCTCACTGGATACTTGAGGGATAAGGGTGCCTTTAGCCGCGATGCTCAAACATCTCTTGTCCACTGCCCTTTTGAAGTCCTGTGCTTTGTGAAAAGCCTTCTTTAGGCACTCCTGCCCAACGTTAGATTTCTCCCACCTAACTGACATGTCTATGAGGACCTTAACCGCCGATAGGACCTCCTCCGGCTGTGGTGTTGTTTTGACTGAGTTGCGGTTATCATTCTCTGGAACCAACTCATCCCCTGTAATCTCCTTCCCTTTTCCTGATAGTACAACAAGCCCTGCCTCTGTATCTGACTTACCTTGGTCTAACTGAAACTCCTTTGCCTGTATAGTTGTTCCTCCCTCCGGTACCCTGAGTCTGTTGATGATGTCTTTCTTTCTGCTGACTAATCCTACCGATAGATCACCACTAGGGCTTGAGTTCAAGCTACTGTTCGAGAGAGGTCTAGTGGTCCTACGCAAGATCGGGTACGAGCTCCTAGGTAATCGTACTGGAACTCTTACAGGAGGAAACAACTCCTGCCACACTTTTGACTTAGTGTCCGGGAGGGATTCCACTTCCGCATAGATATTGAAAGAGACCACATCAATGGCTAATTCCTGGTTTACTGGAATTGCCTTGCCTTTCTCACATAGAACTGTAATCGACGCATACCATAAGTTATTCAACTTAGCTGTGTCTACGTGGATGGCCAAGATCGTCTCGACCCCTTCTACCAAGACTGCAAAGATTTGTTCCGACCATAAGTGAAAAGGCAGTCCGAAAAATTTTACAGCAAAATGCTATCTCTTTGGATCAAAGCGTTGCATATGGGCTCCCAACTTCGGACGGACAAGGTTGCATCTGCTTCATCGATCATAATAGCTTCTAGTTCACGTAGGTGTGCCGTGTTAAGAGGGGTTCTCAGAATCGCTTCCCCCAGTCTAAACGGCAAGATATCAAACTCCGATGAACCCAGGACGCTGTGTATTACCCTTCTTAATCCCGTCCAGTCGTCGACCAACGGGTTTAGCTCTAGAACGAGAGTACCTACCTATGAAATCCCTCCGTTACCGACAACGGCCATGGTTGAAGTTTTACTGAAAGGAAGAAGTGGGACCGGAGAAGAGTAAGAGAGAGTATGGGATTGAGACAGTGATAATGGGTTAAATCCATTCTCTGGGATACGAAACGAGGGGTCGGGCGGCGAGTTGACAACCAGACCC
Organism: Eschscholzia californica; assembly: GCF_041429995.1. Classification (NCBI taxonomy): domain Eukaryota; kingdom Viridiplantae; phylum Streptophyta; class Magnoliopsida; order Ranunculales; family Papaveraceae; genus Eschscholzia; species Eschscholzia californica. Next base: position 41,924,905 of record NW_028238198.1, read on the forward strand.
TCGTTCTTTGCATGTATGCGTTGAGCTTTGGATTTCGTGAAGCCGTCCCATCGCGAGGCTCCTGCCATACCTTTTCCCGCCCACCTCATCTTAGTTGACATGACGTCACCCAATCGGTTTGCCAAACCGTACCCATCCTCCTTTGTCCTAGCCACCGGAACCCTAATGGACTAGTTGCCGATGAAATCGACTCCCACCCTCTGCACCCATATGTGCTCTCCTCGCGCGTTCATCATGGTCTCCCAAACCCAAATGTTTGATCCTTCCCTGAGTGAACCCCATATCTTAACTTGCTTTGGTCGTCGTCGGTCAGAAGACACCTCGATCAGAAGCCTGCCCCAACTCTTCACCCCTTCTACGTGAATGGCTATAGCCTAGGATTTCTCCTTCCCTAGCTCCAAAATGCCCGTTCTACCAAACGCAAGCTCCAAAACCCCGTGTTTCTTCCCTGCCAGGATTAAGCGTCTTACCACCGACCACCTCTTCCCGATGAGGTCGTCATTTTGTGGGCAACACGACCTAGTATTACTCCCTGATTTCCTTCTCCATCTCTATCCCCTCCCCGTTCTGCCGACCCGCCCGTTCGATCTGCAATCTCTGGTTAAATGCTTCAAAAATTCTACGCCGAAAAAGATACCGGTGTCATAGCACTAAGTATTTCCTTCACATAACCTTTTTGCGATGGCAGAATGCAACTCCAACTGAAGATGATGGATGTAAGGTTAGTAAGTTCATGTCTATGAGAGAATGAAGTGACTTAGTTACTTTAGAGACTGTTTTGCAAACAAACAAAGTTAATCAGGGACTGATGATGCATAAAATGTCCAGACGTTGACTAACGTCTGGAGAGTCAAAGATCAGACCAGAAGTCTCTTGGAACAGCTCGGCTTAAGGAAGTAGGACAACTAAAATCCCTGATGGTCCACCACACATTCCCCTAATTGAGAGGTCGGCTAGAAGAAACCAGCTCTGCACAAAACGCCCCCGGTATGGACAGATCAGCCCTGGGATCTCTAGAGGAATCAGGGGGGTCTTCACAGGTTCGGCTCATATCTTATGCCCAAAACTGGGGAGATATCAGCGCTGCGCAACCTAATGACTTAATCCCGGATTTTCTAGAAAGATCTCAGTCAGCCACACATCTTGAAGTGTTTAAGCCCGATTGGACTCCACGTATCTAATGGAGGAAACTTCTCCTTTAGAGTCTATCACTCCGGCAAGATATATACAAAGTATCCTTGAACTTAGGAACTTTCAGTTATCAAAGATCCGGGATAGACTCGAAAAGAAATCCTAGATACGCAAAAGAGGTAACTTCTATTACGGATTGACGGCCATCGCCTCACCACCGTCACTAATCACAGTCGGCCTAACTTCGCCTATAAATGGCCCCCTACGTCGTCTTTCACAGAACATGGTCTCTGGAGAACAGACACACTTTCTCCTCAAAAAATACGATCTCTTCGTACCAGAAGGATCACCGCCAAAACAGAGTTCTCACAACTCGCCCCCAAAAGGATCATTCAACATTCATTCTTTTACTACAAAGAGCACCCTGACTGACTTGAGCGTCGGAGGGGTTTCCGAACCCTTTGCAGGTTTTCCCCCCTTGGGAACAGACGAACAGGAACAAGGAGCCAGGAGCAAGGAGCGAGGAGCTGAGACAGAGAAGCAGAGTAAAGAAGCAGAGGTGAACAGAGGAATCTCTCCTCTCCTAACAGAATATACCATCATAACGGAGGCTGTCATGCATCAACTCCCTTTTCCATGCTGATTTAACCGGGAGCCAATTTTCGACATCAGCAGGGACAATATATGCAATCGCGTCAGATTAATTAGGGGGAATTTTGTAAGCAGGCAAAATTTGAGGACTAAAGTAAAACTTTTGGATTAGGGAATTTTGTAAGCAGACTTACCACCAGATCTCGATTAACTCATCTTGCACAACACCATACATCCCTATACAACCTATGTGATACATATTTATATATACATTATATGGTTCGCTGTGTCCAAAATTATAACTTTAAATATAAATCAAAACCAAAGTGAATGGAAAAACACCAAAGTGGCAACGGGCTACAACCTCTGCAATCGATCTGCTAACCCTGTTGTTGCAGATTATTTTAACTAGGAACTTGCATACTAAGAACTGGTAGGGGGTCAGTAACTCACCGACACGAGTTAACTCGTATAGGAGTCCCAAAACAAAGCTACGATAAAACCCTTTTCGCAAGTAAAACATGGACCCATATAAATATATAACAGTCCTACTACTAGCATAAAATAACAGTCTTAACTGCCCACCCATGGTATGCCTCTCAATTAACAAGGAGTTACCCAAAGAATTATATAGTACTTTGGCTATTACCGTCTCATACCAGCACTAACCAAGATACTCAAATTCTCTCGAGAAAGTGGCTTACCCCTAGGTAGGTAGGCCCTTTTCCCACTAGGCGACTCCATAGTCATTGAAAAGCTAACCTCGTGATAAATATATACACCTAGCTTAACTAGATACGTTTTAGCTTCACCGAAGTCGAATAGTCAGGTCGTCCCTCCAGTAATCGTGTTGGGACGAAAATCACATTCTAATGGTACCCTAACATGCAACTATTTCTTCTTGTTTTGGAAAAATATTTATTATGTCAAAAGCCGAAATAATACTATTTTCTTGTAAAAACATCCTTCACCCACCATCTCAGCAAATTCAAAACTCGCCCGATACGCCCTCGATTGAGATAGGACTTTTAAAACATTAGTTATCTTATCACACACAGAAGTGGCACAACAAAGAGTCATATCATAACGTGCAGAGAGATCCCAATCACCAAACCTGTCGAACGGTCTGAGGTGTAGAGCCTCTGAGACCCAAGGGTAAGAAAAAACAAGCTTACAGTCTAATCGAGCGGTCAAGAGTAGCAAATCCTTAAGCTCCGAGAGTCCAACCTCAACGAGAATCCTGGCCAGAGAGTGGAGCACTACAACTGCCAAGACCCTCATGACTCGTCTCAGTCCACTTCCCCAATCACATACAATATACAAAATCAATATGTTTTCAAAACATCGATTATTACAAAGCATAAACTATCACTTTGGAAGTCATTTACGAGTAAAAATCATCAAAACAATCAATCGATAATCACCATCAAGGATACAAAATTTACCGTAAAACCATCACCGAAATAGACATAATCAACGTCATAAACTTCACCGGAAACAATGGTATAAATCATGCAATATGATTGTTTATCCATCTAAACATAGTGATGCATGCATATCTCCTACTCCTAGCATGAATCTAGACGATAATATAAAAGAAAACAAGAGGTATCCCCTACCTAGCGATTTAGGACTCCGTCTTCATCTGCTTCGCTTCGAGCAACTCGCTCTACACTTGTTTCGACTTTCATCCTGATAACCAAGACAAGTATAAAACTTAGATTCTTCTATAAGAATCTTAAAATAACATAAATAACTCCGAAAAACAATAAGAAAAGAACAAATAAAAGAGAGTTTGACTCGCACTAACGACGAAAGAACCCAAGTGACCCTATTCAATCTTAGATTCATTCTCATCACAATTCTGATCCATTTCGTGTTGGGTTTTATATGTATCTAATGCACATAATCATCTAACTAATGTTGTAAGCGAAATCTCAATCATCATATGATTAACACTAGTTTATCAGGATCATATGCATGAACTAATAATGAACTAGAAACTGAAAGCAGAATACCTGGATTCGATTTCCCACGAACTAGATTCCAATTACTTTATCCCGAAGTAGATAAGAGCTCCAATTGTCGTTCCTCTACTTGAGACACCCAAGTCAATAAATTGATCTCCCTTCTTGTTGCCTGCTAGAACTCCATTGAAGGTTGAGAAGAAGAATCGTTCTTCTTTTGACTCCATCAATAGATTGGGAGCTTTTTCTCTAAAACCATCTCTCTCCACTTAGCTGTATATTGTGAGAGAGATGAAATTTTCTCCTGAGAAAAATCCAACCCTCTTTCTGAACTCTTATGACCCTTAAATAGAGAAACCTTAATAGGAGTGTCATTCAAATTAGGTTTCAAGAAGAGTTTCAAAAAAGATAAACACCCGAATTGGACCGGACTAGATGATCTTCCAGATAAAGTCATCGTTATCCTAACTAACAAATTGTATGCATTGCCATCTTGGTCGAAGGACACTCCTTCGGAAGGACATCTCCTTCAGACCGAAGGATTATACCCTTCAGTCTGCCACTTGTACTTAGAACAAGTGTAATGCTCGATTCCCATGTCACTTCGCATTTCATCTGATACGTCATATCTTTTCAGACTTTCTTGATCTGGAGAACAATTGTCAAAGCTAATGATTAACTATTGATCCACTAGAGTACGACCATACATTTTCAGTTGCTTCTCCTCAAGTAACCCGGAGATACTAATCCTAACTTAGTTACGACATAATCCAGTCTTGTACTCCCACTTAACTTCATGTCTATCGTGTCATTCCCGGTAAACCTTCTTTTATACCCCCTTTTGACGGCAAGGCGTTTGTGTTGGGTTTTACACCCTTCTACTAGTGTTTATAGCGGAATTAAGACATCTAATGTCTACACTAGTATTCCCAGGATCACATGCATAAACCTATGATAATCATTAATTAAAACTAGAAAGATAAATACCTTGTTCGCTAGTTTTCCCTCGAACCTTTCCAATTGCTTATGAGAAGATCAAGAGCTTCAAGTGTAGCTCCTCTACTTGGGACACGAGCAAACAATTTGATCTCCCACCTTGTTGTATAGCTAGGACACCAATGGTGGTTGAAAAGAAGAACTCCTTTCTTCTTGACTAGATAGATAGTTAATGGGAATTAGCTCACTTTCTCCTCTCTACTTGATGTGGTAGAGTAAGAAAGCTTAGAGAGAAATTCCACACCTTATTCTCTGCCCTAAGAGTGTTTATATAGAACCCTAATAAGAATCCACCTCTTTTTAGGTTTCCTAAAACACCCTTTAGAATAAGATTTAGGGAAATAGTCGAAAATAGCAACTATTGGTATTTTCTCAATTCCCCAAGGAGGAGGTTCCCAAACACCACGAAAATTGGCAGATATAATGTTTATTATATCAGAAACTAACCCTCCAAAATTCAGCCCAATCCGAGTCCTAGAAGTACCCGAACCGGTCTAGGCCCAAAAACCCTGTTTTTGGCCTTTTTGTACTATCTTTGCCTAATTCCTTTTTAGGCCTATGAGATATGTTTATGGGACACTCCCATGATTATATCTCACTCCCACTAGTCATATCCTAGATCAATTTGTCACTCTTATGTGTAACCCGTTGTAGGATCCGATCGAAGTTAGCCGCGAATTACTTCGTAATTCGACGATCGTAGTTGGTCTCTAGCTACAACTCTACGATCCCTAAATCAATCGGACTTGATGATCTTCCACATCAATTGTCCTATCCGACAAATTGTTCGCATTGTCACCTTGGTCGAAGGACATCTCCTTCAACTCCTTCAGACTCCCACTTGGACTTAGAACAAGTACAATGCTCGATTCCCATGTCACTTAGTATCCCATCTGATACGTCACGTCATTCAGACTTTCTTGATCTCGAGTACAACTGTCAAAACAAATGATTAACTTTTAATCAATTTGAGCACGGCCATGCATTTTCAGTTGTTGCTCGTCAAGTGGCCCGAGGACACTGTACCCTAACATGGTTAGGAGGACATAATCCATTCTTGCGCTCCCACTCAACTTCATGTCTATCCTGTCCTTCCCAGTATCCGCCTTTATAACCTCCTTTTACGGCGCGGCGTTTAACGGAACCAAAGTCAGACATTCCTTACATAAGATGAGCTGAGCACTCATGTTTTGAAGAATCTCTTCAATCTTGTCTTTGTGAGAAGTTTGACGATTTCATCATTCTTTGGATGAACTTCTCACGTTGAGGGTTATTCCAGTGTATAATCCCTATTTTGCACTCACGTAGTCGAATCGAATACACTATTTCTATAGCCCATGAAACTGCGCTATCCCATCGACTCCCGTACTAGTCTTCGTGAGTCATTGTTGTCCATGCAATGACCTGGACTAGGGAATTGATAATGAATCACTCCAAGTTCACTTAGTAGGGTTTCATTCATCAGATCACGTATCTGACAAGCCTACTCGGAGCGTTTTCTTTATCGTGTGGACTGTCTCTTAAAATACCAAACCAAATTTTAAGGACAAAATAAAATTTCTTTTATTTTATTTATCGAATGTAAGTAATTAGGCACATAAACTCTATTATGAATCCAAATTACATTTGTTGCCATTCCCCAATGCGCTTTATACCAATGTCCCTCATGTGTGAATCATGTTTGGGCTGAGGTAACGGTTTGGTTAACGGATCTGCAACGTTATCATCCGTATGAACCTTGCAAATTACCACATCTTTTCTCTCTATGATTTCTCTAATCAAGTGGTACTTCCTTTGGATATGTTTGGATTTTTGGTGTGCTCTTGGTTCCTTGGCTTGAGCTATAGCTCCGTTGTTGTCACAATAGAGAGTTACGCCCTCTTCTATGCCAGGTACGACACCAAGTTCTATCATGAACTTCTTGATCCAAACTCCTTCCTTTGCAGCTTCCGAGGCCGCTAGGTATTCTGCTTCAGTGGTAGAGTCTGCAACTGCGCTCTGCTTGGAACTTTTCCAACATACCGCTCCTCCATTCAGACAGTAGACGAACCCAGATTGTGATTTGAAGTCGTCTCTATCCGTTTGAAAGCTTGCATCCACATGGCCTACAACTTTTAGTGTATCTTCCCCGCCATATACCAGGAAATGATCCTTAGTCCTTTTCAGGTACTTTAGGATATTCTTGGCGGCGTGTCAGTGCGCTTGGCCTGGATTTGATTGGTAACGGCTACACATGCTCAAAGCATATGAGACGTCTGGGCGAGTGCAGATCATGGCGTACATGATTGATCCTATTGCCGAAGCATAGGGTACTTTCATCATGTGTGCTAGCTCATCAGGACTCTTAGGACACTGATCTTTGCTAAGCACCATACCATGTGACATGGGAAGGAATCCTCTTTTGGAGTTTGTCATCTCGAACCGTTGAAGAATCTTATCTATATAAGTTTCTTGACTAAGTCCGATCATCCTCCTTGATCTATCTCTATAGATCTTGATTCCCAATATGTATTCTGCTTCCCCTAAGTCCTTCATAGAGAAGCATTTCCGAAGCCAGTCTTTAACTGATTCCAACATCGGAATATTGTTTCCTATGATTAATATGTCATCGACATAAACGACTAAGAAAACTAGGTCGCTCCCACTAACCTTCTTGTAAACACAAGATTCTTCTGCATTCTTGAGAAATCCAAATTCTTTGATTTTCTCGTCGAATCGAAGATTCCAATTCGGCTTGCTTGCTTGAGTCCATAAATGGATTTCTTAAGCTTGCAAACTTTTCCAGCATTTTTGGAATCTACAAAACCTTCGGGTTGTGTCATGTACATATCCTCTTCCAAGTGTCCGTTCAGGAAGGCGGTTTTGACATCCATTTGCCAAATCTCATAATCATAATGAGCTGCAATTGCTAGAATGATCCGAATGGATTTAAGCATTGCGACAGGTGAAAGGGTTTCATCATAGTCTATGCCATGAATCTGTTTGTATCCTTTTGCCACGAGTCTAGCTTTGAAAACGCTAACGTTTCCATCCTTGTCAGTTTTTACTTTGAAAACCCATTTGCATCCGATTGGTTTTGCTCCATCGGGCAAATCGATCAAGTTCCATACTTGATTTTCTGACATGGAATCCATTTCCGATCTCATGGCTTTTAGCCATTTTTCGGAGTCGGGGCTCGTCATAGCTTGGTTGTAGGTACTCGGCTCATTATCTTCTAACAGTAGGATATCTGTTTTCTGAGATAATTCCTGGAGCCTTTGAGATCTACGAGGGGCCTGAGCAACTTTTGGAGTGTTCTCAACTAGTTGAGATGTCTCCTGCAAATTTGATTCGACTTGAGCGGGAGGTACTCTCTCGACCTCATTTTCCTCTTCCATACTTTGTGTATAGATAGGAGCCGCTAAACCTCTTGATATTTCTATATCTGTGTTTATTTGTTGCTCATATCGAATTTCATCGATATCTACATTTCTCCCACTTGTCTGTTTGGAAAGGAATTCCTTTTCAAGGAAGACACCATCTCGAGCAACAAACACTTTGTTCTCAGATTCGTGGTAGAAGTAGTAACCTCTTGTCTTTTTTGGATAGCCCACAAAGAGACATTTGTCTGATTTAGGTGCGAGTTTGTCTCCTTGTAAGCGTTTTACATAAACTTCGCATCCCCAGACTTTGAGAAAAGACAGCTTTGGAATCTTTCCAAACCATAACTCATATGGCGTCTTTTCTACAGCTTTTGACGGAGCTCGGTTAAGTGTGAAAGCAGCTGTTTCTAGAGCATACCCCCAGAACGTGTTTGGAAGATTTGCTAAGCTCATCATAGATCGAACCATGTCTAACAAGGTGCGATTTCTCCTTTCAGAAACACCATTCATCTGGGGTGTTCCTGGCGGAGTGAGTTGAGATACTATACCACAACTCCTAAGATGATCGTCAAATTCTTGACTCAAATATTCACCACCTCGATCGGATCGAATGGCTTTTATTTTCTTGCCAAGTTGATTCTCTACTTCGTTCTGAAATTGTTTGAACATGTCAAACGATTCGGACTTATGCCTCATCAAGTATATGTAACCATAACGAGTGAAGCCATCCGTGAACGTGATGAAGTAGCCATAGTTACCTCTCGCCGGAGTACTCATTGGTCCGCATACATCCGTATGTATGAGTTCCAAGGGTTCTTTGGCTCGGTCTCCTTTTCCTTTAAAAGAAGACCTCGTCATTTTACCCATTAAACATGACCTCGGTCTGCTAGAACTCCATTGAAGGTTGAGAAGAAGAATCGTTCTTCTTTTGACTCCATCAATAGATTGGGAGCTTTTTCTCTAAAACCATCTCTCTCCACTTAGCTGTATATTGTGAGAGAGATGAAATTTTCTCCTGAGAAAAATCCAACCCTCTTTCTGAACTCTTATGACCCTTAAATAGAGAAACCTTAATAGGAGTGTCATTCAAATTAGGTTTCAAGAAGAGTTTCAAAAAAGATAAACACCCGAATTGGACCGGACTAGATGATCTTCCAGATAAAGTCATCGTTATCCTAACTAACAAATTGTATGCATTGCCATCTTGGTCGAAGGACACTCCTTCGGAAGGACATTTCCTTCAGACCGAAGGATTATACCCTTCAGTCTGCCACTTGTACTTAGAACAAGTGCAATGCTCGATTCCCATGTCACTTCGCATTTCATCTGATACGTCATATCTTTTCAGACTTTCTTGATCTGGAGAACAATTGTCAAAGCTAATGATTAACTATTGATCCACTAGAGTACGACCATACATTTTCAGTTGCTTCTCCTCAAGTAACCCGGAGATACTAATCCTAACTTAGTTACGACATAATCCAGTCTTGTACTCCCACTTAACTTCATGTCTATCGTGTCATTCCCGGTAAACCTTCTTTTATACCCCCTTTTGACGGCAAGGCGTTTGTGTTGGGTTTTACACCCTTCTACTAGTGTTTATAGCGGAATTAAGACATCTAATGTCTACACTAGTATTCCCAGGATCACATGCATAAACCTATGATAATCATTAATTAAAACTAGAAAGATAAATACCTTGTTCGCTAGTTTTCCCTCGAACCTTTCCAATTGCTTATGAGAAGATCAAGAGCTTCAAGTGTAGCTCCTCTACTTGGGACACGAGCAAACAATTTGATCTCCCACCTTGTTGTATAGCTAGCACACCAATGGTGGTTGAAAAGAAGAACTCCTTTCTTCTTGACTAGATAGATAGTTAATGGGAATTAGCTCACTTTCTCCTCTCTACTTGATGTGGTAGAGTAAGAAAGCTTAGAGAGAAATTCCACACCTTATTCTCTGCCCTAAGAGTGTTTATATAGAACCCTAATAAGAATCCACCTCCTTTTAGGTTTCCTAAAACACCCTTTAGAATAAGATTTAGGGAAATAGTCGAAAATAGCAACTATTGGTATTTTCTCAATTCCCCAAGGAGGAGGTTCCCAAACACCACTAAAATTGGCAGATATAATGTTTATTATATCAGAAACTAACCCTCCAAAATTCAGCCCAATCCGAGTCTTAGAAGTACCCGAACCGGTCTAGGCCTAAAAACCCTGTTTTTGGCCTTTTTGTACTATCTTTGCCTAATTCCTTTTTAGGCCTATGAGATATGTTTATGGGACACTCCCATGATTATATCTCACTCCCACTAGTCATATCCTAGATCAATTTGTCACTCTTATGTGTAACCCGTTGTAGGATCCGATCGAAGTTAGCCGCGAATTACTTCGTAATTCGACGATCGTAGTTGGTCTCTAGCTACAACTCTACGATCCCTAAATCAATCGGACTTGATGATCTTCCACATCAATTGTCCTATCCGACAAATTGTTCGCATTGTCACCTTGGTCGAAGGACATCTCCTTCAACTCCTTCAGACTCCCACTTGGGCAGCTCCGGCAGCAGCTCGATCTCTCCTAGGCACGGTGTTCTTCACGAATCTAGCACGGGACGAGCACGACAGGAACACGGGACAGTAGCCGCAACTCGGGGCAGCATCATTTTGGCCGGAACTTTCACTTCCATGGCCGGATCTTACCTCCTTCTTTGCCGAGATTTTCTAGTTTTTCCGGCCATCATTTAGGCCGGAAAACTTAGGGCTTTTGCTTCCAACATCTTTGTCTTTCTTTCCTTAGTGTTTGATTTGGTTTTGGTGGTGAAATCTTAGAGAGAGAAAGCTTGGTGAAGCTTTAATGGTGGATGTTGTCTAAAGGAAGAAGATGATATAGTTGCTAAAGGGACCTTAGTTTTTTTACTAAGGGAACACCTAATTTACACTGTTAAGGGGAAATCAGAACTTTGCTAAGGGGAGATCGGCTGCACCTTAAAGACTCATATTTTCCGAAGATCCTAGCCTCGAGCCATATCGAAAAAGGGGGATTTCTCATCATCTTCTTATCATTTAGTACTTGTTCATCATATTTAGCTAAATCTTGTAATGGGATACTTGTGAAGCATGATTTGATTTATGATGAATTACTTATTATTTCTTAAATGCGAGTTTACTTAACTTCGTCTAATTTTATGAATTAGAGGCCTCAATCTTAATCGTTTATTGACATGTAATTCGATAGTGCGTACATAGCTAGATAGTCGATGCTTAGTAACTTTTGATCGATTATACTTATTGTGACGCATTATACTTTGGAATGTCATATTAGTCTATTGACACGTAATTAGATAGTGCATACATAGCTAGATAGTCGATGCATAGTAACTTGTGATCGATTATACTTATTGTGACGCATTATACTTTGGAGTGTTAATGTATGTGGGTGAAGTTAATTAACTTTCCATTCTAGTAGACAATTAGTAGTAATCGTTATCAATCTTGTGAACCAAAGTATCTCTCTCACTTGACTTTCACCCGAATCTTGTCCGACTTCTTGAGACTCTTCTCCTGAATCTCTCTCACCTCCCACTTAAATAGTTTAGTTAGTTTTATTTATTCTCTTATTTCTTACAAATCAATCACCAAATTTATGATGTGGTGTGTGTGTGTGTGTGTGTGCGCTTTAGTCTAACTTAGTTATTGACATCTTGATTATTGGGCTAAACTCGCCGTCAAGATCCGAAGTTGCCTACCTATCCCTTGGGACGATTCACGAATTTACTAATATACTATAACTTGACCCCGTATACTTGCGGGAATAGACCTTTTCTAGGCCTATCAACTGCGCTATCGGTCAATCTCACATGCTAGTCTTCGTAAGTCATTGTTGTCCGTGCAAAGACCTGGACTAGGGAATTAATAATGAATCTATTCCAAATTCACTTAGTAGGGTTTCATTTACCAGATCACGTATTTGATAATCCTACTTGGAATGCTTCACTATTTTTGGGTTGTCGGTTAAATACTAAACCATGATTTAACGACGAAATAATTAACTTATTTCTGATAATAAGAGTTTGTAAATTTGAGCCTTCCCGTGTAAACCCTTACACCCTCAAAATTTACTAGTCTAAGCTTTTTAGGAAATCTTAATGCCTATGACCCTAGTATGACTTCCATACTTAATATAAGGTGACAATTTAGTTAGTAGATCTAATCTATGTGAATCTTGTTGGTTATCATCCTGATGATAATCTTTAGTATTTCAATAGTAAATTAAAGCTTCTTAAGCTTTAACTATTTTCTTTTATTCGTAGAGTTTGCAACAGTATCTTCCTATAACCTTTCCAGCTTACTGTTCTTCCATGTCAAGATCGTCATCTTATTCTGGAAGTTTGCAACATATGACTTTTCAACCATTTTATTTTCCTAGCATTGTGAATTTATAATAAGTCTTTCTCAAGTACTTTATGATATTTCTCCGTTGCAATCCAGATCACCTATCTAGATTTGATTGGTGATGACCATAAATACTCGAAGTATTTAAGACGTCAAGGTGAACGCTGATGGGCCTAAAAGGTTACCCTAAATAGGTCTACACCCGCAAGTATACGAACGTCAGGTAATAAAATCCCGGTAAGACCGGGGTCGATCCGCATGGACTAAGTGAAACCTATTCTAAGACTTAGAAGTAACACAGTTTTTGGTTTTGAAATTAGTTTTGCTGATAAAATGTTAAAATCAAATAACAGAAATGAAAATGAACTCAAATGGGGAGAGGACCTAGGTTTTAGAATTCACCACATAAAATCACCTTTATTACACATAGTTAACTAACTAGTTCTTTTTTTCTATAACTCAAAATTCTGGATAATAAACTATCCGAATTTCGGAAGATGTTTTCGATAAAATCGGTTTTTAAGATCATAAAATGGTAATTGTCTTCTTTAGAAAAATATATTTCTAAACTACTATCTATCAATTAATAAGTATGCACCGTCAAAGGATTTAACCGAAGCACGATACATCAAACCTAAAAGCATAGATAGTGAAAAGATAATCGACTTGACAAATTAAAACAATTTAAACATTAAATCACATTTAAAGAATTAACCAAATAACTTATGTTTCTAAAAGATTGAACATGGTTTCATCCTAGCCCTAGATTAGATGTTCAGCTAATCATTATACGAGATTAAAATAAATACGAAAAGTAAGAGAGAAAATGGAAGAACAACATAACTTTTCTTGCTGATTTCCTGTCTGGCAGCCAAACGCACCCTAAGGAGCAGTTTTCCTTCTGTTTTTACTGTTTTCCAAACAAACAGACCCTTAAGGAAATTAATTTTCTCGTCTTCCTCGGAAACGATTTCTCTGTAGGAAAAGAAGTTCCCCACGGATTTTCTCGTCTTCCTCTCTCTACTGTTTTCTCTCTATCTCTCTACTGGTATTTCAAAACAAAATCTTTCTCCTTGATTAACACAACTCTCTATTCACTCCCTTTCTCTTTCACAAAGAAATGAAATAAATGAAGAAACTTTTAACAAAGATGATGAATTGATTATACAAGCAAAGATGAAAATACATTGCCTCCTCTCTTCTCTCTCTTTCTTCAACAATTTCTGTAATGTATTAGTAAGAACAGAGAAATTAAAAACCAAAGATTCAGCTCTCTCTCTCTCTCTCTCTCTGATTTTATACTCTAGTTGAGCTTGAGAGTTCCCTCCCCCCCCCCCCCCCCCCCCCGGCTGAGATGATCAATAACTCTGTTCTCTCTCTGTTTTATACAAACAGAGGAGAGAAAATCCCAGCTCCAAGCTTGCTGTCTCTTTCTAAAAAATATCAATAGAATCGTCTTCAATCTTACTCTTTCCATCTAAAAGAAATCACCAATCATCTTCATGATTCTCTCTATCAATCTCCTTTCTTTCCTTGTCGGTTTTAAAGATAAAGAAAAACTCTCTCTCTCTACAACTCCAGCAGAGATTCTCTGTTTGAATTTCAAGAGAGATAGGATATCTTCTCTCACAATCAGAGTTTAAGAATATCTTCTCTCTTTCCATTTATTAGAAGATAAGATAGAGAGAAGATTTCGAAACCCTAATCTTCACCTCTGTAAAGTATTTTTTATTTCCCTAAGAGAAGATTTCTTTCTCTCTCTGTCTTCAACACCCTATCTCTCTAGATTCTCTACTTTCCAAAAATCTCTCTCACTGATTTCTGTTTTTGAATTGAACTGTAGAAGATAAGAGCAAGAAGAATTTCACGTACTGATGTGTTGGCATTAGGGTGATAACTCGATGCTTCGCGGCCAAGTGATGGAGCGTTACAACGTCTCCTGATGCTGAACCACGTGTTGCTAAAGAGGATCGGTCGGTGATTGTCGCTCAGCGAAAAATATTATGTGAGAAACACAGAATCATATTGCCCCAAACACCTCGAGTGTCGTCCATATTTTCCCGAAACCGTACCGAGCGTGCATCCTACCGTTTATTCATTGCATTGTGCACCTGCCATGTGTCAAGTCTTTGATTCTGGTCAACTCATTTTATCCAACTTTGACTCGAACTAACTTTCTCAATTATACTCCGATTTGACTTCTGTTTTCGCCTACGGATTCGTCTTGGACTCTACTTTCATCTGAGCGTCAAAATCAGCTACAACTCGCTGAATACCCTTACCACCAACATGACCAAAATGCCCCTCTTTTATCTATTTTTTGAGCTCAATCTCGTTGAAGACACCTGGACAAAAGAAACACACAATTCATCACAGTAATTGCTCGAATTGGACTAACTAGCCCTATTTAAGAGATTCAGACGAGACATTTTCATGTCTCATCAAACGCTAATCATGTTTAACATGACCGATCTTATGCTTTCAGGATAACCATCTTTTCTCATGCATGCTTGGTCATCAAAATATCTCGAATTCTGAATCTTGCCAAGCTATGTTCCCTGAGACTTGGGTAGAATTACTCTTCTTGAGTCTTTCACATTAGACTTTTCAAGACCTTTTCTTGAACGAATCTTATCATCTTTTCGATCTATCTCCATGGATCTTTGATGCCCAAAAGCATTTCACCTATGTGTGTGGTCCTTTTATTGAGCCAGTTATATACTGTTTTCAATATCAGAATGTTGTTCTCAATCTCTAGTATATCGTCTACATACCGGACCAAAGAAAACTGAGCCAGTCCCACTAACCTTCTTGAACTTTCTGAATTCAAGATTTCTCTTCATTCTTAAAGAAACCAACTTTTGATTACTTTGCAAAATCGAAGATTCCTACTCCTACTTGAATGCTTCAATCCTTCAATGGATTTCTAAAGCTTGCAACTGTCACGTAGCTTTCAAGAGGGTCAACTCTCCTTCGGAATATGTCATGTGCATATTCTATTGCTTAGTGATTGATCATTATGGTTTTAAGCATTGTGACTTGAGAGATGGTATTTTCATGGTCTAAACCAAGAACTCTTTGACCTTCTTTTCTAGTTTAGCTCTGGAAAACACTAATGTTTCCATCCTTGTCCGTTTTTTAAACTCTTTGAAAAATCTATTTTTATTTAACAGGAATCATTCCTTTAAGAAAATAGACCAAGTTCCAAACTTGATTTCAAACATTGATTGCATTCTGATCTTATGGCTCCAAGCCAAGCATATTTCGGGGTGATTCCGTCATAGCTTTTGTGTAGGTAGCTCATCTCTTCTTCAGTAGGATTTACTCTGTGACAGATCTATCAGCTTTTAAAGGCTACGAGGGGTTTGAACAACTTTGAGACGCTCTCAACTCCTTGAGGGCTCTCCAACGAATCTAATTTGACTTGTGCGGAAGGATCTCCGAGATCTACTATCTCTTCTTCTATTTCCATGTCTATCGGCTAGAATAGATAGGAACTGCAACTTCTGACATTCGTATACCACTGTTGGTTTGTAATACCATTGTCAGTTTGTTGCTCTTATCGAATTTATTCGATATCTTAAATTTCTCCCACTTGTCTTATTGGAATAACTCTTATTTCAAGCAAGACACATCACGAGCAACAAATTCTTTGTTCTCTGATGGATTGTAGAAGAATCCCCTATGTTGCTTTATCCCATAAAGAAATACATT
Source organism: Eschscholzia californica (assembly GCF_041429995.1). Classification (NCBI taxonomy): domain Eukaryota; kingdom Viridiplantae; phylum Streptophyta; class Magnoliopsida; order Ranunculales; family Papaveraceae; genus Eschscholzia; species Eschscholzia californica. The sequence continues at coordinate 41,941,059 of NW_028238198.1, forward strand.
ATCTTATGTGCAAATTGAAGGATTTATCCGTTCGGTCTGAAGGAGATGTCCTTCCGAAGTAGTGTCCTTCGACCAAGGTGGCAATGTGATCAATTTGTCAGTTAGGATAACGATGACCACACGTGAAGATCATCCAATCCGGTCCAATTAGGGGTCGTAATGCTTTGCTAGAAGCCAACTATGATCGTTGGATCAAGTAGTTGATTCGCGGCTAACATAGACCGGATCCTACAACGGGTTACACATAGAGTGGTAGCTTGATCGGAGAGACTTGACTAGACGGGAACAGGCTAAAGATGGATGGGATCCAAACTGGAAAGGCCGAAAGGGTTCGAATGGAGATTCGGAACAAGATAGAAAGGAAGGCTCATTAGGCCGGCCATGTGATGGCCGACCAGAGTAAGTGGGCCGACTATAGAAAGCCCATGGTGGGCTGTTCTGGCAGGCCACACTTCAGGGACTTGTCAAAATACCCCAAAAGGGAGGTTTCTATTTTCTTCTTCCGACTTTGACCATATTTTTTTTTTTTTTCCGAAAGCGACCCGGGCCAACTAAAAGCCTAAAAACGTTTTTCCAAAAACGATTTCAAAATCTTTTAGGATAAAACCAAAACGAGCCATTAGTCAAAATTTTGAGAAAATTAGACTTAAGGCACGTTAGACATAGAGATGTCGGAAGTATCTCCCGAATAGCTATCTAGAACATAGCAAACCTAGATTCAATCTAAGGAAGCGAATCTCATACATACTTGGGTGTTTTATGAGTGTCATATTATTATGTGTGTATGAATGTGAATGCGGGTTCTAGTATGGCCATAGAATTGTTCTATCTTGTTTTTAAGCACGGATGGGTGCCCGATGTAATTAATTTAATTTCAAGTTTTATACGATCTGCGAATCGTTGAGTCTTGTAATTAGAGTTAAGGGTCCAAAAGAGTCCATTGAAGAGCCAAAGGATGAGATCGTGGTTCGAGTGGGAGAATTCAATGGATGTTCGAGGATGGAGATCCAGGCGAACAGAGGCAAAACAAGCAAGAACCTAAGAAGATTAGATCTTTTAGGTTAGGGGCCATACTAGGATCATGTGTGCTTGATTTCTTTTCTCGCGCGCATTTACTTATTTACGTTTTATGTGGTGTATGATTATGTTAGAGTTCACAGTAATGCATGCAAACAAAAACGTAAGAGTCCCCAAAAAGAATTTTGAGTAATGCCTACCCTGATTAAGACACCTGTTGAGCCCTTGTTCATCGATGGTGGGTCATGCCAAAGCAGGGTGCCATCTTTTACCTCGGGACAATATGGGTAGACCTATGAAGAGGTCTACATGTCTAAATGGTCATTCTCAACGAGTCAGCAAAAGGATTTTGGACTTCGAGGCAAAAGGATGAATTGAACACATAAGTGTTATTCATCAACCAAGAGTCATAGGAGTATGATCAGTAAGGAGTTACTCACCCAGGAGGGTGAAGTTAAGGGCAGTGCCAAAGTACGCTTAACTTCACAGGAATGGGATTTTGGAATCGTATTATTCATAGGGGGACGGTTTTCATTGAATAATATGACAAAAACTGTTTTTGCGTAAACATTGAATGTAGTACTTAGCAAAATCGTTATTCTGTTTATGTAGAGTAGAGATGGCATATAGTATTAGTTCACGTTTACATAGAGATCTATACGACTTTCTAGATTGGGAGGAATATCAGAGAAGAGTTCTCGATGCTTCGAATAAAGAAAGTGAAATAGAGATACCAGAAAGGGAAGTGGAAGTCCGTGCCTATGTTGTAGAGGTCAATTTGGCAGATATGACTGACTTTCCTTCATGGGTATTTGATACCGGATGTGGAGCACATATAATTTCAGAATTAGATGAGCTCAAGGAGGTCAGGTATCTGACAAAGAGCGAGATGGTTCTACGAGTCGCAAATAAGGCAAGAGTTGCTGTTGTGGCTGTAGGAACCTTTGAGCTCAGTTTAGAGACTGGGTTGATATTAGTGCTACATAATTGCTATTATGTACCACCTATATCAAGGAACATCATCTCTGCGTCGGTGTTAGACAAAGAGGGATATCATGCTATAATAAAGGACAAGTGTTGTTCTTTATACAAAGGTGAGATGTTCTATACCAGTGCTAAACTACGTAATGGTCTTTATGTTGTGAACATAGAAGACGAAATCCTGAACATAGACACGAAACGGCTTCGTACTCATGATTCTAACCAAAGCTATCTCTAGCATTGTCGTTTGGGTCACATTAACATGAAACGCATGCAGAAGCTTCATTCAGATGGACTTCTGGGATCGTGTGATTTAGAATCATACGATACATGTGAGCCATGCTTAGTGGGCAAGATGACAAGATCGTCCTTTAAGGGGAAAGGAGATCGGGTGAGTGAACCATTAGGACTGATACATACAGATGTATGCGGACCTATGAGTACACTTGCGAGAGGTAACTATGGCTACTTCATAACGTTCACAGATGACTTCACTAGATATGGTTACGTATATCTTATGAGGCATAAGTCGGAATCGTTTGAAGTGTTCAAACAATTCCAGAATAAAGTAGAGAATCAACTTGGCAAGAAAATAAAAGCCATTCGATCGGATCGAGGTGGTGAATATTTGAGTCAAGAGTTTGAGGATCATCTTCGGAGTTGCGGAATAGTGTCCCAACTCACTCCTCCAGGAACACCTCAGATGAACGGTGTGTCCGAAAGGAGAAATCGAACCTTGATGGACATGGTTCGATCGATGATGAACTTAGCCGATCTTCCTAACACTTTCTGGGGGTATGCTCTAGAAACGGCTGCTTTCACACTAAACCGAGCTCCGTCAAAAGCTGTAGAAAAGACGCCATATGAGATATGGACTGGAAAGGTTCCAAAGTTGTCTTTTCTCAAAGTCTGGGGTTGCGATGTTTATGTAAAGCGTTTACAAGGAGATAAACTAGCACCAAGATCAGACAAGTGTCTCTTTGTTGGTTATCCAAAAGAGACAAAGGGGTATTACTTCTACAACCCATCAGAGAACAAAGTGTTTGTTGCTCGTGATGGTGTCTTCCTTGAAAAGGAGTTTCTTTCTAAGAAGACAAGTGGGAGAAATATAGAGATCGAAGAAGTTCGATCAGAGCAACAAACTGACACCGTTGTACCGATGTCAGAAGTCGCGATTCCTAACTATTCTGAGCCGATAGAAAAGGAAAGAGAGGAAGAGATGGTAGATCTCGGAGATCCTCCCGCGCAGAGCGAATGTGATTCGCAGGAGAACCCTCGAGGAGTTGAGAGTGTCTCACCTGTTGTTCAAGCCCCGCGTAGGTCCGCAAGGCTGATTGAGTTATCTCAACGACAAGAGTTGTTGTTGATAGAGGATAATGAACCCAGCATCTACAAAGAAGCTATGACGAGCCCAGACTCCGAAAAATGGCTGAGAGCCATGAAATCCGAAATGGAATCCATGTCTGAGAATCAAGTTTGGAACTTGGTTGATTTGCCCGATGGAGTAGAACCCATTGGATGCAAATGGATTTTCAAGATGAAACACAGACAAGGATGGAAACGTGAGCGTTTTCAAAGCTAGACTCGTGGCAAAAGGTTACAGACAAGTCCAGGGTATAGACTAAGAATAAACCTTTTCCCCTGTCGCGATGCTTAAGTCCATTAGGATTATTCTAGCAATTGCAGCTCATTACGATTATGAGATTTGGCAAATGGATATCAAAACCGCCTTCCTAAACGGTAAACTGGAAGAAGATGTGTACATGACATAGCCTGAGGGTTTTGAGGATTCCAAGAATGCTGGAAAAGTTTGCAAGCTTCAAAGGTCCATCTACGAGTTGAAGCAAGCAAGTCGGAGCTGGAATCTTCGATTCGACGAGAAAATCAAAGAGTTTGGTTTTCTGAAGAATGAAGAAGAATCTTGTGTATACAAGAAGGTTAGTGGGAGCAACCTAGTTTTCTTGGTCCTGTATGTGGATGACATACTAATCGTTGGAAATGACATTCCTATGCTTAACTCCGTGAAAGAGTGGCTTAGGAAGTGTTTTTCAATGAAAGACCTAGGAGATGCAGAATATATATTGGGCATTAAGATCTATAGAGATAGATCAGGAAGGATGATTGGACTCAGTCAAGAAACTTATATCGATAAGGTTCTTGGAAGGTTCAAGATGGAAGACTCTAAGAGAGGATTCCTACCAATGACACATGGCACGACGCTAAGCAAGACTCAGTGTCCCCAAGATCCTGATGAGCTAGCACACAAGAAGAAGGTGCCTTATGCTTCGGCAATAGGATCAATCATGTACGCCATGGTCTGCACTCGCCCAGACGTCTCATATGCTTTGAGCATGTGTAGTCGTTACCAATCTAATCCAGGTGAGAAACATTGGACCGCAGCCAAAAATATCCTTAAGTACTTGAGAAGGACAAAGAATCACTTCTTGGTTTATGGCGGGAAAGATGAACTAATCGTGGAAGGCCATGTGGATGCGAGCTTCCAAACGGACAGAGATGATTTCCGATCGCAGTCGGGTTATGTCTTTTGTCTAAATGGAGGAGCAGTAAGCTGGAAAAGCTCAAAGCAGACTACTGTAGCAGACTCTACCACAGAAGAGAATACCTTGCCGCTTCGGAAGCAGCCAAGGAAGGAGTTTGGATATAGAAGTTTATCTCCGAACTTGGTGTAGTTCTCAGCATAGAAAATGGGATTACTCTGTATTGTGACAACAATGGAGCTATCGCCCAGGCTAAGGAACCAAGAGCACACCAGAAATCCAAACATATCCTAAGGAAGTACCACGTGATTAGGGAAATCACTGAGCGAAAAGATGTGGTCATTTGCGAAGTCGATACAGACGACAATGTTGCCGATCCGTTAACTAAACCACTGCCTCAGCCCAAGTATGAGAGTCATAGAAGGGGCATAGGTATAAAGCGCATCGATGAATGGCTTTAAGTTGTAATTGGATTAATGAAAGGAGTTTCATGTAATCAATTAGCTACATTCAATAAAAGAAATAAATAAGTTATTTCTGTCATTAAATAATGGTTTAGTGTTTAATTGACAGTCCAAAAATAATGAGGCATTCCAGGTAGGTTTATCAGATACGTGATCTGGTAAATGGAACCCTACTAAGTGAACATGGAATAGATTCATTATTGAGTCCCTAGTCCAGGTCATTGCATGGACAACAATGACTCAAGAAGACTAGCATGGGAATTGACTGATAGCGCAGTTCCATGGGCTATAGGAATATGGTATTTAAGTCAATTACATGGGTGTATGATTGGGGAATATACACTGGATAACCCAAAGATGAGAGTTTTTCAAGGAGTTGAAAAACGTCACGAACTCTCATTGGCAAGATTGGAGAAATTCCTTAAACATGAGTACTCCACTCATCTTATGTAAGGAATGTTGAACTTTGGTACCGTCAAACGCCGCGCCGTAAAAGGAGGTTATAAAGGCGGGATACTGGGGGAGACAGGATAGACATGAAGTTAAGTGGGAGTACAAGACTGGATGATGTCCTCCTATTAAGTTAGGATTAAGTATCTCCGGGCCACTTGAGGAGAAGCAACAGGAAAATGTGTGGCCACACTCAAATGGATTAAGAGTTAATCATTTGTATTGACAGTTGTTCTCCAGATCAAGAAAGTCTGAAAGGTATGACGTATCAGATGAGATACTAAGCGACATGGGAATCGAGCATTGCACTTGTTCTAAGTACAAGTGGGAGACTAAAGGATTTATCCGTTCGGTCTGAAGGAGATGTCCTTCCGAAGGAGTGTCCTTCGACCAATGTGGCAATGCGATCAATTTGTCAGTTAGGATAACGATGACCACACGTGAAGATCATCCAGTCCGGTCCAATTAGGGGTCGTAATGCTTTGCTAGAAGCCAACTACGATCGTCGGATCAAGGAGTTGATTCGCGGCTAACATAGACCGGATCCTACAACGGGTTACACATAAGAGTGGTAGCTTGATCGGAGAGACTTAACTAGATGGGAACAGGCTAAAGATGGATGAGATCCAACTGGAAAGGTCGAAAGGGTTCGAATGGAGATTCGGAACAAGATAGAAAGGAAGGCTCATTAGGCCGGCCATGTGATGGCCGACCAGAGTAAGTGGGCCGGCCATAGAAAGCCCATGGTGGGCTGTTCTGGCCGGCCACACTTAAGGGACTTGTCAAAATACCCCAAAAGGGTATTTTGGTAATTATCTTTTCTGTGACCCGAAAATAGAAAACCTAATCTGAATGGGATTCTAATTAGGGTTTGTCTATATATTGGGTCAGTTGAGAACAGAAAAGGTGTGGATTTTTCTCTAGAAGAAAAATATACAGCTCTCCCTCTCTCTCTCAATATACAGCTAGTGGAGAGAGAGGAATATAGAGAAAAAGCTCCCGTTCTATCAATCTAGTCAAGAAGAAGAGTTCTTCTCAACCTTCTAGTAAGTCCTAACAGTCCGAAAGGAAGGGAGATCAAGTCTATTCACTCGGTGTCTCAAGTAGAGGAGCTACAATTGGAGCTCTCGATCTTTACACGCGATTGGAATGGTTCGAGGGAAAAACGCGTTAAGGTATTTATCCCTCTTCTAGTTCATTGATTAGTTTATGCATATGATCCTGGGAAATCTAGTGTTAACATATGATGTTTGAGATTCCGCTTAGAACACTAGATAGTGTATAGGATACACAAAACCCTACACAAATTACCCGTAAACCCTTCACGTTAGTTTCATAAGTTCAGACATTTAGAAAAGAACGCTATGGAACCATTCCAAATCCATACTCCTATGATGTCTTTCAGCTTTAGACGGAATGTGATTAGGTAGGATAAACGACCGTGTTTGAGAATATATCTCCGAAAGTATTTGGAAGATTGACCTATACCCATCATTAATCGACTCATGTCTAACATGTTCGATTACTCCCACTGGACTCATCACCCATTTGACGTGTTTGTTGGAGCAAGATGAGAAACTATTTCTCAACTTCTTTGATGGTTATCAAACTCTTGACTTAAATATTCATCATTTTGATCCAATCGAATGACTTATATTTTCGCTCAGTGGATTCTGGTTAACTTTAGTTAGTGTATTAATAGTTTTACATACATCCGTATGTATGAAGACTATTAGTTCACTAGTCATATCTTCCTTTCGAAAAGGTGACTTTGTTAAATAGTCCTTTTGAACAAAATTTTTATGTGTCGTATGATTTTAAATCATTAGACTTCAGAAGTCCATACTATTGGATCTTCCTCATGTGTCTTATGTCAATTTGACGCAATGACAAAACCAGAGTTGATCGGTTTGAATCCTTTGATTGTAGCTTAAAGTATCATTGTTAACGTTTCAGTTCTCCAAGAACCGCCTTTGTTAATTTAACACTGATTTAAAACATTAGATGTTTCTAGAAGAACATATATAATAACACTGATTAAGTTCTAAGCTAGATCAGTGTCTAAAAGAAGACTTTGATCCAATTCAGCATCCTTAGCAATCACTTGCTTCTGCTCCCTCTTGGACCTTTTCTCCTTTTAGTCAAGTATGTAATTCCCTTGAGCTCCTACTGAGCTGCACATCTGATGTTAAACACCTGATGAAGAGAGTCTACTGTGCTTGCCAAACCAACTTTGTTGACAAAGGTACAAGAACCAAAATTCTCAATTCCGTATATTTTACCTTCCAGGTACTTAGGGTAGTTTCCTTCAATGGTCTAGCCATTGCTTTTAAAACTTTGACTCTTTGTTCCTATGAATCATATCAACTCTTCTCATATTCCTTTGGTTGCTGAATCGAAGAACTTGTTTCTTAGATTCAAACGTTCCTCAATATTCTTTTCAGTTGTCTTCACAAACTGAGGTAACAACGAACATTAGGAATGAGATATTCTCGGACGTTTTCTTTGTTACGAATTCGAAAGCGTTTCTTGGATTCTAATCCAATCAAGGAAATAAGATTCGTTTCATTCCTTCTTGAGGAATGAACGAAGGTTGAAAAACTATTTTCTAATAGTCATATATACTCTACACTAAAAGAAAAAAAAAAATCCTAAAACTTATTATCATAGCAAAACACAGTTTTGCACATTATTCAATGAAAACCGTCCCCGGTTGAATAATGCGATTTCAAGACTCCATTTCTTTGAGGTTAAGCGTACTAGGGCACTGCCCTTAACCCCATCGTCCTGGGTGTGAGTAACTCTATACTGGTCATACTCCTATGACTCTTGGTTGATGAATAACACGTTTATGTGTTAAATTTATACTTTGCCTGAAAGTCCAAAACCCTTTTGCTGACTCGTTGAGAATAACCATTTAGACATGTAGATAGGGCTGGAAAAAAAGTCCGCAAACTCGAAACCCGTCGCGGGTACCCGAGTCTGTTAGAGCCCGCGGGTACTCGAAACCCGAAGGCGGGTTTAGCCCGACCGACCCGATGAAATCAACGGGTCGGGTACGGGTTTTGAAGTGCTACCCGCCCGAGCCCGCTCGATAATCTTTACCCGACATAACCCTCTTAATAATGTCATCCATTTATATGATAATACCTATGCACATCATATATATGCTTGCTTGTATGTATTTATGTATGCATGTATTGTTGTCCATGTATGCACATCATATATTTTTAAAGTATTTCAAGCGTATAATATAGATATATATACATATATTGTTGTCCATGTGAGGAATGCCCTTGACCCAACATTGTTAAGAGAAATTTAATTAAATTTTAGTTTCGATAGAAATTTCGGTACCATCGGAATAGAAATATTTTGGTGATTTCGACCGAGATATTTTGAAACTGTTGAAAACCCGATACTTGACCGCCCGATACCTGAGAAACCCGAAAGTTTGGACTTGGACGGATTTTGGACACTAGGGTTTTTTAAATAACCCGTCCGATTAAACCCGAAAGCCCGACTGGACAGAGAGTTTCAAAGTCCGACCGGCCCGACCCGATGAATAACATGAACCCGACCGGCCCGACCCAGACCGATTCCCACCCCTACATGTAGACCTCTTCATAGGTTTACTCGTACTGTCCCGGGGTAAAAGATGGCACCCTGCGGAGGCAGACCCACCATCGATGAACAAGGGCTCAGCAGGTGTCTTATTCTGGGTAGGCTTTACTCAAAATTCTTTTTGGAGATTTTTACGTAATTTATCAAGTATGCGTTACTGTGAACTCTATCATAACCATTCATGACTTATACATAAAGTTTATGTGGGTTTGCGTAAGGAATTAATTAGTTCCTAGTATAGCCCCTAAAAGATCTAATCTTTGAGGTTACCTCTTATTCGCATATGGTTCGTTCGGATTTACGTCCTTGAACCTCCATTGATTACTCCCACTTGAACCATGATCTCATCGTTAGGTTCATCAATGGATCCTATGACCCTATACTCTAAGTATTATTCGGGCACATTCTTACTTGTGCTTAGAAACTAAAGTCGATAACTTATCTAAAGGCAATACTACTCTACGCATTCACATATATTAACATGCAAAATATGACATTCATAAAATAAAGTATGCATCCTAGATTAGTTTTTAGGTTCGCTATTTGTGGGAAATTGTGACATATCTATGTCTAACGGGCTTATAAGTCTGTTTTCGTAAAATATGGACTAATGGCACGTTGTGTTTCTTCCTTAATTATTTCTAAAATCGATTTAAGGAAAAACTTCGTTTGGGCCCTCGGACGGTTCGGGTCAATGTCGGAAAAATCTAGTCGGAATCGGGAAGAAAAACGACGAAAAACTCCCAATCGGATCAAAGCCCAAAAGCACTCAGATCAAGGCCCAAAAGAGGCCAAGTCAAACTTGAAAGGCCCAAGTCAAACCCTTTGTAAAAGCCGATTGACAAGTCTCGGGCAATCCCAAGTCAAGTATCGGGTCGGGCCGAACAGAGGACGGCCCATAGGATAACACGTTCCAAACGTGTCCTGTTCTATGTCTAAACGTGTTTAGCACTATGCTGAAAGCTTCCTCCCTTTCCAGACGCATCCTAGGACGCGTCTGGCCAAGAACGCATCTAATAGCCATCTCGGACTCTAAGTCCGAGATGCTGTAGGCATGCCCATGCGCGTCCTAGACGCGTCTGGTATCAACCGTGACAGATATGCCTAGATGCATCCAAGACGCGTCTGGCAGCTATCTTGTCGCGCACGTCTCAGATTACAAAGTCCGAGACGTGTTCGGACAGATCTGGTCGCGTCCTAGACGAGACCGAGAATCTCTGTTAGGGATGTGATCGCGTCCCAGACGCGACCGAGAATCCCTGGTCGTGGATTTCTCGGGACCAGGACGCGTCCTGACCAGCCATTTGAATAACAGTTGCTATTTTTGTTGTTTTTCATGTTACTTCTTCTTCCAAACTGCTGTTTTTGATGTTTAATCATAAAAAAACCGTGGTTTTTGAATCTCTAAATCCAAAACCCAAAACCTAAAATCTTATTTTCGAAAACCCTTTTCAAAAAACCAAAAATTTTAGGTTTCTAAGCATTGAAACTCTTTCAATCTTTCGTTTGATTACGTCTAAATCTAATTCAAACTAATCAAAACATGTTTGAATCTCTATTCAAACTAATCTATCTAATAAACAAGTAGGAATCTAATTCGTTCTAATCAAAACTAGTTACATGCAAACGGCTCGTGATGCCACTGGTTGATTTTGTATGTATCATACACATAATCATCTAACTAATGTTGTAAGAGGAATCTCAATCATCATATGATTAGCACTAATTTACCAGGATCATATGCATGAACTAATAATGAAGTAGAACCTGAAAGAAGAATACCTGGATTCTCTTTCCCACGAACTAGATTCCACTGACTTTATCCTGAAGAAGATGAGAGCTCCAGTTGTCGCTCCTCTACTTGAGACACCCGAGTGAATAACTTGATCTCCCTTCTTTTTTGTCTGCTAGAACTCCATTGAAAGTTGAGAAGAAGAACCATTCTTCTTTTGACTCCATAGATAGATCGGGAGCTTTTTCTGTAAAACCATCTCTCTCCACTTAGCTGTATATTGTGAAAGATGAAGTTTTCTCCTGACAAAAATCCAACCCTTTTTCTGAACTCTAATGACCCTTATATAGAGAAATCCTAAGGTGGCCAATATGTGGACAACCAATTTTTTTATATGGACAACTATTTTATATGGACAACAAGAAAATTTAAAAAAAAAAATTTATGGACAACAAGTTTTAAGGGGACAACACTCTGTTATTTTTTAATCAAGTCCTCCAAAAATTTGAACTTTATTTTTAACTCCTCTCTCTCTTCCATAAACCCAGACTTTATTCTTCTTCTTATACTATTTTTCTTCATCTCTAACAAACTTTTAACTTTGGAGAAATGGTTGATTATTCTAACTTAACACTTAGATTTGAGATATTTTTTTATGAAGTTTGTTAATTTTTTGTTTGAATCTTCTTCTTCCTCAAATATGACTTGTTGAATAAACCATTCATGAACCCTAATAACCCTGAAATCTATAAATAAATAAAAACCCTTGAAAGTTGAGTTTGGTACCAAAATAAGGCTGATCTACTCGTGTTTTTGTGGGGTTCTGCTCGTGTTCGACGGTTTAAACCTAGAACAGTAGCAATCGTTGCTAGTGTTCGTGGGTTTCCCCCGAAATAGTAGCAGTGATCTGCTACTGTTTCAGGGGTCTCTCTCTCTCTCTCTTCAATTGGGTTTATCAAAAGATCCAGAAACTCTGGAAAAAATGGTGACTCAGTCATTGGACGAATAAACAATTAAGAAAGTTATTTGTGAGATTAAAATGTCAACTTTTCTGGTTCATTTTTTTTTTCCAGAATCTGATGTTATTTTTAAGTTTGTATTCATAGGTTGAGTTTTACTTTGGTGATAGTAGTCTTCCCAAAGATGAGTTCCTCAAGAAAACCATTAGTGAGAGTGAAGATGGATGTATCTTTTTCATTTGATTACTAGTTTGTTTGTCTCTTTTCTTTCTCTCTCTAGATACATGAATTGTTGGTCTGACTAAAATTTTAGTGGTGAGCTTGGCTTTGATTTCTTCCCAGATATGAATTCCTTCGTAAAACTATTAGTGAGAAGTGAGAGTAAAGATGGATGTATCCTTTTCATTTGATTACTAGTTTGATTGTCTTATCTCTTTTTCTCTCTCTAATTATATGTATTGTTGGTTGACTAAAATTTTAGTGGTGAACTTGTCTTTGATTTGTTCATTTTCTCGGATGAAAACTCATCTTGGGCCAGGAGGAGATAAGAAGCCGGAGGATATAACAGAAGATAAAGATGAATGTCTTTAGGTTTTCCATTTTTGACTAATATATTTGTTAACGATCCTTAGATTAATTTGTGTTAATATCCAAGTCCTTATAGAGTTGTCCCCTTATTAAATCAAAGTCAACTAAGTCAAAAATATATGACTTGTACCGGGCCCAAAAATAGTTGTCCATATAAGAAAATTGGTTGTCCACGTATTGGCCACCAATCCTAATAGGAGTCTCACTTAAATTAGGTTTCAATAAGAGTCTCAGAAAAGATACATCCGAATTTCTCTTAATACCCTTTTAAGGGAAATTAGGGTTTCCCCTTAATATGGTGTGTGGTCGGCCACTTAAGCCCATTAATGGACTTGGCCTGGCCGGCCCACTCCCACACTATGGCCGGTTCAGATCAACACATTACTGGGCTTGATCTGGACACCCCATAAGTGGGTTTTCTACTTTTTCGGGCTTCTCTTTCGAGCTCGATTCTTTCTATTATTTGGCACTATCAGACTAGATCATATCCATCTATAGGCAAGCTCCCACGAATCAACTCTCTTCGATCAAGCTACCACTCTTTGGTGTAACCCGTTATAGGATCCAGTTTATGTTAGCCGCGGATTGTCGAAGTAACCCGACGATCGTAAACGGTTTCTAGCTAAGCATTTTGATCCCTAATTGGACCGGACTAGATGATCTTCCGGATAAAGTCATCGTTGTCCAAACTGACAAATTGTACGCATTGCCATCTTGGTCGAAGGACACTCCTTCGGAAGGACTATATCCTCATTTCGATCATACCATACATCGTTGGGAAGCTAATTCAATTTCTAACAATACTCGGCCAATTTCGGAGCGTATAACCTCGAAACGTACAAAATAAATGCAGCAGTGTGTCAGTCTTCCCTGAAAGCGCGCTGCTCACTCGAACGACCATAACTCCCTCATCCGAACTCGAAACGACTACTACCATACCATTCTAGAATCGTGTCGAGACGAGGTACAAGTTTGTTGAAGAATATAAAATCTTTTGAGATCTCTATGTTGTCTTAAGGACCTAGAAAGTACACTATTACAACAGGGAGTCTGTGAAAAATGGTTGATTTTGACTCATTTCATCTCTAGGCTCCACAACTTCAATTACATCATTACAGACCCTACTGAGATGTGGAGTTCCCACACATTAAAACCCTAAAATCAGATATTCCCCAAACTCTCTAACCCTTTAATCCTAGAATTCCATATAACTAAAATTTATCTCAATAATATGTAATGTTACCTTGAGTTGATTGTTGATATCTTTGATTCTCCATTATTCTACCTCGTTTTCCTCTAATCCTTACACATGCAAGCATAAATCTGTTATGCCCAATCGGGGTTAATGTGTACAATACGAGTAATCAAAGACAAGCTATAGGAGTAGTAAAGAGCAATCGAAGACAGAACACAGAGATTTACGTGGTTCGGTTAGTGAGACCTACTACACGGCGACAACGGCGCAATGATTTCCACTATGATAAGCAAACAAGTTTAAACAAGAGATTCGTGAGATTGTGCTACTGATATCTCCTTAGGGTTTAGTTTATATAGCCACTAAACCCTAATCCCACCGACTCACCGACTCTCTACAACCGACTCTCTCTACAACTGACGTTATATAGATAACACTAATCACCGACATAAGCCTAGCTTCAGCATCCCAGCTCTGTCTCAGAGTCCAGCTCTGCCTCACAGCCCTGCTTCGCATACCAGCTCTGTCTCAGTAATCAGCTCCGCTAACGGGTCCAAAATTCAGGTTGGCGGGTTGGCGGGTCGTAAACCGGGTTCGATACCAATCCATATTCGAGTCACTTCTAACAGCATCTTTGGTCGAAGGACATCTCCTTCAGTGGGAGTACTAAAATGCCTTATTTCTGCCTGTTGAAATATGATTTGTATCTCTGCCCCTCTCAAAAGACTATCAATAGGAAATGCATTGTCGTGGTCAAATGAATTAAGGAGTTAATCATTTGTTTTGCTAGTTGAACTCAGAATCAATTAAAGTCTGAAAAGGATGATAGTTCAAATGAGATACTAAGCGACATGGCAATCAAACATAATACTTGTTTTAGGATGAATGGGTGACTGAATAAGATGTCCTTCGATCAAGATGACAATGCGATCATAAGAAAGGATGAGCAATGAAGGTCATCAAGTTTGGCCGTTTTGGGTTCTCTAATTAAAAGTTGTAAAATTCAAAGTGGATTGTCATGGAGTTCGTTAAAAGAAGTAGATCAGAAAGTGGGTTTTGTGAGGAAAAACAACAAGAAATAATAAGAGAAAGTTCAGGTAATAATATTAAACGACATTTTTATTCTTCTCCTTCACCTTCTTCTCAATGCGAAAAAGTCGTTCGTCAAGAACACCACCATCTTTAAGGACAACAATATCTAACTAGTAATGAAGTTGTTTCATTAGAGAGAGAACATATGTTCGATAAAGTTGTAACATCGAGTGATGTGGGTAAGTTAAGTCGACTAGTTTTACCTAGAATTTGCTGAGAGATGCTTTACTTTAAACTCAACATAAAATGGAAAGGGTTTATGGTTGAATTTCTAATGAGATTAAAATCATATCAAATAACGATTTAGACACAAAATTACCATAAGAAAAATGTAATTTTAACTATCTAATAACACAATATAACATATATATATATATATATATAATGTTATAGGTATTCGTTGGTAGAATTCTGTAGGTGAGTTAGAGAGAGAAACACACATGACACATTACAATTAGGCTCATTAATGTCAAATATTAAAAATATTTTTAGGATTGACCCAAATTAAAGAATATTGGAGTATAAGAGCCTTGGAGAGAATAAGAGAGTGGAAGTACAACAACACCTATTGCATTAAAAAGAGAGAGAACAAAAGTAGAGATAGAACAAAAGTTAGAGAGAGAGAACAAAAGTTTGAGAGAGATAAGAACACCACATAGGTACTATATACTCCCTTCTTGTAACTCAGTAAATTTTTTTTTTTTGTTATAAAAATTAACCAACATATAACATTTGGGACCTGGATAAAGTGGGGGCCCTGTGCCACCACACCGAACACACCCCTTTAGCCACGCCTCTGATCCGTAACAGACGAGGATTGTTTTCATTCCTCATTAAGGGAGTCTCAGCTAGAATATGATTCTGATAAATCTTATTTAATATTTAGATAAGTTCTTTTGGAATCCTAATTTGATTAGGATTCTGACTTTGGAAATCTTTAACAAAAGACTTGATTACATCAGCAAAAAGGTGGCAAGTTTCTGATCTTATCTCTCTAACTACTTTAGCAGAAGATAGAAAAGAATCATAAATTTTCATAAAGCTATCTAGTCAATTCAAAAGGAGTTTAGATCTAAACCACTAAAGAGGGCCAAGATGAGTCTTGGATCCGGTTCTAGCCAACCTAAAGAGTGGTGGTTAATTTGACTGCTCGAGTGTCTCGGACAAAGGAGCTACGCTTGGAGCTATAAGTCTTCAAAGATGATCAATATGGTTTAGTTGGAGGGAAGCGGATTAAGGTAATTCTAGTTTTACCTATCTCATTATAAGTTTGTGCATGTGATCCTAGATTAGTTAGCTTTAAGCGTCACACGTATAAGATTCCGCTTAGATCACTAGACTACGACATAATCAAATAGGCGTGACATCCTAGATAGAATTAGGAAAACTATTAACCCCTTTCGAAAGAAAGGAGTCGGAGTCAGAATTACAAGAAGGCTAACAGAAATATGAAGACGAAGATGAAGGTTCATGGGAGTATTCTCTAATTGTGAGGTAAGGTGGAACAACAAATCTAAGGACCACCTCTGACTACATGGTACTGAGGATGTCTAAGTCGATGCTTGGCTTGTTTATGAAATCTCTACTAGATAAAGAAGTATACGGAGATGGATGGCGAGGAGCTGACGATAAGTCTCCTAGCCAAGAAGGAAAAGCAATCCTTCCGTTGCCAAACTTAAACCGATGGTAGAGAGATTTTAGAATCAAAAAAAAAAAATTGAAGCTAAATAACTTCGAGAAGAAGAAGTAAGAATTCAGATATTCATTTTGGAAGTGTGAGAAAAACTTAGAATAGTGAGAGAAAATATCATTTACAGGAGGATTAAAGATCCATTAGAATGATAACGGCGGACTGCCCCTGTTAAGCGAAACGACGGAGTTGTGGTTGGTGGCAAAATGCAGCTTGCAATGTAACATCGAGGGATCTCTGGAGTTATTGAGTGGATTTTGGACGAACATTCGGGTGTGAATTTAATGTACCCTCAAAATTAAGTGTCAAGTGACTTAAGCAGGGTGGAAAACGTGTCAGGAAAGGCAAATGCAGATGCTCTGTCCCATGAACAACCTTAAAAGAAGGCCGCGGCTTTGAGGAATAAAGAAAATTCTCCGGGGAATAAAGACTTTTCTTAAAACTAGTCAAATTAGATTGACTTTTTATGTTTCTTTTTATTGCTAAGGGGCTTCTAATTTTAGAAGATGCTATAAAAAAGGTTCCTCCATCTCATCACCTCTCTCTGCCACTTCATCTTCTCGACACCTCATCATCTTCTCTGGCGAAAGTCGCCGGCCGTCCAATTTTCCGGCCGGCGACCTTCAAACATAAAAAAAAAAAAAAAAAAAATTATTTTCTCTCTCTCTAAATCAGATCTCCATGAGCAGTAGTAACAAAAAAATAAGAAGGGTTGCTTGGTCAATTAATTCTACGTGAACTAGTAGTTTAGGAGCTCAATCTTTTATTGCTCTTAGACAACCAGATGGATGAATGACTTTAAAAGCTTGTAATGATTAGTTCATATAGGATTATTCAACTGCGGAAGATTGATTTTGATTCTTCTTTCCTGAATTCAAAATTTGAATATATATTAATGGGTTTATTAGAGTTTTATGCAACTATTGTTTTACCAGAAAGTTAAGGGAAAGTATTGAATCAAGTTTTAGCAAGTGGACCCTGGAATTCATGATAATGGAATGTTAATTATCCATGACCTAATAATATGAATTCTAAAAGGAAACTTGATTTGAAAAGGATGATTGGTTAATCTTTATTGGACGAGCTTGTTATTTGCATACTCAACAAACCGGTGTTACTAAGGAAGACTTCAACTTCAAATCTTCAATGATTATCCTTACTCAGATAATCTCAACCTTCCTCGACTACTTCAAGATACAGCCGTTAATCTCACGAACAGACCTTCTCTCTCTCTAGATCTGTTCTGGAGAGAGAAAATAAAAAAAAAGTTTTTTTATGTTTGAAGATCGCCGGCCGGAAAATTGGCCGGCCAGCGACTTTCGCCGGAGAAGATGATGAGGTGTCGAGAAGATGAAGTGGCAGAGAGAACAGATCAGATGGAGGAGAACTTTCACATTCCGTATTCCCCATAAAAATTTATTCCCCCGAGAATTTTCAAAAAAATCTGGATTCCCTCGAGAATTTATTCTCCGGAGAATTTTCTTTATTCCCCAAAGTCGCGGCCTAAAAGAATTAAAGAGCAGAATAACGCCCTTTGCTCTGCTCTAAGATATTATTTATCACCTTCACTAAATTAATGTTTCATTGATATATGATGAGATGACCTTGAAAGGTTGAGAAGCTGTGATAAGAGTTCTTCTACTCTTAGTGTCTTTCCATTTTGCTAGAAGTGGGGGTGACTTGTGTTGAGCTCAGTATTGGTCATTTTGACTAGTCAAGAAATCTAGAGATTGATTTACGCGGCACGTTTTGAATCCCTACATAATGCGCGAACCTTTAATTTAATAGGGTCAATAGAGAAATGAACAGAAAAGAGTTATACCACCTCAACCCTAAATTACGGAGGTGACACAAGTATGTTAGACACCTGAAACTCTTTCATAACATAATGGCAAACATAGAGGTCGACCCGAGTAAACTATGTTACCCAAGCCCTAGATTAGGGAGGTCTGCAGAAGTAATCTCGACACCTTGAGCTTTGTTATGCCTGATTGAAATACGTGGAAGACCATATAGCGCAAAATATCGACTTTCCTTCACAGAATATACTATCATGATCAGAATAATTATATTAACGGCCAAGCCACGTGGCTATCACCAAGCCAGTGTCTATCCAGCGTAAAATTACAGTTGGTGGTCAACCATGCAAAGCCTATATAATCGTCACATGTCTATCATGAAAGGGGTCTAATCCTTATTCCTTAAGATTCATTAAACTCTTAACCTACACACAAAACTTACTTTAGTGTCAGAGTATTTTTGGAGATACCCCCTCCCTCGTCAAGTCATCAACATCAAGAAAGAACCACAAAATCAGAATATACAACGAAGATTTTCCTACATATATATATATATATATATATATATATGTATATATCCGTAAAGCAACTTTTCAACCCTACTAATTAATTTTTGGTGTTTATCTTGTTTTGAAATATGTTTAATTAGTTTCTATCTTTCATATGTTTTCAAATAATATGAGATACATCGTAAATAAGACGTAAAGTAAACGGGATCAACATATTTAAAATCATTGATAATCAGATGATTTTGAGAGTGGAAGGCATTGAAATGATGGAGATAAAGGATTAGAAGATACACAGTAAGAAGACGAAGAGAAGAAAAACAAATTCAATTTGTCATATGGTAGTTTACTAGTTTTTTTTTGTTGAAAAGAAAAATAGTTTAAACAACAACCGAGTTATTACAATACAAGTGTCGAATAAAATAGGGAACATCCTCCCAGTAACTACTACTATTAGAGATTCTAGTCCATTTGGCAAGGGAGTCCGCTATAACATTAGCCTTATGAGGAACATGCGAAAATACAACATCTATGAAATTCTCTGCAACTTCGTGATGCTGGGAATGTGTGCTTTGGAGTGCCAATGGATGGGATTGTTGGCGTCTATGAGATGTCTGATTAGCGATAGACTATCACTTTCTATGTGAAGAAATTCCACTTTGTGAGTAATGGCCCAAGTAATACCTTCTGCAATTGCTTGTATTTCACCTTCTTCTGCATTTTTAGTCTTAATGATGGAACTGTGAGCATGTAGAAATTATGTTTTATCGTTATGAAATATGATATCAATACCTGCAGGGTCTTTGATATCAGTGAATGAGACATCAGTGTTAAGTTTGGTAAAGGGTTTCTGGGGCGGATGCCATTTAGCCAGGGTATTGGTTGGCCTACTTATGCCTTTAGAGTCATTAATTATAGTATGATTCCTGAATGAGATTAATATTTGGTTGATTACCTGTTTGAAAGAGGGAGGTTCTCTCTGGAAGAATAGAGTGCATCTCGCTTTCCAAATATGCCATAAGATAATTGTCTGCAGAGCTCTTTGATGTTCACTAACCTTATAGTTCGTATCGTTCCAAGAGCAAATCCCGTTAAAGACCGAATCAATGTTAGAGGTAATAATATTAAAGTAAAACCAAATACTGCGAGCAAAGTAGCAGTGAAGTAATGTGTGGTCCAAAGTTTCAAGGGAACTGCAATAGCTACAGGTGGTTATATTGCCAATGTATTTACCAATTAAGTGACGGATGGGGAGATTATAAGTGCAACATTTCCAGAGGAAGAGACTGATACGGGGTATGGTATGAATAGACCAAATGAACTTCCAGGGAACTACAATGATACTGGAGTTGAGGTTACCATTGATAAGATGATTATATCTAGACTTCACATCATACTTACCCAATTTGGTAAGGGGCCAAATTAACTGATCTGGACCCTCAGAGATAAGGGGGATAGTCGAGTTGAGGCTAAACGCTTTTGAACCTAGCACCTCTGTAATAAGGCTTTCATTCCAAGTGTTATTATTAATAAACTGATCAACAGTTAAAAGGTCCGAGTTAGTAGGATTAGGAATAGGGGTCAAGAGGGAAGGGATCTAGTTATCCGTCCAGATGTTGATCGAGTGACCATTATGAACCTCCCAGAACGAAAGAGGGGTTATATTTTTGAGTTGCTTGTGAATACTTTTCCATATCCAAGCGTGAGAGGGTCGACAAGGGCCAGGAGAGGAAGTTTAAGGAAAGTATTTGGTCTTCAAGAATTTAACCCAGAGGGTGTCTGACTCTGTCTGAAGACGCCAGGCTAGCTTGCCCAAGAGGGCTTGGTTATCCAAGTAAGGATCACGAAGGTTTAAACCTCCATAAATCTTAGGAAGGCATATGGAAGACCAAGCCCTCGTGCAGATGCTTTTGGATTTTCCCCACCAATAAGACCGTTGAATGGTCTTCATGCGATTGCATACGCCTTTGGGAATGGCGAAGCATTGCATCTGGTATCGAGGAACGACCGAGGCTATTGCCGAGACATTAACCGTGCGACCAGCTTGAGACATGAAATTATCCTGCCATCTGGAAAGCTTAGTAGCTTGGATTTGATCGACCAGAGAATTGAAAATTTTTGTTTTGTTAGAACAAATGAATAGTTGGGCGCCCAGATATTTATCAGAGAGGGAGGCTTGGCGGACTTCTAGACTACGAATGGTCATCCTCTTGAATTTTAGGTGGGAGTTGCGAGAGAAGAAGATTTTTGATTTTGCATAATTGATCAACTGGCCAGAAGATTCACAGAAAGAGGGGATGATTTGCTTGAGGTTATAGATGTTATGCAGGGAAAACCGGCCAAAAATGATGCAGTCATCAGCAAAGAGAAGATGTGTGATACTCAGGTCGGAGTTGCTGGTCGGGTAACCAATAAAGCTATTATCCCTAGAGGAGGGATTCAACAGACGACTGTGGCCTTCCATAACGAGGGTGAATAGGAAAGGAGAAAGAGGGTCCCCTTACCTAATACCCCAGGTGGGTGTGAAGGAGGCCCCGGTCGTCCATTAACAAGAACCGCCATAGTGGAGGTGGAGATGCAAGCCATGATCATATTGATCCAATGGTTGGAGAAACCGAGCTTATTCATAATAGCCTCCAGGAATTTCCACTCGACGCGATCAAAAGCCTTGGACATATAGTTTACTAGTTTGGTCACACAAGAAATAATATTTTGCCAGTTTGTGACAGATGCCTTCAACAGAGGAAAAGTATATCCAATAATGGATTATAAATGGGCACCATCAATATAATAATGTCTTCTTTGCTTGTAGGTCAAGACTTATGATCAGATAACCCCTTTAGTGTCAAAACATATGAGCAATGTTGCTATGTCATAGTTCTACTTTTTTTTTTGGTTGAGAATGTCATAATTCTACTCATACACAACAACAAAAATAATTTATCACATTTTTATTGAAACCTTATTGTCATGAATCACTCCGTGGAATGAATTAGGCGAAAAACCGAATTTCGTTAAAAAAAATGAAAAAACCCAAAAAGAAAAACTACCTAAATGTTGAAAAGAGACAAGTTCTAACTTTTATTTTATAAAATTATAAGTAGTACTAATTTTTTACTTTTGTTATAAGTAGGTTAGAAGGTTGAATAAGCTAAAGCAGACAGGTACCAAAATTTCGTGGAAGCAAAAGTTTAGGTTATGGGGAATGTCTTTCGGTTATCATCAAGTAAGTGTGGAGGCGTTTATTTGCGTGTTTCAGTTTTTCTTCATACATTAACTCCTCACCAGATGATGTGTTCCACTCTAACCGATTTTTCAATAAACTCCACATGACAATATGATGTGTTTATATCTACCAATATTTTTCAAAGTCTGATCTAAATTTATTTGAGATCAAAACTTATACATGTCATAGTTTAGATCTTTGTATTACTGATTTTGTTTTGTCATACGATTCGGATTCAAATATAGACGAGTCGGACAATTCAGATAAATAATTGAATCGGATTGAGACAATGAGAAAGAAAAAGATTCACCTTCTAGACTTCTAATGCCATATCCTCTAAAAAGAACTCATTTTAAGGTTTTTAAGTTTCAAAATATACAAGAACAAGATTTTAAAAAAATGTTTACGCTTAATAGAATTTCTTTCAGTGTTTGACTTCGAAACTGTTATTATATTTTTCTAGAGTTAATTCCTATATGGCCCCCTACTTTGTGACCAACTTCCTTTATGGCCCCTTTTTTTTCGTAAATTCAAATAAGGCCCCCTATTTTCAAGTAAATGTCATTACTACCCTCTTAATTCTAAATTTAAAACATTTAAAAAAAGTTATTTCCACCTCACCCCTCTCTCTCTCCACCTCATCTCTCTCTACAACTCACCCCTCTCTCTCTCTCCACATCACCTCTCTTTCCAACTCACCTCTCTCTCTCCAACTCACCTCTCTCTCTCTCTCCAACTCACCTCTCTCTCTCTCTCCAACTCACCTCTCTCTCTCTCCAACTCACCTCTCTCTCTCTCCAACTCACCTTCATCTTTTCCGATTGAAGTCGCCGGCCGGAAATTTTTCCGGCCGGCGACTTCCCAAAAAAAAAAAAAAAAAAAAATTTCTCTCATCTCTCTCTAAAAATCCGGCGAAGGGGGTTTCCCTTCGCCGGATTTTTAGAGAGAGAGAGATGAGAGAAAAAAAAATTCTTTTTTTTTGGGAAGTCGCCGGCCGGAGACAATCGGAGAAAATGAAGGTGAGTTGGAGAGAGAGAGTTGACATGGAGAGAGATGTGTGGTGGAGAGGAAATGAGGTGGAATTATAATTTTATTTTTAATTTTAATTTTCAAAAAAAGATTTAAAGGAAGGGTGGTTAGGACAATTACATCAGAAAAGGAGACCATATTTGAATTTACGAAAAAATAGGGCCATAAAGGAAGCTGGTCACAAAGTAGGGGGCCATATAGGAATTAACTCATTTTTTTAACATATTTAAAAACTCAATAGTTTAAAATAAATATTTATAATTCTACACTTATACTTAGGTGTATTGAGTGAGACTTCAACTCAAAATTGAAGTGATAGATGTCGGCATGAGTCTGATTAGGTGTAGGGATATTATCCTCTTCTTCTTCATAACTACTACTAGAAAACCATTTTGAAACAAAAATAGTTTCTCGGCGGAATAAACCAAATGGGTCCTATTCCCATTGAAGAAACCAAACCGTCAACTTCCACGTTTTGAGTCCAATGAGATTTTATCATAACTTCTTGAACTATATTCATTCTTGAAAACTAAATCATTTAAAATCACACCAATCATCTCTCTTTTTCTCTCTCACTAAAATCTTTCAAAATCACACCCTCTCTCTCTCTCTTTTCTATGATCCTATTAGATTAACTAATTTAGAGTATATCAACTTTAATTGTTCCAAATATGTCTCTTTTTTCACCCAAAAAACTCTCTAATTTTCCATATGTTTTGTTACTCTTCATTTTCTTCATTGATTTCTTTTCATTTTCTTCTTCTTCTTCTTCTCTAATTGTTAATAATACTGAGGCATTTTATAATTACACATCAATTTCGGATTTTCGCTTACTAAACCGAAGAGTGTTGTTTAAATGCCCGAACCCGAGTCCATATTTAGAGATTAATATAAGCTCAAATTCTACGCTTTCGAATGAAGAGTATATTACCGTCACTATTTCCGGTGTCTTAAAACCTTCGGACTCCGATTGGGTTGCCATGATCTCACCCACAAACTCTAGGTGAGTTGCATAAAACAAAGTTAATTATTATAAATTTTTTCTCTTTTTTACACTAATTTTGGGTTAATTTACGTTGAAACAGTGTTAATTACTGTCCTACTAATGCTATAAATTATCAGCAAACTGGAGATTTTAGTATTCTTCCTTTGCTTTGCCATTATCCGGTTAAGGTAATATTTTGAACCCTAATTTTCAGTACCATACCAAGAATTTGTGTTGAGATGTGGAAGAAGATAATTTAGAATTTCTTTTATTCTTATATATATTTTAATTATAGGTAGGTACTAGTATTAATGTTAAACTTTATATAAGGAAAATATCAACACTATCGAATTGCTGTTTTTGTTAGACTTATATAGATATTGCGTAAAAAGATGAAATGATGATAACTTTCGAAAGAGGTTATCTTAAAAACTTACCAATAATAATGAGTAGAATTTGCAGCTTTCTAAACGAATTTGCGTAAAAATAATCACTGATAAGATGTTTATACGAATAAAGTTTCATAAGTCACAATCAAGTAACAATAGTCAATAGTCACCATACGACATATACTTATAGTATGGTATAACGAGACAGCGAGACCAATTTGTATCGTTTAACATGTTCGATATTTTAAGTTCGCACAAAATTATTTTTGAGAATTGACAATTTATTTGGAATTGAATTTGCAGGGCCAATATTTGAAGAATGACCCATCCTACCTTGGGTGCAAAAATAAAGAATGTAAAAAATATGAAGGAGATAAATGTGTAGAGAATACATGCAAGGGATCTGTGACATTTCATGTGATTAATATTAGAACAGATATTGAATTTGTTTTCTTCACGGGTGGATTTCTTACTCCTTGCATTTTAAAAAGATCTACTCCTCTCAAATTCTCTAACCCTAATTCACCTTTGTATGCTCATATCTCTAGCATCGACTCCACCGCAACATCGGTAAATTTCTTTTCTATTGCTCAATAAAATTTTTTTGCGTAAATACGTGCTATTTTTCTTGTCGAGAAATTCAACTTTGGTAAGGTAAATATTTTTTTTAATATCGAATTGTTTTCAACCTTTTTTTTGTTGGCTAAAATATTCTTTTTCATAACTCAATTTACCCCTTAATATCTAATTGTTTTCAACCTTTCTCTCTATATTTTTACCATGTCCAAATTCTTCTTGCCCAAAATGATGATAAATTGAACACATCTTTTTAAGCGCATATCCGTCACATACGATAAGATTATTTTAGCCTTGTATGAAAAAAGTTATCTAAATTTTGACAAAATTTAACCGTTAGAGGGGGTAAATAATCAGTTACCAATTAAATAAGGGGTAAATTGAGTTACCAAATTCTGTTAGGGGTAAAGTTCAAATAACCCATTATTTTTGCAACTTTTGAACACTTATCTTGCAACATTTCCTACCTTATAATAGTTATGTGGAAACTAAATTGGACAGATGAGGGTGACATGGGTAAGTGGAGACAAAGAAGCTCAAGAAGTTCAATATCTTGGTGGGAAATCAGAAAAATCACAAGTCACTACATTTACACAAGCTGATATGTGCAGTAAGTCCTCTCTCCCTCACACCATTTGTTAGTCTAGTCTTGGCCCTTCCTTGTGTTTCTAGTGGCAATGGACTTCTCTCACCCAAAAGCTAGTTCCATAATACAAACTTGATATACCAAACCTTTCATCTCATTCAAATGCTAAGCAATTGATATTCCTTGCAACAACAAAAAATAAACAATTGATATTCGCTCTTTATAATGTAATTTTCTTAGTTATTCGAACATGTAAACTTTTTGGCCGTAATCTTCTGATCATCGGTTTCATACTATGAGTTTTACTGGATGCACAAGTTTGCAATATAACAAATCTTTTATTTCTCCTCAATTTTTATTTCCATCTAAATTAATAATATGCGCTTCACAATTTAAATATAAGTCTAGCTCGAGCTCTGGTGTTACTTGTTGGGTACTTGGGTTATACGGCGCCCAAAAAGTTAGCTCAAGAGATAAAAACATCATATTTGTGATCTAACCGCTTCATCTTCCACAACTAATGTGGAAGTATCCCAACAATCTCCAGATGTAGGTTGACTTTGACTTGAATAGACTGTGGCGGCAATACTTGTTTTATCTTAGGGTCTGATACCATTGTCGACCTCTATCACATAGACAAAGTTTTTCTCTCAATGAACACATGCCTTCTCCATAACCAATCAGCCGTGATACTATGCCCCGCCGCTCTCCCGAGTGAATTCCGGCTGGGTGACGTGACATTTCTCATAACCAATATGGAGGTTGTCACTTTATTTGCACCAAGCCCTACAAACATACACAAACTGCCAAAGTAGATAGATTTAGACTGATTCACGTTTAATCAAACCTTACACAACTAGCATCATCTAACCTTACACATAAGTTATTTTTACGGTCAAATATTAATTCGGTACCAAATTTAGATATTTTTCGTTGATCTTGGTTAAAGAGACATGTCAATGCTTAATTTTCTTCCCTTCAATGAAATGTTGACCCCGACATGATAAGAGATTTGGGGTGCAGGGCCGGCCCTAGGGTGCAAGCGAGCAAAGCTTCACTTTGGGCCCCGGGGCCAAAGGGCCTCACAGGTTACATGAACCTGCATTCATCTTTCAAATGTTAACCGTTCCTAACTTGGGTTTTGCCGCAAGAAGTAGTTAAAGTCTGCTACGATTCTTTTATCTATTTTCGGAAAGAGGGGAATTAGAAGGCACTCTTTGTTCAAATCCAACATTTTGACTCCGGAGATTCTGGTCAACGTTCTCGGATGTCTGTCAAGAGAAAATACAGACTGTTAGTAAAAAATGTTGATAAACTACTGCTTAATTTGCACTTTACGAGTAAACTCGTTATAAAGAGTAGAAATACCAGGACTTAAGACTGATTATACCTAACTGTGATGCCTATATATGAAATGTAGATTCAGTGGTGGGAAGTCCGGCAAAGGATTTTGGATGGCACGATCCTGGATTCATTCATTCAGCTGTCATGACTGGCTTTAATCCGTCAACTTCTTACTCCTATCGATACGGAAGTGATTCAGTAGGTTGGAGTGATGAAATTAACTTCAAGACGCCCCCGGCTGGAGGCTCTGATAAGCTTAAGTTCCTAGCTTATGGCGATATGGGAAAAGCCCCTCGTGACAAATCTCTTGAGCACTACATTCAGCCAGGATCTCCTTCAGTGATGGATGCTATGACAGAAGAAGTGGAAAGAGGAGAAGTCGACTCCATTTTTCATATAGGAGATATAAGTTATGCCACTGGGTTTTTGGTAGAATGGGATTTCTTCCTTCACCAAATAGAAAGAATAGCTTCTCATGTTACTTATATGACTGCCATTGGTAACCATGAGAGAGATTATATAGATTCTGGGTCGGTTTATATAACTCCTGATTCGGGTGGAGAATGTGGAGTTGCTTATGAGACTTACTTTCAGATGCCCACGCCTGGTAAAGACAAGCCCTGGTACTCCATTGAGCAAGCCAGCATTCACTTCACTGTTATCTCCACTGAGAATACTTGGACGGTCGACTCTGAACAGGTAATTACTTGCTTAGGTCCATTCTTGTTTATCGCCACATTTTACCCTGTTAAAAGAACGAAAAGAAACATACATATATACATATACTAGCATGTTCCTCGTACTAGGGGCACAGACACTGCCATTGAGCATCTATACAGTCTTCTGGTGAATTTGTTGTTATCAAAGTACCTGAATTCATCAAACCGCGCATAAACTCATTATTACGACGCATAAATTTATCATGGCGACCGATAGAGGAGGGTACGTCTGACTCAGACAAACGTTGTGATCAACCAACGTCCCTTTATATATATATATATATATATATATATATATATATATATAAGTACCACTAGTTTGTGATCTGAGACTAATTTTTCTTTTTATCTATGGGTAGTGGAAATGGATGAAGCAAGATTTGGAGTCGGTCAATAGATCGATAACACCATGGGTAATTTTTATGGGGTAAATATGATAAATTCTCATATTAAATAGTGTTTCCTTATTAACAAAAACTATATCAAGATCCTAATTAACTATCTATAAGATTTTGATTCTTTCAGACATAGACCGATGTATACTTCCATATTGCTTAGTGGGGATCAAGGTTTTGTCGAAGCCGTAGAACCATTACTAATGGAAAATAAGGTAAACACTACAGAGTAACATTCTAACTATGTGAAGCAATTGACTCTAAATGCAGCTGAAAACGTAGCAACTGATACTAAGGAGCGGAAATTTGTACCCTCTATAGAGGCTTCATGTTCGGGGTATCCCTCAATCTGATTTGCCGCTCCTTTAGGCACCGTATTAAACTTTGGTGTTAGGTCATTCAACTAACTATATTCTATAATATACTTTATATATCACTTATGATTGGATTTAGTTATATAATATAAATGAAACATATTACATAAAATGATACATAATATAAACACATATTTCGATATAATGTAGCCAGTGCCCCCACCCCATACCGCCTTGCCTAGCTCACTAAATCACCTAAACTCCTCCGGCCTACCAGGTTTTCACACCTGACACTTCTATATTCATTGGGAAAGTTGAACCCAATTAAACTTATCTTATCTACTAAGCTCAGGTAGAAATCTTTCGGTTCGAGCTGGATCTTACCTTTATAAATGGTCAACTTGAGCACTTCTCGATGAATATAAGAATCGAAAGTTGTTATCCGTGCACTCTATTTTCTAAGTACTCAACCTCTAGGATCTAACAAAATTGCCCATATTTGCATAGACAAAATATAAACTGGTACTTATGATCAGGTGGATCTTGCTCTGTGGGGACATGTCCACAACTACGAAAGATCGTGTGCCGTTTATAAGGGTGAGTGTAAAGCAATGCCTACAAAAGATGCAAATGGAGTATACACATATGATAATAGCAACTATTCTGCTCCAGTTCATGCAGTCATTGGCATGGCAGGCTTCACCCTTGACAAATTTCCCCGCCTCTTTGTAAGCATACTGTTTACTCTTCACCTTATATACTTTCATATCTGTAGTAAATAGAAACAAAAATGAAACATAAATTGCGAAAAAATAGTGTAAATTTTAGATTTTACTGGGTCGGAAATTTTAGTAGCCCATGGATTTATTCAATTATGTGTTATAAATATCGGCAGATTTATAAAGATTGGAGTTTAGTAAGGATTTCTGAATTTGGATATATCAGAGCAAATGCAACACGGGAAGAACT
Source organism: Eschscholzia californica (assembly GCF_041429995.1). Lineage (NCBI taxonomy): Eukaryota > Viridiplantae > Streptophyta > Magnoliopsida > Ranunculales > Papaveraceae > Eschscholzia > Eschscholzia californica. The sequence goes on from NW_028238198.1 coordinate 41,970,186, forward strand.
ACAAATCGAGGTTAGTATACAATAGTATACTATATATTATGGTTATATTAAGTTATCAGGGAAGACACCAGATAACTTAATTCCACAGCACGGATTTCGGTTCAAAATATTTCAAACAAAATTACGAATTTCCCAATATTGATTATTTTGTAAATCAAATCAGAACCATTATGATCAAATGCTTTGACAAATCTGATTAATTCATCAATAATTGGGATCAGTGGGTCATTCTGGTGAGCCGTTGAGTCCTACTAATATTATCCGAAAATAAATGGCTCACTTCAATTATTTCTTTCACTCTTGACTTCTAAATTATCTGAAATTTGATGTGCTCTTTTTGTTTATTTCAGTTTGTGAACTCAACCTCAAGGGCAGTTGCGGATAGTTTTCGGTTCACTAAAATAAAAGGAGAGTAGGACTACAATTGGTAGTCGGTACAATAGTTTAGATAGTACTTATGGGCTAAGTGGACTTTACCATACACTATACAAGAACAAACCTAAACCAAATTATGTCAGCTTTCAGATTTTATATAAGAAACAAATTTCAAATAAAACTACTTGTACACTACTAGTCATTTCAGAATTACCAAAAAGGAATAAACATGTCTTGTTTCAAACTTTCAACTCTGGTAAACTAATGTATTTGTGTTCTTGGAGAAAGATATGTGCTATTGAAACTGTTCGAGGATGCGCTTCCATCTTGTCCTCTACAAAATAGGCTCAATCTAAGTGTATTTCTATGTTATTCTCCTAACTAGAACTTACAAGTTAATTCCTCACAGCTATAAATAGATGATCAAGTAAGCTTTCTAATTGTTCTAAAATAGTAAAACAGGATCCCAACAGAAAAACGAACTTAGTCCCAAATTACCTGGCAACGAAATGCGGAAACTCTTCACTAACTCGTCGAAGATGATGAAACATGTGTGTGACCCCTGGCTAGTTCTGGTGTCATGGTTGCAGCACACTCAGTTTACATTAACACCTTGTTTTTTGCAGAATTTGTGATTGGGTTAGAGAGGACAACAAATGAACAAAGGAATGAGTGATATTTCATAGATTAAGAACCAAAAACCAACAAAATGTACGAAATGAATCACAAGTCGGAATACCATTTAACTATTTGAGTAAGATCTTTGTAGGCTATAGGCTTGTGAATTTGCAAGCAGAGAACAAAACTGTAACAAGAAACAAAACACACCTTAACATCAATCACCAGAAATCTTGACAGGTACAATAGCATTCCCTGAAGTGATAATGGCGATGTGGATCCTTCAGTATGATTTCACGATTTTTTTACTCTGGATATAAATTTGAAAAACTCATGGCATGCACGATGATTCTCTCCTATCCGAATTGAACAAATGTGGTGCATTTCACACTTAATCAGCACCAAAGAAAGTGCAAACTTGTCTGTGTTGCCACATGAATAACCATGTTATAGGTCGCTAGCTTTACTAGCACCCAACCGATTCGATCATATCCTGCCTTCTTGATATTCTCCTTCAACATGTCTACTGGATTGAACATTTTTTTCTGAATATGGATTCAAACTGTCCCCAACAGTGAATTTGTATACCCTTCTCTTACTCCCACCCAGCTGTGTGCGTTAACTGGTTTCAGCCCAAACACTTTCATAACCATCCCCACCGTATTAAGATTCTCCCGTTGTCCTAAATCTGCATAAATTAGCAATAAAAGTATATAAACTCCCGCATTATATTGATTCAAAACCAAGCCATCTTTTATTCGCAACCTTTTTCTCCAATCGTCTACACTTGTATACCTCCTACAAGAAAAAAGTAGTGTTGTCCATATAAACTCAGATGGCTTAATGGGCATTTTCTCTATAATATTGAAAGCTTGTTCAAGCAGATCTGAGCTTACATAGAGATCCATGATACAAGTAAAATGTTTTCTCTCGAGCACAATTTTATAATCCTTTTCATGTACAGTTAGAGTTGAGGACCTTCATTCACCAAACCACGAATGCCATACCCACCAACCGCCCAAGTTACCAAGCTTTTGTTCTTAACAGTCTGAAATAGTAACACGGCTGAGTTTAAGAGCACTAGTCTCTACCGAGCTAGTGTACATGTCAATAAGGACATTAGTCTCTACCAAGCTATCTAAAATACGAGTACGAATTATGTAACTAACATTCCAAGAAACCGAACTCCTTTCGTTCATTCAATCGAAGACCCTAGTAGAATACATCAAGTTCTTACATTTTTCATACAACATCAAGCAAAGCTGTCTGAGAACTAACTATACCCATATTAAAAATTCTATTTCTAATGGAGAACCCAAGAATAATTCTGCCTAATTAAGTACCATGACCTGCAAACAAACAGCCATTCGGTTTTAACTCCCTTCCTTAGTATCTCTGATAAGAATTTAAGAGCTTGATCCCATAAGCACATATTATGGAGACAACCCAGAAACCATTGGAGTTCCGAGTTCATAAAACCAAATCTCTGTCCGGAATTTCGTCGAACAATTGGTGTGAAGCAAAAAAGTTGTTATAGTTGAAGTAATCAACAAGAACAATAGTAACAAAGATGTCATGGAGATACCCACATATAATAGCAAATGAAATGAATGGATGTTTTTTTTCCATGAATTGGAGGTTGATTGAGATGGTAGTGGAGATTCAGAAGAGACCTACGTTTTTTATTGTTTAATTTAATGCAACGTAGTGTTACCTATAAAACAAACATATGCCACACATTTGTACACCATCACTAAACACTTGACACATTAGTGACGCATTTGTGTAGAAAAATGAAGAAGAAGTCAAGAAAGTAGGCACCAAAAGTCACCAAATTTGTAAATTACTCTTACTTTGGGTGAAATGACATAAAACCCAGACTCCAATATGCCTACTTTCTTGACTTCTTATGTACTTTGGGAGTTTGAATAGCATTCTCCTTAAAAAAATGAACTTATTTTGCTAGGGAAGAGGGTATCTTTCCCCTCATCCCAATGGCTAAGAGCATCTCCAATGCAATCTTAATCTTAAAAATTCGGAGTGCCACGTAGGACTTATAGAGTTTTTACCTTAAAATTCATCTCCAATGCAAAACTCAATTCAAATCTCCAAGATGACGTGTCGAGGTTGGAATTGAGATATCTCAAGAGGATACTCCATTTCTAGAGTGTCTCTTGAGATATTTCTAAGTGCCAACTCAACATTTTCATATATTTCAATTAAACAAATAGGAAAGAGAAAAATTAGAGATTGACATTTGAATCTCGACACATAGGACTTTTAGAGTTTCTTTTGAGTTTTGCATTGGAGATGCTCTAAGATTTGTTTTCCCATGTTTGTCTCTAATGGTTGAGATTTACTCTCTCAAAGTTTGAGGGTTAAGATTTAATTAAAATTCATACAATTGTTTTTTTAGCGTACATAATACTTTCAAAACAAATTACTGTAGACGGTAAAATGTCTACGGGTCGGAAAGTCTGACAGTCAACGGGTCAACGGTCAAAAGTCTTGTCGGGTCGGGTCGGATGCTTCGAGGACCAGCTACGTGTCGAAAAGAACCTGCACACAAAAAGAGAGCTGGAAGTGATCGGGAAGCCTCTGGGACACCGGGATGGTGCCTGCCTAAGGGGGCTTCGACGGTCAAGTCAAATACTCGATCAAATATAAATAAAATGAAAGAGGGCGATAGGGAGGTAACCGTCGTCGGAGTGCTTAGGTGTCGCGGTTCGTGGAGTTGTCGGAACAGATCTCCACGGTAGTGATATCGTGACGATAACTTGCTGGTCGTAAGTGGGTTTTGCAATAAGCCGCTGGTCGTACGTGGGGTTTGCAGTAAGCCGCTGGTCGTAAATGAGCCTTGCGATAAGGCTTTGGTCGTAAGTGGATCGAACGATGATGATTTATAGGTGGACGGTGTTGATACGCTTAGCTCCTTGTCGCTAGATGCGGTAAGAATGTGACCGTATTAGGATGGTTATACGACCAACTAGTTACTGCTGAATGAGTGTTGCGGTCAGCTAGTTACCGTTGGATGAGAAGTATATGAGACCAGAGAGCTCTCTTATGCAATAAGGTGGTGGTTGTATGGTGTCGATACGGCTAGTTAGTTACTGTTTGATTTGAAATTACCAAGCTCTTATCTCCCAACTTCTAAGACAATTAGTCAGAGACCTTGGGGGAATGGGAAGCTCTTTGAGAGTCTTATCGGAGAGTATGTGAGTAGAGAAGATGGAGTAGGTTACTAAAGTATTGTTGTCGAATATTGGATGCCTTGTCTGAGTGTCGTTTTTCGTATTTATAGTGGTGGAAGGGGGTCGTCTTGATGACGACCAGTGAGTAACCGACGTAGTTATTCCGTATCTTTATTCCAAGAGGTACGTTAAGGGATGGAAGATCTGATGTACCGACCGTCAGATGAGTATTCGAATTCCTTGGGGACGGTCAGGATGTTACCGCGTGTGCGATAAGCTACTGGCCGGTAACTTCCGTCTTTAAGTAGTAGATACGGAATATTTACCACCAGCGTGGGTACGGATTGCGCGATAATTCTCTGGCCGTAAGATAGCCTAGAACTGGGAGGTGGCTATCACGTGACACGTGTCAGATATGCTTAGTGTCAAACGGGTATGGATTCGGTGACCAGAGTAGCGACTTGGGCCATTATCGGGCCTCCTTATTTAGCCTCGCGGGTTTTACCCTTACGAAGCGATTGTTTCTTTATTCTACATGAACCTCGTGGGGCGAATATTTGCCCATACAATTACAAGATAGATCTTATAAGGAGGAACAATACATAACAGAAGGACTAAAGAGTAAGAAGTTAACAGAAAGGTGTCGATGCTGAAAAATCAAGAATCAAGGGCTCGCAGTGGAATAAGCGAGATTATGTGCCACTTGATTGCAGTCACGTGGACAATGTAAGAGATCCACGTTTGTCATTCTCCGTCTTCCACGGAGATTAAGGATCTCGTTTTGTAGTCACCACGGGACTTCATCTGGTCCGTTCAATAGAAGCTTGATAGAAACCCTAGAATCACTCTCTAGAATAAAGCCTTCAAGACGCAGCTTCTCCCCAAAATCTAAACCTAATTTTATACCCATCAATTCACTGTGAAGGGCAGATTTTGGAGGGAAAAGCGAACTTATTGAGTCGATGATGGAGCCATGGTGATCCCTTGCTACAGCAGCCACTGCTTCTCGAGCTGCACGGTAAGATCCATCTACATTTATCTTTAAAATCCCTAAAGGAGGTGGTAACCAAGAGATGTCCTGCAAAATCGAGTTAGTCGAGATAAAGGAAGAAGAGGAGAAGACAAACCTAAAATTAATTTTATGATTCCACCAAATTCGACTGAGATCGAGTGGCTTTCTGTTGAAGATGAACTGGTTTCTGGCTTTCCACCATTCCCATAACAGATAAGTATAAGTCCACCACTCATTTTGGGAATGATTATGTTCATTAAGCAGATTCTTGAGGTTATTTATCGGCTCTGTACCCATACTTTGTAGGTTCTGGTTCTCGGTTAGAGCAATTAAACTTCTCAGAGTTGGACAAGTACCAAATAAATGAGATGAAGTTTCAAGCTGGTGAGAGTCACATAATCGGCAAGATTGAGGTATGTCATTCCTTCTAACTCCGATATTTGCTAAGGTTGCAAGCCCATCCTGGATAAGTTTCCAAATAAATAATTGTACCTTAGGTTAGATTAATTGTTGTTTCCAAAACCTATTCCATGGGAAATTGCCTACTGTATCATCAAGATCTGGAAGAGGAGTAATAACCCTGTAGTATGACTTTTTGGTGATTCGACCATGCTCTGTGGGTTTCCAAATTAAGGTATCCCTAGTGTCTTCAAATTTATTAAGCTCGATATTCTTAATAGCAGTTGCTGATGTAGTGTCAAAGTATTGGTTCAGTAGATTGTCATTCCATCTTTTTGAGTTGGGAGTAAGTAAATCTGAGACTTTAGAAATCTGTCTAGGTAGATTAACAATCAAACATGGTTTGTGACCTAAAATCTCAGGAATCCTAGGGTCTTTAACAATATGAGTAGATGTTCCATTTTCAATCGACCAGATAATATTTTCCTGTATCGAAACTTTAGTGGACTGTAGTGATTTCCAAAATAAAGAAGAAGACCCCAAATGTGAAGTCGACCAAAAATCTGAATTTCTGGAATATTTACTCTTAAGCAATTGAACCCAAACTTCATTGGGGTTATTGATTAAACGCCAAACTACTTTTGCTAATAGAGATTCATTGACTTGTTCGAGCGATCGAATGCCACCCCCACTCTGTTTTGGACTACTTAATATTTCCCACTTAATAAAATGCATCCGTCTTGATTCTTGGTCTTTTCCCGACCAAAAATCACGTTCCAATCGTTCTAGTGAATTGATGACCTGCTTGGGCAATTTTTGAAAACTTAAGGGATAAGTACAATATGAACTTAAAATGGATTTTATTGACACTGTTTTCCCTGCTTGTGTAATCAATTTGTCCTTCCATCCTGCAAGAGCAGACGTAAATTTGTCCTTTCAGGTTTTAAAATTAAAGCACCAAGATACTTGGAGTGGTCCGACATGAGGGGGGCTTGTAAAGTATTAACAAAAGAGTTCTTAACTGCTGACTCCACTCCAGAGCTGAAGAAAAGAGAAGATTTATTGTAATTTACCTTTTGCCCTGAGAAGGAGGAGTACTCCTCCATAATATTCATGATGCTCTGTAAATTAATATGTGCAGAAGTACCAAAGATAATCAAGTCGTCAGCAAATAGGAGATGAGTGATGGTAGGGCTAACGGTATTGATTTTGTAACGTGTATAATTAACTTGAGAAGCATAATAAGATATGAGGAGGGAGAGGGATTGAGAGGTGAGAATGAAGAGGTAGGGTGACAGGGGACACCCTTGCCTCAAACCTCGAGATGAGAAAAGTCACCATACAAATTTCTATTGACCAAGACCCTAAAAGTAGGGGTCGAAATACAGTGTATAATAAGTTTAAGTATACTTCCTTGGAGACAGATGGCTTTTAAAATGGTCTCCAAATAACCCCAGTCAACTCGGTCATACGCCTTGACCATGTCCATCTTTAATGCAAATGACCCTTTTTTCGCCTTAGACTTTTTCATAGAATGAAGAAGTTCTTGAGTAACAATTATATTGTCTAGAATTTGGCGATTGGGGACGAAGGTATTTCGAGTCCAATCAATACAATCCACAAGATAAGGACGACTTCTATTAGCTAAAGTTTTAGTGATGAACTTGAAAAGAAAGTTGCAAAGCGAAATTGGTCTAAAGTCCGAAGCGGAACTCGGATTCCTGACTTTCGGGATTAAAGCAATCGTTATGGAGTTGAGAGAAGGAGAAAAAGAACCTGTAGCAAAGGCTACCTGTATGAATGTCGTTAATTCGAGGCCAATAGATTATCAGTGGTGCTGATAAAAAACACAGGAAAGACCGTCTGGACCAGGGCTCTTTAGAGGGCCCATCTCCATAACCATTGTTTTGATATCCTCAGAGGAGGGGATCCTCTAGATGTCGTCTAGGGCTTCATCCGATAGTATCTTAAAGGAAGCCAAAATATCAGGTGGTGGAATACCAACTGGTTCTGATGTAAATAAGTTCTGAAAAAAGGAAGATATATCGTTAGCTATATCATCCTCTTTGATAGAGACCCTCCCTGACTGTAATTGAAGGCGATGGATTATGTTCTTCTGTCGCCGACGAGTCATAGCCGCGTGGAATGCCTTGGTATTGCGATCCCCATTGTGGGACCATTTAGATTTAGTACGTTGTTCTACCCTTAGTCTGAGGACTTCTTCCAAATGAATGGTCTGCTCTTGATTACTACTTTCTATTTGTAGTAGGGCATCTGTTGGTGGAAGAAGTTGAATGCCTCCAAGACGTTCTCGTAAGATTTTGAGTCTGTTAGTGAGGATACCAAAGAATTTTTTACCTATATATGTAAATTATCTTTGACCGCTATGACCTTATCATGAAAATTACCTGAACCATTTTCCCATTCAAGAAGGAACTGGTCATTGTAATACCGATGTGTAGACTAACTTGAAGGATATATTGCCTCGGTCTGAAGGAATGGTATCCTTCCGAAGGAGTGTCCTTCGACCAAGGTTGCAATGCGTACAATTTGGCGAATAGGATCTTAATGACCTTACTCGGAAGATCATTAGTCCGGTCCAATTAGGGGTCGTAATGCTTAGCTAGAAGCCAACTACGATCGTCGAATCAAGGAGTTGATTCGCGGCTAACATAGACCGGATCCTACCAGGGTTACACATCAGAGTAATGATTTGAACGGAGAGAATTGACTAGAAGGAGAATGGTAAATAAATGGATTGGATCCATTATTGGTAAGTCCAGATTTATTCGGAGAAGTCCGAAGAGATACAAACATGTCCGGACCCAAAAGGGAGGACCCGGAAAGACTTTAGGTAGGCCGGCCATGTGATGGCCGACCTAGGCAATAGGGCCGGCCATGTGATGGCCGGTTAGGCCCTAAGTGGGCCGGCCAAGGAAGCCCATAAAGGGCTATGTTGGCTGGCCACTCCAAGTAACCCTAAAGAGGGTATTTTGGGTGTTGCCTTATAATTAGGTTTTAGGAATCCTAGTTTGAGTCTAATACCTCTTCTAGGGATTTCTATATATACCTAATTATACAACCTAAAGAGAGAGCCAGTTTGAGAGCTTTTCTGAGAGACTGAAAGAGTTTCAGTATACACATCTCAGAGAGAGAGAAAAGGAGTTTTCTCAAGTATCTAGTCAAGAAGAAGGAGTTCTTCATCTCAACCTTCAAGAAGGTCCTAGCTGACTGAAAGAAGGGAGTTCAAGTCATTACTCGGTGTCTCAAGTAGAGGAGCTACACTTGGAGCTCTTATCTTCCGAATACTGGTCGAGATTTAGTTCGTGGGAAAGCGATTAAGAGGTAATCATCTTTCCAATCTAGTTCATTGGTATGTTCATGTATAGATACTGGAAACTAGTGTTAAACATAGAGATGTTTGAGATTCCGCTACCAACACTAGATAATTAGGTGTATGAGATACCCTATTAAACCCCTACATAACTGACCTAGTATTTGGAAATATTATTGAGGATCTGACTACGAACTTGAAATTTGAGTAAAATGGGTGCATGGTCGCTATTATACCGAGGGAGATGGAACACCCCTAACTCTGGGTATTCTTGTAACCAAGAAGTACTACATAATACTCTATCTAATCCTTCCTTTGTAAGATGGTGAACAACCTTGCTATTTATCCAAGTATAAGCAGGACCATTGAAGCCCAAATCGAATAAAGAGGCGTCTTGCATGAATTCCTGAAAATGTGACATAAATGGAATGTAATTAGAGCCACCCCACTTATCAGAAGTGGAACCAAGGGCATTGAGGTCTCCTAAACAGCAAATAGGCAAGGAAGTGGACTGAATTCGGTGTAAAAGGTTTGTCCAAAAGGACGGTTTGTCCTGAACCCGGGGAGGGCCATAAATACAAAACAATTCCCCCGGGTTGGGATGAGTAACAGTAGTAACAGTAGAGTAAATAAGGTTTTTAGAGGCATAATATTGTTCGACCAAAGTAAAAGAAGGCCTCCACTCCTACGGAGGGAACCTGGTAGTAATTAACAAGATCAAATTTAACAAAAGACTGAATAAAGTTAAAAAGAGGAAGTCTGGCTTCGGATAAGAAGACCAGATCAGGTTTTGTGGAGGCAAGGAACTGATAAAGTGATTCCTTCGTCGGATCGTTCCCACATCCCCGACAATTCCATGCAAGAATACTCATTTCGTCTTCGGTGTTTGGGTCGCCGATACCCCATCATTAGAGTTGGAAGCAGAAATAAGTCAAGCACTTCTCTTGTGCCTAATAGGGAACTCTATGTGGGAATCCATCATCATATTTGAGTCACCCGCACAGTCGTCTTCTTTGGACCCCGATCCACTGGCTTCATTTGTAGGATCTCTTTCAAACATAAAAAGAGGATTGGATCTGGCTGAAACACCGGTAGCGGTCAAAATCTTGCTCTTTTTAGCCTGAGATGAGTGAGAAAGATCACTTAAATAGTTAATTTGAGAATCGGTAAAATTAGGATCCTTAGTGTTGGTGTTAACATAATCAGTGACTTTGATTGTAGGAAGATTGGAAAGAAAATTCGAATCAATTGCCTAATTCTCTGTTCCGTCCACGAGCATTTAATGGGACTTTGAAAGAGCCCTTGTACTTAGGCTTCATCAACTTAATTCATGTTACTATTAGTGGGTATCAAAATAATCCAGATTGGGACCTCTTATGCATTTATGGTCCTCCTAGAATTAATGATCGCCCTAGATTCTGGAACAGCATTTTAAATCGTATCCTGAGTAACACTAATCCTATGGTCTGTATTGGGGACCTAAATAGTATTGCTTCTCCTAGTGAGAAATGGGGTGGTAGTACCGGTAACCCTTTTTCCCCTCATTTTAAGTCTTTTATTTCTCAATCGGGACTTATAGATATTGGTTTTAACGGTCCGGCCTTCACTTGGACCAATAATAGGTCGACTCACCATCTTATGCGGGAACGCCTAGATAGAGCCCTTTGTTCACATGATTGGCTCTTAAATTACCCTAAAGCCGGACTGTTTCATCTTCCTAGGTACAACAGTGACCACGCTCTTATCCTTCTAAAAACCCATAGTGAGGGGCGTGTTCTTCAGACCATCTCTCGTTATGAGACTTACTGGTCTAAACATTCTGACTTCACCGACATTTTGAAGCAAGGATGGAATGAAAGTAGAGGTACATTCCATGATCGTATTTGTACAATTAAAGATGTTTTGTCTTCTTGGAGTAAATCGGCTTTTGGCCTATTGAACAACAGACTTAAAATACTTCGTAAGAGACTATTAGACATTCAGTCTGGACCCCCTACTCAAGCCTCCCTTTACATAGAGAGTGATATTCAAGAAGATTTGATTCATCTTGAGGAGGTCCATCGTACCAAGTTAGAACAAAGGGCAAAACAAAAATGGACACATAACGGAGACCGTAATACAAAGGCCTTTCACTTGGCCATATCTCAGAGGAGACAAAAGAATAAAATTACTCAGCTTACACTGCAAAATGGAAATATTTCTACGGATGAACAGGAAATTGCTAAAGATCTCACTTTGTTTTTTCAGAATTTATTCACGGCAGAACCAGTCGAGCCGGCTCCGCCAGAGATTCTCAATGCCTACAAAGTACTATCGGATACTGAATTGGGCTACATCTCAAGGGTTCCGGATTATGAAGAAATAAAGGGAGTAGTGATGAAAATGGGGTCAATCAAGAGCCCGGGACCTGATGGACTGCCTTGCCATTTTTTCCAACATAATTGGGACATTTTGGGTAACGAATTGGTACTGTACATTCAGCAAGTGTTCTCTTCGGGTAAGATCGACTCAGCCATTAATGCCACTACTCTAGCCCTTATCCCTAAAACCCGAAACCCGAGTATGGCCTCGGATTTCAGACCAATATCTTTGTGCAATTCTCTCTATAAATTCATCACAAAAATTTTAGCAAACCGAATCGGCCCCTACCTAGACCAGTGTATAATGTGGACGCAGAATGCCTTTGTACCATCTAGACAAATTGTCGATAATATTATTATAACTCAGGAGGTTATCCATTCTATCCGGAACTCCAAGGCAAAAAAGGGGGGCTTCTCCCTAAAAATCGATATGGCAAAAGCCTACGATAGAGTAAATTGGGACTTTCTAAAGCAAGTCCTTAGGACTATGGGTTTCTCGGGTCTGATATTAGACCTCATCATGTCCTGTGTTACTTCCCCCTCTTTTAGTATCCAAATTAATGGCCGCCTCCATGGGAATTTGGCTCCCACCAGAGGCATAAGGCAGGGGTGTCCCCTTTCCCCTTCCTTTCTCTACTAGTCTCACAGTCGCTCTCTCTCCTCATCCATTATTATGAAACTAATATGTTGTTCAGTGGTTACAAGATAAATAAAAATAGCCCTACTATATCTCATCTATTGTTTGCCGATGACCTCATCCTTTTTGGGAGAGCCACCACATCAAACCTCAATGCTATAAAAGAGATTATTAGTACCTATTCAACCTTTTCGGGTCAGAAGGTCAACTTCGATAAATCTTCAATCCTCTTTGGTAAAAGGATTCCCATCGAGATGAGAGATCACTACTCCAACACTCTCCAAGCACCTGTCATGAATAACCAAGCAAAATACTTAGGGTCTTTTCTACTCAAACCAGGCAATCGGGTTGAATCTTTCTCATGGCTAGTAGAAAAATATGAGAAGACTTTATCTGAATGGAAAAGTAAATACATTTCTCAAGCTGGTAAAACGGTTCTTATCAAATCAACATTGGGAGCTTATTGCACTTATACTTTCAGTCATCAACAAATCCCAAAACAGGTCATCAACAAATTGGAACAGATTGAGCGAAGTTTTTGGTGGGGTCATACATCATCAGAGAAGAAACTACATTTTATAAATTGGAAGACTATTAGTTCTACTAAACATCATGGGGGCCTTGGTATTAGACCTCTCTCAGAAGCCAACTTATCCTTGATAGGCAAGACTACATGGAGATATTTAACTAATCCGGATCAGGTATGGGTCAAAATTCTCAACTCAAAATACAATAGGGACAATAACTTCTGGTCTGCTCCTATTCCTACTTCTGCTACTCCTCTTTGGAGGTCCATGTTAGAGACCAGAAATATTATTCTTCCTAATATCTTGTGGATTCCAGGTAAGGGAAACAATATTAAGATCCTCTCAGACCCTTGGCTGAGAGATCTCCCAAACAATAAACCCATTCTTATCACTGATCTACCAGAAAATATTAAAACAATAGCCCATCTTAGAAATAGTGCTAATACAGATTGGGATCAGGATACTCTTCATGCTTATTTTAACACTGAGACTATAGAGGCCATTAGAAATATTAGTCCTGATCATTTTGATAACCCTGATAAACTTATTTGGACTCCATTGGAGTCTGAAAAATTCTCGACCAAATCCTTATTCCAAGTTTTATACAACAGACCTGAGCTAAATAGTGACATTAGGGATTTCCCCTGGACAAAACTATGGAGCGACAAATACATAAACCCTAGTACTCAAATGTTCATTTGGAAGTTGATCCACAATGGATTAGCTACTCTAGGTAATATAGCAAAGTATAACCAAAACATAAACCCTAGTTGTAAGCTTTGTTCCTTAGGGGAAATTGAAACTTCAGATCACATTTTCGGTACTTGCCCGAGATATATTGAGTTTATTAACTTCACTAACAACAGTATGCTCAAGAACCTTAGCCCCAATCATATTAGTAATTTAAAAAACTTATTAAATAATAGATCTGACTATATAGAATGGTTATGGTATACTCATCTGTTGTGGTCTTGGTGGAAGATCCGAAATGATCTTGTCTTTAATAATACTCAACCGGATTACAACAAATGCTACTGGAGAATAACACAGGAGGTGAGCTCCATACTTCCAAACGTTTCTTCTGTTTCGAATCCTTCCATGCAGGTGAACAGCTGGCTTCCTCCTCCTGAATCAAAACTAAAGGTAAATGTAGATGGAGCTTACAAACCACCGATGGGAGCAGCAGGGGCGGTGATTCGAAATTTCAAAGGGGATATCATCAGTACAGACTCAATGGTCTTCCCAGCCATCTCACCGATGCATAGTGAGATGATGAGCTTTGATCTTGGATTAAAGCTGATAGAAAACATGAGAACAGGACAGTTCATTCTCGAAGGAGATTCGAAAATATTGGTAGAGTTGCTCTCGGATGAAGACGGCCACCCTCCATGGAGACTATCGAATGATATAAGTAGGCTGAGATCTGGGGTTTCCTCTCTCCAAGTCGAATTACAACACTGCCCCCGAGTTTCCAATATAGAGGCACACAACCTGGCGAGATTGGCGTTAAGTCCACAGACGTGAGAAAGTTTTATCTTTCGTCCTTTCAATTAACACCGTTACCCTTTGTATTAATTTCTTTCTGTACTTCAGTCCCTGCGACTTACTTTGTAATACATTGGAACTCAGATTATTTTTATTGAAAGCTTATTCCAAAATAAAATAAAAAAAATAAAAAAAAATACCTTGTTTGAGTATATCATTAAAAGCCAATAAAATAGGACAAAACTTTAAAGTATGGCCTATATGGCCACAATAGAAACAGAACCGTGGCAATTTTTCCACACGGAGTTCAGTACTGGAAATAAGTTTGGTGGAAGACAATTTCAGATAGACTCGATCCGGAATAGGTTTGTTAATTTTAAATTCAATTTTTATCCGTCCAAAAATACTCCATTGAGAAGCATCTTCTGAAGTAGCAGGAAGATAATTGCCAAGAGAATTAGCCAATTGGTTCACTGTCGTGTCATTTAACAACCCACTTGGAATCCCATAAAGTTGGGCCATAACCAAACCGTATCAAATACATGATCACCCGGGGCAATTTCTTGTTGACATGGCTAAAGTATCACCAATTCTTCTTGGATAACCCAAGTGGAAGCCTCAACAGTAAGATCCAATTCTGAAGCAGTGGCGAACCGAACCAAAAAAAACATTTGGTTTAACATCCGTAAGAATGAACTTGTTTAGGCCATGAAATACTCGCGAGAGACGTAACATTGGCAGTCCGATAGCCACCTGTTTGGTACTTTGGATCCACACCTCTCCACGTTTCATGAAGTCTTCATTTGCAGAGATCGTCACCTTCCACAGTGATCAGAGTGATTTCCTCCGTAGTTAGAGCAACAAATTGTTGTAAGAAGTTGATATCTTGAGAATACATAATAGTAAAATCAAAAGAAACTGGAGAAAGTTGAAAGAAAAGATAACAAAGAGAGACCGTATCTCGTTGATTAAGGCCCCTTAAGAGCTAGAAAGCAATAAATTCATACAATTGTTGAGATTATAAGAAATAGCATCTTTTCAAAGATCTTATTTTTCTTTAGGAAGACTTAAAGGTAACCCATATTATTGTTGTAGGCACCCCATTGGTCTTCTAACAACTTTAACATTTCAGGGGCGCCTATAGCTGCAACTTGGGTGTGGCACGTATAGATCAGCCACAATTATCTTACAGTCAACCTAACGTGACACATTTAATAGAACTGTCTGTGCTCGACAGACACGGGTTATACCCTCGTGTATCTGTGCTAGAAGTCCAATTGTACTTTATCAAAAAAAAATGTCCACTAGTATGGCTTAATTTCCGAAGTGGACCCAATGTTTCACTAAGCCCCTTGTCTTTTTTTTTTTCTAGTTCCTATATTGCTTTAGGTTACTTCTAGTATGTGCTCTTACGTTATAAGCCTTTAATTGTTTTCTATTTTGAACTAAAAATCTCGAAATAGATACAATTAGAGAAGTAGTAGAAAACTTACATACTAAAAAAATTTAATTTCTATTATGTGTCCTTAGAACACATGGTAGAAAGGTCGTTTTTTTGTTTTTTTTTTTTGTTGAAACGGGTCGTTTTTTGTTCCGTATAACGGGATTCAAACTCTAATTTCTACACCGAAGAGAAGCACATGTTATTATCTAACTCAAATGAGGAGTTCAACAAAAAAAAAAGAACTCTATGAGGGCTTCACAATAGACAATATATTATTTGACCTTCAAAGTTACTGTCATATTATTAGACAATAAAGTGTAATTTTATAGTGGCCCCCCATTTTTGTTCGAAGGACCCCTCTCGTGAATTCAGTATGACTCTACCGAATTCATAATTCGGTACGAGTCCACCGAATTCACAAAAATAGACTATCAAAATAAATTTCGGTGGACTCGTACCGAATAGTCTCTTGTAAATTCGGTAGGCTCGTACCAAATTTACAAGGAGGGGCCCTTTTAACACGAATGAGAGGCCCCTAGAAAACTACCCTTAAGTGTATCCTTTTCTCTTCTTTACATTTTGCCTCTTTTTCATTTTCTATTCCATGTTTCAAGTTTTACCTTCTCTTCTTCTTTTTTTTGTTGGAAAAGGTAAAAGAAGGATGAAAAACAAAATTACCAATAGATGAGAGAAAATGAAGGATGGGGATCAAACATGTTTTCTCTTCTTTTTTTTTCTACTTTGACAATGTAAATTTCAAATATATACACATCCCTAAAAGAGTTGTCTTTTTTATGAAATTTGCTAGATAAAATAATACACTTGTTCTTTTGTTTTGTTAAAACAAATTGTATACTTAAATCTTGGACTTCACTTTTTTTCATGCTTCTTGAAGGATATTTGTACTTTGGACTGAACAACATGGACCGTAGTTAACCTATATGCTAAGAAAGCATTAACAATGCAGTTCCATAATTAACTGACCAGAATTTTAAGTGACAGATAATATTAAACTATAGGAAAATGGCCAACAAGTGATAAATTCATATATAGATCATTGATGTAATAGTACTTTTACATGACTCAGGAAATAGAGGGATACATTTCAAGGGCATTTTGGTCCTCCTCTTTTAGTTTTCCAGTTATTATAACAAGGGCACATTTGCTTGTTCCCATAAGTCCCTGGAGGCACACAGAGACATTTTGTGCAGCATTTTTTGCAGAAAAACAGACATGGCTTCTTGTATTGTGTAGCTGAACACCTATTCATGCACCTTCCTCCACACTCTGTCAATATATACAACCAAATATTTATGTCAGTCAAACCACTAAAAGTCACGAATATGCGTCTCTTCTCTGTTACTTTTGCAGCTCCCTGTCTCTTTGCGTCCCACAGACTGGAGTAGTCCGAAGACACTCGGACTGGCTTAATTTGTACTAGGCTCTAGCAACACAGATTAAGCCAGTCTGAGGCCTCTGGGCTTGAACAACACAAACTAATCCGTGGGCCTCAACCTGACTCCGGCGCGACACTAGACCCAGTCCAAGTACCTTCGGACTACTCCAATCTGTAGGCCGCAGACTGCTCAGTCTAAAGTCACATGTGGTACCAAGAGAATAGTAGGCTAAGAGCAAAAGGCCAGGGAGCCTTTAGAGGCCCCCAAAGTGAAATTGTCCATTGATGAAATAATTAACAGTGCCTTGTCAGAAATTTGGATGTTGATGAAAATTTTGATAAAATAAAAGAACCCCAAAACTGAAAACTTGACTCACCTTGAGGAGTATGAAGGCTGCCCTGAGTAAAACCATACTGTACCAATAACCAAATAAAAACCAAACAATTAGCCATATAGATACAAATATTTATTTTTTTCATATATGATTCATATATATATATAAGTGATTAATTTAGTTTAGAAATATAATCTCACCATGTCAGGATTTCTAGCTGGGTCTGGTGATGCAGCTGGAGTCAAAGGTACAATTGTTGTTGCCTACAAACCCAAAAGAAATAAAATTAGGGAAATAAACTTTTTCCTTCTAACATACACAAAAAATGTGTCCTTTTGCTTTCTTATCGACGTCCAATTGTTTTTTATTTATATTATGACCCCTAGTGTAAATTAATTAGCAGAAGTACTATCCGGCCTGACTTTTGGAACTGAACACAATCCCATTCGAAACGTGGCCGGCTCCAATTGGTCATTTCAGTATTTCACTCTCCACATGGACTGATTAATTAGACCGGCCGTTATTCAATTTTCTTAAGAAAAGAGACAGAGAAGAGTAAACAACATTAATTAGGTTGATTATTACCTGGTTATCAAGTATCAAAACAAGTAAAATCATAATAAACAGGATTAGAACTTGAAGTTGTTTAGCCATGACTGAACAACTTACTAATATAACTAGAGAAAGAGAGAGAGAGAAAGAGAGGAAGAGAGATAAGGAGAGAAAGAGGATGGCAGTTTTTATGTGATGGTTAAACGGTTAGGGAGGTGGATGAGGGGTTTATATAGACAGTTAGTTATAGTGGAGTAATAGTGAACAATATATATAGTATAATATATGTGGTCGTTGTCATGCACCAGTTAGAGAAAAAGACATAAAGCTGAATTCCCTACCTATTGTTTATTAGACTTATAGGGAATGAAAATTTTTCTTGGCTTTCATTGTCTAATGACTAAACTACCATTTCTTTTTTCGCTTTCTGATAAGGTTTCAATTATCAAAACAACTCGAGAAATATATGGTTGTGTTCGTCTCGTCGAAGGCTTGAACTTTGCTTAAAATCCATTCCATATGAGTAATATTAACTTTCGAAGTTTGGGTATAAATATTGGAAGATGTGAACTAGCTAAAGAAATCTTCACATCACATAATTAAAAGGAATGTGAAGGGCTTATAATAAATTGCTCTCTCATATTAGATTATGAATGAAACAGTGATCTAATGCTATGTATTTAGGGTGCTTCAGTGATGCACTTTGCATGTATGCATTGTCGCTATGAGCTTTTCATTTTGTTGTGTGGAATTCAATCTGAAGAACAAGATTAAATCTAGATTCGAACGTTGGGATCTGACAGCTATAATTAGATAATATTATGACCGTTCTGGTGAACTATGATGATCAAGATTCAATAGACCTCTCATCAAAAAAAAGATTCAATAGACCAGATTAGACCGAGGATTGGTACATCTTTCCTTCAAAAATTGTGATTGCTCCATCGAAATGTGGTAGTTTGCTAACCGTCACCTCTTACCTATAAATAAGCCATGAAATCAGATTTAAAACTCACTTTGAATTTACAAAGAGTTAAGAACATTCAAGAGTTTTTTTAATACTTACTGACGTTCGACACATTTTCAGATCCGAAGTACCTCCGGTCCGACAAGGTAATTTGTTGTATCTAGGAAAAACTTTGCATATACTTATCACACTACACATGGAGAATTTTAAAAAATCTTTATGGCAAAAGATTAGTCGCCTCAGTTTTTTTTTTATATAATTGATTTGTCTTTGTTCCAATTTTATTTCAGGTAATCTGTAAAGCAGATTGGATTTGTGTTTTATATCATTGAATCCAATTAGTCTAACTCTGATAAATTTTAGAACGATATAAATAATTAATTATCATTGTGTTGTAGAAACAATTCAGTAATCATGTAATTATTAATCACCAACTGAGTATACTCAAAAAGCAGTACCGTCATTGGCTATCCCTTAAGGAAGACTAGTCTGTTAATCCTTTGATGTTAGAATAAGGGAGATTTGCTGTTTGGACCCCTTTCGTATTATTTACTTGTTGTTTGGACTCCTTTTTCCAGAGTTGCATTTTGGACTCCGTTTTCAAGAAAAAAGTTAAATATAACATTTCAAGAGAGAAAAATACTATTTTACCCTCTAATTAACCTACCAACCTAAGTAGGTAACCCGCAAGTACTCATGGCAATTATTAATTGATTTTAATTACCTCTACCCTTTATTAAAAATCAATTCAAATGATCTTGAGAACAAGAGAAAACACAAAAAAAATTCAAATCTGAACACTCATTAATTAAATAAATTAGAGGGTCTAAAGTGCAATATTGATTATATAAGGGTAAAGTGGGAATTGCTCAAAGTATAACTTTAAAAACGGAATATTCCTAAGAGACTCCGTCAAAAGGGAATCCAAAATGCAACTCTAGAAAAAAGAGAGTCCAAACAGCAAGTCGATTATACGAAAGGGGGTCCAAACAGCAAACCTCGCTAAGAATAAAACGATTTGTATTTTGAAATTTGATTGTTTCCTTATTTCCATAATCCCACCAAATGGGCGACAATAGTTTCTCTGAGAGGAAATGTTTTCTTGACTCCGATTTGTTTACTCTTCAATTGCTCATTTATCGTATTTGTCATCCATCACGCTAGAAATACATGAAGTATCTCAATATTTGTCTCCAAACCTTATAATTATGGAACAAATTGTTAGCATCTTCGGACTCTGATTTACACATCACATCATCCCTAGGAGTCTCATTTTTTCTTTTATTTTTATTAATTCTTTGTAGTCTTATTGACATTTACAAAAAAAAAACGGTCAAGATTACGAGTTAATGTGTTAGAGTTTTGTAAAACTAATAAACTCCTTAGTAATCTTATTTATACCACGAAATATTTTGATATGTAAAGTAGTTTATTCGTTTTATGAGTAAACATACCATGTTTACAAGATCTATGCATCCCTTTTGGCAAATAAAATGGAAAATGGTCAAAACTCGTCTGCCACTTCATTCTTTTAGTAAAAGAACATCTATTTTATTTTAGAGGGAGATGTTTAAGTAAAGTTTACACAACTTTATACAAATTTTGAATATAATATGTAATATTTTCGCAAAACTTTTTAGTTTGTACAAGAAAAAACATCAATATGAGGTATAAAGTAGGGGTTGAACTTTTTGGCATAAAATCTGATAGGATGGTCGTCTTTCACGCCTGATAGGATGGTCGGGTTTCACACCTGTTCATCAAGAAAGAGAAATTAACATGAAATCCGACGGTCTAATGGGTTTCACGCCAAATAGTTATGCCT
Source organism: Eschscholzia californica (assembly GCF_041429995.1). Classification (NCBI taxonomy): domain Eukaryota; kingdom Viridiplantae; phylum Streptophyta; class Magnoliopsida; order Ranunculales; family Papaveraceae; genus Eschscholzia; species Eschscholzia californica. Next base: position 41,990,643 of record NW_028238198.1, read on the forward strand.
CTTAAGGCATAATCCTTCTATTCTTTTTTAAAGGTCAATAGTTCGAGGCACGCTGAACAATTAAAAAGAAAGACATATTCCATTTCTAACGAAGGCCTACAAAAAGAAAGGTTGGAAAATCTCATAAACATAAATTGGTTGGAAAGGAGAAATGGAGAATCCAAATGAATGGGGAAGGGTAGTTTGGTACTTCGGCGAGAGGGTGGACTAGTGAACCAAAAAGCTCTCCCTCTTATCTCCATATCCATCCATGTGCACTGAAAAACAAGGAGTTGGATAGGAGGAGCTGGGCGGTGAAGGGTTCACATGTGCACTCACATGTACATATATCATAGAAAACCCTCTCTCTTTCAACTCCTCTCTCTCTCTCTCTTTCTCTCACTTGGTTGGAAGGACATGATAAAAATTATAATCCAATATCTCTCTCTTGGTTGGAGTATATAAAATTTGTACGCATGCATATAAATGGGTCCCCTAAACCTAATTAAATTCTCGTGATTGAATATCACTCATTTAGTTCAACAAAAAAAAAAAAAAAAAAAGAATATCACTCATTCACAATAACAACCATCAATATATCTATATAAATATATAAATACTATTAGCCCCACTTATACATTTGTGTGTTAGGTGGAGGAGATTAGACCTACTCATTTATGACTCTTATCAAACATAAATTTAATAAGAATATATGCCATTTTGTTAGTGCAACGAGCAACAAAAGTTAAACTCCTGATCAAATACCCGTGGTCGATTAGGTCTACAAAAGATTTTGACAAATTCTATTCTGGAAAGAAATTAATGGTGTGTTTGGTTGCAGGATTCCTAAGTAGGATTCCTATCAAAAGTGGAATTTGGTAGGAATCATGAATCCTTGGTCTGTTTGGCTACCAAGAATCCTAGGACTCTTGAATCCTAAGGATTCCTAATTCCAAAATTTGTATTGGACCAAAATCTCATCCTACCCCCTAGGATTTGCTAGGATTTTGGATTAATGAACCTAAATTTCAAACTTAAAATCAACAAAAAAATATTTCCTTCTACAAAATCATTATTTTATTTTTCAAAATCATTGTTTTTTTTCAAAAATCATTGTTTTCTAAAGACGTTTAAAAATACTCAAATAATAATAAATCATAGGATTCTTAGTTGCCAAACAAGCCAAAAAATATTACTTGGATTCATGAATCCGTGGAATCATGAATCCCAAGGACTCATGAATCCGCAGATTCATGATTCCGCCATCCAAACACACCATAAAAGTTTTTCTTAAAAATTTGCCATAATCTGGGTTGTTATTTTCACCTTTTAACTGTCTAGTTTCAATCGAACTTTGAAATGAAACTTGTAATATCATTCCGCCGTGCAATTCACCAAAAACTTTTGTGAAGGTAGCATAGCCAGAGAGGGAGATTGTGTTTCTTAATAAAAGATAATAGTTGGCCAAGAAAACAAATGGCTTAGAAAGCAAGACAAAGGAAAAATCAAAAACAAAGAAAAACCAGCAGGGTCAATGTAGAAACAGGTCTCAGTAGATCTTGTGAACAAAGCTATGCATGCATTTGCATCTAATTCCTGCTTCATTTGGATATCTAAAAACAGTCACTCTCTGTATAAGAGCCCTGGCTTACCCAACAGCTTTTACTGCAATCTTTCTATTCGATCTTGGAAATGCAAGGTAGACAAAAGAGTAAGGTGGTGTCATTTGTTTTCACCCAAGTGTGGGGTTAGAATTATCTGATTTTTGTGGAAGACGAGTAATATCCCTCATAAAATCGATCCTATTAATAGATGAGAGGGTGTATTATGGGTTATATAAGTGTGTTGTACTGTCTTTAACAAAAAAAAAAAGTGTGTTGTACTGTATCGTAAAGAGATGTATAGGATCATAACTTAAAGTTTGTTAGGGTTTTTACATTTTTAATTGAGGGTTGATTAGCTCCTTTTCTATTAACTGTTAATTGTTTCTTTTAAATAGAGATGTAGGTTGTGTTTGTTTTTTTAAATGTGTCTGAATCTGAATTGACTGTACTGAATTGACAAAATCTGAAATTAGCTGAATTATTTGTTAATTAGATGTTTGTTTTCTAAAATCTAAATCATTGGATCTGAATAAACAATTGACAAATGTACCCTTCATCTATATGTTCCACCAAACAAACCCTAGTGTTTGTTTGCCCTAATAAAATGTTAGAAAACTTAGGGTTTTCATCTTTAGTTAAAATATCAGTTTCTCTCTGCCTCTCTCCACCGGAACTCTCTAACCGGAACTATATCTGTTTGAAAAATACTGTGGGAAACACTCGTCGGATCTCTGTCTCTGACCGGTGCATAGGTCTCGTCGACCCTCTCTCTCTTTCTTTAACCAATCGAAAGTTCTCACTGGCTCTCGTCGGATCTCTGTCTCTCTAACCCTCTCGCGGATTTCTCTCACTAACCCTCTCGCCGGAGCATCACATAAAGAACATACCAAGAAATCAGTGGGGGTATTGGAAGAAGCCACTAATAAAGTTTTGTTTTTGTTGAAAGGCCATTAATGAAGTTGGAGAGAAAGAAATCAGTTAGGGTTCAACAAAAAAAGAAATCAATTAGGGTTTCTGGTCGTAATATGTGGTGGCGTTTTGGGTTGTGCTGGTGTCAGTGTTGTGATGGTGGTGGTGGTAGTGGTTTGGTCTGTGTCTCTTTTGTGGTGGTGGTGTGGTTTGTGTCTCTTCTGTGGTGACGGTGGGTTGTGTCTCTGCGGTGGTGCTGGTGGTAGCTTACGGTGGTGGTGATTTTGCCGACGGTGGTGGTAGTTTTCCGGTGGTGGTGGTGGTCTTGCTGGCGGTATTGCCGGTGGTGAGATTTGAATATGAGACCAGATTTTGTTCAATCATAGGGATAAAAGCGTCTTTTGACAAATTTCAGAAGTTGGGTTTATATTTCAGACTTGTTTGAAGTCTGAAATATGTGGGTACTTTTTCAGCCCATTCAAACCATTGCCCAATTCAATGATATTTTCAGCTCTCTTATATTGAAAAACCAAACATCTGAAATCTGAATTGGGTTTCAATTCAGATTTCAAATCTGAATAAACAAAAAAACAAAAAAACAAACAGCACCATAATCTTCTTTTTGACTCATGAGAATTCAGTTTCGAACTATGGTATCACAGCTTGATCTTCAAGCTTCCAATCATCTTCAAGCTTAGTTTTCTCTCTAAGTTCTGATACAGTTTTCTTCTTCTTTACCCACTTTCTCTCCCAAAATCAATGGAAACAACAAAGGTAACTTCACTTTTAATCAATTCCATGGGAAATGCAATCCCAATTAAACTTTAATCTGACAATTATATTGATGGAACCAGACCTTGTCTTGATAAGTATATTGATGAAGACACTCAGATCATCAATCCAGAATATATTGAATGGATTGGTGAAGATCAAACACTTCTCATCTGGGTCAACTCGACTCTATCTGATTCAGTTGTATCTTATGCAGTTGGTACAACTACTTCAGCTCAATTGTGCAAAATCTTGAAAAATCAGTTGATGTTTCATATACAACACATATTCTTCAACTTGAAAGACAAATAAGAGATTGTAAGAAGGATAATGATACTATATTCTTGCAAAGATCAAGAGAATTTGTGATAGTTTAGCTGTTGCTGGTAGGCCAGCCTTTTCCAAAGAAGTAATTGTAAGTATTCTTAGCTGACTACTTTTTGAATTTGATGCCTTTGCTACTTCGATACGAATTCAAAATCCACCTGTTACTTTCAATGAATTACACAATATATAATTAAGTGAAGAAATAACTCTGAATGATAATATGAAGAAGCAAATTTCTTCCTCCGATAGTAATGCCTTAATATCATATTCATATAATGGAAATCTCAAATCAAGAACAAATATCAATATCAATTTCAAGGAAGTTCTTCACATCAAAGAAATTCTTCGAATCAAGGTTATTTTAATCGAAATCAGTCCTTTAACCATTCAGGCAAAGGCTAACAATTGGTAGCGCAGTTGGTTAGTGCATGTACTCCGCAATGCGGAGGTCCCAGGTGGTTAGTGCATCTCTAGGAATATTGAACTTGGGTATAAATAAAGTAGTTTATGTAGGTTTTAGGTCATCTTATTCGTCAGGCTTTAGGCCTTTAATTTCATCGGACTTCGGACCGATAATAATTCGACGGTTATTGCGCTTATCACATCGTATCGATGTATCAATGTCTTTGTAATGACCATCGTATCGATGTAGCAAAGGTTCAAATTCTTTCTGAGGACGATGTGGTGGAAATTCAATACAAAGATGAAACTATAATCGAGTTTCACATCAAAGGTCCAGTTCTCAACATCTCTTGTCTAACACTAGTATGGTCCAAAGATCATCATGCATAAGCAAATAATTAAGAGTTTAGGATTACCTTAATCGCTAGTTTCCCTCGAACCTTTCCAATCGAATGCGAAGATCCAGAGCTCCGCGTGTTGGTCCTCTACTCAAGACACCCAAATGATCAATTGATCTCCCACCTTCTAGATAGCTATAACTCCAATGGTGGTTTGATTAAGAAGAACTTCTTATTCTTTTTTACTAGTTAGATAGCTTCGGAATCAGCTCACTTTCTTTCTCTACTTGGTGTTGTTGAGGTTGAAAGCTTCTTGAGAAATTCCACATCTTATTCAAATCCCTAAGAGACCTTATATAGAACTCTAAGTTAAGAGTCTCACCCTAATTAAGAGTTTCCTAAAAGTCCCTTTTGAATAAGATTAAGAAAATAGTCAAAAATTGAAACTAGTTTCTATTTCTTGATTTCCTTATTATTGTGGCCTCCCCATGCATAGCTTTATGGGCTGATCTAGCCGGCCCCTTATGGGCAGCCCATGTTGCGTGGTCGACCCCTCTCTTGGGCCAAAAACACCCTTTTGTGCCCCGGCTCAAAAACCCTTCTTTTGGGCCTTTTGTGATATCTTTGCGTAAGCTTCCTTTGAGCCTTTTGTCCGATCAAATAGACATTCTTATGTGTAACCCGATATAGGATCCGGTCGAACTTAGCCGCGAATTACTTCGTAATTAGACGATCGTAATTGGTTTCTAGCTACACACTACCACCCCTAAATCGTCCAGACTTGATGATCTTCTTCATCAATTGTCTTATCTGACAAATTGCTTGCATTGCATCTTTGGTCGAATGACATCTTCTTCATTCATTAGGTGTCATGTGTCCCTTAGGTGTCAAGACAACAACTTTATTAGGTGTCATATGTCCCTTATGTGTCAAGATAACAAGTCCATTAGATATAAAGACAATAAGACAAGTGTCCCTTTTGTGTCAAGACAACAACTTCATTAGGTGTCAAGAAAATAAGATAACACAACTCATTCTTGAAGCTACATATGTGGCTTATAAACTAGATACTAGAGTTTCTTAAGCCCAAAACTTAATGGGCTAATTGGACGGGACATACTTTTGGGTTTGTACATATTAGGCCCATTATTAGAGTACAAGGCCCAACGTTTACATTATGTACACTCAATGGGCTACTACAAACAAACCAACTTAATACCTCATAACCAGAGGTAATCGTTATAAAATGTCATAAAATTGTTGTTCCTCTGGTTATGGGTCGAGTTCACTTTATCTCTGTCTTGTCTTGATTAAGACGGTGCCTAAATTAAAGTAGGGAACTTTCTTTCTCCAAATTTTTGAGAGATAGACAATAAGCAGATTATCAGTAATCCTTCTTTCGGATTAACCGATTTAGACAAAATTAATGGAGTCGAGGTGAGAATAAATTCTCTTTCCTTAAGACATTTTACACCCCGTAACAGTAGTAACTGTGAGGGTGTGTGCCTTCGGGATACAACGACTATCCTTTCAGAATTTAAGATGGTACTTCTATATTTGAAAGCGACGAACCTTCATAAATAATATGAGCTATTGGACTGATGAGAGTGGATCTTCTTGACACTTGAATATTATAATTTCACTCGGATATTTCTCTCTTCGGAATTCCAGACACACCAGAATGTTTTTAAAATCGGAATCACACCTGGTGCCCAGCTTGGGACTAACTCGGATCGTTGGATCCGCAAAGATCCAATGCCTATGATAGAAGATCGACACTGTCCCGAGTCACCTATCGTTCGACCGTCAGATCTCTTCAGATTCCGCGGAGTCAACGCTAGCCATCCAGATCTGGGTGTGTTCGCTTTGCCCAGATGGCCCTCAATCTAACTTTTGTCCAACTTGACATTTAGTCCCTAATTTAACTGATCTTTGTGCAAACTTTAAACTTGAATTTCGCATTCATCCGAAATTGGATTTCAGTGATTCTTGGCTCTAAGTTGAAGAGTTCAACGAGACGAACACAATGGCGTATTCTGTTTCTAAGTTTGACGAGTCGGGTGAAGGCAAAATTGGCTCAAATTCCAACAATTTTAGCAATGCAATATAAACATTTAGGTACAAGGGAACCAATGCAGAAGCAAACTAGCTTATAAGGAATTATTCTTGAAGAACAACAAGCAGATGAATAAATTTCAAAGAGAAACAACACAAAGAGCATCGAAATGGAGTGAATATTTGACAAAGGACGAAGATGATGATATGATTTTCAATGAGCGTCAAAATTTCCCCTGTCCTTTACAGCAGTGGAATAAATGTGCCACAGAAGTGGTATTCAATGATCAAAGGGTAGAACTTAGAAGAAGATATACACCCATACTTTATTTGATGGTTTCAGGTGCTCTTTAGTTTTCTTTTCTCTAATCTGATTGAGAGGACGAAGAAAACTTTACAAAATCTGGAGTCCAAATGATTTTGACATATACGCGTTTTGTTAAAGACAAAAATTAATTTAGGGGGATTTTAGGGTTTGATGATAAAAATGCATACATTCCGGGCTACTATAAAAGTTAAACACCCTAATGGTATTTGATTCACGAACTCTTGATTCTATGTTTCAGGTTAGCTTGCAATTCTTGCAAAATGATAATGTGAGACTGACTAAAATTTATTTACCCTTCAGAGTGGATACATATATGTCCACTACGCTTTATGTTGTTGTTGCTTCTTTGCATTCGGGTAAAAAGGTAAGGTTCGTTTAGAGTTGTTTTCTTATTAGATGAATTCATATGCACAAAATCTCTATAAATCCCAATTTTGTTTCTTGGGTTTACGAGTTTTGTTGTTAACCTACTGATTTATTTGATTTATCCTTTCTCACTAGCTTTTGTTAAATTTCCATGTAGATGATCATTAGGTGTTTGAGCATTTTGGCGGTGGACTTCAACATTTCCTAGAAGATATGCTTACATTGATACTTACAGCAGTGGTCGGGTGTAGGATCGTTTGTCTTGGCAAATTCGTTGGTTTCAAGACAAACACGGAGTATCTCAACTATGTGAGCGGGTTTCTTACATCATTTGCATATTCCCAGCATTTGCGAAGCTAACTTGATGCGAGTTACTATGTAAATTTTGTAAGCCCACATTTCCGCAAATTAATTATGAAGGTTTCGTTTTCTATATGTTGTTTAATGTTGTTCAGTTGAGAAATGACGCTATGAAAATGCTTATTCTAATGTCAATGCGACTTTTCCTGATCTAAAATCTTTTCTCGCCATTGAATTGCTGCAGGTTTTGATTTAGATCCTGACACTTTCTCACGCTCCATCTCTGTCGTTCTCTGTCCCTCCATCTCTTATCTGCCGCACAGGTATTATGCCCCTCTCTCTCTCACTCATAGTCACAATAGGGTTTTAGTTTGTTTGAGTTTGAGGTTTTAATTTAGGTTTTGAGTGAGTTTAATTTAGGTTTAGATTTGTTTGAGTTTAAGGTCTTGATTAAGTTTTTGGCAAATCGATTTAACCTAAAGAATTAAACTTATTGGAAATAGATGGTAATGGAGAAATTTGTAAACGAGGTGGTGCGTGAAAATAGATTTAACCTAATGGGTTTGTAAATGAGTTATTAGAGTCTAATCAAATGCTCATTCTCCGATAAAAAATGTTTGTCCATCAAAAGGATTCTGAAATGGCTCTGGTAGTACTGGTGGTGGTGCTGGTGGATTTGAGACCGATGGACATTATCATAACCATCTATCAAATATGACGAGGAATGGTATTAATGGTTATAATCAACCCAACATCAATGGTGGTAATGGAGATGCATAATCCTACGCAACTATAATTGTTGATTGGTAAGGCTTTTGCTTGATTCATCTCTTTATAAATACTTTGAGACATCTCAGGTATTTTCCAGCTTGCAGTGTTTAAATGTTTGCTAAATCGTTAGCCCTATTGTGGTCTTCAAATGTTTATTTGGCTCTTCATTATTACATCACAATGGTTGAAGTACTAAAAGACACTAAATTATATAGAATGTTCTTTTTGGTGATTTAGGTATGTTGTCTATCGGCTTGGACAGATTCTGGCAAAGATTTTATGCTCCAACTAATTTGTTATAGTTTTTCCAACTGCTAGAATGTACATCTTGCATTGCTGGTTAGGTTCGTGAGGAGCATCAATCTGAGTGAGCAGATTAACAACTTTGATTCCTATACAACTGCATCACTAAAAGCTAGGTCTCATGCCTTCAGAGGATTGAGGTCTAATTGATTCTCTAGAAGCTAAATCATTATGCCACTTGGTCACACAGTCGAACGTGAAGAGGTTCTCTCTCTCTCTCTCTCCATCTCTCTCATAACAATGCCAAAGATTATGTAAACTCAGAACTCATGTTGGAATGCGTAATGAACTCATATCTATTGCCTCCTTATTTGCCAATGTCTCAAAGCCCCTAACCATATTAGGGAATACTCATTAAACCACAACTTCCCACGTTAGGAGAATCGCTAAGAAAAACACATATTGCAATACAGAATTTGATGAAAGAATTGATTGACCTTCGTTTATAACTAGAAGGCATCAGATAATTCGTCTTGAAGACCCCTCTTATTCAGGAACATTTGTAATTGTACCATAGAGGCCATATTGTAAGCGAATAACTTTTCTTATATTTGATGTATTAATGTGTATCGTTGATATGATGTATTAATTTTTCCTTTCTTCACAGTGTTAACTCAGATTGAAGGCTTATTTGTCGAGCACAGGGTGATTCGGATTGAAGCCTTATGCAGGTTTCAGTTTGTGTTGCCCCATTTTGACGGCAGACATTTGCTCATGAAGACCAACCCTGGGGAAGTTGTGAAGCTTGATAAGACCCAGTTTTTCATTGATAAAAAAGATGATGAAGATAGCATGTTGGTGTCAATAGAGTCAGGTGTTCCCCGCAGTAAGAAGGTTAAGGAATTGATTTGATTGCTTTTTGGCATATGTTATTTTAATTTATTTTGAATGTTTAACTCATTTTTATAAAATCAATTTGTGTTAAACTAAAATCGATTTCTTCTTGTGTCGAATATTGATATTCCTAAACTCATGGTTAATAGATCTGATAAAAATTTGAAACGATAATACTAGATGATCAACTTGTATCTGCGGTAATACATCTTTTATTTATCAAGAATTTGGCTAGTAATCTTTTTATTTCACTTTCTCTATTAATCATCAATTTTGTGTAAAAGATTGATATTCCTAAACCCATATCTGATAAAACAATGATACAAGATGATCAAGTTGTACCTGCGGTAATACATTGTTTATGTACCAAGAATTTGGCTAGTAATCTTTTTAGTTCACTTTTTTAATTAGTCATCAATTTGTGTAGAAGATTAATATTCCTAAACCCATGGCTGATAAATCAGATAAAAAAATTGGACAAACAATGATACAAGATGATGAAGTTGTATATGCGGTAATACATCTATTAATTATAAAAAATTTGTCTAGTAACCTTTTTATTTCACTTTCTCAATTAATAATCAATTTTGTGTAGAAGATTGATATTCCTAAATCCATGACTGATAAATCTGATAAAAAATTTAGACAAATGATGCTACAATATGATTAAGTTATATCTACGGTAATACATCGTTTGTTTATTAAGAATTTGGCTAGTAATCTTTTTAGTTCACTTTCTCAATTAATCATCAATTTGTGTAGCAGATTGATATTCCTAAGCACATGGCTGATAGATCTGATAAAAAATTTGGACAAACGATGATACAAGATGATCAAGTTGTATATCTGGTACTACATCTTTTATTTATCAAGAGTTTGGCTAGTAATCTTTTTATTTCACTTTCTCAGTTAATCATCAATTTTGTGAAGAATATTGATATTCCTAAACCAATGGCTGATAAATCGAATAAAAAACTTGGACACACGATGATACAAGATGATCAAGTTGTATCTGCGGTAACCAAACATCTTTTATTTATCAAGAATTTGGCTAGTAATCTTTTTAAGTCACTTTTACAATTATTCATCAATTTGAGTAAGTGCAAAAATCAAACACCCTCTAAGTAAACCACCCAAGTCCTTAAAACCAGGAGAAACCAATCAAACCAATCCCTCTAGTTTATAAATACCAGTCTCTCCAACTAGCTAGCCTCTTCTCGAAGTTGTATTTAGAAACAAGTCTCTCCTACTTCTCGAATGCAACATTGATACACACCATGATCGAAATAAAGAAATTATGCCTGAAGATAAGAAAATTCTATTTGTTTCCTTTTAAGAATCTGGCTAGCCCAGTTTCTCAATTGAACATCTGTTTGTCAATTAATCATCATTTTCTCAATTCGGACAAACGATGATACCTGGTGATCAAGTTGTATTTGCGGTAATACATCTTTTATTTATCAAGAATTTGGCTAGTAATCTTTTTATTTCACTTTCTCAATTAATCATCAATTTTGTGTAGAAGATTGATATTCCTATACCCATGACTAATAAATCTGATAAAATATTTGGACAAACGATGATACAAGATGATCAAGTTGTATCTGTGGTAATACATATATTAATTATCAAAAACTTGGTTAGTAATCTTTTTAGTTGACTTTTTCAATTAATCTTCCACTTTGTGTAGAAGATTGATATTTGGAAGATTGATATTCCTAAACCCATTACTGATAAATCTGATAAAAAACTTTGATAAACGATGATACAAGATGACCGAGTTGTATCTGCCATAATACATCGTTTATTTCTCAAGAATTTGGCTATTAATCTTTTTAGTTTACTTTCTCAATTAATCATCAATATGTATAGATGATTGATATTCCTAAACCTTTGACTGATAAATCTGATAAAAAATTTGGGCAAACGATGATACAAGATGATCAAGTTGTATCTGCGGTAATCAAACATCTTTTATTTATCAAGAATTTGGCTAATAATCTATTTAAGTCACTTTTACAATTAATCATCAATTTGAATAAGTGAAAAAATCAAACACCCTCTGAGAGTACCCGAGTCCTTAAAACCCAAAAAAAACCAATCAAACCAATCCCTCTAGTTTATAAATATACGTCAACTAGCCAGCCTCTTCTCAAAGTTGTATTTAGAAACAAACCTCTCCAACTTCTCGCATCATCTTAGTGTAGTCATGGAGCGCCATCCACCTAGGCTTAAATTATTTTTTGTTTTTTAAAGTTTTAGATTTTTATTTTCCTCCATTAACAGTCATCTTTTGCAGATGCCTAAATGCAACATCGATAAACGTCAAGAACGAAATCAAGAATTGATGTCAGAAGATAAGAAAGTTCTATCTTTTTTTTTCAAGAATTTGGCTAGCCCAGATTCTCAATCAAACATTAGTTTGTCCATTAATCATCACTTTCTCAATTAATCATCAATTTTGTGTAGAAGATTGATATTCCTAAACCCATGGCTGGTAAATCTGATAAAAAATTTGGACAAACGATGATACAAGACGATCAAGTTGTATTTGCGGTAATACATCTTTTATTTATCAATAATTTGGCTAATAACATTTTTAGTTCACTTTCTCAATTAATTATCAATTTTGTGTAGAAGAATAATATTCCTAAACCCATGGTTGATAAATCTGATAAAAAAATAAGGAAAAACGATGATACAAGACGATCAAGTTGTATCTGTAGTAATGCATATTTTATTTATCAATAATTTGACTAGTAATCTTTTTAGTTCACTTTATCTATTAATCATCAATTTTGTGTAGAAGATTGATATTCCTAAACCCATGGCTAATAAATCTGATGAAAAATTAGGACAAACGATGATACAAGATGATCAAGTTGTATGTGCAAAAATATATCTTTCATTTATGAATAATATGGCTGGTAATCTTTTTAGTTCACTTTCTTAACGAATCATCAATTTTGTGTAGCAGATTGATATTCCTAAACCCATAGCTGATAAATCTGATAAAAAATTTAGACAAAAGATGATACAAGATGATTAAGTCATATCTGCGGTAATACATCTTTTATTTATCGATAATTTGGCTAATAATCTTTTTAGTTCACTTTCTCAATTAATTATCAATTTTGTCTATAAGATTGATATTCCTAAACTAATGGTTGATAAATCTGATAACTTATATGGACAAACGATGATACAAGATGATCAAGTTGTATCTGCGATAATACAACTAAGGATTGATATCTTTTTAGTTCCCTTTCTCGATTAATCATCAATTTTGTGTAGAAAGATTGATATTCCTAAACCCATAACTGATAAATCTGATAAAAAACTTTGACAAACGATGATACAAGATGATCAAGTTGTTTATGCGGTAATACATTGTTTATTTATCAATAATTAAACTAGCAATCTTTGTAGTTCACTTTTTCAATTAATCATCAATTTTATGTAGAAGATTGATATTCCTAAACCCATGACAGATAAATCTGATAAAAAATTAGGACAAACGATGATACAAGATGATCAAGTTATATCTACAAAAATATATCTTTTATTTATTAATAATTTGGCTAGTAATCTTTTTAGTTCACTTTCTCAATTAATCATAAATTTTGTGTAGAAGATTGATATTCCTAAACCCATGTTTGATAAGTCTCATAAAAATTTTGGACAAACGATGATAAAAGATGATCAAGTTGTATCTGCAAAAATAGATCTTTTATTTATCAATAATTTGGCTAGTAATCTTTTTAGTTCATTTTCTCAATTAATCATCAATTTTGTGTAGAATATTGATATTCCTAAACCCATGGCTGATAAATATGATAAAGAATTTGGACAAACGATGATACAAGACGATCAAGTTGTATCTGCGGTAATACATCTTTTATTTATCAGTAATTTGGCTAGTAATATTTTTAGTTCACTTTCTCAATTAATTATCAATTTTGTGTATAAGATTGATATTCCTAAACCAATGGTTGATAAATCTGATAAAAAATATGGGCAAACGATGATACATGATGATCAAGTTGTATCTGCGGTAATACATCTTTTATTTAATCAAGAATTTAGCTAGTAATTTTCTTATTTCAGTTTCTCAATTAATCATCAATTTTATGTAGAAGATTGATATTCCTGAACCAATGACTGGTAAATCTACTAAAAAAACTTCAACAAACGATGATACAAGATGAAAGTTGTATCTGCGGTAATACATCGTTTATTTATCAAGAATTTGACTAGTAATTTTTGTAGTTCACTTTTTCAATTAATCATCAATTTGTGTAGAAGATTAATATTCCTAAACTCATAAGTGATAAATATGAAAAAAAAAATTAGACAAACGATGATACGAGATGATCAAGTTGTATCTGGAGTAATACATCTTTCATTTATCAATAATTTGGCTATTAATCTTTTTAGTTCACTTTATCTATTAATCATCAGTTTTATGTAGAAGATTGATATTTTTAAACCATTGCTGATAAATCTGATCAGAAATTTGGACAAACATTGATACAAGAAGATCAAGTTGTATCTGCAAATATACATCTTTTATTTATCAATAATGGCTAGTAATCTTTTTAGTTCACTTTCTCAATTAATCATCAATTTTGTGTAGAAGATTGATATTCATAAACCCATGGCTTATAAATCTGATCCAAAATTGCGCTAAACGATGATACAAGATGATCAAGTTGAATTTGCGGTAATACATCTTTTATTTATCAAGACTTTGGCTAGTCATCTTTTTAGTTCACTTTCTGAATTAATCATCAATTTTGTGTAGAAGATCGAAATTTTTAAACCCATGGTTGATAAATGTAATAAAATATTTGGACAAATGAACTTTAAGATGATTAAGTTGTTTTTGCGGTAATACATCTTTTATTTAACAAGATTTTGGCTAGTAATCCTTTAATTCACTTTCTCAATTAATCATCAATTTTTTGTAGAAGATTGATATTCCTAAACCCATGGTTGATAAATCTGATAAAAATTTTGGACAAATGATGATACAAAATCGCAAAGTTATAACAGGGGTAATTCATCTTTCTTCTTTCAACAATTCGGCTACTTGTATCTTCATGCTCTAACCCTTGGTTCTAACTCAGATAAGTTGCCATGAAGTTCCCAGGCAATTTGCCACTGTCTTTGATGATCAATATCTTGATGCTTTTTACGAGGTCCGTTTCTTCTTCTTTTTCTTGATTCCCTTTACCAAAATTTAGCTTCTTATATCTAACTTCCTTTCATACTGTTTCAGTGTAATCCTTAGGAAAATACAATCATCCGTCGGGCGAAAAAGTGGATAAAGTGCGGATTAAATTTTTTGAAAAACATCTGCCCTTCGCCAAAATTGTTGCTAACACATAGTTTTCAAAAGTTTTGACCTTGGCTATGATGGTTCTTCACTATCACGTATCAGTTAATGAGGTTTGTCAATGCCCTCACTGAGTTTATCGAGATGGGTAGTAACGTAAGGTAGTGTTGGGGAAACAGACCCAATCGACCTAAAAATGGTAAGCCTCTCATTATATTACATATTCCTTATTTTTGTTTCCCACTATAATACAAAATTGGTAATGTTTCATCCTTGATGTTCCAGATTGATCATATATTGCTTGTGTAAGACCGGAAAGTGACTGACCCAATACCGTGTTGTTCCCACCAAGTGGCATACGTAAAAAAATGGTTTGTGAGATGTACTTTATGTGGAATGTGAATGTAATCTCCTTTATGTGGAGTAGCATTTTTTCCATATTATTTGTAGTATTCATTTGTGACAAAATGAGGTCGTGGAAAAATTATCTTTCTCAATAAAAGTAGAATTTCATTTTATGTTATATCAGATTTTTCACTACAAAAAATTCTCATCCGAAACAGAATAAAACCGTCCCTAAAAGCCTCAAAACTTTCTCGGATAATGGTTTGGATGCATTGTCCCAAATAAAGGCGTTCAAAAAGTATTTGGGACGGATAGAGGGACGGTTTGCTTGTGTCCCTAAGTATGTTGGGTCTTTCTATGGACCTATGGGCTTCTCCTTCCCTAAATCACATTTCCTTCATTTTACTTCTTCTCCCTCACCATTTTCTGTTCATCTTCTTCTCCATCCTGAATCTCCCTCACCATGATCTTCATCATCTTCTCCAACCTGATTTTATTTCCCACTTTCATCCCATTATTCCTCCACACTAATGGCTTCATTTTCACAATCCACCCTTGCAACATCTGAGATTATTCTCAACCAATTGGTTGCTCTTACTACAACAGATGACCACTCTCTTTCTATCGACATTCCATCTCCTTCCATTACACATGTCCGTGATCTATTGCTATGCATTGTAGTCGAATTTTTTATCATAGCACCCGTTCGCTCTCAAGATGGGTTGTGATAGTCTCTATAATGCATGACATACCAGTCAAGAGACTTGCTATATACTCAGTGACAAAAATATATCTTGTCATATTATACTACCATACTTCTGGTATCATCTTTAAACATTTATATATTGTCTCTGCTATTTTTGTAGAAAATAGTGAATTCATTCCAGTGTTTGATGATTTACAAAGCGAAACGCTCGTAGATGCAAAATATACCTAGTATATATTGTTATAAATATATAACTAAAAATAAATATCCTCTATCAGTTTTAAATAAACTTGAATGAAAAATAAAATAACTTATCTTTTTTTATGAAGACAGAGATGTCTTATATCCTGAGAAAAAACCTGCAACCACAGTGAAAGGTGAAGAACTCGACTGAGGCACGTGTTCAACACGTTGTCCTTGGGACAAAATTCACCCCTGTCATCCTCTTAGAAATGCTATGCAGTTGATTGGACGATTGTCTCTAGGATTCAACAGTCAATCAGAAAATAGTAGCATTCCGTATTTCTGATCTGTAAGATCTTGATAGTGTATGAAAAATAAAAGAACTAAAATTTGAGAAGAAGACTGTTTACAAGAAATAAGAGAAAGAGATAGAGAAGTAGATTTTTTTTTCTGTGTCTAAACCAAAGGGGAAGGCCCTTTTATAGTATTGATGGTCTAGTTAATATGTGACATAATGTCGACATTCTACATGGACGGTCTAGATTTTGATAACAAAATCTCAGTAATCGAACGACTGAATTAGATTTAAAACCACTGATCTAAAGGTTAAACTGGAGAAGGAATATCAAAAGAATAAGAGATAATATGCCATATTTGATTTTATCTTAAAAGACAATAATATCAATAATAATGACAGATCAACCAGAGAAGGAAACAAATGATATTGGAAATCAAGACAATAAAATAATGGCATATTCTCTCAAAGAAGGAAAAAATAAGTTGACTTTGATTTGAAATTCAAATTTGAACTTTCGATAGACTACGATTTTTGTTTGAAATTTCCTTCCATAATTTTAAACCAAAATTTCATTCAATTTTTAATTACTTCTTTAGAAATTTTTTAGTTACCAAAACTGTTAAAAAAAAATTAATTACAACAATCCCCTACATGAATGAAATAACGATAAATCAAAACACAAGAATTGTTATGCTTTAGTGAAGGTGTCTTTTGGACTTGAACCTTGACTTAGTGAGAGTCTGTTGAGACTACTGATTGGTCAGTGAACACAATGTCTTGAACTAACCTTCCATGTTGTAGACACAAACAACAAACTTCACACATAACTATATTCTTTAATGTCAAGATCTAGCAGTTGTGTTCATTTTGGCATTGAGCCATATCCTAGTATTCATGAGTGCTTTAGAGAATTAGCCCAATCCTCATATGAAGCGGCCCCACTTCCACACTCATATAGGTGAGTGGCCTGTTCCAACCCACTTGGCATTTCCAAACTATAGATCTCATCCCCCACATTGAACAGGTACCACTCTTAATTTGTTGTGGGGATGGGTGGGAGTTACCTCCATACAGTGCAATTTGTCCAATTCCAAGGTTGGGTATCCGCCATAGATGGTATCATGTGATGATAGGCTGTAGTCCCATCCCCCTCGACATCTCATGTGTTACTTCTCTCGATAATCCTTTTGTCAAAGGATTTGCAAGGTTATTCTTAGACCTTACATAATCTATGGATATTACTCTATTAGATAACAATTGTTTAACAGTGTTATGCCTACGACGAATATGTATAGACTTCCCATTGTAAATGTTGTTTGTAGCCTTAGCTATGGCATCTTGAGAATCATAGTGAATCAGAACCGAAGGCACTAGTTTAGGCCAAAGCGGTATGTCCACTGAGAAACTTCTCAACCACTCAGCTTCTTCTACCATTTTGTCTAGTGCAATGAATTCTGATTCCATCGTGGATCACGCTATACAAGTTTGCTTAGAGGATTTTCAAGCTATAGCTGCCGCACCAAGTGTGAAAACATATCCACTAGTAGATTTAGAATCTTCTGAATCAGAGATCTAGTTTGCATCACTATATCCTTCCAACACAGCAGGATAATGCAAATAATGAAGACTGTGAGAAAGAGTATACTTTCAGTATCTCAATCCTCTAATTAGAGCATCCCAGTGAGTCTGGTCAAGATTGCAGGTATATCTGCTAAGCCTGCTTACTGCATATGTTATATTTGGCTTAGTGCATTTCATTATATACATTAAGTTCCCGATGACTTGGGAATACTCTAGGTGAGATATGGGTTCACCTTTATTTTTCTTTAAGTTGGTTGTATGGTCAAAGGGTGTCTTAGCCGGAGACGAGTCAAACTGGCCAAACTTCTTAAGCACACTTTCAATGTAGTGGTTTTGACTTAAGATAATACCGTATGATTTTCTTATGATTTTAATCCCTAATATTACATCAGCAGGTCCTAGATCTTCTATTTGAAGTTTTTTAGTGAACATGTCCTTAGTAGTATTGGTTACATCTAGAGAAGTTCTTAATATTAACATATCATCAACATATAAGCACGCAATCACATAAAACCCATTAATGCATTTAGTATACACACAAAAGTGTGACTCCTTGATCTTAAAATCATTAGATATTATGACTTGATCAAATTTTTCATGCCATTGTGTTTAGGAGCTTGCTTTAACCCGTACAAGAAAGTTTGCATACTTTGTGTTCGAGTCTTTTTACTACAAACCCCTCAGGTTGATCCATATAGATCTCTTCGTCAAGTTCGCCGTTAAGGAATGCAGTTTTGACATCCATCTGATGTACTTCTAGGTTGTATAGGGCAGTTATTGCTATAAGAGTTCTTATTGAGGTAAATATCAAAGAAGTCTAGTCCTTCTTTTTGCCTGTAGCCTTTAGCTACCAACCTAGGAATGTATTTTTCTATGGCCCCATCTGGTTTTTGTTTTCTTTTAAATATACATTTACTCCTAGTCTTTTACTACCTGGAGGAAGGTCAACTAGTTCCCAGGTTTGGTTTTGAATAATACAGTTCATTTCACTTAATACATCCTCTTTTCAGAAGGGTACATCTGGAGAAGTCATTGCTTGACTCTAGGTTAGTGGCTCATCTTATGTTAAGAAAGATATGAAGTCAGGGTCGAAGGTTTTTCTATCTGAACCCTCTTACCTCTTCTAGGTTCATCTTATATTGTGGGAGCAGGACGACTACTAGAAGGCAATACATTCATTTTTAGTTCATTTCTTTTAAGGGTTTTAAGTTTCTTAGGAAATGTGGTTTCAAAGAATTTAACATTTCTAGATTTTATTATAGTATTTTAACTTATGCTTGAAACCAAAGAGTTGAAAACTAAGAAGCGATATGCATTACTATTTTCTGCAAAACCTATGAAAATACTATCTACGGTTTTGGGACCTATCTTTGTCTTTTTCGAAAAAGGAATTGCTACTTTGGCTAGGCACCCCAACACCTTCAGGTGTTTAAAACTTGGTTTTCGTCCTTTCCACATTTCATAATTTGTTGTTTTTTAGAAGGTACCCTATTCAACACATAACAGAAAGAATAACTTCCCCCACAAGTTGTAGGCAGGGCCGGCCCAAGTATATCGGAGGCCCCAAGCGAAATTAAAAATTGGGGCCCCATACAATGGATATTAGAAAAAATTTAAACAATTCAAAGAGTAGGAATCGAACCCTTGACCTTTTATTAAAGATCTAAACTCTTTACCATTAAGCTACACCTTAAGATATGTTTGAAATTGGTTTAAAGTATAATTAGTTTTTCGAAAGTTACATACGAAATAAGAAACATGAGGCCCTTGATTATTTGGGGCCCAAAGCGACCGCTTTGGTGGCTTTGGTCACGGGCCGCCCCTGGTTGTAGGGTAGCCCTGAACTTATTAACACAAAATTCATCATTTCTTTTAGTGTTCTATTTTTTCTTTCTGCCACTTTATTAGATTGAGGTGAGTAGGAGCGGTTGTTTGATGTATTATTCTATTATTCTTGCAGAATTCCGAGAACAAGTCTCCTATATATTCTCCTCCTCTATCTGATCTAAGTATTTATTGTCTTATTCAGTTGATTTTCTACTTCCAATTTATAAGTTTTAAATACATCTAATACTTCATGTTTATTATGTAGTAGGTATAAATGACAATACCTAGAATGGTCATCTATAAAAGTTATGTAGTAGTTTTTTTTCTCCTCTAGTTGGAGTAAATTTTAAGTCTCGCATGATAGTGTGAATTAGTTCTAGAGGTTTATTAGTCGTTTTGTCTACATTTTTAAATGTTTTCATTTTTAGCTTGGATTCTACACAGATTGCACATTTATCTCCAGCTTTGAATTTTTCTTTAGGTAAATATCCTAGATTTATTAGTAGTTGAAGTGAAGAGGAACTAATGTGTCACAGTCTACCATGCCATACGTTCATATTAGATAATTCAATAGAGTATGCAGAAGTACATGCTTTATTCATTTCAGAGTCAAGGACATTTAATTTAAATAAGCCCTCAGTGGCATAACCTTTCCCCACATAATCTCTCCCTTGGTGAGAATAACTTTGTCAAACTCTATTACAAGTTTAAACTCTTTCTTGTCAAGAACTGAAACAGAGATTCGATTCTTCCGAATATCGGGGACGTTAAGGACATCATTCAGAGTCATGTTTTTTTCAGAGGTGAGATTCAGGACCACCTTTCCCTTGCCTACAATAATAGAGGAAAAAGAGTTACCCATGTACAATTTTTCTCCATCTTTTATTGGAGTATATGAGGTAAAGATCTCTCTAGATGAACAAATATGTTTGGTGGCCCCTGTATCCATCCACCAGTCCTTCACATTGGTCACTAAGTTAACTTCAGTGACCACAACACAAAAATTCTCTGTTTCAACTAAATTAGCAATATTAGGTTTAGGTTTTTTGTTATTATTAGTTTTCCGGTGTCTACAATATTTAGCTATATGTCCGGGTTTGCCACATACAAAACAAGGTCCTTCTTTAGCGTTAGTGGTACCCCTCTTAGGTTTAGAGTTACCTTTGTTTCGCGAGATATGAGGTTTAAAGTTAATAAACCTTTTCTTTTCTTCAACCAAATGAGCTTTAGAAATCAAAGATGCAACAACTTCATTTTTCTCCCGTTTGAGGTGTTCTTCGACTACTCTGATTTGAAGGATTAGATATTGCATATCTATATCCTTCCATTTATGACGTAATTTTTTCTTACATTAACTCCAGTTGGCGAGTACTTTCTCTATTACTGGAGCAACTTGAAAGGCTTCATCAATCACCATTCCTTATGTCATTATTTTGTTTATGATTAACCGGAGTTCCTGGAATTGCTCAACAACTGATTTAGCATCTTCCTTTTTGAAATCGAGGAACCATCTGACTACAAATTTTTTGATTCCTGCATCTTCAGAAATATATTTTTGTTGCACGGAATCCCACAACTCTTTAGCAGATTTTGTTTGACAATAGATATCATATAGAGTGTTGCCAAGACAATTTAAAATATAATTCCTACATAAGTAGTAAGTTTTTTTTTCATGCCTCTTCAGCCCCGAATTTTCCCGATTCATTTTCCCCAATGAATGTTGAGGGTGTGTGAATATTGAGGGTGGTCAGAAAAAGTAATCATTTTTGTTGTCATCTTTTAAAGTTTTGGCTATCAAATTTTTCTGGTTTCTCAAAGCTCATTTTGTAGCCCATATTAAACAAATAAGCAACTTGGTAAATAAGATTTGTTTTCTTTTCTTTTGATCAAAACAGAGAAATTAAAACAAAATAGAGGTGAAAAATAGATAGAAGAATTTTGTCTTAAGATTGTTATAAATATATTACTGAAAATAAATTTTCTCTATCAGTTTCAAATAAACTTGAATGAAAATAAAATAACTTATCTACTTTGATGAAGACAGGGATGTCTTATATCTTGAGAAAAGACCTGCAACCACAGTGAAAGGTGAAGGACTCGACTGAGGCACGTGTTCAACACGTTGTCCTTAAGACAAAATTCGCCCCTGCTATCCTCTCAGAGATGATATGCAGTTGATTGGACGATTGCCTCTAGGATTCAACAGTCAATCACAAATATAGTAGCATTCCGTATTTCTGATCTGTAAGATCTTGACACTTTATGAAAATAAAAGAACTAAAAATTTGAGAAGAAGATTGTGTATAAGAAATAAGAGACAAGAGATAGAGAAGTAGATTTTCTTCTGTGTCTAAACCAAAGGGAAGGACCCATTTTTATAGTGTTGAAAGTCAAGTTAATATGTGACATAATGTCGACATTCTAAATGGACGGTCTAGATTTTGACAACAAAATCTTAACAATCCAGCGAGTGGATTAGATTTAAAACCAATGATCTAACGATTAAAATGGAGAAGGAATATCAAAGGAATAAGAGAGAATATGTCATATTTGATTTGATCTTAAAAGGCAATATCAATAATAATGAAAGGTCAATCAGAGAAGGAAAGAAATGATATTGGAAATCAAAGCAATAAAATAATGACATATTCTCTCAAAGAAGGAAAAAATAAGTTGACTTTTCATATTTGAATTTTAGATAGACCAAAATTTTTGTTTGAAATTTCCTTTCATAAATTTTCAACCAAAATTTCATTCAATTTTAATTATTTTTTAAGAAATCTTTTAGTTACCAAAATTGTTAAAAATTAATTATAACATATACACTAGGCATGACCCGTGCCTCCGGCACGAACTATTTTGTAAAACACTTTATGCATAGGATGATTGCAGAAGAAGATAATAATTTAAGATTTCTTAAAGTGATTTGGTATTTGTTAGTCTATTTTTAATTCTAAGGAGATTCCTAACCTTGGTAATTCTCTGTTTGCATGGTGAATGTTAAACCACCTTAATAGTTTATGCCAAACGTATTCAGGTTCTTATTTTTTAGAAAATAGAAAGAATTAACCAAAAATCAAAAAATGCATCCGATTATATTTTTGTAACAAAGGAATTTGAATTCTTTCTAAACTACTTTCGATTATTTCAAAGTATTATCATTATTTTTCAACATTATATATGTCAACTATTATCTAACTAAAATTTTACAATTCTTCCAGATTTTTGTATCATCACTAACCAAATTATAAGGAAAAAATATCGTATAAACTTTACATTTTTTCATTGATATATAAACATTCATGCAAATCAACATTTTATGCACGAACCAATTTGATTTTCCATCGTAGTTTCATTTCTGGGAGATACAACGATTGTAGTGCTTGAAAACTGAATTTCTGGATTTGTAGTGTTTAATAAAATGTTTAACTGGTTTTACTTCCTTTGGCGGAGTGCTATCATGTCTACTTGTTGTTTTATACTAGTGCCATATTATGTTTTAACCTGCAAGACAAAATGATAAACATTGGAGAAACTTTAGCATTTGGGGCCGCAGATTTGAGATAATTTTACAACATAGGAAATGAAATATCAATTACATATGTTCGCAAATCATAATGAAGATTCAAAGAGTGATGTTGTCTTTATTTTGATCTGGTGGTTGTTGAGATTGCTAATTCATGCACCAGTCAATTTTTAAAGGAACTTTTTACAAGAAACATATCGGAATGCCACTCAATTTTTTAAAAAGTATTTTACACGAAAACAATTTGCACCCAAAGCACGATAGAATTCACAATTATAAGCTTCTAAAGTACATATGTATTGACATATTAATAGAGTTGATTTCAAAATTCTATGCATCATAACCATGAAGATTAAGTTAGTACTTTTAAATTACCATCACGATCCTGCAAGCATCCTAGGCATGAAAGAAAAATTCTTCATCGAAGTCCTTGTTCCTCTTTGTTACAATTAAACTATTAGTTGTCTTTCGCTCCGACTTTTTGAGAAGTTCAGTATTTCTTAATTCATCATCAATCTGCAAAAACTTTTTTCATAAAATGCTAAACCTAAATAGAAAAATGAGGCTATACTAAGAACTCAATCTCCATAACCCATAAGAAAATGAATTCGAAACTGAAAAACAAATTAGAAACAATTTTAACCTTCTTCACTTTTCTTCTTGACAAATTGAGCTTCTGCTTCGTACCAGGATTGTGTTGTGTATCAACCTGATATTGACAACTATTATAGAAACTATACCGGTACTTTCTATTATTCGCAAAAAAACACAGCTACTATAGATATGGAAATTTAAATAACACGGATCACCAATTTTGAATGAGGTTGCTGCAAAAAAAAAAATCTCACCTAGCTATTGTTCAACAACTCTTTCATACAATGTATCAAACACTGCATGTGTTGTAGTTGAGATCGAATAAAAATTTTATAGAGAAGTAGAGCAACCAAAAGTCTAAAACAATCCATTAATATATGAACATTAAGGAGGGTGAAGAAAGAAAAAGGTAGGAGAGGGAGGTTACCGGGGATAGTTGTTGCATGAACTTTTTGATTCATTGAATTAGATGAATTGAACTATTGGAGGAGTAGAGGAGGTTTAAAAACCATTAGAATTCACTTATGGGGGTTTATGGAGGAGAAGTGGTTGGAATTCCATTATCTTAAATGGGCTATGGAATGCCATTAGTTGGGACGGTTATGGAGCACCATTATGTCTAAGCACCTATGGATGGTTAAATACAAGGTGAAGTTTGAAGGGAAAGTACAAGGTGTCATCTTTCAATCTAGTTGGCAATTTTTCTCTTTTTTTGATCCTAGTCAGCTTGTCCTAGTCACAACTTTTGTATTTTGTTATATAGACTAGGTATAGCCCGTGCCTCCGGCACGGCGAAACTATCAGACTCATTATGTAATAGCAACTACAAAGGTCCAGTCCACTATGTTGGTATTCTTATGTTCCATTTGTTCATGATGGGCTGGTCATGTTTCTGATTAATTTACTATATCCTTTAACTTGGTATGAACATTTTATGCTATTTTCAAGTCATAAATTCATAATTATTTCGTATAGTTCTTGATTTGTGCATCATTCCTTGTCTAGTTTCATTGATAAAAAAAAAATACTTCATAGGCGATTTATAGAGACATACACAAATATTAATAGGTATGTCTTATTTATTTATGTATGTCTCCACACTTCATTCAATTTCTCCTGGTAAAGTGCAACATCAAAACATGTCATAGCGATTTGTTTAGCAAACCAAAATCCTAAATTGAACTATGTTGAAGGTTATATAAGTTCAGTCACTTGCTTCAAATTTCATATGAAAAAAAGGGTTTCACATTAGTTGTCACATACTTGTAGAATTTTTTTAATATTGGTAGTATATGGGATCTTTATAAACAACTAATAGCCGAATTTTTAAGCTAAATAAAATTTTGAGTTGTTAGTTCGGAATAAATGAAGTTCAATCGATAAAATTACCGAATTAAAAATAAATAAAAAATAATACTAATTAGTATAATGAACAAATTAAAGCGAATACTAATATTAACAAATGTTAGAAAAAAGAAGGAAAGTAAAAAGACCTTAACTTTTCCCTTTGCGTTAAAGACTATGAAATTAAATATTTGTGTTGACATATCTAAATAAGATTTATGTATATAGGGGGAGGGAAAGGGAGAGATCTTGATAAGAAATATTACAAATCTAAATACTTTGAAGAGGAAACTCCACTACTCTCTGCAAATCTGTATTCTCTAAACTAAAATAACAAAAACTTATGAATAATTATAAAATTAATAGTTAGATGATACTAACCACAAATGAAAATTAGATAGACGATAAGAAGTAAGTTTAGAAATTGATCTACACTTTTTGACATAAACTATTTAGCCCTTTTCGACTATACGAAAATCTAACGTTTATTTCTCAAAAAAAAAAAAAAACTGAGGAAGATGAAAAGTTATTAACCGAAAAACTTGGAAAAGTATGTAATATACATTATCAAGATTGAAAATCCTGCAATCTGGAGCTGCTAAAAAAATCTACAAAATAAAATAAACATTTCATTGTTTTCTTAAAATGAATAATCCAATTTATCAAACACCTCGGTTGCAGAGAGAAGCCCATAACACGATTAAAAAGAACATATATTTCACCCAGTTAATAGTTTGAATTCTTAATAAGTACATCTCAAGAAACAAAAATACAAAAAGAACAAACACAGATTGGATGTGTTACCTGTAGAATTTGAAAACAAAAATCAGTTTGGATATTGCAAACCTAATAATAGATATTATTAAGAGAAAAAAGAAATTCATAATTTTCTACATAAACTATTTCTATATTTCACATTGACATGTCAAGAAAACACTTCAAAGTACTACCTTTCCTATTATTGATTCCAAGCTACTTCAATTCCATCGACTTCACCAAATGCCTTAAATCTATGTAAAAATCACCATAGCTATTAAAATCCATAACAAACACAAAATCTCCGCACATAAAAACTAAAAAAAAATATAATATTAACTACATACACATCGCTTTGAAAGTGCATCGTCCACGAATCCCTTTATACAACAAATAACAATCAGAAAAGGACACACCAATTGGTATTTGCTGGCTTATAATATGAGAGAAATAAATGTGTACCTGTAAGAGAGAATAGTGTCAGAAAAATAGGTAAATTTGTATTTCTATATCGCAATATCTGAGAGACAAATAAATACCTTGAAGAGACAGATATCACTGGAAGAAACTGAGATGATTTGTTAGCTCATTGTAATTTATAATGGTGAAGAGGAAGTAGAAGAGGGGAGTTACAATTTATTAATGATGGAGAATAAAAACATAAATTAAAAGTTAGAGAAGAAATAAGGAGTATATATGAGAAGTTTTACTTCATTTTTAATGGCCTATATTTATTATAATAAATTATATTAATGATGAAGAGGAAGAAGAGGGACAGTTACAATTTAGTAATGAGAAAAATAAAAACAGAATTAAAAATTAGAGAGAAAAAGAGAAGTAGATGTGAGAGGTTTTATTTCTATTTTAATGACATATATATATATATATATATATATAACATATCTATTATATATAAATATAATGTGGTGATAATAATAGCAATCTATCTAAAGGCTGGACGTCACCATTTTCCATATGTTTGACCAAATTTCTCATAATCCAAAAATCATGTTTTATAATATGAAAAATCATGGAACCTTTTAGTATTTCTGAGTATAAAGGGTATACTAAATCATCATTAACTCTAAAAATCACAGAACTTTTTTTAATTTTTCAATTTTTTAGAGAGTAGAAGTTATATAAATTTTTTAATGACATTTATTATATATAATGACTATTTAGTAGAGGACATTTAAAGAAGGTTGTATGAGTGGTTTGTGAGGGTAATATAGGTTAGGGTTGAGATTTGAAGATAGTGAATCAGATGGTTATGATTTAGAGATATATAAAACGGATAACCGTGATAATGAGTGGGTGAACAAATTATGTTTTTGTTAGGGAGGTAAGAGATCTAGCCATCAAGATTTATTGTCAAACTGAACAAACGGCCAGATTTATCTTTTGGTTTGTCCTAGTCAGCAAAAAACATTGCGTTTTATATAATAGATAATAAAATAGCGACCGTTCTAACAATTTCTTATTGAAATGAGATGCAACACTAAAAAAAAGAGTCAAATCAAAACAGTTATATGGAAAGAACAAAAGTTACAAAACAAAGTTGTAACATTATAACTTATCCTTGGCAAAAGAAGGAGACCTTCATTCATAAGAAAAATATTGGAGCACCTAAATAGATTCAAATAAGTCATGGACACTATATGCATTTGCAACTAAACATTGGAGTAAAAAACTCTTCTAACCAGCGGATTGGTACAGTTCCAAACAATTTTTTTTTAGTCATTGTTTGTGGGCTGAAATTTATTGCAAATTCATACAAATTTGTGAAAATTTCAAACACTATCTGAAATTTTGCAGTGACCAAATCTATAGAAACCCTTATCTAACGATTAAGAATGTAAGAAAGTTATTG
This sequence comes from Eschscholzia californica, assembly GCF_041429995.1. Classification (NCBI taxonomy): domain Eukaryota; kingdom Viridiplantae; phylum Streptophyta; class Magnoliopsida; order Ranunculales; family Papaveraceae; genus Eschscholzia; species Eschscholzia californica. The sequence continues at coordinate 42,018,298 of NW_028238198.1, forward strand.
GATCTATTTACAAAGAAAGCCGATACAAGCATCTCCTGAGTGACTGTCCTCTAATAAGACAATACGCATTTTTTTGGTCTAACGATTTAAAATCTAAGAAAGTTATTGGATCTACTTACAAACTACTGATACAAACACCACCCAGGTAACTCTTTGTGTGACTGTCCTCTAAAAAAGTTTGATATTTTCAGAGTGTGAAAAAAATCAAAATGCCCTTTGTCTTATCCCCGTGTAGATGAATATCATTTTGAACTTAGGAAAGATAATGGTAACTAATTAAGAGGGTTTATGGGGTGGTTGCACTCTGTAGTGTCTTAATATATTGCCATTATCTTATATATCTTAGTCTTTTGTGCAAATTGGTTGTGCACATTTCTTTTAATATCTGTTGTTATAGTGGAGTAGTGACAGTTAGTGAGAAAATTAGTTTTTCCGTTCACTGAACTGTGAGCAAAAAATTAGTGTAAATTGATGATGACAATGATGATGATGGCGGATAGAAAAGATATTGATGACGAAAAAGTTTTGAAACTGAACTTCGTTAAAATATAATTTGAGGTCGAACTAGTTAACAAAATGACACTTAGATTAACACTAAAGGAAATTATAAAGGTACAACAAACATTTGCAAACCCCAGCTCCTAAATCCTTTTGACTTTGTTTTTACATTCGAAAAAACCCAGATGAAGACCATCAACATGGGCCTCTCGGCAAACTCCAACACAGTTATGTAGCAAGTCCAAGGTTTAGAAGTTTCTTTATTTGATATTTCTATTTAGGATAATGGCAATCAAGAAGATTTAGTTCTTTAGAAGTTATCTCTTTCTTAGTTTGTGTCTACCTAGATGTGTCTAAACCCGATAAAAGGGAGTCCAATTTGTCTTTGTTATTCAGATCTTTGAAGATTTATCAATCAAGTTTATAATTAAGTTTATCGTTTATTATTATTTTATCGGTGTTTTAATTAGTTGATCATAGCTTTAATGGTGGATTCCATTACTTTTACGCTTCCGCAACAATCTACATCAGCTGGATTCAGAGCTAGAAGAATCTAGGAACAGATGAATTTTTTTTATGGTTACGTCTCTTCTTTTTTTTTTTTTTGTTAAGAGGTTACGTCTCTTCTTGAATGTTGGAAATGTTTTCCACATTTATGTTGGGATCCTAGTCGAGATGCACGTCAATTCTATATTAATCGTAAAGATGAAAGAAAAATTCATGAAGTCTCTAAAGTTCCACTCTTTGATGATCAATTTCATATAAATTTCTATCCTTAACAAAAAAAAAAAAAAAAAAATTTCATATAAATTTCTGATTCAGCACATGGAAGATTGGTTCAGAAATCAAGATGTTCATGCCAAAGATAAGGTTTTTTTTTGTTGAGCAACATATGTCGAAAAGAATCTATGAACAGTTCAATGCAATGCAATGGAGACTCACTAATGAAGGAAAAAATTTCATAGACGATTGGACTACATTGAAAAATATCTCCAGGTATGTTTTCTTACTTTGGATGAATATCTGTCATATGCGGAAATAAAGATTGAATCAAGTAGACAGTTCTCCAGCGTTACTTCGGTCACTGTGATCGAAGATATTGAAGAAGAAGTTCTTCACAAAAGGAACAAAATTGTTCGAGGAAGAAGAAGGAAGTAATTTTCCGTCACCAAACCTAAACTTTGTTCGTGATATGAAGAAACCATGTACGGAACAATTATTTGATCTGTATTTAATCCCCGAAGAAGAATTAGTTGTTTCGAATCACAAAATACTTCCTAGTCCATGTTTCTCTTCATTGATTTCAACTCCTGAAATTCAGATAAACCTTAGGAATAAAATTGAGAACCCTAGTTCAGAAAACCGTTTTTCAGAAAAGACTAACTATCTTGCAGGGCCGTGCCTGAGAATCTGGGGGCCAGGTGCCAAATTTTTTAGTTGGCCCCCCTTGTATAAGCAAACGTAAAATCTAAATTTTTTTACGCATTCGGTTGCTTTTGTGTATGTCAAGGTTGTGGCTAACTTTTTCATCTCACACATTAAATTATAGTTTAGTTATGAATGATAATGAGAGTTTGGATAGAGATTCATATGATAGAAAGAATGAGAAATTTTAGAGAGGAGAAAAAAAATAAGGATTAAAAAGAAAGTTATGTGTCAAAGAACAAATTGCGTTGCGATAAAAATTACAGAAATATCATGTCGCAAGAGAGACTGAGAGAAAGGAGATTTGTGATAGTTAGAGAATAGTTTTGTTGTCCTTATTGGCTTTGGGATGAAAATACTATATATTATACCTTTTTTTTTTTTTTGACATGTATATTATACCACTTGAATCATTGACCATTAACGTTTCAATGTGACCTCTTCCAAAAAAAATTAAGAGAAAGTGCTACCGGTAACACTCGAATCCAAGACCTCTAGCCCAAGAGATGAACGGTGCACCAGCTGAGCTACTTCACAACTCATGCTAATCCTATAACCTTCCCGGTTTAATAGGGTTAATAAATGGCCAATAACTTGAAAATGGCCCTTTGTGGTGGGGGCCCTGTGCTGGCGCACGGCCCGCACCCCCCACTGCACGGCCCTGTACTATCTTGCATTCAAAGAAGTTTTTGTTCTGGTTCAATGTAGTAATGGAGATGAAAACAATATTATTTCTCCTTTCAAAGAAGTTTCTGACTTCAGCTTGTTGTCGAACCTTGAAAATATGGATATTGCTTTGGAATCTAAAAAAGAATCAAGAGTGGATGTTTCAATGGAGTCTAGTAATGGAGATGAGAACCTAAGACCGATATTTCGTTATGGAGAGAAGGAGAAAGACAAGTTTAATGAAATTTTGTATCATTACGTGGGTACTCATAATTTCTATACCTTTCTAATACCAACAATGTCTGAAGATGTTATAGTATTATCACCTCTTCTAAATACTCCAAGTCCAGGTACAACTGTTGCACCGCCATTTATAGATATTACTGCTACTCCAACTTCACTTAGAGTGCTCCGTGAATTCTTGAGATCGAACGCACACAAACGAAAGGTGCAAATTGTGATTACGCCTTCTCGATTACAAACTACAGAGCAAGTTGATCATGCTTTAGAAGATTTTGAGGTGAACGAAAAACCATGGGTCCCTACCAAAGCTGTTTGTAACAAACACATTGAATTGCAAAGAGAATTACTTACTTGCTTGGGTCTTCAAAAACAGTTAAAAGTCAAGCAGGGTGGCAATTCATCTTACCGTGAAAGTTCATATACTGCGACACCAGGCACTCCCGACAGGTCTCATTGAGGAGGAGAACATGAGAGACCATTCAGTACTGATTCAGTTACTAATGCAGGTGCTTTAACTGTGTTAACGAAAGGTGCAACTAACCCTAGTTTGATGAAAACTCTTGAGAGAGGTTCTTGTTCACGCAGGAATTTTTGCTCACACTGCTCATGGAAATCCATCGTAATAGCTGAGCACATCACATTGAAACTTGTTAGGCTAGTTGGATTTGATGCATATATTGGTACTGAGAAGCTCACGCTCACCCTTGTAGGAGCCTCTTCTCTCAAAGAAGCAATAGAGATGGGTGTAGAAGTTCATGCCCATCACATGTTCGATATAACGTTTTTTAGAGGGTTTTCACCTACTCGAAATATTCGAGTGAAGACAATGGTCCTTACTAAACGATATAATTCAACCGGAATAATGATAATTACATGTGGTGACTTTTTTCATGTAATTTCTAACCTGGCATATTATGATAGAGTTTTTGTTTATAAGCATCACGATGATGAACGTGGAAAGATAATTAAGTTGTTCTTAGGCGGGAAGTAAAAGAAAGAGTGATGAAGTGGATGAAGAAATTCAAGGTTGACTTTTCCATGAAATATTATGGGGTATTTGTGGTCTTCTTCATCAAACAAAAAAAAAACAGGAGATGTCGCAATTTGTTGGAAGTTTCTTTCCTTCAATTGCTTTTGTGAGTTTCTTTGCAATATGAGATTTATGCTAGTGATTTGGTCCATCATTGTCTTCTTCGAATCTTCGACAAATTTCGTGCGAAGTGGGAATTAGGGATCGCATTGTTGAGTCTCACTTGGGGGCAGGTTTGTTCTTGGACGGGGAGTATGATGGAAACCATCAACATGGGCCTCTCGGCCATAACAATGATCGGCCTCTCGGCAAACTCCAACGTAGTTATTTAGCAAGTCCAAGGTTTAGAAGTTTCTTTATTTGATATTTCTATTTAGGGTAATGGCAATCAAGAAGATTTAGTTCTTTAGAAGGTATCTCTTTCCTAGTTTGTGTCTACCTAGATGTGTCTAAACCCTTTCAAATCTTTGAAGAATTGCCAATCAAGTTTATTATTGAGTTCATCGTTTTGTCGTTTATTATTATTTTTTTGGTTTATTTAATTAGTTGATCATAGTTTTAATGGTTGGTTCCATTACTTTTTCTCTTCCGCAATGTTAGAGTATATACATCGAGTGTAAGGATGGTTTATACAAGTGCAATTCAGGTGTAAACAAAGACAAAGATAACACAACTGTTGGTGCCTATAGAATAATAACAAACTTTCCTAAAGTTTGTCATGAAGTTAGTTATGAAGTTGTTAGTAGTTAAAGGTTGTTAGAAGTTAGTTTCTCTCTCTCTATCAACTCTATAAATATCACATTTCATGAAGTTCAAGTTGAATAAAGTTTAGTGTTTCAATTCTAACACGCAACAATCTACATCAAACCCTCTGCCAAAATTATAAATCAAGCGAAAATGAAAATTTTAGTTATAATAGTAACTCTAATAGTTATTAATCTTGAACTTATACTAAGGGCACACATACTGAACTTTAAACTCTCACTACAATTTGTTATCAACTCCAAACTCTATTTGTTCCAAAATAGTATCAGGAATCACCACTTGAAGAAGAATACGGTTAACCTTATTACTTTTGAGACGTAATCAGTTTCTACATAAAATGTTCTTGATTAAACTAAACAACATAATAAGGTATATATTCGAATCATGAGGAACCACATTACAGGATTGTCATTCTTAGTAATAAGATTACAGTTTCGCTTGTCAAACATAGCCTGGTTCCGGTATGGCCTTCATCAAATCATTGTACTTTTTGGGCCATTTTGTCCATAGGCAGGCTAGTTTTTCGATAACACACCATATGGTCTCTTTGTCTAGAGCCACCGCTAAAACTGTAAGCTCCTCTTAACACTCTGAATCACATTTCATTATCTACCATTTCAGGAATCGCCCATTCGGAGAAGAATTTCTTGTCATTAGTGAAACCTGTTATTTCCACTAACTTGCTTGCTATTTCATATCTATGATTTTTGTTTTCTAGTTTATAAGCTAATTAGAGTACTATAGTTGGGGAAGAAAGTAGAGTAAAAGAAAGAAGAAGCAATTAGCTAGTGAAGGTATTTTTTTTTGTTTAATTTCTCATTCTTAACTTATACTATTTGTTTCTATTATGTGTTTATGCATGATTTATTGCATATTTTGGGGCATATGTATTAAAACTAATTAAAAACTCTACCAAGCGGAGTGGAGCCAAGATTTAAACTAATTTGCATTTATTTTACAATTTCCAAATGAGATTTCTTTACGTGCGATGCATATATACTTAAAAACTATGACTTAACGACAATGTTGTAGTGAATACGAAATTTTTTTTTTCTGTCATGATTCTCACACAAGCTTTCTAACTCAATCTAAATTTATGTGAATTGGAATCGTAAACAAAATAAGGCATGACATACGAGAACATGAAGATGATATTGTACATTATCGTCCATTGTCATAATATCTAGCATTTCTCAAAAAAATATGAACTACTTTCGATATACGATAATAAAAGTTATTTTATTCACCAACTAAATAAATGATATCCAAATAAAATTTTCTTTAGTGATTGAAGACTAAAAAAATCTTAGAAAAACTAATCCTTTAGAGTTTACTGCCCATAAATAGATATTATGTTTGTGATAGGTTACGTGGGATAAACAAGCAGTTCTAACATAGTTTGGATTGGATCAGACAAGATATAGTCAAATTTAAATGTACAACAAAATAAAAAGCCAATAATGAGACTGGTCACAAAATAAGAGGACAAATGTAGAGCTGAAAGTGAGATTGCATATGAAATAAGGTATTGTTTAAGTACGGGCTCTGAAGGTATCGGCCCCCTACATCACATATTAGTCTCTGTCTTTGTTATAATTTATCTTTGAAACTTTTTATTAATTAAGATGTGTTTAACACTTTATTAGTTTTACTAAACCACACATTAGTAAAGTTTGAAGTTGGGATTTGGATAGACATGGTTATTTGATATCTACATTTGTTCTTTTAGTGTCCCTATTAAAAAGAAAAAATTATTTTAAAATAATTTATCGGACAAAAGTCAAACCTTAAACCTTAGATTCTCTAACCATCTACTCTACCAACTTTGTTGTCCAAATAGACCGGATATGTATGTGCATAAAAAGTACATATAATAATATTATGTCCGAGTCGCCTAGCCTCAAGGTCGACTCTGTATTTAGTTGATTTTTCTACGTGAGTTTATTCTCCAATTTGTGGAGGGTCCTTTTTTTGAGCATCTCATAACGATAGATTTCCTCTTGGCTTTAAATCTTTTTCGTGGTGATGATGTCGGAAAGTGATTTTTCGAGTAGCTTCTTGGTGATCAATTCGTCTCGATCTCAGCCAACACCCTTTGGTATAGTGGTAAGACATCCCTCTTAAGCCCATGAGGTCTTGGGATCGAATCTCGCGCGGTGGAAGCAGTTTATCACCAAGATTTGTCCCATGTAATTTATGCACTAAATAAAGTAGATGTTCTCGGACTTTAGACCTCTTTAATTATTGGTTTAACTTAGGCGGTTATCGTGCTTATCACATCTTAATGATGTATCAATGCCTTGTAACGACTAAGGTAGATCGTAGTGATTTCTCAAAAAAAAAAAAAAGTCGTCTCGATCTCACTGTAAATTTTCTTCACGTTCTGGTTAAACTCAGGTAGGTGAAGGACTCGTTAAAATGGGAAAAGACACTCCGACCAAGTCAATGGGATACTTTTGTAGTTTAAGGAAATACTTTAAAGATTTTGACTGGAGAACATGACCTTCGATCCCTTTTAGGGAAAACCTGATATGGTTATATGTGGGGAGTTGTGTTGATGCACAACCGAGATGATGCACTGGTAAGGCACCGGTTATGATCGATGACGACGGTGTGTGTACGTTGTTTGGGAAATAATATCTGTTGAGTGTGTATATTTTGACGGATCTTCTGACACATAACAACTCGTGTGCGAAAAGCAGATCTTTGGCTCTATCTAGCCTTCCTTGTCATTGTTGTCCTATTCAGACATATCTAAGTTCGAGGCCCCAAACCTTCTCTAGTCGAACTCTTTACTTTAGATTTTCGATCATAGCAAGGGTTCAGGTTATGACGCTTACTCGAATCCACCTTCCCTCTTGCCTCGAGGCAGAATAAGGCTCTACCTTTGCAGACCTCCCTCTACGATTCAGAGACCGACGCAAATCTCTTATTAGAGTTGGCTTAGATTTACCTCCTTCTCAATGTCCTGTTTACTGAAAGTGATCCCTTTTAAAGAACGCGGTTCTAAGACCCCATTCCCCAAGATTAAGCAGATTGAGATCATGTCCTTAAAATCAGCAACCTAGGTTAGTAAATTCCTTTACTAGCCATATCTTATGACTCTTGGTTGATAGGGAACATCTTATGTCAAGACAAATTTTGGTTAAGTAAGAGTCAGAGTCCAAATGTATGTGCACGTTTCCTAAGTCTAAATGGAAGTACGAGACCATCTTGGTTGGATATCTTCTACTATGGCAACGCATAGTCAATGGCCCCGCCCTTGCTCCCACGCTTAACAGAAAATTTTAATAATGAAGTGACACAAACCATGTCAAGTGACGATTTCTTATACATATTCGTTATGAGCAATCAAACATCAAAACACAATGAAAACATTGAAAAAGTTGCACTGATTCGTATAATTGGTGCATAAAAAGTTGATGGTTCTCCATCTAAATGAGCTAGAGTTTGTAAAAGTTGGGATCTCCATGGACTTACATAATGAGAGCGAGATAAGGATTGTTTGCAACATCCAACCTTCATAGGGGTGAAAGACAAACTACCATAAAATATTTAGACTGTCAGCAAAAAAAAAGTTGAAACTTCAGGTACTCAATGTGTAAGAAATCCAATCTTGTTATCCAATTTGGAGATAAACAAACAGTTATCAGTTGCTCTCTATCTCTCCCTCTCTCTCTCTAAAATGGCTCTTCCTCTTACATCTCCAAAGTTCCCAAGCCATACTTCCTTTCTCTCTAACCTTCAATCTTCTTCTATCATCTCCTCCCCTTTCAAATTAAACCCACTTCTTTCCCCTTTGAGACCCAAAATTTACGACATTCGTCCCCAGCGAGTTCGAACCCCTCTTCTTCGTCCTCTTGCTACTGCAACAGTCGAATCCACTAATGGAGCTGTTGTTACTTCTGATAAACCAGATAGAAGTTCATATGGAAGACAATACTTTCCATTAGCTGCTGTTGTTGGGCAGGTAATAATTTTCTTTACTTTTTCAATTTGTAGAATTCGGTGTGCTTTTTTCGCAATTTCTTTGGTTATTTCTTGGTGGGTTGAATTCATTTGGAAGAAATTTTGAAGGTTTGAACTGAATTATTAGATTTTGACTTCATATCTGCATTTAGGTTAGTTCTAAATTTTGGGATTTCTACTTGTGGTTCTGATCATGAATAAAAGAATTAAATTTCGATATTTTTAGGTCGAAATGACCAAAATATTTCTATTTCCATGGAAACCGAAATTTAACTCAGTTTCTCTTTAGCAAAACTACAATGTAATTTAAAAACATAAATGTTCATCGAATTCAAATATGTCGATCGTAGAGGGAGCATGCTTTACTCTACACTTAATGCGCGCCCTCAAATCATTGCGTCTTTCCGATGCGAAATTGTTGTACTAGTGCCTCAAAGCATGAGATTCTTTTTCCTACAAATTCTCTAGATCACTTTCTTTTTGTTCTTATGACACTCGTCTTCCTTATCGTTGATCTCTCTATACTTTCCAAAATATTTTTCACAAATATCACATAGACTTAATTTTCTTCGCGAGTGTTCAATAAAGTTGCCCTCTGGGAATCTTGTCGGACGAGTTCTTACGACTATTTCCTTGACACATTGAAGGGGTCTATGCTGAGCAGTAGATCCATTAGAGTGACCTATGATAACACAACTTGTCTTGCTACCAACAGTAGGTCGTTGGTGTCCATGACTCTCTACTAGCGGGTTCGTCGGTCAAGGTTCATGTCTTTTACAGTGCTAACGATGGTGGAAGATCTAGCTTAGGACAAGTTCTCAAATCTGACTAGTTGTTCATCGAAATGTACACCCCTGAAACCCACAAATCTTTCACCAATTTCCCTTAAGACGACCATGTTTCAATGATTAAAAGGTAAAATTAGCGTTAGGGTCAATGAAAAAGTATCGACATTAGCATTTGGGTCACAATCTAACGGTTGTTAACGACCGTCTCTAGTCAACTGGGTCAACAGTTAGTCTGTGACCCAGACCCTATAACGGACAAATTATTGACCCAAAATGCTAACGTCAATACTTTTCTTTGACCCTAACGATAAATATCCCTATTTGATTTTTGCACTTACTGTGTAAATGATTAATAATTTCATTCAAAATTCAGTATATTGGGCTTAATTGCTTATCCTTCATCTTCTTTATTGCTTCTAGTTAGTTCTTACTTCTTAGTTATTCCTTCTGGTTAATCTTTCCTAAAGCTTGTGTTCTTACATTTCTAACTATACTTTGGTTTCTTGGGCATTTGTAATTTTGGAGCCTTAACACTTGGGAGATTGTTTTACCAATTAATGACATATAGTGTTCTTATAGTGTTGGTTCGTCACTATATGAAATTATGATTGTAACCTGTTCCATTCAGCAAGTCCTTTTCCTCTAAAATCAATTCTTGTCACAGGATGCCATCAAAACAGCATTGTTGCTTGGAGCTGTTGATCGCGAGGTTGGAGGCATTGCTATCTCAGGAAAGCGAGGAACTGCCAAGACAATCATGGCTCGTGGGTTGCATGCCATTCTTCCACCAATAGATGTGGTTGCAGGTTCAATATCAAATGCTGATCCAGGTTGCCCTGAAGAGTAGGTTATAAAATATTATAGCACCTCTAAGACTTGATAGCATGATTCTTTCAGAATCTATAGTGGGAATGACATATGTTTTAAAATTATAGCTCGAGGTTATGTTAGATGATTGTTAATAGCCAAAGGATGCTCATTTTCTGCTTGGGAGAATTAACTAGCTTCTTAAAGAGTTTTTATCAAATGACATATATATATATATATATATATATATATATATATATATATGCAGGTTCAGTTTGCCAAGTCAAAAACTCTTGAGGTTCATGCGGTCATTGTTGACAAGAAACCTGATGCTTAAGAGAAATACAATCATTCTCGACTAGAAATTAAAGCATTTGAAAGGATGTATTGACACTTATCACTTATAACTTGGTGTCATGGTCACTTTCATAGTAAGTGTCAAGGCCTTTTGGGTGGGCTCGTGTAGCCTTCGCCGTGAACAAAATCCCGTTCTCGTTGGCCTTGAGCCAGCATGTTGAAAGCGGTGGCAAACTCGATAACTGCTAAGGCTTGGGGTGTTACAAAAATTGTTCGACTACTTGGTTTTCCATTTACAGAATCGCGAATAAACAACATAAAAATGTTCCACTCAAAAATGTTTCTGTTCTAGAATTCTAGGAGTCCTCTTAGTAACAATTCAAATTTCAAGCTGAGTTGATAGCTGCTGAATTTTTTTACGATGAAAAGATCGCCATTTGAGATCACTTCTTCCTCTTAATAATTAATATATGTCATTAGCACCACTTCCAGGCGCTAGCTTCTAGTTCGTCAATATGCTTTGGAACCTTCACTAAAAGTGTTATCCTGATGAACGGGAGCTACTCTTGAACCATCCCCAATCTATTATCTACACGAACCACATTTCTGTAGTTTCAGAGAAAAATACTAGTATTGCTATTTTTTTGAGATTATTGCAATATATTTTCTCCTTTCAGATGTTTATGTCAATTTTTATGCTTGAAGGTGGGAAGATGGACTAGCTGACAGAGCGGAATATGATGTTGACGGAAATGTTAAAACCGAAGTTGTCCGGTCTCCCTTTGTTCAGGTGTGTAAGAAACGTGCCTATATGATCATTTTTGTTGTTGTATGAATTATAATATTTAAAATTGTGATGCAGATTCCTCTTGGAGTAACGGAAGATAGACTTATTGGATCCGTTGATGTTGAGGAGTCTGTGAAGACAGGAACAACCGTTTTCCAACCGGGACTTCTCGCTGAAGCTCATAGAGGTGTCTTATATGTTGATGAGATAAACTTGCTGGATGAGGGTATTAGTAATTTGCTTCTCAATGTTTTGACTGAGGGAGTTAATATTGTGGAAAGAGAGGGTATTAGCTTTCGCCACCCATGCAAGCCACTGCTTATTGCAACATATAACCCAGAGGAAGGATCTGTACGTGAACACTTGTTAGATCGTATTGCAATCAATTTAAGGTAAACAACCAAGATGTATCAGTTATTGATGCAAACTTCTGTAGATCCACTAATATGTTACATTTAATTCTTTCATTAGTCAAATTATGCTGCCCTGCTAGAGTTCCAGAAGGGGATAATCATAGGGCTATGGTGTTCAGAAAAAACAATCCTTGTTCATATACACCCCACCCCCCCCCCCCCCCCCCTCCCCCCCGTCCCCCAAATGCAAGTGGGACTACAACCCCACCTATTTGATAAAAGTATCATGAACTCTTTTAAAAAGAACTAGTTTTCTCCCCTAGATACTATTGCACTTGATTAGGTAACTCTTGTAGCTTAAATGGTTGAGGGGAAAGTTGTTAACCTTTTGGTATCCGGTTTAAGTTCTAAAATCTTATGTACTTCTCTGAAAATCTTCTACTTAGAATTCAAGGACTCATATTCAAAGAACTACTGTATAACCGTTAGTGAAAGAACAATAAATTTTTGTAGCTTAGATGGTTGAATGTAAGACGATCTAGCCTTTTTGAGTGAGTCCGACACATAGTGCTTTTTTCTCTTTAAACTCTTGAAAATTATATTGAAAGATTTTCTCCAATTGGTTTGAACTAGTTTGTTTGATTTAGCCCATCTGAACCGACACTTTGTATTTTCTTCTTATTCTCACTGCTAAGGCCACAAATCGTTCTACAGTGCAGATCTTCCGATGACTTTTGATGATCGTGTTGCAGCTGTTGGTATTGCTACACAGTTTCAGGAGTGTACCAGCGAGGTATTTAAAATGGTGGAAGAAGAAACCGAATTGGCGAAGACTCAGGTAAGTTTGTGGTAAGCTGACCTTTATTTGTTATTGTTTTACTGCTTAAAATGCCAATTAGTTAGATAACTTCTTACTCAATGTAGATTGCTTGAAAAGCTTTAATTCATATAAGGTCAGCATTAGACCAACTGGTTTCTTTCAAAACGGGTGCACTTTATATGCAAGATAAAAATGGATCAGCAATATTTCTTAAAAACAAGAAATAACAAACCTTAAACCAAGAAGCTAACTCCAAAATTGCTGTCCCAAAGTCGATTCAGTCTCTTGAAAAATCGTCACTTAGACGATCAGCTAAGTGCGGTTGAAATGACCCTGATATTAGAACTTTTTTTTTTCGTTCTTTTTTAGTTTCTGCTTTAGATGTATACGTTTCATCTCACCACATGACCACCTCCTTTCCAATATAAATATTTTAGGTTCTTTATACCAGTTCAAAAGTATACTTGATTAATGAAATACTTACAAGTTGAAGATGTGCATATCCTCTAGCATTGCAGATCATTTTGGCGAGGGAGTATTTGAAGGATGTTACTATCAGCAGGGACCAGCTTAAATACTTGGTTATGGAAGCAGTACGCGGTAGTTGCCAGGTTAGAATTACAAAATTCTACTATTTGGAATTCGAGATCAGGCTTTTGGCCATTTTTTAGTTCTACTTGTTAATCAGGATTCACATTTTTCTTTTCATCTTTTTCATAGTTTCACAAAATTAGGCTGCGTTTGAGATTTTTTTCTTTTGAAGGTCAAAAATTTATATTTAATGTATAAGTTATGTTGTTAAAGTTGTTTGGTAGTAATAAAGAAAGTCTTTTTTATAAGCAACCGTGCTTTGATTGACCAGATTTTAGGAAAGAGCTCCGGATTTTCTCTCTAAAAGCTGCTTTATTTCAAAGTTGATTGTGAAAAGAAAGATTTTGGAAGTAATGTATTATTGGAATAAAAGAATAAATCATTAAATAGGGATCTACCTTATTGTTCTCATTTAGATTCCTTGTGATGCTGTCCATTTAAGATGAGATTCCATCTGTAGGTCATCAAAACAAGATGGTTAGTGCTCCTATGATTTTCCAGTAAATCTCATTGATGTTTATTTGGTTACAGGGACATCGAGCTGAGTTATACGCGTGCCGCGTCGCTAAATGCTTAGCTGCTATAGAGGGACGTGAAAGAGTGTACGCGGATGACCTCCAGAAAGCTGTTGAGTATTTTTTTTCCCCCCAAAAAACAGTTGATCATCTTCTGAGATATATTGATTTCTTTCTATATAATGGATGATTAGCCAGAGAAAAGCGTTTACGATCTTGAATTTTTAGTATAAGCATTCACAATGTTTCCATTCTTATATTTGATTTATTCAGGTAGAGCTGGTCATTCTTCCTCGTTCCATAATCAATGAAAATCCACAAGAACAGCAAAATCCACCACCTCCACCTCCACCACCCCCTCCACAAAGCCCAGATGCTTCACAGGACCAGAATGAGGAAGAGAAAGAGGTTTGCTGTGTTTATCAAAATCCAACTATTATTCGCTTATTTTTTGTGTCTTTCCTTAATTTTGTCTTCTTCTCTTTAGCAAAGTTGGTAACAATTACACCAATGATTACTTGACTTTGTAGTATTACGTTGTTGTACTTCTATTCTTTCTTCGCATAATCTTGGTTGATCTAGTATCTTCTTCTTTCTGAAATGAAGTTTGCAAGTTAAGTCTGCCTTCTTCAAACATTGATTTGATATTTTGTTTGTTACAGAAAGATGAAGATGAGGAGAATGAAGAGGATGAAGAGAACGAAGAGAATGAAGAGAACGAACAGCAGGACCAATTACCTGAGGAGTTCATTTTTGATGCTGAAGGTGGTTTGGTTGATGAAAAGCTTCTCTTCTTCGCACAACAGGCACAAAGACGCAGAGGAAAAGCTGGACGAGCTAAGAATGTTATATTTTCGGAGGATAGAGGAAGATATATTAAGCCGATGCTCCCAAAGGTCTGATTATAATTTTGACCCTGACATATTATTCATAATGCAGATCATTATAACCAAATAGGATTGAGAGAGGAACTTTGGAATTTAATCTATAGAGTACACGATCCTTGTCGATATGAGTTAGCCTTGTGCCCTGTACTTGGATGTTCGGTCATATGGCTTATGCTGAAATATCAAAGTCTAACCAAGTAAAGGTGCTTTCAGAAAGGAAAGAAAGTAAGGGATTTTGAAAATAAATTATAATAAGAAGCTTGGGAGTTAAAGGTCTTTCTGCTTATGAGCTAAAACCTTTCTATGTGATGGTTGCAGAACTTGGAAACAAGTTTTCTGAAGCTTACGTGTCTACAAGCTTGTAAATTTGTTGAATTATGATATTCATTTCCATCCTAATGTTATTTAGGATGGAAGTTACATGTTACTTAAGCCGCATAATTCACATTTAACATACATCATAATAACAACGAATTAGTTTCTTATGACAAACTAAAATCAAGTATTTAGTAAATAAGTACTAGGTAGAATTATATATAGAAAAGTAACGAGTTACTTTCATGATATCTAATGCTCGAGACGAACATGTTGGTATAACTAGGGTCTGACTCGATAAATTCTTGGAAAACAGACTATCCTTGTTATATCATGATGTATGCATATAGTGACTGAACGTGCTTGCTATTCTTGATTTTATTTTTCTTGGGATAGTCACACTGGATATTTCTTCTTGTTGATAGGGAGTCATTATCGTGATGGGTTTTCTTGATCTTTTTTTCCCTTAAACATGGATATATACCTTTGATCAGGGTCCAGTGAAGAGATTAGCTGTTGATGCAACCCTTCGAGCAGCTGCACCATATCAGAAGTTGAGAAGAGCAAAGGACACTCAAAATATTAAGAAAGTATTTGTAGAGAGAACTGATATGAGAGCTAAAAAAATGGCACGGAAAGCAGGAGCTCTGGTAATGTTCTGATTCTTCTCTACCATCATCATTTCTTTTGTATCTGTTCCTACTTCAGATTTCAAATGTAATGAACTAGTCCCACAACATCTCTACTTCCATTAGATTCCTAAATTATGGAAATATGATCAATGCCTTTTGCGTTCATACTTCAAAGTGTAAAACAATTAGCTACAGTTGAATTTTGTATAGCTCTTGATTTCATCTCGGCGCTATCTCAATGTTGATCTTATTCCACGTTTTGGTGGTATGATTCAATCACTATTTCTTGTTAGAGAAAGGATAGTTATGAGCTCCTGACCGTTCGGACTTTCATTTCCAACATTTTCAATGGAAATATTGTAAAAATTTTAATTTTGTTTTGCATCTCCACATAAATAATCTGTACGGCCTCTAACGTTATTTAGGTTCACGGCAGGTAATTTTTGTTGTTGATGCTAGTGGAAGCATGGCATTGAACCGAATGCAGAATGCAAAAGGTGCAGCACTTAAACTACTAGCAGAGAGTTATACAAGCCGAGATCAGGTTATTTTACTTGTCGAAAATGAGATAGAACTTTATAGTGAATCTGTATTACTAATAAAATTTCTAAACTTCGCTCTACTGATACCATCATTCAGGTTTCAATCATCCCTTTTCGTGGCGACTGTGCTGAGGTACTCTTGCCTCCTTCAAGATCAATTGCAATGGCAAGAAAGCGTCTTGAAAGACTTCCATGTGGAGGGGGTTCTCCTCTAGCTCATGGACTCACAACAGTATTCCTACTTATCCTCCTTTAACCTTTCTTTCTTGTACTCTCTACGATAAGAACTTCATTCATTCTTTAATGTTTACCTCTTCTTCTAGGCTGTAAGGGTTGGGCTAAATGCGGAAAAAAGTGGTGATGTTGGACGTATAATGATAGTTGCAATTACAGACGGTAGAGCTAACATAACCCTTAAAAGATCTAATGATCCTGAAGCTGCTGCTGCTTCAGATGCACCTAGACCTTCACAACAAGACTTAAAGGTGCATCTTCTCTCTATTTTATATCATTCATAAGATTTTTTATCCTTATAAATGATGATTCTTATGTGATATCTGTACTTTGTCAATTAAGGATGAAATTTTAGAAGTGGCGGGTAAAATATTTAAAGCGAAAATGTCTCTTCTTGTGATTGACACTGAAAATAAATTTGTATCGACTGGATTCGCTAAAGAGATTGCTAGAGTTGCTCAAGGTATGTCCATTAACCACCTTTTACTTTGTTATAGCATTCAAACTTCACTTTTGTAGTTCCTTTCATAAGCAAATACTTACATCTTGTTTCCCTTTTATTTTGTAACGAAAGTTTCGTTGTCATTTGGCGAACTTTAAACGTTAAATAATTGAACTCGAACAATAAATGAACAATATAACAAGGAGAAATTGGCTGAAACTCCCAAGGTTCACTTTTTTTTGTCAAAAAAGATTCATGAACTTTTTATGCTTCAGCTCCCTCATAGGTTTGCCCAAGTTAGACAAGCACAACAGGAAATTTGGTCTTTGGTCCAATTTTTTCTGATATTAATATAAACTCGAATCGCCGAGACTTTCATGCACATAGTTATTATGATAGCTCTAATAGTTTCTGTTATTATTTTTGGCGAAATCATTAACAATTTCACTTGGCAGGGAAATATTATTATCTGCCAAATGCTTCGGATGCTGTTATCTCAGCCACGACGAAGGAAGCTCTGTCAGCCCTAAAAAGCTCATGATTAAAATACAAGCCTCAAGATTTATATATAGGTGTAAGTTTATGCTTCTGCTTTCACCATTTTGACAATGACTAATATATTAACAACTTAAAGAAACTTGTGTTCTTTTTTCATCTATCTTGCAAATTGCAGCCGCAATCCACTTAATTCAAATGGTAACATTCCAATGCCCCTTTTCAGTTTTCGTTTTGATCATCGAACTGCATAGGAACCAAAACCTAAAAATCCAATTAGTCTGTTCTATTGATTTTGGGGTCTAACTTTCTCGTAGCTTAAATTTTTTACAACAATGCTACTTGGCTTGACAAAATACTTTCGTGTTGACCTGACAAATTTAATTTTGCACATGAAGTCAGCAATTTTTCTTGTTGGGACCACTTTTTGTCGGGCCAAATTGCAATTTCCAACTTTCTTTTTTTTTTTTGTTATATTCAAAAGTGGTTGGGAACTAAGCAAAATCAAATAGGTCTTTGCAAATTTTTTAGACTAGAACCCAAGTAGCTGAGTAACCAAGCCACTTCTTTTATTACAATAATTTTCAAGTCTAAGATTTTATACAATAATATCTAAGAACTCCCTTTCTCTTTCTTCTTTCTTGATCTCCTCTTATGTCTTCATGCACCTGGTGGAACAACATAACCTGAAATAAAGCAATGAGAGAAAAAGGTAAAAACCATAATATTCAGTTTTAGAATGTGCTTAAATGATGCCCGAAAGTGTCCTTGACTCGCTACGATATTCTCTCGGATTTAGTACTCCGTATAAAAAGTGAACATTGAATATGTGGTTTGAAAAAGAGTCACCACGTTATACTACTCAATCGAATATTCGATGTTCGAGGTGAACATTTGCACTCGAGCCCAACCCAGTTACTTGGGTGGGCACGGGCAGTCTAGGGTTTAGATGGTTGTGGGTCACGAGGGATCCGGACAAACAGATCGGGTTGCTGACTCGCACACTCTTCTCCAAATGAAAGAAAAGTAAAGAGCCAAGGAGAGTGAGTGAGCATATAAATTACTTCCACATTTGGTGCCAGTGGGAAGTGGTCGACCACAAAAGGCAGCTACAAAAACAGCTTTGCTCATGTCAATGAGTGTCTCAATCTGTCTATTGACATGACTACAAGCACAACCTTCATCAATCTTCTTTACAATTTGACAACATCCCCCTGATGGTGAAGTCTTTGGCATCATTCTCATTACATATCTCCCACACTCTTCTACTAATCCATTTATATCCCCATCACATCTCTCATCCCCATTCACCCCACTTGCTATAACCACAATTACTATCACTACCAACACCAACTTAGCTATCTTAACCATTCCCATCTCTCTATCTCTAGGACCAACTCTTAATGTATATTGTTGATTGATTTATATTCCCTTTCTCTGTATATATATAGAATTTATTGACAACTAACTCTGAGCGGGTTGGGCCGATTCATCCTAGAGTTTTACTCTTTCAAGCTTTTGTTTTTCTTACCTAAAAATACGAAATTGTTGTCTTGCTTACAACATTTAATTTGTGAAGAGAAAGGATAAGGTCTGGTGAATTTATTGCATTCTTGAAAGACTAAACTTTCATTTTTTTTTTTATTAGGATTTTTGTTGGATGCGGTTGGGTGAGAGGCTCCCCTGGGTCATACCATCTTTCATCTAACACTAGCTTTTTTACTTGTTATACATGATCTCTTGGGAATTAGGATGACATTTTTGTGTGGAGTATTAGATGATAAAGTGGATAGGGACTAGGAGGCCAAAAATTTCGGCCAACCCCGACAAGCAATCAAGATGGAAGGTCGTGTTTTCAGCCGCTTTTTTAAGGAGAATATACATCCAAGTTAAAAAGGGAGTGTTAAATTAATCCTTGAATTTCAGTTGTTCATGTCATTTTTGGTTGGATCGGCCTTGACTTTCTAACCCTTCATCATTTTTCGTATGTGAAACGATCCATCTTCTTTAAACTAGAAACCAACTCTTGTACACTTATGAGTAGGTTGGTTTCCTGAAATTCTGTTGTGCTCAGAGGTGTTTCCTAAAAATAAAATGCATATCATGTGTTTGTGGATAGCTCAAAACTTTTGGTCATTCAACCGTTCACCAATCCAACAAAAGTTACTACTACTTATGAGTTATCACACAAGTGGAATGATCAATAAAGTAGTTGGATAATTAAAATTGTATCCCAAAACGCAACCAATTCTTTGTATTCCAAGTTCGAGCACAGAATGTCCTATATTCCTTTTTTTTTGGTAAAATATCCTATATTTCAATTGTTTGTATCAACACCATTCTTTTTTTTCAGTTGGATATGCATCCAATCGATAAAAATAGAAAAAATTGTCCATACGGAGGACCAAAGGATTTCTTAAGAAACCAAATACTTGGTGAACCCAACCAGTGAAATATAGTTGACAAAATTGATTCTTTTTTTTTGGTAATATGGAGGAAATTTTTTTGTTGTTGCAAGCGGTAATATGGAGAAACTTAATATGAGGAGTTCAAAGATTAGATAATAGTATATAATTTAGAAACTATAAAATGAAATAGAATTTAAAAATCTTTAGTGTTAGTGTTACTAAAATCACATGTTAATACATACTCGCGGAATTCAAAAAGAATTCGAAGATTATATACACCCATTAATAACTCAAGAAGAATGAAATGGAAAAAGAAACTACCCCATACAAGAAATCTTGTCAACATCCTAGCAAAAATGGGTGAAAAATTTTCTTAACAAATTTCGAGTTCCCTAATGGAGGATGTTTTGGTTTTGACTACAGTGTACAAAATGAAGGAGAGCAGCTATTGTTTCAGAACCGAAGGAAGTGTATTTTAGGTTTTATTATTCAGTAGTGGACATCACCGGTAATATAAAAATTTATAGGGATATAAAACAAACTTCACAAAGTTTGAAATCCTCTTTGGTTTTGGCTCTTTATATCATTACTAGTTTATTCCTTGCCTAAGAAACCACAGTAACCTCACCAACAAAAAAAAACCACAGCAGGTATCAACCAATTTTCACTCCCTCATCATTTATAGCATTTTTGATCCATTTTTTTTTTATGACTTTTTCAATGTTTCTAGAGTCATCAACTCGAAGTCTAAGAGGAGATTGAATCTACATTTTCTTTACAATCAGATACTTCTTAAATAAGTGATTGGCATCTTCTTCTTCATTGCACATAGGGCACATTTTTTATTCACTCTGACTAAATTTAAGTGATTTCATTTTTGTTGATAGAGCATCTTGAAGTAGTCTCTATATGAACCTTTGGAGCAATGTTCATTTTCTTCCAATACTTAGTTCATGGAAATGCATTTATAACTTACCTGAAATTTGAACTTGATGGTTGTTCATTTTCTATCGTTTGATATAATGATTTTGCCGTGAAGTTGCCTTTTCTGTGTATATTCATACTACTGTAATCTCTACTACGTTCAAAGGTACCTTTAAAATTTATATAGCTGAATTAGTATCAAACACATCAAATATCTGATTGCTCTTCCATGCTCTGAGATCTTGGTCAATCAAATCTTTCACCTTATATAAAGTCAAATGCTCCTCTGCATTTCTCATACTTCTTCCTGTCTGAAGCCTTTTAACGACGGAACCCGTGGATCATCCCATATTCTGATCTCTTCTCCATTGCCCCCTATGAAGCATCTACATCGTTCAATATATTCCCGCATTTGAAGCATACTCTTCCATGTAGTTGTAGCCAATTTTTTATTTGAGTGTCTCCAAAAATCTTCACCTAAGGTATTTTGCTTTAAGTAATTCCATCCACAGTGCTTCATTTTCTTCTAAAAGTTTCCATACTAGCTTCCCAACTAAAGCCATGTTAATTTGCTTCATATCACAAATCCCCAATCCTATCTTCATGTTTTTCTTTAGTCTCTGCCACTCGATATAGTACATTTTTTTTTGCGGCGGCGGCGGGTTTGGGGCATAAAGTAAAGTCTTTGGGGCATTAAGTAAAGTCTCTAGGGTATAAAGACTTTAGTCAACAAGATATGACCTACGGAACATATTCATTTTGAGTCCAAAAATTGAGTTTTTCGATATTTAATTACTCCCTAATCTTCACCTCTCTCTCTCTCTCTCTCTCTCTCTCTCTCTCTCTCTCTCTCTCTCCTGTTCATTCTCTCTCTCTCCCTTTCCTCACAATTATCTCATTGTTTTCTCTCCAGGCCTCTCTTACTGTTTTTCTCTCTCTATTCATGTTCATGGGTTTTGTTATGTCTTGTTTTATCCTGGTTCAATGAAGAAGATAAAGAGAGAGAGAGAGAGAGAGAGAGAGAGAGAAAAATAGTTATGGTTATCTAATGGGGTCAGTAAACCTTAAACCATAGATTTCTTGGTAGGCATGGTGATCTAATGGGGATAGTAAAGCACATTCGTTAGTTTCTCTTGTAGGGATTTAAACCCTTATACTAGTGTTTATAGCGGAAATAAGACATCTAATGTCTACACTAGTATTCCCAGGATCACATGCAAAACTAGTAATTAATCTAATGGAGATAGTAGATTACCTTAATCGCTTTTCCCTCGAACTAGTTGAATTGATTGAAGAAGACCAAGAGCTTCAAGTGTAGCTCCTCTACTTGGGACACGAGCAATCAATTTGATCTCCCACCTTGTTGTATAGCTAGCACACCAATGGTGGTTGGAAAAGAAGAACTCCTTTCTTCTTGACTAGATAGATAGTTAATGGGAATTAGCTCACTTTCTCCTCTCTACTTGATGTGGTAGAGTAAGAAAGCTTAGAGAGAAATTCCACACCTTATTCTCTGTCCTAAGAGTGTTTATATAGAACCCTAATAAGAATCCACCTCCTTTTAGGTTTCCTAAAACACCCTTTAGAATAAGATTTAGGGAAATAGTCGAAAATAGCAACTATTGGTATTTTCTCAATTCCCTAAGGAGGAGGTGCCCAAACACCACGAAAATTGGCAGATATAATTTTTATTATATCAGAAACTAACCCTCCAAAATTCAGCCCAATCCGAGTCCTAGAAGTACCCGAACCGGTCTAGGCCCAAAAACCCTGTTTTTGGCCTTTTTGTACTATCTTTGCCTAATTCTTTTTTAGGCCTATGAGATATGTTTATGGGACACTCCCATGATTATATCTCACTCCCACTAGTCATATCCTAGATCAATTTGTCACTCTTATGTGTAACCCGTTGTAGGATCCGATCGAAGTTAGCCGCGAATTACTTCGTAATTCGACGATCGTAGTTGGTCTCTAGCTACAACTCTACGATCCCTAAATCAATCGGACTTGATGATCTTCCACATCAATTGTCCTATCCGACAATTTGGTCGCATTGTCACCTTGGTCGAAGGACATCTCCTTCAACTCCTTCAGACTCCCACTTGGACTTAGAACAAGTGCAATGCCTCGATTCCCGTGTCAATTTAGTATCCCATCTGATACGTCACGTCATTCAGACTTTCTTGATATCCGAGTACAACTGTAAAAGACAAACGATTAACTTTAATCCGTTTGAGCGCGGCCACGCATTTTCAGTTGCTACTCATCAAGTGGCCTTGAGACACTTTGTACCTAATGTGATTAGGGTGACACAATCCATTCTTGCGCTCCCACTTAACTTCATGTCTATCCTGTCCTTCCCAGTATCCGTCTTTATAACCTCCTTTTACGGCGCGGCGTTTAACGGAACCAAAGTCGGGCATTCCTTACATAAGATGAGTGGAGCACTCATGTTTTGAGGAATCTCTCCAATTGTCTTTATGAGAAGTATTGACGTTCATCACGAGTGATGTACTTCTCATTTGAGGGTTATCCAGTGTATAAACCTTTTACACACCCACGTAGTCGAATAGAATATACTATTCCTATAGCCCATGAAACTGCGCTATCCCATCGACTCCCGTGCTAGTCTTCGTGAGTCATTGTTGTCCATGCAATGACCTGGACCAGGGATTTTTGATAATAATTATTCCAAGTTCACTTAATAGGGTTTCATTCATCAGATCACGTATCTGACAAACCTATTCGTAACGTTTTATTATCGATGGACTGTCGTTTAAACACTAAACCAAGTTTAGACGACTGGTGAAATAATTCTTATTATTTCTGATAACGAGAGTTGTAAATCTGAGCCTCTTCCGTAAAACTCCTTTTACCCACTCAGTTTTACTTGTCGAGGTTTAAAATTATACCTCATGCCTTAGACTGTGTATGAATCTCATACTATGTCTAAGGTGACAGTTTAGTTTGACTACCGTGGTAGTCGGTTTTAAACTTTGCTTATTATCAATTAATTTGAAGATTACTATCTTCAACCTTGATAATATCTAGTAATCTTTACTAGAGTTAAGGCCTTTAATTCTTTGTGTAGTATTTGCAACAGTTCCCGGCTTAAAACACTTTTAGCCTACTTTCCTTCCATGTCTGGAAGTTTGCTACGATGACATGTTCAACTTTGTACTACTTCATCCTTTAGCCTTCTAGGATGTACTAAGTAGTGTTTCGGTTTTCCAATCCGAATTCGGATGTTTAAATGCTAATCATGTCCAACATGATTGACTTTATGTTTTCGAACATAAATGTCTCTCTCATGCGTGCTAGCTCATCGGTGTCTTTTAGACTCCGAGTTTTGCAACGCCCTCTGTCATGAGTTTTTGGGTCGAAATTCTTTTAGACTTTCCGAGTCTTAGATTTTCTGTTTCGGATCTCAAGCATCTCAGCGTACTGAGTCTCTCTAATCCTATCATCCTTTTGATCTATGCTTATAGATCTTCAGATGCCCAAAATGGCATTTTATCCTTTTGTGTGTGGTCCTTTATTGAGTCAGTTCGTTACTGTTATACAACACCTTATGTCGTACTCAATCTTTTGTATGTACTCTGCATACGGACCCGGAAGGTTTGTTTACTCCTACTTACCTTCTTGAAACTCGTGATTCAAGATTTTCTTCATTCTCCAGGAATCAAATTTCTCTGATTGCCTTTTGAATCAAAGATTCTAACTTTTACGTGCTTTTAATCCATCGATAGATTTCTGAAGCATGCTTGTGGACATAACTTGATTGGAAGAATCTTTATTCTTCTTGTCTCGTTTCGGGAAACACGAATGTTTCCATCCTTCTCAGTTTTCTATTTTGGAAAACCAATTTAGGTCTTTTGTTGACTTAAATTATCAAGCTTCATGTCTTGACGAGATATGGATTCCACGATGATTTTGGCTTCTAGCCAAAATCTAGAGTCAGTTTCCGTTTCTGCGCAGGTCTTTTATCTCTTCAGAAATAACCTTTATTTTCTGTGTCTTTGAGATTTGACCTTTTGGGGCTTTTGAACAACAATTTGGAATTTTCTCAACTACTTTGAGATATTCCTTTAGAGACACTTTCACTTGTTTTGAGAGTTCTCCGGCGAATGACATTCGCTTTTGTGCGGTGGGTTTATTAGATCATGTCTTTAACCTTTCCTTTTCCGAGGAGCCGCAGTTTGTTGCTCTTGGTCGAATTTAATCGACTTGTACAAGTTTCATGATTGTTCTTCATGACCCTCCATGATTTTTCTCATGATCGAATTAAATCGACTTGTACTTTTCTCCCACTTATTCTTTTAATAATTAGTGTTTTCTCCCAGACTACTAGGTGTGCTAATTATTAGAAGAATACTATCATGAGCAACAAACACTTTGTTCTCTTGATTAGTTATGGAAGAAGCCCAAATTTCTTTTAAAAGAAATTGCGTCAGATATTAGCTAGTTTTGTAATGCTTTTACAAGCTTAGCTGTTAGACGGAATTTTGGTAGTTTTGTGAGAAGCTATGTCTAGACTAAATGGATTTTGGAGGATAGAGTTTGATTCGTGTTCTTCATCTTAATCCTTTTGGACACTCCAAATATGGATAGGTTAGAAGTACGTTTGAAGATCAATCTCTGTTTTTGACTCAAGGCTTTCTTTCTTGTCAGTTTGATTCATGTTTTGGTTATAGTGGACTTGTTGTCCTCATCCCTTTCGATTGGGATGAACCTATCTTATAGGTTTTTGACCAAGTTTAGAATCTTTTGGTATAGTTTGTTAAACTTAGCACTTATTAACATCTCAATTTAGAAATAAAATTCTTTATTGATTCTCAATAATACTTAGTACAGAGATGATGTTAAAAAACTAGAAAAACGATTAATCTAGAATAGTGCCTAAAGTAGACTTCGATCCCTTTCAGCATCCTTAGCAGTCGAGGCTTCTGCTCCCTCTTGGATCTTGTCTTCCTTAGCCAAATACTCAGTTCCCAGCTGCGCCTGTACATTCACAATGAAAGGGCAATTTTAGGTATTACATACCATAATTAGGGAATTTTACAGTATTTGATAAGTTAACTGTTTATACCTGAATTGGAAGCTACTGTTCCATTCTTTTTGTCCTCCAAGAACTTAGGGCAGTTTCTTTTCCAGTGGCCTATGCTACTGCAGTAGAAACATCTTGACGTAGATTGAATACCTTTGTTTTGAGGTTTAGCAATACGTTTGCCTTTTCCTTTTAACGCGGGTTTCTTCTTCTGCCTCTTGTTCTCTTGAGCCACAAGAATCTTATTCTTTGGCTCCAAGTCCATTGTTAGTAGTTCTGCTGCCTGAAGCATTGCATCAAGTTCCTCTAAAGGCTTGCTCCATCCATTCATCGCATATTCCATCTTAAATAGATTGAACCCTTCATGAAGTGAATAGAGGATCATGTCATTAGCCGCCGATTGGCTAACAGGAGAACCCAGCTCTTCTAGTTTAGCAAAGAGTTCTATCATTTGCCGAACATGAGGACCTACTGGTTTTCCTTTTTCGAGGTGCAGACGCAATAATTTACTGGTTGCATCAAACCTCTCCACTCTCGCTTTGCTTCGGATTGAATCCTCAGTTTTCGGAGTGATGGAGGGGACTTCCATGTTCAGAGGTTTCTCGTTAAGAGTAGCCACCATGGCTGATAACAACCGAGAAGTCATTGATTCTGGTTCTGTCCTCTTTTGATCATCCTCTTGATGCTCTGTTTCCTTAGCAGTCAAAAAATCCAATTTTGAAAATGGATAGTCTGAGACATTTAGCTTGTTTTTAAACTCTCCATCCAATATTTGAAGTATCTCCCGATTCCTTCCTTCATGGATGTTTTCGTTTAACACCTTCCTTAGGTACGTTCCAAGGTCGAACATGTTTCCTTGTGTCATCTTTAAAACTACATAAAGTAATGGCAAAGTTTTAAAACTCGTTATCGTTTTTGAAAAACATTAGTTTTCCCACATTATTCAATAAAAAAAAACGTCCCCGATTGAATAAGTGATTCCAAGACCCCAGTTCTTCGAAGTAAAGCGGACGAAGGCCCTACCCTTTGACTCCGTCGTTCCGGGTGAGTGAACTACTTCACTGATCATACCTTATGACTCTTGGTTGATAGATTTCATTAATGAATGACTAATCTATCCTTTTGCCTCGAGTATCCAAGACTCTCTTGCTGATCTCGTTGAGTAGAACCATTTAGACGTGTAGGCCTCTTCTATAGGCCTACCCGCATTGTCCCAAGGTAGAGGAGGTACTCTGCGAAGGCCGACCCACCTTCCTCGAACAAGGGCGCAACGAGTGTCTTAATCTGAATAGGCGATTACTCAAGATTACTTTTGGGGACTTTTACGCTAGTCTGGCGTTTGTTATAGTGAACTATTTAGCCTAACTAACATCCACGACATAAAGCGTAAATAAGTAAGTAAATGCGCGCGAGAAAGTAAATCAAGCAGACATGGATCCTAGTATGGCCCCTAACCTAGAAGATCTAATCTCCCTTGGTTTTCTTCTTGTTTCGCCTTTTGGTTCGTCTTGGATCGCCATCTTTGAACCTCCATTGATTTCTCCCTCTCGCCTTTGGATTTCATCCTCGAGTTTCTTCAATGGACTCATAGACCCTAAACTCTAATTACAAGACTCTAACGATTCGCAGATCGTATAAACTTGAAATTAAAATTAATTACAAAGCATGCACCCATCTGTGCTTAAAACAAGAACAAGGAAATAAATCTATGGCCATACTAGTTTCCCGCATTCACATCACATGCAATCATATAATATATCAAGGCTAAGAATTATATATGCATGATTATCTTGGGAGATACTTTTGTTGACATCACATGTCACATTGCGGACCTTAAGTCTAAATTCGAAGAATTCAACTAATGGTGCTTTCCGGTTTTATGTTTTATGATTAAAATCATCTTTTAGAAAAAACTCCGTTTTGGGCTCGAGAAAGCCCGGGTCAATTTCGGAAAAAATATTGGTTCGATTCTTAATGATTTCATAAATCAATTTAAAGAGAAATCCGTTTTGGGCTCTTGGATGGCCCGGATTGATTTTGGAATTATTTGGTTGGAATCGGAAAAAATTTTGGCAAAAACTCCCACTCGAATGATGGCCCCTTTTCGTGGTCCGAAAAGCCTCGAAAAAGCCCGGGACAAGTCCTAGACAAGTCCCGGCCCAAGCCCAAAAAGGGCTCGGACAAGGTCCGGACATAGCACGGCCCATAGGGCCGGCATGTCCTGGCCGAGGCCTATCAAGGCCTGGTCTCGTCCTGGCCGGAGCCAGGACGCTAGTCCATGTACCAGACGCGTTCTAGACGTGTCTGGTACTGGACCGGACCAGCACTAGGTGTCTCGGACTAGTCCGAGACACCCAGAACCTCCCAGATGCGTCTCCAAGACGCGTCTGGTCGAGTGCTCTGGACGCGTCCTAGACGCGTCCAGGAAGCTCCTTCGCAGCTGCTGGTCGCGTCTTAGACGCGACCTGGACGCGTCTTCAAGACGCGTCCTTAGTAGCTGCTCTGGACGCGTCTTCAAGACGCGTCCAGAAGCTTCTGTCGCAGCTGCTGGTCGCGTCTTCAAGACGCGTCTCAGCAGCTGCTCTGGACGCGTCCAGAGGACGCATCCAGGAGCTTCTGGTCCGGCCAGGAAGCTTCCTGGCCGGACACTAGGGTTTTTCAAAACCCTAGTTTCCAAAAAGAAAAAAAAAAAAAAAAATTTTTCTTATGCAACTTTAAGTTGCTATTTTCCAATTTTAAAACTTTTCTTAAATTTTTGAAATTCCTTTTAGAACACTTCTAAAATTTTTCAAAACTTTTAGAAACTTTTTAAATTTTTCCAAATTTGTTTTGAGAGTTTCCCAAACTCAAAACTACTCTTTTTAGAACACTTCTAAAATTCCAAATCTTTGTTTTTCAAAAGTTTCCAAAAATTAAAAAACAACTCTTAATTAAACCAATTTTGGATCCAAAATCTAGGTTTTTGAAATTTTTCAAAGAACAATTTTGAAATCAATTTGAAAAATCTTTGAATCCAATTCATAATTAATCAAATTTTATGTTTAAAACCTTTTTAAATATAACTATCAACATAATCAAGCATGGATTAGTTTGAAATTCAATGAAATTGAGTCTTTTAAAACACTTTTAATCATCAATTTGATTCTCAATTTGAAAATTTATTGAATCCCATCAAATTATGAGTTTAAAATACTTTTAAAAACATCTTTTAAAATACTTTTATAAACTCAATTTTCAAACTATTAAGCATATGAATTAGTTCGATTCTTAGCAAAAACTAGTTAATGGCAAGAGGCTCTGACGCCACTGTAGGGATTTAAACCCTTATACTAGTGTTTATAGCGGAAATAAGACATCTAATGTCTACACTAGTATTCCCAGGATCACATGCAAAACTAGTAATTAATCTAATGGAGATAGTAGATTACCTTAATCGCTTTTCCCTCGAACTAGTTGAATTGATTGAAGAAGACCAAGAGCTTCAAGTGTAGCTCCTCTACTTGGGACACGAGCAATCAATTTGATCTCCCACCTTGTTGTATAGCTAGCACACCAATGGTGGTTGGAAAAGAAGAACTCCTTTCTTCTTGACTAGATAGATAGTTAATGGGAATTAGCTCACTTTCTCCTCTCTACTTGATGTGGTAGAGTAAGAAAGCTTAGAGAGAAATTCCACACCTTATTCTCTGTCCTAAGAGTGTTTATATAGAACCCTAATAAGAATCCACCTCCTTTTAGGTTTCCTAAAACACCCTTTAGAATAAGATTTAGGGAAATAGTCGAAAATAGCAACTATTGGTATTTTCTCAATTCCCTAAGGAGGAGGTGCCCAAACACCACGAAAATTGGCAGATATAATGTTTATTATATCAGCAACTAACCCTCCAAAATTCAGCCCAATCCGAGTCCTAGAAGTACCCGAACCGGTCTAGGCCCAAAAACCCTGTTTTTGGCCTTTTTGTACTATCTTTGCCTAATTCTTTTTTAGGCCTATGAGATATGTTTATGGGACACTCCCATGATTATATCTCACTCCCACTAGTCATATCCTAGATCAATTTGTCACTCTTATGTGTAACCCGTTGTAGGATCCGATCGAAGTTAGCCGCGAATTACTTCGTAATTCGACGATCGTAGTTGGTCTCTAGCTACAACTCTACGATCCCTAAATCAATCGGACTTGATGATCTTCCACATCAATTGTCCTATCCGACAATTTGTTCGCATTGTCACCTTGGTCGAAGGACATCTCCTTCAACTCCTTCATCTCTCTCTCCCTAAATACACCTTACCCTCTTTGAATTCGGATTTCTTTCTTTCATTTTGATGAACTTATTACAATTGATTCAAATGGAGATGTATCTTTACAATGTCACTTTTGGACTCTATATGTTGGACTGGTGGGAGTGCTACCTCTTCAGTATCCTTTTCTAGTGTTTCAATTAAGGTTAACCAATTTCAATCTATTTATGTGAAGTTTCATGAATTGATCTTTGATCTGATGTTTTGGGGTTCGCTTTTATTCGTCGTTTCATTGATCTTGTTCTATCTTGGTATGTCTCGGTGAAAAAGAGAGAAACAGTTAGAGAGAGAAAGAGAGAAAAACAAGATAAGATGAAGATTCCGGGACAAAACTCAAAATTTTAATTTTCGGACTCAAAATGAAGATCCCCCTGTTTTTTTTATTCAAAGTCATGTCCCCACCAAAAAGCCCTCTGACATTTTTCAATTTCATATGGTGTTTTCTTTGGCACTAAATTTGTTGACAGAAGGTAAAGCGGTATCGTTGCTAATTCATTTTTCAATAATATAGTTCTTGTGGCATGTGATTGGGAATGTCTTTTCCAACCTGCCAATTTCGATGAATTGTTTGCAATAAAAACCCATATGACTGGCAAACATACTTAGATTTAAGTAAGTAGTAATTTCCCAAGTATTTATCAGTGTTTTCCATCTCCATAACCCCGTAATACTCATGATATATTCCTTATTGTTCATATTGCAACTTCTGCCAACTTCCTTATTGTTCATATTTAAATTCAGTGTTTTTATTTTCTTAATGTTTTCTTAATCTCATAGTTTTTGTCGTTCAATGTTATTTTTAATATTGATGTTTTTTTACTCTAATATAGTGTGATTTTTAAAATAATCATTAGATCTCACTTATTTTTGGAAATCATTATGCTTACTTAATATAATATATTTGTTGTAACAAGTTTTTGTTTAAAATATTAGATTAAAAGAATAAATTAAAATAATTGGGGAGAGGTAAAAAGTATTTTCTAGTTTTTACTCTAATATTTTTTTTCAAGCAATTATTATTTTTAATGTTAACTTCTTTTAATCTAATGTATTTTTTATTTTTAACATAATTATTAGGCCTTATTTTAATATAGTATATTTCTAGTAATAAGGTTTTTGTTTAAATATTAAATTAAATAATGAATTCAAATGTTGTTTATTGTCTAAATTAGTATAAATGTTGTTTTTGTTTAAATATTAGATTAAACTCTTACTCCGTGACAAGCCGCTTTGGGCTTGACCCCTGAGTCTATATTTAAGTATATTTTTCATGATCTTCACAATTAGATTCATGTTTAGTATATTTTGTAATGATACAATTGCAGAAATTGATATTTTGGTAAAGAAAATGGTAGTCTTTATATCTTCTTAATCATCGTTATGTAGTAATACTTTCCCAAAACACTTTATTTAAAGTATGTTTCAAAGGTTGAGTTGTGTTTTATTGATTTTTGTTTTAATTTTATTTAGATTTCAAGACGGACTCCATGAGACTTCGCAATACTTCGTTTCATATATTACTTTGGTAACTTATTTCTAATTACTTTTTGTGATATTTCTAAGGTTTATATGTTTATTTATTTGAAACTAATTTCTTTTAATTGTTTTATTAACTATACATGTAGTTATGGTGTTAGTGTGGGTAATAAACATTGGGAGTTTTGAAAAGGGAAATGTTAACTACGTAACAACACTAAATTTAAGTGGTACTCATACATCCGCTAGGATAGTCAATGTACGAATTTCCATGTATGTCCATAATTTTGGTAATTCATTTCTTGCTATATGGTGGTCTCGTGCACCTAGAGGTCGTAGAAATTTAAATGTAGTGTTTTTATTTTCTTAATGTTCTCTTAATCTCATGGTTTTTTTTCGTTCCATGTTAGTTTTAATATTAATGTTTTTTTTAGTTTAATATAGTGTGATTTTAAAAATAATCATTAGATCTCACCTTTTTCGGAAATCATTATGCTTACTTAATATAATATATTTGTTGTACCATGTTTTTGTTTAAAATATTAGATTAAAAGAATAAATTAAAATAATTGGGGAGAGGTAAAACGTATTTTATATTTTTTACTCTAATATTTTTTTTCATGCAATTGTTATTTTTAATAACTTCTTTTAATCTAATGTATTTTTTATTTTTAACATAATTATTAGGCCTTATTTTAATATAGTATATTTCTAGTAATAAGGTTTTTGTTTAAATATTAGATTAAATAATGAATTAAAATGTTGTTTATTGTCTAAATTAGTATAAATTGAGTCGTTTGCTAGTGAAATCATCGAGTCTTTAGGCACCATTGCAAATAACAAAATTATTAGGACTTATTTAATATAACAAAATTATTAGGACTTATTTAATATAGTATATTTCTAGTAAATGATTTTTTTTTGTTTAAATATTATATTAAAATAATAAATTAAAATATTGTTCATTATCCAAATTAGTGTAGTTTGAGGTGTTGGCTTAGCTTGCTAGGTCATTTCGATGACTTCCAATTTAGTTTTTGCTATCGTAATGCAAATGTTGTAGTCCATAATTGGGCTCATTTTAGTCTTATGTTTAATTTAAACAATGTTTAGAATAATTCCAACATCCCATGTATTGTAGCAACTCAGTTGTAAGTAGATTCATTTCAATAATATTAAAGTTTCTTTGTAAAAAAAAGGTGTTGGCTTAGAAAAGATTAGGTCTTTAAGTGTCACTGCAAAAGAAGGATCACATCTAAAACAAACGACTTCATCCAACCTGTATAGACATTTTGGGTCTTCTTCACATGAAAAAATCAATTTCATAAATAAAATAGGTAACTGAAGATACTTCAATAGGACAATTAAAGGTAGAAAAATAAACATTTAAAGATGTTACAATAGGATTTTTAATTTAAGAGGTGCAATCTTAGCCAAGATGATACACCTCTTCCCTAATTAAATAGATATGAAATATGATATACTCCGTAGTACATATTAGTAGCTCTGTAAGCACCCCAAATTACAACTGTAGCCGTCATGCTAAATGCAGAAAAGTTGAATGGATATTTATGTGTAAATGAGGTGCCTACAACAATAATATGAAGCGTCTTTAGATCTTTCTATATATCTTATGGTTTTTTAACACGGTCATTAACAGTTTTAGAAAACCATCAAAAACCATCCACTAATAGTGATGTGAAGAGACTAATTAAAATTAATAATTAGTTTCTATAGAGAAAGAAAGAGGAAATATTTTTCTAATTATTGGAAAAAGATATTAAGCAAAGGAGTAAATTCATTTCTAATTCTGACGAAGGTACTTTAAGCAGGAGATAATGACAATTTAACCAATAAATCTATAAAATTTAGGATTGAACTTAAAGTTAGACAAATTTTGTTTTGTACAAAATTGATAAACTTCAGGGGGCTAACTTATAATTTTCTTCTATTCTATTCTTGATAGTTATTTATCATAAGAGCGCATAAGGCCTCCGGCCTTCCATGAAATAGCATTATACAACCCGAAAGTAGGACTAAAGCAATTTTTTTTTACAAATTGTACTAACTTGAAATATAATTTTAAAAGTAGGACTAAAAAGAAAACTTATTTGTCTAGGAACTTTCTTAGGTAAATAAATAAATGTTTGTAAATGAGGGGGAAACTTAAATGAGGTAGAATCTTCTAACAAGTGTTGATCCCATACAGACAATTCTCCATATAAACCCTTCAGCCTTGTTGGCAACCCTAGCAATATCTCTCCCTCACTCTTTTTCTACATATCTCTTTCTCCCTCTCTAGTTTCAGGTTCCAACTCTCTCTTACTGGTTTGCTAAGCCAAGGTAAAGTAGAAAACACAAGCTTTCATTTTTATATATTTACAAGAAAAAAATTTCTCTCTGATTATTTTCAGAATCATCAATTAGGGTTGATTCAATATGAACAGCATGAAATAGCTTATTTGTTGTGATTTTTCACTATTTATATAATTCTTTCACTGTTCAAAGGAAAAAATAGATATTTCTGAAAAAAAACTCATATACCATGGTCCATAGATGATTATGCCCTAAGTTGTTGTCCAATTATAGGGTATTCTGAAAAATATTTTTGTGGCTAGAGGAATAAAAATGAAATTTTTTTGCATAATATATCTGATATTAAGTTTTTTTTTATCTAAAATGGTGCTTAAACATCTTCTATTTAAATTGTTTGTTAATTGTATTTGAATTTCATTTTGTTGGGTTATGGTGTTTTTTTGTCAATGTCTAAATCTGATTCAATTACATATGAATTTTTCGTCTGGTGGGTCCAAAATCAACTCAAATAAGTCATTCCAAAGAGTCTAACAACAACGACCATTCTAAAATCTGACTTGAGTCGATACATATCTCGAGTCAGATTTCAGATCTAATTTAGAGAAAATAGAAACACTACCTAAATGTTTGTTCGGGTAATATTAGAACACTGAAAATTCAAGATGTTCCTTCTTCTGTTAATTTTTTGAATTGTGTCGTTTGAAGCCTAATTGATGTTTGAGTGTTTTGTAAATGAAACATTTAAGGTTCTTATGATCTTTCGGACTAATGAGCTTCACTTAGTATATAATACTATAATGGTTACCTTGAATTGTACAAATCAAACGATAGATGGGTTAATTGTGTTCGACAGATATGGAGAGAAATAACGTTGATGTGTTCATGTAAAGGTTGAAAGGTTCTTTCCATGCATGGAAGAACTTTAGTCGATATGAAAGGAAAATATTCTCACCCTTGTCATGCACGAGATAATTCTTTTTGCACTTCTCTAGAAGATGTATCAAGTACTTCCTTAACACGATATGAAAGGAAAATATTCTCACCCTTGTCAGGTGAACATGCAGATTACGGGAGACTTAAGGTTTTCGGTTGTACGGCCTATTACCATGTTAAAGGTAACAAACTTGACAATAGAGCAAAGAAGGCAATTTTCTTAGGATATGCTACAGGAGTCAAGGGTTATCGGCTATGGTGTACGGAAGACAAGAAGTTTGTAATCAGCAGAGATGTGGTATTTGATGAGTCGTCTATTGTAGCTACGGCGAAAGCTACGGTGCCTAGTTGTGGTGATGTTGGGTCTACTAAAGCTCAAGTAGTGGAAGTAGAAGCCGAAGACCAACGGGTTTCTAGGAATCATGATCAGGTGGAGCATCAGGATAATACTCAGGATGAGGAAATCGATGAACCCGATCATGAGGAGGTTCAAGGGGAAGGTACACAAGTTTTACAACAACAACAGCAGGATGTTTCGGTACACACTAGGCCGAAACGGTTATATAAGCCGGTACAGAGGTTAGGGTCAGACAAACCTCTTAGGCATTATGGGCAGGCAAATCTGGTTGAATATGCACTCTCGGTGGAAGACGACGAGCCGGTCACCTTCAAACAAGCTATTACCGCGGAGGAAAGAGAGAGTTGGTTGGTTGCTATGCAAGAAGAGATGGAGTCTCTTCACAAGAACAAGACATGGGAGGTTGTCCCATTGCCCGAAGGGAAGTCTGTTATTGGTTGTAAATGGGTGTACAAAAAGAAAGAGGATTCTTCCAAAATCAAGGGTACAAGGTATAAGGCAAGACTAGTGGCCAAGGGTTATGCACAGAAAGAAGGGGTCGACTACAATGAGATTTTCTCACCGGTCGTGAAACATACTTCTATTCGGGTGCTATTGAGTATTGTTGCTCACAGGGATCTTGAGCTGGAACAACTCGATGTTAAAACCGCCTTCTTGCACGGAGATTTGGAAGAAGAAATTTATATGGCTCAACCAGAGGGATACAAGGTTGAGGGCAAAGAAAATCAAGTATGTCGTTTGAGGAAGTCTCTTTACGGATTGAAACAATCCCCTCGCCAATGGTACAAACGATTTGATTTTTTCATGCTAAAGCATGGTTTTCGCAGAAGTGACTATGATTGTTGTGTATACATCAAGAAGCTTCGCGAAGGTGACTTTATTTATCTCCTTTTGTATGTGGATGACATGCTTATTGCTTCTAGAAGCATGGTGGAGATAGATAAGTTGAAATCTCAACTCAGTCAAGAGTTTGAGATGAAAGACATGGGCGCTGCAAAGAAGATACTGGGAATGGAGATTAAGAGAGAGCGGTCAAGTAAGAAACTGTACTTGAATCAGAAAGGTTACATCGAACGAGTAGTTTCTCGATTCGGGATGCAGAATGCGAAGGCGGTGTCAACACCTTTGGCACCGCACTTCAGGCTCTCGGGAAAACAATCTCCCACTACTACAGTGGAGAAGGATCATATGGATCGTATACCGTATGCTAATGCAGTTGGCAGTTTGATGTACGCCATGGTGTGTACTCGTCCAGATATTTCACAGGCGGTCAGTGTGGTTAGTAGGTTTATGGCAAACCCGGGGAAGACACATTGGGAAGCTGTGAAGTGGGTCTTGAGATACTTGAAGGGTACCGTTGATACGGGTTTGTGCTTTGGTGGAGACACATGTCAGGTAAGCGGTTATGTTGACTCGGATTATGCTGGCGATCTAGATAGAAGACGATCTACTACTGGTTATGTATTTAGGGTACATGGTGCTCCAGTTAGTTGGCGATCGATGTTACAATCTACAGTTGCGTTATCTACTACGGAGGCCGAGTATATGGCTATGGCCGAAGGTGTGAAGGAAGCACTGTGGTTGTGGGGTCTTCTGGATGATCTAGGGATTAAGCAGGAGTGCGTAGAGGTATGGTGTGATAGTCAAAGTGCGATCCACTTGGCGAAGAATCAGGTTCATCATGCTCGCACTAAGCATATCGATGTCAGGTATCACTTTGTACGAGATGTCATAGAGGAAGGTGATGCTTCTCTCATGAAGGTACACACAGATGCGAATCCCGCGGACATGTTGACTAAAGTGGTGACATGTAGCAAGTTTCAGCATTGTCTGGAATTGCTACAAATCGGCTCGTGTTAAGTTGCCCGAAAGGGCGAAATGGCGACAAGGTTTTCTTTATGTGAAGGGTTGGTAGAACTACGGTAGGCTTGATCCTATAAAAGGGTACGTAGGCAGCCATGGACATATGGTGCAGTCGGATGAAGTTACAAGAAGCAGATATATCTTACAAGGAGTATCCTGGTGTTCGTCCAAAATTTGAAGTATATCAAATTGTGTACGAGGTGGAGAATTGTAAGAGGCAGTTTCTAAAAATTGAAGAGGAGGGTTTAAGAGGCAGCTATAGGCAGTTTCCAAAAATTGGGATGGTTTCCAATTTTTTGGCTCAATAGGCAGTTTCCAATTTTTTGGCTTATAATATATATAAATAGGGGTTGAGTGCTTTGTAATCAACACACCAACACAAGCAACAACAACTCTTCTTTAGAGAGCTAAAGAGAGAGAGCAAGAGTGAGAGAAATTTTTCATAGTTTTTGAGCGGTGTTAAATTTCTCGGTCGTCGAAGATTTAGTATAGAAGGTTATTACTATACGGTACCATCTTGGGACGAACTTGCGGGTTGTGTTAGTCGTCTTCATCTATCCTTCAATAAAGATTTCTTGTTCGCCCGAGGACGTAGGCTTTAAAGCCGAACCTCGTTAAATTCTGTTCGCATATTTGATTTTGACTTAGCTTTTCGATTAATCTTCTTAATCGGATCAATTTCTAGGATAGGTTCGATAGCTTCCGCGATTTTTAGTTATAACAGTTAGTTTCAAGTCTAATACTTATTCGTAGGTGCCTAATGTTAGGAGTACGAGTAACATATAATCGCACATAGTAGGTTTTCCTTTATTCTCTCGATTGTTAACTCTATATATGGAGTTCCTTAGTAATAATTTACTACATCAATGATTCAAGTAGGTCTTTTCAACTTATTTTTCTATTCTATCACGGTATCAGAGCATAAATTAGACTTTGATCATTCCATGTCCCTTCAATTACTTCAAATCCCATTGGATAAAATTGTTCACACTTTTTAGCTCTCTCCTATTTTGTCATGACGCCCTTTTAGTTTTTTTATTCAATCAATTCTGGTGCTTGATACAGTTTTTCATCATGTAAGTTCATGATTTGTTTTTTACATGTTTAGAGGTGTAATTCCTCTTGCCTCGTATTTTCTCTACGATAAGATCACACAAGTACTCTAATATCCAAATCCCTTTGATCTCATGAAAGGGATAATACCTATATTGATACTTCCTAACTATGATCTCAATTCTTCCCATACGTACAAACTTTGTAGGAAGAAAATTATTTATGGCTTACGGGTATGAAATGAAAAAGGGAAGTACGATGGATAATTAAGCCTGTCCACGTATAAACACCTGTCTTAGTTAATTTGCAAATTATGTTTACTTACAATTTTTACTTTTGGATCATCATGTTGTTAAATTGTTTACATCCTAGACTAGTATTAATTCATGATTCTAACATGATTGTGTGCACACATAATTACGAACAATTTTCACATTATACTCACGAAATGATTGTCTCTGATATGAGTATATATCAAAGTATCCTACAAGGCAAGAAATACTAGAAATGAGTTGGTTGTTTACTAAATCTCAAGAAATACACAAATGTGTGCAGTCTTATATATATTGTATCTTGATAATGTGTGTCTAATAAATCTCATGACACTTTTGATGGGCAGACAGAACTTATTACTTCATTGTCTTTCCTTAGAGGTTATATGATCAATTTATGTGTGAGTTTTAGTACCAATATTAATGTAATATGAAGTTACTTAAATATTAAATTTTTTCGTAGTTTTTATGAGATTAATAGGTTAGTACTTTCCTTATTCATTTTCTTATATCTTTTGCGGTTGTTGGTCTTGCAGGAATCTGATTTCGTGTACTCTGTGCCAGTCCAAAATATACTCCCAATACAGTAAATCTATCAAAAGGGACCAATTTGTGCAAGTTGACGAGGTAAATTGTATATCCATCTATAAGGGTCCTTATTATGCATCGAAAACCAAGCCTACTTAATCAAGCTTAACTTATTAGAAGTTCACTGAGAAGATTCATACTCCTTATTCTTCATAAACAGGAAAATGGCCGAAATGAAGAACTTTGGGAAAGGTTATCAAACTTCAATCATGGAACTCCAAGATGATAACCTTTTTGATATTCTGAAACGAGTTGAAACTGAAGAAGAGCGGAATTCTTTTGGTCTCACTTGCCGGAGGTGGTTTGAGATTCATAACGTTTCTCGTCAATCGCTAGATCTCAAGAGTTCGATAGTTTCAAGTTGCAGCATTTCACTACCACGAAGACCTTTCGTGGCTAACTCTTTCCATGTCGTTAAAATAGTGAGTCGTTTCCCGAACCTTAAATCGGTGTCTCTATCTGGTTGCACCATGTTAACAAACTTAGGTGTAGCCTGCTTGCAGTCAATCGGATCAACAATTGAAAAACTAAATCTAGATTGTTGTTTTCTCATTTCCGATGACGGAATTGAGATTATGGCTTCTGGATGCTCTGGTTTGAAATCCATAAGTCTGTACAAGTGCCACATTACAGACATTAGTGTTGAGTCATTGGCTACATCTTGTCCAGCCTTAGAAGATGTGAACCTCTCACACTGTAAAGACATTACCGACCACGGAATACACTTTCTCTCACAACGCTGTCGTCAGCTTCGTGAAGTCAATATCTCACATTGCAGAAAGGTATATGGTGATGGCTTCAGCGGGTGTTCAGAAACCCTAGCTATTGTTGAAGCTGAATCATGTAATCTTGAACCAGATGGAATAGCAAACATCGTTAGTGGTGGTGGGCTTAAATCTCTGAATCTTGCAGCTTTAAGTTGGTGCATTCTTGGGAATGGACTGTTGAAAATAGGAATGGGATTCACCAAGAACCTCCAAGTTCTTAATTTTAGATCTTGTCGAGCAGCAACTGACGAAGTGGTTATAATGATTTCGAAAGGGTCCCCATTGTTGAAAGAATGGAACCTTGCAGTGTGTCACAATGTCCTATTTTCTGGATGGAGAGCTATTTCGAATAATTGTCAGAACTTGGAGATACTTCATGTGAACCGGTGTCTGAATTTCAATGACGATGTGCTCAATGTTTTGAGCACTGGGTGTAGGCGTCTTGCACTATTACGCATGTCCAGATGCTCTTGGATTACTAACGAAGCTATAAGCTCGTTCATGTCGAGGCGAGCCGAGGTGGAGATATGGGATTAATAATGGTTGGTGTGTCTTTCGCGAAGGTAAAAGAATTTCGTGACGAAAATTATTGAACACTTCTTTTTTCAGGTTTCGGTTGAGTGTTGCTAGAGTCATGGGCGGATCTTGGTGGAGACTATCCCTGGCTGCAGCCAGGGATAGAATTGTAGAATGCCTCACTAAAGGATAAGCAATTATTAAGGCAGCCAGGTATGGAATATTAGAAATGCCTCGCTAAGTATAAGTAGCTAGCAAGAGATAGCTTAGTGGTAAAGCATTTACCCCACACACACGATGTTTAGGTTTCAAATCTCCTTTGAAGCATTTTTTTTGGCTATTTTTTCCCCTTCTCAATGAGTGCGCTCGTTATGTTCGTTAGTTAACTAGTTGGAAGTACATTAAAAATCGCGTCTTCCTAACAATAGCTCTATGGACAGTTTTTTTTTTCTACCGTTTGTTTTATTGAAATTTGAGGTTAGTCAGGTGTGGTTTCAAATCCTAGCTCCGCCCTTGGCTAGAGTACAGTATCAAGAACAGGTATCGTTGGAGCTGATCAAAATTTAGTTTAATTTTAAGATGATTTTACAAAATTAGACTTATAGTTTGAAGGATTATGCATGTGTTCGTGTTAGTGAAATAAGACCAGTGGTTCATATATCATATATGAAACTTCTTTTAACTTTCTTATCTTAGTACTGTTTAGGGGATTTCAAACCCTATTTATTCATTGATGGTTGTGTTATGTGCTTGTTTGTTCCATAACTAGGGTTTCATGATTTCTGTCTACAACTTGTATCTCTCTACCCTTGTTCAATAGGAAACAAACTTAAAACTAGGGTTGCTATATTAGTTTAGGATTAAAGCATGCAGTACTAGCTAGTTTTGTACCAGTAGTAATGTTGGCTGGAGTCATGGAGTCGAAATAATAAGAACAATTTTTTTTATGGCGGGTATCAAGTGGAAACCCTAATTTGTGTGCATGGTTGCATTAAGTGCATGACATTACCGAACTAGACGTGTATGATTACGTTAAGCTAGTATTTATTATTATAATGATTTTGTAGATCAAAGATAGCTAAAATCCTGTTAGGGGTATCCATTTTTAATCAACAAAAATTATTGAAGAATCAATAAGAAGCCAATATTGATCTTCCCATCTTTTTTTGAATATGTGATCTTCCTATGTTATATCAACAAAAACCACCACTTGTGATGGCTTTTACCGACGATTGATTGGAAAACCGTAGGAAATTTTGATTATTCTGGCAGTATCTTACATGTAGGAACTAGGAAATATCACTATTGGCGACCAAATATAAGGAAACCGTGGCTAATAAACTTCATTTTTGTAGTGTGTAGCCCGGCCACCAGCCCACCACCATCTCTCTTTCCTTCCTCTTTTCTTCTCCTTTCTCTATCTCCCTTCTCTTGAGGGGTGAAGAAGACGAAGGGGAAGTTTGATCCCCCCTCATTTTCTTCATCGCAGCATAACAAACCTGTTGCGTGAAGAAGGGGAAGCTTTCCCTTGGTCATTTTCATCCCCTCAGCAGATGTGGTCTGTTGAGGCCATGTTAGAGAGAGGTGAGGGAGAGGGAGAACATGTGAGCGATGGAGAGAAAGAGAGAGAGATATCAAAAGATGATAATTGTGGTGGTAGCCTGCTGGAAGTGGTGGTGGCATGCCAGAAGTAGTGGTGGTGGTGAAGATAAAAAAAGAATCTCGGTGAAGAAAGAGAGAGGCCATAGAGGAAATTATTTTTGAGTTAGTAATTGGTTTACCGATATGGGAATCCAAAATACTTTTCAAGCAGAGCATTTCTATCCATCTCTGAATGTACACCCAATGGATTATTTGACTTATATTGATAAAAACTTTTTCCAATTAGATTCAACTTAGGGAGCAACTTTATTTTGTGTCTCAAAATCAACTTATTTCTATTTTACTCCTAATATTCATCTTTACCCGTATCTCGGTTCACCATAATAACTTCCTACCACCACCCACTAGCTCTTTCACCCCCACCACCACTATTTCTATCTTTGTCTCTCTTTGTCATTCCTTGATCCAACCAAGGAAGGGTCTGAGGTAAAAGAGAAAATGAAATTAAAGGGTTAAAAGCACATAAATTTGTTTTAGACTCGAACAAGGTCTTCCTTGGTTAAATCTTTAATCCAATTAGCCCAATAGCCCAAAGAATATTTTGGATGCCCCTTAAGTTGGTAACTGAATTACTGTAATTAGA
Organism: Eschscholzia californica; assembly: GCF_041429995.1. Classification (NCBI taxonomy): domain Eukaryota; kingdom Viridiplantae; phylum Streptophyta; class Magnoliopsida; order Ranunculales; family Papaveraceae; genus Eschscholzia; species Eschscholzia californica. Next base: position 42,060,467 of record NW_028238198.1, read on the forward strand.
TTCGTAAATGGTTTTACAGGTAATACCCGTTCAAAATGAATACATATCGAGCTTTAGGCCTCTTTCATGTTGTTGGACTTTAGGTCTCTTTCCCTAGGTACGTATAGCCCGTGCCTCCGGCACGGCGAAACTCATCAGGCGCATTATATAATAGCAACTACAAAGGTCTAGTAGACTATGTTGGTATTCTTATATTCCATTTATTCATGATGGGTTGGCCCTGTTTCTGATAAATGTACTATATTCACTAATTTGTTTTGAAGATGGTATGTTATTTCAAGTCCCAAAATTTAAAATTATTTCGTATAGTTCTTGATTTGAGCATCATTCCCTGTCAAGTTTCATCAATCAAAAATACTTCATAAGTTATTTACAGAGACATACACAAATATTATTAGGTATGTCTTATTTATTTATTTATTTATGTTTCCGCACTTCGTTCAGTTTCTCCTGATAGAGTGTAAAATCAAAACGTGTCATGGCTGTTTGTTTAGCAAACCAAAGTTCTATATTGAACTAAGTTGAAAGTTATATAACTTCAGTCACTTGCTTCAAATTTCATATGAAAAAAAAGTTTCACATTAGTTATCACAGACTTGTAGAAATTTTTAATATTGGTAGTATATGGTACTAATATTAACAAATGTAAGAATAAAGAAAGAAAGCAAAATGACAATGAAGTTCAATGGATAAAAAATGAAATTCGGAATAGATGAAGTTCAGTGGATAAAAATTACAGAATTCAAAATAAAAAGAAATTAATACTATTTAGGACAATGAATAAATTAAAGCAAATACTAATATTAACAAATGTAAGGAAAAAAAAAAAGCAAAATGACCTTAACTTTTTTCCATTGAGTTTTTTTTTTATGAAATAAACTTAAATTAAAGCAACAAAGCCTTACAAGGTCTCTAGAGTAAACCGGAAATAAAAGAAGGTACAGAATTCCAAATATTCCTATGTCCATTTCTACGACCCCATTTCGCGAGTGCATCCGCTTGAGCATTGCCATTTCTAGGAACAAAGGTGAAGATTATACTAGTGAATTTGTCTTTGAGGTCCTTCACTTGTTGCATGATTCTTTTGGATTGCCAATGAAGCCCAACACTTTGTCCGTTGATGAACATAATTAATGCTTGATTGACACTTTCTACATGCGCGTGGGTAATGTTCAGTTGAATAGCCCATAAAATACTGGAGAGAATAGCCAAACTTTCGCCTTCTTCTGCGTTCTGGCATCGAACTGAGTCCGCTGCTGCAATAATAAAATTTGCTTCTTCATCTCGTATAATACATCCTATCCCGGCCGGTTCAGTGAGCGTAAAAAACGAGGCATCGACGTTTAACTTCAAGAATGGTGTCGATGGAGGTCTCCATGTTTGTTGCTTGGTTTTGACCCTGCATTTATTAGTAATACTAGTCTCAATTTTGAGTGGGGTGGTCGAGGTGTTATTAATCCTCTCTATCATTTGTTTCGGGTTTTGCTTATTCGTGGAGAAACAATTTTCGCACCTAGCTTTCCAAATGAACCATAGTATTTAAGCATATAAAGTGATAGTTTCGTCGTCTAAGGTTTTCCATTGTTGTATCCATTGATTAACTGTAGTTAGTTGATCCGTACGAACCTGAAAATGAAACCAAATGGCTTTCGCAAAAGTACAATGAAGCATTGCATGATTTATGGTTTCGTCCTCATTACAGATGATACATGAGTAGTAGTTTCCAATATATTTACCTATTTTTGCTTTAACTGGTAGACTGTTCGTAGAACATTTCCAAAGGAATAGTTTAATGCGAGGTACCGTATTCATGTTCCAGATAAAAAACCAATCGTTCTGGTCCTGCATTTGGTTACTTCCTGTTCTTAGAAAATTATACATAGATTTAATTGAGAAATTACCTGATTTTGTCAGCGTCCATATCGGTTAATCCTCTTGATATGCCTGTAGATTTATGCTAAGAATAGAGCTGCAGATTTCACTATTAAAACAATTATTAATAACATTAATATTCCAGTTATTATTGATAATTAGTTGTGCTACCAATTCCAGGTTCGTCCCTCTTTGATTAGTGATGGGAGGGGGATGATTGGGATCCAGAAGTCCTTCCAGATATTAATATTATGACCATTGTTGAGTTAAAAAATATGAAACTAAATATTTGTGTTGACATACCTAAATAATATTTAAAAATATATATAGGGATAAGGAGAAGGAGAGAGAGATCTTGATAAAAAAAAATATTTAAAATCTAAATACTCCGATGACTGAAACTTCACTACTCTCTGCAAATTAGTCTCCTATAAACTAAAATTACAAAAACTTATAAATAATTTATAAAATTAATAGTTAGATAATACAAATCACAAATGAAAATTAGATAGATGATAAGAAGTAAGTTTAGATTTTAATCTACACTTTTCAACAAAAACTGTTTAGCCTTTTTCGGTTGTAATAAAATCTAAGGTTCATTTCGCAAAATAAAAATGAGAGAAAATTGAAGAAGTTGAAAAGTTATCAACCGAAAGAGTTGGAAAAGTATGTAATATACAATATGAAATTGAGAATCTTGGAGATATTGCAATCTAGAGCTGGTCACAAAATTTAGAAAAATAACTAAACATTTCATTATTTTTCTAAACGAATACCTCAACTTATCGAACACCTCGATTGCAGAGATAAGCATATAACATGATCAAAAAGAACATATATTTATCTTAATTAATAGTATGAGTTTCTTAATAAGTACATCCCAAGAAACAAAAATACAAAAAGAAAAAACTCAGATTGTATAACAAAACTCAGTTTGCATATTGCAAATCTAATAATAAATATTTTGTAGAAATAAAATAAATTTATAATTTTCTTTATACACTATTTTCATATTTTACTTTGACATGTCAAGAAAACACTTCCGAGTACACCCTTTTCTAGTCTTGATTCCAAGCTACTTCAATTCCATTGACTTCACCAAACGCCTTATATCTATACAAAAATCACCATAACTATTAGAATTCATAACAAACACGAAGTCTCCGCACATAAAAATTTTAAAAAAAATATATATAATTTTAACTACATATACATCGTTTTGAAAGTGCTTCGTCCAAGAATCCCTTTCTAATACGAATAACAACCAGATAAGGTTATAATATGGGAGAGACAAATGTGTACCTACAAGAGAGAATAGTGTTAGAAAATAGGTAAATTTATATTTCTATATCTCAATATCTGAGAGACAAATAAGTACCTTCAAGAGACAGATATCAATGAAAGAAATTGAGATGATTTGTTAGCTCATTGTAATTTATAATGGTGAAGAGGAAGTAGAAGAGGGGAATTAAAATTTAGTAATGATGGAGAATAAATTATACTAATGGTGAATAGGAAAAAGAGGGGCAATTACAATTTGGTAATGAAAAAATAAAACATAACTAAAAATTAGTAGCATTGAGACTTTTTATTTCAATTTTAATGACCTGTATATGTAATACAGTGATAATAATAAAAATCTAATGGCTATGATTAGAAGATAAAATATTGGATGGCTAGTTGTTTCATATCATATCAAAAATCTTTATAATATGAAAGATCATGGAACCTTTTGGTATTTCTAAGTGTAAAGGGTATATTTCAACAAAAAAAAGTGTAAAGGGTATATTAAATAACCATTAACTCTAAACATCTAAAGGCTAGGTGTCACCATTATCCATATGTTTGACCCAGTTTCTCGTGTTCTTTTTTGAACTTTTCAGTTTTTGTTTAGAGAGAGTAGAAGTTATATAAAAATTTTAATGACATTTATTACTACCTCCGTCCCAAATTAAGAGTCCACTATTCCTTTTTTGGATGTCCCAAATTAAGAGTCTCGTTCCTAATATATCATATAAAATCCCTTACTTTTCCATGAATACCCTTTCTATGATATCTTTAATATATGGTGCATTAATTAAGTTAATTAAGATATTTGACATTTCCAATACAAAAGTTAGTTTTTCTTTGTAATCTTTCAATTACTTCAAAAAAAAATTAATTACTTCAAGCAAAGTTACATGTATTTCTATAATGGAAATTATAATCCTTAAATTACTTCAAGAAAAGTTGTCAAATAAATAAGGGTAAACTTGGAAAAAGAAAAAAAAATGAAAATAAGTTGGATTACCGATATGGGACTCTTAATTTGGGACGGAGGAAGTATATATAATGGTCATTTAGTAGAGGACATTTAGAAGATCAGACGATCATGATTTTGAGGGTAAGACATGTTAGGGTTGAGATTTGGAGATAGTGAATCAAACGGTCATGATTTTGAGATATATAAAACGGATAACCGTGATAATAAGTGGGTGAATGAATTATGTCTTTCTTAGAGAGGTAATAGATCTAACCGTCAAGATTTAAGATCAAACACAACGAACGACCGGATTTATCTATAGGTTCGAAACCTCTAGGTATAACCCGTGCCTCTGGCACGGATGTTTTCGTCGAACGGTTGTATTATACTCAAATGTTGCTAGAGAAGAGATATTTAGCATCTTTTCCCCTAATGTTCTTAATTTTCCTATTATATTTAGAAAAGAGAAAGTGATAAGGAAAACAACTTTAACCAATTTAGAGTAACTAATTGGTTGAAGATGTAGGAACACATCGACAATAGAGGTTTCGAATTTCTCCATCTGAGTCTCTGAGATGGTTTCTTAGTCAGCACAAAAACAGTGAGCGTGTTCATTTCCTATAAAAAAACGATGTAAAGCTTCATATAATGGAGAGTTGCAATTAGTAATAACTTTGTATTTCTCGTACTGCCTTAGTGCAAAAACATTGAACGAATAATATTTGACATCACATGCATTTAAAAATAGCAACCCCAACAATGATGTGGCATCGCAGAGGATGAGTAAGCTTGAACCGACAAATTAATATATATACATATATATATATATATATATATATATATATATATATTCAAGTCATTATAGTCACAAAATGTAAAAGATTATTCAAATAGTGGTTCCCCATTGATTTTGCAATAATATAAATGTTTATAGAACAAAAGGCACAATGAATACATTACTGGCATTCTTTTACTTTTACAGTGAAGACCGAAAAACTCATGACATTATAACATTGAGCATTATATATGTTTCCTCACCAAAGAGTAGTAGACGAAGTTTAAAAAAAAAAAAAAAAAAGAGTAGTAGACTAACACTTATGTTTTCCCTTGGAATAACTAACTGAACAATGGGGAGTTACCTTGATGTCTGTATAATCCTGTTCATGTCGAGGTAGTCCAATCCAAGAAGTAGATGTTTCATTCACATTCTTCTTACCTAATTAAATAAATGAATTCAAAACATCAACTTCTAAACTTTTCATGTTATTATATATGAAATTCATCACTGACTTGAAGACTAATAGAACAAATCAATTTTTCTAAGTAGTGATGAAATTGATACAATTATAGAAAGAAATCAACACCCAACCAGTTTCATCTTTGTGATTAACAAAAGCTCAAACTCATCAAAAACAACATTTATAAACCCTCCAAAAGAAGGCGAAAACCTGCTTAACTAATTAGAACGACTCAATGACAGGTAGATAAGCCTTGATGTTGTAGAGTGGTTTACCCGGCCTCTGCATCTCTTCAAACACGTGTCCGCGCTTCTGGTTCAAAACTCCATAGTGCTTGCTTTGGTGCTCAGATATCCACAATGTACATTGGCTCCAATAGTCTTGGCTTGGCTGTCAGTTATGATGAATAGATGACCCTCCTTGTCGTAGGTATGACCTCTCCACATATGTGGATTGCGTTGGCATGAAGAACAACATCAATACTTCATAACCAATAATCCTCATGTTCTCCTCGGCCAAAACATCTTCTTCGGAAGCCGACTGGAAACCAGCCACAACTAAATCCTTGATCTCATTTAGGTATTAAACTCCCTACACATGTCAACAACCATGTTGGGTCAAGTTGTCTTAGGTCCAAAACACCAAATCTTCTTAGGAAGATCCTTATCCCACATTCAAACTCATTAGACAAAATCTTTCGATAGACTTCATCATTTGCTTCAGCAAGCTCTTCCTCAAGAGGCTTGTTTCCATATACAAACAGTTATGCTTGGTTGGAGACCTGCTCATCATAATTCTGCTTTACTTGCCAAGCACAAGTGGGGACTTCACAATTTCTGTCCCTCCCATGAAGTCATTCTGCAAGTCTTCCAAACAGATCTCAAGGTGGACTTCACCAGCACCTGCAATAACACTCTTTAATAAGTTTTGAAAAATTGGTACTCAATCGAGAGCGAGTGGCAGAGAGAGGGATTGTCAAGACTACCTGCAATAATATGTTCAGTTGTTCACCACACTCAATGGAACACACTACCATACGGTCAGATATGGCCAGACGTTTAAGCCCTTCAACAAGCTTCGAGAGATTTACAAAAGAAAATTCATTAAAGAGAAACTCACCGATTCCGATCAAGTAAATGAAACCTTTTCGAATTTGGGAGAAAAACCTCCTTCCCACATTGCATGCGTCCGATAAAAGTGAACACATAATTGAAGAGTCCGATACTACAGGTCGGAACCATCATATATAGCGATCTTTCAGAACAACTACGGCTAGATAATTAGTGTTTTTGCAACTTTCCACATGCTACTGACAAACACATTTTTTTTTTTTGCAAAAGTAATAGGTAGGCAAGTCTTGCAAGACATTTCAATTCAAAATAATTTGAAAAACCTCAAATCAGACCTAATATAACCACTGAAATCTTCATAACATATTGACCATACAAATAATAGAAAGTATGAATTCATTCACTAACCTTATGAAAGGAGGGATTAAAGTCTCAGAAATTTCACTGTTATAGAACATAAAACTAACCTCCAAAGCCTCAACAACTTTAGTAATCATCAATTCAATAAATTCTAACAACAGGTAAATCATCAACTTCAAAATGAATACTGTTAGAGAAGAGCTTGTGATGATTATTGTGGTGTTTCTAAAGTGTAAGAATAACAAAACATTAAACAAAAGTGTGGGTGCCTAGCTAAGACAAATGAGTGCCTAAGTAAAATGTCATGTCTCCCTAAATACTTAAAGTTGTTAAAAGTTAGTTAAGAAGTTGTTAAGATTAACCACTCTCTAACTAACTTTCTTTTTCTCTCTCTAAACTCTTTAAATAGAGCTGATTAGTTGTAATAAGTTTGATTGAATTTCAAGTTTAATAAAATAGTGATTTCTCTCTCTTCTTACCCTGATAATCTTCATCTTCTTCATTAGAGAATCATCATCTTCTGTTATCATCATCTTCTCTAATCAAGTATCATACTATACTAAATCTAACATGGTATCAGAGCCTGTTTAAACGACAAATCCATCTTCAATTCAACGAAATCGAATCAAGTAAGTTCTAATTTTGCGATCTCTTTTATCTTTGATTCATTCAATTTTAATGGAATCCTCAAATTCTTCATCACAAAACTCAAATTCAAGCACGAATGTCACAATCTCAAATATATCTAACTTCATATCTGAAAAGTTAGATGGATCAAATTATCTATTATGGAAGATCAATTTGAAACTATTCTCTTAAGTACAGATCTGTTAGGTTACATTGATGGATCGATTATGTCTCCGAGTGAATATATTGTTGAAAATGGTCTGGAAGTGTTAAATCCATCTTTTCTTACATGGAGAAAGGCTGATAGCTTCGTTAAAGCATGTATGAAAGCTACTTTCACTCGAACTGTATCATCTGATGTTTTAGGGCTTGATTCAGCCAGAGAAATTTGGAAGTTTCTCGAAATGATGTATATTGAGGAGTATGAAGCCAAGATTGCTTCACTTAAAGAACAACTTCAAAATGTTAAAAGAGGAGATTTAACAGTAAGTTGCTACTTAAGAAAGATGAAAAACATTTCCGATTCCTTGACTGTTGTGAGTAATAAAGTTCCCGAATCTGAGCTATGTCGAATAGCTTTAAAAGGATTAGGAAAAGAGTATAAGCAATTTGTTATTGCTACTCATCAAAGAGAATCCAAATTGTCTTTTCCAGAGTTAAGAACTCGAATCATTCATCATGAGCAATGGTTAAGCACTCAAGATAATGATGAAGTGAATGAATCTGCTTACTTAACCAGAAGAACACAAGTCAAACAACAACTAAAATCATGTCAAAATCAATTGAGGTTTTCACAATCTCAGCCACAAATGTATTACACAAACCAAGAACAACAAAATTTTTCAAATAACAATCAACATAGCAATCATAATAGCAATCAATATAGCAATCATAACAGCAATCAACATAGCAATCATAATAGCATTCAAAAGTCAAATAATAGTATTCAAAGGAACTCCCAATCAGGTGAAAGAGCAAATGATTTTGATTTCTCTAGCATTCATTGTGGAATTTGCAGAAAATGGGGACATGGTGCCTCTAGGTGCAGATACAGGTATGCTCCTGATGATTCTTATAAATTCTATAATAGCAATAATCCAAATAATACTCATAATAGTACAAGTAAGAATTTCTACAACAAAGAAAGACCAAAGTTTGTTGGTCTTCATCTTTATGAAGAAGGTGAATCTTCACATGCTCATAATGAAGAGGAAAAATTAAGTGAGGAAGATGTCTATGATGCTCAATTTGGTCAATTTGGTTTCTGTCCAGATAGTAATGATTATGAAGAAGCTCTTATGGTCTCAGTGGTTGAGAAAACTAATGATTCTTCAGCTGTTTGGTTAGCTAACACAGGGGCTACAAGTCATATGACCTATGATGTAAATATCATTGAAAATGAAAGAAGCTACTCAGGTTCAAATTCAGTTATGGTTGGAAGTGGAACCTGTATTCTCATTTCCAGCACAGGTGATACTAAACTCACAACAAATGATCACATATTTGATCTTAAAAATGTGTTGGTAGTTCCTAATATCAAAAGAAATTTGATGTCCATCTCTAAATTTACAAGGGACAATCAATGCTTGGTTCAATTCTCTCCTTGGGGTTATAAGGTCTTGGATATTTGGTCTGATAAAATTTTCAGTGAAGGACCAGTTATAAATGACTTATATCCTATCACATTTCAGGTTCAAAAGCCACATGAGGCTCATTTGTCAGAAGTCACTACTTCTCCTTCTATTTGGCACAGTCGATTGGGTCACACTTCTGATTCAGTGCTTCATCTATAGGCTAGGAACAAAGCTATAAACATGAATTTTGAACCTCAGCATGGTCTATGCCACTATTGTCAATTATCTAAAAGCAAATCTCTTCCATTTGCTAACTCTCAAAGCTATACATCAACTCCTCTCTATTTGATTCACTAAGACATTTGGGGTCCAGCACCAACTTCATCTTCCAAGGGAGAAAGATATTATATTCTTTTTCTTGATGACTATAGCAGACAGTTATGGGTTTATTCACTCAAGACAAGATCTGATAGTCTTTCTTGCTTCAAACACTTTAAAGCTCTTTCTGAAAATCTACTAAATGTTAAGATCGAGTATTTTCAATCTGATGGTGCTCCTGAGCTAGCAAAAGGGGATTTCAAAGCATTCCTTGATCAGTGTGGTATTCTATTTAGGAGTTCTTGTCCATATACTCCACAACAAAATGGCAAGGCTGAGAAAAGAAACAGACAAATCACAGAAGTTGGTAATTCCTTACTTTTTCAATCTCATCTTCCCAAAGAATACTGGTATGAAGCTTTCTCCTCTGCTGTGTTTATTATAAATAGATTACCAACTAAACTGCTAAATGTTTCTTGTCCTCATGAGGTTTTATTTCATAAGAAACCAGACTATACTCAGTTAAGGGTGTTTGGCTGTCTATGTTATCCATTCTTGGGTAATACTAGGCTAAACAAACTTTGTCCCAAATCTGCTGCTTGTGTTTTTATTGGCTATAGCCTTCACCATAAGGGTTATAAATGCTTGGATATTGAAAGTGGGAAAATAATCATCTCAAGACAGGTGGTGTTTGATGAAAATGTATTTCCTTTCTCATCTGTCTCAAAGTCCAAACTTTCTTCAAATACTCCTTCAACACTATTGGAGTTATCACATCACATTCAATTTGGCTCTCAGCATATGCCTGAGACTCATACCCAAAGTCCTGCACCTATTCAACATGTTGTACCTGCGTACTATATCTACTATAAACCCATCACCTATTCCCAGCTCCTCTTCTCTTGAACACCAAATTGAACATCCACAGTTTGTTCATCCTATGAGAACTAGACTTAGAGCTGGAATAACAAAACCCAAAATTATTCCTGATCATATAGCACACTATAGTAGTTGTCATCCTCGTTCTCTTACTTATGTGGCCTTGCTCAACCAACCAGTGGAGCCTACTACTTATAAACAAGCAACAAAAGACCCAAATTGGTGCAAGGCAATGCAGGAAGAATATGATGCTTTAATAAGCAATAAAACTTGGGTTTTGATTCCAAGCTTACCTTCTATGAACATTTTAGGGTGTAAATGGGTTTATAGAATAAAATACAAAGCTGATGGAACTATTGAAAGGTTAAAGCCAGGCTGGTTGCAAAAGGATTTTATCAAATGGATGGTCTTGATTACTCATAAACTTTTAGCCTTGTGGTTAAAGCTACCACTATTAGACTTGTTTTAACAGTTGTTGTTTCAAATCATTAGAGCATTCTTCAGCTGGATGTATCTAATGCTTTCCTTCATGATCTTATGGAGGAGGATGTCTTTATGTCTCAACCCCTTGGCTTCACTGATGCTGCTTCTCCATCTTAAGTTTCTAACTACAGAAAAGCTTATATGGCCCCAAGCAGGCTCCCAGGGCCTGGTTTACCAGATTTGCCTCATTCTTATTCACTTTGGGTTTTCAGAAGAGTTCTCATGATCACTCTATGTTTGTGAAGAGTCAAGGGTCCTCCATTATCATCCTTTTACTCTATATGGATGATATTGTGCTTACAGGTACTCACTCCTCTGATTTGACTCTACTTATTCAAAAACTAAAGTCTGAATTTCCAATGAAGGAACTTGGCTCTCTCTATTTTTTCTTAGGGATTGAGGTTACTAGCAATTCTCTTAATAAGCTTCTTCTCACTCAAAGAAAGTATGCTCTTGAGTTACTACAAAAGGCCGACTTGTTGGATTCAAATCCAAATATTACTCCAGTTTCAGGGGGCAATAGATTATCCAAATATGATGGTGAGCCTCTCTCTGATCCAACTTTCTATCTTATTTTAGTTGGTGGTCTTCAGTACCTTACTATGACAAGACCTGATATTTCCTTTGGGATCAATAGATTATCCAAATATGATGGTGAGCCTCTCTCTGATCCAACTTTCTATCGTATTTTAGTTGGTGGTCTTCAGTACCTTACTATGACAAGACCTGATATTTCCTTTGGGATCAACTATGCTGCCCAATTCATGCAAAATCCTAGCTCTATTCATCTTCAATTGGTTAAGAAACTCCTAAGATATGTCAAGGGTACAATTGGGTATGGGATCTCTATCACTAAAGGAAATTTAACCAAGTTGGTGGGCTATTCAGACTCTGATTGGGTTGGATGCCCTGATACTAGACGCTCCACCACAGGCTATTGTGTTGTGCTAGGCAATTCCCTTGTCTCTTGGTGTTCTAAGAAGCAACCAATTGTTGCTAAGTCCTCAACTAAGGCTGAATACAAAGCTCTGTCCATTGTTGCTGCTGAAATGCAATGGATTACCTATGTTCTCACAGAGCTAAAGATCTCCATTGCTAAGCCTTTTGTCATCTACTGTGATAATCTTGGTGCTAAAAACATTGCTGCTAATGCTATTTGCCACGCTCGAACCAAACACATAAAGGTTGATTGCCATTTTATTCGAGATTTGGTATCTTCTAGCTCTATTATCATTAGGCATATCCCTACTAATGAGCAGCCAGCTGATCTGCTAACCAAGGGTTTAGCTCGAGCTCTCTTTGTTCCTCTTCGTGACAAACTGATGTCTCTGCCTACGAACCAAACACATAAAGGTTGATTGCCATTTTATTCGAGATTTGGTATCTTCTAGCTCTATTATCATTAGGCATATCCCTACTAATGAGCAGCCAGCTGATCTGCTAACCAAGGGTTTAGCTCGAGCTCTCTTTGTTCCTCTTCGTGACAAACTGATGTCTCTGCCCACTTCATCAGTTTGAGGGGGCATGTTAGAGAAGAGCTTGTGATGATGGTGGTGTTTCTAAAGTGTAAGAATAACAAAACATTAAACAAAAGTATGGGTGCCTAGCTAAGACAAATGAGTGCCTAAGTAAAATGCCATGTCTGCCTAAATACTTAAAGTTGTTAAAAGTTAGTTAAGAAGTTGTTAAGATTAACAACTCTCTAACTAACTTTCTCTTTCTCTCTCTAAACTCTTTAAATAGAGTTGATTAGTTGTAATAAGTTTGATTGAATTTCAAGTTTAATAAAATAGTGATTTCTCTCTTCTGACTCTGATAATCTTCATCTTCTTCATAAGAGAATCATCATCTTTTGTTATCATCATCTTCTCTAATCAAGTATCATACTATACTAAATCTAACAAATACCCATATAACCAGCACCAACAACAAGTAATATGTTATTCACCATAGTTAGAGAGAGAGACAAAAGAAAAACATAAAAAGGAAAGTGAAGAGCTAGAAAAGTTACCCATGATGATCAATCCAGTTGATTCATTTCAGGGGAAGAGGGCAGTCTCTGAAATTAGGTATTATATGAGATTTTGACAATTTAAGGCTAGGGCAATTGAAATCGACAATTAAAAGGGGAGATCGAGTGATTTCGGTTTCTAAAAAATTGATTTTGGCAATTGAAATTGATTTGGGAAGTTGAAAGAGAGAAACGTTTGGAAGCCCTGACTACCAAGCAAGATTGTAACATGCCAAAGTAGTCGACATTCACAGGAGAGAGAAGATAATAACGCCCATGAAAGAAATCTGACGGAGGAGATGTTGAAGGTTTATCAAGTGTGACGGCCCAGATTCATCTTCTTGTTTACTTTCTTATATTGAGTGGGTGAAGAAATTTTGGTTTTTTGAGGTAGGTAATATATCAAATGGTAAAGATGATACTGAAAACGAAACAGACGGCCAGATTTGTCTTTCGCTTTGTCCTAGTCAGCACAAAACTTTGTGTTTTATTATATAGACTAGATATGACCCGTGCCTTCGGCACGGATGTTTTTGTTGATTGATAGAAGAACAAAAGTAGAAACTAAAATTCAAAAATCTATAAAGATTTTGATCTCAAAAATCGGAATTAGACAATAATTGAAACTAAATAAAAAGAACAGATATAAATTGCATAGAAGTTTCATTAAACACCCCGTTAGAAATATAATAGAGTAATACCAATGTAATAGGAAAGGCATCAAGTGTAAGTAAAAAAAAAAAAGAGATCATTTTTCTTTATGAAATGAGAAAAGATCATTAGAATATGCATAAACAGTAGGTAGTATATTTACAACTACAGTAAACTTGACTATAAAGTGGACAATTAGTTTAGTATATTCATGGAAGGATCACCACTATGCAAGTAGTTTCCTCTTCATTTCATCAAAAAAAAAAAAGTAGTTTCCTCTTCCCAATACCAAGAACTTTGTAAATAAACCTGCAAACCAAAACATAGAGGAAAAATAAATCTTATTTCAGAGGTTCCTTTCTCAAATGTAACTCCATCAAGGACAAAAAGATGATAAACTCATGTGTACGTACATTTTTGTTTAACATATACGCTCAAAATTTCAAAATTTCATAAACTTCTTATGTAAACCCACTGAGACTGTGATCTACGTTAAACTGGGTGTTCCATGCCGGCAACATTTTCATAATGACAACAATGGAACAAGAGAAAATTGGGTGAAACAAACAATTAGGTAAACTTGACAACATTTGGAAACATCAAAGAATGAACAAGTTACCTTGACAAAATTTAGAATTGCAAAACAAACCATGGTCCTTCATAAATCATGCAGTAAGGTCACCCCCCAGATTGACCAACCACCGCATGCATAAAGAATACAAGCCACAAATAAGTTTCATAAAGATCAACAAAGCTAAAAGGAAAAAAGAAAGAAGAGCAGAAGCACAAAAAGAAACAAATGTTTTAATAACCTGTCCAGTTTGAGAGTCAAACTCGAACCAATTGATCTTTGCGCCCAGAATATAATTTGTCAGACTCCATTGGAATTTGGAAACTAATCCCACGGATGGCCTGTCATAAAACGGTTGTTCAGTTTATAACTATGGTCTTTATTTTATACTCCTAGAAATTTCTTATTTATACTTTATCGACCTTGGTATATTGTCCATCGAAATACTACGGAAAAAAAGATCTTGTTTGGAAGACTTACATGTTGTGCACGTATGTAGATCAGACAACCATGAAAATGGAGCCCCTGACAAAATGAACACCTTCTTATGGTCAGGAGCTAGGTTAACATCGTGAACCTATCACTTTGAAACCATCGATGCAAATAATTGCAACTGTCACTATAGGTAGATTTTCCAGCAATGCAATAGTTACAAGGTTTGTTCCGAGACTTGGGAGAAACCCAAGAATCTCCACCCACTGGCCCAGCACGACCCTGACCGTGCAGAGAAAAAGAGCCTGAGAATTTCCCATCATTAGGTGGTATGTGTCTCTTTTGTATAATTCAAACGTTAGTTTCCTGTGGTAGTTCGTTGTGTCGATACTGATAGGGATTCCTGTTGCATCTCCATGCCCTGTAGCGATAGTATACTCCGGAGGGTCAATAAATACGTAATGTGATTTTTTTCATCGATGTAACGACCAAGCCTGACACCTCGATTAGCAATACATGATTCCAATAAGTTCAATTGTATTGCATTTGATATTGAGAGTGTGACAACAATTTTATCGTCTACGAACAAAAAAATTGGGACAGACGAATGTAGATGACTTTTCTGGCTGGTATTTTGGTGCCCATAAGTTACCATCAGTTTGTCTACCAGATTCGCTCAAATATGATGTCAACCTGCAAATTCACCAACATTAGAGAGAAGAAAGATGCATTTGATTATGACATATAACTCAATTTGTTAAGACTTTGAGCTGGACATAAATGACAATAACAACTAACAAGTGTTTGTTTTTGAAACATACTTTGTCCATGGCATCTCGAAGTTAATTATACAACTATTATGTAGTAGATAAAGGGGTATTGGAAAAATTATGAAGAAAGTTTGGTTATGAAACCTGCCTTTTTGACGGATTTTGCAATCTTAGGTCTAATTCCATCTATAGGGAATGCAGACGCTCGAATCAGTATACTTGCGAGATCAAAGTAAATGCATTTAAAGTATCACGCATGCGGTAGTAAATCTATATAAATTAGTAAATAATCTTCAAATACTTCACTTATACCAGCAAGTTATAATAGTGAGCGAAACATCGGAGAGAGTTAGATTTAAGTCATGTAAAATGATTCCATAATTTAAGAATCATGGTCTGCATATAAAACTAAATTATAATAAAATTTCCAATTAATCCGAATTTAGACATCCTCAGTTTACTAACAAAAATTTCTTTTAAGCATTTTGACGTAGAATGAAAAATAGACATCATTACGAGATAACTCACAAAACGAAAGAGAATACGACTTACATGACGGCAAACGTATGAGAATTTCAGTTGCTCTATCTCGCTTGGTTCATATGTTTCTGAAGAAATCAATTATGAATGGAGGTATTATCAAACGCCATTACAACAATTTCTGATTTACAATTTCTAATCCTCTAAAAACAACTTGTTAAGCTTTGGTTCTCATTGAATGGTGAATTATGTTTCTCATAAACTCTGAGCAAGTGCAAACAGAAATATAATACCATATTAAAATGGCAGATCAGAAAATAAAAATTCATACCTTCCATAAAAATTGTCATCACCACCATGAGGCACCATCACACAAACCTCGGTGAGGAACCACCTCATACCATGAAAACCACATAGAGCAAGTGTAAAACAGAAGGAAGAAAATACCAGAATCTTCTTTAATGAGCCTTTTATCGTTAGCTTATTTGTCGATTCCTTTTATATTTATCTTCTTTGATGAGCTTGAAATCATGATTCCCGCCTTTCGAACTCTTCGTGAAGATTACGCATAAAGAAGTTTACGAGGAGACGAATAGATGAAGAAGAAATCCATTAATATTTACTAATTCAATATCACTCAAACCTTGACTTGCCTTCCACCAAAAGTAAGCTCTTCAAAAGCCTCACTTGTAATGTTATATATGAAATAATTACCATTAAATCCAACACTCATACAAAGTTGGAGGCTTGGTGATGCTGCAACCGGAAATAGGTGGGTCTTGCGAAAACTTCTTTTTGCAAGAATCGACAAAGTGAGCTTCCGAAAACCATTAATTGTAGGAGATACCCTGGTAATGAGTATGACACTAATAAAATTAGAAAGAACAGTTGGAAGCGAACGGGTCTCTGGATCCCGTTATACACAAAATGCTCCGCCTGGCTTTCATTTTTTTTATGTTCTTTTGATTCTACAAATGCACAACGATAAGAAACATATTCTGTACAGGCAATTAAGAAAAGATCTTGCTTGCCATTTATCAATAATTCAATATACAACATCTTCATATCAGCCACCAGCATTTTCTTTACCAAATTCCTTAAAAATAATAGTCACTGAGCCATATTTCATAACAAGTAATAGATAATAAACCCAAGTTTCTCTGTGACATTTTATCAAACAACTGAGAGACAACATCTACTTCCAACGCAAAAGATCCAAAAAAATAAAAGACAAAAGAATTACCAACACTGGAAAATGAGTTCTTCACAGGCTTCTTTTTAATTGAAGGCATTTGATTGAAATCACCATTCTGAATAACTAAAAAAAAACAATAGTAAGTATGAAAATTTCTAGTAAACAAAAAAAATATAGAGAAACAGTAAAATGTTGAAAACTATTACTTTTAAAGAAGTTTGATCGCTGCCTTCTTTTTTGATTTTCAGATGAGAGTTCTTGATTCCGTCGAATCTGATTTCGTCGACAGGAAGAAAGGGAGAGAAGTTGAAAGTCATGTCTTTTCAGTTGAAATAGGACATAAATGTTCACTAAAATTGAACATAGTAACCGAAGAAGATTTAAGAAGGAGACGTTAGGGTTTAGGCTTTTAAAACCTTAAAACTAAAGAAGATTTGAGAAGACGTTAGATGTTCAGGAAAGCAGATGGTTGCATCGACGTGGAGACGATAATGGCAAGAGGATGACTGCGTAGATATGGTAACGTAAGTACGATGGCTGGCTGGATATAGTAACCGAAGAAAGACGGAGCAGATTAGACGGTCCAGATTCATCCTTTTCTTACCTTCCAATGAGTGGGTGATTAAATTTCTTATTTTTAGGGTGGGTAATAGATCAAAGGGTAGGGATCTTATCAAAATCTCAACCAACGACCGGATTTGTGTTTCGACTTGTCCCAGTCAGCACAAAACATTGTGTTTTGTTATATAGATATACAAACCAAGTTAGGAGGGCATTGAAGATGAGGATGTGAGATATAATCTAAATTTGAGAGGTGCAATCTTAGCCAAGATGATAGACCTCTTCCCTAATTAAATAGATATGAAATATGATATACTCCGTAGTACATGTTAGTAGCTCTGTAAGCACCCCAAATTACACCTGTAGCCGTCATGCTAAATGCAGAAAAGTTGAATGGATATTTATGTGTAAATGAGGTGCCTACAGCAATAATATGAAGCGTCTTTAGATCTTTCTATATCTAATGGTTTTCTAACACGGTCACCAGAGATATATTTGTTAGCGGCAATACTCACACTCTTTTCTTAATTCAGAGGTTTTCTTAAGAAGGTTTTGTTTCGATTTTAGAGATTGTTTAGAAGCACTCTAGTGGAAGGCATTATGTAATCCATACTAAGGTTCGTCATTTCAAATCTTTTTCTTATTGAAATCCAAGACTTCGTACAGGGCCGGCCCTACCACCTACGAGGCCCAAAGCCACTTACAATTTTGGGGTCCTCAAGTTCTTTTACGTTTTATAAAAATTATAAAAAAAATGGATTGGTGGGGGTTCAAACCTTGGTCTGTTGGGTTGCGAACAAGTGTGTAACCAATCTACTAATTCAACTTTAGTCCTAATCATTGAACATAAGTAATAAAATAACCGCATTAGAACAAAGTTGAAAAGGCCAGGTTAGCCCACTTTTTATTTTATTTAAGTGTTATTTAAAATTAAAAAAGAAAACTACAAACTTACTATAGTATAAAATAACAATTTAAAAACTTAACTGCATTATCGGATATTTTTTTTGTTGAACTTGCATTATCGAATATCAATAACAAAAATGCTAAAATGACATGTTTGGGTGACATGGTGGGTGACAAGATGACCCATTTTCAGTAAAAGACAAGAGCCAGGTCATAGTCAACCTTTGAAAAAAATTCTTTTACAATTTTTATGCCAAACATTTTGGTATGTCGTTCCTACAAATTGAGAAAAAGTATTGGTAAGAATTATATGTTTATAAGTTTTCTTTTTTATGAGATTATATTGTTTATAAGAAATTTATAATATGAAAGGTATCCCATTATGGTCTATACTAAAATAAGTTATTTTTTGCTTATTTAAGTAGAAAAGTCCTCTCATCAAAAAAAAAAAAGTAGAAAAGTAAAAAAAATTTAGTTTGGTAACGTGAAAATTTCAGACTTCACTTAGTTTAAAATTTGGCTTTCTTTTGAAGTTCAGATTTGTAGCTTTTGACTCTAAAATAAAGTAACTTTTGTTCAGCACATGCATAAACTTTACTTTACCAATTTTTGTTCTTTGTTTATCTTATCTCCACCACCACAACTAAACTTCCACCAAACTGTTGTATTATGATGAGTATGATAGAACTCAATTTTATGTCGACAATTTACTTTTGTTAGTCGTTATATTTGATAAAATTAATAAAGTTAATTTAGTTTTACAGGAATAGCAAAAAAAAAGGTGAAACAACCAATATTTTACGAAAGTCATGTGCAAGGGGTATCCAAGAAGCTTAATTTTGTTCAACTCAAGTTAGTTCAGGGATGATTTGCAACAAGGTATTTTTTCAGGGGCATTATATAATTGGCTGAAAACCAAGGATTGGAAAGGTAATTTATTTGTTACCCAAATTACTTAAAGCTACATAGAAGGAATTAAATCACCACGTGGAGGCTTTCAAATTGGATTTCCTTTAGGGTCCCACAAATGATTTCAAATTAGATTTCATTGACATGCTTCCAACGACTCCACTTAATTTGGAATTTCCAATCAACTTTCCAATCTGATTCCAATTTGGAATTCAAATTGGAAAGTCTAGTATGTTGGAATCGGAGCCGATTTAGTATCGGTTCTAGCAGTCAAACTCAAGATTTACACACACCGTTGTGTTCGTCTCGTCGAGCTCTTCAATTTAGAATAAAAAATCGTTCAATTCCGATTCCGGATGAATGAGATATGCTCGATCGAAGTTTGATAGAGTTATGACTTGATTTAGGCGCTAGGTGGGCACAATTCGGGATCATCCAACGGATGAGGTTCATCCCGCCCTTTGCACTCTCAATCCAACGGATCTTGATGAACCGTCACTTCTATAGTGTAAGCCGTCACCAATAGTGTCCCAAATCCAACAGACACGTCCCTAAAGCATGTATCCATTCAATTCCTATTTATATGACCCAATACAACTCCGAATTTAATTCTGTTTTTTCCTATGAATTTCTCATTAGTAAGAGTATGTTCCAGAGTACTTTAGGCAAAATATTTCATCCAAATTCATGGGTCAATTCATCAAAGAAGTTTATAATACTTGGTTAAGTTCGCCCGCTTTCAGACATTCGAAGTACCTTCATCGTCAAACTGAAAGGTAAAGCCGTTGTATCCTGGGAGACAAACACCGTACTGGTTTCGGTACTAATACCAGGGTGTTCACTGTCTTAAGGAAAAAGACAACTTGCCTCGGCTATTTCTATCATACATCTAAGTTTGCATTTTGATATACGGTAATCATTTCTGTTTAATTTTATTGTGTTAGATACCCTATAAACAACATAGTATACCTTACCCATGAAGCCGTGAGGTATATTTTACAGAGATCACAGAGAAGGAAAAAAAAAATCGCTAAAGAAGGAGATTAATGAGAGAGAGACGGTCCACTGAATATTTTAGTGAGAGAGAGTTTGGCTGAAAATGGTAGGAAAGATATGTGATTGAAGAGGGATAGCTGGAGATCTTGGTCAACATGAGAGAGATATTCTCTCGGAAAAATGAATGGTTGCGGCTTATAAAAAAAACAGAGAAGGAGACGTGAAGGGATACTTTTTAGACGGCAACAGTCAGGGGGGTTGAGCTCCATTTTTGAACTGAACTTCTCTCTGTTCTTCTTCTTCTCTGAGTCATACCGAAATATTAGAGAGAGAATGAGAAGAACAAGAGCATCTCGGATTGAAACAAAAGAATTCAAGAGACATCCTTGAAGAAAAACAGAGAACAACTTATCTCCATTATTTTTTTATCTTTGTGAGAGAGAGAAGAGGGTATTTGTAGAGTGAGAGAAAGAGATTAAACAGTGTAATATCAAGGAGTCAATATTATTTTCTTCACATTCTTTATCAAAGGTTCTTTATTTTTCTAATAGTTTTGAGAGAGAGAGAGAGAGAGGGAGAGAGAGAGAGAGATTGAAGAAGAACAAATCAGTAGAGAGAGAGGAATTTTCTGTTGGAGAAGAAGACCTTGTTTGGTTTAGAATTGCTACTGGAAAATAATTTTCTCCAGGGGAATGTTTGGTTCACAGAAGGAAAATAATTTTTCTGCGAGAAAAAGTTTAGTTGTTCTTCCCTTTTCCTCTCTTATTTGTCATATTTGTTTTAATCTCGTATTATGATTAGCTAATCTCTCTAGTTTAGGGTTTTGATGAAGTTTTGATCATGTTTAACGTATATCTCTTTTTCATCATAATATCGTTGATTAAACTCTTATCGTAGTTTTAGTGATCTTCTTTCATTGTTTATACTTCTAACTTGATCCATCATGATTACATTAGGTTCTATTATGATTGATGTTTGATAAGTTGATATGCAATAGTTAGAAATCCGTGATTTGATAAATGAGTTCACTTTTGTCGATGATATAATTTTCATTAGTTATGCCTCCGACTTGATCTATCATTATTAGGTTAAATTCTTTTATGGTTGATACTTATCAGGTGTAACTCAATAGTTGATTTATCATCATTCGAGAAAGCCGGTTACATAAAGCCATTGATGATTAGGCTGGTATTTGACCATGATTAGGCGGATTCGAAACCCTAGGCCTTTCCCCCATTGACCTGTTTACTGTTATTATTTGTCTTTATTATTTAATATCTATCACCAAAAACAATTTTGAAAAGAAAACACTTTTAGTTCTAGGTTTAGAATAGGTTTCACTTAGTCCCTGCGGATCGACCCGGTCTTACCGAAATTATCACTTGACGCCCGTATACTTGCGGGTGGTGACCTTCTAGGGTAACCTTCTAGGCCCATCAAGTTTTTGGCGCCGCTACCGGATAAAATTTGGAACCTTTTTGTAGATATTCGTATTTTCTTTCCCTTGAATTTCCTTTGAGCTGCTCCTTTCAAACTTATGGATCCACTTTGATTTTCAGACTTTATTGTAATTGGGGAAAAATTCATCATTTTCTCTATCTTGGGTCTTTGGCAAATGATCTAGATTATGTTGATATCCACCATGAGTTGTAAGTACAATTTCCGAAGAGCAAAGGATTTTGATAGGTTTCATTTTGCAATTTGGGTATGGTTGCTATTGTAGCTGCCTACTTGATCTTTGTTTTATGTTTGACTAATGTAAATCTCTGTGTAATACTAAAATAGATGTATTTTTCACTGAAGTTCACAATGAATGTAATCTTATTTCTTACTTGAAAGTCTCACATATAACGGATTTTACAATCTTCAAAATATCGTATATGAATGGTAAGTGGTCTCATTTTTAGACACCAAAGTTTCGAACTCTTTGGTATGGCATTAAGATACTACGCTAAGCACTCTCCATCAAACAAAAGGAAGTGTTCACCCATACTTTTTAAACTTTATTCCTTTAGCATTGGAGGTTGCATTCATGGTACATGACCATTCTTCTTTTTTCTTGCCCCATGACATGTATTTTTGTGAGGAGGATATGTAATAGAAAATATAGTTTCTATAAGCTTTTTGTGCCATTAATAAGTTCATCGAAATTGAAAACCATCTTTATTTATATGTTGCTTGATGGTTAGTATGTTTGTTGAGAGAAACTTTAGAGTTCATGTATTGTATGGATAATCACTTGAGTTCTTTTGGTAACACTTTAATATGGAGTTTCGTAAGTCCGAACCTATGAGATTTTTAATGGATTGCAGAAAGATATTGTTGCTTTATTTATTAGACATCAATATTTGTTGACTTCAATATTATTATTGTTAGAGGCCTGCAAGTTCCTTGATTAGAGGTGGAAACCTAAGTTCACTGTGATGGTTGCCATTGCACAAAAATATATCACACTAAATTCTCCTAGCCTGGATATCTTGAAAATGTTCGGCTACGGTAGTCCACTCACAAATTACATAATAAAATAAAAGTTCCTTCCTGCTTAAACTTTGTTCTTCGTTTTCACTTTTACAAGCATTGTTGTCTATGTATGCTTTAATAAGTTTCCCAGTTACTAATCCCCTCATTCATATCCATTTTTAAATTTCTTCGGTTTTGGTTAGTATTCTTAGTCGATCTCCATCTGTACAATAACCATCACTTTCTCTTATTGCATCCTCATCTCCATAGATACATGTATGTTCTTCGATTTATTTTGTAAATTTTAGTCCAAATAACTTCATTGAGAAATTTTACTGTTAAGTTTCAATAGTCGCCTATTTTCTTATGCGATGTTGAGAAATTTGAATTTTTTTTTGTTTACTAAAAGTATTCAGAATGTGTTTTTTATGCGATACATTGTACGATTAATGATTTCATTCAAGGATTTGTTTGCTAATTCTATGTATGTGAGTATGTCGATTCGACTTTTCATCCAACTACTTCAATCACCTTGGATTGAATGTCTTCATCTTGTGACCTTGTAATATGGTCATAGACAACTGAAAAAAGTAAAATACTATCATTGATGTTTGCAACTTACTAGCAATTTGACAAAATAAAGATTAAAAAGGAGGACATGAAGCTGGACTGCTAAATCATGCAAGATTTCGAATACTTAATAACGTTAACCTGCACAACTGGAAAAAAAAAAAAAAAAAAAAAAAGTAAAATGTTACTATTGATTGAAACTTCTTAGCATTTTGACAAAATAAAACTACAGATTAAAAAAGAGAACATGAAGCTGAACTGCTAAATCATGCAAGATTTCGAGCACTTAAAAACGTTAACCTAAATCAAGTTGAAAGAATTTATGAATTTAGGAAGGGTCGGAACGTCTAGAATTTATGCATAAATGATGTACAATAGTACCTATATGTATATGAGCTAGGTTGATTTGTGAACTGTTGTTGTCATTTATTGGGTGTAAGCGTTTTATTCTCATCACCATGAGTCCTCTTAGAACTACATCCCTACCCCTAACCCAAGAGGTTACTTACTGGAGACTTTAGATACAACTTTGATGTACATCGTATACGGACCCAGTAAGTTTCTCAATCACATAAAAATTCATATTACTTTACTTCGAGTATATTCTAACATGTGGTTTAACATACGAGACACAAAAGTAATTAAGAAATTTTCTTTCACTCAAGGACTTCAATAGCCAAAACAACCAAGAAGTACATAAGTGTACATTTTCTTTTACTGTTACCATTCTTCATGAGACATGCAAAGATTATCGGTTCATAAGATACATTAATCTCTCGTGTAAAGGGTAATTCGTCAATTTTCACTTGATACCGCCAGTGATTGACAGATTATACCAGAAAAGGAAAATCAAATATATTCACATCAAATGAATATATATATCCAAAGCAAGACGATGTCCATGAATGAAATTCAAGCACAAAAGTTATTTGGAAACCAAACATCATAGGATCTCACATATAAATTTCTGAAATTCCTCCTATGTTCATAGTAGCACAATTCGTAATAAAATTACTGAAATTCAACATAAATAAGACAACCCAAATCCAATTAAATTAAGAGTGACAAAATTACACAGAGAGAAAGTGTCTACAAAATTCCTGGAAAGATGATGAGGATGAAAGATGGAGAATTATTTAATGGAGAAGATGAAGATGATGAGGATGAAAGATGGTTAATGGAGACAGGGGATTAACGAGAGTAATCGAAAGATTGAAAATGAAGAAGTTGGAGAGGTTTGTTTTTTTTTTTTGTATCTTGTTGAGGGAAAACAAACATATATAGACCATACAAGCGAATCTCGTGAAAAAAGTTTTAGGGAGATGTATCTAAAGGTCATGATTTCTCGTGCAATGAAAGGGACGGCTGGATACAGTTGGAAATGTATCTCTATAGTTGGACTTGTTGATATTCATGGACCTGTTGATAGGGGTGAGCAGAAACCGAACCAATTGGCCGAACCAAACCAAGTCGAACCGTACCGACCGATTTTTAGGCCGAACCGATCACCGTTCGACTCGGTTCGGCCGAAAAACCGAACAACCCTAATTCGGCTTGGTTTGGCCTCGACTTGAGTTTCTAGAAACCGCCCAAACCGAACCGACCGAACCCTAAGGAAAAATGAAATAATAATTTTGTAAAGTTAGAAAGTGCTAAACTAAAAAGTAAAAAAAATTAGAAAACCCCTAATCGAATCTTCCATACTACTATCCGTCCTCCTCCCTAGTTGTTGTTGTCGGCTTCATCAACCACCTATTCAACTTGATTGAAAAGTTTTGAAGGTAAGTCTTCACTGATTTTCTATTTACCACAACTTATTCTTAGTTAATAACTTACAATTATAGATTTTCTATTCGTACTTCTATTTATTTATTTATTTATTTTTGTAATCGTGGAAAAGTACGATGAATTTTTAATTTTTATTTTCAGCATATGTAATGGTGGAAAAGTATGATAAGTTCTTAATTTTTATTTTCGGTGTATGCAATGAAATGAATGACATTAGTTTACAATTTTCTCTAAATTGTGATCGGTTAAACCGATCAATCGAACTCAACCGAGCCGAACCAAACCGAGTCGAACCATGTCGGCCGGCCGAATGTTCGGCTCGACTTCGGCCGAAGATTTAGTCAAACCGTCACTTATTGGTTCGGCTTCGGCTCGAGCCAAAACCGAAAAAAACCGACCGTTGCGGGGAATAAAGAAAAATCTTTATTCCCCGTACTTTTCCTGACTCCTTATCTCTGTACTTTTTCTTTATTCATGACATTAAAGTCCTCGGGACCTCAACCTTATCTCTGTACGTTAATTTTCATGAGTTTTTATTGGTGGGGACTGCGGGGAATAAAGAAAAATCTTTAGGGAGTAAAGACATAGTCAACCATGATTGACTTAAGGAGTCATACTGTATTTATTTTTTGATCTAAAAATTAACTAATATGTTCTTACCCCTAATCTTCATCTTCCTCAAACCTCATCCCACCACAGATAAACTTTTACATATTCTGATTTTAATTCTTGCACTATAGATTGGGAAGTCCCTAGAAGTGAAACCATAATACTATTAGTTATGTTGGGATTCTTAGGTAATTAAATACCCCAACATGAAATGGTAGTCTGATATCTATACTGCCCTTATGATAAGGAGATAACTTTCCTGTTGGGTTGAGTACCCAATCGACAAATGTTTGGATAATAGATAACTTTAATACGACAGTGAATACATCATTATCTTCGAAGCAAGAATCTGAATCGCTTTCCTGTCAAAAGAGGGGGGAGATTCTCAATTTTTTTTACAAATAGATCTACAGAGATCATGTAATAAGGCGTTGACATTAAATACCACTTTGATACTTGGGTTTCTCTCAGATTTCTAATTCTTGTAAGAGTTTATCTTGTTTTCTTTGAGAATGTTGAAGAGAGAGAAAGCTCCCTAAAGAAAGAAGACAGGGATGTTGGAAGGGGTTTCGTTCGCCGTCCATTAATAGAAGACCCTTCATCTTCTTCAACTCATATCTGAGTTGAAGGAATAAGTTTTAGAGAGAGAAAGAAAGGAAAAAGAGGAGGAAGAGAGAAGAAGAAGGGAGAGAGAGAGAGAAAAAAAAAAGAAGGTGAGAGATGAAGGCATAGGCACGAATTTGTGGTGGGATGAAGTTTGAGGAAGATGAAAATTAGGGGGCAACAGACAAGTTAATTAATTTTTGGATCAAAAAAAAATATGCCCCTTACTAAATCTTTATTCTCTAGAGATTTTTCTTTATTCCCCAAAACCGCGGCCTTTTTATATGACCAACGCTTCGGTAAAATCAAAATAGTTTTTGGGTTGTGAAGACTTTGTCAAAAACTGGTCAATTTTGGTTGATCAGTATATTTTCTAAGGCTAACGTTTTGGGGAAATCAAAATAGTTTCTGGGGTGTGAAAACTTTGTCAAAAACTGGCCAACTTTAGTTGGCCAGTATTTTCTAATTGTCAGGGGAAAGGAAAGTTTTTGGCCATTTCTTCTCCGGAAATTATTCCCTTTAAAATTTCTAAAATTTCAGATATTTCCTTTAAAATTTAACACCCCGAAATTATTTTGCTTTCCCCAAAGCGCTCGCATTTTATATTTGTTAAGAAAACTCAATCAAACTTGGGTTTTCCAATTAGCACATAATTTGCAAATCCATTTTGTGGCAATGGACGAAATTTCTACAACAATTTCATAGGTGTCTCACGAACAAGGACATCTTTTCGATTTAGGTGTTTGAATGAAACGTTAGAAATCGAATAATCAACAAAGAAAACTAATCCGCTGCAGCCTCGTAATAGAGGTCATGAAGTTCAAATTATGGATTTGTCCGATCCAGTTAACTAATAGGACGATTTTGGAAAACAAATTTGACGAAAAACCATAAAATTCAAAAAGAAAATACACCCCTTTTTGTGATGTATCGTAGACAGCGGATTGTTTCCCTTTCTTTGCTGTAGTCATGTTCAATAGAAACAACATAAATTTTTTTCAAAACAATCATGAAATTCAACAAAATCTTATAAACTAGTGGCCTTTAAATAGTTGAAAACTTCTGTGTAAACACTTCTCTTGAGATGGAAAAGAAGGAAAGAGTACAATTCATTTGTAAGAAGAAATATAGTATGTTTGATTTCTTGTGACTACTAACTCAACAATATGAGAAATTCACCGATGTTCATTGCGCATTTTAACACTCACCGACATAAATATCGTCCGTAAAATCATCTCAATCGGGGAAAAAAGTAAAAGAAAAAAATGAAGCACAATACAATTCAAAACTAATAATATCGTTTCTCTTGAGAAGATAACAAGCTGAATACTTAAGCAGTAGCAGGTTTGTACGTCTTCAACACCATCTTCCTATATTCTGCAATACAAAACGAAAAAATTTATAACATTAGAAATAACATTTTCAAACACGAAAAATTGAACGAATATCAAAACAGAAATGAAACCCATCTCTCTACCTTCTTGGTTGCTCCAGAGTTGTGCGGCTTGAGTGTTTAGAGGTGAGCTTGTGTTTGGTTCTATAAAGCAACAAAATAGAATAAGAATTAACTCATACTCTTTCTCTAATTACTTACTGATAGAACAGAACAGAAGATTCTTGATATCTATATAAAATTACCTCCGAGTAGACTTTGGATAGATAGCAGTATAGTTCTCACATCATATGCCGATGACCATTTATCCTATAAATGAAGAAAAATACATAGTTTCTTCGGGTTAGATTAACAAGCGAAAAACAGAAAAACCCAAACTATTAAACTAAAAGATATTATATATTCTGCTAGCAGAGGCAGGACTTAGGAATTTCTTAGACGGAAATGAATAGCTACTCGGTATAAACAGGTGAAAAAGTCAACCTAATGCCGCCTTAGAGGAAAACATCCTGTCAATACTTAGCACTACCGATTTATATATAATCTTCTCCCTGATCAGAATTACATACAAAGTCAACAAATGATAAAGCTAGATCATATTCTAGCTAGGTCATATTCGAGCTTGATCATATTTGAGCTAGATCCCTCCTAGTAATATTGCTACTACAAGTCTATATCTTTATGAATATCAATACTAACCCAAGAAAGCCAAGAGATATACTTAAGTTCATCTTCACTGTTAGATTTAAAATGAAAACCGAACACACACAAACTAGTAAAAGAAAGAAACCTTGATCCCCTTTATAACTAAAGTTTTACCTGAAGTATGTCCAAGCAAATGTTTCCATGGAGATCTACATTAGGATGAAAGCATAGAGTTTCGAATTTCACAGTCGGAGATTTGAACGGGTAATCATTAGGGAACTGAAGAGAGAGCTTGTATTCTGTTCCTTCGAATACGGTTTCTTTGCTTCCACAGATGGTTCCTTTCCAACATAATATATTATCTCCATCTGGGAAAGCAGAAATTCCTGGATCTCCACTCATCTGTGATTACCCATAATTCATATTGTTAATTGCAAGAAATAAAGAACTAATTTTTATCAATAAATGAAACAAAACCCTAATCCAAATCATGTTTGCTTACCATAAGAGACATCAGTTCAGATTGTAACCTGTTTTCAGTGACCAAGAAAAACTACATTAGGAACTTTCACCATTATTTGACCTAAAAGAATGCATTTATTGAAAAAAAAACCTAATTGAACAATAAAATTCATTTCAGTGGAAATCGTCAAATTATCTAAACAGTCTTTTATTCTTTCTAAATGTAAATCCAAAATCAGACAAAACCCTAAAACAACCAACTGAAGAATCAAATCTCAATTCAGGACAAAACCCTAATTGAACAATAAAACTCGTTTCAATGGAAACCCTCAAATTATCCAAACAATCTTTATTTCTTTCTAGATCGAAATCCAAATTAAAACAAAACCCTAAAACAACCAAATGAAAATCAAATCTCAATTTAGTAAAAACCCTAAAGAAAGGGCATACCTTTTAAGAACAGATTGAGTATCGACGGTCTTAGCAAGAGAGAGAGGATTCTTTGAGGAAGCTGTAACAGTAGGTGCCATGGCAGCAGGTGTGTTGTCTTGAGTTTCTGAATAACCATTGATGGTAGCCATCTTAACTTTCAGAATGAATGAATTGAAATCAAGAAACAAGAACTGAGATTGAGAAGAATACAGAAGAAGAAGATCTGAGATGGAATCTTCTTCTTTGCAGAAAATTGAGAAATAGAAAATCAAAACCCTAGACAGAGAGAGAGAGAGAGAGAGATGAATTTGTGTTTGATGTGAAAGGGCTGAACAGGAGGAGAGGGGTTGATATAAGGCGATTATTTCCGTAAAGCAACAAATAAGTGGGCGGAATTCAAAATCTTTTGAATCGTCTTTATCTCCAACGGCTAGTTACACTCAGATTCCTTTTCTTGATTTCAGATTCAATATTACCAAATCCAAGTAGGGGCCATGTGTCTTTAGTGGTGGGAAGATGCCAGAGGAGGACTCTTTGGTACATTGCCCCATATAGAACAAGGGGTATTTTCGTCTTTCCACCGTATGGAGAAAAGACAAAAATGTTCTCTATCTTATTAGCCACTTAAGCAAGGGAATGTACCACGTAGTCTACCGAGTAGGGTCATATAGCATTTTCCTTAGTGGTGTGAGTTAAGATGGTCGACCCTTTGAACACGGGACACGCCCCGCTTCACCAAAGAACCGACATGGCGTGTCATGTGTAATCACTGGAAATTCCAGGAAATATGCCTGGTGTGCATGTCGTTTTTGGATGTTTTAAGAGATAAGCACGACAGGACAGGCTCGGTGAAACATGACAACATGTTCTGCGTAGTGTTGGACCGATGACACGACACAACGCAGAAACGTTGTGTTTGAGGAAAAATGGGGTCCGAATATAGTGCTCATGTCCTGTTGGATGTGATGGGAGACTAAATATAAATAGTAACCTCTTTTTAAATTTTATAAGAATCCCCGAAATACACTTTATATATTTTCATGATTGTGAGTACCAGTCGCAACCGCCAATGACAGTAAAACGACTAGTAAGGGTACTTTTGGAAAATCTCTTTTAAATTACAAAAATAAAATAAAATTTAGGTGAATAAATTTCCATCCAAATGAGTGTCAAATTGAGGGGGTCGGTGGCCAAAGGGGAGGGAACAGTGCATATACCTCCCTCACTTTTTCTTAATAGTTAGCATTTGTAATAAAAAAAATAATTATACGCTTATACTTAAAGGAGATGTCCTTCGACCAAAGATGCAATGCGATAAATTTATCGGATAGGACAATTGATGAAGAAGATCATCAAGTCCGGATGATTTAGGGGTCATAGTGTTTAGCTAGAAACCAACTACGATCGTCGAATCACGAAGCGATTCGCGGCTAACTTCGTCCGGATCCTTCAACGAATTACACCAAAGAGTGTCAACTTGATCAGAAGATATGACTTGAGGGATGAGACACATATGAATGGGTAAGACTAATAGATATTTCCAAAAATCCCAAAAGAAGTTTAGGTAAAGATAGTACAAAAAGACCAAAAAAGGAAATTTGGGTCGGGGCACCAAAAGAAGATTTTTTTACCCAAAAGAGGACCGGTCATGCTTGGCCGTGTGCCCCTATAGGGGCCAAAAGAGAGAGGGAATGGGAAAATAGCAACTAGTTGCTATTTTTGACTATTTCCTAAATCTTATTCAAAAAGGTTTTTCGGAGAACCTAATTAGGATTTTACTCTAACTTAGGGTTCTATATAATGCCTCTTGAGACTTAAATAAGGTGTGGGAAAATTCTCAAGAAGCTTTCTAGCTCTACAACATCAAGTAGAGAAAGAAAGAGAGATAATTCCTAATACTATCTATCTAGTCAAAAAAGAAGTATTCTTCAATCTACCCAACAATGGAGTTCTAGCTAGCAACAAGGTGGGAGATCAAGGTGATTGCTCGGTGTCCCAAGTAGAGGAGCTACAAATGGAGCTCTTGGTCTTCTCAAAAGTGACTGGAAAGGTTCGGGGGAAAACTAGCGATTAAGGTAATCTTCAAACTAGTTAACTTAGTTATAACCATTAACTTATGCATGAGATCCTGGGATACTAGTGTTAGACATTAGATGTCTGAGATTAGGGGTGTGCTCGAGTCGAACCGAGCCGAGTAGTAAGATGTTCAAACTCGGTTCGTGTATTTGACTGTCGAGCTCGAGCTCTAGCTCGTTCGAGTAATTGTCCACTTGTTCAAGCTCGGTTCGTATAAATTTCAAAGAGCTCGAGCTCGAGCTCGCATTCTTTTACACTCGCTTATCAAAATACTTCAAATTAAAACTTTCTAAATTATCAAAATACTTCAATGATCATTTGTCACATACAATAATAATGATTAATGGTTAATATTCCGATAAGTTTTTAATAGTTGATATTTCATGTACAAGTTTCAATACTAATACATAATTATGTACTACAATATTATAAGAATATGTTAAACGAGTTGTTCACTTGTAGCTCGCGATACACTAAAGAATGATCAAGCTCGGCTCGTTTACATAAACGAGCATGATTTTGGGCTCGTGTTAAGCTCGTGCTCGTTAATATTCGAGTCGAGCACGAGCAATAGTCGAGTCGAGCTCGAGCAACTCGTTAAGAGCTCGGCTCGTGTACACCCCTATCTGAGATTCCGCTACCAATACTAGGAGACTCCATAACTCCAACAGTGGTATCAGAGCCTCTTGCACATAGCTAGTTATTTGCTAAGTTTCGGACCAATCAATGCTTGTTTAGATAGATAGTTGTGTCTAAAAGTGTTTTAGGCATCTCAATTTGATTGATTTTTTAATATGATTTAAAGTTATTCAAGTTGATTTCAAAGTTGATCATTGAAAGCTTTCAAAAAGTTCAATTTTGATCTATTTTGGTTTTTGAAAAGAGTTGTTTTTATCAATTTTAGAAGTTGTTTAAAAACAAAATTTGGGGTTTTTAGAAGTTTCTAAACCATTGGAACAACATCTTATGGAAGTTTCACAGTTTACCCAACCTAAGTCCTAACCTGAACTGACTTCTAGGGCAGATAACTCAACTAAATGGGCACAGTTTGTTCGAGCTTTAAGTAAAGCCTAAATACGTAATTTCTGGAAGTGAAAACTCTTAAAAGCTTGAAAGCTCGACTTTTGTAGTATGATTTGTGGTTGAGACTTACAATATTTTCACCTAACCCAAACATGGGATTTACCCTTGTAAAGACAGAGTATGTAATTCCTTAAATTTGAAAATCCTTAAAGCTTGAGAGCTGGACTTTTGTAGCTTTTTGACATATATTAAACCATTTCACGTTATTATATTCATGCATATGTTTGGGTATTCTTTGAATTGTTATTGAAGGAGGCAGCGTTAGATCTGTCTGAGATAGGGAGCTCAAAATTATTAAATTTTTCATATTTTCTTGCGTGCAATGTATTTTCTGCTTTTTTTCCACGTGCAGTAGCTTTCTCGTAATTATGTAAAAATATTTATTTTGTCCGTAATTATGTCAAAATCTGGCCAGGATGCTTCCGGGATGCATCTCAGTCTTTCTGACCGAGACCTCTATGAAGCTTCATGGACGCGTCCCAAGACAGACGAGCATTTCTCGATCTTAGAGATCGAGACGTTGTGATCTCGGACTCGACCAGATGCATCCTAGACGCGTCTGGGATGTCTAATGGTGTCTCGGTCTTAACCGAGACACCCAAATTAGACTAGGTCTTTGACCAAACGCATTTGCGCCAAAGACCAACATCCTAGTTGAGCCGTCACGGATCAGAACATGTCGGCCTATGACAGTGCCATGCCCGACCTGTGCCGAAGGCCTTCTTTGGCCTAGGGCGTGACAAGTCCTTGGGCCTTGACTAAGACTTGTCTCGGGCCGTTTTGAGCTATTTTATGGGTCTTAATTCGAGTGGGAGTTTTTGCGTCTAAAATTCGATTTTACTCCCGGTTCCACCCAAAATTTTCCGAAATTCACCTGGGCCATCCGAAGGCCCAAACGGATTTTTTCTTAAAATTGATTTTGGAAATCATAAAAGATAAAACCGATACGCACCATTAGTTAAATCCTTTGAATATAGACTTAAGGTCTGTATGTGACATAGAGATGTCGACAAAAGTATCTCCCAGATTATCATGCATATATCATTGATAATATTGAATATTATGTGAATGCATGTGATGTGAATACGGAAACTAGTATGGCCACAGAAGTTATTTTCTTTTATTCTTGTTTTAAGCACGGATGGGTGCAAATTGTAATAATTTTAATTTCAAGTTTATACGATCTGTGCATCGTTCGAGTCTTGTAATTAGAGTTTAGGGTCTATGGGTCCATTGAAGAAGCTCAAGACTGCGATCCAAGTTCGAGTGGGAGAATTCAATGGAGGTTCGAGTATGGTGATCTAGGCAAACTAAGGCGAAAACAAGACGAATCCTAAGAAGATTAGATCTTTTAGGACTAGGGGTCATACTAGGATCCATATGTGTTTGATTTATTTTCTCGCGCGCATTTACATATTTATTTACGTTTATGTCATGGACGATTAGTTTTTAGTTCACTATAATGCATGCAAAACAAAATGTGGAAGTCCCTAAAAGTAAGTTTTCTTCAGATTGTCAATCGAATAATATACATGAAA
The DNA here is from genome assembly GCF_041429995.1 of Eschscholzia californica. Lineage (NCBI taxonomy): Eukaryota > Viridiplantae > Streptophyta > Magnoliopsida > Ranunculales > Papaveraceae > Eschscholzia > Eschscholzia californica. Next base: position 42,094,271 of record NW_028238198.1, read on the forward strand.
AATTGATCTCTGCCAAACTTACTTCTAGCCAAACCAAACAATAACAAGATTTTGCGATTACGAAGAATTACGTTACCAGAATGTTATTATTGGTAATCTTGTGTTTATTTTCGTGCTCCAAACAACTTTAGAGTTTACTCAAAGTTTGACTTAGAATCTAAGGTATATCGTTAATTATAGTACTTTTTAAAGTTTGCGCAGTCGATGAATTAAGCCATTAGGTAAAACTCTAAAAATGATTGTGGCACTCCTCGAAAGATATTGGCTAAAAGATGTTTTGAAAATTTGGTAGTGAAGAAAATTTGTGTCAAATAGGTTTTGACTAAATCTATCTTATTTATAAAAGTTGCGACTTTGCGACATCTAACATAGTCTCCGCGAAATAAATATTGACTTAGTGGACGTCTATATTTTCAGTCTAAAATGAACTTGATTATATTTTAGCCTCTCACTTTCATCTTCACCTTACCTCCACCATCACAACTTCAAATTATGGAATCTGTACTTGATTCAAATCTCAGCTCATCTTCTATTAAGTAGAAGAGTTTGAGAGTTAAGTTAAGATTGAAGAAGAGAAAACACCGAAAGAGTTAGAATTGAAGAGAAAAAACTCAATCAAATTCATAAACCACCAATACCCATGTCTTCAAAGTAAGAAGAAATTATCAATTCAAATTCATTCTCTAATTGATCCAAATCTCACAAAACTGCCTCTAAGTAGCTCTCTCGTCTCTTCCTTTATCTTCCTTTACCAGTATATCTCTCTGTAAAAATCTTGGATACGCTGGAGTACATCATCTCTAACTAAAAGAAGAAAAAGAAAAGAGAAAAAAATGGTGGTGGTCGGAAGCTGTGGTGGTGGAGGGAGATGAATATGACGATGAAGATTAGATCCAAAATGTAGATGATTTTATGATGTAGATTGTTGCGGAAGCGTAAAAGTAATGGAATCCACCATTATAACAATGATAAAATACGTAAATAAACTGATAAAGTAAAGAACAAAACGATAAACCTGATTAATAATAAACTCGATTGATAATATTCTCTGATCTGAATAACAAGGACAAACCTGACTTCCTTTTATAGGAACTTAGAAACTTCTAGATAGACTCAAATTAGGATTCCTAAATATCAAAGATACTCAAATATAGAAACTTCTAAACCTAGACTTAGTAGGAAATACTAAAACATGGAAACTCCTAAACTCTAACCCTAATGGACTCGGCTATGAGGCCCTCTAACTAGTTCGGCCGTGAGGCCCATCTTGATGGTCTCCATCATACTCCCCGACCGAGAACGAACTTGCCCTCAAGTGAGACTCAACAATGCAATCCTTAATTCCCACTTCGAGCGAACGGTGCATTGGGGTCGAAGGACACCCACTTGGACGAAATCACTAGCTTCAATCTCATAGTGCAAAGAATCTTGCAAAAATAAATGTAGGAAAGAAACTTCCAACAAATTGCAACATCTCCCGTCATCTTTTAATTTGATGAAGAAGACCACAAACACCACATAATATTTTATGGAAAAATCAACCTGGAATTTCTTCACTTGAACGATCTTCCCACATTCATCTTCGTGTTGCTTATAAACCAAACTCGAATATGGCTTAATCAAATCTAAACTAGAATGAACTGACCTTTTCAAGCTAAAAGAGGATAATTCACTTTGTTCTTCTTGTTCCTCCGTCATTGAGAAAAATTTATTTTTTTGTCAAGAACTTCTTCAATACCATCGAACACGGTAACCGAAGTAACATTCGAGAACTGTCTACTGGATTCAATCTTTGTCTCCACATATGAAAAATATTCATCTAAAGGAAGAAAAACATACCTAAAGATGCTTTTCAATGTAGTCCAATCGTCGACGAATTTTTTTCCTTGATCAATGAGTCTCCATTGCATCTCGTTGAATTTTTCATAGACTCTTTTAGACAAGTGTTGTTCGATGACAAAAACTTTATCTTCGTCATGGACTTCTTGGTTTATAAACCAATCTTCCATCTGTTGAATCCAAAAATCTATATGATATTAATAATCAAACATAGGAATTTTGGAATCGACATTAATTTTGTTTTGATCTTTTCGATCAACATAGAGTTGTTGTGCATCTCTGAAAGGATCCCAACCTAAACGCGGAAGATTATTCCAACATTCAAGATGAGAAGTATTTAAAAAAAATTATCTGTTCCCAGATTCTTAAAGCTCTGAATACCAGCTGATGTAGATTGTTGCGGAAGCGTAAAAGTAATAGAATCCACCATTATAACAATGATCAAATACGTAAATAAACTGATAAAATACTTAAATAAACTGATAAAGTAAAGAACAAAACGATAAACCTGATTAATAATAAACTCGATTGATAATATTCTCTGATCTGAATAACAATGACAGACCTGACTTCCTTTTATAGGAACTTAGAAACTTCTAGATAGACTCAAATTAGGATTCCTAAATATCAAAGATACTCAAATATAGAAACTTCTAAACCTAGACTTAGTAGGAAATACTAAAACATGGAAACTCCTAAACTCTAACCCTAATGGACTCGGCCATGAGGCCCTCTAACTAGTTCGGCCGTGAGGCCCATCTTGATGATCTCCATCATTTTATTTTTGGAACTAAGTATAAAAGGATTTTTTGATGAAAGCCCAAAAAAGCAGACCCAAATAGGAAATTAGGCCCACCGAAAAAAAAAGATTTAAGAACACCCGTTTTTTTTTTAAATTACCTAAAATCATGCCAAAACACGGTTGTGTTGTTGTTCCTGTCTCGAGATCGTTCCATTTTTTCTTAATCTCTTTTCTACCCTTCTATTTTGTTCTAGTTTGTTATAAATTGTTGACAACATATATAATTATATTGTTAACAAGACTGAATACGTTAACTGTTTTTACTGTTTTTACAGTGTTTGTCAAACTGTTGTTTTGACTTGTTATAAATTGTTGACACATATATAACTATGTTGTTATCAGTTGATAACACAATTATGCCTTGGCTTGTTATAAATGGTTGACAACATATATAATTATGTTGTTACTAACATGTATATTGCATTAGCCAAAATATTATTTGTCCATTAATGGATTTGTCAATTCAAAGTTTAATATGCATAAAATTTTAGTTTTTGCAAAAGATAAATAAAAGAATGCATCAGTCTAAATTTTTATGTCGAAAACAAAACAAAAAATGCGAAAGTCATTTGTTTCTTTACAAGACAAATCGAGAAAATTTTAGTCATAATGCTAGTGTCAGTCAATGTGTTTGTCAAACGCAACAGTTTTTTTACAAAATAATTTTTGAGCAAAAACGAATTTGTTTAGAAATTTACAAAATTATTGAGAGTAAACTAAGATTTTGTTCAGAAATTCTCAAAAATGTTTTTCACGTTGATTTGCAGGAATTGTAGTAAGGACGATTTCGACCGCAAATTTTATTTGGTAAAGTTGTACTTTTACAAAATAGATTTTTTTTCAAATATTATTCAAGATTGGGTCTAATTTTCTAGTACTTTCCAAATTTTGGGTTTTTAGATTATGGACCCAAAATAAAGTGCCCCTTAATTTATTTTTTATTTTTTTGAGAAGTCGACTACAATCTACGTCAATCATTACAAGACACTGATGCATTATCAAAATGTGATAAGCACGATAATTGCCTAAGTTAAACCAATAATTAAAAAAGGCCTAAACCCCAACAACATATAGCCGAAAATCCGATAAACTTATTACATTATTTATATCTTAATAACCCAAATTCCTAAACCATGGATTTCAAATCCACTGAGAAACGGACGTTGAATCTCATGAGTTTTTTAGTTTATGTCAACACTATCAACCACTTGGGCAACCAAGTGTTTACCTCTAATTCAATCTTGACTGTTTTTATTCATAGAGACTATTTTAGAAGTGTCAAAATCGAGACTATTTTATAAAGGGTTATTTCTCAAATAGCCCCCTAATTTGTAACCAGCTTCTCGCGCAACTCCTTAGTTTATTCAAGAATGCCGTGATGATCCCCTTTTTTACGTCACCGTCCAATGACCGTTAACTTTTTTTATTCTCTTCCAAAGCTACCTTTTCTCTTATTCTCTGACATACCCAACTTTCTCTTTCACTCTCTTTAAAACCTTTCTTTGTCTAAAAACAACATCATCGAACACTTCAACCATCAAAGAATCATCATCATCATCTAACACTTCAACTATCAAAAACATCATCATTATCATCATCATCTAACACTTTTCTCTCTAAAAACATCAGTATCATCATCTAACACTTCAACCATCAATATCATCATCATCATATTAACACTTTAACCTTAACAAACATTAACATCATCTAACACTTCAACAGTAACTCAAGAAAGACACTTTCGATCACTCTCTAAAATATTTCAACAATGGCGTTTCTAATCTGAGATTAATGTTGTTTCATGATTGAAAACGGAATCAACAAACACATTAGAATAAACCCTCATCTGGTTCTGACCACAACCTTCATTTAAGTCAGATTTTGATAAAAAAAAATTCATTTTGGTATAGATCTGTCAATATCCCAGATGTCATCATCAACAATAGGGATTAAATCCTATAAATTCATCATCATCAAAAATGAACCCGATATGTTCATCATCAGAAATGAACCCGAGATGTTCATCATCAAAAATTTATCATCACAAAAAGTTCATCATCAACATTCATCATCGTTAACATTCATCATCATTAACATTCATCATCAACAACAAACAAAATTTAGGAATTGAATCCCAACATCATCATTCGTCATCAACAACAAACAAAATTTAGGGATTACATTAGTACACTAGCACTAGCCTTTAGATCTGAAGAAAAAGCTATCACTTAGCGTTATCTTAAGTTAGTGATTTTAGAGAGAGAGAAACAACACGGAATACTTTAGAGAGAGAAATAAATGGTGGGTTGGTTTTATATCTTTCTCTCTTTACATTTCATTTTTCAATCTCCAAATCCTTAGGCCTAAAGATTTTATCAACATACTGAGGTGTTTTGATGAGAGAGAAAGAAAGTGTTTTAATGATGAAAATATGGATTAATGAGAGAGAGAGAAAAAGTTTTTAGAAAGAGAGATAATTTGGGGAAGATGAACCATAAAGGGTTTTTAGAGGAGAGAGAGAGAGAGAGAAGAGAATTAAAAGAAAGGTAACTTAAGAAGAAAAAAATATGACTTTAAAGGTCAATAGACGGTATTTTCGATAAACTAGGGGTTATGCGGTGACCTGGTCATAAACTAGAGGACTATTTGGGAAATAACCCTTTATAAAACTTCTATTCTTCCATCGAAAAACAACAGAGGAAGCATGGCGGGAAAAAGAAAGCGCCTTTCGTCTTCGTCTCTCCAACACTTCCCAATCGGTATCACCACTGAACCCTAACTCTAAAAAAAATAACTAGAAACCCTAATTACTTCTCCCATCTTCACTTATACATTTCATCTTCTTCTCTCTCTCTCTTGTAGGAAATTGTAAGGTTGAGGTTGAAGGAGGCAAATTCATTTACGAATCATCGAACCAAAATACTCTCCAAATCTCAGTCAATCAAGCCGCCAAGATCAAAATTACAGGTATGCTCTCTTCTCTCTCTCTCTCTCTCTCTCTCTCTCTCTCTCTCTACATATATGATAGCAATCTCCATCATTTCTATTTATACTGTGAATATCAAATGATCCGTCGTTAGTTCAGGCGGTACTTATATTGATTTCAAGTGAGAGATCTCAAGCAAGCAGCCATGATTTGAACAAATCCTACAAATGTAGGTTCTTTCAAGGTTTTTTGTTTTGGATTTGAACATTTCTTTTGTTTTCAGTTGATGAAGGGGGGGATAAAGATTCCAATTTTGGAGATCACTCGGTCTTGGTTATTAATCCGAAAGACATAGATAGCAGTCAGAAGTCACTTCTTCAGGTATATTCTCAGTTTCTCTCTCTAATTAGGTTTTTTTGGTTTTGGACCATGTGATCATGTAAAAGAGAGACTATTTGGGATAGTATGGAGTCGTGTTAATAATTGGGGGGTATAATGAAATCATATCAAGTATCTGTCATAACAATTAATTAAGGTAGAGTCGAATTGGGAATATGATAGCCGGTAACCTAGATATGAATCATATTTTGGCGTTTCTGATGCTTTTCGTGAAACGATTTGATGATGGCGATAAAGTTAGTTGTTCCATTGGTTAAACCAGTCTCGTATTAAGTGTTTTTCCAATACAGTGATTCAACCAACACGAATCTGATCGAGCTCGAGGGTAAGTAGTTATTATGATGGAATCCATTACCAATACGTAGAATCCATATCCACAGGGTTTGACGTAAACTCTTTCACTGAAGCTTATAAGGAGATTTACTTCAACTAATTATGAGATAAGCTCAACTTCAATTTCGTACAGAAGATACCTAATAAGCTTAGGATTTTTTTTTTCTGTAGATATAAAATAAATTAAAAATGGCGTCATGAACTTAGCACTATTTGTAAATGTAACTTGACTTAAACATAGCGACTAGCGAGCTATCTTTAAACAACCCCTAACAACTATTACGCAAATTGGAGTTTCAAAAAAAAAAAACTATCATTAAAATTGTTAAATACCAATGCCTGTTTAAGAATATAGATACAACAAAGAAAATAGATACTGGTATATGAGATATTAGAGATAAATGAGGCATAATGTCGTCAAGGGTTTGTGGCTGTGGACCCATCACCGACGTGTATACATCTTATTCCCGTGATGGAGTCAAAATTATTGAGTAGCGAACTGTTAAACTGAACCTATAACTATCCTCTTTAAGAATATTGCAAATTTTCTTTACTCGGTTTGATAAATTGTCGATCAACTCTCGTTTAAACCGGTAACTTTCAGGAAGTGCTAAGAATTTATGAACAAGAGCTACCTGCGATGAATTATGCTGCTAATACTGGAAAGCAATCACGGTTCCTTGAAAAATGCGTATTTAACGGGTAAAGAAAAACCCTTTCTGGTTTCACTATTTTTCTTCGGAATCAAATTTCTGAAAGTTCTGAATTCATCATATATTGGAATATTAATTTCCAAGAAAATTCCCGAAATTAACTCAAGTTATCTGATTAGATGTAAAAAAAATTCTCTTGTTATTGCAATCTATTAGAATGTTAAGAATGCTGTTTGCTTAGTTAGACGCTATTGTGCTCATCATCTTTGCAGGAAATATTGTACGTTACTGTTAAAATCAAATGCCAGAGAAGGAACTGGACAGGTTAGTTGGCTCTTTTGTTCTTCTTGATTTGTATTTTTTCTAGTCTTTGAGGGATTCTTGCTATCTGATTTTAACGCCATAAGGCTAAAAGATGCACATTGATGTGGACACTTGAATAATGAATGCGTAGTTCTTTGCTTGCTAAAGACCAGCTCATGCGGACAAAGCAAAAGCTGCTGCCTTCTTTTGAAAAAGGGGGTGAGGGTATGGGTATCTGGGATATGCATAGAGATTGAATTGTTATGTATGTTCACTTTGAAACTGCGACCCGCTATAAATGTGTGGATGTCCGTCTCTGGAGTAGGATCTGCAACTCAAATAAAGCCATGAAATACCGCAATTGGACAACTAGGATGATATGTTACTCAGGCAATGTGTATCCAAAGGCTTATGTTGCAAGTCAGCATAGTACTTTCTAAACTTTCCTGAATGTACTACATCCGCTGGCCGAAGGATGTTGGATCGAGAATGAACAGGGTTTGGTTGTAATGGTTCCTCAGTCACACCTTGTTCGACAATTCAACATCTAATTGTGAACTTGAAGAATTGCAATTTTGTGGATATCACACCCATCTACCACTATTTTGTTGAGAAAGTGCGGATGTTGTTTCATCTTCTGCTGTTTGATACATGTCCAGCTTGACATCAAAGGTAAAAAAAACAGCCCTGTTGTGACTCATGCCTCTAATTGGGTTTCTTTTCTTCTTGTTTGTCCCCATGCAGGTAGTTGCTGCAGTAACTTATCAGATACTCCCTGCCGATACTCAATATGCCGAAATTCCTCTTGCTGCTGTCTGTTCAAACTACCAGCATAAGGTGTACTGGAGTTTCAAACTTTTCTTTTTTTTAGAAAGTACAAACTCTGAACAAGGCAACAAACACTATGTCTAGTTGTTCTTTAAACTTGATAATAATGTATTAGGTTTTGAACCATGTTAAACTGATAAATGTGATGATCGGAGAGGCAAACTGAAATACTGAAGAAGTATTTATGTGGTTTGGTTGGAGGATCGCGTCCTACATCGATTTCAAATTCATGGAGGCTACATATATTGTTATGTACAACTTTGGGATCGATCGGTTATAACTAAATGAACCCTATGAGTAATTAAATAGAACTAGCTCATATTTATAGGGTATTGGTGTCTTAGCTGCATAAGATCTCTATGTAGTCTAGGAAAAGAGATCTATATTTATTATTTTTGGAATTGTCAGCGTGCCTCGAATCCCTGACTTCTAAAGTGGAGGACTAAAGAGATCTATATTCAACTCCAATTTGGTAACTACGAATAAGTCCTCAATATCTGGGAACGATATCTACACAAGGTTTCCACTTATCTAGGAAAACAGAACTTTTTGCAGTTTTTATATATATTTCTCTCATTTGAAGTATTAATTGTGACGTGTAAATCCGACTGACATTTCTAGAAATGTTATGTCCAAGTTATTTATGCCTATATGAATCATTATGATTTTCAGGGAATAGGTATCTTCCTTTACGTCGAGTTGAGAAGAAGGCTTCAAAATATTGGTATTTGTACAATATTTTGTTGGGGAGACAAGGAATCCGAAGGTTTTTGGCTTAAGCAGGTACATCAAATGGAGCTTGAGATGATGGAACTTATTTATATTGATGTGTTGATCTTTTTGGATTTTGTATGATAGCGGATAGCCTTTATGTTGTAAACTATAAGGCAATTAGCGTGCAAATCTACTCAAATGAATCTATTTTCTCCATGTCAGAAAGAAATCACTTTCGTCATTTTCTTTCTGGAGTCTGATAACCTTTAGCATGTCGAAGTGGGGTTTGAAACTGGAACGGAAATATGGGTAGTCACAGCATGATTACCTTTGTTTCTCAATCAGTTCTTGGGGGGCTTTCATTACTCTCTTGTAATTCTTTTTTGTGCCTTTTCTCTTTCTTTTCACTGTGTAAATTCTCATTCTCCTTTCAATTTAATCAAATTATTCAAAAAAAAAATAATCAGTTCTGATGGATCTACGTAAGAATGACAGTATGACACTTCGAGAACGGGCTAATGGAGGCCCATCTGAAGTTGTTGGTGCTTCAGTGAACTGAAGTTTTACGATTTCTTGTCACTTTTTGTCTTAATGAAGCTACATATTGCTACTACGTTTGTTATAACAGAGTGTTTCTTTGGAATTTGATGATAATGTACTGCAATGCAGGGTTTTTTGCCAATAGCAGAGGTAGACAGCAATGGTAAAGCTTGCAGACTAAAACTAAAAGCTAGCATTCGGAAAGCCTTATGCTTTCCAGGGGGTTCAACTCTCATGGTTTCTCATTTGAATAATGATATTGGCTGTCTGAAGAGCTCTTCAAATAATTCAAATGGGTGCTTCCCTTTAACAGTTCAAATGCACTTGCCAAAATTTACACCTTCCAGAAGCCAAGAACTACAGGGTACCCGAAATTCTTATGAGATTCTGCACAATAGTTCTGTCAAGGAAGGAGCATTGTTGAACGTAACTGTTGCCCAAAGGCGACAGACTGAAAATCCTAGACCCCTAACGGTAATCAAGGATGGATGCCCACAAAATGATAATAAATTTGACGGTATGTTCAGTGTATATATTACCAGCTTTTTGTATTCTTATTTCTTTCGATTGTAACGAATAGTAGAATTAGCATGTCAGGTGAAGTCACTTCACGAACCAGTTTGCTCTTGTTTATCATATGTCGTTGTACCAACTGTCCCACTTTCGCTGTTTGGCAGGCTTTTGTCCTGATTCGGTAGATGTTTGTGAAACTTTGTACGTAGATGGGGCTGAGAGTGATAGGAAAGCCACTGTTGTGGGATTAACAAACAATGCTAATGATGCTGATGGAAAAGGTGGTTCTTGTTCCGGACAAGGTGTACAAAAGAGGATATTGGAGGCTTCGTTGTCCTCGCTGAAGTCTAAAAAAATAAGAGCTGGTCATAGTAATGACTGTCAGGTAGATTATAGTTGTGATCGTAGTTTGGAATGTGACCAGGCAAACAATTCTTGCTTTAAGACTCATTCCTTAGGCACTTCAAACAATTCTTGCTTTAAGACTTGTTCCTTAGGCGCTTCTAGAGACAGGTCCATTATGAAACTTACTTCTAGAGATACATGGGGAAATAGCTGTCTAGCAATCTATTCTGCAGACAGTGGATCAATTCATAGCATGTTAAACACAAATCATGTTAAGGAGGTGCAAAAAGGAGAGCGCCCTCAAATTATGTTAATGAATATTGCCGACGATGCTAAGAAGACATTTCTTACCAAGGTATGTGATTTTCTCCCCGATGCTGTGTGAACATTTTTTTTTCAGCAGTAGTTTGTAACCCTATTGCCAGATTTAAAGAAACTTGGCTATTATAATTTTGTGCTAGTTTGGAAGAAACAGTGCTAATTACAGTAGGTTGAAACAACCAGAAAGCGGTTTCTTTTGTTTTGTAATTTTTTAGGGTTTCCATGTGTCATTAAATGTCAAAGCATAAATTTTTACTTATATAATATCTTACCAAGGTGGATCACGGTTTCTACTTTTCTAAGAGCAAGCAATACTAAATTGGTATTTATCACATTTAGCTGATTATTGCCAGGCTGGAATTTTTCTGGCCATGCTTAGCTGCGGCTGGTGGTCCCAAGGGATCCATGCCTATATGTTCATAGGAAACGAGAATATTCTCATTTTATTAGGCAGTCATAGTTTCTTGACATCAGTGATGTGCCTTTGTCTATTTGGCCTGTACCTGGTTGTTTCTTTGACGCTACGCCAATTTTTTTTACGGTTTTCAGAGCTCCACATATCTTGGAACATTGCAGTGTTAAATGGTCTTTTAATACATGGTTCTTTTTAATAAACCAGTTTTTTTTTTCACGACAAGCAAGAATCGATTTAATGTACTGTCTGTTGGGTTTTGAGTTTTTTCCCCTTATATATGTTGCCTTCTGGTGCTTCTAGTTTATGACCTTTTAATTGGTTTTGATGTCAAGAACAGATAATTGAAGATCTTGGTGGTTCTGTTACTTCGGATGGAAGCTTATGTACACATGTTGTCACGGGAAAGGCAAGAAGGACAATGAATTTCTGCACAGCTCTGTGCTCTGGGTTAGTTAGATATTATATTTTTCCTGCTCCGAAACAGATACTATTCCATTTATGAGAATTAAAGAATTAAGAAATTCCTTCTTGGCTGTTGCTCTGTTGTATTCATTTTCGAGTTATTCATATTTTACCTCCTGTTTTGGTGTTTCTAGGTGATTAGCTCAAGCCTGGTAGTTTATATATGTTGGTCTTGGTTGCATAGATGTTTACCATCTTGTTTCTTTACTTTTTATTTCCTCATCTTTCATCTACAGTAATTTATTAACCTAGTCGTCTTCATCAACCAAATTTGTGTGATAACGTGTCGTTCGCTCATATTCATCATTAAATAACATAATGTGTAAAAGTAAACTGCTTTAAAGTATTTACAAATTTGGAGGTATATGCGCATAAGTTCTGAACTTTTATAGGATAAAAATGATATAGGAATTTATAGAAGTAAAACAATGTTTATTTGGTATCTACAATGACACCATATGGCATATTCTCTAGTCCTTCCGTTTTGTGTATTTCTCGTCCTTTTTTCTATCATTCTTTTTTTTACCATAATTTACTAACGGGACAAGTTGCTTTTACGTACAACGATATTTACCTTTTATAACAAATTATTGCATGCCATGCAGAGCTTGGGTGCTATCTACGACTTGGTTAAAAACAAGCTTTAGGGAAGGGATATTTGTTGGTGAGTAAAAGACATCCAGATACCATAATATTTTGCAATACCTTCCCAAGTAAATTTTCTAAGCTTGCTGCTTTCTCACTTGTGCCACAGATGAATTTCCATTTCTTTTGCAAGACGAGGATTATTTGTCTAAATACAAGTCAGATCTGAAAGACGCTGTTCTTAGAGCAAAGGCTCATCCTCAAAGTCTGTTAAAAGGTTATGAAATTTGTCTTGCCAAACATGTTCAACCCCCCAAGGACGTTTTATCAGCCATTATCAAGTCCGCTGGTGGACAAGTAAGTTAACAGAATTTCAGCTTTTAACTTTCAGGTCCTCTTTTTTCTTTTGAAAATCGGATACGATGGTCATTACAAGGCATTGATACATCAGGAAGCGATAATACAAAGATACATCAAGATTATTAATAGAATATGCACTATAACTGCATGGCATGCGCATCATCGTATTTAAATGGAACGACGTACATTCGTGTGTTCCTTCGTATGCTAACATTTTTTGCGCGCATATGACAACCGATTAGTCAAATGGAAGAAGTTTCTTACTCTGGTAAAGTACAGCACTATATTTGAGCATAAATTTTGTATTGCCAGGTTCTTCATCGACTTAGTGAAGTAAAAGAATCATCAAGAACGATCTTTGTGTCCTGTGAAGAAGACATGGAGGACGCACTGGTAGCTGCGAAGAGAGGGATATGGACTTACAGTAGTGACTGGTTTATGGGTTGTGTCATGAAACAGGAACTTGATCTCGAAGCCCCTCAGTTCGCAGAGTCGCTATAGCCTATAGTGGTAATCGACTTTGTAGTTTTCCATGCACCACTCTATATGTTACAGAAGGAAACTGAATTTTCTTATGTGTATATACCATCTTCCAATGCAAATATCATGTTATGACTTCTAAATTATGAAGCAATAAATGTCATTAATTTTGATTTACTGATTGTCCACAAGTAAATTTTGGTTTTTCGCCCTAGAAAATCCTCCTTTTAGCTTTCACATTCATCTCACTAATACACGAAAAGTAGGGTTGAGCTGAATGCATTTTAGGTAGATAAAGATTCAATCAAGGAAAGGTTGGACATTCCAGTAAGGTTTACACAGTTCACACATAATTTGCACTCAGGTTTGCAGAAGTTTGTATGGATTTGCAAATGTCTCAAAGGTGTTTGCAGGGCTAAGCCTAAAAATTAATGTACATAAAGCCCTACCAAAAAGATATTGAAATGACTTCTTGATGAAGATTGACAAGACGAAATATACTATCGGCCTACTTCCCTCCTACTTCCCTCTTTTATGTTATAATTGCTTGGATCAATTTATATTACGAACAATAGCTAAAACAGAAAATCTATTCGGTCGAGCTAATACCTAAGCTTGGCCCGAGCGATGAGGTGGCTCACTATATTGAGAGGGAGTCAGAAAATACCTAAGCTTAGCCCGAGCCATGAGGTGGCTCGCTATATTGAGAGGGAGTGGAAGATGTATGGCGCCAGTGTGCCTTGGTTTTTCTTTCATGATGAACTGACAAGGACCCGAGCAGTACTAGGTTGTCACACAGAACTTACAGACCCAAAGCAACAAGGTAGAAAGGGAAAGGCAGTCAGCCTAGAGTAGCAGCCAACGAGGGCGAAGTTATAACTAGGTGATAGCAGCCTAGAGTAGCAGCCAACAAGGGAGGGCGAAGTTATAACTAGGTGATAGCAGCCTAGAGTAGCAGCCAACAAGGGAGGGCGAAGTTATAACTAGGTGATAGCGATGTCATTAACTCAGGCAGTTAAGACTTTCGGTAGCTAATATGGAGTTATTTCAATAAACCAAGATCTCACACACCTCTAAAAGGCTAAAAGCTGTTAACATGCTGTAAAAGAGAGAACAAGTGAAGCAGACAGAGGGAGGGAGGGAGAGAGAGAGAAGCATATTTCAGCAACCAAGAATAGAACTAGATAATTGAAACTCAGACAAAAGAAAAAACTGAGTTCTACCATCTGACAAAACTGTTTAATATATAAATGAAGGAAAATAGTACTATATGATTGGATGAAGAGAGAAAGAATCCTAAAAACCCAAAATGAATCTTTGTCCATCTCTATTTAACATCTTCACACAACCTGGGGTTGTACCCCACGACTCATTTCTTCGCAGATAAACAATGTTTTGTCTTAAATAAACCACAGAACGGCTTCGCCTTTACTCCACAAACTCACCCCAAAATGTACTTGAAAATGGTCTTCCTAAGCAATTACAAATAACGATAATGGAAGCTCAATAAGACCATTTGTAGTTCACCTGAGTAGAATCATCTTTCAAGGCTTCTACTGTATAAAACTCTCCAGATAACCATAACACTAATACGGCTTTCTTCCTATTTTTACAAGATGAGTGATGTATAGCCGCATAGAACAATAAATAATCTCCTGGTGCCATATTTAGACTTGTTTGTAGAAAAGAAGATAGGCCTGGTCGTGCAAGACTTTGTTAGTACCCACAGCAGTGACAGAAGCATCGTCGTAACGCAACCACTGGCCATCAGTATAGCGAGTATCAGCTGTATAATGGCCCTTAAAAGGGTCCCTCCCATGATGAGTTATTGTAGCAACTAGTTCATATCTTCGACCCTGCAATAATGAGTGGTTAGTAAAAAAAACATATAACACAAGCAGTTCATGATCAGAGCACTAACTGTTTGTATCTTCTGATATTTTAAGCTTAATTAGTGTTTAAGAATTATCCGCATAAATGGACACCAAACCAGAGCCCAAGGATCAGAGAAATGAAGAGAAAAACAAAGCTAACCTCGGATGACGGAGAAACAAGCAACTCACGTCCCAAAACCAGCTCAAGAGGAAACCACACAGACTTATGTAGTTTGGTGCTACCACGACTTCCATAGCTAAACCTCATAAGGTGCAATATCATTATCTTGGGAAGTGTTTCTATCTTGATAGATTTGCTAGCACTCACTGATGCAACCTGAAAATGTCACACGTTATTAATAAAGATGAAATAAATTTTTTGCATCAAAACAATGTTCTTTTTGTTAATCCATCCTTGCATGGAAAAGAAAACAGAAACCCGCGGTACAACCGATGAAGTAACCAAGTGAAGTACCTTTCCAGCTGCAGATGGTTTGTAACCTTCCAGTGTTTCTGGGGCAGAAAACAGATGAAGTGCATCCTCAACATTACGAACAGCATCTGGGAAAATATCGAGGTGGAGCAAGAGATATGGCTGAATAGTTGCAGATGGCGTGTTACCTGCTTTTCAAAACGGAAATTGATAACTAAGGACTTCATTGAATAAATCAAGCCACAAAACAAGAATTCAACTAATTGAATACATTTGCATTATACCAATGAAAACTGGTCATATTTTTTCCAACTCCCAGAGTGGATTAATTACAAAATTGTATGAACTACAAAGTAGACAGATATTCTTTACAAACAGGTCCAATTCAATTCAAAAGGATACTATGTCACAAGCACATAGATAAACTCTTTTTTGGAGTTCAACTATTTACCAGCAATTCATATTCTTTCTTGTAACTTCTGCATGAAACCCATATTACTCACACATTATTGAACTTTTCTCTTCATTTCTCGAAAATCTGGTATAAGCATATAACTTCATTGATTTTTTTCTTCTAATTTTAGCCACAGCCATTTTGGTGAAAACATATAAAAAGGAAAATTGCAGGTAAGATTTTCTGCTCATTGAGTCTCAGTGGACACTGTATGTTAGCTAAAATTACTTAAAGGAAATGGGAACACATAGATTGTCCAACCATATTATATTTTCTGTTCTATTGAATTGAGATGCTGAAAAAGTTAATCAGGCATGGACAAAAACACATTAAAGTAATATATTGCTAGTATGCAACTAGGTATGCATTAAAGGTGTAAAGTGATAAACTATGTTTATAATATAACTTCACAGAATTGCAAAAATATCCCCTACCTCTTGCCTTCACAACGCTTTTCAGTTTTCCTCCAAATATATCGCTTAATTTTGAGGGAGTGAAGCTTTGTGTTCTGGTCACTGCAGATTTGTTCTTCGGCCCCACAGTTACCCACCCGTCATCTTCTGAAGATGAAATCGTAGCTAAGTTTCCCCCATTTGAGCTTGAAGAATTCCCATCACCCTTGAGTGATTCATTATGCATTTGATCCATGACAAAACTCAGAAACTCCTGAGCATCTTCTTGCCTAGAAAAGAACAGGAAGTTCATCGCCAATTAGCCAACCTTGACTAAGTATTTTAAAACAACATAAATAGAAGTTGTCCGCACAATAACCAAAACTTTATAACACGTGTCATTCAAAAACAGAAATAACAACATGCAACAAAACGGATAATTCTTAAGAAGAAAATTTGAAAACAATACTGTGGTCTGGAAATGGACAGTAGATGCGAAGATAATTGTAGAAATCAGTCACAAACCTTGGTCTGCCAGATATGCTATTCGGTAAATCTGGAGTGAACTTTCTCAGAATTGGTTCAAACATGGCAGGAAGGAAGGAAATTCCAGTCTCATGAACCACCATCCGGGTCTTCTTTGAGTTTGAATCAGCAGGCATGTCAAACTGGGATATAAACTCAACAAATGCATGTAATGTTGGATTTTCCATCTGGAAAAAGATATCAAAATCAATAATATGCAAATTGGTGAGATAAATCATAGATATTCTGGTCCAGGTACTAATACATATACACTCTATGTTGAATCATTGAGCTTAATACCAGAAACCATATGAAATAAAGAACCAGTTCAAGAGGATCAAACCTTTGGAAGATCACGGGTTCTGAGCTCTTGTAAAAGTTGAACAAATGGAGAGCAAGAGAGAAGAGCCTGCAGTGTTGCATTGAGAAAGCATAAGTTCCCCGGGTTGATTAAACCTCGTGGCAGTAGACCTTTGACAGCTAGAGTTCCCCCATTTGATGCCTTGTGAAGATCTTTTACTGAGGTCGTAACATCCGACTTATGAAGTGTCTGCTTTGGTAGAGCGTTAGAAGTTAATATTCCATTCCCAAGGCCTGTCCATACAGACTGCTTAGGAGCAGCATTATTTTGAGCAATATGTGATGAAGGTAAGTCCCCAGAGGTCCTCTTAAGATCAGTTACTCCATTACCAATGGAAGAACCATTGGGGTAACCAATGACACTTCCATTCTCCTTCATAGTTGCCGAGACACTCTGGAGATCATCATTTGCCGTCTTTACAGCTGCCTCTTCATCTCTGGTCAACTTTGGCGCGCGGTCACTCTTTGAACCTTCGGAAACACCATTCTTCTTGGGATCAACACTCAAGTCAGTCAAGGCTCTAATAGTTGCAACATCTAAGGAACCAAATTGTAATTCTTTCTTTTCTGGAGACTGACTAGTGCTTCGCGGTGACTGGTTTTGGATTTTCTTGATTTCATCTTTGGTGAATGACCCGAATACTAGTACCTGCTTACACCATTAAAAAAACAATTAGAATAGAACAAGCGTAAAAGAGTAAAATACTCGGTCAATCAGAAAAACAATGCCCTTGATATCCTACTAAACTCGATTTTTTAGGCAAATCTTTATTAGTCGAAATGCATCATCCAGAAATCCTGTAAGCAGGTCCGAAAGATACGCCCACCAGAAAAAAAAAATGGCATACATTTGCATATTGCAATCAAGTAAGGTGTATTGAAGGTCCAATACTATAACTACATCACATTGAACTTATATTTGTACTTATAAAAAGAAAGCATATTCTCGATGACCACGCACTAAAGGGAAATAAAAAGGAAGGCCTTAGATCATTGGAAGATACAACAAATTACTTGATCAATTGAGTAAGAATAGTGTTTCTTTGAAATTAAACTAAAGAAAATATAAATACATTGGCCAAAACTCCCTAAGATAGTTTTCCTTTTCTCAAAAGGGATCTACCCATTGTTTTTAGACTTTCAGACGCCCGGTCGCATGGGTCTGCTTAGGGTTTAGACAAGTTTCCACAGTTTAAAAAGCCTAAAAGAATATTGGCATAACTTTCCAACCAAGACCAACACAAAATTGGGTCGTAGACCCAAGTTCCTTTTTATAAAGTAAGGAAAGCAGTTTAAAACCCTAAATTTAGCTTCTGAAAACAAGTCTTTGGATAGAAAACAGAAGTACTCATAGGATCGTTAATTCACATGTATAAGTGTATTAAAATCGATTACTTCATCTAATTAAGAAAGGGTTGGCTTCTACTGAATCTCTAAAACAAAATCAATACAGCAAAGATAACTAGGGTAACTAAATTTCACTCAAAGTTCATACCCAATAAAAACCCATCATCCAAAACATTGAAACTGATTAAAAAAGAAGTCTTTTTAAAATCTTCAGAGAGAAACCACCAACAAAACAATGGAATCAGGACAAATAATTAAGAATAACAAGAGAAAATAAACGCATCAATACCTCAGAATCTGTCATCCTGTGAAAGAGAGAGGGATAATGAGGACGGAAGCAGGAATTTGGGTTTTGCGAATTGAAGAGTTGAAATCAGAATGGGGGTAAAGAATGAGAGAAGGAAGGGGTATAAATAATGGAAGGGTTAGGGTTAAACAGTCAAAGTTTCTCCTTTTAGAACTGGGATTAGCAGAGGAGAGATGCTCCTCCTACTACCGACCGACCATCGAATTAATACGAGAACAAACTCTTCTGCCGTTTTAGGGTTTTTATTGCTAAAAAGGGAATACAAGGGTCGAGGGAGTGGTATATCTTTTTGTTTTTTGAGAAACCCTAGGATTTCTTTTTTTCTTCAATATTTTTTTTATATAGAATTAATATATGAACGATTTAAAATAGGCCAACTACCCTTGGCTACCGTGGTAAGAGGTTTGATCTTTCACGGTTGCAGTTGATATATGAGGCTCGGCCTTCAAGATATTCTGGTTATCCAATTTGATTGATGGTATGTTTGGGTTGTCAGTTGATATCTGAGGCTCGGCCTTCCAAGGCGTTCATGATATTCTGGTTATCCAATTCGATGTTAAGATGTTCAACGTTTGATATTGAGCCCACTGAATACGGAGACAGGCTGCTTTCGCTTCACTTTTTTCATAGATCGGGCTCTACGGGTTGAGGCTTAACTACGATGAACAAAGATTCATGATGACTTGAGATGAGACATATGTCAATGGCTTCACATAAGTTGGTAAATGAAGCGCCTACATTCACTTTGATGGAAGGAGTTTGAGGCGGCAACCGTTTGGTCCTCAACATAATTAATGTAATTAACTGAATGTGGTCTGACATGGAAATTTAGGAAGTCAATAAACCTCCGATGATATTTTTGGTGGTTTCTTCAATACGTTGAAAAGTATAAACACGTTGAGCTTTCTATATATGTCATAAGATGACTGCAAAATCTACATTACGACTAAAATGGTATTCATTCTTCCATTAAGAGATCCATTCGTGTATTGAGACAATCTTGTCTGGGTTTATATTGAAATAGAATCATACGTTCATGGTTGACCCGCATGCTCAATAGATTCTTCTATACCACATTTAATACATGTTAAATCTATATCTATGTAATTATTGTCAGAGTATGTGAGATGTGTTAAAGGTATAGTCCCGCGTGGGATTAGATAGTCTCACATCGCTTACGAGAGTATCTGGAGCCTGAGTTATAGGTCGCTCAAGCTTAGTAAGTGTGGAGGCCTTTTGGGGGGCTCATGCCTTCGCCAAGAACAAAATCTCGTGTCTGTGTGAGGTGGTAAATCGGGAATAATATCGACAACTACTAAGGTTTAGGGTGTCACAAGTGGTATCAGAGTCGAGGATGGCTTTTCGTTGAGGGTGGGGGGGATTGTGATAGCTCACAAGATTGTCTGGAGCCTGAGCTACAAGTAACGCTCAAGCTTAGTAAGTGCGAGGTCTTTTGGGGGGCTCGTGGAGCCTTTCTCAAGAACATAACCTCGTACCTGTTTGAGGTGCGAAAAGTGGAGACAATATCGTTAACTGCTTAGTCTTGGGGCATCACACTGGTAGAGCCATGAAACAAAATTTTCCTAGAAATATTTTCATACGAGGACTCGTGTTAAGGCCAAGCCAATTCAGTAATCATTTTGTGATCTTTAGACATAACCATGAAATTGTAAACAGAGGATATCGTAAATTTTCTTGTGTTAGTGAGAAGGACCATTGAAGTTTACTACTTTCCATATTATTTAGATCAATATGAAGAATCACATTAACAGATCCAATGGCCAGACCAAAAGTTAATTTAGTGGTCATGGTTAGGGGTGGGAATGTTGCCCGCGAGCCCGAAACCGCCCATGGGTACCCGAGCCCATGATTGACCACGGGCACCCGCTACCCGTTGCGGATAGATCCCGCCCGACCCGATGAAATTTGGTGGGCGGGCGCGGGTAAAACCCCTTGCCCGACCTCTTGCCCACACCCGAGTCCGATAGGGCAAGTTCGGTTGGTGCCTATATATATATATATATATATCCGCCCATTTGTGGTCCATTGGGAAGCCTTTAAGAAGAAATTCACTTCAAATCTTCACTAAGGGGAGAGAACGTATGTCGTTAGATGAGGGATCTATAAGATATCGCTCATCCGTTAGATTTAGGGTTAATAACTCCATCACTACCCTATTATATATACCCCACGTTCCCTCTAAACTTCTGCCTTTTCCACTTTTCTTTCTGTCGTTCTGGTACTCTGCTAATGTTTCTCTTTCTTCCATTTCTTTCTCTCTAGTTAATCTTTCTTTCTTTATCTTTCCTCTATGAGTTTCTGATTATCTATAACTAAGATCAATACAATTCTGTAAACAAGATCTATTACTAAGACCAAATACAAGCATATATATATATATATATATATCCATTAACAATCTACTGAAATATGAAAGAAGAAATGAAGTGATTCCCTAAACAAACAAATAAAAAAATCATTTAGACTTGGATGAAGAACTATGCCCGATATCCGAGCCGCCCGTTGCCCGTCAACCGACGCCTTTAGTGGGTGTGGGCGGGCTTTGGGCAGAGGAAAATTAAAAATTACCCGCCCGATCTACCCGACCCGCCCGAGCCCGAAGTGTTTTTACCCGTGGGCGCCCATACCCGCCCGATTCCCACCCCTCGTCGTGGTGTACCTTCTAGCAAATGAGAGGTTACATCACATTACCATTATTGCTAGTATTTTTCAGGTCCACGAATGATTAAGTTTCACCCATTCAGGTTTAGGAGATTTTTGGAAATATTTAGCTTGTAAGAACTTTTCTCGTATGTTGGAGGGTTCCATTTTGAACCTCCAAGCGAGTTTTTCGTTTACCAAGGGAAGCAAGATTGTCGAGGAGGAGATTGTGAAACGTTAGTCCTACTGGTGCTTAAAAGGCCCGATCGGGCCGATCCGACAGAACAGGTCAGGTCGGTCTACTGAACGGGCTCAGCTAACCCGGGTTGAAATAGTCACGGGGCGGGCCTCAACTCGCGTTGGGTATACCGTGGGCCAACCCGAGACTGAAACCTGACCCACCGCAAATTTTTTTAATTATATTAAATTCTAAAATAATAAAATATGGATCCATAATTTATTTTGAAAGGTATAAATCCATAGTTTAGGAATGATTTTATTGAAAGATTTTTTGGGATTATCTTAGATATGATTTGTTGAGAATAATTAATAAGATATGATTTACTTTAATATATAAGTTTAGTAATGATTTTTTGAAATAAGAAAATTGGGAATAATTAATAGAGCATGATTTACATAAAATAAATTTAGAAAAGATTTTGTTAGAAAGATTTTAGAAATGACTTTTGGGGAATAATTAGTAGTGTTGGAAATAATTAATAGGGCATGATTTACATAAATAAGTTTAGGAAAGATTTTTTGGAAATGAATTTAAGAATGACTTTGTTAGAAAGATATCTTGGAAATAAATCTTTATTCAAATTGATCCTAAACTTAAGGATTCCTAATGCTTAAAATGAGGGATTTTAAAAATTTATGGACTTTTAAAAAAGGAAAGAAGGGAAAAAATGGATCGAACCGAGGCTGTTGTCAGGTCTGACCCGTCAACAAAACAGAGGCCCAGACCGGGGACCGAAAAGGAACTCGGATTAACCTGATTCGTTTTCTGTATGGGTCAGGTTGGTCCTGCACAGATCGGGCCGCCCCGAGCTTTTAAACACTACTACTTAACCCTCATTGACGTTTTGGTTAACAAATTGATAGGAGGCAATGCCTCAACCAATGTTTGAGCTAACGAGACAATTGACGTCGGTAGGTCAATAAATGTTTTAAAGAAATTTTTTCTTCTTCCTTTTCTTTTCTTCTCTCTTCTTCTGGCCGGAGTTTGGCTGACGACGTTAATTTTTTTTTCTTTCTTCTTATTCCTCCATCCTTCATCTTTGTTCTTCTCTCATCTTTTTCCAACTTCGCCCCTCTTATGTTTTTTCCCGCTCTACTCTCTTTTTAAACTCTCCGGAGAAGGGGTTTCCCTTCGCCGAAGGTCTGGAGAACCAAACATTCATCTGGATTATGCGCACTAGATATAGACAAAGGGTCTGGTTTACCTGTCTCGTCATCTAGTTCTCTAGACCTTTGAGTCTGGAAAACTAGACTTCCGGCGAAGGGGAAACCCTTCGCAAGTTTAGAGAGAGAGAAAGTAGAGAGAAAAGATAATAAGAGAAGAAGAAGAGAAGACGAACAAGGAAGAAGGTAAAGAAAATTAAGGTCGTCGACCTGAATTCTGACCGTCGATTTTTTGCCGAAAGAAGTGAAAATGAAGAAAGGGGTGATAAAAACTCTCCGATTTGATTATTGCTTCTAACCATACTAGGTCAACTTGTTTTGACCAAATTTTAGATAAAAAATACATTGTTATTATATGTTTGGACATTACCTATAAAACATTATTGCATTTACTAGTGACTGGGGGCGGGGTAGCACTTCCAAGTGATAATAAATCCCTCTACTTTCAAGAAAACTTACAGAACTGCTTTCAAGAGAGAGGGAAATCCAAGCTTTTGATTGTCTTTCCGGCGAAGGAGCCTTCCTTCGCCGGAGTCCCCTTTGACTTTGAACGGCATGATGTTCTTTTAAGTTATATTGTGTCTTAGATTTGATTGAGAAGTTATTCCTTCTCTCTTTGAGAGAGAGAGGTCAATGGGTATTATATCTCATTGGTGAAGATGTATAAGAGAGACCCAAAACAAATTAAAGTTTACTTTTAATTTTAAGTCCTCTGTCCCTCATCAAACCCACTTCTCTAAACAATGTGAATCAACTTCTTTCATATATCACTAATAATTGAAAGGTAAGGAGAAATCTAGAGAGAAAGTAGTTATATAAGAAGTGAATCTTAACAAGTAGTAATTGAAGGAGGGAGAAAATGTGTAGTGGGTGTTCGATGTGCAAGATCTGCTTCTCCTTATATTGGTGGTTATTTTGATTGGGCTTATCTTTCGATTCGGAGTATTTAGTCACGAGTTCGACAAAGTAAGAGAGAAAAATAATGTTTCTGATCCAACCAACAATGGAACTTCTCATGAGTTTTTAGCAAGACAATTTGCAAGAACAAGAGTTGCTTCTGTCTCTGTTCATGAAGGAGTTGGAAGGCCTCTTAACATCAACTGTCCTCCGAGAAACTTAGTGGTGTTCTTGATGCAACCGTAATTCGTCTCTACTTGGTTCATTCTTCCGACATAAAATTAAGTATAATAAAGTTCTCGACCTTTAGGGTCTTCTCATTCGTGATCTTTAGGATCTTTTTCTTTGTGACCTTGGATCTTTTTTATTTTGTTTTTGCAATATTGTACTCCTTTTCTTTCATATTGTCTTTACTTTTGTATGTTTCATGTTGTAATTTACCTTAGTAAAATAATAACTATTTAGGTCAAAAAATATGCAAAATAGTTGGAAAGACACAAAACATTTGGAAATTATCAAAGAGGTCAAAAAAATCCCGAGAGTGTCCCAAAACAGTGAATTTTCTTCCTTACCCTTAACAAATTTGCAAATGACGCGCATATCCAACATATATAAGGAATTTTAAGAAATAAAAAAATTCAAATCTCTCTTCTTTCCCTCGCGATTATCAGAGACCCTTGAGTTTCCCTACTGAACTCTTCGTTCATCTTCTTCTTCCTCGAATTTTAGGGTTTCTAAAGCTTACTATTTCTCTACAATCCACTAAATCAACACTAAAGTTAGTATGTCCTCACTAAATGTTTCGATTTCTTTAGGTTTCTTTCCAACTTTCTGTCTCTCACGAAAATAGGATTTGTAAACCCTATTTATTTGGTTTTGGGTTTATGAATGTGGTTTACAAACAACTTTTACAGCAACCGATTTACCTAATGTCTTTAAAACCTAATATTATCTTTCACTAGCAAACTTTATTTGCAGTTGTAGATCTGCAAATAGGGTTAAACCCAATATATTTGATCGTGGTTTTTGAATGGTTTCTGATAACATGATTAGCAAAAATAGATCTGCAACTAGGGTTTGCAAACCCTTTTTTGTCAAAAGCTTTGGGAATAGGGTATGCAACCCTTATTTGCAGTATAAAATATGCAAATGGGGCTTCCAAACCCTATTTGTTCTTTTTAAATTGGTTTGCTAACACTATTTGTAATAGTAAAACTGCAAATAAGGTTTAGAAACATTTTATTGTTTTAGTGCTATTTTAAGTGGGTTTTGCAAACACCATTTGCAGTAATTGAAATGCAAATAGTTTCTCATGTTGTGCTTTTTTAAAGGGGTTTGCAAACACTGTTTGGAGTGGTAGAACTTGTTGTTTAAAACTATTTTAAATAGATTTTGCAAACACTATTGCAGTAATAAAAACTGCAAATGGTTTTGAAAACACTGTTTGCAGTGGTAGAACTTCAAATGGGTTTGAAAACAATTGTTCTGCTTTTTTAAATGGATTTGCAAATACTGTTTGCAGTTCTAAAACTGCAAATAAGGTTTAGAAACATGTGATATTTTAAATGGATTTTGCAAACACTATTTGCAGTAATAAAAACTGCAATTGGTTCTAAAAAACAATTTTGTTTACTGCTTCTGCGAATAGGTTTTGCAAATAGGTTCTCTTGATTGTTTATGCAGAAAATGGTGAAAGGTAAAATAGCAGGAAAACAGATGATGAAATCCGATAGTACCGAGGCTATGCAATCAGATAGGTTCTCTTTGAGAGAGAGAGGTCGATGGGTATTTTATCTCATTGTTGAAGATGTACAAGAGAGACCCAAAACAAATTAAAGTTTACTTATAATTTTAAGTCTTGTGTCCCTCATCAAACCCACTTCTCTAAACAATGTGAATCATCTTCTTTCATATATCACTGACAATTAGTAATTGAAGAGAATCTTAACAAGTAGTAATCGAAGGAGGGGGGAAAAAAATATTTTCTCTCTCCTCTCTCTTCCTAAATTTTTTTTTTCTCTCTCTAGAATAGATCTAGAGAGAGAGGAATCACGAACTAACCTTGGTCTGTTCGTGAAGAACACGAACGGACCAGATCTGTTCGTGAAGAACACGAACAAACCAAAATATGTTCGTGATTCCTCTCTCTCTAGATCTGTTCTAGAGAGAGAGACGAAAAAAAAATTAAAGAGAGAGAGGAGAGAGAAAATAATATATATTTTTTTTTTGTTTGAAGGTCGCCGGGCGGAAAATTGGCCTGCCAACGACCTTCGCCGGTGAAGATGATGAGGTGGCGATAAGATGAGGTGGCCGAAAATAACCCGTAAAGGATTCTATGCATTGGCAGACAAGAAGTAAGTACATTACTTTTTTAAGTTTTACAAGTGAATTGCAACTCAATGTCAACTCTATTTTTCTGCAAACATTGAGTTGCAAAGTGTCTGCAGGCAGTTGCAACTATATAACTGCAAACAACTAGTTGCAACACTGTATGTGCAAACAGTTGATTGCATCTCTTTTCCTGCAAACAGTTGTTTGCAACTCATTGGATGCAAACATGTGGTTGCAAAATCGTGTTGCAAGTGGTTGCAAAATAAGTGATTCTGTTGAATATTTTTTTGTAGTTCAATTGCTTGGGATAAAAACAAAGAGTTCATGATCTGTAGAGACCAAATCGAGAGTTTGATTATGAACGAATTTGTTGATAGTCAAATTATTGATTGGTATCTATAATACAAAGTGGGAATAGTCAAGGATATTTCAAACAACTATATTTTGTATTTAGTTTTGGATTATTTATCTAGTTAGATGAACATTAATTTACATGTAGACTTTAATGAAATTTGATGCTTCGCAACGGTACATATCAAAACTACTTACTAAGAAACTCAAAGAAGCTTTTAAGAAGAAACGTTACTGGTTCCTATTCCGATTAAACACAAGTGGTGATGACAATAGTCAAGAAGGTTGCCATTTGCATCTTGTTGTTTTTTATAGAATTGATGAAACATGGTTTCATTATGATTCCTTGAAGAAAACTCCAAAAATAAGTATAAGAAATGAGAAGGAAGCCAAGAAATTCACAGTCAGATCGGTGAACATAATTAATTCAGCTGGACTAACTAAACAACCACTGAAATCAAGTCCAAAGCTAACCAAAGTTAACTGCCCAAAACAAAACAACTCGTGAGTATAAAATTCATTTTGATTTCATTGTTTTGGCATATAAATGATGAGTACTAATTAGTTAATAATATAATGTAGGATTGATTGTGCACAGTATGTGCTTCTGTATGCTGATGTAATAAAAAATGGAGACAGTCCTTTGTTTAAGGCAAACTGGCGGGAAGAAATGTCAGAGAAGGCTTCAAGGAAGAGAGCTGAAATTGCAGCTGCAATTTTGAATAATTCGACAAACAAACCTTGGGTTGAAGGAACAGTTAGTGATGATGAAAATGTTGATTGATGTTTTAACTTGATGTATGTGAACAATAGAACAAGTATACAGAAATATGCGACCAAGTGTTTGCATATTTGACAATTGAAAACTATATTGATGTTTGCATAATTGAAAACTAGTATTTTTACTAAAAAATGTTTATAGGTTTTAAGTCCAAAACAATATTTGACAATTTAATTTCAAGATAATCGGGGATACGCCCGCGAACCCCCATAAAAAGTATTCAACTACTTACTTTTTCAAATGGTCAACCCCAATCAATGTACTTTTTATAAAATTTGTTAGAGCAAAACACTGAAATTTATTTTTCTAAAAAAAATGGGGGCTACGCCCCCGAACCCCCGTAAAAAATATTTAACTTAAATTTAAAAAGCGAGGGAAACGAAACACCCATTAAAATTTATGAAAACAAAACATAATGATTATGCAAACAACTCAAAATTTTTTGTACACATATCTCTTCATACATGTTTGCAGTAGTTGGAAACAACCTCGTTAACATATTTGCAACATATAGATGCAAACACGTTTGCAGAGGTGGAATGTGCAAACACGTTTGCATGACATTTGCAAACACGGTGCAAACAGGTGTTTGCATACCACACTGTGCAAACATTTTGTTTGCATACCACACTTTTCCAATCAGGTGCCTGCATACAAACCTAAAAAAGTGTATCTGCAACAGTTTCAAGGAAATTATCTATGCATACATTTAACTAAAAAAAACTCCATATTCAAATGTCAAATAATCCTTTAGATAGAGTAACAATAAAGAAATGAATGTCAATTAATCTTAATTCAATATTGTTGTACATGTTCTTTTGTTGTGATAAGATAACTTGCCACAATGTCCACATTTTCTCTTCTTTTTAAACTTGGTTGCTCCAACACTCTCAATTCTCACACTCTTGGCCTACTAGGTAGTCTTTTATTTGACGGTAGATTGATTATCGTCTCATTTGCTGCAAACTCCTTGGGTTCATCACTGTTTGGAATGGGGATAATGGCGTGTTCATAAGTTTTCTTGAAGCTCTCGGCCGTAAAATATTGTTCAACAAATTTATCCATTGGTCGTCCATCATACTTGATAGCTATAATAGCATGCTCACATGGGATGTATTCAACTTGCCATTTCAAACACGAACAGTAACGAACTCAAATCAACTAACTGGCTTGATGTTGAAAAGATTTCATATACAAATTTCGATAATTTTACAACCTTCCATGTAGAACCGAATTTACGCCTTTGTCTTATGATTTAATCTATCTCCGGACATAACAA
Source organism: Eschscholzia californica (assembly GCF_041429995.1). NCBI lineage: Eukaryota > Viridiplantae > Streptophyta > Magnoliopsida > Ranunculales > Papaveraceae > Eschscholzia > Eschscholzia californica. The sequence goes on from NW_028238198.1 coordinate 42,122,485, forward strand.
ACTAGTCCATTTTTTAGCTAATTCAAGTCTTGTTTGCATCATTTCCATCATTCGTATACGAATAGTTTCTAACATTAGAACTATCGACATGCCCCTTTCCTCCCTAATCCATGAATTATAACTCTCGCATAAGGATGAACAAACCTCACCATACCTTTTACTGACAAAATAAGAGTTTGCCCATTTTTCATATGGGCAATTCTTACAGAAATCCGTCAAACGTCTACCACCTACTAACTCCATCTCTTTAAAATGAATGATAAATTCATCCTTAGTCAACGCACGAGCAGCCCGATACAACAAAGACTCAATGGAATCTACTCTTTGAGCACCATAACCAATTGCATTAACTAAGTTGTTCCTAATATGCCACACACAATAACTATGGTGTGCATCTGGAAAAACATCACTAACTCCTTTGATAATACTCGGGTGATGATCAGACAAGAAAGTATATGTACGACTTCTATCAACAACACGAGCCAAATTTTGCAAAACCCAATTCCAATTGGAATTTCAACACTATCAACAGTTAAAACAATAGTAAAAAATCCTGAAAAGAAAACCTAGTTAAATAAATAAATTGCAACTAAAAGACTGGTTAAACAAAACTATATAAGTTCATTAACTTAAGAAACCATACCAAACATGTTTGCATGACATATATTTGCAAATATGGTTGCAAAACACACAGATGCAAACAACTGTTTGTATAAGAGCATCTCCAATGCAAAACTCAAAAAAAAATCTCTATTCATCCTATGTGTCAAGTTCTATTTGAGATTCTCACTCCTAGGTGGCGTTAATAGAGATCCTCAATTTTTTTTGTCTCCAATGCAAAACTCTAAACTTATCTTATTTAGTTATGTGGCATAGTTATTTTTGTAAATAAATAATAAGTTATTTTAGAAAATATAGAAGACTCGATTTCTATTGGTTGAAAATCAAATATTGATGAGTTAGACAATTAAAGATATCTCAAGAGGACACTCTAGAAATAGAGTGTCCTCTTGAGATAACTCTATTCCACTCTCGACACGTCATCTTAGAGATCCAAATAGAGTGTTGCATTGGAGAGGATTTTTAAGAAAAACTCTAAAAATCCTAAGTGGCACTTGAAGTTTCGAAGATTGAGTGTTGCATTGGAGATGCTCTAACAAACATGCAAACAGGTGTTTGCATACCACACATTGTTCCAATCAGGTGCCTGCATACAGAAGCCTAAAAAGGTACCTACAACAGTTTCAAGCAAACTATCTTCACATACATTTAACCAAAAAAAACTTTATATTCAAATGTCAAATAATTCTTTATCAAGTAACAATAAACAAACAACTATTTATAACACAATACTATATAAATTCATTAAGTTAGAAATCATACCTTCGTTACCATTCTTTGCACAAGCTGTTAGCAAAGTGCCCTTATATTTGGATTTAAGATGCGTCCCATCAATCCAAATAACATGCCTGCAGTACTTAAAGCCATGATTACAAGCCTCGTATGCTATAAAAACCCTTTCAAACTGATAAGTGTCCATATCAAGTTGTAGCTGCACATAACTACCAGGATTCCACTTCATAATAGACTTCGTATATCAATCAAGTGTAGCATATCCAAATTCTTCATCACCAAATGCAGAATCAAGTGTTTTTTTCTTTGCATTGTAAGCAATATAGTACGGAATTTTAATACCATAATCTGATTGAAAAGTAGTAATAATATCATTGTTTTTCTTTTCCGGATCAACCTTTACTTCACTTTCTATCAAATTAGATACAACCCTAAGATGAACTACGAGCTTGTTTATATTAGTAAAACCTCCACCACAAGTGTGCTCAGGAACATATTTCTTCAAATAAAATAACGATGATATACCAAACCTTGAACAACCATGAACCTTCCACCCACAACCCTCAATCGGACATACTGCTACTACCCGATGAGCTTGGTTCCTCCTTCAATTTTCTGACCAACTTCGGTAAACACAGATCCCCAAGATTCAGACCGGGGAGGATGTTGGAACAACTTCGATGAAGAACCAACTTGAGTAAAACAAGATGAAGCACTAGATGACTCAACTAAATCCATGATGCAAATACAAAAGCAATGTTCTATCCAATTGTGCAAACACCATTTGCAGAACAAATCATTAGAAAATAAATGTGCTCATTCATCAGAACCAACAAACCATGTATGAAAATAATCAAAACACAAAACAAAGAACAATCTATAATAACATCAAATAAACAATTCAGATTTAGGTTTAAAGATTCATAAAAATCTGTTAACAATGTTGCAAATACAAAAGTAATGTTCTACCGAATTGTGAAAACACAATTTGCAGTTCTACCCTAATTGTGCAAACACAATTTGCAGAACGAGTTCATCAGAAATAAATAGTTACTCGATCATCAGAACCAACAAATCATGTATGAAAAAAGTCAAAACAATAAACATAAAGCAATCTATAATACATAAAATAAACAATTCATATATAGGGTTGAAGATTCATCAAGTAGATAGAGGAATATAAACAGCAAACAAATCAAAAGATAAATAATAATCTATTATATAAATAAAACTAGGTTAAAGATGAAGAAAACTAACTTACAGTAAAGAAAATGAAGAAGATGAACTTAGGAAACGAATGTGAATAGTTGATGAACAAATTACGGAACAAATCAGTGAAGTAGAAAACTTCGGCAAGATGGAAAAACCCTAATTCTTTGTATAAAAAGAAAACTTAGAGAAGATGAAGACCTAGAACTACATATGAATCAGTGAAGGAAGAAAGAAAACCTCAAATCATCGTCTTCTCAATCGAAAATCTCTGCCCTAATTTTCTCCCGTCAAGTTGCAGTCGTAAGGGAGAGAGAGAGAGAGAGAGAGCAAAATAGAATAAGGGTATTATTGGAATAATGAAAAAATTCTTTTAAAATTTTGACCTGGAAAATAATTAACGAAATTATTTTAAACCTAACCTCTAGTTAGCCTTAATATTTTGATAGGAAATGAGTAATAGTAAAAGATTAGGGCTCTTTTAGCTATATTGAAATTATTTGGGTTATTTCCCAAATAGCCCCAAATTTTGTGACCAATTTCCCGCGTAGCCCCCTACTTTGTCAAAAATACCCAGATGACCCCTTTTTCAGATTCCGTTATAACACCGTTAACTAGTCATTACCTGTCTCTTATCCAACTAATCGCCTCTCTCTGCCACCTCATCTTCTCGCCACCTCAACTTTTCCGCCTGGCGACCTTCAAACATAAAAAAAATTCTCTATAAAAAAAAATATTTTTTTTTGTCTTCTTTGCTCTCTCTCTCAACTGATCTAGAGAAAGGTCTGTTCGCAGACCTTGAAGGTCTCGAAGACCTTCAAATAACATAAAATAAAATCATAAAACCGGATCAAAACAATTCTTAAGTAACACAAAATACAACCTTTAAATTCTTTAAGAAATAAGTATTCATCAGTTTACAACAAACAGAAAAAAAACACAAACAACCAATACAGATCTATTGATGATCAGAAACAAAAAGAAAATTGAGATCTACATTCTTTTCAGACATCCTTCTACTTGTCTGGAAACCCTAGATCTGTCTGTACTTTCTCCGGCATTTCAACAACCAATCCAACCCAATCCAATCAAGTGGTGGTGATGGTGGTGTAACGAAAGACGGGTTGAAGCATGAGATGGAGAAGCTTGAAACAAACACATGAGAAGGAAAGAAATACAAATGAATAAATGACCTGAAGTGCCATAACAGATTTAGGGAGAGAGATACTAGTTTTAGAGAGAGAGAGATGTGGAGAAAAGTTCTAGTTCTATCTCTCCATGAAAGAAATTCTGGTTTAACTCCAAAAAAAAAAGTCAACAATTGGTAGCCCAAGTGGTTCCAAGGAGTTGACATAAACTCCAGAAAGCCTTGGAGGTCCCAGGTTCGAATCCCTGACAAGGTGGAATATTATTTGAATTAGGATTGGGATTAGGGAGATTTGCTGTTTGGACTCCCTTTCGCATAATTGACTTGCTATTTGGACTCCCTTTTTCCAGAGTTGCACTTTAAACTCCCTTTTTCAAAAAAATAGTTAAATATAACAGTTCAAAAATACTTTGTAGATGAAAATACTATATTACCCTAAGCAGATACGAAATTACAATTTTACCCTCTCCCTAACTTAACCCAACTTCTTTTTTAACCCACAAGTTAACTAAACCTAAACATCTGACCCTGGGAGAAAGAACTCGTATCCATCTACTGCCACAACCCAGAAATCGACTGGGAGAAAGAAACGAACCTTCGTCTTCTCCATCGGTGATCAGCAGCATCAAGGTCGAAAATGGCGTCAGGTTCAGCATCAGCCTCATGGAAGCAACTCCTTCTCAACGCTATTGACTCCAATGCTCACTTCAAACATTTTACCTACTTTCAATTTGTCTCATCGATCTTAATTTGATTCAATTAATTTCAACTACCCATCCTTCATTTCTCTTTTGTTTTACATATTTAAGTGTCATATTTGGGGTTTATGGTTTTCAAGCAACAATTGGATTTAATGGCAGACTTGTTAATAGTATCATTGTTTTCAGATCTCTCTCTACTTCCTCTCTCTAAAAGGGTTTTTCAAATAACCCATCATATAGTTGAATCTTGATAGAAATATGCTCAAACTTTAGAGGTTTTGAAGAGGGTTCTAACATAATACAGATTAACACATGTTGTGATTTGCTGATGTATTAATAAAGCTCCGATTGTCTTCTTTTTAAAAAATTGTTTTCAAGTTGAAGAAATAAAGAGGTATCCATTTGAAGATGTAATATGCCTGTTCAGTTTCAGTGAATTCTCAATATGTTATCACTATCAGAAGCTTCTTCAGTCAAAGCTTTTATATATGGCCATTTTGGGTTTGTTTGATTAAGTTTGAATACTTTAGCATCTAAAATTTAATGAGCTTGTAGATATGTTGTTACTTCACTGACTCTTGGGAGCAATTCAGAATAAATGGAACATTTGATTTGATTTACAATCTTTAGTCATCCTCTTCAATGGGTGAATTGGGTGATTAGGGCTGTGATGGCGAAAATGGAGAAGAAGAGCGGGAACCCACTGTGGAAGGTGGAAGAAAAAGTAAAGTCTTCCATTTTAACCAGGCTAAGAGTCGGGTTTTGACGGGTCCCTTTTATATGGACTGAATCTTTGGACCCCAATCTCCGCCACATCAGTTTGTCAGTTAATTCCGTTTTAGCCCCCGATTTGTGACCAACTGGCCGTTTTGGCCCCTAATTGTGTCCGGCAGTTCGTTTTGGCCCCAAAAAATTCCTAAATGACCCCAAAATTTTTCAACCTCCCAATTCTACCCCCATGGCATTTCTGTAATTATTTTCTTTTTCTTTTTCTTTGTCCACCTCATCTAACAATTGACACATCACTCTGTCCACCTCACCCTTCTTCTCCGGCGAAAGGTTGCCGGCCGGAATAAAAAATTCCGGCCGGCCACCTTTACCAAAATATAATTTTTTTTTTCATTTCTCTCTCTTCTTCATGTACTTCTTTCTCTCTCTTCTTCTTCTCTCTCTTCTTCTTTCTTTACCTTTCTCTCTCTCTATAACTCCGGCGAAGGGGCGGAGCCCCTTCGCCGGAGAACCAGACCTTGAAGGTCTGGTTGGAAACCAGATTCGGTCTGGTTGGAAACCAGATTCGGTCTGGTTGGAAACCAGATTCGGTCTGGTTGGAAACCAGATTCGGTCTGGTTGGAAACCAGATTCGGTCTGGTTTTTTTGAAACCAGACCGAGATCTGGTTTTTTTGAAACCAGACCGAGATCTGGTTTCTACAACCAGATCCCGGTCTGGTTTCAACTAACCAGAACGAAATCTGGTTAATTGAAATTGATTTTTTCTCTTCTTCTACAACTTCTGGTTTTTTCTCTTCTTCTTGAACTTCTGGCTTTTTCTCTTCTTCTTCAGCTAGTTTTTCTTCTTCAACTTCTGGTTTTGGTTCTTCTGATTTTGGTGGTGGAGGTGGAGCAGTGAATTCATGATTGTTAAGAGCTTGTTGAACAAGTTGTTTAAATTCATCTAGGGCTTTTTTCTCAGGATCTTCAAGATCAGCAACTATATTACTTTCTTCTTTGAATGAAACTGATTGAGCAATTTCTGCTCCTTCAACTTCTTCTTCCTCCTTTGGTTTCTCTGTCTCAACTTCTACAGCAGCAGCAGCAGCAACAACAGTAACCACTTCTTCAATGGTTTTCGTCGGTTCCACCACCACTGATGGAGGAGGAGTAACAGCAACAACTGCTTCAGTAACCACCGCTGCTACCACCTCAGTTGCTGGTGGCGCCTCTGCCGGTGTTGATGGTTTAGTTTCCTCAGCCATAGATGAACTCGATCGTGAGTATTATGTATTGATCTGACGGTGCAGAACAAATGATCAAAGTAGAGAGAGAAAGTGGAGAGAGAGAGAGAGAGAAAGGGATTTGGGTTTGGCAAAGAAATGAGAAGAGAGAAGTGCTTTTAAGAAACAGAGGAAGGGGGAGGTTCAACGGTAGGGGAAGAAGAGTGGTGTCATGAGATACTCAATCGTCCCGAGAAGAAAGAGAAATGAAAAAAAAAATATTTTGGTAAAGGTGGCCGGCCGAAATTTTTTATTCCGGCCGGCAACCTTTCGCCGGAGAAGAAGGGTGAGGTGGACAGAGTGATGTGTCAATTGTTAGATGAGGTAGACAAAGAAAAAGAAAAAAAATAATTACAAAAATGCCATGGGGGTAGAATTGGGAGGTTGAAAAAATTTGGGGCCATTTAGGAATTTTTTGGGGCCAAAACGAACTGTCGGACACAGTTAGGGGCCAAAACGGCCAGTTGGTCACAAATCGGGGGCTAAAACGGAATTAACCCTTAAATAAACTAGGGGTCCTAAGTGCAATATTAATTATACAAGGATAATATGGGAATTGGTTAAAGTATAACTTTAGAGACGGAATATTCTTTTTTGATTCCGTCAAAAGGGAGTCCAAAGTGCAACTCTGGAAAAAGGGAGTCCAAACTAGTGATGTTATAAAGGTCGAGCTGGGCCAGCCCGGCCCGGGTCGGGCCTAACCAGCCCGGGTTGAAAATTGCCGGGCCCCAACCCGGGTTGGTAATACAAGGGCCCAGCCCGGGACTGTTAACTGGCCCGGGTTTGACTGGTCCGGGCCAGGCCGGCCCGCGGGCTTCAAAAAACGGGCCAGGTAAATTTTTTTTTTTTTTTTTTTAGGAACACAACTTTTTTTATTTGAAAACACTTTTTCTTTTCATAAAGCCTATAAGTTGTGTATTACTTTTTTTTCCTTAGTTTTTTTTATCTATATTAGTTTGTCTTTTAGTGGTTTCAAATTAATTGGTGTCACTTTTAGTGGTCACTCTTTTGTCTTTTAGTGTAATTCTTTTAGTTTCTTTATTCTTTTGCAAGACAACTAAATTAATTGGAAAAATAAATGAAAGACATTCAAATGGTAGAAATAAAGTTATTTTTTATTTAATTAAAATAAAATGAAATAAAAAAATTACAAAACAAAAGGTAGATAATTGGATCACTATAGATTAAGCACATCCCAACTAGGTTGGCACCCACTTAACCTATCAATCATTTCCAATTATCTTTACATTAGAAAAATAAAATTAAAACACAACATGATAAATAAGTAACTAATCTTCAATAATTACTTCATCTTCCACTTGTAGATCTTCAAATTCTTTTTGAAGTTCCTCTATGTAAGTAGTTTGTCTAGTTGCAAAATCATCCCAATCTTTCACGCATATAATTGCTTCAAAAATATCCCAATTTAACCAGTTCCTTCTATCGGTCAAAACCCGTGAACATGAACTAAAAGCCGACTCCGATGCAACGGTTGATGCGGGAGGACAAAGTAAATCACGTGCCATAATTTGCATAAGTGGGTAGTAGATTCCATTTTGTCTCCACCATTGTAGAACATCGAAGTTATTATCATTTATGCTTGTGTCATTGTCTAAAACACCTTGTAAATACATTTTAAGTTCAAAACATTCACCACAACCTTGATCACCTTGATTATTTCTTTTATTTAGTACCAATCTTTGCCATGGATGATTTTCACTAGACGAAGCAATATTTTCACTACTTTGAATCCTTTGAGTACCATATATCCGTTCATATTGTTCATATAAATCTTTTAATAAACCATACACATATTCGTCAATTGAGAATTTTGGGCGTTTACCAAGGTTATCATAAATGTTAAATAATATAAGAGAGGTATTTTCTACCTTTAATCTAGGATCCATGCATGAAGCTAAAATGAATAAGTTAGGAATTTCTTGCCAATATTTTTTGAATTTTAGCTCCATTTTACTAATTACTTTATCATGAATTTGATAATGCTTACAATTAACAAAAGCTTCGGTCATATCATATAGCTCTCTTAATACTAGATTTGTGGGAGGATAATAAATACCGGATAATATAGTGGTAGATTTATAAAAAATCTTTAGAATATTTAAAAATAAATCACATTTTTTAAAATAAAAAATATTCAAACCAAATTGATTTTCAAATCCAACAAAGTCCATAATTACATTTTCATAACCACTATACGATTTTAACATTAGATATGTTGCATTCCAACGAGTGGGTTCATCCGCCATAAATTTTTTGGGTTTTAGACCCCTAGCTTTACACATTTCCGAGTAATTTTGCCATCTACTATTTGAACTATCAATGAAAGTAAGAGCATCGGAAACTTTTTCAATAAAATTAAGATTCTCATCTTTTGAAATTGTTTTAATACCATCTTTAACAACTAAATTAATGATATGACATACGCATCTAACATGAGTTATTTTTTTACCGTAAAATTCATTAAAATGTAGAGTTTGAAGTAAAGACATGGCACTTGTATTAGCGGACGCATTATCAAAAGTAATACTAATACATTTTTTCATAACATCATATTCTCTAAGTATGCTAGATATGTGTTGATATATTTGATTACCATCATGAGGATAACTACATAACCGAAGACCAATAATACATTTACATAAAATCCATGTCTCGGAGTTAATATAATGTGCGGTTACAACTAGAAAACCGAGTTTGTTGCAACCACTCCATATATCCGAAGTAAAAGAAATACCTCCTTTCACATTTTGTAGTACGTTCATCACAAAAAAATTTTGATTTTTAAAAAGTTCAATGATGTCATTCCTAATGGTATGTCTACTAGTTTTACGATATAAGGGTTGAACGGAATTCTTAAGCCAACGTTTTAATTTTGGATCTTCGGCATATGTTAAAGGTTGTTCACCACTTGCAATATATAAAGCTAAATCTTCCCTCATTTTTGTACTATTATATGTAAATAATGGTTGACTACTATTTTCACTTCCAACTATGGTTGTTTGAGTTGGAGCACTCCCTTCATGCTTAGGTTTACAAGTTTCTAAATGTCGTTTTAAAGTAGACGATCCTTTCGAAGGGTCTCCGACATAATCTCTTTTGCAAAACATACAAACCGCCCTCATACTTTTAACCCCTTTGACCGTTCTTTCTTCTAGCGTAAAATAATTCCATACATCGGATTTCAATTTTCTTTTAGATTGTTGGGTTCCGGGGGTATTAGTCTCTACGGTTGGTTCTTCACCGGACATTTGGACATTATCATGTCCGGAGGGACTACCAAAATCATAGTTATCCATAACTAAAATAAAAATGAGAGGGTAGGAGAAAAGAAATTATATGTAAAAAAACTCAAATAGGTTGACAAGGAAGTAAATTACTTACTTGATACACTTAATTGAAGTCTTGAATAATTGATTACTAAAGTAATTAATTGAAGTCTTCAATAATTGATCACTTGACTCTTGAATAATAGTCCTCTTTAATTACTAAATCAATACTTGAAAATGTTGATATCTTGAATATTTGTAGTTCTAAAGAATGAGAGGTAAAATAATAAAGATGAAAATTTTTAGAGCTTGAAGAATATAGAGCTTGAAGATGAAGTTAAGAGAAGTAGAGAAGATGAGATAGTTTTGAATGGAAATTGAGTAAAGAAGAGGAGATATTTATAACAAAAGGGGGGAAGTAAAATGACACCTTTTACCCCCCCCCCCCCCCCCCCCAACAACTAGAAAACGGCTAGTTGGGGGGTAAAAATGGTAAAAACCCCAACTAGCCGTTTTTGTACTTGGTTTAAAAAAAAAAAAAAAAAATTGAAATCTGACCGTTGAGACGGGCCGGGCTGAAATCCGGGTTCTTTCCGGGTCGGGCCGGGTATGGCCCGCCGGTCCAAAACTATAGGCCCAGCCCGGGACCGTCAACAGATCCGTAACTAACCTGGCCCGGTATCCTAACTGGCCGGGCCGGAACGGGCCGGTCCCGGGCCCAACTCGGGCCGGCCCGGCCTTTCTAACAACACTAGTCCAAACAGCAAGTCAATTATACGAAAGGGGTCCAAACAGCAAATCTCCTTTGGGATTATTAGGGTGTAAATCCAAACAAAATACACATTAGGGTTTTAGTTCCAATTTGCCCATTATTGTGAAGTTTCCCTCCCTAGGTCTTTTCTTTGATGAATCTCTCCTTAAAAATCAGATCCGAATTTCTGAAGCTGAATGCTTCTGCCATTGATTCAACTACAAAACTCAAACTTTGTTTATATAACACAGTGATAATATATAGTCTCTGGATTTTCCTTATTCCGCCACGACTTGGAAAAATGAAAGACGAAATTAACCACCAAGAGAAGGAAGAAGAAGATTAGACGAAAATTATAAATGCCCAATCAGTCGTCTCAATCCACCTCCTCCTCCAAACTTTATTACTACTATGGCCACAGAAAACCTTCTCAGAATCGACCCATTGTTCAAGGTGGTCTCTTTTCCAATCGTAAAACCATAAACCCTAACCCTAATCAACCTTCATTCAAAACCCTAAATCCCAAACAACAATCTCAATTTGATTTACAAAAATGGGATCCAGATTCACACCAGAAATCATCATCATCACCAATAAAATCTTCATCAGAGAAATTCTTCTCCATTGGTCAAACTCTGTCACCACTTGCCAGATACATATGTGATTCATTTCGAAAGCACAACCATTGGGGAGCTTCGATAATCGAAGATCTCAATAAACTTCGACGAGTTTCGCCTTTTCTTGTTGCAGAAGTTCTAAAGGTTCAGACTGATCCAAGAATTTCTTCAAAATTCTTTCATTGGGCAGGTAAACAAAAGGGTTATCGTCACAATTTTGTTGCTTATAATGCATTTGCTTATTGCTTGAATAGGAACAATCAATTTAGGGCAGCTGATCAAGTTCTTGAACTTATGAGTATGCAAGGAATGCCACCTACTGAGAAACAATTTGAAATTTTGATTAGAATGCATTCAGATGCTGGTAGAGGTCTTAGACTTTATTTTGTTTATGAAAAAATGAAGAAATTTGGGGTTAAACCTAGGGTTTTTTTGTATAATAGAATAATGGATGGTTTAGTTAAAACTAATCATTTAGATTTAGCAATGTCTGTTTATGAAGATTTTAGAGAAGATGGTTTAGTGGAAGAGAGTGTTACTTTTATGATTCTAATCAAAGGGTTGTGTAAAATGGGTAGAATTGACGAGGCATTCGAGCTTTTGAATCGAATGAGGAAAAATTTATTTAAGCCTGATGTTTTCGCTTATACGGCGATGATTCGGGTGTTAGTTTCCGAAGGGAATTTAGATGGGTGTTTAAGAGTTTGGGAGGAAATGCAAAGGGATCGTGTTAATCCAGATGTCATGGCTTACGCAACTCTAGTTACTGGTTTGTGCAAGAGTGGTAGAGTTGACAAGGGTTATGAACTCTTTAAAGAGATGAGAGAGAAAGGATACTTAATAGATAGGGCAATATATGGTTCATTGATCAAAGCATTTGTCGACGATGGTAGAATTGGTTCAGCGTGTGATCTATTAACGGATCTTTTGGCATCTGGGTATCGATCTGATTTATCTATATACAATACTCTCATAGAAGGACTTTGTAATGCTAATTGGGTCGATAAGGGTTATAAACTTTTTGAAGTAACAGTTAAGGAGGGTCTCAACCCAAATTACGTGACTGTGAATCCAATATTAGTATCATATGCAGAGGCTAACAGAATGGATGACTTCCATAGATTGCTTATTCTGATGCAGAAACTAGGGTTACCTGTAAATGAAGATCTTCCCGAGTTCTTCTTGTTGTTTATTGATAAGGCAAAGAGCAAATTGAAAGCTATAGAAGTGTTTGACTACCTAAAGGTTAAAGGATATTGTAGTGTTTTGATTTACAACATTCTCATTGATACCCTAAAAAATCAAGGTGAGTTTAAAAGAGCGTTAGACTTGTACGAGGAAATGAAGGACCCAAATTCGGATTTTAAACCTGATTCACATACATACAATAACATAATTCCTTGTTTTGTGAATGTTGGCGAGATTGAGCAGGCATGCGCATGTTATAACAAGATCAAAGAGAGTTCATTAGTTCCTGCTGTTTCTGCTTATTATTCTCTTGTGAAAGGATTATGTAAGATCAGAGAGTTCGATGCAGTTTTTAAACTAGTCCGTGACTGCTTAGCAAACGTTACCGATGGACCCATGGAGTTCAAGTACTATCTGACAATAATTCATGCCTGTAAATCTGGTCTTGCCGAGAAGGTAATTGATGTACTAAATGAGATGATGCAACAAGGATTTCCACCTGACGATGTTATACATTCTGCAATTATCTCTGGTATGACGGATCATGGGACTATAGAGGAAGCTAGGAAAGTCTTCTCAAGTCTGAGAGATCGTAAACTTCTTAGTGAAGCAAATGTGATCGAGTATGATGAGTTACTTATCGATCATATGAAGAAGAAGACAGCAGGTTTAGTGCTCTCTAGCTTGAAGTTTTTCGGGTTGGAATCTAAATTGAAGTTAAGGGGTGGGACAATTTTACCAAGTTGACTAATATACGAGAGAAGGAACAAGAAGGCATCTTGACAACTCTCACCATTTTCAACCTTGATCGTATGTGTTGCCTCATCTTGACTTGATGAAGACTGTTGTTCTAATTTATTACTGTAAATTTCCGAAGTGAAAATTGTAAATTGCTTTTGGAAGTTGAAGATTTGTTCTAAACATTATAAAATCTTATTCGAATCAAATTTCTATCTGGCTTATGAAAACTGCATTGGGGGATTAAGTAAAATAAATTGATTTGGGCCAGATTTTATTGTTTCCGTTTTGTTTCCTCCAAATCCCTATCACTTTCTTTTTCATGTTCCTAAGGGTCTCAAACAAACTGCTATTGGTGGTAATTTTTAATATTTTTTCTTTAGATCTTTCTTTGTCCTCGTATCCACCAGCTCAATTTTTTCTTTAGAGAAAGGAGAGATAAATGATGGTGGTGGCCGGAGGTGTGGTGACCAGAATTGGTGATCGGAGATGAAAGGAGACGAAGAAAAGGATGAAGTTTTGTTGTGTTAAACTTTTGTACCCTAAAAATTGGACAAAATCTAGCATGTAACTTAACCATACTTTTCTTTGGCCCAACATCAACACAAAACCTGCAATCTATAATAAAAAAATGTTTTTATCTAGGGAACTGGTGGAAGTGAGTAAGACTTTTTTTTTTTTTTTTTTAAACTGCAAACATCGTATTATTTATAAAGCAGAGTTTACAGAATGAGAAGTAAAGTTACAACTTCGAAGAAAGAAACTACAAGATTCAAATTTAAGCACACTCTCCCAATTGTAACCTTCGTGGCTTTAGAACAAACCTTCACATTAAACTTCTCAAGACAAGCAGCAACTTCCCCGTCTACCTGCGACCATACACTCGATCGCTCAAGAACGGACCTGCCTAAAAGTGAACAACCGTCAAGATACATCGTCAACAAAACCACCACTTCAAAACTTGAAACAGTTCAAACCCCACCAGAAAGAACACATGGAAAAAGAAATACAAAACTTCGCAAGAGTCTTGAGATTTCTTAAGAGCAGAATCCGAAGATTCCAAAGTACCCAACCAGACTTCTCTAACAAGAGAAATAATGTCCCACCACAATCGATAAAGACCGTAATCCGACACCTAGAAAATAGGGTTACCGGCTAAGCACAAGCCAGGAAGCTTGGCGAAGTCAGCGAAAAGACGCAGATAAACTGCTACGGGTGAAAGGTGAGGCATGAAATCATAATTGGTTTGGTTAAGAGTAATGGCAAAGCTGATATTACCATAACGGTGCCAACCGACATAGAAGGAGTCCAGAGCATATTTAACAAAGGCAAAATGTTCTTGCCCGGGTCAAACGGGCGGCCGAGGAGAAATAAGAACCAGACCCCCAAGAACACTCCAGGATTGAAAGGCGTGCCTAACAGGTATAAAGACCCGGCCCTACATGTGGAAGCGTGAGAGGGCCCAGAAGTAGGAACCGAGCCCCAAGATGAAGAAATACCACCTGGATAGGAAAAGGGACACGTGACAGTAGTACCCCAAAAGGAGTGCATGACGGGTATTATGTCATCCCAAACCCATCGGTGTTCTTCACCGGCAACGAAGAGGACGTCCTTGAAGATCATGGGGCCAAGACAGAAAGTGCTTGAAAGTAAGAAGATGAGGTGAAAAAAGAGTAGTAAACCTAAATATCTAATAACACAAACTCTAAGAACATCAGAGAATTAACCCCTAAATATTTCCAAGAACATGAAGGAAGAACATTAAAAACTAACACAACACTAGGATCACCAGGGAATGAGTAACAAAAAAGATGGAGATTTGGGTCATTTAAAGGCATGACACCGCCATTGCTTCCGACTTAACGAAGCTGGAAATCGGTTGAAGTAGAAATACCAAGGACTGAAGCCCCTCCAATGGAGAAAGTAAGTGACAGGACGAGATCTGAACAAAAAACCGCAACAGTGAGCAAAATCTAAGACGATTTGAGAACTAGAAGATGTTAGATCCACTTTCTCTCTCTAGAAGATAGAGAGAAGCTCTCGAGTAAGACTTCAATATAACCTAGTTCCTCTCTGTCAAAATAAAATCTAAGTTGTTCTTTTTTTTTTTTTTTTTTTTTTTTTTTTTTGAATCCAAGCGAAACATTTCATTTCATAAGTGATAAAAATCACAATTTACAAGGATGATAATTCTTATTTCTCTCCTCTGAAAACTTCATGAGAGTTACATACCTTTAAATGCAAAGTACCTCATGAAGAGAAAGAAATTGGACTAGACACCGACTCGATAAAAAGACCCTAAAGGTCGAGAATGAAAAGACCCTAAAGGTCGTGAATGAGAAGACCCTAAAAGGTCGCGAATTAAAAGACCCTAAAGGTCAACAAAATGTTTAATAATACAAAATACAGAAAATAATAATTTAAATCCCCGTCGCTTCCGTCGGAAAACCGTCATTGTCGCCGGAAAACCGCCGTCATCACCAGGAAACCGCCACCACCATAGAAAAAATCGCCATCACCACCACCATGAATCACTCCCCTCTTCTCCACCACCACACCACCACCACCATCATCATAAGCACATCCATCTTCTTCATAACTCCACGGCAGCGCCACCAAACAACCACTCAATCACAGAACCCATCTTCACCACCACCCCGCCGCCACCACCACCACTTACCCACCACTTGATTCGATCACCAACATATTCCCTGTAACACCACCAGATCCGAACCCCTAACCACCACTAATAACATCTTCACTACTAGATTCAAGCTTTTCTGATTTAGAATTATTAGGATAAGGGAGAATTACTGAAACCCCCCAACTCTGATAATGCCTTTACTGAAACCCCCCACTTTAATTAGTAATTACTGAAACCCCCCAACTCCGTTTGATTTAACTTTTATATTTTAAATAAGACTTTCTTGCCCTCTTACGTTTTACCCCCACTTCTGATAATTCGTTTACTGAAACCCTCCACTTTTATTAATAATTACTGAAACCCCCCAACTATTTGAAATGAATGGAGAAGCTCAAAATGGATGGCCAAGATGACACAAAATTATGGCCGTTTTTTTACCGTTTTACACCTTTTTGAGCCTTATTTTTTCTATTTAAACCCATGAAACCACCCTACAAACTTCACCCCTACCATCTCGAGCTCATAATGTATGTCGTCACGAAGCTTTTAGCTAAACCAAATCACTAGTAGTTGTAAATTCCAGACATATCCAACGACATGAAGTGCAAACATTAACAAAATTAACAGTATCACATTATTCGGTTCAGACTACTTTCTCTCGGTTAGTAATATGATGTTCCTAATCACTTAAGTATCGCTAAAGTATCACAAAAGTATCACTAATAGGATGTAGTTGCAATTGTAATCCTAAGACAGACAAAGAAAAATGGGCGAATTATGAAACTTAAAACAACCATAAATATAGGAAAATAAAACAAAGAAGAAAAGAAAAAGATGAATACATGTTGGTTGATGTTGGTGGGATAATGAAGAAAGAAAGAGAGAATGGTTTTTGAAGTAAGGGAGAATTACTGAAACCCCCCAACTCTGATAATGCCTTTACTGAAACCCCCCACTTTAATTAGTAATTACTGAAACCCCCCAACTCCGGTTTTAGTAAATGGTCTTTTGGACATTTCACTCTCTCTAACGGCACAATACCGTTAAATCAAACGGAGTTGGGGGGTTTCAGTAATTACTAATTAAAGTGGAGCGTTTCAGTAAAGGCATTATCAGAGTTGGGGGGTTTCAGTAATTCTCCCTTAGGATAACTCAACAAAAAGTCAAACTTTACTGGTCATTCTCGAAATCAATCCACACGGTTTTTGATTTCCACTCTTGAGATCAACTATTTGTGATTGAAGATCTACAATTCGAATAGAACTTAGATTATCAATATCTAAACCAACATGATTATCATTCGGAACATGAAATTGCGAATCCAAATGGGTATCGAATCTCTCCACCACCAGAACCGTACTCTACCACCACCACTAAAACCACCGCCACGACCAGATGGATCACCACCAACATCACATACACCACCACAAACTAATCCACTTAAACAGAAAGAGAAGGAGAGAAGGAGAAAGAAACATTGAAACAAGAAATAGGGAAAGAGGAGCCCTCGCCAGATCCGACGAGGGTTCCATACTACTTCTCAGAACTGAAACCGCGAAAGAGATAATGGATCTGTAAAGAGGGGAGAGAGAGAGGAGAAAGAACAAAAACTTCCCCGAAAATAAAAAACCACCGCCCAAAGTGGTGGCGCCGGCGAGAAACTAACTTTTCACCACTAAGTTGTTCTTGTCTGTCTTTCCTAAAATATTTTTCCCTTTCATTAGTGTACTATATCTAAGATGGAAAAGAATATACCAAGATTATTACTAGTAAGAAGTTACTAATTCACCCACTACCTTTCATTCAAATGAAACCTAAAACTAAAGTGTCCATATCTCACCAAGAAAATTGAATAGCATAGGTCATTTTGGTCCAACTCTGGAAACGGTTCCTTAAAACATGCTTCTCTTCCCATAATAATACCTACTATTATTCCTCATGTAGGACTCAATTTTATTGATTACCATCATCACTTCACTTGCTTGGAAAATTAAGATGAAGATGATAATGGGGATGATGAGGTATGAATTTAGATCATCAATGGTTGTTGTTTCTTCATTTCTATTATTGATCATCACTTGCTTTCATCTCATCATTTGTTTAAATGTGAAATCAGTTAATGGGTATCAAGTAATGAATGAGAATAAGAATGAAAATGGAAATTTTGTCAATCTTCATAGTAGTAGAAATACACAGGAAAAATCAGTAAGAATCATTTCATCATCAACTAGTTTAAGAAGAAAGAATAAGAAGAGTTTCAAGATAGGGTTGTTTGCTGATCTTCATTATGGAGAGAATGGATGGAGTGATTGGGGTCCAAAACAAGATTTCAGTTCAGATAAGGTTATGTCTACTGTCCTTGATCTTGAATTACCAGGCAGGTCTCATCTTTACTTTTGAATATTATTATTATTTATTAGTATTTCGTTTTGGTAAATATATATGCACACACATAGTATTCTTCGGCCGAGCACGGAGAGTTATGTCAAATGCGTAATCTCGACCTTTGGAGATAAATTTGGGAAGTGTAATCTTTAGGGAATTCATATGTTTTTCAAGGGCTAAGATTTCTTTGCAATTCCGAACCCTCATACGAAATGCAGCTTGATGAAGTTAGTGAGCGTAACAAAAATATGTGTTCTTTTTGGTTGATTAGATTTCGTAATATATCTTGGAGATGTGGTAACGGCGAATAACATAGCAACTAAAAACGCGAGCTTGTATTGGGATAAAGCTATCTCCCCAACAAGAGACAGAGGAATACCTTGGGCTTCTCTTTTCGGTAACCACGACGATGCCTCCTTCGAATGGCCTATCGACTGGTTCTCTGCCACTGGCATCCCTCCCCTTCAATGCTCCAACGATTGCCCACATTCAGGTAAACACTGCTACAAAATGCTAACTTTACTCTTCAAATCGCATCAATTGTCCAATTTGGTGCCTCTTTTGGCCAAGAAAGTCTGCCTAACATAGATGAATTCTTGAGGTATATAAGGACTACACTAGACACTCCTATCATATAGTTGCTACTAAATGAATTACATGGACGATCGACTTGCAGAAGCGTGTAGTGGGGTGCGGGCATTGCATCCACACTGAGTCCTCCACCACTCCAGAAAGTCAGATGGGTCGGGACTCTGACTTGGGGATGTGGCCACAGATTGGCCCGGGTTTCTTTTCAGCCAAAGTCAATCCCGACAACTCGACCGAGTCCGACTGCTTACCACATGAAAAACATAATTTTTGAAATATTGGAAAGAACATTCAATTGGGTGGACAATTGTTGTGAAAAGATAGTTATTTCCAATTTCCATGTTGCTTTCAAGTAAAATTTGTAAAATGTGTTTCGACAATGGATTTGCTAATATAGTTGTGTTTTCCTAACTAATATCTCAGCAGAAGATAAGTGCAGCTTCAAAAGCACACCACGTTTGGAACTGATGAAAAACGAGATAAAACATAACAAATTATCCTTCTCAAAAAATGGCCCAAGAAATCTCTGGCCTAGCGTTTCCAACTATGTGCTTCAAGTCTCATCATCGGACGGTCGAAATCAACCGATTGCATTTCTATATTTTCTTGATTCTGGGGGTGGATCTTACCCACAAGTCATATCAAGTGCCCAAGCAAAATGGTTTCAGAATCAATCACAAGAAATCAACCCTGATTCAAGGTAAAAGTCTACATAAAATACAAATATAAATATTACAGAAATTTAGTCTGACAATCCAAATTTTTTGTCGGTCTTCGTCAAAAAGACATGCCAGTATATTCTTAGGCTTTAACTCTATGCACAAACTGTGTGAATTGTACAAACATATGCAAACTTGTGCCAAATTATGTAAAAATGTTACACAATATATGCAAACGTGTTCAAACTTTATTCTATGTTTACATGTTCAACCGTACAAACCTTCATAAGGCGCTAAATTCGAAAAATTGATGAATTTTTCCCGTGATATTTACATGTATAGACGTAATAAATTTTGTTAACAACATCCCAATCGTTGATCATTGAAGTGTTTCAATTTTTTTTTGGGTTAATGTAGCATACCTGAACTTATCTTTTGGCACATACCAAGCAAAGCATATGAGGAAGCTGGACAAAAATTTGGTATAGATAAGTCTTGTGTTGGCTCAATTAATAAGGAAAAAGTTGCTCCCCAAGAAGCTGAAATGGGCATCATGAAACTTCTTGTCAATAGACCATCTGTCAAGGTAATCAAAAAGCCATATATACTCTGATGATACTTGATTAGTGTTCATTTACTTTATACAATTATGAAATCTGACTCGAGATCTGAATTTGGTCGATTCAGATATCGAATTGTTTGTTTTTTTTTTTATCTAATTTGTGTCTATGAGAAGTTATGGTTGTGCTCCTATCTTTTGCTCAAATTTTAATAAAATGCAGGCAGTGTTTGTTGGGCACAATCATGGACTGGATTGGTGTTGCCCTTATGAGAAGTTATGGTTGTGCTTTGCTAGACATACTGGTTATGGTGGTTATGGGGATTGGCCAAGAGGAGCTAGAATTATTGAGATTAATCAACAACCTGATTTCTCCATCAAGTCATGGATTAGAATGGAAAATGGAGATACACACAGTCATGTTGTTTTGTCTTAATCTCCACCATGCCCTATATGTATCTAGTTTGTTCTGAACATTTCAGTTATCAGATGATTAAATCTATTGATACAACAAACTTACAACAGTTTATACAACATATTCAATTTTATGCTCCTTGATTATTTGCAATATATCTTAAACTTAAAATTTTCATAGAAAACGATGTGTAACGAAAAAACTACAAACTCAATAGTGTGGTACACTAGCCAAAAGCACCAAACATACTTCTTCGAATAAATGAAGTCTATACGTCCTTGTTCCAGACTTGAACGCAACAGACACCTTCCGTTGCATGGCAAACTAGAGCTCCTGGCCTAGTCTTGGTCCACTTACCTATTTGCTTATATGTGCCATCCTAGCACACGTCAGGTCGGTCGTAACCTCATGTATGAGGCTGCTTGAAACTAAGCTTGCGCTCACCACTAGTCTAGCGAGTGCGAATGGTGCTACGATTTTTTTAGGAAACTATGTTTTTACAGACAATTAGTATATGGATAAAGTTCAAGAGTAGACCAAAGTAACCATTAAAGGTCTCAAACAAAACTTTATACATATATCTTGAGAAGTGATTCAACTAAATAAAAACTTTACATGTAAAATAAACATAAATCTACGACAGATGCAAAATTCCTAAAAACATCGATTAAGGTTTAACTTCGGAGCACGAATTTTGCCATTCTTAGTGAAACACTATCAATAAGATTCCAATACATAACCCACCATTTATCTTTCCTCAAAAGCAAAACCAAGAACAAACCCCAAAACCCAACTCCAAAACCCAAAACAACAACACCATAAAACAACCATTTCTCTCTTTCATCCCCATCTTCATCTTCATTTTCATCTTTTTCAAATATAGTAGAATCATCAACCTTACAAGTCTTATTCATTGGAAACCCACATAAAAAAGGATTCCCATAGTAAGCTGAACTATCAAGACTTAGTGTATCAAAATGAGGCGATCTTGGAATTATCCCACTCAAATTATTGAAAGAAATGTTGAAAACTCCAAGAGAGTCAATTAATGTTAAAGACTGAGGGATTTCTCCTGATAATTTATTGAAACTAAGATCAAGTGAATCTAAACCAATCATTTTTCCGATACTCGAAGGTATTTCGCCTGATAAACTATTATGTGATAGATTTAGCATGGCAAGCCCTTTAAGTTGACCTATCTCATTTGGAATAGTCCCATTAAGATTGTTGAATGAGAGATCAATATTTGAGCTGTATTCATGTAATGCCATAGATTGTTGCATTCCTTTGGTTATCATTTCAACTTGCAAAATAGTATTAACAACAGAGACTTCCACATCAAGCAATGTTGTTGTATTGGGTCTACTTGTAAGCATCTTTAAACTTCCTACATTTCTCGGTATAGGGCCGGAAAATGTGTTATGTGATAAGACTAAGATTTGGAGTTTTTCTAAATGTACAATTTCATTTGGGATCGATCCATTGAATTTGTTTGATCTTAAAGAAAGGATCTTAAGATTATGGAGTGACCCAATGAAAGTGGGTAAGTTACCTTCAAAGTTGTTGTTTTGTAAGTCAAGAAATT
This sequence comes from Eschscholzia californica, assembly GCF_041429995.1. Lineage (NCBI taxonomy): Eukaryota > Viridiplantae > Streptophyta > Magnoliopsida > Ranunculales > Papaveraceae > Eschscholzia > Eschscholzia californica. Next base: position 42,144,303 of record NW_028238198.1, read on the forward strand.
CCAAGTCTTGAAGATATTGGATGATACTTGGAAAAGTACCTTGGAGATTGTTATTATTTAATTGCAAGCTTTTGAGATTTTTTATTCGTTTAAACTCGTACGGGATATTTCCCGAGAGATTGTTTATTCCTGGATTCAACGAAACAAGAGACGTACAAAAGTGTAGACTAGACGGTATAGTTCCAGATAGAGTGTTATTCGATATATCAAGAATCACTAAATTATGCTTTTTTGAGCATATGGAAAGAGGTATATTGCCCGAAAGTTCATTTCCCGATAAGAAAACAAATGCACCACTAGATAGCTTTTCTCCAATTTCATTTGAGATCTCACCTGAAAATTGATTTTGTGATAAATCAAGAATTTCAAAATCTTTAGGTGGAAGAGGAAGAGAACCCACAAATTTGTTGCTTGATAAAAGGAGATCCCTAATCCTAGAATTGAGGTTTAGATGAAGAGAATGTGGTAGTGGTCCTCCTAAGTTGTTTCTTGATAGGTCTAAAATAGAGAGGTTAGGGAGGTTGAAAACACAAGATGGAATAGTTCCTGTTAATTGGTTATCAGCCAACCTCAAATCAATAAGGTTAGTCAAATTACATATAAATTTAGGAATGGACCCATTCAAGTTACAAGATTGTAGGTATAAAGTCTCTAGGTATATTGTTTTCCAAGGAAATAAGGGTTGATTCATCTCTAGTGTTGTAATCTTATTCATTTTCAAAGAAACCCAAGTGAAATTGCATTTATTTATCCAAGAAGTCAATGGGACAATGCCTCTAATTGAGTTCCCACTAACATCAAAAGTAGAGAGGTATTGGAGTTGTTCTATGCAACTTGGTATAGTTTCACTCAAATTGTTACCTCCTAAATCAAGTAATCTAAGAGATGAAATTTTGCATATTGAATTGGATATGGGTCCTTGTAAATTATTTTGATTCAAATTCAAGTACGCGAGATTCTTTAAATTTGATATCGAGGACGGAAGGAAACTTGTTATGTTGTTAGACGGTAAATCTACATACCGTAGTTGTGGGAGATTTGTAAGTGAAGTGGGCAAAGGTCCTCGAATTGAACAATGGGATGCTCGGAAATATTTTAATAATGGTGCATTTGAAATTGATTCGGGAAGTATTCCGATTACTTTAGTTGATGATAAATCAATTTTTTTGAGTTTTGACCATGGATGATGAAACACTTCAGTGAGATTGACGGTTAGATCCCCGTTGCAATCTATGTCAAGTTCTGTTAATTGTGGAATATGAATAAGTGAACCTTTTAAGTGACAATTTTTTAGTCGAAGTATTGTCAAAGAAGTTATATTAGCAAGTTGGTGTGGGATTGGGTGATGAAAGAAATTTGAGTTCATTTCAAGAATAGATAGACGAGGAAGGTTACGCAAGTTATGAGTTCGAGTTGGACCAGAAATACTACAATTTGAGAGATATAACTCCTTAAGATTGGAAAGATACGATTCAGCCCAATTCCATATGGAAGAAGATGACACTGATAAATCGACACCCGTCAAAACTAAGACCTCAAGTTTGGATAAACCTCTCAACCAATTTAAATCTCTTGAAGAAATATAGCTTGTGGGCAAGTAAGTTTGTTTTTGTTTAAGGGAAACTCTCTTTGATGAGTAGTCATTAATTTGATAAGAGCACGAAATATCGAGGTACTTCAATGAAGATAGGTTGGCGAATTGCTTAGTGACAGAGCCCGAAAACATTGAGTTAGAGAGATTAAGATAATGGAGATTTTTAAGTTTATGAAGCTCATAGGGGATTGCGGAGAAGTGGAAATAATTGAAGCTTAAATCAAGATACTCGAGATGAATAAGATTGAAGAGCAAAGGAGAGATAGTACCATTAAGTGCAGATGTTGAAGGGGTAAAAACTATTTTTGAATAATAGCCGCGCGTAAAAGTAGTATGGGGATTTGGATTTCGAAGATCAACTGCAACAATATTGAACGAATTAGAACAACGAACTCCGTGCCAAGTGCAACAGTTTTGGCCTTGCCATGACGATAAACGACCTGAGGAGTCGGTAAGCAATGACTTGAAGCTCAAGAGAGAGTTTCTTTCGTGATCGTAGAAAGAATGAGTAATAGAGATTTGAGAGAAGACAATGAGAAATAAAAGAGTTAGAAGAAGATGAGAATGATTGAATTTCATGGTGGATTTGCAAAACTACAGATAGTTCTTTGAGATGCTATACTAGCACTAAATAGTGGGTAATTGAGAAATTTTCAAGTCAATGTTTTGACTTTATATTCACTGCAAAGGGACTTTGGAAAAGAGTATGCAACTTCCACAAGACCAAAGTGCACATTTGAATTCAAAAGAGAAGTCTGTTTTTCAAATCTTAGCTTACTAATTTGTTTTAGATAGAATCGAAATCTAGCACATCTATTCATAACGAGTGAGACAAAAACAAACATTCTGTAATTGACCTCACATCAAATTAGTGTTCCCATTAGATTTTGAAATCATTTAGAAAAAAACAAACAACTGCTCACAATTTAAATGATTAGCTTGGCAGTGGGCCAGTGAAAATCACACACTTGTCACTCAACTAAAGAACCCTCCCTACTCAACCTTGATGAGTTATCAATGTGAAAGCGAGACCTTAACCAAATTATACGAGACATTTGGGCCAATCATATTAGGGTTAACCCTAAATTCAATGTTAAGTTTTAGTAATACTTTTCAACTTGTAATGGGATTGATCATGACAGGGGAAAGTGCTAGAGGTTTTAATTTTACATGTTTTGTCAAATGACAATAGAGTTTTCAGTTGTACTCAGACCAGAATAGCCCTTTCTTTAATTACTAGAGAGGTCGGCAGGCGGCAGCATTGATGCCTAAGAGTAAACGTTCATTCCCCTTTCTTTAATTACTAGAGAGGTCGGCAGGCGGCAGCATTGATGCCTAAGAGTAAACGTTCATTCCGTACATAGCTCCAAAATGTGAACATCAATAAGTCGATATCATTTCAAATGCAAACAAGGGAAGATTAATATGGAAGTCGACCACAGAGAGGAGAGTTATCAGGTGAATGTTACTACAAATTTTCTTTTCATAGGGACAACTGACACAGACAAAAACAAACAACACCACCAGTCAAGCTAGAACAAGTTCTTTAACTCGAAAATCGATTTTAGAACAAAGATCTTGTACACTATTGACAATCTTCATTCACAGAAAATCCTTTCGAACAATATATATAAATATCATCTTCGCGAGCGCTTCTGTTTCTGAGAGACAAACCGAACATCATCCTTCCCAAGTTCCAACGTTCTTGATCTTCCATCTTCTAGACGAACAGCTATTGTCGAAGGCACATCAACATCAGTAACTACACCCTTCTTCCTACAGGAAAGAAAACAACAACTAGATAGTTACTTACCCAAACCACAAATGAAGGCATCTCAAGAAGACTACTCAGAACTATCCTAAACTCGCCAAAGTAGAGCTACTTCCCATGCAGAAATCAAACAAGTTGAGTACTTGAACAATTCCAAGATAAAAGGAAGCAAGCAAACTTACCAGGAATTGTCAGATGGCTGATGGACTTCAACTATTTTCCCAATCGCATCTTTGCCCAACTTCTGGAATATCCAGTTTGCATCAATAACTTCATTTATTGGGTTATCTTGATGCACTGGTGTGATGTCCTGACCTCCATCAATATGGGTTTTCCCCGAAATTGGCGAGCGTCGTTTTCTTTTCGACCTTTGGCCTTTGACGAAACCCTTCTCCTCGTCATGTTGGGAACCCCATAAATTGTGGTCCAGATAAGGATTTTTGAATTTCAGCTTGAGTAAAGGTTTTAGATCTTTCTGCAGCGAACTGGAACCAGATGTTTTATGATCATCTTTATTGTTGATTTCGCTTGCCGTACTAGGCATACCTTTGGAATGCCTTCTTAGATGGGTTTCACCAAGCTCTATCGTACTTGAGCTAACTCCAGTACTTCCAAATAAAGAGCTCTTCCCCACTGCACTAGATGCATCTATGAGATTTCCTCTGCCATTTTTGGGGTTTAAGAAAGAAATCTCTGGCTTGACTTTTCCCAAGTTTATTCTGTTACCATCCTTGTCGCTGTGCTTTGAACCTAATTGGTCTGCAAAATCGAGTTTCTTTCCTGCAATATTTTATTATTCTGTTAAACAAACATATTCAAAAAGCACAAGGGCACATTGAAGAGTTAAGTCCTTTACCATAACCATGTTTTGTTATTCTTTCCTGATTTCCAACTCTATATTTGTCATCAAGGTCACTGGCATCTTCGCTACCTGTTTATATTTAGCAACCAAATGATCATTTTACGCAAGAAGCAAATTACCCCACAAACACTTTATTTGCAGGATTACAGAATACTTTTTCTTGAGCATAGTTAGACCTAAACTGGCATCCCGGAACTTTTTTAGACCATGACTTTCTAGAATCAACCTAAAATAGCTATTGTTAAGTTGATGAGAAAATATATTATTCCACCATTCAGCTTCAAAAATCTATAGTTATGATTGACCACAAGAAACTACTGACAAGTTATTCTATTCATTATTTTTTCAATATAAGATGGATATTCCGTGTTTTTGCCATGTTGTGAACTCTGATCATTTTAGTGGCCACATTAGGAGACTTTGTATCCTATCTTGTGTTCGCTTCGCTGCATGCACATAATTGTATTAGGACCATAAAATAAATTTATGGTTTTTTGGCCTCCTGCTCCACTCGACCTTGCCCTGCCACCACCTCCTCTGTCCATATTACATACGGATTTTCCTACTATCTACTCTGAATTTCCTTTTATTTCAAGACTTGGTTCCTGCTGCTATATCAGAATATCATATTAAAGCAGGTCAAATAACGACCAACGACAAGGCAACAAAAAGATATCAGCAACCCCTAAAGGAAACAAAACAAGTCAGAAAGAGCTCACCTATCATTATAGAATAACACAAGATTTGGTTTTTTTGAAACTATTTCTAGTGTACAAATTCTACAATTGGGTCCTCTCTCAAGGAGAAATATAAGGTAAGAGATACCAAACTGAGGAAGATATGTAAGATTATATCACACATGTAAAGTCTAAAAATACCGAACTTTGTCTAGTGGAAATTCTTTCTAGTATTTTTTGCCAGGTCATATACAAACACTTAGAAGTTAGAATCACTTCAATTCTATATACATCTTATGCATACACACACATAATCTTATGCGCGTAAAATGCTACTCTATTCTAGGTTAACGTCATTTTTGTACAACTTAACTTCAGTTGATGCAAAAGTTATAAATTGTAAAATAAAAATTAATGACCTAATATCTGTATTTTCCAATACCACGTACTAGTACCCAATACCCATCTCATGCATGTATTATTATTGTTCCATATGCTTTTCTATGAAATATGAATAACAAATTAGCATAGAAAAAAGAGGACTAGCTTAGGCCTGTAAACGGTAGCTTATCGAACCGGATATAGGCATATCCGAATCCGATAAGCTATCTGAATATCCGAATCCGATAATTATCTGACGGATATTAGAGTTCAATATTCGAATCCGAATCCGATAATTTTAACGGATATCGGATAATATCCGATATCTGAAACTTTAACAAAATTTCAAATTTGTTCTTTAAACTTGTAACCATTAGATCTAAACAATAAATCTCAACCATACATTTTATATATTATTATGAATAAATTTAAATTTTTATTAATTTTTTATATTACTTATCGGATACGGATATTTATCGGATCGAATATGAGTGTATCCGTATCCGATATCCGATAAGGAATATCCGAATCCGCATCCGAATCTGAAATTTCGGATATTTTTTTGAAATTCGAATACGGATGCGGATCGGATGTCGAATATTCGGATATCCATTGGCGGGCTTAGACTAGCTGTTCTATACAATGCATACAGAAGCATAAACCGTACCTTTTAAACAAAACCAAAAATTGTTAAATTAGACAGAAAAACATAAGACAAGTTACGCTTACCATATGAAGCTGTTAAGTCCTGCTCTTTATGATGAGCTTCAGATGTAGGAGAATTGGCTGCATTTCGATTTCTCAAACCAAGATGTATAACTAGCTTCTTCCCCTTTACATTCTCCGACTTGCTAGAATTTTTTCCACTTCCTTCTCCAAGGTAGGAACCATGTGATTTCCGACTATGGACCATCCCCGGGGACTTATCTTTGTTATTCACCTTAATCTCCTCGCCAAAGTTGTGCTTCATAATTCCTGCCTGATTAATAGAGCAGTTCTCTTTGCTTTCACCTGAACTTTTCACGATTTCTTGTATCTCACTTCTATCATTCCTTTGATCTTCCAAGCTAAACTTAAATGTCTGTCTGTCATATCTTTGAGGATCTTCTGCTGCACAAATTGACGTTACATTATTCCCTTTTTTCTTTTCATACTTCTTCTTTGACTTTTTTCCAGACTCTTTAGGTTTCTTTGCACTTATATCACCGGAACTATTGAAAGAAGTTTTAGAGATACGTCCATAATCACTTTTCGGTAAAATGGAGCTGTTTTCTTCATCATCTGAATAAGGTGCAATTCCTGCTTGAGAGGGAAGTCCTGCAGCAGCCCTCAAGGAAGCAATTTGATCTTGATCCGCTTCATCTCTTCTCCTCCAAATCTCTTGAACAGCATCATCAAGATCCTTGACCTGGAATTAAGTAACAGATAACCATATTAATAATAAGGTGCAAACTGACCCAACCCGACCTCTAGAATCAAATAACCAGAGAAACACCTGGTAACACTCCCCACGGCATGCAGTACATTTGTAGTAGAGATCTTTGTCTGCTTGGAACTGCAAATACTTCTCATCACTGCATAAGATACAGTTCGTATATGAAGAGTTTATTCACTTTGGTATGTTATTATTAACAAGGAATCTTAAAACCTTATGAGAGGTATGAAGTAGTTTGCCACACAGCACTTTCATAAATAACAGAAGATAATTAGATTATAATATACAAGGATTTAAAAAGTATGGAACTCTAAAGAACAAAATATGTAGGCTCAAGTGGATCAATGTAAGGAAGTCATGCTCCCAAGTCCCAAGTCTGGTGGCTAAATAGCCATCTGAGTATGAGTTCCAGAACCTTACTCGAGCAAGTCTTGAACTTGCGAAAGCAAAAATAGAACTCTTCAAGGTACTCATTTGACACCACTTATTGGACCCCAGGGAGAAGTAACTTACTTGGCTATTATCCAGGCCTAAGCCTCATTTAAGTGTAACCCAATTTCTTGAGCGCTTTTCTTCAAGCACTGATAAGCTATCTTTGGTATGCACACACAAAGAAATGCTTCTCATTATGGCAAACACAACAAAAAAATAGAGATAAAAGAGGGGCAACTACCTAGTATGAAGGATATAATCGTACTTCCTATGAAATTTTTTACGACCACTAATATCTTGGGACCACCAGAAGCAAAAATAAACTAATAAAATTAGATACCAAATGCATATGATGGTCCAGCAGCAATTATTAATCTTCAAGGACGCATTAAAATGGCATTAAAACCCTATTGATGTTTCTTTTCAGTCAATTGTCGTTTTATAAATGTTATGAAATACCTTTTGGCAACTGCTTTGCACATAGAAAATGGAGCCACTCAAACTTCTTCTACTTTTCCCTTCTCATGTGTGTTTACTGCCTTTGAGTAATATGGTGTTATGTACCGAAGACAAACTTTAAAGAAGCACTTAATGAAATGGTAGATTGTGAGATAACTTGGATTAAATGTGAGTTCGCATTCAGAGAAAGCTACCTTGGTGCTACTTTTTGTTTTGTTTTGTTTTGTTTTGTTTCCTAATCCCTGATTCATTTCTAGGCAGCTTCTGGATCCTCCTTGCCCACATCACTACATGTCTTGACATCCTCTCAAATCTCGATTCTAAATTAAATCAATATTTTATAGTTCATTTTAGTAACTTCAAAATTTTGACTAGTTTTACCTAAGATCTATGTTGTCTCGGGCGCGAGGCGAGGCGAGGCGACAGAACCATCGCCTTGCCTAAGCGAGCTTAGGCGAGCTGAGGCGTTTGTCTCAAACAAATAGTATATATATATTTAGTAATACATACATACCTAAGTACCTAACATAAAAATAACAAAATAAACACTCAAATGCCAAAATTAAAGGTATAAAGCTTAACATCCAAGCATTCAAAAACATTGTTAAGACTACTAAGTACTAACTAGTAAATAACATTAGTTAAGACTTAAGATTAAGAATAAGTAAAAATAAAATAAAATTAGTTGCTGAAAATTATAAAAAAAACAGCAAAAAAAGAGATTTTAATAGTATTAATAAGTTAGTAACTACTAACTACTAAGTACTAACTAGTAAATAACATAGGTTAAGACTTAAGATTAAGAATAAGTAAAAAAAAAAAAGATTAGTTGCTGAAAATTATAAAAAAAAACAGCCAAAAAAAGAGATTTTAATAGTATTAATAAGTTAGTAACTACTAACTAACTAGTAAATAACATAGGTTATGACTTAAGATTAAGAATAAGTAAACAAAAAAAAAATTAGTTGCTGAAAATAAAATAAAAAACAGCAAAAAAATCGATTTTAAAAGTTCTTGAAAAAGAAACAAGAAGAGGGAGAAGATGAACAGGTTAGAACTTAGAATAACCGACTTACCTGATGATATTGATGAAGATTGATGAAGATTGAAGGAGAAGAAGATGAAGTTTCGGTTTCAAGAGCCGTCCGTGAGGTTTAGAGAGAGAAACAGATTAGGGAATCTGTCTTTGATTTGGGCTAAAGCCCTAAAAAAAAAAAAAAAAAAACTGAGGGCACCACCCTAACGACTTGGGCCGCCTCACGCTTCCCCTGGGGCGCCTAAAGGCCCTCGCCTAAGCGGCTAAAGGCGCCACCAGGGGAAATCTGGGTTTCTCGCCTCAATTTTAAGCGCCTCTTCCATCAACCTCGCGCTTTTGGCGCTTAAGCTCGCCTAGGCGACGCCTTTTACAACATAGCCTAAGATCGTAAGACCACCACCTACATAAGAAAATCTAGTACTTTCTAACAAGTAACAACATACAAGGAAGAGGTTGATTTGGACATATTTTTTTTTGTCCAAATAAACCTATGTGGCATCTCATGTGAAGTAATGCATTAGGAGTTGAAAGCATTTCGTGTAATTAGCTTTTTACAGGATCAGGTTGAATGCCACTTCAGTTTCTATGAAGAAACTACGGATCCTTTTTCTTTGAATAGGTAAGGAGCAAAAAATAGATGAACGATAAACAAAAAATATTCATTTAAAGTTCTAGAAGTCTGAAACATAGGAAAAGCAAATACCTGATCCCATCACACTGGCAGTGAACCCAGCGTTCACAAACATCACAGCAGACCATGGGAGTTGTTTCAGAATCTCTGTAAACCTAAAAAGAAAAAACATATTCCAGTCAACTTCTACAAAGAAAGTATGACTGGCGTGCTTGCCTGAAGATGAAGCAACTAGTGCCCGCTACTGGGTCTTGCAGTACATCACCAATTATATGTATGAGGCAAGAAATAAGTACCTTTAAGCAAACAGGACAGTACTTTCCCTTCACAAATAATCTCCCACAAGCATCACAAAAACTATACCCTAGAAACCACCTGCATATTATATTAACGTAGACAATAGGTTATATATCCACCATTACATTTAAAAATCAAAATTCAATGTTAAATCTAAAATTAATCGACGTATAGGGAAGCAGTACTGGATAACACAGTTCGAAAGGGAGATTTCTTTTGTCGTCAAGTATATTAACATTTCTCTGGTTCCACTGATCACAGTCAGCTAATTAAGTCTTTGAAGCTTAAAAAGGAATTACTTTAGTTTCTAGTAAAGAGAAAAAAAATTAAAAAGGTTTAATAAGACGGTCGAGGCTAAATTAGGAAGCAAGGATTGGTATTCCTAATGACGTTTAACTTCAGATTTCCAAGCTATCAACCTTCTCCTTTAAGGATATTTTGTAACGGGGAGTCTGTCTTGAGAGAAAAGATATAACCAATTATTTCTACCTGGAAGTGCCCCCATGTGGCATGTATTATTTTAACCAATTTTATACATTTCCTGATATTGCCTTTACGCACATTCATCCACACATATATGTACTATTTTCTTTCAGCCCTATCAATTAATTTGTGCTTATTCTTAAAACAGAATTAATGCATTAAATTTTTGTTCATTGCCTTCTAGGGTTACTTCATTTAATGGGCTAAGATGTAACTAGGCAGTTTACCCACACTATAAGGGGAGACAAAGAAATAAAAGAAACGATGTTTATAGATCATTCTCAAATCTTCTAAATGTTAATTGCATTTAAGTCCTCTTCCAAGTGAAGTAACTAAATGAAAGACAAATGAAATGGGTGATCAAAATCATGGTGACGCAATTGGCACCAACAGGCTTCCGCTCTCCAATTGTGGCAAGTTGAAACAATATATAGGACAACAGAACATACCTTGTACTTAGCCCACTACCATGAACAGTGGACTTACAGCTGTGACACCTCGTGTGTTTTGGGCACAAATAAGTTCCAGTACTAACATTCTGCAGTATCCAACCAAAAGAAAAATTTAAGTAAATTATCCATTTTATGGAAGTCCAAGCTACGAAATTACAAATACCACCTTGTGTGGAGGTTGCTGGCAGTAGCAATGGTAAGCACCATCACACCGTTTACAAAACATGAACTTTGTTGGATCTCCAGTTCTTCGACATATCTAGAAAGAGAAAGCACATCAGAAAAAGAGTAAAACTGGGAAGTAATAACATGATATATAGAACCAAATTTTTAAAAGAATATTACTATGAGACTGACATGAACGTAGAAGCATAAGGCCCAGGGCCACATAATCCAACACAACTGATGCATGCTAAAAAAGAGTTTAGTTTAAAGATCTTTCTATTGTTGCTACTGTATTTGCAGCTAAATCTTTGGGCTATAGATGATATTCTAATTCCTTTAGATTTCTATTTCGACTATAAAAGACCTATCTTTTCAGTAGGGGCTGGTTGAACCCCCATAGTAATCACTAGTGATGGTTGTTCTTCACTTCAGCAGTTGGAGTTTATTTGAAGATCAATATACCTCCGCAAAAAAGATAAATAAAAGTAGTCCTCAAAACCTCTTACTTAAGGACAATAAATAGAAGTTTACTTTCCATCATCTTCTCCAGATTTCTTTTTTACTTCTTAACAGTTGCCAGTACCCATACTAAAGCTGGTCCAGTTCGAACTCACGGTAGTGATTTGAATCAGTCTCAAATAATCAAAATGATATTAACAGTTGTTTGGAAATGACCATAAATCCTAGTGTAAACTAGCTTCTAAAACTTAAATAAAGAGAGCTTTAGATTTCAAAACCTGAGAACTCTTCTTTTAATCATTTGAATCGACAAATGCCTTCCCTTGAGAGACGACTAGAAAGTAATTTTGACGCAAGGAAGGTCAAACTAATCAAAATCGAGCTAATCCAAAACTCAAGAAAAATAAAGAAGATTTTCTCCATATCTACACCCAAAACTAATAAATCCCAGTATGCTTGAGTCTCCTAACTTAGAGGAGTAGATTGCTGTTGGGCTGATATCTTTGACCCACCAAACCATGCAACATGGGTACACCTATTGATGTACCTATATTACTTTTTTGACGAACACTTGACAACAAGGGTGACAATTCAAACAAGAGAAAAATAATAAACTAAAAAATAACACACACACACACACACACCAAATACCTCGCAAGTTCTGCATGAGGGGCATACCCATGAACTCCAATCAAATAAATCTGCAAAAAAAGAAGGTTATTAACGCAAAGAAAAAGAGAATTTCACGGAATATTTACTACAGATGATACGCATCGCCAAGCGAACCTCTGTGCTGACCCCATTTCTTTAGGCAACGCCCATGATATCTTTTTTTGCACATTTTGCATGAAGGCATCTTTGTCGCTTTTTCACTTCCTTCGTCTTCGCCACGAAAACATATACGACACATTACTTTAGTAGAGGAAGAATTTTGATATTCTCCCAATGCATCAGCCCCTGCTTCTCCAGAGACCTGAAATGACAATAATAGAATTAGGAAACAACTAAAGCAATGAGACAATATCAAACAAAGAAATTACTACCGAATAATTCAAAAACTAATGATCAAATTATCACTGAATTTTTGTTCTCTCTTCTCTATAAAGTATAGACTAAAAAGGCACATAGTTTTCTATGCTATTAACAACCTCACAATATAATCACTCATTCAATTCATTAGGGCAAAAATTCAACACATTGAACGAAATTCAATTACTTGTTTTTACAAGGAGGAAGAAACACAACAACAAAAACAACTATAGAGAGAGAGAGACTCACAGCCAAACTTCCGGTTTCGAACTTACGGGCATAATCCTCAGCTGCAAGAGAAGCCTCAACAGCCTTTTTCTGTAACTCGAAACGCTTTGATTGCAGTGACAAAAGCTCCTCCCCACGATCCTCTCCATCACCACCACCACCACCACCACCACCGTGAGTGTCTCTACCTCCCAATCCATCAATTGGAGCAACAGAAGGAGGAGGTGGAAGTGAAGCAGGGGGAGGAGGAGGAGGAGGAGAAGGCACAACCCGAGGAACCAAAACCTGTACAGTAGTAGTACTACTAATAGTTGTATCATTTGGAGTGTTAAAGGAATTGGTGAAGAAGTCTTGAACCCTAAAAATTTGGTCCAAGAAATCCTTCTTCCCTTTAACTGTTTGAAGTTTCTGAGGAAACCCAAGTGTGCAGAAACATATAGTTCGACTGCAAAAGCAATTCAGACAAACAATTCAGTTACTTAAATACTGTAGAGAGAGAGAAGAAGAAGAAGAAGAAGAAGAAAGAAGAGAGAGAAAGAAAACCATGTAATTGGGCAAGCGACATGAAAAGCCATCTTCAGATTTGTGAAATTGGGATTTCTGAAATCCTTTCTCAGAGAAGGGATTTCACTACCCACTTCTGACAGTCTTCAATTTTTTTTCTTTTTATTGTCGACAAGAAAAATGGCTCCCTTCTTTTGAGGAGGAAGAGGAGGAATACACACACAGATTGAAATAAATCAAGGGTGGGTCTCTCGGGTTTTCTTCGAGAAACCCAAAATGATTTTGGGTTATTTCGGGCTAGGGTTAGTTTGGGCTCGGTTTTGCCTATCAAAATGGAATGGTTTGGTGCCGGTATCTAATTCTAGGGACTTTGGGCTACGGGCTACATGTTTCCGAGACAATAAAAAAGGGCAGCTGATTTGGGGAAATAAAAAGATAATCAAGGGGAAAAGTGGAAACCCTATAACACATAAACCAAACATACCCTTAAAGTCGCCGGCCAGAGTTAGCAGGTGACGACGGCCAGCGACTTCGTTCTCTCCTATCTCTCTCTCTATCTTCTCTGTCTCCCTTTCTTCTCTCTATCTTCTCTGTCTCCCTTTCTTCTCTCTATCTCTTTGTCTCTTCTCTTACTATTTTCTGCGAAGGGGAGAAACCTCTTCGCCGAAGATATAGAGAGAGAATATGAGGCGAGAGTTGCCGGAGATGATGAAAATGTGGTCGGAATTTGTCGTGGAGGTCGCCAGAATTTATGGTGGAAGTCGTCGGTGTTCATGGTAGAATTGGGAGAGGTAGAAGTTGAAAATATAAGGGTTTAAGTGTTTGGAGGAAATAAAAAAAATTTAAAAAAAAAAAATTTCGCCCAAACTTTGTACCTCAGATAATTTTTTTATTTCCCCAAATCACCCACCTAAAAAATGGTGGATACAAACGGTTTTTTCTCCCCAACTCCGCACCACCATTTCTTCTCCAAGTTCATTAGGATTTTTGTAAATTTTATTTTTCAGATGTTTCTTTTTTCCTACACCCGCCACATCACCTTTTATCTCATTTCTCTAATCTCATTGTTCCAGCAACGAGAATGATTCCCTTCGTTCGGACTCCCTTCGTTCGGACTCCCTTCGTTTTATATGAACGGAAGGGGTTTCAGACCCTTGGTCGAGAGTTTTGTGGTCGATCGATCACAAACATCTCGTGGTCGATCAACCACAAAAGGTGTTGTGGTTGATCGACCGACCATAAAACTCTTGATCGAAGGTTTGAAACCTTCCATAAGGGTTTCACATGAAATTCTTTTTCAGCGTCTTAGATGAAGAGAGTCACTGCAAAGGAAACTCTTCCCTTCGCCTGAATAGTGAAGATTGAAAGAGAGTTTTAGAGAAAGAAAAAACACCAATATTTGGCAGACAGATAAGGAGTGGGATAGAGGGATGACAATGGTGGTGGTCGGAGTTGGGAAGAGATGAGGAAGAAGTTCTGTTGCCCCAAATTTTTTGATAAAACCGACAATGTCCCTTTAAAAATTTGTAGCTTGAGATTTTCTTGTTTTCCCAAAGCGGTGGCCTATGAGAAATGATGTGTATGTCATTCTTCGAATTTTGTGCAGACAGAAACGTTGAGGCCTTTCACTTTGGAACTTTTTTTGGGAGATTTAGACGTACACCCCCGATGTTATATAGATATTAGGACTTCACCCCCCGATTTTTGAAAACTTTTGATTTGTACCCCCACTTGGACGGAAACCGTCAACTCGATGTTAACTTGTCAGTGTGCGAAACACACGCGTGAAGTATGACATTTTTTACCCTTCTAATCGGACGGATATCTGTATCTTAGATCCAACGGTTTAAAGAAAAACCTAATATTAAATAGTCTTTAATGGAAATCCTTTCAACTGCCAAGCCCGCGCAAATTTCTTCCATAATTTTCTCTTCAACTATTTTCACGAGAGAGAGCTAGGGTTTCGGGTTTCTATGTCTTCTTGAGATTTCTTGATTCTTTTTGGTGTTGGTCGATTAAATTGAACAATAGCTCGATATCTCAAGCCTTAGAGTGCCAGTTTCTCTCACTAAAATCAGGAACATTTGAGTATTGTTTAGTGATTTGAAGATACAATTTTTGGGTTTCTTGTGAAGAAGACCATCAATGGGAGAAGGAGGAAGGTCTGGTAGTAATCAGGAACATTTGAGTATTGTTTAGTGATTTGAAGATACAATTTTTAGGTTTCTAAGTCGCTCATTAATTGAGCTTCGTTAATATCCGATCTAAGTTCTTGTAGTTTCTTTTTTGAAGTTTTTGTTCAGATTTTGAATTTTGATGACGTTGATTTGTTTAATCTGAGGCTAGAATCGGAGTGGTAGCACCTGAAAATGAAGATGATGTAGAGTTGTTCAAACTTCCAATTGATGACATAATTAGCTTCAAGATTTGCATATGTTTTCAAATTGAGGTTCCAAGTGAATTTGGTTGCGTGTGCTTAAATTTGAGCTCTAAATCATATAATTAAACCCAAATTGGTGATGTAAATGGTGTTTAAATTCCAATTGGGGGATCAAAGATAATCTACTTAGTTGTTAGTTTTGTCCATTGAAATAATTAACTGCAAGTTGGGGAAGAATTATAGTTTACGATTATAGTGGTAGGAACTATGTTTAATGGGCTACGCTATTTTAGTCATGTAGTGGAGGTTTGTGAATCTAGAAAGCGGAGATTAAAGTACGAAATCTATGTTCCTTGTGTGGTTAATAAGACAAATGTGATAAAACGTTTTAGTATGTACAACTGAAAAGTATTAGTTAATCTGACATACGTTCTTTTTTTTTGGGTTCCCGGTTGTAATTTCGACCCTATTGTGTTTGATTGATTAGAAGTCAAGAGAATGTGGTTTGGAGGTTGTTTTCCACCGGATGTTGTTCTTAGCGACTAAAGGTAAATTGGGGAATAGTTAATAGAATTGAGTGATCAAGGTAACGATAAAGAAATTAGCTTCTTCAGATGTACTTGAGGAAAAACAAATGAATCTGTTAAAAGATTTAGAACGGGAAGAGACAGAGTTTATGAGACTTAAAAGGAACAAGATTTGTGTTGATGACTTTGATCTCTTAACCATTATTGGTCGTGGAGCTTTCGAGGAGGTCAGAGACATGTCTTACAAAAATGCGGTTTAGTTATCGTTTCATCTTTTGGATCTTATTTTCTACGATCGTAGATGGAATTCTTAAAATGGAAATTCAATTAAGTTACTGTAGAAAAAAATGCAACTAGACCCACTATGAGCATTATATAAAAAAGAAAATGTTTTCAAAGTATGTCACACATTTTAATGTTGCTCGGGGGGTTTAGCTGAATTCTGCTTTTGGATTCAGTAAGATTCAAACCTTGGTCTCCTTAGTGGAGCGACACACATGTTACCGCCAACTCGAGTGGGCTTGACACAACTCCGTGGGCTTGACATTATATTCGATTTCATATATTGGTTGCGACGAAGGTTAGACTGTGCAAAGTAACATATTTCCTGTGCCAATTTAGGTTACATTTCTGTAACATGTTTTCAGCAACATAGTTCAGTCTATAACAAAGAAAGAACACCCATGACAAGGAAAGAACATCCATAAGAAAACAAAACATTCATAACAAAATCCATCATCATGTATCCACAAAATAATTCAGTGAGCATCCTCACATTCAAAATAAGAACAAAAAGGAGTCAAGCATCATATTTGTGCTAGTTCTATTCATAAAGTGCCACAAAAAGAAGCAATAAAGAGCATAAATGACCGAAAGTTGTCTAGTTTCAACACAATAGCTATGGTTTCCTACTTTTTATTAGGTTTTCTCGGCCTGTATTTGGTTGGGTTAAAGACTTGAGTAGGTGGGATTGTAGGAGACCTACCTACCAAAGAAAGACTGGGAACCAGGTTGTGAATGCGAAGGAGGTTGTGAAGCTCCTAGTTGAGTAACTGTAGGCCTTTGTTGATTCATTGAACTTCCAGCTTCAGTGATTGGAGCAATAGAGGTTGATGAACCATTTATTCCTCTTGACAGCTTTGTTTGAACAACTTTTGGTTGTGCAGCACCTTTGCAAGTTCTGTTGTTATGGCCAAAACCTTGGCAAGTCTTGCATTTTCTCAAACTCTTTGATTTTCTCAAACTCTTTGATTTTGATGGCCCTTCATCCATATCCCTTATCCTTTGTTTCCTTGGTCTCCCAGCTGGTCTGATTATGAGTGGAGGAAGAACTTCATATGATGGTTGCATCAGTAAGTAACACAAAGGAGGTAGTTTAATACTCAATCACAAAACATAATTCATATATAAGAATAAACGAAGTAGTTTTATGCTCAATGAGAAGGAATAAATTAAAGGAACTCATTTCATTTAAAATAAATGAGAAGTAGTTGAATACTCAATAAACAACACGAGAAGTAGTTTAATACTGATTGGTAAGATGATTCATACCAAAACAGAATACTTTTCATTCTTAAACAACAATTCAAGTAGTTTAACACTCGATGACAAAACATGAATTATGCCAAAAGAACATTCATTCCATTAATAACAAATGAGAAGTCATATTCATTCCATTCATGCTCAATAAGAAGGTATAAAAATGAATAGAAAAAGGTACTTACATTGCCCCATTCCATCATCTGCTTCATAGGTGTGATATATCCTCCATAAGCTTCAAGATATGTACTAACCTTATGAAAGTTACTGCAAAATCTGGTAATGAAATCACAAACTCACATATTAGAACATTATAAGACATAATATATGCACCAACATCTAAAGAAAGTAAAGAAAACTTACTCTGCCCATTTTCTCCTCATTGGTAAGATGACTGAAACAGCATGCATACAAGGAATTCCAGTCATGTCCCATAAACAACAAAAGCAAGTCATATCTCTTATGTTAACAGTCCATCTATTGGTACTATTCACTTCATAAACATTGAATAAGAAGTCACTTGCTCCTTGCACTCTGAAATTACTTATGCCAGTTTTGAACCCATCAATGACCCTTTGAGCTCTTGAAATAATTCCACTTGCATCCCATGTCATTGCTGTCTTCTTCCTCTCATAAAGTAAAGACATCATCATTAAGTGAAACTTATCAATCATAGATTATAGTGGCATGTCCCTTAGATCCATGATCCAAGTATTAAAACTTTCTGAAAAATTATTTGTTATATGTTCACATTTTGCTCTTACATCAAAGAAGGATCTTGCCCATAAACTCACATTAACTCGATGTAAGGTATGCTTTTGGATCATCTTTCATCAATTGGTCTGCCCATAGCTGATAGTCTTCCTTTTTGTATGCCTTTGCTGCCCCCTATGCTAAATTCTTAAGATGACCAGAAGGATAACTCTTCTTGAAGTTCTTGTACATGTGTCGAAAGCAAAACCTATGATGGTTGTTAGGAAAAATTTGTGCAACTGCCTCAATCAAACCCTTTTGCCTATCTGAAATGATTGTGAGCAAACTTGGGTGCAGCTTCACATGGTCACTGAGTTGAGTCAAAAATTTGAACCAATTCTCATAGTTCTCTGACTTGCAAATGTATATGGCTAAGGGGTACAGACCATTGTTTCCATCTAATGCAGTTGCTAACAAACACACACCACCATACTTTCCTTTGAGAAAACAGCCATCCAACCCAATGATTGGTCTACACCCTTTTATAAAACCATCCAAGAAAGGCTTGAATGCAATACATAACCCATTGAACCTGTGGTCTGAGATATTTCTAGAACAAGTTGCTACACTTCCTGGGTTTGAGATAAGCAAATTCATACACATTGCAGGTAAAATTTTATAACCTTCCTCATAATTTCCAAATATCTTCTCCAATGCAATGGCCCTAGCTCTCCAAGCAGTCCAGTAACTAATCTTCACTGTATACTCTTTCCACATTGCATCCTTGATGTTCCTTGGGTTGAAGACTTGAAGTTTTTTCTCTGTTGGGATCTAATGGTGTCTTCCAGTTCTGCTGCGACAAAATTGCAATCAACCATTTTATTGCTCAACCTCGAACTATGCTCACAAGTATGAGTGTTTTCAATTGACTTCAACTCAATTGAAAAATTATCTTTGGGATTTTTGCGTGCATAAAAGAACCATGGGCATCCTTGGTCTGCATTAACACACTTTGCTCTAAGCCTATAATCT
Organism: Eschscholzia californica; assembly: GCF_041429995.1. NCBI lineage: Eukaryota > Viridiplantae > Streptophyta > Magnoliopsida > Ranunculales > Papaveraceae > Eschscholzia > Eschscholzia californica. The sequence goes on from NW_028238198.1 coordinate 42,163,369, forward strand.
TCATTTTTAATGTATCTGTATTCAAATCTGTTATTCACAGCAAATTTTCTTAAAAACTTTCTTGCTTCATGTATGTTGTCCCATTTGGTACCTTCACTTATCACATCTCTAGGCAATTCAAGTCTTTGATGCTCCATTGACTCATCATTCCTGTATAAGTTATCTGAGGCTGCAATAAAGTCATTGAACTCATCAGTGGTAGGTTTAGGCTCCTCTTCAAAATCAGATTCATTTGCTTCTTGGTCATTGCTAGGGTCATACTCATCGTCACTTGATGAATTCAAAGTGAAATAATCCCCTTCTACAGGTATATCATCAATCTCATTAGGAATACCCTCAGTGTGATGATCCTGAGGTTCATTAGACTCATCCCCAGCTACATCTTGTGCTTCAGACACTTCTTCGTTAGGCACTTCCTCTTCATCAACAGTGGGATCAAAACCATCTACATTTGGCATTTCATCTAATTGTTCTTCAGCTAACTCATTCAAATCAATATCATTTTGAGACATTCTTTGTTTTGTTTTCTTCATTTTCTTAGGGTTTCCATTGATAGGCATGTCATTTCCAATCAAATCTTCCCAAAATTCAGGAGACAACTCTTTACCTCCACCATCATCACATTTATCATCACTCATCTTTGGTGGAGATCTATTTCTAGAAGTGTTATCTACACATAGCTTTCTCTTAACAACAGAAGTATTAAGTAAACATGGTGTTCTTGTTCTTACTTTAGTAATATTGGCAGACAAAGGTGAGGATTGACTTTCTTCAAGAGGTTGGACTGCAAGTGGAGTTTGATGATCCAAGAACAAGTGCACCCTTCCTTTACATCCAAATCACCTTCCATCCACCATTCTAGCAAGTCACTTTCTTTGTTGATGTCGCATTTAACCCCCTGTTTCAAATACATGAAAAGCTACTATGCCCAACCAAATCTATGTCATTGTTTCCCATCCCATTAATCAAGTCTATCAAATTCAGCTCATCACCATCTACATTCACAAATATAACTATCTTCCCACTTAAATAATCATCACAAGACCACCTTCCACTCTTAGGAGAAATCCTCCAGTGACCATCATAATTGACAACAATAGTTCTTATAGGAGCAAAACCTACTCTGTAAACAATGATGAAGCAAAGAGAATCAAACTTTTAAAAATCAAACCAACAACAAAAACATAGATAAACACCATTGGCAGACCTAAAACTAATAAATTTGAGTGGTACATGACAGTAATAAAATTGAGTAGTACATAACAAGTTCAAACAGTATAATAACAAAATAATAGTACCTTTTTCTAACACCAAATAAAACTTGAAGATAAAAAGCTAACTTACTTATTCAATAGAGAAATTGCATATATCGAAAGAACCCATTCTTAGATGTTCAAAAGCCAGAGTGGTGCAGTACTTCAAAATGTCACCCTAACTGGGAAATTATATGGTGTCCATGAAAACCCGTTTCGTTACTACAAATCACTGTTATTAAAGGATTTTAAATAATGTCCTCCAATGTTGCCACTGTGCTAGCCAATCATTTGGAAAAAAAAAATACATAGGAAGTTTCCCAAATAGGCTAAACTTCTTCTTGTCGATATGAGGTCCTAAGATTAGTTCTGAAGTCAGAATAAAAAAATCTACACATACAACTTGTCAATCAATGGATGTAATGAATAAATATATTCATGAACCTTAAAACTTGCCTGTAGCTGAGATAAAATTAGGGTTATTTCCCAAATGGCCCCCAACTTTGTGATCAGCTTCCTGCCTAGCCCCCTACTTTATCAATAATTCCCATATGGCCCCCTTTTTCAGTTACCGTTAACTTTCCGTTAACCAGTCATCATTTATCTCTCCTCCATCTCATCGCCTCTCTTTGCCACCTAATCGTCTCGCCACCTCATCGTCTTTTCCGACAAGGTCGCCGGTCGGCGACCTTCAAACTTTTAAATTTTTTTTTTAATTTTCTCTCTCCTCTCTTTCTCTCTCTAAAAAAAAAAATTCTGTCTAGATCTGGTTCAGATCTGACCTTGAAGAAGGTCTACAACAGACCTTCTTCAAGGTCTGTTTCGGATCTTGAAGAAGGTCTGTTGTAGACCATCTTCAAGGTCAACAACAGACCTTTTTCAAGGTCCGAAACAGACCTTGAAGAAGGTCTGTTGCAGACCTTCTTCAAGGTCAACAGACCTTCTTGAAGATCCGAAACAGACCTTGAAGAAGGTCTGTTGCAGACCTCCTTCAAGGTCAGATATGGTTCATTAAGAACCAGATGTAGACAAAAAAATTTTTTTAGAGAGAGAAAGAGAAGAGAGAGAAAATAATAAAAAAAGAAAAAAAACTTTTTTAAAAGTTTGAAGGTCGTCGGCCGAAAAATTGGCCGGCCGGCGACCTTGCCGGAGAAGACGATGAGGTGGTAAAGAGAGGCGATGAGATGGAGGAGAGATAAATGATGACTGGTTAACGGTAACTGAAAAAGGGGGCCATATGGGAATTATTGATAAAGTAGGGGGCTAGGCAGGAAGCTGGTCACAAAGTTGGGGGCCATTTGGGAAATAACCCATAAAATTACTTAAAATTTCAAAAATTGAGATGGGTTTGATAAAAAAAATCAGCAATTTGCTTACTGAAGGGAGAATATGAGATATTTTTACCCTAATATATGCACAACTTGACTGAAATTTGAGTATACATGAACCCTAACTGTAACAAAGATAATACTAGAAACAAACATCAACACATTAAGAGAACGAAAAATAATAAGAGAGATTATATAACAGTAACAAGAAACCTCAACACATCAAGAAAATGGTTTAAAATCAAAGACATTAAGAGAATCAGACATATAACAACAGAAAAAGACAATAAGAGAATGAGATATATAACAACATTCATGATAGTTTATTGATATATCTTAACAGTAATAGCAAACACAAATACTTCTTTAGTCGATTTTGGTGAGAATTTCAAATTCTAAACCCTAAATATATGAACAAATTGATTGAAATTTAATCAGTACATAAACCCAAATTAGAACAACTGAAGAAGTTAGGGATTAACTTACTGATTACTACCAGATCTTCCTCCTTCTCCCATTGATGGCCTTCTTCACAAGAAAGCCAAAAATTGTATCTTCAAATCACCAAATAATACTCAAATGTTCCTGATTTTAGTGAGAGAAACGGACACTCTAAGGCTTGAGATATCGAGTTATTGTTCAATTTGATCGACCAACACCAAAAAGAATAAAGAAATCTCGAAAAATCAAGGAAACCCTAGCTCTCTCGTGAAGTAGCTGAAGAAGAAAATTGTGGAAAAATTTGCGCGGGCTATTGGCAGTTAAAACGATTTCCATTAAAGCCTATTTAATATTAAGTTTTTCTTTGAACCGTTAGATCTAAGATACAGATATCCGTCCGATTCGAAGGGTCAAAAATGTCATACTTCACGCGTGTGTTTCGCACACTGACACGTTAACACTGAGTTGACGGTTTCCGTCCAAGTGGTGGTACAGATCAAAAGTTTACAAAAATCGGGGGTGAAGTCCTAATATCTATATAATATGGGGGTGTATGTCTAAGTCTCCCATTTTTTTTCTTTGGCAGAAACACTCATTTTTATCCCGACCTTCATCTTCGCCACTACCGTCGTGGACCACCATCCCGGATCACGACGTCTACCTACTACGACCATGGTATCTCTTTCATTTTTTTTCTCTCTATCATCTATTTATGCCCACCATATCTACTCTCCACATTCCTCCCTTTACTCTCTCATGTCGACAGAGGAGTTCCCTTTGCCATCAACAACCCCTTTGTCTCAGACAAAGCACGTGAATTCCACGTGCAATTTAAACGCCCCATTGAAAGGCGGTACAACGGAAGGGATAAATCCAACTGCCAATCAAAAATGGTGCAAGTTTAATCACAATATTTTCAAGGTAAGTTCAAAAAATTCTTTCGAATTTGGCAGTGCATAATGTATTGTGGTAGTTCATGTGTTATGAAAAATATAAGGGTTCTAAATATATAACTAAAACCCTAAAAACGAATCTAATAGTTTCAATCTTGAGAGCAAGAAACCCCTAGTATCGATTAAAACTACATAAAAGTTGTTCTGATCACGAGACAAATGTTTAGATTGTTTGTTAAGTAAAAGACATGAAAGAAAGATTTTATGCTCGATACATCAAATCTTTTAGAGGAAGAAAACGAAAAATATCCTTACTCAATTATGATGAAATTCAAGTAGATCAACACATAATGAATACGATCTATAGGCTTGTTTGATGAAACTGAGAGGCAAAGAACAAATAACCAGTCGAATGATCTGCTTTCATGAAGACGGCGGGTTTTAAGTTCCGTAAGGCAAAAGAAAATATGACTAGAGAGAAAGAAAATTAAGACACTAAATCCAGATTTTTTTTTTTTTTTATATTACATTTAGAAGAGGGTAATAGGGATTAAGAAAAATGGGTTTGGACCTTTCTATTTCTTATTGCACAATGGTAGTTTTCTATAAGCATTTTAGGTCGAATTATCGACATATACTCTTGATCCATTTGATTAACATGAATAACGTGAGTGAGATTCAGACAAGTCTGCTGATCGAAATTCAATTGAATGAGTCAGACGAGCCAGATTCAGACAAATAAGCCAAAAACCACTCAACACTTGGGGTCAGATTCAGTTGCACACACGGTTGGGATGTGTACCCCAGGCAAAGAACCTCCTCCCGCTAAAACCTATCTCTCTCACTCACTCTATAAACTTCTTTTGTCACCTTTCTTTTTCTTTCACTCCCAAATCTCTCTCTAATTGCGGAAGGAATTTTAGTGTGTCTATCTTTGTTGAATGATTGTACCTGACTGGTTAGGGTTTTCTTCAATTTCTATAATGCGTTTGCTCAACCTTATATTAGTGGGGTTGGTTAGGGTTCTAAACTTATACTTTCTTTTTTGTTTGCTATTTGTGAGATCAAATTGGAGCATGTCTAACTTCTCTTATTTAGCTTAAAACCCTAACTTAATATCTATCTATTAATTTTAATCACTACTGGAAAGCATTTGTTGGGATTCCTTTTATTGTTTTGGTCTATATTTGATCATATGATGCTGAAATCAATCTGATTAGAGTTTCTTGGTTTGCTTTGACATTTGACTCCAGCCGAAAACTATCTGATCACTGACTATGGAAGTAGAGGGAAAAACATTAATGCACAAGCTAATGGAGAATTACATTAGGTTATCTACCTTTCAGTAACAACTCTAATTTTACATTCAACTCGTTTTTTTCGTTGTTTGTTTATGCTTTCTCTTCGGCCTTTCATTTGTCGCTTCATTCTATTAAGAAAATCTACTTGCTAGTAACACTAAAAGGTGAATTTGCAAAACTGAGAAACCCATCACAAAAAAGTTATTTTCGAATGGTCTAGAGCTATAGATTCTTAGTTACTCTATGTCTTATACTTTGATACCTCAATGAGAGTGCAGTTGAAAGTAACAAGCAAAGCCGGAAACTTTGAAACTAATGTTATCGTATAGAAAAGGAATTCCATAAATTTTAATTGCTTGTGTAAAATATTATTTATACATTAAAAGTTAAGTTGACGGATGATATGACCAAAACAGACTCAAGGTTCTTAAAGATGGAAGCATGATAATATTTAATCTACTTTCTCAGGTAACTTCCTCCTCTCTATCTTTTACTCCTGTATCTTAAATAATTGTCTCGTGTCTTTTCGTATTGTGTCCGTTAGAGGTGAGCTAGATGCATGTTGGTGATTGAGGCGCTGAACTTTTCATCAAGTTACCCAATCTTAATTCTACATTTTCGGATGGAAATTGCTTGTTGACTGGTGTATTTTTGTGATCTATTTCAGAAAATTTGCACTATTGTGCTTCAATTACTTTGGCACTTTGTTCACCTTATCATAAGCATTTGGCATGTTCTGTTGTCTGTGACACAAATGCTTCGGAGCTACATGGTCTCGAGTGGATTATTCAAGAAGTACAATGCTCTGGATTTGAATGAACTTCAGTGCCTAGCCATTGTCGTAGAGAATGAAGATGCTTATGATATTTCAAGAGTTATTAAGCTTTTGCAATGGCTGTCAGGAATTGGTTTGAAGCATGTCTGCCTATATGATATGCAGGGTAAGGATGCATCTCACATACCGCAGTTAATATTTCACAATTTGATCTCTAAACTAAGTGATCAAGGCTTACACTCTGTTGTTTTAGGCGAGCTGAAAAAAGCCAAGAGAGTCATTTTGCAGGAGTTTGACAATGCTGGATCACGAGAACTGGTATGATCTAGTCTCCTTATAATGGTCTTCTACGAAAAGCCAAGAAACATATGATCAAAAGTTTTAAACAATGGAGAATCAAAAGTACATTCACGACTTTTCTTATAATCATTCCCATTTTCTTCCGGTTGAGCTGTTGAGCTCTGCGGTTAAGTTAATCAATAAGTAATACAAATTAACCAAATTATTGCAGTCAAGTACTCAAGTTTCATTTTCAGGACAAATAATTTTGGTTGAATAAACAATTTGTCACGATTGGTCGAGAAAATGGTATGTATTTCTTTCAGGCCATTGCTTCGGGGACGGAATTGTTGCGGGGACGGAACACTTTTATGAGAAACGGGTCAATCTGATTTGACTTTATTGGGTTTGAGGGAAGCCTAATTTTATTGGGCTTCATAGCAGGAGAGTGAGATGGTTGTGGTCAGTGGTGATGGTGGTTATGATGGTAAAGTAAAGATGAAGGGGGCTGTTTGTGAAAAATAAGTTTAGGGAGTTCTAAAATGAGTGGCCTTAAACCTTTCATACCCACAAAATTGGAAAAGTTTCACCTCGTCCCCTTAAAATTTCCGTTCCTGCAATGATTTTCTCCGTCTCCAAAGCAACTGCCTTCTTTTGCTTCCAATTCTTATTTGTAGTATTGTATTATGGCATTCATGTTGGTCTAGTTTTATGTATATTGATATTTTTGTTTGTATGCTGTAAATGAATATTATTATTGATGTTAGAGCTCTCTTGCAGGGAAATGATTATAATGATAGGTTTCTTGATCAAAAGAAAATGATTGTGGATTTTGCTTCAATCTCCGATGGGAAAGAAGGGATGGCTAAAGCAGCTGATCTTCTTTGTTCGAAGCATTTGCAAACTCGTAGTTCAGATGGGATTTCGGAGGGCCCAATCTTTACAGAAACTGACATTTCTTCGGTTCTGCATCTTGTTGGTTTATTTCGTTCTCTAACTACATTTCTTTGGTTTCGTATTATCTATTTTGTCAATTAAGTTTTTCTGCCGTAGTTCTCTTACTCGATGAAGTTCTTTCATCTTAGGTTGTGAGGGGCCAGTACCTAATCTGCTTCTAACTTATGGATCTGTTAGATGCCACTTCGGATTTCCTGCCTGGAGAATGCGATATACAGAGATTGTGTGAGTGTTCTTTGACTTCTTTCAATAGTTATTTTTACTGATCACTTCAAAATTACAGAATCTTCGAAAAACCTTTGTTTGCTTCGTCTGTTTTCTAAACATATTTCTACACCGGGTGTGATGTGAGCAGCGGCCATCTGTTTGGCTCCTAGTACTAACAACAGCATTTGTGTTTATACAGGCATATGGGACCACTCAAGTCTATGGAATTTGGTGCACTACTGAAAACCATTCAAGAATTCACTATGGTTAAACAAAACTATGGTTAGTGATTTCAAAATTATAATAATAATTATTATTGTTATATGGTTAGGAATTTATTATTATTATCATTATTTATTATTATTATTATTATTATTATTATCATTGTTATTTATTATTATTATTTCTTTTAACCTTAGTGATCCGCTGGTCTTATCTTTTTTCTTTTGAGTATTTGGTTAATCAGTATTTATTGATAAATGATTTTTCTAATGCTAACTCCCTTTTGGGTCACATGAAAATGGTCCAATTACAGAATGTGGTCAACTCTAACCACGAAAATCATGCTTAATAAAAATTATCCCATGCCAAATCGATATGCTAACATGCACTAATTTTGAACCACCGATTTTGAGCATAATCAAATACCTTTTGGCGGGGTTAGAAGTTTCACAATAACATGACTTTCCTGAGGATAATCTTCATGGTAAATTGGACAAATGAACCAAAAATTAGAACTTGGGTTGTGTCATGAGAGACTCATGGTTTATTAGAAAACCCCGTCCAATCTTACACTTGTTCAATATCCGTTAAAGTTAGAAGGTTCTGCTATCTGAGAAAAAATCAGTCGAGGTGCCAACAACTCTTGGTTGGAGTCTGCAAGATGTTTAATCTTCCACCCTAGAGGTCAAGGGTTTGAGGCACGCTTCCAGTGGCGATAATTTGGTGCATTTGGAAGGATCGCAACAACAAAATTTTTAAAGACACCAATATCAACTCTAGCCTAGACGTGGAAGATATCAAAGCATGTATTTTGATTTGGGCAAAATGTTTGCCGAAGTATAGTCATGTCTCGTTTAATGATGTAGTTCGGAATTGGGAGGCTTGGATCTCGTGAGGGATTTTCTTGGTCTTCCCTTTGTTTAGTTCTTTTCGTTTTAATATTAATTCAAATTTTCAAAAAAAAAAGGGTTTGAGGCACGCTGACAACTCAAAAAAAAAAAGATCAGTTGAGACACCAATTTCTTCGTTTTGTTTCTTCTGCTCTTTATTTCCTTACTTTCCTACTTGTCATTTAATTCTACTCTACTTCCAGGAGTATTTTGTTATTTGATAATAAACTAATGTCAATGTTATCAGGTACATAACTCGTAATGGCGCCTGAGTAGCACGAAGGCACGGATAATGGAAATAAAAGCAAGGCAATGGGGCGCACCCAAATACTACTCCGTTTTAGGTTTGTGAGTACTACTAGTACTAGTTTATTATTAACATTTGGAAGTTGTAAACAATTCTTAACAAGATAAATACTTTAAGTAAAACATACTTATATAAATTTAAGCTCATACCGAAATCTTTATATTGTGTAGGTCAAAACTTATAGGCACCTTTTAGAATGGGATTTGCATACAAATTATTATTTAGAGGAGATAAGTTATATCTATGTTTTCCTTAAGCTCGGTGTCTTTAAATGTTTGATATTTTTAGAAGACGAAGAGTGAATGTTTCAGTCTCTAAACCCCTATAAATGTTTTTGATTAGAAATATTGAAATCTGTAAATGTCAATGAAAAGTTTGACGGATTTATTGGGTCTACTAAATAAGTTCGATATTGGGTCTACTAAATAAGTTCTCCGTGATAGGCATTGAAGGTATAAGTAGATTGTGAGCAACAAACTAACTAGTATGTGTAGTTTGGTCGAAATTATTGCGGTAGGCAGGTCACATCTCACATGCTTGTCGCATTTCGTCAAATCTGATTTAACTAGTATTTGAACTGTTTAGAAATTTTTGTTGATATCTTATGATGAATGGGTAGATTCTCCATTGAAAGTTAATGAAAGGTAATGCACTAAAATAGAAGAATCTGTGTATTTCATTAAAACCCAATAGTAATTACAGGCATCATCTCTGCTCCCAAAACCAATTAAAAAGCCAACATAAATCATACTGTACTTGTCAAGAATTAAAAACACCCACCATTTCCACCCACACACACACACACACCCACACAATACTCCTTTGACTAAGAAATTACTAAAACAATCAATGGGACAGAGATATTAACATATCGATTGATCGAATCCAACCCCATGATTTTTTCTTCTTCATTCCATTACTCATGAATCTATAAAAGATCAATGTGTAGAAACTTCAAAGTTTTTCTGTATATTTATAGGAATTCCCAGACTTTTTATTCTAGGTTGAGAACTAGAAGTTTTAAGAGTTCTTGAAGGAACACCGAAATCAGCACTCATAGAAGAGAAAGAAAGTCTGTTTTTAGATGGAGAGAAACCAGAATCAGAATAAGAAGAATCTGAATACCCATATCTTTGTTTTGGTATACTAATTGATCTTGTTTTTGCTTTAGCTGATTCTGTTGTCAACATGTAGTTTCTAGTAGAAGAAGAAGATGATGAACTTGAAAATGATCTTCTTGGAAGTGATATAGCAGTTGATCTCAATCCTGTAAATTGTTCTTCATCTGATAATTCTGTTATTTTACGTTCTGATCGTCTTTCTATTTCTCTGTAAGATGGGTATGAACGAAGAACGAAATCTGAAGTCTTCTCCTAAAAAGAAATTAAGATTACACAACTCAAGAAACTAAATGAGAAATCAAACAACTCAAAACGAATATAAAATTGAGTAAAGATTATTTTACGTGTGTTCTCCTAGTCAAGCTCCCCTGCCTGCTTAAAATTATAGAGTTGCATCTTTCCAATAATGAAGTTGGATCCTCAATCCGCTTTTTTTGAGTAATGAATTCGATCTGTTTAAACAATTATATGTAAATTTTAACCAACTTGTAGTGGGATAAAAAAAAGTGAACCTCTACGAATATCAGCCTTCGGATTATCTCCAGGTAAGCTGTACTGAGCTTTGTAAGTTGGAATGTGAAAGTAAATTTCAATAACCAAGTATAAACTAGTCGATAAATTAGGTTTCTAAGGTTTAGAATCGAGGAGGCGTTGAAATACCATATCTTTGTTCGGTCGGAATGAGGGCTCATCGTCTTCATTGATTCGACTATCCTTAACAACTACAAATCTTCGTTCTCGAGTATGAGATTGTTGTATCTTTGAGAGGGGTTCCGACCTCTTAAGACTTGTCAATACACGGCGTCTCACAGCTTGACCTCGAATTATAGCTTGAAGCTTTACGAGTCCCTTTAGTGCGCGTAATGCTTTCCTTGCCTGTTTCATTCTCTCAAGTAAAAGTTAAGTTCTATTAAAGAAGGTAAAAGATTGAGAAAGAATCACATGAATGTCTAAAAGTTACACTCTATATTCTTGCGTCTGACTCGTCTGAATGACTCAGTTTTGGTACAGGACAAGTTACACATAAGATAAGTATGGTTTAAGAGCTTATAGACTGAAATAACCTGAATAAAACAAGTCAGCTGAGACTGACTTAGATTCATACAAGTTAGACAACCACAAACAGGCTAACACGTTAACCGAAGAAGAGGCAAAAGTGTCAAGTAGCTTACAAGGTAGCCCCGGAAAGCAGTTTGAATTACAATAGCAGCTGGGTTCCATCTTCTGCTTTTAGTTCGACGATATGATTGAGAAGCTCCTGTGAGACGGAGAACCTCGGCGGCAGCTTGAGCAGCTGCTACTGCAGCTTCAGCTGCAGCAGCAGTTGCAATGGCAACAGTTAATGCATGTTTTTTATGATCATCTTCTGCTTCCCTTAATGTCCTCTGTTTATGTGATGGTACGAGTACTGGTGGTAAGCATTTGAACTTCAACCTCCCAAGAAACCATCTCCTTTTTTCTTTCTGAAATTCAATACAAGAGTAGCAATTTCATTATTATGTTCGAGCCAGATTTCAGGATGTTTCTTCTTGTCTAATCATGCATCTTGACTCGTTTGAATAGGTAACTCGGGCTGATTTTGGGTCTAGTGAAGTTAGACATACAATAAGTGTAAAGAGCCTTCCTGTCTTAATTATTTCGAAATAACAATTTATTCCCCTAACCAGAACAAAGTTAGACTCCGGCTATTCAAATTTAGCCGAGTCAGACTCAGACGAATTAGATTTAGAGAATCACAAGAAAGAAAGAAGAAAAAACGAGCACCACCTAACTTCAATAGTCGATGAAATGCGTTTGGTTTGTGTTCGAAAATCAAGATACAAGAAAACTATGATTTTTTTTTTCTCTTATTCTTCTTTGGGATAGAATGAATTCCATGAAAAACATATCAACTATAAATTCTCTACCTTTTCAGGTTTACCCTTTGTGTCTGCTATGAAGAATTTCCTTACAAAATGAAACCAGCTCCTCCTCCTTGCCATTGATGAATCATAACCTGTACAAATAACTTTCAGAATCTTAACCTGTCATTTTTTAAGAAATATCTCTTACCCATTTCCTCGAACAAAATCAATTGTACGAAAGAGTTACAAAATACTAATTCGATAACATTTCGACAAATAATATCAGATAATGTGTGATCTTAACACAAAATGTTTAGTTACCTTTAAAACAATGACAACAGTCTATAGTTCTGAAAAAGAAAAGATAGTGAGTGATAAATAGAGACCTGAAAACTGAAAGAAAAGTGAATGAATAAATGAAGATTAGAACATTCAACTTTCTGATTCCAAATAAGAGTTAATGATCTGTCAAAAAAGAAGAAAACATAAACAAGTGTGTATTATATCTATCATTCATAATGGATAGAAAAAAGTTGTTTTTTTAATGACTTGAAGTGGTCATATCAAAGTGATCAAAGTGTGTGAGGGGCCTGGAAGCCGAAAGGATATCATGCAAAAAGGAAGACCCAGTTGCTCCTCAATGATTCATTCACTATTCTAGCCCTAGGGGCTCACTCACTTCTCTCTCAAACTGCAAATCAAGGAGGAAACTGTCTTTGTTCAACAAAAAAAAAGAAAAGAGGAAACTGTCCAATTATTTTCTTTGGCCAGAGGTATTTACAGAGTCCTTGAGAGTTTTTTTTTTCTTTTGAATGTTGACTAAGAATGGTCATGACAAATACCACATTCATAGTTTGATACGATGTGATCTGAGGCGGAGTTAGGATTTAGGTTTAAGTAGGGTTAACTTAAGTAAAATTTGCATATTAAATTTGTATTCAAAGGCTAGTGCTTGCAAAATGTAACGACGTTTTTTTATTCAATTACAATTGCTTTATACGTTTATTCATTTTATGATAATATATTTTTTCTATTTTTCTACTAATAGACGTACCTAGGATTTGGGAAGCGGGGAAATTTTTTGAAGTTAAATTCGAAATAAACAAAAAATTAGGACATAAAATATTATGCCATATCAAGTAAATGAAACAAAATATGGTAAACATATAATGCTACCCATCTATAAAGACGAAAATTTTCGGGAAAGGAGACCCTCCCTTTCGCCACAACAACTAAGAGAAAAATGGAAGTGAAGAAAGACGAAAAAGAAGAGAGAATGACGAAGTATACGAGAGAGAAATATAAAATATACACGAGAGAAAGATGAAGTAAAAGAAAGATAAAAATGCAAGAAGAAAAAAAATTAAAATACAAAAGAATAAGCACAAAAAATGGGTGTCAAAAAGAATGTTTTGAAATAATTGAGTGTCAAAATTACCGTTAGATACGAGTTAAGGGCCAAATCAGTACTCTGTTATCACTTGGGGGTCAAAAATGAATTATTCCATTCCAAGTTTCCAACAGCTAAAAAAACATTTAAAATCACACTTTGGGTGAATTCGAACATGTGTTCTTGAGTGGGCAAGAAACCAATCTCATCCAGCAGGGTTAACTCATACAAGTAATTGGCTTTTGGTCCGGCATTATTAATAGCTAACCCACGCTATAGCCTAAGTTAGTTCACATGTAGTTCCGCTCCTAGATGTGATAAGCACGATAACTACTGAATTACTACTGGTCTAAAGTCCCACGAATTAAATGGGTCAAAACTCAAAACTAGTAATTTACATAGTGTTCTTAAAAAATTTCTACATTATAATTTATTAACAGCTAAAGACTTCATTCTTTTTTATTAAAAAAAAAACTTCCCTCCTCCCAAATCCTAATACATATGTTTCAACAAAAAAATCCTAATACATCTAGGGTTTAAAAAAAATCTAAAAGAGCTTGTATCATTCAACTCAAATGGAAGTATGGAACTGGATCTTTTATTTTAAGGCCGCGGCTTTGGGGAATAAAGAAAATTCTCTGGGGAATAAATTCTCGAGGGAATCCAGATTTTTTTGAAAATTCTCCGGGGAATAAATTTTTATGGGGAATACAGAATACATTTTTTTGAAAGTTCTCCTCCATCTCATCTGTTCTCTCTGCCACTTCATCTTCTCGACACCTCATCATCTTCTCCGGCGAAAGTCGCCGGCCGGCCAATTTTCCGGCCGGTGACCTTCAAACATAAAAAAAAAAAAAAAAAAAAATTAATTTCCTCTCTCCTCTCTCTAAATTATTTTTTTTTCTTTTCTCTCTCTCTCTAGAACAGATCTAGAGAGAAAGAGAAGGTATTCACGAACAGATTCTCGTTGACCATATTTCTTCTTCATCTTCTTCTTCTTTGAACTTTTTGTATGAAATAAGTGCTTAACGTGTTTCAGAGGAAAGTCAAGGAACCCTATTTGTCTGTCAACTGTTGTATTATTGCAGATTGAGAAAGGACCTCCGAGACCTAGTTTTTGCTCTCTCTTTATCTATCTAACGGGATCGTCAACGAGGTTGGGGGCAATCCAGAATCTAAAACTTAGAGAGAAAGAAAATAAGTGAGGATGGTGTGGGATCTCTTAACATGGGTGTTTGCTTTCTTTCTCCTCATTGCTAATTTAGCCCTAGTCGTCTACCAGGTCTTTCTCTCTCTCCATTGTTGATTTTTTAAAAAAAAAAGATTGATTTTTTACAGTGGTTATATAGAGATGTGAGCTGAATTTTGGTGCTTTATGGCCTTGGTTCCTGTAATTTGTGAATGGATTCTCAATTGGGAATTTAGGGTTTCTGTTCTACCCTATTATGTAGTGTGAATTGGAGGTGTACTAATATGATTTATGAGGAAAATGTTAGAGTTTTCTTTTACCAACCCATCTCTTAATTGAGTCCATAATCATGATTTGAACACCCAAACCAAAATAGAGAGATATAGAACCTTTGTGGCTTGCTGCTACTACTTATTTTGCATCTGAGTTAATTTGCATCTGAGTTAACCATTGAAGGTCTGTTCTCTCTCTCTCTAGATCTGTTGTAGAGAGAGAGAAAAAAAAAATTTAGAGAGAGAGAGAAATTTTTTATGTTTGAAGGTCGCCGGCAGGCTTCCGGCCAACGACTTTCGCCGGAGAAGATGATGAGGTGTCGAGAAGATGAAGTGGCAGAGAGAGGTGATGAGATGGAGGAACCTTTTTTATAGCATCTTCTAAAATTAGAAGCCCCTTAACAATAAAAAGAAACATAAAAAAGTCAATCTTATTTGACTAGTTTTAAGAAAAGTCTTTATTCCCCGGAGAATTTTCTTTATTCTCCAAAGCCGCGGCCTATTTTAATTATGGGTTATAAAACTAAGTTTCTGATTTTGGAATTCATGATGATTTTATCTAGGTTTTTTTTGTTTCTCTCTCTAAAAAAAAACTTGTATCATTCAAAAATTATGGATAGTTAGAAATAAGAGTTGGTGAATAAGATTGACTACTGTGAGCATTTTTGTTTGTGGGCAAAAAATAATAATAGTAATTTTTAGTCGGGTAAATAAAGTGGCCCTAGATTATTTCCAATGAGGTCACCCAAGCAGAAATACAAAATGTTTGAAAATCCAGCGGATGAGTCGGACTTCATCCAAACTATACAAAATAGGAAATAATAAATCAATAGATATTAAAAGTTTAATATTTTCCAAAATATATAAGATATGCAAATTAATTAGCTGTTTGATTGAACATATAAATGGAACCTTCCAAAATTTAAAAATCTATTTAAAAGATTCTAATTGGTAATTTTTGTAATATCAATAGATATTAATAGTAAGTTAAATGTTTGTCTTAAAACCCAAGTTACCATTTGTCCCACTTTAATCAATTTTTTTTTGCAATGTTTCCTCCTCACATTTATTCATTCACAGACTTGTCTCTCTTCTAGGGTTTTCATCCCTAACATAGATTACAATAAGGGCTCCATTATAGGACATTAAAGGTTTCCAAAGGAGTTACTTTGGGGGAAGGATTTTCAAGATTAGAAAGGAGTGAACTAACAAGAAATTCAAGGAAACAACATAACTCGATTGCTTTATTTAAGGTTAGTAATTTCTTTTCACATAAAACCTATTTTTCATTGACTAAAATCGTAGTATGAAGTTGTTTTTCGTTTTAAGGGTTTGGTTGTATTATTAGTTTGATGAAGACCTTCTTATTTTTTGTTGTAATACAGTTATCGAGGTAATTGTTATTTTATAGTTTTATTGGTTTCAGTTATGTATATATGCAGAAATAGTATGTTGATATATATAACTGTTGTAATTTTAATGTATTAGCAGTATTCTGATGTTTTTGTGTGACACTGATTTGAGGGTGTAGAACTAAAATATGGGAAGAGCAAAATTGAGCATGAATTTGATACAAAAGGAGAAATCGAGGAATTCGACTTATATCAAAAGAAGGAAAGGACTAAAGAAGAAAATCCAAGAATTTTCGATATTATGTGGTGTTGATGCTTGTATGATACTCTATGGTCCCAAACAAGGTGACCGTCCGATCGATCCTGAGATATGGCCGAACAACGAAGATCAAGTTCATCGAATTATCAATCGGTATCATCAAACCGGCAACGACGATCACGGAAAACGTAGTCTCAAAATATGTGATTACTTCATTGATCAGACCAAGAAAATGGAAGATGAAGTTGTTAAATTAAGGTCAAAGAATGATCAAATCTTGTGGGATGATCGAGTCAACTATTTTAGCGTTGACCAACTTGGAGATCTAGTCAATGTGTTAGGATCTAAGATGGAATCGTTGGATGGGACGATTGCGTTGATCAAGGGTCAGGATCATTTGTTGAGTGGAAACCAGGAGTTGATTGACTACTCATTTGGAGTACCCAATCAGAACCCTTACTATACTGGTGGTAGTAATAATACTGATAATAATGATATTCTGAAGATGGAACCACTTTGTTATGTTGCACCGGTGGATCATCATCGTCCAATACCAACCGATTATTCATCAGATCACCCGAATACGTTTTTCGAGGATGCTCAGGATATTATCCCGGCCAATAGTTTCGACTATGGGAATTTAGGCGGTTGGCCGATTGGTAATTTTTCTTATCCAATGGGAAATAACCATCCATCGCTTTACGATCAAAATGAGTACGTAAATCGAGGATCATCTATGTATTATATGCCCCAGCAGCAACAACAGCAGCAGCCAATGCTTGCATCGGAACCATCGATTGTACAACATGGATCGTCATCGAGATACGCGGTAGGTTCTTTGACGGGTCAGATGAACTTTCAACCGTCGATAATGCATTCGTCTCAGATGTATCATCATAATCAAGGGCCGATGATGCATCCTCATATGATGCATTTGGGGTCGTCGTCATCATCATCACCACATCAGATGAATCATCCTCATCGGATGAATCATCCTCATCATCAACATAATCATAATCATAATCATAATCAAGAACAGTGGAATGAGTTATTCGACGAAACTCTTCCTTCTATGATGGGAAACAACAACAACAAGAGAGACATGTCTTAAATGCTTCTTATTAGTATTTTTTTTTTGAAGGGTAAAATTAGGGTTTATGTCTAATCAGTATTAGTATAAAGTTTGAGGGTGTAAGTAGTAGTGATAATTAGTTAGGACTAAGGTAGTCCATGTTCTTTTAGTGTCTCAGTCTGACCGGTTTAAATCTTATGTGATTGAAACTAACTTGTTTGAATAGGAATTTAAATTGTTTTATCTGATTGATTTTTTTTATTTTTCGCTCCCAAAAAGTTTGTAATTTGATATGGCAAGTTGTGCCAATGGACCTCAACAAAAAAAAAAAAAGTTGTGCCAATGGGCATATCAGAAATTAAGAATGACATTCAAGTTATGAAATAATCTCAAGTGCGGAAGAATCTAATTGTGTTAATATTATCTTTTCATTTGACAACAAGATCGTATTTACTATTATGTTCTGATTTAGACTCTTGATCATCAATAATCATATTGTATCAATGCCATGCGCTTCTAAGTGGTGGAAATGTTGTTTTAGTCTCTTTACTAAATAAGGGGGTATTGTGAGCAATTGAGCATTCTCGAGCTGCACGATGATCGATTTTAAGTGGTGGAAATTATCAACATCTTCACCGGCAGCCACCCATTTTCACCGGCAACCACCTAGGTTGGCAAACACCATTTTCTCCGACGACTACCACATTCATCGTCCCTCTCTTCATCGTCCCTTTCTTCATCGTCATCACCATCAACATATTATCTTCTGTATTTTTCAATTTTTCTTTTTTTTTTTTTCAAAAGAAATTAGGGTTTCCCCTCTTCCTGTTGGGGTGGCCGATAATGGGGTTCTTCCCCTTCATCTATGATAGTAAGCAACAAGAACAATGTGTGATATGGAGAAAGGAGAAAACCTAATGGAGTAAAGCAAACTATTGCCGCATTGCAACAAGAGAGTTTAAGAGAGAGAAAGAGAGAAAAAAGGCTAAAACTTTGGGAAACTAATTTATAGTAATTTATAGTTCATGTTGTTTATAGGGTTTTAACATTCAATAAAAATAGATATTGTTTCATTCATTCAATCACTCTTTACATTTAAAAAAGAAAAATAATATTTCATTGAAGCCTGAACTATAAAATAGACGTGAGAGATTGTTTTTTTTTACATTGAAAAGATATCACTCACAAGAGTCCTATTTATATATTTTTCGAAGTAGTTACTTTGGGAAGTTTTTTATAAAAAAAAAACCGATCAAGAATGTGGAAGAGAGATTTTCTCCCCACTAATTTATCTTCCTCCCAGGATCTTCTCCCATAATTGTTGGGTATATAGTAAATTAAATGTCAACAACAGCCTTGTAGTTAATCTGTTGGAAGCGGGCATATATGATCTCTAACACAAATGAGGATATAAAACTCTAATGGTAGTTTCAAATAGTTAGAACTTAATTATTGACAATAATACCCTTTTGTTTTGATTCGAATTACAAGAAGAAGATTTTATATCGACCGTCGGATGCGATCTCTATTAAACTCCCAACAAAAATGGACGGTCAGACTTATCCCCTAAATAACCGACTGACCTGTTTTAATATATAGGATTGTAAGAAAAGATAAAGAGAAAGGGAAAGCTCATGGGTTGGTTGTAAAGAAGATGAAGATGGGAATGATGATGATTGAAGAATATTATAAACAGGATAGATATTTGATTGTCTGCCGGAAAAATGGTGCTGCCGGAAGTAGATGGTGGATTGCCTGCCGTGAAGATGGCGATGAAAATGAATTAAGAGAAAAACAAAATAAATTAGTTTTAGATCCTTTACTTTGGTTGGAACATATTATAGTTATTCACACCCAATTCTGTTGTCCACCTAAGAAATTTTATTGTCCACGTATTGGCGACCTAGATTTGTTTTCAACCAAATCAATAACACACTTTAAATCGCATCTGAGTTATGTTATCAGGATTTTCACTGATACCTCAATAACACGCCCTACAATTATATCCCCAGTTTGTCCCTATACCCAATTAGAATAAGCTTTCAAGTGAAATGATGGTGTATTTGGATGACGGAATCATGAATCCGCAGATTTATGAGTCCTTGGAATTCATGATTCCACGGATTCATGAATCCAAGTAATATTTTTTGGTTGTTTGGCAACGAATAAGAATCTTATGATTTATTATTATTTTAGTATTTTTAAAACGCTTTTTTAGAAAAAAAATATTGTATCAACCTTGTTCTCGAAACTCGTTTTTTTCAAATATCGTTTCATTTGTGGAAATATCAGATTTTGGGAAAAAACATGTTTTGGAGGAAAAAAATTTTGAAAAAATAGATTTTCGGGGGAAAATTGATTTTTCGGAATTTTTTTATTTTTTTTCAAAAATAATATTTTCGCGGGAAAAAATGATTTTTGGGAAAAAAATGATTTCTGAGAAAAAATGATTTTTGAAAAAAATAATATTTTTAAAATAATTATTTTGTCGAAGGAAATATTTTTTTGTTGATATTAAGTTTGAAATTTGGATAAATTAATCCAAAATCCTAGCGAATCCGAGGGGGTAGGGTGAGATTTTAGTCCAACACAAATTTTGGAATTAGGAATCCTTAGAATTCAAGAGTCTTAGGATTCTTGGTAGCCAAGCAAACCAAGGATTCATGATTCCTACCAAATCCCACTTTTGATAGGAATCCTACTTAGGAATCTTGCAACTAAACACACCATGAATGAAAAGTCTAAGAACCTAATCTTTCTTCATTGCTATAGGAAACAGGTTTCTGTTGCTATAGCAGTAAGAAAATATACTTCTGCGTTTGATTCAATGACAATTGTAACTCTCTCTTTCTCTCTCTAATGGACGATCAAACACAAGTTTCTGTTTAGGGAAGTTGTAAGCCCGCCACCACTTTATTCTTTTGGCGCTCCCTTAAAGCCAAATTTCATGAATAATTTATGATGTATTGGTGATAGGGGCGCTGATAGCAATAAATTGGGGCGCCTATAATGTTCTATGGTTTTTAGAGAACGGAAAAGGGAGAAGGGAAGAGAGAGAATCAGTTTTTAGACCGACATTTGATTTGATCTGGATATTGTACTTAGTACTTTTCTTTTGTTTGTGAAAGTTGTTTTTAGTACTTTTCTTTTTAGTAAAGCCATCTATTGTATTAAAACAGCTCAGTCGGTTTTCCAGGGGATAAGTCTGGCCGTCCCTTTTATTTTAGAGATTTACTTTTGATTAAATCCGACGGACGATACCAACTACATTTATGTAAATACAATAACATGAAAAGGGTATTACAGTCATTTTCGAAACCGTCTACCCCACGCAGGGATAACTCTGACCTTCTTCCCCCAAAATCAAAACTGTCTACCCAAAATCAAAAATCAAAACTGTCTTCTCCCAAAATCTTCAGAACATCTCTCTATCTCCGAGATTTTTCGAAACCGTCTTCTCCATCGAAGTCTATCCAAAATCAAATGGTGTCTTCAAAAGCTTTTCAGAAGTGGAGTATGATTTTGGGTTAAAGCTTTGAGTCAGGTATGCTTTAATTTTTCAGTTTTGTTACTGACATTGTTTAATTCTTTAGTTTTATAATCCTTTAATTTTTTAGAATTTAGTTCTTTAAAAACTTAACTGGCATTGTTTTAGTTCATTGATTTTAGGTTAAAGTTTCATTGTTTTTAGGTTAAAGCTTTGAGTAAGGTATGCTTTTAATCTTTACTTCTTTAATCTTTAATCCTTTAATTCTTTTGGTTCTTTAATCCTTTAATCCCTTAGTTCTTTAGGTTCTGTGACTGCGTCTTCGATCCAGAAATCGAATTCCAGCACGAAAAATTTATTGTTCAATCTTCATCAGGTATATTTTATTTTTTCTTTTCCTTTAATCGTTTCTTACTACTTTGATTGGATTGGTTACCAGTTGAGGAGGCTTTTTTGTGTCATTCTCATTGGATGTTGTCCGTTAAACCCACACGTGTTATGAGAACGATTTGCACTTTATATATGTGATGATCTTGCACATAACCTTCGTACCACGCGTGACATTCCTAATCTGTCTAAGGAACAAATACTTGATTTTGGATTGTTTCTTCTCAATGAGCTACTTCTAGAGTCCGGAAAAAACCTTCAAAACGACTTTCCCTCCATGCCAAAACCGATTAGAATATGGACTGAATTTGTTGGTGATAGATTTATTTGGGAGCACAGACAACTTCAAATTGCTATTGAGATTTCAGATGTTGACTCTAATGTTGAACGTCTAAATTACGCACAGAAAACAGCTTTTCACTCTGTAACTGAATCCGTTAATGAACAAAGAGGTGTGATATTTTTTTTGAATGGTGGAGCAGGAACAGGTAAAACCTTTTTGTACAACACGATTGCTGCTAGCTGTCGTGTAAAGGGTTTTATTGTTATCACAGTAGCTTCTTCTGGTATTGCTTCTTTACTATTAGTTGGAGGTAGAACTACCCATTCCACTTTTCGTATCCCTTTTCACAACAATGAAGGTGAGAAAGAGACAAGAGAGTTTTTTTTATAGAGAGAGTTACAGAGAGAGAGAGAGAGAGTAAAAGCTGGATTATAGAGTTGGAGATAGATGAAGCTAGAGATAGAGATAGTTGAAAGAAGCAACATTTGAGTGGTCTTGACTCTTGGTCCATACCATCCCACCTCTTATAACAGCAGACCTCTTACAATTGCACCCAACATCCAACTTTAGCAGAGTTGCATTGCACTAAAATGGATACTATCATCTGTGTTCCTTTGGGTTGTTGACTAACCCCTCCATTTATTATGAAGTGTCAAGTGTGTGCGTGTGTGTAAACCAATCTCATTTTGACTCGGACCTAAGATATTTCAAAACTTATCATAAGTTGGATTAAAAAAAAAAGGCTACTGTTTTGACAAACACAAATTTTTTATGTGACATAAAATTTGAAGTAGTAGAACAGGAGAAGACTTCAAATTGTTCAGATTTTTAAATAACTTTTATGGCATGACTAAATAATAAATCTTCAAAGATAAGTGAATCCTTTTGGTTTAAAAGGATGGCATAGTGACTATTAGAATCATGTGTACAGTACAATGCACGTTTCACATTCAAATGACTGTGTTATGAAAGTTAATGATTTTACCTAATATGTTCTCCAGATTCAGATTTTTTAGACATAAGAGAAATGTGATTACAACCAAATGAACCGACTTACCTAACCGGTATTGTTACTTTATAGATACGATCCTAAACTATTAAGATGCGAACTCTAAAATTTTCTGATGTTGTATGATTGGTAATTTTGTATAACTTTATAATCTTGTGATTGTTGACTACATTAACCTTTTTAATGGAGTTTAACTTTGTAAGTTAAAATTGAGATTTTGCGATTATTATGTTGGTAGTTAGCCAGAAGTTGTTGCTCATGTCTACACGATTGAATTTCAGAAACGTGGTTTACCACATATGCATGCCCTTATATTCCTTGGAAAAAAAGACAAGATTCGGGATGCAGACCAGGTCGACAGAGTTGTTTGTGCAGAATTTCCAAATGAAGAGGAAGATCCCTTATTACTTAATACTGTTAAAAATTGTATGATCCACGGTCCTTGCGGAGAAGAAAAACCAAATGCACCGTGTATGAACAAGGGTAAGTGTACGAAAGGATATCCTGTAAAATTTGTAGATTCTATAGTTTTGGGTGAAGATGGTTATCC
Organism: Eschscholzia californica; assembly: GCF_041429995.1. Taxonomy (NCBI): domain Eukaryota; kingdom Viridiplantae; phylum Streptophyta; class Magnoliopsida; order Ranunculales; family Papaveraceae; genus Eschscholzia; species Eschscholzia californica. Next base: position 42,186,437 of record NW_028238198.1, read on the forward strand.
ACTCTATCGTCGTCGTAATGATGGACGTGTTTTTACTGTCCGTGGTCGTAAAGTTAACAACCTAAATGTGGTTCCATATAATCCGTACCTCTCTACATCTACGCTGAAGTGTGTGCAAGCGTCAGATGTGTGAAATATATCAACAAATATATTTATAAGGGGGGAGATCGCACGACTATAGTTATTGGGGGGGGGGGGGGGGGAGAGATGAGATTAAACAGTATCTCGCTTCAAGGTACATTGCTCCGCCTGAAGCTGCTTGGAGACTCTTCGGTCATTCGTTGCATGAGAAAAATCCTTCTGTTGTGAGATTGATAGTACATCTACCGGGTATGCATAATGTAGTGTTCGATCCTACAGATCTACCTGAAGTTGTTCAACACAGAGCAGAACTACAAATGTCGACGTTGATGGGATATTTTTTGTGTTGTAGATAATTTTCAGATGCAAAAGTCTATACTTATCAAGAGTTCCCACAACACTTCGTTTGGGACAAAAGTCATAAAATATGGAAACCTAAACAAAGAGGTTTTGCTATGGGCAGAATGTATTTTGTTAGTCCAAACGCAGGCGAGAGATTTTACTTGAGATTGCTACTCACAGTTGTACCAGGTCCGACATCATTTGAATGTTTACGCACAGTAGACGGTAATGTACATGATACCTTTAAATTGACATGTGTTGCACGGGGTCTTTTGGAAGATGACGACGAGTGAATACAATGTGTAGAAGAGGCAAAGTTTATGAATTCTGGTTACCAGTTGAGGAGGCTTTTTTTTGTGTCATTCTCATTGAATGTTGTCCGTTAAACCCACACGTGTTATGGGAACGATTTGCACTTTATATATGTGATGATCTTGCACATAACCTTCGTACCACGCGTGACATTCCTAATCCGACTGAGGAACAAATACTTGATTTTGGATTGTTTCTTCTCAATGAGCTACTTCTAGAGTCCGGAAAAAACCTTCAAAACGACTTTCCCTCCATGCCAAAACCGATTGGAATCCGTTAATGAACGTCTAAATTGCTATTGAGATTTCAGATGTTGACTCTAATGTTGAACGTCTAAATTACGCACAGAAAACAGCTTTTCACTCTGTAACTGAATCCGTTAATGAAGAAAGAGGTGTGATATTTTTTTGAATGGTGGAGCAGGAACAGGTAAAACCTTTTTGTACAACACGATTGCTGCTAGCTGTCGTATAAAGGGTTTTATTGCTATCACAGTAGCTTCTTCTGGTATTGCTTCTTTACTACTAGTTGGAGGTAGAACTGCCCATTCCACTTTTCGTATCCCTTTGGATGTTCATGAGGATTCAATATGCAACATTGTAAGCAGACTCTACAAACAGATCTATTTAGACAAACACGTCTAATTATTAAGGATGAAGTTCCTATGCAACACAGATATTGCGTTAAGGCAGTCAACCGTACCTTACAAGATGTTCGTGATAACACCACACCGTTCGGTGGTATAACAGTCGTCATGGGGGGAGATTTTCGATAAATTTTACCTGTGATACCAAAAGGAGTTTGGGAGCAGATCGTAGGTGCGTCGCTTAGGCGGTCATCTATTTGAGACTTTATTAATGTCCTCACTCTTGATCAAAACATGCGGTTATGTCTCGAAGAACCTGCGAACCTCCATTTTTCAAATTTTTTACTCGAGGTGATTTTTATTTTCTTTAGGTAACATAAAGCATTATATTTAATTTCATATTCTTTTCCAAATATATATCCTTTTACACATCATCTTTTATATTTTCCGGAGGTTGGATCAAGTACAGCCGAAAGAGTTAACTTGCCGTCTTCTATCAACAGATGCAAAATCTAAGTTTGGAGATAGATGATGGGTCATGAAAATGTCCCATCTAAGTCGTTTAATTTAGCCATGTTAGTCGGTTTCGAATCTTTATTATAATAAAATGATTGGTTTTCTTGATTAGGTGTCTTTTGCAGAGTTAGGTGTGAAAAACGGTTAAAAACGAGGAAAAGGTGCATGAAGGGTATTTTGGTCATTTGGAGTGAAGGAAATTCTGGTAATTTGGCCAAGGTCAGTGCGTGGTTGAAAAGTAGAGGTCGAGACGAGTCCGTAGGAGAAAACGGAAGTCAAATCGGAGTCCGGACGAAGGAATAAATCAAGGTCAAAGTTGAGTCAAAGGATGTTGACTGGTGGGACACCTTCGGGCAAGATTCTGGCATGCGGTATACTTCTGGACACATGGCGCGTCAGCGATAGCATTATATTGAAGTTCCGTACTCCCGCTAAGCACCGAAATGGAGCCTAAAAGCACACTTGAGTGTAGCGCGTCACAACTTAGCTTCAGTAGTCCCACTTCAACGTTTTAATCTTGACCGTTCTTCTCCGCGTATCCCAGATCCGATGGCTGCTGAGCTCCCAACCTTTATTGATTATTCCGTGTCGCCCGAAGCAGCCGATTCCCGTAATCGAGTGCACGTGTCTTTCATCCGAACCATCCATTTCCTTGCCTTCTCAGATCTAACGGATGCTGCTGCTGCCGGGCGTATCTTCATTACCCGCGGTGCACCTTAACATCCGAACTTCCAAACCCTAACCCAGCCGACCATATACTTGTGTGATTTAGGGTTTTTATATTTTAAACCCCTTAAATTCCAAAAGTAACCCTTCCTTTTAATTCTTTTTACCATTTAACCCAACCAAAACCCTAACCCATCTATAAATAGCACCTTTCTCCTCCATTAAAACTTAGACTTGCAAACCCTCTCAAGATCCCTCTTCTTACCTAAAACCTCTTCTTACTCAATCCCTTTTCTCTACTATTAAATCCATCTTTTCCATTCTTTTTCCATCTTCTTCTCTACCACTATTCTTTCTTCCATTAATAGTCTTCTCCTTCTTCCTTCCACATTCTTCTATCATCTTTATCCCATTTCATCTATTCTTTCTAACTTCTTTCTACATCTAATTTCTTCCTTTTCCTTCTTTTTTCTTATTTGGGTGGCAATAAAATAGCTATTACTTGGATTTCTTGGAGTAAAATTCTTGAGCATAAATGGAGCAAATCTTGGACAAATTGGAGATACATGGGGATATGGAATTTGAACATTCTTGGTGATTTCTTTCCATTAATTTCTTAGTATTTTCATTTATTTTACAATGTCAATGAATGTTACTCTAGATTCCATGTATAGTTAATTTAGCAATCTAAGGTTGTGAATGAAACCCATTTTGGATCTTTATAATACTTGTTCTTGATTAATTAAATCCTTTGATGTGCTTTAATGTCTATTGATTGTTTATCTATATGGATTGGATTTTCTTTCCATTACTCATGCCTCATAATTAGATGTTTCATACTTTCGTTAAGTTGTTAGATGGAGTATGCTTTTTAGATGATGAATAATAGTTAAGTGATCCGAATCTTTATAAGGAAGACAATTAGAATTAGTGATTATAAAATTATTTTATCTAGAACATCATCCGGAATCCAAATAGTTCATTATATTGGATCCCGAGTAAATACAAAAGAAATTTAAGTAATTAAGTGCTTGTTTTATAAAGTGAAGTTATGCGGTGGAATTTATAACCTTAGATATCCTCTTACCTCTCTCTTAGATAGTTTAGTTAGTTTTATTTGTTTTCTTACTTCTTCCAAATCAATCATCAAATTTATGAGTGGGGTGTGTGTGTGTTTTAGTCTAAATTAGATATTGACATTTTGATTATTGGGCTAAACTTGTCGTCAATATCCGAAATTGCCTACTTATCCCTTGGGACGATACTCGATCTTATTATAAATACTATAACTTGACCCCGTATACTTGCGGGAATAGACCTATTTTGGGCCTATCAAGTTTTTGGCGCCGCTGCCGGGGATAGGTTTAGTAGTTCGGATATTGTTTGCTCGTTTTGTTCATTAGTTTAGTGTTATTTGTTAACTTAGACGTTTTTCTTTCTTTCTTTTCGATGTTTCTTATCTTTTCTTTTTTTTAGGTACCACTTTAAGAGAAAAGCCAAAAAACAGGAACATAGGAGCGAAGGGGAACAAAAGAATCAGAAAGGAATCGGAAGGAAGAACGAAACGAGAGGAGCATCCGCTAGTATCGTATTCTATCTCTTTCTTTCTTACTTGTGTGTGATTGGTTGGATAAGTTTTGATTTGCATTGATAGCTTGTTTGTTAGTTCCTTGAGCATTGTTAGATCATGGCCCGTTCTTATAACGGTTGGCCATTTGATGTTGATGATGATGAGCTTATTTCAAGGATTCCCCGCACTAACCGACCTGATATGACCTTAGGTGAATACCAAAGGATGTGTAGAGATGCTCCGATTAGTGAGGGGAATAGACCATTTGAGCCTGACCGATCTCGTATGACCCTAGGAGAATACCGATGGATGTGAAGAGACGATCAGATTAGTGATAGATATGGTCCGACATCAAATATGTATGAGAGACCTTACATTTCACACTTTTCTGAGAAAAATGATTTTAGAGGTAGGTATCATCCTAGCGTGTATGGTGGGAACTATCAACAAGAGTCTTCATCTCGTTACACTAGTGAGCCTTATCATGAAGAGACTCTTGAAGATAGTTCTCAATTAGAGTTTGTGAGTCGTCTGACTGAAATGATGTTACAACTTAAAGAGACACAAGATCGATTTCAACAGACGCAGGCTCAAATGCAACAAGAGTTACATCAGAAGTTTGAGTCTCTAAATCATCAATTAGAGATGATTGCTTCACAGTTATTAGCCGACGAGGAAGGGGTTTTACTACCCCAAACTCAAGAGGGTACTAGGTCCGATGGCGAGGGTAATACGTATAACCCTAGTACTAAGTTAAATGTCGACGAATCAACTGAGAGGGCCCAAGAGCTTGAACAAACTGATAACCTTGTTGTCTCGTTTCCTCACCATGTGTCATCTCATTATGATAGAACTATATTAGACTTTGAGATTCAAGATGGTGGCTCTATGAACAAGTTTGGGGATGAGACTATATTGAACTTTCCGTTTTTCGACACTTGTAGGGAGTCAGTCTTAGATGTCAGACATGATGTTATAACTGACTGCGAGGCTCCAGATGCCTTTGAGGATATCGATGACGTAGTAGTTAGAGACATGTTGGATAGTTTGTCAGACTATTTACCTAAGGAAACCATGGACCTTGACTTGGTCCCCGAGCCTATTGCCTTACCCTTAGAATCTAGTTCGACTTTCCACATGATCTCAAACTCAGTTGTTGATCTCTTTTGGGACGTTTCAGACGTCTTCCCGAAGACGTCTATGGACATAGTGGATGTTCTATCCACTAAGCTTCCAGATGACTTTTTGCCTTCGAGTGACCTCTTAGCCCTTCACTTGTATGTCGATCCTTTTGACGACTTCTTAGTCGTCGCCCCTAGCATTTATGCTTACTTAGTGGACCGTGCATCCACTAAGTTTGGGGATGGCTTATTTTCTTCAATCGTCTTACTTACACTTTATAGTTTGTACTTAGTTGTGAGACGATTTTCATTTGAATATAGCTTTCTTTGGGTTGACCCCCAAATTTTTCGTCTTTTTCTTTATGATCGTTAGGCCGATTAATGGGTCTTGATGTTTGTGGGTATCATCTCTGGAAACCCTCCACGAGACATAACTCGTGTTCTTGTAAGAAATCAAGAGAACTAAAGGCTAATTGCATAGCTCAATGCAATCGTGTATACCCACGTTAGTGGTAGCTTTGTATGTGGTCATGTCTTTTATGTGATTCATTCTCATGATATTTGTTGATATTTTAGGAGCAATTCTTATATGTTTTACTTCTAAGGCGTGGCTTGTTCCAAGTTTGGGGATGGCGCGAGCTTGGCATCAACTTGGAACCTCTTTATACATGAGCCTTGGTAGTATCATCTTTTATCTCCTTCGGTTTTGGTAATATCTCTCCACTCTTCTCTTTAGATTGATGTGTCTCTTTATCTTTTGATGAGTATATGCTTAGAACATTGAGGACAATCTTAGTTTTGAGTTTGGGGATTCGGGATATAACCATAACCAATGCATGACCATGGGTTTCAAAGACAAAAGGGTTCAAATTAGCCAAAATTTGAAAATTTTGAACATTTTAAGTAGATTTGCATGTGATTCTAGTGATAGTTTTAAGAATTTTGATGCGTATGTGTCGAGTTGATGAGTTTTGTGATTGCTAATGGCCTTTGCAAGAAAGTCGGGTCTTTTAGTGTTTGTGTTGTGCCATGTGAGTTACATCTTAGTGAAGAAGAAACATTTCTAAGAGACCTAAAGTAGTCATTAGTGGAGACTTAACCCATGTGAGAGCTCAAAGCCTAAATTGCCATTCGAGTGTACTCTTCCGCGCTAACTCAGAGTAGAATGAAGAGCTACTCAACCTCGTAACTTGTAAAAGAGCTCATTTGATCTCGTGTGCTCAATTTCCTTAGCCACTAGGAGTGACATTAGGATAGCGAATTAACCTTGCCCTTGTAGTCCATGAAACCCAATAAGAATGCCAACTAGAGGAAAGCGGATACTCCATCACCATCCATCATCTTATATCCCGAGAATGAAGACATGACATAAAAGAATGAAGAATGTCGAAAGCAAGTATGAAATGAAAAGTTGATTGCAAGAATAGAGTTGTGTGTGTTGTATTTTGTTTTGGTTGATTGTATTTGTGTTAAAAAAAAAAAAATGAAAAATGAAAAATGAAAAAAAAAAGTGATATGAAAAAAAGAAAAGAAAAAAGAGTGAAATAAAGTGATTTTTGTGTATGTTTGAGCATGTGTTAGCTCTTTTGTGTGAGTGATGTGATTGTATATATGTGTTGGTGTTTTTGTCCATGAATAAGTATTCGAAGCAAGAAACAAATGTTGAGATGCTTAAGAGGTTCTACCATAATGAAGAGGTCGAAATTCTCGGGAATCCACCATCGTCATCCATTTCTAGTATCCGCTAAACTTTAGAAGGCATTTTTAGAGGGTAGAATGGGTGAGAAGGGCGAGTGAGCTTCCCCACTCTATTTAGTGGTTAATTCCTTTTCGAAGATCATTTGTTCCAAAATGTTGTCCTCACCCTTTTTATGTGTTGAGTCTATAGTCGTGATCACACTCACACATACGAGCGAACCATTCTTGAGTGATTTCATTTTTGGAGTGTATGTCCGGGAGGCCGAAGTCGAGGCGAAATGTACCAACTTGGGAATCAAGGTTTTGTGACTTCGGAACATTGGTGTGCTTATTATGGTATGACACTTGCATTTTAGGGTAAGATCATTAGTGAAGGGGCCTTTAGCTTTTACAAGAGCTTATTTACTTGATTCATTATGTGTTGACATGCTTAAACCCTTTACTATATCATGCTTATCTACGATTTGGATTTTGGACCCTTATGTATTTGAAACCAAGATGTTTGTGGGTGTCATCTATGGAAACCCTCACGAGACCACACTCGTCCACTAGGACAACCTAGGGGTTTAACGGCTTGTTGCATACGCTAAATGCAACCGGGTTGCCTCCGAAAGTGAGTTAGGTTTTTCTTTCATTTTGTTTTGCTCGAGGACTAGCAAAATCTAAGTTTGGGGATGTTTGATGGGTCATGAAAATGTCCCATCTAAGTCGTTTAATTTAGCCAAGTTAGTCGGTTTCGAATCTTTATTATAATAAAATGATTGGTTTTCTTGATTAGGTGTCTTTTGCAGAGTTAGGTGTGAAAAACGGTTAAAAACGAGGAAAAGGTGCATGAAGGGTATTTTGGTCATTTGGAGTGAAGGAAATTCTGGTAATTTGGCCAAGGTCAGTGCGTGGTTGAAAAGTAGAGGTCGAGACGAGTCCGTAGGAGAAAACAGAAGTCAAATCGGAGTCCGGACGAAGGAATAAATCAAGGTCAAAGTTGAGTCAAAGGATGTTGACTGGTGGGACACCTTCGGGCAAGATTCTGGCATGCGGTATACTTCTGGACACATGGCGCGTCAGCGATAGCATTATATCGAAGTTCCGTACTCCCGCTAAGCACCGAAATGGAGCCTAAAAGCACACTTGAGTGTAGCGCGTCACAACTTAGCTTCAGTAGTCCCACTTCAACGTTTTAATCTTGACCGTTCTTCTCCGCGTATCCCAGATCCGATGGCTGCTGAGCTCCCAACCTTTATTGATTATTCCGTGTCGCCCGAAGCAGCCGATTCCCGTAATCCAGTGCACGTGTCTTTCATCCGAACCATCCATTTCCTTGCCTTCTCAGATCTAACGGATGCTGCTGCTGCCGGGCGTATCTTCATTACCCGCGGTGCACCTTAACATCCGGACTTCCAAACCCTAACCCAGCCGACCATATACTTGTGTGATTTAGGGTTTTTATATTTTAAACCCCTTAAATTCCAAAAGTAACCCTTCCTTTTAATTCATTTTACCATTTAGTTTTTTTTACCATTTAACCCAACCAAAACCCTAACCCATCTATAAATAGCACCTTTCTCCTCCATTAAAACCTAGACTTGCAAACCCTCTCAAGATCCCTCTTCTTACCTAAAACCTCTTCTTACTCAATCCCTTTTCTCTACTATTAAATCCATCTTTTCCATTCTTTTTCCATCTTCTTCTCTACCACTATTCTTTCTTCCATTAATAGTCTTCTCCTTCTTCCTTCCACATTCTTCTATCATCTTTATCCCATTTCATCTCTTCTTTCTAACTTCTTTCTACATCTAATTTCTTCCTTTTCCTTCTTTTTTCTTATTTGGGTGGCAATAAAATAGCTATTACTTGGATTTCTTGGAGTAAAATTCTTGAGCATAAATGGAGCAAATCTTGGACAAATTGGAGATACATGGGGATATGAAATTTGAACATTCTTGGTGATTTCTTTCCATTAATTTCTTAGTATTTTCATTTATTTTACAATGTCAATGAATGTTACTCTAGATTCCATGTATAGTTAATTTAGCAATCTAAGGTTGTGAATGAAACCCATTTTGGATCTTTATAATACTTGTTCTTGATTAATTAAATCCTTTGATGTGCTTTAATGTCTATTGATTGTTTATCTATATGGATTGGATTTTCTTTCCATTACTCATGCCTCATAATTAGATGTTTCATACTTTCGTTAAGTTGTTAGATGGAGTATGCTTTTTAGATGATGAATAATAGTTAAGTGATCCGAATCTTTATAAGGAAGACAATTAGAATTAGTGATTATAAAATTGTTTTATCTAGAACATCATCCGGAATCCAAATAGTTCATTATATTGGATCCCGAGTAAATACAAAAGAGATTTAAGTAATTAAGTGCTTGTTTTATAAAGTGAAGTTATGCGGTGGAATTTATAACCTTAGATATCCTCTTACCTCTCTCTTAGATAGTTTAGTTAGTTTTATTTGTTTTCTTACTTCTTCCAAATCAATCATCAAATTTATGAGTGGGGTGTGTGTGTGTTTTAGTCTAAGTTAGATATTGACATTTTGATTATTGGGCTAAACTTGTCGTCAATATCCGAAATTGCCTACTCATCCCTTGGGACGATACTCGATCTTATTATAAATACTATAACTTGACCCCGTATACTTGCGGGAATAGACCTATTTTGGGCCTATCAAGTTTTTGGCGCCGCTGCCGGGGATAGGTTTAGTAGTTCGGATATTGTTTGCTCGTTTTGTTCATTAGTTTAGTGTTATTTGTTAACTTAGACGTTTTTCTTTCTTTCTTTTCGATGTTACTTATCTTTTCTTTTTTTTAGGTACCACTTTAAGAGAAAAGCCAAAAAACAGGAACATAGGAGCGAAGGGGAACAAAAGAATCAGAAAGGAATCGGAAGGAAGAACGAAACGAGAAGAGCATCCGCTAGTATCGTATTCTATCTCTTTCTTTCTTACTTGTGTGTGATTGGTTGGATAAGTTTTGATTTGCATTGATAGCTTGTTTGTTAGTTCCTTGAGCATTGTTAGATCATGGCCCGTTCTTATAACGGTTGGCCATTTGTTGTTGATGATGATGAGCTTATTTCAAGGATTCCCCGCACTAACCGACCTGATATGACCTTAGGTGAATACCAAAGGATGTGTAGAGATGCTCCGATTAGTGAGGGGAATAGACCATTTGAGCCTGACCGATCTCGTACGACCCTAGGAGAATACGGATGGATGTGTAGAGACGATCAGATTAGTGATAGATATGGTCCGACATCAAATATGTATGAGAGACCTTACATTTCACACTTTTCTGAGACAAATGATTTTAGAGGTAGGTATCATCCTAGCGTGTATGGTGGGAACTATCAACAAGAGTCTTCATCTCGTTACACTAGTGAGCCTTATCATGAAGAGACTCTTGAAGATAGTTCTCAATTAGAGTTTGTGAGTCGTCTGACTGAAATGATGTTACAACTTAAAGAGACACAAGATCGATTTCAACAGACGCAGGCTCAAATGCAACAAGAGTTACATCAGAAGTTTGAGTCTCTAAATCATCAATTAGAGATGATTGCTTCACAGTTATTAGTCGACGAGGAAGGGGTTTTACCACCCCAAACTCAAGAGGGTACTAGGTCCGATGGCGAGGGTAATACGTCTAACCCTAGTACTAAGTTAAATGTCGACGAATCAACTGAGAGGGACCAGGAGCGTGAACAAACTGATAACCCTGTGGTCTCGTTTCCTCACCATGTGTCATCTCATCATGATAGAACTATATTAGACTTTGAGATTCAAGATGGTGGCTCTATGAACAAGTTTGGGGATGAGACTATATTGAACTTTCCGTTTTTCGACACTTGTAGGGAGTCAGTCTTAGATGCCAGACATGATGTTATAACTGACTGCGAGGCTCCAGGTGCCTTTGAGGATATCGATGACGTAGTAGTTAGAGACATGTTGGATAGTTTGTCAGACTATTTACCTAAGGAAACCATGGACCTTGACTTGGTCCCCGAGCCTATTGCCTTACCCTTAGAATCTAGTTCGACTTTCCACATGATCTCAAACTCGGTTGTTGATCTCTTTTGGGACGTTTCAGACGTCTTTCCGAAGACGTCTATGGACATAGTGGATGTTCTATCCACTAAGCTTCCAGATGACTTTTTGCCTTCGACTGACCTCTTAGCCCTTCACTTGTATGTCGATCCTTTTGACGACTTCTTAGTCGTCGCATTTATGCTTACTTAGTGGACCGTGCATCCACTAAGTTTGGGGATGGCTTATCTTCTTCAATCGTCTTACTTACACTTTATAGTTTGTACTTAGTTGTGAGACGATTTTCATTTGAATATAGCTTTCTTTGGGTTGACCCCCAAATTTTTCGTCTTTTGCTTTATGATCGTTAGGCCGATTAATGGGTCTTGATGTTTGTGGGTATCATCTCTGGAAACCCTCCACGAGACATAACTCGTGTTCTTGTAAAAAATCAAGAGAACTAAAGGCTAATTGCATAGCTAAATGCAATCGTGTATACCCACGTTAGTGGTAGCTTTGTATGTGGTCATGTCTTTTATGTGATTCATTCTCATGATATTTGTTGATATTTTAGGAGCAATTCTTATATGTTTTACTTCTAAGGCGTGGCTTGTTCCAAGTTTGGGGATGGCGCGAGCTTGGCATCAACTTGGAACCTCTTTATACATGAGCCTTGGTAGTATTATCTTTTATCTCCTTCGGTTATGGTAATATCTCTCCACTCTTCTCTTTAGATTGATGTGTCTCTTTATCTTTTGATGAGTATATGCTTAGAACATTGAGGACAATGTTAGGTTTAAGTTTGGGGATGCGGGATATAACCATAACCAATGCATGACCATGGGTTTCAAAGACAAAACAGTTCAAATTAGCCAAAATTTGAAAATTTTGAACATTTTAAGTAGATTTGCATGTGATTCTAGTGATAGTTTTATGAATTTTGATGCATATGTGTCGAGTTGATGAGTTTTGTGATTGCTAATGGCCTTTGCATGAAAGTCGAGTCTTTTAGTGTTTGTGTTGTGCCATGTGAGTTACATCTTAGTGAAGAAGAAACATTTCTAAGAGACCTAAAGTAGTCATTAGTGGAGACTTAACCCATGTGAGAGCTCAAAGCCTAAATTGCCATTCGAGTGTACTCTTCCGCGCTAACTCCGAGTAGAATGAAGAGCAACTCAACCTCGTAACTTGTAAAAGAGCTCATTTGATCTCGTGTGCTCAATTTCCTTAGCCACTAGGAGTGACATTAGGATAGCGAATTAACCTTGCCCTTGTAGTCCATGAAACCCAATAAGAATGCCAACTAGAGGAAAGCGGATAACCCAATAAGAATGCCAACTAGAGGAAAGCGAATTAACCTTGCCCTTACTGTCCGTGGTCGTAAAGTTAACAACCTAAATGTGGTTCCATATAATCCGTACCTCTCTACATCAACGTTGAAGTGTGTGCAAGCGTCAGATGTGTGAAATATATCAACAAATATATTTATAAGGGGGGAGATCGCACGACTATAGTTATTGGGGGGGGGCAGGTGCAGATGAGATTAAACGGTATCTTGCTTCAAGGTACATTGCTCCGCCTGAAGCTGCTTGAAGACTCTTCGGTCATTCGTTGCATGAGAAAAATCCTTCTGTTGTGAGATTGACAGTACATCTACCGGGTATGCATAATGTAGTGTTCGATCCTACAGATCTACCTGAAGTTGTTCAACATAGAGCAGAACTACAAAGGTCGACGTTGATGGGATATTTTTTGTGTTGTAGAGAATTTTCAAATGCAAAAGTCTATACTTATCAAGAGTTCCCACAACACTTCGTTTGGGACAAAAGTCATAAAATATGGAAACCTAAACAAAGAGGTTTTGCTATGGGCAGAATGTATTTTGTTAGTTCAAACGCAGGCGAGAGATTTTACTTGAGATTGCTACTCACAGTTGTACCAGGTCCGACATCATTAGAATGTTTACGCACAATAGACGGTAATGTACATGATACTTTTAAATTGGCATGTGTTGCACAGGGTCTTTTGGAAGATGACGACGAGTGAATACAATGTTTAGAAGAGGCAAAGTTTATGAATTCTGGTTACCAGTTGAGGAGGCAAAGTTTGAGATGAAGTTTCTTATGCAACACAAATATTGCGTTAAGGCAGTCAACCGTACCTTACAAGATGTTCGTGATAACATCCAACTTTAGCAGAGTTGCATTGCACCAAAATGGATACTATCATCTGTGTTCCTTTGGGTTGTTGACTAAACCCTTCCATTTATTATGAAGTGTCAAGTGTGTGCGTGTGTGTAAACCAATCTCATTTTGACTCGGACCTAAGATATTTCAAAACTTATCATAAGTTGGATTAAAAAAAAGGCTACTGTTTTGACAAACACAAATTTTTTATGTGACATAAAGTTTGAAGTAGTAGAACAGGAGAAGACTTCAAAATGTTCAGATTTTTCAATAACTTTTATGGCATGACTAAATAATAAATCTTCAAAGATAAGTGAATCCTTTTGGTTTAAAAGGATGGCATAGTGACTATTAGAATCATGTGTACAGTACAATGCACGTTTCACATTCAAATGACTGTGTTATGAAAGTTAATTATTTTACCTCATATGTTCTCCAGATTCAGATTTTTTAGACATAAGAGAAATGTGATTACAACCAAATGAACCGACTTACCTAACCGGTATTGTTACTTTATAGATACGATCCTAAACTATTAAGATGCGAACTCTAAAATTTTCTAATGTTGTATGATTGGTAATTTTGTATAACTTTATAATCTTGTGATTGTTGACTACATTAACCTTTTTAATGGAGTTTAACTTTGTAAGTTAAAATTGAGATTTTGCGATTATTATGTTGGTAGTTAGCCAGAAGTTGTTTCTCATGTCTACACGATTGAATTTCAGAAACGTGGTTTACCACATATGCATGCCCTTATATTCCTTGGAAAAAAAGACAAGATTCGAGATGCAGACCAGGTCGACAGAGTTGTTTGTGCAGAATTTCCAGATGAAGAGGAAGATCCTTTATTACTTAATACTGTTAAAAATTGTATGATCCACGGACCTTGCGGAGAAGAAAAACCAAATGCACCGTGTATGAACAAGGGTAAGTGTACGAAAGGATATCCTGTAAAATTTGTAGATTCTATAGTTTTGGGTGAAGATGGTTATCCACTCTATCGTCGTCGTAATGATGGACGTGTTTTTACTGTCCGTGGTCGTAAAGTTAACAACCTAAATGTGGTTCCATATAATCCGTACCTCTCTACATCAACGTTGAAGTGTGTGCAAGCGTCAGATGTGTGAAATATATCAACAAATATATTTATAAGGGGGGGATCGCATGACTATAGTTATTGGGGGGGGGGGGCAGATGAGATTAAACAGTATCTCGCTTCAAGGTACATTGCTCCGCCTGAAGCTGCTTGGAGACTCTTCGGTCATTCGTTGCATGAGAAAAATCCTTCTGTTGTGAGATTGACAGTACATCTATCAAGTATGCATAATGTAGTGTTCGATCCTACAGATCTACCTGAAGTTGTTCAACACAGAGCAGAACTACAAATGTCGACGTTGATGGGATATTTTTTGTGTTGTAGAGAATTTTCAGATGCAAAAATCTATACTTATCAAGAGTTCCCACAACACTTCGTTTGGGACAAAAGTCATAAAATATGGAAACCTAAACAAAGAGGTTTTTCTATGGGCAGAATGTATTTTGTTAGTCCAAACGCAGGCGAGAGATTTTACTTGAGATTGCTACTCACAGTTGTACCAGGTCCGACATCATTTGAATGTTTACGCACAGTAGACGGTAATGTACATGATACCTTTAAATTGGCATGCGTTGCGGGTCTTTTGAAAGATGACGACGAGTGAATACAATGTTTAGAAGAGGCAAAGTTTATGAATTCTGGTTACCAGTTGAGGAGGCTTTTTTTGTGTCATTCTCATTGAATGTTGTCCGTTAAACCCACACGTGTTATGGGAACGATTTGCACTTTATATATGTGATGATCTTGCACATAACCTTCGTACCACGCGTGACATTCCTAATCCGACTGAGGAACAAATACTTGATTTTGGATTGTTTCTTCTCAATGAGCTACTTCTAGAGTCCGGAAAAAACCTTCAAAACGACTTTCCCTCCATGCCAAAACCGATTGGAATATGGACTGAAATTGTTGGTGATAGATTTATTTGGGAGCACAGACAACTTCAAATTGCTATTGAGATTTCAGATGTTGACTCTAATGTTGAACGTCTAAATTACGCACAGAAAACAGCTTTTCACTCTGTAACTGAATCCGTTAATGAAGAAAGAGGTGTGATATTTTTTTTGAATGGTGGAGCAGGAACAGGTAAAACCTTTTTGTACAACACGATTGATGCTAGCTGTCGTGTAAAGGGTTTTATTGTTATCACAGTAGCTTCTTCTGGTATTGCTTCTTTACTATTAGTTGGAGGTAGAACTGCCCATTCCACTTTTCGTATCCCTTTGGATGTTCATTAGGATTCAATATGCAACATTGTAAGCAGACTCCACAAGCAGATCTATTTAGACAAACACGTCTAATTATTAGGGATGAAGTTCCTATGCAACACAGATATTGCGTTGAGGCAGTCAACCGTACCTTACAAGATGTTCGTGATAACACCACACCGTTCGGTGGTATAACAGTCGTCATGGGGGGAGATTTTCGATAAATTTTACCTGTGATACCAAAAGGAGTTAGGGAGCAGATCGTAGGTGCGTCGCTTAGGCGGTCATCTATTTGGGACTTTATTAATGTCCTCACTCTTTATCAAAACATGCGGTTATGTCTCGAAGAACCTGCGAACCTTCATTTTTCAAATTTTTTACTCGAGGTGATTTTTATTTTCTTTAGGTAACATAAAGCATTATATTTAATTTCATATTCTTTTCCAACTATATATCCTTTTACACATCATCTTTTATATTTTCCGGAGGTTGGATCAAGTACAGCCGAAAGAGTTAACTTGCCGTCTTCTATCAACAGATGCAATAATTTGCATTCTTTGATTTCTTCGACTTATCTAGGATTACATGTGGTGGGAACAAGCTCTTCTGAATTTTTTACGGGAAGAACCATTCTCTCCGCACGTAATGACGATGTTAGTGAAATCAATATTTTGGCATTAAATATATTTCCTAGAGAAACAGTTACTTATTTTGCTACCGACAAAATGGTTGAAGCTGAAGCAAACGATTACACTAACGCTGCTCGCTATCCCTCTGAATTATTAAATTCTCTTAATCCACCTGGATTTCCACCGTCCAAATTAGAATTGAAAGTTGGTTGTCCTGTTATGTTGTCACGAAATCTTTCTCCAAAAGATGGGATGTGTAATGTCACGAGATTGATGGTTATCAGATGTGCGTCTCGGGTACTTGAATGTAGAATTTTGAATGGAGATAAAGTCGGAAACTTGGTATTTATTCCAAGGATTTCTCTATCACCTACGTCTTTCGATTCGAGCGTCCAGTTCATAAGGCGTCAATTTCCTGTCAAGCTAGCTTATGCAATGACAATAAACAAATCTCAAGGTCAATCAGTAAAATTTGTGGGATTTGATCTTCGCAGTCCAGTATTTAGTCATGGACAATTGTATGTTGCTTTATCGAGGTGCACATCTGCTACTAAATTGAATATATTGTTGCGGGAAGATGAAAAGACATTTACTACGACAAATGTCGTATATCTAGAAGTACTATTGTGATGATTCAACATTGAGACATTATTTAAGGGTTTCTTTTTAAATTTCAGTCGAAATTAATAAATCATTACCTTTAAGGTTAATAGTCAAATTTTTAGTTTTCAATTTCATTTTAATTTTTTTTTACAATGAAATACATGAAAACTAGGTTCCCACCGCGCCCTACGGGCGCGGTAAATCCCTCTTGGCTAACGCTGTTGTGGTTGATTACATCTCAATTTTACGAGTAAAGTATTCATGATTATTCTCTGATTGTGGGTGTACCGTGGGATATATGATCACACCCTCTCACATCAAGTCAGGTCGATCTTACAGTAAGAAGTGCATGTACATTGTGCTCATTTTTACACCATATGGGGTCATGCGAGTACCTCTCATTGAAATCATGTACTGATTTCGAATCGAAATCACATTAATAATGAAACACAAATATAAGATAATCACCTCATTTCACTTGGACTTGGTGCCATAGCCAAAGAGTCACTTGGTTCCATTGCCAAAGAGTTAGTGATTTCCATTTTCACAACAATGAAGGTGAGAGAGAGACAAGAGAGTTTTTTTTATAGAGAGAATTACAGAGAGAGAGAGAGAGTAAAAGTTGGATTATAGAGTTGGAGATAGATGAAGCTAGAGAGATAGAGATAGTTGAAAGAATCAACATTTGAGTGGTCTTGACTCTTGGTCCATACCATCCCAACTCTTATAACAGCAGACCTCTTACAATTGCACCCAACATCCAACTTTAGCAGAGTTGCATTGCACTAAAAAGGATACTATCATCTGTGTTCCTTTGGGTTGTTGACTAAACCCCTCCATTTATTATGAAGTGTCAAGTGTGTGTGTGTGTAAAC
Organism: Eschscholzia californica; assembly: GCF_041429995.1. Lineage (NCBI taxonomy): Eukaryota > Viridiplantae > Streptophyta > Magnoliopsida > Ranunculales > Papaveraceae > Eschscholzia > Eschscholzia californica. The sequence goes on from NW_028238198.1 coordinate 42,203,964, forward strand.
CGATCTCATTTTGACTCGGACCTAAGATATTTCAAAACTTATCATAAGTTGGATTAAAAAAAAAGGCTACTGTTTTGACAAACATAAATTTTTATTGTGACATAAAATTTGAAGTAGTAGAACAGGAGAAGACTTCAAATTGTTCAGATTTTTCAATAACTTTTATGGCATGACTAAATAATAAATCTTCAAAGATAAGTGAATCCTTTTGGTTTAAAAGGATGGCACAGTGACTATTAGAATCATGTGTACAGTACAATGCACGTTTCACATCCAAATGACTGTGTTATGAAAGTTAATGATTTTACCTCATATGTTCTCCAGATTAAGATTTTTTAGAATAAGAGAAATGTGACTACAACCAAATGAACCGACTTACCTAACCGGTATTGTTACTTTAAAGATACGATCCTAAACTATTAAGATGCGAACTCTAAAATTTTCTGATGTTGTATGATTGGTAATTTTGTATAACTTTATAATCTTGTGATTGTTGACTACATTAACCTTTTTAATGGAGTTTAACTTTGTAAGTTAAAATTGAGATTTTGTGATTATTAGGTTGGTAGTTAGCCAGAAGTTGTTGCTCATGTCTACACGATTGAATTTCAGAAACGTGTTTTACCACATATGCATGCCCTTATATTCCTTGAAAAAAAAGACAAGATTCGGGATGCAGACCAGGTCGACAGAGTTGTTTGTGCAGAATTTCCAGATGAAGAGGAAGATCCCTTATTACTTAATACTGTTAAAAATTGTATGATCCACGGTCCTTGCGGAGAAGAAAAACCAAATGCACCGTGTATGAACAAGGGTAAGTGTACGAAAGGATATCCTGTAAAATTTGTAGATTCTATAGTTTTGGGTGAAGATGGTTATCCACTCTATCGTCGTCGTAATGATGGACGTGTTTTTACTGTCCGTGGTCGTAAAGTTAACAACCTAAATGTGGTTCAATATAATCCGTACCTCTCTACATCAACGTTGAAGTGTGTGCAAGCGTCAGATGTGTGAAATATATCAACAAATATATTTATAAGGGGGGAGATCGCACGACTATAGTTATTGGGGGGGGGGGGGCAGATGAGATTAAACAGTATCTTGCTTCAAGGTACATTGCTCCGCCTGAAGCTGCTTGGAGACTCTTCAGTCATTCGTTGCATGAGAAAAATCCTTCTGTTGTGAGATTGACAGTACATCTACCGGGTATGCATAATGTAGTGTTCGATCCTACAGATCTACCTGAAGTTGTTCAACACAGAGCAGAACTACAAAGGTCGACGTTGATGGGATATTTTTTGTGTTCTAGAGAATTTTCAAATGCAAAAGTCTATACTTATCAAGAGTTCCCACAACACTTCGTTTGGGACAAAAGTCATAAAATATGGAAACCTAAACAAAGAGGTTTTGCTATGGGCAGAATGTATTTTGTTAGTCCAAACGCAGGCGAGAGATTTTACTTGAGATTGCTACTCACAGTTGTACCAGGTCCGACATCATTTGAATGTTTACGCACAGTAGACGGTAATGTACATGATACTTTTAAATTGGCATGTGTTGCACGGGGTCTTTTGGAAGATGACGACGAGTGAATACAATGTTTAGAAGAGGCAAAGTTTATGAATTCTGGTTACCAGTTGAGGAAGCAAAGTTTGAGATGAAGTTCCTATGCAACACAAATATTGCGTTAAGGCAGTCAACCGTACCTTACAAGATGTTCGTGATAACACCACACCGTTTGGTGGTATAACAGTCGTCATGGGGGGAGATTTTCGATAAATTTTACCTGTGATACCAAAAGGAGTTAAGGAGTAGATCGTAGGTGCGTCGCTTAGGCGGTCATCTATTTGGGATTTTATTAATGTCCTCACTCTTGATCAAAACATGCGGTTATGTCTCGAAGAACCTGCGAACCTCCATTTTTCAAATTTTTTACTTGAGGTGATTTTTATTTTCTTTAGGTAACATAAAGCATTATATTTAATTTCATATTCTTTTCCAACTATATATCCTTTTACTCATCATCTTTTATATTTTCCGAAGGTTGGATCAAGTACAGCCGAAAGAGTTAACTTGCCGTCTTCTATTAACAGATGAAATAATTTGCATTCTTTGATTTCGTCGAGTTATCCAAGATTACCTGTGGTGGGAACAAGTTCTTCTGAATATTTGACGGAAAGAACCATTCTATCCGCACGTAGCGACAATGTTAGTGAAATCAATATTTTGGCATTAAATATATTTCCTGGAGAAACAGTTACTTATTTTGCTGCCGACAAAATGGATGAAGGTGAAGCAAACGATTACACTCACGCTGCTCGCCATCCCTCTGAATTATTAAATACTCTTAATCCACCTGGGTTTTCACCGTTCAAATTAGTATTGAAAGTTGGTTGTCCTGTTATGTTGTTACGAAATCTTTCTCCAAAAGACGGGATGTGCAATGGCACGAGATTGATGGTTATCAGATGTGGGTCTCGGGTACTTGAATGTAGAATTTTGAATGAAGATAAAGCCGGAAACTTGGTATTTATTCCAAGGATTTCTCTATCACCTACGTCTTCCGATTCGGCCGTCCAGTTCATAAGGCGGTAATTTCCTGTGAAGCTAGCGAATGCAATGACAATAAACAAATCTCAAGGTCAATCAGTAAATTTGTGGGGGTTGATCTTCGCACTCCAGTATCTAGCCATGGACAATTGTATGTTGCTCTATCGAGGTGCACATCTGCTACTAAATTGAGTATATTGGTGCAGGAAGATGAAAAGGCAGTCACTACGACAAATGTCGTATATCCAGAAGTATAATTGTGATGATTCAGCATTAAGACATTATATTTAAGTTTTTTTTCCCATTCAGTCGGAATTATTAAATCATTATCTTTATGGTTAATAGATCAATTTTTAGTTTTCCCTTTCAATTTCATTTTAATTTTTTTACCATGAAATACATGATAACTAGGTTCCAACCGCGCCTTACGGGAGCGGTAGATCCCTCTTGGCTAACGCTGTTGTGGTTCATTACGCCTCGATTTTACGAGTAAACTAGGTTCCCACCGCGCCCTACGGGCGCGGTAGTTCCCTCTTGGCTAACGCCGTTGTGGTTCATTACGTCCCGATTTTACGAGTAAAGTGCTTTCGAGCATTCTCCGAGTCTGCTTATATTGTGGGATCTATGATCACGCCGTTGACATCACGTTGGGTCGAGCTTACCCAAGAAGTGTAGGTACAATGATGTCCATTTTCACACAATGTGGGGTCATGCGAATACCTGTCATCCGAAATCATGTATTGATTTCGAATGAAATCACGTACTGATTTCGGATAACAAGTAAACACATGACACCAAAAGGTGTGAAAATGGGCATCATTGTACATACACTTCTTGGGTAAGCTCGACCCAACGTGATGTCAATGGCGTGATCATAGATCCCACAGTATAAGCAGACTCGGAGAATGCTCGAAAACACTTTACTCGTAAAATCGGGACGTAATGAACCACAACGGCGTTAGCCAAGAGGGAACTACCGCGCCCGTAGGGCGCGGTGGGAACCTAGTTACATTTAAATAAGATCGATTACGTTGTGTGGTCCTCATAATGGGATGAAATAAGGAGTAGCAAACAATTAGAAGACTAAAATGCACTAGAATTGTCATCAAGAATTGAAAGAACTGCGTCAAGCAGGTGGCAAGGGTCTGGTTAACGCGGCAAGATCGTGGGCCACCATTTTGCATCCTCTACAACAGTGGGAAAGCATTACGCGACAAGAAACGCGTCAAGAAGATCGAGCCCAAACCCGTATTATAGGCACCCATGGGTGTCTGAGCCCCGCCTGATTGCTAAGGGTGATTTCATGAATGCCGTTTTGGGGAAACAATGAAATTTTTCAGAGTATGAATTTTTGTGCCGGAGTTGATTGTTATGGGTGTTTGGGGAATAAAAAATTACAATTATGGCACAACCACCAACTCCGGCCCTCAGTCACAACTTTTTTTGGAAACCCTCTGAACTTTCTGCTTATGGCTTTTGTTCATATCTGCTGAAAAAAGAGGAAAGATGATTGTATTATCAGGGTTAGTATTGGATTAGAATACGAGAATCTGAAAACCTAATAATTAATCAAAGGACATAAATTATTAGTTTCGAGAGGGACTGGGTAAAATCTGATATGTTATGTTAGTATTCACAATTGAATTTCAGATGTCAATAATGAATATGAATGCAATGCTTCCTTGATTGGGGATTGAGCTTGCCTACCCGAGACTTAGGTTTGTGGAAATCTTCTGCAGTTTTTAACCCAGCTATTTTGTTTTTCAGGTATTGGTTGCGCACTCATGGTGGGCGTTGCTCATGGATCCAGTTTGAAGGTCTCAAATCTTCGATTTTAAGACGGTTAGCCTGAGATTTGGGAGTTTGGGGCGCTACACTTGTTAACGCGGCAAGATCGTGGGCCACCATTTTGCATCCTCTACACCAGTGGGGAAGCATTACGCGACAAGAAACGCGTCAAGAAGGTCGAGCCCCGCCCCTTTGCTAAGGGTGATTTCATGAATGCCATTTTGGGGAAACAATGAAATTTTTCAGAGTATGAACTTTTGGTTGGAAACAAAAAAAAATTGTAATCTTTTATTCCCCAAACACCCATAACAATCAACTCTGGCACGACCACCAACTCCTGCACAACCACCACCTCCGACCGTCGTCACTACTCCTGTTGGAACCCTCTGAACTTTCTGCTTATGGCTTTTGTTCATAATGATGCAAGAACAAATATCACAGGAACATCACTATCCTTATTCATTTGAAGGGGAATGACGAGCGGCATTAGAATATTGTTTTTCGGGAGGGCTGCAAAATACCGCCTTAAGGCAAGAAGCCACCCCTAATATGTATTCCGGACAAATTTCTGTCCATCACAGTTACCCCAGGAATAGTGTTACAGACGGACTTTGTTTATCCCCAATAATCTACAGCACACTGGTAGACAACATTTCAGTGACATATAGTTTTACTGACGGTTAATTCTGTTATGAAGCAAAATCTCAACACCCAAGTCGAATAGCAATTCAAACATTCCATACACATCATATTAACAAACATAAAGAACAACTTAAATGTAGTATGATTACCCAGCCGATTAGGTTGACATAACTAACGAGCCAACAGTAGTAGGTACGTTACAGCCAAATCAGTTTGCACGATAATATAAACAACCATTCATTAAACATCAACTTGAAAAAGAAACATAACTATATGAAAAGGATAGTATATGAAAATATAACTATGTTCATGACTCATCTGCCTAACTCCCAAACAGCAGGGGGGGGATTAAGCAATGAGAAAGGGCAAAACGGTCAACATGAATGTCTCGTAAGTGAAATTTGCTGATCCGAGGTATGAAGTATCCTTTTCTTTGAACTTTTCTGTCAGTCCCTGTGTTCACATATTTAAACCAACATTTCATTTAGAAAAATGATAGAAGAGGCTACAAAAATAGACCTACCCTAGACCTAAATAGAAATCAACCTAACATCGAGAATGAAAAAAATCCATCAACAGAGGAAGAGAGGGTTGACTAAAAAATGGAGACCGTTGATTTCGTGCAAGTCTGTAGTAGACTTTGACTTGTAATATCTTCTAGCGTTACTCTTTCATTTAACAAAATTGAATTAAAGAGAAAAATCTAGTAATGAGAAACAAATAATATCAAGAAATTGGGCCGAAGATCCAATTTTTCGTTGGAACATGACAACTTTTTCTTGAACTCCATCTTGACACCTCTATAAATTGAACAAATCTATACAAATCTGAAATCCATAGAAATCTTATCTAAGATGCTAAACATGTACAGAATCACTATATCCCAAATTTTTGCAAACTTTACACAGAGAGGGAGCTGAGGTTAAAAGAAACTAACGGGTCTATTTTCTATCCGAAAAAAAAAATTAGCTTAGGGAGTTCGGTCAATTTTCGCGAAAGATATACTGATACGGCAGTGACCCTCTACTTGATCTTTGGGTATTATCTCACTGTTCACTACCAACATTTCACGAAATATTAATACGACCCAAATGGTCAAGTAGACGGTCTTTCTAGTTCTACTGAAAGTAACTAGAAGTAAAGTAACTGGAAGTAAAAAAAAAAAAGGTTACCTTCACTGTCAGACAGCACCTGAGTGATCAAGAATTGCAAAAATAGTAGTAATCAGTATAAATACCAAAAAGCAGCAGAAAAGTTCAATATGATATATTGAAGCAGTTGAAAGTTAAGAACATACTCAATGAAGTTATCATATTCGATAGCCTTGTTTCTTCCCCCGGTTTTATCAAACTTGGATATAAGAAGGTCTAATACTGCGGGAGGAACAGCAAATCCAAGGCTAAGAAGTGCATCTCTCAATTCCGTTGAGTCAATTTTTCCACTTCGATCACTATCAAATCTATCGAATATCGCCTGAAAGATAAGAGCGTTCCTTTAGCAAAGTAGAAATCGTTTTAACATCTTCAGAATAGATCAAATTCTCGTAGTAACAGCTGAAGCTTAGGAAAACAATCCCGCTGTGGGTCTCAACTAAAACAAAAGTCATGCAAACAAATACAATGTCTTGATCTTTATCGTCTCGATGGATAAGAAAATGTGTACTAAAAAGATCAGTTTACTAATAACTCTCACTCGCTGATGTACAGCGAAGACATATTTAACTAATAGCCATGTACAAAATAGAAGCTATTGTTGGAAGGAATGGTCTTGTCGACTTGATATTACGAACATGCCATCAATATGGACAAATATCGTATATCAAAAAGCCAAAGTAGTTAGTTTCCTGCATTGATGGGCAAGAACTACGGTCAAGACATTCTAGACGTACGCCCTCACAGAAACCCTAATTCACTTCATGTAACCTAAATAGTATAAAGATATTTAGAGATATTAGAATTCAGAAGTAGATATACATACCCTCCAGCTCTGAAGACTGTAGTAAACTGCAATGAACTCCTTTGGTCCTGAGGTACATATTAATATTAGTATACAAATGATAAAAAAAAATAATCACATAAGCATCCTAAAAAAGTAACACAAACACATATATGGAGAAATATCCGTTAGTTAGGAACTCCTTTGCTCTGAAGACGATTCATTCTAGTTAGCTAGGAGATTTTTAAGTCGAAACAAGAAAAAGGAAATGAATATGCTTCATACCGATGTTTGAACAATGTAAAATAAAGCTTCGTCCATGATCTTTCCCGTTATGCGGAAAACAAAGTGGTTATGACAAAGGTCTTTTTTGAATAAAAAATTTGTTGTTAAGAAATAGAGAGCGCCGCGAGAAAAGATTGATAACAAAAAATAATAACGACAGCCGTTCTCTTTTCTTCTAAAAGTTAAAATGCTTATCTAGTGGCCAAAAAGTGGTAACTATAAAAAAACTTGGCGTTATAAAGGTTTTACAAACAAAATAACCAGATTTCTCAAATATCAGTAACGGCTGCTGAACAACAATGGGATAGCTTCGTTATCACCGTTCCTATCTAACTGCTGCTTCATATATTAATTTGTATTATTTGTTGATAATATCTCGTTGGTTACCTCTACTGCCGACATATATGAGTTGTTTAGTCAACATTTCCAAGACATTCCTAGTTATCAATGTTTTTTGCATACCCTAACCCTAGGATGGCTGGTTAAGGAAAGAAAATGCTTAGACTTCATTATCGTTTAGGAAAATGATCCTCATCCCGGCACGAAACCCGGCCGAAACCCGGCGGGGTGATGTGTCGGGCTGTGATCTAGAGAGAGAAAGTATTATTTCTCTCTCTAGATCACAGCCCGACACGTCACCCCGCCGGGTTTCGTGCCGGGATGTGTATCACGGTTGTATCGTTTATTACTCTTTTTCAGATCAGACCCAAAATAATCTTGAACTCGTATTGGACTTATAATTAGGACTCAAATTCTTTTCTTCTTTCTAGTATAAAGTTTATGAAGTCATATGATTTGCTAATAAAGCCAAAAACCTTGCTAGTGTTTATTCTGACCTAGTTTTAGTAGGACTTAAACAGAGTATCTCTATTCCACAATTAGAATTTTTTTGGAGCTTGCATTGAAGATGGAGGATGAAAATGGTAGAGAATTGAAGGTCAGCCACCAACTCTACCTACAAATAAATGACTAAAAAGCCCTTCACGCGATTTCACCTAAAGAGAGGAAAATTAGGTCAAAACAAGATTCATTACTGCTGAGCCGTAGGATTCACAAGCAAAATTGATCTTAGATTAGAGCTTCTTCTCTGTTATTTCAGTCAACGATATAGCAGCAAAAAAAAAACCCTAAATTACATGATCAGGATGACCTAATTGATCGAATTGCAAGAAAACAAAAGTTTGACCTAATGAATTAAGAGAGAGAGAAAGTGATAGAATTGACTGACCGATCTTGCGGACGTTAGAGTTGGTGAAGAGATACATAAGTAGATGAACAGTTCTTAGACTGAAGCTCTGAGGACTATACGAAGACAGAATTTTCTGCAACTCTTTATCATCAATGAATCCACTCCCGTCTTGATCCGCCATTTGAAAGTAGGCCACTATGTTTGGATCAGTTCCCGGTGGGAAAGCTGACGGAACCAACGCAGCGAATGGACTGAACCCGTACGGTGGTGGTTGTTGATGGGGTGGTGCGGACGGTTGATATCCACCGCCATAATTTTGTGAGTCGGAATCGTACTTGTTTTTGGGAGGTTTTGTTCCTGGTTGGGAACCGGGCGGAGCACCGTAGTGAGATGAAGAATCACCGTGGCCGTATGGCTGAGCTGATGGTGGTGCACCGTAACCTCCGGCTGATGATCCGTATGCTTGTGGACCTGGTGGTGGTGGCGCACCGGCACCACCATAAGCTCCGTAAGCTTGTGGTCCTGGTGGTGGTGGCGGACCACCGTAAGCTCCTGATGATCCGTATGGTTGTTGTCCTGGTGGTGGTGGCGCACCGTAGCCGTATCCGGGTGATGATCCATGTGGGTATCCTGCCATTTCAGTGAGGGAGAGATAAGAGAGAGAGAGAGAGAAAGGAGTTTGAATGAAATATGGAAGCAACAGAACAGTAGAAGTGGTGCCTTTATAGACTAGAAAGAGAAAAGTCAAAACGAATACAAGTACGGGAAGTGGTCGTATTTATGGACCGGATAGTTTTTCTATGATGGTGGCTGTCAAGGTAACAAGAATAAGAAAAAGAAGTCAATTTCGTACTAAGAACTTGGATATCATAGACTTTTTATAGAGATGAGAGACCAAGACTCAGAGCCGATTGAATAATGGTGTCTGTCTTCGAGTTGGCGAAGAAATTAGAGGAAGGGAGAGAAAAGAAGTAGAGTTGTTTTCTATCCTTTTTTACATAATACTGTCGGAAAGTGATTTTTCGAACATCTCCTAAAAAGTTAAACCTTATGGCAACGTCCTTAATAGGTAACGGACAATCCACCAAGTTTTGGACTGACATTTGACACCCACATGGTCTTCTTCGAGATGTTATAGCTGGCGACTTTCGGTATGACTCATATCTCAACGACAGATTTTATTGGTGAGGCAGGTTGGCAATTTCCATCTCATATTGCGGAAGTTATAGGAGAGGTTGTTACCACAACACAATCATTCACGGTGGACATAGACTGTGAGGATGAACGAATTTGGATCCCTAGTGAAGATGGCGCTTTCAATCTAAAGGCAACATATGAAGCTTTGCGGCCGAGAGGCCCAACTCTGGACTGGACTAGTCTAGTTTGGTTTAATTGTAATATTCCCCGTCACAGTTTTATTACATGGGTTGCCATGAATCGTCGACTAAAAACTAGAGTTCGACTTGCTGCCTGGGGTGTTGTTGATGACCCAAAATGCGTGTTATGCCATGAGGAGGACGAGACAGATTATCACTTATTTTTCGCCTGTGCAGCTACGAAACCTATTTGGCAGAACTTGATTCTTCGATTAGGCTACATACACCAAAGCGCTGCTGACTGGGGAACCGAAATCCAATGGTGGCTGACGAACTTTAAGGGCAGCAGCTTGAAATGTAATCTAGGTCGACTGGTGTTTAACGCTTGTTTCTATAACATCTGGCGGGAACGCAACCGATATATTTTTGAAGGGCATACTCGACCAGTTCAGGAGGTTACTTGTGATATTGTCGAAGCAGTAAAAGTCAAAATTAGCTCGGGACCAAAAAGAGTAGAAGATACGTCAGAAAATAATTCGTTGGTTGAGAGATGGAATCTGGGCATGTCCCTTACGCAACCCAAGTATATTTTTACGAAGTGGGTTGGGCCAAGTCCAGGTAGCTATCAAATCAATACAGATGGATCACTGGATTCCGAAAGTGCTGGGTATGGAGCTTTAATTCGTGACTCTTCCGGTAAAGTTATAGTAGCAGCCACGGCTACGACACCAAAGCGAACTATCTTTTATCATGAACTTCAAGGAGTGGAGTTAGGACTTCGACAGGCTTTGGAGCGTGGGCTGGATTCGGTTATTATAAAAATTGATTGTATGAGTGTTGTTGGGTTGTTAAGAAAGTCGAGCCAAACAGTGCCCTGGAAAGTGAAGAAGTTGTGGAGACGTGTCAAAAGTTTGAAAGAGCAGTTTACTAGTATTATAGTGGAGCATACGTATCGAGAGACGAACCAGGCGGCAGATTACTTGGCTAAAATGAGACTAAGTATGGGCGAATCGGTTTTAGCAACGGATGGACTTCCACCGGAGTTAGTTAATATTGTCTCCTCCGATACTAGGGGTTCAATTAGGCAGAGGAAGGGGTGGGGCTAATGTAATAATTTGCTAGTGTTTCTCTGTGTTCTCTCCTTTATTTGATTGTCCTGTTCTGGGTCTGGGCCCTTTAAACCCTGTTTATCATTACAAAAAAAAAAATGTCCAGATCAAATTGAATACGATATGAGGTGGGGGCACCTGCACACAAGACACTTTGAAGCTTAAGTCAGTCAAGTGTTGCAGGTTACTAAGCAATTTAGTCAGATTTCAACAGGAGAAACAAAGTAATTTTAGTAAGAGTCTGAGAAGATCATCTCCCTTTAGGACAAACTTGATATACCTACGTAGATTTGGAAGGCGGTGACCATTAGCTCAAACGATACAACAGAAGACACCGGCCCAATCATGAGAACTACGTGTTATGATCGATGGAAAATAATACCTATCGAGTGCATACCCTCTAACACTAATAGATCCTCTGACAATAACAATTTGTGTATAAAAATAGATCTTGGTGTTGTCTGGTCTTCCGCATTACTGTCTTTCTTTAGTGATGATGTTGAAAAATGGTTTCTCGGTTATCTTCACGATGATCGAGAGATTTACGGGCAATATACAAAGAAAATACTTTGACGAAGTCAATGAGGTGTTTTTGTAGTTTAAAGTAAAGAATCAAAATTTGAGTTTAGAAGATGACTTTCATTCCCGCTATAGGGCGAACTTGATATGCTTATGTAGGTTTGGATGAGCTTTAGTGATGCTCGACTGAGATTATGCGGTGATAAGGCACCCGTCTTGATTTTAGTCACATGTCGATGTCCATTAAGAGGATAGTATCTGGTACGTGTGTATCTTCTGACATTCACAGATCCTCTGACGCATAAGGTTTGCGTATGAAAAGTGGTGAAGGAGATGTCCTTCGACCAAAGATGCAATGCGAGAAATTTGTCGGATAAGACAATTGATGAAGAAGATTATCAAGTTCGGACGATTTATGGGTCGTAGTGTTTAGCTAGAAACCAACTACGATCGTCGAATTACGTAGTAATTCGCGGCTAACTTTGACCGGATCCTACATCGGGTTACACATAAGAATGTCAATATGATCGGATGATATGACTAGTGGGAATGAGACATATAAACATGGGAGAGTCCCATAAACATGTCTCATAGGCCTAAAACAAGTTTAGGCAAAGATAGCACAAAAAGCCCAGGGGTTTTGGATCGGGGGCAAAAGGGAGACCTTTTGGGCTCGAATTGGGCCGGGGCCGACCTTGGCTGGCCGGTTACCCTAATGGGGCCGGTCAGATCTGCCCAATTTGGGTGGATTTGGACGGCCACATATGAGGGAAATAGGAAAATAGAAACTAGTTTATATTTTCGACTATTTCCTTAATCTTATTCAAAAGGGACCTTTTGAAAATCTAATTAGGGTTGGACTCTAACTTAGAACTCTATATAATGTCTCTTAGGGACTTGAATAAGGAGTGGAATTTCTCAAGAAGCTTTCTTACTCTACAACATCAAGTAGAGAAGAGAAAGTGAGCTAATTCCCAAGCTATCTAACTTATAAATAAAGAAGAATGTGTTCTTCATATCAAACCACCATTGGAGTTCTAGCTAGCTACAAGATGGGAGATCAAGTAGATCATTCGGGTGTCTTGAGTAGAGGAGCAACACGTGGGGCTCTTGGTCTTCGCATTTGATTGGAAAGGTTCGAGGGAAAAACTAGCGATTAAGGTAATCCTAAACTCTTAGTTAATTATTAGCTTATGCATGATGATCTTGGGACCATATTAGTGTTAGACATGAGATGTCTGAGATTCTTCTTAGAACACTAGGAGACACCACAACCCAACAAGTGGATCATAGGCTATATCTGGCCTTCCACGTCACTGGTATTCTATTCAGGTTGATATGAACTCGGGAGGGTCGAGCCTGCTCGCTAAGTCTAATGGCCTTTGATATAAGCTACCCGAAACACCCGTGCCTGGACTAAAGGTGCCCATGGACACACAAACGCCTAAGCCCCACCAGATTCTACCCTTACTCTAAGACTCTAGCCAGATTGGGGCTCAAGTTGAGTAATTCTCGTCTAGGATCCACCTTCCACTTACCTTGAGGTAGTTGAGGGTTGAAGGTGCCGAGCTGATTTCCGCAAACTTCCTTTAATATTTATAATATATTAATACTCTCTTACTAATATTCTCTAAATTTCGGATGAGACATGTTGTTTTTAAAAACCTTATGGTCATTTCAGTATAAATAGTGCAAAGATAACATGTCATAGTTATGAAAAACACCAATATGGAACCCAAAATACAATTGTTTATTTGGAAGCCTTTACATAATGGTTTGGCAACTTTATCAGACATTGGTAAAGGTGTGTCTAACATAAATCAGTCATGTCAGATGTGCGATCTAGATGAGATAGAAACTTGTCTTCATTTATTTGGGTCATGCAACAGATTTAGGCTACTCATTTCAACCATTCAAGATCAAAAAATTACAAATCTAACAGGAAATTATATAGATAATCTCAAATATCTACTAAACAAAGGGGAAGAAGGAAATGAAACTTGGAATAAATACACTTATCTTCTCTGGCATTGGTGGAAGAGTAGGACCGAGTTGCATTTCAGGGGTTTAAATGTAGATCTCGACAGGATCTGGAGATCAACATCTATGAATTTAAATCGAAACTCACTTTTTCTTGTTCCTACTCACTTGACTACTGTGTTGCAGGTTCAAACATGGAAACCACCAACTTTAGGTCACATAAAGATAAATGTGGATGGAGCATATTGACAACAAGGAGCAGCTGCAGCGGCGGTGGCAAAGAGTTGGAGGGGAGAAATGGTGGATTCTCTCACGGAAGCATTCTCAAATGTGTCGGCTCTACATAGCGAATTAAAAGGATTTGCTCTAGGGTTTTCTTTGGCTGAAAAGTTGGGCTTAAATACTTATGATTTAGAAGGAGATTCACAAACCATTGTAAACCTAATCATCAATGGTCCAGATGCTTGCCCGTGGAGACTATCTCATGATCTAGCTGTGCTACGTGGAAATCTCTCCAGAAATTGCGTCACCATATCTCACTGTTATAGAGCCGCTAATCAAATCCCCCACCTGTTGGCAAATTCGACATTAATCCATGCATTTCAGATCTAGTTGTTTTAGTCCTTCTATTTTGTGCACATGTAAACATTCTCATCTTTATAATGGTTTTTATCTATGCTATTACGGGCTTTCATCAAAAAAAGAAATGAAAATATTTTCGTAATTTCGGTAATTTTGAAAATTAATAACTAATTTTCAGGTGGCATAAGAAAGAGTTCCTCTTTACTCGATATTCCTAAAAAGATTATGAATGACATTATATGCCTTCAGAGGGATTTCTTGTGGGGCAAAAAGGATAGCAAAAAAAACTCTTTACTAAAAAGCATGGTCGACTTTAGAAAAACCCAAACGTTTTGGCGGATTAGTTTTCAAAAACCTGACCCTCTTTAATACGGCCTTGATTTCAAAAATAGTTTGGCGGCTTCAAACACAGTCTGAGTCTCTTTGGTATGATTTTGTCAAACATAAATATTACCCTACACCTACCGTTCATAGAGCTAGAGTGACCAACTCTTCCTGACTCTGCAAGGGTATTCATAGGTGCATTTCTCTTGTGAGAATTTTCTATATTGGAAGTGGGAGATGGTAGTTGCATTCATATTTGGCATGATAATTGGAGTCCAGGAAGTTAGCTTTGAATGTAATTCCTAAACATACTCAATTTCGTTACGTAGATGTACTTAGGGATGACCATAATCATTGGAATGTAGGATTGTTGCATGCATTGTTTGATATGCATACCTGTGATTTTTCTTTTTATCCCACTCTATGGTCTCCAGGCTCCAGATTCACTAAAATAGACCCTTACACAAAATGACACTTTTTCAGTATCATCACTTTTACAATTGAACTAAACGATAAAAAAATATTGGAATGATTTATGGAAATGATGGGCCTAGAAGGTTACCCTAAATAGGTCACCACCCGCAAGTATACGGGCGTCAAGTGATAATTCCGGTAAGTCCGGTTCGTTCCTCAGAGACTAAGTGAAACCTATTCTAAGACTTGGAAGTAAGACGGTTTTGAAAATGGTTTTGGTTTTGGTGATAAAATAATGATCAAATAATGAAACACTTAAAGAGACTAATGATACACTCAAATCGATGGGGGAGAAACCTAGGATTTTAGAAATTCACCACATAAAATCACCTTTAGAAACAAATACTTAAAATGGTTAATTCTCTTTTTTATAACTCAGAATTTCGGATAATGAACTATCCTAATTCCGGGAGATGTTTTCGTTAAAACCGAATAAAACATAACAATGTAATCATTTTATTTTAAATAAATAAATCTCTAAACTACTATTTATCAATTAATAAGTATGAACCGTCAAATGATTTAACATAAGCACGATGCATCAAATCGAAAAGTATAAATAGTGAAAAGAAAATCTATTTATCAAACTAAAACGAATTAAACTATGAAGCATTAATCAAGAGTTTAATCAATAAAAATTATATCTCTAAAAGATCAAAAATGGGTTTCATCGTAAAACCCTAGATGGAGAGAGTTAGCTATTCATGAAATTAAACTAATAAGTATTAAGAGAAAAGAGGAAAAAAGATTTAACTTTTCTTTCTGATTTTCTCTGTTGCAGCCAAACGCTCCCCTAAGGAAATTGATTTTCTCGTCTTCTCGGAAACAATTTCTCTCTGATAAAATTATTTTCTAACCAGTTTTCTCATCTTCTCTACTGTTTTCTC